>NC_080673.1:143548119-153548119 GCF_030445035.2 Dasypus novemcinctus | reverse complement strand
TGTAAGCATAACCATTTAATGAATATCTACAAAACAAACACCCTGCTTTTATCACCCAATTTAAAATAGAGAAATTTCAATACCTTTGAATTCTTCTGTGTACTTCTCTCTAATCATATCTCACATCCCTCACTCTTTCCCTGAAGTAACCACTATCCTGAATTTTATATTTATTATTCCCTTGTTTTTTTTAGTTATTACCACATATATCTAAAAATATCTCTTTGGTTTTGCATTTTGAATTTATATAAATGAAATTAGACTGAATGACTACTTCTGCAACTTTTCCCCCTCAGTAACTGTATGGGAATTTTAATTATACTTTTATTTGTTGCTTGTCTTTCTTCTTCTGTAAAATATCTTTTTTATACCTTTTATCTACTTTTCTATAGGATTTTTTTTGTCGTTTTCTTATTAAATTTTAGGAGGTTTAAGATATTTATATTCTGTATATTAATCATGTTAATTACATATGTGACAAGTATCTTGTAGTATCTGTATGTAATCATGTTAATTACATATGTGACAAGTATCAAGTATCTTGACAAGTTTGTAGTTTGTAGGTCATGGTCTTTATGGTCTTTGGAAAAGCTGAAGCTTTTATTTTGATTTAATCAAATTTATAAAAATATTTCTTTATAATTTACACTTCTTGTGCCTAGTTTAAGAAAGTCTTCCCTACTCTAAGTTCCTACAGATAGTCTCTTTATTTTCTTCTAAAAGTTTTTAGTTTTTGAGATTCACATTTACATTCTTAATCAAATGAGAAATGAGTGTGTGAGATGTGAGAGACACACCAACTTCGCTTTTTTATGTGGGAATAAACAATATTTATTGGATACCATTGTAAATTTCCAAAGCTTGAAAATAAATCTTGATAGTAGGGAAAATACTTGCACTGGTTCATCTTCTTAGAAGGTCTTGGCTATCCATTCTTACACCTATGCTAGTCCATATAAATTTAGGTTGTCAAATTCTACGAAAAATTCCTTTGGGATTTTGGTTAGCATTGATTGAAATGATGCATTCAACTTATAAATAATGGGTATTTTATAATATGAGATTTTCCTGTCCACGAATACAGCATAACTTTCCATTTATTTGCTTCTTTATTTTCAGTAAAGTTATATAATTTTCTCCATAAAGGTTTTGAACATTTTTTACCAGATGTATATTGTAAGGTATTTTGTATTTTGTGACTATTAAACGTGATATTTTCTTACTGGTTTTTGCTGGTAGGTAAATAGAAATACAATTGTCTTTTGTATGTTGATTTTATATCCAGTCACTTTGTTAAACTCTAATTATGTAAATCCTTTTGGTTGTCTATGTGATCATCTGTTCTACAGATGATGAGAGTTTCATCTTTTCCAGTTCATATATCCTTTTTTCTTTGTTAAAGAAGTTGTGGGTTTACAAAACAATCATGCCTAAAATACAGGTTTCACAAATAACATCCTATTTTTTTTTAAAGATTTATTTATTTATTTCTCTCCCCTTCCGCCCACTCCCTCCAGTTGTCTGCTTTCTGTGTCCATTCACTGTGTGTTCTTCTGTGTCCACTTGTATTCCTGTCAGTGGCTCCGGGAATCTTGCTATATCAGCTCTCCCTGTGTGCTGCGCCACACCTGGGCAGGCTGTCCTTTTTTCGCACTGGGCGGCTCTCCTTATGGAGCACACTTCTTGTATGTGGGGCTCCCCTATGCGGGGGACACCCCTGCATGGCACAGCACTCATCGTGCGCATCAGCACTGCGCGTGGGCCAGCTCATCACACGGATCAAGGAGGCCCTGGGTTTGAACCCTGGACCTCCCATGTGGTAGGCAGACGCTCTATCAGTTGAGCCAAATCTACTTCCCACCACCCTATTAATAATACCTTGCTTGGGTGTGGAACATTTGTTACAATTAATGATAGCAATTTTTATAACTGTACTATTAACTATGGTCCATGGTTTAAATTAGGGTTCACCATGTAGTGAACTTACATGGATATTATAAAAAAAATTTTTTTCCATTACCAAATATACAATCTAATTCCCCTCTTAATCACATTCAGATGTTTATTTCACTGCTATTATTTACATTCACAATGTTGTGCTACTGTTACCACCATCCATTACCAAAACATTCCAAATAGTAGCTCTATACATTTTAAGTCTTAACTTCCCATTCCCTATCCCTACCCTGATCTCTGGTAATAATCTATATTCTTCTGACTCCATGAGTTTGCTACTTTAATTATTTCAAATCAGTGAGATTGTACAATATTTGTCCTTTTGTGTCTGGCTTATTTCACTCAATATGATGTCTTCAAGGTTTATCTGTGTTGGTACATCTATCAGGACTTTATTTCTATTTACAGCTGAATAACATTCCTTTGCATGTATATACAGCACTATCTTTATCCATTAATCAATAGATGGACACTAGGGTTTCTTCTGTCTTTTGGCAATTGTGAATAATGTGAATAATTGCAAATAATTGTGAATAATGAATAATAATTATGAACATCAGTGTGCAAATATCAAACATCTGTTCCAGTCCCTGCTTTTAATTCTTTTTGGTATATGCCAAGTAATGGGATTGCCGGGTCATACTGTAGTTCTATCCTTAGCTTCTGAGGAACGACTAGACTGTCTTTCACAGTGGCTGCACCATTTTACATTGCCACCAGCAAAGAATGAGTGTTCCTATTTCTTCACATTCTCTCCAACAATTATTATTTTCAGATTTTTAAATAATATCCATTCTAATGGGTGTGAAATGATATCTCCTAGTGATTTTGATTTCCATTTCCCTGATAGCTAATGATGTCAAGCATCTTCTAATCTGCCTTCTGGACAGTTGTATATCTTCTTTGGAGAGATGGCTACACAAGTCTTTTGCCCGTTTTTTTAATTTTATTTTATTTTAACATATCAATTTTATCGATAGATATTAATAAACATGAAATTCATCCAAATTATACAATCATTGGTATTTGCTATAATAACAGTTGTGCATTCATCACTTCAATCATTATTAGAGCATTTTCATTATTTTAATAATACTAATAATAAACAAAAAACAAACAAACAAGAAAATTCCTCACCTCTCAATCTCTCTATGCTTCCCCCACTGCACATAGCTGTTGTTTCTGGCTATTCCATCCAATTCTTTTGCCCATTTTTAAATTGAGTTGTCTGTTTGTTATTTAAGTTATTAAGAATTTCTTTTTATATCATGGATATTAAACATTTATTGGGTAAGTGATTTCCAAATATTTTCTCTGTTTGTGTAGGTGGTACTTTATTTTCATGATGAAGTCCTTTGAGGCACAAAAGTTTTTAATTTTGATGAGATCCCATTTATCTATTTTTCTTTTATTGCTTGTGCTTTGGATGTAAAGTCTAAGAAACCATTATCTAACACAAGGTCTTGAAGATGTTTCCCTACATTTTCTTCTAGGAGTTTGATAGTTCTGGCTCTTATATTTAGGTCTTTGATCTATTTCAGTTTTTGTGGGGTTTTATTTGTGTTTATTTTGTATAAAGTGTGAGGTGGGAGGTTCTCATTTTTTTTCTGCAAATGGAGATCCAATTTTCCCAGCACCATTTGTTAAAGAGATTTTTCCCCCCAATTGAGTAGTCTTTGTCCCCTTGTCAAAACTCAGGTGGCCATAAACGTGGTGGTTGATTTCAGTGCTCTAAATTCAATTCCACTGATGAATATGTGAAATCATGTCATCTGCAAAAAGGGCAAGTTTTACTTCTTCCTTTCCAGTTTGGATGCCTCTTATTTCTTCTTCTTGCCTAATTGCTCTGGCTAGAGCTTCTGGTACAATGGTGAATAACAGTGGTAACAACAGGAATCCTTGTCTTGTTCCTGATCTTAGAGGGACAGCATTCAGTCTTTTACCAATTACGTTGGATGGTAGTGCTGGGTTTTTTAAATATGACGTTTATAATGTTGAGGAAGTTTCCTTCATTTTCTAGTGTACTATGTGTTTTTATCAAGGAGTGCTGGATTTTGTCAAATGTCTTTTCTGCATCAATTGAGATGATCATGTATTTTTATCCTCCATTGCGTGAATATGGTATATTAAATTAATCAATTTTCTTATGTCGATCCAATCTTACATTCCAAGGATAAATCCCACCTGATCATGTTGCATAATTCTTTTAATATGTTGTTGGATTTAGTTTGCTAGTATTTTGTTGAGAATTTTTGTACCTATATGCATAAGAACTATTGTTCTCTGTGAAACTCTCTAAAAGAAAAGTTTTCTTTTCTTGTGGTATCTTTATCTGCCTTTGATACAAGGATGATGTTGGCCTTGTAGAATAAATTAGGGAATGTTCCCTTCTCTTCAATTTTTGTGAAGAGTTTAAGCAGAATTGGAGTTAAACCTTCTTAGAATATTTGGTAGAATTCCCCTCAGAAGCCATCTGGTCCTGGGCTTTTCCTTTTTGGAAGGTTTTTGATTACTGATTCAAACTCTTTACTAGTAATTGGTATGTTGAGATCTCTATTTCTTCTTGAGTCAATGTAGGTAGTTATTGTGTTTCTAAGAATCTATACATCTCATCTAGGTTATCTAATTTATTGGAATATTGTTGTTCATAGTATCCTCTTACAGTCCTTTTTATTCCTGTGGGGTCCCTGCTTTTCATTTTTTATTTTCATTATTTTATCCTCTCTCTGTTTTCCTTTGTCAATTGAGCTAAATATTTGTCAATTTTATTGACCTTATCAAAAAACGACCTTTTTGTTTTGTTGATTCTATTGTTTTTTGTTTGCTTGTTTTCTATTTCATTTATCTCCACACTAATCTTTGTTATTTCCTTTCTTCTGCTTACTTTGAGTATAGTTTGCTTTTCCTTTTCTTATTCTTCCCATTTTAAGGTTAGGTTTCTGATTTGCAGTCTTTCTTCTTTTTTAATGTAAGCATTTAGAACTACAAATTTCACTTTTAACACTGCCTTTGCTGCATCCCATAAGTTTTGGTATGCTGTATTTTTATTTTCATTTGTCTAAAAATATTTCCTGATTTTGCTTCTGATTTCCTCTTTAACGCATTGGTTATTTAAGAGTATGTTGTTTAATCACTACATATTTGTGAACTTTTCATTTCTCCCTCTTATTTTTTTCTCTCCCTCTGTTATTGATTTCTAGCCTTATTTCTACTGTGGTCAGAGAATATAAATTGTATGATTTCAATATTTTTTAATTCATTAAGACTTATTTTGTGATCTAACATATGGTCTATCCTGGAGAATGATCCATATACTCAAAAAGAATGTGTATTTTGTTTTTGTTGTATGAAGTCTCCTATCTATAAGATCTTGTTGGTTTAAAGGATTGTTCAAGTCTTGTGCTTCCTTATTGTTATTCTGGCTAGATGTTCTATCCATTATTAAAAGTGGTAATATTAAAATCTTCTACAATTATTAAGGAAATATCCATTTCTTCCTTAAAATGTGTCAGTATTTGCTTCATACATTTTGTGGGCCCTGCTGTTACATGCATATATATTTATAATTTTTACATATTCTTGTTGAATTGACCCCTTTATCAGCATATAATGACAGTCTTTGTCCCTCATGTTTCTGACTTAAAGTCTATTTTATCTGATGTTCATATAGGTATCACAGACCTATTTTGGTTACTACTTGCATGGTATATCTTTTTCTATCCTTTTACTTTCAATTTTTGTGTCTTTGAATTTAAGGTGAGTCTTTTACAGAGAGGATATAGCTGGGTCATGCTTTTTTTCTCCATTCTGGCAATCTCTGCATTTTGACTGGGGAGTTTAATTCAATTATATTTAAAGTCACTACTGATAATGTAGGGCTATCTTGTGCCATTTTGCTTATTTAGTCTTTGTACTTCTTATATTTTTTTGGTCCTTCAATTGTTCCAATAATGCCTACTTTTATATTTATTTGATTTTTGGATATATTTTTATCTATTTTCTTCATGCTTATCATGGGGTTAAAATTTAACATACTAAATATATATAACAGTTATATTTGGCTTGCTAGCAACTATTTCAATGGCATAAACATACATTTTCCTTACCCCTCATCCTCCCACCTTTCTTCTTGTAACTGTCATCACTTATATCTTTGTACATTATATGTCCCAAAGCATAGATTTTACTTTGTTTTTTATGCATTTGCATTTTAACATCTGTAGAAAGTTACAGGTGGAGTTACCTGCCAAAGAACACACTACAATAATACTGCCATTTTTTAATTATCTGAATGGATAGCTTTATCTTTACTGCAAGTCTTTGTGTCACTTTGAACCATTGTCTAGTGTCCTTTCTTTTCATTCTGACAAACTCCCTTTAGCATTGCTTGTAGGGCAGGTCTGGTGGTGGTGAACTTCCGCAACTTTTGTTTGTCTGGGAATGTCTAAACCTGTCTCGATCTCTTTCCTTTTCTTTTTGAAAGAAAGTCTTGCCAAATATAAAATTCTTGCTTGGTAGTAGTTTTCATTTAGCACTTTATGTATTTCAACTTTATGTATTTCAACCCACTGCCTTCTTGCTTCCATGTTTCATGTTGAGAAATTGGCATTCAATCTAATTGGGGTTCCCTTTGTATGTAACATGTTGCTTTTTTCTTACAGCTTTCAGAACTCTCTCCTTGTCCTTTACATTCAATAGTGTGATCAATATAGGAGAGGGTGTTTTTCTTTCATTTTACCCTGTTTGGTGTTTTCTGGGCTTGTTGGATTTGCATGTTCACATCTTTTGCTAATTTTGGGAAGTTCCCTGTCATTTCTTTGAATATTTCTTCTGTCCCTTTCTCTCTTTCTTCTACTTCTGCAACTTCTATAATGTGTATATTTATATGCATGATGATTTCCTAGAGATGTCTTAGGCTGTTTGCACTTTTAGTAATTCTTTTTTTCTTTCTGCTTCTCAGCCTGACTGTCTTGTCCACGAGTTCATTGATTCTTCTGCCAGTTCTTGAAACCCTCCTGAGCATTTTTCATTTCAGTTATTGTGTGCTTCAACTCAAGTAGTTCTGTTTGGATCTTTTTAGTAATTTCTATCTCTTTACTAAGAGTCCCATACTTATCACTCGTTTTCCTGATAGCTTTTAGTTGTTCTTTTTTAAATGTATTTTTTATTTATTTTTAAAAGATACATAGATCACACAAAATGTTACATTAAAAAAATATAGGCGATTCCCATATGCCCCACTCTCCACACCCCCCAGTTTTCCCACAACAGCAACTTCTTTCATTAGGATGGTACATTCATTGCATTTGATAAATATATTTTGGAGCACTGCTACACAGCATGGATTAAAGTTTACATTGTAGTTTATGGCAGGATATATAATGTACTGCATCTGTCCCTGCAATATCATTCAGGACAACTCCAAGTCCCCAAAATTCTCCCATATCACACCTATTTTCCACCTCTCTGCCTTCAGCAACTCCAGTGGTCACTCTCTCTACATCAATGATATCATTTCTTCCATTGCTAGAGTCACAATAATTCTATAGTAGAATACCAGTAAGTCGACTCTAGTCCATATTTTATTCCCCAAACCTGAGAATTGTGGGATGGTGATGCCTACTCCACCTTTAATTGAGAGGGGGCTTCAATCCCACATGACTGATGAATGAGACTCTTCTGCTTGCACTTTTAGACTCTCTTGGTTCCTTGGTGTGGTGGTTGTCCATCCTCACCACCTTGTTAGCTGACCTGGGTAAATCCAATGAACTAGAGAGTAGGTGTTGCAACTCTACGGAGGCTCAGGACCCAGCTGTCACATGGACAGCCCAGAGATTCAGGTCTCCTGGACATACACCAACCCTAGCACCAACCACTGGCTCAATAAAAGGGACAGAAGAGTCATGTGTAGAGGAGTCATATCTGAGTCCAATCACACTTGGGAGCACAAATTCCAAAGTAGGGTCCACTGGCAAGGCACCAAACTCCAGAGCCATCTGTCATGACCATAGGACCTGGGTATCTCCATATCCCTCAGGAGCACCACTACCTGGGGTAGTATCTACTTTGAGTGTCTATGAGATCCTGCTAATATATGCATAAATGTGACCCCTCTGATGACCTCCCAGCTCATTTTGAAGTCTCTTAGCCATATAAACTCACTTGTCTTTACCATTTCCAACTTTTATTCAAGGTCTTTTTCCAGTTGCATCACCAGCTGATGCTTAGTACTAATCCCTTGATGCCAGAGAGGCTCATCCCCGGGAGTCCTGTCCCACACTGGGGAGAAGGTAATGCATTTATATTTTGAGTTTGTCTTAGAGAGTGGCCTCATTTGAGCAACATGGAAGCTCTCAGGAGGTAACTCTTAGGCACCCTGCAACGCTAGGCTAAGTTGAAAATTTAAGTACAAAAGGCTCATAAGCATATTCATCAGTATCAAGGACCCATTATTGGACCATCCTTCTTCACTTGTCATTGCCCCTGCACTTGGGGGATTGTTGCTGTTCCATTGGGGAATGTGGCAGAGCTCCCCAGGATGGGAACCCAGCACTTCCTCAGTTATTGTGTGAATCTCTATCCATTGTGCCTTTAGTTCTTTTTCTGTATGTTCCTTCATCTCCTAGAGAATTTTTGACATAATTTCATTTGTTGAGGTACCAGGACTGGGGATTGAACTTGGGACCTTGTATGTGGGAAGCCAGTACTCAAACCACTGAACTGCATTGGCTCTCTTGAGTTGTTTTCTTCATTTGTTTGCTTGTTGTTTTTTGGTTTTGTTTTGTTTTGTTTTGTTTTTAGGAGGCACTGGGAACTGAACCCAGGACCTCCCATTTGGAAGCAGACACCCAACTGCTTGAGCAACATCCACTCCCCTTAACATGATTTTTTTTAAAGGTTTTGTTCATTATGATCACATTTTAGTCTTCTTTTTTTTTTTTTTAAAGATTT
Source organism: Dasypus novemcinctus (assembly GCF_030445035.2). Taxonomy (NCBI): domain Eukaryota; kingdom Metazoa; phylum Chordata; class Mammalia; order Cingulata; family Dasypodidae; genus Dasypus; species Dasypus novemcinctus. The sequence goes on along the minus strand of NC_080673.1, from coordinate 153,539,212 downwards.
ATTTGTTTCTCTCCTCTTCCCCCTATCCCAGTTGTCTGTTCTCTGTGTCTATTTGATGCATCTTCTTCTTTGTCTGCTTCTGTTGTTGTCAGCGGCACGGGAGTCTGTGTTTCTTTTTGTTGCATCATCTTGTTGTGTCAGCTCTACATGTGGGCAGTGCCATTCTTAGGCAGGCTGCACTTTTTTTTGCACTGGGCAGCTTCCTTACGGGGCGCACTCCTTGCACGTGGGGCTCCCCGACACAGGGGACTCCCCTGCGTGGCATGGCACTCCTTGCGTGCATCAGCACTGTGCATGGGCCAGCTCCCCACGGGTCAAGGAGGCCCGGGGTTTGAACCGCGGACCACCCATGTGGTAGACGGATGCCCTAACCACTGGGCCATGTCCACTTCCCTCTACTTTTTTTTAAAAAAAGATTTATTTGTGTATTTATTTCTCCCTGCCCCCACCTCATTGTCTGCTCTCAGTGTTCATTCACTGTGTGTTCTTCTGTGTCTGCTTGTCTTCTCTTTCTCTTTAGGAGGCACCAGAAATGGATCCTGGGGCCTTCCAGAGTGGGAGAGAGGTGCTAATCTTGCTCCACCTTAGCTCCCTGGTCGGCTGTTCCTCTTGCTGTCTCTCCTCTGTGTCTCTTTTTGTTGCCTCATCTTGCTGCACCAGCTCTCCATTAGGGCCAGCTTGCCACACAGGCCAGCACTCTTGTGCAGGCCAGCACTCCACTCAGGCCAGCTTGCTGCATGGGCCAGCACTCCACATGGGCCAGCTCTTCACTCAGGCCAACTTGCTGCACAGGCCAGACTGCCTTCACCAGGAGGCCCTGGGAAACAAACCCTGATGGGAGCCCAATCGCTTGAGCCACACTGCTTCCCTCCAGTTTTCTTTGTAAGTGTTTTCTGAATTATTATCCTCTTCTGTGGATGGGCCATCATTTCTTGCTTCTCTGTTTGTCCTGTGCTCTTTTGTTGCATACTGTATATTTAAATATTTTGAAATGTTAACTCTGGGATTTAGTCCCTGAGATGTCTATTTCTTATTTTTATTTAACCACCTGGTGATAAAACAAATTTTCTTGAGCTTCAGCCCTCCCCTCAGGAAGGCTTGCCCAATTTGGAAGTAGTATGCAGCATTTTCCCTGTTTTTCTGGGCCTCTTTCTTATCCTGGGCTTTTGTTTTGGAGTTCCCCTGTTTATAGGAGTTTGGTTGCCCTTTCTGATTCCCAGGAGAAAGACCTCCCTCTCCCAGGTGTTTGAAACTGGCAAGCCTTTGCTACAGACTTTCTACCTCTATAGTTTCTTACATTCCTTTAATCGTCTCGAGCTGCTTTTGCCTGGAGAGTAATTGTGGGAGAAATTCTAGAGAGAACTGGAGAGGACTTTCCCAAATCAGTCTTCCCAGTCCAAACAGAGACAGGGATCTACCAGGGGGACCAAACGACTCCACAGTTCCCTGAGGAGGGAATCAGGAAGGGTACCAAGAGCTCCTTGCACAGTTCCCCAAAGCTGAGTTTTCTTTGCCTGCTCCCCAAAATGTAGCCCTTCGACTAGCTGTTCCCCTCAGCCCTGAAGGAATGAAGCATCATTAAGTCCCCACTGCTCCCACCCTTGTCCAGGATAGTTTGAAAACTAAAGACAAAGGGAAAAAATCATAAAAGTAAGTAGAGAGGAAGCAGATGTGGCTCAAGTGATTGGGCTCCCATCTACCATATGGGAGGTCCTGAGTTCAGTTCCTGGGGCTTCCTGTTGAAGGCAAGCTGGCACATATGATGAGCTGCCCCATGCAGAGAGCTGGCCCACACGGAGAACTGGCCCATGTGGCAAGCTGATGCAACAACAAAAAAGAGACATAGAGGAAAAGATAATGAGAGATACAATAAACCAGGCAGCTGAGGTGGCTCAAGTGATTGAGTGCCTCTCTCCCATATTGGAGGGTCCTAGGATTGGTTCACAGTGCCTCCTAAAGAGAAGACAGGCAGACACAGAAGAACATGCCTCAAATGGACACAGAGATAGCGAGCACAAGCGGCAAGGTGGGGAGGATAAATAAATAAATTAAATCTTTAAAAATAATTAAATAGAGAGAAATGGCACATTATGCATAGGGAAAATATATAATATAAAAAACAGTGTGTTTCTCATCAAAAACTATGGAGACCAGAAAGAAGTGGCACTGCATGTCTTCAAGTGCTAAAAGAAAGGAAATGTCAAACTACAATTCTATATCCAGCAAATATATGAAGGGAAAATAAGACATTCTCAGATGAAGGAAAGCAAAGAGAATTTGTTACCAACAGACCTATCCTAAAAGAATGGCTAAAAGAAATTCTATAAATTTTCTAAATAGAAAGAAAGTGATGAAAAAAGGACTCATGGAACATGAGAAGAAAGAAAGAAAAAAGTAAAAATTATTTAAAAGGACATATTTACTTGCATGAGCCTAAGAAGTCTAAGGGGAGGATGCGTAGGAAAATAACACCAGAAGCCTCCAGGTAAGAGAATTTGGTAGGTGGCAGACAATGATGGGGAGACTTTTCTTACAAAGATAGATACTTTTTGAAATTTGTATCATTTTTATGCATTCCCAATTTAAAAATAAATTTTAAATTATAAAGTAAAAATAACAATATTAACACTAATTTGAGAAAAAAATTATTGGTTATGAATATTATACATGTCAGGAAAGACAAACTGGTTTAAAGCATCCTAATTTCTTAAACTTTTGGGGAAGGTGGTAAAGATAATGATTTACTTTCAGTACTGTTGAGTTAACAACAATAAACTTTGGGGTAACCCCAAAATAATATAAGTAAAGTGTATGTTTTACAACTAGTATGGGGGGAAATTGAATGAGAAACAAACCCAGAGGGCCATGGCCAATTACTGATTACAGCTTTTGATTAGTGAGTTCCGATTACAGGGTCCTGACTCTGAAAACAGGCATTGTTTCAACTTGACTGGAAAACGGCAGTCGCCACCATTGTTTCTTTGAGTTTATCTTGTTTGGGGCTCACTCCCCTTATTGAATATGTTGTTTTATAATTTTTGCCAGATTTGGAAATTCTCAGCCATTACTTTTTAAAATTATTTTTTCAGTTCCACCCTCTTCTCCTCTTCTCTCACACTCTGATTACATGAGTGTTTGATTTTTTGTTACAATCCCACATGTCCTGAGGTTCTGTTAAAATTTTTTGAGTGTTTTTTCTTTCTTTTGTTCACATTGGGCAATTGTTATTGTTCTATCTTCAAGTTCACCAATTCATTCTTCTATTCCCTTCATTCTACTGAGTCCACCTAAGGTTTTTGTTTTTGTTTTTTTAGTTTTGGATGTTAAAATTTTTTTAGTCTAAATTTCCATTCGGTTTTTATTTATATCTTATATTTATTTTCTGATATTTTCTATATTTTTCATTTGTTTCAAATGTGTTCATAATTGCTCACTGAAGCATTTTTATCATGATTCTTTAAAACCATTGTCAGATAATGCTAGATCTATGTCATCTCAGTGTTGGCATCTGTTGATGTCCTTTCTTATTCATTTGAGGTTTCCCTATTCTTAGAATGACAAGTGATTTCCAATTAAAACCTGAACACATTGGGTATTAGGTTAATGGCTCTGGATCTTATTTAATTCTTCTCTTTTAGCTGTCTTCCTCTGAAACTGCTCTAGGGGGGTTCACATTATTATTGTCAGATAGGGGTGGAAGGCCAGGTTTTTCAATTGACCTCCATTGGTACCTGGGGTTGAAGGACTCCTTGTTCCTGATGGTGAAAGTGAGAGTTAAGGCTCTCAGTAGGCACCACTGATACCACCAATACCACTCTAGGTGGGAGGGAGGACAATGCTACTCCGTTCCATGTGGCCATCACTGACACAATTAGGGAGGTAAAGGTTACCAATGAGTGATGATGAAAGTCCCGATTCCCCAGTAGGACCCATCTGACACCTACCCAGCAAGGAGCAGGAGTGGCACTTCATTGCTTTCCAATGCAGGTCAGTTTTCAGGCTCTGCATGTGGTCTCCCCTGACACACTAGTATATGAATAATATTGAGGATGGAGTAGACATATTTTTCCATGTTCCTTCTGCTAATTATGACTAAAAACCATGGGCACTATATGTAAAATAAACATAAGAAGACTTTTAAAGATGGAGAGAAGAAAACTAACTGGTTACCCATTTGTTTCCTTACTAGCAGGGGTACAAGTTCCAGCATCCCAGTCAGTCTTCACCGACACACTTTGGTGGTAGGCTGAGGATGGGGGTAGAGGTATTGGAGCACCTTGTTACAACCTGGCAAGTGTGGAAATCTAGGCTCACCACCTGACCTTTTGCTGGAATGTGTGGGGATAGGACCACGTGTTTTCTATGGTGTTTGGCTAGAACAGAGCCCTTAATGTCTAAAAGTTTTCTATCTTCATAAACTGCCCTTTTTGTGGTCCTTTGGCTAGAGAAAGGGTTTTCCTGGTTGTGTGTGTGTATCTGCATCTAATTTCCAGATTATTCATCACTGAAACATTCAGTTTAGGATATATGAGGCAAAAAGAAAACCTAGGGCACTTACCACCATGTTAAAACAGAAAACTCTTCATCACAATGTATTGGCAGATTTCCTGAAACAAGATTTACTTCCCCAGTTATATCTTTGAAGTCATGGCTTTTTGCTAATTTTACCCTCTAAGAATTTCTTTTACTTTATTCAACTCAGTGAAGCATTTTGAATGATATTATGAATATTTCAGCCAGTATTTGAAAGTATCCTGCATTGGGATTCCTCAGGACATCTACTATACTACCACATTCCCAGAAAGAGAAATCCAAACAATAATACCTTAAGCCCCACCAGATTTATGGCCAGAAATTAGCCCGTTCAAGTGACTTCCAACTATTTCTGAGAGTTTCTGAGGGGGCTGTCTGATGGGCTTCTAGCATTAGATCTTTTTACTCTTCCATAATGATTTCCCCAGGCTGCCTCAACTGCTGATGAGTTTTATTAGTTCATCATTCTGTTTGGCAAATTGGCTTTGGCATGAGACTCTGCTCTTCCTTTTATTACTCATCCCAAACATTTGGCAGGCCCTTTTCTTCAAATCTCTAAAGCACAGGAGGTTGAGAGAGAGTATTACAATATAAAGATTAGCTTATACTACGGCCCAGTGCCAGGACCTACTCAGGATTTCTGGTTCACCTACCTCTCTGCTTTTCTTTTACCCTGCTGTCACGTGCCAATGGCTAGTTTGCTTTCCAACTTGAAGTTCAGTCCTCATGGATAACTTTTGGAATCCAGGCCAAATTCAGAGTCTTAAAGAAAGGTATGTTCATTTTCTTCACCTGAGGTCAAATCTTATCTTCCCAGTCTCCATTTGCTTTTCTAGGACTGACTACCTCCCATGGTCACTGACATGTGAAATATCCATTTCCTTCAGCCCAGAGAGTTATGGCCTTCCCTGTGAACCTACCCTACAAGACACAACAACACAATTGTTTGGTATTAGTGTGTTTCTTAAAGACTGGTTTTTTAGTCTTATATAATTCCATATGTTAGACTGTGACAGTTCAGTTCAGTTTAGACTGCACTGAGCCTAGTCCATTTCTTTACCTGATGCCCTATGATCAATGACTTAGCTAAGAAGCATATACAAACTTTCTGAAGAATGCATCACACAAAGAGGTACAGAGAAGTCTAAAGTTAGATTTAAAATAACCACTGTCTAAGGGAAAAACTAATCTGCAGAGATGTAGCTCTCTTTAAAATATTTACCCAATTTATCTGACTAAAAAAGAACATTAAATATTTAAATTCAGTTTACTTCACTGTATTTAGGCTTCCCCTATCAATGGTGGGTGGTAGCATGCCTTAGATTTGTATAATTAAGAGTCATCAAAGTGGTGGTTTCTCTAGAAAACACAAACTAACAAAATCAATAACCTGCCTTAAAAGTAAACTCAAATCTCTACTTGTACCCCTTCACCCTGTCATATACACACTAATAAAACAAAGGCTGCAACTTTTAAAATGGCACTTTTTCCAGCTGCTGCACTCATACATTTTTTTAATAAGAATTTTTGTTTCATCAAGGACACACTTCACATATCTTTCTAAATAAACCACAAAGCAATGTCTTACTTTTAGCGACACTTGTTTAGTGTATTGATGTCTGTCTTAGTTGCCAGAGCTGCTATCACAAAAACCACACATACGTTGTCTTAAACAGCAAGACTTTATTGGGTCATAGTTTTGAGACTAGCAGAAGTCCAAAATCAAGGTGTCAGTAAGATGACGCTTTCTCAAAGTCTGTACATTCTGGTGCTGACTGCCAGCAATCCTTGAGGTGTCTTGGTTTGTATCTCTCCTTTCCATCATCACAGAGCAATGTACTTCTTCTTTCTTGCTTCTTTGACTTCCAAGTTCTCTTTATAAGGCCTCAAATAATCTGGATTAAAACCCATCCTAATTCAGTTAGCCACAATTTAAGCATTTTATTTACAATGGGTTTCCACCCATGGAGATAAGGATTAAGATAGTGGATGCGTTGCTACATGGTACATCATGGGAATACAGGCTCAACCACAACAGAAACTTTCAGCAAATGACCACTTTATTACTTACACGGAGCAAAGAGTCCAAAAGACTCATCATGGCCAGTCTCCCAGGAAGCCCAACCGCTTAGGTCAGCGTCAGTGGATGGCAGCTCCACATGCCCCATTTTGTGTCAGAGAGGAGAAACCCTGTGCTGTTTGAGTATTGAGAATTTATACATGCTTTCTGGGGGAAGGGGCCCTGCCACTGAGAGTTCCTACCATGATAAGCATCTGGAGCTGCTTGATCCTAGGTTCTGTTTAAGATTTGGTCAGGCCTTTTCATTAGACCTAACATCTCCCCTGGGCTGCAGAATACACACAGACTGCAACATCTGTGCACAACAGAAAGGGGGGAGGGGAAGTAGGCAACAGCTGGCAGCTGAGAGTATGTCTGTGACTTCCCCTGCAAAAATTAAAAACATGTGTTTGTTGAGATACATAATTCAACCTACCACAATGTCATACATTAGTGAGAATTATTTGACTCTCACTTTCCTCCTCCTACTGTGCTACAAAAATGGAAGCTATGATGAAGGATGGGGTTAGCATTTCATTGGCCTACGAGGCATTTGAGACCTTTGGATCCCTCCTCTGTCAAATACTGCATGACCTTGGGTAAATTATTTTCTCTGATCTTCAGTTTCCTTGTGAAAATGTTGATGTATTAATGGACTTAGAAAAATGTCTCAATGAATATTTGCACTTTCCTCTCTCTCTTTCTGCCCCTTCTCAGTCTCAAGATGCTAGAGGGCATTCTGGCTCTGGAGATAGCCAGATGAAGTTAGTTGTAGCGCACTCATGCCCCACCTTTCTGAGTTCTAGAGATCATTTGTAGTTTCAGACATTCCTTTTGGCTTCCTTGGTCATTCCAGTCATTAGTGGGCTGTTCCTAAAAATAAGAAATTGGTCAGAGAGGGATAAAGCCCTATAATCAGTGTTTTTCAAACTTAATTTAAGTCATTAGCGAGCTCTGAAATCTTCTGTGGACAACCAGCATTTTAAAAATTAAATAGTATAATTGAAAGAAATATTCCTAATAAGAGGAAGTAATGTTTTGTGAAACTTTTGTTTTGTGTGAAATGAATCACATTGTGTATACAAGGTACTCCTTACCATGCATTGCAGTCAACGAAGGAATGAGAAACACTGCTTTAATGGCATTTGACAAAATCAAAATCTCACTTAATTCTAAAAGACAGTATAACATACATGAATATTCTGAGATGAACAAAAAAATAGCATGTCCCATGTGGTAGAATGATTGCTTAATTGACCCCAATTATTAGCTTCTCCTGTTTGTACATGCTTTGCCATGAAACTTTGTAGTATATTCCCATTCTCACTCTGCCCTCAGCCACATGACTTGATTTAGCCAATAAGATTTTTGTAAATGAGATGCAAGTGGAACTTGAAAAGGGACTGTGCAATATGGCTTGTTCTCATTCTTGTCTTCTGCCATCACCATGAGAACAGGCCTAGATTAGTCTGTTGGAGCATGAGACTCACATGGAGAAGCATGGAATTGCTCCAGTCTGTCTGCCAAGGATATCCTGGACTTGGTGGTAGTCAGCCAACCTCCACACATGTGAGGCTAGGGTAGACCAGAAGAACTACCCAAATAAGCCCAACCCAAACTGGCCAACCTGTCCACTCATGAGTCGAAAAAATGTTAATTTTTGCATGCAACAGAGATTTTATAGTTTACTGTGGGGTATTATTTTGACAATTTAAAATTGATACAAACTATTAGGAGATATTAGTCATTAATAATATCCATAATGATGATAATCATTACAATAAACTAAAGCACTGATTTTTCAATGACTATCTCAAAAACACTTTTAATCTTAACATTTCACCTTGTACTGGGTGCCACAAAAGGGACTTTTACTTAAGAAGGTTCTTATTTAATTAATTTAATAGAAGGTGAAATGACAGAGGATGTAGCCCTGCCCAAGATTAGGCAACAAAGCTCTCTCACCAAGAAACTTGGATTCAGTCACTCAAGAATTCTCCTTATCAGAATTATCTGCAGGTTGCTGACCTCTCCCATCTCCCGAAACGAAAACCCTGGTTCTGGACCATTCTGGATCTACTCAATTTTCATAAAAGTTCCTGTGGGATGTCAGTTTGAATAATTAGAATTGACATTTTGCTTACAAGCAAAATAGAGGCCTTTTCCTCAGGAAACCACAATGACATTAATATCCTCCAAGTGCATGCTGTCCTCCAAATAACCCAATTTGTTTTTCCTAAATTTACATTTTCATTGGATCATTAAAGATGAGTTTTTCTTTGCAACAGGAAACCTGTGATTCTTTTGACTGTATATCTAGTTTAGCTTCTTGGTTATCACCGCAAGATCCTGAAGCTATTTGCTCACTGGGCATTTGGACTACAGTGCTACCAGTTGTTTAACAAAAGTGTGTCCCTCAGAATGAAGCTTAACCCAGCCAGCAGTGTCTCTAACATGCTCATGTTGGAGGAGCTAGGCAGGGGCAAAGTGGTCATGAGGGTTGGGGTAGGGGAACTTCCAGATTGCTTTTACAGAGCCCATAATAATCGGTTAAGACAACATTAACAGTCCATATTAAATAATTGTGTGTCTGCATGTGTGTTGGGTAGGGTAGGGTGGGAAATGGAACACAAAGTCTTTCCAAGCTGCCCCTTGGCACCAGTAAACCTCTGTCAGACAGACTTGACAATATTTTAATAAAAAACAACTCCAAAAACCCTGTATCCTTTTGATAAGGGGGCTGGTAGGGAGTGCCTTCACATGTGTGTCATATATATTTAAGTGCCTTGCGATGGCATATAACCCTGAAAGAAAGCAAATTTATTTGGGCACACGCTATGTGGTGGGTGCTTGAGAGATATACACAAATTGGACCCAGTTCCTGCCAGCAAGAAGGACTTAGCATGCAATTTATGATTTGTTTTCTCTCTGACCCCAGGGAAGGGCTCAGTCTTTTGGTTCTCTTATGACTTCATTTCAATAGCCCAATAGAGGTTCTCCCACACCTTGCAAATTTCTCTATCTGCCTCCTTGATAGCTTGGTTGTCTTTGGCATCTTCTGATGCTTTTACTTTGTGTAGTTTGGGGTTTTGCATTTAGCACAGGTAGGTAGTCAATAAAAAATATTCATTAAATGAGTGTGGAAACTATGGTATTTTTATAATACCTCAAAATGAATGCTCAGTGAGTTTATTAGAATTTATAAAAGAGAGTGCATGTGTATGCCCACCAAACTACTTAGAAGAAAAATAACATAAGTACTTTTTCAGCCATGTAGCTTAGGTTGACTTAAATCAAAATTTGTCTTACATTTTCTCCAGATCTTAAAGCTCGTTTTAAGCTTAAATACTTGGCTTAACTTTTAAAATACTTTATGACAGGTTTCAGTAAAAATCCTTCAGATTCCATCAAAATAGAAGATTAAGTGTGCTTTCAACAATCCCCTACCTCACAAAACAGAGCTGCAAATCTGTTTTAATGAATGTTTTATGTAAATCTTTTCTTGAGAAATCATTAGTAGGAAAGTTTAAGGTAATCTATTTTAGGTAGAAATATTATATAAAGTATTTCTGAATGTACTTAAAATAAGATTTGTTTCATTTAGGGTAGTTTTCATTAAGCTTGAAATCATTTAATTTATAGAGAAATGATACTTAAAAAAATAGTTTTGTCCTACTGGAACATTTAGTGTTTTTCTCTTCTATGTGTTGGTTATCATATATATTTATATATTATGAATTTGTTACTTTTATGAAACAAAATGAGTGATCATGACAGGAGAGTTTGTTATTTAGTGATTCATTATTACCTTATCACCAATATTTGTAACCACTGAGTTTTGAACATATATGCCATTCACAGTTTTGGTTGGAGTTAGAGTATTTTTACTCTAAGTGACCAGAATTTATTCAATCTAATAAAATTCATAGAGGATTTAAAAAATAATCCATATGAATGTATCTTGGATATGGGTATAATTTGTAATCATGTTTTCTGAGATTGTTTTCTACTTTTGGGGAGACCGATGGATTGGGTGATATGTAGAATAATATAATTATACTATTACAGCACTGGGAAGAATCCAAGATAATCCAAGACCTTCATTTCTCACAGGAGACAACTTGGCTTATAAAGGTTAATGATTTGTTCCCCATTTTAACCATATACACCAAGATAATGTCAGATATGTGGAGCCTGGAGATGGCAGTAGGAGTATCTGATAGAGTTGTTACCATTGAGTTCTTTTGCCAATCACCCATCCTATTCCCAGAGTACAGTTCAAGGGCAAAATATTAAACTGCCCACAGGGACTTCAGTGGCTATTATGGTTGATCTATACTGTGGTATGATCTCCATCACTCTTGTAGCATGAAGATCAGAGAGCTGACATCAGAAACCAAACCAACAGGAAAGTAGTAACAAACAACGCTGCAGGTAAAAACATGCTGATTTCACTCTCGCAAATATTTATTTAGAAATCAAACTTTTTGCTAGACCTGATAAGTGATAGTTGCTCAGAGTCAAAGGGTTTTACAATCATGTGTCACCCAAGACTCACACAAGTCTAAGTCTTGTAGGTCCCATTACTAAGATGCATGAGATGGAAAGAGTCCCGGCCTGTAATCAGTTATGATTATATTTCAGGAGGTTGGCAACTCCTGAAAGGAAAAGACTCTTCAAGAGGAAATCCCTATTGAAAATTACCTGCATTTATATGACTAGGGCAATCTGTCTCTTGGGTTTTAGGAGGCAGTATAGAATAGCAGAAGGGCCCAGGCTTTAGATGGAAATAAACCTGTCTTTGAACCTTAGTACCACTGCATAGCGTCTGTGTGATCATCTGTAAAATGAGGGTAATGGTATGGCTTTTGCAGTATGGTTTTAAGATTTATATGCAGGTATATACAAGGTATAAAATAGGTGCTCAGTGAGTGGTGGTTATTAATTTTCCCCTATCCATTTGAAGGACAGCAATAGTGGTATAATGTTTCCTATCTTCACCTTTAACTAGATGCCAGGCAGAAACTTTATAAACATTGAATCCTCACAACAACTCTGTAGGCCAGGTATTACTGGAATTATTTTTCATAAGCGGGAAACCTATACTCTGTAAAGAACAAACCCAAGGCCACTTGGAATGTCAGATGCAGGTCTTTCTGGCTTTTAATCACTATCCTACACTCTGTCCCCATATCCTTCAAAATCAGGAGTCTGATTCTAGTTCCTAGATGATTCTTCTTTCCCTGTTTGTGTAGGCTGAAAGAGAAGGCCCTGATAAACTAATGAAAAGGATTAAAAATTCAGAATGCAGTCTTTATAATACATGTGAGAGGAAAATTTTCCAAATTTCTGCAGTTTTAGGCTGAGACAGTCAGGAACCAAGGTGAAACTAGGAGGCAGTGAGACAGATGTTTGACTTTTAGCTTAAACAGTGGAATTTTTAGTGCTCTGTGTTTGTTTTAGAACATATTTTATAGCAGTTGCTGTTCAAATGATGGGAAGATAGAAATCTCTTTTAGCATTTGGAAGCACTTTTTTTTCCCATTTTCGTTTAAGTTGCAATGTTAAAATTGGCTTCAGAAGATGAAGTTTTTAAGACATGTATGCTAACTTCCGATGTTAGCTGCTTTGCATTAGCTCTGCTGTAATAAAATTCTGGTAAACACAATTTTACTCTGTGCCTTCCATTAACAAGGTCAAAGGATTCAAACATACCAAGTCGTGTTCCTTTTAGTCTGACAAAGTGTTTAGCTGGGATTCTACTTATTGACTTGGGGTTTTCTTGTGTCTTAAAGTTTGTTCTCATTTTCTGGGTTAGGCTTTCTAAAGTGACTCTCTGTCACCTGTATCTGTAGCTGGAGGTAGTGGTTGAAGGGGAGACAGAAGGCTCTGCCCTCTGTGCTGGGCAGGCCTTGGGATACTAAAACTCTGGAAAATGACCGTGTAGCAAAATTATCAGAGCCTAATTTACTGATTTTCCCCTTTCTCAGTATTACTATATTTGGAAAGGCAAGTTATAACTGGTTAATCCATCAGGAAGTATTTTAGGAACACTTAAAGGTATTCTACCATATTACAGGGAAGTGTAGCAGGCTAGAATGAGCACGTTTTCTGAAGAAGAAAAGCTCAAGGCGATGATAATGAAAATGGTGATGGTGCTGATGCAGGTGGTGGTGGTAACTACCAATTATTGAGCATCTTTCATGTATCAGGATCAAAAATCTGTTTTTAAAACTCATACTCTTTCCACGTCCTTATAACTGACACAATGTATGGAGTGAGGAAACTCTGCAGGTAATTTACTTGACCTAATGTCACATTGCTGGTGAGTGACGGATGCAAGGCCACTAGAAAGGTGACATCAGAAATATGAATTAAATGCCTTCACTTCTTTAAGCCTAATTTTTGGGGTTAATCATACTTTTGAGGTATCAAAGGGTTGTTTTAAGGAGCAGGTAAAAGGTTATGTAAAGGTATGGTCAGAATTCCAAGAAGCCTCTCAGCTTTCCCTAGCAATCCTGACCCTCTTCTGTTATTTCCCAGCATGAAAGGAAGAACAGAAGAATCTATTTATAACACTTACCTTTAGGTATTTCTTCCATACCTATTCTATTCAAGAAAAACAAAACAAAAACAAACAACTCCAGAAGTGCAAGGAAAGAGCCTCAAGAGTACTTCTGTGGCCGCAGGCTGTTCTCAATTTTCTTTATAAGCCTTGGGTCTACCGACACAAGCCGGTTTTCTACTCATGGATTTTGTTTTTCTTTCACCTGCATAGTAGTATTTTGACCAAGATTGTCATTGGAAGGTCAGTTAAGCATTTCTATAAAAGATGTGTTTTCCAAGTTAAAATATTTCATACATGAATAAGAAATAATAAATTTTACCATCACCCCCATAATCCTCCCTAAATAATCCCAGGATTGAAGCTCTTCTCTAGTAGAGCTAACAAGTCTACATATCAGGAACAGATTTAATCATGGGCCCTCCAGAACCACAATTAACTGTATGGTTTAAATATTAATCATAAATTGATTTCTAGTTCAATGACTATTCCTCAATGGTAAATAAATAGTGTGGCATGTATTAGTTAGATCAGCCTCTTTCTCCAGTTTTCTCCACTCACTTCTTTACAACCCATTCAATTTCTACGTTTACTTGAAATTATGTACCTCTCAATTCACACACAGCAATCGACTTATCCTGAAAGAATTTGCCTCTTCAGAAAGGTATATGATTCCTGGCATGTACGTTTCATTTAAGGATTGATTCTAAATTTCTTGAGGTCAGGGTCTGTTTCTTAATGTTAATTTGCAGCCCCCAGAACACGGTGAATTAACAATGAGTGCGTGTGTGCGGCTAGAGCCAGGGGTGGATGGATGGGTGGATGAGAAGGCCCCACTGAAACTTGAATTTGCATATGAAATGAAAGGTTCAACAATTTAGGAAGGTCAAAGGAGCATGACAGACTTCAAAGATAAAAAGATTAGAGCAGCAGCTGAGAGATAATGTAGTCAGACTCATTAGAAAAGTGAAGACTGTAATAATCAGGACAGGTTTCCAATAATTTTTGTAAGGTTGGAGACTAAAACCATATATTGCTTCTTTCCAAAGTTTTCAGTTGTGAAAATTAGTCTCCCTTCCGAACATGTTTGGAATAGATGAGTTGCCCAACTGCCTTCTTGGCTATTGAGAAAGATTATGCTCAGGGTCATTAGAAAAGTAATTCCCTCTTGATTTTTCAAGAAAATCCCAGATGTGACCTGCACATTGATAGCAGAGAATTTAGCTTGCCTGTAAGAGCCAGATTGGATTTTGGTCGTATCTTTTAAGTAGAGTAAGTAGAGTTGCTGTACTTTTTTTCTTTTTTCAAGGACGAATTGAAATGTCTTCTTTCCTCCTGTCTATGAGAGTCGCTCTGATGGGAAACTCCACTAGAATAGAAATAGTTGAGGTGGTAAGAAATTCAGTTGACAAATATTTTTTAAAAATCCACCTTGAGATAAAACATCAAATTCAACTCTGAAACCTTGTACCTGGAAATATAGTATCAATCCCCGTATCTGATTCTCAAGAATACCTCATGAGAGAAGCTAAGTGATTATGCAAATCTGATAATACATTGTTAAAATGACCAATTATTTAGCTGAATCTAATCACTTGAACCCTGACATTATTTAAACACCAGACAGCATGATCCATTGGTAGAAGCCGTCTATCGGTCACGGGCCACACTGCATCAATTAATGTCGCTTGGATGATGGCTTGCTCTGAAGTAATGAGAATAAATTTCAATTTGTTACCACAAATGATGGGCCTTATTTACTAAAGTAATTTGAGAGTGAGAGAAGAAAATTATTATGAAATATACACTGTCAAATACATTTGCTCCGTATGTGAGCTGAGGGCAATATTAATAAGTTCTCTTTCACTCCAGTACAACTTGTGAAGTAAAAACTTTTGCCCAGGAGAGGAAGTTCTGAAATATTTCTCAAAGTTAAAACAAAACAGCCACCACAATACATGAAACAAGAATGTGTTGATATTTAAACTCTCCTCCTGAAATATTTATGTAATTCCGAGAAACTGACTATACCTTACGGACTTAAGAAAAAAGTATGCATATTAAGAAAAACCAGAAGAGAATTTGCAAAAATGGAAATGGTCACGTTGAGCTGCCAGGATTTGGATCCGTTTCATTCTCTTTTATTCTCTCCAATTTTATGAACTGTAGTAATAAAAAGAAAATGGCTCAATTGCGCTCTTCGGTCTAGTCTTTGATTGATCGGGCTGAGACTGCCCTGGGCATCTGTTTTTTTCCTGGATGGCCTACTGGTTGCCGAAGCTGTTTGGTTTTTTTTTTTATTAAGACCTGGAAGAAAGAAAGAAAGAGTATGTGTATACATGTGTTTTTGTGTGTGTCAACTGTTTTTTCTTATAATACTGTCCTTTTATGCTGAGAGAAAAAGAATATTTTCTTTGCACACATCTTTCTTCCCTTTGACCTTTGATTGCCTCTTCTCTAGGACAACTTACTGGAAAAAAAACTTAACCTCAATAAAAGATCCCCTAGCTACAAGTAATTATATTTTCCTGTTCTATGTCATTGTAAAAACAATGTTATATTCTGCAGAAATACACGATTGCCACCCCCTTCAGGAAACTTTCTAACTGGTGCCATTTTGGGCCATGAGCACTAGCTAAGCACATTAGTAGGTTAAGATAATTTTTAAGTCAATTGCCAAATGCCATAAAAATTATAGCACTTTGCATTTGTCATTCTAAGATAATAAAATTGGCTTTAATTTAAAAATGAAATTGAGAAATTAGATAATATTGAGTAGTGGATGAAGTAGGTAGGTGTGCTGAAGTTCTGACTCTGCTACTCCTAGTTTCTCAGCAGGTTTTAGCCTCAGTTTCCCTATGTGTGCAATGGATATAATGTTCTTATCCTAACGGTCTCAGGGAATTGATGAGAAAATACTCTAAAAAAATTGGCAGTTTTGTGCAGGTCATGCTGTGTCTCCTTGTTTTGTTCTGTCTGCAAACCAGGAAAAAGAAATTTCATCTCTTCTCTCTCAAGAGGCAACCCTCTTTAAAGCGGTACAGCTCATCCAACACAATCTCCTGGTGTTGTATATAGCTCACGCCATCACATTTCCTAGCCCAGAAAACAGAATGTTTCCTCGTCCTTAGTACTGGCATTCAAATGGCAGGCATGGATCTAACATGCAATAAGAGACCTCTTAGGCTGTCCAGAGATTTATTTTCAGTGAATTGTGATGCTTGTTGAAGCCAGAGGGACCATCCAAAACCACTGTCTCAGGCACTCAGTCTTTCCAAATAAGAGCTCCTTGCTGGCACCAGGCTGAATCATTATCCCACAATAATATTCCATTCACCAAAATGTCTCTAGAGAACCTTTAGTTTACTGTCATCTGTGGAAAATTGGAAGCCTGCATGAAGCTCTCTAAATTCTTAATGCATTTGGCAGGATTTTGAAACAAGTCATAGCTAAGGGCAGGACTAGTGGAAAATGAACCCTTGGCTGATTTATGAGATATGTGAGCTTGCAGTTGCCGTGATAGCAAGCTTCTTTACGGTCTGTCTTTTAGATTTGCCAATTTTTATCCCTGAAACACTTTGATATGATTTTGTGGTTGTTGTTCACAATAAAAGATGGGGTTTCAGGGTATGACTTCCATTCAAAAATAGAGCAATGGAAAAATGGGGAGTTCTTGATCTATCCCTAAGACAAGGGTCTCTAAAGTGTCTGGTGAAGAGTGGGAGGCAGGCATTTCACCTGCTCGGGCACTGGGTGAAGAGAAAGGACTGCATTGCTAAGTGGGCCAGCCACCTCCACGGAGGGTCTGTAAATAGGAGCCATGGAAGAACTGTCTGTGTTTAAAGACAACATGAAACAAGGAGCAGCCAAATAGTGAATGAAGATTTGGTCCAGGGCTGGGACAGGGTTTTCCTGAACTTAGGGTAGTGTTAAATTCCTGATGATCCCACAGAATTTATTAGGTTTAAGACAGATACTCCATATTTTCTCCTTTTAAAATGGGCAAAACAAAATCCATTTTCTGCCTCCCGAAGTGGGATTAATCACCCAGAACGATATCAGTTATAAATGTGAGCATCCCATCCCCGAGAGAGCCGCAGGGAGCTAAGGAAAATGACTCAGGAGGTTCTGCTCCTGTTGCCGGCCAGGAGAGATTTCTTTCAGGTGGAGACTTTGGGCCAAGATCAGGAGGAGGCTCTGAGGTATCAGAGAAAGAGAAACTTCTTTCAAGTGAGCTGTAGAGAAAACTAGTGGACTCAGGAGAGGGCTAGCCTTTCCGTGAGTAGGATAGTGCTGGAGAGTGTCCATTTGTCGGGACTGTGGATTCCTGAGGAGAAGATGCAAAGGTTTGGTGGGGAAAGAAAACATGAGAAGCTGGGCAATGGCCTCACCTGCTTGCCTTCTAGCCAGTCTCCGTATTTGCTGCATTATTGCCAAAGCTAATTTGGGATTTTCTAGCTCTTGAACCTGACCCAGCTTGACCTTTTGTGAGGAAAAAGTAGTAACCCTTAAAGGTAGCTGTCAGTGCCTGGAGAGAGAAGTCTTAACATTGAACTGCTTGGGATCTTTGGAATGGAAAGAAACCAACCAAAAAAGATAACTGGGAAGCAGATGTGGTTCAAGTGATAAGCTCCCACCTACCACATGGGAGATCCCTGGTTCAGTACCTCCTAAAGATGAGCAAGATAGCAAGCTGACGCAGCAGGCTAGTGCAGCTAGCTGACGGAACAAGATGACTCAACAAGAGACATAAGGAGGAAAACATAATGAGGATAAAACAAAGCAGGAGCAGAGGTGGCTCAAGCAATTAGGCACCTCCCTCCCACGTAGGAGGTCCTGGGTTCATAGATTGGGGCTAAAAAGCCTGTGATTTATAAAGATAAATCTTAGACTGTCCCTGTGCCTCAGATGGATAGCATTTCATTGGTCTGGTGAGCTAGAAGTTTCAGGCTTTATTTTTTCAGAGAAGAGATTAAGACTGCTCTGTCTAAAATGGTAGCCACTAGCCACAGGGGGCTACTGATTTTAAAATTCTGAATTGAGACATGCTGTGAGTGTAAAATACACACTCGATTTCAAAGATGAATAGTAAAAAAAAAAGAAAAATATCTCAATAATTTCTTATTGATTATTTGGTAAAGTGATCATGTTCTGGGTATTTGAGACAACATAAACTATTTCATTAAAATGTACTTCTCCCCCTTCTTTTCCCTTTTCTTAAATGTGGCGACTAAAAAGTTTAAAATTTTGGCTGTGGCTCACTTTCGTGCCTCATGCATTTCCATGAATCATCACTGATCTAGTAAGAGCTCCCTGTCTCCATTTCATCTTTTCTCCTGAACAGAGCAACTTCAGAATATCAGTTATGGAAGAGAAGTACCACCTGACTTTCCTTTCCTGTTTTCATTTCAGCATGCTGCATTCTTCTCCCCTCAACAACCTAAGAGTGAAAGAGCATTCTGTGCTTTTTGTGGCCTGTACAGACCTTAGGGTTCAATAACTGGCTCCTTGAAGTTCCTGTCAATAGCAGGATGGATTTGCTGCTCTTCTCGGCTCCCCTGAGCTCTTCATCTGCCTGGCTTCCCAGACACTTGTGCATTGAGAATTGTTCCTGCCAGTTCTGCCTTTCACAGATGTAGCTTTGGGGAAGGACCTGCAAGAGTTCTCAGGGCACCGGGGAAAAAGGCGGCATCAGGCCAGGATTTTTTTCCTTCCAAATGCAGTGTTTACAAATGCAGCTGCAAAGCTTTCGCTTCCCCCCGCAGCATTGTGCGGTACACTTGCTATCTCTGTTTTCCTTTAAACGGGAGCTGCCTCTCCCAGGGGAATCTGCATTTTAAGATGGAATTCTTCAAAGTCCAAAAAAGGCTGCAGTGGGCAGGGAAGTGAGCCACTAATGAGGTAATTTCAAACCCGATGGCAGAGAGTGAGGACAATATTGCCACCTATTTCCTTTTCTCGTCAAGTCAGTCCCAGGGGATATCTAGAGATGGTTTTAAACATGGATTTAGAGGATAATTCTAAAGACATAGGGGGGATGTGGGTTGAGAGAAACATGAAGGAGATCATGACAAGGAATGGCATTTAAAAAGCCCTGCAGTGGGCCTGCCACCACTGTGAACACTAACTCACTGAACCGTCGTGATGATCCTCCAGGGTGAATACAATCATTACTTCCATTTTACAGAAGCATAAACAGAGGTGAGGAGTCATTGCATAAACGACTTCAAGCCAGAGGCTGATAAACTGCTTATTACTTCACGCCAGAGCCAGTGCGTGTACAGGTGAAGGGTCTGCAGAAGGGAACAACCTTGTTTCATCTCTCTGCTGACATCAGCAAACTTAGTCTTCCCTCATAGAAGTTCCCAAACTTTAGGAGCCCGCAGACATTTTGGCAGCCTCTGAAATATCTCCCAACCTGCCCATGCTTTATGCAAGGGTTTGAGTGCCTGGTCTTGCCTCAGTGTCGATGGAACGCATATTGGGAGTAGACAATTTCCTACATGGTTTTCAAACACTGGGGCCCATGAAATGTAAAGGCACTTCACATTTAGAGGGACTGGCTATTTCTTCTTTGTCTTTGTGCTCCTGGGAAAGTGCCTGGCCTGTAGTTGGTGTTCATTAACTGTAATTAACCTCTCCATCCAAGTTACACATGAGTAGAAATGAATTAAAATGTAGGCTGAGATAGTTAATATCACTCCCTTTCCAAAGAACTAAGGGGACAGTTACTCGCTAGAAGATAATTACTTATTATCTCTTATATAATCTTTTAAATTCTTTTTACCCCAGAAACTTTAATTACCAACGGGCAAATGTTTCTCTAATTATTTGGACATAATTTCTATGTCACAGACAAATAATTGGACTTGTAGATTTTAACAAGAATAACTACAAGCAAGTAAACAAACTAAATAATGCAAACATTCTTATTTAACAGGCCTTCTTGGATTAGAAAGAAATATTTTTGGTAACTGATAATTTCAGAGAACCCATTATATCTTATTCATTGCATTTATCCCTCCTTAAAAAGTATAAAAAAATGTTCGCTTTTTGAGTCGAAATTGTAACATGTATAAATAATTGGTTTTCGATGATGCATGCAAATAATATCAGAATTTGTTTTAAATGTGGAAGCAATTGTGGGATATAATTACAGAGTACGCAGTTCAACACTTTCTTGCTCATTAATATATATGGACCCTCTAATGGATGTTCATTGTTCCTTGGGAATCAAATCTGGCAGGTCAAATCCAAAGAAGATAATTTTTCCTGCTTATCAAATAGATAATAGTACAAAAGCAAATCAGTAGCCATATCTAAATCAATTGCAACATTTAGAATAGCAAGGCCCACTCAAAACCTAAACCCCGATTTGATGAGTAGTACTCAGAAACAAATGTTAGTTACAGGCATATAAAATATATTAAATAAAGCTTACCTCTTTTTGACATCCCTCCACCTCTTCTATTTCAGTGGGTAGAGTAGGCAAAGGGGCATACTGGCTTTGGCTTGAGTGGTTGGGGATGGGTGAGAAAAGTGGCTTCCTGTATTTATATATCTCGTGAATGTGTGTACCTACTTGTAACGATTCCTGGCATCTTTGCAAAATTCATAGTGATTTCTCAGTTTTGCAAATTTTGCAAACTTTGGCTTACTCACATTTGTAATTCTAAACTGCAATTAAAATTCTGTGGCTTTGTGCCACTTTCTTCAGCGCATTCTCTTTTGGGTAACCCGGAAAAACAAGGGAACGAGTGGGTCCTTATAAATTCGATTAAGCTAGCCAGATTGGCTTCAAGAAGGCAGCTTGGGGAGTGAGGCTTTAGACTCTCAGGAGCCCCTGAATGCCACCTGCCATCTTGGTGATATCATCCACTGCTGTGACAATCCCTGTTCCTACCTCTAAGTTAATGTAATACATAAGCTAATCTTAAAGTCTGAAGAGGAGGAGGGCAGGGATGGGGAATGTGTTCCAGAGTGTGAACAGCCTATGCAAATGCGTAAAAGTCAGAGAGATGGCACATTTGAGAAGACAAAAGTGGGTTGGAAACAATGAAGAATTCTTTGCATGTGGAGATGAAGCTGGAGCCGCAGACAGGGGTGAGATTATAGAGAGCTGTGCATGACATGCTTTCAAGTTTAAACTTTATTCTGAAAGTGATTTGTTGCAAATTTTCAGAGACGAGAGCAACATAATTAGATTTCAATTTAAGAAAAGACAAAAAAAAAAAAAAAAAAAGAACCCGTGGAAGTGCGAGAGAGGAGGGAAGGGATGGATCGTTCTTGAAGTGGTAGAATTAACAGACTTTAATGACAGGATGTAAAGGGCAAATTTAGGATGATGTGCAAATTTCCAGCCCAGGTAATTTGAAGGATGATAATGCCATTGATCAAAATAGATATTATTCGATAGTATGCATTATTGGAGAGCAAAAATGAGGAGGGGATGGAGATTTAGCAAAAGAATATGTAACTTTATGGAGATTTTCTGTAGCATGAAGTTCTCTAATGTGCACGACTGAAAGATGAACAAAAAAATTCTGGGGAGATGAAACATGCTCACAAACAACAAAGGGATGCTCAGGCCCCAGAGATTCTGATTTAATTGGCTAAGGTGGGGCTAGGCATTAAATGTTTTTATAAAACTCCCCCAGATGATTCTAATGTGAAGCGAGGGCTGAGAACCACTGGTTTAAATTATTCCTTGCTTTGGCATAAAGCCAGTGGCTTCATCTGGACATGAATGTTATTTTTTTTTTTTCCATTTTAAAAAGTGTTTATTGGGAGCAGATGTAGCTCTGTGGTTGAGCACCTGCCTCCCACGTATGAGGTCCCAAGTTCACTCCCCAGTACCTCTTTTTTTTTTTTTTTAAGTATTTTTTTGGACACAGAAACAGACATTTGGGAAGATATGTGATTGTTCTTTTTGGTAAACCAGACTATCAGCTGACCACATCTATTGAGTGTCTATTTGGCATGGTGCCCACTAGAGGGAGGGGTATGTCTAAATTTCCAGACTGGGTAGGGGTGAGGTAGGGAGAGTATAGTTTGAAAGGGCAAATTCAACATTATTATAGAATTTTATTTCTGAATAATGGATTTTTTTTTTTCGTAATTTAAGCTAGAAAAAGCAGAGTTCAAAATCTTCTTAATGTCTGAGATACTCAGTGATTCTAAATGAGAGTGCCTGCCTGGTGTGTGTGTGTGTGTGTGTGTGTGTGTGTGTGTGTGTGTGTGCAGTATTAAAATGTCAGGTATTAGATACAATTTAAATTTTTAAAATGGGTTTAAAAGTTTATGAACTAGGTATAGAGAGTTAGTCCCTGGCTCAGTAGGTATATTCATTCATTCTTGAACTATCTATTGAGTGCCTCTTGTATGTCAGTGCCTCTGCTGGACTCTCTAATTGGGCCATTTCCCAGCCTGCTGAGGTAGGTCATTCTATCCATTTTACAGATAAAATTGTGACTAAGAAAGATACAGCGGGTCACACAGTTAAGAAGTGGCTAGAACGTGTGCTCTCTTAGGGCAGGGATCTTTGTTCTGCCCACAGTTGGAGCCCCAGTCCCAGGACAGTACCTGGCACATTGGTGGTGCCCAAATATATTTGTGAAAGTTTGGATGTATTTCTGGCAGCTCCTATCCAGAGACTCTGAGCTTTTCCTCTTTCTTGCCAGCCCTGTTTTCCCCCTCTTGTTTCCGAGGAAGCTGTATACTGCCCAGGGAGTTTTGCAGGGCTGCATCTTCACCCCATGAGGCTGTGAGGGGCACATCTGATGGGGCTCTGGGTACAATGTGGGGAGGGCATTTATTCCTCCAGGAACTACCCATTTACACACTGAATCACGTGGATCTAGAAGGTTAGATGGGTTCAATTACTACTGGGTGACCACAGGCCAAGAAGCTTAATATAAATTAGACTCAACAATATTTAACAAATATTATGCCAAGTAGTGATAGAGTGACAATCATAAAAGTGTTGACGTGAAAATATATGGCATGCCCTATATGAGCCAGGTTAATTTAACTTCATCCCTTCATTTAAATTATTTTCACTCACATTTTAACAATCTTTGTATTACTCAATGATACTTTGCTTCCAAAATATGCCTCCTAAAATAAATAGTAATGACTTGTTACTATAGCTTAAATGTGAAGACTTCCAGGAAAAAAGAAGAAATGGAATACTCTCACTGTTTTCCATAATTTTTATTTTATCATTTTAGAGCACTCTGGTGGATTTGGAAAACCTTCGTGTCACTCTCTTAATAAAGCAACAGTGAGCACTTAATACAGCTTCCACTTCCCACACACAAACTTTCCAATTATAAAAGGACCTTTTCAGGCGTATTCAGGGCATATAATCTTATTTGCAGCTCCTACTTGGAGGACTGTGTTTGTTGAAAAGAACAGAAGACTTCAGTCATTTAGAATAAAGCTGGCTCATCAACCCCTGTGGGAAGAAAAGAACTATTTATTTTATCCGTTAATCCCAAATACAAACACAATAAAGCTGTCTTTTCTAATAGTGACCTATTTCATGTTAAATTGGGATAAAGCTAGCTTTGCTCAATAAGACTATTGTAGTCAACAAAAAAAGTCAATCTTATTAGGATTCCCATTGAATACCTTCCAATAACTTATCTTTTAAAGGCTGAACCCGGATCCCTGTTGAATTCTCTATGTTGTCTACCTCAAAATGCAAATCAGAAAGGGAATTAACCTCAACTAGTGAGCCCCATCTAGTGGCAGGGAAGTAAATTGCTGTTCAAAAACCTGATCTAATTATCTCTTATCTTTAATCTGACTTTTAAAAATTCTTCTGTCTGTGCCCAACCCCTTATGCTTTAGTTTCTCTCTGCTTTTTATTTTTTATTTCTGCCTATACCTTTATTTCTAGGAATAGATGACATTTTATACAAAGCAAATTTGTTCCTGATAACTTCATCTTTAGCCTTTAAAATTTTAGCACTGCTTAAAATTAGCCAGATTTCCCCATTTACAGTTGAATTGTGAAATGTCCCTTGGATAATATTACAGAGCATTCATAGATTAAACTATGTTTGATGAAAATAAAATTATCCAATTATCAATTTTATTCTTTTAAAAGACTCCAGAGATTCTTTATCTTAAAGAAATTTAGAGGAGCAAGACTGAGTCACAGAAAAATCCAATGGGGCTTCCAAAGGCAGTAAAGATTTCAACATCTATTTTCTTGGACAATGTTCACAGTTGACAATTGTACAGGCTTGGAGGTGGGCTTCTTTTAACTGGCTACGTAAAAAGTTGCTTTTTGCCATGTCTGCCTTCCATGATTCTGCACTTAATGACTTTGACTATCACAATAGTAAGCATATCGAAAACTGAATAAAATGATGGCAAGCACCAACTCTGGTCTTACACAGGAAATACTTTTGCTAATGATTTTTCCTTGTAAGTGCAAATCTTCTTTGTTTCCACAGGGAAAAAAAGTTGGTAATAACCATATGCCATTTTTAAATGAAGTAAAATATAATCCTCAATTTATCTGTACTTGAATTATCTTCAAAATAATTATCTTTCCACCAGCCTATGTGCCCAAACTTAGAGGTTGCTGGATTACTGAGAAAAGAACTAAGGACTCAAGTTCAAGTTCTAATAATACCCTTCACTGGCTGCATGGCCTTGGAAAAGTCAAACATTTCAGTGAGATTGTCATGAGCTCAGGCTGTGGGGCAGACAATGCCTGTTCCTCCAGCTCTCAGCCTTGACTTCCTTTCCTATAAAATGTGACTCGTGATGATTTTACTTCACGAGTTGTTAAGAGGATTGAGTGAATAATGTATGTAAAGTGCTTAGCTCAGGGTCTGGCATGTTAACAGAGTGCTGGGTAAATGTGATTGTTATTACTTTAAAAATAGAGGAGCCAGCGTCCGCCTCTCGAGATTGTTGGGAAGACTGTAAGAGATGACAGACAGGAAAATGATTGTTCAACTCTAATGAACTCAAGAAATGTTCTGGATTAGAACACACCTGGTAGGATCCACAGAGAAGGCCTGACAGAACCAAGGAGGGGTTGTTGAACCTGGAGAGAACATGGGTTAATGATTTGTACTCTTGGTTTACATTCCATTGGGGCTGTGAATTTCTGAAGAGAAGAGTGATAGAGTTGGAAGGGACGTCCACCTACTTCAGCTTCCTCATTTTATTGAGGAAAAGCCTGTTGCCCCTCTCTTCTCCACACTTGAGATTATTTCTTTAATGCCTGCCTTTGCTTCTGGACTGTAAGCCCCATGAGGAGAGGCCACGTCTGTCTGGTCCACACTCAGTCCTCACACTGGCCCAGTATCTAGCGAGTGTCCAGATAGTCCTAGAGCATGGTCTACACATGGTGATTGCCGCCAAGCGCAACGAGGGCAGGCAGCGAAGTGGATAAGGACATAGACTACACAGGCAGGGAAAGCGCCGTACAAATTTCACCTCTCAGTTTTACCTGTTGAGCGACTTGGCTTTTCTGAGCCTCAGTTCCCTTATCTACAAAGCAGGACTAATATTACCAGAACCTATTTTATAGGGTTGTTGCCACAATGAATGAGCTAATTCATGTAAAACGCCTGGAAGAGTGTAACTCTATAAAAACACCCAAATGATCAAGATAACAAAGCCAATTAGGAGGAGTTCTGGAACTACCTAGAGCTTGTTCTTCAATTTTATATCCTCTGACCCCTCTGCCCACACCACTTTCCAAAACTATTAAATGTAATCAGACAGATGTAGCAACACAAAATAAAGACCTGGGCGACTTGCTTAGAGGTGCTGCAATCCCTCAAAGTACTAACAGCAAGTTTCAGGGACTCATTTGAATGGTGGTAAAGGACTTATTATTGCTAATAACCTCCCAGAATCAGAAACACAGAGCTGAACAGAGTATTTCGTATTTTGCTCTTATAGTTGGCCCGTAAGCGTTTGGCTATCAGATGCAGGCACAGTTGGAATATGAAAATGGCATGTTTAAAAATATCCCTGCAACTCTCTCCTAGAGGACTTTTAGCAGGTGAACTAACTGTTAGCCTTCTAGAAGATTAGATGTCAAGATAATTAGCTCTCTGCCACATGGACCACGTTTTTTTAAAATCTCATTCTCCTTTCCTATGTCTCTTAGTTGACACAACTCATTATTATTTATGCCTGAGTTCTTCGATTTCTTTTCAGCACAATCATAAACCATCTTCTTTTTATGATTCATCACACCTAACACTCAAATTCATTCTATTAACTTTGATGTCGTATTTTAGAATTCAGTTTGTATCCCAATATTGGAGAAAACAAAGAACAAATTAAACAGGTAAACTAGATATACAAGTACTGCCTATTATAACCAATCCTCCCATCTCTCCTTGGTCTTCTGAATCCCATGTGCCACCAAGGAAGTAAAATGCACATTTTCCCATTTCATTTCATGACTAGACTCTGAATTTCTTCTTTCATTGTCTAATGTTAGGGACTGTGAGCTTTCCTATTACGTTATTCTCTATGACCTAGACTTGGCCCGCAGCAACTGGAGAATAATTTTCTCTTTTCAATCATAAGTGGAGCTAACTAAAAGGTAGACTAGAAAAGAATAAGATTGAAAGGGGAATTAGCCAAAGGAACCATACAATTACAGACATTTCTGGCTGGAAGAACATTGAAAGGCTATCTGTCCACCTCCCTGCACTCTGGCCCTGCCCCAAACCGATCTGGCAGGTAATTATGGTCCCTATTTCAAAAGAATCCCCAGGATACCTTCCTCTGCCCTCCACCTAAGAAAGTTCTTCATTTATGCAGCTCAA
This sequence comes from Dasypus novemcinctus, assembly GCF_030445035.2. NCBI lineage: Eukaryota > Metazoa > Chordata > Mammalia > Cingulata > Dasypodidae > Dasypus > Dasypus novemcinctus. The sequence goes on along the minus strand of NC_080673.1, from coordinate 153,512,241 downwards.
TACCATCTCACCCTCCAGTCCAGACTTTCTTTCCGGTGTTTAGCAGAAGAGTTAATCGACTTGATGTCCCAGAGAAATATAGATGTCCCTCAGGTAGAAGGCAGGGTCCCCTTCACCTCCCAGCTCCTTCCCTGCCCATGACCTGTGGAGTTTGCTCCCCAGCTTCTTTGGATGTTGTTACAGTTTGACTAATTTTGGAAATTCCAGGATTTCTGAAAATAATTTGAGCTGAACCCATGTTTGAGGTAGAAGTGGATGAGGAATGTTTTACTTCTTTTTGTCTCTTTTGCCAGCATTATGGCATTCCTCAAGTCCGGACTACTTCCTCAACCCCACCTCCACTTTCACAGCTCAGAAAATGCACATTAAAATTGGAGACCTGATCAAACTGCCCTTATGTTCCTCCTTGGCTCTATTTCGAATAAAGTGCTTCTTAAAACTCTAGGGGGATGTGGATGTAGCTTAAGTGGCTGAACACTTGCTTCCCATGTACAAGATCCTGGGTTCAATCCCTAGTACCTCCTCGAAACAAACAAATGAAAAAAACCCAACTCTCATTAGGAACAGATGTAGTTCAGTGGTAGGGCGTCCGCTTCCTATGTACAAAGTCCTGGTACGATCCCCAGTACCTCATAAAAAGCAAACAAAAAAACTTCTAGAGAAGGACAAAAAGATTTGATCCTAAGGACCAAAAGATTTCTATGACTTGTTCAGACCCAGAAAGTGTGACCAGAGATCTAAAATTCCCCTCTGGCCCACCCCTATCCCCAATCTTGCATATAGATAACGAATGAAGTTGTTGTTTTTTTTAATACTGAGCATCACTTGATAGATAGTGATATGCTGAACTATTTTCCAGGTATATCTGCCTTAATTTTTGAACACCAGTGATCAGCCTGTTGAACTTTAAGTGGACTGGGAACATGGTGTAATGAGAAGACCCTGTTTCTGGGGGTCAAGCAGAACTTGGTATGATCCTCCTCTATTTTTCTGGTGAGTGGTTGGGTCAAGTCATTTAACCTCTAAGTGTTAGGCTCCTTATGTGCAAAATGGAGCAAATACCAACTTCATGGTTTGACATGAGGATTCAAGAGACAGTTGGCATAGGTAAAGCACCAAGTGCAGGGTCTGACTCACATTAATTGCCTAAGAAATATTCATTTCTCTCCCCCACTGGCTAAGGGTGAACTCTATAGCACCTTGAGCATCCAATGAGCTACCTTAATAGCGACACCTGTTAACAACAGAAAACAGTAACCACAGGAATTGCAGTCTCTGCTGCGTACTTACTGCCTGCCTAGTGTTGTGCTGGGCACTGAAGACATAGGGACAGTAAGAACCGGGGTCCCTGTCCTGATGGAGCTCCCAACACAGACAAAGCAGGAGCTGTGTGAGACCCGTCAGGAGCATTGAAGCCCAGAGCCCTATCAGGACTGGCTTAAGATTTTAAGGGACTAAGTGCTAAGGAGATTATGGTGCTGCCTCCCTGTACATAATTAAAAATACAAAATGTTACCAAACCATAATTAAGAGTAAAGAAGCAGAACAGTGTTCTGATGTTTTTCTCACTGTGATGACAGTCTCAGTACTTTTCAAATATTAATTTTCAAAAGAAGGTGTTTTTTTTTTAATCCTATAAACCAGATTGGTCCTACCACTTTATCCCCAAGGGCTCTACAAATGTTCAGGGAATGGATCAGAAGGTAGACCAGAGCAGAGAGGCCAGGGGCTTGGAAGAGTCACAAGCTACTCCATAAATCCCACAAGTAATGGGAAAATGATTGTATATTGAGGCAAGATCAAATCACCTTTTCATTTAAGAAGTTGAAATTCCTTCCAAATACAGGGAATGTTTTTTTCTGTGTTGGACTTTAATACCCTTTTGCAAATGGAACAAAAGAAAGGTCATTTTACGTCAGCAAGTTGTAGAGGCAGTTGCATGCATGTCTTGAAAGATGGCCTCAACGCTGAGCTGTTCTCTCTGGCTCTGATGGTTACAAGAGAGACAAACTGCAGAAATGAAAGGTGCTAGAGACATTCAGCATGATTCATATATTTTTTTTCCTCTTGGTTTTCCCTTTCCTTACTGAAGGATGTTCTTCCTGCAGGACAGAGTCCAACTCCAAGGCCAGGTTAGCTAAACTTGAGGCTTTTCTGAGGATCTAGCTAACAATCTCTCACATTTGGAGCCACTCATCTTTATACTGCAAATCCAAAAGATAAGCCCCAGGAAAGGCCCAGAAACCCTGAAAGAGAACTTTCTCAAGGATAGATGAAAACAGTTTACACAGCCACTGTAAATAGTTAATAAAATCCATTTTACAGTCCATCTACTTAGATTTCCATTACATCCTGCTCTGTTTCAAACATGCATTTTTCTTTTGGATTGTTAGGCAATAAAGAGTCGAGTCATTTATCAAACAACGTCTTAGTATTCCTTTAAAATGTTTTACCATTTTCAGGAAATTCTGTGGCTTTTATAATTCATCTCCCAGTAGAAGCTATTTTAGAAAGACTCCAGAACTGCGGAAAGAAGTCTTTTCTTCATGGGAGTTTTTCGGTTCTCGTGAGTGGAAACGTTCAGAAACAGATGCCAGTGGTGTTATCACATATTGCAAACCTGTTCATTTCGGATAACGAAGGAAAAAACAATAGAGCACAGTTTCACTCTCTCAAAACTGTCCTGTAACAGAGCTGTTGTAAATGGGCCCCACGAACAACTCCTCGTTATGCTGATAATCAGAGAAACTCTTCAGGGCAAGGCTAGGTTTCCGAAGTCCTTCTGCCCTGGATGACACAGAAATAACTGATAGAACTAACCGGAAGGTTTCCCCAGCCCAGCGGTATTAGTAACACCAGCCACCACTTTCCATAGAGCAGGCATTGCTTGGAGCATTTGACATGTACTGACTCATTTAATCCTCACAACAACTCTTGGAGGTAGGCTCTAGTATTCTTCCAGCTTTTCAGATCAGAAAGAAGTTTCAGGACTTGCTCAGGGCAGGTTTCCCTAGGGGCTGGATTCAGGAACCAGGGAAGCCCAGCTCTGAGTCCTAGCTTGAAATCATGCATTCTGCTGCCCACCGCACAGAGCTCAGTTCCCAGGGTTTCATCTACGCCTGAACAGTGACAGTCATCCCATTTTGCAGAAAATGAAATGAAGGCTTTGGGATGCTAAAGGTTTGCTGAATACAAGATGGTTACGGCTTGTAGGCCAACTTTTCCTACTTCGCAGCATTGTATCTTCTCCTTCTCCCTCTTCGTGTAAAATAACAAAAGCAAAACTTTATCTTTCCTCGTTTCTCTGACCTGCCCTCCTGGGCTGCAGGAAAGGGCAAGAGTCTTGGGTAATAAGCCCTTAACACTGAGCAGAAGCAAACCTCACTCAGGGCTCAGATTTTACCCAAAGCAGCATTGGCTTTGCCTCTTGAAGGCAAAAAAGCTGTTTGATTTGCTTCCCTCCTGAAGTGACCATTTTAAAATGGTTTAGTCTTCAGCTGAGATTAATAAATATCTGGAACTGCTCCCATATTTAGGGTATGTGCAAAGGATTAAGAAAAGCCAGAGAACACAACCAATCCAGTGTCCACATAGAAGAGGTGGCATTGGATTGGGAAAAGTGGACATAATGGACAAAGGGTATGGGGAAAGGCAGGAAGAGATGAGAGGTGGAGGCGTCTTCGGGACATGGAGCTGCCCTGGATGGTGCTTCAGAGGTAATCACCGGACATTGTAAATCCTCACAGGGCCTACATGATGGAATAGAGGAGAGTATGGGCCATGATGTGAACCAATGTATATGAGGTGCAGAGGTGCCCAAAGATGTACTTACCAAATCCAATGGATGTGTCATGATGATGGGAACGAGTGTTGTTGGGGGGGGGGAGAGGGGGGGTGGGGGGGTGGGGTTGAATGGGACCTCACATATATATTTTTAATGTAATATTATTACAAAGTCAATAAAAAATAAAAAAAAAAAAAAAAAAAAAAAAAAAGAAAAGCCAGAGAGTCAGTATGATCTCCAGAAGAATGTTCTTGCTTCCTCCAAGATACTTCCTAGGATGTTCATATTTACATTGCCAGTGTCAAGGTTACATTTTTCTTTCATTTTGCTCTTTAACCAGGGTCAGACTGAGGACTCGGATTGCTTTTGTGGGCCAGTCTGGTCCCCAGATTGGTCTCATTCTGAAGACGGTTCAGGTATCATCTGCAAAACAAGCTGATGAACTTACTTGAGTGATTTCTTCCCAAATGAGGGGGGACGTGGCTGTGTTAGGAACCACTGGCCATGCAGCACACAGGCGGGATCCCACTACTAACAATGCTGCTTGGTTAAGCAGACAAATGTCTTGACCACAGCACCAGCCAGGAAAGCCTTGAGTCATGGGGTTGCCCCATGCAGAAAACAGGAAAAGACAGTGTGCCCAAAATGGGTAATTTGAAAAGAGTTTAATAAAGACAGCATTTACAAAGATAAGGGCAGGGTTTGGGGAAACACTGGGGTTAGCAACAACAGCGAGCCGTCACCACCCCAGCCCTGAAGAGAAGAGTTCCCGGAGCCCGAGTGAGAGTCGCATGGAGAGAGCCACCAGACAGGAGCTGGCTGTGACCCACACAGAGGAAGCCAGGGGAACAGATGTTCCAGTCTCAACACTCCTCCTGCTTCATTGACCAAAGCCAGCCAGGGACCAAGTCAGCCTATCGGTAGAGTCCACAGGGAACAGTTTCCCAGGGCTCTGAGCAGGGAGAAGGGGCAAAAGAAAGACACCAACGTACCACCCCTTTAAGTTTCTGAGGTACAGTAATATCAGTATCCCCTCCTGCTGTGACATGAGTCGTTTAGTAAAGAAGTAATTAGGAGGTGGGGGAATCCGTTGGTTAATGTTATGCCTATGGCAGAACACAGTGTTGTGAATTCCTCATTGTGCTTTATGAGTCAGAACTTGATGTACCCAAAGAGTCTCAGGATACCCTGAACCTCAAAACAGATCCCACTGATAACAGGCAAAGGAAAGCAAGTGGAAATCAGCTCCTTCCAAGACAATGATTGCAATCAGCATTAAACAGGAACACAGGTTTAAGAGAGAAGGCTATGGGGGGTTGAAATTCCTGGCATAAAACTGCTAGAAGCACCCGTTGCATTGAAGGGCCCATATTTTAATGGAATAAATGAAGCCTGGTTTTGTTTTATCTTACATTATTTGGTCTGGTTTTCCCCTATAGCAGTTCAGACAAAGGACAAACCAGAGGAAAGATATGGAGAAATCCAAATAGGTGTCCTAGAGACAATTTTGAGATGGCCTTGATGGCTAAAGCCATTTAGGATATTACAAGATCTTGGTGAACCTAGTTCCCAACCACATGGTTAGAGCACCTCTTCACAGAGACAAAGGACCATTGGTATTTGGATACCAGCATGATATGGTGATAGAAGCAAAGGTTTTGGAGTCCCAGCTATCTCACTATAAGCTGGGCCACCCCGAGCAAGTTGGATAACCATAAACCCAGTTTATGGTTAGTCTTGTGACCATGTGAAAGTAGGGTGTGACAAGAGGCTCTTCCTTCTTCTTTCTCATTCCAGCTATGTCCCCAAATTCTTCCTGACTCCTGTGTCCTGACACACATATATAAATGTGACTGTTTATTATTGATCAGAATTGTCTTCCTCTTATTCCTCAACCTAAAATAGAATGGCAGAAGAGAGATTAGAGAAGGATGGCTTGATGTCTGAATAGCAGGAGTGGTCACGTATGTACTTTAGAGAAGATTTTTATCTCATGAAAAAATCTTTTCACCGAGCAATTAAAATATACTTGGTAATTTCATTGAATTTTCAGAACTTAGGACATCATAACAAAGTCTCAGATATGCCATTTCTCTTCCATCTTCTCATCTCACAAATTGCTTTACTATGAAAGTGACAGTTTTTTCCAAAGTTCTGATGTGATTTGGGATGACAGAGGTCAGAAAATGGACAGTTGCATATGGTTTAGTCTATTCATGACTACTGGTTTAAAGATGTTGATTATTATATATTTTTAATATTTTAAGGAGTTTTAAAATGTGTTTACTTTAGATGATTAAAGCAAATGTAAAAAGGTTGAACAACTGTGCCATCTCCTTAGCAATTTCACTCTTGGGTCCATATCCTTAAAAGGCATTGACCCCTACAAATAGCTAGTAATGTAAAAAGTTGACAGGGCAGGTTAACCTTCTAATTGTATTCTGTGCATAATGCTTTTGACCTTCTACAGACAACTTGATGTGTTTCTGCCATATTAATTACTCCACGCTGGTTTGCAGTGATCCTTCAATAATCCAAACTTCGTGAAATGAATGCATGAACCTTTCTAAGTTCCAGGGAAGAACCAAACATGGCAATTTAAAAGTTTCCAACATAATTTTCCATTATCAGGCTCATTTTAATTCCCTTAAAAGGTGAATAAAGGCCTATAGAGGGATCTTGAACTTACTCTACTTTGCTACTTTGGTTTCCTGCAAATTTTTTACGCCTTCTTTCTAAAATATCCTTGAAACCACTGGGCCTAAGGAAGCAGGTGTAGTTCAGTGGTTGAGCCCCTGCTTCCCATGTATGAGGTTTTGAATTCAATTCTTGGTTCCTTCTAAAAAAAATGTTAAAAAAGACTCAGGTGTCAAAGGAAATATCACCAAATAATAAACGTACTAAATGTATTGATGATAGAATGCATAAAAATCAAAGGAAATGAAGGGTATCACCAATAAGCCCCAGTGGTTTCTTTTCATGAGTCTTTTTCATTTTAAGAACCATTAAATAAAAGACCTACTGTGCAAAGTTTCACTTAATTTTCCCCTTAAGTATTCTTGTTCTGGGGTTGAGTTTTGTCTTCCCTTCCTGATGAACTAAACATTAGTCATTATTGCTGAAAGACTGCCCTCCTGCCCGCCCTGTTTGTTAGATGACATACAGTTTAAGTGTTCCCTATTTCTCTTTGTAAAGCATAGGAAGTCACCCTTATGGGTCATTTGGTCATTCAGTTCATTTCCCCTACACTTAGACTCCTTCAAGGAACATTTTGAGAAATTTTCAGAATTAAACCTGCACATTTCTGATAGCTATATTTGCAAGGCTGCTTACAACTCAGCCCATTCTCATGTACGCTGCCAAGGTATGAAACCAGAAGTCCCATGTACCAAAGTTAGGTTCTAGAATCCAACTTTTTTCTGCCTTTAGGGTCTTTCTCCCTTAATTACATCAGTCTTTCAATTCCAGAACTCTCTCACTGTATTTTCTTTAGTGGTAAATTATGACTGCATAGGAGTCAGATCATCTAGATGGTGTCCTAGCTCTCCCATATACATCCCTGTATTTCTCCATTTACATGTGTGTATTGAGCATGTGCTTAGTGCCAGGAGCTGTGTGAAGCAATTTACACTTGATTCACACAGGTACTGGGAAGAACACTTTGCAGATGAAAGATGGCTCAGGGAGTTGAAATGCTTCACCTGATTCAGGTTTAAATAATTCTCCTGAGTTAGTCACAGTGGACCTGAAATTAAAACATGGTGTTTCCTGACTCCAGAGCTTGTGCTCTTAACCACTATACCTTACTAAAAATCATGTGAACTTAGTCAAAGGCCTTGGTGTTGTAGTGCCTGTACTGGGTGCACCGAGAGGCACGGTTGAGAACTCAGACTCTGGAGCCAGGCTGCATGGGTTGGAAAGCTGTCTCCTTCAGTTACTTGTTGTGTGATGTTGGACAAATTGCTTTACCTCCACGTGCTTCAGCTTTTTCATCTCTATTAGCAACACAAAATTGCTTGGGTCAGATGGAAGATTCGATTTATGTACAACATTTAAGTCAGGATTGACACATATGAGGTACTCTTTAAGAGCAACAATAGTAAAAACAGCTCAATAAATGTTATCAAGTTGCCAAAATATAAAGAGCTAATTGGAGCTATTGGGTCATTCCAAAGGATTGTTATGAGGATGCTTGCTGAAACCCTTGAAAGTCTGAGGTCCTCTTGTTTGTATAATGTTGGTCATAATCCTCTTATCTTTAGCCTAGAACAAAATGGCAGAGGAGAGTGGAGAAGCTTGCTTGGGTGTAGAGATGAGGGATGGAGTTTAAACAGCAGGAGTAGTAAGTCTTGACAGTACTCACCCACCCCCACCCCAACCCCTCAAAAAGTGTGTGCTTAAGTGGGTAAGACCAGGAGAAGGAATTAAGAAATTTAGCTTCTATCAACCTGTGCCACAGGCTTGTTATAGGAAGTGGGGTAATTAACATATCCAGAGTTCAAGCTCATTATCATCTCTATGAAAAGGAGAAAGCCATATATATGCAACCTAATTTCAGAAAGAGATTTCCAGGATTCGGAAGCAGCTTGCAAGGTTTAAAAATTAAAAGGATAATAATAGCTTTATAACTTCAAATGGGCTGTCCTCTAAGCAGCAGGAAATGGACAGGGCCAAGTCAGATATGCAGTTACTAGGAAATAATGAAACAGACATTTTGCAGTTAATTGACCAGTACTTATATGATGTCTACTATGGGCAAGGAATTGTGCTTGGCATCTTATCAAGATGTATGAAAAATAAAACTCTGCCTTAGAAGAGCATATAATTTACTTGGCGAGAAAAACATAAAAAGATAACTAATGAAAGAGGATTTTACATACCAGCTGACTGATAGACCATAAGGCAAAATTTCCCACTATAAACACTTGCTAGTTGTTTGATTATGAGCAGCTTTATTTTACAGATTTTGGTTGGACTAATTTACTCTCAGTCTTCAAAGTGTGTAAATATTTAAGTAGAATTGTTAAGATTTAATCTAAACTCATTTTAGAAACAGTTAATTTTAGTCCCTCAGAGGAGGGGGGCGTCATAGACCCCTCTGAGAATCTATCAAAAACTTCGAACCGTCTACTAAGAAACTGCATAGAAACACAAAAGTCCACATATGATTGCAGACTGAGAGACCCCTAAAACCCATCTATGAACCTCCAAGTTAGAAACCTCTGCTCCAAGAATGTGGGAGCAACAATATTACAGAAACTAAGTTATCCATTGCTTCCCAAATCTTACCAGATCTCAGTTACCTTTTTTGTTAGCCTTTGCTATTTTAAATAATATTATGATCTGATTCTTGGAATGAAAACATCTTTTTTATTGTTAAAAAAAAAAAATACAAAACTCTCAACGTGCTTTTATATATAGTATGGCAGAGATTGCTAGATGTCTCCTAATATTTATTGCCTGATCCTTCAATAGAATTTTTAACTGGATGCATGGTCACCCAAGATGAAGACAACATTTTCCATCCTCTCTAGGTATAGCTACGTGACTAAGTTCCAGCCAATGGATGTAGATAGACATATTGTAAAGCTGCTTCTGAAAGTCTCCTCAAAAGACAGTGCAAGTGTGCCCTTTGCCTCTTCCTCCTCTTGCTGCTTGGAACATGATGTGGTGGCAGAAGTACCTTCTTGGGCTGTGCCCACAAGGGATGTATCCTGGGGGCCACAGAGCTGAAAACTGGAAGGACTCTGGGTTCTTAAGGAGAAGGCAGGAAAGCTGCCACCCTCGTCCTGAATGGCTATCTCCTGGACTCTGACATGAGAGACAAATAAACCACTCCCTTGCTTAAGCGCTGCTATTGGGGTTTTTTCTATTAACTGTAGCTGTACCTAATTCCACTTTATCAAGACAATCCCTAGCATTTTGAAGCTATTGTTCCCTTGTCTTCTGGCCTCTCTCACTGCTAATATAATATTATTCTGGTAGCTTTCAAGACTACCTCTTTATATTTTGCAGTTTCTTTTTAGTGTGCATAGATGTGGATTTATTTTCATTTATCCTGTTATGCCTTTGGTGTTCCTTAGGTTTCATATAGGTTTATAGTCCTGAGAAATCCTCAGCTACTGCCTCTTTGGGTATTGTGTTCCCACATTTCCTCTTCTCTACCCTCTTCTTCTGAAACTCTTATGGGAAATACACTAAGGTTTGCTAATTTTCAGTCTTTTTCAAAACTTTGAATTACATGCTGTTCTTTAGTTTTATCTTCTAAATTCCACATACCTTCTTTGACTGTAAACAATTATAGTTTATTCCAGTCACTCAATTTTTTCATTGTATTTTTTATTTCTTATACACAATACTGGCTTGGGTGGTAATTGGTATATTTAAACCATTTACATTTAGAGTGATTATTGATATAATTGGATTAGTACTATTTTTTTACTGGATTCCCTCTAGGTTCTTAGCTATATTGCATAAAAGAATTTAAGAACGTGTCAGTTTAGTTAGGCTAGTAGTTTGTTAAGGTAATGACAGAAGAGAAGAGAAATGGGAGAAAATAACAGATTACGGTTTTCCAGGTATACTTTCAGGATAGTCCAGGCTGAGAAGGGAGACGGCATTTTTGCCTGTGCATTTGTTTTTTAAACCATTAATTACAACTCCCTTTGCTAATATTCAGGGGAGGGGTCTGAGCTGTTTGCTGTTTTGATTGATTACCCCACCCATTAATTTCCCCTGGGCGGTTGGATGATAAGGCCCCTTGAGATTATCCATTGCTTTCCCAGATGAACTCTCGTTCCAAATGGAGGACTCTTGTGGGGTTGTTCTAGAAACCTTTTTGTGGAGTCTCTCGGGAATTCTAGGTGGAAATAGTCACATATTTCACTGCCATGTTTTTATGCCAGATTTTAGATTCATCTCCTCATTCCCCAAACTAGCCTGTTCCAACTCCCCCCTCAGAGGGTTTACAGCCTTATATTTAGAGGGGTGCTGAAGGATGATGGTCATTCTTGTATAATTATTTCTTGCTGGTTAGGGGCAGTAGGTCCTACCTGACAAGGTGTAAAATCCTCTTGCTATTTATCCAATACTTCCCCAGCTTCAAAACTAGCAAGATTGCAGCAGAGTCAGGAGCTCCAAGACTCAGGTCATGTTACAGGGCAGTGAGTAATCACCCAGTTCTATCTAACGCACCTGTTTGGAGGGCCCAGGAGACCAGAAGAGCATCCTGCAACATCCTTGAAAGAATGGAAGGGGGAGACTGTGCATCTGCAGAGAAGATTCATGAGTAGAACACTTGCTGGTACCCATACTCCACTGCAAGCCACCTCAGGAGATACTCTGTGGCTGGAATTGGAAGCTCCATTTCCCCAAAATGGGGGAGGAATAGACATCTGGGCACCAGCTTTAGCTACTGATTAGTAAATTCAGCTGGCTAAAGTATAACCATAAGAACAGCCAAAGTTTGAACCTGTTCAAGTCAGAAAGAGACCAATAGTTGCCATTTTACCTCTACCCCTGGCATGAGGGGAAGTGGGGTGGACTGAAAATCAAAGTGCTGGTAGGGACTGGCTTCTTTCCACCCAGATAGAACTGCAGCCCTAGCCTAGGCTCCAACCCCACCTCTGGCAAGGAGGAAGCTGGCTGGACCTGCACCAAACTCTCCAGGTAACTTCAGGTACATTTGGCCAGCACAGACTGAATAGTCAGATACCTGGGGTTCTAGTCTTGCATGACAGTAAGACAGGAGAGGAGCTATGTTTGTCTTTCTGGGCAAATGCAGGCACTTTCAGCCCACACAAACCGGTTTTTTGAGTGCCATCAACTCTATCGTCACCCCTCCAACCCCATAAGATGGGAGGGGGCTAGGGTTTCGGGCTTTCAGCCCACACAGACTGGATATTCAGGCACCTGTTGCTCCATTTCTATCCCCCAATAGGATAAGAGGGGAGCTGTGTTTCCTCAGTCTCTCTGGGTAACTGCAGGTGCTTTCAATCCATACAGACTGAATAGTTGGACACCTGTAGCTCCATCCCTGTCCCCAAGTAAGGTAGAAGGGGAGCTGTGTTTCCTCAGATTTTTCTGGGCAATGGCAGGCACTCTTGGCCTGCATGACCTGGACTGGTGAGTACCTGTGGATCTACCCCTGCCCCTAAATAGGATAGGAGGGGGCTGCCATATCCTCAAACTTTCCAGACAATAGAAGGTACTCTCAGTCTACAGAGACTGAACTGTTGGGCACCTGTGGATCCCCCCACCTACCCAATAGAATAAGAGGGGGCTGATGTTTCCTCAGCCTCTCTGGGCAATGGCAGGCACTTCCAGCCTACAAGGACTGAACTGTTGGGCATCAGTGGTTCCATTCCCACCCCCTAAAGAGAAGAAGAGACAGTACTTCCTCAGCCTCTCGGGGCAACTGCAGGTATATTTGGCCCACATAAATTAGATTGTTGGGCAGTTCAGAGGGTCCCATCCCCCTGTCGGGGGGAGGGGGAGGCAGTTATACATCAATCTACCTGAGCAACTGTGGTCATTTTGGACCCACATGGCATAAATTGCTGCCCAGACCTGCAGCTCTATCCCCGCCCCAGGCAGGGGAGGAAGGGGCATGAAGCATCATCAGTCTCTCTGGGCAACTCCAGACAGCCTTTGGCCTACACTAATTAGATTATTACACACAACTGTGGCTCTGTCCCTACCCCTGGCAAAGGAGAAATATGGGAGAAGCTTCATCAGTCTCTGGAGCAATGCTGGTGGCTTGAGCTTCTACAGCTTACAGCACCAACTAAATCCTTGTCTCCTACTATACAACCAGCAAGGGAGAAAGGGCAAGAAACCCCTAAACCAAAGAGAGAAACCCCTAAACCAAAGAGAGAAACTCTGCCCAGAATCAATACATCTAGTAAGCCAGATGCCAAGACGCTAACAAAAAATTACAATCCATACCAAGAAACAGGAAGATATGGCCCAATTAAAAGAACAAGATAAGACTCTAGATGACATAAAGGACTTGAGACAACTAATCTCCTTAATAAATTCAATGAGATGGCTAAAGAGATTAAGCCTATTAAGAAGACATTGGATGAGCACAAAAGAATTTGAAAGCATACATAGAAAAATAGCAGATCTTATGGGAATGAAAGATGCAATAAAAGAATTAAAAATATATTGTAGTCATGTAACAGTAGATTTGAAGAGGCAGAAAAAAAAGAATGGTGAGCTTGAAGACATGGCCTCTAAAAGCAAACATATGAAAGAAAAGATGAAGAAAAGAATGGAAAAATTTGAACAAGTTCTCAGGGAACAAAATGACAGCAACAGACATGCAAATATATGTGCCATAGGTTTCCCAGAAAGAGAAGAGAAGGGAAAAGTGGCAAAAGGAATATTTGAAATAATGGTAGAGCATTTACCAACCCTATTGGAGGACATAAATATCCATGTCCAAGAAGTAAAACATACTCCCATCCAAATAAATTCAAATAGACCAACCTGAGACAATTCTAATCAGAATGACAAATGCCAAAGACAAAGAGAGAATTCCGAGAGCAGCAAGAGAAAAGCAATACATAACATATAAGGAATACCCAATAAGATTAAGTGTCAATTTCTCATCAGAAACCATGGAGGCAAGAAGGCAGCGGTATGATATATTTAGTATACTGCAAGAGAAAAACTGCTAGCCAAGAATCTGATATTCAGCAAGATTGTCTTTCAAAAATGAGGGCAAGTTTAGAATATTCACAGATAAACTGAAACTGAGAGAGTTTATAACAAAGAATCAGCTTTGCAGGAAATACTAAAGGGTGTGCTACAGCCTGAAAAGAAAAGCCAGGAGAGAGAGCTTTGGAATAGAGTCTAGAAATGAAGATTATATCAGTAAAAGTAACTAAATGTGTCAAAAGAGTGGTGAAAATATAATATGACAGATAAAACCCAAAGGTCAAAATGGGTGAAATAAAAACTGCCTTTATGGTAATAACATTGAATGTTAATGGATTAAACTTCCCAGTGAAAAGACACAGACTTGCAGAATGGATAAGAAAATATAAGCCATCTATATGCTGTCTACAAGAGACTCTCCTTAGACCCAAGAATACCAATAGATTGAAAGTGAAACCCTGAAAAAAAATATTCCACACATGCAATAACCAAAAAAAAAAAAAAAAAAAACTGGAGTAGCTATATTTATATCAGATGAATAGACTTTAAAAGCAAGACTGTTTTTAGAAACAAGGAAGGACATTTTATATTAATAAAAGGAGCAATTCACCAGGATGAAATGACAGTCATAAACGTATATGTACCTAACCAGGATGCCCCAAGATACATGAGGCCTACACTGGCAAAACTGAAGGAAGAGATAGATGTCTCTACAATAATAGTTACCAATTTCAATACACCACTCTCAGCATTGGATAGAATATCTGGGCAAAGGATTAATAAAGAAACAGAGAACTTGACTAATATGATAAATGGACTAAATCTAATAGACATATACAGAACATTGTACCCCCAAACAGCAGGATATAGATTCCTTTCAAGTACTCATGGATCTTTCTTTAGGATAGGCCATATATTGTGTCACAAAGCAGATCTCAATAAATTCAGTGAGATCAAAATTATACAAAGCACTTTCTCTGATTAAAATGGAATAAAGTTGGAAATCAACAAGAAGCAGAAAAAGGATAACTTCATAAATATATGGAGATTAAACAACATTCTTAAATAATCAGTGGCTCGAAGAAATTTTCAGAGAAATCAATAAATACCTTGAGATGAATGATAATGAAAACACAACATATCAGAACCTATGGGATGCAGCAAAGGCAGTGCTGAGAATGAAATTCATAGCCTTCAATGCTTACATTAAAAAAGATGAAAAAGCTAAAGTCAATGACCTAACTACACAACTGGAGGAATTAGAAAAAGGACAGCAAACTAATCACAAAGCAAGTAGAAAGATTGAAATACAAAGATCAGAGTAGAAATAAATTGAATTGAGAAAAAAAAAAAAACAATAGAGAGAATTAACAAAACCTTAAGTTGGTTCTTTGAGATAACACAATTGACAAACTCTCAGCGAGACTGACAAAGAAAAAAGGAGAGAAAATGCAAATAAATGAAAATGGGGACATTACTACTGATTCCACAGAAATGAACAAGATCAAGGGAAGTAGCTGTGGCTCAAGCAGTTGAGCTCCTGTTTACCATATGGAGGCCCCAGGTTTGACCCTAGGACTTCCTGGGGAAAAAAAAAAGAAAAAAAATGTGTCCCAGACCTGTGCAATGAGGCGCAAGGTCCCTGTGCAGCAAAGCAAAACACCAAAAAGACAATGATGCAACCAGATAGAAAAAAAGGAAAAAAGAAAAAAATAATCACAAGAGGCTACTGTGAACAAGTGTACACCAAAAAACTAAACAATGTAGATGAAATGGAAAAATTCCTAGGAATGTATGAACAACTTACACTGACCTTAGAAGAAATAGAAGACCTCAACAAACCAATCACAAGTAAAGAGATTGAAACAGTCATCAAATAACTCCCCAAAATGAAAAGCCCAGGACCAGATAGTTTCACAGGTGAATTCTAACAAGCATTCAAAGATTTAATATCAATCTTACTCAAGCTTTTCCAAAAACTTGAACAAGAGGGAATGCTACCACACTAATTCCATGAAGCCAATATCACGCTAATACCAAAGCCAGATAAAGATATTACGAAAAAAAAGAAAATTACAGACCTACTTCCCTAATGAACATAAATGCAAAAATCCTCAACAAAATACTTGCTAATCAAATCATCAATACATTAAAATAATTATTCATCATGATCAAGTGGCTTTTATACCAGGCATTCAAGTTGGTTCAATGCAAGAAAATCAATCAGCATAATACACCACATTAATAAATCAAAGAAGAAAAATCATATGATCCTATTGATGGAAGCAGAAAAGGCATTGGACAAAACATAGCATCCTTTCTTGACAAAAATACAAAAGATAGTAATTAAAGGAAGCTTTCTCAACATGATAAAGGCCATAAGTGAAAAGCCCACAACTAACATTGCACTCAATGGTGAAAGAATGAAAGCTTTCAGGAACAAGACAAGAATGCCCACTGTCACCACTGTTGTTCAATATAGTGCTAGAGGTTCTAGCTAGAAGAATCAGGCAAGAAAAAGAAATAAAAGTCCTTCAAATCAGAAGGAAGAAGTAAACCCTTCACTATTTACAGATGATATGAACCTATACCTAGAAAGTCCTGAAAAATCTACAACAAAGCTGCTAAAGCTAATAAACGATTTTAGTAGTATGTCAGGATACAAGATTAATACGCAAAATCAGTGGTGTTTCTATATACTAATGCAGCAGTTTGATATTGTTTATGAATTCCAGAAATGGATATTGGATTATGTTTGTGTACTGGTCTGTTCCTCTGAGCATATTAGATTGGACTAGATTCATAGGTGTGATTTTTACTTCATTAAAAAATGATTAAGGCTTTGATTTGGCCATGTCAGTAGGATGTGGAGTCCCTGCCCACTTGGTGGGTGGATACTCAAAGAAAACAACATGGCAGAAGAGAAAGTTAGAGTTTTGATGCTGGAGTTTTATGCTGGAGCCCCAGGAAGTAAACACATGGGAGAAGAACACAGAGAAAGAGAGAAGCCTCCATTAGACATGGCAGAGGCCCCAGAGGAAGAGAGATGAGCTGTTTGTCTGAGAGTTTACAGCTGACTTTGTGGAGAGAGCAGAGCAGCTGAGAACAGAGAGAAACAAGCCCCAGGAGAGAGACAAGATTTATCCCAGCCTACATCTGATATTGGAAGAAACTGAGACCAAAGATCCTTAAGAGGAAGAGGAAGGCTAGACCCTTGCTGACATCAGCAGTCATCTTGCTCCAACCTGTGGCTTCATAGTTTGGTGAGGGAAGTAACTTATGCTTTATGGCCTGGTAACTGTAAGCTTCTACCCTAAATAAACACCCCTTATAAAAGCGAACAGGTTTCTGGTATTTTGCATCAGCACCCCTTGATTGACTTATACGACTAGTAATGTGCAATCTGAGAAGGAAGTCAGGAAAAAAATTCCTTTTACAATAGTGATTAAAAGAATCAAATATTTAGGAATACACTTAACCAAAGATGTAAAAAGCTTGTATTCAGAAAACGACAATGCAGTGTTAAAAATTTTTTTAAAGACCTAAATAATTGGAAAAACATTCCATGCTCATGGATTAGAAGACTAAATATTATTAAGATGTCAATTCTACCCAGTGTGATATACAGATTCAAAGCAATCCTAATAAAAATTCCATCAGCATTTTTTAAACAAATGGAAAACACAATTATCAAATTTATTTGGAAGGGTAAGGGGCCCCACATAGCCAGAAGTATCTTAAAAAGGAAAAGCAAAGTTGGAGGACTCACACATCCAGATTTTAAATCATATTACCTAGCTACAGTGGTAAAAACAGCATGGTACAGGCATAAAGATAGACATATAGACCAATGGAAACAAACTGATGGTTCAGAAACAGACCCTCACATCTATGGTCAAGTTATTTTTTACAAGCCTGTCAAACCCAGCTCAAGCAGAACAGTCTATTCAACAAATTGTGCTGGGAAAATTGGATATCCATAGCCAAAACAAAGAAAGAGGACCCCTATCTCAGACCTTATACAAAAATTAACTCAAAATGAATCAAAGACCTAAATATAAAACCAAGAACCATAAAGCTCCTAGAAGAAAATGTAGGAAAACATCTTCAAGACCTAATGGTAGGTGGTGGATTCTTAAACCTTACACCAAAAGCATGGATAAATGGGACCTCCCAAACTTAAACTCTCTTGTGATTCAAAGGACTTCATCAAGAAAGTGAAAAAGCAGCCCACTCAATGGGAGAAAATATTGGAAAGCACATATCTGATAAAGGTTTGATTTCCATTCTATACGAAGAGATCATAAAATTCAACAATTAAAGAGCAAGCAACCGAATTTTAAAATAGGCAAAAGATTTAAGAAGACATTTCTCCAAAGAGTAATACAAATGGCCAAAAAGTACATGAAAGTATCTTCCATATCACTAGCTATTAGGGAAGTGCAAATCAAAACGACCGTGCAATATCATCTCACACTGCACAGAATGGCCATTATTTAACAACAACAACAAAAACAAATAGAAAATAAGTGCTGGAGAGGAAGTGGAAATAGGAACACTCCTTCACTGTTGGTGGGACTGTAAAATGGTGCAGCCTCTGTGGAAGACAGTTTGGCGGTTCCTCAGGAAGGTAAATATAGAATTGCCATATGATCCAGCAATTCCTCTACTATGAATATATCCAGAAGAACTGAAAACTGTGACACAAACAGACATCTGTACACTGATGTTCATAGAGGCATTATTCACAATTGCCAAAGGATGGAAACAACTGAAGAGTCCATCAGCCAATGAATTGGAGAAGCAAAATGTGATATATACATATGATGGAATACTATGCTGCAGCAAGAAGAAATGAAATTCAGGTACATATGATAACACAGATGAATCTTGAAGACAATATGCTACGTGAAGTAAGTCAAACACAAAAGGACAAATATTGCATGGTCTCATTAGTATGAACTAAATACGAAGAATAAATGCATGGAGTTAAAACCTAGAGTATAGGTTATTGGAAAATGGTAGGAGGGCTGGGAGGGACTACTGATCTTTAATGTTGGTGTGGTGGGAAAATATTCTATAATCTTATGACTAAATCACAGTCTTTTAGTGAGTCTGTGTCCCTGGGCTGTGACCTTCACAGGAGTTTCTCACTTTTTTTTTTTTTAACACCCTTACCTGAAACAAAAGCACCAGAGGAGGCTAGAATGGAAGAAATGCCCTTCACCCAGATGTGATAAGGTGCTGGTCAAGTCTTCCTCTGGAGAGTAGGCCTTGTTAAGGAAAAGGCTCAGGGTGTATTTCATAAAGATTATTCTTCCTCTCTCCGTGCCAGAGAAACAAGGGAATTTGGTAGGGTCCCTGGAGGTAAAACCATGAAGGTGTGGATGCTCTCCCTAAGACCAAGAGTGTCTTACTCTCACACTAGTCCACACTCAGCCTCTAGCAATTCATTACCATTTGTGTGTTCCTACCAGTTTATGGCTCCAGCAGCTTCTGTTCTACGTAAGCAGATCTTGGTTGTGAGTCTTTGAGCTCTCCTGTCTCTCAATTTCTCTAATGGGTCCAGAGAAGTAATTGATTTCACTTTTTTTTAAACTCTTTCCAAGTTCTTCACATGTCACAGCTGAAACTAAAACCTCTGGATTTCTAATTGATTCTTTTTTTTTTGTCCATATATTTTTTATTCTTAGTCTTATTTCTTCCTGTCCATCTCATGACTTTTTTTTTTCCTCCAGCTTGTGGCTTTTTTCTGCATGTTGTCTGCTCCCTGTGTCTATTCGCTGTGCACTCTTCTGTGTCTGTATTTATTTCATTTCCCCTCCCCCCTTGCAGCTTGCTTGCTGCCTGCTCTCCATGGCCATTCACTGCACGCTCTTCTGTGTTTTCGCTTGTCTTCCTTTTTTTGCTGCGCCACCCCACTGAGTCAGCTCTCTGTGGCACCCGTGGGCCAGGAGGCTCTCCGCAGTGTGCTGGTGAGCCTGCCTTCACAAGAAGGCCCCAGGACGCGAACTCGGGGCCTCCCACATGGTCGATGGGAGTCCAACTGATTGAGCCACAGCCACTATCCCATCTCATGACTTTTTGTTCTTTTTATGGATGCCAAACAGAACCTTATAAGGTCACTTTGAAATCGGTCCATATGCGTAATAGGTTCCTGTGAAATAACAGTTAATTTTCAGGAATGAACTGATCTCTTGATTTTTTATATTATTGGCTAACTTGCTTAGATTTTATTTTCCTCCAGTGTTTTGTTTTGTGGGCTCATCTTAAACAGAGGGTTTTATTGGTTTTTATTTCTCCCTCTAATGTCATCCCTGTCTGTGCTTTGTGCCTTTCTCAATGAGATCCCCTGGGATCTTAATACAGAACTGAAAACCTAGGGCTCCTGTCCTTTGGTGATGTTGACGACAGCATCTATCCAGCCATCCCCACTGGCAGGCAGCAGCAGGCCGTGTGTCTGCTTTCTCTCTCTCCCTTTCGTACGGAGCTTTATATCAGGTCCATATATACACATGGAACTCTATATTATATCAGTTCTGATACATACGCATTTTTTTGGAGTAGAAACACATCGTCTGCATTGTTGGCTCTGTGCTTTTACACAAAGCTTATCCTATTTGGAATGAGGTTTGTGTGCATTATTTTCCCCTGTTTTAATCAGGAGGTACCAAGGATTGAAGCTGGAACCTTGTGAGCACCTGTGAGGCAGGTGCTCAACCACTGGGCTACACCCACTCCCCTCTTTTAAAGCTTTATCTAGCATTTATTTGGAGTAGATCAGAACATGAAGCATGAATTTACAATGCCCTCTTGCCTAGAAGACATGCTTATCTATGAAATACACAAAGCCAAGCTCTACATAATTCATTTTATAAATGCAAAGGGAAGGTAAGAGGTGATCAGTGACAGAGCTGGGATTGAGGAGTAGGTCTCCTGCTTCTGGAGTGAGCAGAACAGCACTGCATCCGGATGTTCATAGACCAGCCTCTAGCACTTTTGTCTTGATTACAACATTTGGGATCTGTGATGAGCTAGAAAAGCTCTATGGTGGGTCGGTCAAGTGTTCTATTGTCACCTTTGTCACAAGATTTTTCTGCTTTAGAATTGTTTGCAGAACACTCTGGGTTCTGGGCTTCTAGGTTCTTGGCTTATGTCGCATATAAGAATTTAAGGACACACCATAGAGTAGGCAAGGTAGTAAAGATTTAAAAAACAAGAAAAGAAAGTACACAATCTGAGATTGTGGACATGCTGCAGGGTGAGATGTGGGGTCCCAGATTAGGTTTTTTAAAGTCTTTCCTGGGAAACGGACTTGGCCCAGTGGTTAGGGCGTCCGTCTACCACATGGGAGGTCTGCGGTTCAAACCCTGGGCCTCCTTGACCCGTGTGGAGCTGGGCCATGCGCAGTGCTGATGCACGCAAGGAGTGCCCTGCCATGCAGGGGTGTCCCCCACGTAGGGGCGCCCCACACTGCAAGGAGTGCACCCGTAAGGAGAGCCGCCCAGCACGAAAGAAAGTGCAGCCTGCCCAGGAATGGCGCCGCCCAACTTCCCGAGCTGCTGACGACAACAGAAGCAGACAAAGACGCAGCAAATAGACACAGAGAACAGACAACTGGGGGAGGGGGGGCAATTAAAATAAATAAATAAATCTTTTAAAAAAATAAATAAAGTCTTTACTCCTCCCCACCTCATAACGCTGGGGAGGGGCCCCAGCTCTTTGCCGTTCCGATTGGCTGCCCCACCTGTTAGGTCTCAGGGAGCCAATGGTGAGGTCTTTTGCTTGACCATGGGATCTCCTGGCCAGGGGCTCGCAGGGTCTTTCTGACTTTGTTCTTTAGTAGCAGCCTTCCCCTCAGGAAGTTTCAGGGTGAGGCTCACAGCCATGTTGTCTGCCGGCTGTGTTCTCTGCTGGGTCTGAGCCACCTTCTCTCTTTCACTACACTAACCTGCCTCAGGATCAGTAGTTTCTATCTAGATTTCTAGCTACAGCCCATTGGCTGGGCTTCTTGTCACTCCTTCAATGTTTTAATTTCTTCATGTGCTGTACGCAGAAAAGTTGATTGAGATTTCGTTTCCCTCTCTTCGATCTTTAGTCACAGGCACTTCAATTCCACTCCACTCAGGCTCTCTCTCTTGTTTTAATCTTTCTCAGATTTCATCTCCTAGAGATTGAGCCCTGATTGTGTGTGTGGGGGTGGGGGTGGTGAGGGTGAGGGTGTTTATGTTTGTGCTTTTCTTTAATTGTATGGCCTTTATTACCCAAAGCTGTGTGAAATTGAGGGAAAAACAGTTGGCCCAAACCCTGGAGCCATCTGTTCAACCTGCTCAGGATAGTGGTGGTTGACTGTTTACTAAACAGACTTCCCTGAGTGACAGCCCAGAGGCTGAGGCTGGGGCTTCTGTTAATCATTAGGCATTTAACAAACAGTTGGGGCCCTTGCTAACTTTGCTATCGTTGCTTTCAGAAGCAACGATCTGTACCCTGCCGTTAGCCACGTAACAAAAGATGGACTGGGCCTTGTGTTTACCCTAAGGATCTCCAGCAGGTTTGGGCTGCCACACCCAAGCAGCAGTAGTCCTGTCATTCTGCAGGAGCTGTGACACGTCTAGTTTTGTTGTTGACTTTATCTTTGCTAACACAAGTAGGTGTCTAACGTTGGCTGGGAAGCTGGGCTCTAGGGTGGAGAGGTTTAATTTGTTGACTATTTAATGTTTAGAATGAAATGTGCTTTGGTGAGGTCTCTTCCTTGAGACTTTTGCCCTTTCACTAAGCCTTGGCATAAACACTGTCTTTAAAACTGTTTATGAAGTACCTGCAATGTATGTGAAACTGTTGGTAAAAGTTATTGGGAATAACATTTACTCACAGTCAAACTCTTGAGCCTGTGTTTCTTTTTGATGAGATTTACTTTTTGATGCGTATTTTTGTGAAGCTACAAACACAAACTGAACACTTCTGCCTGATTCTTGTAGCTGGTTATGGCTTATGACAGAAATGGCAGTTTAGTCTTGGGATTGGAGGTGAAACTTCTCCCAATGTCCTGGATTCCAAAGCACCATCTCTAGTAGTTCAAAGTATTGAAAAGTAGGAAAATGACCATGAAGTTGCAGGGAGTTGAGCAGAAGCAAGGACAACCCACATTTTAATTTAAGAAAAAAACCTAACTTGGAGGCAAGTGTCCCTCAGCTCTAGTGGTGCCCTGGAGCCCACTGTCATGGCTCTCAAGAACTATATGTGCATCTCTTCCCAAATCTACTCTTGGGGCTAGCAGGTTGGTAGCTTGAAGTCAGTCATGGTCAGAGTATTTTATACCATAGAAATCAGCAAATGCTACAAATCAGTGTTTCCTCCACCCCCACCCCAGAGAACCAGTTGCTAAACGTTTATTGGTGCACCACTGGATGTTATAGACTAGCTCTTAGTTTCATTTTGAAGGAGTGAGAGAGGCTATATCATTTCAGAAATGAAGATATGTTACACTTGATGACATGCCTGTCAAGAAATAGCCCCTGAAATTAAACTGTTTCTCTCTGGGTAAAACCACGTTGTATAAAATGAAGCCATTTTAGAGACCTGGGAGAAAAAAGTGTACAATGTAAGCAATTACCAGATCCTAGTAATTATATTCTGCTTGATTTGTTTATTAATTTATTATTCATTCCACAATATTTTTTGAGTACCCGCTGTAGACTGTGTTACTTTCTCAGATTAATAAAAACAGATATGGTTGTTGCTTTCATGGATATTAGTAGGAAAGACAAATATTAAATAAAATAGCCACAAATAAATATATAATTTACAATCTGCAGTAAGTTTTTTTTCCTTAGGAAGTACTAGGGATGGAACCTAGACCTTGTACATGTGAAGCAGGCACTCAACCACTGAGCTACACCTGCTCCCCTGTAGTAAGTTTTATAGAAGGAATGATCGAGTGCTAAGAGAAATCACCTGATGACCTGGCCTCTTCTGAGGGTGGATGGGGAAGATTTTAATGAAGAACTGTGGATTAAGCTGAGATCTTAAGGATTAGTAGAAGTTTAACAAGGTGAATCAAAGTGAATGGTAGAAAAGTTTTAAGCAGAGAGAAAAGGATATTCAGTGGCCCTGTGATGGGTAGGAAATGTATGTACTTTTAAGAGAATTAAAGGATTGTGTGGCTGGAGAACAGAGGGCAGCAAGGGTAGTCATGTGAGATAAGTTGTGTGGATCAATGTATCTTATTCTATGAAGAATGCAAAGCTGTTATATCAGAGTTGTTTTTCATTTTTAATTCCACTTTGAATACAAAGTAAAGAATTCATTGGAGTATGAAGAACTGACTAGAAGGAGCAAAAGAGAAGGTGAGGAGACAAATCAGAAGCTATTCCAAGGGTATCCTGGACCAGGTTAGTGGCAGTTGTGGATGAGGAGAAGTAGATGTAATAAGGAGATACTTAAGATATAAAGTTGATAAGACCTGGTGATAGACTGGATGTGAGGATGGCAAGCAAGGGAAACTTGTTAAAGACACCCCCTAGATTTTTGTCATGGAAGGTGAAATAATAATTGTTTCACTTACTAGGATTGAGAACCAGAACTGGTAGGGAAGCCATAATGGAGGTGACTAGTGGATTTTCTTGGATATAAATGTCTGGAACATAATGGAGAGATCTAGGCTATAGAGCTTCTGAGTGCTAATTGAAACCATGGTGCTAATGAAGTCCTCTAAGGGGAAATTACAGAATGAGAAGAGCAAAGCCATACCTTGGGAAATTTAAAGATTTAATGGCTTGATAGAGAGAATGAGCTCAAAGAGAGAGGGAGTAGCTAGGGAGGTAGGAGGAAAACCAAGAAAGATTAGGCTGGGGAATAGGATTAACCATAAGTGCAGGAGGAATCTTAATGGGGGGATGAAAATGTTTTAATACTGATGATTTATGGTGATGGCTACACTACCTCAAAAATTACTAAAAAAGTGTTGAGTTGCACACTTGAAATGGGTAAATTTCATGATATACATATACCTTAATAATGCCGTTAAAAAAAAAAAACAAGAAGAGAGTGTGGAATGACAGAAAAGAAAGGATAAGAATATTTCAAGAAGGAAGGAATGGTCATGTGTGTTGAATGCAGATAAGAAGTCAAGTGTGATAAGGGCTGATGATCACTAACAATTTAAGCACTTTAAATAGATATTTAATACAGAAATAATGGTCCAAATAATGGATACTGTTAAAATATTGACTTACATTTAAATTTTATATTTTTATAATTGTAAGAGGATAAATGTGACTTGGTCCCTCTTGCTCTCAGATAAAAAGCCAAAATAGGGGTGCTTGTTATACCTTCTGAAAGATATGGCAATTAAGAAATGGATTCTGAGAAGGCAATTCTATTACATCCTAGAGCTCTGTTTTTATATGAGTTAGAATTAGCAATCATCAAACAGTGTATTTACTCTTAAAGTATGAAGCATTCAAAGAATACTATAAACTCTTGTTTTTACTTTAAATTATCTAATGACTACAAAGGAGTTATGTGTCAAATAATAATCTTCATAAACATGTGATCAGCATCTAACCCAGCACTTGGTACGTAGTAGGTGTTCAATAAATATTTGTTGATGATGCAATCTAACAAGTTAAAAAAATAAGTGTTCATTTAATATTATTTAGTTCTACAATGCAAATAACTATAGTTATTTGCTCTAGTGTGCTCTAGAAGAACACACTATTATATATATATATATATATATATATACACACACACATATAATATCCAAAGAAAAGGTGGTATCTAATTTATTAGATGATCCGCAAATCTATGAGGATCATTTAAAAGCATTGTCTTATTAGAAAGAGAATTCCACTAATTCTTCTTTAGTTGTTATTTATTTTCAATTGATTACCCAAATCAGTTTAAACTAGTCAGCCAATAATATGTATATAAACAAGTCATTCTTCTTTTACCTTAATCATCTTTTGGAATTTGTTTTTACTGTAAATTTTGTCTTAATTAATTTATTATCTGTTATTTGGACTATTAGTGTGAAAATGATAATTTTTTATTCCCCATCCCAACCAATAGATGCCTGTTACTTCTAAATTAGGCTGCCCTATCCAGCATCCAGGTGGAATCTGAGCCTCCTCTTGACATAAAGGTGCAATGGACACAACCAATCCAGTGTCCACATAGAAGAGGTGGCATTGGATTGGGAAAAGTGGACATAATGGACAAAGGGTATGGGGAAAGGCAGGAAGAGATGAGAGGTGGAGGCGTCTTCGGGACATGGAGCTGCCCTGGATGGTGCTTCAGAGGTAATCACCGGACATTGTAAATCCTCACAGGGCCTACATGATGGAATAGAGGAGAGTATGGGCCATGATGTGAACCAATGTATATGAGGTGCAGAGGTGCCCAAAGATGTACTTACCAAATCCAATGGATGTGTCATGATGATGGGAACGAGTGTTGTTGGGGGGGGGGAGAGGGGGGGTGGGGGGGTGGGGTTGAATGGGACCTCACATATATATTTTTAATGTAATATTATTACAAAGTCAATAAAAAATAAAAAAATTAAAAAAAAAAAAAAAAAAAAAAGAAAAGAAAGAATAGTTAAAGCACATGGCAAAAAGTCAGCAACTATTAAAAAAAAAAAAAAAATTAATTAGGCTGCCCTTAAGAAAATGTGTACCAAGGGTTTTTTCAACTAAGCTTCTTAATTTAGATAATTTTTAGACAGCATACAATCTCCAATCCAATTTTTAAATGAAAAGTTTCAACTTAATTTGAGTGGCTTTTCCAAATTGGTTTTTAAGAAATACTTAACTCAGGTCATCTGATGTTTACTGGATTTCCTGAACTCATCTTATAATAGCAACCAAATGGTCTTCTCTGAGAACAGGAAGTCAAGGCTCAGGAGCAGAACAACAGTTAATGGACACATCTCTGAAGAAGGAAGTCAGTGAGGGAAGAGATAACCTAGAAATGACTAGTTCTTGACAGAGTTAGACAAGAATCAATCTCCATGGGGTGTTGTGGTGTTCCGTGAGATCAAACTACTTTCATGTCTTTTCTAAAGACCTCCTTATTTCCTAGCAGAAATTTGCAGTGTTAGAATAATTTTCTGAGTTAGGCAATATGTGAGATGTGTTTGGCAAGCTTATTTCCGGTCATACCAAAGTAACACACTGCTCATAACCCTACTGATCACAACTCTCCAATTCCTCTGTAAAACATACCACTGATGTGCACAGCCCACTGAACACTCTAGATGGCTTTCTCGTGGGCCTATATGCTTCTGATCCCACAAGTCAATTTGTATGTTTACCATGAGTCCATTGTGCTTATTTGTGAATCAGTTTACAATTCCTGTACTTGTCACTGTCATTATATCATTTATTTTTTATATATTACACAATTAGGTGACATATCACTGAGAAAAGATTATTTTAATGAAAACTAGGCCAATATTTTAGAAAGACTCAATAAGATGAAGTTTTCCGAAAATGCTGTGCGATTGGGTATGGACAAGGTATCTTCAAAGGTTGAGTGAGAATAAATGACAAAAATATGGCTGCTGTTTCAGGTGGTTTTATGAATGAATGCTTTAAAGTTTTCACTCCACTTAAAAAAAATCTAAGTTATAAATAGTGTATATGTAATATAGATGTAATTTATATAAAAAGTTCAACATAGAACATTAATCAAAAGACCATACTTCTAGAAAATGTCTGAGGCTTAAGCCAAAAGAATAGTGAAAGAATGGCCAATTTTATGTTTTAAGTTCAAATAAAATATTTAAGGCATACATAGATAATTTTCTATAAATCCTCACTTTACCCAATATTTGATGAACCAATTAGCATAGGATTAGTGGGCTTCAACTGACCTTGCAATTTTTCCTAGTCACCCTATGCTATACACCCTGCCTGAAATATTCTCACTCACTCCCTAGCTATATTTCACCATAGTTCTCTTTTTCTCTCTTCCACTTAGTGAACTCTTATTCTTCCTTCACATCCTAAGACTCCAACTCAAACACTGACTCCTCTGAGGAGCCCTTCTTGATGCAGTCCTTCAGAGTTGCAGATCGTTCCTTCTTGTATACCCCCTCTGTGCTAAATACATAATTTTAGGACTGTATTTAAGTTGTAGTCTGCATTGCATTCTAATTACTCATTTACAACAAATGTTATCACCTTTGGATCTTTTTGGGGTCAGACTCTATTGTCCTTTTCTTTTGAGAATGGGTCATGTTTTCCTGTTTCTTTGTTGTCTAGTTATTTTGTTAGATTATATCCTGTGGTTGTTATGTAATTGTGACTCTGGATTCTGTTATACTTCTCCAGAGAGTGTTGATTTTATTTGTTTCAGCATGTAATTAACCTAGCTGGACTCCAATTGCAAATTCTGTCTCTTCAACAGCAACTCAAATCTCAGTTCAGATTGTTCATCCTTAGCTGGTTTGCTTTCAATCTGCTTGACACACGTGTTGTTCAAGGATCAGACAGAGATTGAAGCATTTTATTCACAGAATTTGGGTTCCCCCTTTTGACTCTCTCCTGTCTATAATCTCCCTCTCAATTACCAGTGAATGTTTTTTCAACATTTTAGCCAACACACCGTCCTCAGTCTAAAAGCCGTAAAAATAGAAAATTCACCCAGTGCTGATTCCTTCTTCTGTGTGCCAGTTCCTCTCCAAAATCATCTTGTTCACTCTCCAATTCCTTCCAGTAGTTGTATTTTTTAGTATGTATATATTTTATCCAAAGTTTTTAGTTACCTGCAGCTTCTACAACCTACCAGAAGCAGAATCTCATCATTATCTTCATAACCATTTATCCTAACAATGCCTGGCTCATTGTATAGACCAAATATAGTATAGGAAAGGGAAGGGAACAGCTCATTTTGATTTGTTCAGGTTGAATTTTGGGTAATAACTAGCACTCTAGAAGGCATAAAAATGTTGATCAAGAGGGCTTGAAGAATAGAAACAGGAAGTGCTTATGATGGCCAGAGTTATCCTGAGGCTACAAGCCACTAAAGGAGACTCAGGCAAGTGCATCCACAAGGCAGCATCGAGGAGAGCTTCAACTTGTCCTAAGATGTAAACACTCCCAAAAGCCAACCCTAGACACAGATTCCACCAGCAAAGTGCGTTTTCTTAGACTTTGGCATTATTAAGCCTCAGAGTGGATATCTGTGTCAAGAGAAATCCCTTTGAAATATGTTAGTCAGTTTAGGGAATAACAAAGTCACAATAGGCTAAAAGACAATAAATAGCGGAGCACAAGAAATAGCAATTACCCACCTAGGAGGTGTCTGCAGGAGTGCCACGGGCTGGTGCTGGGTCTTCTCTCATTTACTTTCTTTATTAATGACCTGGAAGTAGTGCAAACAGCTGGCTAATGAAGTGGCAGCCAGGCCTGCCCTGGGAGCTGCTGGAAGGAAGGAGAATGAGAACCAAGCTAATATAACAAGATTAGGTCGCTGGGCAGAAAAACCAAAGGAATGAGATTCAGCAGGGAAGGCATATTGTAACTGACAAGAAAAGACTAATCAGACTTAGAGCTTTCTGACGGCAGGGGTTGGAGAAAACATGAAAAGAAACAAAGGTCTGAAAAGAATCTACAGTTGTAAGGCTAACAGAAGGCAACTGGCTGATGAAGGTAGTGCTAAGATATTCCACAACGATGACTTCTCCCCTTTTCTGACTTTGTAGGCTCTAGATGTCATTGAGATTTGAGGTCCTCCAAGTCTCCAAAAAGGAGGAACCTCTCTGCTCCCTGTTATGCCTTCACAGCTCCCCACAATTCCTCGGTGCTGGTGGTTTCTCAATTCCAGACTGGACCTTGCCTAGTTAGGTGCAGCAACTTTAGGGTCTTGGGCCATAGCAGGCCATGTTACAGGCAGGTGGGCAGTAGCCCTGGGGGTGCCTGAGGTGGAAGGGATGTTAGGGTCCCTCACTACCCCATTTGAAGAATTCACCCCGCCCATTATGTACCCAATCCACTTCAAAGCTACCGAGCCTATAAATGATTATCTTGTTTGCATATTCATTTATTTACTGTCTTCCCCACAAGAATATGAGGTGCCCTGAGGAGAGGGGCCTCGTCTCTCCTTCACCTCGCCAATGTCTCCGTCTAGGGCAGCATCTGGCTCATTGAATTAGGAAATCAGTATTTGCTGAATGAATGAGTGAAGAAGTGATTTCTCTCCTAGTACATGCTCATTTCACAGAGAATGTAAAAGAGTCACCAAGTGGCTCAGTACCTTGCTTATAGCCATGCAGCTAGAGGATGAGCTTGAATGAGAGCCTGGTTGGTTCTTCTGAGTCCCAGCACTATTCTCACTCCTCACGTCTGGCAGGTCTCCAATGAAAAGTCACCTTCTCAGAGAGTCTGTCCCTGGCCACTCTGTGGAAAACTTCACACCCCGCACTCCAGCCGGCATTCACTTCCCTCCCTCACTTCCCCAGCACTTAGCATGACTAATGTACTCTCTATATTTTTATCTTGTTCATTGTTTGTCCCTCCCTGCAGAAGAACTGGGCTCTCATTCAAGTTCAACCTCTACCTGTGCAATTTTAGACAAGTTACTGAGCCACTTTGTGACTCCTTTATCTCCTCTGTGAAATGAGCATGTAGGGTGATGCTCACTTCTTCAGTCATTCATTCAGCAAATGCTTATTTCCTAACTTCTATGAGCCAGACGCTGCCCTTAGATAAAGACGCTGCAAAGGTGAACATGGCAGATGAGGCCCCTTGTGGGGAGAACTGACAGAAGTAAATGAATGGGTATACAAGATAATCTTTTGTAGACCTGGGAGCACTGGAACAGATTGGGTACATAGAGTGATAGAGTGACAATGGGTGGGAGGTAATTCTTCAGATAGGATAGTCGGATTCCCAACGTCCCTTCCACCTCGGGCGTTCCCAGTGCTACTGTCCACCTGCCCACGACACCGCCTCCACTCAGGTTCTGTCCTGTCAGACCACATGGTTCCCATAGCAAGAGAAAACGCTCCAGAGCTGATGAGACTCTACCACCCCATGCAGGAGGCGAGACGGTTTTGCATCTTCTTTACAAAGAACTAGTGAACTTGACCAAAGGACAGCCAGCAGGTGCACAACATATTTTAGAACTCTGAGAAAGCTCTCATCCTAGGAGAGCAAGCTGAAGCTTGCAGGAGGCCTAAGGCTTATACTTTCCACCTCTATCTTTGCAAACAAGTTATTAGCAGTTTTACATTTCCCTTAGGGGAATCAGTGTTAATTCACCTTGGTGCCTTTTTGGCAGCAAGCCATCTAGTCATGCTCACAGCAGCTCCTTAGCATAAGAACAAAGGAAGGAAGGAAGGAAGGAGGAAGGTGGGGGAATGGAGGATGGGTGGAAGGAACAAAAGATGGAAGGAGGGAAGGGAGAAAAATGCTTCCTCAAAGGCTTGCTACAAAACTGAGTGGAACTCACCCTAACGACCACCAGTGATGATGAGTAGGTTCTTTAGGACTGTGTGTTCCCAAAGGGGCCCATGAGCTTGAATTGAAATTGTAAAAAACCTTATTCCTGTGGGAATGTGTTGGTGTGGGTGTGATGTATTTATTGAATAATACACGGTATAGTATGGACTTGTAAAGGGTCTGTGGTTTTTACCTGACTGGCAAAGGGGTCCATGGAGCAAAAAAGGTTAAGAACTCCTGCTTTAGAGATTCAAAGACAGAAGTACTTAGAAGGATTAGTGCATGAGAGAAAGTCTAAGCTTTCATCACCATAATAAAGTACATTTTTCTTCCACTTTTTCCAGGGCTAATGGAAATCAAGGTGTTGTTGCTGTTGTTTTGTTTTGTTAGGAGATACCAAGGATCAACCCTGGGACCTCGTATATGCAAGGCAGATGCTCAACTACTGAGCTACAGCTGCTCCTCGAGGTATTTTCTGTCAGAGGCTAACAGGGAAGATCATTGGCCTAGAAAATAACAGCAGATCATGCCAATTGCATGCTACTCTCAACAACAAACTCACTCATTTTAATTTGGCAAATCAAATTTTGTAATAACATAGATAGCTGTATCATTTAGGGTTCTCCAGAGAAACTGAACCCATAGGATACATGTATATAAATGTTAAGAGATTTACTTTAGAAAAATGGCTCATGCAAGTGTGGGGCTGGCAAATCCAATGTTTATGGGGCTGGTCAGCATGGTGGGCACCAGGCAGGATGTTCTATGCTGCAGTCTTGAGGCAGAAATTTTTCTCCTCCAGGACACCTCCGGTTTTTTTGACCAGCAGAATGAAACCCACTCACATTATCAAGTGTTAACTTTAGAGTCAATTTATTGGAGATATTATTACATCTATAAAATACCATCACAGTAACAGCGGACTAGTGTTTGATCACACCACTGTGTACCAGAACCTAACCAAGTTGACATGTAAAATTAACCATCACAGGGAAGCGGACTTGGCCTAATGGATAGGGCATCTGCCTACCACATGGGAGGTCCGCAGTTCAAACCCCGGGCCTCCTTGACCCGTGTGGACCTGGCCCATGCACAGTGCTGATGCGCATAAGGAGTGCCGTGCCATGCGAGGGTGTCCTCCGCGTAGGGGAGCCCCACGTGCAAGGAGTGTGCCCCGTAAGGAGAGTCGCCCAGCGTGAAAGAAAGTGCAGCCTGCCTAAGAATGGCGCTGCACACACGGAGAGCTGACACAACAAGATGAAGCAACAAAAAGAAACACAGATTCCCGGTGCCGCTGAAAAGGATAGAAGCGGCCACAGAAGAACACACAGTGAATGGACACAGAGAGCAGACAACTGGGGGGTGAGGGGAGAGAAATTTTTAAAAAAAGAAATAATTGTGTTTAAAAAAAAAATTAACCATCACAGTAACTCACATTAGTTGAGGCGGAGCTCTGCACCTTTATAAGCATCAGCTCCTTTTACTTGGAAAATCTTGCATCCTCTAGAGGCTCCCTGTGCCAGCACTATCTTTGACTGGGTAGGTTGGTCTACCTAGTTCAAGTATCAGGAAGACAGTATATGTAAGCCACATTCTCCAATATCAACTTTATTAGTAAATAAAGGGGCAGTTGATTTCCAGGCTGCCTGATTCATTTGTCCTATACCTCAATTGGCTTGAAACTTGGGCAGGGAAAAGGAGTGCTTGTTGTTGGGCTCTCTCAAAATCCCAAAAGAAACTTATTTTGTATAGCTACATTCTACATAGACACAAAGCCCTGTACACCTGCAGCATCTTCTTCTCCATCCCAAAAAACACTGTATATATCTTTATGGCTCCCTGAGAATAGAGGCTGAGCAGATATTGGTCTCCCCTATAGAATGGAAAATGAGGTACACCAATAGTTAGAGTTAACCATTGGGTGAACATCCAGGTCCATGTATTAGGAAGAAGCAGAGCTAAAGCCCCACTGAACTATAGTTGCATCTGACAAAAAATGGACCTGGGAGCCCAACATCCTTGCTATAGCTGATTGCATCTGGGTGTGTATGCCTGATCCAAGGAAGCCAATTTATTTATTTTCTGGCAGTAGATGAGGCCTGGCACAAAGTCTTCATCCAACAAGGACAATGTCAATATTACAGATGAGGATAATTACAGTTTAGTGAGAATTTACTATGTAACAAACATTATGCTAAGTATTTACACTTGTTATCCTATTTAACTTCACTGCGTCAGTTAAGGAGAATTAAAACCATTTTATAAATGTCAAAGTGAAATCAGAGAGAGATGAAGAAAGCTTGGCCAAAATCATACAACTTAATAAATAGTAGAGTCAGGATATGAATGCAAGTTTGCTTAATTCTAAAATCTATAATGTTACGCATACCTACTGTTTAATTCAGCCAATGAGTTGTGTTTTTTTCCCCCTTGGAGAGTTTGACTTTAGGTTCATTAAATATAAGTGCATTGGTATTAGGATAGAAAAATGAAAGACAATCCAAAAATAAACAGGAACCACGAATATGTAGAAGCTGTGAGTTATCAGGAGAGTGAACATGAATCAAGATTGCTGGAAAACGAGTCTGAATGTAAGTCAGTTTTCCAAATGATGGGGCATGAGAGTGAGAAGGAACAAGTGCTGTGTGATGAGGTAGCAGGAAAGATAAGGGTCACTCTCTCCAGAACAACCTTCCAGTTCCTGTCCCTCCATGAAGCCTGCTGTGAACCACGGGCACCAGAGCATATTTTCAGTACTTGCAACCCAAAAATTCCTAACACACATAGCTACTGACATTCCAACTAGCATTTGTTGCTCTGGACTATAGAGAGAACATCTAAACAAAAGTGCAAATGCATACATTCATCTGAAATAATAAGAGAAACAGAAAGAGGGGTATGTAATGCAGCAACAACACATAATACAGTGGCTAGGACTGTGATCTCTGAAACCAAAATGTCTGTACTTGAACTTGCTGCACATGGCCTGTCCTTTTTCTATATCCCTAAAATGGGTCCCTAATGACACCTACATCAAATGACTGCTGTGAAGTTTCCATAAGTTAATACTTGTAAAGAGCTTAGCACAGTGCTTGGCACCTAATGTATGTTCAGGAAATACTGAATATTAGTAATTACTATCATTCTTTTCCCTTACCCATATGACAAAAAAAAAGCCATACTAGACCTGTGGCCTGCTCCTCTTCTCTTCTCTTCTGCAGAGCACACATGCTTCTGGGTTCCTCAAGGTGGTAGGTTTTAGGGGGCCTGCCCTGGAGGTGGTCCAGCACTGTCCAGGACTGGGTGGGCTGGTTGGCCTAATTCTGGCATGGAGCATCAAGAAACTCCACTGCCTGCCTCTGTGAGACACATTCTCCAGTATCTACTTTATCAGCGGAAAAAGGTGATGCCTTCATTTTCCAGCTGACTAGTTTTCCTTATTCTTTTGTCTGATTTCTCAGCAAGTTCAGAACTTGGTCATTGAAGAGGAATGCTGGTTATTGGGTGCTCTCAAGAGCAAAAGAAGTTTATTTTATCCAGCTACATTCTATACACACAAGCAGACAGTATTTTGTAAGTGGCTAGTATATCACTTTATATCCAACATTAGTCAAGGGTTGACTAATGATCATTATAAAACAACTGGCAAGAAAATATCTCTCTTCTGGAAGAGCAATTTAATTTACTGAGCCTGGCAATAAAAGTTAGAGTCAGGAAATCAAAGGCAGGTTTAACAACTTGAGTGGGTGTTTTCTATTGCCTGTTTACACTGAGTGATGAGCATTACTCAACAGTTAATGGTGGGCATTAAATTGTAACTATACATTAATTATAACATACATGCATAAATACATTTTTGTTTTATATACGTACACACAGATTTAAGTCATTCTTAGTTCAAGTTTTGTAATGCCCAATAGATCTCCATTTGGATCAAGAGTACATCACTAGGGAAGCGGATTTGGCTCAACAGATAGAGCATGTGCCTACCACATGGGAGGTCCAGGGTTCAAACCCAGGGCCTCCTGACCCATGTGGTGAGCTGACCCATGTGCAGTGCTGATGCGCACAAGGAGTGCCATGCCATGGAGGGGTGTCCTCTGCATAGGAGAGCCCCCCACACAAGAAGAGTTGCCCAGTGTGAAGAAAGTGCCGCCTGCCCAGGAGTGGCGCCACACACATGGAGAGCTGATGCAGCAAGATCATGTAACAAAAAGAGACACAGATTCCTGGTGCCACTCACAAGAATTTAAGTGGACACAGAAGAACATACAGCGAATAGACACAGAGTGCAGACGACTTGAGGGTGGGAGGGCAGGGAAGGGGAGAGAAATAAATTAAAAATAAATAAATAAAAATTTTAAAAAAAAAGAGTGCATCGCTAATGTTTTTATTTTCCAAAACTCAGTTAATGTCAAGTCACCTTAATTTGAAAAAGACTAGATATGCTATATGGCACATTGGTGGTGGGATAGTGAGATGGGCTAGGGAAAAAAAAGGAGATTATATCCAAAATTCGAAAGGAAAAGTTTTCCAATCTTTAAAACTGAAAAGTCTGAAAGATCACTTCCCATCCACATTTCTACAAATCCATCAGCATCTTAATTATCTTTTTGGCCAAACCACATATGTTGGTTTTTCTTACAAATGGGCTGCTTTCACCTACCATAGGGTCAGATCTTCACAGGTCGCAAAACCAAACACTAAATAGCTACCCTCATAACTCTTACGCCTTTTCCAGTTATGGAGAATTTCTGTGTCTGTGCTTACCCAACAAATTTAAAAAAAAAAAAATTACTGGCGTAAGAACATAAAAAAACACTCTTTATTTAATTGAAAGGACCAGTTCCTTTGGTTATAATCTCTCATGGCCAGATTTCAGTTTATGTCCCACAAGTTTTGCCATTTTCTCCACTTCTGTTCCCCTTTCCCCATGTCCTCCTCCCCCACTTCTTCAAACCTTCCTTCTGCCACAGCCTTTAACTCCTTCAGCAACTTCTTCTTCACCTTGAGATATTGGGTCGGATCTGCTATGCCTACTCTGAAGTCTTCTGGGCAGCTCTTTCTGATCAAAGTTTTTCTAGAAAACAATGATTTCTTTCCGGCTAATGGCAGTGATGGTAGTGAAAAACCATATAGAGCCATTTGCTTAGATGTTCACTTTATTCAACAAACATTGGCTCTTGGATATGTTGTAGAAACTCTTCTAGGGGCTAGTTTTATAAGGATGAGCAAGGCACTCTTCTGGTCCTGAGGGTCCTCAGAGATTAGATAATGATCAGTTGTATCTGGGAGGCTTGATACCATTGTTGATTCCTATGCCTATGGCAGACATTGATAAGCAATCACAGCATTTTCCCTATTGAGCTTAGACTCAACATCACAGTCCATTTCAACTCACTACACCCACTACACCCAGCAGCTACTCTCAGTAGATTGGCTCTGACACGTGAGATAAACTGTATTTGCTGTGCCCAAAGTCAGCCCTCAGAAAGAGGGTGGGAATGGAGTGGGAGGAACCACAAATTATCCCACGTAGATTCCTTTTGGCCAAATCTAGTAAAAGCCAGTTTCTTGATGAATAGAACTTGAAGCGTAAGCATTAGTAAAGCCAACATTCACTGTACTAGTCACCAGGCTATGTGATTTCATGCCCTATCCTGTGTGATCCTCATAACACTCCTGCGATGCCAGTGTTGCCATTATCCTTAGTTTGAAGAATAAGAAACCTATTCACAGCAAGGTTATATAATTTTCTCAGGATTTCACAGCTAGTAGTAATAAACTATGGGTATTCAAAGTCAAACTAATTCAAGAACAAAACAAGTTTCCATAATGAAAGCCAATGGGATGTTTCAAATTTCTCTACATATTTATTTTTTAATTTGAAAACAAAATTTAAAAAATATATAGATTGTCACTCACATCCCAGTGTGCATGTCAAATGATCACATGTCACACAGCATGGGAGACACCTTCTAGGCAGGGTGCAATTCCCTTAGAGAGTTGACAATGGTGTCCCTACTCTTCCATCTTCCTCAGATTTTGAAAGGTGCTGCCATTTACATGTGCCTGGTTATGTGTATGTAGGCGCTTTACCATCTTAGTAGAATCATCAGTACTTTATGGAGTTGAGGAGTGATCATGAAAATATTTTGAACCACTCAGAGATTCACTGGTCATCTAATGGAAAAATTCTGAATAGACTTGTCAGACTTAAAGATGAGAGCAACATCTTTCTTTTACAAGAAAGAAGTCCTTTATATTTCCAGACCTTTCCTATGATGACAAATGTTACTGATCAGATATTTTTTTAAAAAATAAACATACTTCATCTGTCCCCTCAAGGTAAAGGTGACATTTTAACAAGTAAGAAAATCTTTCTAAAGAAACTTGTGTACGAAAAGAACATTTTGGAAATGTCGTTTGGAGTTTTCATTTGTTGGTGCAAGCAGTATAACTGTGACACAAGTCAGCACTCTTTTAAAAGTTGGAAATAAAATTTTTAACTGTTTAAAGTCTTTCAAGGATTTCAATGAATTTTGAACCTCTTTATTAAAGATTACTAACAGTATAAGAACAGTGCAAGAGTAGTTTGCAAGAATAACTGGTTAATATTAAGGAAGAGAAATATTTCCTACCAAATCTCAGTAAAATCACATAACTTGCAAATGAGACTGAAAAATATACAGTCATAATTTATTAATTCTGGACAATGATGCATTTCTTGTTTTGGCTCCATGTCCCTTGGTAAGGTAGCTTTTCCAGGTCTGACAGTTTTGAAAACCAAGATTTGCAATATTCTGCTTTACCTTAGAACTAACTTGAACCAACTCTCCTAATTGTTTATCATTATAGGTTAAACAAAGATTTTCTGAGCCATTGCTCTTGCAAAATATATTAATTCTTTTTAATAAAACCATTTTTCACTGTGAGAAAATAAAATTAGTTTAAGAATCTAGCTTATTTCATCTTTTCTCTCAATTTTCAAATTTTCTTTTTTCTTTTTTACTCTATATCATACATTGATACAGTAGCCCATCCATGTAATTTATAAACAGATATGCATATATTGAGGCATGCATTAAAATTCTTTTAAAGATATGCAACAAAAATTTAAAAAAAAAAAAATTGGAGCCTGCTGTAACACTAGCAGCTTCTAGAACCAAAATCAGTAGAAAAGAAGTTAAGGTACTCAAGGGTATCAGTCAAACTCTGGACCTTATATCTTTACATAAATTAAGACTAATTGCATTTGATAAACTGAATCTAATTGAATTTAGCTACAAGATTAGAAGCCAAAACCTTAGGTCTCTCCCCAACTGCCAGAGACTCTGAAGTTCGGTGGGGTGCTAACCTGTAAATTGACTGTCCAACTCCCTAAACTGCTGGGCATGTCAGAGGAAACTTGAAAAGAAATGTGAGTGAAGGGAGCTCTGTTTCCTGATGGACTCTCACAACGCTCCCTAGGCTGCCTAGGAGGATCCTAACTCTCTTCATTCTGCGTCCTGGCCACATTCTCCACCCACCTGAGCTGAGAGGCTGCCCTCTCCTTCCCTTTATTAGCACAGATACTCCAAGAGTGTCAATAGGGGAATCATGATAATTAATGTACTCCCTCCAAAAGCTTAGTATGTTATAGAAAAGATTTTTCTGGAAGCTCAAGGATCCATGGACCTGTTTGAACATGATAAGTTGGGGGGATACCCTCTGGGAGGGTCTTCTTTCTCCTTCCTCTTCCCCCTCTTTCTCTGTGGGGTTTGGACACCCAACCTCACAGGGGTCTGCCTTTGAGTCTGTTTTCAGCCTATTTCAGGTGCTCATCTATGCAGGCCATGGGCAAAACTGACTTTCTACCCAGAAGGTTTTCTTTAACACATTCCCTCCATAGATGAAATGACAATTTGAAGTTGATGTACCTCAGAAATTAAGTTCTTAGAGTTAATCCATTCCCATGGGTGTAAACCTACTGTGGTTGAGACCTTTTGGTTAGGTTACTTCAGTAAGGCATGACCCTGGGTGGGTGCTAATCCTCTTACTGGAGTCCTTTCTAAGAGAATGAAATACAGATAAAGACAGAAAGAAAAAGCCAGCCGCAAGAAGCTGAAGCAACAGAGAGAAGGGAGAGACCAGCAGATGCTACCATGTGCCTTGCCATATGACAGAGTAGTCCAGGATCATAGACAACTGGTCTTTGAGGAGAAGGCATCACCTGATGATGCCTTGATTTGGACACTTTCACAGTCTCAGAACTATAAAGTTGCAGGTTAATAAATCCCCATTTTAAGAGCCAACCCATTTCTGGTAAATACATTTTGGCAGCCTAGCAAACTAAAACATAGTCTTTGAGAGTCTCAGCCCAGCTACTGAAGAGCACTCAAGAGTATTCAGGACTCTTCAGAGACATTTCTTAACCTTTTAGTCTATGAACATCTCCTCTGCAACATGCATTTTCCCCCTATGTTTGCAGGATTTTTCCTCAGGTTACAGGGTACCTCTTCCAAAGACCCCTCCTCTATTTACCTATTTACCCCTCCTTCCTCATATCTGATTTTTTTTCCTCCCTACTTCTTTCTCCCACTCAGGAGAACTTTATGCTACATAGAAGTTGTTCTCAATGATGGTGATGGGTGATTTAAAAGCATGAAATGCTTTTATTGTTCTCTTTTAAAAATAAGTTTGCAGAAAAAAATGAAAAAAATAAAAATAAGTTTGTGGACAACAAGCACACCAAATCTAGGTGATAGAAGCCAGAAAATTGGTTATCTCTGGGGGTGGAGGGGTACTGTCTGCAAAAGGTAGGGGAGAGGACCACCTAGGACAATGGAAGTTTCCCATATCATGGTGTGGA
The DNA here is from genome assembly GCF_030445035.2 of Dasypus novemcinctus. Classification (NCBI taxonomy): domain Eukaryota; kingdom Metazoa; phylum Chordata; class Mammalia; order Cingulata; family Dasypodidae; genus Dasypus; species Dasypus novemcinctus. Next base: position 153,472,496 of record NC_080673.1, on the reverse strand, counting down.
AAGTGATAATATCGGTTTACCCATTGTGTAAAAATTCATTGAGCTATACACTTAAGATTTGTGCACTTACAGTATGAAAGTTATAGCTCAAATTTTAAAGCAAGGTAAAAATATAATAAATTATTATAGGAGTTTGATATGGTTCATGAATTCCAAAAGCAGATATTGGATTATGTTTGTAAACTTGTCTGTATCTGGGCATGATTAAATTATGATTAGGGCTTTTTTGGGCCACATCAGTAGAAGAGAGTTGGAGTTTTGATGTTGGAATTTTGAGCTGGAGCATGGGAGATGAACACACAGGAAAAAAAAACAGAGGAATAGAGACAGCTCCTTAGACAAGGAAGAAGCCCTGGGGACAGAGACAGAGCTATTCACCTGTCTACAGCTGGCCTTGTGGAGAGAGACAAGACCTAGAGAAACTCATAGTCTATAGCTGACCTTATGGAGAAACCAAAGATGCTGAGCTCTGGAGAAAAATGACTCTGGGAAGAGGGAACCCAGGAAGCCTGAGTCCTGGCTGTTATCGTCAGCCATCTTGCTCTAACACATGAATTTCTTTAAACTGATTATGATATGATTTTGTACTTATTATTGCTACTGATTTAAGGTTTTTTTTTTTTTTTTTAATATTGTAAAATGTTTTTGGAATTCAGAGGGTGGAGTGTAGCAGTTTGATATTATTGATGAATTCGAAAAAGAAATATTGGATTATGTTTGTAAACTGGTCTTTTCCTCTGGGCATATTAGAATGTATTGGATTCAGAGGTTTTACTTTTACTTGATTAAATAATGATTAAGGCTTGATTGGGCCACTTCAGTAGGATGTTCAGCCCCTGCCCCCTTGGTGAGCAGGGACTCACAGAGAAACTGCATGGCATAGAAGGGAGGTTGGAGCCTTGAGCTAAAGGCCCAGGAAATAAGCACAAAGAGGAGCTTAGTTGTGAGGAAAGAGAAGCAAGCCCCAGGAAGAGAGGAACCCTGAGCCTGGAGAGAAGCAAGCCCCAGGAAAAGAGGAACTCAGGGAGCCTGAGCCCTGGCAGCCATTGGCAGCCATCTTGCTCCAGCAAGTGGCAAAAGACTTTGGTGAGGGAAGTAACTTAGGCTTTACGGTCTGGTAACTGTACGCTTCTACCACAAATAAATACCCTTTATATAAGCCAACCAATTTCTGGTATTTTGCATTAGCACCCCTTTGGCTGACCAATACAATTATATTCTTCATGGTTGGAGTATTCAGAAGCTGCTGGTATGCTCAGCCTAAGGTCATGTGGAGCTGTCAACAGCTGAGAAAACACTTTGCCTCCCACCTGACATCATCTCTAACCAGACTTGCTGTGTTCTACTGAAAACAGTAGGCAGATTGAGCCAGGACAGACCAAGAGCTGAAGTCATAATTTAAAAACCCATCTTGAACCCTATTATATACAGCTACAACTCTGAGAACAATGTGTGCATTTTCTCATTTAATCCCCATGATAGCCCTGTGAGAGGGGATTATGGATCCCTGTGTGCAGACAAGGAAACTGAGACCCAAAGAATGGTGAGTGGTTCAGGGTTACCAGGATCATCAAGTGGCAAGTCCTATGCTCTTTCAATGATCCCACGGCTTTGACCTCTCAATTAGAATTTCCTTGCATACAATTCCTTTTCACCCCAGAGATGACAGTTTTTGTCTGCTAGTCAAGTGTTTTGTTTCTTACTATATATTGTGACAACAGAAGAGTGACAGATTGATTCATTGAGAGTATGGGTTCCCTGAGAAGCATTGCTCTTGCCATGGGCTCTTTGTCCTTCTCACCAATGAGGAAAAACAGGATAAAACAGTGGTTTTTCTTTTAGTGCCCAAGGGAGGTGTTTTTTCTGCCTGTTCTTCAGTGGCTCCCTTTAAGTTCTGTCTCAGTGGGTCATAGACAACCCTGAGGTACTGACTCAAACCTCTGGGGAGGGGTGCTCTAATTCTAGCAGATATATCTGAATAAGGGTGAATTCATGCCTTTTTCGAGAGTAATCGACACTGGCTACTTAAGATACTTTTCAAGATATTGGTCCTTCTGATGTTTTGGAGTTCTGCAAAAGCTTCAGCAATGCCCAGTGAGTTTTCCCAAAGAGCAGAAGATGATGTTTGAATTGTCAGGGCAGAAGGCCCTGTGCTATGTTGTGTATTGTCACCTGTGGTAGATTGAATTATATATCCCAGAAAAAATCATATTCCTAATCTTAATCCCACTCTTGTGGGTGTGAACCTATTGTAAATAGGGCCTTTTGAAGATGTTATTTTTAGTGAAGGTGTGGCCTAAATGAATCAGGATGGATCTTAAGCCTATAGAAATCTATAGGATCCTTAATCCTATGGTGATCTAAGGATCCTTAATCCTTAAAGAGAGAAAAAAAGCCATGGGAAGGAGCCAGAAGCTGAAGGTCAACAGAACCCCGCATAGAAAGGGAAGCCAAGGAACCCAAGGACAGTCAGCCAGCTAGAACACTACTGACTCTGCGAGGAAGCAAACCTTCTCACCTCTAAAACTGTGAGCCAATAAAATCCTGTTGTTCAGCCAACCCATTGTGTGGTGTTTGTCTTAGCAGCTTGGAAAAATAAGACAGCATCTTAGAACCTGTTCTATATCCTATTCTGCCTCTTGGCAATCTTAGACTCTTAAATGAGTTACTTATCTCTCTGAGCCTCATCTTCCTATTTGTATAATAAAGATGGCACCACCACCAACAATAATACTTTTAATTTAGCCCATTTTAAGTGCCAGTTACTATGTTGAACATTTTTCACACTTGGTCTCATTTAATTCTTACCACAGCCTTATGATCTCAGAACCATTGTTAGCACCTATTCACAGATTCATAAACTAAGACATGTGCAGAGTCAAGATTTTAATTAGGTTTGCCTAACCCAGAGCCTGAACTCTTAACTTTCACACTACATCTATCCCCACCTCCAAATGTGCTGAGACATTTATAATATTTGTGACAGTATTTTCTAGAAAACAAAGCAAAATATTAGTACTGTTATTATTATTCTAAATGCTTGCTTGGGGAATAAGAAATAAGAGGCACAGTCCATGCCTTTGAGAAATCTGTAGTCTGGAGAATTAGATGAGAAAAAAACACAAATCAAAATATAAACTGTGTCAAGCACACAGCCAACTACAACTGTATAGGGAAATGTACAAGTGCCCAGGGGATGTTGGAATCTCTAGAACATATGGAACCAGATGGTGTTGGTGTGAGAAGACCTCGCAGGACAATTCTGCTGTCTGACTAAGGGTAAAAGTACTATTCCAATTTTGGGAATAGCCCGTTACTTTCTAGAGGGTCTTGGCATTACAGCCAAAAGTGCATGTTGCCTGGGCTAAGGGAGAAGGCAAGTTGACTGTGGTGCCAGGAAGAGAGGGGTGAGAGAGGCACGTGCCAGGAGCCTATAAAGTCACATCATATTAGACTTTAATTGGATTTCAACAATATAATGAGGCACTGTGGGTGTCTAACAAGAGATGTGACATGATGTGATTCATACTACATCAGAGGAAGACATACCTAAAAGGCTGGTGAAGAAAAATAGCTCAGGGCAAGGAATTTGTTACAAATAATTCAGGGACAAGATGGGCATGCTTTTGGATAGGAAGAATCTTCTATTAGAGAAGCAGAATCCCCGAATTTCAAGGATCCCTTGAAGGCCAGAATGGTACCTAGTACTTAGTAGGTATGCCATAACTATTTCCTACCTAGTCAGACTTACAGATGAACAAAATAGAAAGGATGGAAAAGGAAAAGGAGTTAAGGATTAGATTCATAGGTCACTAATTATTCCCAAGAGAGCAGGACACCCACCAGACGAACCACTCTTGGTGATGTGAAATTGAACAAGAAATAGCATTCAGGAATGAAATTAATTACCTTGGGTAAATTTGAAGGTGCCAGTGATAAGTGTAGCTCCTTGGCTACAAATAAGAAACGTAGGTTAGAAAAATTTGAGAAGTCAGGATGGAGACGCAGATTTGGAAGTCCTTTGTGGGAACAGGATTCTGATTTTGCAAGCAACAGAAACTTACCTTACTGATTTAAGTAGAAATAAATTTACTGAAAGTCCAGGTCCTAATTCACAGAATCAGTGGGGAATTTGGAGCAGCTGGGAAAGAGGTTATATAGATAGAATCCTGGCCAAATGCCCTCCCTGGACTGCTCCACAGTTCCAGCACAGACCCACAGAGACCCAGGTGCCACCACTCATGTCACTGATTCTGAGGGTACAGAGCTCTGGGTATCCACACTAGCATCCTTGGCACTCCTGCTCCCGGGGGCAGGTCATTACAGCCACCTCCACTGCCATCCCTAAATTTCGTGTCAGAGACACCCAGACCCTGGGTCCGATGGACAAAACCCAGGCAAGTACCTGGGCTGCAAGAGAAGCAGAGAGAGTATTTGAGCCTCTACTTGGGGGGGTCGGGGGGAGGTAGTTTGCGTCTCATAAGATGGATAAAGTGAGGAAGGTGGTAGAGAGAGCACAGCAGTGAATTCAGAGGAGCAGGCAGTTCCAGGGAGTTCACTCACTGATTGTACTGATGTGGGTGACCCCCCCCTCCACACTTGCAAAATGAGTCCCACCAACCCCAAATGACTTTGGGTAATTAGGAGTCATCTGTTTACATTAAGAAATGGTTCCAGTTTAAAACGTAAATATCCCTCAAAAGAAACACACTTTACATTGTTACCGCTATTAACCTCTCACGCATTAACTTTCAGGAGTGGGAAAACAGAAGCAGGCAGAAACTACCAGGTGAAGCAACTTGGAATGGCCTGGGCAATTCTCAAATCCCTTTTAAAGATTTCTACCTAGTATATCCTTGCTTGGGAACCCCCCAGTTTGTTTGTTTTTTCACTCACCTACCCTAATCGATTTGTCACAACACTGTCTAATATGGTTTGAATTGTGCACCCACCTCCCGTTGTGTTCAAGTCCTGACCTCAGACCCATGATTGTGACCCTATTTGGAAATAAGATCTTTGAAGAGGTATTAGTTAAGATAAAGCCAAACTGGATTAGGGTGAGTGCTTAATCTAATATGACCCATGTCCTCAGAGGACATATGGACACAGACAGAGAGACAGAGGACAGAATGCTAGGGACTGCCGGCCACCAGCAGAAGCCAGAGGAGGCAGGGGACAGATTCTTCCCTCTGGCCTTCAAAAAAAACACAGCCCTGCTCACGCCTCGATTTTAGACTTCTCTCCTCCAGAACTGTGAGACAATAAATTTCTGTTGTTTTAAGCCACCCAGCTTGTGGTTCTTTGTTCCAGCCACCCTAGAAAACTCAGACTGTCCATCAGGGTAAGTGTTTTGACAGGAGAGAAAAGATAGAACACAAAGAAAATAAAACTCATTTACTTTCCTGATGCCATGAGGATAGGCTCATATTCCCATTTACCAGATGCTGAAACCAAAGCTCCTGATGACTGATTCGCCGAAGGTCACAGCTGGTCTGCTGCAGAGATACGTTTCAAAGCCAGTTCCAGTAGTCTCCTCAGCCGCCACTACACTGTCTCGTCTCTCCATGAGGGGGAGGAGCCTGAACGCTGCCAGCAGGGGAAATTTGTAAGAAAGTTGGTGGGATGTCCTGGGGTGGCCTTGGCATAAAGGTGCCGGGTTTCCTCGGGAGATGGGGTGTGGTAACAAGGGAAAGAGAGAGTCACCAAAAACCAAGTACAATTTTATGACTCACCTGGTACCCTGCATTTGTCAGGACTCTTCAGGTTGCAATTAGCAGAAACCCAACTCAAAGTGGCCTAAGAGGAAATGGGAATTTATTGGTTCTTGGGCCTGAAAAACATGCCAGGAGTTTTCTTAGCGTCTCTCTCTCCATCTCTCAGCTCGACTTTCCTGTGTCTGCTTCATTATCAAGGGGCAGAGGTGGCCCACAACCGTTCTAGACTTACGCCTCATCTGCGTAGCCTCCCAGCCACAAGAGCCGGCCTTGTCACCAACGAGTGTAGCAATTAGCTAACTGAGACCAAGACCTGGACTTGAGTTCATGTCTGCCCCTGTAGCTGAGACCCCCAGCAGCCTTACTCCCATCACAGAGCCTGAAAGGGGCTTCCCAAAGGAATGTTGAAGTTCTGGTACCATTGAAAGGGCTGCTCATGGAGAGACAAAAGCCACCGATACCTACTAGCATATTTCATAAAGACAGGTAATTGTATTGTTGGCTTGTTTACTTTCATTTGTTTTGTTGACTGCTGTTGCCCTAGGGCTTCGAACATGGCTAAGTGCATAGCTGGTACACTCAATATATACTTGTTAGATGAAAGAAGGAATAAATGAATAAAGGTCCCTACAGTCCGTGGTGCCCAGGAAACCATGAAATGGCAGAAGGGGGACACTGCAGCAACAGAGCAGTGTAGGGAGCAGAATCTCTTGTCCTTCCTATGAGTCATGTATCATTTGTGCAATGACACATGACTCTGCAATGTTGGCGTTCACCGCGTGTCAATCACAGAGGTAAGTGGAGCCCTGGAAAGGCAGTCTCTAATGAGGGCTGGGCTTTTACAGTCTAGTTGCTTGCAAGTCTTCCCAGAGTGAAGGATGGTGTGTCCCTTTTCTCTTCCAGGCCTGTCTCTAGAAGATAGATGTGCCTCACGGACTGCTGCCCTCTCTCCTCAGATTCCCGCTGTGAAATGGAAAGCCAGTGTGTGCTATCCACTCACTTAGAATTGATGGCCTTGGGCTGGCAGAAGCCTGGCAGGTGGCCTTCCAGAATAACCAGTCAGTGGCTGTTAATTTGATCTTAAACTTTTTCAGCAACATGGGAACCCAATGCCCCAGAGTGTAATCTGAGGTGAGGCTGTACCTCAAACCCCCAAATTTATGTCTCACTCTCATTAGCACCATATGGTTTTCCCAGGCACACGGGAACAACTGGATTTTTGCATTATCGGGTAGGAGAGGGAAGCAGATGTGGCTCAACTGATAGAGTATCCGCCTACCATATAGGAGGTCCAGGGTTCAACACCCAGGACCTCCGGACCCATGTGGTGAGCTGGCCCACGTGCAGTGCTCCCGCATACAAGGAGTGCCCTGCCATGCAGGGGCGCCCCCACGTAGGGATGCCCCATGTGCAAGGAGTGCACCCCTCAAGGAGAGCCACCCCACATGAAACAAGCGCAGCCTACCCAGGAGTGGCACCGCACACACGGAGAGCTGACGCAACAAAAAAGAGACACAGATTCCCAGTGCCACCTGATAATGCAAGTGGACTCAGAAGAACACCCAGTGAATGGACACAGAGAGCAGACAATGGGGGGGGGGGGATGGGAAGAGAAATAAATAAAATAAATCTTTAAAAAAAAACCAGGAGAATATGTTCAGTCAACTTGTCTCAGCTAAAAATCAGGCTGCAAGGACATTGGATCTAGAAACACTTTCAGAGGCAAAACAAAAACAACCCTCAGAAAAGTCACTGCAGTAAACTGTCTGGTTAATATGCACCCAGTGAATTTTGCCATTGTGGAAACTGAACTTAATTTGTTGTAACATGATGCAGCTATTTAGCATTTCCTCCTCCTCCTTCTTCTAGTTAATTCTGAGCGGAGATAAATCTCCAAACAGACTTGGAGGGCACAGCAGGAAGCCCTTCAAAGTCATTTGGGTTGTAGCTTCCACTGTGCCCCTTTGCTATTTTCTAAGCATTTAGAAGTAATGCAAGAAAATAAAATGTTATTAAAGTAACTTTTTAATATCATTTTAAGTGGAGCCAGAATGCATGGAAAAAAACATTTAGCCCCTGACAAGGGGTTCCTTGGACCCTCACAGTTGTCCCACCCACCCCTCCCCCAAAATCTTGATTGCCCCAGTACCCATCCTGAGTACTACCAGGAGAGGAGGTAAAGAGACCTTACAGGAAAGATTTGCAGAGGGGCTTGTCAACCCATTAGTGCTTACAACATTCCAGAGAAGCGGGCAGGCTACTGAACCGTCAGTTCTTCGGCTGGAAACAAAGGCGTCAGGAATGGAACAATTTCCCTCAGGCAACTTGTCTGAGTCAGTGCCAGCAGCTCAGGTTCTCCATTTACAAAAATGAAATGGCAGGGCTGCACAGCATTAACCTCTCCATCCCTCTCTTCGTATTGAGGTCTTGATCCTTGGTATTTTCTTCCGTGATCCAGGCAGTCACGTTTCCGGTACTTTGGTCTACTATTGTTATTAATCTCCTCTTGGCCTTAACATGCCTTGGGACGTCCTTATTTCATCAGATCTAATAGGCCATTGATTTTAAGATGAACCAGTATTTTATGTACTACTGAAGAAGAAAATAATGCTGCCAGTTAAACCATGGCATGACCCAGATCATTAATTCAGAGATGTTAAAATGCAAAGAAGAGGTCAGAAAAAAGTTGTCTTAGGATTGGAAAATGTAGTATATTATTTGTCTGCCCAGTTTCAGAATCCCCTCTTTTCTTCAAGAAACAGGCTTGGGAAAGTGCTTCTTCCTCCCCTCTGATCTTGTTGCCCCATCATTGTATTCTGCTCCTCCCTGGCAAGAACTGGCCAGAGCAGCAGACTGTCCAGGGATTTAAACACCTTAGTAAAGGAAGAGAGGGCTTTGTATCTGCTGACACGGGCCCCGGAACTTTGGACATTCAAAATTCTGGTCTCTTGGAGAAATTTCATTTGAGAAAATGAAGATGTTCAGAGGAAGTCATTGGGAGGGACAGAAACAGAAGAGAGTCTCTACAGAGTTAAACTCTTGGAATGCATTTGTCCTTGAGATCAGATACAGCTGTGCCAATAAATTCCCCCTTTGCTAAACCTCGGGGAGATTTCGCTTTCATGGACACCCATAGTGCAGTTAAACCAGCAGTTTCCCTCCCCAACTCCTCTGGATTGAGCCTGCTGTGATGTGGAGACAGGGGAGAGATGTGGCGAACTTCCCAGCTCTTACCTTGGACAGCCACTGTGTTCCTCTAACGAGGACTCGGGAATATTAGCTTCCTGGCTGCATCATAACCAAGGAAATAGATTTGTTTTATTTTGTTTTTTAAGAGTGAATCTCAATTTTCTAAAGTCAGAAGAAACCTAAAATACCTTAGGGGGGAGGGGAGTCAAGGAAAAGAGGAAGTGCTCCCTGTCAGCGTAGGCAAAAAAAGAATTTTCAAAGAAAGACACTCTCTCCTAAAGTCCTTTCTGTTAATAATACATTCCTGCTCCTTTCTCAAAATCTGTTTGCAGTGGGAGGAAGGTGGGTGCAGGTTGAAAATGAGGGATGAACTTTCTGGAAATTGCTGAAATAAAAATGTGGGCAAACACTGCCTAATATAACTTAAGGTTGCCTTCAGACTATGATTTCAGATTTCTGAGGCTTGCTAATGAAGACTTGCAAAAACTCTTCCACATAGAACTTTAAAAGCCATCAGGGAATTATACTAATCCACTTAACCTATTTCAGCTCTTCAAATGTTTCCACAACCTCTGGTTTTCTATTGCAGAGAAAGGTAAAGGAAAAATTGCTTTTGAGGTTTCTTCTGTACAATAATAATCTTGGGCAGTACCCACCTTGCTGTGTCCTCGTGTGCACTTTGTAAATTGATTCCAAACTGCTCCCTTATTCAAAGGCTCAATCCCCTTGGAAACCAAAAAAGAAAATGAATAGTGGTAAAAGCCCATTTTACTAATATCAAGATCAAAGCCCTTAATTACACAAATGTTTGTCCCTCAGCACCTTTGAACTCAGAAATATTCATTATGATTTGCAGTTGATCTCACATTTCTGTGATATTTTTCACCTAATAGGTACAGGGTTGTCTAATCCTTAGTGACCAAAAAAAAATCACTTCCTTCTCCTTCACTGAAGCATTTTATTACTTTTTTTTTTCAGTAACAGTTCTTTATGCTGTTTTCTGAAGGTTTATAAACTTTTTACATGGAGATATGTTGAATGGGGGTGATATTATTACTGTATGGGTCTTTGGCCAGAGCTTTTCCCCCAAAGAATGTCTTTTGTGGGAAAACACTGAATGAGAGAAAAGTAGAGCCTACCAAGGAGCTTTTATTTAAGTATTATGCTTACACTGTGCATGCTGTGAAACACAGTGCTGCTTCTTTTCTTTCTAGAGGAGGAAAAAAAGAGAGATTTGAAACTTAATCGCTACATATTGCAACATTGCCAGCTTTTGAAGATATCTGAAAGGCAACTGTTATTAATCTGCTGCATTAGTGAAAACACTCTCTTCACCAATATAAGCAAAAAACGCTCCATGGCCTTTGGTGTGGGTCTGAGATTCTGGCAGTATCAGCCTCCTTCCTTCCACATCTTAGCATCTGGGGTCACTAAAGCCCCGCACGGCCTCCTCAATCTTTCCTGAGCCCATCACCCAAGAGTCGGTCACCCGCATTCCCTTCCTGACCCATTCTGTTCCCCAACGGTGAGGCTGGGGGGGAGCACCTGAGGTTCACAGGCACGGCAGCTGGTGCACCCCAAGGGGCACCCTGAGGGGCGACAGACTTGGCCCAGTGGTTAGGGCGTCCATCTACCATATGGGAGGTCCACAGTTCAAACCCCAGGCCTCCTTGACCCATGTGGAGCTGGCCCATGGGGGGGGGGGGGTAGATAAATAAATAAATAAATAAATAAATCTTAAAAAAAAAAATAAAAAAGACTGACAATATGAACCATTGGCAAGGATATGGGACAATTGTAACTCTCATATATTGTTAGTGGGAATGCAAAATAGTACCACCACTTAGAAAAAGGGGTTGGCAATTTTTTAAAAAAGTGAACTCACCATATTACTCAGCAATTCCATTCTTAGGTATTTACCCAAGAGAAATAAAAACACGAATCCACAAAAAGGTTTCTAGGTGAATATACTTCGCTATGTTAATAAGATCCCCAAATTGAAACAACCTGAATGTCCATCAGTGCATGAATGAAGAAACAAATTGTGATATAGCCATACAATGGAATACTACTCAGCAAGAAAAAGGAATGAACTCTTGTTACATGGTCTAATAAGAAGCTACTCCCAAAAGACTACATACTGTATTATTCTATTTACATATTCCAGGAAAGGCAAAACCCTATATGACAAAGCAGATTAGTTGCCAGGGGACAGGGGGTTGGGAAGGAGATAGACTGCAAAGGGCCATGAGGCAAATTTTTAGATTAATGGAAATATTCCATATCATTGTTTAGGTAGTGGTTACATGACTGTCACATTTGACAAAACTCATTGAATTATACACTTCAAATAAGGTATGTTTATTGTTCGTTAATTATACATCAATAAATCTGCCTCCAAAACGCAAGGGTAGTAGCATGAGTAGGGCATTGAAATCTATATTATATGAGAGTAAGAAGGATACTATGGGCAAGGGATCTACAAACTTTTTGTGTAAAGGACCTGGAAGTAAATATTTCAGGTTTTGAAGGCCATGCAGTCTATGCTGCAACTGTTCAACTTTGCCATTGTAGCACAAAAGCAGCTATCAACAATTCATAAATGAGTGTGGACCTGGCTGGGTTCCAATAAAACTTTATTTAAGGACACTGAAATTTGAATTTTCATATAATTACCATGTTATGAAATATTACTCTTCTGGTTTTTTTCCCCAACCACTTGAAAATGTAAAAACATTCTTAGCTAGCAGGCCATACAAAAACAGATGGCAAACCAGATTTGGCCCGTGGGCTGCAGTTTGACAACTCCTACAATAAACATATGTTAGTAAAAATACAACAATATAATGACTATATCAAATAGGTGGTGATGTAGGTGACATTTCTAATATTCCATTCATATTTACAAGTGAAAGATCCATATAGACTGTATAGAAGAATAAGCTTTATGTTTCTTTTATGATAGTACATTACTTGTTTCCTGTATTATAATAATACTTTTAGAGTAGTGAGCTTAAGAAATCAAGACATTTTATTAAACGATGTTTGACTTTTAAAACTTGGGGCATCTATATAAATTCTCTTCCCCTTGGAGAAAGACAGTCTTAAAACTTTAAAATTATTTCTAAAAGCTTTAATGAATACTATGTAAACCTCTCCCTCCCTTAAAAATTTTTTTTTCTTCTGTCTAATTCATAAGGTTATGCCAGGGTCTTTGCACTTACTATGCTTTCTGGTATACATATTACATATATTACACCTTCCTTTAGGTCTTTGCTCAAAAAATCTCTTATTAATGAAGACTTCTCTACCAACCCTCTTCCCCAATAAAATGGGAAACCACTTTCCTAGCCCTCCTATCTTGCTTTACTTTTTCCTGCAGCACTTATCACTATCTGTCATATTATATCTTTACTCATTTATTTTTTTTATTCCATTTCTTCTCATTCAAATGAGCTGCATGAGGACAAAGACTTTATATTGTTCAATGCTGTGTAATCCCAGTGCCTAGATGCTGTGTAATCCCAGAACCTAGACGAGTATTTGGCAAAGCATAGGTACTTGATATGTGATGTGTGGAATGAATAATCTGGGAATGCACAGAAAAACTTTGTCTTTCATGGGAGCATCTTCCACTGACAGCAATATAGTTAGCAAAAAAATTATACTGAGAATCACTGGCCTGGGGACATGCAAGAGTAGTGGGAGAGAACACCAATCCACACCAGCCAGATGATCCCACACATCAGGAAGGCCAGCAGATGACCTGAAGGGAATGTGGTACTGCAGCAGGCCTCTCGGAACCGCTGATGGAACCATCTTTCCTTTGAGAAATACACCTTTTTCTTTTGCTTTCTTTCTTTTTTTTTTTTTTTTGAGGTACCAGGGCCAGAGATTGAACTCCAGACTTCATATTTGGGAAGCCGATGCTCAACCACCGAGCCACAATGGCGCCCCTGAGTTTGTTTTTTTGTTCATTTGCTTGTTGTTTGTTTGTTTTTAGGAGGCATCGGGGACCAAACCCAGGACCTCCTATGTGGTGTGGGGGAGCAGGCACACAACTGCTTGAGCCACATCTGCTCCTGGAAATACAGCTTAAGAGGTTTTGACCAATTGCCATATTGTAGAACTTTCAGTGGCCATGTCTTCTACTGAAGAAGTAATGGCCAATTATTTTCCTTTCTCTTTGCTTATCTTAACTTTGTTCTGACATTTCTTGTCAGAATTCTTGCAAATAAAAGGGCAGATTACACACTAGGAGGATATTTCCTAGGTTTCAGGCTTGAATGAAGAATAGTGTGCGAGAGTCCCAGAAGGTAATTCAAGCTTTCTGAGTTACAGATACTTATAGTACAAGGGTTATGATACAGCATATTTCTTTATAAAGCATATTTCACTGTCTCAGAACTGCAGTGCCAAACTGTAGAAATCTGTGCCTCAGAAGTTCTTGACATATAATGTTGACATTTTCAGACTCTCAGTTCTATGATGAAAGATTAGAATGATGGTGGTGAACACGAATGACCTATAAAAAGACATTTTCTGAAGTGGTAAAAAGATTTTTTAAAAAATGGATGGAGAATTTTTCTATAAACTGTGATGAGTTGTCCACGAAGAAAAAAGAGAAAACAGAAGAAACACACAAATAAGTTTTCATTTTCTTTACAAAATTATATAAGGACCAACAAATTTAAACTTTGAACAGATTTACATTTGAAAACATCTTCCTTTTTGGCCACACAGTTGAAAACATTTGTGGGATGAAAAACTGTGGTTCGTGTTTTCCTAATACTTAAGAATTGTATCAACATCAATCTGAAGTTGAAATGTAAAAGAAGTTGAATAAGAGTTCGAGTTCAAGGGCGGTTGTCTGAATCCTTGTTCTGACTCTTGGACTTTACAGAGAGCACTAATAGTCTCCTCTCCTGCTGCCTCTTCTCTCCCTCCCTTCTCCTCCCTTCTCCTCCCTTCTTCTTCCTTTCCCTTCCTTCCCCCTCCTCCTCCCCCCTCTCTTTCTTTCTTTCTCTCTCTCTGGAATGTATAGTTATTTGATCCTAAGACACACTTTTCCCTAATTTTGACATCTCTGAATCAGAACCTATTTATAATTGATGGCATCTTTCAATTATACTTGACAGCATTTTTCCGTTCTTTATGGTACATAAAATGATATTGAATTTCACAGTTGAAAGCATCATAGATTTGATGAAAGAAGGTATATATGAAAATTTTCTCTTTCCCCTCAGATCATGGGCAGGGACCATTTTCCCCACAAACATCCTTCTGAAGCTACAGCAAGGGCTAATACACACACACATACACATGCAATACAACTTCCTACTCTTGACTGACTCTATGACAGTGGTTCTTTTGTCTTATATTTTCAGAACCTATACTTCTATAACTCACATGAGCAAAGTTAGTATTAGCAAGCAGCTTGAGTTGCTGTGAACGTCTCAGCTTTGCTTTAAAGTCTTCCCTCCCTTCGTTTTCTTTTCTTTCTGTAGCCTCACCTACTGGTCCTCAGATCATAAGTTTGAATTTAATCCAGGATTTGGTTCTAGAAATTGCAGCAGTTTAATATTACTGATGAATTCCAAAAAGAAATATTGGATTGTGCTTGTAATCTGATCTGTACATGGGCATGATTGACTTATGATTAGGGCATTGCGTCCCCTCCCCTTGGTGGATGGGAACTCACAGATAAAAGGTGTGGCAAAGAACAGAGTTGGGGGTTTCTGATGTTGGAGTTTTGATGTTGGAGTTTGATGCTGAAGACTTAAACTGGAGCCCTGGGAAGTCAGTACACAGAGGAAAGAGAAGCTAGCCTCAGGAAGAAAGGAACCTTGAACCCAAAGAAAAGCAAGCCCCAGGAACGTAGGAACCCAGGGGGCCTGAACCCTCGCAGACGTCAGCAGCCATCTTGCTCCAACACATGGAAGCAGACTTTGGTGAGGGAAGTAACTTATGCTTTATGGCCTGGTATCTGTAAGTTCCTACCCCAAATGAGCACTCTTTATAAAAACCAACCAATTTCTGGTATTTTGCATCAGCACCCCTTTGGCTGACTAATACAGAAATTATATCATGTCTGTGTTACATTCAATACACATCCACCAATTCGTTATCCTGGCAAGGTCTGTCAGTCCCTGGTTAAATGTTAAATGGTGGGTTAATGCTTGGAGAAACTTGCTTCAGAATCAGGTCCTAAAAGGGCACGCCAGACATCATGGAAAGGATGTGGGCTGTGGGGCCAGAAAGACCTGAGTTTGAACCCTGCCTCTGCCACTTCCCAACTTTGTAAACTCATATGCAAAACTGGAATAATAATAATACCGAACTTGCAAGATTATTGTAAAGATTGGGGCCAATGTGTGTGACATATTTGACAATAGAGGAGCTTTAGAAATGGTGAATATATTTATTTTTCAAGATCCCATACCCCAGAAAGTCAACCCAGGAGAAATTTTGGAAGTTGTCAGATTTTGCCTCCTCCCTGTACCCTGTTAGCCCCTTTGATGACCTTGTTTATGCATTTTAGAGTCTCAGTGCTCCAATATTTATATTGCCACCTTTGACCTGTCACAATCTGGAATCGTACAAGATTAGAATTGCTCTCAGCTGGATATCTGTTATCACCCATTCACATTTCAACATGAATTTAAAGTGAGCTAGAGAGGCCAGGGTTGGAATTCTGTGTCAACCAGCTGTGCCACCCTGGGAAAGTTGCTTAACCTGAGTCTCACTGTCCTTGCTGTAAAAGGAAGATAATAGTCGTATTACATCATGAGGTTGTAGAAGGAGCAAATGAGACCACATATGGAAAAAAAAGAGACCACATACCACATATGCCCCGATGCTCGATAAAGGCTGATTCTCATGTTTCTTTAATTTCAATATTTCAAGCATCTGTGAGCAGTTCAAGGGGTTATCTTGGTCTTGTGTTCTTCCCCTTCCCCCCAGAAACTCCTCTATACTCATGATCTGTTCTACCTTAAACTCTAAGTCCTAAGCAAAAATTTCAAGATATCAACTCTGCAATCAAGGCAATCCTTCTCCTGTAAACTTGTTTGTGGCATCCAAATATCACTTGGCAAGGAAAGAAGAACTAGTTTTATATTGGGGGAAGGGTTCTGTCTCATAAATGGACAGATTTGTGTCCATCTTGAACTATTTCCTTCCTGGTCTTGGTGCTCCTTGCAAAGCAAGGTGATTTGGATGGACAAGGTCGTCAAACTTTCACTTACCTTGAGTAGACCGTGAGAAGTCCAACTTCTCTATCCTGCTTTTCACCTCTCTTGTAAAGCAGACTGCTTGGGTAAGCAAGATGAGCTGGGAGTTTCACTTGCTTATTGCTGGGTGAGTGTGTCCACACATCACTTCAAACTCACTCTGTGTTTTCTACCTCAATATTCCAGTTGGGCCTTCTGTTCGTGTGATTACTGCATTTTCCTTCCAAATTGAATGCTAACTCTCATTCCATGGTTCTTTCCACTGTTACAATTTCCAGATTACAGTAATTTCTTTCCAGTATGTTTAATCTTGAGTAAATCAATTTGGCTATATGATTTTCCATCAATGTAATCTGAAGTGAATTGAGTCTTATTTTCATTAGAGATGGGGAAGGGGTTGGGTAAGACTGCAGAGAGAACAGTGTTGACTGTATCATGCTGGTTTGTGTTGTCTTCTGCCCAAGAATATCTTTTCACTTTGAGCTTTGCTGGAATCACCTTTGACCTAATTCTTGGGGTTCATTTCACTTGGAGGTCCATAGACCTACTCACTTCACCAAAAGAGATAGAAAAGAAGCAGTGGGTAACTAAATTTTTCACTTTTCCTAATAATGTTAAAGAACTACAATCCATGAGAGAAAATATTTTTTGTTTCCCATTTCAGTGGGAAGTAATTACAGATCTTGAACTTAAATCCAAGTCATCCTAAAACTCATAAGAATATTGAATCCAAGTGTACACATTTCTTCCCTTTGGGTTTTTTTGGAACATGTGACATATACAGCTAAGGTTAACAACTGTTGTCAGAAAAGCAGCTCATAATGAGAAAGTTTAGACTTTCATGAGACAGCTATTATGCAACTTTCTGCCTTCCTGATATTTTAAAAAATATGCATAAAGACTGAAAATAGGTTTGATTAAAAGTCAAAACAAAAATAATCTCTTGGAAATAAATCACCCTTTGGCTGAATTAAAGGGTATTGCTCCTGCAGCCAGTGTTTTCTGCCTTTTGTAGAATCTTTGGCCACATGGTAAGGTGTTTGGCACCCGGTTTATGACCTTGGGACTAGAACTAAGATGGTGGCAGTGGTGGAGAGCAGCGTCAGGGGCAGTCAGCCACTGCAGAGGTTTTTTTCCCCAGCTACTCTCTGAACAGGTGGTTCTAGCTAATAAGACTTTGCTGCCGGCAAAACTGCTCTCTGAAAAAGACTTGAATCTCCACCTGCATTCATCTACTTCATTTCAAGAAAATGGGCCATATGGTGTTTGCATTTGCAATAATTCCTTGTTGTTTCCAGATTGCACCCAGGTTCGGAAAGTGAACTCTGCTATTGTTAAGTGCAAAGGTCAAGTATTATGACTATGCTTAGCAACTCCTGACTGAAATTGGTGCTCAAGAGGAAAAGGGTCCAGACCACGTGAAAACACTGAGTAATGGGGAGTGTCTAAAGGAAGAACATTTAACACCGTGCACAGATGTTCCTCGAGAACAATTTGGGGAGCAGCGTCCCCTCCCAAATGACAATTCCCTGAGGACTCTACCTAGGATCGACTTAATAGTCTTCTCACCTTACACACACACACGCGCACACACTCACACACACCAGACCTCTCCTATGGTCAAATGCCCCATCCTTACCTGCCTTAATCTATTGCTAGCCCTCTCTTCCTAAAACACCACTCCACAAGCCCTCGTTCCTGATTATGGATTCCTCATTTTAGTTGGTCTTTCAAAACTCACTACCATCCACAGCCTGCTTGTGTTTTGTTCAACAAAATTCACATGGCAGAGTGTGAAACCCTACCCGTTTCTAACAGGGAAGAAAACTGGATATCAGAAAGACACATTAGGGAAACGGACTTGGCCCAATGGATAGGGCGTCCACCTACCACATGGGAGGTCCAAGGTTCAAACCCCAGGCCTCCTTGACCCGTGTGGAGCTGGGCCATGCGCAGTGCTGATGCATGCAAGGAGTGCTGTGCCACGCAGGGGAGCCCCATGCGCAAGGACTGCACCCCATAAGGAGAGCCGCCCAGCGCGAAAGGAAGTGCAGCCTGCCCAAGAATGGTGCCGCACACACGGAGAGCTGACACAACAAGATGACACAACAAAAAGAAACACAGATTCGCGGTGCTGTGATAAGGATAGAAGTGGTCACAGAAGAACACACAGTGAATGGACACACAGAGCAGACAACTGGGGGCGGGGGGGAGAAGGGGAGAGAAATAAATAAAAATAAATAAATCTTTAAAAAAAAAGAAAGACACCTTAGGAGTCAATGCCTTCTGGCCTAGATGGTTCATTCAAATGGCTAATTGTAGCTCATTCATTCATTCATTCATTTGTTCATCTATTAAAAATAAAGTATCTATTATGTTCCAGACATTGTTCTAGTGCTGGTAATACAATAGTGAGCCAAGTAGTCGAGGTTCCTGCTCTCACACAGACTATAGTCTTTTGGAGGAGACATAATAAAAAAAGTAAACAAGAGGATATTATGGTGGCCACAGTGAACAAAATAAAGTAGATCAACGTAATAAGGAGTAAGTACAGATTAGTTTGGATGGCCAGAAAAGATTTTCAAAGGTAGTGACATTTGGGCTGAGACCTGAAAGGCAAGCAGGATCCAGTCATACATGGTATACTATTCACTGTAAAGAAAGCAGGCAAGGGAAGGAGACACATGTTCTTTTAGCAAAATTCTGTTGTGGTTATCATCTCTCAAGAGGTAGGACCAAACACAGGTTAGTAAGAATATTCTTGCCTCATGTGAGATCTGACTATGAGTTATTTATAACAGCATGTACTATGGCATGGCCAGTTAGCCTTTAGGGAATAGAGGGAGATTCAGGCCACAGCCATCACTGGTGCAGATTGCGGTGGATTTAGATCACCCATATCTTATCCCTAATCACAGTTCCTCCCTCCCTTCCTTCCTTCCTTGCTTCCTTGCTTCCTTTCTCCCTTCCTCTCTCCCTCCCTCACTTTCTTCTTTTCTTCTCTCCCCCATTCTCTGCCTCCACCTTTCCTCCCTCAGTCCTAATCCCTTTTTCCTTCTCTTCTCCTCCTTCCTTTATTCCCCCCACAACTGGTTTCTGTGCTGTCTTCTGAAATCACCAGAGCCCTGAGTGCTGTATTCTGGCATCTGAAAGGCACATCTAACAATTTTTACCACCCTGCCTGCAGCATGCATTGAAGTCAGTCTTCTCAGTACCCACCTGCTACTTCTAACTGTGCAGGTTTACTGGTGATGGTTAGTATGTTTTGTTGGATGCTGACCAAGGCCAGGAAGTGTTAAACAATTTACATGCATTGGCCACTGAATCCTCACATTCCCTGTACATGAGTAACCATGGGTACTCTTACTAGACCCTTGGTTTACTTTCCTAGCTAAAACACAAATACCGTGCAATGGGTTGGCTCATCATTGAAGCTAGGAGAAGTCCAAAATCAAGACATCCTCAAGCTAATACTTTCTCCCTGAAGACTGCGGCATTCTAAGGCTAGAACACACTCTCCCAGGAAGTGCTTCATCCTTAGCTTTTCTGTCCCCTGGCAATGCCTATGGTGGCCTCTCCTGGCTTTTCCTTTTTCTTCCATTACCTTCCATTAAGGGTTCCATTACCTTTCAGCTTCTGGCTGCTCCTTCTGTGGCTTTCTTTCTGGGTGTGACCTTCCCTATAAGGCCTTCAGGAGTAGGATTAAGACCCATCCTAATTCAGCTGGGCCACACCTTAACTGAAAGTCCTGTTTACAGTGTGTTCACACCCACAGGAATGGATTACGTTTAAGAACATGTTTTTCTAAGTTACCATAGACCCATCTTTATAGATGTTGAAAATGAAGTAAATTAAAGAACTTGCCCAAGAGCGCACAGCTAGTCAGAGCCAGGCATGGGCTCAAACCCAGGAATAAGTGGTAAAAGTCATGTTCCAACTACTGGATTATTCCAACCAGGCCCTTTCAGAGCAGAAGAGAGAGGAGACCTTTTCTTGTTTTCTTATATTCGTGCCCTGCAGTATTTCATCAAGATCCACATCAAATTTCATCTCTTTTACTTTTGTTTGTATTCTCCCTCTTAAATTGCTTTAATCTCTAAATCCCTGTTATTACATTTCTTTTTTTTACAACTCTGGCTTTTCTAAATATGCCTAATATCACTTCATGATTAAGGTCTTAACCCCAACTCACAGGTCTTCAATCCTGAAAGCATCAAAGCAAAGTTGCCTGAGGCAGAAAGACAAAGAAATGGAAATGCAATATTAGCATTTCAGCAATAGGTTTGGAGCTCCCACAATGAACCAAATGCTTTGTGCAGTGCATACAAAGACATCACCCTCTTCTCTAGATGGGGCCTGCTGATGACCCTTCTTTTAAAAAGGGATGTTGTGTTTTCACTGTGGACTTATCAAGAACTCATTGCTGCTAAGTTGCTGCTGTTGAAGATGGCTCCTGCCTGGTAGCATTCTGGGGTGGGGTTGTCAAAAAGAGTTTTAAGCTCAGAGAGAGGGCAGGTTTCACTCCACAATATGCTCATCTTCTCCCAGTGACAGCTCTAAGAGAGTCCTTAGGAAAAGGTCACTGGTTATCATGTCTTCTGTAGACAAATCTGTAGGAAAGAATAAGCCTCCGAGTTCGCTCCAAAGGTCATCCACCTCTGGACCTGGCTGATGCCCCTGCAGCTGTAAGCCTTCAACCAAGGACTTCTGGAACACTTAGGAGGCCATCTGTAAAACCCTCGGTAAAGAATCCACTGCAGTTGTCACAGGAGGTCTTGGGAGGGAGGCTGGAAAGGAGTCAGTCCCATGGCAAGATGATCTGAGTTCTTTCGGAATGCAATGCCCAAGGATATTTGTGAACCACATCGAAACTGCTCAGCCTTCTCCCGTGTTGTATGAGCATAATTGTATTTGGGCATTTATGGGACACCAGTCAACAGATTCATTCATTCTTTCTGTCTGTCTTCCAGTAATTGAATTCCTTTAACAAATATTTATTGACTCCTGCACTGTACTGGGAATGTGAGATCCACTGATGAACACAGTACTGTGGTTCCAGCCCTAGCTGAGGGAGACAAGCAATAAATAAATAAACATCTAAATAGTTCATTACAATTAGAGGCATTCTTGACTACAAAGTTAATGAAGCAAAAGCTTCAGGGCCTCTCACTTGCATAGACCCCTTTCCAAGGACTGGAGGGGCTGTGGATATGGGGTTGGGGAGTGGAGTGGAACAGGTTAGCAATGTATGCACAAACTCACATGTTTTTGTAAAGTTTGCAAAAAGTAAGATATTTTTGTGTTTTCTTTCTTAAAACAGGCTCCCCAAATCATGCAAGATTCAGCCTGATTACAATATAAAGCGCCACGCATAGATTACCACTTACAAATAGGAGCAACACTTCATTCTGGCCTTTTGTGGAAAAGTAAACGCAAGGCATGTCAGCAGTTGTCATAAACAAACCTGTTCTCATTTGCCTATTTTCTCTCACAGTTGCTTCAGGTTTTCTTATATGCAAATACAAGTTTTGATCAAACCCAGCCTGGGGGTAACACAGCAACTTCATCATTCAAAAGGAGAATTTAAAAGTAACCATAGGAGCAATGCATTGTGAAAACCTGCCTGTTCAGGTTCTGCCTTCCTTGCCAGAGAGAAAAAGAAGGGAGGAGAAAAAGGGTAAGAAGTGCAAAATATGCTGATTCGAAAGCAGCATCAGTATTTTGAAGACATGATATAATCCTGAGCTGGATCTTAAATTGAAAAGGCAACTGCAAGAAAATGGAAAAGAAAACACTGTGAGGAGGAAGAGCTCACCACCTAGTGTATGGGCTGGATGAAAATCATGGGAGATGATGTCGGAATCACCAGGCTGGCTGGCAGCCACTCTCAGGGCAAGGATGGAGACATTCTCATCCACTCTTCAGTATGGAAACTGGCTGTGATATGGAAATCTGGGATGGAGAATTTTGAACCATTTTTTGTTAAAGACATCCTGAAGGAACTTGAGTGTCCTGGACAGAGCTGCTTTATTAGAAAAGAGAGCTGCTTTCTACCAGAGCAACATCATCTCTGCCGGGGAATATTGTGACCTTGGTAGGCAATGAGCAGTTAATGGCTTCACCATTGATTCTGCTCAGCTAATGACATGGGAGCTGCAGGTATCCTGGATGAGGCCAGACAAAAGCCTTCTACTCCAACCTTTCCTGGTGCTTCGATACTCGACACTGGACCCTCTAGTTTTGCCTTAACACACACACAAAAAAACCCATAAATTAAAACTATAACTTTTTGTGAGAGGGAAACCAGTCAAAGAAAATACTTCATTCCAATCATGTTGACTTCCCAGTTATGAAAAGAGGAATTTCAGGACAGGAACATAGCAAAAACTTGCGTGATGGATAGACAGTTAGATATTCTCTAGACATGCACACATATACACACACACATCTAGACATAGATCAATTATCCCCATGTGTGAATAGCATGATTCAATATAGAAAATTTAGAAAATATGGAAAAAAATAGAAGGAAGCAAATTAAATTATGCACAGCTCTACCAGACACATGTAACCACATTTAACAGTCTGATATTTGTCCTTCAGGGGAAAAGGGAAAATGGAAAACACTCCTCAAAATGTTGAAATCAAAAGAAAGCAACTTTAAGATCTTATTGTAATTCTCCACAGCTTCCTTTCCCCTGTTATTTGTGCTCACTGTCTGCTTGTCTTCTTTTTAGGAGGCATGGGAACCAAACCCAGAACCTCCTATGAGGTAGGCAGGCACCCAACTGCTTGAGCCACATCTGTTCCCCCCAACACAGCTTTTTAACCTGTGCTTGTTTATATGTGTTAGTGATCTTACAAAATATACAGATTTGAAGTCAGGGTTAATAGTCTGAAAATTGATGACAAAAGAGAAAGAATCTAACATTTGTAGTGCCTTTTCTAAATAAAGGTATTTTAAGACAAAGAAATAGCTGATATGGGAATAGCTCTTTTTTTATAAAAAGAATTCCAGTTAACAAATACAGAAGAAATGATAGAATTAGAAAATTACCAATTTACAACACTCAAAGATCTAGGCAACTCTTATCAAGAATTGTTAGAAATATTAGGTGAAAAAGCTGATGGGGAACTTTATAATGAAAGACTCAGGCTGGCACTACTTGAACCTACAGTTCAAATTCAACACCACTGAGAATGGGTAATCAGACATCATGTGCCACAAAGGAATAGAAAAAAAGACAGTCTATCAGATAACAATATAAAATTCATAAAGTTCAGCATCAGAACAAATTACCAAGCATGCAAAAAAGGAGAGAAATGTGACCCATAACCAGAAAACAATAGATCCAGGAATAACAGAGATAATAATCAGCAGAGAAAGATCTTTCAGCTAATATAAAGCTAACAAGTATGTTATAAGGATATAAAGTAAAACATGAATGAAATGAGTAAAAAATGGAATATACATTTTAAAATAACCAAATGGAGCTTCTAGTGATAAAAAATCAATATCTGGGAACAGATGTGGCTCCAGCAGTTGAGTACCCTACCTCCCATATGGGAGGTCCTGGTTCAGTTCCTGGTACCTCCTGAATAAGCAAAACCAAACAACAAGCAAAACAAACCAAAAAAGCATCTCAGGAAGCCAACTGGCTTCCCATATATGAGGTCCTGAGTTCAATCCCCAGCCAAAAAAAAAAAAATCAGTATCTGGACATAAAATGATACCAGATGAGAATAACAGTGGATAAGACACTGAAGAAGTAAAGATAGTGAACTTGAAGCCATAGCAGTAGATGCTTTCCAAAATGAAGCCACAGAGGAAAGACACACTGAAAAAAAATTAAAAGCCATCAGTGACTTGTAGGGACAATACAAAGCAGCCTAACATTCATGGAACTGGCATCCTAGAAAGAGTGGGAGAAAGGAGGGAAAGAAGAAAGTATTTGAAGGCATAAAAGCTGAAAATGTTCCAAATTTGATGAAAACTATAAACCCAGAGATCCAAGAATCTCAATAAACACTAAGCAGAGGAAGCTTGACGAATATCACACCAAGGGGTTGAAGGGGTGGGTAGGAATATTAAATACAGAGGAACAAAGATAAGAATGATGCCTGACTTTTTCACAGAAACCACATTAGCCAAAAGACCAAAAGACAATGGAGCAAAATCTTTAAAGTAAAGTAAAGTAAAGTAAAGTAAAGTAAAGTAAAGTAAAGTAAAGTAAAGTAAAGTAAAGTAAAGTAAAGTAAAGTAAAGAAAAGAAAAGAAAAAGAAAAGAAAAGAAAAACCTACAATTCAAAACCCAGTGAAAATATTTTCCAAAACATGAAGGCAGGTTAAGTGTTTTTTCCCCCAAATAAAAACTGAGATAATTCAGTTCCAGGAGACTTGCAGTACAAGAAATATCAAGGAAGTTGTTAAGCAGAAAGAAAATGATACCAGAATGATATTCAGATATGTACTAGAATAAAGAGCACCACACATTATAAATAGGTAGATAAATATAAAACATATTTTTTCTCCATTTTAATTTCTTCAGAAGATAATTGATTGTTTAAAACAAAAATGATAATAGCCCATTTGTGCATTACAAAATATGCAGAGAAATAATGTATGACAACAATAAAACAAGATGGGTGTTTGAAAGGTACCCTGGGGAAGCTGATGTGGCTCAAGCAACTGGGCTCCCGTCTACCATGTGGGAAATCCAGGGTTCGATTCCCATGGCCTCCTGGTGAAGGCAAAGCTACCCCGAGCAGGAAGCTGTCCTGCACAGGAGTTCCTGGCCTACACAGTAAGCTGGCCCAAACAGAGAGCTGGTGCAGCAAGGTGATGTAACAAAAAGAGAAACAGAGACGAGACAATAAGAAACACAGCAGACTGGGGAGCTGAGGTGGTACAAGAGATTGATCACCTCTCTCCCACTCCGGAAGGTCCCAGGATTAGTTCCCAGTGCTGCCTAAAGAGAAGACAAGCAGACACAAAAGAACATATGGCAAATGGACACAGAGAGCAGATAAGGGGAGGGGGAGTGAGGGGGAAGGCGGGAGGGAGGGCGGCAATAAATAAATAATTTTTTTTTTTAAAAGAAAGGTACACCATTGTAATGCTCTTACAATAAATATGAAGTGGTACTATATTATTTTAAAGTAGACTGTGATAAGTGAAAAAATATTATTCAAGGTCTAGAACACTCAGTAAAACTATAACAAAGAGATATAGCTAATAAGCCATAACTTGGATAGGTAGAGATAAAATGGACTCATAAAAAGTAATTAATCTAAAAGAATACAAGAGGGGAAAAAGAATAAAGAACAGATGGGACAAATAGTGAACAAAATTGACTTCAGAATGAGAAATATTAATTATCTGGGTAAAGCAAAACATTTCATAAATGTAAAAGGGTCAATTCACCAAGAGAACATAATCTTAAATGTACATGATCTAATTACAGACTTTTCAAAACACATGAAGCAAACTGAAAAGTGATCTTGACAAATCCACAATTTTAGCTGGAGATTTCAACACCTTTCTTTCAATCGCTGATAGAAAAAAATTTAAAAATGAGTTATCTAACTTGAACAAATTTACATTTACAGAACAAGTCACCCTATATCAGCAGACTAATGTTCTTTTCAAAGCTTCATGGACCATCTCCAAGGTAAACCATATTCCGGAGCATAAAATAAGCCTCAACAAATTTAAGATATTTGAAATCATACAAAGTATGTTCTTTGATCAAAATAAAATAAATAAAATCAATAGCAGAAAAAATCTGGAAAATTCACAAATATTTTGAAATTAAATATCATACTTCTAAATGACCAGTGGGTCAGTGGAGAGGAGAATGTATTTTGAAGAGAAAGAAAATAAAAAGATGAAATGTTAAAGTAGCTAAAGCAGAGCTTAAAGGGAAATTATTAAAGTAAATGCTTATATAAGATAAGAATAAACATCTACAGTTGATAATTTAAGCTTCAGCCTTAAAACAAACAAAAACTAGAAAAAGAAGAGCAAATTAAAGCCCAAAGTGAGCAGAGGAAAATATAATAAAGATAATAATGGCAAACAAGGAAATAGAAAATGGACAACATATAGAGAAAACTAATGAAACCAAAAACTGATTCTTTGTAAATAACAAATTTTCTAAATCTCTAGGCACACTACTCAAGAAAAACAAGGAGACACATTTACCAATATCAGGAAAAAAGAGGGGACATCACTACAGATGCAGAAGACATTGAAAAAATAAAGAAGGAATAATACCTACAACTTCATACCAATAAATTTGACAACTTATAAAATGGGCATATTTCTTTAATGACACAAATAAATAAAGGTCAATCAAGAAGAAGTATGTAACTTGAATAGCCCTATATATATTACAGGAATTGAAATTATAGTTAGATATTTTCCCATAAAGGAAAATATATGCCCAGATGGCTTCAAGAGGAATTCAGTCATGTTTAGGAAGAACTAATAAAAATTCTTCACAAATTTTTCCAGAAAATAGAAGGGGATGGAGCACCTCCAATTCATTTTAAGAGGTCAGTATTACCCTGATACCAAAGGCAGATGAATATATTACATGAAAAGAAAATTATAGTCCAATAACGATCATGACTATAGATGCAAAATTTCTTAACAGAATGTCAACAAATTGAATCCAGTAATATATATGAAGGATAATGTCAAACTGTCAGCACCTGCTCACTGTGCCAAACTGTCAAACTGTCGGCACCCTGCTTGCTATGCCAAACTGTCAGTCAAAAATGGGAGAAACCTTTTTCCACCTCCACGGCAGAGGTCTCAAAACATGAAGGGTAGCAAAGAGCATAAAACAATGCCTGCTGCCAGGACCAGCAATGCTAGGGTTTGCAGGGGTCAGGGTCACCAAGAAAGTGACTCACACAGGCACCGGATAGACCAACATGTTCTCACATAGAGAAGAGACAAAGCAAGTTCAGTTTCAGTAGTGGGCATCAGCTCCCCCTGGCCGCTGGGTCTGATCTGTGGCCAACTCCCTGAGTTGCAGCACCCCTTGCGTGATTGTATTATAGGGAGGGACACTGCTTCCCTCCCCCTCCTGCAAGGGATACCAGCGGGGTAGAGCTAGATCTCATAAAATTTACATACTTTTGCCAGACAGTCCCTTGTGAATGTTTACATATGCTCAGGGCAAAAGGCTGGCAGGCCACTTTCTGCTACAGGATGAGTTTTATCTCGTTGCACTTGGGAGAAGGAAGTCAGCCACATTCATCATCCATCCTAGGAGCCAAGCTTACGCAGTCTCAAGCAGAGGGTTTATTTGTGGGTCACGGTTAAAGGCAACAGGCTGTGCTTGGACTATCTCCTACCACAGAGAATAGAGGACATTATTAAATTAACAATGTGAGGTTTTTCCTATGACAGCGGGGTTGGTTTATATTTGAAAACCAATCAATATCATTCACTGTACCAAAAGATGGAAAAAATATCCATATGATGATCATCTCAAGAAATGCAGGAATAGCATTAAGACAAAATTAAACACCCATTCATAAATGAACCATCCATACATTTATAAGCAAACGAAGACTAGAAGGAAATTTCCTCAATCTGATAAAGAATTTTCCAAAAAAATGTCTATAGAGAGCATCACAATTATCAGTGAAAGACTAATGGTTTCTCCCTAAAATCAGGATCAAGATAAGAATGTCCACTCTCACCACTTCTATTCAACATTGTACTGAAGATTCTAGCCAGACCAATAAGCAAGAAAGAGAAATAAAAGATGTACACATTGAAAAGGAAGAAATAAACTTATGTTTATTAACAAATAACATTATTATCAAAGAAGAAATTCCTAAGGAATTTACAAAGCAGTCACTTGAATTAATAAATGAACTTAATAAAGTGAAAGGATATAAGATCATCATCCGAAAATCAATTATATTTGTATATACTAGCAACAATCAATTAGAAATTTAGGGCAAATATTTATAATAGCAGCAAATGAAATATTTAGAGATAATTTTAACAAAATGTGTACAAGCCCTGCACACTGAAAACTACAAAACATTGTAGGAAGAAATTAAAGAAGCCCTAAATAAATAGACAGGTATATATTAGGTTTGTCTATTGGAAGACTCAGTATATTAAGATGTTGTTTCTCCCCAAATTGATCTATAAAGTCATTGAAATACCAACTAGAAGTCTAGTAACTTTTTTTGTAGATATTAATAGTCTGATGCTAGAATTTATATGGAAATGCAAAGGATTTAGACTAGCCAAAACAATTTTGACAAAGGACAAAGTTGGAGAACTCACCAGCCCTCATTTCAAGGCTTAAAATAAAACTACACTGTGGTACTAGGAAAAGCATATAGATCAATGAACAGATTAGACCGTTCAGAAAGATACACATGTATATAATTAATTGATTTTTGAGAAACATGTCAGTGTAATTCAATGGGGAAAGGATAGGCTTTCAATAAATGATGCTGGAATAATTGGATAGCCATATGGAAATTAAGCTCAATCACTACTGACCATGACATAAATAAATTAACTAAATATAATAACAGATCTAAATTAAAAAAATAAATAAAGAGAAAAAAATAGTATGGATTGGGGAAAAAATACACCAAATGTAAGATAAGGAATATAGTTGGTAGTAATATTTTGACGACGTTCTTGCATAGTTTGTAACAAGTATTTCACACCAATGCAAAGAGTTGGTGAAGGGGTGATGTATGAGACCCCTGTGTTATGTTACATATGTTTATTTTGTAAGTTTGTAATCTTTACTATACATTTATTGTTTGTGTGTGTTCATGTATGAATGATATACTTCAATAAAAATAAAAACAACAAGAAGATCATGTTTCTGGGGTACATACAACTCCAAACCACCACAATCTGATAAAGGACTAATATCTAGAATACATAAAGAACTCTTACAATTCAATAATAATAAGATGATTAACTCAATTAAAAATTGGCAAAAATGTGAATAGACACTTGACTAAAGAAGATAAGTATATGGTGTGAATGGCAAATAAGCATATAAAGCCAACACCATTAATCACTTGGGAAATAGTGATTAAAATCACAATGAGATACCACTACATGCCCACTAGGATGGCTAAAATTAGAAAGATTAACTATATATATATATATATGTATGTATATATATATGTATAAAAGATTTATTTTATTTATTCCCCCCCCACCCCCCATTGTCTGCTCTCTGTGTGTTCTTCTGTGTCTGCTTGTATTCTCATTAGGTGGCTCCGGGAACCAATCCTGGGACGTCTGGAGTGGGAGAGAGGTGATTACTCTCTGTTCTGCTACATCTTATTTTCTCTCCTCTGTGTCTCTTGTTGTGTCATCTTGCTGTGGTGGTACTCTTGCGTGGGCATCTTTCCCATGCCTGGTGGCATTCTAACACAAGGGAGCACTCCTGAGTGGGGTGGCATTCCAGTGTGGGCTGGTACTCTGCATGGGCCAGCTCGTTGTGTGGGCCAGCTTGCTTTCACCAACAGGCCCTGGGCATCCCCTGGACCTCCTATATGGTAGACAGGAGCCCAATTGGTTGAGCCATATCAGTTTCCCAGAAAGATTAACTATATTGAGCATTAGCGAGGATGTAGAATGGGATGTAGAATGGGAACACACACATTGCTACTGGCAATGCAAAATAGTGCAGCCACTTTGTGATGTAAATTGGCAATTTTAAATAAAACATATTTTACTTATCAAACAACCCAGCAATTCCTCTCCTACATAATTATCCAAGAGAAATTAAGATACCTGTCACAGATTGGCATGTAAATGTTCATAGCAGTTTTAATCCTAATAGTCTAAACTGCAAAGAACTTAAATGTCAATCAACAGATGAATAGAAAATAAATTGTCATTTATCCATACAGTGAAGTAGTATTCAGCAAAAAAAGTTATAAACTATTAATACATAAAATAATATGGACAGGGAAGCAGCTGTGGCTCAATCAGATGAGCTCCCATCTACCATATGGGAGGCCCTCGGTTCGCGTGCCGGGACTCCTTGTGTAGGCAGGCTCGCCCTCACAGTGCAGAGCGCCGCCTGGCCCACAGACACCATGGAGAGCTGGCTCAGCAAGGTGATGCAATGCTTAAAAAAAGGAGGGAGACAAGTGAGAACACAGAAGAGCCTGAAGCAAATGCACACAGAGAGCAGACAGCAAGTAAGCTGCAAGCGAGTAGGGGAAATTTAAAAAAATAAATCTAGACATAGAAGAACGTACAGCGAATGGACACAGAGAGCAGATAGCGCGCAAAAAGCTGCAAGAGGGGAGTGGTTAAAAAATAATAATAATATGGATAACTGTCAAAAATCATTATACTATGGGAAAGTAGACACAAAGGACTACATCTATGATGATGCTTATATGAAATTCTACAAAAGGAAAATGATAGTGGCAGAAAGCAGATCAGTGGTCGTTAGGGGCCAAGGTTGAAAAGAAGAGGATTATTGACTGTAAAGAGGCATGAGAGGAGTTTTTTTGGTGATAGAAATATTCTATAACCTGATTATGGAATAGTATATTCATATGCATTTGTGTTACTGTATATATACCATGGTGCTACATATATAAACATATGTTGTATAATGTATACATTTGCCCAAACTCACTGAACTATGTACCTTAAATAGGCAAATTTTGGTGTATATTTAGTATTTACCAATAAAGTTGAGCTGGCAAGTTGATAGAGGGCAATAAAAAAAGTGGTGAGAAAATGGGGATAGCATAGCCTTAAAAAAATTAACTACTTTTAGTAGACATAACTGGCAGTGGTAGTGTTCATATTGTCATTTTTAAATTTTTGTATGTGTGTGTATAATGTGGGATTAAGCAAATTAGTAACTACAGGGTATCTTATTCTAACATCCCTTGTGTCCTTGGGAACCAGGATTACTGGTATGGAAGAAAGGAAATAAAGTAATATAAAAGAGGTTAAATAAACTCTGAGTTCTCATATGATGTACATATGTTAGTATGAACTCATGAAGTACTCTGTCTGCTAAAATATTTGGAAACAATGACTGCCTAGTACCAATGAGAACTCCTAGCACCCAGACTCTCATCTTGAAATACCATTTCCCAGGAATAGAAACCTGGATTTGAACTGGGAACATTTCACCATACCTGATAGTGGAGAAGTTATCAAACGCTACTGGGGTCATGTCAAAAATATTCAGGAACCAACTTAAAGAGGCTCCCACTAACTCAGGAGGGATAATTTGAACTTCAATAAAGATAAGAATTACAATGGATTTAAGGCCCACAGATAAGGTTAAACACATGTGCTTATAATGATTTTAAAAATCAAAGCAAAAACAAATGATAAATGTAGTTGGTCACCTGAGGATGATGGGGAACTAATTCATTGTCTGGAAAACTGGGGAAATGAAAGGAAAGAAATAAGCATTTCCCTGGCCTTTCCTATACGAACTTATTTTGACAACCAAACAGTTGATGAGAAAGGTCTCCTTCTATAACTATTCCAGCCGATAAATGAAAACAAAATGGTAGAACTACAATACCACCATGTGAAACACCCAAGCAATCCATGGATCTAGGCATTGAGCATCAACAGCTGCTAACATGAAAAGAGAGCAAAGCTGAGGCAATTGATATCTACACAAGGAATCAAACCCAAGTTGAAGGGATCAAACTCAAGTCTGCTCAAGCCTCTGGATCCAGCTACCAATGTCAGGAAATACAGAGGACAGAAGAACAGGCTGAACTGCACCCTGAGTATGCAGTTAGCAAAATCCAGACTCTGGGAAACCTTGCAGGGCAGATGGCCTGGGTTCTGTTACAGATAAATTGTAAGGAAAAAGTTGGAAATATTAAGGAAGGCTGCAGATTAAAAGAGAACTACTGCCATGTTAAGCTGAAAAAAAGTGAGAAAACGAAACTATGGTGCCTTGGTTAACAAAGCCATAAAAAAAGCCAAGAAAGTGGTTACCATAAAACATGGCGAGTTGGAGGGAGACGATGTCTGTGAGTGGATGGGGCACATTGGGGTGACAGCCCAAGTTCAATTTCTTGACTTGGGTGGGTGGTCACAAGGGTGCTCACCTAATAAAACTTTCTAATTTCTGCATTTGTCTTGCAAGGTCTCCTGTATTGCGGTCACCCCTCGGGCTGAAGCGTGGTTTGCTGGCCTGGCGGGGGAGCGGCCGCGGTAGGCCAAGCCGCTGCCCCCATAATAGGGTGGCTGGTCGGACTCACCGCCACCCCTGAAGGGAGCTCGGCATGGGCGCAGAGTGCCCTCGGGTCTCCCCTTCTCGGCAGCCATGCTTCCGCGGCCACCCCTCCTCCCGGATGGCGCCACACGATGCCTTCTTTCTCCCTGCGCAGGCGCAGGGCAGAAAATTCCAGTCTGCCCTTTTCCCCTCCCCCGACAGCAGCAACAGCCAGGCGTGGGCGGAGAAATCCAGCCCGCCCTTTTCCCCTCCCCCGACAGCAGCAACAGCCAGGTGTGGGCGGAAAAATCCAGCCCGCCCTTTTCCCTTCCCCCGACAGCAGCAATAGCCAGGCGTGGGCGGGAAACTCAAGTCTGCCCTCCACCCCAGCAACAGCAGCCACCAATCCCTAAACCCTGCCCCTTCCCCCAGCAACAGCGACAGCCAATCCCTAACCACCACCCCTCCCCCGTCCAGTACCGCCCACTGACCTTTCGCCGGCAACCAATCAGAACAGGGCGTGGCTTCGACCAATCAGCCTTCCCCAGCCCCTATAAAACTGTTGCCTCTCCCTCAGTAAAGTGGACTTGCGTGTTTACCTTGTCTCCGCGGTAGTTCTTCTGCCGTGCGCCCTCCAGTCCTGAGAGCCCCCGACAAGGGCCTGGCCTCCCTTGTCCCCAGTTCGTCGCCTGCTTCGCCGGGCGACCCCTTCGTCGCCGGCTTCGCCGGGCGACCCCTTCGTCGCCGGCTTCGCCGGGCGACCCCGTCAGCCGAACCGCGCAACCCCTTGTGAGACCGATCCCTCGTCTGCTGCCGGACCGACCCCTCGTCCCAAGTGGGACTGACCCCTCGTCCCAAGCGGGACCGACCCCTCGTCCAGAGCTGGACCGACCCCTCGTCCGCAGCCAGACCCCACCTCTACCGACTGAGCAAGCCGCCGCACTGTATCTGTGTTTTAATTTCTGATAAAAGGGTATAAAAAAAGAGTAGAAAGAAAGATTAGTTACAATCACCCAGGCAATAGATGAGGATGGCTTAGATTAGGGTGGTAGCAGGGGATTTGGAGAGAAGTAAACAGATTTGTAATGTATGTTCTAGATAGATGGGATGAAGAAGAAGGGTATGACAGAATAACAGTCAAGGTGGGACATGGTTAGGTGCTTAAATGAGATGAGATTAGTCATAAATTGAAAATTATTAAAATTGGATGATTGAAGTTCATGATACTCTTCTTTCTACTTGTATAGATGCCTAAAAAATTTTATGTTACAAAACTAAAGGAGGGAAAATGACAGTGACAGACTAAAGTAAAGTTGCTTTATCATTATTTTCCATGAGTTGAGTCTGTTTAATACATTAGTTGTCACTTTTTATCTTAGACTGTTTTCTCCATATGCTTTTTTGCTCTTGTTTTATAGAATTCCTTTGTATACCATTGAGGGGTGCTTTCTAAAATGTTCCTTTAGTTTCTATAGTACGTTATTCTCAAAGGTTTACAATTCCTCTGGGTCTTTAAGACAATATTTCATTTTTTGTCTTCTTTTTCTAGGCCTTATGTGGGTTTAAAAAAAAAGGTTTCATTTTCAAGGAGGGGAGAGCTATCTAAATCTAGTGTTTCCAAAATAACAGGGTGTGAGGATACTCAGTGACTCTATCCTCTGTCCATCTGGATCTTGGTTGAATCCCTTTCTCAGAGCTACAACTCAAAGACAGGTTAAAGCCAGTGGTTCCTTAGCTGATTTCCTGTATCTGTTATTTCGACCTTTTCTGTAGTAGCCAAACCAGTATCCCATCTAATGCACTTGAGTCATTCCACTATTTTTGTTCTTATCTTAGCATTTTAGACACATAATCTCTGACAATTTACACAGTTCTTCCCTGATATTCCCTGGCTACTTGGAGACCCCAGGTAAGGAAATGTCCTCTTTTCTTTCATCCTGATGGTTGCACATGACTCTAAAATTAAACAATGGGATGGGGCATGAAACTGCTGGCCCTACAAGCCTATTTGTGATGGGCTGCCGCATTTCATCCCATAGCCGCATACTTCTTAGTACAATAGCTAACAGTCCCTGACACAGTTTTTCCAAAATCCAGCTAAAATATATTCAAAGAGTCTGAAAATTGAAATTTTACAACTCCAAAAAGTAGATTGACATATAATCTATCGATAGAAATATAAACCAAATCCCTACTTTCAGCAAAACCAATAGAATCAGATTGAAAAACACAATCAGCAGGTCATCCCTTGAAACAGAGAAAGGCACCTGCACACCTACAAGAGGGCACCTCTCACATCATAGTATACGTGCCAGGATGCTGGACCATGTGGCCACACACAGCACCCACACTGGGGAACATGTGCAGACAGTCCAACCCCACTCCAAGCTCCCCAGTACCCCCAATGCCGAACTGCAAGCTAATGCAGAAAACGTGACAGCTATTTCCCATTTACTTGAATGCTGCTTTTTGAGACAACTGTTTTCTTCCCCAGCCCATACAACTCCACTCTTGAAAGATTGAAATCCCAAAAATTAAATGAGCAGAAAATGGGAGTTTGGGAGAAGGAGTGGAGGAAATAGCTGTGACCATTTGTAACTTTGGACATGTAAATTAAAACTAAATCAAGGGGGAACTAGAAAGGACAAATGAGTTTATATGGCTATGAGTCTCTAAAAAAGAGCTGGGAGGTTATCAGAGGGGTTGCCCTTATGCACACCTGAGCAGAGTTCCAGAGACAGATAAAGTAGATACAACCCCAGGTATTGGTTCTTCTGAGGACTACAGAGACCCACAGGTTTTATGGTCATGGCAGATGGAGTTCACTGCCATGTCAGTTGGCCCTTCTTTGGAGTTGGTGTTTCTGTGTGATGGAGCTGGACTCAGGTGTGATCTCTTTTCACAAGCCTTTCCTGTTACTTTACCAGAATTGTAGTTGATGCTGGGGTTTGATATATACCCAGGGGACCTGAATCTCTGGACTGACCATGTGATAGCCAGGCCCTGAGCCTCAACAGACTTGCAACTCCTACACTCTGGTTTATTGGACTTACCCCACTCAACTAACATGGAGGTGAAGAAGGTCAACCACCACACTATGGAGCCAAGAGTACCTACAACTGAAAGCAGAAGGATTGCATCCAGCATCCATGTGGAATCTAAGCCCCCTCTTGACATAGATGTGGAATGGACACAACCAATCCAAGGTCCACAGGATGGAGGAACAGGATATGGATTAGAGTGGACTTACTGATACTCTATGCAAGAACTATTGTGATTAGTAATCGAAGAAAATGTGGCATTGGTGTGGAGAAAGTGGCCATGGTGGCTGCTGGGTGTGGGGAATGGAAGGAAGAGATGAGATGTGGAGGCATTTTCGGGACTTGGAGTTGTCCTGGGTGGTGCTACAGGGACAATTATCAGACATTGTAAGTCCTCCCATGGCCCACTGGATGGAACGTGGGAGAGTGTGGGCTATGATGTGGACCATTGACCATGAGGTGCAGCGATGCTCAGAGATGTATGCACCAAATGCAATGAACGTCTCATGATGATGGAGGAGAATGTTGCTATGGGGGGAGTAGTGGGGTGAGGGGGGTGGGGGATATATGGGGACCTCATATTTTTTTAATGTAATATTTAAAAAAATGAATAAAGACCAAAAAAAAGTTAAAGTAAACTTCTAGATGGGGAAGAAAAAGAAGTGCCCTGAAACATGTAAGGGAGAGTGATTTTTTACCTACTGTACCTCTTTTCTTAATCTCTCAGAAGAGTTCACTAATGAGAGTAAGAGAAAATTCCATTTCAGCTTTACAGAACCTCAGGGGATGAAAGCAGGGTCGTTATTAAAAATATTCAATTTTTAATAACTGGCACGGCATGGGCATGAATCACGCAGAACAGAGAGCAGCCAGTACCTGATAAATCCTGAGATGTACGTGACATACATGCTGCTACATGTGGCCATGATGCTGGGTCGTCACCAATGGGATGTGAGCCAAAGTCATTTGCACTCTTTCCAGAGCATGACCATGAAAGGAGTGGAAGATGCCCTCCTCTTACCTCTTTCTACCACCTCACTACCGTTTCACCTCACTTGTCCATAAGAGGGAATCCAAGAGTTGAGAACGTCAGAGCAACTACAGAGAAGGAACTTTGTTCTCTGAGGATGTGGGGCTACCGTATCCTTCTCCCATCCGTATGCCACCACTAAGTACATACTCTTTGCTCTCTTGAACTGTAGCAATGGAATCTCAGCATATAAACTCAACACAAATGAGGCAGACACACATACCATATAAACTTTTTCCAAGTAGCATATAAATCAAGTGGGGGTCTTGAGAAAATGCAGAATCTGTTTCAAGAGGTTGGGACTGGGGCCCGCATGTAGCATTTCTAAGTAAACTGCAATGCCAAGGAAGCGGGCAAGTGCACTGTGAGTGACAAGGCTCTAAAGCACGGAACCTGGCTCCCCAGAGTCCCTGCCATCACTCCACTTTCAGGCTGCAGGTCCCTCTGGTCCTTGGGCCTATGGTATGTCTTGCCCTCTTTCTCTTCCCTGACTGAAGGCCTGTCAAAGATGATGGTTCCCGGGTCTACCTTTATGGGCTTCTGCATGAAGCTGCTGACTCGGTGTGTCTTGGGAGAAGGCCAGTCTCTCAGGCAGAGCCGGAGGGGAGCCCATCTGTGAGGCACCACCTGGAGGCAGGCCTAGGGTGCAGAAGGCAGCATCAGAGGAGCCCCTCCCCACCGGCCCCACCCAAGCTAGTCTCTATCTACTCTCTCAGCGAGGCCTTTCTGGGTCATTTTCTCTACAAGTGCTGTTCCACTCTGACACTTCCATGCCTTTTGTTTTTTCCCCCTTAGAGAACATATTACCATCTAACACACTAGGTATTTTTAGTGCTTATTTTATTTATCATCTGTCTTTTCCCACTGGAATTTAAGCTACAATATATTCTTATGGAATAGATGAATGACAGGCAGGAGAAACTCAGTAAAGATAGAGATGCCTGCAGGCTGGTGATCCATATTACAACCATCTATCAGTGGGGGTGGGGGGAATACAGGATAGGACTGTTGGCTTTCTGGGGCACTAGGCAGGCTACCTCAAATAACACAGTGATCTTGCAGGTAAGACTAGATCTCAAAAATCCTGTTACTATCCTTCTACCACTATTGTTAGTCCTCATTTATGGAAATCCTATATTGTGACAGCAACTCTGTAGGGTAGATACCATTATCCTATTTTATAATGAAGACACTGAGGCTGAGAGTTGACATATTTGCCCAAAAAGCAGAGTTAGGGTTTAAATCCGGTTCTATTTAACTTCAAAGGCAGGAGGGATATATGTATACATATATATATATGTTTCCTTGTTTGCTTTTTTTGTTATTTTGGTCTTTTATATTTATGTTTTATTTTTTAATAAACTTTATTTTAAAAGACATTTTAGAAGTTTTAGATTACAGAAAAGTTGCACTGAAAGTATAAGAGGGCGGTGGACTTGGCCCAGTGGTTAAGGCATCCGTCTACCACATGGGAGGTCCGCGGTTCAAACCCCAGGCCTCCTTGACCCGTGTGGAGCTGGCCCATGCGCAGTGCTGATGTGCACAAGGAGTGCCCTGCCACGCAGGGGTGTCCCCCGTGTAGGGGAGCCCCACGCTCAAGGAGTACACCCCGTAAGGAGAGCCGCCCAGCACGAAAGAAAGTGCAGCCTGCCCAGGAATGGTGCCGCACACACGGACAGCTGACACAACAAGATGACGCAACAAAAAGAAAACAGATTCCGATGCCACTGGCAACAACAAAAGTGGACAAAGAAGACGCAGCTAATAGACAGAGAACAGACAATGGCGAGGGCGGGGGCGGGGAGTGGGGAGAGGAAGAGAAATAAATAAATCTTTAAAAAAAAAAAAGAAATGGATGTGATCAACTAAGATGTGCAAATGTTAAAAGTATAGGAGATTCCCATAATATGCGCCACCCCTCTGCCCTCCCACTTTTCCCTCTATTAATAATATTTCACTTTAGGGTGGTACATTTGTTACAATTGATGAACAAATACTGAAGCATTGCTACTAACCAAGGTCTATAATTTCCATGATGGTTTACATTTTACACCATACAGTTTTATAGATTTTTCACAACATATATAACGGCCTGTATCCAGCATTGCAAGATCATGCAGAAAAATTCCAATGCCTTAAAAATGCCCTATGTTCCACTTATTCTTCCCTGTCTCTCCCCTCGGAACCTCTGGCAACCACTATCTTTATATCAGTGTTGCATCACTACACTAATAATGCATGGTCCCTGGTTTATGGTCCATGGTCCATGCTTGCATTTCCCACCCCACCCCCCATTATGTTTGTTCATTCCTCAATCTTGAGGATTTGGGGATGTTGATTCCCATTCTGCTTCCAATTGAGAAGATGCTTGGATCTTATGGGGCAGATGGAAGGAACTATTTTGTTTGCAGTTGTAGACACTCACTGCTTTTGGGGGTGAGGGTTGTCCATCATTCCATCATCATCATGTTGTTAGTTGTTCTGGATGAGTCTGATGAACTGAAGAGTAGGTGTTGGCTTCAACTCTCCTGAGATTCAGGGCTCAACTGGTATATGAACAGCTAGAAGAGTTAAGTTTCTGGGACATATATTTAATGGGTGTAGGGCTAATTATAGGTTCAAATAAAAGGTGTAGAATAATCATGTCTGGAGAAATTATAAGGGAGTCTAACTCTATTACATTGGGGAAATAAGTTATCATATAGTCCAAGATATTGTCCACCAATGGGGTGTAGATTTTCTGGGGTTGTGTGCCTTTCCTATAGTGTTTGGATATCTCTAGCACCCCTGTTTGAGGCTTTGTTTACTGTGGCAGTCAGTGAGATCTGTCTGAGGCATGCATAAGGGTAACTTCTGGCATGACCGTCTAACTCACTTTGAAATCTCTTAGTCATAAAAACTCTTTTGTATTCATTGTTTCCCCTTTTTGGTCAAGGTCTTTTTCCAAATGCATTATTGGTTGGTGTTTAGCATTAATCCCTTGGTGCCAGGGAGGCTCAACCCCAGGAGTCATGTCTCATTCTGGGGAAAATGTAGTGAGTTTTTTTGCTGAGTTTGGCTTGGAAAGAGACCACATTTGAGTATCAAAGAGGTTTTCAGGGGAAACGGACTTTGGCCCAGTGGTTAGGGCGTCCGTCTACCATATGGGAGGTCCGCGGTTCAAACCCCGGGCCTCCTTGACCTGTGTGGAGCTGGCCATGTGTAGCGCTGATGAGCGCAAGGAGTGCCGCCCCACTCAAGGGTGTCCCCCGCATGGGGGAGCCCCACACGCAAGGATTGCGCCCGTGAGGAAAGCCGCCCAGCGTAAAAAGAAAGAGCAGCCTGCCCAGGAATGGCGCCGCCCACACTTCCCGTGCCGCTGACGACAACAGAAGCGAAATAGACACCAAGAACAGACAACCAGGGGAGGGGGGGAAATTAATTAAATAAATAAATCTTTAAAAAAAAAAAAAGAGGTTTTCAGGAGGTAACTCTTAGACAATAGATATTATTAGTAGACTGTATTTCAATTTTATAAGAATAAGGCTCATAAGTACAAGCATTAATATCAAAGGCTTGGTATATGGGTCGTTTTCTTTTATTAAGTACAGTCTATGTACTGTAAAGATTCTTGCCACCTTATTTGAGAATGTAGCAGGGATGGGGGTTTAATATTTTGTTGTTTATTTTATGAGTCTTCACCCACTGAAATAATGCCCTATGATAACATGAACACATTCACATTCCATAGAGGCATGCCCAGGTGCAACCTTCCCCACACATCTTGCCCCACTGACTCCCTGCATTAGTGACCCTCCCAGCAGGTGAGTTTTGATGTGGGAGTTCCAGAGTACAGCTCAGCCTGCAAGTGGAGGTCAAATGGCCTCAGTTTTTCAGAAAGGAAGGCTTAAAAGACTGTGTACCAGGCAATGCATGTACCATCCCAGATTCTCTACCCAAAGGATCCTATGTCTTCTCACCCTTCCCTGACCACTTGCCTTAGGCCCCTCTCACAGGTAGCTTCTTTGACATTGTCAGCTATGGGCTAACCAGCTCACAGGAGCCCAGGTGCTGCTGCTCTGCCTTGTGGGGAAACAGATTATTCTGATGACGCCTACCTCCCCACCGCCCTTTAATTCCTCACAACTCTGCCTCCCAGCAACGCCAGCCCACTGGGCCCACCTGATAGTCCCCTCTCCTTATACATCCTCACCCAGAGTCACAGCAAACCCAAAAATGGGTAGACTGAGAGGCCCTCATACCATTATTTATTTAACACAAAACCCAGAGCATCTAGCCTTAATCTACAATGACTTCAGGTATCAGTGGACATTGGGAATCTGAGCTTGTGAATGAAGGGAATTTCCTTAGTATTCACTTGCGTTCCATTCCAGAAGGCTTCAGTGAGTGCCAGCCAGAGAGCCTGTTTGGAATTCCCACCTCCTACGGGAGGGTGAGATGAGGTGGGGAGGGGGGAATCCTTTAGACTGTCGGAAGGAGTTCTGGGGACTGCTTTGCAGCCTGCCCCCGGGCTGTTATTAAACTTGCACATGTCCCCAAACAGAACTCCACACCTGCGACCTGCCACCTCCTGACTAGTAAGTGCTCTCCCTCCATTATTAAAGTGTTTCTGCAATTACAGTGACAGGTGAAGAGTGCTTGAGAGATGCACTGTGGAGCGTCTGGACAATCTTGCTCTTGCTGTGAGTGACATATCATCATGCCCTGTATTTAGAGAGGGCCTTTCTCTGAGGAACTCTGATGGCCTATGAGACATCATCTCATTAATTCTCCCTACAGCCTTCTGAAGCACTCTAAGAATAAGTATCCTCTGCCCACCATGCCCCATTTTCAGAGGAAGAAACTGAGGCTCAAAGAAATTAAGCTCAAATAGAAGTCTTCAACAGAGCTGGTAATAAAACCTGATGTACTAACCGCTATCCAGCAGGCCACTCTTCCATCCCTTCCCGACAGCCTGAATACAAGAGGAGATTTTTTTTTTAAGGCTAGCTTTAGGGAAGTGGATGTGACTCAGCCAATTGGGCACCTGCCTACCACATGAGAGGTCCCAGGTTCAGGTCCCCGTGCCTCCTAAAGAAGATGAGCAGAAGCCACACCTACTGCAACGAGCTAGATGCTGCACCCACTGCAATGAGCAGACGCCTAAACAAGCAAATGCCAGAAGCCAGCAGACAATGCAGCCTACAGGGTATGGCTATGGCTCAGGCCATTGGGCACTTGCCTCCCATGTGCGAGGTTCGGGGTTCAGTTTCTGGTGCCTCCCAGAGAAGTCAAGCAAACAATGAGCAGACAGATGAAAGAACCATCTAGGGTTGGGGAGGATAAATTAAAAACAAACAAATAAATAAAATCTTAAAAAAAAAAAAAGGCTAGCTTTATGAATCTGCACATCTTCATACAGAAGACAGGGAAGCCAGCATAAATAAAAAGACCAGCAAAGAAAATGGAGGTTTTAATGTCAATGAGGAGCAAAGGTGAGATTGGAGTGGCAGAGAAGTGGGAGGGGAAGACGCCTAAGCTGGGAACTATTGAAGTCTCAGTTGATCTTAACACCTGGAAGCAAAGGTGGGTG
Organism: Dasypus novemcinctus; assembly: GCF_030445035.2. NCBI lineage: Eukaryota > Metazoa > Chordata > Mammalia > Cingulata > Dasypodidae > Dasypus > Dasypus novemcinctus. The sequence continues at coordinate 153,430,492 of NC_080673.1, read as the reverse complement.
CTCTTTACCAGGCGTGAAATATGATGAATGATGTTTTGTGATTGATACGCAAGGACTGATGCTTTGTTTGTTCTTCAGGGTTGAGTGGTTTCTGAAATATTCAAAGCACAGGCAGATGGCTAAGCAGCACTCACCGCTGCGGTTTATGGTTCTGCTTTCTCGGATGGGGCTGCTCAGGTGCTCAGGTTGTTACTAAGCAAGGAATAGGGGATGGCATTGAACAGAATAAAGGTAATGTTGATAGGTAACATATATCTATTACTTACCCTGAGATAGGATGACTACTCACATGTATTATCGTATTTAATCTTCCCCCAAACCCTGCAAGGTCATATTATCACCCCCATTTTATTTATTTATTTATTTTTTATTCTTTTTTTAAAAAGATTTATTTTTTATTTATTTAATTCCCCTCCCCTCCCCCGGTTGTGTGTTTTCTGTGTCTTTTTGCTGTGTCTTGTTTCTTTGTCCACTTCTGTTGTCGTCAGCGGCACGGGAATTGTGGGCGGCGCCATTCCTGGGCAGGCTGCTCCCTCCTTCGCGCTGGGCGGCTCTCCTTACAGGGTGCACTCCTTGCGCGTGGGGCTCCCCTACGCGGGGGACACCCCTGTGTAGCACGGCACTCCTTGCGCGCATCAGCACTGCTCATGGGCCAGCTCCACACGGGTCAAGGAGGCCCGGGGCTTGAACAGAGGACCTCCCATGTGGTAGACGGACGCCCTAACCACTGGGCCAAAGTCCGTTTCCCCCATTTTATTTTTGAGAAAACTGAGGCTTAAAGAAAACAGCTAATGGTCCCAAGATACTTGGCTTGACATTTCCTCTAACTTTCCCAGAGTCCTTAAATTCTTCTGCGAAGAAAGACAGATCCATGGGTAGGGGAGGTAGTTGCCTGATGGTATTGGGATTTTCCATTCCCAAGAAAGCTAGTGAAATGGCAGGATTAGAAGTCAATTCCAGAGAAGCATAATCTCACTTTCTGTGTTTTGGTGATAGCTTCTTGTCAGGAGTTTCAGCTTCCTTTGGAAAACAATCACCCAAATGCAGATTTCAAACTTTTAGATAAATTGTATTAAGGTCCAACATAAGCTGATTTTCCTTTAGTCTCTTGTAAAGTAAGCTTTTAACCAAATGATGCCAATATTATTTGAGAGAGAAATACACAGTAGCTAGACTCTAAACCCTTGAGGGCAGGGAATATATCTTTTATACCTCCAGGACAGACAGCACCTTTCCCTTGCTCTGTGCCTCCAAGTCTTCATGAGCAGTTGGTGCCCTGCAAAGGCCATTTGAGAGAATGGCCAGACCATTCGGTTAGGAGTGAGGAGACCTTGGGTAAGTCCTTTAGCTTGTCTGGGCCTCAGTTTCTACCTCTGTTAAGTGAGGGTTCTGACAATATAATATTCCATGATTCCAAGAGCCTAATCTAGCACTCAGCAAATATCTATGGCTGCTGTGAAGCCTCAGGGGAACAAGTGAGTCCTCATTTGTATAGCACCCATCTATCACTTTCCCCTGTCATTTCACAGGACCCCTCTGCTGCTTTAGTGACTGTTGGTAAAGCCAGAGACAAGGAAAATGGACATTAAATGTCACTCTTCCTTGCTAGAACTAAAGCATCATGAGATCATGGGCTCTGTCTGGTTTTGCAACTATTTAATAAATGTGAAAGAATAAATGAATGAATAAATGAACAGAGGGACACTTTTGGGAAATCAAGGAAGGGCATACCTTTGATCACAAAGAATGCAAAACCTTTCTTGAAGATTAGAGATCTTTTTAAATTTCCTTTGGCTTAGAAGGTAAATAGAAAAATACTGGTAGGTGAGATGCTGAAGGAATACAAATCGTCATGAGAATATGAAAAACTGTTTAACCTCCAGTGATCTAGGAACCATAAATGAAAACAAGATACCATTTTTCTCCATCAAATTAGCAAAACAGAAAAAAAAAAAAAAAAGAAAGAAAGATAACATCCAGGGATGGAGAAGATGCTGTTGTAGATACATGAACTGGTAAAGATTATGGAAAATGTTTTGATGTTTCTCTCAAAGTTAAGTGTGAATACCATTTGGCTCATAGATAACTCTTCTGAGCATCTATACTACAGGAATATTTACCCTGTACTCAGAGACATTTAGGAAAAGACGTTCATTACATTTTTTCGTGTAATTTTTCATGTAATAGTGAAAAATTGGAACAATCTAAATGTCCAAAGACTGTTGCATTAGTCAGAATGTGCTAGGCTATACTACTGAGGTTAACAAATATCTCAGTAGTTTAACACAGCAAAGCGGAAGCTTGCTTGCTGCAAGGTTTGCTCTGGATCCAGGCAACTCCTTGGGATACTGGCCTTCATGTTAAGGTTCAGCAGTCCAGGCTGTCTCCTCTACTGGGGCAGGGGGTAGACTGTTGGAAGTTCTCATACCTGCAATGAAATACTTCAGCCGCTAAGTGACACAGTTTACTTCCATTCTTAATCCACTGGGCAGAGCAAGTCTGGTGGCTCCAAATAATTGCAATAGAAGAGGAAATAAAACCCTCACATATGTCTAGAGGAGAGAAGTACTGATATGGTGGAGCTCTAGAGGTCTCTATTCCAGGAAGTTACTGAATGCTACATCCATGTTGTGAAATACTCAACAGCGTTAAAAAAAAAAACATTAGGTAGAGCTACACTTAGTGATTTTGAAAGATCTATATACCTCAAGATGTTAATAAGTAAATTTCTTAACCACTTTGATTTCACTTATTTTTTAAAAGTTAGTATGGTTGGCTACATTTATATGTGAGGAAATATATAGCAAATGATCTAGAAAGATGCACTGAAGCAGTGGTTAGCTCTGAGGAAGAGAGGTAGATTGAAGAGAAGCCCCAGATTGAAGGGATCTTTCAAATATCACTTGGATGTAAATTGTTCCCTCTTTTAAAATGAGATTGTATTTGTATATTTACCATGGATTAAAATTGTTTTTATACTTTTTCTAAAAACTAAGTAAACACATCTGGGAACTTCTCCTCCCTGGAAGCCCTTGAAAAGGCTTTGAGAAAATTTCTTCCAAAAAAAAAAAAAATGCAAATATATCAATTTGAACAAATTTGATACCTGTAGTTTGCAGTCATAGCCAGAGGCTCTGAAGCACAGGTAGTAGGTAAAATAAATTACTGTCTTGGGTCTATTCCCTGGAAACAGATTCTGAGACTCTGTGATTTGTTGGCGAATGATTCTTGGGGAGTGCTGTCTGTAGGAACATCTGTGAAGGGTGACAGAAGCAGGATTGGGCAGAGAGAGGCTGAATGGCCTTGCAGTTGCAAGAGCAGCCCCAGCCAATGCCACTGGGAGCTCTGCAGCTGAACTGACCCTTCAGAATTGGCTGCCCCAGGGTGGGGGTGTGACATTGGCCAAGGGCACCCCTGTGTGTAAATGAGCTCAGCCAACAACAGTTCCAGCGGCTGGGACAATGAGAGTCCCACCTTGAAGGGAGATCTGGGCCATTCACTAGGGATCCCACTACTGTCATACACCTAACTTCACCCGGAGAGGTGTAGTTTAACTAAAGGCACAGGGAGAGCATGGCCTGGGGAAGCGGGATTCTGGGTCTTACCCTCCACAAAGTCTTACACACATTATATTTGTTGAATGGATGGATGGATGGATGGATGGATGGATGGATGGATGGTGTTGCTCTTGGCCCAGGCTCATGGAATCCTGAGGCATCTGCAAAAGAAGTTCATGGTCCAGGATCCCTATGGCTGAATCCTCATGCAATGCAGTATCAACTCTGGACCTCAGACCTGTGGGTCTCACTCTGCTGGTTTCCACTCACCTCACAGGGGTGGGACTCTGGAGACTTCAGGGAGGCTGATAGCTAGACTGTGCATTGTCCAGACTTGCAGCATCTCCTCCTTCTCCTGCCTTCCATCTTCCACATCTGGTGCCTTCTCTGCTCCACAGCACCTTCCTCTAAGGGCATGCAGGGAAGAGGGAGGTGACAAAGCTCTATACAGGTGCTGTGCTACATAAAGATGGCCCCGGAGAAAATATTACAGCCTGTGAGGTGAGAATTGGGGGTGCATGGGTACACCTTGCAAATACATACACCTATTGACTCCTAAGACACCAGCTGACTGACTATAATAGGTTGAAGTCCTTAGAATGTTCTCGACCACCGCTTCTCAAACTTCAATGTGCACACAAATCACACAGGAGACTTGTTATGCAGATCCTGGTGCATAAACTCTGGATTAGGGACCAAGATTCTGCATTTCTATGCATGCCCAAATGATGTGCATGTTTCTGAACCAACCTTTGACCACACTTTGAGTAGAAAGGGCTTTAAAGAAAGGGATTATAAACATGCCACCGACTTTGAGTCAATATGGTACATTACCATCACCAAGTGACACAGCCAGCTGGGCATGGTGCTAAGTGTTTTACACACTTTTTCCTCAATTAATCTTCAAGAGACACTCCAAATAGAAGCTGTTGTTACATCCCCATTTCAGAAAGGTAAAGGGAGGCCCTGAGAGATGAAGTAATCTGCCAGGGTGTAGTGACACCACCATTCCAATCCAAATCCATCAGAACCTGGATCCTAAATTCTTAGCCACTCCACAAAGGAGCACAGCTTTGAGGCACCCATTCCTATGGCATGTTTTCTAGAAGGTTTCCTGTTTGGCCCCAGCTTGCAGAGAAGAGAAAGGCACTGGCGTCTTGAACAGAAAAATGAAGACTGCATTGCCTCCAGAATGGGAGATGACGCTGACTCACCAAGAGGCCGATCGCGGCCGACCGGCCGCCTGCGCTTAGCTGTTCCCCAGTGCCTGGGGCAGCATCTCTGGAGCGGAGGGCAGGGACCCGCGCGGAGCCACCCAGCCGGCTCCTGGCAGCAAGCCCTCGGCGGGGCGGCCGCCGAGCAGAGTCATCAGTGGCGCGGCGCTGCTCGCGGGCCCTGGGGCGCCACCTCCGCTGCGCCCGCGTCCCCCCCAGCTCAGCTGCACACTCATTTCACACACGGCCGCTGCGCCCACGTTCCCAGAGCTCAGCTGAAATATTGCTTAGCTCAGCCTTGAAATCCAACCTCAATTCAGCCCCCTGGGCCAGCAAACGCTTCTTCGCCAGATGCTCATCCCCAGCCAGAGCTCGGGTAATGGGAGGTGACAGGCTGAGCGCAGAGACCCGGGGCGAGAGGCTGAGCGGCTGACAGCCGAGCGTGCTTCTCCATGAAAAGCTTGGAACAGGGAAGGTGTGGAGCTCCAGTTCCTGCCCTGCTGGAGGGGCACGGTCACAGGAGAGGAGTCCCCAGGTGCAAACTGGGAGGAGCAGGGCTCTTGCCCTTTGGGATGCCCTAATGCTCCACTTTTTTCAGATATGGGAATAGGAGGTGGCAGTTCTGCTGCTGTGGGCAGTTCCTTTGTGGGTTCTAGCTTCATTGTCATGGTGTCCTTTGGCAAATACTGACATGGGACTTTTCTTGGGGTTGAAGACAAAATTGAAGTCATACTGGGTGATTTTAAAAAAGACAAAAATACTCAGACATTTTCTACACAAAATGTTTTCCATTCAGTCTCCACCCCACTTGCAGCCCATATGACAACTTTCTGAGAATTAGAAAAAACACCCTTTCTGAGGCAGGGCAGCAAATGGGGCCAGCAGGACAGACAAGTGGGAGAGGGACACAGTCGGACACAGGACGCCTAGCTTGGTGAACAGAGCATGGCCTGGCTTTCAGCACCCAGTCGTCCCCTCAGCTGGTGCTTTTGTGCAGTAAACAACTGGTACAACCATACTAGGCAGTTGGTCTTCTTCCCCTTTCCCCCTCCCTTCTTGCTTTCTTTATCAATTGTTTCTTGAATGCCTCCCATGTGTTTCCTGCTCCCTGGCCTCCCCCCACAGCTCTCTACTGTGTAGACACAGAAAATGTAATGTTAAATAAGAAATTATCCCTGACTCCAAGGGGCTTACAGTCCAATGGGAAAGACAGACTTGAAAGCAGATAAACTTCTAAGATCCCTGATAGTTAGGACTGCCTGATTAATGTGTATCTAAAGTCAAGGAACCTTTCTAATTCATATGAAATAACAGCCTGGGAACTCCCCTCGGCAAAGACCATGGGGGATATCATAAGCACTCCAATGCACTGTCCTGGAAAGTCTTAGAAGTATAACTGGAAAACATTTTTTTTTTTTTTCCGGCAAATACTGACTTCTCTCTAAGGGATGTGGATGGTGTTAACAGAGAAGGTTTCCCTCTGCCAGCACCTAATGGATCGTGACAGAACGTTTGGGAGGAGGTTGAATTGTTCTGCTTTGTTGAGGGAGAGATGTTTGAAGTGGGGGGCATGGGGCAGGGGAGGAGATAGAATGGCAACTCTATATGGAAAAAAAAGCCAAATAAAATCTCTATAGGGAAGAATTTTGTTATCTCTATTGTGAGGGGAGGTATTAATATCCTTATTTCATGATTCCCCCTAAATCCTCAATATAGTCCATCCATAATCCTGAATGACCTGAGCAAGTGGAGAAGATCAAGGAAGAATTATGGACTTTGTATCTAAGTTGTCATGAGTCAAAACTGTAGGTGCTAAAAACAAAGGAGACCATGAGAATATAAATCAGTGTGCCTTCATGAAACTCTTAAAGGGAAGTCTTTTGATTTCCCAGGCCACAGAATGGGGACTCAAGGCAATTTTAGACAACTCTTGAGGAGCAGGAAGTCCCCAGCCAATATCTGGGTTGGATTAATAATGTCATGTTTGTCATGTTTTCAACTTGGGGTCAACTTCAAATGCACACAGGAGCCAGGTAGGTAAAAAAATGAAGCAAACTGAATGTGAGACACCTGGGATTGGTGAGGACTGTGGAAAGCTGCAGAGTGCAGGTTCCATCAGGAGACAGCTGCCACCTGGCTCTAGTGAGTGTTGACTTGCAGGAATGTAAACCCACAGTTGCCAGATATTACACATTTTAAGAGATGTTTGTGAGAAAGACCCATTGAAAACTATAAATTAACTAATTCAGAAAATATTTTTAAACGTCATGGGTCAAACAAAAGATATCTTCATGCTATATATGGTTTGTGATTTAGAAGACAGAACAGATACAAGGACAGAATTCATTTTCAGAGCAAGTAATGAGATGAAGGGCATTCGTGGGATCTAGTAGGAAAATCTCTAGCCTGTGAGGCCTAAGGTCAGGGCTCTAGACTCTGCTGTGCTACTAACTGTGTGGCCCCAGTGAAATAATTTTCAATCTCAGCCTTACTCTCTTTAGCCATTAAATAATATCTTTTTTTAATACATATTTTTAAAGGTTTATTTATTTCTCCCCACCCCATCTCATTGACTGCTCTCTGTGTCCATTTGCTGTGCATTCTTTTGTGTCTGCTTGTCTTCTCTTTAGGCAGCACCAGGAACCAATCCCGGGACCTTCTGGAGTAAGAGGTGCTCAATCTCTTGCACTTCCTCAGCTCCCTGGCCTGCTGCAACTCTTGTGGTCTCTCCTCTATGTCTCTTTTTGTTGTGTCATCTTGCTATGCCAGCTCTCTGTCAGGGCCAGCTTGTCATGTGGGCCAGCACTCCTACGCGGGCCAGCACTCCACGCGGGCCAGCTTTCCTTCACCAGAAGGCCCCAGGAATGGAACCCTGGACCTCCTGTACGGTAGATGGGAGCCCAATCACTTGAGCTACATCCGCTTCCCTAAATAATATCTGACAATATTTCAGTTAGGGGTTCCCATTCCTGAGGGACCAGAAAGAAAGTTTAAGCCGTGGATAAACACACCCTGAATCTGTTGCAAAAGGTATTGAATTCATTGACATTTATTGTGTGTTTGAAAGGCCCATAGAATTGATCATGGAATTCTTGCTTACTCTGAAAAAGTAAACATAAACTCAAAAAGCACCTTAATTATTTTGCTTGCCTGAGAACAATGCCCTCAAAGAGGGAGAGGAGCCCCCCCCCCCCCCCGCCCCACAATAGGGAGCTACGTTACTGACGCTATCAGCAGGTAAGTTACAGAGTCTGCCAGCTATGATAAGAGAGCTGGCATATTTCCTTTTCAGACTGCTGCTGCTCTGAGACAGGAATCTAACTGATGTTTGTTCAACAATACCAAGCTGTGTCACAGAATCTGTGGGGGCGTCTACAGCTTCTTTTGTCAGTTTAGAGTCAAACCCTGGGGAAAATATGTTGCAGACTGTTGCAGATGTTCCGAGACGAAACCATGTTTCCCTGAAAATGTCTGCAGCATGGTCTGCTGGTTTGCCTATTGGAAAAGTGCCTCTTGCTTCAAGACCCCCTACCCTCTCCCCAAGACCACTCTGAATAAGCAGAGTTGCATCCAGGCCTTTGGGCTTTTTCTTGAACACTGGGACAGCCCCACTCTCTTCAGAGCTTTGGGGATGGTAGTTGGTTCTCAAGATTCCAAAAGGATGGGAGAGGGGAGAGGCAGCTGTGGGGGTGGGGTTGAGTGGGTGGGAAGGGATGCAGGGAGAGAGGAAGCAGCCGCAAGAACGGGCAGGAAAGAAAAAGAAAAACAAAAAAAAAGAATGGGTGGGCAAGAGAACACTCAAACCGAGCCCTGGGATTGAGGCAGTACTGTTTATGGAACATTTCATTCTTGATAGCTACTGTCACATTCTAGTCATTAGACTGCAATTCCTCGTGGATTGTGAAAATTACTTCCCATGGGAAAGGAAAGCAATTCCTTTTTCAAAGGATGCTTTGTTTTCTAGGAGAAGAAAGCAGCATATGATGGTGCAGCCGACTCTAGCCTGCATTCCCTGCTCAGTCAGTCCTGGTTCATGTTCACTACTTCTCATGGCCGTATCAAGAAACAACCAAGAAGGGATGATGATGATGATGATAACTACCACTTATTGAGCACCTTCTATGTGCAAAGCCCTGAGCTGAACGTTTGCATACATATTTCAGCCAATCCCTGGATACCCTGGGCACTATCATTAGCCCCATTGCTTGGATGAGGAAACAGAGGCATAGAGAAGCTAAATAAATTTGCTTGATATGAAAATACAGCTAGGGACTCAAACCTGATCTCTCCGGCTCTAAAGCCCATTCTTAAAATTACTGCTCCCACGGGAAATGGACTTTGGCCCAGTGGTTAGGGCGTCCGTCTACATATGGGAGGTCCGCAGTTCAAACCCTGGGCCTCCTTGACCTGTGTGGAGCTGGCCATGCGCAGTGCTGATGCGCGCAACGAGTGCCGTGCCATGCAAGGGTGTCCCCCGCGTGGGGGAGCCCCACGCACAAGGAGTGCGCCCGTGAGGAAAGTCGCCCACCGTGAAAAGAAAGTGCAGCCTGCCCAGGAATGGCTCCGCCCACACTTCCCGTGCCGCTGACGACAACAGAAGCGGACAAAGAAACAAGACGCAGCAAATAGACACCAAGAATAGACAACCAGGGGAGGGGGGGGGAATTAAATAAATAAATAAATCTTAAAAAAAAAAAAAAATTACTGCTCCCGGAATGCCCTACATTAGGCTGCAAAGTTCTTTGCCATTTCTGAAATAAAAGCTCTCCCAGCAAGCACTGCAGGCATAAGGAGTGAATAAAACAAATTGGAGTAATCCACTTGGATTTCAGCTTTAATCTATTATATCAATTAGGAGGCACCTGCTTCCCCTCTGCCTTCTAGGAATAGGCATCCAGCACTTACGACATCTGCAAATTAAAGCGAGACCACACTGCTGTCCCAGGAATTGAGATCTCCAGCTCCTGCTCTCTGCCGCCTCGGCCAGCCGAAATCCCATTCTTGCCTCCTTAGCATTTATATAAGACCTCTGGTTGTGGCACCAATATACCGCACCGCTCTGCCCTGGGTATTCTCGTTTTGATTAGTTACAGTGAAGCCATAATAACGGGCTTCATTTATTCCCTTCACACCTGATAGAGTGCCAGGAGCTCCCTGGGCCCTTCCCACAGTCTATCATCAAGGCAAAAGCAATCCCACCTGAGCGATAATGATTAATTAAAGCCTTCCATCCCTCGTATTCCATTTTACAGCTTTCACAGCGCTTTCAACACATTCTCCAGTTTGTAGTGACATAATTAGTCAACAGTGGCTCAGTAAAGAGTCGAATGTGCCTCCGCCCATTTCACAAAAAGAGCCTCCCTTTTATCTTGAGTGCGGGGCAAGTGGGCTGGACTCTGAAAAGTTGTTTTTGGCTGGGATGCTGGAAGGAAGACAGAGGGAAGTCATGCCTCTCCTTCCCACCCCACAACTCCTTTGGGGTTAGGAGAGAGTTCCTGGAAGAATGGAAGGCAGGCGCCTGGGTGCCTCTGGTGATGCGACTCGTGCAGCCTGGTGCCTCCACTGAGGTGTCTCCTACCCCAAGGTACCTGAGGATTTCAGCTTTTTCTTTGGAGTGGCCAGCAGGGTCCCTTTGTGCCTGCCTTTACCCTCCCTACACTGTGCCCAATTGTGCCTGCCTTTGCCCAACCTATACTGTGCCTGCTTGTGCCTGCCTTTACCCTTCCTACACTGGTCCCCTCTCAGTTTGCCTAGAGGTGACAAATGGCTCCACTGGGCATGTCTGCCACTGGCTAGCAGTCTCTCCCTGGACTCAGCACATGGAGCCATCCTGCATGAATCACAACCCAATACCTTAGTCAGACAATTTTACCCTTACATAAAGGAAGAGAACATGTTTGTCATGCACAGAACTGAGCCTTTGGAGATGTCAAAGGAAGCCAGAGTTGAGTTTGTGGATAGGGGCTGAAAGAGCTGCATTGCTCTGCAAGAATGACTCCTGGAAGAAGTTTTCCAAGTTGCTCAGGGCAGAGGAGAAGGAAGGTGTGAATTAGGAGGCAGATGCCCAAGTTTACAGCAATGGCCAAAGTGATTCACAGAAACAGAAGTCTGTTGCTTGCAGTGCTGTGATGTGAAGACCCTCTGTTTCCCCAGGTTTTTCAATGAAGTCTGACTTAAACACACATGCCCATGTTAGTTGTTCTGTGCAGAAATTAAGGAAAAACAAGAATTTCACACCTGGCAGCAGAGGAAGAGAACAACTCCAGGTGGGAGATGCAAGGGGGAGGTAGAGTTTCCATGAACTGTAGATCTCTTATTGGCATAGGATGGGGAGTGCATGTAAGAGAGAGGATTACTGGTGACATTTGGGGTATACTTGTCATATTCCTGCAAGGTGGGCAGGGCAAGCAGTATTATATCCCCCATTTTACAGATGAGAAAACCAAGCTTCTGATAGGTTGCAGTACTTGCCCAATGTCACATACCTACCAATTAGGGAAGCCCAGATTAGAGGGCAAACTATGATCTATTCCTAACCGAAAAGTGCCCAACCATTATTTGCCCGCTAAAGAGCAACCAGGAAAAAAAAAAATCAAGGGCAAATGAACTCCTTGCATGAACTTCATGCTAACTCATTACATCACCAGCCTTTTTCTCATTCCACTGTAAACATCACCACTGGAGACACTTAGAGCAGGAGGGAGGCAAGGGTCATTTTGATGTACGGGACATTGCCAAAGCAAAAAACTGGAGTAGGATGTCACAGCAGCAAACACTGTATGGGTGGGCAAAGGGTGGGAAACCCAAAGAAGTAAGTGGGTAATCTGCCTTAATCAGGCCTGAGCTAAAGTCAGACAGGATCAGGGGTTCTTAGAAGCCCTCTCCATCTTAAGGAGGTGGGGGCAGAGATTTCCCACCCCTCTGCATTTTTTCCTTTGTAAAAATACCACTAGGATTGTTCCCATTTGACGCTATACTTCATCTGCCAACCTTCCTGGGGAAGGTAACCTTCATTTCTGCCTTGTGACCTTCTCCTCCGTTGATGTTTGCTCCCTTCTGCAGCCCCGTGATTTGGGCTGGCTGCTTAATCTCTCACCACCAGTACCCGTGTCCTGGGCTGGGTTCCTCGTGGGCACTTGATTACTGGGTGGGTAATTGCTAGTTGATTCACTGAAGGGTTTCACCAGGAAACTTGTGATTCTCACATGATTCTAAACAAGCCGAACTCATGTCATGTCATTTGCAGGTGGCCTTGTGGCTCATTTCTTCCAGCTGCATGCTCGGGTAAGTAAGCACGGTGCTGTCTCCTGATGGCCTCGGTCCCTGGGGCTGTCCCTGACGGCTTCATTTCCTGGGGCTGCTCCCAGAGCTCTGCGGATGCTTTCAAGGAGAAGAGCGGCCAAGCCCTAGAACTACAAGATAGAGAAGCCCTGAACTTCTGAGCTGGAAGAGGTCTTGGTGGAAGAGTGATCATTACATCTGTCTGAGATGGTCCTGCTTAAGTCTGTTGTCCCAGTCTAATTATTTATAGCACCTGCTTTTCAATCGCAAAAGCAGCTTAGCATGGATGACAAATTATGTTTGTTCACCCTACTTTCGTGATCATCTAAAGTCATTTTCAAGCTTTTGCTTAGCTTTGAAGACCTTTGCTACAAACCGATATTTACTCCTGGTGCCTGATATATGAAACAGAAAAAAAAGGGAGCTGCTCTGGCTGAAGGAGATGGAGGAGGCCAGAGTCTACCCTGCAACCCACTCTCCCCTAACCCACCCTCCTTTTCTGGCAACCCTTCCCCCAGCCCATGGTAATCTTAGAACTCAATGCACCGCAGTTTGCTACTCACTGGCTTAATTTCACAGATGAGGAACTGAGGCCTATAGAAAAGGGCTTACATAAGATCACACAGTTAGTGGAGGAGCCTGAGCTGGAAGCCCAATCTCCAGACTCCAAAGTGATCTTGCCATTATGCTGTCTCTTTCCAACTTGCTGAAAACTAAGTGGCTAGATGCCCGATTTGTGCTAGTTTTATGTATATCCATCTGTGTGTATATATAAGGGCATCTCTGATGAAATCTATATCATGGGAAAAATGGCCATGCCCTTAAAAATCTTGCTATTCACATGTGAGACGCCCACAGGCCACCAAGCACAATGAGGAAGTTGCTTTGTGTTGAGGTTACTTGGTGTGAATTGTGTACAGTATATATTATTAAAGTCAACAGTGCCTGGGGATGAATGCCCTTTTAGAGACGGTATCCTTGAAAATATTTGGATGGACTTGGTGAATGCAGACAAGCAGCTCTCAAAAAGTCAAACAAGAAGCAAACCCCAGGCTACAGCATAAAATAAACTCTAGTTCCTCACAGGTTCTCCCAAGCACAGTCTTCACTTCAGCTCAGCTCTTCATTGTGGACAACTGCTGGCAAATCCAAACTGAAACGACGCCCTATCTCGGAAGCACACAGCTTCTCCAAGCCTCTAGTCATTTAAACAGCTGTCCACTTCCCCCCTACCTTCTGCTCTCAGGTGTCCTCACCTGGGGTTCAGCCAGCCAGTTTCAACTTGAGCCCTGTGTAGGTAAAGCAAATACTAAATGCAAATCTGAAAGTGAGGCAACCATTTTATGGCCCACGGAAGGCAAACGGCAGGCAAAGGCAGGTAGAAAGCAGCGTGCTTGAGGCAGCTTCCCATTGATTGGAGGACAGGGTTGGTTTGGTTTTTTTTCTCATTTTCTCCTTGTCTGTTTGATCCAGGCTCTGACTGTTTTTCAGAGGATCTAGTGCTTATAGCTCTGGCCCACACAAACCAATTTGTCTGCGGTCAGTTAGCAATTGTTTCCATCTCCTTGTGTAGGAAAAAACAGCCTGACAGAGGTGAAGCTGAGTACGGGTTACCCTTGCCCTTCTCACCTGCAGATTCAGAGTATTTGCATAGCTGGGATTCTGAGGAAACACCCAAGTCCATCAGTACAGAAGTTTTGGGTAATCTATGCAAAGTATGTTTCCCCTGTTCTAGGCAGAGAGAACAGAGTACTTTATATTAAAAACAATATAGTAATGATAAAATCTAACATGTATTGAGCCCTGACTCTGTGCTCATTTATCTAATTCAATCCTCACCAAAAAAAACCCTGATCTGGTGGAAACGATAATTATTCCCGTTTCAGAGATGAGGAAACAGAACTTGATAAAGATTAAACAACTTCCTAGCTGGTCAGTGAGGACGTGGTGAGGTGAGGATTCAAACCAGGCTGTCCAGTGCCAGTCATGCCCAAGAAACACCACAGTGGAGGCTTCTCAACTTCACTGAACATTCACATCACCCAGGGATCTTGTCAAAATGCATGTTCTGATTCAGGATGTCTGAGGTGGGCCAGAGACACTATTTTGACAAAGCTCCCAAGCAACGCCAACGCTGATGTGCTGTGAAGGATCTAGGGCAGTGGTTGGCAAACTTTCTGGTCAGATAGTAAATATTTTAGACTTTGCCAGCCACATACACTCTCTGTCACATACTCTTCTTTGTATTTTTAAACAACTCTTCAGAAACGTAGAAACCACTTTTAGCTCTTAGCTGGAAGACTGGATTTGACCCAAGCATTGGTTTGCTAATCTGTGGCCCAGGGCACTATGGGTAGAGAGGAAGTCACCATGCTGACTGGCCGAGGCGGGGAGTGTTTTTGGTCTGTGTATATAGGTTTCAGTTCTATTCTTCTTCAATTACTTGTAGTCCTCAAGACAGTCCTGTGCCAGACAGCCTGCCTCCCAGCAGTCAGTTTGGGTAACAGAGAAGAGAGAGGTTGGCTTGTCTTTCTGGGCCATTGGGGCCTGGACTCCAGGACATGCAAGGGAAAAGCTAGAAGACTCCAGGCCTGGGGGAGTTGGGGAGAGGGTTGTGGCACACACTACTGAGCTCCTCACCTCTGGCCATGATCAAGCAGGGGTGGAAATTGACCAAGGAGGCTGCTTAGGTGGGTAGGAAGTCTTTGATGCCTGAGTCAAAGATCCTGTGATTCTGACATGCAAGGCTAATTTGATGCTGACATGAGATAATCTGCATATATGTGATCTGACTCTCCTCCAGTTTATCAGTAGCCTCATCTCTGAGCAGATGCTGACTCAGCCGCTTTATCTCTTGGCCTGTCCAGAGAAAGGGAGGCTGAAATTCTCTCAAGGATGTAGTCATCTCTCCAGCCCCATCCCCACCTCCACTCTACTGCTCAAGGAAAGGGGAAATAGCCCCAAATCCAGGCTGAGAAGGGCTACGTGAGGATCCTTGGCTCAGGGAATTTCTCCAACCCTTGGGGAACCCTGTTACTCTTCCATCGTTCTCCTAACTTGAGAATGAGGTCAAGTGATTTCACTTCTAGGAATTTGTTCTATAGAAATAATTATGGATATAAAGAAAGACATATTCCTTTCAGGTGCATAGGGTTGAAGTATTGATATTCCTCTGCATCTCAGTGGTCTTTTTAAGGCTCCCATCTGGTTTTATTGGCTCCCTTTTAGCCCCACTCAATTCTCTCACTTCCCTTGCCATAGGGAATCTTGCTATTGTACATAAAGTGCATCTTTTTGTTTGTAGGGACAAAATGCCTATGGTTGTGAGTGTGTGTGCATATATATTAATTTATTTATGGATATAACTTGTTTCTTGCTGCTTCTCACCCCACCAGGTTTTTAAGATCTAGCAACTTTGCCATGCATCACAGTACTCTGTTATGTCTAACGATTGCACATACTCCACAGTGTGCACTACAGGCACACATTTTACCTTTCCATTTCTCCAGTAATGCTCACCGGGGTTGCCTCCAACTTCTTGTCAATGCTGTGATGAAAATCCTCATGTTCCCTGACAGAGGTAGGGGATAGTTTCCTTGTGAGGTATATCCAGGGGTGAAATTACTGGGCCCTAGGGTATGTGCATATTTATTTTGACTTAATAGTGTCAGATGACTCTCCAGAAAAGCTGCAGTCCACACTCCCACCAGCAATACCCAAAAGTTCTAATCCCCACATCTCTCCCGAGACCTGACATCAACCTTCTAATTTTTGCCAGTCTAATAGCTGGAAAATGATAATCTCATTGTTGTTTTAATCTGTACTTCTCTGATTACTAATGAGTTCTGCATATGCTTATTAGCCTTTTGAGTTTTCTTTTTTCTTAACTGCCTGTTTCTATTGCCTATTTTTTTCAATGCTATTGCTGATTTGTATCTTGATTTGCAAGTTTTTAAAAAATATTCTAGAATATAAATATTGGTCCCTTGTAAATGTTATCATTATCCTCTCCCAGTCTGTTCATGCCTTGTTCATGATGTCCTTTGCTAAACAGAAATCCTTAAAATTCATATAATCAAACTGATTCATTTTTAACCTCCTGGCTTATAATTTTTCCAGTTTTACACACAAAATCCATCTACAGTCCCAGGACATTCTCCTAGATTTTCTCTTACTAATAGTGTGATTTTATATATCACATTTAGGTAATCACATCATCTGGAGTCACTCGTGAATGTGGTGATAGGAAAGATTCTAGTATTCTCCGTATAGTAAGTCTGTTTTCCCAGGACCACCAACAATTTAACAGTCCTTCCTTTTCTCATTGTTTCGTGGTATCATTTTTATCATATATTAAGTTCCCATCTATAGATAGGTCTGTCTCTGAGCTGGTAGAAAAGGTTTAGTGTCAGTGATATTCATGGTAACATTATTGTTAATAAAAATGTAAACAGACTTCATGTGCAGCAGTGGAGAACTGGTTATATAAACCATAGTACAGAGTTATACAAATAGCCTACCAGGCAGATATTAAAAATGATAAAAGAAAGGGATGTACAATGGCACGGATAGCTGTGTTGTATTGCTAAGTGAAAAGAGCAGATTTCAAACTAGCATGTAAGGAATGATTCTAAGTATGTAATAAAACTATGTGTATATATGTATCTAATTGGTAAATACCCAGACAGTATTAGTGGCTCTTTCTGGATAATAGGATTATGATTAACAACTTGAATAAAGGAAGGGCCCAGAGAGAGAAGATGAGGGAAACCTGGCTTACTGGTGGAGAACGCTTCTAAACTGCAAGGCCTGCAAGGACCTACAATAGTCATGAGATGGTTAGTAGGCAGCTGGGTGCCCCAGACCAGAACTTCTCAAACGTAATGCACATGTGGTTTACCTGGGATCTCATTAAATGGCAGATTCAGATTCAGTGGATGAGGAGGGGCCTGAGAGTCTGCATTTCTAAGAAGCTCAAGAGATGCTGGTCCAAGGCCACCCTCAGGTTGTATGGCAAGGCCCCGCACACCAGATGCAACTCCGTTTCTGCTCGCCTCGCAGGAGAAGGCAGTGAGAGGAGACACCTGCTTTGATGGGTTGTTTAGATGAGATGACCAAGGGTGGAGAGCTTAGTTTGTGTGTGTGTGTTGTTGTTGTTGTTGTTGTTTTTAAATGCTTTTTGGGGAGGGGGCAGGGTGGTATATGTATCAGAATTGCAATATCAACATTATCAATAGCAAATATGGGCTGGCCAATAGGGCTTCTTCCTACCTTCTCCTCTCCCTGTCTCCATCCCACTACCCAATCCCCTCCCAGCAACAGTAAGTCCTGGGGATGGAAGTCTCCATCCCCACCTGCAATTGTAGGAAGAGGGCGAAAGCTGTCTCACCACAGGCACACAGCTGGCCACATGGACAAATTTCACCTGGAAAGGAGAGGAACACCTGTAATTCTCCTCAGGGATACATGTCCCACTGGTGTGTGTGAGTCTGTTGTTTTGCACTTAGGCAGCCGTTTTGTGATTCTGAGGAGAGACAGAACCCAATACTGAGGATGACGGGGATAAAGATGGAAGGAGCCTGGGATTTTTTATCTTTTTAATAACATTTGTTGAAGTATATCATTCATACATGAACATGCATAAACAATAAGTGCATAGTAAAAGCTGTGAACGTATAAAAAAAAAAAAACATGCATATCATCATACAGAACTCCAGTATATCACCCCACCACTAACACCTTATGTTGTTGTGAAACTTTTGTTACAAACTATGAAATACAATGGTAAAAATATTACTACTAGCTATAGCCCATATCTTATATTTGGTGTATTTGTCTCCCAGCCTACCTAATTATTAACATCTTCTATTAGTATTATACATTTGTTGTAGTTCATGAGGAACATTCTCATATTGTCCTGTTAACCACAGTCCATCTTCCATGACTGGATTCCGTGTGTTATACAGCCCCATGTTTTGTACAATCCATTCAAAAGGTACACTCAGTAAGTGCCTGGGTCTTTGATGATCTTGTTGAATCACCAAATGGCCCTGGAACATCTACCTCCAGACATCCTGAAATGTGAGATAATTAAATGTCTTTAGAATTTACCTACTATTGGTCATATATTCTGTTACTTGCAGCCAAAAGCATCATACTGATACAAGTCTTCCCTCAACCCCCCTTCTGGAAAGAGCCATGCATTGTAACACAAATACCTCTGTTCCAGATTGATGTCTTAGTCTAGAGTTGCTCTTCACCTGATTTTTTCCCAGAACTGCCTTGTACTTACTATTGGCTTTGTCCCACACTAGCTACAAACCAGGGAACAGCCTTAATTGTTCTCCAAAGGACAGCTTGTCTACTCTTCTTTATTTTTTTCATGTTTATAAAACTCAGCCTCATGGGAGCCTTTCTGATATAACAGGTCTTGGCTGTGGTAGGCAGAATAATCACACACACACACAAAGATAACCAAAACCCAATCCCCAGGTCTTTGAATATGTTACCTTACATGGCAAAAGAGACTTTGTAGATGTGGTTAGGAATGGGGCATATCCTAGATTATTCAGGTGGTCCAATCTAATTACATGAGTCCTTAAAAGCAAGAACCTTTTCATGCCGTGCTCAGTTGGAGAGAGATCTAACAATGAAGGAAGTGTCAGAGAGATACAACATTACTGGCTTTGAAGACGGAATATGGGTGGCCTCTAGAAAATGGAAAAGGCAAGGAAACAGATTCTCCCCTAGAGCCTCCAGAAAGGAAACCAACTCTACTGACAGCTTGATGATAACCGAATGAGACCTGTGTCATATTTTTGATATATGGAACTATAAGATACTAAATTCCCATCATTGAAGTCACTAAGTTGGTGACAACTTGCTGCAGCAGCAATAGAAAATGCATACATTGGCTGTGAATGCTTCTGGCACTCCATTTCCCCCGATTTAGCACTTCCCACTCTGTGGCATGTAATATAGTGGATGGGAATCTGGGTTGTGGATTCAGACAGATTTGTGTGCAAATCCTTCTTTTTCCATGTGACCTTGGGCAAGTCACTTAAGTTCTCTGAGTCTCAGTTGCACCATCTAGAAAACGAGATTTCTAGTAGTTCCTGTCTCGTAGGTTTGTCGTGATACTTGAATGAGGCTATGCAAGTAAGGCACTTTGCACAGGGCTGAGCAAATAGGTCACTCGATAAATGGTAGCCATTATAATAATTATTGGAGAAGAGGGATTAAGGTCCTTGGAAATGAATTCCTCACTGGTGGCAAATGCCTTAAAACTAGCATGTCTCACATTCGGTTTGAAGTTGAGAGGCTGCCCACATAAAGCAGTGGTGAAGATCACAGAGTCAAAGGCCAGAGTCTGGGTTTGAATCCAGAAGGTTGTGTGAGCTTGGGCACGGGACTCTGCATCTTAGTTTGGCTTCCCCTAGAAGCAGACCCTGAGGCAACCACATGAGCGCAAATAGTTTATCTGGCGATGATGAGTTCTGGAAATACTAATAGGGGAGTGGGAAAGTGAGAGAGGAAAGGGAAGGAGGGCAATGAATTTCTGTTACAAAGCAAGTTACCACTGTGGGCAACTGGAGTGTAAGTGCTGGGGAAGCTCTGAGGGGAAAGTAGAACATGTGTATCTGGGCCATCACACTTAGGGGGTACAGGGAGAGGGGTAGTGATATGTCAAGCCTTTCAGTCATGGTTGAGGCACCTTCTAAGGGAAAGTGAAACCCGAGCACTTCTAGCCTGCCCCATGTGGTCAGAGAAAACCCTCAGAGATGGTCACAGTTGGAACTTGGGCTGGTGTCTACTGAAATGGTGAGGGCTGAAGGGATCTGGAGTGGATGCCCACAGTGTCTGCTACACTTGATTTTCCTGTCTTTAAGATGGGGATAATGATAACGCCTCTCTCATAGGATTATTGGGAGGTTGGTGTAATTTAACAAAGTAAAGTGTTTAGATGAAAGCCCATCATAGAGCAAGCACCAGTTTAGTGTTAGTGGTTCTATTTGATGTTCTTTGCCCTTTCTGTAATGGCAAGACTTCCTTGTTCCTACAACTCCTCAAAAATGTTTAGTGAAGTTTTTTACACTCATAAATGCTTCAGGAGAAGCAGAGCTTTGTGGAGCATGAGGAGGAGCCAATGTCACCTCTGGGTCCATGCCAGCCAGACAGAGGTCCACGTGGAAGCAGGAGGCACATGGGGAGGGGCCTGAGCCCATAAACCCTCACCTAGTGGTTCACACAGAATCCAGAGAGGGCTGAGGATCCTGTGGGTCATGGATTTGGGCATTTGAACCCAGTTTTTCTATATCTTACAGGCCATAGAGGCCATAGATGACATCTGGGTTATGTTCTAGATTGCAAGAGTCCTAAAGGCAGGACGTGTGTGCTCATTGCTGCATTCCCTGCACTTCTTTCCCGGCACACTCAATAGTTGAGTGTTGAGTAGATGAGCATGAAAAGAGGTTAGACAGCTGGGAAGTGGGCAGCAGATGCCCTTCCCATATGAAGCCCTCAGCTAGTGGCCTTAACCAACTCCATAAACTCACTTGGCCCTCTTGTTTCCCCTGTTACCAGGAGGTGGGAAGTGATCTGAGCCTAAGCTGTACTGATGTTATCAAGGTAGCACCACTGATAATACAAAGGACAAGCTGTAAGCATTTATACCAACACATACATTTTAAATGAGCCCTCACTTCTTCCTGAAAGCAATCCAGAAGCTCTGTTGGAACTGAAAACATTTGATATTTACATATCACCATTTACTGAGGGAACACGAAGTGCTCAGCAAATATGATCTCATTAGTCCTCCCAAGAGCCCTGAGGGGAGAAGTTGGCAAGGGTTCTCCTCCTTGGAGAGGTGAGGGTAGGGCGGCCAGCTAACACGTGCCCCAGCCAACAAGCAAGTGCCCCAGGGAGCCAGGATAAGGGCAAGAAGATGTAAACCTCAAGATAGAAAGTAAAAGGACTCCTTCGACCTTGTTATACCTTGGACCAAAGAGCAGCATAAAGGTGTGGACTCTATGTCTCGGTGGCATTGTAAGGACAAGGAGAAAACTGGATAGAGCCTAAGTGGCTGTCATTAAGGAAACCAACATATCTGTATAATGGTATGAACAATGAAATACTACTCAGGTGTTAAAAAGGGTCTATGTAAAATGGAAAAAAAAGAACCTATGTATTCTGATGTGGAAAGTTGTCTAAGATAGTTAAATGAAAAATGTAGGTTGCAAAAGAATATATATATATATATATATATATATATATATATATATAGTGTAGACTCCCATTACTATAAATTAGATGTATTATATTATACATATATAGGTATGTTTCAGGAAAAAGTCTAAGAGAATGTGTACCAAATTATATATGATACATAATTAGATATGTATTTCTATGTTAGGCTTTTGAAGGGAAAAGTCTAGAAGAATGTATACAATGATTATCTTTACAGGTTGAATTAGGCTTTTATTCTCTAAATCATATTTTTAAAATGTTTAAAAGTTCTGCCATGTGCATGTTTTTCTTTGGTAATCAGGATAAAAAAAGTTTAAAACCTAGAAAAAGGGAAAATCCTTTATGCCACCTAAAATTATTAAAAATAGAAAAAAAACTATTAAAATATGCCCACATTGTTTTTCTTTCATTAAAAAGCAAAACAGAACAAAATGCAAGTAGTGTTTTCCTTGATGTGAAGAACTTGGAAAAATTCCACCAGAGTTCCTATTTAGTTCCTACTGCTCAGTGAAATTTGGAACAGATACACTATTTTGTAAACATATGGCCCTGCGTCTGCAAAAACAAAATATGGAGTGAAATCGTTCACATTTTCCTTGATGTTTTAAACACGGGACTGGCCTAACTGACCCTTTAGCCCTTTTTACCTAATAAACTTCAGTAGTAAGGGAAACAACCCCACCGGAGCAAGGATTTATAATGTCAGCAGCTGAATATTTTCACGAGCTATAGGACAACAGGCATAAATTGTGTCATCAAACTTTAAATTCAAAACTCAGATCACTGGCATCTGAGATACAGGATAGTGTCAAGAGAAGAGAGGGTAGGATTCCTGTTTCAGCACCAGCTCTGACCGCCCTGGGTCGGGGCAGGTTGTGTTCCTTCATTTTCTTCTCAACCTATTTGAGTGCCCATCACCTACCAGGCACAGGGCCTGGGAATACGGCAGCCAATGAGAAGAGAGGAGTCAGTGGAGCAGCCTACAGCCCCTCCAACTTAGGCACTCACCTGCAAATACAGAAGAAGACTCATGTCCCCCAAGTTCATGAGAAGATTTAATGCCCAGTCTTGGTATGGGCTAGAATTGGCTGAGGGGTCAACAATCGTGGTTTCCTTCCATGAGACAGACTGAATGGAGCAAAACCTGAATTCGGATCCATGTCCCTCCAGGAGCAAGGCGTGTCCGTGGGGTACTGCCGCCCAGCTGCCCAGCCATCCTCAGGGAACAAGAAAGGGCAGTCTGAGTGCCCTCAGCCTCCTGGGTGGAGGAGAGTCTGGGTTTAGGAAGAAAACAATGACAGGACCTTCTGGTGAATTCACAGGGGAGGGACATGGGAGAATTCTTGAAGGCAGGCAGCGAGTGTGAGGAAGCTTCCGCGGGTGGACCTCTGTGCAGAGTGTGCTCCTCTTGGCCAGTCGTCATGGCTGCTGTGAGGCTGGCTGTGTGGGGCACTGTTCTCACTTCTCAGGTGCTGATTCCCCGAATGCCTGCAGTGACCCTAGCAGGGAAGGACTTCGATCTTTCCTTCTTGACAAATAAGGAAACTGAGGCACCGAGAATTAGCTCCTACGTGGTAGAGAGTTGAGATTCAAACGCAGGCAATTCACTCGTAGAGCCTAGGGTCTTAATCATTCAATTCTGTTATTCTTCCCATTTTACAGATAAGGAAAAACCGAAGCACCTAGAGATGAAGAGGTCTGCTGAAGGTCCCAGGTGGAGAGCTAGGTTTCCCAGCAGCTCCTTCTAACACCAGCCTGTGTTTTGTAAAAGCGACACTCTTGCAATACACCGGGTTGGAGGAAATCTCCTGGGTACTGAGGTCCTAAAGCAGGCCTGTCTCTGAGGGGCAGAACCACTGTAAGCAGCATCACTGCCTGGCTCCCCTGACTTCCAGCAGAGATGGGGAGGGGCAATGCTTGCTTGGCTTTCTGCCCGTGGCAGATGGGACTCCTTTCCCACCATCTGTGAGTGTCCTCATTCCTGGTTCCTGAGCCTGAACACCGAACTGGGTATTCACTCAACAAATATTTGTTGAACTATTTGCCAAGCCCTGTTCTAGGTGTTGGGGATTAAGTAGTGAACCAGACGGTCAAAAATAATTTTGTGCTTTGGTCCCAGCCTGGGGGTTCTTGCCTTCTATCGTCTTGTTTATCCTGTTGCTCTCTAGAAATGGATCCATTCTGGCCCTGTAAGGCACTGCTAGCCCACCCCTATGGTGCCTTCATGCAAATGAGAGAGAGGCACCCTCTCTGGGTAGATGCAGAATCAAAGGCCCCCAGACTGGAAAGCAAAGGGTGGGTTGGATTTTAGCTCTTAACCAACCTCTGGGCCAGTCACCTCTGTGGAAGGCACAGTCTACATTACTGCTTGCAGTGGTTCCCTCTCGTAGCCCTCCCAGGGATTGCAGGTGTGTCTTTGATGCCCAAGGCCAATGCCTTCAAGTCCCACCGGACCCCATCGCTCACCTGCGTAGCCAGATTTCCTACCCACTTCAACCCCTAAAGCTGGGCCCTGCAGGTCTCCAGCTCCTTATCCATCACTCACCACTAGATTTGCTTGGCACTCTCTGTCCTCCTCCCTGGACCCCCCTTCTCCTCGTCCTTCTCTGGTCTATCAGCTGCTGGGACCTCCCTCACCCCACCTCATTTTGTGGCTCTGCCCCACCCACAGGCCAGGTTCCAGCCATTCCTGGATGTGGTAATCAACCTTGTATCCAAGAGCCATTCTGACAATGGGGTCATTGTGAGCGTGTGCCAACCCCTCACCTTTATTAACAAAAAGGCACTACAAACTGGCTCCATAGCAGGATGGTAAAAAACACATACCTACCAGGATGTCCTCATTCCTGACTCCATTCTGAAAGGACATGGAGATGCGGTTTAATTACTAGGACGGTGTTTTGAGGTAGCACTTGAAATACAGAACAGATGTATTCTTTCCCATAAATGGAAAGTGGAGGCTTCGAAAACCCAATATTTCTATTGAAGCCATGATTAGGTTATTCACCAGACCAAGTCCTACTTATCTTCAGGTCACTTCTTCCAGGAAGCCTTCTCAGATTCCTTCCCTGTCCCCTTTACCACCTACTTCTGACTAGGTGCCTGCTCTATGCTTCCAGAGCACATGACCTTGCCTGTCACAGCCCTTGTCATAATAAATTGTAACTACCCATTTTCCTCTAGACCATTTCCTAATGAACTGCAAGTTCTATGATAGCAGGGACCTTGCTTAGTTCATCTTAATAAACCCAGAACCTAACACAGACAGACCTAGCACCTAGCAGGAACTTGGTAAAAGTTGGTGAAATCAATGAAAAATATTTATATGGGAAAAAAATTGTCATCAAGATCAAGCTGGAGTTTTCCCCAACAGGAAACCCTGCCTTCTGCTGGAAAGAGTGAGGCAAATGGGAGGCGGTGACCACTCTCAGATTGTCCAAGCAAATCTCTATAAATCAAAATTTAGTATACCAGATAGAAATTCCTTTCATTCATTCACTTACTCATTAATTCATAGGCATTTTACTAAGTGTTTCTATGTGTCCAGGCCCTGGTGATTCTACAGGGAAAAAAGACAGTCAATGTCCTTGGTCTCATGGAGCTTATCTTCTAGTGGGGGTGGGAGAGCTTAAGAGGGTGGGCAGGGAGGAGAGGCAGATAACAATGCATTCCCTAATTGGTAACTTATGCTAATGAATCTTCATACATTGAGTGACTTTCATTTACCCCAGCTACTTCTCGGAATGGTATAATGGTTAACTTGTCAAATGCCAGAGTCAGACAGCTTGGAAGCAAGTTCTTAATCTATGATTTACTAACTAAATTAACTTTGGGCAAGTTAGTTAATCTTTTCAAGCCTCCATCTCTTTGGTAAATGGGCTGATAATAACAATGGCACCTACTGGCTAGCCCCTGAGTGATGACCAATAGTGAGGGCCAGTAAAGGGCAGCAGTGATGATTCCTTACCTCTTCCAAGGTTGGGGATAGAGGTGTATGTTCTCTGGCCGTCAATTGATATGCTTTATGCTGATAGGAAATCATCGCTTTAATTCCTTGCTTTCACTGGTTCATGCACAGTTTAGCGGGGGTGTAGTTCGCTGGCCTAAGTTAGTCTGCTGGGTTATGCAATATTTGCACATGATCTTGGAGTCCAGGCTGACTTCCCAAAGGCTCCTGTGGCACATAAAGCCTCTGTCCACTAGCTTCAAGCAGGAACACAGTGGAGACCCCAGCACGAAGGATTCTGCTTGGATTTAGCCATTGAAGTAATAGCCCAAATGACTTTATCATGGAAGTCCCGGAGCTAATTTCCCCTTACTATTGAACTTGAAACAGCTAGGATAAATACGGCAGATTTTAATCAACCGCGTTATAAACAAAAGGCACAGATGGCAGGGAAAGATTGACAACAGCAAATTCCCTTACACACTCTTGAACACCCCTTGGAGGCAGCTGAGAGCTATGGCTCCCTGCTTTGTTTTGCTCCTTGCATTTGTGAATTCCAGGAACTCCTTTCCTTGAAGTCTATAACTGCCATCAACAGGATATTAGTGGGTGAATGCTCTTTGAAGCCAGGGAGGGAAAAACCTCTCAGTTAGGGGCTGAGTAGGTCGGAGGGATTTGCTGCATAAATAGTATGTAGTGGTTCTTCATCCTGCCCGGAAGATCAGTGTTTAAATAACAAGGGTGATGCCAGAGTCCAGTTGAGTCTGGCAAAATGGAATATCAGAGGGGGCAATAAGAAAGAATGCTGAGGAAAGTTTAATAAATCTTTTACCAAGAGATTCTAGATTCACCTCCCTTCTCTTAACCATCCCTTGTATAAAACAGACATGCACACATACACACACACACACAAACATACTTGTTTTATAATTCAAATGTGAAATACCTTCCATGTATTCCATATAGACTCATGAGTCAATGTCATCCTAGCACCATGGCCACTGTTATCTGGTCCAAAGGCAGACACCTGACTCAAACAAGGCCAGTCATATTTCTAAACCCTGACCGAACACTTGAACCGTAGTGAAGTGGCCTCAGGTGAACCAGGTAGAGTCCTTCCCAGGAGTTTAGCAGTAAAACAGAGAAAGTGAGTCATCTGCATGTTAGAAAGCCTGAGAATCTGATGGAATAAGTCATATCTTTTTGTTAGGAAGGTGGAAGACAGGTGGAACTTGGTAGAGATGAGCTCTGAGATGAAAAGAAATAAGCGGAATAATAGGGCTGGGATAAATTGGGGCCTCTGCAGTAACCAGAAATGGATGGTGGCAATAAAAGCAAATTTTCCAAAGAGCTTGTTTCCTGCAGGTGTGCTAGAGAAAGGTTAGAGCAGGGATTGCCAAAGTGTGACCCTGTGACCCTGGGGGTGGGTGTCAAGACCTTTTCAGGGTATCTGCAAGTCAAACATTTTCATTCTACTACTAAGATTTGCCTTTTTCACTCTCATTTTCCTATGAACATACAGTGGAGTTTTCCTGAGGCTAAATTACATGTGAAATCACAACAAACTGAATGAAGAAACAGCTACGAAAATCCAGCTGTTTTATATTAAGCCAGACATTAAAGAGATTTGCAAAAGAAAAAAATGTACAGCAATGCGATTCTTCTCATGTTTTTTTGGTTTTGAAATATAATTATTTTCCTAAAATGTCACTTACATTATCATTTAATACATTTGTTATTATTCCTAAATAAATGAGTATTTTTACAATTTTTCATTTTTATTACAGTAGATATTCGTAGTGATATCCACATAAACCAAAGCTCTTTGGTGTTCTCAATTATCTTTAAGAGGGTGAAGGGGTCCTGAGGCCAAAAAGTTTGAGAAGTACTAAATAAGAGGATTTGAAAAGCAGGACAAAACTTTTTTCCAATGTTAGAAACAATTTATAATAAACCCAAACACTTGCCTTTAATCCCCATCAGCCAGACATGACAAAAAGGACATTTCAAAAGAAAACAGGAAAAATCTCTTATATAAGAGTCCATGCTGCAATCCCAGGCAATGCCACATGGACCCAAGCAAAGGATTTGCCCTTGGACCATAAAATATGGTCTCAGAGAAAGCCCGATTTCAGATCATTCCCGTGGAGTTGAGAAGATGCTGCAGCAGGAGCCGGCAACGCCCTCCGTCTGCCTGACCCATCTCTAAGGCATGGGGAAAGAGGCACTGCTGCCTGTGGGAGCTGAATCCCTCACCCACAGGCCCTGGGGCATGCCTTTCCCTGGGCAGACAAATGCAAGGCCCAAGGCAAAGGATCACTCATTTTACAGCGTTAGTCATCACTGTAAATCCAACCCATTTGATTGAGGTTAAGAAAAAAGACTCTGGTGTAAACTTGCTTGTGTGCAGGGGAGCTTTCCCATCTGTGGAAAGGGGCAAACCTTTAACTAGTTAGGTCATGTGGAACCATGCGCCTAATCATACAGGCACAGGCTGAGCTCAGAGCTCATTTCTCAAGCCCTTAATAATCTTGGATCAAAGAGCATGGGGGCCTCCCCTCTGCCACCACCCGTCTGATGTCTGATGCCAGCTGAGTGGCTCTGCTCTTGGCACGTAGCATGGGATCCCAAGTCAGCTGGTGGCTTGCGCTCCCAGCTTGTTGGGTCAGAGGCTCTCCAGACTCTTTGGCCCTTTGTGGGTAGGTCTTGCCCCTGACGCTTCCAAGGCCAGCCTCTGAGAGACATTAAAAAGTACGGAACCCAAGACCTAAGGAAAACCCTCAAGAGATTTAAAGGAATCTTTAGGCTTTTTTTTTTTAACAAATCAATTTTATTGATGCATATTAATAAAGCACAAATCCATCCAAAGCGAACAATCAGTGGTACTCAGTATAATCACAGTTGTGCATTTATCACTTCAATCATTTTTAGAGCATTTTCATTATTCCAGTAATAATAATAATAGTGAAAAACCAAACAAGCAAAACTCATCACTTCTCAATCTCTCTATGCTTCTCCTACCATACATAGCTGCTCTTCTGTTTTATTTCATAGAATAATAAGCTCTTCACTTTGTTCAGAAAAACAAAGGTGTTTTTCAGGCATTGTAAACATTTGCTCATGGATCATCTAATCTAGAAATGACTGAAGAGGGCTGGGAAATGGATTCAGGGCTGGTCATTTTTGTTAATGAAGTAATTAATTACTGTATTTATATTCCACCCTCTCAACAGAATTCGTTATCCTACAAAAATATACAACAAACTAATTGAATTGGAGAAAGTTAAACAGATTACTTTTCAAATACCCTGAACTCTCAGATTTAATGAAAAGCAAAGACAAAGGAAAACTTGGGAATTTCCAGTGAAGGAAGGATTTAGCTCCCACACAATCACCAACATCTCTGTGGCATCGTGAATTTGAATCAGGAAACTTTCGTTAAAATGGAAAAGAAAGTTAACCTACAATAAAGGAACATATTTACACATATCACTGTCTGGATTTCTGTCGAAGACTAAATAATATAGTAAAAAAAAAAATCATCCTACTTTAAGCGTTAAATTTAAATTTTAAAAAAAGGATTTATCTCAAATAAATAAATAGATGAGACAATCAGGCCAATAGGTCAGTAATGCTATAATGTAAGATAAAACTGGGAATAAAGTCAGTATTTAGATCATTTGTAGATGGAGACTACACATTTCACCTTGAGCTTTCTAGCATCTAACACAAGGAAGAAAACAAGATAAGCCAAATATTTCAAGTTCATTAGATAAAAACAGACCATTCCTCAGTCTGTGGTGTGGTATACACAAGCTTCAAGGCAAGGAGACAGATGGACTTGGCCATCCCAATTTGAGAACTCCTCTGCCTGAATTGATTTAATGCCCTTTGTTCCTGATTGTACAGAGGTGACTTTAACAACTTAGCAAACTACGTAAAGCATGAAAATAATTAACTAGCCAACCACAGATCATCAGATTTGGGAATATGACCCTCCCCCCCCCTTTTTTGGTAATATTAGTAACATTGAAACCTTACTTTAAAATGGAATCTGGTGAAAGGCAAAAGCCTCTAGAAAAAGGAAATAAACTATTTAGATACAAGGTGTTATTATAACTAATATTGAGTACTTTAGATTCAGTTAGGTTTGAGTTAAAGTCTAGCTCAGGTTATTGGCTATGCCATCCTGGACAAGCTACTTAACCTCTTTGAGCCTTTTCTTTGTCATTTGTAGAATGGAAACTTTGAAGATTAAGTAAAATAGTGCATTAAAACATTTAGTAAAATTACTTGTCTATAAGAAGTACTGAATAAACATCCAGAGAACTTTAACTACATAGACTCATGAAATCCTCTCCACAACCTTGTTTCTAGAGAGGGTATTTACTATTATTCCATGGACTGAGAGAGAAACATGATTTGTCTAACACATTTGGTAAAGAGAAGTGTTACCTAGGTGATCTAAATAATGAGCTACTCTGAAAGACCTGTGATTCTACCATTAGAGCTTCATCCCTTTGCATTATATAATTTCTCTTTTAAAATGTGAGTTAATAACCTCAGAAATTTCAGCACATTAAGATTTATGGCTTTATTGCAAGGGAGGGTATGTGGGATGTTCACCATAGTCCCAAATCCATAACTAATGATGTTGCAATCTTGTGTTGCTTTCATTGTATTTATTTTTATGGTCCTATTAATGATGAGTGATCCTGGGCTGTTAATTTCTGGTAGTGATATACAATTTCTTTTTTAACTAAATGCACTTGAATTTCAGAGTTGGTTGATTTAAATATGAACACTATCTTTTAAAAAATGCAGTTAGTAAAGGGATAGATAAAAATCATGGTGTGCATGTCTGAATGTCTGCAGCTTGGAAAAGGTACAATAGACAGTAGCATTGGACCTATCTCCTTTCATTTCCAATGTCTTTCTTCAACATTCTCTACATTTTCGTTGTACAGAAGTACTTAAAATTTCCCCTTTTTAAGCTTCTTTGCCTGTATGCAATCTAGTTTCACTAATTGGAATGCTCTTCCCTTCCTCATCTCTCTGACGAGTGAATTCCTTCAAACCCACTGCAAAACCTTTCCAGATACCACTAGTGACAGCCCTACCCCAGCCACTGTCACCACAGTAAGTAGGGTGAATCCCTTGTACATACCCCTGAAGCATTTTGTGCTGCTCAGTAAAGGACAATCCCACTAGAATAAGACTTCTTCAAGGGCCCCTACTCTGTATGTGTTTGTAAATCACATACAGTCTCTAGTTGTTAGGTACAGGGTTTTATAGAATTTATGTCATCAAGCTTCTAACTGTGTTGTTCAAGTCTTCTGTATCTTTTCCAATTTTGTACTATTAACTTATAGTGTATAGAAATCTCCAGCTATTATCATGAATTTGAAAATTTCTCCTTATAATTTCACATTATGAGTCTATGTTTCTGTGGCATATTATTTGTCTTATCCACAATCATGGCATCATATGGTTGCTTGTGACAACATCCTGTCTATCTCTGTATCCAGCAAGCAGGTAGCCAGGTGTCGAATAAAGGGCAGAATTTGATCAAGATTAGCTCTCCACAAGAAGTTAAGAGAGCCTTGTGGTCAAGGAAGAAAGAGAATATATCTGGTGGTGCAGGGCTTTGTCCCATTTAGAAGTTACAGACCAGAAGACCGAGGACCACCCAGTTTCCCAAAGAGGTATGAAGATCTGAGACCTGGAAAGAAAAAGCAAGTATTGGCTTCCAGTTCTTTAAAGAAAAACTGCAGGAAGTAGATGTGGCTCAAGCATTTGTGTGCTGACCTCCCACATGGGAGGTCGTGGGTTTGGTTCCAGTGCCTCCTAAAGAAGGCAAGCAGATGCTACTACGAGCAGACGCCACAGCCAGCAGGGAGCAGATGTGGTTCAGGCGGTTGGGCACTCACCTCCCACGTGGTAGTTCCCAGTTTTGGTTCCAGTGCCTCCTAGAGAAGGCAAGCAAGACAGATGAGGGAGTCATGGAGGGGCAGGGGGTGAATTACAAAATTATTTTTAAAAATCTTTAAAAAAAAAGGAGAAAAGCTGCACGTATTACTGTATTGAAAATAATCTATAAAGTAGATTTTATCACTTTACCAGCATTCCCAAGATAAACAAGGATTTACTGAAAAATCATAGCCAATTGTAAATGAAATAATTTCATAAGCTAAATTAAATCTTAAATTTTTCAAACAAACATGCTGTACTTTATATGGGATATTGATGTACTTTAATATCTCCGATGTGAAGGGAGGTGAAAAAGTACCTGGGACTATGGGAGCCTTGCAAGGTCCCAGGTCAAGGGCATCTTAGAGATACCTTGAAGGAGGTGGCATTTGAGCTGGGTCCTAAAGAACAGGTAAGCTTTTGCCCAAAGCAGTCAGTGGGAAGAAGCCAATCTGCACAGCGATAGCAGCCATAGCTTGGAGGCCAAAATGCACATTAAGGTTTGGAGGACAAAAGAGAATTTGGATAGGGAGAGGCAGTGGGAGCTGAAACCTCAAATCCTGAAAGGCCGCGAATGCCTGGGCTGTAAGGTCGATAACTCACTTTCTGAAATGTGAGGAACAAAGAACAGCTCAAGTACCGGAGTTTGGAAATATCTCCCAGGGTCATCATTCACCAGGAACCTGCTCTAA
This sequence comes from Dasypus novemcinctus, assembly GCF_030445035.2. Taxonomy (NCBI): domain Eukaryota; kingdom Metazoa; phylum Chordata; class Mammalia; order Cingulata; family Dasypodidae; genus Dasypus; species Dasypus novemcinctus. The sequence goes on along the minus strand of NC_080673.1, from coordinate 153,398,586 downwards.
GGTTTCTCTTCCCGAGGTGAATTTGTTTTAATTTAAGGCTGAGCCATCTGGCTTCCTACAAGGCATAGAGTGTGAGAAATAAAGAGGCCACGGAGGCCAGAATATGCGATTCCTCCCTGTTCTCCTCCCCCTCTAACCCCTGTACCTCCATCCATTAAGACACAATTACTCCCCTGGCTCTTTCAAAGCCTGCATGGCCCACCTCTCCCACCTCTTGGCAATTAAATCCCTGCCAGTTAAAAGGCCAGAGAACAGGTGTGTTTCACACTCGGTTTCACTTTCCTGCAAGGTGCCAGACGGGCAGCCCCGAAGACCACAGACTTCTTTGTTCATTTAACAGCATCGGTGAGTAACCAGACAGCCTCTTCGCCTGCTGGCAGCCTCAGGTAGGGCCAGGAAGGGCAGGGGCGCCTCACGCTCCTGCTGAGGCCTCTACTTCAAGGATTGGCATATTGAGAGTAGCCCCACGTGGGAAGGCCGCATCCCGGGGCACTGCTCACCCTAGGAATCTATTCAGCCAGTCAGTCAGTCAGTCAGTCAGTCAGTCAGTCAGTCAAACACTTATCATTGAGCTGGGAGTCAACTCCTGCTCCAACATGAGATATTCAGTGTTGATTAGAAATGGTCACTGCTTCTTAAGGATTATAGTCTAATAGAAGAGACACAAACACAATTTTAATGTAATGTAGAAAGCATAGCAATGAAGACATTTATTTGCCATTTATTTGTATATTGGTTGATCAAGCAAGCTTATAAACTTATATGGTGCTTACTATGTGTTAGGCATTATTCTAAGCCCTATAGAAATATTAACTCATTTAATCCTTATCATCCCTATTTACAAATGTGGAAGCAGGGGTATTAAAAAGTTAAGTAGGGCGGCGGACTTGGCCCAGTGGTTGGGGCGTCCTTCTACCACATGGGAAGTCTGCGGTTCAAATCCCGGGCCTCCTTGACCCGTGTGGAGCTGGCCCATGTGCAATGCTGATGTGCGCAAGGAGTGCCGTGCCACGCAGGGGTGTCCCCGGCGTAGGGGAGCCCCACGCACAAGGAGTGCGCCCGTATGGAGAGCCGCCCAGTGCGAAAGAAAGTGCAGCCTGCCCAGGAATGGCACCGCACATATGGGGAGCTGACACAACAAGATGACACAACAGAAAAACACAGATTCCCGCACCGCTGACAACAACAGAAGTGGACAAAGAAGATGCAGCAAATAGACACAGAGAACAGATGGGGGGGAGGGGAGAGAAATAAATAAATAAATCTTTAAAAGGAAATCTTTGAAAAAAAAAGTTAAGTAAGAAGCAGATGTAGCTCAGTGGTCGAGCATCTGCTTCCCATGTACGAGATCCTAGGAGCAATTCCTGGTACCTCCAAAAAAAAAAAGTTAAGTAACCCGGGAAGCAGGTATAGCTCAGTGGTTGAGCAACTGCTTTGCCCGGACAAGGTCCCGGGTTCAATCCTTGATACCTCCTTAAAAAAAAAAAAAAACAAAGTCAAGTAACTTGTCTAAGTTCACCCAATTAGTAAATGGAATAACTAGGATTTGAAGGCAAATAGTTTGGCTCTCAAGCCCATGATCTTGACAGCTTTTTCTCACTGCAGAGGATACTTTGCTGTTTGACATGGTAAGCAATTCCAAAAGTGGAAATGGCATGCCAGTTGATGAAACAATAATAATAGCACCTAATGTGGATTGATCACATATTCTTTGCCAAGTGCTATGGTAGGAGGTTTACAGAAGTTATCTCATTTCATTCTCTTTCTATGAAGAACTATTGGTATCAACCCATTTTTATAGATCCGGAGAATGAGACTTGAGCAAGACCAGAAACTTATCCAAGTTTACAGAACTATTATGTGACAGAATTGAGCATTCGATCTGTCAACCTGATTCCAGTCCAAAGTCTTAATTGAAACTCAGGCCTGTGAGAGACACATTTGGGGGCAGAAGCTGCTTGGCATCCCTTAAACATCCCTGTATGGGAAAGCTTCTGTCTCTGTTTTTCTGATGCAAGAGCACTAGATGATCTCTAGCCCAAGGTTTCCCCTCAATCCATTCCCCACAGCGAAAGTACACACAGGTCCTTAGGATTTCTGGGGCTGGAATAAAAAGGAGCATATGGACATTAACCCTCTTGTGCCCAGACCTCAGGTAGCACCTGTGTCTCTTAGCCCAACCCCAAATGGTAATCACTGAAAGTACCCTGCAGGAATCAGGGCTGCCCAGACTGCGGGGGTGAGTCTGTCCCTGGCTTTGGGCTGAGATCTGTCCCTGGCTTTGATCAAGACGACTCAGCTGCAGCTGCCCAGGGAAGGAGAAGCATTTCTGTAATTGTCTGCCTTGAAGGGGAACCCTTTTCGACTTCGTATGCGGGTATGGTGTGTGCCCAGGCCTTGTGCTGGGTGCAGGCAGAGCTTTGTTTATGAGACCTGGACCAAAGGCTGCTAGTGGGGCTTGAGATAATAAACCAATGTTTCCCGGCAACTTCTTTGGCCGTATTTGTCCTCCTCCACCAAGTTAGCTAATCGCAGCTTCATTACTCAATTTGAGTTTCATTGTTGATCTGATTGAAGAGCAATGCCTCAAACAAAGAGCAATGGCTAAGCTCTGAGAAAAGAGGCTTTGTCAGGGGTTACTCTCAGCAGACACCTGGGGAGGCAGCGCCAGTGGGAAGGATAAATGACGGCACCCAAATAAGGTGGGAAAGGACTGCTTGGAAAAGTAAAGGGGACAAGGATCCAGGGGTAGCACTCAGGTCTCACTAAGATTCTTTGAGGTTGTGAGCAGGCAAAAAAAAGGGTTTTTTTTTTTAAAGCAACAGAGAGTTATAGAGTAATAATAGCTCTCAACCCCCTCAGACCCAAAATCCATTTTTAATACAAATATTGCAGAACTTTCCTTTACTATCATGAAATGAAACTCATGGCTAATAGAACCATCTTCACATATGAAAGAGAGAAATAAAAGGAAAGTAACTTATAATAAAGAAATCTGTATTTCAGGCCACAAATGGCTAGGGACAATACCCCAAGATGGAATGACTTGTCAGGCACTTGTATCGTTATGCGGAGTCATTATGAATGCACAATCACAAATGCAGACTGATTCAGTTGAGTCGTTTGGGTATGGGTGACTATAGTGACAATGACGACAATGATGATAATGGTGATGATGATACTGAAGTCAATGCCAAGGGGTGTTGCCACTGGTGACTTATTTAAGAACAATTCATGTTAAAGTTCCCAAACAAAGTACAATCATCCCTTGCTTTATGTGGAAGTTGTAATCCTGGAAAAATTAGGATATATTAAAACAAGCAACATTTACTCTGTTTTTACAGGTAAAGAGTTAGTTTCTGAATTCATATATAAAGAGGTTTTTCACATACTTGCATGGCTAGAAGAGATTTGAAATACATGCAGGCTGTGACACAATTCTCTCTCTCATTATGACAACCCAAAACAACCCCCTCCCCATATGTCTAGCTGCCCCAACTTTCACCCTTGCAGTGACAATGACGTAGGGTTTACTACTGTAACCAAATAAAACTTCTAAGAGATTAATCTGCATATATCCATTTGCTCATTCAACCAACCCTTACAGAGTACTTATTTTGATCAAGGAAGTTCTTCATTTATTTAACAAATATTTATTGAGTGTAAATCAAGAGCAAGAGGTCATGAGAATATGTATAAGGGTTGGTCCTTCCTCTCCAGGGCCTTGAAGTCTAATCTTTAAGATAAATTTCAACTATAAAAATAACATCAAAATAATAACTTACTGTAAAAATGACAAAAATGAGAAGATGAAAATGCGTTTGATTTATATTTGCTATGATGCTACATGGAAAAAGATAAGCAGTAACCCATTTGGATAAATGATTGCAATTGATACGTTACACAGCCCATCTATTTTTTGTTTGTGTTTTTCTTCCTATTTTGTTTTGTCATCAGTGTGTGTATATATGTACATGTTTGTATACACACACACATTCATATGTATATATATGTCTATATAAATCACTTGTAATATTGACTTTAATAACATCATCATCCATTCTAAGAGGCAAAGATCCTTGTTTCCAATGGTCAAGATGCCCCAATTCTCCCACCATGTCACAAGGACAGAGAATTCTGGTGCTTTACTGCATATCACACATACACGTACATGGCTTCCATACATTTCAGGGCTTTCCCAGTGCTGGGTTTGGAGGAAGTGAAAACAAAAATTTCTTGGTTATAAAGTTGTGAACTATCTGCCTTGGGAGAGTGGAAAGCAGAAACACAGTCAGAAGATGGCTCAGGAGGGAGGAAAATGTCCGGGCTCCGTAGGCATCCGGGGAGGCTTCGGCAGAAGGGTGGTAAGGGAGACACATGGGGTAATCAGAGAAGAAAAGAGAGTGCAGCTCCCCCAAGAAGCCTTTCCAGGTAGCTTCTCCACCCCCACCCCCACCCTACCTCCTGGTTGAACTGGTCTCTCTATTTTTCATCACACAATAGTAGTACCTAAATACTTAGTTATGCTTCTTTTTTTCATATGTCTGACGCCTCATAGCAAATTATGAGAGTAGAAGTTTTGTTGTTGTTTTTGTTTCTTTCCATTATTCTAAACCCGGAATGTGGTAGAGAACCTGGAAGAAGGGCACTAGGAACTAAACAGATTTTTGTTGAATGAATAGAAGGAAAGGAGAAATGGAGGGAAGGAGGAAGGATGAAAAAGAAATCAGATCAAACTTCTTTCTCTTGACACCCTTTTATCTTGTTCCCTCCAGATATTCCAACACGAAGAAAACAGGGTTACTTTCAGGAACAGATTAATGAGCTCAGAAGAAAGATGATGGATAAATGGATGTGTGGAGAGATGGACAGATGGATAGACAAAGATAGGAGAACAGTAGCTAGAAAGAAAGAAAGATAGCTAGATAGCTAGCTAGCTAGCTAGATAGCTAGATAGATAGATAGATAGATAGATAGATAACCCATTCACTTGCTATTGCTTGAGATTTTCTCAACAGTGAACTAAGCCTCTAATTCTGTAATTAGAAGCAAAAGAGCTTAAAATGCGAATTCCTAAGAGAAACAGACATTGATATGAAGGAGTTTTCATCAAAATGTAAATGATGATAGTATATTCTTTCTTATTTTGGAAGGGGAAAGGGTAGAAGACTAAGAGACAGTCCATTTGATGGAAGAAGATGCTTCTGAAGAGGTGAAAGTTCTCAAAAAGGGCACCCGGCTCCTGAGGCCAAAATTCTGCCAAGTACATGCTCATCTGTGGGCACTGGAGCTGCTGCCAGCATGGCTGGCTGTGCCACTCAGAGGGGTGGCTGAGCCATGCCCACCTCCATGGGCCGCTGCTCCCAGCAAATAATAAGCTGGTCACAAGGAATTTTTAAGCTGCTGCTTAAAAAGACCATGTTGTGTGACTCTGAGAGAGCTGCATAAACCCCAGCATGTAGAAATCTTGAGATAAGCTTTCCATTTTACTGAGCACTGCTCAAGCGCTTCCTAGAATATTGCGTTTGAGCCCTGTAATTAAAGAGGAAAGAGGAGGACGCAAAGAGGTTCTAGGAAGAATTGTGAGGATATGAAAGGGTTGGAAACAATAAGACTTAAGAAAAAAAGGTTAAAGGATATGGGATTATTTAGACTGAAGGACAGAAGGTGAAGGAGCCGAATAACAATAATCATCAAATACACTCATCCTGTTGTCAGAGCACAGGGCTAATTCCTCCATGATAAAATAACCATTTGGCTCTTGCTGGATGGACTTGTTAGCAAAACGAGAGGAATTCAGGCTAAAGGAAAGAGCTGAGTGATTGGGGCCATCAAAATATGTCTAGCTGACCCAGGTCTTAGTCAAGTTTTGTGGGGCTGTAAGGATCCTCAGCAAGCTGGAAGCCTTGGGCAGGGGGTGGGGCAGAGTGGGGAGCTGGGGGGAGAGAGAGGGGGAGGTGGTGTGCAATTCTTTCTAGACAGTGTCATTCTCAATAGGATTAGAGAAACCCTTAGTGTGACTATAAGAAATATCCCCCCAGCAGGTTTATTTGTCCTTTAAGCAAAAGTTTATTATCTTTGCCATTGTAAAAATAATGCATGCTCTTTGAGGAAACCAGTTGCTTCCCAAATAAAATCACATCCAGATCTTCCAGGGTTGTCGGTGGAGGGGGAATTTGATATGTGTGTGCAGAGGTGGAGGAGGGGGGTGGCTAGGACATTAAAACGAAACTATACTGAAAACTTGGGATTGCTGGGAAGCTTGATTTGCAACAATACAATCTGGGTTTACAACGTAGAGTTTCCTAATCATCAGCCTGGGGTCCCCCGCATTGATGTCCCCTGCCATGTCCCTGCTGCAGCCATTTGTAGTAAGAGGTCACCAGATCAAGCCTCCATCCTACTAGGTGCTGGTGAGAGATGAATCTCAGGTTAGGGGTTAGCAGTGACGCCCAGCCATCCCCTCCCAAATGGAAATACTTCAACCTTAGAGAACCTCGAATCATTTTATCAAGGAAGGAAGCAGATTTCCTTACTCATCCCATAAGAACCTGGCAAATATTAAAACCGTGGTGGAGACCTTTTCCAATTCAGCATACAAAGACAATTGTGTTGGTTTATCTCCTTCTAGTCTTTTTTCTATATTTCTACCTTACTGTTTGTTTTGCACAGTTAATCTGATGACAAGGGATTTTGCATTTAACTTTTTTCGCCTGTTTTAGATGTTAAGGTAATAAAAATGATATGTATTTTATGAAGCCCATATTTGTAAATATACATATAGATATATAGTTAGATTTAAAAGAACAGGCAGGTGGGGAGCAGGTGTAGCTCAGAGGTTGAGCAGCTGGTTCCCATGTATGAAGTCCCAGGTTTGATCCCCAGTAACTCCTTAAAAAAAAGAATGGGCAGAAATAAACCAAAATACAACAGTGGTTATTCTAGATGTGGGATTATAAATCAATTTAATTTTATTTTTGATATTATTATTGTTGTATTCTCTATAATTAGTATGCCTTGCTTTTGAAAAATAAGAAATAAATTATGGTACAATTATAACATAAAAATGTCCTTTTTATTATGAACTCTGGGACAACACCATTTCTAATGGATGTTTGGTCAAAGGTGTAGCTGATACTTTAATGATTCCTCCCTACATTGTTAAAGTTAGGTTGTTTCAAATCACACTACAAAGGGCATATTCTCAATGGGAGCATGTCCTAAGATAGATTCCCAGAGGTGAAACTACTAGCTTAAATGATGATTGCTGCTAAATTCCCTAGCCAGTTTCTGACAAACAGACTCTGGCTTTGATCCTCCCCATTCTAGCTCTTATATCTTTGGCTATCTCTCTCTCTCTCTTTTTTTAATCTCCAGCTGGATTTCGGCCTTGCATGCTTTCATTGTCCCTGCCTTCCTGTATGGATCGCTGTAGTCCTTCCTGCGCATTTCTCTCCCTACTTCCCTTGCAGATGCCTTAAGGCACCGGTGTTATGGTTTTTCCACAGGCGTGCTTCCTCCCAGCTCCTGCCAATGAGACAATACTATTATTAGCTCCCAAACCTCCGTTTCCGCCTTCTTGAAATTCAGGACACAAGAAAGCAGGACACAAGCATGCAGAAGTGTCAGAACCTTGGCATCTGCCCTGAGGGCTTGTCACAACCCTACATGTTTACTTTGCTGGCACCATGAATAGCCTTAAAAAAAATTAACAAAAATTAAGGTCATTTGCACACTTATGATGACATTTCTTTGATGCACTGTATAGTGTCCCCATTCCTATCAGATAGGCAGCCACAAAAGACAGTGGGTTATTTGTAAGTTTATCTAATGCATGTGACTTGTAAGCTGTTTACAGACTTTTACGGGCATGCGGACTCTCCTCCTTGCCTTCATTCATTGCCTGAGACCCTTAGGCAAATCCTTCCAATGTGAATACAAGCATTAGAAGGGACCAGACTAAAACAGATGTTCCCACTGTGTTCTAGGCCAGAGGGTACCTGGCTCTTTTTTTTGGAGTTGTGCAGTTGTTCATTTTCTGTAATAAACGCTGTTCTTTGCCTTCCCCAACTTCATCTCACAACTTGTCCATAGCTTTATTACTTTGGTCACATTCATAGAACTTCAGAGCTCTCAAGGACCTTCTAGGTCATTTGATCCAACTGTCTCATTTTACAAATGAGAAAACTGAAACTTAGGGTGGTAAAGGGATAAATAAGTTTGCAGCAGAAACACAACCGAAGCTCCCAGAGCTGGACTACCAGTCCACCACGTACCTCTGTCTCTGTTTTCACTGTTGTGGGCCAGAGGCCAGAGGCCACTACCACATTTACAGAGCAAAGATTAGTGACTGTGAGATCTTCAGAACAATCTCCCAAGTCAGATTTCCTGAGCGTGAAAATGTGTGACAATTCTAAGGGTAATTTTATGAATGTTCAGACTGTATCACTCCAATGGATGAACAATAGTATCTAAAGTTAAATATTATTTTTGGAGGTGTCATATATGAAACAACTTTTAATGTTAGGTATTCCTGAATCAGATAGAAAACAACTTATCTTTTCTACAAATATTCTTAAGCAAATGCAAGAAAAGCCATTATTACAGTAACCTTGTTCCCGCAGGTATAAACTGGCAGGTGTAAACTCCACATACCCCTTGCTTTCTGCCCGGCACTTCTCTGATGCCAGTGCAAGATGCCTGGGGGTTTCTACTTGGTACTCCACACACACAACCTGAATGTGGAAGGGAATCAGCAGCTCAGGAGGCAGCCGTTGACCAAAGGGGGGCCAAGCTAAGGGATACTATTCCCTTTTCTATTTCTTGGATCTGCAAACCTGAATATCTGAAGCATATTCTACCTGGCTCATGTGATGGTGTTATGCTGGATGGACCCCAAAAAAGTTTGTTCTTAAAACTAATCCCTTCCTGTGCATGTGGACCAATGTAAGTAGGATCTTTGGGGTGAGTAGGACCTCATTCAAGGTGGGTCTTAATTCTCTTACTGGAGTCCTTTATAAGAGAATGGAATCCAGATGAAGAGAAGAGAAAGCCATGGAAGCAAGAAGCTGAAATAAATGAAACCAGAACAAGAAAGAAGAGACCAGTAGATGCCGCCATGTGCCTTGCCATGTGATAGAGGAGTCCAGGATGGCTGGCAGCCAGTCTTCAGGGAGAAAGCATTGCCTGATGATGCCTTGACTTGGACACTTTTATCAATCTCAGATCTGTAAGCTTTTAACTTAATAAACTCCCATTGTTAAAAGCCAACCCATTTCATGGTATCTGTACTTGGCAGCCTAGCAAATTAGAACAGCTCCTAAGGTCCCAGTGGGACTTAGGCCCAGGTGCCCTCAGCAGTACCCAGGTGCCCTCAGCAGTATCCACTTCAGTAACACATATCTTTTCCTGTCTTTTCCTCCTACACTGTCACAATCTTTCCAACCCCCCACTCCTGTTCCTTGGAGTCATTTCCTAAAATAAGCTCTCTACATGAAAGCTCTTGTCTCAAGCTTTACTTTCTTAGAAGAAAGTCAAGGTAGGGCTTGCCTCAGTAGAGATACTATAATTGTCCCCATTTTACAGATGAGGAAACAGAGATTCAGAGAGTTTAGAAAACTTCTCTTGGGCAAATGGTTGGTGAGTGGCAAATCAAAGAATTATGCCCATATGATTTCAGAGCCAAAGTGGCTAACATTATACTCTATTCTTTCCAATATATGCCTCTTGTGTCTTACTATCCCAGAAGGAGGCAATTCCCCATAAATTCATCTCAAGTTCAAAGTTTTCTCTTTGTGCCCAGCTCCACCAGCCTCTCCTACTTACCACAAGATTCCCAATTGCAGGAGAACCAAACTCAAGTGCCGCCAGGGGTCATGTGGTAACAATCATAATGGCTAACATTTTTTTGAGCTCACCAATGTACTAAGCACTGTCAATGGTGTTTTACATGCCTCAGCTCACATAATTCTCACCACAACCATATACAGCAGGCACCACTACTATCCCCATCTTAGCAATAAGAAAACTGAAGCTCATGGAGCTTGACAAAGGCACACAGCTTTTAAGAGGTAGAGCTATATAAATGCACCACCTCCCCCCATCCCACATGGGACAAGACTCCTGGGGATGAACCTCCCCAGCACCAAGGGATTACTCACCAAGTGCCAACTAGCAATGCACCTGGAAAAAGACCTTGACCATAAGGGGGAAATGGTAAATACAAACGAGTTCTTATGTATGGCTAAGAGATTTCAGAGTGAGTTGGGAGCTCATTCCAGAAGTTCTGCTTATGCATATCTCAGCAGGATCTCATTGACTGCCACAGTAAATATTGCGTCAAATAGCAGGGCTTCTGAGGGCTCTAGAGACATCCAGACACTATAAGCAGGGCAGACAGATCTGCCTATATCAGTAAGTCCACTCTAATACATATTTTAGGTCTCTGTCCTATGGACCCTGGGATGGTGATGTCCACTCCATCTCCTTATCAAGAGGGGGTTTAGATTCCACATGGATGATGGATGCAATTCTCCAACTTGCAGATGGAGGCACTCTTGGTTCCCTGGTATGGTGGTTGACCATCTTCACCTCCCTGTTAGCTGGCCTGGGTAAATCCAATGAGCCAGAGGATAGGAATTGTAAGTTTTCTGAGGCTCAAGGCTCAGCTGGCACATGGACAGTCCAGAGATTCAAGTCTCCTGAGTATACATCAACCCTAGTGCCAACCACAGGTTCAGTAAAAGTGACAGAAGAGGCATGTGTGGAAAGGTCACATGTGAGTGACTACAGTGTAAACTATTATCCATGTGGTGCATCCAAAACATAGTCACCAAATGCAATGAATGTGCCACAATGATGAAAGAGGTTGTTGATGTGGAAGGAGTGGGGTGGGAGGGGGGTATATGGGAACCGCTTATAATTTTTGAATGTAACTTAAAAAAAAAATAAAGAGATTGTAAAAAAAAATTAGGGTATTTTCATTACTCAAAAAATACAACAGAAAACACATCGCTACCACACCCATATGTTAGAAAAACTAAAGACAACACTATGCTGTTTCCAAATAACCAACGAGAAATAAAAGAATTAAGATGTAAAAAAAATTAAATAAATAAATAAATAAATAAAAAGAGGTAGAGTTAGCATTCTAAGCCAGGCAGTATAATTCCAGACATGCTTTTTATGGCCTCCCAGGAGAATGCAAATGAGTGAAGCTGACTGAGTACAGAAAAATAGGGAATGGTGAGTACTGTGGCAAATCAGAGCGCACATTTCTACCAAGAGTTAGGAGTAAGAATGGGGAGGCAATAAGCTCCTTAGCTGCATATGATGGTTGCCTAGAGGTAATAATTCCAGTCTGATGTGGCCAGATTTTCTGATTTTTTCAGGAACCTAAAAATTTAGATTTTATAGAAAGTCTTCTAATTTGTTTGTCTATTGAGTTATTTATATTTAAGTTCTGTGCAAACCAAACTAAATGAGTCTATTCATCAAATTTAGCCCTTCAGATACTAGTTTGTAAAGTTTGCTTAGATACTTGGAATTTAGCATTTTGAGTTCCATCTTTTCACAAAATATAATATCATTGTCTCAAACTGACAGTGGAGTTTCTGACTTCTGGAAGAGATAAGATTAGTCGGGAAGAGTGATCAAGTGGAATCTCTTTAATTGTCATAAACAACCTGGAGCAATTTTTCTCTAAAATAACCAGTGAATTGGATATTGCATTTGATGGAATATATGGTCATAGAGATTGATGCTGGCTTATGAATCCATAAGTTCTTAGTAATGGAATAAAGATGAAGTATTCTATACTAGTTATAAATCCAGTCCTTAGATTTTGTGGCTGGACACGGTATTGTATTTTTCATAATACAATATTTCATTCTGACTGAAAAAAGTAATACATAATGTCAATTTTAGAAAGTGTGAAAAATGCTAAAAAAAGTTAGAAATACAATTATCATTCATAATCCTCCTGCTCAGAGAAAATATGAACATTTGGGTGTGTTTCCTTCCAGTCTTTTTTTTCTAGACATAGAACAATTTTGATAGCTAGATCTCAAAGGAATTTGAGGTTTTTAAAGAATTTGCTTATAGCATAAACATAGACTAAAAAATGAAGAAATTCAATTCTGCCTGGTTCAAAGCCACTTAAAGTGATTCTCGAGTTTTCATATTATTACAGTATAAACATCCTCAGATTGCTTAGAGTGCATTTGTTTTACTTCCTGCCTTTTCCTTTGCTTCCAATTTTCTAAGATTGCTTTTTAGCATTAAAACGCTGTATATTTCAAACTAAAATAAATTTTGTTGTGACACTCTTTTGAGGATTTCTTGACAACCATAAGTTACACTTATGGTTCTTCAAAACAAAATTAATTCATAAAGGGTCCAGGATTGGGAATCCCTCCCACTGGATATAATAAAAGAGTCTGAGTGAAGATCTTTCCAATGTGTAAACTAACTCACCAGAGAGTAAAACATTTTGTGGAGCCCTCTGAGACGGACGGAATATTGCAAGTTTCGATGAAGCAAACACTAATTTACTAAAGAAGATCTCAGCAGCCTAAGATTCCATACAGTCCTATATAAATACTATTTTTATTACTGTAATCCCTTCTCCTTTTCTCTTTCTTAATGGGACCCTAGTTTGGTTTTTGTTGTTTTTAATCTGGTATCCACTTGATCCTGTTTATGCTAAGCCAATCACCTGTTGTCTATTTTTAGTCCAGGAGAGGAAGTTATGAGACCTATGGTGAATCAATCAGATGGAAGGGAAGACTTTATTCCAGAGTTGGAGAGGGGTTGCTCTCACCCCTGCTGCACCCAAACAGAGAAACCAGTGGCTTAGATTGCCACGAGCAACCAAGTAGCAAGCACAAGTGGAATTGTGTTAGGATTAAGGTGAAGCAGAAGATGGCAAAGTGAAAACATGGACAGAGACTAGGTCCTTGAGATACCAAAGAGACTCGGAATGTAATATCTGAGGCTTGTCCAACTGTGGACTCCCAGTTATGCAATATAGTATATTTATTCTTTTAGTCAGTTTGCGTCAGTACTTTCTGTTACATGCAACCAAAAGCATTCTAACTGGAACTAACACATTTTCCCCAGTTATAGCTTAGGTAATTTGTGTCTTATATAGGTAGAACATGGAGAATGTGTGATACATAAAACACCTCTACTATTCACATAAAGCTGGTTTCCCCAGAGCTCAATTTCTCTTCAAGCTTCTAGATGCTGTAACTAGTCCTGTATTATCTAAAATTCTAAATTTACTAAAGCTGTTCTATAGTTTTGCTATATATATCATGACAAACAAGAACATGCTAGGAATTGAGTTTTACAAATGTTCACAACCAACATGGTGAATTTTACTCTATTCCTCATACACTGAGTATACACTTTGAATGGATTGTACAAGACATGGGACTGTATAGCACAGTGAATCCTATGGTGGATGATGGACTGTACATGTATGAGAACATTCTCACATGAACCATAACAAATATATAACAATAATACAGGGTGTTAATAATAGGGTGGGTTTGGGGAAAAGAACACCAAATGTAAGATATGGACTATAGTCAGTAGTAATATTCTGATGATGCTCTTTCATCATCTGTAACAAGTATTACACAACAATGCAAGGTGTTGGTGGTGGGGTGATGTATGGGAACCTGGTATGCTATGCATGTTTGTTTTGTACATTCACAACTTTTACTATATACTTACTGTTGAAAAAAGTATAGCTCAATAAAATAATTTTAAATATAAAATTGAAAATATCACCAAATACAAATATTTCTGTATCAGAATTTCATTTAACTGCTCAATGACATCAAGGATCCAGGCTCTTTCTCTTTCAGTTCTGCAATCCTTGGCGTGCCTGATTCAACATCTAAGGCTGGTGCAGGATGCAATACCTTCAAGAGCAAGGGAAATTGAACAAATGAAGGATCTGCTAAGCAGGAAGACAGAGGTAGGGGAACGATGGCTCTTTTATGAAGGCAAGGGAGGGTGCCTGGCACATACAGTCTTTTTTTTTTTTTTAAGGGGAAATCATTCATTTATTTAGAGTCAGTCTTGAGTTTATTGTACAATCACTCCAATTTTCTAAACCTTCTTTGCTTAATTATATAATGATCATTGCTGCCATCATGCAAATATCTCAAATCACATATTAAGTAATTAAGAAAATAATGTGTTTAAAAGAGTAGTGGATTAAAATCATGGAATCACAGAAAATCACATTGACTTTTTTGTTCCACTTCAAAGAGCTGACTCATACCAAGCTTAGAGTCACCTAAAATCCTGAGGTAATGCAAGTTGCTATTAAATCATGACTCCCTTCAAATCTTTTTCTCCTAAATATCAGAGGTCCAACCTTCTACTGATGAGGTTAATTACCTGCTATGAGCATTTGGAACTCCCTAAAATGCCCAGCATACAAAATTTTATTTATTTAGATTAACTATATAAATTAAGAAGAAACCTGCCTGCAACAACTTGGATAAATCTCAAAAGCATTATGTTGAGTGAAAGAAGTCAGACACAAGAGAGTACACACCATATGGGTCCAGTCTTTAAAGTCCAAGAACAGATACACTAATTTGTGATAGTCACAAAAGTTGGTGGAGAGGACTAACAGCAAAGTGACAAAGGAATTTCTGGGGGGATGGAAATATTCTCTGTTTTCTTTTGGGTAGTGGTTATGTGAGTGTATACGACTGTCAAAACTCATTGAACTGAACACTTAAGGTCTCTGCATTTTAATCTCTGCTTATTATACATCCGTAAAAACACTAAAATATAAAGAACAAATCCACATATTGGAAACTACCTAAATGGCTCAGCAAGAGGTAACATCATCTTATGGCACATCCGTACACTGAAATATGATGGGACTTTAAAAGAAAATGAGGCAGGTAGTTCCTACTGAAGTAGGATGAACTCGAAGGGATAAACCCTTAAGTTAAAAAAGAAGGATATTAAATAGTATGAAGAACATGCTGCCATTTGTGTTAAAAACAATTTTTTTAAGGGGAAGAATTCACCTGTACATGTATATTTGAATATGTATCAAACAGCCTGGATAGATACACAAGACACTGGTGGCAGTGGGTGCTGTAGGGTGGAAGTGGGTATGTGACATGGAAGAGTTGGAGGCTGGAGGGAAAAGAAGGATTTACTGTTAATTTTTGAACTAATAAAATGTGCTATGTGCACATCCATTGTCAATTTAAATAAGTTAATTTATTTAAAGAGTAAAGATACAAAGCTAATGAAGAATAAGAGGAAGCAGAGTTATTTGCAGTAATTAAAGTGGTCCAGACAGTGACACAGAGTGAGCCTTTACCCATCTAGCCAGCAGATCAGACTTCCTCAGGGTAGGCACATCACCTATCCGTCAGTCTGTCCACTCCTCTCAACTGGCACTTACCAGATCCTCTTTGAGGTCCTTGATTGACTTTCACTGTGTATATGGTTTAACATCAATGCTAAATTGAAAGTGATCTTGAATGCAACCTCCTGGTCTTATAATTTTTTTGTTTTTTTTGCACCAACTCATTCTCTGCAAACAGTTGGCAGCTGTATGTTCAACTGCTTAAGTTATTAATAATTGTGAAGGGCCAGTTTTGCACAAATATTTAAGTGAATTGCAAATTATCATGTGAGATATTGGTGACCCCAAAGAGGTTTCAGCCAATTGAGATTTAAAACATTTTTACTTTTATTTTTCAAAATTATCTTGATGTGACTCACTTAAAATATACATTGCCCCCAAATTAATTTGTCTGTAAAATACTTGTAAATCAAATCCTATTTTATTTATTTATTTTTAAAAGATTTATTTATTTTATTTCTCTCCCCTTCCCCCCCCCACCCCAGTTGTCTGTTCTCTGTGTCTATTTGCTGTGTGTTCTTCTTTGTCTGCTTCTGTTGTCAGCGGCATGGGAATCTGTGTTTCTTTCTGTTGCATCATCTTGTTGTGTCAGCTCTCCGTGTGTGCAGCACCATTCCTGGGCAGGTTGAACTTTCTTTTGCGCTGAGCGGCTCTCTTTCTGGGGCACAATCCTTGCACGTGGGGCTCCCCTGCACAGGGACACCCCTGCGTGGCAGGGCATTCCTTGCGCGCAACAGCACTGCACATGGGCCAGCTCCACACAGGTCAAGGAGGCCCAGGGTTTGAACCGTGGACCTCCCATGTAGTATGTAGTGGACGGACGCCCTAACCACTGGGCCAAGTCTGCTTCCCCAAATCCTATTTTAAATGCAGTGGAGGCTCATTACTTAAAACTGTTTTTCATGTTAAAAAAAAAAAAAAACAAATAACTTTTTCTTTTTGAGGTGAGATTCACATAACATTAACCATTTCAAAGCAAACAATTCAGTGACATTTAGTACATTTACAATATTGTGCAACCACCACTCTGGTTCTAAAATCTTACTTTTTTTTATAGGTATACTATTCCCATCAGTAACAGTGTAATATAGTATTTTTGTGACATGAGTAATCATAGAAAAATTAATATTTCCTAAATTCAAAAGTCTAAGTCATATATTTTCCTAATGCAGGCCTCAGCGGCACTTGGATTAACATCAAAATGACTTTTTTCTGGGCCATACACTTAAATCTTAATTTACTTTCCCTTCTTATTTTTATTGTTGGAAGATGAGGGTGAATGCAATTATTAAAGGGGAAAGGAAATGGGATTATAAAAGACAAAGGCATAATCCTAGAATATTGGAAAAACGGAGGCCCTGGAGCTTTGCATAACAATGAGGGGAAGAGAAAGACTGTCCCTGAGAGAAAAGTGGTCTCACCCAGGAAGTGAGGGAAGGAGGTGGGCTGGGTGGGCTGGGGAGGAAGGAAAGGAGCAAACAAGAAGCTCTTGAATCCCCAGCACCTAGCACACAGCGGCACTCAGGAGGTATTTGTAGAATTTAACTGAGTGAATTTACATTCCCTCCTGTGTGAAGCATGCATGCCTACCATCTTGCTCTCGCAGACACGGCAGGATTCAGGGCAAGGACAGTGTCCCGCGCTGGGCTAGGCTCTCATGACACAAGCTATCTCATTGTGGAGAATTGACCTAAGCCAGTGTGGTCCTTCAACAGTCACTGGTTCTTCTGGTAAGCATCAGTTGTCTCTGGCCATTGAGGTGGTTAAAAGCCATAAATCTCCCTTCCCCAAACTCCCCCACCTCATTAGGTGGTGTGTTACAATGAAAGCATGTCTTAAACTGACCATCCTCTAAAAGTGCAAGCACTCATTGGCAGGTCAGCACAAAACATACAACCTGTTTTTGTGAGCTTGGAGAAGCCCTACTCCTTGTGCTTAAAAGCCTCTGACAGCACCTTTTGTCAGGAGCTCATCCTGGGGCTTTCAGCAACATTCTGTCTGGTGGATCAGCCAATCTTCCAAGCGTGTAACCGGAGGCTTCCATGAACCTGGAGGCAGACAGAAAACCAACCTGAGCTCTGAAGGAGACATTGCTCCGAAGGTACCAGGATGTACCCATTCTCGCTCCTCCTCCATGCAAAGGCAGTGAGGCCTGCTAAACTTCCTACAGAAAACATATTTTGAACACTAACGTCACCAAAGAAAAAAAGTTTGTGTCGCATCCCTAACACAAATTAAAGAACCTCCTGGAATGTATTGTGTTACAGGTTTATTCTGAGGGACTATAAAATGATATTACTACACAGTGCCATTCGATTTAGCCTTCACAACTCCATTGCTATTATTCTTAGTCTACAGATAAGGAAACGGACGCCAGGGGAATTGAAGTAACACATCCAAGATCATGCCGTCAGGACCAGGATCGATACCTGCTGCTGAGTTTCAGAGCCCACACTCTTAACCACTATACTCCGCTACATTTCCATCTGAAAATAAGAATTATTCTAATATTACAGGGATTTAGAATCCCCAATAGTTTTTTTTAATTTTTTTTAATCCCCTTTTGCTTTGAAAGCAAGGATCTAATATTCAGGGAAGCAAATGTGTGAGCTAGCAACTGTCATTCAAATTTAAGTCTCTGGACAACAGTTTGAGCAAATTTGTGCATTGGGAACTATACAAATGTCTTTTTCATTCCAAATGGAAATTTGATTTTTGAGTCTCTGAGGAAGAAACAATATTCTTATAAATTCATTCAGTACTTTTTAAAATAGAAAAATATCAATTAAAAGTTTAGTTCTGCTAGATTTGGTGGCTAAAATGTTAATGTGTGGTCTATTTGAAATGTAACAATTCAGAGACAGCTTTCTAGTCTATCATGCTGAAATTAGCTACTGGGAAACATCAGTAGGACATTTCAAGTGACTCATTACTGCTGAGGAAATAAAGATTTTGGCTTTGGAGTCATCTAGACTGAGTTGGAATCCTAGTTCCACCATTAAATGTGCAGTTTTATGCAAACTGTTTAACATCTCTAAGCCTCAGTTTCTTCATTTATGAAGTAAGAGTAATGGGGAAAATGTGAGTCCAGTTCTTAACAGAGCATGATACATAGTAGTGATTATTAGAATGTAAATTATTCCAGAGGAATTTGCATTTATTTGAGGATCCCAGGTACAAACAGCCTGCAAGTCACAAATTTAGAAGGATTTTCCTGACCTGACCTTTCACATTGCTATCTCCAGAAAGCCACTCCAACCTTGCTAATGGTGTATATATATATATATTTGGAGAACTCTGGATTTTGGTATATTATCATTTAGCTGGGCTGGGTTGTAAGCTGCCATATGCCCTAGGCAAGTTCTATGTAACCTGGTTTAAGTAATCAAATAGGAAAAAAAATCAAAGTCAGATTGCTGTCTTTGTCTGACACTTTCCATCTCATGAAGTTGTCATTTTAAAAAGTTACAGTGCTGCTTTAGGAATGTGAGAGATAGATTTCTGGTTCCCAGAGGCAGAACTAAAAATGGCATGTGGGGGAGCAGATGTGGCTCAGGCAGTTGGGTGCCCACTTCCCACATGGGAGGTCCTGGGTTCAGTTTCCAGTGCCTCCTAAATAAGACAAAAACAAACAACAAGCAAGATATCAAACAAAAACAATGAGCAGACAACAAGCAAAACAATGAGCAAACAGACAGGGAGCCATTGGGGGGTGGGGGGAGGGAATAGCATATAGGAAATTTCCAAGGATATATATGGAATCAAATGGAATAGGAAGTAAAGAATTCCCTGTAATTGGAAACATTCAAGGAGGGTTACAGGCCGTGATGAGTGGAAAGGACATTTCTGCTTGTTAGAAAGCTGCACCTGTAAGAAAACAAAAGCTCACCTGGTCTTGTAAAAACGAGAGGAGGACCTGGATAAAATGGCTGGTGAGTCAAACAACAAGAAACAATGATATTTACAACCTAAACCTAAAACACAGGTCCCTCCCCTGCTCCCCATTGATTGGGTACTTCAGGGGTTACAGCCTATCCTAGACGTCTAACTAAGTGACTGTTTCCACTCTCAGTTGCTGCTCCCGCTCTCTCTACACTCCTGCGGAATGGGTGGCTTTGCACCACTTTCGCTTTCACCCCAGCAGGCTTTTCAAATTTGACTCTGCTTTCACAATTGGCCCTGCCCCCACTTCTCACCATCGCCCCCCCCCCCCCCCCCCCCCCCGTTTCTGCACCACTTTACAAATTCTTGGTACACCAAAGCTGCTAGAACCTCTTTCTGTCCCTCCTCCAATGGCAGAGCTGGCTCTGGCTTCCCCTTTGTGAAAATCAAATTTAACCCTTTCCTACATGCTTTAGGTGGGTAATGGAACCAGATAACGATGATAATCATCACCATTATCTTTATCATCATCATCATAGATCTCATTTATTGAGGCCATGTGCCAGCACTGTGTTAGATGCTTCACGTATTTTAGTTCTTTCAATTCTCATAGGAAACTTTCAAATTTTATAGAATATAATCGCTCTTAAACATTAGGAAACCAAAGCTCAGAGAAATTAAATAATTTCCTGAATCTCACACAGTTAGAGTAGAGCTTCTGGGATTGGATCCAGAGTCTATACCATTATGCTGTCTCCAAAAATGACCCAGGTCAACGGTTGTCAAACATTTGGGGGGAGGGCCATCAAAGCCCTTTTATCAAATAAAATCTTACACTCTATGCCAATTTACAAACTGTTAAAATTGTATTGCATTGCTATACATTTATTTTATAATTTCAACTGTATAATATTTATTTATTTTTTTCTCCTAATTTTTTTTATTCTTTTTTTTTTTATTGACTTTGTAATAATATTACATTAAAAATATATATGTGAGGTCCCATTCAACCCCACCCCCCCGCCCCCCCTCTCCCCCCCCAACAACACTCGTTCCCATCATCATGACACATCCATTGGATTTGGTAAGTACATCTTTGGGCACCTCTGAACCTCATAGACAATGGTTCACATCATGGCCCATACTCTCCTCCATTCCATCCAGTGGGCCCTGTGAGGATTTACAATGTCTGGTGATTACCTCTGAAGCACCATCCAGGGCAGCTCCATGTCCCAAAGACGCCTCCACCTCTCATCTCTTCCTGCCTTTCCCCATACCCATCGTCCACCATGTCCACTTTTCCCAATCCAATGCCACCTCTTCTATGTGGACATTGGATTGGTTGTGTCCATTGCACCTCTATGTCAAGAGGAGGCTCAGATTCCACATGGATGCTGGATGCAATCCTCCCATTTTCAGTTGTAATCACTCTAGGCTCCATGGTGTGGTGGTTGTCCTTCTTCAACTCCATCTTAGCTGAGTGTGGTAAGTCCAATAGATCAGATTGTAGGTGCTTGAGTCTGTTGAGGCTCAGGACCTGGCTATCACATTGTCAGTCCAGAGATTCAAATCCCCTAAATATATCTTAAACCCCAACATTAACTGCACCTCCAGCACATTAGCATGAAAGTCTTATGAAGGGAGATCCCATCTGAGTCCAGATTCATCACACATAAACACCATTTCCAAAGAGGGGCCATCTGACCTGGTAGTTAACCCCATCGGCCATGACCATAACTCCCATGGGTCTCTTTAGCCCTCAAAGGAACCAATATCTGGGGGTTGTATCTGCTTTATCTGTCTTTCTGACTCTGCTCAGTTGTGCATGAGGGCAATCCTTCTGCCAGCCTCCAGACTCTTTTTTAGAAACTTGTAGCCATATAAACTCATTTCTCTTTTCCATTTCCCCCTTACTTTAGGTCAAACAGCATTTTAAAGTCATGGTATTTTATGTAGACATGGATATTCTGCTGATCCGCATTGAACCTTCCGTATAAGGTCATTTTCCAGTTGCATCATCAGTTGGTAGTTGATAGTGGTCCCTCGGTGCCAGGGAGGCTCATCCCCGGGTGTCATGTCCCACGCTGGGGGGAAGGCATTGCATTTACATGCTGAGTTTGGCTTCGAGACTGGCCACATTTGAGTAACATGAAGGCTGACAGGAGGAAATTCCCAGGCACAATGTTGCTCTAGGCCTTGTTCTTATTTTAGGTTTGTCAGCTCAGAAGCATAGTCATTAGCATCAGGGGCTCACTGTTGAACCCTCACTCCCTCCCGGTCCCCACCACTGTACCTGGGAGACTGTCGCTGCTCCCCTAGGGACCACGACAGAGCACCACTGGCCAGGAACCCAGTACCCCCCCTACTGTGGTTTTTAATTGTTGCCACTATGAGTATATCCAAACATTACCATGCACCCTGGACATATGTTCTGTACAGCTCCCTGTCAGCCATATATCACCTGTCATTGGTATCCCATACCAGTATCCCTCCTGTATAATATTTAGTTATTAGAAAGTCACCTATGGAAACCACAGGGATGTTTGTTGAATAGAAAAATTTGCTAACTGAAGTTATGGATGACAAATACTGTTTAATATCAGCCTCGGCATTCAAATTATGTTTTTCTTTTGTTTGGGTGCACAGTATTGCAAATGGAACAGTGTTTTCACTGTCCTCTTTGATATCACTGGATATCCTTTGATTAGACTAATTTAGAAGTTGAAGAGAAGATCAGCGGACATGTGGTCTGAAGTCTGAATCATTAGCTCTATCTAACAAGTACATAGCGTGCCTTATCATAATACAGAAGTCAGAATAGAAGTACCCAAAGCCTACAGAAACTGCTTAAACAATCTATGATATGGTATCACATGCAGTTAATCACTCAACAAATTCTATTTATGAAAAGGAGCAGAACATGTGGGTTAGGAGCATAAGCTTTGCAGTAAGCAGCTCAGCTCCATCACTTCCTAGCAAATTGACCCCAAGCAAGGTCATAACTTCTTTCAGCCTCAGTTTTCATTTGTAAAATGGGGGTTGTCATGACTTGACCAAGCCACTGTGTTTGTTTACAATTACTAAGTTCTTCTGGACAGCTAGAAGTGAAATTTAACAGGTAGAACTAGGTCTCTTCCACTGCATCCTGTTAAAATGACAGAGTGTTGTCATACATACAAGACTTATATAGCAAATATATGTCATTCAATCTTATTTTATGTAAGCTCAGTGAGGTGCCAACACTCTGCCCTTTTAGACACTTTGAAATCAACTTGCATGAAAGTTTCCCTTGAGGCAGCCCGTGAGGCAATACGTTGGCAGCAGGATTCAGCTAATCTTCTAGTCGGTCAGGTGACAAAATCCTCCATTAAATGGCTATACCCCGGAGTGATTAGAATCCTAAGCATAAGTTATATTTGAAGAATGTAGGCTATTGGGCTGGCTGGATTCTTAATTCCTATGCACTCAAGGGCAGAAGTGCCTATTTCATGTCTCTAGTCGATTCACCCATTCTTGAACACTATTCATTTCTCTGGTGAAATGTTGTTCCTAACATCCATTAGGCTAAATTAGCAAACCTTCTGAAATAAAGACAGTGAAAGCTTGTGGTAGCTACCTCAGGAATTTGAGTTTTGGATTAGACTCTTTAAAATGCTAACTAACCCCCTGGATTGTGTATTCTCATTTAGAGAACTATAAATGTTAATGAATAGTACCCAAAGTAGAGATTAAAGTCAAACATACAGCACACTGAAGTATTTTAAAGTAAATTACAGATAAAATAAGAGGGGTAAAATTGCCTACCACATGAATGTTTGTAAGAATCAATAATTCCTAACATTTGTTGAATGTTTACAATGTACCACATACCTCATTTGTAGTTTATGTGCATCTTCTCATTTAATCCTCATGAAAGTACTGCAAGGGAGACATTATTAAATGACATTAAATAATCAAATACATAGTCAAATATTTACTTAGAGTCATTCCTGGTGCATAATAAGCATGTAATAAATGGTAACTATCTTTATTTTACAGATCTGATAATTGTGTTGTTACAACAGCCTATAACCAACAGTGGGGCCTTTCCTGGCAATTAAAGCAAACACAAGTATAAGATGAAGTCGAATACTTGGCCTTCACAATTTAGGTGAATGGACATGGGTGGACTTAAATTCTATAAATACCAGGGCAGGCTTACAACCTTTTTAATCAATGACACATGTCTATAAAGTTCAAATGCATGCACAGAGATGGTAGCTGTTTCATTCTGAAGTCTATACTTCATTGAGTTTATGGCCACCAATACGTTAAATTTGTTATGCTGTTCATTTGGAAGTTGTGTTAGGGTAATTCAGAGAAACAGAACTGACAGGAGAGATAATGTATGTAAACATTATGAAATTTGTTATAGGAATTAACTCATGTGACTTTGGGAATTGGTAAGTCCAAATTCATTAGGGCAGGCCAAAAACTGGGAACTCTGATGAAGGTGTTCAATGAATTCACAGGAGACATTGCCGACTGAAGAAGAGGTAGAAATTCTTTCTGAATCCTGAAATCATCAGTAATCTCTTTAAGGCCTTCAAGGCAACTGTGGAATATACTCACAGTAATAATCAGGCCAGGTTTGCTTGACCAAACAACTGGGCATCATAACTTAGCCAAGTTAACACATGAACTTAACCATCATAGTCTACCACTTGTCAATTTGGCGCTTGTGGTTGTTTGGAACTCTCTGTACTCCGAGAAATCATGTTCTTAAAGCTAATCCAATCCTGTGGGTGTAAACCTATTGTAAGTAGATATTTTTATTAGTTTTCCTCAGTTAAGGCATGTCACATGTTGCATCTTAATCCTCTTACTGGATCCTTTATAAATGAGATGAATACAGTGAGAGAGCGAGTGAGAGGGAGCCATGGAAGCATTTTGCTGAAAGCAGCAAAACCCAGAAGAGAAGGAAGAGACCAGAAGACACTGCCATGTGCCTTGCTGTGACAGGGGAGTCCAAAATTGCCGGCAGCCAGTCTTTGGGGAGAAAGCATAGACAGATGATGCCTTGATTGGATATTTTCTCAGCCTCAAAACTGTAAGCTTGTAAGCTAATAAATTTCGACTGTTGAAAGCAAGCCCACTTAATCATGTCTGCTTTCAGCAGCCTACCATACTCAAACAGCAGCCATACACATCTCCTTAAACCATACTAAATCTCTAAATAAAAACAATAATAGGCATATTTTCACCTAACAGAATTCAACTGTCCTGCATGCAACTGGAAACACACTAACATAGTATTTAACTGTAACTTAAATACTATGACATAACATTAGTACAACTCAAGTTATATTATAAAGGGCTAACATAGGAAAGAAAAAGATGTGCTTTGAGTATTTATGCAAACATACTCATAATAAACAAGGAAGAAATATTCAAAGCTATTGCAGTCTTTGTTTCTGCAACTGGACATGTGGTCATAGCTCATATTTATAATTACCTTCTTCCACTACCCCTTCCATATTCCCTTTATCCTCAGAAAGCACCTCAACTGGTGGGGATTCTTTGCCTAGTAGGGTGAGCCAAAGCTTCATTCCTGAAGTCTGGCCCATTGATCCTACATTAATTGAGTTGCAGTTTGCCATTGACTTTAATCACAGGGCATGGTAGTACTAAGAGATACTCTAGGCAATTTCCTGTATTACAGGCAAACTCTTCTTTACCTCCATTGTGTAGTAGCAGTCCTATTTCCCCTTGATGATCAGGATCAATTACCCCAGGCAGTACAGTAATTCTCTTCTGTGCCTATTGATTCAGATGCATGAGGAGCCCAAAGTGGTTGGTCTTGTTGAGTGGCAGTCTTAACTTTCAGTTCAATGAAATCGTTGTGTGTCACCTGGTAGAAGCATTCCTCCTTTTGGGACTAAGATTTATAGACCAGCAGAGCTTAAGGTAGCAGGGACAGGAAGCAAAAATTTTTCTAGTGTGTTAGTAGGGATAGTAGTGTGTGGTGTTACTCCCATTTCTAGCCCTCAATTCCCCAACCTGTGAATTCTGGCTATGGGAGAAACAGCACCATAGAGTGGACCCATATTTAGAGCATACACAGTTTCCTGAAGAATATTGCCCCAGGCTTGAAAGGTATGGCCATCCAGATGGCACTGTAATTGAGTCTTCTAAAGACCATGCCACCATTTTATCAGTCCAGCTACTTCAGGAAGAGGGGAACATGGAAAGACAAGTGAATTCTATGACCATATACCCATTCCTGCACTTCATTTCCATGAAGTGTTTTCCTTGATTGGAAGCCATGCTGTATGGAATACCATCATGTGGATAAGGCATTCTGCAAGTCCACAGATGGTAATTTTGGCAGAAGCATTGCTTGCAGGGAAGTATCTGGAGTATGTGTCTATTCTCAAAAGGAGAGTAGTACTCTGCAAAGGATGGCAGGATTTTGCTCCAAAATCCTAAGGGTCTGTACTGTGATTATCCTAAAGGGGCCTGCCAAAGGCTCCAGACAGGATCTCTATTTGCCACTGACATTTCTTGCACCATATTATATGCAGGATCATAAGGCCCAAGTGGCTGATCATCTTGCATAGCAGCCCGGACCTATTACAGAGCCTCCTCTTATTCTAGTCCCCACTCAAAACTAGTAGCTTTTCAGGTCACTCAATAAATGGGCCATAGTAGCACACAAATGAGGACTATGTTGTCTCCCAACTCCAAAGAGGATTTTTTTTTCTTTGGTTGTAGGAAAGGCCAGATGCAACTGCTAATCCTTCACTTGAGAAATGATATCACAACATGCCCCAAATCACTAAATACCTAGAAATTTCACTGAGGTAGAAAGTCCCTGAATTTTTGTTGAATTTATCTTCCTCCCTCTGACAGAGAATTATCTTACCAATAAGTCTAGAGTAGCTGTTACTTCTTACTCATTAGGTCCAATCAATATGATATCATCAATATAATGCACCAGTGTGATTTTTTGTGGAAGGGAGAGACAATCAAGGTCTCTGCAAACTAGATTATGACATAGAGCTGGTAAGTTGGTAGACCACTGAGGTAGGACAGTGAAGGTGTATTGCTGGCCTTGCCAGCTGAAAGCAAATGGTTTCGGTGGCCTTTGCTAGCAATATTGAGGGAAAAAAAGTGTTTTCCAGATCAATAGCTGCATATTAGATATCAGGCGATGTTTTCATTTGCTCAAGCAATGATACCACAGCTGGAAAAGAAAGCTGCAATTGGAGTCACTACCTAGTTAATTTTATGATAATCCACTATCCACCTACAATACCCATTTTTTTTTCAGCATAGGTAAAGAGGAGCATTGAATGGGAATATGATGGGAATTACCCGTGCCTGCATCCTTCAAATCATTGATGGTGGCAGTAATCTCTACAGTCACTCCAGGAATGTGGTATTACTTTTGATTTATTATTTTATTAGGCAGAGGCAGTTCTAGTGGCTCCTACTTGGCCCTTCCTACCATAATAGTCCTCACTCCAAACATCAGGAAATGAATGTGGGTATCTACCAATTACTGAGTATGTCTCTTCCAATGACTCATTCTGGAACTGGGGAAATAACCACAGAATAGGTCCAGAGACCCACTGAACACACTGTAAGGCAGATCTTAGCTAAAACTCCATTAATCATATGACATCCATAAAGCCTTACTCTGACTCGTGGACCACAGTGACATTTTGGATCTCTGGGGATTCATGTCTTATTCAAGCCACTGTCTGATAATCCCAAAAACATTTGATCATTTCCTTTTCCCCAAGCATAGTTACCCTGGTAAAGGCTGTAGGTCCATCTGGGAAAAGCTAGGAGGAAGATTAACAGTATAAATTTTTGGCAGTAGGGAAAAGCCCTAATCCAAAGCAATCTGGCCTTCCCTTCATTCCAGGGGTTCTGGGTGTCTCAGGTTTGGGACTTTGTTGAGGGGCTATAACACTTAATTTTTGTGAGTCAAGTTAGACTTTTGTTCATTTGACCTAAAACTCTTTGCTTATACAGATCAAGTAAGAATTTATTTTACTTTTAGGTACCCCCATGGTTAAATAGTCAATACCATAGGTAACTATGAATCAGATTCTTCTGATTAATGCATTGATTCTGCTATTATAGTAGACACACCTACCTTTTTTTGGTAATCAAGTGCTGCCACATGGCTTCTGCCAACCTGGGATCTGATCATCCCCTATGTGTTTAAGGATTTGAGTTCAGTGGCAGCAGTTCCCACAGTAATATCTAACCTACAGAGAAGAACAAACACAGAGCTCTTCAGAGATGATGGAGTTACTCTCAAAAACTTTATTTCTCCCAGTCCTGGTGAAAGATGTATCCTCTGGACATTTCTGGCACGAGTGAGCAAGTCTTGCATGATAAATCCACCCTAAAATTCCAATCTTGGAGCAAATGTGGCTTGAGTGGTTGAGTGCCCACCTCCAACATGGGAGGTCCCGGGTTTGGTTTCTGGTCCCTCCTGAAAAACAAAAATAAACAAGAAGCAAAACAAACAGAAACACCAACTCAGGGAAGCTGATGTGGCTCAGTGGCTGCATGTGGACTTTCCACATATGAGGTCCTGGGTTCAATCCCCAGCCCCTAGTACCTTTAAAAAAAAAAATTCCAATCTCCTAAGCCTGTGGATTCTCTAATCTATATTATACCAGGGAAGTTTCAGCATTTCAACTTCAGGCAATTAGGCTGCCTTTTGGTCCATGCTTCAGCCAACCACCCAGCCAACTGTTAGAGCACTTTGTAAACCCTTAAGATATAATGTTAACTCCAGAATGTCTGCTCAGTGGCCCATATCAATAAATTCAGCCTGATCCATCTTTATGTTCCTTTCACACACTAAAATATCCATTCTCACACATGTTCCCCTGCTTTCTGTCTATATAAATTGGAAACATGCATCCAATTCTTATTGTATGTAGCATACCTCCTCATAGGTCATACTTTCTACCTCACCTTTGTAGAGCCTATTGGGACTTCAGTCTAATTATAGGTCTGGAATAAAAGAGGCTGGTTGGGGTGAGTCATGAGAATAATTAGCAGCATCAAGCAAGTGAACTACCTCAGGCCATTCCAATGCAATTTTTTTCTGGTGAAACATGACTAATCTCTTCAGTTGGAGGTGTGAGGGCTGTTTCCTCAGGGGAGGCAGTTACAGGTTTATCAAGCACAGTAGGGTTAGTCTCTTCACATGGATGCTGATGGCTGATTTCTCAGAGCAGAGTGGAAGTAGGGTGGCTGATTCCTCAGGGAAAACCATTACAGGTCTATCTGGCAAAGAAGAATCAATAGAATCCACGATTTCCATGTCCCACTGTCATCATTATCAACCCAATTTTCAGGATCCCATTCCTTTCCAATCAATAATCTCACTTTAACAGTAGACACCCTGCAAGTTTGGGAATTCAATTTATGTTGTAATTCAGCCATTTGCACAATAGGACTCTAGGTCTGTTGTTTTTTTCTTCCAGGAACTTCAAGACTACAGCTATAAAAATAAGAGTTTATTTCAGAGTATACATTGAAACTTTCATGCCCCTCATGCAGTGCTTTAGCTGAGAATTTGAAGCTTGAGTGCATTCCTTTCTTTAACCCCTGTAACCAGTGTATTTAAGAACAACCAATCAACATCATTATTCTCCATTAAACTCTGTTAACATTTCAAATACAGTGTCACCATAGCCTTGTCTATAATAAGCACTAGAGTAGAAGTATGATATTTTGCGTATCTCTATTGCAAATTCTTGCCATGGACTATCAGTTCTGCCTTGATCATAGGAAATAAAGTCATTAATGCCTTTTAATCTAGTCAGATTAGAAAAACCAATCCCAAAACCCTGAGAACAAATCCAGAAATTTTATCTCCAAAGTTCTGTTCCTCAAGAACCACTCCTGGTACCAAATCTGAACCAACTGGATTTATTTATTTTAAGAATTGGGCTCACACAACTGGAGACTGACAAGTCTGAATTCCATTGGACAGTCCTCAAACTGGGAACTCTGATGAAGTTCTGACTGATGTAGAGATAGAAATTCTTCCTTAGGACAGCTGAAATTGTCAGTTCTGTTAAGGCCTTCAACTGATTGGATGAAACTTTGCTTATTGCTGAAGGCAATCTCTTTAGTTGATTGTAGATGTAATCAGCCATAGATGTAATCACTTTACTGATTACAAGAAATACAAGAAATATTCTCATAGTAACAATTAGGCCTGTGCTTGCATGAGCAAACAACTGGATATCATAACCTAACCAAGTTGATACTTGAACTTAAACATCATAGATACGTAGATGTATGTGTGGTTTTTTTTTTAAGATCTCAGGTTTTTAAAACATTTAAAATATGTTTTTAATATGAAATTTGAATCAAACATTTGTGGAATCCCTGAAGTGATTTCCTTCATGATTTCCTTGTTTAAGTACCATTGGCCTAAATCACTGGTTGAATTCTGGGTTTATTCCAGCATTAAGATTTTCTATGAATCTATTATCACTAAAAGCAAAATCTAAGATCTGTAGATGCCTGATCTTCCAACCAATAAACAAAATCCAGCAATTCTTAATTTTAAATTCCAATCAATATAGAGAAGAGTAAGATGAATCATTATACTTGTCACTCACTTTTTCTTCTCATTGAATAAACATGACCAACTGCAGTTTGCTAGTCACTTTCTTTTTTAGGAGTTACCAATGGAGAATGAACCCAGGACCTTGTACATGGGAAGCAGGCACTCAACTCCCCAATGAAAGTTGGTTTTTTCATTTGTTTGTTTTGTTTTTAGGAGATACTAGGGATTGAACCCACAACCTCCTATATGGGAAGCAGACGTTCAACTATTTTAGCTATACCAGCTCCTGTGATGGTTAGGCAACTGTGTCAACTCAGTCAGGTAATTGTGCCCAGTTGTTTGGTCAAACAAGCACTGGACTAACTGTAACGCAAGGGCATTTATGAACTTTAGTCACCATTGACTTTACTGCAGTGGTAAATCATAGATAGCTGGTTTTAATTACATCAATCAGGGAGATTGCCATCAGCAGTGAGTGATGCTTAACCCCATCAGTGGAATCCCTTAAAAGGGGAAGTGATTTCAGCATTGAGAGAATTTCCCAGCTCGTCTTTGGACAGCCAACATATCCCAGAACTTGTCAAGAATCTTTATTGGACTTTCATTGGAGTTCCTGGTTGCAGCCTGCCTATGGAACCTGGACTTGTGCATCCCCATGGCTGCATGACAGACTCTTGATAAATCTCTTACTATTGACAGATATCCCTTGTTGATTCTGTTTCCCTAGAGAACCCTGACTAATACAGCTCCCCCCCCACCCCACCCCTTCTTTTTAAATGCTTTGTGGATTTCTGGCTTTACACAATAGAACAATTTCTTAAAGTGTCCTGATCTACACTTTTCAAGGAGTCATATGCTCCTCACTCATAAAACTAAACCAAAGCATCCTGTTTGGAAGGACATTCTTTGCCATGGGGTTTCTAATTGCAGATCAGAGGATTTGCTTCTAGGTTTAAAGCCAACACTTTCAGTAGTCTCTTGTTGGGCTGTCTTGTATTCTCTCAGTTCTTTTCCTGAAACTGGAAGTTGTAATTCCTCCTTTCTTGATTCAAAGTGGGCCACTAGAGTAATAGAAATGAGTGAAGCCAGAAAAGAAAAATAACTTCCTTCAGGGAGTGTAGACATCAGTGGGGGGGAGGGGAAGGGGGAGGAAATCTTCAAAAAAAGCCACAAAATGTTCACTTTTCCAAAAGCAGAAGCATGTGACAAAATTTTTAAAGGATCTGACTTTGTAGATGGGTCTCTAGAGGAAAATAAAGGCTAAAAGGCATGGACATCATGAGTGACTGTGAATACATACAGAAGACACAGAGACAGCAAAATGCTAAAGGCAACAGTGCATCAGAAAAGAAAAGCTAATTCAAAACCACAGATAAAATTACCTACATTAAAAGAGTAAGGGCCCCTCTTAAATTTTCAAAGGAACATTATAAAAATCACTTAATTTAAAATAAAGTATACCTTTTGATGTGAAAACATAAACTCTGAAGCAAATAAAGGTAATAGAATTAATTTGTAGATCAAATTTTGAATGACTAGGGAATATTTTGCATTTATTTGTCAAACGTGCAAACATTAACAAGCGATTAATGACCCCTAAACTCAACAAAGTCATTACCAAGCTAATAAAGGCAATCATAGCTAAAATCCACAGCTAGTCAATCCAAAGATGGAAATGACTGAATTAGCTAAGTAAAGTCAGATGATGGATTAAAAAAACAAACAAAAAAAAACCCCCACAAAACTCATTAATAGAGAAATTAAGAGAACTACTGCCAACTCCTGCCACTTTCTGTCACCTCAGGCGATCTCTGATTTCAGCTCCCCTTATCTGTTGATTGCCTTACTTCGATTATAAGGCACTGAGGCAGGACACATCTCACATCTCCATTCCATGTTGAACATTTCCTTGACATTAAATGGAATATATTCTGTGGTTCATTAATTCATTCATCTGGCAAATGATTACTAAATGCATATTGAAAGCAAGGCATTGATTTGAATTTGCTAGTCATTCGAAGATTAAAGGATATGATCTCTGCTCTTGGAGGAGTTAACAGGGCAGTGTGGAACAGATAGATAAAAATAATTGCAATATAATATGCATACATACATAAAAATAATTACAATGCAGAGGGTCTTTAGAAAAGGTGCTGTGAAAGCAAGCGGAAAGGAAGAAGGTTGATGGTTGCTTGGAGAGTCAAGAGGTTCTGATAGGGGAGGTAGAGCTCCAGCTGAGAGTTAATGGCTGAGAAGGAGTTTGCTGTGAGGATGAGTGGGTACTGTGAACTGACCTAAGCCCATTGGATCATATGCAACTCTAAAATTCAATTTGCCGCATAATTGTAGATAAAGAAATGTGAGGCATGTGAGAGTTAGCTACAACCCAGCCTAACTATACTGAAAGCAAGAGTGGTGGGTTGAAATGTGTCCTCCAGTGGGGGCAACTTCTTGGTCTTGGTCCACATTCTGGTAGGTGTGGAGCCATTGTAAATAAGATCTCTTCGAGGGGATGGGTGGATGGGTAATATTGCCCAAAAAATTGGGGGGAGGGAGGGGCAACATATGAACATAGGAGAGTGTCAGGTGTTGGTTGAGAGTAAAATGCTGAGAAAATCATATCAAAATATAATTAGGAGGGTTACCTGTTTAGGATGCTCGGAGGGGATGGTCTGATGCAGGACTGATTCCTGGGGAATGTCTGAATGCTCATTTTGCCAGGGTGGGTTGTACCACTGGGTAGAGACCCAAGAAGTGAGAGTTGGGGTGGACCCACATCCTGGGGAGGACTAATATCATCAAATAGAGGGAACTGTATCTCTTGAGAGAAAGGGTGGCTCCCAGGGCATTAGGGCAGTTAAGCAAGTCAGGCCCTGAACACTGTTGCAAGTATCTCTGGACGTGGCTCCTCAGGAAATGGAGATTGGCTGTCGCTGTGGGCCCCAAGGGGAGGGAAAAATGGATGTTGAATGGATGGAACCAAGGTAAATGTGGGGGCAAGAGAGGAGTTTCGCAAGAGTACACGAGGATGAATATAAAACATGTAATATTACACCAAAAACATATAGGGGATGACAGACTAATAATGTAAACCATAATGTAAAACATAGGATAACTAAAAAAATTTAGAAAACTGTATATCCTAAAGTATGGACCACATTGTAAGCACAGATGCCACCTTGTATGAAAGCTATTGTTTCAGAGTCTGTACATCAGTTTCAGTAAATATGATATGAATAAGTTAAAAGATTATCACTGTGGAAGGGAAAAGGTTTTATGGTGGATGTGTGGGAGTACTGTATATTGTATATATGAATTACTGTGATCCTAAGACTCTTGTGAAGAGAAGCTCAATAATTAGGGAAAAAAGAAAAGAAAAAGATAGGATGTAGAATTTTTCCAAATCAATATGTACTCTAGATCTAACCTTTAAACTCATCGCTATATTCCATTGTACTAGTAAGGGAACCTGACATTATATTGGGCTTTGCTTTACAGGAAGTTTTGGATCATAGAGTTGTTCAACAATGGCGGTGGAGGAATACTGGTATGGGATGTTATTGACAGGCTATATGTGGTTGACAGGGAGTTATACAGGGCATATGTCCAGGGTGCATGGTAATGTTTGGATATACTCATAGTGGAAACAATTAAAAACAACAGCTGGGGGGGTACTGGGTTCCTGGCTGGGAGTGCTCTGTCGTGGTCCCTAGGGGAGCAGCGGCAGTCCCCCAGGTGCAACGGTAAGAACCAGGAAGGAATGAGGGCCCAACAGTGGGCTCCTGATACTAAAGACTATGCTTGTGAACCTATACGCCTGAAATAAGAACAAGGCCTAGAGCAGCATTGTGCCTGGGAGTTTCCTCCTGACAGCCTTCATGTTACTTAAATATGGCCAGTCTCGAAGCCAAACTCAGCATGTAGATGCAGTGCATTCCCCCCAGCGTGGGACATGACACCCGGGGATGAGCCTCCCTGGCACCGAGGGATCACTATCAAATACTAGCTGAAGATGCAACTAGAAAATGACCTTGAATTAAAGGTTCAATGCGGATCAGCAGAATATCCCTGTCTACATATAATAACATGACTTTAAAATGCTATTTGACCTAATGTAAGGGGGAAATGGAAAGGAGAAATGAGTTTATACGGCTATGAGTCTCTAAAAAAGAGTCTGGAGGTTGTCAGAAGGATTGCCCTCATGCACACCTGAGCAGAGTCTCAGAGACAGATAAAGTAGATACAACCCCAGGTATTGGTTCTTTTGAGGGCTAAAGAGACCCACGGGTTCTATGGTCATGGCAGATGGGGTTCACTGCCATGTCAGTTGACCCTTCTTTGGAGCCGGTGTTTCTGCGTGATGGAACTGGACTCAGATGGGATCTCTTTTCACAAGACTTTCATGCTACTTTACTGGAATTGTAGTTGGTGTTGGGGTTTAAGATATATTTAGGGGATTTGAATCTCTGGACTGACAATATGATAGCCACGCCCTGAACCTCAACAGACTTCAACTCCTACACTCTGATTTATTGGACTTACCCCACTCAGCTAACATGGAGTTGAAGAATGTCAACCACCACACCATGGAGCCTAGAGTGCCTACAACTGAAAGCAGGAGGATTGCATCCAGTATCCATGTGGAATCTAAGCCCCCTCTTGACATAGATGTGCGATGGATACAACCAATCCAATGTCCGCAGAGAAAATGTGGCATTGGTGTGGAAAGGGTGGCCATGGTGGCTGCTGGGTGCGGGGAATGGGAGATAGAGATGAGATGTGGAGGCGTTTTTGGGACTTGGAGTTGTCCTGGGTGGTGCTTCACGGACAATTACGGGACATTGTAGATCCCCCCAGGGCCCACTGGATGGAACGTGGGAGAGTGTGGGCTATGATGTGGACCATTAACTAGGAGGTGCAGCGATGCCCAGAGATGTACTTACGAAATGCAATAGATGTGTCATGATGATGGGAGAGAGTGTTGCTTTGGGGGGAGTGGGGGGTGGGGGCAGTGGGGTTGAATGGGACTTCATATTTTTTGAATGTAATATTTTTAAAAAAATGAATAAAAAAAAGATAACATAGATTGTACACTTTGGATGGATTATATGCTTTATGAATATGTTTCAATAAAAGTGATTAAAAAAAAAAAATCTCTTTGAGATGTCACTTTAGTTAAGGTGTGGCCCGACCGAATCAAATTACTGGGGTCCTTTATAAACAGAATGAAATCCAGACAGAGAGACAAGTCAGGGGTAGAACAAGCAGAAGCTGGAAGTTATCAGAATCGGGAAGAGAAAGGAAAAGATGCCAAGTGCATTGCCATGTGAGGGGAAAGCCAAGGATTAAGGATTACTGGCTGCCAGCCTCAGAATGCCACTGTCTTTGGGGAGAAAGCATTGCCTTCCTGATGCCTCAATTTTTGACTTCTCCTAGCCTGAAGACCGTGAACTAACACATTCCTGAGTTTAAGCCAAATGCCTGTATGGTATTTGTTTTAGCAACTGGGAAATTAAAACAGCAAGGCTTAGAAAAAAATACTACCAAACATACAGCATTTATTAAACAAATATTCATTAATAAGTAAAGACAAAACAGTTCCTATTTGGTCAGTTAGATGAAGTTGCAGCTCTCTGTGCTTTTGGGTACTTTGTCTCCAACTGACATTTGCATGATGCGTTCAGTCCAAGCAGACCAAATCTCATTCCAGAGTCAGAATTCTGTGACCCTTAGAGTTATCATCAGGCAACCATAAATCCTTCTACACCAATGGCAGGACATGGGACCATTTAGGAACTAACTAAGCTTCAAGTGCCTTCCCTTCAAGTACAAGCTAGAGGCCTCACTAATTCTTATAGTCTCTGCATGCTCTAGTAACAAGTGTCTCTGAAATACTTAGCCAACCCATATTTCTTTAACACTTTAATTTCACCGGTGAAAGCCCATTTTAACTATTCACGTTGCTATTTAAGAAGCTATGAATTTTACCTAAGGAAAAAAAGGTTGGATACTCACTGCTAATTTGCACAACATCAAGTGTTTATCTAGATCGAGGAAACCAAAGCAGTTTTAGCAGACTCTTGAGAGCTGTTTTATCACATATGGTAGTCCCTTGCTACACGTGGCCATTGAGCTCTTGCAATGTGGCTAGGCCAGATTGAGATGTGCTGTAATTGTAAGGCACACACGAGAATTTGAAGACTTAGTACCAGAAAAATAATGTAAAATAGCTCATTAATAATTTTATATCAATTACATGTTGAAATAGTGAATTAAATAAAATACATGATTAAAATAAAATTCACCTGTTTCTTTACACTCTTTAAATGTAGGTTACTAGCAAATTTAATATCAAATATGTGCCTTGCATTGTATTTCTATTGGACACTGCTGATCTAGGGTCTAGAATTTGGAATTACAGAATAGAATGCTTGCTAACCTTCTCTTCATTGTGCGCTGACCAAAAATGCCATTGGCTTTAGGTTTCATGTTGCTCACCTAAAATAACATGCTGTCTTAGTTTGCCAGGGATACAGTAACAAAATACCACAAACTGGTTGGCTTAGACAACAGGAATTTATTTCTTCATAGTTTTGGAGACTAGAAGTCCAAGATCAAGGTAATACAGAATTAAGCTTTCTCTGAAGTCTGAAGTGTTCTCATAGTGACTTGTTGATAATCCTTGATGTACCTTGGCTTATAGATAAATCTCTGCCTCCATCACATGGTGATCTGTCTTCTTTCTCCTCCTTCGACTTCTACTAACTGATTGCATCCAAATTTCCTCTGCCTATAAGAACTTCAGTCATGTTGTATTAAGGCCCGTCCTGATTCATTTTGACCTGACCTTAATAGTATCTTTGAACATCTTATTTATAAAAGCGTTTGCACTCACAGGACCAGAGGTTAGGACCTGAACATGTCTTGTGGGATCTTGATTCAATGTTACATACACATAACATCAAGCTATATATGCTATATATGCTGAAATGTCTTAAAGTAAATTCATTTAATGTATATTTATAGATTGCCTAAAAAGACAGATAAAGTTTAAACAGCCATGGGAAATTTTTTTACAACTTTTTTTTTCCCAATGGAGGTAAAATTTACATACAGTGAAATGCACAGATTTTAAGATTGCAAATCAATGAGTATTAACCAATGCGTATAACCATGTAACAAACACCCCATCATGTTTTGTTTTCCTAAATAAACGTTTATTTTGAGATAATCATAGATTCACATGCTGTTATAAGTAGGAATACAGAGAGCTCCCCTGTACCCAGTTTGCCATGGGATTTTATATTCTCTCAAGGGTCAACAGAAAGTAAAGGCATAAATAATGAAAAAAAAAATCAGAAAAAAAATGTAACAAAGTTAAAATGGTGCTATGTGTTAGAAAGTGACCGGATAGCCACTTTAAATTGGATAGAAGAGACTTCTCCAAGGAGAAGACATTTAAAATATCTGAATGATATTTGAACAAAGGAGCCAATGTGCAAAATTGGCAGTAGGGCTTTCATTTCTAAGCTGAGGAAATAACTTATAGACAAGCTCAAAGGTGGGAATATACTTGGCCTGAAGAGAAGTGAGTAGTGGATCAAGATGTCATTTAAGATCAAGGGAGTCAATGAGATCTCCTAGTGAGAAAATGCAGATGGAGAAGGAAACAGGTCCCTGTCTCAAGCCCTAGAGAACTCCTGTATTCAGAGATTGAGGGGAGAACGACAAATCCATAAAAGAGACAAATAATCAGGGAGGGAAGGGGGAAACTGGAAGTGTGTGGTATCAAAAAGCCAAGAGTTGAGACTATTTCAAGACAAGCAAATAGTTAATCAGTTGAAAGTGTACTGTTGAGAGGTTAGATGAGATCAGAGCAGTGACCACTGAAGTCACCATATGGCGGCCATTGGAGATTGGCAAAAGCAAACTCAGATGGACGTTGAGAATGGAATCCCTTTAAGAATATGTTGAGGAAAGAATTCCAGGCATGAAGTG
This sequence comes from Dasypus novemcinctus, assembly GCF_030445035.2. Classification (NCBI taxonomy): domain Eukaryota; kingdom Metazoa; phylum Chordata; class Mammalia; order Cingulata; family Dasypodidae; genus Dasypus; species Dasypus novemcinctus. The sequence goes on along the minus strand of NC_080673.1, from coordinate 153,360,700 downwards.
GAGACAAAGGCTCTAATCAGTTCTTTCAAGCATTTTTTCTGAGATGGGAGAAGACCATGTTACATCTGAGGATCAGCAGGCATGGCTGAATGTAGCTACTATTGAGTATACTATTTCTGGCAAGGGTAGAGAGAAAAAGTAGAAGGACAAGTCCACATGACTAAAGGCATCTTGCACTCTACTAGAGAGGATGGGAACTTTTGAAGGTTTTGAGTAGTGAAACTTAGTAATCAGATATGAAAAGAAAGAGAAGAGGGGGAAGAATAATAAGGGGGGAGTTGATTAGAAGAGGCAAGGGCCTTCCCTATTGATTCTGTCATTGATTCTACAGACCTCATGGAAAGTTTTCAAGAAAGGTTGTTAAGGACAGTCAACAGTGCAAATGTCTTTAACAGAAGCAGGCCAATTTATCAAAAACCAGTTTATTAAAAATCAATCACCAAAATTCAATTTGCCACTGTTCACTGAAAAGTTGCTTTTATGGAATTCACTTATTGAAAGCTAGTTTGCTGAAAGCTCATTTGCCAAATTCATATCACTGAATGGCCAGATCTCCAAATGTCAACTCAACAACTCTGTTTCTATGAAGAGCTTATCCTGGGGAGCAGATGTAGCTCAAGTAGTTGAATGCCCACTTCCCATGTATGAGGTCCTGGGTTCAATTCCCAGTATCTCCTTTAAAAAAAAGTATACAGTTTAAATTAAATGATAAAATGGGCAAAGGATATAGATAGGCAATTCACAGAATGGTAAGACTTAATGACTAAGAAGTATATAAAGAAATGCTCAAACTTACAATCAAAGCAATGAAAAATTTTTTTAAAAAAAACACTGCAATTCTACTTTATATATCAGGATGGCAAATACTATACAGAAAGATAATACCAGATGTTGGCAAGTGACCCAGGTTGGATTCACCAGGGAATAAACTCTCAGTAGAAGATCAGTAAGCATTGTATTCATTAGGAAGTACTTCTGGCATCAGTACTTAAAAATTGGGGAGGACTGGGCAGAAGAGAAAATGGGCTGTGATGCTGTCCCAAAGAAAGCCCCACAGGGAGTCCTGAGGCTGGGGTGACCTCTCAGAGTTGACCCAGGATGGGGATAAGAAGACTGGGCATTTATATCCCCATGTTGATGAAACATTGGTTATGAACAACCTAGAGTGAGACCGTTTTCTTCAATTAAGAATGTTCCCAAATCGTGTTGATGGCTAAGACCACCTTCCTGCACTACTCCCAGCAGCTGGAGGACCATGCTCTTCATTCCCCAAGGGAGAGCTGAGAATGGTACAAGTGTGGGCTTAGATGCTGAATTTTTATTTAAAATTTTCATATTGTGTTCATCATGGGTTTTTGCATTAATTTTTACTCTTTAAGATATTGCATTAAAGTATTTATATTGATCACTAAGTTTTTGGGTGCCCCCTTAAATTTTGCCTCATTTCCCTCACTCTAATACCAGTCCTGCTCTGGTGAACATGTAAACTGGTTTGCCATTCAGGAAAGAAATCTGGCATTACTTAGTAATATTAAATGTGCATATGCCCTATGTTGTAGCAGTCTATGTCCTGGGTGTATTCTCCAGAGATATTATCTCACTTATCTGTAAGGGGACAAGTATAAAAATGTGCATCAGAAAACTGTTTATGACAGAACAGATTTGGAAGCAACCTAAAGGTCCATCACTAGGGGACATCCTATAGAATACTATGCAGAAGTTGAAACATTAAATTAAATTTACAAACATCAACATAGGGTAAGAAACAAAAGAAGACCCAGTGAAGATGGCAAAGCAAGAAGCTACAGGGGTCTGTCACAGAATTCTTTGAACAATGAGAAAGAACTGGCAGAAGCATCTTTCTCAAAGCTCCAGAAAACAGGTAAAGGATTGCAGTAACATAGCAAGCACCAAATCAAGAAAAAGGCAACTTAAAAGCTGAAGGGGAAAGCAGTTGTGGCACAACTGGTAGAGCATCCACCTACCATATAGTGGGTCCAGTTCGATACCCAGGGCCTCCTGACCTGCACGGTGAGCTGGCCCATGCACAGTGCTGCCATGCTCAAGGAGTGCCATGCCATGCAGGGGTGTCCCCCATGTAGGGGTGCCCCCACACAAGGAGTGTGCCCCACAAGGAGAGCTGCCCTGCAAGAAAGAAAGTGCAGCCCACCCAGGAGTGGCACCGAACACATGGAGAGCTGACACAGCAAGATGACACAACAGAAAAAACAACAGTTTCCCAGTGCCACATGACAAGAATGCAAGTGGACACAGAAGAACACACAGTGAATGGACATAGAAAGCAGACAATGGGGGCAAAGGGAAGAGAAATAAATAAAAATAAATCTTAAAAAAAAAGCTGTAGGATATCATGGCACCCTGGCTGCCTGTCCCCCTCCTCTTGCCAGCTGGGCACAGAGATAGCCTGCACTACCATTGTGGGTCCCTGGTCCTGGCTCCAGAGAGAGTAGAATAACCCTCATACACATACTGAGAGCACGTATATCTGGCACAATTTCCTTGGTGGCAGCCTGAGGGACTGAACCAGGATGCTCACCACAGGCTCACCCTCCTAAAATTGTCCTGCATATAGAAGGCAGCTCACAGTGGTCTCCTACACAATTCTGTGGGAATGTAGTCAAGTTATGGCTGCCTGGAGCAAGAGATTGCTGACTATAAGACATATAGCACAGTGGCTGGTACTGTGAAGAAACTCTTTCCTAGAGAAGAGGGGACATTCCTATCCATGTAGGTGGGGGAATTCCTTGGGTCACACATGCATGCCCAAGACAAAGCACATGCACAGAAAGGATCAAGGAGGCCCCTATACTTTCTGGGTTCAATCTCCAATACCTCCTGAAAAAAAAAACAAAAAAAAGAAGCAAAAGAAGAAGAAAAAACCCCAGCAGACTGGAGGTGACAGAAGAAGGGTCCAATGAATTTGAGGATAAGACAATTGATATCACCCAGTATGAGGAACAGAAAGAAGAAAGAATAAAGTGAACAGAGCATGAGGAACGTGTGGGATACCACCAAACATACCAATATGTGCATTGTGGAAGTCCTAGAAGGAGAAGAAAGAGAGAAAGGGGCAGAGAGAATATTCAAAGAAATAATGGCTGAAATTTTCCCCAAATTTAGTGAAAGACATGAATATACAATTCTTAGACACTCGACAAACTCCAAACAGGATATCTACCCTGTTACATATTATAATCAAAATGTTGAATGCTAAAGGTATAGAAAGCCTCAAGTTAGAAGCAACATGTCACTTACAAGAGACCCTCAATGAGATTAAATGCCTTTCTCATCAGAAACCAGAGAGGAAAGAAGGCAGTGGGAAAACATATTTAAAGTGCTGAAAGCAAAATATTGCCAAGTAAGAATTCTATTTCTGATGAAACTGTTCTTCAAAAATTAGGGAGAATTATTTTTGTAATTATAAGTTTGAAAGTATTTCAAAATGAAAAGTTTTAAAAAAAGAAACTAGAAGATTTATTATAGTACCATACTGTGGTATAAATTAAAAACAAATATATACAAACCACTACTGAAAAAAACACATGTATTTTAAGGGCATATAGCAAACATATTAAAGTGAGTACCCAAGGAGGCAGGGAAGGGAACTGAAAATTTACAATGAAGGGGGAAAATGTAAAATAAAACCTTGAGAGGGAACTTACATGGGTCAATGATGAGTATTTTATGAAACATGGAGAATTATTACTCATTTTTTATACATAAAGACCAAAATTTTAAAAAATCATTAATTTTCACAATTTACTTACAAATTATGTTACATGAGGTATTTTCAAATGTTTTTAAGGATTGTCTGCTTGTTGTTAAAATTTTAGTTTAGATTTAATTTCAGCTGTGCCACAGCTGGCTCACTCCAGCTGTTTGGCAACCAATATGTCAATCCAACAAATTTCAATTTTGTGTGTGACTGACATTTCAGACACTAATCTCTTCTCTAGTGCTTAAAATAATACAGGCAAATATTTATCTGAACTAGCTGATTAACATATCTATGAATTAAGCAATCTACAGAAGGCAATGAACTAGAACGAAAATGTATTGGAAGAGAGAAACTTTGTCATCCAAAACATGTACACACATTCTAATTTGAAATACCAATGCAATTTTTTTAAAAGATTTATTTTTTTTTTTAATCTCTCCCCTTCCCTGTCCTGCCGCCCTCCCCCCCAGTTGTCTGTTCTCTGTCCGTTCACTGTGTGTTCTTCTATGTCTGCTTGTATTCTTGTCAGTGGCACCCAGAAACTGTTTCTCTTTTTGTTGTGTCATCTTGTTGTGTCAGCTCTTCGTGCATGTGATGCCACTCCTGGGCAGGCTGCACGTTTTTCACGCTGGGCGGCTCTCCTTATGGGGCGCACTCCTTGTGCATGGGTCTCCCCTACACTGGGGACACCCCTGCCTGGCAGGGCACTCCTTGCATGCATCAGCACTGCGTGTGGGCTAGCACATCACATGGTTCAGGAGGCCTGGGTTTGAACCCTGAACCTCCCATGTGGTAGGCAGATGCTCTATCCTTTGAGCCAAATCAGCTTGCCCCAATGCAATTCTTATTGTCCATAGCCACTGACCCAAAGAACAGAAAAATCTGTTGTATATCAAACTTTGGTCACAGAGATATAGCTAGACTAAACTTAAACTAAATTAAAACAAACTAAACCAAAGTAAAACTTCAAACTTCTCAGCTAACAGTTCATGAAAATCTTTAAAATCTGCCCCCAAACAATTCCATCCAAAACGAATTACTGTAAACTTTAGGAACAGTTAAAAAGAGACAGTTAAGTTGGTAAACAAGGCAAGTTTATTTGAACATATGGCGTATCACTTGAAGAATTGTCTTTGGGGAATTGACGAGGGTGTAAGGACTGATGATTTTGTTTTCCCTCCTTGAGCTGCCTTTGACATTCATCAGGACTGTGGGCACCTGGGTGGAAACACTGGGGACAGGGGAGGAGCAGTGAAATTGGCCTCAGATCTGTTCATCTTCAAGGACAGCCCTAACTACCAAGTGGCAGTATTTCAGTACATTCCCATCTCCCTGCACCTGATTGCTGGAGACCAAGTGGAAAAAATTAACCTTGGGCTGAATCCAGTCTGCCTGCAGCTGCAGCCCAAGTGGCCTTTAAAAAGCATACATTTGATCATGCCACTCCCCAGATTAAGTCATTTCAAGGAACAGGATCAAGTTCCAACGGCATCTCATGGCTTACAAAGCCCCCTCCCTCTCCCCCACCACTGAAGTCCCTTCCTCTTCACTCTCCTGTTTTCTCTGCTTCCTCTCTTAGGAGCTTTTAGTGTTTTCTAGACTCTCCCTGGCCACTGGGACTTTCTTTATCTACCTTGTTCCCTGTCTGGAGTTTTCCTGCAACTCCCACACTGAGATTCCTGCCCAACTACTCTCCAACCCCCTAATGCCTGCCAAGCTCACTTTCATGGTTTCCATTAGACACCTTTTGCTTCTGGAAGCCTTCTCTGTCTGCCCAAAGACTGCCCCTACCTAGGTGCTCCCTAGAACTCTATGCTACATCACCTGTATAAGGGGTGGGTTCCCAGATCCACTGGAAGCAGTTTGAGGGCAAAAAGTGTGATTTGTTCATTTTTATATCTCTGGCTAAGACAGTATTGACTACATAAAGAATGCCTAATGGATACCTGCATGGATAAGTAATTGAATAAACAAATGAACAAAACAAGTCCCATTTTCTGCTGTGGGAGTCCCATACCTTGACTGATAGCACTTGAATAGAACTTTCAAATGAGTAATTTTTTAAAATGTCTTTAAAACATCATTATTATGAAAAATTTTAAAGACATAAATTTTAAAATGTAATGAGTGTCCATGTATTAGTCAGCCAAAGGGGTAGTGATACAAAGTACCAGAAATCTGTTGGCTTTTACAAAGGATATTTATCTGGGGTAAAAGCTTACAGTCACAAGGCCCTAAGGAGTCCAACTCAAGGTTACTTCCCTACCAAACTCTGTTGCCATGGTTTGAAGCAAGATGGGGGGAGACAGCTGTGAGAGTTCAGGCTTCCTCTTCCCTCTTAAGGCTCTGTGGGTTCAGCTTCTTTCAAACTCAGCTGTAGGCCGGCATACGGCTTGTCTCCCTTCCCTGTCTCGTGTCTTTCCAGGCTCAGGTGCTCTGGTCTCTTCACAAGGTCAGCTATAAATTATCAGGCAAATGGCTCATCTCTCTCTTCCTGGGGCCTCTGCATGTCTATGGAGCTGTCTCACTTTCTTTATGTATCTTCTCTGTGTCTCCTTGACTGATCCATTTACATAGCTCACGGGGTGGGAGAGGTCAAACGAGTTGCCCTAATCTTAACGTAATTTAATCAAAGGCATCTCAGCTGAATCCAATACAATCACAGGGTATCACACCCAGAAGAACAGACCAGTTTACAAACATAAGTCTCTTTTTGGAATTCATAATCTCAAACTGCCACAGTCCATATATCCATCACCCAGCTTCAACAGTTACCCACGTGTGTTAACCCTGTTTCATCTATTATTTGTCCCATTTTTTAACTGCAAAACTTTAAAGCAAATGTCATTTCATCCATAAATACTTCAATCTGTGTATCTTATGGATACAGGCTTTGTGGAGTCTACAGGGGAAATTTGAATATGAACTAGGAATTGGATGAATTAAAGAATAACAGTAATTTCTTATTTAAAATAACCACCATACCATTATCACATATAACAAAATTACACAAATCCCTTAATATCATCTAATAACAGGTTCATATTCAAATTTTCCTGATTGCCTCAAAAATGTTTTTTCAGTTGATTTATTCAAATCCTGATCTAAACAAGGTCTATACCACATCACATTTTGTGGGTTTACCCTTAATTCTCTTTTATTCTAAAACAAAACCCCCTTCTCTTTTGGTTCTCATGCTTTAATGTGTTGCATGAAACAGGGCTCCTTTGAAAAGTGTCTGATTCTAAACCCACAATGAAGGAACAAGATGAGCCTGGAACATTTGGTTGTACCAAAAAGGAAGGACATGTTCAAAGAATGAGAGGAACATGTCACAAGGACACAGAAGCCAATGTTAAAGGGGCTCCCCCTGGAAAATATGAGAAAAAAATTGAACAATAGCAATGGATTATAACCCACTAACTAAAATAGGACTCCATGAGCCTGTAGCAATATAAACAAAATGAAATTAAAAGTTTGGTGAGGAACAGGATATTTTTCAAAGTACCTCCCTACATAAATATCTATCAGTTGTAAAGGGGCAAAAGGCTAACTTTACAGCAGAGAAGCCTAGAAGACAAATCTTAATTAATGGATCAAAGCTAGCAACTCTAGAAATGGGACAAATTAAAATTATATGCTACTGAGTAGGAGGCCAAGAGAAAAGCACAGCATCATTTCTGTGATATTCCTGCCAGAGATGAATAACCTGAGTCTAATAATGAAAGCACAAACAGCAGACAAACTGAAATTGAAGGACATTCTGAAAAATAACAGGCCTGTAATCCTTAATAGGGAAAGTCTATGAAAGTCAAAGAAACACTGAGAAACTGCTTAGACTGGAGGCGATTAAGGTCCATTAATGTCAGTTTTTGGCTTCTTCCTCTGGCTTTCTCTCTGTCTGAATTTCATTCTCTTACAAAGGACTCCAGTAATAGGATTAGGACACATCTTGATTTAGGTGGGACACACCTTAACTGAAGCAACCTCATCAAAAGGTCCTACTTACAATGGGTTCATACCAGCAGTATGATTAACTTTAAGAATATTTTTTTCTGGGGTACTTACAGGTCCAACCCATCACATAGGGTAAAATCTCAGACCCTTCATAGTTCTTGACAGTAATATATCAGATTAATTTTCTGATTTTAACGATTATATTACAGTTTAAAAAAATTAGGTCCTCATTTGTACATAATACACACTGAAGTATTTAGGAATGGCGGACTTCACATAGGTAGCTTACTCTTACGGGGAAAAAAAGATTTTGTATTATACTTTGCAAATTTTCTATATGTTTGAGGTTGTTTCAGTATTTTTTGAAGGCTGATCAATGGGTTCAGGTGATATTAGTCTGATTCCTCAAATACAAAGTTCTGTGTTAACTTTTTTCCCTCACAGGTTTAACGAGTTTCATAGGTTTCTATTCACAGCACCCAGTTTTCCTTTGAAATACCAGACAGACATGGCAGTGGCCAACAGTAAATTTCAGACCCCTCAGAGTTTAAAAGCTTTGGTTCTCTGACCATTCTGTGTGGCAGTGGTACTTGTCCAGAATTGGAACCTCCCAACCCTTGGGGAACTTTAAATGTACCAGTAAAAACCTTTTTCCCCTTCAAGGCAAGGACAGAAAATCACAGCTGATATAGCCAGGAGGTCCTTCCTCCTGTCCCGTTTCTTCAGGCATGTTTTTTGCAGTGAAGCAAGAGACCCAACCCTAACCTGAGTTACAAGAAATGAGACAGTGATGGCTATAAAGGGAGAGCCCAGGAGCAGCTCCTTTACCCCCACATTCGATGTATGTGCTACACAGAAAAACAAAAATAACAAATCCACAAATTACAACAGCTAGATTTACAAAATCCATTCATCCAAGGATGGTGGAAGGCAGGAAGGGGAGGTAGGGGGGTCGATAAGAATTCAGATCAGCCCATGCACAGGGGCTGGCACATACTAGACAATAGCTGCTGAAAACACTGTAGTCCTTTCAGACTCAGGGTGGCGATAAAAATCCACATACGGGTATCAGGAGATTTGCCTTATGTGCACCAGAGACAAAAATTCCAAATCCTCAGAAAGAAGGGAATAAGCGGAGGGCCCTTGGCAGAGTGGGATCTGCCTCCCTGGGAAGAGGAAAGTGGAAAAGATCTCCCACAGTCTCCAATCCCACCACCCCATTGGAGGACAGGAGATTCAGTGGCCTGCAGCAGCCTTTAGTTTGGCAGGTGATGGATGTGGTGGAGAGAACTCTGCAGAATTTGAGCTACTCAGGGCAGACTATAGATGGACTGACTGGTGGAAGAATCTGTTGCTTAAAAAAACCACCAAGGAGAAGATGGAACTGGAGATGATGTGCTTTGCTTTTGCCAGAGGGCTTTGCTTCATTGGCACTGATAATGAATAAAGGAAAGAAGATAGAGAAGAGGCAGTTCCTGGTAATGCGTGATGACTGCATTCCTGTGAGAAAAGCCCAGGGCAAACCAAACCCAAAGTAGTAAGGCCAGTTCCTTCCTATATTTGACAGCTGCCGGTGCATTTCAAATCCTTTACTGAACCAGGGATATTTGAAGCCGTGAAGTGAGCAGAGAAGGGACATGTGCAAGAGACAAACCAGCTGACCAACGAGCTGGATGAGAAAGAGACCCACAGACATCCTGGATGAGGAAAAGAGCCTGCAGCAGAAGGTTGAAGAGCATGTCAGCAGTTACTTTGCTGGCACTAGGGAATGGATGAGGCTTCCTCCCTGATACTCAAAGGCCAGATCAGCTGTATCTTGAAACCAAATGGCACTGACAACTCTGCTGAGCACAAACGGTGGGGAAGCACCCAACGAGCACTGGAAACTGACATGAGGAAGAATCCCAGCCACAGCCAAACATCTCCACGTAGTGCTGGATCACCAATAATTTGTGCTGTTACTGACTGAAGCACAGGAGAAATACTCGATAAAACAAGAAGAGACTGAACCAAAATACTCCACCATTCCATAGAGCAGACCTGGGAAATTCTACTAACAATATGTGGTTCACCGTCCTCTCCACTGTATGCTCTGGGCTCTTTGCTCGGCCAAGACAAGACTTGCTCTTCTCTGATGCTGCTTCTCTCTCTTTTACAGGATCTGAGCATCTAGGTTTGAGATGGTATAACTACCCCAGATGGCGTCTTTGATTCTCCTTGCCGAGGTCCTGGAGAAAGGTTTTAACGCTGTCAGCCATCTCTTCACCTCCCAGACTATCAACTACACAGAGAAGCAAAACAAAACATCTCATCCTGAAGGACCCAGCAGACCTGCTGCCAGGGCTCCGACCCTGGTCCTGCCCCTTGCCCCCAGCAGGCTGCTCAGCTACTTGGCACCCAGCCTCCCACTCCCCCACCCCCCACACCTTTGACTTTTTACCTAATGGTTTTGGCAACCATGTAGATTATTGCCTAGACCCATGATTTCATTAGAAATTCCAAAATGATGATTTTTTTTTCTAATTAAATTATTCCTTCTGAATTTGCTAGCTGTAATTCTTCTATAAGTAAGAATTTTCTTACTCAACTATTGGGTTGCCCTGAAATAAAGCTGATACAGGAAAAGCAGGAAAAGTGCTTGATTCTGTCCCTTTATATTCAAAGTCATGATTTGCTTCATAGGCACTCATAATTTTTATATATTTAATATTTTCAATCCATTGCAGTTATTACTCCTTTTGATACCAGTAAGCTCCTTCGAGTTGACTTTGGTGTCCTTTGGTCATGTCTTTGTTAGTCTTTGATTGCTTCCTTACTTTCTGGCACGATAAGATACATCAGGTTTATCTTATACGCTTTTTGCTCCAGACCTGGGATCAGTCATTTCTCTGAGATATTTTGACTCCTTTTAGTAAGGAACTGGTATTTAGACCATGCAGTTAGGGAGCTAGAGGTATTTATTGCCACTGGTTTATCATTAATTCCAGGTTTATCAGTGGACAGAGCTGGGACATATATATCAAATCATGAGTTCAAGCTGGTATTTCGAACCCAAAGTTTGGATTGCAAAGTTTTCATAGCTTCTTTGATTTTCCCCCTTATTCTTTTTTTCTTTAAAGATTTATTTTTTTTATTTCTCCTTCTCCTCATCCCCCCTCCCCCTCCCCCTATTGTCTGCTCTCTCTGTCCGTTCGCTGTGTGTTCTTCTGTGTCTGCTTGCATTCTTATCAGCTCAGCATGGGGAATCTGTGTCTCTTTTTTTGTTGCATTATCTTGCTACGTCAGCTCTCCATGTGTGTGGCACCTCTCCTGGGTGGGCTTCGCTTTTTCGCACGGGATGGCTCTCCTTATGGGGCGCATTCCTTGCGTGTGGGCACCCCTATGTGGGGGACACCCCTGCATGGCAGGGCACTCCTTGCGCACATCAGTACTGTGTGTGGGCCAGCTCACCACTCGGGCCAGGACCTTGGACCTCCTATATGGTAGGTGGCTGCTTTATCAGTTGAGCTACATCCACTTCCCCCCATTATTCTTAAACCCTTGGTTCGTAGTAACCTGAACATAATTATTTATCTTATACTATATTATACTCACATGATGGGTATGCTATAATATTAACTATACCCTACAAAACAAGTAGCACTAAGTCTACTGAATGCAGTTTAATACTTCTTTTTTTTTCTATTTGTCCTTAGCATATATCTCACTAGTGACGTACAGTTAAAACAGTGGATTTTATCATTACTTGTTAGGGTGACCAATGTTCAGGTTTGCCCAGGACTAAGGGAATTCCCCAGATCAGTGTTAAAACTGGGACAGTCCCAGGCAAACTGGGAGAACTGGTGACCTTACTGAAAGTAATTCTCTACTTTGTGTGCTTAGCCACCTACTTAATCTATAGTTTGAGTTGTTTTCAATTTTTTAGGGATTTCTTGAAAAATGTTTTTGATGTAAACATTTACATTGTTCCAATGTCAAAATCAAATGACAAGACACATTTGGAGAAGTCCATTTTCCTTCCTTATTTCCTCCATCTTATTCCCTCTCTCTCCCTAGTGTTATCCTTTTCATTCATTGTTTTTTGTTTATTCTTCCAATGTTTCATATTTGAAAATATAAGCAAATACATATGTGAATATACATATATATATCCCTTTCTTACACAAAAGACAACATCTTTAAACAGTGTTTTCATAGACTTTTAAAAAAATAATTCCCAGACTGACATTTAATCTAGAACTGCAAAACTATAGACCCAAATAATCATACCCGTCACCCTCAAAATGGCCCTAAGCTTAAACTTCCAGAATTGGGGGGAAAAATCTAAGAAGCCAGAGACAGAATGATGAATGAGCCAGGTTAACTGGAATAAAGATTCCAAATTTTCTCCCTCTACCTCCTGTACCATACCCCTAGCATTACCTACTCAAACCCAAATAGCTTTTAAAAATTGTTGCTGAGCTCAGACTCAGGACACTTAGAGATTTAATATAATGATGAGTCTCAGATGGTGACAGGAATTGCTTTCAGCTCCCAGCTGATGAGAGTGGGAAGTGGGTGATGAGAGGACAGCACTAAGATGCTGTGGTTCAGTGCTGTAGTACAAGTGTGCAGAGTGAAATGCACATCGGCCACTCAGCCTTTTGGTCGGACAGGGCCATGAATGGGATCAGGGGCGTTTGTGTGCTGCTTGCTTGGACTGTTTAAGGATTCCACACAGGAGCACTTCTTACAGTTGTGTGCTCAGGAGCATCATGGGAGAAAGATTTTTGGGGCTGGAAGAGGAGTCATTTGTGAGATTCAATTATTTCCTCAAATGTAAGAGAGAAACAGGCTCCCATCTTTTATTTATGAGGAGCCAGGCTCATGGCTTGACAGTTTGAGCACAGGCCATCTGTGGCTGCCAGTGTTCTAGGCAGAGCTGCCATGATTTGTGGGCCAAGTTGGGGACTGTCTACCTGGTCTAATTTAGGGACAGCCACAAAGGTCCCTGTCCCTCTCTCACTTCCATCCTAGCAGGGCCTGCTACCCTCCAGAGCTCTTTTAAACAAAGAAGGGAAATCACCCTCCCTTTTACCAGGAAAGAGGAGGAGATATGGAAGATCCAGCTTGATCCAGCAGGAAATCCAGATCCACGTGTGGAGGCAGAAGAGCACAAAGCACTGGAGACTTGGCTGCATGAGTTTGAATCCTGATTTGCCTGTCCATGATGGGGATTTTGGACAAGTTTCTCATCCTTACTGTGTCTCAGTATTCTTACTTGTAAAATAGAAAGAAAAAACAAAAGCAGGGTCTCTGTTTTAGTTTGTTAAAAGCTGCCAAGGCAATATACCAGAAATGGTTGGCTGTTACAATGGGGATTTATTAACTTACAAGCCTACAGTTCTGAGGCTGAGAAAGATGTCCAGTTCAAGGCATCAGGTGATGCTCTCTCCCCGAAGACCAGCTGCTGGCGACCCTGGACTCCCGGCACATGGCAGGGCACAGTGGTGGCATCTGCTGTCTCTCCCTTCTACTTCAGGTCTCGTTGCTGTCAGCTTCTCCTTCCTCCACTTTCTCTGCTCCTGTGGTTTTCTCTTTCCTGGGTTCTGTTGATTTCAGCTTCTGGCTTTGGGGACTTTCACTCTTAGCTTCTGGGGGTTTTCTATGTCTGTCTCTGTCCATATTCATCCCATTCATAAAAGACTCCAGAAAGAGGATGAAGACCCACCCTGGGTCAAACCCTCCTGAGCTAATCTAATCAAAGGGGCCTGAAGTAACCTAATCAAAATGTTCACATCCACAGGAATGGATTAGCCCTAAGGACATGATTTTCTGGGGTCCATCTAACATCAAATCATCACAGGTTCTACCTATCCCATAAAGTTATAAGCCTTAAAAGCAACAAAACTGTAAAGCAGTGCACATAGTAAGAGCACAGTAAATTCTAGCATAGGTTACTTAATCAGAACAAAGAAAGCCTGGCTGAGAAGAGGTTTTTATCAGCAGGAAGATGATGGAGGGAAAAGGAAAAGAACTAAGCAAGGAAGACAAAGTTCCCCAACTTTTCTCTTTTGCCTAATGTCATCCAAGCATTATCTACTGCCACTCAACTATGCAAAGAAATATGCAACCTGATCCTTGCCTTCAAGGAGCTTATCCTTCAGGGGTAAAAATCATAAAAATGGAAAATCTCACTAAAGTATGACTATCATCTACGCACTGACAACTCCCAAAATGTCTATGTCAAATGTAAACTTAGCTAATTAACTCCAGAATTATGGAGTCATATGAAGCTGGGTTTGAGTTTTCCATCCTTGCCTTTCTAACTGGTGAACTTGGGTAAATTACTCAACTTCCATGTATCTCTGTTTCCTCATATGTAAAATAAATTTTAAAAGATAAGCTTTTCAGGCTTTTAAGTGAGAATATCTATTTAAAGGCACCTAGCTCAGTGCTTGATATGTAAAATTTTCACAAGTGTTCAGGAAGTATTCTCTTCGCTCCCCATGTATGAGATACCCAATGGGACCATCAAACTTAACATACCCCCAGAGTGATTTCATTTAAACACTTCTCTTTCCAGAACCTGCTCCCCTCCTTTATTTCCTGACCCAATTAATGGCACTATCATGCTGCCTGGTCACACAAATCCAGATCTAGAAATTATCCTAGATGCCTCCCTTTCCCTTAGCCCTTGCATCCAGGTGCCACAAAGTCCTGTCAATCTTCCCTCCCAATATGCTCTCAGATCAATCACTGTTTTTTTTCCCAATCCCCCTGCCTTGGGCAGGTATCATTTCTCATTTGAATTTTTCAATGTCCTTCCAACCATCTCTCTTCTCTGTCCTAACAATCATACCCCAACCTCCAGCCCACGCCTTTCCTCCACACTCCCACCAAGTTGTATTCTTCAAATCTGATCTTGTTATTCCGCTGCTTCACATCTTCCAGGAGTGCCTTAATTAACTAGATGGAACAGAGGTGAGTACCAGCATGATTTCTGAGAACACAGAGAAACTCCAGAGTGTTCAAAGCTGATGTACTAAATCCAAGACACCAACATAACTGATGAGACAGGAGATAAGGAATAAAAGGTTAAATATGGCAACCAGGCTCAGACAAGACTCCCTGTGGCAGCTGTTTCTGCCTGGGAGGCTGAGTTCTGAATTAATCATTGTAAGGAATGGTGCTACAGGAGAGTTCAAGCACGATTATCCTCTGCTTTCTGAATTTAGGGCTGAGAACCAGAGTCAGTCTTCAATAAAATGACCAAGAAGATTTTCCAAAGTTTAAGGGCTGCTGTGATTGTCCCTGTCTTCTGAGGCCTTGGGTTTCAGTAGGACAAGCATTTATGAGTTCTTAGTCACAATAGCGGACTTGGAGTGGGAAGTAATAGTTCTTTTCCTGCCATTCTCCCACCTTCCCTGAGTCATACACTCTGCCACAAGTTACAGTTTCCCAAACACATCATGCTGTTTTATGCCTTGTTACTTTTACATACACTCTTCTTCCTCCCTCCCTCCCTTCCTTCCTGCCTTTCTTTCAGATTTTCTCCCATTGGAATACAAGCTCCATGAAAGCAGGACTTTGTTTTGTTCATGCTCTATCCCCAGGGCCTTGAACTGTGTCTGGTACATAGTAGGTGCTCAATAAATACTCACTGAAAGAACTAATGCTCTTCCATGTTTGGGACATACTTTCGCTTTGTCTGCCTCAGCTTCTGCATTGCCATCTCTGACAAATTTCCCCATTCCCATCTCCCCCCCAACTCTCCCTCTGGGTTTTTTCAATGTTCTTCTATGACTGTACTTGTCCTGTCTTTCTAATGTTTTCTAGAAGACTGTGACATCTCTGAGGACAGGGGTCACATCTTGCTGACTTGAGGACCTCCAGTTCCTAGCACATTGTCCTGAGCACACCTCAATCAATGTTTGGGAAAACAGAAAGGTGAGCACTGAGCTCTGCCAGGAGAATGCAGAGAAGGATTCTCAAAGGAGGTCAGATTGGCAGAAGAGAGATTGGAGATGAGTTTTCAAGGGGACAAAAGGACATCCCAAGGAAGAAAAAGATCTTCCAAGGTCCACCCTAGAGAAGCCTTCAAGAAAAGTCCTCCTAGTGACAGTTGTGCTGGCCAATCTAAATCCAAAAGAGGAGGGCTCTAAGGAGCCTTCTGTGTTCTGAAGCCAATCACAGTCCCTGGCAGCCCTCTCTTCAAAGCCTGGGTCAGGAGTGGGGAACAAGAACATGCAAATTGCTATTCCAGTGGCAGTTTCGCCTGCAAGCAATTTCTGAGACCACACAATAGAAGTTCTCAAATAGATGGTTTTGGGTATCCAAGGTGTAATGAGATCAAGACTCCAAGACTGCCAGCTAGGAGCACAACAGGAAAAAATATCATTTATGGCAGGCTCATGAATCCTATTTGCATAAAACTTATGAACCCAAAAGCACATACTCTCCGTGCCGCAAAAATTAAAAAGACGTATCCCAGTTTTTGATTTCTCTGAATGGTGGTAGCTTATCCTGGGAATAAATGTTCCTTACAAAAGATTTCCCTTAAAGGTGAAGGACACCAGTTATAACTGGGATTCCTAGGTATATGAACGTATTCATTCAAACATTTTCTTTGTTGCTATGTTTAGGAGATAAAGCCTTTCCACTCAAATTGCTTTAAAACCCTTTAATATCTTCATACCCATCGACACACCCTCTGGGTCCCACTTACATACCTCCCACCCACCCAGGCACAGAGTTCTGCACACACAAACATGCACCTAGTATATCAGCTTCTGTGTACACACACAGAGGTGCTGCAGGTGCTCTAAAGCTCCCTGTCTCCCTGGCTAATCTATGAGCTCACAAGGGAATGGTGCTGTGTTTCACCTAGAGGAAAACCACCCTTGGAAAGGTCAGGATAATTTTTTCACACAGTAGCAAATAGTAGGTACAGATCTATAAAGTAAGAGCTTCCCTGTGCCTTGAAGGGGGATGAGATTTCTGCTCCAGATCTCCAAGCCTTTGCTTTTCATTGGTACCGTTTGCCACTGTGTTCCAGAGTTGAATAAGTATGACGTGAATCGAAACTTCACTCCAAACCCTTCTTTTCCCCCAACACTTTAGATAATGTTCTTCATGAAGTTTTTCTAGAGGCAAAATGTCATTACTCCACCTCCATTTGACTGATAAATGGTGCAGGCCAGAGTGATCCCCTATTAAGACGGGGTGCTATTTTCTGGATTCTGGACACAAGAGTTGGTTAGGACCATAGCAGACGGCATGACTCTGGTTGGGGAATTGTAGTGTAAAGGGAATTGTCAGTAAACCAAAGGTAAATTCAGTACTTGAAGGCAGATTCCACAGGGCCATAGTTTGAATGCTCAGTTCAATTGATTTGCTTTAATTGCAAACTAGTAACACAACCAATATTCAAGAAGCAGGTCAAAGGCACACAATACATTTAGAGGTGAAGGATACCAGAGTCTCTAAAGTCCATCAGCCCAAGGACCAGCACAAGGCGGGCAGGTGCCTTTCAAGAGAGGAGTCAGTCCAATGAGGCATCAGCAGAGGATCCGAAGCCGTTGGCAGAAGGCACTGGTCATGGTGTGGTGAGGACGGCAGCAAGCCTGGCAGCCTAGCGTGGGCATTGGAGCCAGGAATCAGAGCCACCAATGCCAATCTGCCACTACCTGACACTCACCGAAGTCGCACTCGCAGTATTGTTTTGTTTTGTTTTATTTTGTTTTGTTACACCTCTTATGCCATGAATTCATAGGAAGTAGGTTCCAGTAGTTCAGGCTCTTTTCCCTTGGTTCTCACAAAGCATGTTTGTCATTTTGGAAAATTACTACAAGATGACAGATCCAGCTGAAAGGGGCATTGGGTTTTTATGCTTCAGAGGTCGGGTTGTCTATATTCTTACTAGGGGAGCGCCCCTCTCAGCTGACATCAAGCCAGTCCTTCCGGACTCTCACCCAAATACCTGGTTATCACTGGGTACAAAACCAGGCCTTTCTCAATTGGTTTACATTCTATTTGTTGTCAATGTGCTCACATTATTTGGGGGATTCAAAATCATTACTATCATTTCTAGACACAACAGGAATGAGGGGTGTGGGGGTGGATGGAACATGCAGACGTGAGAGGGGCCTGCAGAGAGCTGAGAAAGGAGCCGGGGAAGGTAGAGAAGAGTGTGGTGCCTCCCGGGCCAGGGTGCCAATGCGCCTTGCTACAGAACAGCAGCATGGTTTAAAAGTCCCGAACACCTTAGGGGCCAAAGCAGGGATTGCAGATCCAAAAGCCTGCAGAGGACGGTAGCCTGATGGTGTGAGGCGATCCACAGAGACTGGCCTTGCTCCTCAGCTTTGCGAGGAGAGTGGACACTGAAGGGGACTGGGGGGAGCAGGGACCTGGCTCCAGCCAATTGTTGATTTTCAGGAATAAGGACTCGGTGTTGCCAATTCTGTGATTTTATGTAAAATTTTCACATTTGAAACATTAGCAATGAAACCAAATTTATTTTATTTTATTTTTTTTTAGTTTTTTTTTTAAGTCTGAACAAATTTTTTTTCTTTTTTTTTAATATTATTTTTATTGACTTTGTAATAATATTACATTAAAAATATATATGTGAGGTCCCATTCAACCCCACCCCCCCACCCCCCCTCTCCCCCCCCAACAACACTCGTTCCCATCATCATGATACATCCATTGGATTTGGTAAGTACATCTTTGGGCACCTCTGCACCTCATAGACAATGGTTCACATCATGGCCCATACTCTCCTCCATTCCATCCAGTGGGCCCTGTGAGGATTTACAATGTCCGGTGATTGCCTCTGAAGCACCATCCAGGGCAGCTCCATGTCCCAAAGACGCCTCCACCTCTCATCTCTTCCTGCCTTTCCCCATACCCATCAGCCACCATGTCCACTTTTCCCAATCCAATGCCACCTCTTCTATGTGGACATTGGATTGGTTGTGTCCTTTGCACCTCTATGTCAAGAGGAGGCTCAGATTCCACATGGATGCTGGATGCAATCCTCCCACTTTCAGTTGTAATCACTCTAGGCTCCATGGTGTGGTGGTTGTCCTTCTTCAACTCTATCTTAGCTGAGTGTGGTAAGTCCAATAAATCAGATTGTAGGTGCTTGAGTCTGTTGAGGCTCAGGACCTGGCTATCACATTGTCAGTCCAGAGATTCAAATCCCCTAAATATATCTTAAACCCCAACATTAACTGCACCTCCAGCACATTAGCATGAAAGTCTTATGAAGGAAGATCCCATCTGAGTCCAGATTCATCACACATAAACACCATTTCCAAAGAGGGGCCATCTGACCTGGTAGTTAACCCCATCGGCCATGACCATAACTCCCATGGGTCTCTTTAGCCCTCAAAGGAACCAATATCTGGGGGTTGTATCTGCTTTATCTGTCTTTCTGACTCTGCTCAGTTGTGCATGAGGGCAATCCTTCTGCCAGCCTCCAGACTCTTTTTTAGAAACTCGTAGCTATATAAACTCATTTCTCCTTTCCATTTCCCCCTTACTTTAGGTCAAACAGCATTTTAAAGTCATGTTATTTTATGTAGACAGGGATATTCTGCTGATCCGCATTGAACCTTCCATATAAGGTCATTTTCCAGTTACATCATCAGTTGGTAGTTGATAGTGGTCCCTCGGTGCCAGGGAGGCTCATCCCTGGGTGTCATGTCCCACGCTGGGGGGAAGGCATTGCATTTACATGCTGAGTTTGGCTTCGAGACTGGCCACATTTGAGTAACATGAAGGCTGACAGGAGGAAATTCCCAGGCACAATGTTGCTCTAGGCCTTGTTCTTATTTTAGGCTTATCAGCTCACAAGCATAGTCATTAGCATCAGGGGCTCACTGTTGAACCTTCACTCCCTCTCGGTCCCCGCCGCTGCACCTGGGAGACTGTCGCTGCTCCCCTAGGGACCACGACAGAGCACCACTGGTCAGGAACCCAGTACCCCCCCTGCTGTGGTTTTTAATTGTTGCCACTATGAGTATATCCAAACATTACCATGCACCCTGGACATATGTTCTGTACAGCTCCCTGTCAGCCATATATCACCTGTCATTGGTATCCCATACCAGTATCCCTCCATTGCCATTGTTGAAACACTCTGTGATCCAGAACTACCCGAAATTTGAAGCCCAATATAATGTCATGGTCCCTTACTAGGGAATGGCATATAGCGATGGGTTTAAAGGTTAGATAAAGAACTTGGATAAAGTTAGATAAAGAACTTAGATAAAGAATGTTGACTTGAAAAAATTCTACATCCTATCTTTTTTTTTTCCCCCCTAATTATTCAGCTTCTCTTCACAGAAGTCCTAGACCACAGCAATGCATATATATAGTATACAGCACTCCCATACATCCACCACAAAACCTTTTTCCTTCCACAGCGATACTCTTACACCCTATTCACATCATATTTACTTAACGTGATGTACAGAGTCTGAGACATTAGCTTTCTAACAAGGTGACATCTGTGCTTACATTATGGTGCATACTTTAGGATACACAGTTCTTTACATTCTTAGTTATCCTATGTTTTACATTATGGTTTACATTATCAGTCTGTCATCTCCTATATGTTATGGTGTAATATTACATGTTTTATATCCATCCTTGTGTACTCTGAAGAAACTCCTCTCTTACCCCCCATTTACCTTGGTTCCACACATTTAACGTCCATTTTCCCTTCCAGCTTGGTGCCCACAGTGACAGCCAACCTCCGTTTCCTGAGGAGCCGCTTCCAGAGATAGATGGAATAGTGTTCAGGGCCTAACTTGCTCAACTGCCCCAATGCCCTGGGAGCCACCCTTTCTCTCGAGGGATACAGTTCCCTCTATTTGATGGCATTAGTCCTCCCCAGGATGTGGGTCCACCCCCACTCTCACTACTTGGGTGAAACCAAATTTAAAATGCTGGGCATTCCACACACATTACCTCCGTGGGCCAGGTTGGGGATTTGCTCCTCGAGGGTGGAATAATCAAAGACCTTCTGCCAGTGGTGGGATGGATGTGAGGGCGTGCCGCAGGAAGGGAGGTGGGGACTCTGCGATAATCCTTGAAGGGGAGACAGGGCGTGAGACTTAAATATCTCAAAATGAGGGAGACTAGGAAGATGGCGGAAGATGGAAAGGCTTGGCTTCTACAGGAAGATTGTACATTTTTACCCATGATGGAGGCTGGTACACCGTGAACCACTCAGGAAAAAAATAAAACTCTCCTCTTCAGGAATACATAAAGCTTAAGAGAAATTGCTTCTAGTTTATATCAGAAGAAGAAAATGAGGTCAGGGAAAAAAATGAGGATAAATCAAGATTCTGAGTTATAGAAGGAGCTGGCTCACCTGTTTCAGGATTGCAAGAGCCGTGCTTTAGGGAGGGCAGACTGGAAAACACAAGCCTGTTTAGCTACAACGTTATTACATATAACTCATGTCCCAAGATTTCCTCTCACTGTATAGTTAAATAACTTGTCTACTTTAAATCATGGTCTGATGGCATCATACTTTCAGGAGTGGTGACTGGATATTGCAAATAATGTTGGTGTGGGGAAATAGTGTTTTTTGAACACCTATTATGTGCCAGGCCCAGGGTGGGTACTTTACACATGGCGACTGCTTTTGCTACTCACAAGAACTTTATGAGATAGGTATTTCTTGTCAGCCCTGTACTGCTAAAGGGGAAACCGAGGTACAGAGTGATAACGTACTATAACACAATGTCAGAGAGCTACTAATAAGTACAAGAACTGGAATACTGAAATTTAAACCAATTAAATATAATAAGAAGAGCTAACACTCTGCTCTCCCAGGCATCTTTGTGTGACCTCTAAGCTGTGACCTTCCATTATTTGCTCAAATCTCTCTTTAGGGAGTTGTGAAGATTAAATGAGATAGCACATGCAAAGCACTTAACACACTGACCTGCCCAATAAATCCTATTAACTGTTGTTATTAATAGTGGTAACTGTATTTTATATTCAGAAGTTTCTGGTGACTGGGCAAGCACCAGCAATTTCTATAAGGGTGAAAGACAGGAGAAGGGACAGGGGCAAATTGCAATGGACTAAGTAGTGACTGGGAGATGAAAAAGGGGAGGTAGCAAATATGAATTAATTTTTGGAGTGTTTGGAGTTCATTTTGAGAGGCCTGGTTGACCATGGTGTAAATGGAAGAGGAGAGGCTGATGATGCAAAGGGACAAGAGGTGCTGGGAAATGCACACTAGCCCCTGGGTCCTGGAGGTGATCAGGAGCCTGAGGAGGAGTCTGACCACAGAAAGGGGTAAGGATGCTTCTTCCTAGGAAACAGGGGAAAGAAGAGAAGAATGGATGGAAGACACTGATGTATTTTGATAAACATGGAAGAAAACTGAGGGACTTTCAGTTTGACATTAATCCCAATGAAAACGAAGAAAATGCTGCTGCTGACAGTGAGGAGAGGAGAGGTGATAGGGATGGAGGAGACTTAGAAAAGGGATCATGACTTCCATAGCAGTCCGTAGCCAGGATAAGAGCACACCCCAGATTTCCTGGGACAGCCTTGAATTCAGTGTTTTCTGCCAGTGCCTTCTATTAGTACATGCATACGGACATGGATATTTGTCAGACCTTGTACCCAATTTGGGATTAAAAAGTAGGGTCCCTTGGGAGCAGATGTGACTCAAGCAGCTGAGTGCCTTCTTCCCCCATGGGAGGTCCCAGGTTCGATCCCTGGTGCCTCCCCAAAACAAAAGCAAACAAACAAAAAAGAAAAACAACTCAGGGGAGCTGCTGTGGCTCAGTGGTTGAAGCTGGCTTGCCACATATGAGGTCCTGGGTTCAATCCCCGGCCCCAGTAACTCAAAAAATAAAAAAATAAAAATAGTGAAAGCAGTAATGAGGAGTCCTAAAACAGAGCTGAGATTAGACTGAGCAAAGGTATACTGAGTTCTAGCAACAGGTCTGTTAGAACTAGCCTGAGAACCAAAACCAGGGAAGGCTTGGCAAAGAGGTCATGGTGGAAAGTCAGGGGATTGTAAGATTCTATGACAAGAGCGGGGGTCAAGTATTATGTCAAGAATGCAGGGATGGGAGCACCTCTTCCCTCATACTTTTCTAAAAAGAAGAAAACTTAACTTACACCCAAGATTTCTCAAAATGTGTTCCACAGAACATTAGTTCTGCATAGGCAAATAAGCTTAGGAAGTACTGCATACTCTACTCACCACCAAGGATTTATATTGCAAAGCAGCATGTTAAAGGCTCTGAGAAGTCCTGCAGTAAAGAAACTTTGTGTCAAATAATGGGGGGGGGGAATGCATTTTAACACCACTGCTCATCTGGGAAAACACTCCAGGGAGTTAGAAGGAATGCTTTGATAATCTTCTAAGGATTGGGGTGGTGTCGAACTGTAAGGAACCTGCTAAAATGCCCCTCGCAGAAAGTGGAACCAGTTAACAGTGGGACTTTTGTTTTCCTGTGTGGCGTATACAAGTTTGGGGCTAACATGGAATTTTTTTTCTTGTCAACAAAGAAGCTGGATGTGAATGATGAAAGGACAAAGAAAGAAGAATTCCATGTTGGCCAGGGAAAGGGGATCTTGAAGAAGAGGGATATTTAAGGTGAATATTCAAGATAGTTTGCTATGGGTATGGGATGTAAATCTTCATTTTCTCAGGAAATTTTCAGCAAAGACTGAAAAACGTAAGATCACAAAATGCTTAAATGCATTTGAAATTTCTTACGGAAAATGGTGAAAGGGTTGAATGCACTAAGTGTAGAGTTGAGATGGTATCAGTATGTGCAAGATGTCCATCCAACTGGGCTGATAGAGATTGAATTTTGTACCCCAGTTTGGATATGTTCTTGGTCTTGGTCTGTATTCTGGTGGGTGTGAACCCATTGTAAATAGGATCTCTTTAAAATGTTATTTCAGTTAAGGTGTAACCCAACTGAATCAGGTTGGGCTTTAATCCAGGTTACTGGAGTCCTTTATAAACACAGTGAAAGTCAGACAGAGAGAGAAGCCATGGAGAGCAGCCAGAAGCTGGAAGTCAACAGAACCTGGAAGAGAAAGAGTACACTGCCATGTACATTGCCATGTGCCATAAAAACCAAGGACCAAGGATTACCTGCAGCCAGCCCCAGAATGCCACAGTCTTTGGAAGGAAAGCATCACCTCACTGAGACCCCAATTTTAGACTTCTAATTCCAAAACCATGAGCCAAAAAATTTCCATTGTTTAAGTTCAATTCACTGTATGGTACTTGTTTTAGCAACTAGGAACCTAAAACATGGGCTATGTCTATTCAGCACAGTATATTCCAAACATATTTGTCCAAGAACTCATTTTGTTTCCTTAGAACACCTGTTAACATCTCAGAACTAGTATTACTCAAATCCAACTTTGGGAAGACCCTGGTCTTACTTGTTCTCCCTTCACATCATCTTGAGAGTTCTAAATTTGACTCCTGGCAGAAATATCCAAAGATGGTATTAAAAATACCCAACAAGTACAGCCTGGGTACCAGCAAAGGAAAGTGGACACTTGTCATCCTGGATTATTTAAGATGTATATCAACCCAGAAAATTCTGTTCCCTCTTAAGTTATGCTTAATTCTGGCACTGGACTTTAGATTCATCTCTTAGAAGAACCAGAAGGAACCTCAGACATTGTCTTAGTTTGCGAAGGCTGCTATGACAAATACCATACAATAGTTTGGCTTAAACTGCAGGAATGTTTTTGTCTCACGGTTTGGGGCCGGAAGTAAATCAAGTTATTATCCAGGCTTGCTTTCTCCTGGAGTCTACAGCATTCCAGCAATCCTCTGTCACATGGCCACATCTCTCTTTCTCCTTGTGTCTGCTCCTCTGATTTCCACTGACTTCTGGCTTCTATTTTGTGTCCAATTTTCTTTGTTTATAAAGACTTCAGCCATATTTGATTAAGGCCCGCCCTCATCCTGTTTGGCCACACCTTAACTAATAATAAAATTTTCAAAGGTCCTATTTACAAATGGGTTTACAACCACAGGAATACAAATTAAGATTTGAACGTGTCTTGTGGGGAGTATGATTCAGTCCCTAACAGACATCTTATTCTTCAATCCCGTCTTTGTGCAGAAGAGGAAATGAAAAACTTGTTTTTGGCAGAGTTGAGACTAATAGATGAACCCACTCATGGTGGGGCACACCAGCTGTTACTCGGTGAAATGCAGTTAATAAATAGCTGCTATATATCCAAGATCAAAGTATTCAAATGCTGTTTTCCAACACCCTCCCCCATCTACTTCCTGTTTTGTGTCTACATGTGTGTTAAACATTATATTTAGGAACAAGACCTTAACACCCTGGCATTATTTGGGTTTAGGAGAAGAAACTCTTTAGACACATATTATTTAGGGCAGGCTAGCTTGCAGTAACAAATAGATCCAAACAGGTTATGACTCAAAACAGACAGTCCAGAGTGGTTCCAAATCTGGTGACTGAGCAGGGTCGAAGTGGGGAGGGGCTTTTCAGTAGTTCAGGAACCTAGGCTGTTGGCAGTTGTGCCACCTTCAGCACATGGCATCCAAGGCTACCCAGAGTATCTTCCTTCCAGCTAGTGGGATGAGGCAAAATAGATGGAAGAGAATGCATGGAAAGTTATAGACCAGACCTGGAAGAAGCCGCATCATTTCTGCTCTACTCTCATTGGTTAAAACTCAGTTACATGGCCACAAGATGGGATGGAAAATATAGTTACTGAGGCTGTCTTCCAAGGAAAAGGAAGAAAGACATTTTGGTGTACCACTGGTAGGGTCTGCTACAGACTCACCGTCATCTTCCCACAACTTCATGAAACACAGGGATTTGTGACATCAACTTCCCCATCTGTAACTGCAGGAGTGAAATAGGGGTGGGAGTAGGAGTGGAAATGGCAATTGAGTTCATTAGTGTCATTTTATTTTATCACTTCCTAATATTTCTGATAGCCTGCTTTGTGTTTAGGATCAAAATAGGTAAACGCTGGTAGGTCATCTCCAAATTCTCATATGTTCCAAGAACCTCCACCTGTACTCCCACCACTCGATGAATGAAAGATAAGTGCCTATTGGTCCAACTGACAGAAGGTCTGGGTTCAAACTCTTCCAATTGCTAGTGTGTTACCTACAGCAAGTCAGAGAGCCCCAATGTCCCTTAATTAATTTAAGATGTTCACACCAGGTCCGCCAAGACATTGGTCCCAGAAAGTTTAAGTGTCTTCTTCATCATATCCCATATGAGTCATGTTAGGGTCTTTCTTGGAGGATTTATTTCAGTGATGAAATAGCATTGTTCAGATAGGTGGAACAATGTTTATTTTGGGGCTGGGGGTGAGAGGGAAGGAAGCCTAACACAAACACTCCATCAAAGCTTCACATTTGAACAGGGCCGTTTCAGTGAGCCATCTATCTCTCTTTGAAAGTTAATAGAAAGACCAATTTTTCTATAAGCGTAGCACTTTTTTTTTTTTTTTTTTTGCCATTTCCAAGCCTTTGATAGTCTGTCTAAATTTATGCTCATTTTGTATCTGACTCAGTCCTTAAACTAATGTAAAATGCAGGGTATAGACTTGGAAAGCTGGATTATGCACAGAAAAATCAGTAAAACTAGTGATATATCTTGAAGTAGTATATTTTTATTTTCCAATATATACCAAGGTTTCAGGCATTTTTTTGCATTGAGTATATAGCACTGACATAATATGAATAAAAATAAATATTTGAAAATTATTTCCATGTCTCCAACTTTCCTAGTGGGAATTAAGGGGAAAATAGGAAAAGGCATAGAAGAGTTTTTTATGCTAGTATAGTTATTGTCTCCCAAGAAATTCTAAGAATTGTGCTAAAAATGCAATTTTTCATAACAAAGTAAGGTGATGTCCAAAATATCTCATTTAATAAACAGAAAAATGGAGACCAAAAGAGGTAAATTCACAGCCCATCAATATTACGTACAGAAAGCTAAGAACGAGTTAAGCTCAGATTTTCTAACTTCCGTCCTATAATTTGACTGATTTACTCATCCACACACTCATTTATTCATTCATGGATACAATCCTTTATTCATCCATTCAGCAATTACTGTGGACAGAGGAGTAATAGAAGCTCAGAAAGAGACCGAAGAAATGTAAGACAATTCTTGGAGTGAAAAAAAATAGTAATAACCAGTCAAAAAGACAAACAAACATAGGTGAGACACTTAAATACAAAGCAAAACCAATATGATTAAATGACTACTATTCCTGTTGGAGAAATGCTTAGTTCAGAGCAGGATCACTTCAGTGTGAAGGGGCCCAAGAAGGTTTTGCAAAAACGGTGGAACTTGATCTCAGAATTGAAGACAGGAGTTTAGCTAAGGGTGCTGGGCAGGGTTAGACTTATAAGAGGAAAGTATGAGCAAAACAGAAGGAAGGCAGAAACAAAAACGACTTATTTAGGAGACAGTGGGGACTGGTTTGACTAATGAAAGTTTCTTTCGGAAAAGAAGGGGGAGAGAGGAGAGAAAGAAGATCAAGAGGGGAAAGGAAAACAGAAGGGGAAGGAGATGGACGAGGGTTTGTTGCATATATGATCCACTGGCATTCAGAATTAATTTCTATTGTTTCTTAGTATGTATGTAAACAGCAGAAGCTAGAAGGCAAACTATTACATTTTCCAGGCCCCCTTGAAATTGCGGCTCTAGATATTAATTTGGTTCCACCAGCAGGATGTGCTTTTTGGCAGGTGAACTGTGCAGTTGCTTAGGGACCCTCCACTCAGAAGAGTCTTGGGGCTTTGGTTAATGCTCTGCTGTCATTGTTCTAAAACTGATTTTGACTTATGAGTTCAATGATATTTTATTTGCATTTGAAACTGGCATTGCACAACATAATGTAAAGTTTTTATTTTTTCTTAGAACAAACATTAAATAGCAAATAAAAAAACACCTTGACATGTCAAGAGGAAAACTGAGAGAAAGGAAAGAGCTTTGTACTTTAGTACCTTTAACTGCACTTTGTCTTGCTTTTTGAGCAAGGGTCCCTACATTTTCATTTTGCACTGGACCCCATATATTGTGTAGGTGGCACTATCCACAGGTGAGATCTGGAAGGCCAAATGGGGTGGAAGGCACATTCTTTCATCATCACTCCCTTCATCAACTTAATTTCTACTGCCTGAGGTTCATAGTTTAAGCTATTATAATCACAAAATAAATGTTATAGGGAAGCAGACTTGGCTCAACAGTTGGAGCATCTGCCTACCACATGGGAGGTCCACAGTTCAAACCCAGGACCTCCTTCACCCGTGTGGAGCTGGCCCACACACAGTGCTGATGCGCGCAAGGAGTGCCAAGCCACGCAGGGGTGTCCCTTTCATAGGGGAGTCCCACGCACAAGGAGTGCACACCGTAAGGAGAGATGTCCAGAGCGAAAGAAAGTTTAGCCTGCCCAGGAATGGCACCGCACACACGGAGAGCTGACACAACAAGATGACACAACAAAAAGAAACACAGATTCCCAATGCCACTGATAAGGATAGAGGCAGACACAGGGGAACACACAGTGAATGGACACAGAGAACAGACAACTGGGGTGGGGGGTAAGGGGAGAGAAATAAATAAAAATAAATCTTTAAAAAACAAACAAACAAACATATGACTCCTGGAGTAGGGTTTAAATTAGTTGTGGGTTTCCTCACCTATTTCAAAGGTGATTCAGGATTTTGAATTTAATACTATTTTTGAATAATACTTTTGTATAGTTTAACATTTCAAGCAGTTATATTAGCTTTTTAACATGAATAGAACTCATATGCCATAAAATTCGTAAAGAGTACAATTCAATGGTTTTTAGTATGTTCGTAAGTTTGTGCAACCATCATTTCTAATTCCAGAATATTTTCATCACCTCAAAAAAGAAACCTCATAACTGCTAGCAATCACTCCCCATTTCCTGCTCTCCCAATCTCCTGGAAACCATTAATCTTTCTTCCTTCTATCTCTTTTTCTGGACATTTCATATAAATGGACTCATAAAATGTGGGATCTTTTGTGACTGGCTTCTTTCACTTAGCATATATTTTCAAGGTTCCTCCATGTTGTGGCATGTATCAGTAATTCATTTCTTTTAATGGTTTAATAATATTCCATTGTATGGATATACCACATGCGCCAGAAAATGTGCACAAGTTTTAATGATTAAAAAGTAGTCCCTTGCTCTATTCTGTCCTTCTCCACACTCATACTTCCTAAAGAAAGTTACTTTCTACTCCTTTAGCTATTTCTCCTGGTATTTACCTATTTTAAAATATTATCTTTGTATTGATTTTATTTATTCATTCATGATTTGTTATATTATTACATTCCTACTTTCAATGATGATGATTGGTCACTTTTACACTTAAACACACATACCAGTTCATTCTTCTTCCTTTCTCTTAATATATAATCCCATGGAAAATTTTTGGTTAAATCAGTATGTATCCATTAGATTATTGTGACCACATAATAGTTTTCAATGCTGAGCCAAGAATTAAATTATTCTTTTTTTTCAGAAGCTACCGGGGATTGAACCCAGGACCTCATACATGCAAAGCAGGTGCTCAACCACTGATCTATGCCCGCTCTCCAGTGGGATTAAATTATTCTTACTTATGCTTTTCTGAGCCAGGAAAACCAGATTTCTTCTTGATCTTCACATACCGAAGGCTCAGTCCTTGATGACTTCTATTTACACTCACTCTCTTATCATTCTTAGGGCTTTAAATATTAACCACATGCTTTACTCCCCAATTTATGTCTCCAGCCTCATCTTCACCTGGATTTCGGATGTGTGTAGTCCACTGCAGACTTGACATTTACCCTTGGATGTCTAACAGGCACCACATACTTAACTTGTCCAAAACGGATACCTTACTTCCCCTCTTCTGGAGCTGCAACCTTCCCGGTCTTGGTAAATGGCATTTCTATTCTTCCAGTTGGTTAGGTCCCAGACTTTGGATTTACCCTGTCTCTCACATGCCTGCTCTCTCTCTGGCTTTTGTTTTTTGTTTTGTTCACTTTTTATGCCCTCTATCCCTATATTGAAACTATACAGAAAATTCTTTCAACACTACCACCAAAAAAAACCAATCCAAAATCCAACCACTTCTCACAGCCTCCCATCCCAAGACCAGGACAACATCATCTCTCACCTACATTCTTACAATAATCTCTTCTTTTATTTTTTTTTTGTCTTTATTTATTTTTTAATGTTACATGCAAAAAATATGAGGTCCCCATATGCCCCCCACCGCCCTAATAATCTCTTGATTAGTCTACATACTTCCATCCTTGTCCCCCTATATTTAATTCTCCACACAGCAGCCAGAGCCATCCTTTTCAAACATCAGTAATATCAAGTCATTCCTCTGCTCAAATCTCTCCAGTGGTTTCCTCTCGCACTCAGATCAAAGCCCTGTAAAATTTGACCACATCTCCTCCCACTCTCCCCCATACTCACTGTTCCGGCAGCACTGGTCTCCTTGCTATATCTGGAAGACTCTTAAGTTCACTCTGAGCTCAGGGCCTTTGCGCTGCAATTTTCTCACCTAGGATGCTTTTCTCCCATGTTGCACCATGGCTTGCTCTCTTACTTCTTCCAGGTCCCTGCGCAAATGTCACCTTATTGGAGAGGGTGTCCTTGATTAGCCTACATAAATCAACGCCTTACCCAACTTCTGTTCCCCTTATCTCACTTGATTTCTCATCAGAGCATCATGATCTGGTATTTACTGAGCATTTTCTCTGTGAGGGTTTCTAGCTCCTAAACACTGTCTATCCTTGTGCCTAAATTAAAGCCCTCCTCTTACTGATCTAAAATGTTCTGTCCTGTTCTTGCCTCAGTGGAGCTGGAAACAGCTGGGCACCAGCATCTATCTAATCACCCTTCATCCCTCGGCAGCCATTAAGACATGCGAGGATGCTCTTTGCTGATGTCTCTCATTTAAAATGGGGGCAGTGGGTATTAAAAATATAGGGCCTTGACATTTGGAGTACCTGCCCCTCCTTTTTGCAGCCTGAAAGAAATATCTGGTTATTGACTTTTAGGGTCGGCATAGGCCACCCATCCTTTTTAGTAAGGCTGGTGTTTGGTTTGCTGGATTGATGGCAAATACAATGGGCACATTTTCATAAGTCATCACACCAGGAGCAATGTGTGGTAATGTGATAAAAGACGGCTAATATTTTATGCATGGAACTTGAATTCTATTCAGCTAGTGTGGAGAAATTTAAAATATGTGGGGGGAAAATGAGGCCAAATTGAAGGGGGAAAAAGTCCCCAAATCATATACCAGGATTGTTTAGTAGTCAGGTCTTCGGAATTTCTCGACAAAGTCCCTGGGTTGGCTGCACATCCTTCCAGACTCCTTGCTTTATTTGGAAGGAAAAGGTGTCCTTGGAGTAAAGTTTCCTGAATAACTGCTCACCATGTTATGTAAATAAGTCTGTTTTATAATAAAGTTGCCTGGGAGCCTTTTCCAGAAGGGCCTTGTTTTTAGGTTAGAGGTCAAAAAAGGAGGGAAATTACCAGTCAATATCATTGTTTTGCCACAATCATTCCCCATTGTTGTTAGCATCAATTTTACCTCCTAAAAGCGGGAGAACTTAGAGGTTACAGGTGTGTTTCACTTCAAGAAACAACCCCAGGCAAAAGTTCATTTCTACAGAAAACAAAAAAGAAACAAAAAGAACCCAAGTGATTTACTCCAAGAGAGGAGTCAGAAACAGCAAACTTACCGATTATACTTTAAGTGATTCCGTTTGCACACATGGGTATGCACACACACACACACACTCTCACACACTATTTGACTTATACCCAGCTTTTTGTTTTGTTTCTTCCTTACCCTCTCTCCCTGTTTCAGAGCTAGAGCTACTGTTTAGGAAGTGGAAGCCATTCATTTGCATGTGGGACATTAGTAGGGGAAATGGGCTTGTCTGCATGGAAAGGTGAGCAGGAATTTCAGGATACAAGAGCCACTCAGACCTGACAGTATCATGTGTATGTGCTGTGAAGTGACCCATGCAACAGTAATGAGGTGGAGTGATTGCCCTTGGCCGGATTCTGCTTTCTGGGAGATCTCCAGGCAGTAGTGGCTCGAGTCCTGCAGGTGAGCGGGCGGGGTGGGGCGGTTTCCCGGTACAGCTCCTGGGTTAGACGGGGCTTCTTTTGTTCTGCCCTTCTGGGAGGTTGACTCACGTCTCCAGAAAATTGGCTGCGACTGCTTCCCATGCCAGGTGACTCCATCTTGAGGAAGGTGTAGGCTGTGAACACAGGTAGGCTAGCACCCATTTGGGATACATGACTTAGTAAGTTTTCACCGTTTTCTACGGAAGGTGTCCAGCCTTCCTGCCAAATCATTCTTTCCCCTTGACCTCTTCCCTAGGAGTTACTGCCTTTTAACCTTTTATTGAAGGCATTTCAGAATTCTGTGTTCTTGAGCCTAACCTTCCAAGTTTTACCTGCTTCCCATCTACCCGCAGCTTCAGATTGGAGCATTCCATCCATCCTCTTCCCTCAATTTCCACTTGAATAGGTGTCCTGTTAGCAAGGATAAAAGCAGGTTTGTGGGCAGAGGGGCTTCTGGACACACCCCATCCCCCACCCCCAAGCATGTATGCAGTCAAGTCACCCGTTTTTACACAGCAAAACAAGCAATAGGCTTTTTGTCTGTTTAGGTGAAGACAAAGGATCAAGAATGGAAAGAAAAGAATCAAGCTTCAAGGAGTTAACAGATTGGTGACTGCAAACTCCCATCTTAATGCAGGCATTAACTCATTATGTGACTTGAGTTCCTAAGACAAAATTAAATACAGGGAAACTCAAGTAACTTCCTAGGGCCATTTTAAGCAATACACCTTAATTAATTGGTTAAATAACACTGGATTACAGATCATTTTGTAAATGCAAAGCTTTAAATATCCTAATATATATCTTATATTCCTCTGCTTGACTTCCTAAATGACTGTAGTAAAAGCAATGGGGAGAAATTGGCTTTGTTTTTCTCTCTCTAAAAAGAGCTAACCCATATTAAGCCCTTATCGTATACCAGGCGCTTAGCTTAGATTTTTCTCATTTATTTTCCCCCAACAACCCTAAGTGGACAAGAGTTTCATTTTCCCCATTTTACAGATGAGCACACTGAAGCACAAGGAAGTTAAATAATTCCCAAGGTCTTGCAGCCAGAAAGTGCCTGAACCAGTGTATGGACTCCAACAATTGATTTAGAGTTTCTCATGTTTATACTGGTATAAGATCCACCTACATCTGGAAGTGTCTCAAACCACTGCAGACAAATTTTGGTAAAATCTTTAATCATTAGATGAAATAATGATAACTAATAACTAACACATTGTACAATTGCCATGGACAACTACATGTATTAAATCATTTAATTCTTATAGCCAACCCTATAAAGTCAGCACTGATATTATTCCCAGTTAACAGAGGCACAGAGATTTTACTTAATCTGTCTAATGTCACAGAGGCAGCATGTGGCAGAGGCTGCTTTGAACCCTGGGCACCCTGACTCCATAGTGTGCTGTTTATCAATAGAGTCCAATCACTAATGGAAAATGCAGGGCAGCATGTAGAATCCAGTTATAATCTCAATGAGTAGCCTTGATCACTGAATTAACTGTGTGATCTTGGGCCTCATTTTCTCCACCTGTGAAATGACTGTTCTCTAATGATCCTGACAGCCCTGCAATTCCATAATTTAATAGGTCTGCATTTCTTAATAGGAGTCTGGGGAAAAATCATTGCAGTGTCAGGAACAAGCCAGTGGCAAACATCACAGTTTTTGGAATTTGGAAAAGAGATAGGAAGACTAGACATGTTTGGAGTTTCATTTAGGAACCTTGGGATGCTTGAATCCAGAGGTGCTAGTGAAACTTTGGGGGCATAAAATGACTTGGCAAAGGAAGGGTGTCGCTGTTCCAAGTAGAGTGGTAGCAGGTGAGGGGATAGAGATACGGATGCATTATAGAGGGGCCTAAAGAAACTCAAAGAAGAAGGTGGCAATGGCGAGGGGTGGGGGGTGGGGGGAAAGAGTATGATTTATATAGATTTAGTAGATAACATTGGTATTGTGTTTTGTGAATTTGGACCTGATTTTGGGAGAGGAAAAGTAGTCACAATTTCATCACTCTTCAAGTGCAAGACTTATTATAGAAGCAGCATGAAATGAGAGCACAAGAACTTTGGAGGGTGTTGGGGATTGAATCAAATACCCCGCAAAGGACATGTTCAAGTCTTGGTCTGCATTCCTGTGGTTGTGAACCCATTTGTAAATAGGGCCTTTGAAGATGTTTTTATTAATTAAGATGTAGAGACCTTCGTGAATCAGATCTTCGAAGATCCTAATTGGATGAGGCCAAAACTCTAGATTTCAACGCATATGGCTGAAGTCCTTACAAGCAAAGGAAATCCAGATGGAGTGAGTCAGAAGCATGCAGAAGTCAGAAGTCAGTAGAAGGCATAAGACATGGAATCAGAGGAGCAGACAAATAGGGCAGAGAGGCCTGGTGATGGCGGATTGCTGGACCCTACAGACCCTGGGAGAAAGCAAGCCTTGTCAATTCCTTGATGTTGGGCTTCTAGGCTCCAAAACTGTGACACAAAAGAAGTAGCTCAGCTATGTTTTAGCTTGTAATAATACTAAGTAAGTGCCTTAATCTCCTAAAATAGGGACCATAGTTACACCTAGTAGGGACTCGATAAATGCTACTTCCCATTCCAAAAGGTCCAGATTACTTCTTTGCCAACCCCACCGCAAACCTAAGAAAATCAAAACCCAATTAACTCTTAGTTCTTACGAAAAACTTTGATATTGAAATGGAACGAAGATGTTATATTTGTCCCTGTTTTCTAGTTGCTTTAGATTTCTCCAAAGGCTTCACCCTGATCTCAAAGAAGAGAGAATAGGAATAAGCAGAAAATCAAGGCATCCCAAAGTTAGAGGAGCAGAACTTGATCCCCAAAGTAAATACAGTAGGGTTCTACTAAAAAAAAATCATCAAAGATGTTTTCCATCCTAAATCCTGAGCAGGACCTTGTGGGCCAAAGCCAGCCCATGGCTGAACAACTTCTCTGGAGAGAGGGGTCTTCAGAGGAGGAGCCTCTGCTACACTGCTTCTCAGGGTCCCCAAAATGGAAGAGAATGCTGCCTTAACACTTACTCCAAGGAAACCAGGAAGAGGCACAAGCATCACATATATAGATGCAAAAAGGCAACTATGACAGAGCAAAGAAAGCCTGCATGTATTAGTTTGCTGTTTTTGCTGTAACAAATTACCACAAACAGTGGCCTAATAAAATGCAAATGTATCTTACAGTTCTAGAAACCAGAAGTCCCAAAAGGGTTGGATGAGCTGTGTTCCTTCTGCAGGCTGTAGGGGAGAATCCATGTCCTTGTCTGTTCCAGCTTCTGGAGGCACCTGCATTCCTTGGCTTGTGGCTGTACCACTCTCATCTTTCATTCACCTCTTCTTTGCTGACTCTGACCCTCCTGACTCCTTCTGAAAAGGACCCTTGTGATTACATTGGGCCCACCCAAATAATCTAAGATAACCCCCAAATCAAGAGCCTTCTCTCAATCACATCTGCAAAGTCCCTTTTGTTGTGTAAAGTACCATAGTCTCAGACTCCAGGATTAGGATTTGGGCAGCTTTGGGGTCAAGGGCCTTGTTCAGCCTACCACCTTTCCTAAGCTCTGGTATCTAGAAATTTGGTTCTTCTTCTAAACTGTGTGACATTGAGCAACTCACTCCTTACCTCTAAGCCTTGCCCTGCACACCTTTAAAAATGAAGGTAGCAATATTTCACTTGATCTTTTTACTGTGAGGATTCGAAGGTAATCTATATTTTAAAATGACTGCTACAGAGCCTAACATAGTGTAAGGGCATAATAAATGTTAGTTCTACTCTCCCTTTTCCCACATGTGATGAACAGGCATTATGGGATGGCAGTTGGTTGAGGGCACTGGGACTCTTGGCATCCATTGCTGTGTGAGTTCTGAGGAAACAGATTTTGAGATAGAGATTTGCATGCAGGAAGTTTATTGGGGAGTTCTCTGGAATTAACTCCTGTGTGGGTATGAGGGCAGAAGATTTGGACAAAGTTAGGGGTAGGGCTGTGATGTAGATGCAATAAAAACCTATTCCATGAGGAGCTCAGGAGTGGGGATGCCCCTTCAGAGTTCACCAGGTTAGAGTGAGGGGTTAGAGCTTGACTCTGGCCAGTGTTGGATGTTGAAACGCCTCCCCCACAAAAGGCAAATTCGGATCCCAACCCCTGGTTCTGTGGGTGTGGACCCACATGTAATCTCCAGACATTACTTCAGTTGAGGTGTGGCCCAACTGAATCAAGTTGGGCTTTAATCCAGGTTCCTGGAGTTTGTTCTAACCAGAATGAAAGTCACCAGGGGAAAGAAGCCTTGGGGAAGAGCCAGAAACTGGAAGTCAACGGAACCCAGAGAAAAAGGACAAGCAGCTGCCATGTGCATTGCCAGGCAGAGGAAAAGCCAAGGAACCCCAGAGATTGCTGCCCAGCAAGAAGATACTGACCCCAGGGGAAGCCAGCCTTCTAGCCTCTGAAACCATAATCTAATGAATTCCTTTTGTATGCAAACCTATTGTATTTGTTTTAGCTGATAGGAAAAAAAAAATAGCCAAGGTGGCTCTCTCTCCCCCACACAATCCCTGGAGAGAACTAGTTCAGCAATGTCCAACCCGTGGCTGGAGCAACCCGTGCCTCAGTCCTGCAGCAGGCCACTGGGGAGGGTAGCATGGGCCTCCTCTACAGAAGCCAACCCTTTTGTGTCATTGTGCAAAGACCAAAAAGAAAGCCAAAGGCAGTCTTAGCAGGCTGTGTGGATCAGGGGCTCAGAGCCAGGGCTCCCAAGTAAGTGAAGCCAACTTCAAATCCTGGATCCACTGCTTTCTGTAGTATGACTCTGGGCATGCCACTTAATCTCTTGGTGTCTCAGCTTCCTCCTCCCCAGAGGCAATAAAAATATTTACCTCTTAGAATTGTCGTAAGGATTAAATGGGATAATCAACGTAGAATTTTTTACACATTGCCTGATGTTGTGTGTTTCACATATGTTAGATTTTGTGGTTAATATTATTTTCAAACTCCTTTGCCTACTTTATCTTTTTTTTTTTTTTTTTTTTACCTAAACTCAGATGTTTAAGATGTGTGCTAGAAAGGAAAGGGGAAGAACCCTACAAGAATACTCAGAAGGGGACACCTGTCATGAGTCAGGACACATATCAGGGGAAAAGGGGTGGCTTTTGGGACTTAACAGCACAAAACCTGAAGGCTGCCTAGGTGAGACTGCTAGGTATGCTCTAACTGGCTGGATGACCCAGCAGGATCACTGTGACAATGAAACAAGATGACATGCACTAAGCTCTGGACTCTGCCTATTAGTAGTTGCCACATGCATATGTTATTATGCTTCTACTACAATATTTCCACAAAGGCAACACCGAGGGGAGAATCCCCTGCTTCCGACATGGTGGGTTGACCAAGAAGTTTAAATCATGTGGGACAGACTGGATTCCAGAAGTTGGCTATACCCGCCCCTGCCCCCGCCCCCATCATCCTTTTACTGGGTTAACTCCTTCGCTAGCACCAAAACCCTGGGTTAAGTATTTAGTCATTTACAATTGTAAGGGGGCGATCAAAAGACCCTATTTTCTTTAGTTCGATGTGGGAGTAGATGGAGAAAAGATTTCAGAGAAGAAAGTTTTAAGAAAAATTATTTCAGAGATCAGCCTAAGAAATTAGTATGATTTGAAAACCCTGTGCCTCTGCTGAAGGTGAAGTAAGGTAAGGAAAGGTAAGCTGACTAGCTTATGTATTATATGACCTTTTATTTTATCTAGAAAGAGAAGCTATTAGAACTTCTCTTGCCCATAGCACAGTGGAAAGAAAAAGACTCAAAACTGGAGGAACTTCAAATACCCTGATCCTTATAACACTGCCACTTTCTCCCTGTACCATCTTAGATGTTCTCCACTTTCTTTCTTCCCACCTGACAAACACATGCTGGAAAGGGTTGCAGAAGAAGTGAATTATCAGAATAAGGCAGCCACTGGGAGACATAGACTGTGGGTCCAAGAAAGCAGTCTCCCCGAGAATGGCCCAGTCTCCAGGCTGTCCCCAAACCCCTTTCTTTGCTCCTTGCTCCATCCTCTGTATCAAGTTGAAAAAACATCAGATGTTTATTTGATTTTCCTTTTCAAGTGTGCTTGATTTTCAAGCCCAGCTTGTTAGGGACACAGTCCCCACTGGGCCCAGGCTGCCTTCACTGACCTCCTGCCAAACGGAATGAAAAAATAAACAACCCACAAAAATCCCAAGTCACAGAGCAAATCAGTTTTTTGGACTCATTTAAATGTTCTCCAAGACTAACTCCTCAATAGTCTCATTTGGTTAAGAGTCACAATAAAGTTTCTTCTGCAACTATGGTGTCAGATTTTTTTTTTAAGTAAACAATAAAAAAAAAGCATAAAATATTGTGATAAGAGGGGCAATCATGCTGTTTGCATCTTTCAGAATCCAAAGAACTCTTGGTGACCCAAGTTTTTTTGGCATTTGCAGAGCTACTTAGCAGGCAGGATCATGCCCCTGCTTTTTATTTTTGTGGACTTAAACTCAGTGAAAGTCAGTTCACAGAGATATTATTGGTAGGCCTGTGTGGACTGTACATTTCCCGTACAGACTTTCCATATCAGAGGACTTGGTTGGCTTTAAACCTTTTGATTTTTATTCCCCAGAAAAAAAATAAGAATGGGCAGTCATGGGACTTGAGGGAAACTCCCCAAACAAAATATATCTGAAATCTATTCCCTTCTTTCTATCTCTAGTATCACCATCAAACAGCATCATCTTTTACTGAGACAAATATTTACAGTGACTTCCTAATTGTTCTTCCTGCGTCAATGCTTGCCTGCTTCATGTGTGTTTTTCCAACACACAGCAGCCAGGGGATAAGTAACTTCCCTTCCCTTACAGTAAACCTGAGGCTCCTTTCTATGAATGCCTAGTCCTGTGTGGTCTGGCCCTTTTTGTCCCTCCAGGCTTAACCCACTATCTTCTTGTCCCACTAGACTTCAGTTTCCTAAGTAAGCACTTTCTGGCCCCAGGACCTTTGCACATACTGCTTCTTTTACTTAAAAAGCTCCGTTGGGTTTTACCTTTACCACTACCCTCTTCTTTCAAGTTAAGTCCCTTTCTTATTCATTAGACCTCAAACTAAATGTAACTCCTCAGGAACTTCGCTGACTATCCTACTTAAATTAGGCTTATCCTGCTTGTCACTATTATCTATTTTAGTCCTTTTTTAAATGGTGATGGTTAACTTCATGTGTCAACTTGACTAGGTCATTGTGTCCAGTTGTTTGGTTGGGCAAGCACTGGCCTGATTATATAAAGGACTCCAATAAGAGGGTTAAGACATACCCTGGGTCATGCAACCTAATCAAAGACCCTTTACTAAGTAATTTAATCAAAAGGTTCCACCTGTAATACATTTACATGCACAGGAATGGATTCACTTTAAGGCCATGATTTTCTGGTATCCACCCAGCTTCAGCTGTCACATAGCATTTATCATAATTTGTTATTATTTTATTTTTCTTTTTTTCTGATTTATTTTCTCTTCTTGTGCTTGAACGTAGAGGGCTAAAGTCATGTTTTTCTTGTTCACTATTACATCTTTTCTGCTTAGCACATAGCAAAGCACAAAGTAGGGACTTAAATATTTGTTGAATAAAGTAACACTTAATTCTAATGAGGCACTTTAAATGTGGCTGCATTTTCCATGAAGTAGTCTACTTTTAAAATTCTATAACTCTATATTACATGCTAAAGTGTCTGTTAAAATCACCCATTTCTAAATTTCATTGAGTTTTTTTCCCACTCCTCAATTCCTTGTGCTTTGTTGTCTAGTCCATTGTGGATTCCATGAATATGAATATATGCTAGAATGTCAGCATCATTTTGCCTGTTTTTTCATTGCTACACCTCCAGTATTTAGAATAGTGTTTAGCACGTAGTAGGCCTTCTACTGCTGTTATAAAAATGCTATTCAGGCTGAATTTCTAAAGTGATTTAGTTCTGAGTTTATAAACCCACCAATTGATGGATCTTATAATAGAGAGTTTGCAAACGGGCTTGAAGTGGCCCAAAGATGTGTATTGTTTGACCTGGTTGTATTTTTAAATTGTTTCAAATCCTTTGCTAATATTTAAAGATTGGGGGATTTCTTATAAAAATCCTGAAGCCAACTTTTCTTGAAAAGCCAGATCTAGCCATACAGGGGCCTCTGCCACATGGCACAATTGGCTGAGGCTGGGTAGCAGCTATCCCTTTTGGACAAGACCTCTCCATCTACTTTAGCTCTGTGGCATACCTTTCCTGTTTGTATTCACAGAAAGATTCTGCCTCCTTACAATAACCCTGAAAATAAGAGTGGGGGCTTTTTAAACTAGGTAAACATAGAATCCCATCTGCAAATCCATCTGAAATGAAGAATGAACTCAAGGAATATTTGTACAAGCTCGAGATGGAATTAGGCTTCATCAAGGCTTCAGAGATTTGTTCAAAGCTCTCAGCAAGTGGTACTGTTGGCAGTGGTGGGAATAGAAATTATTTACCCTTGATATTTTCTATGTTGTTAAATTCAGGGCATAGAGTAAGAACCTAAACTTGATTTTTTTCCTCTCAGGACTAAGCTAAAGCAGGTCAGACTTACTTATGGGCACCATATCCCCAACTTCCAAAGAAGAGAAGAAACTGCATATAGGCAATATTGAAATCTATTACTGGGTCATATACCTTGAAAGTTAGCAAACATCTAGTGCCCTGACAAATCAAACTGCATATTCGATCCATTGATGAGTTAACAGTAGCACAATCACCATCACCATTGCCATCATCATCCATCATCATCATAGAAGGGAACCGGAGTTTTTATCTGGACATTTGAAAACAATAGATATAACTGAAAGTGATATAAAGGAGTTCAAGTTACATTTGATCAGGAAATACTTGGGCCATGTAGGATCAAAATTAGAATTGATTTATGAGGCTTAGAAACGCATTATTGGTCCAAGTAATCTTGGCCGAATTAAAAATGATAATTAAGTTTTTTAATAAACATTTTTGCTTTTAGATTATTTCTTACCTCTATTTTCTTGTTTTTCTGGTCACTGTGGCAAAAATAGGCCTGATGAGGGTAAAAACATCCAGTACTGTGGAGTTTGATTTAGCCCAGCAATTAGATACATTTTTACAAGTGCTACTAATTGTCCCTTAAAATAAACTGGAAGGCTATGAAAATGGATGTCACAGCCTAAAATTACTCATCTATTTTGAAATCTAATTCATTGCTTCCATTTAAATGTTTACAGATTATATTTTTTAAAAAAGAACTATTAAAATTATAAAAAATGTTTGAGTATAATTTATGAGGAATTTATCATTCATGATTTAATTATGTAGTACATTGCAGCTGTTCAGGTTCATTCCTGAATAAAAATATCACGCTTTAGAACAACTGAAAATCACAAGTTTTACCACATAGGGTTTGGTTCACCCTACCACCCCCCATAAAAGTGTGAGAAAACAAGAATTTGAGGAATTTGAAAAGAACACTTTTTAAAACATGGGGAAAGAATCAACCCTAATCACTCAATGGAATCATAGTACTGCTCCATTTTCAAGGACCACAACCTTGTGCTGGGGTTAATCTGGAATTCCTGGTCTGTTTCCACATTGACCCCCCATCCTAGAGCAGCCAAGCTTCGAAATTATTGCGGGAGCTTGCTTAATATGCAGGTGTTGCTGGAGAGTCTCATTGCTTAGTTCTAGGTTTGAACCTGGACATCTGTATTTTATTAAGCTCCTCAGGTGTGAATGATCATTAGGGTAGTATTGGTCTAGTTTCAGACGATTTTAGAGACGTGAGAGGGACACGGATGGAATTGACCTCCTTCAAATTTAGGTGAATTTGGAACATTTGTTCTGAAAAAGGCAAGAGCCCTCCGGGTGAATTGCTCCTTACCTTGCACTAGGTGGTTTCAGATTCACATCCCTAATCCTAGGTAAATGTTGGTAATGGGCCCAGCAGTCAGATGACTTGGATTCTAGTCATTTTCTAGCTTCTGACCAGCTGTATGAAATCATCTCTGCGGGCTGCAGTATTACCCGTCTTTAAAATGAAGGAAGCAGAACAAATGTCTGTAAGACAAGATTGCAAACTGGCGGTCCCAGGCCACATCTACACAACTCGCAGAGTTATTTTTGTTTGGACCTACATGGTGTTTGAAAATGAATTTCAGTGAGTGTCCCGATAATCTGGATTAACATCTTCTTTTCAAAAAGTGGATATTCTGGGCAACTCTGGGCCTCCAATTCTGAGCCATCGACAGTCAGATGGGTAGAGCCGTGTTTGTTCCTTTTAAAAGGGCACAAGCACTTATATTCCAACAGCAGCCTACCCTCTCACCCATCAACTGTTCATACATCTACTCCTGCCTGTCACCCGTGAAGGTTGGTGATATACGCTCTTGCCCCAAGAGCATTCCTTGGCTCTCTAGATTGCATCCAAGCAGTGCATCCTTTAACCAGGCCTGTGCCTGATTGTCACCCTCAGCAGCTGCTTTTACCTCCATAATTTTTGAGTTAGGAAAACAGTTTCTGTTGATCCCTTTTCAGGGCTTAGAGACTCCTGAAGGAGGAAGCAAAAGAGTAGGGGAGTAAAGGAATGTGGTGGCTATTTTCTTCAAAAATTGTCCAAGGAGCTAAAATTCCTGTTTACAAATTACTAAGGACAATGTGCCCAAGTGGGTCTTATTTAGGCTCAGTGTTTGAACCATTGGTTTCATGCAGTTCCACCAAGAGTGAAGACATTACTAAATTACCAGGTTGTGCAAAATAGAATGAAAATGGTATGACACTGAGCCCAAAATCCTTGTACCAATATAATAATTACCGTATGACTGGAATTACTGAAAGGAAGTGGCTTTTCTGGAAAAACAAAAGTGGGAAAAATTTTTAGCTTTTTCAGGAGCATCTTAAACAGTAAAGGTAGAGAAGTTAGGGTTGAAAGATGTGTGTTTGGGATATTATTGAGCTAATATAGCCGTGGTTATGAATTAACCAGATCTTACAATTTTTGAAGGGACCAACATATTCAGGATATGCTTTTCACACCACGGCCACCTAAACTCATTTAAAACTGGCCAAATGCTAAGAGTGGCTAGTACGGATATTCTTAAGCTTCCCAATGCAAATTAGTGTCAAGAGCACAATACCTATAATCACTTCATGCAATTCATATCAAACATTTCTTCATCCCCAATTATGTGCATAATTCTATGCTACAGAAGATGGGTAAAACTGGTCCCAGGATACTGTGGGTTAGGTTGGGCCTTGAAGGGTGGGTTGAGCTGGATGGTGAAATGACAAGGAACATTTAGGAGAAGGGCCTGACGCTAGTGTTGTGTGTCTGGAGAATCTTCAGTGGTTTCCTGCGACTGGAGTTGAAGCTTCTCGGGTGAGAAGAGACATAAAAAGGAGTGAGAATTGGCAAAAAGTGAGGCTAGAAAACCAAGTTAGTCAGATTGAGAAGGGTCTTGCATGCCTTGCTAAGGCATTGGAACATTATTTTTAGGAAATAGTGAGTCATTGAAGGTTTTTTAGCCAAGCATTGGAATTATCATGTTTTTATTTTAGAAAAGTAACTCTCCCCACAGTGTGCAGCATGGATTGGAGAGGCTGGTGTGAGGGGAGAAGAGTCAATGTTATTTGAGGTTTCTAACTTGAGTTTGTTATTATTTTCTGCCTTAAATCTACAAAATAAAATATCTATTAATTTGTATTTTGATCAATGACATGGTTTAATGTTTATTGAATGTTAAGATTTGGGTAAGACCCCTCCCAATAAATTGAATTCTCTTGTTAAAATGAGATGTGTGTGTGTATATACACACATATATATTATTTTATTCTAATATACTCTTTCATTAAAAAATAGTATAAGTAAAACATAACCACAGTGCAGTTATTTAAGGACTACCCTCACACACCTCTTTGAATTTTCTGGTGGCCTTTTCCTCCTCCTCCTTTTTTCCTCTTTCACTGTATTCAAAGCAATCCTGCAGTATTTCAGAGGCTGTACTACAAGCTTTGGGTATGGAAGCAGTTGATTCTAATATTTTCAGATGCAGTTTGGGGATGGAATGACCCTTAATCCTTGTTCTCTTCAGCTACAGATAGCTGAGAGTGTGGTAAGACACATGGAATGGAAACTATCTAG
The DNA here is from genome assembly GCF_030445035.2 of Dasypus novemcinctus. Lineage (NCBI taxonomy): Eukaryota > Metazoa > Chordata > Mammalia > Cingulata > Dasypodidae > Dasypus > Dasypus novemcinctus. Next base: position 153,316,627 of record NC_080673.1, on the reverse strand, counting down.
TTAAATGTCGTAGCAAACTAATAAACAAGAAATGTGGTTATGGAAAAGAAGTAGGAATGAAGCATAACCCACTGAGAAGTGCAAAAACAAAAAACAAACATGACATATACTACTATTTTTAGTGTTTTACATTGGTCCATATATAAAGACACTGTTTAAGCCTCACGGAAAATGCTTCATTTTCAGGAGACTTTGAAGGGACAAGTGAGCCCTTACATTTGAAATAGAATTGCAACCATGTGAAATGTCTTATGACTGGGTCTGGTATTATTGTACTAGAGTAATTAAAAGTTCACTTCGTGTAAAATATGGAAAATGACAGTTTATAAAGAATATAAGGCTGTTTTATGAATTTCACATAACTTGGGACACATTTTGTCCACTGATAGGCCTGGCTGAAAACAGCACCATGGAATGAGAAAAGGCTGAATATAATATCTCACTATTTTGTTGATCTTTTATTATTTTCGAAGACTGTTCACACACTGCTTTATGAATATGTTTATTAATATTAATAGGGCTAATCATAAAGCAGTATTATAGTAATAAAAAATAATGCAGTTTCAGAATGCTTCAGCTGGAAAGGTGACAAAGAGCAGTTACTACACAGAGTTCATATCCTGAGCAAAGAGAAGAGGTGGAGTGAAAGTCCTTGCTTCCAAGTTCCTAAAGGGCGACAGTGATGGACACCAGGGCCTCATGGCTGCAATTCTCTATTTAATGATAAAATCCACTGAAAACCCAAGGTTATCTGTCCCTTTCCCTCCCAGACACTGTTGTCAAGGTTAAGCCCTCCATGGTAGACAAGCTTGACCTGCAAAGCTGCTCAACCGTTTGTGAGCTGTGGGATCTGGACAACACTACTTAACCTTTCTTTGCCTCAGTTTCCTCCTCTCTAAAATAGAGGTAAGTTTTAAGTTTTAGAGGACGCATTTCATATAGAGCAGAGTTTCTCTTCCTTGGCACTATTGACATTTTGGGCCAGGTAATTCTTTAATGTGGGGAGCCGTCCTGTGTGTTGTAGGATGTTTTGCAATGTTCTTGGCCCCTAAACCCCTGCAGCAACCCCTCCAGACAAAAATGTCTCCAGGCATTGCCCAATGTTCCCTGGTGGGCAAAATGCACACCCTACTTGAGAATCAGTGATATAAAGTCATGTGCTGGTAAGAGTGTGTGCTCAAGAAGTACTAGCTGTTGGTATTATAGTCAATATTGCTGCTAAGAAGCAAGCAACTTTGCACTTATGGAATCTCTTTGTTTCTTTCCTTGGCCTTTATGAAAATGTGTAGAAAAATGGTTAAATGCAAACAGCAGGGCAAGGGAAGGAATAATCAGTTCCTGACCATTTTGTTAAATCTAGTGATTTTCCTTTTTGCTTTCACTAAGGAGAAAAAGGTGACCCAGCCCTTGGATACTACCTGCTATTTTCCCATTTTTACCAGGCTCTGCAGATGTCTAAGTAAACAGAGAATGTTGTCACTGCACCAAGCCTGAAGCCTGCTGTATGAGAAAAGGAAAAAGATAACCTGGTTAAATCACTTGAATGCTATTATACAAGTTTCACTCTGGTGAGCCAAGACATTCCCAAATGTAATTTCTGTGTATTTCTTCACCTCTCACCTTCCACCATCACTATTACTTAACCCACTGACCCAAATAGCTGTTTATTAACGTTTAATACATGTTGAAGTGTTAGTGGTCTTTGAACGACACATGAAGAAGTTTCTGATTTGCTTTTAGCTCTTTGCCCTTGAACAATTACATGAGCAATTCTTCAAAGCTCTGCTCAGCCATTGTTAAAATCATAGCATGTATTTTCTTGATTTAAGATAAAAAATGAACAATTGATGAAAAGACTTGACCCCCCCAATGCATGCCAGCTCTCATTCATTTAGCAAATGTTGATGAACTTCTATTGTGCTGGGCATTCTATGCTATGGGGGGAGTGAACAGACATGGGTTTGTTTTCCAGTGGCTTGTTGTAGAGGTTTGGGAGACACAGAGAAGTAAATGGGGAATTTTAATAGAGAGTGAGAAGTGCCAAGGCACAGTGGTGAGTCAGGAGGAACACGGGGTCCAACTCAAACTCGTAGGAGGGCCCCAGCCCACTCATCAAGGGGCTAGAGACGCTTTCTCCCACTGAAAAGAGGACTATCCCCCACTCCTCTCCCCTCCAAAAACAATGAAATAAAATAAACAAGTAAATAGTCACACTGACAGAAAAACACAAAATTCAATTTAGGTTTTATATATTTAACTTAGATTTAAGTGGGAACCTGAAAGTGTGTAGCCCTAGCGTAAACAAAACAGTAGCATTTGAGGACGGGAATGTTTCATTGGGCATAAATCTTTCTTAATTCCTAAGGTTATCTCCCCAAAATATTTGAATTAGCTAAACTTGGAAAATAGCAATGTATTTTTTTTTTATTTTTTTAAAACATAAGAGTAATATATGAACATATTTGAGTTAAAGTTCAAATAGTACAGAAACAAATGGAGGAAGAAGTGAGCTCCTTCTCTCACCTTCCCTATTGCCCGATTCTATCCCCCTGGCCAGAGACAGATGTTGTTAACTGTCTGGTGTGTATCCTTTCAGAGATACATTTATATATTAGGTGGAACCATATAAAATAGCTGTTTTAGTTGGGCCCAAAATGGTTGCCTTACCAGTTACATCATGTGATTCAATCTGATATTTAACATAAATTGAGTCATTCCCCACATATTATTCTGTGACTTTATCCTTTAACAACATATCTTTAAACTCTATGAGAACAAATAGAGATCCATCTTATTTCTCTGGCACATAACATCTCTAAAAGCATTATTTAAAAAAAATAATCCCGAAATGATGGATTCATGCTGAAAAGGGGAGGAGGGGTTGATGATAGTAGAGCTGCTAGAAAAATTACCATAATAAGTTGTTCTTTGAAAAATAGTTCCAGGTCAGCCTGCTCAGAGGGCCATATTTCTTTCCAAGGGGCCCAGTGTTGAAGATTAAGAAACTCTGCAGAATGCAAACACACAAAAAATGCCCCTGTCCCCCTCTCTGAACAGGGCTGGCTCTTGCTGGCTCGTGTAATTTACCTTTCAGCCACCCAGCGCTGTGGCGGGCTCCAAGCTGTCTGAGAGAGAGGCTGGCTGGCTCGGGACCCAGAGGCAGCAGTCTGCGACTCAGACTAAGTTTTTGTGTTCACAATAAATGTTAACTTAGTTTCTGCTGACTGCTGGAGTCTTAGGGTAGTACCTGATCCTTCTGGATTGCTGTCTAGTGTAATTTTTCGTAATTGCTATTTGTCATAATAATGCCCTCAGAGGGTAATTGAGTGGAAGCAACACTGGATTTATGGTCAGAAAGCTTGCGTTTAAATGTCTACTGATAGACTTTGGCTAAATCACTTGTCTTCATTGAGCCACAATTAGTTTTGTTAGCTATAAAAGCAGGATCATAAAAAATATCTGTCATTTATTGAGTGCTTACTATGTGCCAGGCACTGCTCTTAGCACTTTACATATGTTTTATGTAACTCCCATCACAACCCTATAAGGTGATGGCGACCCTATTTTCACCATTTTACCGATGAGGCAACCGAAGCACAGAGAGGTTAAATAGCTTGCCCAATGTCACAAAACAAGGGAGTGAGAGGAATGAAGGCAAGGGGTTTAGTGCTTGAAGAAGAATAAAGAGAAAAGGAGGGGTGCTTTTAGCATCTCTTCTTGGCCGATAGTGCAAGAAGTTGGTGAATTTTATTTCCCCTCTAACATTTGCCTTCAAATCAGAGAATCATAAAATTTTAGAGCTGGATGGGACCTCAGAGATGGTCAAGGGCAAACCTCTCATTTTGAGAGGACACTGGGCCCCAGAGCATTTAAGGAATTTGGGCAAGGCTGAAATCTACACAGGAGCATAAATTTGATTATTTCACTACCCTGCGCTTTTTGTCTTCAGCCCTTCCCTTGGGCTTCTTCCACTTGGTTAAGTACCACAGACAATTTTAAAAACCGTTTATGGTGAAAAAGTTAAACACAGACAATCGTATAATGAACTACCATGCCCCCCCCCCAACTTCAACAACCATAAAACACTTTTATCTTGCTTCATCTATAGCCCCACCCACTCCCCACCTCCCACTCCCCAATGGATAATTTTGAATCAAATCCCAGACATCATATCATTTCATCACAAATACTGTATATATCCCTAAAAGACTCTATTTTAAATTACCACAAGGTTATGATCGGATATTAAAAATATTAATAGCAATGAGTCCTTAATATCATCATATATCCCAGTGTTCAAAATGCCTCATTTGCTGCATACTTTTATTTTTAGTTAGCAGCAAGGAAATTTTTTAAAAAGATCTATTTATTTATTTATTTATTTATTCCTCCCTTCCCCCTCCCCATTAGCTGTGTGATATTCTGTATCTATGTCTCTTTTGTTCTCATTTTTTCTCCTCTAGGATTCACAGGGATATGATCCTGGGGAACTCTGATGTGGAGAGATGTTCCCTGTTAGCTGTGCCATCTCACCTAGTCTCTGCTGTGCTTTACCTTGACTCTCTCCTTCATCTCTCTTTGGTTGCATCATCATCTTGCTGCATGGCTTACTTGCACAGGCACTGGTTTGCTATACAGGCTATGCTTTCTCTTCTTCTTTTTCACCAGGAGGTCCCCAGGAATGGAACCTGGGTCCTCCTATATGTTAGGTGGAAACTCTATCACTTGAGCCACATCTGCTTCCCAGCAGCAAGGAATTTTTGAATGTTTTTCAAGTGTAAGACACTGTGGGAATGGTTAAGAAACAATCCTTCCCTCTGATTCTGAACACTCAAGGGTGAAGTTGAAAAGTGGAACAATACTGTTCCATGGTGCAGAGGGAGAGGTTTATTCATAGGGTGGTTGAGTTCTAGTCCTACTTCCACCACTTACTTAACCAGGTGATTTTAAGAAAGTTACTTGTACTATTAGTACCTACTTTCCTTCTCTAAGATGGGACTGCTAATAGACCTCTCTCCAAAGGCTCTTGTGAAGAAGAAATGCAATTATAATGCAAACACTTCGATAACACAGGAAACATCATAATTACTCAAGAAACATTAGCTCTTATTATCCTATCTTGACATGGTTATGACCCATTAATAAGTTTTAAAGACATTTTTGTTAGGAGAAAGGTGAGTAGTTCTGGTCATTTATGGCAGGTATAATATAATAACCTTTATGATAATGATGATGATGATGATCATAATGATTATTATTTTGGCCAGGAATTATTATTATTTTTAATGTGCAAGTCAATGCTATAGCTGTTTTTGCAATTTTTTCTTAAAATGGGCACTTGCTCTCTTTGTGCTCATACCCTCTTCCAAGTTGATGTCAGAAGGACTCAGTTCTTGCAGCCACATCTCCAAGGTGGTTCTTTCCTAAAGGGTCTTTGGAGGTTGGGGTAGAAGAGAACTGATTCATAGCTGAAAAGTAGGTAGCAGCAGAGGTTACTGTAATGTCAATACTTAGGCTACTCATTTATCTCAGATTGCCTGATTTATGCCCATTATCCCCTTGCACTTTCAAAAGGGTCTCAGATTGGATGATACATTATATGACCACCCTAGTTACATGAGCTCAAACAGCAGGTATGTTTTACCTTTCCCCTTTATGTACTACCTCTTGTTCCCATCCCTGCCAAGCACATACCCTATCTCCAGAGTCACTTTCACCTCTGGAGACTGTGGATGAGCTATGACTATATCCACTTCTGCTGCAGGGAATGGTTTATGCTACAGCTCTGGAGTAACAAGGCCATATTGCTGTCTTTCCATTGTGGAAATAGTCTGTATCAATCAAGAGTGAGGGTAGTTCCCTAATCTGAGGTCATTTATGTACGAATTTTAAGAAATGCTCGTAGATCAAATAATTCTGCCCATTCACTCCCAAACCAGTCAGGAAACCTGATTTATCTATACTCTTTTATGTGTTAAACACTTGTTTACTCCTTGTATTTACTCAGCCATTTAAGATATTTAGTCTTAGAGCAAGGTTTTCTTACCTGTTCTTATAGCTGATATCAATGCAATGTGACTTCTTTATCAGATCAGAAAGAGATGTAAAAAGGTGTAAAGGTCATGGAGTTCAGCATAAGATTGACAGAGATGGATTATATAAAATTATGATAATAAATTTTAAAGAGGTTGGATTTCTTGGAGCAAAAGCAAATTTTGATGAAATAAGAAATACAGGAAAAAGCACCCAGATGCATAATTTGTCAATAATTCAGTTTTGCAAACATGCAGTGCCTAGTATGTGCATGCTCTTGCTTTGGGCAGTCTCTTCAGCATGACCCACAGGTGAGATATAGCTCAGTTCCTCAAGGAATTTATTATTTCGTGGAGAGGCTGTGACAAGATTACAAATAATTCTAATATAAGGCAAAGAAAGATATGACATAAGCTGTGTCTGAAGAGGTACTGTGGGGATTTCTGGAACTTGAATGTGACTCTGAAGTTTAGAAATCTTCCACCTAATTCTGGGAAGCAGCTTGGATTTAGATAAGAAGACCTGTATATTTTTTTGGGTGTTGTTGTTTGTTTCCTTGTACAGTGCCCAAGTTGTAGGAGATTTTCAGCAAAAGTGATTGATCACATTGACAAAGTAATCTTGGTATCATATTTTAAGTACTAAAAACTGTATTTATAAGACTAAATGTTTTGAAGTGGCCAGCATTTTGCCCCTACCTACCACCCCTTCCCCAATTTCTCACTAGACGCTTCCCTTCTGTTTTCCAACATTCATTCCTCCATCTTGGTTTTAGATCCTGTTTCCATCTCCCCTTTTCCAGTCATCCTCTCTTTCATCGGGTTGGAGATATGGATCAAGTGATAATGCCTCCCAGGAGGACCCGGGTTAAATCCCTGGAACCTCTTGGTGAATAAGAAGAGAAAGGGTGCCTGTATGGTGAGCCAGTGCCTGCATGCGTGCCCGCGTGGTGAGCCACGTACCCATGTAAGTGCCCAAGTGGTGAGCCAGTGCCCTCACAGTGAGTCAGTGCCCATGCAAATAAGTCACATAGCAAGATGACCACACAACAAAAGAAAGACGAAGGGGAGAGTCAAAGGGAAGCGCAGCAGAGACCAGGAACTGAGGTGGCGCAATTGACAGGGAACCTCTCTCCACATCAGAGGTCCCCAGGATCGAATCCCTCTGAATGCTAGAGGATAAAGATGAGAAGACAAGAAAGAGAAATAGATACAGAAGATCACACAGCGAATGCACACTGACAGCAAAAACAGCAGGGTGGGGGAAAAATAAATCTTTAAAAACAAAAAAAGATCTCTGTCTCTTGGTGCTTTCACGTCAGTCTACAAACTGCTCAGGGCGACCCAATCTCTGCTGCTCTCTTGTACTCCTTTCTCCCTCCCCCACCCCACCTCCTTATCCCACCTAGCTTCTTGAAAACTTTTCAAGGAATAGACTCACCTGGTCCACTTCTTCACTTCTCATTTACTGCACAACTCCTTGCAGCCTGAATTATGTCTCCACTGATTCTGTGTGTGTGTGTGTGTTTGCACGTGAGTGTAGGTGTAAAGCCATCAAAAACCTCTAGGTTATTAACTAGAAAATTGAGATACTACAGTAAGCACAGGAGCTAAGGAGTCAGCCTGCTGAGGGTTCAAATCTTGCTTTGAACCTTGTGCAACTTACATAACTTCCTTGTGCCTCAGTTTCTTTGACTATAAAATGGAGAAAGAGTAAGAGAACCTACCTCATTGTTATTTTGAGGATTAAATGAGTCAGTGCAGGTAAAGAACTCAGAATAGTACCAGTTCATTCTTATTATGATTACAAACTCTGGTTGTTGCTTTTCTGTCTTTATCTTATTTGATCTCCCAACTGTGATAGGGAATAGTTGAACACTCCCACTTTCCCGAAAATCTCCCTATCTTTTTTTGCCTTTGTGATTCTGCTTATCAAGCTCCTTTGTGATACCCTCTTCTCCCTGTCCTCTGGGGTCCCCAGGGCGCTGCCATCTGCCTTTTGCTTTCCTTGTAATGGACGCTCTAAACCTAAGGCTGCAGCCACCATCCTTCAGCCCCACGCTAGGCTGAGCTCCTGCATATCTTGCTTTTGAGAAATCTACCCTGTGTCAAACCCAACAGGTTCAAGTCTTAATCCTTCATCTTCCCCTACACACTGACCTTCCATGTCTTACTGAAGAGAAGCACGTTGTCATTCATACCAGTAATCGGGCACCACCCTAGAGTCCTGCCCACTCACCTTCCATATCCCGTTGGTCACCCTGAGTCCCACTGAGTCTACTTAACACTTCTTGTTCATTCCTTCTCACCACACTCACCTCCACAGTCTTAATTCAGTTCACTATTTCTCCTGGGGAGTCACTGCATTAGGCACCTCGCTATTTTCTTCCTGCCTTGAGCTTTGTTCTCCTTTCAACCTACCCTTCCCTGAGCTTCCCCACTATCTTTCCAAAATGTAAATCTTATCACATCAACCTCCAGTTTAAAGTCCTTGAATGACTTTTCATAGCTCAAAGGATGAGGTTCACATTTCTTGGTATTTCCTATTTACCTCAGTGGTCTAAACTCTCACCCTCCCCACAAGCTCCCTTTTCCTCACTATGATGTACTAGTTGTAGTTCTTCTCATTCTTCGTGCTACCAGCACTTTGCATGTGCAGTTCCCACTGCTTGAACATTGTTCTCTCCCTGCTTCCCCCGCTTTTTTTTTCTGAGGTACTGGGGGCTGGGGATTGAATCCGGGACCCTGTATATGGGAAGCTGGTGCTCAACTCCTGAGTCCCACATTGGCTCCCCTGAGTTGGTTTTTTCATTTCTTTTGTTTTGTTTTTAGGAGGCATGGGGAACCAAACCTGGGATCTCCTGTGGGAAGCAGAGGCTCAACCACTTGAGCCATATCTCCTCCCTCCCTGCTTCCCCTTTTGCTGATCAAACTCCTCCTGATCCTTCAAGATCTAATTGCCTCCTCCATCAGGAAGCACCATGAGATCACTTTACATAGGATTTAGGGGCTCTTCTTATTCAAACATCTCCCTGTGCCAAGCTCCGTTACAGTCCTCATTCACAATTTAATCTTTGGTGCCTTTATGAATCTCTTTCACTGTAAATCCTATGATGGGTCTGTACCTTGTCTCACTTTAAATTCCTAGGATGGGATATAGTGCATCTGGTACATAGACAGTTTTTTTTTTAAAGATTTGTTTATTTATTTTATTCCTCTCCCCTCCGCCCCCATCCCAGTTGTCTGTTCTCTGTGCCTGTTTGCTGTGTGTTTTCCTTTGTCCACTTTCTGTTGTTGTCAGCGGCACGGGAATCTGTGTTTCTTTTTGTTGTGTCATCTTATTGTGTCAGCTCTCTGTGTGTGCAGCAGTGCCATTCCTGGCAGGCTGCACTTTCTTTCACACTGGGCGGCTCTCCTTATGGGGTTCACTCCTTGCGCATGGGGCTTCCCTTGTGGGGTCACCCCCATGTGGCACGGCACTCCTTGCGCTCATCAGCACTGTGCGTGGGCCAGCTCCACACAGGTCAAGGAGGCCCGGGGTTTGAACCGCGGACCTCCCATGTGGTAGACGGACACCCTAACCACTGGGCCAAATCTGCTTCCCAATAGACAGTTTGATAAATACTGAATGAAAGTTTGAATCAAGACCATATATTGGAGCAGATGTGGCTCAAGCACTTGAGCACCCACCTCCCACATGGGAGGCCCTGGGTTCAGTTCCCAGTGCCTCCTAAAGAAGACAAACTATAAGCAGACAACAAGCAGACAATGAGGACAAATGAGCAGGAAGCAGATGTGGCTCGAGCAGTTGAGTGCCCGCCTCCCCCACGGGAGGACCTGGGTTCAGTTCCTGGTACCTCCTAAATAAAAAACAAACAAACATATGAACAGAGAAAGAGCAAAAACAACAAACAGAGCAAAAAAAAATAGTGAGCCAACAGATGAGAAAGTCATCTCAGGGAGGGAGAAAATAAAGAAAAAGACAATATATTATCTCCATATATTGTTAGAATTGATTCTTCAATGAAGATCATATAAACATTTTTCAAGTTAATGGACAAAAGACTTTCAAATGGTATTAAGTAGCACATTTGAAAAAGACTGTACCCTTGAAGAAGTAATTCTACTTCTGGAAACCTATTCTATATAAATAATCAGAGGCAGTGAAGTTTTATTCACAAAGATGTCCATTACCAAGTAATTTATGATACAATACAGAAATGATTAAACATCCAGCATTATGGTACATCATAAAATTAAACATTATACTGCCATTAAAATTGTTTTCAAAGATTTTTTAATGATGTGGGACAATGCTCATGCTATAAGTAGTGAAAACACTGGATAGAAAACTAGCAAATATAGTTAAGATCTTAAATTATGCAAGGGAGAAACAAAACAACCTCACACCTCAGCAGGAAAAAAAATTAGAAAGAATCATACCCAATTGAACTCTCCAATGATTATATCTTGGGTGATTTTGCTTTGCTTTGTTCTTTTTAATTTTTGCCTTTCTCCAAATTTTCTACAATAAGCATCTTTACTTTTACTATCAGAAATATAATAAAACCTTTTTTCAAGTTAGAGTTTTTTTCGGTGTGAAAGTGTCGTAAACATCTTTTGTTTTGCTTGTCCAGCATTATTCTCCCTTCTTCCTGTGAGGGAATCTCACTTTTTTGGGGGGACATAGCCCTTCACTTTCTCAGGTCCCATGGTATGGATGAAGTGACTTCTGGGGTGGGCATGTGACCTAGACCTGACCAAGCAACATATTCTATCCCTTTGGCTTCCATGACCATTTCCAGATGGGCACAAGACTCAGGTTCAGTACTTTCATAGTTGATGTTTATGGGGACAGAGAGGTTCTGCTTCCATTGGTACTGATGAGGGGTAAGCCTACAGCTGCCTGAATATATGTGGGGACAGGGAAACAACACAGAGGAAAGTACTGCCAAAAGATGAGGATGGAGAAACACATACACACACACATATACACACATTTTTCAAGTCCTGATGATTTTGAATTCCTGGGTCTAGGAAAATCTGGAACTAGCACTATCATCCCTGGGTTTTCCAGTTATAAGAGCCAAGTGATGTTAGGGTCCCTTTGTTTATGTAAACTATTTGTACTGGGCTTCAAATGAGCATCCTAGCTAATTGTAAAAACAATAAAATATATAAAGTATAATTCATGAAGTGGTCCAAACTATCACGAAATACAGTATAGAACTGGTCTATACAGTAAGCAGTGACTGTACATCCTTCCTGAGATAAAGAACATTTCCCTCATTGCAAAGGTTCTATTGGAGGGTGCTGATCTTTATCATTCACTCCTAGCACCTTATACATATGTATCCTTTTACATAGCAAGCAGGGGATGTTATTAAAAATAGTGAACAACCTTTAAGGCACTGGAGGCTCTCTGCTGTGTCTGGCAGTAAACCTTCAATTGCTGGATCTAAGGAGATTTAAGGTGTCTCAGGGAGAGTTAGGGGCACTTAAGAGGTACTTAAATTAGTGGTTTTGTCCCAATCGGTACAGAAGGATTTCAATATTCTACCACCAATATGGCCAGATTGGTGTGTACTAGCTGAACATGTTAGCAGATATTACAGTTTCTTATTTTGGTGGTTGTTTTCCATGCTGGACTGTGAATTCTCCCAGGCAGGCCCTTTGTCTCATTCATATTTGTAGGCCTTGTGCCTACCTTGGTTCTCAACAAATATTTGTTGAGTGGCTGAGAATGAATGACAGTCCGTATTCTGATTTTTTTTTCCCTGATGGAAGTTTCCTGCCTAGAATTAAATTGCAATATGGTCTCTTTTCACCCACTCTTCTGAAGATTTGTTATCCTCTCCAATATCAGTTGATTGAAGAAGAAAATTGTAAATTTTCTCTCAGGCATAATGCTGATATTTTAACTCATAGCAACTTTTTTCTCACTACAAAATGGATTTTAGAAATAAATCAAGATCCCAGAAACTTATGATTGCTTCGAATGGTATCTTTTATCTCTGCCATCTTAAGAAAAAAATGTGGTCTGATGGGCCAGAGCACAGAGACCTTTTGAGTTTCAGTTCTCTCACAGCTGTAAGACATGAACCATTTGCTAAGAGATTGGGGTGTAGGTTCTCCTAAGGATTGTCTTTTAACTATTGCTCTCCGGGTGCCTAGCTCCTCTCTGCTTCACAGTAGACCTATAATAAATGCCTTTTTAATGGATAAATACATTTAAAGAGAGGCAGTGCCTGCTGATCATCCTCTAGTAAAGATCATTTTTAAGTGATTAGTGTTAAAAAACCGTTATTGCTTAAACCAGCTTAGGTACTGTCAGTATCAAACAGGAGAGCTTTTGATATTAAATGAAGTGGGAATCTGGGTAATTACAAATTTTGGATGATACTTTAGAAAGTCTAGGCATAGCTAAATTATTCTATTCCTTTTTCCGACGGATACCTCCCATTTTTCACTCAAGCTCTCTGGAGGAGCGTTTTACTCGTTTATTAGAAGGCATAGGGAAAGCTCACCCCACACCTGGAGTTAGTCTTAAAACAAAGGTTAAAGGTTTCCCCTTCCTTAGTGTAGGCCGCTGGGCCACTTTTTGAATTAAAGTAATAAGCACATCAGCATGAAGTACTACTATTCCGCATGCGGAAGAACTGTAAACCCCTGTACAGATACTGTTGCTACATTGCATTCAAGGACCGCCACCATAAGCAGGTGGGGAAAGCACTTTGTGTGCAAGGGTACCTGGCTTAAAGAGTATCATTTTACTATTATTTAACTCCTGGCACCGGGTGGAGCAGCTGACTAAGGAACGCAGGGATCCTCAGCCCTGTAACTGTTGTGATACAGAAAAACCGTCCGGAAAAAAAGGCGCCCAGAGGGCTTGCGCAATGATTGGAGCAAAAAGGTTTAAAATGCCAGACCCCCAGAGCAAACTTCGGAAACAATCCCTCTGGGCTCAAAAACCCCAATGCTCAGAAACATCTCGGCGGGGATTGTTGGGCGGAGGCCACGCCAACCAATAGAAACCGGCTTTGTTCTTCCAGGTTCCCGAGCAGGTGGAGAAACTGAGCATCAAGAATTATCAATCCTCTTTCAGCCTTTTACCGCGGTGCCAGGCGCAATGCTAGAAGAAAGTCGGCGCCTAAGGTCCTGACCGCCCCACACGTCCCGGCACCACTTCCACCTTCTGCCTCCAGCCCCCTCCCTCGTGAGCATGCACAGGGGGCTGGAGGCTAACGTTTATTGTCTGGGGAGCACCTGCCAGGTGGCTGGCTGGTGTTCTAATGTGCGCGTGGTGCCCAGTTTCACAAAGCGCGCGGGCAGCTCCACCACCCTCGTCCGGGCACTGCTTTCGGCGGCCCGACCACATCACAGGGGAGGAGAGATGCAGGAGCACGGGGTTCAAGACCAGAGGTGCAGATCCGCGTAACCTCCTCTTCTCCACAGGACCTCCCCTCCTTATCCCGCCCGCACCCAGAGATTGGCAAGTCAAAAGAGCTGGGGCCAGTGGACGCGGAGAGCGAGCGAGACCCGAACGGGAGCGAGGGAGAGGGGCGTGGCCAGCGCGCAGAGGGAGGGCGCTGGGAGGAGGGGCTGCTCCTCGGCGCGCTCGGCTCTGGGGGCTCGGCTTTGCCGCGCCGCTCGCACTTGGGCGAGAGCTGGAACGTGGTACGGACCTCCGGTCTCAGCGTAGCCACCGCGATGAGAGGCGCTCGCGGCGCCTGGGATTTTCTCTGCGTCCTGCTCCTCCTGCTTCGCGTCCAGACAGGTGGGAGAGGGCGGCGGGCACCCGGGCCGCCTCCCCAGCGCAGCCTGTGCTCCCCCTACCCCCTGCGAGGGGTTGAGACGGTTGGGGTGTGTCCAGAGAGGTGGCTGCCGGCCTTCAAGTCCCAGGTGTTTCTGTCTCCGGGAAGATTCGCGGCGTTCCGGGGCACTCCTGTGCATCCTCGCTCACCTGCGCGAGGAGCCCCTAGCCGCCGGTGGTGGGGAGTGCTTAGCCGAGGGTCTTCCGAGAGTGAGGGCAGCGAGGGGGCTTGGGCAGGAGCGAGCCGGCAGCCGGAGGGCAGCCGAGCTGCACGGGAGTTTGGATTTCTTTTGTGCGTAGAGTATGCGGTTGGCAGAGGCGGGCTGCTGGGGGCTTAGCACCGGGCGCGTTATCTCCACCCGGCGAGGCGCGGCCGCAGCTTCCTTTTGTTAAAAGTTGCGTGTGTGACCGGTGCACCAGAGGACCTTCCAGCGTGTTCTCCACCGCGCGGGGGGCAAAGTTTGAGAGCCTTTTCTTTGCTCTACGTCTAACTGCTTTCCAACGGCGGGCGCTCTTTGTGCCCAAATCTAGGGAAGGACCCGCCGTAGCCTCCGCTCGCGGCGCGACCGGTGGTGACGCCTCCCGGCCCGCGGGTTATGCTTTTGCAGAGGGAGCGCGTGGTGTGCGGCTCTAGGGTCGGACCCCAAGACCCTGGAAGTGGTGGTGACAGGGACACTTCGGGCAGAGCGTGTGGGAAGCAGCCGCTAGGTTGCAGACTTTTTTGGTTTTATAAATGCGGTGCCTGAGGCTCGCCCCATTCTGTCGCGGTGCGGTTTCATTCCTGCCACACTCCCGGAGCCGCTGAGTGCTGCGTTTGCCGCCTGCTCTGGGAGAGACGGACAGCACGCTGGGATTCTGTTTGCCCCCGCCGCTGTGCGCGCCCGGGCCAGAGTTCTCCGCCAGGCTGGCGGGGCTCTCTGGAAGCCCCTCGACTCGGTAACGGTGACCTGTGAACGAAGATCCCAGGTTTCTTTTCCCGGAATTTTGAGATTCGTATAACACCCCACTCCCACGAGTTATTTATACTTAAGGGCTGTGGGGTGATTGGAGATGGACTGGAACCCTGAATAGGGTTGTCGGAGATGGAGTGGAACTTTATGCAAATCTTACGTGGTTCTTAAAGCCTTTGAGGAAACGCAGTTATATCTGCGCGGACACTTGGGTCTAAAGGTGAAGTAGGATTTGCAGCCTCCTAGGTCCCCTCAGTCTGATTCCTGTCTTCTCTTTTTTCTGGGTGTCGCTGGCGCACGCGCGTGCTCTTGTCACCCGGCTAACCCCTGAAGCCCTGCTGTCTTCTCGGTCTTTTTTTTTTCTTTTTTTTAACCTTTAAGTTACCTTTATGATGTACAGATATAAAGTGCGTCTGAACTGGAACCAAAGGGGGCTCAAAAGGAAGCATTGCAGTGACCTACGGTGGCATTCTTATTTACCACCGGTCAGTGTCTCCGTGAAGTCTCAAGACGCAGCCTTTTCCCTCCGCGTCTGTCTTGTAAGACGTTGTGAGGGGAAGGAGGCCTTGCATCTGGAACCCCGTGAGGTAGGCGGGATCGTCAGTGAGTGTACGGATTCCTTGGCGAATTTGACCGCCTGGTTTAAAACGACACTTTTAGTCGTTATAGTTTTGTGCTTTAGCCTTTTAAATTCCAGTTAAGGTATGTGACCTAGACCCGAGTAGGACACGAGAAAGAGAGACCACACTGTCCTTTGTTTTGTTTTGTTTTTTTTTTAAATTAAATGAATCAATTGTTTCCTTTCTCATAATTTGCCTGCTCCATCCAAGAGATTTTTTTGCAAAGGGAATTTTGGTCTGTTTCCTTTGGGCGGGAAGGAAGGGTCATTGTGGTGTAGCCACAAAACCTTGGACCTGCCTGTCTGGTTTGGTTTTCTCTGTCATTCATCAGCTGTATGTCCTTGGACAGGTCCCTTAAATTCTAGGGATCCCAGTTTCCTCAAGAGTACAGTGAGGCATCTGCATTAAAAAGGAGCTCATGGATCCAAAATTCTCCTCCAGTGTTCTGAGAGTAGACTCAGCTCTTTTCCACAACTCTTTCTCTGATGCCTTCCTGCTTGCTACTTTAAAAGTCTCTTGCATTTCCTGGTGGCTGGGGCCACTTGTTATGTCCTAGGCATCTGCCCCTGGCTAAAGCAGGGAGATGGGTTTATACTGCCTTCTCCTCAAGCCTCAGCTGCTCTCCTACAGTTTCCCTTTGAGGACTAGGAGAGGTGCCAACTATGCAATTCTCTTCCTTCTTCCTCCCCTTCCAATGTTTACAGCTCCTGTGCCAGGATGAACCTGGAAGGAATAGTGAATCATACCTTCCTCTTATTTCTGCAGGTGTGAGGCCAGAAGCTTCCCAGCAGCTGGACACAAGCATGTGGATTATTATCCTAATGAAAATCAGATGATGGACCAGATATCCTGGTCTTTCCCACCATCCACATATTTTTTTTTTCTATGACTTTGTAAATCATGTGTGCTTTGCTTATACAACAGTTTTACTAATGTGTCTTCAAACTGCCAGGCCCTCTGCTGGGGCTCTATCTGTCATTTCAAATCTTCTCAAGTCCTAGAAGTAGTATTACCATCCTGACCATTTACAGCTGGAGAAACTGGCTGAGGATAAACTTATCCAAAGTAATCATTGAGAATAGCCTGAAACTCATCCCCTATTTCCAGCTGTACGTCCATTCACATGACTCATCAGAATTTGTTTAAAGTGAGATTTATACTTTAAACACTTTATTCATTTATATATATATATTTATGTATACATATTTTCCAGGCATTGGAGGTTCTGGGAATACAGGAGTGAATGGGATGGCTAGCATTACAACCTTCCCAATTTTGGTGAAAAAGTCCTAGAATTTGCCCATTTTAAGATATTCGAATTAGAATGGTCTCAGGTTGTTTTTTTTTTGTTTTTTGTTTTTTCAGTTGTTAGCTGTCCAGCTGCCCATTCATTCCAGAGACCCTCAGAAAGGAAGATAAGTGGTCTCTAAAACAATGGTCAGTTGAAATTTTTTCCATCCCCCACTCCAAAAAATAAAAGTGGTCTTAGCATTATCGTGGAAGAGAAAACCCCCACAAATTGCTAGTACCATAGGTTCTTTCCACTTGATGAGCACGATGAGATAAAATGGTTTTACCACTCACAGCCTTGATTCTCCTGAAAGAAATTCTCGTTAGAAATGTGCCAAGTATTTTGTTGGCTTCCCTTGTAGTGTATTTATGTACAGATGTTGTTGTGATGGATTTTGCTGCTGTTGTTGACAGCTGCTACAAGGAACCCTTAGGATTTTGACTCATTTCCTCAAGTCTCCTCTGGCTGATTAAAGAGGGACACGAGGAAATGATCGGTTGGTGTCATAAGCAGAATTCACAGAGGGGGCACTGCAGTGCGGGAATCCCTGGAAGGCAGAGGTCAAGGCTGTGGCTGCATTTTCTCCGAAATAAATTTAGTTTTTTGAGTCCACAGGCTGGGAAGTGAGACTCTAAAAAAAGTCAGACTAAAGACTTTTAAAGGAATCCATATACACAAAGCTTCATATGCAGTTTCAATAACTTGAACAGACTTTTCATTTTTACTTTAATTTTACTGTGGTAACAACACACATACACATGTCTGAAAATTTGCCATTTTAACCATTTCGAGTATACCATTCAGTCCATTCATTATATTTACAGTTGGGTGCTCCTATCGCCACCATCCAGGAATAGGTATTGTCTTGCTCACAAATGCAGATAAGGGCCTGGAAGGGAGTCACCAGAGGTGAAAGTATGAATCTAGGGCAGGTCTTGACAGGACTTGTGAGGGAGCCTGGCCTAGCAGCTCTGATTTCTGACATTTTTGGATCTGAGACAACTCATAGTTTGACCTTAAGATACTTAATGTAAAGGGCAGTTGCAAGCTGACAGCCTGAAGGACATGCTTTGTTTGGCCACGCAAACATTGAAGACACTACTTAAAAATCTGGAGACTTTACATCAAGATAGGGATGTCTGCATTCTCTTGAAGAATTGAAAATTCTGGTCCCTTTAGGTGAGAACGATCCTCTTCAGTTTTCTCTAGGCCGGGGTTCTTAACGAGGGGTCTGTGTGCTTGAATTAAAATTAAAAAAAACATCATTCTTGTGGGGATGTGTTAGTGCGGGTGTGATGTATTTATTAAATTAATACACACTATAGTGTGGACTTAGTAAGGGGTCTGTGGTTTTCACCTGACTGGCAAAGGGGTCTGTGGAACACAAAAGGTTAAGAACCCCTGCTCTGGGCTCTTCCACTGTCCGCCGCCAGCCGTTGGACATTTGAGGTTGGGTCCTGGCGAGCCCACATGGGACCAGGCAGCAATTGTAGTGGAGAGGGTACAGGCTGCAGGGGAAGTCCCTTAGCTCCGTGGCCTAGTGCTAACTTCCTGAGCTTCAGGTTCTCATCCTGGCTTTGCCACTTACTAGCTGTGTGACTTTGGGCAAATAACAATCTCTCAGGGCCAGTTGCCTTATCAATAAAATGGGTTTATATGAGATTTTAAGTGCTGCTACATGTAAAGCTTTTATATAGTATGGACTCAGTACGTGTCAGCCCCAATTGTCATCTGTATATTTTCCCTTAAATGGGATTAATGCTTACCCTAATATGATGGCCCTAAAGATTAGAAAGAGATGCTTTTAATGGTGCTTGACACAGGTTCTGTCTGATATGGGATAGATACCTAATGAGTTCATGAACTCCTCTAGTACATGGATATTGACTTTTTCCTAATCCTAGCATGTGGGTACTAATAAATACTAATTTGACAGCTATTAAGATGAAATAAAATTTAATTTTTGTTTTGGGTTTTATATAAATTTTGATGTAAGAGTTGGGAATCACTGGTCTTGGAGACAGACACATCTTGTTTTTTTTCCCCCCAGAACACATCTTAGAAGATTTCTCCTCTGATAGCATTCATACCTGCCAATTTCCCCCTACATTTTTCTTTTAACTCTTCATGCTTCCATTTTGCTCATAACACACTTTTGTTAGATTTGTTGCATATGTTCAAATGCATACCATCAAACAGCTTGTTTTTTCAACATTTTTGTAAGGTTTAAGCTGAATTGTTACTCAGGATATGTGGCATCAGAGTTAAACATTTGGACTCTGAAACTAACAGCCTGGGTTTTTACCGCAGTTCTGCCATTTACCAGCTGGGACAAGATACTTAACCTCTCCTTAAGTTTTATTTCCTCATCTGTGAAATGGTGATGCTAGCATAGGGCTACTGTGAGGACTAAATGAGAAAAAACAGGTAACACGCTTAGCCCAGAGTCCACCCAGAGAAAGCACATGGACTTACTCTCAGGCTAGTGTTTTCTGTTCCTCATTGCCATTTAAAACCAGATTATGCAGGGTTTTTGTTTGTTTGTCTTTTGTATTAAGGTGAAGTTTATGCATTTAATGTCTAGTTTAAGAAAAGTCCACAGTGAGTGATAATGCATACTGCTCCCTGATTCTTTGATTAACCTTACTCTAACTTAGCCTGCTTTCCACCAAAGGGGTTTTAGAGTTCTGCAGAAAAACTGTAAATGACCATTTCCCTAAGGCGACTGATTAAGTGTACCCGCAGGTCCATGAACCCTATTTTATAAAATGGCATTGAAAACTCTTAAGAGTGGGCAGCTTTCCCTCGACCACCTTCCCTAGGAGTGCAGGGTCCAAGCTAAACTTGCCCATTTCACCTTCCTGCCCCTTGGCACACAGTGGCGCACTCTTCTGTTCTCTAGCACTTGCACGGCGCTTTAAACGTCGTAAATGCTTATTAATCCCATGCCATGGTCCTGGCATGAACTATAGCTATGGGGAGTGGGGGGAGGTATAAGAGCACAGCCACTGATTCAAAGTAGAATCCGGTGTCATAAAAAGTGACTTGGGTAAGATTTTAAAGGAAGGGAGCTTATGTCTTGGTGAGCATGTAAAAGAGGTCAGGGTTCAGGAAAAGTGTTCAGGTGGGAACTTTTAATTTAAGATTAGTTTTTGCACAGGAAGGAGGGTAGAGTGTCAAGTAGTTGAGGCTTCAGTGGGGGAGAAAAAACTATAGAAACTCTGAGCAAAACATCAAGATATTTGAGAATTGTCAAGTCTTTCGGTTGTCAGAATAGCTAGGGGTATAGGATATTGGAGGGGAAAATGCCAGAAAGACATGGTCCTCGATTAGCCTCAAGGAGCATGTAGGGCAAGTTTATTCAGGGTTGAATTTGGTCCAGATTATGAAGAAGGCTTTGTAGTCATGGCTGAGGTGGACTTTGCTTTGCTTACTAGTTTAGCTGCTGCAGGCACCACCATTTTACCGAGGTATGAACTATCCCTAATTTGCTCCACCGTCTGGGAAAGTGAGGTGGCAAACACTTTTCATCCTCCCAAAGTTGGACACCCCTTTGCTGTGGGTAGCCAAGAATAAGGGAGAATTTTGTTTTTTGTGTTTTTTTGAGTTACCAGGTCTGGGGCTTGAACCTGGGACCTCGAATGTGGGAGGCTGGCACTCAGTCACTGAGCCACATGGGCACCCTGAGTTTGTTTTATTGTTTGTTGTTTCTTTTGGAGACATGGGGAACCGAACCCGGAACCTCCCATGTGGGAAGCAGGAGCTCAACCACTTAAGCCACATCTATCCCCCGGGGGAGTTTTGAAGCACGCTGTTTGTTTTATGAAGGTTAATCTCATGGCTGAGAGTCATGTGGGGAGTTGGACAGAGGGTCGATCAGCAGGCTCTGTAGATCCTCACTGGATGAAGTGATGAGGTTCACTGGGTGTTGAGGTGCATGGCCTGAATAGAAGGGAGGGAGCCGGGGGCGGGGGGTAAAGTTGGCAGACTTCATTTGTTTGGCACATTTATGGGTACCTTCCGTGTGGCAGGCACTGAAGAGATTGAGGGAAGGGAAACAGGAATTATTCATGAGTAACTGGGAGGAAGGGCAGTACTATGGAATTAACAGAAATAAAGTTAAGAAGAGGGTAGCCGGATTGAGGGAGGGAATATGGTGTTAGACTCTGGTCTGTGTCATTGATTATTTACAGGCTGCATTTTCTTGAAACTCAATTTCACAGACATGATGGTAAATGTAAATGAATTCTTCTTAGGGTCAAGTCTATGTAAGAAATAAAGCTATGTATCAGTCATAAATGAAAAGTAAATTTAATCCCTGCAAAGAAATTCAGCTCAAAGATAATCCTGCACCAGACCATTTTTTTTCCTTCTAATAATTTTTATTGTTGTGGTTATATCTGGTGTATCTGTGAAATGTCCTATTGTTTCTTGACACTGTATTTTGTTGTAATTGTATTAGGCCATTTTAAAAGTATGTTTTTTGGTTTTCTCAGAGGATAAAATGTGTATTTAAGGCATAGAAGAGGAGTTGATTAAAGGTTTGGGAAATAGGCCATTTACAGGCAACTTAAAGAAATGGATTTATTAAGTCTGGAGAAGATAAAGTGAAGGAAGGTTTAGTGAGTGACAGTCTTCAAATATTTATAGTATGTGAGGGAAATATGTGAGGGGAAATGGGACAAAGTAAGAGTAGTTTAAATTGCCCTGGAAGGAAATTGTGATATTTTGGGAGAATTCTTTGACTGGAAGGGTTGGGAAAGACCTTATTGCATTACCTTGGCTAGTTATAGGGTCTTCACTTGAGGTATGAGGAAAGACAAGTAATTGTCATTTTGCAATGGTTAGGTCCTGCCCAACTCAGTTGATTAGACGATCCTTTAAAACTTGTCTGAAAGCCTTTCTAAACAATGTGGAAATGGAAAATAACCAACCGTTTTTCTTTCCTCACTGCCTAAGCTATAGGGTAGAGTGTTTCTCCAAAGTGTTGGGTGGACTCCAACATGATCCACTTCTACAGTCAAACTTTCTGGCTGTATCTGAAAACAGCCAAGAAAAAACCTACAGCCTAGAAATTGGTTATTGATCTCTTGGGGGTGGAGGCATCTAACCGCAAAACAAATTGTGCAGTGTGGTAGCTTAAACTGAAGGTCAAAACAAGAAAAACAAAGGAAGTTTGAGGTCTAGAGAAATCCATAATCAATCATTTAGCTCTAACCAAAAGATGATTATGCTCTGTGATCGCAAACTACCTTTGAGATCCGGCCACAGTGCACCTAGGCTGAAAAGTCTGTATGGATGAATTCCTTTCCTCTTGATTCCTCAGGCATGGACTGTTCACTCTGTGGTTTACTCATGATCCTGACTTCCCTCTCCATCTGTCCTTTCCTTTTGGTCATTTCGTGGTCATGCCCTCGGTGGCACCTATTGTTAGAACAGCTATCCGATGGGGGAAGGTGGTAGAAATGAAATTGCTATGCAACAACTTCTAGCTGATAATGCCATTTTACCCTCATGTGAAAACGTGTCTGATGTCTGAGAAGTCTTGGATCTACAGGAAGATACACATTCATGAAATATGGTAAGATTTAAATAACAGTTCTGGCCCAGAAGCTGGGACACACATCCATTGCCATTGGGCTGGAGGACATAGATGTCACATCTGTAGTACAATGGCTGATTCAGAGGAAAAATGGGACCTGAGTTAAATCTTGAAGATTGGACAGAATTTGTTCAAGGTGTGAACAGAGAAGCAAAGGTCTAAGAGTTAACCGAGAATAACGGCCAAAGACGCCAAATGGAAAAAATCTTTGTAGAGATGCAGTCGTTTTTAGGGGACCTGGATTTGTTCCTCAAGTGATTATAGTATTTGTTACAGTGCCATATGTGATAAGATTTTAAAAATAAGTGTAATCTGGTCAAGTAGTCACTTGGAGAAATAACATTAAAAAATGGGTAAGTACAGATCTCACTTTTGCATGTGCTTACTTATATGTGTGTATAATGGAAATCCAGAAATATCCATAGGTGTGTACTTTGGGTAGTTTTTAAGTCCACGGCTAATTACCCCACTCCACCACTGGCAAGAGCACAGATTTTGTGGAATCACCATCTGATAGTGGGAGTCGACAGTAAGCAGTCTTTGATTCTTGGCCTGTTAATAAATTTTATTTTATTTATTTATTTTAAAGATTGTTTTATTTCTCTCCCCTCCCCCCCCCAATTGTCTGCTCTCTGTGTCCATTCACTGGGTATTCTGCTTGTATTATCAGGTGGCACTGGGAAACAGCGTCTCTTTTGTTGCGTCATCTTGCTGCGTCAGCTCTCTGTTGTGCAGCGCCCCTCCTGGGCAGGCTGCGCTTTTTTTTCACATGGGGTGGCTCTCCTTGCGGGGTGCACTCCTTGTGTGTGGGGCACCCCTACGTGGGGGACACCCCTGCGTGGCACGGCACTCCTTGCACGCGGCAGCACTGCATGTGGGCTAGCTCGCCTCGGGTCAGGAGGCCCTGGGTATGGAACCCTGGACCCTCCATATGGTAGGCGGATGCTCTATCAGTTGAGCCACATCTGCTTCCCATGAATTTTAAATATTTAATAAAATTGTAAACTTGGCATTTGGCAATCTGCATAAACCTTTTTTTATATCAGTTGTTTAAAGCAAAAACAGTAACAAACAAAATCCCCAACGCTCAATAAAGGGTTCTCAGTGACTTGGGCAGTCTTAATGTCCTGCCCTGGAGTCCCTGTCCTCATGAGAAGGGGTATAGTCAGGTGTGCAGTTAAGGGACTGGTTGCTGACCTCACCAAAGGTGGAGCAAATTTGCAAAACAGGGGGTTCTGGGAAGAGATAGATGGCTGGTTCCAGGAGGCAGAGTCTGTCACTTAAGGAAAGGGTGTGAGTATGTATGCTTTATACTTGACTGAGTGGAAAAAAGATAAGAGGGAAAATATAAAAAAGAGAAGATTTTACTCTTTTTTTAAAATCTGTAAATTCTTTAGTGAAGGCAAAATATCCGATTTTGGGTTTAAGCCGGGTGACTATCCCATCTGGCAGTAATTTAAGTATAATAGCCTATGTAGACTCATGAAGAAGAAGAATTGCATGGCAAAATGGAACAAAGGAAGGGGTTATCACAAGGAACTTGGGAAAATATTTGGTGTCTCAGTTTTCTTTTAATTGGAAGTAGGTTTTAAAGAAAGGGATCTAGCATAGATATTTGCTTCTGGGGGAAAACATTTACGAGAGATTTTAGAAGTATGAAAAATGGCTGGTAATATTGGCTATCTGTTATTCTAGTAGGCTTCTAGTGCATGCTAAAAAAGCCCCGCAACTATGTTAAAAAAACAAACAAACCCAAAACTTGAATTATTCCACTAGGAAAGACTGGAATCAAGGCAGAATGGGTACTTTTAAAGTGATTAAATTTTAAACGCATTTCCATTCTGATTTTCACAATGCAGATTTCCCTTTTTAAGACTGATGTTAAGAGAATGTACCTTGTGAAGATTTTCAATTTTGGGGATGGGTGATGTTTAATCGGCTGGCAAAATGCTTCATAGACTTTCATTTATTTTTATTTTTAGGATTTTTGCCATCATAAAATTAAACCAGGATTCTTAATCTAAAATATTATTAGTTCAACCAATTAAATGGTTGATTGGAAAGCTTAAATATTTTTCTATTTTAGTATAGTCTATATATTTACTGTAGGAATGTAGTAAGTTTCTAACTCAACTAAAATGCACTGCTGTCTTAAAACAAAAACCCTCCCTCTGCCTTTAAAGATACAGGCTCATATGTAGTCGAAGGATTTTAGGGGTGTTTTCGCAGATTTGAATGTATAGTCTTGTTTACATTGCAGCAATTTCAAGGGAGATTTATTGAAAATGATCATCTTAGTTTCAGAACCACTGCCTTCTAAAGAGAGGCTGGTCAAGTAAGTGGAAGCTGAGTTAAAGGAATGAAGTGGCCTCTAGGTGTGCCCAGAGGTCCAGTGCAACTTGTGTCTGCTCTCTCCATACAGAAAGCCTGAACAACAGGTCTGGTCTTAGAATGATAGTGCTTATGATTATGCTTTCATTCAGCTGGTCCCCTCTAGCATCTTTTAAATTGAACTTAAATACCGGGGATTCATAGATATTTGCACAATTACTTTAGTGTTGGGGATATAGCTGTGAACATACCAGGCAAAAATCCTGTCCTCCTAGGGCTTATGTTCTAGTGAATTCTTCCCTCAAGAGTCCAGGTCCACGAGAGTGGGAAAGGGGAAAAAAGAAAAGAAAGTTTAGTTTCTCTCCATAGAAAGCAACTTAATTTAGATTTATTTCAGTTGTGTATTATGGTCAATTAAGGAAGGAAAAGGTTTCTCAGAGGGTCAAAGGAGACTGTTTCAAGGGAAAGAAAGGGCAGAGAAGGCAAAACAGGGAGCCTAGAGAATAGGAAAAGGAACTGGATTTGGTAGGATGGGGTTAGGTAAGGACAGAGGCAGTGGGATGGAAGCTTTTGCTGTGCTTGTCACTTGAGCCCTGTGGCTGGTCCTGCCCTTGGAAGGGCTGAGCCTTCGCTGCCATTCCAGCTTTTCACTGCTCCAGACTTTCTGACTTGAGAGCAGTTGAGCCTTTTGATTGAGCAGGTGTTCCTGACGAAGGATTTACCATGACAGGGGTTGAATAATTAGTACATGTAATACCAGGGAACACTGGCAGGTGTCTTCACTTTCGGGTCTTCATGGAGCCTTTAATGTGCCAACATGCATTTTCAGTCTTAGGTTTATGGAACCATGTCTTGCAGAACATGCCAGAATGCTTTTACACATCTGTTTGAGTTGTTTCAGGGGTCCAGACTGAATGCTTTTCAGTATTTCTCCTAGGACTAGAGGCTTTGCCCCTCTTTTTTTTTTTTTTAGGTCCTGGGCCTGGGCATTGAACCCGGGACTTCGTATATAGAGAGCCGGCACTCAACCTCTGAGCCACACTGGCTCCCCAGAGTTGTTGTTTTCAGCTGTTTTGCTTGTTGTTGGTGTTGTTGTTTAGGAGGCATGGGAAACTAAACCTGGGAACTCCCATGCAGGTGGCCAGTGCTCAGTGGCTTGAGGCACATCCATTCCTCTTTGCTCCTCCTTCTGAAGTTTTTTCTTCCTAAAAGTCTGACCAGTTTTGATTTTAATATCAACTGTATTACACTGGTGGCACTTTGCATTTTACAAAGTACCATTTAACAAACTTTAGCCATCTTATTCATGTTACTCTTCTCCAGATATGGCAGCTGGCCTGGGTGAGTTGCCAATGGAGACGTTATATAGGGTTGACATCTAATTTTTTGCATTTTACCCTGAAGTGGCCTTTCAGAGGCCCATGACGGGGTAAGTTCTGAAGTTGCAAATCTAGGGCTCCCCCGAATAAAAGGGTCTATACTATTGAATTGCTGCGCTGGAAAATTTCTTACCTGTGCATTCTTGGGCACTGGAACAGGAAACTTGCAGCCTATGATATTGTTAGTTCTGAACGTCACAAAAGACTGTCTAGTGACAGTAATTAAAGGTAAGAAGGCATCCCCTGTGTCTAAAGATTTGGTTGAAGGCCTTAGGGAAGAATCCTCAGAGACTTGGCAGGTTTTTAGTTAATTTAGAGGAAGCTACCAGCTTTATGTATACAGGTGTGGATGCTTAGGTAATTATGAAATGAGTTGCTTTAATGTCCTTTCTTCAAGTTTGAAGACGCTAGTGTTTCTCTCAAAGCCAGAGAATTCCTTTAATCCAGTGTAATCATCATCTATTAACAGCTATTGTTTTGGATGAGCATTTCAGGGCCCCAAAATAAATAGACCTGGTTTAAATTTACCGTCAGGTGACAAGGTAAGGGTAAATGCAAAAACAAAATTAAGCAGTAGCGGGCCTTTGAATTCAAGGATATATCCTGGCATGTTTGAAAAGTTATTAGTAGCCATTTTATTTCATGATGGAAGAAGTGAAACTCACAATGACTTTAAAAATACTTTTTTTGGGGAGCAGATGTGGCTCAAATGGTTGAGTGCCTGCCTCCCCCAGGGGAGGTCCCAAGTTTGGTTCCTGGTGCCTCATGAAAAAACAAAAACAAACAAGCAAAACAACAAAAAAAACCCAACTGAGGGGAGCCGATGTGGCTCAGTGGTTGAGCGCCGGCTTCCCACATACGAGGTACCGGGTTTAATCCCCGGCACCTGGTACCTCAAAAAACAAAACCGAACAAAAAACTTTTTTTTTTTTCACTTGTGGGAACATTTCAAACAGAAAATAGAGTAATGAACCCTCATGTTCAAGATCAACATCACCAATCTTTGCCTTTATGCACTCCCTCTTCCTATTACTTAGAAGTTAATTTCAAGCATTGAAGAATTTCATCTGCCAATATTTCAGTATGTAACTCCACAATACAAAGACTCCCTTTTCTAAACATAATGATATCAGTATCACACCCTTCCAAATCAATATATAATTCCATAATGCCTTGGGCTATGAGGTCATTGTTCATATTTCCCCTATTGACAATAAGCAAGTAAATTTAGAAAACAAACACGTATGTAAATATTTTATACATTCCAAGCAAGGTTCACACATTTCAATTGGTTGGTTGATATGTCCTTGAGGTTATTTCATATCTATAGGTTCTGCCATCCTATTTGGTTGAGTATTGTCCTATATAGTCTTTCATGGTCTGAATCTGCTGATTGCATTCCTGTGGTGGAATTTAACATGCTCTTCTGTCTCTTGTGTTTCCTGTAAATTGGTGTTTCAGAATCATTCATTTTTTAAAAAATTTTTAATAAGACTACTTCATACTTCCATTATTCTACTTTTTTCTCTTTTTTGATATACCCTGTAATTGGGAAAACTTGTATTTTTGTTCTAATGGTTGCCTCTATACTAATATCTTTCCCTCTTTTTAGAAGGGGTATTTTCTGTTGCTTCCAACGGTGAGTAACATTTAAATTATCTAGTAACCTGTTCCTTCCTCTCCCTTTCTCCCTCTAGCATGGCATTTGAAGTAATAATCCTTTTACTCTGGTTAGTACCTAAAAGGCAATCAGTGAGCCTATTCTTCCTTTCATATTCTCCCCCCCACCCTAGTACTCTGACCACTGTACTTAAATTACTTTGCCAGAGAATACAGTAATCAAAATTCATACTCTCATCGCTTTGTTACTATCAGAGATAAATATATATTTAATCCTTGCCACTGATCCTTATGTCACATCTTTCCTGACATTTTGGTTTTCTGAAGCTCATTCTCTAATAGATGCCTCAGGAAGCACTCATGGGAAGTATTTCCTGAATTACATGTTCATAATACTTTGTGGCCTTTATACTTGAAGGTCAGGTTGGCTGTTACAAAACCCTTGGCCCATCTTTTCTTTGCTTGACTATCTTAATATTTTACAGTACGGTCTTTGGCATTAAGTGTTGAAGAAACCTTATGATGATGTGATTTTCTTTCTCTCACATTTGACTTGGTCTTTTTTGCGTACCCAAAGGAATACTTTTGGCTTTTTGTTTTCCTTTGAAGTCCAGTAGTTTTATAATGTTGGCTGTTCTGGGTTGATTTTTCCAGGGATACAATATCCTGCTTTAATATCTAATTTCAAGTGTTCCTGCCTGCCCCCCCCCCCTTTATTTTAGTAACGTTTTCCTGAGGGAGGTATCATTTGTACTCTTTTCTTCTCTGTTGGCTTCAGGAATGCCTATTTTGTGTATGTTAGATCTTCTTTGTCTGTCTTCTCTATTACTTTGTCTTGAATCCTTTTATTCTTTTCATAATATGTTTGATTTTAAAAAATTATTGCCATTTCCTAGTTCTTTCAAGGCACTTTTCATTTTTATTTGCATGTGTATTCTTTCCATTTACACTTTATTTCTGAAATGATTTTGCTTTTATTTCTAAATCTTAATTCTTTCATCTCTTTGAATCTTCATTCACTCCAGTCAACTCATTTTTTGAGTTTTAAAAATCTTGTTCAACTTTCTTTGATGTTTTCTTTCATTTAATTTCTTGTAGCTCATTTTGAAATATTTTAGTTTTCATCTGTTTTTTTGTCTTTTTAACATGATTTTATTGTTCTATATATTTTGATACTATCCTTTTTCCTCCATGTAATAGCTTTACTTGGAATTCAGCTGTGATTCTTCTGTTGTTTACTGTAGTTTTCCTGTACTTATAAGAAGGCTGGTATGTAGCTTGGCTTCATATTATTTTTATGTAGAGGTAAAATAAAAATATGGTCTTTACTTTTCTACATCCAAAGATCTTATTTTTTTTTGCTACCTCCTAAGATCCATCCCCACCCATCTTGACTTTCCCTTTCCTTCGCTCCTGTTGTCCCTGTTTTACCCATTTTACGTTCCATCCCTAGCATTTTCTCTTCAATATGAGACTTTGTCCTTGGGATTTGTTAGTTCATAGGGATCAGAACTCTACCCAGACCACTCTGTCATAGTAGATAGACATGGGTCATAATTTCTTTTACACTCATCTGCAAAATGGGAACACGTTAAGTCCTGTTCTTGGAATGGCCCTCTTAGTTTTCCATTGAGTGTATGATGACAGTTCTTAGATCTGCTGGTGCTTAGTTCCCACCTGCTGGTATATAGAGTTCATGGGGGAGATATGTTGTCACTTAGTTTTGTTATAGGCATTGTCTGTGAGTTTTTGGTTCTGCTCTCTATTTTTCTGGGGTGGGTTGGGGAGTCAATAATTATATTGTCATCCCAGAATCTGTATTGACTTCTTAACCTTTAAACCTGGTACCAGGAAGCTCATTTCTGAGCTATTGGTTCTAAGGAAAATTTTTTAAAAGTGACACGTTAGGCATTATTTGTTTGGTGCAATGTTCCTTGAGTTATGAAGGAGATAATGCTATTCTATAGTTTTAAAAGAATTATGCCACACTTATACTTTTAATACTATCTAATAAAGATAATATCATTACTTAATTAGGTACATTTTTCTTTTTATTCCATTGAAAAATTTGCATATCTCTAATTATAGTCATTTGATAAAGATGCTGCCAGGGTTTGACATAATTTAGATTTCCAAAAATACTAAATTTCCTTCCTTCAACTTGAATTTCCTCCAACTGGTCATTGCTTTAAATTACATACTAAAAGGTTACAATTTTAGAATTGGCCTCTTTTTCCCTCTTTTAGGGATGGACATTATTCTAATGCCATATAAGGAAGAGGTAAAACTTTCTCAATGAAATAATGAAAATTTTTATTTTCTTCTGGAAAATAGAGCAAGATCATTTTCAGACATTTCCTCTTGTCTCCTACAAAGAAACTGAGAAGAAATCATTTCAAACTCGACTAGTCATTAAGAAATTTTTGCAAAAGGGATACAGGGTTAATGTATTTCTGTAAGTGAATGTCACCCAAGAAAAATTAAGGGAAAAGTGAACACTCATTAAGCAAATTGACCAGCAAATGTTCTGATGAATGTTGAAACAAATTTGAATAAACTAATTTTGTCCATTAGCGTGCTTTTAAACCAATGTTATTGTTTTGGTCTAATTATTTTCTATTTTGTTTTATACAAATATAGAATGGCGACAGAATGAACTATTGCAGCAAATATCTGCTTAGCTATTTAGAAAATTGGTGAATGGTATCTGACTACTCAGGATGAAATGTCTGGTATTTGATAAGACTATGTGCAAGAGCACGTGCAGTCTAGGAGAAGCCCGTGTTCTCTCCCCTGTTTCCTGCCTGCGGCAGATGGGAACTCACTGCTCTGCCCTGGATTAGGCATGGGGAGTGGTCAGGGGCTTTGGACCCTCAGATGTAGTGTACCAGATTGAATTCTGATGTGATTCAGAAGTTGTGTTTGCCACCCAGTGTCACTATTCTGGAGCCCTGTAGCTGTGACTGGTGAATTCTGCAATATTTCCCACTTCTAAAGCTCGGGGATTCGAGAAATCTGTGCCCGACTGACTGCCAAAGCTTGTCAGGGGGACCCAGTGTTAGGCCGATTTCTAGGTGTAAAAGCCAGGCAGATTTGCTCACTCAAGAAAATCTGTTTTTGCAGGTTTTCTCTGAGTTCCAAGATACAGATACTGGCGAAGTTTCTGCTGCATTAATGCCACGGGTTTCTTCTGGTTGTGGACTGTCTGGAGGGAGAGCAGAGTAGCTGGTTCTTCCAGGGTGGCCCTGGGCCAACGGCACCAGCAACACCTGGAACTTGCTAGAAATGCCCGCTCTCTGGCCTCACCTCAGCTCCCTTGCTTCAGAAATTCTGGGAGCAGAGCCCAGCAATCTGTGGTGTCAGGAGCTCACCAGGTGAAGCTGAGGTAGGCTAAAGTTTGAGAACCACCTGTCTAGAATGGGCTGGGCTTGTGAGAGTTAAAAGTCAGAGCTCTTGTGGCTTCTTGAAAATCACCTTCATGTCAGACGAGGGTGCAGTTCTCAGTTCTCCTTCTGTTGGACTAAGACAAATAGATATGAGTTTCGGTTAGTCCAGACAGGAAAACAGACAATTGCTGTATGTGGGACAGTGCTGTGGTAGAGGCTTTAAGGGGTGCTCTGGAAGTTCAGAAAAAGTGCACATGCTGAGGGGGAGAGGAGAAATGGAAGGCCCTTTCAGAGGTGGTATTTTTACAAACCCAAATATGATTGGGTCCCTTCCTTATTCAAACCTTCTAGAAACTTCCCAGTGCCCTCAGGTAAACTTTGCTTCCTTACAGACCTGCAGTGTCCTCTGGTTGATCTTTTTGGTGACAGCACTAGCCTCACCCTTTGCTCAGTCTTTGTTTCCTTCACTCCTTAGAGGTGCCCTCGTCCTCTCTACCAGGGTGGGGGATGGGAGGATTTGGGGGGCGCTCCCCTCTGCCCACTGCCAGGGGTACCAGGTGTCTCCTTGGCCTCCTCATGCACTTCACATCCCAACTTACATGTTTCCTTTGGACTCCTCTTTGACCTCCCAGGGTGGGTCAGGTTGGTGCTCACTGTTCAGGCTAGCTAGTTCTTCACAGTCATCACATTGTAATTATATAATTGTATAATTATTGGTTCATTTTTTTCCCCCTGGAGAGCTAAATATAAATTCCAGGAGGGGGAGGGACCTTGCCTTGCTCCCTGTGGCCTAAGGGCCCGGCCTATAGCAAGCATTCTGTAAATATTTTTAGATAAGCGAAAGGTGGGGGCAGTGCTCCTCTTTATCCCTAGGTAGGCTGACTGGTTAATTTATCCAGTTTGGATCATCACCTAATGAGTTTTATGAAGGCCCACGGGAGCATTTGCCACCACCATCTAATCCCAGCACTGGCAGGGCAGGTTCCTTTCGTGGTGGCACCAGAATCTCACAATGTGGTTGTCAACTTTGAGTCTGGCCTATGAGATCTGAGAGAAGTTCTTACATGTTAGTATTCCAGCGAAATGGGAAAGGAGAGGAAATCCTCTGACCCTAGAGACACATAATACATGGGTCGGAAGCCAGCAGCCTTTGTGCTAACACTGGCATCTGGGAAGTTTCCAGGGAAGTCACTCTTGCCCCCTCTATCCTTGTGAGCAGAGCTGCCATCTTTGCTCGCAGAAGTTTATGTTTGGGTACCATAGTTCTTCTCGACCATTTCCAAATCCATTTAACAGGAAAGAGATGCATTCCTTTGCCATAATTTAAGCAGTTTGTCTTGGCCTGGGTAAAGCTTGGGTTTTAAAAATTATTATTCTAGGAGATAAAACCCAGGAGTTGTCTTCCAGAGGCATGGTGGGAGCATTTGTCGGAAATAAGAAACTAAGCTGTACTGATATTTAATTTAAGGATTGGCAGTAGCATGCATGTGCGTAATTTATATAGACATATATTGAGGATGAGGGCTCAATTTTCTTTTCAAGATAGAAGTTTCAAGATCTGGAGGATAAAGATGCCCCTCTGCTTATAGACATCTTGCTTTTGATTGAGGAACTGGCACTCTGTTGACTATTTGCAAATTAGTTGATTGTGGTCTTTTTTGTTTCAGTTGGGGCTTAATATACTCTTTTTTTAAATATACTCTTTTGTAACTTTTATAAAGTTCTGTTTAAGTGAGTGTAATAAAATGCAGTAAGTTTTAGGACTCAAACCCAATTTCTTACTATCAGAATAGGTACAATTTGCTGAACTGCCCAGGAGAATTGATAGCACAAAGTGCTATCATTTGTGTTTGGATGCATATGTCCTATATTTTATTTATCCTTATCTAATGCCACTTTTCACCATATTCAGTTTATTCCACATCTCCTCTTCTCTCTGCCTCTCTGCCCATCCTGGATCCAAGTAGGGGCTATTTCATTGATGCTTTCTCTGGTACTTGATGGCTTTACCTTCTTAACTCTCTTGAGTAGTTACAGGAGTAAGAGCGGGACCATTTATTGAATGCAAAGTGCATGTAGGATTTAGAGATGAGCATAAGAATTCTGAAATATTTTATCCCCAATTTGTTGATGTCACAGCTGAGGCTTGGAGAGGTAAAGTAACTTCCTCAAAGCCTTACATGGCTTGGAATCCATGGTGGTTTGGCTCCAGAACCCAGGCTCTTTTCCTCATTATATCCTGTTGCTTCACTTGCTCACCTAAGCCTGGAGAAGCATCATCATTTCTCTGATCCTGCTTCTAGACTTGAAAATACTTTCAACAAATCTGCAAGACCACCTTGTACAAAGGCCTCCAGTTATACTCTTCATCTAGATTCACTGACTGTAAACATTTTGCCACATTCGCTTCTCTCTCTCTGTGTGCAGATTACTATAAAGCCATTGAGAGAGTCGCCAATATCATGCCCCTAACATCGCACCCTTTTACTACTATTCCTCTGAGAACATTGAAGCCACCCACTATGAGTTCTTTCTCTTGTCCTCCACCAGAGTGCCCATGAACCCCTTTCTTCAGGGATGGAGGCTCTTGGCTCCAAGAAAGCAGACTCTGAGTCTTTCAGCTGTTCCCTACTCTTAGTGTTATCTGAGTCCTTTAAATTCAAATCAGACTCTCAAACATGTCTACTGCATTCCTGGAAATTGGTCTTCCCTAGCACCCAAAACACAGAACCTCTTATATGGAAAGAGAACAGAAAAGCAAGTGAAAGGGGGGCTCCCTGAATGTTTTTGCCTATTCTGAGTAGAGTGGAGAAGGGGATTTGCTTCTGTTTGTTATCAGAACTGCAGGTAAACGGTTTTGCCCCTGCTCATTCAAGTCTGTCTGCAAAATGGTTATCGATGCCAGTAACCTTTTTTCTGGCAACTGCCTCAGATAAAAATGCCTTTTAAATATATATATATATGTGTGTGTGTGTGTGTGTATAATAGAATGGCATTTTGAAAGTGGAAATGGAAGGAAAAATAGTCTGGCATGTGAGATGGAGGGGAAGGTGCAATTTCCCTTGTATGACAGGCCCGAGAAACAGTATTAAAATATATTCACTAGTAAATTGTATTGATACACCCATTATGATGAAAATTAGCTTAAATATCTACTTAGGCCATGCCTTACTCCTAGCATTTTCTGAGAGCTATAAAATCAGAGGGGTCCTCCAAAATACAGATTGCAGTTGAATATAGGGCTTAAAAAATGCCTTAGTTGATGTACACATTATATATATACATACATCTGTACACACCCACACTTTCATTTGATGTCATTAATCAACCATAGAATTAATTAGAAATAGTGCCACACTTTTTTATTTCTCATCAAGTTTTCATTTGTTGCCATCACCACCTTATTTCCCCTTCCCAGCCTTTTGACCTTTTGTAGAAGTCTAAATTTCCTGATAGGAAGAAATAGTATGGTGATGAGGTAGTATCGGAGCACTCTAAGCCATGCTCACCCACGCTTGCCGCACATGTCCAGGACGTCCTGTGTTACATTAGGCTGGTTCCATTGCAAAGTCTTGTGAGGATCTGGCTCTACCCCCCTGTTTCTGGGGTGAGTTGCAGGACCTTTCCTTTGTGCTTGGTGGGCTCTGCGATGAAGCTGGCCTTCTACCAGTTTGGCCAGTGACCTTTGCCATGACTCTTCTTGACCTGTTCCTTTTAACTTTGTACTTTAAGTTATGGAAATTAATTAAAAGAAGTCAAGAGCTCACCCTCTCCCCCAAACGTCACAGTGGAGGGCCTTGGTTCTGGTGTTTATTGGATTGCTATCCTTAGTGCTTCTTATCTGGATCGCATTTCAGTAAGGACTTTCCAGAAGTCAGAACATGGAAATCTACGTATTTACAACAGGATCTGTACTGGGCTATTGGGAAAAACCCACTGGAAATGAGAAATTTCTTCCTTTCTGCTGCAAGGATGAATCCTAATATATTGTGCTTGTCAAATCCAGACCTTATCTGACTCTCCAACGACTGACTTAAATAGTGGCAGAGAAAGGTTTCCTCTCCGTACATATCTTTGTCTGAGATCAAAAGGGGAAGTTCTGCTTCCTCAAACATTGGTTGTATTTTTTTTCAGGATGTGTGTGAGTAGGGAATATATCTATGAAAACCTCTTCTGCTGATGCTGTATGTGTATCCAGGAGAAATGAAGATTTAAAATTCCTTTAGTTTTAAATATACTTGCATTTTCTGTTTCTGTTAAGGTGGTAGGATGTAAGAGCCAGCGTTCAGAGCCCATGCCTAGGATCTTATTCTAATTCTTTATTTAAACAGTAATTTCAAAACAGTAGATGATTAGTTACATTATTTACATCATAAGAGAATCACTACTATTCATTCTTGGCACAAACTCTGAGTACCTTCCATGCCCTTTATAAGAATTCTTTGTCTTGACCCTTGATTTGAGACCTGTTGGTGGCTTTAGACTACTTTCAAATTTTCAAATGAGGAAACTGAGGCCTATAGAAGCTAAGTGACTTGCCCAAAATTTAGAATCCAGACCTTCTAGATGATTCTATCAGTATATTTCCCTGTTCACATTCCTTCTCTAACTACCTGAGAACAAAGCACCAGTCATACATTTTCTGTCTGAAATGTACATATATTAAATATTGTAGCAGAAGCCAAACATTAATAAATTTGCCTGCCTCTTCCAACCTGAGCAAAGCTCTGACTGATGTCCTGTCTTTACAAGGCATTCATTGGATGTACAAATGGCTGTTGGCAGTCTCTTAGTAAGTTTACTTGCAAGCACCAGAGCATTTACCATCTCCTTGATCTTGGGTGTGCTTTCCAATGCTTAGCCTGAGGGCACCCTCTCTTGCCATCAGATGGCATGCTAGCGAATCGGAAACTAGTGGAAGGAAAGAGTTGAGGGGTCAACTATAATGAAGCTCCCATTTGGGCATTGCTGAAGAGTCTGAGTGGGGAAAGTCTTTATAAAAGCAGAGGACAAAATGTGCCTAATTTTCCCAGGGATCACAAACATGAGAGTTAGTAAAGCAGAAAATGCAAATGCTACAGGAAGGTATGATTGGCACAGGTGATTTATAAGTGCTGAGTTTGTCCATGCGGTTAAGACAGAAAATAGAGGGGCTGACTGGGCTCTGCGGAGGAAACCGCCCTGAATAGCCGAGGCAGGAAGTACCCAAACCACGGGTGAATCCACCCAGGCTGAAAGCCCATAGAAAGAGTGGGTCGGAGGGTGGAGGGTGGAGGCACAGCCTGACCCTCCCTCCCAGGAGAAGAGCACTCGTTTGCGGTGGGACATCCTTCTCTAGCACCGGGGCACCCGGTGAACCGCCTTCCTAGAATATCCGTGGGAAGGTGAGACCCACATACAGACTACTGGCTTCTTTGTGCCACAGATGTGTACCTGAAAAGATTGGGTCCAAGGAAAGGGGGTGTAAAATATAGTTTTTTCCCTGCTTTTGGTGCCCTGGAGCCCAAAATGAAGCTCCTATACTTTATGGCCACATTCTTTAGGGAGCCTCAGCCAGATCTGCTTACCATGTCAGGGAGCAGCCTTTTCTTCTAGAGTGTCCTCTCTGTCTCCATCCCCCAAGTCCTCTCTGTCACTGCTCTCCCTGGCCACCAGCATCTGCCAAGCTCACCCCCACAACTCTTCATTCTGTGCTCTCTGGGGTGCTCTGAGTGTTTCATTCCACCATCCACCCCCTCCCCACATACCCAAGAATCTTCCTCTGTCATCTCCTCCACAGGCCTGAAATTGCTGCTGTCCCACCAGTAGATGCAGGTCAGGGCTCCTCTTCTCCCACGTCCCTTTGCACAATACCAATGTCGGGGCCCCAAGCCTAGAGATGCTGTTTAATTGACGTGGGGTGGGCCTGCGTTGTGGTGTTTTGTTTCCTTTTAAGCCCTGTGAGCGATTCTGGTTGTGCAGCCTGGTTGTTCCTCACTTCTGTCACTGACCAGTCTTTCTCAACGAAGACGTGAGAGCTGGCTTCTTCTGCACCCCCACGTGTTGCATGCCCCATGCTTCCATGTCCTCAGACATTCTGGTGTCCATCTAGAAGACTTTCTAATCCAGGTCTAATCTGGAGATTCCTGATTCTCTTTTACCAGTTGGATCACTGCCATCTCTATCCCACCATGGATCTTATGGTCTCCTTTTTGGCCCCTCTTTCCATTCTTTCCCAGAGAGATTTCACAGTGCCCTTGGTCACCACCCCATGTGTGTTGGAAAGACTCCAGACATGTATGTCCCTGATCCTCAGCCTCCAAGACCTTCCAGCTGTCCCATGCTGGTCCAGATACCTCTAAATTGGATTTTCCTCCTCAGCTCGCTATTTTGCATAATCTCTTGGTGCCCGTCTCCCCATTCCCTAAGCCAGAAACATGGTCTCTTTCATTCTTCTCACTACCCACATCTGGCCCATCCCGAGGCAGCTCAGTCACCCAGTAAATGCCCATCTCTCCTCTCCGTCCCCACCCTCTCTGGTTAATGTTCTTGACATCTCTCTTATTTATCTATTTTTAATTTTTACTGCCCTTATTGTGATAAACTATACATAATTTCAAATTTACTATTTTAACCACATTTAAAGTATACAATTCCATGGCATTAAGTATATTCCCTTCGATGTTAGCATCACCTCTTGTCTAGATTACTGCATTTGGCTCCTCAACTGACCTTCTCTCCAACTCTGTACCCTCAGTGCTACCCTTCAGTGTTTCCAGAAGGGGTCCTCCAAGACTCAAGAACACAGGTCAGACTGGACCATACACTGGCCATCTTAGAACTCCTCAGTCCCTCCCCACAGGGCAGGTTCACCTTGACCCTTACCATGACAAAGGAGACCTTCTGTTGTCTCCCCTCTCTGGCCCTTTCCACCTGCTGCTGCAGCTATTCTGAAGGACCTTTGATTCCTCAGCCTGGAATTCACTGGTTCTGCTTCTGTGATGTTTGCCCTTTACAGGCCTTTCTCCTTTTCTACCCTTCAGCCTGGCCAGTCTGCAGGTTTCCTTTAAATTGATCTGCAGGGAATCTGGGTTCTTCTGACTCTCCCCCGCCTCCTCCTTGCACCCATCCTCTTGGTTTCCCAGCTGTGTGTTTCTGGCTGCTGGGCTTGCTAAATTGTATGGTGATGACCTGTAGGTTTGTCTCCCTTTTCGTGGGCTGGGATCCCCATAAGGGCTTTTAGTCATCTTTGTATTCTTGGTCTCCAGCCCTACCCATGCCAAACGTGGGCGCTATTACCATTTTGTCAATTAAGGGTGCCTTTCAGAATGCTTGCTTTGTTACTGATCCATCTTTGTTTGCCACTAATTAGTAACACTCCAGCTTTATTTCTCTGTCTTCCAGTTCCCTTCGGTCAATTAGTTCATGATCTTTAGACCAACATTTAAATCTATTTAAAGAGCAGCTTTAAAAAAAAAAAGAAGCATGCTGCAGTGAATTTTTTATTTCATGATTTTAAACTGACTTTCAAATGGCTGGTCATTTTACAATGATCTATCGTAATTCTTTGAAACCTATATCAAATATTGAAACAGATTTTGTATAATCACTAAATATCAATATCTGGACCTAAGGTAGTATCAAGACCTGGCATGCAGATAGAAAATTACTTTAATTTTCAAAAGCTAAACAGAAATTTGTATTGTACCAAGGAATTTTTTTCAGGCCCTGAGCATAGGAGTCTTTCAGTTAAAAACTCAAAAAGGCAGGCAGTCATGCCAGCTAATAATTGCTTATTATTTTCCTTGCATTTAATGCAAGTAGATTTTAATGATGAGTTCCAACCAGATAAAACACTTTAATCTCTGCATAACAGGGTTAAAGATATATCTGAACTTGTCTCACCCAGAAAATCTAGAAAACCCCTTTGGAGATAGAGTTGTGAATCCGTATGTGATCCATTTAGGGCAGTTCTCAAACTTGTCTATGGCAGTTATTTAAATGGTTGGGGATCCTAGGGATTTGGAGTGGGATGATTGGAAATATAAAGTTGTTCAGTAGCTTAATTTCTTTGCAAACTCATTTTTAAAAATATATTTTTTATTGTCTTTTTTGAAAAAGATACATAGATCACAAAAAATTTTACATTAAAAAATATGAGGTTCCCATATACCACACACCCCACCCCCCCTCCCAAATCATCACCTCTTTCATCATTGTGGCACATTCATTGCATTTGGTGAATACATTTGGGGCACTGCTGCACCGCATGAATTATAGTTTACATTGTAGTTTACACTGCCCCCCAGTCCATTCAGTAGGTTGTGGCAGGATATATAATGTCCAGCATCTGTCCCTGCAATATCATTTAGGACACTTCAAGTCCCAAAAATGCCCACACATTACATTTATTCTTCCCTCTCCCTGCCCTCATCAACTACTGTGGCCACTGTCTCCATGTCAATGATACAATTTCTTCCATTGCTAGAGTCAAATTGTT
This sequence comes from Dasypus novemcinctus, assembly GCF_030445035.2. Lineage (NCBI taxonomy): Eukaryota > Metazoa > Chordata > Mammalia > Cingulata > Dasypodidae > Dasypus > Dasypus novemcinctus. Next base: position 153,277,124 of record NC_080673.1, on the reverse strand, counting down.
CTATAGTAGAATACCAATAAGTCCTCTCTATCCATATTTTATTCCTCCATCCTATGGACCCTGGGATAGTGATGTCCACTCCACCTCTAAATCAAGAGGGGGCCTAGATCCCACATGGCTAATGGCTGTGATTCTCCTGCTTGCAGTTGTGGTTAAACATCTTCACCTCCCTGTTAGCTGAGCTGGGAAAGTCCAATGAACTAGAGAGTAGATGTTGCAGCTCTGCTGAGGCTCAGGGCCCAACTGGCACATGACCAATCCAGAGATTCAGGTCTCCTGAGTATTCACCAACCCCAGTGTCAACCACAGGTTCAGTAAAAGTGACAGAAGAGACATGTGTAGAAAGCTCACATTTGAGTCCATCTCCGTAACACTCAGGAGCACAAATTCCAAAGTAGGGCCCACTGACAAGGCACTTAACTCGAGCCATTTGCCATGACCATAGAACCTGTGTGTCTCCATAGTCCTCAGGAACACCAGTACCTGGGATTGTATCTACTTTGGCTGTCTCTGGGATCCTGCTGAGATGTGCATAAGCGTGATCCCACTGATAATCTCCCAAATCATTTTGTTGAAGTCTCTTAGCCATATTAGCTCATTTGTCTTTACCGTTTCCCCCTTTTATTCAAGGTCTTTTTCTAGTTGCATCACCAGCTGGTGGTTGGTAGTAATCTCTCGGCACCAGGGAGGCTTATCCCCAGGAGCCATGTCCCACACTGGGGGGTACAAATTCATTTTTTATCCCCTGAAAATTTTGTGTTTGAATTTTATCTTCTATTTTACTATATGTAAAACAATACATGGGAAACGGACTTGACACAATGGATAGGGCGTCCACCTACCACATGAGAGGTCTGCGGTTCAAACCCCGGGCCTCCTTGACCCGTGTGGAGCTGGCCCTTGCGCAGTGCTGATGCGTGCAAGGAGTGCCATGCCATGCAGGGGTGTCCCCCGTATAGGGGAGCCCCACGTGCAAGGAGCGCACCCCATAGGGAGAGCTGCCCAGTACGAAAGAAAGTGCAGCCTGCCCAAGAAAGGTGCTGCACACACACAGAGCTGACACAACAAGATGATGCAACAAAAAAAACACAGATTCCTGATGCCACTGATAAGGATAGAAGTGGTCACAGAAGAACACACAGCGAATGGACACAGAGAGCAGATGACTGGGGGCGGGGGGAGAGAAATAAATATAAAAAAATCTTTAAAAAAATGACAGTTTAAAAAGGCAAAAAACAATACAAGAGATTGTTTAAAATTGTCACTGAGCAAAATCAACCTTACTACAAGAGATTGTTTTAAAATGTTAGTGAAATCAACCTTCAAGAATACTTGCAAGCAAATACTGGTTTGGAGAACAACTGCTTTATAAAATGATGTCCCAAATTATCTAACCATTCTTCTACTCTGTACTTTCACATTTCTAGTTCTGGTCATTCCATCATATACACTTACTGATTACTTTCTGTGTTCCTGATTTGCTCTGTGAGGCTTTGGGGCTGCGGAGGTATAGACACAGGCTTTGATTTGGATTCTGAGAGCTCACAGTTCAGGGAAAGGAGGGCTTTTCTCCTAAGACTGGCTTTTCCGGAATCACTGTATACCTTCATAATTTGCCTTTGCCTCTCCCTTCCTTAAATTCACAGGCAAACACAAAAACATACCAAACATAAACAAATACACACGTCCAGCCTTCCTGGCTCAGCCCTCTCAGGCCCTCCCTCTGGAGGTTTTCATGGCCCTGCCCTGCAGAATAGTAGCAGCTTCTTTGAGCCCTGTGGCGCATACCTAACCTCTAAATGTTATTTCATTCGAATTGGGTCTGTTACTCCTACACAAGACTGTAAGTTCCCCTTCAGCATCTAGTTCACTACCATAATAGTAATTATGCAGTAGGTATATGTTGAAATGAAAGACTGAAATGTTTACTGTGCTGGGCCTTAGCATGGTAGAAGGTGGACAATTCTGGGATCCTCCATTGCATGGCTTCCTTCAGTTTATGTGGGTAATGAAGAGTTGATTTATCTCTCAGTGCCTTTGGGTAAGAGCATTTTTGAGGACTCATGTGGTTTCCACTGAGCTCATACCCCTCCCTGAGTTTTAATCTATTTCCAGTATCATCTACTTGTTTTTGAAGCCTCATGGGTGTTGTGGGCAATTAAAGGATCTTTCCATCTTGGTTTTCATCCAGTTTATTCCTATGGGGATATAGAAGTATGTCAAAAACATTATGATATACAAATCATTAGCTTTTTTTAAATTACGAATTGTGGTTAAACAGTACATAAACCAAAGAGTAGTGGAACTACAGTGTAGAGGCTTTGTCCTTACTCACGGTTCTTCCTGCCATACTTCCCCAAAACTAGAATAGGCCTCTCTGCGTGGGTTTTCTCCCCTGCCATTATTTTGCCTGGTTCCTTATATTTGTGTCCACAGGAGAAAAGGTTTTCACATGACTTCCTTACTTTCTACCCCGGCTATAAATCCAGTCTTTGTAGGCTTAGACATTTGTGAAAGGTGAAAAGACTTCTGGGGGATCGTTGAGCCTCTAGATTAGTTGACATGGTCTGACCACTGCTGAAGGAGATTGAGGAACCACATCTGTGCTCAGCCACCAAGTTGCTCCTATTTACACAGTCCTTGTCATTGAGAAATTCCATGGCAGAAGCCAGATCTGGGCTCACAATTACTCTGCTAATCGACAAATCATTAAAAATGTAGACATACCTCAAACAGAGAGATGTGGTCTGCCTTTTGATGGTGGGTCAGAGCCTTTTCTTGAGTCTTCGTTGTCTGATAGGAGTTCTGAGCTGAGTTCTAAGTTGTCCTCCTTCCCATATACCACATCCAGAATACAAGGTCTACAATTCCTAATTTCAGTTTCCTTGACTGTAGTACTTGTGAAACAATCTGAATATAGAACCTTCTTAAGTTTTTGCTACTTTTTATTTAATTAATTACATATAATTGCATAGTAGTCTTTCCTTAGTTGAGCTGCCCTTATGAAGTCTTTTTCAGTTATCATAGAATCAGTAGCTACCCCCCTCACCCTCCTGTACTCATACTTCATACATTTTCATTTCATAGCATGTAGTTAATTTATATGTAATGCAGTATCAAGTCCACCTTCCATAAATGGGTTTGGGAATAAAACCAAAAAAGCTCAGATAGTGTGAGTAGAAGACCAAAGACATACTAGAGAAGGCCCTTGCAATTTCAGAAGAGCCTTGGGCAGTAGTGTGGCTTAAAAGGGAAACTTCTAGGTCCTTCTACCCGGAGGCAAAAAAGAGCTTATACTGTAAATGCCTCCTGTGCAAAAGGTAGTTATTAGAGATGGGAATGAAGATGCAGTTCATGCCTCAAGCATAATTGTGTGGAACAAATGTCAAAAATCATTTTTTTAAAAAATAATATGATTTAAAAGAATGTAGAGGGGCTTACAGAAGCTAATATTGGAGGTCAGAGTGGACGTATAAGAAAGAGCCCAAGTAGCTGGGAAGGCATTAGGCTTCAGCTGGGCCTTGAAGAATGGTTGACTTTGGCATTGGTGAGGGAGCAGGCATAGCAAGTACCTGAAGAGGTTTCAAGCAGAGGGTGACATTTCTCTGGAACTGTTGTTAAAATCTTGCATTGTTGATTTTTCTTAAGTTCCCCTTTCCTCTCTCAATAACACTCTTTTGAAGGAAGGATTATTTTTTAGACCCAGTATCTAGCAAGGTCCCTGGAATAAAGAACTTTCCTGAATAGTTCCTGGAGTTGCTAGCCCAGGGCCATTGTTCATGGTGGCAGTTGGTTCCCACAGTGGTACGTTTTGCCTACCGTCTTTTATGTCATTTTATTTTGTTTTGCTGCATTTATTAGCATGTTTTCAGGGAGGAAAGAACTCTTAGTATTAGCCTTAGTCAAACATAATTACGGAAGTCCATTTGCCAATGAAAAAAAATTCTGCGGTAGATAGACCAATTGAACAAACATTTGTTGATAATCTGCTGTGTAACCAACACACTTCAAAAATGTAATATCAGAGCAATTTCAAAGTTGAGTTGGAATACTTTTTTAATTATATCACTTTTTTTTTTAAGATTTATTTTATTTCTCTCCCCTTCTTCCCCTCCCCCCCAGTTGTCTGTTCTCTGTGTCCATTTGCTGTGTGTTCTTCTTTGTCCATTTCTGTTGTTGTCAGCAGCATGGGAATCTGGTCTCTTTTTGTTGTGTCATCTTGCTGCGTCAGTTCTCTGTGTGTGCAGCACCATTCCTGGGCAGGCTGCACTTTCTTTCACACTGGGCGGCTTTCCTTATGGGGCATACTTCTTGTGTGTGGGACTCCCCTATGCGGGGGGCTCCCCTGCGTGGCAGGGCACTCCTTGCATGCATCAGCACTGCACATGGGCCAGCTCCACATGGGTCAAGGAGGCCCGCGGTTTGAACCACGGACCTCCCATGTGGTAGACAGAGGCCCTATCCACTGGGCCAAGTCTGCTTCCCTTATATCATTTTTAACAAGACTCTCTACTCTTTATAATGTCTCACAATAAAAAACAAAATGAAACATTCAAGATGGTTTGGAAAAATGAGTTTAAACATTACCCAGATTCCCACCCTATATTTTTATTTTATAATGTGAGTTTCAGGGTGGAACTTTTGTGTCATTTATCTTGAAAGTAAAATGCTGAGCTTCAGGTGGTCATTATTTTTAAAATTAATTTTTAAAACTTGAGAAGTAATGATTTCAAATTTTGAGGCCTCTTCTTTTGGAGGTATGCCTAGCAGTTTTATTTATTTATTTATTTATTTTAAGATTTATTTCTCTCCTTTTCCCTCCACCGTTGTGTGCTCTGTGTGTCCATTCGCTGTGTGTTCTTCTGTGTCTGCTTGCATTCTTGTCATGCAGCACCAGGAAACTGTCACTTCTTTGTTGTTGTTGCGTCATCTTACTATATCAGCTCTCCGTGTGTGCGGTGCCACTCCTGGGCAGGCTGTGCTGTTGCGCGTGGGGTGGGTCTCCTTGTGGGGTGCACTCCTTGCGCATGGGGCACCCGTACGCGGCACAGCACTCCTTGCGTGCATCAGCACTGTGCATGGGCCAGCTCATCACACGGGTCAGGAGGCCCTGGGTACCGAACCCTGGACCTCCTATATGGTAGGCGGATGCTCTATCAGTTGAGCCACAACCGCTTCCCAGCAGTTATAATTATTGACTTAAGTCAAACTCTTTTTCTTAGAGAGAGCACCAAAATTGACATCTGTCATCTTTCGGGGATAAGTCAATGGACTGTTGCATCTGTTATAGGCGTTGAGTGATGAAGAATCCTTTCTTCCCTTCAGTCTTTTATATGTCACTGGTTGAAAAATGTTTTTATGACTATGCTAGGAGAAAAAGTACAATTTAGGATTCTTACTCTGAGGATTCTAAGATCTTGGAGTGGATAGAGGAGGTAAGATAATAGGCATAGACTCCTGTACAAGCCACCCGAGTGATGGGGCTGAACATGTTCAAGGGATTTAGTGACTTGGAATGGTTAGTGTCAGAGCCTAGGATACGAATCTAGATTGTCTTAATTCAAGAGCCAAGCTCTTAGCTAGTATGTTGAAATGCCTTACAGCCTCGGCATAATATTCTAGCATTTATTAAACCTGTTCAATCTTTTGTAAGCTGTTCGTATACCTTACTTTATGAGATAGGTGTACCATGAGATAAAGGCATTTTTATCCTCATTTTCCAGATATGGAACTGCGGACATAGTTCTAGTGTCCTGCCTGGGGTTGCACAGCTAGCTAGGGATTTCAGAGAGTCAGCAAAATTTACTCTACTGGATTGTAATATCTCCACATACCACTTGTGAGAAAATTTGATTGACTGAAATGTATTGCAGTAGAAATTCTTTAGAAGAGTTTTTGGATTGGATTTGCTATCAATATTAGGCATATTTACTTGGAACTGTTCCTCTTATAGAAATAAATAATTGAAATTATAGCATCTTTATTTACTGCTGCCTCCATCTTCATTATTTTAAGGCTCTGTGCATTGCTGAAAATAATCCCAACCACTCAGTTTCCATATTCTGACTGTTCCATTCAGATGCTGAGCCTACGTGCACAGACAGTGTCACTTTGTCTAGCACTTCTCATATTGCTGGTGTTTAATAACATTTAATGGTTATAATAGACATTATTGTTATCTTCTACAAATCAAGATTGCTGCTAGTGCTTTGATCTGGGGTACACTTTGCTTGAAATCATAGGGGCTACAATTGATGCCACAATTGAAAGGCATCCAGTGAAATATTTATCCAGATAATAAGCTGTAATTAAAATGTGACGGATCATTTACACACACTTGCAGGGGGCAATTTCTGCCCAGATTCTTTTTTTTTTTTTTTTTTTTTTTTTTAATTTTTTTATTTTTTATTGAATTTGTAATAATATTACATTAAAAATATATATGTGAGGTCCCATTCAACCCCACCCCCCCACCCCCCCTCTCCCCCCCCCCCAACAACACTCGTTCCCATCATCATGACACATCCATTGGATTTGGTAAGTACATCTTTGGGCACCTCTGCACCTCATATACATTGGTTCACATCATGGCCCATACTCTCCTCTATTCCATCATGTAGGCCCTGTGAGGATTTACAATGTCCGGTGATTACCTCTGAAGCACCATCCAGGGCAGCTCCATGTCCCTAAGACGCCTCCACCTCTCATCTCTTCCTGCCTTTCCCCGTACCCTTTGTCCATTATGTCCACTTTTCCCAATCCAATGCCACCTCTTCTATGTGGACACTGGATTGGTTGTGTCCATTGCACCTTTATGTCAAGAGGAGGCTCAGATTCCACCTGGATGCTGGATGCAATCCTCCCATTTTCAGTTGTAATCACTCTAGGCTCCATGGTGTGGTGGTTGTCCTTCTTCACCTCCATCTTAGCTGAGTGTGGTAAGTCCAATAAATCAGATTGTAGGTGCTGGAGTCTGTTGAGGCTCAGGATCTGGCTATCACATTGTCAGTCCAGAGATTCAAATCCCCTAAATATATCTTAAACCCCAACATTAACTGCACCTCCAGCACATTAGCATGAAAGTCTTATGAAGGGAGATCCCATCTGAGTCCAGATTCATCACACATAAACACCATTTCCAAAGAGGGGCCATCTGCCCTGGTAGTTAACCCCATCAGCCATGACCATAACTCCCATGGGTCTCTTTAGCCCTCAAAGGAACCAATATCTGGGGGTTGTATCTGCTTTATCTGTCTCTCTGACTCTGCTCAGTTGTGCATGAGGGCAAACCTTCTGCCAGCCTCCAGACTCTTTTTTAGAAACTCGTAGCCATATAAACTCATTTCTCCTTTCCATTTCCCCCTTACTTTAGGTCAAACAGCATTTTAAAGTCATGGTATTTTATGTAGACATGGATATTCTGCTGATCCGCATTGAACCTTCCATATAAGGTCATTTTCCAGTTGCATCATCAGTTGGTAGTTGATAGTGGTCCCTCGTTGCCAGGGAGGCTCATCCCCGGGTGTCATGTCCCACGCTGGGGGGAAGGCATTGCATTTACATGCTGAGTTTGGCTTCGAGACTGGCCACATTTGAGTAACATGAAGGCTGACAGAAGGGAATTCCCAGGCACAAAGTTGCTCTAGGCCTTGTTATTATTTTGGGTTTATCAGCTCACAAGCATAGTCATTAGTATCAGGGGCTCACTGTTGAACCCTCACTCCCTCCCGGTCCCCACCACTGTACCTGGGAGACTGTCGCTGCTCCCCTAGGGACCACGACAGAGCACCACTGGCCGTCTGCCCAGATTCTTTAGAGCATCTTCAGTCTCAGTATCCAGAGACTCTTTTTCCTTCTGTTTTCAAATGTGAACAGGCCTCCCATTTTCTGTTTTAACTTTACTCTTGTTTGGCTATTCTGCCAAATGCTTTCCAAGGAGCATTTCTACACTTGCAGCCTTGTCCTCTGGAGCAAACAAGAAATTCCCCCTCAACTGAAATTGCACTCTTGGATTTCCAGTGGTCTTTGTCCAATCAAATTTGGGAGCCTTTGGTTTATCCCTTTGATCTTGCTGAGGCATCTGCCTTCCCTTTGAAGTATTCTAAGGCCTTGCCTCCCTTGCTGCTTCTCCTTAACCTCTCCCCTTCCTTTCTGGTGGTTCTCTTTTATCTCTCATGACTCTCTGCCCTCCTGACTGGAAAAGCCCTCCAAGATTGGTACTTGGTATCCCCTCCTTTTCCTAACAAACACTTTGCCTGGAGATACGATCCTGTCTTGACTTCACCTATTGGGGCTACACCACTGGCTTCCTCTGCTGAGAAGTACCAGCTTACAGATAACACCCGTGGGCTGGTCCCAACCTCACCTGTCCCAATCCTTTTCTGATCATGTCCCCTTTTTCCCTCCCCCAGCCATCCTGAACTCGTTCTTTTCCAGGTACGGCTGGCTTTGGTGTCTTTGTTCTGCTGCCGGTTGTCTCCTTGCTGCCCCTTTTCTGTACCTGGTTTTGGTGGCTTCGACGACTCCTTCAGTACTCAGGTCACTTCCTGTCTCCAGTCTTGTGCCTACACGTGGAGCAGGGCAGAAGTCTGATGCGCGTGAGCCATTTCTCCTATGATCTTGCAGATGTGATGCTGGCAGAGGCTGCCTGTAGCTTATAGCCCTCTGTGGAATTCTTGTATCTTATTGCCTCACCTCACCTCACCTCACCCAGGAACCCTTTCTTCTGCCTTCCTCACCCAAACCAGCAGGAAGTCAACCTTTAGTTTTTGTCATCCCACTGTAACCCATAACCATTAACGTCTAACTCTGATGGTATATTGCATCTCTTATCCTCTTTATTCTCTGCTCCATATTCTAGGTTCTCATTACTTCTGCCTAGAAGGCGACTAGAGCTTTTCACTGATTTCCTTGAATTTAATTGATTTTTTGGTGTTCCACCATACAGGTCACTTTTCTGTCGAAAACCTATAGTGAGTCTACGTGGTCTCTATGATAAATCTCAGATATATCTGATATTTAGTGCTTGGTCTGGTCCCATCTTACTTTGCCAACTTAGTCTTACTTACCCTTACAAACTCCACAAGGAACCCTATCTTCCAGGCAGGCTAGCTTAAAAGGCCTCGTGTGCCATCCTCAGTGCCGCCAGCCCTTTCTTCATGCCCTCTCCTCCCCCTCCTCCACATCCTCCGATACTGTCAAGGTCCAGCCTATACCCTCCTTTTTCTTCAGCTTAATGCTAAATCTCCCAGCTGGGTTTTGCTTATCCTGGTCCTTAGCAACTCTTTAAGCTCCTGGAATGTGTATAAGAACCATGGGTGAACGTTTACATGGATTTTTTACCAGCATATAGCACAATGCCAGTTATAATTAATGAACAGATATTTGAGTAAATGAATGCATGGATGAATGAATGAATTGGCTGTTGTGAATTTTCTAAGGTTCAAGTTTCATATTCTGACTCTAAAGTTGGCATCCTTAAACTAATTTCCCCTTTTCTAAAACCATGAATCCCATTTAGGCATTGTGTTGATCAGGCTGAAACTCAGACAAATGATACGAAAGAGCTCATGGTCTGATCTTTCAAATGGGATTGTGACTTTCTGCCCTATTTGGTTGGCAGTTTATAAATAATTCTATCGATGAACACTGGCATTCTAAGGAGAATTACATAGAAATAACTGCTGAATTCACAGAGTTTAAGAAATAGCCAAGCTATATCATATACATTCTGCCAGGATGTCATGTGAATAGTTTTTTTTTCATAAGTTTGACCTTTTGTTTTTATTGTTTCTAAGCTTATGCCCATGCCATGGTCACGTCCATATTCAGAACGGAAACTGGACCCGGTTGCATGTTTAACTTAGAGAAGGCCATGGCATCCATCGTGTCATAGCACTCTTAGGATTAATTGAAGTTTGCACAAAGTAACTTAATTTTCTAAGTGGGCTTTAGATGGAATGGTCTTCCCAGCCATAAATAGTAGGCAGCTTTGTCCTATTTTTATTTACATAGAAGATGGAAATCGATATTGGGAGAAATGCTTTATTTTCTCTTCAAAGAAGATCATATTCGAAATGTTTCTCATTTTTCTTGGCAGGCTCTTCTCAACCATCTGTGAGTTCAGAGGAACTGTCTGCACCCTCCATCTATCCAGCAAAATCAGAGTTAATCATCAGTGCAGGCAAGGAGATTAGGCTGTTATGCACCGATCCAGGCTTTGTCAAATGGACTTTTCAGACCCCTCATCAAATGAGCGAGAGTAATAAGCACAGTGAAATGAGCGAGAGTAAGCACAGTGAATGGCTCACGGAGAAAGCGACTGCAACCAGCACAGGCAAATACACGTGCATCAATGAAGGCGGCTTGAGCAGTTCCATTTATGTGTTTGTTAGAGGTAAATGCGTGGCTTTCTTTGATGCTTTGCTTCGGAGAACTTACTATCCTGTTCTTAATTTGGGAAGGGGTATAGATGACTGGGCCATAGACAAAATATTACTGGCCGGGTCTAGAAGGCCTGAGCAATTTTTTCTTTGTTAGTTTTCCCCGTCTTTTAATAAACCTAGTACATGGTAGCTCTGGGTATACCCGGCTGAAGGTCCGGAAGGTCCCGGTACTCTTGCTAATGTGGTTGCAGTAGGTTTAGCTCGTTTGTCCTGATGCTTAGAGTAAACCCCAATTGTAAATTAGACCCCTCAGGAAAGCTGCATTTTAATGCCTTGAGATACTAATGTTTTACACTTAGTAGAAACGCTTCACGAAGCCAAATGATACCCTACAGGCCTAAACAAACCAACCCTTCAAAAGATTTGTCCCACTCTTAGGGAGTAAATTTGTGCAAAATAATGAGATCAGCTAAGCATCCCAGTAAATATTGGTTCAAAGATTATGACGTCTTAGACATGAAAGAGAAATATTATAGTTGGATTGCTATGTCTTCTTATTCAGTGATTCATCTGTGTTTAAACTTCTAATATCCTTGTCAAGAGTAGGGTATGCTGGTTTTATCTTTTTGCTGATACATATTAATAAATGGACAGCTTCAGAGGCATACCCAAGTCACAGGAGAAGAGAAACAGTCTGAGTTCTAGACCTGGGTTTGAACCTGGACTGGGGCTGTCATTGAAACAGACCAGAGGTAGGGACCTCATCCACAGTATTGTGGAAATCTGATGCATAAAATTATCCTAGATTGGAGGTTTACTAAGTAACTTCAAGAGGCTCCCTTTCTTGCTTTCTTTCTTTGGACTATATTTTCTGCATTGTCCTCAGGTAATTGTTGGTAGGGAGATAGAATTGTGTAAACTCTAGCATGCAATATCAAGGGTTAATAATGCTGATTTACATGTTGGTTATAAAGAAGGCTGCTGAGAAATTCACTGTGCCTCTCCTTAGTTATCAGCTGTCCTTTCATTGGTGGATAGTTGAAAAGAAATATACATAATAAGCCATAGCTTAGCCTTTGGGTGTGTATGGTTCCATAATTTAGAGCCAACACGTGTGCCATTCTTTGACATTCAAGAAGGTACTTCATACTTTTCAGGTGGTAATGAACTACAGTTCTAACAGGATGAGTAGACAACTGAATGAATGAGGAAAACTACCGTTATTAGCAAAATAGATCTCAAGCGCTCACTAACCTTCTACACAGGGAAGTCAGACTATACTTAAAATATTACTTGTTCAGGATGTTTGGATATTTAAGTAGTATAGGTGACAGAAATGAGACCCAACCCACCAAAGAATAGTAAAAAAAAAAAAAATCCAGCTATGACTGTAGTTCAACCAACATGAGTTAATTTATTTGCAGAATAAATGAATAAGGCAAGGAGGTATATAATTCATTTTGGGAAACTCTTTCAAAATTGGTCAAAATTAAATGATTAAAAAGAAGTATATTTCAATTATGTCAGTCATTTTAGTGGAACACCTGATTTCCAGATGTCAAAGGACATTTAAAAAAAAAATTTAAATGTAATCTCTTGTCAACCATACACGCATTATCATTACACAGTAGAGGGTGGCTGTGTATTGTGTATGCAGAATCAGTTTTGTCTTTGCTTATATGAGGTCCAGTCTGCCTGAGCCATTCCCGGTCTGTGACTGTGGCCCTGCCGTGGTTACTAATAGTGTCACCTTTCACACACAGTTGTCCTGGTTTGGAGAATAAACTATTTGCTGTAGCATTCCTGGGACCATGCATTTGAAATGGTTCGAATTGGCAGAAGTTGTATACATCATGTACCTTGAGGAATATGAGTAGAGTGAGATTTTCCTTTTTTTTTTTTTATACTGGATATCCTGCTAAAGCTTTCTAGATTGCTCTCAGAAGCTGAAATATCCAGGAGATGGAGACCTAGAATGCATTCCATACAGGGGTTTAGGTGAAAGCTTCTGGTGGGAATCATCAGATCGACTTATTCTTAGCTAATTCTTTTTGGAGTAACTGTTGTAATAAAATATTCTCAAGAGTTTTAAAAAATTTACTTATTTTTTTAAAACTACTTAGATTAAACAAACATCACATAAAAATTATTTCTCAAGAGTTTTAAGAGCTCAAACTTTGGTATTGGTTAGACCCGGGTTCGCCATTTCCTGGCCATGTCACGCTAGGAAGGTTGCCTAATGTTTTGAGTTTCAATTTTGTCATCTGTGAGATGGGATAATGATAGTACCTGCTAACAGGGGTATGTTGAGAATTAGGTTAACATGTGTAATATTACATACTTAGTGCTTGACACATGGAATATGTTTAGCCAATAAACTAGGATTTATTATTATAAGGATAAATTTTGTCCTTGCTGGCATAGAAAAAGTAAGTGGCCATTTGGGCCTCTAGGGCTTGTTATCGTGAAAGGCAACATTTGAAATGTTTCAAAAAATGTTTTCATTGCTTGTGACCAGCCATTCAAACTACTAACTTTTGGTATGCTTACAGATCCGAATCAGCTTTTCCTTGTGGGTCCGTTCCTGTATGGGAAGGAAGACAATGATAAAACAGTCCCCTGTCCTCTGACAGACCCAGAGGTGTCAGATTACTCCCTCAGGCATTGTGAGGGAAAACCTCTTCCAGAGGACTTGACTTTTGTGCCTGATCCCAAGGCCGGCATCTTAATCCAAAGCGTGAAGCGCAGCTATCATCGCCTTTGCTTACGGTGCTCTGCTGTCCGGGACGGCAAGTTGGTGCTGTCAGATAAATTCATCCTGAAAGTGAGGGCAGGTATGGGCCCTTTTCTTATTTTCTTCTTGGAGCATCCATTGATTCTAAGGAAGTCTTTCTCTCTTCTCATTGGTCCATCTTAATGTGTAGTAAATCAGGCGGCTTCAAAATAATGTCAAAATATTGTCAGCTTCTAGTGAATTCTCGACACTCCCATCCCCACCCAACCGTTTCATGATTTCATCCCATCTGCCTTTAGCTGAGGTGGGTGTGGATATGTCTGTCATAAACTGGCATTTAGACTTAACTGGGGGCAGTAGTTACCCCTGCTGCAGCGAGATACCCCACAGTTTCATAATTGCAAGAAGTATTACTTCCAAGAGAAACCCTTTGAGGGAAACATTATTTACATTATTTTTAAAAGATGAGCGTACAGATCATTCACTGATTTATTATTGATAGATGAATTGACTTTCTCCTCAGCTGGTTTCTTTTAATGTATTCTCAAACCATCTGTAATCTGTGAAAGTACCCACTGATTAATGGGCCTTATCTTTACTGTGGCATAATGTAGAAAATTTTGGTAGCTGGAAGGTAATCCAGGCTTTGGACCTTGGAGGTCATCTAATTCAACACCAGTTGGCATTCAGGTGCTGAATACAGATTCTCTTAAGGCTTTTGGAAGAGTATGCTTATTGAAATTAAAGAAAGCTTGATTATTTAAAACTTGGAATTTTCAGAAACAAGCCAGGTATTTTTTACTATGCTGTTTGTTTAAAAGAATATCCGAGATAGAGGTTAAAATGGCTTCACCATGCCAGGCTTCTTCCTGTTTTGAAAAAAGCATTGCCCAGAAGCATTATAATCCCAAAGTAGACATTCATATCTTTTTCATACAGTATTAATGAATTTACTTGAAGGGTGAAAGATGTAATTGCTGATGTCTTCAGATAGACAAGTATTGCAGGTAGGGTAGTTCCTTAACTTTGTCTTACTTTGTCATTTCTTTAAAAGATCAGAAAATAAGCTATGCACATTTGAAGAAAAATGGCAGGTTAAAATTTCATGGTGACAAATTATTTGAGGGCTGCATTTCTTTTTATTTTAGCCATCAAAACTGCGCCATTTGTCTCTGTGTCCAAAGCAAGCTATCTTCTTAGGGAGGGAGAAGAATTTGCTGTCATGTGCACAATAAAAGATGTGACCAGTTCTGTGAGCTCCATGTGGATGAAGGAAAATGGTCTGGTGAGTTAATTTTTTCTTCCATTGTTATAAATATATCGGTTTCTTTGCATGGGAGAACTTAAGGTTTTTTTATGTGTGTATCTGAAGTGAAACTGTCTCCATATATGTAGGTATGTACATTTATTATTAGTAACAAATGTCATTTTGTAAATTTATTCTGAGAAAGTTGAAAAGAACTTTTTGACTAGTTATTATGCTCTTTCTTTGAATGGTTTTAATAGGGAAATGTTAATGCATAAATACATTGATTTAAAGCTATAAATAATATTAATAACTGATTAAACCAGATTATTAAACATACTGGAACGAGTTGTCAATTTTTTTCCTTCCATCTTTAAAAGAAAAAAAAAGTTCTCAGGTATTTACCGGGAAGCTCTTCTCTCCCCACAAAATGGCCTATCCATTAAGTACTTTGTATTGAGAGATGGGTTTCTTTTTATATGGATCTGATTTCCTCCTTTGGGCCTAGTTACCTGAGATTAAGTTGCTAATGGTTTTCTGTTTAGTCACCATTAATAAAATGGTTATCTTTAACTTTTTGGACCTGTTTAGGCACTCCTTCACTTAACAAATGCATATTGCATGCCTGCTAGATGTCAGATACTGTGTTAAAATTAAATACATTTTAGCTGGTTATACTTGAAGTTGTTCCCTCATCCCCACCCCCTCAAAATGCTTCTATGAATAGTAAGGTCTTTAAAATGCCTAATATCATTCATATTTTATTTTAAAATTCCCATTGACCAAGTTTCCAGTAGTTTTTTGGAGTAATTTTGGCTATTTAGCTGGTTAGCTATCACAGTGGTTTTTCTTTATGTTGCATGCATAGATTACATTGGAAAAAAAGAAATACTGTATTTTGCTTCTTTCCCCTTCCTCCTGTCATGTATTCAACATTAGCAACTTCTTGCCTGTTTAAAGAATTTTTTGCTGAACAAGTAACCATAGTGATTAGCACAATGCTAAGGCATTTTGGTGGTATTCATGTAGTTCTGTGATGGATGATTCCTTGCAAATGATGCTTGCCATCGACTAGGAGAATGGATGTTACCATAGACTTGTTCTTTCAAACCAATGGCTCAGAAGAAGCAGGTTTTATTTTCCATATTTTACAACAATAACAACAATAGCTTCCATATGGATTTTTGGCTAGTCTTTCAGAACACAGTCTCATATTAATTGGCTTTCTATAATCCTTGATTTCGGTGGAGAGAACAATTTAGACTGTGTGTGTCTTTGGGTCTCTGTATAACTTGAGATGAGAAATTAAATTGCCCCAGGCAGTTTTGTTCTGAACCATTTTTCCCAGGAGCCCTGCATGCCATTCCCAATTAATCCACAGGCGCTAGTAGATAAGCCCTTAGTGTTTGGAGCTCTCTGGGGAAATCCCAGTGTGCCCCTCCAAGGGCTAAGAAAAACCAAATCACGTGCAAACAATATGTAATGTGTGACTTGCAGATGGGGCTCATGGCTCTGTGCCAAGGTTCTTCCATGAATCTTTTATTGATATCCTTTGGCTTAATCTGGAATGCTGTTAGCACTGTTAGCACTACCAATGTGTTTTAAAAATCCAGTGTTTGATTCTGACCAGATAAAATATAAGATGAACTCACAATGTAGTGTAGGGTCAAATGGAACTGTTTTTAAAGTTAAATTTTTACAATTATTTGCTGTTTGTTTTAACCTAAAAGAGTCTCAGTACTCGTAACTTGATTAACTTCTCTAATGCATAAATCCTTTTGTTTTTATTTGCTTTTATCTATGATCTTTGACATATCATAATGGGTATTTATATTGCATCACTTATGCAGAGCAGGTGCAGCTCAGTGGTTGAGCACCTGCTTCATATGTACGAGGCTCCACATTCACTCCCAGTACCTCCTAAAAAAAATACTGGGGGAGCGGGTATAGATACCTCTTTCCCATGTACAAAGTTCATTCCCTGGTACTTCTTAAAAAAAAAACAAAACAAAAAACTATTGCATCACTTATATAGCACCAAACTATTCCTTCTGGCACTGAGAAGTTCAGCTCTCCTTACTGTTCAAAGTTCTTGTAAGAACTAGTAGGACTACCATTGTCAGTGTGTCTTTGCAGAGAGGAAGACTGTGAAACTATAGGCTGGGAAAGGCCAGTGCAAAAATGTCATTTTACCTTGCTGTTGTGCCTCCTTAACAACTGAGCTTATGCAGTTTTTAAATGACAGATTTCTGCCAGTTATTAGAAGAATTTCTTAAAGGGGGTAGCTTCAAATCTGTATGTAATATTCCAAATTGAAAGGGCTTTTCAAGATACCCTTGTCCCCTCATGCCTTTTTACAAATAAAAGCTGAGACTTGAGGTATCTTTGACTTGCCCAGGATCTCACACACAGCTAGTTAACAGCAAGGCCAGTTCTTTTCCTTTTTATTTTGAAACATTCAGCTTTGGTAATGAATTTTTGGGAATGCGTATTTTAATGTAACAAAAATTCCAAAAATAAAATAGCATTAGGAAAAAGAGAAATCATTTGTTTTCCACCATCCTATGTAGCAGCCCTGTACAATAGAAAAGTAATTTGCACCTATTTCATTTTATATTTTCCACTAGGCACATTACAAAAAGTGGAAAGAAAGAGGTAAAATTAATTTGATAATATATTTTATATGGCCAAATATACCCCAAATATTATCAGTTTCATTATATAATATAAAATACTGAGATAGCATAGATAATGTTTTCATACTTAGCCACCAAAATCTTGTAGGTATTTTTTTCTTACAGTGCAACTCAGTTTGAACTAGCCACATTCCAAGTGCTGCTGCCATCTTGGATACATATTATCACATAATTGCAGTTTAATGGTACACTCTATTTTGCTTTTTAAGCAATAAACATTTTTCTTATTTTCACATATTCATAATTTTTATAGGTATCTGTACCTGGACTATATCTAGGTTATTTCTGAGTTTTCACTGCAGGAAACATCTTAGAGCTTCTGTTTTCTGTTGAGTTACTTCTTCAAGATGAATTTACTGGAGTTGATCACAGGGTATGAACTTACTGCCAAGTTGCTATTCTGGATTGTTCTAATTTACGTTACTGTCAGAATGGTCTAATTCTTAATAGGTTCACCATATCCTGATGGCGCAGATTGCCCTCCATCTTGTTCCATGTCAATATCAGCTCCTATATACTCTTTCTTTTTTTTCCAGTTGTTTCTTTTCCTTTGCAGTAGAAATGTATGCATATTACAGAAAATTTGGAAGATGCTGATAGCTACATTCTGCTTTCTTTAATCTATTTAGAAAGCTGGTGTAGGTTATAGGATGATTATACAGGAAATCTCTCCATGTCTTGTCTGCAGACAAGAGTGGATGGTAATATCACAAGGGTAAACTCACAACCCTTTCTCTTCAGCACATTTTTAATAATTTGGGGTCTTGTATACATTGTAAAACTCCTCTTTCATTAGTTGCTGAAACATCCCTGGTAGAACTGTTGGGTGAATTTCCAATTAGGTTAACTATGCTTTTATTTTGTGCTTATTTAAGTTGTGCTCTTATTTTTGTATCAGTGTTAATATTTAATATCAGTTAATAAAATAGAACATTATTATTAGCAATGTATTTTCTCTCAATCACTGGGATATTAGCACAGAAAATCCTGAACTATGTAACAAAAAGTACTGGTAAGACCTGAGTATTCCAAATCATACTGTAAAAAAATCAGCATTCTGTAATGCATAATAATTTGGAAAATGTTAGCATTGCAGAGAGTTTGGAATTGTGTATAGCATGTTTATTAAGAAATGCATTTTCATGTGTTTTTTACCAGTCTTTAATGAAGACTAACTTTCAATATAATCTTGTAATATGAAGTGTTCTAATGACAGACTTGTCATAATGCTTTATTATTTTTACTTAAGTAGTGTATAATGAATGCTAATATGGAAAAGTTAATTGCTGCTATTTTTAATTTATCTAGGAATGATTCTGAATATAAATTATATGGTAATCTTTGATTTTTTTTTTTTTAAACTTCCTTATGAAACCAGCAGATTAAAACCCAGGAACAACCCAAGAGCCGGCATCAGGGTGACTTCAGTTATGAACGCCAGGAAACTTTGACTATCAGCTCGGCAAGAGTTAATGATTCTGGAGTGTATATGTGTTATGCCAATAATACTTTTGGATCAGCAAATGTCACAACAACCTTGAAAGTAGTAGGTAAATATCTCTGTGGGAATGTATAAATTACTGGCACCAGTGAAAGAAAAAAATTACTAGATAGTTTCCTTTTTACGTAAATGGCTTGCTGAGCAGATTCTTAGAATTTTATTATCACTGAATGAATGAATGAAAATGTTCCTGGTAGCCTCTTCCAACTAGAGCACAGAAGCAAATTGTATCAATTTAATAGAGTGAAGTGGAAAGCTGTTATTGTAGTTGTTCAAACCTGTCACTCTCTGTGCGTCCCACTCTCCCCTCTTCGCCAAACAAACAAAAGTTGAGCTTTTTCAAAAATTCCAGTCCTGGCTGAATGACTCGAGTATGGAAATGAATGAGGATCCTTAGAGCCTGAAGTAGTTCTCTCGAGTCCTCTGGTGGGACCCCATGCCTTTTGATTACTTGTTTTGCCATTCGTTGACTTTAGTTCATTTGCGGCAGGCGGAGCTGAATTGGGACTCTCCTCCCCACTGCCTCCCTCCGCTTCACCCTATCCTCCAACCCTAAAGGTTGTAGCATAATCCTTCTCAAAGGAGGCCCACTGTGGGATGCGGTCTCGGGTTCTACAGCACATAAACTGGAACATGGCAATCTGTGCCCTTAATGCCAACATTGTCATAGCTGGTATGCACAATTGATTTAGCCTTGTCTTCCCTGCTCTCAAAATCTTACTGAATATTTATTTTGCAAGCATCTACTTGAAAAGAGAGCAGAGTATAGCAGGGTACTTGATAGTTTTGATTTACTGAAAATAATTATTTTAAAATTCCCTCCTACACGTTTTTGTCTTTCAGGCATTATTTGAATTTAATCTATTTTCTTGTCTTTTTTTAATGCAAATATTTTATTAGTACTTGACTTTGATTAAATACTTGTAGGGTTGTAAAATTCTTCATTATGAGCAATAATAAAGTGATGCAATATTTGTTTTCATTTCTCTCTCCTCTTCCCAACCTCCTCCCTCCAAAGTTTTCCAGTAATTTATGTATCAACATTAGAGATCTATGACATCCCACAATACTCTCATAATTTCGGTGTTTCTGCCCATGTCATAATGGAAAGTATCTCACCAGGGTGAACACAAAAGATGTTTTACTGACAGTTATAGAGTCAGCACACAGCAGAGTATGACTTTGTCCTTAAATGTGATTGTGAACCATTTATTAATTTGAATAGAAGGCTGTGCTTTTGAAATATTAAACTCTGTGAGTGCTAATTTGCTAAGTTGATTAGGGAGCGTGTTGATGTATCAGCTTTAGCTCCAGAAAGCAATTAGGAAGGATGGTTTGAGCATATTGTTGTATATAATCGGATTTTAAAAACCTATTCATCTATTTCCAAGAATATAATTGTGTAACTGGAAAGACTGTGACAGTGAAACCTGAAGCTAGTTGTGTATTGTTTTGGGAGTGGGTTCGTGTGGGACAGGAAGAGACAAAGAGTTAAGTGATTTCTTTAGGGACTGGGAGTAGGATTTGGATGTAGCATGGGGTGGTGGAGAAAACAAGGCTTTGGGATCACACCGACTGGATTTTGAATTGGGACTCTGCCACTTAACTCTCTAATGCAACTGAGAAACACAGCTAATTCTTAAGGCTGTGAAAAGAAGAAAAAGCAATAGGTTCTATGGAAGTGCCTGGCATAGAGTTTGTACTTGATGAAATGTTAATGCATCATCAGTTTCTTAATGTAGAAGTGCTTGAAAAATCATACTTTCTTGTAACAACCAGGTAGACTTCTTATGATTCTAATAATTCCTTCACTTCATGAATTTGAAGCTTTGTTCCACTGTAGGATATTAAACTATATTGAGCGAATTAGATTGCAGAAAACTCATGAGGAACTTAAGATGAGTATTTTATATATGGTGATTGTGAAAGAAGTAATTTCATTGCAAATACTCTTGTCTGAAATATTTGAATATTTTATATCTTCTAGTGTCTTAATTTATGACCTTGAGAATCTGAACATTTAATGTAGTTTTCCAAATGAAACATTTACTCCCTCAGATTAACCTAAATTAGGTTAAACAATGGACAGGAGGTAGCATTTATGATTTAAGTGTTAAAATAAGGTGGTGGTTTCTAGCTCCCTCCAGTTTATTAGGATGATTTTTCATTATCACCTAAAAAAATCCTTTTTAAATTGGTACATTGGACAAAGGGGACAGGAAGACTGTTTCTTAATGAATCTGTACGACACCAAAATCTACGATCACCTCAAGGGGCACTTCAGTATATTTAACTGGATAATTCCAAAGATAATACATGAAAATTTTAGATGTTATTAATTTTTATTATGGAAAAATATAAATAGAAGAATAAAATGAAAGTGCTTTCCAAATCTCATAATCCCATTAACTTGCCATAACTAACCATTTTTAGGATTTTGATATATTGCCTATATATATATTTTTAAAGATTTTATTTCATTTTTTATCCCCACCCCCCACCCTCCTTGCTGCTTGCTCACTGTCTGCTCTCTGAGTCCATTTGCTGCACATTCTTCTGTGTCTGCTTGTCTCCCTTTGTTGCGTCATCTTGCAGTGCCTGCTCTCCGCGGGCATGGGCCGGCAGCTCTCCTTGGGCGCAGGACAGCTTCCCTTCACAAGGAAGCCCTGGGAAGCGAACCCAGGGTCTCCCATATGGTAGACGGGAGCCCAATCGATTGAACCACATCTGTTCACCTATTGCCTATATTTTTTAATGCAATAATTTTAAAAACACAATTTTTTTTTCTGGAGGTACTGGGGATTGAACCCAGGACCTTGTATATAGGAAGCAGGTGCTCAATCACGAAGCTACAGCCACTCCCCTACACATACAATTTTATTCTCTATCTCTGCTTCTAAGCTTAAGAGTATGTAAAGGCTCAAGGGCATGTTTTAATAAGAAGACATAGCCTTGGCTTCTCACAGACCTGTGTTCAAATATGGGCTCTGTCATTGGATAGCTAGGCGTATGGCTTTCTAGACCTTGATTTTTTTTCACCTATAAGTAAGGAGTTATAAGATTAAATGTTTGTTATGCTTATTAGATAAAATAATGATTAAGTATTTAGGGCAGGTCTTGGCAGTTAGTAAGCATTCCATAAATGGTGGCCATGAAAATAATATTGATAATTATTTTATTATTCTTTTTATCAAACTCTTTCCTCACTTATTATTTTATTACCATTTCTGAGGGCTGCCTAATATTTTGAGTCAATATGCCATAATTTATTTAGTCAGATCTCTATTGTGTCATATCTTAATTATTATAACCATTGTAAACCACTTCTTTCTGCATGTAGCTTTCCCATGCCATTAAAGTGAATTCTCAAATGAAAATTAGGAATCAAGAAAATATGTAATTTAAAAAAAATCTATATTGATAAATGCTTTCTTAAGAGTTATGTCAGTTTACAGTGTGCTACTTTTACCACATCTGCAAAATCATTGAGTTTCTTTTGCTTTTTGCTATTTTTAATTTTAGTGAAAAACAATGCCTTTGTTTTAATTTAATTTCTAGTTTAGCGGAACACTAAAATCTATATTTTCATTTCCTTTTTTCTGTTATCTTAATTGAGCATATAGACATTTTAAATACACTTGTTTTCAAATTTGTATTTTATAATTTTTCTTCTGTTCTATAATGCCTAAAAAACTGCCTCCTGCAGAGGTTTGATAGGAGTCATTTCTATAGGCTAGGTAAAAATATGACTTGATTGTTAAAATGCTGTCTTTTAGTCATCTGTGATATATGCTGTTAGAAGAAGACCTAATTTTATTTGTTCGCAAATACTAATTGGCATTCTTTTAATGTTTTTATTGAACATTAGGATTTTCTTTCCCTTCTATTGATTTGTGACTCCTTAACACATGTACAGTTATATTGGGTCTAGATATGGGCTATATAGTCCAAATACTTTTAACCTAAGAACAGTCAGGATTAGTAGTCCTGGAACAATTTTTAGATCTTTAATAGAGTTGCTTAGGAGACAGAAAGGAGACTTAAGTATTCCAGCTGTGTGTCCTTCCTAACTTTAGGACAGTGATCTACCAGAGCAAAATCAGATATACAATGTTCAACTTACTTGTTCTTGTCTTTCTTATTCTCTTATAATATAGATAAAGGATTCATTAATATCTTTCCCATGATGAATACTACAATATTTGTAAATGATGGAGAAGATCTAGATTTAATTGTCGAATATGAGGCATACCCCAAACCCGAACACCAACAGTGGATATACATGAACAGAACCTCCACTGATAAATGGGAGGAGTATCCCAAATCAATGAATGAAAGTAATATCAGGTAAGAAAAGGGTCTTGCACTGGGGCTTACACATACCCCCCTCCTCTTGGCTTAGCAGATGCTACTTCTGTGACCCGATGATGCCTGAGAAACCTCCCGGTATAGAAGGAAGTTCCAGCTGTCTTCTGGGTACTATCCTACGTCTCCCATTTTGCTGTGTGTTTAGAACACACAAAAAAATATGCCTCAGTTTTCTAATTTATAAAATGGAAAGGTGGTTCTTTCCCAGAGTTCTGAAGATAGTTCAGTGCAGTGCCTAGCATAAACTGAGGATACCATGAATAATTCCTTTCAGAGAAAGAGGAAAGGTAGTGCCTTTAGTCATTTCAATAATTACATCAAACTCAAGAATCATTAGGAAGCTTTGGGCCAAGCAGTGAACCGAAGCTCTTTTGTGTAATATATCTCATTCAGTCCTTCAAACATTAATGGTAAAAAAGTAATAGCCAACATTTTATACACGTGGTGTGTGCTTGCAGTGTTGCCTCGTTGATTTTAGTCCTCACACAACCTGATATGGGAGACACTTATTTCCCACATTTTTATTAAGAGGATACTGAGGCACAGAAGGATTAAGTAACATGACCAAGATCAAAGGGCTAATAAGGGATGCCTGGATAGAGTATTTTTCCAGACAGGAGGCTGTTGTAAGAATATTGGATAGAGAAGTTAGTGTCCTGGACCAAGATCTAAGGATTGTAGGGATGGATTTGTTGGCCGTCAAGGATACCACCTTAATAACCTGGTGATTGAGGGGGTGGCGAGGCAGGGAGGAGAATGGGGGGAGGAGGTGTGTATGAGATGCCTCTTGCAAGTCTGGCTTCCTCAGCCCTGTTAGATGGTGAGTGGCAGTACCTTTCATTGAGAGGATAGAGGAGGAGGACATGGAGCAGGGTGAGGAAAGATGATGAGTTCAGTTTGGGGTTCGATGAATTTGAGATTGACTGGAGATCTCTAGGTGGGATGCATCTTGGGTCAGCTTCCCTAGAAGCAGAGGCCAAGATGGATTCATGTGCAAGGGCGAGAGAACCGTGTTGGGGTGGCGGAAGCAAGATGGTGAAGGGACCGGAGCAGCGCAAAGTTGTGGTTTCAGGTGAAGCTGAGTCTTAGTCTCCAGGGACTATCTGGAGCTGGGCTTTTGTCACAGACGGGCTGTGGACCTGGCCCCAGGCAGTCAACCTCCAAGTGGGTCCAGTTACCCAAGGGCAAACCTTAAGAGAAGGTTGCAGTTGTGAGCCTTCAGCAGCTGCAGGAGGGGGGCGGGAGCACAAAAATAGCTTCCATGTTTAAGGCTGATATTAGACTAGAGGTGAAGACTTGAAAGTCTTGAGCAAATACAATTAGTTGGAATGTGGGAGAATAGAACTTTTGCAGCAGGAGTAGCGTCTTAGCAGGGCTCCTGCTCACACCGCGGGCTGCTGGGGCCATGTTCACTCCCCTGAGGGATGTGCTGAGCAGGGTCTGCACAGCCATATCTGGCAGCCCTGCAGTAAAGCAGACGCTTGAGTTCCAAATATCACAGAGGAGACCAGGAGGGGAAGCCAGGAGATGGTGGTTTCAGGGAAGCGAAGGTGGGGGCAACAGCATTGCTATCTTGCTCAGGGAAGTCCAGGAGTTTGAGAGGGAGTTTGAAAAAGGGATTGTGGGCTGAGAAGCAGGGAAGGAGAGAGAGCCTGCAATCTCTGGGAGTGCCTTTATACTTCGATAGCCTTTCCTCTCTGTACATTCCCACGGGACATTTGTCCCAGATTTATTTTACTTTGTTTATTGTTTATATGTGTGTATCTGTATGTTTGTATATATGTATATTTCGTACACGTATCTATACATTCACACCCACCTATATATGTATTTGCTAATGTGGATTTTGTCTGTACTGTATTAAATGAGTCATATTTTCCCTCAAACAGACCTGTACTCTGAGGCACAGAGTTTCTAATTTATTATCCCTTTCCTTGCAGATATGTGAGTGAGCTTCACCTGACCAGATTAAAAGGGACTGAGGGAGGCACTTACACATTTCTAGTATCCAATTCTGATGTCAATTCTTCCGTAACATTTAGTGTCTACGTGAACAGTAAGTAAAATGAATGTCTCCTTATCGTCGTCTTCTATTATTTTAAGTTGTGGCTAGTATTTGTAACACCTGCGGGACCGAGAGGTGTTGTGTACTCTGTAAATAATGTTTCATGATAATTTTGACCTTAACAAAGACCTCGTGGTTTGGTGGTTAGAAGAGTGTGTAAGAGAACCAGTTGCTTGGCCTACATTTCACTGACCGTATGACCTTGTAGGAGTCGCTCATGTTCTGGGTGCTGCATTTGAAGTAAACAGAGGAACCACTGAAGTTAAAAATAAGTTGTTAGAGGGAAAATGTATTGTTATTGATTGCTGAATTTGGGAGCCAGGGGTTGAGTAGGAG
Source organism: Dasypus novemcinctus (assembly GCF_030445035.2). Classification (NCBI taxonomy): domain Eukaryota; kingdom Metazoa; phylum Chordata; class Mammalia; order Cingulata; family Dasypodidae; genus Dasypus; species Dasypus novemcinctus. The sequence goes on along the minus strand of NC_080673.1, from coordinate 153,251,793 downwards.
CTGGATTATGGTGTTTAGGAAGGAAAGAGATGCTCTCAGGCTTTGCCATGATTTCTTTGTTGCAATGTTTTCTCTTTCTGGGCTGTGATACTATTGGTGTTTTAAGTTTTTTCTCCCACTACAATGAATGCAGTATTGATCCGCCCAACTGGTCATGCCTGAGTACCCTGTAGATACTAGGGAGAAAGGAGCAGGAGGTTTGGGGCAGGAGGATGGCTGTGGGTGTGGGAACCTGAACACCTGAGTCCTGCCTGCTGTGACCCCCTCGCCCCAACGTCCTGGAGAAGTGTCTTTGGGCAGAGGTAGAGGTGAAGAGAACACGGTCACCAGCTCGGGCTTGTGCCAACTGCCAGACTTCTTCTGGGCTCTGCCCTGGTCCTGTCTGGATTTCTAAGGACTGATGGGAAGGTGCCCACCACACCACCCAGCCAGAGGAAGGGAGGCTCCAAGGACATGGAATTCCAAGGGACTTGCTCAATGACTGGCCATCGGAATTAGCCGTCCCGGGTGTGTGGGGGCGAGGAGACCACCTGGCACATTGCCTAGAGACCAGCTTACAAACTCTGCGAGTGCTTCGCATGTATTGGGAGCTGGGATATAGGAGTCATAGGAGAACAAAACCTGGGAGCCAATTCCATGCCCTCTAGGAACTAGCTGGCTTTATGAAGTGATTTTACAAAATTATTTCATTTGATGCTGTGGCTCAGCAAGTATGGTGAGGTGGGTCGTGTAATCATTGTATAAATGAAGAAACAAAGCAGCTAGTGAGTGGTGGCCTGCAGAGGCTGTTTTTGTTTTTTGTTTTTTTAATTGAGAGAACATTTGTAACAAAATTTGTCACTTTAGCCAATTTTAAGTGAATAATTTAGTGGCACTAATTTTACAATGATGTACTACCATCACCACCTTCTATTACTAAAACTTTTTCATCACCCAAACAGAAAGTCTGTTTGAACAAATTCCCCCTTCCCCTCTGGGCCCTGGTAACCTCTAATCTACTCCATCTCTGTGAATTTGTTTCTTTTAGATATTACATATAAGTGATGAAATCATACAATATTTGACTGGATAGGCTTTTGATTGTTAATCGGAGTCCCTTAACTATATAGTCCTATCACTATACCGAGATTGTGTTTCCTGAATAATGTGTGTTTAGATAAAGAGGGGTACTGCTGCACAGGTAAACGTGTTTCTCTATTACAGCCTTCTAGGAATCCTTAGTATGCTCATGTACATACATCCTGCCTCTCTAAGAGAAGGGCTCGTGAGATTGGAGGACATATCCCAAACCTGTGTGGCTGTAGAAGTCTCCTTTTCCAAGGGACACATGTTATTTCAGTTTCTCAGAACAGTTTTGATTATGTGTTATCTCATTGGCCCTCAGTTTACCTGTCTTTAGATTAATTCTGATTTTAATCAGAAGATCTTAGTGTATTATACATGGGCTAAATTATCTGCTTCTGAAAATCTCAATATTCAAGTAATTTAAGAGATGATAGTAGGTAAATCAATATCCATGCAAACATAACATATATACTGTTCATACAAAGCTTTTGGATGGTGTAGTGCAATGCTTCTCAAACTCTGGAGTAAAGGACCAGTTTTTGTTGTTGTTTTGTTAATTTCCAATTCATTGTCAATCATACTTCTACTTGTAAAATACAATAGAAGCAAATTACTAGAAAAATGAAATGTAACAGATTTACAAAATACAAGCCCAGATTCTCTTACTATTGGATTCAACATATATAAAGTTACTCTAATTGCTCCCAGTTCCTAAATGCTTATTTTCAGTTTCCGAACTTAGTTCCTGTGGACCAGTAATAGCACATCGTTGGGTGCATGCGGCCCACTGCATAGACCTCAGGTTGAGAAGATCGGCTGTATGTGCCTCGTGTGTCTTTCTTTTCCTGGCCTCGAGGCCCAAGGGGCATATAAAGCTGTCCCTTCTTGTTTTCATGCTTCCCTTTGCCAGTGTGTGGTCTGCCAGTTGGTCATGAGTCACTGACCTCAGAAAGACGTCTCCAAAGTGACCCTTACTTTTCTCTGGGTGGCAAAATTGCTACCGTTTTCCTTGCTGCCTTAATTTGACATCCAACAGGATCAGTTTTAATCACCTCTGCTGGTGAACTTGTTCCTGTTTGAAACTGGATGGGAAATAGAATTAATCTTCCTAAATGACCCCTTGTTGGGTTCCCTGTTAGTACAGGGGGTCTCTCTCGGCTCTCTGTGGGAAAGACCCACCCGGTATTTATGGAACTCCTTCATGCACTTGGGATGATGATGGAGACCCTGCTCTCAGGTGAAGCCCTTCAGAAAGTCTCTTCATTGACTAGTTGATGCCAGTTTCTTACAGACACTAACAGACCAAAGGCATTTTTTTGCTTACCCTAACACATTGGATTCGATTGCCAAATACTTTGACAAAGGTAGCGCTTTGTCGTGAACTTAGAACATCTGACTGCCTCTTGTGATACATGTTTTACTTGCTCTTTACAGATATAGTTAGCTAATTTGTTCATTGATTTTTTTTTAATTGAAACAATTATTTGCTCACACTATTATGGGCAAGTTTTTTATGTCCAATTTTAAAATCAAAAGCCTTAAAGATTTGAAAATTAAAAGTTGGAGCAGCTGTGTCCATTTTGACATAACAAGCCAAATGAATATGTAGATTTAGTATATGCTTTATTCTATAAATAAGCTTAGCCCCAAGGATGAAAAGAATTTCTGCTTTGCAAGAATTGGAATTAATAAAAATCAGAATGTATAGCATTGGTATAAGAATTCAGGTTACTTTTACTCAGTGACATATGTAACATGGTGGGTTTGAAAATGTTTTTAACCTCTTTAAGACTTACACGGGTCTGTTAAATTGGCTCAGTAATATTTAAGGAAGTTTGTGATGCCATGAGCCATACCTCCTTGCCACCTTTGAGCAGAACTTCCTGTGGAAACTTAATGGGAGTTTTCATTCCAAACAAAAAGTAGAGATTCTTTGCTCTGAATATGCATTATTGTTATTACTCTTGGAATTGTTTATCCAAAATGTTTATAGAAATAGACTCTTCTAAAAAGTTTGATATCTATCCTCTGGTGAAAATGGTGATTTTTTTTTTTTTCCCTTTGCACAACAAAACTGGGAGGCTAATAGAGTCCTAAAAACTATAAAACTTTACCCCAACGTTCTTTCTTAATAGGAACTACTCCTTGTAAAACTCCTGGAACAAAATAATTAAGTAAACTGAAAAACAACAAAAAACCTCTGAAGTTAGAAAAAGTGACATCACCAAGATTCTACAAATAGCCTGTGATACTTGTTTAGAAACATGCTCTTTTAGGTTATAATAAATGCCAAACAATAAGGTTTTAACTAGATCCAGGACAAATAAAGGCCAATTATGCATTTTAACCCTAATTTATTCATCTGTTTTTGTTGTTTTTGTTTTCCTTTCTACCTAATACCTCCTGGTTAAATATCAATGGTAATCAGTAAAGTGAATGTTTTGGAAGTTTTATTTTGGCTTGTAATTTTAAATATCCCATGTGAATCCCGAAGTAATTTACATGATTGTGGAAAGAAATTATGATTGATGGGATAAATCGTTGCTTTTCAGTTCTCTGGAATTATTTTAAGAGATCCAATAACCTTAAAATGACACTTCCAAACTTTATCTGATTGCATTTTTCAGATCAGCATTACAAATTTAAAACATGTGGCAACGTGATGTTTAGGGGCCATAAATAGATCTCTCTTCAGTCATAAGGTACATCCTTTAATGAACCTAGTGGTTCGCGGCATGGCAGTCCTGCAGTTCTCTACTCAGGTAGTGGCAGCGATGAAAGCAGGTAGGCTGAGCACGGCATTGAAAACTAAAGGACTCGCATTGAAAACTAAAGGACTCGCATTTCGTCCTTGGGCTTCCACGGAACTCATTAAAGTTAGCTGGATTGGGTACCAAAATAACAACTGCATCATGATTAACTCTCAGAAGCCACCAATTTCACTCCATTGATGGCAGGGCGTTAAAAGGGGGCTGGGGAACAATTAGGGAAATACTAAATAATGTATTATTTCTAAATCACTGCATCATATAATTAACATCCTATCTGGCATTAATGCTTATTTACAGATCATACAGTATACTGAAATCAGCCAAAGTTAAGAAATCACCCAGAAGGAGGCCTCTTGATGAGAAAATTTCCCTTTGACCACATTTACAAAAGCCCCGCTGTCTTTTGTGTCTATTTTGTTCATAGTTAAATTCAGTTATGGATGGCTAAATTGATTCTAGGGAGAAGCCACTGGGTGCACCATTCAGCAAGGAAGGAGGCCCACTGAGCATTTGTCAGAGGTGAGGGACAACCTGTTGAGCCAGCTGTGTGGTGTGTGGATGGCCTCGGACTGCATGCTAGGTCACCCACCTGCCTGAAAGTGCCAGTGACCGTTACCCAGCCTCTGGGCTGCCGTGTTTTTCTGTTTTCACTAGCACTTTGTCTTTTTAGAAGGTGGAGATGTCTTCTCACCTCCTGTTGGCCGTCAGTTTCTATTTTTAAAACATGGTAGGACCCTCTAACCAAACACTTGAGTTTCCAAACCATACTTGTGTTAGTGGCTAAAATATTTTAAGACTTGCACCTAACACACTTACCTGTTGATTTTCTTTGAGAGGCTTTGCCTTTTAGAGTTATTTTTTTGTATTTTTTTAATTAGGTGATTTCTGTTAGATTTATACCTATTTTAAATTATTGAATTCTTACAATATTAAGTAAAGCTTAATGTTTAATTCCAAATAAGACTCATTTCTGGTTTATTTACCTGCTTTTGAGAGCTTGCTGTAAGGCTGCCACAATAACCAGAATATAGCTTGGTTTGTGCAAACATCTGTATACAAGTTTTGAAATTTAAACAATTTTTCGTATTATTTGTGAAGGTTTGGGAAACTAGAAAATGTAAAAACGCAAAATTAAAAAACAAGTTTTTATTTTCCCTTTTTAAGTTTATTACATTTTGTAGATTACCACTGCTGTTCTTCCAGACAATTCTTTAGAACATTTTTTTTAACAAAAAAAAATGAGATTGTATTGCTTTATAATTGTTTTTTTGTGTGCATTGTGAACATCTTTCCATGTCATAAAATACTCTCCTACAACATCGTTTTAGTATCTCATTGCATGGATAATTCTTAATTTCTTTAACCCATGTCTGATACAATTTTGAGGCATCGTGGAGTAGGAGGCAGGGCTCTGAAATGATGTGACTGAATTTTAAAAGAAATTCATCAGGCAATTATATTCAAGTTCTCATAATTATCTTGTTTAATCTCAAGTGAGTGACCTTGCCTAAGTGCCTGGAAAATGGTAAGATTAAAATCTGTCATTATCTTACATCTTCCTATGTCTTGTACCAGTGACTTGGGAGATGCACTGGGCTAGCATTTTAGAACAATTGTAAATTAAAGAATATTCTTTCAGATCTCCTTAGTGTGGTGCCTGATCTCTGTAAAAAATAGTTGCTTGTCTTTTTACATCAATCTTTTTATTGGTAACCTGTGTTCATTGGAGAGATCTGACAGTGTCTGAGCTGTTTTTATTTTCTCTTCCTGAACTTGAAATGAGTTTTTCTTCTTAAATTGCTTAAGGGAGTTATGAGTGTTGTTTTTGACATGACACTTTAATATCTCTCTTTCCTTATACAGAGGATCTCTGTGGATGTGAGAATTGTTACAGACCTTGGAATTAGAAAAGGAAGCTAACATGGCAACCTACTTTTAAAGTAGGACCAGCTTCTCTTCTAATGTAAAATAATTTGAGATGCAGCTTTGAATATGAGTCTCAACCTCCCCAGTCAAGTGTTGGTACCGTTATTTGTCTTTCATATCACATAAGAACTTTGGCTGGGTGGGGTGTGTTGCTAATTTGCGAGATCTATTTAAAATGCCAAGCCTGGTAGAGAACAAGGTAACTAGACTCAGTCTCAGTCCTTGGGGCCCGGTTGCCTCTGTTGTGTGGTCTGGCCAATTTTTAAGTTTACGATGGGAAAGCTTGAGAAGTAGGTTTAGGTATGTCACTGGGTAAAACTTCTGCTAGATTTGACCCTGAACTCTTAGACCTCCTTTTAAAAAAAAATATGGCACGAGTAGTCCTTTTTGTAGTAGTGGAACTTCTCTCTGGAGGTTTCCTTTTCCGTTTTCCACATGTGTTTTTACATCAAATGAGCTGTCCTCATTTACCAATACATGCAGGTTCACCTATAATCAAATGGAAATTTCAGTAAATTCAAGAAATTATGTCAATCCCCTTCTCCTCTACTTCTGAATTATGTGGCAAAATGAGTTAGCTACTTTCGCAGAGTAGGAAAATAGCATTTTATCGCCAGCCTGCACTCCTTGGCAGCAAGCAGAGTTGCGCTGTGATCCATGTACAAGTGCACCCTCCCACTGCCTGGGTCAGCACCCCAACGGTGCCAATGTAAACTGAGCATTAAGGATTCTGACCGAGGAAGGCTTTTTCTCTAAGTAGCTTAGTGTCATCATTTTTTCAACTTAATCTAGGAATTGGGAGGTCTTTTGGATGGCTGTTTAAAATAGAACAGGGTTTGGCAAAGCACAGCCCATGGGCCACATCTGGCCTGCAGACTGATTTTGTGTGGCCCACAAGCTAAGAATGGTTGTTGCATTTTTAAGTGGTTGGAGAAAAAACAACAGTAACAACAAAGAATACTATTTCCTAACACATGAAAATAAAAGTGAAATTCAGATTTCGGTGTCCATATAAAGTTTTATTGGAACACGACCATGCCATTTGTTTACACATTGTCTGTGGCTGCATTTGGCCACAATGGCAGAGAGAATCGCAGCCGAGACCGTCTGGCCCACAGTGTCTGAAATACTTACTATCTTGCCCTTTACAGTAAAAGTTTGTTGACCTCTAGTTTAAAACATCACCTCATGAGGAGAATGATTTTTCTTTTAAACAATAGATGCTCTGTTACTGATAGCTGTAATGATGTATTTTCAGTTTTGTTTTGTTTGCCAAACACATTTCTGTTAAGGTCTCGTGCCAATTTCCAGATATCTTTAAGAATAATAAAACAATATCAAAATATCTGTTACGTGGATTTTTTTTTAAAGCATGATGTTCCTTTTATAAGTAAAAAATGGACTTGCTTTCCTACTGCTGTTTGAGCTGATTTTGATTCCTCTATGATAACGTTACAATGGCAGGAATGTGGGTTTGACCCAGCTCCAAACCAGAATAGCAATAAATTGCTGAAAAATGTCTCTGCGTCACCATTAAACACCAGTAAGTCTCGAATAGAAAAGCAGAAATTCATCTTTGTCATTCTTCCTCATTTAATCTTTTACCATTTAGAGACAAGCCTGTATTCTTTGTCCTGCTGATTATAGAGTGCTGGCAAATACACGTTTATATCAGGAATTGGTGGAGGTGGTTAGTGGTGAGAGAAGAGCTATACTCAAAAATATTTCCCACACTCAGATGAAGGCAAGACCGCCCCCCCACACACACACCAGTTATTTGTGTATCTCCTCACCATCTCCAGCTTTCAGTATCTGTGTTGTGTTCTTAAAAATTCATTCTGTTCTTGCCTTCCATATGGACCTGATAGTGGTGAAAATGACTATTTTCAAGATCTCTAATCTGTGGGGTAAAATCAGTGGATGGGTAGGATTTTTAATTGCATAAGCAGTAAATTCTCAGTATACTTACTAGCACTCTGAAACCTAACAGGTGATGGGTAGTGTTGGCTCCATTAGAAAGACTAAGGTCCACAGTGCTTTGAAAGGAGCAGAAGCTATTTTTATCTTCACGGAAGATACATAACTTACAGGTCTCTTAGGCTTATCCAAACCTTTAACTGGGGAGGAATTAAGGAATTTGTCATTTGGTATATTGCTTCTTGCAGAATATCTAAAAAGCTATTGCTCATATTTAACCTGGAGAACTGCAGAGAGTTGATGCATCTTTAAAAGCAAAATGTATATTTAATGCCTTACACTGAGCATTGAGGCATTTACAAAATGCAGATGAGCCCACATTTTCATTTTGGGGAATCAGATTTATACCTGGCACATTCTTTATGCATTAAACATTTTCATAGTGGAAATTTCCGTATGTAGCCCAAACTGTACTATAACTTAAACCTTTTCTGAAAGAGGTCTCACCACCAACATCAGGGACGGAGCTGGGACGAGAGTTAAGACAAGAGAGGCAGATAGGGTGCAAAATTTGAGGAGATACTTGCTTTGGGTACGAGACCTCAAAGAGTGAGTTACTTAAATTTTGCCCCCTTTGTTTCTCTTGCCTCCCCGTCATCCCAGCCTTGTTCAGAGTCCCTTGGAGGTGCTTTAATAAAGCAGATTGCTGGGCCAGATCCTCTACTCACGGAATTTCTGGGGTAGGAGCCCAGGAATCTTCGTTCTAACCACTTCTTTTAGTGGTTTCTAATGCATATTGAAATTTGAGGACACTGAGCTTGACTGGCCAACCTAAGGTCCAACAGGACAAAAGCTGCTCAACTAGCCTCAGGTTATGGCCCACCTGCAATAGTAGCTTTAAAAAAACTACCTAATTAAACCAGCACACACGAACAAGTAGGCCAGGCAGACTGCGCCACTTGCCAGCCATGGCTGTTGTCGTAACTGCTACCAGGTGTCACGCTGGAAGGCTTGGATCTTGGAGCACTTGTATGCAGAGCTAAATGTAATTGGTTATGTAATTTTGAGTTGTTCCAATTTTTAAATTATGTTTTATAAAGGTTGTGTAGGTTCATTCTTACCCTTTCCATAGTTTAAAACATTAGAAAATAAGTCACAAGTGTAAAATAGAAACTATCTATAACCTTACCGCTCAGAGGTAATAACCATTGATTACATCTTAAGGCACCTTTTTTCAGCCTTTTCTTTCTGTTGAGTTAGTATTTAATTCCAGCAGAAATGCATCATGTGGCATTATGGGCGTTAGGAAGGATGAGTGATAAAGAAGTGTAGGAATGGGTAAGTCTGTCATAGGACCTTGATTTCCACCTGAGTCCTATCTTTGCTGTCTTGGTGTAGACCTGCCCCATTCATCGTTAATCTCAGTATTTGAAGAAAAAAAAAAATTCATAGGGCCTGGCACACACGAGTCTTTCTTATCTTATGGCCCACTATTGCCGAAGTGTCACTGTGCCTACACAAGACAGTTACCATGAGGCTTTTCCCCCAGGTCCCCTCTGTTGGCTTATAATTGGATTGCTTTGGAATCTGAGAGCTTTCTTCCTTTGGGTAGGGCAATCATTCAGCAGCTCTTAATGTGTCTGCCATGGGCCAGATTCTGTACTAAGAGCCAGAAGTATAATCAGTACCATGGGTTTCCTGCCCTTGTGAATGTACAGTCTGATGGAGGAGGCAGACCACAAGATAGTACATAACAGTGGCAGGTGCTCTTTAAGTGCTACGAGAATCGGAAAATGAGACCAACCAACTTGGTCTAGAGGAGTTGGAATGGCTTGGAAAAGGAGGTGACACTTGAACTGAATCCAGAACAACCTGCTGTGCCGTTGCCAGCAGATAGCATTCTCCTAAGGTTCCACTGTTTTTTGTGTGTGTGTTTTTTGTGCTGTGTCCTACTTTCCAGCCCAATCACACAGTTGGCCATGATAATTAAATGAAACTTGCCAGATGGATGCTTTCGCAAGATGATGGCTTGTCTCCTTGCTCTATTTGTGAAAGCTGGCATTGGATCCAAATTCTCAAGGATGTCCCTACCTTGAGATTGCTTTGGAATGTCGCTATTCAGTATGTGTTAGCCAAATGGCCTGTCCATCAGCAGGGCCAGGTTGAGTGACAGGTTGGTGTGCCATGCGTGTAGACACCCAGACCCCTGTCAACCCATTTTGCTTCCAAGGAGGTGAGGTGCTGAAAGGTTGTTCTACAGAGATGTCATTTATCAGTATTACCTTCCTTTGGGGAAATAAACTTCCTAAGCTTCAAATCTGTCAGTCTTTCCTACTCACATATTTTTTCCTATTGGTCAAAATGTAATTGATGTTGAACTTCCAACACATTGAGTTAAAATATGTCCATGTTGTTACACTATCCTAAAGAAGCAAATTTTAGACCATTAAAGAGAATATTTACAGCTGTTTACTTGTGTAGTCAATTTGATTAGCCAAGGAGGGTGGATGCTCTGATTCAAAAAAGAGTAACTGAATCATTAATAATTAATTATGAATGTATTGTTTGATTCCCTGAATCATTTTTTGTATTACACATCTAATTGTCATAACATCCCTAAATGGGTGCTGCTGTTATTCTCATTTTACACATGAGGAAATGGAAATTTAGAGAGGGATTCAGAAAGTTGACCAGGGGTAAGAACTGGTAAATATTGGAGCTGGTATTCAAGTCTGTCCTGTGCAAATATGGACTCCCATAGTTCTGTCCACCAGACAAGGCATGTTCAACGCTGTAGGCCTGATAATACAGGGTGAGCACATCACCATCCCTGCTATCAAGATAGCTTATTCGTTTTCAAAGGACTAGAATCCTTCAAATATGTAAGCATTAGAACAGCTGAACATAAATTAATCTTTCTTTCACTTTAGAAATAAGAATTTGCAGTGCTTTAGGGCATGCTTGAATATCAGTTGATTATTGTAGTTACACAAAAATGTCAAATTAGAGCATTCCTGCTGATCAAAATGACTTATTAGGTGATTGTACTCAGGTATGGATATATGTATGAATAAAACTCTTGGGCTGGTTTTCTCTTATAATTTCCTGTCTGTATTTTGCATTTGAAATAAAAATTTGAGATTAAAAGCCCATATTGTAATAGCATTCAGCTCTTTAATCCATGTCCCCTCCAATCCTGCCCCCCAATTCCTGAGAGAAATTTCTCTTTTCCTGTAACTCTCCCTATTTTCATCCATTCCAGTCCTCACAATGACCTGAAATTCCGATGGCAGGAATCCTTTCAACAGGCTTTCTGCTTTAGAACAGTTTGGATCCTAGAATCTTGATTAGAAGGAGTCATTCAAAGATACCCCTTCGTTCAAAACAGAAACCCTCCAGGTGCCACTGGACCTCCTCTTCAGCCACTCCCAGGACCGCAGAGCTCTGAAGGCTCCGCCTCTGCGGTGGACCGTCCTCCCGGGGTCTGGGCAGCTCTAATTTGTGGACGTCTTCCCTCGTTGACCCCATACTCACTTCCCTGGACCTTCCACTCACTGGGACAGATTCTCCCCTTTGAAGACCCTCTTTCCTCAGGGTCCTCGTCAGCCTCACTGTGATTTCTGAGGACTAGAAAGAGAGCGGAGTGGGCCCTGGTGAGATTTCAACAGTCTAACGTAGGGCCATTTCTCTCTTCCTGCAGCAAAACCAGAAATCCTGACTTCTGACAGGCTCGTGAATGGCATGCTCCAGTGCGTGGCAGCAGGATTCCCAGAACCCACAATAGATTGGTATTTTTGTCTAGAGCAGAGGTGAGATATTTATTTTTGGCACTCCTTAAAATTCAGAAGGGGTGGACTGCAATTCAGATGAATTTTAAACGTGTTTTCAGGGTTGTTTTTTTTTTTTTAAGCTTTGTTTTGATTATGTTTTCTATCCATGCGTCATTTTAGAGGGGAATAATTGCTATATTTTTCTTGGTAGACATCAATTTTGTTTGCTGGGGGAAAAAAAAAGATTGCTGAGTGACTCCTCTATTTTGATGGTTATCTTTTTGGATTTATCATGCAATTTCTAGCCTGCAGGTAGATAAAGCAATTTTTCGGGACAGAGTAATTAGATTTCCATTCTATACGCAGGAGGTAATATGTGTGGGAAATGTGGCTGTAGTTATCATGAAAAAATTACCTCAGAAGTTAATTGCCAAGTTACCAAAAAGTAATAATCGTGCAATTGCAACATACATATGGCATTTTAAAGCTACGTGTTTTAAAAAGGTTTTCTCCTTGTTTGGGTACCCAGCTCCTAAACAACACATCTGGTGTGGTGCTTCCTCTCCCACACAATCTGCATTTAATCCTTAAATTGTCCTTTCACATTACCGAAGACGAAAATGGGGTCAATGTTGCTGTTTTCATTCATCAAATGCTATTTTATGCCCAGGCTTTAAAAACCCAGTTTAATATCACAACTGAATAGTCAGGATAATAATGGAAATTTTATTTTTATCACAGCAAGTTGCAAGAGGTCACACAGGACTGTTCTTTTCAGTAGACTATTTTCTGCAGAGAATAACAGTGGAGGGTTAAGACCTCTGGAAAGTAAGCTCACACTTGAAGCAGCCCAGTAGTTAGCTTGATTCAATCCACAGTATTTATGGGGTGCTGACTCTGTGCCACTTGATGTCCTGGTGAACAAAACACACCTGAGTCCCTGCCTTCCTGAGTGTATATTCTAACAGGAGGAAACAGACAATAGACAAATAATAAGCCAGTTAGTAGGTGTTAAGTACTAAGGAAGCAAGGTAGGGGAATTGGAAACCGCTTGGGGCGCAGGAGGGGCAATTTAAAATGGGTAGTGGATCCCTCCCTGTAACAAATTGCCACCTGGATTATAACCTTGTGGTTCAAGTTTACCTCCCTTGGGAGAACCTCAGGGCCCCAGGGCTCTGGCAGATGCCTTTGCTTTCCTTCTCCATGGTCTTCCTTTTCAACCATTCAAACTTCCTTGAAACGTTTATTATAAGGATCTACTGTATGTCAGGATATGTGCCAGACATTCCGTAGAGATCATTTCTTATCTTTTACTAACCCTCCAAGATGGGTGTTACCAACTGATTTTACAGCTGTGGAAACTGAGTCTGGGAGGGTTTTAGTAACTTGTCAGAACTCAACCAAATAAGTGTTCTGAGCCAGATTGACCCACACCTGACCTCCCCACCTCATCTCCCTTGTGCCACTCTAGCAGAGTGCTTTTCCAGCTCGTGATGCCCTCAGAGTGCTGCTTCGTCATCAGACATCTGCGGCTGTGAAAGGAGATTTCTAGTCATGAGCCTATGATTTAGTTTTAAAACGAGACAAATACAAGAGGTTTGATGTATTTTTGTATTTTCTCAAAGAGTCTCACGGTTGTTGTTTTCTTCCCACCCAGATGTTCCATTCCTGTTACGCCAGTGGATGTGCAGATACAAAATTCATCTGTGCCGCCATTTGGAAAACTGGTGGTTCAAAGTTCCATAGATTCTAGTGCGTTCAAGCACAATGGCACGGTTGAATGTAAGGCTTACAACGATGTGGGCAAGAGTTCTGCCTATTTTAACTTTGCATTTAAAGGTAACAACAAAGGTATATTTCCTTTTAATCCAATTTGAGGGGATGTTTAGCCTCTTGTCCGCCATTTCGATCATGACTTTTAAGTCCATCTGTCATCGGCCATGTCATTTCTGGTAATACCTACATTGTGCTGTACTGTCTTCACACTCATACTACATTTCATTCCGTATTGGACTATTAATATAAATCATGCTTTTACCAGCATAACTTTAACCATGTTCCTTTATATATTAAATAGATAACTATGTTCCTATATATGTTTATATAAATAAAAAGAATTATTTCCATTAAAGGAGGTAAAAAAGACAAGTGGAGAGTATACCCAAACAGATTAGGACAGTAAGACTTAAATTCCATTTAAAGTTTCACATGCTTAAGATTAGTTATGTTAACACAATTGCCAAATGGCAACATCAGAAAGTTAGCAGTCCCTTTTGTGAAGTCAGGATAGTGAGCTATTTCTCTGAAATTTGATTTGTGGGTGAATAGCTCTTTTGACAGAAATCAAACAGTCCTTTTAGAAGAATTGATGAATTGGTATAAAGTTAGAAAACAAAGAAACTGGGCACCTAAATTTTTTAGGGTTCAGTTTTTGTTTTCTTGAGTTGGCAAAGACTAGCGCCAAAAAGCAGTATGTTTTCAGTTTTTGAGTAATGAGGGGAAGGAACTTCCATTGTTCTACACCAGTGATTTTTTTTTTCTCCCCAGGCAGGGCAATGTAAAGGACACTTTGAAAAATGTTGTTCTTGGTTGTAAAAGAAATTCATGCTCAGTGTTGGAAATTTGGGAAATTCAGGAAAACATAAAGAAAATATAAACTATCCATAAAGGAAACATTTTCTTAAAGTTGTCCAAGGCAATAATTTGGTTGAAATAACATCAGGTGATGTTTTTTAATAATAATAATGACAGAATAAAATTATTTCTGTGCTACAAATATCAACTTCTCTTCCTCAGTATTCTGTTTTAAAGTCGTATTTTTAGGATTCATTTGAATCTTAAACTGATAACTGATAATGACCAAGGCAAGAATTTGGGACCCACATGAGTTGTAGGGTGGGAAGTATGTAAGTTTGGGGGTGGGTGGTTGTGGTAAAGTTCCGATCCTGCTATTATTAGTTTGTGATTCCACTTTTCTCTTTCATTTTAGACCAAATCCAGCGCCACACCCTGTTCTCACCTTTGCTGATTGGCTTTGTGACTGCAGCCAGCATAATGTGCATCATCCTGTTGATTCTTACCTACAAATATTTACAGGTAACCATTTCATACATTTGCTCTCCTGACGGCAGTAATGACTGAAGCATTCATCATAAAAGATGCTGTACCTTTCCCTTTCTCTCCCCCAGAAACCCATGTATGAAGTACAGTGGAAGGTTGTCGAGGAGATAAATGGAAACAATTATGTTTACATAGACCCCACGCAACTTCCTTATGATCACAAATGGGAGTTTCCCAGAAACAGGCTGAGTTTTGGTAAGTGTGAAACAGGGGCTTTCCAAGTAACCTTTTTGTGTACACATAACAATGACTTTAGGGAACCCCAAAAACTTCCTTTGTTTTATTCCACCTGAAATAATAAGCATTTTCTGTGAAATTCCACCACCTTTCAAAGATTTGGTGCAGCGTGAATTATAAGGAAATGTCTGTAGACCCAATTGTCTTAGAACTCCTTTGTTGCTTTCAAATTTACACAAATGGTCCTTCAAGACCAACATCACCACCACCACCACCCCTTACCTTCCTGTCTTAACTTTTAAAGGGAAAACCTTGGGTGCTGGCGCTTTTGGAAAAGTTGTTGAGGCCACTGCATATGGCTTAATTAAATCGGATGCTGCGATGACTGTTGCTGTGAAGATGCTCAAACGTAAGTTCCTGCAGGGATACTGCATGTGCTCAACATCATTTGCTAAATTTTCTTTTTGCTAAAATAAGATCTTTCTAATTTTAGCAAGTGCCCATTTAACTGAACGAGAAGCCCTAATGTCTGAACTCAAAGTCCTGAGTTACCTTGGAAATCATATGAATATTGTGAATCTTCTTGGAGCGTGCACGATTGGAGGTAAAGCATCCACATTGCCTTTTGTTATCTGTCAAATTATCAAAAGAGAGGGGAAACTTTTATCTTGACACGGCTTGGTTATTAACTCCTTTCAAGATTTTTACCTGGTATATTGTTATCTCTTCACTGCTAGCTATTGTTTAAGAAAGCTGTTGTTCTTAAGAATGCATATTTTAGTTTTATCAGCGCAGTGTGGGACAGCCCAAGACATAGCCTAGTTACTCTCTTAGAGTCAACACTGATAACATTGACCACTTGAATATGTCCTCTAGTCCTGAAAGCTTTTCTTTTTATCTCACATTGCTGGATCATATTAGGTCACTAAAGGATTAATATTCATTTGCATACTGTAATTACAGCTAAGCCTCTAAGCCTATCAGTTCTCAAATAGACACCAAAGGAGGCAAACATTTCGTTTCTGTTAAAATAAATTTCTAATCCTGAAGCATCTGTCAGGCCTCCCATCCAGGATCTCTGTGATGTTTGCAGAAAACATTTTAGTCCCGAGGAATAAAGATGTGTCAAGTGAGCTGTTTCTCAAGATCTGGATAGATTCACAATAAATTTGACAGCTTTACATAATTTCTCAAAACTACCCACATAAATGTTGGTTAACCCCATCATAATTGTTCATGAGAAATTTCTACCCAAATCAATTAGTCACCTATCCAGAGCTGCAGTTCTAGGCATTCATAAACTAAAATCAAGTTTGACCAGTAGCACTCAATATGCAGGTTGATGCCCTGTCGTTTCAGATTCTCACCCGCTTCCTGGTCTCGTCTCAGCTGGCTGTTCCGTGTCATTGGTTTTCCTATTATGCCACAGTGTGTGCTCTTCATTATTTCCATAATAACTTATGGAAAGGTTGTGAGCCCCACTGTAAACAGAAGTGAATCAAAGGGTTCATGTAGAAAGCCCAACAGATAGAAGTATTAACAGATAGAAGGCAGCAAATTCTGTCTGTAAAACCAGCACTGACACCTGGCCCCAAACACTAACATCGTTTAGAAATTCAGGTGAAAGAAAGGGGCCTGCTTGTTTAATTTTAGTCCACATAATGCTGTTTTATCGTATGCAATTTGGTAATACTGGTCCTTAAGTAGGTTTATCCATTTAAACTGTATTTTAATGGTCATTATCACCCTTGGGTATTTTTATAGGAGGCAGGATTATCTGTACATCCCACCCTTTCCTAACCTTTTCTTTTATGCTTTTAGGGCCCACCCTGGTCATTACAGAATATTGTTGCTATGGTGATCTTTTGAATTTTTTGAGAAGAAAACGGGATTCATTTATTTGCTCAAAGCAGGAAGATCACACAGAAGCAGCACTTTATAAGAACCTTCTGCATTCAAAGGAGTCTTCCTGGTAAGGTGATTTACATAAATTGTCATCTGATGTCTGGAAATTCAGGGGGTCAATTAGGGTTTGCAATCAGAGCTGATTCTTTGAAAACATATGAACTAAGGTACTCTGAGGTGCAAAATCAAAATTATTAAATCATTTAAATGTGATTAACAGTTTAAAAGTTCCAGTCATGTCTTTAAAGATTTGAATAGTGTTAAACTTAGATTTTAGTTGTGTGTGTGTGTGTGTTTTTAACACATCTTTAGCTTTTTTCTAAGCTTTTGGTTCTAGTCAGTTGAATGGATTCCTACCTGCTTCTGTCATCATGGATCTGTTCCTGTGTGTTATTCCATTTATACTGTTGGGCTTGGTACTATATACATCTTTACAGTGAGACACTGTTTATAGGGAAAATGCTAAAGCTTGTCAAGTTGTCACAGTAAATTCCTTTAAAACTTGGAAAAGAATGGCAAAGAGCTCTGAAAATATCTCACCATATAGGCTTGTCTTCATCTACCTCTGAATGATATCTATTTATCTAGCCCCCCTCTTTAAAGCCACCATACTATAAAAAGGCATAACACCACTGCCACATTTTTTTTAAGAAGTCTGTACGTTATTCCCATCCCTTCTATCATAGATATCCTTCTGAATTTGATGTGTAAAGCACTTCGAGTTACTTTAAGGAGAATTACTTTGACTTACAACCAGAATAGAGTTCTTCTCTGCCAAACCTTGCCTTCTCTTTCTTTGCAAATGCTGTTGGGATCCACATAGGAGGACTTCCCAGATTTACTCAGCCTGACAGAAATCATAGTAATGATCCCCAGTCCTTCATGCTGCATGTTTCTGCAGTTGTGTGGTAGATCCCTCCTCTCCTTTTTATTCATACATTCTCCTATGTTGTGAGATGGCACGGCCCTGTCTCCTAAATTAACACCTAGTCCTCAAGGAGGTCTCAGTAAATACTATTGATGGGCAGTTGCCTCTTAAAGTCATTTTCTGTACATCTGGCTGAAGTTTAAAACCTCAAGTGATACTTAAATTTTTTTCATCCTATAAACTGAGAAGTTTCAAGTGGTAGGAAATACCTTACAAAACGCCCGCCTTCTGTTGTTTCTCCAGAGCATGTACTCTATGGATGAAGACGTGAACCACCTTGCCTCGTCACTGAAACCTTATACTTTTGAAACCATATATACCTTTTTAACTTTTTGAAGTAATGGCCCAATTGTTCACTTCTCTGTGGTGTTCTTTGTGCTTTGGGATCCCATATGGGATTGCAACCACCAGCACACTCTGAAGGAGAATGTTGTCATGGTGTTTTTATGCTAATCAGAAGCAGGAAGTACTAGAAATCTTGAAGAGTCTCCAGCCAAATGTTTCAGATTCAAGAGGTCCAGATGGTTCAGAAAATCATCCAAATTATTGGTGTTTATCTGAACCAAACTTGGTTTTTTAAACCTTCTCCCATCAGTCGCTATATGTTAACAATCTCAGCCTTTCCCCAGAACACTTCTCTGAAGTCCTTGCTCCTTGACTTCTTTTTGTCTTGTTTCTTGGGGCTAATTTAGAGCATTTGAAGGAATGTAGGATAATGTTTTTGGCCCTCTGTTTTCCTTTAAAGCTACAGTGTTAAGAAATGAGACATTGCTAGACTAAGTCCCCTTTAGTATTGAACACCATCTGATTCTTGGGGGTTGGGTGCAAACAGTGAACATTAAAAACTCATGTCCTCCTGAACAAGATTTCCAAACTCTTCTTTCAAAGTTGGCTTATTTTCTTCAGATAAAATCAGCCCATTGTGTAAAAAAGGGAGGTGGAGAGACAATCTGCCTGATGAGTGCCCCCCTGTTTCCCAGAATAAGAATAATAAGTTAATAACATTTATGATTTGATGAATGTTTCATCTCCCCCAACAGTGATAGTACTAATGAATACATGGACATGAAACCTGGAGTTTCTTATGTTGTCCCAACCAAAACAGACAAGAGGAGATCTTTAAGAATAGGTGGGTACCTGTCAAGCAATAAAAATGACTTCATTTACAGAGGATTGGTTGTGCTACTGTGGAATATAGAATCATTTCTGGTGGTGACCAGTTCTCCTTACAGTAAGGGTTCATATCAATGGTAGTTAGGGGTTGCAAGGAGATATTTGGGTCCAGAGTGTGTGTTTTTATGTCTGTTCATCTTACTACATAGAAGGGATTTTTGGATTCATCTTGTTGATGACCATTCTTCTCCCCCAAGGATTTTGTAACTCAGCTCAGGATTGTGAATAGTAACTTTATGATTCAACACCTGCTTTTACTCAGCATTGGGTGGTGATTGGCCTGCAAGTGCACATCAGCTCATTCATTACTAGCCTTTAGCACAGTTGGTAGTACTGTATTTTATTTCCACACCTTTAAGGTTTTAATTGCTAAGAAAATCCCTCTCCTCCTAACAGGCTCATACATAGAAAGAGATGTGACCCCTGCCATCTTGGAGGATGATGAGTTGGCTCTGGACCTTGAAGACTTGCTGAGCTTTTCTTACCAAGTGGCAAAGGGCATGGCCTTCCTTGCCTCAAAAAATGTAAGTGGATGCATTTCTCAGAAAAGTCCTTTTTTTTTTTTTCAGAACAAAACATTATAGAGTCATAGTTAGAATGCAGGAGTGTCATTTTGAAGTGTGGTAACCAAAAGCAGAGGAAATTTAGTTTCTTCATGTTCCAACTGTTCTAATTTACAAGCTCTAAAGTGCAAGCCTGTCTAAATGAGCTCTCCATGAATATTTTTTTATATGCAGTGAATTCATTTAAAACCATTGGCTTTTAGAATATAAGCTCTGCTCTTAGAAAACAGATAATCATCTTAATCAGCAAAAGGAAGGGGGTATTTTTATAGTTAGGTGAAGCATATACTTGGACCTTATTGAAGTTAGAACCCAAATATTTTATGTATGGCTTATGAAGTGTGGAAGAATAAGGGGTTAGAGAGAATAATAAGCCTTTGGGAAAAGGAAGGGGCTGATGAAACATGGTCTCTGAATAGGGAGAGGAATTCCCTAGGAAATGGGATAGATCGAATAGAATGAGGTTAAAGATCCTATCCTCAAGCATCACCCGTGACATTTCCAAACAATTACCAAACTTTATAGGGTGGCTGAAATAAAGAGCTACTTCCTTGCATCCTTGGGGGATATCAAATTGAAGTTGTAAAGACATTTTAGAAATTCTATAAAAGGGCAAAATGAATTTTAAGTTGGAAAAGTATTATTAGAAGTCTGTTCATAATGTGTTTTCCTATGAATGAAAGCAGTCCTGACATTTGCTTTCTAAAACTTTGCTTTCTGGAAAGGGGATGTAGCTCAGTATTTGAGCACGTGCTTCCCATGCACAAGGTCCTGGGTTCAATCTCCAGTACCTCCTAAAACGAACAAACAAAACACATACTTTCTTTAAAAAAAAAAAAAAAATATATATATATATATATATATACACATACATACATATATATATGTATATATTAGAGTTGATTTTGGAAGTGATTATAGTAATTAGGGTCCTAACAATGGGAAACACAAAATGTGAACTTCATTCAAGGCAATAATTGGTTTTGATTTTGATTTTTGGGGCACAGAATAGTTTAAATGTAAAACAGAAGTAATGGCTATTTGTAATGTAAGCAGCACTCTGAAAAATAGTTTTCACTCTTTAAAAGTTAAACTGCATTTAATTGGTTTTCTTTTTTCTCCCAACCTAATAGTGTATTCACAGAGACTTGGCAGCCAGAAATATTCTCCTTACTCACGGTCGAATCACAAAAATTTGTGATTTTGGTCTAGCCAGAGACATCAAGAATGACTCTAATTATGTGGTCAAAGGAAATGTGAGTACCCACTCTCTGCTTGACAGTCCAGGGAAAGATTTTAGTTTCAAGTTTAGATAAAAAGTGTTTTCTGCAATTTTCACAATGCAAATCCTACTTGAACTATGCATTTTAGCAGTCAAATTAAGTGTACTTCAGCAAAATTTGCATGGTATGCTGAACATTACTACAACTAACAGTCTGATAATAGAATTCCTAATTCTAATTGTGTAATTATGGGGCATGTGAAGGAAACAGAAATAGCCTTAATTTTCGTTATAGCCTGAGAATAGCAATGAACTCAGTTTTGCTCAAGTGAAACAAATGTGGACCTGAAGGTCACAGCAGGAGAAATTTTTGAGATTGACATGCTTCCTGAGAAAGATAAAAATCTAAGATAATGTTGAGAATTAACCATATAGAATGTTGGATCTTATAATCAATAGAGGACAATTAAATAGGTTCATAAGTATTAATTAGTTTATAGAACATAGTGATTTATTTCAAATTACTTTATTTCATTGCCAATTTTCATTGTGTCCTCAGAGCAAACCCTTAGCCTAGAGTGCAGTTTCTTCCCATGTTAAAATTTGGACAAACCAGGGCACATTTTTTTGTGATTTTTTTTTTGGTCTGAGATAACGTAGGTCAGCAGAGGCTGAAATCAGAGCCCATTATTTTAGAGCAATATCTATTAGCATGGGGGAAGCCATGTAGTTCTGCACATATATTCTTCTAGGCCTGTTTTCCCCGGCCCATTTCTACAGTCCACATTTTTAAAAAAATTTTCACATTTTATTGACTTTTAAATTTTATTGTGCTAACATATATATATATTATATAACAGAAAATTCCCACTTTAGCCACTTTTAAGTGTACCAGTTCAATAGCATTAATTACATTTCCTATACTGTACAGTCATCACCAATATCCAAAAGTTACCAAAACTTTTTCTATAACCCAGATAAAAACTCTATGTCCATTAAGCAATAACTCTGTACCCCTCCTCCCCTAGCCCCTGGCGACCTTTATTTATTTATTTACTTACTTATTTATTTATTTAATTTCTCTCCCCTTCCCTCCCAGTTGTCTGTTCTCTCTGTCCACTCACTGTGTGTTCTTCTGTGACCGCTTCTATCCTTAGCAGCAGCAGCAGGAATCTGTGTTTCTTTTTGTTGCCTCATCTTGCTGTGTCAGCTCTCCATGTGTGCGGCACCATTCTTGGGCAGGCTGCACTTTCTTTCGCGCTAGGCGGCTCTCCTTGCAGGGCGCACTCCTTGTGCGTGGGGCTCTCCTAGTGGGGCACACCCCTACGCGGGGAACACCCCTGTGTGGCATGACACTCCTTGCACACATCAGTACTGTGCAAGGGCCAGCTCCACACAGGTCAAGGAGGCCCGGGGTTTGAACCGCGGACCTCCCATGTGGTAGGCGGATGCCCTATCCATTGGGCCAAGTCTGCTTCCTATCCCTGGTGACCTTTAATCTACTTTCTGCCTCTGTGAATTTGCCTGTTAGATGTGGAATTATACAACATCTGTCCCTTTGTGTCTGGCTTATTTCACTTAGCACAGTGCTTTCAAGGTTCATCTATGTTGTAGGATGACTCAGAATGCCATTCCTTTATATGGCTGAATAGTATTCCATTGTGTGAATGTGCATTGTACTTGTACTTACACATTCATCAGTTGATGGATACTTGGGTTCTTTCCACCTTTTGCCTTTGGTGAGTAGTGCTGTCCCTCTCCTGAACCTTTGTTGTATTCCTTGTACACTCCGTTAGTATCTCTGCCAGGCTACAGTCCACATTTATTCCTGGAGTTGGATGTTGTTGTCCCTTATAATAGTATAGCATTTCCTCCTTCGTCACTGTGGCATCTCTTTGGAAGGCTGTACTTGACTTGGTTTTGTTGAAGTGTTGCTGGGTTCATCTCATGTCCAAAGCATGCATTTCTTTAAAAGCTTCTCTGAGGCTAGAGTTCTTGGTTATGAGTATTATTAAAACCAACTTCCCTCCATCCTGATACAATATTGGGAGGAGGAAGGAAGGAATTTAGAATTGAAGCCTCTGATATTTACAGAAAGGAAATAGAACAAAGATAGTGGTCTCTGGACCCAGTTTTTTTGAGTTTGAGTCTGGACTCCATCATTTAGTGCCTGTGAATGTTTGGCAAGAATTGCCCAATACCTCCAAATCTTGATTTTACTTTTCTTTATAGATCTTGTTTGAATTCTAAGTAATCGTGATAGTGGTTATGCCACAACTTCTTATTAGCATGTTTTAGTGGTTAGTAACCTTAGTTGGAATTCACAAGGATTGGTTAGGCGCCCCAGCAGGCTTCCAGGACCTGGACTCCAGTGCAGGTCTCTTGAACTCACCAGGCACAGACTTCATTTTCACAAGATAGCTAGGTAAGGTGAATTTATGGGACAAATTGAACACAAGGGAACTGAACATGTGACTGCGCCTAAATTTTGTGGTCATTGGAGGTCTCCTTCTTGTGTCAGTCTCTAAAAGTTCTTCCCTTTTCACCATGGGTTATTAATTATTTTTGTGCCAAGGCCCCCTTCTCATGGTCCATTGAAGCCTATGAACCCATTGTCAGAATACTGTTTGGTGTGGTTTGTTGATTTTTAGGAGATACCGGGGATTGAACCTGGGACTTCGTATATGCGAAGCAGGCGCTCAACCACTGAGCCACACCTACTCCCCAGTATGGTTTTAATTATATAAAATAAAATATGTGGATTACCAAAGGACCTGATCAAATTGAAATACTGTTATCAAAATATTAAAAAGTAAATTTGTAATATATCAGTGCATGTATTCCTTTTAAAAAACATTTATTGAAGTGTATATATCATTCATACATGAACATACATAAGCAATAAGTATATAGTAATCATTATGAACTTATAAACATGCATATCTTCAACCAGGACTCACATACATCACCCTACCACTAACACCTTTCATTGTTGTGAATCATTTTTTACAAACTATAAAAGAGCATTGTCAAAATATTACTACTAACTATAGCTCACATCTTAGAGTTACATGTACTTCTTTATCACACAAAATAACAGAACTTAGTCATAGGTCTAAAAGCTACCATCATTCAAAGTGGTGATAAATGTAAATGGTACTATTTTGAGATACCTGCAAACACTGTAATATAATATAAGGATATCTGGGATTACTATTAGAGACAAAGCCACAGATACTGTTAATGCTAGTGTGGTTTATCGCTTTCATTCACAATTGAAGGAAATGCTAAATTTCAGTTAGAAGTCAGTGAAGATAAGGATATAATTTTTCCCCCTTCCAAGGTCACAGACCCCTGAACTCAAGACACCCATGGATCTCAAATTAAAGCTCCTATAGGAGCTTTAGCACAAAATCTGGGAAAGGATATATGAAAGCTTTTTTAAAATTTTACTGAAATAAAGACTTGAATACTAGAAAAACTGTATTCCCTTTTTCAATCCCGAATGGATTAAGGGAAGGACTGACTCAGTTTTTTTTTATGATAGATTAGGAATCTAGAATGTCCAAAAGAGATTCATAGAAAGTTAGTTCAACATTAATGGGAAGAGTTAAGGATGTGGAATTTAAGCTGTTGAATTTAAGCCCTGAGTCTACCACTTACCACCTCAGAATAGTTGTAGTCATCACAAACTGCTGCTGTTCACTAAGTGCTTGCTTATGCTGGGCATTTCTTCCAGGATTAGTGAGTCAGGCAGTACTGTGCTAAGCACTTTCACCCGTATTATCTCATGTAGCCCATAAAACTACTCATGGAATTGGAGGTAATATTTTTATTTTACAAAAGAGACTGAAGTGTAATACAGATATTTAAGTGACTCTCTCAGTGGATTAGTAAGGAATAGTTTTGGTTGCATGAGACAAAAAAATCCACAATAAAAATACAAGAAGTCTAGGAGTAGCAGAGAGAGATTCCATGAAGTACTTGGGCCAGTTCCTTCCAACTTTCCACTTTTTTACCACCCCTGGTATAGTCATCATTCTCATTGTCCAAGATGGCCATACAAGGTTTAGCTGTCCTAGCCATGTGGCAGGATGGAGGAAAGGACACAGAGGAAAGAAGGCAAAGGGCACATGCCAGCTCAGCTGCCATATAACATAGTGGCCCAAACTGAGTCACACGGCCATACCTCACCACAAAGATCGGGAAATGTAGTCCTTTTTGTGGGCGGCCATGTTTATATTATTAAGGGAGAAGGGGAAACACATTCAGTGGTAACTAATAAATGCCTGTTTCTCAAGACC
Source organism: Dasypus novemcinctus (assembly GCF_030445035.2). Classification (NCBI taxonomy): domain Eukaryota; kingdom Metazoa; phylum Chordata; class Mammalia; order Cingulata; family Dasypodidae; genus Dasypus; species Dasypus novemcinctus. The sequence goes on along the minus strand of NC_080673.1, from coordinate 153,226,952 downwards.
AGTGCTGCAGCCTGCATTAGAACCCAGGTCTGTCTCTGATGTCTTAACTACATGCTGTACATGTAGACTTTACATGTACATGTGGTCTTTACCCTGGCGATGATTTTGAGCCACCTAGTTCAGAGGAGGTTGAGATCATTTGAGAATCTATAGGGGGAAAAAGGTCTTTGTGAGATGGTAGTCAAGTTCCCACCCTTGCCTTTCAGCAGGAACAACGTGTATAGAAGTATTTTCTATTCCTTTTTTGAACTTTTCAATTAACTTTGTTGAATGTGATTCCGTTACAGGCGCGGCTACCTGTGAAGTGGATGGCTCCTGAAAGCATTTTCAACTGTGTGTACACATTCGAAAGTGATGTCTGGTCCTACGGGATTTTCCTATGGGAGCTGTTCTCGTTAGGTAAAATGAGCCTTGCCAAAGCCACCTTGGTTAGACTCAGAGCAACTTGAAGTTTTGTCAGCGTCCTGCTTGCTTGTGCTTTACACTAACTTGCAAACTGTTTGTGCCTCAGGAAGCAGCCCCTACCCTGGAATGCCAGTTGATTCCAAATTCTACAAGATGATCAAAGAAGGTTTCCGAATGCTCAGCCCTGAGCATGCTCCTGCTGAAATGTAAGGGCCAGGATGGTTTTTCCTGCAAATAATGTTTCCATTTTTCTAGAGAGAAACCCAGACGTTGAGGGTTTTTACAGCATAATTTGAAATGTCACTTGGTTCCTTTTTTTTTTTTTATTAGAGAAGTTGTGGGTTTACAGAATAATCATACATACAATACAGGGTTCCCTTATACCCCATCCTATTATTAACATCTTGCCCCCTTGCACTGGTGTGGCACATTTTTGTAATTGCCAATTAACTATAACCTATAGTGTAACTTTAGGGTTTATAGTTTGTTTTATGCATATACATGGATTTATTTTATTTTATTTTTTCTCTGGTAACATATATAACCTAATACCTGTTTCCTTTTTATGACACCATGGTCAAATGCCATTTCTGTAGCTTATTTTCATATTCTATCAAAATACAGAACGTTTTGACAGCATGTCATACATCCATGCATTTTTATGCAACTGTCATTTAATGCATCTAGTTGTATGGCCCTGGAATTATTAAAATTGTTGCATGACATATATCTAAAGACATGTAAGGGTGTTAAGAGAAGTGGTAGTAAACAGCCGTTGTTTGCAGGTACGACATAATGAAGATATGCTGGGATGCTGATCCCCTGAAGAGGCCAACTTTCAAGCAGGTTGTTCAGCTAATTGAGAAGCAAATTTCAGATAGCACCAATCATGTGAGTATGCTCTGCACAGGCATGGAAAACCCCTCTTCTCCTGGTTCTAGGTCTGTTCCTCCTCTCAGGCACCCCTCTTTGTCCCTTGGCCTTGGGTTATAAATTGGGCTTCAGGGGTGGGGTGGGGGGTGGTAGACGTAAAGCAGTGGAAATGAATCCTTTCTGCCAGGCTCTTCTCTTCTGAGCCAAAGAAAGATGAGATTAAGAGGGAGAAGGGTGCTGTGCTCTGCACTCAGGTATAAAGAAGTAGAAGTTAACATGAGAATTGACCATACTTCCTCCCCTACCTCGAAGGCTGGTCACGGGCTTCATATGTTCTCCCTCTCACATGTCAGGTCTGTTCATTCTTTGGAGAGTTTGAGTGATCAGAACTAGAATAAAAGCATAAAAAAGAGAGCTTGTTACTGCAATGCATAAGCATTCTGTTCAAAGAGGCATAGCCAGCAAGTGGCAAATAGCTGTCATGCCCATGAGCCATATACAATGACGAGAGTTGTTTGAAGTTGGGGAGATCCTTCCTAGGGATTTGGAGAGGAGAGCATGAAAAGTCAAATCCATTATTTCCTTTCCTGATTTTTAAGAAGAATTAGTGATCTTTACTTGGAATCAGACTTTTTTAAAAATTGATTCTTAGCCTGGGTTATGTGTTTGGAGCTATCTTTTTTTAACAGCTGATACTTTTGGGTTAAAACATCTGGGTGTCAAAGCATATTTCAAATTAAACAGCATTTTTCCTTCCAATGCTTTGATTTTCAATGAGAGACCCTTGGAAGGGCTATGCATGTCTCAGCAAATTGTATCTGCTGTTGGTTTGTAGTTGTATAGAGATTTATAAACCTTTTAGTAAGTTAGATAGTGTTTGTTTCCAGATGTTTCTCTAGGAAGAGCCATACTTGAACACTTTTTTGCCATCATGTCATGTGTAATTAGACCTTGGGAAAATAAGGGGTAAAACAAAGCTTGTATTTTGTTTCGACAGTTGGAGTTGTTTTTTGGCCACCAAGGTCTTATAGACCTCTGCTCTTTAAGAGTCTTATCCCCTTATTTGTGACTCTGAAGCTTATAAGTGTGCTATTTGTTGCTGTGTTCATTATAGGACTTGCTTTATTGACTGTGGACTTGATTTCTCAGATTTATTTCAACATTGCAAACCACAGCCCCAAACAAGAGAACCCCTTGGACCATTCTGTGCGAATCAACTCCGTCGGCAGCAGCGCTTCTTCCACCCAGCCTTTGCTTGTGCATGAAGACGTTTGATAGAAAACAAGTGTGTGGGGGACTCCCTGACCAGCACAGTCCCTGTTCTTCTGGGTTCATCATTGTTCTTTTGTTTTCCTTTGACTTGCATCCCATCTGGGGTAGCGGGCTCCCCACTGTTGTCCTGCCTTCATGAGCACCCTTTAGAGGCTGATGAGCTTTATTTTCAGCCACCATCCCCATTGCAAGGGTCGAAACTGTATGTATTCCCAATAGCAAGGTAGCCCAGGAAATGGAAAATTGGTGATCTGGAAGAAGGGAGGGTGGACAGGCTGGACATGCTGTTGTCCTTTCCAAGGCTTCACTAATTCTGTTTGAAAAGTTAAGATTGGTATTTAATTTGAATAAGTGACAGTCACGTTTGGCCTTTGTAATCATCCATAATGATGTGTTGATGCTGCAAGATTAGAAGCTGAAGTCTAAGCCCTTTATGTGGAATATAAAGCATTATTGAAACAAAGGGCAAAAGTCCGAACATTTGGGCTTAGGAAAACTAGTTTTTCATGCTGGCAATGAGACATAGGCCAAGAAGAAAATGCTCCCTGAGCAGGAATAAAGGCCCACTGCTGTGAGCCACTGCGTGTGCTTTTGTACTGCTGACCTGGTTTTTAAATGCAGTTTGCTGTTAGGGAGTTGAATGGGAAAAAAGACCTCCCCAGTCAGCATTTATATAAACTCATCTATAAATTGTATGTGTCCATATATTTTGGGGGATGAGAATCTGCAAAGTTCAGTTTCTGTGTACAACCCAGCCCCATGTCCACTATGTGTAGAGATAGGTTAAGAGCCATACAAGTTCGAAGGAAACAGTTAATTTTTTTTAAAGAAAAAAAAACAAACATAACTGCCAAGCACAGTCTTAATGAACCTTTTTTTTCTTAAGTCGATGAACTTGCTCTATAGATTCTCCAGAACAAGTCTACCAGCTTTTTAGAATGGCATTACGCTCAATGGATTTGATGCTGTTGGAAAAAATTGCTGATTTACTGCATGACTCCAACAGGAGTGAGAAAACATTGCTGTCTTAGTTTGGATTCTTATGTAGCAGGAAATAAAATTTAGATATAGCCTCCTTATAGGCATGTCCTGGACATTGGGCCAGTATATATATATATATATATATATATATGTATGTATGTATGTATGTATGTATGCGTGTATGGGTGTGCGCGTGTATATGCGTGTAGACAAATATTTTTTGGGTATACTTGCGCTGAGCCCAAGAGGGTCCTTCAGTACCCAAGAAAGAAAGAAATTGGTTTTCGTCATCAATACTGCTCTTGTTTCTCTTCATACAGCTGTCTGGAATCACTAACCATAAGCTTGCACAGAGGCATAGAGGAAGCGGAGTGCTTAAGGACCTATTTATTTACCATCCACCTGCACTTAAAGCACCCTTGTTATTTATATTCAACATACTGTACCTGTTCCTTAGACATATTAGTCTTTTTGTCCCACTGATGCATATTTAAATGTTGCCTTTTAGGCTGTAGCCTGGAGAGTATCTTGCAGCTTACCTTTTGAAAAAAAAAATATTTTTTTTAATCACTGCCCACCTATAGGAGGTAAATGTGTACATGGCAGGGTAAGTGTTGTCGTACAAGATTCAGATACATTGCCATCATGGGTTTTTTCCTCCTATGTCCCTTAGAAAACATTTAGAGAACTGTGGCCATTAATCTAGAAATAACCACTTGCTTGCACTGGAGTTCTATGCTCTCGCACCTTTCCAAAGTTGACAGGTTTTGGCGTTGTGTTATGTAAGAGACGGTTGCTGTTTGCTATACTCTGTCTGAAAAATTCCTTTGTTATCTCTGTTGGCTTTGATTATAATAAAAAAAAAATTGGTTGATCATTGTAGATGTCTAGGTACTTCAGGGGCATTTCCTTGAAAGTTTTGTCTGGAATATTCTTGAAAGTTTATATTTTTATAATTTTTTTTTTTTTTACATAGGATGTTTCTTTGCAGTGGCTCAATGTTTGAAATTATTTTGTGGCTTTTTTGTAAATATTGAACTGTAGCAATAATGTCTTTTGAAATATTCCAAACCCATGAGTCCTTGAAAATATTTTTTATATATATGGTAACTTTATGTGTAAATATGTAAGCTGTGCAAGTTTAAAGGATATTGGTGTTCTTTGTGTTTCTTTTCCTGATATGTTGTCCATTTATTCTGAAGAATTCTAATAAAAATGTAAATATATAAATCAAATGGATTATTTTTATTGTTTCAAGCTTAAGCTTTAAAGTGTTAAAGTGCATTCACCCTGACATTAGAAAAACGTGTACCTGAAATGTATGATATATGCAGGACTATCAGATTACTAGAATTTGTTCTTGCACATTCAACCAACAGTTATTAAGAATTTCACATGTGGTGTATTTTCTCATATTAGCCTCACTTATTCACAATGTTGAAATCAAGAATCCAATGGATAAGGCGTCTGCCTACCACATGGGAGGTTTGCAGTTCAAACCCCAGGCCTCCTTGACCCGTGTGGAGCTGGCCCATGCGCAGTGCTGATGCGTGCAAGGAGTGCCCTGCCATGCAGGGGTGTTCCCCCGCGTAGGGGAGCCCCATGCGCAAGGAGTGCGCCCCATAAGGAGAGCCGCCCAGCGTGAAAGTGCAGCCTGCCCAAGAATGGCACCACACACAGGGAGAGCTGACACAACAAGATGATAGAACAAAAAGAAACAGATTCCTGGTGCCACTGATAAGGATAGAAGTGGTCACAGAAGAACACAGCGAATGGACACAGAGCGCAGACAACTTGGGGTGAGGGGAGAAGGGGAGAGAAAAAAAAAAATCCAAGATGGTAGGCTATATTCTTGTTGGCTTGGGTTTCACTATTAGATTGGCACAGTACCCCTTGTAATCCTTGTTTTTTTATTCTGGAACAGAATGAAGTTTCCATCCCTTGCTTGGAGGCAGGTGCCTTGTGCCTGTTATTTCCTCATTGTCTTGTGGCTGGAGCATCCTGTGTGACCAGGAGTTACTTCCTGGACCAGTGGAACCTGCAGAGGCTTGAAATGAAGAACCACTTAATCCTCATAAGACAATAATATTACACCCACAAAATACCATCAGTCTTGACCTCCTTTACTGACCTGGCATCTAACCTGCAGAAGTGTCTACTGAAAGGAAACGGGAGGCAGTGAAAGTTGAACTATAATAAAAAGAAATCACATTTTAGTCAGATGATTTACATTATTACAGATGAGAATGAATGCTAGCTGACCACAAATCAAAGACATCCTGTCTTTCTGAATGTCATTTACCCTTTTTTTCACATGTGTGAAATTCTGAGCTGGAAGCAGTCAACAGGCCCCAGTGTTGTTAGTCTGTAAAATTTCCCTCACTGGCCCAGTTTTTAATAGGAAATAGCATTAGGTGTTTGGTGTCCAGGCTCAAAAATCCTGTTGCCAATCCTGCCTCTACCACTTACTGTTGTGTGATGTTGGGCAGATTAGCTCTTGACAGTTTGTGATGATAGTACCCATGTCAATGCACTAATGAGAAACTGAAGTGGCCCTTGTTCATGTGCCTAATATGTAATTAGTGCTCACAATTGTAACTTTTTGTGATGGTTAGTTATGCTTATTAATTGGGAAGGAAGAAGATGCTCCTGTACAGGGAGAACCCAGTTACCACCCGTGTAGAATTAATCAAAATTTTGCTTCTAATTGTGGTCTTTCTCCTAAATGCAAACAGTATTGTACTATTTTGCTGTGAAACTTTACTTTGCTATACAAGTTACTCTATTTTATTGAAATCTCAACTTTTCAGCCAGGAATTCGAGGTTTTTCTGTTATTTTTCAGCCTTCCTTCTTCCCAATAACCCTCTTTTATTCTTCCCTTCTCACATTTCATGTTGTCTGCTCTCCCCCCATTAAGACCCCATTTTTCAACACCAACAAGATAACCTCAGCTGGAAACTGCCTCTGGATACCCGCAGTACCTCACACTTCTTAAGGCTCTTAAAACTTTTGCTGTCTTGTACTATAATTTGGTTCTTGTCTTATCTCCTCCCAGTCCCACTATATCTGACTTTAATTAGTAGTGCTAAGTGTCACTGGTTCCACTGGTATTATTTTTTACTTGTTAAAATATTTAGTTACCCGAGGCTGTTAAGCCCACCCAGCTGGGCCAGAACAATCTGTTCAGCAAATGGTGCTGGGAGAACTGGATAGCCATATCCAAAAGAAAGAAGATCCTGTCTCACACCTTATACAAAAATTAATTCAAAGTGGATTGAGGACCTAAATATAAACACAACCATAAAACCCCTAGAAGAAAATGTAGGGAAACATCTTCAAGATCTTGTGGTAGGCAGTTTCTTAAACCTTACACCCAAAGCATGAGCAACAAAACGAAAAATAGATAAATGGAACCTCCTCAAAATTCAACACTTTGGCACCTCAAAGGACTCTGTCAAAAGGGTGAAAAGGCAGCTTGACTCAATGGGAGAAAATATTTGGAAATCACATATCTGATAAGGGTTTAGTATCCATGATATATAAGGAGATCATAAAACTCAAAAATAAAAAGACAAACTAACTGATTAAAATATGGGCAAAAGACTTGGAAAGACAATTGTCCAAAGAAGAAATACAAATGGTGAAGCATCACATGAAAAGATGTTCAACATCACTAGTGATTAGGGAAATGCAAATCAAAATTCCAGTGAGATCACTACACATCTATTAGACTGGCCGCTATTAAGAAGTTAGAAAACTAAATGTTGGAGAGTGTATGGAGAGATAGGAACGCTTATTCACTGTTGGTAGGAATGTAGAATGGTACAGCCACTGTGGAGGACTGTCTAGCAGTTCCTAAGGAAGTTGAATATAGACTTGCCATGTGAATCAGCATTACCCATTACTGGGGTATATGCCCAGAAGAACTGAGAGCAATGACACAAACAGACATCTGCACACCCATGTTCACACCAGCGTTATTCATGATTGCCAAAGTTGAAACAACCCAGGTGTCCATTAACTGATGAATAGAGAAACAAATTGTGAAGTATACACACAATGGAATGTTATGCAGCAGTAAGAAGAAATGAAGTCATGAAATGTAACATAGATGAACCTGGAGGACATTATCTTAAGTGAAGCATGCCAGACACAAAAGGGCAAATACTGTATGATTGCCATATTATGAACTAAATATGTGAATTATAAATATGTGAAATATGAAAATAGGTAAAATTTATGTATAAGACCATTTTTCTTTGAGCCAAACAAGTGTAGGTTAATGCTACAAAGTGTTAATATCAGACAAAAATTAAACATTATACTAAGTGAAGGAGACCAGACACAGAGTACTACATGGTGTATGATTCCATTTATATAAAATGTAAATATAAATCAATTTATAAAGATGAAATTAGATTAGTGGATATATGGAGCTGAGGAAAGAATGCTAAGGGGTATGGCATCTTTCTTTTTGGAGTAATGAAATTGTTCTAAAATTTTGGGGATGATGATTGTACAACATTGTGATTACACTAAAAGCTAATGATTATACACTTTGGATAGATCAATATGGTATGTGAATATATCTCAATAAAACTGCTCAATAAGCAAATAAATAATTGTGCATGAACAGCCAGAAATAGCAGCTATGTACAGCAGGGAAAACGAAAGGGGAGGAATTTTCTTGCTAAGCTTTGTCTGTTTTTTTGTGTTTTTTTATTATTATTGAAATAATAAAAATGTTTTAATGATTGAGATGATGAATGCACAACTGTGATTATATCAAATACCATTGATTGTACACTTTGGATAAATTGTATGCTTTATTAATATATATCAATAAAATCGATTTGTTAAAAAAAAATTGTTATCCTGACAGTGAAATTTCATTTCCCACGAGCTGAAGACTTACCCAAGTTCATATACCAATACATAGAGTCAGAATTTGAATCCAGATCTGAGTCTCCATTTCACCAAGGATGGCACATATCTGGTCATTCTGTGCTGGCATCTGCTACTCTCATGTCTGTGCAGACATCACTCATCTATCACAGCACTCTACCATCAAGCCAGGATGCCTTAGAAATCTCAGCCACTCCAGGGGGGTCCATGCACATCCATTGGAGTTAGCCTAAGGACATATTTGCTACCCCTATACTCTTTCTGTTTTTTTAATCTGGTTGTGTCATCTTTTTTTCTTTTTTGGTGCGTCGCCTCTCCATACAGATCTGGGACACCTTTTTTTTTCCTTTTTTTTTTTTTAAGAGGATGACCAAGGTTTGATCCCTGGGTCCCTCCATATGGTATATGGGAGCTCAATTGCTTGAGCCACAGTCACTTCCCGGCCCTTACATGGTTTGAATGAGAAATTGAAGGTTACATCTGCATTGAGAGTAAAGGAGAGCCACCTGGGAGGAAATGGATCCAGGGAAGAAAGAAAATAGAATGCACAATGTTTACCCAGTGGGACCTATGAAGGTAGCTTCACTTCACACTAATGGTTGGAACTTTGGGGAAAAGGAAAAGGGAAATTAGAGAGGTTCCCTTGGGCAAACTTGCTGGGTCCTGCACAACTGCTTTGTGCAAACAAGGAGAAAAGAAGAAGGACTTTCATGGGTGGGAAAGGTGGAGAGGAGTGGAAAGTGGCAGAAATTGTCTTCTTTATTCAAAAGTGGGGAGAAAAGCTGAAACTTCCAAAAAGTCCCTGGGTATAAGGCAGAGAGGCTGAAGGTTGAAGAAGACCACGTCTATTAGTTTCCCCGACTGCTGTACCACAAATTGGGTGGCTTAAAGTAGACATTTATTCCCTCACAGCTCTAGGCTAGACATCCAAAATTAATGTTCCCTCTGAAGGCTCTGAGAGAGAATCTATTCCATGTATTTCTCCTAGTTTCTGATGCTGCTGACAATCCTTGATGTTCCTTGGTTTGTAGAAGCATCACTCCAATCATTGCCTCCATATGCACATGACAGTCTTGTGTGTTTGTGTCTCTGTGTCCAAATTTCCCTCTTCTTATAAGAACACCAATCATATTGGATTAAGAGTCCACCCTAATTCAGTCTGACCTCATCTTAACTAATTACATCTGCAAAGAATAATTCCAAATAAAGTCATATTCGTAGGTACCTGGGATTGGACTGAAGATATATTTTGGGGGAGTGCAATTCAACCTGCAACACCATTTCCGACCCCAGGCTTGACCTTGGGATCAAAGCCAAAGCCTGTATGGGGGGACAGACCCCACAAGAGAGATCTTGGAACAAGCTGGGCTGGTAGGAAGTACCACCTGGGTTGCCTTTGAGTGAGCTTTGATGAAGGACGGGCCTCAAAAACCTGTTTTTTAGCAAGTTTAACAGTTTGATATGGTTCATGAATTCCAAAAATAGATATTGGATTAAGTTTATAAAATGGTCTATTCCTCTGGGCATGATGAAATTATTAAATTATGATTAGGGCTTTGATTGGGCCATGTCAGTAGGGTATTGAATCCCACCCCCTTTGGTGGGTGGGAACTCACAGATAAAAGACATGGCTAAGGACAGAGTTGGAGTTTTGAAGTTGGAGTTTTTGTTGTTGGAGTTTTGATGCTGGAGACTTGAGTTGGAGCCTTGGGAAGTAAGCACAGAGAAGAGCTTGGTTGTGAGGAAAGAGAAGCCAGCCCCAGGAAGAAAGGAGCCCTGAGCCCAGAAAGCATCAAGCCCTGGGAAGAGAAGAACCCAGAAAGGCTGAACCCTGGCAGGCATCAGCAGTCGTCTTCCTCCAACATGTGGCAAAAGACTTTGGTGAGGGACGTAACTTATGATTTATGGCCTGATAACTGTAAGCTCATACCCCAAATAAATACCCTTTATAAAAACCAACCAATTTCTGGTATTTTGCATCAGCACCCCATTGACTGACTAATACAGCAAGTGAACTGGTCCTCACTAAAGTACTGAATTTGGCTCTAAAATCTCAAATGCTTTCCAGAGTACAATTTCAGAGGACTCTTCTCAATTATTTTAATATCTATAGTAGTAGCTAGAAGAATACTTGGCCCATAGCACAACCTGTCCTCCTTCAGAGTTGCCTTTTTGTCTCCCCTTGCCTACCCTCCCTTGCCATCCTCCTCTCTTTTCATCCTTCAGTCATCCCCCTTTAAAGGCTGGAGCTCCAGGGTTTGGTCCTTTATTATTCTTTCATCTGATGTGGTCTTTCCAAATTCTAGCTTATCTCATCTAGTTCCTGAGATTCACTTCTCACCTATAAACTGACAATTTCAAACTATTTCTCTAGCTCTGACATTTCTTCACTGGTGTAGACTAGGGTTGACAGAATGCCCAGTTAAATTGGAACTCCATATCCACAACAAATAAATGTATAGTATAAGAATGTTCCTTGCAGTATTTGGGACATATGGATACTAAAAAGTTATTTATTGTTTATCGAAATTCAAACTTAATATTTTGTTTGAAGTTAGGGGCTGTACCTAATTAATCATTAGACATTCAAGGTCCAGCACCTGGATGATATGCTGAAGTTTTGGGGCTAATTAAAAAAACAGAGGAGGAAAAAGCAAAACCAAAAAAACAAAGGAGGAAATTTATTTTAGTAAAGGTCTCTAGGTGGTCACCCCCTTAGTTTTTGATGTCTAAAATGTTATTTACCTTCATTCTTGAAAAATATATTCACTGGATATAGAACTCAAGTATGGCAATTATATTTCCTCTTTTTCATCACATCTGTTTCCATCATCTTCTGGTTTCCATTGTCCCTGTTGAGAAGGCAGTTCAGTCTGCCATTTTTTTGAAGGTTATCAACCTTTTTTTCTTTATTGCCCCTAACATTTTCTCCTTGTCTTTGGTGTTTGTAATTTCACTATGATATGTTTAAGTTTGAGGTGTTTTTAATTTATTGTGTTTGGGATTCCTTGGCTTTTGGGATCAATAGATTGGTGTCTGTAGCAGTTTGATATGGTTATGAATTCCAAAATTGATTTTGGATTATGTTTGTAATCTGGTCTGTACCTGGGCATGATTAAGTTATGATTAGGGCTTTGATTGGGCCACATCATTAGGGCATTGAGTCCCCACCCCTTGGTGGGTGGGGACCCACAGATAAAAGACCTGGCAAAAGACAGAGTTGAGGGTTTTTGATGTTGGAATTTGATGCTGAAACCTTAAGCTGGAGCCCCAGAAAGTAAGCACACAGGGGAAAGAGAAGCATGCCCCAGGAAGAGAGGAACCCTGAGCCCAGAGAGAAACAAGACCCTGGAAGAGAGGTACCCAGGAAGTCTGATCCCTCACAGATGTTGGCAGCCATCTTGCTCCAGCATGTGAAAAATAGACTTTGGTGAGAGAAGTAACTTATGCTTTATGGCCTGGTATCTGTAAGCTTGCACCCCAAATAAATACTCTTTATAAAAACCAACCAATTTCTGGTATTTTGCATCAGCACTCCTTTGGCTGACTAATACAGTGTCTTTCAGCAATACTGGAAAATTCTCAGCTCTTAATACCTTCAGATTGCCTCTGCCCCTTTTTGTTTCCCTTTTTCTGGGGCCCCAATTCAACATATCTTAGATCCTTTCACTCTATCCCCCATGCCTCTTAATCTGTCATTCATATTTTCCTTCTTTCTGTCTTTGCTGTATGCAAGAAAATAACTGTTCTTCCTCTTATCTGATTCCCCCTTCAGTTATGTTTAAGCTGTTCAATCTGTCCATGGAGATATTTTAGCACCTTTATCGAGGCATAATTAATATCCCATAAGACTCACCCATATAGTATCATTCAATGATTTTAGTAAATTTATAGAATTATTTAACCATCCCCCAATCCAATTTTGGGACATTATTAACCAATCCAATTTTGGGACATTATTAACATCTTCCCAATTTTTCCTTGTGCTTACTTACAGTTAATCTTCCCTCCCATACAGTCCTCAACAACCATTCATCCACTTTCTATTTCCATAAACATATATCAGTACTAGGATCAGCTTGACAATTTCTACCAAAATGTCCTCTAGGATATTGACAAAGAGTTCATTGATTAATTTGGGGAGAATGGTCTTCTGAACAATATGGAGCCTTCCAATCCATGAAAAATAAATGTCTCCACTTATCTAGATCTTCTCTAATTTCCCTTAGCATTGTTCTATAGTTTTCAGTATACAAGTCTTGCAATTCTTTGGTTAAATGTGTTCCCTTTCTTTCTTTCTTTCTTTTATTTATTTATTTATTTTAAATTTTATATTTCACTTGATTTTTTAAAATTTTATATTTCACTTGATTCTTTTTTTTAATTCATTTTTTTTTTAAAAATTACATTAAAAAAATATGAGGTCCCATTCAACCCCACTGCCCCCACCCCCCACTCCCCCCACAGCAACACTCTCTCCCATCATCATGACACATCCATTGCACCTGGTAAGTACATCTCTGGGCATCGCTGCGCCCCATAGTCAATGGTCCACATCATAGCCCACACTCTCCCACGTTCCATCCAGTGGGCCCTGGGGGGATCTACAATGTCCCGTAGTTGTCCCTGAAGCACCACCCAGGACAACTCCAAGTCCCGAAAACGCCTCCCCATCTCATCTCTTCCTCCCATTACCCGCACCCAGCAGCCACCATGGCCACCCTTCCCACACCAATGCCACATTTTCTCTGTGGACATTGGATTGGTTGTGTCCATTGCACATCTATGTCAAGTGGGGGCTTAGATTCCACATGGATACTGGATGCTATCCTCCTGCTTTCAGTTGTAGGCACTCTAGGCTCCATGGCGTGGTGGTTGACCTTCTTCAACTCCATGTTAGCTGAGTGGGGTAAGTCCAATAAATCAGAGTGTAGGAGCTGAAGTCTGTTGAGGCTCAGGGCCTGGCTATCATATTGTCAGTCCAGAGATTCAAATCCCCTAAATATATCTTAAACCCCAATACCAACTACAATTCCAGTAAAGTAGCATGAAAGTCTTGTGAAAAGAGATCCCATCTGAGTCCAGTTCCATCACGCAGAAACACCAGCTCCAAAGAAGGGCCATCTGATATGGCAGTGAACCCCATCTGCCATGACCATAAAACCTGTGGGTCTCTTTAGCCCTCAAAAGAACCAATACCTGGGGTTGTATCTACTTTATCTGTCTCTGCGACTCTGCTCAGGTGTGCATAAGGGCAATCCTTCTGACAATCTCCAGACTCTTTTTTAGAGACTCGTAGCCATATAAACTCATTTCTCCTTTCCATTTCCTCCTTACATTAGGTCAAACAGCATTTTAAAGTCCTGTTATTATATGTAGACAGGGATATTCTGCTGCTCCGCATTGAACCTTTAATTCAAGGTCATTTTCTAATTGCATCTTCAGCTGGTATTTGGTAGTGATCCCTCGGTGCCAGGGAGGCTCATCCCCAGGTGTCATGTCCCACGCTGGGGGGAATGCACTGCATCTACATGCTGAGTTTGTCTTCGAGACTGGCCACATTTGAGTAACATGAAGGCTGTGAGGAGGAAACTCCCAGGCACAATGCTGCTCTAGGCCTTGTTCTTATTTCAGGCATATAGGCTCACAAGCATAGTCATTAGTATCAGGAGGCCACTGTTGAACCCTCATTCCTTCCTGGTTCTTACCGTTGCACCTGGGGGACTGCCGCTGCTCCCCTAGGGACCACGACAGAGCACTCCCGGCCAGGAACCCAGTACCCCCCCAGCTGTTGTTTTTAATTGTTTCCACTATGAGTATCTAAACATTACCATGCACCCTGGACATATGCCCTGTATAACTCCCTGTCAACCATATATAGCCTTTCAATAACATCCCATACCAGTATTCCTCCGCCGCCATTGTTGAACCACTCTGTGATCCAAAACTTCCCGTAAAGTGAATCCCAATATAATGTCAGGTTCCCTTACTAGTACAATGGAATATAGCGATGAGTTTAAAGGTTAGATCTAGAGTACATATTGATTTGGAAAAATTTCTACATCCTATCTTTTTCTTTTCTTTTTTCCTAATTATTGAGCTTCTCTTCGCAAGAGTCTTAGATCACAGTAATTCATATATACAATATACAGACACCAATTTATTTATTTACTTTTTCAAGAAATTTAAATCCTTGAGGGATAAACATCACACAAATTTGGTACTAATGGCCTTAGCAGTAAGGTTGATTCAGAATTGGGCATGAACCATTCCACTATTTCCATGGGTGTGAGTTACCTTTCCCCAGATTACTTTGATTTTGTTAGGTTTGCCACCAGGAATCACTGTGCTGTTTCTTTTTGCTCTGTACACATAAGCTCATCTGTTGCCCAAACAGAATTCAGTTTCATCTTGGGCAGAAATGCCTTCAATTTTAAAAAGAGCTGTGTGCTCCTGCTGGTTCCAGAGCTCCAGCTTACAGCCAGTGAAAATGGCTTTGGACCACAGCCTTCCAGACATATTTGCCATTTTAGAAGTCCTGTGCCCAGCAGGCCTCTATAGCCTCCAAGATGGCGAAAGAGAGTTCCCCTTCTTTTTTATGGTATTGTGACTGGAATTGTTTTCTTAATTAAATTTTTGGATTGTTTCTTATAAGTATAAAGAAATACAGTAGATTTTTGTATCTTTATCTTATAACTCATGACCTTGATAAGCTCATTTATTAGTGCTAGCTCTTGTATGTCTGTGTATTTCTTGGGGTTTTCTACATACAATTTCACTTCATCTGCAAATGAAGATAGTATTGTTATTATTTGCCTTATGACTAGCTAGAATTTCCAATACAATGTTCAATAGAAGTTGCGAAAGTGGGCATCCTCTCCTTGTTCCTGATCTTAGGGCATAAAGCATTTAGTATTTCATTATTAAAGGTAATGTTAGTTGTGGATTTTCAACAGGTCAGAGAACTTTCCTTTTGTTCCTAGTTGTGTGTGTGTTTTTTGTTTTTTTAAAAACCATAAATGGATATTGCTTTTTTCTGCATCTATTGAGGCAATCATGTGATTTTTGTCTTTTATTCTATTAATATGGTATATTATGGTAGATGGCTTTTGGATGTTAAACAACCTTGAATTCCTGGGATAAATCTCTTTTGGTCCTGGTATATAATTTTTCTATGTTGCTGGATTTAGTTTGTTAATATTTAGTTAAGGATTTTTGTGTCTATGTTCATGAGGGATATTGTAGTTTACTTGTGCTTTCTCTGGCTTTGTAATGGTGGTAATACTGGCTTCAAAGATTGAGTTGGGAATATTTTCTCCTACTCTATATTTTGAAAGAGTTGTGAAGTATTGTTCTTATTGGTATTATTTCTTCTTTAATCTTTTTTATTTTTCTCCCCTCCTACCCCACCCCCCAGTTGTCTGCTCTCTGTGTGCATTCTCTGTGTGTTCTTCTGTGTCCACTTGTATTCTTGTCAGTGGTACTGGGAATCTGTGTCTCTCTTTGTTGCATCATCTTGCTGCATCAGCTCTCCATGTGTGCGGCACCACTCCTGGGCAGGCTGTGCTTTTTTTTTTCATGTGGGGTGGCTCTCCTTACGGGATGCACTCCTTGCACATTGGGATCCCCTACGCAGGGGACACCCCTGTGTGGCATGGCACTCCTTGCACGCATCAGCACTGCACATAGGCCAGCTTATCACATGGGTCAGAAAGCCCTGGATTTGAACCCTGGAGCTCCCATGTGGTAGGCGGATGCTCGATCCATTGAGCCAAATCCACTTCCCTATTTCTTCTTTAGATCTTTGATAGAATTCTCCAGTGAAGTTTGAGATTTTCCTTGCAGGAAGATTTTTAATTACCAATTCACTTTCAGGTATATTCAGATCTTCTATTTCTTCTTGGGTACATTTTAGTCATTTCTGTCTTTCCGGGCATTTATTCAATTCAGTGAAGTTGTCTAATTTATTGGCACAAAGTTTTCTATAATATTCCCTTATAATCTTTTTCATTTCCGTAGAGTTGGTAGTAATGCTCTCTCATTCCTTCCTGATTTTGGTAACTTAGTCCTTTCTCTTTAACCTCAGTCAGTCTAGCTAAAGGGTTGTCTTATTCTGTGGATGTTTTCAAAAAAACATACTTTTTAAAAATCAATTTTATTGAAACATTTTAATAAACCATTCAATCCCTCCAAGTTGTACAAGCAATGGTATTTCTTATAATCACATATTTGTGCATTCATCACTTTAATCATTATTACAGCATTTTCATTATTTCAATATTAATAATAATAAACAGAAAAAAAAAACCAGACACAGAAACAAACAAGAAAATTCTTCACCTCTCAATTTCCCTATGCTTCTCCCACTGTACATAGCTGCTGTTTCTGGCTATTCTATCCAAAATAATGGCTTTTAGTATAATCATAATGTTGTATATTCATCATCCTAAAAATTCCAGAACAATTTCATTGCTCTGAAAAGAACAGAGGTGGCTTAAGTGAAAACCAACCTTTTGTTTCAACAATATTCTTTATTGTTTTTCTGTGTTTTGCTTTATTAATTTTTACTCTAGTCTGTATTATTTACTTTCTTCTCCTTGCTTTTGGTTTAGTTTGCTCTTCTGTTTTCATTTTCTCAAAGTAGACACTTAGGTGATCAATTGAGGACCTTTTATCTTTTCTGATAGAAGCTCATAAAACTATAAATTCTAAGTACTGTTTTAGCTACATTTCTTATATTTTGATACATTTTATTTTTATATGGTCAATTTTTGTTTTCTTTTGATGCAGTCTTTTTATTCAACTCAGAATATTTCTAATTTTGTTTGTGATATCTTCTTTGACCCACAGATTAATTAGAGTGTTGTTTAATTTCCAAATATTTGGGGATATGTCAATTTTTTCCTGTTGGTGATTTCTAATTTCTGTTGGTCAGATAGCATACTTGGTATAATTGTAATCCTTTTAAATATATTGAGACTTTTTTTATGGGCTACCATATGGTCTATTCTGGCGTATGTTCGACATGTGCTTGAAAATAGTGTGTAATTTGGCAGTCATTGAATGAAGTGTCCTATATATGTCAATTTGAGTTGGTTGATAATGTTGATCATGTTTTCTATATCCTTGCTGATTTTCTATCTAGTTCTATCTATTTTTTAGAATATAGTACTGAAGTTTCCAACTGTAATTATTGAATAGTGTATTTTTCCTTCCAATTCTGCTAGTTTTGCTACATGTGTTTTGAGACTCAATTACATTCAATATACATTTATGATTGTTATATTTTCCTGATGAATTTACCCTCTTTGCCTCTAATAATATTTCTTGTCTTAAAGTCTATTCTAATATTAATAAATGTATGTCAGTTCTCTTTCAGTTATTCTTTGCCTGGTGTCTATATTTCTTTTACTTTTTTTCCCCTTAGATTTACTGAATTTAAGATGTGTCTCATGTGGCCAGCATCTAGTTGGATCTTGCTGTCATATCTAGTCTGATAATTTCTTCACTTTGTTTTGAGTGTTCAGTTCATTTATATTTATTATAATTACCGATATTATTGCATTTACATTTGACATTTTCCCTTTGTTTTCTAATTTCTTCTTTTCTTTTTTGTTCCCTTTTTCTTCTTTGACTACTTTCTTTTGTGTTAAATAAATATTGAAAAGTGTACCAATTTAATTCCTCTGTTGATTTTTTGTACTATTATTTTGAGTTATTTTCTCAGTGGTTACTTTAGGGTTTATATTATGGATCTTTATTTATCACCATCTATTTCATATTAATACCTACTCCCGATATACTGTAGAACTTTATTACATTAGTTCCACTTACTCCCTTTCTTTGTGGTATTATCATATATATTATAATTTTGCATTATAATAATGTTATACTTATTGCTTTATAAAAACTTATGTTTTAAAAAAAGCTAAGAGAAGAAATGAAAAAATTTATTTAAGGATTCTTTTGTATTGACTCCCTGTTTACCATTTCCAGTGCACTTCATTTCTCCTGTGGAATTATATTACTATCTGTTTTCATTTTCTTTTGACCTGAAGGACTTCTATCAGTGTCTTCTTTTTAAAGTCAGATCCCTCCATAGATTATCTCAGTCTTTGTTTATCTAGGAATGTCTTTATTTTGTCTTCATATATATAGTTTTCCTAAATATAGAGTTCTTACTTGATGTATGTTTTTTCTTTATTTCAGTAGTTTGAATATGTCGTTCCACATATCCTGGACCACCCATTCCATTAATTCAGCTGTTAATTGTATTGATGTGTGTCACTTTTCTCTTACTGCTTTCAAGATTTTCTCTTTGGCTTGGCTTTCAGAGCTTTGTATATGATGTATCTAGGCATGGGTCTTGTATTTATCTTATATGGGGGTTTGTTGAGCTTCTTGAATGTGTAGATTAATGTTTTCCATCATATTTGGGTGGTTTTCAACCATTATTTCTCCAAATATTTTTCCTTCACTTTTACCACTTTGCTCTTTTTCTGAAACTACCATTACATATGTTTTGGCACACTTGATATTGATTCACAGTGCTCTCAGAAGCTCTGTTCCTTTTCTTTAATCTATCTTCTCTCTTCAGGCTAAATAATTTTTCTTGTTCTATCTTCAAAGTCATTGAGTTTTTTCTTCTGCTATTATGAATCTGCTATTGAATTCCTTTAGTGAATTTTTCATTTCAGTTACTATACTCTTCAATTCCACAATTTCCATTTTTTAAATAAATTATATTAAATTATATTTCATTATTGAGCCCATTTGTTGATTCATTGTTATACTTTCTTTAATTCTTAAAACACGATATCTTTCAGTTTTGTTTTTTTTTTTTAAAGATTTATTTATTTATTTAATTTCCCCCCCTCCCCTGGTTGTCTGTTCTTGGTGTCTATTTGCTGCATCTTGTTTCTTTGTCCGCTTCTGTTGTCGTCAGCGGCACGGGAAGTGTGGGCGGCGCCATTCCTGGGCAGGCTGCTCTTTCTTTTCACGCTGGGCAGCTCTCCTCACGGGCGCACTCCTTGCGCATGGGGCTCCCCCACGCGGGGGACACCCTTGCGTGGCACTCCTTGCGCGCATCAGCACTGCGCATGGTCAGCTCCACACGGGTCAAGGAGGCCCGGGGTTTGAACCGCGGACCTCCCATATGGTAGATGGATGCCCTAACCACTGGGCCAAAGTCCGTTTCCCTTTCAGTTTTTTTTAACATACTCATAAACCCTGCTTTGAATTCTTGCCTACCAAACACAACATTTGCAGACACCCTGAATCAGTTTCATTGAGTTACACACATGTGTTTTACTTTTTCTTTCTTTCTTTCTTTCTCCCCAGGAATCACCAGGGATTGGAACTGAACCTTGTACACATGAAACATTGAAGCAGATGCTCAAGCATTGAGCTACACCTGCTCCACACATGTGTTTTTCTGAGTATGGGTCACACTGTCCTGTTTTTTGCATGTGTTAGAATTTTGTTGTTGTTGAAAACTGTATGTTTTACATAATATTTTGTAGGAACAGATTTTTATTTCCCCTATCTGAAGATTGTTGTTATTGCTCTTTCTTTCTCCTTCCTTCCTCATTCTTTTCTTTTCTTCCTTCCCTCCTCCCCTCTTTCCCTTTCTTTTTCTTTCTTTCTTTGTTTCTCTTTCTCTCTCTCTCCCTCCCTCTCTCTCTCTCTCTCTCTCTCTCTCTCTCTCTCTCTCTCTCTCTCTCTCTCTCTTTCTCTCTCTCTCCCTCTCTCTCTCTCTCTCTCTCTCTCTCTCTCTCTCTCCTCTCTCCCTCTCTCTCTCTCTCTCTCTCTCTCTCTCTCTCTGACTCCTTTCCTTCCTGTCTCTTTCTCCCTCTTTCAAAGTCATTTGGGCTAAACACATGAACTATGTCTCCTCTGCCATATGTGGCCATTGATGTCTGTACTCAATTTTTTTTATCCCCCCTTGCAGCTTTTTGCGTGCTATCTGCTCTCTGTGTCCATCCACTGTGTGTTCTTCTGTGTCTGAATTTATTTTTATTTATTTCCCCTCCCCCCTTGTGGCTTGCTTGCTGTCTGCTCTCTGTGTCCATTTCCTGTGTGCTCGTCTGCGTTTTTTGCTTGTCTCCCTTTTTTGTTTCATCACCTTGCTGAGTTATCTCCCTGCAGCACTTGCGGGCTGGCAACACTCCGTGGTGCTTGCGGGCTGGGCGGCTCTCTGTGGCACTCGCAGGCCAGGTGGCGCTCCGCAGTGCCTGGGCCAGCAGCTCTCCACAGCATGCGGGCGAGCTGCCTTCACAAGGAGGCCCTGGGATGTGAAGTCAGGGCCTCCCATATGGTAGACAGGAGCCCAACTGATTGAGCCAAATCTACCTCCTTCTGTACTCAATTTTTAAAAATATTCTTGGTATTCAACCTAACTTCCTAAGTGTTACCCATATTATCCGCATAGCTTCATGGTCCATGAATGATGTTGTGCTCAAACATCTTGAGCTGATAATGCTTCAATTCTCTGCTGATGATCTTGTGCTTGGATGAGGGAGCACATTCAAAGTTCTCGCAGTTTTCAAATCTGGCTTAGTATTTTCTTCCTGTTGGGCCTTTTTGAGCCTCCTGTATGCATACACACAGACTCAGTGTTATCCAAGAGTGTGTGTGAACAGCTTGGGCTCTCTCTGGTCTCTGCTGTACATGTGCACAGCTTAAATAAGAGTATACTTGCTCCAACCACAACTCTATCTAAGGCTGGTAGAACTGAGTTGTTGGTCCTTCCCATGTACCTGCCTCTAATAAATCATTTCCACAGACTATGGCACTACGCATGTGTCTTGCCTACCCTCCAAGTCAAGTAAGCTCCCTTCCAGCATGGCAGAAAAGCTGTAACAATGTGCTGTTCATTGTCTTGAAAACAATTTTGGCAGATTATTTGAAGCCTTATATAAAAATGCCTTTCTCCAGAGAGGATTTTTATTTATTTCTATCAGGTGTCAAGGGACACTAATATCTGTTGCTTGCAAGTTATGTTTTTAAACTTCTGTATACCTCAGTTCTTTTAGCTCTAAACTGAAGGTAATAATAGAACCCATCCCTTAGGATTGTTAGAGAATTAAGCAAGGTAATACATGTACAGCTCTTACTAAGGTGCCTGGCACATAGGAAATGCCTCAAAGTTGTTAGTTATCTTTTTTTTTTCCACTGGATAAAGATGAAACTTTATGTACTGTGGTAAATTAGTCGTTATTCCCAATTCTTTTTTCCCTCCTGGTAATAGAATTTTGCATTCATGCCCCTTTCCATGTCACTTTTTCTCCCACTAGATTAGATATTATCTTAGTTTCCTAGTACTGTATAACAAATTGCCACAAAGCTAGCAGTTTAAAACAACATTCATTTCTATAAATCAGAAATTCTGAAAGATTTCTTGGGCTTCCTGTTTAAGGTATCACAAGAGGAGATCAAGGTGGTGGCTGGGATGGGCTCTTATCTGGAGGTTCTGGGAAAGCCTACCCCCAGTCTAATTCAGATTGTTGGCAGAATTTAGTTCCTTAGGGCTTAGGGCCTAGTCCCCATTTCCTTGCTGGCTATCAGCCAGGGGCCACTCTCAGTTTCTATAGACCTTACTGAATGCTCTCCTCCATTTTAAGCCAGTAATAGTGCATTGAATCCTTTTTTGCTTTGCATTTCTCTGAGTTCTTTTCTGCAACCAACCTGGTAAAATTCTTTGCTGTTAAAGGACTCAAGTGAATAGATCAGCCCCACCAAGATAATCTCCTGATATTAAGGCCAACTAATTAGTAAATTTAATTGCATCTGCAAAATCTCTTTGGTATGTAATGTGCTATAATTGTGGGATAAACACCACGATTAAAGGGCATGAAGCCATTTTAGAATTCTGCTTGCCACAGGTATACAACCCTCCTTATTTGGTCTTGTGATTTGCATTGACCAATGGAATATAGGTGGAACTGACAGTGAACCAATTCTAAGGCTTTAAATGTGTCACGTGTTTGTACTTGCTCCTCCTGTACTTCCATGAAAGAAGCATCCTTCTGTTAGCCACTAGTCAGAATGAGACTCATTTATCACATTTGAACTCAACCCATCGTGTAAAGTAAAGCTACCCAGCTGAACCACAAAACTGTGAGGAGAATTTGTACTTATTTGTTACACAGCATTATCTCAGCAATAGCTGACAATGCACTTTATTGATTAAAATACTTTGTTGTATTAAGTTACTTCTTTGCATTTTCACCTATCCCTATAAAACATTTGAGGAAAGTCACAATTATTTTTATCTTCCAACCTCTAGAGTGCAGAATTTAGTGCCAATAATAATCTGGATTTCTGGCTTCTCCTGCAATATGGTAATGTCTAGCAATATCCTACTCCATTTCTACATGTCAACAATTAACTTGGAATGTATAACAGTTATCTTTCCTCATCACTCACACAGTGCATCTATAAGCACCCACATCTGGCCTTTTATCCATTGGAGTTACCTGCCTGGCCCTGGAAGACATTTGAGATTTTGACTCCTGGGTTGGGTCCCATTGCTTCCCCAAAACTTAGTAGACTTCAACAGCTCACTTTTGCTTACTGAGGAAAGTCCAGGTTCTCTAGTGAGCTATTGAATACTCGTCATTAAGCACTTCAATTGAATCATTTATTACTCACTTATTGAAATTCTCTGAGAATGTTAGACTGGAATTCCAGCAAATTTGAGCTTCTATTACCTTAAAGCTTTAGTTCACACTATTCCTCTGACCCAGTCTAGACATTCTGAGAAGTGCTGAGGCCCACCTTTTCCTGGAGTGGCCTCTCCGTCACTACTCTTAGGAAAAAACATCATGGCCTAAACACCTATGGTTTCTTCTTAGGTCCTTTTCTTTTCCTGTCTGTCACTGTGACCATGTTCTCATGTCTCTCTCTAATGACAGAGACAATTATTAATTTTGTGGCCCCAGCAACATTTTGAACAGTGTCTTTCAGTTGGTATGTATTAAAATAATTTTAGTGAATTAATTTTCAGTTATTTTTGCCCTGTGAGATGACACCAAATATTTGACTCTTCCTTATGGAATTTCCTTTCTTATTGAGTCATTTATTATCTCTGAGATCTTTCTTGATGTTTTTGGCCACATAACTATCAGAGATAACTGATTGGTTTTGCCTTTTTAGAATAATTATCACTGATAATGATGATAATGATAGCTACCATTTATTTAATGCCTATTTTGTACATGGCCCTGAACAGGATGTTTTACACATATTACCTTTTTAGCCTCATAACAACTCTAAGAGGTATGTTTTACTTATCCCATTTAAGTGTGAGAAAACATTGCCTCTGAGAGGTTCACTAACTTGCCGCAAACCTCATGGCTAACTCAAGTTTCTTTGATCCCTGAATCCTAGAATTTTTCACAGCAACTTCACCATGCTAGTTAATACATGAGCAAGACCTTTATTGTCCTTTTCTAGGCTTTGGGTGGTCTTTTAGCCATTTCATTTCATCTTCAAAAATATAAGAAAAGGTAAAGAAATCAAATCAACCGCTTTGCTACTTGCTATTAATGTCTCTAATATGTTGGTGAGAGGGGTGGTTGAGATGAAAGCTAATGGGAGGCCCCAGAATTATCTGATGGTTTCACAGGTTCATAACCAGTCTATTTCCTTACGTACAATGTAAGCTTCCTGCCAGGAACATTCTTCTTTTTATGCTTCAAAGAACAGTCTTCTTCATGTGAGCCTTGGGTTTGCAAAAGGGAATGGCATGTAAAGTGTAGAGAGTAGCACTAGGAAGAGAGGGCAAATCAAGAATTTCAGACCAAGGAGAGTATGGCTGAAAATACCACATTTCCTCTGCTTCAACAGTTGTTATTGTATTAGTAAATTATATACTAACAAGCTGTTCCCCATATGTCTCTTCCATTGTTGATTCCACTTTCTTCGGTTAGACACATCTTTTACAATGTGAGTTCTTCCATAAGGGGTTTAACCTCACAAGGCCTAGGTCTTTGGGGTAAATGCTCCTAGTCAAAATAACTATTCTCCAGTGGCTCGCACACGTGTCTTCATCAATGGTTGACATGTGCGTGCTTTTTCGAGCACATCAGGAGGACTGTGGTATATTTTATGAGACTGACCTTTCTCTTTGTGGTCTGTGGCTTAGCAGATGCTCTTGTTCTATAGCAAATGAAGAATGAGGACAGGCACAAGGATTTTTTTTTTCATGGCTGCTTATCTCAGGATATGAATAGGCATTCTGGGGCAGCTACAAACACTTTTTGTCTACACATGGACTTTGTGCCAAACCCCCTTATATGGCATCATTTGCCTCTGGGTGCGTTTTACTCCAGTGGAGTGTTTGGTGTAGAAAACCAGTATGTTTGAACTGATTTTCTCCAGTGCCATGTCCAGATATTCCAGATATTCATATATTATAATTTGAAAATAGTTTTCATTTGGTGAGCTAATCAATTAGCAACTACATGGAGTGGCTTTGTTGAGAAGGATATTGAGACTGCAACCAGACTCAGTGAGAAAGAATGCTATGATTGATTAGTTATGTCTGCCTGGACATAAGTATGTGGAAAGCATTTACATTTGCTAACTCTTACATAGCACCCTTATTTAGGTCTTATTATATTCTAAGTGCTTTACGTACATCAATTAATCTGATCTTCTCAATAGCCATATGCAATAGTTAACCATTTTATAGATGAGAAAACTAAGGCACAGAGAATTACTTGACCTTTAATTATTTACCACTTCTTTAAAGTGACCCATTATTAAATACTAAGCACTTACATTATTTCATTTTATTTGTCTCAACAGCCTTAGATATTTATCTGCATTACACGGATGAAGAAACTAAGTCTTAGGAAGGTTAAGTACCTTGTTTGACTCCAAGGTCCCTTTCAATGGAATCAGAAATTTCAATGTTTCTTTTTTATTCCTACTTAATCTTAAAATAAATGAAAATCCCTATAAATGTAATGGATAGTGGCAATAGGGTTCCCAGAGTTCGGCTTGCTAGGGTCTTACCCACCCTGCTGTTCCACAGCTACCCCTCAGACTTCCTAATCACAGACCTCACTTGGGAAACTATTGAAAGTCCCCTGCAACTGAAAATCCATCTTGCCATGATGTGGGCTGACTTTGGCTGATGGCTCCTTTTATGCTAAGATTTCCTGTTTCTAGGGCCTTCAGGGACATTCCCTGGCTACTTAAACATGGACTTCCTTTTGGCTTAAATAGGAAGTTATGGAAGGAAGTCCACTTTCCTTGCCTTCAGATTTGCTAGACTTTTTCAGTTTTCTTTCTTTTTTTTTTTTTTTTGCATAAATATACTCATTTTTAGAGTAGTTTTAGGTTTAGAGAAAAATTACACAGAAAGTAGAGAGAGTTCTCATATGACCCCTCTCCCTCCCACTCTGCACATACATACACACACACACACAGAGGGAGAGTTTCCCCTATTATTAACATCTTGCTTTAGTATGGTATGTTTGTTATAACCAATATTAATACATTGTTAGTAACTTAAGTCTATTATTTACATTAGGGTTTATTCTTTGTGTTGTACAGTTCTATGGTATTTTGTTTGTTTATTTTGTTTTTTTAGGAGGTACTGGGGATTGAATCAAGGACTTCTTACATGGGAAGTAGGCACTCAACCACTGAGTTAATTGCGCTCCTATCTATGGGTTTTGACAAAAGTATAATGTAATATATCCACCATTATGCCATCACATTTAATGAACTCAGTGCCCTAAAAAAATGGTCTGTGCTCCTCTAGTCATCCCTCCTTCATCCCCTACCTAGAACCTGTGTCAACCACTGATCTTTTTGCTGCTTCTATAGTTTTACCTTTTCCAGAATGCCCTAACGTTGGAATCATACAGTATGTAGCCCTTTCAGGCGGGCTTCCTTCACTTAACAATGTGCATTTAAGGTTCTCCCACGTCTGTATAATTTGATAGCTCTTTCATTTTTATTGTTGAATATTATTTCATTTTATGAATGTAGCAGTTTATTTATCAATTCACCCATTGAAAGGCATCTTATTTGCTTCCAATTTTTGGCAATTATGAATAAAACAGCTGTAAATATTTATGTGCAGGTTTTGTGTGGACATTTGAGTAAATACCTAGGAGTGCAATTGTTGGATCATATAATAAGCCTATTTTAGCTTAAGAAACTGCCAAAATGTCTTCCAAAGTGGCTGTACCATTTTACATTCCCACCAGCAATGAATGTGAGTTCCTGTTGCTCCACAACCTCATCAGCATTTGGTGCTGTAGGTGTTCTGGGTTTTAGCCATTTTGTTAGGTATGTAGTGATTTCTTGTTTTAAGTTGGGACTTTCTAATGATATATGATGTTGAGCATCTTTTCATATGCTTAATTGCTATCTTTATAGCTTATTTGGTGAGGTGGTTGCTCATCTCTTTTGCGTCCCCCCCCCCCCTTTTTAATTGGGCTATTTGTTTCTTTACTATTGAGTTTTTAGAGCTCTTTGTCAGATTTGTGTTTTGCAAATATTTTCTCCTGGTCTGTGGCTTAAATTTCTTTTTAATTTTTATGTTACTGTGGTGGTTTTGAGGACTGTATGTACAGAAAATAAATTATATTCTTAAAGCCGGTCAATTCCTGTGAGATCCATTCCTGTGGATAAGTAGGACCTTTTGACTAGGTTACTTCAGATGGAGCATGGCCCAGGGCATGACTTAATCCTCTTACTGGAGTCCTTTATAAATGAGATGAATATGGAGAGTTGAACTGGAGTCCTTTATATGAGATGAATATGGAAAAAAAGCCACAGAAACTGAGAGAAAACCACAGAAACCAGAACCTGAAAGCAATGAAACCCGAAGAAGAAGGGAGAGACCAGCCGACGCCGCCATGTGTCTTGCCATGTGACAGAGGAGTTCAGGATCACTGGCAGCCTGTCTTTGGGGAGAAATCATCACCTGATAATACCTTGATGTAGACATTTTCATGACCTCAGAAATGTAAGTTAGTAACCTAATAATTCCCATTGTAAAAGCCAACCATTTTTTGGCATATTGCGTTTTGGCAGCCTAGCACACTAAACCATTTATATGCTATTATTATGGAAATTTTCCTCAGTTGTCACTCCTCTTAGGTAATCAATAGTAATTTTTATAGGGTTCCTTCCATACTTTGTATCTTCATACAAATTACACACACAGATACATGCTTTTCCTGCTACTTAAAGAAATAGGACCATAGTATACACTCTGCAACTTGTATTTTTAATTTACACTATATCATAATTATCTCTTCATCACCACATATAAATTAAACATAATTTTCCAAAATATGGAAATACTAAGAGTCTGATGTTTTCAGATAAAAACTTGACACAGTGGCTACTAGACACCTAAGATCTTATATTTTTGGTCTACCTCTAACAAATGTAGAGGATTTCATGGCATTCAGTTGTTTGTTCAGGTTAAAAATGAAGTGGAGGAAGTGTGTGATGTTCTATTTTAATCCATTTATTAAATAAAGATAATACATGTGAAAGTGCCTAGCACAATGCCAGGCAAGTCGTATGTGCCCATTAAACATTGATTAAATCTGAAAATATAACGTATTTTAATAAGTCAAACTGAGCTGAGAAAATAGAAGGAATATTGCTTGGAGTGACTTTTATTCAATATATTTTAAAAGTAAGATTATTAGCTTTTCTTAGATTTCTAAAAGAAATTGGAAGAAAAGAGGTTATTTTCCAATCACAGGCATACTTTCTATAGTTCAGTTGCCTATGATTAAAATAAAGCCAAACCACACCAGAGTTACATTAGATATTCACTGTTCAGATAACAATAGGTTATCACTTTCCCTTTGAACAGCTTTCCAGTGATTGCACTCCCTCCCCAAAGAATGTCAATCCTCACTCCTGTTTGGTTTGATCTGTGAAGCATTAGCTTGCTCTTAACTGACAATGAAAGTAGCTGCACTCCAGGTACTTGTCAGGTAGTATAACTCCAACTCCCTGACATCCAGAATCTATCAAAAGCCAAGTATATGGAAACAACACTTAGGCACAGTAGTCTGAAGAATAATCAGTTTATCACTCTCCACTTTGAAATTCAAGCTCTATCTATGCACATAAGAAAGCTGTGTGCATGGACTAGCTTGTGTTATCCCATAACCCCAGAAAGGTTTTTGCCAAATTATACTTTGGGGTATTTCATCAGCTTCTACCTTAGATTAAAGAAATTGTGAAAAGAACGTTATTGTGATTACTGTTTGCTGTTTGGAGCCAAGAACTCCTGAATTTCAGTCTCAGCTCTGCTATCTATTAGCTATAAGGTCTTAGGCCAATTGTGTAATTTCTCAGAGCCTCTATTGCCTCATCTAATAGATAAAATTGAGAACAACTCCTAACTCGTGGGCTTTTAGTAGAAATAAATGAGATAACCCAAGTTAAGTGTTGGCAGTATTGTACTCAATACATGATCTCACTGGAGCAGACATTGTTTAACCTGTAAATTGTAAAGACTAATGTTCAAGTTCACTGAATCCTCTGGGCAAATTGACTGGTCTCTAGTTTGTCCATCTGTTTTTCTCACACCTATCAAATTATGTGCCAACCAAAGTCAGTTGTTTTGTTCCTAAACTTATTTATGCCAGTTGAATTTTTTTTAATTGACTTTGTAATAATATTACATTAAAAAAATATATATATGAGGTCCCATTCAACCCCACCACCCCCACCCCACCTCTCCCCCCCCCAGCAACACTCCTTCCCATCATCATGACACATCCATTGCATTTGGCAAGTACATCTTTGGGCACCTCTGCACCTCATGGTCAATGGTCCACATCATGGCCCATACTCTCCCCTATTCCATCCAGTGGGCCCTGTGAGGATTTACAATGTCCGGTGATTGCCCCTGAAGCACCATCCAGGGCAGCTCCATGTCCCAAAGACGCCTCCACCTCTCATCTCTTCCTGCCTTTCCCCATACCCATCAGCCATCATGTCCACTTTTCCCAATCCAATGCCACCTCTTCTATGTGGACATTGGATTGGTTGTGTCCATTGCACCTCTATGTCAAGAGGAGGCTCAGATTCCACATGGATGCTGGATGCAATCCTCCCACTTTCAGTTGTAATCACCCTAGGCTCCATGGTGTGGTGGTTGTCCTTCTTCAACTCCATCTTAGCTGAGTGTGGTAAGTCCAATAAATCAGATTGTAGGTGCTGGAGTCTGTTGAGGCTCAGGACCTGGCTATCACATTGTCAGTCCAGAGATTCAAATCCCCTAAATATATCTTAAACCCCAACATTAACTGCACCTCCAGCACATTAGCATGAAAGTCTTATGAAGGAAGATCCCATCTGAGTCCAGATTCATCACACATAAACACCATTTCCAAAGAGGGGCCATCTGACCTGGTAGTTAACCCCATCGGCCATGACCATAACTCCCATGGGTCTCTTTAGCCCTCAAAGGAACCAATATCTGGGGGTTGTATCTGCTTTATCTGTCTTTCTGACTCTGCTCAGTTGTGCATGAGGGCAATCCTTCTGACAGCCTCCAGACTCTTTTTTAGAGACTCGTAGCCATATAAACGCATTTCTCCTTTCCATTTCCCCCTTACATTAGGTCAAACAGCCTTTTAAAGTCATGTTATTTTATGTAGACAGGGATATTCTGCTGATCCGCGTTGAACCTTCCGTATAAGGCCATTTTCCAGTTGCACCATCAGTTGGTAGTTGATAGTGGTCCCTCGGTGCCAGGGAGGCTCATCCCCGGGTGTCATGTCCCACGCTGGGGGGAAGGCATTGCATTTACATGCTGAGTTTGGCTTCGAGACTGGCCACATTTGAGTAACATGAAGGCTGACAGGAGGAAATTCCCAGGCACAATGCTGCTCTAGGCCTTGTTCTTATTTTAGGCTTATCAGCTCACAAGCATAGTCATTAGCATCAGGGGCTCACTGTTGAACCCTCACTCCCTCCCGGTCCCCGCTGCTGCACCTGTGAGACTGTCGCTGCTCCCCTAGGGACCACGACAGAGCACCACTGGCCAGGAACCCAGTACCCCTCATGCTGTGGTTTTTAATTGTTGCCACTATGAGTATATCCAAACATTACCATGCACCCTGGACATATGTTCTGTACAGCTCCCTGTCAGCCATATATCCCCTGTCAATGGTATCCTATACCAGTATTCCTCCATTGCCATTGTTGAACCACTCTGTGATCCAGAACTCCCTGAAATTTGAAGCCCAATATAATGTCAGGGTCCCTTACTAGGAAATTATGCCAGTTGAATTTGTTACCATTTAACTGGAATTGTGTTAATAAGAATCAAGGCAAATGTCTGGAAAGCCTTAATAAAAGGTGAGTGAGTGGCTGAGAAAAGTTGCTATTAGAGCAGAAACAGCTACTCTATTACTAACTACTCTGCAATAGTGGGCATAGCAGCCATTTTTAAAAATGAGGAAAAGACTATGAAAACTACACGAAATCTGCACTCAAATCCAGAAGAAATCTATACTCAAAATACTTCACAAATTGTCTAATTTCACATTGTGCTTTCAATAAACTGAAACTCCAAATCATAGATGATGTACTGTGAATGTGATCTATGTAGGAAAAATGATACTGCAACTCAAATTAGAGGACTCATAGTAAAGGGCATTGTTCTACACCGAAAGATTGGGTGATGAATGTTCATTCATGGGATATAGGTTTAAATAAAAAGGTTTAAAGTACATTTGTATCATATTTTAAAAATAATTTCCTCAATTTAACCAGCTTTTTAAAAAAAAATCAGCAATGAGTCACTGATTCAGATCACTTTTGCTGTATAAATTATCATTAACAACATTTTTAATAGCCTCAAAAGAACTCTTTTTCTGCTTCCAGAACAAGTAGTACAGTTCCATGAATCTCCCTGTTTTGGCCTAATGGATTTTGTGAATTAAATAATTGTGTTTCCTCTTTGCTGTCACTCCTTGAAAGCTTAGAATCCAGTTAGTGATTTACCTCTTGCAAATGGAGACATTTAAATGGCATGCATTTTGAACTAACCTCATGTCTGTCTCCTTGTGTCTCCCTCATTTCATTTTCCTTTATTTTTTAACGTTTAAGTTCTTTTATATAACTTTATGTATACTCAAAGTACAGCTGTAGATGACCCAAAACATCTATTACAGGCAAACAGAAATTTAATACAGGGAATTAGATGCATATAGATTTTAAGAGCTAGTTGAGTGAGGTCTCAACTGGTTCTCCAAAAATGGTTCTCTGAAAAACACTGCTGCATTGTCCCATGAGGGATGCTGCTGCTTCTGCCACAGACAGGATATGTAGATCAGGATGCTCCCCCTGGAACTGTTGACTTCAAAGCTTCACCTCAAAAGCTGCAAGCCAGGCTGCTGTTGAGGTTGTCTCCATTGCCTTTCCTAGGGGCTGGGCAATGGAACAGAGCTGCAGAAAAACGCCCATGGTTGCCCATGGTTGCCCATGGGTACCAACCACAGTAACCGAAGCAGGAGGGAAAATAGCTTCCACCCCGCTTCCACTTTTCTAAACCTCATACAAATGCTAACTCTAGCTTCAAAAGATGGTGGGAACTATTTCTTAGATAAATGCTTTACAGTACTGTAAATCACACAAGAATAAGTTTGCAATGAATGTGAAGGGAAAATCCACTAGAATAGAATTTTGTGGGTCACCATAAATACTTTCTGAAACAAGGTGGGGGGAAATCCAATTAAAAAAATGCTCTGCTCCCTTACTTTTTTAAAAGTAAAAGAAGCAAGTTCTCCTATTATGTCGTGTTCAATATACCTTTCTTTCTGGGACAAATAATGAGGGTAACATGGCGGCAAAAGAAGAGGACTTGAAGTTAGTAGACCAGAGCTGAGTTCTGAGTGTACTTACAAGACATGGAATAACGGACAAGTCACTAACCCCCTGAGACCCAGGTTTCTCACCTATGAAATGAGAATAAGACTAACATCTGCCCTAACAGCCTCATCTGATATTGCAGGGATCAAAGGAGACAGGGCGGGCAGCACATTTTGCTTCATCAAACTTTTCCGTGATCGGGATCTCATTGTTTTTGGTGAGACATGTCATATTTCTTTTACTTCTCTAAAACAAATTTTATCTGCTCTGCACCCTGATCCTACCATGCCAGCAAGAGATTTAGTCTAAGTCATTATAGGAATTTTATCTTGTCGTCAGTGATGTGTGGGGGTCCTGAGGCTTACACAGTAAATCAGAGGTGGTCCACACTGGTCACTGCGAGATGCACATTTAAAACCTCTGCAGGGTCTCTTGAAGCCAGGCATTTCTGCTGCTTCCATGCCAGCTGGGGAACTGGTCTTGGCATTTGGCCAAGAGTCTGACCACCTCAGGGCCTGGCTCTCCATTTCCTTTGAGGATCTGTAACCTTATCGGAGCATTGTGGAGTGCAGAGCGTAAGTCTCAGCTACTTGCTGCACCAAAAAACTCCTGCCCCCCAAATATCCCTATGTCACCCTGCTACAACCTTTGACCCCACAAGTCCCCTTTACCTCCTTTCTCACTCTGGGAAAACCTAGGCCAAGGACTCCCAAGAACCTACACTTTAGAACACAAAGGCCATGGAAGGGAGGGGCTCTTGTCTTCTGGCAGCTTCTGCCTGTCATACAAATTAATCTCTCAACAAATTGTACTGCCATGTCTGAAAAATAGTTTTGAGACCTGTCAAGGGTCATGCAAATGCATAGAACACAACTCGGGGCTTCACTGTTTCCCTAATCTGGTGCTAGACTGGCCCTAACAAGCAGTAGCATTTCAGCTGTGTCTTCAGAGAACCTCCTGAAACTGTACATACTAGAAAATAGTTACCATTCTAGTCACCATTTTCGTTAGTGGGCTTATATTCATTAGGAAGGAAACAGAGGGGCACAATGGGGGAAGCACCGTAGGGAACTCTTCAGCCCGCCTAGGCCCACCTGTATGCTGCTAACCAGGCTGGGAGACTACAGGTCACTTCTCCTCTGTGGGGCCTGGATTCACCATCTTTGAAATAAGATGGTCACGAACTATCAGTGGTTTTCAAAATACTCGATGGGCATGTGGACATTTATCTGTTTTGTGTATCTGGTTAGAAGAAAGAGTTCTCGAAGCAAGGAAAAAGTTTGAAAACCACTGGACTCGTTGATCTTTAGTGTCTGTGATTCTGTGCATGCGGCTGACTGCTGAGAACAGGTGATGACCTTTCTCGTGCAAGGGGTCCTACCTAGGCCCTCTCTTAGACAGGAACTAGAATGCTGGGGCCCTATCAGCTAGGAAGTCAAAAACACAGTGTCAGAGCTGAGCTCTTTCAGGGTGCGTTCAGTTCATTGGGAAACATGAGCTGTCAGTGCGATGCCTATTACCTGGCTCTGCCTAGGGGTGCCAAGTTTGAGGTAGATGAATCAGGACAGAACTTTCTCTTTTGGCTCTTACCTACTGCTTTGGCCTTTTCCATCTGAGCCAAGTGAAGGCTACAATTCTAAAGTATAGAGCACTTTCTCCGAAGTCACGACGGGTAATATTAATTCATTAATTAATCAGTCATGAAATCATGACGCATTTAATCTCTACATCAATAGGCACTTTCTGAGTACCTGCCCTGTGTGATGCCAAGGACTAGGTGGCAGGCATGCAGTGATAAATGAGGCATAGAAAGTGCCCTCAAGGAGTAGACAGTCTCCTGGGGTGGGCATAGATCATAAATAGATAATTTATTACCATGGGATCAAGGGGTCTGCACAGTGCTTGAGAATACAGAGAGGAGAACAATTAGCTTTGTGTGGTGTATTAGTTTGCCAGCAGCTGCTATTCAAAAATACCAGAAATGGGTTGACTTTTATAATGGGGATTTATCTGGGGTAAAAGCTTACAGTGCAGAGGCTGCAAAAATGTCCAAATCAAGGCATCATCTAAGATGCTTTCTCACCAAAAGTCGGCTGCTAGTAGATCCAGGAGTCCTGCCATGAGGTGAGGCAGGATGCGGGTTTGCCTGTCTCACTCTACTTTCTCCTTGAGCTCAGCCATGGGCAATCAGGCATCTCTTCCTGGGCTTCATCTCCTTGAGCCTCTCTGGGCTTCTCTGTCTTTTCTGCAGCTGTAGACAAATCTGGAGTCCTCTCTCTCAAATGGCAGGGTAATAATGGCAGCGCTTTCTTTTCTGTGTTTTTCTCTCTGTGTATTCTTAGTTTATATTAGACCCAGCAATAGGGCAGAGACTAATCAAACACCCTAAAGCACTCTCATCAAATGATCTAATCAAAGGTCCCTTAACTGAATTTAATACAATCAAAGGGCCACACCCATAGGAATAGATTAGGTCAAGAACAATCTTTCCTGGAATTTGCAAAATTCAAACTGTCAAACCTGGGGAGTCAGAAAAGGCTTCTTGGTACCTGGAATATAGTAGTTACTTGATAAATATTAATTGAATGAGGCTGATGTTTGAGATGATTGATTTTGGAGCTAGATGGCTTGGAATGGGATTCCAGCTCTACCACATCAGTGGATATGTGACCTTTTGCAAATTTCTTAACCTCTCTCTGTCTCAGTTTCCTCATCTGAAAAATGGGGTTACAAGAACCCCTGCTTTATCCCCATAGAATTCTTGCAAGGATTAAGGAGCTAATATGCGTAAGGTGCTTAAAACTGTGTGTGTGTGCTACCTGGTAAACTTACTTGCTGCACAGGCCTGCTGATTACTATGGATGTTGAAGAGGAGTTTGCAAAGTAGAGAAATGGGGGGAAAGATAGTGAATGGGATCTAGGCTGAATGCACATGAGAACGTTTCAGTAGCCCACTGAGGAAACTTGCTATGATTGAAATTTTTTTAAAAATGGCACTTGTCTTCCCTTCTCCCTTTCTTTGCCTTGTTCTCTTTTTCCCTTTTCACATCTTTCTTCTAATCTCTGCCCCCTTCTCTCTTTCCCTCAACCTCCCTTCTGAGATTTGCTCATCTTGCTTCTTGCCCCTCTTTATTTCTTTGCATTCTATTTTTCCTTCCTCCCCAGTTCCATTCCAACCAAGCTGGTCCTAAATACATTTCTTTAAATGCCTAAAAAGCAAGACCTTCCTTTTCCCTGCATCCTCCCCATCCCCAAATAAGAAGCATAGAAATAGGATTGGGCCAGATGAGAACAGAAGAATAAACATTTTTTGTTATTGTTTTTTTGTTTGTTTGTTTTGTTGTTGTTGTTTCAGTAAAAATTCCTAATGGGAGCCCCTTCATTGCCAACACAGTCAGGGCTTTCTTGATGGCATGAGTAGCTTGGGTGATGGCAGCTTTTGATCATTTAACTTTTTAACTTTTTATTGTCAAACATGGTAGCAATTTTCAGATAAATGGCAGTAATCAACAGAACCATCCCTGCTGACATCCTGAGGGTTATAAAGCCTGATCCTCAGAAAAAAAAACCACTCATGAATTTACCATCCTTAGAAATTAATGCTCAGGCATGAAGAGCAAGAGCAAGCCCTGGAGCTGGGGTAGAAGGCCTTTGAGACGTTGGGCCTGGCCACGTCTCCATTTTTCATTCTTCATATAAACTCTGCATATCTACCATGTGCCAGACCCTGGGAATGCAACATTGACAAGGCAGACAAGGTCCCTGCTCTACTGGAATAACTTCTAATGGGCAATGTAGACCACTAATAAGCAAAAGCATGAACAGGATGCTTTTACATGGTTATAAGTATGATAAAGAAAAAAAATAAAGTAATAAAAATGTCTTGGTGGGAAGGGCTTGCTTTAAATTGGATGGTAGGGCAAGTTCTCCATGAAGTGGAGTGCTTGGACCTGAGTCCTTGATACTCACATAAAGACCTGGGGGAAGTAATTCTGGGCAGGTGGAATAGCAAGTGCCAAAGACCTGAGGGATGGAGAGTAAGGAGTGAGTGGGGCAGGTGGTATATGATGAAGTTGGGGAAGGACATAGGAATCAGGGTACGTAAGGCCTTTAAACTTCATGTATCATTTAGTTTTGTAAGTGACAGTGACTGATCAGGTGATTGCATCAGAAAAGGAATATCTGAAAAGAGTTTGTATAGCCCATAAGATTGCCAGGGTCAGGCTTGGAAAAAACACAAGAGCAAGGAGGCAGCAGTTGGACACCTGCAACAAAAATACTTGTACTACCACCCCACCAGCACTGGTCACCCCCACTGGACAGCTGTCAATGCTGCTTCTGCCCCCACCTGAATGGATTCTCTGCAGTCACCAAAACTTTATTCAAATGGTGGGTGTGGTAGTTTGAGACTGTAGGTACCCCAGAGACGATCATGTCCTTAGAGCTAATCCATTCCTTTGGGTGTGAACTTAATGTTGGTGGGAAATTTTATTAAATTCTTCAGTTAAGGGCCTTTGGTTATATTATTTCAGTAATCTAGGTGTGTCTTAATCCTCTTATTGGAGTCCTTTACAAATGGTATGAAAGCAGAGAGACAAACAGAGAGAAAAAGCTACAGGAGCTCAGAGAGGACCACACAAAAGCTGAGAGAGAAAGTCACAGCAGAGCAGCCAGCAGCTGAAAGCAGCAGAGCCAGAGAAGGCAGAGACCACAGACTGCAACAGAAGAACTGTAGCCAGTCTTTGGAGACAGAGCATCCCTTGATGATGCCTGGATTTGGACACTTCTTTCAACCTCAGAAGTATAAGCTTTCAAGTCAATTTTTCCCCATTGTAAAAGCCAACCCATTTCTAGTATATTGCTTTTGGCAGCTTTTAGCAAACAAAAACCGTGGGCATTTGTGGCTGATTAGTTGAGTGCTCATGTACCTACTTCTTAGGGGCAGGAAAGGCTGGAAAATAGTGTCTGGAGTATTCTTGAGTATGAAGCAGTGTCTCCCGCCCATTAAGATTCATAAGGCAGGGAATTTCCCAAATGCAGAAACTGGGTTAAGATTCTGGATGAGACCAGAAATGGCAAATGTCTACGTTATCATGGTAAGAGCTATCTTTTTATTTAAATACTTTGGGAAGTCTTTGGAGGACTTTTAAACAGGAAGTGATATGATCCGATTTTTGTTTTTAGAGGGTTGCAATGCCTACTAGATGGAGATTGGATTGTAAGGGGGCAAGAGTGAAAGCAGGAGGCTACTGCAGGGGATAATATTGAGAGATAATGTTGACTTCACTAGTTTGGTTGCAGTGATGGTGGTAAAACATGGTTATATTTGGAATTTATTTTATAGGTGAAATGAACAGGACTTGCTGACGGAGTTGATGCAAGTGATTAGGGAATGGGATAATCAGAGATGGCTGTTTTTCTCAGTTAAAAAGTTTAGTGAATGGTGATGCAATTTACTGGAATGGAAAATCTGGGGGGAAAGTCAATAGTTCATTTTTGACATGTAGGAGATGCCTATTCGTTACTCAAGTGACAATATCAAGTAGATATTTGAATTTTACAGGAATGATTCAGAAACAAGATGGAGGTTGGAGATAGAAATTGGCAGGATTCTCATTATTTGTCATAGTTATGTCCTAGAAAGTCACTGCGAACACTGAATTAGTGAATACTGAACCATTGCTCTAGGGGAAATACAAAGTTCCTGCCAGCCTCTGGTCACAACGTTTTTGACACCTGATCAATACATAACCTTGTTTTATGGGTACTTCTGTTTAAAGACATTTCATTTAAGATGTAGCTGAGTCATTAATATTGAAGTCATGTCCAACAGCACTATAATTCATGCTTGAATAAAGTTTATCTAACACACTTATTTTTTTCCGTAAGGCTCATCATGGCCCTCTTGTACTTAGGAACACTAGAGAGCACTTCAGCTCATGTTTGGGGCCATTTTAAACAGTGAAGTCACCAGGAAAAGGCTCAAACATGCTACAACCCTGGCACTAAATATAGTGAAAAGGACACTTTTTATGGTATATTTAGTGCTGGGGGGGAAAAAAAGGCAAGGTATTGCCTTGCTTACCTTGAAATGCACATGTTAGATGATGCAAATATTTTGCTGTTCTGCATGTGTTCAGGAATCACTGGGAAAGCACCACAAATATGGTTTTGGGATTACAAATAAATTTTAGTGAATAGGCAAATAAAAAATACAGAATCTACAAATAATGATGATTGGCTATAATGCTCATAATACCTATACATATATAGAAATTTTTTTTCTGTATCATTTGAATAAGTTGCATAAACCATTACCCTTTATGGCTAAATACTTCAGTGTATATTTTATAGAAACACTACTGTTGATGTTCCAGTTAGGTCATTTGACCCAATAATGCCTTTTATAATTTTTTCTTCCTGTACAGAATCTAATCTAGGATCAGGTATTCCAGTCTCCTTTGATTTGGAATGTTTCCACAATTCCTCTCTGACTTTCATGACACTTACATTTTTGAAGAAGATAATTCCCCCCCCATTTTTTTTTTAAATTAGAGGGTTTGCAGAACAATCATGCATAAAATACAGAGTTCCCATATATACCGCCCTAATATTAATATCTTACTTTGGTGTGGAACATTTGTTACAATTGCTAAAGCATACTTTCATAATTTTACTATTAACTATAGTCCATGGTTTAACTTAGGGTTCACTGTTTGTGTTGTGCAATTCCATGGATTTAAAAAAAAAAATTATTCTAGTACCGTATATACAACCTAACATTTCCCCCCTTTTAACCACACTCAAATATATAATCCAGTGCTGTTAATTACATTCACAATGTTGTGTTACCATCACCACCATCCATTACCAAAATTTTCATCATCCCAAATAGAAATTCTGTACATTTTTAGCCTTAACTTTCTATTCTTTAACCCCACCCTATCCCCTAGTAACCTGTAGTCCGCATGCTGTCTACAAGGTTCATGCATGTTGTTACATGTGTCAGAACTTTGGTCCTTTTTATGGCTGGATAATATTCCATTATGTGTATATACCACATTTTGTTTATCCATTCATTGGTTAATGGAAATTAGGGTTGCACCCATCTTTTGACAATTGTAAATAATACCACTATAAACATTGGTGTGCAAGTATCTGCTCAAATTCCTGCTTTCAATTCTTTCGGGTATATACCTAAAAGTGGGATTGCTGAGTCATATGGTAATTCTATACTTAACTTTCTGAGGAACTGCCAAAATGTCTTCCACAGAAGCTGTAACATTTTACATTGCCACCAGCAATGAATGAGTGTTCCCATTTCTCCACATCCTCTCCAGCACTTGTAATTTTCCATTTTTTAAATGATAACCAGTGGGTGTGAAATGTCATCTCATTGTGATTTTGATTTGTATTTTCCTAATGACTAATGACATTGAACATCTTTTTGTGTTTTATGGCCATTTGTGCATCTTCTTTGAAGTGATGTCTATTCAAGTCTTTTGCCTATTTTTAAATTGGGCTATTTGCCTTTTTGCTCTGGAGTTGAAAGATTTCTTTATATATTCTGCATATTAAACCCTTATTGCGGGAAGCAGATGTGGCACAAGGGATAGGGCTTCCACCTACCATATGGGAGGAACTGCCTTTGATCCCTGGGGCCTCCCAGTGAAAAAGAAGAAGAGAAAGCATGCCTGCATGGTGAGCCAGTGCCCACGTGGTGAGCCAGTGCCCATACAAGTGAGTCATGCAGCAAGTTGATGACACAACAAAAGAGAGACGAAGGGAAGAGTCAAGGTGAAGCACAGCAGAAACCAGGAACTGAGGTGACAGCGTGGCTAACAGGGAATCTCTTTCCACACCAGAGGTCCCCAGGGTTGAATCCCAGTGAATCCTAGAGGAGAAAAGATGAGAAGACCAAAAAGAGAAATAGATGCAGAAGATCACACAGAGAATGGACACAAACAGCAAAAACAGCAAACCAGGGGGAAGAGGAGGGGGGAGGGGGGAGGGTTTGGCGGGAATTAAATAAATTTAAAAAATCTTTAAAAAAAACCTTATTGGATAAGCAAATATCAAATATTTTCTTCCATTGTGTAGGCTGTCGCTTTTCTTTCATAATAAAGTCCTTTTAGACACATAATTTTTTATTTTGATGAGGTGCCATTTATCAATTTTTTCTTTTGTTGCTTGTGCTCTGGGTGTGAAGTCTAAGAAACCATTGCCTAACTCAAGGTCCTGAAGATACTTCTGTATGTTTCCTTCTAGGAGCTTGATAGTTCTGGCTCTTATATTTAAGTCTTTGGTCCATTTTGAGTTGATTTTTCTATATGGTATGAAGTAGGTTCCTCCTTCATTCTTTTGTAAGGGAAATCTCCCCTCCCCATTTTTAATAGTTTGTTCTTCATTTTGAGACAGTGTCTCAAATGTTCCTCATTAAGAGACAATTCCCCATGATTAGATTCAGATTTTGCGCTCTAAGCTGGACTATTACATAAGTGATGCTTTGCTCTTCTTGGGGCATCATGTTTGGAGGCACAGGATGCCCATTTACTCTCACAGGCAAAGGAAATTTTTAAGAGATTTTTTTATTGGCATGTAGAAAAGTGTTTAATAATAAGTATACAGCTCTGTTATCACAAAGTGAACACTCTCTACTACCATCACCAATAACTTAATAGAAACTAGAAGCACCCCATATCCCTCCCTTGTGTAGCCTCCCTGTCTCTTCTTCCTCTTCCACTTCTCCTCAAAGGTAATCATTAATCTGACTTCTAATACTTCAGTTTTGCTGCTTTTGAAGCTCAATATTATGTTTGTAAGATTCATTTACATTATTGATATAGTTGTAGTTTGTTCATTCTCACTGCCATATAATATTCCATTTTATAAGTATTCCACAATATGTCCATTTTATGATTGATTGACATTTGAGTTGTTAATTTGGGGCTATTAAGAATAGCACTGCTGTGAACAATTTTGTACATACCTTTGGTTGAACGTACATATGCTTTTTTGTTGGGTATATTCCAAGGAGTGCAATTACCGTGTCATAGGATATCCAGAGGTTCTGCTTTAGTAGATATTGTCAAACATTTTTTACAAAGCAGTTGTATTAATTTTCACTCACAATAGTGGTGAGAGTTTCAGTTGTTCCACATCTCTCTAACATTTGTAATATACTGACTTTAAATTTAGCCAATCGAGTGTGTAATACAATCTCATTGTGATTTCATTAAGCATTTTTCTGATGGAAAGACTTTACACATGCTAATGGCCATTTGGCAGTTCACATTTATAACATTCCTGTTCAAGCCTTTCGTCTATTTTTCTATTGCTTTTTCTGAGATTTTCTAATTGACTTGTAGGTTGTTCTTGATTTGTATTGTTGGCTTTATGTATTACAAATATCTTCTCCTACTTATTCTGTTGTTTGCCTTTTTACTGTCTCAATAGTGTGTTTTGATGAGCTAGAGTTTCAATAAAGTCTAAGTACACTGTTTCCTTTGTGATTATTATGCTTTGTGTACTGCTTAAGACATATTTTTCCTTTTCAAGACTATGAAGATATTTTCACATTTTATCTTCTAGTGGCATTAGAGTTTTACTTTTTACATTAAAACATGTAGGGAAGCAGATTTGGCTCAACTGACAGAGCATCCGCCTACCACATGGGAGGTCCAGGATTCAAACCCAGGGCTCCTGACTTGTGTGGTGAACTGGCCCACACACAGTGCTGATATGTGGAAGAAGTACGAAGCCACAGAAGGGTATCCCCCGTGTAGGAAAGCCCCATGTGTAAGGAGTGCACCCCATAAGGAGAACCATCCCTCATGAAAAATGTGCAGGCTGCCCAGAAGTGGTGCCTCACACATGGAGAACTGACGCAGCAAGATGACGCAACAAAAAAGAGACGCAGTTTCCCAGTGCCGCTGACAAGAAGACAAGTGGACACAGAAGAACACACAGCAATTGGATACAGAGAGCAGACAACTGGGGCGGGCGGGGGAGAGAAATAAAATTAAAAAAATAAATCTTTTAAAAAAAACCATACATTTAAACTATAATCCACCTGGAATTGATTTTTATTTGAGTAGTGAGGTTAGAGTCAAGTAGCATTTTGTTTTCTATATTGATATCCAATTGACATGACTTCATTCATTGAAAAGACCATGTTTTTCCTCCATGCTCCATTATGCCACTTTTGTTATGAATAAAGCATCCATATATGAGTAGATCTATTTCTGTACTTTCAATTATGTTCTTTGGTTTGTCTATCCTTGTGCAAACATCATACTGTCTTTTTTATAGGAGCTTTATAATAAGCCTGGATGTCTGAAAGTGTAAGTTCTCTACATTTGAACTTCTTCACAATTTTGGAGTTGGGCTCTTCTTGACTCCTTTGCATTTTTAAATAAAATTTAGAATTTTTTTTGAAGTTAGTACTAATATTTTTGTTATGATACAAAGTAGTATTTTATACATTAACTCAGTTTTATGGTAAATTGTAGAGAAATTTCTATACAGATAGCCCCCAACTTAAAAATGGGTTGTATTTTAAAAGTCCATTGCCCGTCAAAATTTTAAAAATTGAAGTATAGTATTGATACATACATAAACAATAAGTGTATAGTAAAAATTGTGAACTTACAAAATAAACATGCATAGCATTATACAGGGGTTCCATACATTACCCCTCCACCAAGACCTTGCATTGTTGTGATACATTTGTCACAAACTATGCAAGAGCATCATCAAAATACTCCTACTAACCATTGTCCATATCTTACATTTGGTGTGTTTTCCCCCAACCCACCTTATTATTTTAAACAAATAAATTTTATTGATACATATTAGTAAAGCATACAATTTATCCAAAGTGTATTTGGTATAATCACATAGCTGTGCATTCATCACTTCAGTCAGACAAACAAACAAAGAAATTCTTCCTCTCTCAATCTCTGTTTCCCCTGATGTACATTGCTGATATTTCTGGCTATTCTTGCACAATTATTTATTTATTAAGCAGTTTTATTGAGATATATTCACATACCATATGATATACCCAAAGTGTGTAATCAATAGCTTTTGTTTTTGGCTGTTAAAAAGAACTTTATTGTAAAATTGTAAAATAAATAGAAAAATAGATTGAAAGAGATTACAAATTTTAAAAAAGAATGCAAAGCCAGGTTAGATTTAATATAACCAATGACGAGAAATAGATAGTATAGCAACAAACATTTATAAATGCAAATAATAATTCAAATATAATATAAATTAATTATGACAATTCTAATTTTTATATTATAGCTCTAACTATTGGACATAATCTCTAAGAATGAAATAAATTATTGGTTTAGTTATTTAATTTCCATTTAGGCGATAATTCTTTCTGAATAATCAAATTCCTGTTTGAGAATTCTTCACATCTTACTGGAATGAATTACAGCAATAACAACAACAAGTCAACTCATAATTTTATTAGGCAGGAAAACTCAAAATCTCTTTCAACAGTAGTCATGCAAAATCGGCCTGCAGTACAGGCCTCGGCCTGCAGGGGGCAGTGCCCTGACCGGGGGCGCTTTTTGCGGCGCTGGGAGCGGGCGTGACGGCACTCAGCCAATCGCCACTCGATGTGAAGCTGCTCATCCGGGTGGGCGGTGAAACGATGACCCCCACCCCTGGGCCCAGCGTGCTGGGGAGCAAGGTCATCCATCTGCTGAGCTCCCTCACCTACGCCAAGTACGTGACGCAAGTGGATGGGAAGTTCGGGCTGTTCCGAGGCCTGAGCCCCTGGCTGATGCCCAGTGCCCTCTCCGCTGTGACCTTGGGCAGCATGAGGAGCGTTTCGCTCTCGATGAGATGGAGCAGGTTGCCAACAAGGACAGCGCGAAAACTCTGAAGAACGTGGTGAAGGAGACCGCCAACGCGAGACTTCCTCCTTGGCGTGTCCCGCCGAGTACAGCTGCGAGCCGAGCTCCACTGAGAAGGTTTTTGTTGTTGTTGTTGTTGTTGTTGTTGTTGTTGTTTAGGAGGTACCCGGGATTGAGCCCTGGGGCTCATACATGGGAAACAGGTGCTGGACCACTGACCTACACCGGCTCTGCTAGGGAAAGTTTTCAAAGAGGAGGAGCTGCTCGGGTCCTTTGTCGGCTTTGTTCCTCACCTCCAGGAGAATGTGGTTTTCTTGTGGGGTTGGGAAATGACCAGAATCCAGGTTTCCAGGTCAGCCAGGTCCT
The DNA here is from genome assembly GCF_030445035.2 of Dasypus novemcinctus. Classification (NCBI taxonomy): domain Eukaryota; kingdom Metazoa; phylum Chordata; class Mammalia; order Cingulata; family Dasypodidae; genus Dasypus; species Dasypus novemcinctus. The sequence continues at coordinate 153,182,399 of NC_080673.1, read as the reverse complement.
GGCCATCCTGACCTACACCAGGTTTATGATAGGGGTTGCAGAGGGTATGTGGATCTACCTCTTCCTGATGGTGGGTGATCTCAAGGCGGTGAATAGCTATGGGCTTCAGGCCAGGCTCCCTCCTTAATCCCCAGCGTTCAAGTCCTGCACCCACTGGTTGGAAGTACCTGGGCGTACCCGGCCAGCTCTCCCGTGACTCAAGCCTGCTTTTCCGCTGCATGTCATCAGGATCGTGCTCTGCCCTGGAGTAACCTGAATCACAGTAAACCCGCTGTCTCAGCCTGGTCACATGGGTGAGGCCTGATCATCTCTAGGGACCTGCAATACAAGGTGGCTCCAACCTAGCCACACCTACATGTGACCCAGCCCAGCAGGGCTTCAGTTTCCGTATCTGCCACGTTTCCAGATGTAGGGCAGGGGTGGGGATGAGGCTGTGCCCAGTGGAGGTGGGATGGTGGGGTGGGCTTGGGGGATTGAAGCAGAATCTCCTTTCTTTTGTGCAGAAGGCCAGAGAACCACGTGTGGCCCTGGTTGGATGGGGAAAAGTCAACGGGGTCGTATCCCACCCTCACATCCCTTGAGTCAGCCCAGCTCTCCACTTACAGCTCAACTGGGAGCATCACTCCTGTTGTGTAAATAGGATATGATCCTCTTTCATGAAGCTGTCATCATGTCCAGGCCTGTGCTAGGAGGCTAATTGCTAGGTTCTGCCTTCGTTTTTCTCATCACTGCTTCTCTGATACAAGGACAGCACCTTCTTTGGAATGGGAAATCATTTAACTGCTCAAAATGTGTCCTGCTCATTTAATGTCCATCTGTTCAAGACGATGCCTACACATGCAGGCCCTGTTTACCTGTGCATAAGAAGTTATGCCCATCAGTGTCTCTAGTCTTACCCAATTAAAACAGTTCATGATTTGACCCTTTTTCCCTCAAATAAACAAATGTATTGATATTAACAGTAATATAATATTTATATGTAGATATCTTGGGTTTGGACACAAATCATGAAATCTGAAAATAATGAATAGCTTCATATCTTGCTTTCCAATACTTTTGCCTTTTATTCCTTTTTATTGCATTTATTAGATATTGCTTGCTAGGCTCTCTAGATTATTGCTGAATGGAAGTAGTGATATGGGCATTCTTATCTAGCTCCTGATTTCAAGTTAAAGTGTTCTATAGGATTTTTGTAGATATCCTTCACCAGATTAAGGAACTGCACTTCTATTTCTAGTTTGCTAAGAGTTTTTTAAAAATCATGAATAAATGTTAAATTTTGTGAAGTGTGTTTTCTGCTTTTAAGATGATTATATAATTTTTTCCTTTGTTCTTTTAATGTGGTGAATCACATCTATTGATTTTCAAATGTTAAATCAATTCTGCATTCTTGGAGTAAACCCAGCTTGGTCCTTCTTTTAGTTTTCTAGGCTGCTCCAGGCAAATACCATGCAATGGGTTGGCCTCAAACAATGGGACTTTATTCACTTATCCCTAGAGTTTGGATGGGAAAATGTCCAAATCAAGACCTCATCAAGGCAATGGTTTCATCCCAAAGTCTGTGGTGACCCTTAGTTCCTCTGCCACATGGTAAAACACATGGCAGCATCTGCTGGTCTCTCCCTTTCTCAGTTTCATTGCTTTCAGCATGTTGCATCGATGGCTTTCTCTCTCTCTCTCTCTCTCTCTCTCTCTCCTCTTCATTCTGTTTATAAAGGACTCCAGTAAGAGGATTAGGACCCATCCTGAATATGAGGGGGGTCATGCCTTAACTGAAGTAGCCTCATCAAAAGGTCCTACTTACAATAGGTCCACACCCACAGGAATGGATTAAGTTTAATATCATGTTTTTCCAGGGTACATACAGCTTTAAGCCACCACAGTCCTGATGTATTTTCTTTTTATATTCAATTTTCTAATATTTCTCTTAGAATTGTCCATCTATGTTTATGAGAGAGACTGGTCTTCATTGCAATGTATTTGTTAAGATTTAGTATAAAAGTTATGTCGGTCTAATAAAACAGGTTGGGAAGTGTCTCTTCTTTTTCTATTCAGAGAAAACCACAGGAAGGGACCAAGGGGACAGATCACCATAAGACGGGCAGAGACTCAAGCCAAGGAACACCAAGATATACTGGCAAGTAATCTAATCATATTGATTAAGGCCCACTCGGATTTAATTTGGCCTCATCTAAATAGGTTCTTCAAAGATCCTGTTTACAAATGAGTTCATACCTAACTAATAATGACATCTCCAAAGGTCCTGTTTATAAATGGGTTCATACTCACAAGACCAGGGTTAGGAATTGAACTTGCCTTTTGTGGGCACATGATTCAGTCCCCAACACTTACATATCTAGTACCTTGGTGGGGATGGTAAGAAGACTGGGCACAACTGGGATGCTGGGATCACTGGCTGTTCTCTCACTCTCCATGTCGTCTCAGGCCTCCCCTCTCCACATGGTCTTACCAGCATGGAAGATGGACTTTTTACATGTGCTCACGTAAACTACGATTTCCTATAGCCCACGGGTGCCCTTGAAGGTCTTTTTGGGTCCCAGGTGTCTTGTCCACCAAAGAAAAAGCCAATGGGTACATTGGAGAAAAAACTCAATCAGCTTTTCTAACCTCTGCTATGAGACTAATTCTGCATTTGAAGGATTACTTGGGACATTCCTGGATCCTCTCTGTTGCTGAAAAAGTATTAGAAAGTATTTAGAAAATGCTCTTCTAAAAGTATTTCCATGCCCTGAAAGTTATCCTCAATTTCTCACTCTCCCTCATTTTCTAGATGTAGTAAGTTTTATTGCTGTCATGCCAAAAGAGATTCCAAATCCAAACATTTCTCACCATCTTCACTGCTATCACTGTGATCCTGTCATTAGCCTCCCAGCTGCCTTCCTGTGCTACTGTTACTGTTGACAATGCATTGTCCACTCAGCTGGCAGAATATTATTTTTTACCTTTATTTTTATTTTTTTTAAGATTTATTTTATTTATTTCTTCCCCCACCCCACCCCCTGTTCCCCCCACTGTCTGCTCTCTGTGTCCATTCACTGTGTGTTCTTCTATGTCTGCTTGTATTCTCATTAGGCGGCTCCAGGAACCAATCCTGGGACCTTCCAGAGTGGGAGAGAGGTGATTACTCTCTTGCACCACCTCAACTCCCTGTTCTGCTGTGTCTTCTTATTTCCTCTCCTCTGTGTCCTGTTGCATCATCTTGCTGCACCAGCTCTCGGTGCTGGCCAGCACTCCTGCGTGGGGTGGCTTTCCCACACTGGGTGGCATTTCTTCGGAGGGTGGCACTCCTGCGCGGGGCGGCATTCCTGTGTGGGCTAGCCCTCTGTGTGGGCTAGCTCACCGTGCAGGCCAGCTTGCCCTCACCAGGAGGCCCTGGGTATTGAACCCTAGACCTCCTATATGGTAGATGGGAGCCCAATTGTTTGAGCCATATCCGTTTTCCAGAATATTATTTTTTAAAGAAATTTTTTTTCATATCTTTCCTCTAATTGAAATACTCCTATGGTTTCCCACTGCACTTGAAATGAAATTCACACTATCATCTTGTGATAGTTTATCATCATGTGTGACTGTGCTACAGCCTCACTGGCCTCCTTGTTCTTCAAACAGGCAAGCTCACTGCTGATCCTTATGTTACTGCATCCTTCTTATCACTTGGTTTTCAGCTCAAAAAAATCACATTCGCAGAGAGGCCTTCTCTGACCATCCACTAAATCAGCCCTTATTTAGCCTCCTACGGGACAATCTACCCCATTATCCCCCTTTTGCCTCCTCAATAGCAACCACCATTCTCTGAAATGATCTGTTTACTTATTTCTTGCCCACCCACCCAGACTTCCAAAAATAAACTCCATGAGAGCAGGACCTTGTCAGTCTGATCCTCCTTGCCTAGCAAAGCATCTGGCATAGAGTGGGAGCATAATTAAAATATTTCTTGGCTGAATGAATGAATATATGGATGAAGCCACCTCACAGGAATCTCATTCAGCCCAAGATCTAAGATTTTGTTCACCTAGACAGTGTACTGTGGTTTCACAGTTGAGACACAATAAAACTAATAGTTCTCGAATTAAAATGAGTGTTTTAATAGCATAAACTTAATTTCAGTATACAAGGCTCAAATCCTTGCCTGAATCTAATTCAGGGACTATTCCCAACATGATAGTCTACGTCAGTAAACTCCTTAGAGTTCAGATGTTCCATCCTGATGTGTGATTTCAGTAACAGTGGGTAGCTTATTCCCATGATCAACTTTTTACGTACGTTTTAGTTATAACAAAAACAACCAGATATAAAAGGCCTTAGGAAAACCACCTCCCATGCAAACACATAAACTTTGAAGTAATGGCTTAAAACATCTATTGCTTACCCAATGGATGATTTGTAATTACAGATTACACATTTGGTAAATGGGTCTTTGTGGGCCTTTTGAAGCTTGTTTCATTGGGTTAACGGATAATTAGTGTTTTTTATGTAACACACTATAACCACTCCTTTGGAGCAATTAAAGTTTGTTGAATAGATCCCCAGCTCTGCTGTTTCTTTGATGCATCCTCCAGCTCCTATTACAGCTAGTCGGAGTAGCAGGGAGAAGCTCAACCTAGTGTTTAGGGAGGGAACTAGTTTTGTACTCAAGGTGGACAGTAGCAGCAGCAACCTGGGAGAGAGGGAGGGAGAGAGAATTGGTCCTACAATCCAGGAGGTGATCCTGCTCCCCTATCCCTTCCCCCCACCCTAAACACCCCTCCCCCTCCACCGTCCCTCCCTGGCCAGAATAAGGCACAGAGTCAATTGTTGCTGCTTCCTCCCCAGGTGTGGATACCAACCTGGACTGTATCAGCCTCATCACATTCTTCTCTGTTTTTCCGATTTTGATTCTAAATACCTGCTTCTAAGCTGGTGTTGTGTCAATGCTACTTTTCTTTCTTGACTCCTACTTTCAGAAGTCTTTCAAATCCTCATTCCAAAATTCTACTGTCCTTCAGACTCAGGGGAAAACATCCTGGTTTAGAGCTTGGACTCTGGAGCCTGACAGTTCTGGATTTGAACCCTGCCTTTGGAATTTGCTAGCTGTGCAACAGTTACTTAACCTCTCTGCAAACCAAGAAGAACATTAGTAGTACCAACTTCACGGAAATGCTAAGTGCCAGGCAGCATGCTAGGTGCTTATGCACATTTTTCCCTTTTAGTACATAAGAATTCTCTGATTTTTTAGTTAATATCTCCATTTTAAAGACAAAGGGATCCTTTGCTCAAGGCCACAAACATTAAGTGACAGAAGCAGGATTTGAACCCCAGTCTGGCTCATGTGCTTAGCCATTGTTTTCTTCTGCCTCATAGTATTTTGAGAATGTGGTAATGTTCATAAAGCACTGAACCAAGTAAATGTTCAATAAATTATTCTTCTTTCCTGTGAAGTGAAGCCTCCCTTGACTCCTTGTAGAACTGCAGCCCCTTCCTTTGGGGTCTTATCATATTTGTATATATTTTCTACAGCATTTGGTCTAAAACTATTTGCTTACCCATCTGTCTGCCCTATTGGACTGTGAACTTCTTGAGACAGGAATTTTGTGTTGCTTACCATCAAGTATAGTGTTAGGCATGGAGAAGTTTCTCAAGGAAGGTATTTTGAATAAATAGTATTGAAAAGGTGAATGTTAACTATGATTCATAGACACGAACATATGGAAAGACCCAGAGTCTAGAAAAAGTATGACTTGTTTGGGATATGCTAGTAGAAAGGCATGGCTAAAGAATCAGAGGTGAGCAGAGGTGGATGGTGAGAGGCGTGGAGCATGACAAGAGGTGGTTGGTGAGGTGCCAGCCCCATAGTCCATGTGGACTTTATCCTAAGAGCAATGGGGGACACTGGAAGGGCTTTACGCAGGAGAGTCACATGACTGGACTTGTTTCAGAAAGATCACTGGGTGAAGCATGGAGAATGGATTGGGAGTGGTGTGGGTAGGGACCAAACTAGACACAGGGAGCCCATTGAGGGGTATGTTGCCATCCAGGAAAAAGATGATGGGAGTTTGCTTCAGGAAGTAGCAGTGGGGGTATGTGATATCACATAGGAGGAAAAGAGAGGATGGATTCCTGTGTTTGGTGAACTCTGGGGTTCTTCTGCAAGGTTGGAAAAATCCTTCCATCCCTCAATACCCAATAAGAATCCCAACTGGGCCATAATTTTTTGAAACACTGCTTGTAATGTGGATTATTTGTTCATCTGTTTCACAGGCCAACTTCTGGGAAGAGAGAGCTATAAATCTCATCCTTTTAGAGGTACTCTACTCATCTCAAAGTACTGGAGGGGTCACCAATCTTTCCAATAGGGTGTAGAGATAGGAAGTCAAAGGAAAGCATATGTCAGACCTTGGTTTTCACAGATGACCTCTCTCCTCCCTGACCTTTTCCCTAGCAGATGACCTCTATCCACCCTGCCCTTTCTCTAGCTTGTGAAAGAAGCTATCCACTTTGATTCTTTGCCTAGCATAGATACTGATGCTATTGGTTTTCAAGTCCAGATCAATAATAAGGAAAGAGTGGCTTTACCAAAAGCCCTGGGGTAAGTTCCAAGCTGTGTCAGACATAGTTCTTCCTTCCAAATATGCACAGCAGTTAGAGAATAATATCTACTTTGAGTACAGGTGAGAGTTATGTGTGTTAGGTGCCTTAAAATAATCACCAGCCAACCAGATCCTTCAAGGGCACGTGCTCTGTTGATGCACGTGTCCATGGTGGGTTCCCATTGGTCTTGTGCTTTGGAGGAGAAGTTAGTGAGGAAAGAGGATGAAAATCCGGAAGGGATATAACTGAGTTTATGAAACCTAAACATGCAAGATAATTATGCTGGCTCAGTTGAGGGACTGGTATGCTCTTCAGGGGACAAGCTGGGCCCTTATCACTTTCTGCTGAGCTTCTGAATGCTTTGGTCCTGGAACACAGTTGAGAGAGCCTTGCAAAAATTGCCTACATGCTGTCCATAGTCTGCTTTTTCTAAAAGTTTAGCCTAACAGATTGGAGAAAATACCCTCTGCTTCAGAAAGATGATGTTAAATCTAAAGTTTGAAATTTCATAATATAAAATATAGTGTTTAACAATTTATCAAACATTTATATACATCACCACCTATCTTCTCCATATGGATCTTGTGGCATAGTTATTATAAGCCCCACTAAACAGACGAAAAGACTGAGATTTGGAGAAGAGTTGACCGTGTTTCCAAAAGTCTCGCAGCATTTGGGTGGTTGAAAAGAAAGTCAACTTAGAGTCACACAACTTAAATATTTTATTGGCACCTTAACATGGTCAGGCTTTTTCTCAGGCACTGGGAATACAATGGTGAACAAAGAGATATTACATTTTCCCTCATGGAGCTAATAGCCCACTTGGAGAAATACCCATTAGACAAAGAAATACTCAAACAAATATAAAACCATTAAAATGGATAAGAGCTCTGAAGGGAAAACACAGGATGCTGGGAGAAAATGTAACAAGGATGTTATTTAGATGTAGGGGGTATGCTTGTGCATGAATCATTGAAAGCCTCTGGGAGATTATAATATCTGAGACCTAAGAAATAGGGGAAGGAATTGTTGAGAAGAGACAGGGTGAGAGGTCACCGCAGGAACATGTTTGAAGGCTTGCAGGCCAGGAGAACTTGGTGTATTTGAAGATCTGAAGAAGATGAGTGGGGCTGGAATGGAGCAAGCCAGGAAGGGAGAGAGTGGCATAAATGAGAGCAGATGGTAGGCGAGGCTGCACCATATAGAGTATTTAGCCATGGGTTTTTTCCTAAATATGATGAGAAGACATTGGAGCATTTAAGTCGGGAGGTTGAATTGGTTTTATATCTTAAAATGGTAACTCTAAATGCTCAGAAGTAAGGAGGCCAATTAGGAGAATATTACAGCAATCCAGGGGAAAGATGACAGACTTCTGCCTTCAAATCCTGGAATTTTGGGCTCTGTTATGTGCTACAAGTTGTAATTCTTGAGAACAGGCTGACAGCTGAGCTGGGTTGTCATTTGATATAACTTTAAATTGCCCTTGAGTTTTCTCTTCTTACTAGTTATGGCAAAGATCCCAGCCACATAGTTCCAGGATTAAGAAGACCATCTCTTCATGATGTTAGAGGCCGCATAACATTTGAAAAGGGAACTGACTACTCAGAATCTTTACTATCTGGTCCTCACCCAGTAAGGGCTACTCCACCACTTTTACTAGCTACATGCTAATGAGAAAGTTTCTTAACCTCTCTGAACCTGAATGACATCATCTGTAAAGGAATGATAAAAGTAGTACTTTTCTTATAGGGTTATTGTAAGATAATAGATATAAAGCCCTTAACACAATGCCTAACAGAGTAAGCATTCCACTTTAGGATAGCTATCATAACTACTGATAATTATAATTCTGTAGTAAATGGAATTAAATAAGATATCAACATTACTTCCATAGAATAATTAACTTCTGTCCCTGAGGAAAGTATTGACATATATAGTTAAACTTGTGAAACATTACATTTCCTATCACCCCACATTGTTTTAAAGTGCTTTGAAATTCTTGGATGAAAGAAATTATATAAACATAAAATGTTACTCTTCCAAAAAGAAAGTTTATCCTGTGGAGCTAGACTTTACCTAATGACTATAGGCTATCTTAATAGTTACCTGTTTTATTATCAAACTGAACAGTTCACGAATTAAACACAGTTATAGATTCTGCTTTTAAAAACCAAACATTAATTGGATTTCTGAGTGCCATTTAAACTATTCACCTTCTAATCCTAAAATCCACTTACTTTCAACATAGCACAGTATTACAGAGTTTTTTTGTTTTTTTTTTTTATCTTTGCGAGTCTCCTAGTGACTTCAGGTAAGTCAGGAACTGCAGCATTAACTTCTCAATGGAGGAAGCAATGTGTCCAATGTCAAGGGCACAGAGCTGCTACTTATCTCTCTCCAAGTCAGCTGAAATTACTGCCCTTCGTAAAACTTGCTCTTTCTAAACCTCAGTGATATGAACTTAGTCCAAAGACAACTCAGAAGTTCCTCTATTTACCTAAACTCCAGTGTGGAAACCGTATGCCTCCTTGACCCATATGGCCCAGGTTCTAGAATGACTTATATTCAAAGATGTGTAGGTCAAACAGCCAAAAGTATCCACGAAGGAATTCAACCTCTCACTTGGCATCTCTTAAAAAATTATCTTTTTATATCTCCTTTTTCTCTTCCCAACTTTCTTGCACCCCATATTTCTCCACAGTTTCCATTCACTAATGCCTTTCCCGTAAAAACCTTCTCCATCCCACTCAGCTTTTTGTCTCTCTCCCAGGCTTTCTTTTATTCAGCTATTTGGTATTTAGAGGAACTTGGTGTCTCTCCCTGCCTTCTTTCCCATAACCTTCAAACTGCAATCTTTTCTTTCTTTGTCCATTATCCAGTTATATATAATGTATGTAGAGGGATCTAATTGACAGAAGCCAAGTCTCCACGGGGAATAAAAATATTCTGTCCTATTTAGGGCTTGATATTTGATCCTTCGAGCTGCTTAATTTTGTGCTGGGGTGTAGTATACTGTGGGGGTCAGTGGACGGTCATGGGGTTCCTTGTTGATTCTAGTCAGCCCCAGTTTGGATGCAGTTAGAGGTGGTGGTCTCTTCCGGGAAGAATTGAATAGGACAGGGAAGGAAGAGGGGAAGGGAAACGTGAGTGAGGCTGGCTGATGGGAGCTTAGAAATATGGAAAACAGTTTCTGCAATCAGCTGAGGTGCAGGGGAAGAGGAAAATGAAGGAAAGACAGAGGGATAGGGAAAGAATGGGGTAATAAAGAGGAATATAGAGGGTACCAGTAAGTGCTTTCTGTGTCCATTCACTATGCGTTCTTCTGTGTCTTCTTGTCTTCTCTTTAGGCGGCACTGGGAACCAATCCTGGGACCTTCTGGAGTGGGAGAGAGGTGCTCAATTTCTTGCACCACCTCAGCTCCCTCTTCTTCCTTTTAAAGTTCCGAGGTTCCAGCTTCTTTGCTGGGCTCTTTCCCCAGGGCTCCAGTGTCAAAAACTAAGTTCTCTCCTCTGCCATGTCTTTTTCTGTGTGAGTGTTTGCCCACCAAGGGGGTGGTGACTCAACGTCCTACTGAACGTGGCTGAATCAAAGCCCTAATTTTAATTTAATCAAGTAAACATAAAGCCTTCGAATTAAAATAATCAGAGGGTATCATGCCCAGAGAAATAGACCAGTTTACAAACATAATCAATATTTATTTTTTGAAATTCATAAATAACGTCAAACTGCCACACTAAGTAACACTGCATAATGGAGAGGAGAGTGCTTCTATTTCCATTTTCCTTTTTTGATCCTTAGAACACTATTGTGACAAGGACAAGTGGGGCAGACCCATTTCACAGATGAGGAAGCTGAGTTTATATTGTTTAAGGTACACAGAAAACAAAAGAGAATTCCTGCTTCGAACCCTATTCCAGATGAAAAGCTCATGCCACCCCCACCCTCCCAACCAAGCTGCCTCCTTTTTACCTGCATGATTGGTATTATTTCCATCTCCATGGAGCTGCTAAAGTTGAACAGGGCAAAGTGAAGCCTTCTTGACTCATTGATATTCAATTTTAATATTGACAGTCGAAGAGGTCTTTATGATACCCACCATCTATAGAAACACTCACAAGGAAAATTGCACGGTAGAATGGATTAAAACACCAAGGGTAGGGGAATGGGGTGAGGGGATGAGGGTAGAAATGGTGAGAAGGAAAAGAATTAGACCACCTTTTTTCTTGCCACTGAGGCTTCCCTCTTTTTTCATACCTTTGGTTTTTTTCTTCCCCCAGAGTGGTCCTTTGGTGGCCCCTTTAGTAGGACTATCAGGAAGAAGGTAACTTGGTAGAGTGGTACCTACACATTGGTATGTCACTGTCTGATGGATAGCCAAAAGGGAAGAGCAAACAGCCTCCTTCTGCTTAACCTTGGATCATAGGGATACCTCTTTGGCACATTCTGCCTAAATAACCCAAAGACTCTGAACTCCAGGAACTTTGAAGAGGGGTCTGGTCTATTTTTATCATGTTTCCCCTGACACATTTTATGTGCATGTGATGGGGTAAAAACATTAATATGTATTCCCATCTCGCTTAGCACCAAGCTCCAGCGATTAAGAGAATACTGTCTTTGATGTCCAGTTTCTTCCTCCTCCTCTGTTTATCGTGTCCTCAGGGGCTCAGCTAGAGTTTTTACTTTGTTGTGGATTGCTCCAACTTTTTACAGACTACCTACTGCTGCATTTAAATATGTGCTCCTCTGGTACCCTGATTGGACTGCTTCTTCCAAATTCCTTACTTTCTGCTCCAAGTTATCATCCCCCTTTTTAAAATTTTAAATCATTAGGTAAAATCTCACTTTCTTTATTTTTTAATATATTTTTATTTGAGAAGTTTTTTTTGTTTTTTTTAAAGATTTATTTATTTTTATTTATTTCTCTCCCCTTCTCCCCCCCACCCCGCCCCCACCCCACCCCCACCCCACCCCCACCCCACCCCAGTTGTCTGTTCTCTGTGTCTGTTTGCTGCGTTTTCTTTGTCCGCTTCTGTTGTTGTCAGCAGCATGGGAATCTGTGTTTCTTTTGGTTGCATCATCTTGTTGTGTCAGCTCTCCATGTGTGTGGCACCATTCCTGGGCAGGCTGAACTTTCTTTCACACTGGGTGGCTCTACTTACGGGGTGCACTCCTTGCGCATGGGGCTCCCCAGCACGGGGGCACCCCTGCATGGCAGGGCACGCCTTGCGTGCATCAGCACTGCGCATGGGCCAGCTCCACATGGGTCAAGGAGGCCCAGGGTTTGAACCGTGGACCTCCCATGTTGTAGACGGACGCCCTAACCACTGGGCCAAGTCTGCTTCCCTCACTTTCTTTAAATGGACCAGTGCAAATGCAGAAAACTTGTAGACTTTTTTCCCACCCATAGCTGAGCATAGTTTCAAGACAGCTCAGTAGTGTAGTGGGAAGCACCTTAGGAAGAAGGAAACCTCGTCCAATAAAACAAAACTGTTGTTTTTGGATCACTTGCTGTGAATTGATTTATTGTTTGAAGTGATGAAAAAAGGTAGTTGGAGACTTGGAGGGGAGTTTCGCTTTGTGGCAATGCCCCTGCAGTCCTGAAAGAGTTTTTTGAGTGATTCAGATATAGGAAATGTGGGGTTATTTTGGTAGCTGTCAGCATGAATTGGCTACAGTCTGTAGGTAAAATAAATACAAACTGCTTATTTAATTATTTAACAACCAGAACAAACGTCCCACTGTTGGCAAGTGGAAAACTGTCAACACTCAAACTATGTAAAATCCCATCTTGTTCCCATGATGTGATTTGACCCCGCTTGCACCCCTAGACTTGCCTTCAACCCTCCAGGGTATCTTATCGCTGTTTTATTGTAGTTGGAACTCAGCTGGATTTGGAGTACATACCTCCTTAAACAAGGAAATGCTGGCAAAACAAGAGCAAGTCAACCTCCAAATGAGTTCCAAGGCAACCACTGTGTTGAATCTTCACTTGGGTTCCACCCATCTTTTTTTTTTTCCCCTGCCTCTGCCAAATTGTTGACATCCTTGCTTCCTGGAAACTGCTAAGTATGAGCAACCCAAATCAGGAAGTCTCTCCTTTATTTAAGAATCACTATAGGAAGAATTCAAATCCTTTCCTTTTAAGAAAATAACTTGTAATGCTCAATTAGTTTTACTTGTTTGCTTAAGAAAAAAGACCCTTGAAGCTAATTTATATAACCATATACAAATGGGCTGAGCTTACTAGAATTTGTATGCCCTAAAGCCTTGAACACTAAAAAACTGTTTAATGCTAGTCTATACAAATCAACTCCTTGTATTTTAAGTGGGATATCGAAACTTGCTTCTGTGGTATAGTAAAAGTTTTAACATGTCTAGTTATATTTTTATATTTGCAACTTAGAGCATTGAACATGAAAAATGGGTATTTATATTCAAGATAGACTAGAGGGTTTGGAAGGAAGAGGAGAGAGAGAGAAAAAAAGAAAACCTCAAAACTATGAAAGCTGTGACAGCTAGAACTAAGTTTTGTGCTACTTGGTTTTACCTGTCTGCAACATTAAGGGTCAGAATAACAAATTGAAGAGCCATTTTGCACTCAGACTTCAGTTTCTATAGTTATGTTACATTCTTAGTGTTTACTGAGTTGACTGGACTTTACCCTTAGCTTCCATGAAGACTTCACCTTTTGAATTGTATTGAGAATCCTGATGTAACTTGGTGAAATTGGTACCTTTTGGGGGACCTCCTGTCCCGTGCAAACCCCCAGCACTGGTGATTTTTATTTCCAGATTCCCAGCAGATACAGCATAAGCAGGCGGTGGTTACCTGCTCCTTATACACTCTTAAGACCCACTGTACTGTCTTTGTAGCACGTCAGGCTCTAATTATATATATTATGCTGTGATTATTTAATATTTGTTTCCTGAATATATTGTAAGCTACCTGACTACTGGATCTATATCCCTTATCTTTGTTTATGTAGTACCTACATAGTGCCCAGCACCTAGTGATTATTCAACAAATATTTGTGAATGAACGACTATAATACTATATAGATACATGTATATGTATATGCATGTGCATTAAGTTAACATAGAGCTTTTTGTAAACCTGAAGTGCTAGACCAATATGATGGGTCAACATTTCATTTAAGACCCTATGATAGAGGTTCCAACAAATGCCTTACATGCTTATAGAATAAATTCGAGCCTCTCTCAGTCAAGCTTCTCCTTGCTTAGCCAGTCTGTCATTCAAATGGTTCTAAATTTAGGATAATTTCCAAATATAGTGGATTTCCTGTGTGATTCCATCCCTGAAAGGCAGCCATGGCCAACCAGAGGTGGGTCTAATGGCTCTTGTAAACCCAGTTGCATTTCTGTCTTCTTCTTGGCTGCAGTGGGTGAGCTATTTGGGGGCCCATGTGACCGTGTTCACATCCAAGCTCAGTGGAATGAATTTTTCAAGCATGATTTGCAAGTCACGCTATCACATGCCTCCCGAGTCCAGCTGTGTTGCAGCTGCCGCCTTCCTCGCATCCGCTCATCTTGCACTTGGATCAAAAGCAGGAGCACATTTGCCTGAACTGATTTGATCTCGACCCAGCTGTTTGCTCCCCATTGTCATCAGGATGTTTACAAACCTGCTGTTCTTGCTGCACTTGTTTCGTTATCACACTTGGTTCTGAAGAGCATTTTACCACCTGGCAGTGGCCAATGCAGGAGATTTAGCTCCCTTTTCTCTGTTATTGAAACTTCTCAAATGCCTTTGCTTGAAACCTTCCTATCAACATGTATGCCTGCATGTTTCTATAATGGTAACAAGAAAAGGGACTGGGGAGGGTGGGTGGGATATATTCTGCTAATGATGGTCTAGGAGAGTCATTTCTAGATACATTTTATCACGATTGGGTTTTAGCTGGGTGGACAAGAGAGCACTTTTATCCTGAAACAAGGCCAGATTACTGAAGAAAACTCAGTTTCCCTCCTCTATCTGGGGAGAATTGGGTAAATATGTTTACCCTGAAAGTTATTTTTGACTGTTCCTAAGGCATGTTAATACCTGATACACACACACGGGTATTTTATTGGCAGGAATTGTGCTCAAAGAGCAGATGGCAGAGAGTGTGGAAAGAAGCCTGGTGGGTCAGATGGAGGTTCTAGGGCTGGCTGACCCATAACTCGGAGAACAGGAATTAATCACTTACTCTTTCTGGAATTCAATTTCCTGCTGCTAACAACAGGCAAGGTATTAGTGTCCCAGGGCTCCTGTAATAAACTACTATCAATTTGGTGACTTAAAACAAGAGAGAGTTCTTCTTTCACTGTCCTGAAAGCTAGAAGTCGGAAATCAAGCTGTTGGCAGGCAGAGCATGGGCTGTCTCTAAGGAAGAATCCTTCCTTGCTTCTTCCTAGCTTCTGGTAACTCCCAGCAACTTTGATGTTCCAGGCTTATAGACACATGACTCTGCTCTCTGCCTCTATCTTCACATGGACTTCGTATACCATTTCCTCTTCGCATAAGGAACCAGTAATTGGATTTAGGGACAGTCCTAATCCAGTGAGACCTCATTTTACCTTAATTAAATCTGCAAAGACCAGACTTCCAAATAAAGTCACATCCCAGTTACCAGGGGTTAAACCATGAACATATCTTTTTGGGGAACGCAACTGAATTCACTACAGGTGCCATTTATTATTGTGTTAAGATGCAATTAAAAATGTGCTTCAGAAATACAGATTTCTGCATTCACTCTGAAGATCCTGATTTACTATGTGTGAAGTGGGGCCTGGGAATATTTATTTTTTGACGTATCACAGGACTTGGCCAGTGTGTCCCAGTTCCTTGTCCCCTACAACCACAGTGAGCCATCTGGATCCAGGATATTTTATACTTTTAATCAAATGCTCTTGGCCAATAAATAACATGATCTGCCAGCAGCTCAGAGAATTAAAAGAAAGCTAGGTCTACTATACAGAGCATCCCAGGCACTTCGTGAATAGACTGAGGCTACAGATCTGCAGTGTCCAATACAGCAGCCACCAGCCATGTGAGGCCACTGAGCACTTGAACTGTGGCTCGTCTGAATTGAGATGTACTGTAAGGTACACACTGGATTGCAAAGACTTAGTATGAAAAAAAGAATGTAAAATACCTCATCATCATAATAATCAATACAATCATTTGCACCGATTACCTATAGAAGTGATATTTTAGACAGGATGGATTAAATAACGTTCATTTCACCTGTTTCTTTTTGCTTTTAAAAATATGGCTACTAGGGAAGCAGATGTGGCTCAGGCAATTGGGCTCCCACCTACCACATGGGAGGCCCATGGTTAGATTCCCAGTGCCTCCTAAAGATGACAGCAAACTGGTGCGATGGGAGATGTCCCAAGCTGACACAACAAGATGATGCAACGTGAAACACAAGGAGAAAAACATAATGAGAGAACAACAAAGAAGGGAGCAGAGGTTCCTGGTGCTTCCCAAAGAGGATGAGCAGGATGGCTAGCTGTTGAGATGGGCAGGCACAGTGAGCTGACACAACAAGATGACACAACAAAAGACATGAGAAGGAAAACATAGCTAGACACAACAAAGCAGGGAATGGAGGTGGCTTAAGCAATTAGGCACCTCCCTCCCACATTGGATGACCCAGGTTCCGTTCCAGTGGCTCCTAAGAGAAACAAGGAAGACAAATAGACACAGCAAGTACAAACAACGAGGGGGTGGGAGAGATAAATAATAAATAAAATTAATCTTTTAAAAAGTATGGCTACTAGAAAATGGAAAATCCCATATGTAGCTAGCATTATTTCCTATTGGAGAGCACTGCTATGGAGCACAAGGCAAGGGTTTGCAAGAGCAACATGCCCGCGAGGTCAGATCAGCAAAATCTCCACCTTATGAAGTGACCCAATGTGACCTTGCTGCTCCTGGCCAATCCCTGCTCCCAGTTTCCATTTTGGCTGCTGGAATTTACAAGTGACAGACTTGAGAAGTTGTTTAGAGAAACAATAACAATGGACTACGTTTTGGGTTGAACAGTGTCCCCACGAAATTCTTTTCCACCCAGAACTTCAGAATGTGACATTTGGAAATCGGGTCTTTGCAGATATAATTAGTTAGGGTTAGATAAGGTCATACTGCCTTAGGGTGGACCCTAATCCAGTAGGAATGCTGTCCTTAGAGGAAGAAGGAAATTGGGGCACAGTGTTACAGACAAAGAAGGTATGTGAAGACAGAGGCAGAGACTGGAGCTGTACTGGGGCCACTAGAGGCTGGTGCAAGGGGCAAGGAAGGATCCTCCCCTAAAGTTTCAGAGGGAGCATGGTCATGCTAACACCTTGATTTTGGACTTGTAGCCTTTCAAATTAGAATTTGCTATGGTAGAACCTAGGAAAGTAACACGGCCTGTTAGCTAAGTCAATGGGCTCTGCTCCTTAACTCACAGCTCTTGCCTGTTTCCAGCTGTCATTAGAAGTGAAGAATCTTCATCCATTCCCTTTCATAGTCTCAGCTTTTCTCACTTTCTCCCACATTCTTCTCGTTTTCC
Source organism: Dasypus novemcinctus (assembly GCF_030445035.2). NCBI lineage: Eukaryota > Metazoa > Chordata > Mammalia > Cingulata > Dasypodidae > Dasypus > Dasypus novemcinctus. Next base: position 153,165,252 of record NC_080673.1, on the reverse strand, counting down.
ATTTCACCCCTCAGCTGTCCCCTTGCTATTTTGACAACTGTTCTGTTAGCCAAAAACATTTTTCAATACTACAATGCATTATAGGTAAAGGTGTGGTGGGAAGCAGATGTGGCTCAACTGATAGAGCATCTGCCTACCATATGGAGAGTCCAGTGTTCTATACCCAGGGCATCCTGACCCATGTGGTGAGCTGGCCCATGTGCAGTGCTGCCGTGCACAAAGAGTGGCTTGCCAAGCAGCACACCCCCTCCCCCCACGTAGGGCAGCCCCACATGCAAGGAGTGTACCCCACAAGGAGAGCTGCCCTGCATGGAAAAAGTGCAGCTTGCCTAGGAGTGGTGCTGTATGCACGGAGAGCTGATGCAGCAAGATAATGCAACAAACAAGAGATGTAGTTTCCCAGTGCCCCCTGATAATGCAAGTGGACACAGAAGAACACACAGCGAATGGACACAGAGAGCAGACAACAGGGGGGAAGGAGAGAAATAAATAAAAAATAAATCTTTAAAAAAAAAGGTGTGGCGAAATCAGGACACTTCTCTATTGTTGGCAGTAGCAAAACTTAGCTCTTTGGAAGCTAATATAATATCTTGTTTCAAGAGCCATAAAAACAAAACAAAACAAAAACCCACCAAAACATTCTTAACATTTGATTCAGTAAAACCATTCCTGGGAATATATTTTTTTAATCTTTTAAAAAATTTATTTCCTCACAGTCTTGTTGTTTGGGCTTGCTCTCTGCTCTCTTTATCCATTCGCTATGTGCTCTCTTGTCTCCTCTTTAGGAAACACCAGGAACTGAACCTGGGACCTCCCATGTGGGAGAAAGGTGCTCAATTGCTTGAGCCACCCCTGCTCTCTATTGTGTCTCTCTCACTGTGTTTCCTCTTTGTGTCTCCTTGTTGTGTCATCTTGTGTCAGCTCACCATGCCAGCCTGTCATGCCAGCTCACTGTCTTGCTTGTATTCTCCAGGAGGCATCAGAAACTGAACCTGGGACCTCCCATGTGGTAGGTGGGAGCTCAATTGCTTGAGCCACATCTGCTTCCACTCCTGGGAATGTAAGTGAAGTGAAGGAAACATTCAACAGTAACAAGATAAATGCATGAAAATATTCAATACCACACTATCTGTACTACAAAATTAGAAGCCATTTAAGCACCAAATCATTGAGGAACAGTTAAGAAAAATTATGCTGCAACAATTCAATATTATATTATGCATTCATTCAAATTTATAATTATGAAGACTGTGTAACAACATAGAACAGTGTTTATAAGATAATGCTAGATTTTATGAAGTAGAACACATAAATTGAATGTAGATTATGATTGCAATATAACAATTATGCATGCATATGGGAAAACCTTAGAAGAAATATACAAAACTGAAATCTCTGTGTTAGGGTTATTAAAAAATAAATCAGAACATTTTAGCTAAGAGCCTTTTAAAGAATCCAGAGATGGGCTCTTTTGGTTTCCATAAATCAAGTGAAAATATTTAATATTTGTGTGGCTATGCATGTGTTCATTGTTTTGAGAAGAGGAAGCATATCTCTCATCAGGGTTATCCCTTCCTCCCAAGTTAAGAACCAATGCTTAATGCTCATGCTATTATTTTATTGTTTCAATAATTAAAAGAAGATGAGGTAACTGCTTTGCAGGCATATACTCAAAGGAATATTCAGAAGTAAAATCGAGGAGGGAGATTAAGAACCCCTTTTTTTTTCGTTTTATTCATTTTTTAAAAAAATATTACATTCAAAAAATATGAAGTCCCATTCAACCTCACCACCCCCACCCCCCACTCCCCTCACAGCAACACTCTCTCCCATCATCATGACACATCCATTGCACCTGGTAAGTACATCTCTGGGCATTGCTGCACCTCATAGTCAATGGTCTACATCATAGCCCACACTCTCCCACGTTCCATCCAGTGGGCCCTGGGGGGATCTACAATGTCCTGTAGTTGTCCGTGAAGCACCACCCAGGACAACTCCAAGTCCCAAAAATGCCTCCCCATCTCATCTCTTCCTCCCATTACCCGCACCCAGCAGCCACCATGGCCACCCTTCCCACACCAATGCCACATTTTCTCTGTGGACATTGGATTGATTGTGTCCATTGCACATCTATGTCAAGTGGGGGCTTAGATTCCACATGGATACTGGATGCAATCCTCCTGCTTTCAGTTGTAGGCACTCTAGGCTCCATGGTATGGTGGTTGACCTTCTTCAACTCCATGTTAGCTGAGGGGGGTAATTCCAATAAATCAGAGTGTAGGAGCTGAAGTCTGTTGAGGCTCAGGGCCTGGCTATCATATTGTCAGTCCAGAGATTCAAATCCCCTAAATATATCTTAAACCCCAACACCAACTACAATTCCAGTAAAGTAGCATGAAAGTCTTGCGAAAAGAGATCCCATCTGAGTCCAGTTCCATCATGCAGAAACACCGGCTCCAAAGAAGGGCCATCTGACATGGCAGTGAACCCCATCTGCCATGACCATAGAACGCGTGGGCCTCTTTATCCCTCAAAAGAACCAATACCTGGGGTTGTATCTACTTTATCTGTCTCTGCGACTCTGCTCAGGTGTGCATAAGGTCAATCCTTCTGACAACCTCCAGACTCTTTTTTAGAGATTCATACCCATATAAACTCATTTCTCCTTTCCATTTCCCCCTTACATTAGGTCAAACAGCATTTTAAAGTCTTGTTATTATATGTAGACAGGGATATTCTGTTGATCCGCATTGAACCTTTAATTCAAGGTCATTTTCTAGTTGCATCATCAGCTGGTATTTGGTAGTGATCCCTCGGTGCCAGGGAGGCTCATCCCCGGGTGTCATGTCCCACGCTGGGGGGAATGTACTGCATCTACATGCTGAGTTTGTCTTCGAGACTGGCCACATTTGAGTAACATGAAGGCTGTGAGGAGGAAACTCCCAGGCACAATGCTGCTCTAGGCCTTGTTCTTATTGCAGGCGTATATGCTCACAAGCATAGTCATTAGTATCAGGGGCTCACTGTTGGACCCTCATTCCTTCCTGGTTCTTACCGTTGCACCTGGGGGACTGCTGCTGCTCCCCTAGGGACCACAACAGAGCACCCCCGGCCAGGAACCCAGTACCCCCCAGCTGTTGTTTTTAATTGTTTCCACTATGAGTATATCCAAACATTACCATGCACCCTGGACATATGCCCTGTATAACTCCCTGTCAACAATATATCACCTGTCAATAACATCCCATACCAGTATTCCTCCGCCGCCATTGTTGAACCACTCTGTGATCCAAAGAACCCTTTGTAAGAGCAGATCTGATCCTGTGTTCTAGTCTACTAGATTGCCAAAAGCAATATATTAGAGATAGTTGGTTTTTACAATGAGAATTTATTAGCTGACAAGTTTACAGTTCTGAGGCTGTGAAAATGTCCAGATCAAGACATCATTAGGCAATGCTTTCTCCCTGAAGACAAGCTACCAGAGATCCTGGATTCCTCTGTCACATGGCAAGGCACACGGCAGCATCTGCTGATCTCTCACTTCTTTTCTGGATTTCCTTGTGTGATGGTTAGGCTAATGTGTCAACTCAGCCAGGTAATTGTGCCCAGTTGTTTGGTCAAGCAAGCACTGAGCTAAATGTAATACAAGGACATTTATGGCCCTTAGTCATCAGTGAGTTTACTGCATAGATGGCTGATTACATCTACAATCAACCTAGGAGATTGCTGTCAGCAATGAGTGACATTTTATCCAATCAGTTGAATACGTTAAAAGGGGAAGTGATTTCAGCATTCAGAGAGAATTTCCCAGCTCATCTTTGTACAGCCAATGTCTCCTGGAAACTCATCAAGGACCTTCATTGGACTTTCATCGGAATCCCTGGCCTGCAGCCTGCCTGTGGAACCTGGACTTGTGCATCCCCATGGTCGCATGAGAGACTCTTGTAAAATCTCATAATATTTACAGATATTTCCTGTTGATTCTGTTTCCCTAGAGAACCCTGACTAATACACCTTGCTTTCAGCTTCTGGCTTCCATAGCTTCTCTTCCTCTCTCTCTCTGAATTACATTCTCTTAAAAAGGACTCCAGTAACAGGATTAAGACTCACACTAAGTCACACCTTAACCGAAGTAACTTAGTCAAAGGATAGGTTTACAGCCACAAGAATGAATTAACTTTAAGAACATAAGATTTTCTGGGGTCCATATAGCTTCAAACATCCCAGCTGACCTTGTGAAGGAGAAATGGTATACCTGTAGGATCCCCACACCTCCCATTTATAGCTCTGATCTCATTTTCCCCAGCCCCTCCCATCTCAAGTGCCCAGGGCTAGGCAAAATCCCTCTCCCTTTTACCTCACTCACCCCTTCCCCTCATCCTCCCTTCTACTCTCTGATGCTTCAATCAGGTTAACCCTGCCCACTTTCAGGTCTTTCTAGTCCTCTAATTTAAGAAACACATCTGTGCTAAACTGACCTGTGATGATAATGAGGTACCCAATCAGAGAACAGTTGCCTTTCAACAGGTGCTTTGGAGGAACCATACTTTCCTGTGATAGAAGGCCAGCATTCAAGCCCCGGAGAGGGTCCGAACCAGAAGGATTTGGAGTTCACTATTGTTCCACATCCTTCAGACCTGATCAGGGCTGCCCTATTTATAGCGTCTGAGGAACATCAGTGATGAGCGTTAGCATTCTTTCTCTTCTCCAGGTCAGTCAAACGAAACTCCAGTAGTCAGGGCTGTCTTGATGGATTCCTTAAAACAAAATCTGATTGAAGTCTTAGCTTTCAGACAAGCTTTAGATCATTCACTGCTGAATGGTGGCTGAATTCATTTACTCTCCACTCACCCTTTCTTCCTTAGTCCAAAATGCATCACTATTGGTTTGGGAATTGATGGCTTTTCTTGTGGGAAGCTGTTTCTGTTTTTATTTACTTTTTCCTGAGACTGGCTCCCCTAACCCCATGCAGTCTCCTGGGCTTCTTCTGGGGCAGATTTGGCCTAATTCATCAGGATGAGGCTTCCTGAATGTTTTCTGTTCAGCCTATTTGCCTGTTAGAGATGAGATGTTCTGTAATGGACACCTATAAATGAGCTGAGTAAAAAAAAGAAAGAAATGAACTTTTTTTTTTCTAAAGCAGCCCAATAAGCGCCCTCCCTCTAAGAATTGCCGCCAGCTTTATCCCCTGCTCACTTATTAATGGCCTCTCTTCCCAGCATTTCTTTCTCCCCTGACATTTTGGTGAAAGCTTTTTTTTTCCTACTCCAGTCTAATGTTCACTCCTTCAACTTTTCTGCCAGACTTCTTTTTCTCTGGAAACTGTTGAGCTAACCAGATGCAGCAATCATTATTTTTTCCTTGTGTATATAAGCCACTTTGTTTGTTTTTTAAAGATTGATTATTTATTTATTTCTCCCCATCCCCTTGTTATTTTTCACTTGCTGTGTCTGAATATTTTCCTGGTTTCTTTAGGAGGCACCGGGAGCTGAACCCAGACCTCTGATGAAGGAGGGAAGTGCCTAATCTCTTGTGCCACCTCCGCTCCTTGCTTTGTTATGTCTCTCATCCTGGCTTTCCTCCCCATGTCTCTTGTTGTGTCATCTTGTTGTGTCAGCTCACTGTGCCTGCCCGTTATGTCAGCTTGCTGCCTTCTTTAGGAGGCACCGGGAACCTCTGCTTCCTGCTTTGTTGTGTCTCTCATTATGTTTTTTCTTCTTGTGTCTCTTGTTGTGTCAGCTTGCCATGCCTGCCCCTCATGCCAGCTTGCTGTCTTCTTTAGGAGGCACCGGGATCTGAACCAGCAACCTCCCATATGGTAGGCACAAACCCAGACACCTGAGCCAAAACCACTTCCCCACTTCATTTTATTTTATTTTATTTTTTTAAGATTTTATTTATTTATTTCTCTCCCCTCCCCCCGTCCCAATTGTCTGTTCTCTGTGTCTATTTGCTGTGTCTTCTTCTTTGTTTGCTCTTGTTGTCAGCGGTACTGGAATCTGTGTTTCTTTTTATTTCGTCATCTTGTTGTGTCAGCTCTCCGTGTGGGCAGTGCCATTCTTAGGCAGGCTGCACTTTCTTTCACGCTGGGCGGCTCTCCTTACGGGGCGCACTCCTTGCGCGTGGGGCTCCCCTATGCGGGGGACACCCCTGCGTGGCAGGGCACTACTTGCACGCATCAGCACTGCGCGTGGGCCAGCTCCACACGGGTCAAGGAGGCCCGGGGTTTGAACCGTGGACCTCCCATGTGATAGGCGGACGCCCTAACCACTGGGCCAAGTCCGCTTCCCCCCACTTCATTTTAAATCACACATTTACCAGAGGCTTAATCTTCAGGGAGAGCAGCCCCGAAATCATCCCAGACAGTTCTTGCTTGCCCATCCCTAACCATCTCACAGGGATGGAAGGAGACAACATACTTTTTTTCAAGTACCATTTCCACATCTTGTTGTGGTAAAACTTAAAATGGTTTTCTTCATGTCTGGCTTAAGCAACGCAGTCTGAATTGAAGTCAGATGGCAGTGGGGATTTTGGGGAGTTGGTCACCATCCACCTTGAGGGCCTTGATTTGAGAGATAGTTGACCTTATTTGTTAACAGCACAGATTTTAGAATAGAGATAAACTGGGGGTCCAATCACACCCTGGCCTTTTACTATCTATCTGATCCTTGGAGAAGAAATTGAGTCTCAGTTTCCTCATCTGAAAAGTCTAACATTAATGGTGCCTGTTTCATAGGGTTACTGGGAGGATTATATATTCCACTAAGTGTGGGCCATGGTACTAAGCTCCAACAAAGAGATGCAAGTGGAAGAGATATGCGTAATTTCCTGAGTGTCTTTTTCCTTTTTTTAGGTTTATTTATTTCTCTCACCTTCCCCCCAGTTGTCTGCTCTGTGTGCCCATTTGCTGTATGTTCTTCTGCATCTGCTTGCATTATCCAGCGTCACTGGGAAACTACATCTCTTTTTTGTTGTGTTGTCTTGCTGCATCAGCTCTCTGTGTGTGCGGCACCACTCTTGGACAGGCTGCACTTTTGTCATACAGGGCAGTTCTCCTTGCGGGGCACACACCTTGAGCATGGGCACCCCTACATGGGGACACGCCTGTGTGGCACAGCACTTCTTGTGTGCAGCACCACTGTGCATAGGCCAGCTCACCACATGGGTCAGGAGGCCCTGGGGATCGAACCCTGGACCCTCCATATGGTAGGCGGATGCTCTATCAGTTGAGCCACATCCGCTTCCCCTGAGTGTCTTTAAAATGAGGCTTGCAGTTCTATATCCTTTCTATTTTCCTCCTGGAGAATTGAGACACAGGGTGTGAGCTCCTGCAGCCATCTTGAACAGTGCGGAGTGAGGGGACTTTGAGAATGAAATCAACACATGGAAGTTTCACAAGACGAAAAGAACTCAGGTCTCTGATGTTAGGGAGTACCACAACTGCCCTGGATGCTTTACTCCAGATATTTGCAGATAAGCCAGAAATATTATATTCTTTCTCTGTGGCTTACAGCCAAATCTGATCCCAAATGGGGCGCATATCATAAGAACTTAATACATGAGTACTGTCACTTAAGCCATCGACCATGGTGTCTCTCATTCTGTTTTTCCTCCCCACATCTCTTGTGTCACCTTCCCCCCACTCTACACACACACAGTAGAAATTGTAACTGCACTGTCTATAAGTTCAACATATATTGAGGTTAACAATGCCCCAGGCACAGTAACTAGTTCTTTATAGGAACATCACATTTAATCTTTACAACAACGCTATGAAGTAAGTTAAAAATTTTTAGGGGAGCTGGTGTAGTTCAGTGGTTGAGCGAGCACCATGTATGTGGTCCTGGCTTTACTCTCTAGTATCTTCTAAAAAAACTTATTGTGGTAGCATATATACAGAACAAAATTTCCCACTGTAATTACTTTTAAGTGTCCAATTCAGAGATATTAATTGTAGTCACACATTGTACTGCCAACACCACCGTCCATTACCCGAGTTTTTCATCACCCTAAACAGAAACTCTATACCCATTCAGTAATTATTCCCTGTTATCCCACCCTTATTCCTGGTAATCTGTAATCTACTTTCTGTCTCTATGTATTTGCTGATTCTAGATATTTCATATAAGTGAACTCGTTCAATATTTGTCCTTTTGTGTGTGGCTTATTTTACTAAAGTGATGCCTTCAAAGTTCATCCATGTTGTCACATGTATCAAAACTTTCCTTTTCATGGCTAAATAATATTCCATTGTATGTGTATACCACATTTTACTTATCCATTCATCTATTGATGGAGTAAGTCATATTTTTAACTCTAATTTTATAGATGAAGGAACTGAGACACATAGAGAAATTGTCACTTTCCCAAAACCACACAGTTAGAAAGTGGTAGAATGTCACAGGAATTCTGTCCAGGGGCTGCTGAGAAGGAATAACAGAATGAGCCCAGAGTTAGTACAAAGAGAATATGGCATTTATAGATTGAAAGTACATGTTATTATATTAATACAAACATTCTAAAAAGTGTCAATTCCAAAATGAACTTTCGCATTTCTCTCACATTCCACCTGCCACTTCACCTTTTCGCTTGCCAAAACACATGCCCATGCACAGACACAACCTGAAATATCTCTAAGGTATTTGTGGTTGAAGTCAATTCCATAAAACCTGCATTTACTAAAACTCTTTCTCTAAAAAATCTATTAATAATGTATGGCCAGAATTTGCAGACAATGCAATAATTGCTATAAGGATTTTCAGCCAAAATATTCCATTTTGTGGAAGTTCGACTTTTGCCCAGTGATGACATTTTTGTATAATTTTGAAAGGAAGACAGATGTTCATCTATTTGCTGATTTGCCCTGGCCCGCAGAGCCAAAAGAGATTTTAACCCAAAATGCTTTTGATCTTCCCAAGTCCCTCATTTTTATTGTAAAGGGACTTGCTGTACAAATGATCTGTCATCCACACAGCAATACACATACGTCAGAACTAGTGGGTTTGTTTCGTCCTGTTAAACCCTAGCCAGCAACTAAAGTTGCTGAGTGAGGATTGGTGGAACATAATTAAGGAATTCTGAGCACCTCTCTTTAAGAGAGCCCAATACACAAAAATCCTAACTAATGGAACAGGTGAATAATGGGTGGTTTTATGCTGGGTTCCAGTGATGTTGTAGAGGATGCACAGAACTTACGTTTAGAAATTACGGATTCTAATTCAGATTTTGCTAAAAATCAGCTATGAGACATAGGACAAGCTACTTAATATATGGTCAGAATTTGCAGACAATGCGAATTTGCTGGACCTCAGGTTTTATTCTCTGGGCATATTCAATACTTAGGTTTCAGGTTCTTATGGGGTAACACATTTCAAAGTACCTGGCAAGGTGTCTGGCACAAAATAGATATAGAAAAATCTAAGTTAATTCGAATTTGCATTTTTAAAAAAATTTCCACATAAAAGGGCAAAATCTTAACTTACACACATTTCTCTAGAAACATACCTGCTAATCAACATGAAAAGGGAAATCCTCAAAGTCTAGAACATCTACCAGGAGTACCTGAAATTCTATCCTCAGTTTCCAGGTGGTTGCCTGAACCTATTCACTGTCAGATGACCATGTTTTCCTCTCCTTGCTAAAGATTTTTGGAGCTTTGGGTTTGTATCCATATTGCATTGCATATCACCCCCTCATTGCATATCACCTAGGGGAAAATGTGGGCTTCCCATGGTTATTGCTTACTTCAGTTCAGTTTAATGAGCTATGGACAAGACAATGCCTAAGGCACTGGAGATACAAACATGAAGCAAACATGAGCCCTCCCTTGAGGGTCTCACAGGCTGTTGGGGCAACAGGGAATTTTATGTGCTCTGGTTGACTCTGTGAACGGTGTGGGAACATGGGATATTATGGGCCTGACAGCCTTCTGGAGGAAGATATGCCTGGGTAAAGCTGGAAGAACCCACCCATCCATCAGTTCATCCATCCATCCATCCACCCATCCATCCATCCTTTCATCCTTCTATCCTTTTATTCAGCAAATATATCTTTAGTGTTTGCTCTATGCCAAACATTGCTTTAAGCATAGAGGTTAGGGTGGTAATAGGTAAAATATCTGCCTTCCTGGAAATTTCATCCTACTAAATAGACAGAGAATAAATAAATAAATAGTTTCAGTTAGCACTGCAAATGATAAGGAGAAAATGAAGAGTGGTGCAGGAGAGGGAAAGAACCTGGAGAAGACTATTTTAACCAGGTCTCCCAGAGGACGTTACATTGAGTCAAGACTTAAATGATGGGGTAGAGACAGTCATGCAAAGATCTAGGGATAGAGCATTCTGGGGACAGAGGAAATGGGTAAAGGTTCTAAGGTAAGATTTAGCTTGGCCTAATCATTTACACAACAAAACTAAACTAAACTAATTACAAAACCCAAATAGAAGTCAGTATGGCTGGAAAACAATGAGAGAGAGAGAGAATGGTTTGAGATGAGGTCAGAGAAGAAGGTCGGGGCCAGATCTGTAAAGCCTCTTGAGCCATGGCAAACAGTGTTCTCATGGCAATGGGAAGTTCCTGGATGGTTGAGAGCAGGAGAGTGGCATGATCTGATTTCTGGTTGTAAAGGATGGGCTGCAGTAGGAGTTAGCCAGCAGAAGTCCAGAAGCAGGAAATTGCAGACAGAGGTGGAGTAGGCTTCCTTCCAGCTGTGTGACTCCTCTAGTCTGATTGCCTTCATTCTCCCTCTTCCTCCTCTCCTTTCCAGCACAGCAGTGCCATTGACATGGCCTTGAGATCAGGGACAGTGTGTGCAATTAGGGACCTAACAGATGCCGCTCCTTGACAGCATTCTGTGGGTAATCTCTCTTGCTCCAGGAAATACTGACCCAATTGCTAGTCTTCTCATGTAATAATAATGAGGCCTCATATCTGTGTAGCACTCTTACATTTTTTTGTAGAGTGTTCATCATGATGATTTGATTTTACCCTGGGAGGTAGAAAATGTCAGGCATTTATTTATTCCCAGGTGACAGATGAGGAAGTTGGTGCTCAGATTTGAATCAATATGCTCAAGATCAACCAGCTAGTTGGTGGCAGAGACAGGACTAGAATCCTAGCCCCCTGGCTTACAGCCTGTATTTGTTCCACAGTTTTTCTCTAAGGGGCACTGTGAACATGGGGAGAAAGGAGGGAACAATTCTTCATTGTGCTTACACTATCCCAGATATTGTAGGATATTTTGAATCCTTGGCTGCTGCCAGTAGCATCCAGGTGAGAAACCTTTTGACAAACCAAAAGGCCCCACATATGTCCACATACTCCCTAGGAAGGGCTGTTACCACCCCTGGTGGAGAACTGTGGAGTCCAGTCCTCTCTTGTTAGAGATGATGAAATTGAGGCACCAGCAGCAGAAAGGACTTAGCAGCTGTTCACATATTTGCTGTGTATTTAAACTTCTGTCATCAGTACTCTCTCTTCCATCCTTATCTAGTAAATGCAAAGATGCTGACCAATGCACCTTTGTTACATAGTTAACAGATCGCATGGTAAAGTTCCTGTGCTATATACCGTGGATGTGATGTTGAACAAGAGGGACGTGGTGCTTGCTCTCAGGGAGCTTATTGCATGACGAGGGGAGTCCAGGAAGCAAACAGCCAAGTACAAGGCAATGCGTGGTGGTACATTATGAGGGGGAACACATGGATGACATATCGACCTAGAGAATGGCTCCTAGCCTTGACTTTTTAGCACAGGGGAGGGGCTTTTCCAAGGGCCATATTGGAATACAAAAGGCTTGCCATCAATGGAGATGTTTAAGTAGAAGTTGGACCATCAGATGCTTGGAAAGATATTAAAGGGATTTTAGTATCATATGGGAAGTCAGACTAGCTGATGCTTAAGGTCGTTTCCAGCCTAGCAGCCTGGAATTTCTGTTATAACCACAGAAGACCATAAAATAATATCCCATTTGATTTCTATGATATTAAATTGCAGTGACCCTATGTTAGACTGTATTATAAAAAGAAAGTAATACTGGTAGCAATGTTTTTCCCGCAAAGTAAATTGCTGTCTCTGTATTGTAATTACTATTGCCCATTCCCTACTCTCGTGGCAGGCAATAGTGGCATCTGGCCCATGGCATAGCTTGCTGATACCAGAAAGGGACATAAAAATCTAGTTCTCCAAGATCCATGGGTCCATGATCTTCTATCTGGGAGATACTAACCTGGGACACTCCTTTCCAGGATGCCCTCCATCCCAGAATTTCTTTCCAGGCAAAAGCAGCTGGAGACATGGAAAGCAGTATAAGAAACAATTGAGGCAGGTGGCCTGGGGCAAAGGCTTACTGGCTCTAAGATCTGCAAAGGAACACCTAGAAGAAGGAAAAGGTCTATATCCTGAGAAGTAGAGGGGGCATTCAAACTCCTATAAACAGGGGGACACTGAAGGCAATTAGCAACCACAAGCCCAGGAAAAGACAGGAAAGTCCCTGAACTTTGCATTGACCTTGGGCTGACCTTCCTGATAGGAAGGTTGAACTCTGACAGAGTGAGCCAGCCAATTCCAAGCCAATTTGCAAAATGGGAAAAGGTGGTTTTTTGCTTATGTTTCCCTGATTTTGTTAGCTCCTGACACTCAAGAAAATCTCTGTCATATCAGCTATATATAAACTCAAGAAACAGACATTTTAGGGAATAAATCACAGAATTAAAATTTTACAAAATGAAAATGTACATCATGCAATAAAAGATTACAAACCAATCAAGGAAACAGGAAATGGTGGCCCATCCAAATGAAGAGGCTAAAAATACAGAAAACAAAACATCAGTGAAGCAGATCAGACTGTGGGCAAACCTGACAAAGACTTTTAAGTAAGGTAATGCACCACAGTAACAGAGTGAAGGGGAAAACCACATGATCATCTCAGTTGATGCAGAAAAGGCATTTGACAAAGCACAGCACCTCCTCTTGATAAAAACATTTAGAATACTAGGAATAGAAGGAAACTTCCTCAATATGATGAAAGGTATATATGAAAAAACCACAGCTAACATCATACTTAATGGTGAGAGACTAAAAGCTTTCCTTCTAAGATCAGGAAAAAGACAAGGATGCCCACTGTTATTCACCATTGTGAGGAAGTTCTAGCCAGAGCAATTAGCAAGAAAAAGAAATAAAAGCCATCCAAATTGGAAATAAGAACTAAAATTTCCCTCTCTGCAGATGACATGATCCTATATATAGAAAATCATGAAAGATCCACAACAAAGCTCCTAGATCTAATAAATTAATTCAGCAAGGTGGCAGGGAACAAGACAGTGTTTCTGTAAACTAGTAGTGAAAAATTAGAAGAAGAAATCACGAATTAAAATTCCATTTACAATAGCAACTAAGAGAATAAACTATTTGGGAATAAATCTAATTAAGGATGTAAAGGACTTGTACACAGAAAACTACAAAACATTGCTAAAAGAAATCAAAGAAATCCTAAATAAACAGAAAGGCATTCCATGTTCATGAGTCAGAAGACTAAATATTATTAAGATGTCAGTTCTCCACAGAGACATTTATAAATTCAATATAATCCCAATCAAGAGTTGAACAACTTTCTCTGCAGAAGTGGAAAAATCAATCATGAAATTTATATGGAAGGGGAAGAGAACCTGAATAGTCAAAGCTGTCTTGAAAAAACAAGGACAAAGTTGGAGGACTCACACTTTCCAATCTTAAAACATATTACAAAGATACAGTAATCAAAATGGCATGGTATTGGCCTAAGGACAGACGGAATTGAGAGCTCAGAAATCAACCCTCACATTTATGACCAACTGATTTTTTTTTTACAAGGGACAAAGACTACTCAATAGGGAAAAAATAGTCTCTTCAACAAATTGTGCTAGAAAAACTGTATCTCCATTTGCAGAAGAATGAAGATGGACCCCTTCTCACACCATATACAAGAGCCAATTCAAAATGGATCAAAGATTTAAATACAAGAGCCAGAACTATCAAACTCCTGGAAGGAAACATAGGGAGTAATCTTCAGGACTTTGGGTTAGGCAATGATTTCTTAGACTTTATATTCAAAGCACAAGCAACAAAAGAAAAAATAGATAAATGTGACCTCTTTAGAAATGAAAACTTTTTTGCATCAAAGGACTTTATCATGGAAGTAAAAATGACAACCTATAAAATGGGAGAAAACATTTGGAAAAAAACATATCTGATAAGGGTTTAATGGTTATAATATATAACAAAATCCGTCAACTCAACATTAAAAAGGGAAGCGGACTTGACCCAATAGATAGGGCATCCACCTACCACATGGGAGGTCTGCGGTTCAAACCCTGGACCTCCTTGACCCGTGTGGAGCTGGCCCATGTGCGGTGCTGATGTGCGCAAGGAATGCCCCGCCACACAGGGGTGTCCCCCGCATAGGGGAGCCCCAAGCACAAGAATAGCTGCCCAGCACAAAAGAAAGTGCAGCCTGCCCAAGAATGGTACTGCACACACAGAGACCTGACACAGCAAGGTGATGCAACAAAAAGAAACACAGATTCCTGGTGCCGTTGATAAGGATAGAAGCAGTCACAGAGGAACACACAGCAAATGGACACAGAGAGCAGACAGCTTGGGCGGGAGGGGAGAGAAATAAAAAATAAAAAAAAAAAAAGACAAACAACCCAATGAAAAATTTTAAAATGGACAATTGACTTGAATAGACATTTCTTCCAAGAAGATATGCAAATGGCTAAAAAGCACATGAAAAGATGCTCAACATCAGTAGCCATTAGGGAAATACAAATCAAAACCACAATGAGATACCATTTCACACCCACTAGAATGGCTATTAAAAAAAAAAACACCAGAAAATTGCAAGTGTTGGAGCGGATGTAGAGAAGTAAGAACACTAATTCATTGCTGGTGGAAATGTAAAATGGTGTAGCACTGTGAAAGACATTCTGGCAGTTCATCAGAAAGTTAAATATAGAGTTACCATATGACCCAGCAATTCCACATCTAGGTATATATCTGAAAGAATTGAAAGCAGGAACTTGAACAGATATTTGCACACCAATGTTCAGAGTGGCATTATTTACAATTGCCAAAGATGGCAGGAACCCAAGTTTCCATCAACCGATGAATGGATAAACAAAACATGGTATATGTACAATGGAAAATTATTTAGCCATAAAAAAAGAATGACTACATGGATGAACCTTGAAGATGTCCTGTTGAGTGAAATAAGCTACACACAACAGAACAAATATTGTATAATCTTACTGGATATGAAATAATGAGAATAAGCAAACTCAGAGAGAGAATCTAGAATATAGGTTATCAGGGGTCAGGGTAGGGGTAAGGAATAGGGAATGAATTAAAATGTACAAAATTTCTATTTGGGACAATGAAAGTTTTGATGATGGTAACAATGGTAGCACAACATTGTGAGTATAATTAACACCACTGAATTATATATTTGAATGTGGTTAAAATGGGGAAGTTTTAGGTTGTATATATGTTACTAAGATAAAATTTTTAACAATCCATGGAATTGCAGCACATTAACCATGAACCCTAAGTTAAACTGTGGTCTACAGTTAATAATATAGTTAGAAGAATGTGCTTTTATTAATTGTATCACATGTACCACATCAATGCAAGTTGTTAATAATAGCTAGTATATGGGAATTCTGTACTTTTTTCTGTTTTAATTTTTTTATTGAAATGACAATAAAAGAACAGTGACTGTTTTAGTCAAACTTTTGCTTTGCAACTATAAAAATGTAACCAACACTTCAGCCTTTTATACATTTTCTAGTAGACTTAATATCAGAAGAGTTCTTAAAACCAAATCATAAATGAGCTCATACATTGTGATGTGAACACAGCAACCACAAGTTTTTAAATGCACTGATCTTTCTCTCAACACAACAGCATAAATCAAAGCAATTTATCTCTCATCTTGCGATACAATCTATCATCTTGTATTTTACGCATGATTTTCTGGAAACCCACAACTTCCCTAATAAAAAAAAAATCATACCCTTATTCCATCTGTCCATTTGCAAAGGGAGTTCTGGTCAAATAGGATTGAACATTGAGAGGGTACTGGCTTCCGCAGCCATGAATGAAGAGGGTGAGCTTTGGGGAGGGCAGGACCAGGGGAGGGTCCTCTATGGAGGATTTTTTAATTGGGTATGAAGATTTTCCCCTGAGTTAGCCAGAAGAGCAAAGGAGAGCCCCTTAACTCCAATCTGCGCTGCTCTCTGCTGATCCAAGGGTGTGGGCTGTCTAAACGTCAGCTGGGGACAGTTCACCGACAGCTCTGTGACAAGGGAGTGAGTCTCCAGGGACAAGAGTGTCCCAGAACCACAAACAAGATTCTGCCTTCCAGGAGGTTAACCGTTAGCTTTCAGCAAATGTTCCCTCTGTGCAAGGACAGAAAATGCCATCTATAGAGCTGCTCTAACTGGGTTAAAATTCATGTCTGTGCCTCTCGTGTCAAAAGGACAAGGCTTAGAAAAAGGACTCAACCATTGGACAGGGTGATGATTGTGGCTAGCTGATGGCTTAGACTTAAACTTCAAAGGATAAGGCTGTCAGCACTAGCCTCTTTTTTGTCGGCTTCTGTATTTTAGATTGGAAAAATTTTACTCAAATCAGACATATGCCAGATACCTATGGAATAATTAAAGAGTAAAATAATGGCAATCAGAGATATTTTTCTTTAAATTCTCTTCACTCTGCCCATCATTCACATTCTGTTTATCAACTAATCCCTCTCCTAATTTCAAATATTCTTCTTTCCAGTTTTACTTCAACAAATCCTTTCATCAGTGCTGAGCTTCATTTTTCAACAGCTTGCTTTTGTCAGAGGGAAATCATTGAGATAAATAAATTATTCTCTTTGCGGATCCAGATTAATTCACTTTCCATGTTCAGTGTTCGACTCAGGGATTCCACCTTGTTGTGGTTGTCAAAACTTCCACTGGCCTCTGCCTCAGAAAAACCATCAAATTTAGGAGAAATATTTGTTCTTGAGAGCCCCCAAATTTTCAAGAGCTTGTCTTTTAAGCTCTATTAATCTCTCTTCTACAGGGACCACGTCCTCCTTGACCTTGGCGTCGGGTCCTGGACTCATTGGGTTTTCTGTTCTAAGCTCCTTTCTTGCATTTTCTTCCTCTTTCTTCTTTTATTTCCTTCTTTATTCTCCATAATTCTACCCTGAATCCACTTGATATGGGTTCAAGTTTTTTGTTTGTTTGTTTGTTTGTTTTCTGGCATGGAGCTCTCCTTAGCACAGCGCTAGAGATTCTGAGACTTCCTGCACAACCATGTCAAAAAATATTCCTTGATCTTTTTCTCTTAAATAACATTATGTACTTACTTAATTCACTCTTGCTTAGAACTACATGGTCTCTATAGAAAATTCAACATCAGAAAAACACAAACAAGAAGGTAAAAACTACCTGCAATCCTACTACCCTCAAATAAACACTTAACATCTTGATGTATTTCTTTCCAAATACTTGGAATGTTCCTCATTTTATATTTTTTTTAAAGTTAAGGAAATAGAATATCTACATGTATGCATTTAGAAGTAAACCCATGCAGAGGCATGGTGGGTGCCCTGTAGATCACTGGATCAGAGGCAGCTGGTAGACAGCAGAGTGTGTGATTGTCATGCACCACACATGGAAAGTGTAACGCCTTTTCTCACTTTTGATTGTGCATCAGATCACCTGGTATGCTTGGAAAAAAGACAGCTGCTTGGGCCCCACCTGTAGGCATTTTATTTCAGTTAACCCAGGATGGGGCCTCAACATCCATGTTTTTCTTCTAAGACCCCTATGTGATTTGAATGGGCAGCCAGTTGTGCCAGAGTGGAGAACAGCTGGCAGCCAAAGAGGGTGCTATAGGCTTTTGTCTATAAGCCTCCATATAAATTAGAAACTTTAGAAGCTAAAGGGTTTACCTATCTGGTTGATGTGAGAAGTGTTGTGGGCGCAAGTAGATGGTGGGTCTCAGCCTTCCATGGCTTGGAAGGCTTGGCTGAACTGTCTCATGTTCTCACTTACTTCTTTCTCATCCTCCTTTTCCTCTCCAACATGTGCCAGATGTGTGACCTGAGCTCATCCCATGGTCTCAAATGTCCCTGTCTTTATAATTGTTGTTTCTTCCTCTACTCACCCTACAGTAGCAAGGCAGGAGAATACTCATGGACTCTTTAGTAGTACTAAGAAACTACTGGTTCTGTCTCGTGGTCACACTTTCTGCACCTCTTAGACATAGATACAGAAAAATATGTAAGTAAGACAATAGAGGTGACAAAAATCTTGATTAATCAGAAACTTAAATTTCCCAGAAAAATATTGGCTCTATTCCAATTTCAGAAGAGAGAAAAAAATCATAGAAAAATAATTTGATATCCAAGATTTCACTAAAACAAAGCCAAACAGACAGTTAGGTTCTAAGGTTTCTTAACCTGGGATACATGGATAGATTTTGGGGGTGGGGGGTGGATCGTCTATGAACTCTTGGAAACCAAAGGCAAAGAGATGTGTGCGTGTGTGTGTGCATGCGTGTGCATGGCACATGTGTTTATTTATGGGGAGACTCAAGAGTTACACAAATAGATCCTAATTCAAGACAGGCTAAGAATCAGTGTTCTAGATTCTGTCTTGCTATGTAGTTCTGATACTACAGAATCCCTTCTTAACCTTCTCTCTTCCTTGCTTCTCCCATCAACCTGGTTTATGTCTCCTTGTTTAGACCTACACAGCATCTCTTTCACGCTCCAGTCTCACTTCCATAGGCCAGGAATTACAGAAGTCTTCTCTCTTGACCCCTTCTTTTCTTCCTCCTTCCTGCCTTTCTTTCTTTGCTCTTTTCTTTACCAAACATCTCTCTGCCATTCAATTTATTTTTGTCATAGTCACAAGCTACTCTTCTAAACTCCAAATCTGATCAGAATCACTCTTCAGGAGCACAGTCAAGAATTTAAGACCTTTCACACCCTGGACCCAACCAACCTCCTAATGCTTCCATCCTACCCCAAGCATCTCCATTTCTGTGACTTTGAATCATCTATTCCCTCCACCTAAAATGATCTTTCCTTTTCTTTACTTATCAATACTCCATCCAAACGTGAAATGGTATATCTACCATGAAGCCTTCCATAATTCCACCAGTTTCAACTCTGAACGGCCAAACAATTTTACCTGTATGTCTCTACTTTGCATCATCATTATTTATGAACATGCTTTACTTTCCCTGAAGGATAGGGTTCACACATTATCTATCTCGAAATCCCCTGTAACCTCTAGTGTATTACTTTTGCCCATAACTGGTACTCTACAAACACTTGCTTAATATTGCCCTCTCTGCTCTATGTCTCTATTTCTCTATTATAGAGATGCTCTCTGATTTCATTATGAGGCCTCTGAGTCATGGTTAGTTTCTCAATCAAAAATTAAGGAACCACTTGTGTTTACTGTACTCCACACACTAAGATAGGAAAGAAGGCACCACCTGACCTTTTAGAGTGTTGTTTTTTTAAACTCTAGTCATTTTCACATCACCTTCATGATTTTTGCCCTAACTTCATACCGCTTGTACCACTGTTTGCTTGAAATTACTCTTTAAATTGATTCATGCTTTTACTTGAGTATTTCAGGGAAAAAAAGTCTGTAAAATCATGGAGTTGATTATATTTTTAAAATTTACCTTAAAACAAATATATTACAATAAAAGCTATTTCTTTAAAATGTTCACAACTCCTCCCTGCTGAGACCCATTCTCCTGGGGAGGAGGAGCCTGTTCGCAGCCCTAGATGACAGGCCTGGCCCTGTGACTTCTTTGCCCAATGATGTGTGTTGCTCTCCTTTAAGAGGCATTTCTTGGATTTGTCATGATTCTTTACCCCTGACTCAAGACTGAGGCAGGAGCTGTGCTTTAGGCTAGTCCTGAAATGAAGAAACCACGAAGCAGAGCTGAAAGCTGGCAACCTCCATATATTTGAATGAGAAATAAATGTTTGTTATTGTAAGTCACAATTTTCTTGTAGGGCATTTGTTACTGCAGCCTAACTTAACCTAAGCAGACTAATCAAATATTCATTCATATATAACCCTAGAGGCATCTTACATACCAACATTTTGAGAAACCTACAACTCTTGAGAAACATCGTTTACCGAGGACTTGAATTAAGAGCAACTTAATATCTCTGCTATTTTCAGACAACTCAGTGTTTTCATCTTATTGGGAAATTATTCCAGTTGAATGTTACATCCCTGTGAATGATCGGCATCCTGATAAATGTTTTGCCAGGTGCCTCTCCTTCATCAATAGCTTGGATGGTTCCTCTTTACAAAAAGGGGGAAAATGGTTATACATGAAAAAAATAAGCTTTATTCTCAAGAGATGGTGGTGGAGGCTTGGCACCAAGATGACCTAAAGGCACTTTTTTCTCAAATATTCCAGTTTCTCCCACAGACTTCAAAGATTTCAAAGGGAACTGGACTTTGTGCATGCCAAGCCTTTGAAGTAGGGCACAGATCATGTGGGAATGCTTTTCAGAGCTAGGATAGGTGGGTGCTTTTTTAAAGGAAGAGGACTGTGAATAAAATGAAAACACAAAGTAGGAAAGTATTCATTATCTTTCTGTCCATTACCTAATCCATGTAATCTCATGAAATACAAATTTTCTGGAATGACAGTGACGTGATTAATTAATATTCACATTTATAAAGAGTTGCCATATCTTCTATGTTAGAATAACTAATTTTTAAAGAATCACAGTGTTATGAAAATAATTATAATATATAAAATATATGTAAGTAGGGTACATAATTAAACCTTCACTGATTTAGAATGCACTTTTTAAAGCACCTCAGGGCCATTGGTGAGAACAACTATCTTTTGACTTCTGACTTCTGATCACCTCCATTCTTCTAAAACTGTTGCTTCTGGATGATAACTATCTCCCTTTTTGGCAAATCAAAGGTCTTTCTTCATTCTCTTCCTATTTAATTCCTCAGCTGCATTTGATAGTTAACCTCCTCCTTGAAACTCACTCCAATCCAGTCTTTTATGAAAGTCCACTTTCCTTATTCTCCTCTGAACTCCTAGGAAATTTCTTCTGTTCACTTCAGCAGTTCACTTCCTTCCTCTTATCTAAATGAGGATGCTCCTCAAAGCTCCTTGGACCCCTGCTTTTCTTCTGTTATGCCCTCTGCTTTAAGAAATGCACTCATCACTACAGTATCACTTTGATGTTGACACGGCCAGCCCTAATTAACCCCTTGCCCACAGGATTTGTGATTTCTACCTATGCAGAGGTCATTTCCACTTGGATGTCCTAACCATTGCTTCAAGTGCAAAATCACACTTGTTTTCTGCCCAATATACTCTGCCATTTTATTATTCTCTGCATTCTCATTCTCCTTAAAATCATCTTTCTTTCATCCTTTTCTTTCAGGGCCTCTATACAATATATCTCCAAGTGAGTTATTTTTTTTCTTTAAAGTATGTCTTGGATCTTTCTTTTCTTCTCATTCCTAGTCCAGACTCTACCACTCACATCAGCATCATGCCATCATATGTTTAGGATGCTCAGTGTGAAAAACACTGCAGCTTACCTATTAAATATCCATTCTCTCCTTCTGCCATTATTTAAAAAGCTCCAATTATTTGGGGTTTGCAATATGCCCAACTGGAAGACACCGTTGGCACATGCCTTTTTCCCACTCTTTGTCTTCCTTCCTTTTTTTTTGCATAGAATGTAGATGTAATGCCTGGAGGTGGAACAACCATTATGGGTTCATGAGGTTGGAGGTCATAGACTAAAGTTTGCTAAGCAGAAAAGATAGATGAAGACTTGGTCTCTGCTGATAGTATGAAACATCATTCTAGCCCTGGACTGCTCACCTCTAGATTTTTTTTTAACATGGCAAAAATAAGCTCTGTTGACAAAACCTCTGTGATCAGGTTTTTGTTACATTCGACCATCTGCAATCCCAAATGCTGATATACCCAACTATGTATCTTACATGTAGGCAGGTACTTGGTAAATGTCAGTTCCTCTCAGCTGCTCTCTCTCTTTCCTAGATTCCCTGTGACCAGCTACCTCTCCCAGTCTATCCTGGGAAAGCTGCAGTCTATGTTTTCTAAAATGTTTCCTACATTGCAACATATTGCACACTGACAGGGACTAATGATTCTTCTGTGCCTATCACCTCAAGTTTAAACCCACCCAGATTAATTTATCCTTTAACTTTACTTTCCCATTTAATTCTTTTTATGTCATCTTATTCTAACAGAAGGACTAGATGCTCTTGCTTTGCTTTTGCTATTCTCCTGTCCATTTCCTTCTAACTTTCCCCTGGCAATGGTTTTTTTTTTTTTTTTTTTTTTGGCGTATTTTTCCCCAAACCCACTTTATTATTTTTTTATATGATTTATACGTGAACATATATAAACAGTGTGTAGAGTCAAAGTTGTGAACTTACAAAGGAAACATGCATAACATCATACGGGGTCCCAGTGGAAGACTCGTGTTTCCCTGGGGCCATTCCGTGGTAAGGCAGTAGAGGGCAGTGATTAAGAGACCATACTTTAAGTCAGATAGGTAAGTATTAAATTCCAACTCAAATACTTTCTGACATTGAGACCTTGGAAAAGTTCCTTAACCTCTTTAAGCTTCAATTTCCTATCTGTAAAATGGGTGCATCAATACCACTGGGTCATTGCAAAGATTAAATGCAATAATAAGTATTTATAGCACTGAGCATGGTATATATACAAGATTTTGTCACTATCAGTAAGTCGATATTATTTTGGCTGTTTCTACTTTCTAAACTCCTATTACACTTAGAGTAATTATGACACTGATTTGCACGGCCTTATTTTATGTCCTGGATCATCTGGCTCTCCTAGGAGACTGTAAGCACCTTGAGGGCATTGATCATCTTTTCTGTTTCTTTTATAGCCCCTAGGTTGCTTTGATCAGTTCTAGGTATGCAGTAGCATTCTTTAAAACTTAGGAATTTAGTGACTGCTTATATAAAAAATGTGCTGGAAATCAGGTCTTAGGAAAAATAAAAGTATTTGCTGAAGTTAAGAAGCCAAAAGGAGGTCCTATAAAGATGATCATTTTTGCACTGAAAGTTCATTTAATAGCCTTCAGAGAGAAATCTGGATATAAACAGAGTACACCTGCTGTAGAGAGCTTCTACTCACACAAGATCCCTTTTCAAGGGCTCTCTTCCCATGCCCCCAAATGCTAATTCAACTCCAAAGCGTTGTGGAGTGCAAAGATTTTCCTGGACAAAAAACTTCCTAAATGACCCTTGGAATATCTTAGTTCTTCCATTTTGTTTCTTCCTGGCTGTTCTGCTTCTTCTCACCTTTCTCCCTCAAAAAGGCTCTGATGGTTCCCCCGATGAAAAGCACAGTCTGCTTCATTCTGAAGCACTTAGGTCCTCCCCCACCTCTTGCCCACCCCACCTCAGCAAACCGAAGCCCCACTGATGAGACATCCCTGCAAGTAGCATGCTTCTTGGAGAGAGTTTGGGTTCTACAGATAGGCACAAGAGAACCCAGTTCAGAATAGAAAGAATGTTTAAATCAGCTTATCTTATTACCTTTATACTCAAGGTTAGTTGAGACCACAAATATTGAGACTGAAGTGTCTGTTATGTCATCAGGATCCCTGTAGATATGGGATCTTACGGCAAGATTTTGTTCTCTTTTCATCAAAACCTACATACACAGAAGACATTCATTCTGCTACATGTATTATACTTCCGGGATTTGAAGGTGGAAAACAAAAAAAAGTAAAGTGATGGTGGGAGAAATTGGTGTATTCATTTTGCCTGTCATTACCTTTGATTTTGTGCTGCCTTGGAACATTCAGAGCCTGAACAGGTGTCAGGCCCTTCTTCCCCTTCCCTCTTAGGAATATTTAGCCTCCAAGTGTTTCCCACATGAGGACTGAAATGATGGAAGACGGAGGCACCAAAGGCCACTGACATCCTATTATGACTGAGAAGCAAATCCGCCAGGAAATAAACACTCTAATGTAGTATTTCTAGGATTTCTTCCAATTTTTTTTCATGAAAAGAGAAAAATCTCTGACAATTTATAGATCATTTGGCTACTCAGTATGATGTATTTTCATCTCCTCTTCTCCCCTTTCGTCCTCTCACTCACAGCTGCCACCGCCAGCTATTGTCCTCTGCGCAGTCGTTAGTGTCTGTGCGTATGAGTGTGTATGTGTGCACATCTGTGCAGATTTGTAATCTTGAGGTTGCACATGAGCTCTTTTATGATTCTCTGAGATAGTTTCTTTTCTATCATGGAGTCTTCTTGATACCTTGCTTCCCTCCCCTCTTCTCCTTCTTCTACCAAACTGCTATTTTGTGCCCCTGTTGCAACTGGGTCATGTTTTTTACTTTACCAAGAGGAAGCAAGGGGCCTTCAGTGAGAAAGCAAGAGGTTTCCAGTGCTCACCAAATACAGATGCTCAGGAAACGGGGGACCCACGTGGCTTGCATATAGGGAACTTGTCAGCTAAACTACCGCGTCCTGTATGGGAGGCCCCATTCACTCCTCGCCCTCTCCCAGCCCGCCTGACTCCAAATGTCCCCTGGAATAATTCAACTTCTTATCTAAGATACAGCCTGGCTTCCTTGAACCACCAACTGTTCTATTGCACAACAAATCAGTTATATAAGAGGATCTTAAGAAAGAATAACATCATGAACACTGCATAACTGTCTCCCTCCAGGCTCAAGGAAGGGGGCCCAGTTGGGGCAATTGGTCCATTCGTAAACAGAAGCTGTGGAGTGGACGGTTGGCTTCACTGAAGGATGCTCCTGGGCTACAGATTGCCTTTAGTATATTTTCTTTGACTCTGTCCGTCCCCACTGTACCTCATCACCCCAAATGCGGGCCCTCATTATCCGGATGAAAATAGAAGGCGCCTCATCACTTATTTATTTTTAGCACTTGCTCAAACTAATTGGTAGCCCTGTAACCCATACATAATACAGTGATCTGCATGAAACTGACAGCCACTTAATGAAGGATTATATTGTATGAGGACAGGGAGCTTGAGGCTCACTCAGCACCGGTTATTTACTGAAGGCAGCGTGGCCTGGTTTGACTATCTGATGCTGTCTGGGAGGAGAGACTGGGTTTTCTCATACATTTGGTTTGCAAGGGTTATTAACCGAAAACGACACAGCTGAAGCTCAGTGAAGCCAGTCCAGCCCCTCGGGAAAGGCTGCTGCCCCAGCAGCCCTCTCTCTGCTGCTCCACCTGGACTTCAGTGATGGTTGACAAATCCGAGATTCTGAAAGGAGTAAGCTGGGCATTTAGGAGGGCTGTGTCCTTGAATCTCTGACCTTCCTCCACTATGGTGGGAAAGGTTGGGAGGAGTTTTGGAAGAGCAGGTGCTTTGAAGTCAGACAAATCCAGGGAGAATCTCAGCTTTGACATACATTTATTTGTCTTTGTGTAAGTTGCTTAACCGTTCAGAGCCTCTGTTCCCTCATATCTGAAAATGCAGAGAATAAGACCTATCTCCAGTGTGTTTTGGAGGAGCAACATGGAAACACAAATTATACTGTTTAATACAAGCTTGGGTAGTCAATAAAAAGCTTCTTTCTTTCTTTGAATTTACAGCATCTGCAAGATTTCTTAGATATATAGATCTGTTTCTTAGATGTATTTGCTCTATGGAGTCATGAATTAAACATGCCAAGATTTGGCCTTCTATTCTGTTCTTTATTAGTGGGTTCATAATGTAATATAGACAAAATATCAAGATGCTATGCAAGATAGGACGGAGAAAACTCTGGAATTTCATTATTCATTCCATCTGAAAATGTGCTTAAGGGCTTTGGGATCAGAAAGGTCTGCCTTTGAATCAGCATTTTTCCATTTACTAAATGTAAATGGATAAAGTATGTAATATCTATGAGTTTTAATTTTTTAATCTTATCTCAGAAAGATTTTGTGAATATTAAAATAAACAGCAAGTATAAAGCAACTAGTTAAGTGCTTGAAGTAGAGTAGTTGTCTCCAAACGTTACTTTCTTCACTTTATTACTTTTTCATATAAATTTCCTGTAGTTTTAAACTGGAATTAGACATTCACTCATGTAACAACTGTTTAATGAATACCTACTATGTGTCAGACACTGCTCTAGGTGATGAAGATCATGTAGTCTGGCTTGGGAAAACAGAAGAGAAACTGGAAAACAAAAATTTACATAGCTTTGTTTTAAAAAGATGGATCTTGCTAGGCTCAAACTACAATGTTACTTTTTCCTCCCAACTATAGTTCATGGGGAACCCTCTAGGTTAGTACATAGAGAGCTTCTTCTCTTTTAATACAGCTGCATATTTTTCCAAATTATTTATTTGGAATTTATCCATTCCCTTATTGATAGATATCTAATTTCTTTACCTTTTGTATGAGATGAATTAGAAAATCGAAATCCTTGCTTCTATTCTATTATAGTCATAGGAGAACTTCTGTAGGATAATTCTGTTTTGCAGTTTTCATTTTTAAAATTTAAGTATTATGGACTCAGATGTCAGCTTTCATGGTTTTATTGTATAACAGATCTTTTTCAATTGCTTCCACCTTTCTTGACTGATATTTGGCAACAGTTCAATTACGTTAGTTTTCTGGAAGCATTTTGACAAAGTTTTGTCAAGTGAACCTTTCCTATTTTCCCATTTATTTCCTTTGGGTAGGCAGGAGTGCACTGAGTTAAGAAGGCAAGATGCAGAAGAAAGCAGATTAGGATTGAATTTCTGGGCTGCTTCTTACTAGGCATGACTTTGGGCAATACCTAGTAATACTCTTCACCTCTCCAGGTCTTCTTTGTTTGCAAAGTGAAGATAGTAATTCCAACCTACCTTTGTTCACACATGCATGTGGTTCATTTGGCAATTCTCCAGGTACTCAGCCTCAAATCCCTGAAAGGACCCAGAAGTGTCCCTCAAACTCTGCTCAAAGATCCCTTTCTCCTTCTTCTCCTCTTTTTTAAGCTGTGTTCTTTCATACAGCAACCTTCTTGAAAGATTTTAGTGTTTAATTTCTTATTCCATTTTCTTGGGTTTGGTTTGCTTACTAGTTTATTACAACATAGTAATACTTGCCTCCCTGGATCATTATAAGATACAAAGAAGAGAATGTGACAAGTTTAGATACAGGGTCTCAGTTTCTAGTCTTCCTTTCTGAATCTTGCTCAGGTTTGATAAAGCCAAAGCTGGAAGTCACATCAGTGGGAAGTTAGTGCTGGGAATGATGTTGAAGTTGCATAAGGAAGTATATCTCAAACCTTTTGGTTTCAGGACCCTTCATACTCTTAAAAATTATTGAGACCTCCAAAGAGCTTTTGTTTATGAAGATTATGTAGATATTCGCATAATTTACAAATTGAGAAAAATTACTTATTTAATTCTTTAAAATAATAATAATCCATTCCACGTTCATAGAAATAGCATATGTTTTAAAAATAGCTATATATTAAAGAGAAAAAAAATGAGAAGAATGAAATTGTGTTACACTTTCGGGAATTGTTTTAATGTCTAGCTTAAGAAAAGCCAGTTAGAGTCTCAGATCTGCTTCTGTATTCAATCTATTGTGATGTGTTGTTTTGGTTGAAGGACATGAAGAAAATTTTGCTTTGCACAGATATGTACTTGGAAAAGAAAGAACCTTGTGAACCTCTGGAAAATGTCCTGAGAACCCCCAGGGGTTTTTGGACCACACTTTGAGAACCACTGGCATAGGAGCATGGCATCTAGTCTGCAACATTGAACCATTCTTGGTTTGGCCAACAAAGCCTCATGAACATGGCTTTGACTCAGCAGCAAAGATCTTGATAAAGAGAGGCGTCCTGACGTGGGAAATAATGTACTAAGATCATTTGAGGCCTTGAAGCCCACAGAATGTTATCCACAAGACATGCTAACAACTTTATCTTTTGCCCCAAGTAAAAGAGGGCAGGATCTAGAGGCAGGAGAGTTGGGCTCCATTCCTAGCCCTGCCGCTGACCAAGTGTGTGAACTGAGAAATGGCTTAATCTCGCCACACCTCAATTTCCTCATCTGTGAAATACTCTACTTCACAGGGTTCTTATGAGGATTAATGAGATAATGCATTTGAAGTTTTTAACATAGTGACTGGCATGTATTAAACACTTCACAAATGCTAGCTTTTCAGTCTACAACCCTTGATTTCTCACTGATTATCAATGTTAGGTGAGCTTAACACAAGCCATCAGCAAGATTTCCCTTTAAAAATAAAACAAGGAAGCAAATAAATGCAATGGTTGGTCACAAATAATTGTTTAAAGTGGAATTTTCAAATCAAGCCTGCACAACTTTTTTATCCCACTTCATCAGTTTTTTCAATGGCTATATCTTAAATGCAGAGAAGAGATGAGAATTTGAGTGATTTTTGAGGTATTTTAGGCTAATGACCATAATTTTGTCCAAAATACTCAGGTGATTAAAGAATTATAGGCCTGACTTAAACCCTTCAATCGATTTCCTCAGTTCTTTACATCTCTTCAAAAGTTTATCAGTCAAGGTTCAATCAGAGAGCAGACCACTAAGATATATATATATAAATATATATATAAATACACACACACACATATATATATACACTCTGCATACACAGATATAAATGCATACATGTATGTATATGTATACACGTGTATGCATGTATATGTATATGCATGCATGTATGTGTTTGTTACAAGGAATTAGGTCTCACACAATATGGGAGTTAGTTAAGCAGTCTCTGTAAGGCTGGTTAAGCAGTCCCTGTAAGTCTTCATGTCTGATGCTGGAGCTTTAAGTCCACAGGTCAGGCAGTCAGGAAGGGGAGATCATAATCAAGCTGGACTCCACCAGCACAAAGCTTGTCCATTCCTATAGCCTCTGGCCTTGGTGATGGGAGTATTCTGCAGAAGCCGGGGCCTTTAATCATAGAGCTAAATGCACATACCTGGCCCAGGAGTCAGGATACTGAAGGAGAGCAAATGCAGGCCCACATGCTGTTTTGTACTAAGGATGTAAGTTAGCAGATCAGCAACTCAGTGTGTGAGCTACAAAACGGCTCTCAGTGTGTGAGCTACAAAACGGCTTCGGCTTCCCTCCTGTCCTCCAGAATCCCCTTTAAATCCCCCTTGTGGCCCATCCTAACCAGAAATATGTAAGAAAGGGAATATTGATGCATATAGTTCAGTCTAATCAAATTCACACGTTATACAGTTGTCATGATAAGGTTTAGGCCCAGCTCACGGGTTTCCATCAATGCTCCATGACTGCTTGAAAACAATGTGTCATCTTCAATTGGTAGGTACATTGCTTGCTGAAGAGGCATTCTATCAAGCTTGTTGACTATTAAATTTTTTATGTCTTTACTGATATTTTTGCCACCTTAAAGTAAAAATTACTAAGAGAGATAGGTTAAAATTTCAAATTATTAGAACGATTTTGATCTGTTAGTATTTCCTTACAGTTATATCAGTTCTTTGCATTTATGTATTTTGACACATTGATGTTAAGTGAACTGAATCATTTTTTAAAAAATTTTACTCTCTGTCTCTGTTAAAGCTTTCTGCCTTAAAATCTGTTTAGTCAACAGAAATAAACCCAGTACACAAAAGACTATAACTATGAAATTTGCTTTTCTTGAGGTTGCTTGTCTTGAATTTAGTGCTCATGGCAAGGAAAAAAACTCTTTTTTGAGAATTACTATAAACCTTTTGTCACATGGTATGCAACCCAAATTCATTCTACCTGTGTGATACAAATATCAAGCAGAGAACTTCTTTTAACAGGTTCCTAGGTAGATAGGCTACCTAGATGATGGGCAGAAACAAAGGCACAAAGGAAAACAGCTTCAACCTAAGCCTCAAGGAATTCTAACAAATAGAGTACCAAGGAACATGATCTCACAATCAAAAATTACAATACAAACACTTATATATGTTTGATCACACAAAGCTGATTTCTAAAAAAAAAGTTAAAACAATAAAGTATTTATTTTGCCTAAAAAAAATAAATAAATAAGTGAATCCCAGCAGAAATAATAGACAGCAATATCAGACCCATAAAACTTCTAATGTTGGAAGGACCAGATGTAGAATATAAAAACAGGTTAAGGGAAGCAGATTTGGCTCAACTGATAGAGCACCCAACTACCATGTGGGAGGTCCAGGGTTCAAACCCAGGACCTCCTGGCCCATGTGGTGAGCTGGCCCATGTGTAGTGCTGAGGAGCACAAGGAGTGCCGAACCACGCAGGGGTGTCCCCTACGTAGGAGAGCCCCACATGCATGGAGTGCACCCCATAAGGAAGAGCTGCCCCATGTGAAAAAAGTACAGCCTGCCCAGGAGTGGTGCCGCACACAGGGAAAGCTGACGCAATGAAAAGAGACACAGACTCCAGTGCCACTAACAAGAATGCAAGGGGACATAGAAGAACACACAGTGTATGGACACAGAGAGCAGAAAATGGGGGGTGGGGGGAGAGATAAATAAAAAATAAATCTTTAAAAAAAATAGGTTAATAACTTTCAAGAGAGTAAAGAGAAGTTTATAAATATCAACAATCATAAGAGACTATAAAAATAACCAAGCATTTCTGAAAAAGAATCAAAGAACACTTTTAGAAATAAAAACTACAGTAACAATTTTTTAAAAATCCAAACCTCCTTGGATATGTTAAACAGAAGATTTTACACAGCTAAGAGAAAACTAGATATACAAGACAAAATACATAGAGGGTAGAATGAATTGGCCTAAGGTCTAAAGAGAGATAAAAGATAAAATGGAAAGAGGCATATTTGAAGAGAAAATAACAATATTTTCCAGTGCTGTTTGTTAAAAGACTCTAACCTTTAGTACCTCAGGAAACTCCAAAAGTCTCAAGCAGGATAAATAAAAGGAAATTCATACCTAGACATATTCTGGTAAAACTGTAGAGTGCCTCAGGCAAAGAGAAGATCTTAAAAGCAGCCAGAAAAAAAAATCACTTCCAAAACCATGACAATTAGACAGTTAACTTCTTGACAGTATCAACAAAAGACAAAAGACAGGAATAAAATAGTCAATGTGCTAAGTGAAAAAAAAAATACTATTAGTGCTGACATTCAAAGAAAGCAAAAATACCTTTCAACAAGCAAGGCAAAATGCTTTTTTTAAGATAAGCAAAAATTGAGTTTATCACCAAGAGATCCTCACTAGAGAAAATCCTAACAGATACATGTTTCAGGAAAAAATAATTTCAGATATTAGTAAATATTGGTAAATCTGAATATGTTTTGACTGGATGAAATCATAAATCAAAGTCTAATTTGTGTGATTAAATAAAGGTATAACTAAAATACTTAAACATGATAGTATTTAAGTTATAGAGAAGGTAATTAGGTCTTATATTACCTGGGAGGATAAAGATGTTGCTTATGTTAAAGTTTCCAGAGTAGTCCCTAAAAGGATATTGCTAAGCTATTCCCTGTATCTTTTTCCTTTCTTCTATGATAATAAAACTTCAAATTTTAGGTGACCATATGGACATTTTTGAAGATGTTTTTAAATTGGTAGGAGTAGTGGATTCCAATTTTATTGCCCAATATATGCTGCCTCCCAGGTGATAGGACTACCCACTGCCATCAGATTCGGCACAATAATGTGTAGTGTCCTCTCTTTGGAAGAGTATATTTCCCAACCTGGATGATGTCCAACTTGACCATGTGACTTGTTTAGCCAATGACATAGCTGAGCAGAAGTTTTCAGAGCCATTTTGACATTTTGCCACTTCTCTTTTCCTTCTGTCACGTCCTTAGTAATGTTCCAGAAAGAGCCTGCTCCTTCAGCTTGGGTCCAACAGTGAAAATTCACAGCTGAAATGTATGTGTAAAATGAGAGCTAAATGGTGTTGTGGAAAGCCTTTGATTTTGGAATTGCCTACTACTACACCATGTATTAGCCTAAGGTGAGTGCTACAAAAATTAGTACCTAGAAGTGCAGTGCTACTATCAGAAAACAGTAATAAGGAGCAAAAAACAAAAACAAAACCCCAAATTTAAGACATATGATACTGGTTTTCAGAATGTGCAGTGGCTAGCCAGGAAACTGTTAATGGGGGCTGGAAAGATGATAATCCACATTATACAGTGGTGAAAGATTGAGTAAAATGGTTTCCTATAGTCACTTGACAGGCAAATTAGGTTCCTAGTGAACTTCTGGTTTATGATGAAGAATGGAGGAAAGAACTCATTCTTTGAAGTTATTAGTCTAAAATAACAATGAGCTAGATATGACCCATGTGAGTAAATATACCAGTAATAACAATTAAGTGTACTCAACTCTACTTTGAAAAGACCCAGATTTTCGGATTAGGGTTAAAAAATCCACCTATATGCCATTCACAAGAGAAAGATATAAAATATTAAGATACTGGAAAGATTTGAAAGTGTAAGGGTGGAAAAAAGATAGAGCAGGCACATAAGAGCCAAAAAAAGCAGGTGTAATTGTCTACCTCCACATTCTTTAACTATGTGGACATAGCTAGAACATTCTCCAACTAAAGCAAATTTCAATTAAGAGCAAAATAGTGGAATTCTGATTAAAAAATAGCCTCAAAGGCCTTAAATAATAGTAATTAACAGTGATAGTAGCAATAACATAATACCCTAGATCTTTTTCTCTACAGGATTCCAAAGATCAAAAAGGGGCCATGTGCTATGGGAAGATGTCTTCTGGCAACTCCCTCCTTACTAAGGCACTTTTAATAATGGGCCTTGGCACCAAGGTAATCAGCCTGGTGCCCTGGGGCGGGTCTCACCATTGTCCTTCGATGCGGGCAGCCACAGAGAGCCAAAGAGACGATGCTGGCCAAGGGTGCGCCATCTGTAAGGATGTTTCCAAGGAAAACAGGGGCTCTGGCTCCTGGATTTGCCATTCTGATGCCATTTATAAGAAAAGAAGGCTCTCTGGGATGCAGCCAAGTGTTATTCTACATGCTGATGGTGTTGAGTAATAGCAATATCGTTAACAATCACTTTAGAGAACATTTCTCTCCTACCGGCTCTTGCTGAACATATTTACATGCCAGCGATAGCATCAGGGGGTAAGAACACTTATCCTTTAAAGATTTCAATTCTAGGACTTTAATTGCTTGCTGGCCTTATCATTTGTTAGTCATATGTGTTAATCAAATTGTTCAAATGTTTTTATTTCTTCGTATCAGAGGGTTCATTTAGAAAGCACTTCAAGTAATCGCCAAGCTAATTATTTAATAAAAGGCTTCTTTCATTTTTGTTTTCTCATCTCTTCTTTCAACATTGAGGTCTTTTTTCTCATCTGAAACTTCAGTGTGTGCGAACTTTACATTTCTATATATTCATACGTTGAGGTCATGTCACTTGGGTCCAGTGTTTTTCCCCCTGGGAAGAGAAAGTTGTATTTATATGCTCCTAATAAATGCAAGACTTTGTCTGCTGATCTTTTCTTTCTTCTCATCCCCTCAGGCTGGTGGCTAGAAAGCTACGTGATCTTTGTTTTAAAAAAAAAAAAAAGAGCATAGAGAATGAAAGGCAATATGATACAGTTTGTCTCTGTTGATTACTTAAGGCATCTGGTGACTGTGAAAATCCTGATCAAAGGCAATGGACAATAAAAGCCAAGATTGTAGGGTAAGAGGCCCGTAGGGCAGTAGGATTTGGGAAATAGTGACAAGATTCACTTCTAATTTCTAATTTCTTCTTATTCCTTCCTTCTTCCCTTTTTTTTTCTTCCTTCCTTGTTTGTCTATCTCTATCTTTCTATATTTCATGGTTTCTTTGCTCCCTCTCTCCCTTCCTATTAGGTTGAATCATAGATCAAAACTGGTGAAATAGCATTTTCATACACTTCAACCTAGTACGACAAACAAAATTCAATATTTAACATCTTTATTTTTATATACCAAGAAAAGAGAATGACAACACTATATTATTTTTAAATTAGAAGTCTTTCCTTCTTTTCAGAGGCAATGTGGTTTAGGACTGAGAGCCAAGGCTGTGTATTTAGCCAGGCCTAGGAGGGAATACCCGCTCTACGATGTACTCTTTGCCAGACCTTGATCATTTGACTTTGTCTCTCTGAGCCTCAGTTGCCTCATCTGTAAAATGGGGTTCATGCCTCTTATCTTGTCTGATATGCATCTAACTATTTTAGAGTGTGTTTAAATGCTTTGGTGACTAATAAAATGCAAATTCATTCAAAAGCTTCACCGAATACCTTATCATTTTTGGTCATTTTGTACAAGCTAATTCAAAAAGAAGTGAATACGTTCAAGAATGTATTACTCAGTGACTAGCAAACTGGGGGTGGGCACCAATTTGTAACTGCTCTTATTTCTCACATGTCTGAGAAAGCTGTAAATCACCTTTCTGTCATTCAACCCAGTCCCAAGAAATCATCAAGAAGGATAGGCTAAGAGAGTTTTGTGTTCCTGAGTCCATGATCTGGCACATTACCTATAAATGGTATATGATGAAACCTTCTTGAATCCTCTTCAAGTCCTGATAGAGGCAGATAAGGAAAAAGACAACACTTCAGCTGTCATTTTCAGACTGACATTGATGAGGAAGGTGACTTCACAGGTTGTTCAAATTCAGTAATTAGGCCACCTTCATTTAACTATAAATGTTTATCTCCTCAGCATCTATATATGGAGCACCAAGTACCAGTGTGTGGTGATTGCACATGTAAGGGATTCCCCAACGGTTAATATTTTTGGGTGCTATAACCATACACATGGGTCTTTGGGCATGTGTGTGTGTGTGTGTGTGTACAGAAGTTGGCATCAGGAGTCATAAATCAGGATATACCATAGGATTTTTTCCCACAGCTTCAGGAAGGCTTTGGAAACCTCATTTTCCAACAGGATGAGTTTCCCCCTCACTTCCACTGTGCAGTCCAAAAGATTTTTTAAAAAGATTTATTTATCTATCTATCTATCTATTTTTTTATTTATTTCTCTCCCCTCCCCCCCACCCCGGTTGTCTCTTCTCTGTGTCTATTTGCTGTGTCTTCTTTGTCCGCTTCTGTTGTTGTCAGCAGCATGGGAATTTGTGTTTCTTTTTGTTGCGTCATCTTGTTGTGTCAACTCTCCATGTGTGAGGCGCCATTCTTGGGCAGGCAGCACTTTCTTTCGCACTGGGCGGCTCTCCTTACGGGGCACACTCCTTGTGCGTGGGGCTCCCCTACACGGGGGACACCCCTGTGTGGCACGGCACTCCTTGCGCGCATCAGCATTGTGCATGGGCCAGCTCCACACAGGTCAAGGAGGCCCGGGGTTTGAATTGTGGACCTCCCACGTGCCCTAACCACTGGGCCAAGTCTATTTCCTCCAAAAGATTTTTAATGAATGTTTATTTCAGGGCACTAGGTAGGGCTTTCTGCTTAGACATTGACTTGCCTCTGGATTAGTGGTCAATGAGATCCCAAGATTATCGTTCCATGGACTTCTTGTGGGGATATGTCAAGAACCTTGCAGTCCTTGGTAAAGGAATGTATTGCGACTGCCATTTCAAACACTGATAGGATATGCTTCAAAGAGCCTGGGATAAATTAAACCATAGAGTTGACATGTGCGATGCAACATGAAAGCTATATATTGAGCAATGATAAAATTGTAGAAATTATTGTGGTAGTTCCTTTACAATTTGAGTTGTAGCTACATTTTCATGTGTAACCTAATTGTATACTGCTTGTCAAGTAGAATGCTTTTAAACATGTTTGTTGAATCATCTGTCACTTTCCCTATCAAATGATACGGAGAATATGTTTACTCTGGTAGGTGTCCGTGAATGATTTTGGTGTTTGGAAAAGGAGATTCTCACCCTCCAGGAAGTTGGGAACCACTGCCCTAGGCTGGCTGATAGAGCTCTGGGGGCATCTTTATCGTGCTGTGGTCTGAACTGATCTGACATTCAGATCTAATGTTTGTCCCTGGGGAACTTTATGAAATGTGTTCTGCCCTTTGCTGGAGCATAGTTCTCTAGACCAGGGGCTAAGGAGTGCCCCCCACCCCCACCCCCCACCCCCAGTTTCTGGTTCTCAGGATGCAGATCATCCTCCATGGGAATTTTCAGGAGAAAACCTCACCACCATCCCATGACACTACTTCTGCCAGTTTGGTATGGTGTCCTGCTTCTTTAGAAGAGAAAAAGCATTAGACTTTTAAAATTATGACCCTATCAGGAAATCAGTATGTCACATTCCAACCCGTGAACTAGCACAAACTGGGTATGATGGTTTGAAGCTCTATGGACCCCAGAGAAGTATGTGCTTAAAGTTAATCCATCCCTGTGGATGTGACCCATTGTAAGAAGGATCTTTTGGCAAGTAGGATTTTAAGATGTGATCCACCTCATTCAGGGTGATTATTAATCCTCTTAGTGGAGTCCTATTTTATAAGAGAATGAAATTCAGGCAAAGAGAAAGAAAGCCATGGAAGCAAGAAACGCTGGAAACAAGGAAACCCAGAAGAGAACTGAGAGACCAGCAGATGCTGCTATGTGCCTTGTCATGTGACAGAGGAGTCCAGGATCATGGACAGCTGTCTTTCTGGAAGAAGATATTGTCCTGATGATGACTTGATTTGGACGTTTTTCTCAGTTTGAAAACCATAAGCTTGCAAACTAATAAATTCACATTGTTAAAAGCCAACCCATTTCTGGCATATTGCTGTCAGCAGCCCAGCAGATCATATCACTGGGGAAGAAAAGATGACCACAACTGGGTTTTCCAGGTCATTCCTGCAAGAGAAGGTCCAGACCCACACCAAGAAAACTCCAGATGACACAGGGTGTCTTTCAACAAGGGTCTTGTACACCCTCCCAGCAGAACGCTCCTCGAGACGGTTCATGGCTTTTGTTGACGGCACAGCCCCTGCCTCTTGAGGCCTCGGATGCAATGATTGCGGATGCCTCTTCTCAGCTCCAGCTGTAGAGAGGAGGGAAGCACACATGGCCTTCTGTGGCCCATGCCAGGATCTAGAAATATTTGGCCACCAGTGCTCTCTTATTTGTGGTTATTTCTTGCTCTTAATTTTAATTTTGCACCCGGCACCAAACTCTCCTAGAAGAGGATACTGTCACCGAAGCTGAAGCTCTCAGAGAGGGGGAAAAATGTCAAAACTCAGCAAATTGCCCGAGCACGTCCCTGAAAGCAATACAGGTTGTGTGATTGAAAGGTCCACAATAGCTTCGTTTCTTGCAGCAAACCTATGGCACAAACAGAAAGGGTGGTGGGCTGACCTTGGCTGCATTACCTGGAGCCTCCCTAGATTTCTCCCTCTTTTGTCTCTAGCCTGAGTGCTTCTTTGTCCTCACTACTGTGCTGCTGCCATTTTGTCTGTCCTTTTGCTCTAAGTGCCCATTGTGTGACCTGCAGTTTGCCCAGGGGAGAACCTCATGCTGGATCCCTGGATCCGTGGATTAAAGTATGGAGGCTGCTGCATTAAGATTGTCTGACCACAGTCCACCTGGCATCCGTCAATGACAAATTAACCAACTGTGCTTATCATCGAGCTGCCTGCTGTAGCCAAACTGGAAACTGGAAAATAACAGCCTCCTTAGCAGCATGGTGTGGCCCAGGCAAGGCTCCTTGTAGTACTTGCTCTTAACTGCAAATACATGCATTTGGGTGTCATGTTTTAAAAACATGAAAAGTTATTTGATGAAAAGAGTTTCTGAAATGCAAAGTCCTAACTGATGTGGGAGTGGGGGGATGTGGAAGTGGAGGACAAGATGAGCTCAACTGAAAGAGGAGTAGGCAAATTCCTATCATCAGGGCAGGGCCCCTGGGTGAAAGCCAGACCGGAGCTTGCAGCTCTAGCAAACTTTCTCCAGCTGTCTTTTGCATCTCCCTCTGTGTCCTGTTGGACGCCTGCCTAGTACAACTGGCAAACGTAAGCCTTCCTGCTGAAACACGGTTGATCATCTTACAGGATTTCAAACCAAGGAGAGATGTTAGTGAAGTGCCTTCTCCTACCTGCTGCCACCAACCTTTGCCAACTTTGCCTACAGGAATAGCATTCCTGGAACTTCAGAAGTGAAAGACTTAGGGCTTCTCAGTTATTTTTGGACACACCCTTCAGCTCTTCCTACTTTCTTTTAAAGTGTCCTCATAGGCGAGTGAGCTGGATTTTGTCACCTCCTACGGGCCTCCCTTACTCGATTTTATGAAACAGAGGACAGCTCTTTGTCAATACCTGTGTTTACTTGATCACAACCAGCAGATCATACCCATCCATCACTGCTAGAAATCTTGTCTTCCCAGTGCCCGACAGAGTTGCCTGAACAGGCTGGTTATTTGGGGAATTGTGTGGGCACAGTTATCGTGAAAACATTAGGCAGTTCTGTAAGAAAATATATCAGCCATATTGATTGCATGTGACAACTATAGCTGGATGATGACAGCGTTTGAAATATTCACTTTTTATCCAATGTCTTGGCACCTAAATTGAATCTTCGTATGGAAAAGTTATCCTAAAATACCCTGATCCCTCGAAGTAAGTAAAGATCAAGGGAAGTCCCATTCAAACACATTTTTAACCAAAGTGATTAATTTTCCAAATTTTAGAAATTATTTTGAGAATTTACTCTATTGAACTCGAGGAAGTTTATTTTGAGCTCTGAGAAAGCAGATCCTTCCTTCTTTGTCTGGTTGCTTCTATAGTGGTTCTGCCAAAAGTTTTACGTACAGATACACGCCAAAGAAATAATAGCAATACAGGTCATGAAGCCAAGACTCACTGGGGGAAATGCAAATTCGCAGGCCTTTCAGCTCTGAGGCAGCATTCTCAAATGCTGAAGTCATCTCATAGTCACCCGAGGCCCTCAGATCTGCACATCGATATATGAAATTGGAGGCTAATACATAGATATTGATTTCTCTAAGGGTAAGTGTCAATATTTACAATCCCAGGAGGTGGCAATTGATTGAGGCAAAACCAAAGTCACGATGTTGATTGCCAAGGTCATGATTGAGCAATAATCCTGCTTTGCATGATAGAGGTCAATGCCTTTGCTCTAAGTGGTGCCAGATTATTTAGATGAAAAGTGGAAAATTCAATTGGTGCTCTGGACATTACCAGTCTCTATCACTTAATATGCAGGAAATGTGAAACTTCAGATAACTGATTAGAAGTTTGATTGGATGTTTTATATCATGCTCATTTAGTCAACCCAGATAGCAAGGTGGGGGAGTAGTGAGGGCATGGGACATAGAGTATAGTTTTCTAAAATCTTTGGCTGTGGGGGAGGGGACTCTTTGAAATGAATGGCTCAGAACTACTTTTTCTAAGATTGTGAAGCTCTTACCGTGGTGTATGCTCCTAAGAAACATTGCCATAATGTTGGGTATAGGTCATTTCTTTCAGGTATGAAGGAGTAGACAAGAACATTCAGAAGACCTGGCTTTAAGAAAACATCTATTCACATTAGGAAAATAAAGAGCAGTGATTCCTGACCCTGTCTGTACCTTAGAATCTCATTTCCAGAGATTCTGAGTTAATTGATTTGTGTTGGGCACAAACATCCGTATTTTTAAAAAGTGCCCCAGTACTTCTAATATACAGCAAGAGTTGAGAACCATTGCTAAACAAGGTCTTCCATTGTTTGACTCTACTACCTTTTTAATTTCATCTTCTGCCCCTCTACTATGTGTACTCCACACCCTATTCTTAAATTTACACTAACTCACTTTTCATGCCTCTATTCCTTTGCTCACACTATCTCTTCTGCAGGGAATTCCCTGCCCATCTCTGGACAGCAAATCACATTTTTCCAAGCCAAGTTTGTTGCCTCTTCTCCTTATGTATGAAATGTTTTTTTCACTAGGTCCTATCTTTTCCATCAGATTTGACTTTTCCCTTCTTTACATGCCTCCAACAAGCTACTTACCACACCAGAGCAATTTCAGGTTTGCAAGTCTGTTCCTCCCAATAGATAGTGGACTCTCTGAGTGAGAGACCATGCCTTCATTCCTAGGTGTCTAAAGCATGCAGACCTTGCTTAGAGCATGACTAAGT
Organism: Dasypus novemcinctus; assembly: GCF_030445035.2. Lineage (NCBI taxonomy): Eukaryota > Metazoa > Chordata > Mammalia > Cingulata > Dasypodidae > Dasypus > Dasypus novemcinctus. The sequence continues at coordinate 153,125,124 of NC_080673.1, read as the reverse complement.
AAATACTCTGTAAGTACATGTTGTAACGATGGACAAAAGTGTAAGCTTATGTTTGGGGTCAGGGCTTATCAGAAATCAAGGAGGACCAGGAACATGTCTCTGTTTGGAGGCAGCCAGAATTATTTTTAAATGAAAAAAAAAAAAAATCCAAAGTCTTTATTGGCGGCTCTTTGTGCACATGAAACATTACCCAAAGACTCTGCACCCCCACATCTCCTTCCCTATGATGTCCTGTTTGAGACTTAGTGGGGATAACTCAAATCCATCCAGCCCAGAGTACTCCTCATACTTCTGTGGCATATGGATAACTCTGCCTCTACCAGAAAAGATTGGATAGATTTGTATGCCAACAAGAAGATGGGAAAATACCAAAACAAACAGTGACAAAATAGTGAGGTACCTTGTTGCTCAAATGTGGTCTCTCTCTAGAGCCAAACTCACCATATAAAAACACTACCTTTCCTCCAGCATGGGCCATGACTCTTAGGGATGACCCTCCCTGGCACAAAGGGATAATTACCAACTGTCAACTAGCAATGCTTATAGAAAAAAGGCCTTGACCAAAAGCGGGAAATGGTAAATACAAATGAGTTTTTATGGCTAAGAGACTTCAAAGTGAGTTAGGAGGTCATTCTAGAGGTTACACCTATGCAAGTCTCAGCAGGATCTCACTGACTGCCACAGAAAACAGTGCATCAAACAGCAGGGCTCCTGAGGGTTCTAGAGACATCCAGAAACTATAAGCAGGGCAAACAGTTCAGGAATTCAGCACCCTATCAGTGGGCCTTACTTTGGAATTTAAGATCCCCGATGTAACAGAATTAGACTCATTTATAGGTTTTCTATTCATGGCTTTTCTGCCCCTTTTATTTGAACCTATAATTAGCACTATACTTGATAAATACATGTCCCAGAGACTTTATCTTTGATCTGTCATATGCCAATTAAGCCCTGAATCTCAGCAGAGTTGCAACACCTACTCTCCAAGTCATTGAACTCACCCAGGACAACTAACAAGGAGATGATGATGGACAATGCCCATCCCAAGGAACAGAGAGTGTCCGCAATGGCAAGCAAGCTATTTCCATCCATCTGCCCCATGGGATCTAAGCTCCCTCTCAATTAAGAAGCAGAGTGGGCATCACCATCCCAAAATCCTCAAGATTGGGTAATGAACAATGGACTAAAGTAGACTTATTATTATTCTACTATAGACATTTTTCTGGCAAAGGAAGAACTCTTGTCATTGATATAAAGTCAGTGGCCATCACAGGTTCTGAGAGATGGGACAGGGAAGAATAGGTGTAATATGGGGGCAATTTTGGGACATTGGAGTTGTCCTGCATGACATTGCAGTGAAAGATACAGGCCACTGCAAATTTTGTCATAACCTACAAAATTGTGCTGGGCAGAGTGTAAACTATAATGTAAACTATAGTCCATGGTTAGAAACAATGCTTCAATATGTGTTCATCAACTGTAAAAAAATGTATCACATGAATGAGGGATATTGTTGATATGGGAAAGTGTGGGAGAGGGAGAGAGTGGAATATATGGGAATCCCTTATATTTTTTTATGTAACATTTATGTAATCCAAAGCTACTTAAAACTTTTAAAAATTAATTTTAAAAATTGTGAGGTGGGCTGTAAATATTGGGGGAAAGTGGTCTCATTTCTCTTGTTTCAAGGTTTCTCTCCACTCTCCTCTTGGCCGTTCAGTCTTGTCTTCTCTACTAAAGATTGCTTCTCCCTTCCATTAACTGTGTAACTATTTATTGAGTGCAAAAATTTTACATGATGAATCAGCAACAACATAAAATTTTTGGTGTATACAGAAGGAGTCGAAGCAGAGCAGCAGGATCAAAATAATGTCAGCATCAAAACTTGCAGAATCGCGCCTATTGCTTGAAGAAAATCCTAGAGGCAATAGTGCAGTGTTCTTTTAAGAAATGCTGCATCACCAAGTCTCTTGATTGGTATAAAAGATAGTTTTTTCATGGAAAAACATAGATTTTAATAACCCTAGATAGAAAACTAATTTAGAAAAGTCGTACTCTGTATGTGAAAAAGATTTAGAAATACCTTAACTGATGTATTGCACTTATAATTTCCTTTTTATGTATGCACAAGAATTATCTTTGAGAGAAGTTTGTGTCTAAATAAGGACCTTTTCAATATGACTAAGATAAAATTTCAAGCCTTGATCATAGTTAATTTACTATGTTTCTTCTTTCTTAGTGATACATAAAATAATGGTGCCCTACAATTGATGGCTTCTGAGTTTCAATGAAATATAAACCTCAGTGGATGATAATGATATTAAATGACTGCCTGAGCAAAGGAAGCACTATGTGAGCATTAGCTGTTTATTATTACCTACTTCATAAGGTTGTTCGGAGAACTAAATGAGACACCATTTGCAAAGTGCTTGGCACAGAACCCAGCATCGAGTGAGCCTACAGTGTTGGCTATTATGATCATTATGAATTTGGAAGCATTTTCACACCAGTAAAGACCAGTTATTGAGAAAAAAACATCACCACATGCTTTAAAAATAGAAAATGATTTTTTTAAAAAAATCTTGAACTTGACAGTGACATTGAAAACCCTGGAGCAATTAAGAAAGCAGTAAGTCAGTAACCATGACTTATGGCATATTGTTTACAAGATAATTTTAATGTACAGAAGAGTTTTGTAATTATCTAATTGTCTCGCACCAACTCAAAGTGTATTTTTTAACCCCTTCACTTTAAGCCCAAGAAGTCTCCAGCGAGAGTGACACACTAATGTAAAATGCATTACGCTGCTATGGCAGAGTCTCGAGACCACCAATAGCATCAAGAGGTTAATAATTGGAATAAGAAAGATAAATTTCTTTTATGAATAATTCAAGCTATCATTAAACATCAGGAACTTGAGAGCCCCAGTACTTGAGAAAGTAAACAGAGGCTTGCCTTAATGGGCTATAATTTTAAATATGAGGAAGATGTTGCCAGTTGTTACTTACATAAGCCTCAAACACACTTCTCAATGAAAAGAAACTCCCTCAAAATGAAGTCTCCCAGTTGGGTCAAGTCTGAGATAAATAAAAAATGAATAAATACCTACTCTGGTTTAGCAACCGATCCTCTCTATCATCCCAAACAAGATAATTAACCTCTTTATAGGTGAATGTGTGGTATTTTAAAGCCACATAAACATATTTTGTCTCTAAACCAGGGTTTCCCCTCCACAAAGTCATACTATCAGATTGTTTCTTCCATCCTCAACACCCAGAGTTTGTCACTGAGTCCATCCTTAATAAGATCAACCCTAAGGCTTGCTAATATTGTCAACAAATCTATTGTGTGCTAATGAATGAAAACTAGTGAGAGTGGTCCTAGGAAGGATTTAGGTGAGCGAAACTCCCATCTTTGCCATTAGAGCCAAAGGAGTGACATGAATGATGGAAATTTCCATTCAAGTAGGAGGGAAGGGCTTTGTCAAGGTAATACAGGACAAGTCTAAAGGTTCCCCTTTATAAAAACGCATATGGGCTGGTGGCAGAGACAAAACTGGAAACACCAAGCCCCTCTCATGCTCTTCCTGGGCACATAGCTTGGCCACATTTCCCAGCCTCTCCTGAAGTTAGTGTGGCCATGGGACCGAGTTCTGGCCAATGGAACACATGCCACTAAAATGTGTTCCTTAAACACCCTAAAATGCCCAGAGCCATCCTGAACTACTATTAATGGTCAAATTCATTAAGTACGTTCTACTTTTGTGGCTCTGAAACTCAAATCCAATGATGTCTTTGAAAGAGTCAGAAGAATGGGATCATAAAGGCAGATTCCTATCACTTGCCCTTGTTTGGATATATATCCATACCCTCTGGCAGTGTATGCTGGGAAATCTCATTTTAGTGGATGAAAGGTATGAAATTCCTGGCAAGTTTATTTGCAGATTTGGAGAAGAAAAAGTGATAGTTATGGCGGTGGGGAGGGCTTCTTTTCTTCAGATAGCCCTACTCATATGTCCATCTAGCCCTCTGAGATTTTCCCAGTGAGGTGGGTCCATTAAATAAATATGTTTTTCTTTACTTTCTCAAAACCCAGTAATGCAAAGACTTATATTTTTTAGTATTTTCCTATTTGTTTTCATAGTAAAAAAAAAAATGTACGCTGGGCAGGAAGTTCCTTGAGATCATCCTGTTCACCTGAACTGCCACAGAGCCAAGAGCTTTCTGGAAGAAAACACGAAGCACCATTTTAAAGGAAGGATCAGATGGGCTGATACTCAGAGATTCTACTAACCTAGAGTAAGGGCAAAAGAAAATACAACAACACAAAGGTGTGTATAAATTGACATTGAAAGACTCCAGGACCAGAAAAATGTCTTCTAAAAAATGTTTATATTTTTTTTATATACTATACACCCCTTTTCCTGGTTTTAGTTATCAATAGACAAGGAATGGGAAGCAGATGTGGCTCAAGAAATTGGGCTCCCGCCTACCGCATGGGAGGACCCTGGTTTGGATCCCAGTGCCTCCCAAAGAAGACAGCAAGCTGGTGCAACTAGATGACACAACATGAGACACAAGAGGAAAGACGTAATGAAAGACACAACAAAGTAGGGAACGGAGGTGGCTCAAGTGACTGGTGTATCCCTCCCACATCAGAGGTTCTGGGTTCAGTTCCCAGTGCCTCCTAAAGAAACAAGGAAGATGAACAGACACAGCAAGTACAAACAATGAGGGGGTGGGAAGAAATAAAAAACAAATCAAATAAATCTTTAAAAAAATAGCTAAGGAACATGAACTTTTTTGAAATGAACAAAGAAACTAAAGAAAATGGGAGATTGTTTTTAAAGCAGAAAGCTGGTGACATGCTTTAGGAGAGAAATAGAGTCCAAACCATGGTACAAATAATCCCTCATTGCCTATTAACAATGCCCATAGGTGTTACCAAAAACAGAGGGCTTGAGCAAGAATTTCAGAGCATTGAAAATGAGAAGGCAGCAACTCCTTGTAAAGCAACCTAGGCAGGTAGTCTAACCTATTTTCCATTACAACCTGAAATGATTGCATTGTCCTCGACACCAAAAAAAGGTCAGTGTGAACTTTAAAACCACGATTTTATTGGTTCAGCGGTTTGCATAAGACCGAGGACAGAGCCATTTGTGAGAAAGAAAAACAATTATGGGACTAGAGCCTCAAAATCCTGAGGACGATAGGAACAGGCTTTTGGCACTGCCCCTGAAGTGATCGGAGATCGTCAGCAATTTTCTGTGCCTTCATTCTCTGGTACTTTGTGCAGAGAAGGTCTCAGGAACCGCTGACCACTGTGGGATTAGATGCCACAATTTCGGATACGTTTTTTGAACATTTTTGGATAAAGCGGACTAATCATATTTTCTTTTCTATGGTCTTTCTCTCTCAATGTCAGTGTTTTCTATTTTTGAAAAAAGGAAATCTGCCTGCTCTACCATTTGGAGTCAGAAAATTAGTCTAATGAACCAAGTTACTGGTTACTCTCCTGAGCCCAGGAGTTCTTTAGCTGCCCCAGAAGCCTCTAGGGAAAGGCTGGGCCAGGGGAGGGTTGGTGGGGGAGGAGCTCTGTTTCCTTCACATTCTCTCCAGGGGTATGACCTCTTGGGGCTGTCTTGGGGGAGGGGAGTTAGGACTAAATAAGACCTCAGGTAAAGTTGTGCAGCAACAGGAACTCCAGAATTTACCTCCGCACCACCCTTGTCTGTTCACAGAACTTGAACTTCAAGTCAGGAATGGGACCTAATCAGATCACAGATTAGGGGGGTTGCATATACCCACTCAATTTAATCTTTACAAAAACCCCATGAGGCAGAACTATTATTGCCTCATTTTATAGATGAGGAAACTGAGGCACAGAGAGTTTGGGCTACTTATTCACGGTCACACTGCTTTTGTGTAGCAGAGCTGGGATTCAAACTCAGGGAGAATGACCCCAAGGTCAGAGAATTTAATCACTACCCTCTACTGCCTCTCCTAAAAACTGAAATTGTAGAGTTAAGGAATGAATTTCTGATATTGACCATGCAGGCAAATCAGTGAGGAGATTTTTTTTTTTTTTTAAGCGGCATAGCCCTCCTAGTACTCTTTATATCACACTTGGCATAAATACTTCTATTCCTGTAAGACTCATCCTGGTAGATATCCTCAGGACTACTCAGCTTCCAGGTTTTTTCCTATGCCTTACAGTATACTTTCCCTAGGACACCACTATCCTGGCAGATTAAGTACCATGGGAGGAAGCTGTTATCAGTCCCTCCAACAAAATAAGCTTATTCACATTTTCTAAGATCCCTGATTATATGCTTGAATAGAAAATTTGGTTTTTGATTAGTAACCATCCTTGTCTTTATTCTTCTATGGAAAGTATTTGTACTAATAATACGATGCTTAATAATGAGATGTCCATCAAGGGAAAGGAAATAGAAATAGGGGAACAGTGATGAACCAAGTTTAAATGCCGTGTCTTTTAAAAAACCATCACATAAAAGGGTCATGACCAAATTATTGGTGTTTGTAAAAGGTGTTGCAAATCAGAGATCTTTCTTTTTTCTGTTTCATTCATGGTTCCATGGTGCTTTACTGTTTTTTCCAGAAAAATCTTAGATCTGGGAGTGCTCAAGCACCAGGCTGGCAGAGCTTGGCAGAGCGACATTGCTGCCAAGTTCAGGACAAATCTCTCTCTCCCTCTGTTGCCATTAAAACCTTCATCCCTACATTTTAGAATTTGCCACATGCCAAATTGCCCAATTATTCTTTGCCTGTCATTAAAGCGTGCAGCCCAACACTGGGTTTGAGAAGAATACATCATCCCAACGGTCCCAACACAAACCCAAGTGTATTCAAGAGTCCCAGGGAGGACTGGGGTCCAGAACTGAAATGATTTATATTGGCCAAGATTCAAAATGCCATTTAAAATCATGCACGCACAAAAAAGTGATGCCTGTGAAAAGAAATGGATTGACTACCAAAAAGACTTGAGTCCTGGGGAACGGGTGTAGCTCACTTAGGTTAGAGACTGCTTCCCAGGTACAAGGTTCTGGGTTCAATCCCTGGTACCTCAAAAAAACAAAAACAAAAAGAGTGAAAAAGAAGGGTTGAGTCCCATGTTTTCTGAGAGGGCTTGCCTTGCTTTGCCTTGCTCATTTTGAAAGACAGCAGCTACAGTTGTCTTGGAAGAAGCCTGACATAGAGATGTGATAACCCTTCTGTGCTGCCTTCCCTCCCTCATTCCGGCTCTCACTGGAAAAATCAACTCAATTCCATCAAACAAAAGGGTGCTGAAGAGGAATAGGATGAAGATAGCCAAGGGAACCTCTGGTTCAGTGCTTCCCTGGAGAAATTATTTTAAAAAATGAAATAGTCATTTGACTTTCCAAAGTAATTTTATTACTTTGGAATACTTATATGTTTCATACCTATAATTATAGAACCATGGAGTAGTATAACTTAGCCTAGTGAGTCAGGATGGATTAGGTTATACTACTATAACAAGGAACTCCAAGTTGCAGTGGCTTAGCGCAATGAAGATTAATTTCCCACCTGTTTCTTGCAGTTCAGCAGGGAGGCTCTGCTCGTCATAGTTCTCAGGGACCCAGGCTGATGGAGCAGCCACCATCTCTAATGCCAGGGGTCAAATTCAAGGGGGAAAGAAAGTTCTGGAGGGTCTTAAGGTGGCACCTAAATGATCTGAACTGAAGTGACACCATCTCTGTTGGATCACATGGCCCCACCCAACCACCAGAGGGTCACAAGAGGGCCATGATATGTAATCGCACCATCTACTCTGAACGATTACCACAGCCACCTCAAGTCACCCCTTCAAGCAGCAGAGTTGGAATGCCACAGGCCATGACTAATACAGAACAGGGATTATGCGCCTCTGAGACCAAACTAGTATAGAGGTGATCTAGGAGAAGCGTAGCAGTTTGATATGGTTATGAATTCCAAAAATAGATATTGGATTATGTTTGTAATCTGGTCTGTATCTGGGCATGATTAAGTTATGATTAGGGCTTTGATGAGGCCACATCATTAGGGCATGGGGACCAAGGGGTGGGGACTCACAGATAAAAGGCATGGCAATGGACAGAGTTGAAGGTTTTTGAAGTTGAAATTTGCTGCTGAAGTCTTAAGCTGGAGCCCGGGGGAGAGAGACAGAGCCATTCAGCGGATAGTCTAGAGCTGACCTTGTGGAGAAAACAGAAGACCTGAGCCCAGAGAGAAGAAAGACCTGGGAAGAAAGGAACCCTGGAAGACATTGCCAGCTATCTTGCTCTATCACATGGAAATAGACTTTGTTGAGGGAAGTAACTTATGCTTTATGGCCTGGTATCTGTAAGATCCTACCCCAAATAAATACCCTTTATAGAAACCAACCCATTTCTGGCACCACCATCCCTTTGTCAGACTAATACAGGAAGCTTGGGGATGAGAAAAGACAGAGCATCTAGGTTGTTCTCGATAGCCTAAAACTCTAGCTTTGGCTAGATATCCCATTCTTACTGCAGAAGAGATCAGAATTCCTGATTATTCTCAGAATAATTGATTTCCTTGCTCATCTATTTGGAGGCCACCAGAATGGGAAGAATTTGGAAACATACGGAAACTCGGGGCTCTTTCTGGGGCTAGGCCCCAGGTATAGGAGGAAAACAGATCCCTGGAGCAGGGCAAGGGCTCTAGCAAATCATTTTTGACACTGGTACCAACCCAGAATTCCTGTAACACGTCTGCAATATCTGTAATTTCTGTAACCTGACTAAAGAATACACCTTTCCCATGTGCATGGCTATTTTTAGAATGTGTGCAGATCTTGTGATCCATAAAATATATATTCAATTAAAAAGGAGTTCTGAATTCATTTTATCATTCCATGTTTTCTCAATCAACAGCCCTTCAAAGCACTTTAGCATAATAGGAAGAGATGGGGAGTGGCAGAAATCTGCTCTTTTTTTTTTTAAATGATACAGAGAAGTCTCTATGTTGTTGGAAACCTCTGCTCCCTGGTGTAGAGTGCTTTGTGAGGGTCTTTTTTCCTGGGTTTTCTCAGATCTTTCTGGTAAAATTTCCAGATTAAAAAAAAAACAATAGGTAAACATTTCAGTGGTTGTTTTTGAGGCTGATATTTGGCTTCTAGAAGAGTCATCCCAGTGAAAATGGGGTGAGGTAGTAGGACAAGTAGCATTTTGAGAACACCAGCTTAAAGCTCTATATACACAGAAGCCCTGCCTACTGGCAAGTCGGTGCAGGTGACATTTTGTCAGGGGGCGTCACAAAAAGCACTAAATCAACAATTACAGAGCTGGGATAGAGGAAATTATACACACAAACCCGCCGGCATTCATGATGACTAACTTCTGTCATCACATATTTCAGGTGGGTCAGAGTAATCTGCCCAAAATTGCAAATGGTATGAAGGGCAGGTAGAGGTCAGGATTGTGGTGCCATCCCAGCTCATGAAGTTACTGTCATGTTGGCACAGAAGATAACCCCAACTATCTGGCCACTTTCATTTGTGGGGTGACTGGTGGTGGTTCAGAGTGGAGAATCAAAGCGACTTCCTTTAAGTTTATATTCCTAACCAGCACTCACACTCTTTCTTGGCAGGGTCTTCTGGAAGGGTTGAGGCAAGTGTCCTTAAGGCAGCATATACCAGCTATATAACCAAGCCTGCTCTACCAATCACCACTTATTGGGTCAACGAAGGGTTCAAGCTGAAGGCACCTATTTGTGACCTGGGCAAAGGGAGCATGTTATGGGTTGAATTGTTTCCCCCCAAAATATATGTTTAAGTTCTACCCTCCAGGACTTGTGACTGGGACCTCTTGGAAATAGGGCCTCTGAAGATGTAATCAAGTTAAGATGAGCTCGTACTGATTTAGGGTGTGCCCTAATCCAGTGTCCTTGTAAGAAGGTGAGAGGACAGATGCAGAAGCCAAGAGGAGAATGCCAGGTGAAGACAGGGACACAGGGGGAAAAGATGGCCATGTGAAGATGGAGGCAGAGACTGGAGCTAAGCTTTCACAAGCCAAGGAATGCCAAGGATTGCCAGCAGATACCAGAAGCTAGAATAGGCAAGGAAATTTTCTTCCTTAAAGCCTTCAGGAGCATGGTCCTGCTGACACCTTGATTTTGGACTTCTGGCCTCTAGAACCACGAGAGAATACATTTCTGTTATTTTAAGCCAACTAGTTTGTGGTTCTTTGTTATGACAGCCCTAGAAAACTAAGATAGAGGGCCTCTGCTCTGAGGCTTGCTTTGAACTTTGCCCTATTGGGGAAAAACATTCTATTTAGCCCAATCAAATGCTCTCTTTGGGGAGCATCCATGCTAGGTGAACAACATGAAATCCTGTCGCTTCAGACTAGGTTACTGCTATTCTTCTCTAAAGCTCAGGCACAGCCATTTTTGTAATATATGGGGTTACTGCATAGCCAATAAGGCCAAGGAAGTGACTCCAAGTCCCCAGGTGTTATGGTAATAAATTCCCATCAGTTAGTGTATGTGATTCTTTTGTTTCTTTCTTTGGAGTTGTAACAACAATATTCATCTTGCATGGTGTTAATTCAGTTTTCTTAATGGCACACAATGAGAAAAAAGTAAAATACAAATTTGACCCTTAGGTCTTAGCCCCTATTTATTTGCCTGGTTTTCCAATGAAGGGCCCACGTTGGTTGCCTTAAGTTCCTTTCCCAGGTCTAGGAGTCAGAACTGGGAAGAGGATAAAGTGGGATGAGGCTGGTCTACACCTGCTGGACATGGGAAGGGGAAGGCAAGGCATCATGCTGGGCAAAGATATACTTGGGAACAGAGGCACAATATAAAACACCAAATCCAGAGGGGGCTGCCAAGTTCTAGACCCCAAGAGAAGCATCTGCAACTACCAGAGTGATGCATGCAGGAATGCTGGGAGAAAGTAGGGAGACATCGTTCAAGAAATTGATTCACGGAGCCCGCTGCCTCTTATAGCCACTTGGCAGCAACTGGGGGTGGAGTAACAGTCACTGAAGGAGAAAATGCCTGGACTTGTCTATCTGTGTTTAAGGTAAAGCCAAAGGCTTTTTAGAGTCAAAAAGTTATTAGAGTAGAGCATTAACAGCCATGGGGATTGCAGCTGCTCAGCAGCCTGTCTTCAGGTAAGATTAGCATCATGGAGTCCATCCAGGCAGAACTTAGCTCAGAACATCCAGGGTGGGAGGTTGTGCACATTCAGAAATAATCTATTGCTGCTACCCTGGGGGACAATTCCAGAACCAGACCCATGGTAAGGGCAGGGCCTACAGGCTGCCTGTGAAAGCTAACAGGAAATGATGAGCTAATGGAGTGAACCCAGATGAAAAGAAAGGATGTAGGAGGAGCAGAAGGATAGCAGAGCATCTCCTTGCCAATGAAGACGCTTGTTGGGGCATGCTGTGGCAGAAAGCCTAGAGTAGAGTCCGGTAGCCTCATTCTTCTCAAGTCCCCAAAATGCAGGTGATGCCATGAGCTGCATTTTGGGGTGGTGGGAGGTTTTAGAGAGCTAACATGTGTGGCCCCCTGTTGACATAGGCCACCGTTCACAATTTTTAAATGCTTTTGTAACATCTCCAGAAGCAGCAGTTTGCCGAGTTGGAGAATGGGTGGTACTTGGACAGATGATGGCTGAGCTTGCCTTAATGTGATGAGCCTCGGGCACACTTCCAGGCATAACGGCAGGACCAAAGGGAAGGGTGGAAAGGATCTTTGAGGGCAGGAAGACAGCTGGGAGTGCTGGCCTAATGATATTGAACGTCAGCCACCTTGGAAGAGTAGAACCACGGTTGAATGTGGAACACTTTATATTTGGGATGTGTGCACAGCTGCCTGCTCACACATTCTCATACAGGTGTGGCCTTGGCCTTGCTGAATGTGATCTGTGTAATGAAGATTGATGCTATCCTGGTAGGAGGGCCTGATTTTTCTGCCTGATTCTTCTGCTTGTCATGAAGCTTATCTCATGGATGCATGAACTCAGCATTTCTGAAAGTGGGATCGTTCAGTATATTTTAGGAGCCCAAGACTTTGTTTTAATGATAATCTAAAACAAAAATTTACCAGTTATAAAGAGAACACTTATCCGTTGGAGTAATGATTCCCATTCAAAAGACTTTTTCCTATGAAACATAATTTGATTTTTTTTTAAAAGATTTATTTTTATTTCTCTCCCCTTCCCCACCCCGATTTCTGTTCTCTGTGCCCATTCGCTGTGTGTTCTTCAGTGTCTGCTTGCATTCTTGTCGGTGGCACTGGTAATCTGTGTCTCTTTTTTGTTGCATCATCTTGCTACCTCAGCTCTCCATGTGTGCAGCATCACTCCTGGGCAGGCTGCGCTTTTTCCGCGTGGGGTGGCTCTCCTTACGGGGTACACTCCTTGTGCATGGGCTCCCCTACATGGGGGACACCCCTGCATGGTATGGCACTCCTTATGCACATCAGCACTGCGCATGGGCCAGCTCACCACACAGGCCATGAGGTCCTGGGTTTGAATCCAGGACCTCCCATGTGGTAGGCAGATGCTCTATCAGTTGAGCCAAATCCGATTCCTAGAACTTGATTTTTTAAAGTCAGTGTCTCTCTAGCTGTGGTCTTCAGAGATCTCTTAGAGTGTCTTCAAATACATTCTCAGAGATATATATGTGAACAGTCTTCTCTAGTTCTATTAAAAGTGAAAAAATCCTTTAAGAACATTGTAATCTTACTGTAGCTCTGAATACAGGACCCAAAAATGAACTTCTCATTGACATTATAATGACTTTGGGTGGAAAGTTTCCAATGATGAAATATGCCTTGTGATAATACAGTAGAGTTCAATTCATTTCAATAAGTATTTATTGAACCATGTCCCTAATGCTGCATCAGGCACAAAGGATATGGAGTATTAAAGTTCCAGGTTTTCTTGTGGGAAGGTTACTGTACAAGGAATGATAGGAACACTCTCCCTGGGGGAGTCAGGAAAAGATTCTCTGAAGGATAAGTTCACCAGGATGACTAGCAGAGAGAAAGAGAGAGAGAGAATATTTTAGACATGAGAAACAACATGGGCAAAGATATGGAATGATCAGTAGTCTGACATGAATGGAATATAAGAATTGAGGGCAAATGGCCTGGGAAAAGTGGAGAAATAGACAAGTACTGTTGGCACCATGCTAAGGATCTTGGGCTTGTTGACAAGAGAATATGATGACACTTTTGGATGATAATGACCTTCTGGTATCCCTCTCCCTGGATGCCTTCATCACTCCATTTTGTTTGGAAATCTTGAACTCTCTCAAGGGCCACGTTTTTATTGGTCCCATTCTCTTCTTCCCAGTGTAAAGAAATATAAAAGTATCATCATCGTAGCGATGGTACTGGAATTCCAGTTAGGGAAAGAAATTTCTTTGTTTTAAGGACTTGGAGTACACCCCAAATACATGAACATTCCAGTTTTTACATATCAAAAGAGGAGAAATAATTTTTGCATAATAGGGGAGGGAAAAGGTTGAGTTTCTGGAAAGGAACTCAATCCAAAAGGGAGCAGGTGAGAAAGGAGAAGAAGGAGGAATAGGAAATGGTAGAAGGTTGTCTCTCCACTCTTCTCAAATCCACAAATGATATAAGTGAGTGATGTTTCTGTGGTGGGATATTGAGAATGGGTTTGAATTTCAGAGCAGACTTGAAATGGAATTCAGCAAGGAAGTTACACAATAAAATGGATTGTGAAGCCTGTGGTGACCATAAACACATAAACTCCTGGAAATGTGCATCGTCTTGGAAAGAGCTTTAGCCTGGCTACCATTTTGAACCTGATCCTGAAGAGGCAGGGAAACCTCAAATTATATCTAGATGACCTAGCTCTATAGAGAGCAACAGTATATATCCCAGGTCCCAAAAATATTTGTATAATTTGAGAAAATGTCCAAAAGAAAGGAATTCAAACATGGCTCTTCCTTGTCTCATTATGACTAATAAGTTCTCTTTGGCAGACACAGCTAGATCCAGGCCCAATAGCTGTTCTCCCTTCTTCCTTCTTTACTTAAAGAATCCTAATTTTGTCTGGACAAGCAATAGTGAGCTCAGAGCCCTCAATTTCCCAGCCCTCTTGCAGCTCGGAGTGGTCCTATGTGACACAATTATAGCCAATGAGACTTAAGGAAGTCATTGCATTTGTCTCTTGAGGAAGCCCTTAAAAGGGATAGGTTTGGCTGGCATAATCTGCCCCTGCTTTGCTATTCCTGCTTTCCCATTTCTTCCTGTCTGGAATATAGGTACAAAGCTGCATGGTGCAACAGCCATCCTACAATCATGAAGATGAATGCCACTAAGAATGGAAGAGCAGGTAGATAGAAGGACTCTGGGCAGTGGGAGACAGCCATGATTAACTGCATCAGCCCTGGACTATGTACCTCTGGACTTCTTGACATTAGAGAAAAAGAAACTTCTTCCTTGTTTATGCCAACCTGGTGACACTTTCTGCTACTTGTAGCTGAATGAATTCCTGACTGATATAAATGCAATCTCATTGGATTAAACAATGGCAGTTGCCTGGGAGAAGAGTGAGAGACCTGAAGATCTGACTTCCTTCCTCTCTAGTTCTTTTCCAATTAGCAAATTAACTGAGTTTAAATGAGCATATCAACTAAGTGTGACCTTGAATAGAACATAAGAAAAGTAAGTTTATGTTGATTAGAGTTGGGAACTGAGTCGAGGAGTCCAGGGACGTGTCATCACCAGGTGCAAGTGGGACTGAGTGAGAGGCTATTCTAAACTATACTAGAAAACCATGTTTTTCTTATGATCTAAGAAAAATAGAAAGTCCATGAAAAGTGGGATACTTAGATCTGTAGCCCACAAGGGGTATGGTTAAAAGAAATGGATACCCAGGGGCATCACAATCACCATTTTCATAAAGACCAGTATCCTATTTGTTTTCTTCTATACTCTTCCTTCATTTTATCTCCTTTATTCACTCAATCATTCATTCACTCAACAAACATTTATACAGCAAATAGGGAGTAGGAGCAAAAGGATAAGGAAGATGTTCTTGCCCTTGAGGAACCAAAAATTGAGTGGACAGACAGAATTGTGAGCAAATAACCAAACAAAATTTTAAGTTCTGTACAAGAGATAAGAATACGAAGTCACAGACCACAGAGAGTACACAGAAGAGTGAGGAATGACTCCATAGTGTAGGAGATATTTGAGCTGAATTTTGAAGTTTAAATAGGTGTTTCTCAAGTAGAGAAGGAGAAAGAGGATTTCTGTTTCCTTCACCCTCATATTTGGAAACATAATTATTTAAGGAGATTTGAACCATTCAAACGAGGGGCTGCTTCTTTGAGGAAGCTTCCCTTGACCTGATATCTAGTTATGGAGAAGGAAAAAGAATTCTTGGCTGAGGAAGCAACATGTGTAGAAAGCTGTGGAAAATAGAGAATACTGGGTTAGATGGGCTGAAATGGAACTCAGATGGTAAGGTAGGGTAGGATGAGATAAGGTTGGGGAACTAATTAGTGGGTCAGGACCACACAGAGAGAGATTATGCCAAGAAGTTGAAATGGAGAGGAGACAAGATGGTCGCTGAGTGAACTTGCCTTTGTGGTCTGTCCCGGGAAGAGACGGCTGGGCGCGGTGGCAGGTTCTCCAAGGCGAGGCTTTTTCAGGATTTTTGCAGGGCAGAAGTGCCGGGACATCGATTGGGTGGAAAGTGAACTTAACCAACAACAAGAAACTAGAATAAGAAGAAAAAAGTGACAAAGAGAAGATATAACACCTATGCAAAAATAACAGCTAATTAACCTCCAAGAGCAGACAAAGAAGCTAAGGAACTGATTAAATCCGTCAAGATAAAGAGATGACCAGAAAGCAACAAAAATCTACAAACCAAACCAGTAATCAGGAAAACATGGCTGAATCCAATCAACAAACCAATAATCACGAAGGGGAGCAAAACTTGGCACAAGCAATGAAAGATCTCAGAACATTTATCACCGACAAATTTGACAAAGTAATGAAAGAGGTTAACAACATGAAGACATCACTTGGAGGGGAAATTGCAGACATACGCAAAAACATAACAGATATGATGGGAATGAACACCACAGTTCAAGAAATCAAAAATACACTTGCAGCAAATATCAGCAGACTAGAAGAGACAGAGCAGAGAATTAGTGATGTGGAAGACAGTACATCAGAAATCAAACAGATAGTAGAAGGGGTCAATAAGAAGATAGAAAAAATCCAATTAGGATTTAGGGACCTGAATGACAATGCAAAACGCTCAAACATACGTATTATAGGCATTCCAGAAGGTGAAGAGAAGGGAAAGGGGTCAGAAGGAGTGTTGCAGGAAATAATGGCTGAAAACTTCCCAAATCTACTGAAAGAGACAGATGTACATATCCAAGAAGCACAGCGCACTCCACTAGTCATAAACCCCAACAGGCCCACCCCAAGACATATACTTGTCAAATTATCCAATGCTCAAGACAAAGAGAAAATCCTAAAAGCAGCAAGAGAAAAGAAAACCATCACATACAAGGGAAGCTCAATTAGATTAAGTGCTGATTTCTCTTCTGAAACCATGGAGGCAAGAAGGCAGTGATATGATATAGTCAAGGTACTAAAGGAAAAAAATTTCCAACCAAGAATACTCTATCCAGCTAAACTAGCATTCAAACATGATGGAGAGTTCAAAATATTCACAGACAAACAGAAACTGAAAGAGTATACCAACAAGAAACCTCCCCTTCAAGAAATTCTAAAGGGAGTTCTGCAGGAAGAAAGGAAAAAACAGGAAAGGCAGAGTTGGAGGAGAGTATAAGACCAACAACAACAACAAAAAAAGACAAAAAAAATATACAAACAAAATATGACAAACACAAATCCAATCAAAATATGGCTAACACAAATAATTCCTTGATAGTAATAACACTGAATGTCAACGGATTAAACTCACCTATCAAAAGATTCAGACTGGGACATTGGATAAGGAAATATGACCCATCCGTATGCTGTCTACAAGAGACACATCTTAGACCCAGAGACGCATGGAGATTGAAAGTGAATGGCTGGAAAACAATCATACAAGCTAACAATAACCAAAAAAAAGGCAGGAGTAGCTATATTAATATCAGACAAAATAGACTTTAAATGTGAAACAATTGTGAGAGACAAAGAAGGATACTACATTTTAGTGAAAGGGAAAATCTGCCAAGAAGATCGAACAATCATAAATATTTATGCCCCTAACAAGGGTGCCTCTAAATACGTCAGGCAAACACTGGAAAAACTAAGTGAAAGAATAGATACATCTACAATTATAGTGGGGGATTTTAATATACCACTATCAACTCTGGACAGAACATCTCAAAAGAGAATCACCAAAGAAACAAAACATCTGAATAGTATATTAGAGGAGCTGGATCTAATAGACATATATAGATCGCTACACCCAAACACAGCAGGATATACATTTTTCTCAAGCGCACATGGATCATTCTCCAAGATAGATAATATGCTGGGCCACAAAGAAAGGCTGAACGAATTCAGAAAGATTGAAATCATACAAAACATTATCTCTGACCACAGTGGAGTCAAGCTGGAGATTTGCAAGGGACAGAAGCCCAGATTTCACATCACGATTTGGATCTAAGAGCACACTCTTAGAAAAACAGTGGGTCAAAGAGGAAATCTCAAAAGAAATCAATGACTACCTTGAAACAAATGATAATGATAACACAACATACCAAAATTTATGGGATGCAGCAAAAGCAGTACTGAGAGGGAAGTTTATAGCCATAAATTCATATATCAAAAAAGAAGAAAGAGCAAAAATTGAAGAACTAACTGCACATTTGAAGGAATTAGAAAAACAACAACAAAGTAACCCAACAGGAAGAAGAAGGAAGGAAATAACAAAGATAAGAGCAGAACTAAATGAAATAGAAAATAAGAAAGCACTTGAACAGATAAACAAGACCAAGAGCTGGTTTTTTGAGAAGATTAACAAAATTGACAAACCTTTAGCGACACTAACAAAGAAAAAAAGAGAGAAGATGCAAATACACAAAATAAGAAATGAGAAAGGCAATATCACCACTGACCCCACAGAAATAAAGACTATCATAAGAGGATATTTTGAAAAACTATATTCCAACAAAAATGACAATCTAGAGGAAATGGACAAATTCCTAGAAACACATAAGCTGCCCATATTGACAAAAGAAGAAATTGATGATCTTAACAAACCAATCACAAGCAGAGAGATAGAATCAGTTATTAAAAATCTCCCAACTAAGAAGAGCCCAGGGCCAGATGGCTTCACAGGTGAATTCTACAAAACATTCCGGAAAGAACTGACACCAATCCTGCTGAAACTATTCCAAAAAATCGAAACAGAAAGAACATTACCCAACTCCTTCTATGATGCCAACATTACCCTAGTACCAAAGCCAAACAAAGACATCACAAGAAAGGAAAATTACAGACCAATTTGTCTAATGAACCTAGACGCAAAAATACTTAACAAAATACTTGCTAATCGTATTCAACAACACATTAAACGTATTATACACCACGACCAAGTGGGATTCATCCCAGGTATGCAAGGATGGTTCAACATAAGAAAATCAATCAACGTAATACACCATATAAACAGATTGAAGGAAAAAAATCACATGATTATATCTATTGATGCAGAAAAAGCATTTGACAAAATACAGCACCCTTTCTTGATAAAAACACTCCAAAAGATTGGAATACAAGGAAATTTTTTGAACATGATAAAGAGTATATATGAAAAACCTAAAGCCAATATTGTTTACAATGGAGAAATCCTAGACTCCTTCCCTCTAAACTCAGGAACAAGACAAGGATGCCCACTGTCTCCGCTCCTATTTAACATTGTATTAGAAGTACTTGCTCGAGCACTGAGGCAAGAACCAGAAATAAAAGGCATTCAAATTGGAAAGGAAGAAGTCAAAATTTCATTATTTGCAGATGACATGATCCTATACATAGAAAACCCTGAGAGATCTACAACGAAGATTCTAGAACTCATAAATGAGTTTAGTAAAGTCGCAGGTTATAAGATCAATGTGCAAAAATCAGTAGCATTTCTGTACACCAATAATGAGCAAGATCAGGAGGAAATCAAGAAACAAATACCATTCACAATAGTAAATAAAAAAATCAAATACTTAGGAATAAATTTAACTAAAGAGGTAAAGAACTTATACACCGAGAACTATACAAGATTGTTCAAGGAAATCAAAGAAGACCTGAATAAATGGAAGACTATTCCTTGTTCATGGATAGGAAGACTGAACATTATTAAGATGTCTATCCTACCAAAACTGATCTACACATTCAATGCAATCCCAATAAAAATCAACGCAGCCTTCTTTAAGGAACTAGTAAAACTAACTATGAAATTTATTTGGAAAGGAAAGAGACCCCGAATAGCCAAAGACATACTGAAAAAGAAAAACAAAATTGGAGGAATCACACTACCTGACTTCAAAACATACTACAAAGCTACGGTGTTGAAAACAGCATGGTATTGGCATAAGGAGAGACACATAGACCAATGGAATCGAATTGAAAGTTCTGATATAGAACCTCACATATACAGCCACATAATATTCGATAAAGCCACCAAACCCTCTCAACTGGGAGAGAGTGGCCTATTCAACAAATGGTGTCTGGAGAACTGGATAGCCATATGTAGAAGAATGAAAGAGGATTACCATCTCACACCTTATACAAAGATCAACTCAAGATGGATCAAAGACCTAAATATAAGAGCCAAGACCATAAAAAACCTTAGAAAGCAATGTAGGGAAACGTCTACAGGACCTTGTAATAGGAAATGGATTTATGAATATCTCACCAAAAGCACGAGCAGCAAAAGAACTAATAGATAAATGGGACTTCCTCAAAATTAAAGCCTTCTGCACCTCAAAGGAGTTTGTCAAGAAAGTAAAAAGGGAGCCCACACAGTGGGAGAAAATGTTTGGCAATCATATATCTGATAAGAAACTTATAACTTGCATATATAAAGAACTCCTATATCTTGAAAATAAAAAGATAAACAACCCATTTAAAAAATGGGAAAAAGACTTAAACAGACACTTCTCCGAAGAAGAAATACAAATGGCAAAAAAGCACATGAAAAAATGTTCCAAATCTCTAGCTATCAGGGAAATGCAAATCAAAACTACAATGTGATACCATCTTACACCCATAAGATTGGCAGCTATGAAAAAAACAGAAGAATACAAGTGCTGGAGAGGATGTGAAGGAAGGGGAACACTCATCCACTGCTGGTGGGAATGCAGAAGGATCCAACCATTCTGGAGGACAGTATGGCAGTTTCTCAAAAAACTAGCCATAGATTTGCCATATGACCCAGCAATACCACTGCTGGGTATATACCCAGCAGAACTGAAAACAAGGACACAAACCGATATATGTACACCAATGTTCATAGCAGCATTGTTCACTATTGCCAAAAGTTGGAATCAACCCAAATGCCCATCAACAGATGAGTGGATCAATAAAATGTGGTATATACACACAATGGAATACTACTCGGCTGTAAGAACAAACACACTACAAACACATGTGATAACATGGATGAATCTTGAGAACCTTATGTTGAGTGAAGCAACCCAGATATTGAAGGACAAATACTACATGACCTCAATGATATGAAATAACCAAGCTGCCGTAGATAGCAAGAGACTGAACGATAGGCTTACAGGAAATCGGAGGGTGGAGGAAGGATGTGAGCCGATGTCTGCAGGGGTGGAATTTAAGACGAGATGGTGGTAAGTATGAACACAAAGAAGAGATAAAAGGGGGGCAAGGGGTTGCCTTTGGGTGGGGCTTTGCGGGTTTGAGGGTGGCTGGGGAGGGACGGATGGGTAACATTGCCCGAAAGTGGGGGGAGGGAGGGGTAGCATACGAACACAGGAGAGGGTCAGGTGTTGGTGGAGAGTAAAATGCCGAGAAAATCATATCAAAATATAATAAAGAGGGTTACCTGTTTAGAATGCTCAGAGGGGAGGGTCTGATGCAGGACGGGCTCCTGGGGAATGTCTAAATGCTCATTCTGCCAGAGTGGGTGACACCATGGGGTAGAAACCCAAGTAGTGAGAGTGGGGGTGGACCCACATCCTGGGGAGGACTAATGCCATCAAATAGAGGGAACTGTATCCCTCGAGAGAAAGGGTGGCTCTCAGGGCATTGGGGCAGTTGAGCAAGTTAGGCCCTGAACACTATTCCATCTATCTCTGGAAGTGGCTCCTCAGGAAACGGAGGTTGGCTGTCACTGTGGCACCAAGCTGGAAGGGAAAATGGACGTTAAATGTGTGGAACCAAGGTAAATGGGGGCTAAGAGAGGAGTTTCTTGAGAGTACACAAGGATGGATATAAAACATGTAATATTACACCATAACATATAGGAGATGACAGAATGATAATGTAAACCATAATGTAAAACATAGGATAACTAAGAATGTAAAAAACTGTGTATCCTAAAGTATGCACCATAATGTAAGCACAGATGTCACCTTGTTAGAAAGCTAGTGTCTCAGACTCTGTACATCACGTTAAGTAAATATGATGTGAATAGGGTGTAAGAGTATCGCTGTGGAAGGGAAAAGGTTTTGTGGTGGATGTATGGGAGTGCATTATATTATATATATGCATTGCTGTGGTCTAGGGCTCCTGTGAAGAGAAGCTGAATAATTAGGGGGAAAAAAAAAAAAAAAGAAAAAGATAGGATGTAGAATTTTTTCCAAGTCAACATGTGTTCTTTATCTAACCTTTAAACCCATCGCTATATGCCATTCCCTAGTAAGGGACCCTGACATTATATTGGGCTTCAAATTTCGGGGAGTTCTGGATCACAGAGTGTTTCAACAATGGCAATGGAGGGATACTGGTATGGGATGCCATTGACAGGTGATATATGGCTGACAGGGAGCTGTACAGAACATATGTCCAGGGTGCATGGTAATGTTTGGATATACTCATAGTGGCAACAATTAAAAACCACAGCAGGGGGGGTACTGGGTTCCTGGCCAGTGGTGCTCTGTCGTGGTCCCTAGGGGATCAGCGACAGTCTCCCAGGTGCAGCGGCGGGGACCGGGAGGGAGTGAGGGTTCAACAGTGAGCCCCTGATGCTAATGACTATGCTTGTGAGCTGATAAGCCTAAAATAAGAACAAGGCCTAGAGCAACATTGTGCCTGGGAATTTCCTCCTGTCAGCCTTCATGTTACTCAAATGTGGCCAGTCTCGAAGCCAAACTCAGCATGTAAATG
The DNA here is from genome assembly GCF_030445035.2 of Dasypus novemcinctus. Classification (NCBI taxonomy): domain Eukaryota; kingdom Metazoa; phylum Chordata; class Mammalia; order Cingulata; family Dasypodidae; genus Dasypus; species Dasypus novemcinctus. The sequence goes on along the minus strand of NC_080673.1, from coordinate 153,102,772 downwards.
CAATGCCTTCCCCCCAGCGTGGGACATGACACCCGGGGATGAGCCTCCCTGGCACCGAGGGACCACTATCAACTACCAACTGATGATGCAACTGGAAAATGACCTTATATGGAAGGTTCAAGGCGGATCAGCAGAATATCCCTGTCTACATAAAATAACATGACTTTAAAATGCTGTTTGACCTAAAGTAAGGGGGAAATGGAAAGGAGAAATGAGTTTATATGGCTATGAGTTTCTAAAAAAGAGTCTGGAGGCTGGCAGAAAGATTGCCCTTATGCACAACTGAGCAGAGTCAGAGAGACAGATAAAGCAGATATAACCCCCAGATATTGGTTCCTTTGAGGGCTAAAGAGACCCATGGGAGTTATGGTCATGGCCGATGGGGTTAACTACCAGGTCAGATGGCCCCTCTTTGGAAATGGTGTTTATGTGTGATGAATCTGGACTCAGATGGGATCTCCCTTCATAAGACTTTCATGCTAATGCGCTGGAGGTGCAGTTAATGTTGGGGTTTAAGATATATTTAGGGGATTTGAATCTCTGGACTGACAATGTGATAGCCAGGTCTTGAGCCTCAACAGACTCCAGCACCTACAATCTGATTTATTGGACTTACCACACTCAGCTAAGATGGAGTTGAAGAAGGACAACCACCACACCATGGAGCCTAGAGTGATTACAACTGAAAGTGGGAGGATTGCATCCAGCATCCATGTGGAATCTGAGCCTCCTCTTGACATAGAGGTGCAATGGACACAACCAATCCAATGTCCACATAGAAGAGGTGGCATTGGATTGGGAAAAGTGGACATGGTGGCTGATGGGTATGGGGAAAGGCAGGAAGAGATGAGAGGTGGAGGCGTCTTTGGGACATGGAGCTGCCCTGGATGGTGCTTCAGAGGCAATCACCGGACATTGTAAATCCTCACAGGGCCCACTGGATGGAATGGGGGAGAGTATGGGCCATGATGTGGACCATTGACTATGAGGTACAGAGGTGCCCAAAGATGTACTTACCAAATGCAATGGATGTGTCATGATGATGGGAACGAGTGTTGCTGGGGGGGGGGGGGGGAGAGGTGGGGTGGGGGGGTAGGGTTGAATGGGACCTCACATATATATTTTTAATGTAATATTATTACAAAGTCAATAAAAAAAAAGAAAAAAAAAAAGAAGTTGAAATGCTTTAAGCAAGTGGATGATATGACCATCTAAACAGCTGGCCATAGGATGCTCTGATACTGAAGAGCTGCAGTTTCTTCTGGGATTTTGAGTTCTCATTGTAATCTTTTTTAAAAGCCAGGCTGTAACCTCATCAGTGGGAATAATCATAGGTATCAGAATATCTTCCATCTCTTGTAGCGCTGTAATTCTTCTTCTCTGTAAAGACCATGCACTGGCAAACTTTAATAACTGTCAGGTCTAATTATGAACAACCATTGCCCTTTAGACTTGCATAGGAAGCCCTTTCCACTGTGGAGGCCATCCTGTCAGTCTCTGAATGACATCCTATGAAACCAATTGTTAGACAAAGCATCCAGAAAAGATGCAAATAATAGCAGGATGTAACAACAGCTACACATAATACAATCTCCAAAAAGCAGAAGCTGGAGTCCAGCAGATACCACTGCATTGATGACTACATTTTATTCATACTATACTGAATATGTCATTTCCCACAGTTAGGATGTCAGACTGTGATCTGAATTTCTAAGTGTGTTGCTTGTACCATCAGCCATTAGCTTGGAGCAAGGCAAGCCTTTAAGTATGCAAAGCAGGGCTTGCATATTCAGTATTTTTAAGTAAGGAAGGTACATTGGATTTGGGCCGCTCTGAGGAGTTGCCTTTCCTTTTCATTAATACAGTCTTACTACTTTAGGAGGACAAACACACACACTCTCACAGAGAAAATTCTTGAAGGCTGTCCAATGAGGATTTCTTAAGAAACAAAGGTCTTAAAGTACATTTTATTTGAAAAGGTAAAGAGCGAAGTTGCAGGGTTAAAGGAAAGAATGCAAGGACTAAGGAATACAGCATAGACAGATGATTCTTTGGGAACCTCAGATTTTTCTCTAGGGAAAGAAGGCACCAAGGTCAAATGGAAAAGCATGGGAAAAATGAAATATTGCTCTGCCTTAAATTGCAAGCAACAATTTCATGAATGCTTCTCTGCACAATTGGTAGGAGGTAAGAGCAACTAGTTCTTTTCCAGAAATCTGTCTAGTGTGTGGGAACGGAGTTGGAAAACACAAAATCTGTTTTATTCTTGATCTTCGAAGAGCTAGAAGTCCTAGATTCCCAACTTTCTTCACACTCCAACTGCTTACCTGGCCTTGGCTTTGACCTATGGTAAACAGGTCCCTTACTGACTAAGGCTGGCTTGTGACACAAAGAAATGAGGAAACAGGTCACCAGGTAAACAGCTTAAGCAGCAAGTGACCAAGCCTTTTTGATGTATTCAGTCTTATCATCAGACCTACAAATAGAATGTGTTTTCTGGGCACCACTGAGAAGTAGTGAATATATGATTCTCCCCTTGCACTCCACTCAACCAGAAGACCCCTCTTTTCTTTACCTCCCCAATCCAAGCATCCTCATGCTTGCCTTCATTCTCTTGATATTCCTCAAAACATTTCTTATTATACTTTTGCCCAGTGCTAGCATTTTTGGATTAAGTATATCCCTCTTAAGGGTATTTAACAGAGGGAACATCGCTTGTCTGCTGGCATAAATTTTGGTATTTTAGTTACAGTTCTTACTGAGCATCTACTATATACATATGTGACTGGGTTTTTTTTTTGTTGTTTGGTCCCCATAATGGACATATGATTAGTCTGCTCAGCATCCTTTCCTTTCCTTAAGAATTATCCCTTCCACAACAAAAAGAAAGAAAAAAAAGAATCATCCCTCTCAAAATTCTATAACAATTTTGTTTAGTCTTTAAAGTTTGGTGGAGTTTCTCTTTCCTCAGGAAAAGGCACTTGACCTGGGCCTGGCCAATCACAGCATTCTAAAATCCTTTGCAGCAGTGATTGGTTCAAGCCAGATCTATCAGTCTTCTGTGAGATTCTGTTTGAGCTATGAGGAGAGATCTTCATTCTCCCTCTGAAATTGTGAGCTAAAATTGTGAGGTTTAAGGAAACTCTACAGGCTTGGTCTTGCCAGAACTTAAAGATGATGCTAAGCAGAGGCAAGAAACCAAAGGCAGAGAGAGAGTGAGCCTGACGCCGTGGCTTAAACCCAGGATCTATCCCATGCCTGAGGCGTCACGTCCCTTGTACCTGAGGTGATCATTTCCTTTCACTGCTTATGTTAATTTGAGTTGTTTCTGTCATTTATAACAAATAGAATCCTTACAAATATCATAGAAATTTGCGTCATGAGGAGGTAAGCCAAGTGTAAAGTAGCAAGCAAACATCAGACAAAAGAAGGGCAAAAGGCAACCATGATGTGTCTACAGAGAGAGGATGGACTTCAATTCTGAAAATAACTCAGGGACGGGAATGTTGCAGTTGTTGATGTTTGGAGACTCCTGTTTCTCTTTGATAGCAGCTCTCCCTGCTCTACTGCAATAAAAATTAATCCGGGAGTTAACTTTCTCTTTTGTTCACACACAAAATTGTGATTGCAAATGGATGTGCATAAACAAATAGTTCCTTGTTTTCAACGACTACTTTGGTAAGAGCATTGCTTATAAACAGAAAGCTTGACTCAGGTGGGGCCTGCCAGGAACCCCACAGGATTTGAAAGATAAAACTGGGTGAGTCATTTTAATATAAAAATAAATTCTCTTTATCCTCCCATCCAAACACACACCATTTTACTCAACAAAACCTATATATACACTATGTGTTTGTATGCTTGTTTGTTTTCTCAAAAAGACTTTTACTGCTGCTGATAAACTACCCTGAAAACATCCCTTTCTCTGGAATACAGAAGCAACCCGTTATACACAATTTGGTTATACAAATCTGCTTGTGGGCCCATTTATTAGTAAATCCACAAAGAGTATACAAACATTTGTCATTTCCTCTCCGCTTTCAACCTAAAAGGAAAACTGTAACACTACACCTGTTCGTAACAGTATTTTCAAGTTCACTGCTTTTGTACTTACTGGAGAAGATAAGGTTAATAACTTTTGGGAAACTCCCTCAAAAATTAAGCAGAAATCAGGAAATTGGTCATAGGTTAAAGTGACTGATAGTTGCTATTGCCTTTTTTGGTGGTGAGCAGATTAGACCCTTTTTTAAAAGTAAATCTTTGCCCCAGTTCAGCAATTAACTTAAAAATTCCTAAACAGAGGAACTTTTTTGTACTGATGAAGCAAGTGGTATGTTTGCCCTACTGGAAAAATTCTATTTATAAGATTTTAGAACTAGTTAACAGATTTACTACCTTAACTTTGGTTTCTATCTCCTGGAAAGACACTAACTGTAGTGAAGAAAAAATAAAAAAAGGAAACTTTTGTTGATGCCCCTGTGTGCAGAATACTAAAGCACTGGGTAGATGCTGCCTACAAGGTTGCTAACATCCATTCCAATTCTGAGAGTCTATGCTTTTATGCACTTTCTCTCTCCATACATGGAAAGAAACCCTGATTAAAATTTGGCTTCCCATACAGCTTGCCTTTAGGGAAAAGCTGTGCTGGTCAGAGGACATGAACCTCTTCGCAGCAGTGTATAACGCACTGGTTAAGAGAACTGGGTCCACAATCTAGTTTTGCTATTTGATTAGCTGTGTAACCCTAAGCATGTGTCTTTAATCTCTGATCCTCTGTTCTTTCCAATCTGTAAAATGAGGATATTAATTAGCATCTTCCTCATTCAGCTGCTGTGAGGATTAAGTGAAATAATACAGGGAAACGGACTTTGGCCCAGTGGTTAGGGCGTCCGTCTACCATATGGGAGGTCCGCGGTTCAAACCCCGGGCCTCCTTGACCCGTGTGGAGCTGGCCATGCGCAGTGCTGATGCGCGCAAGGAGTGCCGTGCCACGCAAGGGTGTCCCCCGCGTGCGGGAGCCCCACGCGCAAGGAGTGCGCCCGTGAGGAAAGCCGCCCAGCGTGAAAAGAAAGTGCAGCCTGCCCAGGAATGGCACCGCCCACACTTCCCGTGCCGCTGACGACAACAGAAGTGGACAAAGAAACAAGACGCAGCAAATAGACACCAAGAACAGACAACCAGGGGAGGGGGGGAAATTAAATAAATAAATAAATCTTTTAAAAAAAAAGTGAAATAATACATGTAAAGTCCTTGGAGCAAGATAAATTTCATATCATCATCATCATTATAAATCAGTAGGTAGTCTGGTTTAAATCTTTTCTTTATTTAAGCTTTTTGGGGGAAATCTCAAACAAACATAAAAACAGAGGGAATAGTATAAAGTCTAGTATACCCACTACCCAGCTAAAATGTCATCAATAATATTGGCTACTCTTACTTAATTTCTGTTGATACTGACCACCCCACACCTGCCACCCACCACCCCCAGCAAACCCCAAATATAAATTATTTCACCTGAGGTTTATATCAAGGCATTCTTGACTAGAGAGCATCTACACCTAAAAGACCAATCCATTCTAACTGTGCTATCAAGTAAGATCCTGCACCATAATGGTGGAATTTGCCTAGGTTGACCTTTTCTAGAATGTGTTTCCAAGAATATTTTTTCCATAGGGTATTAATAAGTTTTCTGCCAAAAGAAAAGAGATTTGTGGTCAAGTAAATTCTGAAATCATTGAGGTAAAAAGAGCTCTTTTGCTTTATTCTAGGTGCTTTTCCAGAACTTTTAAAAGACTCTTAAACCGTCAATTTCTAAATAAAGGATATCATTTGCAGAGTCTTCTACATGTACTTAACTATGAAACTACCTTTTCCAAGGGTATCTTGGGGAAACAGTACTTAGCAAAATGAATTTTAGCCAAGACAGAACCAGAAAAATCCATTTTATGGGGACCTAGTTAGGTAGCCAGATGGCCTTTGCCAGGCCATACACTTGAACTTCTTTGTACTTTCTTTGAATTTCTAGTAAAGGCCCAGGCATGATTCTCTAGGCTTTCACTTCCTTGCTACAGGGATCAGGGAGTCTGCACATTTCAGATGGTACATATACAAAACAGAGGAGAGTCTTTCATCATGGAGTCCCTGAATATCTCTGTGGTCATAATGGTCAAAAAGAATAAACCTTTGCTATGTTAAGCCTCTGAGATTTGAGGGTTAATTTGTTACTGAAGCATAACTGATATTTCCTGACTGATACAAGAGGTATAGCTTTTCATTTTGTACCTACACTTGGCTTCTGTCCAGTCAAACAGGCTAGCACTAGAGATGGATATCTGCTGGTCTCACCCTACTCCTCCAGGATTTGTTGTTTTCAGCTTCTTGCTTCAGAAGCTTTCTTTCTCTTTGTGTGTATTCATTCTAATTATAAAGGACTCCAGTAATGAGATTAAGACCCATCATGAATGAGGTTGATCAGATCTTAACTGAAGAAGCTATATCAAAAGTTTCTGCTTACAATGGGCTTACACCCAAAGGAATGGATTAACCTTTTTTTTTTTTAAGATTTATTTTATTTATTTATTCACACACACATCCTTGCTTCTTGTTTGCACTTGCTGTCTGCTTCTCTATGTCCATTCATTGTGTCTTCTCTTTAGGAGGGACCTGGAACCTCGGACCTCCCATGTAAGAGGGAGGCACTCAATGGCTTGAGCTACCTCAGCTCCCTGCTTTATTGTCTGTCATTGATTTCCCCTTTGTGTCTCCTTGTTGCATCATCTTGTTGCATTAGTTCACTGTGCCTGCTCATCACACCAGTTTGCTGGCTGGCTCATCTTCTTTAGGAGGCACTGGGAACTGAATCAGTGGTAAGTGGGAGCTCAGTCACAGGAGCCACATCTGCTTCCCTGGATTAACTTGTAGAACATGTTTTTCTAGAATACATATGGTTTCAAACTCCACAGCTTCCAATGCCTGCCAAGCAATAAATACTAACAGCCAACATTTACTGAGTGATTACTATGTACCTGCCATTTTCCAAGTAATTTTTTTATTTAATTTTTTTTAAGGATTTTTAAGAAATTTCTCTCCTCTCCCGCCCCCCCCCCCCCATTGTCTGTTTTCTGTGTCTATTCACTGTGTGTTCTTCTCTGTCCACTCGCATTCTTGTCAGCTGCACCAGGAATCTGTGTCTCTTTTTGTTGCGTTGTCTTGCTGCACCAGCTCTCCGTGTACATGGAGCCACTCCTGGACAGGCTGTGCTTTTTTCATGCAGAGCAGCTTTCCTTTAGGGGCACACTCCTTGTGCATGGGGCACCCCTATGTAGGGGTGCCCCTTCGTGGCACAGCACTGTGTGTGGGCCAGCTCACCACACAGGCCAGGAGGTCCTCGGTACTGAACCCTGGACTCTCCACATGGTAGGTGGATGCTCTATCGTTGAGCCATGTCCACTTCCCAGCCCCTTGCTTTTAATCTGTGTAAGGGGAGAACAAAATTAGGCTAAGGAGTTAAAGGATATAAGACCAAATTGTTGATGAAGAAACAAACATTTTTAATATTTTATTTTTTATGATTATAAAAGTAGTAGCATAGGAAATGTGGGCATTAAGAATAAGTAAAAGAAGTAATTTAAAATCACCTGCATGCACAATTATGTGATTATAACAAATACCACTGATTGTACACTTTGAATGAATTGTATGCTTTATTAATATGTATCCATAAAATTGATTTGTTGGAAAAAAATATCACCTACAGTTGCACCTAACCTACAATTAACCAGAAATTTCAGCACCATTTGTTGAAAATATTTTCCTTTCCTCACTGAAATTCCTTGGTGTCTTTGTCAAAATAATTTGACCACATATATGTATGTACCTATTTCTAGATTATCTATTCTCTTTCATTGATCTATTTGCCTATTTTATGCCACTCACACACAAAAAAAACCACCTCACTCTCTAGATTACTGTAGTTTTATGTAACTCTCGAAATCAGAGTCTGAGCCCTCTTCTCTGCCCCTCCATGGTAGTTTTTGTTTTGTTTTTTAATAAATTTTTTATTTATTTTTAAAAGATAATTAAATTACACAAAATGTTACATTAAAAAATATAAGGGATTCCCATATGCCCCACTCCCTAATCTTCCCACTTATCCCCACATTAACAAATTATTTCATTAGTGTGATACATTCATTGCGATTGATGAACTCATTTTGGAACTTTGCCACATGGAATGGATTATAGTTTACAATGTAGTTTACACTCTCTCTCACTCCAATCTGTAGGTTATGGTATGATATATAATGTGCTATATCTGACTTTGCAATATCATTCAGGACAAATTCCAAGTCCTGAAAATGCTGCTATGTTATACCTCTTTTTCTCTCGCCCTGCCTTCAGCAACTCCAATGTCCACCATCTCCATATGAATGATGTAATTTCTTCCATTGCTAGAATCACAATAAGTCTATAGCAGAATATCAGTAAGTCCACTCTAGTCCATATTTTATCCCCCAACCCTGAGGATTCTTGGCCCATGTTTGTTTTGATACTTTACATTCTTTGAATTTGCAAATAATATTTTGAAATCAGCATGTCAATTTCTTTTTAAGAAGAGCCTGTTGGGATTTCAAGGGGATTGGGATTGCAGTGAATCTATGGTCAATTTGGGAAGAACTGGCATCTTATTAATATTGAATCTTCCAATTCTTGAGCACAGTATATATCTTCATTTACTTAGATCTTTTTAAAATTCTTTCCGGAAGTTTTGATATTTTTAGTTGAGAAGTCTTGCACATCTTTTGTTAAATCTTATCTAAAGTATTCTGTGTTTTTCTCTTGTAAATGGAATTATTTCCTATGTAATGTTCCAATTGTTTGTTGATAATATAAAAATGCAATTGATTTTTACATATTCACCTTGTTTCCTATGACTTTGCTAAACTTACTTATTAGTTTTAATAATTTATAGGTTCTGTTGGTTTTTGTATATCAACTATCATGTCATCTGTATAAATAAATTAATTATTTTTTCCAATCTGTATGCCTTTTTTCTTTTCCTTTCCTTCCCTACCCTTTCTTTTCTCCTTCCCTTACTTTTCACCTTTTCCTTCACCCTCCCCATCCTTTTCTCATGTCCAAGACCCCCAGTAAAATGTTGAATAGAAGTTGAAGTAGGACACCCTTATCTTGTTCCTGATCTTGAGGAGGAAGATTTAGTCTTTCACCATTAAGTGCAATAGCTGTAAGTTTGTTCTTTGGTAGAAGCCCTTTATCAGATTGGGGAAGCTCCCTTCTATTCCTAGTTAGCAGAAATTATTTTTTTAATCAGAAATAGGTATGGAATTTTATAAAATACTTTATACATCTATTGAGATAATTATATGCTTTATCACCTTCTTTTTTTTAATATGGTAAATTATATTAAATGATTTTTGAATGATAAATAGGATTGTAATAAACCTTGAAATCCTAGAATAAACTCTACTTGGTCATAAAATATTGCATTTATTACATATTGCTTCATTTGATTTGGTAATATTTTGTAAAAGATTTTGGTGACTATATTTGTCAGGTTTCTCTAGGGAAACAGAACCAACAGGAGACGTCTGTAAGTAATATGAGATTTTATAAAATTCTCTCACACAACCATGAGGATGCACAAGTCCAAATTCCCCAGGCAGGATGCAAACCAGGGGCTCCGATGAAGATCCTTCATGAGTTCCCAGGAGACATTGGCTGTCCAAAGTAGAGCTGGAAATTCTCTCTTGGAATACTGAATCACTTCCCTTTTTAAAGCCTTCAACTGAGTGGATAAGACATCACTCATTGCTGACAGCAATCTCCTTGGTTGGTTGTAGATGTAATCAGCCATTATGCAATCAATTCACTAATAATTAAAGTCCATGGAATATCCTTTTATTACAATTAGCCCAGTGCTTTCTTGACCAAACAACTGGACGTGATTACCTGGCCAAGTTGACACATTAGCCTAACCATCTCAATCCACCTCTTGTCAACTTGGCAGCCATACACATTACTTTAAACCATACTTAGTCCCTAAATAAAAATAATACCAGACATATGTATGTATATTTCTGCCTAACAGTATTCAACTGTCCTGCATACAACTGGAAAGGCACTAATTCCCTCCAGATTAGGGTGCAAGACTTTGGGTAATAGTCACACTTAAACTTGACATTCTTAAATATTACAACATGAAACTAATACAACTTATGTCATATGATAAGGGAAAAGGTTAGGGAAGGAAACAAAGATATTTGTTTTATGTACATATACAATCATACTCATAATGAAACAAGGAAGACATATTCATGACCATTACAGTCCTTGTTTCTGTAACTGGGCATGCGGTCGAAGTTAATATTTATCACTACCTTCTTCCACTACCCATTCCATGTTCCCATTACCCTCAGCAGGTACGTCAGCTGGCTGTTGTTCTTTGCCTGGTGGGGTGACCCAAACTTTCATTCCTAAAGATTCTGAGTCATTATTAGTCCTGCTTGGATTGGATTGTTGCAATTTTCCATTGACTTTAATCACAGGGTATGGTAGTACTGAGATACCCTAGAGCAGGGGTTCTTGACAAGGGATCCATGAGCTTGAACAGAAATTCAATAAAACATTATTTTTGTGAGGACATGTTGGTGCTGGCATGATATATTTATTAATAATACACAATATAGTATGAACTTAGTAAGGGCTCCAAGGTTTTCACCTAACTAGCAAAGGGATCTGCGGAACAAAACAGTTAAGAACCCCTGCCCTAGAGGATCTCCTGTATTCCAGGCAAACTCTTCTTTACCTCCATTACGTAGGTGCAGTCCCATTTCCCCTTGATAGTCAGGATCAATCACTCCAGCCAGTATAGTAATCCCCTTCTTTTTCTGTTGATTCAGAGGTACAAGGAGCCAAAGTGGCAGTCTTAACTTCCAGTTCAATGGAATCATTGCTGTGTTTCCTGGTGAAAGCAATCCTCTTTTCTAGAACTTAGACCTATAGACCAGCAGAGCTTAAGGTTATAGGGACTGGAAGCAATAAAAATGTTCCCATGGGTCACTAGGGGTAATAGTGACTGGTGCCAATCCCATTTCCACCCCTTGATCCTGGCTATGGGAGAAAGCACCATAGAGTTGACACTGATTTAGAGTATATACAGACTCCTGGAGAACATTGCCCTAGCCCTGCAAAGTACTGCCACTTAGTTGGTGCAGTAACTGAGTCTTTAAAAAGCCATTATACTGTTTTACCAATCTAGCTGCTTCAGGATGATGGGGAACATGGTAAAACCAATGAATTCCATGAGTATGTGCCCTTTCCTGCACGTCATTTGCCATGAAGTAGGTCCTTTGATCAGAAGCAATGTGGTGTGGAATGCCGTGGTGGTAGATAAGACATTTGGTAGGTCCACGGATGGTAGTTTTGGAAGAAGGAAAGATATAGGAAGGCAAACCCATATCTGGAGTGTTTGTTTATTCCACTTAAAACAAATTGCTGCCCCTTCCATGGTGGAAGTGGTCCATTGTAATCAACCTGTCACTAGGTAGCAGGCTGATCACCGCAGAGAATGGTGTATCAGGGACTGAGTGAGGGTCTCAGCTGCTGGCAGATTGAGTACTCAGCAATGGCTGCAGCCAAGTTAGCCTTGGTGAGGGGAAGTCCATGTTGCTGAACCCTTGCCACTTTATTCATGAGCCCATTGGGCAATGACAGGAGTGGCTGGGGAAAGAAGCTGAGCTTTAGCCACACAGCAGGTCATCCTACCCACTTGATTACTAAAATCTTCCTCCGCTGAAATCACCCTCTGGTAAGCATTCATGTGGACACAAATATTTTCACATTTTTTGCCCACTCAGAAAGGTCTATTCACCCACCTCTTCCCCAGATCTCTTTGTGACCAATTTTCCAATCATGTTCCTTCCAAGTTCCTGTCCATCCAGTCAAACCATTGGCAACAGCCCATGAATCAGTACAAATGCACCTCTGGCCATTTCTTCTTCCAAGCAAAATGAACAACCAGGTACACTGCTCAAAATCCTGCCCACTGGGAGGATTTGCCCACTGTTCTTCAGGGAGCTCTTTCTGGTACCTGCACATTGTGCAGAACCATCTGTAAATCAGGCATGACTTTTCTTCCTCAGTCAGCTGATTGTAAGGAATTCCCCCAAGAGACCAAAGCTGTTGGCTCAGAAAGAGAAGGTAACGTGTCAGGAGTGGTGATCATAGGCATTTGGGCTACTTCCTTATGCAACTTACTTGTGCCTTCAGGACCTTCTCAAGCCCAGTCTCATATATACCACTTCCACTTTATGATGGAGTACTGCTGTGCACACCCAACTTTATGGTTTGGTGGGTCATATAATACCCAGCTCATGATAGGCAACTCTCATGGTAACTTGGTGGCCCATAGTTAAGTATTCAGTCTTTACTAAGACCCAATAGCATGCCAAAAACTGTTTCTCAAAAGGAGAGTAATTATCTGCAGAGGATAACAGGAAAGGGTCTGCATTGTGATTCTCCTAGAGGGGCCTGCCAAAGGCTTCAGACAGCATGTCTATTTGCCACTGACATTTCCAGGACCATTGGAGCTGCTGAACCATATAGCCCAAGAGGCAGCACAGCTTGCACAGCAGCCTGGACCTGTCACAGAGCCACCTCTTATTCTGTTCCCCAATCAAAACTAGAAGCTTTTCTAGTCACTTAGTAAATGGGCTGGAATAGCACACCAAATGAAAAATGTGTTGTACCCAAAATCTGAAGAGACCAGCTAAGCATTGTGTCTCTTTTTTTGGTTGTAGGAGGGACCAGATGCAACAGCTTATCCGTCCCTTTAGAAGGGATATCTTAACATGCCTCACACCACTGGACACGTAGAAACTTCACCAAGATGGAAGGTCCCTGTATTTTTGTTGGATTTATCTCCTCTTTCATGCAAATACCTTACCATTAAGTCTAGAGTCTTTGCTACTTCTTGCTCACTAGATCCTTTCCACATGATATCATCAAAATAATGGACCCTGTGATGTCTTTCGGGAGGGAGAGAAAATCAAGGTCCCTGTGGACAATATTATGACATAGAGCTGGAGAGATGCCCCTGAGGTGGGACAGTGAAAGTATACTGCTGGTCTTGCCAGCTGAAAGCAAACTGTTTCTGGTGGTGCTTACTAATGGCAATTGAGAATAAAATTTGCCTGATCAACAGCTGCATATCAGCTACCATGGGATGTGTTGATTTGCTCAAGCAATGACACCACATCTGGGTCAGCAGCTGCAATTGGAGGTATCACTTGGTTAAGTTTACGATAATCTACTATCATCCTCCAAGATCCATCTGTTTTTTGCACAGGCCAAATAGGAGAGTGGGAATCACCACTCCTGCATTCTTCAGATTCTTGATGGTGGCACTAATCTCTGCAATCCCTCCAGGAATCTGGTATTGCTTTTGATTTACTATTTAGTAGGTAGGGGAAGTTCTAGTGGCTTCCACTTGGCCTTTCCTATCATAATAGCACTCACTTCACAAGTGAGGGATCCCATGGGGGGGTTCTGGCAGTTACTGAGTATGTCTATTCCAATTATGCATTCTAGATCTGGAGAAATAATGACCAGATGGGTCTGGGGACCCACTGGACCCACTGTGAGATGGACCTGAGCTAAAACTCCATCAATCATCTAACCTCCATATGGCCCTACTCTGACTGATGGACCACAGCAACATTTTGTCTCTTAGAATTAATGTCACTTCTGAGCCAGTGTCTAATAATCCCTGAAATGCCTGATAATTTCTTTTTCCCCAACGCACAGTAACTCTGGTAAAAGTCCATAGGTCTCTTTGGGGAGAGCTGGGAGGAACATTAACAACCATCATATTTATTATTGTTCCTCTGTACATAGTGTACTTCCCCCTACATTGACTGCTTTCAAAATTTTTCTGTTTATTTTGGTTTTCAACAGTTTGATAATGACGTATCTTAATTGTGGTTTTCTTTGTATTAATTCTGCTGTGTTTCACTGAGCTTCTTGGTTCTTGTTTTAATTTGGCAAAAGGTTGCCATTGCTAAGTACCACAAATGAGTTGCCATTTTTAAGGGGATTTATTTGGGGTAAAGACTTACAGTTCAGAGACTATGAAATATTCAAAACAAGGCACCATCAGAGGTGCCTTCTTACCAAAGTCAGCTACTGTTGACCCTGTTGTCTGGCCATGTGGTGAAGCAAGATGGCTGCCGAACTCTGCTGAGGTCTCTCCCTTCCCCTCCACAATCTATTATCTCCCAGAGCTAAGCTGTGGGCAGCCAGGCATAGGGCTTGTCTCTTTCTGGGCCTCCTCTATCAGTCTCAGATGCTCTACTTTCTACTGAGTTCAGCTGCAAGCTATCATGCCTATGGCATATTTCTCCCTTGACCTCAGCTCTTTGAGCCTCTCAGGGGCTTCTCTCCTTGCAGCTTAGCTGTGGGCAAAACTGGAGTCCTTTCTCACACATTACAATCAAATATGGCAGCTTCCTTTTCCTGTGTCTCCATTTCTACAGACCCAGTAAGAGGGTGGAGGCTCAACCTGTCATGCTTCTCTGATGTCCTGTTAAAAGGGTCTCACCCCCACAGAAATGAATTGATTTACAAACATAATCTTTCTCTTTTGGGGATTCATAAAATAATTTCAAACTGCCACAGTTTTGGTTGTTGTAATATTATTTCTTCAAATATTTTTCTGCTTCATTCTCTCTTCTCCTTATAGAGTATCAATTAAATGTGTGTTAGACACAGATCACTGAATCTCTCTTAACTTTTCTTCAGATTTTTCTTCCTCTCTATTTCTTAGATTTGATTTCTGTTGATCTGTATTCAAGTTCACTAAACTTTCTGCTATCTCCAATCTGCTCTAATGCCTGTCTACTAAGTTTTTTATTTCATATATTGAATATTTTAGTTCTGGAATGTCATTTTTGTTCTTTTATAAAGTTTTGATTTTTCTGCTGAGAAGCTGCATCTAGTCATTTTTACAACCGTCTTTTTATTTAAATCCTTGAGCATGTTTATAATAGCTTTGTAAAGTCTGTGTCTTAATTCAAATATATGGATTGTCTCAGGGTTTGTTTGCATTGTTTTCTTTTTCTCTTATCTGTGGGTAACATTTTCCTGTTTCTTCTCATGTATAGTAAGGTTTGACCGTATACTGGATATTGTAAATATGTTGTAGAAACTCTGGATTCCGTTATCTTCCTTTGAAGAGGTTTTTTTCATGCAGGTAGTTTAATTGTTGTTCATTCAGCATGAACATATGAAGGTTTGATTTTAAGCTTTGTTAGAGTGGTCTGTTTCCATTTTCCCTGTTTTAAGCCTTTTATTAAATCTTTGGAATAGATTTTACTGCTAAAACATGTCCTAGTGACATTTTAAAAGGAAAGCCTTACCCAACAATTGTACTCCTGGATACTTATCTCAGAGAAATGAAAAGTCCACACAGAAAACCTGTACACAGTGTTTATAGTAGCTTGATTTGTAACAGTCCAAAACTGTAGAACAACCAAGATGTCTGTCTTGGTTTGCCAAAGGGCTGCAGATGCAAAGTACCAGAAATGTGTTGGCTTTTTTAAAGTATATTTATTTGGGGTAAAAGTTTACAGTTGCAAGGCCATGAAAAATCCAACTCGAGGCTCATAAGAAGTGCTTTCTCACCAAAGTCAGCTGCCATGTGTTAAAGCAAGATGGCAGGTGATCTCTGCCTCATCTCTGCCCTCCCCTCTGGGCATCCTCTCTTTGGCTCAGCTGTTCCACCTTCTGCTTGATTTCAGCTACAAGCTGGCATAGGGCTGTCTCTTTCCAGGTCTTCTATATCAGTCTCAGCTGTTCTGTCCCTTCTCAATTTCACCTATAAGTTATCAGGCAAATGGCTCATCTCTCCCTGGGGCATCAGCTGTTTGAGCCTTCTCCTTTCTGTCACATGGCAGGATCAAAAGTTACAGCATTCTCCTCCCTGTTTCTGTCTGAGTGACTATCCATTCATATCAGACCCAGTAAGGGGGCAGGGACTCAACCTGAGTCCTGCCTCATTGATGTAATCCAATAAAAAGCCCTACAGCAATCTTAACAGGTAATCTAATCAAAGGCTCCTCAACTGAATTTAATATAAAGGATAGCACACCTAGGAATATATTAGGTTACAAACATAATCTTTCTGTTTTTGGGGTTCATAATATAATCTCAAACTGCCACAATGTCCTTCATTAGGTGAATGGATAAACAAACTGCGGTACATCCATCCCTACTATGGAATACTATTCAGCAATAAAAAGGAACAAACTATTGTCACATGCAACAACTTGTAGAGATCTCAAGGGCATTATGCAAAATGAAAATAAAAGCCAATTTGAAAGTTTGCATACTGTATGATTCTATTTATGTAACATTCTCAATATGACAAAAGTATAGAAATGGAGAACAGATTAGTTATTGCCAGGGGTTAGGGATGGTAGGGGTGGGTTTTGCAGGTGGATATAACTATACAGCAATAGCACAAGGGAGATCTTTGTGGTAAGGGAGTAGTTTTACATCTTGATTGCAGTAGTGGTTACATGAATCTACACGTGGTAAAATGGCATTGAACTATACACATATTGTACTAATGTCAGTTTTCTGGTTTTGATA
Source organism: Dasypus novemcinctus (assembly GCF_030445035.2). NCBI lineage: Eukaryota > Metazoa > Chordata > Mammalia > Cingulata > Dasypodidae > Dasypus > Dasypus novemcinctus. Next base: position 153,086,104 of record NC_080673.1, on the reverse strand, counting down.
TTGTACTATAGTTTTATAAGATGTAATCATAAGGATAAATTGAATGAAGGGCAAATGAGGCCTAACTTTGCAACTTTCTGTGGATCTGTAATGATTTCAAGCAAAAAGGTTTAGAAAAAAATAGGAATGCCTGAGACTTTTACCAAGCCCCTCCAACTTAGTGGGATTTAAACTCCAAATCTGTCTCCCCTGTGAAGGGCAAATCTGACACCCCTGTTTGACTTTTTCAAACTTCTAGCTATTTATTTCTGCTCAGTTCCTTGGCATCTACACAACAGATCATCCACAGGTTTGAGGAAACTTGGTATGCTAGTGTAGGGGCTTTCCCCTTTGCAGGTCCCTCCTTTTCAGAATTTCTGTGTTCAATTTCCAGGCATTCTTGCAGCTGCAAAATATATCCTCGCCATCTCGAGCCAATAAGATGGCAGCTTTTATCTCGGATTCAAGCCACCCTGCACTTCCCACACTGCAGAGTACCCTCAAAGTTACAGTCAAATGAATGTAAATCTTAACCATACGGTTACTTTTCTTCAAGGAGGGGATCCCCTCCAAATAGTGTCAATGTTTGCTCACTCTCCAGTGCCTTCAAACCCTTATATATCACTATTATATAGATATATATGTGAATATATATAAAACCCTGCACACATAAAATAAATTTACAAATTTATAATACTGTCCTATATTTTTAGAGTGCTTTACAGTTTGTGTGCTGCTTTTCCATTTTATATATATCAATCCAATGAGTTAAAAGGAATATTATTATACAATGTATAACCTTTATACAAATTATCCTGGGTTTCCGTCTCCTTCTCTGACTGTTCTTCTTCAGTCTTTTGTGGGCACCTCAACTTCTGTGTTGTCCATAAACATTTTGGGATCTCTCCTCACTCTGCTGTTTACTCTGCCTGATACCCATGGGTGGTCTCACTCACTTTTGTAATTTTAACCATCCCCTATGAAGTGCTAAGTCTCAAGCTATGACCTCTCTCCAGATTTTGACTCATCTAATTGCCTATTGGAATCTGTTTGGATGTACACAGATTCTTCAAAGAGCATATTCAAAAGTCAACACTATAGCTTCCCCTAAGACCTGCTCCTCTTTCTATAGTTTCTATTTCTGAGAATGGCATCACCACTTTCTGCACTCAAACTAGAAACATAAAAATTGTCTCTCATCCTTTATGTCCAATCACTCACCAAGTCCTGCTAATTCTATACAGTATTTGTTTCTTGAGTCCTACTTTTTTCTCTATCCTAACTCTGCTCTAGTTTAGTACTCCCTCATTTCTCAACTAGATGATTGCTAAGACTCCTAATTGTTCTACTTATTTATGATTTTGTCATGAAGTAGGACAAGGGTCACAGGTCTAACAAGGCAGACCTGTACTCTTATTTAAGTTAAAGAAGAACCATGGGGTAGGTGACTCTCTTACAGCTTAGAAATCCCCAAAATTAGAATGTCAGCATCAACAAAAATTAATATACTCTTCTTCCTCTAGTGCAGCAGACAGATTTAGTGATTCATGCCTTTGGAGGGGAGGTAGGCAGTCTACAGACTCTGAGAATCACTTTCTTCCCAGAGGACAGAAAGTAAATCATGAAAACTTGTGCAAACAAAAGGACAAATGGGTTCAACAGAGGGGTTTTAAGAGGGATTTCCTGGCTAACTCCAAGACTCAGCCCAGTGAATAGTAGGAAAGCACCAACCCTCAGGATTTTATCAGCCCACAAACTGTATAAAAAGAGAAATGGTTTTAGCTAAGATTATTTCTCAAGAATTCTCAGTATGTGTATGTGGCAAAACACTTGTGTTTCATATTAGCATTATATAATTATTCGTGTTCATTAAACGTCTCAACACAATCCTGTATAAGAGCTTGTTTTATATTTCACATATTCCGAAGAATATGGGGATTGGGGGGAAATGCTATTTGGAAATGCTATATAGCAATGTCCCAGGCAACCAGTAACCTGAAGAAGTTCAGATAACAAATGAAGCTATTCCTTCACGTTGCCCCAAATTTCATCTATCCAAAATGCAAATTTGTCAAGTCATTTTCATGCTTAATATACTTCAGTGACTCCTCATTACCTTCTTTAAATCTAACACTCTTGGTGGACTCTAAAAAGGCCCCCATGACCCTGCTCTTGCCTATCTCTCAAGCCTCTTTTAACTTTCTCACAGGAAAAAAGATTCCTCTCCATAATAAACCCTAGCTGCTGCCCTAGACTGTGAGCTTCATAGACAAGGAGTCTCTCTGAAACATCATTGTGTCAGCTTCACCTAGTATGACGTGTGGCTCAAGAGAAATGCTCAAAATAGGTTTGTTGAGCAATTAATTTAATCAGGGATCCGCAACCTTTTACGTAAAGGGCCAGAGTCAATATTTTATGGGACATAGGTTCTGTTACAACTACTCAACTCTGCCATTGTCACCAAAAGCAGCATAGACAAAATGAAAACAAATGAACACGGCTGTGTTCCAATAAAACTTTTTTTACAATAACAGGAAGTTGGCTATATTTGGACTGGGAGCCATTGTTTGCCTACTCCTGAAATAAATGAATGCATGAATGAATGAATGAATATGCAAATTGCCTTGGAGACACTTTGTCTTGACCCCAAACCCTCCCAGGAAAGCAGCCTTCTGAATTCTTCAGCATACAAATCCTTCTTAGGTGCTCTTTTTATTTATTTATTTATTTATTTTTTTAATGTTACATTAAAAAAATATGAGGTCCCCTCTTAAAGGAAGGCTTAGGCCAGAGGCTGTTCTGAAGGAAGGTAGGATAAGACCTGTTCCTTTTATTTACTCATTCAACCACTTGAAATGGGATGATTTAGATGCAGTATGATTTGAAAGGGTAATAGTGATAGCTCTCCTGAGTTACCAAAGCCAAAATTTATTATGTACATTAAAATTTCTTGTTCTGTTTGAAAAAAGAAAAACCTTCCTGGTGCTGAGGACAGTGATACATTGCAGCAAATACCTCAGGGTTACCCAATAGCACAGGTTCCCATGGAAAATGGAAACAAAAGACAATACAATAAAAAGATGAGTTCAAGTAGTGCTCAAGTATGTATGCCACAATCTTAATTAGGCCTCTCTGAGGTAGGTGAGGCTAGCAATGACCGTGAATAATTGAGTGTTTGGAAAGGTTGGGTATCCAACAGAAGGTTCTGGCAGCTGGGCTCAATTACTAACTTTGACACTTAATTAGCACTGGGACTCTGGGCAAATTGCTTAACTCCTCTGGGCCTCAATTTTAATATCTATAAAATAAGCACTTTAATATTCATATGCAGAGTTATTTGGAGGATTACAGGACATACAAATTTTAAAGCCCTGGGGATACTGTAGGAAACACTTTTATGCATCTACTTGTGCTGGACACTATACTGGTGTTTTGATATGTGTTGTCTCATTCACTCCTACCTAGCACTATTGCGACTCAAAACTCTTTAATATGTTTATTGCTTATTTGTTACGGCCTGCATCTTCTCCCCTCTAAAACGTAAGATTTATGAGGGAGCAGACCAGCCCACTTTCTGAGCAAGGAGCAGATTTCAGGTTCAGTACCTTTGACAGGCAACACCATCCAGCTAGAATTTAATGACAGTTTTGTTTTCTTTTACATTTATTTTTAGCATATTCTTTCATTTAGATCAGGTGAGACCAAGTTTCTATTTATGGTTGTAATAAAAGCATCCTTTTAAATTAAAGGTATCTAATAAATAAATCTAAATAGATGAATTTAGGTACATTTTTTAAGTGAATCAATTTTTAAAAAGTGTTAGGAAAATGGTGACATGCTGTCATGGCAGGAAAATAAGAAAATAAAGCTTGATTTCTCAAAGAGCTGAACTTGAGAGCTTGCTGGAGCAAAGGATCTCGGATTTCTTTTTTAGGACCTTTATGCTATGATCAGGTGCTTTTATAAGGAATTCCCTTACTATGAGCAAAATGAGTCCTGGGCCCCCTCTCCATTTGGAAGGCTAAGTTTTGAGCAGAAGAAAAACCCAACTGTGAGCAGCAGCCTGTGGATATCCATCTCAGTCCAAAAGGAAAGGCTCCCAGCTCTTGTTTTCTTACCCCTCGCCTTGTCTAATTATGTTCTACCAGGAACATAATTAGAGGTTAGAGACTTTCTAGTCAGACACCAAAAATTTTGGAGCCAGGCACTATCTAAATCAAAACAAAAACAAAACTGTAAAAGTGAGGGATGAAGAAGACAAGAATTCCTTACTTGACAAAGATCAAATCTCCTGTGTGGGAACACCATAAGAAACGATTGCATCCCAGCTCGCAAGTATTTCTTCATGTCTCCTTCTTCTCCTGTTTCACTTTCCCAAGTCCTTTTCCCTTTTTTTTTTCTCTTGGTTTTGTTCACAGGAAGATATTAAATGTATACTCTGATGAAATCTTTGCTTTTTTTTTTTTTTTTCCAATCAGTGCCCAATTACATTGAGCAGGGTGGGTAGAGTGAGGGGAAAGACACCTTCTTGTTTTCCTGAAACATCCTGAAACATGATGGAATCAGTCCTGGTGACAGATAGTTCACATGCTGAGAGGGTGGTCTTCTACCTCAGAGCTTCTCAAACTTAAACAAGAACACAAATCACCTGGCAATCTTCTGATTCTGTAGGTCTTAAGATGTGGCCAACTGACCCAGGATGGGCTGTGATCCATATTACTGGAGGCCTCGTAAAGAGAACCCAGACATCACAGAACCAGAAGGGAGGGGACATCGCCATGTGGAGGGAGGCAGAGAGTCAACCCAAGGAACCCCAAAGATTGCTGGCAGCCAGCACCAGAATGCTACAGACCTTGGGAGAAAGCAAGCCTTGTCAATATCTTGATTTTAGACTTTTTCTAGCCTCAGAATCACAGGCCAATAAATTCCTTTTGTTTAAGTCAACCCATTATGTGGTATTTGTCATAGCAGCCTGGCAAACCAAGAAAACTACATTAAATTCAGTACCATGATTATTACCAAATTGCAAAATTCATATAAAAATATACTCATAGAAACATTATTTTTAATAACCCTAAACCAGAAACAACCAAAAGTCCATCAAGAATAGAATTTAAAAAAGAAAGTATCTTTACACAGAATACTATTCAACAATGAAAATGAATGAATACAGCCATATGCAACAACTTGGATGAAACTTGCAAACAAAATGTTGAACTAGAAAAGCCAGACAACGAAGAACACACACTGTATGATTCCATTACATAAAATTTTAAAACAGGCAAAACTGATCTATGGTATTAGAAATCATAAGAGGGTCTAATTTGGGGGAAGAAAACGGAGCTAATGATTAGGAGGAGAAATGAAGGGGGGCTTCTGGAAATGCATTTCATGTTCTATTTCTTTACCTGGGTGGTGGTTTAATGGGTGTGTTCACATTCTAATAAATCATTGTGTTATACACTTCTAATTTTTTCACTTTTTTGTCTTTATGTTATAATATGATGAAAAGATATACCATACTAGCAGTGAAGAGTCAGTATCTCTTTATCTGTTCAACAGTTATTTTTGAGTACTTACTATGTGCTTAATCTGAGGATGAGGATTCTGTGGTGAACAAGACAGCATAGTCCCTGGTAGTATATTTAGATGATTCTTGGTCACTAAAATTAGTATGTTGGATAGTTAAAATATAAGAGACCTATACCCAAGCTGTCACAGGGACTCGAAGGAAGGAGAGACTGTTTGTGGCTAGGGATCAGGGTAAATTTCATGGAAAAGGTGTTATTGAAGCTGGGTCATGAGGTTTGGTGTAATTTAGATAGGTGGACATGGCAGAAGACATTGCAGGTAGTATAAAAGGTACCAATATGTGCGTCTTAGGTGGGCAAAGAAAGGTCAAGTGGTTCAGAGTGGCCAAAACACAGAAAGGTGGTGAGATGTGATGGGAGATAAAGTCAGAAAAGTAGTTGGGGTAGAGTCCTGGGAATCTGAGTGTCAGGACAGAGAGCCCAAGATCCATCCTGCAGAATCTGGAGTTTTAATGAAAGAGAATTGAATTTTGGGAAGGTAACAGTAACCACAATATGGCCATCAAATGGTAAGTGTGACGAGCAAGACAAGAAAGAGAAGGCAGGAAAGAGACCCCGGCTATCGTTGAGTCCTGGGGTATTAAGTACTTGAATGCAGGTGCTTCCAGTGTGACAGAAGTGAGGAGCTGAGAAAACACTTCAAAAAAGCAGGTGGGTCAATGAACTTGACATTTTAATCCCAGCTTTACTATTTCATTGATTTGTAACCCTGGATAAATTGATTAACTTCTCTAAGAGTTAGTTTATTCATCTGGAAAATGGAACCACCATAGGGTTGTGGTGATAATTGCACATGAATTGAATATTGAGTACACTGCTTATAATATAAATGCAAAAAATGGTAGCAGTCATTTTAATTACTATTACCATGCGAGACAGCCTTAATTCTATTTCCTTTGGATTTAGTCTCGATTAGAGTCCTTTTGCCGAGAAGGTTAACATCAACCTTTAAGGAAGTCATCTCCTTCAACTAAACGAGGCTTTCAAAAATCTTCTCAAACATGGTGTATAAATACAAAACAAAACCCTATGTGTGAGTATATTTATGTGTCACTGTATAGCCCAAGCATTAACCAAAAAATGACCCTCTCCAGAAATCAGTGACTACAATACAATTAGCTCCTGAACTGGACCAATGACCATCCTACAAGTTCAAACACAGCCTCAAGTCAAATCACGCTAGAGACTGCTGTTGACTGGAAAAGATTCTTTTCATGAGGGTAATTTTAGTTATTTATTTAACATCAGACACCACTCTGACTCAACATGTGGTTAGCTTCAGTAACAAAATCCATGTAAATAGGTCTCCCCTGAGCCCTAGCAAAGATCCTCAGTCACTTCATGCATAATGGAAGCTTTTGTAAGTGTGCGTTGCCTCAGGCAAGGGCCTTTTCAAAACTCCTTGTGCATTTCTCTCATGATTTTTGTGCTCTCCCTTTTTAGAAGTTTGAGTTCTCTGAGCTGTGATCCCACAGAGAAGGTTTCAATCCTGGATTGACGCGTCAGTCCAAAAATAAATAAAAAGAATAGAAAGTGAACACATTTATTTTTCCCTTCAGAATTAATATATCTGATATGAAACTCATACAATATATGTCAAAAAAATAGACTTAGCTTCACCAAATAATGAAGAGTTGTCTATATTTTATAGAAGCAGGGATTCCTAACCTTTTCTGTTCCATGGATCCCTTTGCCAGTCAGGTGAAAACCATCACCTCTTCTCAGGATGTAGCGGCAGATAGTTTTATGAACACTCAACATCGGCATGTTTTTAAATTAAATTTTAGTATTATTCAAAATTATGTTTTACAACTTTCCCATAATTTCAATGCCTGATAATCTAACATGGTTCAACATCTGTTCAAATGGTCATTTTCGGCAAACATTTAGAAATTAGAGTATTCCCACGGCATCATAAAATTTCCACTATCCTTACCGACATTTTGCAGGCAGTTATCCACTGGACTCAGCACGTACTGCATCAAAATGAAAATCATACTAAGTTCACAAAATACTGTTTATTATTTAATAAATATATCGTAGCAGCACCATGTCCCCACTGGAATTTTCTATTCAAGCTCACAGACCCCCTGAAATCTTTCGTGGACCCTAGGTTAAGAATCCCTGGCTTACAGGTATTGTGTAAAAATGAAAACTTTAGGCCAAAGTGTAAATTTCTACAAAATATATTCTGTCTATTGGGGTTTATTATTTTACAATTAAAATTTATTAAATGTAGTTATGATAATTAAACAAAGTCAATTTAGGTCTGGTTTAGCTTAAATTTGGTCTGAGTTTAATACATCACATCCTTTGTCTTGAGATCATTTATCTGGCAAACTTATCAAACCATAACTTAGGGAATAAGCATCTACTAGTACAGTATACACAATTGTAACAAGCTTGGCTCTCTGGTTTCCGATCTTCAAGAGAATTAGAAGCAAAGAGGGATACTAGAATTAGTCACACTGACAATCATTAGCATTGATAGCTGGCTACTGGACAGAGAGTGAAATAATTTTTAAAAATATCCAAATCACATGTATAAGAACACAAACCATCAGTTTGGAGCTGTTACGTTTAGGGGCAAGTCAACAGTTACTGGTCCTCAAAGCATATTGAGAAAAGTTTAAAGTACATATTCTACATGCATTGTAAAGTCATCATGTTTAAAAATGCTTCCCATCCAAAAGAGTTTAAATTGATTTTCACTGCTTATAGGGATAAGCTTCAGACATTTAAAATATTTACTTATGTATTCAGGACTTATTTTCAATGTCTATGAATGAAAGAGATGTTAGTATTGTAGTGTTTTAAAGCTGAATGTACCCCAGAAAAAACATGTCCTTAAATCTAATCCATTCCTTTGCATGTGAACTGATTGTAAGTAGGACCTTTTGATGAGGCTACTTTACTTAAGGTTTGACCCACCTCTTTCAGTTAGCTCTTAATCTTATTAATGGAGTCCTTTATAAATGGAATGAATACAAAGAGAGAGAGAGAGAAATAAAGCCTCAGAAGCAAGCACCTGAAATCAATGAAAGCAGAAGAGAAGGGAGTCATTAGCAGGTGCCACCTTGTGACAGAGGAGCCAAGAGTTATTAGCAGGGCTGATCTTTGGGAAGGAAATATTGCCTTGATGATGTCTTGATTTGGACATTTTTCTGGTCTCAAACTGTAACCTAATAAATTCCCATTATTTAAGACAATCTGATTCCTGGCATTTGCTGGGGCAATCTAGGAACGAAAAAACAAGTACGTACTTATAAAAACGGTAGTATCTATGGCCTCAATTAGTTAAAAAATAAATAAAACATACTATGAGAACTATTATAGAATTTGTTCTTTTAGGCCTATTTTCAATGTAGGTTTAAATATTCTGTTTCTAAAATGACTCCATGACAATGTTTCTCCAAATGTGTTCCTTGGTAAATTGATTGCAATAAATGTTTCCTGGTAATAAACATAGAAAGAAGGCTTAAGGCATACTCACAATACATGTTAGTTATATTAAAGTCTATGAGAAGTCCTACAGTATAGAAACTTCCTATTTTCTTAGATTCTCATCACTACCTAAATTTATTTGGCCAGTGAAAAATTTTAATATAAAAAATATCCATATTTTGCAGTATTCCTGTTCTACCAATTGGACTTTTGGAAATACTGGTCTCTGGCAATTGTTCCTAAATCAGGAAGGCATCTAGTAGGAAATAGATGGCACTAAAAAGGGTTTAAATTTTCCATCTGGGGGAAACGGACTTGGCCCAGTGGTTAGGGCATCCGCCTACCACATGGGAGGTCTGGGGTTCAAACCCAGGGCCTCCTTGGCCCGTGTGGAGCTGGCCCATGAGCAGTGCTGATGCACGCAAGGAGTGCCCTGCCACACAGGGGTGTCCCCCGCATAGGGGAGCCCTACGCGCAGGGAGTGCGCCTATAAGGAGAGCCGCCCAGTGCAAAAGAAAGTGCAGCCTGCCCAGGAATGGCGCTGCCCACACTTCCCGTGCTGCTGACGACAACAGAAGCGGACAAAGAAACAAGACCCAGCAAATAGACACAGAGAACAGACAACCAGGGGAGGGGGGGATTTAAATAAATAAATAAATCTTAAAAAAAAAAAAAATTTTCCATTTGGTAATGGATAGTGGGTGACAATAGCACAGCATTGTAAATGTAATTACAGCACTGAGTTATATATTTGAATATGATTAACAGGGGAAATTTTATGTTGTATATATGTTACTAGAATAAAAATTCAGAAAACCAAGAACATAGAACTGTACAACACAGTGAATCCTAATGTAAACCATGGACTACAGTTAGTAGTACTATTATTAAAATGTGCTTTTATCAGTTGTAACAAATGCACCACTGCCGTGCAAGGTGTTAATAGTAGGGTGGGATATGGGAAACCCACAACTTCTCTAGTAATAATAAAAAACGATATGTCCAAATCCTAAAAAATAAGGGGGTATTAACTGACGTGAAATTAATGAAGGGACTGCTCTAACAAGTGTGGTCAGAAGTAGTAAAACCAAGAAGTCAGTGCTTAACAGTGGTGAGAAGGCCCAAGGGAAGGTACAGTGTTGCAGGGCCTGGTCAGAGCGGGAATGGTGGAAGAGGGGCCATCCCCAGCAGCTGTGGCCAATGCGGTGCTTCCTGATGAATGTTTAAGGATCTGCTTTTAGGAGAAAAGAAACCTAGTTGTAGGATATGATGATTTCTAAAAAGTAAATCATCCCACCACGGCCAATTCCAAGCTACCAACGTGAATTGAGTGAATGTGGAGTTAGGAAGATCTAGTGCACTATTATACAGTATTTCCATCATATGGGCACAATAATAGTGAAATGCAGTAAAATAATTAGGAAGTAATTTTATTTTAATTTTTTTCTTCTTATTGTCAAATAAAGCACAGACAAAAATTGTGCTTAAAACTGATGTGTTGTCTAATGAATCATTATATGGCAATTGCCCTTGAATCTACCACCCAGATCAAGAAATAGAACCTTGACAGCCACCACTGACATCCTCCAGTGGCCTTCTACCCAGCACAAAACTCTCCCTTACTACCAAAGTAACTGATTTGTAGACATTTGGAAATTGCTTTCTTGAATTTGTCTATAGTTTTTTCACTCAAGTGCACATTCTTAAACATAGTTTTGCCCATTTTTTGTTTTCTTTGTCTTTTATGTCTCTTTATTTACAGATCTACTTTTCTTATTATAATTTTTAAACTTTAAAAAACTAAGGTACCATTATGTATGATATAATGAACATTACAAATGTATACAACCATGTAACCAACATCCAATCAAGGCATTATTTCAGAAAGTTCCCTCCTGCCCTTTCCAGTCTGTTACTTCCCCAAAAAGCAACCACTATTTCTCCTTTCTGCTATCTTAGTTCTGTTTAACCCAGTCGAAAACCTCATGTCAGTGGAATCATACAGAATGTTCTTTTTGGGGTCTGGCATCTTTCACTCAATATAATGTTTTTGAGATTCATCTGTGTTGTTCTGTGTATTGGTAGTCTGTTTCTGTATATTGTTAGTAGTATTCCATGTACCAATAAGTAAAAATTTGTTTATCTATTCTTCTATGGATAGACATTTGGGCTGTTTTCAGTTTCGGGCCTTTATGAATAATCACTCTTGTAAAATTGTGCATTATAACATTATTTATATTGGCTAATATTATTTATAATAGCTAAACCCAGAAATTATTAAATGTACAATAGGGGATTACTTAAATGCTAATATAATAATTTAATACAGGAGAAACTAGAAAAACTTTCAAAATTATGTTTATGAAGAATTTTTTGTTGGAGAAAAAATATATTTAGAATGAAGAGGAGGAAAACTAGAATACCAATTTGTTTTTGTCATATATTCTCTGCTCTGTATACACACTCACATAAACACTTAGGAAAAAATCCCGCAGTGGGATTTTCATTTACATATATTTTATTCATATATACTTGACATAAATAAGTACATCAAAATATTAACGGGATTTTTCCTGAGTATCTGGTAATATGTCACTTTTATTCATTATATTTTTGTATTTTCTCAGTTATTGACAATCTGCATATTGCTTTTACAGTAAGAAAAAAGCCATAAATATTATTTTAAAAAATAAATTTCTATAAGGGAAATTTTTTTTAGCTATGATGAAAAATATTGGGATGGCGGAGCCATTTTATTTATTTATTTATCTATTTTTAAATTATTTATTTATTTTTAAAAATTACATTAAAAAAATATGAGGTCCCATTTAACCCCACCACCCCCACCCCCCACTCCCCCCACAGCAACACTTGCTCCCATCATCGTGACACATCCATTGCACCTGGTAAGAACATCTCTCAGCATCACTGCTCCCCATAGTCAATGATCCACATCATAGCCCACACTCTCCCACGTTCCATCCAGTGGGCCCTGGGGGGATCTACAATGTCCTGTAATTGTCCGTGAAACACCACCCAGGACAACTCGACGTCCCGAAACCAGGTGGAGCCATTTTAGTTCATGGTTAAACTGAGTGAATATTTCATTTTTGGGCTCCTGACATTGCTTTGGCTCCACTGTCTACAAACTCAAAGGAAGCTGTGTAAGGGAGTTGTTAATATTTTGGAAAATGTTCTAAAATACTAAAACACAGTGAAAGAGGGTGGCTGTATAGGGGTGGGAGCTCATATACCACAAGTTTTTACTTCCTGCAGCACTAGGCACCCATTGCCTGGCACAAAGTAGATTTTCAATCAGTAGCTGTTGAGTGTTAGATCTCATTGATTGCCAAAGTAGATACTATCCCAAACAGCAGGGCTCCTGAGGGCTCTGGAGACATGCAGACACTATAGTCAGGGCAGATAGCTCAGGAGTTTGGTGCTCTGCCAGTGGGCCCTACTTTGGAATTTATGCTCCCCAGTGTGAAAGGGTTGGACTCAGTTATGGTTTCCCTACACATGGCTTTTCTGACCCTTCTATTTGAACTTATGATTAGAACTAGAGTTGATAGGTGTACGTCCAAGGACTGTCCATGTGCCAACTGGGCCCTGGATCTCAGGAGAGTTACAACACCTACCCTCCAGTTCATTGGACTCACCCAGGACGACTACAAAGGAGGTGATGATGGACAATGATGATCCTAAGGAACCAAGAGAGTCTACAACTGCAAGCAAGATAGTTCCATCTTCCCCATAGGATCTAAGCCCCCTCTCAATTAGAGGTAGAGTGGGCATCACCGTGCCAGAATCCTTAGGATTGGGGAATGAATTATGGACCACAGTAGACCTACTGATATCTACTATAGGCTTGTGATTCTAGCAATGTAAGAACATATATAATTGATGTGGAAGCAGTGGCCAATGGTGGTTGTGAGGGCAGGGAGAGGGGTATTTTCAGGACTTGGGAATTGTCCTGAATGGCATTGCAATGACAAATGCAGGCCATTATATGTCTTGCCATAGCAAGAAGAGCCATTACATCATTGTTGTTGAGGCAGTGGCCACTGGAGTTTCTGAGGGCAAGGAGAGGGAAAGACAGGTGTAATACGGGGGCATTTTCAGGATTTGGGAATTGTTCTGAATGACATTGCAACAACAGATGCAGGTGATTATATATCTTGCCATAACCTACAGAATTGGGTAGGAGAGAGTGTAAACTACAATGTAAACTTTAATCCATGCTTAGTGGCAATGCTCCAAAACGTGTTCATCAATTGCAATGAATGTATCTCATTAATGAAGGCTATTGTTAATGTGGGAAAATGTGGAAGGCGAGGTAAGCAGGGCATATGGGAATCCCCTATATTTTTTATGTGACATTTGTGTAATCTAAGTATCTTTAAAAAAAATAAATGAAAACAAAACAAAAAAAGCCTTGGTGAATTGATCTGATATTGTATAAAAGCTATATTTATACCAGGGTAATTAGAGAGATGTTGGCAGTTGTCTTAAACCCTCTAAGACATAATGTCTCTGTATTATAGAATAGTAGTAGTATTTATCTTACAGGATTGGTTTGACCATCAAAACTGATCTTGCCCATAAATTACTTAGCCCAGTGCCTGGCATATAAGAAAACTTCATTATATGTCAGTGGTTACTGTAATTACACCAGGTGGGGCTCTATGAAGGACAGAGACATGTGAGTATCCTGCCTCCCCTGTCCCCACCACAAATAAAGCTGAATAACCTGACACCACTTCAAAACCAATACTCTTCCAATATTTGTTCAGTATATTCATTCAGGAAGAGAGGTAAGCCCTGCCCAGGCTCAAGGGTGACACTCTTATTTTAGAGAAATGAATAAAGGAAGTAAGTGCAGTTTCTAATATGGGATTTGCAGACCTTAAATGTTCTTTCTCGTTATAGATACACAGCTAATATTTGGGGAGAGGTAGTTTTTCCTTTTCTAAGAACAACAGTCAATGACAATTGCCTATCAATCCATGTATTTTCATGAGAAAATAAATTCATCACATGGCAGGGTTAGGATCTCAAATGGCAGGGTTAGGATCTCAAATTCCCCTATGGAATTTTCCTAGGAATCTTTCAGAAAAGCTGCTCTGTCTGTTTCACCGCCCAAGTCTTTACTCTGCTGGGTCTTTTACCTACTACATTCTTCCACACTCCATCCATTTGACAAACATCTAGTCATCCTTCAAGACTCAGTTTAATGGGACCCTCATAGAGAACCCCAGTGGAACTGGCTACTCTTTGTTCTCTCTCTGATGTTCTGTTCACTATTCTGACACCTATTCTAAAATTCTTTGCTCCTGTTAAAATACTCAGGCATCCAAAAATATGCAAGCACTGGTAGTCTAAGCTTACCTCTTCCCAACCCTTCCTTGTCCCAGTCCAGCCTTCTTAAAAGATATCTGTATTTGTGTTGCAAGCCTTTTTTTGTGTTCATCAGGGTAATGGTAGAGTTGCAAAATTGACAGACTGAGAAATCGATAAATTGATTTATATTAGAAATGGAATGAGCCACTCTTAGAGGATATCAATATATCCTGAAGTTGGGGAGAAGGCAGGGTGAACTGAAAGCCCCTTGATATCCCCCATGGCACTGTATTAAAATCACCAGTGACTAACACCAATGACTAATGTAGGTATCCTGGTTTCTCAGGGCTACTGGGACCAAGTACTGCAGATCAGTTGGCCTAAACAACTGGCAAAGTATTGTCTCATAGTTCTGGAGGCTAGACATCAGAATCAGGGTGCTTCCTCTGAAGTCTGTGAATTGCTGACAGTGGCCCACAATCCATGATGTTCCTTGGCTCGTGACATAACCCAATCTCTGCCTGTATCACAGGACTGTCTCTCTCTCTCTGTCTCCATCTCTCCCTTACCAACTGTGTCCACATTTCATCTGCTTATAATCACGCCAGTCATAGTGGGTTAAGACCCGCCCTAATACAGTTTGGTTGGCCTCATCTTACCATAACATCTTCAAAGATCCTACTTCCAAATAAGTTCATATTTACAGGAGCGAGGGTTAGGATGTGAACGTGTTTTTTAGGGGCACAGTTTGATCCATAGCAGTAGGTAATTATTGAGTAAATGACTTTACTCTAATAAGCATTGGGAGATATTGAAATATTTTAAGGGTGTGAGAATGAAAACACAAGAAGGGAGTGGATGTGGCTCGAGCAATTAGGTACCTCCCTCCCACGTGGGAGGTCCCAGTTGGGTTCCCAGTGCCTCCTAAAAACAAGACAGCAGACACAGAGAGCACACAACAAACAGATACAAAGAGCAGACAGCAAGCGCAAAACAACAAGGGAGTGGGGGGTAGAAATAAATAAAATAAATCTTAAAAAACCGCACACACGAGAAGACTTGCGCTTTAGAAAGATCACTGATGCAGAAGGCTGAAATTAGTAGAGATATATCCTAAATATCTAAAGCTCAGATTCCTTATTTCTTTTACAAATGATGTTTGTTCAATGCAAATTAGTTCATCTTTCTGGAGTTCTGAATCTTCATGAGAAAAACATTAGACAAAACGAAATTGAGGGGCATTCTATGAAATACCTGACCAACTTCACCTCAAAACTGTCAAGGTTGCCAAAAACAAAAAAAAATCTGAGGAAATCATTATAGACCAGAAGAAATTAAGGAGACACAATGACTACAAGTAATATGGTACCCTAGATGGGATCCTGGAACAGAAAAAGGACATTAGGAAAAAACTAGTGAAATCCGAGTAAAGGGGGGTGTTAATTAATAGTAATGTACCCACGTGGATTCCTTAGTTGTGACAAATGTAACATTGTAAAGTACAATACTGACAAAAGGAACACATGATAAAGGACAGGTAAGAACTCTCTATACCATCTTTGCATTCTGTAAATTAAAACTATTCTAGTCTAGGGTTTAAGTGTTTGTTTTTTTAAAGTTTGGAGATGCTTTTATTTTACTCTTTACAAATAAAATCTCACTTTCCTGCCTTATTAAATGTTCTGAATACATGTGAGACTTTCTTTACTGTTTGAGGATCTAATTTAAAACTCAGAGTCACCTGTCTATCACTTTACAGGATCATACATTCTATGGTATGAAGCAGAGATCTCTAAATACTTGAATTTCAAAGACCAGTAAAAGTTTATATAAAATCTAGATATCTATCAGAGCACTGCATATTACTCGTTTTGTCACCAACATATTATGAAATAAAGATCATTTTAGCACCCCAAAATGGAAAGACTAAAAATAAGAATAAAGGAAAACATTTTTATTTGAATATGCTTAAGCTTCATGAAAAACCTACATAAACGCTCCTCATTTTTTCTTGGTTTGCTCCAGATTGGCCAAAACCATTTTCTAGATGTAGAGCAGCATTTGGGAGCACGGAGGGAAAGGATGTGACTGAATTTGTACAGGCCCCAGGTATGTCATTGGAAGAACTCTTTGTTTAAATTGTTGATATGAATTTGCTTCCATATGATTGAGTTTTTTCTCTAAAAATTAAAAAATAAAGAATTTTGGAGCCAATCGAGATGCACTTTCTACTTACAACTTTAGAATCAGAATTTACTGCTGCTTTTTCCATTTGCTAATTATAAGACCTTGGTTAATTTGCTTAATCTCTTTAACCTCTTTTTTTCCCTTTTCTATTAAGTGGGGATTATAATACTGTGGTAGGCAACTTCAGAAATAGCCCCAATCATCCTGCCCCTTGGTCTTCCCATCCTTGTGTAATCCCTGTAATCCCCTTCCTTTATTTTTTCATTTTTTATTTTTTAGTTGTTTTGTTTTTTTTTTTTTAAGATTTTTATTTATTTATTTATTTCTCTCCCATTTCCCAAACCCCCACCCTGGTTGTCTGTTCTCTGTGTCTATTTGCTGCGTTTTCTTTGTCCGCTTCTGTTGTCAGCGGCACGGGAATCTGTGTTTCTTTTTGTTGCGTCATCTTGTTGTGTCAGCTCTCCGTGCATGCAGCACCATTCCTGGGCAGGCTGCACTTTCTTTCGTGCTGGGTGGCTAGACCTAGTGTTCCGCCTCTAACAAACAAAATATGGAAAGTAATGGGATGCCATTTCTGAGACTGCATTACAAAGAGACTGTGTCTTCCATTGTGGGTGCCCTCCCTTGCTTTCTTGCTCCCTCATTCTGAGGGAAGCTTGCTGCCTTGTGGGTCTGTCACATAAGGGAGGTCCAAGTGGCAATAAGGTAAGGGAGCTCTCTAACCAACAGCCCTGTGAGTGAGGTTGGAAGCAGTTCCTCTCCAACCAGGCCTCCAGATGAGACCTCTGCCCAAGCCAACAGCACGGGAGGCTTTGACCCAGAGGTACCCAGCTAAGCCGTGCCCAGATCCCTGACTCACAGAAATTGTGAAATAACAAATATTTGTTGGTTTAAGCTGCTAAATTTTGGGGTTATATAGCAAGAGACAATGAATACAAATGCCTACTTTCCTAAGCTGTTATGAAAAAAAGTGGTTAAGAAAATGTGCTTAATTAGATTATACATGCTAATGAGCTAAAACATGTAAAGCAGGCTGCACAAGAATCTCATAAAAGACAGTCGACAACTATTTGTTCCCTCTATTCTTCTCTAAAATGACAGCAATAATACCTGTTCTTTGAGAAAGTGTTTTGAAAACGGTAATGCACTATGCAATTATAATATAATACATGTAATAATGTAAGGTATTATTGTCATAGGAAGAAAAACATTATTACTTTAAAAGTGGTTTACAATTTATATTGGTTGGCCCAGGGGGAGGCAAAATTCTCCTTAAAAAGAAAGACCTCTTTTGTTTAGAGAAAGAGAAAATCCTTTACATACGGAGGTATGATTATGAAAAGGAAGAAAATTCAGGAGGTGTTGGAATTGAGAGCAGGAGGAAACCCTGGGAAGCTGTGGGAATAGTGGGGGAAGATATGCTTTCTCCACAATACATGGGATGGCGTCTCCTACTATTTTATTTGTATTTTAGAGAAGATGTATCTCTAGAAAGAAAAAAGTCTTGGAGGTACATGGAAAGGAAATTCATGGTTACAAAATATGTACAGGATGGAAATTTGGCCCCACAGAAAAAAAAAGCTCAGAATTGAGTCTGAGGACAGAATTTAAAATGAAGGTATAAAGTAAATTATTGTTTAAGCACTCAAGGAATGTGTTCTTTCCCAAAGCATGGAGGGCAATCTGGTTTGTTATAAATATTTTTTTTCACTATATCTTGTTTGATTTTCTCTAAAGAATGTAAGAAATATAGAAGAGGTGATTTTATTTACTTAACAAGGAACAAAGTCAACAGTAATCTAAATTTTCCTATAGCTTATATTGTTCTAATAAACTTTTGTGGTTCTGTAGGCATTTTTCTTTTTTTAGTATGAAAAAAAAATTAAAAATCTAGGACAGTTCAAAGAATAAGATACTCCTGTGTCCAGATTTGATGTTTTTCCAACAAATGTGGCCTTTTCTCTCTTTCATTTAAATCTTTCACAAGTGCTAAGACAGCATATACGTGGGCTGGAGTGACATTCAAGGCCCTTCATGATCTGCCTCTCAGCCATCTCTCCAATCTCACTTCCCACCCAATCCATACCCCTCCTACAACATACTCCAGCAACACCAAACTGCTTGACTTCCAGAAGAAACCTTGCTGTCTCAAGCTTCTTTTCTGCCTATAGTCCACCACTTGCTCCATCGTTAAGAACCTAACTCAGAGGTCGTCTTCACCAGGAAGCATCTTCCATCCTGCAACAGTCCTTTCTCTCAACCACTTCTGTTCCCATGTCTGTTTCTGTGACTTCACCTGTCATAAGAGTGTGGGCTGCCTGGAGGCACCACTCACTAGTTGTGTCTCCTTGCGCATGTTATTTAACTGTTCCATATCTCAAATGGATCCTCATTTATATTAAATGATGATAATTATAGTGTCCATTTGCGTAAGTTTATTGAGGGGATTAAATGCTTGTAAAGCATTTAGAATAGTACCTGGCACATATTAATAGCTCAGTAAGTGCTATTATTTTTATTACAATTACTAATTTGCTTATCTGATCTGTCTGTTTGCTTATTTGAATCTGAACTCTTTGGAATGAAAGACAACACAATGTCCAGCACATAGTAGAAGTTGAATAAACAGTTCATGCTAATTAAAACCTTAATTTAGATAAGGAGTGTTTGTGTGCATGTATGTGTGTGTGTATGAAATGTCAGTGGCTCTGGATTCCTTAGAGAACGGTTAGCTAATAATGCCAGACATTGCAAAAGTGAACTAAATTCGATTCTTGATATTCCATGAGTATTTATTGATAATAAAAAATCTTTCTGTTTTTAAAAACAAGTTTCAAACCACAATGCCTGCAGGCCATGGAAAATCAAATAAGATAGTCTTTAAATTATCTTCCATTTAATAAAATACCAAATTTAATTTGCATCTGCATCAAGAAAAGGGTTTTTTTTTTTTCAGGATTTTCATTAAAAGCAGAATATGTCATTTGGGAAGGAAAATTAAATGCATCCAAAACTCTAAAGATAGAAAAAGATGAAGAATTTTGTAATAAGAATAGCCTAGCCTGATCCCTTCCTCTACCTCTAAGTTGAAAAATAACTGTCCTGAGCCAGAACAGTCTATTCAACAAATGATGTGGGAGAACTGGATAACCATATTCAAAAGAATGAAAGAGGAAAGACCCTATCTCACATCTTACACAAAAATTAACTCAAAATGGATCAAGGACCTATATATATATATATATATAAACAACCATAAAACTCATCAAAATCTCACGGTAGGCAGTAGTTTCTTAAACCTTACACCAAAGCATGAGCAACAAAAGAAAAAATAGATAAATGGAGCCTCCTGAAAATTCAACACTTTTGAACCTCAAAGAAGTTTGTCAAAAGGGTGCAAAGGCAGACAACTCAATGGGAGAAAATATTTGACAATCACATATCTGATAAGGGTTTAACATCCATGATATATAAGGAGATCATACAACTCAACAATAAAAAGACAAACTTTATCTGATTAAAAATGGGAAAAAGACTTGAAAAGACAACTGTCCAAAGAAGAAATGAAAATGGCAAAGTAATCTATGAAAAAATGTTCAACTTCATTAGCGATTAGGGAAAATTATATCAAAACTACAATGAGATATCATTACGCACCCATTAGACCGGCAGCTCTTAAAAAGGTGGAAAACTGTAAATGTTGGAGAGGATATGGAGAGATAAGAATGCTTATTTACTGTTGATGGGAATGTAGAATGGTCCAGTCACTGTGGAGGACTACCATTGCTAGGTATACACCCAGAAGAACTGAGAGCAGTGACATAAATAGACATCTGTACACCTATGTTCATAGCAGCATTTTTATGATGCCAGAAGTTGGAAACAACCCAGGTGTCCATCAGTCCACAAATTGTGGCATCTATGCATGATGGAAGTTGTGAAACATGGAAGACATTATGTTGAGTGAAGCAAGCCGACACAGAAGGACAAATACTGTATGATTGGTTATTATGAACTAAATATATTATGTAGACTCATGGAGTTAGTAGTGGGAATATAGGTAATCAGAAAATAGAACAAGGGTAGAGAATGGAAAGCAAAGGGTTAATCTGTGCAGAACTGGTGAAAAGATTGTTTGTAAACCTTTGGAAATGAATAGAAATAGTAAAGCATAGCATGTGCTTGTAACTGGCAGTACTATTGTATGGGCATGACAGTGGTTGAAAGGGAAAGTCTAAGGTCATGTGTATTATTAGAAGGAAAGCTAAAGACTGTAACATGGAACTGTACAGCATAGTGAAACCTCATGTAAAATACAAATATGGGTGATGTTACATATATAAGACAGTTTTTAAAAATATAAATACAAATATTCTACAGAAAAGGAAAAAGAATAGCAGCTATGTACAGCAGGGGAAGCACAGATAGAGGTGATGAGTTTTCGTTTTTTGTGTGTTTTTTGTTTATTATTATTATTCTATATTATTATAGAGCAATGAAAGTGCTCTAAGAATGATTGAAATGATGAATGCACAAATATATGATTATACCAAATATCATTGATTGTGCAGTTGGGGTGAATTTATGCTTTATTAATATGTATCAATAAAATTGATTTGTTAAGAAGAAACATAACAGTCCTTGGAAGACAGAATAGCCACTCCATCTAAAGGTAAAGCATACCTGAGGACTTAGAGAATGGATTTTGTAAACTGGGAATCTCAACCCCTTCTTGATCCTTCATCAAGGTAGATGCTGTTACAGAATTGGCCTTGACCCCTAGAAATAAAGGTAGGAATATTTGATTTGCAGCGTCATTTCTCTCCCTCAGAGAAACACTGTAGATTTGCTCCTTCCTTCCTTCCTTCTCTTTCCTCTTTTTTCTCTCTCTTCCTCCTTCCCTTCCTTCCTTCCTTCCTTCCTACCTTCCTTCTTTCTTTCCTTCTCTTTCTTTAACTTTTTTTTTTTAGTAGAGAATGTTCATAGAATATCATCAGTCCAGCTAATGGAATGATAGCAATGATTAGTGTAACAGGAGCCCCACAAATATCCCCAGGAAAGATGGTCAGCTGCCTTCCAGGCTCTGGTGAACCTACCCCTCATTTACCACCTGCCTCACTCCCACTCCCGAGTCAAATGTCTCTCTTTACTAGATACCTCCCCTCTGCTTCCAAACAGGATCATCTCTCCCTTATCTTAGAGAAAAGAAAGAAAATTTTCACTTTCCTCTTCTCCCTCCTTAAGCTACCATAGCATTCTTTCAGAGTTGAACTACTACTTGTCTTTTTCATTACTTGTTTAGTACAACCCTCCCTAAAATCCTCTGCTCTATTAAAACAGCTCTCTAAAACAGGTATTTTTAATTGTGAAATGATATGGGGAGGGGGTTCAAAATTCCTTTGAGAATCTGGTGGAAATTATAGACCATCTCACCAGGAAAAAAAAATACTTTTTTTTCAACATATAAAATTTCACAGATAATTTGAGGAGTTAATATGATTCATTAAGCTTATCCAGGAATCCTTGAAAGACCACAGGTTAACATCCTCTGTTTGAGGTCACAGTGATAGTTTAACTATCTTCATTTCCAAATTAAGAACCTGGGATCAAATCCTTCCACTTCGTAACTAAATGACCATGGCCAAGTGACATGGTGTGTCTGACCACTGATTTCCTCATGTGTAAAATGACAGTGATACAGTGCTCAGAGTTTTTTTGGTGAGGATCCCATGTAATGGCATGTGGAAATCACCTAAGGTCAGACTTAATGCCTACAAGGTACTCAATAAATGAGACTTTTCATTCCTACTTCATTAGCCTTCTACTTCTCCCTTCCAAGTTTTCTGAATGTTTTTTGTTTAATCCATGAGTTCATTTTTATCCTACTGCCCTCTAAGAGTAGATGTTCTCCCTCTCTGCTCACTGCCCCAACCACTTTTTTCCTCAGATAATGTATCCATTCTCAGTACTTCACCACTTACCTCAGTAGTAACCAAATCTCCATTCCCTTGTTGTCCTATCTCCAATTCTAACAACTATGGCATATTTCTACCATTACCTGACATTCAGTATGTCAAAAGCCAAACTCACTTATTCCCACCAAAATGGATTCTTCCCTCTTCTTCCTATATTTCATCATCATTCTTCCAGCCACCTAAATCTGTGAGGTCTTTGACATCATCTCTGCCTCTTCTTTTCATCACACTTCATAGACAACCAGCCCCCAGAGTCCAAGTGATTCCTTCTCATATCTTTTGTAGTCATCTCTTTCCTTCCATTTCTACTACCATTATCACCTCAGTTTGAGCTTCTATCAGTAGCTTCCCTGGTCATTCCTCCCTCCAATCAATCCTGAAAAACACCGTGAGCATAACTTCCTAAATTGCCACTTCCATTTTTCCTACCTCACCACTACTCTCTCCTTACCAGCTCCCCATTGTCTATAGTTCTGAACACTAGGTCCTTTTTCCATTGCCTATCCCTCTGAACTCAACACCATTTGGGTTGGGAAATAAAATGATTAGTAAAATTGACCACAAACTTTATTTATGTGTTCAAATTCAAATACTTTTTATTTATAAATAAATTATAAATTTATTCCATGGAGGCAAAACAGACTTGTTCCCCAAACAAAACCAATAAAAAGGGACAATTAAAAAAAAAAAAAGATCTGTCTAACAACTTCTAATGACTATAAGACAATGAAAATAAATTTCTGGTTCTTTCAAAAATCTGAATCACAGAAGCATATTGTGGTGTGCAAGAAGAAGAATGCCAACAGGCAATGGTATTTGACATTGTTTATGAATTCCAAAAATAGATATTGGATTATGTTTGTAAACTGGTCTGTCTTTCTGGGCATATTAGATTATATTGGATTCAGAGGTTTCACTTTTACTTGAGTAAATAATGATTAAGGCTTTGATTGGGCCATGTCAGTAGGCCCAGTAGGCAGAGACTCACAGAGAAAATGACAAGGCACAGGAGTTAGTTGGAATTTACTGCTGCAGCCTGGGAAGTAAGCACACAGAGGAGCAGCGAGAAGGTTTCATTAGACACGGCAGAGGCCCCAGGAAAAGAGATGAGCCATTCTGCTGATAGTCTACAGCTGGCCTTGTGGAGAGCCCAGAGAGAGGCAAGCCCTGGGAAGAGAGGGACCCAGGAAGCCTGAACCCCTGCAGATATCAGCAGCCATCTTGCTCCAATATGTGGCAATAGACTTTGGTGAGGGAGATAACTTGTGCTTTAAGGCCTGGTAACTGCAAGCTTTTACCCCAAATAAATACCCTTTATAAAAAACAACCAATTTCCAGCATTTTGCATCAGCACCCCTTTCACTGACTAAAACAGTGTTAATCACCAAGGAAGGGCTACACTGGCTCCAAACACATGGCCTAGTCCACCAAACCATTGTCCAAATGAGAACAAAAGTTGTAACATATTGGAGGTAAATCTGATTTGGAGTAGTTGGCTATTCAGAAGATGATACTGTCTGACACAAGGGGAATCGTGAGTAGACACTTGTGTGGATTTAAAATGGGCTCCAGGGAAGCAGACTTGGCCCAGTGGATAGGGGGTCAGTCTACCACACGGGAGGTCCACAGTTCAAACCCCGGGCCTCCTTGACCCGTGTGGAGCTGGCCCATGCGCAGTGCTGATGCGCACAAGGAGTGCCATGCCATGCAGGGGTGTCCCCTGTGTAGGGGAGCCCCACACGCAAGGAGTGTGCACTGTGAGGAGAGCCACCCAGTGCGAAAGAAAGTGCAGCCTGCCCAGGAATGGCGCCACACACACGGAGAGCTGACACAGCAAGATGACGCAACAAAAAGAGACACAGATTCCTATGCCGCTGACAACAGAAGCAGACAAAAAAGAACACGCAGCAAATGGACACAGAGAACAGACAACGGTGGGGGGGGGGGTGTTGGGGGGAAAGGGGAGAGAAATAAATAAAAAATAAATCAAAAAATAAAATAAAATAGGCTCCAAAGAAAACAGAGACATGGAGACAAAGTATGTAGTCTGGGGAGTGCTGCCATAAATTTCTCCTGTGGACTCACCTCAAGTCTTTCACATGACCTTAATTGACCCCCCCCCACACCAGACCTCTGTGCCCCTCCCTCTCTGAATTCTTAGTACCTGTTATCTAACCCAGAGGTCCCCAAATTTCTCTATTCACAGTGTTTGTGTCTCAGTGTTTTTTCCCATGGCATCCCTAAGCCATAGGAAATACCTAACTATTCTGATTATTAAGTAGTTAGGTCCAAACTTCTTAATAAATATTCATGTCTTAATAACTTCCTAGGCATTTGGAAAAAAAATAGTGCACATAAATTAAAAGAAAACTGCTATTTTAAATTTTATTCTTTAATAAATTAATGGGATGGGTGTGCCTGTTGGGCACTGTACAACCTCTCAGAAATCAAATTGGGTACCACCTGTATTGTAAGTGTGAGGAAATGGATAGAGTTGATGATAACACATTATAGTGAGGAAAACGAACACTGCCAATTTATGAATGTGAATGTGGCTGAAAAGGGAAGTCTTTGGGAGGTTAATGACAATTGAAAGAAAACTAGAGGATAAACTATGGACTGTATAACAGTAATTTCAGTGGTGGATGATGATTGTGGCTAAGAGTACAAACACAAGAATATTCCTCTATTACAAGGTATTAAAAATATGGGTATAAATGGGGGAAATACAACTAATATAACATATAGACTACAGTTAACAGTAATAATGTAATATTTTTACAGCAACGGCAAAGAAGGTACTATATTGGTGCTAAGGGTCAATAATAGGGGGTATGGGATTTTTCCTTTTCGGGTACTAAAAACAGCCTGAAATGAACTGAGCTGATGACAGCACAACTCTGTGACTGGAACAGAGAGCCACTGAGTGTACACTTTCGATGGATTGAACAAGGCAGGGGGCCATCAACATAGTGAAACCCATGGTGAATGATAGACTGTGGTTAAGAGTACAAATATGAGAATGTTCTGTCATGAACTATAATATAGATGTAATATGAATACATGGTGTTAATAACAGGATGATTTCATGGGAAAAAATACACCAAATATAAGCTATGGACTATAGATAGCAGTCCTTTTATGATGATGTTCTCTCAGCATTTGTAATACATGTGTCACAACAATGTAAGGTGTTGGTGGTAGGGGACGTGTGGGAATCCTGTATGATATGCATGATCGTTTTGTAAACTCACAACTTCTCAAATAAAAAAACTTTTTAAAAGACAGTGCCACCCTCCTTGCCTACTGCACACTGATTTTTGCACAGTACCTGCATTTTATCAGAGCAATTGCCAGAAATCCAACTTCACAAAGACATGATAACATCAAAAAGTAGCATGATTTAAAGTTGAAAATACCTCTGTAGTAGTTCACATGGCAGATGTCTATCACTGTGTTTTTTTCAAAGATTAAAAATCTTGGCGCTGCTGTGAATTCACTGTGGCACCCGGGGTGCCTCAGCATACAGTTTGAGAATTGCAGATCTAATCCCATGCTACTCAAATTTGGGTTATGGACCAGAAGCTTCAATATCATTTGGGAACTTAATAAAAATGAAAAACCTTATTACCAATCCCAAGACCTACTGAATCGTAATACATTCATTTTAACAAAAGGCCCGAGAGATTTGTATCTACATACAGTTTGAAAAGCATGGTTATAAACCATTATTTGCCACTTAATCATCTCCCACAACTTAACATGTGTGATATCTCTTATTACATAATTTTTAATTCTTGCAAGTTATTGAATCTTTTCTGTACAACCTTCCAAACTTGATACTAGCTAGATGGAAGGCATAGATGTTATTTTATTCTGTGTTTCCCCCAAAGTGTGCAGCAGAGTCTTTTATGGAGTAAGAGGCTCAATGAATGGACCCAATCTCCAGGTCTCCCAGACTTCCTGGGCAGAATTGCTTATGCAAGAATGTTATTGGCAAAGCCAGATGAAGGCAAGATCCTAAAGGTACAGAAAACATCCTTAACATGGTTTAGAATGAAAACGATATGTTTTAGAATGTCAGGTTCGATTTGTTCATTCTTTAAAAATCAGACACAGGTTATTATTTATAAAATAATAATTATATCTTAATATCCAGCTTGATGAAGAAGACAAATTATGTTTTAGGGACATGCCTCCCCAAACCACAGTGAAATGACTAAATAAAAATGAAGGGAGAGTAGATGTTGTTAAAGGTTAGGTAGATTCCATTTCCTGAAAATATAATGCAGTAAGTGTTCCAATATAATGCTGCCATTTATTAATTGCACTCACGAATTATTTGAGTGCCAAGATCTGCGTGCATGCAAAATGTCATGGAAATTGGATCTGATTCTGTTTGAAACAGCTGTCTCTACTACAGCCAAACAGAATGTACCAAGTTCTTGGGAACAAATTGAAAGGGACAGCAAAGAGAAAGGAGTCTTCACTTTGTCAGAGTTTAGGTTTGTCTAAATGTCACCAGCTACACTCTACTTTTATTTTCCCTTCAGAGATATATCTCCCGTGAATGTTCCGTTAACTCATTGAGACAAGTAGTCATCTTATGAATGCAAGATCTCTCCTAGCTTGGAGTCATCTCATAATCATAAACTACTTTTCTTACCATCTCATATAGTAGGAGGTGAGAAGGAGCATAGAGTCATGGAATCATACAGACTGATAGATCATAGAGTCAAAAACATTCACTCCTTGAACACATACTCTTGACCCTAGCTCCATAAAATATCCCAACTCTATATTTCTCACCACCTTCACAACTACCATCATCTCTTACTTGGATTATTGCAGCAGAGCTTTACCTAGCATCCTAGTTTTTTTTTTTTTTTTTTTTTTTTTTTTTGAGGTACCAGGGCTGGGATTTTACCCAGGACCTCATATGTAGGAAGCTGGTGCTTAACCACTGAGTTGTTTTTGCTGGCTGTTTATTTTTTGTTTGCTTGTTTGTTTTTAGGAGGCACCGGGAACTGAACCAGGGACCTCCCATGTGTTAAGCAGGCACTCAAGTGCTTGAGCCACTCTTCTCCCCCCAGTTTTATTCTTACCCTAACTACAGTCCATTCTCCACACTGTACCAGAGTAATCTTAAAAGACAAGACAGAACAAAGCAAAAAGAGATGACATCACTCTCTTGGCCAAAACTTTCCAATGGGTTAAAATTGCTCATGACTATTAGAATAAAATTCAAATGCTTTTCCATAGCCAACAGCCCTTATAGGATCTGACTACTATCCACCTCTCAGACCTCATTTCATATCACTTTCCCCCCCTAATTCTCTAAGCTACAGACCCTTCTTATCCCTGGAACACACCAAGCTCCTCCCTGTTTGGGGCCTTTCTCAGCTGTTCTTGCTGCCTGGAATACTCTTACCTTAGACCAGGGGTTCTTAACCAGGTGTCCATAGACCCCCAAGGAGCCTGTGGAAAGATTTCAGGGGGTCTGAGAGCTTGAATTGAAAAAAAATCAACTTATTATCTTTATTTTCTCTGACCTCTAACTGAAACCTAGCATTTCCTTCACTTATGAATGTATACAATAAATTACAGTAGTATTCATTTCCTATCACATTACAGTTATTGCATATCTTGAAAAATCACTTACACTCATCCATATTTTGAAATTACAGTAGTTGTTAGACCCGATGCTAGATGAGTATCATGAAACTATCTGCCACTACATTCTGAAAAGGAGTCTGTGGTTTTCACCTGACTGGCAAAGGGGGTCCGTGGAACAAAAAAGGTTAAGAAGGTTTACCTTAGATCTTTGTATGATTAACTTTTTCTCATTAGTTAGGTTTCTACAAGGGAGGAAACTCATCTGGGAAGTTTCCCTGACTATCCAACCTATAGAAATACTTACTCCCAGCAAACACCTATCTTTCTATGCATCATTATTGTATTTCATTTTCCTTATATATACTTACCCTATCTGGATGTATCCTATTTATTTGTTTGTTTGTTTATCTGCCGGTTTTATAAATAGTGTTCTCCCTTAAGAATGAATGCTCAGTGGGATCAGGGACCTTTTCTGATTTATTCACTCCCACATTCTTGGGCTGAGTTTGAACATAATAGGCACATGCTTGTAAAAGACCTGTTCCTGCTTCTTGTTTTCTGGGAATAAAACTGACGCCCAGAAGAGCTACTGACTTGTTCTGTGTCATACACAGTTACTGATGAAGCCAAAGCTAGGACTTAGTCATATGGTTCCTGGTCCACAGCTATTTCTATTATACCCACTGGCTGTTCATTCAAAGGAAACACAATGCCCTCCTGAGCCGTTTAAAAAGTTGGTTCCATATAAATGAGATATCTCTGAATCAAGAATACTCATGATGTTCATCATGCCAAACCCTTCTGTGCAGACTTCTTTATTTTACCAGACTTCCTCGCGGTATTAACACACAAGATGGTTTAGCCTTCAAGGTGGAAGGTTTGGTTTCTTTCTTTCTTTCTTTCTTTTTTTTAAATTTCTTCTTCCATTATTAAAATAAATCTGTTGACGGAATTAACATATCAGATGGAACAACAAAACTAGAAATAACTTAGAGCTCTGAAGATAATTTATTCATTAAATTAGAACTTTTAAATACAGGCAAAAGAGAAAATAACTATTATTAAAATGTTCCAACCAAATTGCTGCTTATCTTACACTATGCTAATTAGTAACAGCACCCAAAATTCATCCTTCAATCAGAGAACATGGGAGATTACAGAAAGCCTGGGGGTGGGAGAGGACACTGGGTTATTACAAAGGCTGAATAATAACCATTAAGGTTTGTGTTCAAATTCCATCCTTCAGGATTTGTGCCCAGATTCTTACTATTCCTTTCCTCTCCCTGCCACCCTGAGGACAACCATTTAATTTATACACCTTAGGTTTCCCACAGGATTAAATCCCCTCCAAACCACTTTCTGTATTGCAGACAGAATAATCCTACTAAAGGTCATGCTCCCACTTAAAACCCTTCAACATCTTCTCATTGCTCTTGGGAGAAAAATGCAAACTTCCTAACATGGCCTAATGGTCCACTCACAGTCTTATTTCTCCTTACCTCTCATGCTTTATCTCCCCCCACACCCCCAATTTTTTTTTGCCTCAGCCACATTGGATTTTATTCAGTGTTTTACCTGAGAGATTTTATAATACTGACACCTCTGCTGGGATACATCTCTTTCTATTAAAGTTTGGATGTATAATATATAATACAATATGTATTACATAATATGTGATATTAAAGTGTAATAATAAAACAAATAACAATAGTATACTTCATGTGTTCCAAGCACTGTGCTAGCCATATTCAGTGGAGATCCTCACATAATCTTTAGGAAAATCCAAAGTGTATTATTGACTCTATTTTGCAAATAAAACATTTGAAATGGAGATTGTCTTTTTTTTTTTTTTTTTTTAATGATAAACCTGAAGTTGAGGAAGCTTAAATAACCTACACAAGTCACACAGGTGGGGCATTGAGGAGTAGGAATGTTTACCTGGTTCTAGCTGGCTGCGTATCCTTTACACTTAACTGCTGGGTGATCCAGCACTTGCCCTAAAGGAGATAAAACCCTAGTGTCTTACCAAGGACTGCTAAGGACCTTGGGATTTCTCACCTAGAGATAAGCAATCCCTGCCTCAAGTAGCTAAAGGATTTGAAAGCGAGATTTCGTTTATTTGGAAGAAAGATTAGATGTATTTCCAATAACTTAATTGAGGACATTTGAAACAAAGGTAGGAAGTTTCAAAAACAACTTCCAGCCCAGTATAAGGAAGAATTTTCTAATGATCCATAGATAGAATGGCCATCTAGAGAACTGGGTAACTTTTCACAGAGTTTAAGAAGGAACTACCTGAATTGAATTCAAAGTCAGTTAGGGAGTTGATTAGGCAATGGTGGTGGTTGCACCAGATGACCTCTAAATTCCTTCTGTATCCAGGAATAAATAATGCTTGGTTTTCAAAGCCAATGGGCTCTTCATTACCTTTTTATGATTGATTTAAAAAAAACAATTTGAGTTGGCAAAGATACACTGTTCTAAACCAACCAGATGAGCTTGGTGGTGTCATTTTTCTGACACTATTATATCCAAGCTTCATTTTACTGAATGCTTGAGGGGAGGTACAATGAAGATTCTACTCTTATCTGGGAGTCCGTAATTCCTCTCCTGAGTTGGTGTAGACCACCCCAGTTCTCCACCCTCATTTCCCTCTTTTCCCCTGCCTTCCAAAGCCCAAAGTAGGATGGTGAGATACAACCAGGATCAGGGAAGGAAGTTAAACTCTCCAGTTTCTATCCTTAATAAGTAAAATCACAATTATTTTATATAAGGAAGACGAAGTCTATTGAGGAAAGGGGATGAAAATGAATGTTTCCAACTCCTAAAGTTCACTTTGCCAAGTTGGCAGCAGATTTGTTCTTCTAGAGCTTTTACATTTCACCATTTGTTCCCCCCACATTTAATTGCACAAACCATCAAGCTTTTGTTCTCCTAATACTTCTAATATCACTAGGAGTTTTTTCTTTCTGGACTGACCAATACAGCTCTCAACAAAAGAATTAAACCAACTGACATTTTGTCTCAAAGCAATAAATATCTCAAGGTCTCCTACCTGGAGGAGGACCTTATAGGACACTTTGGGTTGCAAATCACAGAAAACAAACTTGAATTAGCCGAGGCAAAAAGAGGAATTTATTGAAACACATCTCCAAACTGTAGAAAGAGCTGGGATAAAATGAATCAGAGCCTTGAATACCTTCCAGAAGTTTTCTTCCCACCTCTTATCTCAGTGTTCTTTTTGGGTTGGCAACTTTCCCCATGAAACCAATATCACAACAATTAGAAACTCTATGTTGCACCTTCCCGGATATATTGCCCAAAGTAAGGGGTTCCTTTTAAAAACTGTGGGCTAAAAATTCCTGGAAAAGAACTTGATTGCCCAGCTTAGATCACATGCTGCCAATTGTTGTGGCTAAGCAGGGGACTTGGCAAGGGGAGAGAGTGAGCAACAATTTCTTACTAAGAAGGGAGGTGATATTCTGTAAATAAAGTAGGGCCACTGGGCAGACAAGAGACTAAATGTACACCTGAAGGAGACTACTAGCTTAAAGGAAGAGGGATATGGCAGCAAGTAATAATGAAATGCTACACATGCTTTCATAGAGACATGTTCAAGTGTTAGACTGAGGGTCAACAAAACCCGAGGAAGCAATTAATTCTACCAAGACCTTTAGGTAAAACTGTAAGGAGGAGGTGACTTTTGAGTTGGACCTTCCAGGTCAATAGGAGTTTGGGTTTGTGTGTGTGTGTGTGTGTTAAAATAAACATAACATAAAATTAACCATTTTAACCATTTAGAATGTACAATTCAGTAGCAATTAAGTACATTCTCAATGTTACGCCGGCATCACCACTATCTAGTTCCAGGACTTTTTCATCACTGCACATGGAAACCTGGCACCCATTAAGCAGACACACCCCATACCCCCTCCTCCCAGCCCCTGTCAACCACAATTCTGTTTCTATGGATTTAAATAATCTGGATATTTCACATAAATGGAATCATACAATATATGACCTTTTGTGTCTGACTTTTTTCACTTGCCATAATGTTTTCAAAATTTATTCATGTTGTAGCATGTAGCTCATACATTTTCATGGCTGAATAATATTCCATTTTATGGACATACTGTATTTTGTTCATGCACACATCACTTGAAGATTTGGATTGTTTCCACCTTTTGATTATTATTAATAGTGCTGCTATGAACATTTTTATATGAGGTTTTGTTTGAACATCA
The DNA here is from genome assembly GCF_030445035.2 of Dasypus novemcinctus. NCBI lineage: Eukaryota > Metazoa > Chordata > Mammalia > Cingulata > Dasypodidae > Dasypus > Dasypus novemcinctus. The sequence continues at coordinate 153,053,728 of NC_080673.1, read as the reverse complement.
GTTCTCAATTGTTTTGGGTGGAATTGCTAGGAGTGGAATTGCTGGGTCATATGGTAATTCTATGTTTAACTTTTCAAGGAATTACTGCCAAACTGTCTTCCACAGTGACTGCACCATTTTACACCCCTACTGGCAAAGTATAAGGGTTTCAAATTCTCTGCATACTCACCAACACTTGCTCTTTTCTTTTTGTTTTTATTATGGCCATACCAGGGGTTGTGAAGGGTTATCTCAATGTGGTTTTGACTTACATTCGCTTAATTACTAAGAACATTTAGCACCTTTTCATGTGCTGGTTGACCATTTGTATGACCTTTAAAGAAATGTCTACTCAAATACTTTCCTTTTTTTGAGGTACCTGGGCTAGCTATTGAACCTGGGACCTTGTAAGTGGGAAGCAGGCACTCAACTACTGAGCCTCATTGGCTCCCCTGAGTTGGTTTTTTCGTTTGTTTGCTTGTTGTTTCTTTTTGGCTTTTTTTAAAGGAGGCACAAGGACCTAACCTGGGACCACCCATGTGGGAAGGTGTGTGCTCAACCACTTGAGCCACATCCACTCCCACTTTCCCATTTTTTAATTGGGTTGTTTACTATTTTTAGTTGAATTGTAAGAATTCTTTGTAGATTCTAGCTACTAGACACTGATCAGAAATATGATTTATAAATATTTTCTCCTATTTTGTGGGTTATCTTTTCATTCTCTTCATAGTGGCCCTTGATGCACAAAAATTATTAATTTTGATGAGGTCCAATTAATCTTTTTCTTTTGTTGTTTGTGCTTTTGGTATCATACTTAAGAAACGACTGCCAAATACAAGGCCATGAAGATTAACTGCTATGTTTTCTTCTAAGTGTTTTAGAGTTTTATGTCTTACATTTAGGTCTTTGATTAATTTTGAAGTAATATTTGTCAGTGATGAGAGGTAAGGGTCCAACTTCATCCTTTTGCATTTTGTCCCAACACCATTTGCTGAAAAGACTCTTCTTTCCCCATTTAGTGGATTTGGCACTCCTTTCAAAAATCAATTGACCATAGATGTATGGATTTATTTCTGGAGTCACAATTCTATTTCTTTGAGCTATATGTCTAAAACAGTACCTCAGAGTTTTGATTACTCTAGCTTTGTAGTAAGTTTTTAAACAGGAAGTATTAGTCTTCCAACTTTGTTCTTTTTTAGGATTATTTTTTTGCTATTTAGGTTCCCTTGCAATGCCACACAGATTTTAGGAATAGCTTTTCTATTTCTGTCCAAAAAAGATTGTAGGGATTTTGATAAAATTTGCATGGAATCTGTAGATGATTAGCAGGGAGTATTGACATCTGAATAATAAGTCTTCCAATCCATGAACACAAGATGTCTTTCTATTTCTTTAGGGCTTCTTTAATTTCTTCCAGCAATGTTTTGCAGTTTTCAGTGTAAAAGTCTTGTACCTCCTTGGTTACTTTTATTCCTAGGTATTTTATTCTTTTTCATGCTATTATAAATGGATTTTTTCCTGAATTTCCTATTTATATTGTTAATCATTAATGCACAGAAATACCGGTGTTGTATTTTTCATGTTGAATTCCTGAGATAAGTTCCACTTGTTCATGGTATATAATCCTTTTAATGTTTGCAGCTGGATTTGGTTTGCTAGTGTTTTGCATCTGTATTTTTAAGTATTATTGGTCTATTGGTTTCTTTTGTTGTTATGTCTTTGTCTGGGATTTGTATAGGGTAATGCTGGCCTCATAAAATGAGTTAGGGAATGTTCCTTCATCTTCATTTTTTGGGGGGAAAAGCTTGAGAAGTATTGGTGTTAATTATTCTTTAAATATTTGGTAGAATTCAGCACCTAAACCTATGGTCTTGGACTTTTTTATTGGAAGGTGTAGCAGTTTGATATTATTGATGAATTGCAAAAAGAAATATTGGGTTATGTTTTTAAACTGAATTTTTCCTCTGGGCCTATTAGACTATATTGTATTCATAGGTTTAGTTGATTAAACCTATGGTGGATGGGGACTTACAGATAAAAGGCATGGCAAAGGACAGAGTTAAGGGTTTTTTGATATTGGAGTTTGATGCTGAAGCCTTAAGCTGGAGCCCGGAGAAGAGAGGAACCCTAAGCCTAGAAAGAAGGAAGCCCTGGGAATAGAGGAACCCAGGAAGCCTGAACCCTCACAGACGTTGGCAGCCATCTTGTTCCTACACATGAAAATAGACTTTGGTGAGGGAAGTAACTTATGCTTTATGGCCTGGTATCTGTAAGCTCCTTCCCCAAATAAATACCCTTTATAAAAACCAACCAATTTCAGGTACCCCTTTGGCTGACTAATACAGAAGATCTTATTACTGACTTGATATTTTCATTTGTTATAGTTTTATTCAGATTTTCTATTCATGAGTCAGTTTTGGTAGTTTGTGTGTTTCTAGGATTTAGTCCATTTCATCTAGGTAATCTAATTTGTTGGCATGCAATTGTTCATAGTATTCTCTTATGAACTTTTTTCCTTAGGGACCAGGGGCCAGGGATTGAACCTGGAGCCTCATATGTGAGAAGCTGGCACTCAACCACTCAGCCACATTGGCTTCCCTGAGTTGGCTTTTTCATTTGTTTTTGCTAATTGTTTGTTTTTGTTTTTTCAAGAGGCAACAGGAACTGAACCAAGACCTCCCATGTGGGAGGTGGGTGCCCAAGCACTTGAGCCACATCTGCTCCCTGAACTTTTTTATTTCTATAACATTGAGAGCACTATCCCCATTTCACTAATGATTTTAGTAATTTGAGGCTTCTCTCTTTTTAAAAATCTGTCTAGCTGGGAAGCAGCTGTGGCTCAAATCAGTTGGGTTCCCATCTACCATATGGGAGGCCCTGGGTTCATGTCTTGGGGACTCCTTGTGAGGACAGGCTTGCCGGCATGCCGTGGAGAGCTGCCCGGCCCGCAAGCACCATGGAGCACCGCCCACCTCGCAGATGTTGCCGAGCACCGCCTAACCTGCAAGTGCCATGGAGAGCCTACTCAGCAAGGTGATGCAACAAAAAAAAAGGGACACAAGCAGGTACACAGAACAGTATGCAGTGAATGGACACAGAGAGCAAACAGCAAGCAAGCCACAAGGGGGGAAGGGAAATAAATAATAATAAATACAGACACAGAAGAATGCACAGTGAATGGACACAGAGAGCAGGCAACACACAAAAAAGCCACAAGGGAGGGATAATTTTTTTTAAAAATTTGTCTAGCTAAAGGTTTCTCAATTTTGTTCATCTTTTTAAAAAACCAATGTTTCATTTCATTGATTTTATCTTCTGTTTTTCTATTCTCTATTTTGTTTATCACCATTGTAATCTTTATTATTTTCTTCCTTTTGCTAGCTTTGGGTTTTGCTTGCTCTTCTCTTTATAGTTCTGTATAGTTAGGTTATTGATTTTAGATCTTTCTTATTTTTAATGTAGGGATTTGCAGTTATACTTTCCTCTCTGGACACTACTTTCAAAGCATTCCAAAAGTATTGATACGCTGGATTTTTAATTTTATTTGTCTCAAAGTATTTTCTAATTTCCTTTATGGTTTGTTCTTTGACCCATTGATTGTTTAAGAGTGTGTGGTTTAATTATCACATATTTGTGAATTTTCAAGTTTTATTTTATTGTTGATTTCTAGTTTTATTCTACTATGTCTGAAGAAGATATTTTTTATAATTTTAATCTGTTTAAATTTATTGAGACTTATTTTGTGGTCTAACTTATGGTCTACCCTGGAAAATTTTTCATGTACACTTGCAAATTATATTTATTCTGCTGTTGCTGCATGGAATGTTCTGAATATGCTTGTTCAGCCTAATTGGTTTATAGTTGTTGTCTGAGTTCTTCATTTCCTTATTGATCTTCTTTCTAATTGTTCTATCCATTATTAAGAGTGCTATACTGAAGTCTCCAACTGTTATTGCAGAACTGTCTGTTTCTCCCTTCAGTTCTGCCAATTTTTGCCTTACATGTTTAGGACTCTGTTGATAGGTGCATATATATTTATATTTTTTGTATCTTCTTGATGAGTTTTTAAAAATCAATATATGAGATCCTTCTTTGTCTCATTTAACCATTTTTGACATAACATCTATTTTGTCTAATGTTAGTATAGCCATGCTTTCTTTTGGTAACTATTTATATGGAATATATATTTCCATCCTTTCAATTTCAAACCTTTTGTGTATTTGAATCTAAAGTCTATCTTTTGTAGACAGTATATAGATGGATCATGGGTTTTATTGTCCATTCTGTCATTCTCTTCCTTTTAATTGGAGAGTTTAATCCGTTTACAGTTAAAACAATTATTGATAAGGAAGGACTTACCTATGACATTTTGATATTTGTTCTATATGTTTCTTATAATTTTTGTTCTTCAATTCCTGCATTACTGCTTTCTTCTGTGTTAACTGGTTTTTTGGGAGTGTATCATTTTGGGTCCCTGCTCATGTCCTTTTTTAGTATATTTTTAAGGTAGTTAAAACAGTTGATTTAACATTTTTGCTTAATAAGTCCAATGTCTGTTTTTCTCAGATAAGTTTCTATTAATTTCTTTTTCCTATGAACAGGTCATACTTTCTTGTTTCTCTATATAGCTGTAATTTTTGTGAAGATTTGATATTTTGGATATTATAACATGGCAATTCTGGCATATCTGTCTCCTCTCCAGGATTTGTTGTTTTTGCTTGCTGTGACTTCTACCTGTTAGTTCATTTAGTGACTTTTCTAAGCCCTTTTAATGAACACTGTATTCTGTATTCTTTTTCATGGGTTGTCTCTGAAGTCTTTATCCTTTTGCTTATTTGTTAGCTTATTATTTGATAGAAATACTGGATATAATAACAATGATGAAATGAAGTAAAGAAAGAAAAAACACTCTTTGGAATTTTGCGAATTGTCTGTGTTGGGGTACTCCTTCAAAGATTAGCCAGGCCATTTAAAAACAAAGCAAAACTCTGCTTTAGCCTTCACTTTCTGCTTGTATTGCACCTAAAGATTAACAGAGGTGAAAGCTTAAGGATTTTTTTAGGTATTTTCTGACTTTATGTCCTGCCATGGGCATATGCATAGTTTTCCAAGTTCCTGTTATATAAATGAGTGTTCAATGCTGTTATTCCCCAAAGATTCTAATTTCTAGAATTTCCTCCCTGGCTTTCAGTGTGTCTGTTTTTTTTTCAAATCTCCCCCCATGTATAAGTGTATTCCTTATTTGACATTCAACATTTTTTGAGTAATGTTCTTCAGGTAGTTCCTTCTCTACCATGATAGAATTCAGAGCTAGACAAAGCAAAAGCAGGCCCCTTGCATCAGTCCTTCAAAATAAACAAATGCAATTACTTGAAGAAGGTCTGTTTTGCTCCCTCCAGAATTAGGTGCTCACAATGGAAATACAAGTTGCATCCTCAAAACTGCCACCATACTAGGAAGAGGGATGTGGTAAAGTTAAGTTCAAACACTATACACAGATCTCTTATTATGTTTAAGTCACATTTGTTCTGGTTAAGCATTCACTTGGGCTCTATAAATCTTTGGTTATCTTCTACTGTGTTCGGATAAGTTTTATTCTGAGAGTTTTTACTAGGTTTTTCAGTGTTTATGGGAATTGATGGGCCCCAGAAGCTAACTATTCCACCACTTTTACTGACATGACTCTGCTCCATCTTTTGCATACATAGCTTTCAAACCTTTCATTGGAGTCACACAGGCTTTTCTAGTCAAGTATCTCAACTTCCTTCAACTTTTCCTCTTAAAAAAGTTCAACTAGGAAGCAGACTTTGCCCAGTGGTTAGGGCGTCCGTCTGCCACATGGGAGGTCTGCGGTTCAAACCCCGGACCTCCTTGACTCGTGTGGAGCTGGCCCATGAGCAGTGCTGATGCGCGCAAGGAGTGCCCTGCCATGCAGGGGTGACCCCCACCTAGGGGAGCCCCATGCGCAAGGAGTGCACCCGTAAGGAGAGCCGCCCAGCGCGAAAGAAAGTGCAGCCTGCCCAGGAATGGCGCCGCACACATGGAGAGCTGACACAGCAAGATGACGCAACAAAAAGAGACACAGATTCCCGTGCCGCTGACAACAACAGAAGCGGACAAAAAGAACATGCAGCAAATGGACACAGAGAACAGACAACTAAGGGGGGCGGGGGAGGTAGGGAAGAGAAATAAATAAAAATAAATCTTTAAAAAAGAAATTAAATTAAATTAAAAACTTCAACTATTATAGCACTCCTCAGACTTGAGCTTGCATCAGAACTGCCTGGAGGGCTTGTTATAACACAGGTTTCTAAGCCCTATTCCCATGGTCTTTGATTCAGTAGGTCTGAGGTGGAACCAAGAATTTTTATGTCTATCAAGTTTCCAAGTGATGCTGATGCTTCTAACCAGGGACCACACTTTAAGAAGAGAACTTGAGAAACCAAATGTGTAAGATGATGGAAAGAGTCCTCAGTGAGGCATTGAAAGTCCTGGGTTCTCATGACATTTTCTTTCCTAAAAAGAAAGCCCTGCCTATGTCACAAAGTTATTGTGAAGATCAACATAAAAGTGCTTTGTAAACTCCTTGGGGCTATGTGAAAATAAAATATGGTTAGAAGAGATTTGCCTGTGATTCCTACTAAGTGTTACTCTTCTTTTTCAAAGTGACACAAAAATTAAATATACTGACATGTCAAGACAGTAGCAGAATGCACTAACCCATTCGTTCCTGTTTGTTCCCTTTACAGATTCCTGTCCTTTCCAGACTTCCTTTTAACCTATAAGTGAAAGCAAAATGGGCAACAGGTACAGAATGCTTTCCATGTGAAAATGGATGAGGAGCTATTTCTAAAGAAGAGCTGGGCCACTTCCTAGTTGGTGACATTAACCTGAGTCTCAGTTTCAATTGAAGAGGGGGATAATAATCCCTACCTCATAAATTATTGTGAGAATTAAATGAGTTAGTATATGGAAAGCTCTTAGAACTGACATTGCATGTGTTATATATATAAATAATACATAAAGTTGTGAACTTTCCAAATAATCATTCAAATATGCAGAATTCCCATACAACACTCCTCCACTAACACATTATATTGTGGAACATTTGGTATAGATTATGAGATAACGTCATCAGACTACTATCACTATCGTCTATAGTGTATATTTGGTACATTTTTTCCATACCCCCTATTATTATCAGCACTGTACTACTTTGACATTAATGCAAGAATATTATATTGCATGAGTAAAAATAATTACATATTATTATTGCTGTTAACTATAGTTCATACGTTACATTAATTGTGTTTTCCCCATGTATCTCCATATTCTTAATGCAAAAGCGAGCTAATTATTGTTGTTATTATAGTTGTTAGTATTACCTTCACTATTTTAAAGATGAGGTTTGATGCTTAGAGAGCTTGAGAAGTATGTGCAAAACCTCACTGCTGGAACCTATTTGCAATCCTGCAATCTCAGTTAAACAGAAGAATTTCGGCAGGGATGTCAAGTGAAAACATACAGACCACACCTCCAAAGTTGTCAGCTCTGCTCATGAAAGGCATTGCTAATTGATCACAGCACTCTGTTCTTCAGAGCACAGAGAAGGCTTCAGATTCCTCCTGTAGATGGTGCTGTGATTGGCAAGGGCTGCATGGATGCACCCTGCAATGAGATCTAGCTGGCCACACCAAGAGGGAGAGAAAATTGAATTTGGGGACACTTTCAGAGCACTCTGAAGTAGAAGGACCAAACCTCATCATGGAAACCAGGAATAAAAGGCTTGGGCTACCAGTAGAGGAATAATTCTACTTTTATATTGAATTTCCCTGACTCACAACTGCCTAAATATTGGAGTGAAGTGAAGTTAAAAAAAAAAAAAAAAGAGAGAGAGGCCACTTCTACTGCCATTCTACCCTTGGTATAGGCCAACGGTTAATTTTGTAGTTAAAAAATAAATGCTCCAGTAACTCAATTTTGTCCAAGGCAACTTCACATTAAATGCTTCCTGATCAGCAGTTGGAACTCCATCAAAACCAAATAAAAAGGAATACATTTTAAGGTTCAAAGAGGATGGAACATTACAGAAATGCCACCATCATACTCAAAGGCACAGTAATTCTGCCTTATGAATTCCTGATTCTTTACAATGATGCTAGAAAAATTAATTGTTTAATCATGGTGAAGACAGGCTAAAACTACTGTTCCTTAGTACTGCCTTGGGCCTACAGTTTTTTCTTTTACCCCCTTGAGAAGGAGATTGCTATGCAGTCATGGATAAGTTTCAAAGAGATGTTTGAGCATTCTCCCTACCTTCCCTCTTCCCCTCATACAGGTGCAGACACTTTCCTTCTCCCTTACTTCCTGGTTAACTCTACCAGTCCCCATTCTAGTGAAAAGCTCGGAACAGAGCCAAGTTCTCCTTGAAGGTACCCATGTCTATAATCATACCTAGCATGTATTAAACTCTTAGATGTCCAGGCACATTTTTGTTTATTGAATAAATACTCATATAGTGTCTACTATGTGCTAGGCACTGTTCTAAGCCTACTTCTCAAATATGAACTCTTTTAATCCTCACTACAGTTCTGAAAAACTTTACAAAAGAGGAAGCCAAAGCATAGGAAGATCAAGTAACTTGACCAAGGTCACACAGCTAGAAAGTGGCACAGCAATTCATTTATGAGCAGGTGGGTCTGATGACATAGCTCAAGGAATGTATAAAGGTGTTTGCAGGGAAACCCAGGTTATCTGTAGGTGATCTTTGCCCTGGGAGGAGCTACACCCACTTATATGTACTATCTTAGTCAATCCTTAGTTAATCCTACAAGGTGGACTCGGTTTATTTATCTCCATTTTACAGTTAAGCAAAGCAAACTAAATGAAGCTAAGTAACTTGTCCACAGTCACACAGCTAATAAATAAGAGAGGTAGGATTGGAAGCCAGGCAGTTGGACTCCAGAAAAGATACTTTCATTCCATAGACTGAATAGAGAAGACAGCTACCTCTGTTTCTGCTATATTTTATCTCAGACATAAATTCCCAAGAGCCACCACCACCATCACTACTGCTGCTGTTTCATAATTCCGAGCATCCAAGTACTCCAACATTCCACCTCCTGGGTGCTGCAAACAGTTGCTCTCAAGGCTAGTCCAGACACATAAGCCTGTTATCTCCCTATCTTAATGCAGAGCGAAGGTCACATGCTCATTGCCAGGCATTCCTCAGATCACATCATCAAACCTGCTCATAATATAAGTGCTGTGCCAAGAAACAGATGACTTCATGTCACATGGCTCTTATTCCCAGGATTTGCATTTCCCTAGCAATGAACTTTTCTTGCATTTCACACCAGAAACAGTCATTTATGGCAGAGTCTGGACCAAAGAACCAATGTAAGTTTAGCTTTAAATAAAAAGTGGGCTGACAGGGTTGCAGAGCAAAGTGCAATAGAAATATTAGTTTGAACATTTTTGGCATTTGGGGGGTGTGGACTATCTCTGGTGCTGATGGAAACCAAAACATAAGGGCTTTGTACTAATGGTTACCTTAAAAATAGTCTTTCTCTCTCTTTTTCTCTGTTTTTCTCTCTCTCTCTTGATCTCACTCTCTCCTTTTTCTCTTCCCTTGTTCTCTTCCTCCCTCAACCTTTATAGAAATTTAAATAAATAAATAAATTAAGCAGCACATTCCTGTTAATTTCCTGGTGGAGAGCTTCCAGGAGTTGGAAAAAAGGTGTTTTCTATGGATGGCCTTTATCTTTGGAATCTCCTTCCTTCCTGGATTGACAGATCTGAATCCATTGGCCCTCAGCAAAGCCAGTTCCAAGATTTGTCTTTTTAATTGAGCTTCCACTTAGGAATATTTAAGAATCTATTTGCTTACTACTGACATACAAGAAGCTTTGTCATAAAACCCTGCTGGGCTCTCATTTTTCTTGACTTTTAAAGATCCAACTCAATGCTCATTTAATTACTAACCACCCTCCCTCTTGCAGTATTTTTCTGTTAAGTTTGTTTTCTTTTTTCAGACTGGAGAAAAGGACTTTACTGTGATTTGCTTATGACTTAGTGTTGGCTCCTAGAGGACTTTAAACCATTATAGGGGGAATACACAGAAATAAAGCCTTCAGGAATCAATGTCCAAGGACCAGCTTAAGGCAAATCCAGGCAATAAATGTGAGTTCCAATTAATTCCATAGGGAATAAAATATTGTAAAATCTCTTGAACAAATGATAAAGCACAAATAAACTTTCAAAGAATTTTCAGGATACTGACTTTAAAGGCTTGCTAAAGAGAGCTGCTTTCCCTAAGTTTGTCTTATAATTTTTTTTTAAATACTAAGTAAACAAATTGACCTGAAAGCATTAATCTTTTTTTTTTTTTTTTTTGGAAGTACGGGGAATTGAATCCAGGGCCTTATATGTGCAAAGCAGGCACTCAATCACTGAGCTACACCCACTCTGCTAAATTTTTATAAAAAGCTCCTATAAATACACACTCTCCAAAAGCAACATATTTCATAACTAATGGATTTTATTCTCTCTACTGAAATTCATTTTATTGTGTGTCCCATTGTCCTAGTAAAAGTTTAGTGAGGAAATAAAAATGAATGTTGAAATAGGGATATGACAAATTACTGATCTGGCTGGTTCTCATTAACTCTTGATTTGCATATTTCTATAAGGTTCCACAAGTCAATATTACTCACTGTCTGCAAAACCATTCATCCCTTTTCCTAAATCCAGTTTTATAACCAAGACCCAGACTTTCTTGCTCAGACCAGTTTGTCACCATCCCGCTATTTCCCAGTACTTGTCAAAATCCTGAAATAATTTTAAAGACCCTTACATCACATATGGTGATCCAGGGTATGAAGTCCCCATGATGTTTTCAGATCAGCGTTTTCTCTGCATCTTGGTTTCTACACTCCTGCTTCCTGCCTGCTTGTCCTTGAAGGAGTCCCCATGGGATCCTGAACTGGAGGATGCAATTTCCACATCTCACACACTATCAAGTCTCCAGTTCTTAGATTTTTTATGAACTCTGGGCCTCTAGCCTGTTGATTTCCCCTCTTCTCTAACATCCAGGTGTTTAAAATGACAAACGATTATTTATTTAGCTCCCTTTCCCACTTATAACAGAAACCAGTGACTAAAGACGTGCCAGGTGGTGCTGTTGATAAATAACGAGTTCTAATACCAGATTTCCTCCTGGGAGCTCAGGCTCTTTTTCCCTCTGGCTGAAGAGTGAGGGGGAGGAAACTTGGCTATGCTTTCCAGACATTTTTCCTTTGATAACTCATCTCCATTCTGCAAAGAGTGGCAAGAGAAGAAGAATGTGTAAGCTGGCTGCACAGAAGTCCTGGGGGCTTGTTTCTGTAGATGGCCAAAACTCACCTTAACATTATGCAACTTATTAAATTCCTGAGGCCAGTCCATCTATCCCCTGCACACCTGCTTTTAAGGTGGTAACCATGTGAATCTGGAATTCTCCACGTAATGTTCCTTCATCTGCCACAGTCAAGCAAAATCCATCCCTTAGACTTGTAACACTTTCCCCTAGCATGCTTACTCTCTGTTCCTGGATATGGTAAGTACTCAATAGATATTTGTGCAAGTTGAATTAACTCTACCCATTGTTTTCACAGATAGTTTCACAGATATTCCCTCCAGAATTAATAAATTGATCCAATCATTCTGTGTTCTAAGCTCCATTAAAGACAGCAGGAGTGCTCCCTAGACTGAAGATTTGGTCAGTTTTGCCACTTATTTGTTATGTGGCCTTGGACCAGTTTCTCCACATAAGAAAGTAAGCACTGATTGAGTGACTATGGGTCAAGGACCATGCCTGGCCACAAGCTGCAGGGCTCCCACTGTCTAGCAGGGATGGCAGGTATGTAAAACAACAATTTCTGTACAGTGTGATAGAGTTGTATGATAAAGATGGAGGTGCTGTAGAGGTCCCAGGTACAACTGTTAGTGGAAAGGGCAGCCAGGGAAGGCTTCCCAAAGGAAATGATACTTTGGCTCGGTCAGAATTATTTATCAGCCATTTGGAAAAGGTAAGAAATTGTATTTCCAGTATCAGGAACAGAATATATAAAGTCAAAAGGTCAGAGGGATCGATGAGAATTTGAAAAAGCTGGAGCAAAGGCTTCTTGTGGAAGATTAATGGAAGATGATGCTGAGTGGTCAGGCAAGGAGCTTGTGTTCTTTAATAAAGCTTGATTTTCACCCTGAAGATGGAAGGGAGCAAATAGACAGTTTAAAAATAAGAGTGGCAGGAGTAACATCACCAAGAATGGTAGATTAAGGAACTTCAAAACTCTGTCCCTAACTAAAGCACTGATTCAGCTGACAGAAACAGTCAGAATCAACTTTTTAAGAACTCCAGAGTCTAATAAAAGAGCAAGAACCAGAGAAACACTCAATGAAAAAAGAATTGCTGAATTTAGATGAGAGCACTATGGCATTTTAACTTACCCACTTGTCATCCCTCGCTGCCCAGCTCAATGGAAGTCATAAAGATAGAAACCCACATTCCTAGTGCAGCTTGCTGGTACTATAGGGAGAAATATGGACCTTATTGTCAAATAATTTGTGATTGTATGTTTGAACTGTCTGGTGGTTGCCTGAAGGACTGGCTCAAGAGTCTCCCTTTGTTTCACTTGCCATGGAGTTTTCTCAGGACATATCTGCCTTCCATAGTGAAGTGAAACAATAAACAAGCAATGGACAGAATGAAAAGCATGGAAAGGAAAAACATGCAGAAGGAGATCCATGGTGAAATAAGGACTTTGAAAAGCTCTTGCACATACTGGGGAACCTAGAAAGCCTGATTCATTGCTGACAATGGGCACATGCTCAGGAAACACCTGAGAAGACTATAAGCTTTTAACCATGGTTGAAATTTAGGCTATGAACAAGCAGAAAATGAAGTCTAAGAGAGAGTTGTAAATGGTCTTGTTAAGTATTGAAGTGGTGCCCGAATATAGAGCCAATCTGCAAAGGTTGGGAGTATTTGTTTCTTATTGTTTTGTTTTGTTTTTTGGCTCCAGATGTTCAAGGAAATCTCTGTCACATCACTAGCTGACAAACAAACTAAAAGAACAGAGACTTTAGTGACCACACACAGCAAAGGATACCCCTTTACAAAAAAAAAATTAGAAATATCACTAAATAAACAAACAACAGCCCACAACAAACAGATAAACCCTGGGAAGGGTTTTGCCTGAGTATAATATTCAATGCATCCAGTTTTCAACAGAATATTATGAGGCATGTAAAGATATTAGAAAGTATGGCCCATTCACAGGTGAAAAAAGAAATTAATAGGAACTGTTTCTGAGAATACCAGTTATTAGAGTTAGTAGACAAAGACTTTAAACCAACCATCTTAAATATGCTCAAAGAGCTAAAGGAAACCATGGACAAAGAACCAAAGGAAACCATGAGAGCAATGCCTCCACAAGTACATAATACCATTAAGGAGATAGAAATTATAAAAAGGGAACCAAACAGAAATTCTGGAAGAGCATATGAAAAAGTCACTATAAGGATTCAACAACAGGTTCAAGCAGTCAGAAGAAAAAAAATCAGTAAACTTGAAGATAAGTGAATTGAGATGATATGATCATTTGATGGTGGAAGGACCCCCAGAAAATCATGTCCTTAGAGATAACCCATTCCTATGGGTGTGAAGTTATTGTAGGTGGGATCTTTTGTTTAAATACTTCAGGTAAGGGCCTCTTTTTTTTTAAGATTTAATTTTACTTATTCCCCCGTCTCATTGTTTGCGTTTACTGTCTGCTCTCTGTGTTCATTTGCTGTGTGCTCTCTGTGTCTGCTCATCTTCTCTTTAGGAGGCATCAGGAACCAAACCTGGGTGGGACCTCCGATGTTGGATAGAGGCACTCAGTAGCTTGAGGCACCTCAGCTTCATGTTTTGCTGTGTCTCTCATTGTCTTTCCTTTCTGTCTCCTTGTTGCATCATCGTGCCAGCTTGTCACATCTGCCTGTCACGCCAGCTTCCTGTCTTGCTCATCTTCTCCAGGAGGCACTGGGAACTGAACCTAGGACCTCCCGTGTGGTAAGCAGAAGCTCAATTATTTGAACCACATCTGATTCCCAGGGGCCTTTTGATTAGATTAGTTAAGTAGAGCATGAACCAAGATGGGTCTTAATCCTCTTAGTGGAGTCTTTTATAAACAGGATGAATATGGATAGAGAAGAAACCCTTGGAAGTTAAGAGAGGAAGCCATGGAAACCAGGAAACTGAAAGTGACAAGACCAGGAGGAAAAGAGAGAAACAGCAATGTCTCTTCTCAGTTGACAGAGGAGTCCAGGATTGCCAGAAGCTAGTCTTCTGGGAGAGGTGCCACCTGATGTCTTGATTTGGACATTTTTGCCAGCCTCAGGTCTGTAATCTTATAAGTTAATAAATCCCCATTGTAAAAACCAACACATTTCTGGTATATTGCTTTTGGCAGCTTCCAAGCTAAAACAAATGACCCAGTCTGAGGAGTATAAATATAAAAAGAATGAAGAAAAGTGAACAGAGACTAATAAACTTGTGTGACCCAATCAAACATACAAACATATATATTATGGGATACATAGAAGGAGAAAAGAGAGAGAAAGAGAAAGAATATTTGAAGAAAAAAAATGACTGAAAACTTCCCAAATTTGATAAAAAGACATGAATGTGCACATTGAAGAAACTCAATAAAGTCCAAGTAGGATAAACCCACAGAGAATCACAATAAGACATATTATAATTAAACTGATCAAAATCAAGAGAGATCTTGAAAGCAACAAGAGACAAGAGATACATAAAAATCTTCAATAGGATTAACAGCCAATTTCTCATCAGAAACCATTGAGGCCAGAAAACAATAGGATTGTTTTCTGAAAGAAAAAAACCTTAACCAAGAATTCTATATTCAGCAAAACTGCCCCTCAAAAATTAAGGATAAATTAAGTCATTCCTAGGTAAACAAATATGAAGGAAGTTTATTAATTGTAGACCCATCCTCCAAGAAATATTAAAGGAGTCCTTCAGGCTGAAATGAAAGGACATTAGACAGAACTCAAAGCTATATGAAGAAATGAAGAATATCAGTAAAGGTAACTACACAGGTAAATATCAAGGCCAGTATTATTTTATTGTTGGTTTGTCACTCCTCTTTTTTCTTTCCTATATGATTTAAAAGAAAAATGCATAAAACAGTAATTAGAAAATTATGTCAATGGTCACACAATATAAAGATGTAATTTATCATAATAACATAAAGAAGGAGGGACAGAGATGTATAGTAGCAGAATTTTTATATATTAATTGAAGTCAAGTTAGGATAAACTTAATTTATTACTTCTAATCCCCACAATAATTACTACTAAAATAATTAAAAGTAAATAGAAATGAAATAAGGGAATCAAAATGATAGACTAGAAAAATCAATTAAACATAAAAGGAAGCAGTAATGAAAAAATTGAGGAACAGATGTGGTATAAAACATATAGAACAAGTACCAAATGTCAGAAGTAATATGGGAACCTCCTATATTTTTTTAATGTAACATTTTTTGTGATCTATGTACTTCCAAAAAAATACAATTAAAAAAAAGAAAAAAGAAAAAAAAATGTCAGCAGTAAGTGCTTTTTATCAGTAATTACTTTAAATGTAAATGGGTTGAACTTTCCAACTAAAAGGCAGAGACTGGTAGAATGGATTAAAAAAATAAACATGATCTAACTTTATGCTATCTACAAGAGACTCACTTTAGATCCAAAGATACAAATAGATTGAAAGTGAAAGGATGGAAAAAGATAAGCCATGCAAATAGTAACCGAAAGAGAGTCAGGATGGCTGTACTAGTATCAGACAAAATAGATTTTAAGTCTTTAAGAGACAAAATTATATATAGATAAAAGAGTCAAACCATCAAGAAGAAATCATAATTTGTGCATGAATGTTTATAGCAGCATTATTATATGTAGTCATAGCACTATTCATAACATCCAAAAGATGGAAACAACCCAAATATTAATCAACTGATGAATTGATAAACAAAATGTAGTATAACCACACAACAATGCAATTCAACCATAAACAGGAATGAAATATTGACACACATTATAGCATGGATAAACCTTGAAAACCTTCTGCTAAGAGAAAAAAACCAGACACAATAGGCCACATATTAAATGATTCCATTTGTGAAGTACCCAGAATAGACAAACCCATAGAGACAGAAAACAGATTCATGGTTGTCAGGGGCTGTGGGAAGGGGGCCAGGAAATGGGGGCTGACTGCTTAATAGGTATGGGTTTTGCTTTTGGGGAGATAAAACTGTTCTTGAACCACATAGTAGAGATGGTTGTACAACATTGTGAATGTACTTAATGCCACTGAATTATACATTTTTAAATGGTTAAAATAATTATTTTTATGTTATGTGAATTTTTCCACAATAAAAAAGAATAAGAGTGACTTCATCAGACTTGCATTTTAAAATGCTCAATCTGAATAAAGAAAACATTAGAGGGATTTGAAATTCATTCAACAAATATTTAGTGGCATCTTCTGTGTGCCAGTCACACACTTGTAGACAGAGTCTCTGCCAAATGGAGGTTGCTGCATAGTTTGGAGACAAGAGAAAGATTTAGAGGCTATTATCAGGGCAGTGGGAATGAGTAGAAGTATATGAATTTGAGAGATATTTAGGAAGTAGAATTAAGGGGATTCAGTGACTGCTTAGCTGAGAGAGGGGAAGTGAAGGGAGAGAAAGGAATCTTGGATGACTTCCAGATTTCTCTTTTGGACAATTGAGTATCCAGTGATGACATTCCTACAGTGTTTCTTAGGAGAGGTGCTAGAGGCACTTTTGACAGGACAATCCTTTGTGATGAGACTCTCTTATGCATTTAAAAATGTTTGGCATCCTTGGCTCCAATCCACTAAATGCCAGTAGCATTTCTTTGTCATTTTAACATTCAAAAAGACCATGCCATTCCATTTCTAAATACCTGTTGAGAGCCAGAACACGAAAGGGAGACTGGATTAGGAGTGGAGAGGAAAAATGAGACCAGTTAGGACACACTTAGCTTGAGGGACTAATTGAGCCTTCCATATGTGAATCTACCCGGTGCCTACCTACCCTCCCCCCATTACCTACAGAACATAAGCAAGCGGAGATGCCAACTCCCTTCTGTAGGGATACTTAAGCGCACATCACCTGCAGACCATGTAATGGTCCACCAGTCCAGCTACTGTAGAATTCACTTCTCCAGTCAGCACACATTCTTTCAAAGCAGTTACAGTTTTCCTTCATACTGCTTCTTTCTCTGCATTTCCCATCTCCTGGCATTACCAACCTCCCAGCAGTGTCCAGGACACAAAAGAGCTGTGGTTTAGCATAGCCTATGACATACCAAAGAGATGTATTAAAGGCAGATTCACTCTTATTATTATCTTCCTCAATTTCCCATCTTCATTTGGTTCTATAGTTCAGCCCAGTTCACCTTAAGCATCTTTGTTCTGATGAATCATTAGAATGCCCATAAGTTTGCTTTCATTCTTTCCCTTAGAGATGATCTGATATTCCCACATGGCTTTGGTACCAGAGCTATAAGTAAGAGGTGTTCCTACCTCCCACTCCAATTGGTATTGGTCTCATCATTTACTAAAGAAGCCGGGAGCATAAATGTAATTGTCTAGGAAATATGTGTTAGATAAAATGATACAAGACCAGAGCTTTGGTGAATATCAATATTGAAGGAGAGGCAGAGATACTCAAAAGGACCCCAAAAGCAATGCCACAGATTAGGAATAAAACAATGAAAAACAACAAAGAAAATATCTCATATTAATATCTCATTAATACCCATCAAGTAAACTAAAATGCATATTCTGAATACAGCAACTGTGAGGAAATTGGTATCCTTGGTTTATCATTCAGTATAGGGTAGGTCATGCTGCATTTATTTTTCGCTCTCATTTCATATCCACTGTGAGGCGCTGGTTCCAGATCTGTTCTAGGTCTTCTTCACCCTGAAACACAGGTGACAGAGCATTCTCTATCAAAAGGGAAAAAGAACAGCAGAGGACGTTAAAGTTTCCGCTTGGAAGTGGCTAAAGTCACTTTCATTCACATTTTATTGGTCAACACAAGTTATGTAACCAAGCTTGAGGCAATGGAACCAATATAATCCTTTCACCAGAAGTTACATGCTAGGGAGGAACTGATAAATAGAAGCCCCAAGGGAGTGAAAGAAAATATTCCTGAACAATAATACAGACTACCACACTTGGCATAGTAATTTCTCCCCAAACCTCAGTAATAACATCTGTAAAATGATGAGGATAATCATATTACCATCCCCATCAGATTGTTGTGAGGCATAAATGATACGATATATGTGAAAGTTACTATGGAAGATGTAACTGGTCGTTGTTTTATCTCTAATTTACCCAATGCCCAGCTATTAGAATAATCTTCTCTCTCTCCATTATGTCATCCCCATATTCAAGAGTTATTGCTCTCTCCATTTCATTCAATTCAGTACCTGAGACCTTTATACCACTTGGCTTTTTTGGCATTCATTTCCTAATATCTCCTTTCACACTTACAGCTATATACCATATACTTATATTGTTCTCTTTGCTTTGAGTGCCTTTTTCTTTCTTTCTACCCAATTTGTGTCTCTTAGCACCTTACCAGCCCATCTCAAAGTCATCCTGAATTGAACCAACTCAACTCTACCCACTTCTTTCTTGTACATTATGCCCTATAGTATTTGGTCCCAAGACTATGTGGTACGTAAATACCTGGTAATTTTTCAAATGTATTTGTACATTTGCAATTTTATGAAGCCCAATATTAAGAGGGTCAGGTTATAGAAAATGGGGTTTCCATATGGCCCTCTGAAACTATTCTCCACCATTTCCTGCCTTGCTCTGTGTCCCAGGAGGCTGACTTCTACATATCACAAAATCCAGAATCACTTGCCATTTGACAACCAAGTGGTTTGGTCAATAGAGGGAACCAGTACAGAGACTAGAAGGTGGGAGAGAAGATAGGGTGTTTTCTCTCCTACACAGTCACCTGCCTGCTTTGGCTCTGGCAGTGAGCAGGTACTATGGTTATATCTCCCATCAGGCAAACTCTCTTCCCCTGCTTGAGCTCCAGCAGCACAATTCCCACCTATTTGGCTATGTAGTATACGTTCATATTGCAAATTTCATAAGGAGAATCTGCAAGAAATAGTGCCAATTTACTCCCCCCACCTTCACCTCTACATATATACATGCATTTTGAGGTACTTTTTGGCCACCTTTTAGCTACACTTCTATGTCCTTATATTCTGGTCAAGTCTACAAGCTATTTTGAGAGTCTAGTGCAAGGCCCCTTTGATGGCTAAACGAGGTCTTTGCCTCCCAAAGGACAGATGCCAAGACTGGATGATCATTCATCTGATCTGGATAATTTGTCTTCCTAAAATATCATTGACCTGAATCAAAGTATATAAATATGCATTCTTAAAGACCAATGAAGAAGTCTTGGTGATCCCAGATAAGTTATGTGGCCTCTAAGTTTCTGGATAAAAGAGGAGAGCACCATGGAGACCATATCTGAATGACCATCTTAAACTTAAAAAATAAATTGAGCAAAGGATATAAAATTGCAAAAGAAATAATCTTACAGGTCACCTTAATTTTTTCATGCTACTAAGTCCATTTTGTAAAAAACATAGGGCATAAATCAACCAATAAGTGGTAATAAGAGTTGTCTAGAGTCTTGGCATTCAAAGTATGGTTTGTGGACCAGCAGCATCACTGCTAACCAGGAGTTTGTCAGAAAAGCAGTATCTCAGACACTTTCCCACTACCCCTCCTCCTCTCCCAATCCTCTTCCCCCCACCCCAACTTGCTGAATCAGAATCTACACTTCAACAGGGTTCCCAGGTGATTCCTTTGCACCTTAAAATTTGAGAAGCACTGGTCCAAAAGAATTCTCAAGCTATCTGTGGCAAAGAACCAGTTGTTTCTTTCCTAGTCCATTATGGTCTAATACATTTGAAAATACAGCAAAAATAAATTACTAGGATAATGAAATTTAAAAGAACAGAGACAAAAAAATGCAATGCTGCAATTTTATTATGATTCGGAAGACATAAAATTACTATGTCAAATTACCATAGAAATGTCTAAATGCATATTATCTACTTCTATAGATTGATTCCTCATCATTGACCATTAACAGTTCACAGACTGACAGCAGACTGTGGACCAAACTTTGAGTAGATTGATGCCATTTTACAGATGAGGAAATAGAGGCTCAGAAAAGTAATTTTCCCAAGGTGGCACAGATGACTAATGGAGGAGCCAGTTTTAGAATTTAGATCTCCAAAACTGTGTCTGATATACTTTATTAATCCTAATGAAAACTGCAAATATTTATTGAATGCTTGATTTGGGCCAAGCAAATATTTTACTGGGATTACCTTGTAGACATGTCTTATCCCTATAAGATAGATGCTGTCAATGTTTTACAATTGATGAAACTGAGGTTTAGAGAGGTCAATACCTTGCCCAAGACTCCTTGACTAAGTAAGCAGGGAAGCTAGGGTTTAAACCCAGGTGCTGAGGATTGAATCATGTCCCCGCCATAGACATGTCCAACTCCTAATCCACATTCCTGTGGGTATGAACCCACTTGTAAATAAGACCTTTAAAATGCTATTATTAGTTAAAGGGCGGACTCTTTATTAGACTGTTTTATTAGAGATGTAACCCACAACATCTCTAATAAAACAAAACAAAACCAATATGCTGGCCCAAAGTCCCTCAGGAATTTTAATTGAGAAATCTGGAGCACCAATGGATACTTTCAACCATCACTGCCTTGGCTACTAGTGCATTATTGAGATCCAGCACCTCAAGCCACTGTGGTTTTTGAGAGCTCATATTCCCCAGATGTGACCTGCATGTGGGTGCTCAGTAAATGAGATTTACTACACCTTGCAGTTTACTGCCCCACATACTCTTGGAAGCATCCCGTTCAAAACCAGGTTCAGAGTTGACACTTGACAATTGCACTGAATAAAGATTCAATTTCCTGTGGCAGATTTTTTGGGTGTTTTAGGGACACTCAGGGACTGTGTTTCACAGATTTCTTTGAGGGTTAAAAGGTACAGCCTGGACTGGATCCTTATGGTTTGGCGATAAAGGGAATGGTATAGGAAGGCAGGCACTATCAAGTCAAAGAAGCACTGGACTCAAGTAGGCAGGAACTGCTTAGCCTCATCCAATAACCACTGTGGTTTCTGAAAGGTGTTTCATTGATGACCTGCAAGTGGACTGTGTTCATGGGTGGCTTCTTGGCTAATGATACTCTAATCATCTGTATACATTCTGTGTGCTCTCTCTCAATACACACACACGCACAGATTACCAATTTCTATTGGCAATGCAATCATTGATCAGTGCCCTAGCTATTATTGTGAAGTGTTTAAAAGCACAGATTATGGTGGTGGGCACTGAGTCGCATCACAGAGCCTTTGCTATAGCTGTTTGTTATGCCTGGAGTCCTCCTTCCAGATACCCACTTGACCAACTTCCCCACCCTCTTGAAGCCTTTCCTCAAATTTCACCTTATCAAGCTAAATTGCCCACTACCACCCCACCACTCCCTGACACTCCTATTCCCCTACCCTGATCTATTTTCTTTTTTTCCCATAGCACTTGATACCTTTATAACAAATTATAGTTTTTAGTTATTTATTGTATTATTTATTATCTGCCTTTCTCTCTTGAATTGATGAAGGGAAGGGATCTTTGTTTTGCTCACTGATATATTCTAAACATCTAGAACAGTGTCTGGCAGTCAGTAAGCATCTGTTGAATGAATACATCTAGGTGCTAGAAAGTAACTACCAATGGAGGAATTATTTAACTCCACTGGGCAAGTAAAACAAACAAGAATCTACCTCTTAGGGTTTTCATGAGGATTAAACAAGGTAATATTTATAAAGTACCTGGCACACAGAGAACACTCAATAAACAAGCTGAGGACTGTCCTCTCACCTGACAGCTCCCTCCTGTCACTTATTAGCAAATGCTTGCAAAGCACCCACTATGTGTTAGATATTTATCTGGGCACCGAGACTTCACAGTGAATGTAACGAAGTCCACACCCTCTTGGAACTTACTTTATTGTGTGATAATAAGACCATAAATAAATCTCTGGCCTTGGGCAATTAGTTTCTACATTGTAAACACAACTTATGACTCTACCACAAGGTTAGACTTCGGGGTACGTAGGGCTCTTGCCCATGTCAAGGATGTAGTGGGTGTCTACTGCAAACCACAGCATTTCCCATTGTCAAAGCCTTCACCACACAGGTCTTGTCTCTCTGGGCAGTTAGAATGAACACTCAGGTCTCAAAGTTGGATAATAGATGGGCTCTTCCAACATGGAGGAAGAAGCCTCCTCTCATTCATTCAGGATAAGCAAGGACTTCTCATGTGACCGAAAAAGGAAGGGGGGTTCATTAGGGTGAGATCAGGGAAATCTTGGCCAGCCCAGTCTGCTACTGGTTCTACCAGTTCTACTGCAATTATTGCTCTACTGATGATAATAACTACCATCCACAGTGGAGTGAACAGCATTTTGACCATCTCTCTAGTCTCCCAAACCCAGAGGCTGGTTCAGCTATCTGGGTATAGGAATTTTGAGGATGGCAGGGCACCACAAAAGCAATGGTTTTCAACTTTCGGCAGCACTTTAGAATCAACTGAAGTACTTTTAAAAAATCCTGATGCCCAAGCTGCAAGTAAATCAGAGACTCGGGGAAGAGATCCAAGCATCAGTACTTTTTAAAGCTTCCCTGGGGATTCTGGTGTGTGGTTAAAACTCAGGATTACAGTCTTAAAAGATCTAGTTCCAAACTAGAACCATACTCTCAAACTTTAATGTGCACACGAGTTACCTGGGTATCTTACTAATGTGTAAACTTTAAATACTAACCTGTGGAGACTCAAGAGAACTGAGCACTGGAGAACAGACCAGTGTATCAAGCCCTCATTGAAGATGCAAGTAACTATGAACCTTGTCCTTCGAGGAGTGAAGCCTGGTGGTTGCCATGGGCTCAATGGTGAAACAGGGGGCATTTTGGGGATGATGGAAGTGTTCTGCAAGGTCTTGCAATGATGGCTACAGGCCATGTTAAATTTTATCAGATCTTATAAAAGTATATGGTCCAAAATGTAAACCATAATGTGAACCATTGATGATAGACAGTAGCTATGTTTCAATGTTTGTGCATTAATTGTAACAAATGTACCATCTACATATAAAATGTTATTGATGGGGGAAAGGGGAGAAGGGGGAAGATGTTGGGTATATGGGAATCCCCTGTATTCTGTAAGTGACTCTATTGTGGCCTAAAACTTCTTTAAAGAAAAAAGTGGAAAAAAAAAGTAGGACACTGGGAAAATAAATGGAAGAAAATGTCACTGTATATACAGGACAACAGTCTTACAGTGATGAAAGGCAAAATGTAAAACAAAAAATAGTTTTTTTCTTCAAATACTTTTTCATTATATTTCAATATTCCAATTTTTAAATGTATTTTTTTATTTTTACTTTTTATTAATTTTTTCTGTATTTTACTTATGTATAAAACTGTCATTACTATTTCATTTTCTTATTAATGTATGTGGTTATTTTATTGGCTTCATTTTTTAAAAGGTTTTACATCACTGAAGGGTTGCTACTGTAGCAGGCGAGGTCATTGGTGTGGGGTATCAATGAGGGGGGATATATAGGAGGAAATTCACCTAGGTATACATATAAGGCATATCAATGTGTTTAAATATTCATGGGGCATTGTCACAGGGGGTGGAGATTCACCCAATAACCAAAAGAATATAAAATTCCCATCCAGGGGAGCTCTGCCACATTCTCTAATGGTACAACAAGAATGCCCCAAGTACAAGGACAATGACTTGTGAGGGAGGATGGTCCACTGAAGGACCCTTGATATTGATGGCTATGATTATGAACCTTTGCTCTTGAAATTGAACCTTAGTTTAATGACATAGGGTGCTTACAAGTTACCTACAGGGAGTCTCCTTGTTGCTCAAATGTGGCCTCTCTCTAAGCCAAACTCAGCATATAAAAGCAATAATTTTCCCCCAGTATGGCACATAACTCCTGGGGATGAACCTCCCTGGCACTGAGAGATTGATAACAAGACCCAACAAGCAATACATCTGGGGAAAAAAAAAACAACAACTTTGACCCCAAGGGGGGAAAAGCTAAAGACAAATGAGTTTGTGCGGCAATGAGACTTCAAAGTGAGTCAGAAGGCCATCCCAGAGGTGGTGCTTATGCACATCTCAACAGGATCTCATTGACAGACAAAGTAGATACTACTCCAAATAGCTCCAAAAAGCTCCTCAGGGATATGGAGACATCCAGATATGATATCTGGGGCAGATAGCTCAGGAATTTGACCCCTTGCCAGTGGACCTTAATCTGGTATTTATGCTCCCCAGTGTGACTGAGTTGGACTCAGCAGTGGTTTCCCTATGCATAGCTCTTCTGTCCTTCTATTTGAACCTATAATTAGTACTAGAGTTGGTGGGTGTACATCCAAGAGACTTGGATCTTTGGGCTGTCCACATGCCAGCTGAGTCCTGAATCTTGGTGGGGTTGCAGTGCCTATTCTCTGGTTTGGTGGACTCACCCAGGACAACTGACAGGGAGTAGATGATGGATAGACAACATACCAAGGAACCAAGAGTGCCTGCAGCTATGGGCAGGCCCTATCCATCAGATGTATGGGATCGAAGCCCCCCTCAATTAATGGTAGAGTGGTCATCACCATCTCAGGGTCCTCAGGATTGGGGAAATGAACTGTGGACTAAAATAAACTTACTAGTGTTCTACTATGGACTTGTTGGGATTCTAGCAATGGAAGAAATACCATTGTTGTGGAACCAGTGACCCATGGATGTTCTGGGGTTAGGGAGAGGGAAAAACAGGTGCAATGGGGGAGGGGGCATTTTCGGGATTTAGGAATCATCCTGGGTGATATTGCAACAACAGATACAGGCCATTATGTATCCATCCATAACCTGTTGAATGGGAGAGAGTGTAAACTACAATGTGAACCATAATCCATGCGTAGTGGCAATGCTGCAAAATGTGTTTATCAATTGTAATGAATGTACCACATTGACGAAAGATGTTGCTAATGTGGGAAAATGTGGGAGGTGTGGGGAGGGGGCATATAGGAAACTCCTATATAGTCTCTGTAACATTTATGTAATCAAAGTATCTTCTAAAAAATTTTTTTAAAGTGAAAAAAAAAAGAGTCATGTCCAAGCTGGACTTCAGGGAGGGAGACTTGGCTACTCATCAGCTGTATGACTAGAAGCAGGTATAGATCACCTCTGAGAATCTGTTTCTGTGTTAGTAAAATGAAGATAACCTCTGTGTCAATGGGAGGAGAAATGAGTATATATGAAAGTGTGTTATAAATTATAAAGCTAAACAAGTGCAAATATAAGGTTTTAATATTGTAAATGGTATTTCTCTTTCTCACATACACACATCACCATCACCACCACCACCATGGGAAAAGAAAAGTGAGAATATTTGTTGAGCTATGGAACTTCCGAACACTTTCCCAAAAACTTGCTTTCAATACAGTGGGAAGCTGGTCCATAACATCTCACTTTCTACTCAAGCCTGATTGTACTATGAAAAAAATGCTATCACTCATTTAAAAAAACAAAACAAAATGAAACAAAAACAACAACAAAAATACCATCCCTCTTGTCTCATCAGTGGAACATTTCCTCTTTGATAAGACTTCCTCCCACACCATCCTCCTTCCTTTTACAGATTTTGGTGCTAACCCTTAGTTGAGACCCATCCAAATCCTTCCCAATTAGTCCATTAAAACTGGGTGGGAGGAGGGGGAGGGGGGCTGTGTGCTTAATGGGTATCTAAAAGCGAAATTGTATAATATGGTCCCAAGGGAGATCCCAGAGGGGGGAGAGGTGGCACCCCATGGTGCCAGGCCACTTGTCTCAGCTAATAAAACCTCCCCCAGCAGCCTTCCCACGTACCCTGCTCCTAAGTGCCATCTGGCATCCACATCTTGAGATCTGTCACTGCTGTTTGTGATCCAGACAGCTACAGCTCACTTCCATGTGGCAACGTAAGTGTATTGACATTTATATTGGATTCCACTTTCTGGAGCAGAGAGAGACAGGCCTGGCAGGCACAGAGGACGAACATCTTCGTGGTATCACACCCAGCTGCTGACATTGGGGATTACTTTTCTATCCTGTCACTCTTTGGCACAGACTCCACTACTCAGGCTAACGACAATTGCTAGCTTGTGCTTCGAATGGGGCGGGGGGAGGGGAGACTCTGAAACTGTGCTCCTTTAAGCTCCTCACTCTAGGACTAGGTTATGAAATTTACAGATGCAACTCACATTTTGAAAAATACATATATATTACATATACACATTTGTGTGTGTGTATATATGTATATAATAATTCTCTATGTAGCTCCTTGTGTTTGTTAGAAATACTGTAGCATTATTTTAACATGTATCTGTGCATGTGTCACTGTGTTCACATATACATATCTGTGTGGATAAACAGGTAAAAATATAGGTTATTTTCCCACAAACTGTATCTTAATGCTGCATTGAGCAACAGACTCAGTTCTTTACAATTCGGACTTAGACTTTGCTCCAAATGTCCACCAAAGCATCCAAGAACTGCTAGGAAGCCAAAATGCTTCTGTTTAAATGAATTGTAGTTCCATTAACAAAAGTCTCAAATGAGCTCTGAGCAAAGGGGAAAACATGACTCAAATTTTGTAGTGCCTGAAAATGCTATGTAAGCCAGAAAGTTCCCAAACACTGCCTCATTTATTCAGGTGTTATCCCATTCTTCCTAATGCTCTTTTTCTTCCTACCACCATTGTTTTAAAAGTTAGCTCATGTTCAAAACAATGCATCTTATGTAACTAGGTCTGTCAAAGAAGGAGTCTCTCGTCCATGTTATCAGGAGTTCTTGTTTACTGTGATCTCACAGTCAAATAATTGGCCTTAGAACCAGCC
The DNA here is from genome assembly GCF_030445035.2 of Dasypus novemcinctus. NCBI lineage: Eukaryota > Metazoa > Chordata > Mammalia > Cingulata > Dasypodidae > Dasypus > Dasypus novemcinctus. The sequence continues at coordinate 153,026,590 of NC_080673.1, read as the reverse complement.
AGTGAATCATGCATGCTGCTGTGGTGGCAGGAAGGTGACGCCAGCCATGACATTTTGAATCCTCTAGAGACAAGACCGAGGAGGAAATGTCGGTGCGTGAAAGAGAGTTTACTATGGAGAGAGAAAAGAAAATGTCCTTAGCAGTAAAGAAGATGGACATGAGCTTCTGTCATGACTAGTATGTCTCCATGAGCCATGTAGACACTCGATAAATATTATCTGACTTAAATTGAAAGATCTCTATCAGCCTGAACAAATGCTAAGACAGAACTCAAATTTCTATTAAGGATTCACATTTTCAAGAAAAGGATAATTCTGTCCAAATACACTTGACTTTGGATTGACCTTCCTGTTTACAGGTATTGGAGATGAGTGAGCAAGAATTTTCCCTGAAACAGGAAGACAAAAGATTATAGATCTGGAAGGAAGGAAGACATCAGGGGCTTTGAGCCCAGGGATGAGAGTAACTCCAAAGGACAAGACAAGACTGGCCCCCAGTTCAGTATCCTGACTTGAAACCATTTTGTCTCCCGTAAAAGCCATAGCTATGTTGTTATGGGTCCAGGCTTTGCAGGGGTTTAAAAATGGCGGCCCCTGTACTGCCTGAGGTTAATCAATTCACTTAAACAAGAGGAAAAGCCAAATGAAAGCAACCTCATTCTCACCATGAAAACACAGACCCAGGGGCTAAAGAAATCTCAAGTAGTCAGCTAAGACAAAGACGTTTTTAACGATAATAGTGAGAGAAAAGGTATGGGGAATGGGCATTGTCATCCCTCAGTGAAGAGTATAAACTGGTGAAATATCTCTTCATAGGACAGTTTGACAATATCCATCAAGAGTCTTAAAATTTTGCGTACCCTATGACCCATCTAGGGTGTAATTGACCCAATAAAATTTAATTCATAGGAAAGAAACTATCATGGCTTTGCATGAAGATATAGATAAAAACTACCCACTGTGGTTTATAATAGTAAAAAATGGAAACAAATTAAATTTTCTGTAGTGGGAATTGGTTGAAAAATTAGTACATATATCACTGATACATGGATATTCTGAACACCACCCACAGGATGGGAGAACCTGAGGTACCATGCTTGGCTTTTCTTCTGCCTAACCTCAGTGTCGCTTTTGCCCTTGTTTCTGCTTCCAGATCATTCTTGTTCCATTTTGCTAATCACCAACTCCTACCCCCACTTGGCTTAAAATCTTATGGCATCAGATCATAATCACTCACTACTGCTCCTTGTCACACTCATGAACTACCCTTCATTCTGGAAGATTTCGAATCCTGGTTCACAGTCCTCTCTTCAGCATTACTCCTGTCATGAGAATCTGTGGGTTCAAATTTAGATAAATAAACTTTCACGTGTTTTGGCTTAGTTTTTTGACCTCTTCTCCCATCATCGGTTCTCTCCTCTACCTTAGCTACTCCCATGGTCATCTCCTAGACTTTATCATCACCAATAACTGGAATTTTCTACAATTTCAATTTCAGCCTTACACTTTCTTATCACCCCCATATTTTTTAGCTCTTTCCCTCTAGTACATCCCCCAAATTCTTCAACCCACAAAGATCTAAAATATATTGATCCTATCACATTTTCACTGCTTCATGTTCTCACTTCCCTCCTAACCCAGCTTAAATGCCATGATCAATGGTTATAATCACTTCTTTGCATAGGCAATCTCTTGCATCCCTCTTTTTTTTTTTTTTTTCACTAAATTGGCAAAACTCCAACCTTGGTTAAATCCAATTTTCTGCCTACTCTGCACCTGCACCAGGGCAGCTGAATTTGCCTGGAGAAAACCACAACAAGGCTTTCTGGTCTCATTTTAAGTTCATAACCACTAATATAAGTAGAACCTTTTAAGACCAAGCAGTTTGACTATATTTTCTAGTCCATTCTCTTTTCTACTTTCCCGGATGACTATTTTATATTTTTCTCTCTCCCCAAACTTCCTTCCCTACCCTCACTCTCAGCTGAAGACCCTAAATCCTATTTCACTGAATAAACAGAAACAACTAAAGAGAACTTCCACATACTTCCACCCAAGCCTTCTAGCATCTGGGTATGTGTATCTTCCTAAACTTTGATTGCTTTAGGTGAAAAGTCCATGCTCCCATGGAAGCGGATGTGACTCAAGTGTTGGAGCTTCCTCCTACTATATTTGAGAACCTGGGTTCGATCCCTGGGGCCTCCTGGTGAAAAAAAAGAGAAAGCATGCTCGCATGGCAAGCCAGTGCCCACGCAAGTGCCTGCGTGGTGAGCCAGTCCCACACGAGTGACGGCATGAGTGCACACGTGGTGAGCCAGTGCCCTGAGCAAGTGAATCACACAGCAAGATGATGAAAGAGAGACATTGAAAGAGAGACAGAGGGAGAGTCAAGATTAAGCTCAGAAGAAACCAGGAACTGAGGTGGTACAATTGACAGGGAACCTCTCTCCCCATCAGAGGTCTCCAGGATAGAATCCCAGTGAATCCTAGAGGAGAGAAAATGAGAAGAGAAGACACAGACAGCAAAAACAGCAGGGCAGGAGGAGGGGAAGGGGGGAAAGTAAACAACTAAATAAATAAGTCTTTTTTTAGAAAAAGTCCATGCTCCCAGCCAGGGCCAACCCCTCCAGTGGTACACTAGATTCCAGCCCCTCTTATTAACACAAGGTCATTGCATTTCTCCCTTCTCTTTTTGGTATTTTTCCTCCTCTCTACTGGCTTTACCAGCATCAACATATAAACATTATTATTCCTCTCAACTAAAATCTCTTCTTGATCCCATTTTCCTTCCAACTACCAGCCCATTTCTCTTTTCCACTTATCACAAAACTCCTTGAAAAGTGGTCTTTGTCTCCCCACCCCTACACACACATTCTCTGAAACCCACTGAATCATACTTTGCCTCTGCCACTGCACCTAAACTGTTCTTGTTAATATCACCAAGTCCAGGTGTCATTTCTGAGTCCTCATTGTTGCCAACCTATCAGCAACATTGGCCAAGATGACTGCTGCTTCCTTCTGGAAACACCCCCTTCATCTGGCTTCCCAGACAACATATTTTCTTGCTTTTCTTACTACCTCATTTACTGCTCTTTCTCAGCCCCTTTTCCTAGTACCTCCCTATCTCCCTTCCTGAGATCTTTTAACATTAGAATATCCCATGGCTCAATCCTTGGACTTCTTCTCTTTACTATCCATACTCACTTTCCTAGTGACCTCATCCAATATCATGGTTTTAAAATACTATCTCTATGCTGATAAGTCCCAAAGTTTTATCTCCAGCCCTGGCTTCTCCTCTGAACTTCAGGCTCATAGATCTGGTCAATGTCTTCATTTGAATATATAACTTAATATGTATATGAGAGTCCCTTCTCATAACCACCAAATCTGCTTCTCCCCAGCCTTCTCTGCATCAAATAATGGCAACCCTACTCTTCTAATTGCTCAAGCGTCATCCTAAATTCTTCTCTTTCTCTCATAGGGCATATCGAGAACATCAACAAATCCTGTTAGCTCTACCTTAATATGTTCTGAATCTGACTGTTTCTTATGCCCTGCATTGCTATAATCCTGGTACAAGCCACCATTATCCCTTGCCTGGATACTTGCAAACACCAAACTCATTTCCCTTGTCTATTTTCACTCTAAATTTAGCAGCCAGAATGATCCTGCCAAACATGAGTCAAATCATGTTATGCCATTTTCAAAATCCACCAATGACTTCCCATTTCTCGGCTTCCCTCTCTAACCTCACTTCTTTTTTTTCTGCCCCTCTGTGATAGTTTTAAAACATGGCCCTCAAATTCCTTGACATTCTTTCCATCAAGAGGCTAGAGGTCTCAGTTCTCTACCCTTGAATCTGGACTCTGGGACTTCCTGACCAATAGATTACGAAAGCTACCACTTTCTTTCTGTCTGTATTAGTTTCCTAGAGCTGCTGTAACAAAGTTCCACAAACTGGGTGGATTAAAACTACAGAAATTTATTCTCTGATACTTCTGGAGGCTGGAAGTCCAAAATCAAGCTGTCAGCAGGGCCATGCTCCCTCTTGTAGGCTCTGAAGAAGTTCTTCCTTGCCTCTTCTACCTTCTGGTGGCCCCAGAGTTCCTTGGCTTGTGGCACAAATTCTAATCTCTACCCCTATCTTAATGTTGCCATTTTCTCCTTGCATGTCTCTGTTTATGACTGCCTCTTCTCTTCTTTTAAGGACACCAGTCATATTTGGTTAGGGTTTGCCTTAGTCCCAAGTGATCTCATCTTAACTTGATTGCTTCTGCAAAGACCTTATGTCCAGATAACTTCATATTCACAGGTACTGGAAGTTAGGACTTCAACCTGTCTTTTGCAGAGACACAATTCAACCCAGTATCTTTGAATCCAGTCACTATGCCTGAGGAAGTCTAGAAGCCTATGGGGCAATAACATATGAAGAGGAACTGAGGCTTCTAAGCAATAGCCACTGCAGAACTCTCAGCCATGTGAGTGAACCACCTTAACAGTGGATCCTCCAGTTGATGCTACATGTAGCAGAGATAAGATGTCCCCACCAAGCTGTGCTCAAACTGAAGATTTATTAACCAAAAAAAATGACCATTATTTTAAGCCACTTGGTTTTGGGGTGGTCTGTTACACAGAAGTAGAGAACTGTAGCACCCTCACTCACTCTGCTTTTGCTACTCTACCTTTTTCACTGACAGCTCCTTGAATGCCCCAAAATCCTATGTCTCAGGGCCTTTGCACCTGCTATTCCCTTATGCACTTTCCCCCAAATACACCTGACTCTCTCACTCACCTCTGACAGATTGCTGATCACTTTATCACTTATCTTCTTAGTAAGATCTTCCTTCCTAAACTGGCAAATGTAGCCCCTTAGGGCTCCTCCTTTTCTCACTTTATTTTTCTCCATAATAGTCATCACCATCTATGTAACATATTCATTTAGAAGGTCAAAAAGGTCAACTCCATGATGACAGGAATCTCTGTTTCATTCACTGCTGTTTCCCACATGCCTAGATAGTGTCTTCCATATGGTTATTCAAATTAATATTTGTTATTCTCCTGCAGTCATGTACAGGAGACCCTGTGAAATTGTCTCCTCTCCCTTCTCAACCTATCTCTTCTCTGGGGCTTTTCACCTTCCCTCCCCATGTTTTCCACTGTCCTGATGGACTAAATCTCAGCCAACCTGAGTCTTTTTGTAAGTTCTCTCCCAAACCGGAAGGAACTTCCCCTTCCTTTGTGATAGTAACTTCCCTTATGTCATATCCTGTATTCTTCTCATGTTAGGGATTATGATAAAACTTTACACTCAGTCCTCCAAGCTTAAATTTTTGTAGCAAAAATGAGTTTAACAACTAGCCATTAAAATAAATGAGCAATCCAATGTGGATACACTGGGGGGTCACTCTTCCCAGGCTCAGTCCAGGTGGCCTAAGGGGAGCACAGGCCTCTGCTCCATGATGTACAGTCCCTTTCCACGACGTTGGAGATGAAGCTGGGCCTCGAGCCTGCACCTGTGTAGTCCTACAGCTTCTCAGAGTCCTATAGACAATGACTGAGGAGACAAACCATGCAGGAAACATAGCTCATATTAAAAATTAAAATTAAAAAACCTTAAATAGGAATGTTAAAAATAAGTGAATAAATAAATAAATAAGCAAGTAAGAGCGGAGTAAATGAGGGTGCTTTGGCTGTGTAAAATACCCCAAAACTTAGACGCTTAAAACAATAATCTTGTTTGTCAGTCTTCAATTTGAGCAGAACTTGACAAGGGCATCTTGTCTTATTCCACGTGGCATCATCCAAGGTAAGTCCCCTCCTTGGACACAACACTCAATAAGCAAGAAGTACTCATGGAAAGGCAGCCTCTGCATACAATGGGAGATACCTTAGGGAATACAGAAGAAATATAAGGTGTTTTCCATGCCTTCAGAGGCCACTGACCAGCTGTCTGCCGGGTCTGCTTTTCAAGCCTTGAATCACTCTGCTATTGCCTTCTTGGTGCTTTCCAGTGCTCCTATATAACACAGGAGTAGTTTAACATAGTAGTTAAGGGCCTGTGCTTTGAAGTCATGTGGACAATTATGTGACCTTGGGCAAGTTACTTATCTTTTTGAACTTTAGTGTCCTCATCTGTGAAATGTGATAGTATTATTAACCTTATGGGGTACCTGTGAGGATTAAAAGTATAACTGTATGTGTAGAAATTAAGACAACTTTGGAAATAAGAAAGCATGGCTCAATGCAATGTGGTTTATAGATAATGTGGAATTTGTTGATTTACATAATTGAAAAATCCAGGGTTATGCCACTTTTAAGTGTAACTTGATTTGGGAGCTCAAATGCTATTACAAGGACTTAGTCTTCCTTCATCTCCAGTTCTGTTCTTTTGTTTTGTTTTGTTCAAGTCTCCAGGTGGTGGCAAGATGGCAGCCAAGAAGCCCAGATCTACATTCTCCCATGTTCAAGTCCAATATTCAAACTTCGGAAGTCTTGGGCCTGACTGTCCTTAATCTGAAGATAGTCAAGTGCTTAAAAATAATTAACATTATCATAATCACTTCCATGACTATCATCACTGGGATTAAATTTCAGTCATGGCTATTGCAAACAAATATGACTCAACACTATTCTCAAAACCTTTTGAATACTCTTTCTACATTTGATAGCTCCCCATACTATGCCTATTCCACTGCTAAGCACCACCCCACACAACCCAACCAGCACCACCACCAATGCTGCCATTCAGTTTCTTCCAATCCTATGCAACCATGAAAGACTTTGATTTGGAAATAAGTTGTGGAAACAAGAGGGGCATGGAATGTCCATTTAGCTGGTGTAGGTGGTGGGTGCATGGTTCTAGGCTCAGTGCAAGGCATCACTCTTACCAAGCCAGTTCTCTAGAGGGTACTTTTTAGCATTGTTCCTAAAACATCTTAGAGATTATTCTTCTAGCCCTTCCAGAGATTCCAGGAATGTTTAATGTTCCCCTTACAAATCCCTTCTCAGGTAAAGCAGGTAGAGTGATTACGTTGTCTGTAACTAAAAACACTAACCACTATGTATTTGTCAGCCAAAGGGGTGCCGATGTAAAATACCAGAAATTGGTTGGTTTTTATAAATGGTATTTATTTATAAACTTACAGTTACCAGGCCATAAAGCATAAGTTACTTATAGTTACCTGGTCATAAAGCGTAAGTTACTTCCCTCACCAAAGTCTGTTGCCACATTTTGGAACAAGATGGCTGCCGACATCAGCAGCGGTTCAGGCTTCCTCTTCCTCTTAAGGCTCCATGGTCCCAACTTCTTCCAATATTAGCCGTAGGCTGGGATAAGTCTCATCCCTCTCCCAGGGCTCCTCCCTTTCTGGGCTCAGCTGCTCTGCTCATTCCCCAAGGCTGGCTGTCGACTATCAAGCAAATGGCTCATCTCTTTTCCCCGGGCCTCTGCCGTGTTTCCCGTATCTGCTTCTCTGTGCATTTACTCCCCAGGCTCAAAGATCAAATCTCCAACCTCTCTTCTCTGTGGTGCAGTTTCTCTGTTAGTCCCTACTGACCAGGTGTGGGGACTCAGCGTCCTACAGATGTGGCCCAATCAAAGCCTTAATCATTATTTAATCAAGTTAAAGCAAAATCTCAGAGTCCAATATAATCTAATATGCCCAGAGGAAAAGTCCACTCTATAAACATAATCCAATATCTATTTTTGGAATTCATAAGCAATACCAAACTGCTTCACACTATACCACCCAAAAACTTCTATAGCCTCTCACTGCAAGAGCTTGCTTTACAATTTCCTATGCCTGTGTTTCCTCTTCCTATAAGACTGTTCCCCATACTGCCTTGTAAAAAAGTAAACACTTAAAAAACATCAACTCTATGATTGAACAAGTCAAGTCTTGACTGACCTTAAAGATCATTTGGGGAAATATTGAAATCTTAAAATGTGAAGGGGGAAGCAGACTTGGCCCAGTGGTTAGAGTGTTCGTCTACCACATGGGAGGTCCACGGTTCAAACTCCGGGCCTCCCTGACCTGTGTGGAGCTGGCCCATGCACAGTGCTGATGCGCGCAAGGAGTGCTGTGCCACACAGGGTGCCCCCCCACATAGGGGAGCCCCACGCGCAAGGAGTGCACCCCACAAGGAGAGCTGCCCACTGCGAAAGAAAGTGCAGCCTGCCCAGGAATGGTGCTGCACATACAGAGAACTGATGCAGCAAGATGATGCAACAAAAAGAAACACAGATTTCCGTGCCACTGACAACAGATGCGGACAAAAAGAAGAACATGCAGCAAATGGATACAAAGAACAGACAACTGGGGTGGCGGGAAAGGGGAGAGATTAATTTTTTTAAAATGTGAAGGAATTAGGAAATCATCTAGCTCATTCTACATGCTAGACTGATGAAGGATGATTGAAAACCTAGAAAAGTTAATTTGGCTTGAAACTTTATCCTTATAGTTCTAGTTCATATTGTTTCCTTAAAAGTAATCACAAAAATTGTGGGCCTGGGGAGCAGATGTACCTCAAGTAGTTGGGTGCCTTCTTCTTATGTATGAGGTCCTGGGTTCAATTCCCAGTACTGCTTTAAAAAAAAAATTGTGAGCCAAATATCATCATATCAAATTTATAAGGCTAATAGTAATTATTTTTCAGGTTCTAAATTTTTATTTTGTTGACTGTTATTTGAAATAAATGACATAGATCTTGGGTATTTATTTTTCTTTTCATAGAGACTTTGATCTTCATGACAGTCATTGTAATGAGCTTCAACCAGTTACAATATTAAATGTGAACATACTCTGCATTTGTTTCTAGCAGCTGCATCCCACTGCTGACTTATATCAAGGTACATCATGGGACAGTGATTAAGAGCATGGACTCAGGAGCCAGACTACCTGAATTTAAATTCTGCCTCTAGCTCTTTCTAGTTGTGCAAATATACCCAAGTTATTTATTCCCTTTATGCTTCAATTTTCCATCTGATAATTGGGTATAATGCTACTACTTACCTCATAAAGTTGCTATGAGAAATACAAGATTTAAGTTTGCAAAGCGTTTAGAACAGCGCTTAGTTTGTTGTCCTACATGAGTTTTATTAAGAAGAAATATTAAGCTTGAACTAGTTATAACTAAACTCTCAGATCTCTTTCATTTATGTAGTTGCCAAGACTTTGCATTTAACCCTGTTGGCTTTCTTTTTTGATGGTGCCAACTCAAGGACATTCCCCCTTCGTGCACCTCCAACTATTGCTTGGTGCAGGTGCTAACGAGAGACTTGAAAAAGACAAGATAAAGAAGTCCTCTGCAAACTAAGCATGTGGTCTCCAGTCATCAAGGTTTGTATGCATCTAAAGCTGGAACCCAGCCAAATTTAATTACTTTGCAATACTCTAATTACTTTTAAATTAGGCATATAGTTAAAATTTGACAAGCACGTAAACTGACAAGCTGATCGCCAGACAAAATTACTATCCCAAACTGATTTTTAACTGGCAGCAAAATAAGCCCAGGAGGTTGTTATCCAAAGTACCACTAAAATGAAATAAGGAGCAGGGCAATGGGGACAGCTGTGATGATTACAAAACTGCCACGTCCACAGGTGGAATTAAATGTCTGTCCTGTTAGTGGGTAAAGACACAATTCAGGGAAGCAAGCCCTTCAAATTAAATCCTGCTCGGTTGTTCTGACGTAGCAGAAGATAAGGAAAGAATCAATTGGGGAAACGTAAGATGAGGAACTACAAAAATAAACTTGCCGTCCCCAACATCTGTGCATATAAAAGCATTATGTGGAACAGCTAAGATTTTTCCTAGAGTTAGCCAAAACCAAGATGGCGCCTTAAGTTGCGTGTTGTGTTTTATTCTTTCACCCGGTCAAAAGGGCTTTCCCCACTGTCTCTTTGTTTCCAGCTTTTGTTTTATTCTCTCTGTAAAAAGAATTGGCAGAGACATAAGGCAAGTCCAGAAACACAATTTGTAACCAATCTACTGCATTATTTTGCTACAAAAAGGGAGTTTGTGCTAACTATTTAATAAAGAAGTAGCCACTGCCTGGTGGAGATTTTCCCTATCAATAACCCCAGAACAGATTTGAATCAAAGAAATGACACATGGAGTGGCCAGATGTTTGGAGAGTAAGATGGGGAGTTAAGTTCACACAATTGTTCTGCCTCCTTGTTTTCGCTGAGGTCCTTTCCTGTGGTTGTAGGATGCATTAACAGGCAGCCTTGCTGCAGGCATATGCGCAGACATCAGCCCAGCACATCGGTGAGAGGCTGCTAACAGGCGGCCTTCCTTTTCCTGTGCAGCTGGTGTTTGCAGAAGGACATGATTTGAAAGTTGATTTATTTACCCTGTCTTTTTTTTTTTTTAATGAAAGGACGTAGATGTCTGTTTTTTGAAACAATTAATAAACTCTAATGATTTGATCGGAATTTAACTGAAAAACATCCTTGACTTGCGCCACGTAGAAATCTAAGGACTTTGTCTTTTGAGATGTCCATGAGATAGCTGCCCCACACAGAGCAAGATCGGAAGACATTTGGAGTCTTGTTTTGTGTTTTGTTGTTTTTTCGCTGTTGCTGCTCTTTTGTTTTGTTTTGTTTTTTAAATGAACAGCTGATCAAAAATTATTGCTTTTGTTTTATGAATGAAGAAATTTGTTTTCACTTGTGGAAGCCAGTGGGCTCCAGTTCATGCCCCTTCATTTTGTTTCTGCCGTCTGTGGAGACTATAAAGATGTTTATTGGCACTTGAACTACAGAGAGGGAGAGAATGGCCCGGGCTGGGCCTCCTCCTCCTGGGCAGCTCCTCCTCAAGTCCATTCAGAACGTCAAGAGATAAAGCCTGACTAAAGGGAAAAGGAAGAGTAGGGCAGAGAAGGCGCATGTGTGTGTTTCCCTTTAAAGCTGTTTAGTCACTCCTGTAAGTAGATAATATATAAATATGGGCACAGGACTAGAAAGCTTTAAAGGAATATTCAGTGAAAAATAATTTTCCCTCCCACTGCAATCCTTCACCAGCCACAAAAGATCCCTTACCAAAGGTAAACCTATTTACTAGTTTCTAAGTTATTCCTCTGGAGACAGCCTACATATGTCGATATAAGCATTCATATATGTCTATGCTTCTTAAGTACACAAACAATGAACAAAACACATTGTTCTGTACTCTGCTTTTTTCACTTAATAGTGCATCTGACAAGGGTTTTTTTCTGCTCAAAGAGCTATCAGGAGAGATAAGTAACGCTTCAGTTCAAGGAGCTGTGTCTGGTTCTGACTTACCATACTGACAATGGACAGCGCGCCAAGACAATGGACTCTACTTTAACATCAGGTACTCTAAGTCTGGAGAAATAGGAATCATGTTTAAAGACTTAAAACCTTAAAAAACAGGAAGTTTGGGGTAAAGCAGAAGAGAAAAAGATGAATGTATTCTGCTTGATAAAATATTATGTAGAACTGAGAATTGAGCAGAGAAATACTTTGAATGGAGTCTTTGCAAAACCAAAATCCATTGGATCCTTTCCCTGGCTTAGTAATAGAACGTTAAATTTACTGATCAGAGTGGCATCATTTTTTCTAGTTAAGGATATGGAGGAGAAATATGGGGTCAATATTCTGTAGACAATATTTAGGGATGTGGAAAGAGAACAAACTATGCAATCAGGCAAACCAGGATGTGAATACTGGCTAGACCAGTCATTAACTTAGGCAACTTCTTTAACCTCGCTGGACCCTGATTTTATGTAAAATAGAAATACCTACCTTAAAGAGTGGTTGTGAGAATTTGTTAAAAGAAAAAGAGCAAAGCACTGTAGGAGTCCACTATTACAGAGATAATACCACATAACAAACAATCCCCAATTCTCCATGACTTGAAACAATGAATATTTATTTCATGTTCATAGGTTGAAGTCTATGGAGTAGGGAGACTACTTCATCCACAGTGAACCATGGCAAGGCAGGAAGGGAAAGAAGAGCTGTAAAAAGTATATACAGGAACCTGGTACAAAACAGTGCCAAAAACATGGAAGGTTCACATAAATGGGAGTTACTATTGCTATAGGTTTATGCATGCAAGATATAGGAGATGGCACTGAATTTATAATAATTCTAAAACACACCCTAAAAAGCACTGTTTTAAAAAAAAACTAAATCAGTTTGTTAACGTGTTATTTTGTTCTTCTCCTAATCAGAGCTGATCTATACGGTGCCACTGTGTGGATCTGGAAAAGGTGTTCCCTCCAAGCAGATGCAGCCCGAGGGCCAACGGCATGGCAAACGCACAACAAAAAAGCATCTCTTCTGTGGGGCAAAGTTAGCTCCACACAAAAGCATGTGTCTTTGGGGCTCAGAGAGTAGAACAAGGGCTGCCCCCTCAGCTGGGCACACTGTGCAGCATGCACTGGTTAATCAACACCATCTAGCAATTCGATTCACAGCTTTCTTTTTGTTTTACAAGTTACAGACAAGAAAGTTGGAGCTTTAGATTCATACTGGCACCCAATTCCCATAGCTCCTACTGCCTTTCATCCGAATCCAGACCCACATGACCCAAGAGCTCCCAGGTGGCCCTGGCGCCTGGAAACTGGGATTATAGAGAAATGTACAGACTGACACAATTTAACTTCTTTCATCCTGACTGACAGGATTAGGACAGAAGGGAAGAGGAGGGAAAACTAAAGAAGCTTTATAGGTGCTGACATTATAAGCTTGTGGATGGATAAACCCCTCAGAGGGAGGGGTGTGTGAGGCAGCAAACAAGGGGAGAGAGCATGAGAGGGGCACATGGGGGCGTGGTGGGAGTGTAGACCCCTATGTCTACACATAACCACCATTATGAGAAAATTATGGATTTCAATACCAAATTGCTTATTTTGAAAAGTAATTAGTAAGTGGCTGGTAAACAATGGTTCTGCTGATGGAACATTAATTTTCCCCCAAAGTTATTTAGCCCCTAGGGCATAGAAGGCAGAGGGGAGAGAGGAAAGGAGAAAGAGAAAAGGGCAAAGGAGAGGAAGAAGGAGTGGGAAAGGAAGGGGAAGAGAGGGAGAGCCCGGTAGGGGATGGGAATGGAGGAGATTGGAAGGAAGGGAGGGAAGGCAGGAACTGTATCTGCTTTATTCCCCAAGGTCGCGAACACAGAACCTGGCATAGAGGAGTTGCTCATTAATATGAGTGCGCTGAGTAAGAGAGGAGATGAGATTGTAACAGTGACTGCCATGATTTTACCAGCAGGATTGCCCAGTGACTAAAGTAGAATGTCTGAAGTTCCCATGGACTTGTTACATATCTTATCTAGCATAACTCATCAGACCTTTCCATAATTCCTTCATCTTCATTCTAGATCTTATCCTTCTTTTTTCCCTCTTTACCCCGTGCAGGCAGAGCAAAGTATCCTTCGCTTGCTCGTACGCTCGTTCTCTCTTCGGTTTTCCTGTTTTCTTGCCTGTAAGAGTCTGTTAGACACTTCCTTTGAGGTTTATTTACATCCTGACTATGAATCTTTGAAATACTCTCTCTCCTGGTCTTCAATCCAGTGACACCATGTGGCCCCCTTAGCCAGTCACAGATAGTAACAGCTTGTCTGGAGATATGAACTGCCAGTGGTTTTCTTCAGTGCTGTCTAGGTGTAGGCTCCTGAGGAAGGCAGAAGCACTGAAGGACACTCCCTGTCTCAATTCTTGGACATGGTCCAGAAACAAAGCATGGCTTCCTCTCAGTCTTTAAAATGTCATCAGGTTAAATCAGGTCTTACATACTTCTCCCTGAGCTTCAAGTCTCAGAAATGAGTCCCGCCATTTCACAACCCAATCTTCTTCCCAGACCTTTCTAGAGCCATTCAGAACTCAACTGCTGGTACCAAGATTCAACATTCTGGTGTTGGCATGTTAATTTTGAAAGAATCATGAGGCTTCATCTGATTTAGTGAAAGAAATTAGTGCTTGCTGAATACAGCCCAATTATTACTACATTAATTCATATATTTTAACAGCTGACATTGGTTATAGGCATGCATCAGGATATTTCGATACCTTGGTTGACACAAGCTGCTGCTCCATGACTGCTGAACTTCCCCTCCCCCTGTCCCAAGGCCAAGATGGTTACTCCGTATTTGGAGTCACTTTGACCTCAAGGGCCCACGGTATTATCCTATTAGCTGGGAATGGATAAATTGAACTATTATTGGGAGATACCCCAACAAATTGGTCACTAAACTGACACTCTTTGAGACCTGTTTTCTCCCAAGCCCAGATTCTAATAAATAAATAACTTTTCAGAGATGGAAGAAACTTAAACATGCCACTAAGGGAATATAGCAAAACACCTTCTCAAGGATCATCAAACTTAGCATGTGAATATATACACACACACATACACACACACACACATACATATGTACTGTGTTGGTTTGAGTAGACCCCAGAAAATTATGTTCTTAAATTGAGCCTATTTTGAACCTTTGATTAGATTAGATCTTAAGAGTTAAGAGCGGTTTGATTAAATTGCTCCATTAGGTATAGCCTAGGATGAGTCTTAATCCTCTTTACTAGAGTCCTTTATAGTTTTTTGGAATAGAAGCCTCAGACACAGAACAAAGGCTGCACAAACAGAAGGAAACTTCCAGAAGATGGTGAGCCAGAGAGAGAAAAGCTACAGACAGAGAACTCAAAGCCAAAGAGATGAGTCCCAGAGGCAAAGGGAGAAAGGAGTCTACCGGTTTTGTGCCCTGCCATGTGCTTGATCACCCACAGCTGAACTCAGGGAGAAAGTGAGCCTGGAGGAGAAGGCAGAGACTGGCAGGCAGGGGCATCATTGTGCCTTGCCACACTGCAGGAGTCCAGGATTCCCAGCAGCCAACCTTCAGTGAGACACCATCTCTGATGATGCCTTGATTTGGACATTTTCACAGCCTCAGTACTGTAAGCTTTTAACCTGATAAATTCACATTGTAAAAGCCAACCCATTTCTGGAGGAATTGCATTAGGACTAAAACATTTACCTTGCTGAGCAGGTAAGCATGTTTTCAACTTCAAGTAACAATTACTTAAACGAAGGAAGGGTTTATATAGCAAGATGTCCAGGGTAAACTATTGCTGTAGCTGGTGCCACAGTTCAGCGGTACCCAGTAACATGTCTTTTGAGATTCTTTTGGACTTTTCCTTATACATTAGCCCCATGATCACAAGATGGCTACTGCAAGCCAGGCAGGAAGAAGGGGTGGGGAAAAGGAGGCCTTCTCCTTGTGACACTTCAGGAAAGGAAGAGATCTCCAAGGGACCACTGCTTAATTTTATTGGCCAAAGCCGTGTCACATGGCCACTACTACCTGTAATCAAGGTAGTAATCATGTATATACCTTCCAGACTTTAGAGTAAAAGAATGTAAGGGAGAATTGGGTACTAAATGAACCAGCTTGTAATACATGCCACAACTTGGTTAGCAGAAAGACTTTTATGCCAGGGATGCTTTGCACACAGTAGGCACACAGCTTAGAGAATAGCAGAAATGGCCTTTCACAGACCATTTTGCCAGTGTTCTCCAGGATAAGTAAGTTTTTTAAGATCCTTTATGACCTGGCACCAACGAATTGTCCATTTTATTTCCTGCACTTTCCTCCATGGGTCTTAGGTTCTTACTTCATATATCCATTATCAGTTCCCAAGCAGACTCAACTCCATGCTGTACTTACTACCTTCAAATACCCTGCTGTCAATCACTCATGCCAAAGACTCTATTCTAAATGCTTTTCCTGCATCATCTCATTTGAGCACTGGAGTAAAATGGTGAAAGCATAGGTAGTCATTGCCTTCATATGGCTTACAGATTAGGGGAGAGAAATTTATTCATGTTAGTGTAACAAAATGTGATCAAAGTTCTGAAAGGAAAACTACTGGGAAATAGAGGAACCAACAGCAGAGAAATCTAACCTATTACCTGCCTACCAAAACCTTATTCTATTCTTCAAGGCCTAAGTCAAATGCTACGTCTTCACCATTCTCCACGTCCCCCATCACCATCAGAGTTAACTGCTCCTCTGTGTCCATTTTTTTTTTTAGGAGGTTCCATGGATTGAACCCAAGACCTCAAACATGGGAAGCAGGCCTTCAACTACTGAGCTACATCTGCTCCTCAATGAGAGCTGATTTCTTTATTTTTAGGAGGTACTTACTGGATATTGAAACCGGGACCTTGTACATAGAAAGCAGGTGCTCAACCACTTGAGTTACATCTGCTCCCATCCTCTGTGTTTTCTTAGTAATATTAAAGAGCATTTCAGGAAGCGGACTTGGCCCATTGGTTAGGGCGTCCGTCTACCACATGGGAGGTCCGTGGTTCAAACCCCAGGCCTCCTTGACCTATGTGCAGCTGGCCCATGAACAGTGCTGATTCTCACAAGGAGTGCCGTGCCACACAGGGGTGTCCCTGCATAGGGGAGTCCCACGCGCAAGGAGTGCGCCCTGTAAGGAGAGCCGCCCAGCGTGAAAGAAAGTGCAGTCTGCCCAGGAATGGTGCCGCACACACAAAGAGCTGACACAACAAGACGACGCAACAAAAAGAGACACAGATTCCCATGCCACTGACAACAACAGAAGTGGACAAAGAAGAACACTCAGCAAATATACACAGAGAACAGACAATTGGTGGGGGGAAGGGAAGGGAAGAAAAATTTAAAAAAAGTAAAGAGCATTTACTTTGAGATAGGCTTTAAGCTAAATACTAATCATTGAGACTTTACATCAACCAGTAAACCACCATTTTATGGATGAAGAAACTGAAACTTAGACCTATATAAGCAGATTTTTGCACTAAGGCATTTCTCTGGAATCTTCCTCTCCCATATGGTCACTTGGCTGTCTTCTTTACAGGTTCAAACATCACCTCCTCCAAGAAGCTTTCTTTGGTCATTCATTCTTAAAGAGCTGCTGTTCTGAGTCACTTTCTAGCACATCACTTTATTTTTTTCATAGCCCATCATGCTCTGAGATCATATCTTTTATTTCTGTGTCTTCCTTCTTTAGAATGTAAGCTCCATGAGGCCAAGAAAAGTGTCTTCCTCGGGAAGCGGATTTGGCTTACCTGATAGAGAATCTGCCTACCACATGGGAGGTCCAGGGTTCAAACTAGAGACCCATGACTCGTGTGGAGCTGGCCCATGCAAGGAGTGCCGTGCCACGCAGGGGTGTCCCTGCACAGGGGAGCCCCATGTGCAAGGAGTGTGCCCCATAAGGAGAGCCACCTAGTGTGAAAAAAGTGCAACCTGCCCAAGAATGGTGCCGCACACACGGAGAGCTGACGCAGCAAGATGACACAACAAAGAAGAGACGCAGTTTCCCAGTGCCGCTGACAAGAATACAAGTGGACACAGAAGAACACACAGCAAATGGACACAAAGAGGAGATAACTGGCAGGGGTGGGAGGAAGGGGAGAGAAAAATAAAATAAATCTTTAAAAAAAAAAAGTGTCTTCCTCTATATAAGGTCACTATCTATAACACTTAGAAAGATGCCTGGCACATAGTAGGCCTTCAACTAAAATTGTTGGATGAATGAATGATTTATTTAATGAATATACCAAAGTAGTGGAATTGACATTTAAACCAGATGTGTCTTTCTTCAAAGTCCAGAATTTACTTTCTTTTATAGCACTTCATACAAACCATCTTGCTTTAGAGTTTGCTATTTACTCTTCCATGTCTGTTCATGGTTCTGAGGGTGATGCCAATGATGACATAGACATCTTTCTATCTCTCCTAGCTCCTTTGGGACATTGCCATGCTCCCCAGATACTCCATCCATATTTGCTGA
This sequence comes from Dasypus novemcinctus, assembly GCF_030445035.2. NCBI lineage: Eukaryota > Metazoa > Chordata > Mammalia > Cingulata > Dasypodidae > Dasypus > Dasypus novemcinctus. The sequence goes on along the minus strand of NC_080673.1, from coordinate 153,008,779 downwards.
GATCAGTTGAATAGTATCCATGACGTGCCAGAGATGGAAAAAGTGCCCTGAGACCCTGTATGACGCTCCTTTCCTTTCCCCTGAGATTAGCACTGTGGAAGGAGAAAGGATCCTTCTCAGAGCCTCAAAGGGCAGGTCAACAGGTCCAAGCAGTCATTCATGACCATCATAAGGAGGCACCACTGGTTCTGAGCTGGTGGACTCTACTGTGAAGGGTGGCCACAGCTTCCAGCCGGTGTGACCCACATTCAGTGGGGGAAGGTTTCAACCCAGCCTCTTTTAGGGGATGATGGGCCATGGGCTCAAGGTGCTCAGAGAGACCTTGCAGCTGCTGGCAAAGGAACCTGCTTGTCTTTTGTTACTGCTAGCTGGGTTTCTTCTCTACTAGTGAGAATGGCAGGGTATTCAGAGGAAAGAGGACTTTCCTGTCACAGGGAGAATGGATATAACTTGGCAGAAAGGCTCCTGACAAGCAGCAACTTCCTGCCCTGTCTGACTTGGCTTTCACATCTTCTTTGGCTAAAATAATGATGGAACCTTACAATGCTCTGCAAACTCAGTCCTCCTTATCTGTGCCTGTGGAGAGAGAGCAGTGAAGCGTTTCTCTGGGACTTACAAAAAAATGCACTCTGTTGTCAATAGAAAGCCCAAAGGAATAAAGAAGCCAAAACCTGCTCCTGTGCACAGAACCACGTTGGTTACCCCACAGGCGAGACCCTCTCCGGAGCCACAGGGACGTTTGCACAACGAGGCAGTCAGGCAGGCCCTCCATTCCTCCTCTGGAGGCACAGCTGTGGAGGGGAGAGCTTCACCTCCTTCCCCATGCTTTTCTTTTTGGGCAGGAATTTAGAAAAGGCAGTCCACTCACCTGGATTGACAGTGAAGGCAGCTGCCTAAGGGTATGATTTGACAGCAGCTAGACATGACTTCCTCCCTCAAAATAAGTCCCCACTGCCTGAATTTTTTCCATTACTGTAATTCCTTTGGGTCTTACAGAATCAGTCTTTAAGGGAGTCCTATCAAAATTGCAAAGCCCCCTCAAAAGTTGTAATAATCCACTACACTGGGGTTGGCAAACTTTTTCTCTAAAGGGTCGGATAATAAACATTTCAGGCCATATGGTCTCTGTCACTACTCACCTCTCCATTGTACAAACAAGCAAAAGCCATAGACAATATGTAAATGAATAGGCATATTTATTTTCCAATAAACTCTATTAATGAGAATTGGCAGCAGGCTGGATTTGACCTGTGACTGTGATTTGCCCATCTCTACACTAAAGTGTAAGTCAGTGACGTTTCCTTGCCTGCTCTTTATCCCTAGAGACTTTCGTATATGTGGCACACAGTGAGGAGTTGTTGAAAGTTTTTTGTTAAAAAATTTATAAGCTAACAACAGCTCCCAAGAAGCTTGTTTGATGGCATACCTTTCCAGAAGGAGACTCAAGATTGGTAGATATAGTGGGTAGGTATTCAGGGGCTGAGAGTTGGGGAGGTAAGGCTCTAAAATGAAATTTACTAACTTAATTTCAGTCTAATAGATTCCATTTATAATAAATCTCAAGCTCTAATTACTGGCTGAAACCACTGTCTCTCCATATGGGGACCAGCAGAGCAGGAGAGTGGGAAGTGAGGGAGACCAGTGGCAAGCCAGGAACCCAACAGCCAGAGCATGGCTATTCTTTCAAGCTTGGGCACACTTCTTCTTCCCCTGAACTCAGAAAAGAAATTTGCTTTTGTCATTTCATTGAGTGAACTGGTTTCCCACTGTTCTGACGCAAAAAAAAAAAAAAAAACTGCTAATGTCCATTGGTTAGTTGATTTTTAAAAGGCCAGCTCTACAATACCCTGTTCCACTTACCTTCTCTTCTCCCTAGTTGTAGTTGCATCACTGTGGTAATCATGCAATCCAAGATCAGCCTGTTGATCTCTTTCAAGATGGTGGATGTCATGATGGTGAATTTCTACATTGATTTTAGGTAATAATCACTGTCAAGTTAAATTTAGGTGTTTCTGAACCATTCGGGTTTAGCAGAAGTTGGAGGACAAAGGCCTGAGTTGGTGTACTCATCACAATTCCAGACAGCCTGAACTTGTGTCAGTCAGAATAGGTTAGGTTATGCTGTAATAATGAACAACCTCAAATTTCAATTTCCTAACTCAACCAAAGTTTATTTCTTGCTCATGCCACATGTCCAACATGGGTTGGCAGGCAGATTCTACAGTCATCCAGGGACCCAGATAAAGGCAGCGCCAACATGATACATGCCTTCTTGGTCATGTCATCAGAAGAAAGGGAGCATGGCAGATCATGTACTGGCTTCTGCCCAGCAGTGCCATTTCTGCTCATGTTCCACTGACCAAAACAAGTCAGCTGCCCTATGTAACCTCAAAGAAAGTAGATAAGTACAACCCTACCATGAGCCTGGAATGATAAAATATTTATGAGAAGGTCTAATGATAATGAGGGTAAAGGAGTGGAGCTTCAGGGGAGTGTATTTGCACAAGAAGTCAAGGAGCCTCATGGGAAATGGAAAAGATACACAACTAGAGTCTGAGCACTGATATTGAGGAAAAGAACCCCAAGACCGTAGGAACAGGAGTTAAACTGAGTATTTCAGGTGGTGTCGCAGACAGAAAAACACTTATCCAGAAAAAATTATTGAGGGTGCAAGTTGAAATGGGAGCTGATATTGAGGCCAGTCAAGTACTTTGCGGTGGGAGAAATAGTCAGACTGCCTTCTTCCTGGAAGAAGAAACTTTTTAAAAGTCTGAGTCATATAGCATGTGGTGATCAGTAGATTCTGTATGAAACCAAGGAAACAGGGGAGTGCTGCTTGTGGTTCAAGCACAGAGGTAGTATTTGGAGTGGATAAGGTTATTAATTAGGGGAACAGTGATGCTGGTGGAGAAGACAATGGAGAGATGAGGAAGAAGCTGGTGTGTCTTCTCTATCCTAGCCTGCACCTTATGCCCTTCCCTGTAGCATGGTACAAGTGCCCTAGACAAAAGAGCAACAGGCCTCACAGAACAAGGCCACCTCATACAGTAGTGCGGGCCGAGCACCATGCAGCATTGGGGGTGCCAATCACACTGCGGCAGATGTGACTCGAGTCCCCTGGAGCTGGGCGGGAATCTTGGGTGGTAGCCCTGTCTTCAAGCCCCACTTAAGGCAAGTTCCTGAACTCTTGCTCTTCATTTCACAGAGTTCTTGACCTCAGAGTGGTTTCCTATTTCTGGTGTCACCCTCAGCCTTTGAATATGACATCAGACTTGGGTTTTCTCTCAGTGCTTACTAGGGCATAGTTTGCACACGGCTTGGAAGGAGGTCACAAGGGGTGAATTCTCGACCATGCAAGGCAGTTGGTCCTGATGAGGAGAGGCAGAGGAAGATGGCTATCTGCAAGTATTGACATACTCCACATAACACCACAAACCAGAGGGAGGGATTAGGATGAGACTGCAATTCTCATGAGCAGATGATACGAGAATTAAATTTTTATTGCAATTATTATGGGCCTACTGGGCCACTCAGGCTGGCTAACCTAGAAAAACACCTCTACCAGGGGTATGCCCAGTGTCTAGCCTAACCCTTGGTATAAAGAAGATCTTCATTAAATTTTTTATAAAAGCATTCATGAATATGTATGTTTAAAGAATAGATCAACTTTCTTTTCTCCATAGTCATAAGAATGTTGTGAATTTAACCCCCCCAAAAAAATAAATAAATAAAAAACTCTAGACATGAAAAAGTCAATCAACCAGAGTGAAAGGATGGTTGCTTTTGTTCTATAGGAAACCAAGTAACCATTTAGAGTAGGACTGATGTTTTAGGAAGTGTTCATTTTAGATACAGTCTCCCTTATGAATGAGCCATTATAATTTTAGTCTTCAAATATTCAGGAGTAGAGAGAATTTATAGCTCTTAAAACCCATGTAAAAATATTGGGCAGGGTTAGTATCTGACATGCTATTGGTGCTACATATTGAAGGTGTTACCACCTTGAAAACTAACATTAAACTTCAACAGTGTTGCCATAGCAGTGTTGCTATCGTTAATTTCATGTTTCATTTTTACTAGGTTTTGGTGTCCAGTTTGTTTAGTCAAGAAAGCACTGGCCTGCTTGTTACTGTGAGGGTATTTTATAGATGGGATTTGTATCTATAATCAGGTGATTGCATCTACTGTCAACAAAGGAGACTGGCCTCAGCAATGTGGGGTGTCTCCCCATCCAACCAGCGGGAAGACTTAAAGGCCAAAACTGAGGATTTCAGAAATCAGAAAGAAGAATTTCTGCCTCAATTTCCACATTCACCCTTCCTGGACATTCTAGCCAGCTATTTCCCCTGGGGAATTCAGACTAAGGACTCAGCATCACCTTTATCAGCGTTTTCAGCTTGTAACCTGCCCTACGGAGTGCAGGCTTGCTAGCCTCCACGTTCATGTGAGCCACCTCCTTATAAATCTCTTTGCATATGTGTGTGGGCATATCATGTTGGCCCCATTTCTTTGAAGAAGCCTGACTAATACAAGTATTAAACAAGATAAAGGGGAAAATGCTTAACTCTTCATTCTTTTGAGTACAAGAAATGCATCTAGGGCAGCGGACTTGGCCCAGTGGTTAGGGCATCCGTCTACCACATGGGAGGTCCGCAGTTCAAACCCCGGGCCGCCTTGACCCGTGTGCAGCTGGCCCATGCGCAGTGCTGATGTGCGCAAGGAGTGCTGTGCCACGCAGGGTGTCCCCGCGTAAGGGAGCCCCACACGCAAGGAGTGAGCCCCGTAAGGAGAGCTGCCCAGTGGGAAAGAAAGTGCAGTCTGCCCAGGAATGGCACCGCACACACGGAGAGCTGACACAACAAGGTGACACAACAAAAAGAGTCACAGATTCCCGTGCCACTGACAACAACAGAAGCGGACAAAAGAACACGCAGCAAATAGACACAGAGAACAGACAACCGGGGTAGGGGGGGAAGGGGAGAGAAATAAATAAATAAATTTTTTTTTAAAAAAAGAAATTCATCTACTTGCTTCTCCTAGCATAAATAAAAATACATTAATATAAATTACAATTAATGTTCATAAGTGCATGATAATCATTTTTACAAAATCACAACACTTGAGAAAACCAATAATGCAGATGAAACCAAGTCAACTTCAGACAAACATGCCTCAAAACACGTATGTGACCTCCTCCCCACCTCTCTTGCCCATATTCTTCCTCACAGAGACACATGTTGAAATGTAGCAATGATGAAAATCTGATTCACCATCAAGATCCTTGGTTCCAAAATATCAGCTCATAAATAAATATAAAATATAAAACCCTATCTGGAAACAAAGAAAAGAGCCTGGAAGAAGGGAAGGGCAGTTCTAGCTTAATTTTTAGGGCACATCATCTAATGGATTTGTTACTGGATTTTGTCTAGGTTCTTAACTATGCTGCAAAAACGAATTTCAAGAGCACGTCGGGTGAGTTAGGCCAGAAATTTATTAAGGTAGGGAGGGAAGAGAAGTGGGAGAAAATAACAGATCATGGGTCCCAGGTAGAGAGCAAGGGGCTGAAAACTGTTAAAGAGGGCTGAATACAATTTCCCATTATAGATGATAAATGCTCAGGTTTTATTTGCTGGCCATCATGGCAGGGGGAAAATGGCAAGAGCAAGGCACAGAAGACAGGAACAGGCACATGGACCTGCAACGGGCCTGGCACTGGGACATGGCGAAGGCAAGAGGGCAAGAGAGCTTGGCACTTGTTCTTTAAACCATTAATTATTCCACCCCTTTGATAATGGCAGGGGGAGTTCCAGCTGTTTGCTGTTTTGATTGATTCCCCCACCCATCAATCCCCCATGAGGGCCCAATTATAAAGTCCTTGGAGAATATCTGGGGCTTCTCCTGGCTTCTGGAGGAAATCTTGTTCTGAATGGCAGAATACCAGGGGTGGGGGGGAGGGACGGGACGGGACTTCCAGCAGCCATCTTGGGGCCATTGATGTCCATGTGGACTCTCTGCCAGGTTCCAGATCCATCTATTGATTCCCTGTCTTACTAGTCGTCTTCAGGTTACTCTGCTGTGTTAGGGTGAATTGTGTACCCCAGAACAATGCATATTCTTAATCTTAATCCATTCCCGTGGGTGAGAACCCATTGTAAATAGGACCTTTTGAAGCTGCTATTTGTAGTTAAGATGTAGCCAAGTGAATCAGATGGCTCTTAATTCTATTACGGGAGGCCTTAGAGAAAAAAGCAAGAAGCTGGAAGTCAGCAGAACCTGGTAGAGCAAGGAGAGAACATGGCAATGTGATGGGAAAGCCAAGGAACCCAAGGATTTCTGGCCAGGCAAAATGCTACCTACCCCAGGAGGAAGTATGCCTTCCAGCCTGCAAAACCGTGAACAATAAATTCCCATTTTTTAAGCCAACCTATAGTGTGGCATTTGTCATAGCAGCCAGGAAATTTATACACCTACCAAGACGTATGTTGGCCATCACAAAATTCATTTTTAACAAAACTTTCCCCCTCATGTTCTGCCTTTTGAGAACACCACAGGAGATCAGACAACTGGGGTGGGCATGGGGAGCTACTGCTCCTATCAACATTTCCTTAGCAAGGACCCTTCACCTTGGCACTGACAGTGTCCACATAATTTCAGCAGGGCAAGAACCAGCCTCATTGCACCCTCTTAGAGGTATCAGCACAGCCACATGGTACTCCTTCCCCAGAGGTCTGAGGCTCAGCTCTGCTGGAACCCTCCACTGAGCTTCCAAATTTTGATAATCCCAACCTCCTTTCCCCTTGTTTCCCCAGCCCTAGGGTAGCTACTTCCAGCAGTTATGACATTTGTGCTATCTCCATGGTGCCTTTTTTTTCCTTCAGCCCTCGCACACCTGTGTAACCAATTCTCCATATTAAATTCCCTCTGTTGAAATATCAAATGTGGCTTTTGCTTTCCTGACTGGACCCTGACGGATAGTCAGCCTTAAAAAGAAAGCTTAGGGTGATTTGACATTTCAATTACTATCAGTTTTTCGGAAAGACTCATTTGGACTCTCCGTTAGAAAAACAAAAGGCTATTTTAAGGAAATTCAATCTCTGGAATGACTGCTTTTCAAATGCCACCACGCAAATAGGAATGGAAGAAATTCCTGTGAATGCCTGTTGGAAAACATTCATTTTATTCAAAGCTTTCCCTCTTTGCATTTGGAGGTTAAATAAATGATAGAATTTATTATTCCACAAAACAAACCATTTCATTTATTTTTGGTAAATTGCACTAAATGTAGTTTAATTACTGTGTCCAGAATAGCATTTCACATCTGGGGCCCCAAAAGCTAGTATTGCTGTGGACATTTGGGAAAAAGAAATGGAGCCCTCTTGTGGCCAATTTAAATGCTGCAGCACCCTTGAAGTTGAATGTTGCTTGTATTGCTAGCACACCTAGGTCACCGGATCTTTGAGCAGAAAGGTACTGTAGGGATTCTACCCTGCAATACCACAGAACAAAGAATCTGTGGTTTAGAGAAATAATATCTGCGCGTTTTGAGACCGCACAACTACAACCTACAAACACTAATAAACTGTGTAGCCAAGGTCATTAGTCAATGTCAAATTTTATTAGCAGGAAGTAGAGAGAGTGACTATAGATCTGAGTATGTCTAGGCAATCAGGTGGAAGAGAGGCCTGGATTCCTTACCTGGCAGAAGTCCTAACACAAACCACAGTAATTTGCCCCTGAATTGGTTACACACGTGGATACGGCCCCAAGGAATCACAGTGAAAACTCAATAAATTCAGCAAAAAACTGACACACAGGTAAAATGTGTTTCAGCCTGTGCATGGATATCCTTGTGTGCAGAGAAAGGAGGATCTGGTGAAGGCGAGTGGTACAGGCCTGGGCAGGGAAGAGTGAAGTGCTTAAGCTTAGGAATTGGGTGACACTGCCTTCCAATGTCATCTCGGCTCGTTCCTAGCTATGTGACTTAGGGCAAGTTATTTAATGATTGTGTTTCTCAGATATAATAACATCTATTTTAAGACAATGTATAGGGTAGTGAGTGAGAGCGCAAGCTCCAGAGCCTGGCTGCCTGACTTCAAATCCTAACCCTGCCATTTACTTTGTGACCTTAGGAAAGTTACGTTTCTGTTCTTAATCCATAAAATGATATAAAATAATACCAACTTCTCGGGGTTGTACTGAGGATTAAATGAGTCAATATTTGTACTTCTCCTAGAATGGGCCTCAGGAAGCATCTTCCCTCATTATTAGTATTTAAAGTATCTTACAATGTCTTCTACATGGTAAACGTACAATAAGTGTTAGCTTTATTCTTAGCAATTTACTTATTTCCAGTTGCCTATTTCCTTTTCTCCTAGGCTTTTTAGGTTGCATCATATGAAATTGTCATTTTCATAGGTCAAATCCTTGAATTCAGCAATTTCTTGGTTTAAGTTCAAAGAGACTAATGTTTGTTTCTAGGTTGCGTTAATGGCTATTGGCAAGGGCCTAAGACTGAGGAAGAAAATGGAACTTTCTTCCTGGTTTCATACCACTGAGCCCAGAACCCTCACTTTGAACAAGTTTACCCCCTGCCTTGCCTGTGATGCAAAAACTTGAGCAGTTTTAAGTGAGACAGTCTGTCAGCCATCCTGTGCTAGTCCCTGGGAAGAAAGGGCAGGGCTGAGGAAGGAGGCGGGTGGACTGGCGGATGTGTATCAAGTAGGGCCTGGTCAGGAAAACAGAACCCGTCCCAGGGAGTTCAATCGAGTGAATTTAATATCAAGAACTGGTTACCAAGGTGTTAGACAGCTGAAAAGCTAAAGAGACAGTGGGGCAGCCCAGAGATCAGCAAGAGCAGGCAATTGTGACAACCTGTACTGCTGTACAGATTCAGGGAAGAGGGGGTGTGGCCAGAACGCACGGCCAGGACCACCCAGCAGATGGAACCCCTAGAGATGACCCCCACCCAAAGCAGAGGGGAAGGCCAAAGCAGAGGGGAAGGGGGCAGTGGGGATCTCCCCTCCTTCTGCTCTTCAATCTCCTGCTCTGCCTCTCCTTGGCTGAGCATAATCTGACCCTAGTTGGCAAGGAAGCCTGGGAAAGGTAGTTTGCAGGGACTTGTCCCTTGTAGTACAGAGCAGAGCAGGAAGACAAAGGGGAATGGATTTGAAAGCAAAGAGGTCGATTCCTGGCACAGAGAAGCTGGAGCCAAGAGGAGAAAGAAGGGGAAAGAATGGGAAATGGTAGACAACAACATAAAATCCGGCTGCTGCCATTTTGTCTCCAGAGCTTCAGAGTCTCCACAATCCAATGGGAATAAAATCCTGGCACTTTCCCAATTTAACCAGGTAATTCCAAACAAAATCTGTGAGAACCACAATATTCTGCCTTTGGTGCCTTCATGACATGGAGAAGGGGACAGGCAACTCTAGTAGGTATTCTCTGGAAATCTTCAGGTTGACCTAAACTCATTCTGGAAGAAAGGTTAAGAGACCAGACCTGCTTAATTCATGGCCTGAGGCCTTTAGTCCTGACCTTCGAACCCAGCAGCCATGGATCCACATTTCAGAAATGTGTTTGTTTGTTTTAGGAGGTACTGGGGATCAAACCCAGGGGCTTGTACATGTGAGGCAGATACTCAACCACTGAGCTGTATCTGCTCCACATCATTTTAAATGTTATCTCATCCAAGACTAAGGAATCATGATGACTAATTGCATGTGGTATTCTTGATTGAATTCTAGAATAGAGAAAGGACATTAGTGGAAAACATGGTTTCCCATCATTTAGTTAATAGGATTGTACTAGTGTTAATTTTTTTTAGTTTTGATAAATCCATCATGGATATGTAAGACGTTAACCTTAACATAAAACTTAGTAAATGGTATATGGGAATTCTCTGTACTATTTGTCTTCTGTAATCTAAATTTGTCTCACAATAAAAAGTGGTGTGTTTGTGTGTGTGTTTAGAGTTACCTCCTGCAGAAAGCTTTCTTCCATTAGCTTCAGCTGGCAGCTCCAGCAGGCTGCCGTGATGCTGCCAACTTACCGAGGCATTGCCGAGGAGACGATGACCCCGTTGCCCAAACCCCCATAACAGTCAGTGAATACATCCTGAGTGTCAGAAAGACCATGTCTGGGAAGACTTTTATGGACATTTCATTAATAGAAAATGTAGATTCATTAATACCAGCCTACTTATAAAGAAAATCACCAACCCCTTTGCCATGAGTATGACCATGTGTTTGCTCTCATCCAAGGGTTTTCTGTCATGATCCCGCTGCTTAAGACTGTGAGCTGGGTCATGTTCAAGTTCAATAGGTGAAGTTCATGCTCCAGAGAAGTCTTAAAGACCAGCCACAATAACTGGACACAGATAATCAGGGCTTATCTGTAAGTGGACTGACTTTACAGAGACACTTATCTTTAAACTTTGCTCCAAATAATTTTTAGAAAAAGCAGAATATAAACACATGCATACATACATGTGTAACCAGTTTGGGAAGGAGTCCAACTTACTGGCATATAAATGAGAAACGATTTTACTGTTTTTTTCCAGTTAACTGCCCTCGCTGTGCTCTACCAAAGTCCTCATTTTCCCACTGGAGTCATCCTTCTGAGGCATATGAATCCAGTTCTCTGCCTTTTCATTCATTTTTGGTGATTTAGTCTGGATACCAAGACTTAGTCCTCTCCATGTGAAGTTTTCAGTGTTGTACTAGACTCAACTTTGCCCTCCCTCCCTCCCTACACAGGCTGGTGAGACTCTCCTCGGCAGGGATCCCCTCCCTTTTTCCGGTAGTTCCTGCTCTCCTGGTGGGCTGGGAGGAGGGAAAGGGAGAAAAGTTTCCACTGGAGACTGCCCAAGGCGAGGTAATTGGCCTCCTTTCTGTGAACTCATGGTCACAAACCACTAACCTAACTTCTGACTCTAGACTCCATGGTACAGGTATCAACTACCTTGGTCCCTAATAAAGAGGCCCTTGATTCCATCTTTCACTGATCCACAAATGCTGGCCTCACAACCACATGGCCCTGTTATAACTGCCTCTCCCCAGCAGTTCCTGGGAAAACAGTGGTCCCCAAGCTCAGGGCACAGGCTCAATTCATCTTCTGGGCCTCTTGGACACTGGCAGCCCAGTGGGGGTTAAGGAATTTCTTGTCTCCTCTTTGTCTGGCTATGCTGTGCTGTGCTAGAGTTAGACGGGGTCAGTTCAGAAGACTGGTGGTTGCTAACAGTGAAGAGAATGCCCCCTCACCTTTCCTACAGAACCCAGTCTATAAGTAATTTGAAGGTTGCCTTCTATTGGTTTTGCGGATAGGAACCATTCATGTTCCCCCTCCCAGAAAGAGTGAAGGAATGGCTTTTCTTTATGTACTCCCCAAAGTAAAACCCCTCCTTACCTAACCCCAGTCAGTGTCTAGCACCCCTGGAACTAGGTGTCCTATACCAAGAAGTGTCTCTTATTTGAAATTGGGTCCTAGAAAATGCACAGGCTTCTCCCGCCAGACACTGTCTCCACTGTCGTGTACCCTCCAGTGCAGAAAAAGATTTCCATTAGGACCTCCCATCAGACTCCTACACTCTCGTGCATAAATACATTCTTAAGTGAAACAGCTGCTCCGTCAATAAGATTGACCTCTGCATCTCCACTGACATAGCCTTTCCTTTGAGATGCAATGTGGACTCTATAGATCTGGTCCCATCTGACATACCTTTGAACTTCATGTGTTCTGTTTTACTCTTTTAACACAGTAGTGGCAGGGGATTTAGTAAGAAAAATTAGTGCTGGTTGTTTCAAAGCTCCATCCATATAAAAGCTACAGGATGGAGGAAGTTGCTTCCCCATGGACCACTCTTCTAGGGAAAGCTGACCCTATCAAAGGTCAAAGTACTTGGCCAAAATCATCTAATGCCACAGCTTCTTATTGGCCACCTAGTATGTCCCCAGAGAATTTCCCTTATGTCTCAACACAAGGGACACTTGTGTTGATTATTTAACAATGAACATATCTCAGCTTCTCGCCTATGTTCTTAGCCTGAGTTGAAAGATCATTATGCCCTTGTGTTGCTTCTTTCCCTCTGTATTGCTCTTTCTAGGGATTTAGATACATTGATTGCTCAATGATTGGAGCAATGAGACAGCAAAGATGTAAAGAGACTCTCTCAATGAATTTCCAACACTGAACATTTTATTCCTGTGAATATTTGTTAGTGGACTAATAAGTGGTGAGCACAACGTAAGTATCATAAGATAAAGATAAGACATGGTCCCTGCCTTTCCAGAGCTCACAGCCTGGCAAGGGAGACAGAGAACTGTGATTGCACTGTGTCTAACAAGCCCTGGGAGGACTCACGTATTATGCTTGGATGTCAATATCAGGCTACCGAAAGGAAGTAATGTGTGAACTAGGGCTCAAGGGGTGGGAAGTCGTGGGGAGTGGTGAAGAGGGACTTTCTTGACCAAGGCCTGCAAAGGGAAGAACGATAGAGTTGACAGAGCTGGAACCTTTCCCTACTAACCGCATGTCAATAGATCCTGACGGTTAACCTGACTGCCTTATGTCCAGAGCACAGGAGAATTGGTTATAACACTGGAGAATTAGGGGACAGAGTTCCTGCAAAGAGTTTTTGATGTGTTTGTATTAAGCACTTAATTCGTTTGCCAGGCCATATGCCAAGCATGCTACAGGCAGTAAACCTCTTTTCATCTTGCATCTACCCTATCAGTTGGTACTATATATATTCACCTCATTTTATAGATGAGGATACAGGCTGCCCAATTTAAATAATTTCAGCAAAATCATACAGCAAATAAGTAACAAAGCCAGGTCTTGCATCTAAGTGAAAATAACTCCAAATCTCATCTTTGAAACCACCCTTCCTTCGTAAGAACTGTGAGGTACAATCTTCCATCATGACTGTGTGATCTCACTGTTTTATAGCCCAAATGATATTTCAGAGACCCCTGCTAAGTAGGATCAGGTAATCTTACCCTATATGGCACTTGGTATTACTTGCCTTAAGCTTAAAAAAACTTTCACCACCTGTTCTGAATGGTGGACCCCAATCTTGACTTTATTAACCACTTTAAGGATTATTCTTTGAGGATGGGCATGATGTACAGAGTGCCCTTTTATAAAAATGTTCAGCCCTTTCCCCCAAATGATGGACCCATCAGTTTCTTGGGTAATCATTCCAAATTCCATAAAGCTTTTTTTTTTCCTCACAGCTGCAGAACCAGATCTTTCCATTGAATATGAAGGAGAACAGACTTTAGACAAAAGTAAGTTTTACTAAGGACCTTTGTATCAGTTAGGAATTTAGGAATTATGTTCTGCTCCAAGTAACAGAAACATATCTCCCCCACCTCTAAAAAAGAAGAAAAAACAGAGGTTTAAACAAACTAGGGATTGTATTTTTCTCATGTAATGAAGAATCTGGAAGCAATAAAGTCAGAAGTATAGAATAAGTATGATGGCCCACAGTGTCATCAGGGACTTAAAATATTTTTGTATTTCCATCCGGTATTCTTTAAAGTGTGTCTGGTACATTGTGGCCTCAAAATGGCTGCTACAGTTTCAGCCATCATGACTGAGTTCCAGGTAAGAAGAAGGGAAGAAGTAAGAGACAACATAAGTCACATGTGTCAGCCTCTTTTTAAGATCTTGGATGCCCTTATCTGCAAAGGAGCCTGGGAAATGTAAGGGTATTTTGGTTTTCTGTTTTACTTTTTTAACTAGGCATATTGCTGCTCCCAATAAAAATAGGGTTCTGTCTGTTAGGGAGAAGGAATGAGAGGATAGCAGGGAAATCATAAGGAGTCTCTGACATGAAGTTTTTCTGGAGAATGTAGGATGTAGAATCTTCCTCCTGCAGACCAACAGGTACAGCATCCACAAGGGAAGGATCCTAATATTTGCCCAATATGCTTGTTTCTCAGGTAGACATGTAAACTACACTACCACCACTGCCCATAGATGCTTTCTTTACTTAACAGAGAAATGCATTAGGACCCATTTAAGAATAGTTTAAGTATTTTGTCTTTGAACTGACATTTATTGAGCACTCTGAAGCACTACTTTTATGTTTCCCTTGGGAAAAAAAAAAATGACCAGAGAAAAGGAAAGATAAGACAAGAAAAAGAATAATAGTAATAATTTTTAAAGGTAGAAGAGGAGCCATACAGGACCTAGGAAGAAAGTAACACAAGTAAAAAAATCGTAAGTACAGAGGAATAAGAATAAAATAGTGGAATAGAAAAAATGAAATGAAAACCAAAATAGAGGAAAATATATAGAATGAATTAAAAGGTTGGAATGATGAGAGGAGAGGAAAAGAAAAAAGGAAAAAAAGTTTTAAAAAAGAGGAAGAAAACAGAGGCAGAAAAGAATGTATTAGTCATCCAAGGGGTGCTGATGCTAAACACCAGAAAATGGTTGGTTTTTATAAAGGTATTTATTTGGGCTAGGAGCTTACAGATACCAGGCCATAAAGCATAAGTTACTTACTTTACCAGAGTCTATTTCCATGTGTTGGGGCAAGATGGCTGCCGATGGCTGTGAGGGTTCAGGCTTCCTGGGTTCTTCCCTTCCAGGGTCTGGCTTCTTCCTGGGCTCAGGGTTACTCTCTTCCTGGGCCTTGCTTCTCTTTCCTCTGTGAGCTTACTTCCCAGGACTCCAGCTTAAGGCTTCTGCATCAAACTCCAACATCAAAACTCCAATATCAAAAAAAACCAACTCTGTCCTTTGCCTTGCCTTTTATCTGTGAGTCCTGCTGACTCTAAGAGATTTACTTGATTACTTAATCAAGTAAACCTCTGAATCCAATATAATCTCATATGCCCAGAGGAAAAGATCAGTTTACAAACATAATCCAAATATTTCTTTTTGGAATTCATCAATAATATCAAATTGCTACAGAGTGATAGAGAAAAATAAAAACTAAAAAAAATTGAAGACCAAATACAAAGAAGTGGCATGAATGAAAATCAACAGAAAACAGAAGACAGAAAAACGAAGGGAAGTAAAGAAATAATGTAGGTAGAAAAAATTGGTAAAAGAAAAAAAAAGAGAGGGAAGCAAAGAAAGGGGGAACACAAAAACAAGAAATAAAACAGCAGCAACTAAAAACAACAACAACCAAGGAGAAACATTCTTCCCTCTTAGGACCCTAAGATGCTTCTCAAGTTGCCGGTAGTCATCAGTCAACCACCCTGCAGCCTGCCCTCTGCAGGCGATGTATAGGGTTTTAGGGAGTAAAAAAAAAAAAAAAAAGGAACCTTTTTTAAAAAAGTAACAGATCCAAGAAAGCCTAAAACAAAAAGGATGCCTATACATTCCTTGTCATAAGGTATCAGCTAGATGCCTGATAACCAAGTAGATCACTCTCTTGACCAAGCCGAGAGTCGAACAAGGGACCTTGTATATGCAAGGCAGGAATTCCTCCACTGAGCTAAATCACCTCCTTAAGCTCCTTAGTCTTCAGAGAACCCTCTGTCCCCTTTCCCCCAGACATTTTAGACTTCTACAGATTCCTAGAGTCCTGCTGATTAGGCACCTGTCCCTGTTCCCTCTCTAATCTAGTTGCTTTCTTTCCTTGGGTGGCTGGGCATGACAACCTGCCTGAGTAGATCACCCCTCCCCTCTCCCCATCAGGTTAGGGTCCCTTCCAAGATTCACAGGGGGCTCAACTGGTCAAACTCACTGCAAATAAATGACTCTCCACCCTCTGCCAGACTCCTCTTCCTCCCAGGGAATGCTCCTCCCAGTCCATTGGCAGCAGCGAGAGAGGGGCACCGAGGCTACTTGCCCTGAGGGTGGAGTATATGTGCCATTTCAGCCACAACAGTGAGCATCTCATGGTTTTCCTTTGGCTTATCTTTCCAGTACCCTCCTAGATGACTCAGAGCACCTTCCCATTCTATATATATCCAAAGCAGCTGCTTTAAATAGGTCCCTGTCTTCTTTCCACTTTTTTTTTTGGTGAGAAGGTCAGACTCTGCCTACTACTTCGGCACTATTTTCCGAGAAGTCTTTGTTTTTAATGCTTCCTTATATCAACTCATTTAATCCTCACAACAACCCCAAGAGATAAGTACTATTGTTTCTCCCTTATAGATAAGGAAACAGACACAGAGGGGTCAAGTATCTTGCCCCAGTTCACACAGCTTATACCGGCAGAGCTGGGATTCCATGCAGCAGGAAGACTCAGAGCCAGCGTTCTTAACCATTTACCTGTAGATAGAAGGGGTGATGATCCAAGTATCACACCTGACCTTTGGATGGATCAGGGTCTGAGGACCAAGATACTCCATCCAAACCCAGATTCCATAGTATGATTCTCAAGGTTTGGTCTCATACTACCTGCCTGACGAGGAAGACCCAGTGCCTACAGCTGTGCTCCTCACTGGCATCGAGGTCTCCCTAGATGTGGACATCTACCGCCGTGGGCAAGTTGAGGCACCAAGCGATCCCAAGGCTTAAGAGAAAATGGATCTGGGGCTCCAGCGGCTGGGGTGCCATCTTGCTTGTGAACTGCAACCCTGCTGATGTGGACCAGCCCCCAGACACAAAGACCACAAAGGTGTTCTCTTCAGAAGAAATAAAGCATCTGTCCCAGACAGCACCGAGTGTCCAAGATCCCAGCTGCTTTTTTACAGGAACACCGGCTGGTTCTCCACACCTCCGTGAAGGTGAGCATCTACTGGCCCCAGAAAGACAACTCCACACCTATGCCCTGCCCTTTCTTGAAAACCTGTTGAAGGAGACCTTCTATATTGAAGCTATGGAGTTCCCATCTGCCGGCTTCTCAGACCTGATTTCCTACTGTCTCTCTGGTGGATGAGACTGAAGTCCTGTCAATTCCAGAGACTCTCGTCCACAAAGTCACAGTCATATTCTGGGTGACTCCTTGCATCTTTACTCCCAGCACCCGATGCCTCCAGAGGTGTACATGTGTGAAGAGCTACAGCTCCAGGGTTTCGTGAACATAGTGATGAAGCTGAGTGAAAAGAGTAACAGCCAGGTGGCATCTGTCTATGAAGACCCCAACTGCCCTGGCAGGTGGCTCCAGGATGTGAATGCCTACTGCTGTGCCCAGGCTCCACAAAAGACCATCTCTTTGGTCCTCGATGTACCTAGGTCACCAAGCTCAAAGAGTTCCCCATACTCACTGAGCCTGCGCATGGCTGCAGCATGGCCAGCATGGAACTGATGGTGTTCCGCTGGTCAGGGTCCACGCCCCCAGGCAGGCTCCTCATCAGCAGCAGCTTTTTTTTTTTTTTCTTTGCCTCCACATGTTTATCCAAGTTCGCATTTTTAGAAAATATTTATTTCTCCCCTACCTCCCCCTCATTGTCTGCTCTTTGTGTCCATTTGCTGTGCATTCTTCTGTGTCTGCTTTTCTTCTCTTTAGGTGACACCAGGAACTGATCCTCGGACCTTCCGGTGTGGGAGAGAGGTGCTCAATCCCTTGTGCCACCTCAGCTCCCTGGTCTGCTGTGTCTCTTATTTTCTCTCCTCTATGTCTCTTTTGGTTGCATCATCTTGCTGCACCAGCTCTCCACATGGAACAGCTCACTGCTTCGGCCAGCACTTCACTCAGGCCAGCTCACCACATGGACCAGCAGTCCATGCAGGCAAGCACTCCTGCATGGGCCAGCACTCCTGTGTGGGCCAGCACTCCGCCTGGGCCAGCACTCCTGCATGGGCCAGCAAGCACTGTGTGTGGGCCAGCATTCCACATGGGCCAGCACTCCTGTGTGGGCCAGCACTCCTGCATGGGCCAGCACTCCACATGGGCCAGCACTCCACATGGGCCAGCACTCCTGTGTGGGCCAGCACTCTGTGTGGGCCAGCACTCCTGCATGGGCCAATTCTCCTGATGGGCCAGCATTTCTATGAGGGCCAGCACTCCTGCGTTGGCCAGCGCTCCTGGCATGCCAGCTCTCTGCATGGGCCAGCACTCCGCTCAGGACCAGCTTGCTGCACAGGCCAGCTCACCTTCACCAGGAGGCCCCTGGCAACAACCCTGGACCTCCCACATCGTAGACAGGAGCCCAACTGCTTGAGTCACATCAGCTTCCTGGCAGTAGCTTTTACTGCAGTGTGGAGGGCCAGGACATGAGTAGGATGCTCCAGGAATTCCTCTACACCCAGCAAGTCCAGGCCCCAGTGGAAGTCTTCTCAGGCTGGCTCATAATCAGCCACATACCTGAGTTCATGGACTACATCCCTGTCAACGACAAGTGTGAGGGAGAAAACAGTGTCTGGCTATTCCTGGCCAGCCCAAGCTCCTTTATAACCTGTTCCACAAAAAACAGAAGGAGGGCCATGAGGAAACACTTGGTTTGAAGAGGTAGAGTGGATCAGTTCCTTCCTGTTGGATGGGAAGCCAAAACCATCTGTCCACCCCTGCTATCCTTGTGTTTCCAAGGGGGTGGCAAATATCTGCCAGTTTGAACCCCTTGGGGGAGAAGAAGATAGAAAAACTGTCTTCAACTGAGAGATGGTTACTAAATATCCCATAAAGCTGCAGCTTTTCTGAATGCAAAAAAACAAACAAACAAAAAACAAATAGAGGTCAAAATCTGGCATTGCTAAAGATGTTGGCAAAGCTAGACTTGCCAGACTGGTTAGAATGAGACCAGCTTTTTTGTGAATGAGGTTGAGAGGACTTGAGTCCTGAGAACAGCAGTCAGACATGCTCTGCTAGGGAAAGGCCCTGGACCTGCACCACTCTGCAGGCTTGGATGAAGAGCATCTCTCCCAAGAAACAGGAGGATGACTCAGGAGCTCACCCCAGGTCCACAGGGGGCCTGGGAAAGATACATGGACTTTCCTTAAAGGGCATCTTCCCTTTGCCAGGCTCCCCCATTTCTCCTCCTTTTCCAGTTTTCAGTGTTCTGGCTCCTGCTGCAAATAAGCAAGCACACATTTTTATACAGATCTGGGCTAATTTGGGACTTGGTATAAGAAAAAAACAGCTATGTGCTGCCTTGTAAATTTACCAGACAGAGCAGGGAATCTGATGTTGAAAGGCAGTTATACCCAAGTCATCATCAGAACTTCGTTCATCTTTGAATTCAAGGTTTTACCCTCAGACCAGATTTTTATTATCCTACCAAGATCTTACATAGAACTATCGCTTTTGTTAAATTCAGCTATTTCAATATAGAATACTTTACGAAGCATGGGGGATAGCTGGGAGTTAGTCCAGGTTAAAAAAAAATTAGCCTTGTTCTTTAATCTTATTTGGAAAACCTTTTTCATTCGTTAATTCGCTCTTTCATTTTACTCAACAAGTATTTATCAAGCATCTCTATGACCTAGGTTCTGGGTTTATACAGATCATGAGATATAGTACTTGCCTTCAGAGAACAAAAACCCTTGAATGGGAAACAAGTGAACAGACAATTACAGCCCAGAGTGATTAGAGCTACCAGGTGTAAGCAGAGTCTTTAAAAATGCATAGATGCCAGCACACAAAACAGACACAGCAAATGCAAACAATAAGGGGGAGGGGAGAAAGAAAGAAATGAAATAAATCTTTTTTTAAAAAATGCATAGATGGGGCAACTACCACATGATCAAGAGTGGGGCTAGGGAAGGACGGTGGAAGGCTTCTTGAAAGTGGTAAAATTGAGACCTGAAGGATCAATCCTCACTTAAAACTAATAAAACAAATCATGTGCTCATGCACTCGCCTGGATGAACAATAAAAGCATACAATATATTGGGAATCAAAAGCCCATAACAATTTCAAACCAAAAGTAAAAATGAATAATTAACACACACAGCAAAATTAAACCCTAGTGGTCTCTTCTAGCATAGCAGTAACTTCAAAGTTAAACACTAGATGGTGATCTTAGCACAATTTGCTTTCTTTGGCACATCTAGCAAAAGCTAGCCAGTCCAGGTTCACTCCTTTCCAGGAAAATTTTTAAAAATGAAAGAAAAAGAAAAAGTGCTAACTACACCTGTCATGAAATTGATTTTATAGGAAGGAAGGAATAATACCTCTCATGGTATTTTTTTCCCTACAATGAAAAATAAATTTATCTTCTGTTAATAGTGAAAAAAAAAATTTTTTTTTATAAGTCTTCGTGTCTTCATTGCAAAAATGAGGTGGAACCAGTAGAGGGACAAATTCTCCCAGGCTCTTTCAGCCAAGCAATTTTTTAGAGGTAGCAATAGCCTCTGAATGCTGGAGCCAGAGGTATTAATACTATATTCAAAAGTCCTCCCAGCGACCTTGCCCATTGTTCAACTTCATCGTCTCTAAGGAGAAGCCTGGAACTTGGGAATAAGTTGTCAGGAAACATTAAACATCCAAATCACCCAGGCTGGACTTTGGTACAGAGTGTTAGCCTCCCCCATGGCTAAGTAGAAAATGCTGTATTAGAGGATTAGGGGATGCTATGAGAAACATGTTAAGCTACTTGAATAAAAGGAACTTTCAGAATGCCAGCTTCTACCAAACACCTTCAGGGATGACAGAGATGAGGGGAGAACTAACCTCTTAGAGCAATTCTCACAAAATAGCAAGAAACATAGCACAAGGCAAAGAAGTTAAAAAAAAGAAGGAAATCTTTACAACTGAAAGCATTAATATTTTAGGCAAATACAGTAGTTTATGTGGGAGGTGTAGATCTGATTTATGGTATTTAAAAGGAATGGAAACTTTTTAATGTGGCAAACTAGAAATGAATTAATGTAAGACATTAGGCAGAGAAGAAAAAAGGAGAAAATGATTTATCCCTGGAAATATCATAGACAGGCTAATTACTTGTGGTTTCTAAACGCTGCTGTAAGACCCACTCCTGATCCTTGACAACGTTTTCCCTGATCTGTGATGATAAGGGAAAAAATGAGGACATTGTGAGAGTTTTCCACAAAACAATATACGTTGAAATTTAAATAACACTTTTATTCTTAGATGAGACCTTTCCTACCTAATTATGATGAAGGGTCCTTTTTAAAATAATAAAAAACAAAGCCTTTCTTCATGAGGTGGTCATCACAGAGGTATTCCCCTGCTGTTTTGTTCTGAAGTGGTGGTGTTCCTCATTCAATTCACTGTAAGTTGAAATCATCATGCAGACCCTGAAAAACAGTTTTTGAAACGTTACTGGCCTGGGAAATCCAGAAATCGTGGAACTACTGCATCAACAACCCTCTTAAGAGAGAAAAAGTCATCCAGGTGTTATTCATGCACTTAATCATCAAATATTTATTGAGCCGCTCCCGGGCGGGCCCTGAATGGGGCCGCGGGTGGTAGTCAGGTGGGCGAGACGCGCGCGGCTCCGCCTTTGGACAACTTAGCAACGTGCAGGAACGCAGGAGCCGGTGAGGGGGCTTGAGGTCCTTTGTGCTGGTAGTTGCACAAGGGGTAATTATTAACGTCTGACGTAAAATTTAGCTGTACATTTTTTAAGAGCCCACTTGAGACAAACAATGTCTTCCTTTCCTGTAAAAGTCGAGTAAGCAAACGTCTGTCACCATCCAGTGGCTTTTAAAAAGCACGTACCCCTTCTCCACTGTATTACACACCTGCTCTTTCTATGCAGGGAGCGCTCTAAATGATAGAGCTGCAGAGGTTGAGGTACTCATTGTCCCGCACCTCTTCTGACAGGGTAGACTAGGAAGGTCCAGGCATGGACAAGATAAGCTATTCCTCACTCCTCCAAGGAAGGACAAGAAATGGCTTATTTAGGAGATGGGCGGGTGGGGCGGTTTGCTGGGAGCAGGGGTTCCCAATATTTGGGGGCATCCCTGATGGATGGAAAGTTAGCTGGTCCCGTTGCCATCCAGTGTGACATTTCGAGCTGCATGGGATCATTGGGTTATATTTAGAGCTCATCCCAGCTACTTTCGGATTCTCCAAACTTTAATAGTCAAATTAGCAGAGGATTTTAGATAGAGAAGATTGATAAAAACTGACAGCGTCTTCTGCAGGTTTCCATGGTGACACGCTGAGCACTTCCTGGTCCTTGAAGACCAGCAAACATGAATAATTAATATAAATTATTACGTTGCTGCCTGCCCTAGAATATAGGGATCTGAGATAAGAAATGTTTGAAAAAGACTCCACTTCTGTAGTGAAATTGATACAGAGAAAAGGAGTTTTGAAGGTAATATCCAGACCTGATTTTGTTTATAGAAGAATAAAAACTCATGGATTTGGCTATAAGTATTTCTACATAAGACAATTGTTTCAGTACATTACCTGGAGTCTTGCTTTATATGATTTTCAGATCCTATAAGGATGCCCTTATTAATCCTTTCACTGTGACTTATGTTCTCCTAACTGTGCACTGCTATTGCTTACTGTATTAGCCAAAGGGGTGCTGATGAAAAATACCAGAAATGAGTTCGTTTTTATAAAGGGTATTTATTTGGGGTAGGAGCTTATAGATACCAGGCCATAAAGCATAAGTTACTTCCCTCACCAAAGTCTATTTCCATGTGTTGGAACAAAATGGCTGCCAGTGGCTGCCAGGGCTCAGGCTCCCTGGGTTCCTCTCTTCCTGGGTTTTGCTTCTCTGTCCTCACAGCCATGTTCCTCTGTGTACTTACTTCCCAGGGCTCCAGTTCAAGACTCTAACATTAAAATCTCCAACATCAAAATCTTCCAGCATCAAAAAACTCCAACTCTGTCCTTTACCATGCCATGCCTACTGACATGGCCCAGTCAAAGCCCTAATCCTAATGTAATCATGCCCAGGTACAGACCAGTTTACAAACATAATCCAATATCTATTTTTGGAGTTCATAACTATATCAAACTGCTACATTTACTTTACCTTTTTTCTTAAGATTTATTATTTATTTATTTGCCCATTATCTCTGGCTGCCTTGTTCCCATACTCCCCTTTGGACTGGATTCTTCCATGGATGGATCTGCCCCAAAGGCCCCACTTTGGGTTATTTCTTCAACAAGTATTTCTTCATTGCTTCTTAGAAGCCAGCCTTGTATGGCAGGGCCTTGAAGCAGCCTTTTTGAGGACCACCCCTCAGAATGGCCACATCAGATAGAACAGCCCAGCAGGGTCCCTGGGCAAGAGTCACCCCCAATCTGGCACCCTTCCTGCCCTTCTCCCATCTTTCCTTCATAAAGTCAACATAAAATTCAACCTTAAATCTCAAAATCAAGTTCCACAGTCCCCACGGCTTTAAAAATTATTTATATTCTGATGACTCATAAATGGACACGTGTAGCCCAAAGCTTTAACAGACCTCCAGATTTCTGTGTCCAACTTCTCAATATTTCTGCCTGAAAGACCATTGGGGATCTCAAAATTACCCTGCCCTAAATAGAACTCTGGGTTTCCCTCCTCTCCCAGGTATTGTACCTCCTATGGTATCTCCAGCTTAATAAATGACTCCATCATTCACCCAGCTGCAAAACTCCAGGAGTCATCTTTGATTTCTCTATCACCCCCACGCTCAAACATTCAGCGAGACTTCTAGCTTTCCCTTTAAAATACATCCCCTATATGGCTGACAGGGAGCTATACAGGGCATGGTAATGTTTGGATATACTCGTAGTGGCAACAATTAAAAACTAAAGCTGGGGGGGTACTGGGTCCCTGGCCGGGGGTGCTGTGCCGTGGTCCCTAGGGGAGCAGCGGCAGTCCCCCAAGTACAGCGGAAAGGACCGAGAAGGAATGAGGGTCCAACAGTGAGCCCCTGATACTAATGACTATGCTTGTGAGCCTATATGCCTGAAATAAGAACAAGGCCTAGAGTAGCACTGTGCCTGGGAATTTCCTCCTGACAGCCTTCATGTTACTCAAATGTGGCCAGTCTCGAAGCCTAACTCAGCATCTAAATGCAATGCCTTCCCCCCAGCGTGGGACATGACACCCGGGGATGAGCCTCCCTGGCACCGAGGGATCACTATCAACTAACAACTGATGTTACTCAAATGTGGCCAGTCTCGAAGCCTAACTCAGCATCTAAATGCAATGCCTTCCCCCCAGCGTGGGACATGACACCCGGGGATGAGCCTCCCTGGCACCGAGGGATCACTATCAACTAACAACTGATAATGCAACTGGAAAATGACCTTGAATTGAAGGTTCGATGCAGATCAGTAGAATATCCCTGCCTACATAGAATAATATGACTTTAAAATGCTGTTTGATCTAATGTAAGGGGGAAATAGAAAGGAGAAATGAGTTTATATGGCTATGAGTCTCTAAAAAAAAAAAAGAGTCTGGAGGCTGTCAGAAGGATTGCCCTTATGCACAACTGAGCAGAGTCTAAGAGACAGATAAAGTAGATACAATCCCCAGGTATTGGTTCCTTTGAGGGCTAAAGGGACCCACGGGTTCTATGGTCATGGCAGATAGGGTTCACTGCCATGTCAGATGGCCCTTCTTTGGAGCTGGTGTTTCTGCGTGATGAAACTGGACCCAGAGGGGATCTCTTTTCATAAGACTATCATGCTACTTTACTGGAATTGTAGTTGGTATTGGGGTTTCATATATATTTAGGGGATTGAATCTTTTTACTGACAATATGATAACCAGGCCCTGAGCCTCAACAGACTCCAGCTCCTACAATCTGATTTATTGGACTCACCTCACTCAGCTAAGATGGAGTTGAAGAAGGACAACCACCACACCATGGAGCCTAGAGTGCCTACAACTGAAAGCAGGAGGATTGCATCCAGTAACTATGTGGAATCTGAGCCTCCTCTTGACATAGATGTGCAACGGACACAACCAATCCAAGGACCTCAGAGAAAAGGTGGCATTGGAGTGGGAAAAGTGGACATGGTAGCTGATGGGTATGGGGAAAGGCAGGAAGAGATGAGAGGTGGAGGCGTCTTTGGGACATGGAGCTGCCCTGGATGGTGCTCCAGGGGCAATCACCGAACATTGTAAATCCTCCCAGGGCTCACTGGATGGAATGGGGGAGAGTGTGGGCCATGATGTGGACCAATGACCATGAGGTGCAGAGATACCCAGAGATGTACTTACCAAATGCGATGGATGTGTCATGATGATGGGAGTGAGTGTTGCTGGGGGGGGAGGGGTGCGGTGGGGGAGGTGGGGTCGAATGGGACCTCATATTTTTTTAATGTAATATTTTTACAAAATCAATTAAAAAAAATAAAGATACAATAAAAATTCATTGACAAAAAAATAAAAAATAAAATAAAATAAAATACATCCCCAGTTTGCCAACATTATTTTTACCTTGCCCAAGTCATCATCATCTCACCTGAACCACTGTAATTGGTGAGTGTAATCAGGATCACTCCTAAACCTCCTAACTGGTCTCATAGTTTCCACTACTTCCCCACTCGCCAACCCCATAGTCTGTTCACCTCCCAAAGTATCCTTGTTTTTGTAAAGGAAATAATACTGCTCCCTTTCTCAAAATCTTCTACTGACTTCCTATCACAGTTAAATCCACAAGGGACTCTATTAGCAATTTTGCCAGGAAAAATTATAACCTTGCATGGTCCAGCACAACTCTTCCCCTTGCTCACCCAGTTCCTGCCACACTAGCCCTGTTGCTCTTTTTGACAGTTCACACTTCAAGACCTTTGCCCCAGCAGAAATTCAACAAGGATGTATTAAATGCCTAGCTTACGTCAGGCACTTTATCTGGGAAAACAACCATGAACAAAGCAACGTTCTATTTTCATGGAGTTCACATTCTAGAAGGTCCTTCTGTCTGTTACATTCTTCCCCCAGATTCTCACATGGCTTACCTGTTGACATTATTCAGGTGTGTGTTCAAACGTCACCTCCTTATAAAGGTCTTCCCTGAATGTATGCTGTACAATAGCCCTCCGCCCACCTCATCAATCTCTAACCTTTTATTCTGATTTATTGTTTTCCATTAGTACCTGAAATTATATTATTGAGTTGTTTGTTTTCTCATAGCCTGCCTCCTCCAGAACGTGAGATTTAAGAGGCCAAGGACTTTGCCTGTCTTAGTCCCTGACATATCTCCAGCTACCAGAACACTGCCTGAACCATAAATACTTGTTAAATGAATAAATAATCAACAGTGCAGGGGAGATATTTAATAGATGCAAACCATTCCCTTTGGAAATATTTAACTATGTTTCCTAGCGTGTAAAATAATAGGCAGTTCCCTGGAGATATTTAAAGAGAATATCACTATCACAACAATTTCTCTTGAAAAAAAAATTGTTTCTCACATACTCACTTAATGTAAAATGGCTGTTCCTGCTGCAATAAAAGTTGGGCTACACAAGTAGAATTCACATATAATTCTGAACATCAC
The DNA here is from genome assembly GCF_030445035.2 of Dasypus novemcinctus. Lineage (NCBI taxonomy): Eukaryota > Metazoa > Chordata > Mammalia > Cingulata > Dasypodidae > Dasypus > Dasypus novemcinctus. The sequence continues at coordinate 152,982,508 of NC_080673.1, read as the reverse complement.
TTAGCATCGCTAAAACCCACAGACTAATGCACACGCATGAAAAAGTTTGATGAGTTCTTCTCTTTCTTGGGTCTTTCATAAAATATTTGTCCACCAGTCTCCCTAATAAAATCCTGCACTTTTTAAACTGCAAAGTAAGCATTTTAAAGGAAGAGGAGCCCTTTCTTTTCTGAATAACCTTAGAGCTGAAGTCCGCTGGGCTGCTTAGGGGTGCTTCTACCCCTCCAAGTATCTTGAGATTTTTCAGGTCATTGCCTAAATACTTCAGAAAGGGCTCTGTAGATAAGCAGGTTAGAGAGTATAAGCTATAATTATAAAATAATGAAACCAATTTTTCTCCAGAATTTATGGGTATCATTCTCATATAGATTGCCTGACTGGGCAAATATTTCTTTCTGCATTCTGCCAAGTTTCTCAGAAACTTAATTAAAAAATGGCTTTGATGCTGTGTATCCAAGGGAAACCAATTCCTGGTTTTAACTAAGGAAGAAACGAACACTTAAAGCAGGTTGCTATGATGGGCCAGGAGAGTGCAAGCAGGATTTCAAGAGGTTGAACTGGTTTGCATGCTGAATCCAGCCAATGGCTTAAAGAATTTGTTGAGAAAAATGTTTCTTTGGAGTGAAGAATACTGAATAACAAAAGTGAAAACATCTGACTCCACACAACTTTTCAGAGGCACCTGTCAAGCACTCCTTGGAAAATAATTGCTTGGACCCCTACGGTCATCCTGCATTAAGCTTCCTGGGATCTCAATTTCAATGATAATACTTCTTAGAATAAATTTTATTCATATGTTTTGGTCCATTCTTACCTGATTACCTAAGCTATCCTTTGTATTATTGCCTTGGACTGCAGTTATGCTTTGGTGCAAAGAATGCAGCTTGTGTTCAAGTTCAACTGGGGCAGGTTAAAATTTTCAATTACTTTTGTTGCATAAAGTATGGCAAGATACTTCATCTTCTGTGGCTCATTTTGTTCAACCATACAATAAAGCTAAAAATACCTACTTCTCTTCTTGCTGTGAGGAATGAATATAATCATATGGGGTAGTATTTGCCAACCACAATTTGGTATACGCAGAGCTGGAACTAGGGTGGGGCAAGGGAGGAACTTGCTTCAGGAGCAAAATTTAAGGGATTGCCAAAAAATCTCAGCATTAATAGAAATCAAATTTAAATGCAATATTTTTTAAAATAAAAATTAATGCAAAAATTCCATGGTGAACAAAATATCCAAAGAGCCATCCGTGGGTATGAAAATGTGAGAGTTATGGAGAACAGATATTTGGCCATGTTGCACAATTTTAAGACTGTCCTTTATTTTTTAGCAACTAGTTTCAGTTGAGTTGCTGTCTGCTTCTGCCTCCTCACTGTCAAGCAGCTGGAAGCTACTCTTCTTGCTGTTTGCTTAAACTCTTGCTCTCTCTGATTTGCAATTAAGTTCCTGCCTTTCTGACCTTCCTTTGACTTTCATTCTTCAAGTTCCCCAATTGTCCTGCAAGGGGTGCTCTGGTTCTTTGGAAACCTCTTGTTTTAGCTCAAGATTTGGAGACAAGGGTCTTGTAGACTTTTTGTTTTTTAACTTTTTATTTTTAAATATTTTCAAACTTATAGGACAGTTACAAAAATAATACAAACCCCACGCAGAGAACTCCAACATATCTCTATCCTCTTAGATACCCAGATGGAGCCAAGAGTTTTTAGACTTGGTTTTCCTCCAGCACCAAATGCTGGCATCTTTTAAGGTTCTCAAGGTGACATAATGTGGTAAAAGGAAGGAGCCCTCTGGCAACATGCCCAGCCAGGTGATAAGCCCATGCATAAAACTCAAGGAATTCACGGAAACCCAAAGGCAGCAATGTTTAAGTGTGGGCTATAGGAAGTAAATCCAAAAGTCTAGGATGTGAGCTTCTGTCAGGTAGGACCTTAAAGTATCTTCTCCTGTGGCAAGCCAGGGCATTGACTTGTTGTTTTGACCAGCATCAGGTCCCTATTTCTACCAATAATAACTACCTGTTAGCTGCTGTGTATACATTATAACATTCAATTCTTACAACATCCCTTTGTGGTAGGAATTATTAGCCCATTGGTAGATGAGGAAACTGAGTATAGAGAGGCTAAAGGTCATACAATTAGCAATAATATATTCACTTATTCATTCAACAAATATTTATGAAGCTCCTGCTGTGACTGAGGCTCTGTGATAGTATCTTTGAAGGCTGAAAATTGATTTTGGCTGAGTGAAATATAAAAGGGATGCATAAAAAGATACTGAGCAGGTCACAGAACCTCAGCAAGATTGTGGCTATGTAGAAAAGAACAAAGCCTAAAGTCATATCACAGATCCCATCTGGTAAGGAAATTGTCACTACTTCCTAGCACCAGCCAGCACAGCTGCCACCACTGATTTCATTGTCACGGGCACTGGAAAATGCCATCAGCTTTGCCAGCACTGCTGGGAATTCAGTCCTGCTGGACTTTCACCTCCACCAGAGAGTATCCTTGGATGTCTCTGCAGCATTGTGTCATTATTCTCCATTCAAAAGCTCATCTGGGGCATCTCTTTGGAGGAGCAAAGTCACATGTCCACATCCTAACTACAAGGATGACTGGAAACTTGAGTAACTGACATGCAACTTCTACAGTGGTCAGTGGGCTAGGTCTCCCTCAGAGACACAAGTCTCAAAATACAGGATGAGAATTCAGGTGCTGGTAGGGCCAAAAGAATGACAAATGGCCACTACATTGAGTTCTTATCCTTAAAACATTTGCAAACTAACAGGAGAGAAGATGCCCTCAAATGGCCACAATATGTAAGAAATGCCATAGAAGTATGTGGACAAAGAATGCTTCCTTAGGGGAGAAGTAGGAGAACCATTCTAGCTGGAGATAATAGGATGGAGTAAAAGAAAATAGATTCTTGAGTTGGGCCTTAAAGTGTGATAGAACTTGGGTAGAAGCAGGTGGGTGGGTCAAATGGAAAGGATAATTCAAAGAATGGGGCACCAGGGAAAAAAGATACAAGGCACTGATTTTCTCTTTCTCATTATAGATTATAAATGAAGGCAGCTGGACACGTTTTTTCCTCTTCCCATCCCCACCCCTAGCATATCTAGCAAACAGTGAGGAGCATTAGATAGTGCAAGTCAAGCAGAGAAAAAGACAGAGTGCTTTTGAAAATAGTAATACACAGGCTTTAGAGTGCTTTTGGCCATGTTAAAAAGTCTAATTGTCAAAGAGCAGAGAAAAACTTTTCTTCCCCCTATATAGTATTACTTGGAAATCTTTCACATGCAAGGGAAATCCAATTCAAACTGGCTAAAGAATAAAAATGGAGGGTGGCCAGTGGTGGATGAGGAATGTGATTAATAGTACAAACACGAAACTGTTCTTTTATGAACTAGAACAAATGTATGTCACTATTATGAGATGGTAAGAATATGGTGATGCATGGAAAAAATACAATCAATATACCTTATCCAACTATAGTTGACAATAATATTGTAATGTTCTTGCATCAACATAAAAGAAGGTATTATATCAACGCTAATGATCAATAATAGGCTCCCAAGATTTTTTCTTTTGGACTAAGGAAAACATTCAAGAATTTACTGAGGAGATGACTGTACAACTCTGTGTTGAAAGTGAGAGTCACTGAGTATATTATCTGGATGCATGGTACAAAGCAAGGGACTATGTAACACAGTGAACCAGACGGTGGATGAGGCACTGTGGTTAACTGTACAAATATGAGAGCATTCTCTCATGAACTGTACCAAATGTAAAATACTAATACATGGCATTAATGGTAGGGGATGTATGGAAAAAAGATACCAAATGTAAGCTACAGACCATAGCTAGTAGTTATATTTTGATGATGTTCTTTCATAATCTGTAACAAAATTCTATAATGCAAGGTGTTGGTGAAGGGATGAGATATGTGAATTCTGCACATTAGGCATGTCTGTTCTGTAAACTCACAACTTCTCTAATAAAAAAAATTTTAAGGTACAAGTTGTGTTGGCAAAACTGAATACTCACCATGTGTTGGGTAGAGGAACAGAACTGGAGGTCAAGTGCAGAGGTATAGAGGTGAGGTGATAAAGTCCTGACCAAGGCTTGTGACCCTGGTGAAGCAGAAGAAAAAATAGACTGAGGAGTAATTTTGAAGGAAGGACCTTCTGGGCTTACTTCTCCTCTGAAGCACTTGTTGTGCTTATAATTCTTCATTTGCATTTGTGATTATTTGATTGTCTTCTCCTCCATTGACTCTTAGTCCTCTCCATTGACTCCCAAGTGCTTAGCACTGTGCCAGGAGCAGAGCGGAAACTTACTAGAACATTTTTAAGGTGTTGATGTAAAAATAGATAAAGATCAAGGGAATGGAGATAAAGATGCTTCTGAGATTTTGGTCATATGGAAGTCTTTTAGATATGGTGAATTTAAGGTTCCAAAGGGACATCTTAGAGGAAATTTTTCAAGTGATTTTTTTAAGGAGTGGAACTGCAGCCTAGGAGAATGGTAGCAATTGGGGGAAAATGATTCCAGCCTAACACATAGATTGAAGCATGTACATCTGTTGTGTGTATGTGTGCAGTGGTGAACACATCTTAAACATGCATGGCCACAGTGATATATTACATATGCGGTGTAAAAAATTGGCTTTGGGAAAAAAGATACTGGGGTGTCATCCTTATTTCACATTATCACTATTCATCCATTCCCCTCATTGGAACAAATATTTGGAACAGAAGCACATAGTCTCAGCAGAGAGGTGTAGCTCCCCTGACAAGCTTCATCCACCTGCCTGGACTCTCACACTTGCATTATAAAACAAAATAAAACTGAACTTCCCATCCAGGCTGGGAGAGAAAAAGAATTTCCGTCAAAGATGTAGCACCCCAAGTCCTCCTGTGTGCTCTATATATTCACAAGGAGGATTTAAGGAATGACACCAATGCTGGAGGGAGTCCCCCAAGTTCCCTTGGTAACAGCAGTGAAGAGATAGGGAACATTGTATAAACTAAACTGCATTAGCCAGAAAAGGAACAGAAATGTTGCTTCCTTAGAGTTAACTGTTTCTCTCCCAATATTAAGAAAAGTAGATCATGTATGTCCCCCTGTGTCTCACCCCAAATTCCTGGAAATAGCAACTGACTCTGAGTCACGTGGAGCTCAGAGGAAACTAAATTATGCAGGTTAGCTAATAGGGGATGTGTTTAAAGAAGGGAAAATCCAGGTAGTGAATGTAGGTGGCTTTGATTTTCCCAATAGCCTGTATTTTGGCAACAGAACCTATGCCTTCCCTAGGGCCATCATGCCTCTCCCAGTCTCTGTCCATGTGGGCCAATGGGCAAACCCAGGCCTTGGCTTCCAGGCTGGGTGTATGGCCAGGCCTGCCCACTGTACCCTGTGGCCAGAAAAGCTGGTTTAGGGATTGGCACAGAATTCACCAAGTCACCCACAGAAAATCCTCAAGTCTATAGCTATTGTCATTTCTGGGTAGTTTCCAAAATGTATGGACCCAGCCTTATAACACAATTTTACCAAAAGAGTGTTGAGACAAGAAATTATATCATTGATGTGGAGGCAGTAGCTATTGGAGGATCTGGGGGAAAGGAAAGGGAAAACAGGTGTAATACGGGGGCATTTTGGGGCCTTGGGAATTATCCTGAATGACATTGCAATGACAGATACAGGCCATCATAAATCTTGCCATAACCTACACAATTGTGTGGGAGAGAGTGTAAACTACAATGTAAACTGTAATCCACGCTTTGTGGCAATGCTCCAAAATGTGTTCATCAATTGCAATGAATGTACCACACTAATGAAAGATGGTGTTAATGTGGGAAAATGTGGGAAGTGTGGGGAGCGGGGCATATGGGAATGCCCTATTTTTTTATGTGACATTTGTATAATCTAAGTATCTTTAAAAAATAAAAAATATGGGAAACGGACTTTGGCCCAGTGGTTAGGGCGTCCGTCTACCACATGGGAGGTCCGCGGTTCAAGCCCCGGGCCTCCTTGACCCGTGTGGAGCTGGCCCATGCGCAGTGCTGATGCGCGCAAGGAGTGCCATGCTACACAGGGGTATCCCCCGCGTAGGGGAGCCCCACGCACAAGGAGTGCACCCATAAGAAGAGCCGCCCAGCGCAAAGGAGGGAGCAGCCTGCAGAGGAATGGCGCCGCCCACACTTCCCGTGCCGCTGACAACAACAGAAGCGGACAAAGAAACAAGACGCAGCAAAAAGACACAGAAAACAGACAACCGGGGGAGGGGAATTAAATAAATAAATAAATAAATCTTTAAAAAAATAAAAAATATAAGTGTCAGACATTTCTATTAAAAATGAATTTTCCCAGCAGCTCTTCTTTAACACTTAGCACAAGCTACTTTGCATGGAAATTATTTGTGTATTTATGTATCCCCCTCACTGGACTATAGGCCCAGGGAACAAAGACTGTAACTTGTTTATCTTATGTTCCCAGAACGGCTAACACACTGCTTCACCCGTGGAGGTATTAGATACATTCACCAAAATGAATTAACCTCAGCTCTACCCAGGCTTGAGATTGGCATCCCCTAAAATGGGTATGCATGATTTTAAAAAACTGTTATTCAGAGAGATTCAGTAACCTACCCAAGGTTTCATAGTCGATAAGTATCACAGTTCTCAACTGCCACACTGGAATCCAGGCATTCGCTGGGGAGGGCTGCCCCTGCTATCTAGGGCCTCACATTTCATGGATATATTCTGAAACAGATAACTTTATGAAAACCATGACTTCATTTGCTGAAACCTTTCTTGAGACATCTTCAGCATGAAGGCTAAATGCTTTGCTTTCCAAGGAAGGGGTCCTTTTCTCCTGGTAGATAATAAGACCTGTGTAAATGATTCTAGTTCCCTCTTCTTGACCACTGGGGCAAATTTACTGCTCAGTTGTAACTGTGTAGGATCACTTTGGTTTGTTCATCTTTATTCTATACCTTCTAATTTACATTTCTCTGGCTCTAGTAGTCCATTGCAAACTTGTATTTTATTATACATATTTCCAATACGTTGTTTGTGAAACAATATCGAGGATATTAATAAGCCAATCCTGACTCAAATAGTAAAATTTACGGAGTGCAAAGAGGCCTGAGACAATAGGGCTAAGTGAATAGAACAAGGGGCTGTTTGCTTGGCTTTATAATGTGGAATGCTTTGCTTCCTAAAACGTAACTCCTGCTCTGAAGATGGTCCAGGTGGTGAGAGCTCTTTGCTGGGCTTCTGTCCCAAGGAGCAATGAGTTCCTTAAACCGGTTCCCTTCTCTAATGTGGTAGTAGCATGCTCGCTGCTCAGTCCTTTTTGTATTAATCAGATAATGGTTGAAATATTTTTGAATTTGGAAAGTTCTGAGTCAGGTGCTCAACAGGCCTTCCTATCTTAGTTGCAGCGCTAATACTTGCCTTTGTCAATCATTTAGAAGTCTTAAGTCACTAGAAAAATAGATAAAGCCAGGCATCACCAAAGAGGGACCCAACTTGGGCATCTGAATGTGACTCAGAGACACCAAACAAGGGACACAGAAACAGGTCGGGGGCGAGAATCTAGAACTTTCAGGGACACCGGACCTTCAAGCCTTCCAGGAGAGTTTACGGAAGCATCTGCAAGGTTAGGCCAGGAAGCCTGGGGGCGGCTTCCCTGAGAGGGAAGTCCCTTCCTTGGGACTGCTGCGGCCGAGCTGAAGTACTGCATGACCCAGGGCCAGGGAGGCAGAATGAAGACCAGGGAGTAGACTCTGAAAAGGACCAAGAATCCATCAACTCGACTCAACTCAAAGACCCTCAGCCATACAGGTGAGGACAGGCCTTGGGGCTCTGGGTCCTGGTGAACTATGTTAGTCAGGCCAAGATGTGGCTCAATACTGATTGCACTACAATAAAGAATCTGAGTTCACTAAATCTCTTCACTGCTTTTGCTTCTGTTCCCTCGGAGGCTTTGCCAACCTTGGCATTGCAAAGCACTAATAAAAGAAGAAAGCTAATGTGGTCAATTGCTGAGTTGTAAACAAACGGTTGCTGAGACTTTGCAATTTTAGTGCTTGAAAAACACAAGGTCTACCAAACCTCAGCTGAATAATTGCCCAGAAGAGAACGTCTCAGAAGGGCAGGAAATCAATGTTTCCCTTCAGCTCTATGCAAGTGTGGTGAGGTAAGAGTGGGGTGGGGGCGTCCTTGAGCTAGACAAGGGGTCACAAGTCCTGCCAGCTCTGCAAGAATCTCCTGCTCCTCTGGGTTGGTTTACCCAAAACACATTCAACCCTTCTTAGCTTGTTGCACACTCTTGCACGACATTCCCCAGAAAACCGCTCACTTTCAACCTTCCCTTCAAGAATCACCACCTTTGTGACCCTCACATTTTAGATGGGTCCAGCAATTGTTCAGCCTGACAGATGACCCAGCCTCCTGCTTTTCTGAAAATAATGGGAGGACATTTGCTTTCTGGAAACATAAGGCTGCATCCAAATTTAAAAAAAGAAAAATACGAGAGGAAAGCATTCAAACAAAACTCTTGGAATTGGGATCCTGTGGTAACAGACCGAATAAAGGAAAACAGGAAAGCAATTGCAATATTAAAAATAGATGACTTCCTGCTTGTAAATTCTTCGCTGACCTTGTTGATTGGATTGTGGTCAATGTTTGCTGGCCTGCTACCTCCTGACTTCGTGAGAGTTCACACCAAGGGACAGTTCTCAGGGCTCAGAAACCCCACCCTTCACCCCACATCTTAAAAGCATTTGTTTTTAAGTCTGCCCATTGGCATGAAATCTTTTCTCCTCAGACCTTGATGCCTATCAAAGATCAATTCCTTATCTCCTGTTTCATTCTTTTGTTTCCAGGGAGAATTTACTGAATCCTGAGACTATCCTCAGAGGACCGGAGGTAGAGATGGTACCCACACTTAATACGGTGCAGCTTGATGATGTCATCTCCTACACCCAATGCAGCCTGAAGGTAATGAAGGAGAAAATGATGCATCATCCTGCTGAGAGAGCATTCATTCATTCAATAAATATTTAATGAGTGTCAGGAACTGCTCTATACATTTGGGATACATCCCTGCCCTCAGTGAGCTTAGATTCTATTTGGGTGGAACAAAAAACGAATCAGTAAGCATAGTAAATGAGTAAATTACACAGTATTTTAGAAGATAGGTGCATAGAAAAAGAGAAACATAAAGGAGGGTAAAAGGGATTGGACAGTTGGGATGGTATTAAATTAGATGGTAAGAGGATAATAGTTGAAAAAAGACTTGATGTGGGGGAAGTCACTAGGCAGAAATCTCTGGAGAAAGTGTCCAGGCAGACACAGCAGCTTCAGCAAAGGCCCTGAGGCAAGACCGTTATGAAGAGTCAACAATAAGATTTGGCATCCACCAGACAGTTATTCTCTGAGGCCAGGGGAGGGGGTGGTTTTGAAGCAGAGGGAGCACGATGAAAGGGGCTTTAACAAAGACAAGTCTCTAGAATTGGAGTGAGCAGAACTGAAGGGAGAGGTAAGCCGTTAAAAAAAGGAGCAGCTTCCAAGATTCCACCTGCTGCATGGAGATTGGAGCCAGGAATCCAAAGGGCATGCTTGAGACAAACTAGCAGGAGAGAAGAATCCCCAGTCGTAATGCTTTTACTTCCCACCCAGTTTAGAGGATGACTCAGTGCCTGCAGAAGTACTTGTGGAATTTGGACTTGGATCACAGAATTTTAGGACTGCATTTTTCCTTCCTGGCCAAGCTTGTTCCCTAATCCCTAAATCTGCTCTGGATTGCTTTGGTTACTAAAGCTCTCAATCATTTTCTGTTCTCAGCAGGGATACTGACATTGGATCTAGCCAATGAACGATCAACACCTAGAAAGACTTCTCCCACTCCTTTCTGCTAGAATATTTACTAAAATCTGAGATCCTGGGGTGAATTCACACCCCAGGTTCAGAAAGGCCTGGGAGAGGCTTCAAAACCATTTGATTTTTCCTCATAGCCATTAGGGCTTTATTCTGTAGGTAGTAGTGGAGCTAGAAGCACATGCATTAAAAACCCTCATAGATTCCCATTGTTCTTAAGAGAAAATCAATACTCTTTAGCAGCTTTCATGCTTCTGTAGACATATCTTTCCAAGACCTCCTCCTCCCTGCAAACTGAACATGTTGTGATTTCTCTGAGGGACCTCACCCTCTGTTGCCTCTGGGTGTATGCACCTGCTTTCTGGAACATTCTTCAAGCCCCTTCTTTACGTGGCAAAGCCTACTCATCCTTTAAGTCCCAATTCAGTTCTTCCTCGGGAAAGATTTCCTAACTCCCTAAACTAGGTTCAGCCACTGTGTTTCCAGAACTTAGCATGGATTTGGAACAAAGTAAATGCTCAATAAATAATGATGCTTTATAAAGGTACTCGATGAAAGAATGTATGAATGAACAAACGAACAGAAAGAGATGCTAATATCAATGCAGACTTTTTAAAAACTGAGCTTTATCTCTGAAGTACTAAAGTCATTACCACAAAAAGAAAGAGAAGAGAGTAAAGGAAAATAAATTCTTTGACATCTGATGTGCTTTTGCTTCAGGCAACACTCAGGTCAGGTCAACCAGGTCAGTCACCCCAGAAAGCAATGGGCACTTGTTCCATGGTATTCATCCTCTGGTTTTGTGTGTAAGAGTAACATTAGCCATGTTCGCTCAGGCTGTGAAAATGAGCTGGATCCCCATGGGCAGAAGGGGTAACAAAAGGGCACAGCCAGGAAAACCAAGCTCATAGAAACATCCAGTTTTGAGGGGTTAAGAAGCTAAATTACAAGCACGGAATTTCAACTCTTTGCTCTGTCTTGATGCATTGCAAGTGACCTGGGGCAAGTCACTTAACCTTTTGCATTACACTTTTTTTCCTTGTCCAAAAAATAAATCATGGGGACATTGGAAGAAAGAAAATGACATTAGCCAAGTTTCTATAGTTTATATAGTTAATAATGGTATTATTAATGAGCCCCAATGCTCTCCCCCAGCTGTTCCCCAGTAAGATTTTATTAGTCCCACTGCTGTTTCCTGATTTGTTTCCATTCAGGAAGCTTTGAAATAATGGTTAGCAGAGGGGCACATTGCAAAAATAAAAATGCTCATTCTTTTAACTTTTCCATCCACTTTAATCCCACTGCCCATCCTTCCTCTCTCCCCAGCTTCAGCTGGAGTTCTGCCATTCCTGTGATCAATCATACGCTGGGGAGAACCTTATTCATGGCAGGGTGAGTGGGATGCAGGGGGAGTTCTGGCCCGGCATAACTGTTGAGTGTGATGTCCTTTTGTGGAGTCCTCAAAAACAGAAGTGAGGAAACAGGCCATCATTTATCATGTGGGTTTGTAATGGATGCTGATAATGCAAACCAGCCAGGCAGCTCCTGAGGTCGCTCCAGCAAAGGACCGAGTCAGCTGTTGGGCTCCAAGTCGGGAAGGGAGTTTCCCGGTGCGACTTGCCCTTCTGCCAGAGATCTCCCCGCATTTGCAACTGCCCACTAGCTGATGGGGCTTGCCATTTACCCTCTGGGAGGCCTGTAGCCTCCTGCCTTATGTGGCCTCTAGGGGGAGCGCAATACTTCTCCTTTCATTCCAACCCACACCTCAACAAGAAGTCAGGCACAACATTAGATGGAGGTGCCAGAGGGTGGGATTTGTGGTGTGATGGTGACTTCTTGGTTCTTGAACCAATCATCGTGCCAAGGGAAATGTAACATTCTGGTTGCCCAGGTTTAAGTCATCTGCACATGCTTGGTTGGGTGTAAGGTAACATAAGCCACATCCAAATCACAGAGAACTGTTTCCAGAAGTTGCCAAGCTAAAAGAAGGGCACTGCTGAAATAAAGTAGACTGGCCCAACCTCTCAAACTACTCAGTCACACTCTCTTCTTTTGCCCTTTGCCACTCTTCTCAACATCCTGATGGTCTCCATATTGCTAAGTCCAGGGATAATTTCTCAGGTCTCATCTGACTTGACCTATCTGAAGCATTTGACACAGTGGCAAGTTTCTTCTCCTTGAAACTCTTTCTCTCCTCAGCTTGTAGGGCACTACACTCACTTGGTTCCCCTCCTACTTCACTGGCCATTCCTCAGATTCTTTTTTGGCTCGCCTCATCCCTCCAGTCTCTGACTGTTCAGTGGCCAGACTTGGTACTTGGACCTCTTCTTTTCCATCAGTGCTCACTCTCTAGGCAACCTCATCTAGTTCATGGCTTTCATACCATCCACATGCTGTAACTCCAGGATGTGTGTGTGTCCTTAGCCTAAACCTTGCTCCTGACTCCAGAATCTATATCTATCTGCCTATCTGACATTTCTAACTAAAGGTCTAACAGGCATCTCAAACCTATTACCTCCAAAAGCTGAGCCCCCGAGAGCTCTCCCTCCATCACCACTGAAAAGAAAACAGCTCATCACACAATCTAATCACTCACCAAAAATACATAGTTTCTGTCAGTGCCTCCTCTTACACTTCACATCTTGACCATCAGCAAACTCTGTAAGATCTACTGCCAAAATATATCCAAGATTTAATACCACCTCCACTGTTACCACCTTACTCTAAGCTCCTACCAGATCGTCCTACCTTTTGCCTTTACCTCCTCCCCACTCCTACCTCACCTCCCATTCCCAACCTACCAGCCTCTCTGATCCTGTGAAAACATTAGTTGGATTACATCACCCCTCTGCTCCAAAACCTTAGTGACCTCAGAGTCAAAGCAAAGTCCTTACTTGACCTGTGTGGGCCTAGACGATCTGCTGCTCACTTACTTCTTCCTCTGACTTTATCTCCCCTTGCTTGGCCCTTTCCTCATCCTGCTTCAGCCTCTTGGCCTCCTTCCCTAGATATTCCTCCTCAAGGCCTTTGCACTTGCTCTTCCTTCTCCCTGGAACGCTCCTCCTCCAAATAGCTGTGTGGTTCCCTCCTCATATTCTTCAAAACTCTACTCAAAAGTCACCAAGGAGGATTTCCATGGAAACCGTACCTAATGTTCATCACACATAGCCCCATTCTTTTCCCTTTCCCTTTCTGACTTGTTCTCTTTTTTAATGTATCACCGTGTAACATTCTATATATCTTTATATATTTTATCTTGTGCATTGTCTGTTTTCTCCCACTAGACTATAAGCTCCATGAGGACAGGGATATTTTGTTTGTTTTGATCATTAATGTACCCTTAGGTCTCCTAATAATTCTTTTTTATGAAAAAATAAAGGCAAAGAAAATAGCATAAGAATATTTTACCACTGAGATTTGAGTCACTTGAAACCTATGCTCTATATTTGGGCTTGACCTATAATTAAAGTCAGCCATCAAGCAGGATGATTTTCCAGTCCCAAGGCCGATTCTTGGTAGAGAGGAAGCCAGGAAGATTTTCTAGTCATGTCATTAATGAGCTCAAAAGTTTTCAATAGCTTCCCATTGCCTTAAGGAGTCAAACTCATCCCTCCACAATCTGTGGCATTCCAAGGATGTCTTCTCTATCAGCACCAAATATATTCTTTCCAGCTAAACTTGTCTAGCCACTATTTCCCCATTGCTATGAACTTCTATTCCTTCAAATTCTTTCTCTTGCCTTTCCCTCATTCAAAACACCCTCCTTCATTCCTCTTTCCATCTATTTGAACACACACCATTCTTCAAGACCTCTGCCCTTTACCACCTGTCAAAATTCAACTCATTCTTCCAACTCAAATGGCACCTCCATTACAAAGTCTTCCCTGAACACCCTAGACAGAATGAAATGTTCTCTATCTTGTGATTTTATGGTATTTTGTTTCTAACTTTATTTCAGCACATTTCACAGTCATGATATGTTGATCTTTCTAAATAGACAGTGGTTCTATAAGGGAAGGGCTTGTCTTCATCTTCCTATTCCTCACAGTGGTTTGAATTAAATTAAATTCAATACAATGTCACTGTTGAATTGTGGTTATTCTTTGTTTCTGCAGAAATAAATCAGTGAAATTTTGTAAATGAATTTAATTCACCTGCATCTTCAAATTAAGAAAAGGCAGAAATGATGCACTTACATTGCTTAATAAAATTAAAGTATATATATTAAGCAACTGGAAAGAAAGCCAGCTCTTATATGCTTTGCCCAACAAAGCCAAGTGGACTATAAATGAAGGATTGTTAATTACTGTTATTAATTTATAAATTATTATAATTACTATTATAACAACAGTAGCACACATTTATAGAGACGCTGTTCCATGTGTTCTACAAGTTAATGCATTTAATCCTCAACTAACCCGAAGTGATAAGTACTCTTATCATGCCCATTTTACAGAGAGGTACTTCCCCAGGGTAACTAGTTAGCAGCAAAACCTGGGTTTGAACCAATGCACTCGGGTTCCAGAATCTATGCTCTGAACCCCTAGTTTTATTACCTCACATATATGCTACATGCCATATGATTTCAACTTTCCTCCATCTCCCAATCATGTATTTTTGTGATTTGAGATCCAGGATGCATTCATTCATTTGAACTAGTTTCTTGTTTTAATGTGGGAACTCATGATGCATCAGTCGTAGTCTATTATTGTCTACTTCATAAAAAACTGTTTTGAAACTGTGCCTGTTAACCTTTAATCTCAAGGCCCGTGCATAGTTTCCGTACTCATTAAATTATTAACTCACTTACCAGAGATATTTTGTGAGTTCTTGGCTCAGCCCGAACTGCCTGGGCTAGTAGAAAGACTAAGAAGTTTCAAAAATGATCTTTCCAACCTTCCCCTGGACACATCTCTGGCTGCCCCGTATGTCCTCCCTTGCCTGGTCATCTCCATATGCTAGTCTCCCACCCCCACCTCATTCCATTCTCTAGGAGGTACAATTGCATCTGGTCCTCATTGTGGTGATTATTTGACTTTGCAGTTACTTTTATTAATGTTTAATCAGGTGTGCAGGTAAAAGATGAAAAGTGAAGGTTGTGTGTTTCTAAACATTTATTCAGAAAACAAATTCAGCAGTATTCAGTCTAGCCTCTTGTCTTCCCCAGGGGCCTTGGCATCAACATCTTCTTGCTCTACAGCAGCCTGATGGACTCGGTCCTTGAAGGTAAGTCCTGGAACTACAGCCTAATATCCATGAAATTAATTGTTTTCTTCACTCCTAGAAGGGTCCTTGCCCTCCACTCTGGATAAACAGGCACAGAAGTGGTTTATGTTCCTGGCTTGTTGTCCTTCTGAAAGATGATCCTTAAAGTAACTTCAAGAAAACAGAAGGGCAACTTAAGAAATAAAAAGGAAATCATGATTAAGTGAAGAAGTCTCTCAGTAAGCTAAGAGGCTATATATAGATGTTGTAAAATAATCTTTCACCAGTTGTTAAAGTATTTGAGGCCAATAGAACTTTATAAGGAAAGATGACATTTTCCCAAAGAAGGTTAAAATGAAACAAAGTGTTCTTAGTAGTTTGATATGGGCCATGATAGGGTGTAAAACTCTGAGTAGCTCTTAGAAGGGACAGATAATGATCAGATGATAGCATGAATAAGAAAGTTTATGGTAATGGCTCATTTTCTTCAAAAGGCAACAAGGATGGCCAAGAGAGAATGGACCTTCCATTTTGCTTTGGAAAAGCTCCAATACCTAAGTTTTACCTTTAAGGCATTTTTGTAGTTCAAAAGGTAAGAGACTGTGAGATCAGCTTTCTCAAATACATTCAGTACCCTCGATCTCAAGCTAGTAATAACAAAAAAAAAGGATCTACACAGTGTAAGCATCTGGCTTGGAGAAACTGAATGGAAAACCATGACAACTGCTAAAACTCATCTAGGGTAGTTGTAAAGATTATTTTTCCCATTGTGGCTTTAACCAAGCTATGACCACAAATGTTTTTGTGGATAGAGTCTTACCTTTTCATGCACTTGAACATCTCAATAAAAAAAAGAAAAAGTCCACATAGTTTACAAAAGATTAGAAGAATCATATTCCCCAGGCCACAGATGACTGATAGAATTATAAATTCAATCACTGACCACAGTGGGTAAATAAAGCAGCAAATTGAGATCACAAACCACAAAGAGATGAATGAGATAGATGAGACCTCCATGGGCAGAAAGAGAAACAGAATCAGCAGCAATCTCCATCCATAGTGCCCAGAAAAGCAAAGTTGTGTCAGACAAGATTGAACTATCAGAGGATTTAACTGCAAATCGCAAGGGCCACATAAAAAGGAGAGAAACCAATTGTTTTGTTGAAGAATGGTTTTCTGGAATGTCTTTAAAGTGACAGAGGAATCTATCTAATTAGTCAAAGTCTGTCTGCTACATATCTAAGACAAAGTTAAAATCAACACTCATTAAGGTGAGGGTCAGGTTCTTGTGAAACTTTGCCAGAATGTGATACAAAAATACTTCTTTGTGGAAAAGAAAATAGATATCTCAGGTAAATGCTGATATCAATGCATAAAAGTATAAATCAGGTAAATTTTAAAAAGAAGAAAAATCAACAGTGTCATTTTTTTTTATATCACCTTATTTCATCTCAACAAGGTATTAGGTTACAGAAGAGGAAACAGAGCCTTAGAGAAGCAAAGTAATTTAACCAAGTTTACCTAGCTAGCAAGTTTTTACTTTTAATTTCAATCTGAATTAAATGTTTCCAGAATCCCTACTATTTCTACAACATGCTGCCTCTATTTGGGCAAGTCTCTGTGTAGATGAAAGAAGGAAAGAACCATAGTAGTACTTTGAAGTATGAGACCTTTCTGTTACTGAATTAATAATATGACTCCTGAAGGTATGAATGAGTAAACATTCTGCATGTGGATGCTAATGTGATCACATTAATAAGTCGGTTTTTGCTGGCTCCAAAGTCCCCATTTACTGAACAGCAAGACCTAACTCCCTCCACATTCAAGAATCTCTAGAATCTCAGGGCTTCCCCAAGGTTGCACTGCACAGCACTGTACTGCTGTCCTGTAGTAACACTGCTGCTCTCCCTTGCCTCCCAGCTGGTCCTTCACATACCTCAAGGCTGTACCTGCCATATTGCCATCTCTCAGATTAACTGAGCTTGTTCATTCCATTCGCCTTCTCTGAGCTCTAGGTCTTTGCATCCAAATGCTTTCTACATATCTCAACAGAACACCCCAAAGATATCTCAAATGCAACATATTCAAAAGAAAAATTATCTTCTTCTCCAGAAATCTTTTCTTCCTCCTGTGGGCTGAATTTTGATAAATGTAGTCACTCATAGTGACAATTATTCCCCACAAAAGGTATGTTCAGGTCCCAACCCCTGGTCTCATGGGGGTGAACCTATTTGTAAATAGACCTTTGAAGACATTATTAATGAAGGGGTGCCCAAACTGAGTGAGAGTGGGCCTTAATTCAATCTGGCTGCAGTCCTTATAAGCAAAGGAAATTGGGCACAGATATAGAAGCCATGGGGAACAGCCAAAATTCAGAAGTCAATGGAACCTGAAAGAGAAAGGAAGTATACTGCCATATGACAGAAAAGCCAAAGACCAAGGATCACCAGCAGCTAGCTCCAGAGTGCCAAAGTCTTTGGGGAGAAAGCATCACCTTGCTGGTTCCTCAATTTAGCACTTCTCCTAGCCTCAGGACTGTTAGTCAATAAATTCCCATTGTTTAAACCAACCTATTTTATGGTATTTGTTTTCCGTTGGGTAACTAATAAAGTGACTTAAGTCAGAAAACCTGAAATCACCAGCTCTGCCTTCCTCAACAAGATACCAAGACCTAGCATTTCTACCTTATTAATAACTGTCATATCTCTCCTCTCTATTCCCATAAGAAAGAATGGGTATGCCAAATACTCCCAGACTACATTTACTTTCCTACTCATTTGGTCCAATAACCTCATCATCTTCCTCCTTTTCAGTTCCTTCCATGTCTCTTGCTAGGATCACTTTCCAAAATGCATATTGCATCAAATTACCACATTGCCTACAAGCAAAGTACTAAGTTTGGCATGTAAGACCTCAGATTTGCCCTTTATGCACTTTTCCATCAGAATTGAATCACTAGCCCATTTACAGACTCTTAAATTTATTGGCTCCAAAACAGCATAGACAGATGATATACACTGGGAGCCAGGATGTAGACAGCAAAAAATAGAGTTATGATTTCCAAGAATGATAAAGTTAAGTTAAATTATACAATATCTGATATGTCAAGGAAGAAATAAATGTTGGTTTGCTATTTGAAATGAGCAATAATATGAAAAAAGGATAATACTGAACATGGGCAGCTCTCTTAATCAGATCTGTGTTCCTGTGTCCCATGTTCCAGCTAATTAAAGAATAATCAAAACATAAACAACTTTAAAATGAAAATAATTTTATTAAGCAAGTATGGATTCTTTATGAGAGGCATAACTGAAGATTGAGAATGGAAGCCTAAAATGTGTGACCTTAAAGAGACAAAACTGATGGTTTGATAAAGAATCAACAGAGACACAGAAAAAAGATGAAAATGATTAACACAAACATAGAACAGACAGCCTACCATTGAATCTGGGAGAAATTTCTCTCCTAACTATAAGACCAATCAAAGTATATTGTGAAAACAAAAATAACAGCCTGCCTGAGCTTTGCCTCATGAAACGCAGCAGTCCTAGTTACCGAAAGAAGGTAGCAAGATGCATCAACTCTTTTCTCTTCCTCAGAGATAGTCTATCCCAGCAGAACTTAAAAACATGAATGCTGTCTTTTGAGACTGACAGAGAAGTGTTCTTTACCCCACTCCTCAAATTCTAGATCCCTTTGGAGACTATAACTTACCTATAACAACCTAATGGATGTGTATATGTGTGTGTGTTGCAATGCATCCTGAGAAGTGAATCATGTTTCTCATAAGTACCTTAATACTCAAGTGATGAAGGTATGAGTGGAAAACAAAAGAATCCATTCTAAGAATTATGGCTCTTTCAATAATAATAAAAATAGTAAGGAAGGCACTAATCTAAGTGCTTTGTATGCATTAATTTAATGAGTTTCTAGAACATAAATAGGATAAACTTAAGTTGTAGTAAAAAAAAAAAAACTCCAAAATCTCAGTAGTTTAGCATAACACAAGTTTATTTCTTGCAAGAAAGTTTGACTTGGATAAGTAGAGACTCTCCTCCATCTGGTAACTCAAGGACTCAGTTTCCTTCCATCTTGTGATACCTCCCAAGGGCTCTGTGATAAAGAAAGAAGGAAACAGTGGCAGACCAGCTCTTAACTGCATCAGCCTTGCAACGTAAGATATTTCCACTCCTGGTCCATTGGCTAGAACTAGTAACATGGTCCCAACATAGCAAGAGAGGCTGGGAGATGTCAGAGAGACCGTGGATAGCCCAGGGAGAACTGTCTCTTCCACGGCCCTTTTGAGGAAGGTGATAGCATGATCCTTATAATATTTACAGGTGAGAAACTGGCACAAAGAAGAAATAATTTACCCAAATTCACACTGTTACTAAATGGAAGACTTTATATTTAAACCAGAAAATCTGGCCCCAGAATCTATGCTTTTAAATGCAAATTATATACATTGCCTTTTTTAAAAAATAGTAATGAGTTGGTTTGTTTTTTTTTTTAGATTTATTTTTTATTTATTTCTCTCCCCCCCACCCCCAGTTGTCTGCTCTCTGTGTCCATTCACTGCGTGTTCCTCTGTGTCCACTTGTATTCTTGTCATCGGCACTGGAAATCTATGTCTCTTCTGTTTGTGTCATCTTGCTGCATCAGCTCTCTGTGTGTGTGGCACCACCCTGGGCAGGCTGCACTTTTTTTGTGCTGGGTGGCACACTCCTTGTGCGTGGGGCTCCCCTAAGCAGGGGACACGCCTGCATGGCAGGGCACTCCTTGTGCACATCAGCACTGCACTGGGCCAGCTCATCACATGGGTCAGGAGGTCCTGGGTTTGAACCCTGGATCTCCCATGTGGTGAGCGGATGCTCTATCCGTTGAGCCAAAATCACTTCCATACATTGCCTTTTGAAAGTAATAGAAATACTAGTGATTTCATTAATGATTAGTATCAGAGATATAGCAATGGATGGAGATAGAAAATTCTCTTTTGGAAACCCAGAACTGTACTACATGATCACCTGATGGACAATGGAAATTAGGTAGTAAAGGATACACAGTCACTTTCTGTAGATCTGAAAATGAGAGTCAACCAGCAGACTAGTAGTCAACAAGGGAAATCCCCGCATCTACCCTATAGGCAGACACCTAGTCTAGATGGTTTCTCTCTTAATGAGGATAAATAAAATGAAAAGAACCACTCAGGGTATACATGTAAGTCTTAAAAGCCCAAGATAAAAGGAATAGGAGATCGACAAATACAGGATTCTGTTCTCTAGAGCAGGGATCAACAAATGCCTTTTGTATAGGCCCAGATAGTAAATATTTTAGACTTTACAGATCATACATCTTCTGTCACAACTGTCAACTCTGTGCAATAGCATGAAAGCAACCATAGACAATACATAAATGAATAGGTTGTGCTCCAATAAAACTTTATTTACAAAAACAGACCACAGATCAGATTTGGCCTACAGGCTGAAGTTTGCCAACCTCCCACTCTAAAGAAAAGAAAATTAAGAAGAAATATACATGATCAATAAACATTTGAATAATATTTTTAGTAGGAATCCAAGAATAACAAATCTAAACAGTGGTGTGATCTTTACCAACAAACAACTGACAAAGATTTTTAAAGGAATTTATTGTTAGAAGGCAATTTTATACACTCCCAATAACAGCATGAATAGTTACAATTTTCCTTGAGATTAATTAGATATATAAGGATTCTTGAAAGCATTTATATACTTGAAACTTTTACTTCTCAATACTTCTAAAAATCAAGTGAGGGTTCCAGAACTTTTTTACAAATATGATTATTCCAGCATTATATATACGTATCATTTATAAAAAGAAATAAATTAAATATTAATAATAGAAAAATGGTTATGTACAATATTCATGAGACAGAATCTTATAAGTTATCAAAATTTTGTTTCTGAAAAATTTAGTGATAAAAAAGTCCTTGTGTTTTATGATTTATAATTTTACTAGGAAATTATATATGTGTGTGTACATATATTATATATGTGCAAATAAAATGTACCAAAGTTATAAGTATGTAATTAAAACTGTATAAGATAAAGACAGAACAGAAACCATAAAATATTAATAGTAAAATAAGCTATATACATATAGGAGTATTTTATATGCATTTTTGTTTTTCTTTACTTGGTTTTTTTTTTTAGATAAATATTTTATAAGCAGGAAGCAAATTTTACAAAAGGAAACTCGTGGACTTTTGAATAAGACCTGATTTGAATTTTAGCTCTTTTCTCAATAAAAAATGGGGATAATAACATCTATTTCACAAGATTTTTTTCAAGGGTCAAATGGGTTCATGTGTATATAACATCTAATATATATTAGGTTCTCAATAAATATTAGTTACACTTTCAGAAAGGCATAGGAATTTGGATTTCAAGCTGAGAGAGTGTGAGGAACCGTTATTATAAAAGTCTTGAAAGTTGAAGCAGGGGACAGCCAAGAGATTTTTTCCATTGGCAGGTGGGGGTAGGGCATGGAGAAAGATGGACTGCCTGCTAGCTCAGGGACATTTCTCTGAGTATTGGATTACAGATGCTTTTCCTAGTCAGAATTTGGGTGACTTGATAAAAGAGTTTCAGTCAAGAATTGAGAGACAGAACTGGGATGCAGGAGGAAAGCACTGTGCTTCCTGTTCTGAAACATGGTAGCTCAAAGAACTACTCTCAAGGGCTGATGTTAGAGAGAAGCTGACAAGGAGACCCTCAGGGCTCAAACTCCAGAGTCAAAAGAGGAATTCAGTGAGACATTAATGTCAGAATAGCAACTGCCTGCACCTGGTGAGAATGGCCCAAGTGAAGGACTGAATTCCACATCCCACCTCTCTGGGTTAGTTCCCTGTGATTTTCCCATATTGCAGGGAAACTCCGACAAAGTATAGGTGACACAGAAGAAACACTTTGGGAGGTAGTGGAGGAGGAAAGGAAAAGAGAATATCAGAGAGAAGTAATGGTGGAAGGATTTGACTTCAACTGTGGGATCTTCAGAGCACAGAAATCCTCTGTGTTCCTGTATAAGTCACCAGGGAATCTTCTGTACATGACAGAGCCTCTTAAAAGACACCAGAGAGGCCCTACTAGCAGTTGGGCAGTTTCTTTCAAATATCCCCACTTCTTTTCTCCAAGCCTCACACAAGGTATATCTTCATACCAGGAGCATTTTCCAAATACTACCTCCCTTGTGGCATACTAACATCCCCTTCCCCCTGCCTCCCCGCCCATCCAATCCACCACTAAACACACAGGGACACGTACACACACACACACACACACACACACACACACCACGTCTGCTGTTTTGAGCTAGCTCCTTATTTAGACCTTTATTTCTCAGCCTTGGTCTTCTTTTTTTCTGACCTCCCAAGGGGCTAGCTATGGCTCCTAGCACCTGACACTTAGGTATTCGTGGTGTTCACTGCTCTGTAGTGGCATTGCCTGCATGCTTGTCTCTCTCACCCTCCACACTGTGGTGAACCTTTTGAGAGCAGAGACTCTGTCTCATGAGCCACTGTTGTTTAGTCTCCTAGCACAGCATCTGGCACACTAATGTAACTGAACTCTTTTTATGGTCATATTCAATATGTCTCCTTCACAACCACACCCAAGATAGCTCCCATCATGTTTAGGACCCATCTTCTGGCACAGAGGACCAAAGTGGCTTCATGACTCACAGAGTGAGAAGCAAAGGAGAGATGCAGGCAGCAGAGACCTGGCACACACTGGGGGAAATATAGGTTCAGGCTGTGGCTACAGAGAGGACCAGGACGGCCAAACGACCACTTAATTTCAACCTGGCTTGTCTTCTCAGTTCACCTCTACCTCACATTTCCTGCAATATTATAAAGTATTTGCCAAAGACTGAGCAGAGATGAGTGTAAGAAATCAGTCTACAAGTCTCTGATCTGACTGATAGTTCTTGCTTTCCATGCAATTTTGAACCAAAATTTGTGATCTAGCTCTTCTTGGCAATAAGTAAAATATGCATTCTTTTTTTTTAAAATAAAATTCAGAGTTCCCAAATACCACCCTATATTAGCACCTTCAGCAACCCATTCTTGGTAGAACTGGGGACATGATCTGCTTGTCAACAAGACAAACCAAAAAAAAAAACTATTTAGCATACATACTTTACATA
Organism: Dasypus novemcinctus; assembly: GCF_030445035.2. Lineage (NCBI taxonomy): Eukaryota > Metazoa > Chordata > Mammalia > Cingulata > Dasypodidae > Dasypus > Dasypus novemcinctus. The sequence goes on along the minus strand of NC_080673.1, from coordinate 152,959,239 downwards.
CATTATTTGATAGTCCTCACAACAAACTTTGAGATAAGCATTATTATTCCAATTTTATGGATGAAGAAACTAATCAAATTTGGGTAACTTTCCCAAGGCCACACAGTTAAAAAGAATCGCATTCAGGGGTTGAAAAAAGTCTTTGAACTCCACCACCAAGAGTCAGGAATATAAAGGACTCACTAGAGATCACTCTAAAAGCCAAAAGTTTAGTTAAGAAAGACCAAGACCCCAAATCATATGTTCACTTATCATGGTAAATGACTTATCTAAAAGACTAGGGATCTGGGTACCCAGCCTTCAAAAGACTTACATTGTAGCAGTAGCAATCACAGACCTCAAAAGCATGTTGGAAGTTGACCCCAATTAACATCACTGGGCATACTCAGTTCAGCAGTAATATCATGTAACTTCTACAACATCCTTAAAGCTCCAGGTTCTGTTTTCCAGGGTCATTGATGACAGTTTTGTTTTCAAAAAAAACAACAAGAGTGGAATAAGGATTCCCAGTGGATATTTAGTCTCGAGAGGTGTCAATGACCCACATTTTAAGCCCTAGAAATAAACACAGTCCACTTACCAAAAGGTCTGTCCATCATGTTGGTTCAGATGAAGATAAATCCAATTAGATATAACCAACAAAGTGAGCTGGAAAAATTGCTTGAGTAGAGGAAAAGTCCATGCCATTAAATAGACAGCAAGACAATCTACCTTTCTAAGGGGAAAAAAGGTTTAAGAGTGCCTAGGGTGACTGGATTAACTCTGTCAACTGTGCTCACATTCTCACCAAAGGTGAAGAAAAGTTTACAGCTTAATTTTGCAAGACATGGAATGGAATATTTATTGTCTAGTAGGGAGATGGGGTCTGAGAAAATTGGATTAGATCTCCTTGAATAAGGAATTGAGTGATCAAGAAGAAAGCACAATTAATAAACAACTGTATTAGACAAGTCTATTCCCCTTGTGAAATTTCAATTCCAGAAAAAGATCTCAACTTGGGTAACCACACCATCACTGATCTGTTATATCCAGTTAAGTGAGATGAACCTGAACTGCAACAGCTTTTATTCCTGGTAACTGGAAAGAATAAATCCTTTTTATACACAGTTGTTCTAGGTCTTCTTTACCTCACTTTAGAGCAAAGGAACAGCCAGCACCTCAAAGGTAAATTCCAAGAAGAAAGACTGCTCTACCTTCACTTGTCATTTGATTCCCTTACCTCTATCTTACTACCCTTTTGAGTCAACAATTACCTTCCATTTTGCCACCCCAAAACTATACATGAGCTGGTCTCAGCAATAACTGGTCTCAATTACCTTGAACTCATTAAAAAAATTAAACTTACAGAAAACAAGAGTGCTATTTGAGAGTGAGAGAGAGAGTAAGCAGAAATAACAACACAATTATAGTTACAAAGATGCCAATATTGGAATTATCCATTGAGAAATATAAAATAGGTTAGACAAGCTTACTAATAGAAATAATATTTAAAATAAAATAAGTTACCAGAAACTATGAAATATTATCTTGTAAATATGAAAAAAGAACCAAACAGAACTACTGGTGGCAGGGGAAGGGACACCAAATAAATGAAACTAGAAATGCAGTAAATGGATACAGAAGACACACTGAAGAGAGAATTAGTGAACTGGAGGAAAGAACTGAAGACATTATGTAACATGCAGGGAGGGAAAAATAAATTGAAAAAATAAAACAGAAGTTAAAAGACATAGAAAATATAATTAGGTAATAATTATCTAATCAGAGTATAAGGAAGAGATAATAGAGAAAATGAGCAAAAAAGCAAGACTAGCAATTTTCCTGAATTTACAAAATATAGAAATACTCGTATTTTAGAAACCTAATAAATCCCAAACAGAATAAATAAAAATAAATCCAAAGGTAGCTACATTGTAATGATACTGCAGAAGGAAGAAGGAAAAAAGGAAGGGAGGGAGGGAGGAAGGGAAGGAGGGAAAGAAATAGGATAAAAGGAAATGAAAAAAAAGAAAAGAAAGAAAATCTTAAAAGCCACCAGAGTAAGAAGACAGATTACAGAAATGAATTATATTGACATCTGACTTCTCAATAGGCACAATGAAAGTCAGAATAGAATGGAATAATATTTTTTTAAAAAAGAGATGTAATAAACATAACTATACTGTGGTATTAACATAGAAATTGTCTTTCAAGATTGAGTGAAACAAAGATGTTTCCAGAAAATAAAAACTGAGTGCCCCATTTTAAAAGAATTTCTAAGAGATGTACTACGGAAAGAAAGATAATGAATCCCAGAGAAGTCTGAGCTTCAAGAAGAAATGATGAGCCAAGAAAATGTTAAATAAGTGGGTAAATCTAAAACATCTTTGTAATTTGAGAGGTTAAAGATTAGAAGAACAAAATACTGTTTAACAATAGCAGATATTCATAAATTTGGATAGGGTGGCCAGAGTTAAAGCACGGTGCTCACATTTTTGGTAAAAGAATAAATAGATAAATTAACTCTCAAATGTCACATACTGTCTGATTCTTATTTACATATCATTCTCAAAATAATACAATTTCAAAAACAGATTAATGGTTGCAAGGAATTAAGGATGGTGGGGGAGGAGGTTAGTATGACTGTTAAAGGGTAGCATAATCAAGTTCTTTGTGGTGATGGAGTTCAGTGGTGATTACATGAATCTACAAATGATAAGATGGCACAGAACTATACACAAGCATTGAGCCAATGTCAATTTCTAGTTTTTTATATTGTACTATAGTTATGTAAGATACAACCACTGGAGGAAACTAGCTGAAGGGTACATGAGACCTCTCTGTACTATTTTCACAAATTCAATCATTCTATAATTATTTCAAAATTAAACTCTTAAGCACATTTTTGCCAACTTTTACACCTACAGGGATGAATAAAAAAGAAAATAGTACTACCATCAAGGATCCCATCATCTTTTAACCTTATTACATCTTAAAGACAGAAGTAGCATGAAAACAGGTTATAACTGTATTAGTTATGTTAGGATTACAAAGTCCAAAGGTGCCAAGACCAAGTATTGGATCTTGGGAATAACAATTCAAGAATGATTCATCATGAAGTTGGAAGAGTCTCAGGTCAATGTTAAATTTACACAGTCAAGGTGGAAAGGAAATAATCACCAGTATTAGACCAAAAGGCCTTGTCCCAGAAGAGTCCTCAGTTTTCTGCATGGAAAATCATCTACGATGATAGATCTCATAGCATACAGCATTCATGGGCTAAGTAGCATGCCTTTCCCACCCAGACCACTTATCAACTTAGGCTTTAATAGGGGGCGACCCTGGGCATAGACCCTGGGCAGCAGGCCAGCTGCCCCGCTCTGGGAAGGCGTCCAGGAGCACGCACATTGTGCACGCCCTCCCCTACAGAGAGCAGCCTATCACTTCCCCAATGGCCTTTCCCCTCCTGTGTTAGGGAGACTGGTGTTTAAACAAGATCACTTTTTTCCTTGTCGCTGAACCATTAGAGATTTTTGTTCTTTTTTCCTACATTTTTTTTCACAAACTAAAAAGAATTTCTTTTATAATAGCCTGTGCCTATCGTGGAATACATGCAATACTTGTGAACCCACCTACCAACCAGAGTCCAAAAACTAGCAAAACAGTAGAGCTGTGTCCTCCCCACTTCCCATCCTCCTGCCTTTCCCTCAGACATAACCACTATCTGGACTTCTGTGTTTTTCATACCTTGCTTTTAAAAAATAATTTAATACAGTGAAGGCATCCACAAACAATATTTGCTTAGCTTTACTTATGTCTTTCATATAAATAGTGCTGCTATTTACAGATTTGTACATGTCTCCCAATAAACATACTTGGAGTGTATTTGTTGGGTCAAAATAATGTAATCTTTACCTGTGCTAGATAATGCCAAGTAGTTTTCCAAAGAAATTGTACTAATTTACCATCCCAATAGCAGTGTATAAAATTTTCTTTTTCCATGTCTTCACCAATGCTTAGCATTAACAGACCTTTTTTTTCTGTTTTTTTTTCTGGTCCATTTAGAGGGTATAAAATGATATCACATTGTGATCTTTATTTGCTTTTATCTGGTTACTAAGGACGGTAAGGATCTTTTAATTTGCTGAATAGTCATTTATATATTTTCTGTGACTTACCTCATCATATTTCTTGAATATTTTCCCACTGTTCATAAGCATTCTTTATGTATTCTGGGTCCTAATCCTTTGTCAGTTAAATGTGGTATGTAGATTTTTTTCTCTCTCTTTTTACTCTTTTTTATGATATTTTTGGAAAGCCAGAACTTCTTAATTTTAACTATGTGAAATTTATTGATCTCTTCCTTTGTGGTTTGTGTTTTTTTGTGTCTTTCAATTCCATAGAGAAGAAGAAATTAGTTATGAAAGGGAAAACTTAAAGTCTTTTTAAAGAAAATACAGATTATCTTTACGAACTTTTGGATAGAGAAGGATTTCTTAAAAAAAAAAAAAAAGGCCAAAAAATGCTAATCATAAGCCATTGCTGTTTCAACAAACATTTTTAAAGATTAGGATAAATCAGGTAGATAAGCGGAGGCCCAGCCACTTTTGTTTTCTTTATTGTCCCTGGAGAAATCGATTCCTCTCTTCCTCGCTGTTCATTGGAGGGATGGCCTCAGAACAAAGAGCTGTCAGCTCAGTGCCAGAAACTGCTTAAGTCCTAATTCCTTATCCCTCTTGCCCCTATGGTCACCACTGCCTCAAAAGAGCAACCGAGGGACCTTCAGTAGTTTCTTCACCTTTATTTCTTCTTTGTTTTTAGCATGATGGGGGGCTGTTTCCGCTAATTTTAACTGGGGCAAAATGCCGCAGGATGTCTATTCTTCTGGTTGCATATGGAGTTTCCTGGACTTCAGTTGATTGCTTGGGATGGGGGCTGATTAGATGCAGCTATTTCTAGGCATCCTTGCCTTTTCTTTCCTGAAAAACCATTGTGCTAGCAACATTTCTAGATGGAGCTACTTGATTCACATTCATTTTCTTTTACACCATACAATTTCACACAAAGTTTTCTTCCTGAGAAAATACACTAGCTGCTAGTGCTACTTTCAAAAACTCCTACTCTTTGTAATATTATTTGTATATCTCTTGTAATGCTGTACTTTCATAATTTTATTATTTTAAGGTCCCTTTTTCCCCTGTGCAATCTCATGTGGTTTCCTCTATCTCCAGCATCATTGTTCCCATCCCCCACCTTTCCCATATATCTATTTATGGATCATTATTCCCTTCATCATCATCTTCTCAGCACTGCTAAATGCCCCAGGGAGACTGGTCTGGTGTGAGGCTCCACCATGACAAATGGATTTCTTTTCACCCTTCAGTAACAGGCGGACTTCCACTAAGTGCCGCTAATTTCCTTATAACTTCTTGGACTATGTAGATTCGGTTACCAGTATTGCTGCTTATCTCATTCTAGAATCAATGATCCAATTCACGAATCACCTCCTATAAATCTGGAGAAACTCTTAAACAGAAGCCCTAGTAATTGATGACTTTCTAAGACAATTAGGATCTACTGAGCTACTTTTTTGTTTAAAGTTTGATGAAAGCCAATTACTCCAGGTCTAATGTCTGAATCTTACCCCCAGTTTCTCAATGTTCTAGCCACCAGCTATCTCTATTTCTTTGTCATTGTGCTTCCTTATGAAGCCCTCTCAGGCAGATGCCCAGTTTGTGATACAGCTGAGCCAAAGCTTCCATCTGTGTGTTCATTTTTATGGTTTTTTTTTTTTTTTTTAATCTTTGGAGTGAATCATACACAGGGTCCACCTCCTTCTGACTTTGCCTTCCCAGGTCCAGCTGGCCATGTTGGGGGAAAAGGCAGAAGGGGACATGTGGGTAGAGGAAACTTACATACAATGTCTTGACTTTATTCCCAAGCCCCATACTATAATGGAGCCTGCCAAGAAAGAATGGCTGTTCTCCAGTGTTAGGGTCTGCTTGAGACCAGGATTCTTGTTTTCTTAATCAGCCAAGCATAAGGTATTTATGACTGTGTATTTGCCAGGTATTAAATTACAGACACAAACAGTACACCTTAAAATATGAAGTGGGGCAGGACATCAGTTGCTGTCATGTACTGAGTATTTTCTGTAAATAAGGTTATTTAAGTTATTTAAATATTGTTTTTAAAACTAAAATTTTACCTACTGCATCTCATTTAATCTTTTTTTAATCTTTATTAGATACGTTGTGGGTTTACAGAACAATCCTGCATAAAATAAGGATTTCCATATAGCATCCTATTATTAACACTTTGCATTGGTGTGGAACATTTGTTAAATTAATGGCAGCACATTTTTGTAATTGTCCAATTAACCACAGCCCTTGAGTTCACTATGTAGTGCTGTTCCATGGATTTCTTTAAAAATGTTTATTCTTTTACCATATATACTATCCAACATTTCCTCTTTTCATCAGATTCAGATATAAAAATAAAGAACTCTTAACAAATTTGCATGTTATCCTTGTGCAGGGGTATGGCACTTTGATATTATTTATGAATTCCAAAAGAGATATTATTTTCGTAAACTGGTCTGTTCTTCTGGGCATGACACCCTTTGAATATTAAATTGAGCTGAGACATCTAATTAAATTATGTTAAGATTAGGGCTTTGATTCAACCAAGTCAATAGAGTGCAACTCAGCATTGAGTCCCAGCCCCCTTGGACTGATAAAACAGATTCTTGTACAGAAGTAGATACATACAAAGCAGATACATAGAGGAAGAGAGAAGACTCATTAAACACGGCAGAGGCCCCAGGGAAGAGAGAAGAGCCTAATAGTATACAACTGACCTTGTGAAGAGAAAAGAGCAGCTGAGTCCAGAAAGAAACAAGCCACAAGGGAGAGAGATGAGCCTTATGTCAGCCTGCATAAAGAAACTGGGACCACAGAGTCTTAAGAAGAAGGAGAAAGACAGAACCATCTTGCACCAACACGCGGCAATAGACTTTGGGTGAGAAAATAATTCTTATGGTACCTTTAATATAGCCTGTGCATAAATTCAAACTTATTTTATATCAAAATATGCCTAGAAAGCCAACTGAGAAGTATAAACTTTATAGGCTTTGGATATTCAGGGAGGATGCGAGCCAGATGTGTCAAGCCCACCTGGAATGTGGGGGGTTCGTGCTTAAAGCTTATCTGGAATGTAGGGGATATATGTTAAGTCAAGCTTACCTGGAGGAAATAACTTACTTAACACTCAGATAAAACACTTGAAGAAACTAACAAAAAGTCCTTTTGCATACAAGCACCATTTTACTCCCCACTCTTATTTCCTCTATATAAAAGGGACCCAAAAATTCTATCTGGGGCTCGGTTTTTATCAGAATAAGAGTCCACCAAGTCCAGCCGATCGAAATAAATCATCTTCCTTCTCAGAATGCTCACATCCTGGCCTTTGATACTGCATACACCTACTTCTCTCTGCTACTACAACTTGAGTTGGACTCTTTAAGACCTTGTAATTGTAAGCCTCTACCCCAAATAAATACCCTTTATGAAAGCCAGCAGAGTTCTGGTACTTTGTATCAGCACCCCTTTGGCTGACTAATAAAAGGAGCCATGCTAATCTTCTCTATTTTTCCAACTTTAGAATATGTGTTGCCAAAGTGAGCACTCATTGCATCTTATAACCATATAAGTGGTATCAACTGCATGAGAAACTTAAGGCTGAGAGAGATCATGTACATTTTCTAGGTCATTCAGTTAATAAGTGAAGAAACTAGATTTACCTAATTCCAAAGGGTGCTTTGAACCACTACACTGTCCTGCTGCCCTCTAAAATATAAATGAAAGTTCAGGATCACATGGTATTAACTAAAAAGAGTTCATAGAAAGGAGATTTACAGTAGGCCAGAGTGGTCATGGACTACAGAGTACAAGAAAGGAGGTCCTTAAGGATCATCTAATTCCATGATTCTCAAACATTTTTTACTTGTAGCCCAACAAGTTTGGCATTTTCCATCATGACCCAGTACATATAATAGATATATAACTGAAACAAAATTCTGCTTTATAGTATTTGCCCTTATTCTACTCAATGCACTCCATTTTTCTATTAGATCTTATTTGCATTTACATATATCTATTTAATTTACATAATCTATTTCTGGTCATAAGCTATTAAACTGACTTTACAACCCACAAATGGCCACAGTTTAGAAAAGAATGATTAGCAAACCCCAACAGATGGGGAAAATGGGGTCCAAACAGCAATCTTCAGGTGTCTTTGCTTTATCTCCTCAAAGTGTCCCACAGGAGCTCATATAGTACCTCAGTGGAAGAGCCAGGGTGAAATCCCAGGCTGCCTGATTCCCAGTCCAGGGATTTTCAATCAAGGAAAATTTTGTCAAAGAGAAAGGACTCTCCCATGGCAGAGTTTCTTTACAGCAGGGATTCTTAACCTTTTTTGTTCCACAAGCCCCTTTGCCAGTCAGGTGAAAATCATGGATCCCGTACTAAGTCCACACTTTACTGTGTATTATTTAACAAATATATCACACCCACACCAACATGTCCCCACAAGAATAAAGTTTTTCTGAATTTCAATTCAAGCTCACAGACCCCTTGTTAAGAAGCCCAGCTTTACAGGAATTGGTAGAAGCAGGAAGAAACAGTGAAGTTGTGGGGCACTCACCTCCTCTACTTTCCCTCACTCTTTATCCTTTAACCGCCTACAAGAGGCCTTGTCCATGGTTACAGGGCAGTAGAAGTGGGCTAATTCCAAAGCCCATGCTCTTTTTGTGGTTGTTTATCTTGGTTACTCAGTAAAATGAACTGGAGAGCTCTTAAAAAATACTAATGCTCAGCCTACACTCCGATCAATTTATTCAGATGTTTTAGGGCTGGACAGGTAGGGAGCAGATGTGGCTCAAGCAGTTGAGAGACTGCTTCCTACATAGGAGGTTCCAGATTTGGTTCCTGGTGCCTCCTAGAAAAAAATCAAAAACAAATGGAAAAACCAACTCAGGGGAGCTAATGTGACTCAGTGGTAATGTGCCTTCTTCCCACATATGAGGTCCTAGGTTCATTCCCCATCCCCCAGTACCTGATAAAATCTTCTGCCAGGTGATTTTAATACAGATCTAATGCCTCAAGCTAGTGTAGAAGAGCTCCCTTAAAATTCTTCTTGTTAGGCTTTCATGCCCTACCAGGAATCATTCCCTTCAGCCCCATGGAGTCCTGCCTTGTCCCAGTCAAAAGTAACTGCCCTTCCAATGTATTCTTCTGGCACACAAAGATCCTTTCGTTCCATGTTTGTCTCCTCGGCCAGAATTTGTACTTATTGAGTACAGGGCTTATGCCTTCCTTATCTTTGATGCAACAGTGCATTAAATATTTACAGAATACTGTTATGGGTTGAATTGTATCCTCCAAAAAGATATGTTGAAGTCCTCACCTTACTGCCTGTGAATATCACTTTATTTGGCAATAAGGTCATTGCAGATGGAATTAGGTAAGGTAGGGTAGGCCCTCAATCTAGTGTGTCTGGTGTCCTTGTAGGGAGGGGAGAGGAGACACAAACAAAGACGACCACATGAAGAAGGAGGCAGACATTGGAATTATGCTACCACGAGCCAAGGAACACCAAGAAATGCCAGCCACCCCCAGAAGTCAGGAGAGAGGCATGGAACAGATGCATCCTACAGACTTCAGAAGGAACAAGGCCCCTTCCAACCTTGATTTCAGACTTCTATCCTCCAGAACTGTGAAATAATACATTTCTGTTATTTTAAGTCACCAAATTTGTGGTAATTTGTTACAACAGCCCGAGGAAACAAAGACAATGCCCTTTGCTCAGATGGCTTCCCTACACCATCCAGGTTTCTGAAATCTATCAGGACTCAGCAATAATTCTCACTGGGCTCACCAGCTGACACTTACCCTAGGAGTCAGAAAACTCTGATCAGTGAAAATAGCAGTTATTAAAGGAGATGAGGCTGTAGCGTGCCTTCTCCCTCAGCTGAGCTTTTTCTCCCAATCTTTCCCCTCCAGTCACCTTCTCTGGGTGTTCAGATTTCTGATAAGGCAAAGTGGCCAGTGTGTAGAACCCTGGACAGGAAATAGAGAAGACAGACTTCCTGTCCTAGTCCTGACCATAAGGGTGCCATACCATAGGACCTCACTTTTCTGTTTGTTAGCTGAGAAGGACAACATTCCTAACCCAGTTGTCACCCTTGGCTCCTTCTCTACTTGGAGATTATATAAGAATTTTTAATATGTGAAAACAAGCTTCCTTCAAGTCCTTGAGCTTTTCCGAGGACAGCTTTGGATAAATATAAGATACCTTTTGTTATTGTTTGTGTCCCAAGGGATTTGTGGAAAGAAGTTGGGAGCCAGCAGTGCTCATTTTTATAGGTAGAAAATAGCTGTTGGAAAAACAGCCTGATGTGTGGAGCATAATGTTCTTGTCGAGCAAAACAGAATTATCTTTCCCAAGCAGTCATGAACATGAAACACCTGTTGTACACGTTTCCTGCCCCTTCACATGTATTGAAAGAAAGAGACCTTTACCCTGACCTGTCAAGCTATGATCTTCATGAACTTCTGTCCACAGATTCTCCAACAGTTATCTTGTCTTGCTTCTGCAGATTTACATGGAAAACACAGCTGATCCTCACTAAAAGGGCTCCTACAGATTTCACTCAGAACTTGACATTTCTTCTTCCCTAAAATGCAGGCAGCAGATAGGAGCTCATCCCATTCATGCAATCCATCAGCTAAGAGTCATAGGGCTTGCTGCTACCAGCCCAACACTTGTTGGGTACAGTTGAGGAGATGGGGATCTTGAAAGCCTGGCCCTTGCCCTTCAATTATTCAAAATCTTTTGAGAAGGAAAACAAGATAAATTCACTAAAAACATTTAGAGCACAAAACAAATCCATAATAAGGTTCACCCAAAGGTGATTAAAGAAGGTAGAAATCAATGTGGGAAGGCTCCATGGAGGTCAAAGGCACAATACACAAGGACAGTGATGGATAATATCAGTTAAGTGAGTGAAGGAAACTTAAAGTGGGTCTTAGAAGATGAAAAGTATTTCAGATAGTGGAGGAAGAGGCAAACAGCCATGTCTGGGAAAATCATATAGCCGGCTTTTTAAAAGTATTGTCTTTGGAGTCAGGCATAGAGATATGGATGTGCTACTCACCAGCTGTGTGATTCTGAGCAAATTATATAGCCTTTTCAATCTTCACTTGCCTCTTCCACAAAAAAATGAACAATAACAATACATCATGGGTTTCTGGGAGAATTGAAAGAGACAAGTATAGGCAAAGTCTCCGCACAGTGCTGGGTTCAAAAAATGTTGATGGTGATAGTGGGGTGGTATTGTTACTGGATTTTGTCTAGGTTCTTGACTATCCTGCAGAAATGAATTTCAAGAACACGTCAGGTGAGTTAGGCCAGTATTTTATTCAGGTCGGGAGGGAAGAGAAATGGGAGAAAATAACAGAACAGGGGTCTCAGGTAGAGAGGAAGGGAGTGAAAAGTGATAAAGAGGGCTAATTTACAAGCTTCAATTCCCCGTTATAGATTATAAATGCCCAGGTTTACTTGCATGGCCACATGGCAGAGGAACAATGGCGAGAGCAGTGCACAGAGGGCAGGAACAGGTCCAGAGATGAGAGCATGAGTAAGGCTCCCTATCTTAGTAGCCTGCTTCAGGAGTGGTGGTAGAGGTGAAAGTGGAGGAGAAGGTGGAGGAAAACATTAACAAAGGTAGGCATTAACTTAGTTTCTAAATTATTGCATAATAATTAAAATAATCTGAGTACATGGCATTAAGTGTTATTTATGTGAATTTGAACTGAGCCTGCCCACTACAATATTGTGAAGGGAGAAAAATGTGTATTTATCACCCTTCTCAAGTTCTGATTTCTTGCCTCTTCCCTCTCTTTCATCAACTTTCCACTACTTCCATATTCCCACTGTACCACAGTGAGCTCACACTCTCTCTTCTCTGCCTGCCCACACACTCATATGAAATTTCAAAATCTCATCTCTCAGGCATGATTTGCAATAGTGGCTTCTCAGGCAATGATGACAGAGAATGAGATCTGGAGACAGAGATTCTCTTGGATGTTTCTTGACTATCTCCATATGTATATGATTGCTACCTACTTCTAAGACAAGGAACATTTAGTAGGAGAACTTTGAATTCCTTTACAAATCAATTTTTCAAAAGCAAGAACTTAAGGAAATCTTCATTTTCCTTCTGCGTGTTTTCAGTCACAGACACCAAAGCTACACCATGATGTCACACGTCATTAGGGATGTCATATACTGTTGTGAAGTTTGTGTACTGCACACAAAAGCCTGATGAAGGCATCTGCTTGTCCAGTCATGTACCCCAGAATTAATTCGTCTAATTCACACAGAAAGACTATGTGGGTCACTAGAAACCCTATGTATGACAGTCACATTCCTACTGAAATGGACTACCAAGGTTCACAAAGTTCTCTTGGAAGCAAATTACCTACAGGATAAAACCCAAATATCTTAGTTTGGTTAATAAAGTTCTTCACAAATGCTCCTGCCTCCTTCTTTGACTTCATCTACTGTCATGATGAGCATCTCCCTAGTTCCCAAACATACCACATCCTCTCAAGACATTGTCCTTCAACCTAGAAACCTTCTCTAACTTTTTCCACCTGGCAAACACCCTGTCAGAACCAGCTCTGGTATTATTTCTGAAGTAAAAGTTAATATGTTTTCTCCAGCCTTTGAACACTACAGTGCTTTGCTCTGGGTTGCTTATCTATACAACAAAAGTTTAGCACATAGTGGATGCTTAAGAAATGTTTCTTGAATGAATGAATGAGGTCTGACTTCAATAATAGCATTTATTGTGAGATACGGTAATCGTCCCCTTTACTAGTTGATTTCCTCTTCATATTGAAGTTATCAAGGGTGAGGTGGAGGGAGATTGTGTGTTTTATTTCTATATCCTCAGACCTAGTAAGTACCTCACACGGTAGGCTTTAAATCAAAGTTTGACAAATGAATGAATTCCTTATATGTATTTTGCAAAATGACTTTTATTCTCATCCTGCATTCTTTCTTTTATAGTAGACTGCTCTTCTCTCTTAATGTTGGATTGCGGGGAGGAAGAGTGATGGGAACAAGGTTCTTTTATTCCCCTATCTCTCCAGAATATAACTGAGAATATGAGGGGGTGGGGGAAGGCTCCTGTCTTAGATTTCAGTTCCTAGAAGCCCAGTTTAAAAGAGGGAGTCTTGTGCAAGTACATGCGGGTAAAACCTGTAAGAGAGTGAGGGACACAGAATTAGGCAAGGGGAGAAGCAAAGCTACAGTCTAGCCTCACCCTGATCCCAAAGGTTCTGAGAACCTCTAGAACAAGGATGGCCCCAAAGAATTGTTTCACCTTGAGACAAGAGGGCCAGGGTTTATTTATCCCTGTATTAGTAGTTGACTGCAAGCCACACACAGAGGTAAGGGGACACCCTTCCAAACATCTCTGGGTGAACAGATGTTGTAGGCCAAGGACAAGTCTGCAATGAAAGGTACAGCTGCAAGCCATTGGTCACCAACACCTAGAGCAGGTGAAAAAAGAAGAACTGGCCCAGTAAAGGGATCTGAACAGCGCAGCAACAATGGCTATCACTCTTCTAAAACTGAAGCAGATGTTTGAAAGCATTTAATTCTAGAAAGGTGATCCAAGACTTTACTTAAGACCTATCTTTCTTGATCCAACAATCCTAATCAATGTAGTTATCTGCACTGATTCCCCACCCCTCAACAGATTAGAAAGATCTAGATAGAAGAGGATGCACATTCCTAAAGGTAGGCACAGTATTAGGAGCAAAAAAGGAACAGGAACTCCAAAAACACGTAGCAGTCTGAAACCATTTAGCATAGAGCCCCAGAGGGTTGTGAATTAGGGAAAAGGCTAAAAATTGAGATGTACAGTGATGTCCTAAATCAACAAGATAAGGTTCAATAAGCTATGTTTGGTATTCTATGTTTAAGAACACATGGTAATGTGCAACAGAGTTTTAAAGGATTGCATTAGAAATTTAGATGCTTCAGGTATATGGAGAAGTACACAGATATTTTCTTTTACAGAATCTCTCCCTTCCTGCCAGCCCTCGATAAGTGAGGTATTACTGAGCTACATCTTTGAGAACATCTGACTTTCCAGGAGCCTGTTGAAACTTCTTCGACAATAGCATAACTTCAAACTTGTTCAGATTCCACCAAGCATGTGTGATTAATAATCAGAGCTGACAGATACCTTCTTTAGCCACTGTGTATTCACATGGTCTGCTATAGAAAAAAGTCTTGGCTAGCATCAAATGAATGGGTTTCAAGTGCCTCCTCTATCATCAACCAGCTGTGTGACCCCAGGCAAGTCATTTATCTTCTCTGAATCTCAGTGTTCCCATCAGTAGAAGGGAAATAAAATATATAATATATAAATATATATTATAATTGTTAATAATATATTAATAGACAAATAATTATCATGCATTATCAGCATGCTTATTTCACCTTCCTGTTGTGAGAAACATATGAAATAACGTTTGTGAAGTTGCTTTATAAAGGGCAAGAGATAATTAAAATAAAAGTGGAGCATTTGCAAATGTAAACACCCTTTTCATCCCGCTCTTCTTGCTGACGAGCCTTTTGACAGGTTTTCAAAACCCACAAAACTAGTGCGATCCATGCAGTGGCCATCATTTAACATTCCCTATATATTTATTCAGTCCCAGTTCCATACCATCTCGCCTCCTATGCTGTCTTCCCAGGACCTACCTGTACCCCTATTTCTTGCTCCTATTTCAGAACGACTGCCTTTAGAGAATGGGGTTTCTCAGGGAGGACATTGCACAATCTGAAAATGCTGATCTGCCAAGGCTGTAACATTTTTTCCTGGAGTACTTTCAGGAATGTGTCACATAAGGTGGTGAAGAGAGGCAAGGGAACAGACAGTGCAGGGCACCAGCAACCAGGTAATAAAATGTCTGAACACTCCTTTTCAAATTCTAACTGAAGACAACAATCTCCATCAAGTCAAAGGTTCTAGGGTTCAGAGTGCTGAGATTTACTTAGCAACTTCAAAAAGCTGGAGAAATAATGTCCAAAATGCAGGCCATAGAGCCAGAGGCAGTGAATTCTAGAACTTGATGATGTCTGTTTTCAACAAGAGTTGAATTTGCCAATAGCTATTATCCCTAAACGTGAGCACCAGCTCAAGAGAATTGACTACTGGCCATTTGACCCAACTCCACATTCAGTGATATCATGTTGGTAGCTTGAACTTTGAGCACAGTGGGAGTATTTACAACACGGAAATCAGCAAATGCTACAAATAGGGCTTTTTTTTTTTCTTTCAGAAAACTGGCTTACCAGTACACCACTGCTTAAGCTTGTTTCCTTGTACTGAATGTCAACAAGATGTGTGGAATCCTGAAATAGCTTTCAAAAGAGCAATGCTGTTCCTGAATTTCCGTGTGAACCATTGAAAAAAAAGATTATGTGTATATAAATATCAGAAATTCTTTGCTTTTGGATTCCGAACTCACCTTCCTCAGATAGCTTCTTGTTTCCTTTAGGCTGATTGTAGAGAGGGGCTATTACTGAACTGAGAAAAGCCGGAGTCCCTGTAATCTCCTTGGCATTGTCAGCTTGATTGTTTTCTCCATGAGTGTTTCCCAGGCACTACCCAATACCGTACAGAGGTTGCCAGTTTTCCCTGCAGGGAATATCCAACAGAAAAGTGCGGGTGAAATGCTTTTCTCTGCTTGGAAGAATCTTTTGAAAGAAATTAGACTCAGTTGAAAGTGGCCAACTTAACTAGAAAACGGTTTTCTTCTTCCTTTCCATAAGAAATGCAGGATTAACAAAAAAATACAGACATGCACGATATTTACTTCCTCAACCTTTCTTCCAGTATTATCTTTGTGGCTATCACTGATGGTTTTTTACCTCTCTTTCCCATAACTTCCCTGGAGGCTGAAAGGAAACAGAATGAAGAAGAAAACTAGATTTATATAGGATCAACTACATATCATGTACTAGAGTATCTTAGTTGATAACCACAACCACCATGTAAGTAAGGTTCTATTATTTACATTTTTCAGAGAAGGAAAGGCAGGAATTACCTAAGGTTACCCAACTAATCAGTTTAGGAGTTAGAATTTGGATAAAGATCTCTCTGACTTCAGATTTTGTGCTCATTCCTCCTTTCTGTTATTTTTATTGACTTGTGGAATACAAAAGTCCATCTGTGAGCCTAGTTCTAGAGACACAGGAGCAGGCTGAGGCCAGTCCTTTGGGCTGGTCTTCCACAAGGTTACATATTAAATTGTCAAATGAGGAAGCGAAAAGACTTCCCAGGTTGAAAACTTGCAATTTCTCAGGGGCAGTTTTGAGACAAACATGATGTCTTTGTCTAGTGCTGGGCACTAGACAAAGTCTTTGTTGTCATATTCATTAACAATGTAAAACAGAAGAAGAGCATAGATATTAGAAGAGAATCCTTGGCAAGGTCTTTAAGAATTCTTTTTCAAGTACCCCTTTTCCAGGATTCTATTACTGCTAGCTGCTCCTAACTTTAGTTTCAAATTGCCACCTTTCCTTTTGTTTGCTATCTAATGAAACAAGTGTTATTTAAAGAAAGAAAGAAAATAAAATCTTTCCAGTACTTTCACACCAAAAGAAATACATGACAGCCTTCCATGTCCATTTCACAATGGTGGTGTGTATCATTTTGGGGGACTGTGTCATATCCCAGGCTAAGGAACGTTATGCACTCCTTTGGTTTCCTGGTTTACGCCCTAAACAAAGAAACTTGTCCTTTCAGGTTTCAGTGATAAAGACAATACTGATACTCACACTTTACTTTCATAGTTTGGCAAGAACTTCCTCATAGATTTCCTCATGGGACCTGCACAGCAACTCAGTGAGGTTAGCATGACAGTTTTTTTAGATCTTGGAAAAGGTGGCAAAGGGATATTGCAATAATTTCTGAACAATAGCAGTTTATTGACTAGAAAAGTTATTCCCCACATGTTCTTTATTCACAGGTAATAACCTCATTTAATAGGCTTTTTCAATTTATGATTATATAAGTAAAAGATATTCAAAGTTGAAATATTGGAAAATGCTTATTCAAAGTTTAAATATTGAAAAATCTTCTTGTATAAAATTATGTACAGACTTCCAGTTTCTGGTCTGGCACAAAGGGAACTTGGAAGTCATTTCTCTGATCATAACAAGAAAAGCTGAACAAACTTAAAAACAGGAACTCTTTTTGGATCTATGAGGGAATTGAGGTAACAGGACAAGCCATTGCCCCCAAAACAGGAGAAGACAGATGAAGAGAGCCATAGCTTATCTGGAAAAGAAGCCAAGGAACAGAAACTCTATGCTGGAACCAGTATAGGTATGAATGCTTGAGCTGTAATCTACAAAACTGCTGGAGACTCAGTGTGAACTAACTTAAGAGTTAAAGACTTGGAGCGTCCTATTTCAGGGGGGCTCCCATACTTTCTTGAGTTTTATATAAAAGGGCCCCACCAGGTTCTTTCTATGAAGACTGAAGAAAGTTCTCCACATGCTTCTAGTAGAGGGAGGGGAAAGGTAATGACTTTGAAATATGCTCAGAATAGTCTGTTCTCCTTAACAAGACTGACTTCAAAAGAAATTATTTTACTAGAGCCTAACTGACTTGGAGTTTACCAGAGCCTACCTGATATGGGGGAAGGGAAATACCAAACTCCAGCTCCTTGTAGCTGGGGAGAGGGATATACTCAATTCCACCCCCAGCTAGCTTTCCTGTCTCATATATGGGGGAAAGCTGAGAAACACTTACGAAGGTCACAGCCTAGGGGAACAGGATCATTAAAAGACTCACCAAAAGACCAGGACAAAATCATAAGATTATAGAATGCTTTCTTTCCCCTCACATACCTTACCAGGATAGCAACAGGGCTCCCATATAGTAAAAGGGGATTACAGCTCATGTACTCCATCAAATCAACACTCTAAAGAAGAAAAATCATATGATCATATCAATAATTGCAGAAAAAGCTTTGACAAAACCAACACCAATTTGTCAGAAAAACTCTCAGAAATAGAGGTGAGCGTCCTGAACTTGATGAAGAGCAGTTACAAAAAATCGACAGCTAACATCATACCTAACTGTGAGAAACTGATTTCCACCAAAATCAGGAATAAGACAAAGATGTTCCCTCTCACCATTCCCATTCAACATCACACTTGAAGCTCTAGCTAATGCAATAAGACAAGAAAAGTAAATAAAGGTGTGGCAGTTTGAGATTATTTATAAATTCCAAAAAGAGAGATTGTGTTTGTAAACTTTTCTGTTCCTCTGGGCATGATACCCTTTGATTTTATTAGATTCAGCTGAGATGCCTTTGATTAAATTTTGTTAAGATTAGGGCTTTGCCCCCTCTCAGTATAGAGGTGGAGTGGACATAACCATCCCAGGGTCCACAGAATGGAGGAATAGAGTATGGATTAGAGTGGACTTACTGATATTTTATTCTGGAACTATGGTGATTAGTAATGGAAGAAAATGTAGCATTAATGTGGAGAAAGTGGCCATGGTAGCTGCTGAAGGTAGGAAGAGGGAAGAAGAGATATGATATGGGGTATTTTCAGGATTTGGAGTTGTCCTGGGTGATACTGCAGGGACAGTTGCTGGACGTCGTAGGTCCTGCCATGACCCACTGGGTGGACTGGGTGAGAGTGTACGCTACAATGTAAACCACTATCCATGAGGTGCAGTAGTGCTCCAAAATATATTCACCAGGGAAGCGGACTTGGCCCAATGGATAGAGCATCCGCCTACCACATGGGAGGTCTGCAGTTCAAACCCTGGGCCTCCTTGACCAATGTGGAGCTGGCCCATGTGCAGTGCTGATGCACACAAGGAGTGCCCTGCCACACAGGGGTGTCCCCTGCATAGGAGAGCCCCACGCGCAAGGAGTGCACCCTGTAAGGAGAGCTGCCCAGAGCAAAAGAAAGTGCAGCCTGCCTAGGAATTGCATGGCACACACCGAGAGCTGACACAAGATGACACAACAAAAAGAAACACAGATTCTCAATGCTGCTGATAAGAATAGAAGCAGTCACAGAAGAACACACAGTGAATGGACACGTAGAGCAGACAACTGGGGGGTGGGGGGAAGGGGAGAGAAATAAATAAATAAATCTTTTAAAAAAAGGATTATTTCTAAAAATATATATATATATATTCACCAAATGCAATGAATGTGCCACACTGATGAAAGAGGTTGTTGATGTGGGAGGATTGGGTGAGGGGGTGTACCTCCTCCCTATAATATAATATAAGTACCTCATATTTTTTGAATGTAACATTTAAAAAAATAAATAAACTAAATACAAAAGATGAGGGCTCTGATTTGACTGCATCATTAAGGCAACTCATTTAGGGTCCCTGCCCTTTTTGTGGGCTATATAAGTGTTCAATCAAGGAGACACACAGAGAAGATACATAGAGGAAGAGAGATAGCTCCATAGACATGACAGAGGCCCTGGGAAAAGAGATGAACCATTGACTTGATATTTTACAGCTGACCTTGTGAAAAGAACAGAGCATCTGAGCCTGGAAAGAAACCAGCCCCAGGAAGAGAGACAAGCACTATGTCAGCCTACAGCTGAGATTGGAAGAAGCTGGACCCACAGAACTTTAAGAGGGAAGAAGAAGGCTGAATCCTTGCAGATGTCAGCTGCCATCTTGTTTCAACACATGGCAACAGAGATTGATAATGAAGTAATCTTGAGTTGTACTTTTTAGGGCCTTGTAACTGTAAGCTTTCACCCAAATAAATACCCTTTACAAAAGCCAACAGATTTCTAATACTTTGCATCATCACCCCTTTGGCTGACTAATACAAAAGGGCATACAGATTTAGAAGGAAGCAATAAGACTGCCTTTATTCACAGATGATGTAATTGTCTAGGTAGAAAATAAAAAAGAATCAACAATAAGCTTTTGGAAATAATAAGTGATAATGGCAAGGTTGCAGGATACAAAGTTAATATATTAAAGGCAAATTCTTTCCTATATACCACTGTGGCAGTTTGAGATTATTTATGAACCCCCAAAATGATAAGGATTATGTTTGTAAACTGGTCTGTTCCTCTGGTTGTGATATCCTTTGATTGTATTAGATTCACCTGAGATGTCTTTGATTAAACTATATTAAAATTAGGGTTTTGATTTGACCACATCAGTAGGGCATGACTCAAGGTTGAGTACCCATCCCTTGGTGGGCTGATAGAAAGACACTCATTCAAGAAGATACACAGAAGAAGACACACAGGAAGAGAGAGAGCTCCATAGGCCTGGAAGGGGCAAGAGCTTTATCATGTTTAACCATGGGACCCAGGAGAAAGCTAAGCCATTCACCAAAGTTTGCAGCCAAAGAGAATAGAGCCTCAAGAGGAAGAGGGAGCCCTGAGAAACAAGCCCTATGCCAGCCTATACCTGAGAGAGAGGAAAGCTGAACCCTCACAGAGATCAGCAATCATCTTTGGTGAGAAACCAATCTTGAGATGGACTCTTTAGGACCTTGTAACTGTAAGCTTTTATCCCAAATATGCCCTTTATAAAAGCCAACCAATTTCTGGTACTTTGCATCAGCACCCCTATGACTGACTAACACAATCACCAATGAACAATGCGAATTTGAAATGAAAACCACAACACCATATATATTAGCACCAAAAAATTTGAAAGACTTAGGTATAAATCTAACACAATATATACAAGATCTGTATGAAGAAAATGCTAAAACTCTAATAAAAGAAATAAAGGAAGATCTAAATAAATGTAGTGATATTCCATGTTCATGGATAGAAGACTCAATATTAAGATGTTATAGTTCTCCCCAGCTTGATACACAGATTCAACTTAATCCCAATCAAAATTATAGCAAGTTATTTTGTTGATATCAACAAACCAATTCTGAAGTTTATAAGGAAATGTGAAAGACCCAGAATAGGCAACACAATACTGAAGAAGAACAAAGAGGTCTGCCACTACTCAATTTCAATTCTTGCTGTAAAGCTATAGTGATCAAGGCAGTATGGTAATTGAAAAAGAATAAATAAATAGATCAGTGAAACAGAATAGAGAGCACAGAAATAGACCCACACAAATTTAGTCAACTGATCTTTGAGAAAGGAACAATGGCATTTCAATGGAGAAAGTATTGTCTTTTCAACAAATGGTGCTGGAACAACTGGACATTCACATGAAAAAAAAAATTAATCTAGACACAGACCTGAAACCTCTCACAAAAATCAACTCAAAATGGATCATAGACATATATACAAAGAGCAAAACTATAAAACTTCTAGAAGATAACATAGGAGAAAATCTAGGTGACCTTTGCTTTGGTGATGATTTTTAGATACAACACTCAAAGCATGATCCATAAAAGAACAAACTAATAAGTCAGACATCCTTAAAATTAAAACTTCTCTGCAAAAGACATTGTGAAGAAAATGAAAAGGTAAGCCACAGCCTGGGAGAAAATATTTGTAAAATATATTTCTGACTAAGGATTTGTGATCAAAATACTCAAAGAACTCTTATAAAAAACTCAAAAACTAAGAAAGTAAAAAACTAATTTAAAAATGTGCAAAAGATCTGAATAGACACCTCATCAAAGAAGACATACAGATGGAAAATAAGCATATGAAAAGATATCAGTATCAAATATCATTAGAGAATTGCACATTAAAACCACCACACACTTATTAGGATGGCTAAGATTCACAGCACTGACAACATCAAATGTCAGCAAGGATATGGAGCAAGAGGAATGCACATTCATTGCTGGAAGGAATATAAAATGGTACATCCAATTGGGAAGACAATCTGGAAGTTACTTACAAACCCTAAGCATAGGTGTATCATACAATCCAGCTATCACACTCTTAGCCATTCACCAAAAGGAACTGAAAATTTATGTCCACAAAAAATCTGTATGTGGGCAGCTTTAAAAATTATTTTTACTAATTTTGTGTGTGTGTGTGTGTGTGTGTGTGTGTGTGTGTGAATCTAAACAGATAAAGAATGGGTAACTTTATTGTTGCCCTTAATGAACATTTGTTTTATTAGTGATTGGACATATTTCTATTGTATTTCTGTGTATATTTTTAATAAAATTCTTTTGATCTTTAAAAAAAAAAACCCATATGTGAATGTTTATAACAGCTTTCTTTATCGTTGCCAAAAACTAAAAGCAACCAAGATACCCTTCCGTAGGTTAATGAATAAACAAACTGTGGTACCTCCATACAATGGGATATTTTTCAGCAATAGAAATAAATTATCAAGCCACAAAAAGACATGAGAGAATCTTAAATGCATATTGCTAAATGAAGGAAGCCAATAAAAAAAAAGCTAAATATGGTATAGTTCCAACTACATCACATTCTGGAAAAGGCAAAACTACAGAGGCAGTAAAAAGTTCAGAAGTTGCCCTGGGTCCATAGGTGGGAATAGAGATAAACAGGAGGAACTCAGGACATTTTTAGTGATTCTGTCATGTTGGATGCATACTATTACTCATTTGTCAAAATCCATACACACAAAGAATGAAATCTAATGTTAACTATGGAGTTTAGTTAATAAAAATGTACCAATATTGGTTACCAATTGTTAATAAATGTACCGCGCTAATGCAAGATGTTAATAGTAGGTGAAACTATGTGTGGAGGAGGTGTTATGGGACCTCTATACTTTCTGTGCAATTATTCTGTAAACCAAAATTGTTATAAAAATAAAGCTTATTATAAAAACAAAAGCAAACTTTGAAGGTGAAATAAAGATATTTTTGGATGAAGGAAAGTTGAGAGATTTGTCGTAAGCAGACCCACACAAGAAGAAATGCTAAAGGAAATTCCTCAGACAAAAGAGAAATGATACCAAATGGAACTTTGGGGATACAGGAATGAATAAAGAATGAGAAAAAAATGATAAATAGATAGGTAAATATAAAGGAATATTATTCTATTTTCTTAATATCATTTAAATAAAAAATAATATCAATATATTGTGGCATTTATAACCCATATGATATTATTAGGCCAAAAAGAATGTGGGAGAGGGTAGTAAATGAAAACACACTGTTGTAAAATTATTAAATTTTCTATGAAATGATATAATATTATTTCTAGGTAGACTGTATTAGGATAAGGACACATGCTATAATATTCAGAACAACTATAAAAAAGTATCTACAGCCAAAAAGTCAACAGGGTATGAAAAAAAATATCCAAAAGAAGGAGTAAAGGAATAAACAAACAGATGGAACAAATAGAAAACAAACATCAGATAGTAGATTTAAACCCAATTATGTTGGTTTTAAAATTTGGCTGCAAATTCCTTGACATTCCTCCCATTAAAGATGGAGCTCATGTCCCCTTTTCTTGAATCTGGGTAGCCTTATGAATGCTTCAACCAATGTGACTTTTGAGGTCAGGTCATAGAAGGTCATACAACTTCTGTTTATTCACAAGAACATTTGCTCTTGGAAACCTGAGCCACAGTGCAAGAAGTTCAATTATCTTGAGGCTGGCATACTAGACAGGACACATGTTAGTGCTTCAGGTCAGTAGTCCCAGCTGACCCTGTCCTTCAGCCATCCCAATGCAGGCATCTACTATGTGAGTGAAGAAGTCGTATTGGAAGTGGGTCCTCCAGTCCCAGCTGTTCCAGGTACCAGTCATTTGAGTCATTCCAGCCGAGGCCCAAGACACTGTGGAGCAGAAGAGTCATTCTTGCTGTGCCTTTTTTAAATTCCTGACCAAAAACCTTTGTGAGCATAATATAGTGGTTGTTATTTTACACCATTAACTTTTGAGGTGGTTTGTTATGCAAAAATAAATAACCAGAACACTAATTATATCAACAATTATATTAAATATAAATGAAGTAAATATTTCAAATAAAAGTAGAGATTGTCATATGAATAAAAATGGCTCAACTATATGCTGTTTAGAAGAGAAATACTTAAAATAGAAAGATAAAGGTAGAGTAGAAGTAAAAGGATAAGAAAAATGTGCAGCACTAATCATAAGAAAGTTGATGTGACTATATTAATACCAGAGAAAGTAAACTTCAGGGTAAGGAGTATTATTAGACATAAAGAAAAACATTTTGTACTCATAGAAAAGTCAATGCATCAAGAAGACAAAACAAATTACAAATGTGTATGTGACTAATAACAGGGCTTTGCAATTAAAAAGAAAAACTTGGAATTAAGGGAAGAAATAGACAAAATAATAATTATAGTTGGAGTTTTTAGCTACTGTTTCTCAGTAATTGATAAAGTCAGTAAAGATACAGAATATTTGATTAACACTGCCAATCAACTTAAGTTGATTGATATTTATAGAACACTAAAACCAACACCTTAGAATTCACATTCTTTTTCAGTGCTTATGGAATATTTACCAAGATAGATAATATCTTGACCATAAAACAAGTCTCAATAAAATTCGTAGGACTGAAATATTACAGAGTATGCTATCAGACCAAATAGAATTAAATTAGAAATCAACACAAAAAAAACTTTAGAAAAGTTCTAAATGTTTGAAAATTAAGCAACATATTTCCAACTAACTCTGAGTCAAAGACAAATCATAAGCAAAGTTGGAAAATACTTTTAGCTGAATTGTAATGAAAATATATCAGAATTTATGAAGTGTGACTAAAGCAGTGCTTAAAGAAAGTTTTATAGCTTAAAATGGTTATATAAAGAAAATAAAAGCATAAAATAAGTAAACTGATATTCCACCTTAAGAAGGCAAATAAAGGAGAGAAAATTAAACTCAAAATAACTAGAAGAAGGAAAAATAAAGGGCAAAAATCAATGAAACATAAACTAGATAAATAATAGAGAAAATCAACAAAAGTTGGTTCTTCAGAAAAAATAATAAATTCGAAAAATCCTTAGCAAGGCTGATCAACAATAAAAGAAAGCACAAGTTAGCAAAATCTGACTTGAAAGATGGGACATTATGGAAATCTTGCAGATATTAAAAAGGGAAATAAGGAAGTATTATGAACAAATTTGTGTAAATTAATTTGAAAATTTAGGTGAAATGTACAAATTTTTTGAAAAACACAAATTACTAAACTGCTTCAAGAAGAAATAGGATAGGTAAAGGAAGCTATATCTTTAAAGACATTGAATTTGTAATTAAAGGCTTTCACACAAAGAAAATGCCAGGTCTAGGAGTCTTCACTCATGAATTCCATCAAATATTTTTGGAATAAATAATACCAATATGTAGCAGTTTGATATAGTTATGAATTCCAAAATTGATATTGGATTATGTCTGTAAATTGGTCTGTACCTCAGCTGATTAAATTACAATTAGGGCTTTGATTGGGCCACATGAGTAGGGTGTTGAGTCCCCGCCCCTTGGTAGGTGAGGACTCACAGAGAAAAGACATGGCAAAGGACAGAGTTGGAGGCTTTTTGAAGCTGGAGTTTTGATGCTGGAGTTTGATGCTGGAGTCTTAAGCTGAAGACCTGGAAAGTAAACACACAGAGGAAAGAGAAGTCCTAGGAAGAGAGGAACACAGGAAGCCTGAACCCTGGCAGACATTGGCAGCCATCTTGCTCCAACATGTGGAAATAGACTTTGGAGAAGGAAGTATCCTATGCTTTATGGCCTGGTTTCTGTAAACTCCTGCCCCAAATAAATACCCTTATAAAAACCAACAGATTTCTGGTATTTTGCCTTAGCACCCCTTTGGCTGACTAATACACAATATTATACAAACTCTTTCCAAAAACGGAGAATAGAAGAGGAGAGAATACTTTCCAACTCTTTCCATGAGACCAGGATAACCTTGATATCAAAACTTGAAAAGAGGCAGCGGACTTGGCCCAGTGGTTAGGGCATCCGTCTACCACATGGGAGGTCCGTAGTTCAAACCCCGGGCCTCCTTGACCCCTGTGGAGCTGGTCCACGCGCAATGCTGATGTGAACAATGAGTGCCATGCTATGTAGGGGTGTCCCCCGCGTAGGGGAGCCCCTTGCGCAAGGAGTGCGCCCTTAAGGAGAGCCGCCCAGCGCAAAAGAAAGAGCAGCCTGCCCAGGAATGGCGCCACCCACACTTCCGGTGCCGCTGACGACAACAGAAGCGGACAAAGAAACAAGACAACAAGACGCAGCAAATAGACACAGAGAACAGACAACCGGGGGAGGGGGGGAATTAAATAAATAAATAAATCTTTAAAAAAAAAAAGAAACACAGATTCCTGTGCCGCTGACAACAACAGAAGCGGACAAAGATGACACAGCAAATAGACACAGAGAACAGACAACCGGGGTGGGAAGGAAGGGGAGAGAAATAAATAAATAAATAAATAAATCTTTTTTTTAAAAACTTGAAAATTATGCGTTGTTTTCATTTTCCTTGGCTGCTCAAGCAAATAGTATGCAATGGATTGGCTTAAACAAAAGGAATTTATTATTAGCTCATAGTTTTGCGGCTAGGATAAGTTCAAATCAAGGTGATGTTTTCTCCTCAAAGACTTCCATTGGCAATCCATGGTCCTGGGCTCCTTTGTCACATGGCCCGTGCACATGGCTACCTCTCTTGGCCTCTCCCTCTTTTTCTGGTTCTTTTGTCTTTCAGTTTCTTGCTTCCCATGGCTTTCTCTCACTCTCATCTGAATTTCGTTCTGCTTATAAAGGACTTCAATAATAAGATTAAGAGTCATCCTGATAGAATTGGGCCACACCTTAACCTCATCGAAAGGTTCTACTTAACAATGATTTTACACCCATAGGAATGGATTAAATTTAGAATATGTTTTCCTGGGGTTCATAGCTATAAACCACCACATAGACCAACATCTGTCACTAGCCTAGACACAAATATTCTTAATTAACAAATGAATCTAGCAATTTATCAAATGATAATGCTTCGAGACCAAGTGGGGTTTATGCCAAGAATGTAAGATTGTTTTTACACTTCAAAATCAATCACTGTAATTTATCACATAAGCAAAATAAAAGAGAAAAGTTATATGATGACCTCAATAACTGCAGAAAAAATATTTGACAAAATTTAAAAGTCATGCATAACAAACAAAACCCTTCCCCACAAGCTATGCACAGAAGGGAACTTCTTAGATCTGGTAAAGTATACCTTTGAATACTCTTCTTAATCTTGAAATATTAACTCCTCTCCTCAAAAATTGGGGACAAGACACTGAGTCCATTTATGTCTTCAATTTTGCATTGTAGTAGAGACCCTACCCAGACAGTTTGGTATTGGTGTCAAGATAGACAAATAGATCAATGGAACAAAAGAATCAGTAAATAGACCTATGCTTACAAAGACAATTGATTTTCAACAAAGATGTCAACACAATTCAATGGGGAAAGGAAAGTTTTACAATAAATAGTGCCGCAACAGCTGGAATATTTTATGAGGGAAAAGAACTTCATCCATTATCTCACAACAAGATGAATGATAAACCTCAATGTAAAAGCAAACATTGCGAAGCTTCTAGAAGAAAGTAGAAGTATTCTCATGACTTTGGAGAAGCAATGATTTTTTTATTATTTATTTATTTATTTATTTATTTCTCTCCCCTTCTCCCCCACCCCAGTTGTCTGTTCTCTGTGTCTATTTGCTGCATCTTCTTTGTCCACTTCTGTTGTTGTCAGTGGCACAGGAATCTGTGTTTCTTTTTGTTGCATCATCTTGTTGTGTCAGCTCTCCGTGTGTGTGGCGTCATTCCTGGGCAGGCTGCACTTTCTTTCACACTGGGCGGCTCTCCTTACGGGGTACACTCCTTGCACGTGGGGCTCCCCTACACAGGGGACACCCCTGCATGGCAGGGCACTCCTTGCGCACATCAGCACTGCACATGGGCCAGCTCCACGTGGATCAAGGAGGCCTGAGGTTTGAACTGCGGACCTCCCATGTGGTAGACGGATGCCCTAACCACTGGGCCAAGTCCGCCACCCCTAAAGATTTATCAGACATCACTCAAAAAGCACTAACTGAAGGCAAGAATGATAAATTTGACTTCATCAATAAAAACATATGTTCATCCAAAAACACCAGAAGTAAATGAGCACACAACCTTAGACTGGGAGAAAATATTTGCAATTCACTTATCTGACAAAGGACTGCATCCAGAACAAAGAATTCCTATAACTCAATAATAAACAGTAGGGAAGCAGACTTGGCCCAGTGGATAGGGCATCGTCTACAACATGGGAGGTCCGCAGTTCAAACCCCAGGCCTCCTTGACCCATGTGGAGCTGGCCCTCGCACAGCGCTCATGTGCGCAAGGAGTGCCCTGCCACGCAGGGGTGTCCCCCGCATAGGGGAGCCCCACGCGCAAGGAGTGTGTCCCGTAAGGAGAGCCGCCCAGCGCGAAAGAAATTTCAGCCTGCCCTGGAATGGCGCCGCACACAGAGAGAGCTGACACAACAAGATGACACAACAAAAAGAAACAGATTCCTGTGCCGCTGACAACAGCAGAAGCGGACAAAGAAGCACACACAGCAAATGGACACAGAGAACAGACATCAGGGGTGGGGGTGGGTGGGAGGGGAGAGAAATAAATAGAAATAAATCTTTAAAAAATAATAATAATAATAAAGTCGGTTTTTTTTAAAAGAGAGAATTCCTTGCCCTGACTTCTCTATACTACTCAACCCAACCACAACCACCACTCCCCAAGAAAAGAAAAGAATTGTGCTACCAAGCACGAAGAGACATGGAGAAACATTAAATGCAATACTGCTAAGTGATAGAAACCAGCCTAAAAAAGCTAGTGTATGATCCAAGTATATGACGTTCTGGAAAAGGCAAAAAGATCAGTGATTGCCAGGGGTTCAGGGAGAGGAAGGGAAGGATGAGAAGGTGGAGCACAGGGCATTTGTATGATGCTGTAATGGTATATGAACAATAACATGCATTTGTCAAATTCCATAGAACTCTTCAACACAAAGTTTGAACCCTAATTGAAATATAGACTTTAATTATAAATAATTGATATATTGATATATCGGTTCATCAATTATAACAAATGTACCATACTAATGCAAGATGTTAATAAGAGGAAAAACTTGTGTGTGCAGGACTATGTGGGAATTCTCTTTACATTTCATGCAATTTTTCAGTATTTCTAAACCTACTCTAAAAATAAAGTTTATTATTTTTAAAAAACCCAAAGGATTTAAGTATATAGTTCATAAAAGATATATTAACTGCCAATAAATACTTGAAAATTGCTCAAGATCGTTAGTCATCAGGGAAATGCAAATCAAAACCACAGTGAGTTGCCCCTTCATGGAACTAGAAGGGCTAAAATTAAAAAGACTGAAAACACCAATTGTTCTTTTTATTCTTTGTTTTTTTAGATTTATTTATGTATTTATTTTCTTCCCTTCCCCTCCTCCCACCCTGCCGTTTTTGTTGTCTGTGTTGTCTTCTCTTCTCTTTTTCTCTCCTCTAGGATTCACCGGGATTCAATCCTGGAGACCTCTGTTGAGGAGAGAGGTTCCCTGTCAATTGCACCACCTCAGTTCCTGGTTTCTTCTGTGCTTCACCTTGACTCTCCCCTTGTCTCTCTTTTGATGCGTCATCATCTTGCTGCATGACTCACTTGTGCAGGGCACTGGCTCACCATGCAGGCACTCACACGGGCACTCATGTGGGCACGGGCTTGCTGCGTGGGCAAGCTTTCTCTTCTTCTTTTTCACCAAGAGTCCCCAGGGATCAAACCCAGGTCCTCCCATATGCTAGGTGGAAGCTTTATCACTTGAGCCACATCTGCTTCCCAACACCAGTTGTTGATGAGGCTATAAAACCAAGGTTGGCAAACTGTGCCCCACAGGCAAAATTTGGCTCACCATCTGTTTTTATAAACCATGTTTTATTGGAACACAACCACACTCATTTGTTTATATATTGTCTATGGCTGCTTTCACACTACAATAGCAGAGTTGACTAGTCATGAAAGAGACTACATGACTCACAAAGACTAAAATATTTACTATAGGGCCCTTCAAAGAAAAAGTTTGCCAACCCTCAATGCAGAATAATTGCAACAATCATACATTTATAGAGGGAGTCTAAAGTCATACAACCATTTTGCAAAACAGTTTGCAAATTTTTTATGAAGTTAAACATATAGCTATTTTGACCTAACAATTCCACTCCTAGGTATCTCCCTAAGAGAAATAAAAATATATGTTCGCGAAGAACATGTACAAGAATTCTCATAGTGGCTTTATTTCTAATAGCCTCGAATTGGAAACAGCCCAGGTGTGCATCCATAGGAAAACAGATAAACTGTGGTATATTATAAAAACGGACTTCTACTCAGGAATTTTAAAAATGAACTGCTGATACAACAACATGGAGGAATCTTAAAAAATATTATGTTGAGTGAGAAAGCCCTTACACAAAGTGGATATACTATTTGACTATGTTTTTATAAAATTCTAAAATAGAGAATCCTGATGTATGGTGAAAAAAACCAGAAACTCCCTAGCAGGGAGGAGGTGGCAGAAATTGACTGGAAAGGTGCATAAAGCAATTTTCTGGGGATGATTATATTGCACTATATCTTAAAAGGGGTTTGGGCTAAAAAAGTTCATAAATAGTCAAAATTAGCAAATATAGATTGAAGATTTGTGCATTTTCTTTTATGTAAATTTTGCATTAAAAAATCCTGTAAATACTAAACTCCAGTTAGTGATATGCAAACCAAAATATCTAAGGGAAGCATACTAATGTTTACAATTTACAAAGCACTAAAAAGGAGATGCATTAATGGAGAGATTAATAGATAGAGGGATAATTAGATGGATAGATATATGATAAAGCAAATATTAAATATGTGGTAGATTCTAAGTGGTGGTGGGTATATGGGTATACCCTGTAAAATTCTTTAAATTTTGCTGTATGCTTAAAGTTTTCCTAATAAAATGTAGAAAGTTATTTAAAAAAAAAAAGTAAAAAATGTTTCGGAAAAGGAGGCTGAGTGGGAGGAATTGTAGGCAGGGAGTGAGCTGTAATTCTTGCCTTATAGATAAAAGAAAATGCTTCTTTAAAAATTGAGCAAAGATCCCAGCAGAGTGGAATTTTACAGGATATCTATATTAAGTGGTTTTCAAATCCTTCCCGAAGATGTCGAAAAAGTCGAGGTTCCTGAAGTTGTAGATTTCCTTGCTTGAATTTACCTT
Source organism: Dasypus novemcinctus (assembly GCF_030445035.2). NCBI lineage: Eukaryota > Metazoa > Chordata > Mammalia > Cingulata > Dasypodidae > Dasypus > Dasypus novemcinctus. The sequence continues at coordinate 152,927,931 of NC_080673.1, read as the reverse complement.
GGCCAGTTCACGGCTGGAGGTTTGTTTAGAATTGAGCTAGAGATCAATCCCCAAATGCAACAAGCATTTGCCTCTAAAAAGCATGCAGGCTCAGAGCTCTACCGAGAGGGTAAGGTCTATAAAGGGATATTTCAAAGGATTTTGTTATTCCAATACAGTCCAAAGAATATTTCCTATTTAGTCCCAAAAAGGATACAAAGAAAAAAAATCCCCTTTTACTGTAAATTCCAGGAGGGCAGAGACATGTCTATCTTTGCTCACTGCTTTATCCCTAGTGTTATACACAAAATAAAGCCCTGTTAAATATTTGTTGAATAAATAAATGAATGAATGGTGATCCCTCCAATTGGAAATCTCGTGGTAACTTCCAAAAATAAATGATCCACATATTTCAACTGTCCTGTCTACTCTGGACCAGTGTAATAAATTTCCCAGCAAGCTCTTGATTAAATATAGGAATTCGTATCTTCTTTGTCTAAATGGCTAATATGTGTTAGTTTTCTCTCCCCAGTAAGAGGAAAACAAAAATGACAATTACTACTGTTATCACCATTTATTGAGGAAGTACTAAAATGCTAGGAACTATGTCAAGTATTTTACCTTGTCATCAATCTTTACAATAACCCTGAAAGTTAAGAATGAGAAGAGAAAACCATCGCTTAACCAGGATAATTTACCCAACGACCCACTGCTAGCAAGAATTAAAACTTGTAGCATTAAAATATAAGATGCCAGATTCCAATGCTTGTTTGCTTAACTGAAAGAGAGTCTAAGCCACAACACCTAGGACAGTACAAATTACATATGCTCTGCGAAATGTAACAAATAAATGTAGGAAGCATATTATCTAGTTAAGTTGTTTTTCCCCATGTATATATATGGAGAGTCTTTACTTGGCAACCACCTCCTGCGGACAACTGAATGTGTGTAATAACTGCCCGAACAATTAAAAGAAGGAAGGAAACACATCCTCCCTGCCCTTTGGCTTCTCCCTTCCTCACCCTCTAGTAAATACAAGGCCAAACCAGAAAATCCTCTGATATCTCATAGAAATAGTTGCCCCAGCATTATTATTCTCCACCCAATGCAGATATTTGGATATCTGTTCTCCTGAGTGAATGGCTTTTTGAGGTACGGTACTACTGACCTCCCATAGTTGACATACCAGAGTCCTGCTCCTCTCTTCTTTTAAGGTACACTTGGATGCTAGGAATGTCTGAACATTCCCATCCCAGTCATGATAACGGCACGAGAATAGCAGCCATGTGCGGTAGAGACTAGGGGAACACCTGGACAGAATTGAAAAGTCCCAAAAGTTTGTTTTTATTGAGACCTACCACTCCCCCATAAGTGTCCGTGTTTTCCATGTTGAAATCTTTCCTATTCAGTTCAATCTTATTTAGAAATGAATACCTGCTTATTCCCCCAGTGTCTTATTTTTTTCATTTTGTCTTCAAAGAAGCTTTAAGTTACAGAAAAGTCATGTACAGAATATAGGGGATTCCCATATACCCCCCATCTTCCCCCTTCTCCCCTTTCCCCTATTAATAACATTTTACATGTGGATGGAACATTTGTTATAATTGATGGACAAATATTGAAACATTGCTACTAACCATGGTCAATGATTAACATTATAATTTATATTTTGGACCATACACTTTTATGAATTTTGATGAAATTTAACATGACCTGTATCCATCATTGCAAGATCATGTATAACAATTCCATCACCCCAAAATGCCCCATTTTCCTTTTATTCTACTAATACTTCTCCCTCCCTCTTCTCTTGGAACCAACAACAACCACCAAGCTTCACTCTTTGAAGAACAAGAGTTACTTGGAACAACATTGAGAGCGTGACATACTGGCGTGTCCTCCTCTATTAGGCACTGTCTGTGCACTCAAAAGACTCCCACCCTCTATTTGAGAACATCACAGGACTCTCCAGGATGGGAGTCCAACAGCTTCCCGCTCATTATGTGGGTCTCCACTCACTGATACAACACACTATGACAAGATGAACTCTCACACACTCCCTAGAAGCCTGCCCCAGGGGCACCCTGTCCTGCATGCCCCCCACATCCAACACCCTAAACCAGTAACCCTCCCCTGCTTTATTGCCAAAAGAACATTCCCAACATTGTAGTTTCAACTACATACCCACAAATCCCCAGAATTCACCTCCTTTTCTCCCAACCCTTCCCCCGGAAAATGTCACTATACATCCAAGTCAACAGATCTTACAGTGATGAAAGACACAATGTCAAAATTTTTTAAAATTATTTTTAAATGTTATATTCTTTTAATATTTCTTTATTACTCTAAAAAATTTTTTTGTATTTTATTTATTTTTAAAACTATCATTATTATTTTGTTTTCTTATTAGTTATATTTGGTTATTTTGTTGGCTTCATTTTTAAAGAAGTTTTAGATCACAGAAGTGTTACAACTGTGGCAGGGGAGGATCATTGGTGCAGGGTGTCAGTAATGGGGGATGCATGGGAGGAAGTTCACCTGGGGCATACCTACAAGGCATATGATGTGTTCAAGTGTTCGGGGGGGCATGGAGAATCACATGCTAACAAAAAGATTATCAAATTACCATCTTGGGGAGCTTTGCCACATTCTATAATGGGACAGCAAGAATCCCCCAAGTTCAGGGGCAGTGACTAGTGAAGGAGGATGGACCACTGACAGATCCTTGATATTGATGACTGTACTTATGAACATATATTTTTGAGGTTGAAACTTACCCTAGTATTATAGGGTGCCTAAAAGTTACCTCTCAAGAGCCTCTTTGTTGTTCAAATGTGACATCTCTCTAAGCCGAACTCAGCATAGTAATGCATTACCTTTCCCCCAGTATGGAACATGATTCCTGGGGATGAGCCTCCCTGGCACCAAGCACCACCTAGCAATGCACCTGGAAAAAGACCTTGACCAAAAGAAGGAAAGGGTAAAGACAAATGAATGTATATGGCTAAGAGACTTACGCTTATGCATGTCTCAGCAGGATCTCATTGACTGCCAAAGTAAATATTGCCTGATATAGTAGGGCTCCTGATGGCTCTGGAGACATGCAGACATTATAGGCAGGGCAGACAGCTCAGGAATTGGGTGCCCTGCCAGCGGGCCATACTTTGGAATTTTATGCTCCCCAATGTGACAGAGTTGGGCTCAGTTGTGGTTTCCCTACACATGGCTCTTCTTCCCCTTTCATTTGAACCTATTATTAGTACTAGAGTTGATAGATGTATGTCCAAGAGACTTAAATCTTTGGGCTGTCCATGTGCCAGCTGGGCCCTGAGTCTCAGCAGAGTTGCAACACCTACTTTCCAGTTCATTGGACTCACCCAGGACAACTAACAAGGAGATGATGATAACAATGACCATTCCAAGGAACAGAGAGAGTCTGCAGCTGCAAGCAAGATAGTCCCATCTATCTGGCCCATGGGATCTATGCCCCATCTCAATTAAAGGTGGAGTGGACATCACCATCCTAGAATCCTCAGGACTGGGAATGAATGATGGACTAGAGTAGACATACTGTTATTCTACTACAGACTTACTGTGATTCTAGCAGTGGAAGAACTTTTGTCATTGATGTGAAGGCAGTGCCCACTGGAGGTTCTGAGGGGAGGGAGAGGGAAAAATAGGTACAATATGGGGCCTTGGGGACTTGGGAATCGTCCTAAACAACATTGCAAAGACAGAGACCATTGATTATCTTGTCATAACTTATGAAATTGTTCAAGAGAAAGTGTAAACTACAATATAAACCATAATCCACACTAAGTGGCAATGCTCTAAAATGTGTCCATCAGTTGTAACAAATGAACCACACTAATGAAGGATGTTGTTAATGTGGGAAAGTGTGGGAGGGGTAGGGAGTGGGCATATGGAAATCCCCTATATTTTTTATGTAACATCTATGTAATCTAAGTATCTTTTAAAAAATTAAAAAGTATATATATTTTTTTAAAAAGAGAGAAATGAATACCTACTAATACATGGGCCTGAGTTTTAATAAGTAATTTAAAGACAACAGTCAAAATGTCAAGCTGTTATAAGTAGATTCCTCTGTCATACAGGTTCAATACTATAAACCAGGGTTCCATTCCTAGAAACACAGTTCATACTACTAGATTTGAAAATTGATAAAAAAATAAAAAATAAATTCCAATGTGTTTTCTTTTTAATTTGATATGTATCATAATCCAGAAAAGTATATGACTTACATGTACATTTTGAACCATAATTACAAAATTAATGCCCACTTAATACATTAAACCCAGGAGAATCCAATTGTTTTGGTTTCCCATCTGCCACAGTAATTGCCATGCAAGGTTTAAACCATGGGAATTTATTGGGTTACAGTTTTAAGGCTAGGAGAAATCCAAAATCAAGGCATCATCAAGGTCATACTTTCTCCCACAAGACTTGTGGCATTCCGGATCTGGCTACTGGTAATCCTTGGTTCTTGGCTTTTCTGTCACATGGCAAAGTACATGGCAGCTTCTCCTGGCTTCTCAGCTCTATTGACTTCCAGCTCATGGATGCCTCTTCCCCTCTGTGGGCGTCCCTATAAAGCCTTCCGTAATAAGATTAAGAACCATCCTGATTTGGTCTGGCCAAATCTTACTGAAGTTACCTCAACAAAAGATCCTCTTTATAATGGGTTCACATCCACATTAATGGATGAAGTTTAGGAACATATTTTTCTGGGGTACATACAGCTCCAAGCCATCACAACAGCAATGAAGAACATTACGCCATTCAAAAAAAGGAATTTAGCATTGTCCTAGTAGACATGACCATTCCCAATCACATTCCCTTGACTCCCTACCAGAAATAATCACTACCCAATCTTTGGTGATAACAAATTCTTTTTCTCTCTCTTTCCTTCCTTCCTTCCTTCCTTCCTTCCTTCCTTCCTTCCTTCCTTCCTTCCTTCCTCCCTCCCTCCCTCCCTCCCTCCCTCCCTCCCTCCCTCTCTCTCTCTCTTCTTTCTTTCTTTCTTTCTTTCCTTTTTTTCAACTTCAAAAAAATAGATGAAAGGAAGATTAACAAATTATGGAAACATACTTTAAAAAATACTATTCAGACACATTGATTTTATTTAATCCTAAAATCAAACTCAATTTTTCTCTAGTGTTCTGAAAGATGAATAAATGAGCACAGATTACTTAAATACGTGACCAAGGTCTCCTTGTTAATGAAAAAAATGAAAAAAAAAAAAAAAGCTTGGTCATATTCACATCTCATAAAACTAAATCCCATATTCTTTTTTTAATATTTAACATTTATGTAATACCATCTTTGCATTTGATACAAAAATATTACAATATTACTGTTAACAATAGTCTGTAAGTTACATGAGTGGTATTTTTCCCATGTAGCGCCATATTCTTAACACCTGGTAATAGAGAAACAGTCTTGTATTTCTATTATTAACCACAATTCTCATCTACTACTGAAATTACTATATTATATGGTACCTAGATTATCCTGTAGCTGCATTTCAATTATCATTAACCTTCCAGCCTACCCCTTTCAGTCACAAACTTGTTTTTCTTAATAGTTTTAATATGTATCTATGCAACCTAAAACAATATAATTTGGTTTTGCCTGTTTGGGAAGTTCATATAAATGAAGTTCAACTATATATATTTGTTTTAGTTTGCTAAATGCTGCCATAACAATATACCAGAAATGACTTGGCTTTTACAGTGGGATTTATTAACTAATGAGCTTATAGTCTGGAGGCCATGAAAGAGTCTAAATTAAGGCATCATCAGAGATGCTTTCTCACTGAGCTGCAGCTGTGAGCAATCGGGCACATAGCAGGGCACAGGGTCTGCTCATATCTCCCCTCTCCTCCAGATCTCATTGTTTTCAACCTCTGGGTTCCTATGACTCCTCTCAGCTTCTAGGAGTTTTTCTCTCTGTCTCTATGACTTTTCACTCCTCCATTTTCAAAGGACTCCAGTGAGAGGATTAAGACCCATTCTGGGTCACATGATCTAATCAAAAGCCAATAACTGGAGTAATTTAATCAAAAGTCCCCACCTACAATAGGTTTACATGCAAGGAATGGATTAGCTCCAAGGATGTGGAACTTCTGGGGTCCACCTGGCCTCGAACTGCCATATTACTGTAACCATAGGGATTCTTTTGTCACTTGCATCTTTCTCTCACCCTTATATCTGTGGGAGTCATCCATTTTGTTACTCAAGTAACACTTTAAAACATTAATTTTCAACCTACTATGTAAATGTTCACCTTTATTTATTTCTGTACAGAGATTAGAATATATGGACTGAAGACATCATCTGTTGCTCCTTGCAAATCTCCAAATAGTAAGCATAGTTATTCTTTATTGCTATGTACTGGTCTTGAAAATTTGCACATTTGACTTTCAGGAAGAGTCTTTTAAAAGAACACTTAGGGGATAAAATTCCATTCTCTTCCTTCTTTTCCTTCTCCTTTTTCTGTCTCCTCCTTCTCCTTCTCTTTCTCCTTAAAGATCTCTTAAAAGCACAGCCTTCATCTTCATTTATTCATGGAAACTTATGAAAATTTATTGAATGAATGAATACTTGAGTGAATTTAAGATGCTTCTAGAAAAATATTTGTCATCCCTCTTTTGATACATGTAACTTCCTGGTAAGTTCTGATATGATACCTAAGGATGTCTCCTTGAACTTTTCAAACCATCCTTTGCTCAGAATGATAACTCCTTCCTTTGATGCCTTATCTTATAGGGAAATGATATCTCTGATAAAAAAAAAAATCTTCTCTTGGTCCAGAGGCATTTGTATTCACTGCTTCTGATCATGCACACAAATAACCAAATTTTCCATCTCACAAATGAGCCCATAAATCCTTACCTCTGTTGACTGTATACTGCCAACAGACTTGGTCAATAGTGGCAGTTTGTACAATTAAATAGCCAACAAGACCTGAAACATGTCAAGCTACTTGTATTCCCCACTTAAAAATAAGTAGTTTTTAAATAACCCTTGCTATTAACATTCAAGCTTTCCTCAAAGATAGCTATAAATGTTTTTCTGCAATGAAACACAAGTACAGGTCAACACAATACACCAAGATGATGTAGACAGTCCTTTACGTCTCAAACATATTGAAATGATTAGTTAAATTTTTTGATCCATAGCAGAGTTTTTTTTTAAAGCAAGAAAAATATCCCCAAGTGCTAGAAAGTATGAATGATTTCGAGGCCAGAGATCCAACAGGTAACTGAAGCTTAGTAGGTTTCATGTGTTTCTGAACTAGATATAAACCTTAAGAGTTGGATTTGAATGTCTTACAAGGAGAGACGATAAAGGTCTTGAATGACAGGGAAAAAGGTCTGGGTTCCCTACATGCAGTTAAGGACCAGGAAGAGTTATCCTGTGTGTGAGCAGTGACTAGAAACATTATGCCCGCTGACCAGGGAAGGACCAGTAAAGTGAATTGGCCACCTGATTATAAGTTAAGAAAAGATATCATTTGTGAGTAATGGAAACCAAATCTGGTATGGAGAGCATAGGAACCCCAAGCTAAGGAACTAATATGAAAATGGTCCAGTACCAGCAACATCTATAGTTTAGAGAACAAACATGAAGCCATCTTGTAGGACCCCTCCACAGTCCGCTCTTGAATGAGTCCCATAGGAAAAAAAAATCACCACTGGTGAAGACAGATTCACAGAGAATAAAATTTCTTTGAGAATGAGTCAGTAGATATAACAAATGGGAGAATTCATACCCTATAAACCAGAGATAATAGATCAACCTAAATAGAACATAAATAAATATGCTTAAATTATATAACAAGATAAATGTAAGAAGGATGTTAAGAAATAAAAATTTGAAAAGCAATCAAATATAAACACTAGACATAAAAAAGAATTTATAATTGAGAAGTCAGATTACAGCAAATTATCCAGAATGCAATAATATTAAAATTACTACTACTACTAAGAATAGTAGCTAAAGTTTTAAGGGTTCAGTCATTGCTCTAAATGCTTTATGTGCACTAACTCATGTATCAGTTATTGCTGTATAACAAATTACCCCCACAATTCAGCACCTTAAAGCAACAAACAGGTATAATCTTAGTTTCTATGAGTCAAGACTCCAGCATGGCTTAGCTGCATGCCTATGCCCCAAGGTCTCTAACAAGGCTATAATCTAGGTATTGACTACCTGTCTTCTCATTTGAAGGCAAGACAGGGGAAGATAATTCAAAGCTTAGTCATATGATTATTGGCAAGGTACATTTTCTTGTGGGTTCTTGGCTGAGGGCTTCCCTCAGTACCTTACTATGTGAACCTCTCCATAGGGCAGCTCACAGATGGCAGTGAGCTTCACTCAGAGCAAGTAAACAAGAAAGTGAGATATATCAAGCAAAATAGAAGTTACAGTTTTTCTGTAACCTAATCTTGAAACTGGCATCCTGTCCCTTTTATCATATCCTAGCTATTAGAAACAAGACACTAGATCCAGACCACACTTAAGGGGATGGAATTACAGAAGGGCATGAATTCTAAGAGGAAAAATCACTGAAGGCTGCCTGGCACAACCTCATTTGGCCTATGACATATGAGAACTCAAGTCACAGATGAAGAAACCAAAGCACAAAACAGTTAATTAATTACCTTAATGTACTGCAGACAGCCAAAAGATATAAGGTATGAAAGAAAAATCAAGAAAATCTGGAGGATGGAATAAAACATACAATTTTTATTCTAAGAGAATTCCAGAGAGAATAGAGTAAAATAGTGACAATGTTTTAAAAAACTATAATTAGAATTTTCCAGAAATGAAGAAATAAATGAAACCTGTGAAAAAGCATACTAACTCCTAAGCAACAGAAATAAATCTATACCTGGGTTCATTACGGTAGAACTACAAACATTATATTCAAAGAGGAAACCCCTAAAGCTGAAAGAGCAAAAAGACAAATCACCATCAAAGAAATGGCAATTAGATATACAGCAGACTCCTCAAAGCAAAAATAGGTACTAGAAGATAATGGAACAGTTAGTTCAGAGTTATGAAGGAAAATAACTGTTAAGAAAGAATTGCATTACTGGCAAAACTATCATTCAAGAGTGTGGGTAAACTAGAGGCATTTCTAGGACTAACAAAGGTTGAGGATGTTTTTCATTTATAAATCTTCATAGAAAGGAATGTATTATAGTAAGAAGGAACTGAACCTGGAAGAAAGAAGTGGAATGCATAAAATAATGGAGAACAAAGAAATTGGTAAATATTATAATAAATCTAAATAAGAATTTTTAAAAGCCTGATTTTAGGTAATGTAAAGACAAGAGGAGTTAAAAGTCTAACTAATATGGAAGATGGAGAACAGGACAGTTTAAAGTTAATGCATTTTAAATTCCTTGTGTTGTTTGGGAGAAAGTTAGTGATATGGATTAACATTTTCTTTTGATCAGATAGATTTTCACATAGAGCACTGCTTTTTGTCCCCTGCTCCCACCCTGCCTTTCGCTTCCTTACACTTTGCCCGCCTGTTCCTCGTAACCTCCCTATATTATGGCCCTTCTCAGCAGCAGTTTGTGCTGCTGCCTCCCTCTGCCCCTCCTCCCAGCCACTGTTATCTTCCCCCTCCCAGCCGATCGCTGTTCTCCCCGCCTCATTTCAACCGCCCTCATCCCGTATCCGCCCCGGCACAACCTCGGAAACAACCCCCTCTGCCATCAATGGCTTACGTCATAAACCGCAGGTCCGCCCTTGCCTCTGCAGTCAATCCTCAGCTGCCCCGTGGACATGCCCCTCCCACAACCGCCCCGCCTCCATGACACTATAAAACCCCATGTACTTCCCGAATAAAATCAGACCTGCGCATAGACCTCGTCTCCGTGGTTTTTCCTCCATCGAACCGCGCGTCCCCCAAGCCTTGAGCCGCCCGCTGCCGCCCCGGTCCGGCCGTGGCGTAGGCCCGATCCCCGGCAGCGACTCGCCTGCAGCAACCTGCCTGCAGCGCCGCAGCGGAGGCCAACAGCTTTTCAAGCAGATCTTCTGTAGAAAAAGTATTTTTGTTCTCTAATATAAAAAATAATAGTTTCATGTAGACATAAATAGAGCTCAAGCAGGACATTAGTTTCTCAATGTTTTAATAGGCAATAAAATTTTAAGTTTTAAAAATTAACATATTTTAAATATTTTATACTTGTGCAAAAAGGATTTAAATTCTATTTTCAAATCTCTCTTCATTCCCTAAAGAGTTTTGGTCATTAAGGAGTGGGTATTTATTAGCAAAACATTTTGAGAGGCCTAAATTGAGCTCTTGAAGTCTCCTGCTACATCTGAAACAGGAATCAGAACACTCAACATTCTGGATGCTGGTTTTCTCATCTGAAAAATAAGGGTTACATGATCTCCTAGAATCTTTCCAGAAATGTGTCTCTAAGACATTTATGTTGTTTCAAAAAGTTTACTCTTATAAATGAAGCTTCCAGGAAATTCTTTGTGTAGATAGCCTTCTCCTCCTTTTGTTTAATTCAGATTAATTCCTCAGGATAAATTCTGAGGATAAGAATGAGTAGTCGTAAATATTTTTAAGGTTTTTGATCCAATTGACCAAATACATTCTCTAAATTGTTTTCCCAAAACATTGTGCCAATCACTAAATTTGCAATAGCTATTAATTTTTTTTAAATGTTCTTAACCTTAAGCCTGTCAAATTCTTTAGAAATTTATATCCAAAAGAACAAAAGGGCGACATGACATATGTTTATCAAATTATTATTTATAAGAAATAAATGTCAAACAATAGGGAATGGTTAAATAAATTACGGAACATTTAACAACAGAATAGGATGTGACATTTTTAAAAATCAGGATTTAGAAGAGAATTTATAACATGAGGAAATGGTCACAATATATATTTAGTGAAAAGGCAGATGTAACAAAACATCATGCATTTTGTATGTAATCCCATTACTGACCATCCATACCTATCAATTATCTACCACACATAAACATATCAGAAAAGGAGTCAAAATGTTTATTATGTTATCTTTGGGTAGAGATTAAATGAGTGATTATAATTTCCTGAGTTTTTAAAATTTTGCAGAAAGAGCATGTATTACTTTTGAGACTTGGGGGGAAAAAGGCAAAAAGAAAAAGAAAGCCAAAAGTCACTCCATTTCACCTCATCACTCACAGTGAATGATACTCTAGATTCTAGTGGGTACTGATTACCTACTATCATCTACACAGCACTGTCCTTTATAACAGAGGCCCAATTTATTCAGGCATAAAGCCATGTGCTCCAGAGGAAGTTATGGCCACCCCTCCACACACCCCCCACCCCGCCCCGGATCCAAGGAGGGTTTTGCTTGGTCTAAAGATAATCCCATTTTCCTTGCCTGTGATAGATTGAGAAATGGGCCTACTCTGACCAATAAGCCATCAGGTGATGCCTGGGATGGGGGTTTGGGGGCTTCTGGAGAATATTTCCGTGCTTCTGAGAGACAGCCTCAGGATGAGATTATTTCTCTTCTCCTTACATTATTTATGTCTAGATGTAATACCTGGACCAGTCATAGACATCTTGCTCCCTGCAAAAAGCAAAATGACCTCAGAAGATAGCAAGGCAGAGATATGGAAATATTCCAGGTCCCTGATGGCATGATAGAGCGGCTGAACTGAAAAAGCCTGAAGCCCACTCTACCTCTAGATATCCTATTAGGTGAGGTAATACATTTTCTTGTTATTTAAGCCAGCAGTTCTTAACTTTTCACTGTGTATCAGAATTACTATGGATTTTTTTAAAAATATTGATCTCCAGGTTGTTCTAATGTACAGTCAGGGTACAACCTATCTAAGTCAAGGTTTTCTGTCAGTTACAGCTGAAATCTTTTGTCCGACATGCTTACTCTGGTGGACATCTCCATCTTTATCTTCCTTATCCCTTCTACACAGGGATTTTCTCTGGGGATTTCCCACATAGATTTTTTTCTTGGGATTGAGGTCTTAGCATCTAAAATGTGCCATTACTGGCTTCTATTTTTGGGAACCTAACAAAACCCACCCAAAGCCTTTTCCATGTGACTTTGGATATTTGTAACACATTAAGGATCAAAAATGTGGAAGAACCTACTCAATCATTTTATAAAAGTGTTTATTGCATGTTTTAAAAAAATATTTTTGGGAAACGGACTTTGGCCCAGTGGTTAGGGCGTCTGTCTACCATATGGGAGGTCCGCAGTTCAAACCCCAGGCCTCCTTGACCCGTGTGGAGCTGGCCATGCGCAGTGCTGATGCGCGCAAGGAGTGCCGTGCCACGCAAGGGTGTCCCCCGCGTGGGGGAGCCCCACGCGCAAGGAGTGTGCCCGTGAGGAAAGCCGCCCAGCGTGAAAAGAAAGAGCAGTCTGCCCAAGAATGGTGGCGCCCACACTTCCCGTGCCGCTGACGACAACAGAAGCGGACAAAGAAACAAGACGCAGCAAATAGACACCAAGAACAGACAACCAGGGGAGGGGGGGAAATTAAATAAAATAAATAAATCTTTAAAAAAAATAAAAAATAAAAAAATAAAAAAATATTTTTGAAGGAGTGGCCTTAAATATAACAGTTTCACTATTTCTTAGTTTAGGTATGACCATCAACTGGAATATAGTACTTAAACATGTTTTCAGTCTTTGGTATATCACAGAGGTATAGGGCCCTTGAGTCTTCATATATTAAATTGTTATAAATTGTCAACAAGCTTCAAATAGCTTTCTTGATGTAAGTATATTCTTGAAATTGCTCTTAGCAAGGAGGCTGTTATAAATAGGACCTGCTTAAAAGGGAGTTCAAGTAGCTCTAGGAAATGAAATCTGCCCATGGAAGCAAATCTCAATAAAGATAATTAAAAGCACCATGTTAGAACAGCTGGCAGGTACAATAAGGTAACAGGTATCTCTTGAAGTAAATAATGAAAAGAATCAGACAGCCTCAAATAAGAATGACAACTTTCAGACCAACGCACCACTCTTCTAGCCAGGCCCTAGGAAGCAAAATCACCTGAGAAGGGACAACTATCAAGCCTCCAGGGTCTAATCCTTCCCAGTGATAACTGTATAATTAACATAAGCTATAGGCTGGTAATAAAGCATAATAAGCCAGACCCACAAGATGGCAGGATCACGGTGGGAATGTGGTCAGGCCAGCCACATCACTGATGGTTTTTTTGCCATTAAACAGAGCATAACTTATGAATTGCAGTGGTTTATCTCAATGCTCCCTGCTGCTTTTAGTACTTAACTCAAATGTAATGGTCATCAGCTTCTGCCAGTAGGCTAGAGGGAGAGCTTTATCAGGAAATGTAAAGATCTCTTTGTGATTATTTGCCTTGGGACAAAGCTACCCTTAAGTGCCCCCCACTATACCACTCCCTACCCCCTCTATCACCCCCACCCCTACAGCTCCTAGTGGGATTTTATCTCCCAAAGGCTCTAAAATGACCACCATGGCATTTAGATTTCTGCCAATGCCTGCTCTACACTCCCCTTCCCCCCAAAAAAAGTTCTTTTTTGTAAATTTAATACTCTCACGGTCTTAAATCACACAAAATGGCAACTGATAAGATACAGAGTAATCTGTTTTCTTCCAGCATATCCTGGCCGACCTGGTTCACCGTTTGTCTCAGTCCTACCTTATCCTTTGTTGACCACAAAGCCATTTCCTTTTTTTGCCATCTAATTTCTATTACACAGATCATGTCATCTGGTGAATTAAATGTTCAAGACAGTCATACTGACCCCTTGCATGGACTCAGCACTTTACACTAGTCCTGAGGAAGACTTTATGGACTAGGACCCCCAGGCAGAATATGGAGGCTGAGTTTCATCTTAATTAAGTTCCTGGTAGGAGAATTTCTCATTTAAGAGATGCTTCCATGCAGAGTGATTCCATCTACAGGAATTTTGCATCACATGTCAATGGATTGAAGATCCCGCTAGCATCTTAAAGAGAACAGTTAGGTCACTGAGCACACTGCCTCTGCATTGAATGTAAATTGTATTCTCAGATCTAAACATTTTTAGTTTCCAGTTTCTGATTGGAAGATGCATGGAGGGGACCTGAAGAGACAAAAAATATCAAGTTGCAAAAAGGTAGTACACCAAGCGTCCCCTCTTTATCATCTTCTTCTGCCACAAGCACACAAACTCTCCAGAGAAGCATTCCCTTAGAGTGCTAACTTGCCAATTCAAAGGGAAGATCGTTTCTGAAGATTTTGCTTAAGAATCTCAAAGTTTAACTTGTCACCATCTCCCCAGCATCCCACTTCAACTGTTGATTGTTTTTTGTTTTTTGTGTTTTTTACAAATCCTGTCCCCATAAGATTTGGAGAAACTCAAAGATACGATTGTCAATGCTTTTTACTGACTGCTTTGTTCTTTCACCATCTCAAGAAGTTCTCGAACAACATAAACTATGACAAATAGCTCCAAGTGAATTTCCAAAGATCAGACCAAATCAAGCAGACAAAGAGAAGGCATATAGAAGAGCATTCTGCCAAAATATTTTTCTAATACTTTTTATTTGGAGTTGATCTTGATAACCAATTGGAATCAGGAATGGTAGATTTCTCCACAAGGTTTATTGAGAAATGTTTCTAATGAGCCCTGAAATATTTGTTAGGAGAAGCTCTGGCATCAAGTTTGGGGGTTAAAACCTGTATCCACTAGTTAATAACAGTGTAACTTTGGGCAAATAAGTTAACCTAAATCTGAATGTGCTCATTTGTAAATTGTAAATTGGTGCTAATAATAGTGAGGCAGGTTAGTATAGTGAAAAAGGGAAGATGGCTAGGACTTGGCAGAGAACATGGCCAGCAGAAAATATGGTCATGAGATCCCACCTGGAAACCTCCTGAGGGGAAGGCTGCTGTTAAAGAGCAAAGCCAGAAAGGTCCCACAAGATCTGGCCACAAGATCCCATTTGTAACTTTTTCCAGGGTCAAAGAGAAACCCTGTATAACCTGAAACAGGTCTCCTCATTGAGCCCCTGAGAGCTAACAGGTGGGGATCATAAGGCAACAAATAAGAACAGCAAACAGCTGGGGTCCCTCCACAACATTATGAAGGGGGAGTAGTAAAAGTCTTTAAAAGGCCTAACCTGTGGCCCCACACCCACATCTCACCCTGCAACATGCCAATCTATGTTTCAGATTGTATACTGTTTTTCTTTTTCTTCTTTCTCAATAAACTTCTTACTACCTTGCCTACTCTATGGCATGTCCTTGAATTATTTTATGTGACATAAGCCAAGAACCTAGAAGCCCAGAACCCAGGGCATTCCACTAACATATTTGGTGAGCCAGCCAGGAGACAAAGAAGCAAGTAACACTCCCTGACACCCAACAGAGACTGGTGAGTTTTTAATTAAAGCCTGTCTGTACCCTCTTTTTATGGGCGAGGCCCCCAAGACTCTTACCCTGGGCCATTCCCAGAGATTTGTTCCTTACTCAGACCCTAGGAAGCCCTGAGATTCTATCAATCCATTACCTCTGGGGTCTGAGACTGTTTGCCTATAACCCTTAGATCAGTCCCTGCTTCTTAATTGCCTCTTAATGTCTGGTTTAACTGTGAAAAGCAGTCCCTGGAAGGGACTATAAAATGAGCTCTCTCTCACAGCCACTTTCTAAGACCTCTGCAAGAGTAGGCCAAAAGAGAGGTCCCTATAAAATGAGCTCTCTCTCACAGCCACTTTCTAAGACCTCTGCAAGAGTAGGCCAAAAGAGAGGTCCCTATCCTCTCTTAGAATAATGTGCGGCTTCTTCATCATTCCAGCAGATTCCTCATTGTGGTGTCTTCTCAGGAATTAGAACAACCTTCTTACTGATGGTCTAAAAACAAAGAATATAATCTTTTCCTGCTATACCATGTGGCCACAGTACAGCCAAGAGTGGACTATGTATGGGACCCTGAATTCCAGTTAGATCTGTGTAATAGGGAAGAAGGAGAGAACAGACAGATCTGAGGGCCAGAGACCACGTGGTCATGTCTCCTTAAAGGGATGAGGAAATACACTACCAAAACAGACAATTATAAGCTCAGGGAAATTTACTCAGAGGCAGATCCTAGAAACCCAGCCAGTCTGCCTCACAAATCCATAGAAAACTGCAGAAACTTTCCCCGGGCCCCAAAACTTCCATTAACTCCCTTTGAGAAACAGCCTTGTCGGTTTTCAACAATCAAGATTATGCCAAGATGGAGACAGCAAGGAGGGGCAGGCATAGGGCTCAGAAACAGGCTCACCTTTGAACTGCCGCACTGTCACCTCAGGGCCATCCCAATGCAGGGCTCCATTTCAGCAGGAAGCTGGCCCCAAGCTGCCTCACCACCCAGAAGGGGCTTTGCCCCAGGGGAGAATGGAAGGGATCTGAAGCCATGTGTGAACCATCAATCAGGAGGAGCTTCGGGTAACCCTTGTGGCAGGTAAGATTGTTAATTTCTTAATTAACATGGGAGCCAATTATTCAGTTTTAGCTTGCACTCTAGACCTCTCTAGCCTCCGTTGTACCTAATAAGGGGGAATTAAGATCTAGGCCATTTACCAAACCTATCCCCCACCTCTGGCCCATGATTTAAAAGTTTCCTGGCTATTCCTAGCTCCCTGCCTATTCCCTTATAACACTCCAATCCTTCCAGTGAAAAAAGCCTCACAGGGATTAACCCCTTGTGGGAGGTAACTAATGGAATGCAGCCTCAGAGTGGCCCCAATTTGTGTCTCATTGGGGCCCTTAGCTCCATACCTAGCATCTGCCCAGGAATTTTCATGGAAGAACAAAACTGGAGGGTCCCACATGAGGTTTTGCCATGAGCAGACACTGGGAGCTTTGTGTTTAGGTGATTCTAAAGTCAGGGCTTTCCCTAAGCTAAGCAAGTATGTAAAAGTCTCTCTTCTGTTCTAATCTGTGCTTGCTTTAAACTCTGTTAGTCTGCTCATGCCTAGGAATTTATAAATCAGATTTGGAGTTAGCCTGTTACAAATTGGATAACAGTAGATGATAACCTAAAAATGAGTCTTTAAATGTCAATACTACCTTGCAGTTGGATTTAATGTGTAAAAAAATCACATGGAATTAGTTCAACTGCTGGAAAAGCAGGAAAGGTAAGCAACATTGCTACTAATAAAATTGTTTTAGTTGCTTAGTTAATAAATGAAAGTGCGCAAGTTGTTTTTAAGTGAAAACTTACTAGAAACTGTAAAAGTTAAGATTATTATATAGATGCCTTTATAAGACAGCAGAAGAATAATATCTGAAATTGCTATAACTGGGTGGATTTATTCTAGACCTATTCTGTAATAGTAGTCTTAGACTAATTTACCTTTGTTTATGGTTACTTCAGGTCTAGCCATACCCTTGTTTATGCTTGTTCTAGGAATAATCATTCTAAACTGCACTTAGCTTTGTTTATGGTTACTTCAGATCTAGCCTCATCCTTGCATGTGTCTGCTATGATGAGGATACTTCTAAACTGAGTTTGCCTTTGTTTATGGTTATTTCAGGGCTGGCCTCGCCTCTGTAATGGTAACTATTCTATTCTCCCATTTGTAGCATGGCAACTTCTGCCTCCTATGGCTCAGGGGAAGACAAATTTGAGACATCACTTCTTTCCACTGGTGTTAATAGGCCTGCTTTCTCTCATGAAAGCAGGTGTGGACTAGATGACCGCCTGGTGGAATTCTTGTCCCTCGAGTTTGAACGTCCAACCTTTCAGTCCAGTAGAGTCCTGTTATCTGCTTCAAGCCGCAAGTCATGAAAGAAAGCAGGTTCCCTGAGACTTCAATGACCTCAATGAGTCTATACTGGAATTAGTGTTGCTCATCCAAGGTCTGTCAAAGTCAAAATGGGAAATAAGCAAAGCTCTGAAGCAAAGGAAAATGTTGTGAATTTTGTTTTAAAGCAATGGGAACAATTTGGCTATAAACTAATAACTAAAGAACAAAATTCTTTTATTTTTTATTTTTTTGCATTTTTTCCCCAAATTCTACTCAATTTATTCATTTTTAAAAAAGATATTACATTAAAAAAATATGAGGTCCCCATTCTCCCCCACCGCCCCCCCCACAATAACACTCTCCCCCATCATCATCATGTCACATCCATTGCGTCTGGTGAGTACATCTCCAGGCATCGCTGCACCCCATGTCCCGTGTTCCACACCATAGCCCACACTTTCCCACGTTCCATCCAGTGGGCCATGGGAGGACATACAACATCCGGCAATTGTCCCTGGGGCACCACCCAGGACAACTCCAAGTCCCGAGAATGCCTCCACATCTCTTCTCTTCCTCCCCTTCCCCGCACCCAGCAGCAACCATTGTAGAAGCTTTTATTTCATTGATGAAAAAAATGCAGTAAATGGAATCTAAACCGATTAACATTACGTGTACACCTCTACCTGAAACTGCTGTTAGTTTCTGACTGGCATAAATCTTTATAACTAATTCAGGCACATCTTTGAATTTGGTACCCTGAAATACAGACTAAGCTAACTTCTTCCTTGTGACAGTCTAGTAATGAGAATTACATTCACTGGCTAATTTCCTTTATACGTAAAGGCCTCTAGACTCTCAGGTTGCCTATACTGTCTTCAGAGACCATGCTTTATATAGGTTTTTAAGTAAATCATAGTATAGGGGAGGGAGATAATCTAGAAAGCTGAGGTGTACAGTTTTAACACTCCATAGGTTTTTCTTCTAGCACTGAGAGTCAAACACTAGATAAGGCGGCCTGTAGTTACAGTACCCAATTATTATCCCTCCACCACTTCCCTTTCTGATACACACAAAAATGTGTATCAATCTCCCCAGAAATTTGAAATGAATCCCCACAAATGACAGATGTTACCTCTGTGGTCCCACTGTCAAGTTATAGGAAGCAGCTAAAGGAATTTTGAGAAAAGCATAGACCCACATACAGTAATAGGCATCTAGTAGTTTTCCATTCATCTGTCACTTATTTTCACAATATTAGCATTAAAAAACACAACCAAGTACATATATGGCCCTCAAGCCCCACACAAAAGTAACTGGTCTCTGTTCATGTTCAGATGACAGGATGTCCCAACAATGATAAAAGGTAGGAGCCAATCCCCCGTAGCCTCCTCTTCAACCTTTCCATCAACAGCTCTTCACTTCTTGAACTACCTTCCTTTTCCAAAGAGGTGATGCCAAGATCAGTCGGAAAAGCTTTCTGAGAAGACTGGCGTGGATTTCTGGGTCTGTTCCAGTCTATTCAAGATGAATTCGCGTGTATCAATGAAGCACTCAATGCAGTTCACAAAACAGGCCTCTGGCCAACTGTCCAACTTTGGACCAGGCTTGTCCGTGCGCTTCCCTCAACAAAGTTCAGTCATCTGTTGCAAGAGCTGCTGAAAGCGCTGCTTCTGCGTCTCCACCTCGATAAAATGCGGCAACTGCAGGTCCATGGAGCCCAAACCCGTGGCAGAGGAGAAATCCAGCCCAGTGCAACCACGAGTGAGACCAGCCCTGCATCAACATACAGACATTCGCGTGTCTCGGCGACTGAACGGGAACTACAACCCGATGGATGGTTTAGGGACTGAGCCATGAGAGCGGGGCGCCTGCGCAAAGCCGAGCCGGAGTCTGCCCCACCGGCTTCCCGCCCCAGGACGGCACTCCCTGGCCTGGGTCTGGCTCCTGAGCTCCCACAGCCCCGCAGTGACTCTGACTTGTGCCTTCAACTCTCAATACGTGCATCCCAGCGTGGTGTGTCAGGAAGTTACTGCCAAAAAGAAAATCAAATCAGGAAAATAAGAATGCAATTCTTATGTAACACTGCAGCGTCACAGTACAGACTAATTAGAAATAGCCTTACAGTCAAATTTATTTTGAAAGAAAATGAAAATTAAAGTAACATTTGTGAATTTTGTGTCTGAGTTTAACTCTGTATTTGTGTTTATTTGTTCACTGTATATCTTTATAGGACAGGATGGTGATATCAAATTAACATGAAAATTCTTAAGAGAGAGGTTCTATTCAAACTGTTAAAAATTAAATATGCACTTGTATACATGAACGAATATTCCTGGAGCCCAAATTAGGCCAAGCAGGATGGAATGGACATATAGAAATCTAAATATAGAAACTTTTGGGAAAGGGGAAAAGTTTTTCCTAAGCTCTTTGACCTACCCAGCCCCTAGGGCCTTCTCTTTGTAAGACCTATGAGGGAAGGGATAGGTGTGGCAGATTAAAACTCTGTCTTCTAGGTTGGGAGTTAAGAATCATAGTTTGTCCTGTAATTTACTAATTTAAACCTTTTAATAGCCTTAAAATAAGGGCATTATCAATCTTCAGTAAGTAAAGGAAAAGTCCTTAAAAGCTATGGAAAGGGGAAGCAGCTGTGGCTCAATCAGTTGGGCTCAAGTCTACCATATGGGAGGTCCTGGGTTTGCATCCTGAGGCCTCCTTGTGAAGACAGGCTCACCGACATGCAGCAGAGCCACTGGTGTGCAAGTGCTGCGGAGAGCTGACTCAGCAAGGTGATGCAATAAAACGGGAGATAAGCAAAAAATGCAGAAGAGTGCAACGATGGAGACAAAGAGTTGACAGCAAGCAAGCTGCAAGGGGGGAGGGGAAATAAAAATTTAAAATAAAAATAAAAATTTTAAAGCAATGGAAAGATCTTTTCTAAATTATTATTAAAACAAATAATTATAATATATTCCAGAATCTAGCAGTCAATATGCTTTTAAGGTTATTCACAATTTTAATTTTATTTTTAAAAAAAGAAGTTTTATCTTCCTGTGAAGGAGGGAGGAAAAGAACATTCCTTGCATAAATTATAATGGTTTTGATGTAATCTCCCAAGATTTATAGGATACTAGCTAAATAAATTATCATTGTATACATTAAATCTTTAAAATGATGAAAATTGTAAGTTTGTGTTTAATGAAATTAAGATCTGTCCTAAAGTGAAATGACTAGTTTTCACAGAGCAGAATGATGAATGTAAGATAAGACTTTTAAATGGATAAAGTAAACCTCATTGGTTGCTAATTGTAATTTAATAAGCTTATTTAAAGGTCAAGTAACTCATGGTTAATTATAAGGAATTTGTAAAAGCATCTTCTAAACTGATTTAAATGGCTAATTCTAGGAAACCTAAATTGATACTAATAACAAAATTAGTTTCATAACAGGTCAGAAGCCACCTCAATCTCCATATTAAAATGATAAGAAAGATAACCTTGGTTCCATTGGGAATATTCGGTTTTCATAAAAATAATGGAGAAAATATATTTTTCTTGTACTGCTAAAGTGAAATACCTGTTAATTTTTTTTAATTGATTTTGTAAAAATATTACATTAAAAAATATATATATGAGGACCCATTCAACCCCACCACCCCCACCCCATTGGAAGTATTTAGAAAGTGTATAAAAATTAAAAGAGATAGACTTCAATATTGTCACACTCTTTTGTTCATTCAAACCAGGCCTTCAATACTCTGCATGGTGCCTCTCCATTTGAGTTTTTGAGTAGGTCACTCACTATGACCCCTAAAACAATAAAAGTATCTATCACATCTGGACATGTTTCTTAAGTAGATTGAGATTATGCTGCGGTTTTAGACTCCTGCAGCAGCTGGTAAAAGCTCTATGTGACCAGGTTTACAATGGACATTGCCTCCAGACTGGCTCTGTTTCATAGTACTGAAGGGCACTATGAACCAGGCTGGTGAAATAGTGGAACCTACCTTCCTAGCTTCTCTCTAGGAAGCATGTTGCAGCATGTTGCTTCTCTCTAGGAAGCATTCTGCAGCATGTTGCTGTGTGAAGGACATACCAAGTGGAGCAATAATTACCTGAGTAATGTGAGTAGAACTTAAACACAATTGGCACTATGGCTTGCTCCCATGGACAGACGTTTTGCAAACCTGGAGCTTAGGTCTTTTAACTGCAGCTCAAAGAGGAATTTGTACATTGATTAGGATTAAGTATTGTACCTATATGCCTGATAAATATGATAATGTCTCTTCTATCTAGATGATATGCAGAGGGAAATTGAACATGTTAAAAATCCTGGTAAATGTAATTCATTTTCTAAGTAGTTAATGAATGTGCCCATAAAATAATTAATGGCTCTCTTAAATACTGTCTTTTTTTTTCTCATTTGCCTTGTTGTTGCCTATACCATCTTTGTGAGTTTATGTCTAGTGCAGTCCTTTCTTCACACCTCTCCTAGCTGTCCTAAGCATAACCCCTGCCATGGGAACTGGAATTAACAGTTTATACCAAATTCAAAAGAGCTACCACAATCTCTCCCTAGAGTTAACCAACAGCATAAAAGAACACTAGGAAGATTGCTGTTTCCCATCAACTTTGAGAGGATGCAGCTTCTGGAGGCACCTGGCCTTTCTCACTCCTGTGGTCCAGTATGTCATAGTTGGCCCCTTTTTTGGGCCTGCTTACCACCATCTTCTTAATCCTTTTAGTAGGACCATATATCTTCAAAATTCTAAGTTTATTTCTTCCAGAATCAATGCCTTCCAGAACAAGGTATTAGTCATGCAGGGATTTCTTCAAGCTCCAACCACCATGCTGGACCCATCTTCCTTCAACCTCAATGGAATGGCCAGAGGGTTTGTACTCTATTAGGCAGGGATGACTGCCCCTAACATGCAAGAAACAGGTAATGAAGAATGACCATCACCCTTCAGCACCCCCTTTAAGAATAAGGGTGTAAACTCTCTAAGGGGGAAGTTGTTAATGTAGTGAAAGAGGGAAGGTGACTGAGACCCAGCAGAGAACATGGCTGGCAGACATATGGTCATGAGACCTCACCCATAAACCTCCTGAGGGGAAGACTGCTACTAAAGAACAAAACCAGAAAGGCCCCATGAGACCCTGGCCACGAGGTCCCATTTGGCACTTGGTCAAAGAAAAGCCCAAGATAACCCCAAGCACACCTCTTCATTGGGCCTCTGAGAACTAACAGGCAGGGATTGTGAGGCAAACAATCAGAACAGCAAACAGCTGGGGGCCCTCCCCAACATTATGAAAGGGGAGGAATAAAAGTCTTTAAAAGGCCTAATCGAGGATCCCACATACACATCTCACCCTATGTCTCAATGAGGATATACACATCCTCAATCTATGTCTCAGATTATGAACTGTTTTTCTTTTCTTGCTTCTTAATAAGGTCCTTACTCTCTTGCCTACTCTATGGCATGTCCTTAAATTCTTTTATGTGACATAAGCCAAGAACCTAGAAACCCAAAACCGAGAGCATTCTGCTAACAATAGTACTTAGCTCATAGAGCTGGTTGTGAGAAATAAATTAGAGAACAGCTGTATACATGCTTAGTATTTTGCCTAGCACAAACTTTTAGTAATTGGCAATTGTTATTGTTATTGTTATTATTATCATGTATATGAAATCAGTGAAAGTAATGTGGTTGTGTCATTGGCACATGATGTTGAGGGCCATTTAGTAGTTACTTGGCCATAATGAAACTTGGAGTGTCCTTCCTTCAAACAGACGGCTAACCCCCTACAAAACTGCAGCTTTAATGACTTTGCCAGTAATAGTTCTGAAGTGGGAAGTCAGCTTTCTTCAAGGTCACCTGGCACTTATGGACACCCTAACACCCTAACAGCATAGTGCAAACCCAAAAGTTACCTAGAAACACCAAGTGAGCCAGCTATCATCTTGAGCCTCATTCTGTCTTTTTTCAAAGTCTCCATCAAAGATGACTCGTCTCTCCTTCCCAGTATCAGGGAAACAAAGGGCTCAAGGGTTCTTGGTCATTTGTGGCTGTGGTTTCCCCATGTCCTTCTTCTTTAGCACTCCTTGGGTTGCAGAAACTACAGTAAGCTCAGCCTCCTGATCCATCATCAGTTGCCCTTTGAATGATCTGGCAGGAAAAGATACCTGCCCTGGGTTCTCCTGGGGAAGACTCCCAGTAATTTATGAACCAGTAGAGTACCCCTTCCTCTCAGATTTAATGTGCTTAACAGCTAATTACATCTGTATAGGGATTACACTTTACATTATCCAGCTTTATGGAAACAAAACCCCCCAACTTCCTCAGATTCCCTTAAACAGCTCCTTATCTCTAAGAGTGAGATCCTTATCAGTGCCATATGTTAGAGGGCCTGTTCAGTTTCCAAATGACCCCAGGAAAGCCTTTGGGGCCTAATCAGTCTGCCTGCCAGAGGAGTGGCCTGTCCAGGCAGCCTAACCTGAACCTGCCTGGGGAGGCCAAAGCCAAGGGAGGGGCGGGGGATTTTCTTCCCTGCCTTCTGTCCTCCATAAACCTGTCAAAGGCTGAGGGTCTGGACCAAGATGATTCCCACATCAGCTTCTCTTTCGAGGTGACCAGCATTCCCTAAATCAACCTCTGTGCCACGTTATATGGAATTTCGGTATGTGAAACCCAGGGACAACTTTAGTGAAAGCAAAGCAAAGTATTTGCCTTTTCCAAGGAGAACTATTTTGGTAGAGATACTGTGTTTCAAGTTTCAAGGGTATGACTTTCTTCGGCTTTTTAACACACAGTCTAGCGAAATCCCTTCCACTCTCAAAGAAGCTAGTCATTGCTTCTAGCTCCACTTTATCAAGATGGCAAGGGAGATCCCAAAAGGGGAACCAACCAGCTGCACAACTCAATTTTTACAAAGCCTGACAGATTCTCGACCTTGACAGACACTAAAAGCTCACATTCCCTCGGATTATAACAATTCAATCAAAGACCTTGTCTTAAGAAACTTGTGTGTGCAGTAAGGAATGAGGGGGGTGAGGGAAGGGAGGAAGGTAGTGAAAAGAGCAGGAAATGTCAGAAGATCCCAGGAGCTGGAGGAGCACCACTGTAGCTTTCCAGCCTGTGACTCACCGGGCCACTTCCCTGTTTAACTTAGCCTGGGCTCCAGCTCCTCGGCCACTGTGTCTCAGCTCCTCTTCCTGTCTCCAGTCCACCCAGACCCCTGAACAAAGCAGGAGTCTGGAGTCCACGGTCAAGACTGAAGTTTTGTATATATATTAGGGCGTCATCTGTAGAAGCAGCTATTTTGAAAACAAAAAATAAATAACATCCCTGCCCTCAGAAGAACTTGTTGGGCTCTTAGAAGTGCCTGCTTTAACAATTTGAGACTAAAATCTTAGCTAATCTCTTGAAAGAAGAGAGCTAGGCATAGTACATTTCTTTTCATAGAACTATAATAATAAGTAAGGTATTTATTGAGTGCTTATTAAGTGCCATACCTTGCATGAAGTGTTTTACATCACTTATTTTTAATCCCTTTTAATACCTTACAACTACTTTATGTACTATTATCATCACCATTTAAGAATGAGAACACCATGTTTCAGAGAGTTCAAGGAACTTTCACATGAACACACAGCTAGTAAGTAGTGGAGCAAGGACCCAAAGACAGGTCTGACTCCAGAATCCATTTTCTTGGTCTCTAATATGCTGGACTGAACAGAAATTTGGAAGTCACCTGGTCCAACTGTTTAATTCCTCCTCAACAACCTTACAAAACAATTTCTACTTACTCCATGAGGCATAAAAGAAAGAACATGTGATTGGAAATCAGATAATCCAGGGTTTGCCACTCTTTTGGTTTCTATCCATTGATCTAATTTTGCCCTTTGAGATGACAAAAGAAAGCCAGAGTACTTTTCATGGAAGGGTCTTCATATATTGAAAGAGAACATATGCATACCCCTCAAATTTTCTCCCATTTATTTCCAATTCTTCAATCATTCTTTATGTAAGACCAACCTGATTACCTTCCTCTGGGTATCAAGTTAACTCATTTGATTTGACCTCATATCCTGACTAGTGACTCTTTTCTGAATCCTGGCACCATCACACTGTAACCTTCCCAGGGATATAATTTGTTTACCATACCATGAAACTACTGATGCAAGTCTTTAATACAAATTACCCAGGGAGAGCTCTATGGTTCTTGGAGACCTTCATCCAGTTTGTTGATGGTACGTTCATTAATAATCTTTGAGAACTATTCTTCAAGAAGTTATAAATCTTCCTAATTTAACTCCTGGCAGCTTCATCACAGTAATATAACAATAACAAATCAATTCTTCCCACCCATCAGGCAGTGTGCTGTGTGCTAGACACATATCATTTCATTTAATCTTCATCTAGATGAGGAAAGTAAGATTCAAAGAGTTTAACTTGTCTAAGGCCACATAGCTAGTAAATAACACACCATCTTTCCTCTGGCAGACGTTTATTGACACACCTAACTTTTTTTTTTAAAGATTTATTTCATTTCTTTCTTTCCCCTCCCCCCCACCCCATCCATTATCTGCTCTCTGTGTCCATTTGCTGTGTGTTCTTCTGCGTCTGCTTACATTCTTGTCAGGCAGCAATGGGAATCTGTCTCTTTTTTGTTGCGTCATATTGCTGTGACAGTTCTCCATGTATGTCGCTCCACTCCTGGGCGGGCTGTGTTTTTCACACAGGGCTGCTTTCCTTGCAGGGCTCATTCCTTGCGCATAGGGCACCCTTTTGCAGGGGGGTACCCTTGCGTGGCACAGCACTCCTTGCACGTGGCAGCACTGCACATGGGCCAGCTCACCACACAGGCCAGAAGGCCCTGGGTATTGAACCCTGGACCTCCTATATGGTAGGCGGACACTCTATCAGTTGAGCCAAGTCCGCTTCCCCAAAACTTTTTTGTTTCGTTATTGCCTAGTGGATTTATCTTATTAGGGCTCCTTGAAAGCTGAGAATGTTGAAACCAACATATATTAACTAAAAACTTAAATATAACAGCTCACTTAAACATGTACCTTTCATTTGGTTGGTTGTTTTATCTTAGGATGAGTCCACTCTCTGTCTTCCGTTGAAAGAGAAGATCCCATCCTGATTCCTATCTCACATAAAAACATATTCCTGGCTGTCAGTAAAATGGACTCAATCCTGGCATGACCTTCTCTACTGAAGTTTCAAAACCTTAACTAGGAATGGACAGAGGTAGCTCTATAGTTGAGCACCTGCTTCCCATATATGAGGTCCTGGGTTCAATCCCCAGTGTCTTCTTAAAAAAAAAACAAAAAAAAATCCATAACCATCTCTCTTCACGTGTAATGTGGTGATAACACCCAACATAGGGGCTAAACACAAACACAAGGGCTCATTGCAAGGATTAAAGAAGATAATAGGTGAGGAGCACAGAGCTCAGTGACTGGCATGTGGTAGACCGTCAACATTAGTTGCCTGCTCTTCAAGCTGCTGAGGTCTGAGTGACTGCAGAGCTATTTAAAATGTCTATCACAATGAAAGACAGAAACAAAATGAAAGTTAAATCTGTAACATATATTTATCTAAAAATTCTGTTATACTGTGATTATAATTACTTTAACATATATGTTGTCCACAATTATCACTGGTGCCTTTTTTTTCTTTTCTCTTTTTTTAAAATGAGCATTATTTTCTGTCTCTGCATTATTCAGCTCAGGAATGTATTCTGGTCAAAGAAGCAATAAGCTCTCCTTTAGCACAAAAGGCTACAGAAATGAAAAACTGGGCAGAACACTGAAATTCACTGATGAATAAGGTGATAAGACAAGAATAAGGATCATTTTTTCTCTCTTCATGACAGGTCCTCAAGGCAATTTTCCAACCATATTACACAAAGGAGAGAGAGAAAGGCACAGCAGTATGTCATGATATATCCTCAATGATTAAACTAAAGGGAAATTCATTTCTATTGATTTCAACTACTGGGTGCTTAAAAGATTCTCAAGGTGGTTTATATTATGAGTACGTGTTGTGTTGTAAAACAGGTCTAATTATGAAAAGCTGAGTGTTAGCTGATAATATTTTTTAATGCCCAAGGGAAAATCACTATATAAAACAATCCCTATTGAATTCTTTGTAAAACTAATGACAATGATGGAATTTATTCTTTCTGTACTTTAGATTTTCATCCACTAGAAAACTTAAAATGCAAGACAGTGGTACAAAAGGCAACACAGTGTTACTTATGATAATACCAAAGATCCCTTCTCCATTGCCATACAATGCCTACCAACATGTAATTCTTTCGGGAATCTCACCTTGCTTTACAAGTGAAATGCAAACCAGACGTAAATAAACCTACTTTCATCAGCTTTCTGTAAGATACCTTCTTATCCTGTTTTGTTTTGTTTTTTTCCATGAGTATCTTGACTCCAGTGTCAGGTTGGGTCCACCCATTGAAGCAGCTATATATAACAAGACCTAGAATGATTCTTTTTTTTTTTAATCAATTTTACTGAAACATATTCATAAATTTACAATCCATCTAAAGTGTACAATCAGGGAAGTGGATGTGGCTCAAGTGACTGGGCTTCCGTCTACCATCTGGGAGGACCCAGGTTCAATCCTCAGGACCTCCTGGTAAAGGCGTGCCCATGCAGTGAGCCACACAGCAAGATGATGACACAACAAAATGAGAGATGAAGGGGATAGTCAGAGAGACACAACAGAAACCAGGTGGTACAAGTGACAGGTAACCTCTCTCCACATCAGAGGTCTCCAGGATCAAATCCCAGTGAATTCTAGAGGAGAAAACAAGAAGAGAAGACAAAAAGAAGTAGACAAAGAAGATCACTCAGAGAGTGGATGCACAGACAGCAAAAACAGCAGGGGGAGGGAGAGGGAAGGAGCGGGAGAAGGGGAAGGGGAAAAAGTATACAATCAATGGCATTTGGTATAATCACAGAGTTGTGCATTCATTACTTCAATCAATATTAAAGCATTTTCATTACTCCCCACACAAAAAGAAGAAAAACCCACCCCCAAAAAACCAAACAAGCAGAAAAAAACAACAAAAGCACCCTTCCCCTTACTACCTCTCAATCTTTCTAAACTCCTGCCATATAAACTGCTAATCTATTTCTGTTTCTGTAATTTATTTCTCTTTACATTTTGTATAGATGATGTCAAACAACACGTAGTGTGGGAGGAGAGACAATAATCTCTAAAACACCACCCTGACTTCATTGAGTTTGCATTCTCTGGGGTGAAATTTTAATCAGCCCCAAACAAGATATACTATTTTTTGTCTAATTTCTTTCACTTAGCATACATACTTCCTTTTTTTTTTTTTTTTTACCATTTTTTACCATGGAAGGTTATTAATATATTACTTTACAATACTGTCCATGGTTTGCTTTGGTTGTATTTTTGCCAGAATAACACCCTGATATTAACATTGTGTAACATTAACATACATTTGTTCTGTTTTAGAGGAAAACATTCTTATCTATGCACTGCTAATCATATCTAGAGGGATTACTGAACTCAGAACTTTATTTAAGAATGACTGAGCCAATAATGAGAAGGATGCTCACCTCATTAAAGATGAGACTATGAGGATATGTAGAGGGTCATGGAATAAGACTGGAGCTCCTCCTCCAGAATAACAAGGGTTATTCTGTTGATAACCCTTAACCCACATAGCTTAGGATATAGTTTTGAACACTGCCTGGTAGAACATGTGGCACATAGTACGTTCTAACAAATACCCTGGAAACCATCAGGAAAGCTCCTTTTGTGTATCCTACTCTGGCTGATCACCTGGTCTACACTGTGATGTCTGCATCTTCCTTTGGGGTCCTCATTATTTAAATGAAAGAAAGTTCAGCCTGCCCAGGAATGGCGCTGCACACATGGAGAGCTGACACAAGATGATGCAACAAAAAGAAACACAGATTCCCGTGCCGCTGACAACAACAGAAGCAGACGAAGACACAGCAAATAGACACAGAGAATGGACAACTGGGGCAGGGGGGAGAAGGGGAGAGAAATAAATAAATAAATCTTAAAAAAAAAAAAAAAAGAGTACCTGGCACATTGTAAGACTATTTTATAGGTGTTATTAAATATAAACAAGCACACATAAAATTACTTCAAGTTCAGTAATAAGGCCTCAATCTTTGATGCTTGATTTCTCGGGAAGGCTTTTCTTTCCCCAAGATGTGCTGTAGGATACCGTCTGCTAATTTTAAAGTTGTCTGGGAATGATGGTGGGATACTGCCACTGTCTATATTTCTAGTCTGAGCTCTCTGCCTTACATGTGGGTTCTTATTCCTAGTTATTTCCTGTCTGTGGCAATGAATGGAAGGTTTTCAATTTCAATTCCTTTGGCAGGAAAGGTGATTTCTGCTTAACAGAGATCTTTTGGTGCATAGCAGGAAAAGGTTATTTTTGCTCAAACGAGATCTTTTGGTGCATAGCTCCAAGATCCCACTCATCCTCTCCTGGGACAGTAGCTCAGAGGCTCCTGGTGAATCTTGTTATGCTCCAACACCGAACACAGCACACTTTCTTGAATTTATTCCCCCCAAATCTTACTTCTTAAATAGAGCAAAACCCGAACAAAACTTGAGCAAAACCTGGTTTTCTTATGCCTGCCATTTTCCTGCTGCATTGTACCTTAAAAGCTGAGTGCTTCAAATCATTAAGGCAGGAGGGCATGCTGCTGCCACAGTTACTGGCAAGTACACTGATCATATATTGTAAAGTACTTGGCATTGACTATAGGTGAGGCTAAGATAAAAATTAAAACCAAGTATTTTCTCTACCTTCTTTTATTTTTAATCAAAAGAAAAGTATTTTAATGAAACTGCCATATTTAATGTTTTACAGGTGTCAAAATATTTCATTAAGGTCACATGTGAGGGGGAAACGGACTTTGGCCCAGTGGTTAGGGCGTCCGTCTACCATATGGGAGGTCCACGGTTCAAACCCCGGGCCTCCTTGACCCGTGTGGAGCTGGCCATGCGCAGCGCTGATGCACGCAAGGAGTGCCGTGCCACGCAAGGGTGTCCCCCGCGTGGGGGAGCCCCACGCGCAAGGAGTGCACCCGTGAGGAAAGCCGCCCAGCGTGAAAAGAAAGTGCAGCCTGCCCAGGAATGGCGCCGCCCACACTTCCCGTGCCGCTGACGACAACAGAAGCGGACAAAGAAACAAGACGCAGCAAATAGACACCAAGAACAGACAGCCAGGGGAGGGGGGGAAATTAAATAAATAAATAAAATCTTTAAAAAAAAAAAAAAAAAAAAAAAAAAAAGGTCACATGTGGTGGGAAACGGACTTTGGCCCAGTGGTTAGGGCGTCCGTCTACCATATGGGAGGTCCGCGGTTCAAACCCCGGGCCTCCTTGACCCGTGTGGAGCTGGCCATGCGCAGTGCTGATGCACGCAAGGAGTGCCGTGCCACGCAACGCAAGGGTGTCCCCCGCGTGGGGGAGCCCCACGCGCAAGGAGTGCGCCCGTGAGGAAAGCCGCCCAGCGTGAAAAGAAAGAGCAGCCTGCCCAGGAATGGCGCTGCCCACACTTCCCGTGCCGCTGACAACAGAAGCGGACAAAGAAACAAGACGCAGCAAATAGACACCAAGAACAGACAACCAGGGGAGGGGGGGAAATTAAATAAATAAATAAATCTTTAAAAAAAAAAAAAAAAAAGGTCACATGTGGTATTGTAAAGAAAATAAAAACTAAAGTACAATTGGATGTCTTCTCACTACCATTCACTTGATATCAATCACAGTTTACTGTAATCCTTGTCTTATCAGTAGTCTTCTTAGTCTTCATTAGAATACTTTTTTCCTAACTCACAGTCCTTATCTCTGAGTCAGACCTCTCATAGGGCTGGTATGTCCTGCAGCTTTAGCTCCAAAACTTCAGACCAGTGTGGCTGTTAAATGTCTCTTGGTTGCTTCTCTCAGATTCCTCCACGTCTCTCCATTCCAATCAAAGACAGGGTAAAGGTCTTTATTTTACTTTTTAAAACTCCTTATCACGAGAAACAGTCTGAAACTTTTCAAAAAATTGGACTTAAAATTGCTTTCACAAAGACTTTGCCAATTTTCACTTATGTCTAAACCTTGACATGTAGAGATTCACTTAGAAAATGCAACAAAAAACAAATAAGAACCCCAGTTTTGAGAAGTGCCCACTCCATACCTAAGGAAGCATGGACATGTCCATTATATATGTTCATTATACCTAAGGGAGAAGGGACATGCAAATGTGAAGAGAATGTATGAAAAGCTATTTTCTCTAAGGCTTTAGCTTTCTAAGCTTGCCTACATTTCATCATCTTGGTGATAAGTATCAGTGAGAGATAGAAAGTGCAAGCTATGGGGAGATAGAAAACTGAGTTAAAGTTAGCAACCACGAAGTTGTGGGTTTGAGGTTTTTGCTTTTTTTCTTTCCTTTCATTGAAGAGGACAAAGGAATGTGCATTGATAGGAAAACAGAGTCCAGGGATAATGAACTTAAATCTCCCCCACAACCCTCATCCTATCCTTTGATGCAGTTGTGGAGAAAGCTAGGGAGGTGGGTGGGGGAGGTAGACAGAGAAGAGGACAGTTAGTGGAATGATGTCAAGGGGGGGAAAAAAACAAAGCAAGTAAAGAGAGGGAGGGAAGGAGGAACGGAGGAGGGCAGGAGCCAAGAGACAAAGCATGGCCTCATCTAAAATATACCAAATGCCTCAAATTAAAGCTTTGAAAATAAAGACCATTCGAGAAGCACTTTAAACAGCCACATATTTTTCCGCAATACTGGGGCAAATGGGGAGAGAAAAGGAGCTAGGAACGAGGGCCATGGAAGACAGAGGAGAGAGGAAAGAGAGCGCCAAATCTCACTCTACTCAAGGCACCAAAAGCATTTATAAAGTGTGAAGTTTTAGCTGAATCTGACTTCCTGGCTTTGGAAATACTATCAGCGGTGCTTATGAGAACCAAAATACTCTTTTTTCCTAAAGCGAAGAAAAACCTGTGTTTTTACATGAGGTCTTCTCCATTCTGAAAAGCTTAGACTCTTCTTATTCATTTGCCAGAAGGGGCTGTCATAACTGGAACAGACAAGAAACTCTCTTCAGGGCCAAGCCTCATCTATGGCTTATTAAGATGCACCAATCCCAGCTAAATACCCCATCCATAAATTTTGTCCTTGGGAAGCACACACACCCATGGCTAGCCTCTTCTCCATCGTACCGGTGTGCAAAATGCCTCAAATGGGAGTGTTGGAAAAAATGATATATATTTCCCCAACACAGAGGAAGAGAGGTTTATTTAGCAAATTGAGCTGCCAGGCTTGGTACAACCAGTTTCAAGAAAACAAAGCTAGACCCCTATCTCACTCCATAAACAAGAATAAGCCCCAAATGGCTTTAAATGTAATGAAAGAAGAAAATTTAGAATATTTTCATTATTTTTGGATTAGGGAGATCTTCCTAAATAACATAAGAAATGTAAAAACCTTAAAAAAAAAAAAAGGGGATAACTATATTTGACTAGATACACATTTCAAAATCTTGCATTAAAAAAATACCTCAGAATTAGGCCACTAGTTGATGCCCGTGATTTGCTAGATAATCACACTCACTGAATGCACACAAAAGCAAACATTCAAAATGGTGATATTAGATTTGACGATCTAATGCCGTAAGCACAGAATAAATATTCTTGAAAACTGTGAATAAGCTCCGTGCTGCCCTGCACAGTCTGGGTCTGGCCACCTGTCCCAGGATCTCTTACCCTTCCTTTTCACGGTTGGCTATTCTCACAGACACAGGATTTAGAGTACTTATCATGTATCTTTAGTCCATATTTCAACAATTTTTAAAGTGCCCAGGGTATGACGAAAATGCGTACGTCCAGGAATTATTTGTGTAATGGAGGAGAGGAAGGGAAGAAGCAATTATACATCAAGCCAGAAGTACTTATCCTCAAAATAGTTGTGATAATATCATACCTTTGTATTTTTCACTATGAATACATTTATTGATGTATAAAGTATATAAACATTTTATCAAAATATCCTTTTGTAAAAAGAAAAGAACACATAAAAATGGAAAACCACATGAAAATTATGTCTGATTTCCCCCTACCCTCCCATTTTAGAAGAAAAATGGTTAAGGTACAGTTTACACCACCTTGCAAAGGGATTTCTTCAAGTTTTTCAATGTCTCTTTAATAAAATGACATCAATTGCTGAAAGCATTATGACCTTCATTATGCTACATAATACTGATACAAAAGGTGAATAATACAAAGTTCATTATATATAAGGTTTTAATATATTACATTTGTTTCTACATAAACAGACTATAAATATATGTGCCATAGCATGTTTTATAGTCATGGTTCCCAGCATCTCACACGATGGTACCAAAGAGGAAAAAATACATTTTCTTTTCTGAAAGGGAAAGAACAAGGGGGAAAAAACAGTAGAAAAAGCTCTACATGTTAAAAGTCTAAATAACACAATAGATGTTAGAACTTTGGCTATACAATAATTTTTAAATCTGGCTAATAATCATTCAGAGACTGAACAAACCAAATCAGCTTTTACTGAAGTGTAAGATGCCAAATACAAAAATACTGACAGAGAGGGGACAGGGGTGGGGTTGAGAAACAAAATGAAGAAATCCTTCTTGAAGTTTTGACACCACGGCTTGACATGGAACCTACTGTATTCAGTCTCGGGCATATCACATCACAAAAGATATGTGGGTATTCATCCCGAAAAAACCAGAGGCTGGTTTTTGCAGTCAGAACTCTTCAACACGACAGGGAGCCTTGTCTGAAAGTCCTTTCTTTGTGGTGTTCTGAATAAAGGATCAGCTTGGGAGACAAGGAGCCAGAGCTGCATCATTTCCTTCCTGGGGCTTGGCCAGGAGACGAGAAAAGGTCCGGAAGGAACTCTCATTAGGAGTCGGAAACAGCACAAGGAACTCTCATTTAACCCAACTGGGAAGAGCACGCAAGGTTCTAAAACCAGTAACCTCATCTGTGGCCTTTACATTTCCTAACAGACCACATGTCCTCCAGCATCAGAGTCAGCACACTGTATTTGCAGGGTCCGGGACCCTCTCAGCAAGCTAACATCTTCTTTTCTACCAACCCAAATCCTATGCTTAAGACTTGGCTCAGGACCCATATCCTAAACAAAGCTTCTTAGATGGACCTCAGCCCATAAAGGTCTGGTCTTTGCCATCCTCAAGACCTGAAGTATCTACATTGCTTGGTTTACTTTTAGTTTTACAGAGGTGTCAACTCCCCAGGTAGACTGCTACTTCTTTGAAGATGGAGCCATTTCTTGAGCTTCTTTTGTTATAACCTGTGGTGAGACCCACAGTAAGGGGCATCGTAAATGCTTTTTAAATGAATGAAAAAGAGAATAGGTCCACACCGGGAGAAGACACATAAACATTCTTAGGTCACAAGCATCTTCTCAGGAAATGCCTGGGGGAGGGTGGGGGGGCTGGCTCCCTGCAGTCTGAGGTCCTCTTTTTAAAATGAAAATCAAATGTGGCTATTTCCGGGTGGTGGAAAGAACAACACTTGAAAATCTGAGCAGCACCTCTCATGTGATTTCCAGTATTGGGGGATGTGAGTGTCTCCTTTTAAACAGGAGGAGAGCTCAGTGTGGTCCCAGAGCCAGGCTGGAGAATCTGGCCTGCCCCACCGGTTTGTGGGCCAAGCTCCACCAGCTTTAAGAGTTCTGCCTCCTCACTGGAGTATACAGTGGTATCCGTGTCGTCGGAGTGATACCCAGACTGGTAGCCGCTTGTCTGGTTTGAGCCTTCAGATGCCACAGACTCCTTGCTTTTGCTGGGCATCAGCCCACTGTGGAAGAGATGGCAACCAATGAGTTGGCGGAAAGAAGACAATTCCTTGGCTTTAACTCTAACCCATTCCCAAAACCGTGTGGGCTGTAATCTCCCGAGAAACACCAGCTGCCTAAATCTCCCAGTTGTTAATGTATCATGTTTACTCGGACAATGTCTATTTGTAGGAACAAGCATAAATTAGTAGTTGCAGATAAATCCTCTTCTTCAGGTCCAAGCCTTTCAAGGCTCAGATGAGATAAAAGACAGTTCTCTTGAGTTGTGCAAAGGCTCCAACCAATGGAACATTTTTATGGCCTTGCAGACTGACACGTTTGTATACAATGACACGAGCCAAAGAGACTCATGATATTAAAGGAAATCGGGATGTTCTGAAAGTATGCTTGTGTTCTCCCTACACTGTCAATTAGTCAAGGCAAATGTCTGCTGTTAATAAAGTTCTTGAGAAACTTTAAATGTTAATAACTCCAAGTGTGTGTACAATCAAGCCAGACATGTCAAAAACTGTTTTTCACTCATCAAAACCACATTCTTTGGAAGGACTGAGCACCCAGATCACTCAGCAGCAGCTAGAGAATATTTTCAATGGCATGGAATCCTGACAGATGGTAATCATGTCAAAGCTTAGAAATGTAGAGTGTGTTGATCTAAAACTGCAAAATTTGCGCTTTCTCAAGGTGCATTTTTTCCCTTAAGAGGTGTTTTACCCAAATTATTCATTTTAAAAACTGCAAATAGGATTTTATTCCGTGCTTACATATGAGTTAAAAAAGTTATTTCAAATAACTAGAAAGGTAATTTTTCAATCAGTCCAACTCCAATAACACTAGTTTAGTGTCTTTAGCAATGCTATGGTGCCTCGCACATGTTAATTGCTCAATAAATCTTTTTTCAAATCAATGAATAAAATAAAATGCATGATTGGTTCTCACAATTTCTCATCTTGGGTCTTATGGCAAACAATAAAATCATGTGATAGCTCATTTTCATGTTTCTTTTACATGAGCATCACTCAATAATCCGTGAGTGTTCCCATTTTATATAATAGAGAGAATAAGCAGATCAAAATCTTTTCTGCTTTTATCTAAGTGAACCTTCTAGCAAATAAAAAACTACTTTGTATACTATTGTTTTTATAAATACTGCTTTTCTTTTGTTGTGCTAAAAGTAGGTACACTTATTCAAAGCAACTATACTTTCCTACTCAACTATATAGGGGGAAACTGTATTTAAAACCACATATAATACTTTTCCTACAAATAATAATAATAATTCAGCCAATAATATTTAAGTGAGTTAAGCAAACAGATGTTGGTTTATTTCTATATCATAATCCTTAAGTGCAGATGCATGTACAGGTTTGAAAATTTTTCAGAGTCCACCAAGATTTTAATCATCTAAATAGATTTTTTGATCACATATAATGACCTCTTTGTTATCAAGCCAGCACCATACAAACTACTAACTGTAGCAAAGATGCTCAGAAATTCTCTGGTATTCATACATTCTCATAAAAAACAATCAAATCCATGAATTTATTTCAGATTATATTTTAGACTTGCCACTTAATTTCTTTGTTTGGTTTGTTTCAGTTCTTTAATAGGTTGATGGCAGTTTGTCCAGCCAACAAAAACAGTAAAAGGAAAAATTCTGCATCTACATTGAAAATTGTAAATTCCTTCCCAAAATTCCTATTAAAATCTGTCTTTTCTATCAGGCTGAGTCTTACCTAAAAGATGGAATTAATTTGGTTCTGTCTTCCAATGTCTTCAGCTCTTCTGACGCAAGAACCATACCACTGTCCGTCTGGCTGTCCTTTTAGAGAGAAGGAAATGTCCCAGTTGATTAAGAATGTACACTAACCAACTATTTATTTAAGTTGATTTCTTAACCATCTACCAGACAACATGCTCAAATGCCCTGCAGAGGGAGGTAAGGGTATCATAGCAAGAAATTGCACAGGCTGCAAAAGAAGGGAGCTGTTTTGTAGATGACCTAGGCCTGGATGATCAAGAAAAGAATTTAGGAAGAAGTTGAGGAGGACCTTTACCATACCTCTTTTAACAATGGTTCTATTTGTTCTTGAGTGAAATTCAGGATAAAGCTAGACTATCTTGAACCTTGGACTAGGGGCTTTACTTATGGAAAAACCAAAGGGGTCCCATAAATTCCATCCCCATAATGATCGCATAACATATATCCTCAAGGACTCCAAGATGTGATTCTTGGACTAATATTTATCTAGCTAATGTTTCATCTTTTGTATTATTTCTAAGACTATTTTTAAAAGATGTACTTACATCTGGGATTACTTTTACTTCTGGTTCTTCCAATGGGATATCTTCAAATGTTTTTACACTCACAGGCCGGCTCTTTCGCTTACTGTTCTGCAGATACTGACTGCAAAAGAACAAATATTTATATTTTAGTGGTGGTATATTTGGCTGCAGTTACCACAAGTGATACCTAAGTTCATTATCTTTCAATCACAAGCTTAATAGTGACCTTCAAAACATCCTCTGGAAAAAGAAAAACAAAACAAAACAAAATCTTTCTCTGCTAGCACACATTAGAGGCTTAACTTCCTGTTAAAGTCCATTTAAAAGTATAATATAACTGAGGGGCTTAGATGAGCCCTTATTCCTTTGAATCGTACTTCTGAGGTCCCGGGCTGGACTAAAGACAATAACAGCAGACTGAGAGATCAGCTGCCCTCTTCTTGGCTTCCTGGTTGCCTGCAATTCCTCCACTGAGCCATGACATTACCAAGTGTTTCACGTATTTCTGGCCATCTCCTAGGAACATTTTTCTAGATAAGGTTTATAGAGCAACAATTCAATGTTGCTGGACCCAGCAGTTATCTGAAGACAATCTCCTCCTTCCACAGTTCGTAGTCCACTCAGGGGAAGTGGGCTGAGTCTCACCATCTCCTATTTTCAGCCCCTAAGGTTGCTGGTCTTAGGAAAGGGCAGTGGTTTGAGCATTATGAGATATTTTGTCCATTTCAGAGTCTGCCAGTGACTGTACAAACTTGAGAAAATCACAAATATTTCTGGGCTTCTGATTTTCCCATCTTAGAAATGTATTGGCAAGAGCTGTCACCCCCTAGCTCATGGGAATATTAGGAAGATGAATAAGGCAGTAGTAACACTAAGTTTAGGGTTGTTATGAAGGATGATGCTCTACCTCCCAAAACTTGTTTTTCTCCTTTGGATTCCAAAGAGTATTCCAGGAATCCAAAGAATAAGAATTGTCAGACAACAGAACCCCTGTCCTCTGGGGGTGGCCCTTTCCTACCACATCGCTTTGAGCAAATCTGGGTGATCCTGTCAAAACCATTGACAATTCAAGTAGAGGGAAAGGAAGACCTTTTCATAGGAAGGGACCTATGAAACAGGCAAGTACACTATTCCACTGCAGTCTACCCACCACAATCTGCCTTCGGGACATGTTGCATAGTGACCTTGGGCTACAGGAGAAGAATGGAAGCTGAGTCTCCCTTCCCTACTCTAGGAAGCCAGTTTCTCCCCTTACAGAGAAGAGAGAATTGGGTTTACCAGTGACTTTCTCACTGGAGTAACTCCACAAAAAAGAGGACATGATATATCACGAGTGAGTAAAGTCTACTTTCACCTATGCCCAGTCCCTAAAACTGTTAGTTACCAATAACTACAGTACAGTAGTGAATCATTCATTCATTCACTCATTCAGGAAGCCCTTGTAGAGTTTCTATCACATGCCAGGCACTGTGCTAAATGCTCTTCAACCTTTATTTCATGGAATCTTCACAATGATACCTCTCTAGGGGAGGGATTATTATCCCAACTTTTTAGGTGAGAAACTGAGGCATAGAAAGGTTCAGGGAATTGTCAAAATCACACATTCCCAATATTTGGATTATTATTTTGAGGACAATGATGAGCCACTGAAGCGTTTTTTAAAGCATGGGGTTGACAAGGTCAGATATGCCCTTTAGAAAGATGATTCTGGCTATTTATTAGGTAGAGAATGGAATGAGGAGGGTAAAACCAGAAGCAGAGAGACCAACTAGGGGGACGTTAGACTCATCTAAGAGAAAGAAGAACAGCCTGAAAAAAGGTAATGCCCACGGGGTTTGGAGAAAAGGACAGATTCCAGAGATATTTGGGACATAAACAACTATAGATGGTAATTGATTGGAGATGCACGGTGTGAGACAAGACAAGAATGTCAGTAAGGACTCCTAGGATACTGGCTTGGGCAATAACTGCAACTGTCAGAGAAAGAATAGTTCCTCGGTTTCTGAGTCTAATAATTTTAAAAACTGAAAGACCTTTCATAGGAGACAAAGCACTTTCACCAGCATTGTTGCATTTACCCCTCACAAAACTATGAAATAGATCTTTTTTGTATTTCCCCCTTCAAGATAAAGAAGCTGAGGGTCTAGAAGGAAAAGGCTAGAAGAGGAAAGAATCAAGACTTGAACTCAAGC
This sequence comes from Dasypus novemcinctus, assembly GCF_030445035.2. NCBI lineage: Eukaryota > Metazoa > Chordata > Mammalia > Cingulata > Dasypodidae > Dasypus > Dasypus novemcinctus. Next base: position 152,887,798 of record NC_080673.1, on the reverse strand, counting down.
TTTGGCATCTTCAGACTCCAAAACTCATGCAGGTTCCCCGCCCATTCCACATTTTCTCTCTTGAGAAAGTATAAGAAAGGAAAAGGAAGAAGAGAGCAATGCACACAATCGTTCAAACCTTGATTAAGCACTTAGTATGTGCACAGCGCTATTCTAGGTGCCTCACATGTACTAATGGAGGGCAAGGGACAAGATATAAGAAAGATAGAGAAATGGAAATCCCACTTCAAGCAATCTAATATCAGAGGCAGATTCAGGAACAATCTGGCCAGGAGACTGCCCCAGGCAGTAATCTACAAGGGACTTTTAATCACTAGAAATTACCTAAAATTTTGTCCAAATGAGACAAAAAAAAAAAAAAATTACGTACCAAAACTTTTAAGAAACCTTTGATAAGCCGCTTGGAGGCAGAGGTGAAAGTTCCAAGAGGAAACAATGAAGTAACTACAGATGGTCACCAAAACACAATGTCTGTGCAAATCTGGGGCCAGGGAAGTTAATACACAAAGCTAAGCCTAGAGATGAGTGGTCCTTCCCCTTCAACGCTTCCCCCACACATCCCTCAGTCTCCTCACTAAATAAATGCAGAACAAGTATTTTTAAAGCAGTTTAAAGAGACAACGAATCATGACACTGGCCCCCCCAGAGATGTCTCTGCTCAGCTCTATTTATAATGTAATGGACTTGAAAATTATCAGGGGGGTGCAAGTGAGAATGACTCCTCGCCTTTCCTACTTGGCTGGAAATGTGAAAAAGGAAAGAACAAGCCCCCTGGGCGGTTACCCCAGCCTCATCTCCTTCTCCCCAGGGAGGCGGAACCTCAAGGGAGCATCAAAATGAAGCGTGCAGATGTTTCTATTCTGCCTTTCTTTTAACCCAGATGATTAAAATGTGACCATGGAGTCTTATTTTTATAAAAGGAAAAAGCGTGGAAGGGGGTAGGAGGGGATGGAGACAAAAGATTCCAATCTCCATTTTCGTTCTCAAATTATGGCTAGATAAAAGAGAAACTGGGCTGGAAAGACCAATTCAAAAATCACAGACAGAAAATAGGAGCCAGGCCTGTGTTCAGAGCATGGTGTCACATTTGTCCGCGCTTCTGGGGATAAATGTTAGCAGCCCTTTTTTAGATCCAGCATCGTGCTCGGCGCTTCCATTAACACAAACATGACTTCATCTCCTTCTCAGCACCATATGCAAAGCGCCAGAGTGAGCCAAGAGGCTGCCAGTTGGATCCTCACCCCACTTGGTCACAGAAAAAGACAAGGAATATAGTTCATGACCAAATGGCTTTTTGAGAAAGGAGAAGGCAAGTGTTGCAGGAACACTTTTCACATGAGAAGGCCTGCTGAACTTGAACTGGGGATTTGCAAACTCTTTCTCCCTAAGGGGTCCTTCTTGGTAGGGGAGAAAAAAGTCCTGAGTTTGGTATCCGAGGAACTGGATTCATCTCAGTTTGTGAGTTTACGCAGATCATTTAATAGCTATCATTTATTGAGTGCTTTCAAAGAGCCAGGCACTTCGAAATACATTATATCACATAATCCTCAAAACAACCATTCGTGAACAATGCAGTGACACTGCCTCATTAGGCAGGTAAGGAAATTGAGGGAGAGGTTAAATGATTTGTCACAGGTCATGCAGCTACTCTCCAGTTCTAAATCCAACTCAGTTCTATCAAACTCCAAAATCTAAATCTTTTTAACTACAAGATTGTATTACCTCCATTTAATCTCTCTGAGCCTCAAGTTCAACATCTACATTCTAAAAGATAATAGTTTCTACCTTGCCTAACTTTTTGAGTTGTCATGTAGGCAAAATCAGATAACATATGGACTAATTCTTTTGAAAAATACCCAAAATTCTTGACATAAATGGTTTGGGCAGCTCACCTGTTGCCTTCTAACAACTCTAAGCTGTCTTCTTTCTCATCTACACTGTTTCTTCTGCCTGCAGGGGTTCCCTGGGGTAAAAGGTCTACGTGTGCCTTCTCAGCATCACTTATGACCTGGCAACCTAGCAGAGTGCCAGGTATGTAACCGGACCCCTCTCCCCACAGCCTCAGTTCACTCAGGAGGGTCGGCTGGGCCCAGGGCAGGGGCGCCAGTGACTCCAGAGTTAAAAGACGAAAATAGTCAAAGGGGTTGGGAAAGAAACAAAGAAAAGTGAAGGAGTCTCCAGGCTTAGTGAAAGGCAATTTTACTATCACATTGTAGAAAACTATTATCAACTCTAACGCACAAGGGGCTCGGAGAGTGAAAAAAGAAAAGCTGCTTTCAGAACCTGCTTACAGATCAGGAGAAACTGTAATGCATGTGCTTCAAATAAGCCCAGAACTCCCATTATGTAAATACAACACTAAAAATCAAACTGGGGGAGGTTTCTGAAGACGGGGCGCCGAATCTAATTCAGGCCACATCCCCGCGGTATACTGTATCCTGGCCAGGAAGGCCTAAGTGTGCTTTCATATATGTACAGAAACTCTTCCTTCCGGAACCTTCCTAAGCCACTTAATGAAAACGTACAGATGTCTTTGTGAAATTGGTCTCTTTTTCTGGAGATTAACAAACTGTGGCATTCCAGCTATTTGCAGCTGCAGGGCTTGGAATTCTGAAAGGAAAAGCTGTGGCAATAACGTGGGCTACAGATGGGAGGAAACTCACCTACCCAGGCCCTGTTCAAAGAGCGCTGCCCTTTACGTTCATCTCAGGGCTAAGGTTAAATGTGGAAGTGAGATGCAGCAGCTTTATAAAATATCTTCCTTCCACTCCCCTTCCCAAGATGGCCTTGAAGCCCCCTGAGGGGATGTTGGCCACATACAGTACCTGATTCCTGCTGTGTTGTCATAATGGAATTTGGGGTCACACACTTCCTCTTCCTCCATACAGGAAACAGGTGAGGTAGGCAAAGAGAGCCCAGAATCCTCTTCCATGCTCAAAGTCTCTGATATGGGAAGAATAATGTAGTCTTTGCCATCCTGAAACAATAAACATAGAAGGCTATTGTCATGGCTGCTGGCCTTCAAGAGCTTTTTCATGAACAACAAAGCCACGGGGGCTTCTTGGCTATGGGGCACTTTGCTTTCATATCTGAATGTAGAAATGGGACAGCTTTAAAAACAGCTCATCTAAAATGAGAGGGCACTTGAAAGGGATGTGCCTATGAAACTATATTGAAGGAACTAACTAAAACCACCAAGATGCGTAGGAGGATTGAACACTGGTGACAACGATGACAAGGCTGGCTGTGGACGTGACGGGAGACACTTCCTACACAGAGCTGAGAAATCATTGCTTCATAAAGCCCTAACTACACAAGACAGGTCCTTTCAAAAGCAGGTCACAATTCTAGTCTCTACATTCTGAGGCAATGGAAAAACTGAGGAAAGTCAAAGGAAAAGCCATACATGGAGAGAAAAATGGGTCTTCTGAGAAAATGTTACACAATTTAGCTTTATAGTTCAGAGAAAGAAAATGCTATTCAGTACCTTCAACTATTTGGAAAATTTATTGATAAAAACAGGTTTGACTACTGTTCCCCAGTTCTTCAAAAGAAAAGCTGGGGGAAATTGGCTTCCATTATAGTAAGTGGCATTGACTGGAGATTAAATAACTTTCTAATGATAAAGGTTACAATTCTAAAATCCTCCAGTGAAAGTTTTGGGATCCTGGGGTTTTACCAAGAGAAAAGCCATCTATTTTGCATTAGTTTTTGCCTGCAGAATTTATTTAAAATTCCTTTCATTGTTGATACTCTGTAGTCATCAGACTTTTCCTTTTTTTTTTTTTTTTACTATGGACGAGTATCTGAGGATAAATAGGGAGGAGTAAGAATGGTCTGTTCCTAGGTTATGAATTAGGACCTCATCTGTCTAAAAGAGTAATTATCGATTTTAGAAGAACATCATTGCTAGGATCTGAAAGAATACGGCTCCTTATTCAGTAGCTGAGAGGAAAGCACAGTGGCCATGAGAAGACTCATGTGGTAGGGGAGCCCTTGACACCTAAAATACCTTTTGTAGGAGTTTCTTGGATGGAGGCTACAAACCTGCTGGGCATTAGCTTGCAAAAGATTTCCCAAATGTTCCACCAATTCTGAAAACGTGGGTCTCTGATTGGGCTCCCCGTTCCAGCAGTCAAGCATGGTCTGGTACCTAGAGAGGCAAAACACTGATTTCATTAACTGCCTCTTTCCTCCTGGATCTAATGCTGCAGATAAGCAGTTGAATAACTGAACATTTATAAGGAACCCGCCATGGGCAGAGATACTCAGAGGGGACACAAAACTGCCACACATCCCTATGCTCGGAGGAGCAAAACTGTGCATAGAAAAAGAAAGGATTGCAAATCAACATCTAATTTAAAAAATTTTTAAAAACTGGTTGGTATAGATAAGAAAGTGCTGTTGTTTTGAGAATAAAGAGAGGACCCTGAGCTTGAGACTGTCAAGGAAGCATCAAGAGGGAGGGAGGATGCAAAGTGGGCCATGAAGGAAGGAGATTATAAAAGACAAAGCCTCCCAGGCAGGAGAATGTGTGAGTGAAGGAAGAGGACAGAAAGACACTTTTAAATTCTTACATTTCTGGTGTGGTATAATCAGGAGCCCTCATTCTGGTTCCTTCTTTCAATCGTCTACAAAATTCCTCATCAATCTTTACCCCAGGATATGGAGAAGCTCCTAGAATATAATATGAATGGGACATTCTTTGATTTGATTTTCTCTTATGGAAAGTCCTAAGTCTGATTCTTGCACATCCTTACCTCTATTGTTTTTGTTTTTGTTTTTTAAGATTTGATAATCCAAAGTTTCCAAGTAAATTTCATTCATTAAAGGTGGTGAGAGGTAAAGGAATTTGGGGGCCACCAGCTTTTTATCCTTTTACTTAGGGTCTGGATGAGGGGGGAAAGAGAAGTGACTTACCTAAAGAAAATATTTCCCAGAGCAAAACACCAAAAGACCACACGTCACTCTGAATTGTGTACACTCTGTCAAAAATAGTTTCAGGGGCCATCCATTTCAAAGGGAGGCGTGCCTAAAGGGGCAGAAGACAAGGACTCAGAATCCAAGTGAGCAAATATCTAAAGAAAAAATTTTCTTTGTTACTGAACACACGTCCTGACATTTGCTATCAGGACTTTTAATTCTCCAATTTAGTAAATCACTGAACTCATCTTTGAAACTTACATCTCCTTTTCTGACATAATCTGGGTCTTTGTAAATATCCCGAGCCAAGCCAAAGTCACAGATTTTAACCACGTTTTTCTCCGACAAGAGGATATTTCGTGCCGCCAGGTCCCTGTGGATACACTGCAAAGAGAATTGTGTGCATTAGGTCTCGGCACAGCTGATCTCTTCTACATCTGTTGTGATCTCACACTAAAAAAAGAGAAACCCACATCAGAAAACCAACTGATTAACAAGGACCGGGTTAATATCTTTTATCAACACTTCAGGAAAAAAGCCTGTGAGCTTTGTTGAAGCACACATCTGCTTATTCCATAAACAATCCCAGCTTTTGGAATGGAAGAATTAAGTTATAGTATGATGACGGAGTCATAAATAGATTTCTCTTGGACACAATGAAGAATGTGTTTCTGATCACATCCACACACAACCTTTGCCTGACACCATATATGGTTAAAGCGTGTTATTCTAAGGAGGCCTCGGAATGGGATTTAAGTGAATGACTGGAAATCAGATATGGAGGACTCTCATTGGTTTGATGCTCTTTGTTGATTTCCCAGTTCCACACGTAAGTGAAGCTGGACTGGCTCTATAAGTAATTCCTAGTTGGGGTCATTCTGTTTTCAAAGATTATCATAAAGGAGTGGATTATTATTAAGGTCTACTAACATAATTTTAACCTAGAACACAGTGATTATCTAGTGCACAAGAAAATAAAACCGAATTCACCTTGGCTTGTCCTTTGTCCCAAAGAGAGAGAGCATAAGAAATTCAGGGACATTTAAAAATGAACGAAGGACTTAGATAAGCATTCTTAAGTCAGTGATCCTGTGATTATGTGATTCTGTGAACCAGGGCGTTGGCCAGCTGACCCTTGCCGCACCATCTGTATGGCACTTACCTTTGGACAAGGCATTTTCAGGAGCACATTGTTTAGCATGATTGAGCAACACAGGGAATTCCCACAAAGAGTACTTTTTAGATTCCCGCCCCGTCAGAGAGCTTCCTTTTTTAGTCCAACAACCAGGTGTCTTCAAGAAATCACCTAGCATATAGAAGGGAAACCTTCCAAGACCCCAGTGCCCTCTCACCCCCTTGAGGAAGAGAACACAAGTGCTACCCAACAGAAATATCTGAGATCCTGAGGCCATGAATGCTGTGAAGCTCTAAACTTCAGAAAAACTAATGGGTTAGGGATTTTATTTTAATGTAGGTGGGGTGGGGCAGTCATAAGAGTTGGCTCTTAAATCTTCTTTGCCCCAGGATCTGTGGCAAACACATCTTATCAACTGACAACTTTTCCTGAAATTCAATTTGAATTTTCCTTGTTTAAGGTAAAATCATCCATTTTACCCTTTCTGGAGAGGTGACTTCAACCAACCTCAAGTCCCCCTCCCACCCATGTGGTGTTCACAATTTTTGAAATATTTGTAACTTGTCACGTCCCCACCTCAGCCTTTGTTTGGCCTACTTTTCTAATTTTGGCTCATTTAATCGCTTTCATCTGAAGCCTGTCCTTCCTGGTTTCTATTTATAGGCCTAACAAATACTTTTTGATGGATGGTGATGAATGTAAAATAAATTAAAAATAGATTCTCATAGGCCAAGATATATGCAAGGCTCAGCCTCTCACCTTTCAGGTCATTGTTTAAATGTCACATTCTTAGCAGAAACTTCCTTGTCCACTTTGTTTAAAATGAATATACACACACAGAGAAGCATGTACACACACCATGCACTCCCTATAACCTTTTCCTGCTTTATTTTCCCCCAAGCATTTATTCCCATCCAACCTACTGTGTATTTTGCTTATTTATATTGTTTATTGTTTGTTCCATCCACTAGAATGTAAACTCCATGAAGGAGTTTTGTCTGTTTGTCCACCACAGCTAGTGTCCTCAGTACTTGGAATACTGCCTACCCCTTCATAGATGCTCAACAAGCATTTGCCCTATGACTTAATTTTATGAAATCCTTCCATGCCCTTAATTAGCTGAAACAGGTCTTCCTAGCAGAGCTCTTTATTTATTTTTTAAAGATTTAATTTATTTCTCTCCCCCTTTTCCCCCACCCCAGTTGTCTGCTCTCTGTGTCTGTTTGCTGCGTCTTCTTTGTCTGCTTCTGTTGTTGTCAGCGGCACAGGAATCTTTGTTTCTTTTTGTCCTGTCTTTTGTTGTGTCAGCTCTCCATGTGGGCAGTGCCATTCCTGGGCAGGCTGCACTTTCTTTCGCTCTGGGCGGCTCTCCTTACAGGGCGCACTCCTTGCACTTGGGGCTCCCCTACGTGGGGAACACCCCTGCGTGGCAGGGCACTCCTTGTGTGCATCAGCACTGCGCATGGGCCAGCTCCACACGGGTCAAGGAGGCCCCGGGTTTGAACTGCGGACCTCCCATGTGGTAGACAGACACCCTAACCACTGGGCCAAGTCCGCTTCTCTAAAAGAGCTCTTTAAATAGTCCTAGCAATGGTGAATAATTAAAGCCCCAAATGAACACCCGTAGTCAGCATTGGGTACCCTATTTCCAAACCTGTGAACTGAAGAGATAGTTTACTTCCCCTTGAGCTGTCTTACCTTCCGTGATGCCAAAAACTCCATGCCCTTAGCCACTTGGAAGCTGTAACAAATGAGATGCTCCAAGGTCAGGAAGTTCTTGTAGAGCTCTTCTGGAGCTGTCAGAAGAGGCAAGATGATGGAGGTCAGTATTTCCAAAAGTCAGTAATATTTGTTTCTAAGTTTGTTAGAGTTATGACAGTTTTTAGAGTTGGAAGTTAAATTTCAAGAACCAGAAGCAAGGAGAAAATGTCTATCGTCTGGAAATTTGCTGAATCCCAGTATTATTAACCTTTATCATATATCTTGGAAAAAATAATGGTTTTTCCATTTTAGCCAAATTAAAACGGCAAACCCAGAAGGCAGAATGGAAATAAAATTGGCATAGAAAATGGGAATAAAGAGACTTTTTCAAATTTGCTGTTTCAAACTGTTTTTTTTTTCATGTACCCAGAGGGATAAACAATAGTTTCATATCACAAACTTTAAAAATAAAACAATAATATTCAAGGTCATTGAATTTTTTTCTCTCCAGACTTTGTCCTGGGACAAAGGTCAAAGGTCAAACTATAATCTACAACGGATAACTAAAAATATCAGAAATATATTTTACTTCTTTCACTTTCAGGCTAAAAAAGTGCTGTAAACACATCAAATCTAGCCTGGAAGGACACTAGTTCCTTCAAGGATATGCATGAGAGATAACAGGAACCTGGAGAAAAAGATGAATTTACGTAAATTGGTGGTATTTACATCCCTGTGACTGGTACAAATAAACATTAAGACATTGATGGGTGTTTTCAAAATCATCTCAAGTTTGGTCAGATAAAATAGGACTTATGGCCTCTTTCCTGGAAACAAATACCAGAGTAAATGACAACTCAGTTGTAATGATAAACTTATAACATTTAAAAAGCAGAGAGTCTTTTTCTCAATGACTTGTTATGCTTAGGGCTCGGCAACAATTAGTGAATTGAGAGCCCTTAGGCTGCCTGGGAGAAGGTGGGGTATGACTAACTGAAAGACTTTTGTGGTGCTGGTGAAGTAAGCAAAGGGGAGCAAAAACTGCTTAGAACAATGGGGAGGCTAATCGATCACCAGAGAGCTTCCTTCTCTGGCCTTCCAGAACATGGTACTTAGCCTCTCCTGTTAAAAAATGCTGAACCTATATTTTAAGAACATCGGTTTGATTGTTGCCAACTGGTTAGTCCATTTGGGGTGCCCATCTATCTCAGGCTAGCCCTGCTATGTCCCATAACCTAGCCTGCTGCTTCCTTAGGGCTTCCACCTTTGGGGAGACTGAATGAAGACAGTCTAGAAAGTCAGGTCTCTTAATGATTAAGTAGTGTAGGACCCTTCACATTACAAAACTCCTTGTAACACCTTATCGCCTTGTCTATTCCTACGAGAGTATGGGTTAAGCAAAGAGGAGGCGATAGCGGGTACCTTCCTCTTCCTCCACATCACTGAGGGATTTCTCCTCCACAAATCCAGAACTGGCTGAGCTCTGGCTACTGGTGATACTGTCCAGGCGGCGTTTCAGATCCACAGGGACTTCCCCAACATAGTCTTTCCCTTGACGGAATCGTGTCCCTTTGGTCTTTAAGGAAAAAAGTGAATAAACTCTGTGACTACAAAATAGATCTCTAAAATATAGGAACATGTGGAAACAATTGAAACTACTGAAACACAGACATGAAAGACATCAATCCCGGGCTTACATAGTCTCTAGGCTGAAATTTGGCACAAGTTTCCTACATAATAGATTTTCTTCCATAAAGCCTAGCTTCTTTCTTAACTTAAAGAGACAAATGTGGTATTTCAAGTTGCACTGAGATAAACTTCCAACATTAGGGTGTCCTTTACAGACAGATTTACACTCCGTGGGGCTAAATATGGCTAGGGTAGATCTTCCCTTTCTTTCATCACACCTGCCTTCTACCCTCCGCGGCTACCATCCATGGTGGGTCAGTATATCAAGATCAACAACAAAACAACCATGGAAAGCATAATTCCCCCAGAAACTGAAAAAAAAAAAAAAAAAAGTTAAGCTAGGACAGCCCAAGAGGTGTTGTGAGAAGACTGCTCACAAATTTTTCATAGAATTTCAGCTAGACAATCACCATGTACCACTTTTGAGTTTTCCCCCATTTTTCAATGTGACCAGAGTTGAGTTAGGAAATGACATACATACCTTATAGGGGACAAATTCATTTCTCTTGCTCCTTAAATAAGTTGAAAGGTTTCCGAACTTGCAGAATTCCACTATTACCATGAGCGGCCCTACAGATAGCACAGCATGTCAAAGAAGGAAAAGTGTTTTACTCCTGTTTTGTTAAGTGCCTAATATTTTGATGAGCCCCGAAATATCTTGGACAGCTACAACCTTTGGTTGGGACAGGATCTTAGAAATGAGCTGGTCCCAACTGCCTTATTTTGTAGCTTTTTTCCCCAAAAAAGGCAATTTCATAGCAAGACTGAAGTTTCAGGAGAAAAACCACCCTCTGGCTTTTTAATACAATCATCCAGGATGACTACATTTCTTGATTTGGTGGGCAGATACTTGTACGGTCTTTTGCTTTTACGTTTTTTAGGAAATTTACTTTTCTCCTCTGAACATTTATTAGAAATTACATCATAGTGATGTGGCATTTATGAATCTGTAAGAAGTTTTAGAATAATCATAGTGCCTCTTAAACCTACATGAAATAAATTTCTATCTAGGAGTCTGGCAAATTATCCTATATTAAGGAAATCAAGGCCATGGAATTCAGTGGTTTGTCCCCAAGTACCAGCAGAGAAAAGCATGTGTCAAAATTAGGCAACTGGAAGGAATGACACTGATGCCTGCAATAGCATGGATAAACCTTAACGATACCATATCAAGTGAAATAAGCCAGACACAAAAGGACAAATATTCTATGATCTCACTTATATGAAATAATTAAAATATGCAAATTCATAGTCAGAAACTAGAATAAAGGTTACAAGTGGCTGGGTAGGGGTAGGGAATGGGGAGTCAATATTTAATCAGTATGGAGTTTCTGTTTGGAGTGATAGAAAAATTTTGGTAATGCAAGATGGTGATGGTGCTGTAACATTGTGAATATAATTAATAGCATAGAATTTATATTTGAATTTGGTTAAAAGAGAAATTTTAGGTTGTATATGCATTATCAAAATAAAAATTTTATAGTAAAAACAAACAAACAAAAAACAGAATTGCTAGTGAACCCTAATGTTAACTATGGACTATGGTTAATAGAAAAATTATAATGATAATGTTTCATCAATTGCAACAAAGGTACCACACTAATGCAAATTGTCAATAAGGAAAACTGCGTGTGGGGGGCCTATGGGAACTCTGCACTTCCTGCATGATTTTTCCACTTACAGTTGCTCTAAGGATCCATAGATACTCACCTCCTGGCTTGGTACAAGCACCTAGAAGGTTGACTACATTGAGATGGTGGCCAATATGAATGAGGATCTTGAGTTCAGACATGAGGGCTCGGTGTTCACTGTGTGTTGCTCCTTCTACAAATAAAGGACAAAAAGGGAAATCATAAATATGGGCATTGTTTTATGGTATGAGTTGAACTGTATTTCCCATCAAGTCATGTTGAAGTCCTAACCCTTGGTCTAGTTAATGTGACCTTATTTGGAAATAGGTTCTTGTGGTGGATTGAAGTTTTATGTACTCCAGAAAAAAAAGTGTTCTTAAATTTAATCAATCCCTGTGGGTGTGAATCCTTTGTAAATAAGACATTCTGATGAGGTTACTTCAGTTAAGAAGTAGCCCACCTCAGTCAGGATAGGTCTTAATCCTATTACTGGAGTCCTTTATAAGAGAATAAAATTCATATATAGAGAGAGAGAAAGCCATAGGAAGTAAGAAGCTGAAACCAAAACAACACAGAAGAGAAATGCAAGACCAGGAGACATCTCCATGTGCCTGGGCATGTGAAGAGGAGCCAAGGATTGCCAGCAACCAGCTTTCTTCTCAGGGAAGAATTCATCGCCTTGATGACATCTTGATTTGGACTTTCTTTTAGCCTCAAAACTGTAATTTTCATCATTTAAGGCAACCCATTGTATGGTATTTGCTTGAGAGCCTTGACAACTGAAACAGGTCTTTAAAGATATGAACAATTAAGAGGGGACCAAATTGAATTAAGGTGGGTCCCAATCCACCTTAATCCACCATCATTTTATAATGACTGGTGTCCTTTATATAAAAAGAGGAAATTTGGACACAAACAGACAGGGGAGAAGGACACTATGAAGTTGAAGTCAGATGCATCTGAAAGCCAAAAAACACCAAAAGCTGGAAGAGACAAGGAAGGATTCTCCCCTCTAGGTTTCAGAGGGAGCATGGACCTGGCGACTCCTTGATTTCAGACTTCTGGCCTCCAGAACCGTGAGACAAGTAATTTCTGTAGTTTGCGGTCATTTGTTGCCGCAGCTCTACTAAACAAAAACACTTCAAGACAACTGACGCCCTTCTTGGCACTGCATACAACTATGCAACTTTTCCTCCAAAGATAATACAACTGTCACCTAATTTATAAAATATGTGTGTTTCCCTAAAAGTCAAGTGTAAACTAAATTTTCTACTAAAAATTCTAAATCAAATTTTTACTCTGAGTGCACCCAGATATTTAAAGGAATCCATTGTGAAGTCTTTTGCAAAGTGGAAAATACATCTGCAAATGAAATCACGCCCAGATTTTCTTCTTTTACCAAACTGGATTTTCATACATCAGGTTTACTATACTTCTTAGGGCCTGATTATTTCAGTGTGTCTTCATAAGGAAGTAAAGCCATGTATTAAATATCCTCAGTATTAGGGGCTATGCTGAAGCTCCAGCCGGTATGCATTGAGCAGGAAACTAAAGAAGGGCCAGCTGGCAAGGCCAGTTGGCACCTGGGATTAACAGCTAAGGCTGCGAGTTTGATATTGATATGGACTGGTATACTTCCTTCCAATTCACAGACACAGTTGCACCCCAGCCCCTGATAAGCCAACTCAAAAATACCTACCACCCTGGCCATAAGGGAGAAGGGGCAAGAGTCAGTAGCATTCATTGTCTTCCTCAATGAAAGACAGCACATCATAATTGGTGCAAAGTGCTTTGTGCACATCACCTCTCCAAATTAAAATGGTAACATCAAAATTCCATTAAAATTAGGATTAACTTTGCCCAACATTTCTATTAGGCTGCAAAATATATGATCTGAACACCCTCAAATTTTTGGGCCCTCTGTTCACAAGCTGGAAAGACTCTAAATTTTTTTCTTAAGTAAAGAGCAACAATTTGTAAAGCTTTGAATTTTTTTAGAAAAATTATCCATTCTTAGCACAATCATTTTTTTTTAAGCAGGTACCAGGGATAGAACCCAAGATATTGTACATGGGAAGCAGGCACTCAACCACTGAGCTGCATCTGCTCCCCAATGAGAGTTGGTTTTTTCATTTGTTTATTTTTTTTAGGAGGTACTGGGGATTGAACCAGGGACCTCATTCATGGCAAACAGGTGCTCAACCACTTGAAATACATCCGCTCCCAGCACAACCATTCTTATTTCTGCCTGTTACCCTTTATATGTGAAGGACTTTTACATATTCCAGTTCTAGGGAATGTGTTTTAGCATTCTATTGTTTTTATTTATTATATCAAATTCTTTTCCATTTTTCTAGATAATCTATAATTATCTTACTAATGCACTATAATTTATTAAGAAGTAATTTTAGTATAACTGTGGTACTTTTTGTCCTATGGCCAAGATCACTAAGTACCATGGTGTAAGTTATGCCCAGCACAAGTGTTCCCAGGAAAGGTGTGGAAACAGGCGGCTAAATTCAGTCCCAATTTTGCCTTCCAGGCCGTGCACCATATAAACCGCATTTTTGGCTAGTGGGTGCACCTAACCATGAAGCCACTGAAACAAGCCTTGCCATCATGTTTAAAGACTGGATGAAACAAACAGAGGGATTTATCACCATATAATTTTGTTTTTACCTTTCAACATCTTGACAGCCACTGTCTTGCAAGTTGCTGTCTTGTCGATTCCAAAGGCATCTGCTTCAATCACTTGGCCAAAGGCACCACGGCCAAGAGGCTTACCTAGAATCAACAGTAACAGTAACAATGAAACAGACTTGGATTATTACAACATCAAAGTGATGTGCAGAGGACCCCACTAGATGGGTGATCATGCAGCCTAGTTTAACAGGTACAGTTCAGTGTACTCCTTTGTCTTCACTTCATTATTTACTGGCTCACCTTTCACTCTCCAGATGCCCTGACCCTATTTCTAAGTGACTAAATGGATGATTAGCCAAATTCAAGAGACGGAATGAATATTTCTGAACCAAAATCTGACATCTGAATAGACTAGATATGTCATAATCCCAAAGGAGGAAGAGACGGCCTGGGAAACCAATATCTAATTAAAAGCACAAGAAATCACACCTAGTTTTAGCCTGTCTCTGGGGAATTCCCATTTGTTGGCATCGTAAGGCAGGCGTTCACAGCGTTCGTCCAAGGGGAGTTCATCCGGATCCATGACGATGGACAAGTAGCCTGTCTTCAGTTCTCCTTCATTGGCCTGGAAAACATCAATCCTTCCAGTCACATACACCCTGTTGTTTGGTTGTTTTCTGTGCCTGCTGTTGTTTGTAGAAAGCTCAATCTTGAAGTCTCCCTTTTCCATATAACTCTTGGAGTCTGAGAGGAGTTCCATTATAGTCCTGCTTCCAGTGTCCCCTTATCTCCCAAATGAGCTCAGAATTACATTCTTAAACCTTAATTATACTGGATAGTCCCTTTTTCCCCTCTAGTGGCTTCTATCAATTAAAGCCCAGTGGCCCAGCCACAAGAAAGTGGGCAAGAATGTTATTATATTGAAAGAAAAATGTGCCCATTGAACCAAGAACAATGGGAAGAAATAACTCAAAGAACCCCAGTCAGCTTTCATTAATCATGAAAACCAACATGCATGGGACGAAGGGAAATTATTCTGTTACCCGTTTAACGGTCCGAAGGATGATGACAAGAAGAAGCCAGAAGAACATGGCAATCACTGCAGTGCCTACTAGGATAATGACTTCCAAGTTTGTTTTTTCCTGGGCACCTGGAAACACACAATTGGATGAACACCAACAGTTGGCAACTCAGGCTTTTTGATGTAAGATGGCAAAGTTCAATGCTAAAACAAGCTTACCAACTTGGAAAAACCATAGAAGAAAATAGTCACAAGCCTCTAACTTGGATGGCATCTACAATTTTCTTAATGGAAAATTTAAAGCTTAAAAAGCATTGCTCATGAAAATTTTCAGCAATAAAATTCTAAAGTGACTCAGGATAGAATTATTAATATCCTAAAAGATAAAGAGAGAAAGTGTTTCAAAGAAAAGTCTTAGATGGAAAGAAAATGGATCATATTGTATGAAGAAGAAAGTATTTTTATTTGGGGAAAATAAGTCTGGTTTTACATGAATAGTCAATGTTTTGATCAGTGTGGCATTTAACAAAGGATTGTTTGAGAAACCAAGTAGGGAAATAAATGGAGTCCTTTGGCCAGAAAACTCCTGGTGACCATGCACCTACTATGTAGTTACCACTTTAGATATGTCATCCCACATAATCTTCTCAACAATCCTCAGATGATGAAATCAGATGATGAAATCAAAACTCAGAGAGGTTAAGCAACTTGATTTAGGGCACACAACTCATCAGTGACTTGGTCAGAAATTGAACAAAGTCTGTCTGATACCAACTAGCCATTATTACTACCCTGCTTCTGTATGGCAGGAGCCTGAGTGAAGCAGAGACAACTAAGATGAGCATGTCACACATAGCCTGACAAGAGGAATTTAAAACCACCCATAAAAGGGAAGAGAAGAGGAAAAGCTGGAGGTCTGAGAGGAAAGTTGCTCAGGGCTCCAGAGGACAGCTTTGAGTGGGAGAAATTAAATGTTTGAGAGGCTTTCAACTGAGAGTGATTAGGCAAGAGGTGAAAAAGAGCAATTATCACCCCAGGTCTACCCATCAATGAATCAAACAGGACTACAAGCTGTGAGGCACCACAGCCTCAAGAAGGGAGAAGACAATTAATTAGTTAGCAAAATAAGAGTTGTTAATAGTTGAGAGACAAGCACCAAATAAGCTTGGGAGTGGATTTTGTTTCTTTGGTTGTCCTCCTGAAGTAATTCTCTGTTTATACACAGAGACTTAAAAAACCATTTATACACAGGGAGTGGAAAGTTTAAAAATTGGGAATTATCTATATCAGTTGGTGTATTAATATTCCCATATTAACATTTGGGAATCTAGCAGGATATCAAAGATCTACCTGTCCTTCTCTTAGTATTCTCCAAGTGAGAAGTAAACATAATCTCCTTGCCAATATTACCTAGTTGGATATCTGTAACCAGCTGCAGACAGCTAATAGGGATGAGGCAGAGTGCCAGAGAGAATCTGGAAGCCCTTCCTGTGATTTGCCCTGAAACAAATTCCTTTGGGAGTGACAAAACCATCATATCCAATGAAATCTTTATTTGCAAGTGCAGTTTATGAAATGGTAATAAGGCTACAGATGTGAAAACATGTCAAGGTATCGAAATGCAATACTTGGCAACATAGATTTTAACAAAGGACTAAAATCTAGACTTTGAGAGACAAGTTTTGATGAGTTCATAGAAACCCATCAATTCCTAATCTATCACCATCCTTTCTTCTCCTAGCATGCCATTCCTTCACCCACACAATACAGTTTCATTGTTCCCCTGGTGGGTTATAAGAAAGACCTAGGAATATACTTCTCTAAGAAAAAATATTCTGTCATCCATTACCTTTCTTATCTGGGAAGATGCCAGATTCACATCACTCCCACATGCACCTACAAGTTTTCTTTCACATTTAGATGAGAACCAATTTTTTTTTTATTTCAGAAAAGCAATCAGGAAGCAGATGTGGCTCAAGTGATAAGGCTTCCACCTATCATATGGGAGGACCCAGGTTTGATCCCTGGGACCTCCTGGTGAAAAAGAAGAGAAAGCGCATGCCTGTGTGGTGAGCCAGTGCCCACACAGTGAGTCAAGTGCCTGCACAAGTGCCTGCGTGGTGAGTTAAGTGCCCATGTGAGTGCCTGCGTGGTGAGCCAATGCCCACATGGTGACCAGTACCCGTGCAAACACAGCAAGATGATGACTCAACAAAAAGAGAAATGAAGGGGAGAGTCAAAGTGTAGCACAGCAGAGACCAGAAACTGAGGTGGCACAATTGACAGGAAACCTCTTTCCACATCAGAGGTCCCCAGGATCGAATCCCTCTGAATCCTAGAGGAGAAAGATAAAGAGAACACAAAAAAGAGAAATAGAGACAGAAGATCACACAGCAAATGGACACAGACAGCAAAACCAGCGGGGTAGGAGAGGGGGAAATAAATAAATCTTTAAAAAAAGAGAAAAGCAATGGTCTATTGTTTACAATGAATCTTAATTATCATTAGTCCAGTGAAAACTATGAACCTTTGTGACTATCTTGATAGTTTTGATTACAGAGCAATTCTAATATTTTCCCAAATAAACACAGAGGCATCCTTTCTGCCACAAGTTAAGTGAGGCATGCAAATAAAGAAAGGATCAAGGAGAGGAGGCTATTCAGCCTACCTTGCTACTTTTTCCTCAGTAAGAACTCCAGAGATAAGAAAAGTGATACAAGGAGAATTAAAATAACATTAGTTATATTTTCTGGTTAAAATAATATGTAAGAAAACTTACAAAGTACAAAGAACATAAAAGTTACCTAGATTTCTCCCACCCAGAATATATGGGTATATATGAGACACAGGCCAGTTTTCAAAAACCACTTGACGTGTCTATGAATTCTCACTGACCTTCTACTATGAAGAAGACCTCTGCTTTTGCACATCCAAGAAGACTGCAAGCCTGGCAGGTGTAGAGACCTTCGTCCTCCTTCCTCACCCTGCGGATAGTTAGGTTCCGATTTCCATCCTTCAATACGATGCCTAAGAGAGGGTGAAAGGCATTATTCTTATTTACAATAAGCTCTGGTGGGATTTTCCAGGAGAAATTTTTAAAATAGAAATGCTGCCCTTCATGTTGGGCTATTATCTAACTGTTAAGAGTCATGTGGGATCAGCTGCTGACTGATCTCCCCCGGCTTCCATGAAAATTCAACAAAGCTTATGAGACCTCTGACTTCATGTCCATGAAATGAGCCAGGCATGTACAATGGTTTTTCCTACCTAAAACAAATTTTTAAATTACCTGTTTTAGATACAATCTCTGGGAAAATTCTGCAATCAAAGATAGATAGACAAAGTTCTGTTCACCTGAGTCTTCAAAAAGGGTCTCGTTATCTTTAAACCATGTAATCTGTGGAGGGGGGTTCCCAGACGCTGTGCAGGACACTTCAATGGTTTCACCAATACTTGTTGTCTGATTCTCCAAGTTTCCTGTGATCATGGGTGCTATACGTTCTATGCACATAAAAAAGAAAATCACAGAACATTTAGTTATAACTTGAAATGGTTTTAGTATCAGTAAACTATTGGTAATTTACTAAACTGAATATATATATGCTGAAGTTGATGAAAGTAGCATTGGTCACTGAGTTAAATGATTTAAGTTAATTCAAGACAGTTCATACGGATTACTGCATCTCTTTGAACATTCATATTAGCTATTCTAACATCACAAAATAAAGGGTCAGGGTCACCTTTATAGATTTTTCCTCTAATCAGACATGGCTTCCCAAGGGAACTCCTCCCATGGAAGTTCTATCTAGTGACACCTAGAACTAACTCCGCACCATGTTTCTCTTGGAAAGTGTCAACCTTTGGGATAATTCCACACACAAAGAATGCCTTATATTTATTTGGCACCTCAGTTTTTACAAAACTCATTTATGCTATTTCAATTACTTGCTGGCCATCCTATAGGACAGACAGGACAGGAGGATTAGCCTAATTTTGCAAGTGAAATAACTGCAGTGCAGGGAGTTAAACAACTTGTCCAAGTTTTGTGCAAGTTCCTACAACTTAAGTAAACTATTGAACAACTAATAGATTAACCCAAAAGATCAGGTGAATGCTATTTTTACTAAAACACAAACAAAACAATATTCAAAGGAAAGTAAGGGTTTAAAGAAAATGAATCCTCTAGGCATTTGTACAGTCAAACTTTAGATTTAACCTTTTCCTTCAAATCATCAAAAAGCTATGGAAATATCTTGTTCAAACCAACTGACTATCAATAAGAATCATGCTGATGGAATCCTACTTCAATATTTAATAAAATGAGGTTATCTCAAAAGTGCACTATACTAGGGTTTAAGCAAATGTACTGTCTTCAGTCTGTTTCTAAGAATAATTTTTAGAAAACAACTTAGGGATCCTTAGGGAAGAAGTCCAGCTAATTGTGAGCATGTATTTCCTGGGCATGGCAAGGCTAGGAGCTTCCTTCATATCTCTTCCTGAATTCTTCTGTCAGCTTGAAGCCAGACCAGCCACCAATGTCAACAGAAAATATATCAGCATATATGGAGTGTGAATGGAAGGGCCCAGGGGATGACTTTCCCCAAAAATATCTCTTCTTCTGACACCTGAAGTCCTAAAACTAGCATATCTATCTATGCAAGTGTCTGTCTGAAGAAACTTCTTAAAATATGCCAAGGCCACTAAAGGTGTCATGCCTCTAACATTTGATATAAATTAGTTTACCTGGGTATCTCCCCTCCCTAACAGTGAAAAATAGAGGACAGGGTAGGAACTGGGAAGAAACCACTGAAAGGAGGAGAAAAAGGAGAGAGCTGTCACAAATGGAAACTTCTCAATTTGCCTCATTTCCCCAGATATAGAGCTGTGGCTGTAGAGCTTTTGTGCAAGGAAGAAAGTTACATAGACAATTGCTCTATGTGGAATTTACAAAGCCATCGGCTAACTAAAATGATCGTTTCATTGACCTTGAGCCATGCTGGACCACATATTATAGGCCAGGGGCACAAGCAGCATGCAGTACCCTGCCTGTAGATTCTCGTAAGTCTTAAATTCACCCCATCATCACACTCTTCATACAGCAGATTGCTTACTGAGCACCCAGCCTGAGAATGTTCTAGGAGGGGAGCTACAGCAGGACACAGAATAGACAACAGAGATCTCATATGCTTTGGCTGCCCGGTGGGTTGTTCTCTGTGAGCTCTGAGGGCAGGAGCCACTTCCTGTCCATTTTGTTCAACACTGTGATATTTAGGAACTCTCAAGGCTCACAGCAGGTATTATATAAATATGTGTCTATTTAATTAAATGAATGCCCAAGAATAAAGTGAACAAGACAGAAAGTTTCCAGGTTCAGGCTAATCCCTTGCAGACACAAGTGAATTACCCTACCCTCAGGGCTGGCAAGAACCATGGCATTTTCTCTTTTTTTAAAACATCACTTCATCACTGCTACCTTCTTTCTGCCTAGGGGGCTTTCAGGGAAGACAGATGTTCAAGAGTGTACTTGGCAAGCTCCTAGAGGACAGTAACCTTCACACAGCACCACACAGCACAACATTAAAGGCATTCCAACTGCTTCTGGACAGAGCTGTTCCCCTACCTAGGACCGTGAGCTGCCTGACCACACAATGTCTTTTCTTGGTCTTCCTGTCTTGAGCAAAGCAGACGTAGTCCCCTTGGTCCCGTAAGGATGCATTCTGGAGCTCCAAGATCAAAATGTCGCTTGTGCTGTTAGAGAACACGGTGGCATCCATTTTCCAAAGAGCATTCAGATTCTTGCAAACGGGTGTGGGCAATACTCCCGCATGGACTGGCAGAGTTTGCGGGCCAAGCTTGTACCACGTGAGGTTCTCAAACATAGTTCTGTCGGCAGTGCACCACAGAGACACACTCTCCTGCTCAGTTGGCTGGGAGACAGGTTGCAAAGTAATTTCAGGACCCCCTGAAATTAAAAACCCATTGTTAGAGAATGGCGATTTAACTTTGTGCAGTACATGATTGTTTTCCTGTTGCCTTCAGACCTTGACTATAAAGTACCAAGAGAAGTGAAACTCTGGTCATCCCAGACAATATAACACAAGGAGAAAACCAAACTAGACAGTTTAGGTCACAAAATGCACTATTTGGCCTGAATTTCCCAGATATTTATCAAATCTCCTTGTTGAGCCCTAAACCCAGTTTGTAAGATAATAACATACCCAAAGCACAAAATCTAATCACAACATGGTATTTTAAAAATCAGTTCCCCGTTAACATATAACACTCAGTGGCATTAAACCTACACTTACGCAATTAATTAGCCCAGACAAATATATTTTATCCAATCAAGTCAGCAAAAACAGAACCTTAAAATTGAGATGAAAATGCAAAATCAGTAGGGAAGCGGACTTGGCCTAGTGGTTAGGGCATCTGCCTAACACATGGGAGGTTCAAACCCAGGGCCTCCTTGACCCATGTGGAGCTGGCCCACACGCAGTGCTGATGCATGCGAGAAGTGCCGTGCCATGTAGGGGTGCCCCCTGCGTAGGAGAGCCCCACGCGCAAGGAGTGCACCCCATAAGGAGAGCCACCCAGCGCAAAAGAAAGTGGAGCCTTCCCAGAAATGGTGCCGCACACATGGAGAGCTGACACAGCAAGAAGATGCAACAAAAAGAGACACAGATTCCTGGTGCCACTGATAAGGATAGAAGCAGCCACAGAAGAACATACAACGAATGGACACAGAGAGCAGACAAAGGGTGTGTGTGTGTGTGTAATGAATGAATGAATGAGTAAATAAATAAATAAATCAGTAGTGCCGAGAGGGTCCTGCTCCTGTGTCATTACGATCACCTCCAGAAAATCCAACCTCTTCAATTCCTCAGCAAGTCCATCAAAACTCCTTGAACCCAATAAGCCAAATATTGTGCTAGAATCTGATTATGTAGACATAAATATGACACAGGACATGTGGTTTAACGGGATGTGCGAAAGTATTCTCTCTCCATTGAAGACAGATGTCGTGAGTTCACGCACGCCCAAAGGCTACCAGGTCCTTGTCCTAGACACCATGCCACTCACGAGAGACTGGCAAGGGCTCCAGAGGATCACACTGCTTAGCACCCACTCTGAGAGAGACCCAGCCCATCCCACCAGATTGGAGCACTTACTGGTCACGTGGAAGGAGATCACCCTCTCTCCTCTCCCGGCTTTGTTGACAGCTTCACATTTGTACAATGCAGACACATTTGCTGCTTGAATAACAAGGCTACTTACAGTCTGTGGGGAAAAAAAAAAAAAACAAACCCAGGCCATAAATAATGGAAGCTGTATTTGTGTATATGTACTAAGACTAAAATTCATCAGTCCCCACAACTGCTGCTACCCCCTACTCAACTCATACAACTACACTGACCACTCTCAAATCTATGCAATTATGATATGCTGATGTAGCTCACACACACACAAAACGAGCTTTGGGAAATAGATAATAAGTGATGTATTTTAATACATAATATACATTTTCTCATTTTCATGTTTATAAAATCAGAATCACTTTACAAGAGACGTATAGACTTAATAGCATATGTGTTTTGTTTTTCTATGAGAAGCTAATAATAGTGTTATAGTCAATGGTGTTTTCAAACTGACTTAATACGCTAGGATTTTATAATCTAGTTTATTTGATTACTAATCTATTTTATAATCTAATTTATTTGATTACCAATCACCAGTATTCCTCCCATATTACTCTATCATCCTTTCATTTAAGAAATAAGAGAGAGACATGGACTTTCAAATTAAAGAACTTCAAACTCACTTTGTTTTTTCCTTCAATTAGGGCAAACTGATTTTTGGTGACTTCAATTTTATTCCCCCCATGATAGTTCTCCACATTTCTCCATCCTTTACAAGTATATAGGTTTGCCATTAAGAAAGGCTCGCTATAATAAAGAGATAATAGATCATGTTATGATTTAGGTTTTTTTCATTCAAATCAATATTAAACAGTCAAGTCTTTGCTTATTAATGTTCCTAGAAACAACTTTCAATGCAGCCTACCATGTTAACAAGACTTTGTGCCAATTTATATAAAAATAGCCCTGAAGCAATGAAGGAAAGGGTTCTTGGTAGATTCTTTCAGGATACAGGAGGGAAGGCGCTATTCTGGGAACAAACTTCCATTCATAAATTGGATCGACAAGACAATTCAAGTTAATTTAGTTCAAAGGAAGACAAGGAAACTAAGAAGCCACTGGGATTCTTAAAGAAACTTCTCTGGGACTGTGGCCTTTGTGTAGGAAATGATCAAGCAGCTGAGGAAGAAACTAGTTGTGGCCATTTCAAAAACAACAACAGGAAGTGGACTGCTTAGGGTGGTGGTGGTGGTGGGTTGGTTGTTGTTGTGTTTTTTTCCCCTAAGGATGTCTGGAGTTGTGTGAGGACCTGATAAGCAGGGTCTGAGACTCTGAGGGCTAGGCTAGGTCTATCGCTCCCTGACATCCATCAGCACTTCCTCTGAGAGAAGGACCTTCTCACAGATAAGAAGGAGCAAAGCGGCATTCACCAGTTGATGGATAAAAGGAGAAAACCCAGAGACTGGCAATTAGCAAACTGAGCAAAAGGCTTGCATTTGGTGAGGTGTACATAGGGGCTGACCCAAGAGGAGACACGAAGGAAAGGAGGCCAGCTAATCCCAAAGTGGGGTGCCCTGTGCAAAGACATCTCCTAAAACTTAAGAGGCAAAGAAAGATGAAGGGTTCCACTTGAGAGAGAATTCTCTTAGAGATAGCCTTCCTGGTTTAGAATGGAGTCATAACACAGCTTGGCTCTAAGAAATGCAAAACGATGGGAAAAAAGAGCACATGACTACTCACTCGGGGCCAGAGGCACAGTCTTCCTCCAACTGCCAATACCAGTGGACGTGGCGCGGGGGAGGAACGGCATAGACCGTGCACGTCAGTGTTTGCGTGGTGCCATACTGGTAGGAGTCCACGGGAGATATCAGAGACTTCTCACCAATCTGTGGCGGGACTATACATGGGGAAAGCAACTTGTGAATAGTCAGCTTTGAGGAATGGAAAGTCGAGGGTTTTTTAAGCATACAACTTTTAAAAAATTAGTTGTGGTAAGATACACAATCTAAAATTTCCCATTTTAACCCATTCAAGTATACAATTCAGTGGTATTAATAATTGCATTCACAAAGTTATGCTACCATCATCACCATCTATTACCAAAACTTTTCCATCACCCCAAACAGAAACTCTGAACCCATTTAGCACTAACTCACCACCCTTGGCCCTGGTAACCTGTATTCTAATTCTGAACTCTATGAATTTGCATATTCTAATGATGTCAGGTCATACAATATCTGTCCCTTCATGTCTGGCTTATTTCACTCAACATGAGGTTCATCCATGTTGTATCAGAACTTCCTTCCTTTTTATGGCTGAACATTATTCCACTATATGCATACACCACATTTTTTTGTCCATTCATCCATTGATGGACACTTGGGTTGTTTAAACATATGATTTTGCCCTCATTTTCTTTTTCAAAGAATATATAGACCCAGGAACAGGAGACCTGAGTTCTAGTGGGATAGTTTACCTACCAATCAGTTGCGGAACTTTGTGCCAGTGTTGCAACCCTTGCCTCAGTTTGTCTGTCTACCCTGTCTCCCAGTTTCACAAGATGAGGGCAATGCTCCCCTAAGAATCCACCCATAGTTTAATCCTTACAAATACTACTGTCCTCTATTTTAACTTTACATGTGAAAAAAATGAGACACAGAGAAGTTAAATGACTTGCCTTGTGTCACTCAGTTAATAAGTAGCTGAACCAGGAACATACATAGACACTCTGGCTTCCGAACCTAAGCACTCACCACCACATTATAAAGGAAGGTATAAATCATTATATAATGCCTCACTACCACCACTAGCTGCCTTTTTCTCTTTCTTTCCACCCCACCCTTCCTCCCTCTTTTCTTTTTTTCTTTCTTTTTTGGCACCAAAATCAATCATGTGAAACTGTTTTCTTATCACTATCAACCTAAACTCTCCGATGATATTTTTTCCTGACTCTCTTTTTCATGTTAATTTCATATACCAGGGTAAATGCTGGAAAGAATCAAATGCTTAATGACTTCATGAATTGAAGAGATGGAGTTACTCACTAGCCATTTTTATGTCTTTCTCATTCATTTCCTACTCCCCATCCTACTTATGAGCTTTCCAGTTTCTCTCCCCTCCCAAATACTTTACTCCTGCTCTGCTCCTAAACAGCCTTCCTGGAACCTGTTATCTATAAATATTTCCTGAAGCTAATCTCCCAGGAAAGAAACAAAGCCAAGCTCATGACACCTATGGAGGGGTAGTAGGACACATGGGGGATGCCCAACTTAATGTCATGAGGAAAGACCTTGAAATTTTAATACGTCACGCCAGTAGGGAGAAGAAAGAATTACAACTGAGAAGCATTTTTTCAAACTGTTTGGAGCAAGACATTACTGGACGTGGTGGGGGGATGGTGCTCTGATTAAATAACTTTGTTAAGCCCTGAGTCCTCCAAGCCTCTCCTCCTATAGAATGGTAGCATGTATTTGCATATTAAAAGCCCTGAGAAATCCTACAGTCAAGAAACCTGCATTTACATGAACTTAGCACCTCCCACACTTACTTGACCAGGGCACCCTTTGTCCTCCCCAAGAACATTTATTTATGTCTTTCGATTTGGGAAAACAAAGTTCAAATAACCATCCTTAAATCAAAATAAAACGTATTATCTTCCCTTTACAGATTCAGAGTCAGATCCTGGACTCCAAAAAAAGGTTTCTGACTGAGCCAACAGTGTAAACCTGCAAAAGCCTTCTGAGTTGTGAGTTGTAGCCCACCTGTACATCAAACTACAAAACTAGAGGTTACTCATGAAATGCAAGGAGACGAGCCTTGCTTCTTCCCTCTGTACATCTGCATACCAGGTGTGCAATTCCACAAGAGAAAATAAAGGCAGTTCAACATAGGCTTGACAACTGCTCCTGTAGGCATTCTTATTTCACAAGTTAGCCATCAAGGGTACCATCTACTTTAATTCTGCATTTGACCAAATGTCTCATTTATATGACCACTCAAGCAAATGTGTCCACACCACACTGCCCTAAACCTCATTTCATCCTCAGTGCCCTGGATCATTTATATACATAGGAGCCCCACTCATGGTGAGAAGGGGGCATCAGGAGACAAAGGAATGGTGGCTTGGCTATTTAAGAAGACAAACTCATACTCCCATAATAAATTTTGGACAGAAAGGAAAAACTGAGTGGACTCACCATTCACAACCAGAGATACCACGTGGCTCTGCTTCTCTTTTGAAATGGGATTGGTAAGAATGACTGTGTAATTTCCAGTGTCTTTTTCACTCACTTCCATAATCGTCAGTGCATGCCCCACTTTAATTGTGTGATTGGACTCAATGGGTCTTCCATTTTTGTACCTACAAAAATAAATCCCAGGAATTTGAATAATCTAAGGATTTTCTTTCCTATGAAACAATGCTTTGCATTTACCTTCAATAGTTACCATTTTATTTCAGGAGGTGGGTAACCAAGACACTTCACAGGGACTCTGACACGGTCTCCCAGTGTGGCTTCCACCAAAGACTCCATGCCGCTATCAAAAGCAACAAACGGTTTTTCTGTAAGAAAATAAAAGCAATTATTTTCATAAATGTCAATGTATTGTATATGGTCATTTGGTTTAGTTTTTCGGTTCAAATGAAAAATTCAAATACCTTCAGGGTCTGAATTGCTACAGCTCAGACATTCCCCATATGACCTTTCTCTAAGTCACATTCCAGTTTTTCCCACAGCTCCAGTCTTTGCATTTGCTCTTCTCTCTCACCAAGTGTGGTCCCCCAGGCCCACTCATTGCTCAAGTCTCAATTCAAGCATCTGCTTCCCTGTGAAGCTTTCTCTAAGTTGCCCAGGGACACCTGTGTACCCCCCTTCTCCTCTACTCCCATGACATCCAATATATACCCTCCCATGGGCTGGCATGTCCCAGGCTTAGGCCTTAGAACTCTTCTCTCTATACCTTCCTTTAGCCTCAAAGCTTAAAGTCCATTTATAGACCACTCAAATTTCTATCTCCTCTCCTGACTCCTCTGAATTCCAGGTTTACATATTAAACATCTCCACTTGAACGTCTAATGAGCATTTCCCAATAAACCTACTCAACACTGTTTCCCCCAATTTCAATCTTTCCCAACTGAGTTAAATGGCACCATCATTCACCCAGCTGTTCATGCCCAAACTCAGAAGGCATCTTCAGTCATTTTCCTTCTCACCCCTCAGCCAGTGAATCCACCAGCAGATGCTGCTGGCTCTACATTTAAAATATATCTAGAATCAGATCAGTTCTTTCCCCCTCTACCTCTACCACTCTTTTCCAAGCCACCCACAATCTTCTCAGCTGGATTACCACAATTAGCCTTCTAACTGGTTTCCCTATCTTTATCCTTACTACCCTACAGTGTATTTTCCATATAGCAAACAGAGCAATCCTATAAAAATGCTAGCCATAGCATGTTGCCCTCTACTCAAAACCCTTCTATGCCTTCCCATTCTATGAACTTCAAAATCCTTATCCAGGCCTGAAAGTAGGGAGCCATATAAATGACCACTAAACTGAAACACTTATACAAACAAAAGAGAATAAATGAGAAATAAAGTGATTTGCACACAGTCCCATAACAAGTAATTGAATTGGTATCCCAATGGCAAAGCCCATACAGAGCCTTGCAACAAAATGAAATTTTAAAAACTACCATACCTATGAAATCATAATAACAACAACAACTAATACTAAGTAAGCACATATTATATTAGCTCATTTTATCTTGAACCCATGTCTCTCTGACTCCAAAACTTTGTTCTAGGTCATATGGGCTCCTCAGCAGGATCCAAAAATATCTGCTGAATGCATGTAATAGGAATCACTAGCTGACCTAAATTTATTTAAGCTGCCTCACTTTTCAAGGCACATCGTAATTCCAAAGGAGATCTTATCTTACCATGGACCCTGACGAATGTGCTGTTCTTCCTGGTCATTCGCCCGCTGGACGCCGCACAGCTGTACCACCCTTGGTCATTCCGCGTTACACCCTCTACTGTTAAGGTGCTCAAAAATGTCTTCGTCTCAACGCCAGACTGCGTTTTTATGTCCCGGATTATAATTTTCTTATGCTGATGCTGAAAAAGAATTTACTTCATTTCCAAAGCCCAGTACAGCATTCCCCAGATACTCAGATAGCGACAAAATCGTGTCCTGGCTCTTGGCGAACCTTATTTCATACTAATAACAGGGATTCCAGAATTTTTAACATTATGTTGATGACAACTGCATTTGGTGTCAGGAGAAATAAATGTAACCAATTAAATTAAGGTTTTATAAATCTCACATAGAGAGAATAAGGTGACTAAAAACTGCAGTCCTAAGCAAAGATACCACTATCCAAGACATGTGTCTTTTAAAGAGAAATAGGTCAAGGACTTTGCAGAACAGGAATATAAAACAACATGGAGAGATGTAATTTCCTACAGAAAATTAGGTTCACAACAGGAACAGAGTTCTTGGCATTGCACCTTTTTTCCATGGGTGCTGTATGTTCTGCAATCCCCTTTGTGTGTGGGGGGGAGTGTGTGTGTCTTTGTGTCTGTGTGTTAAGACCCTTCCATTTTATCTGGCCAGAGTGAACCTTATCTCTCTCAGGCATTACTGCCTTCGGGTTTACTATAGAAGCATTTAGAGGTTTGGCTTTGAATTGTTAGTGTTACCTTCAAAGAAGGATATTCCCAGTTGAAGTCAATTGCCACATTTAGTTCAGTCCTGGCTGTACAATTTAGGACAAGCTTCTCTCCAACAGACAGCTCGACCCCATGAGGAGGGCTCAGAACCACGTCATAAATCCTGTACCCTGGAGCGAGTAAATTGGAGAAACAGAAAGTGAGTGGAAAAACATATCTATAACTTGGCGCATGTTTTTCAAAACTGTAAAATGTGTCATATTTTTCCCTGAAGTCCTCACCTATACCTGGTAACTCCCAGGAAAATGGCTTAAGGGAGATTTTTACCAGGCACTGCCTACAGGGACCTCAAAGATATGGAAGCCCAGTGGATGGAAACAGTAAACATTGAGTGGTCAAGAGCCCTGGAGCAATGGCGTCTGCTTTAGGGAATTGCTGAATTTTCCACAAAATAAGTATAATTAAAAGAATTGGTGTTAAGTAATGCTCCGAATACTAAATTTTTCAGAAAATGTGCTACTATGACAGCATTCTTTTTAATCCTTGGTCTTGGCAAGAAAGGAGAAAAACTCAATTGCACATGGGTTTATTTGGTGATGAAGAAGAGATGTGATGAATTGCCCAAAACCATATCATGAGCTAATATAGCTGTCAATATTTTTTTTTAAATTTTTTTATTTCTCACCCCTTTCCTACCCACCTCCCCCAGTTGTCTGCTCTCTGTGTCCATTTGCTGTGTGTTCGCTTATATTCTTGTCAGCGGCACCCAGAATTTGTCTCTTTTTTGTTGTTGTTGCGTCATTTTGTTGCATCAGCTCTCTGTGTGTGCGGTGTCATTCCTAGCCAGGCTGCACTTTTTTCACACCTGGCAGCTCTCCTTACAGGGCACACTCCTTGCACATGGGGCTCCCCTATGTGGGGGACACCCCTGCATGGCATGGCACTCCTTGCGCACATCAGCACTGCACATGAGCCAGCTCATCACATGAGTCGGGAGGCCCTGGGTTTGAACTGTGGACCTCCTGTGTGGTAGGCAGGTGCCCTACCTGTTGGGCCAAATCCACTTCCCTCAATATCTCTTATTCACTCCATACCTTAATCTTCAGGATTGATACATAAGAAGCCAGTCTTTATTGCCTAATATTAATGATGTGGAAAGGAATTGCCTCTTACCTACAACCGCAACTATGTACATAACAGACTGGTAGCTTTCATCATTAATTTTTGCTTCACAGAAGACCATGGCAGCATAGCTGATCATGTAGCTGGGAATAGTAAAACCTTTCTTGCTGTCCCAAAAAATTCTGTTACCATCAGGAACAAACCTCTTTTCTGGATACCTCTGGGTAGTAAAAAGAAATATCAAACATACAGTCAAGTGCTACCCAAAGGGAAATACCATGTAAGATGCTCATTGAAAAAAAAGTCTTATTTTTAGGAATATAAATCGTTTTTTATTTTATTCATTGTCATTTTGACCCTTCCTACTTCAAAACTCATTGTTGATATTATAGACAGGCCACCCCTCTTAACATCAGTTTAAAATTATGAAAACTTAGAGGTAAGAGAAGAAGGTATAACTTACAGCACAAAGGGACACGTTGAGGTTTGAAATGGAGCCAAGACATGGAATCACCACAGTTTTGTTCTTGTTGTCCGTGATGTACACAATATCATGTTGGTCACTAACAGAAGCAATAAATGGAGATCTGTAATCTAGAAGAAAATTCAATTCCATCAGTCAGTTAATGGAAGTTACATAAAAGCTTGGTTAGCCTTCATGTTCATAAACTCCAACAGGAGAGATGAACGGTTAGGAAGGACACCTCACAAAAGGCAAAGACACCCACGGGTTGTCTGCTGATAGAGATCGGGCTCAAAGGATATGTAACAGAAGGGATATTATTTGAAAGAAAAACTCCCAGGATGAGACTAACTTCTTTCACAAGGATGGTCAAAAATACAGCCTATTTTTATAGGTTCCAAATTTTAAGAGATTGGTCATTAAATGGGATGCTGCAAAAATAAAGGAATGATCCATAAAGGAACTTTAAAATGCATAGGAAATAAACATCAACCTTTTAAATTCAAACTTTATTTCAAAATAAAGAAATAAAATGACAGACAAAAGGCAGCTCAACAAGTTATGGAAGCATTACTCCAAAAAAGTTCTGTCCAGGTACTTTTATCTCATCTAATCCCTAAAACTAACTCAATTGTTCCTCCAGTGCTCAGAAAGATACACAGAAGAACACAGTTTAGTTAAATGACATAATCAAGTTCTCCTTGTTAATGAAGAAAATGAAGAAGTGAAAAAATGCTGAATCATATACATCTCATAAACATCAACTTTTAATTCAATCATTCAAGAAAAAGTTTAATGAATTTAAGATTGTGAAAACTAGGCACCAGACTCTTCATAAAATAATGTTTAGAAGATACTGCGTTTAGTTGAATATCTTCAGTGACAAAAATTTGAAAAGGCACCATGCAGAAGACTAAGAAGAAAACCAAAGAGACTTTAATGTAGTTCAAACATTGTTCATACAATGCTAATACTCTGCTGGGACACTACTCCATTCCCCAAAGATAAAGATGATGTGCTCTGGAGTCATGCTTACATGTCTGAGAGATAATGGTTCATTTTGCTATGCCCTACACACCTGATGGAACATTTTCACAGGGCTTCATACTGGTCAATCAAAGTGAAGAAAGAGTTAATTAAACCCAGGGGGGAGAAAGGCAGCCAATTCCCTGCAAGAGCAAAAGGTCTGATTTCCTTCCCAGCTGGAAAGTACAAAAAGGAAGCCAATCTAGCTTACCACATGCCATAGCCATTATCTTATGGGGCCAGGGGCCTACTTCCTGGCTCCAGCCACTATAAGGAATGGGGTCAGAAGACTAAGGAAGCAAGGTGGAGACCAGAGGGGACATTAAAGAACTGTCCACAGGGAATACTCCAATTTTTCTTTCCCATTGTTAAACTTCATGGCCAAAATCTTGGACAGCTCAGCTGCCAGAACATGATGCTTCAAACAGGAAGCGGAATTTGATGGCATACCCAAAGACTGGTAATATGCAAATAAACAGTGCTAGGGATTGCTACTTCTTAATATTAACTACCTTTCATACACATGTTATGAAAATATAACATAGCTTGCTTACAGAACTAGCCTTAGGAAGCTAAATTAACCCTTTGACGTAAGTCCGAAGCTATTTGGAAAATCAATTCTATTTCAGTGTCCCAATAAGGGAAATAAACAAAAGAAACCCAAACAACCACCCATCCTCTCAAAATAAAATATTTATTATAACTCCTGAAATGAGTTTTCACATCTCCAGGTTTCCTGACTTGGGGAGAAGGAAATAACTAAATATTATAGGAGAGGTTCATCTTGTAGTATTTCCAGACAGGCTGAAAGCAGGAAATCCTTGCAATCTTCTGAGAAAGCCTGATCTCCCAAGACTGCCAGATCAAAAGGAGCCAGAAATTCTCAAAGATCTAAGTCTTGTCTCTTTCAAATTCTTCCTAGGGGAGGAGGAGGGCACAGAAGTCTGTCTTGGACTGTGCTTACCCCGGGCAAAAAATAATTCACAAACATTGAGCAATCCAGGAGTGACATATTATTTTGATGTGGTCTCTATTTCTCTAATACGCTGACTATACTGCACTACTGAAATGTAAGTGGGGATATAAAAGTGTGTTTCTCAAAGCTGGTGAAATTCTTATTCTCTAAAAAGGATGCTTCCAGAAAAAAAAAAATTTTAGAAATCTTCACCTGCCTCAAATCCTCTGGTATGTAAAGGGGTATATAAATATGTAAATAAGCTGTCTTTTTAAAGCTCATCTTCACTGAAAAGAAAAATATTTAGCATATCCAAGCAAACTATTAGCAATACCTTCCAACTCTTTTATCCCTCAAAGTTATATTATTAAATTAGGTTTTCACAGGAAAATTAAGCTAGTATAGGATTTTTTAAATACAAAAAAAAAAAGCATAACTCATATTACAAATACTAGCTATGTGTGACACTATTTTACAGCACATGGGTGTTAACTTTGCCTCCATGGTGTCAAGCCCAAATTACAAACACTAGAAAGATTTGGCATATCATCCAAGATCTCGGACCACACAAGCAAGGGAAATGCTATCCTCAGAAGGCTCTTTGAAGCAGTGTCTTCAATTGCACAAGAGTATAAGAATTGTTTTTATAAAATACAAGTTGGAAGAGACAACAAAAAGTTTCACAGCCCTTGCCTGTTTCTTTGTGCATGCTTGGGTAAATCTCCTCCCCTGGTGTAGATAGCCTATCTCTCCACAGAAACCTCTCCATATTCACCCCCAAATCTTTTTCAAAGATTGCAGGTTTTTTTCCTCAAACATCTGAGGCTCTTTAAGACTCTCCATAGTCAATTCTGAACACAACAGTTACCTTAGAAACAAAGATCAGAACCAAACTAACTGGCAAAAGAGGTGTACCGGGGCCTGCCTCCAGGCAAATCGGTGAGCCTCCTTTCTCAGACGAAGACTTGGGAGAGAATTTTGTATTTTCCGGTTGGCAAATAGCCCTTAGAGAGAGCCTTTTGTTGTATTTGATTCCTCTTTGGGTCTATTGTGTTTCATAACGGGTAAATCAACGTGGGAAATGAATTCTACTTAACCACTTACCTTGTACGTAGACATACACGACTGAGGATGTGTTAGTGTCACGGTAGACGCACTCGTAGGCTCCAGTATCATTTCCGATCACTTTTGGAATTGTGAGCGTCTTACAGAAGAAGCTGCCACTGCACTCAGTAACCTCCACCCTTTTCTCAGAGCAGTTCTGATTGTTGGGCCAGAGCCAGTCCAAGTCCCTCTGTCCCCTGAAAAATCAATTTCAGGGAGGTAGCAATGTGGAATGTCACAGTATGAGGCTGGGTCTCAGAAGCCACAGGCAGAAGGTCTGCTTCTCAAACTATTATACAAACCTCTCAGCAAACAGATTCAAAGCCACCTACCAAAGATGATGGTTTGAATCAGCCTGTGGCAAAAAGCCCTGGGCTCAGCTCTAGAAATCACTTACAGAGATTCCTAAGTTTTCTATTAATTCCTTCATTCATGTGTTCAACAAATATTCGCTGAGCATCTACTATGTGCCAGATGCTTTTAAGGACCGGGAACACAGCAGTGAGCAAATTAGACAAAAATTAATGCCATTATGTAACCTCAGTCTAATTTGAGAGGTTAGGCAATCAAAAATAAAATAAGCAAAATTCATCATATAAAAGGTTTATAAGGAAAACATAGCAAACATAAAGAAGAGCGAAGAGTTCTGAAGGGAGGGAGCTTGATAAAGCTGGCTAGGTGGCTATCAGAAGGAACAGTATGCCAGGGAGAGGGAACAGCATGTGTAAAGGCCCTGAGGTGGCATATATCTAGAGTATTAGGGGAATACCAAGGAAGCCAGGGAAGCAAGAAGAGATGGAGCAGGAGCTTCAAGTAGAGGAGAGGGAAGGATGGAAGAGGATGCGACTATATAAAGACCTCAGAGGACACTGTAACTACCATATTGAAACATAAATTACTTTTATTACACTATTTCTCAACAAGGCCCCTAGGAAGGTAGTCAACATCAAGAAGAGTATAACATTATTGACGCTTCCTTCAAAGAAGTTGAAATTTACATGAAGTTACAGCTACTCCAATGAAGTGACTTCTCAGACTCGTCTAACATGGTTTTTTCAGAACATGAGAAAGTCTATGCAAAGCTTAAAAAGGGAGGGTAGAATCTTCGGAGATTTTAAATAACCTTTGTTTTTGAGGGTGAGAAAGAAGAAAAGCTCCTGGGAAATGTGTCTTGAGCTACTACCGAAGCTAAAGAAACAGCTCTGCTACTGTGTTTCTTCCCAAGGGCTGGGTGTTGGTGACCTACCCTCTCTAATCTAAAATGGATCCCTGTGTCTTTGTATTGCACACTTGCTATTCATCAAATAGGAAGCAGCAATGACAATAAGCTGCCCAAGGTTTTTGTGGATCTCCACCACTCTTCTGAAAGGGCAACATTGCCTCTGCCCACCACAATCTCTGTCAAAAATACTTTTTCCTGAGAAGCATCCAGATTGTTCACACATTGCACTATATTGCACCCCAGGTCTTCCATCCTTCCTCCCAGGGTAGGGGCTGGAAAACAAATTTTAAAGATGCCTTCTTCTAATCAAATCGGTCTGGTTCCCCAGTTAGCAAAAATCAATGGCTAGTCTTTTTGCTGGAAAGTGCAAAGAGAGGCATTCCAAGGCATCAAAACAGAGCATGGGTCCATTATCCATGACTGAATACTAAATTGCCAGAAATTTATCATGAAATAAAGTTCTTGGAAAAGGTTAAAAGATGTTGGAGAACCATTCTGACTGCAATAAATATGGCCCAAGACTTTTTCAACTCTACCCCTTAAGGGTATATCCTCAACTTCATGTAGTCATTCAGTATTTATTGAGGGTCTACTCTACTATTGTGCAGGTCATTTGTGTGTGTGTGTGTGTGTTGACTGAGGATAGGAGGAGAAAAATATAAGCAAAATCATACAAAATTTCTGGAAGAAGACAATACACATACTATAAAAATATTTTAACATATATACAATGCAATTTATAACATATGTAACACAATATTATAACAAATACGATCTAATATATAATAATAAAATCTTTAAAATTATTACATCAGTTCTTAAAAACCTACTTACAAATAACTGCTACAACCATATTATAATTCTGCTTTAATGGAAATATTTTTCCCTCAATAAATGATGAGTTATTTAAAACAGGAAATGTGACTCTAAAATGAGCTCTTACCTGCAAGTAATTTGAAGAGTTGTATTAGCCATAATTGTCAGTATGCCTTTTTGTATGCTGAGCCTGGGTGAATCAGGAGAAACACTGGGTAAACCTAGAAACAAAGTAAATAAATTGAATGTCACTGCCACTGAGTTGGATCCAATAGGAAACACCTTCCATAAGCAATGCACATGCTATACTTTTAGAAGGCCTCTTCAGCAATTCATTGTATAAAACCGTGAATTTACTTTTCACCATTCCCAGTAAAAGTTCACAAGCTGTGTCATAACAGGAAGAATGGGCAGATGGTCATAAACCAGCACAACAGTTCTGCAATTCATGGAGCTAGGGTGGAGTTCCTGTTTTCCCCCATTGCCAACTTCAAGGTCTCACAAAAGGATATGGGACATTGAAACCAAATGAACCTTCATCTGATGATCTCATTCCCTTGGGAAAGGACCCACTGACATTTCTTATAACACATGGGATGCACACATTTAACTAAATTGCTGATTAATGAATACTACTTAGAGAGATTTCTATATTGTTCATCTATGCACCCTGGAGGGGGTGGAAATGTCGATGGACCTGTCTCATTTCCCTTTACCAATTTTCTAGTGCATTTCCTCTGGTAAGTGAACTGCTGAGATTGAAATAATGCCTCAGAAAGATTATAAAACTGAGGGAGAGGATTTGAGGAAGAGGAAACATTTTCCAATCTTTTATTATATACATATTAAAATAATTTTACCTCAGAGAACAGGACTTAAAAATTGTAATGCTAATGAATTACAATTGAGGAATGCTCAAGTTATTATTCTGGATTCATCCCTATATGAACCTTGGAACACAAGAAAACCTGTATATACTAAAGGCTTAACCAGAAAAATACCCTACTAAAAACCTCTCCACAGAAAAAAAAAAAAACTAAGTTCTCTGCCAACTAACTAGCCAGATCTTGGAAAAGCACCATGCTAGGGTCTTAACTGATACCAGGATCTTCAAAACACCAGCTTAAAAAGTGACTAGAGCTCGGCAAGCATCCAAATCCAAACTTAATGTGATCTCTAACTCTCACCATCTAAAAACAAATGACTCTCTAGGCCTAAAATGGCATTGACCTTGTTGGGAAAATAGAGTATGAGTAAATGTGAGCAAGTGTGTGAGAGGATAATAAAGAGAGGATGAGCAAATAGCCAGTGCACATATCCAATGCACTGAATGTGCGGACCCCAGCTTGATGAACCACAAGCAAAGCAAACCTTTGATCGTCCATGTTCTCGCATACACACAAAGATGTACAGAATAGGTGGCTGGCATAACTGTGGGATTGATGATCAATAACACAACAATGCAAAAGAAACAGCTGCCCCAAAGTATGCAAGCAATAAAGCAAATGTTTAAAAGCCAAAGAAAAGCCTCCCAATAATGGAACCCCACTTTGCCTAAGAAAATGCCTAAGAAAATGAAAATGAAAACAATTCATTTGGATAAGCACAGATTTCAAACTTGCCTGGAAAACACTACGTTGAAAAACACATTGAAAACAACTTAATACAACTTGCATAATGATCTAATGAGAAATCATTCATCTGGAAACATCCATGTGCAAACAAAATGGTAGTAAAATGACTAGGCTCTAAATAAGTTATGACATGCCCAAGCCCCCTGACAAAATAAGAGAATCTTAAAGATCTCTCACATATTATTGCCACAGATCATCTCATATTCTAGACACATTTTCCTCTATAGAATTTTTTTTTTTAAAGTTTGCAGGGAGATTTCACAAAGGAAGCCAAGACAGCACCATACTGTTCTAGACACATGTCCACAACAAAAATCTATTCAACAAGGCTATCAATAATGATAACTTAAAATTCATATCTGTAGACCAACACTCTTTTTTTCTCCATTACGCTTCATTCAGTTTTTTTGTTGGCAAATTTGAGTTCTACTCTTCAGGAAAAAAATGTTGAAGAAATTACTATAAAAGATATATATGCCACAACAATTTAAAAAAAAAAACTCTTCAAATCCCATAACTCATATTAATTAATTTGTGCAGTTACCCTTCCAAGCTCAAAGACAGAAAGGAAAAACAACAGTGCCTCTGTCTCTACAATTTGATGGCACTAATTACAGCCCAATCCAATTAAGTCACACACTCCAAAAGGGCAACCTCAACATTACATTCAGGGCTACCCTTTTACAGTTACTACTGCTGCACTGTGAAACATCCCAGGCTTAAAAGCAACTCATTTCTTTGTGGGATACAGAATAACTACATGCTCCAGACCTTCATTCTCTTTCCATAAAAAGAGTGAGAGGGGCCTTGTCAAAGACAAATGAGGGCCCATGGCAGAGCCGGGACTGGAGAACTAAGTCATCGTTTGAAAATTCAATAACCACAGACAGATGATCTTGGTACTGTGGGTGCAAGTGTCTTCTTTAAGATGTGTGGGCCTTTTCTATCTCTACATGAAATTTTTCATCTACATTATTTGACTTCGTTTTCTTTCTCCGCTCTTACCCCTTCTCACCCTTCCAAGGCAACAAATCTGGGAATCAGCAAACTACGGCTATAGCGAAAGAATATTATCTGGGAATCTTAAACACACACACACACAGCTATCGCACCAAGCACGTGTGCTTCCTAATCTTGAAGGGGACAGCAAGGTTAGGTGGCTTAGGAGCCGCTAAATCTGGGGACGAAGTCCCAGAGTGCTTATCTTCTGACCCTGCGCTTACCCAAGCTCCAAAATTCTTTGAAAGACGTTAATACTGTTTTAGCTAGGAAGGTGATTGTCACGTTGTCACCTGGGAGCAGCTGACACGGTCCGGGACCAAGCCCCCAATCCCCCACCACCACTACTACCACTCTGCAAGGACAGCGGCGTCCTGCACCAAGGAAGGAAAAAAGATTTCCGTCTTCCCGGACACCCCACCTCATTCAGCGGCTGTGCAAGTCTGTTAGAGCTCAGAGGGAGCAGGCAGGCTGGTGTCCGCATTTCACTCCCGCCGAGGCAAAGCGGAGGGCGCAGTGCGTCCACACCGCAGGACTTGCGTCCCTGCAAGGCTGCCTTCCCCGGCTGGAGAGCCTGCCTGCGCCCGGGCCAGGAGGATGCGCGCAGCCGGACAACTTTTCACAGGGCATTCCCGCCTGCGGGGGTACTTCCTACCCGCCTGCCCCCGGGACCTTCCCAACCCCGCCTCCCGGGAGCCCTAGGGTGCGTCGGCTCCGGAGGACACGCTCCAGCCGGGGCCCCAGGCAGAGCCCTGAGCCGTGGAAAAGGCACCGCGCTAGGACTCTAGAGACCACCGACTCGCTGGGCAATTTTGGGCCAACCTCTGGTCTCAGTTTCCCCACTGGTAAATGAAAGAGCACCAAGTGTCAGTTTCTGCCAACTCGCCAGCTCTTTGACTCCAAGTTAGATCAGGTCTCCAGATCCTCCCCGCATCCGCACCCTACCTCTCGGCTCCCTCCCAAGGAGTGGGCTCCTTACCCACGGGGACAGCCCGGGTCTCCATGCACAGCCACAGCACGATGGCCAGCAGGGCCTCGCTCTTCATCCTGCACCTCGCACCGGGCGCCGCGCCCAGAACCCGGGAGCGGGTTCTTCCTCCGCCGACCTGACCCGCAATGAAAGCGCGGGGCAGCGGAGAATTTAGAAGCGCTGCGGCCGAGGATGCCCCGGCCCCCGCCGCGGCTAGAGGAACGTGTGCGGGTTCGGTCAAGAGAATATCCGGGCTGTGGCACCGGCTCTGAGCTTTTTCCAGCGCGGAAGTGCTGTCCCGTGCGCGGAAAAGGAACGCGGCCGCGGACACCGCCGGCTCTCCCGGAGTTCGGGGACTCAGTGCCGGGTGGGAGCTGAGGCCGAAACTCTAGAGCGCGGGGGCGGGGCCGTGAGGGGCGGGGTCTGGGGTGGGGCGCCCCTCTGCGGCCCGGCCCGCCCCTCCCCTCGCAGGGTCTGGTGCTTCCCCGGCTCCCCCGCCCGCCTCCCGCGCTCCCCACGCCCCCCGCGCTTCCCCACCTCCCAAGCTGCCCCGGACTACGCCCGGCCTCGAGTCGCCTGGGACCAAAGGTCCCCGACGCCACAACTCCATTTCTGGTGAAAATAAAATGAAGCTAGTAGCGGACTCCGAGCGTCAAATCTGCAGGCGTCTTCGCCGCAGCGCGCGTCTAAAAGGACCGCGAGGCAAGCTGAGGACCAGCACCGGTTGCAGCATCCCGCAAGAGGCGGGTCGTACGCCGAGACGTCTGCGGGGTCGCACGCTGGCAGTGAGTCCTGCCAGTGACGAGGGTTTTGTTTGGCCAGCACGCTCGTACTGTTTAAAAGTTCTGCATCTGAATGCCTTTAGTCAGAAAATACACTTTCCCAGTGGACGTTCCTGCCATTTCCCCTTATACCTGGTGACTTCAATTATTTTGAAGTTAACTGCCTAGCCCCAAAAGACATTTCGGTTTGCAAACATCGAGTTTGGCCCTGCCTAGCTCGGGGCCAAACACCTACATCAGTGCACAAGGGAGCTGGAGGGACCCGGGGCTCGAGTCCCTCGCAGGAGGCCCTCCTTGAGAAAGGGCTTTTGTCCACGTGTTGACCGACAAGGAGCCCCCAGTGAGTCTTGTTGGGCCCTTGGATAGGCCCCTTTTCAAAGGATGAGCTTCCAGCCAAGAAACACTGAAGCTGAGAGCAAGGAAGCCAAAGCTCCTAGACCTTAGCTACCCAGCCCACTCTGAACAAACTTCACAGCTGTCACCACGGATGTAGAGTTCTTGGCTGGATGGAGGGGAGCTACTCCTCCTCTCGGACCACAATGCTCCTTGTTTTCTATACATTTCTCCCCACCCCCGGGGAGTAACATCAAATGCCCTAACTTCATTAAACAGGGATCTTCCAAATCCCTTTATCTCTTACTTCCTAGATGGATTAATGTCTCCCTTCCTCCCCGCCCCTCCCCCCCCACTCCCCGTTTGTTTTTTAAGAGAAGTTGTGAGTTTACAAAACAGTCATGCAGACCATGCAGGATTCCCATACATGACCCCACCACCACCTTGTATTGTTGTGGAACATTTGTTACAAATGATGATGAAAGAACATCATTGAAATATAACTGCTGCCTGTAGTCCATAGTTTACATTAGGTGTATTTTTCCCACAAACAGTCCTATTATTAACACCATGTATTGTATTGTGTATTTGTATAGTTCATGGGAGAATGTTCTCACATTTGTGCTGTAAATCAGTCCATCCTCCATCACTGTTATGCATTCCCACAACTGTACAATCCAGCCCAACAGTGTACTCCGTGACTCAGTTTCTCAGGTGCTTTTTAATGGAAACTGAAAAGACTATCCTTCAGCAAGATGAATTGGTGGAATTATTATTCTCCCCTATATCTAGTCCAAACCCCTCCTCCTAAAATACACAATTAACATAATGTGTTGCTTTTCTTTTACTATCTTTAAATATTTGATTACTCTTCTGTTTTTCCCTGTTGACAATGGCAATATTTTAACTTTTTAAAATATAACTAGTACATATTGTTAAAAATATTTTGAAAAATACTAAAGGTTTAGAGCAAAAAGTCCTTCCTTCTGCAGTGGCAAGCTTTTTTTTAAAAACCGTTTTCTTTTTTCCAAGCCTATTTCATGCACATATAAGCATACGTATATTAATCACCCTCCTTTTCCCATAAATGATAGCCTTGGTCTAAGTGCTGTTTTGATCCTTGACTCTTTTCACCTTAAAATATACCTTGGAGATCATTCTACCTCAACCCTTAGAGCTCCATCTCGTTCTTTTAAATGCTAGCATAGCGTTCCGCTATATAGATATGATAACTTCTAGGAGGGTTTTTTTAATTTTTAATTTTGTTTTTATTTTTGTTTGTTTATTTGTTGCCTGGGAATGGGTAAGAAGATCCTTAGAGAAACTCCTCTCTTCCTGCTTGTAAAGTTAGCAAATAAAACCGGACAGGCTCTGGAAGAACTGGTTAAGAGGGAGGGAGATAGACCCTGGATTGAAGAAGGCAATTTTTCTCCATCTCTATCTACAAACAATTGTTCTCTCTCAGCGCCTTGGCCTTATT
This sequence comes from Dasypus novemcinctus, assembly GCF_030445035.2. Classification (NCBI taxonomy): domain Eukaryota; kingdom Metazoa; phylum Chordata; class Mammalia; order Cingulata; family Dasypodidae; genus Dasypus; species Dasypus novemcinctus. The sequence continues at coordinate 152,846,342 of NC_080673.1, read as the reverse complement.
TACAATTCATGACACTTCCTCTTCCTCATCTCACTTAAGAAGATAGTGTCTCCTCCGAATACAAACCAGAACCTGCAGGCCCGTGGTAATAGCCCCTTTAGAAGTCTTGAAGGAAATGATGCGTCTTTGATGGTTGCAAGACCAGAAATTGGCAGGGTCTCAATGAAATCACTCTGCCACAATCCCTCCTACACAGCACTTAGAAGTGCCTTGTGTTCATGAAAAATGAGAAAGTCTGTTTAAAATGAATTAAAAGGTCTGTTCCATGTGCAACTGTCTCCCATTCTCTGGCACCACTGCCAAGGAGTGATTTTGGGAGTTGGTATGGCCACCACCTAGCCAGTACCCCAGGGTTTTCAATGCAGAGGAGCAACAAAGAGGTGCCTGAGTGCACAGACTCTGGGGCCACACTGCCGGGAGTTAGACTCCCAGATCTTCCACTTGCTATCCAGGTGATCTTGAAAAAATTCCTGGTTGCTTATCCACAAAACATAAAAGATCATAATGGTACTTTCTCCACAGAGTTTTTGTAAAGAAGCAGATGCGTTACCGCCTGGGAGGCACTTACAATCCGACCTAGCACCTGGTAAGCACAGGAGCCTGTCTTCTGATCAGCACCTGATGTTCGGAGGCATTCTGCAGAGACTAATTATACAATACATGACCTCTTTCACGCTGTCTAGATCAAAACTGCAAATAAGGCTCATTCATTCAACAGTTTTTAAGCACCTACTATGTGCTGAGCACTGTACTAGGAACTGGGGTTACAATGGTGAAAATAAAGGCAATATGAGCATAAATGAGCTGCCATCACAAGGGCTAGGCCAAATTTAACATAATCACAAAGTACTGTGTATCTCCAGCTACATCTTTAGACTTAAATGCACAGAATATACATTGCTTATATCACCAAAGCACAAAAATAAGTATGAAGATTGGCAAATGATTAATAATAGCGGAGGCAGGATAATGGGTACATAGGGGCTCATTTTACTATTCCTTCTACTTTTGCAGGTTTGATACTTTCCATGATAAAAAAAAATTCTGTTTTAAGGAACTATAATCAAAGAGATGCATGGTTCATTTTAGTATAATACCACTGGCTTTTCCAGTGTCATTTTTTTTTCTTTCTTTTTTTAAAGATTTCTTTTTTTTATTTCTCTCACCCCGCCCACGGCCCCCCATGGCCCCCCCCAATTGAATGCTGTGTCCATTTGTTGTGTGTTCTTCTGTGTCCACTTGGATTCTTGTCAGCAGCACCAGGAATCTGTGTCTCTTTTTGTTGCGTCATTTTGCTGCGTCAGCTCTCCGTGTGTGTGGCGCCACTCGTGTGTGGGCTGCGTTTTTTTCACGCAGGGCAGCACTCCTTATGGGGCACATTCCTTGCGCATGGGGCTCCCCTACACGGGGGACACCCCTGCGTGGCACAGCACTCCCTGCGCGCATCAGCACTGCGTGTGGGCCAGCTCACCACACAGGTCAGGAGGCCCTGGGTTTGAACCCTGGTCTTCTCATGTGGTAGGCGGAGGCTCTATCAGTTGAGCCAAATCCGCTTCCCCCAGTGTCAGTCTTGATATGGTGAAACATGGGTTTGTAGTGATATTGAGCAAATCTTTTCATCACTTCAGGCATTATTGTCCTTATTTGTAAATGAAAAGAATTATTACCCTGTCTACCTCAAGGATTATTATGAGAATCAAATGAGATAATCTCATAAAAGTGCTCTGTAAATTGTAAAATTCTTTATGCCCATAGTGGTGGTGATAAAGATTTACTTAATAGCTGTTTAATCTCTTTCTTAGAAGCACTAGTTACAAAGCCTTTAATTAGCCAGATGATTATGTTTTCTACATACATTCCCATCACCCAAAAATTATTTTTGGCCCTAAGAATATCAGTCATTCAAAAGTATTTCCTATCTTTCTTTGACATAAAGATGTAGCTATAGAGATATACATATCACTAGAGAAGAGATCATTCATAATAGAAAATTTTGTAGAAAATATCTAGAAGAAAACACACCAAACAAATGCCTACCTCTGGGAAATGGTTAAGACAGAGAGGCAGGTGGATGGGAGTTTGTACTTTTTAAATCATGTATTCTTAGGACAATTTTCAACAAGAACATATTACTTTAACATATAAAAAAATACCAATCTGATCAACTCTCTTTTTGGTGACTTATATTTTCAAGTATTATCATTTATTGATGATATATTCGCATGTTATTTTCTCATGTTTCTTTTGGTTAATTTGTTTCCAATATTTGTTCATTTCCTCACTTGGCAGAGCCTGGAACCACCTTTGCAGGTGTCAGCTCAGTTTCATAGTTCCTCCATGTTCAAGTCTACTGTGTCTTCAGGGATCAGGAGCGGCAACTCTCTTTCACTATCCATCTTCTCTAAACACTCAAGTTTATTTCATTCCCTTTTGATTTACATTTTTTACTTAGAAAATATTTTTATGTTAAAGGAAATCATGATTATGTCGCCACAAAGCCAGGCTTGCCTTGGATGTTATCATCGGTGTTCGGTTTTATTCATAAAGTCTTAATTCTAATAAATATATAACAAACTCCCCATCTTTTTAAATAAGCTTTTATTGAAGTATATCATTCATCCATGAACATACATAAACAATAAGTATATAGTAAAAGTTGTGACCTTACAAAACAAACTATTAACTATATCTTACATTTACTGTATTTTCTGCCAACCCACCCTACTATTAACACCCTGTGTTAGTAGTATACATTTGTTAGAGGTTATGCGAGAACGTTCTCATATTTGTATTGCTAACCATAGTCCATCTTCCACCACTGGATTCCGTGTTAAAAAGCCCCATGTTTCATACTGTTCATTCAAAGTGTAAACTCAGTGGCTCTCATTTTCATCCCAGAGTTATGCTATCATCACCTTAATCAATTTTAGAACATTTTAATTACTCCATAGAGAAAAATCCCATGCCTTATGATGCCCCTCTCTAGTTGTTTCTTAGAATTGATATATGCTCTTTGTCATTGCTGTAAAAATATTACGATATTACTGTTAACTATCATCCCTAAATTACACTAGTTGTAATTTTCCCATGTATCACCATATCCTTAACACTTTGTAAAAGAACATTCTTACATTTATACTCTTAGCCACAATCTTCATCCACCACCGAAATCACTGTTACACATACCCTAGATATTCTCTAGTTTCCTTTAAATTGACATTTTTGTCCACAAACTCCCCATCTTTCTGTGAAACAGATTAAACAGAACTTCATTACTTACCAACTGCAGAGGAAAAAATCTCAATTACTATAAATAAGTATGTATATATTCCCTCCCCAGATTCCCTCATATAGTTTCTGAGTTATCTCATATAAGGGTAAATATAATGATTTTAAAACTGTATAAAGCATGCAGGAAATTTAAATAATTGGTTGTAAATCCACAGAGCACCAAAAAAGGATGCTTGTAAACAAGAAAAATAGCCAACATTTTTTGAGCACCTCCTTGGAGCAGGCACTCTTCTAAATGCTTACTTCATTGCTCCCTTAATCCTCACAATGCTGCATGACATAGCTCTATTAGCTCTATTATTAACCCTCAGTAAAGAAGAGCAATCTAAGTAAAGAAGGAGCAATCTAAGTAAATGCTCCTTTGCTTCTTAAAATTCCTCCCCAAAAATTCTTATATCTGTTTGCAAACAGTGAATGCCATTATTTGAGGTATAACAAAAGTCAAGGCACTCTTAGCTGTTAAAACTTTTAGTAAAAAGAAAGTAGATTTTCAGAGCACCTATTATGTGCCAGATATTTTCCTTGGATGCTCTTATTTAATGCTCATAATAACTTTATAAAGAAAAAAAACTATAATTATTCCCATAAAACAAAGGGTCAGGAAAGAAGGTTTAAGTAACTTGCTCAATATTCCATAACTGAAGTGGGAGAGTCGGGATTTAAAATCAAAGTTATTGAACATCCAAGACAGCCCCCTCCAAACACAGGCAAACAGTTCCTTTTCCAGGACTGGTCTCTTTCAAAGGACAAGGCTGGATGAATTGATGCCACTGGCTTCCTCTGCCTTCCCATGACTATTGCGACTATCATTTCCATTCTGCTAAGCAGATGGAAAACTGAGGGTGCGTAGGAGAGTCCAGAGTCACTCTGGATAGAGGACCAAGGGAAAATGAATGGTAGGTCATTTGATCTCCCATCCCCATCCCAGGAATCTTAGCCAGACTGGATCTTCACCTTCTACCCAACCACCTACAAAGAAAAGCAAGTGCTTCTAGAAGGAAAATTAATTACATGCTTTGGCCATTTCATTTCAAGCATGGGTTATTTTTTGGCCTTTGTCATCCTGGAAAACTTTTACTCATCCTTCAAAGCCAAGCACAAATGTCCTTCCCAAGTGATTTATTTTAGTTTTTTATTCAGCTTTCTTCTTCAATTAAGACCTTCCCAGAAGAAACAGGCAACGGCTGAATCTACCTGAGCAGGTAGTTGGAGTTTAGAAGGGTGGTTGTTAAGTTAGAATAAGAATAGTGAAATACATGATGATGGTAATGCTTATTTAATAAAAAATGTTTTACACTATAGATTTGTGATATGTAGAGTTATTGCCAAAGATGAGGTGGGGTTAAAATTACATGTTCTACTCACTGATTTGAAATAATTAGAGTAAGTAAATTCATAGAGTCAGAGTCTAGAATATAGGTTGCCAGGCAAGGTTAGTGAATGGAAAGTTAAGGCTTAAAATGTATAGAGTACCTATTTGGAATGATGGAAATGTTTTGGTAATGGATGGTGGCAATGGTAGTATAATACTAAGAACACAACAGCACTGAAATATATGTCTGAATGTGATTAAAAAGGGAAATGTTAGATGTATATATAGTCACAGAATAAAAATTTTAAAAGAAATCCATAGAACTACACTATAGAAACAGTGACCCCTAAGTTAAACCACAGATATAGTTAATAGTATAAATTTTTAAAGTGCTATGATCAATTGTAATAGCTATGCATGTTACCACTACAAGGTGCAAAAATTAAGGTGTTATGTGGGAATCCTGTATTTTATGCGTGATGGTTCTGTAAACCCATAATTTCTCTAATAAAGAAAAAATTACATGCTCTAGATATGTAAAATTCTCTTTAAAACAATAATCACACATTTAAAAATTTACCCAAAGTTACACTGAATTTATACTTTATCCTACACATATGAATATGTACTATTTTATTAATGTAACTAGGAAATGACTTTCCTTTTCCTATACACCCTTTTCACTTCTATGATACAATGTAGGATAGATAGCATAGTCATATGTTTATGCAAATGTTTCTCCCTCAAAAGCAAGGACAAAGCCTAACTCACTGTGATGGTTTAAAGCTGGATGAACCCCAGAAAATCATGCTCTTAAATTTAATCCATTCTGGTGAGTATGGACCTATTGTAGTTAGGACTTTTGATTAGGTTACTTCAGTAAGGCATGGCCCAGGGTCGGTCTAAATCCTTTTGCTGGAGTCCTTTATAAAAGGTTGAATAGCAAGAGAAAGAGAAAGAGCCAATGAAACAGGAAGCTGAAGGCAAGGAAGCTGGGAAGAGAAGGGAAAGCCCAGCAGACATGGCCATGTGCCCTGCCATGTGACAGAGAGTCCAGGAGCACCAGCAACTGGTCTTTGGGAAGAAAGTGTCACCTGATAAGGCCTTGATTTGGACATTTTTCTCAGCCTTGGAGCTGTAAGCCCATTTCTGGTATATTGTTGTCAGCAGCTTAGCAGACTAAACCATTCCATCTTGTATTCCAAGTGACTAACAGAGTCCCTTGTGCAGTCACATTTCAATAAATTAATGAAATTCAAATTATTTTTATCATCTCCATTTCTGTGCTCTTTATTTTTCCTTTGCTCCTCATCCTCACCACACCCCCAAATGAGAATTGTATGCTCCCACAGTTTTCTTTACAGAGAGTACCTTACTTGAAATAAATAGGTCTATACAATGCCAGTGTAGATGCAGTGAGCAACACAGAGTTCTTAATTTATTAAGCAGTGAAGACTAGAGACTTTTTAAAAATTTTTGAGTAATGAAGAAAGTAAAACAGAGTCTATAGGAGTTGCATGTACTATACAAGAAATGTGTGACTTTTGAATTTTACATCTGTGCCATTTGCAGATTGAAACTATTTTCCAGTGAATTGATACCATCTTTTCTCTCAAAAGCTTATCAGGTTTTCATAGAACTAAATAGTGCAAAAAGAAAATGCTTTTGTTTCCCATAGAAATGTTAGTAGCAACCAATTCCTTACAAGAAGGATCTATACACTTCCACTTTAGTTGTTTTAGTTTGTAGTACTATTCACATTTTTACAGAAAAAAAAAGATTGTTTCCCAGTATTGTTGCCTCACCAGCATTCAGAGGTAGTCAATAACAAAAGAAAAGTTTTATGTTCTTTGTATGTAAATTGAGTTCCCAGAGTTTCCAAAACATTGGTGAGTAGTCTCTTGAGGCACAAATAAAAATTCTCTTTGAGCTAACACCGTTTTTGAACTCATTTCTAATACATCACTGCCTTGGTGCACATAATAAAACCAAAAAACTCACTAAAGGAACACCTCACACAGAAAGAAATTTTTAAATAAAATAAAACATAGAACTTCAGGTCTAATTGCTAATCATCCAAAAATTGGTCAGGCTGGTTACAGGCAGATGAAAGGCCATAAGGGAGTCATTTCATGCATCGGACCACATAATAAACAGAAGTTCCAGATGTGCAGAAAATGAGTCTAGTAACAAAGCACCACATCAAAAATATTAGACATTAAAATTATCTTTAGATTTATACTAACACCATTAAATTTCCTTATCTTAAAAAAAAACTTGACCTTGATTCTCCCTACTTAGTTATCTGTTACTTTTTCGTTCCCTTCATTAGAAAAGCTCTTAAAAGACAAGAAGTCATCCCTCACCTTCTCTCTTCAAATACAGTATTTTCTTCCCAGCCTTGACCCTGACCAACATCTCCATATGTCAACCCCATTTTCTACCCCTTCCTTGAAGGTCTGTCTTCCCTTGACACTCATGATGCTATCCTCTCCTGCCCATCCAGCCAATGCCCTTCCCTGGATCAGGCCCCTTCACCCAGCCCGAAACACAGGGATTCTCCAAAACACTCTTGGATATAATCCCTGCAGAGACTGTCAGAGTTATCCCAAGGTATTTACACCAAGAGGTTTCATCCCCCACTCTATACCCAGGAAGCTGCTGCAGTGCCACAGGTCTACACCTTGAATGCAAGTGCAAGATTTCTGAGCAACTTCAGTTCATTGAGTACATTTTAATTCACTCTTTAATGACAAAGTAATTATGTCACATCCTATGCAAACACCAGCATCAGAATACTTTTTAAAAATTTTGTCTACACACTAAATGTACCATTCTTGTTTTTTCCTAAAGACTTTTTAAGGTTAAACCAGTGGTTCTTAATCTTGACTGCCCAACCGAATTCCTCCTGGTCATAAGTTTTGAAAAAACTCTGGTAACCTGGTCCCATCTTACATCAATTAAATCAGAATCTTTGGGAAAGAAGCCTGGACACCAGGTTGTATGTGTGTGTGTGTGTGTTCCAAAATGATCTTAGTGTACAGCAGAATAGAGAAACATCATGTTAAACTTTCGTTCATAGGAACATAAAAGAGCCTTCCAAAACTTTGAAATGAAAACATTATAGCTCTAGAACTCTTTTGCCCATTGGATACTATAGTCTCAGTTAGTTTTTTAATGAGCACTAAAAAAGGGGAGAAATGAAAATGTGTCATTCAGAATTTTATTCTTAATTTATTCTTAATAAACTGGAAGCTATTAAAATATTCTTAAATATTTTTCAACCCAAAAATGTACTTAATGCAAGTGCATTTTAACATGTTTGCCATAATTCAAGGTAAGTCCTCCAAAAGTAGAGCACATATAGTACAGAAAAGTCTTCAAGTACCCATGAGTATTTCAAATTATAATTCAATATTTGCAGCATGAAATGTTTCTAACTACTACAGAAAAATATCAAGGAAGTAAAATAGTCTAAAATCAACAGTCTAGTAACAACAATTTCTTTCTATAGAAAGAATTACAGGTCTTAGTTTCATAGAGAAAATAAGCTTTTTATGTCTTTGAGGCAACTCTTCCATCATTTCTGAGTTATGATTTGGTTGAAGTTATACTGAAAAAAAGAAGAATTCTTTATGGGAAGCTGGAGGAGGCTGGGTGGGAGTAAAACACCAAAAATGAGTTTCAAGAATAATATAAATCAGTTTCTCTGGCCCAGAAATACTGATGAACTCAGTGTCATATATAATGTCATCTTTCACCCTTCCTCACTCCTGAAGTTAAGAGCCAAATTCCAATCAAGTTCTTAAATGTAGTTAAAAAAATTCTTCAAGGTCTAAAATAAGGCTCTCAAAATATAACCATCCTGGGAAGCGGATTTGGCTCAACTGATAGAGCATCCGCCTCCCACATAGGAGATCTAGGGTTCAAACTGGCCCACACGCAGTGCTGATGTGTGCAAGGAGTGCCTTGCCATGCAAGAGTGTCCCCCACATAGGGGAGCCCCATGCACAAGGAGTGCACCCCTCAATGAGAGCCACCCCCATGCAAAAAAAGTGCAGCCTGCCCAGGAGTGGCACCACACACATGGAGAGCTGACACAGCAAGATGACGCAACAAAAAGAGACACAGATTCTTCGTGCCACTGACAAGAATGCAAGAGGACAAAGAATGCAAGAGGACACAGTGAACAGACGCAGAGAGCAGCCAACAGGGCAAGGGGGAAGGGGAGAGTAATAAATTAAAAATAAAAAAGCTTAAAAAATAAAAAATGTATAACCATCCTTAACATTCTTTATGAGTTTGTGTTTCAAAAAGTTTTAAAATGTCCGTATGGGCCATTTTAAATTTGTAAAAAATTGTAAAAGTATATGGTGCAAAATGTAAACAATAATATAAACCATTGACCATGGTTAATAGCAATGCTTCAATATTTGTACATCAATTGTAACAAATGTACTATACCTGTGTAAATGTTATTAATAAGGGAGAGGGGGAGAGTGGGAATGGGTTGGGATTATGGGAATCCCCAAATCTTCTATGTGACTTTTCTGTAACCTATTGCTTCTTTGAAGATAAAGTGAAAAAAAATAAGACACTGAGGGACATATGGAAGAAATTGTCAATGAACATAAAAGATAACAGAGCTTACAGTAATGAAAGAATCTGTGAGGAAAAAAATTTCTTGTACTTTTTTTTGGTTTTACTTTTACCTCTTTTATTTTTATTTTTTGTATTTTATTTGCTATTATTATTATTATTTTTTCTGTCTTCGTTTTTGAGGAGGTTTTGGATCACAGAAGGGTCACAGTGGTGGCAGGTGAGAATCACTGGTGTGGGGTGTCAGTGGTGGGGGGATGTGTAGGGAGGGGGGAACCTGGGGCATGCCTCTATAGTATATGAATATGTTCAAGTGGTTATGGGGCATTATCTCTGTGTGAGGAGACCCACACAATAACCTAAGAATATTGAGTTTCCATCCTGGGAAGTCCTGCTACATTCTCTAACGAGAAGCAAGAATTGCCAAATACATGGACAGTGCTTAGTGAAGGGGGACAGACCATTACACTAGGTCCTCAGTATTGAAACTTCTACTTATGAAATTTTTCTCAAATTTCTTAGCCTAGTATTATACATTGCCTAAGAGTTACCTTCTGAAAGGTTCATTGTTGCTCAAACACGGCCTCTCTTTAAACCAAACTCAGCATATAAATGCATTACCTTCCCCAACCCCCACATGGGACATGACTCCCAGGGATGAGCCTCCTTGGCACCAAGGGATTATTATCAAGCACCAACTAGTGATGCTTTGGAAAAAGACTTGATCAAAATGGTTAAGTATTAAATACAAAAGAGTTTTTATGGCTAAGAGATCAAAGTGAGTCAGGAGGTCATTCCAGAGGTTATACTTATACTGCCACAGTAAACAACACCTAAAACAGCAGGGCTCCTGAGGGCTCTAGAGACATCTAGATACTATAAGCAGGGCAGATAATCTCAGAAATTCAGCACCCTGTCTGTGGGCCTTACTTTGGAATATATGAACCCCAATGTAACACAGTTATACTCATTTGCAAGTTCCTTACACAGAACTCTTCTGCCCCTTTTATTTGAACCTATAGTTAGCACTATATTCATTAAATATATGCCCCAGTGAATTCAATTTGCCTTGAATCTCAGCAAGAGTTGCAACACTTACTCTCCGGTTCACTGGACTTGCCCAGGACAACTAACAAAAAGATGATGATGGACAAATCCATCCCAAAAAACAGAGAGTATCTACAATTTCAAGCAAGACAGAAGTTCTGAGGGAAAGGAGAGGGAAGAATAGGTGTAACATGGGGTACTTTAGGGACATTGGAATTGTCCCGCACAACGTTGCAATGATGGATACAGGCCATTATACATTTTGTCAAAACCTATAAAATTGTGTAATGCAAAGTGTAAACTATAATGTAAACTATAGTCCATGATTAGTGGCAATGCTTCAATATATGTTCATCAGTTGTAATAAATGTACCACACTAATGAAAGATGTTGTTAATGGGGAAAAGAGTAGGAAGGGGAGGGAGTGAGATATATGAAAATCCCCTATATTTCTGATGTAACATTTATGTAATCTAAGGCTTTTAAAAAAAATTAACTCAATAAAAGAGATATCTTAGTAGTTCTAATCACTTTAATTTAAAAATGTAATTGATTTGGTCAGCCAGCAATATGAAATGAGGAGGGAAGTTTCACTGCTAGAAGCAATAGCTGTTTTAAATACCTTTCAACTGAATATATGGAGAAATTCATCAGGAAGGCCAGAATACAAGGGAGTAACTATAAGTCATTTGTTTGAAATTATTAATTCAAATCTGAAGTCTATTAGAGACTGTTTATCTTGTTAACAGCAGTACACCCGCACCTAGAACAAAATTTAAGATATAGCAGGCACAGAAGCACATATGCAAAACCTACAATTAAAAATATTTAAGTCCTTGATGACATTTCTCTTACTAGATTATTAGTTACTGGAATAAATGAATCCATGTAATCCTTTGTAACAAAGAACGGTTTTAAACTCATTATTTCTCTTGTCTTTGTTGAAATTTCCTTATAATCACATGCAACATCTTCAAATGAAGATATCAATGAATGATGCAAATTTTCTCTAAGGATCAGAATTTGTGTGACTATTATCCAGCCATTATTTCACTGAACTAAATAATTTGAATTAGTTAATATATTTCCTTCACTTTACCCCCAAACTCATTTTGCAATCAGTTTGCAATGTTTATATTTAATATAATAACTACCTGTCTAATGCAAGACTTTTCATGTCAAAAGCAATTTTTGACTCTTCAATTTCATTTTCCAGGTCTTCAATTTTACTAACAAAGAAATGTGAACAAAAGCATTTCAGCAATATCACAAAGAGCCAATAAATTATTTAAATAAATATTTAAAGTAAAAACAAATCTGTGTGTGTGTGCTTGTGTACAAAATATGAACTAAAGAGATAGATGCCATAATTTAACAGTGATTATCCCTAGGTGAGAAAAATTATGGTTGACTAAATGTTCTACAAGAATCACATAATGCTTTTTATGCCTAGGAAAAAAAGTCTCAAAGGACACACATGAAACTTAATAATAATAAATACCTCTGCGGACCAAGGTAGGGGGGTGTAAGGTGAACGAGATCTCAAGTATTACTTTATACTCCTTCATATTGTTTGAACATTTTCATTGATAATTTATAACTTGTAAGCATAATTTAAATAATAATAAACACATGGTAATGAATTTTGAATTTTTAAAATCCAGCAAAGGCCATATTCATCCTCTAATTGAAGGTGTCTTTATTAATATTTCACTTGCCCAGGTGGAAAAGAGAGTTTGAACAGAAATGCTTACCATTCTTCTACTTAGAAAGCATGAAGCAAGTGCTTTGTAAACCCCCTGCTTCCTCATGTGTTTCATGGTAGTGCTAAAGCTGAATGTTAATTAACCTCAGAAAAGTCACAAATTATCACTCGTAGTTCATTATAAAAACTATATAATGCATTAAGCTTCTATTCTACAAAATGTTTTCCTATATCTTATCTCATTGAGGCCTCACAATAATACTAAGTGGCTCAGAAAATGTGTGTATCTTTAACAGGTCACACTGTTAGTAAATAGAAGAGCCATGATTTAAACCTAGCTCTTCCTGGCTTCACAAACATGTGTCCTTGAATTGAAAGAAATAGAAATTGTGAAATGATCAGGAAATTTGAACAATGACTGCCTATTACTCTAAGCTGGTGATGTTTCTGCCAACATAATTCTCTTAAAAACTTTGTTGATCTCCTATAACTCTTCTTGAGATTCATTCCATTTGTCAAAACCCCCATCCATAAATCTCTTTGCGATAAGCCCTTTACTACCTTGGGCTTCTTCTGAGAATGCTAGGAAAAATGACCAATAGGTTCTTAAAAGCCCTAATTTTTTACTGAATAGTCCTCTGAGATGACAACTTTGAACTTTCTGCTAAACTTTTTGCCTCCAGTGTCCAATAATAATTTATTCACTCTCCTTTAACTGCTCACTGGCAGTTTCCTTGAAGGTCATCAGGCTTTTGCTAACAATCTCTTCTTTAATACTCTTTAGGTTTTCACTACCATGTTTCTCAAAGTCCTTATAACCTCTTCCCACTGCCCAATTTTAAAGTCACTCACATATTTTTAAGTATTTCTTATGGAAATACCTTACTTTCAGGTACCAAAATCTGTGCTACTTATCTATTGCTACATAACATATTAATCCAAAACTTAGTGGCTTCAAACAATAAGTATTCATTATCTTATAGTTTCTGTGGGTCACAAATTTGGGAGCAGCTTATCTGGTTATCTGACTCAAAGTTGCAGTCAAGATGCCATCCAGGGCTGACGTCATTTGAAGGCTTGACCAGGGTCAAGTTGACTACACTTTCTCATTGTTCTTTCATAGTTTTCATCATCCAAACTTTGACCATATTTTGTTAGATATATCCCAAAGTATTTCATGAACTTTGATGCTTCGTAAATAGCACTATTTTTAAATTTTCAATTTCCAGTTGTCCATAGCTAGTATATAGAACTACAGTAAAAAATAAATAAAATAAAAAAGAACTATAATTAATTGTTTATATTATCCCTCTAATTTAAGCTCTTGCTAAATTCACATATTATGTCTAGTAGCTTTTTGGTAGAATTTTCTATATAGACACATTATCTGTGAGTAAATACAGTTTTGTTTCTTCCTTTCTAATGTGTAGTTTTTTGACATCTTTTTGTTGGCTTATACATATGCTAGGATCTCCAATCTATGTCAAAGAGAAGTGATTAGAATGGAGATCCTTGCCTCATTCCCAAGCACATAATCTTTCATCATTAAGTATGATATTATCTATAGAATTTCTATAAATGCCTTTTATTAGGAAGTTCCTATCTAGTTGTAATTTACTGAGAGTTATTATCAATGGATATCGAATTTTGTCAAATTCTTTTCCTGCATGTATCAGGAGGATCATATGGTTGTTGTTCTTTGATCTGTTGACATAGTGAATTGCACTGATTGATTTTTGAACGTTAAACCAATTGTTTTAGTTTGCCAAAGGGCTGCTGATAAAAAAGTAGCAGAAATATATTGGCTTTTATAAAGAGAATTTATTTGGGGTAAAAGCTTAAAGTTCCAAGGTCTTGAAAAGCCCAAACTGAGGCACCATCAGAAATGCTTCCTCACCAAAGTCAGCTACTATTGATTCTAGAGTGTTGCCACATGATGAAGCAAAAAGGCTGCTGATCTCTGCTGAGGTTTCAGCCTACGCCTCTGGGCTTACCATCTCCTCTTGAGCTGCTCCATGGGCCCAGTCTCTTGGGGTGTCATGCTTAAAAGATCCTCTCTCATATATAGCAGGATTGAACATGGCAACTTCCTTTTCCTACTAATGTCTGAGTCAGTCTCTCTCTGTGTTTTATATCAAACCCAGCAAGGGGGCAGAGACTCAACCTGAGTCACATCTAACTAATGTAGTCCAATCAAAAGCCCCAAAGTGATCTTATCAAGTAATCTAATCTAAAGGTCCCTTGGCTGGATTTAATGCAATCAAAGGGTATCACACCCAGAAGAAAGAGATTAGTTTATAAACACAATATTTCTCATTTTGGGGTTTCATAAAATAATTTCAAACCACCACACCAAACTTGAATTCCTGGGATATACTCTACTTGGACATCATGTGCTATCTTTTTTAATATGTGGCTAGATTTGATTAACTAATATTTTATTATAAATTTTTGAATTTAGGTTTGTGAGAGAGATTAACATATAGTTTTCTTTTCTTGTAATTTCTTTCTCTGGTTTGTCATCATGGTAATGGTAGCTTCACAAAATGACTTGGGAAGTATTCCCTCCTCTTCTCTTTTCAGGAACATACATATTTACAGATGAAGGGAGGCAATGGGTGTGCATGTACATGAGATAAGTGAGACCAGAAGTTGAAAATGATGGATATATGGGAATTTATAATACTTTTCTCTGCCTTTCTGTAAATGTTTGAAATTTTCAATAATAAAAATGTTTTTAAAATAAACACACATCCTTTTCATAGCTCTATCCTACTTTCAACTAGTATGCTTGGAAAGGAGGATATCCTGCAATTTTAGCAGAAAGTAGAAAGGGTTTAGAGTCTGAGAGTTCCCAAATCCTTTTAAAGAATATACTGACCATTAGCATCCAAATGTGTATTAAGAAGAAGGCAAACTAAAATCAATTACAGCTTTAATTCAGATGTGATTTTAATATAGTCTTAATTTCTTGACTATTTCTTCAACTTAGCTTTAAAAAAAATCTATCCTGTAAGGCAATGGTTGTCAAACTTTAGTGTCCATAGGTATCACCAAGAGAGACTGTTAAAACACAGACTGTTGAACCACATCCTCAGAGTTTCTGATTCAGTAGATTTGGGGTATAGACCAAGAATCTGCATTTCTAACAAGTTCCCAGCAACCGCAATTTGAGAACTGTTGCTCTAACATAATGCTTAAGATCTTGGAAATTTCAAACTTGCTCACAATTTAAACCCTGGATTCAATCCATATAGAATATTATTTAGTTCAAAAGTTATATGGACTCTAATTTCCCAGTGTCCTGTTAGGCTCTGAAGATACAAGGATACATATTAATGCATTGTCCCTGCCATTGACAATTTCATTGTCAAAGGTCCTTATCTTTAGTCCTGTTTAGTAATTTGACACTATATTTACGTTCTATTCTGATCTAAGTTATTTCACTTGAAATAGATTATTTTTAACTGCTCTATAAAATGAATTAACAGTTGAGTTCAGCTTATAGTGCAAAAACAAGTATTTCTTCTGCATCTAGTTGTAGATGTACAACATCTACAATATTGTCTAAAACTGGAAGGGACCTTAGGAATCATCATATTCACCCACCCACCACCATTTTACAGTTGAGGAAACAAAGGCCCGGAAAAAAATGAGGAAACTTTCCCAAGGTCATGAACCTAATAAGTGGCAGAACTAGAACTAAGTAGAAGTCATTAGACTCCCAGTACAATACTCTTTTCCTGATATCAGGCCTCATGACTTAAATTCCTACATGAAGGAAAATAATTGATCTCCTTACCTAGGAAACATTTCAAAACTTTCAGTGGAATTTCACAATTAAGATAGATTACTGAAGAGCTTTGTAAATTAAGAAGAAAAGATGAGAAAAAAAAAAGATGAAGCAATGGCATGGTGGTGATTGTGGTGGTGACAGTAGTAATTAGTAACTTCCTCTGTGCTGTTTTGTGACTTTCTTGGAACATTAACTCTTCTCAATAACCTTATGAGATATATACAGTTATTACAATCATTTTACATATGAGGAAACTGAGGCACAAAGAAAAGTTTAAAACTTGCCTAAAAAGACTTTTTTTTTAGCATTTAATTCCACTATTCACCTTTTGTATAATTTATTTCCCCAAAGTTACTAAATTCTGCTAGGATGATGATATAACTAATAATTAATCATTGAATAGAGTTGCATAATTCTTCAAACCCCCAAATCTTTTGGGGATAGCTTAACAAATCTCAGAAAGACAGTTGATAACAGAAGAAATTTTAAATTCTTTTTTCTATGCCTATCAGAAACTAAAGAACTCTGTCCTGAGCAAGTCAAATATTAAATTAAAAATTGTTCTTTTAAGAGAAATAAAAATAAATCTAAAAAGAAAAAATTCTCTTAGCACCTAGGATTCATGACTAGGTCATAGACTTCGTTGGAATGGAGTATGTGCAAAGTACACACACACACACACACACACACACCTCATTCAATTTCATGTATAAACAAGCATTACCTTACACCTTGGGGAATTATTTTTAGCTATCTTTAGTCAAACTGGTTTCACTTGGCAGCCTGCAAACCCCTACAGGTGGCACCTATTCTCTATGAAGTGTTTCCTTTTCCCAGAACTGAGACATTGGCATCACATACCTCCTTACCCTTTCTAACATCTGCTTCTACTTACATGCCAGCTAAGGCCACCTGACCTGTGAAAGGAAACAAAACAAAGGTTCCTGGTCATTATCTACCAAAAAGTCATGTTTTGCTCACCCATACCCTGGAAACACATTGGGAAACTCAAATGGGTGGAGAAGCATTAGTCTACCTTACGAAGGCGCTAAGGAGAAAATATTTCCCTTATTCATCTAATGGTGTCAAATAGAAAATAAGGAAGAACTCTAGACTCTAGAGCCTAGAGAAATCAATTTATGGTGTGACTAGTGATTCACTACCATTTCCCAAGCACTGCATATCGCCAGGAGCTGCAGAGGATATAGAGAAGTATAAAACATGCCCTAAAGAGGTTTTTAAGATTAGGAAGTTAGAATACATACATTATAGAATAATTATCCATAAAGGGCTAAATACATGGTGTGCCAAGCAATAAATATCATAGAAGGAATAATAACTGAGGACTGCAATGATGGGAAACCTCATTGGTGGTTTGACCTGAAGAAAGTGAAAAGTAACTTATTTCAAAATGAAATTTCGTTCTTTTAAATAGTCTACCAGGATGAAAATTACCAAATCACAGCTCTCCTAAAGCTAAGCCCCATGAAATCCAAGGAAATCCTTGCCCATATTTCCTAAATTTGTGCCTTTTTCTGTTTCTCTTCTTTTCCTATAGTCAGTGTTCAATTATCTATAGGCAGGTATCTGCTAGGAACAGATACTTATCTGTAGGAACTAAAGAAACTAAAGAGGATAAATCTAGAGATGTTTCATAACCTTTATTTTTGCCTTTAGTTTCCATTTCCAGTTTCCAAAACTTTCACTAAACCTGATTTTAAAGCACTGACGTGTAATGATTTGAAGACGTACGTGCACAAGTCTACAAAGTCTTCTGCAAGAAGGATATTCATTGTAATATAAAATGAATGAAAGCTTAAAAATGGAAACAACTTTAACGTCTACCAGTTGGGAGGGATTAACTATATTGTTAATGGAAAAACAACAGGCTGCCAACCAGTAATATCTCACAGGATTCCATTTAGTTCAAACACAAAAGGGCATTTGTACCATGTGCATTGATACCATGTACAACCATAAATAAATTCTGGGAGGCAATATGAAGAATATGGCATTAGCAGTCGCCTTTTATTTTTTTCATCTTAGTATTTCTTGTGTTGGTTCAGATTTTGAAGTCTATGTATTACGTTTATAATTTTAAAAACTAGTTTAATTAATATACATTTATCCATATACATAATATTTATATTTTTGCTTTTTTGGATCCTCTACTTTACAAACAAATGACCTAGAAATGTCCACTCAAAGTGAGGCAGAATATTAACCAAAGGTCATAAAAATCAACCACCAGGAATGAAGAGTGATCTAATGATATAATTAGATCTCATGTAATTATCATATCTTTTCATTAAGGGTGTCAGTCATCACCTCCCAGAGAATCAAATTTTCCTCAAACAATAGCTGGATAAATAATTTGACTTTTTGTTGCTAACAGTTCAAAGTCACGGAGCTTGAATTTCAAAATGGGTACTGAAATACACATGGCTCGTGGAACTGATCAGAAATTGTGAAAGGCTAAAGGTGTAAGAAGCGAGAAATGTGTTGATACAATGCTCTACCAGCTCATGATATTTTGCGACAGCTGCCAGCCTTGAGTAAGTTTGAGGAGTTCTAGAAGTGGAAGTGTCCTTTCTTCTCCTTTGCCTGCTAGAGCTCTGAGCAGGGTGACGTGATGGTCACAAGCTCTGTGTTTGGGATCAGGAGATAAGTGGGGGAGGCTCAGCCCATTCTGCTGATGCACCAGTTCAGGGAAAGTCAGTGGCACAGCCCGTTGCCTTCCGCTTGGCTTGAATAAAATCAGGAAAAGTGGTTTAGACTCAGTAATTTCTCTGCTCTCCTCAGGGTCCACGTGTTTCCTGACCCTTGACCTCTTTTTCTATGCAAGGGCAGTCACCTGCCCATGAGCTTAGCTGACAGTGACATCCTGCCCATCTCTATGTCCTGGACCCATCATTGTGGTTCTTCGATCTGCTTATTTCTGCAGATAGTTTGTTTCACTGCCCAGTCATTTTCTAGCGACACCATCACCTAACACATCTCTACGCTGGTTTTCTTGTTTAACAGGAATGGAAGCCTTTGAAATAGAACGTGGGAGGAGGGATGTGGTGAGGGGACATCGGAGTTGGGAGGTTTATAGGGAGCCCCCCCAACCAGCTAATTTAAATAGTTAAGCATAACCTTCAGGAAATAAGTTAAGCCTCCATAATTTTCTTTTCCTCTTCTTGCTAAGGGGAGGATTATAACAACAACAAAACATCTGGTCAACACTGACAGTTCAGCCCGTCCTCTCCTAAGATAGGAAAATTTGGGGACACTCAGAAACAGATATGGGTCAGCACTGGATGTCCATCTGTCTGGTTACATCCCACAGGCAAAGTGTGTATCATAGATGACACAAATTCTAACAGTGGTATAGTGGAGAGTGCTGAACTGAGAGTCAAACGGCCTGATTTCAATACCAGGTCTGCCACTAACATAGTCTGGGCCTCATTTCTTCATTATCAAGAGATGGGAAAGATCTTTAAAATCTCTTCCTAGAGGGATGGATAACACTCAGTTGCATTTTCTACTATATGGAGACTACAAAGAGTCACCTCCCACAAGTGTCTTAGAATGAGGCAATCCTCCCTCACACTGGTGAAAACTCAGAATTAATTATATCACCTGTTATTTGTGCTACTCTCTGAAAACACTAGAACGTTTTCAGAAATTACACATTACCTCAGTTATGTAAATGGAAAATTAAGTTAATTTTCTCCACGGAAGCCTGAGAACCTTAATTGTGGCAGAAGAGATACACAGAAAATACATAGATGATCAGATAGGTAGATAGGTAGGTAGATGTGGATGGATGATAAGTAGGTAGATAGATGGATAGATAGAAGCAAGGTGATAAGCCTGGTCTCTAGAATTAGACTACTTTGCTTCATATCACACCACCACAATTATCTGGCTGTATTACCTCAGGCAAATTAGCTTCACTTACTTGTGACTCAGTTAACTTACCTCACACGATGGTAGGTTACCCCTCTACCATGACCCCTACTACCAAATCCTCACCCACACACACCCATAGTTAAACAACTAGCCATTTGGTATGTATTTTTCTATGATATATATAGATATGCATAAATAAATATCTTTTTATTACTATTTTTAAAAATGGGTTCTACAAAATACATTGTTCTGAGATTTGATTTTTTTCCACATAGCAAAATGCCTATCAGTTACAGACATTATCCATACACCAAAATATATCAATACATATCCCTATTGATGAATATTTAAGTGATTGCATATGTTTCTATGACATAAATAAAACATCAACAGACAGCTTTTAATGTCTTTTTTCTCATGTGTGACTATTTCCATAAGGTAGATTCCTGTCTTGTGGAGTCATAAGGCATGTGCACTAAAAGATTTTAAATTAGAATCATACTTTTCCCTAAAAGGACATTATCAATTTCTACTCCCACAAACAATTTGAGTTTGCATGTTTCTCTACATCCTTATTTATCATTATTGAATATTGCTAATATTTAAAATTTTTCCTATCTAATGGGGAAAATATGGTATTTTATTTTAATTTACAATTCCTTGATTATTTTTTAGGTTGACCACAATTTTTTTTTAAACCTTTACTGTGTTTTACCTCCCCCCACTCACCCAAACACTTATCTGCAAATGCTACCAATTACTGTGAACAAGGCATTGTACAGTATTCAGCTGGTAAGGTAATCATTAACTTGGGTATATATTTCTTCACATTGGTGTCAGAGCTGCAGAGGAGAGAGGGTTTTCATTCTAAGAGCTATATTCTTATTGTCTTTATTTTTGGTTTTTGTGTTTTTTCTAATTATTTGACTTGGAAATCCAAATTTGAAATTGATGTTGTTCAGATAATCATTATAAACACTTCACTCAATTAGACGGAAGAAAATTCTATTGAAACCCAAACACTCCATTCATGTCAAATTTCTTTAAAGATCTCAACATCATTACTCACTACTAGTGGGAACATGGGGAAAGGGTATTCTCATGCTGCAATCCTTTGGGGAGCAATCTAATCACATTTATTAAACTTAAAAGTATGTATACTTTTGTGTGATCTACGTATCTTTAAAAAAAAAAAAGAAAAGAAAAAGAAAGTACATATACCCTTTGTCCCAGTATCCTACTTCTTGGAGTCCAACTCTAGAAATGATAGCACCAATATGAAATATCATACGTACTGGGTCAGTACACATAATCAATGTGATTATGAATTTCCAGGAGATCTTGTTAAAGTATAGATTCTAATTCAGTAGCCTGGGGGTAAGACCTGAGATTCAGCATTTCTAACAAGCTCCCAGGGGATGACCATACTGCTAGCACACGGTTAACACCTGAGTAACAAGGATGTTTAGTGTAGCATTGTCAATTAAAAAACAAAATTGAAAACAGGAAATAAGGAGTGAATATTCATCAGTATGCTCAAAAAATTAGAAAATATTCACATCACTGTGATAAAAGAATATTAAAAAAACATAATTTATATAATATTTAAATAAAAATCATATAAATATTAAAATAATGAAATAATGATACACTAGTAGATTTGGAAGGAATTCCACAAGCAACATGCAAAAACAAGGATAAAAATCCATGCATGGAGATATGGATGGATAGATGTTGGGTGGGAGATGTGTGTGCGTGTATGTACAATAATATCATCACTGAGAAAATATTTATTAGGTTGTTAGAATTAGTTACTTTGTGAAGGGGAAGAAGGCAATGTGGGAGGGAAGAAAAATAAGCACAAAAAAGGGAAAAAAGAAAACTAGCAGTTTTAGCATATTTAGGTTCACATTAGTGGAAATTAATATATTTATGTGAGGATATGTATAAAGAAATTTAAAATGTTTAAGACAAAAAAGTTAAATAAGTGCAACAAAATTAAATAAAAAGATAAAAATCTAGGTTCCTATCTCCCAATAATTAGCTTTTTTTTTTTTAATAACCCTGAACCTCATACATGGGAAGCAGGTGGTCCACTACTGAGCTACATCCACTCCCCAATGAGAGTTGTTTGTTCATTTGTTTTTAGGAGGTATTGGGGATCAAACCATATATGGGAAGAGGAGCTCAACCATTTGAGCGATATCCGCTCCTCAATAATTAGCTTTTTTACTTTGGTTACATCACTTAATTGTCTGTATTAAATATCTCTACTAATTTGCAAGGTCCCATCTAGTTCCAAAATTCTAAAAAAAAAAAAAAATGTGGCATTGCCTTCAAAGGCAAAGCAGAGGGTTACCCTATGAGCCAGCAATCATGGCTATAAACCTAAGAGAAATAAAAGCATGTACACACAAAAATCTGCATTATTCGTAATAGAAAGAGTAGAAACATCCTAGATGCTCAACTGATGAATATATAAACAAAATGTGGTATATCCATTTCAAAATGTGGAATATTATTCAGCCATAAAAGGGAATGAAGTGCTGATATATGCTACAAAATGGATGAACCATGAAAACTTTATGCTAAGTAAAAGAAGACAGTCACAAAGGACAACACACTGTTCAATTCCATATATAAGAAATATCCAGAATAGGCAAATCTATAAAGACAGAAAGTAGATTAATAGTTGCCTAGAGCTGGTGGAGGGGGATACAGAGTTGAGGGTAACATAGGGTTCTTTTTTGAAGTGATGAAAATGCTCTAAAACTGACTGTGGTGATGGTTGCACAATTCTGTGACTATACATAAAGCCACTTTGCCTGGGTGAATTGTATGATATATGAGTTATATCTCCATAAAGCTGCCAAAAACATTTTATGACTAAAAATCAATTTTCTCATATGAAAGAACAATTAATTTCTACTATTTCTTGGGAATTTTTTCCTAATTCTGGACTGGAGGATTTTTCCTCTAGAAAGGTGAAAATGCTATAACTTCTACAATACCTGGAATTTTTACTCATTTTTAATATAGTTTGTAGTGCTAATACAGATCTGAAATGATTCCACTATAAATTCATGATCATCAACTTAAGTGGACCCTAGTAAGCTTAACATTTCTCACTTTTTCTTTCTCCAGGAAACTTTCTCTAAACCTTCATCACTTTCTTCAAACCCTTTACTCCACCCAACATTATGGAAAAAAGAAAACCCATCCATTGGAATGCCTTATCTCCCCACTACTAAACATGTAAAGCCTACCTATATCTGATCCTGTCCTATTTTTATTACTTCTCACTTAAAGATAATCCCCTTTTTTATGCTTTAAACTTTAGTCTCTGCCACTTTCTTAGGACCCTAACACTAACAGCAATCCTATTTTATTCCTACAGACTTCTTATGCTTCATTTACTATCTACCTGGCATTCGCAGTCTCTGAAGTTTACGATTCGTGCCTAAAGTTAATGGTAGTATATATCTTTCCATATTTTTTGAAATTACATAATATAAACATATTTATCATATTTAAAACTCTCAATATTGTGTTTTACAAAAAATAGGATGATAGATTTAAGTCATTCTTAATAGCTGCATGATATTCTATTACAGGTATATGCTATAATTTATTCACCCCTTCCTTGACAGGTATTTGGGTTGCCTCTTTGGTAAACAATCCTGCAATAAATATTCCTGTAAGTGAACCCTTACACCTGGTGCTTTTGTTTCTTTATGCTAAATTCTTAGAAGTGACATTGCTAGGTCAAAGTCTATGTCAATTTAAATTTTAATAGGTATAGGTTTTAGAAATTCCTAAAAAGCTTCAGCAATTCTTAATTCCAACAATAAGGCAAGAGGTTTCCTTTTCCCCCAGCTCTTGCTTATACTGAATTTTCTCAATATTTTAAATTTTGGCCAGTCTGATGGGGGAAATAAGTGATTCCAGTGTTATTTGCATTTCCTAAGTGCTACCAAACTTAAAAACTATAACCTATAACAGGATAACATCTCAGAATATTAATCTGTGTGTTTTCTGTGTGCTCTCACTGGTACCTTTCATCTCTGAGGGGTATTTTTCTATCAACCTGCCCCTCTCCCACTTGAAGCTTACCCCAAAGCAGAAACAAAGACTTAAAGAAATCTAAGGCCTAAGTGTAACTAAGAAGACTTGAATGCATTTTCCCTCTCCCCACTAGTAGATAGGACTGTGACTGTGAAGGAGTCACAGATGAAATTGGGGAAAGAGATGAAATTGGGCAAAGAAGAACCACCCTAACTGGGAGCAGATAAAGGGTTGGAAAGTCTAGAATTTTGGAGCACAAAGTGGGAGGAAGAAATACTTTCCACCAAGAGTACCAGGAAACAGAGCAGAAGGAAATCAGTGTGGGGTAGTTCTCAAGATGGACATTCAACATCTCCCTCCCCAGCCACTAACAACACTCCATCCAATAGTACTGGACATTTGAAGACCCTCTGAACATTGATACATTGAAAGGAGATGGGGGTGGTAGGTGGGGTGATGTCAGAATTGGGGGATGGGGTTAGGGGAAACTTTTCCCCTGACTCAAGTGGAACGAAACAGAAAAATCCAGAGTTTCCCTAAAAGCCCATAAGCACCATAGACACTGCCATTGTTACATGTTTATTGACCATTTATTTACATTTTATCTTCTGAGAATTGCTAGTTCATGCTAGTGTCCACTTTTCAATTGAACTGTTTATTTTTTCCATGTTATTTTATAAAAATTCTCCATAGATTACAGAGACAAACCTTCTGTCAAATAGGTTGCAAATATGTTCTCTCTTGACTCATCATTGGTCTTTTGATTTTGTTCATGGTATTTGGTCAACAAAAGTTTTGAGTTTGTAAGTTGTTGTTTCAATGCTTTCTCTTTATTTCTTTTATGATTCCTGTCTTGCTTAAGAAAACCTCTCTAAGCTCAAGGTTGTACAAAGCTTCTTCTGGATTATCTTCTAATAGCTTAATAATGTTTTAAAGATGTTATTTTATACATTTAGATCTTTAATCCATCTGTAATTTAAGTTTGTACATAATATATACCAGGTTGTAATCTAATTTTATTGCCACATTCAAATCCTGGTTCCACCACTTGAAAGCTGTGTGACTTTGGACCAGTTACTAAACCTCACTGTGTTTCAGTTTCTTCATGTGTAAATAGGGATAAAAATAGCATTTCTCTCAAAGAGTTGCCATGAGGGTTGAGCAAATACATGAAAAGCTCTTAGACTAGTACCTGGCAAATAACTGCACTAAATTCTAGTTATTTGCTGACCCAGTTGAAAAGTCCTGCCACCATTTATTAAACAGTTTTTTCCAATAAAGAATGCCCCTTTAAGCAATATAAAGTTAGTATATATACTTGGATTTTTCCAACACAGACTTTTCTGTGTTCCACTGGTCTATATGTGTACTCCATAGTGCTTTGTGTTTTGTGGTTTTTTTAAAGATATATTTATTTATTTTCCCCACTTCCCCTCCTGCCCTGCTGTTTTTGTTATCTGTGTTGCCTTCTCTTCTCATTTTCTGTCCTCTAGGATTCACCAGGATTTGATCCTGGAGCCCTCTGATGGGGAGAGAGGTTCCCTGTCAATTGTGCCACCTCAGTTCCTGGTATCTGCTGTGCTTCACCTTGACTCTCCCCTTGCCTCTCTTTTGATGCATCATCTTTTTGCTGCGTGACTCACTTGCATGGGGCATTGGCTCACCATGTGGGCACTCACACAGGCACTGGCATGCTGTGTGGGCATGCATTCTCTTCTTTTTCACCAGGAGGCTCCAGGGATCAAACCTAGATCCTCCTGTATGGTAAGTGGAAGTTCTATCAATTGAGCCATATCCTCTTCCCTCCATAGTGGTTTTTTTCCTTCTTTTTATTTTTATTTTTTAAATTAATTAATTAATTTTTAATGTTACATTAAAAAAATATGAGGTCCCCATATACCCCCCACCCCCTCACCCCACTCCTCCCATAACCACAACTTCCTCCATCATCATGGGACATTCATTGCACTTGGTGAATACATCTCTGAGCACTGCTGCGCCACATGGGCAATGGTCCACATTAGAGTTTACACTCTCCCCCAGTCCACCCAGTGGGCGATGGGAGGACATACAATGTCCAGTAACTGTCCCTTCAGTACCACCCAGGACAACTCCAAGTCCTGAATATGCCCCCACATCACATCTCTTCTTCCCATTCCCACCCTCAGCAGCTATCATGTCCACTTTCTTCATCTCAGTGTTACATTTACTTCCACTACTAATCACATTAGTTCCAGAATAGAGTATCAGTAAGTCCACTCTAATCCATACTCTATTCCTCCATTCTTTGGACCATGGGATGGCTATGTCCACTCCACCCCTCTATTGAGAGGGTGCCTCGACGCCACTTGGATGATGGATGCTATTCTCTAGTTTGCAGTTGTAGGTACTCTTGGCTCCCTGGTATGGTGGTTGACCTTCTTCACCTCCCTGTTAGCTGGCTGGGGTAAGTCCAATAAACCACGGGCTAGGAGTTGCAAGTCTGTTGAGGCTCAGGTCCTGGATATCACATAGGTAGTCCAGAGATTGAGGTCCCCCAAATATACACTAAACCTCAGCACCAACCACAGATCCAGTAAAAGTGACAGGAGAGGCTTGTGAACAAAGATCACACCTGAGTCCAACTCCATCACACTCAGGACCACAAACTCCAAAGCAGGACCAACTGACATGGTACTGAAGTCCATCTGCCATGACCATAGAACCTGTGGGTGTCTGTAGCCCTCAGAAAAACCAATACCTGGGGTTGTATCTACATTAGCTGTCTCTGGGACTCTGCTGAGGTGTGCTTAAGGGTGACCCTTCTGATGACCAGCTTTTTTTTTTGGAGACTCATAGCCATATAAACTCATTTGACCTTTCCATTTCCCCCTTTATTCAGGGTCAAAAAGCATTTTTAACTCCTGATATTACATGTAGGCTGAGATATTCTGCTGGTCTGAGTTGACCCTTTTACTCAAGGTCGTTCTCCAGCCACATCATCAGCTGGTACTTGGTAGTAATCCCTCGGTGCCAGGGAGGCTTATCCCTGGGAGTCATGTCCCATGCTGAGGGGAGTTTACATGCTGAGTTTTGCTTCGGACTGGCCACATTTGAGCAAAATGGAGGCTCTCAGGAGGTAACTCTTAGGCACCCTGCAGCTCTAGGTCTAGTTCTTATTTCAGGCACACAGGCCCACAAGCATAGTTATAAGCATCAAGGGCTCATTGTTGGACCATCCTTCCTTATTAGTCTTAGCCATTGCACTCAGAGGATTGTTGCTGTTCCATTGGGGAATGCAACAGAGCTCCCCCAGATAGGAACTCAGCACTCCCCCAGTCATCGTTCCCAACTGTAACCATTATAAAAATATCCAAACATTTTTTTGCACCCCGCATATATGCCCTGGAGAACTACCTCCCAACCATGCGACCCCCACCAATAATACCCCATACCAGTATTCCTCCCCCACCACCATCAAACCCCTCTGTGGTCCAAAACCTCCCTGAAAATGAAGCCCAATATATTGCCAGGTTCCATTAATAGTAAAATGGGATATAGTGATGGGTTTAGGGGTTAGATATAGAATACATACTAATTTAGAAAAATTAAAGTAAAAATAAATTGGGGTATCAAAAAATTAAAAAATTAAAAAGCTTTGTTTTTGATGTTTTGCCTTCCATCACTGCAATAAGTGTTGCCCTGTATGCACATTGGCAAGGCAACTTCTTCCATCTCTTCCTCAGGGTCTACGTCCTTTCTTTTTCTTTTCTTTTCTTTCTTTTTTTTTTTTTGTTTCTAATTATTAAGCTTGTCTTCACAAAAGTTTTAGACCACAGTAATTCATATATACAATATACAGTACTCCCATATATTCAACATCAGACACTTTGTCCCTTGCCCAGCAATAATCTTTTTACATATTCATACTATATTTACTGCAACTGATGTACAGATATTGATACAATAGCTTTCAAACAAGGTTACACTTGGGTTTGCATTGTGGTCTATATTTTAGACTATATAATTTTCTAAATTTTTAGTTATCTTATATTTTACATTATGATTTACATTTTAGCCTATAGGCTCCTATACATTTTTGGGTGTAATTTAACATGTCCTATATCCATCCTTGCATAATCTTGTGGAACACTTCCATTGCCCCACAGTTACACTGATTCCACCTATTCAATACCTCTTTCCCCCTCTCCTCAGGGCCCACAGTGACAATCATTCTTCATTGCTTGAAGGGCCATGTTCAGAGAAACTTGCAACAATGTTGAGGGCTTGACAAGCTCGCCTGCCCTAATGCATTGGGAGCCACCATTTCTCTCGAGAGATACAATTCCCTCTATTTGAGAACATCAGTCCTCCCCAGGATGTGGGTATACCTTCACTCTCATTGTATGCATTTCCATCCAATGATACACTACAAACACTACAACAAAATGAACACTTGCACATTCCCTAGAAGCTTGTCCTGTGTCAGATTCTCTGCTTTAAGCATCTTAAACAGGTAACCTTCTTTATTATATTTTTGAAAAAGTTTTGTCAACAATATACTCTCAACCACATACCTGACAATCTCCTATGTTCATATGTTCCCCCACCCTCCCCCCAATTTCTTGGGCAATATTACCCATCCTCCCATCCCTAGCCCCCCTCAAGCCCACAAAGCCCCACCCAAAGGTATCCCTATGCCCCCATTTTATCCCTTCCCTGTACAAATACTTACCTCCTGCTTATCATAGATTTCACCCAGGTAGGTGTCAGCTCATGACCTTCCTCTACCCCCCAAATTCCTTTAAGCCTATCATCCAGTTTCTAACTTTCTGAGGCAGCTTGGTTTACTTATTTCATATCATTGAGGTCATGTAGTATTTGTCCTTCAGTGCCTGGGTTGCTTCACTCAACGTAAGATTCTCAAGGTTCATCCATGTTATCACATGTGTTTGTAGTGTATTCATTCTTAAAACTGAGTAGTATTCCATTGTATGTATATATCACTTTTTATTTATCCATTCATCTGTTGATGGGCATTTGGTTTGATTCCAACTTTTGGCAATAGTGAACAATGCTATGAACATTGGTGTGCATATATCAGTTTGTGTCCTTGTTTTCAGTTCTACTGGGTATATACCCAGCAGTGGAATTGCTGGGTCATATGGCAAATCTATAGCTGGTTTTTAGAAATTTGCCAGACTGTCCTCCAGAATGGCTGGATCCTTCTGCATTCCCATCAGCAGTGGATGAGTGTTCCCTTTCCTCCACATCCTCTCCAGCACTTGTAGTCTTCTGTTTTTTTCATAGCTGCCAATCTTATGGGAGTAAGATGGTACCTCATTGTAGTTTTGATTTACATTTCCCTAATAGCTAGAGATTTGGAGCATTTTTTCCTGTGCTTTTCAGCCATTTGTATTTCTTCTTTGGAGAAGTGTCTGTTTAAATCTTTTTCCCATTTTTCAAATGGGTTGTTTGTCTTTATTTTCAAGATATAGGAGTACTTTGTATACACAGGATATAAGTCTCCTATCAGATATACGGTTACCAAATATCTTCTACCATTTTCACTTTCTTGACAAACTCTTTTGAGGTGCAGAAGGCTTTAATTTGGGGGAAGTCCCATTTATGTTTGTTCTTTGGCTGCTCATGCTTTGGGTATGAAGTTCATGAAGCCATTTCCTATTACAAGATCCTGTAGATGGTTCCCAACATTGCTTTCCAAAGTCTTTATGGTCTTAGTTCTTATATTTAGGTCTCTGACCCATCTTGAGTTGATTTTTGTATAAGGTGTGAGCTGGTAATCATCTTTCATTCTTTTACATATGGATATCCAGTTCTCCAGGCACCATATGTTGAAGAGGCCATTCTCTCCTAGTTGAGAGGGTTTGGTGGCCTTATCAAATATTATATGACTGTATATATGAGGATCTATATCAGAACTCTCAGTTCGGTTCCATTGGTCCGTGGGTCTATCCTTGTGCCAATACCATGCTGTTTTCACTACGGTAGTTTGTAGTATGTTTTGAAGTCAGGTAGTGTGATTCCTCCAATTTCATCTTTCTTTTTCAATATGTCTTTGGCTATTCAGGGCCTCTTTCCTTTCCAAATAAATTTCATAGCTAGTTTTTCTAGTTCATTAAAGAATGCTGTGTTGATTTTTATTGGGATTGCATTTAATGTGTAGATCAGTTTTGGTAGGATAGACATCTTAATAATATTTAGTCTTCCTATCCATGAACAGGGAATGTTCTTCCATTTATTTAGGTCTTCTTTGATTTCCTTGAACAGGGTTGTGTAGTCCTCTGTGTATAAGTTTTTTACATCTTCAGTTAAATTTATTCCTAGGTATTTGATTTTTTTATTTATTATTGTAAATGGTATTTGTTTCTTGATTTCCTCCTCTGATTGGTCATTATTGGTGTACAGAAATGCTACTGATTTTTGCACATTGATCTTATAACCTGCAACTGTACTGAACTCATTTATGAGTTCTAGAAGCTTTCTTGAAGACTTCTCAGGGTTTTCTATGTATAAGATCATGTCATCTGCAAATAATGAAATTTTGACTTCTTCCTTTCCAATTTGGATGCCTTTTATATCTGGTTCTTGCCTCAGTGCTCAAGCAAGTACTTCTAAGACAATGTTAAATAGAAGGGGGAAGCAGACTTGGCCCAGTGGTTAGGGCATCCATCTACCACATGGGAGGTCCGCGGTTCAAATCCCAGGCCTCCTTGACCCATGTGGAGTTGGCCCATGCACAGTGCTGATGTGCACAAGGAGTACTGTGCCATGCAGGGGTGTCCCCTGCATAGGGGAGCTCCACATGCAAGGAGTGCACCCCATAAGGAGAGCTACCCAGTGCAAAAGGAAGTTTAGCCTGCCCAGGAATGGTACCGCAAACAAGGAGAGCTGACACAACAAGATGATGCAAAAAAAGAAACACAGATTCCCATGCCACAGACAACAACAGAAGTGGACAAAGAAGAACATGCAGCAAATAGACACAGAGAACAGACAACTGGGGTGGGCGGACAGGGGGAGCAGGGGCGCAGGGGAGAGAAATAAATAAATAAATCTTAAAAAAAAAAAGTTAAATAGAAGGGGTGATAGTGGGCATCCTTGTCTTGTTCCTGATCTTAGAGGGAAGGATTTTAGGATTTCACCATTGTAAATTATGTTGGCTGTGGGTTTTTCATATATACCCTTTATCATGTTCAGAAAATTTCCTTGTATTCCAATCCTTTGCAGTATTTTTATCAAGAAGGGGTGCTGTATTTTGTCAAATGCTTTTTCTGCATCTATAGATATGATCATGTGATTTTCTTCCTTCAATCTGTTTATATGGTGTATTATACTAATTGATTTTCTTATGTTGAACCATCCTTGCATACCCAGAATGAATCCCCCTTGGTCATGGTGTATAATTTGTTTAATGTATTGTTGAATACGATTAGCGAGTATTTTGTTGAGGATTTTTGCATCTAGGTTCATTAGAAAAATTTGTCTGTAATTTTCCTTTCTTGTGGTGTCTTTGTTTGGCTTTGGTATTAGGGTAATGTTGGCATCATAGAATGAGTTAGGCAATGTTCCTTCTGATTCAATTTTTGGGAAGAGTTTAAGCAAGACTGGTGTCTATTCTTT
Organism: Dasypus novemcinctus; assembly: GCF_030445035.2. Taxonomy (NCBI): domain Eukaryota; kingdom Metazoa; phylum Chordata; class Mammalia; order Cingulata; family Dasypodidae; genus Dasypus; species Dasypus novemcinctus. The sequence continues at coordinate 152,815,007 of NC_080673.1, read as the reverse complement.
CTGGAATGTTTTGTAGAATTCACCTGTGAAACCATCTGGCCCAGGGCTCTTCTTAGTTGGGAGGTTTTAATCACTAATTCTATCTCTTTACTTGTGATTGGTTTATTGAGATCATCAATTTCTTCTTTCATCAATAGAGGCTGCTTTTGTGTTTCTAGGAATTTGTCCATTTCCTCTAAATTGTCATTCTTGTTGGAATATAATTTTTCAAAGTATCCTCTTATGATAGTCTTTATTTCTATGGGATCAGTGGTGATATCTCCTTTCTCATTTCTTATTTTGTGTATTTGCATCTTCTCTTTTTTTCTTTGTTAGTCTAGCTAAGGGTTTGTCAATTTTATTAATCTTCTCAAAGAACCAGCTTTTGGTTTTGTTTATCTTTTCAAGTGCTTTCTTATTTTCTATTTCATTTAGTTCTGCTCTTATCTTTGTTATTTCTTTCTTTCTTCTTCCTGTGGGGTTACTTTGTTGTTTTTTTACTAAATCCTCCAAGTGTGCAGTTAGTTCTTCAATTTTAGCTCTTTCTTCTTTTTTGATGTATGAATTTATGGTTATAAATTTCCCTCTCAGTACTGCTTTTGCTGCATCCCATACATTTTGGTATGTTGTGTTATCATTTTCATTAGTTTCAAGGTAGTTATTAATTTTTTTTGAGATTTTCTCCTTGATCCACTGTTTTTCTAAGAGTGTGCTGTTTAATTTCCATATCTTGTTGTGAAATCTGGGCCTCTGGCCCTTGCAGATTTCCAGCTTTACTCCACTATGGTCAGAGAAATTATTTTGTATGATTTAAATATTTCTGAATTCATTGAGACTTTCTTTGTGGCCTAGCATATGGTCTAAGTTGGAGAATGATCCACGTGCACTTGAGAAAAACGTATATCCTGCTGTATTTAGGTGTAATGTTCTGTATATGTCTATTAGGTCCAGCTCCTCTAATATACTGTTCAAAGTTTTTGTTTCTTTATTGATTCTCTTTTGAGATGTTCTGTCCAAAGTTGATAGTGGTGTATTAAAGTCCCCCGCTATAATTGTAGAGCCATCTATTCTTTCACTTAGTTTTTCCAGTGTTTGCCTCACGTATTTGGAAGTGCCCTTGTTAGGAGTGTAAATGTTTATGATTGTTCGTTCTTCTTGAAAGATTATCCCTTTCACTAATATGCAGTGTCCATCTTTGTCTCTCACAACTGTTTTGCATTTAAAGTCTATTTTGTCTGATATTAATATAGCTACTCCTGCCCTTTTTTGGTTATTGTTTGCTTGTAAGATTGCTTTCCAGCCATTCACTCTCAACCTCCTTGAATCCCTGGGTCTAAGATGAGTTTCTTGTAGACAACATATAGATGGGTCATATTTCCTTATCCAGTCTTCCAATCTGTGTCTCTTAACAGGTGAGTTTAATCCATTGACATTTAGTGTTATTACTTTCAAGGAATTACTTATATTAGTCATGTTTTCTTTAGGTTTGTGTTTGTCTTATGTTGTTTGATTTTTTTTTTTTGTAGTTTTAGTTGTTTTTACACTCTCCTCCAACTCTGTCTCTCCTGTTTGTTTCTTTCCTTCTGCAGAACTCCCTTTAGTATTTCTTGAAAGACAGGTTTCTTGTTGGCATACTCTCTTAGTTTCTGTTTATCTGTGAATATTTTGAACTCTCCATCATTTTTTAATGCTAGCTTTGCTGGATAGAGTATTCTTGGTTGGAAATTCTTTTCTTTTAGTACATTGACTATGTCATGCCTTCTTGCCTCCATGGTTTCAGATGAGAGATCAGCACTTAATCTTATGGAGCCTCCCTTGTATGTGATGGTTCTCTTTTCTCTTGCTGCTTTTAGTATTTTCTCTTTGTCTTGTACATTGGATAATTTGATAAGTATATGTCTTGGGGTAGGCCTGTTTGGATTTATGCTGTTTGGGGTGTGTTGTGCTTCCTGGACATGTACATCCATCTCCCTCAATAGGTTTGGGAAGTTTTCAGCCTTTATTTCCTCCAACAACCCTCTGTCCCCTTTCCCTTCTCTTTTCCTTCTGGGATGCCTACAATGTGTATGTTTGTGCATTTTGCATTGTCATTCAGGTCCCTAAGTCCCTGCTGGGTTTTTTCTTTTTATCAATTAATTCTACTATCTGTTTGATTTCAGATGTACTGTCTTCCACATCACTAATTCTTTCCTCTGCTTCTTCAAATCTGCTGTTATTCACTGACAGTGTATTTTTGATTTCTTGGATTGTGCTATTGATCCCCATCATCTCTGTGATCTTTTTGTGTATGATCACAATTTCTTCTGTATGCACTCCAATTTTTTTCCTAATATGTTTAACCTCTTCCTCCACTTCATTGAATTGGTCCATGATACATGTTTTGAGAGCTTTGATTTAGTTGTTCGGTGTTCCACTTCTCTTCCTGGTTTTTAGTTTGTTCATTGTATTGGGCCATGTTTTCCTGATTATTGGTATGGTCTGTAGTTTTTTGTTGCTGCCTGGTCATCATTTTATCTTGTTGGGTTTATTCTGTTGATTATCTTCTTATTCTAGCCTTGGGGTTTAATTAGTTGTTGTTTTTGTGTGTGTGTTATCTTCTCTTTGTCATTTTTTTCTTCTTATCCTATTTCCTTCTTGTTGGCTAATTTCCTTTCAAAGTCCAGAGAAATATTAGGTCCAGAGAAAGCAAAAGGGGTAAGAAAAGAAAAATATAATAATAGTATTGATAGTGAGTGTTAGCAGAAGAACCATATAAGATCTAGGAGAATGAATATAGAACTCATGGAAGCTGTGTATAGTTATAAGTGTAAAAAAGTGGAGTGCCTATAATGATATATTAAACTGAATATGGGGAGGAACATACTATGAATTAAAAGGTCACTGTGATCAGGAGAGAGGGAAAAAGAAAAGAAAGGACAATAACATAAAGAGTGAACAAATGCTAGAAAACAGATTAGAGGTATTAGAGATAAAAAGTCAGAAATATTGGGGGTTGAGCAGAGAGAGGTAGAATGTAAGAGAAACAATAAATGATGGGGGAGAGAATGATGTAAAGGAAAGGGGATAGTGCTGGAAGCCAAAATCAGTACACCCAGAAAAGAGAAAATTGAGGATGAGGAAGCACAGCAAATAAGAAATGTTGCCTGCAGCACTAATATAAAAAGAGAAAAAGGAGGGGGGGGAGGAAGAGAAAGAAAGAGAGAAGAAGAAAAAAGACAGAGAGAGGGGAGAAAAAAGAAAAAGAAAAAATAAGTGTTGTGGGGGGGATAAAGAGGAAGGAAAACAAAACAGACCAACAAAAAAGACCAGACAAGGCCTCAGGCAAAGAATCCTTTTAGCAATTGAATAAACTGCTTAGGAGTCTGACCTTCCCTCTTTCTCCCTTCCTCACTTCCTTCTCTCCCATGGCAGCAGGAAGGCTGTGTGAGGACTCCTGTAGGAAATTCAAATGGGTCCCTGGTGAACCAGCTCACCTGAGGAAATAATGACTCTTAATTTCTCGAGAGAGCACCCAGCCCTCACCAGAAACCCTAAATATGCTATTGGAAGCCTGTAAAGCACATCCTACTGTCCCTCTCCCTTAGGTGTGCTACAGGGGGGCTTTTTAATTTTCTGACTCCACCTTCTCCCAGACCAAGCTTCCTATCCCAGGGCATTTAGGTACATTGGGCTCTCTCACCAGAGTCACCTCTTCTCTATTAGGCTCTCCCCAAGTCAGCTAATATCTCCTCCAAACTGGCCCTTCTGCACCTCCCACCTAAACTCTCCCACTTCCGGAGTTAATCCACGTCCGGAGGGGTAGGGCAATGCCAGATTTCCAGGAGTGCTGGGCTCGGAAAACAGAGGCCTGGGAGAATGTGGGCTCTGGGTATTTAGCGTGGGCCGTGAGGGTTCAGGGGACACAGGCTCGGGGTTCACTCATTTCGGGGACACAGGGCTTGGAGACTCCGCCCCATGACCGGCAGTTCTCAGTGAATGCCACGGCTCTTAGCCCTAGGCAGGGAGGGATTTACCTCCCCACGGCTTCCACATTCAGCATTAGAAACCAGCAGTTCTACCTTGAGCAAACACCAATTCTGCTGCAGTCTCTCCAGATCAATGTCCAGACACCTCCTGCCCTGCAGGTTCCCGAAACAGCCTGCTCCAGTAGGACTCCATCCCCACACAGCCCGTCTTTTGTAAGAGATGATGACAGTGTACTTACTCAGACGCCATCTTGCCCCGCCTCTCAATAGTGTTTTTATTGCAGTAACTTTATGACAATTTTTAAAATCTGGTGGGGATGGGAAGCGGATGTAGCTTAAGCAGTTGGCCTACCATATGGGGGTCCCTGGGTTCAGTTCCAGTGGCTGCTAAAGACGAGGAGCAAGATAGCGAGCTGACATGACAGGTCAGCATAGCGAGCTGAGGCAACCAGGTGACCCAACAAGACACAGTGAAAAAGTCCAATGAGAGACAAAACAAGCAGGAATGAAGGTGGCAATTAGTCATGCCCTGGGTTCAGTTCCCAGTGTTGCCTAAAAATGAAAAAGATGAGCAGACAGCAAGCCTAAACAACAAGGTGGGGGTGGGGGATAAAGAAATAAATAAATAATAAATCTTTTTTAAAAATCTGATGGGGAAATCCCCCTCCCAAGTCTTCTTTTTCACAACTTTCTTGGCGATTTCCCACTATACTCATCTTTATAAATTTTAAAACACTCTTGTGCCATAATATTCATCTACATAAATGTTAAATAATTTAGGATGGACAAACGGAATTAAGATATCAGCTCCAGCCTCTCCAGAAAGTATATAGAACCAAAGTGGAGCTCAAGTCTGTCTTGACCCATTCAAAGTCACACACAACCTTTACATAAGGATGCAAATACCAGAGTGTGTGGGGTTGGGGAAAGTTATTCTCATTCTTTCTTTCATTTATTCATTCAAACAAACTCCATTCCACTCACTATATAGCTCCCTTATGGAAGTCTACAAGCTTATACCTGCAAGAGGACACACCGGTAAAATAAGCCATTTAGAGGCAACATTTTCACCAAATTGTCCCTAATTAGCTTTTCCCAACACTCTACTTATGGGGCACAACATTCTCATGTGTTTACTTTAAACTGTGTTTGGCATGTATGCTTTCTAGGATAAAATAGTTTATCTGGATTTGCAAAATCATTTCCTGTCATTTCAAGATCAAGCACCATCTTGCTGTAAACATGTGCTCTCTTTCTGCCGGAGCAGCTTAGAGGACACCAATTCAGGTTTCCCTTCCGATCGTGACCAGGAAGAGGCCCAATAAATATTTCAAACATAAAAGGATTGCTATAACAAAGGAGTCTTAAATCCTCATGGGTCATCTGAACAGCTTTCCATTTTGCCTTTTTCTCACCCCCACCCCCAAAACTGGAAAGAATGAAATACAAGTTTAAGCAAAGATGGGTCAAGACAAGAAAAGAAAATGAGCAAAAGAAAAAAAAAGTGAAGATCTCATAAATGAAGGTGTAGAGAAAAGTTATGTGAAGAAGACAATCTGGGGAATGGATGTGGCTCGAATGGTTGAGTGCCTACCTCCCACACGGGAGGTCCCAGGTTTGGTTCCCCGTGGCTCCTGAAAAAACAGAAACAAACAAGCAAAACAAATAAAAAGGGAAACGGACTTGGCCCAATGGTTAGGGCGTCCATCTACCACATGGGAGGTCCGCAGTTCAAACCCCGGGCCTCCTTGACCCGTGTGGAGCTGGTCCATGCATGCTGATGCACGCAAGAAGTGCTATGCCACACAGGGCTGTCTCCCATATAAGGGAGCCCCACACACAAGGAGTGTGCCCCGTACGGAGAGCTGCCCAGCGTGAAAGAAAGTGCAGCCTGCCCAGGAATGGCGCCACACACACGGAGAGCTGACACCACAAGATGACACAGCAAAAAGAAACACAGATTTCCAAGCTGCTGACAACAACAGAAGTGGACAAAGAAGAACACGCAGCAAATAGACACAGAGAACAGACTACTGGGGCTGGGGAGGGGCAGGGGAGATAGATAAATAAAATAAAAAAATATTTTAATTAATTAATTAATTAATTTAAAAAATGAAAAAACCAACTCAGGGAAGCCAATGAGGCTCAGTGGTTGAGCATTGGCTTCCTTCATACGAGGTCCTAGGTTCAATCCCTGGTACCTAAAAAAAAACACATGCAGACTACAGGCCAGGCTTGGTAATCCTTTCTCAGAATGCTCCCCTGACAGAAGCAATTCCTGCCTCAATGACAACCCCATGTATTTGTGTTATAAACACAAACCTATCAGAGCACAATTACACACACCTTACTGTGACATGGCAAATGGTGCCTGGCTTCCAAGATAAGCTTTATGGAGAGTGAAGAGGAAGGGACAAAAGAAGTTAGGTGAGAGGCCAGAAAAGAACACTTCTCTTAGTTCTTTGATGTTACCCAAGTGACCAGTGATGAAACAAGCGTCATTCTCACTTTTCCCTTCCTTCTATAGATTTAAATTAGAGGCTAAGGATCATCAAGATGGTCTCCCATGAAGGACTGCCTTTCTACAAGCCTCAAATCAAAATCCAAAGCAAATGACAGCAGACTGTTGTCTGAACAAAACTGTGAGGCATTTCTCAGCTTTATTTCTTGAAAGTTGCTCACAGTGCGTGTCACACTGAACTGTCTCAAAGAGACATTCTTACAATCTTGTATCAATTAAAGAAGAGAAGTGATAATTCCCTGAAAATAGTTAGAGAAGGGTGGCAATCTAGGGTAATTTACAAAAAGTTTAGGTTTACAAAAAGTACACATTGACAATGGAGTATTTAGCTAAATTAGGGATAACAGCATCTGGCCCCAAAGAAAAAATGACATTATAATAAAAGCATCTGGACAATTAAGCCAGTCAAAAGTGTATATTATCCAACTACTTTGAGTTTAGTTCTATGAAAGTAGGGGATGGGAGAGTATAAGAATGAGCCACACAATGTCAACCCTCTAGGACTTTCTTTCTAGCTAGAAAGATAAGAATAATACACGGGCAATAAAATTCAAGTAATGCGAGGCAGTCAGTATATGATTACATTTTTAATGATGCACGGACCACACATGCAACTGGACTTCCAAAAAGGGAGAATGTAATTCCTTGGGTCGTATAATAATGAGATTATATAATGTAATACTCAAGCTATACACTCAGTTCTCTAAACCTATAATTTATTTTAGTTAAAGTGCACTTCTTTTTCTTAAAATACCTCTTAGGGCTTTTTTCTTCTCCAAATACTATTACGTAGTTGCTTGGATAGGAATTTTTTCTGTCTCTAGAGTTCTCAAGTTTATGTACACATGTAACAGCATCCAACTATTTGAAAACAATCTGACCTGAAGTAAATAATAAAATCATACTGTCCCCACTAAATAAAGTTAGTTTTAGCTTTAACTCTGATAACCCCTATTAAACTGTGTAATTGTGTCTAATAACAATTCTAAATAAGAATGAATTACGTGTAGGACATGATGCGAAAACAAAGCCAGTTCATCCTAACAGATATGTTTACCATGGTAAAAACAAAACACAGCAAAAAAAAAAAAAAACAATAGTAATAAATAAAAAGGAAGATTGTCAGGCAATCACAGAAAAATAAAGCGTCGAAAGATGATGGTGTCAATAATATAGCCCCTAACCTCCCCAGGGCTATTGACAAAATAAGTAGGCGGCTCATGCTCTTCACACCAGCAGTCAATACTGACCAAATCATATAGTGAGCCCTTACAACAGGAATCATCCAATAAATATTTATTGAGCTGAGTTAAATGACTATTCAATGTCCCATTCTGAGCAGTTATAACCCAAATAGTGAGACGAATCAGACAGCAGGTGGAGGAATGGATTTGAAATTCTTATAATTATGCTAACGTTTATACGATACTTGATCATTCATAAAGAGCTTTCACTCACCAGAAATTGCCTCATATGCTCCTAAGCAGAGCCCTGGGAGACAGTTAAGGGGTTAATGACGTCCTCACTTTAAAGAGAGAGCAAGCAGGCCTCAGGATCCAGTGCTGTATTCACTGGAGGTCGCCCTGCCAATGAACCCAGCTCTCCTGGCACTATCATGCACTCTGGCTGAGCTGCAAAAACATCACTTAGGTTTCATATGCTGTGCATGTGTAACTTTTGGGTAAAGAATATCAATTCATTGGAGATGTATACACATGAAGTGGTTTTACTTCTTCAAATAACTGCTACCAACTGCTCTGTAGACAGAACCCTCTCCCTCACCCGCGCCCTGTTCCAGCTGGCAAGCGGCTGCCTTAATCGCAGCTCAGCCTGATACCATAACGTCTTATCACCTTTTGGTTATTAAAACAGACTCGTTCCTATTAGCTCTCTTCCTCCCCTCGATGGGCAGCCTAGGATCGCCCAGAGCTGGGATTGGGGACCAAGAGTAGGGACCACCCCTGCATGCACAAGGAGAAACAGCGGAACCCCTTCCTGGGCATCGGGACTAGGGGCCGCTGTGGCCTCGTGGAGGCCTGGGAATCTTGCCTCCCAGGCCAGGTGCCTGCAAGGCCCTGCAAGCCTGCACCCTAGCACCTTGGTTGTCCAAAGGTGGGAGCCTGCATCCCTACTCCTGGCCTCTGGGGTCTCACCTTCACCACCTCTCCCTGGGCTCCTGCCCGAGCTCCTGGACCTATGCGTCGCGTAGCTGCCAACCAGGCTCACCTATCAGACACTCACAAAGGAGAGATCCAATTCTTTTGGAGACTCTCATTCCCTTGCCTTTAGGAAGAAAATCCAAACAAGCGAGCCCGCCCCCCACCCGAGTCCCGTTTATGCCTTGTCCACTGCACGCCCCAACCTCGGATGCTTCCACGCTGTGCTCAGAGCACAGGCCCTGGTGCCATCGCGGCCTCGGCCTGCCCTTGGGGCCTAGACTGGCGTGTGTTACCTTTAAACCAATATGGATCTCCCCTGTAAACTCGGCATTATCTGGCAACCTCTAAGAATAGAAAAAGATCTCAGGAAGGGCCTCCACACCATCCACACATTCGCGTGGGAGAATAGGAATGCTTTCTTGAAGTAGAGACGTTTACCTAGGCTAAGTCTTGTTTTCGCGCTGTTACTGGGTCTAGTGATGGGCTTTGCATGAAGTGGCTCTCGGCAAATTGTGGTTTATTTCCGAAGTGCTACCTCTCTTTTAGGTCAGTTCTGTAAAACCTATTTTTAAATAACCTGACACAACTGCATTCATTTTTTTTTTTAATACTCTACATTTTTTTGTACCTTTCAAAAAAATGGATTTGAAGTGGCCCCTACAAAAGTAGGTAAACTTTTCCAACTTTTAAAGGTAAAAAATAATCCCATCTGGTGCTAGAAAGTCAGTATAATGTAAACTGCAGGTTCCAGGGTATTTATTTATATAGTCTTACTCATAAAATTCTAAGAACTGATAAAACTCTCTTTCAGTGGTAGTCATATAGCCTGTCCCTCCCACAGTGGTTACTGTGTGCCAGTTACATTTAATCCTACTCAGAATCCTGTGGGGTGGGCACTCTTAGATCTCCACTTTACAGATGAGAAAACTGAGGCCAAAGATTCACCGCTAGAAAGTGACCAAGGGGGAAACGGACTTTGGCCCAGTGGTTAGGGCGTCCGTCTACCATATGGGAGGTCCGCGGTTCAAGCCCCGGGCCTCCTTGACCCGTGTGGAGCTGGCCCATGCGCAGTGCTGATGCGGGCAAGGAGTGCCGTGCCACGCAAGGGTGTCCCCCGCGTGGGGGAGCCCCACGCGCAAGGAGTGCGCCCGTGAGGAAAGCCGCCCAGCGTGAAAAGAAAGAGCAGCCTGCCCAGGAATGGCGCCGCCCACACTTCCCGTGCCGCGGACAACAGAAGCGGATTTCAGCAAATAGACACCAAACAACAGACAACCAGGGGAGGGGGGGAAATTAAATAAATAAATCTTAAAAAAAAAAAAAATTCTTTAAAAAAAAAAAAAAAAGAAAGTGACCAAGATTTGACTCCAGGGTTTGCAATATTTCTTCTCTGACTTTATGTTTCTGAAAAATATAGAAACAATATTTCACATGACTATCAACTCAATTCATATAATTGCCAGCACTTATTAAATTATATGGTACTGGCCCAGCCACTCTGTAAGAGCTTTAAGGGCAATTTGTCATTTCATCCGTTAATTCTCCTCCCCATCCACGATGGGGCAGGAACGTTCTTATCCCCATTTTACAGATATGGAAACTGCAACCCTGAGACATTAAGCACCTTGGCCAAGGTCATGGTATTAGTTAACATGTGGCAAAGTCAGGCCACAAGCCTAGGTCTGCCTGACACCAGAGTCTGTGCTCTTAACCATGACAATCTTGGTTCTGTTCAAAGTGAACTAAAAGAGGTCTTAAACACTGGCCAGAATCCAGCCACCTGGTATAATCATTGATGTAAATATCAAGTCAGAGGTTGTAAAGTGGTGACTGTGGGTTTCTAGTCTCTCTGTGAAGCACCAAAAGTCTGGCAGCCCAGCACCCACACTGCATGTGCACATGTGCCTCTGATGGAGCTGAACAGTCACTGTTCCCTTTAATTGTACAAATGACCAGTCCCCACATGGTCCGCTGCACCTATTATGCCTGCTGCCTGCCCCCTGGGGGCATTTGAGTTTTTGATCCATAATCTAAAGGGTACTCAAACCAGTGCTAGGTCTCATCCAGCCATTGCAAATGGATGCAGAATATGAAATAAATTCTTGCCAATTGAGCATGATTTTCCTACACTGAAAAGTTGGGCATTTGGAGTTGGGAAGTCCCAATTTCAATGCTCTCTCTTTTTAAAAAAGATTTATTTATTTGTTTATTCCTCCCCCCCCCCCCCCCCCTCCATTGTCTGCTCTCTGTGTCTATATGCTGTGTGTTCTTCTGTGCCTCCTTGTATTCTCATTAGGCAGCTCTGGGAACTGATCCTGGGACCTTCCGGACTTGGAGAGAGGTGATCTTCTCTTGTGCCACCTCAGCTCCCTGATCTGCTGCATCTCTTTTGTCTCTCCTCTGTGTCTTTTTTTTTTTGCATCATCTTGCTGTACCAGCTCTCCACATGGGCCAGCACTCCTGCGTGGGCAGCACTCCTGCACAGGGCAGCACTCCACGTGGGCCAGCTTGCCTTCACCAGGAGGCCCTGGGTATCAAACCCTGGACCTTTTATATGGTAGACAGGAGCCCAATTGCTTGAGCCACATCTGCTTCCCTAGTGCCCTCTTGTTATTAGGCCAGCCCTATTTTACAATCCTACATCAAGGGTCTAAGATACGGCGCTTGATAACAGATGGGTTGCTCTAGCGTCGCTCTCTGGGGAAAATGATCCCCTAACATAGGTCTAAAGTCAATCCCTGTTTGCCATTTGTGGTCTCAGCAGTCTCATTTCTTTCTCTGTAGATTGTCAGCACACATCTACTTAAGCCTTCCAAGCCCCCTCTTTCCTCAGGACCTGGAAGGTGATGACAATCTGTCATGTCATGTGTTAGTGTGGAGAGATGCTCATCTGAAAAAAAAAAAACAAAAACAACATGACATCCACAGAGCTCCAGATAAGAAATGGGATGTGTGGAGTAAAGACAAAGAAAGAAGGAATATCTAGTCTATGCAAAACAGAGATACAGCTGAACATGATAAGGTCAGACAGGCGAGGGATGTGTACATGAACATCGACTGTCTGAACACCATGTGGTTGTCAGAAACACATTTGGGAGGCCAGAGCAAGAATAATATGATTTCTCATTCTGACATATTTTGGAGACCTGCCAATAGGAAAACAGTCTCATCACTGAGATATTTTTATTTCTTTAACATCATGAAAATTAACAGAATAGTCCAAAATTTATTTCTTTAGGCTATACATTTGTGTATTGATGGATTCTTCTTTTCTTGATATAAAATGTTTGGATTTCAAATTATTGGGGATAAAAAAAAAAGTTCAAACTGGCTTGGCAAAAAAAAAAAAAAAGGACATAACAAACATCCAAGGAATCTGGCAGGTATGGCAGATCCAGATACACAGATGTTGTCAGGAACTGCATCCATCTCCTGGTTCTGCTGTCTTCGTTCCCTGGGAGGCTTTCCTTCTGTGACAGCAAGATGACCTCCATCAGTGCTAGGTGTGCATTCTGCCAACCTAGCAATTCCAATAGAAAGAAATGATTTCTCTCCCAAGAATTTAAGCAAGATCTTCAGGATTGTCTCTGTTCGATCTGGCTTTGGTCAAGTTCCAACCCCTGAATTAATCAGTGTGGCTAAAAGATGTTGTGTTCTCGCTGGTTGGAAGTGAGTCTCCATTAGAGCCATGAAGTAGTGCTATCACCATCAAATGCATCAGTGTTGGAGAGAAGTGATTCCCCAAAAGAAAGAGATGGATTCTGTGTGGAGAAGAACATTGGGCAGGCCAAATCACAGATGTTCACCATAGCATCTTTCACTCAGAAATGGGAAGTGGGGGGCGGGGGGGTTCTTTAATTCATTTCTCTCTTGGTTAGTTTTCAGTACTGAGTTCCTCAGCTTCTGGTTTCAACCCACAAATAAGCCAGAAAAGTAAAATTATTATTTTCATTGGATCACTACACTAAATACAATAAAACAGGAGTCAATATATCAACAAATGAACTCATTTCATGAGATTTCTGGCTAGTCTTACAGAGCTAACAGTTACCTTCAGGTAATATTAAGCATCAAAATATTATTCACTTAAAGGCCCACATATTAATTCTGAGGCTCCCACATTGCTGATATAGAGCCAACTCTTAATTATTGGAGGACATAGAATACGGGAAACCATGGATAAAACCCAGTCTTGTTTCAGCCAACAGAGTCGGCCTTTTTCCCAGATAAACCTTTAACCCCAGCTGCAGTGAGCAACAATGCTGACTAATTTGACCTCACATCTGGTGAAACTGCTCCCACACATATGTACATAGGGTTGTACCATCATTCGCTCCTCAACACACTTCACAGAGTCTTATTAATTCATATCAGTGTAGCCCAAATGCAAAAGGGGAGTTTACTAATGTTGCTAAGAGACTTGATTAACCAAGAACCCAAAAAGCCAATGGCAAAACTCAGTCCAAAGTCTCCAGGGTGAGACTGTGGATGAGAAAAGGAAAGAGTTGAAGCTTGAAGGCAGGAGGAGCCAGCTGTAATTCCTTTATCAATGGGGGGATGCTCATCTCAGTGGTCAGAGAAGCCAGAGGGGAATGTGGAGGGGGTATCACAATGGAGGCCATCAAGAGGGGCTGGTCTGGGAGCCAATGGGTCTCAAGTGGTTGAGTGCCTGCTTCCCACATGGGAGTTTCTGGGTTCAGTTCCCAGTGCCTTCTAAAGACAAACGAAACAAAAAAAAGGGCAAATAAACAAAAAAACCAACTCAGGGGAGCCAATGGGGCTCAGTGGTTGAGCATAGGCTACCTACATACAAGGTACTGGATTCAATCCCCAGCCCCAGTACTTAAAAAAGGGGCAGAATCAAGAGGGCCCACAACTGCAAGCAGAAGGATTGCATCCATTATCCATGTGGAATCTAAGCCCCTCCTCAATATAGAGGTGGAGTGGACATCACCATCCCAGGGTCCACAGGATGGAGGAATAAAATATGGATTCGAGTGGACTGACTGGTATTCTACTATGGAACTATTGTGACTAGTAATGGAAAAAACTGTAGCATTGATGTGGAGAAAGTGGCCACGGTGGTTGCTGGGGGCAGGGAGAGGGAAGAAGAGATGTGATGTGGGGGCATTTTCAGGACTTGGAGTTGTCCTGAATGATGTTGCAGAGACAGATGCTGGACATTATATATCCTGCCATAATCCACTGGGTGGACTAGGGGAGAGTGTAAACTACAATGTGGACTATTATCCATGTGGTGCAGTGGTACTCCAGAGTGTGTTCGCCAAATGCAGAGTATGCCGCAGTGGTGGTGGGGGTTGTTGATGTGGGAGGAGTGGGGTGAGGGGGGTTTAGGGGTATATGGGAACCTCTTACATTTTTTTAATGTAACGTTAAAAAAAAACAAAACCAAAGAGATCGTGGGGAAAAATAAATAAATAAATAAAATTTTAAATTAAAAAGGGGGGGGAGGGGAGCTGGCCAATGGTGCTCAGTTTTATTTTATTTTATTTTAGGCTATGTTCACCCCATTCACTCCAATTCTATTTTACTCAATAGAAGCTCACTCCATACTCTTTTTTGGAAATCTTTTCATATGGACTGTACATCATATTCAGCTTGATTGCACACTCAGTCTTGAGGCTCGATAGTGGTTTGTGCTACTGCCCTCAGCTAACATTTATTGAGGGCTTCCTGTGTGCCAGGCACTGTGTCAAGTGCTGTGCATGAAGTATTTGGTTCAATCTTCACAACAACCCTACCGAATAGGATTATTAGGTGTCCCCATGTTCCAGAAGAAGAAATTTGGCTTAAAATGATAAAGTACCTTGCCCAAGGTTAACCCCATTAGTAAGCAGCAGAGCAATAACATGACACAAAAATGGAGGGGAGAAAGAAGACACCTAGAAAATCTATATATTATCTCATCAATTTTTCCAAGATCAGCCTGTGCTTATATTTTGTTAAGCTATGATGATTTTCTTTTGAGAATATCCACTAAGCAAACATTTGTATAGATTGTATTAAAGTAAGGTACATTATTTAGTTACAGGGATAATTAAAACTGTAGAAATCATACTTTTGAGACCAACACATTCTGTAACATTGAGCTCCAAAGGAATATTTAGGAATTTTTAGGAACACAATCCCCTCTCTTGACTGAGAAAAGATAGAGGCCCTATGCCAATGACGGACTTGGTGGTTTAGAATTAAATCCTGAATCCCAAGAATAAATCACAAAAATCCCCCAATGTAATGACAATACTAACAGCTAAGGTAAGATAGAATTCACACAGGACATGCAGCTAGGAGACCCAAGTTGGGATTTTCCCTACTGATTAGCTGTGGGATTCAGGGCAAGTCACTTAATCTCCACAGATTATAAGGACAAAAATAATAATACATCTGCCCAAACAGGATTTCTGTGAAAGTTAAATATGATGGTGAATGAGAAAATATGCTTGGACGTAGCAGGCGCTCAGAAAGGAAGTTTAATGGAAATTTTAAATACACCTACCCATTGGCCCAGCAATCTCACTTCCAGGAAATACCACCTCAGAAAGAAAAGCACAAGTATATGGACATACATGTACATAAATAGTCCTTAAATATTCCAATAGCAAAAAAGAAAAAATTGGTAACTTTGGAAGGATGACTGACATAACTGTGTGTCCATGGCACAATGGTTCCAAGTGTGGGCAATCTGTGCCCAGATTGTGTGGGTAGAGGAATTGTGGGGGATAGAGCCAACAGCCTGGGTCAGGATCCTGGGAGCATTAATATTGTATTAATATAGCTTAACTCCTTGAGGCTTTAGTCTCTTATCTCTGTAAAATGAGAATGATAACAGTCGTTACCTCACAGGTGGATTAAAGTAAGTGAGTACTTGTAAATGCTTAGAAGAAAAAATAGCACATAATAAATTGGCATAAATATCAGCTATGATGTAGCCATTTGCTGGAGATTGAATCGTGTACCCCACAGAAGACATGTTAAACCGCATACCTCTGGGTATGAACCCATTCACAAAGAGGACCTTTGAAGATGTTATCATTAGTTAAGGTGTGGACTTATTTGCAAGTAGGATCTTTGAAGATCCTATTTAGGTGAGGCCAGATTGAATTAGGGTGGGCCTTAAACTATAGGTCTGGAGTCCTTATAAGGAGGGAAAATTCGAATGTTGTCAGTCAGTAGAAGACAGAACTCAGAGAAAGAGAGCATGAGAGCAAAGCGAGCAAGTAAGAGAAAGCGATTGCTACGTGATGGAAGCAGAGATGGATGCCAAGGAACCCCAAGGACTGTAACAAGCCTCCAGGAGAAAGCCTGGCCTGCAGATACTTGATTTTGGATCTCCAGCCTCCAAAATTTGTGGGACAACAAATTTCTTGTTGTTAAACCCACCCATTGTATGGTATTTGTCATAGCAGCTCTGGCAAACTTAGACAACAGTTAAGAAATGGAAGAACTCTAGGTGCTGACTTGGAAACTCTAAATGAAAAATAGCAAATTGCAGACAAAAATATATAGTGTGAGCTCCATTCTGTTTTAGAAAGTATGTATATATGTAGTTTACAGTTAAGTAAAAAAATGAGAGGAATACTCAGCAGCTTTTTCACAGTGGTTACCTCTGTGGCATGGCATAAGAGGGGCTAAAGGAGAGATACTCATCTTATATAATTTATCTAAGTGATGGGATGATGAATAATTTTTTCCTTCTCATTTTTAGATATTTGTCAAGTTAAAAAATTGACATTACTTGAATTGGATGTTCCATTGCAGAGGAACATCCTCCTTTCCTAGGGTCCTCCCACAAAACATATGCTGAGGCTTTGGGTCTCCTAAAGGGTCTGAGAATATAATAGACTCCAGAAGGGTTTTGCAACATTTCACAAAGCCTAGGAGGACTCCTACTTGAGCTGGTCATAAGGCTGCTTAGAATAGCTGATATACATGTATCCCCTTGTAGCCAGAAATACATTAATCCAGTGTGATGACACTGATTACCTCAGGTTGATAAGGCATTCAGAGGGGTAGCTTTATTTTTTCCGAATGTTGATTTTATTTTTAAAGAGTGAACAGTTCTTGGCTTACTAAATGCTGCTTGATCTACAAAGCCTTTCAAAACACAGAATTCAGTGGATTAAAAGACTGAGGACCAATGGGCCAACAAACCGTTGCCGTCCAATGATGAGTGCTACCATTTTTAAGCATTCAAGCTCCAGGATGGTTCTGTTATCAAAGCAAATGGAGGCGGCTCCTCTTGGTGGTTCCTGCCTGATAAAGGCTTTGACTCAGGTAGCAGTTTTTGCCAATTAATAACTTGGTGGCCTCCAGATTCATTGTAGCCCTGCCCCAATCTCTCATTTATCACCAGATAGGGAGTAGTAAATAACATATTTCAGCTTAACTGTTAGCTCTCTCCTATCTCATAAGTTACTTTCTGGCTGCTTCTCTCTCTTGTGATGCCTGATCCCAGCCTCTGCCAGTTAAGTCCAGCATGTTTGAAAGTTTAGTCATCACCTCAGAACCACTCTTCCAGGAAAAGCCTATTGTTTCAGTGTTTCCCGATCACTTACTTCCTGTCATTTTTTTCACAAGGGGAAGAATAAAACCATTCTAAAATTGCAAAAGATTCTGCTCAATTTCACAACTGCAGTTTACCATATTATAATTATTTACTTGATTTGGGGCCATCTAAATTCACCATAACTTGCCTAGCCTAATCAACAGTGTCGCTAAGTCAGGGGCAGTTTCCACACGACTCCCCAGGCACATGAGTGTCACCTTGTTTCCATTCATACATGCATCCAGCTTACACACTCTATTTGCTCCAAGACCCCACAGAAAGCCAGTAAGAGTAGCCACCTGACCAGTGCTACCCTAATGACCCATAGGATGAAGTCGAGCTCAGGTAGAGAGGGGGTCAACTCCTTTCCAAGCTGGGGAGGAGAGGAAAGCCACACAAAGACCAGGAAATGCCTTCTCTCTGCTGCCTTTCCTTTCTCCTGCCCTTCCCCCAAATCGCACAAAGAAAATAACTGGGTCAGACCAGAGAGTCCTGCTGCCCAAAGAACCTGAGTCACTGGGGTGGGGTGGGGGTAGGGATGAAGGACTGAGGAATTCAAGAAACTAAGAATCTCTAAACGTACACACACACACGTTTAAGGGCTTGCTTTGCGTCTGGCACTATGCTAAATATTTATGTACACTATCTCAATTTTGCCCACCCCTCTATGAGGCAGGTACTTTCATTCTCCCCATTTTATACATTAATACACTTGTTCAAGTTCACACAGCTAGTTAAAGCAGCTGACACATAGTTGAACTCAAGTTTGTCTGACTGCAAAGCTGCACCATTAACCACTCCCTTTACTAGCTGCCTGATTTCTGGTGATCCACTTAACTGTACTGAACCTCAGTATGATGGTTCATCTTAAGTGTCATCTTGGCTAGGCCACAGTACCCAGTTATTGAATCAAACATTTATTGAATCAAACATTCAAGTAGGTGCTGCTGTGACTTATTGTGTAGATGTGTTTAATATCTATCATTTACTTTAAGTAAATGAGATTATCTCAGTAATGAGGATGGACCTTATCTGATCCAAAAATCTTAAGAGCAAAAGAGATATTTCCCTGAGGAAGAAGAAATTTTGCCTCAAAATTGAAGCATCAGCTCTTTCCTGAGAGTTTCCAGCCTTCCTGTCTGCCCCACAGATTTTAGACTTGCCAGCCCCCACATCACAAAAAATCAATTTATTGAAATAAAGAAATCCCTAAAACAAAATCTATTGGTTCTGTTTCTTGGATAAGCCTGGCTGATGCACTCAGTTTTCTCATCTGTAAAATGAGAATAATAAAACCTAAATAAAATCTGCTTCCTTATTGAGGTAATAATTAAAAGTATTTGCCACACACAAACATTCATTTACCCCTACCCCCCAACCCCAGCTTCTTTGCTCTTAGGTAAAATGCTTTTATCACTGAGTTATTATCAGAATTAAGTGAGAAACATATGAAGATGCTTTGGAAATTATAATTTGCTATTTATAAACCAATAATCATTATTCTCAGATATGTTTTAAATAAAGATATATGACCAGGAAATCTAATCTAAACCTATAGTAAAATGATAATGATTTCCTTACTTACCTAAATGTTTGGCAAAGATAAAAATATTTGATAATGCATTGTGTTAGCAAGAGTTTAGGGAAATGAGCATGCTCATACATTGCATATAAATGTGTAAATTATCATATCATCTAAGGATGTAGACTTAACATTTGTCAAAATCAAAAATGCAAAATTCGTTGACCCAGAAATTTTATTTAAAAAAAAATTTCCAACAGATACACTTGCATAGGTATGAAATATATAAGACTATTTCAGCATCATCTGTAAAAATATAAAAACACACTGGAAACAACCTAAATGTCCACTGTTTTGTTTGCTAAAGGCTATCGAGGCAATATACCAGAAATGGGTTGGCTTTTACAATGGAGATTTATTAACTAATAAGCTTACAGTTCTGATGTCATGAAAGTGTCCAAATCAAGGATCAGTAGAATAAATTAAAAATATATTTAAAAAAGGAAAGCATCAGCAGGAGACATTTTCTCCCTGAGATGCAGCTGTGGGTGATGGCAATGTCTGCCAGTCTCTGCCTTCTCCTGTTTGTTTCATTGCCTTCAGCTTCTGGCTGCTCCTTCTGTGTTCCATTGATTTCAACTTCTGGCTCCTGGGGCCTTCTCTCTCAGCTTCTGAGAGTCCTCTCCCAGATGGCAAGGAACAATGGTGGCATCTGCAGCCTCCTCTCTTTGTCCAGTTTATAAAGGACTCAAGGGGATTAAGACCCACCCTGGGTCATGCCCTGCTAAAGTGATCTAATCAAAAGGAAGGCCCCTTCCAGCACCTACAATCTGATTTATTGGACTTACCACACTCAGCTAAGATGGAGGTGAAGAAGGACAACCACCACACCATGGAGCCTAGAGTGATTACAACTGAAAATGGGAGGATTGCATCCAGCATCCAGGTGGAATCTGAGCCTCCTCTTGACATAAAGGTGCAATGGACACAACCAATCCAGTGTCCACATAGAAGAGGTGGCATTGGATTGGGAAAAGTGGACATAATGGACAAAGGGTATGGGGAAAGGCAGGAAGAGATGAGAGGTGGAGGCGTCTTCGGGACATGGAGCTGCCCTGGATGGTGCTTCAGAGGTAATCACCGGACATTGTAAATCCTCACAGGGCCTACATGATGGAATAGAGGAGAGTATGGGCCATGATGTGAACCAA
The DNA here is from genome assembly GCF_030445035.2 of Dasypus novemcinctus. Lineage (NCBI taxonomy): Eukaryota > Metazoa > Chordata > Mammalia > Cingulata > Dasypodidae > Dasypus > Dasypus novemcinctus. Next base: position 152,795,087 of record NC_080673.1, on the reverse strand, counting down.
TGTATATGAGGTGCAGAGGTGCCCAAAGATGTACTTACCAAATCCAATGGATGTGTCATGATGATGGGAACGAGTGTTGTTGGGGGGGCGGAGAGGGGGGGTGGGGGGGTGGGGTTGAATGGGACCTCACATATATATTTTTAATGTAATATTATTACAAAGTCAATAAAAAATAAAAAAATTAAAAAAAAAAAAAAAAGGAAGGCCCTTAATCTAATCAAAAGGGCCCATCTACAGTAGGCTTATACCCACAGGAACGGATTAGCTTAAGAGCATAATTTTCTGGGGTCCACAAAAGACTCAAAAACATCACATCCCCCAATAGAGAAATGGTTATATAAATGGAGCTTTTTAAAGATTTTATTTATCCCCACCCCCACACTTGCTGCTTACACTTGCTATCTGCTCTCTATGTCCCTTCACTGCACATTCTTCTGTGTCTGCTTTGTCTTGTCTTCTTGTCTTCTCTTTAGGAGGTACTGGGAACCAATCTTGGGACCTTCTGATGTGGGAGAGAGGAACTCAATCACTTGAGCCACCTCAGCTCCCTGGTTTTATAGCTTCTCCCTCATTGTCTTTTCCTCTGTGTCTCTTTTTTGTTGTTGTTGCATTATTTTGTTTCATCAGTTCTCTGTGCCAGCCAGCTCACCTTCACCAGGAGGTCCTGGGAACCAAACCCAGGACCTCCCATATGGTAGACAGGAGCCCAATCACTTGAGCCACATCCACTTCCCGTAAATGGAGTTTTAAACAATAGAATACCATGAATCTTTTTTTTTTTTAATCCCTTTATGTACTGAGGTGAAATGATTTCAAGATATATTGCTAAGTGGAAAAGGAAAGGTACAGAACAGTGTTTATATTATGCTACTATAGGCACATGAACATATATATACACATAAAAGATATGTATATTTATTTCTGTACAGATCAGTATTGTCCAACACAAATACTATACAAGCAACAAATTTGAGCCATATATAAAATTTTAAATTTTCTGGTAGTCACAAACATGTAAAAATCAACATGAAATTCATTTACTATCTAAAATATCATTTCAACATGCAACCAAAATAAAAATTACTTCTGAGATATTTTACATTCTTTCTTTCATCGGTCTTTGAAATATGTTGCATATTTTACACTTACAGAGCACATCTCATTTTGAACTAACCACATTTCAAATGTTCGGTGTGATTATACACACATTGACACATGTGGCTAGTGGCTACCTTGTTGGATATTGCAGGTACAGTCTATCTCCACAAGAAACTGGTAACAGAAGTTACCTCTGGAGGGATGAACCTCTCTGGGTGACTAGGAGAATTGCTTTTCACACTATTTTTCACTCTTCTTGTGTTTTTTTCAATTTCTTACCTCCTGCATGTATTCCCTTTTCCAAGTAAATGAATAAGCTAATTTTTACAGCCATCTTTACAGTAACTTCTTATTCACTCTGGCATACAAACGGGCTGATGATTCATACAATATGAAGACAATTATAGGCGATGACTGTCTTCTGCTCCTTTTACTCTTGTCGTTGTTTAGCATCTGGGAGAAATACAACCTTAAAACAATGATTTACCGTGAAGAGAATGGAGTCAAGCTGGGGAAATATCTCTAAACTGTGGAAATTAGTCAATTGGGAAGTGGGGCTTTGTGACTAATTTATAGCTTTTCTGTTCTATGGACCCCTTACTAAGTCCACACCATACTATGTATTAGTTAATAAATATATCATACCCGCACTAACACATCCCCACAAGAATAACGATTTTTTGAATTTCATTTCAAGCTCACGGACTTTTTGTTAAAAGCCCCTGCTTTAAATGAATACAAAATGGTGTTACCTGTGGGGATCCCCTCAAACCTTACCACCCTGCTGGATCAAGTCTTTTTAGAAGTGTCCATGACAGGACCCTGAGCAGGAAATTGTGGGGAACTAATGGAGGCAAAGACAGGAAGAAGGGAACAGGAAGGATAGGTGAGGAGAGCAGAGGTTTCCAGAAACAGGAAACAACCCCGTGGCCTCTTTACCACTTAAGTGTAGACAAATGGAGAAACCCACTCCCAACCAGGAGAACGGCCTGCTTTCTACCATTCAGCTCAGGCCTGGAAAATACTCAGGAGGACTGAAGTGAGATGAATTACTTCCACTAATTCCTTCACTGTGAGGTAAAGTAGGATTCTTGGGGGAGGAGAGAAAGCAGGGTAAATTTACTGGATAAGGAAAAGAAGACATTGAAAATACCAGAGAGATTTCACGGTGTCAGGGGGGCCATGGGACTAGGGAGAGCATCAGCCTAGAAAAAAGCTGTGGCTGTATATAAAGATCTAGCTACCAGGACATTTGGCAAAGCATTGTTCATACCAGGAAACACTGAAGACAGCCCCAGTGTTTTCATTTGGGGATTATCTGTGTTATGATTCAGAGAAGAAAGCAAATTATAAAACACTTAGATACTATAATTCCACTTTTAAAAATAATCATTCACACACATATTCTCACACATGTGACTAGAATGATATTCATTAAAATAAAGATGGAAATGATGGAACTATAGGTATTTGTTAATTTTTCCTTTGAGCTCATCTGTGTTTTCCGCATTTCAACAAGGAGCACATATTCATTTGCAATAACGGAGAGAGTGAGAAATGTATCTTACAACAATTGGATTATGCAGAGAAAGGTACTTTCCTTATTTGATTTGCAACTAACTCATTCTTCTTTAAGATTCCCACTTGTTAGAGGGAAATATGTTAACTTGTCATTAACACTGAAAAGTTAAGTAGCTAGGACTGTCCTTGAGTTCCTTCAACGATCTTCAGGTACTCATGCAAACATCTCTCCCTCCATTTGGGGAGCTCGTAAAAGCCCAGTCTCTACTTGTCCCTCACACATGGTGTCGTCCCAAGAAGGCCTGAGAGGACCAGGGGAAAGCAAACCAGCCTTGCTTCCCTGACTACCTTCTGTGACTTATGCTAGAGTCTCGGTCCAAGGAAACCTCTGGACTCCCTGTCATGCCAGCCTCAGCATCTCAGGAAACTGGTAGTTCTATTCCACTCAGAAGCCTCCCTCTGCCTTTAGCCTTTGGGTACCAAGTTTTTCCAAAGTCTGGGATATTGGAGTCCTCTCTGGAAAGACTAAAATTTTTCCAAACTGTATCCAAGAAGGTGGGGCAAGTTCCCAACCCTTAGACTCCTTGAAACGTCTCTGGCTGGTTTTAACACACGACCCCCCTCACCTCTTTCCCTTCTCCCTTTCTCTCTCCTGACTGCTTTTCTCCTTCTAATAGCTCCTCAGGTCGAAAGAGCTGGAATATTCTCTTATGCCACAGTGTTACAGGATGTCCCCATTTGAGAAAGCAAGCCACCACCACCGCCACCACCCCACCCTGGCCTTTTCCTTTATGTATTTTAAGGGGAAATTAAAGAATTTAGAAAATCTCACCTCAAAACAATAGCTTGGTTTGCAAGCTCATTGTCTTCCAGCTGAATGCAATTTCATTTTCAACACCAGGAGTGACTTTTCTTGCACCTTTGTCTTTCAGTTCTATATGTAAGATTTCTAATCTCTGTCCCCTCGTTTTCCCATCCCACCTTCCCAGGCAAATGGATGCCCTGGGCCCACCAGGGCAAAAGTCATTTCCTCAGAAAGATAAGCTAGAAAAGCACATAAACAATTTTCAAATCATCACAACACTTACAATGGAGGAGGGGGAGTTAATTTTCAAAAATTTTATTATAATTTTTGGCTTACACTAATTAGAAAGCATCTTTAAATGGGGGTTAATTCTGAGGCCACATTTTTATGATCATCAGGGAGGGGTCAAATGGATGTTATGGAGTTGGAATCCAAAATCTTCCCAGCACTGTCATCTCTGTGAGCTTTGGCAAATTGCTTTACTTCCCTTTGCCTCAGTTTCCTCATCGATAAAATGAAAACAATAATTCTAACTATCATGGACCATTGTAAAAAATGAAGTGAAATTGTATATGTAAAGCACAATGTCTGTAATACAGTAGCCCTGAGGAAATATCCCAGAATATAATGATATTAATAACAATGACAACATTAAATAGAGGAAATCTTAAAATAGAGGATAGTGGTAATAGTTATAGCTTAATTCCTGCCCTTAGGCCCAGGATAATGGTTTACAATAATTATAAGCATAGCCATCAAAAAATGTTTTTCTCTCCTAAAATCTCAAAATATGGTAGAACCACAAAAATGAGAAAAACCTTAGAGATCACTAATCCAGTACCCCATCAAATGTTTGAATCCCCTGATAGCAGTGACAAATATTCTCCAAACTCCTCTTGGGTTAGCTCCAGAGAATAGGAACTCACTGCTTTCAAAGGTAACCAACTTTCTTCCTTTGAGTTCTGATGTTCTAATTCTTTTCTTACAATTAAAATGAATATGTCTTGTTACAACTTTCCCCAGGTGTTCTTTTTTAAAAAAAAAAGGGTTTTCATGACAATTCAAACAGCACGGCAATTTTTAATGTTAAGTATTATAAAAGTGCGTAAAGTAAAAAGTTCAAGTTTTCCCACTACATTCCACCAAATTCTACTCCTCAGATAAGCCCTCTTAATGGTAGTTTTTCCATTTTATTTACTCAGATATTTTCTATTTATATACAAAGTTATATATGTATGAAATTTTTTACATAAATGGGATCAGTCTCTATATTCTTCTGTCAGCAGCTTTTAAAAAATTTAATATTGTATGGGGAACGTAATCCCATATCCTGGCACTTGGATTTGTATAACTGCATGGATGGGCTACGATCAGTCTAACATGCCCCCCATCTGTGGGCCTCTCATTGGTCTTTGTTTGGCCTTCTGATGCCATTCTGCGGTCTTAATAGTTTTCAAACATTTAAGATCAGCTATTATGTTCCTACTGGGCTTCCTCCAGACTAAACAACCCATATTCCTAACATTATTCCTCATATGACATAGTTCTAGAGCCCTGTGAACGCACTTGAGCTTCACTGGATCCCCAGAACCCCACAGCAAGCTCCAGGGCAGTGTTCAGGCTGTGCAGAGCACAGCAGGCTGTGCTTTACTTTCTGCTGGAGGTCCAGGGAACTGCATGTTTGCCCTGAAGCCAGTTTCCCCATCCTCACAGCTGGGTCGCTATGCAATTTATCTTCTAAACCTGGCCTTTTCCTTTATGTGGAAAGTATGCCAACTTGGTGGATACAAGAAACCAGACATAAACCAAGATTATCCAGGATTTTCATGCAAATGTTGAAGTCAGCTAGAATTTTAAGGCTTTAAAAAAAAAAACTGCTTTGAAGCCAAGCTTCTAGGCTACAGCACATACATTGCTGGCCTCCTCTAATGGGAGATTTCATTTTTGAAAATAACCAGTCTTCACTGACATGAAAGACCAACTAATCTAACTTCTTTTCAGATGAAGAACAAGGTCCAGGTATGTTACGGCAGAGATTCTTAACGAGGGGTCCACAGATTCCCAAAGATTTCAGGGGGTCCGTGAGCTTGAATTGAAAAGTCAAAGAAACACTGTTCTCGTGGGGATATGTTGGTAAGGGTGTGATAATTTACTGAATGATACGCAATCTAGTGTGGACTTACATGCTTTTTATTTTGATGTAACGTGTTCTGAGTGCAGTGGATAACTGCCTGCGAAAAGGTTGGTAAGGATGGCAGAAATGGTTTTATAACACACCATGGGAAAACTCGAATTTCTAAATATTTGCTGAAAATGACCATTTGAATAGATGTTGGGTTATCAGGTATTGAAATTATGGGAAAGTTTTAAAACATAATTTTGAATAATCCTAAAATTTAATTTAAAGACATGCCGATGTCGCCACTACATTCTGAGAAGGGGTCCGTTGTTTTCACCTAACTGGCCAAGGGGTCCGTGGAACAGAACAGGTTAAGAACCCCTGGCTTAAAGGATTTAAGGTCACTCAGTTCATTAGTGACGTCTTTTTAAAGGAAAATAAAAAAGATTTTAGGGAAATGAAACTAAACTTCAAACCAGCACCTATTATGTGCCAGTCACAATGCTGTTTTGTTTTTAAACATATTATCATTCAAGTAATATTGCTCGATCACCTACTATGCACCAGCCATTGTGTTATGTTCTTGGGAGGTAATCCTTGTCCTCAAATGGTTCACCATTCTGGTGAGTCACAGAACCTGCCGACAAACCACCAGGGTCATTATTCTTTTCCCCATTTTATATCAGAAGAAACTTATTTTCCCAATCACCTAACTAACGAGTGGAAGAGTGGGATTCTGATTCCTTGTGTTACACCCAGGAATCATGCCGCAGTCTTTTTTTCTCTAGTGTAACGTTTGGCATTGAGAAGACTGGAGGATTTTCAAGACTGCCCCTTTATCAGGGTACAGAGTGTGAGCCATGGTAGAGAGGGTGGCTCCCCATACAAAACTCCTGCTACCAATGTCTATGCTGCTCATGCAGGAATTATCCCCTGAGGAAAACCAGAGCCTGTAAAAAAATTCTACTTTAGATTCCTGATATAAACTTGTATAACATCCTACACAAAGGCATACTAAGATGTATAACATGACAACAACGGGCATTTGTAGAGGCCTTTGCAGCTTTCTAACTGTTCTTACATGTCTCTTCCCACTGGATCTTTACCAACAGTTCTACAAGGTGGGCAGACATCATCACCTTCATCCCACAGATGGATCGACTGAGACTGGGGGGCAAAGGGGTTTGCCCAACCCTGACCTGTTTTTTCCTACATAATTGGTTGGCTCTCTGTCAGGCTATTTCATTAGCAACCACAGCATGGAAGGTCTTTTTCAGGGACAACATGGAACACCCTCTTGTTGCGTTAATTACATTTCATGGAAGCGATGCCATTCCTTCTTTGGTGCCTTGGAGGTGATTTAAACTGTAAGGACATGTTCAATCCACCTAACCCAGGCTGAGCTGCCATTAGAGCAAACAACTCCCCCCCCACACACACACCCCAGCTGGTGTTTCCTTTCCTTGGTGTTTTCTTATCTCTCTCAAACCAATGGCTTCACCTCTATGGGTGAGTGGGGTCAGGAAGTGGCATACAGTCTCTGTTTTTATTCTCTGTGTGGAAATTTTCTAATTATAGGTCACACCAAGAGTTTCCATTCTCCCCATGGTCCTTCTCCCTGTTTATGTAACTTAATAAGCAAAGAACAAGGGCTTTTATATTTCAAAGGCTTACACCATGAAGCTTTTAATGAGGAATCAAACTCATTCCCTTATCTTTCTGGCTAGTGAATAGCTGTCTGTTATCTGCTTAGTCTGTGGTTGAAATTACGATCTCCTATCTGGTTGGGGTTTTACAGTCTGATTAAGCTTTAAGCTTCCTGTGCAAGCCATCAGAAGTAAGGACATTAACCAAAGGGAGAGGGGAAAAAAAGATTCAACTATATGCCTTTCAAGCCCTCGGCATTGCAGAATAAAGAATTAGAGTGATATATTACAGAATCAAAGTACAAGAGTTACAGATTCAAGAGAGATAAATAGACCATGGCACCTCATACAATGAAGATGCTTGTTTAAAGTATAAAGAGGAGTGAAATTTTAGACAATTGTTAAAAATTTGAGAGCCCAAGCTAAGGGTCAACCTGTAAATATTTTCATTCTTGTCATGTAGATATATCTTCTCTGGCTTAACTGCCTGAAAAGAAATTGTAAAAGTATGCTATCTATGTCTAGGACCTACTAGAAATGTGTTCAATTATAGCAACTTTTAAGTAAAACTTGAACAGTAGCAATAAGCCAATCCAATAGAACAAAATGAAATGAGGTCCTATTTTTAAGAGGCACAAACACATTGTAAGCCAGATTTTTTAAAGTAAAGAAGTGACTATGTAGGAAATATTCTGTTCTTTGCCTGCCAGCAGTGTGTAAACAAATTTCTTCTGCAAAACCACTCAACAATGAAGGCTGTAAAGGAAATATAAAATAAGCAGGATTTTGGTAAAAGACCCTGACCCTGAGGATCTACACTAATATTAACTATTATAAAATTAACTTTTTAATTATTCTCCAGAGTCTAAAGAACACACCTAGTGAAGGAAAACTAATTTATGAAACAGGCTGCCAAGTGGGAGCAAGGAAGGCATTTGCCATTCAGGAAGCTTAAAAAATGTACCAATGCAGAAATGCTGGGCTCAGGGAAAAAAAGAGTGAACTGACCTTAAAAAAGTCACTGAGTTTTACTAAAGCCACAACAGTAGCTGCCTCACCAACCTAACTTTTCTTATCCACCTCCTAGATATTGCTAAGAATGAATGGCATTGTGTATGGCACAAAATCAATGCTATCCCCATCAACATTCTCATTATTGTCTGGGAAATCCCAAGCAATGTTCATTTAGGGAATATTTGAAGTCAGTTAAACAATCATTTTTCAGCTTTAAAGTTTCTTGATCTCATGATCCTTTTTTTTTTTCTTTTTTTTAGCTTGTTTCTATCTTCTGTATAGATTTGCCAACTTTGAAGAATTTGTTGAACTTTGCTTTTTTGTTGTTTATATTATGAAAATTGTACATATTTTTTATTAGCCAGTATAATACGGAATAGTTCATGTATATAGCATTATGTTGCTTTATATAGTATTATTTTACATAATACATTATCATATCGAATATGTTGTTTCTAAGTATACACAAGCTACTTTCTCCTCTCCCCAATACCCTTCACCAAGCTCTTCATAAATATTACCACCTTCTATATATATTCCAGAGTGATTTTTTAAAGAAAGCAGTACTTCAGGAACTTTCTGCATTCTTGAGAGAAGAGGTTTGTGAACTGAATTTTTTAAAAAATCAGGAACATGAGGCTAATACAGAGAAAAATTGGAAGAGGTGGACAATTAGTTTGATTGAATAGACAGGAAAAAAAAAATTATGCTCCTTAGCTCCCAAGCAATGTGAAAGTGGTCATTGTTTGACCAGAGCTATAAAATTGAATGTATTTAAATACACTTAATGCAGTCACCAGGCCCACTAACAGCCCAGTGTTTTTAGGCAAATTAGAAAGGGATTCCTTCTTCTCTACTTTCATCTTCTGAAAATCACTGTAATAAACTAATTTCTTTTTTAAGAACAAGAAACTTAACTCCCATCTGCTTTAAAATCATCATATAAATTTCTACAAATCTACATCATCTATGATGTGAATGATGCCCTTTGAAGAAATGCCTTTGTGTAGTCTATAACTTGCTCAATGATACACAGCTCCCCTGGGAATCACGGGTTTACTACCCATGACCCCAACCATAAGAAGTTGTGTCTGTTTTATGCATGGCTTCTAGCTCAGTTCCTGGCACATAGCATATACTCAATAGATACTCATTGCATGAATGAATGGATGGTTCCCTTCAACACAAGGATCTACTGCAAAATAAAACTGAAATGAAAATTAGGTATAGCTAATATTCACTGAGCACCTGCTATGCATCAGACTCTGTTGAACACATATGTGCATTCTCATGTACACCCTGTGGGGTAGATATTAATACTCTCCATACCCCCAGGGGCTTAGAGAGGTTATAAGGCACTTGCTGAAGTCACTCTAGCTAGTGAGTGAGTCACAAACCACACGATGGCCATGATCACATTTTTAACCACTACACTGGCAAGTCAGTCTGCAGTCTGTATCACTTCAAGGGGCTGCTACTGCTACTGGAAACACAAACAGTTCCCCCCTTTGCCCAGTCTCAAGAGAGAGAAGGCACCCAAGACCCCAAGCTCTGACTTTCCTTTTTGACTGTGGGGACAAGTTACCTTCTTTATGCAGCTCAGACCTGGAATAAAGTCACACAACATTCCTGCTCCTGGCCAGCGTGCCCAAGACTCATCTTTGAAGTCAATTAGCAGCAGTCCATTCTGCTGCGGAATAACAGCTGTGCAACTCCTTGGTCTATAGCACATTCTGAAAAGTTCTGGCCACTAGGTGGCACTGAAGCTCAAATGTCACAGAATTATTGGGAATGCTTCACCCGCCATTTTAAAAAATAATGACAATTACCATAATAGCAGCTCTATTAAGTACTTTCTTTGTGCTAGATACACTTCCAAGGTCTTTACATACATTATCTCATCTCGTTCTACCAACCACCCTGTGGGGGAGATCTGTTATTATCTCCATTTTACAGGTGAAGGAACTGAGGTCACATAGCTAGTTAGAGTCAGGGCAAGGATTTTAACCCAGGTAACCTGATTCCACAGACCAATATTCTTAAACACTCCACTGTTTGTTTGCTCCTAAGCTATCACTGACTTTACACTTAGCACATCAGAATATTTTGAAGCTCCTTTTAGAAAATCTTCTCTCAAGAGGAAGAAAGAAAAACTCCATTCAAGGCACATAAACAAATCAGGAACAGCCAGAATTCAGATATACTGTGTGATTTATTCAAAGGCACAACCTCCTGGTGGTGAAATAGGTCACAGCCTGGAACTCAGTGACTATACAAGGTCAGTTGCAACATCTCACATTAAAAGAACCCCAGGCAGATGACCTGAAGGTGAGGTTTGGCTCAGTCATTACCCATCATGGGATCTAGAACTCCTTAACATCTCAGGTGTCTGTGGCTGCGTCTATTAAAAGGAGAAATTAATGCATGCTTTGTCCTCATTAGTGGGAGAAAATAAAATGTGTAAGAATGTCTGTTGTTTTTGTTTAATGGTAAGTAAAGTATAATATCATTAATAACCTTTTCACCTAAGCAACCTCCTTATTCCTGCCCTCAGTCTTTCCTTTTTTCCAGAGAGCAGATCTACCCAGACTGTTAGCTCCTCAAAAGCTTTCTTCACTGCTCCCACCCCAGCCATTGACTATCACTAAATCCAAACATGGTGGCCAAGGCCTTCCACTGCCCGCTTCCAAACTACCTTTCCTTCTTCATCTCTAGTTAGTCCCCTCCTTCACCTTATACCCCAGCCAAACCAGATTCGTTGCTATTCGCAAGTATTCTCCTTATTTTTCTGCCTGTTTCTCTGCTCGGCTATTACCTCCACCTGTCTATGGTTTGTGCTACCAAGCATCAGAGCCCTCAACCTTTGAAAAGAGCCCCTGATCTTCCTTTGAGGAATGACTCCTCTGGCATCGCATTGCCAAGGAAAGGGCACATGACCCAAGCTTGACCTGTCAGGCCTCCTTGCCTTGAAATTTAAACTTGAGAGGAGTCCCGTAACTCAATGATGTAGGAGTTGATACACCCTTATAGACAATGCTCTGAAGAAAAAATTGCCCAATACCTTGATCTACCCTAGAGGTTCAGTTTTCACTTTAATTCAAGAGTTACCCCCATAATTTCCCCACAGATTCTTTCTCTTTCCCTTTATTTTTTTTCCTCTTTAATAAGGAGGATCCAAGAAGTAGCTTGCATCCATTAAACAATCCTTCAAGATTCATTCAAATGGCAAGTCCTTCATGAAGTCTCTTTTGAGGCACATTGTACAGGGGTAATTTTTATACATTTTTATTTTCCTGCTAGACTGTTAGCCCCTTAAGGACAGGGGTGGGGCGTATTCCTCTTTGAATCCCCAATATCCATATCCCTTCGTACAGTGCCTGACACATGGTCATTTCTCGATAAATGTTCATTGAATTGAGTGGGAAGCCATTTATGGAGCAGAATTTAAAGTAACTTACAGGAATAGGTGGTATCTTAATTCTGTATTCTGTCCTGTTCACACATGTTGTTATGTAACTGAATTGCTTTTGCTACAGGAACCATCTATCCAAATTCTGCAACCATTATCACATTTTCAAGAAAGCCCAAGGGATACAGTGAATTTCCCAGTGCTCCTCAGACCCAAAGCCTTCCAACCCTTGTCCTGCTTCCCCTCCCTGCTGAAATGTCAGGTCTCTGGCAGCTGCCATCATCGGATCCCAAACAAGCATGTGGATAACAATGGAAATTATGACAATTCCCTAAGTTTGTTGTTGGAATTTTTTTTTTTTAAGTTTTCACAGGAAGAGCTTGACTATGGAGAAATCTATTTTAGACTGTTGTCTTTTGTATTTAGTTTAGTAAACTGCATTTCAAGGTCCCTAGGATGCAAGTTATATTCATTATAGGCACCAACAATTTCCCCTTCAACATGATTTTCACATCAGAATGGTAAACAGCAACCAAAAAGCAAGAACACTGCAATACAAAAACTTGTTACCTGACACACAGTTTATGTAAAACCTTAAATGAAAGCAAGTGAACTGTTCATCAGAGCATTTATTTTTATTTTTTTTTAAAGATTTTTTTTTTTTATTTCTCTCCCCTTCCACACACACAACCCCCCCGCCCCCGGGTTGTCTGCTCTCTGTGTCCATTCACTGAGTCTTCTATCCTTATCAGCGGCACCGGGAATCTGTGTTTCTTTTTGTTGCGTCACCTTGTTGTCAGCTCTCTGTGTGTGCGGTGCCATTCTTGGGCAGGCTGCACTTTCTTTTGAACTGGGCAGCTCTCCTTATGGGGCGCACTCCTTGCACATGGGGCTCCCCTACGCAGGGGACACCCCTGCATGGCATGGCACTCCTTGCGCACATCAGCACTGCACATGAGCCAGCTCCATATGGGTCGTGGAGGCCCAGGGTTTGAACTGCGGACCTCCCATGTGGTAGGCGGACGCCCTATCCATTGGGCCAAATCTGCTTCCCCATCAAAACATTTAATATTATAAAGTTGAGCATGTTTTTTATCTTTATCATGAAAAGATGCTACTTTTCTTTTTCTAGATTTGAGATTATTCTGAGGCACAGGAAGAGGGAGAGGTTAAAAGAAGGAGAAAGGAAGTTGATAGCAAGATTCCTGAACCTATTGCTCCTCCCCCTCCCCACCCAGAGGTCTGCTAATTGGGGACAGGCTTGTGGGTAATAGCCATCCATGGAGGAGAAATGCAGGGGAAGTTGTAGATCTACTGTATATATACACTAAATTAGGTATTCCTACCCTACGTTCTATGACTTGGCAACTTCTGATAATTATTTACTAAACATCCATTATGATAAAAATGAAAACCACCAAAAAAACACAACTATTCCCCAGCAGAAAAAGTTCAAGTATCTTATTTCTCCACACCCTGTATTTCCAAAAGTTATCCCTTATCATATCAAAGGAAATGGTTGAACTCAACCTATGCTTCATGGTAATATCCAAGGACATTATCTACACATAAAAATAAATGTATATGGGAACAGGACGTAGCTCAAGTGGTTGAGCACCTGTTTTCCATGTACAAGGTCCTGGATTCCATCTCCACTACCTCCTAAACACAAACAAACAAATGAGAAAACCCAACTCTTTCATTGGAGAGCAGATGTAGCACAGCGGTTGAGTGCCTGCTTCCTACGTATGAGGTCCTGGGCTCAATCCCCAGTACCTCCTAAGAAAAACTGAAAAGAAATTGAAATTGAGATGAAATGAAATGAAAATGAAATGAAATGAAATGAAATGAAGATATGAGAAGATGAAATAGATGTACTTTTCCTCTTCTGCTCACTAAGTACAACTAATAACAAATGTGAGAATAATCTGAGAGGTGGAGAGAAGAAGGCAGGCTGGATAGGAACTTTGGGGCCCAAAGAATGACAAGATGATGAGTTTCTGTCAGCACCCTGCTCACCGTGCTGGTCAGAAAGAGAGACACCTATTACCACCTCCAAAGGAGAAGTCTCACCATATGGAGGGCAGCAAAGAGTAGATCAATGCCTACCGTGAGGAGCAGGAGTGCTAGGGTCCTAAGCCACTCCATGGGTTGCAGGTGGCAGTCACCAGCAAAAGCATGATTTACACAGGCACTGGATGGAAGAATGCTTGCGCACATAGCGAAGAAACAGAGCAAGGTCAGTGTGGTAGCTTGAATTGTGTATCCCAGTTTGGAATTGTTCTTGGTCTAGGTCTGCATTCTGGTGAGTGTGGACACACTATAAAAAAGATCTGTTCAGGATGTTAATTCAGTTGAGGGCTGGTCCAACTGAATCAGATTGGGCTCTAATCCAGATTACTAGAGTCCTTTATAAGCAGAGTGAAAGTCAGGCAGAGAGAAGCCAGAAGCTGGAAGTCAGTGAAACCCAGAAGAGAAAAGATAAGATGCTGCCATGTGACAGAAAAGCCAAGAACCAAGGATCCCTGGCAGCCAACCCCAGAACACCACAGTGTTCTGGGAGAAAGCATCATCTTACCGACACCTCGATTTTGGACTTCTCATAGCCTCAAAAGTGTAAGGCAAAAATTCCCATTGTTTAAGTCAACCCCATTGTATGGTGTTCGTTTTAGCAGCTAGGAAACTGAAAATAGTCTACTTCAACAGTGGTCATCAGACCCCATAGCCAGGAGGCTTCAATCTCCCAGACTGATGCAGAGAGAAGTCTATACATAACCCTCTTGTGTCATAGTAGAAAGACCCCACTCCCTCTCCAGTAGAAACAGAGACAGCAGTAGGATGGGCCAGGTGCCATGAAACTTATATATGCTAGCCAAGCTTTCTCCAATGAATGTTTACATATTCTCAGACAAAAGGAAAAGGAATGTGTGGCAGGCCACTATCTGCTAGGGGATATGTTTTACCTCAAGGCAGTCCCAAGAAGGGAGTCTGTGCACATTTATCATTCTGTCCTTGGAGTCAAGCTAACACATCTAGTGGTGAAGGCAGAGTTTATTTGTGGATCACAGGGAAAGACACAAGGTTGTACTTGAATTATCCCTTACCACAGTTTCCAGAGTTTTCTTTTTGCCTCATATATTTCAGACTTGGAACTAAAGAATTTGGAACTATAGAAAAGTCAATGGGTATTGACCAAAAATAAATAAATAATACAAAGCCCCAACAATGCCTGATCTCTCTAGCCAAAGGACAAGGAAAGGGCAAACCTAACAAGATGAAAAGTTTTAGAAAATAACCATTCTACTCGAGCCAAATACCTTGTAAAACAACAACAACAACAACAAAAGAACAGTAACTCCCAACCACCAGCAAAGGCTCAATAGGAAACCTAGACTTTTACACTCATGAAGCTGTAACAAGGTGCCCCAACACCCTAGCTGGGTGGTGTCACAGAAGGTCAAGTAGAGGAACAACCCTATCAGCTGGTGTAGCAGTTTGAGATAATTGATGAATTCCAAAAAGAAATATTGGATTATGCTTGTAATCTGATCTGCACCTGGGCATGACTGAATTATGATTAGGGCCAAGGGGTGGGTACTCACAGATACAAGGCATGATGAAGAACAGAGCTGAGGGCTTTTAATGTTGGAGTTTTGATTTTGGAGTTTGAACCTGAAGACTTAAACTGAAGCCCTGGGAAGTCAGCATGCAGAGGAAAGAGAAGGCAGCCCCAGGAAGGAAAGAACCTTGAAGCCAGAGTAAAGCAAGCCCCAGGAATGTAGGAACCCAGGAAGCCTGAACCCTCGCAGACATCGGCAGCCATCTTGCTCCAAATAGACTTTGGTGAGGGAAGTAACTTATGCTTTATTGCCTAGTGTCTTTAAGCTCCTACCTCAAATAAACACCCTTTATAAAAACCAACAAATTTCTGGTATTTTGCATCAGCACCCCCTTTGGCTGACTAAAACAGCTGGTAACAAGCCCCCATCCCCATAGTGTCAGTGGAGATCAGATCATGTGAGAAGCCTGGAATTCCAACTCCAACTGACAATAAAAAGGTGTTCCTCTCTCTTCCTGCTGGGGTGGTGTCAGAGAAAGTCTAGTGGAATATCAGGACATTCATATTGCCAAATGGCAACAAGGCCACTCCCACTGCATTACCAGTGGAAATCATGTGGGGGTGCCAAAAACTCCACCTCCATCCAGCAGTAACAGGGAGACCCCCACCTCAGGTGTAAACCAAAGTTAAGTCGGAAACCTAGACTTCTGGCTCTACTGACAGTAATGAGGCAGAAACCCTTTCCTGTCAGAGCAGTGTTCAAAAAAAGAGAAAACTAAACTAAAAGAGAAGGTATAATGAGATCTAAAGACTTATAATACGAAAATGTACAGGATTCAATCAAAAATCATTCATCATGCCAAGAACCAGGAAGATCTCAAAATGAAGGAGAAGAGGGAATCATTAGATAACACTGAGATGAAGGAGATTAAAATGATATGACAGGGTAGTGGTGTAGCTCAGTGGTCAACAGCCTGCTTCCCACGTACGAGGCCCTGTACATGGAAAGGGTTCAATCCCTGGTAACTCCTAAATTAAAATAAATAAATAAATAAAATTATATGGCAAAGATTTTAACACAGCCATGATAAAAATGCTTCAAAAAGCAATGATAGGGAAGTGGATTTGGCCCAACAGTTAGGGCATCCACCAACCACATGGGAGGTCCAAGGTTCAAACCCAGGGCCTCCTGACCCATGCAATGAGCGGGCCCATGTGCAGTGCTGATGCACGCAAGGAGTGCCCTGCCACACAGGGGTGTCCCCCACATAGGGGAGCACCAGGCACAAGGAGTGAGCCCTGTAAGGAGAGCCGCCCAGCACGGAAAAAAAATAAAAGTGCAGCCTTCCCAGGAGTAGGGCCGCACACACGGGGAGCTGACACGGCAAGATCACGCAACAAAAAGAGACATAGATTCCCAGTGCCGCTGTCAAGAATATATAAGAAGAACACACAGTGAATGGACACAGAAAGCAGACAAGTCGGGGGAGGGGAAGGGGAGAGAAATAAATTAAAAAAATTTTTTTTTAATTTAAAAAATATTTTTTTAAAAAGCAATTATAGGGAAGCAGATGTAGCTCAATATTTGAGCACCTACTTCCCACGTACCAAGCCCCAGGTTTAATCCCTGGTACCTCCTAAAAATAACAATAATAATAAAACTTTACATAGGATTGTGGGAAAATAGAGGAGTAGGAAACTCTAGGAATCAGAACAACTATCTGAATCAGCTACTTTGAAACCCAAGAGTCCAGTCACTATATAGCATCTGGGGAAGAATGGGAGGAAGAGGCTGGTAAATTATGGTTAAAACCAGTGAATTGTTATCCCAGGCAGCAGTTACCATTGCCCATCTCCCAGTCTTGCAGTTGGCAGCTGTGAGGTATCCAAATGTGACCCCTAGTACAGCGGGTGCTAGGATGGAACAAAAAGACCTGGATCATCAAGCTCCAGGTGTATACAGTCTGATTGCTGATCACTGCTTTTGTTTAGCGACTTCAGGTGTCTGGGGGCCTGGCTCTGAGGACAGCCACTATTCCAACTAAGGCAGTGGAGAAGACTTAGAGATGGTATATTTTCTCAACACGAGGGTGGTTAAAGGGCTGTCTTTGCTGGGGAGGTGCTCAGTCAGGGAAGCCTAGCTTTGGGGAACATGAAAGAAGCTCTAGATGCCCTCCATGGCCCCTCCCACATGCCCTCTCCAGGACAATTTGGAGCCAACTGCACTCCCTTCCTGGGTTTCAGGCCTTGTTCAGGCTGAGAAATATTGATTTGTGAAATTCCAGTCCCAGAACGTGCCTTCCAGGCAAAAAGCAGCTTGAGATAGCAAAAGCACAGTAAGAAACAATTGAGTTGCATGACCTGGGGCAAAGGCTTACCTGCTTTAAGTCCTACAGTGAAACACCTAGGAGAGGGAGGTCTGTTTCCTGGTGAGTTGAGAAGGCATTCAAATTCCTGTAAACAGGGGAACTTCTAAGTCCACTCTGAGAGCAAGCCCAGGACTAGGCTCAGGCCCAGAAAAGACAGGAGGACCCTACCTCCAGTCGACCTTCTTGATAGGAGGGATGAACTCTGAAGGAGAGTCCCAGACCAAGGCAAAGCCAATTTGTAAACACTGTGAAAGGTGTTGAGTTTCTGAGTTTTTGTGTTTTGTCTTGTTTTCGCATTGGTTTATCTGGTTTTGTTAGCTCCTGAAACCCAAGAAAATCTCTGTGATAACCACTAGCTAGACACAAACTTAAGAAACAGACAGCTCAGGGACTAAATCCCTGAGTTAACATTTTAAAATATTAAAGTGTACAGTGTGGAACAAAAGACTGAAAGACAAAGAAACAGGAAATGATGACCCATTCAAAGGAAAAAGATGAAAATCAAGAAAACATCAATGCATAAGACCAGGCTATGTGATGGGCAATCAATAGATGAATCTGGAACCTGGTAAGAGGTCTATGTGGACATCAATAACCCCAAGATGGCTGCTGGAAGACCCTCCCCAAGATTCTGCCATTAGAAGACTTTCTCCAGAAGCCAGGAGAAGCCCTGGATATTCCCCAAGGACTTCATCATTGGCCCTTCCTGGGAGATTGATGGGAGAAATAAGCAATCAAAACAGTGAACAGCTGGAACTCCTCCCCTGCCATTAGCAAAGGCATGGGATAATCAACAGTTTAAAAGCCAGGCACAAGGCCTGAAGAAGCTCTCTTGTTCTCTCATTCACTCTTGCCTCTGGACCTGGACTCCAGCTGCCTTCTCCCCCACTTGAATCACCACACAAGTAAAACCAGGGCATTTATAACCCATAATGAGAAATCACAGCCTGTAAATCAGCGCCTCTTTATCACTTTTCACCCCCTTCCTCTCTATCTGGGACTCCTGCTCTGTTATTTTCTTCCATTTCTCTTCCCTCCTACCTGAATAAATTACTGGCCTAACTCACCTGATGTGGCTCTTGAAATTCGTTTCTCCAGCATAGTCAAAGAACCTAAACAAAATCCGGTAACAAATGGGCATTTTGAACAGACATTTTAAAAAAGGAGGCAAAGGAAAATGTAGAGAAAGAACTACAAATATCAGGAAAACAATGAATGAACAATATGAGAATTCAATAAAGAGGTAGAAATTTTAAAGAGGAACCAAATAGAAGTACTAGAGTTAAACATTACAATAAGTGAAATGAAAAAATCACAGGAGAATTTCAAGCAAATTGGAGCTGGCAGAAGAAAGAATCAGTAAACTTGAAGACAAGACAATTGAAATGTCAGACTGAAGACCAGAAAGAAAAAAGAATTATAAAAGGCAAAAATAGCTTAAGACACCTGTGGAACACCATCAAGTATACTAATAAATGCATTATGAGAGTTTCAGAAGAAGAAGGAAGACAGAAAGGAGCAGAAGGAATATTCAAAGACATAATGACAGAAAATTCCCAAATGTGGCAAAAAAACATGAATATGCACATCCAAGAAGCCTGTCGAACACCAAACAGGATAAACTTGAAGGGAAATAGCCAAAACACATGGTGATCAAACTGCCAAGTGCAAAGGACAAGGGGAGAGTTCTGAAAGCTATAAGAGAAAAGCAACTTCCTAATATATAAGGGATTTTCTACTAGATTAAGTGCCAATTTCCCATCAGAAACCATGAAAGCAAGGAGTCAATGTGTTGAAATACTTAAAATGCTGAGAGAAAAGAATTGCCAACCAAGAATTTTATATCTGGCAACAGTTTCTTTCAAAAATAAAGGCAAGATTAAGACATTCCCAGATAAACAAAAGTTGAGGGACTTCATCACCACTAAACTTACCCTATACGCAATGCTAAAAGGAGTTCTTAAGTCTGAAAGGAAAGGACACTAACCAGTGGTTCAAAGTGACAAAGAAATAAAGACATCCAGTTAAAATCGGTGCGGTGGGGGTGGTGGGGTTGAATGGGACCTCATATTTTTTTAATGTAATATTTTTACAAAATCAATAAAAATAAAATAAAATAAAATAAAATCACCATATGAGTAATTATAATTTCCAATACAATATTGTATTGTGTATTTTGGTATTTTGTTGACTCTACTTTTTCTTACAAGGCTTAAACTGCAAATGTATAAAAAGTAATTATAAATCTATGGGTTTGGACATACACATGAATGTACAAAAAGGTGGGGAGATGGAGGGGCATAAGAAAAATGTATGTGTATGCCATTGATGTTAATTTGGTATCATGTAAAAAATGATTGCTTAATATGTAATATGTTAAATTTTAACCCTGTCATAACTACAACAAAAATATATGAAAAAAGTGTTTCCAGAAAGAAACAAAAATGGACTCAATATGGTACAATACAAAAAAAAATAGAAAAGCAGGCAATAATGAAGAATTAAGTTCAAAATGAGTATAAGACTTACAAAGACTAAATAGCAAAATGGCAGAAGAAAGTCCTATATTTTTGGTAGTTACTTTCAATGTAAATGGATTAAATTCTCCAGTCAGAAGACAGAAATTGGCAGAGCAGATTAAAAAAAGCAAGACCCAACTATATGCTGTTTACAAGAGACTTACTGTAAATTCAAGGACATAAGTAGGTTGAAAGTGAAAGGATGGAAAAAAAATACATAGCATGCCAATAGTAACCAAAAGACAGCTTGCATAGTTATTTTAATATCAGTTAAAATAGACTTTAATTTAAAAACTGTTATAAGGAGCAAAGAAGGTCATTATATACTCAAACAGGGGGAAATTAAACAAGAAGACATCATAATTTTAAAGTGTATATGACCCTAACAGCAGAACCCAAAAATAAATGAAGAAAATATTGATAGATTTGAAGGGAGAAATAGTTCAATATTAATAGAATACTTTACTACACCATTTTCAATAATGTATAGAACATATAGACAGATATATATAAAACACTCCACCCAACAGCAGCAGAATGCACATTCTTCTCACATGGATCATTCTCCATAATAGCCACATGCTAGGTCTTAATAAATTAAAAAATATTGAAATCATACAATTTATCTTCTCCAACCACAATGGAGTGAAGTTAGAAATCAGTAGCAGAGGGAGAAATGAAAAATTCACAAATATGTGGAAATTAAGCATTGTACTCTTAACCAATGGCTCAAACAAGAAATCACAGGAAAATTAGGAAATATCTTGAGGCAAATGAAAATGAAAACACAACATACCAAGACTTATGGAATGCAGCAAAGGCAATGCTGAGCAGGAAATTTATAGCTCTAAATGTTTACATTAAAAATGAATAAAGATCCAAAACCATAGGCCTTAACTCAAAATAGAGGATCTAGAAAAAGAATAAACTATCAATAAAGCCAAAATGAGCTGAAGGAAATAACAAAGATTAAACTGGAGAGAAGTGAAATAGAGGTTTTTTTTAACCTATACAGATAATCAACAAAACTGGAAGTTTGTTCTTTGAATAGACAATAAAATCAACAAACTCTTACCTAGACTAACAAAGAAAAAGAGAGAGCAGACACAAATAAAACCAGAAATGAAAAGGGAGCATTACTACTGAATCCACAAAAAGAAAAAGGAATATAAGAGGATCCTATGAACAACTATGTGCCAACTAACTGAATAAACTAAATGAAATGGACAAATTCCTAGAAACATACAAACTACCTAAACTGACTCAAGATGAAATAGAAATCTCAACAAACTAAGAGCTAGTAAATAGATTGTATCCATAATCAAAAACCTACAAAGAAAAGCCCAAGACCAGATGGCTTCAAAGAGGAATTATACCACACATACCAAAAAGATTTAATACCAATCCTGCCCAAACTCTTCCAAAATATTGAAGAAACGGTGTTGCATTTGCTAAAAGCTGCTAAAACAATATACCAGAAATTGGTTGGTTATTACAATGTGGGTTTATTAGCTTGCAAGCTTACAATTCCAAGATTGAGAAAAGTGTCCAGATTAAGGCATCATCAGACAATCATCTCACCTCAAAGACCAGTCCTGGACTCTTCTGTCTTATGGAAATGCACATGGTGATATGAATAAGGCTATACCTTCATCTCCAGGCTCTGTTGCTTTCAGCTTCTGGCTGCTCAATCTGTGGCTTTCTCTCTCATCTATGGTGGTTTCCTCTCTGACTTCCTCTGACCTTCTTTCTCCATATTTGTCTCATTTATAAAGGATTCCTGTAAGAAGATTAGGACCCACCCTGAGTCATGCCTTAATGAAGTAATCCAATCAAAGCTCTCATCTACAATAGGTTCATACCCACAGGAATGGACTAGCTTGAAGGACATGACCTTTTTTGGTATCCATAAAAGCCTCAAATTGCCACAGAAGGGAATGTTCCCTAATTCACTCTATGAGACCAACATCACCCTCAAACCAAAAACAGATAAAAATACAACAGTAAAAGAAAACTAGAGACCAATATCCCTTATGAATATAGATACAAAAGTCCTCAACAGAACACTAGCAAACTGAATCCAATAGTACATCAAAAAACTATACAACATGATTAAAGGATCTAGCCTAGGTATGCAAGGGTGCTTCAATGTAAGAAAAGCAATTGATATAATACACCACATTAACAGAACAAGGGGGAAAAACCACATGATCATTTCAGTTGATAAAGAAAGGGCATTTGACAAAATCTAGCACCCCTTCTTGAAAAAAACACTTTGAAAACTAAGAATAGAAGGAAAGGAAACTTACTCAACATGATGAAAAACCCACAGCTAACATCATAAGTAATGGTGAAAGACTGAATGCTTTCCCTCTAAGATAAGGAAAAATAAAAGGGTACACACTGTCACCACTGTTACTCAGCATTATACTGGAAGTTCTAGATAGAGCAATTAGGCAAGAAAAAGAAATAAAAGCCATGCAAATTGGATGATCATAGGATCACGCAGAAAATCCTGAAAACTCTACACCAAGGCTACTAGAACCAATGAATGGATTTAGGAAAGTGGCAGGGTGCAAAAGCAATACCCCCAAATCAGTAGTGTTTCTATTCAATAGTAATGAACAATCTGAAGAAGAAAAAAATCAATTATAATAGCAACTAAAGGAATCAAATGTATCAGAATAAATCTAACCTAGGACATAAAGGACTTTACATGGAAAACTACAAAACATTGCTAAAATAAATCAAAGGAGACCTACACAAATGCAAGGACATTCTGTGCAGTTTGAAATTATTTTATGAATCCCAAAAAGAGAAACATATTATGTTTTCAACTAATTCATTCTTGTGGGTTTGAGACCTGTTTGACTGGATTATGTCAGTGGCATATGATTCATGTTGAGGCTCTTGTTGGGTCTGATATAAATAAAGACACTGAGAGTCAGACAGACAGAAGAAAAAGGGAACCAGCATATTTGATTCTGCAGTGTGAGAGACAGGATTGTTTAAGCATGATGGCCCCCAAGAGGCTGGGTCCACAGAACAACTCAAGAGAATATCAGTCGGGCTAGCTGCCTGGCATGATAGCTTACACCTGAACTTGAGAAAAGAGCAGCACAGCTGAGACTGATATAGGAGGCCTGGAATGAAACGAGTCCTATGCCTTGTTGCTTAAGCTGGGCTTCAAAAGATGGTAGATTCTGAAGGGAAGGCATCTTGCTTCACCATGTGGCAATAACAACACCACCAGGATCAACAGTAGCTGACTTTGGTGAGAAAGCCCCTCTAATGGTGTGAGTTGGACTTTTCACAGCCTTGGAACTATAAGCTTTTACCCCAAATAAATACCTTTATATATGCCATATTTTTGGTACTTTGACCTGGCACCCCTATGGCAAAATAAAACACATTCCATATTCATGGATTGGAAGGCTAAATAGTGTTGAGATATTAATTCTACCAAAAGTGATTCACAGATTCAACACAATCCCATTTAAATTTTCAAAAAAAAATCTTTGCAAAAATAGAAAAGCCAGTGGAAGATAAGGGGCCCCAAATAGCAAAATCTATCTTGAGAAAGAGTAAAGTCGGAGGATTCACACTTCCTGATCTTAAGACATACTACAAAGTCCACAGTAATAAAAAAATCATGGTCCTGGCATAAGGACAGAAATATAGTGCATTGGAATCAACTTGAGAGTCATAAATCAACCCTTATATTTGTAACCAACTGATTTTTTTAAACAAAAATTGGATTTTTATTGCATAAATACAGTATTTGCAAGAGAACTTTTATAGCCCCAAACCCTTCAATTTTACTAACTCTTCACTTTACAACAAATTATTAATAGATGCAGAATATTTCTTCATCCAAGTTGTGGGAGTATATACATTTAATAAACATTCTAGAAATCAAGACATGTACATTATTTACATGTTAACTACATTTACTGTAACTAGAAATATTTTCCAAGAAAAAATAAGAAAATGAGAAATCACAAGTTGTGGTTTCTTGTCTGCCATAAGACCTAACATCTCAGCAAACACATCTATATAGATAGATGTGTTTATAACTTGAAAAATAGGCATTGCTTTATATGAGGCTTTACATAAAAGCTGCATCTATAAATAGCTCCTATTTTAACTTAGTTTGGTACCATGATAAACTGGTCAAAAACACAGGTGACCCTGAAGATACTGCTGCTTGTCTAGGGTCCATGGTCAGTCCAAAGAAAGGCCGGTGAGGCCATGGCCACTGCACTCTCAACTCCCAGGTCTTCCTCACTGCCTGCTCCCACCATTGTCTCTAGAGGTAATTTTGTCTTTGGCCACAGTTGAACTGATAAGTCAGGCTCTGAGCATAGACATTTAGGGGGCTTGGTGAACATGACCAGTTGTGCTCAGACAACAAGATCAGGCCCCCTGCCTCCATAAGGAAAACTTGTTCTGCCTCCAGTATGACTGAGAAGACCTGGAAGGTTTTCTGGGCCACCTTGCCTGAAGGCTGTATGTCCATCATGTTAATACTGTCACAGCAGAACCTGGAATTAGACAACGGCAGGTTCCATGGATTCTAAGCACCGTGTCTGTAGTGGTCCTAGAGAAACAGCCATCAGGTGAAGCTCTTTCACATGTGACTAGACCAGAGGAATATTTTGTTAGGTGTTTCCTTCCTGCTCACTTCTCCCAACACACCTCTGAGGCCAAACCTAAAAGACAGGAGCCCTGTATCTCCAGGATTATACCTGGTGTCAAAGTCAGGAGGGAGAAAAGACAGTTTTTCCAAATGTGAAATACTAATGGAGCAGGTGATGCAGCATCCTGGATGCAGATCTCAGATGATGGCATTGCTGCAGTAGGCCTGGAGGACAATTTCTATGCTCAAGGAAGACAGGAGGCCAGATCTGCAATATACTGGTCAGGCACTTCAAGTGCTAACTGGTGCCTTTCTCAAAAACTAAGGTTTAGGATTCAAGCACAACCAATTTTTGACAAGGGTGACAAGTCCACTCAATTGAGAAAGAATAGCCTTCTCAACAAATAGTTTTGCGAAAATTAGATCTCCAGCTGCAAAAGAATGAAGGTGGACCCCTACTTCACACCATATACTAAAATCAACTCAAAATGGATCAAAGACCCAAATATATGAAACAAAACTATAAATTTCCCAGAAGAATATAGGGAAGTATCTTCAGGACTTTACTTAGGCAGTGGTTTCTTAGATTTTACACTGAAAGCACAGCAACAAAATAAAAAATAGATAAATGGAACCTCATCAAAATAAATTTTTTTGCCTCAAAGGACTTAATCATGAAACTAAAATGACAACTTATACAATGGAAGAAAATATTTGGAAACCACATATCTGATAAGGTTTTAATATTTAGAATAAATAAAGAAATCCTACAAATGGGCAAAAGACTTGATTGGACAATTCTCCAAGGAAGATATATAAATTTCCAAAAAGCACATGAAAAGATGCTCAATATCATTAGGGAAATGCAAATTAAAACCACAATGAGCTACCATTTCACACCCACTAGAATGACTACTATTTAAAAATGGAAAATTACAAATGTTCAACAGGATGTGGAGAAATAGGAACACTCATTCATTGTTGGTGGGAATGGAAAATAGTTCAGCCACTGTGGAAGACAGTTTGATGGTTCCTTGAAAAGTTTAATATAGGATTACCAAATGTCCTCGCAATTCCATTTCTAGTTACATATCCCAAAGAATTGAAAGCAGGGACCCAAACAGATATTTTCACACTGATATTCATAGTGGCATTATTCACAGTTCTCAAAAGATGGAAGCAACCCAAATGTCCATCGACCAATGAATAGATAAACAAAATGTGGTATGTACAAACAATGGAATATTACTAAGTTGTAAAAAGGAATGAAGTTCTGATACATGCAACAACATGGATGAACCTTGAAGACATGCTGCTGAGTGAAATAAGTCAGACACAAAAGGGCAAATATAGTGTGATCTCACTGATATAAAATAATTAGAGGTGGCAAACTTGGCCCAGTGGTTAGGGCATCCGTCTACCACATGGGAGGTCCGCAGTTCAAACCCTGGGCCTCCTTGACCCGTGTGGAGCTGGCCCATGCGCAGTGCTGATGTGCAATGAGTGCCCTCCCACACAGGGGTGTCCCCCCCATGGGGGAACCCCACACACAAGGAGTGCACCCCATAAGGAGAGCCACCCAGCACAAAAGAAAGTGCAGCCTGCCCAGGAATGGTGCCGCACACACGGAGAACTGACACAACAAGATGATGCAACAAAAGGAAACACAGATTCCCATGCTGCTGACAATAACAGAAGCGGACAAAGAAGACACAGCAAATAGACACAGAGAACAGACAACCAGGGTGGGAGAGAGAAATAAATAAATTAATTAAAAATATATATATATAAAATAATTAGAGTAAGAAAATTCATAGTCAGAAACTAGAATATATGCTACCAGTGACTGAGGTGGAGTTAGGGATGGGGAATTAATGGTTAAATTGTACACAGTTTCTATTTGGGATGATGGTAATATGGCCTGTGCATGAATTCAAACTTATCTAATTCTATATCCAACTATGTCTAGTTCCCAGAAAGCCAATTAAGTGATACAGGCTCTATAGGCTTTTTTTTTCCAATTAATTAATTTATTTTTAATGTTACATTAAAAAAATATGAGGTCCCATATATCCGCCACCCCCCTTCCCCCACTCCTCCCATAACCACAACCTTCTCCATCATCATGGACATTCACTGCACTTGGTGAATACATCTCTAAGCACTGCTGCACCACATGGTCAATGGTCCATGTCACAGTTTACACTCTCCCCCAGTCCACCCAGGGGGCCATGGGAGGACATACAATGTCCAGTAACTGTCCCTGCAGTACCACCCAGGATACCTCCAAGTCCTGAAAATGCCCCCACGTCACATCTTTTCTTCCCATTCCCACCCTCAGCAGCTACCATGTCCACTTTCTCCATCTCAGCATTACATTTACTTCCACTACTAATCACATTAGTTCCAGAATAGAGTATCAGTAAGTCCACTCTGATCCATACTCCATAGGCTTTAGATATTCAAGGAGGATGCAGACTGAATGTGCATTCGAACTTACATCCAGTTGGAATGTGAGTGATATGCTAATTCAAGCTTACCTGTAATGTGGAGGATATGTTAATTCAAACTTGCCTGGAATGTGAGTGATATGTTAATTCAAACCTACCTGGTACCCAAACAAACACTTAAAACTCTAAGAAACTAACAAAGAACGTCCTTTTTGCACTGCTTAACTCCCTGTTCCTATATCCTCTGTATAAAAGAGACCTAGAAATCCTAGTCAGGGCTTGGTTTTTTGGAGAGAAGTCCACTGGGCCTGGCTGGCTGTTAATTAATCTTCCTTCTCAGAGATTTCTCATATCCTGGCCTTCAATACCATGATCACCCAATTTCTCTCTGCCATAACATCTCTGGGGGCTCATCTGAGTTCACTGAGAAGGCCAGAGATGGCATCAATTTATTGCCCCTCTCAGACACCTCCGAGAAGTCCAGGAAGACCCAGGCAAACCCCATCCCTGGGCACCCTTGGACCCCTTTTAGTCCAGAGAGAGATTGTGGACTCTCTCAGAACCCTCCTGGAGAAACTGGAGGCAATGGAGTGTTCAAAAGAGACCCTGAGAGTGGGAAGTAGTTGTGGCTCAACTGATAGAGCATCTGCCTACCATATGGAGGGTCCAGTGTTTGTCCCCAGGACTTCCTGACCCATGTGGTGAGCTGGCCCACGTGCAGTACTGCCTCGCACAAGGAATGCTATGCTGTTCAGGGGTGTCCCCCGCAGAGGGGTGCCCCATGCTCAAGGAGTGTGCCCTGCATGGAGAGCTGCCCTGTGTGAAAAAAGCACAGCCTGCCCAGGAGTGATGCTGCATACAAGGAGAGCTGACACAGCAAGATGACACAACAAAAGGAGACACAGATTCCTGGTGCCACTGACAAGAATACAAGCAGACAAAGAGCACACAATGAATGGACATAGAGAGTAGACAACGGGGGGAAAAGGGAGTGAAATAAAATAAATCTTAAAAAATAAATAAATAAATAAATAAATAAATAAATAAATAAATAAATAAATGAGACCTGAGAATGAAGCAAGGAGCTCCGCACACCAGATGAATAAAACCCCTGGAGGCATAGTGCAGGAAAAGCCTAATTCTGAAAAGTCAGGAAGGGTGCCTGATCAGTTCTCGAGAGGTCCTCCTGAAGAGAAGGATGGAAGCCATCTTCTCTAGGTCCAAGAAAGAAAAGGAAGGGGGGTGGTTGTGTGCATGTGATTGTGGAGACAGAGTGAGACAGAGATGCACTTCTGTGGGGCAAGTGCGGAGTTCCAATCCATAGTTCCATGACCAAGGGTGATCTAGGGTGCCTCCCTGCAAAGGGACCCCCTTGCAAGTCGGGGATTTATACTGAACCACTAAGGCTAAGAGGCGCGGTAAGTTCCTTCGAGGGATGTGGCCAGAGACAGATGAAGCAAAAGTTGAATGAGTGTTGTGCAGCACTGACACAGGGTGGAAACATGAGGAACACACAAAGTAGGACCCCATTGGGTTGTATGCTGAAAAACTTTCCCCAAGCATTCCATGGCATAAAGTTCCAGCCAGAAAAGTTTAGAACGCTTTGTGAATTAGAATGGCGAACTTTCAGCATGGGCTGGTCCCAGGAGGGCATCTTTGACCTCCAGATTATCCATAAAGTCCACAAAGTGGTAACTGGAAAACCAGGGCACCCTGAACAGTTCCCATACATCAATGCCTGGCATTAAGACACTGTAAGCCAAAGTCCGCCCTGGTTAAGAAAACATAAAGAAGCCACGATTTGCCTGATACAGAAGCCCAGATGTGCTGTCCCAGGAACCAGGCCAAACAAGCACCATGCAAAGGTTCCAGAGGAAGTGAGCCCCAAATCTAGTGCTGACCCACCCATTCTAGAAGGGCCAGATGAAAATGACCTCCTGCTGCCTTATGCAATTTCTCTTATCACACCAGTGCCAAGGAGTGGGAACAAGCCAGTTTTCCCAAGCAATGCAATCTTGCCGCCTGCACAGCCATCTCCCCTGCCATCCTCCCTAAGCAATGTGACCTCACCACCCCCGCAGCCATCTCCACCACCGTCCTCCCTGAGCAGTGAAACCTCACAGCCATTCCCACAACTGGTTCCACAGCCACTTTCTCCAAGCAACATGACCAACCATTCCTGCAGCTGCTCCTGCAGCTGCTTTCTCAAAACAGTGCAGCCTCTTCACCTCCACAACTGCTGTCTCCACCAATCTTGGCCTCCAGCAGCATAGTGCTGACCAATAGTCAGGAAGGAGTACCTGAAAGATGACAACTCAGACCACAGGGAGCCCCGGGGACAGGTGGAGCAGGGAGAAGGGCCACCCTACAGCTATCTCTCCATGAAGCCTAAACTCCAACTTATTATGATTCTGATGGCCAGATTCAAGGAGGAAACTGAGCATTTGTGTACCAACTCTTCAGTATCACCGACTTCTTTAACTGGAAAAGTCACACCCCACCATACTCGGAGAAGCCTCAGGCCATGATGGACCTCTTCCAGTTCATCATACAAACTCACAAACCCACCTGGGTTGACTGTAAACAACTCCTCATGACCTTACACAACTTCGAGGAGAGAATGTGAATCACACAAGGGGCTCTAACCTGGCTCAAAGAGCACCCACCTGAGGGAACCCTGGGCAGAGACCAATATGCCTGCACACAGCTCACAGATGAGGACCCCCAATGGGACCCCAATGACACAACTGGGCTCAACCGACTAGAAACTTTCCATAGAGCCTTAGTTGAAGGGTTCAAAGCTGGGATCCAAAAGTCAGTAAATATGGCAAAGACCACCCAAGTCTTACAGACTCTCAATGAAAGTCCTGCTCAATTCTACAAGCAACTGTGAGAGGCATTTCATGTATACATGCCCTTTAAACCAGACACTCCCAAAAGCCAAACAATGGTCAATGCAGCATTCATTGCCCAATCACAGGCTGACAGCCAAAGAAAGCTACAGAAGTTAGATGGGTTCACAAGTATGAACATTTCCCAGCTTGTGGAGGTAGCCACCAAGGTTTAAATGAATCATGATGAAGAAATCAGGAGAGAAGAAAACCAGAAAATGAAAAAGAAAGCAGACCTTCTCTCAGCAGCAATAGTTGAAAGAAGTAATCCTGTGTCAAGGAAAGTAAACTAGGATGCCCCTGCCCCACGGAGGGGGGGGCCCACCCCTAGGGTAAAATCAGTGCACTTACTGCAAGGAGGAAGGGCACTGGAAGCAGGAGTGCCCCAACAGGCCACTTGACCCTGTCACCCCCAAGAAAGCAGCTAAAGCATTAGCCAGGAGAACAAGAGAGCATCACAAACTAAACCCTGGGTTTGCAAGAATTCAGAAGGAAAACCTGCAAATCAGCTCATCAAACTTGCAGGAATAGATGGCTCTGATGAGGACTATTAGGGCAGACAGGGCTCCAATGCTCTCAGCCCCATGGGGCCTAAGGTCAAAGCCCAAATTGGGGCCGCATCATACATATGATGGTCGATACTGGGGTTCAACACTCTGTAATGACCAGGCCAGTCAGGCCATTTTCAAAAAGGCAAGCCACTATCATAGAGGCAACTGGTAAAAACAACCAGGGCCCTTCCTCCAAGCCAGGACCTGTAACTATGGGGGTAATGAAGTCACTCATGAGTTCCTATATCTCCCAAAATGTCCAGTTAAAAAGGCCGATGGGGATACTGCCTGGTCCAGGACTTGAGAACAGTCAACTCAGCAATAGTGACCCTATACCCAGCGGTCCCCAACCCTTACACTCTCCTCAGCTTGATACCCTCATTGGCAGTCTATTTTCTTGCCTGGATCTTAAAGATGCCTTCTTCTGCATTCAAATAGCACCCCGGAGTCAACCAATTTTCTCCTTTACATGAGACAATCTGAGCTCCAGCAAAAAGCAACAGCTAACCTGGACATGGCTCCCTCAGGGATTCAAAAATGTACCCACTATTGGACAAACCCTGGCTAGCAATCTCAAGTCCTTTAAACCAGAAAGCCATAATTGTTTTCTCCTCCAATATATAGATGACCTCATCCTCAGAATTGCCACCTACCAAGTCTGGGTGGAACACATGCTCTCTTAAAACATCTGCAACAAAAGGGTTATCAGGTGTCTAAAAAGTAAGCCCAAACCTGCTTACCTCAGGTCAAATATCTAGATTATAAAATAGCCCAGGGGCTCCATGAATTAAGTCCTGAAAGAAAAGAAGCAATCTGTAGCCTCCCTGATCCCAGCACTTGCCCAAAGTTGTGAGAATTCCTAGGAGTGGCTGGATTCTGCTGCATTTGGATCCCCAATTTTGGGGTCCTCATGCACCCTCTGTATGAAGCCATAAAGCAGGGAGATCATGATCTCCTGCTCTGGGAAAGCCCACAGAAAGATGCTTTCACCACTCTCAAGCAGGCTCTGATGGAAGCACTGAGCCTTGGGCTTCCAGATCTCAGTAAACCATTCTACCTCTACATCTATAATCACCAGGGCATCACAGTAGGAGTACTCACTCAGTACCTGGGTTCCTGGCAAAGACCTGTAACCTATCTACCAAACAACTGGACACTGTAACCCAGGGATGGTCCTCATGCCTGCAAGCTGTAGCAGCTGCAGCAATGCTAACACTAGAAGCCATAAAATTAATTCTTGGACAGCCTATGATTGTTCAGGTTCTACATGGAGTAGTCACAATCTTAGAAGCCAAAGGAACACACTGGCTTACGAACAGCTGCCTAGTTAAATATCAAACCCTATTATGTGAAAATCCATACATCCAACTGGAACTCGTAAAAAACCTGAATCCTACTACCCTGCTACCTGTCAAGCCAAGGTTCCAACCCATGACTGCCTGGAGACACTGCAGAGGGGTATTCCCGGCATGCCGGACCTCCAAGACCAGCCACTACCAAATCCTGACATGGAGTTCTTTATGGATGGGAGTAACTTTGTTCAGAGCAGTGACCAGTGAGTGGGATACACTGTGGTAACCTCTAAAACCACAGTGGAGGCCCAATGCCTCCTGGATAACACATCAGCACAAAGAGGCGAACTCATTGCCTTCACCTGAGCCCTACAACTTGCACCTGGGGCCAAGGTTAACAGCTACACAGACTCCAAATATGCTTTCCTTACCCTGCACATGCATGTAAACTTATACAAACAAAAATGATTCATTAACTTGGGAAAAAAAGGACATTAAATATGGCACACAGATTTTGGAACTACTAGAAGCAGTTTGGGAGCCCATCAAAGTGGCTGTGATGCACTGCAAGGGACACCAGACAAACCACAGCCCCATCACTCAAGGAAATCGGAGGGCAGATGCTGAAGCAAAAAGAGTGGCAAGGGAGGGATCCCTATCTGAGGACCTGGCCGCTGCCCTCATTCCCCAACCTCTTAATTGTCAGAAACTCCAGTACACACTGCCTGCTCTCATCCTGCAGCCTCTGAATCACCAGGAACTGCAATATACTCAAGCCAAGAGAGAGTGGATACTGTCTGAGAGTGGGACACAAGGAACAAATGGGTGGTGGACATTGCCCAATCACAGAATAATTGTGCCTCAAATATTAGCCACAACCATATTTCACGACTACCATGAAAGCACACACTTGGGAAAAACCCATCTTAAAGAAGTGTTAGAAAGATTCTTCCACATCCCAAGTCTAGCTGTTATCACCCATGCCGTATGCCAGCGGTGCATGACATGTACAAAGAACAACCCTTGCCAGGGACCCATGGGAGCCCCAGAAGTTCAACAAATCAACAATACGCCTCTCAAAGATCTAGTAGTGGATTTCACTGAAATGCCACGATCTGGAGGCTACAAATACCTCCCAGTCCTTATTTGCACTTTTTCTGGCTGGGTGGAAGCCTTCTCTACTCAGACCAAAAAGGCTGAAGAAGTGGCCAAAGTTCTGCTCAGGGAAATCATTCCTTGATATGGGCTACCCCTCTTAACTGGTTCCAACAACGGACCTGTCTTCATCTCCAAAATCACTCAAAAGATTGCCAAAGCACTGTGCATCCGAAGGAAACTGCACACCGCTTACCATCCTCAAAGCTCAGGGAAAGTAGAGCAAATGAACTGTACAATAAAGACTTATGTTTCCAAGATTTGCCAAGAAACTGGTCTAACATGGGTGCAGGTACTCCTGAGTGCCCTCCTCCAAGCTCGAGCCAGCCCAAGCCAAAAGCTAAGCCTAAACCCTTTTGAAATCCTCTTTGGGTCCCCCCTTTAATCTGAAATATAGAAGGGGATCTCAGAGAAAGAGGAAACTTATCAATAGCTCAGCAAATGATAAGCTTAGGGAAAAAAACCTACAAAACCTGCATCACTGGGTTCAAGAAAGGGTCCCCATTAGCATCAGTAGCTCCATACACTTGTACAAACTGGGAGATGCAGTCTAGGTCAAAGACTGGAAATCAGCTCCACTAACCCCTTTATGGTGAGGACCCTATTTTTTTATTTTATCCACCTCCACTGCAGTTTAAGCAGCTAAAATCACCCCATGGATACACCATAGCCAGGTCAAGTGAGCTGCCCCAGAGTCCTGGATCTGTAATCCAGACACCCACAACTCAACCAAACTCATCTTGGAAAAGAACAAAACACCAAGCCCTGCTCTAGCCACACCTCAGAAGGTGACTTTTCCATGCACGGCTGAAGGTTGAGGACAGAACACCGAGCTCTGCTCCAGTCACACCCTGGAAGCTGATTGGTCTACACATAGATGAAGACTAGGAATCTGATTTAATCCCAGTTACAAGGTCGCTTTGGTTATTTTCCCTACTCTTAGCCCTGACCCTCCCCTGGTCCCAAGTCGGCACAACAGAGTATGAGCCATGTATCCAAGAAGTGTGAACCGGGGCCCATGTCAATACTATGTTAATATATCATACCCATTACATCTGCAAGGGCCACATAACCACCTGCCAGTTTCAGGGAATCTCCTATAGTGTCTTCAACATATCTGGCCAAATAACCTGCTATGATGCCAAGCCCCAACAGTCTCCTATAAATGGAAAATAAGAGTATTTAATCAAGATGGGGAGCTACTTAACTCCACTCCATTCACTAACCAGAACCAATGAGTGTCTCTCCTATTTGACAGACGTCAGGTCATAGACTAGGATACCATGGAATACCGACCGTGGAGGGCTCAGCTCGGAGCAGGAATATACTCATAACAGTATAAGTATTTGTGCACTCCAGAAATGAAAAGTGCAGCCCAAGGAGGGTTTTCTGGTGCATAGGTGCATACTACTGCCCCTACTGGTCCTGTGTCACCTGGGCCACCTGGGCCACAGACACAACTAGACAAACAGCCGTCCTCACCAAAGGAATGGCCCCAACTAACTGTCCACGCGGTCAATG
This sequence comes from Dasypus novemcinctus, assembly GCF_030445035.2. Classification (NCBI taxonomy): domain Eukaryota; kingdom Metazoa; phylum Chordata; class Mammalia; order Cingulata; family Dasypodidae; genus Dasypus; species Dasypus novemcinctus. The sequence goes on along the minus strand of NC_080673.1, from coordinate 152,760,529 downwards.
TAACCCCTTAAACGTCACCATCCTAAACCCTGAATCCTGGCAGACCCAGGGAGTCCAAATGGGCCTCCTCATTGACGGTAAAGGAGTAGACCCAGGAGCCTACATCTGGGCTGGGTATCAGGAGCACCCACTCACAAAGCCCACTCTGTATTCCACTCCTTCTATGAAGAAACGGAAAGACCCTTTTCCATTCTGCAAGTAGCAAAAAAACCTCCTTATAAACCTAGCTGAGGAAGTAGGGGCAACCTTAAATGTCTCCTCATGCTATGTATGTGGAGGTACTAATAAGGGAGACCAATGGCCCTGGGAAACCAGGGAATACAATTACAGCCAACCACATAATGAAACTGGCCTCCCGGCCATCCCCTGAGATGGTATGTGGCCCTTGCAAACTTCTGTCATAGGAAAATATTATGCTTCAAGGTTATGCCTAAACTCCTCTATATCTGTTGCAAACCTAACATGTATCAGGGGAGGATTCCAAAATCACACCCCCAATACAATGGAGCCTTGGGGAACATGGAATGAATCTGACCTGATTTTCATAAATCGTACTTTCCCCAAATTAATCATAGTGTGAAACTCTACCACAAAGGGCCCCTTTACTGCCCCAAATGGTCTGTACTGGATTTGTGGGAAAGTTGCATTCCAAGAACTTCCCTAAAATTGGTGTGGTACTTGTATGCTCAGTACAATAAAACCCTCCTTCCTCATTCCCTTAGCAGAAGGGAAAGAGCTGAGCCAACCAGTATACCAAAACAAAAGAGAAAAAAGGGCTGTCATCACCTGGGGAGATGATGAATGGCCCCCTTAGCATACAGTCCAGTACTTTGGGCAGCAACTTGGGCAGAGAATGGAATGTGGGGCTATCAAACTCCTATCTATATGCTAAACTGCGGTCACCCCTCGGGCTGAAGTGTGGTTTGCTGGCCTGGCAGGGGAGCAGCCGCGGCAGGCCAAGCCGCTGCCCCCATAATAGGGTGGCTGGTCGGACTCACCGCCACCCCTGAAGGAAGCTCGGCATGGGCGCAGAGTGCCCTCGGGTCTCCCCTTCTCGGCAGCCATGCTTCCGCGGCCGCCCCTCCTCCCGGATGGCGCCACCCGATGCCTGTGGGGCGGCACCCTTCTTCTTCTTTCTCCCTGCGCAGGCGCAGGGCAGAAAATTCCAGTCTGCCCTTTTCCCCTCCCCCGACAGCAGCAACAGCCAGGCGTGGGCGGAAAAATCCAGTCTGCCCTTTTCCCTTCCCCCGACAGCAGCAACAGCCAGGCGTGGGCGGAAAAATCCAGTCTGCCCTCCACCCCAGCAACAGCAGCCACCAATCCCTAAACCCTGCCCCTTCCCCCAGCAACAGCGACAGCCAATCCCTAACCACCACCCCTCCCCCGTCCGGTACCGCCCACTGACCTTTCGCCGGCAACCAATCAGAACAGGGCATGGCTTCGACCAATCAGCCTTCCCCAGCCCCTATAAAACTGTTGCCTCTCCCTCAGTAAAGTGGACTTGCATGTTTACCTTGTCTCCGTGGTAGTTCTTCTGCCGTGCGCCCTCCAGTCCTGAGAGCCCCCAACAAGGGCCTGGCCTCCCTTGTCCCCAGTTCGTCGCCTGCTTCTCCGGGCGACCCCTTCGTCGCCGGCTTCGCCGGGCGACCCCATCAGCCAAACCGCGCAACCCCTTGTGAGTCCGATCCCTCATCTGCTGCCGGACCAACCCCTCGTCCCAAGCGGGACCGACCCCCTCGTCCAGAGCTGGACCGACCCCTCGTCCGCAGCCAGACCCCACCTCTACCAACCGAGCAAGCCGCCGCAGTTGGCGCCCAACGTGGGGCAAGGCAACCCCACCACAGCCTCACTCCAAAACCTGGCGGCCCCCCCCCTTCTCTCCGTGGGACTTCTCTCGTGCAACATTGCTGCTACCTGAGCCTTGGCTACCTCATATGATCCACGGCGGTCTGGGAGAATCGCTGGATGGCTTTCTCCTTCCATGTCGGGGGCTTATACCGACCCGCTATGATTAAGAGGCGCCAATAAAACTCTCAGGAGCGCGTGCCTGAGCACCTCCACCCCTGCCTTCACCTCTGCCTCCTCCCCTCCGTGCTTGCTACCCTTTGCCTTGCTCCATTGCTTGTCGTCCCGCCCTCCCCTCGTCGGGGCCTTCTCTTGGCCCGCGACCACCATCGGAGCCCCACCGGCTCCGACCCCTCGTCTCACCGCGCACCTCGGCTCCCATCGCCGCGCTCTCAAGGTAAGGGACCCTTTTCTTATCGGCTCCAAAAGGCCATTAGCAATGGGTAACATCCTATCTGCTAAGCAAGCCCCACAAGTTCGGGCCCTCGCCAGTCTCCTAGACACTCACCGGTGTAAGATCTCTTTCAAACAGCTTCAAGTATATTGGGACCTTCTTCTCCCCTTTAATCCGTGGCTTACCACGTGTCAGCTTTGAGACCTGGACACCTATACTCACCTTATAGATAGGGTCACTTTTGCTGTGGAGCAGGAAGGTAAAAGATTCCCTCCTGGCTTATTACAGGCAACATGAAGTCCAGAAGAAATCTTGAAGGGTATAATCTATGATATGCTATACAAAAAAGGATTTAAAAGCAGCTATACCAAGAAAGTAAGAATTATGAGTCAACTGTAAATAAATTATATATTTCTGTTAATGTGTTGTAATTGTTCTGTGTTTGTCTGTCTGTTCATTCATTGTCAACGTATATTGTGATACCTCCGGATGGTAAATATAAATTACTAGAAATCTTTAAAAGAGCTCTATTCAAATGGCCAAAAATTAAATAAGTGCTTATATTAATACTTAAGATTATTATATTAATACATAAGTTTAAATGTTAATAAGATATCTACAATTAAAAAAAAATTGTAAGTCTTAATTAACAAAATTAACTGTACGTCTTCATAAAAAGTTGTTCTTGCCTAGATTAAAATGAATAACTTATTTTTCTTCACAGGATAATATGAAGAATGTAAAACTTATATGAATATTAAAAAGGTTAAAAGTTTGTAAAAATGCTAACTGAAATGTAATAAGTTTTGCAAAAAGACGTATTTTGTCCTAAAGTAGGATGGCTAATTTTTCATAAACTCTTGAAACTTAATTTGCATGCAGCAAGTGTAAAAGGTATTGTGATAACTTTACATAAGGGAATGTGTTCTGTAAAGATAAAATTTATCTTCAATAGTCTATATGGTTATAAATAATAATAAAAGGTTTAATAAAGCATTGTTTACATTAAGGTATTAAATGGCTAATTCCAAAAGGTCATTCTTAAATATATATATATAAAACTGAATTGATGATAATAATAATAAAAGGTAATTTTATAACAGGAAAGATTAACAGCAACCAAGCTCCCCTGCCAACTTACTTTTAGGAAACGGTTTCTAATATTGCATGCTACTAAGTATTTAAAGAAAAGTTATTCTTGAGGAAACAGAAGATGATTTTGTCTTTGCAGCCATTGTCTATTTAGCAACACCCCTCGCTATCGGCCTAGCCACTGTTGTGCCGGACGATTGGAACCTTAAACAAAGACTCCTCCTCACTGTCATCTTCCTATCTATCGTTACTATATTTACTGCCCTCATTCTCCTTCGTTTATAAAGCAGTCTCCTACAAACCACAAAGCTTCTGTCTTAAACATACCATTCTCAACCCTATCCTCTAAATAATCTTCTCACTTCCCCCACAGCCTTTAATACTTTATTTCTTCCTCATAACCTTTGCTTTCTTGATAATATTTTCCGCCATCTGTCTAGCCGCTACCACCCCAGAAGATTGGAACCTCGGCCAACGAATTCTACTCTCCATCGCCTTTCTGTTTATTATCCTCTTTTATGCTTTACTCCTTATCTTCCTCCCATAATGACTTCACCAAGCCTCCGCTGCCAAGGAGAGATCAACTACCTGCAACGTGCTGTCATCCTGGACTTTTTTTTTTTTTTTTGGTAAGTACATCTTTGGGCACCTCTGCACCTCATATACATTGGTTCACATCATGGCCCATACTCTCCTCTATTCCATCATGTAGGCCCTGTGAGGATTTACAATGTCCGGTGATTACCTCTGAAGCACCATCCAGGGAAGCTCCATGTCCCGAAGACGCCTCCACCTCTCATCTCTTCCTGCCTTTCCCCATACCCTTTGTCCATTATGTCCACTTTTCCCAATCCAATGCCACCTCTTCTATGTGGACACTGGATTGGTTGTGTCCATTGCACCTTTATGTCAAGAGGAGGCTCAGATTCCACCTGGATGCTGGATGCAATCCTCCCATTTTCAGTTGTAATCACTCTAGGCTCCATGGTGTGGTGGTTGTCCTTCTTCACCTCCATCTTAGCTGAGTGTGGTAAGTCCAATAAATCAGATTGTAGGTGCTGGAGTCTGTTGAGGCTCAGGATCTGGCTATCACATTGTCAGTCCAGAGATTCAAATCCCCTAAATATATCTTAAACCCCAACATTAACTGCACCTCCAGCACATTAGCATGAAAGTCTTATGAAGGGAGATCCCATCTGAGTCCAGATTCATCACACATAAACACCATTTCCAAAGAGGGGCCATCTGCCCTGGTAGTTAACCCCATCGGCCATGACCATAACTCCCATGGGTCTCTTTAGCCCTCAAAGGAACCAATATCTGGGGGTTGTATCTGCTTTATCTGTCTCTCTGACTCTGCTCAGTTGTGCATGAGGGCAAACCTTCTGCCAGCCTCCAGACTCTTTTTTAGAAACTCGTAGCCATATAAACTCATTTCTCCTTTCCATTTCCCCCTTACTTTAGGTCAAACAGCATTTTAAAGTCATGGTATTTTATGTAGACATGGATATTCTGCTGATCCGCATTGAACCTTCCGTATAAGGTCATTTTCCAGTTGCATCATCAGTTGGTCATCCTGGACTTTTAACAACAGATGGATCTTATAGCCGCCGAGATCAATAAGAATTGGACATTGGCCACCCTTGCTTGCAACGGCAAGATACCACCCCCTAAATTGTACATTTATATCCCCGTCATACTCACCTCCCTCTTCAGCCCCGCTTCCCTCATTGCTTACTGCCTCTTGGGCCTCAGCTACTTGTTGCTGCTGCCATCCTGGCCCTTATTTGAAAAGAAGGGGGAAATGCGGTCACCCCTCGGGCTGAAGTGTGGTTTGCTGGCCTGGCGGGGGAGCAGCCACGGCAGGCCAAGCCGCTGCCCCCATAATAGGGTGGCTGGTCGGACTCACCGCCACCCCTGAAGGGAGCTCGGCATGGGCGCAGAGTGCCCTCGGGTCTCCCCTTCTCGGCAGCCATGCTTCCGCGGCCGCCCCTCCTCCCGGATGGCGCCACCCGATGCCTGCGGGGCGGCACCCTTCTTCTTCTTTCTCCCTGCGCAGGCGCAGGGCAGAAAATTCCAGTCTGCCCTTTTCCCCTCCCCCGACAGCAGCAACAGCCAGGCGTGGGCAGAAAAATCCAGTCTGCCCTTTTCCCTTCCCCCGACAGCAGCAACAGCCAGGCGTGGGCGGAAAAATCCAGTCTGCCCTCCACCCCAGCAACAGCAGCCACCAATCCCTAAACCCTGCCCCTTCCCCCAGCAACAGCGACAGCCAATCCCTAACCACCACCCCTCCCCCGTCCAGTACCGCCCACTGACCTTTCGCTGGCAACCAATCAGAACAGGGCGTGGCTTCGACCAATCAGCCTTCCCCAGCCCCTATAAAACTGTTGCCTCTCCCTCAGTAAAGTGGACTTGCGTGTTTACCTTGTCTCCGCGGTAGTTCTTCTGCCGTGCGCCCTCCAGTCCTGAGAGCCCCCGACAAGGGCCTGGCCTCCCTTGTCCCCAGTTCGTCGCCTGCTTCTCCGGGCGACCCCTTCGTCGCCGGCGTCTCCGGGCGACCCCTTCGTCGCCAGCTTCGCCGGGCGACCCCATCAGCCGAACCGCGCAACCCCTTGTGAGACCGATCCCTCGTCTGCTGCCAGACCGACCCCTCATCCCAATCGGGACCGACCCCTCGTCCAGAGCTGGACCGACCCCTCGTCCAGAGCTGGACCGACCCCTCGTCCGCAGCCAGACCCCACCTCTACCGACCGAGCAAGCCGCCGCACTAAACCAAATCATCCACTTACAAGCTGTGATAGAAATAATACCTAATGAAACTGCCCATGCTCTAAACTTACTTGCCCAATAACAAGCTAAATTCAGAAATGCTATCTCCTGGCAACTTAAGGGGGAGTTACGGAAAGTTCAATCTCTCTAACTGCTGCCTTGAACGAGACAGCACTGGAAAGGTTATTGATGAAATTACAAACAAGAAACTGGCAATCAAGAGCAGACAATTTCAAACTTCTGGTGGGAATAATTGCCTTCCTCATAGGAGGATGCATCATACTTCTTTGTCCCTTCCCTTTCATCATAGGCAGGATACATGCCCTAATAAATGGCATAGCAAAAACACAGACAACTCCCCATCTCATGTATCTATATACATACTAGTCAGTCCAGAGACTCCAATAACAAAGATGCCGAAGCTTAACAACCTTAAGCATGCATCAAAGGGGGGAAGTAATAGGGCCTGTGCATGAATTGAAGCTTATATAATTCTATATCCAAGTATGCCTAACTCGCGGAAAACCAATTAAGTGATATAGGGTCTATAGGCTTTGGATATTCAGAGAGGATGCAGACTGAACAGTGTATCCAAACTTAAATTCAGATGGAATGTGGGCGATGTTAATTCAAGCTTGCCTGGAATGTGAGTGATATGTTAATTCAAGCCTACCCGGTAGCCTAACAAACACTTAAAACTCTAAGAAACTAACAAAGAAAGTTCTTTTTTCACTGCTTGACTCCCCGCTCCTACAACCTCTGTATAAAAGGGAAATCCTATTCAGGGCTCAGTTTTTTGGACAGAAGTCCACTGGGCTCAGCCAGCAGTTAATAAATCTTCCTTCTCAAAGATTTCTCACATCCTGGCCTTCAATACCACGATCACCCGACTTCTTTCTGCCAAAACAATGGAAAAATTTTGGTAATGAGTAGTGGTGATGATAGCACAACATTGTGAATACAATTAATCACACCAAAATACATATTTGAATGTGGTTAAAAAGGGGAATCTTTAGTTTGTTATATGTTACTAGAATAAAAATTATTTTAAAAATCCATAGGATTATACAACATAAGCAGTGAACCCTAAAGTAAATCATGGACTATAGTTAATAATATGATTATAAAAATATTCTTTTGGGAAGTGGACTTGGCTCAATGGATATGGCATCCGCCTACCATATGGGAGGTCCGCGGTTCAAACCCCAGGCTTCCTTGACCCGTGTGGAGCTGGCCCATGTGCAGTGCTGATGCCCGCAAGGAGTGCTGTGCCACGCAGGGGTGTCCCCCGCGTAGGGGAGCTCCATGCACAAGGAGTGCATCCCATAAGGAGAACTGCCCAGCGGGAAAGAAAGTGCAGCCTGCCCAAGAATGGAGTCGCATACATGGAGAGCTGACACAACAAGATGATGCAACAAAAAGAAACACAGATTCCCAGTGACACAGCTAAGGATAGAAGTGGTCACAGAAGAACACACGCAGCAAATGGACACAGAGAGCAGACAACTGGGGGCAGGGGCAAAGGGAGAGAAATAAATAAAAAATAAATCTATGAAAAAATATATTCTTTCATGAATGGCAACAAATGTATCACACTAATTTCAGTTGCTAATAAGAAAATGGCATATGGGAACTCTGTGTTTTATATATTATTTTTCTGTATACCTACAACTTCTCTAATGTAAAAAATATATAATTAAAAAACGTTTAAAGGAATAGGTGTAGCTCAGTGGTTGAGCCCCTGCTTGGTATGTACGAGGTCCAAGGTTCAACCCCAGTACCTTGCAAAAAAAAGGAAAAAATTAATTCACAGACTTAACAGATTGAATTAGAAAAATAATTTTCTTACCTTTAAAAATGTCAATCATTTTACAAAAATGTAAATCAAAGATTTATTATAAGGATTTTCAGATTAAAACCATAATATCCTAGAAATACAGACATATTTAAAAGATTCGTTATTACTCTAAATTCAGAAAGTCTTCCTTAAGTTAACACTAACAATACCTGCAGTTCAACAGCAATTAAATCATTCTCCTTTTTTCCTCTAATATGTAGCTCAGAGAGGAATTCTTAACAAAGAGTTATCTCTAGAAGGCACCCTCCGCTGAAGAAAAGAACCACAGGTGACTTCCCTTGAGAGTTGATTAAGAGCTGAGGGCAACTGCATTTCCAGAGGCCGAGAAATGGGGCCATTTAGAATTGTGTGCTCATAGAGGCAAACAGGAAACGGGAAGCCGTTCTCACCCTGCCCCCTGTGCAGGAAAAGCAGTAGGTGGAACTCTATCAACTACCTTGACCAGCCCAGGAAAGAGGCTGCTTTTTCAGTCAGTAGGTCTGGGTTGGTGGGCAGGGTGCTGACAGAATCTACAGACCACCTTTACTCTCCCTGACAGACCTCATAAAAACAGTCAGATAACATCCTCTGTTTTAATACTGAGGAAATGAAAAGGAATGGATTCTTCAGACACATTCATTAGGCTTTAAATAGAAAGGGAAGTATCAGTTTGGCCACGTAGCAGTAAATAAGCAGAGGACAGACTACCTTCCATCTCCAAAAGTCTTTTGTTAGGGCCCAAACTCCTCTGGGTGAACACAACCTAAATCGCCACAACATTCAATTATTAGAACTCAAAATGAGCATAAACAGTAAGATGAATTATAAATATAGCAAATATAAGAGAAGCTAACCCATGCGCCCCCAAAACCCTGCTGTACTGAGTCTCTTAGACTTGGTGTAAGCGCATACCCACCGCTTGGAAATTTGTATTAGTGTTTTCACACTACTAGTGTATTAGTGTTTATTAACACTCCAGAATGAATGAGTTTAGAAAAAGGAGAGCCAGTTTAAAATGTGCCGAAATATAGCAATGTGTAAATAACATCACGATTAAACATTGTAAAACTTCAGGGCACTAAGAGGATCCACATTACTCAGACATAGTATAAGGGACCTGTGTTTTGAGATCACACATAGCTCAAAAAGCAGCAGTTTTGAAGTTGTCTATCAGGTGTTGATAGTAAATGCTAGTCCTGACTGCTACCAATTCAAGCCAACTAATGGGATACTTTAAGTTGGTTCCAAATGTATTCCTCCTGCAAACTTCTCCGTTAGCAAAGACATCAGTTATCCAAAGTTGAAAAGAGTCATTCTTTGGATTATCTTCTTTTTCCCTCTCCCCAACCCTCCCCATTCACACACATATATACCCGTTTTCAGACACTAAGATCCTTATTTATTCTACCTCTGAAATGCCTCACATCTGTACCCCTCCATTCCCACGGCCCTACTTTTGGCCTGATCAAGTCTTGCTCTAGATTCGGTCGGTAGAGGTGGGGTCTGGCTGCGGACGAGGGGTCGGTCCAGCTCTGGACGAGGGGTCGGTCCGGCAGCAGACGAGGGATCGGTCTCACAAGGGGTTGCGCGGTTTGGCTGACGGGGTCGCCCATCGAAGCCGGCGACGAGGGGGTCACCCGGAGAAGCAGGCGACGAACTGGGGACAAGGGAGGCCAGGCCCTTGTCGGGGGCTCTCAGGACTGGAGGGCGCACGGCAGAAGAACTACCGCGGAGACAAGGTAAACATGCAAGTCCACTTTACTGAGGGAGAGGCAACAGTTTTATAGGGGCTGGGGAAGGCTGATTGGTCGAAGCCACGCCCTGTTCTGATTGGTTGCCAGCGAAAGGTCAGTGGGCGGTACTGGACGGGGGAGGGGTGGTGGTTAGGGATTGGCTGTCGCTGTTGCTGGGGGAAGGGGCAGGGTTTAGGGATTGGTGGCTGCTGTTGCTGGGGTGGAGGGCAGACTGGATTTTTCCGCCCACGCCTGGCTGTTGCTGCTGTCGGGGGAAGGGAAAAGGGCAGACTGGATTTTTCTGCCCTGCGCCTGCGCAGGGAGAAAGAAGAAGAAGGGTGCCGCCCCACAGGCATTGGGTGGCGCCATCCGGGAGGAGGGGGGCCGCGGAAGCATGGCTGCCGAGAAGGGGAGACCCGAGGGCACTCTGCGCCCATGCCGAGCTCCCTTCAGGGGTGGCGGTGAGTCCAACCAGCCACCCTATTATGGGGGCAGCGGCTTGGCCTGCCGCGGCTGCTCCCCCGCCAGGCCAGCAAACCACACTTCAGCCCGAGGGGTGACCGCAAACATTGCTTGTCGACTCATGTTCAAACCTCTGAAACCTTGCCTGGAAGGTCTGAATGCCTTCAACATCCCTCGTGTGTGTTTCTCATTCCCTTAGGACAAATCAACAGTTCCCTCATGAGTGTTGCCATATCATTTTATTTTATTTTTTAATGTAACCACTTTATAAAACCATCTTATAACTTATGTACAGTGAAGTGCGTGCAAAAATCTTCAGTGTGCTGCTTAATTAATTATTGCATTTGTGAACACCTGTACCCACCACCCAAGTCAAAATAGCAAACGTTTCCAGCACCTCAGCTGGCTCCTTTTTGCCCCCTTCCTTACAATACTTTGCCACCCAAAGGTAACCACTATTCTACCATCTATCACATTAGATTGGTTTGCCTGTTTTGAAACTGCATAAAAGCAGACATATACAGTATGTACTCTTTTGGCAGTATTCCATTTTATTAATATATCACAATTTATTCTCCTGTGAAGAGACATTGTTTGTTTTTTTTTTACAGTTTGGTGCTATTATGAATAAAGCTTCTATGAACATTCTTGTACACATCTTTTCTGTTGGGTATTCCAGAAGTGGAATTGCCGGATCATATGGCATACGTATGCTTTATGTTAGCGTGGACTGCTGAAGAGTTTTCCCAAGTGGTTATACATACCACTTTTTACAACTCTGAATTCTTCCAATAATTGTTTTATTGTTAAATTTTTATGTCAATTCCCCAACCACCCTGTGACCTCCTTGAAAACAGGTGCCTATGTTTGCCTTACCCCACATACTCTGTAACAGATTATAGTTACAATGAAATATTCATATTTCAGACAAGTAAAAGATTCAATGCATTCATAGGTCACAGTGCGGTAGAGGGGCTAGGGATGCTGTGTTCACTTACAGGAAAAGCTTTCCCTCCCTCTGGGTCCAGCCCAGGGATGACACCTGCCTATCCTAGCCCTGTCACCACCTCAGCCATCCCAAGTGAAGTGGAATATTCCAATTAGTTTCCTGCATTCCCGGTCCCCACTGAGTTGCACAAAAACTCAGTTGCATCTGTCTGTCTGATGTTATTGGGATTTAAACTTGCTAACATATAGTTGGTCAATTATGAAACTGCTGGAAATCTTAGGCTAGAAAATCTCCAACACTCATTTTTTCCTGGAACTTTGTGTAGATTCATTCTGAAATGTGCTAAGGAAACCATACTCATTTTTATCCAGCCTGCCTTCTAAGGTGGAATCAATTAGTGCTGAAGTCACCCACCTCACCCACCTCAGAGACCGAAAACGCCCCTTAGAGAAACACCAAAAGAAGTTCGCCCCTTGATCTGTTTGTACATATGGAGGATATTAGTTGCACAAACACAGGCAGAGAAGGTAGGGTTACTGAGGAAGGGCTCCGAAGCCCCCTCCTCTCTCTGAAAGTGAATTTCTTGTCCTTCCTGTTTTTGCTTTTTAGTCTTAAAAATTTTCACTCCTCTTCTACTTCTGCAAGTGCCATGGCATGACTGCTTTCTGCTCCTTTTCTTTTGGCTGAAAAAGAACTTTCTGTTTTTCGATGTCGCTGTTATTAAAATATTGGCTCCAGATAGTTTCAGCAACCACATCCAAAAGAAGCCCTCTGCAGCCCTGAACCATAGCCCTCTATGAGCTACAAGGAAAATAAAACTCCTAGAGATAAAGTTTTAAAATGGTTTAAACAATGGAAAATACATATTGCTACTATTTTCTTTTTCCCCAAGAGCTGAGCTCCAACCTATTCAAATGTCATTCTGGTTTTAGAAAAGGTTTTTCTTTTCCCTGAGAAAAGCTCCATGGGTTGGGTTACCTGCTGTTGCTCCTCTAATCGGTGGGAGAGGTTTGCTGGGGAAAATTCTGAAGTAGCAGCAGGCCGCCCTTCTATGAAATAGAGGTACCTCGTTTTCCCCCTCTTAGGAGATGCTTCTAAAATGGGTCCAACAAATAAGTGTTTCTGAACAACCTACAGGCTTTTCACCAGCCAGCACCTCCTGCCTTCCCTTCCTAAAATCACAGTTTGTAAAATAACTGCTACTGGAATTCACTGAAACCTGGCAAACATTGTTACCCAACCAGGGCCAGTGGTGGAGTTACCATTGGCAAGACGAGATGCATAGCGTAATAATCTGGCTACTTCATTAGGAAAACCTCAGGCAGTTTAAATAAAGTTATTTGTCCTGTGACATTTTAACAGGTTTTACAAATATCCCACCCAATCCTCTTTGCCAAACCACTATGCTACTTATCCCTCATGATTCCCAATAGAAATGGCATGAAATCTCTGACTGAAATACACTTTCTTATTTAAACGTTGATGAACAGTGGCATCTCTCACCAGTATATTAAGCTGTACCAAGCAGGTACCATCTTTACTGCTCTACTAAAGAGCATACATACCCTTTCCAGGCCCATGGTACAAGGGAATAGCAGAGTTCACATGGCCACATAAGCACTTGGCAATGAAACAATTACAATTTAACCAGACACCATGGTTAAAAATCAATTAATGTTGGCCCCATGGAGTAATGAAGCACTCAAGAATTTGAATCCAGAGATTTGAGTTCAAATCTCCATGAACCTTTTCATCTTTCATTTAAAAAAAAAATTAAACAAGGGAAAATTAAAGTAGCAATAACAACACTAATAATAAGCCCATTAATGGTAATAAACTTCACACAATCCTACTCCATAAATACTGTTTATTTTTATGTACTTAATTTTATATAATTGTATGTACAGCATATTTGTGTTGATTTCACAGTAGGCATTTTCCACTTAAATTTATACTAAACTTTAATCCATTTCCACAGACTTAACTTTCCATTTTTATAATGACTACCTAAAATTTTGACCCAAAATTCACTTTATCAATCTTATTAGTTCTAAGACTAGACAACTGTTAGAAAGAAAGCTGCACCTATAAGAAAACAAAAGCTCACCCGATTGTGGAGCAGAAAATAATTTTATTAACAATCTTGCAAGAATGGGTACATGACCTGGATAAAATGGCTGGAAGGCCAAACAGCAAGAAACAGTGATATTTATAACCTAAACCTAATAGCAGGTCCCTCCCCTGTTCCCCATTGATTGGGAACTTCAGGGGTAATAGCCTACCCAAGAGCTCTAACTAACTTTCACAGTTCCTGCTCTGAGTTGCTCTCCCATTCCCTACATTCCAGCAGGCTGGAGGGCCCCTCACTGCCTTCACTCCTGGGGCCACTTTTCAAATTTGACGCCACTTTCACTTTGGCCCCACCCTTGCTTCTCACCATTGGCCCCTCACTTTGGCCCCGCCCTCACTTCTTACCATTGGCCCCCTCGCTTTGGCCCTACCCTTACGTCTCACCATTGGCTGCCTTGCTTTGGCCCCGCCCCTGCTTTGGGGCCACTTTTCAAATTCTTGGTGCCAAATCCACTAGAACCCTTATTCCCTCCGTCCCCCAACTGCAGAGCCAGCTCCAGCTTCACCTTTATGTGAAACTTAAACTTAATCCTTTCCTTACAAATCCTTCCTCTTTCTTTTAGACTCTTTTTAGTTTTTAAAATTTAGTTTCTCAGATCTGCTAAAAACCTCCTCCCATTCTTCATCACAAAGATCTTCCTCTTTAAGGGGGTACACGTTGTTTTGCTTGTACTGTATGGGCATCTGTTTGGTTAGGGCCATTTTAATGAGTTTTTGAGCAAACCCTCGGACACATGGGTGATGCAACATCCAGCTGCTGTGAGTACCCCAGCCAGGATGATAAGGGAAGTCAGGACAGACAGTGCCACTCCTTTCCATTTTCCAAACCAGCTCTCTAATCATCCTGTGAGTGAGTTGTCAATGCCAGAATTTTCTGCTAATTCTTCAGATAAGCTGTTAAGCCTTGCAGGGCCTTGGTGATAGTTCTGTCTGGGGCTGTATTATTGGAGATGAATGTACAGTAACTACCTCCAATCATAATGCAGACACCTCCTTTTTCTGCTAGCATCATGTCCAGGACTATCCTATTTTCCCATACCATTCGGCTAGTAGAATCCAACTGTTCTGCTATTTCCATAACTGCATCCCTAGTTTAATTGATTAATCTTTATTGATTACAATAAATATAGTTAATCCAATCCACATTTTAGTTAGTGTTGACCCACCAGAAAAAGAATGACTCAAATCCTGCAGCTACCTGATTTCTAGCTTTAAATTCACTTGGGATTCCCCAGGGAACTCCTATACTTTGTAGATAAATTTGGTCATCAAAGGAACCAGACTAACATCTTTCCTTTCTCTTTCCCTGTTTTTGTGTTTCTTCCTCTTTTTCAAATGCCAGGGTAAATGGGATGGCCAATTGAACCAGAGCACAAATTCCTCCCCACATCTTGGAGGTCGGAGGAGTCCCTTTCTGCAATACCACCAAAGGTCTGCTCGGGGTATGGCCAAACTGGTGAAATTGCCAGTACTACCCTCACTCATGTTCCATACTTTGTACACAAGGCCATGGTCCCAAGGTCCTGGAGCCCTTTTACCCATCGAGAGAGACAGGCAGAGCGATTTCCTGGACCAAGGCATGAAGCCGGTATGACTTTAATGTTCCCCTTTTGACAATAGGGAAGAGAGAGGACAAAGTACTACAGTTTTCACCAGGAGTAGCATTCTGCAAGAGGAGCACCATGCACTTAAACTTCCTTTCATGCTCTTCCATATCTAAAGGAAAGGGTATGATATGACCAGTGGATCAGCCTGTTGCACAAGCATAACAGTTGCTTTTGTTCAGACTCTGGACTATATATTTGACCCATTCTACCCAGGCATTTGCATCTCCCTATCCTATTTCTATTTCTATGGTCTGCTTTAAATTCTCTACCTTAAGTATCGTGACTGCTGTGGGATCATTCTGAATTGGGGAACTGACATTTGGTGGGTTTTCCCTTCATATCTCTGAAGGGTAAGCTGGAGGAGACGTTGTTGACATTATATCTGCAGGGGGAGGTAGGACTCGAATATGGAACCTCCCTGAAGGATCTTTACCTATAACGTCCAACTTTATCATATAGACTCTGTCAGGGGAAGAATAATATGATTGTTGTTGCTGAATTTGTCTGCCTTTCTAATGGTTATTACCACTGGGTTACACTGGAGGTTTTTGCAGTCTGGTAGGGTATTTATTACCTTTATAAAAGGCTATTTTGTCCTCCAACGGTTTCCAGTGAGTAGGACCTCCTCCATTCCCAGTGGTCCACCCCTTATACTTAGTAGTCCACCACACAAAGTTCCAATCAAGATGGGGGGGGAGGTTGAGATAACCTCTCAGTGACTCTGAGCGTAGATACTTATTTTGCCCTCTCAGCCACCACTGACTCCTAAATCCCCATATTTTATCACTTGGCAGGTGTCATACTGCACAGTCTGAGACTCAAGGTCTTTGGTTATATTTATTATATCAATTTAATGGGGCTTGTCATGACTGAATCTGAAACATCATAGTCAGTATAATTATTCTCATTTTCAGAAACTTTAAATCCCTCATCTGCTTGTTCTTAAGGCACTAGACGAGATGGATATAGGTAATATCCTGCCCTCTAAGTGGAGGGATATATTCCCAAAGTTCACGGATACAGAGTCCATCCAGTCCCTCCCCCTTTCCTGATATGCCTTCCCAACTATAGCCTTCTCAGAGAGATCCTTAAGGGATCCAAGGTTGGAGTTATTTTCCAGGACTCATCCAGTTTGGGTACTGGTCCTTTTACTCTGGTGTATTAGGTCCAGCCTCTTTCTGCTGTCTGGACTGCAGTTTCAGTTGTCAGCAAAACTTGATAGAGTCCTTCCCAGGTTGGCTGAAGTTTGGACTCCTTCCACGTCTTGATTAGGACCCAACTGCCGGGTTGGTGTTGATGGACAGTGAATTCGAGAGGCAGAGTCTGGGCCAGCAAACCACGATGCCTGAGGGATAACAAAGTAGAGGACAAAGCCAATATATAATACTTAAGGAAGAGATCCTTCAACTCTAAGGAAGGGAGATCTCCAGTCCTCCTAGGAAAAAGCAAGTCAAAAAGCATTTCATAAGGGGAGAATCCCAGTTCTTACCTAGGGGCAGTTCTAATCCTCAATAGGGCTATGGGTAAGCACTTAATCCAGGGTAACTTTGTATCTATACCCAACTTAGTAAGATGCTTCTTTAAAGTTTGATTCATTCTCTCCACTGTCCCTGAAGATGGCAGGTGCCAAGGTGTATGGAAGTTCCATGTAACGCACAGGCTTTGTATAATATTCTGGAGTACACAGGAGGTAAAGTGGCTACCATTGTCTGAGTCTATATTTTCTACTAACCCATAATGAGGAATGTTTGTTCAAGGATAATTTTGAAAGTTTCTGATGCTGTATCTGATGCCAGAGGACATGCCTCCACCCATCCTGTCAGATGATCTATAATAATCAGAACATACTTTAGCCGATCCATTTCATAATCACCCTGAATGCTCTGGAATGGCCTGAGGCCCAGCTCTCTCCCACCTTGTTCTTGCTTCCTTAAGACTTTCTTGGGAAGCAGATTTGGCTCAACTGGTAGAGTGTCTGCCTACCACATGGGAGGTCCAGGGTTCAAACCCAGGGCCTCCTTGACCCATGTGGAGCTGGCCCATGCGCAGTGCTGATGTGCGCAAGGAGTGCCCTGCCACGCAGGGGTGTCCCCTCCGTAGGGGAGCCCCAGGTACAAGAGTGCACCCCATAAGGAGAGCTGCCCCCATAATAAAAGTGCAGCCTGCCCAGGAATGGTGCCGCACACATGGAGAGCTGACACAGAAAGATGATGCAACAAAAAGAGACAGATTCCCGGTGCTGCTGACAAGAATACAAGCAGACACAGAAGAACACACACAGCGAATGGACACAGAGAGCAGACAACTGGGAGAAGGGGGAGGGGAAGGGGAGAGGATTAAATTAAAAGTAATAATAATAAAAGACTTTCTTATTGACCTGTTGGAAAATTATACACCATTCACTTATTCGTTTAACTACAGTATAAAGGCCCACACATCCAAAATACTTAAGAATCAGATCACATGGCCTGTACCCCACAACGACTCCCTTGGTGTAAGACTGCTAATACCTCTCTCATCACTTGTTTTTCAACATTTGCCTGCCATCCGGGAGAAACCACCTCCCTTAATCATCTAGTGTCACTCCTAACTGCTCCAGCTCTTTCACCTCTTTTTCAGAGAATGTGGGGACCCTGAAATTTCGGGAATGGAGGCTATCAGGATCATCAACTCCAAAGGGGAACTAAGGGAGGCATCCCCACCCTCTTCATCTGTTAACCTATTGCCCTTTACTTCAAACGTATGACCTGTCTGGTGTCCATTTACAGGCACCACTGATATTTCCCTGGGTAAGAGTAGATGGGCCAATACTTGTTTTATTAATTCCCTGTGGACTAGCTCTTTTCCTTTGCTGTTAATCAATCCCTCTCTTCCCAAATTTTTCCAAAGGTGTAGACTACCCCAAAGGCATACTTAGAGTCAGTGTGGACTGTACCATATTTTTCCTCTAATAATATGATTTAATGCATACAATTCACAAATTTGAGCTGACCAGTCATTGGGCAATCGGCCAGCTTCTTTCACCTCACAAGTTAGTCCATCTACAATTGCACAGCCATTGTGCTTCCTTTCTTCTAGGACCCTGAAGGACCTGTCTATGAACAATTTTCGCCCCAAGTGCAGGGGTAGGTCCCCTAGGTCAGACTGAACTTGGGTCTGATACTCAATCAGGTCTAAACAATCATGCTCAGAAGCCTCCATTTGGTCAGGCCTTCCAAAGGGAGGAGGCTGGGTTTAGGCTACGGTCCGTTGTCAATACCAAGTCATTTTTTCCTATTAGGATAGCCTCATACTTCAGAATTCTGGAATAAGTCAGCCACCTTCCTGCTTTCTGAGACAATCTGACCTGATGAGGGGTGCTGATGACTAAGGCTCCTCCAAAACTTAGCTTCCTGTTCTCTTCCATCAGGAGAGCAGTTGCCGTCACAGCTTGAACACATCCAGGCCATCCCCTGGAGACAGGACCCGATATCTTGGAAAGGAAGGCTATGGGTCTCCTTTGATCTCCCCAGATTTGGGTCAGAACCCCCAATGCTGTCCCTCTATCTACTGTAACGAACAGGTGGAA
This sequence comes from Dasypus novemcinctus, assembly GCF_030445035.2. Classification (NCBI taxonomy): domain Eukaryota; kingdom Metazoa; phylum Chordata; class Mammalia; order Cingulata; family Dasypodidae; genus Dasypus; species Dasypus novemcinctus. The sequence continues at coordinate 152,742,143 of NC_080673.1, read as the reverse complement.
AGGCTTCTTGAAGGAAGACAGGGCCAGAACAGGAGTTTGCACCAATGCCTGTTGGAGCCCCTCGGAAGCCTCTATCTCCCCCTGAGAGCTTATGATGCTAAAGGACGATGGTCATTCTTTTGTAACTGCTTCCCGCTGGTTAGGGGCAGTAGGCCTTATCTGACAAGGTGTAAAGCCCTCCTATTCTATCATGGATGGAGGAAGATGACTATGGCATCCTGGGTGAAACTGAATGAAATACCTGTATGGCTAACAAGATGGAAGAAATAAGCTTAATCAGAATTTTGAGGATATAGGGATTCACTGAAAGGATACTGGGCCACAAAAATAGAAAAGGCCAGGTGCCTAAAGGCTGCATCTTCTCAGAGTTGATGGGCTTTATTTTGCAGGTTTTTATCAGAAATTGGATTCTAGGTCCTAGGTGAGGAAAGGTTACCCATAGACTGTCTTGAAGGTTTTAAGCTGAAGTGGATCCCAGCCACCTCGTTTACTGTTTCCTTCCTGGTGGGAAAATGCTTAGTCCTGGCAGGATGGCATGTGGGTTTCCCAGTCCTCCCCAGGATATGAGTGGGACAGGTTTTAGAATAAGGGCTAGGAGGGAGACTTGGATTAAACATGTTCATTAACTACTTAGAAAATGAAGTTTGCCAGGAACTTTTAACATGTTCAATATCCGTCTGCATATAATCTAGAAAAGTTATCACCATAATCATCAAGCACATATCTAGAATAGGAGAGATATAGGTACAGTATACTTAATACCAATCAATGCACTAATGAATGCATACGTTTCTTTTTGAGTTCCAATTAATAGATTTAAGCTCCAGGTTTGCAACACTATACAATCGTCTCTACATGGGAGCAGGCCATAATGCCATTACGTTTAAGTTCTACTCACAGCACTCCGGTAATCATTGCTCCACTCATCATGTCCTTCACACAACCAGCATGCTGCAGCACCGTTGACCTTAGAGAGAAGCTAAGATGGTAGGTTCCAGTATTCCACCGGCCTGGTGCATAATGCCCATCAGCACCATGGAGCTTTTTACTTTTACGTCTTCACTATGATGACATCAATTAACAAGTATTTTACTTCAGCAATACAAATGCCCAATGGAAGCAAGATTTCTTCCTTTACCACCACTTTAATATGCAGATTGAGGTGGCCTCTGACAGTTTTTCCTGTTATGAAACTACTTTTATTAAAATCAATTCATTTTCTGTTTAATAATGACTTACAGGAATTAGCCATTCAAATATTTCAGTTTAAACATTGCTTCTACAAACTTCTTATAACTATCCATAACCACATAGACAATAGTTGCTTCATCTCAAGACAAATTCCACCTTCACAAAATACATTCCCTTACTTAATGCTACCTTCTACAATACCTTCTACAACTTTCCATATGAATTCTGATTTTATGAAAACCAGCTATCTTACCTTAGGAAAAAACACATTCCTTTTAAACAAACTTATCAAATTTTAGTCAGCACTCCTACAAACCTTTTATGTCTTTCTATGTATATCTACTTAAGTCTCACATCCCTCACTCTGTTCTGTGAAAAAAAAAAACTATTCATCTTGATTTAGGCATTTCAAAGATTTCCATACTTTATTAATATAAGTTCTTTTTTTATTTTTAGCCATTTGAATAGAGCTCTTTTAAGAATTTTCATTTGTCAATTTACTATTATCACCAGAGGCATTAAAACACATACTGAACAAATAAACAAACAAACAAAGAATTATGAAAGCAAGGTTGGCATGGACCCAATCTTCAGTTGCCTCATATTTTGGCCAGAAAAATCAGCACTCATTTCCTTTCCCTTGGTCCAATCATTATCAGTCCAATATTCCAACATCCTCCCTACTGGACTATATAGAGGAATGTCTCTGGGGGATCTTACAGATACCCTCTCCCTTGTTGACCAACTGCCTCTAGTCCTCATTCTGTGTCTTGTCTGGGCTTCTTTCAAGCCCAGACTCATCAGAATTTCCCTCACCAAGGCAATGCTTAATAGTCCCATTTCCTACCTTGGCTCATGCACAGGGTTGCCTGGTTACTGAGAGGAAGGTTTTCCCTTCCCCTTTTCTCATTCACAAAAGGCAGATCTAAGCATCTGGTCTCGGGTCCTCTCAGCTGTCAAAGGCAAGCTCCCAATGGCAGAGTCCGAGACGGCTCAATCAGTGGGGCGCGACTTCCCCTCGTCCACCCTGAGGGTCCCCCTCTGAAGCTCTGGATCCTGGACGAGCCCCCAAAGTTGTTAGAAAGAAAGTTGCACCTGTAAGAAAACAAAAACTCACCCAATTATGAATGAGAAAAGAATTTTAAGTCTCCCAAGAATACGCATGTGACCTGGATAAAACAACCAGCAAGTCAAACAGCAAGAAACAGTGATATTTATAACCTAAAGCTAACATGCAGGTCCCTCCTCTGTTCCCCATTGATTGGGAACATCAGGGGTTACAGCCTATCCGAGAGATATAACTAAATTTCCCAGTTGATGCTGTGAGTCACTGCTCCTGCTCCCTACATTCCAGCAGGCTGGTCAGACTCAGGGCTGCCTTCACTCCTGGCACAACTTTTCAAATTTGGTACCACTCTCTCTTTGGCCCCATCCTTGTTTCTCATCATTGGCCCCCTCGCTTTGGCCCCACCCTCACTTCTCACCATTGGCCCCCCTTGCTTTGGCCCCGCCCTCGCTTTGGCCCCACCACTTTTCAAATTCTTGGCCCCAAAGCTGCTAGAACCCCTTTCCCTCTCTCCTTCAACTGCAGAGCTGGCTCTGACTTCACTTATGTGAAAATTAAACTTAACCCTTTCCTTACAAAATCTTAGTGGCATAACTTAAGAATATAATTATTAAGCTGGTAAAGATATAAACATAATAAAAGTAAGTATACAAAAATATTAATAAGAGGGCACTTTGGGTGGTGAGACACTGGACGATTTTTCTTCTTTCTGTTTTTCGCACTTACCACATTGTCTATAGTAAGCATGTATCTTTTTATTTTAAAACAACAACAATAATAATAGCTATCACTTATCAAATGCTTACTATGGGGAAGTGGACTTGGCCCAGTGGTTAGGGTGTCCGTCTATCACATGGGAGGTCTGTGATTCAAACCCTGGGCCTCCTTGACCCGTCTGGAGCTGGCCCATGCGCAGTGCTGATATGCGCAAGGAGTGCCGTGCCACGCAGGGGTGTCCCCCATGTAGGGGAGCCCCACGCACAAGGAGTGCATCCCGTAAGGAGAGCCACCCAGTGGGAGAGAAAGTGCAGCCTGCCTAAGAATGGCGCCGCCCACACAGAGAGCTGACACAACAAGATGACGCGAAAAAGAAACACAGATTCCCATGCCATTGACAACAACAGAAGCGGACAAAGAAGATACAGCAAATAGACACAGAGAACAGACAACCAGGGCAGGGGGTGGAGAAATAAATAAATAAATCTTTAAAAAAAAATGCTTACTATGTAGCAGGAACTCTTTTAAGTGCTTTTATATACTACTCAACCATTCACTCCTTATACCAACCCTAAAAATTGGGTACTATTACTATCCCTGTTTTACAGATGAGGAATCTAAGGCAAGGAGCAATTAAGGCTTTTGCACAAGATTTATCTCAAGAGGTCCAGATCTAGATTCTATGCTCCCACTATACAGGCAATGCTTAAAAAGAAAACTAGAGAAAGTTTTCTAAATATATTAAACTGTAACTATTTAAAAGTAGTCCACTGGCTGGCTTCCCATTGCAACGGGATTTCATTATGTCTTTGGTATTTTGAGATTGCTATGAGGCCTGATATAGCACCATCTATCTCTGTCACCATCACTATCATCATCATCATTTAAAAACCCTTATTAAGTTTTTAGTGTGTGCAGAACTCTGCACCAGGCATTTGGAGAGATACAAAGTATATGATACACATGTTCTTTACTCAAGAATACCAGAACAAGTCTGACAACAGTTTCAAAATTAAAAGGCAGGAAGTATCCATGGAATACAAATCAAGATTTACTTAATTATCTGGAAATTATAGGGAAAAAATAAAAACTACTTCTATCTGAAATACAAGGGTAATTGAAAATAAAGCACAATGGAGGGCTTTTATATATTTAGGATAACAGCTTCAGATCTCCTTTTCACTCTATGTACACAGGCTAGACAGTTTTATAGCAGAGAAAAGCTAAGATTAAAGTCAGCCATATACACTACACTATTACTATACAATGTTTTTCAGCATAATCACATAATCCCCTGGTTCTTATGTCAAATAGAAAATAACTATTTTTCATATGTCATTCTATACTTTGCATGTAATTGTGCACAATGAATTTAATGAAATAAGATTCTAATCCTTTATCTTTCCAAATATCCTTAACACCATTAGTAAAAGGAAGTTTCTAACTCTAATCAGCAGATACTAATAGCAAATAAATTAAGCAGGTTGCAAATCCAAAACCAAGTAATGGCTCTGCCAATTTATTCAAATGAATGTGCTTGGCTAGAAATTTGCCTGCTTTACTTGGTAAACTATGCTAACAGTATACATAAATTTTTGAGGAATAAAAACCTACTACTTCAAAAAAAAGAAAGAGAAAAAACCTACTATTTCATATTACTTCCTACTAAGGGAAAGGTCTATCTGAATGACTGAGAAATATTTTTTTAAATTTAATATCTATACATTTACTTTCAAATATGTACTAGAACCCAACTAATAAAATGAGATTTAGTAGATATTCTTGGAGAACTGTTTTAGCAGATAAAAGAAGTAAGTTTTATATATAATATAAACTGTATATAAAATGTTCTTCTGAAACATTTGTAGGTTCTTTTTTTTTATAATGATTAAGTTTTTTTAAATTTTTTTATTTCTCTACCCTTCCCCGCCCCTCGTAGTTGTCTGTTCTCTGTGTCTATTTGCTGTGTGTTCTTCTTTGTCCACTTTTGTTGCTGTCAGCGGCACAGGAATCTGTTTCTTTTTGTTGCGTCATCTTGTTGTGTCAGCTCTCCGTGTGTGCGGTGCCATTCCTGGGTAGGCTGAACTTCCTTTCACGCTGGGCGGCTCTCCTTACGGGGCGCACTCTTTGTGCTTGGGGCTCCCCTACGCAGGGACACCCCCGCATGGCACAGCACTCTTGGCGCACATCAGCACTGCACATGGGCCAGTTCCACATGGGTCAAGGAGGCCCGGGGTTTGAACTGCAGACCTCCCATGTGGTAGATGGACGCCCTATCCACTGGGCCAAGTCCACTTCCCTGATTTGTGCTCTCAAGTATTTTAAATATCAACATGGCATTTTGTTTAGACTGTCAGATACTTGGAAATCATATTTTTCATAGATAATCAAAAGTAATCTTCCAGGAATTGGAATGCATAGTGTCCAAATCAATGAGAATGTATTCAGATTAGAGTAACGCCCCAATCATAAAAGACTTTTTCATCCTTCCTCGGTTGTGGTTTTGTGAATATCTTTGACCCTGATTCTAGTGAGTCCTCCCTAAATGTAGGTCCTTTCTTGTAGCAGACTTATTTTCCATTCATATCAGGTCAGTATCCCTTTTGGTTTTTTCTTTGCATTGCTTTTAGTTTTTTTACTGTGACTAATTACAAACTGTAATTCCATACATCCAGCTTTTCATTTATTTCATTGATGACTCTTACCAAAATGTTTTCATCTTTTAAAATTATTAAAATATAGTGATAACTTTTGGTGAAAAACTGAAAACATGTTCACTTATATGTATAATAACTTTAAGCTTTAAAAGCCTGGGAAGTATAATTTCTTTCATAGGTATAAATCTCATAACAAAAACAGAAAACTGCAGGGTTCACAACCATTAGATAAAGTCTAAACTCTCTCATTAGTATTCAACTCCTTCTACAACCTGACCCCTCACCTGCCTTCCTAAGCTCACTTTCACTCCACTAGATTATTCTGTTTTCAATGCTTAAATTCAGGCCATTATTCCAGGCTTTTCACCTGTAAAATAGGTTAATAATCTTTATTTCTAAAGATAGAAATAAAGGATTGAATGTCAAAGAGCTTCTCAAGGGGCATTGATGAGCTCACTCCTGGCTATCTCCTAAGACCTCTTCAAAGTAGACAAAAGAAAGGTCCATAGCCAGTCCCTTTCCTAGTGGGAAAGCATAGCTGGGAGTTAAGGTCTGGGAACCAGACCCAGATGTCTCTATGAGCCTGTTTCCTCATCTGTTAAACAGTTATAATACAAGATAGTATTCATAAAGCACCTAGCCTAGTGAGTAGCACAGAGCAAAGTAGGCTCACATTATGAGTAAATAAAGGAATGCAGTTATCCTCCATATTAGGCAAGAGAAATGGACATAGATTTTCAGAAATTCTCATACGTCCCACTAAGATCTCCAAACCAAACCAAAGAACACAGGCTCTTGGAAGGTAGAGGTGAAGCAATTTCATTAGAATTGTCTTTCATTCCAAAACTTATTTAGAGCTCAGTTTCATTCAGAATAGCTGATCTGAAATCTGGCTGCCCAAAGTTCTGGGGTTTGGCACAGTGAAAATGAACCATGAGGTACTTTAGCAAAAGGAAGCCTGGCCAGTTATTCACCCATAGCAAAAATCAAACACAGATTAACCCATTTATCATGTTTACTAGGGAAATCCTTATCTCTAATTCTCCTACCCTAACATTCTATAGAGAATGGTAGATGACAGAGCAGTATAAAGTAAAAGGTCCCACCTCGTTTCTTTAATATAAAATATAAATTAATTAATATTTTAAAAACATATAATATAAAATATTAAATTCACCTGCTTTTAAAGCTTAGAATCAAAACATAAGGGTTTACATAATTAACCCACCAGAGACTTAAACTGGAAACATCAACCATCTATTCGAGTCAGAATAGACAGAATTTGGTATCAAGAAGTAGAGAAAGGAAAGTGGATGTGGCTCAAGCAGCTGGGCACCTGCGTACCACCTGGGAGGTCCCAAGTTTGGTTCTCAGTGCCTCCGAAAAAAGATGAGCAGACTCAGAGAGCACCCAATGGTAGACACAGAGAACAGACAGTGAGCGCAAACAATGAGGGGTGGGGGAAGAAGCAGAGAAGAGGGTAAACAGGAAATCATTTGAAGAAGGAAAGAGTCAGAGGGAAGGAGAAATCATCAGAGGGGAGAAAAGAGAGTGAGAGACCAGAAGAGGAAAAAGGCAAAAAGAAAGCAGTAGCATGGGGGCATCAGAGGAAATAACAAACCCATCTGAGAAAGAGGTAAAGTTCTGATGCTGAGGAATCAGATTCAGGAGAGAAAGGAATATAAACTAATATTTATTGAGCAGCTACCTATACCAGGGGTCTTGCACTGCATGCTTTCATGTATATAATTATGACTTCTATGTATCAGATGAGGAAAATAAAGAATGACTAAAAAAACTTTATAGAGGGATCTAACAAAATATCAGCCAAATCTCTGGCAACATAAGGAAAAGGAAGGGAAAAAATGAAAAAACAAAAAAACTTACTCCTGCCACTGTTCCATTTGACTCTAATTCTCTGTCACTAGCAGTATGTCAGTGAAAGGAATTCTAATCAAATAGATTAGATAAAGGTAAAGGCAGGGATCATTTCTTGTTCATCTTTGTAGTCTGGAACAGTGGTTTGCACATAATAGATACATCACAAAAATTAGCTGAATTTAATTGAATAGGTAGTACATTACTAAAAAGTATTTGTAGTCAACTTTACATAACAACAAATGGAGATTTAAGGCCTTGGATATGGCGAACTCTCAGCCTCCAATCAAGTATCCTTAAAAATATCCAACATCTGGTGGCGGACTTGGCCCAGTGGTTAGGGCGTCCGTCTACCACATGGGAGGTCCACGGTTCAAACCCCGGGCCTCCTTGACCCATGTGGAGCTGGCCCATGCGCAGTGCTGATGTGTGCAAGGACTGCCGTGACATGCAGGGGTGTCCCCCCGTGTAGGGAAGCCCCATGCGCAAGGAGTGCACCCCGCAAGGAGTGCACCCCGTAAGGAGAGCCGCCCAGCATGAAAGAAAGTGCAGCCTGCCCAGGAATGGTGCTGCACACACAGAGAGCTGACACAACAAGATGACGCAGCAAAAAGAAACACAGATTCCCATGCCACTGACAACAACAGAAGCGGACAAAGAAGACCCAGCAAATAGACACAGAGAACAGACAACTGGGGTGGGTTGGGGGAAGGGGAGAGAAATAAATAAATAAATAAATCTTAAAAAAATAAATCCAACATCTGCTTTTCACTTCCTGGCATGAGCTGTTGGTGCCATCAAGATTAATAAAGCTAATAGAATTCTTCTTACAGAAACATGGGTGTAGAAAAATAATACTCCTGGCTCATTGTGTTATCTAAACCCCTTATCTAGAAGAGTGCTTGGTATTCTCGGTTATTTTCATAGGAGAATCTGTCTGGTAACTCAAACTAAACTGTGGCTTGTTAAGTATTTTCCTTCTTTGTATTCACCAGGCAGAACTTACAAACATTAGGTCTTTAATAAATGACTCATTGATACTAATGGTCTAACATGGACTTTAGACATGCCTTCTTTATGCTCACTTTTTAAAAATTAAATAATCATACTCATTCTTCAAGTCTTTCTGGAAATCAACCTTTTTCAAACCAAAAAAAAGAATTAAGATAGTATTGAGTCACCTTATTAGTCTCCTTTAGATCCTCCTTATCTCTGGTTTGGATAATCTTCTTACTCAATTTCTCTGCCTGCAACCTCTCCCCTTCAACACATCTGTCAGAAATACCACAGTCAGATGATGTTTCTAAAACCCAGCTTAGTCCAGGTTCCTCCCTCCTCAGGAATCTTCAAAGGCTTTCTCTTGGCTATAGAATGAAGTTCGGTGCCCTTGTTATGGGATTCAAGAGGTCTAACTCTGAAGTCTAGTACCTGCCCACCTTTTCCAGCTCAACACCTTAAATCTATCCATTCACCCACATTCCAATCTCACAGAACATTCATTTTAAGCCTCAGTTCCATATTGATTCTATTTCTTCAACTCAGATTGCCCTTCTCCCCAGTATTCCACTGTCTAAATCCAACTCATCATCTAAGATGTAAATTAAAGTCCACTTATCTTAAAAGTCACCCTAGAGATCTCCAAGGTAGAATTTATAAATTCTTTTCTGGGTTCCTATTGAACCATATACTTCTAATAAATATGTATTTTCTATGTATTTCTATAATGGTTGACTTTTTACATATATGTCTTCGCATATACACTTAAACTCCTTGAAAGCAGGGATCCAGAATTTAGTATTCATATTTGTCTTTTTCACAGTGGTAAGCCAAAATTTTGCCCAGAGTAAGAGACCAATAAATCAAGAATACATGAGGGGAGTAGATGTGGCTCAAGCACTTGGGCATCCATCTCCCACATGGGAGGTCCTGGGTTTGGTTCCCAATGCCTCCTAAAGAAGATAAGCAAGACAGCGGGCTGGTGTGGCAAGCTGACACAATGAGATGATGCAATGAGGAGACACAACGAGGAGACACAATGAGAGGCATAACAAGCATGAAGTAGATACGGTCATGGCTCCTTAAAGAGATGAGGAAATGCACTACCAAACTGGTCAATTTTAAATATGCTCAGGGAAATTACTCAGAGGCAGAACCTTGAAACCCAGCCTTATTTCAAGGAAAGCTGGTAGAGGCAATAAAAATACCCTCTTGTAGATCCTAACTCTAGAGAAGGACAGATCCTCCTAGGACACCAGTCTGTCTTGGATAGAAACTTTCCCTGAGCCCCCAAACTCCCATTATCTCCCTTTTAGAAACAGCCTTCTCAGTTTTCAACAATCGAGACCATGCCGCCAAGATGGAGAAGGCAAGGAGCAGCTGGCTCAGGGTCCGGCACAGGCTCACCTGTTAATTGCCACTGCTAAAGGCGCCAGATCACCTCAGGGTTACTGGAATCCAGGATCCACATCAGTAGGAACCTGGCCCCAAGCTGCCTCACCACCCAGACCGCTGGGGCCTTGCCCCAGGGGAGGATGGAAGGAGCTGAAGCCACAGGTAAACTATCAACCAGAAGGCCTCAGGTGACCCTGGATGTGGCAGATAAGATTGTTAATTTATTAATTAACACAGGAGCCAATTACTCAGTCCTAGCCTGCACTTCAGGCCTCTCTAGCCTTGGTTGCATCTAATGAGGAGAGTGAATGGGGAACCAAGAGCTAGGCCATTTACTAAATCTCTCCCCTGTAGAAAAAGAAACCTCCTCATATGCTAGCAGTTAAGATTAAAAAGTTTCATGAAAATGGCTCACGTCAGGTCTTTCCCTATGCTAAGTGTGTAAAATTCTCTCTTTGGTTCTAAACTGTGCTAAACTTTGTGCTTAACTTTTTAAATCTGGGTTTAAAATCTGGGTTTCACTTTGCCAGTCTGCTCATGCCTAGGAACTCATAAATCAGATTTCGGGTTCACCTGTTACAAATTGAATAGCAGTGAATGGCAACCTAAAAATGAGTCTTTAAATGTCAGTACTGTCTTGCGATTGGATTTGATGTAAAAATGACATGGAATTAGTTCAACTGCTGGAAAAGCAGAAAAACTTAGCAAAGTTGTTACTAATAAAATAGTTTTAGTTGCTTAGTTAATAAACCAAAGTGCCCAATTTTCTAATAAGTGAAAACTTACTAGAAACTATATCTAAGAGTTAAGATGGTTACTTCAGGTCTAATCTCACCCTGTGTATGCTTGCTATTGTGAGGATAAATCTAAACTGAGTTTGCCTTTGCTTGTGGTTATTTGAGGACTGATCTCACCCTTGGTTTGTACTTGCTCACACTGTGATGGTATCTACTCACCGTTCATAGCATGGTGACTTTTGCCCCACTACGGCTCAGGGGAAGGCATATTTGAGACACCCCTGTCTCCTGTCCTTGCACTGGTGTTAATAGCCCTTGTTTCTTTCATGACTCCAGGTGTGGACTAGCTGGCTGCCTGGTGGAATTCTTGTCCCTTAAGTTTGGATGTCCACTCTTCCAGTCGAGCGGAGTCCTGTTATCTGCTTCAAGCAGCAAGTCATGAAAGAAACCAGTTTCCCTGAGACTTCAGTGACCTCAGTGAGTATATACTGGAATTAATGTTGCTCATCCAAAGTCTGTCAAAATCAAAATGGGAAATAAGCCAAGCTTTGAAGTAAAGGAAAATGTCGTAAATTGTATTTTATGCTCATGTAAATGTGGGGGTGACTAGTCTATGTGGTTATGGCCGATTATAGGACGTTTATAAAAACCTTGTCTAATCTGAAGTACTTAAATAGCTAATTCTAAGAAGCCCTTACTAAATAGAAACCTAATTGATGTTAGTAACACAAAGCAGCTTCATAGCAGAGGAACCTGTCAGAAGCCACTGAAACAGCTGAAAATGCATTTGCTAGCAAGGCTTTGGGCCCACCCTTGGTAATGTCGGGAAGTTCTGCTCTTTCACAGCCGCCAGAAGGCCCTGACATTGCCTCAGAACCCCTGAGGCTGTTTGCTGGCAAGGGCAGAACAATTCCTCAGTGGACTTTTAATGTCTGGTTTAACTGCGAAACTCCCTGGCAGTGGCCATAAAATGAGACTGCTTCCCAAGACCTCTGTAAGAATAGGCCAAAAGAAAGGTTTCAAGACAGCCCCTTTTCTAGGAAGACTCACGCATGCAACTCGGTTGCATTGGACCAGAACCCAGGCAGGGATATCTTCCAAGACCGAGTTTGCCACGGGGATGTCCAGTAGCACGGCTCTGAGATCTCAGGACACTGAGACCAGAGCAGCAGCTCCAAACGTCTCCCAAGACCTACACAACCCCCGAGAAGTCAGCATCCTAACTTCTCAGATGGACAAATATTTTGGGAGCTTGGGTTTGTAGTCTAGCTCCAAATGCCCCCCCACACTTAAGAGGCGTGGGCACTTCGGCATGCAGGGTAAAAGTTTTGTTAGACTTGGAGTCTGGAACACCAGATCGGCTAACAAACTCTTCTCCATTTTTCCTAGAATAATGGGCGAGGCCTCTTATACACCAGACCTTGCACGCCAAAGGACTGAGGAAGGAGAAACTGATCTTCTTCTGTAATACCGCATGGCCAGCAATGGCCTGCCAATGGCACTATACATTATAACCCTAAATTACAGTTAGATCTCCTGTGTAGAAAGGAAAGGAAGCAGTCAGAGATTCCATATGTCCAAGTCTTTATGGCTGTATCTCAGAACACAAGTTTAAATGGGTCTTGCAGATTGTACTATACTCGGGATGTGAAACCACCCCCAGAAAAGAGAGACTCACAGAAAAGGAACCTGAACAGAGAGAATCAGGGTTAATATCTTAGACCAATGCAGTTCTCCCCTGAATTGTAGCCCAGTTCCCAAGTCTGAGGTCCTGGAGGAGCCTGAGGTCCCTGGGCCTGTTTCCTGAGCCTAAGGCTCCCTTGGATTCCCCTCCACATTCCTGCCTTATGCAAACATAGCTAGTCCAGCAAGAGTCACCAAGAGTGGGGCATCTTTTCACCCTACCAGGGAACCGAGAATGACCTCTACCCCTAAAGAGAAGTAGCAAATGGAGAAGCAGGAACAATTAGAGTCCATGTTCCCTTCTCCCTGACAGATTAACTCAATATAGAAAAAAAGTTGGGTTGATGTTCAGAGGACCCAGGTAATCAACAAGGAATTTTGAACTAAGATGGGAGATATGCATATTCCACATGCTTCACCCTGATAGTGGTGGTAAAGGAAAATAATCTTGATTCCAGGAATTTAGATTTTCACAAAATAATGGAGAAAGTAGCTTTTCCTGTACCTTTAAAGTAAAATGCCTGTCAATTAACATAATCATGGTAAAGGTATAGAAGTAAAAAGAAAACTACTAAAATATATGTTCATTTGACATATGTTTCATTGGAAATGTTTAGAAAGTTTATAAAAATTAAATGATAGATTTCTATGTATGGTATTGCAAATCTGGAGTTTAGATCTATTAAATGCAGCTGAAAGAGAAACTTATGCACTATTAGCGCATTGATTAATATTAAGCACTGTACTTATATTCCTGATGAATATAATAATATATATTCTATTCTAGATCACATTCAAAGGGATGTTGAACATGCTAAAAGTTCTGGCAAATTTAATTCATTTTCTTAGCAATTAATGAGCATGCCTATGAAATAAAAGAATGGCTTTCTTCAGTACTGTTTTTATTTTCCTTCCTGTATGCTTGTCTTGTTGTTGCCTATATTGTCTTTGTAGGTTTATGTCTAGGGCAGTGCCTCTCTTCATACCTCTCCTAGCTGTCCCTAGGCAGCACCACCACCATGGGAACCAGGATTGGCAGTTTATACCCAAACCCAGCAGGTCCACCACAATCTCTCCTTTAAGTTAACCAACAGCATAAAAGAACTCATGGAAGATCGCTGCTTCCCATCAACTTTGGTAGGATGCAGCCTCTGAAGGCACCTGGCCTTTCTCACTCTTGTGGTCCAGTATGTCATGGTTGGCCCCCCTTTTTGGGCCCACTTACCACCATTGTCTTTATCCTTTTAAGTAGAACTATGTATCTTAAATTCTAACTAACTCTATTTCTTCCAGAATCAATGCCTTTGGAACAAGGTACTAGGCATGTGTGGATTTCATCCATTTCCAACCAGGGTGCTGGATTCATCTTCCTTCAACCTCAATTGGAATAGCCAGAGGATTTTACACCATGTCAGGAAGGGCCTACCCCACCCCCCACCCCCAACCAGCAGGAAACAGCTACAGAAGAATGACTATTGCCCTTCAGCACTCCCTTAAGAATAAGGGTATAAACTCTCTGAGGGGAGTTGAGGCAGGTTAGTATATTGAAAGGGGGAAGGAGGCTTGGACCTGGTAGAAAACATGACAATAAGGCACATGGCCTTGAAACCCCACCCAGAAACCCCTGAGGGAAAGGCCACTGCCAAGAATAAAGTGGGAAAGAGCCACAAGAAGCCCATTTGGGACAGGAACCCCTTTTGGAACAAGAATCCCATTCAGGATCAAGAGAAAGCCCTGGATACTTTCAAAGACCTCTCCATTGGCCCCCTGAGAACTAACAGGTGGAGTAACCAGTTAGCACAGCAGCTGGGGTCCCTCCCTAACATTATGAAGAGGGAGGAGGACAGGTTTTAAAAGGCCTAACCTGAGGCCCCCACACATGCAACTCACCCTGCAGCACACCCACAGTCATGCCTCAGACTGGGTACTTTTCTCTTTTTCTTCTTTCTTAATAAATGCTTTACTCTCTTGCCTACCCTTTGGCACATGCTTAAATTCTATGTGACATAAGCCAAGAACCAAGAAGCCCAGCCCAGAACCCAGAGTCTTCCACCAGCATTTAGGCACTGGGACACTTGACTTGACTCAGCCCCTTGGGGGCCAAAAGAGCAAATAGATAGGTTTAACTAATAAAGCATATTTTGTTCAAACTAAGAAAAAGGCCTCCCCCGGAGAAGGTGATGGCATCCTTACAGCTGAGCGCTTTAGACATTTAGTGAAAAGAGGCTGCTTTTCCCTCCTTCTGCTTCTGCCTTGTACTGTGGTTGCCCATGACCCAATTTGCTCAGTGCCCAATGGATGGAAGTACTTTATCAGAAGTCTCTCCAGCTCCTGCCTGGGCCTAAAGCCCAGCAGGTGGTGACTGTTAGACCCAGATGTTCTAGTAGTGTTCTGGATGTTGTTTAGGTTCTTGACTATGCTGCAGAAATGAATTTCAAGACCTTGTCAGGTGAGTTAGGCCAGTAATTTATTCAGGTAAGGAAGGACGAGAAATGGGAGAAAATAACAGATCAGGAGTCCCAGATAGAGAGGAAGGGGCTGAAAAGTGACAAAGAGGGCTGATTTACAGACTACAATTCCCCATTATAGGTTACAAATGCCCAAGTTTTACTTGCATGGCCACATGGCAGAGGAAAAACAGTGAAAGCGGTGCGCAGAGGGCAGGTCAGGGGTCCATAGGCAAGAGAGCACATGAGAGAGAGAGAGCTGAGGCCTTGTGCCTGCCTTTTGAACCATCAGTCATCCTACCCCTTTGCTAATGGCAGGGGAGGAGTTCCAGCTGTTTGCTGTTCTGATTGATTAGCCCACCCATCAATCCCCCAGGAGGACCCAATGATAAAGTCCTTGGGGAATATCCAGGGCTTCTTCTGGCTTCTGGAGGAAGTCTTTATTCTGAATATCAGAATCTTGTGGGTGGGGGTCTCCCAGCAGTCATCCTAGGGTTTTTGATGTTCACATGGACTTCTTGCCAGGTTCCAGATCCATCTATTGATTCCCTATCTTACTGCCGGCTTCAGTAGGTCCTAGTGTCAGGTAGCCATGGAGCTGCAACATACCCAGGAGAAAAGCTGAAACAGACCACCAGGGCTGGACAGAAAGGAAGGAATCAGGGAAGGTGGAGAGAGCAGTATGGGAGTGGATAGTAGAGATTAAGGCCATTCCTCTGTAAGGGCTGATCAGCTGTGGAATCTTCCATTTCAAGGTTGACTCCCATGTGTGGCTCCTGAGCACACTCCCTGTGACCTCTGGAGATTCCTGGCAAACCAAGAGCCTTGGATTCCAGCTTAAGCTAAATCATGCCTCGCTAAAACCAACTGTATTCAAAGCTATGCAAGCAGTGAGGTTTGTTTTCAACCATCCACTATACCTTGCCAGTGTGAGCTCTGCTGAGCAAAAAGAGGATGACAGGGTTCAGAGGAAAGTTAGAGAAGTAGACTGCCTTTATCTTCCTCACTGTGTCAAAATAGTGTGATGCTTTCTATAGTATCCATTTCAACAGTCTTAAAATTGGTGTAATGTGAGAGAATTTCCAACAAGACAATGCCAAGTGAAATCATGATCACATTCAGATCCAAATGGCAAGGCATTCTTCACCAAATGACACCATGGACAAAAAGCTTTGCCCCTCTTCCTGATTAACAAGAGCAGAGTGTGAAAGGAAAGACAGCTCCTGTTCTAGGTTGTAGAATTTTGAGTAGAAGAAATTCACAAGACTTGAACACCCTATAAAACAGCTCCAGGCCTCCCAGTTCCTCCCTAATTTGGGGGTGTGGCCACTCAGCTTCCTCAAAACAGGCCTGGAAAAGAGATCCTTCAGTGGCAGCTAGAAAGAAAGGTGCTTAACGTAACTAATGATCAAAGTGTCTGGCTGCCTGTTTGGGGAAGCTCTCCAGGCTGTGTTTACCAACTCCCTGCCTCTCTTCCTCCAAAACACAGAAGGAAAAACAAAGTGGAATCCTGAAGTGCATTTCAGAAAACCCGGTGCAAATTTCAGGATTAAATTTGGGGACAATTCTGAGGTATAGAAACAATCCAGTTACTAGGTTACGACAGACGCTGACATACAAGCTCAGGAAAGAGATCCACAACATAAGGAAAAGAAAAATGTCAACCTCTTAAATACTTTGATGGATTTTTCAGGGTTAGAGTTATATATTTAGATGGCTCTTCTCCCTCTCATTAAAGAACACAAGTCATCCATAAAAATAACTATAGGTAGAGCGGGGGGGGGGGGGGGGGGGAGGGTAAGTTCTCTGAGATTTATATGCATTGTGCGTTTGTGCGTTTGATGCACAGAAGCAGGAGAGACTTTCCACGCTCAGGGAGTGGAGATGACTTCATTGAGGGGAGGGCGTATGGATTGTGTCTTCAAGGATTTTGACAAGCAAAGACAAAAATGAAGGGCATGCAAGGAGAATAAAGACATGGAGGCAAAGCAATAATGCAGTTTGGTTGGTGGGTAAGATCTGTGAGTTGGGAGAGTAATACAAAATTGGAAAGGAAGAGTGAGTTGGGATTAAACTGTAAATGGCCTTGAATGCAGTATCCAAGAAGCTTGGACCCGACTCATTAAACAATACAGAGTCATTGAAGGTTTCTGGGCAGTTATGTGATCTAAGCTGTGCTTTTCTTTTTTCTTTTTTTTAAAATTGTTTGTTTATTGAATGAGATGGCAAAGGATAGATTAGACCAGGGAAGAGGAAGAAGGACAATTTGGAGGCATGTCATAGTAATAGGGCAAAAGGGGATGACGGCTCTGGAACTGGTAAGATAGAAATAGCTGGGATGCGACTGCTGGCGATGATGGTCTGGAATAAGCAAAGGGAGCTTTCAAAGTGATTAAATCAAGCAGAATTGTCAGTTTGAGCATCCCCAAAAAGGTGTGACAGTGGGACCCAAAATGTTTTGCAGTTCATGGGACTGAAAAGCAAAGCTCCACAGTGACTGGTTTTCTGAAAGGCAGACACAGCTTTTAAAGGAAAGGTCAAATACCCACGCCCTGCCAGGAAAACAGTTGTTTAAATAAAAAACTGTTCTTGAATTCAGAAAAGAAGAAATAATAGCAATCTATAGTATTTTTTTTAAGTCTTCAGTCTCATTAACAACAAAGAAAAGAAAATGAAAAGATAATTTTTATTGATTTGCAAATAGATACATATTTTTTTATAAGGAACTGGGGATTGAACCTGGGACTCATTCATGCACTCAACCACTGAGATACACTCTCTCCTGCAAATATTTTAAAAACCCTAATACTCAGGTTAGCGAGGGTGCAGGACAATTAGGCAATATGTATCCAAAGTCTCAGAATTCCTGGCACTTTTTAACCCAATAATCTTACTTCTAGAAATTGATATTTGTAAATATTTAGTCTTACATATTTTACAAAAAATTGAAAGTAACCAAAATAGCCCGTAAATGGGAATTTCTTAAATAACTTTTTAAATATCCATACAATGAAATACTCTACATTCATTTAAAATTATTTTGCAAAACATTGCTTAGTGACTTGGAAATTGGTTCATCGTATATTAGCTGAAAAATTAGTACATAAAACCTGTACATGAAATATAATATTTTTGAAAAATTTAGGTGATATGTGATTGGAAAACTATACCATACATTAAAATAAACCATGCTTGTCTCTGAAGGGTAAGGTAATGGGAGATATTTATTTCCTTTTTTATCTCTTTTTGTGAAATTTCTACAATAAACATTTATGATACTATAATAATTTGTACATAATAATTTTTACTACCGTAATAAGAAAATAGTATATTAAAAAGTAACTGTCATCACTATAATTATTTTAACACGTATTTATTGAACACCTACTGGGCCACTTACTGATCTAGGTGATGGGAAAGCAAGCTCTCATGGAATTTACAATTGAGAAGATTTCATTGTGATTGCTCAGTTAGTTGAGGAGCAGGTCTGTGCCTTTATATCAGAACTCCTTCAGTTGCCCACGACAATATCCAATTCAAATTAACTTCAGCAAAACAGAAAATCGGGGGATCCAACGTGGAGCAGGACAAGCTAGGTAACCTGGTTATCAATCCAAAGGGAATAGGCAAAGAGGGAAAATCCAGATTCAAGGAAACAGGAAGGAACCAGGGAAAACAGACAAAAACAATAGGGTTCAAAGTAAAGAATGGGAGGTGGAACCTGGAGGAAGTCCCTGAGCCTTGGAATCGTCCACACAGCTGCTTATGGAGTGGCTTCGACCGTGCACAGGTGGAAAGGAAGCTCTTAAGGGCACTGACTTCAACTCATTTGCTCAGCATTAAATCAGATTTCTTGATGTGGAGCCCTAACCCTAATGACTAGATCTTTATCTTGTTCCCAAGACCTGCTCCCTCCATGGAGCAAGTCCTGCAATTAAGCCTCGGTTTGCTCTCAGCGGCTGAGCCCCTAATCTGCCCCGCTTTTGACAACTCTTCAGCCTTTACCACCTCAGGGGCAGGAGTCCTCCACCCTAACCCCAGCCCAGAGCTGGAGCCGGCTCATACCAAGAGGCTGTGTTGGTGTCATCCACATACCTGGCTTTATCATTTAGATTACAGATAGTTATTGGGGCACTGTGCTGGGTGTTAGGAAGGCAATGGTATGTGGTTCCTGCCTTCACAGATCTTACAGGCTAATGGGGAAACAGGCATTCATCAAAGAAGCATGCAAAAGAAAAAAAGTGAAATTACAATAGTGATGAATACTTTACAAGGAAAACCAGAAGCATCGAACTGGACAAGGAGGTCAGAGCAGTCTTGCCTGAAGAAATATAACTCAAATGATGGAAAAGTAAGAGTGCACTCTACTTATTCATTCATTCATTGAAGAAATATGTGGTGAGCACTCACAACAAGCCAGGCACTATTCTAGATCCTTGCCAGGAACAAAACATAGATTTATTTTCGACATAGAGGGTGGGAAGGACAAATAATACCAAGTAGATATAAGACTAATAATCATAAATCAGGTCAGGATTGTGTTTTAATGAATTAAAACTAGATGGTACAAGCAGATTCTGGATGGGCAAGGAAGAGCTCTTTGAGGGGAGATACAAGTGACAAGGAGGAGCTGGCCTTGGGAAGATTTGTGGGAAGAGACTTTTGAAACAAAGGAAGCAATAGTTATAAAGATTCTGAGGTAGGAATGAGCCTGGCATCTTCCAGAGATTGGGGGGAAAAAAGGAACCAGAGACTAGGTCATAAGCAGCAAATAATTTGCTTTAAAAGAAGAGAGCATGTGCAAAAAGCCAGAACATGGCAGGAGGGCAGGGAGAGAAATAAAAAGAAGAAAAAAAAGAAAAAGAACATGGCAATTTTTCTCCTGGTTCAGCCAGAACTGCAACATAAATACAATGCACACATGTACATGGTTGAGTGTGCACAAATCTTATTGGCAGTTCTGGTAAATAAACGTGGGACCAGTTGGGGCTGCCTTGAAGCTGTGAATGCTGCCTCTGATAACATTGTTTTGTCACTTTTCACTCCCACCAGCCATGAAGACAGATAAATGGCTTCCTGACAAACAGCCCCACTTTCCAGGGTCTGGGGCTCCAAAGGAAGGAGATGTGAGCCTTGGAACATTTCTCGGGGTGAGCTCCTTGAAGGGTTCATGGCCACGAGCCCTCTGAGGCTGCTTCAGAAGGAGTCACTGCCTCGTTTCTTCTGACACATCAGATTTTACTTCCGCAGTCCATTAAAAATTCAAAAGGCTCATAAAATAGATTCCAAAATTACTATGCATCCTGGCAATTTTCAACATAATAGAACCTGACCATAGGTGCAATAGGGATTGAAAGTGAAAAGCACTTGGGAAGCGGACTTGGCCCAGTGGATAGGGCGTCCGCCTACCACATGGGAGGTCTGCGGTTCAAACACCGGGCCTCCTTGACCCTCGTGGAGCTGGCCCTTGTACAGTGCTGATGCGCACAAGGAGTGCACATAGGGGAGCCCCACGTGCAAGGAGTGCACCCCGTAAGGAGAGCTGCCCAGCCTGAAAGAGAAGTGCAGCCTGCCTAAGAATGGCACCGCACACACAGAGAGCTGACACAGCAAGGTGATGCAACAAAAAGAAACACAGATTCCCGAGCCGCTGACAACAACAGAAGTAGACAAAGAAGAAGACGCAGCAAATAGACACAGAGAACAGACAACCGGGACAGGGGGGAAGGGGTGAGAAATAAATAAATAAATCTTTAAAAAAAAAAAAAAGAACATGAAAAGTACTTTATGTTTGCCTATTTCTAGCCACAGCACCCTGCAAAAGGCCAAAACGTGTCCTTCCTGGGAGAAGATGCCCACCCAGGGAGTTTCAGCCATGGGCATATTTCCTATGATATAAGAAAAGAGAGGGCACCAGCACAGGACACTAGCAGGTGATAGGAATCAACTCTATCTACTATAGAAAGATAGAAAATTGAGTAGTTATTTAATGAATTTGGCCGCTGACAATTTGGAAGTAGGAACTTAGTTGTGTAGTGATTAAAAATTGCGGCTTTAACACAGAGAATCCAGTGGTGGATGAATGACTGTGGCTACCAGGACAAATTTGAGAATGTTTTCTCCATACAGTAACAAATATATAATACTAACATAGGGTGTTAATAATTGAGTGGATTGGGGGGAAAATACACCAACTGTAAGATATATAGTTAGTAGTAATATTTCGATGATGCTTTTTCATAGTTTGTAACAAATGTTTCACAATAACGCAAGGAGAAGTTTGGGAGCCTTGTATGACGTTATATATGTTTGTAAATTTACAAATTTTACTATACACTTCTTGTTTATGCATGTTTATGTATGAATGATACACTTCAATAAAATTTTATTTTAAAGAAAGATAGGAAAACAATCTAATCTGCTACATCCATGAATCCATCAATACACCTGTTAAACAATCAAAAAAAAAGCCAATGAACTTATGTTTTTTCCCTCTACTCAATTGCCACCATATACAAAACTTAAATTAAAAAAAAAAAAACATCAAAACTGGGAGGTTAGAGCAAAATGGACCTCATCGCACAGACTGAAAAAGAGCCATAGTAAAACAACTTAGATGGAAATGAAGATAGAGTGCTCTGGAACTGCAAGAGAAGCCAAAAAGTGGTTCTGGTGATGATAAAGTTGATGTTGAAGCACAAGGAAAGCATTTAAATAGAACTGTCTCGTGAAAACTTAAAAAAAACAACAAGGCTTTGCAATCAGAAAGTCTAGATTGTTGGGTCCTAGCTCTGTCATTTGCCTCGTGCAAGTTATTGAACCTCTCTAAACCTCAGTTTTTTCATACATGAACTGAGTACTTACCTCCTAAGATGGTTGTGAGAGATAAGAGGAGAAACCCCTGTGAAGGGCCGGCTTAGCAAGTGCTTGTGTCATAGTAAGTCCCCAGCAAATCATGTCTGCTGCTATCATTATTGTATGATTACCACTCCTCCTATTTTCAGAAATGCCGCCTAGCCCTGGAGCAAGGAATAAGTGGTTATATTCAGATGTGCTTTGGGGATCTGTTTCCTTGTCTGCCACTGCTCAGCAGGACCAGTCTATAAACTTAAAGCTCTCAATCACCATAGTCTTGTTATGTTCCTTGCAAGTCCAGACCCAAAAGACACATTTTTAAACAATTTCTTGCCTCTCCCAAGACATAAATATTTTTTCTTAAACCTGGATTTTTAGGACCGTAGTATTTTCAACCAATATTTATTGGGAGCTTGCCACGTATAGGTTCTTCCCATACGTTATTTCATGGAAGCCCGCTAACAGCTCTGTGAGCCAGGCTTTAATGACTCTGTTTTACAGATGAGCAGAATGAGACTCAGAGAAGCTTATAACCCAGGGCTCTGGACTGGTTCCAAATTAAAACAGGAGAGTGTTGGGGCAGGGCAGAAGGGAGGCAGGGCTGTTCCTGCAAATACTCAGTTTCCAAAAGGCAGAATAAAATACTGAAGCAGGTTAGTAAGATAGGGAATTAATAGATGGATCTGGAACCTGGCAAAATCCGGTAACAATACTTTCGTGAGAGCCGGAACCGAGGACCAGAGGGACTGTCTGCATTCGTCTGGGCTCCACTGCCACCTACCTGGGTCTCTCTCTGGGCCTCAGTTTCCCCACCTGTGGAGCCGGGGTATGGACTAGATGATTTCTAATAGCAATTTGGGCTCTAAAATTTTCTGAACTGTGACATCAATAATTTTAGTGTTTTTAAGCAATTTGAAGTGGAAAACCAATTAGAGATGCTGAGATGGAAATTTTCCAAACTTCATGGTATTTACAATGCAGTATTATAATTTTAGTGTCCATAACTCTGATCCTACTCCTTTATTTCTGTTGTTGATTCATATCAAAACAAAAGCTGAGGCATTTTCACTAAAGTCTTATTTTTTTTCTTTTTCTGTAGGAAATTCTGATTAATACCAAAAATAAAAATAATAATCCTTCACATTTAAATAGTATCTTTGATCTGAGGCCTTCCTGTATGATATTTTTATAAGCCAAGCATGTTATTTTTTTAGTAGGTCCCATTAAAGTACTAGGATGTCTAGACAACTGATATTATAGGACTTCTTCAAAGTAACACTATGACATTTAATAATAAACTCCACTTTGCTTCAATTGTACCTTACATCCAGGAAGTGCTGAGCTTTTTAGTCTTAAATGATGTTCCATCACCTTGTGTATTTTACAGGTAGAAAAACTGAATCAAAGGCAGATTCTAAAGAAAAATTTAAATACTTCTGGCCAAGCCTGATGCTTACTAATAATAGTAGCAAGTGTTTATTGGGTGTTTATTCTTTTCCAGGCATTATTCTAAGCACTTTGCAAGTGTTAATTTATTTATGCCTCATGACCCTACAAGGATGGTGCTATATTATTAGCATTTCCATTTTACTAAGGCACAGAGAAGGGGAACAACCTGATTCAAGGGCTGATAGCTAGTCACTCTCAAAGTCGGTATTCAGTCTAACAGTCTGGCTCCAGAGCCCACAATCCTCACCGCTACCTTCCTGTGGGGAAACTGAGGCTCAGAGAGGTTTAGTAACTTGAATACTCGCCAATAATTCCCATACATGCACTACCCTATGATAACTTTCCATAGGTTTTCTCACTCCAAGAGGAAATAAATAGCTTTCTGTTAGTATTGTTGCCTGGCTCCTCCAACTTGTATTGTTCTTCATCTTTAGGGAACACCAAATTAAAGATTTCAATAGGCTGAATTCATCTTCTGCATCTACACGTTTCAGATGTCAGGCACTTGATCCACACATCTCATTAAAATATACTACAAGAAAGAGCAAAGTTCATGCTCGTCTTTATTTCCAAGTAGATAAAGTTTCACATTAAATACTTCATCCCCTCCCAACCTGTAATCCAATCCCCAAAACCCAGTACTATTTTCACAGTTGGGGCTATTCATACATAGTGAAAAATACCAAAAAATTTTAAAACACCTGAGAAAGTCTTAAGGATTGGATCAAATCTGTTCTCGACTATTTATCTCTGTTTTTCATTCCTTATTATTATTCTAGGTCACATTGGTTAAAGTTGCTGTCATCTGTGAAACATTTTAAATCTCTTGACTCAGAGACACACAAGCACACAGAACAAACTTAATTTTTAGTGAGTTATTTTACCAGACATTGCCTTACTCCTACGTGTCAATTCTATCTCAGGAGAAACACCCTTCATTCCCCTCTCCCTCCACCCCCACCCTGAGAAAAAGGAGAGAAAGGTGGAATAAACTTTGCAGCTGATAGTAACTGCAATTAAGGAGCCGTGATAACGGCCGCTCTATAATTACTTTTAATGAAACTTATGAAGACACAGAGTTAAGCAGCAAAGCAAACATCTGGATTATATCCTTTGTAAAAATGCAATTGACCATTTACTTCTTTATTCCATGGCTTGCTCCATAAAAGAATCAAAGCTCATGTATTTTTCTTTTTTAACGTACATTACTTAAGAATTTTTATCTTCCAAGTGGCAGATTTATTCATGGCTATGGGTAATGATTTCCTTATAAATCTGACTTTCCTCCATTCTGGAATCAGGTAAGGTCTTACATCCAGGAACACAAATGTTCCTCCCAACAGATCTCCTCTCAGAGTCTGCCACCCCCACCAGCAATTTTTTAGAGAGATGTTTACAGGAGCCCCGAAATTACATTAAGGACTATTGGGCAAAGCATGGAATAAAAAAGGGGGGCTTCTTTAGTGTATGGAAATTAGCTTTATCTGTCATCCATTTGCTTCTCTTATTAAGGAATTCTTGAGGCCCTCCTTCTCCCCGCCTGCCAGCAAGGGCTGACATAAGTTTGAGGCATTCAAACTTATCACGGGGTGTGAGGGGAGGAGAGCAGCAGGGATGAGGGGGTGGACACTCAGACTTGCAGAGACCCGGCAAAGTCATAAGCATTCTTTCCAAAGGAAACCAGGCTAAAGAGCTGATAAACCCCAATCTCTTTCCACAGCTTGCCTTCAGTGCCTCTTAATGCAACTCCCTCATTTGTTCATCAGCACTTTATGAGAAAATAAACAAAAACACGGCCTGTTTCCTCATTGTCAGCAAGCACATCAGAGCGCTTCCTGCTCGGGGAGGTCACCATCCCACCCTAAGAGCAGGGACCCACTCCCTAGCTGGCCTCGACTTTTTAACAGCCCATTCTCTAAGCTGAATTCCAGGGGTCTAATCGAATCTGAAGACCTTGCTGGCTGGACTGGATGTCGTGGACCCGCATGCTGTGCAGGGGGGGGTGGGAGGCCCATTCCCAGGCCATTCCCTAGAAGGATCAGCAGGCGAGCCACACGGAACCCCCAGCAGTCATTCCCTTTTTTTTGCCATTCTTGTTTTACTTTAAAAAAAATTTTTTTTTAAGTGGGGTGAGGAAAAAGAGAAACACTTAAAATTAACTTTTTACCAAATCATGGGTTCTACAAAGTGCTGCAAATTCTATAATTTGTAATTGTTTCTAATCAAGCCAATCTTCCCTGATTTTTCACTAAATCTGATGCTTGAGAGAGAAGAAGGAAGGGAGCGAGAGAGGGAGGAAGGAAGGAAGGAAGGGAAGGAGGGAGGGAGGGAGTCCAGAGGATTACAACTCCCATGTTTAAATTCCCAACTGGCTCTACTCTGTGGCGAGGTAGTCCTAGTGTTGGTATCGCCCTTGCTAAGGAGAGGTGAGCATTCGAAAGGGAACATGTGAATGCGGTCTTGCTAGGAGACACGCCATGACCATGGATGGATGTTGAACTGTTTCAACAGAGCAGAGCTGAGGTGGGAGCCCACAGTGCCGCCCTCTGGGAGTCTGGTGTTTAAAGCATGCAGGTGGGATGGAGCTGCAGTTACAACACAGTCTCTGGCATCCAACTTCTTGGGTTCATGGTGTTCCAGCACTTGCTATCTCGGAGACCTCAGACAACTTACTTAAACTCTCTAAGCCTCAGTGTCTGTCTGACTCAAGGGTGCTTAGGAGGATTTAGTAAGAGGGTATGTGTAAAGCACAGAGGACTGTGACTTTGGGTTCAAGAAATGTTAACTGTTCCATATCAGATGATATACATGAATTCCATTTTTTACATCTTGAAGATTATCCTAAGGGGCTGGTTTAAAAGAAAAAAAGGGAAAATACAGAAGCACAGTGTAAATTAAATTTGCTAAGGAGTTGATTTCAATATAAGTTCTATCTTAGAATCCATGCAAAAGAAGGCTTATTATTACAATACAAAGAAACCCATTTGAAAACAAAGCAAGTTGATGACACGGGCCTGGGCCCCTAGCATACTGTAACACCAAAAGCCTAAGGAAATCAGTGAACATCGCCACAATCGGCATGATGGTGTGGTATTAGCAAGGCACTTAACCTGTCAGTTTTCTCATCAAAAATGTGAGGAGTTGGACCAAAAAGGATCAGAAATTTCAGAGGCTTCCCATTTCTTCCTAACGTTCTGTGACTCTGTTAATGCCATGAACTGAAGTTGAATAAAACCTAGCAAGGAATAAGAAGAGGAATAGGCCCCAAACTGCCCCAGTCTAGGATAGGTGATGTAACACTGAATCCTTTGGAATCCTGTAAGCAGACATGTATTCAAAGTCCTTTAGTCTTGTCTCTCCAACTAGATTAAAAACTCTGTGGTGGCGGACTTGGCCCAGTGGTTAGGGCATCCACCTACCACATGGGAGGTCTGCGGTTCAAACCCGGGGCCTCCTTGACCCATGTGGAGCTGGCCCATGCGCAGTGCTGATGCGCACAAGGAGTGCCCTGCCACACAGGGGTGTCCCCCACGTAGGGAAGCCCCACACGCAGGGAGTGTGCCCCGTAAGGAGAGCCACCCAGCGCGAAAGAAAGTGCAGCCTGCCCAAGAATGGCCCCGCACACGCAGAGAGCTGACACAAGATGACTCAACCAAAAGAAACACAGGTTCCTGTGCCGCGGACGAAATAAGACGCAGCAAAAAGACACAGAGAACAGACAACCGGGGCGGGCGGGCGGGCGGGCAGGGAGAGAAATAAATAAATCTTTAAAAAAATAAAAAATAAAATAAATAACTCTGTGAAGACAGGAACCGTGCATCATGCTTTCTTGTTTTTCATTGTCCTGAGCACAGCATTGAACATGTGGTAGCTATCAGTGTTGTGCTTACATAGATAATTCCGCACAAAACATACAGAAGTCCATAGCGAGACTTTATAGTCATGCTGGGTATTTGTGGTTCAATTACAATAACCTAACCCAAAACAGGCAGCAATGAGAATAACCAGGCAGGTGACTCAGTCAAGCATATTTCTAGCCTTTCATTCATTCACAGATCTTTATTTCTTAGCTACTCTGGGCCAGACACGGGCTAGATGTTAGAAATGCTACATGCCACCATCCAACCCTAAAGCTCTCCACATAGGCAATGTGGAATTCACAAATGTGTACCAAAAGGAGCAGAGCTGAAAGCTGAAATGGGCTGCCACTCTTCTACATCTCCCAAACCATGCCTCCCCTAGCTAATGAAAGGGCTTTGCAGTTCATCTCTGGAGTTTAATAGTGTTTTATCATGTCCTCAGGTATGCCATTACTAAGTTGTTTTTTTAATCATGCATTTATAGGACTCTGTACAGGCCTAACATGTTTATCAAACTAGATTTTGGTCTTTCTTAAAGTAGAAATATCATGCTGTAGACTGGCAACTCCTATTTTAGAAGCCTACTAAATTTAATATTTCCTGCTGTTGTGATTCTGGTCGTATGTCAGTAAAATAGTCTGTGGTCTGTAGATTATCTGTAAAGCAGTTGACAGGTATCCAATGCATGGAAGTTTCTTTGCCTGTATCACTGCCCTCAGGTGATGCTATGAAAAGTAAAAGTTCATCAGATGCGGACTGGGTTCACAATAGACCTGCACTGTGAACTCTTAAGGTTAAAGGTCTGTTTGTGATTTATCACTCCTCCCTCTTATCAGCAATAGACTGACTTTCCTCCATTTAAATAGCAGCCTGCTTCCCTCCTATGGCTCCATCCCAGCCCCAGGTTCTCAAAATGCTAATCAGGAGATAGAGGACACTGTGATCTTGCAAAGTGCCCACCCAGCAATTTGGTAGAAACAGGTTATAAACATCTTGCCTGGATAACTTCATTCACTGGTCCAGGACCAATGCAGAAATGATCACCCCCCAGGGCTATGTCTGTCACTGCAAAGAAAAATGGAATATTCAATTTTTAAAAGAAATTTTGGATATATTTAAAATAGTCATAATAAAACCAATGCATTTATCTCAATGATTATTTTGTGGCAAAAAAAAAAAAAAAAGTGGGATTGAAATTATAAAACTAACAGACCTAAGGCTAAAGTATTCAGACAAAATCTGAAGAACTGGACCTGTAGAAAATATTTCAAACAGGAATATAAGAAAGTTTTGAACCCTGTGAATAATGGCATCTAGGTGTATATTTAGGCCATCAAAAATACTATGCTCGGGAAGCAGATGTGGCTCAACTGATAGAGCATCCGTCTACTATATGGAGGGTCCAGGTTCAATCCCCAGGGCCTTCTGACCTGTGTGGTAAGTTGGTCCACATGCAGTGCTGCCGTGCACAAGGAGTGCTGTACCATGCAGGGGCGCACACGTGTAGGGGAGTTCCATGTGCAAGGAGCGTGCCCCACAAGGAAAGCCACCCCACACAAAAAAAAGTGCAGTAGTGACACCACACACACAGCTGACGCAACAAGATGACGCAACAAAAAAGAGATGCAGATTCCCAGTGCTGCCTGATAATGCAAGCAGATGCAGAAGAACACACAGCAAATAGACACAGAGAGCAGACAACAGAGCCGGGAAGGGGAGAGAAATAAATAAAATAAACCTTTAAAGAAAAAAATTACTATGCTTGACATTCCTTTTTAGAAAGTTGCTATGGGTTAGTAGATAGAAAAATCAGTTTGGAATTGAATGGTCTTTGTTAGGATTTGAGAAGTTTTTATTGAGGGTCTTCCAAGGTTTACCACAAATACAATGACTAGATATTATAGGGAGTCATACCTCTTCCCTACACTTTATTTTTAAACTCCTCAGTGAAGGGGCCACTCTAAGTGTTTCTTTTAAAGGCTTTACATCATTAGTAGTATTTATAAGAAATATAAAAGATAACTAACCTACAGATTATTCCACTTGAAAAATTGTGCAGAATTCTGGATGGTGACTTTTTAAAAGTAGCATCTGCTTATTTTAGAAATATTCCAGAATGTTTCAGAATTTCAGAGCTGGAAGTGTCCCCAAGAGATCACAAAATGAAGTAAAGATTTGGCAAATATCCATGTATAAGTAAATCAACCTACACAGAACAATTAATGTTCAGCGTTAGTCAAGCAGGGAATCATAAAACCTGAAACTATGCAGGAATCAAGATGAGATGGTTCCCAGAAGGAAACAACAGAGATAAGAGGTTGAGCCAGGATTACAGAATCAAATTAAACTCAAAACCATCAGAGAAATATATTCTCTTGGGTATGCTGGTGATTTCCATGCAGCACAACTTCTTTTGAATTTTTATTCATTAATGTCAAGTCTGGTTTTAATATTAATTGTTAAGGGTCAAGTTCAGGCACAAAAAGCATAGGCGTGCAAGTAGATACAACCTGACGTGTTTATCTTTTCAGTGCACACTTTCTGCGGCAGGCGTGTGCCAGATGTAGCAGCAGCTGTAGGAAGTTGTTTATCTACCCTCTTGACCTTTGTGAAGTGTTAGGAGATGGTAAAAATTGTGTTTTTAAATTATAAGCCTCTCCTTTCAAACTAGCATCTTTGTATCAGTCAAAACACATCAATAAAGGCATAGGAAGGTCAAGAAGATACAATTGTGTCCCAATGTTATCTGTAAAAACATACTAAGTGACTTTCTCCTTGTTTGCACTTCATTCGTTCAACATTCAGCAAATAATTATTGTGCTCCTACTGTGTGCAGGGCACATTTAAAAAGTACAAATTAAATGGATCCTAATACCTGTAACATTTGTGTCTTGCCAGAATTCTTAAAAATGTCAGTTGTTCTCTGCAAATTTACCCTTTAAATTTTTCAAAATCTCTTAATATTCTCAGTATGAGAGATGGTTCAAAATCCTTAAATAGACCAATTAAGAAGATATTAGTTGGGGGCCTATTGCCAAATGCAAGGATTACAGAGGCAAATATTCCTTCAGAGACTAGAGCTTCAGCCAAGCCTCGGGGCCACACGGCTTCTGGAGTGATAGACTCACCACACACGCCTGTCGGGATTACACTAAATGCAAGTGGGATTGATCTATCAACCTAATCACTCATGAGAAATAATAACAATGTCATTAGCTGAGTTTCCAAAACAACCCAGTTCCTGCCTGAAAGTTGATCCCTCAGAAGCACGCGAAGCCTTACTTTTGTTATGACATTTGGTCTTTCTCTGTCAACGTCAATGTCCTCTGGGGAAACCAGAGAGGTGATATCAAAAGACAAAGGAAACAAGTCGGGTCTCCAAAGAGAGTTGCAAACCATAATTATTTTCAAGAAACCCAATTAGTTTCTTGTTTTAATCCAGTAATAATTAGAAAATTTTATATTTACTTTTCCCAAAAGGTCAGCTTGCAACTGAAATCAAAATGTTTCAGCATACTTGTTTGAATAATGTTTATTGACTCACCAGTCCTCTCCTAACCTTATCAAATATTTACAAACCTGGACATTTACATTATATATTTAGGCATATCTACTATGTGTGTATAATTCAATTAGAGATGCATAGATTTTTTTTTTCAGAACTCAAAGTGAAAGAAGTGACACAAAATTGTATTTTTCCTTGAGGTGTGGGTTCATTCAGTGTGTTTGTGTTTGCCGGGAAGACAAAAATTTACAGATGTGGACCTTGTCTTCAAGGAACTCTTAATCTAGTGGTTGCATTTTAGAGCTGGTTCACTAGATATGATTTTCTCTGGCAATCTTTGTTTATGTAGTAAAAGATTTATTGACATACAGTGGGATGGTGTAAGAGTTTAAGTTTCCAGCCTCCACAGCCCGCTTTCTTGTTTTCCAATCAGTATGTAAAGAAGCCAGACTTTAAAATCTCTGAGCCTCGATTTTTCACTATCACCTCACTTGCCCTTCAAAATAACAATGACCAAGCATTCTTTTGCAACAAAAACCTGTTCAACTGATTTTCCAGCCGTGCAAATTGCACATACACAGTCTGAGGGAACGACTGTGGCAGGACTAAAAGAAATGTGAAAACTGCTGAAAATATTTGCAGATGCCAAAGAACGAGATAATCATTCATTCAATAAATATGACCTAGATATCTTGGTACTAGTTGTCGTGACAGAAAATTGCTTCCAAATGTCCTCTTCATTCTCTTAAAAATCATGTACATCATAATAACCAAGTTTTGGCCACAGTCATAGAAAAACAGTCCAAATCTCTTTCCTAAGGCATTCTTGTTAGGATTCCTCTGAGAGCGCATTGATGTGAAAAGTGTTGAGTGTCACTGAAAGCAAAAATATGTGTATTATTGGCTTGTATATTATGTATTATGATATACATAAATATTATGTGATTCGAGGAAATTGTAAATCGGCCCAATGCTGTTTTAGAAAGCTGATTTTTTTAAGCAAGTATCTCATAATTTGTATAGCTGAGTTTTGTATTTCCAAGTAGTCACCTTGCGAAGTTATATATTTATTCCATTGATCCTTTTGTTATTCCCTTTTGGTAAGCCTCTTTTGATACCAGCCACAGAGTTAGTTCCAGAGCAAACAAGAAAATTAATCCCTTCACTTTCAATAACTTTTTAAAATACCAAGAAATGTTATTATTTGATTTATTTAATCACTTCATTAAAATAACTGCTCCAAAGACTTGGGCTATTTTCAAAAGTCAAATTCACTTTCAAATTTGAAAATGTGCCAATTCCAAGAAATGTTAAAAGCATGCATTTCTAAAAACCATTGCAAAGGAGATATTTCAAAAATCGTTTTAAGTGTCAATATCACTAGATTTAGTTTAATAGTCCCAAAGTAAAACCTTCATAATGCTCTCTACAGGATTCTAGATGTGTGAGTTGTGGTCATTTATAATTAGACCTGAGCATTACGCTGTAATGATAAACTTGCAGAACTGTGATGTGAAGGAATATTATAGGGACAAATACAAAAGATCTTAATCACATGGCTCATGATGATGGAAAAATGTTTGATTAAATAAGTTATGATATTAATTTAAATATTGAATAGAATAGTGTAGCTATCTATAATGTAATAGGCAGGGGCCGAGAATATATGGGCAATATTTGGGCAATGAAACTCCTAAGTCTGCAATACTTTGTGTACATGTTCTCTTTTCTAAGAAGAGACACAGTAACTTTGATCTAAGTGTGTGTTTTATAACCCAAAAAGAGTAATGAAAACATGTAGCAGAAAAATATTTAATGCAGTGAGAAAATGTTAAAATTATTATTTTTTTAAAGATTTATTTCTCTCCCCTTCCTTCCCCTCCCCCCGCCCACCCCAGTTGTCTGTTTTCTGTCTTCATTCACTGCGTGTTCTTTTGTCCGTTTCTGTTGTTGTCAGCGGCACGGGAATCTGTGTCTCTTTTTGTTAAGTCAACTTGCTGTGTCAGTTCTCCGTGTGTGTGTGGCACCATTCTTGGGCAGGCTGCACTTTCTTTTGCACTGGGCAGCTCTCTTTATGGGGCGCACTCCTTTGAGCTGGGTGGCTCTCCTTAAGGGGCACACTCCTTGCACATGGGGCTCCCCTATGCGGGGACACCCCTGCGTGGCAGGGCACTCCTTGCGCGCATCAGCACTGCGCATGGACCAGCTCCACATGGGTGAGGAGGCCCGGGGTTTGAACCTCAGACCTCCCATGTGGTAGGTAGGTGGACGCCCTATCCATTGGGCCAAGTCTGCTTACCAATGTTAAAATTATACTGCTGATTGAAAAGACAAAATGTAAAACAGCATGAACAGTATAATCTCAACTTTACTTAAAATATTTTCATATATACTTAGTAAATAATGGAAAAGAATACACCAAAATGTTAACGGGAGTTGTATCTGAATAATGGGGTTACAAGTTAAATTTTTTATTGTCTTATTTAGCTTTGCTGTTGATTATCTATATTTTCTCTGTTTTTTATAATAGTGTAGTTTACTTTAACAAAGAAGGGCTAAATAATACAATTTTAAGTTGGGAAATGGAGAGATGGAGAATGATTTGATGTCATCAGCACATTTCAAAGAAAATAAGTTTTGATTCTAGTCGACTGATTCCTCTTTGTTATTTTTTTAAAAAGATCTATTTATTTACTTATTTCTACACACACACACACACCGGTTGTCTGATCGTTGTGTCCATTCACTGTGTGTTCTTCTGTGTCCACTTGTATTCTCATCAGGCGGCACTGGGGATCTGTGTCTCTTTTTGTTGCGTCATCTTGCTGCATCAGCTCTCCATATGTGTGGCACCACTTCTGGGTGGACTGCGGTTTCACCCAGGGCGGCTCTCCTTGTGCAGGGACCACTCCTTGTGCAGGGGGCACTCTTACGCGGGGGGCGTCCCTGCATGGGCCAGCACTCCTTGTGCACAGCGGCACTGTGCATGGGCCAGCTCACCACACAAGCCAGAAGGCCCTGGGTATCAGACCCTTGGACCTCCTATATGGTAGATGGATGCTCTATCTTTTGAGCCACATCTGTTTCTCATGTTTGTTACTGATAGTACCTATAATAGTTACAGTAATTATAATGATGATAATAATAAACTACTTTATAACAACCTATATGGGTGGTTTCTCTATTTATTTATTGGACCTGAATATATTTCATTATAAATAATTGAACTGCTTTACTTTAATTGATCATTACCTTTCACATTTGCTCCCCTGACAAAATTATAAGCTTGAATTTCTCCACATAAATCTCAGCATCTGTTAGTAATGGCTTATTACTATCACCACTAAAAATAATAACAACATAAATTTCTTTTTCACCTGAAAACCTCAATTTCTTTTTGTTATTTTTCCTTAATTTTGGAGTTCCAGCTGGATAGTTGATATTTTGAATGGAAATTGGAAGGAAACAGATGTGGTTCACCAACTGGGCTCCCGTCTACCATACAGAGGACCAGGGTTCGATGCCCATCCTGGCGAGGGCAAGGTGGCCCACGTGGCAAGCTGGCCCACACAGAGTACTGGCCCACACAGGAACGCCACCCCGCACAGGAGTGCTGCCCTGCATGGGAATGCTGCCCAGCGCGGAAAAGCCGCCCCACACATGAATGCCGGCCAATGTAAAGAGCTGGCACAGCAAGATGACACCACAAGAGACATAGAGGAGAGAAAATAAGATGTAGCAGAACAGGGAGCTGAGGTGGCGCAAGAGAGTAATCACCTCTCCCACTCCAAAAGGTCCCAGGATTGGTTCCTGGAGTCGCGTAAGGAGAATACAAGCAGACACAGAAGAATACACAGTGAATGGACACAGCAGACAACAGAGGGAACACGGGCAGGGTGGGTGGAGAAATAAATAGAAAGTAAATCTTAAAATAAAAAAAAAATTAATTGGATTTCCATCTCCTTTTGTTCATTAACCAATTTTATCCCTGCCAGTATATCACTGTAAACTTCAGCCAGTTAGGGACAGGAGAGTATTGGAGGGCAGGGGGGAGAAAACTGGTTTAAGGTAAGGAAAGACTGTAGAAATACAAAGAAAACAGGAATCCCAATATATTTTCTACCCGCTTGATGTAGGATAAGAATACTGAGGAGACGGCAATGGAAGTCCTAAAGGCAGAACTACAAACTATCACATTGACAATTGAGAACTGGAATTGTGCAGAAAGATGGTAATAGATAAGCTAAGCTTTTTCCCATACATTTCACTGATGGGCAGTTCCAGATTTCACAAGGGCAGGCTAGTCACTAGACTGCTAAATAGGAACTTTCCTTTCAAAATTGAAAAAATGAAAGGAAACCTCATTATGTTCAGTGTTTAAGCCATTGGGTAAAATTGTCACTCAAACAATGCTTGTTCCTGATAAGGAAATCAGTTTGATTAGACGTGCACGATGACCACAAGTTCTTTTCTCCTAGACCAAGTAAGCAGTTACCCTACAAGGATTAGTTCTTTTTCCATACTAATCATACTAATTAACATAATTATAGCAAATAACTCAAATAAAAGTCTCTTATTAAGTTAGTTATTAATTCAAAAATCTATTATTTAAAATATACATATTCAAATTTTTACTCAAAAAGTATAATTCTCCACCATTCCAGATTACCAGGAATTTAAAAATATTGGCCCAAGATACAACAGAATCATATTAATGCCAAGCATAGATAAAGTTTCTGGTAAACTAAGAGTTAGGACTCTTGGCTTTCATTCTAAGTCAAAATCCATGACGTTCCATTTATCTGGCCCTCTTCTCACAGATATGAAGGTAAGTCACAAGGTAAGAAGAATAGGTTTGGCTCCCTGAAGTGGAAAGGAGAAAGAGAGAAGGTAGAACTACAGAGGTTAATCCAATTTAAAAAAAAAAAAAAAAAGCACACAAACAAACATAAAAAAAATCTTTTGATAGAATTCAACTTGATGGGCAGAAGAAGTGACAGATGGTTTGAGCAATTTGCAGGAGATATTATCATTCTTTCATTCTATCATCAAGCATTTACTGTGTGCCTACTTCCAAGCCAAGCTCATCTAGGGATGAGCAGGCCTAATACACTAAGGAGTTTCAGGTAATGCAAAGAAACCTTCACTCACGCTACCAATTACAGGGCTTGATTCTTAATACCTGGTCATCTTAGGAGAAAGTGGGGTTCTTTCTGCTGTACAGTGACTCAGAAAATAAATCATTTCCCCCTCTGATATCTCAGATGCTAAAACTTACTTCAAGATTTCAATGGTTTTTATTTTTCACCTACAAATCTAAGACTTAAGCCAGATATTTTTGTATTAAGTCCAAAAACAAAACAAAATGAGGTAGAGCAAGATTTCTCCCTATTGACCTCAACCACACACACATAAAAATTCCAGATTCAAGTCATTTAACTCTATCTTTTAAAACATGTCCTGACTGAAAAGAATGAGAGAATAAGTAAAGAGAGATGGGTTAGGTGTATACTGAAGGGAAGGACAAAACTAGTTATGTAGAAAGAAATGTTCACTTCTCAGAGAGTTGAAGGTTTAAGGAAGTTTCGTTATTGACACTTGGAATGTAAAACATGAATATGGGAGGAAATCAGATTCACAGTGGTCAAAATCTACCCTATGCCTCTGTTCACTCTATCCAGCATTAACGTAATCACAGGAGCTGTTAAGCCCTAGAAAAATGTTTGCTGTTCTGAAAAACTTCATTCATCCTGACATTTCAACAAACCCCGGTGTATGTTTGGTTTCTTTTTATGGGAAGCAGCACAGTGCTTTTAGCCACAACAAGTCATTAAGAAACCACAGAGGACAATTTAAGTGTCAGTTTTCATTTTCTTTCCAATGACCCTCAGTCCTGTCATCTTTAGTAACACATCAATTGCCTGCTCAGTTCCTTGTGCCTTTCAAGTAAGAAA
This sequence comes from Dasypus novemcinctus, assembly GCF_030445035.2. NCBI lineage: Eukaryota > Metazoa > Chordata > Mammalia > Cingulata > Dasypodidae > Dasypus > Dasypus novemcinctus. Next base: position 152,705,753 of record NC_080673.1, on the reverse strand, counting down.
AAACAATTCCCTGGAGGATGCTGAAGGAAAAGCAAAACTGACAGAGCATTTGAAGAAGAGCTGAAGATGGTTGACTAGAAGGTTCATATCCCCTCCAACCCAGAAAATCCAGGTCAACTCAGAAAATCTTCCTTTTAGTTGAACTCTGTAGCGGAATGGAACAAGGCAGCTTTGCCATACACTTTGAATGATTTGATTTCTAGGGCATCTGCCAAGTCATCGGTAGGCTAAGAATGGTAGAAAAGAGACAATATTAGTGAGCCAAAGGGGTGCTGATGCAGAGTTCAGCCTTCTTCTTCCCTCTTAAGGCTCTGTGTGTCCAGGTTCTTCCCATCTCAGCTGTAGACTGGCATAGGGCTCATCTCTTTCTGGGCTCAGCTGCTCTGATCTCTTCACAAGGTCAGCTATAAACTATCAGGCTCATCTCCCTTCCCAGGCCACAGGATCCTCTATGTATCTTCTCTGTGCGTCTACTTCTGTGTGTTCTTGATTGAGTGACCATTTATACAACCTCCTAAGGGGCATGGCAACTCAACCCTGCATGACCTGATGACGTGGTCAAATCAAAGCCCTAATCTTAACATAATTTAATCAAAATCCTCTCAGCTGAATCTAATACAATCAAAAGGTATTACACCCAGAGGAACAGACCAGTTTACAAAATAATTAATATCTCTTTTTGGAATTCATAAATAATATCAAACTGCTACAGAAACTAAGACAAAAATAAAGACAAACTTCAGAGGTTAAATTTCAGGAGAAACTTTGCCAATACCATAGAATGAATTTCAGTAACTATTATTATGTTATGTTATATATTATAGCTAACATTTATTAAATGCTTAGTAAATGCCAAGCCCATTATAAGGATTACCCTACTTAATTCTCACAAAAATCCTATGAAGAATGTACTATTACTTCCATTTTACAAATGAGGATAATGAGACACACAGAGGTAAAGGAACTTGAAATGATCAAGAAGTTAGTAAGTGCCAGATTCTAATTCCAAAGTCCCACTGGTCAAGTCTGGCCTAGAGCCTAGAGAAAGACAAGGAGTCTAGCCTCCTGCCAAAGAGGAATTCTCCCAGTTATCTATTGCTGTAAAACAAACCACTCCAAAATTTAGCAGCTAAAAACTATTACTCGTTATTGTCTCTCATGGTTCTGTGAACTGAGTGAGCACAGCAAGACAGTTCTCGCTCAGGGTCTCTCACGTGGTTGAAGTCGAATGGTGGCTGGGCCTGAACTTATCTGAGGATTCAACAGGGCTGGGCTGGACGTCCAAGATGGCACATTCACCTGGTTGGTAGTTGATGCTGTCTATCAGCTGGGGAGTCAACTGGGGCTGTTGACAAGAGAGCCGACACATGCCTTCGCCATGTGACTTGGGCTTCTCACTGCATGGCAGCTGGGTTCCAAGAGAGAGTGTTCTGAGAGGGCAGAATCCTGAGAGCAATCCTCCCAAGAGACCCAGGGATGGCAAGCCCTATTGTAAATGATGGACTGTAGCTAATAATTATAAAAATGTTCTTTCATGAATTGTAGCAAGTGTACCACATTAACGTGAGAGAGTAATAATTGGGTGGTATATGGGAACTCTGTTATATTATGCATGATTTTTCTGTAAACTTACAACTCCTTTACTTTTCAGGTACCGGGGGCCAAGGATTGAACCTGGGACTTCATAAGTGGGAAGCTGGCGCTCAAACACTGAGCCACATCGGCTTCCCTGAGTTGGTTTTTTCATTTTGCTTGTTGTTTTCATTTTTTCAGGAGCCACCAAGAACCAAACCCAGATGCTCCATGTAGCAGGCGGGCACCCAACTGCTGGAGCCACATCTGCTCCCTCAACCCCTTTCAAAGAGAGAGAGAGAAAATGAGAGAAAGAGAGAGACGCCCAGGGGGAAGCTTCAAGCCTTCTTATGAACTAGTCTCAGAAGTTGTGCAGCATCATTTTCACAAGATTCTATTGGGGAAAAGTGAATTATTGGCCCAGCTAGATCCAAGGGAAAGAGACTACAAAGAGCATGAGTTTCAGGAGACGTGGGGCATTGATCTTTGTAGACTAACTACTATAGCAATTTTTATAAAGCACAGTCTTTATGAGCCCCTCTTAGAAGCAGCAAGAAAAGGCAACCTGGCCCCCATGAAGCTCTGGGAATGAAGAAGATCTCACAGGATGATAAGCCAACTACATTACTAGGAGCCAGATCTGAAAACAATGGCAAGACAAGCAAACACCAGACACAGATTTAAAACTCGTCCTCCCAAGTGTTCTGTGCAGAAACCACTCATTACACACATAAAGAATTTCTCAGCATTTTCCTCAAAACACCATCCTTAAAAACAGTCCTTTGAAGGCCTCATATATTTATATGATTTCTTCTTTTTCACTTATTCACCTTTTATACCATTTTTTTATTTAGAGGCATTACAATTGTGGGCTTTGGAATCAAACAGCTGTGAATTCAAGTCCAGACTACTGATACTCTGAGCCCTTAGGTAAGTCTTACCTTTCTGACATTCTGTTTCTTCAACAGAATTAGGAATGCTAGGGAAACGGACTTTGGCCCAGTGGTTAGGGTGTCCATCTACCACATGGGAGGCCCACAGTTCAAGCCCCGGGCCTCCTTGACCCGTGTGGAGCTGGCCCATTCGCAGTGCTGATGCGCGCAAAGAGTGCCGTGCCACACAGGGGTGTTCCCCGCGTAGGGGAGCCCCACGCGCAAGGAGTGCACCCATAAGGAGAGCCGCCCAGCGCGAAGGAGGGAGCAGCCTGCCGAGGAATGGCGCCGCCCACACTTCCCGTGCCGCTGACGACAACAGGAGCGGACAAAGAAACAAGACGCAGCAAAAAGACACAGAAAACAGACAACCGGGGGAGGGGAGGGGAATTAAATAAATAAAAATAAATCTTTAAAAAAAAAAAAAAGGAATGCTAATAACAAGGATATTACTAGCTGTACCTACAGTAGAGTGTATATCCGTCACTCTAGGTCACTGATATATACAGTCATATATTATTTTTTTCTATTTATTTATTTTATTTTATTTATTTATTTATTTTTTTTAAAGATTTATTTTTATTTATTTAATTCCCCTCCCCTCCCCCGGTTGTCTGTTTTCTGTGTCTTTTTGCTGCGTCTTGTTTCTTTGTCCGCTTCTGTTGTCGTCAGCGGCAAGGGAAGTGTGGGCGGCGCCATTCCTCGGCAGGCTGCTCCCTCCTTCGCGCTGGGCGGCTCTCCTTATGGGTGCACTCCTTGCGCGTGGGGCTCCCCTACGCGGGGGACACCCCTGTGTGGCACGGCACTCCTTGCGTGCATCAGCACTGCGCATGGGCCAGCTCCACACAGGTCAAGGAGGCCCGGGGCTTGAACCGCAGGCCTCCCATGTGGTAGACAGACGCCCTAACCACTGGGCCAAAGTCCGTTTCCATCTATTTATTTATTTTAAAGAAACTTTAGATTACATAAATATTACATAAAAAATATAGGTGATTCCCATATGCCTCACTTCCTCCCCCTCCCAAACTTTCCCACATTAACAACATCCTTCATTAGTGTGATACATTTATTATAATTGATGAACACATATTGGAGCATTACCACTAACCATTGATTATAGTTTACATTATAATTTACACTCTGTCCCACATAAATTTGTAAATTATGACAACATATATAAGGACTTCTATCTGTAATTGCAATGTCATGCAGGACAATTCCAGTGTCCCGAAAATGTCCCCATAATACATCTATTTTTTGCTCTTCCCCCCTCTGAGCCTCTGGTAGCCACTGCACTTATATTAATGATACAAGTTTTTCCATTTGTAGAACAGAGTCATATTTTTAATTCAACCCTTCTTCTCTGATGCTCATAATACCTATAGGAAAACACATCTAAGTCACCTTCACATCCCATTACAAAGAAGGAATCCAAGGAATTAAATTACTTGTTAGGCACATCAGCAGATGAGCAACCCACGTTTCTAGCCCCTAGGGATCTTCCATTGCCCACCTTGCTTTGTACTGAGCCCTCAACCTAACAATGTCCTGAGTCTAAGAAGATATGGTCCTAATGATTCTGTACCTAGGCAGGCAAATCATGTGAGGCAGGAAAGGAAAGGAGGAATGAGGCATAACAAGAAGATGATTTTCTTTGCACAACACCTGTCTCAGAATGACTATCAGTAATACCTGCTGGATAAGAAGGATGGGCAGATGAAAAAATTTTATTTGCAAATTTTCTTCCTCACGTACAGTGTCAGGAAATGGACTCTTGCAGTAGGTACCTAGCCATCCCATACTCATTAAACACAGATAGAACAAGAAATCCATTTATCTCTTCCTTCCAAATGTTTTTTTATCTAAGTTTAGTCTCCTCAACCCAAATTTCCCTCTTTCCTCTCCTGCTTTCCATAAGATACTTAAAGGGAGAGATCAATAGCAAGGGAAGAAAATTGTGGGTTCTTAGACTTTCTTTTCCTTTTTGCTTAATTTTGCGAGTGTGGTCCTCTCCACCAGTTTCTACATCTAGTATCAGGGGTAGTGCCAAGACTCTGGATGTCTTTCCCCTCCTTCCATTTCCCCTCCATCCCGTCTCTCTGGAGCCACAGAGGTTCTAATGGTTCTCAATCAAGGCAAAGAATTCCCGTACAAGGCATTTGGCAAAGTGTGGAGATTTTTTGTTGTCATAAAGATTGAAAGATGTGACAAGACTTTGTGTTGGTGAGGAGGGATGCTAAATATTCTGCATTGTGCAGAACAGTTCCACTCTGAGACTGCCTCACCATATGACAATGGCATAACCATTAAGAAACGCCCTGGCAGACATGGGAGATGGATGAGTTGTGTGTCTCTGGGAAGACTTTTTCTCTTCCATCTTTCCCCCTCTGCCCAACTCTTGCCAATCACTCTCCTCTCCACTGTGCCGAATTTGAACAAGCATGATTAAGGAGGTTATACACTCTTGTCCCAGATCTCCCAGGCCACAGGTCAAACCTGCACTGGAAGAAGGAGAAGATTAGATTTAAGCCAAGTCTGAGATTGATGTTTTAAACCAAACTAGACTGACATTTTAATAACTGAAAGAGAGCAGAAAGTTATGGAATCTGTGTAAGATGTTAAGAAGTGGGAAAGGGAATTCAGCTGACCACTATAGAAAGCAGTACTTGGAAAAAATACAAACACTTCATGTTTATATCCCACTTAGTCAAAACTCCTCAGTTAGCTCCTCCATAGAGGGGAGTAGGGTCATGATTTTCAAGCATGCTAAGGAAGGAAGGTCACTGAGAATGTTTCTATCTGCCTTACTGACCACTGCAGATAAGCAGCTGCTGCTCATCCTGCTTGGAAACATTACATCCTGTTTCCGCAAAGGGCGCTGGGTGGAAACTCAGAGCATGACATCTAGGGCTGTCGCAGTTGGATGTAAAGCTCATCGGAAAAGCCTAGTAGGGATGCTGGCCCATGGCACAGATGCTGCATCCCTGCTGAAGGATTGTGGGATGCGACACCATGAGAGGGGTTTTCCTTTCCGCCTGTGCCGTGGGCAGGTGCTTGATATCAGAACCCACTGTGAATTGACCCAAGAGGAAAAATGCCTAGGTCAGGGCAAGCTGGGCTGGGTGGGGAGGCCTGGGAACATGTGCCTCTGATGCACATCAGAATTTGCTCTGAACTTGCATCTCTCCAAGCAGCTCAGGGCTGGATCAGTTCACACAAAATGTGTGACTCAAATTCGATCGTTGTCCAGTATTCTTCCAAACTCCTCTTCAGCCACCCTGTGCACACACACCTAGAGAAGCAAGTAACTGGGAAGTGCCCTTCTTACATCACATCAGCAATACCCCACCTAATTAAAAAAAAAAAACAAAACTAATTGGTATCTACTTTTGGAGTGCAATTTGGCAATAGTTATTAAAATTTTAAATGTTCATACCCTCTGACCCAGCAATTCTCCTAGCTATTTATCCTGTGGATGTATCATTCATAGTTGCAATCGCAGTGCTTAGAATGCTAGAACTGTACCAGGCCTATAGTGGGTACACAATAACAATGTGTTGAACAATTAAATGAATGACCATACAATTTTAAAAGATAAATTGGCAAGCAGGCCAACACTTAATTTATGACTTCACCAACGTTTATAAAAAGCACAAATACTTTTTCTGCTGCTTTTTAGAAAACATTGTAAACTTTTTCAGCATATTGCTGGAGGTACAGAAGTTGTCATGCTACCTGTGCAAGCTCCTGCTCTTCCTTTATTTTGTTTTATTGTACTTCTTTTCCCTCCTCATAGCCTTCATAGCCTTACTTCCATTCCCTACCCCTTAGTCACCCATTTTAATGTTTATAATATTTGTCCTTGCATCTGTATATATTACTGAAAGATAATGTTTTATGTATTTATTTTATGATAAGAATGTTATTTTTATTTTATGATATGATATTGCTTATAAATCTCATTTACTTTCTTGCTTTTATCACTCAGTATTGTGTTTTTAAATTTTATCCATGTTAAGCTATAGGTATTTCTGGTTCAATGATTGTAGCCACTGTATGATGTTCTACACTAGATACCCACCATGATTTACTTATCCATTCCTTTTGTAATAGACAAGCTCCTTTCCACTCTCTATCACAAATGAAGCTGCCAAAGAAACACAAATCTGTGCAAAAGTTTCTCTGGGACAAATGGCTAAGTAAGAAGTTGTGGGTCTCGAAAAATGTACATTCTTCTCAGTTGCACTGATGAATACCAGATTGTTCTCCAGAGTGGCTGCACTAATTCACATTCACACTAGCAGCAAGGGTTTCTCTTTCCCCACATGGAATTTTCTGAAAACACTTGGAATTACCTGATCTTGCAAATTTTTTAAATTTTATTTCCATACAATGATATCTCATTACTTAATTTTCATTTTTTTATTTCAACAAGATCCATGCTCCTTTGTATGTGTGCTGCTTTGTGTGTGTGTGTGTGTATGTGTGTGTGTGTTTTATCTTGACTTTGAGAACTTTGTATCAGTCAGGATTCTCAAGAGAAACAGAACTAACAAGATATATAAATATATATATATAGGGGAAGCGGCTGTGGCTCAAGCAATTGAGCTCCCATTTACCACATGGAGGACCCGGGTTTAATCCTCAGGACGTCCTGGTAAAAAAAAGAAAAAAGGCATCCCGAACCATGGAGAGGTACACATGGGGTGCAGCGACACACCAAAAAGACGATGATGCAACCAGATAGAAAAATAAAGTAAAATATATATAGAGAGAGACATAAATAAATAAAAAGATTTAGTATATGATATTGGCTCACACAATTGTGGGGTCTGGCAAATTCAAATTCTTAGGCTCAGCCACAGACTGAAAATTCCAATAAGAGTGATGTTGAATTTTTGAATTCAAGTTCCTCAGGCTGGAAACTCAGGATGGAGTAAGGAATGTAATCTTGAGGCCAAATTCTTTCTGATCTCTGGAACCCTCAGTTCTCACTCTAGAGAACTTCCAACTGATTGGATAAGGCCCACCTACACTATGTCCTTCACTTAAGGTCAACTGATTGTAGATGCTAATCCCATCTGCAAAATACCACCACAGTATTTGACCAAACAGCTGGACACCATATCCTAGTCAAGTTGACACATAAAATTAACCATCAAAGAACTTATTTCCACTTTAATATATCTAATTTATGACAGTCTTACTCTCAAAGAATGAATAAGTGGCCAATTATACATTTATAATGGTGACTGGATCTAAGAAAGCATCCGTCTTCTATTCAAACCACTCACACAATGCCAAATCCCTTCCACAATATCCAGGCCCAGCATTAAGCCAGCCTCTGCTTGAAAATGTCTGCTTCATTATTCCAAGAGAAATCCTGTTATACTGATGGACATTTCCGCTTGCTGCTCTTTTCTTCCTCATGTAAAGGTCAAATACTTGTTCAAGGGATAGTGAAACGACACAGAGTAGGTCTCAAAAAATAAGTGTTTCCTTCCTTCTCATTTGGTTTGCAAGTCCTCACAATCCTTAAATATCTGAAAACAGTCACCAGCACCAAGAGAACTCAGTGTTCTCTTCCTCTGGCTTAGTATCTCCTGTCCACCACACACCTCATACATCAGCTTTTCTAAACTACTCAACTTCTTGTTAGTCCTTTCAGCAAACACTCTGATTTGAAAGTCTCTCGCTTACCCTTAAAATGTGTTAGCCAAAAAATGGACATTCCAGATAAATTCTAATCAGAACAAGGCACCGTGGGTCCATTACCCCCTATGATCTGCCATATTTCTATCAAAGCAAAAGAAGGGCACTTTCACGTCTTAGCAGCAGCAGCTGACTGATGGCTCGCTGAGCTTGTGGCCAGCCAGATCCCCCCAGCCATTTTCACATGAATGGCTGCTTATACCTGTGCAGTTAACTTTGGAAACTGAGCTGGCCTTTCGGAGTGCAAATTAAAATCAAAATCTGGGAAGCAGCTGTGGCTCAAGCAATTGAGCTCCCATTGACCATATGGAGAACCCGGGTTTGATCCCTGGGACCTCCTGGTAAAAAAAAAGAAAAAAGGTATCATAAGCCTGTGCAGAGCCTCCCACCCAACGGCCCAGAGAGGTGCAGGTCCCCCACAAGCACAGTGAAGCAATACACCAAAAAAGACGATGACACAACCAGACGGGAAAAAAAATATATATATGTGCTTAATCTACCCTTCAAATGCTCTCTTCCAATTTAATTAGCGCTGGTTTTTCCTCTTTCTTTTCCCCACTCAACTGCTACAGGAATTGATCTGACTTCAGAAATAGATCTGGGTTCAAACCCCACCTCTGCCTCTTACTAACACAGTGACCTTGGAAAAGTTATTTATTCTCTCTGAGCTTTTATTACTTTTACTGCCCCAGAAATAGTAACATTTACTTCATAGGAAATAATAACACATCACAGTATGCATAGTCATGTTGTGACTGTAAATGTTGTGAGGATTAAATGAGGTATGATTCTATCAAATGCCTGACAAATGGAAGCCCCTCATCATGCTAGTACCTTTCTCCTGACTCCTTTCTTTTCCCAGCAAAACCTCAAGAGGGAAAAGAAAGCACACAATTCCTCACAGATAGGTATAGACTTCTGATGCCCTCATCAAAATCTACCAGTGTGGCTTCCTATTTCCTCAACTCCATGCTCTCAGATATAAAATCATAACTGATCCAAGATAGTGCAGTAAGAAGTCACAGTGGATCAAGGGGTTCCCCTTACAGGGGACATTTGCAGCTCCACAGAAGTTCCCCAGGCTCTCAATGCCTTACTGCCTCTTCAGTCGAAATCAGCGTATGGTACAAATTTAGGCAAAGGGGATTCTCCTCACCTCAGTGGCTTCATGTTGGCACAGTGTGGCTGTGATAAGCGTCAGTAGGAAATGGCAGAGATGGGACCATCAGACTTAAGAACCATGCTGGTCCAAAGTCCACCAGAGAGGTGAGGAGTTGCGCATGGGTTGAAGGGTACCAGAAGCCTCGTCATCAGGTATTGCTTCCCAGAACTCAAACCATCTGTTTATAATCACACAAAAGACATCCTTGCCCATTATCAGAAATTTCTGAGGGGAAGATTGAGGTCTGCAGCAGATACATTTTGTGTGCCATGCCACATCTCTCGGCCCAGCTGATTTCAGCACAGCTCTAGTGGGCAGCTTTGTGCCCAGTGCCACATTCCAACTCAAGTCCTGCCAAGGTACCTGTCAGTTTTTCTGCTCAGGGCTTTCTCCAAAACCAAGAAAGCCCATTGAGCCCACATGTAGGCATAGTCCAGAAAAGAAGGGTGTGAACCAGAAGAAAGGTTAATTAGCACCTTCCCAAAGGCAACCTTCAACCAGTGAGGTACAGGAGTCTGAGGACAAATGCCCTAACCCATGGGAAGGACAATTCTGAGATGCCAATTACAAGGTTCTTCAGAACATCCCCAGCAGGACTGAGACCCTATTGCCCACTGTGGCAACCAGCTCAGGAGAACACCTCTAATGGATTTTCTTTCTTCTCTGTCTCATCCACTTTACTCCCTCATTATGCATCCAGGGATTATCTCCCTAAAACCATTAATACCTGCAGCCCAGTCTGTGTCTCAGACTTTGCCTTTGGAGATCTCCAACTAAGGATTTACACTGGGGTTGGGGGAAGGTGGGAACTGTTAACTTGATCCCACTTTTATCTTCAGACTGGTATGGCCTGAGAAATATAAAAACTCCTTAAATTTTAACTGAGACACTTGTTTTATTTTCCAGTTCCCCTGCTACTCCCAGTAGAATGAATTACTCTTTTCTCTGTGATCCTTTAGCATCTCATATGTGGTTCTATTACATCATTTCTAACATTACATTACAATTACTTGTTAGGAATCTGTCTCCTTCTGCATCATGAAAAACTATGTTTGATTCAACTTCTTATCTCTAGTGCATAATCTCATATCTGGCATACCATCCATGTTCATTAAATATTGGTGAATTTTAAAATTCCAAATAATGAGCACAATTCCAGTTCAAGATGAAAAGCTGAACACATTTATTTCCTCTCGCTCCTGGATGCTATTAAAATGATAGATAAAAGTATAAAACTGACATAAACTCACAATAACTAAAGAATATTATAGGGGTCATCAGGACCCAAGGGAGTTCAGCAAATATCTGGAAGATTGAAAGAACATGGAAATCGTTGACTGAAGGAGAAAAAATAAGTCACAGCTTAGAATGTGTGCTACTGCTGGAAGGGGAACAATCTGCCTGGCAGAAGTCCAGGGAGACTCTGAGCTTATATAAAAATGGCAGTTACTAGGGAGATGGGCATGAGAAGTGTCACTAAAAATGGGGTATACTAAAAGTCTATGTACAAAATAATTGATGCATTGCCACTCTTCTCTTACCCCTTCACAAAGAACTGCCTAAAACTAGGCATTTAACTCAGACAAAATCAGAAAGTTCTTCTTTAAAGAAATTGAACAAATTGTCAGGAGATAATTAAGGCAACTACTACAAGTATTAACTCTCCAGAATAAAGTTCTCCCAAATCTGACATTCACTTTCCACCCCTGTATGGCCTAGCTCTCTGAGGACTCAAACTAAAATAGAACATGCCAAACCAGAAGTCATGCTAACATACAAGGAGCTCCCAGACAGTTTTACTGCCCACATATTTAAGAAAAGTCCACAACATGAAAGGGGATATCTTTTTAAAGAAAGAGAAATATTAAGATTTTATGGGATGGAGGAAGGGGGCATAGGAGGGAGAGGGAGAGAGAGAAGAAAAAGAAAGAGGAGGAGACGGAAGAGGGAGGAGACAACTAAGAGAAAGAGGAGAGGAAAAATGAGGAGGAAGAGAAGAAACCCAGGGGAAAGAGAAAAAAGAATTTTTAAAATAACATATTTTCAGATTTCAGAAGATACTGCATTCTTATAACAAAAGCAGGATGCTATGAAAAAAAAAGACAATCACAGAAATAGAAAAAGTCATAACTAAAAGTATAATTGCCAATATAAACAATTCAATAGAAAAGTAGTAAGTAAAGTTGAAGAAAATACCCAGAAATGTGTGTGCATGTGCACACACACACAATATATATGTGAAAGAAAACATCAGACATGAAAAATCAATCCAGATGATCCACAATCCAGCTAATACAAGTTCCAGAAAAAGAGAAAAAAGCATATAAAAACATATTTATTAAATAAATAATAGAAGATATGGGAGCCCTGTATGATATATGCATGTTTGTTTTGTAAATTCACAAGTTTTACTATATACTTATTGTTTTATATATGTTCATGTATGAATGTTAAACTTCAATTAAAAGAAAAGAAACAATTGAAGAGATCATCCCATAAGTCAAGCAGAACATAAGTCTTCAGACTCAAAGAGTACCATGTTCTGAGCAGGATGAATAAGAAAGACTGACAACTAGACATATCCCCCTACAATTTTAGAATACTAAAGATATATATATATATGTATATATATATATATGTATGTATAATTTTCAGAGAAACAAAGAAAGCCACATATAAAGAAACAAGAATCAAAGAGGCATTAGATTTTTCAGTAGCAACTTTGGTGTTGTTTTTTTTCTCTATTTTTTTCTAATTGTTACATTAAAAAAATATAAGAGGTCCCCATATACTCCCCAACCCCCCTCACCCCATTCCTCCCACATCAACAACCTCTTTCATCATCATAGGACATTCATTGCATTTGGTGAATACATTTTGGAGCACTGCTGCATTGAATGGATAATGGTTTACATTGTAGTTTACACTCTCCCTCAGTCCACCCAGTCCAGCATCTATCCCGGCAGTACCACCCAGGACAACTCCAAGTCCTGAAATGTGCACACATATAATATCTCTTCTTCCCTCTTCCTACCCTTAGCAGCTACCGTGGCCACTTTCTCCACATCAATGTCAGCAGCAACTTTGGGTGATAGAAAACAATAGAGCAAAACTTTCAAACTTAGAATTTTATACCCATTGAATGATACAGAAAGCTTATTTCACATTCACCTTTACCTTCAGGAGTTACTTCAGGATATACTCCAGAAAAAGAATAGAATAAACCAGGAAAGAAGAAGAAAAAGGACTCACAAAACTGTTAAATCAACCCAGAGTGGGAAGGGAAGGGAAGCCCATGATGACAGTTGTGCAGGAGGGTAGAAATATAAATGAAGACATATGTTTCTTATTGAAATTGAAATAAAAATATAACTATACTGAATGGAGAAGAACCATGAATAAAGTACATGCTGCTTTGAGCTTAATCATTGATAGAAAAGGTCTTAATCAGATGACTCAAGAACTAGCTTTCTAAGTACATTCTCTATGATAATGGACAGAACTCCCAAAATAACCCAAAATCAAAACTGATGAAAATTATTGCTTGTGGGGGATGAGTCTAAAGTATATAGGAGTGGAGCCAGGAACTAGTAGAATTAGCCTCTTATTCTATTTCTTTTTACCATGTGCATCAATCACTTTGATAAAATTTTTATTTTTAAATACTCTAAGATTTAGGAGTGCTTCAGATTATGAATATCATTATTTATCATTTATCACAATAAATTATTGAAGTATAAGTTAATAAGTCATTCTGATCATTAGAATGCCTCAGTTTCTTCATTGCTAAAATGAATATACCAATTCCTACTTCATGGGGATATCATGATAATGTATAAACAGAACTTAACATGGTGCCTGACAGATCATCAGCTCTCCAGGAATAGTAACTATTGTTACTGGAAGACAGATGATGTAGTTATTTACTCAGATCCTAGCTCTGTCCTTTGCTTCAAGCTGTGTTAGCTTGGATAAGCATTATTTTCCTCATCTGTATTTTGAGCATAATAGTAATACCTGTATTTAAATAGTTTAAAGCATATAAAATGCCCATCACTGTACTTGAACTTAGTAGACACTTAATAAAGGGTAGCTATTATTATGATTGAACAATTATTTACTGTGATTACTTTATTTTGACAGCTTTCCTGATTAGATATGTCTTCAATGGCAGGCATATCCAGAATCCTCAGATGTATCCAAAAGTTCTCCTCTCTAGATTTCTTTATATCCTACATACACTAAGCTTCTTTTTATAATAATACCAAACTTTTTATATTTGCTATATCAGTGTTTCCTATCCCAAATTTAGCAGTGAACCAAAAAGAAAACTAAATAAAGTCTCTCCTGTGTGCCTGTGTGGACCTGAGGAGGAAAGAGTAAAGAAGAATGTTCTGCAACATCAAGAATGGGAATAGGGGACTGCACTAGGTAAAGAGCAATTAAAAGAAAGAGTTCCGTCCAGTGGGAAATACTGCTCTAGGACATATGATTTAGTGTTTTTTAAATAATACCATAGACTGTAGTATTCAAAGACTCTATGGTAGCATACAACAAAAATTAGTGGACACAGTCCCTTAACTTCTGAGCAGTATTTTTCCTGAGTGTGCTAGAACGAGCAAGATTCATCCTCTGTCCAATGAGCACACAGGTGATGACTAACAAGAGATAGGAGAACACGGACGTTTCACATGTGCTCTATACCAGATGCTTTGTATAGTGAACTCATTTAATGCTCGCAACAAATCATTGATAGAGGTATATTTGACCAACATGGTTTATGGAGCTCAGAGACATCAAGTAACTTGCCTAACTTCATGCAGCTGGCAAGGGGAAGAGCCGAGATTTGAGCCTATGACTCCAGAGTCTGTTCTCTTTCCACCAGACCTCCCAGAACAACCACCAGACCTCTGCCACCTCCCCCGGTGCCCTGGTTGGCGAGTCTTAAGACAAGAGTTTGATTCTTGACCTGACCACCAAGTAATTTAGTTCAATTTACCCTTTAAGGGTTTTACTGAATCTACTCAAAATATAACTGTAACTTTGCATAAATTATAAGAAAACAGATGGAATGAATTCATGTTTATAAAGTATTATGTAAAGTCTAAATATATTTTTATTTTTAAATATTCTTATATAAATATAAAAATTAGACTCTCAAAAATGAGTTCTAGAAGCCCAAATTAGTATTAGATTTCAATGTCTCCATTTCTTAACTAACCAGACACTAAATGATATCTTTACAAACAGCACAGATAATATTTTCTTGGAGCCCAGGAGATAAATGCCAATACTTGTGGTAGTTTCTGAGAATTTAAAAGTGCTAGCCCCAGAATAAATATATATTGGGGGAAAAGGCAATATAACCCAAGCCAATAAATATTCATCACAAATGCTCACATCAGAAACATGTGGGGATATAACTGTGTGGATTCAAAAGAAAGAAAGTAACTTGATGCTGAGGCTGAGCTGTGATGGGACTTTAACTCAGGGCTTGCCTTATTGCCTATGATGCCTACTCTTCTTCATTTTCTGAGAAGTCAAGGTCAGGCAGAAAACTCATTTGCATCTCGTGGGATGGAAATGCACTCCAAATTTTTTAAATGGCCTTCCTTTTACCATGGTACATTGGAGACTGGTTGCATTGATATACTTTCTATGATCATATCAATTTTATTCTATATTTGTCAAAATATTAAATTTCTAGAAACTATAGTTAACCCATATCTCCTTCACCACGATAAGGTAAAGTCAGACATTACTGGATATATTGTTCTAAGTACCACTAATGCTGATAATCCAAGCCTACAACTTTCCAATTCACCAAGTAGTGATTCACACATCCACCTTTTTTCAACAGGGCTACCCATAATGCATGCTAAGTACGTGCCACAGTCCCTGTTTTCTTGCTCCTAGTTAGAATCACAGACCTGACAATGACACTGAAAGGGTCTGAATAACACTTGAAAGGCAGCATGTGGGCTGTCTTACAACACCCGTGCGATATGACCACCTGGGTGTCTGACAGGTATCTCAAATGCAACAGTCCCAAACCAAGAAACTAGGGCTCAAATTCTGGTTATGCCACTTGGTAGCTGTGTGACTTCAGGAAATTACCTAAACTTTCTGTGCCTCAGTGTCCTTATCTGTAAAAGTGTTTAGAAGTACCTCCCACATAAGATTATCATAAGGATAAATATGCAACTGCACAATAACACATTAGAGGTATGCTTGGCCTAGAATGTCATAATCCTCTCTCAACTCCCGCCTGTTTCTGCCTTCTCCTGTGCTCCTAATTTAGGTAAAGGCACTGTTATGGATCCAATTATGTCCCCCCAAAAAGATATGTTGAATTCCTAACCCCGAGAAGCTGTGAATGTGATCTTATTTGGAAATAGGGTCTTTGCAGAGGTATTCAGGTTAAGCTGAGGTCACACTAAATTAGATTGGGCCCTAAACCAATGTGACTGTCATCCCATAAGAAGAGAAGAGATACAGATATACAGCCACACAGGGGAGGAGGCCATGTGGAGGCAGAGATTGGGGTGATGTATTTTTTTTAAAGACTTATTTATTTTTTTATTTTTCTCCCCTCCCCCCCACCCAGTTGTCTGCTCTCTGTGTCCATTTGCTCTGTGTTCTTCTGTGTCTGCTTCTATTCTTGTCAGCGGCCCAGGAATCTGTCTCTTTTTGTTGCATCATCTTGTTGCGTCAGCTCTCTGTGTGTGCGGTGCCACTCCTGGGCAGGCTGCACTTTCTTTCGTGCTGGGCTGCTCTCCTTATGGGGCACGCTCCTTGCACATGGGGTGATGTATTAATATCTCCAAGCCAAGTGAACACCAAAGATTGCCAGCAAACACCAGAAACTAGAAGAGACAAGAAAGGATTCTCCCCTACAGCTTTCAGAGGGCGTGTGGCCCTGCTGACACCTTCATTTCAGATGTCTAGTCTTCACAACTGTGGATAATGAATTTCAGTAGTTTTAAGCCAACCAGTTTGGGGAACTCTATTACAGCAGACCCAGGAGACTAACACAAGCACCACAATGGTGCAGGCGGAATACCTAGAAACTTCATCTTATCCTCACTTTCTCCCTCGCCACTCCCTACCCTCAGAATCCATTGATTCTATATCTTCAGTGTCTCTCCAACAGTGCTTAATTCACTTCTACAAACATTTACTGGCAAATCTTTCTGCACCTGACTCTGGGCTTGGGTGTGTTGTGGATATAAAACTAAGTAACGAAAGGTTGTGTATTGTACAGCGAGGGGACTTTCCATTCCCAACATCCTCACCTTTGGTCATCCTCAGCCCTCCCCCTTGGATTATTATTGGAGCTTCCTAAGGAATTTTCCAGTGTCTGTCGCAGCAATCCATCCTTTAAAATGACGTCTCCCAAATCCCAGGTCGAGCTGCTTCTCTTGGCTTCTAGAATAACCTCCACAACTGTCCCCAAACACTTTTTATTCATCATCTCTGAGTATTAGTCTCCACAATGGGCTTTCTGGTCGCTCTCCAGAACACTGTGCTACTCCGTGCTCCCTAACTCTGCTTCTGCAGCAGCTCCCTCATTCTGACGTACCGTCCCTTCTCTATCAAAATCCATCCCTTTCTCTGAGCACCAGATCACCTGCTCAATGTCCTTCTTAACTGTCCTCTAGTCAGAAATACTCGTTCTTCCCTTTCATTGTTCTTGTCCCTCTATTCGGCTTCCCAGCTGTTTTTGTTTATGTAGCTGCACCCTGGCTTGAGCTCAGGCTGTCTTCACCCCAGGATCCAGACAGAGCCTGGGCAAGTCTGGAGGGCCACTGGGGTGCGTCTGCCAAGGTTCTACTTGCACGAGGGTCTGAGGAGCCTCCTGGGGAATGAACTCATCCAGAGGAAAGAGAGGGCCAAGTCACACAAATGCGTGCCAAGGACAGTTAGCCCATGTCAGAAGAAAGGGTAATTTTGAGTACAGCATGGTTCCTGCCACTCAGCTTGTTGTCAGTGAAGCTCACATATATTCATGCCTGAGGCATGTAATCATCCATTTACATTCAACAAAATATTTACTGAGTGCCGACTATGTGTCAGGCTCTCCACTCAGTCCTGAGGCTACAGGAGGAAGCAAGACAAACCCATTCCTTGACATTAAGGAGCTTACATTGAAGTCTATTTGGGAGTCCTAAAGAGGGAGGTTGCTACTTAAAGAGTGGGTACTTTTATTTATTTGTTTGTTGATTTTTACAATTTACAATTTTAAATTTCCCTGTAAGACAGGGAGAAACATCCCTGTAAGACAGGGTGAACACAATACTGCTCTGTGGCCTCCGTGTAAGAATGTAACAGGAGTCAGGATCGTGGGTGTTTTTCCCTCTGGATGGGAAAGTTGGGGAAGATTAGGGAAGAAATGGTTTACACAGTAAGCTGGTCAAGCCAATAACTGGGATGGTGCCATCATCCACAGGATCAGCACATCAGGTTGACCAGTCACCTCCTCTATAGTGGGAGCAGGGGAGTGGCAAATGCCATGGAGACCAGCAAGACACCCCTGGGAAGGTATTATGAGAACCTAGAGGCCCTG
Organism: Dasypus novemcinctus; assembly: GCF_030445035.2. Lineage (NCBI taxonomy): Eukaryota > Metazoa > Chordata > Mammalia > Cingulata > Dasypodidae > Dasypus > Dasypus novemcinctus. Next base: position 152,687,809 of record NC_080673.1, on the reverse strand, counting down.
CATTTCCATGGGCATTAGGACTCTATTTCTGCCTTAAAGAATGGCTTAAGGAAACAAGCATTTTTCATTTCTCTTCCACCACTTTGTCAGCTCTAGGAAGGCAGGCACTGCACCTTATTGTTTAGGGGATCCACTCAGGAACTAGCACAAAATAGTCAAGGAACAAAATTTTGTTGAATTAAAATGAATATAAAGAACTTTCATTTAAGTGAAATAGCCAGAGTATACAAAAGTGTAAAGGATGAAATAAAAAGAGCATTTACGGTTAGGTGATCGTTCCCCTCATAGTACAAAACAAACATTGCATTCATTCTTCGTTCTACTTTGGAGGCATAAGTCAGGATTAAAATAAATAGTTACTTTCTTGCTGATCATTTTTCATATGTTTTGTGTGTGTGCGTGTGTGTGTGTGTGTGTGTGATTATAAGAGTAATACACCCGAGTACCTCCTAAAAAAAACTAACTCTAATTGGGGAGCAGATGTAGTTCAGTAGTTGAGCACCTGCTTCTCATGTACAAAGTCCTGGGTTCAATCTCTAGTACCTCTTAAAGAGGAATGCATTCTCATGGTGAAAAAATAAAAAGGATGTTGAAGGATGGAAAGGGGAAAGTGAAAACGGATATCACACAAACACATGGTGGAATGTTCAAGTGGCAGAATCTAATTGAATTATATATTTGGGGAGTTCCAGAACAATCTTTCCTCTCCTACTTCTCTCCACTTCAAGTAAAATAATGTCCCCCATCTCCTGGGGAAGAGGTGGAAATAGGAACAGAGCAATAAGGTGAATTTTACACAAGCCAGTCAGCTTAAAAATCCAGATGCATGTAAGAATTAGTCTGATTTCCAGACAAAAAGATTTGAGCATTGTTAGTTGAGCAACCAAAGCCTTGGCCCTTCTGAAGCTGCTTGTCCCAATGACTGGCCTTAACCTTCTGGGTTTTGCCAGTGAGAAGAAAGGCAGCTATAGCCAAGCCAGTCAACAGGGACTCCAAGCCCGTTTTTCCTTAGTTGTTTTCTGGGGAAACAATAAAAGAATATTTTAAAGTATTAAATGGATGATGTCTATTTTTATTCATTATCTGCTTAGACAATCATAGAGAAACAGGATGCTGTGGTGAAAATAGAACAAGTCCTGCTCCACTGCTAGTAGCAGGGAAACCTACATTTAAATTTTCTGAGCTGTTGTTTTCTCTTGGGTGGGAAAAAATAAACAGAAAAACAATCATTTCTACTCTGCCTAAATCTCGCAGCTATTGTAAAGATAAATGTGTTTTTGTTTTTGAAAACTTTAAAGGATGATAGAAATGGAAGGTGTCGTGCCTGCATCACTCAGCAATATTATATGAAAGGTGTTGGACTTTCTCTCCCTGTATTTCTCCCAAGAAGTTCCCCAGTATGATCCACCCTAAACTTAACTCCCATTGCTTCATACTACCTACCACATCATTCCTCCTTTGGCAGGATTCTTTCATTACTGAATGAAGGTTGAGAGTTCAAGGTTGAGAGCAAGTAGGAAAGGAAGATTGAAGAAATGAAAATCGCGTGGGAAGAAAACATTCTGCTTTCATGTCCCATGTCGATGTCCACAGGAGGTTGGCTACAACATTAAAAAACAAGCAAACAAAAAAACTCTACCTCGAATGGTGGAGAGTGTAGGTGCTTGCTAATGTAACCCAGAGTACAGAGGGGAAGTTGTCCCATGAAAAGTCCAGGTGACTGTCATGCACTGACTGTTGCCAGATTCCAAGGCCACTGGATAGCTATGTAACCTTGAGCATAACAGAACCCTTCTGTGCCTCAGTTCCTTCAACTGCCAAAGGAAGATTATAATAATGGCACTGTTTTGTTTGCCAAAGGACTGTTGATGCAAAGTACCAGAAATGTGTTGGCTTTTTTTTTTTATGTTTGTGTTGGCTCTTATAAAGGGTATTTATTTGGGGTAAAAGCTCACAGTTCCAAGGCCATGAAAAGTCCAACTCAAGGCACTATTGGAGGTGCTTTCTCACCAAAGTCAGCTACTGTTGATACCCCTGGCGCTGCCACATGGTGAAGCGAGATGGCCACCAGTCTCTGTGAAGTTCTCTGCCTTCCCCTCCAGAATCTATCATCACTTGGAGCTCAGCTTTGAGCAACCAGACATAGTGCTCGTCTCTTTCCAGGCCTTCTCTCAGTTCCCGAGTTTGGCTGTAAGCTCTCAGACATATAGTGGAGCTGGTCTCTTGAGCTGTTCCATGGGCCCAGCCTTTTGGGGGCTTCATGGTTAAGCAATCCTCTCACATTGCAGAATCAAATATGCCAGCTCCCTTCTTTCTCTCCCAATAAGTATCTCTCTGTATTTCCATTTATATTAGCTCAGGCAAAAATTCAGGGACTCGACATGAATCATGCCCCACCGATGTAATCCACTCAAATGGGTCTCACACCCACAGGAGTGCATTAATTTATAAACATAATGTTTCTCTTTTTTGGGATTCATGGAATAATTTCAAACTGCCACAGGCACCTACTCCATCAGGCAGTTGTGAGGATTCAATAAATGACCATGATGCTAAAACAAATACCATACACGGGTTGGCTTAACAACAGGAATTTATTGACTCGTTGTTTCGGAGGCCAAATGCTAGCTAGCTTCCTCCCAATATTTGTATTTTCTGACTCATAAGTCTTTGGGGTTTCCTTTTTTTCTGTCACAAAACAATGCACATGGTGATACTTCTCCTCTCTTTTCTAGGTTCTGTTGACTTCCAACTTGTAGCTACTCTCCATAGCTTCTCTCTCTGGTATCAGGCTTAAGACCCACCCTGAATCAGTTGTGCCACATCTTAGTTGAATTACCCTCATCAAAAGGTCCTATTTACAATGGGTTCACTCCCAGGAATTGATTCAGTTTAAGATCAGGTTTTTCTGGGGTATATAACTCCAAGCCACCACAGAGCCCTTAGTACCTAGTCCTAATAAGTGCCAGATGAGGGCTGACGGTGATGATGATGGTGGTAATATTGGTGCTTTATTCTTCTGCAAAGAAAGAAGTGCCCAAGGATGAAGCTTTCTGCAGAGGGCACATTGAAGAAAACCAGACTTCTTCAAGATCAGGCAATGCCGAGGACTTACAATAGCAAATTGGAAACAGCAAGAATTCAGGTTATAGAAACAAGGTCATCATTAGACCCTGAGTATTGCGCAACTTCACTCAGATTGAGAAATCCTGGCAATTTTTAGTAAAACCCCAATAAAGGGAAGAACCCATTTCTGGTGCACATGAGCATGGGATGTAGAAAAGTGTGGCCCAGAGAAGAGGCTCTGGTACAATGCAAATCTAGGACCAGGAAAGAAAATGAGCCAAGGCAGAATGAATTCCCCTGCCTCTCTTCACTGAAGGCGTTACTGGTTTCATAGTGAGGGAGACAAGTTAATACAGACCCTTACTCTTCATATGTTTAATATTTCTGCTTTTATTTTATTTAGGCATTTCCTCAAATTAAATGTTTAATAAAGTATTCATAGGTCTTTTCATAGTTTGGGATATCAATGGATTATTTTCATTCACTCACTGACCATTCAGCAGATATCTATGGATGGCTACAGAATGCCCTGCCCTGTGCTCAGGAATGAGAGTCCGGAGCCCACAGTTTATTAAGGGGAGACAGAAGAGTAAGCAGCTATTCACAGTTCAGACTTGAGTTCTAAATGAGCAGGAAGTACCTAGAGCTACAAGAGTAGCACAGGGAGAGGCTTGAATGATTAGAAGGGGAAATCATAAAGGGCCTTCGAGCATGTGAAGGAGTTTAGAAGTTGATGGGGAGCCATTGAAAGCTTTGCCAGATTAAATGCCCTACTGGGATTGTTGTAAATGCTCACATTGGGTGAGCCCTAAATATCTCATCCAGGTTTGGGCACCTAAAACGAACTGAGTTAAACAGCAGCCCTTGCAAAATTAATAGCCCAGTCATTATTCCTTTCAGGTTGGTTCTAAGTTATATCATCTTCACCCAAGAGCAGAACAGAGCTAGATGATAGCTTCTTTGTGGTCCCAGAAAGAGGTGAATAGTGACCCAGAAAGGTTCCTTATTTTAAAATATAGGAATCAAATTCTGGCAAGCAACACTTTCATTTACTGTAAGGTTCCTAAGATTATCCAAATTGGAAGATCAGAAATGCCCATAAAAAATAAAAAATAAAAAAATAAAAAGAAATGCCCAAGGCCAGGATCTTGCCAAAGGACTACAAAAATGCAAAGACAAAAGAAAGGAATTTGAGTCATTTTAGTTGTAAAAATAGAATATGCTGGGTGGAGGCCAACCATCCATTGTAATAGCCAGGATGCTGCTCTTTCTAAGTTTGAGGGATAATGTCAAAATTAATGACATAAATGTTTATTTTATTTTCTAAAACCCTTACAAGAAGCCTTTCTCAGGGGCAGCCACAGGGTTTCTGCAAAGGAGGGGTTTAGAGGCAACAACCTGGTTAGAAGAAATTTGTCACAAAGCTGCATTTGCATAACTAGTACACTGTTTTCACTCAGATTATGTTTATTTGCAATGGCCTGGAGACTAATGGGAGGCTAAAGCATTCCTAAACTACCTTTTTGTCATGCCACCATTCCCTCAACAACCAATGTTGTACATGTAGCTGGAAGGAATTAATCTATGAGATTGATTGATAAGTATTACTAATGGGGAAATTAAGACCCAGCTCCTGGAAGGAAATGTTTATCTAAGTCATTTAGTTCATTGATATCTTCTTCCCATTCTATGGGTCGATCTCTGAATTTGGAATGAAATGAAAGAATAAATGCATTCCCTGTGGGTATGACATTTAGTCTGTGGAGTATAATTTGAGGAGCCCCAGTAGGTCTTGCTTCAATTCCCCATCCCCCCACCAAGCCCTGACATGGTGCCTAAAATTCCCACATTTTTTATTTTTTTGGAGTTAAGACATTAAAAGCTACTGTGAAATAGCACATCTTATCTCATAGGGGTAGCACATTGAGTCATTAAGAATAACAATTACTCAAATGACTTCATCAAGTTATTCTGCCAACTACTTGGCAGTTTCCAAGGGAATGGTAGAGATGCCTTTTGATCCTGGGGAAACGGCCAGGGGAGGTCTATTGGAAAGCAGAGGCTGGGTGTGGGCCCAGGAAGACACTACAAAGAACCTCTGCTTCCCCATTTTGCTGGCACTAGCCTATTCTTACTGCTTGAGTAGTTTGGGCTGAGGTCATGAGAACTATTCTGGCTACAGCTAGTTGCTTTATTGTAACCTTTGGGTCATGTGAAGAGGCTGGATTAAGTGCCTGGGTTACAGTACTCACCAAAATATATATTTGTATATTTTACTTAAACTCTTTAAGTCTCAGTTTCTCATCTGTAAAGTGGGAATAATAATACATGCTTCACTTAGGTCAGAGCACTCTTATGAAAATAAAGTAAATTAATAAATGTGAATATGCTTTACAAATTAAAGAGGACCATGCTACTTTTACAAATTCAGAGGACCATGTTACTGCTAATTAGAACTCTTCATTGGCACCCCATTGCACACCAAATAAAGTCTAAGCTCTGCACAATGGCATCCAAAGTCCTCCATCACCTGGTTTCTTGCTATACTCACACCTAATACCTTCTATCCATCCTGCATTACTAGGAGTTCCCTAAATAAACTATCATGTTAATCTGTTGTTTGTACCTGCCCTATATCCACTTTTCCTCCTTTTGCAAATATTACCCATTTTCAATCAGAAAAACAAAACCCAACCCACCTTCAGTTTATGCGATCTGGTTGAGCTACGCCACCTCACTCATTAAGAATGGGCATATGGGAAACGGAATTTGGCCCAGTGGTTAGGGCGTCCGTCTACCATATGGGAGGTCCGCGGTTCAAACCCCGGGCCTCCTTGACCCGTGTGGAGCTGGCAATGCGCAGTGCTGATGCGCGCAAGGAGTGCCGTGCCACGCAAGGGTGTCCCCTGCGTGGGGGAGCCCCACGTGCAAGGAGTGCGCCCGTGAGGAAAAGCCGCCCAGCGTGAAAAGAAAGTGCAGCCTGCCCAGGAATGGCGCCGCCACACTTCCCATGCCGCTGACGACAACAGAAGCGGACAAAGAAACAAGACGCAGCAAATAGACACCAAGAACAGACAACCAGGGGAGGGGGGGAAATTAAATAAATAAATAAATCTTTAAAAAAAAAAAAAGAATGGGCACATGAATTAAGTCAGTCCAATCAGAAGCAATCTAGAAATTTTAACTGGATCCATTTGGGGGAAATAATCTATCTTTCCACTGAGGATTTGAGATACTAGATTAAAACTTGCATATTTGTGGCCATCTCTGTCACTGCATGGGAAGATCCAGCCTAATTAACACCAATGGCCAAGAAAGCAGACCCAGAAGAAGGCAAGAGGCTCCGGTCTAATGTCATTCATATTAAATGCCTAGATACATCTAATTCTGAAGCTAGACATGCATGCCCCACTCCTGTGATTTTTCAGTTATGCTAGCCAATAGATTTATTCTTCATGCTTAAGCCGATTGGAGTCAGTCTTCTGTTGTCTCTCAATCACAATTCACACATGGAGGATACTGTTTTGTGTTTCATGCTGTTTCTCCTCCTCACCACCACCCCTTATCCTTCTGAAAACACCTTTTTACTCTTCGAGATTCAATTCCAGTACCACCTCTCCATGAAATCTTTCTAGATCATGCCTCACCTCCACCGTAGTAAAAGCCCCCCTCTTCCTGGCATCCCACGGCATCCTGTACCAACCTCTAGCAGAGTATAAATTATACTAGTCACACTTCATTGTTTCCATGTCTGTTTCAGCCACTAGATAACAAGCCTCTCAGAGGAGGGAGGGACCATGATTTGATATCCCCAGTACTTTCTGAATGCTTGACTAAAAAACATATTATCAAAACCCAGTAGAAAGACTTTGTGGCTAGAGGAGTGACACCAAGGGGTAGGAAAGAAAGAGCAGAAGAAAAGGTGGCCAAGTATCTAATTTAGAACAGAAATTTGAATCTAAAATAGTTGGGGAGTAGGGGTTTGGGGAACTGCAGTATCCAGGACCAAAATGATTTATACTCCTGCTACATTCATTACTCTAGGACCAGTCCTCCCTCCCTCCTTGCCCTCTTACCCCCTACCACCTTGGATCTTCTCACATTCACTTTTTAAATTAAAATCCCTCTGTGGTGGAGACATCTAGATGTCCATCCGTATTTGTTCTTCCCTTCTTCTGTAGAAATAGAACGCCTGATATTTTCATGGATACAAGGATGCCTGGAATTGAAACTACCTTCCTGGGGAAAAGGTGCAGCTCAGTGGTTGAGTGCCTGCCTCACATGTATGAGGTCCCAAGTTCAATCCCTGGAACCTTCTTAAAAAAAGAGAGAGAGAGAAAAGAAACTACATTCCCCAGTCTCCCTTGCAGCTAGGTGTGGCCATTTGATTATTTTCCCCAATAGAATGTGACCTGAAATAGTTTATGTACCTTCCTGAATTTTAGACACCTGCCTTCTTTTGTTCCCTTCCCCCTAGCTGGAGTGCCGATGTGGTGGTGAGTCATCCTGGACTATGAGGATGAGGACGACAGTCTTGGCATGGCAGACCAGGAAGATGAAAGGAGGCTGGGTGCCTGAAACCATTATACCAGCCCTGGGTATTTTACCAGATCTATTAAATAAGAGAAAAATTAACTTCTAACCTGTTTAAGCCACTGTGATTTAGGGTCTGCATTTCAGCTGCAAAGTCATATCCTTATAGAACCAAGGCACCCCTGTTCTTGTCCTGTGTTTTTTAATTCCTGTTGTTCTTTTCTTTTCATGTATCTTTTTTTCTCTCTTTCTTCATCCCATTTATAAAGGACTCCAGTAAAAGGATTAAGACCCATCCTGGGCCATGCCTTAATGAAGTAATCTAATCAAAGAATCAAAGACCCTTAATTAAAGTAATTTAATCAGGAGGTCTCACCTACAGTAGATTCACACACACAGGAATGGCTTAGGTCTAAAAACATATGGATCTTCTAGGGTCCATACAGTCTCAAACTACCATACTCTGCATACATAGATTGGTTTCAAAAGCATATTTGGGGAAGCAGATTTGGCTCAACAGATAGATCGTCCGCCTACCACATGGGAAGTCCAGGGTTCAAACCCAGGGCCTCCTGACCCATGTGATGAGCTGGCCCACACGCAGTGCTGATGCACACAAGGAGTGCCCTGCCACTCAGTGATATCCCCCGCATAGGGGAGCCACATACACAAGGAGTGCACCCTGTAAAGACTTGCTCAGTGCAAAAAAGTGCAGCCTGCCCAGGAGTGGTACCACACACATGGAGGCTGATGCAGCAAGATGATACAACCAAAAGAGACACAGATTCCTGGTGCTGCTGATAAGAATACAAGCAGACACAGAAGAACACACACAGCAAATGGACACAGAGAACAAACAGCTGGGGGGGGGAGGAGGCGGGAAGGGAAAAGAAATTTTAAAAAAAAAGCATATTTGCCTAAATGCTTTATTGGGACCATCTGATTTGGATACTAAGAAACTAACAAATCAAAAGTTTGTTAATGAAATCATAAGCTTTACAGTAGTTATAAATTGAAAGCACACTTAATATTCAACAACAGGGGAGTTGTCAAGTAAATAGGAGTATATCTACTGTGTTTAATATATTGTAGCCATTAAAAGCAAAATTTATAAAGGCTATGTAATAATGTGGAGAATTACTATAATGGCAAGAGAAAAAAAGCAAGATACAAAATTGTAAAAACAGTATGATCTCAAGTATGTAAAAAAAGATAAGAAAGAAAATGATAGTCATGATAACTCTATCACATATTCAGCACATACTGCATACCAGTCATTTAATCCATAAGAACCCTATGAAGTAAGTACAATTATTCCCATTCTACCAATGAGAGGGCAGACTTAAAGAGATTAAGCAATTTTCCCAAAATTTTATAATAATTGGTAGATGCAGGACACAAAATCTGGTGTATCTGTCACAAAAACCAATGCTGATTATTCTGTGCTGCCAGTAAACTTTTTCACTGGCAGGTTTTGGAATGATTTTTTTTAAATATCTTTTTTCTTTTCTTTAGTTTCTAATTTTTTCTAAAAATAACACAATTACCTTTCTAATAAAAAGGCATGCACACAAATTATATGTTATATATATATATTGGAGGTACTGGGGGCTGAGGATTGAACCCTGGACCTCATATGTGGGAAGTCCACACTCAACCACTGAGCCACAGAGGCTTCCCTAATTTGGTATTATCATTTGTTTTGCTTGTTGTTTGTCTTTGTTTTATCAGAAACAGAACTTGGGACCTCCCTTGTGGGAGGTGGACACTCAACCACTTGAGACACATCTGCTCCCTATTTTTTAATAAAAGAAGGGCTAGTGCTCCCACACAAACAAAATGCTTTGATTTTTCCTGACATGGAGTGTGATAGCAGCACGGAGTATCCTCAAAGAAAAGCTAGCATACCCAGTTGACAACAGAGCGGGATTACAACTCTCAAGTTTCTTCATTCACCTTTCAACAAGTTCCATCACTAGAAACACTGTGAGTCAATAGTATTTAACCTTCCGGGGGTCACGACTCCTTTGAGAATCTGTCGAAAGCCATGGACCTCTTCCCAGGATAATGCAAGAACACGTGTATGTATTCACAAGCACTCTCACATTTTGCTCACAATTTCAGGAGAGTAACACAGGCAACCACGCCCATAATGGGGCCCAGGAGAAAGGCCCCTGATATAAGGCAACATAAAAAGTCAACTTCTGTGTGACTTACTGAAGCTTTGACCGTATCTCTAGCAGTGGTATTGTGGGCTCCACAATAAATGTAAATGGTAGCATTTTATGCCATAAATGATACCATCAGTAGGGATATGCTCTGAGGTCCTTCTTGGTGAGAGCGATGGATTTCAACAGCTCTATCTACGCTCTTGACCCATTGCCCTGATGATAAACAGTGCCTGGGGATGAAACAGAGTGAAACTAACCAGCTTTCATGGATACATATTCATGAGAAAGAAATGAAAACAACAAAAGAGTAAGTCCCAGGAACATATTCCTTTATAGTTTACAAAACATTTCAAACCTCTGATCTCACTTGACCTCTCAAAACCCTATGAAGAGAGGGTCATTAGCCCTATTTTACATGTAACCCAGGTCTCCTTTGTCACCCTCATCTACAAGAGCTGACAATATTTTGGCCATACCCAAAGCTTGATGCAAGCTCCGCCCTTTTCCATTCCGATGAGAAATCCAGTTGCTTTACTTAAGCATATTGTTAATTTTTTTTTTAGGTTTATTGAGGTTTATCATGGGGTTCCCTTAAAAGGTCACTTCACACTGTACACAGTTTTTGGTTGTTGTTTTTTCTTTTTTTTTTTTTTCATTTTAAAATGAATTTTAGATTACAGAAAAGTTACATTGGAAATATAGGGGGTTTCTATATATTCCACCCCCTCGCTCTCTCACATTTTCCCCTAGTAATAGTATCTTACAAAAACTGTGCTACACATGTTACAATTGATGAACTAATATTGAAGCACTGCTACTAACCATGGTCTATAGTTTACATTATGGCTTACACTTTGCACCGTACAATTTTATAGGTTTTGACAAAATGTATAATGGCCTGATCCCTCATTGCAAAATCATACAGAACTATTCCAATGCCCTAAAAATGCTCTATTCTTCCCTCCTGCTCCCCTCAGAACACCTGGTAACCACTATTTTTATATCAGTGTTATAAGTTCTTCCTTAATTATAATAATAATAAGTCTAGGGAAGCGGACTTGGCCCAGTGGTTAGGGCGTCCGTCTACCACATGGGTGGTCCACAGTTCAAACCCCAGGCCTCCTTGATCCATGTGGAGCTGGCCCATGCACAGCGCTGATGCACGCAAGGAGTGCCCTGCCACGCAGGGGTGTCACCGCATAGGGGAGCCCCATGCACAAGGAGTGCGCACCTTAAGGAGAGCTGCCCAGCGCGAAAGAAAGTGCAGCCTGCCCAGGAATGGCGCCACACACACACGGAGAGCTGACACAACAAGATGGCACAACAAAAAGAAACACAGATTCCCATGCAGCTGAAAACAACAGAAGCGGGCAAAGAAGATGCAGCAAATAGACACAGAGAACAGACAACCGGGGCAGGGGGGTGGGAGGGAAGGGGAGAGAAATAAATAAATAAATAAATCTTTTTAAAAATAATAATAATAAGTTTATTTTGGTCTATGGTTGCATTCTCCCCTTATGTTTGTTCATTCCTTATCTTGAGGATTTGGGGATGGTGATGCTCACTCTGCTTCAGATTGAGAGGCTTAGATCTTATGGGGAGATGGAAGGAATTGTTTTGCTTGCAGTTGTTGATACTCTTTGCTTTTGGGGAGTCGGTTGTCCACCATCATCATTCTGTTAGTTGTCCTGGGCAAGCCTGATGAACTGGAGAATAGGTGTTGGCTGCAACTCTGCTGAGATTCAGGGCTCAACTGGCATATGAATAGACTAAAGATTTAAGTCTCTGGGACATACATTTAATGGATATAGTGCTAATTGTAGGTTCAAATAAAAGGGGTAGAAGAATCATGTTTAGGGAAATTATAAATAAGCCTAGGGAAGCAGATGTGGCTCAAGCAATTGAGCTCTGGCCTACCACATGGAAGGTCCCAGGTTCAGTTCCCGGTGCCTCATAAAGAGAAGAAGAGCAGAATCAGAGAGTATACAATGAATGGACACAGAGAGCAGACAGCAAGTGCAAACAATGGGGGGGGGGGGGGAGAGGGAACAAATAAATAAAAATAATTCTTTAAATAAAAAAAGAGTCCAACTATTACAGTGGGGAAATAGATTATTATATATTCCAAGGTAAGGCCCACCAACAAGGTGCTGATCTCATGGGGTTGTATGCCTTGCCTATAATGTCCAGATGTCTCTAGAGACTTCAGGAGCCCCACTGTTTGAGGCTTTGTTCACTGTGGCAGTTAGTGAGATCCTGAGAAGTACATAAGTGTAACTTCTTTTTTTTTTTCAGATTTTATTTTTTAATTATTTTTAATAAAACTTTTTAAATTAAAGTTAATAGATCACATAGAACGTTACATTAAAAAAACATAAGAGTTCCCATATAACACACACCCAACTGCCCCATCTCCATCATTTTTTTAATTGTATTTTTTTGAAAATACGTACATTACAAAAAGGTTACATTATAAAAAACATAAGAGGTTCCCATATACCCCCCATCCCCCCACCCCACTCCTCCCACACTAACAACCTCCCCCATCATTGTGGCACTCTCATCGCACTCAGCGAACACATTTTGGAGCACTGCTGCACCACGTGGATAATAGTTTACTCTGTAGTTCACACTCTTCCCTGCTACATTCCCTGGGTTATGGTAGGATGTATAATGTCCAGCATCTGACCCTGTAATATCATTTAGGACAACCCCAAAGTCCCAAAAATGCCCCCTCATCACATCTCTTCTTCCCACTCCCTGCCCTCAGCAACTACTGTGGCCACTTTCTCCCCATCCATGATACAATTTCTTCTATTAATAGTCACAAAAGTTTTATAGTAGAATATCAGTAAGTCCACTCTAATCCATATTTTATTCCTCCATTCTGTGGACCCTGGGATGGTGATGTTCACTCCACCTCTATATTGAGAGGGGGCTTAGATTCCACATGGATGATGGATGCAATTCTCCTGCTTGCAGTTGTAGGCATTCTCAGTTCCCTGGGATGGTGATTGACCTTTTCACCTCCCTGTTAGCTGACCTGCGTAAGTCCAACAAGCCAGAGAGTAGGAGCTGCAATTCTGCTGAGGCTCAGGGCCCAGCTGGCACATGGACAGTCCAGACATTCAAGTTTCCTGAGTATACACCAACGCTAGCACCAACCAAAGGTTCATTAAAAGTGACAGAAGAGGCATGTGTAGAAAGGTCACATCTGAGTCCAACTCCATCACCTCCCAACTCACTCTGAAATCTCTTAGCCAGAAAAACTCTTTTCTATTTAATTTTTCCCCCTTTAGGTCAAGGTCTTTTACCAAATGCATCGCCAGTTGGTGCTTGGTAATAATCCCTCAGGTCCAGAAAGGATCATCCCCAAGAGTCATGTCCCATGATGGGGGGATAGTAGTGAGTTTATTTGCTGAGTTGGGCTTAGAGAGAGGCCACATTTGAATAGCAAGGAGGTTTTCAGGATGTAACTCTTAGGCAATAGATTTTATTAGGCTAAGTTTCTGTTTTACAAGAATAAGGTTCATAAGTACAAGCATTAATATCAAGGGCTTTGTATATTTGTCTGTTTTCTTTTATTAGGCTCTGCTTATGTACTCTAGATTCTTGCCACTCTTTAGAGAACATAGCAGGACTCCCCAGTATGGGAATTTAATATTTTGTTGCTTATTGTGTGGATCTCCATCTACTGAGATAACACCCTATGATCACATGAACACATTCATATTCCACAGAGGCATGCTGCAGGTGCACCCTTCCCCACACACCCCCCACCACTGACACCCTATACAGAGCTTTTAAACAATTCTGAATCTCTCTTCCTGCCCCACTCACCAGATTCTCCCCTCTGCAAACTTTCTATCCCTTCTATATCACATAGAGTGGCTTCCTTGATCTTGGATTTTAATCCATAATGGGCTTATTAAATCATCTTGTCAGAAAGGCTGATATGTTGGACATTTGTGAATTTAGGTGTTGTTTTGATTTGTTTTGCTTCTCTAGCTTGCCACCCATTTCCTTTTCTTGTGATAACAACCTCATTTTTCCTTGAAGAGCCACTCCTTCTCCATTCCTAGGTCATGTGATCACAGAAGAGCTGATGTCACGATTATATGACTCAGATCAAGCCAGTCAGGACTTCTGCTTTCTCCTCACCCACACCCCATCGCAGGGATTGGTTTAGGAACAGGTGAGTGACATGAGGTAAGGAAGTCCTATGAGATTCAACTAAGGCTTCTGAGAGAGAGGATTTGATTCTGTCAGATTTGAAGCTGAGAAGATTTCCTGGATTATCCAGGTTGGCCCTAAGTGCAATGACATACATTCTGTTTTTTTTTTTAAGATTTATTTCTCCCCCCTCCCTCCATTGTCTGCTCTCTTTATCCATTCACTGTGTGTTCTTCTGTGTCTGCTTGTATTCTCATTAGGCGGCTCTGGGAACCAATCCAGGGACCTTCCAGAATGGAAGAGAGGTGACCATTCTCTTGTGCCACCTCAGCTCCCTGGTCTGCTGCATCTCTTATTGTCTCTCCTCTGTGTCTCTTTTTGTTGCGTCATCTTACTGCATTAGCTCTCCATGTTGGCCGGCACTCCTGCATGGGGCAGCAGTCTGACATGGGCTGGCACTCCACATGGGCCAGCTCGCCACATGGGCCAGTTTGCCTTCAACAGGAGGCCCTGGGTAACCAACCCTGGACCTTCCATATGGTAGAAAGGAGCCCAATTGCTTGAGTCACATCTGCTTCCCTACATACATTCTTCTAAGAGAGAAGTGGAGGGAGATTAGACACAGACAGAAGAGAAAAAAGCAGAGATACACAGAGGAGAAGGTGACTTGAAGATGAAGGTAAAGACTTCAATGAGGCCACAAGCCAATGTACACCAGAAAATGCCAAGCAGCCACTGGAAGCTAGAAGAAACAAGGAATGGATTCTCCGTCACAGCCTCTGAGGGAGCGTGGCCCTATTGACACCTTAGTTTTAGATTTCTGGATTCCAAATCTGTGAAAGAATAAAATGTTGTTGTTTTAAACCCAGAAGTTGTGATAATATATTACCGCAGCCCTAGGAAACTAAATTACCAGCCCTATATCTGGACTTTTCATTTACTGAGCCAATAAATTCCCCTTTATCCTCAGGTCATTTTAAGTTGAGCTTTTTTGTCATGTCATGAGAAAGACTCATAAATGATAGAGCTGATCTATCCTTGAAAATGAATTCCTATAACATTCATTAAATGATACAATTTTTCTCTATCTTATATACAAACAAGGGAACTTTTCAGAGAGATGAAATTATTTTCTCCAGGTGATATCACAAGTGCATATCCCAGATTTTGTAGTATGCCTCATGCCTACTTTTCCTGACTCCAAATCTCACGTCCTGCAGGATATGTTTTGTTCATACTTCTTTTGCACAGTAACGACTAAGCCATACGGGTCTACTCTCAAGCAGTGACATAGAACACCGCCATTCAAAAAAGAGCATAACAGGGAGCTGAGGTGGCACAAGAGAATGATCGCCTCTCTCCCACTCCAGAAGGACCCAGGATGGTTTCCCAGAGCCACCTAATGAGAATACAAGCGGACACAGAAGAACACAGCAAATGGACACACAGAGCAGACAATGGAGGGAAGGGGGAGAAATAAATAAATAAATCTAAGGAAAAAAAAAATTTTAAAAAGAGCATAACCTCCAAATGTTAGCTCTCCAACTCTTACCAAAACACCAGCTCTAAAACTGAAGTAAAGGGGACCATTTGAAGGATTCCAGTCCATCCATTCTGTAAGGACCTCTAAAATTCCAGGCTTTGGTAAAGTCAAACCCACAGAATGTTTCACGCTTGGCACATCACTTGAGGCCTCTGCAGAACTACCTTCACTACGTTGTCTTCACTTTTATGAAGAAATATCCATTACTGCTTTTATCATAAAATAGCTTCAGGGTCATTATATATTTACCCATTTGAGTATACCCTTGTGCATCTCATTTAAAGAATTTATTTTATTAATAAGTAGTAGTAAACATTTTTTCCTTAAAGAAATAGCATACCTCCTCCTTTTTGATCATGAAGTTTACGAAACTGATTGTATTTCCCCTTTTGTTTTGGCTGCCAGAAAGCTCTCAGTTAAAGTTTAAGATGAATATTTATAATCTTTTCCCTAGACAGGATTTTATTCTTCTACTTGAAGTGGAATTCTAAATGGAATGTACAAAATGCAAAAATCATATTGTATAAAAATTACCAGGAAAGTACCTTATATTGCCCTTATATGTAGTATATAATAAAGAATTTGTATATACAAAATATAATTTTGTTTATAATTTCATATACAAAATATAAACTTGCACTATAGTTATTTCATTCAAGTTCCTGAATTTCTATTTGCTAGATATGCCTCAATATTTAAACTGCACTTATATCATTACTGTGGTCCTAGTATTATACTTCTACTTTATTACATGCATTCTTTTTTTAATTAATTTTTAAAAGAATATTTATATTACATAAACATTAAATTAAAAATATAGGGGATTTTAAGATGCCCCACTCCCCACACCACCCACATTTACCCACATTAACAGCATCCTTCATTAGTGTAGTACATTCATTGCAATTGATGAGCACATTTTCGAGCATTGCCACTAAGCATGGATTATAGTTTACGTTGTAGTTTACACTCTCTCCCACACAATTCTGTAGGTTATGGCAAGATATATAATGGCATATATCTGTCATTGCAATGCCATTCAGGACAATTCCCAAGTCCTGAAAATGCCCCCATATTACATCCATTTTCCCTCTCCCTGACCTCAGAATCTCCAGTGGCCACTGCCTCCACATCAATGATATAAGTTCTTCCATTGCTAGAATCACAATAAGTCTATAGTAGAATACCAGTAAGTCTGCTCTAGTCCACAGTTCATTCCCCAATCCTGAGGATTCCGAGATGGTGATGCCCATTCCACCTCTTCTTGAGAGGGGGCCTCAGTTCCATGCAGCCAATGGATAGGACTCTCTTGCTTGTAGTTGTAGACTCTCTCAAGTTCCTTGGTATGGTGATTGTCCATCATCACCTCCTTGTTAGTGTCCTTGGTGAATCCTACGAACTGGAGAGTAGGTGTTGCAACTCCATTGAGGGTCAGGGCCCAGCTGACACATCGACAGCCCAAAGATTCAAGTCTCTTGGAAAAACACCTACCAACTCCAGCACCAACTATAGGTTCTGTCACACTGGGGAGCACAAACCCCAAAGTAAGGCCCATGGGCAAGGCACCAAACTCATGAGCTATCTGCTCTGACATTAGTGCCTGGGTGTCTCCAGAGCCCTCAGGAGTCCCACTATTTGGGGTAGTGTCTAATTTGGGTCAATGAGATCCTGCTGAAACATGCATAAGCATAACCTCTGGAATGACCTCCTGTCTCACTTTGAAGTCTCTTAGTCATATAAACTCATTTGCATTCTTAAGTCGTCTATAAACTTTTAAAGCCCCCATTACTAGAAAACATCAGATCTAGAGCTTGAACCAAGGTATTTTGGAGCCAGAGTGTCCTTGGACTTGTGCTGATCCAGGGGAACAGAATGTGATACTTACCTTTTTCTCCCTTCCCAGGGTTTTTCCTTCATTTTAAAATTGTGGTAGAATATATCTAACATGAAAATCATTTTAACTTTTTTAAGTGTACAATTCTGCGACATTTAAGTACATTGGCAATGAATGTTGTATAACTTTTACCACCACCTATTTCCAGAACATTTTTATCATCCCAAACAGAAATTCATTTTAAGGGGTTTCCTTGATATCATCTCAAGTATGACAAACCTTGATTTGAGTGTTCTATATACTTACATAACAGCATATAACAACAACAACAAAGGAGTAACAGGATCTTCTCTGAGCCTCTGGCCACCCTGTGGTTCTTCAGAGCTTAATAATGAAACCAGGTATGGTCTAATTTCAGGGGCCTTTGTTGTTCATTCTTCCAGGATAGTTCTAGCCTGTCACTTTCCTGGAAATTAGGGAAGTTCTCTAGACTTGAGGCTCTACTGTGACTCAAGGGAGGTGAGTGAAAACAAGGTGATATCAGGACCCACTTGCCCTAAGCTGGAGGGCTTTGTTAAGGACAATCTGAGAGGCAGCCCCTCCCCATACCTCTAAAGGATTAGATAGCCTTCCTTAGGCAGGGCTTAATGTTGACCCTAACCACACAGAGCCACTTTCATTTTCCTCCTCTCTTTAGAATTCCTTTCCCTCTGTCTCCTCTCTCCTTGTTTCTCCCCTCCCACGCACATCTGTCTTGGGGAAACCCTACCAAAGCCACCTCCAGGACCCAACCTCCAGTCTGCCAGCTCACGCCTCACTAGCAGATGGAGCTTCCTCTTGTTGGCTGTAACATCCATCCAATCCCTGCACAAACATCTTAGACAAGAGCATGACATCATTCCTGGAGAAGGCTGATAAAATTACAATCAAAATATGAATCCTGGGAGGCGGATGTGGCTCAAATGATTGAGCTCCCACCTACCACATGGGAGGTCCCTGGTTCTGTTCCTGGTGCCTCCTAAAGAAGACAGAGAGCTGGCGCAACTGGCTGGTGCAGTGAGCTGATGCAACAAGATGATGCAACAAGAGACACAAGGAAAACATAATGAGAGACACAACAAAACAGGGAGCAGAGGTGGCTCAAGTGATTAAGCACCTCTCTCCCACATCAGAAGTCCGGAGTTCAGTTCCTGATGCCTCCTAAGGAAACAAGGAATACAAACAGACACAGCAAGTGCAACAATGAGTGGGTCTAGTTCAGCCATGGCAGCGCTGAGGAAACCAGGACTTTTAGCAAATCAGCCCAGAGAGATAATGGTGCTTTCAAACAACAGCCGATATTGGGAAATAAATCCTTATTGTTAAAATAATTGCAACCAGGATCACAGGCCCAGCTCATAAAGCAGGAGATTTCAGAAAGCACTTCCTATATAATATAGCCATCTGTTCTGAAGCAAAACATCTCAATCACAGCTTAATATTCATACACAATTAAATAAACTGTGGCTCAAAAAAAGGAAAGAGGCAGCAGCCAACATATAATTTCCACACTAGAACTGAAATGAATCAGAACATTTAATCCAACATTCCTCCTGACCAATTATGAAAAATTATGCAGCATTGTGCATTTATCTTACCTAAAATGAGGAGCATTCTTTTGTACTCCCTGAAGAAAAAAATTTTCCAAGAATTTGGTGTGCAAAATTAACAGCCAATTGCCTCTCCCTTTGGCTGCATTGTGGGGAGTGGGGTAAGAAGGCATCTTTGTTTTCCAACTGGCACAACCTAGGAGCTCAGTAACGAGAGTTGAGACACTGGTCGGGCACAGGCTCATATTAAACTTGGCCCACACAGTAGATCTCTTCCCAGACATAGGTCTATGTTTTCTGACACCAGTTGTGGAAGGGGTTTGAGTTCTTTCCAGTTGGGGCTCCTGGGCCCCACACAATTAGGGGGTATCCCTGAGCATGTTGTGAGACAATTATGAAACTGAGCTGTCACTCCATGGGAGCTTTAGAGGCTTGTGTGCCCGAAGGATACACAGCACTTTCGGGCGGGTTTTCCCCAGTGTGTGACGAAGTCTCAACTGCACTCAGCCAAGATAGTCTCACAGATTGAGACTTTAGTAGAGATGAGAAAGGAGCAACTGTTTCGACTGTGCTAGGTTTAGACAATAAGACAAGTGTACAGATATATGCCAAATGACTAATGCAGGAACACTCTTATAAGGAAGATGATAGAGGAAATGGATGTAGCAGACATTTGTAAATACTGGATAGAAGGTAGATACACTTGTACCTGAAAATTAATTATCTTCAAACCACATCTTTCCACCTTAACCATGGTTACCTCTGAGTGGGGGCTGGTTTTCTACTTTGAATGCTTCTTTCAATTTTTCAAGTTTGAAACAATTCACACATAGTGCTTTTATAATAGGAAATATTATTATAAGAAATGTGTATTATAAGAAATACAATAAGAAAGTATATATATTGTATATATTGTTAAAACTCTACAGTACAGGTAGAACACATTAGGTATAAAATATTACAACTACAGCTAAGAAAACAAACAATAAGGGAAAAGTAAGCATTCGATCATTTTACAGGATCTCTGAAGAACTTTTAAACATACCCTTATGCTCCAGAGCCATGGATAGAAATGCTATGAGAATTTCCAGTGTAGGACCTACACCCTGGGCACAGAAATCTGACCCTACTGCTCTTCCAGGCACTCTCTCCAGCCCATACAGCCTGGAAGAGAAAAGAGCACCTACCTCAAGAGTCCTCAGAAAGCTGAACATAGAATTACCATATGATCTTCAATCCCACAGGTTATATAACCCAAAAAATTTGAAAACCGAGACTCCAAAAGATATTTTCACACTGATGTTTACAGCAGCATTAATCATAATAGCCAAAAGGTGGAAATGGCTAAAGTGTCCATCAGCAGATAAATAGGCAAACAAAATGCGGTCCATGCATGTATTAGTCAGCCAAAGGGGTGCTGATGCAAAATACCAGAAATTGGTTGGTTTTTATAAAGGGTATTTATTTGAGGTAGTAGCTTACAGATACCAAGCCATAAAGCATAAGTTACTTCCCTCACCAAAGTCTTTTTTCACGTGTTGGAGCAAGATGGCTGCCAATGTCTGTGAGGGTTCAGGCTTCCTGGGTTCCTCCCTACCAGAGTCTTGCTTCTCTTTGGGTTCAAGGTTCCTTTCTTCCCAGGGCTTGCTTCTTCCTGGGCTCAGGGTTCCTCTCTTCCTAGGGCTGGCTTCTCCTTCCTCTGTGAGCTTACTTCCCAGGGCTCCAGCTTAATGTTTCAGCATCAAACTCCAACATCAAAATGCCTCAACTCTGTCCTTTGCCAGGTCTTTTATCTGTGGGTCCCCACCCACAGAGGGGCAGGGACTCAACACCCTAATGACATGGCCCAATCAAAACCTAATCATAATTCAATCACACCCAGGTACAGACCAGATAACAAACATAATCCAATACCTATTTTCGGAATTCATAACCTATCAAACTGCTACAATGCATATGATGAAATATTACTCAGCTGTAAAAGGAATGAACTTCTGATGCATGCCACAAGGATGAACTATGAAATCATTATGCTGAGTAAAAAGTTTTGTATGATTCTACTTATAAAAAATATCTAGAATATGCAAACTCAGAGACAGAAAGTACATTATAGATTACCAGTCCTGGGGGGAGGGAAATTGGGAATCACTGTGGTAATAGATGATGTTGATGGTAGCACAATATTGTGAATATAAATTAATACCACAGAATCATACCCTTGAAATTGATTACAATGGGAAATTTTGAATTGCATATGTTACCGCAAAAAAAGTGTTAGAAGAGGAGGAGGAAAAAGGAGGGGCAAGTACTCACCTTAGAATCCGGCCCAACACTTAGTGTGAACTTGGTCAAATGTCTTAGATTTGGCGTCCTCAGTATTCTACAAATAAGAAAGTTAGTAGGAAAGCATTGGGAAGAGTTCTGTCTTGGTGTCCAGCGCATAGCTGGGAGTAGGGAAATAGCGGCTCTGATCAGGGACCTTGGGTGCTGGGAGCTGAGGCCCTGGTGGCACTGTGCTAGCTGGGCTCTTCCTGCATTGGAATTGGATTTACTCCTGATGGAGGCTGAGTCTACCATCTGTTATTTGACAAAGAGAAAGGAAGGAGATTTCACTGGCGAGTATGAATCTGAACCTAGGTCTTCAGAAATTCATAGACCCAAGATGCATCAGGTCCATAGGTTATTATCATTGCATTGTATTTGTAGCACTCAACAATTTACAAAGCACGGCCCTTTATGTTGCCTGAGGGGATTCTCACAGCAACTTTTTTAGCTAATCAGGGCAGATATTATTCACATTTCTAGAGGAGGAAATTAAGGCTCAGAGAAGCTAAGTGACTTGCCAAGTCCACTTAGGAGTAGATCAGGGATTCAAATTCAGTTTCATGTGGTTGCAAAGCCTGAACTCCTTCCACCATACCTCTATGCCTTACTGATGCCAGCTTAATAACAGGAGCAGATGAGAAGGGCCCCACTCCCTCTACCTGCTTCTCACAGTTTGCTTTGTAGCTCCTCTGAAGAAAGGACAGGGAATACCAGCTTCCTTTGTGGAAAAATTCTATCTGATTGCAACTTTGTATCTAATCCAAAACCATCATGCTTGAATCTCCCTTATCTGCTTTAAGATATCGTTCACATCAGGCCATTGTCTATGTTTCTCCTTAATAAGGTTTTTTCCCTTTCTCCAACTGTCCACTCCTCCTTTTCTAAACAAATGATGCAGGAAAATATTTATACTCCATATTTGTCTGGGCTCCTTCTGAGTCCTTGGAGGGTTTTCTATATCCTGTTCTGTCTAATCATGAACAGTTTTTTCCAAGATTCCCTCCTAATGCCAGAAGTAGATTATCCTTATTCTTTGGGAGATTGATATAGACTTTCCTTCTCCCTAAGTGTGAGGTAAAGTGTGACCTCTTGACCTAGGTGGATTTATTCATGGCCAACAGCAAAAGAAGAAATTTGATGTGAGAAAATCAAATTTGGGCTGGTTTTTAAGAACCTGGAGAAAAGTTTCAACATCGGCATGTTCTCCAATGCAGTCCCATACAGAAGAAGGAATAGAAAAAGGAAGAACGAGAAAGAGAGAAAGGGGGGGTAGGGTGAGGAGAAGGGGGAGGGAGAAAAAAGAAAAGAAAGAATCCCTTTTATATCAGAAAATACTGACATTTTTAAAACAACATTTTTTTTTTTTTTCTGCTGATGGCCCTTAAACTATGCATCCAAATCAGGGCATATAAAAATTACCCTAGAGTCACATTTCTGTAGTGTCTCTTTGTTTCCATAATATGGTAAAGTAGTTATAAAGCCTTTGTCTTAAAGATGGGAAGGAAGGACAAATTTTTCATCCAGACAACTTGGATAAGATAGGGAGTAATCCCTTTTCCAACAAGATTACTAGGAAGACTAGCATTCCCTGCCAAAGCAAAGAATGGAGGAAGTTTGATGCAAACTTTAGATGCACTTGGAGCAAATTTGTCAAAAAATTGAGAATTTGGGGGATTGGAGGGAATGGACTTTCTTTGCTGGGGGAATAGCCTCACTTTTTTGCTGTTTGTCATAAGATATCAAGTTCCTCTAGAAAATTAAATAAGCACATAAGGGTGTAGCTTATTGATATTTCTATTTTAGTTATTATTCTACAAAATTAACATGATTATTAATGATGTGCTAGACCATGTCCTAGGTCTCTATACCACCTTATTTGCATATATCACCTCATTTAATTCTCATGGCAAATGTTCAGGGGAAAAAATCAGTCCTGATTTTCATTTCTGGAAACATGTTCCAAGAGAGATTCGGTAAGCTGCCCAAGACAACAGATCCAGTCAGTGGTAACAAAGAGATTTGAACTCAGTGCTATCACCAAATTCCATGATCTTTGTGCCCCACAGACCACACACACAAACACACCATTTGGTCTTATTAGAATCAAAATGAGACCATATAAAACTGCTGGGAAATCCATGTGTAATAAAATATAATTAATATATTTTTACAATTGTTATGTGGGAGTAATTTATATGTGTAAAGAGTTGACATGAAACATGTTATGAGCTCAACCAATACAACCATGAAAGTGATTTCCTATTCACTCACAAGAGAGTTAGTAAGAAAATATTATATAGATAAAGGTTTTGCTCTGTTTTATGGATATAGAAAATGGAGTTTAGATGACTTGCCTAAGGAAGTCATTAATCAGATGAGAACAAAGATACAAGGTACCTGGGCCCCCTTGCCTTGTTTTTAACATGTTAAGGCTTATTGTTATGAAAGATACCCCTCTGCTGTCTTGGATATTGCAGATTTGGATATTGCAAATTGTAGTATTTGGTGACTAATTTGTTGACCAAAGGGCAATTTCAGCTCAAAATCAAAGAAGAGAGCTTTCCCAATACAGGATAGTAGTCTAGAGAATGAACGTTAGGGACAAACAGACTGGGTGTGAATTCAGACTCTACCTCTTAACAGTCATGTGCCCAGGACAAGTTACTTAATCTCTAGAGCCATACATTACCATTTAAAATATGGGGATGATAAGTATCTACCTCTTTGGTTTTCTGTGAGTATTCAATGAATTAATACCACTTGTTCATGATGCTTGACATATTATAGTTATTATTAAAGCACATTAAGGGAAGCAGATTTGGCTCAACTGATAGAGCATCCGCCTACCACATAGGAGGTCTAGGGTTCAAACCCAGGACCTCCTGACCCGTGTGGTGAGCTGGCCCACGCGCAGTGCTGATACACACGAGGAGTGCCATGCCACGCAGGGGTGTCCCCCACATAGGGGAGTCCTACGCATATGGAGTGTGCCCCACAAGGAGAGCCAACCCATGCAAAAAAAGCACAGCCTGCCCAGGAGTGGCGTCGTACACATGGAGAGCTGACACAGCAAGATGACTCAATAAAAAGAGGCACAGATTGTCGGTGCCACCGACAAGTGGACAAAGAAGAACACACAGTGAATGGACACAGAGAGCCGACAATGGGGCGGGGAGGGTAACGGGAGAGAAATAAATAAAAAATAAATCTTTAAAGGAAAAAAAGCACATTAGACAAAAGAAATAATATCAGTCTTCTAAAAATTGGACATTGGACATACCTCAAAAACAAAGTTCTAGTTTTAAAATTATTCTTCTAAAAAATGGAATCTTCCAAGTTTAATATGCCAGAAATACAGACCTAATTAAAGTTGAAATTGAGGTTAATTTTTATAGTTATCACTTTTCTTTCATACAACTTAACACATAAGCCATCAATACAAAGTACCATTTTCCTCCTCTTCAAAAAACAACTGTGTCCCAAAATTATTATTTAAATGTGATTTATACTAGTCAGCAGTTTTTCTGTTTCCACTTTTGCTCTTTTAAATAGCTGGTCACTATCCTGGGTCTAAAACTTCAAATAATCAGACAACAATCCTACGTAGCTCCTCCCCCAAGAATGAATGAATACTTTAAGTATTTCTTCTACAATACTTTTGGCATAATTAATACTAATTTCATTAAGCTCTAGTTTATTGGATAAAGTAACAGCGAATGTAATATACTGAGCATTAGTAGGTACTAGACACAATTTTTGAATGAAAGAATGAAGAGAAGGGAGTAAATGAGTAAATAAATGAATAAATAAGTGGCCTTTCACAGTTCTTTGTCCTATCTAAAAACATGTTTTCAGGGATGAAACAAAGAGCATTAGCACCACCTGGAGGCAGGAGTCTATTTAAAACGTTAAGATATACAAGTATGGTGGGAGAAAGTTATTGGCACTGAAAGGGGCATCAAGGATGACCCAGCCCTGGACTGTCAATGATAGAACCAAAAACCTTTTGAGCACTTGAAATGTGGTAAGTCCAAAATAAGATGTACTGTGAGTGTAAAATGAATACCAGATGTTGAAGACTTAACATGGAAAAAAAAGTGTAGAATAACTCATAAGTAATGTTTATATTGAAGACATCTTAAAATAATATTTTCAATTATATGAAATTAAATAAAATATATTAGTATAATTAATCTTACCTATTTCTTTTTTAAAAAAAGATTTATTTTATTTAGTTATTACACACACACACCCTCATTATTAGCACTCACCATCTCCTTATCTTCTCTTTAGGAGGCACCAGGAACTGAACCTGGGACCTCCTATGTGGGAGAGAGGCACTCAGTTGCTTGAGCCACCTCAGCTCCCTGGTTTGTTGTGACTCTCATTGTCTTAACTCTTTGTGTTTGTTTGTTGTATCATCTTGATGCATCAGCCTGCCGCACCTGTCTGTCGCACACAAATTCATCTTCTTCAGGACCTCCCATGTTGTAGGCAGGAGCTCAATCACTTGAGCCACATCTACTTCCCTTCTTTGTTTCTTTAGGAAGCACCAGGAACTGAACCTGGGCCGTCTGATGTGGGAGGGAGGCACCTAATCACTTAAGCCATCTCTGTTCCCTGCTTTGTTGGGTCTCTCATTATGTTTTTCCTCTTGTGTCTCTTGTTGCATCATCTTGTTGTGTCAGCTTGCCACACCTGTCCATCACACCAGCTCACTATCTTCTTTAGGAGGCACAGGAAACCAAACCATGGATCTCCTATGAGGTAGGCAGGAGCCCAATTGCTTGAGCCACATGTTTCCCTTACCTATTTCTTTTTACCTTTTAACATGGCTACCAGAGCATGTAAAATTCTATGTGGGGCTCACATTAAATTCCTATTGGACAATGTTCATCATGCCCCTTCCTCAGAATGTGGGCCATCGACCAGCAGCATGGGCATTACCTGGGAGCTTGTTAGAAATGTAGAGTCTCAGAGCCCATCCCCAACCTGCTCAATTGGAATCTATGTTTTAGCAAGATCCCCAGGTGACTGGTACGGATATTAAATTTGAGACTTTCTGATCTAATCCAAATCTCTTATTTCACAAATGGGCAGAGTGAGTGGTGACATGGCTTGTTCATGGTTATTCAGCTGGTGACCCGAAAGCCGGACTCCCCAGTGGTCTCAGAACTACCAGATATCCCACCCCGCAGTGCATCATGCTGCTGCCCCTTCATCACTGAGAGCAGAAACAAAGCAGTTGCTGTTTCACGGGCAAAAACGAAACATTTTATTATAAATTGATAAGAAAGACAGTGTCTCGTTGGCGATTTATAACACAATTCAAGGTACTTTTCAGTACTTGTGTAAGTAAATCACTGCTCTGATTTAGAAAATCTGTGCTTTCTAAACTATTATTACAAATAACATACTTCGACCGTGACAAAAGGCTAGGATTTTGAATGAATAATGTACATTCCAATCAGTGAATACAATTTAAAGGAAACTGATTCCTTTAGGATAAGAAGGTAAAATAAAGAATTGTAGTTTCGTAACCGAGCTCCTGGAGGGAGGGTCTTATTCATTCTCTAATATCCAGCTCCCCAATATATGTTTGGCACATAGAAAGCCTTAAATAAGCATTTGTTGAATGAACAGGCTAGCCTCTATAGATTAGGTTCTGTATCTCAGGAAATGTCCCCTTTTTTACATTGTTTAGTAACAATGTAAAGAAAATTCAGGAAAACACTTATGTAGGAACAATAGCTAAAATTAGTTAAGCTTTTATATCAAAATCCCTTTGTAGCTAAGCAAGTTTTCAAGAGAAAATTTGAATAGCTAGTAATCTTGGATGTGATAATCTAATCAGTTGCATAGAAAGAGGAGGTTCTAGGTAAAATAAGATACTATTGCCTAGTAATTCCAAGGAGCAAAAGTTGTTAAAAATATTTTCACTCATCTTGTTAAGATTTTTGCTAAGAGAGATAGATTAATCAGGCCTATTCAATTTCCAGTGTATCATGCTTATAACTAAAATGTGTTCACTCATAAAAGATTATTTGTGTGTGTGTCAGCTGGAAACTGTAGCTTTAACTTAGGAAATGAATTTCTGTGTTATATGAATGGAATATGCTTGGTAGAATAGGAAGCACATTAATGAAAATGATTTTTTTAAATGATGTAAGTCATATAGGAAGGAAAGTTTAACTCCCACTCTCTTCCTTTTCATTGTCCCATTTCCTCATGTTTTTTCCATTACTCATGTCATGTTTTGTTATTAACCTAAATAAAATAATCCTGCTTGTTATATATATAATAATGAATAGATTGCTGTCCCATATATTTATTGGAATGGTTATAATAAAAATAATAGGAACAAACTATTAATTTATATATCATTAATTTGGCAATGATGGGGAGGGGGTGGGGTATAAGGGAATCCCATGTACTTATGATGCAACTTTTCTGTAATCTCAAACTGCTTTAAAAATAAAATTTATTATATGAAAAAAATAATATGGTAGAGAAGAAATGGTTGGGGGTATAGATAAAACAAGATTGGCCATGTGATAATAACTGTAGAAGCTGGGTAATGGCTCAACTCTTTCTGGATTTTTTTAAAGATCCAGATTGTTTATTTTTAAGAAGAAAATAAATAAATGGAAGCATTTGTAAAACAAAATAATTTGGCAATTAATGCACTGCCTCATAACATTTTTTCCAGTGATGCCTTGAACTGATATTAAATGATTCATTCATTTATTTAACAATCTTAATTTAGTCTTTACATGCCTTTTTTTTTTCAGACACAGGAATAAATTTTAATATATTTAAAAAATTCAGCAATGAAGGACACTTTCTAAGTCAAGTGACTGAGATGACACAGAGCCAGGAAAGAATAACTTCTTGGAACAAATGATACAAATACAGTAATTAAGAAAATTCAGTAGAGCCTTAAGTGGTGGTAAAACTAAAGAACTAAAATATATCTTTCTAAGTTCACTAATGGATCTGTTGAAATATCCTTCACATTCTCTTAATATGAATTCTGGAACAACTTTTTTCCTTCCATTAAAAAGCACCAATCCTTGATTTAGACAAAGATAAATTTAAGAACCTTTTTATTCAGAGTAAGATATAACATTCATAGATGTCATTATTATTATGTACAAAAACCCTATTGCTGTCAGTTAAAATGTATTAGCAACATCATCGTTTGTCAAATTCAAAGACTGTAGAAATGTCCAAATCAAGGCTTCATCTCCCCCAAGACTGGCTTTGGGCAATCCTGGATGCCTCTGTCACAGTCTCTTGGCCTCTGCCTTCTCTTTCACGCTCCATTGCTTTCAGCTTCTGGCTGCTCCATCTGTGGCTTTCTTTCTCAGCTTTCATGAATTCCTCTCTGAACTCCTGTGCCCTTTTCTCTCTGCATGCCTCTCCTTATGCATCCCATTTATAAAGGACTACAGCAAGAAGATTCAGATCCACCCTGGGTTATGCCTTACTGAGGTAATCTAATCGAAGGCCTTTAACTGAAGTGATTTAATCAAAAGGTCCCACCTACAATAGTTTCTGCTTGTCTGAGTTGCTTGCTCTTATCTTTTGTGCTTGGATGGAAGGAGAATGTTTACTTCATGTTATTGACATTTAGGAATTCTTTACCTAATCTGGATAATACTCTTTTGTCAGTAGTGTGTAGATGTCTTCTTCTAATCTGTACCTTCTATTTTCTATGGTGTCTTTTGCTGCATAGGTGTTGTTGTTTTTTTTTAAGATTTCTTTTTTCATTCCTCTCCCTTTCCCCCCACTACCCCTGCCCCCCCCCCCCCCCCGTTGTCTGCTCTCTGTGTCCATTCGCTGTGTGTTCTTCTGTGACCGCTTCTGTCCTTAGTAGCAGCATTGGGAATCTGTGTCTCTTTTTGTTGCATCATCTTGTTGTGTCAGTTCTCTGTGTGTGCGGCGCTATTCTTGGGCAGGCTGCACTTTCTTTCCCACTGGACGGCTCTCCTTATGGGGCGCACTCCTTGCACATGGGGCTCCCCTACGCAGGGGACACCCCTGCATGGCACGGCACTCCTTGCGTGCATCAGTGCTGCACATGGGCCAGCTCCACACGGGTCAAGGAGGCCCGGGGTTTGAACCACAAACCTCCCATGTGGTAGACGGACTTTCCTAACCACTGGGCCAAGTCTGCTTCCCAATGCATAGGTTTTTAAAATAGCTATTGAGTAAATATATCAACATTTTTCTCTATGGTTTGTGCTTTTTGTTCCTTACTTCAAAGATTCTACCCTATAAATAAGGGCATAGAGATAGCCTTCTATCTTATATTCTAAAAGTTTTGAAGTTTTGTGATGCACATTTAGTGTGTGGTGTAGATTTATATGTTTACCCTTATTTTTCATCTCTTGTACTGTATTCCTAGATTTAATTCTCTTCTTGCTGGAGTGCCTCTTACAAGAAGATTGTCAAAGAGCATCTTTTTAAGGCAAACCTTCTGGGACCTGGAGAATATCATCATTTTTGTCCTTACTTTAAATAAAAATGTAACTGGTTATAAAATTATAGTTCTGAAGTTATTATCCCTCCAAAGCGTTCCTGAATCCACTCTTGCTCTTTAAATCTGAAGACAATATTATGCTGCTTTTTTCCTCTTCAGACATATGTCTACATGAAAAAACTTGTACACAATACTTTCATATTAGCCAAAGGTAGAAACAACTCAAATGTGCATCAACTGATGAAAGGATAAACAAAATGGGGTATATCCGTACAATGGAATAGTATTTGGCCATAAAAAGGAATGAAACACAGAAACATGCTACAACAGGGATGGCCCTTGAAAATATTATACTAATTGAAAGAAGCCAGTCACTATAGACCTCATAGTATATGATTCTATTCATATGAAATGTCCAGAATAGACAAACCTATAGAATCAGAAAGTAGATTAATGGTTGCCTTAGGGCTGGCAGGGATAGGGTGATAAGAGGATGATATCTAAAGGTTATGTTTTCTTTTTGGGGTGATGAAAGTGTTCTAAAATTGATTGCAGTGATGTTTGCAAAATATGCTAAAAACCATTAAAACGAACCATTCAATGAACCATTGAAATGAACACAATTGGGTGAATTGTGCGGTATGTAAATTATATCTCAAGAATGCCATTAAAAAAGGAAAGAACTGAAGTTAAAATTATGAAAAATATAGTATATTATAATACAATAATTTGAATAGCAAATGATATAGGTCAAAAATGAACTAGTGACCTAAAAGATCAGATCAAGAAACTCTCCAGAATACATTAAGAAGGGATATAGAAAATGTAAAAGAAAAGATACTGGTAAAAGAAATAGAAGTGCCAGCATCTGTGCAATAGAAGGGCAGAGTACAAAAAGTGAATTAAGTAGGTACAAGGCTGTTGTGAAATAATGACATAATCATGACAGAAAATTCCTCACTTTAAAAAAAAAGTCCTAAGTCAGCTAATAGAGTGCAGATAGGGATAAATAACAACAACAAAAATCTCTACACATGGACAGTTATAGTCAAGTCTTTCAGTAAAAATACAGACAAACTCTAAGTAGGTTCCATAAGGTTTCCTACATACCGAGGATCATGCTGTATTTGAATAGATACACATTTTCCTTTCCATTTGTATGTCTTTTATTTCATTTTCATGCAGAGAACATACTTTGTATTATTTAAACCTTTTAAATTTATTGAGATTTGTATTGTGGTCTAGCATACGGTTTATTCTAAAGAATGTTCCACTCACACCTTAAAAAATGTGTATTCTGCTGTTACAAGGTGGAGTGTTGTCAAGATGCCTGTTAGATTTAGTTGCTTTATAGTGCTGTTTGTCTTCTATTCCTTGTTGATCTTCTGTCCAGTTTTTCCATCCATTATTGAAAATAGAGTATTCTAGTCTCCAAGTATTGTTGTTTAATTGTATACTTCTCTCTACATTTCTGTCCATTTTTGCTTCATGAATTTTGTTGCTCTGTTATTTGGTCGTTATCTGATTATACTTTTTATATCTGCCTCACAGATGGCCCCTTTTAACATATAAAATGGTACATTTTATGTCAAGGAAACTTCCTTGTTTTAAGTCTATTTTGTCTCATGTTGGTATAGCCACTCAAGCTTTCTTGTGAAAGCTGTTCGTATGATATATTTTTCTATTCTTTCACTTTCAGTCTATTTGTATCTTTGAATCTCAAGCTCTCTCATAGACAGTATACAGCTGGTTCCCGTTATTTTATCAAGTCCATAGCAGCTTTATTCATAATAAATTTTTTAAAAACATTTTAAAAGTTAAAGTTAATAGATCACACAGAACGTTACATTAAAAAAACGTAAGTTTCCCATACAACCCACTCCCCACCTCCCCACCCCCACCATTTTTGTAAATTATTTTTTTGAAGATGCATACATCACAAAATAGGTTACATTAAAAAAACGTAAGAGGCTCCCGTATACCCCCATCCCACCCCACTCCTCCCACACCAACAACCTCCCCCATGATTTTTTTTTAATTTCTCTCCCCTTCCCCCCTGCCCCGCCCCAGCTGTCTGCTCTCTGTGTCCATTCGCTGTGTGTTCTTCTGTGTCTGCTTCTATTCTAGTCAGCAGCCTGGGAATCTGTCTCTTTTTGTTGCGTCATCTTGCTGCATCAGCTCTCCGTGTGTGCAGCGCCATTCCTGGGCAGGCTGAACTTTCTTTTGCGCTGGGCAGCTCTCCTTACGGGGCACACTCCTTGCACGTGGGGCTCCCCTACTCAGGGGACACGCCTGCGTGTCACGGCACTCCTTGCGCGCATCAGCACTGCACATGGGCCAGCTCTACACGGGTCAAGGAGGCCCAGGGTTTGAACCATGGACCTCCTATGTGGTAGGTGGACACTTTATCTGTTGAGCCAAGTCTGCTTCCCCTCCCCCATCATTGTGGCACACTTATTGCACTCGGCAAACACATTTTGGAGCACTGCTGCACCACATGGAGTTTACCCTGTAGTTCACACTCTCCCCCAGTACCTTCAGTGGGTTATGGCAGGATATATAATTGCCCTGCATTTGTCCCTGCAATATCATTTAGGCAACTCCAAGTCCCAAAAATGCCCCCACATCACATCTCTTCTTCCCTCTCCCTGCCCTCAGCAACTACTGTGGTCACTTTCTCTACCTCAATGCTACAATTTCTTCTATTACTTGTCACAATAGTTTTAGAGTAGAATATCAGTAAGTCCACTCTAGTCCATATTTTATTCCTCCATCCTGTGGACCCTGGAATGGTGATGTCCATTCCACCTCTAGATCAAGAGGGAACTTAAATTTCACATGGATGATGGATGCAATTCTTCTGCTTGCAGTTGTAGGCACTCTTGGTTCCCTGGTGTGGTGGTTGACCATCTTCACCTCCCCGTTAGCTGACCTGGGTAAGTCCAACAAACCTGAGAGTAGGAGTTGCAATTCTGCTGAGGCTAAGGGCCCAGCTGGCACATGGGCAGTCCAGAGATTCAAGTCTCATAATAACTTTTAATTGGAAATGACACAAATGCCCAGCACAGAAGGCATAAATTGTGTTATATTCATACATGAAACATACATACATAGTGATAATAAAGAATGAACTATTGTTATATATAACATAGATGAATCTCACAGATATTATGATATAAAAAGAAGCCAGACAGAAAAGGATATAGATTGGATGATTCCACATACATGAAAGTCAAGAACCAGCGAAACTACACTATATGGATAGAAATTAGAATAGCAGTTACTTCTTAGGGCAGATAAAGCCTGGGAAGGGTCATGAGTAATCTTTATGGGTTGCTAGAAATGTTCTATATCTTAGTGGGGTGTTGGTTACACCAATGTTTGTGTATAGAAAAACCCAGTTAGTGCACCTTATAAATTTTACTCTACATATGTTCTTTCTCAATTTAAAGAACACTTTGTGTTTTAGTGCCTAAACTTCCTGTCAAAAGAATTGGACTCCAAAATCTCCATTCCTCTATCTCCTCAGCACACATATATGCAATTTATTCTATAACCCTTCGAGGGGCCCAGCCTTGTTTAGAGAGAGGGAATCAATTCCAATCCCCTGCCTCACAAGGGATCAAGACCTTCTCTCAGACTCCAAGTGAAGGCTAAATCAAAGTCCTTAAGTTCCAACTCCACATTCCCACACATATACCCCTAACTCCTTCTCCCTCCCCAGGTCAGTTGATCTTATTTAATGTCTGGTTTAATGTTAGAAGAAAAAATGTTCAACCAACAACCTTCTTGAAGATTTTTAATATAAATCGAAACTTTAACATAAACCAAATGTTTGAACCGAAGTAAAAAATGAAGTGGCATCTTCATTCTCCAGCTATTTTATGGCACTTTCCCTCCACCTTACCCACTAGACCATCCTGTCTCATGTACTTCTAATTCAAATGGGAAAAATTGGGAGATTAACATTTGCAGACCAATGTCAGTTAATACATTCTACCACATCATAACACATTTCATTCCATTACATTTGAGAAAACTGGTGAGATATAGTGTTTAACTGAAATAGAAAAAGAAAGTCCATATTTTTGGTCCACATGTCTTTTTTCATGTGATCTTTTCCCTAGCTCTCCTGGCAGTTTAATTCCAACCAATTAATTTTCCCATGCTAATAACTAGAGCAAAAGGTAGGAAAGAATTTTATATAATCACTATGATTACTAAAAATGTGGAAAAACAGGGTGGGGCAAGAGGGAGATGATGCAAAACAAAGTAGAAGGGGAGGGAATATCGGTATTTTAGAAATGATTCTCACATGTTTACTCTAGCAGTGGTTACAGAGAGCATCCAGTAGATCAAAGGTCAGGAGAGATGCATGACCTTCAACCAATCAGGAATGCTGTCGCCTAGAATCTGAAAAACTGAGCAGATCTTCCCATAAGTGCAGCTGAGAATAAAGAAGTACCATCTCAACACATATTGCTCTTATCTAGGATTTTAAAACCCTGAAACATATCCCATGAGCAGGTTTGAGGGTGGGAAAGTGGAGAGGAGCGTATTATTCTTAATGGGATGGGGGAGTGGGGTATACGGTAACAAAAAATATTTGTGCATGGATAACTTATTGAATGAATAAATCATCTATCTTCCTTCAGACTTTGCCATTCTAAAGAAGAATCATCCTGGGGATATAGTCAATAACATGTTTATTGTCCCTGTGGTGGTGAACAGTGCCAGCACCTCCATCATAGAACAATGAAAAAGATAAAGGACGCACCTTAATTAACACTATTGGGTATAACCTTCATTTCCCATTCATAGCAATTCCTTGAAGGATACTGAAGGCTCCATTACTCTATTGAGTGCCAATGAATTCAGTTTATACTATATACATTTGTATTTGTTTATTTTGCTACATATTTTAATAGACTCATGGCACTTAATAGCTGTAAGTAGCAACTTGGATTCTCTGGGCTTGCTTCCTCTACAAAATGGGGACACCAGTGCCTACCTCAGAAGACTAGGGATTAAATGAGTCAATATATAAAATATTTAAAATAGGGCCTGGAAAAGTATTATGTAAGTATTAGCTATTACTATCTCTAACTAAGTTGTAAGTGGCTTTCATAGGGACTTATTTTAATAATTACAGAGTTTGATCATTTCTACTTAAATTCTGTGAATGACTTCCACAGTTAAATCTCTAGCCCAGCCTATCCCCTAAAGAGCTCTCCTATGTTTCATTCAAACATTTACTGAAGTCCTATGAACAAGGTATTTTGCTAACTGCTTCAGAGCCCAAAACAATCATTTCCCTGCCAATGGGAAGTATACAATCGCCTCCTCATGCTTGTCATGCCTACCTTCCCCTTTGTGAGCCCTAATAAGGAATTTGAATTTCTTTCTTTCTATAGTGGGAAGCCACTGAAGAGTTCAGAACAAGGGAATGAAATCACCCAATTCACTCTGGATAATGCAAAGAGAATGAACTGGAAGACAGAGCAGAAGCAGGGAGAGGAGTCAAACTGCTGTTGGGGAGAAGCAACAATAGAGTATGGCAGCTTGGATAATTTTGATTTCTAGCTTAACCAACTGGTGCAAGTGGTGCTGCTTCCTGAAGCTTGGGTTAGGAACACATTTTTTTTTCTGGTGGAGGAGTAAGAAAATGATAAAAAGAGATGCCCACGCTATCCAAATACATATGTAAGTGGATAGCTAACTCTAAGAGTCAGACACTCAAGAGGATATGTTTGTGCTAGAGACATAAATTTAGAAGTACTTAGACTCATAATGGAGATTACGAAGATTTTTGTATCAGAGTCAAAGAAAATTTTATAGAGGGAATTGGTTTGAGAGCCTAATTAGAAACTGAATCAGCATTACTTGACAATTGCTTTGAGGTAGTAGAGTCTAAGATGACAAAGTTCTTTCAGGCTTAGAGGACTAAGTGGAAAGATTCCCTTTACTATGACTTGTAAAGATGATGCTTCAGTCTATCAGATACACATGATTGAGGTCACATGCATCTAGGTGATGCCCAGTTAGCAGTTTCAAATACAATCCTGAAGCTTCAGGAAGCGATCTGGGCTAGAGGTTGAGATTTAGGAGATATTACCAGGCTTTCACCTTCTGTCTCCAGTAACAGGGTCAGCCTGGTATGCTAAGCAGGAGTCAGTAAACTACTGCCTTTCAGAACATTAGCCACTACTCACATGTAGCTACTGAGCATTTGAAAGGTGGCTAATGCAACTGAGCAACTGAATGTTTAATTTTCATTAGTTTAAATTTAGGTTTAACAGCCACATCTGGCCAGTTGCTAACATATTAGACAGTACAGTTCTAGAACAAGTCAGAATCTTCCACTAGGGAGACCCAAGGAAATCAGATTCCACTAAGCTTCCTGTGAGGGCTCTGACAGAGGACCCTGCCCCAGTCTTTAAACCCACCTGACCCACTGTAATAGGTTGAAAAATGTCCCCAAAGATATCAGGGCCTATCCCTGTAACCTGTCAATGTTACTGATGTGACTGAATTTTGTATCCCAGCTGGGATATGTTCTTGGTCTTGGTCTACATTCTGGTATGTGGGACCATTGTAAATAAGATCTCTTCCAAATGGTACTTCAGTTAAGGTGTGGCCCAGCTGAATCTGGTTGGGCTTTAATCTGGATTACTGGAGTCCTTTATAAACACAATGAAGGTCAGGTGGAGAGAGAAGATGGGAAGAGGTCAGAAGGTGGAAGTCAACAGGCAATCAGAAGTCAGAAGTCCACAGAACCTGGAAGAAAAAGGAGAAGACATCACCATGTGCATTGCCATGCGACGGAAAAGCCAAGGAATCCCAAAAAATTGCTGGTCTGTCAGAAGGTACCAACTCTGGGAGGAAGCGAGCCTTCCAGCCTCTGAGCCAATAAATTGTTGTCGAGCCAAGCTATTATATGATTTTTTTTTTTACTGCTGGGAAACTAAAACGGTTAATTTATGTATTAGTCAGCCAAAGAGGGGCTGATGAAAAATACCAGAAATTGGTTGGTTTTTATAAAGGATATTTATTTGGGGTAGGAGCTTACAGATACCAGGCCATAAGGCATAAGTCACTTCCCTCGCCAAAATCTATTTTCATGTGTTGGAGCAAGATGGTTGTTGGCATCTGCAAGGGTTCAGGCGTCCTGGGTTCCTCTCTTCCTGGGGCTTGCTTTGCTTTCCTCTGTGTGCTTTCCTCTCTGTGCTTAAGGCTTCAGCATCAGACTCCAACATCAAAACTCCAACATCAAAAACCCTCAAACTCCGTCCTTTGCCATGGTTTTTATCTAATGACATGGCCCAATCAAAGTCCTAATCATAACTTAATCACACCCAGGTACAGACCAGATTACAAACATAATCCACTATCTGTTTTTGGAATTCATAACCATATCAAACTTCTATACTTTATTAGGAAAAAGAATCTGTGGATGTGATTAAGTAAAGGATCATGAGATGGGAAGATTATCCAGGATCATCTGGGTAGGCCCTCTGTGCCATCACAAGCATCCTTATAAGAGAGAAGCTGAGGGAGATATGATAGCACACACAGCAGAGAGATGATGTGAAGACCCAACAGACAGGGACTTGAAGATGGAGACTGTATCAGGGCTCTCTAGGGAAATAGAACCTACAGGAGAAACCTGTAAATAGTATGGGTTTTTATAAAGTGGTCTCACATGATCATGGGGAGGCACAAGTCCAAATTCCATAGTGCAGGCTGCAAGTCAGGGACTCCAAGGAAGTTCCTTGATGAGTTCCCCAGGAGATGCTGGCTATCTGAAGTAGAGATGGGAATTCTCTCTCTGAAGGCTGAAATCACTTCTCCTTTTTTTTTTTTTAAGATTTATTTATTTATTTAATTCCCCTCCTCCCCTGGTTGTCTGTTCTCTGTGTCTATTTGCTGCATCTTGTTTCTTTGTCCGCTTCTGTTGTCGTCAGCAGCACAGGAAGTGTGGGCGGCGCCATTCCTGGGCAGGCTGCACTTTTCTTTTTGTGCTCGGTGGCTCTCCTTACGGGGTGCACTCCTTGCACATGGGGCTCCCCTACGTGGGGGAAACCCCTGCGTGGTGCGGCACTCCTTGCGCTCATCAGCACTGTGCATGGGCCAGCTCCACACGGGTTAAGGAGGCCCGGGGTTTGAACCGTGGACCTCCCATGTGGTAGATGGACGCCCTAACCACTGGGCCAAGTCCATTTCCCACACTTCTCCTTTTAAGGCCTTCAATTGATTGGATGAGATGTCACTCATTGCTGAAGGTAATC
This sequence comes from Dasypus novemcinctus, assembly GCF_030445035.2. Lineage (NCBI taxonomy): Eukaryota > Metazoa > Chordata > Mammalia > Cingulata > Dasypodidae > Dasypus > Dasypus novemcinctus. The sequence continues at coordinate 152,649,802 of NC_080673.1, read as the reverse complement.
TCAGTTGACTGTAGATGCAATCAACTCACTGATGGTTAAAGTACATGAAATGCCCTTGTATTACAATTAGCCTAGTGCTTGCTTGACCAAACAACCGGGCTCCATTTCCTGGCCTAGGTTAGGGTTAGCCTAACCATCACAGTGACCTTGCAGACTGGAGTGATGCAACCACAGCCAAGGAATGCAGGTAGCCAGCAGAAGCTCAGAAGAGCCAAGTAATGGATTCTTCCCTAGACACTCTGGAGGGAGCATGGTCTGCTAACACCTTGATTTCAGCCAAGTGATACTGATTTTGGACTTCTGGCCTCCAGAACTGTGATAGAATACACTTATATTGTTTTTTGTTTTTTTTTGTTTTTTTTTTAAATTTTTTTATTTTTTATTGACTTTGTAATAATATTACATTAAAAATATATATGTGAGGTCCCATTCAACCCCACCCCCCCACCCCCCCTCTCCCCCCCCCCAATAACACTCGTTCCCATCATCATGACACATCCATTGGATTTGGTAAGTACATCTTTGGGCACCTCTGCACCTCATATACATTGGTTCACATCATGGCCCATACTCTCCTCTATTCCATCATGTAGGCCCTGTGAGGATTTACAATGTCCGGTGATTACCTCTGAAGCACCATCCAGGGAAGCTCCATGTCCCGAAGACGCCTCCACCTCTCATCTCTTCCTGCCTTTCCCCATACCCTTTGTCCATTATGTCCACTTTTCCCAATCCAATGCCACCTCTTCTATGTGGACACTGGATTGGTTGTGTCCATTGCACCTTTATGTCAAGAGGAGGCTCAGATTCCACCTGGATGCTGGATGCAATCCTCCCATTTTCAGTTGTAATCACTCTAGGCTCCATGGTGTGGTGGTTGTCCTTCTTCACCTCCATCTTAGCTGAGTGTGGTAAGTCCAATAAATCAGATTGTAGGTGCTGGAGTCTGTTGAGGCTCAGGATCTGGCTATCACATTGTCAGTCCAGAGATTCAAAAACTCTTAAATCTGTGGTAATCTGCTATAGTGGCTGCAGGAAACTAATATACCTATGCACTCATCATTCCACAAGCAAGTCACTCCTGCTGGTATTCTGCAGTGACCTGGGACACAGACACAAACACCTTGATGCTTCTAATCTGTTTTCATGCTAATTCAGTATTCTCTCTTCGTTTTGCAACCCAAATTTCCACACTGTCTCTGGTCCCTATATTTTAAAAATCCTCCCATAAAATTAGTAGTCTTATCTTTCCTTCATACGCATTACCCGGGTCACCTTTCTGTGTTTCTTTCAGCAGGAAGTCTCCTCCATCTCAACGTCAGGAAACCCTGTCCAGGGATTCAACTACTTTTCTTGCTCCCCCAACAAAGGTGGGGTTGGGGGGAGTCAAGTGCTGAGTTCTAGACCTGGCATTGGTGGCAGCAGCTCTAGTCAACACATGGGATACAGATACAAAGGGAAAATGGAAGCAGAGATGATGAGTTAATACTCCATGGTTTGAAAAGGGCCAGAAAACATCACATGCATGGATTACCAAGCCTCCAATGTGAGTCCTCTCTCATAACAATCAGTGCTTTTCAAAAGAGGCCAAATATCCTTACCTGCCTTGCTGAAGAGTAACCTACAGGTCTTCCTAAAGAACCTGGAGAGTTTTTTTCTGGGATAACCCCAACCACACTGGGGTTGTCAAGAGGCAAAGCTAAAGATCAGTATGGCTTGGAGCCTGACACATCATGGGCCAAGGTTGGTCATTCAAGATGGCTCCCAAGGGTTTGTCTCAAAATGTCCACAAGGCAGGGAGGCAGATCTGGCTCAACCGATAGAGTGTTTACCTACCATATGGGGGTTCAGGGTTCAAACCCAGGGCCTCCTGACCGATGTGGTGAGCTGGCCCATGCACAGCGCTGATGTGTGCAAAGAGTACCATGCCACGCAGGGGTGTCCCCTGCACAGGGGAGCCCCACATGCAAGGAGTGCACCCTGCAAGGACAGCTGCCCCACATGAAAAAGAGCAGCCTGCCCAGGAGAGGCGCCACACACATGGAGAGCTGATGCAGCAAAATGCTGCAACAAAAAGCAACACAGATTCCCAGTGCTGCTGACAAGAATGCAGCAGACACAGAAGAACACACAGTGAAAGGACACAGAGATCAGACAATGGGGGGTGGGGAGGGGAGGAAAAAAATCCACAGGGCAATGGCCTTCCAAGACAAAGGCCAGAGGACCCACCTGCAGAATTAGCAATAACCCTCGTTCTAGTTGCCAACATAGCTCCTCCACAGAGAAGTCAGCCTTTTCATCCTTCAGCATTATTTTGGTGAGGTAGAGTGTGAATCAGGTAGAGCCTGAACTTTGCGGGCCAAGTAGCTAAGGGGAACTGGAAGCCATGGATCCATGCCAGAAAGTCTAGTTTCTGACTGCTGGCAACAAACAAAATAAATATTTTAAATATACCACTTAAACAATGGTATAAAATTGTTTGTACCTAGAAATAAATCTTCAAAGAAAATTATAAAGTGTTATTGATATTAAAGAAGACCTATGTATAAAAGGAAAAATATACTAAGTTTATAGACTTGAAGATTCAATAGGACTAAGATAATAAATCTTAATCCCAAATTGATTTATGGAATTAATGTGCTCCCAATCAAATCCCCAATTTTTTGCAGAACTTAATAAACTGATTCTAACATTTATATGAAAGTGGGAAGGGCTAAAGATAGGTGAGACTCTTGAAAAAGAACAGGGTTGGGGAGCTTGCCAAAGGGGTGCCAAAGCAACCCAGAAAGGGGTTGGCCTTTATAAAGGGAATTTATTTGGGGTAAAAGTTTACAGTTCTAAGGCAGTGAAAAGTCAAAATTGAGGCACCATCAGAGGTGCTTTCTCACCAAAATCAGCTGCCATGTGTTGAAGTAAGATCTCTGCCAAGGTCTGAGCTCATCTGAGGGCAACCAGGCATAGGGCTTGTTTCTTTCCTGGGCTTTCTCTATCAGTCTCGGCTGCTCCGCATTCTTCCTGAGTTCAGCTGTGGGCTATCAGGTGTATGGCAGGCCTTGTCTCTTCCTGAGCTGCTCTGTGAGCCAAGCCTCTTTGTGTTTAAGCGATCCTCTGGCTTTCTCTCATGTGGCAGGATGAAAAATGATGGCTTCCTTTTCCTGTGTCTGTCTGTCTCTCTCTGTGTCTCCATTTATATTGGACCCAGCAAGAGAGCAGAGACTCAACCTGAGTCATGTCTCACTGATGTAGTCCAATCAAAAGCCCTAAAGCTTAAGTGAAAGAAACTAGACAAAAGGTACTATATATTGTTTGACTCCATCTATACAAAATATAAATACAAATAAATTAGAAAGATGGAAACAGAATAGCAGTTATGTATGTCAGGGGAAGCATAGAGAGATTGAGTGTTGATTATTAAGGGGTAGAGCTTTTTTTGTTTGTGTGTTTTTATGATGATGATGATGATGATGATGAAAATGGTCTAATAACAATTGATGTGATGAATGCACAGCTGTGTGGTTATATCAACTATACTTGTACACTTTGGATGTATTATATTTACTACCATGTATCAATAAAATAGATTTTTAAAGAAGCCCTATGGTGATCTTATCAAGTAATCTAATCAAAGGGCCCTCAACCAAAGTTAATGCAATCAAAGGGTATCACACCCACAGGAATAGAATAATTTAAAAATATAATCTTTCTCTTTTTGGAATTCATAAAATAATAAACTCCCACGGGTACCATGACTAATTTGGAGCTTTAGTAATTAGGACAGTGTGCCACTGAAGTAGGGATAGACAAATAGACCAATGGAACACAGTGGTCCCACCAAACCAAATCACAACACCCCCACCCAACCCACTTCTCTGAGGTCATCTCCTATTCTCCCCCTTGGTTATCTTCTTTGCTACTGGCCTAGTGGTTATTCAAACACTCCAAGCATGTATCTGCCTCATTGCCTTCTGCCTGGAATGGTCTTCCTCCAGATAACTGAATGGCTCATTATAAGTGAGCATTTTTTGACCTTTCAATTTACAATAGCAACTCCTTCCCACACGCCATATTCCCCAGCCCTCATTAGTTTTTTTCCTTTGCCCTTGCCACTGTACATCAAGCCATATGCATTCCTTTTTTGCTTTGTTTATTATACCCATTAAAATGCAAAAACAATGAGGTAAACTCTGCGATTTTGCCTGTTTTGCTCACTAGTGTATCCTCAGCACCTAGAACAGTGTCAGGTACATGGGAGGTATTCAGTAAATTTCTGTGGAATGAATTCAGGAATGTGTGAACAAATTTATTGAGATTCCATCATGTATAAGATTTATACTAGAAGCTCTGTGGGGTGGGTGTCCACAAGGGTCAGGCTCGCAGTCTTCTTGGGCAGCATACCAGAGTGGAAAGTTCATGAGCTTTGAAGGCAGAAACACTTGGGTTTGACTGACCACTCCATCACTGACGACAAGCTGTGTGACCCTATCCTGGTTTCTTTTCATCTCTGAGATAGAACCCCTTTCACAGGGCTGCTCTGCTAATAAAATGAAGTCGTGTGTGGAAAGTTCCCTGCACAGAATAGGTCCTCAATAAATGTTAGCTCCTCTCTGCCTTCTTCTTTTCTGTACACTGGGGATGATAAAATCTTCCTTAAGGAGAGCCAATAAGATTCATCTAAGCCAAAGAGCCACACACATCCCTTGTTGCACAGTTGTTCAAGAGATGTGAGTTTCATGAACATTTGAACAATGGAAAACAGAATAAGGTCTAAATGGGAGTAGAGAGTGATCATTTCTGACTGGTGTGGCCAGCAAAGGTTCTTAGAGAAGTGATATGTCAGCTGAGTCTCAAAGGATGGTAGGTGCTCCTAAGAGATGAAGAACCAAAAGGGAAAGAGTACCTTCCAGATGAAGCAAATGGCATGAGCAAAGTCATATTTTGGTGGTGGTGGTGGTAGGATGGTCAAATTCCACTCTGAAAGAAGTTGCTTGGTTTGCACTTTGCAAGTACTACAGGTGGAGGGTTGACCTTGGTGGCTAACATGTCAAATTTGCTTCTGCTACTCCTTTTTCTATATCATTTGGCTTCCCCTGCTGCATAGAACATCTTGGTGTCCAACATGCTATTAATGCTATATTTATGCAGTGGGGCAGATGGACAGAGAGTGACCAACTTTAAACAGGGAGCAACATGATTAGTTCTTTCAGGTTATTCTGGTAGCAGGGTGGAAATGGATAGAACAGGGTCGGGTAAGTTTGGGCAAGATGATAGGCAGGAGAGCAGTTAGAAGCCTTTGTGGGCCTAAATTAAAATGATGGTAATGGGAGGGACATGAACACTTTTGAGAGATGTAATAGATGTTGCTTCTTTTCCTTCCCAGCCTGTATTCATGCTTCCTGCTTACTTTTCTCTGCTTTCCACCACATGTGCATTGGTTCTCATTTCCTTCTTTCTTTTGCAGCAGCTCAACACATCCTAATCCTGTGTGAATCCAACCACCAACGTTTTCCCCTTCTACCAGAGCCACTGATCTTTACAGGAATATGACCTCTCAACTCAGTGGGACAAACAAAGCCCCCGACAGTTCTTTAACTTAGTCAAATACTTCTCCCATCACTCTGCCCTGGGACTTCACAGCCTCCTCTCTCCAAGTCACCTGACACTTTACCCTGCCTCACTTCACTCTCAGCAGGGACCTTAAATCCTACTTCACAGAAAAGACCATTGGAGGTAAACTCAATGCACCTATAGTGGCACCTGTCCTAACATCCTTCCTGCTGGTCCAGCCTTAGCATGTGACTTTAGTCTGGCTGCCCCACCCCGGCATGAAGCTGGCTCCATAAAAGCATAGCTGGCTGGGTTTCCTCCTCTCCAGCTAGGCCTCACCAGCCTTCTGCCTGGGGCTTTTTAAAATTTTTTTATTTTTTAGGAGGCACCAAGGATTGAACTCAGTACCTTGCACATGAGAAGCATGTGCTCAGTCACTGAGCTACACCCACTCCCTGTCTTCCTGGGGCTTTAGAAAGACCACTCTCTGCTTTATTTCCTCAGATCTGAGCCTGGGGTCTAAGGCTTTCTACTCACTCCCTGGACCTGTTTGCTTTGGGCTGCTCTAGGTCAATGCCTCTCTTGAATTAAGTCTAGCTTTGTCGTGGGTCCTCTATTCCTTCATAATTGATACTTAGAAATTGATTTTTGTATCTAGCAAATTTACTAAACTCTCTTATTAATTCAAACAATTTATATGCAGACATTATTGAAGTTTTTATTACTGCAGTTTCATCTATCTTTAAATAATAACAGTTTTGTTTCTTGCTTTGAGCTTTGAGCTGGCTAGGGCCTTCAGTAAAACATTGACTGAGATAGGTGATAGTATTCTGAATACATATTTTGAAGATAGGGCCAACAGGATTGTATTAGTCAGCCAAAGGGGTACTGATGCAAAATACCAGAAACCTGTTGGCTTTTATAAAGGGTATTTATTTGGGGTAGAAGCTTACAATTACTAAGCCATAAAGCATAAGTTACTTCCCTCACCAAAATCTATTGCTGTGTGTTAGAACAAGATAGCTGCTGACAAATGCAGGGGTTCAGGCTTCCTGGGTTCCTCTCTGCCAAGGCTTGTTTCTCTCTGGACTCAGCTACTCTGTTTTCTCCACAAGGTCAGCTGTAGACTATGAGGCTCTCTAGGCTTTGCCTCTCTCCACAAGGTCAGCTGTAGACTATCAGGCAAATGGCTCTGTCTCTGTCTCTGGGGTTTCTACCATGTCTAAACACCATGTCTAAGCACCATGTCTATTCCTCTGTGTTTGTCTCCTGGCTCAGGTCCCCTCTTCCTGGGGCTTAATTCTCTTTCCTCTGTGTGCTTACTTCCTGGGGATCCAGCTCAAGACTCCGGCATCAAACTCCAAATCAAAACTCCAACATCAAAACATCTCCAACTCTGTCATTTGCCATGCCATGCCACTACTAACATGGCCCAATCAAAGCCCTAGTCATAATTTAATCATGCCCAGGTACAGATCAGTTTACAAATATAATCTTATATCCATTTCTGGAAGTCATAACTATATCAAACTGCTACAAAGATTTACTGACAAATTTTACTTAGGCTGTGAGAGAAAAAGAAGAATCAAGGTCAGGTCCAAGGTTTTTGGCCTGAACACTGGAAGAATCACATTGCCATTTCCTGTAGGCAAGCCCAGAGTTTTGTTATCCATATAGTGATGGGTAATTAAATGAGGGGTGGGGAACACTGACTGAAACGTACTAATGATCTTTATTACATGTTTTAGACTAATTTTCCACTTTTGCACTCCAATATGGATTTAAACATTTACAAATGTTCTCACTGAGATTCAACATCTAGCTTCTTTAGTCACTGCCCTCAGCTTATGGGGATTGTCTGAATATAAACTGTGCACACTGATTAAAATCCAAACCAAATACAAACAATAAGAATTCCTGATCATTCAAGATGGTGAAGTGAGACACTTCAGGATCTGTCCACCCACAGAAGCTCTGAACAACCAGCAAGAACTGGCAAAAACATCTTTCTCAAAGCACCAGTAACAGAGTGAGCATGGAATCAAGAAAAAGGCTACTTAAAAGTGGTGGGAGAGTTAGGGCAAGATGGCAGCTGAGTAAGGCATTCCAAGAGTCAGCTTATCCTACAGAGCAGTTAGTAATCTAAACAGAGCTATCTAAAGCACCTGTTTGGGGGCCCAGGAGACCAGAAGATCATCCTGCAACATCCTTGAAAGAATTAAGGAGGAGACTGCCCCTCTGCAGTGAAGTTGCTTGAGTAGAACACCTCATACCACAAGGCCAGTGCCCATCCTCCACTGCCAGGGTAAGCCACTTCCGGAACTATTTTGTGGCTTGAGTTGGAAGCTCCAGTTCCCAAAAATGGGAGAGAAAGAGACATTGGCCACCAAAATCAGCTACTGATTAATAAATTCAACTGGCTAAAGTATAATCCTAAAAACAGCTAGAGTTTGAATCTGTCCAACTCTAAAAGAGGCCAGTAGCCACCACGTTAAATCTACCCCTGGCATGGGGGGAAGCAGGGCTGATTAAAAATCACAGTGACAACAGGGACCGGCTTATCGCCACCCAGACTGGATTGCAGCTGTAGCCTTGGACTCCAGCCCCACTTCCAACAGGGAAGAAGCTGGGGGGACCTGCATCACCTGGGTAACTGCAGACACTTTCAGCCAGAACAGACTGAAGAGTGGGACACCTATGGCTCTGTCCCTGCACCACAATAGCCTAGGAGAAGTGCTGTGTTTCCCCAGCCTCTCTGTACAATGGCAGGCACTTTTAGCCCACATGAACTGGTTTGTTGAGCACCTTTGATTCCATCTCCACCCCTCCACCCCAATAGGATAGGAGGGGGTTGGTGTTTCTTCAGCCTCTCTGAGCAACTGCAGGCACTTTTGGCCTACAGGGACTGAACTGTTGGGTGTCTGTGGATTCCCCTCTACACCCAAATAGGATAGGAAGGGGCTGGTATTTCCTCAGCCTTTCTGGGCAATGGCAGACACTTTTAGCCTACAGGGAATGAACTGTTGAATGCCTATGGTTCCATCCCCACCCTCTAAAGGGCAGGCATATTCATGGATTAAATTGTTGGGCACTCTGGAGGGTCCATCCCATCCCTGGCAGGAGAGGAGGGGGGCCAGTGCTATATCAGTCTACCTGGGCAACTGTGGTTATTTAAGTCCACATGGCATAGATTGCTGCCCACACCTGCAGCTCTATCCCCAACCCAAGCAGAGGAGGAAGGGGTGTGAAGCTTCATCAGTCTCTCTAAGCAACTAAAGATGGTCTTGGCCTGCACGACTTGGATTATTACACATGGCTGCAGCTCTGTCCCTACCCATGGCAGAAGAGAGAGCTGGGAGAAGCTTCATCAATTCCTGGGGCAATCCAGGCTGCTTCAGCTTCCACAGCTTACAATACCAACTATTGTACTATCAGCTCCTACTACACAAGCAGCAAAGGAGAAAAGGCAAAAAACCCTAAACTAAAGAGAGAAACCTTGCCAGGAATAAGTACTTCTAGCAAACCAGATGCCAAGACACCAACAAAAAATTACAATCCATACCAAGAAGCGGGAAGACATGACCCACTCAGAGGAACAAGATAAGCCTCCAGATGGCATAAAGGAGTTGAGACAACTAATTATAGATGTTCGAACAAATCTCCTTAATAAATTCAGTGAGATGGCTAAAGAAATTAAGGATATTAAGAAGACACTGAGGGGAGAAGATGTAGCTCAAGTGGTTGAGTGCCAGCTTCCCATATATAAGGTCCCAGGTTTGATTCCCAGTAGCTCCTAAAAACAATCAAATGAATACACCAACTCTCATTGGGGAGCAGATGTAGCTCAGTGGTTGAGTGCCTGCCTCCCAAGTATGAGATCCTGCATTCAAGCCTAGTCCTCCTATTTGTTAAAAAAGAAGATAATTCCGGATGAGCACAAAAGAATTGGAAAGCATATGTAGAAAAATAGCAGAGCTTATGAGAATGAAAGGCACAGTAAATGAAATTTAAAAATACACTGGAGGCTTATAACAGCAAATTTGAGGAGGCAGAAGAAAGGATTGGTGAACTTGAAGACACAGCCTCTGAAAGTGAACATACAGAAAAACAGATGAAAAAAAGAATGGAAAAAAATTGAGAAGGGTCTCAGGGAACTAAATGACAGCAAGAGATATGCAAACATACATGCCATGGGTGTACCAGAATGAAAATAAAAGGGAAAAGGTAGAAGAAGTATTTGAAGAAATAATTGGGGAAGCATATTTGGCCCAAGCAGTTAGGCACCTCTTCCCATATGGGAGGTCCTGGGTTCAGTTCTCAGGGCCTCCTAAAAAACAACAAAAACAACAACAACCAAAAGAGGCCAAAAAGCCAACTCAGAATTGCCTATGTGGCTCAGCAGTTGAGCTGCACACCACCTTCCACATATAGGGTCCCAGGTTCAATCCCCAGCCCCAGTACCTTAAAAAAAAAAAAAAAAAAGCATAGAAATTTTCACAATCCTATTGAACAACACAGATATCTTTATCCAAGAAGCACAACATATTCTCATCCAAATAAATCCAAACAGACCAACTCCACTGCAATACCAATCAGAATGTTAAATGCCAAAGAGAAAGAGAATTCTGAGAGCAGCAAGAGAAAAGTGATGCATAACATATAAGCATTACCCAATAAGAGTCAGTGCCAATTTCTCACCAGAAGCCATGCAGGCAAGAAGTCAGTGGTGTGATATATTTAAGACACTACAACAGAAAAACTGCCAGCCTAGAATATTTTATCTGGTAAGATTGTCTTTCAAAAATGAAGGTGGGTTTTGAATATTCACAGATAAATACAAAATGAGAATTTGCAACCAAGAGACTGACTTTGTAGGAAACACTAAAGGGAGTGCTACATCCTGAAAAGAAAAGACAAGAGAGAGGTTTATAAGAGAGTCTTGAAATGAAGATTATATCAGTAAAAATACCTAAAAGTGTAAAAAAGAGGGGTGAAAATAAAATATGACAGTTAAAACCCAAAGGTCCAAATGGATGATGTAGAACTGCCTTAATAGTAATAACATTGACAGTTAATGGATTAAACTCCTCAATCAAAAGACATAGACTGGCAGAATGGGTAAGAATATATGAGCCATCTATATGCTGTCTACAAGAGAGTCACCTTAGACTCAAGGATACTAATAGATTGAAAGTGAGGGAAGCGGATTTGACTCAACTGATAGAGTGTCTGCCTACCACATGGGAGGTCCACAGTTCAAACCAAGGGCCTCCTGACCCATGTGGTGAGCTGGCCCACACACAGTGCTGATGTGTGTAAGGAGTGCTGTGCCACACAGGGGTGTCCCCCGCATAGGGGAGCCCCACACATAAGGAGTGCGCCCTATAAGGAGAGTTGCCCTGTGTGAAAAAAGTGCAGCCTGCCCAGGTGTGGCACTGCACACATGGATAGCTGACACAGCAAGATGATGCAACAAAAAGAGACACAGATTCCCAGTGTCACTGACAAGAATGCAAGTGGACACAGAAGAACACACACAGTGAAGGGGCAGAAAGCAGATAACGGGGTAGGGGAAGGGGAGAGAAATAAATAAAAAATAAATCTTAAAAAAAAAAAAAGAAAGTGAAAGCCTGGAAAAAAAGATATTCCACTCATGCAGTAACAAAAAAAAAAAACAAAAAAAACTGAAGAGGCTATACTTATAAGAGATGAAATGTACTTTAAAAGCAAAATTGTTATTAGAGACAAGGAAGAACATTATATATTAATAAAAGGTGAAATTCACAAGGAAGAAATAACAATCATAAATGAGAAATAGAAATCTCTTCAATAACACTTGGATATGCCAATACACCACTCTCAGCATTGGATAGAATATCTGGGCAGAGGGTCAATAAAGAAACAGAGAGCTTGGATAATATGATAAGTGGACTAAATCTATAGACATATATAGAACACTGCACCACAAACAGCAGGACATACATTTTTCTCAAGTGTTCATGGATCTTTCTCCAGGATAGGCCATCTGTTGGATCACAAAGCAGATCTCAATAAATTCAACAAGCTCAAAATTATACATAGCCCTCTCCCTGATAACAATGGAATAAAGGTGGAAATCAACAAGAGGCAGAAAAAGGGAAAATTCACAAATATATGAAGATTAAACAACACATTCTTTATCAGTGGGTCAAAGAAGAAATTGTGAGAGAAATCAATAAATATCTCAAGACAAATGAAAATGAGAATGCAACATATCAGAAACTATGGAATGTAGCAAAGACAGTACTGAGAGAGAAATTTATAGCCCTTGATGCTTACATTTAAAAAGAAGAAAGACCTAAAATCAATGACCTAACTACACAGCTGGAGAAATCAGAAAGAATAGCAAACTATTCCCAAAGCAAGCAGAAGGAATGAAATAAATATCAGAGCAGAAATAAAAGAAATTTAGAACAAGGACAACATCAACAACAGCAACAACAAAAAAATAGAGAATTAACAAAATCAAAAGTTGTTTCTTCGAGAAGATTAACAAAAAAAAAAAAACCCCTTAGCTAGACTGACAAAGAGAAAAAGAGGAAGATGCAAATAAATAAAATAAAAAATAAAAACAGGGACATTACTACTGAAATTACTACAGAAATAAAAGAGTTCATAGAGGAGATTAGGACCAACTGTATGCCAACACATTAGACAATATAGACAAAATGAGAAAATTTCTAGGAATGTATGAGGAAATTACACTGACCCTAGAAGAAACAGAAGACCTCAAACAAATCAACTGCAAGTCAGAAGATTGAAACTGTCATCAAACAACTCCCCAAAATGAAAAGCCCAGGACCAGATGGTTTCACTGGTGAGTTCTACCATGCATTCAAAGATTTAATACCAATCTTACTCAAACTCTTCCAGAAAATTGAACAAGAAGGAGTGCTACCAAACTCATTTTAGGAAGCCAATATCACCCTAACACTAAAGCCGGATAAAGATATTATGAAAAAAGAAAAGTACAGACCCATTTCCCTAATGAATTCAGATACAAAAATCACAACAAAGTACTTGCTAATTGAATCCAACAACACATTAAGAATTATTTATCATGATCAAGTGGGCTTTATACCAGGCATGCAAGGGTGGTTTGACACAAGAAAATCATCAGCATAATACTCCACATTATTAAATCAAAGAACAAAAAGCACATGATCCTACTGATTGATGAAGAAAAGAATTTGACAAAATACAGCATCCTTTCTTGATAAAAATACTACAAAATATAGGAATTGAAGGAAACTTTCTCAAATGAGAAAGGCCATATATGAAAAACCCACAGCTAACATTGTAGCCAATGGTGAATGACTGAAAGCATTCCTGTTGAAATCAGGAACAAGATAACGATGCCCACTGTTACCACCGTTGTTCGATATAGTGCTATAGGCTCTAGCTAGAGCAATTAGGCAAGAAAAAGAAATAAAAGGCATTTATATCAGAATGCCTTTATCTAGAAAACTTTCACTATTCACAGATATGATCCTATATCTAGAAAGTCCAAAAAAAATCTATCTACAATAAAGTTGCTAGAGCTAATAAATAATTTCAGTACAGTATCAGGATACAAGATCAATATGCAAAAATCAGTGGTGTTTCTATATACTAGTAATACACAATCTGAGGAGGAAGTCAGGAATAAAATTCCATTTACAATAATGACTAAAAGAATCAAATATTTAGGAATAAATTTAACCAAGGATGTAAAGGACTTGCATTCAGAAAACTACAATGAATTGCTAAAAGAAATTTTAAAAGACTAAATAATTGGAAGAATATTCTATGCTCATGGATTGGAAGACTAAAAATCATTAAGACATCAATTCTATCCAAATTGATATACAGATTCAATGCAATCCCAATTAAAAAAATTCCACCAGCACTTTTTTAACAAATGGAAAACACAATTATCAAATTTATTTGGAAGTGAAAGGAGCCCTGAATAGCCAGAAACATCTTTAAAAGGACAAGCAAGGCTGAAGGACTCTCACTTCCAGACTTTAAATCATATTACCTTGCTACAGTGGTAAAAACAGCGTGGTACTGGCATAAAGGTAGACACATAGACCAATGGAACCAAAATGATGGTTCAAAAGCAGACTCTCACATGTATGGTCAAGTGATTTTTGACAAGCCTGTCAAACCCACCTACCTAGGGCAGAACAGTCTATTCAACAAATGGTGCTGGGAGAACTGCATATCCTTATCCAAAAGAAAGAAAGAGGACCCCTATCTCACACATTATACAAAAATTAACACAAAATGGATCAAAGGTCTAAATATAGGGAAGCAGCTGTGGCTCAAACAATTGAGCTCCCATTTATCATATGGAGGACCTGGGTTCGATCCCTGGGACCTCCTAGTAAAAAATATATAAAAGAAAAAGAAAAAAGGCATCCCAGACCTGCATGGTGAGGAGCAGGCCCCCACACAGAGAAGCAACGCACCAAGAAGATGATGACGCAACCAGACAGGGGGAAAAAAAGACCTAACTACAAAGGTTAGAACCATAAAGCTTCCACAAGAAAATGTGGGAAAGTATCTTCAAGACCTGGTGGTAGGTGGTGGATTCTTAAACCATACACTGAAAGCAAGAGCAATGAAAGAAAACATGGAAAAATGGGACCTCCTCAAACATAAACATTTTGTGTTTCAAAGGACTTCATCAGGAAGGTGAAGCGGCGGCACATTCAATGGAAGAAAAATTTGGAATCTACATATTCAGTAAGGGTTGATTTCCACTCTATATAAAGAGATCATACAATTCACAATGAAAGAGCAAGCAATCTAATTAAAACTGGGCAAAAGTCTTAAATAGACATTTCTCCAAAGAAGAAATGTAAATGGCCAAAAAGCACATGAAAAAAATGTTCACTGTCCCTAGCTATGAGGGAAATGCAAATCAAAATGACAATGAGATATCATTTCACTCCGCATAGAATGGCAAATACTTTTTGAAAAAACAGAAAACAGTAAGTGTTGGAGAGCATGTGGAGAAAAGGACCATTCCTTCACTGTTGGTGGAATGTAAAATGGTGCGGCCTCTGTGGAAGACAGTTTGTAGATTTCTCAGGAAGGAAAATATAGAAACTTCACATGATCCAGCAATTCCTCTATTAGGAATATATCCAGAAAAACTGAAAACTGTGACATGAACAAACATTTGCCTGCTGATGTTCATAGCAGCATCATTCACAATTGCCAAAAGATGGAAACAACCTAAGGGTCCATCAACCAATGAATGGATAAACAAAATGTGGTATATACATTCTATGGAACACTATGTTGCAGTAAGAAGAAATGAAATTGGGACCCATATGATAACATGGATGAATCTTGAAGACATAATGCTAAGTGAAATAAGCCAGACAGAAGACAAATATTGCACTGTCTCACTAATATGAACTAAATACGAAGAATAAATGTATAGAGCTAAAACCCAGAGTATAGGTTATTAGGAGATAAGAGGAGAGCTGCCGAGGAGTACTTGATGCTTAATGTATGTAGAATTTTAATTAGCTTTACTGTAAAATTGTGGAAATGGATAGAGTTGATGGTAACACAGTATAGTATCAGCTGGTTTATAAATGGGATTGTGGCTGAAAAGGGCTGTCTAGGGATGTAAATGTCAATTGAAATAAAGCTAGAGAGTAATGTAGGGACTGAATAACACAGTGAATCCAGAGGTGGATAAGAACTGTGTTTAATAGTACAAATGCAAGAATATCTTTCCGTGAACTACAACAGGTGTACATCACTATTGCAGTGTGCTGGGAATGTTGAGATGCATGGGGAAAATACAATTAATGTTACCTATGAACTACGGTGAACAAGAATACTGCAATATTCTTACATTAAAGCCAGGGATGTACTGTGTTAATAATAGTGGGGTATGGGAAAAAATGCCAAATATATGCTATGGACCGTAGTTAGTGGTAATAGTCTGATGATATTATCTCATAATCAGCAACAAATGTTCTACAATAGTGTGGTGTGTTGGTGAGTGGTGTTGTAAGGGAATTCCACACACGTTCATGATTGTTTTGTAAGTTCACAACTTCTGTATTAAATATATATATATATATATATATATATATATATAAATTTAAAGTGGTAGGACCTTGTGATACCCTGGCTGACCCTTCCTCTAATTCTCATCAGCTTGGCAGGGAGCCAGCCAGCACACCCAGTATGGATCCATGGTCCAAGTCAGAGGGAGCAGAATGACCTTCGTGCACACATTGGGAGTATGTTTCTTTCGCCCAATCTGTCTGGTGGTGGCCTCAGTGACTTGCCATCCCAGAATTTACACCAAATGTAGAAGGCAGCTTACAGAACTCTCCTACAGAACACTGTAGAAGAGCAGTCAAGTTCTGCAAGGAATTTCCAGCTCTAGGTCCTAAACTGTAAGAAAATTGTTTCCAGGAGAGAGGAGACATTCAGAACTGTGTGAAAGGGGGATTTCCTAGAGTCAAACACGCATGCCCCAAATGAGATGCATGCACAGAGAGGATCAGGTAGCTCACTATGGTTTGGCCTCGAGCGTTCTTTAAACTCATTGTATGGATAAGTCCTAAAGGAGAAAGATGTAATAAGTCAATCTGTAAAGACTAAGAAAGGTATTTTTTCCTCTTCTCAGAGGATTCGGAGTCTAAATTCCAGTAATAACATATTAAAATATTTTAAAAATCAAGGTTTCAACAAAAATTTATAAAACTTCAAAGTAACAAGAGGTATTTTAGTTTGCCAAAGGTTGCCAATGCAAAAATACCAGAAACGGGTTGGCTTTTATAAAGAAGATTTATTTGGGGTAAAAGCTTATAGTTCTGAGGCTGCGAAAATGTCAAAATCAAGGTATCATCAGAGACATTTTCTCACCAAAGTTCAGCTGCTAGTAGTCCTGGAGTCTTGCCACATGCTAAGGCAAGATGTTAGATCTGTTGCTCTCTCTCTACTTTCTCCTGCAGCTGGACTATGGACAATCAGGCATCTCTCCCTGGGATTCAGCTCCTTGAGCCTCTTGGGGTTTCTGTGTCTTTCTGCAACTATAGGCAAACCTGGAGTCCTCTCTCTCACATGGCCTTTTCAAAATGGCAGTGCTCCCTCTTCTTTGTGTCTCTCTCCATCTCCACTTAAATAAGGCTCCAGTAAGAGGGCAGAGCCTAGGTCATGCCTCACTGATGTAGTCCAATCAAGAGCAGGTACAAGGGAGCTTCAGTAGGATTAGTGCTGATTTCTCATTGGAAACCATGGAGGCAAGAAGGCAGTGGGATGAATTATTTAAAATGCTGAAACAAAAAACTGTCAACCAAGAATTCTTTATCTAGCAAAACTGTCTTTCAAAATAGAGGGACAGATTAAAACATTCCCAGAATCAACAAAAGCTGAGGGAATTTATCACCACTAGACCAGTCCTACCTGAGATGCTAAAGAGAGTTCTGCAGGTAAGAGGCAAAGACAACAGGCAATAGTTTAAAGCTGCACGAAGAAATAAAGTTCTTCAGTGAGGGTAACAACATGGGTAAATATAAATGCCAGTACTACTGTACTTTTGGTTTGTAACTCCACTTTTTAATTCCTACAGGATCTAAAAGGCAAATGCATAAAATACAATGAGAAATCAGTGGTTGTGGACTCAAAAGGTTTAAACATGTAAGAATTAGATAAAGATGGATGGACAGAGGGTATAGGAACATAGTTTTTTGGTACAAAGTTGGCATCAAAGCAAACAAGAGTGTTATTGATTTAGGATGTTAAATTTAAGCCCCATGGTAACTACAAAGAAAATACTGGAGATTATGCAAGCTCATAGAGACTGAAATTAGAGTACAGATTGCCAGAGGCAGGGGGCAAGAGGAATGGGAGTTCATACATAAAGAGTGTAAGGTTTCTGGTTGGGAAGATGGGAAAATCTTAGTAATGGAAGGTGGTGAGGGTACTACAACACTGTAAATGTGATTAATCCCACTGAATGGTATGCTTGGGAGTGGTTGAGATGGAAAATGTGTATACACCTTACAATTTAAAAAGAAAGAGCAACTAAAGAGACAATGACAATCCAATGTCCACATAGAAGAGGTGGCATTGGATTGGGAAAAGTGGACATGGTGGCTGATGGGTATGGGGAAAGGCAGGAAGAGATGAGAGGTGGAGGCGTCTTTGGGACATGGAGCTGCCCTGGATGGTGCTTCAGAGGCAATCACCGGACATTGTAAATCCTCACAGGGCCCACTGGATGGAATGGAGGAGAGTATGGGCCATGATGTGGACCATTGACTATGAGGTGCAGAGGTGCCCAAAGATGTACTTACCAAATCCAATGGATGTGTCATGATGATGGGAACGAGTGTTGCTGGGGGGGGGGGGGGGAGAGGTGGGGTGGGGGGGTGGGGTTGAATAGGACCTCACATATATATTTTTAATGTAATATTATTACAAAATCAATTTTTTAAAAATGTAAAAAAAATAAAAATAAAAAATAAAAAAAAAATAAAGAGACAATGACAACTACTGCAACACTTGTTCCTGGATGGGATCTAGCAAATGAAAAGGCTCAAAGGGACATTATTGGACCATATGAAAAAGTTGGAATATAGACTATAAGCTTTATATTAATGTTAAATTACTTGCACTTGCTAACTATTCTTAAGGTGGTTACATAAGTGAATATCCTTGTTCTTGGGACATGTATATGACAGTATTTAGTGTTTGAGGAGAATGATGTATACAACCTATACTCAAATATTCAGAGAATGAATTGGTAGGTGGGTAGATAGATAAATAGGGAGAGAGAGACAGAAGAGGGGTAAGTGAGGGAGAGAGGATGACAGGGCAAATGTGGCAATATGTGAAGATTGGTGGGTCTGGGTATCTGGGGGGGAGGGGTATGTTGGAGTTCTCTGTATGGGGCTTGTATTATTTTTGTAACTGTTTTGTAAGTTTTAAAGTATTTCATAATTTTTTTTAAAAGGTTTATTTTATTTAGCCCCGCCCCCTTGCTGCTTGCTTGCTGTCTGCTCTGTGTCCATTCGCTGCGCATTCTTCTGTGTCTGCTTGTCTCCCTTAGTTGTGTCATCTTGCTGCGCCAGCTCTCCGCAGGTGCAGATGAGCTTGCCTTCACAAGGAGGCCCTGGGAAGCAAACCCAGGGCCTCCCATATGGTAGACGGGAGCTCAACTGGTTGAGCCACATCCGCTTCCTTATTTCATAATTTTTTAGAAGTTCCTGTTCCCCTACTGTACTACTTTAAAAAAAAATATTTACTAATTCACTTGCCTTACTTTTCTAAATAAAAAATATAGAGAAAAAGTCCAAACCAGAAAATATGGCATAATTTTCTCTCCAGCCTCAACCTTTCCTCTTCCCATTCCCCACACACTTACATCCCTGTCTTCTTTTGTAACCTTTCCCCAAATCAGGTAACAGTAAGAGAGAGTCCTACCCAGGAAATGTGGGCCTTGCCATGCACTTACAAGCAGCTTCTCTGGAACACTGTCACAGAAAGGCCAATTGCATTGTTCTTAGCTTAAGAAGAACGAAGAAACAATGAAGGGATACCTCCTGCAGTAGAGACTATGCTTTATTTTCCTAGCAGGAAAATAAATGGCAATTTGGCCATCCTTTCCACATCGGTCTTACTGCATTTGGAAAGCCTTGGACATCCTTGTATAACGTGGGAAAACTCTAAAAAGTTAGCACATTTAACAACCTGAAGGACTGTTGAAGCCCCATTAATTTACCCACCCATTTTCCTGATGTTTATTTGACATGCATGTACAGTATCTCTAGAATAAGCGAGATGAGTCTGCTACCACTCCCCTCTCACCGCCACTCACTCGCCACCCCATCTCTAGAATGTAAGCTCCAAAAAAGAACATTGTCCTGTAAAGTCCTCTGTTCTCAGGGTCCAGAAGGTCTCTAGCGTGCAGCAAGCATACAATATTTTTTAATTCACATTTTAAAGATTTTTTAATTACCTAAAAAAAAAGCTAAATTTTCATTTATAGCTTATAAGATTGTTTAAAACTGATGAATTAAGAAATAGAACCATCGCAACATGATGTAAACAGCTGATGGCATTTAAGGCATTGCCTCAAGTTGAACTCCTTAGTGGGGGAAAGGACTGCTGTTGTCTAAATAGAATTTCTGCCACTGCTTTATTTTTGTATTATGGGCAATTACTTTGATGATAAAAAAAAGTCAAAGCTATACTTTACATGTTTAAATTACCCACATTTCCAAAGTCCTAATGCAACTATACATTTTTATCATCTGCCTTCTTTATCCACATATATACACACATTCATATTTATGCAGTTGTTTGTGATCATAACTATGTATTTTACAGTTAGCTTTTTTCACCTAACATACGGTTTCATTTATAAACAGTGCTCCATACTCCCGCAATCTAGGCATTAAATTAATATAATGATGTTAATGGCTGCGTGATATTCCAACGTGCTCAAGTACTATAATATAGCTAAATTTCCAAACGTGGAACACTTCGGGTTGTTTCCATTTTTCCAGGTGAGATAATGTTGCAATGAAGACTTGCAGGCACGTGGACTTCCTCCTTTGCTTTGCTCTTTTGTTTCCGTTGAATCATATTCTGGGGCTCCTAGCTGGGTGGAGACTTCTGTCAACGGAAGGACGGAGAGCCACGACCCAAGTGATCTAGACCCGGGAACAGCGCGACCCCGCGGGGTCTCAACCCCAGGCGGCGAGTCCCAGGCGGGGCAGGCCGCGTCCCCGCCCCCCGCGCCGCGTCACCGGCGTCTCGCCGGGCTCCGGCAGGCTCCAGAGCGGCCTTCCCCACAGCCGGGGGGCGGGCGGCGCCGGCGCCGCGAGCGCGGAAACCGGACGCGCCTGCCATGGCTCCGTGGGTGGGGGCCGACTTCTCCCCGCTGAACCCGCTGCGCGCGCTGTGGTTCACGCTGGCCGCCGCCTTCCTGCTGGCCCTGCTGCTGCAGCTGGTGCCGCCCGGCCTCCTCCCGGGCTGCGCGCTCTTCCAGGACCTGATCCGCTATGGAAAAACCAAGCGTGAGGGGCCACCGCGCCCGGCCGCCTGCCGGGCCTTTGATGTCCCCAAGAGGTAACCGCGCCCCGGGTGCGAGCCCGGGTTGCCAAGGCGCGGAGATCCAGGGGCGCCCGGCTCGCCGGCAGGGGGCGGCAGAGGCGGCGCGGGGCCGGCGCGGACCAGGCCTGGGAGGCCGAGGCGGGCGTCCCCCGCGCGGCGCTGCCCGGGCTTGGCCGCCTGGCCCTGCCCGCGTCGGCTTCGTGACCCTGGGGTCCGAGGGCCCCGAGTGTCCCCGGACACCGAGGTAGCTGAGCCGCGCGCACATCCGAAAGCGCAGGAACGTGAACTTGAGGCGGCACGCAGTCTTGGCCCCGGGGAAATGGCAGCGCATCCAAATCTAGGCCTGGTCACCAGGCGGCAAGTTAAAGTCTCCTTTGTCCCTAGATTGCCCTCTTTTACCTCCCCTGCACCCAGGGACCTATAATCTAACTTGCAGTCGCAGAACTCATCTGTGGAATTGAAGGAGGCCCGCCCTTCGCCCCCTTCAATTTTGTCTCCCCAATTATCTCGCAGGCAGGACAAAGAGCGAGATGCTGGTCATCCCACGGGCGTCACCTCTTTCAGGCACACAGATGCGCTTAACCCGCACCTTGGCAGGTGCCCCTGGACAAGGTGGCCTAAGGTGGCACGTTTTAGGCAGGCACGATCCGGAAGCTCCATTTAACTTTCAGCAGACTGAACCGAGTTTAGATTTGCTCGTGTCTTTCAATGCAAGATTAAATGGTCAGAGATTAAATAATAAGAAATCTTTCTGAAATTGCAAGAACTGTTAAGAGTTTTCTTTTAAATTTGAATTAAGAACATTAGCTGGGAATAGTAAGCAAACACTTTTCTAGACAGTAGGTAAATAGTGTCTTTCAAACTGCCTCTATCTTAAATTGGCATTTAGGAAAGAGTCTGGAGAAATGATACAGTTTCTGACATCGAAACACCTGCATTATTTCTTTTTTTTTTTTTTTAAGATTTTTAAAAATGTTTATTCTCCCCTTAACCTCCCCTCCACCCTCCACCGCCAGTTGTCTGCTCTCTGTGTCCATTCGCTGTGTGTTCTTCTGTGACCCCTTCTGTCCTTATCAGCGGCACCGGGAATCTGTGTCTCTTTTTGTTGTGTCATCTTGTTGTGTCAGCTCTCTGTGTGTGTGGCGCCATTCTTGGGCAGGCTGCACGCCTTGCACGTGGGGCTCCCCTACATGGGAACACCCCTATGTGGCAGGGCACTCCTTGCGCGCATCAGCGCTACTCATGGACCAACTCCACACCGGTCAAGGAGGCCCCGGGGTGGACCCACGGACCTCCCATGTGGTAGGCGGACACCCTATCCATTAGGCCAAGTCCTCTTCCCTGCATTATTTCTTAAAACTCTTAGGTAGTGCAGGCAGCAGAGGTTCGCAGATAGCAGAGGATCTAAGTATAACTCGACTTCTGAAATGTTAATTAATTCCCCACTTTTGACTGTTGGAGAAAGATTTATCAGGTGTTAACAATAAGAAGGGAGAACTGGTTCATTCTGAAGAAATGTCAGGAGACTGAAGCCCTGCAAAGAAGTGGAAGTATGCAAGCCATAATGGGTAAAATCTATTTTTTAGAGGCTCTTTTAAGTGGAAATTACCTGTCACCCTATTTTTAATCAGTTTTCATTATAGTACTTCCTTTTCTACTTTATAGCATTGGCATTCCTAGATTGTCATTTTTTAACATTTCAAAGTGAAGAAAAAATTATTTCTTAGAGAATGTGAGTTCTAGCAACTTATATTCTACATTTTGAAAAATGTGCTAGTGTCCCCCAATGAAAGGGCACCCTTAAAATCCTTGTACTCACCTATTTCTCTGCATCCCATACCCAGCTGTTATTACTCAAGTCTGGCCTTATGTAACAGCCAAGGAAAAAACTTGGTACTTTTCCCTTAGTCATTTCTATAACATTTGGTTGTTTTTGGGTTTCTTGTAATTTCTACTATATTAAGAAATAATTTACGCCTTTTTCTTCTTCCAGAATTCTAGAGTAGAACCTTGCATGATCTTCATGGGAGTTTTTTTTTTTTTTTTTCCTTCTTCTAAATTTAAATAAGCATTCTTTTAGTATTGGAAAAGGTAAGACAAACCCAGGTCAATAATTAAAGCTATTTTTATTGAGACAAAAAAAGGAGCACTTACATCAAAACTGGCAGGTTATCAAAAAATAATTAATACATATATTACTCTTTTAAGTTTGTGCCCCTGTTTGTATGAAATGGGGGTGTGTGGTTAGAGTTGGGTGGAGGTAAGAGTCTATAGCCTATTTTTATGCTTGTCTGTATTTTCCAAATAGTCCTCAGTGACAATATGCTTATCACTTTTATCCAAAAAAAAAACAACAAAAAACAAAATAGAAAACCAATACATGTTGGTGGCTAAGGAGCACAGAGAAAAGATTTTATTGGTCTTTTAGTTGATAGTAAGCACCATTTACTGAGTGTTTTCCTATAAGATGACTAGTAGTGCTGTATGAGCCTTTTCTCATTTAATCCTCTGAACAGGCCCATGAGGGAGATATTATTACTTTCCATTTACAGATGTGCAAACTGGCGTTTAGAAGAGTTGCTTGTCCAGTGGTATAGTACTAGAAGGTGGCATGATAGTCCTTGAACCCCGCCTGTCAAATTTTAGACCCTGAGCTCTTAACCTCTGGTGTGCCTCAGGGTGTAGATTTTCCTCCATTCCAAACTGAGGTATGTGTAAGGGATTAAATGGGAATAGATTTATCCCCAGACTGTGGCATTTAATAATATCTTGGCTAATCCAAATCTGAAAGTAGTCTTAGCCTTGGTCCTTAGATTTAAATATTTTTAAATATTTTTCCTCGTGCAAATGTTAGTACAATTAGGCAGCTGTAAATGGCATTTTTGAACATAAGAGAGAGCTTATGATTTTATTTGGATTTTTTTTCCCCAAGGCAGGCAGGAGTAAAACCTTAAATCTGTTAATGGAATGTTTGTTTCCATTAACCCTGTCTAGTAGATTTGGGGGGGCAGGGGGAGCTGAGTGATAGTTGCTTCTTTTGTGCTCCTTTTGGTTCCCAGAGTTTTGATTTCCCAGAAAGTCTGAATAAATAGGTGACCTAGGACATGGGTCACAATACTCTTGACTTACACAGTGTGTGTGTAAGCACTTCTCCTGTTTCTAAAATTTCAAAGTAGTTCAAATTGCACCAAAGCACCACAATTGACTTGTGCTCTGGAGGCAAAGAGAACTGTTCAGACCTTTCCCACTAGAGTTCAGGGGTTCTTAACCAGGGGTCCAGCGGGCCCAGGGATAAAATTTGGCATGGGGAGGGAGGAGGAAAATTATGTCTATTTTCACTAACCTCTAACTGAAATTTAGCAGTTCCATAATGTACGTTGAATGTAAACAGCAAACCAGAGTGGAATTAACAGTACCTGCACCTTTGTCACAGGTTATTTTCTATTTCATTTTTAAAAAGTGAAGCTATCTCAAAATACTATCTTTTTCATCACCACTTCAGAAATACTTTAGTTATTAAACTTGCTGCTAGATCCTTGTTATTTGATGTATATTGCATATATATTACTATATCACAAATTTGTGTTTTAATAATTTGATACCTGCATTTCTATATAATTGGTTTCCTTTGTAATACCTATTATTTTGTTTTTAATAATATTTTGAGAGGAGAGCTATAGCTGTTACCAACTGCCAAAAGGTTCTGTGACAGAAAAATGTTAAGAACCTCTACTCTAGGCTATAAACTTTCCATGAGAGGTTTGTCTTGTTTGTTACCATATCCCTAGCACAGTGCCTGAGTAAATAAGGCCCTTGGCCAATGTTTTCTTAGTGAATAACAAAAAAAAAAGAGATTTTAGGTTTATTTTGTTTGTTGATTTAATTCTACTACTTACTCTAAGAGTAACTTTAGATGAGATACTTATCTTCTCTTTCATTCATTTATTTAATCATCATGGAGTATTTAATTATGGGCCAGAAGCTCTTCTAAACTCTTTGGAGCTTATGTTCTAGTAAGACAGACAGACAGTAAATATGTAAATGTATAAACAAGCAAGATAATTTCAGATGGTGACAAATGCTTAGAAGAAATCCAGCAGGGTTATTTGATCATGAGTATGAAGGATACGGCAATGCTAGAAAGGATAGTCAGGGAGGGCAGGAGATAAATTCACAGCCAAAGGCAGCCGAAAGCCATTAAAGGCTTTATATGATTTCTTTTTGGAAAGGGTGCCTGGCCATTATGTGGCAGAAACCATACAGGAGGCTGTTAAGGTGGGTCCAGGCAAGAGGTGGTGGTGGTGCGGATTTGAGTGTTAGGGTTGACAGGACTTGCTTGTCTCATAGAGTTGTGGAGATGATATTTAAGCACTTAACATAGGGCTAGCCTCCTAGTCTGAACTCAGTAAGTGCTAGTTCCCTTCTTTGTTTAAGAGCATAACGTCCCTAACTGGGTTTGGCATCAGTCTGGGCAATCAGCAAATCTGTATTAAGTCAGGTCATGACTCCTAAGCTCTAAAACATCCAGTGACTTCCAGTTCAGTAAAAACCCAACACCTTAGGATGGCCCGTAAGACCCTATACGGTCTCATCCCTGCCACCTCACTGAGCTCATCCCCTATAATTTGCTTCCATCTCACTCCAGTCCAGTACCAGCCTCTTTGCTAGTCCTCTCTCCCACCTCAGGGCCTTTGCACTGCCTCCATCTGGAAAACTATTCCCCAAATGGCCAAATGGCTTATACCCTCACCTCCTATAACTTTGCTCAAATACCACTTTCCCAACGAAGCCTTTCCTATCCACCCTTTTTAGTACTAGAATTCTATCCCCAGCATTCCTTTTTCCACTTCCCTACTTTAGTTTTCTCAGTAGCACTTACCACCTGCTGACATGCTATAAAATTTCTTTCCTTTGCTCCTTGAGTATAATTTCCTGAGGGCAGGAATCGGGATCTGTTGTATTTTCTGCTGTGTCCCCAGAACCCAGATCAGTGCCACCTCACAGAAAGCACTCGAAAGTCTGTTACATCAAAGGAGTGCTCATTTGTGTCAAGCCCCGTGTTATTGTAAGGACCACCTTATGCCTGCTCCCAAGAGCCTGGAAAACCAAGCTCAGTGCCAAGGAGAGAAGAAAGACAGTGTCTAAAACAGATGCAAGTGCAATGTTTAGGTCTGCTTATCAAGGCTTGAGCTGCTCTTTGAAAAAGTAAGAGATGGAACTTGGCATTCAGAGTAGAAAATGTGTTCTGCGGAGGAATATTGGGTAACCAAAACAAAAGACAGAATGTACAAAATAGTGAAAAACCAAACAATCTGCCTGTGAACCAAAACAACAACAACAAGAAGGCACAAATAGAATCCAGAAGATGTAGTGTAGCAGCTTATACAAAACACACTTGAGTAATTTGCTTGACTTTAGGTTCAATATAAATCAGGATGTGTAACGTAGAGTCCAGAAAATCAGGTTCAGGCAAGGCTAGGTTACACAAGTAGGAGCACAATGGTATGGTTCTTAACTTCAGAGTCATCGGGACTGAGTCTGGAGCCAAATGCTGCCACTTGCTATGTGACCTGGATTGAGTAACTTAACTTCCCTGAGGCCTAGTTTGCTCAACTGCCACACCAACTTTATAGGATTGTTGTGAAGATGAAATGAAATAAACTTACCTGGCTCTGCTCTATGCCCCATTCCACCACTAGACTATTTATTGTCTACCTAGTTGCCAGAGGGATCATTTTAAAACATTAAGTTATTATTAGCTCAAGTCACTCCTCTGCTCAAATGGCTCCCCATCACACTTAATAAAAGTCTGTGTCCTTGCAATGCCCTTTATCCTCTGCCTAGCCCTCCCAACCACCTTCTACCGCACTTCGCCTTGGTTAACTCCATGCACACCCAGCCTGCACCCATCTCGGAGCCTTTGCAAGTTGTCCCTTCTGCTGCATAGAAAATCCTCCCAGAAAACAAAGGTTTCTTGTTCTCAGTCGCATCCAGAGAGGCTGTCCTTGACTCCCCTCCCACAGTAACCTTCCCAGTACACCCTCTCTGTTCCCTTACCCTGCTGTATCACCACCCAGTATCAAATTAGATGTCTGCAAGTTGAGTTGTCTCCACTGAAGTGTGAGTCTCATCAAGGCAGGGACCGGGTCTGTTTGCTTCCTGCTGTGTCCCTGGCTCCTACAACATTGCCCAGCACATTCTAAGAGGGAAAGAAATAGTTGTGAAAAAAATGAAGGAGGCAAAATGGCAGGCCCAGAGGTTGCTCTGAGAAGCCCGCCCCTCCCCTTTCCTGGTCTACCTGCTCCGTGCTCTGAGACCACACCTGGGCTCAGTTCTGAGAATTGTACCTTCAGCCTTAAAGATCCTGGAGTGCAACCAGAGGCTAGCATTGGAGGAGAGAGATGGGGAGGGCAGGGGGGTGACCCTGAGGCATTGAAGGAGCTTTTTTTTTTTAATATATTTTTTATTTATTTTTAAAAGAGACTTAGATTACATAAAAAGTTACATTAAAAAAATAAGGGATTTCCATATGCCCCACTCCCCACACCTCCTCCCCTTTCCCTGAATGAGTTTTTAAGGAAACTAGGCTCTTAAGCCTGGAGAAGACCAGAAGTGGGAGTAACAGATATAATGGGGTGGCTCTCTTCAAACGGCCTAAGAGCTGTTGCGTGGAATTAAAATTAATCGGCTCAGCATGGCCAGAGAGGGCAGCTCTAGGGATAGCATTTGCTAACCATAGTTGGGAGAAGAAAGTGGGTTGCTGTGGAATGAAGGAAGGGTCAGATTGGATCAGTGTTTTTCAGTCGGAGTCTGTGGGCATGGCCGGGGGCGGGGGGCTGCAAGGTTCTGGATCATCTGGGCCAGCACCTGAATTGATGTTTACTTCTCTTTTGGCTCCGGGTAGTCTTCCCTTAATTGTCATGGACTCAAGAGAAAAGAAGTAGGGAGATTAATGCGCAGGATGCTTTGAAGAAGGGGCAGACCAAATGGCCGCAAGGCACACTGCAGTCAGAAAGGTTTTGAACTGGTTTGCCTGGAGAAGTGGGGAAAGTATAGGTAAACAGACCTCAGAAGAACTTGTGCCATATTAGGGTGATTTCATTTCAGCAAATCATCATTGTCTCTCACATTAAATTACCTTTGTTGAACATTTGAATCTTACTGGTTTTGTTTGTATTTAATGTGTAAATTTGCCATTTGCAAAATGGTAATTGTTAGTTGTATAAATTAAAAGCCTAAGGAGTTAATGCCTGGTTTTATGACTGTAATATTTGTCATGCTATAATAAAAGTCATCTAGGGCAACACAATTTAGAAAAACACTGGCTTAGAAGCCCTATTAAGATGTATTCCAGCTCTGAGAGTGTGATTGTGAAATCTTGTGTAACAGTTGTGTGGCTATTACCGGAGTATTGCTTGAGATTAAGAAATCTTTCACAGATTTGGCTCATGTTAGTACAGTTTAGGTTCTCTGTCTAGGCCTGTGGCCCCTTTCTTGTGGAATTTAAGCCCAATCCTTTTACCCAGAGATGAGAGAGAATGCTAATTGACTCTCCATCTTAGTATAGCAGGGACATCAGTTTCGTTCTTGCTAACCTCAGACAGGCCAGTTTCTTCCTAGTAGTTCATTGGTCTCATCGTTTGAAAAGAACTTTAAAAAAATCTGAACACATGCAGGATTCAAGTTCTATTAAAATGCAAAGCTGTACTTTGGAAATGGGAGAAAGGGATAAGGAAACTAAAAATAATCTTCCTGCACTGCAGGTTAAAGTGGATCTACCCTGATGACTGCCAAAATGGCTTTCTTTTCCAGGTATTTTTCACACTTCTACATCATCTCAGTGGTGTGGAACGGCTTCCTGCTTTGGTGCCTTTGTCAATCTCTCTTCCTGGGAGTGCCTTTTCCAAACTGGCTTCATGGTTTGCTCAGAATTCTTGGCACCGCACATTTCCAAGGTAATGATTCTCCTGGCTAATTATAACCATTACGTCCCTGCTCCTGTCGCGCCTGTCTGCAGGGAAGCGCTTCTCCGCATTTCCTAGCCGTGTCAGGCTCCTCCTCAGGCAGGCCTGGAAAGTGGAGGGTAAGAGCAAAAAGGATTTGCATGGTTCTCAAAGGGATGGCCCCAAGTCCCTCACCGAGATGACGGCAGAGCCGAGAGCACTTGTCTTCTGCTTCTCAGGTGGTGCCGTGCTGTGCTTGTGCCCAGGACTGGCTGTCCTTCTGCTGGTGTTTTTAGTACTGTTGATAAATGCATGAAGAAGTCTTTTTACTTAAGGGCAAAAGCTTTCAGGATCCCTCAGGTTTGCCTTGAAACATTGATCATTTACATGGTTCCAATCCAGAACCATGTCTCAGAACTCCAGAAATTTGACAGAAAAATATTCTTTGGTGAATATATAAAAAGGTTTGTTATGCTGGGGGGCTTTGGTTATATACTAAAACTGATTCAGAATAGCTATTGATCAGATGATTTAAAAAGCCTTTACATTTGCCTCACCGTGCCTCGGATAAAGGATACTTAGAATTGAAGGTGAAACCATAAAGTGGCCTAAATTAAGGTCAGGCAGAGGGTGTGGGGCAGAATTAGAAACAAATGTCCTGGTCCCATCTCTGTTCCTTGTTCCTGCAACCAAACCACTGGCTCCCTAGGAACAATCCTTTTCTGTATAACCAGAAGAACTCGTTGGAAAAAGATGACAGTCAGAAGGGAAAGCCCACGCAAATCCTGTCTGCGACACTCATTTAACTTCACACTCATTTAAACCTTATCTCTTCATTTGTACCAGGGGACTGGTGGTTTGGGTATTTGGAATGCTCATTGTGAGCGGTTTTATTTGGCTGTTTATTTTAACTATTCCTAAAGAGTTAAAACTAAGCTTTAATTTATTTAAAACACAAAACCAGGCTACGCTAATCTACACTGAAAGAAGTCAGGAAAGGGCTTCCTCTTGGGAGGGTGGGGGGCAGGGGGCAGTGACTGGAAGGGAACACAAGGGGGTGCTGGTGTGTTTGGTTCCTTGATCTGAGAACTGGCATGGGTGGGTTTTGTTTGTAAAAATTCATTAAGCTATATCCTCTAACGTGTGAGTATATACATCCGTACATGTATATGCGTGTGTGTGTGCATTACACTCATTACACAGCAGCTAGGTTTTATGGTATTTTAAAAGCCAGTATTTCCCCTGACTTATTTTGGGGGAAGGGGATAAGAGGCCAGTAGGGAGGTAGCTTTAAGACTCATTGTCCCCGCAAAAGCATAATTTGGTTTTTGTTAATGGAAAAAGAAATGCATAACTCTCCCTGTCTCTGTTCCTGTCTCCCTCTCTGCATCTGTGGGTACCTGTGTCTCTTGTCTTCCCTGGTCCCAGGGATCCCATGAGGTGGGGTTGCTTAGAGGTCATCCGGGAACTCCGACAGATCATTTGTGGGACCAGAGACCCACAGAGTGTGGGTTCTGAGTGCACAGACCCCTTTGCACTGTTGTCTTCGCAGTGCTGTCCACACAACCTGGAAGGCTCATGCCTGATGAGTAGAGTCAAGAGATGGGAGTTTGCGCCGGCTCTGACACTAACTTACTCTGTAACCTTGAGCCAATTCCTTGACTTTACTTGGCCTATTTAAAAAAAAAAGAAGGCATGAGACTTGATGACTTCTTGAGCCCTCTCTTAGGTCTAATCTTTAGTATTCTGTTTAACGGCAGGGTAAAGCATGACTTTGGGTTGGTCCTGGGAGAAAGATGCTGAACGTGTTGCATTCTGAATTGTAGGGAGTGAGCTGGTGCTGTCTGCGTTCTTAGTACTAGCGTTTCTGTGGATCCACAGCTTGCGAAGACTCTTTGAGTGCTTCTACGTCAGTGTCTTCTCCAATGCCGTGATCCATGCCGTGCAGTACATTTTTGGACTTGTGTATTATGTCCTCGTTGGCCTAACTGTCCTGAGCCAAGTGCCAATGGATGGCAGGAACGGTGAGTGGTCCCTGCCTTGCTGGGAGCTCATGGGTTTGAGTCACAGGGTGCATGAGGCGTTCTTCAGGCAAAGTACTCTACTACACGTTATGAGAACTCCAAAAGTAGGAGACATGTCCAGTCCATTTTGTATTTGTAGAGTTTAGATTCTAAAAGTAGATTTTAAAAAGTCAACATGTCCAGGAATATGTACATTAACCTTAACTGCTAAAACTTCAGAGATACCGACGTAAGCAGTAAAAATAATAAAGTGTAAAATATTCAGGGGTTTGGGTTTAAGATTAGGAAAGCAGGTTTATGGTTTCCTGAAGGGATGGAAGTTAGTGAAACCATGTGGGTTAGTCTATGGAGAGGAAGGGAGTTTGCTCAAGCATTGACCAGGAAGCAGGGAGCACCCAAGAACAAGAGAAAGGGTCAGCCAAGAAAATTGCCCCACAGAAGTCACCATCACCCCGGAGTACGTGGGGGTGGAAAGGGATTGAGTGTCGGAGAGGAGAAGTATTGGTACGGGGGTAAATCATAGACAACAAGGAGGGGCTGAGCTGGGCTCATGCTGAACACTTAATTTGAAAAGAGAGTTTTGTCCTGTGACTGCCCCATTTTTACAGCTTTTCTTCAAGTGACAGCCTGAGGAGAAAGGACAAAAGAGTAGTGTGGTAAATCGAAATTGTATTCTTAACATTTCTAAGCCCTCACTAGCCAGGAAAGGGGAAGCAAAATCCTGATCTTTGTTCATGAAGAGGAAATGGAGTTGTTTTTTTGGAGTAGGGGATTGTTTTATCTAGAATAATGACTATCATTTTCATGAAAGCACATGCTTATTATGAAGAATTGAAGGCATTTTGGGTGATGGAAATAGGTTTTTAGTGCTGAGGTTAACTTGACCTTGCAGCCTTGGTCTCCATCAGCCCAGACACTGAGTAGTAGGTCTTACATGACTGTTTTCTGTAAGTCCCCGGCTCCATGTGTCCTAAAGCAGCCCTGCCCATCTATGTAAAGTGAGACTGAAGTCTTGATATTTCTAACACTGCCATGAGTTTCTCCTCAGGTTTGATTTCAGCATCTGAGCGCCCTTTGAATGTCCTCTCTCTGCTGCTGTGGTACAACCTAAGGTCTCATTGGCCTGAAGAATAAAGTACAACCTATTGATCATCTTTCTCAACTCATTAATTATTCACCAGTTCTAGACTTTCAGCTCGCATCTTTCCTAATTCCTCTGAATTTAAGCAAGTCCTTTATTCCACTCTGGTCTTTCTGCTATAGCATTCACATTTTCAATTCTCATATCATAGTTTGAGCTGTCATTCCTGGTAAACGGTACTGAGTTTTCCATCCAGAAGAGAATTTCCAAAGCACCTCAGTAATCC
Organism: Dasypus novemcinctus; assembly: GCF_030445035.2. Classification (NCBI taxonomy): domain Eukaryota; kingdom Metazoa; phylum Chordata; class Mammalia; order Cingulata; family Dasypodidae; genus Dasypus; species Dasypus novemcinctus. Next base: position 152,617,804 of record NC_080673.1, on the reverse strand, counting down.
ACTAGCTTTCAGTCAATTAGTTTCTGTCGGACTTTCTTGTCTCTTCTGCAGTTTCCTCTACTGGCTGGACTCCAACTTCTGCCTCCTCTCCTGTTAAGGCAGGGGGTTTGTGAGCTTGAATTAAAATAAAATTTAAAAAAAACATTATTCCTGTGGGGATGTGTGTGGGGTGTGATGTATTTATTAAGTAATACACAAGATAGGGTGGGCTTAGTAAGGGGTCCATGGTTTTCACCTGACTGGCAAAGGGGTCCGTGGAACTAAAAAGGTTAAGAACCCCTGCGTTAAGGAAAGGCAGCAAAGGCACCCACAAAGATTGCTTTCTAAGACACTCCTTTCTGGAGCTGTTTTCTATTTCACCTACTTGTCCTTCAGAGGGCACCTAGGATCACCTGGGACAACATGGAGAAAGCTGGTGTCAGTAATAGAGAGAGAGAGAATGCACTGGGGCATTTGCCAGCAGCAAGATCTGACCTATGTTCTAGTTATTAACTCCATGAGTTTACACAGTATATTTAGTTCATAATAGCAAAATCATGCAGTATTTGTCCTTTTGTGTCTAGCTTGCTTCATTTAAGATAATGTCCTTCAGATTTGAGCATGTTGTCATATACTTCACGACTTCATTTCTTCTTATAGCTGCATAATATTCCGTCATGTGTAAGTACCACATTTGTTTATCCATTCATAGGTTGATGGGCTCCTGGGTGGTTTCCATCTTTTGTTAGTTGTGAATAATGCTGCTATGAACATTGATGTGCAGATGTCTGTCCATGTCACTGCTCTCAGTTCTGGTTATATAACCAGTAGTGGTATTACCGGGTCATGTGGGAATTCTGTATTCAACTTCTTTAAGAACTGCCACACAGTCCTCCACAGTGGCTGTACCATACTACATTCCCACCAACATTGAATAAGCATTCCTATCTCTCCACATCTTCTCCAACACTTGTAGTTTTCTGTCTCTTTTAATAGTGACCATTCTGATAGGTATGAAATGATATCTTACTGTAGCTTTGATTTGCATTTCCCTAATTGCTAGTTATGTCGAGCATTTTTTCGTGTTTTTTTCACCATTTGTATTTCTTCTTTGGACAAATGTCTATTCAAGTCTTCAAGCAAAAGACTTGAATAGGTCATTTGTCTTTTTATTGTTGAGGTATAGCATCTCTTTATATATCATGGATATGTGATTTCCAAATATTTTCTCCCAAGTCAGCTGCCTTTCACCCTTTTTTTATTAATGTTTACCATTTTATTATAATATTGTTCTTAAAATTTAATAACAAACTGCTTCACCTCTATGATATATTTTACAAATCTCTTTCCTTTCTGTTGTCATCATAGAAAGACATGGGGAGAGCGAATGAGACAAAACTTAGAGATCTCACACTCCTTGGCTTTCTACCTGAATTTAGACACGATAGCCATGGTTTCCATCATCCTTCTGGCTGCCTGCACTGACAATACTTTTTTTTACACAAATCAAGTTTATTGATACATATTAATAAAGCAAAACTCCATCCAAAGTATACTATCAGTGGTATTCGGTATAATCACATAGTTGTGTATTCATCACTTCAGTCATTTTTAGAGCACTTTCATTATTCCAGTAATAATAATAATAATAATAAACAAAAACCAATCAAACAAAGTCATCACCTCTCAGACTCTCTATGCTTCCCCTACTGTACATAGCTGCTATTCTGTTTCCTTCTCTCTAGTTTGTTTGTATTTTTATTTTGCAAAAACAGCCATATATGGAATATCACCCATTTTGTTTTACAAGAGGTTTCACTATGTTTTACAGCCCCATGTTACATTTTTAGCTTTCCTTCTAGTAATATATCTGTCCTTAGGCTTTCCTTCTCAACCACTGTCATACCCATACAATAACACTGCTAGCCACAAGCAGAATGATATGCTCTCACCATTTTCATTCATTTCCAAAGATTTACAAACAACCTTTTAACCAGTTCTGTACAGATTAAGCATCAGCTTTCCATTCTCTACCCTTGTACTATTTTCTGGTGACCTATATTTTAATGATTAATTCCATGAGTTTACATAATAAATTTAGTTCATAGTGGCACAATCATACAGTAGTTTTCCTTTTTTTTTTTTTAAAGATTTATTTATTTATTTAATTAATTTTCCCCCCCCTCCCCTGGTTGTCTGTTCTTGGTGTCTATTTGCTGCGTCTTGTTTCTTTGTCCGCTTCTGTTGTCGTCAGCGGCACAGGAAGTGTGGGCGGCGCCATTCCTGGGCAGGCTGCACTTTCTTTTCACGCTGGGCGGCTCTCCTTACGGGGCGCACTCCTTGCGCGTGGGGCTCACCCACGCGGGGGACACCCTTGCGTGGCACGGCACTCCTTGCGCGCATCAGCGCTGCACATGGCCAGCTCCACACGGGTCAAGGAGGCCCGGGGTTTGAACCGCGGACCTCCCATATGGTAGACGGACGCCCTAACCACTGGGCCAAAGTCCGTTTCCCCAGTAGTTTTCCTTTTGTGTCTGTCTTGCTTCACTCTCAACATAATATCTTCCAGGTTCATCCATGTTGTCATAAGCTTTATGACTTCATTTCTTCTTACTGCTGCATAGTCCATTGTGTGTATATACCACAATTTGTTTATCCGTTCATCAGTTGATGGACACTTGGGTTGTTTCCAACTTTTGGCAATCATTTAACGCTGCTGTGATAATCAGTGTGCAGATGTCCATTTGTGTCACTGCTCTCAGTTCTTCTGGATATACACCCAGTAGTGTTTTGCCAGGTCGCATGGCAAATCTGTATTCAACTTCCTTAGAAATTGCCAAATAGTCCTCCACAGTAGCTGTACCATTTTACATTCCCACCAACAGTGAATGAGTGTTCCTATCTTTCCACATCCTCTCCAACACTTATAGTTTTCTGTCTTTTTAATAGTGGCCATTCTAATAGGTGTGAAATGATATCTCATTGTAGCTTTGATTTGCATATCCCTAATCGCTAGTGATGTTGAACATTTTTTCATGTGCTTTTTCACCATTTGTATTTCTTTGGACAATTGTCTATTCAAATCTTTTGCCCATTTTTTAAATTGGGTCGTTAGTCTTTTTATTATTGAGTTGTAGCATCTCTTTATATATCATGGATACTAACCCTTACCGGATTTGTGATTTCCAAATATTTTCTCCCATTGTGTCAGCTGTCTTGTCATCCTTTTTACAATGTCTTTTGAGGTACAAAAGTGTTTAATTTTGAGGAAGTCCCATTTAGCTATTTTTGTTGTTGTTGCTCATGCTTTTGGTGTAAAATCCAAGTAACTTCCACCTACCACAAGTTGTTGAAGATGTTTCCCTACATTTTCTTCTAGTATTTTTATGGTCCTGGCTTTCATATTTAGGTCTTTGATACATTTTGAGTTGAGTCTTGTATAGGGAGTGAAATAGGGGTCCTTCTCTCATTCTTTTGTTTATGAATGTCCAGTTCTCCCATCGCCGTTTGTTGAAGAGATTGTTTTGTCCTGATAACATGGACTTGAGAGGTTTGTCAAAAATCAGTTGGCCATAGCAAATTCATTTCTGGACTCTCAATTCCATTCTACTGATTGATATGACTATCTTTGTGCTAAACACCATTGCCTCCCTCCAATTTATCCTCCCTGCCCTTCCTCAGATATTTCTCTTGTCTGTCTGCTCATTGTTTGCTCTCCTTCTCTAGGAGGTACTGGGAACCAAACACAGGACCTCCCACATGGTAGGTGAATGCCTCACAGCTTGAGCCACATCCGCTCCCTGTGAGCTGCAGCATCTGCTGGCTTGTGGCACCTGCTCATTTAGGTGTCAGCTCATTGCTGCAGGGTGCCATGTCTAGCTCTTGTTCTGACAGGTGTAGGCATCTGATTGTCTTCTTTAGGAGGCACTGGGGATCAGGACCTCCCAATTGGTAGCGGGTGCCCAAGTAGTTGAGCCACATTTGCTTCCCCACCATGCTGTTTTGACCACCATAGCTTTGTAATATGTTTCAAGATCAGGCAGTGAACTTCCTCCCATGTTGCTCTTCCTTTTTTGAATGCTTTTGGCTATTCAGGTGCACTTTCCCTTCCAAATGAATTTGAAAATTGCCTTTTCTATTTCTGTAAAGTAGGCTGTTGGAATTTTGATTGGTATTACATTGAATCTATAAATCATTTTGGGTTGGATTGACATCTTCCCAATACAAATGTCATTGCATTTGTTTAGGTCTTCTTTGATTTCTAATTTACCATTTGTTTTATAGTTTTCTGAGTATAGATCTATATCTTTGGTTAACTTGATTCCTAGGTATTTGAGTCCTTTCATTGCTATTGTAAATGGATTTTTTCCCCCTGATTTCCTCCTCAGATTTGCATGTTGATCTTGTAGCCTGCCACTTTGCTGAGTACATATATTAGCTCAAGTAACTTTGTTGTAGCCATTTCAGAATTTTCTCAGTATGGGATCATTTCATTCACATATAGTGAGAGTTTTACTTCCTTTTATCCTGTTTGGATGCCTTTTTTTTCCCTTATCTAATTGCTCTAGCTAGAACTTCTAGCACAATATTGAATAACCATGATGACAGGGCACATCCTTGTAATGTTCACTATCTTAGAGAGAAAGCTTTCAACTTTTCCCCATTGAGTATGATGTTGGCTGTGGGTTTTTCATATATGCCTTTTAGCATTTTGAGGAATTTTCCTTCTGTTCCCATCTTTTGAGTTTTTTTTCACCAAGAAAAGATGCTGGATTTTGTCACATGCTTTTTCAGCATTGATCAAGATAATCATGTGGTTTTTTCCCCTGTAATTTGCTGATGTGGTGCTTTATATTAATTGATTTTCTTATATTGAGCCAGCCTTGCATACCAGGAATAAATCCCACTCAGTCATGGTAAATAGTTCTTTTGATATGCTGCTGGATTCCATTTGCAAGTATTTTGTTGAGAATTTTTGTATCTATGTTCATTAGAGAGATTGTTCTGTAATATTCTTTTCTTGTAATATCTTTATCCAGCTTTAATATTAGGATGATGTTGGCTTTATAAAGCCAAGGGTAATTTTCCCTCCGATTCAATTTTTTGGTTAGGATTGGTATTATTCTTCTTGAAATGGTTGGTAGAATTCACTTGTGAATCCATCTGGTCCTGGACTTTTCTATGTTGGGAGATTTTTGATGTTTGATTCAATGTTTTTAAATGTGATTGGTTTGTTAAGTTCTTGTATTTCTTGTAGAGTCAATGTTTGTTGTTTGTGCATTTTTAGGAATTTGTCCACATCATCTAGGTTGTCTAGTTTGTTGGCATATAGTTTCTCATATCATCTTATGATCCTTTTTATTTCTCTGAGGTCAGTCATAACTTCCTCCCTTTTGTTCTGATTTTATTTATTTGTATCTTATCTTTTTTTTTCTTTGTTAGATTAGGTAGGGTTTTGTCAATTTTATTGATCTTTTCAAAGAACCAGCTTTTGGTTTTGTTGATTTTCTCTAATTTTTTGTTCTCAATTTCATTTATTTCTTCTCTAATCTTTATTATTTCTTTCCTTATGCTTGCTTTGGGAATGGCTTGCTAGGTTTTGTTCTGTTTTGCTGGGTTTTTTTTTGTAGTTCCTCCAGTTTGATTAGATCTTTGATTTTAGCTCTTTCTTTTAAAGATGGTCATTTAGGACTATAAATTTCTCTCTTAGCACTCTCTTCACTGTATCCCATCAGATTTGATAAGTTTGTTCTCATTTTCATTTATCTCAATATATTTATTAATTTTTCTTAAAATTTCTTCTTTGACCCACTGAGTGCTTAGTAGTATGTTGTTTAGCCTCCACACATTTGTGAATTTTCCCCTTTCTCATCTATTATTGATTTCCAGTTTCATTCCATTATGATCTGAGATGGCGCTTTATATCATTTCAATTTTTTCATATTTATTGAGACCTGTCTTGGGATGCAACATATGGTATATCTTGGAGAAAGATCCAGTAACACTTGAGAAAAATGTATAACCTGCTGATTTGGAATGCAACATTCTGTATAGGTCGTCATGTCTAGCTTGTTTATCATATTGTTCATGTTCTGTTTCCTTCTGACTAGTTCGATCTAATGATGTGAGTGGTGTATTGAAGTCTCTAACCATTATTGTAGACATATCTATTTTTCTCTTCAGTTTTGCCAGCGTTTCCCTCATATAGTTTGGGGCATCCTGGTTAAATACATAGATATTTATGACCGTTATTTCTTCCTGGTGGATTGTCCCTTTTATTAATATAGAATGGCCTTTTGTATCTCTCATAACTTTTTTGCATTTAAAGTCTGTTTTGTCTCATATTAGTATAGCAACCCCAGTTCTTTTTTGGTTACCGTTTGTGTGGAGTACCTTTTTCCAACTTTTCACTTTCAGCCAGTTTGTATTCCTGGATCTAAGGTGAGTCTCTTTAAGGCAGCATATGGATGGCTCATATTTTTTATCCTTTCTGTTAACCTATATCTTTTGATTGGGAATTTAATCCATTCACATTCAATGATATTACTATAAATGGATTATTTACTTCCACCATTTTATTCATTGGTTTTCATATGTCATGTCTTATTTTATGTCTTTTTACTATTTTGGTTATCCTTTCTGCTAGTCTTGCTTTTTACACTCTCCTCCAAGCCAATCCCTCTTATCTTTTTCTTTTGGGCTGTTAGGCTCCCTTTAATATTTCCTGCAAAGGTGAATTCTTTTTCACAAACTGTCTTAGTTTCTGTTCATTTATGAATGTTTTAAACTCACCTTCATATTTGAAGGACAGAGTTAAAGAATTCTCAGCTGGCAATTTTTCTCTTTTTAGTATCCTAATTATGTTATACCACTGTCTTCTTGCCTCTATGGTTTCTGATGAGAAATCTGCCCTCAGTCTACTAAGTGTCCCTTGTATGTGATGGTTTACTTCTCCCTTGCTGCTCTCTGAATTTTTCTTTATAGTTAACATTTGACATTCCACATAACATATGTCTTGGAATGGGTCTATCTGAATTTATTCTGATTGAACTTCTTAGACATGTCACTTCCTTTCTTTCATGAGAGTTGAGAAATTTTCAGCCATTATTTCCTCAAATACTCTTTCTGCCTCTTTTCAAAAACTTTCACTTCTCCTTCTGAAACTCCCATGACACATATGTTGTTGGGTTTCATGTTATCATTCAACTCCATGAGCCCCTGCTCAATTTTTTCCATTCTTTTCTGTTTTTTCTCTCTTCATTGCACTTGTTCTGCTTTCAGTATCATTTTGAGTCTGCTGTTGTATGCCTCTAACTTGTTTTTTTATCTCACCTACTATGTCTTTATTACCATTAGCTGTTATTTTTGTATTTAGGTTTTCAAATTCTTCTTTGTGCTTGCTCAGTTTCTTCTTGATGTCCTTTAAATCTTTTTTTTTAAAGATTTATTTATTTATTTATTTATTTATTTCTCTTCCCTTCCCCACCACCCCGGTTGTCTGTTCTCTGTGTCTATTTGCTGCGTCTTCTTTGTCCGCTTCTGTTGTTGTCAGCAGCACCAGGAATCTATTTTTCTTTTTGTTGTGTCATCTTGCTGTGTCAGCTCTCCGGGTGTGCGGCACCATTCCTGGGCAGGCTGCACTTCCTTTCACACTCGGCGGCTCTCCTTATGGGGTGCGCTTCTTGCGCGTGGGGCTCCCCTTTGTGGGGGGACACCCCTGCGTGGCACGGCACTCCTTGCGCGCATCAGCGTTGCGCATGGGCCAGCTCCACACAGGTCAAGGAGGCCTGGGGTTTGAACCGCAGACCTCCCATGTGGTAGGCGGACACCCTAACCACTGGGCCAAGTCCGCCCCCTCCTTTAACTCTTTATCTATTTTGTCTTTCAACTCATTTATTTGATTTTGGAAATTTGTGTGAACCTCACTGATTAGTTGTCTCAAATCCTGTGTCTAATCTAGGGCTTTGATATATTCTTCATTGGGCTATGTCTGTCTTCCATTTTATTAATATGGCTTGTAATTTTTTACTGATGTTTAGGCATCTGATTTAGATGGTGAGTTTACTCTGATGCTCAATTTCTCTCTCTTTCATAGGGATTTAGTGACCAGAGGCTGTGTGTTACTGCCTGTTCTGGGTCTTTAGAATTGCCTCTGTTAGTTGCTCAGATCTGAGCCATGGACCAAGTACTGGAATGCAGACCCATTTTCAAGGACTTGGGGATGGAGGCTATAATGGCAGGAAAAAGCCTTTCTTACTTTTAATTTCCTCTCATGCACTTCCTTGGTCCACCAGCAGGTGGCGATCTTCAGCAGCCGACTCCATTCAAAGCCGGGTTGGAGTGTGTTTGCTGCAACAGCAACCAGATCAATATGGCAGAGGTTCCTGCCTGGACGCTCTTCAGAGACTCTCGATTCAAACTTTCTCAGAGGCTGTTCTCTGACCTTTGCTGGCACCTCCCTTTTCCTGGACAGGAAATAATTCCACTTCCCTCTGCCTTCTTAACAACCAGTCTGGGTCAGTAGGGAGGTTAACTGAGAGGGTTGGATCTCTTTAGTCCTGTGCCATCTTCCAAGGCAAACAGTATTGCATCCCCACCTGGCCTGGAATTGCTTGTGGGACACAGCGGACCAGATTTGCTGGCCAAAAGCTGAATCAGCCTTAGGCTGCATCCCCCTCTCTCCGTTTCCTGGAGAGGGGGATCCCTGCGGCCCCCTCTGTCAGTAGCAGCTAGCTAGAGGCCAGAGAGTACAAATCGCCTGCTTGTTGGTGGAGGAAGGGTGCCAGTGACTGCAGCTACAGCTTCTACTATGGTCTTTCCACTGAGATTCTTTTCCCGTGCCCCTCTCTCTTCTGGGTGGAGTCCAGCCTTCCCCTGGTGTCCTAAATCCAGGCCATTTCTGCCTGTCTCTAGCTATTTTTCTGGGAAAGAAATGAGTCCCGTGTCTCTCTAATCTGCCATCTTCCCTGAAGTCCTCTAGATTTACTCATAGGTTCTGTTTCCCTCATAGTTAATTTCCCTGCATTTAGAGAACATGAGATGACAGGGATTTGAACCATCCAACACTTGCTTTAACTTTTAACCTTATAATGATTTGCCTTTAAAGTCTTTCAGATTTAAAACAGTATTTTTAATATTTTATTTTTAGCTTGTAAAAATACAACCTTTTAATAAAATGACGAAGTCTAGTAAACATTAAAAGACTATGATAGATTATTTATATAGAACAAGATTTTAAAGGGAATTAATGTTGGTCGATTCTCATGAGCCATTAGCTGGGTATCCATATGGAATAGAATGATCCTTTGGTTGTCTTACTTGCATCAACTTCGTAGGGACTCACTCCCTCTTGGCTCCAGGGCCTCAGGCCCTTCTGGGTTGTCAGTGGGCAACTTTGTTGCTTCAGTAAAGACCCTGACTAGCCTGACTGCTTCCTTCTAATCATAGGGAAGTCCATTTGCTTTTCTGATGCCAGCACTTTGCTCTTCAGGTCATTAGAAGGCCAGCAGTCTTTTCTTTTTCCTGGTAGCCAGAGAAAAAAGAGGAAGATGGTACTTTGGGTGATTCTACTCCTGAAACTAAATCTCTCTGGTTAGGTCTCTCTAATCAGAAAGGAAAACTGTTTTACTTTTTCATGTAAACCTTACATTTCTCCTCTTTTGCAAAGCCACACTCCTATCCTTTTACAAGAGTGATTTCCTTCTTGGGCCAGAGCTATTATAATCTGCCTTCAGGGTCTCCCCGAGGATGGTAGCTCAGGGAGCAATTTCTTTAGAAAGTATTTTCCTGCCAGTAGAACACAAGGAAGAAAACTTAAAACCCAGCTTAGATACAGAAACAAAGTCTCATTACACAAGTATAGCTCCCAAGAGGAAAAGATAGACCTGACCCTGACACTGGAAGCATTTGAAGCAGGAGAACTTGGCAATGTGAAATTCTCTGCCGAGGGCCCCTGAAGCTGCCACGGCTGAGGAGCCTGGCTCCTTTGTGGTGATCTCCCCTCTGTACTGAGAAAATTCTATCAGGATAATTTCCCAGCTATCAGGAACAGACCAAGTGGATAATCATGTTCTACTACTAAGTGACTGGATGATTTTTTAAAAATTCCCTGAACCTCTGTGTTTTTGCTGAGTTGACTAATAATTCTTCTATCTGTAGTCTATGTAATAGGGAAAAATCTACTGATGCAAGCACGGTGGTTCCATATCCTTGGAATGATGATGTTCATCTGGTCCTCAGTCCATCAGTATAAGTGCCACGTAATTCTCGGCAACCTCAGGAAAAATAAAGCAGGTGAGGTACCTTTTCAAGCCTCTGCACATGGATTTTAACCCCCAGAAGCTAGTTGTCCCCTGTTCCTTCATTTTTTTTTTTTTCCTTCCTGACCTAATTAGTTGTCTTATTTATCATATACTTGTTTTGGGGAAGATACCTCTTGGGTCTTCATCTACCCATCTGTAAAACAAGAGCGTTGCACTGAAAGACCTCTCTGGTTCCATCTAACCCTGACATTCTGTGAGTCTCTTTTGTGCCCACCTGTTGGGCCTGCACTGCACAGATGTGTCTGATCAGCATCTGAGAGCTACTAGTGTTACCATGCTGAGTCAGGGTCATCCCAGCCAAAGCAAAAAAGCTTGATGTGTTAGTTAACTTGTGTTCATTTATCACAGGTACAGTTTTGTTTTGCTTTTTAATTAGGCATTTTGAAAATATTAGAAATGGAGTTGATAATATTTACCATTTATCGAGTGCTTATTTTGTGCTAGTCCCTCTTCTGAGTGCTTTACATACAGCTTCACAGTACCCACATGAGATGGATACAACCATTATCCTCATTTTACAGATGAGGAAAGTGAGGCACGTTACACAGTTGTTATACCAATTATCATTGATTGTACACTTTGGGTGAATCGTATGCTTTATTAATATGTATCAATAAAATTGATTTGTTTAAAAAAAAAAAGTTACACAGCCGGTAAGTGGTAGAGCCAGGCTGAGAGCCCATGCATTACTGGCTTGGAGGACTGATGGAACAGTCGATAGTGTCACCTAGAAGGTGACTTTTTAAAAAATATATATATTTTTAGAGAAGTTGCAGACTTACAAAACAATCATGCAAATGTGCAGTATTTCCATAGAATACACCTCCACCAACAGATTATTGTTGTGGGAACATTTGTTACAGATTATGAGATAACATCACCAGACTATTACCACTAATAATGATTTATAGTGTACATTTGGTATATTTTTTCCATTCTCCCTTGTTATTAACACAGTACTTCTTTGACCTTGAATATCACAATATTGCTGTTAACTATAGTCCATAGGTTACATTAATTGTATTTTTCCCATGTGTCTCCATAGTCTTACCAAGGAAGGTGACTTTTTTAATCTGTAGTTGATTGACCACGGAAGTGTGATTGGGATAGTTGTTTGCACACAGGTGTGTGAAACTTTTCTAAATAAGAGTTTTAATAAATGATTTGGGAAATGAGGTGGTAAAATGTTCTTTTCAGATTTATGCTAATGAAGTATTCTTTTCAATTTCAGGAGTGGTCATTCACTGTAACCACAGAATCCCTTTTGGAGACTGGTTTGAATATGTTTCTTCCCCTAACTATTTAGCAGAACTGATGATCTACATTTCCATGGCTGTCACCTTTGGGCTCCACAATTTAACCTGGTGGCTAGTGGTGACATATGTCTTCTTCAGCCAAGCCCTGGCTGCTTTTCTCAGCCACAAATTTTACAAAAGCAAGTTTGTTTCCTACCCAAAGCATAGGAAAGCTTTCCTACCATTTTTGTTTTAAGATAACCTAAATCACGAAGAGCATAAACTAGATGACAGTTTTAATTCCTGAGGAAAGCAACGTCTAGAAACCAAAGTACAGTTTGTCAGAACTGTTTGAACTCTTTTCCATTTTTATACCCAGAAATCGTCACAGGATGAGCAAAGCAATACCCCTTGAGAAAATGATTCTTCAAAGTGTCTTCAAAGAGGAAATACTTCTGACAGATCTGGGATTGCTTGAGATGCTTTATAAAAACAAACCATCTGAAGATAAGTAGGTGAAATTCTTTCAAGTTGCTTCAGAAGCAAACTAACCAAAGTAAACGGCTTCAAATATAAAACACATACACAAAAGAATAGATAAAATAATCTGGGGCTATGATATTCTATTAGGAAAAAATGAACTAGACTCCATAATAAGTAAAATAGTCAGTGCTACATAACAGCTTCAGTTCAATAAATAAGCAAAATGGCCTTTGAAAATAACAACAATATGTAATTTCACACCAATGGTTTCAGAAAAAGTTATTTGTTAGAATTACTTTATCCTTTCACATATTACCACAAAGATCTCCAGTGTTATGTAGTATCAGTAGTCATTTCCACTCATTTCCTCCTCACATCATAGCCTAACAGAAAGTTTTGAAGCCTCTTTTATTTAATACTTTGAAATCCCTTTCAACGGGGTACCTTGTAAATGAAAGCATATGAAAATAAAATATTTTTTTATATTTATGTATAAAAAGCCTTCAGTGAATAGAACTGATTTACACTCTGGATCAGGTAATGCTATAAGCATCATTCATATGTAATTATTCAAATTAGATTAATGTCTGCCTGACTTTATTTTAGTTATAGGATGACTCTGAAGATATTTAGGAATAAAATTTATACTTAAAAAGCTATGTTAAAGAAAATCCTAGGCATTTCCCATGATTAAATCAAAGGGCAATAAACGCATGGTGTGAAAGAAGACAAACAAAATATGAAAAATAATACCATTGCCTGAGCAGCACAGCAAAAAATGCATATATGACTGCATAAGATTTTCTGGTTTATTGGCTAAGGTATTCACTTTATTCCTTTTATGCAGATTTCATATTAAAATCTAGATAGTGAAAGTTTTACACAATATTAACACAATATAGGGAAGGTAACTTGTTATTAATCAGATACATATCAAATACACCGTGTAGGAATATCCCCACACACCCCCATCCGTGAAGTAAAAAACCAAGACTGCTAAACTGAGATTCTTTTTAACCCAACTTTAAGTATATGCACATTCTAAAGTTATATTACGATAATTCTGATGTAGCATTTTCTTTGCCATCAAACACCATTTAACTAAGGTTAATATTTTGCTCAGTCTGTTCAAATAAATGATATAGTCATTTCACTTATTTAAAATTCGCCATCCTCAGGACCAAGACTCAGGAATAAAAACTATTTCTACTTTGGAAACATAAGCCATATCGTAGTTTGGTCTTAATTTCCACACGAATAGAATTTTAATGGCAAATTATTTGGGAAAAAAATTGTATTTTACTTTATCATGCTATTTATACATAGGTTAGACTGGGGATTTGGTTAATGGTTTCTAATTTCATTGTACTTTTAAATGGAGTATCCTGGGTGAGGAACCGTATCAGGGACGGTGAGAAAGCCTTCCAGCTTCCCAGCCTCAGCTCCTGCTCCCTGCACAGGCATGCACACACTCCTTGTTCTCATACTTTCTCATTCCTATCCTTTCCCGAGCACTGCATTTCTAGCTGAAAATAAAAGAGGAAGTAGTGATGTCATTAAAGGGGTTGAGAACAAAACACAGTAGCATGGCCTTGGTGAAAGCTTAACTGATGGAAAATAATTGAGAAGGTCCTGTGCTTGAAAAACCAGAATCATCTTTGTTTTGTTTTGTTTTGTTTTTGTTAGTGAAAATATTCCATGTGCCTAAAGCAAAAGCACTGCAGAGTCTGTAAATTCTTCCCACAAGCCAGTGGGTGGAGATCCTTGATTTTTCTCTTAGTTGAATAGCTTTACTCTTCATTCTCTTACCTTGAAGCTAAGAGAAATCATACCAATCTACCTCATAGCAACATTCCTTGGATTAACTACTCACTGCATACGTATGCTGAAAATAGACTGTTTTTGTTGTATCCAAGTTAACTGTACGCTCAATTTATATACCAACATTTGCTTATGGTGAGCATGGATTATTTTGGCTTCACAAAGCTGTGTTTTTTATTATGTTTTTAATTCAATGAGTGGTTATTGCTAGATATTTCTATATGCAATTTCATAGATACTCAATATAAAGATGACTGTAAACATTTGCATAAATAAAAATAAGTGAAAAATCAAGAACCACTGATAAATAATATATCTTAAACTGAATGGATATATTAAAGAAGACCTTAAAATAGTGAATCAGCAAGTCGATTTTTTTTTTGATTCCTGTAACCTATTTAACCAATGTCTGCTCACTCTTTCACATCAGAAAAATCATTCACCTGGCTTGTATAAACATTTTGCATTAGTCTAACCTTCCAACATTTTTTCTGATAAATGGACAAGAAGCAGTGGAGGTGGCAGGTTCAATAAATAATGTAGATGACTCATATTTTATTGTTTTCATCAAATAGTCATGATCTCCTGTATTCAATCATCTAAATAAAAACTATATTAAAGAGCTACTCTATGCATATAATTGAGAAAGTATAATATTGGGCCTCTTCCTTCAGAAAGACTGAACACTTGAAGTAAGAGAAAATTCTAGAAGGGATTTCCAAACAAAAGGACAGTTCCTCCTAACTCCAGTTCTCATCCCACCTGTGCTGTCTTCATCAGGACCTCACTGACTTTCACAGCACCTTTCTGCTAATTCCAAAGGTGACATTCTAGGAAACAGCGCATGACAGCAGGCCAGATACCTTTAAGGACACAAAAGGCTGGTGATGGGAATGCATCTTCATGAGCAGAGCTGGAGCTGGATCTCAGCCCCACTTGCCCCCTCAGCCTGCTCTTCTTTGTGCAGTGTACACACTGTACAGCCTTCCACAAAGACCCTGTTCCTCATGCTGCCTCCATGCCTGCAGATTCTGTTCACTCTTGAAAAAGCAAGATTTGATCTTATGGAACCATCATTAAGAGAGACCATAAGAACAATCTAGGATAATTTACTACTAGGAAGTATTGCATGCAAAACACCTGTCAAAAAAAAAAAAAAAAACCTGTTCTTACACATGCAAAAAAAAAGTTTGGTTGTTAGCAGGGAACTGACGCTCAAACAGTAGAATGTTGGCTCAGATGCTAAAATGCAGCCCCCAAATATAGAAAATTGTTTTTCTTCCTTTCTGACTACCAAAACCTGTTTTGCCAGCCCGCTCTTCTAACACTTCCAACTCCTTCAAACTACTGGAATCTCCAATCTATTAATCTTCTCCTGGTTTCCTTGTCCTTCACCTCTCATAAGTCGTCTTCTTACCCCACTTAAATTCCAAGTAAATCATTATTCATTCACATAGACCCTCAAATCTCTTGTCTCCTTTCATTATATTTTTCTAATTGATTAGCAAACCATGACCCTGGTAATTCAGTTCTCCTCCTTTCATGCTTGCACCTATGCAGCTGAACTGTGGCAGGAGAAATACAACCCACTACTGTCTCACTTTAAATTCATTAACCTCGAGTGACCTTTAATGTTTGATCATACTAAGATTCCCAAGTCCATTCACTCTCTCAGTCTCCTGACTATTTTGCATCATCTCTGTCCTCCAAAAAGTTACTGAAAAAGAACTTACACAGGTTTCCACAGCCACCTCCATCCATCTGTAGCCTCTGTACCCATGTGCTCTACTTTCCCTCTTGTTATTTTGTTGAAGGATACTTTTTTTAAAAGAAGGCAAAATCATGCTCCTCATAAAAATATGAAAGGAGCACATGCCAAAGGTTTTACTTAACTCAGTTAATGAGGGAATCAGTAAGATGGTAGAACCAGTTCAAAGAAGAGTGTGTGTGTATATATATGTATATGTGCAGAGAGGCATGCCAAAGGGTGTTTGCTTAATAGATGCAGAAGTGGCTTCTTCCATTTGGGGGCGGGGGCAGGGAATCCATTGTACTTCCACCGGAGTAATTCATCTGTACGTCCATGGAAAGGAATCATTTGCAAACATGTCTGTCTTCAGCATAGAATTTTAAAACAATGAAGAGTGCAGATACCCTGAAGAGTATATTAGCTATGATATCCAATAATATTTTTTGCTCATTTCAAATGCATTGCGTTTTTTTTCTGAAACTGTAAATAAACTGTCTGGATTTCTACCCAAGGCCCTCTACTTGAGCACTAAATTCACTCTCCCTTCACCTACTTGAGGAAATTGCTTGAACATTCTCCCTCCTACTATATCATCAAATTTTTACCCTTTTCTCAACCTTCTCATCAGCACACAAGTATCTTTTTAAAACCATCCTGTATTAGTCAGCCAGAGGTACTGATGCAAAGTACCAGAAATCTGTTGGCTTTTATAAAGGGTATTTATTTGGGGTAGAAGCTTATAGTTAACAAGGCATAAGGCTCATCTCTTTCTGGGCTCAGCTACCTTGTTCTCTTCACAAGGTCAACTGTAGACTGTCAGGCTCATTTCTTTTCCCAAGCAGGAGGATCCTCTGTGTGTCTTCCCTTTGTGTCTACTTCT
This sequence comes from Dasypus novemcinctus, assembly GCF_030445035.2. Lineage (NCBI taxonomy): Eukaryota > Metazoa > Chordata > Mammalia > Cingulata > Dasypodidae > Dasypus > Dasypus novemcinctus. The sequence continues at coordinate 152,601,334 of NC_080673.1, read as the reverse complement.
ATGTAAGAGTCTGTTTTATCTGCCCGCCAAGAGGGCTGGGACTCAACTCTGAGTCACACTCTAATATCACGATTAAATCAAAGCCTTAATCGTAATATAATTTAATCAGATGTCTCAGCTGATTCTAATACAGTCAAAGGGAATGACATTCAGAGGAACCAACCAGTTACAAACATAATTATCTTTTTTGGAATTCATAAATAATATCAAACTGCCACACCATTTCCCTCACCAGCTACCACAGATTTTTCTGGTTCCTTTGCAGCGAAACTCCTGGGAAGATTTGTCTGTGCTTACTAGCTTCAGTTCTTCATCTCCCTCTGCTAAACCCACTTCGGAGTCTTTTTTTTCTCTCTCTCTCTGGTTGCATCATCGTCTTCTTGGTGCATCACTTTGAACTACGGGGGCCTCTGCCTCACCACACAGTTCGGTCCCTCTTTATACCTCACAGTTCTACTGAAACTGCCCTTGAAAAGGTCATCAGTAGGGAGGGGGTGGAGTATATGGGAATCCCCCTATATTTTCAATGTATATTATTTATGGAATCGAAAACTTCTTTAAAAAGAAAAAATAAAAATTTTAATTAAAAAAATTTTTTTTTAAGTTTATCAGTGATGATGCTGTTAAATCCAACGGTCACTTCGTAGTTACCAACACAGCAGCAGCAGTTGATCACCTTGCTCTACTTTCTTTGATTTTAGGATAACCACACGTACTCTCAGGCTTTTCCTCCTTTCTTCCTGGCTGCTCCTTCCTGGTTCCCCGGCTGATCCCTCCTCTTCTTCCTGACTTCTGAATGTTGGATGTCTTGGTCCTTTCTCTATCATATTCACTCTCTTGGTGATCTTATCCAGTCTCGTGACGTCAAATGCCATTTATATGCTGACAACTCTTCAATTTATATATCCAGCCCAGCCATACTCCTGAGCTTTAGACGCATGTATCAAATTGCCTACTAAACTTCTCCACTTGGATGTGTAATAGCTAGATGAAAATCAACAGAACTCGAAGTGGATTTCTGATTTCCCTCGTCCCCCAAACCTGCTCCACCGACAGACTTCCCATTTTTTATTAACTTAAGCCAGAAACTATGGGGTCTTCCTGGAAACTTCTCTTTCTCATACCCCATATCCAATCAGTGCTTCTACCTTCAAAATATGTCCAGAATCCATTCCCCTGATCATCACTCTGCTAGCCACCCACCATCGTTCCTAACTTGGATTACTACAACAGACTCCTAATTGGTCTCCGTACTTTTGTTCTCTACAGCCCATCCTCAACACAGATCAGAATGATCTTTTAAAAACATAAATCAGATCATGGCCCTCCTTTCTCAAAAGCCTGCGACAGTTCCCAATTTATCTCAGATTAAGGCCCAAGTTCTTATAACTTTGCTTCACGTGATCTGGCCCCGTCACCTCTCTCACCTCCTCTACTACTGACCCTCATTCACTCTCTTCCTACACATTGGCTTCCTTGCTGTTCCTTAAAATGTCGACCATGCTCCTGTTCAGGGGCTTTGGCGCTGGCCCTTCCTTCTGCCTGGAACATTCTTCCCCCGATAGCCAGATGACTAACTCCCTCACCTACCTCAAGTCTTTGTTCAAATGATGCTGTATTAGTTATTTATTGCTATATATATATAACAAAGGACCCCAAATATTAGCAGCTTAAAACAACTAACATCTGTCATGTCAGTTTCTGTGGGTCAGGATTTCAAGTGTGCATTAGCTGAATGTCTGCCTCCAGGATCTTCACAAGGCTGTAATCAAGGTGTCCCCAGGGCTGCCGTCGCCCATGTGAGCTCCACTAAGAGGATCCACTTCCAAATTCACTCACATGATTGCTGACAGGTTCCTTTTCCTCATAGGCTGGAGGACTGAGGGTCTCAGTTCCTCAGGGAGCCTCGATCAGTTCTTCACCACAGGGATATCTCCACAGAGCAGCTTACAACATGACACCCAACTTCCATTAAAGCAAACCAGCAGGGGTCTGCAGGTCCGAAGACACAATCTCATTGTAACCTTATCTTGGGAGTGACATCCCATCAGTTTTGCCATATTCTGTTTCTTAGAAGGGGATCACTAGATCCAGCCCATAATTGTGAGGAGGGAATTACACAAGGCAGAAACACCAAGAGGTGAGAATCACTGGGGGCCATCTACAAGGCTGCCTACCACAATCAACCTTCTCAGTAAGATCTATCTTGACTTTCTCATACAAAATTACAAAGTAACCCTGTCACATACACATACAGATTTCCATTCCCCTTTACTCTGCCTTAATGAGTAATAATAAATGCTTATTGTTTTGAACTGCCTAGTTTTGGGGTGGTTTGCTCTGTAGCAATAGCCAACGGAGGCACAAAGAACTCTACAACATACTTTTTAACCTGTGTTTATTATTTATTGTCTATCTCCCCTCACTTGAATGTGGGGACAGGATATTTTTTATAGTTTTTTTCACAGATGTCTCCAGCACTAGAGATTATGTGTTATCTATTAGACAACCAGTAAATACTCAATGAACAGTGAACTACTGTCACAGTTCCCTGCATAAATCACTAATCCCTACCTTACTTTAACTGTGCTGCAGAATTGCAATATGTACCTTACAAAGATTGAGCATGGCTTATATTGACATGTGTGAAAAGCAATTGTTCAACTGTGCATTTATATTACCAAGAAAATAATAACTACTGTGATAAGGAAGAAATAAAATGGAATTCAGACAAAAGAAATGCTTAGGAATCCACAAACTATCACAATCCTACCCACATATATTCATCAGGTCTTGCAGAGAAATGCAGCAGTTGTGGAAAATCAGAATAAATGCATTTATTCTTCAAAATATTAATATAAAGTTTATATGCTACAAAGCACAGTGATTGCTCTTTAACTTGAAGACAATATCTTTAATTCTTGCTCCTCCCCTAAACTTAAAAAAAAAATCAGTCTGAGATTTCTTACTTCCTGAGCTCTAGGCCTGTTACCATGGACCTACTGTTAACAAACTGACCATAATTTTTTGACATATAGATTGTGGAAAATCTTTGAAAAATTTTTTTCAAACCCATGCCTGAGGAACCATGTAATCCAGTAAATTGAAGAGATGTACCTTTATAATATACCCCTCCTTTGTGCTTATGAAATGGTGAGAGTAAATCTGTTTCAGTTCAATGGAACTATGGAGTTCCATTCCACAGCAATGAATGGAAAGGCAGGACTTTCATTTATCTTGGATTAATCGGTATTCTGCCTCTCCTTCCCACTTGGTTGTCAGACCCAAATTGTACTTCAAATTCTTCTTTCTCCTTTACCTCTAAAATTGTCTATGGGGTTTTCTTCCATGATTTTCTTTTAAGACATGGACACAATCTTTAAATGTCAGGATAATCATGCAACTAGGGACAAAACCAATTGGGGGTGAGGGGGGAGAGTGAAATAGGAACAGATTCCCTTTCTTTCCCATATCCTGAAGTCTACAATTCTGACTATAAAAGCAGAGAACATTTTATATTAGGGAATGGCTGCCTTCCATGAAATTAAGCTCAGTAAGTTAGAGATGGAGGAGACAAAAATCACTGATTTTTCTAATTTATAAATCTATTAGAAGTTTACCTAAATCCATTTTGAATCTCTTGTTCATAATTTCAATGAATAATATCTTTGGTGATCTTGCATCCTATATGTTTATTACCCAACTTTCCCCTTTTATAAAAGTCCCTCTTTCTTGCTTCAAGAGTTTTATTTTTCTATTCCAGAATTCCAGGATGTGTTGAGCAAGTCGGAATTTACCCTATCCACAGTTGTGATTATGTATGTTTTCATTGGTTCCCATCACAAAATAACTTTTGATTGTCAAGTTATTAAATTTGTGTTGTTTTTCTTACTGCTTTATTCAAGAGAATCATAGATAAATTTCAGATGCATTCTCTGGCCCCTTTCTATCTCTGGAATGTTCTTATTGGGGTGTGGTAACTTAGATGCTGAAGCGCCTGATATAATGAGGTCATGTCAGAATGAACAAGTACCACCTGAGCATGCCGTTTTTGGTTTTGGTTTTTATTGGATACATATAATTTTTTTAAAAATCATACAATGTTACACAATTTATTTGGTTCATAGTAACATAATCACACAGTATTTGTCCTTTTTTGTCTTGCTTGCTTCTCTCTGAGCAAGGTTGAGATGAACTCTCCAGGTTCATCCATGTTGTCATATACTTTAAGACTTCATTTACTTTCACAGCTGCATACAATTCCATTGTGTGAATACACCACAGTTTGTTTATCCATTCGTCAGTTGATGAACAACTAGGTTGTTTCCAACTTTTGGCAATTGTGAATAATGCTGCTCTGAACATCGGTGTGCAGATGTCTCTTCGTGTCACTGCTTTCAGTTCTTCTGGATATATACCCAGTAGTGGTATTGCAGGGTCACATGGCAAGTCTATATTCAACATCTTTAGGAACTGTCAAACAGTCCTCCATGTTGTCTGTACCATTCTGCATCCCCACCAACAGTGAATAAGTGTTCCTATCTCATCATATCCTCCCTAACACTTGTAGTTCTCTGTCTTTTTAATAGTGGACATTCTGATAGATGTGAAATGATATCTCATTGCAGTTTTAATTTTCATTTCCCTAATCATTAGTGATGTTGAGCATTTCTTTATGTTTTTTTTTGCCATTTGTATTTCTTCTTTGGACAAATATCTATTCAAGTCTTTTGCCCATTTTTAAATTGGCATTCTGTCTCTCCCTCTGATTTAGCTGTCATGCCCCAATTTTTATTGTTGAGTTGTAACATCTCTTTATGTATCTTCTATATTAAACCCTTATCAGATATGTGACTTCCAAATATTTTCTCCCATTGAGTTGGCTGCTTTTTCACCCTTTTGACAAAGTCCTTTGAAGTGTAAAAGTGTTTAATTTTGAGGAGGCCCAATTTATTTTTTGTTGTTGTTGTTGCACGTGCTTTGGGTTTAAGGTCCTAGAAACCACTACCTACTATAAGATCTTGAAGACATTTCCCTACATTTTCTTCTAGGAACTTTATGGTCCTGGCTTTTAAATTTAGGTCTTTTATCCACTCTGAGTTGATTTTTGTATAGGGAGTCCTCTTTCATTCTTTGATTATAGATATCAGCTTCTCTGAGTACCATCTGTTGAAGAGACTGTTTTTTCCTATTAACATTAACTTGGTAGGTTTGTCAAAAACCAGTTGACTATATAGGTGAGGGTTTATTTCTGGATTCTCAATTCTATTCCACTAATCAATGTGTCTATCTTTATGCCAGTACCATGCTATTTTGACCACTGTAGCTTTGCAATAAGTTTCAGGATCATGCAGTGAAATTCCTCCCACATCACTCTTCTTTTTTAGAATGCTTTTGGCTATTTGGGTGCACTTTCTCTTCCAAATGAATTTGGTAATTGCCTTTTCTAATTCTGTCAAGTAAGCTGTTGGGATTTTTGATTGGTATTGCATTGAATCTATAAATCACTTTGGATAAAATTGACATCTTCATGATATTTACTCTTCCAATCCATGAATATGGCATGTCTTTCCCATTTGTTAGGTCTTTTAAAATTTCTTTTAGCATTGTTTTGTAGTTTTCTGCATAGAAGTCCTGTACCTCTTTAGTTAAATTAATTCCTAGGTATTTGCATCTTTTTATTGCTATTGAAAATGGAATTTTCCCCCTGATTTCCATCTCAGATTGTTCAGTACTAGTGGACAAAAACATTAGATTTTTGCATGTTGATCTTGTATCCTGCCACTTTGATGAACTCATTTATTAGCTCAACTAGCTATGTCATGGATACTTCAGAATCTTCTAAATACAGGATCAGGTCATCCACAAACAGAGTTTTACTTCCTCTTTTCCTATTTAGATGCCTTTAATTTTTTTTTCCTTGTCTAATTGCCCTAGCTAGAACTTCTAGTACAATATTAAATGACAGTGCTGACAGTGGGCATCCTTGTCTTGTTCCTGATCTGAGAGGGAAAGCTTTCAACCTTTCCCCATTGAGTATGATGTTAGCTATGGGTTTTCATACACACCTTTTATCATATTGAGGAATTTTCCTTCTATTCCTATCTTTTGAAGTGTTTTTATCAAAAAAGGATGCTGAATTTTGTTGAATGCCTTTTTCGCTTTGATTGAGATTATCATGTATTTTCTTTCTTCAATTTGTTAATGTGGTGTATTACCTTGATTGATTTTCTTACATTGAGCCAGCCTTGCATACCAGGAACAAATCCCACTTGGTTGTGATGTATAAGTCTTTCAATGTGCTGTTGGATTCCATTTGCAAGTATTTTGTTGAGAATTTTTGAATCTATGTTCACTAGAGAGATTGATCTGTAATTTTCTTTTCTTATATCTCTATCTGGTTTGGGTATTAGGGAGATGTTGGCTTCATAAAATGTGTTGGATAATTTTCCATCCTCTTCAATATTTTGGAAGAGTTTAAACAGAATTGGTGTTAATTCTTTTCGAAATCCTTGATAAAATTCACCTGTGAAGCCATCTGATCCTGGACTTTTCTTTGCTGGGAGGTTTTTGAAGATGGATTCAATCTTTTTGAATGTGATTGGTTTGTTAAGTTCCGGTATTACTTGTGGCATCAGTGCAGGTTGGTTGTGCAGTTCTAGGAAATTGTTCATTTCATATACATTGTCTAGTTTGTTGTCATACAGTTTCTCATAATATCCTCTTATGATTCCTTTTATTTCTGTGGGGTCAGTTGTAACTTCCCCTGTTTCATTTCCAATTGTGTTTATTTGCATCTTCTCTCTTTTTTTCTTTGTTAGTCTTGCTAGGGGGTTGTCAATTTTATTAATCTCAGAAAACCACCTTTGGTTTTGTTGTTTGCTGAGAAGCCTTAAACCAAGGTGTCGGTGGGGCCGTGCTCCCTTTGGCCCTCCTTGCCTCCTCCTGTTTCTGGTGCCTGCTAGCCTTGGTTTGTAGAGGCACCACTCCAGTCTCTGTCTTCACATTTTCCCTTGTGTCTGTCTTCAAATTTCCCTCTTCTTAAAGGGACACTAGCCATGTAGGATTAGGGTCTACCCAGATCCATTTTGGCCTCCTCTTAACTATTCACATCTTCAATGACCCTATTTCTAAAAATGGTCACATTCCTGGGACCTGGAGGTCAGGACTCGAACAAACCTTTTTGGGAACACAGTTCATCTCATAACGTATGCTAACAAATTTTACTTATTCATCAGGTGTAGACTTATCAACAAGATCAAAAGGCATTTTTGGATATACATACACGTTAAAGCTGGTTAGTAGAGGTTCATGAAGTGCTTAGCTACCCACAGGTTGAACGCTCATTGTAACTTGCCTTGCAATACTCAGGCCTATTTCATTATCATGATTTGAAAGGGCCTGTCTTTTTTACCAACAAACTTGAACTTTTATTTAGCAAGTGTAACCAAGGAAGACACTAAGGCAACTACTTTTGCTACTTGGAGCAATAGTTCCCTGATTTGCTGTCTAAAGGAGTATTCAATAAAAAGCTACATGCAAGATTATAAACCTGTTTCCTCCCTTCAGCATCTCCTACTGGTATGCTGTGTATTACAATTAGTTGTCCCTGGTCAGCTGTCTTTCATAGTTTGGTCTAAGACAATATTTACCAAATTACCTTTGGAGACTCTTGGTGGAGAATGAACACTAACTTCATCTTGAATCTGGAGAGAAAAAAAAACAAAAAGATAAGACAGAAATTAATGGTAAGATCCTCTGGAAGTGCAGAATGAGTCAGAAAAGTTCTCTTACCAAACTTAAGTTTACATCAGGACACATTTGTGGAATACCTACAGGAACACAATGCTTCCTGATTACACACCTCCTTGCTGATGATATGACTCAACTGATTTTTCTTGGGCTGGCTTCTATCTGCTCAATGCCTTATAAACAGGAGCAGCCATTTAGTTTCAATTCTTTACATGTTACTCCTCTGAAAACAGAAGGATACCAATTTATCTATTCAACCCAATTTTCTTAACATCTATATGCAAGGCACAGGGGTAGGCTCTGTGGGGAACACAGGATTATAGGAGACATGATTCTTGCACACTGTTCAGTATGAAGATAAAGTGTATTTATCAATAACCTATTTAAGTGAAGGCCATGTAAGTAATCTGTCCATACCCATCATTTCCCTACCACTTCATCTTTCATCTCTAACACAGCCCAAATCCTGACACATGATAGGCTGTGGGACACAGCTGCATGGGTGTGAGACTTGTGCTGTTGCACAGGACCCTACTTTCAGAAGTACCCAATGCTTGGCTTAATCCCCTCGAGAGCATGGAGACACACGGGGTGATAATGTGTTTGTGTGTGGAGGATCAGGCCTGCAGGCTGGGCAGAGAACACAGGTGCCCCAGCGTGCTTGCACCCCAGCATGCACACACAAGCCTGAGCAGTGAGCACAGGCACCCAGCATGCATGCACCCCAGCATGTACACACATTCCTGGAGGCAGTCTGGGGCACCACCAGGCTGGTACCTGGACCCAGATCAGAAATGGTGATGGCAGCAGCAGCAACAGAGGCAGCGGCGGCAGTGGTGGCAGCTGCAGCCAGGATTCCAGGAAGTGGCTCTGCCTGGGGGCAGCACAGGACCCACACTGAGAGGCCAGCTTGCCCAGGCCTCCCCCAAAGTCCATCCCTGGAGCATCTGCACAAGTAACTCTCTGACCTGAGCTCAAGGACAGGAAATGCTGGTATTCATTCAGTAAACTTTGCCAGGAAAGTAGAACAAAATAAAAGCATTTACAAGACCATTGCAGTAAAGCACTTCAGGGAGTTATTCAAATTTTCGAAGTTTAGAATCTCTAGTTTTGAAAAAGTGCTACAACATCATACAGGCTTAGAAACAGAATTTAAATTTAAAGATCGTTGCATTCTACAGAAAAGAACACTATTTTCCTATAAAGTTTCAGATGAAACAATTATTAAAGAGAAAGACAATTTAAAATTTGAATTTTTCCTTGTAATTGAAGAGAAAGACAGAAGGCATAAGCAGGTATTTTGAATTAAAATTTCTAAAAATTATTTATTTTTGCTGTTGAAAAAATAACAGGTCTCATTTATTAAGTCCGGTCTCCCCAGTAAGCAGCCCCTCCAGGGCAGCGATCAGGTCCACGACTGTGGCAGCATGACTCCTCGGCATCCCGGGGGCTGGTCTCCACCCGGGCCACGCCCCGGTCCTCCCGCAAGAGCTGGATCTTGCCGATCTTGCTGAACGCAGACAGCACCGTGGTGAGGTTGGTGAAGGGGTCCCACCAGGAGAGTGGTGGCCGATGGCTTCTGGTCCAGGCCCACAGTGCTGAACGAAACGCCCGTGAAGGTCGGAAGTTGATTCAGGATTCGAAGATACTGGGGTTTTGCCTGTATGGCAGAGCCCTGGGGGCCATCGGCCATCAGGTTATCTTGATTTTACTTCTTAAAGCCCTCTCCAACTCATCCATCCCTCTTCTCTGGCCCCACAGTCATTGCCTCAACATCCCCACCCATCAGGGTGACAGCCAGTTTACCTTCATTACTCGGTATTTTGAATATATACAAATCATGAGAAGCCACTTTCAGTTTCTTTTACAAACTCTGCATGTTACAGGAATGTCTGAGAAAACATTAAAATGTCATTGTATACATTTACCCTTACAATTAAATTCAGACTTACATGAAATTCATTTGTGTGAAAGTTAAGCCTTTTAAGAAAAATTGTGTCATTTATCAGATAGCATCCTTACCAGCACAGCAGTTAAAAAACAAACAAACAACAACAACAAACCCTGAGAATATCTGTTTATCTAATTATAGTCTTCCAGAAAGGGTAGCACTTTGGTATCTTTACCACAGACCTCTAGTTACTGTGTATATGTCATTCCAGTTGTGTGGTTGTTGTATAATTAGATTATTTTTACCTTTGTAGGTCTATAAAAGACCAAGCTCCTTCCTCTAACAAGGAGGGAGGATTGCAAACTGGCAGGCTGCAACTCAGCTCCTGGACAGGTGTTTTGTTTGGCCCGCACATTTTTAAAAAAAATTTGTATTAGTCACTATGGCACAGACTATTCATTGCTGACCCAATAGCCTTTCTCCCCTTACTTCCTTTAGTAAAAGTCCCTGAAATAAAGATTATATATCCCAACTGCCCTCGCAGCTAGCTGTGGCCATCCTATTATAGTTCTAGCCAATAGGATATTAGCAAATGCACGCTGTGACAGCCTCCTTAAAAGATCCCTGATGGATGGTAACTTGTGTCCACCTTTTTGTCAGGCCAGTTCTCCATCCTGCTGTCTGGGAACTTGGATTCTTGAGCTCTAGCAGCCATGCAGTAATATGAAGATAAGACCATACCCTAGGAATGGAAGAGCAGAGAGCTAGAAGGAGCTTGAGTCTCCTATTATCATGGGCCTGGCTGTATTGGATCTGAGCTGCCTCTCACAAGAAATATCTATCTAATTTATGCTAGCTCTGGTTTCGGGTTTTCTGTTTTATTTAGTGGAATATAACCCTAACTTGATCTGGTGAATAATTTTTAAAAATTAGGAAATTTCACCTAAAAATTCAGATCCTTGTCTTCTCCCTTGACAATCTGGACTATCTGGTAAACCTGGGACCATGTTTCTACACTTAGGAATAAGCCAAGGCACGCTAACAGATGACCACTTTGGACAGGCTGGAGGTCTCACCAGGTACTTTTCCTTCATTTAAATTCCCAAGGCATTTCGACTTTCCATCCCTGACGTGGACTTTGATTTTACTTGTATGGTGTGATAGGCTCTTATCCTGCCTTTCTCCCTTAGGCTGTTTCTCCAGCTATTCTTGGAAATGAACAGGATGGGAAAACCACAGATGTCAACCTCATAACTTTCTCCCTGAGTCTTTTTTTAGCAAGAGCATTCCCAAACTGGTGAAGTTCAGAAAGGAGGACACAGGGACTATTCCTTCCCCCCTCCCCCCCTTTTTTTTAAAGATTTATTTTTTATTTACTTCTCTCCCCTTTCACCCCCTTGTCTGCTCTCTGTGTCCATTTGCTGTGTGTGTTCTTCTGTGTCCGCTTGGATTCTTGTCAGTGGCACTGGGAATCTGTGTCTCTTTTTATTGAGTCATCTTGCTGCATCAGCTGGGCAGGCTGCACTTTCTTCGTGCAGGGCGGCTCTCCTTACGGGGCGCACTCCTTGCGCATGGGGCTCCCCTGTGCGGGGGACACCCCTGCGTGGCATGGCACTCCTTGCACGCATCAGCACTGCATGTGGGCCATCTCACCACACGGGTCAGGAGGCCCTGGGTTTGAACCCTGGACCTCCCAGGTGGTAGGTGGATGCTCTATCAGTTGAGCCAAATCCGCTACCCTCCTTTCCCCTTTTGGACGCCACTTGGGCCACAGTCCTGCAGGGTTGCCCATGGGAGTAGGGGAGTGCAAGTCTCAGTGTTCACAGACTTCTCACGCAGAGAAGCTTCTCTTGTGGGTTGGGAGGAGGGAAGGTAGGGGGTCTTCCACTCCAGGGTTGCAACTTTTTCTCGTTCTGAAGACATCCATCAGTCCATCTAAGGCTTTTGTGTTCTTCTAATCCACATAATTGACCGTATTTCTTACTAACAGTCAAAGCCTTTTGTTGGTTAAGGAGCATCCCTCCCACCCAACTTCCAACTAGCTCTGTGCCCTGATTAGCACCAGCAAACTCTGTACATCATTTACAAATGGACAGAGCAGGTCCAGAAGATATCCCTAAACTGGGGGAAGGGCTGAGGAGATGGAGGGTGGAGTCTCAGTTGCTATCAGATCTAAATGGACCTGTTAATCATGTGGGGAGAAGAGGCTTCCTCCACAGAAGGATTCTTGGTGAGTTAAAGACTGATTCATGTCTTTGGCTGTGAATAAACTCAAGACTGCTAGGAAGTGAGCAGAAACTGGATGAGCCCTGTCTCTCAGAGTCAGGCCAAGGGAACAGAAGGCGTCAAAGACTCTTGAAAACTGCTTGACCTTTTGGGAGGAAATGAGTGTGTATGAAATGGAGCCAACAGTTGACATTAAAACTATGACAAGATCAGAAATCTGTATTGTTGGGTTTTTTTTTACTTTTATTGTGGTAAAATACATACAACATAAGTTTTCCCATTTTATTAATAATCCCTTTCAAGTATACAATTCAGTGGTATTAATTACATTCCCATGACCCAACTTTTCTATTACCCTAAACAGAAACTGTGTGCCCATTAAACATTAACTCTAGCTCCAGACTACTGGTAATCTGTTATTTTCTTTCTATCTTTATAAATTTGTATATTATAGTTATTTTATATGAGTGAAATCATTTGATATTTGTCCTTTTGTGTCTGGCTTATTTCACTCAACATGATATCTTCAAGGTCAATTCATATTGTACTATGCACCAGAACTTCATTCCTTTTTAACTGTTGAATACTATTCCATTGCACATATATGCATTTTAAAAAATCCATTTGGCTGTTGATGAACACTGGACTTACTTCCATTTTTTGGCTATTGTGAATAATGCTGCTATGAATATTAGTATATATGGCCAATTGATTTTTGGGGGAGTAAATTTATTCTTTTAGTCAATTTTATTGATACAAATTAATAAAGCATATAATCCATCCAAAGTGTACAATCAATGGTATTTGGTCTAATTACACAGTTCTGCATTCATCGTTTCAGTCATAAGTAGGACATTTTCATTATCCCAATAATAATAATAATAACAAAAAACAAACAAGAAAAGCTCTACCACTTAAATAATTTAACCTCCCACTCTCTCTCTCCGCTTCCCCTGCCATACATAACTGCCTTTCTGTTTCTGTTTTCCTAATATATTTGTATTTATATTTTGTATAGAGTCAAATAATATGTAGTACCTTTTGTCTAGTTTCTTTCACTTAGTATTTTTCCTTTTTTTTTTTACCCTTAATGGAAGATTGTTAGTATCTTGCTATACACTACTGTCCATAGTTTGCTTTAGTTGTATTTTTGCCTGATACTAACATGTTGTAACATTAATGTACATTTGTTCAGTTTCAAAGAAAAAGTCTTCCATATGCAATATTAACCATATTCATATTTCACAACATTTCACTATGCCATACAGTCCCATGTTACATTTTTTAGCTTTCCTTCTAGTAATGTACATGATTTTAGACTTTCCCTTTCCACCATGGTCATATCTCTCTATTAGCACTGTGAGATACAAATACTATGATGTGCTTTCACCATTTTCATTCATTTTCAAAGATTTAGGAACAACCTTTTTATCAATTCTGCACAGATTAACCCTCAGCTTTCCATTCTCTAACCTCATTCTATTTTCTTGTGACCTATATTCTAGTTATGAACTCCATGAATTTACTTACATAATATAATTAGTTCATAATAGCACAATCATACCGTATTTTTCCTTTGTGTCTGTCTTGCTTCACTCAACATAATATCCTCCTGATTCATCAATGTTGTCATATGCTTCACTACTTCATTTCTTCTTATAGCTGCATAATATTCCATTGTATATATACATCACAATTTGTAAATCCATTCATTGCTTGATGGACACCTGGGTTGTTTACATCTCTTTTTTAGCAGTTTTATTGAGATATAGTCATATACCATACAATCCATCCAAAGTGTACAATCAATGCCTTTCAGTATAGTCACAACATTGTGCCTTCATCACAATTTTAGAACAATTTCATTGCTCCAAAAAGAAAAACTCCATACCCCTTAGCAATCACCTCTCAATCCCTCTATCCTTCCCCAGCCTTATATAAACTTTAATCTATCTTTTTAAATTGATTTATATTTATATTTTATATAAATGGAATCATACAATATGCAATATTTTGTGTCTGGTTTCTTTCTCTTAGCATAATGTTTTGTTTTGTTTTGCCTTATAGTACCATTTTGTAATAATAACATACACTTGTTCAGTTTAAAAAAAAAACCATATATGCAATATTACCCATATTCATATTTCACACAGTTTCACTATGCTATACAGTACCAAGTCACATTTTTTTGGTTTTCCTCTAGTAATGTACATGACCTTAGACTTTCCCTTTCAACCACTCTCATAACCATATAATAGCCCTGCTAGTTATAAACACTATAATGTGCTTTCACCTTTTCTATTTATTTCCAAAGATTTAGGAACAGCCTTTTTACCAATTCAACACAGACTAACCCTCAGGCTTCCATTCTCTAACCTCATTCTATTTTCTGGTGACCTATATTCTAGTTTTTAACCTCATGAGTTTACATAATATATTTAGTTCATAATAGCACAATTATACAGTATTTGTCCTTTTGTGTCTGGCTTACTTCACTCAACCTAATGTCTTTCCGGTTCATCCATGTTATCCTATGCTTCACAACTTCATTTCTTCCTATGCTGCATAATATTCCATCATGTATATACTCTACAATTTGTTTATCCATTCATCAGTTGTTGGAAACCTGGGTTATTTCCATCTTTTGGCAATTGTGAATAACACTGCTTTGAAAATCGGTGTGCAAGAAGGGTCACAACTGTGGCAGGGGAGGATCACTGGGTGGGTGTCGGCAAAGAGGAGATGCATGGGAGTGGTGCACCTGGGGCATGCCTCTAATGCATATGAATATGTTCAAGTGCTCATGAGGCATAGTTTCAGTGGGTAGAGACCCACACAATAACCGAAGGAAAGTTGAATTCCAATCCTGGAGAGTCCTGCTACATTCTCTAATAGAACAGCAAGAATCCTTTAGTATAAGGGCAGTGGCTAGTGAAGGAAGACAGACCATTATGCCAGATCTTGATATTGATGATACTTAGCCTAGTATTTTATATAGCCTAAGAGTTACCTCCTGAGAGCACCCTTGTTGTTCAAATGTGGCCTCTCACTAAGCCAAACACAGCATGCAAATGCACTACCTTCCCCCCCACACACCATATGGGACATGACTCCTGGGGAAGAGCTCTCTGGCACCAAGGGATTATTACCAAACACCAATTAGCAACACATCCAGAAAAAGACCTTGACCAAAAGGGGAAAATATTAAATACAAATGAGATTTTATGGCTAAGATATTTCAAAGTGAGTTGGGAGGTCATTCCAGAGGTTATGCTTATGCACATCTCAGAAGGATCTCATTGACTGCCACAGTAAACAGTGCCTCAAATAGCAGGGCTCCTGTGGGCTCTACAGACATCCAGAAATTATAAGCAGGGCAAACAAATTCAGGAATTCTGCACCCTGTCAGTGGGCCTTTCTTTGGAATTTATGCTCCCCAGTGTAACAGAGTTAGATCCATTTATAGTTTCCTTACACATGGCTCTTCTGTCCCTTTTATTTGAACCTATAAATAGCACTATTCTTGTTAAATATATGTCCTAGTTACTTAAATCTTTGGTCTGTTCATGTGCCAGTTGAGCCCTGAATCTCAGCAAAGCTGCAACACCTACTCTCCAGTTCCCTGGACTCAACCAGGAAAACTAACAAGGAGATGATGATGGACGATGCTCATCCCAAGGAACAAAAAGTGTCTGCAATTGCAAACAAGATAGTTTGATCCATCTGCCTTATGAGATCTAAGCCCCCTTGCAATTAGAAACAGAGTGGGCATCACCAATCCAAAATCTTCATGAATAAGTAGACTTATTATTATTAATAATATTATTCAATAATAATTATTCAATAATGAGTAGGCTTATTATTATTCTACTATAGACTTCTTGTTATTCCAGCAGTGGAAGAACTTTTGTCATTGATATAAAGGCAGTGACCCACCTGAGGTTCTGAGGGGGTGAGAGGGAAGAAAAGGTGTAATATGGGGGCATTTTCAGGACATTGGAATTGTCCGGCAAGATGCTGCAATGATGGATACAGGCCATTATATATTTTGTCATAACCTACATGATTGTGCAGGACAGAGCATAAACTAAGAAGTAGAATATAGTTCATGGTTAGTAGCAATGCATAAAATGTGTTTATCAATTTTAACAAATGTACCACACTAATGAAAGATGTTGTTAATGTGGGAAAGTGTGGGAGGGGAGAAAGTAGGGCATGTGGTATTCCCTTATATTTTTTATGTAACATTTATGTAATCTAAAGATCTTTAAAAATAAAAAATTAATTTTTCAAGAAAGAAAGTCAGTGTTCAGATGTCTGTTCATGTCACTGTTCTCAGTTCTTCTGGGTATATACCTAGTAATGGTATTGCTGGGTCATATAGAAAACCTGTATTTAACTTCTTTGGGAACTGCCAAACTGTCCTCCGCAGTGCTGTTTCATTCTACATTTCCTCCAACAGTGAATAAGTGTTCATATCTCTCCACATCCTCTCCAACAATTGTAGTTTTCTGTCTTTTAAATAGTAGCCATTCTATAGGTATGAAATGATATCTCATTGTACTTTTGATTTGCATTTTCCTAATTGCTAGTGATGCTGAACATTTCTTCATGTGCTTTTTCAGCATTTGTATTCTTTGGACAAGTGTCTATTCAAGTCTTTTGTCCATTTTTTAATCAGGTCGTTTGCCTTTTTATTGTTGAGTTGCAGTATCTCTTTATGTATCAAGGATATTAAACCCTTATTGGATATGTGATTTCCAAATATTTTCTCCCATTGAGTTGGCTACCTTTTCACCCTTTTGACAAAGTCTTTTGAAGTGCAAAAGTGTTTAGTTTTGAGGAGGTCCCATTTATCTACTTTTCTTTTGTTGCTTGTGTTTCAGGTGTAAGATCCAAGAAACCACCACCTACCACACGATCTTTTTTCTTTTTTAAGGATTTATTAATTTATTTCCCCCCTTCCCCTCCTCCTGTCCTGCTGTTTTTGCTGTCTGTGTTGTCTTCTCTTCTCATTTTCTACCCTCTAGGATTCATTGGGATTTGATCCTAGAGACCTCTGATGGGGAGAGAGGTTCCTTGTCAATTGTGCCACCTCAATTCCTGGTTTCTGCTGCGCTTCACCTTGACTCTCCCCTTGTCTTTCTTTTAAGGTGTCATCATCTTGCTGTGTGACTCACTTGCATGGGACACTGGCTCACCATGTGGGCACTCACATGGGCACTTGCGTGGGCAGTGGCTTGCTGTGTGGGCACACTTTCTCTTCTTCTTTTTCACCAGGAGGCCCCTGGGATCAAACCCAAGTCCTCCCATATGGTAGGCAGAAGCTCTGTCACTTGAGCCACATCTGCTTCCTCACAAGATCTTGAAGATATTTCCCCACATTTTCTTCTAGAAGTTTTATGATTCTGGCTTTTATATTTAGGCCTTTGATCCATTCCATTTTGAGTTGGCTATTTCATAGGGAGTGAGATAGGGGTCCTCATTCATTCTTTTGGTATTGGATATCCAATTCTTCCAGCACCATTTGTTTAAGAGACTACTTGGTCCCATTAATGTGGACTTGGTAGGTTTGTCAAAAATCAGTTGGCCATAGAGATGAGAGTTTATTTCTGGACTTTCAATTCTATTCAACTAGTTGATGTGTCCATCTTTATGCCAATACCATGCTGTTTCGACAACTGTAGCTTTGTACTATTTCTAGGTCAGGCAGTGAGTGTCTTCCTACATTGCTCTTCTTTTTTAGGATGCTTTTGGCTATTCGGGTGCCTTTTCCCTTCCACATAAATTTGGTAATTGCTTTTTCTATTTCTGTTGGAATTTTGATTGCTTTTGCACTGAATTTATAAATCAGTTTGGGTAGGATTGACATCTTCACGATACTTAGTCTTTCAATCCATAAACATGGAATGTCTTTCTATTTGTTTGGGTCTTTCTTAAATCTTTTAGCAGTGTTTTGTAGTTTTCTGAAGTGTTTTGTACTTCTTTGGTTAAAATGATTCCTAAGTGTTTGCATCTTTTTCCTGCTACTGTACATGGAATTTTTTTTCCTGATATCCTCCTCAGATTGTTCAATACTAGTGTACAGAAACATTTTTGCACATCGATCTTTTCTCCTGCCACTTTGCTAAATGTGTTTATTAACTCAAGTAGCTTTGTTGCAGACATTTCAGAATTTTCTAAATATAAGAGCATGTCATCTGCCAATAGTGACCATTTTACTTCCTCTTTTCCTATTTTGTGCATCTCCCCCCCACCCCCCACCCCCCACCTTGTCTAATTGTTCTAACTAGAACTTCTGGTACAATGTTGTGTAACAGCAGTGACAGTGGACATCTTGTTATGTTCCCAATCTTAGAGGGAAAGCTCTCAACCTTTCCTCAGTGAGAATGGTGTTGACTGTGGGTTTTTCATGTATGTCCTTTATTATATTGAGATACTTTCCTTCTATTCCTGTATTTCAGAATGTTTTCATCAAAAGAAGATACTAGATTTTGTCAAATGCCTTTTCCACATTAAGGTGACATGTATTTTTTCCTTCAATTTGTTAATTTGGTGTATTACACAAATTGATTTTCTTGTATTCAACCATCCTCACATACCAGGAATAAATTCTACTTGGCCATGGTGTATAATTCTTTTGATATGGATTCTATTTGTAAGCATTTTGTTGAGAATTTTTGCATCTGTATTTATGAGAGAAATTGGTCTGTAATTTTCTTTTCTGGTAGAATCTTTATCTGGCTTTGTTATTAGGGTGATGTTGGCTTCATAAAATGTGTTGGGTAATTTTTCTCCTCTTCAATTTTTTGGAAGAGTTTTAAACAGGACTGGTGTTAATTTTTTTTGAAATGCTTGGTAGAATTCACCTGTAAAGCCATCTCGGTCTTGGACTTTTCTTTGTTAGGATATATATATATATATTTTTTTTTAAAGATTTATTTATTTATTTAATTCCCCCACCCCCACCCCTGGTTGTCTGTTCTTGGTGTCTATTTGCTGCATCTTGTTTCTTTGTCCGCTTCTGTTGTCGTCAGCGGCACGGGAAATGTGGGCGACGCCATTCCTGGGCAGGCTGCACTTTCTTTTCACGCTGGGCGGCTCTCCTCACGGGCGCACTCCTTGCGCGTGGGGCTCCCCCACGCGGGGGACACCCTTGCGTGGCACGGCACTCCTTGCGCGCATCAGCACTGCGCATGGCCAGCTCCACACGGGTCAAGGAGGCCCGGGGTTTGAACCGCGGACCTCCCATATGGTAGACGGACGCCCTAACCACTGGGCCAAAGTCCGTTTCCCTGTTAGGATATTTTTAATAACTGATTCAATGCCTCCAAATGTGATTTTGTGTGTGTGTGTTCTTCTATTTCTTGTAGAGTCAGTGTAGGTTGTCTGTGTATTTCTAGGAATTTGTCCATTTAATCTAGTTTGTCTAGTTTGTTGGCATACGTTTCTTATAATATCTTTTTTCGTAATATGTTTCATTTTATTTTATTTTTTAAAGATTTATTTATTTCTCTCCCCTTTTCCCCCCTGCCCCAGTTGTCTGTTCTCTGTGTCTATTTGCTGCGTGTTCTTTGTCCACTTCTGTTGTTGTCAGCGGCATGGGAATCTGTGTTTCTTTTTGTTGTGTCATCTTGTTGTGTCAGCTCTCTGTTTGGGTGGTGCCATTTCTGGGCAGGCTGCACTTTCTTTCACACTGGGTGGCTCTCCTTACAGGGCACACTCCTTGTGCGTGGGGCTCCCCTATGCGGGGGACACCCCTGCATGACAGGGCACTCCTTGCGTGCATCAGCACTGCACATGGGCCAGCTCCACCCAGGTCAAGGAGGCCCGGGATTTGAACCGCTGACCCCCCATGTGGTAGGCGGACGCCCTAACCACTGGGCCAAGTCTACTTCCCTATGTTTTATTTTTTTACACTTTTTTCACCAATGTTGATAGATCACAAAGAACATACATTAAAAAAACATTAAAAAAAAAAAATAAGAGATTCCCATACACCCCACTCCCCCCTGCCACCCCATTATCCCTTTAAATTGTACCTTTTTTTGGAAGATACACACACCACCAAAAAAAGTCACATTAAAAAATGTAAGAGGTTCCCGTACACTCCCCACCCCCCACCCCACTCCCCCCACACCAACAACCTCCCCCATCATTGTGGCATACTTACCACACTCGGTGAACACACTTTGGAGCACTGCTGCACCACATAGATAATAGTTCACCCTGTAGTTCACACTCTCCCCTAGTACATCCAGTG
The DNA here is from genome assembly GCF_030445035.2 of Dasypus novemcinctus. Taxonomy (NCBI): domain Eukaryota; kingdom Metazoa; phylum Chordata; class Mammalia; order Cingulata; family Dasypodidae; genus Dasypus; species Dasypus novemcinctus. The sequence continues at coordinate 152,581,202 of NC_080673.1, read as the reverse complement.
GGCCATAGCAGGACATATAAAGTCCAGCATCTGACCCTGCATCATCATCTAGGACAACTCAACATCCCAAAAATGCCCCCACATCACATTTCCTCCTCCCTCTCCCTGCCCTCAGCAACCACTGTGGCCACTTTCTCCACCTCAGTACTACAGTTTCTCTTATTACTAGTCACAACAGTCTTATAATATCCTCTATGAACCTTTTTATTTCTGTGGAGTTTGTCATAACTTTTCCCATTCATTTCTGATTTTATTTCCATCTTGTCTCTTTTCCCCTTTGTTAGTCTAACTAGGGGCTTGTCAATTTTATTGATATTCTCCAAGAATCAGCTTTCATTTCTTGGCTGATGTCTAGGCATCTGATTATGATTGTGAGTTTACTCTGAAGCTCAATTTCTCTCTCTTGTGTAGGGATTTAGTAGTTGGAGGCTGTGTGTTACTGGTGTTCTTTGATTCTTGGTTCAACCTGTTATGGGTCTTTAGGATTATCCCTGTTCATTGCTCAAATCTGGACCATGGGCCCAGCAAATTGCTGCAGACCTGCTTCCAAGAGTCTTGGGGATGGGGACTGTAAGGACCAGAAAAAGTCTCTCTTTTTTTAAAAAAGATTTTTTTATCCCCTCCCCCTGCTGCTTGTACTGTCTGCTCTCTGTGTCCATTTACTGTGAGTTCTTCTTGTCTGCTTGTCTTCTCATCTTCTCTTTAGGAGGCACTGGGAACTTCTGACACAGGAGAGAGGTACTCAATCACCCAAGCCACTTCAACTCCCTGGTTTGTTGTGTCTCTCACTGTCTCTTTTTGTTGCACCAGCTCTCCGTGCCTCATGGGCCAGCCACGCTGTGTGGGCCAGCCAGCTATTGAGGCCATGCAGGTCAGCTGACTTTTACCAGGAGGCCCCAGGAATCAAACCTGGGATCCTCCATAAGGTCAATGGGAGCCCAATTGCTTGAGCCACATCCACTTCCCTTTATTTTTAATTTCCTATCATGCACTTCCTTGGCCCACCAGCAGATGGTGTTCTTCAACAGCCTTCTCAGTTAAAATCCTGGTCATAATCCCTTCCCTGCAACTTCAAAGGCAACAATGTGACTGAGGATCTTGCCTCAAGGCTATCAGAGCCTGGGGCAAATCAAACTTTTTCAGAGGTTGTTCTCTAACCTTTGCTGGCAGCCCCCTCTCTTTTCCTGGACAGGAAATAATTCCATTCCCTTCTGCATCCTTGACAAGTCTGGGTCAGCAGGGAGAGTGTTTGAGAGGGTTGGATCTCTTTTGTTCCCTGCTGGCTCCCAGGGCAAACAATGGCATGGCCCAACCACCCTGGAAAAGCTGTGGGACGAAGCACACCTCCATTCCCCTCTCTCCCTTTTCCTGCTGCCCCCTCCATCCATAGCTGTGGGCCAGAAGCTGGAGAATTCAAAGCTATCTCCTCAGAGAGGGGGGATGGGCATTGGTAGCTGCAGCTTTTACTCAGTTTTCCAGTTGAGATTCTTTTCCTTTGTCCCCCTCTTTTATGGTGGTGTCCAGCCTTTCCCTGGTGCCCTAAACCTTAAAACATTTTTTCAGGCTGTTTCTGCCTGTCCTCTAGCTATTTTCTGCGAGAGAAAGGAGTATTGTGTTTCTCTAATCCTCTTTTCCAGATGTCTAAAATCTTGTGTTTTTATGCAGACTATATCTATGTCTATATTTGTCTTTGTTTTTTGTTTTCATTTTCAAAATTTCATTACCAATGATACATTCATTTCTAAGTGTCTTTAATGTTTAAAATAGGCACTGTTTTAGACATTGGAAATAAAGTGATCAAAACAAACACAATTCCTGTTCTGTGGAATTGAGGGAGAATGATGATAACTATAACAGGTAAACAATTAGATAATGAAGATTATTTCAGATAGTGACAAGTGCCATGGAAAAAAAATTTTTTAAATTAAAAGTTACAAAATAACATATAGATAGAAGGTGACAAGGGACAGGGGTCTACTTTAGATGAATAGGCCAGAAAGGATTCTCTTGAGGAGATGCCATTTTACCAGCCATTTGAAGATCTGAGGAAAGAGGAAGAGAAAACAGCAAGTACAAAGGTTCTGAGGAAAAACTGTGGTTGAGCATGGTACTTGAGCTTTAAAGAGTTGAGAAGGTCAAAGTCTGCAAAGCCTGTCTGCAAAGCCTGCTGCGAACTACTATTCGTCATTAACCTACATTTCCATTTTCCAGGTGCCTTCTCTTTAATTTTGAATGCACTTCAGCTGACTCTCAGCATGAAGTTTCTTGTTTCTGCTCCCCACTCCATTTCCTTTCCATAACTCATACTCTTCCTTGGCTTCTCTAACTAGTCTTTATTCTGTGGACTGTTTAAAATAAAAAGCTTTAATGTACCCTTTGATGTTTGTATTAGTCAGCTAAAGGGGTGCTGATGCAAAATACCTGAAATTGGTTGGTTTTTATAAAGGGTATTTATTTGGGGTCGGAGCTTACAGATACCAGGCCATAAAGCCTAAGGTACTTCCCTCACTGAAGTCTGCAAGGGTTCAGGCTTCCTTGGTTCCTCCCTTCCAGGGTCTTGCTTCTGTCTGGGTTCAGGGTTGCTTGCTTCTCAGGGCTCCAGCTTCAGCATCAAACTCCAACATAAAAACTCCAACACTAAAAAACCTTCAACTCTGTCCTTTGCCATGCCTTCTGTCTGTGAGTCCTCACCCTCCAAGGGGTGGGGACTCAACACACTAGGGATGTAGCCCAACCAAAGCCCCAATCATAACTCAATCATGCTCAGGTATAGACCAGATTACAAACATAATCCAATTTTGGAATTCATAACCATATCAAACTACTACAATGTTTCTGTGAGGTTTTCTAAGAGAGCCTAGAAAATAGCTTCCCTCTTCCTTATTTCTGAAAAGTGGAAGAAAACAAAGTGATAAAGACAGGAGGCCCAGTTGGAAGGAGTGACTTTAAGTGTGATAGCCAGGACGGCTGGCTAATACTGAATACCAGAATCAAGAGCCATCTCCATCCAGATGTAGGCAGCAAAGGCCTAGAGCAGGCCCTGGAAATATTTTTCCCTGTGGTAGCATGTCCCAGGAGAAAGAAGGCAGCAGAGCTGAGCTCTGTGTGCCAAGTTACTCTGCCCAAGTTTACATCATCAGAGTTGGACAGATTAAGGCACCGAGAGGTCAGGAAATAGTGCTCCTCATAGACACTGGGTGCAGAGAAAGGGCATTCTCCTCTACCAGGCAATGGAAACCTTCACTATTGATTGGATGGTTTTTCATGTTTGGATTTTCATATACCTATGTTGGATTTTCAGTAGGTAGGACTCAGTTAAGTTCAGTAAACACATTGTGATCAATAATTTTATGTGTCAACTTGTCTAGGTTATGGCGTCCAGTTATTTGGCTAAATATTGGCCTAGTTGTTGTTATGGAGATATTTTGTAGATGGGACTGGCATCTACAGCCAGTTGACCTTAAGTAAAGACTGTTACTGCTATAAAATGGGTGAACCTCATCTAATCAGTGGGAGGTCTTCAGGTCTTTTTTTTTTTTTTTTAAGGAGGTACAGGGGATTAAACCTGGGACCTCATACATAGGAAGGAGGCACTCAACCATTGAGCTACATCTGCTTCCCAGTGGTTGTAAGGTTTTAAAAGCAAGAACTGAGGGTTCCAGGGGTTAGAAGAATTTCAGCTTTAAGACTTCAACATCACATTTACTGGCATTTCCAGCTTGCAGCCTCTCTTACGGAATTCAGACTTACTAGCCCCCACATTTACATGAACCAATCCAATTCCTTATAACAAATGATCTATATCTATATCAAAAGTACATGTATATAGATATAGCTATATACATACATACATATATACATACATATATCCTGTTGTTTGTTTCTCTGAAAAACCCTGACTCATACAGGTATCAAGCACAATTTTGCCACTTACTAGCTGTATACCTTTGGGTAAGTTTTATGACTCAAGTTTCAAATTCCTCATTTGTAATAATGAGGATAATAGTACCCACCTTGTGAGATACTTCATGTAACACATTTAGTGGATCAGAGTAAGCACTTGTAGCAGTTTGATATGGTTATGAATTCCAGAAATAGATATTGGATTATATTTGCTATCTGGTCTGTACCTGGGCATGATTAAGTTATGATTAGGGATCTGATTGGGCCACATCATTAGGGCATTGAGTCCCTACCCGCCAAGGGGTGGGGACTCACAGATAAAAGGCATGGCAAAGGACAGAGCTGAGGGTTTTTGATGTTGGAGTTTGATGCTGAAGCCTTAAGCTGGAGCCCCAGGAAGTAAGCACACAAAGGAAAGGGAAGCAAGCTCCAGGAAGAGAGAACCTGAGCCAGGAGAAAAACACATAGGAATAGAAACAGCTCCTTAAACAAGGTAGAAGCCCAGGGAGAGTGACAGAGTCGTTCGCCTGATAGTCTACAGCTGACCTTGTGGAGAGAGGCAAAGCCTAGAGAGCCTAATATCTACAGCTGACCTTGTGGAGAAAACAGAGGAGCTGAGCCCACAGGAACCCAGGAAGCCTAAACCCTCACAGACTTCGGCAACCATCTTGCTCCAATACGTGGAAGTAGACTTGGGTGAGGGAAGTAACCTATGCTTTATGGCCTGGTCTTTGTAAAGCTCCTACCCCAAGTAAATACTCTTTATAACCAATTTATGGTATTTTGCATCAACACCCTTTTCCTGACTAAAATATACTGAATAAAGGTTTACTACTACTATTACTAAAACTATGATTATCACTTTGGGATCTGACCTCTGAATCTTAGAAGGTTGAGCAGAAGGGCCCTTGGACTCAGAGTGACATAGGGCATGCTAGAAAGGACCTATTCTAGTCCAAACTCCAATACCACAACCACAGTGCTGCACTGGTTCCCCTTTGGGGCCATACTTCATCTCCATTTACTTTATTTTTAAAAATTTCTCTCCCCTTCCTCCCCAGTTGTCTGCTCTCTGTGTCCATTCGCTGTGTGTTCTGTGACTGCTTCTATCCTTATCAGCAGCTCTGGGAATCTGTGTTTCTTTTTGTGGCATCATCTTGTTGTGTCAGCTCTCAGTGTGTGTGGCACCATTCTTGGGCAGGCTGCACTTTCTTTTGTGCTGGGTGGCTCTCCTTATGGAGCGCACTCCTTGTACGTGGGGCTTCCCTATGCAGGGGACACCCCTGCGTGGCAGGGCACTCCTTGCACACATCAGCACTACGCATGGGCCAGCTCCGCACAGGTCAAGGAGGCGCGGGGTTTGAACCGTGGACCTCCCATGTAGTAGGCAGATGCCCTATCCATTGGGTCAAGTCTGCTTCCCTCCATTTACTTTACATTCTCTGCTAAACAGCTTTGCTTCCTTGCACCTGACCCACTTCAGTCTCGGAAGCCAGTCCTTCAGCATCTAGCAGCTATAACCTATAAATCCTCATTACTTCATATCCTGAGGTGACTGGAAATTTGACCAAGAGTCCTTCCTGTGAGAGAGTTCTGGGGTTTGGGCAGCCCACCTCAGGAAATCAGCCAAGCACCTTCTAGGAATCATGGACATATGGGCAGTTTTTTCCTGCCACGTTCACCCTTCTGCCTCAGTCATGAGACTGAGCCACTAGACTGTCTTTCAGGACCCTTAATCTTTTTTTTCCTAAGATTTATTTATTTATCCCTGCCCCCCCACCCCCATACTAGTCAGCCTTAGGAGTGCTGAGGAAAAACACCAGAAATCTGTTGGCTTTTATAAACGTTATTTATTTGGGGTAGAGGCTTACAGTTACCAGGTCATAAAGCATTAGTTACTTCCCTCACCAAAATCCACTGCCATTTGTTGGGGCAAGATGGCTGCTGACGTCTGCGGAAGAGTTACGGCTTCTTGGGTTCTTCTCTTCCTGGGATCTGTTTCTCTATGGGCTCAGCTGCTGTGGTCTCTCTATAAGGTCAGCTGTAGACTATCAGGCGAATGACTATCTCTCTCCCCTGGGCTTTTGCTGTGTCTAATGTGCTATCACTACTCCTGTGTGCTTACTTCCCAGGCTCCAGCTCAAAACTCCAAAACTCCCTTCTCTGCAATGTGGTTTTTCTGTGAGTCCTCCCGACTCAATGTCCTACTGACGTGGCCCGATCAAAGCCTTAATCATTATTTAATCAAGTAAAGTTCTGAATCCAATACAATCCAATATGCCTAGAGGAAAAGACCAGTTCGCAAACATAATCCAACATCTATTTTCGGAATTCATAAATAATGCCAAACTGCTACACGCCCCTCCCTTGCCACTTGTGCTCCTTGTCTGCTCTCTGTGTCCAGTCTCTGCATGTTCTTCTGTGTCTGCTTGTCTTCTCATCTTCTCTTTAAGAGGCACCAGGGACTGATCCTGGGATCTTCTGGTGTGGGAGAGAGGCACTCAATCACTTAAGCCACATCAGCTCCTGGTTTGTTGTGTCTCTCATTGTCTTTCCTCTGTGTGTCTTTTTCTGTTGTGTTATCTTGTTAACTGTCTATGTGGGTCAGCTCTTAGCACGGACCAGTTGACTGTGCAGGCCAGCTTGCCTTCACCAGGAGGCCCCAGGAACCAAACCCAGAATCTCCCATACGGTAGACAGGAGCCCAGTCACTTGAGCCACATCTGCTTCCCAGGATCTTAATTTTTGAGCACAGTAACACCTATATGCATAAAGAAGAAGGAGTTGAAGGGGAATAGTTTGGATTTCTAGGTTTTCCATTATTACTGGCTTGTGAGGTCTCAAACATTTGCGCTTTAAGGAGAGCACTCTAAACAGCCACACTCCAAATGGTGTAGGAAACACCATGGTTACATACAATACAGAACAACAGAAGCACATATAAGATACCGTAGCCTGAAGGAATGTGAAATGAATTCTTCAACAGAGGTGTTAGGGAAGATATCTGAGAGGTGAAGCCTGAACAGGTTGTAAATATGACTAGGAATCGTCAAGGAGAGAATGGAGGGAGGAAATCACAGACAGGAAGAACAGCATAGATGAAAGCCATACTAACCCATGACATAACATGGTATCTCCATTGAACTCTAAGTAGGTTTGCCCACTTTGTCAGACTGTTCTTATAGATTATTTTCTTGTTCCAGGATTTAGTGATACCATTCCAGAGTTCTTGACTGAGTACAGGTTTAATATATGTGTGTGTGTGTGTGCACGTATATATATTTACACACACACACATACATATATAAAACTTAGAACAGTGCCTGGCACATGGTTAGCATTATTTATTCATTTTACTAGAGGCTAAATCTATTAAACAAACTTCTGATAACTGAATAGTTCAATTTTTCTTTTTATAAAATGTGAAAATCCTCTCAAGCCCAACCTACAACCCTTTCCTGTTTTCTACTTTTGCCTACCGTTCCCCACCCCGTCCTGCCCCATCCTGCAAAAGTCCTAAATACTCAATTTCAAAAGCCAAACATTTTTAGAGGCCTCAGACAGGTGCAGCACAAAACAGGTAAATATAAAATGGAAAGGTATTCCAGGACCAGGGTAGTTGGACATTTTTGGTCTAACAAACAACGTCTAAAACAAGGCTTGAAAAACATTTTCAATTTCAGAAATCCCATTTCAGAGCTCTTTTTTTGTTTTGTTTTGTTTAAATAATCGTGTTTTGAGCCCCGAAGAATATTCTCAGCAGCAACCGTGCGAAAGGCGGCACTGAGAATCCGTGAGCGAGGGCAGAACCCGGCTGGGTGTGCCCGTCCCCGCAAGTGCCACGTAAACCAGTGGCGCTTGAACTACTTAGATACCCAGGAAAGGTTGAATAGAAAAAGGCCGGTCGGGATATTACAGCCAATGGCCCAGAAGGAAGCAGAAGTAAAGAGCCCCGTAGGCCTGGGACTGTAAGGTACTGAGAGAGAGGAAAGGAACGCAGGGTAGAGCGCAGGAAGGATGCGGGGGAGAGGGAGGTCACTTGGCCTGGTACCTACCTGGGGCGGCCGCTCAAAGGCTGGAGGACGCGAGCCGCACCTTAACCTGCCCGAGGACGTCACCACGCCGAGGCGGACGCCCGGCCAATGGGAGGCCGTCACGAGCAGGGGGCGGGGCCCAGGAGACTTGGGGCTGCGCTGCGCTGAGACGGTTGGTTGAATGCTGTGTGGCCGCGCGGGGAGGACGAGAGCTCCGCCGGCGGCTGCAGTCGCGGGTCTGTCTCTAAGCCTCGCGCCCGCCGCGCCCGCCTCCCCCACCTCCCCCACCTCCCCCATGGCGTCGGCCCCTCGCTAAGGCGGCGGAGTGTGCGGAACAGCAGGGTCGCGCCGCGGAAGCGGCTCGAGGACGAGGCTTCCAGTCGCCGGCACTTCCTCCTGCGGCGCCCTTGCGCGTCCGTCTCGGCTGGCGGGATGGCGGCGGCGGGGCGGAGTGACCGCGCATCTGCGCTCGGGCTGCTGCTGCTCCTGCTGGTTCCGCTGCTCTGGGCCCCGGTCGGGGTCCGAGCCGCGCCTGACGAAGACCTTAGCCACCGGAACAAGGAACCGCCGGCGGCTGCCCAGCAACTGCAGCCGCAGCCTGCGGCGGTGCAGGGCCCCGAGCCGGCCCGGGGCGAGGTGAGTGGGGCTGCCGGGGCGGGCGGCTCCGCAGGGAGCCGGGGGCGGGGGATGGGGCGGGCGCGGCAGCGGCGCGGCTGCGCGGGGTACCCGGCTCGGGGCCGCGGAGAGCGCCGCCCCGGATCCCCGGCTGCCGCCTGGGGGAGGGAGTCGGCCGGAATGCGCTTTCTGGTCTGGCCTGGCCTCGCCTCGCTTCTTATGGGGGACGATCCCAGCAGGGGACCCACTGTAAACCTTTAATTCAGGAAGACAAAGATGCTGCTGAGGAGGGGCATTTTATTGATCCGCATGTATCAGAGTGGCTGGACATGCTCATCCCAATGGAAAGTTTTCAGCGAAGGAAGCTGAGAGGCTGTATTCCCCGAGGATAATAATATCGACCGTTTCTCTCTTTGAATCAGTGTATCCCAAACTGCTTATCCAAGTTCATCTTTGCATGGCCTCCGATTTTTGCCAACTGTATGGATTATGAACTATGACTTTCACTTTTTAAAAAACGTGCTTTGGCTTGCAGGACGTAGTCCTTAGGAACGCAAATGAATAATCAGTTTTTCCAGTACAGAGTGCTGCCAAAACAAAACTTTAAAAGTTTATTGGAATCCTGTATTTCAGCCCTTACTAAGTAGATAAAGATTGACTTAATTTATGTTAATAGTCACTCTGTTTTAGTCATTTGTGTTCAAAACCTTGGCAGCATTTAAAAGACTCTTTTTCCTCTACGGGTAGGAGCCTGATTGACGCTAAACTAACCCCCCTCCCCTCCCCCCAGTGTCTTGCCTTTGGCCTCTTAACTAATCTTCCTCAACGTCGAATTCAGTCAACCACCTTACTTCTCAGAAATCTGCAGTGCGTTGCCACAGCTTACAGATTTCAGTTCAGCCTCTTCAGCAGGATATTCAGGTTTCTTCCCGATCTGCCTCAGCCAACCTCCTGTCTTCAGCCACCACTCCCTTGGCATATGCTGCAGTCAAACCAAAATGTGCCTCAAGGACTTCCTGGGACACGCCATGTGCTCTCTGGCTTGTCTCTCCTCCACAAAAGACCTTCCTAAAAAGACCTAGATTTTGAAGCTCACCTGTCAGAACCCTTCCCACTCTTCAAGGACTGGCAGATACCTCTTCTATGTGAAGCCTTCCCTATAACTTCCTGGTTAAAAGTGATTTCTCTGTTTAACTTTGCATTTATCTATGTCATTGTCTGTTACCTTTTTTTGGGACGGGGGCGCGGTTTGTAACTCCACCTGTTTGTTTCCTACGGCTCTAAAAGGTAAATGCATAAATTATAATGAGAAATAGGTGGTTTTGGACTCAATGTATAAACATGCAATTCAGGAGAAGAACTACATAAAAGTAGACAGAAGGGTTTAAGAATGTAGTTAAATTTCTTGAGCTTGGTAACAACACTTAAGGTGGTTTCATAGTATCTTTGTTCTTAGGAAAAGGTTCCGTGACAGTAAGTAATAAGTGTTCAAAGAGTATGTAATGTACATGGCCTACACTTAAGTTTCCATAAAATAAGACTGATATTTTAATTGTCCTGTAAGTTTGGAAGTATTTCAAGATTAGGAGTTCAGTTAAAATTTAAAAGGATAGCCTGGGACTCCCACCCAATTACAGTCCCTTTGAGACATCCCAAACCCCCAACCTATCTGGCATGGACACACTTAACATGTTATAAAGTTTAATTTCCATTTTGTTGTTGTTGTTGTTTTTCAGAAAGTAGTATTTCTCCAGTCTTTAAGGATTCAGCTCCTTACATGGGCTTTGGCTAAAGTTGTGGGGCAGCACCTGCAGGTCTAAATCAGTGAGGGGATGTTTGCCCCTTCCCGGCTTCACAAGAACAAGTTTCTGACCACCTTGCTGTGAATGGCGCAACTCACACAATAATGTAGTTTAATGTACAGCTTAGGAAGCACGTAAGTGTCAAAGACACTTGCTTCTGAAATGTCCATGATGGCTGCGGCCTCTATTGTATTTCGAATGATGAACTTCTTAATGGCTTTATCCTTGGGCACTGCAGTAGGTGCAGTTCATGCTGCGAATAGGCAACACCTGGCCGCCACCCTTTTTGGCAAGACCGTGGTTCCTTCTTTTCTTTGTCATCTCGGAGGCGATCAAGGGAAAGAGTGCCTGTTATCTTGTTAAGATTTTCCAATTCTTTTTTGTTTGTTTTGTTTTTCTCTATAGGACAAGTGAATGGAAATTTCAGAAAGACAGATGCTGGTTTCACTAAGCAGGAACTTTCCACGAATTAGAGCTGTCTCAAATGTGATAGTTGGTCTTGAGAAATAAATAAATTCTCTTTATTGAAAGTGCTCAGGTAGAAGTAGGATAATTGACTACCTATTGGGATTGACAGGAGCTTCCTGTTGGGAAAGGGGCTGGGATTTAAAGTTATAGTGATTTGATTCTATGAGTTGGTATCATTCTCACAACATCCCTTTAAGTAGGTAGAGCAGATATCATTTCTTTTTAGAGAAGATCTAGGTTTGGAAAGTGACAGCTCAGTCTTACAGAGCTAAAAGCTAGTATGCAGCAGATCAGAAAACAAGTCTGGATCCCTTGTGTCTAGATAGTGCTCTTAGCATTGTAACATACTAGAACTCTTTCAGCCTATTTTATTTAATTCATTAATTGATTTTAATGGTTGACTGGCTGGTATGCTGATTTTTATATGGGTGCTTGGTTTCCCTATTCTTGGGGATGCTTAACATTTTATTTTTACCTTATGGTAAGTTTACAAATTCATTCTCCTTTGGTTTCTACTAATTTGTGTATGTGCTTTATCTCCTCTGCTGGCTTTTTTTAAAAAACCATTTTTATTGATACATATTAATAAAGCATACAGTTCATCCAAAGTATACAGTCAAGGGTATCTGGTATAATCACATGGTTGTGCATGTATCACTTCCATCATTATTAGAGCATTTTCATTATTTAAATTATAATAAACAAAAACAAAATTCTAAACCTCTCAAATCTCTGTCTGTTTTCCCTGCTATACATAGCTGCTATTTCTGGCTAGTTATTTATTTTAAATCAATCAATTTTATTGATACATATTAGTAAAGCATACAGTCCATCCAAAGTATACAGTCAGTGGTATTTGGTATAGTCACATAAGTTGTGCATTCATCACTTCAATTATTAGACATTTTCATTATTTCAATAATAAAAATAAAAAGACAAACATACAAATAAAAATCCATCACCTCTCAATCTCTCTATGCTTCCCCTACTGTACATAGCTACTATTTCTGGCTGTTCTTGCATATTTATTTATTTATTTTAAAGCAGTTTATTGAAATATAGTCACACATACCATGCACTCTATCCAAAGCGTATACTCAGTGGCTTTTAGTATAATTAACAGTGTTGTACATTCATCACCCAAAAAGTTTTGGAACAATTTCATTACTCCAAAATGAAAACCTCCACACCCCTTAGTAGTCCTTCACCAGCAGTACATAACCACTAATCTAATTTCATCTTTATAAATTGATTTATGTTTACATTTTATATAAATGGAATCATACAATATGTAGTACTTTGTGTCTAGTTTCTTTCACTTAACAAAATGTTTTTACAACTCAACTCCTGAAGTGCATGATTTGGTGAGGCCCCAAGACCAAAGAACACACCTGTCTTTTAATCATTGGGACCTATGGAGAGAATCATTGATGATGGCTGGTCAAAGAATGAATGAAGTTAGCGCTCCACAGAAAGGGAAAAATGAGGGTCTCAAAACAAGGGTCTTCCATAGGGGTGGTAAAAGGACATTCCTTAGGGTATGAGAACAGAGTTCCTGCTAGAGTCATGTGAAGCATACACATCGGGTGTGGTGATGGACATTTACCAAGGACATTTACTGCTTTGGGGAGATCATAATTTACGATAACATGTATATATTCTCTTCCCTCTGGGGAGGGGCTTGTTAACTTTTTTTTTTTAGATTTTTAATTTTTTTAAATTTCTCTCCTCATCCCACCCCCACTCCCCCAGTTGTCTGCTCTATGTGTCCATTCACTGTGTGTTCTTCTATGACCACTTCTGTCCTTAATCAGCAGCACCAGGAATCTCTGTTTCTTTTTGTTGTGTCATCTTGTTGTGTCAGCTCTCCGTGTGGGTGTGGCGCCATTCTTGGGCAGGTTGCCCTTTCTTTCACACTGGGCGGCTCTCCTTACGGGGCGCACTCCTTGTGCATGGGGCTCCCCTATGTGGGGGACACCCCTGTGTGGCACAGCACTCCTTGCGCGCATCAGCACTGTGCATGGGCCAGCTCCATACGGGTCAAGGAGGCCTGGGGTTTGAACCGTGGACCTCCCATGTGGTAGGCGGTCACCCTATCCATTGGGCCAAGTCCGTCTCCCTAAATTTTAACTTATTCCTAGATCATGCCTGGGTCCCCACAATGTTTTTTTTTGTTTAATACTAACATTTTGTAGTATTAACATACATTTTTTCAGCTTCAAAGAAAAATGGTCTTCTATATGTAATTATATCCATATTCATATTTCACATGTGGTTTTAGTATATTACACAATTCCATGTTAAATTTTTAGCTTTCCTTTTAGTAGTATCCGTGACCTTAGACTTTGCATTGGCTTTTGTGTGTCTTGAGAGCATATGTGTTTTATTCATCTTTGTTTCTTCTGTAGGCCCTTGCCTATTCTTGGCTTTTACTAAATGTTTTTCTGTGAATGCAGTAGTTAGAGCTCAAGTTTATGTCAGTTTTTATTTTTATTTTTTTATTTTTTTAAAGACTTATTTATTTCTACCCTCTTCCCGCCCCCCCTCCCCCCCCCCCCCCCCCCCCCCCCCCGCCCCAGTTGTCTGTTCTCTGTGTTCATTCGCTACGTCTTCTTTGTCCGCTTCTTTTGTTGTCAGCAGCACCGGGAATCTGTGTTTCTTTTTGTTGTGTCATCTTGTTGTGTCAGCTCTCCTTGTGTGCGACGCCATTCCTGGGCAGGCTGCACTTTCTTTCGCGCTGGGTGGCTCTCCTTACGGGGCGCACTCCTTGCGCGTGGTGCTCCCCTATGCAGGGGACACCCCTGCGTGGCAGGGCATTCCTTGTGCACATCAGCACTGTGCATGGGCCAGCTCCACATGGGTCAGGGAGGCCCAGGGCTTGAACCCCGGACCTCCCATATGGTAGACGGATGTCCTAACCACTGGGCCAGGTCCACCGCCTATGTCAATTTTTAAATGCCTCTGTGGAAAAATTGACTTTAAATTAATCTCAACCAGAAGAAAACAAGTTTTTATAAAAATAGTATATATATCCAACTATTTTTTCCTTAGGCTAAAGGATCCATTCGATGGAATTAAGAAAAACTAGACTTGTATCAGCTGCTGCCTAAAATACGGTTACATCCATTTAATGGATTGGAGGTAGTTTAAGAAAAGTTAGTTTCACCTGCATTAATTATGCCACTCTTCCATGGATTAAAAGCATTTGAACTAATGTGCAATAAATGCCCTGTGATGATAGAAAGATGTAGTGCAGATCTAGTCAAAGATGTGCAGGAATTGTGTTTTAACAACAGGAGAAGCAGTGGTAAGAACAAGTCGCCTGAGCTCCCTGTCTTCTCCCCTTGACATGCCCTAGCCTCCCACAGTCATACCCTCAGAAGTAAGGTTTGTGCTTAAGCTGACCTGCATCACTCCTAGGCTCAGTCCACCCTGCTAACCATGTCCACTTCTGAAATTGAACGGAAATGTTGACTGAAATTGAACGGAAATGTTGATTCATGAAATTTATTCTTAGCGTTCATTATTTAGTCCTCAGTCATTTAACACAGAATCAGGCATTTATTTTAAAACAGTGACTATTTTGGGGTTATATAACTTCGTGTGTGTATATGTAAAAATGAGAGGGAGGGAGAGAATTTGAATATGTATCTTTGTAGGTATTTCATCTAAGTTTTAGTTATAAGTGATAATACCCTTTTAGACAGATAGGAAAAATCTGGCCATGTAAAATAAAGGGCACAGTGGTAGAAACAGAGTCCAGGTTTCAAGACCTATATATAAATAGGATCTTATATATGATCTTTATGTCTTCTTATGGCTGAAGCTGAACAGGGACAATATGATTTTTGCTTTTAATTTTTAAAAAAAATTTTAGGAGGTATCCAGGATTAAATCAGGACCTCTTTGTACGTGGGAAGCAGCTGCTGAGCCACTGAGCTACATCTGCTTCCCAGTGAGAGTTGCTTTCTTGTTTGGTTTTAGGAGGTACTCTGGATTCAACCTGGGACCTTGTATATGGGAAGCAGGCGCTCAACCAGTTGAGCTACGCCTGCTCTCCACTTTTAATGTGTGTTTTTTAATTTTTATTTTTATTTTAACAAAAGTTTAGTGAGCAGGGAGCAGGGCTTAGACGGATAGGAGTGGGGGTGTGGGCATGGGGGGGCAGGGAGGTGCTGGAGCGAAAGGGCCGGGGGTTCTGCTGCTCAGCTGGGACTCAAGAGGGGTGTGGTACCAGCATGTAGGAGTCACGTCAGAGACGGGGAGACGGGGAAGTGGGGTGCTCTGGCCACTTATCTGCTGCTCTTCTGATGCTAAGAGGCCCAAGAAGCTCTGCTCTGGGAGGGCCCTGAGAGGCCTGACTGGGGTGCAGGGTGTCCCTGCAAGGCCAGGGAAGTCCCTCCAGCAACAGCAGCTTTTTTTGGGGACAGGCATTTTGCCGCTAAAGAGGGCAGCCCTCTGCACTGGGCTCACAGCTTCAGCTTTGTGCCTCTGCAATGGGGACGTGTCCACGGGCTCCATTTTCCAGGGTTTTGAGGAGGGGTGAGGAAGATTCAGAACCCAGGGCAGAAGCCAGGGCGGGAAGGAGTCATCCTCTGTGCTCAGTTATCCACTAGATTAAAAAACCAGCAAAAAAACAAACAGAAAAGATGAAAAGATAACAGCCAAGCCCTAAGTATGGCCACGCCTTGAAAGGCTCCCCCATCCCCTCACACATAATTCTTGGTGGAGTACTCGGAGGACCCCCGAGAGGTGTTGTGTGGGGCAGAGGCTGCGCAGCGGGCGATGTAATTGCTGTGCCCGGGGACCCCCTATAGGGGCACGTGCAGCACTGCAGCCCCTTACCCAGCAACAAAAGGCCTGACTGGGGCTGCTCAGCCCACCTACAGGGAGGCCACCAGCTCCTGCTTTTGGGCCTCGGCCACCAGGGGGTTGTAGAAGTCGCGGATGATGGTGTTGGCACAAGGTGGGCCTTGAAGTCCCTGTCCTCCACGCAGGTGGTGCACTTGGCCCTGGCGAGGTAGACCAGCAGGCCAAGCAGGGCCAGCAGCAGGGCAATGACACAGAGGATGCGGGTGGCCTTCAGGTCTGAGGAGGAGTCCCAAGCACCTCGCAGGAGCTGCGGAATGTCTTAATGTTTTGATATATTCTTGGTAGTTCTTTTTAGATAGGAATTTATTTCAAGTTCCTGTATATTGTAGAAGAATCTATCTTGTTTCAGTTAATATTTTCATGTAACTTTTTGATTGGCTTAAATATTTTTTCCTTCATCTATGGTATGTTGGAAGAGGTTTTATGTTCACGTGTTTTCTAAACTCTGCTTTTTTTATCCACTTGGTGGAGGTAAGGGAAGAATATGGTACAATTTAATAGCCATGTAAGCAAAGGTTCAGCATTGTGAAATATCTGAAAGTTTCAACTTGCTGATTTGCTTTGTAACTACATGCAAAATAAAACGCAGTAGGTCTTTTAAAGGGGTAGGATATTTAAATTTTACCACTTTCTGTCACTGTATGAGATTGAACATCTGAAAATGGAGGGAGAATATTCCTCCTTCATTGATGGGCATTACATTTAAGATATATTATTAAAATGTAGCTGTATTTTACAGGACTCATTGAAGAGAGATAATTGAACTTCTTACTGGAGAGAATATGATTGAAAGAGTATCTCAGTCTCTCAGATATCTTGAGGAGAGGTGGAAAAGGGGAGAAAATACTGACCATTTGATTTGAAAACAGGTGAGAATCAAGGCGAGTCTACTGGGTTCATAACAGGAAGGAGGGTAGTCAAGCAAATAAGATGTGAAAGTAGATCAAGGGGAATGGATAAAATAATGGATATTGTCTTTATCTGTGGAAGGTAAGGGAAAGGAGGCACCAGGCAGGGTCAGGCAGGTAAGTGGCATGGACTGAGTAGGGCCATCTGGGGCTGCTCATGGCCCATTCAGCACTAAACTTTAGAACCAGTTGTAACCAAGAATTTGGCATGCCTTTTCTTTGTAATTTCTTTAGATTCACTTTATAGTCCCTTCTCCCTTAATTTTCTATGACATCTACCTTGAAAATTCCTGAACTTGTCTGGTGAGAGGAGTGGGGGATAAGAAAGGGAGAGGAGAATTTTGGCCTGGCCTGGGGCATAGGAAGGTTAAAAAAAGCATGCAGTCCTTATCTTGTCCACAGTGGTGATGGCAGTGAACTTCCCCTTTGAATAAGAATTGAAAAGTCTGTTAGATCATTTGGAGAATTAGCAAAGAAATTCAAAAACTAAATTTCTCATTTCTTCTTTGATAACTTTTGTTGAGTACCTTTGTGTGTATGTGTGTGTTTGCAAGGACATCAGTGTTTGCAGGGACATCAGTCCTTTTCTTGGTTGCAAGATTTTGTTTCAAAGAAAGCATCTTCATCTTCTCTAGTTCCATCATGTATAGATGGGTATTCTGGTGGAGATGTCTGTCATTTTGAATTCAGTCACATTTGAGTTCATTTGAACCCCCTAGTCTTTGCACTGTAATAGGAATTATTTTTTCTTTGTTGGTTGTGATTTTCTTCCTTCACTTGAAGATCTTGAAAGTGAAAAAGAATACTTTCCAAATGAGTTTTTACTTTGCTTCCTCAATTACTTGATTGTGTCCCTTTCTGTTGGTTCCTTTTAATTTGCTTATACATGTTCATAGGCTTCTCCTATGGGGGGCGGGGATTGAGGCCATTCATTTAACCTTACTGTGACCTCACATTAGTTTCTATTCTGTTCTTGAGTCTTCAGTTTTGTAAACCAAACTTCTAACTAGGAGGTTAGGTGCTTTTCACTTTGCCCTAGTCTTCCATTATCTGGCTTCAGTCCTTGCCTTTTTGTTGAAAATCCGTTGTTGAAGGATACCTATATAACCTAGCTCATTACTAAATCAAGGACTCTTTTTCAGTTTTCATTTGGTACTACTAATTCTCCACTTTTTTTTTTTTAAACTGTATATTCTGGGAGAGAGAGTCTTTAGAATCTTTTTTTTTTTAAAGATTTATTTATTTATTTAATCCCCCCCCCCCCCCCCCCCCCCCCGGTTGTCTGTTCTCTGTGTCTCTTTGCTGCGTCTTGTTTCTTTATCCGCTTCTGTTGTCGTCCGCGGCACGGGAAGTGTGGGCGGCGCCATTCCTGGGCAGGCTGGACTTTTTATCGCTCTGGGCGGCTGTCCTTACGGGGAGGACTCCTTGCGCGTGGGGCTCCCCTATGCGGGGGACACCCCTGCGTGGCTCGGCACTCCTTGCGCGCATCAGCACTGCGCATGGGCCAGCTCCATACGGGTCAAGGAGGCCCTGGGGTTTGAACCGCGGACCTCCCATGTGGTAGACGGACGCCCTAACCACTGGGTCAAGTCCGTTTCCCTTTAGAATCTTGATAGTCCTTCACCATCTTGGCTGAATGAACTTGGATGTTTGAAAATTATTTAACCCTTTTCAGCCTCAGTTTCCTATTAAATTGCAGTTATAGTGTGATGGTTAAGTTCATGTGTTCTTTGGCTAGGTTATAGTGTCTAGTTGTTTGTTCAAGAAGCACTGGCCTGAATATTACTGTGAGGCTTTTTTGTGGATTTACATCATCAGTAACTTGATTGCACCTGTGACTGATTACATCTACAACAACTAAAGAGATTGTCTTCAACAGTGAGAGAAGACTCATTCAATCAGTTGAAGGATTTAAAAAGAAGTGATGATTTCAGCATCCAGAAGAGAGAATTTCCATTTCTACTTCAGTCATCAGGCTTCTCCTGGGAATATTTTGAAAACCTTCATTGGAGTTCCCAGTTTGCAGCTTGCCCTACAGAATTTGGATTTGCCCATTCCCACAGTTGCATGAGCCAATTCCTATAATATATACTATATCTCCTGTTGAATCTGTTTCCCCAGAGAATCCTTATACAAATTTGGTATTGGGAGTGGTTCTTGAGAAACAGAATCTTAAGGATGAGATTTCTGAGTTGGTTCTGGGTTTTTGGATTTCGTTCTTTGATTATATTCAAAGGCACTAGGAACTATTTCCAACAATCAAGATGGCATTGATAGTCCATGGCTTAAGTTGGTGGCTGATATACAGTCGCAGAACCCCTTGAATGAAGGAAAGGCCCTGCTGCACTGCCAAAAATTTATAGATATCTATGGTCTTTTACCAGGGTTACTGTACATTAGGGAAAAAGAAATGATCAGACATTTTGGGGATTATTAGACACTGGCTCAGAAGTGATTAGCTCCCGGAGACCCAAAATGTAACTATGGTCCATGAGTCAGAATAGGGGCTTATGGAGGTCAGGGGATAAATAGAGCTCTAGCTCAGGGCCATCTCACAGTGGGCCCAGTGGACTCCCATACCCATTCTGAGATTATTTTCTCAGTTTCATAATGCATAATTTCTCTGCGCTGCAACTGGCAGAGTTCCCACATCAGTTTTCTGACTTGTGTAGTGAGGATTCTTATAGTAGAAAAGGTGAAAGAACTGCCTCTACCCAGCAAATACGATCTGAAAAGCAATACCGGATTCCTGGAGGATTTGCAGAGATCAGTGCCACCATCAGAACTTGAAGGATGTGGACTGGTAATTACCACCACATCCCTATTAAACTCTCCTGTTTGGCCTGTACAGAAACAGATGAATCTTGGAGGATGACAGATTATTATAAACTTAATCAGGAGATGACTCCAATTATAGCTGCTGTTCCTGATGTGATGCTGTTGCATGAGCAAATCAGTATATCCCTGGTACTTGTATGCAGCTGTTGATCTGGCAAATGCTTTTTCTCAATTTCTGTTAGTAAAGACCATCAGAAATAGTTTGCTTTAAGCTGGCAAGGCCAGTGATTCACTTTCCTATGTCAGGGATATATCAGCTCTCCAGTGCTATGTCATAATCTAGTCTACAGGGACCTTGATCATATCTCCCTTCCACAAGACATCACTGGTCCATTATATTGATGATAATGTTGATTGGACCTAGTGAGGAAGCAGTAGCAACTACTCTAGCCTTATTGGTAAGACATTTGTGTGTCAGAGGATGGGAGATAAATCCAACAAAAATTCAGGATCCTTCCACCTCAGTGAAATTTCTAGGTGTCCAGTGACGTTGGATATGTCAAGATATCCATTCTAAATGGATGATAAGCTGTTTTACAACGAAAAAAGAGGCACGGTACTTTAGATGTGATAGGTCCAGGCTGCTGTGCAAGTTGCTCTGCCATTTGAGCCATATGGTCCAGGGGGTCCATTGGTGCGGGAAGTGTCAGTAGCGAATAGAAATGCTTTCAGGAGCCTTTGACAGGAACCTATAGGAGAATTCCATCTCAGTCCTTTAGGATTTTGGGCAAAGCCCTGCCATCCTTTGCAAATAACTATTCCCCTTTTGAGAAACAGCTTTTGGCCTGCTACCAGGTCCTAGTAGAGACTGAAAACTTAGCCATGGGCCATCAGCCATCACGTTACAGTGAGACCTGAGGTACCTATCCTGAACTGGATGTTGTCTAACCTACCACATCATAAGAGTTGGGCATACACAGCACTACATAATAAGATGGAAGTAGTCTGTAAGAGACTTGAGCAGCCCTGAAGGCATAAGTAAGTTCCATGAGGAAGTGACCAAATGCCCATGGCTCCCACATTACTTTCTCCTTGCCAGCCACAGCTATGGCCTCTTGGGGAGTTTCCTCGGATCAGTGTGACTGAGAAAGAAATCTTGGACCTAGTTTGTTGTTAGTTGTACACTATATGCAGGTACCACCCGAAAGTGGACAGCTGTACATTATAGCCTTTTTCTGGGGCATTCCTGAAGTACAGTGGTAGAGGGAAATCTTCCCAGCGTTGAACTTCAGGCAGTGCACCTGGTTGTTCATTTTGCTTGGAAGGAGAATGGTTGGAGGTATGTTTGTATACTGATGGACTGTGGCCAAATCAGTTTGTATACTGATTTGGCTGGATGGTTAGAGACTTGGAGGGAACATAATTGGAAAATTGGTGACAAATAGCTGTGGGGAAGAGGTATGTGGATAGATCTTTGTGAGTGGGCAAAAAACATGAAGATATTTGTGTCCACCACCAGAGAGAGATTCCAGCAGAAGAAGATTTCAGTAATCAAGTGGATAGATGACCCATTCTGAAAATACCAGTCAGCCCCTTTCCCAGACTCCTCTCTTCATTGCCCAATAGGCTCATGAACAAAAATGGCCATGGTAGGGATGGAGGTTATGCATTGGCTCGGCAACATGGACTTCCTGTCACCAAGGCTAAGCTGGCTACAGTCACTGCTGAGTGCCCAATTTGCCAGCAGCAGAGACCCACACTCAGTCCCCAATGTGGCACCATTCTCTAAGTGAGCAGTCTGCTACTTGGTAGCAGGTTGACTATATCGGACCACTTCCATCATGGTCGGGACGGCACAATTTTTTCTAACTGGAATAGACACATACTCTGGATATGGGTTTCTTTTCCCTGCATGCCATGCCTCTGCCAAAACTACCATTCATGGATGTATAGAGTACGTGCCTTATTTGCCCTTGTGATATTTCATACAGCATTGCTTCTGATCAAGAAACCCACTTCACAGCAAATGGTATACAGGAATGGGCACATGCTTATGGAATTCAGTGATATTACCAGGTTCCCATTATCCTGAAGCAGGTGGATTGATGGTGGAACGGCCTTTTGAAGTGCCAAGTGGGTGACAGTACCTTGCAGGGTGGGGGCAATGTTCTCCAAAAGGCTGTGCATGCTCTAAATTAGCATCCTCTCTATGGTACTGTTTCTCCCACATCCGTGGATTCACGGGTCCAGGAATCAAGGGGTGGAAATGGGAGTGGCACCATTCACTATTACTCTTAGTGATCCACTAGAAAAGTTTTTGCTTCCTGTTCCTGCAACTTTAATCTGGTCTACTGGTCTTAGTTCCAAAAGGAAGGGGTGCTTCCACCAGGAGATGTAATAATGATTCCATTGAGCTGAAAGTTAAGACTGCCAACTGGCCTCTTTGGGCTCCTCATGCCTCTGAATCAACAAGCAATGAAGTAATTACTGGCTGGGGTGATTGATCCTTATTATCAACATGAAATAGGACTGCTACTATTTATACATAATGGCGTTAAAGAAGAGTTTGCCTGGAATACAGAAGATCCCTGAGGGCATCTCTTAGTACTACCATGCCCTGTGATTGAAGTCAATGGAATCTGCAGCAACCCAATCCCAACAGGATGACCAATGGCCCAGAAGCTTCCGGAATGAAGGTTGGGTTATCCCACCAGGCAAAGAACCATGGCCAGTTGAGGTGCTTGCTGAGGGAGGGTAAAGGGAACTTGGAAATAGGTAGTGGAAAAAGGCAGTGATAAATTTGAATTATGACCATATGATCAGGTACAGAAATGAGGATTGTAATGATTATGACTATTCCTCATTTTGTTATGCGTATGTACATAAAGCAGATATCTTTGTTTTCTTCTCTATCTTATCCCCTTATCATATGATATAAGTTGTATTAGTTTCATAGTGTAGCATTTAAGTTATAAAGTATCAAGTATAAGTAAGAGTGAATATTACCCAAGGATTTGCACCCTATTCTGGAGAGATTTATTGCATTTCTGTTTTTTATTTTTTAATTTTTTTTACATTTTAAAAATTACAGTTAATAGATCACAAAGAATGTTACATTAAGAAACATAAAAAAAAAACATAAAAAACATAGGACGTTCCCATAAACTCCATTCCCCACCCCCCACCCCATCATTTTTTAAATTTGTTTACTTATTTAGTTATTTATTTTTTTAATGTTACATTAAAAAAATATGAGGTCCCCATATACTCCCCACCCCTCTACCCCACTCCTCCGCCCATAATAACAACCTCCTCCATTATCATGAGACATTCATTGCATTTGGTGAATACATCTCTTAGCACTGCTGTACCTCGTGGTCAATGGTCCACACCATAGCCCACACTCTCCCACAGTCCACCCAGTGGGCCACACCCCATCATTTTTGTAAATTATATATTTTTGAAGATAAATACATCACACAAAAAAATTACATTAAAAACTATAAGAGGTTTCCATATACCCCCCATCCCCCCACCCCACTTCTCCCACACCGGCAACCTCCCTCATCATTGCGGCACACTCATTGCACTCGGTGAACACATTTTGGGGCTCTGCTGCACTACACAGATAATAGTTTACCCTGTACTTCGCACTCTCCCCCAGTACATTCAATGGGTTATGGCAGGATATATAAAGGCCAGCATCTGACCTGCCAGTATCATTAAGGACAACTCAAAGTCCCAAAAATGCCTCCACATCACATCTCTTCCTTCTCCCTGCCCGCAGCAACTACTGTGGTCACTTTCTCCAACTCAGTGCTACAATTTCTTCTATTACTTGTCAAAATAGTTTTATAGTAGAATACCAGTAAGTCCACTGTAATCCATATTTTATTCCTCCATTCTGTTGACTCTGGGATGGTGATGTCCACTCCACCTCTAGATCAAGAGGGGCTTAGATTCCACATGGGGGATGGATGCAATTCCTCTGCTTGCAGTTGTTGGCACTCTTGATTCCCTGGGGTGGTGTTTGATGGTATGAAAAAAAAAATAATGTGAAATATCTCATTAGTAATT
This sequence comes from Dasypus novemcinctus, assembly GCF_030445035.2. Lineage (NCBI taxonomy): Eukaryota > Metazoa > Chordata > Mammalia > Cingulata > Dasypodidae > Dasypus > Dasypus novemcinctus. Next base: position 152,557,745 of record NC_080673.1, on the reverse strand, counting down.
TTAAATTTAAATGGCAACATTTTGGATATAAGGGGTTAAAAAAAATACTATTAAAATAATTTTCCACGCAACTCATGCTTCAATATGCCTGTGGTCCATGCTAAGTCATGGACTGTGTGCTTTACACTTTTTCTTGTTTCTTAATAAACTCTTTACTCCCTTGCCTACTCCCCAAAAATCAAATCAAATAAAATAATTTACCGTTTTTACTATTTTCTTAAATATGGCGACCAGACCATTTTTTTCCTTTAAAAAAATTTTAACTTTATTTTGTACATTTAATAATTGAAAATATAAACAAATAACACAGCTGAATAAAACTATTTCTCAATTAAATGCAGTAGATATAAATTTTTTTTTGAGTCATACAATATATTACACAATATATTTGGTTCATAGTAATGCAATCATATCGTATTTGTCCTTTTGTGTCTGACTTATTTCACTCAACATAATGTCTGCCAGGTTCATCCATGTTGTCATATGCTTTACAGATCCTGCCATGTATCTTACTGGAGGTACTGGGGCTCTCTCTTGGGAGGTGATTGGGCTCCCTCCCTAGCAATTAAAGCTAGGGTTTTCCTGACTATGCTCCCCCAGGGAATCTTACCTTCTACAGTGTTTAGAGTCTTTTTTATTCCCAGAATTTTTTCTTCAGACCTTCCACTGCCCTCCATTTTCGTCGGGAAGATTCCAGTGGAACGCATGTCTTTTCTGGACTAAATTTAATCCAGGAGCACCCAGATTTGGAGTTCACCTGAGTCCTCCCAGCTTCCTCGGGCATCTGGAAGGGGTAGCAAAATGCTGCTTTCTCTGACCTTCATTTGCAATCCTGGACGAGCCCCCCAAAATATTATAGAAGTCGAGAGAGGTTGAAATTATTTGTATATAGAAAGGCCAGGACTCAGAAATTATTTTGGGAAGGAAAAAGATTTATTTATGGCTGGCCGGACTAGGGAGCTTTCTGTTTAAAACCCGAGCTGCAATTGATAATTTCCTGACTGTACTGACATTTGAAAAATTTTTTTAAAATTTATTGAAGGATATCACTCATACATAAACATACATAAACAATAAGTGTATAGTAATAGTTGTGACCTTAAACAAGTATGTAACATCATACAAGACTTGTACCTCACCCTACCACTGATATCTTGCATTGTTGTTAAACATTTTTAACTAAAGATTAAAAAGCATTGTCAAAAAAAATACTACTAATCAAAGTATTTTTTCTCCAACCCCACCCTATTATTTTTATTTCATTTACATATGAATATACATAAACAATAAATGTATAGTAGAAGTTGTGAACTTACAAAGCAAACATGCATAACATCATACAGGGGTCGCATACATCAACCCTCCACCAACACCTTGCATAGTTGTGAAATGTTTGCTACTAATATTATGAAAGAATATTGTCAAAATCTTAACTACTAATTATAGTCCTTCATTTGGTATATTATTTTCCCCAACCCACCACTATTATTATTTTTAAAATATATTTTTATGACAGAAATTGTAAACTTATAAAACAATCATGCACATGTGCAGAATTCCCAAACCAACACCCTTCTATCAACACACCACACTGTAGTGAAACATTTTTTACAGATAATATCATCTGATTGTTGCCATATCCATAGTATATGTTTGGCACACATTTTCCATACTTCCCCATTATCAACACAGTACTCTTTGGCATAGATACAGAAATATTATTAATATTGCTAACCACAGTCCATAGGTCACCCCAGTTTTATTTTTCCCGTGCTTCTCCACATTCCCACCACATTGTAATGGTGATGTACATGTGCTCTACCTTACACTCTTACATCTGTACCATCAACCACAATTTTCATCCACCTCTTAGTTTACTGTGCTCTTCAGTTCCTAGATTATTCTCTAGCATTCTGTCAATTGGCATTTACATACCTAGACTACCATTTTCAGCCACATCCCCATTTATAAACTAGCTGTTATTTACAGTGCACTACCATCCACTCTATACATTTGCACACTTTTACAGTAAAGTTAATTAAAACTTCTATATACATTAAACATCAGTAGTCCATCTCAGTCCTCCTCTTATATTCACCACCTTCCCCCAAGTCTTGAAGATATTTCCCTACAATTTCTTCTAGAAGCTTTATGGTTCTTGTTTTTATTTTTAGGTTTTTGATCCATTTCAAGTTAATTTTGGGGTAAGATAATGGTCCTCTTTCCTTTTTTTGCTATGGATATCCAGTTCTTTCAGCACCATTTGTTGAGTGAACTGTTCTGCCCAAGCTGTGTGGGTTTGACAGGCTAGTAAAAAATCACTTTGTCATACCTGTGAGGGTCTGTTTCTGAACCATCAGTTTGGTTCCATTGGTTTATGTGTCTGTCTTCATGACAGTACCATGCTGTTTTTACCACTATAGCTAGGTAATATGAGTTAAAGTCTGGAGATGAGAGTTTGCTTTTCCTTTCTAAGATGTTTCTGGCTATTCAGAACCCCTTACCCTTCCAAATAAATTTGATCCTCATGTTTTCAATTTTTAAAATAAAATTGCTGGTGAAAATTTTATTGGGATTGCATTGAATCTGTATATCAATTTGAGTAGAATTGAAATCTTAATGATATTTAGTCTTCTAGTCTGTGAGCATGGAATGTTCTTCCAGTTATTTAGACCTTTTTTGATTTCTTTTAACATTGAGTTACAGTTTTCGAAATACAAGTGCTTTACATCATTGGTTGTTTATTCCAGACTATTTAAGTTTTATCTGTCATTTTATTTTCACCACTCTTTTGACACTTTTAGTTACTTTTATTGATATAATCTTCATTGCTAGACTCTCTTTCAGGCCTCTCTATCCTGTCTTTTCTTTTCAGGCTCTAGCACACCCTTTCCTGAACATCTGGTCTCTTGGTTAGGAATTCTCTCAATTTCTGTTTATCTGTGAATATTCTAAATTCACCCTCATTTTTGAAGGACAATCTTACCAGATATAAGATTCTTGGCTAGAGGTTTTTCTCTTATAGTATCTTAAATATATCAGACCACTGCCTTCTTGCCTCCCTGGTTTCTGGTGAGAAATCAGCACTTAATCCTCTTGGGTATCCCTTATGTGTTATGCATTGCTTTTCTCTTGCTGTTCTCAGAATTCTCTCTTTGTCTTTGGCATTTGACATTCTCATTACTATATGTCTCGGAGTTGGTCTGTTCAGATTTTTTTAGATGGGAGTATGTTGTGCTTGTTGGACATGGGTATCTATGTCCTTCAATAGGTTTGGGAAATTTTCTACCATTATTTCTTCAAATATTTCTTCTGCCCCTTTTCCTTTCTCCTCTTCTTCTGGGACACCCATGACATGTATGTTTGCTCATCTTTTTTGTCATTTAGTTCCCTGAGACCTTGTTCAGTTTTTTCTATTTATCATCTGTTCTTTTGTATGTTTACTTTCGGAGGCCATTTCTTCAAGCTCCCTAATCCTTTCTTCTGCCTCCTCAAATATGCTATTATATGATTCCAGTGTTTTTTATTGCACCTTTCATTTCATTTATTGCACCTTTCCTTCCCATAAGATCCGCTGTTTTTCTGTGTATGCTTTCAAATTCTTTTTTGTGCTCATCCAGTGTCTTGTTAATATCCTTAATCTCTTTAGCCATCTCATTGAATTTATTGAGGAGGTTTGTTTGAACATCTGTGATTAGTTTTCTCAACTCATTTATGTCATCTGGAGGCTTATGTTGTTCCTTTAATTGGGCCATAGCTTCCTGTTTCTTCGTGTGGATTGTAACTTTTTGTTGGTGTCTTGGCATTTGGCTTACTAGAGTATTTATTCTGGGTGCAGTTTTTCTCTTTAGTTTAGGGCTTCCTGCCCTTTCTCCCTTGCTGGTTGTGCAGTAGGAGCCAAGGATGTAATTGGTACTATAAGCTATGGGGGCTCAAGCTGCTTTCATTGCCCCAGGGACTGATGAAGCTTCTCCCAACTTTCTCCTTTGCCAGGGGTAGGGACATAGTTACAACTGTGTAGAATAATCCAAGTCGTGCAGGCCTAGGCTGTAGTTGCCCAGAGAGACTGATGAAGCGTCATGCCTCTTTCTCCCCTGCCTAGGGTGGGGATGAAGCTGCAGGTGTGGGCATCAGTCTATGCAGCGATGGTCCAAGATGACTGCAGTTGCCCTGGTAGATTTCCGATGATTCAGTCTGTGCCAGCTGAATGTACCTTCAGTTACCTTGATAGGCTGGTACAGGGCCCACCACCCTTCTTCCTGCCAGGGGTGGGGCTGAAACCTAGGCTAGAGCTGCAGGTCGATCTGGTGAAAGAAACCAGTTCCTACCATCGCTGTGATTGTTCCTACCATCACTGATTTTCAGTCAGCCCGGCTTCTCCACATGCTGGGGGTGGAGTCAAAATGGTGGCTACCGGCCTCTTTCTGACTTGGACAAGTTCAAACTTTAGCTGTTTTTAAGGTTATACTTCAGCCAGCCAAATTTACTCATCAGTAGCTGAAATTGGTGCCCAACTGTCTCTTCCTTCCCATTTTTGGGAAGTGTAGCTTTCAATTCTAGCCATAGAACAGCTCCTGAGGTGGCTGGAGACCCAGTGAAGGATGGCCATCGGCCTCCATGGCATGGAGGGCTCTACTTAGGGATCTTCTCTGCAGATGGGCAGTCTCCTCCTTATGTTCATTCAAGGATGTTGCAGGATGTTCTTCTGGTCTCCTGGCGCCCCTAAACAGGTGCTTCAGCTAGCTCCATATAGCTCTGGGTGTTTACTAACTGCCCTGTAGCAGGAGCTGACTCTAGGAGCTCCTTACTCTGCTGCCATCTTGTTGCTTCTCCTGTACTGACTTTTTAATTTTAAAAAAATCTTCTGTCTTCACAGTACTCTGATACTTTTGTTTTGAATATTTTTTAGCACCGTGGTTAATTGTTATTTAATGTTATGATTTTGGCCCTCCAGGAACAGCTCAACATATAATAATATCAATTGATTTTTCTGGCATTTGAAAGAATATGTAGCTTTTTTTTTTTCCTTTGCTGTGCCTTTAAGGCAAGTTCTATTTTATTTTCTTTGTTTCACAGAGAAACAGAGGCTAAGTTATGTGTCCAAGGTTTTATGGGTGGGAATTATAAAGCTATGATAAGTAATTTTGATCCACTGTTTGATTTTTTTAAAAATTAACATTTTCTCTTTGAGCTTGAAGCTAATTGGTACAGATTTATTCCCAGAATTTTCTTGAATTTCAGATCTTAAATACTTTACAATGAAGTTTCTTAATATACTAAGTATATCCAAGAGGAAAATATTGCCTTAATGAGAGCTGATTTGCCATGTTTTTATTTTTTAAGATGCTTTAATGCCCATAGGGTATTGAAAGAGAAAGGAAGCTCATTTTAAAAGGACATCGGCACAGTTGGAACTAAAATCATAATGGACAGAAAGCTAGTCCCTTAAAATGGTTCTTGTTTAATTAATAGATGGCTGCCAAGGCTGCCCTTTTGATTTAGCCCTAACATTAAATATTTTCTAAAATGTTAAATATCCCCCCTTTTTTTTTTTTAAACTTAATTCTAGTTTGAATAATGCTTAAAATTTTCTGATCTTAAATATGAAATTTGGGGATCAGTTGTATGCACACTGAGAATTTTGGATTTTATTCTTACCACTGATACCCTGAAAGAGCCTTTGTAATAAGGGAACTTCTGTTTTTACCCTGACAAAAGCAATGCTTTCTTTCACTTTTTTCCTCTTGGGTGTTTGGATCATAGGCTTTAAGAATTATTATAGATAGGCTATTAGGATTGGAAGAGAACTTCAGAAATGATTTATCTGATCCAGGGCACTATTGACATTTTGGATAATTCTTTGTTATGAGCCGTCATCCTGTGCATTGACGAATGCTTAGCAGCCTCTACATACTAGCTCTCTCCAGTTATGACAACCAATAAATGCCTCCAGACATTGCCAAATTACCCTGGGAGACAAAATCATCCTTGCTTGAGGATCATTGATTTAGCACATTTCCTGTAAGTCGTGGTTCCCCTTTTTTGGAACTCTTTGTGTTGAGAAGGGAATTTATCACCTTCTCCAGCAGTCTATTCCTGCTTCAGGTAGCTCTCTTGGAGAAGAAATCTTTTTGCTTTATTGCTAAAACCTGTCACCTATAACTTTTACCCTTGTGACCACGTGTAGTGGATACAGACTCACATACAGACATTCAGTTATTGGAACTTTGTTATTCTTTCCTTCCTGGTCTCTCATGTGAAGGGTTGAATGCTGAGTGGGAAACTATCGTAAAGAGTAGACAATAGATATTTTAGGCTTTGCAGGCCACATAAGGTCTCTGTCCCCTAATCAAGCAGTCACAATCTTGCTCTCTCGCTCTTCTTACCTTCCTCCCACCCTCCCTCCCTGCCTTTCCTCCTTTCTTTCCCTCCCTATCTCTATCTCCTCCTTTCTCTCTCCCTCCCTCCCTTTTTATTATTTTTTTCACAATACCTTACAAATGTAAAAACCAGTTTTAGTTCCACAGGCTAAATTTGTCTCCCCAGTTTAGAATCTCCTTTCCTTCTCGGCTGACTTTCAGAGTGCAGTGCCCTGTTAAAGTGTGGTGCCTTGGAACTATGTGCAGAACTTTGGATAAGGGCTAGCAAAGCACAGAATGATGTTGGACTTGTTACTAACTCCTTAAAGTGCAGTGCTTATTGCTGATTTGGAAGCTTTATCACATATTCAATTTAAAATGACTTAATGCCAACTAAGACTCTGGCTTACTTTTCTTATTAGACCACATTACCTTCTAGGATATTTAGACTTCATTATAGGACCATATATCTTGCTGTGTTAAATCTTATCTTAGCTAAGAGTTAACCCTTGCTGTAGCCTGTTCTGAGCTTTCTGGATCCTACTTTGTTCTCTAAAGTTTTAATGAAATTTCTCTTTTGTGCCACTTCAATGTTTGATAAACCTACTTGGGTCTTCTACCCAAGTAACTAGTAAAAATTGGAATTGTGACATAGCTGGGAACTAAATCTCAAATCATAAATACTTAGAAAGCAAGGTAATTTTATAACTGGGCTTGACAAGTCTTTTTGTAGTTGATTTGTGGAGTTGTACTTAAATCTGCATTGTAACAACCAGCAATCAGAGGTTACTATTATTAATAATGGCTTTCAAAATGATTAGAAGTCTAATGACCATGATAGGAAAAAAAACTAAGTTTTATTCACATGCAAAATAAGTTTTAAATAATTACTTTTTTTAAAAGTAACTGAATTTTTTTTTTAATTACAGAAAGGATTCACCCCAGCAGCCCCAGTTCAGACTAACAAAGAAGATCCAGCCTCTCAAACTAATTTGGGATTTATTCATGCATTTGTTGCTGCAATATCAGTTATCATTGTATCAGAACTGGGTGATAAGACATTTTTTATTGCTGCCATCATGGCAATGCGCTATAACCGTCTGACAGTATTGGCTGGTGCTATGCTTGCCTTGGGCCTCATGACGTGCTTATCAGGTGAGTGCATTTTTTCCCTGCTAATGAGTTTAATGAATTAAGGGGAAAGCACGGTGTGTGGCATTAATTTGAGTGACTGAATCATTCAGTTTGTTATATTGGAATTTGGTTTAACTTCCAGAATATGGTAAACAAAAAATGGTTTTAATACATAAATTCCTAAAAGCAATAATACACTTTTTAAAGAAGAGTTATTTATTTACTTCTCCATTGTCTGCTCTTTGTGTCCATTTGCTGTGTTCTTCTGTGTCTGCTTGCATTCTCATTAGGTGGCTCTGGGAACTGATCCTGGGTCCTTCTGGAGTCAGAGAGAGGTGATCATTCTCTTGTGCTACCTCAGCTCCCTGGTCTGCTGCATCTCTTATTGTCTCTCCTCTGTGTCTCTTTTTATTGTGTCATACTGCTGTGCCAGCTCTCCTATGCAGGGCAGCATTCCGTGTGGGCCAGCACTCTGTGTCGGCCAGCTCGCCACACAGGCCAGCTTGCCTTCACCAGGAGGCCCTGGGTCTCAAACCCTGGACCTCCTATATGGTAGATGGAAACCCAGTTGCTTGAGCCACATCCACTTCCCCAATAATACACTTTTAAAATGAAATTTTCAGTTATTCACAGCCAAGCCACATCCACTGCCCCAATAATACACTTTTAAAATGAAATTTTCAGTTATTCACAGCCAAGACATCCTCATTTATTCAGTTTTTTATCTTTGTTTTTGCTTTTTTTTTTTTTAATCCAGATAAGCATATTTATATCTGATATCTAGAAATAGGACTCAATCACAGAGAATTACATATGTTCCTGTTAAAGGACATTTGGGACAGAATCAGTAACTGAGGAGTCACTTTCAATTCATTGTGTCCTCTGAAGCTGTTCTTAACCATTATGACAAAGGAATGAAACTTTCTTCTTAGATTCCCTATTTGTGTTACTTGATTTACTGCTGTGGCTTGACGTTAAGTACCACAGAAAAACACATTCTTAAACCATTCCTATGTGTTTTTATGAACTCATTGTAAATAGGACCTCTTGATGAGCTTACTTCATGTAAGGTATGGCACAACTCAATTGGCAAGGGTTAATCCTAGTGCTGGTCTTAGTACTGAAGCCTTTTATAGAGAAGGCCACGAAGAGAAAAGCTATGGGAAGCAGCCAGAAGCTGGAAGTCAACGGAACACAGAAGAGAAAGAAGGTGCCTCCATGTGTATTGCCATGTGACACGAAAGCCTAAGACCAAGGTTCACCAGCAGCCAGCCCTGGAATGCCGCGGTCTACTGGGAGAAAGCATTGCCTTGCTAATGCCTTGATTTTGGACTTTTAACTTCAAAACCATAAGTTTTTGTTTTGTTTTGTTTTGTTTAAAGATTTATTTATTTCTCTCCCCTTCCCCCCAGTTGTCTGCTCTCTGCCCATTCGCTGTGTGTTGTTCTGCATCTGCTTGCATTATCTGGCAGCACTGGGAAACTATCTTTTTGTTGTGTCATCTTGCTGCGTCAGCTCTCTTTGTGCGTGGCCCTACTCCTGGGCAGACTGTGCTTTTTTCACACGGGGTGGCTCTCTTTACAGGGCACACTCCTTGCATGTGGGGCACCCCTACGCAGGGATACCCCTGCGTGGCATGGCATTCTTTGCGTGCGGCAGCACTGTGCACTGGCCAGCTTACCACATTGGTCACCCCTGGGCGGGCTGCACTTTTTTCACACGGGGTGGCTTTCCTTACGGGGCACACTCCTTGTGTGGGGGGCTCCCCTACGCGGGGACACCCCTGCGTGGCACAGCGTTCCTTGTGCATGGCAGCACTGTGCACAGGCCAGCTTACCACATGGGTCAGGAGGCCCTGGGTATCAAACCCTGGACCCTCCATATGGTAGAAGGATGCTCTATCAGTTGAGCCACATCCGCTTCCCAATATAATTTGCTTTGATACCAATTTAACTTCAGTAGTATATATAAAGTATGTTCCTGTACTCCTCTGCCCGCTACTTTTATGTACATGTTTATACATTGAATCCAAAACCAATGGTTTATTATTTCATTTTATACTTTACTTTTTAGATTCTGTAGAAAGTAAAGTGAAGTTATAAACCGAAAATACAATAGTACTGGCATTTATACTTACCCATGTTGTTACCTTCACCGGAGAGCTAAATTTCTTATGCAGCTTTGATTTCTTATCTATTGTCCTTTCCTTGTAATCCACAGAACTCTCTTTGGCATCTCTTGTAAGACATAGTAGTGATGAACTCCCTCAGCTTTTGTTGATCTGGGAATGCATTAATCTGTCCCTTCATTTTAAAAGACAGTTTTGCCAGATACAGAATTCTTGGTTGGCAGTTTTTGCTTTCAGCATTTTAAATATACCATTCTACTGCCCTTCTTGCCTCCGTGATCTCTGATGAGAAATCAGCACTAATCTTATTGACACTCCCTTATGCCAGGGCATGGGCCTATTTGGGTTTATCCTGTTTGAGCATCTTGGGTTTTATATTCTTTTGTTAAATTTGGGAATTTTCAGCCATTGTTTCTCTGACTGTTCTCTTCCCTTTTCTCTTTTCTTGGACTCCCACAATATTAAATTGGTATGCTTGATGGCTTTGTGTACATTTGTTTATTCTCCTCTCTGCTTCTCACAATGAATGATTCCTTTAGCTCTTTGAGCATATTTAGGACCAGTTTTTTAAAGGTCTGTTTCTGGTGTGTCCCAGGTCTGATTCTCTTCATTGGTGGTTTCTAATGTTTTAATCATCATCTTTGCTTGGGCTATTGCTTTCTGTTTATGTATTTTGTAACTTTTTGTTGAAACCTGGACATTTTGATATTTTATGTGTTACGGATGGAATATAGACTCTGAGGCTCGTTTCTGAAGTTTGAATCCAGCTAGTGTTATGACAGCTTTCCTTGAATGCCAGGAGCCTACAACCACATGAAGAAAAAAAAAGGGAAAGAAAGAAGATACTTTCCCAGGTTTTGTAGGTTGATCTGTGGGAGTGCTCTACTTCAGGGTTTATCCATACGGTGAGGTTAGAGAGTAGCACCAAGGCCAGAGCCTTAGGGCCTTCCTGATCCTTTCTGCACAAGCTCTTGTCTCTTGTCTTGGACAGCACATGTGGCCCTAGGAATTTCTTCCTTGTTTACACAGATTAAAAAGTCCCCTCTTTTTAAGGAAAAGTTTCCTCATGGTCTCAAAGCACTGCACTGGACCATCATTCCCTTGGGCCAGGCAGACATGACTTGACTGCTCTCTCATAGAGTTCTGTAGGAGAACTCTGGGCTGCTTTCTACATGCAGGGCAAGTTCTGGATGGTGAGCTCTGCAGGCCACCACCAGACGGATTGGGTCAGACATACATGCTCTCAGTATGTGCACGAGTTTTTTGTAGAACCGTGACCAGGAATCCACAGTGGGAGCATGGGTGACTCTGGGCCAAGCCTGTGAGGTGTGAGGGGCCAACTAGAGTTTCAAGAGATCCTACCACTTTTAAGTAGTAGCCTTTTTCTTGACTCAGTGCTTGCCCTGTTTCTGCAAGTCCTTAACTATAGAGCTTTGTGAAAGATATTTTTGCCAGTTCTTGCTAGTTCAAAGCTTCACTGAAGGGCATAACCCTGAAACTTCTCACTCCAGGAGCTTATTAGGGCAGGGTGTCCCCATAGAAGTTTACCCTAGTGATTATAAGCTTTTTTTTTTTTAATTCATTTTTTTAAAATATTGCATTCAAAAAATATGAGGTCCCCATATACCCCCCACCCCCCTCACCCCACTATATAAGCTTTTGCTTGAAAATCTTTTATGAATCACCCTGTCCTTTATCTGTAGTTTAAAAAAAAAAAAACCTTGAATTTAAAAAGATGTTGAAAAATTTCATTTGAGTCTTCAAATGTTAACCTTTGTCCTGCATTAAGTTATTATAGTTATCATTAGTACACATTTGATCAAAGTAAAATAGATGACAAATTTAAATAAATGTTTTTCAAAAATTGGAGCTGCATCTCTTGAAGCAAGGTCTACGATGCCTCAATTTTGATTTTTTTTTTTTTTTATAAAGATATTAAGGCAGAGGAGTTTTACTCACATAAATGAGTAGGAGTTTTGTTATAGGTATGCCACTTAGTTCTGAGTTATTCTAAAAATCATACACTGGTCTATCATCAAAAATGATTTTTAATGATAAATTGGTTGACAACTCAATTAGGTCCTCCACTGATTTTGTTGTAAGCAGAGAATTGGAAACCATCAAGTATATTAAAAAAGTTTTTCTCAAACCTAGGAAATGACTTTCTTATGGTAATATGTCACTGAGAAGTGTCCTGTTTGACTGGATATATTTAGAAATGGCTGGGAAAATAGAAATAGTGTTAATTTCAGCATACCTTTGCCAAATAAAGGAGTTCATTAGAAAATTGTATCATGTAACATACTTTAAATATATTCTTTTGGGACCTTGTAGCTACAGATTCAGGTCATTCACTTTATCATCAGTGTCTACCACAAAATCTTATTGCCACTGCAGTCTTACTGAATCTTCGGTAAATTGTATAAGCCAGGTTTATTTTCTGTCAGAAAACATTTGACTTCATTTTTAAATTTAAATAAAAATGGTATACATCTTCATGATAGCCATCTACTTTAGAATTCTAATTCTAAAATGGGTGGATAGATTAATGACCTGGGTGAAATTAGGCACTGCTGTCTTTAGCATTTCTTTCTGATGTTCTTTTCACTGTAGCAGGATTCTCCCTTAGGGAAAGTGCATTTGTTTTGTTTTTTAAGATTTATTTATTTCCCCCCCACCCCCACCTCATTGTGTGCTCTCTGTTTCCATTCATTGTGTGTTCTGTGTCTGCCTGTCTTTAGGCAGCACCAGAAACCAATCCTGGGACCTTCCAGAGTGGGAGAGGTGCTCAGTCTGCCCTTGTGCCTCAGCTTCCTAGTCTGATGCGTCTCTTCTTGTCTCTCCTCTGTGTCTCTTTTTGTTGTGTCATCTTGCTATGCAAGCTCTCTGCTGGGGCCGGTACTCTCGCGCGGCCCAGCTTGCCCTGTGGGCCAGCTTGCCTTCACCAGGAGGCCCCAGGAATTGCATGCTGGGCCTCCTATATGGTAGATGGGAGCCAGTTGCTGGAGCCACATCTGCTTCCCGAAAGTGTATTTGTTGACACTGATTAGGGGATGGTAGAGACATGATAACTAAATGAAAATAGTCATCATCCCAACCATCCTACAATCCAAAGTCGAAATTTCCTATTTGTAACACCATGACCTTATCAAGAAACTTGTATCAGACAGGGAAGATGCAAGGCTCTACCTCCAGTTTTGATTGAGGGGACTTGGCTTGATGCCAATATTTCAGACCTACTCTTTGGTATTTTAGAATATTTATTTTTCCATACCATTGCAAGGGCATAGGAAGCTGGGTAAAAGGCCTCTTTTTAAAGTAGGCAAAAGGCAACTGAGGAAGGGATGTGAGAAAGGAAAGTCCTCAACTCCTACTCATGCTTTCAGGTAGATGAGCTTTAGAAAGAGTACAATGTATGGAAGTTGAACTTCGGGAAATGACTTCTTTCAAAAACCGTTCATTCTGCATACCCTTGTGGCCCCTGGGGATGTTAGTTGTGGTTTGTACATTGCTCATCTGTGTCTGTCTACTGTACTTGAGCCTGGGGCTAAGAGTGCAGGCACTAGCCAGGCCATCTGAGTTTAAATCCATGCTCTGCCTCTCACTCAGCTGACGTGCTTTTCTTCGATTCTCTGAGCCATTTTAAGATGGGGTGATAATAGTGTCTACCTCATAGTTAGATTATTACTGTTACTCCACCACCTACTTCTCATGGTTTTGCTTCCTTTCACTCCGTATCCACTAGAGTCTGATTTCTGCCTCTAGCACTTGTAAGGGCCTCAGTCAGCCTTATCTCAGGGTCTAGTTTTAATCTTAATGAGCCCCTGAGACCACATTAATGGGCATTCCCATCCTTTTGCTCTTGGCTTCTCTAACCCCATGTACTTCTAGTTATGTTTTATATCAGAATGTTTCCGCGTTCATAAATATTGATATTCCCCATGGTTTTATCCTTGTCCCATTTTTTTTTCTCACACTGTAACGTCCTTGCAAATGTTCTCAGTTTAATATTCTATACGCCAATGGTTCCCAGATTTATATTTTCACTTCATATATTTTTCTTGGAGCTTTAACAGTTTTAAGATGTAGAAGAACTTGATGCAAAGCACTTGTTTAAAGAGAAATATCCTCTTACATTGATTCCAGAGCAAAAGTGAAAATCAGATAAAGACTTGCAAAGAAAGAGGAAAGAGAGGGACAGTAACCAGAGGAAAAAATTACAATGCCAAATAGTTTTTTGCTCTCCTTAGGTAGGTCTAAAGAGAGCAAAACTGGAATTGTGCCAGTATATAACACTTTTTTAAAAAATTATCTGAAGATAAAGGGAAAACTAGTTTTAGATTTTGTGAGGTTTGCTCTATTTTGTTTTTAAATGTTTAGCAACACTTTTTATAGAAATAATTTAAATTTACGGTTGGAAAAATAAATAGTACAAAAAATGTCTGTATACCTTTTGTCCAGATTTGTCCGTTGGTAACATTTTACCCATCTGTTTCATTGAGGGTTTTTTTTTTTTTTTTATCTTAATTTTTAGGTACTGAGGCTGGGGATTGAACCCTGGACCTCATATGTGGAAAGCCAGTATTCAACTACTGAGTCACATCACCAACCGTTTGTTGCTTCCTTTGCTTGTTTTGCTTGTTCTGTGTTTTTTTGGGGAGGCCACAGGAACTGAACCTGGGACCTCCCACATGGGAAGCAGGCGCTTAACTGCTTGAAGCACATCTGCTCCCTTCCCCCCTTCCCACTTCCCTCCCGCTTTTTTTTTTGGTAACAATTTTATCAGTACATATTAATAACGCACGAATCCACCCAAAGTGTGCAATCAGTGGTATTCGGTATAATCACGTATTTGTGCATTTATCATATCAGTCATTCTTAGAGCATTTTCATTATTCCAATAATAGTAATAATAAAAAGCAAACAAACAAAATTCATCACCTGTCAATTTCTCTTTGCTTCCCCTGTTATACATAGCTGCTTTTCTTTTTTCTTTTCTGTAGTATTTATGCCTTGTAAAAACAGTCTTACATATGCAGTATCACCCATATTCGTGTTTTACGTGAGGGTTTACTGTCATATACAGTACTATTATAGTTTTTAGCTTTCTTTTCTAGTAATATACATGACCTTAGACTTTCTCTTCCAACCACTGTCATACCCATACAATAACTTTTGCTAGTTACCTACACCATGAAAAAATCCAAGGATTTACAAACAACCTTTTTGTCAATTCTGCACAGATTAAATCACAGCTTTCTGTTCTCTAACCTCATTCTATTTTCTGGTGACCTATATTCTAATTATTAACTCCATGAGTTTACACAATATATTTAGTTCATAATTGTGCAATCATGCAGTATTTGTCCTTTTGTGTCTGGATTGCTTCACTCAACCTTGAGTCCTCCAGGTTCATCCATGTTGCCATATGCTTCACGACTTCATTTCTTTCTACTGCTGCATAATATTCCATTGTGTATATACACCACAATTTGTTTATCCATTCATCTGTTGATGGACAGCTGGCTTGTTTCCTATTTCTGGCAGTCATGAATAATGCTACTCTGAATATCGGTGTGCAGATGTCTCTTTGTGTCCCTGCTCTCAGTTCTTCAGGGTATATACCTAGAAATGGGTTCAATGGCCAAGTCTATATTCTGCTTCCTTAGGAACTGCCGAACAGTCCTCCACAGTGACTATACCATTCTACAGTCCCACCAACAGTGAATAAGTGTTCCTATCTCCACATCCTCTCCAACATTTACAGTTTTCTGACTTTTTAATAGCAGCCAGTCTAATAGGTACGAAATGATACCACATTATAGTTTTGGTTTGCATTTCCCTAATTGCTAGTGATGAACATCTTTTCCTGTGTTTTTTTTGTGATTTTTATTTCTTTTTTGGACAATTGTCTTTTCAAGTCTTTTGCCCATTTTTTAATCGTGTTGTTTGTATTTTCATTGTTGAGTTGTATGATCTCTTTTTGTATATCATAGATATTAAACCCTTATGGATATGTGACTGCCAAATATTTTTTCCCATTGAGTTGGCTTCCTTTTCACCCTTTTCAGTCTTTTGAGGTACCAAAGTGTTGAATTTTGAGGAGGTCCTATTTATCTATTTTTTCTTTGTTGCTAGTGCTTTGGGTATAAGGTTTAAGAAACTACCGCCTACCACAAGATTTTGAAGATGTTTTCCTACATTTTCATTTAGGAGTTTTATGGTTTTCACTTTTATATTTAAGTTCTTAATCCATTTTGAGTTAATTTTTGTATATGGTGTGAGATACAGGTCTTCTTTTTTTTTCGATATAGCTATCTAGTTCTTACAGCACCATTTGTTGAATAGACTGTTTTGGCCAAGCTAGGAGTGCTAAACCGTCTTGTCAAAAATCACTTGATTGTAGATGTGAGGGTCTTTTTCTGAGATTCTGTTTTCTGTCTTTATGCCAGGACCATGCTGTTTTAACCATTATAGCTAAGTATTAATATGCCGGAAGTAAGAGTCCTCCAAGTTCCCTCTTCTTTTTAAAGATCTTTTTGGCTTTCGGGGACCCTAACCCTTCCAAATAAATTTGATAATTGGTTTTTCCACTTCTACAAAAAAGACTGATGAGATTTTTATTGGGATTGCATTGACTCTGTAAATAAGTTTGGGTAGACTGATATCAATGATATTTGTCTTCCAATCCATGAACACAGAATGTCCTTCCATTTATTTAAGACTTCTTCATTTTCTTTTAGCAGTGTTTTGTAGTTGTCTGAATACAGGTCCTTTATGTCCTTGGTTAAGCTTACTCCTAAATATTTGATGGTTTTTTGTTGCTATTACAAGTGGAATGTTTTCCTCTGGGTTCTTCCTCATTGCACATCAGTGGTGTATAGAAACAATATTGATTTTTGCATAATAATCTTGTGTCCACCACTTTGCTGATCATGACTGTTAGTTATAGTAGCTTTGTTGTGGATTTTTCAGGAGATTCTAGATATAGGATCATATCAGCAAATAGTGAAAGTTTTGCTTCTTCTTTTCCTATTAAATGGGTGCCTTTTATTTATTTAGCCTAATTGCTCTAGCTAGAACCTCTAGCACAATAATTAATAACAGTGGTGACAGTGGGCATCCATGACTTGTTCCTGATCTCGGTGGGAAAGCTTTCAGTCTTTCACCATTGAGTACAATACTAGCTGTGGGTTTGTCATATACGTACTTTGCCATATTGAGAAAGCTTCTTTCTCTATCCCTATCTGTTGTAGTGTTTTTATCAAGAAAGGGAAAGAAAAAAAGAAAGGGTGCTGTATTTCGTCACATGCCTTTTCTATATCAATTGAGTAGGACATTGTGATTTTTCTTCTTCAGTTTATCAAAGTGGTTTATTATACAAATTGATTTTCTTGTATTGAACTACCTTGCATACCTGGGATAAAAACCCACTTAATTGTGGTGTATAATTCTTTTAATGTGCTTTTGGTTTCTGTTTGCAAGTATTTTGTTGAGGATTTTTGTATGTATATTCATTAGAGATGTTGGTCTGTAATTTTCTTTTTTTGTAGTATCTTTATATTAGGGTGATGCTGGCTTCATAGAATGAGTTTGGTAGTGTCCTTTCCTGTTTAGTTTTTTGGAAGAGCTTCAAGAAAATTTGGTTTTAGATCGTCTTTGGATGATTGGTAAAATTCACCTACGAACCCATCTGGTCTTGGGCGTTTTGTCTTTATAGAGTGTTTGTGTTCGTCCATCTCATCTATATTGTCTAATTTTTTTGGCATACAGTTGTTCATAGTATCCTCTTAAAATCTCTCTTATTTCTGCAGGGTTGGTGGTAATGTCTGCCCTCTTGTTTCTTAGTTTTTTGTGTGTGTCTTCTTTCTTTTTTTCTTTGTCAGCTAGCTAAGGGTTTGTCCATTTTGTTGATCTTCTCAAAGCACCAACTTTTGGTTTTGTTGATTTTCTCTATTTTTTTTTTCTCCGCAATTTCATTATTTTCTGCTCTGATCTTTATTATTTCTTTCTTTCAGCTTAGTTTGGGATTAGTTTGCTGTTCTTTTTCAAGTTCCTCCAGGTGTGCAGTTAGATCTTCAGTTTTAGCTCTTGCTTTTTTCATGTAAGCGTTGAAGGCATAAATTTCCCTCTCACCCCTGCCTTTGCAGTGTCCCATAGGTTTTGATATACTGTATTCTCATTTTCATTCATCTCAAGATATTTGCTGAATTCTCTTGGAATTTCTTCTTTGACGCAGTGATTAAGAGAATGTAGTTTAATCTTCATGTATTTATGAATTTTCCCTTTTTCCATCCATTAATGATTTCCAGCTCTCTTACTTTATGATCAGAGAAGGTGTTTTGTATACTTTTTATATTTTTAAATTTATTGAAACTTGTCTTGTGACCCAACATATGGTTTATCTTGGAGAAGGATCCATGAGCACCTGAAAAGAACATATATCCTGTTTTGGGGGTGCAATACTCTGTAGATACCTGTTGGGTCTAGTTCATTTATCATATTGAAGTTCTTTATTTCTTTATCCCCTCTCCAGATGTTCTATCCAGTACTGAGAGTGGTGTATTGAAGTCTCCAACTGTTACTGTAGCTACATCTATTTCTACTTTCAGTTTTGTCAGTGTGTACCTTGTATCTTGGGACACTCAGGTTAGGGGCATATATATTTAGTATAGTTATTCTTGGCGAATTGCCCCTTTATTAATATATATTGCTCTTCTTCATCCCTTATAACAGTTTTGCATTTGTAATCTATTTTTGTCCGATATTAGTATTGCTACTCCAGTTCTTTTTTGGTTACTATTTACATGGAATATCTTTTTCCAGCCTTTCACCTTTAACCTGGTTGTGTCCTTATGTCTGAAGTGGGTCTCTTGTAGACAACATATATTAATAGATGGCTCATATTGTTTTATCCATTGTATCAGTCTGTGTCTTCTGATAAAGGAGTTCAGTCCATTAACATTCAGTGTTATTACTGTAAGGGATTACCTACTTCATCTATTTTGTCCTTTGGCTCTCTGTTGTCATAGTGTTCTGTTGTCTGTCATCTTACCCTTTAGTTTACTCTTCCTGATAATCTTCATTTCTAAACTCTTCTCCACATCTCTCACCTGTGTTTTCCCCTTTCCTGCCGCAGCACTTTCTTTAGTATCTCTTCTAATTTCTAGTCTTTTGGTAACATTTTATCAGTTCCCACCCTACACCACCCCACCATTTGCTTGTTTTTGCTTATTGTTTGTGCTGTTGTTTGCTCTCTTTGTTTTTGCTTAATCTATTCATTTTCTGTTTGTTTTTTCTTTAGGAGGCCCAGGGAACTGAACCCAGGACTTCCTGCATGGGAGGTGGGTGCTCAACTGCTTGAGCCACATCTGCTCCCCTTCTAAGTTTTGTTTGTCTCTGAAGAATTTGAATTCACCTTAATTTTTGAAGGACAGTTTTGCTGAATACAGAATTCTTGGCTGGCAGTTTTTCTCTTTTTAGTGTCTTAAATATGTCTTACCACTCTCTTCTCACCTCCATAGTTTCTGGTGAGAGGTCAGCATTTAATCTTACTGAGTTTTTTTTGTATTTGATGCTTTGCTTTTCCCTTGCTGCTTTCAGAATCCTCTGTTTATTCCTGATATTTGACATTCTGAATAGTAGGTGTCTTGGGGTAGTTTTATTTGCATTTATTCTGTTTGAGGTGCATTGTTGTCCTTAGATACGGATATTTATGTCTTTCATAAAGGTTGGGTAGTTTTTGGTCAGTATTTCCTTGAATATTCTTTCTGCCACTTTTCCATTCTCTTGTCCTTCAGAGAAGCCAATAATGTGTATGTTTTTGCTTTTCATGTTGTCATTCAGTTCCCTGAGACCCTGTTACAAGTTTTCCATTCTTTTTTCTTTCTGTTTTCCTGTCTTTTCCAGTTCAGATGTTCTGTCCTCAAAATCACTAATTCTGTCTTCAAGCATTTCAAATCTGCCTTTATGTGCCTCTAATGCATTTAAACAACAATTTTTTATTTATTCCCACCCCCCCTGGCCTTGTGGCTTGCTTGTTATCTGTTCTCTGTGTCCATTGTTATGTGTTCTTCAGTGTCTGCTTGTCTCCCTTTGTTGTGTCATCTTGCTGTACCGGCTCTGCGTGGGTCTGGGCCATCAGCTCTCTGTGGATGTGGGCCAGCTTGCCTTCATGCACTTTAAACAGAATAAATGCAAATAGAACTACCCCAGCGTAATATCTTGGGGGTGGGGGAGGGGAGCCCTTCCTGGTTGCCATAGGGGCTTGGTAACTCAAGTTTGTTGTTTTGGCTTCTTTATCCCTCAGTCCCTCACCCTCCTGGGTGTTGTGTAGCACTGTCTTGTCCTCCTGACCCCCAAAGCAGGTTCCTCGGATAGCTTTTGGCTCTTTCTCCATTGTTTCTGTGAGAGCATTGAACGCCGTCTGTTAGTATGACCCCATCTTCCCACAGTTCCTCCCCTTATTTATTTATTTATTCTCTCCTTATTTTCTTTGTAACTTTATTTTGCACATGTATTAATTGACAATATAAACAATTAAAAAAATAAAACAGTTGAATAAAAACATCCATTTCTTAATTAAATGTACTGGATATTTATAAAAAATTTTTTTTGAATCATACAATGTTACGCAGTATTTTTAGTTGATAGTAATGCAGTCACACAGTATTTGTCCTTTTGTGTCTTGCTTGCTTTGCTCAACATAATGTCCTCCAGGTTCATACATGTTGTCATATGCTTCATGACTTCATTTCTTCTTACAGCTGCATAATATTCCATCATGTGAATAGACCACAGTTTATCCATTCATCAGTTGATGGACACCTGGGTTGTTTCCAGCTTTTAGCAATTGTGCATAATGTCTCTGTGAACATTGGTGCGCAGTTGTTTTTGTCACTGCTCTCAGTTATTCTGGATATATACCCAGTAGAGGTATTGCAGGGTCACATGGCAAGTCTATATTCAACTTCTTCAGGAACTGCCAAACAGTCCTTCACATTGGCTGTACCATTCTGCATCCTCTCCAACACTTGTAGTTTTCTGTCTTTTTAATAGTGGCCATTCTGATAGATGTGAAATTGATATCTCAATGTAGTTTTGATTTGCATTTCCCTACTAACTAGGGATGTTGAGCAGTTCTTGTGTTTTTTTGCCATTTGTGTTTCTTCTTTGAACAAATACCTATTCAAGTCTTTTGCCCATTTTTTAATTGGTTCATTTTTTTATTGTTGAGTTGTGACATCTCTTTATATAGCCTAGATGTGAAACCCTTATTGGATATATGACTTTCAAATAGTTTCTCCTGTTCAGTTGGCTGCCTTTTCACCCTTTTGACAAAGTCCTTTGAGGAGGTCCCATTTATTAATATCTATTTTTTCTTTAGTTATGTGTGCTTTTGGCGTAAGGTCCAAGAAACCACCATCTACTACAGGTCTTGAAGATGTTTCCTTACATTTTCTTCTAGTAACTTTATGGTCCTGGCTTTTATGTTTAGGTCTTTCATCCTTTTTGAATTGATTCTTGTATAGGGAGTGGACAGGGTCCTCTTCCATTTTTTCTGGTTATTGATATCTAGTTCTCCCAGCACCATTTGTTGAAGAGACTGATTTGTCTCATTAACATTAACTTGGTAGGTTTGTTAAAAACCAGTTGACTCTAGAGTTGAGGGTTTATTTCTGGATTCTCAGTTCTATTCCACTAATTGATGTGTCTGTCTTTATGCCAGTACCATACTGTTTGGACTACTGTAGCTTTGTAATATGTTTCAGGGTCAGGCAGTGAAATTCATCCCACATCACTCTTCTTTTTTAGGAAGCTTTTGGCTATTCAGGTGCACTTTCCTTTCCAAATGAATTTGGTAATAACCTTTTCTAATTCTGTCAAGTAAACTGTTGGGATTTTGATTGGTATTGCATTGAATCTATAAATCAGTTTGGGTCAGATTGACATCTTCACAATATTTATTCTTCCAATTCATGAACACAGACTGCCTTCCCATTATTTAGGTCTTTTAAAATTTCTTTTAGCAATTGTTCTGTAGTTTTCTTCGTATAGGTCCTTTACTACTTTGTTAAATTAATTCCTTGGTATTTGAGTTGATTTGTTGCTTTTGTAAATGATATTCTTTCCCTATTTCCTCCTTAGATTCTTCAGTAGTAATGTACAAAAACCTTAACTGATTTTTGCGTGTTGATCTTGTATCCTTCCACTTTGCTGAACTCATTTATTAGCTCAAGTAGCTTTGTCATGGATCCCCTTATTTTTTAATAGAATATTCCTCATTTAGCATTTGTATATTTCCTCATGATTAGATATAATTTATGCTTTTTTGGGGGGGAGTAATAGTTGAAAAACTGATTTTATCTATTTTATTATTTTTAATTTGAATCTTTTATTAGAGACGTTTAGAATTACAGAAAATCATGCAGAAAATACAGAATCCCTTAACCCTCACATTTTTAACATCTTGCATTAGTATGGTACATTTTTTAGATTGATGAAAGAAAATTATTATAACCATTAACTGTAGTCTGTGGCTTACATTAGGATTCACTGTTTTGTACAGTCCTATTTATTTTTTTAACTTTTATTCTAGTAATATATATACAATGTAAAATTTCCCCTTTTAACCACCTTCACATTTATAGTTCAGTGTTGTTAAACATTCACAATGCTGTGCTACCATCACCACCATCCATTACCAAACTTTTCTAATACACCAGATAGAAACTGTATAATTTAAGCATTAACTTTCTATGTCCTGCCCCATCCTGGCCCCTGGTAACCTATATTCTTGATTCTGACTTGACAATTTTGCGGCTTCTGATAATTTCATATTAGCCAAATCCTACAGTTTTTGCCCTTTTATGTCTAGGTTATCTTGCTCAACATGTTATCTTCGAAGTTCATCCATGTTGTCATGTGTATCAGAACTCCCTTCCTTTATGGCTGAAATTCCTTTGTATTTATCACATTTTGTTTATTCATTCATTGGTTGATGCACACGGGTTGCTTCCGTCTTTTGGCAGTTGTGAGTAATACTGCTGTGGGCATCAGTATGTAAATATCTGTTCAAGTCCTTGCTTTCAGTTCTTTTGGGTATATACTTAGAAATGGAATGAGGCTTTTTTTTTTTTTTAAGATTTATTTATTTATTTCTCTCCCTCCCCCCGTCCCCCCAGTTGTCTGTTCATTGTGTCTATCTGCTGCGTGTTCTTCTTTGTCCGTTTCTATTATTGTCAGCGGCACGGGAATCTTTGTCTTCTTTTGTTGTGTCATCTTGTTGTGTCAGCTCTCCGTGTGTGAGGTGTCATTCCTGGGCAGGCTGCACTTTCTTTCGTGCTGGGCGGCTCTCCTTACGGGGCTCACTCCTTGCGCATGCGCTCCCCTACGCGGGGACACCCCTGCGTGGCAGGGCATTCCTTGCATACATCAGCACTGCACGTGGGCCAGCTCCACACGGGTCAAGGAGGCCCGGGGTTTGAACTGCGGACCTCCCATGTGGTAGATGGACGCTCTAACCACTGGGCCAAGTCCGCTTCCCGAATTAGGCATTTTTTTTTTTTTTTTTTTTTAATTTTTTTATTTTTTATTGACTTTGTAATAATATTACATTAAAAATATATATGTGAGGTCCCATTCAACCCCACCCCCCCACCCCCCCTCTCCCCCCCCCCCAACAACACTCGTTCCCATCATCATGACACATCCATTGGATTTGGTAAGTACATCTTTGGGCACCTCTGCACCTCATATACATTGGTTCACATCATGGCCCATACTCTCCTCTATTCCATCATGTAGGCCCTGTGAGGATTTACAATGTCCGGTGATTACCTCTGAAGCACCATCCAGGGCAGCTCCATGTCCCGAAGACGCCTCCACCTCTCATCTCTTCCTGCCTTTCCCCATACCCTTTGTCCATTATGTCCACTTTTCCCAATCCAATGCCACCTCTTCTATGTGGACACTGGATTGGTTGTGTCCATTGCACCTTTATGTCAAGAGGAGGCTCAGATTCCACCTGGATGCTGGATGCAATCCTCCCATTTTCAGTTGTAATCACTCTAGGCTCCATGGTGTGGTGGTTGTCCTTCACCTCCATCTTAGCTGAGTGTGGTAAGTCCAATAAATCAGATTGTAGGTGCTGGAGTCTGTTGAGGCTCAGGATCTGGCTATCACATTGTCAGTCCAGAGATTCAAATCCCCTAAATATATCTTAAACCCCAACATTAACTGCACCTCCAGCACATTAGCATGAAGGTCTTATGGAGGGAGATCCCATCTGAGTCGAATTAGGCATTTTTGACTAGAAAAATACACAGAGGTAATGTTGTGTCATAGAGTGTCACATCTGGAAGCACAGTGATGCCCATTTGTCCCTTATTGGTGATGATAATTTTGATCACCTGTCAAGATTCTTCTTATATAATTACTTTTCCTCCCTTGCAATTATTAATAATATGCAGTTTGTGGAGATTCTCATCCTGTTCTTCATAAAAATTTCCCCAAAGATTTTGCACCTGTTGATGATGATTGTGTGTTTTAAATTGTCCCATGATACTTGGAAAATAATGACTTTCTAATTCCAGCACCCCCTTCACATTTGCCAGTCAGCTCTGTCATACTCCTGTAAGCAAGAGTTCTCCCTCCTGTCCCATATGTTCTTTATCTATTATCAGTATGGACTTATGAATTCCTCTTTTCAGTAGTTTATAATTAGTTGCTTTACTTAACTATTTTGTTGCTCAGATTGTCCCAGATTTGGCCATTGGGAGTCTCTTGCAGCTGGTTCCTGTGCCCTTGTGACATGATCCCATCATTTGCTTTTGCTGTTCCTTACTGTCCAGTATAAGAAGATACCCCAGGCTTATCTTGTACCTACTCTGCCTCAGCAGTGGGATTGGCCATTCCACTGAGGAACCCTGAGGAGCCTTTTAGTGGGTAATGGTCTCAGAGACCAAGATCTGAGTGCAAGATGGGCTCATTGTTACTAAAATGCTTTGTTTCTTGGCTTTCAGTAGATGGAGGTAGAAAATATACATGTATTGTGTGTGTTTTTGTATATATACATATTGCTACATTTTTACACAGGATTTTAAAGTTTTCCATTTTTTGTAATACAGTGAAGTAGTTAAAATAGTTTTAGGTTTATACGTGTTATACCTATTTTATGAAAAGAGCTGGTAAAATAGAATAGTTACATTTATTATATTAATATATGTATGGTAATATTCTGTCTCTTCTGTGGGTTTTAACCTTTCTTTACTGAATTGATGTTATTGATGTAAATGTGTTTCACAAATTGGGGTTTGGGTTCTTGATGTAGTTCCAAGTATAGTTCTTTATATAACTTATCAGTAGTAAAGAATGATACTGAATATGTTTGAGTCTGTTGTAAACTGTATTTTAATATATTTATAGGAAATTGTTTTCTTTCATAAGACATCTTTAAATAGCTACAAGAGTAGAGTTTAAATTATGTCGTGAGAATCTTGCCATGATTTTTTACTATAGAAGTTTGTAACTTAAAGATTTTTGGTGAAGAAATATCACCTATATATGAAAGTGATCTAGCTTTCAGGTTATGAAAACTTGGGATCCTTCAAGGGATAAACTTCTACCAAAAGAACTATGCCTGGGAAAACATAAGTCGCATTCTTGGGGGGCAGGGGTCTTCAACAGTATATTATATAAAGAGGTCCCTGTTTTAGGTCATTGGCTAGACCTGTTCAATATTGATAGAGGGAAAGTAGTAGAATGATTTAAAGATATTACATATTGGATAAGCTACTGTGAAGCATTTTTGCTTTAAAGCAGTGGTGTATTATTTCTCAAGTTAACTGTTCCTTTGACGGAATGGGATGTGTGGTAAATAACCAGATACACTGTTGCATTTTCTTCCAGTTTTGTTTGGTTATGCCACTACAGTCATCCCTCGGGTATATACTTACTATGTTTCAACTGCATTATTTGCCATTTTTGGCATCAGAATGCTTCGGGAAGGCTTGAAGATGAGCCCAGATGAGGGTCAAGAAGAACTGGAAGAAGTTCAAGCAGAAATAAAGAAAAAAGATGAAGAAGTAAGTCATAACACTGTTAAATATCTAGACTGAAAAGGCATTCAAATATGAATAAACATTATCCACGAGTTTTTTCAGTGGCTGTATCTGTGGGATAGGTGTGGGCTACATAAAAATAGCTTATTTTGCCTAGTTTCCAGTCTTACAGCTGGCTATAATGTGATTATATCTTGGTTGGTGTGAATGTGGGAGAGAAGGAAGCTGAGAGACAAGTACTGAACACATGTAACCAGCTTCCTTAATCAAATTCATTAGGAGCTCCTGAAAAGCAGGAAATGTATTTTCTTGGAGGCTTATTACATGGACTTTACATACCTTAGACACTTTAACCTTAAAGCTAAATGTCGACAGCCAAAATGTTGTTAATAATGGTGAGAATTTTAAAATATTCTCTGTTGCATCTTGGAGAATAAGTCTTTCCACATAAATGTGTTTTTTTTTTTCTATTTTGATTTCCTTCCTAGTTATTAATATCATTATTTATTTGTTTATTGTTGTTTTTAATTTAGCTCCAACGAACCAAACTCTTAAATGGACCAGGAGATGTCGAAATGGGTACGAGTACGACAATACCTCAGAAAAAATGGTTGCATTTTATTTCACCCATCTTTGTTCAAGCTCTCACATTAACATTCTTAGCAGAATGGGGTGATCGCTCTCAACTAACTACGATAGTTTTGGCAGCTAGAGAGGTGAGTGATATTTGAGGGAAGACTGCTTTTGCTGTTAAGACCAAACATACGACAAATGTTACTTGGCTTCATAGAACACTGGACAGAGTCAAAGTAGGCAAAGGGATTCCATCATAACCTACTCCAATAACTTCTCCCAGTTCCTGCAGACAGTCGGTGGTATTCTTGGGTCCAAACTATTGCTATCTTTTCACTCATCTTGGCTCACTCCTCTTTAGTTTTGCCTAAATCATGCTTTGGCAGATACCTTCTTGGACTGGTTTTTCTCTTTACTCAGAATTTTCCTTTGCATACTAATTATGAATATAAATTGGTAAATTATTATTGAAGGTCAGTTTGGCAATAAATATCTAAAGCCTTAAAAGTTTGTATCTTTTGGTCCATCCATTCCTTACATTTATTCCAACTTTGAAAATGCAAAATTAGAAACAGCCTGAATGTCCAGCAGAGGAGCACTGGTTCAGTTATTTATGAATTGCTATGTAGTTCTTTGATTATTCACTTGTAATGTCATTTAAAACTATGATGTGGGAAAATAATGTGGTATTTAAATAATAGGCTTATTTTTAAAAGATACACAAAGAACAAAAGACTTAGGAAAATCAGAATGTTTACAGTGCTTGCTTTTGGGTATTGTTACTGGGGGTGATTTTTGTTTCTGTAGAGAAAATATTTTAGAGCCCAAGAATGGTATATAACTAGAAGAGACCTCAGATCATCTAGTTCTTGGCATTTATTCTGAAGATAAAGAATCTAGGAGCGGATGTAGCCCAAACAGTTGAGCACTTGCTTCCCACATGAGATCCTGGATTTGATCTGTGACTTCCTGAAAACAAAACAAGCAACAAACAAATGGAAAAACCAACTCAGTTGCTGATGTGGCTTAGTGGTTGAGTGCTGGCTTCCTACATACAAGGTCCTGGGGTCAATCCCCAGCCCTGGTACCTCAAAAAAAAACAAAAACCTGAGGCTCAGATAAAGAACATGGGTGATTTGTCTGAAGACACAGGCTAGTTGGTAGGGGCAAGAAACTAGAGCTGAGGCGATCTGCCTTCCGGCCTTTTTATTATATCATGCTCATACCTGCTAAATACTATTCAAAGGATACCTATTGTTTTTTTTCTTTTATATATTTACTTCTCTCCACCTCCTCTTTGTTTATACTTGCTGTGTCTGTTCATCTTGTTTCTTTGGGAGGCAGCAGGAACTGAACCCGAGACTTCTGATGTGGGAGGGAGGCACCTAATCACTTGAGTCACCTCTGTGCTCTGCTTTGTTGTGTCTCTCATTATGTTTTTCTTGTGTCTCTTGTTGCGTCAGCTTGCTGCGCCTGCCTTTCACGTGAGCTTGCTTTCTTGCTCATCTTATTTAGGAGGCACCAGGAACCTCTGCTCCCTGCTTTGTTGTGTGTCTCATGTTTTTCTTCTTGAGTCTCTTGTTGTGTGCCTGTTGCTCTAGCTTGCTGTCATCTTTAAGAGGCACCAGGAACCGATCCAGGGACCTCCCATGTGGTTGGCTGGAGCCCATTTGCTTGAGCCACATCCTCTTCCCACCTATTGGCTTTTTTATTTTTTGAATCTTTATTCCTTCTGAGGGGACAGTAAAATTTTATATGAGGTATCTGTTATTGTTCACACAGATTAAGATTTCCTCAGGAGATAGCTGTAGAATGCTGCTATAACTCTGTACACTTTGGTCAAACAGCATTTCTGTTTTTTTTAGGAGGTACCAGGGACTGAAACCAGGACCTCGTACATGGGACACAGGTGCTTGACCTATATCCGCTCCCCTCCTATCTGTTTTAATATTATACTGTTTTCATCTAATGGTAGGATTTAGATAATAGGCTAGGTTTGGATTTGTTTCTAGCTCCTAGGAAATGCCTACCATGAAAGAACAAATTCCTGAACGTAGGCTGCAGTTTAAAATATAAAACAAAGAGTTTAGGTTTGTTTTGGGACCGGTGTGTTTTGTCAGACAAGCCTCAAAAATGCTGTACTTTTAGAGAGAAAAAACTGAACCTGATTTTTTCAGTTGATTCTCTTTCTTTTTAAATGTCACTTTAATGGCTGTGCTTTTTTCCCCCCTTGATTTCTAGTCTTTTATATTGGCTTTCAGAGTTTATATTGGCTTTTATATTGGCCCAGAATTGGGACTTGAAAGTAAGTGACCATTTTGTGGTGGTGGTGATGGTTCTGCCGTGGTGATGATCACGATGGCAGAATCATTGCATTTTCCTCATTGTATGTTCTGTATAGCCAGAGTGACATGTCAGAGGCTCAAGACTGGCCCTGTCTTTATGATATACCTTGGTCTGCTGCGTCTTAGCAGCCTGACGCATGCTGACTGGGTTTGGGCCTCTTCTGTGTGACCACATCACCTCCCGGGGTTTCCTCATCTGAAAATGGGATTACTTACTTGGTGGGTTGTGTTTTGTGGCTAAAGTAAGATGATGCATGGAGGGTATCTAACACAGTCAGCACTCAGTGTCATCCCCTTACCACACTTCCAGCACCATAGGGATCTTTAATGTTCTTTAAGGGCAGAAATATGGTTGTCTTTGTTTCCTTAGTATTCTTAATTTTTTTTTTTGGTAATTTTTGTATGAACCATACATTGTAAGTAGTCTAGTTCCATCCAGTTTAGTCTGAAACTTCAATCCTGCTTTTAACATAATTCAATTCAGTATTTCCCAAAGTGGATTTCACAGAAACTTAGTGTCCTTTGAGATGCTATTGAATTAGGCAAACAAAGAAAGGAGGTTCCAGGTCAGAAAAATATGGCAAATACTGTATTCATTATATTGAAGATTGATAATACAAATTAACAGACTCTGAAAAACCCTGTAAGAAAGGAATTACTTACTCCAGTTGTTTTTTACATATCACTTTCAAATAGAATGAAACCATCTTCAGAGATACCAGTTTTAGAAATTATACAGTATCACTTAGGAAATGTAGTCCTACTTCTCCATTCTTCACAGTAGATGTTTAAAATCATCCCCATTTCCCTTACATATGCACCGTCTACTTCTTAACAGACCTTACCTCCCACTTCACAAAGAAAACTCACCTTCTCTTCATTGCCACCCATTACAGTGGAAGAGTTTTCCTTCCTCCTGTATTCTGGACCCCAGCCTGTCAGCCCACTTTATAGCTTAAGTCTTCCCCTGTCTCCAGCCCCATATTGTGAGCATTTTAGTATGCACAAGTTTTTCTAAACTTAAAAAAAAAAAAAAAAAAGTTCCCCATCTCAATTCTATTTCTCTCCCAAATACCACTCTTCCCACCCTTTCCCCAATCCCAGAGGGCTTGACTGTTCACTGCTGACCTGTTGCCTTCTGCTTGGAATATTCCCTTCCTCACAAAACAAAATCAAATCTTTTGGTTAACTCCTGCTCATTCTTTGGGCTATCTTTTCTGGTGAACCGTGACTGACCTCCCTAAATCTGAGTGCCTCTATTATGTTCTGGCAACAAGTGTTTACTGAATGAATGCTATGTGCCTGGCACTAAGGATACAGTGGAGAATAAGGGAGACATGCATGCTGTTCTCAGGGAGCATAGTCATACTAAATTGTAAAGGCTTATTTTCCTTAACAGTATCAAACACTATGTGAGGGAAGAGATGTCTAATTTAACAGTCTCCCCAGCACATGTCACACAGGTGCTAAATGTTGACTATGAATGAAGTTTAATAACTAATGAAAGGTGGAATTAATATCATTTCATCAGGGTTGTTTGGATTTTACAGATGAACTGAATTAGAACTTTTCTTCTTTTAGGTCTAGTCCTATGTATGATTGGTACCTGTTCCTTAAAGCAGCCATTGTATTTTTCATAAATTTACATTGTGAAATTTTTAGAACCATTTTATACTTTGTTGTTCTTGACCTCCATTTTCAGTGTTTAATAGTTATCTTTCTCAAGTAGCAGTTTCTGTTTCAACCTTGGTTTTACTTTAATGCTGGTTGTGCTCGTTTCCAGGATCCCTGTGGTGTAGCCGTGGGTGGAACAGTGGGACACTGCTTATGCACTGGATTGGCAGTAATTGGAGGAAGAATGATTGCACAAAAAATCTCTGTTAGAACTGGTAAGGTTTTTGTTCTTAATTTCAAAGCAAAAAGCGTTGCTTTAACTTTTTACAGTCACTGAATGATTAGAAAAAAGGAGTTAGCTTTATTTAAATTTTTATTTCTAAAGTATACCTGGTCTTTATGATTATAATGTTAGAGGTCCTAAGTATTGTCGCTAGTCTTGCAAATATGTACTGTTCTTCACAGGTGTAAATGTTAGTAAATTAAAAATCCATTTAAAAGCATTGTTGGAGCTATAGTGGCCATTTGCCAATATATTTTCTCAGGCAGTGGATATTAAAAGTCATTATGTTGTAGAAGTATGAAAAATTGGCATTCAAGTTGTCTTAAGATTGGGAATCCGAGTGTCTACAAGTCACAGAAGTTGTTGAACATTTCCTTTAATGAGCTTTAAAGATGTGTATCGTATGTATCGTGTTTCTA
Source organism: Dasypus novemcinctus (assembly GCF_030445035.2). NCBI lineage: Eukaryota > Metazoa > Chordata > Mammalia > Cingulata > Dasypodidae > Dasypus > Dasypus novemcinctus. Next base: position 152,526,829 of record NC_080673.1, on the reverse strand, counting down.
TTGTTGCTTGCCTGTACTTTCTCAATAACAGTATTTAGAGTCAGGCATGTTAAGCAGTGTTCTTTATTGTATAAATGGGGGTTAAGTGGCTCTAATTTGTTTACAAAGTCACTTTATTAGATTGGAAGAATAATGGGCAACATCTTGGCTCCTTTAGATTTTATGCATTGTCAGACTTTTGGAACTTTGCCTTATTTAACTTTTTCCCTCTTCTCTTCCAGTGACGATCATAGGAGGCATCGTTTTTTTGGCGTTTGCATTTTCTGCACTATTTATAAGTCCTGATTATGGTTTTTAACAAGCTATTTCGTTTCTATTTAGTTGAAAATTAGGTAATTCATTTTTCTGTACATAGTGTACATAACTAAAAGTGATGGGAAACACTGTATTTTGTAGCATTGATTTGTGAGTTTGACCTATTTAATGAAAGTATTATCTCCAAAAAGTAATCATTGATTCTGTTGGCAACATGGATTTTTAAAAGAAACCTGATCCTGTGTGAATTTTCTTCTCCAGCATAACTGTAACATGGCTTTTTTTTTGGGGGGGGGACGGGGGTTATATACAGAACTATTGTATGCTAAAGTTTTAAGAGGCATTGTATTTCTACTATTTCTTACTTTATATTCTTTCAGTACTTATCCCCATTTTTATAAGGAATATAAATTTTCTCCTAGATCACTAAGGCATTTTTAGATATTTACCTTAAAATTTTGAGGGCGGAAGAATAAATGAGTTAATCTTTTAAAAATTTCCCTGAGCTAGTAAGGAGTAGTTTTTATCACAAGTCTTTTCAAAATTGGATTCTTAGGGAACAGATGTAGCTCATTGGCTGAGTACCTGCTTCCCATGTTTGAAGTCCCAGGTTCAATGTCTGGTGCTTCTGTCATATCAATAACATGACACAACAGGAATTATTTGCCAGATCTGTTCCCCCCCCCTTTCCTTTTAATTGGGCAGGAGACCCAATATAAAAACAGTCAATATTTGACAATGTGAAATTGCCAAATTAAGAGAATACTATCAATGTATTCATATTTTTTCTATACTGAGTAACAATGTAACATAGATGCAATGTAAATAAAAGTGATATGACCAGTGCTTGATTTTTCCTTGTTATACAAGTTCATAATTTTCTAATTTATCAAAATAGTGTTAACATTTACAGACCAATTTTTAAAGTTGATATTAAAACTGATATATTGAATATATAAGACTTGTATAAAGTAGCTAAACAGGAGCTAGGGCATTGTTCTAAAGCACTGTCTTATTTAACCCTCACAAATGTATGAGGTAATGTAATAGTATTACCCTTACAGGTTTGAGAAAAGAGAAAAACTTGTCCAAGGTTATGTGGTAGAGTTGGGAGTTCAATTCTGGAACCTGTAATGATTATGCTAAGCATACATCATTTTATCACAGCAATTTCAATAATCACTGTTAAGTATATTCCAATGTGACTACCAAATACACTCCATCCAAGCAGCTTATCAGCTACTTTGTCCTTGTCTAATATGTGCTATTATTATATACAGTAACTGCCATTAGTAGCCTCTCTTCAGGCCTGATGGAAAATTCTATAGAAACACCCACATATTCCTTGTGTGACATGTAAGTAGATCCAGGGCAATTCAGGTTTATTGAGCTTTTGCAATATTCCATGATATAAGTAACTTGTAATTTGAAAAAGACTGAGCTAGCCTGGTTAACCACCCAGCTTTGTCAATGCACAACTAAATAGCACTGCGAAGAGGTCTAAAAAGTGGTTCTTTAAAATGCCGTGAGGCAGAAGCACATGTGGAAAGGAAAGTAAGTCATTCTGAGAAACTTTCCAGGTATTTCCTACCATAAAAAGTGTGTTATGGGGTAGACCACCATAAAACACTTCGCGGTATCAAACTACTGGAGGAAAGAGATTTCAGGTTAGACCCCCAGACCCATCTTTGTTGCCTGCAATTAGATACTCCTTATACTGCTTAATATTATTTTATAATTAAGGAAAGCAAGAAGTTAGCCCTAGCAGTCCTTTTCTAAGAACAGAAAGAACATTTTCTGATTAGAAAGTAGCTGGTACCGTCATAATCATAGCCCAAACTTTAGCCTGATTCCAGCGCTAGTTTAATATCTGAATAACAGTGTAGCTCTCTGAGGTCCTATAATCTTGTAGCAGCACATTACTACTCCGCAAATGTGGTAGTACAGACTTAAGCAAGCTACAAGGTAAAACTTGCTAATAGTTAGGCCCCACTGTTGGATATAAGAAAGGAAAATGTCATTGATAGTGATTTTGCAATATTTAATAGTCTTCTTTAAAAGCCAAAAAAAAAAAAAAAAAAAAAAATCCCCCCCCCCCCCAAGTTATATGCCACATCAAGTTTTTTTTTTTTTTTTTGGAGAAATGCCGGTGATACTGAAAAACATAGCACTGAGGTATTTTTTATTTTTGAAACTGAATAAGGAAACAATCTGGATCTAATTATTTCTACATTTATGGAGAAACAATGCTACTGCTTGGCTCTTGCTATAATTCTGAATACATTATAAAGGTTTATGGGAAAGAGCATTATTATCATAGTACATGTTTTTAAAGAGCTATGCACATCATAACCTGGATAAATGATCATACAGCAAGAAGCCTGAGTGGAGGTAGGCTAATACCACATTTTAATTTTCCTCATGGGCTAGCTTTGGGGAAAGAAAAAGTGTAACCAGTTGTAAATAACATCAAATTAAAATGGCAATATTAAATTGGTAACAAGATAATCCACATATTTTATACAATATATTTCCAAACATAGCTCATGGAAATCAACAAAGAACCTAATATAGCACCATTGCAACCATTCTTGATCCTATCCTTCATGCTACTATTTAATTTAGAATTTTGGCAGAAGGCAATTACCTGGAAAATATGTCACTCATATTTTTTTAAATCAATTTGGATTTCAATTCAGTGTTCGCTGTAGGACAAAAAGGTATTCTCAAGATCAGTTAGCCATTTATAGATCACCCTTTTTGAACTAAGAATGATGGGCTATATCTATTTCAAACCAAAAACCAAGCAGTAAGGACAGCAGTGTGAAGAGCAGCACACGAAAATCCACACGGAACTTTTAGAAGAATCTGATGCTTGTTTTTACAACTACCAGCTGATGTCAACAAAAGTTTACAAGGATAAAACTTTTTTTTTGCACTAACTGGTTTCAATGTAGCACTGAATTTAACTCATCTTTGGGCTTCAACCTTTACACAGAGTGAATGTGAAAGTGCCATACTGAGGTCCTTTTCCCAACTGACACCACAATAAAATAGATTTTAATTCTAGAATGATTTAAATTGCAGCTGTCCTGGTTGACATTTCTATAGAAAACAATGGACATTTCCTGGCCAATTTTTTTTTTTTCTTTAGTATGATTGTCTAAGTTATATAACACATCAATTTGAAGATTAACATTGCTTTTCCTACATATTAACTTAGTACTGGCACAACTGTCACCAGCAGTGAATATGTACCAGTAGAGGCCAACTTAAACACACACAGGACATTTGAATGTCATTTTTAAAGCGATGTCACAGTTTGTTTCCTCAAATACATTTGAAAATATCACATCTTCAATTTAACCTCAGAGTTGAGCCAACAGTTTCTACATCTTTAAATCCATCTTGTGGTTGGTGTACTTTAGTTACCATTCTTGAAGAGATCCCAAATGCTAGACAGTATGCCCTGTACCTGGCCTGTAGGACTCAAGTGGCTCTGGGAACCCTAAGTATGAAGTATTAACATCTCAATGCATACCGGCAAGAAATATCCTCAAACTTCTAGGCTTCTAATTTTCATTCAACACTGCCTTATCAGACAGTGCTGGGTATGGAGGTTTTGTTTTAAACAACCAAGCAATATTATGTTAGATAAAGAGAGCAATTTTCTGTAGAGGAGGTTGCAGTGAGTATACACTGCTCCACCTTGTATTTATGGACTTTAATATGGGTATGATAATGACAATGACAGCCACTGGAAGCTGCTGATTGTTTTACTAACGTTTCCCAAAATGGGCAAAATAGAGACAAAGTGTGCCATTGGTTCTGTCATACTGGCCTTTGGCTATGTTGGGGAAATAATACAAAAAATATTCATAAAATAGAAAAGGCAGCAAGTGAAACTAGAAAAAGGTTGGAGTTTATATGAAGCAGATTTGGAAGGAGTTATCTTTATTCATTTAAAAAAAATTTTTTCCCCTAAATGAATTGGGACAGGAGGGAAGTGCAGGCATATGGATTTGGGTCCGCCACTGCCATCCTAAAGTAGAGCAGATCCGGATGCTCATGAGAGTCATGAGGGCTAGAGACTGTATCCCAAACAAACAGAGCCAGTTCTCTAAGTAAAAGGTTATGATGCAAAACGAAATAAACCACAAATTAAATACATGACACTGAGAAATCACTTTGATGAGAAAATAACACATATTTAAAAATATAAATAAATACATTTAGCCATTTTTATTCAAGAAACGCAGAGGACTGCTTTCAAAGCAATTGCTTCTTTAAACCACTTTCTAAACTCTTCCATAAATACTTACTATTTTGATTGTCACTTAATGCAGCACCTTAGTGTTTGCTGGTGGTGGTGATGGAATTTCATTTAATAGTCTCTTCATAAATAACAGCCTATTCACAAAAGAGCATTTCCCTGGGAAAACCAGGGTAGCTTACAAATTTTAAATATTCAAAACAGAACCTGCAAAGTATTAGTTTATTTAAGAAAAACAAGGAATGTAGTGTTAAAATTATGACATGGGGGAAAAAACTATGCAAAACAAACACATGGAAAGAAAGAATTTTAATTTTAAATATCTTCAGGTTTGCTAAATTCCTTGTGAGCTATTCAACACTTTAAAATATCCTGACTCAATAACTATACCAACAAAATTCATCTCCAGTGTTTCCACAGGAGACATTTAAGAAAAAAAACCTCACCAAATTAAATATATTTTTCCTTTTCTTCAAAAAGTAGTCTATTTTCAGTCCTTTTTGTGCAAAAATATTACAAGAGCAATTCAAATAGAAATGCTGAAATGACATGCTAACATTTCAGGACACATTTAAAACATTCAGAATAATTCTTGAAATTACTGTATTCTAGAATATTATGACCAATCATTTTTGGTTCTTTTAGTACATCTACACACATTAATGCATTTTTCCTAGATCTCTAAAAATAAACAGGCTCGTTGGTCTCTTTTGGTGTCCACACAATAGGCAAGATAGGTTTACAATAGTGTCTAAATGGAAAGTAGGCATCTATAATCTCTTGGCTCCATCACATTCAAAACAAAATTCAAAGTTCATTTGGCTACCTTGAAATCACTCTCATAAACCTGTGGTTCACTGGATCTAAACATTTCTCAGAAATGTGTCATTTTATAATTTCACCTAAAGTGATTCCGGGATCCTTGAGAAATGGTTAATGCCTAAAATTATCAACTTTATCAAAATGAGTAATTGCAATAAAGTGCTTGTTAAATTTTCAAACTGATGCTTTAGACTGTGGTATGTTGTTTTAAAAGTGTGTGCTATTCCTCATATAAAGGATCCCCAGGCATGAGAGTTCGGTCTTCTCACCTGTCTCACAAAAGCAGCAGCACTATCTTTTGGTAGGCTGGCAGTAGGCACGTTACCCACGAGGATGAGGCTATACTAGTGCTATGGTGGGGGTGGGGGGTGGGGTAAATTAGAAAAGTGGGAGGCATGTGGAGGGTTCCTACTATACTCATAGTTACATACAAATATATTAAATATGCTATAAAAATAGTCAACTCTTCCTTTGCAATTATTTCAGAAGCTCCTTTTAGAAGAACTATCACCCAGTCCAAACAAACTTAAAACCTCATCTTTCTCCAATCACAATTAAATCAGCAAGTGCCTTTGTGCTGTTTCTTTTCCATCACTTAATTCCAGTCACCTCACTTCTTGCTAGATTCACTCAGCAATATTAATATCCAGTGTTTATACCTTCCAACATCGACTCCCATGGGACTAAGACCAGGGTCACAGATACTGGAGAGGTTACATACGTGAATGAGTTTTATACAAATGTTTTATCAACAAACTCTCATTCAATCACCAAAGAAACAAGGAGAAAGAAAAGTAAAAACAAGCATTACCAGGGTAAAATGCTATTTGCATTCCATTTAAATGGTCTGCTTTAATGTAGCAGAAACATTTTAAAATACATTGAGTGATACCCAGTTTAGAAGACTTTTCAACCTGACTGTATAGAGCAGGGGAAATAGAATTCTAAGTACCCCTTTCTAAGCCTTCTTGAAGGGGTTCATCTTCCTTCAACACAATGCCCTTTTTATACAGATGGACTGCTTCAGTACTGAATGCTAACTTCAAGCAGACTGCTTTAAGGCAATGACCAACAACTACAGCACTTCTGAAGAACCCAATGTTTTCACTATTCTGTACTGAGCATTCTATAACTATTTAAAATCACTGGCATCCTTTTAGTACGAGGACATTCCTAAACCAGATTTAAGTGACAAAGCAAAGTGCAGGCCTCTAAAATTACCCCCATCAATTAAGGATGGAGTTCAGAGACTGGACTGTATAGTATTTACTTACATACCTTCGCGCCCCCCCCATATTCGCTTTTGCGCTAATATTTTCCATTCTAAAAATGGAGTACTTTTAAGCGTCTAGGTTCTGACTTGACAACACTCTTAGCAGCTACTTCATTCATCTTTCTAATTCTTCTAGTTGTTAAACACCACCCTAATGTCCCAAGTCCAAAGTGAGATAAATGCAGAGCAATGAGCATTTTTCTTTCCCTTCAAGAGTTAGTTCCTTGCATACCTAAAAAGTGCTATCCAGAACAAAATGATTTTTAAGGAAAACAGTATCTGTGAGAGTAAATGAGGGAAGACACAGTTTTTAAGGAGCTAAAAAGTCTATTTGGTATCTTTGTGTTTTAAATTTGGAATTAACAATTTTGGCTATAGAAATGAATAGGCAACAGCTGCACCTTCACTTGAATGCTCAAGTCTCCATGGGAGAGGGGACAGGAACAGCTTTGTGATCCAAGTTCAAGAGAAGCAGGAGGAAAACAGAAGGAGCTAAGACAGCTAGTGCTAGATCTTCCAATGCAACACTCCATACTGAGAGCAAAGGAAAAGAGGCTAGCTCTTCCTTTAAATTTAGTAATTGTTAATTCTAAGCAAGAAAAAATGAGCTGTTAGGAAAAGCAGGAATTAAGGAAAATTTTGTCTAATTTCCTTTCCAAAATATTTGCAGAGATGGAAAATACTTGATGGAGAATATGAGTAAGTATACAGCCTACAGATTTACCTTATGGCTTGTCTTATACTTTGCTTCTGGTTAAGTACGTAGTACTCACTGTTAACCATCTTTCTTTTAAATATGGTACTTAGAGGATGAGCTTTAATAAAATAGTTTTTAATATCTTTTGTTAGCCTGATCTGTATCGCTAGATATCACCAGTAAATAAATGAGGCACAACTTATATGTGTGGCCTGGCATGGTAAGTTCAAGAAAGGCAATTTGATGAGGGGAGAGAAACAATGCTATTGCCATATTCTACCACATCAGTGTTGTCTGTGTATATATATATGTATGCTCACATTCATACATATTCTCACAACTATTCTTGACACTCATGGAAATGTCAGAAATTTGTTCTGGATTATTGTGTAGCTAGAAGAGTACCTCGACTGGTATCTAGCCACACTCCTTTTATAGAAGGGCAGGTACCAACTTTCTTTGGTTTTCTTTTTCAATATTTTCTAATTTTTGTTTGCGGCCAAGTATAATTTTCTACAGAAAGAGAAAGTATATCCCTTAAGGATAATAGTTAATAGTAAAGCTGAGGACAGGAAGGCTTTAAGAATTGACTTAGAATTCCTCTGACCCCTTTATCTAGCAATTCTGTATTAGGCATTTCCATTACTCAGAACCATTTTGGTTTAACAACGTTTGTTACAGTTACACATTTTCTTTTCAGGTCAATTTTGATTTATTACAATTTGTTGTCCTCCTTTTCCTCAGTAAAAAATTTTGATACACTAATGAGACATTTTCCATTAATTTCCCTTTACTTGGTAGATGTGAATTTCATAATTAGTACCATAAAATCTGTAAAATGCTTTTTTAAAAAATGCATGTAACTTCAGTTGGAATTTATTACCTTTAGAATATGACGTTGCCAAATGAAGTCTTAGTTTGTTTAGAAAGCATGTGAGCTGCAATATTCTAATGTTACAGCAAAGGTAAAGCTAATTCCTACTCATTTTCTCCTTGTAGAATATCAGTTTCATATTGAGCAAATATTTACTGGTAATTTTTAAGTGAACTACTTAGCTTTGAAGGAAGTTAAGATCCTAAGTCAGGAAAACAATTTTGGGATCGCTTTAATGACTCTGACTTTGCTAGTATGTCATCTTTTTTATTTCTCAAATATTCATATTTCGAATCCAAGAGATTCAAAGCTGTCTTCCTAGGAACTTAGGAGAATAGTAACACACCCACATGCTATTAAAAATGCACTAACGTTTCAAAACTGCTAGTGAAACCAGACAATGAGTTCAAGAGGGTGAATTATCACCTGAATTAAAATCAAGGCACTATGGGTTTTTTCCCCTCAAATAACCCTGAATCATTTCTGACTAAAAGAAGCATTGAAATTGTGAAGGATAATAAAAAGATTCCAACATATCCTAAAAGTTAAAATTTCCACCACTGACAATGTTAAAAAGTGCCTAAAATGTGTTTTATGTGCAAATTTTACTCTGATAACTTGAAACATTCTTGAAATTACTTTCAGGCTTGTTGAAACCATTTACACAAATATTTCCAACTATGAACTGTATCAAAATATGTGATCAAAATTCCCAACCATCTAAAATAAAGCAGTGCATAATCCTATTTTCAAACATAATTGAAAAATAATGAAATGAGGGATATTTCTGAATAACTTGAAAATTCTCTTGTATCAATAACCTGGAAGAAAAAAATCCATTCCCAGCAGCACATCATCCCTCACTGAACAAACTGTGACATCACAGCTAAAGTATGAACAAAGACTTGTGCCCTGGAAAAGTGAACAGAACACCATCGTGTTGTAAACAAAAGGGAAAACAGGATGCATTAGTTTGCACATGATGTCAGAATCTAAGAAACGTACTCATACCTATAAGGAAGAGATAATGCTTCCATGCAGCATACAAAATGTTTTGCTTCCTCTCCTTTTATCCAGACATATACATAATATTTTTACAGCATCTGTACAACAGAGAATTTTAACCCACACAACATTCTGAAAGTAATTATTGTTCCATCATTATCTGACAAGGGAGAGGGGATAGGGAGGGGGTTCTACTGAGTCTGCTGGACTGTCTTCATGGCATCATTGTAAGCAAACCCCTGACATGGCAGTGGTGTGTCCTCTGTAACACTTATTAACAGGCACAGAACCACTAAAAGTTACTAACATTGTTAGTGCCTTTCTGATTCACTGGAGGTCACGTTTCATAGCTGAGCTCCTTAACATTTGGCAATATACTCTTTCCATCAAAAAATACCTGGGCAACTAAAACACTGTCAGAATTGGCTATGTCCCTAAGATCATCTCCTGCTGGCTGGTACTTAACATACATCTGTAGTGCTAGGCAGCATTTTCTCTGCCAACTAATTCCAGGAACTAGAACACTCAATACTGCATCTCATGAAGCTGCTAGAACAGTTCCTCCTATCCTCAGGTCACCTGAGCAACTCTACAGGCCAACCCCTTCTTCCTGGGGCGTCAGACGGGAGGCAGGTGTGCTACTGTGGTTGAACCTTGGAAGGGTCCGTCAGGCTGTCAGTCCTTTGCCGACTGAGCTGCTGCTGTTGCTGAGACTGGTGTTGCTGGTGATGTGACTGAGGGAAAGTGCTCTGTTGTAGAGGAAAGGCAGCAGAGAGGATGAGCTGAGTCGATGGATTCCCATGAAGCAACCTAGAAGTCTAAAAAACGAACAGATTACACAACATTTGCTACACCCTCACTACACTGTCCACAGAAGGTTTACTCAAGTTTTCCACTGTCCATAGGGACAAAATCCTTAAATCCTTAAATTCCACATAATTGACATGACTTTTTGCTTCCTCATTTAAAAACTGTATTTTGGTAAATGTCTATGAGGTCTTCTGGAAGTGTATTAACAAAATTTCACTTTTTTAAAGAAAGCCAAGCTGGGGATTTTATGGTATAGAAAGCGATCTATGTCTTGTGACAAACCATACATGTTCTTTCAGTTCATATGTCTTAAAGACTCAAATTTTAAACATAATAAAATTTGAACAGAGCTATGGTTATAAGAAATGGGAAGGTGTACTCTGATGTCAAGTAGACAATGCCTTATGCACACAGCTTTGTTGGGTTGGTTAGAACACCAGTGTAAGTGGCCAACAGCATGGGCCCTCAGGTAGACCCCTGTTTACTACATGTGTGACGTGAGTAGGCTTCTCTGGGCCTCTGTTTCTTCACTTACAAAGTATGGATGAGCATAATGCCTTATCATATTGGATTTCTATGAAGAAAAAATGTGTCAAACCACAAAGTGCTCAGAACAGTGCCCAGCACACAGTAAGAGCTGAATATTAGTTATTATTGCTAATACTGTTACTATTATTATTTAAAAGCACCATAAAAATGAGGGCAAAGTTAAAGTCAAGTCCTATATGTGATTGTGTAGTATAACAACAACAGAACAACAAAAAGGCATAGGATCTGTAGGCAGAAGCCCTTGATCTGAGTTTTGCTCTGCCATTTAATCTGCTGTGTAACCCTGGTTAAGACTTAACTTCTATGAGCCTGCGTTTCTTTCACCTAATTTCTATCTCTGGCATGCTGTTTATTAAATCTATATCCCTAGAATACAAATAGATGAAAGAAAGTAAATTTTCTAATGAAAGTCCTTTTCTACTATTGAAAATATAATTTGATGTAGGGATTGTAATTTTAAAATGGAGTTTTGCAAATGCATATGAAGGACACATACACACACCCACAAAGGAAAGAACCTTTATGATCATTAAAGCTTTGCCAAGGACCTTGAGAATTTTCTTTCTCTCTTTGTTATCAGGTACAGTTATTGTGTAAGAATTCAGGATATTTATGGTTATCTCCACAAAGTTTAAGGGATTTCAATGGAAGTGAATTTGGACATGGTATTATATAATTATAAAAGTCAAATGTTGTAACAACTAGCCCAGTTATTAATGGCTACAGTATAGCCCTAAAGAGTAAGGGACCGTGAGTATGATTCCCAGAGATAGTTAGAAAACGAATCCATTTTAGTTTTCCACATCACTAAATTAAGGATTATATCTGGACCGGGACACTGGGGGTGATAAATTAAGACAACATTTGTGCCTTAGTAAACAGTACAATACTGAATCCCATAATCATACCATATCCTGTATAACTCTTAGAAAACTGATATGTGTGTGGCCTGGATGAAGTGGTCTCCAGCACAAATCCAGGCTAGCCTGTGTGCAGAACTGCTCCTGCTAGGCCAGAAGTTAGAAAGCTAGATTTCTTGATGTCATGATGTTAGTAAGTACCCCCCAATGAGGATAATGAGCTTTGAATTTGCTCTGCTGATCTCTTGGCTGTGTACCCAGACTTAGGTAACTTTCTTCTGTATCCTTCAGACAAGGAGATACTGTCTGATTTATCCACATGATGTCTGTGTCTGTATTTTGGTTAATTTGAGCTTTGGTGACATTTGTCAATTTAAGGTCATAAGTGACAGCCAATTATGTGCCTTGTACTATGTTCAGAACTTTCCATGTATTTTTTATTTTACTCTTGAGTTAAGAACTATTACCTCTACTTTATAGATGAGGAAACTGAAGTTTAGCATGTCTAAGTAACCCGCCAAAAGCGATAGTCTGTGGTGCAGCGTGACTGAATCTCAAGGCAGTCCCACTTTAAAGCCTCCGTTCTCCACTATGACATTATGCCTCCACAGTACTCCTCTGACATTTACTTATAACTGAAAAATTACATAAAATTTAACCCAACAAAATAATTTAACATAATAATGCCTATAATACTAAAAAAACTCTCTCTTGATATTCCTGCTGTGTAATGGAGGAAGGCAAAGAAAGTTTCCTTTATTTGATTTCCAGAAACTCTAGCCAGAGAGAGAAAATGAGGTGTATGTAAAAGTGCCTTGATGTAGATAGGAGGTAGACCACTTAGTCGCTCTAGCAGTTTGGGTAACTGCCTATATTCATGGCAGGGTTAAATGTCTTCCAGTTCCAAAGACCAGACAAGGAAAGGAAAAATACCTAGTTGGGACAAACTTTGTATCTCTGTAGAGATTCAAGTTGCACAATAAGCTTTTGTGGATTTTTCAAATCATTTATAAAACTCTTCGTTTAGTGCCTAATATTTCATTATATAAAAGTAAATGGTGGGAAACGGACTTGGTCCAGTGGTTAGGGCGCCTGTCTACCACATGGGAGGTCCATGGTTCAAACCCCGGGCCTCCTTGACCCGTGGGGAGCTGGCCCATGCATCAGTGCTGATGCGCGCAAGGAGTGCCCTGCCATGCAGGGGTGTCCCCCACATAGAGGAGCCCCACGCACAAGGAGTGCGCCCCGTAAGGAGAGCCACCCAGCGTGAAAGAAAGTCCAGCCTGCCCAGGAATGGCGCCGCCCACACTTCCCGTGCCGCTGATGACAACAGAAGCGGACAAAGAAACAAGATGCAGCAAATAGACACAGAGAACAGACAACCGGGGGGGTGCGGGGGGGGGGGGGGGGATTAAATAAATAATAAATAAGTCTTAAAAAAAAAAAAAGTAAATGGGGGAGCAGATGTAGCTCAAACGGTTGAGCACCCACTTCCCACATGGGAGGTCCTGGATTTGGTTCCTGGTGCCTCCTAAAAGAAAGAAACAAAACAAAAAAACCAACTCAGAGGAGCCAACGTGACTCAGTGGTTGAGCACTGACTCCCCACGTACAAGGTCCAGAGCTCAATCCCTAGTCCCTCAAAAAAATCTAAAAAGGAAAGAAAAGTAAATGGACAAGAGACAGTTTCCCCATGGAGAGAATTACCTGTAAAAATTGCTGTGGTGGTTGGGTCAGCTGAGCCTGAGATGGTTGCTGAACAGAAGTAAGCTGCTGTTCCTGGGAACTCTGCTGCTGCTGCTGCTGCTGCTGCTGCTGCTGCTGTGTCACGGACAACGTCTGTGACTGCTGCTGTTGTGTAGCAAAAGTAGGATAAGCAGTCACCACCTGGCCCATGAGCATAGTGCTCGGTACCATTACTGCCCCACAAGCTACAGGAGCAGTCACTAATTTGGTCACAAGTTGCTGACCTTGAGAAAATCTGTGAGAGAAAAGAGAAAGGGTGTCACAAGTACAAAGTATATACTATGAAAGGCAGTGAGTGGGCACAATACTTGCCTAAGATAATACCCAATGTCAATTCATTTCTTAGAAAACTGTTTCTTTAATAAAAGAGCAAGAAAAAAATGCTGCCTCTTCAGGGAAGAAGTTTCTATTTACCTGTTCTGTGAGATGAAGTTATTTCCTAATATTGGCTATTATAATGAGGAAATTGGTATGACCCTACTATACATAAAGCATCACATAAATGCAACTACAAACTGTTTAAAGTACATAATATTAAACTTAGTATAGAGGCATACTTTACTACTTATATGTATCACAAGACAAAATAAATTTATTTCAAATCATGTCAAATCCTAAAAAATTTTATATACTTTAGGAACAAAAGAGTCAATGCAAAAAATAAAAATAAAAGTTTACAGAAAAAGAACGCAAAGAAACAACATTTATAAAATGGATTGGTCACAGAGGTGCTAATTTCTCTGTAATTTTAAAAGAAAATACTATCTCAGTTGCACAACTGCTCACTGGTAAATGTGATCCATACTCCTCTCTTCACATGCTTGCCTGAAGCCATAAAACTGCTCACTTCCTCCTTTTAAAGACCTAATGCATTTATCATATCAATTAATACTATTTGTTTACCCTTCTATTGCTTTTACTAGTTTGGTCTTTCTCAGGGCAAGGACTATGTCATACTCATCTAAGTAGGCACTCAAATGTTTGCTGAAATATGTTTATTTCCCCTCAAAAAAACAGGTATTTCTACAAATAATTGCTAAATTATACCCTCCAAGATTCTAGACTGAGGACTTTTTCTTCAAGCTTTAAAGCTAGTCCTCTGCATTTATATGGAGCACCTTCATAATACTTCCTTTCAGAATGTTAGCAAACTTCAGAATGTTAGAGGTAGAAACTGGGCTTTCTCAGGTGAATTCCAAAGAGAAATAAGTTCTCACTGCCTCTGTGATCCTTCATCTCCTTTATTCTCTGGAAATTATTAATTGGGCTTTAATAAAAATATCATGAGGCCTAAAACAACAGCAAAATTGTATTATAAAAACAGCACCCTACTTGTAGTAAAAAATAAAATGCATCCAAAATAGTAGATTTAAGACTATAGAGATCTACTGTATAGTTGTTAAAAGACAATTGCCCAGCATCTAAATAGCATTTCTTCAAAAACTTTTTTTTAAGTCAGCTATTTTGGACTTCTCACTAAAATAAGTCATAGATGGCTAGGTTTTCTGTGGTCCACAAAAGTTTAGTGTAGTGCATGTTTAAACACTTGAACTTTGAAATCAGACACCCAAGCCTGAGTTTAGAGAGGCCCCCCACACCCACCTTAACAAGCTATATGCTCTTTGACCAAGTTACTAACAATGTACTATGCCTCTGTTTTTCGTCTTTTTCTGATAAGAATTAAGTGAGATAATCTGAGCGCTTACTACACTTCTTAAAAATCTGAAGAGGGATAATTACTTTTGTACTTTTATAGTATATACCATAATCATTGTTTCTATGTGAAAACTCTCCAATATCTGTATTGAAAAGATAAAAGTTTCACTGTGACACTGTGCTGTTATAAAATTCATATAATAGTATACTGTAGAATTTGGATACTATAATATTTGGCAACACACATTTTTGGAAAGGAAGCAAAATTTGTTGTTACCCATTTATTATAAAGTCTTTAAACAATGAATACATTGTGTGTTTTCATTTCAAATTGGAGAACACTGGCTGGGGTGAGCAACAAGCTAAAATCATGTTTTAAAAAGTCAAATGATTACTTTTTAATCAATCCATTTACAATTTTGAAAATGACACGAATAAGAAAGTTACCGTATCTGTCTGTCCTGAGTGAACGTAGTGACTGCAGTGCTCTGGGTACTGTTTTGTGGCACACTAGATGGAATCTGCACCATGCCGCCTGCTGCTGGCTGAGAAATCACCATAGCGTTATACAGTGGGGCTGTAAGAGTGCTCTGTGACTGACTGGGAAGAGATGTTTGTTGATTGTGCCCACTCAGTACATTTTGTTGACTCTGCTAGAAACGTAAAGATTTTATAGATGGATTAACTGAAAAAATCTATTGGGAAATTATACTTCTACTATTCATTATTCTTTCAATAGCTGATATGACAGAGAAAGAAATGGTAGGATATATTATTCTGAGAGAAACCTAATAGCAAAGGAATGACTTGAAGTTATTGGCATAATATACTTTCTAATTACTATTAATTTTACAATATACTATGTAAAATATAGTTTTAGTTTTGTTTCAGCAATCGCATTCATTTCAATCAATGAACACTACTGCCCATTATACTTGATAACGTTACCTGAGTTGATGTACTTTGTAAATTCTGCTGTTGAATCATGTGCTGAGTTGTACCAATATGCCCAGTATTCATTCCGCTTTGAATCTGGTTAGTAGGAACAACCTGGCCTTGCATATTTATAGGTGCAAGTTGCGGGATGCTAGATGAATTTCCAGAAAGTTGAACAGAACCAAAATTCAATCCAGGAGTTGACTGTTGTAAAAACATCTTTAAAAACAAAGATTACATTACAATGAGCTTTGAAGATTAAAAAGAGAGACCATTATATAAAAAAAAAGCAAAGCCAAGGAATAAATTCTTTTTGAAATGCTAATATTACAAGACTAAGCTGTTCTGAAACAATTAACAATAAATAATTACTGAATAAAACATGAACCATCATATCTATTATTCCAGTGATTCCTAATCCTATTTTATTTCCACCTGTCAGAAAAAGTGTGATACATTTCAAAACCTCTGTTTTCTAGAGCATTTTACATTCTGGGGATTGGTTGTTCTGTCAGCTGGCATTACCCTAACAGTGCTACTCAAAGATCTGTGGTCTGGCAGCATCCGTATCATTTCTGATTTATAATTTATGGTGTTAGCAGAAAAAGGTTTCACGTAAAGTTTCGATTTACCAAAGTCCTAGTTCTCAAACTCTAGCAAAGACCTGAGTCCTGTCCTGTCTCCTCTGATAAAACTATTAGACAAAACTCTAGTGTCCTGTTGGGTTGGCCAAATAAATCTGATTTGACTCATAGCTACTATGCCCTGGTATTTATTAAAAATATTACTGGGAGCTGCTGTAGCTCAGTGGTTGAGCACTGGCTTCCCACATGCAAGGTTCATGTTCAATCCCCAGACCTGGTACCTCAAAAAGAAACAAATAACCCGCCCCCCCCACACACACACACAAGGACAAATGTTGCATGACCTCACTGATATGACCTAAGCACACTGAGCGCACACACAGAGAGAAGAGTCTGGAAGATGGGTTATTAGGAGACAAAGAGGAGTAGAGTATGGTGAGCTGATGCTCAATCTGGGCAGAACCTATGATGAAAGGGGTAGTTTGGCAGTGGATGGGGGTGATGGTGCAGGGATGTGAGTGGGGTCAACAAAGCTGGAATATGAACGTGAGTGGCGGAAGGGGTTTGGGGTGGCCTCTCTATGGAACTGGGGGGAGGAATAGAAGAAGGAACAGGAGGTGAACTTGGGCGGTTTCTGAGTCTGTGGCTGAAACTGTGGGAATGTTCTTTTGGCAAATATGGCAGGGGAGGGTCAATGGGGCAGGGTGTTGTGGAGGGCGCTATATGGGAAAGGGTGCACCTGGGGCATGCTTCTATGGAATATGAATATGTTCATCTTGTCATAGGGTGTTATCTCGGTGGGTGGAGACCCACACATTAAACAACAAAATAATAGACTCCCACCCTGTAGAGTCCTGCTACCTTCTCATATAGAGGGGCAAGAATCTCTCAAGTACATAGGCAGTACCTAATAAAACAAAACAGACCAGTACGTCAAGCCCTCAATATTAATGCATGTAACTATGACCCTTATTCTTGAAAAACTGAAACTTAGTGGTTACCAGAGATTCTGAGAGGAGAGGGAGGAAGGGAAGAATAGGTGGAACATAGAGAATTTTCAGGGCATTGGAATTTTTCTGCATGATTTTGCAGTGACAGATATAGACCTTTATACATTGTGTCAAAACTTATAAAATCAGGGAAGCAGATGTGGCTCAAGTGATTGGACTTCTGTCTACCATATGGGAGGTCCCAGGCTCGTTTTCCAGGGCCTCCTGGTGAAGGTGAGCTGGCCTGTGCAGCGAACAGGCACAACAAAAGAGAAAAAGATGAGAGACAATGAAAGACACAACAAACCAACAAACCAGGGAGCTGAGGTGGCTCAAGCAATTGAGTGCCTCTCTCCCAAACAATCCCAGGATCATTTTCCGCTGCCTCTTAAAGAGAAGATGAAAAGAGAAGACAAGCAGACACAGAGCACACAGCACATGGACACAAGCAAGCAGACAGTGACTACAAACAACAAGGGAGGAGGGATGAATGAATAAATAAAATATGCCTTTAAAAAAAAACCTGTAAAACTGTAAAGTGTAAACCATAATGTGAACTACTGACTCTGGTTAGTAGCAGTATTTCAGTATTTGTTCATCAATTGTAACAAGTGTACCATATTCATTAAAGATGTTATTAATAGAAGAAAATGTGAGGGGCGGTACAGTATATGGGAATACCCTATATTTTCAATATGACTTTTCTGTAACCTAAAGCTTCTTTAAAAATAAAGTGAGAAAAAAATATGACAACACTGGGGGAACATAGAGAAGAAATTGCAACCACGCATAAAAGGAAACAGATCTTACAGTTATGAAAGACAATTTTTTGGCTTTGTTTTTGTTTTTGTTTTTTTTTGGGGGGGGGTTGGATTACAGAAAAGTTACAACTCTGGCAGGGGAAGATCACTGGTGCAGGTTGTCAGTAGTGGGGGGATGTGTGGGGAGGGGTGCATCTGGCACATGCCTCTGTGGGATGTGAATGAGTTCATGTGGTCATGGGGTGTTATCTCAGTGGGTGCAGACTCTCATAGTAACCAACAAAATATTAAATTCCCAGCCTGGGAGTCCTGCTCCATTCTCTAATAGAGTGGGCAAGAATCTCTAGAGAACATAGGCAGTGCCTAGTGAAAGAGGACAAACCAATACTTCAGGGCCTAGACATTAACACTTATATTAATACTTATGAACCTTATTCTTGTAAAATTGAATCTTAGCCTTGTAATATGTATTGCCTAAGAGTTACCTCCTAAAAATACTACCAACGACTGAATTATAAGTTCTGTATCTAAATTTTCTAAAAGTTTATATAAAATGAAATCTTTATAATATGTATTTAATCTTACTAAAAACTGGACTACTAGAAGATGACTCCATTAATCTGGAGAAATAAGGTTGTTGAAGGAAATACCCTTATGAATGAATTATCTTTAGAGACTGTAAATATAATCATACTGAAGAGATAAACTGGGTAAAATTGAAGTGAACTGATGAAATGTATCTCTTGCATCTCACTGTCAATTAAGAAAAATCAATTTCCCTAGGAAACCGAAATGTGGATGAAGACTTAATCTTTGTATTCAAATGTAAGAGTAACTTACCTGCAGCCCTTGACCATGGACCATCTGAAGCTGTTCTTGAATTTTTCTTAGTTCTTCTTGTTGCCGATGAATATTTGCCTCTATCATCCGTGTCCGTTGCTCTAACTGGTCTTTCAGATGCTGCATGGCTCCTAATTGAGCTGAAAACTGAAACTGAAGTACCGTACATGGGAAAAGTACAGCGTACTTTAGAATTACTTATTCCTCATAATTGTGCAACATGAAAAGCAGTATATCATGAGTTAGGAATGTTATACCAGATATCTACACACTGCCTCTCAGCTCCAAATCTAACCATCTTTGCTCTGCTTTGTGACATTGGAATTAGACCCTATCATCATATATCTCTTGCTAGCATGCACAAATTTAGTTTTCTCAATAGAGGGTGCTGAAGCGAGACACACAAGAGGAAGGAACTAATTTCCCTGGTTTTAGAGCTTTTCATTTTTGTTCATGGCACAGCTGCCAGTGGGCAGCTTCCCAGCACTCTGATCAGCACTGCAACAGGCAGCTTTCCAGCAAGTCTCACTGGCACCCGAGTGGACATTTTCTCCTCTTACATGTACTCCAATGGGTGGCTTCCTACCAAGTTTTGCTGGTCCCCTAGCAGCTGGCTTCCTTACAGCTCCAGCTTGTGGCAACTTAAGTGAACTTCTGCTAACCAATGGACCCCATGTTAACCAATGGACCCCACTACATCTGTTCCGATGACATGTGAATCTCAGCCTAGTGTTTTTGTGTATGTGTGTGGGGTAAGGAATTGGGGAATAGGGAGTGGCTTAGGGGGCTGGGGACAATCTTCCAAGTTTGCCCCTTCCTTGGGTACTCTCCCTTTGACTTACAGTTAGTGGCTGCTATTTACATCTGCTATGTCTCCTCAGTATAGTTAATCACTATTACCAGTTAATTTCTTATATTTTATATCCCTATTTGAATTTCTGGTCTGGCTTCTGGTTTCTGACTCCTGAGTAGATCTTTACAGAAACAATTATACAATGGAGTTAGCAGATCTGAGCTCATATGATGGCTCTACCACCAACTAGAACAAGTTCCTGAACTTCTCTAGGCTTCAGTTTTTTTATCTGTAAAATGGAGATAATAAAGTCACCAACTTTATGGGGTTGTTCTGATATTAAATGAGTCAATGTATTAGGTTGAACCATTTGAAATTGCACATATTTGGCATTTTTTACCTCAGTTTCATTTGATTCAAATGAATATATAAAACCCCTAGGTGCAATGCCTAGCACTCATAAGAACTCAAAAAATCCTTGTCATTATTACCATATATAACTAAAATTTCAATAAAAATTATACTTTTATCACATAAACATGTAAAATCTGCTCTAGTTGCTCTTTTACTCAACCTCTATTCTATGTGAAGGCAATGGGTTACAGATGATGGAAATGCAGGAATAAAAAAAAAAGCTTCTCCAGTAGATTCATTTATATCCTTTAATAAATGAAAAAGCAGCTAGCACCTACAACTGTTCATATCAAATTCTCTTATCCCTAAAATGTCCTCTATTTGTACACATTAGAAGAATGCAAAGTTACAATAACGTGACAAATCCAACCAAAATATTTTCACATTCAAATTTTTGCCTAAAACTGTATTCATGCAAATACAGAGTTTTTAAGGGTTAAGCAAATTATAAATGAATGAATACATGCCTCAATGAAAACAAAGTTATTCTACTTCCAGGGTTTTGAATATTCTTTACTTATTTCTCTATGTTTCACGTGAGTCATAAACAGCTCCTACTTTCTACTGCTTGTAATCTAGCTATATTTGATGATTCACCTCTTAAGTCCAATTTCTATGAATAGTCAACTAATAAATACACAGGACACAGTATGAAAGTAGAAAGACTTTCACTTTATTGGAAATCTGTCTTAATCTTAAGACAGTCTCCTACAGTGAACTTCATCTAAACGTAAGAAATGCCTCCCAAAGATTTTTTACTCTATCTTCAAGAGTTTGATTTGAGGATACTGAACATTATTTTCATGGCATATAACTCTGACTTTTGAAGTCGACAATAACTAAACCATATCATATTATACCATAGGTTTAAGAAAATAATACAAATTTAGTACCTCAACTCCCTCAGGCTTTTATTTTTTAAATATATTAGTCAAATTGTTATTTTTATATTGTATAAATGTATCTTTATTGTAACTAAAGTTATCTGTACCTTTGGATAAAAATTACATTGTCACAATTTAAAGGGTTTCTATTAAAATAGTTCAAATAATAAAACAGAAACAAACACAAGAAGCAGGATAATAGGAAATAAAATCATAGGACTAAGAGGCAATCCCTAGTGCAATGCCTGGCACATCGTAAGAAGTCAAAAAATGCATGCCGTTATTGTTACTATTATTATTCACTAAAATTGCAGTGAAAACTATACCTTCTTATATAAAACATGCAAAATCCACTCTAATTAATTGCTCTTTACTTAGTTGTTATTATCATTGAACAAGATGTGAGACCTGCTTACTAACATTCTTGACATATTAAATGATTTAATTCATATCATGAAAATATTCCTTTAAAATGTTAAGGAATGTTATAACAGTATTCTGTTATTAATGAACTAATATTAAAGGTATGTCTAAATATTCACACGAAATTAACATTTCAGAATAAATAGGAATTGGGGGATCAATGATGACTAATCTATTGCAATTAAGTATAATATTTAATAATACAATGCTATTTTAAAAGTTCTTACATGACAGAACATTGTTAGAAATCAAGATAATGAAATTTATGTAGTTATACCATCACTAATATATTTATCTGTGTAGTTATATATGTTATATATGTATAATTTAACCAATTAAGATAGTTATTTTTAAAAACATTCCTTTTACCTATTGTCAACTATTATTTAAAATCAAGGTACTGCTGAAAATTTTATATTAATTTTACTACTGCTCAACAGTATTTTTAAAGTATTTAAGTCACTGAGAGAGTACAGAGTTAGAAATTACAAGCTTGGAAGTTATGACCAAAATTAATTTAAGGCCACTTTTGTAATACCTCTCCTTTATCTTGCTACTTTCTATATTTAGACCACCCTCAGAACTCAGTCCAGAAAACAATTCTTCCAGAAGGTTTTTCTTTCACCTCCTCAGGCCCATCTAATGTGCTCACTTACCAGCATATTATACCTCTAGCATAGACTACAGTATATAATACTGTATTATAGTCATCTCTAGATATAAAGCCTTTTAATATGGATATTATATCTCACTCATCTTTATATTGTCAAAACCTACAATATCTGTCACATACAAGGACATGTCTTATATATGAATGAATATATGAATAAAGTTAATTCTTAATTCTAATTCTTACAATATCCACAGGTAGAACAAAATGAATAACTGTGTTTCATCTTTAATATCTTTAGGTCTGGAGTGTTTCTTAATGGGGGAAGTTATGGTATATTAAGTGGGACAAATCTTTGTTGTGCAAGAGTGTCTTGCATACTGAAGAACATTTAGCATCCCCGGACCTGCCTAATAGGGATTAGTGGTACCCCAAAATCACTATGACAATCAAAAATGTACCCAGATATCCTAAATGCCCCCAATCAAGACTGCTTCTAAAAATGTAGTTTCAGATTAACTTAAAAGCAATTTATCATTTTTAAATAGTCAATTGAAACAAAGAAACAATAAATACCTGGGACATGCCTTGTGGAATTGATAAATTTGCAGTTTGAGACATCACTGGCTGCGTTAATGACTGACCAACAGACTGGGAATTTAGGGACTAGAAACAAAATAAGAAAATAAAACTAGAATGATGATCATTCCTGTATACGAGCATCCCGCCAGAAATATCAATATGATACCTTTATCACTGAGGTCACAATTTGCCCCATACCTTTGTTAGTTGAGTACAGGTATGTCTCCCCCTCTATACTGGAAATGCCTGTGGTCTCTTTTTTTATCTTCTAAATCACTGAGCACAGTACACTGCATGGGCTACTCAGTAAAAGTTGGCTGGATAAGAAGGTAATTGGTATCTGAACTTACATATAAAATGCTTCTAAATAATTTTCTCAGAATTGAAGAAAAATCCAGTATTTTATGTGAAAAATAATGACTGATATCTGTGCCAACTATTTCACAGAAAGAGAGCCCTTGAGGAAATATTATGTATCAACAATTATTTTGTTCTTTATTGAAAGGATAAGTGAATGAATGGCTTTCTGGAGACTTAGATTTTTTTTTTAACCTTTAAATTTTTATTCAGAAGAATATTAACTAAAGAGTTTACCTGACTACCAAATGATGACCTCCTTTGTGCCATCTTTTCATGAGCCGGTAAGTGCTGTCTGGGAGGAGTGCTAGTATCTGTTGGAATCTTTGTTGGTGTTGCTGAGGTTAGTCAACAAAAACAGAACAGCATTAGTTCTTTATACAATTTTCAAAGATTAATTTAAAAATGCATTTCAGTATAAGAATTCCCGAAACAGCAGCTATGTACAACAGGGGAAACACAGAGAATGAGAGGTAATGAATTTTCTTCTTTGTCTATTATTTATTATGATGATGATGAAAATAATGAAAATGCCTAATGACTGAAGTGATGAATGCACAACTATGTGATTTTACCAAATACCACTGATTGTACACTTTGGATGAAATGTATGCTTTATTAATATGTATCAATAAAATCGGTTAAAAAATGCAGTTCAGTGAATGAAAATCATTTTTGAGTTATTTTTCTACTCATTTCATGAAAGCCACTATAGTAAGAAGATTCATTTTAATTATTTCTATCCTTTCTAAGAACAAAGAAAATATCTGAAATAGGAAAACTTTAAATATAAAAATGATTGCTAATTTTTTTTGAATGAATTAAAAAATTTTTTATTGTGGTAAATATTATATAGCAAAATCTATCATTTTAACCACTATCTACTAACCCTGAGAGAAAAATCTGTTATCTGAAAATCTAGAAATCTCTCTTGTAGAAATGCTTTCAGTCATGGAAGGGATTAGTTAACATATAGTTACTGATGGAGGACTGGTATGTGGACATTGCTTTGCAATTTCCTATCCTCACCTCTGCCCTGGAATTGATTACTAATTTAATGACAGCAGTCAAAGTTTTCATAAAGGCAAAACACTAAAAATCTTTCAAAAACCAAACTGGCTTAAGAACACACTCACGGGTTCGACCAGTGGAAAAAAGGAATAAATAGTTTGCTTTCTTTTTAAGAGATGATTAAAAAGAAATTAAGTAGCAAGATCAGGTGAATTCAGTGATTGAGTACTGCTTCACATATATGAGGTCCCAGGCTCAATCGCTGGTACCTCCTAAAAAAAAATTTAGTACCAGTATTACTACCTATTTTAAAGGTTACATGATAAACTTCTTTGCTAAATATGAACAATGTGTCTCCTATTTATGTGAAGGGTTAATATAGTTCAGAAACACAAACACGTATTTTAAAGAAGCATTTGATGAAAAACGCTATACCAGTTTCAAACAATTTAGAAGCACCCTCTTAAAAGAAGTCTGCTATCAAGTTCAGTTACTCACAGGAAGGGTCTGAGACTGCTGTGTGAGATGATTTTCTTGAACTCCGGGAGGAAGCAGAAGGGGTTGGGCTGTGATCAAACCTTTCCAGTGCTTCCTTGAGACTGACTGTGTTTATACGATTATCAGACCCAGAATCTTGGCTCTAAGGAGGCAGAGCAGAAGCAATGTTTTTTTGTGGTTCAGTTCAGAGATCACAAATTAGCAATACTACTTGCTAAAGAGAAATCAATGGTTACACCTAACAAGCCAGGTAACATTTTATAGCCAGAAAGTTTTGGCTTCTTTCTCTATTTGAAGAAACAACAGAAGATGACACTTTTCATTTTTCCACAAGGTATTGTAGGCATCTTTGGAACTTCAGCACCAAACTGAACACAATCTTCCTCTTCACTTCAACCCTGACCTTTCTCCATAATTTCAACATCCATAGGGATGGCTTATCCAAAAGCCTATAGTGGCTTCTTAGCTTTCTTCAAATTCATCTCTTCCACCCTACTTCAGTCACTCCAGCTCTTTACCTTGTCATCATCAGACACAGTAGCACCTCTAGAAGTACAAATTAAAATCCACCTCAAACCATTTTCTCCAATCCTAATGCCATTTGCTCAAGGGTCCTCTGACAAACAATACCACCATCCTAAAATAATCACCAACCTAAAATGAACACACTAGGCTGCAACACTGTTTAGTTTATCTGGTAGGCCCAGTTTCCCAATTCCCCAATTATTCCATGCCTTTTCTGCTGTTTCCAAACCTGTTTCCCTCTCTCAGTTGATATCTTTACCCTATACTTAGAGATGAGAACAGTTATCTTGCCACCACCAAATACAGAACCATACCTGTTAATACAGTATACTAATATACCCATCTTCTCTAAATCATTATTATAATGGATGGAAGTGTCCCATGAAAGGACTCCTTATGTGGCAGTGAACAAGAAATAAATAATGTTCCTGCTTACATAAAGGGAAGTTTACATAAAAGGAAGAACAATATATGAACATATGTATTTACATATAAGTGAATACTATGACTTCAAAATTACCTGTGCTATGGAAAAAAAGAAAAGGTGATGTGACCTGAATGCCTCACCTCCTGCACTCTAAGGACTATCCAGTGCTTCTATTTTGTCTCTATCTCCTACTCCTTCCCAGCTCCTGAAAACCTTCCACCTGCCTTCAGTTCACAATCAGCAACCTCATCTTTATTACGAATTCCATGTCTCTGAGTTACGATATCGAAGGCTACCACTTTCCTTGGACATCTCTGAAGCAATGTCTGTTTCCTCTCACAATCCTTAGACCACTGCCTTGGAGGTAGGATAGAAATCCTCCTACTGCTGTTTCCAGACCATTTTCCTGCCTACTTTCCCTCCTTCCCTAGAAGTCAAAGCTTTGAATCTGACATCATCACACTATATTACTCTCTCTCACTGCTGTAGTCATTTGCTAACCCTGTGGTCACTTCCCACTAAGGGCCTGGACTAAAATGTTAGCACCTGGCTCAGCAATACCCTCCAAGTTTATCAACGTCCACATATCCAAAACCATGGCCTCTTCTCTACCTTCATGTCCTCTCCTCCAAAGACCTTGACTTTCATCTGTCCTCAGCCACTCATTCTTAGTTACACCTTAAACCCTGTCATTACTAGTAAGAACAAAACTTCAATAATTTCAACTTCAAACATCTCACTCGTTCCACCACTTCCTCTATTTCCTACTAATTCCCTTTAATAGGCCAACTCAAATAATCCTTTGGCTCAAATGGAACCTATAATACACTGATTCTACCCCATGTTCACAAATGCTCCCTTGCTTTATATCCTGCCTCCCCCTCTTTACTCAACTTAAATTCACAATTCACTATTATAACGACTCCCTTGCAAATATCTTCAACTCCCTTGCTCCTGTTTCCCTTCACTATACTTCCTTGGCAAAATTCCAATGTTGCTTAAACCCAACTTTTTATCTATTTGATGCCTGCTCCTTCACTGCTGAACATGGCTGAAGAAACACGACATGGTGACTGTAAAGGGACAGATAGTTAATATTTTACGTTTTGCAGACCATACATCCTCTGTCACAACTCTTCACATCTGCTGTTAACAGTGCAAAAGCAGCCATGGAGAATGTATAAATAAGTGTGGCTGTGTTCCAATAAAACATTATGGACAGGGAAGTGGATGTGGCTCAAACAGTTGGGCATTTGCTTACCACATGGGAGGTCCCGGGTTCAGTTCCCAGTGCCTCCTAAAGAAGATGAGCAAGATAGTGAGCTGATGTAAAGTGATGGTGCAGTGAGCTGACTCAACAAGATGGCGCAAGAAGGAGACACAATGAGGAAACACAATGAGACACACAACAAGCAGGGAACACATGAGGCTTAAGAGATTGGGCACCTCCCTCCCACATGGGAGGTTGCAGGTTTAGTTCCCAGTGCCTCCTAAAAAGATGAGCAGACACCGAGAACACACAATGAACAGACCCAGAGAGCAGAGAGCAAGCAAAAACAACAAGGGGGGGAGGGGAATAAATAATTAAAAAAAAAATCTTGAAAAAAAAAGAACAGTCTTCTTCTTTTGATTCCTCCCCGCCCCACCATTTAAAAATATAAAAAACATCTGCAGCTTGCAGGTATCAAAAACCAGGCAAAGGGCTGGATCTGGCCTGCAAGCCATAGTGGGCTGACCCCTGCTATAGAGGAATAATCTATCTGCATCCTAGCTCAGCCCATCATTTCACTTATCTAGATCCCATCATCTCTCACCTACCCAAGACCATTACTCTAGCATTTCTAACCTCTGTCTCTCCCTTATATTAGTTTTTCTCTCTTCTATCAGGCCATTCTTACCAGTATGTAATCATGCTATTATTTTTCTCATCTTAAAAAAATAAAGAGAAAAAGCCTCTTTTAAACCTACTTCCCCTCCCTATGACTGCCCCATTTCTCTCCATTTTGGATCAAAACCCTCTTTCTACTCACTGTTTCTAATTCCACTTCTCCCAGAAAATGTTCTATTACATCCACTCTAATCATCCATACTCCACCAATGAAAACATGTTAAACTCAATGCTCAATTCTCGTTCCTCATCTATCCAATCTACTCAACTCAGCTGCATATGACAAAGCTTATCATTCACTCTTCAAAGAGACACTTTCTTTTCTTGGCTTCTAGGACAATGTAGTTTCCTGGTTCCTTGGTCTCCCTTTTATGACTAGTTCTTCCTCTCTCCTTTACCTCTTAATTTTGGAGTGCCCCAGGACTTAGTCCTTGGTCATTTTCTTTTCTGTATCTATGCCATTCCCTTGGTGATCCCAAATAGAGTCATAACTTTAAAATGACTTTAAAACCATCTACACATTGAAGTTTCTTAAAAATATATCTCAGCTAGACCTCTTCCCTGAACTCCAGGATGA
The DNA here is from genome assembly GCF_030445035.2 of Dasypus novemcinctus. Classification (NCBI taxonomy): domain Eukaryota; kingdom Metazoa; phylum Chordata; class Mammalia; order Cingulata; family Dasypodidae; genus Dasypus; species Dasypus novemcinctus. The sequence goes on along the minus strand of NC_080673.1, from coordinate 152,498,911 downwards.
TCACAGTGATGGTAGTAAATATGGAGAGAAGGGAGACATAGCTGGAGTATATTTTGGAAAGAGGGCTAAGTGGCTTTACTAGGATTGGATACCGGCATGAGGAAAAAAGAAACAAGGACGAACAATCCTTACATTATGCTTCAGTTTCCAGAACGATCTCCATCTCAAGGAACCCTAGGCTTTAATCCCTATCCTCAGGGAATAATTTATTTCACAAAAACAGACTGTTTACTCTTCCTCTAAGCATCCAAATCCTGTTTGGAAAAATTCTTTCACATGGGATCCAAGAGAGCAGAAAATCTGCCTGGACTATTCACTTCTATATTCTCAGGATCCACGCTTTGCCTGGCACAAAGAAGATGCTTAATAAGGTTTGTTGAGTAGCAACTGAATGATGTCCCCCATATTATGCCTTGGCATGATGCCCATTTAACTAAATTTTTATATAGATTCTTGGGTCATTTTATTCCATTGATTTTCTGAAAATACGACTTGTGTAGGCACCTTCTGACATGGCTTACAATGATACCCACCTCCTAGTATTCATGTCCTTGTATAATCCCTCTCCTTGACTGTAGGCTGGATTTAGTGATTTGTTTCTCACTAATAGAATAGGCAAAAAGGATGGGATATCACTTTTGTGATTAGGTTACAAAAGACTGTGACTTCCATCCTGCTGGTATCTGATAGAGAAGGCCACCTGGCAAGGAACTAAGGGTGGCCTTTGGCCATCAGCCAACAAGGAACCAAGGTCCTCAGTCCAATTGCCCAAAGGCAACTAAATTTTGCCAACAACTAAAGAGGGAACTCAGAAACAAATTCTGCCTCAGTTGAACCTTGAGATGACTATGGCCCCAGTCAACACCTTGATTGTAGCCTTGTCAGAGATCCTGAAGCAGAGGACTCAACTAAACCATGTCTGGATTCCTGACCCAAAGAAATGGTGAGGTATGTATGTCTTTTGTTGTACATTACTAATGTTTGGAGTAATCTGTTGCATAGCAATTGATAACTAATACACTATACTTGATAAACAAAAAAGAGAAACCAGAGTTCAAATCCTGCCTATAACTTCCCAGCCACATGTCTTCAGGAGATTTTTTTTTTTTTACCACTTGACATCTTAGCTTCAATATTTTAAAAATAGGGCTATTACCTACTAGATAAAAAAGACATTTTGAAATTCATACAAGGAACTTAGTATAGCACAGGGTAGGCAATTACTAAATGGTAATTTTAATCTGAGATCAGATATGTCTCTCACCCAATTATCACTGAATTGCAGGTTCCTCAAATCCTTTTTAGAAGATAACATTTAAAAAAATTAAAGTAAAAATAAATAGTAAAGTATAATCATATCCCTATCACAAGTGAGGAAATGAAATATTTGAAAAGACAAATAATTTTCTATAAAACCAAGTCTCCTTTTACTGGGAAGAAATCAAATGATTTTTAAAAAACTGTAAGAAACATACTTTATCAGCAGCTGTCTCAGGAAGAGACTCTTCAATGCCAAGTTCTCGTCGTCTTTCAGCTCTAACTTCTGCATAACTACAAAATTGAAAATATCAAATTTTAGTGTTAGGCATGCATTTAGTATACAAGCACACAGTATCAATGATTCAGTGTTTACATGTCTCACTTGTTCATCACTAAAATTTTCTATATGCTATTCAAATCTAAAACATTTCTCTAGTGTACTGTGTTAATTCAAGATGCATTTTTCTAGTTATCTCAAATCTGTATATACTACTGCAAATGATCTGTAACTACATAGCACTTAAGAGGAAATAAAGGAAGAGTAAGCTTATTTTTATTCTTGTTTTCCTTTTCTTAAATTTTATTTTTCTTGTTTTCCTTTAATGATGATTGAAATTGGTACATGACACATTTTTGCTCTAAACCAGAAAACTTAGGTCAAGAATGATTTATTCTATAAAAACCTAGTATTATATTTTATATAATCCCTTTAAATAAATTTAACAACATATAGAAAGGCTGGATACAAAAGGGGGGGGGAGGGAATCACTTGGTAGTTCATTAACAAGTTATGCACAAATATTACATTGCCAAAGGATGTTAATATCATTTAGAAATTCTCTAAAAGGATTATTACCTTACTACAGTGTGTGTACAAACAATAAACTCTGGCCTTGAATTCCACTGATGATAAGTGATATAATAATGAGTTTGAAGCCAAATCCACTGTTGCCCTTTGGTCAGGAACCTATAATAACATGATTTGCCTTTTCCGTACTGCATTACTAAAAAGAAAAGAGAAAAATATTTTTCTTTGACACATACTGTTATTAAGAATCTGTGTCTAACAGATTCTGTTATTTACCATTTACATTTAAAGCTATATATACAATTTTTTTTTGACATTTCAAAAAATATTTATCAATTATAAGAACATGCTACTCTGAAAGATAGCTTAAGGTCCCAAAGTAATTAATAGATACTCCAAAGAGCCCAACTTAAAATCAGTCATTGCTATATATAAGCAGAGCAAGGCTCTGCTAAACTTAAATACTTTCACACATGATAAACTTCCAAATACTTAAGCATACAGTATTCATACTGCTGAATTCCTCCTGCCAGGTATACTGAGGCTAACAGCAATAAGTAATCACACTGGAGTTTTTTTCCCCCACAGATATACTGGCAGGATATGACATCTTTGAGACATTTAATTCTAAACCTTAACTAACCTATATCAGAATAATTTAATTGTTTGAAGCAATTGTTGGTACATTATCCCCTAACAATGCTATGTAGATGATAAATTCTGAAGCCTTTCAGCAGATATTAAGCAAAAAGTGGGTTCTGTGGTTAAATTAATTGAAAAACACTATGTTAAATAGTTTCCTTAGTCTTCTCAAAACTGTTAAGTACGCTAAAAATAAAACAAAATAAAACCCTGAGTATGCTAATAGATGGCAAGATTCTCCAAAAGAGAAGTATTCCCATAGTTTATGGATCATAAAATCCTTTCATAATGGACTGATATTCAGTGGAACATACCTAAGAAAATGCTGGTTAGGAATCTGCCTCTTCTTTTAATGAGGAAATTAAGGTTATCATCACTTGTCCAAAATTACCCAGCTGATTAGTAGAAATGTCAGATGTTTTCACCATACTGTGGTGCCTAGTGCCCATGACACTTAAGAGTTAATAATGTTCTCTTTGTGCTGAAATAACTTTGCTCTGAAAATTTTCCATATCCTATGCTATTATATAACATATTTCATTTTCATAGAAAGACTTATCAGACCAGCATAAGAAATCATAAAAGTATCTTAAGTACCTAATAAAGCTTTACAGGACACCTAAGAGGGTAAGATTTTGAGGGGAGGGTAAGAGAAGCAAATAAAACCTATCACTAAAACCAACATCTGAAACAAAGAGTGAATAGCATTGTGGTAAACAAGAGGACACAGATGCCTATCCTGTCTCTGCCACCAACAAGCTATGATGTGTGGGTAAATTACATAGCCTTGTTGTGCCTCCATTCACTCATGGAGATAACAATGGTAACTTACCTGCTAGAACTATAGTAACGAATAATAGAAATAATATAAATAAAGTGCTTACGTCAGTACCTGGCACAGTGAAATGATAATGCCTCAACTGCTAGTAAGAACAACAATGACAGGTAAAATTAACTGAACACTTACTATGAGCTTTCTAAAATAGATTCTCTAAATGCATACCGAACTCCTGGGTATAGTATGAATGTCTGGAGATCAAAATTTCTGAAATGGTATTCTAATAGTTTGGTATACTATTACAATATTCAAAGTAATCTAATATTTTTTTACTACAAATAGTTTCATACACGTCAGAACAAGATTAAATGTCATATTATAAAACTGAATTTACCATTACAGAATGAAATAAGTAAAACAAGTTTATGATTCCAATTGAATTATATAAAGTAAAATCTTCCAGTATATTTCAAAAACATAAAAATGGTTATAAATCTGTATTCTCTCATGTTTTATTAACAGGACAAGATATTCTGCTTAATGACTTAAAAAGTTATCATCAGAAATATTAAAATCTACTTACAGTGCTCATGACATTTTGCCAAATTTTCTAGGTCATCCACATGATAGTAATCATAGCCTGATGTTCCCAGAACTTCAAATGGCAAATATCCTATTATGGGTGGTGCCCTAAATTACATAAATAAATGTTATCTTTTCCCATAATAAGAAACATTCCGACTAGAAATTAAGTTGTTTTTTAAAAAAATTTTGGTCTTTATATTTTGAAAAATGGATAATGGATTTGAAAGTCTTGATTAGAAAATACGTTTGTCCTTAAAGTCTACTAATTTCAAGAGTTATAATAAGACTATTACCCTCTTATGGAATTTAAAAATGGAGTTACCTGTGATCTAGAAATAGAAACTTCCATTCTAAACTATGTCTAGATGTAAATTCTTCATTAGGTTCTTCAACAGTGCACATTTCCTACAAATAAATTAATAATTAAAATTTAGAAATATTTTCCTGTGTCCTTAGAAGAATCTTAATTATTGTTACACATAAAAGGCATTATCAGATAACTTTTCTCTGAACAAATTTTTAACATGTTTCATTTTCTATTACTAAAGGATGTGGCAATAAATACCTATTACATGTAGGCTTTTGGCGGAGTCATATTCCTGAAGTATCTTCATTCATTTATATGTCTATAATCCTGATTCTGGATTCAGACCTCTCTCCTGAATCACAATTCCATATAATTGAGTCGACACTTCTACTAGGATGTCCTGTGCAATTTAAACTCATTATTTAAATGAACTAACTGCCTTACACCCAATACCCAGTTAAACAATTTTCCATCTCATTTAATAGAAAGACTATACCTGTCTAAAGGCAGAAGTGTAGAAAGCCAATAGTCACAACACACTCTTCTGCTCTCACCCTTTCACCATCAAACTGGCCATGACTAAGTCTTTTCAAGTTTCCATCTAAGTATGTAAAAAGTATATTCCATCCATCCATCTTCCCTATATTAGAGTCTAGAATCTTGCCATCATTGACTTGTATTTATTGCTATAACCTTTCCCCAAATGATCTCTGTTCTTTAAATCATCTTCTATACTGGGGTCACAGTTATACTAGAATATGGTCACATAACATCCCTGCTTAAAAACCTCCAATGGTTTTATCCCATTAGGATTAAGGTTAAACTCTTGAGCATAAAGAAACAAATTTCTGCCTTCTTTTTCTTTTTTTTTAGGCAGTATCAGAGATTGAACCCAGGACCTTGTAGAGGAGAAGCACGCACTTAACCACTGAGCTACATCTGCTCCCCAATGAAAGCTGGTTTATTTTCATTTGTTTTGGGGTTTTTTTTTGGTGGTACCAGGTATCGAACCTGGGAGCTCATACATGGGAAGCAGGTGCTCAATCACTTGAGCTATATTTGCTCTCCTTCTGCCTACTTTTTAAACATCGTCTCCCACTATCCCCAACCCTCAACACACACGCTCTAGATTCTAGTCATACTAAACAATGTGTTCCAATCTGCTTCTGTATCTTTGAATGACCTTCGTGTGGCACAGTGTAATTGTTAAGAGCTTGGGCTTTGAGTCCGAGAGAACTACAATCAAGTTCCAGGCTCTATGGCTTACTCGCTGAAATTTTTTGGTCAAGTAATTAACTTCCCTAAGCCTCTGTTTCCTTACATATAAAAATGAGGAACATATAAGCATCTATCTCATAGGGCTCTTTTGAGAATTAGGTGAGACAATGAATATAAATTATATAGCAGAAAGTAAGCATCAATAAATGTTAGCCATTGCTATTATTTCCTAATGTCAAAACAAACAGAACAAGACTGGTTTAAGATTTCCTAAGTGTTAATTCAGTACTCTGTCCTACACAATGCTATCTCCCTAAATTTTAAATCTTAGGAAGCTGGCTTCCCCTTTCCAGTCACCTTCTGGTAGTCAAAATATTTCACTTTTCCACTTTCCTATTATTCATCTACTAGTTGGGCCCAGGAAAAGAAGATAAATTATTTAATTAAATTTTAAAATTGAAAAGGTAAATTATATGCAGGAAAAAAGTCACTTATACTAAAGAAAATTCCACAAACAATCCTTCAAAAATTACCTAGATTTTGGCTTTTCTGTTTTAGTGCTGATTACGACTATACAAAAAATTCCTAAAATTTTGCACAAAATTAGTACAAAAAATATATAAACACTGGCTAAGTGCAAAGGATATATATTTAAAATTTAGTTATGCAATCTGATGAATGCTTTGGTAACTTTCATTATTTGCTTCAAAAATACCATGACTGTGTATATTTAATAATTCATAACCATTACTACTTGAATGTTTGCAAGAAGTTTCAGTTATTCTGGAAACAATTAAAAAAAAACCAAAAAACATAAAGATAGTCCTCCTGATACAAACTGAAATCCCTGAACTGAAATAAAATTAGAAATATACCTTGATGAACTGAGGTGTAGCTAACCGGACAGTAGCTACAAAACAAATTCTATCCTCAAAGGAAGTCCTGTGTGTACGTTGTATAGTTCCTTCAAAACCATTGTGTGCTGAAGCGGATACTAAAACAACAAGGAAATATCTATCATTAGTTAATTCACCCAGTTTTTACTGATATCCAAACATCTTCGTCTAAGAGTATAAAAAAATACCAAGTTAAAATGCATTATGAGAAGCATTTTTAACTCACCATTGTTTAAAGATTTGAAATTTCCTATAAATTTCACATATTCGTAGGTAGATGGTTCCTTTGGGTCTATTGTCCCTCGAAGCATATGACAACAGAATTCTAACTGATTTTTTGCTGAAATAACAGGAAAAATATGGTATGTTTTGATATAATGCAATGAATATTTCATGAAATAAGATTACATACAAATTGTAAGTTTATAACCATTATTTTTCTCCAACAGAAGTATTCAATGACATTTCATTTTGTTCATAAATAGGGTATTTTCAGGAGATGACCCCACCTTGTGCTTAACAGAAAACAACTTCACATTTCCCCATTTTTTTTCTATTCTTCCTTCCTAAACTCCGCTTTAATTTCAGAGAGGTTTTGCTTCCCACTCTAAAGCTAATGCTTCCATTTTTTTACCTAGAACATCTTTCACTGCTTCTCTAAGACAAGGGTCACACCACAGTTACTACACTTTCTCTTCCTTTGATTCCTCACTTTCCACTTTTAAATTTGATCAAGTCTTCCTATCTCAAACAAAGAATACTTCATGCTACCATTTTTAGTGTCACAGATCTTCTTCCTTTTCATTGTGCTCCAGGTTCCATACATTAATTTACCTTGCTTCATGTCCTGTGGCTTTGTCCTCACCAATTAACAGAAATTGCTCTTCTCAGGATTACTAACATTTGTATTGTCAACTTCAGTGGTCTTTCCTCATTGCTTCTACCTCTTTTTAAACCCCCCACTTCATTTCCCTAGTATGACACCTCCTACCCTACTGATTATTCCTATTTCTTCTGCTAATATCTGTCTTTAAACTGTGGGCCTTCACAAAGGTTCTTTTGGTCTTGATCTTTTGCTATTTATAAACTTACTGGCCTTAGTAAGCTTTTTTACGCCTAAATCTCTCTCCTGGACTTTAACATTTCATGTAAGACAAAGTCTCAGATTGCTACTGCTTTCAGGACATTTCCATTTGATTGTCCAACCATGTAACTCAAAATATCTGAAAGTGAATTTATCTTCTTTCTTCCTAAACCAGTTGTTGTTCCTCTTTATCCTATTTGTGCCTATTTCCCAGGTTAGATTTCCTATCAATTTTTTCTCTTCATTTCTCATTACAAGTCTTTATCACTAGGACCTGCTATTTATTTCACCAAAGAAACTCTCAAAAGTCATTTTTTTTCTTAACTGAATACTGACTACCAATTTAGTACATGCCCAAATTATCTCAGCTCTATTCATTTATTATGTCTTCACACTCTCAACACTGATTCATCCTTGCTTACTACTCATAGACTAATAGCACTTTCATCATGTCATTTCAGCATTCAAAGACTATTAACACGTTTTCTCATTGCATCAAGTCCATACTCTTTTGTCATTAACATGATAGATGTTTTTATCATCTAATTCAAGAGGTTCAAAATCTAACTATTCTCCCTTCTAAAATCTTTTCCATTGATGATCCCTATCCACTTAGTCACCGGTACCTGCTATCAAGTCCTATTTGAGTTCATCTATTTAACATTCAGATAGCCTCTTTCTACTCCATCCATCCTTCTATTCTAGGATTATTTCGTTTTACTTTTTTTGTCTTCAGTCTCATCCTCTTGATAATTTTCCACCTGAGTCTTCTTTTTCTTCACACCACAAAACCACCTTGATCTCCTTCATTGGTTCCCCATTGCATAAAAAAAAGTAAAACTCCATATGATGAAATGTTAGGCCCTTTATAATTCTGATACTATTTCTTCTCTGGACACAAATCACCCTACCTTCATTATGGCTAAACAACTGTAGCAGTTTGATATAATTGATGAATTCCAAAAATAGATATTGAATTGTGTTTGTAATCTGGATTATTACTGGGCATGACTGAGTATGACCAGGGTTTTGATCGGGCCACGTCATTAGCGTGTTAAGTCCCCACTCCTTGGTGGGTGGGGACACACAAATAAAAGGCATGGCAAAGGACAGAGTTTGAGCTTTTGATGCGAGGGTTTCTGATGTTGGAGTTTTGGTTTTGGAATTTGAAGCTGAGGACTTAAACTGGCGCTCTGGGAAGTCAGCATGCAGCGGAAAGAGGAACCAGCCCCAGGAAGGAAGGAACCTTGAACCCAGAGAAAAACAGGTCCCAGGAATGTAGGAATCCAGAAAGCCTGAATCCTCACAGACGTTGGCAGCCACCTTGCTCCAAATAAGTCTTTGGTGAGGGAAGTAACTTAGGCTTTATGGCCTGGTGTCTGTAGGTTCCTACCCCAAATAAATACCCTTCATAAAAATCAACCAATTTCTGGTATTTTGCATCAGCACCCCTTTGGCTGACTAATACAATGACCTAAATGATTGAGTAAAATGTTAAAAAAATTTTTTTTGATTACTTTTTTCTTGAAATTACTTGCAGAATCCTGAATTTTCTAAGAAATTTCCCTGTATTTTTACTGATGTTTACTCCTTTGGGATAAAATACATTTTTCTGGGAGAACTTTTTTGTATATCAGTTAACTAGGGAGTTAGTTATTTAATTAAGGCTTTTCTCTACCAAAAAGTATTGTTGCCATTCTTATCTCTGATTTTGGAAGCTGTAGCCAAAGGTCTTTCTGCCTGAGGTTTTCATTCAGCCACTTCTGCTGTTATAAAGGTCTCTCCTTTTTTTTAAATAAAACTTTACTGAAGTATCCCATTCATACACAGGCACACATAAACAGTAGTAGTTTATATTTATTAGCATTCATGAGAAAACATTCTCATATTTCTCCTGTTAACCACAGTCCATCAATCTACCACTGGATTACCTGTGTTATAAAGCCTCATGCTTTGTATAATCCATTCAAAGTATACACTTAGTGGTTCTCATTTTCAACACAGAGTTGTGCTGTCATCACTTCAATTTTAGAATGTTTTCATTACTCCAAAAGGAAAAATCCCATACCCCCATACACTCCCTTATTGTTCTTCCTTAGTAGTGAAATAACATCTTCTTGCCATTGCTGTAAAATGTTACTGTAAACTATCATCAATAAGTTACATTAGTTGTAATTTTCCATGTATCACCATATTCTTAGTACGCTGTAAAAGACCACTGTTATATTTACACTTAAACAACAATCTTCATCTACCACCAAAATTACTATGTTATACATTCCCTAGATTATTTTCTAGTTTCCTTTCAATTGGCATTTATGTCCATAGATACCCTTTCAGCCATAATCACATTAATAAATCAGCAGTGTTAGTTATACTCACTATAATGTGTTACTATCAACTCTATTCATTTCCACCCTTTTAAAATTAACTTTATAAATAAATAAGTGGACTTCTTTTCTACCTATTGTTATCTCCCAAGTTTCCTCCCTTCTTATTCTTCTCTCTCTGCTCTGGTAGCAATGTCTTACAATTCTATGACTTCAACGGATATAACTGGCTTCTAACATCTATTTTATCCAGCTCAAATCTTTCTTCTAAGCACTAGACCAGAGTAGCTTACTGGTCAAGTTCCTAAGAACTTGATTTTAAAATAAATATAAATAGGCTTCAAATGGATTCTCCTGGTTTCTAATTCTTTTCAACTTCTTTTGACAGACTATCCCTGCCTATCAAAGATATGTATATATATAAGTGTGTGTGTGTGTGTGTATATATGCATTTGTGTGCACACCTTAATTCTTGGAAAGCCAGCATGCTATAGAATTTGAGGGTTCGCTAAAAAAAAAAAAAAAAGGAAAAAAAACCCCACACCTTTAAAATGATTAATGTCAGAATTACCAGATAAGTCTAAAAAAAATTAGGAAGAGTGATTAAAGATCTCGTACAGATCAGGGCCAAATTTAAAATTTACCAAACCACAGGGTGTGAACATATAGGGTAACATAATGTAGAAAATTAGGCATTCTGTTCAAATTAATTTTTCCAGTGAATCTAGTAGAAATGTCTGATTATACTCATAATATTCTAATGACACAGTCTATTTTTCATACTTCCTGGAATTTTTAAGATATAGAGTAAGTGGCCCATACATTAGATATATCTAAATAATGTTGTTTAATTACCTTTATTTAATAATTTTACAAGAAACACAGAAATTAGATTTTTCCTGTAGCTTGAGTGTCCAGCTTATTAATGAAGGGGAAAGGGAGAACGTTTAATTTTCTCTCATTAAATAACAAAATATTTTATTTAAAAATTAGTAAGAATTACATAACCAGGTACCTTTTTTTGTGTAAAATGCAGTTTTAGGAAATAACCATGGTCCATACTTTTTATAACAAACAAGATAGGATTTCAATATACTCTATTAAAATAGAGTTGAGACTTTTAATATGGTCACAGTTCCAGTTCATACTCTCTTTTAATATTTAAAAAGGACCAAAAAAGTTATATGGAATGATGTTGTATGTTAATTTAGTTGGACAGGTATGTACTTGTCATAAAGTTGCAAAAGTAAAGGATAAATTCTGTCTATAAAACACAAAATTTAACATTTTCTCAACAGTTATTAATTAGTTATTACTTACATTTTAAATATTCAGGAGTTAATGAATCACTTTCCAGCAGATGAGTAGACAGTATTTTATAAACCTCTGAATGTTCCCCTTCTGGGATAAAATTAAATATACTTTGATCCACAAGATCAGACTGAAAATGAAATTTAAAAAGACTAATTTTAACAACTTAAAATGTTTTTAAAGCATAAAATCACTATTAAAACATCAGAAGTTCATTGGTTAATTTCCAATTATCTGTGAAAACCAACAAATGTCAATCTCATGACCACATCTCAAAAAACAAGATGGAAGAGTTAAAGGGTTAACATCACCTTAATGCCTCTGATACTAGTGCCATCAGATTTCTGATCAATATGACCTGAAAGCCTGATAAATTATTTGCAAAGCTAAGTTTCATTAAATTTGAACATTTAAAAATATAACAGAGTATGGAAATTAATGAGAAAAATCTTTGTCTATCTTTATCATTTATTCAAAACTCTGATAAACTATGGTGATGTGCAGTACTATAAAGGAAAAACTAATAGCTAAATAAAGAGGAAATCTGCCTTTTGTGTCTTTTTAATTTTCCAATGTATCTTTTTTTTATTTCATCTTTTTAGGCATTTATACTGTATCCTGTTGTCAAAAAACCTTGCTTTTAGCTAACAACAAAAGAAAGCTAGAAATATGTTAAGCATTGTAACCCTTATTAAAATATGGCTTTAATCATGATTCATTAACAGTAATTTAACCAACATCAGGTTGCTCACAATGTGCAGGAACTGTGGAATCAAAGATAAATAAGATAGTTCCTATTTTTAATTATGACAGATAACAAAACTTCAGTGACTTCCCATTTCCTACAAAATTCAGTCCATTCTACTTGGTGACTACATTTTGAGATTACTCTGAAATCCTGGGAATTCCGAAGATTTCTCATGGACTGTGGAGGAAGGTATAGCAGGGAAGGGAAACATAAAGGATCTGCAGAGGTAAGGTCTTTCACCCTGCATTCAACCAAAGCAGTTCCACTTTTATTTGTATTTTAAATACTTCTAAATATTTTGTTTGAAGACTTCTACTGCAAAAACAAAAAATAACAAGAGACCTGCTACTGAGCTACTGCGGATGGTTGAAGGTAGGAAAGGGATATTTTATGACTCTCCATATAAACCATTCATTCATATTCTTTGTTCTGTTTTCTGTAGTTCTCAAAATCTATCACATGAAGTGGAATTACCCTCTCTCCACATATCTGTATCTTTCATCGTTCAAGAACGAGTTCAAATTATTTCCTTCAAAATATAATTTCGTTAATACTATAATCCACAGTACAAAAAAATTCCTTTAGTACTTATTACTCATATCATTCATTTCCCATTTCTCATAAAAAGTATTTGTTAGTCATATTTTAATGTCTATGCCCTATTGCCTGTAAATGAATAATACCAGTCACACCTTTTTCTCCCTTCCAATTAAGGAGCATAATACTATGCCTTGCATAAAACAATTACTAGTATGGTAAATTATTTTGGACTAAGGAGTTATCTGATAATGGCTTAAATATATTATTTGTTTTGTATTATTAAAATACAGAAATAAACCTGTAATCCTGTATGGTATGCATGATTGTTTTCTTAACTCACAACTTCTCAAATAAAAAATAAAATGGGGAAAAAAACACACAAAAACTTGTATTTTAATAAGGATTCTTCTGAAAGTCTGGAAATCCTCCAGAAGTGAAGGAATGAATGAGGACAACAGAAATGCTAGAAAATTGCCTTTTGTTGACAAAGTATTAAAATACTGGTATTAATGTTAAAAAAAATAGTATACAAAGAATAGAAAAATAAGACACCAATTTGAAGAACTAAAATTTTCATTTGGGAATTACAGTTTTTCTACTATTTGTTCTTACGATCAATTTCTATCACTACTATTTTAATAAATTATGATTTGGCCTATTTTACTCTTGCTTTTGCTTTGCTATAAATTCATAGGGTTTTTCATCTTTGTCTAGTATAAAGAGTAGCATGATCTATAATCACATGCACTGCTTTCCCATGACTCTGCTTCTCCTAGCACTTTCTCATCTGAAGTATCAGAGTTAGCGGGCAACTAGTTAAGTGTGAAGTTTTCCATTAACCACTACTTTCAATCTACTACATTATAAGGCTCATCTAAATAAGGCTCAACATACTTGATGTTACTGTGACATCCACTCAGTTCCCAAACACAATTCAAAGGGCAGAAAACAAAACAGCAGCTATTTAGCTCGTTCTATCTCCCTCATTTATTTTCAGTGATCATGTTCATACCAAAGGGAAACTGAAAAAGATGAACTGTACATCCTGCTGATTCAGTATATGACATAAATCAAATAGCCTTTTCTGTTTTGTATTTTTTTCTCGATTAGATCAATGTCATCATTAGGTGGAAGTTATTTACTATTACTAATTATCCTTCATCTCAGTTGTGACAGGTGAACAACTGACTACTGCAGACAGTAGCTGCTTAAAAGGGTCAGGCAGCTCCTTTGAAAATATGTCAATTTTAGATTAAACATGTTTGTAAGCAACTGTGTTCTTTATCTATAGGCATAGAGAACAAAAACTCTGGCCCTATCAAACCAAATTTTACCAATATTGTATAACTATTCAAAAAAATCCACAACTGTATTTTCTGCATACTAACACTTTATACTAGTCAAGGCTTAAACTGAGTGTCTCAAACATTCCTAACTACCATGTTAAGGAGAGTAGAACTGCAAAGGCTCCTACCTTAATAGTGGTATTACTAGTCTCGGACTCTGTGAGGTTGCAGAGTTGTTCATCATTTTCCCTATTATTACATGGCTACAATTTTTATATATTCTTCTCAGAACACATTTAAGAAAATGTGATGAACTCAATGTTAAGTAGTAAAATTTCACAAATTTTAAGTTCACAGTAGAGTTAGAGACCTGGCTTTTTGTCTTGGCACTTATACAAGATGTTGCACAATTAAGTTGTGCTTAATCTCTCTGTGCTTCATGTTTCTTGCTGGCCTAAGGATAAGTCAAATTCCTTTTGGCATGGAAGAATATGACCTTATAATTTTGTCACTGAAAGACAGAGCAGGATATAAAAATATAAACCTTCTCTCCAATCTCAAAATGAATTAAATAGTACTTATGCCTGCTTATTAGCCACAAATAGTTAAAAAAGAGCCCAAATGAATGTCACAACTATGAGGTGACAAAGTTAAATGTTTTTGCAAGGTTTGCAAACCAGTATTACAGTTATGTAAGATTTAAAATTTAAGTTTTTAACTCTGAAGCCATATTGACTGCTGATTAAGATAGCAAGTTTTAACTTTCAACTGAATCAAAGTTTAAAATCACTGAAACCCAATTTAGGGATCTGCTAATTTTTCTTCCCTTCTGGGCAATAGCGAAAAATCCACTTCTAAACAAAACAGGTAAGTATATTGAAACACAAGGAAAGGGACATTATTGTTAGAAACCTTTTATTTGGCACCTGTTACAGTTTAATTATTAATGACAACATTCCCTCAAAAAAAAAAACAAAAACCAGTTCTTCCTTACTGTATTTGATCCTAAATAAGGACTGTTTAATTTTCTCGAAATAAGCTTATGCTTATATTTTCAAGCCATCAAATAACATACAACTCAGAAATATCACTAATGTGAAGACAAGTATCCATGGTAACTGGAAAGCAGTAAAACAAACAAAAAACAAAAAACAAAAAACCCTGTCTCCTTTGGTTGAGGGAAACAATTTAAAAGACCTAGGAGGGGAATGTGGGGGAGAGAGTAAGATTGCAAGCTGATGCCTACATGGGTGAAGTCTATGGTAAGCTCTAGGGCATGTATGTTGGGTATTTTTATAGTAGTTACAGTTACAAACGTCAACTGAGGGAGTGCTGAGTTCCCACCCAGGGGAGTTCTGTCACTTTCCCCAATGGAACAATAATCCCCCAAGTGCAATGGCAAAGATCAACAAGGAAGAATGGTCCAACAATAAGCCTTTGATATTGATGACTATGCTTAGGAGTCTGTGTGCCTGAAATATGAACTAGGCCTAGAGCTGTAGGGTGCCTAAGAGTTACCAACTGAGAGCCTCCATGTTGCTCAAATGTGGCCACTCTCTAAGCCAAACTCAGTATGTAAATGCACTACCTTCCCCCTAACGTGGGACATGACTCCTGGGGATGAGCTTCCTTGGCACCAAGGGATTACTACCAATCACTACCTGGAGAAGCAACTAGAAAGAGACCTCGAATAAAAGGGTCAACTCAGACCAGCAGAATATCTCAGTCTTCATGATGGATCAAATGTTAAAAGCTGCTCTTTGACCTTGAATAAAAGGGGGAAATGGCAAAGTCAAATGAGTTGACATGACTAAGAGTCTTCCAAAAAGAGTCAGGAAGTCATCAGAGGGGCTGCACTTAAACACACCTCAGCAAGACCCTAGAAAAAGCCAAATTAGATACAACCCTAGGTACTGGTTCTCCTGAATGCTATGGAGATCCACAGATGGATTTGGAGCTCTGTGCCATGTCAGAGGGCTCTACTTTGGAATTTGTGCTCCTGAGTGTGATGGAGCTGGACTCAGATGTGACCTTTCTACACATGCCTCTTCTGTCACTTTTACTGAACCTGTGATTGGTGTTAGGGATGGTCCATACTCAGGAGACTTGAATATCTGGACTGCTCATGTGCCAGCTGGGCCCTGAGCCTCAGCAGAGTGGCAATTCCTACTCTCTGGTTCGTTGGTCTTACCCAGGTCAGCTAACAGGGAGGTGAAGTTGGTCAACCACCACACCAGGGAATCAAGAGTGCCTACAAATGTAAGCAGAGGAATTGCACGCATCATCCATGTGGAATAAGTCTCCTCTTGATCTAGAGGTGATGAGGACATCATCATCCCAGGGTCCACAGAATGGAGAAATAAAATATGAACCACAATGGACTTACCGATACTCTACTATAAGATTATTGTGATGAGTAATAGAAGAAATTTTAGCAATGAGGTGGAGAAAGTGGTCACAGTAGTTGCTGAGGGCAGGGAGCGGGTAGAAGAGATGTGATGTGGGAGTATTTTTGGGATTTTGAGTTGTCCTTAATGATACTGCAGGGTCAGATGCTGGACTTTATATATCCTGCCATAACCCACTGAATGTACTGGAGGAGAGTGGGAAGTACAGGGTAAACTATTATCTGTGTTGTGCAGCAGTGCCCCAAAATGTGTTCACCAAGTGCAATGAGTGTGCCGCAATGATGAGGGAGGTTATTGATGTGGGAGGAGTGGGATGGGGGGTGGGGAGTGGGTTATATGGGAACCTCTAATTTTTTTTGTTTTTTTATGTTTTTTAATGTAACATTCCTTGTGATCTATTAACTTTAATTAAAAAATAAATAAAAATAAAAAATAAAATTAAAGACCTAGGAGGGCAGTTAGAGGTGGCTCAAGTGATTGGGTGCCTCCTTCCAACATGGGAGTCAAGGGTTAGGTTCCCGGTGCCGCCTAAAAAAGATGATGAACAGAGAGTGAGCAAAAACAAATGAGGGGAGGGGAGAAATAAACACATAAAAATTATATCTGGATATTCTTTAAAAAAAAAAAAAAAAGAAAAAGGACCTAGATCGAGATGTTAAGAACATGGAAAGCAGGTTTGTGGTATATGAGAATTCTGTACTAGCTTTTCAATTTTTCTGTAAATCTAAAACTGTTCTAAAATAAAAAGTTAAAAAAAGAAAGATCCAAGAGGGAATGAGAAAGTGAGGAATGTTTTTATTGGGGAGTAAGTTGGGGGTAGTTAATGATCAAATACTTGGATCCCACTTAGATCTGTCACAGGCTATTTCAAAATGTGATTAAATGTTCCTTCACTAGGGTTCTATCACCAGTATGCTATAAGGAAGGGATTTTTAAAACAGTTACTCCAGCCTCCTCATTTTCTTGCATTCTATAAATAAGTACAAAGTGCCTCTCTGAGAAACTGCTAGCCCCTATAGCTCTCAAGACAAAGGTCCTGCCCTCAAGAAGCTTACAACTACTACAGGCAATTATTCACTATTAGTGCCAAGATGGTAGCATAAAGTAACATGAGGCAGAGATCAGTGGTGTTCAAGGGAAATATCCAAGAAGCAGGCTTTTAAAAAGTATGACCACAATGCAAATGATTCTCTGATTATGACTAAAGCGAAGATTATATAGTTTCTATAAATACAAACTAAAAGAAAAAGCAATAAATTGTGTATTTTTAAAAGCATGCCATTATACTTATATTTCAATTACTTAATCTTATCTTAATCCTATACAGGGTTTCTTTCCCTGGGTTGTTTTACTATGTAAACTTTTTTTTTTAAAAAGAATTGCTCAGAAAATTCAGTTAATTATCTTTTTCTTTGCTCATACACACATAATTATAATCTTTTCTTTACCCTCAAAACAATTAAAAAATGTGGAGCTTATCACCTACTATTCGGGCTTATTAGAAAAGAAGGCCCTAAGTAATGTTGCTATTCATTCATTTCATATTCATAAATCAAGATGTACTGAATGACCATTTTGTGTTTGGCATTATTCCAAAGTGGGGGAAAAAAAAAACCCCTGAGAATATTCAAGATTAAAATTGACACAACTGGGAAGTGGACATGGCTCAACTTATAGAGTGTCTGCCTACCACATGGAGGGTCCAAGGTTTGATCCCCAGGACCTCCTGACCCGTGTGGTAAACTGGCCCATGCGCAGTACTGTCACACGCAAGGAGTGCTGTGCCATGCAGGAGTGTCCCTGCATAGGGGTGCCCCAAATGCAAGGAGTGCGTTCTGCAAGGAGAGCCGCCTTGGGTGAAAAAAGCCTGCCCAGGAGTGGCACCACAAACACGGAGAGCTGACAGAGCAAGATCATGCAACAAAAAGGAGACGCAGTTTCCTAGTGCCCCTGGATAATGCAAGTGGACGCAGAAGAACACAGAGCAAATGGACACAGAGAGCAGACAAACGGGGGTGAAGGGGAGAGAAATAAATAATAAATAAATCTTAAAAAATAAAATAAACACAATTATTTAAAAATAAAATATTGGTTTTGTAGTCTGAGATTTTACATTTAGTTCTATGATCCATTTTGAGCTAATTTTTATACATGGTGTAAGTTATACACTGAGATTCAATTTTTGTAAATGGATAGCCAACAATTAACAGCACCATTTGTTGAAAAGACTATACTTTTTCCACTGAATTACTTTCGCAATTTTGTAGGAAATCAATTAAACATACCTATAGGTCTATTTCTAGGCTCTCTCTTCTGTTCCACCGATATATTTATCTATCTTTAGGTTAATGCCTCACTATCTTGATTACCGTACCTTTAGAAGTCTTGAAATCGTTAAGTCCTTCAAATTTGCTCTTTTTCAAAGTTGTTTTGGCTATTCTGTTTTTTAATTCAACTTAAATTTTAAAATCAGTTTCTCAGCTTCAACATAAAAGACTGCTAGGACTTTGACTGGGGCAATGTTGAATCTACAGACCAATTAGGGAAAACTGAAATGTGTACAATATTGAATCTTATCATAAACATGGGATTTCCCTCTACCTAATTTAGGTTATCTTTGATTTGTAGTTTTCAGTGTACAGGTCTTACAAATCTTTTATCAGATTTACCTCTAAGTATTTCATATTTTGATCCTATTATAAATTGTACTGTTTTTCAAATTCAATTGCAATTGTTTGTTGCTAGTATGTTAAGACAAAATTGATGTCTGTATATTGATCTGCACCCTTGCTAAACTCACTAGTTCTAGCCACCTTTTTATAGACTGCATAGGATTTTATATATATGATTACATCATCTCTGAATAAGGATAGTTTTAGGTAATCCTTCAAAAACGGTATGGCTTTTCCTTCCTTTTTATTTTATTTTTTTGCCTTACTTCTGCTATTTAAATGTTTACAAGAAGTGTTGAGAGCAAATTCTTGCCTTATTACTTATCTTAAGGAAGAAAACATTCAGTCTTTCTCTCTCAAGCATGATATTATCTGTAGGTTTTTAGAGAGGTCCCTAGAAATGTTATTTGCTGAGTTTTCATCAGGAATGGGTGTTGGATTTTGTTAAATGCTTTTTCTGCATTTAATTAAGATAATCTTATGATTTGTCTTTTTTATTATTAATATGTTAGATTATACTGATAGGCTTTTCTAATGTAAAACCAACCTTGCTTTCCTGAGATAAGCCCTACTTGGTCATGCTGTATTATCATTTTTATATATTGAATGATTCAATTTCCTAAAATTGTGTTAAGAATTTTTGTACCTATGTATACAATGGATGCTGATCTGCAGTTTCCTTATAACATTTTGTGTGGTTTTGGTATCATGGCAATGCTAGCTTCCTAGAATGAACTGGAAAGAATTACCTATCAATCTTCTGGAACAGCTTAGGTAGACTGATATTATTTCTTCCTTAAATATTCACTGAATTTACCAGTGAAGTGATCTGGGAAGGTTTTCTAACTACAAATTAAATTTCTTTAATAGATATAGGACTATTCAAGTTATCTACTTGATTTTTGCGTGAGCTTTAGCAGTTTGTGTCTTTACAGGCACTCATTCTTTTTATGTTAGTTGCTGTATTTTTTGGCATGAAGTTTATAATATTCCCTTATTCTCCTTTAGCTGTAGACTCTAGTGATATCACTCTCTCATTCCTGATACTGATAATTTGTATCTTCTTTTATTCCATATCAGTATGGTTAGAAGTTTATCAATATTTTATTGGCCTTCTTAAAGAATTTTTGGTTTCACTCATCTTCTTTACTGTTTTTCTATTTTCTATTTCATTGATTTCTACTCTAATCTTTATTATTTCCTTCCTCTTATCTTTTTATTTAAATTATTATTTTTCTCGTTTCTTAAAGTAGAAGCCAAGGTCATTTATTTGAGATATTTCTTCTTTTCTAGTACAGGTATTGCTTTAGCTGCTTCCCACAAATATTGATATGTTGTGCTTCCATTTTCATTCAGTTTAACATACTTCCTTTTTTTTTTTTAAGATTTTATTTCCCCCCCCTCCATTGTCTGTTCTTAGTGTCCATTCGCTGTGTGTTCTTCTGTGTCTGCTTGCTTTATTCAGCAGCAGTAGGAAATTGCACCTCTTTTTTGTTGTGTCATCTTGCTGCGTCAGCTCTCCATGTGTGTGGTGCCACCCCTGGGCAGGCTATGTTTTTTTCACATGGGGCGGCTCTCGTTGCGGGGTGCACTCCTTGAGCATGGGGCACCCCTACGCAGGGGACACCCTTGCGTGGCACGGCACTCCTTGTGCATGGAAGCACTTCATGTGGGCCAGCTTACCACACGGGTCAGGAGGCCCTTGGGATCGAACCCTGGACTCTCCATATGGTAGACAGACACTTTATCAGTTTAGCAATGTCTGCTTCCCTAACACACTTTTTAATTTCTCCTTTAACCCATGAGTTATTCAGAATTGTATTATTTGGTTTCTAAATTCTTTGGTATTTTCCTACCATCTTTTTGTTATAGATTTCTAACTTAGTTACACTGTGGGCTGAAAGCATACTTCACATGATTTGAATCATTTTAAATTTGAGACTTGTTTTATGAAATTTCTGTGTATACTTGAAAAGAGTGGATGTTCTGCATTTAAATATAATAAATATGCAATGAGTATTTATAACATGCATAATGTAACTATTACACACATATGATGTTATAATAAACATTTTATATATATAATAAATGTTATTAATATTTCTAAGCAAAGTGATGCCCTAAAGTTTCAAAGAATTGGTCTGTCTATTCTCTGCCCATGTCAGATTACTTACATGTTACTATAATTTCATTCTTTAAAAAAAATTTTTTTGAACAAATCAATTTTGATACATAGTAATAAAAAGTATACAATTTATCCAAATCCAATCAATGATATTTGGTATAATTACATAGTTGTGCACTTATCACTTCAATCATTATTAGAGCATTTTCATTATTTCCATAAAAATAATAATAAAGAACAAAAACTAGATAAGTAAATTCTTCACCTCTCAATCTATCTTCCCCTGCAGTACAAAGCTGTTATTTCTGGCTATTCTTGCACTATTATTATTTATTTATTAAGCAATGTTATTGAGATATTTATATAACATTCAATCTATCCAACTCAATGGCTTTAATATAATCACAATGTTGTGCATTCACCACCATGAAAAAGTTTAAAACAAATTCATTACTCCAAAAAGAAAAACCCCTTAGCAGTCCTTCCTCAGCCTATATAACCTCTAATCTAATTCACCTTTATAAATTGATATATATGTACATTTTATATAAAAGGAATCATACAGTATGTAGTACTCTGTGTCTGGTTTCCTTCACTTAACATAATTGTTACTATAATTTCAGTCTTTACTGAAAGTATTTTTAAAATGTTAGGCTCATTACCTACCATTTGGGCTTACTGGAAAACAAAGTAAAGTTATTATTCATTCATCTATTTCTCATTTAACAAATACATCTTGAATGCTTATTGGAATGCATTATTCAAAAGGAAGAAAATACATGCTGAGAAAATGCAAGGTTAACATTACATAATTATTCAAAAATAAAATACGATAACTTTTAAGTCTGTACAAGGTAAATCCTGATTTATATCCCCAGAAAAGCAGTGAAACCAAATCATTTTCTCTGTGACCCAAAGAAATTAATTACTGCTTGGTTTTTAGTAAGAAATTACCCTTATAGAACCTGGCCTTTTAAGGGTAGAGTGCACTCTCTTTATAAAGTATGAAGTAGCAGAGTAACCTGAAAGAAATATGGCTTTTCAATATCTTTTGAAACAGATCTTCACAGAGCAGTTTACTTTGCATTATGGTTATATATTTTGAAGAGATGGGCATTTTAAATATAATTTATAAACAACTTTAGAATATTTGTACCACAAGTTTCTTCTTAAGAAATAAGAACATGCCATATTAAATAAAAACTCCAAATTCATAAAGACTGCTGAGTGCTGCAGAGCACCTAGCACAATGTCTGGCACAGTGTAGATACTCAATAAACATATATTGAATAGAAACAAAGCACACAATTCAGGTATTCACCATCCTAATAAAAAGTATACAACATGCTTTTTTTATAATTCTCTTTTAGGTTATATTGTTAATAAATTGAATATGGCCCTTATACATTATTCATTCAAGGCATATAATAAAATATTTTGTCTGTACCATTTTAGTGTGTTTTTCTAAGTCATTCTTTTGAGAAAAATATTTATGACTGTTACTAGTTACACCAAATATCAAAGTACAAAGTTAGCTCAGACATTCTCAGTGATTTAAAAACATCTTTATCAGACTCATTAAAAAGAAAACACTAAATACTTATCATTAGAATAAAGAAGGCAAGAAGAACAAAGACTAGATAAAGTGGTAACCAAATATTAAAGGTAACTATAAGGTTCATGACTGAGCTGAGAAAACACAACCATGCTAAAACGGAGACAGACTCAGAGCTTTCATCCCTACTTTTTAACCACTGTTCAACACTGTTCTAGAAGTCCACCTCCTAGTACTTTAAAAAGTTCAAAATAGGCATTAAATAAAAAAGAGATCAAAGGATTTTTAAACTTACTGGTAAGTGTTCAAGTAATGAAGTTACACTCTCAGACACATATATTATACTTCCATCTGTCATGATTGCTAAAAAAAAACCATCAAGAGCCTGAAATTAAACATAACGGTCAGTCAAATGAAAAGAAAAACGTATTTCACATTAGAAATAAAAATTTAAGATAAATGGTAAGTACTTAATGCAATTTATTTCTAAATATCCGGAGTATTGTCAAAATGCTAGTCTTTCTTCTCTTATTACCTGTACACACAGATAGACACATTCACACACATACATAATGTACTTGAAGATGCTAACAGCTATTGTCTTCAATAATATGTCAGGCACCCAGGAGAACACATTATTATAGGGGTTCTTAACCTTTTTGTGTTTCACAGACCCCTTTACCAGTCAGGTGAAAACCATGGACCCCTGACTAAGTCTACACTGTACTGTGTATTACTTAATAAATACATCACACCTGCACCAACTTGTCCCCACACAAATAATGTTTTTTTTAAAATTTCAATTCAAGCTCACAGACCACTTGTTAAGAAGCCCTGCATTATTATTTTTTTGAATATGTTAACGGAGAGGTATATTATTGAAGTATAGGGAGATATATGGGGGGTAAACTGATAGGTGTGCTGGGAAATTAAGCTTAAACACTAGGCTGGGGTGAAATTATGAAAGGCTTTGAATACCAGGTTAAGACAAAAGAACTTTGTTCTGTACACAATGGGAAGCCAAGAGAAGGTTTTAGAGCAGGGAGGTTGTGCTCTAAGAAGTGTAGTATGGAAGCATTGTTTTTTAAAAAATGGATTAAGAGGGAAAAGAAAACTGAGTTAGGAAAACGTCAATGGTCTTCAGAATAGTTGGGAGTTTCATTCCTATCCTCCTTAGTAGCAGGAATAGAGGGTAAAAAGAACTTAGATGTGCATTGAGGAATGTGAAGTTAAAGTTCAGGAGAGAAGTAGGAGCTGGGGATAAAAGACTTAACAATAAACCACTCCTGCACTTAACATATTACAGAGTATTTTGATGTGAGAATCCTAGATAGAGAAGTGACAGCTGAAGAAGGGGTGCAAACGAGAAAAGCATGCCAAAGACAAAATTCTTGGGGGGCAGGTTGGGATCTACATATGAAGACTAGAAGGGAAAATGCCAGAGAAAATCCCAGAGATGATAAAATACAATGTTGTCAAGGAAGTCAATGGAATAGACAATGACAGGGTAAGTAGGGAGGAAGAGGAATGGTTCAAAGAAAAATGAAATCAAATATAGCAAGGGCCAAGAACTTAAGAAATGAATTTTGGTGACTTTTAAAAATGTCATCTCAATAGAGAGGAGATTCAGACTACAATGAATTTAGGAATGAGTGGATGATCAGAAGGCATAAAACTCTCATGAAAGTTAGAGGTGAAAAAAGGGAGAAAGGACAGTAATTTTAAGTAGGACAAGTATCAAGTGAGGCTTTTTTTTTTTTTAGGTAAGTGGCTGAAGTATAATTGCAGGTTGAGGTAAAGGAAGATCCAGTAAAGAAGGTGAAGACATACAGCATCAAAGATATTCTTAAGAGGGATTCTTCTTCTCCTATCAAAATAGTTATTAATATCAAATTAAATTTTAATTTCTTATTCTATTATGGACCTCTCTCAATTATGAAGGAGAGCAAACTCTATGAGGAACCATGTCAATCATTCATCACTACATCTATAGCACCTAGCATATGTCTGGTACACAGGAAATAAAAAATACTTGTAGTTCATAATTTATGGACCCAGGAGTTTAGAGCAATCTCTCTCTAATTTTAAGTAATTGTTGAAGTAATATATTGAATGAATGGAAAAATCTTATTCTATCTGAGGTGAGATTTGTATATCAGATAAAAGTTAGTTGGGTAGATGCCTACATTCTAGGATGACTCAGACAGACTCATTCTTTGCTAATGCTTAGAGAGGAGTGGAGATCTTGTTGGTTAAGTAAACTCATGAAATTATAAAAGCCTCCTTAGTACAATAATGCCAGTATTATAATTTCACAAGGAATAGGGTCAAAACGATGTAATAAGAATATGCTTTTCTCATGTAAAGCTAGATTGTGTCATCACTGAAGGCAAATTAATATTTACTGTATTTGCTCTTAGGATATTTGAAAGGAATGGGGATGCAGCTCACTTATGTAAAGAGAATGAACTGAAATCAGACTCTGCCTTTTCCTCTTTCAAAGGAGGCAAAGATTAAGCAGAGAAGACACCTCTACCAGCATCTTGCCAAAGGCTTGAACAACACAAGAAAGAACTCAGGGCCCAGACTTCTACTGAGTGGAGGGATGGAGGGATGTAGTATCCCAAGGAGATATGTGGGTACAGGAAACTGAAGGGGCCTTGAGGCAAGTCTTCAGGAGGAAGGAAGGGTAAGACAGAGGACAGCCTCATCCCAACACTGAAGACCATGAAGCATTCCCTTCTCCATATTGTATGATATCAGGGAAAAGGACAGTACCTCATTGTGGATCTAAAGCCAAGATGAAACTGACAGGGCACTAGCCTTTCTTTTGGAGATTATAGCCAGCAGCCAAGAGGAAAGAATTATATCCTAACAGATGACATCACACAGATGATTTTGCATAGAGTTCTGCTCAGGCTAAATTGCCCTGATTTCTTTGCCAAAAATACATTTGACATTAAGAAATAAATAAATAAATTCAACATTTTTCAGGAATGTGATCCTAAAAGCTGTGCAGATAATCATGAAAGAATTAATTTATATTTTCAAAAACTATAATACATTTTAAAAAGTTTTCTCTGCAGTATGTTATAAAAAAGTGTTCTAGTCTTTAGATTCTTTATTTTCCTTTGATACATATGTATGCATGCACCACACATGTTGGCTATTAATAAAAAATTACCCATTGCAAAGAAAAATTTAAGAAAATGTATTTATGTTGAGCTTATTAATGAAAAATTTACCTTCATTAAGGGTGTAAATAAATCAGAGTAGATATTGTACCTATTTTTTAATTCATAAGAAATTTTAATACCAGTAGGGCAGGATAAATACATACTTTATGATTAACAAAGAAGGTTTAATTACACAGTTTGTACTGAGAATATAATTACAGTAAAATAGAAATTAATTAAATGAGTTATTTCTTTTGTCTATTGTAGACATTAGCTTCTCTGCACCCTTTCATAAATAATACATTACTTACATCTAAAGAGATCATTTTAGACGATGTCAAACTATTTTTTAGAGGAAAAAATAATTAACACAATTGGGAACCACTGTTTGGTTTATAATAGAAGTTTACACTAATTTAAACAGCCAGTTATTTTGCTAAAAGTTCTGTGCCATGACCAAATGTCACTGAAAAGAAAAGTATCATGAGAGGCAATGTGTGCACACAGTGGCTAAAAGTGTGAGCTCAGAGGTCAGCCTGTCTGCAAAGAAAACTTATTAACTGTTTTCTTTGGGCAAGTTTCATAATTTTCTTGCTTCTCAATTTCCTCGTTTATAAGGATAGGGATAATAATAGTGCCTACTTTGTGAAAAGAATCAGTTGTTATTTTTCAGATGTATGTACAGGTTTAAATTTTTACAACATATTCACTCTTTAATAAAATTTTCATATGGCAACATTTCTACTTTAATACACAAAGACATAATTAATCCAGCAATTAACTATTCCATCTAAAGCATAAAAAGAAACTCAATTCATTAATTTACAAAATATTCTATCTTGCTTCAGACATAAGCCATTATATAAAAAGACTTGAGACATGGCCACTACATAAACATACATGACACAGACAAATGGTTAAGGTCTAAAATAATAGACCTAAACCAACCATTTAAGAACTTACTAAATTATTTAATAACTTCTACATCCCCACCTCAATTGCTTTCCTGTACTCTTCATGTCTACTTTCTCTTATATGTCTATTTTTCTTGTTTTTAACTAATACCTTCAGAGTACACCAACTGTTTCCTATTTAATATAGGTTTTCAGAGAAATTTGATATTAAACTCTGTGTACTTTGCCTGCACAGATGATATCAAATATTATTCTACAGGGGAAAGTAGAAAAATAAAGTTAATAGGTATGAGTGGCTCAAATATTTTTATAATAGGCTAAATGAGAGATTATAAGTTCTGCAATTAGAAGCAAAAATGCTTTTTTGACAGAATTCAAAAAGAATTCTGTTAAAACATTTGCTCATTTCATTTAGAAGTTTCTGATTGAATTGAGTTGCTTTTCAATGTATATTTCACTTTATATTTTCAAAATATTTCATTATTTTGTTTCATTTCTAAATGTGGGTCTTAATTTATTGTTAAAAAATATTCTACAGTCCAGTAGTACACATTTTATAATAACTAAAATGTAATGAGTAATACTTATTTTTTGTTTAAATGTTGTTCGTACAGCCTCAGGTTGAAAATCCGGTAGCTAAAGATTTTCTATTTTTAATATGGCTCTAAAAACTGAGCTAATACTTGAAATGTGAAAATTTGGCATTGCTTTACCACACAGGATTATTTGCTTACAAAACTTACACTGTTTAACTTTAATTAAATGTATTATTTACTAGATTTACATTGAAATAAAGCTTTTCAATATTAAATATTACTAAAACCATAGAACAGTTGTCACCCTTATGATTTTTTTTGAGTAAAATAAAACTTTTCAAAAATTAAATCTGAACATACCTCTAACATTAATTGTGTAAACTCTTCATTACTGAGGAATGTAGGTTTCCAGTCCTGTCGAATTTCACTAGCATCTGACTGTGCAGTGATTTCTGAAAACAAAATTATGTAAAACATTAGTGGCAAATTCTAACCACTGGGAGGAAATAATAAAGTCCTACAAGTTGCTGTCTCTCTTTCCACTCTGAATAAAAGAGAGAAACATAGGCAATAACTTTTATTGGTCTAGGTATCAGGAGGTCCAGGTTTTGGTATGATAAAATACTTGAAATAATGGTTTCTTGGATTTGATTCTTGGTCTCTGCCTTTCTCTGGGGAGCCCTGATGGCCTCTGTTGATGAGATAGGGCTGAGATTTCTTCCTACTTGACACAATGAGTAAACAATAAAAGTCATCTTTTTTTTTTTTTAATTTATTTTATCTATTTATTTCTTCCTACCCCCTCGTTGTTCGTACTTGTTATGTCTGTTAGTCTTCTTTCTTTAGGAGGCACTGGGAACCGAACCTGTGGGAGGTGCCGAATCACTTGAGCCACCTCTGTACCCTGCTTTGTTTTGTCTCTCATTATGTTTTTCTTCTTGGGTCTCTAATTGCGTTATCTTGTTGCATCAGCTTGCCATGTCTGCCCGTCGTGTCAGCTCGCTGTCTTGCTCATCTTCTTCAGGAGGCACCAGGAACCTCCGTTCCCTACTTTGTTGTGTCTGTCATTATGTTTTTCTAGTGTCTCTTGTGTTATCTTGTGGTGTCAGCTTGCTGTGCCTGCCTGTTGTGCCAGCTCACTGTCTTCTTGAGGAGGCAATGGGAACTGAACCAGGGACCTCCCCTGTGGTAGGCGAGAGCCCAATTGTTTGAGCCACATCTGCTTCCCTAAAAGTCATCTTTTACTGCCATTAACTCAGAATAAGCAGACATAAAGAAGTTTGCTCTAAGCATTAGGAAGAAATTCTGTTTTTTTTCTTTCCTTCCTTTCCTTGATAGTCAGTTGGTACTATGTAGAAGGCAGAGAGTACAGTGTGAGCCTAGAAGAAAGGAGCCATGGCTGAGATCAACCTACTTTTAAGAAGGCAGACCTAAGCTTGCCTGCTTGCCAAGCAAAAAATTCCTCCCAGTCTTAGGTGCTCTATTTTTTATTGCATGGTGGAGATTTATTTTTTCTCTATAGTTATTGAATAAAATTAATTTGGTTCTCAAGGGATAATCAGGAAAGGTCATTATTAATACCAGCTTCTTAATCTATTCCCTTTTTTTTTTTTTCTATTTTTAAAATTTTAGATTACAAAAAAGTTACAATGAAAATATAGGGGATTTCCATATACCCCATCTCCCCCCCGCCCCCATTTCCCCCTATTAATAACAACTTACAAGAGTGTGGTGCTTTTGTTACAATTGATGAACACATACTGAAGCACTGCTACTAACCATGGTCTATAGTTCATGTTATGGTTTCTACTTGGTACCATACAATTTTGTAGGTTTTGACAAAATGTATAATGGCCTGTACCCATTATTGCAATATCATGCAGAGCAATTCCAGTGCCATAAAATGCCCTATTGTTCCACCTATTCTTTCCACCCCTACCCCTCTGAACCTCTGGTGACTACTATCTTTATATTAGTGTTATAAGTTCTTCCCTTACTACAACAATAATAAATCTATTTTGGTCCATGGTTGCATAGCCCCCCTTATGTTTGTTCATTCTTCAGTCCTGAGGATTTGGGGATGGTAATGCCTGCTCTGCTTCAGATTGGGGGGGAGCTTAGATCTTCTAGGGCAGATGGAAGGAACTGCTTTGCTTGCAGTTGTAGATATTCTTTACTTTCTGGGATGGGGGGAGGTGGTCTATTTTAATGAATCAAAAAGATTTTGGGCAAAAATTTTAGAGTAATATTTGCAGAGTAATTTTGCTTAGTGTCTTCTGTTTATGTTCTTCTTAGTGGTAGGGAGATGGTCAAGAATTTGGAGATCCCTGGTTTGGAGCAAACATTTTATGACAGTTAATACTATTTCATTTTGTAATATACTTTTAATGGATTTAGCTGGAAGAAAACTATTCATAATTGATGAAATCAAAAGTACTTAGGTAACAAATATTTTTCCATTCTTAAATGCAGACATATTACAACTAGGCAGAATAAAAATTATAAAAGCATTATATCCTAGATTATACTCTATAAAATATACTGTAAAAGTATGGGCTGAGTTGTGTTGTTATTTTTTTACCAGATATATAAATATAGCATATTAAATTGGTACCCCAAATTTGCATGTTAGAAATAGCTGTACTAGAATATACAGTAACTAAGATGTAAAGCTACCAGTTCTTTGGAATGCCATTATGCTTTTGAGAGTCACATTAATTATATACTCTCAAAAAACAGAATTTAAATGCACAAGTAAATCCCACCATTTAGTCAAACACAGGCCTATTTTAGAGTAATAAGTATGTAAGAATTACTTTTAAATTTGAGGTGAATTTTATTTTTGTGAAAAGTAGATATTAATTTTGAAAAACAAAAACAAAAAATCTTAATGCTAAAAGTAATCCTCTACTGTCAGAGGAAAAGGCATGCATTTTATTTCACTGCAATTCATTAAACAATTTATTTACTGAACTCCTACAATGCATAAGAGAGACTGATTTCAAGGAGTGTACAACCTAAAATGGAGCACTGATGTTAATGAGAATGCTATTGTATTTGTGAAGGTGAAATGTGATGATAGTGGTAGCAGTAAAAATTAGGAGAGTGAATGTAAAATGGTGTAATCGTGTGGAAAGCAGAATGGCAGTTCCTCAAAAAGTTAAACAGAGGATTAACATGTGATCTATCAGTTCTACACCTAGCTATATACCCAAAGAAACTGAAAGCAGGGATTCAAACAAACACATATACATTGATGTTCACAGCACATTATTCACAACAGTTCAAAGGTGGAAACAATCCAATGTTACATCAACAGATGAACAGATAAACAAAATGTGGTACATACAAACATGGAATATTATTGAGCAGTAAGAAGGAGCAAAGTTCTGAAACAGGCTGCAAAATAGATGAACCTTGAAAACACTACACTGAGTGAAGTAAAACAAGGCACATAAATACTGTATGATTTTACTTGTATGAAATATCTAGAAATAGTAATTTCAGAGGCAGAAAGTAGATTAGAGGTTGCTGGGGGGAAGGGGTGGGAGATGAGGAGATTGTTCCTTGATAGGTACAGAGTGAATGTAAATTTCAGAAATTTTAAAATAAAATTAATTTTAAGAAATGAAAAGCAATTTTGACACATTTACAAAAGAATCAACAGAAGTCAACAACTGATCAGATATGCAAATAAAGATGAAAAACATTCAAAAGTCTTTTCAGGTTGGAGGCCTGCATGACTGAAAGGATGCTGGTATAAAAATGGAAAAAGGAAAGCTGGGAGAAAGAGTTGGCTTGTAAATATGGAAAGGAATACAGTCTTAAATGTGTTGAATTTGAGGACCTGTAAAAGAAAGACCCAGAAGACCAAGACTGATAAGTTGCATCAGAAGGATCTAGGATATAGTAGGCACTGAATAAATCCTTGTTGAATGCAAGAAGGAACACATTAGGGAATTTTTAAAAAGGCAACAGACTTCTCTCTCTTAAAAAGCATCATGGCTGAGATTTTAACTCATTATACTTTAAGGGAGAGAATGTTATTAAAAACGGCATCCATTATACAAAGGTGAAAATTTACCTTTATGTTTTCGTAAAAAATCAATGCTCTTCTGTAGAACAGTGGATTTGTCCATCTTTCTAGCATTACCAGGAAGCATGGATCCCAGTTCTTTAATAAGAACATTAAATTGATCTCTACGCTTCTTTTCAGATTTGTTTCTAGACACTCTGATGAAATGAAAAATTAAATAAGCAGTTTTAAAACAAACCATTTAATCTCTTTAATTACACAAATAGTTTAATGCAATGTTCAAGTTGGAGATGACTACACAGCACGTACTTCTGGCAATATAGATGCTAATAAATATTTATTTTCTAGGTTATCAACAATATATAGTTTGTTAATTTGGGTAGTAATTCATCATCACTAAAGAAATTTTTACATAAGCAATTGGACACATGTTTTGATTAAAGTGAAAGTAAGCAAAACTGCGTTCGAATCTCAGGTTTTATTTACTTGGATATTTACCAAGAATTGTGTTTTCCTTACAAAATTACTGAGATACTTTTTGTGCATATACATATAACATGTTAGGATAAAATTATCCATCCAATATAACTTTTAGATCATAAATAGAAATCTAAAAACAAACTCTCTCTGCCAGGCTTACCCACCCTGTCTTCTTCATTCAATTCATTATACTCCCATATCCCAGCCTCAAAAAGACTGTAACCATTTGTTTGCATACTTGTCTCTTCATTAGCTGTGAGCTCCTTGAAAATAGAGCTCAAATTTTTCATCTAAGCACTGAAGAGCAATACCTAACAAACAGTAAGCACTCAAAATACACATGCTAAATGAATAATTACTACTATTCTATGGAAGCAGAATATATAAATTACAGGTAGACAAATAGGTAGGTTTCATTTTATAAAACAGGGATCTTTTGGAAAAGTCACATACAAGTATCTTGAACTACAATTAACTGAACTATATTTGCTAACTGAGTTAATGAAAGGTAATTTTTAGCTCGCTTTTGACTGATTTCAATATAGCCCTGATTTGTAATTCTTTGACTTTAAGATTCTCAGCAATCCTCCCACTCTCTCTTCTCTTCTTATACATATGTGAAGCAGTAATCAGTAAACAAACACCTAGTTGTACTGGGAGCTCTTAAAAATTAAATAAAGGCAATTCTTTATAAATCAAATAATCATTCTGTTATACCTCTAATTATCTGCTTTGTAAAGTCAGATTTTCTAATTCTGTTTTTGTTTAAGTAAAGCAGAGTAGTTTTCTAAAAGGTCAGAGGAAAATTTTATTTAATTTAATATTGATATTCTAAGTTTTTCCCACCTGGCTAATATATTTAAATTCTTAAGGTAGTTAGCTTTTGGAAACTTTGTAATTTACTAGTTATTTTCTATTACATTATTATTCAATTATTAACTATTTTACATCTCAAAGAGAACTACCTTTTTGCTTTGTCCTTGTCATCTTCTTCCACCAAGCCATCAAAAATACTAACGTCATCTCTAAAAGAGAAAAGTGAATAGAGAAAATAAGAGCAGACTCACTATGCAACAGGAACACTAAAATGATGTCAATCAATTCAGTTACATCCTAGCTTTTTGTAAAGTTAATGGTTTGCATAAATTGAAACCCATAACCAATTTAGACTTAGAAAATCAAAGTTTAGCCATGTTTTAGTTATATTTGTTAATGTTTATTGCATATGTAGATTTAAAAGTTATTTACTTAGCTCTACCATGTATGCAACATAAGAATTAAATTTAACCAGAGGTTAATTATCTTGTTTCAAATTTTTAGAAATCAATGATAACCTACAGAAAATCAGAATATTGCCATTATATAAAATTATTCACTTGAAATTATTTTTATTAATTATAATAGCATAATTAAAAATGTTTTCTGAGACATACACATTATAAAATCACAAATTACTTGTAAACATGACAATAGCTAACATATTAACTTATATTTATAATTTTCATTCATTTATTGATTAATTTGATAAATGTTTATTAGCACCCATGTGCCAGGCTCTGTTCTAGATGTGGTTACAGAGCAGTGAACAAGACATATAGGTCCCTGCTCTCCTGCAGCTTATCTTCTAGTGGAAAGAAACAAGAAAATGTTGGATAAGTTTTATTTTTTAAAAAGGAGTGGTGTTTTAGTTACTAGGTGGTTACTTTAGACTGAGTGGTCAGGGAAGGCCTTGGTGGAGGTGGGGACCTTTGAGCTGAAATGTAAGTGACAAGAAAGAGCTTGCCATGGGGAGATCTAGGGAAAGAGTCCTTTAACGAATGAAATCAAGTGCACTGGTGACTAACCCCTACTTAAGGAGCAATATTAAATGGTTTCAGGCAATTTATGAACTTCTACATGAATTCACTATTCACTCCTTTACCATACTTCTGTGGCCTTTAAAAGTGTCTGCTGGACTCATTATTAAAATCAACCGCAAATACTGTTTCGTAGGGGTTTTTTAACTGGAGGTCCATATATGGACTTCTGGGATTCCATGTATGCCCTGACTTCTAAAAACTTCTGTGCGTATATGAATTTTTCTGAGGAGAGGGTTTAAAACATTCATGACACAGAAAATCAGGAACCTATTGCTTATTGTCTGAATCTGAATACTCAAATGTTATTCCTAGATGTCACCTTGTCTACAGTGGGTGGCAACCACTCAGAAGCATAAACCCAAATTCCTATTTAAGCCCTCAAGGGCAATGATGAAATAGCCTTTTACAGGAGAAGACTAATCATAAATTCCATCTACAACTATGGCATAACCCAAAGCTATTGGCAGTAGTACAGGCAGGCCTCTCTGAGGAAACTCCTTGTCCTTAAGGTTCTGGTAGAGTATTTATCTTCACTATTTAGTTCACAGGGAAGGAAGGCTACCCCCAGATGTCAAGATTCATTTCTGTATACAACTCTAGCCAAAAAACTCTTTAAAAATTCCCTATGGAAGAACCACACAGCACAGTACAGTAAAAGCACAGTAACTTCAGATGCAGACAGACGAACACAAATCAAAATTCTGGCTCATCACTTACTAGTTGTATAACCTTAAACAATCTTCCTGATCTATATGTTTCCTTTCTGTAAAACCTCATGGGATTATTGTAAAATTATATGAAATAATGTTTTAAAAAGCATTCTATACATTACCTGCTAGAGAGTAATGCTTAAAAAATTGTTACTGTATTTCATCAAATCTAAGATATCATTGACTATAAGACTAGCAATTATTTTAAGTGCCACTAAGAAAAAAAATGCTACCAATTAAACTATGATAAGCCAATTGTAATATGTATCCCAATTTCAGAGATGTTAAAATGTAAAAAACAACAACAAAATTTTAGATTCAGAGAAATATGGAGGCTTACCTTTAGCCCAATATTAAGATTTCAACTAGTGAAATCTTAACCAAAGGCAATTCTTATCAGTCACAAATGCTAAGATGCTTCAAGGGATGGAGTTATGGCACCAAGAGATAAGGAGAAACCCGATAAGAGATAAAGGAGACAGAAGACTCCATAAGGTGCCAAGGAAATACTTGCAATTGTTACAATTGGTTTCAGAGCAGCCCTGACCAAATAACACAAAATCACAGCTCAAGACCTGTTTAGAACACGAGCCATACACTGCTGACTTTGGCTCTAAATAACACTGGTGTACCTTACTCTTACACTATGTTCAACATATAGATTGCACCTAGTAGTAATTATGTTTAAGCATAAAACTTCTTTATATCAGGCTGATGTAGACCATTACTCTCATAGTGAATTTTAAAGTATCTTTATATAATTCAAAATAAAAGAGTCTCTAAAAACATACCTGTCAACAATCGAGCTCATTTTACTACAGCTTACGGTAAACAACATAACATATTACGTTTTCGTCTTGTGGTAGACATTTGTACTTCTCCTTGGGTGAAAAGAAAAATAAATGGCCATTAGTTTTCTAAAAAACTTATTTCTACCAACAAAGTTTTCTTGAGAAATACTGTATGTCATCACAGAGACTTCAAAATGTTTTTGTTTCATTTGTACTAGAGGCTGAATACTATTTTCAAGGAAATACCTTTGGCTGGGGACATTTGAGGTTTTTTTCCTTCTCAAAAGGACTACGGGAAAAAAAATTCAGGTTCATAATTCACTTCCTATTATAAAATAATCAAATGAAAAAAAAATCACTCAATATTCAGTATATATAGTCAATTCTCATTATTCATCACAAACACTACATTAGCAGATCCTGAACCACTGCCCCTAGGAGAAATACAGGATTAGGTTCCTGCCAGCCTCTGGTCTTAACATTTTCATCAACTGATCAATACATAATCTTGCTTTATGTGTGTTTCTATTTAAAGAGACCTTACTTTATATGGTTGATTTATTAAGATTGAACTCACAACCAATAGCACTATAACTCCTGTTTGAACTTGCAAAGTTTAACACATCTCATTTTTTTGTGCTTAGGAACACCAGAGAGCACCTGAGCACATAGGGTCCATTTTACACAGTAAAATCACCAACAAAAAAACACAAAAATGTGAAAAATGTAACACTAAATATACTGTGTAAGGCGAGCTGAAAACAGTAAGGCAGAGAGTTACCGTGTTCAGCCTTAGCCGGGAATGTACCTGTGAGTTGATTCAAATTTTTTGCTGCTCTGCAACATGTCTGCAAATGACCATGAAAGCACCACAACTACTGATTTTGTAGCTAAAATAAATTTTAGCAAGTAAACAAATTCACAAAAACAGAATCTACAAATAATGAGGACTGAGAGTAAGACTATCTAACTATAAATAGGCTGCAATAACAGCATCTAATCAGCATGTATCATCCAATCAATAAGAAATTATTGAAAGCCTATTTCCTGCTAAACATGGTTGGCTTTGGGGATACAAGGATGAAATGACATTGTCCCTCACTGTAGGCAGAAATCTGCAATTGAGTAGGAAGACAGATGTCTAAATAATTATAAGAGATATAAGAAAGGTATATATAGTGTAATGGCATCACTAAGAAAGGAACAATTAAGTACACTCATGAGAAATAAACCAAGAGGGGAGTCAGGAAATAATTCTTGATGACAAGTCAGTCAGATAGTCTGCTATGAAAATATGGACCAGAAACCAACAGGAGCAGCATCTGAGAGCTTGTTAAAAGGAGGAATCCTGAGCATCACCCCATATCTACCGAATTAGAATATGTATTTTAACAAGATCTCCATGTAATCTGAATGACTATTGACATCTAAGAAGCAAGAGATTAGAGGACAAGAAGAGATGATCACTGAAAGGCTTCTAAGTCACAGGAATAGCAAAGGCACAGGTCTTCATAAAAAGAGACAGCACCGTATTTGAGAAACATTAGTGTTTTCCTTAGAGAAAATTCTAGGCATGCTTTAATTTAAAGTTTTAATTACTAGAGAAAGAATTTAAAAGAATTAAAAAATAAAGAATACGAGTGATAGAAGTGAAGGCAAGCACAGAGAAGAGAGTGTTATTGTAAAGAGTCTCATACCCAAATGACGAATTAAAACAATGCTATAAAACTGAATCACAAAATAAAACCAAACAAAAAAACAATCAGGCCTAAAGTTTCTCTATATTCTAGACAGTCTTTCTAAAAGCATAAGGCAGGGTTTTGTCTATACAAGATATTTATTCCCCATAATCATGAATTAAATATTGAATATTGAATTAAATATTGATTAAACATAATGAATTTTGAGGCATAAGAAATTCTACTTTATCTTTTTTATCTAAACTCTAGAAAATAACCTAAACTAATATGTAACTCTAAACCAGAGATGACTAAAGATATTCTAAGAACATGAGATTCTAAAAAAATTATATCCCTGTTTTCAAATATACCTTCCTGACAGGAAGAGAGAATAACCCTTGATAATGTTGCAATGCCTATGTGGTTATGGCTGCACAAGTGGAGTTCTGAAGGGCTAGGAGTTCTTAAAAGGGGCAGCTTCAGCAGACAGAACACAAAATTATATGATTTTAGAGTTAAAAAACTTTAAAGGTCACCTAAGTAAAATTCTATGGTCCAAGAGATATACTTATTATCATGGTAATAACAGAGATTTGTTCTATCACCAGAACAAAAAGAACAGTGCCAAGGTAACAACAAAGCCAATGTGGGTGAATTAAAAAAGAACAGTTTCAGTTTAAACTGTTAAAAGGCTAGCTCCAAACCTTATATGGCACTCAATTAAATGCTTGTTTAATTATCAAAAGGCAGAAATAGGACAAACTATTTAATAGCTAAGGAACAACCCCAGCCCCACCTCCCCAAAAAAGAACTCCCAGAACAAGCACTTAGACCATAGGAAGGGCTTGCTGACTATAAGATGAATGAATCCAAAATGATTTATGAAATACAGACTGATGCTTTATTAGGCTATTTTGTTACTGTAGCTAACAATATTCTTCCCAAAAGTATTTGTTGTCCCACTAACTGAGAAACGTTAAGACTATATCTGTTAACAGTTTAGCTTAAGAATTTTCCTCTGCTTTTCCTGCCAAGTGATAGACATGCTATATTTAAGGGAAAAGTAAAGGAAGTAGAGAGGCCCAACTGAGTACCTATGAGCAACGTGGAAGAAAAGTCCCCTGAACTCCTTCTCATGGGGTCAAATTAACTTTACCAAAAAAAAATGATAATGGAGAAGCAGCCAAAAGGTCTTGTTTGAGGACTACCCTAGGACCCATGCTTTCAATATAAAAAGACCAGGCCAGAGTCATACCTGCCTGTGCAATGGATTCTAAGGAAGGATTCAGTTTTAGATGCCATGCAATGTCTCTACATATACAATCTACTAATATAAAACATAAAAAATTTTATTACAAGTTTTGTTTTTTTTTTTAAAACTTGGCATTAATAGATCTGTGTGGTGTGTAATAACGTCTTTGAAAGGATCAGTTACTGTTACTAGAATCCAAAGTTCACAAAGCATAAAGGATCAAGTTAGGGCTAGCAATCAAAGAGCAACTTGAGCTCAAAGTCATTCAGTGATAGAACTTCCCAGCTGAGTAAGCACATTACTAGGTTATGAGAACAGAGGGCAATGATGGCATGAGTCTTTTATACAGACCATTTTAAAAACTATCTATCAAATATCTATCAAATGGGAAGATATTAGTAACTAAGAAACTTTATAAACAATTCAAACTTTGCCAAAGACAGAAGCAGATTAGCTTTTAATTAATCATTCAACATGACATAAAATTAATAGAAAATCCCAGTGCCTGGCAGTCCATCTTTGGAAAAGAATACTTATACAAAAAACACAAATCCTGCATTAAAAATAAACTGTTCAGTATCTAATGATACTAGTTGTGCTCTGAATCCCATTTGCTGTCACCCTCTCAAGGATGTCCATTCTTATACTACCAATTTCTCCCTCTAAACTGGATCACTGTGATGAACATAGAAACGTGTCTTAATATCTCTTACCTTAAAAAAACAAAACAAAGCAAAACAAAAAAGCTAAAATTTAATGTTTCATTTTACCAATGTATCCATGTACAAAGTTTAAAGAATCCAAATAGTTTTGCAAGCCTTATTAAAAAATCAGAAGTCCTCTAACACTCCCCTGCCATTATTTCCCACTCTCCACATATAACCACTTTCATCTCTTTATTTCTTTTGACATTTATCTCCCTATCTCTAATATCTTTCTAATATACTTCTTGATTCTTTCAGACATAGGGTGCCTGGACAGTCCCAGCTTACACCAGTTGTTCCACTGTAATTATTAAGAATGTTCCCTTTTATTGTCAAGAGTCTTGCCGTTTAGGCATCATTTATTGAATTCCACTAAGGAAGATAAGAATTTAGCTCTTCTTCATTCCCTGACCCTAACCTCATATACATGTACACTTCCCCAAACTCCCAATTTTGGTCAGGTAGTTATATACAAAGTTAACATTATGACTCTATAAATGCAGTTCACAGTTATAAGTCATATAGTAACCACAGTTACTTTCCGTTTCTGAACAGTCTGCCCTAGTTAATAATTGCTTTATTATTTACCTATATAGTGATCACCAACTCAGCCCCAAATTCTTCTGTCTAAATCTACTCGCAATATTTTCAAACACTTTGTACATTCTAACAATTTCATTTTCTCACAGCTATTTCTTCTGACCTGTTCCTATTGGAACTGGATACTCTCTATACCTGGTAAACAAAGCTGTCATACTGGGATCACTATTAGTCACGACCCTGAGATTCCTTGAGCCTCTAGCTGAGTTGGAATCCATTTCTTAGATCTCATGACTTCATCTTTATTAATTCTTTATTTTTGTTGAGTACCTCCTCCAATAACTTCCCAAGAAAGGCAATATAGTAGTTAATTTCTGAGACTTTACAAGTACAAAAGAGACGTTAGTCTAGCCTTAATCAGTGATTTAGCAAGATACTAAATAACAGGTTGGAAATCATGTTTCCCTCAGAATTTTACAGGCATTGCCCCATTATCTATTAGCTTCAGAGTGGTGTTAAATCCAAAGTCTTTCTGATCCTTGATCTTTTGTGTGACCTAGTATTTCTTCTGGCAACTCTCCTGTGCTTGAAATTTAATTAAGCATTATGTCCTGCTGTGGATTTATTTTCATTCACTCAACAGGCTCTTTCTACCTGGAAATGTACATCTTTTAATCCTGGAGAATATTCTTGAATCATTTCTTTGACGATTCTTTATCTTTTTGGAATTCCTAATATTTGAAATTGGAAATACTGTACAGTTGCTCTAATTTTCTTTATTTTTTCTCTCCTGTTTTCTATCTGTCTCTGTTTTACAACAATTGGTTTATAATTAGTTCAACATACCAATTTTATTTTTCAACCTGTCTATTGAGTTCTACATTTCTTATTTCATTTCTTACTGTTTCCCTTTCATGTTTCATGAATGTAGCACGTTCTTGTCTCTCTAAAATTATTATGGTAGTTTTGGGTTAGTTTGTTTAAATTTTTATCTACCTACATAAGTCTCCATTTTCCCTAACTTGGTATTTTCTTTTTGGTTTGGCTTTTGCTTCTCAAATCAGAAGCTTTTCTCATATATCTAGTGATCTCTAGCCACATGCTTATAATTAGAGGTGGGGTACTAAAAAGAGCAGTGGAAGCTCTATGTGATAAGTTATTGGCTGTGGAATTTATTGCAGGGATATCAGGTTGGAATATTTCTTAGGGGAAATCCTAAAGTCAGTATCTTCAGGTCTTTTTCTTAGGCCGGTTATAATCCCAGAGAAGAATCTTCTAAACTCTTGCCTGAAGAGTATAAACATTTCATATCCTGGGTTCTTGATCTTGATTTCAGTATGGTACTCTCATTTTCAACTATGTTTGATGCTCCTCTATTTTACCCTCTCTTGATAATAAAATCTCCAGTCTTCTGCTGGATTTAGGAAGGGGCAGTTGCCTGGATTCCAAAATTAGGAAAAGGATCTATGGAATACTGCCACATTTTAAACAGGCTTGTAATAAATCATTGTTTTCAGTCCCATCCTCACTACTTTAGTCCCACCCTCACTCCTATTTCTGTTTTTCATCTCACTCTCACTCCGATTCCAGAAGTAAAGAGTGCTTTCAATTCCTGAACATTTTAGAGGTTCTACAGCTCAAAGAAGTTTGTTTCTCAGGTTTCCCACAGTTGACTTAGGAGTCTGGGATCTGCAAATTAATTACTACACTTCCTTCTGCTTTTCTGGTTCCAAAATTTTGTTCCTGTGTTTCCTCTCCCACTCCCTTTGTCCTTTGGAATTGTCTTTTACAAAACTCCTTTTACTTTAGCTTTATTGGGGTTTCAAGAGAAAATGGAATTTAACTGTATTCTTTTTGCCACCTTAAGGAGAAGTCCTCCATTCTCTTTTCATCACTCTTACTAAGGATTTCTTTCCTACCACTCCACTGAGATTGCTCACTCTAAGTTATGAGTGACATTCGTGTTGCCAAATCTAATGACTGCATTATTCTATTCTCTATTTGATACAGCTGATCACTTCTGAATTCTTTAAATATTGTCTTTTCTTGGCTCCTGTGACACAGTACTTCCCTGCGTTGCCACCCATCTCACTGGCTGCTCCTTCTCTTATTAATATTGGTGCATCCCAAGCCCGAGTCCTTGACTTCCTTCTCTCCTCAATCGATGTACATTCCCTAGGTAATTTCATCTAGACATATGACTTTAAATACCTCTACAAGGCAATAACTCCTAAATCCATACCCCTGGATCAGATTCTCAACTTCAGAGACAAAGTCCAACTGCTTTGGTGACAGTTCCACAAATATCTGTGAAGTGCCTAAAATATCATATAACCAAAACAGAACTCTTGATTTTCTTCTGTAAATATGTTCCTCTCCCAGTTTTCCTTTCCAACCTGACCTCCATATACTCTCTCCATCACTTACCCTGTTTCAGCCACATTTGCCCTTACAGTTCCTCAAAAGTTCAACATGATTGTCCTCACTGCCTGTAAAGCTCTTCTCACAGATCTTCAAACGGCTGGCACTTTCTTGTCATTCTTAGTTCAACTAAAATGCCCCTTCTTCAACGAGGCCTTCCTTGACTACCTAATGAAAGCAGTGACCAGTCTCTATCATTTTATCCATTTTAATTCTCTGCGGAGTAGTAACCACAAATATCTCAGTCTATTCATTTGTTTTCCCTCTCTCTACTATGCAATCCTCGTGAGAGCAGGGACAGCTTCTGTCTTGTTCATCACTGTATCCCCAGTATCTAAAATAGTATCTGAAACACAGTTGGTATAGACCAAATGTTTTGGGATGAATTAAAACAAAAGGAAAAATTTTTTAAGAAAACTCTCCACAAATACTGGGCCAAAAATAGTTCACAAAATTCTTTTAAGTTCTTCTGGAAAAATGTCATTCCACTTCCTATGATATAACCCTTTTATTACCTTTTGTACTTTTTGGAACTTTTGAACTGATTCTTCAGAAAGCTGTAGGTTCAATGTATTCTTGTATATGGTAAACCATCAATTTCAGAATTCTGTTTAAAACAAGAAAAAAATATATCAGATTTAGTCAACTTTCTTTATTTTTGTAAATAACAATCAAGAATAAAACTAAAACTAAAAGTTAGTGCCACTTAAAATTCACCTTAAAAATACATTGTAACTAATATATCTAGAAAATTAAAAAATAAACACAAATCTAGGGTAAACTTTTGATTTTTCTTTTTTTATTAGAGCATTTATTGATTTACAGAAAATTCATGTGAAAACACAGAGTTCCCATATACTTCCCTCATTATTAACACTTTGCATTAGTGTGGTAAATTTGTAACAATTGATGAAAGAATAGTGTTATAATTATATTATTAACTATAGTTTATGGTTTACATTAGGATTCACTGTGTCCTACAGTTCTATGGTTTATTTATTTATTCTAGGAACATATATACAACTTAAAATTTCTCCTTTTAACCCCATTCAAATATATGTCAGTGCTGTTTATTATATTCACAGTGTTGTGCTACCATTACCATCATCCATTACCAAAAGGTTTTCATTACTTAAAACAAAAATTCTGCACCCATTAAATGATACCTACCCCCACCCCCAAATACTCCCCATTACCTCTTCCCCTACTCCCTGGAAACCTGTAGTCTACTTTCTGTCTCTATGAATTTGCTTATTCTAGGTATTTCATTTTAGAGAAATCATAACATATTTAT
Source organism: Dasypus novemcinctus (assembly GCF_030445035.2). Taxonomy (NCBI): domain Eukaryota; kingdom Metazoa; phylum Chordata; class Mammalia; order Cingulata; family Dasypodidae; genus Dasypus; species Dasypus novemcinctus. Next base: position 152,455,966 of record NC_080673.1, on the reverse strand, counting down.
CCTTTTGGATTATTTCACTTAACATGTTTTTCAAGGTTCATTCGTGTTTTAACAGGTATCAGAACTTCACTTCTTTACACGGCTGATTAATACTCCATTTTATTTAATCGTACATCTGTCGATGGACACTTGGAGTGCTTCCACCTTTTAACAATTGTGTCCTACTTGGTTTTAAGTACTGTGGGACAGTTATCCCGTTAACTCCATTTAGTCATGATCCTTACTCTAATAAGGATCCTTAGCACAATTAGTCAAAAATAACTGCACAAGGCTTGCTAGAGTATTTACTATTTAATAGGTTTCCTATGAAGTAGTCTCTAGTAGTTTCAAATATGCATTACTTATAATGAAGGAAACACTTAGAAAGTTTGATAGAAACAAAACTTTAATCAAATGATTGTTTTAAGAATTCTAATGAAGATATACTAATTACTTTTACTGAAGTTTCTGTATCAGCTAATGTGGGAAAAGTCATGACTCAAAAATGTTTGATGACCCTTTGCACATTATTATTTGTTATGGAGCTGACTGTTCAGATTATGACAGGTTTACAACTGTTTCTTCCCATTTGCCCTACCTTTTTTATTTTTTTAAAAATGTGTCTACTTTAGTTCTCATTTTCACCTTTTATGAAGAAAATTCAGGTTGAGTTTTATTCAATTGGAATTTCTGATGTGGAAAGAACTTCAAGTGCCTGCCAATTTCAATTAGCAACGATCTTTTGCTAATTAACAAGGAAAAGAAGGAATTAATATGTTCTTACTATTTTTCAGGAGCAGTTAAAAGTGTTGCTGCAATTGTAGAAGTGGGATATCACTATAATATTCTCATTGTTTATATTATTCTAGACCATGAGTTCCATCAAAGCAAGAATGATACTTTATTCATTTATTATTATGACCTGCTGGAATCTTTGATATATATTAAATACTCAACAATAGTTGGTAAATAAATTGAGAACAATCCAACACTATCACAAAGTTAGATGAAAACTTTACATTTTAGTTTGCTTCTGAACATCCAATGTGCTCCTGATGCATTCTACATTAAAAAAAACAAACCACAAATACATATATGCAATATAACAATAAAAAGGGGGAGAACTGGAGACTGAGAGAATCAAATAAAAATAAGAGGTCTGAGTAAAAAACACCAGGAGCAATGGGAAGAAATTGCTAAATGCAAATGAAGCAAAACTCAGAAGCCAAATCCAATTTCCTACTTAGTTTGAGGTAAGTTACCAGCCAGAACTAAAGCTACAAAACCCAGCATGCTGGAGAAATGGTAAATATAGACATTAAGTTGATAAAGTTCAGAGTCAGAAAAGCACTGGATGGAAATCTTTGGACATGTTACCTAATTTTCTTAAGCCTCAGAATTCTCACCCGAGGAAGATGTTGGGAATAAAGGAGGTAATGTATAAGAGATAATGTATAATGCTGATATTTATTAACAAACTGAATGCAAATGGTAGTGCCCTCTTTAAGAAACAAAAATGGTTAAACATCTGCATGCAGCACAACAAAGGTTTAATATGCTTACTATATAATAAAGATTTGTAAAAGTTATTTAGAAAAAGGCTAAAATCCAACAACAAAAAAGAGCAAAAAGTATTACTAAATGACCTATGAAGAAAACATATGGCTAATAAATGTAAAAATTATTCCTGGTAGAAAAAAAAAGAAACATAAAAACTATGCCTAGTTAATAATTTTTAAAAATACTACTTCAAATACTTGTCATTCAGCAAATACTTAATGAGAAGCAAATACAAGTGTTCAACACTATGACAGTGTTAGTTTTTAAATGGTGAAGAGAATCACTGTTCTTAAGGTGCATCCCGTAGATCTGCACTAGGTGCTACATGAATAAATTATAGGAAGGTTACCAGGAAGTTAAGAAACCCTTCTGGAAGATGCTGAGAAATAAAGGATGAATAGAAGTTCACCAGAAAAAGAGATGGAGAAATTTGATCTATGCCAGAACAACAGTATGTGCAAAGCTCTGGAGATACGTGAAAGAACTATGATTTTTTGAGTACTACAAAAAGTTCAGCATTGCTAGAACAAAAATCTAGGATGGGGTGAGATAATAGAGGTGGTGGTAAGAGATAAGAATGGTAAGGTGAGGAGATCACAAAAGGCCAGGTATAGTTAAGAATCATTTTCCTAATGGCAGTGTAAAGACAAAAGGTTTTCAGCAGGGAAATTGACAACTTTTTCTTCTTTTGAAAGATCAATTTCACAACAACATGGAGAATGGACTGTAAGGGGACAAAACTAGGGTCAAAGGGAATGGTAGAAATAGGCTATTACAATAATTCAAGCCAAATAATATAGAGACAGAGGTCATAGAAGGAAATACTTTGATTTGGACACATCATGCAGCAGACAGAGAACGCAAGAGGAACAGGTTTGAGGGGAGTGGGAAGGAATGATGATGAAAGCCCTGGCTAACATTTAGTGAACATCTGCTATATGCTAGGCATCCTTCAAAATTTTCTCTCATTTAAATCTCTCAAGAGTTACATGAGGTAGCCTCTAATATTATCTCTATTTTTTACATATGAGGAAACTGGCACATAAAGAAAATAAGTGAGCTAACCCAGGTCAGCAGTGAGGCTGAAATATAAGCTCTGATAGCTTATCTTGAACTAGGCTCTCAATCACAGTATGCCTCTGAAATTGTGAAGAAAATAGATTCTGTTTTGGAAGAGAAAAATGTCCAGGAGGTAGGTGGAAGTAAGGGTTTGGCATTCAGGAAAGAACAGGGTGAAGACATAGACTGTGAGTCATCTATATATATATATGATCTACATGTAAATTAAAGACAAAGACTGGGTGGGCTTCTCAATGAAGAGCATATAAGATGAACATATTAAAAAGGCTAAGCATGAAACCTGGTGAAAAACTACTATTCTAGAAACGGGCAAAAGAGTACCTAGTTAAATGGAGAAGAAGCAAAGCAAATAAAGGAATGGGTTCTGGAAACAGATTTCCTGGGCATGATCTATAGACCAGCCACTTTACTAGCAGTGGGTCTATAGTAGGTCTCTACATGCTTCATTTTGTTTTGCTTGTTTTCTCACTTCTAAATTGGTGACAATAATAGTACCTGCCTTATATAGTTGTATTAGGGATTAAATTCAATAATATATTACATGTTTAAGAGTATACCTGGAAAATAGAGAATGCTCAATGAATTATACTAATAATTAGTGTTTAATATTACCAAGTAGACTAAAAAGGACTAATCAGTGAGATAAAGGGAAGCCTGGGAGAGTCAGTTTTCACTAAAATTAAACAAATGGAGTTCAAGAAGTCAACAGTGTCAACACCTCAATGTAGAGAAGATAATGGCTCAAAAGTGCCATTATATTTAATAAAGAGTTTGATAACTTTGGTGAGAAATGAAATAGATACTGATCATTGATTAAGTCTTCATCTCTTAGAAAGAATATTTGGTGAATTGCATCAATCACTTGAAAATATCTATGCCCTTTGACTCAGTAATTTCATTGAGAGAAATAAAAAAATAATCAGAAATGTATCCAAAATTAACAATATTTAAAATAGTAAATCTACACTCTAATTGTCCAATAGCAATAACAGTAGCATCAAAATACATTAGACAGAACCCAAATATACCAAAAGTATCAACTGTAGCTATTCCTGAGTAAGAATTTATGGATGGTGCCTTTTACTTTTTTTTATTAGTCAGCCAAAAGGGTGCTGATGCAAAATACCAGAAATTGGTTGGTTTCTATCAAGGGTATTTATTTGGGGTACGAGCTTACATATACCAGACCATAAAGCATAAATTACTCCCCTCACCAAAGTTTATTTCCAAGTGTTGAAGCAAGATGGCTGCCAAAGTCTGCAAGGGTTCAGGCTTCCTGGGTTCCTCCCTTCCTGGGGCTTGCTTTTCTCTGAGTTCAAGGTTCCTTTCTTCCTGGGGCTGGCTTCTCTTTCCTCTGAGTGCTGACTTCCTAGGGCTCCAGCTTAAGGCTTCAGCATCAAACTCCAACATCAAAAACCCGTAACTCTGTTCTTTGCCATGCCTTTTATCTGTGAGACCCTACCCTTTGGTGGGTGGGGATTAAATGCCCTACTGGCACAAGAGGTTTACATAATTACTTAATCAAGTAAACCTATGAATCCAATATAATCTAATATGTCCAGAGGAAAAGGTCAGTTTACAAACATAATCCAATATTTCGTTTTGGAACTCATCAATAATATCAAACTGCTACATAAGTATTTCCTAAATTTTCTCCCATGGACATGCATTACTTTTATTATCAGAAAAAGTGTTGCCTTTTTTTTTTTCCACTTCATTTCCTATCAACTGCCCAATACTAAAATCCTGCCTACATATAACTAGGTCACACCTAAAAAGACAAATTACAAAATGTTATCCATTCCAGAGAACAAAAACATAGTAACAGAGAATATTTCCCTATGTACTGGTCACATAATTTAAAGAAAATAAAGTTTGTCAACTCAGAAGTTTGGGTTAAAAATGCAAAACTACAATAAATTTTTTTCTAATCTAATAACCTACTGACCCACTTACCTACTTTGGGATTTAGGTTGGTTAAATCTGATATCACAGATATTTCTGGGACTGCTACATCTATTAAAATTATAATACTGAAATTTAATTGACTGGTATAACAAAAAATCCAAGCAACAATCCTTAAATACATCTCACTGCCAGTAATGAAAAACTGAAAAACTATAGATTACTGAATATTTGTTTTAAAAGGTGAACATGCTCAAATATTTTTTAAATTAATTTTTTATCGTGAGGAAAGAAAGATGAAATTGAAGAATAGTTCTCAATTGATTCAATACTGAATGGAAACACTAGCTTACCTCTACAACTGACATGAAATATTAACGAGATGAAAAACCTTGTTCATTCAATAGCAGTTACAAAGACTAACTTAAAACTTGATACACTAAGAACAAGAAACATACCCCAAGATCAAGTCTTATGAACTAGATCTCTTAGAACCAGAGAGGATTCTGGCTCACAACAACTAATTATATAATACTTGAGGGCTAAATGATACTAGAACTTTAGTCTATCAAATGTCAAGATGTGAGGTATTTCTCAAACCACATCAAATAAACAAAAAACTGAAACATAATTTCCCCCTCTTAGTGGGAATATTTTGTCTGAACTCCCTATTCATGTAATGGACTGATCTGGCCCACTGAGTACCAAAGCACCTTATCCCCTTTCCAGTGATGAGGAAACTGAGGTCTGACCTGTTCTCAGCCTCAGATGAGCCCTATATAAACAAGACCTGAAACGTAGGGAGACCCAAGTCTGAGCCTCAGAATTAATCACACAATGAATGAGGTACCATAAGGCTGAACTTAGACCACCCTGCATCAGCACAAAGAAGGGAGTGGGGGAAAAGGGAAATGACTCTGTGGTAGGCAGAATAATAGTCCCCCTAAAAATGTGATGTCCAAATCCCCAAAACCTGCAAATACATTACCTTACATGGCAGAAAGGGACTTTGTGTATACCAATGTTCATAGCTGCATTATTACAATAGCCAAAAGGTAGAAGCAACCCAAGTGCCTATCAACACATAAACAGATAAGCAAAATATATACACATACAATGGAATATTACTCAGCCATAAAAAGGAATGAAATTGATCAACACAGTAACATGGATGAACCTTGAAAACACCATGTTGTATGAAATAAGCCAGACTCAAACTGACAAATACTGTATAACCTGGTTTACATAAAAAACCTAGAATAAGCAAATTCAGAGAGACAGAAAGTAGATTATAGTTACCATGGGCTCAGGGTTGGGGGTGGGATGGGGAATAGGGAAATAATGCTTAATGGGTCCAGGGTTTTTGAGTGATAAGAAGGTTTTGGTAATAAGTGTTGATAACAGCATACTATTGTAAAATATTATACCCATTAAAGTGGTTAAAATGGGAAATTTTGTATTGTATATATATTACCGCAATTAAAAAAAAAAAAGAACACAAAGAGGTATAACTATACCCATTAGGTTGGCTATAAGCAAAAAGAGAATAACAAGTGATGACAAGAATGTGGAGAAACTGGAACCCTCATACACTGAGACTGTAAAATGATGTAGACACTTTGCGAAAGTTTTCCAGTTCTTCAAAAACTTAAAAACAGTGGCCACCACAAGCCCTATGAAGTGTCTCCAATGGCATCTGTCTCCAAGTACAAGGCAGAGCATGAGCAGATCCTGGAACTTAACCCACACACAGATCTCAAATTCAAAGCCACCTGGACCAAGAGAGCACAGTGAAATGCTTCAAGGCTCTGTCCCCCACAGAAGCTTTCAATAACTATCAAGAACTAGCAGAGAGAGACTAGGGACAAGACGGCAACACAGTAAGGAGCTCCAAGAATCAGTTTGTCCTACAGGACAGTTAGTAATCACTCAGACCTCTCTGAACCACCTGTTTGGGGGCCTAGGAGACCAGAAGAGCATACTGCAATATCCTTGAAAGAATGGGAGGAGAATGCCCATCTGCAAAGAAGAATCATAAGTAGAGCACTCCACGTGGCAGAGGCCAGTGCCCATCCTCCACTGGCAGAACAAGCCACCACCGGAGTATTCCATGGCTGGAATTGGCAGTTCCATTTCCCAAAAACAGGGAAGGGAGAGATGCCAAGCACTGACTTCAACTACTGACTAGTAAATTCGGCTGGCTAAAGCATAATCCTAAGAACAGCTACAGTTTGAATCTGTCCATGTCAAAAGAGGCCAGTAGCAGGCATTTTAACTCTGCCCCCAGCTTGAGGGGCAGCAGGGCTGACTGAAAATCACTGTGATGGTAGGGATTGGCTTCTTTTCACCCACATCAGATTGCAGCTCTAGCCTAGGCCCCAACCCCATCTCCAATAGGGAGGAAACGGGGGGGGGGGGGAATGTGCACCAGCCTCTCTGGGAAACTGCAGGCACTTTCAGCTGGCACAGACTAGATAGTTGGATACCTGGAGCCCCATCCCCACATCCTAAATGGATAGGAGGGAAGATGTGTTTCCTCAGCTTCTCTGGGCAACTGCAAGTGCTTTTAGCCTGCACAGACTGGTTTGCTAAGCACCTTCAATTCCAATCCTACCCTCTCACCCCCATAAGATGAGGGGAAAGCTGGTGTTTCTTCACTCTCTCTGGGCGCTTTGAGCCTGTACAGACTGGATACCTGGACACCTGAAGCACCATCCCTGGCCTGCAATAGGATAGGAGGGGACCCGTATTTTCTTGGCCTCTCTGGGCAAGTGCAAGCACTTTCAGCCCACACAGACTGGTTTGTGAACACCTGAGGTTCTACCCCTGCCCTCCCCAGGACAGGGCTGGTATTTCTCCAGGCTCTTTGGGCAACTACAGGTGTTTTCGGCCCATATGGACTGGTTTGTTGAATACCTTTGAGTTTGTATCTGCCCCCACCCATAGAATAGGGAGGGACTGTTCTTCAGCCTTTTTGGGCAACTGCAGGTGCTTTCAACCCACACAGACTAGTCTGTGGGGCACCTGTGGTTACATCCTCATTCCTTAAAGGGGAGAAGAGACTACTCCCTCAGCCTCTCAGGGCAACTACAGGCACTTTCGGGGTCACACGGATTAGATGTTGGGTACAACTGGAGAGGTCCATCCTTACCCCTGGCAGGGGAGGAGGGGTCCGGAGCTATATTAGTCTACCCAGTCAACTGTGGTCAGTTTTGACCTGCAAGGCTTAGTTTGTTGCCCACACCTGCAGTTCCATCCCTGCTCAGGCAGGGAGGAAGGGGTGTAAAGCTTCATCAGTCTCTCTGGGCAATAAAGATGGCCTTGGCCTGCATGGCCTGGATTACTACATATGACTGCGGCTTCTTCCCTATCCCTAGCAGAGGAGAAAAGTAGGAGAAGTTTCATTGCTTCTGACACAACACAGGCAGCTTCAGCTTCCACAGCTTACAATACCAACTACATCCCTGGCTCCTACTACATAAGCAGAAGGGAGAAAGAGTTAAGGAGAGAAACTGCACCCAGAATAAATACATCTAGTAAGCCAGATGCCAAGACACCAAAAAAATTACAATCCATATAAAAATCAGGAAAATATGGCTCAGTCAAAGGAACAAGATAAACCTACAGATGACATAAAGGAATTGAGACAACTAATCACAAATGTTCAAACAAATCTCCTAATTAACTGAATGAAATGGCTAAAGAGATTAAGGATATTAAGAAGACACTGGGTAAGCACAAAGAAGAATTGGCAAAGTATACACAGGAAAACAGCAGATCATATGGAAATGACAGACACAATAAATGAAATAAAAAAATACACTGGAGGGAAGTGGATGTGGCTCAAGTGATAGGACCCAAGTTTGATCCATGGGGCCTCCTGGTGAAAAAGAAGAGGAAGTGTGCTCACAAAGTGAGCCAGTGCCTACACGAGTGAGTCATGAAAAAATATGATGATGCAACAAGAGAGACAAAGGGGAGAGTCAAGGTGAAGCACAGCAGAGACCAAGAATTGAGGTGGGGCAATTGACAGGGAACCTCTCTACATATCAGAGTTCCCCAGGATCAAATCCCAGTGAATCCTAGAGGAGAAAAAATGAGAAGAGAAGACAAAAAGTGAAACAGAAACAGAAGATCACACAGCATATGGACACAGCAAAAAATAGCAGGGTGAGGAGAGGGGAAGGGGATAAATAAATAAATCTTTAAAAAAATACACTGGAGGCATTTAACAGCAGATTTGAGGAGGCGGAAGAAAGGATCAGTGAACTTGAAGACATAGCCTCCGAAAGCACATATGTAAAAGAACAGCTAAAGAATGGAAAAACTCGAACAAGATCTCAGGGAACTAATTGAGGGCAAGAGACATGTAAACATACCTATCATGGTGTCCCAGAAGGAGAAGAGAAGGGAAAAGGGGCAGAAGAAATATTTTAAGAAATAACAGTAGAAAATTTCCCAACCCTACTGAAGGACATAGATATCTGTGTCCAAGAAGAACAAAATACTCCCAACCAAATAAATCAAACTAGAACTACTCTGAGTCACATAATTAATCAGAATGTCAAATGACAAAGGCAAAGAATTCTGAGAAGAACAAGAGAAAAGCAATGTATCACATACTAGGGATACCCACTAAGATTTTAAGTGCTGATCAAAAACCATGGAGGCAAGAAAGCAATGGTATGATATATTTAAAATATCACAACAGAAAAATTGCAAGCCAAGGACCTTATATCCAGCAAGATTTTAAAAATGAGGGTAAGTTCAGAATATTCACAGATAAACAGAAACAGAGGGTTTGTAACCAAGAGATCAGCTTTGTAGGAAATACTAAAGGGAATGCTACAGCTTGGAAAGAAAAGACAAGAGAGAGAGGCTTGGAAATGAGTCCAGAAATGAAGATTATATCAGTAGAAATAACTAAAAGTATAAAAAGAGCAGTGAAAATAAACTATGACAAATAAAACCCAATGTCAAATGGGGGAAGAACTACCTTAACAGTAATAATGCTCAATATTAATGGATTAAACTACCCAATCAAAAGACACAAGACTGGTGGAATGGATAAGAAAATATGAGCCACCTATATGCTGTCTACAAGAGACTTACCTTAGACACAAGGATACCAATAGATTTAAAGTGAAAGGTTGGAAAAAAGACATCCCACCCATGCAGTAACCAAAAAAAAGCTGAAGTAGCTATCCATATAACAGACGAAATAGACTTTAAGAGCAAAACTGTTATTAGAGATGAGGAAGGACATTATATATTAATAAAAGGAGCAATTCATCTAAAAGAAATAACAACCATAAATGTATATGCATCTAACCAGATTGCCTCAAATTACATGATGCAAATACTGGCAAAACTGAAGGGAGAAATAGATGTCTCTACACTAGTAGTTGAAGGTTTTGATATACCACTCTCAGCATGGATAGAACAGCTGGGCAAAGATCAATTAAGAAACAGAGAACTCAAATATGATAAATGGACTAAACCGAAACTGAACACTGCACCCCAAAACAGCAGAATAGTCATTCTTCTCAATTGCTCGTGGATCTTTATCTAGAATAGATCATATGTTGGAGTGCAAATCAGATCTCAATTAATTCAACAAGACTGAAGTTATACAAAGCATATTCTCTGATCATAATGAAATAAAGTTGAAATCAACAACAGGAAGAAAAGGGAAAATTCACAAATATATTGAGATTACACAACACACTCTTAAATAATCAATGAGTCAAAGAAGAAATTGCAAGAGAAATTAGTATGTTGAGAGGAATGAAAACGAGAACACAACATATCAGAACCTATGGGATGCAGTGAAGACAGTGTGGAGAGGGAAATTTATAGCCCTAATGCTTACATTAAAAAAGAAAAAAAAAAAAAAAGAGCTAAAATCAATGATCTAACTACACAGGTGGAGGAACTAGAAAAAGAACAACAAAGTATCTCTCCAAAGCAAGCAGAAGGGATGAAATAACAAAGATCAAAGATCAGAGCAGAAATAAATGATATTAAGAACAAAAAAGTAGAGAGAATTAATAAAACCAAAAGTTGGTTCTTTGAGAAGATTAACAAAAAAGTCTGTCTCTTAGTTACAAATTCTCTCGGTTTCTGATAACTTGTGAAACCGTAGCTAGACTGACAAAGAAAAGAGAATATGCAAATAAATAAAATAAAAAATGAAAACAGGGACATTACTGACCCCACAGAAATAAAAGAGATCATAAGCAGATACTATGAACAACCGTACTCCTACAAACTGGACAATGTAGATGAAATGGAAAAATTTCTTGGAACATACAAACAACTTACAATGACCCTGTAAGAAATAGAAGACCTCAACCAACCAAGTTCAAGAGAGACTGAAACAGTCATAAAACAACTCCCCGAAATGAAGAGCCCAGGACCAGATGGCTTCTCAGGTAAGTTCTACCAAACATTCAAGGAAGATTTAATATTAATCTTACTCAAGCTCTTCCAAAAAACTGAACGAAAAGGAATGCTACCAAACTTATTCTATGAAGTTTAACATCATCATTAATACCAAAAGCCAGATAAAGATAGTACAAAAAAAGAAAATTAAAGACCCATTTCCCTAATGAAAACGAATGCAAAAATCCTCAATAAAATACTTGTTAATCAAATCCAACAACACATTAAAAGATTTTAATCATCATTATCAACTATGTTTTATACCAGGCATGCAAGGGTGGTTCAACAAGAAAAACAATTGGCATTATATATTATTAAATCAAAAATCTTATGATCCCATGGATTGATGCAGAATAGACATCTGATAAAATACAGTATCCTTTCTTTATAAAAATACGACAGAAGATAAGAATTGAAGGAAACTTTCTCAACATGATAAAGGCTGTATATTAGCCAGCAAAAGGGGTGCTGATGCAAAATACCAGAAATCGGTTTCCTTTTATAAAGGGTATTTATTTGTGGTAGAAGCTTACATTTACCAGGCCATAAAGTGTAAGTTACTTCCCTCACTAAAGTCTGTTACCACGTGTTGGAGCAAGATGGCTGCTGCCGTTCAGCCTTCCTCTTCCTCTTAAGGCTCCATGGTCCCAGCTTCTTCCAATCTCAGTTGTGGGCTGAGATAAGTTTTGTCTCTCTCCCAGGGCCTGTTTGTCTCCAGGCTCAGATGCTCTCCTCTTTCCACAAGGTCAGCTATAAACTCTGAGGCAAACAGCTCATCTCTCTTCCTGGGCCTTTGCCATGTCTAACAGAACCTTCTCTTTCCTCATGTATCTGCTTCTCCTGCATGTTTACATCCTGGTCTCCAAGATCAAAACTCTGTCCTTCGCACCATGTCTTTTATCTGTGAGTCCCCAACCACCAAGGGGCGGGGACTCAACGCCCTACTGATATGGCACAATCAAAGCCCTAATCATAATTTAATCAAGTAAAAGTGAAACCTCAGATAGAACAGTTTACAAACATATGCCAATATCTATTTCTGGAATTCATAAACGGTATCAAACTGCCATGGGCCATATGAAAAATCCATAGTTATCATTGTACTCGAAGGTGAAATGCTGAAAGTTTTCCCGTTGAGATTAGGAACAAGACAAGGATGCCAACTGTCACCACGGCTGTTCAATATAAGTTTCTAGCCAGAGCAATCAGGTAAGAAAAAGAAATAAAAGGAATCCAAATAGGAAAGGAAGAGTTAAAACTTTTGCTATTTGCAGAAGATGATCCTATACATAAAAATTCTGAAAAATTTACAACAAAGTTGCCAGAGCTAAAAAACAATTTCAGCAGGAGTGGCAGGATACAAGATTAATATGCAAAATCAGTAGTGTTCCTGTATACTAGTAATGAACAATCTGAGGAGGAAGTCAGGAAAAAGTTCCATTTACAATAGCAATTAAAAGAATCAAATATTTAGGAATAAACCTAACCAAGGACATAAAGCGCCTGTATTGAGAAAACTACAATGCATTGCTAAAAGAAATAAAAAAGACTGAATCAATGGAAGAATATTCCATGTTCATGGATTGGAAGACTAAATATTGTTAAGATGTCAATTCTACCCAAATTGATATACAGATTCAATGCAATCCCAATAAAAATTACATAAGCATTTTAAAAAGAAATAGAAAACAGAATTATCAAATTTATTTGGAAGGATAAGGGGCCCCACATAGCTAGAAACATCTTGAAAAGGGAAGCTGGACAATTCTCACTTTCAGACTTTAAATCATATTACCTAGCTACACTGGTAAAAACAGCATGGTACTGGCTTAAAAAGACATATAGACCAATGGAATTGAACTGATGGTTCAGAAACAGATGCTCACATTCATGGTCAAGTGATTTTTGACAAGCCTGTCAAACACACCCAGCTAGGGCAGAACAGTCTATTCAACAAATGGTGCTGGGAATACTAGATATCCATACCAAAAAGAAAGAAAAAGGACCCCTATCTTACACCTTACATAAAAGTTAACTCAAATTGCATCAAAGACCTAAATATAAAAGCTCCTAGAAGAAAATGTAGGGAAACATTTTTGGTGATAGATTCTCAAACCTTTCACCAAAAGCATGAGCACTCAAAAAAAAAACATGGATAAATGGGACCTCCTCAAACTTATTCAACAGGCTTCATAAATAAGATGAAAAGGCAGCCCACTCAATGGGAGAAAATATTTGGAAATCACATATCCAACAAGGGTTTGATTTCCATTCTATATAAAGAAACCATACAATTCAACAATAAAAGAGCAAGCAATCCAATTAAAAAATGGGCAAAAGACTTAGATACTTCTCCCAAGAAGAAATACAGATGGCTAAAAAGTGCATAAAAAATGTTCAATATTGGTAGTTATTAGGGAAATGCAAATTAAAATGACAATGTAATACCATCTCACACTCCATAGAGTGGCAATTAATAATAAAACAGAAAACAGTAAGTGCTAGAGAGAATGTGGAGAAATAGGAACACTGCTTCACTGTTGTTGGGAAGGTAAAATGGTGCAGCGTCTGTGGAAGACAGTTTGGCGGTTCCTCAGGGAGCTAAATATAGAACTGCTGTATGACCCAGCAATTCGTCTACTAGGAATATATCCAGAAAAACTGAAAACTGTAATGTGAACAGACATCTGCACACCAATGTTCGCAACTGTGTTTCACAGTTGCCAAAAGATGGAAACCCAAGTATCCATAAACAGATGAATGGATAAACAAAATGTGGTATATACATCTGATGGAATACTATGCTGCTGTAAGAAGAAATGAAATTGGAACCCATATGATAACATGGATGAAAATTGAAGTCATTATGCTAAGTGAAATAAGCCAGATACAAAAAGGCAAATATTGCACGGCCTCACTAATATGACCTAAATATGAAGAATAAATGCAGGGAAGTGGATGTGGCTCAACAGATAGAGTGTCCGCCTACCATATAGAAGGTCAAAGGGTTCAATACCCAGGGCCTCCTGGCTCATGTGGTGAGCTGGTCCATGGGCAGCACTGCTGTGTGCAAGGAATGCCAGCCCACACAGGGATGCCGCCATGTAAGAGTGTCCCCCGTGCAAGGAGTGGCCCCTGCCCAAGGAGAGCCACCCTGTGTGAAACCAGATCCCGCCCAGGAATGGTGCCACACACACGGAGAGCTGATGCAGCAAGATAACATAACAAAAAGAGACACAGATCCCTAGTGCTGCCTGATGAGAAGACAAGCGGACACAGAAGAACACACAGTGAATGGACAAAAAGAGCAGACAACAGTGGGGGTGGAGGGAGAGAAAGAAATAAATCTTTTTTAAAAAAAGAATAAAAAATTGGCAGAAAAATCTTCATAAAAGCTCTAAAATATAGTAAAAAATAGGACTGCAATAATAGAGCAAGAGATAAATCAAGAAAATGCCTACTTAAAAACAGTAGGATCTCATCGCACCCTGGCTGGACACTCAAACAACCCTCATTGAATTGGTGCAGAGGTGGCCTGTGCTCCCAGAGCAGATCTCTGGCCCCCTTTCTGGAGCGAACAGAGTGACCTTCATCCACATATTGCAAGCACGTATGTCCGTCCCCAATCTGTCTGGTGGTGGCCTGAGGTGCTTGCCATCCAGAACTTTCCCTTAATGTAGAAGGCAGCTTACTGGGCTGTAATTCTGTGGAGAGCAGTCAATTCATGTTGCCTAGGGCAAAGGAAAGCTGGCTGCAGGACACACAGTGCAGTGACTGGAATCATGAGGAAACTGTTTCCTAGAAGGAAAAGAGGGGACATTCAGAACGGTGTAAATGAGGGAATTCCTAGCCACAAGTGCATGCCTAAGACAAGATGCATGCACAGAAAGGAATACGGAGGCCCTGATGCTTTGGCCAAGAGCTTTTCTCTAAACTCATAGTATGGATAAATCCTGAAGGACAGCACTCACACAGGTCAATCTGCAAAGACTAGGAAAGATGTTTTCTTTTTTCCCTTTTCTATTTTTTTCTTAGTAGCTCCTGGCTTTCCAGAAAAGCTCTGTCACAGCACTAGCTGAATACAAACTGAAGGAAAAGAAGTTTCAGAGACTAAATTCCAGCAATAACACATTTAAGATATAAAAATGCCCAGGTTTCAACAAAAGGATACAAAACATAAAAAGAAACAGGAAGTGATGGCCCAGGCAAAGGAGAAGATTAAAGTATTAGAAACCTTCAATGAGGAAAACCAGACCTAGGGCATACCAGAAAAAGACTTTAAAAAACTGGTCCTACACTACCAGAAAGCTGCTGGAAGAACCTGTGAGAATCTCCCATTTGGAATGAGATTTCATCCCGGGTAAGGAAAAGCCCCGGATATCTCAAGGACCTTATTGGGCCGGGGGGGGGGGGGGGGGGGATTGATGAGTGGGGTAATCAATCAAAACAGCAAACAGCCCGGCCCCTTCCCCCAAACATTAGCAAGGGGAAGAATAACTAAATAGTTTTAAAAAGCACTGCACAAGTTAAATCTCTCTCTCTGCCTGGAGCAGCCTTCAACTATACCTGGGGACCCGTAATCTGTTATTTTCTCCCATTTCTACTCTCTTCTCCCATTTCCTTAATATACTACTGGCCTAACTAAATAACAAAACAAAAAACAAAAAACTTGCCCTAAACATGCTCAAAGAACTAAAGGAAAACATGGACCAAAAACTAAAGGAAATCAGGAAAAAGACTTATAAACTCAAAGAGAAATGGAAATTAAGAAAAGGAATCAAATAGAGCTGAAAACCACAGTTACAGAAATTAAAAATTCCCTAGAGGGGAGAAGGGTTCAACAGAGGACTGGCGCTGGCAGAGGATACAATCAATGAACATGAAGCTAAGACAACTGAAATCACAGTCTGAGGAGCAGAAAGAGGGAAAGGGGTAGAGAGAATATTCTAAGAAATGATGGCTGAAAACTCTCCAACTTTAATGAAAGCCATGTATATTCACATCCAAAACACTCATCAAACTCCAAATACGATAAACTCAGTCTTACACCATACCATGTAATAATCAAACAATCAAATAACAAAGAGATAATTCTGAAAGCCAATAGAGAAAAGCAACATATTAAAAAAAGGAAGCCTCAGAAAGATTAAGTGCTGATTTCTCAATGGATACCATGGAGGCAAAAGGCAGTGGGATGACATACTTGAAGTGCCCAAAGCAAAAAATTAACAATCACGAATTCTATTTCTGGCAAAACTATCTTTCAAAACTGAGAGATTAAGACACCCTTAGGTAAACAAAAGCTGAGGGAGTTTATCACCACTACACTGATCCTTACAAAAAAGCTAAAGAGAGTTCTGCAGGTTGAAAGGCAAGGACAATAGACAACGGACTGAAGCTGCATGAAGAAATTAAGTTCTTCAGTGACAGTAACGACATGGGACATGGGTAAATATAAAATATGCCAGTACAACTGTATTTTTGATATGTAAATTCACTTTTTACTTCCTATAGTATCTAAAAGGCAAATGCATAAAAGGTAATGATAAATCAGTGGTTTAGACTCAATGTATAAAACAAGCAGTCTGTGACAAGAACTACATAAAGTTAGGGATGGAGTGGGGTCAGGAATACAGTTTGTGTATACTATTGAATATAAGTTGGTATCAAAGCAAACAAGATGGTTACAGATTTAGGATGTTAAATTTAAGGTCCTTGGTAACTACACTGAAAACACTAGAGAATGTGCAACTTACAGAGACAGAAATTACTCCTGCAGGGGGCAGAAGAAACGGGAAGTTAATAGATAATGGGTATAGGGTTTCTTTTTGGGGAGATGGGAGAGTTTTAGTAATGGAAACTCTGAGGGTAACATAGTAATAATCCCTATTGAATGGTATGCTTGGGAGTGGTTAAGGTGGGAAAGTATATGTTATATATATCTTTCCACAATTAAAAAAAAATAAACTAAAGAAACAACGCCAATTAAAGGAAAAGAAAAACAAAAAAGGAATGAAGAGCAGAAAGGGGGAAAAAGGAAGTTTAAGGACGTAATTAAGGTGAATGATCTTGAGAGAAGATTATCCAGGTGGGCCCAATGTGAACCCATCAATCTATCATTTAAAGAAGAGGATTTTCCCTGCTGTGGTCAGAGAGAGATGTGAGACAGAAAGGTCAGAAAGATGCAACACTGCTTGGCTTTAAAGATGGAAGTGACCACAAGCCAAGGAACGCGAGAGGCCTCTAGAAATAGGCAAAGGCAAGAAAACCAAATCACCCACATAAGCCTCTAGAAGGATTCAGTCCTACCAACACCTTGATTTTAGTGGGATCTGAGTCAGAATTCTGAGCTGCAGAACAGTAAGATAATAAGAATATTTTAATTTGTATTGCTTTAAACTATTAAGTTTGCAGTAATTAATAAAATTAATACATGCTCCAAAAGCTCTTGCTATTTTGGATAAATATGCCTCTTATATTCCTGCTCTTTTTCAACGTTCCCAAGAGTATCAAGACTAATCCCATTAGACCCAACATTCCTTTCATGTCAGTCAACAGGAGACGTGTGAAATTCCAAAATCTTCCCCCATCTCCTGGCCTGAGCCTTTTCCCTTCCTTTCCCCATTTCCAAAACCCTTTCACTGCATGCTCCGGACATATGTCATCAGCAAAATGTCTCATTTCTTCAATACTGTTTCTGCACATTCTTTTCAACTTTCACATGCCACCTAAAACCTCATTCTCCTCTAAGACTTCTAATCTAGTTACAGTTCCTTCAAAAGATAACTGTTTTCTCTGCCTCCTGTCCCTTTATCTGAGACATGGTCCTGGAGGTCAGGAGGATGTCTTGCTCCTAATGGTTATTTCTAAATTATTCTCCCTTCCCAAACTCTCCAGCCAGCTTTGGACCACAAGGCATCAGATTATGTCAGCTATTATCCCCTTTGTTGTAGCCATTCACAAACTCCCAGAACAAGACTTGACATTCCCCAAGAGGAATTATTCTAATACCTCTTTGTCATAGCTTTTGGTGATTTAAATATCCACATAAATGATCCTACTAACACCTTGGCTAGTCAGTTCCTTGATCTCCTTGCCTAGAGCCATCTTGTACAATACCTTATCTCCAACTCCTTCCCCTGGTGACACCATAGAATGCACCATTACTAATAATCACAGACCCTCCATATACCCATTTCAGAACCTTTCCCCTTTATCTCTGTGGCAGTCTGAATCATGCCCCCTACCCCACCCCCCGACATGCTCAAGTCTAACTCCCAGTCCTGTGTGTGTAAACTTATTAATAAACAGGATCTTTGAAGATACTATCTGGATAAAGCCAAACTGAACCAGAATGGGCCTTAATCCAATAGGGCTGAAATCCTTATAAGCAGAGAACATTCAGATGCAATTAGTCAGTAGGAACCAGAGGGAGACAGGAAGAGACAGATGGCCATGTGAAGGAGGAATGCCAGAAAGCCATCACCAGAACATTAGACTCCAGGAGAGAGTGCAGCCTGGCAATACCTTGATTTTGGACTTCTAGCCTCCAAAACTATGATAACAAATTCCTGTTGTTCAATCCAACCTGTGTGTTTTATTTGTAATGCAGGCCTGACAATTTTTCACAGGCTAAGATAGCAGGGGATCTGCTTAATGCAACAATGCAAAAACAAAAACAAAAACAATGACAAAAAAAACAACATAAAAAACAACAGTATAATTTTAATGAGAGTGTTCTTTCAGGGAAAAATACACCAAGTATAAGCTATGAGCTATAGGTAGCAGTAATATTGTGATAATATTCTCTTATCATTTGTAATAAACGTCACAATAATGTAAGGTGCTGGTATAGGGTGATGAATAGGAATCCTGTATGGTGTGCATGATTGTTTTGTGGGCTCATAACTTCTCTAATGATTAAAAAAAAAAGTGGGAGAGAAATAAAAATAAGCACAGCAAAATGTTGATAATTGTTGATACTGGGTAATTTGGTATCTGGGGTTCATGATACTTTCTTTCTACTTTTGCATATGCTTGAAAATTATAACAAAAGTTTAAAAATGTAAAAGGAAAACAAAATGAATAAAATTTTAAATTTATATAATGCTTAATGGGTAAAGTTTCTGTTTGAGGTGATGGAAGTTTTGGTAATGGATGGTAGCAAAGGTAACACAACATTGGGAATGTAACTGACACCACTGAATTGTATACCTGAAGGATTTAAAATGGGAATTGTTACATTGTATATATATTACCACAATAAAAAAATTAAAAAAAGAAACACGCTACCTTTTTAGTTTTAATTTCTATTTGCTTTTCACTGAAGTGTAATTCACAAGACAAAAAATTAACCATTTTAAAGTGTTCAATTTATTGGTTTTAGTACATTCATAATGTTGTGCAATCAGCAACCTGTATCTAGTTCAAAAACATTTTCACCACTTCAAAAGAAAACCCCATAACTATTGAGCAGTATACACTGACTCCTACCCCAAGCATCTGACAACCACCAATTTGCCTTCTGTCTCAATGGATTTACCTATTTTCAGATATTTCATATAAATGAAATAATAAAATACATGGCATTTTGTGCCTGGCTTCTTTTACTCAGCATGCTTTAGACATTCCTCCACAACTCAGCATGTATCAGAACTTCACTCCTGTTTATAGTTGACTAATATCCTATTGTAAGGATATACCACATTTTCTTTATCCATTCATCTCTTCATAAACCCTTCGGTTATATCCATTTTGAGGTATACTGTGAATGCCACTATGAACATTTGTGTACAAGCATTTGTTTAAGTCCTTGTTGTCAATTCTTTTGGGTATACAACTAGGAGTAGAGTTGCTGGGTCATAAGGTAGTTTTGTTCTTCATGTAATTCTCTTCTTCAGTAACTGCCAAGGAGTATTCTACAATGGTCAATTTCTCAACATATTCACCAATACTTATTTTTCTTTTTTATTATTATTATAACCATCCTACTGGGGAAGTGGTATTTCATTGTGGTTTGATTTGCATTTCCCTAATGACTAATGGTATTGAGCATCTTTTCATGGCTTGGTTATCCGAATATCTTCTTTTAAAAAATATCTGTTTAAGTCTTTTGTCCATTTTTTAATCAATGTGTCTTGTTATTAGGTTGTAAGAATTCTTCACATATTCTGGATACTAGACTATTATCATATATATTATTTGAAAATACTTTCTCCCATTCTATAGGTTGTCTTTCATTTTCTTGCACAAATAGTCTTTAATTTTGACAAAGCCCAATTTACCTTTCTCTTTTGATATAGTATCATATCTAAGAATCCACTGCCAAATCCAAGGTCATAAGGAGTTACCCTTTTGTTTTTAAATAGTTTTACAGCTTTACCTCTTATCTACCCAACCCATGAGCACAGCATTATCTTTACATTTATTTTCTTAATTTCCTGTTCAGCTTGTTCATTGCTGATGTATGGAAACAAAACTGAGGGAAGCAGAGGTGGCACAAGTGATAGGGCACCTTCCTCCCACATCAGAGGTTCCGGGTTCAGCTCCCAGTGCCTCCTAAAGAAACAAGGAAGACAAGCAGACACAGCAAATGAAGAACAACAAGGGGGGTGGGGAGAAATAAAAATAAATAAATCTTTTTAAAAAATCAAAAGAAACATAACTGATTGTTCCCTGTTGATCTTGTACCATGCAACATTAATGAATTTGTTTACTAGCCTTAATAACTTTTTTGTGGATTCTTTCGAATTTTCTATATATGGAATCATGTCATTTACAAAGAGGTAGTTTTATTTTATTTTTTTCCTATTTGGAAGCTTTTTTATTTCCTTTTCTTGACTGATTGCTTTGGCTAGAACCTTGTTAACTGTTGGTGGTGAAAGTGGACACCCTTGACTTATTCCTAATCTTAGGGGGAAAACTTTCAATCTCTTACCATTAGGCTGTGGGTGCCTCATAAGTATTCTTTGTCATGTTTAGAAGTTACCTTCTATTCCTATTTGTTCAAGCGTTTTTATCATTAAAGGGTGCTGGATTCTGTCAAATGCTTTGTCTGAATCAACTAAAATAACCATGTGGGGTTTTTCTACATTTATGTGGTATATTACATTGCTTTTCATTGTTAAACCACCTTTGTATTCCTGGAATAAATTCCACTTGGTCTTGGAGTACAATTCTTTTCATGTGCTGTTGAATTCAGTTTGTTAGTAGTTTCTTAAGGATTGCTGCATCTGTATTCCTAAGGGATATCGGGGTCTGTAGTTTTCTTTTCTGGTGTTGTATTTGTCTGGCTTTGGTATCAGGGCGCTACCGCTACCCTCACAGAATGAGTTAGAAAGTGCTCGCTCCTCTCCTGTTTTCACACCTGACTTAAAGTCACAGGCTGCCAATGCAAAAATACCAGATATGGGTTGGCTCAGATAAAGGGAATTTATTAGGATAAAATCTTACAATTCTGAGCGTGTGAAAATGTCCAAATCAAGGCATCATCAGAAATGTTGTCTCACCAAGGTCGGATGCTGGTAGATCCCTAGAATCCTGCCACATGGTGGCCAGACTCTGCTATCTCCTCCAGGCTCACTTTCTCCCCAAGCTCAGTGTGAACAGTGAGGGGTATGGTTCATCTCTCTCCAGCCCACATCTCTTTATCTTCGGAATTGATTCTAGCTTCTGGTCTCTTTCTCAGCCTCTTGGGGTTTTTCTATGTGCAGCTGTAGGCGATTCTGGAGTCTTCTCTCTCTTGGCAGTATAAAATGAATAAAATGGTAGCTCTCCTTCTCTGTGTCTTTGTATTTCTCCCATTTATATAGGACTCCAGCAAGAAAGCTCAGACCCACCGTGGGTCGCACCTCACTGACATGCTCCAATCAAAGGCCCCCAAATGAATTCAAACCAATCAAAGGGTTCCACACCCACAGGAATGGATTACCTTCAAGTACATCATTTTTCCTGGGATTTCACAAAACCTTCAAACCATCACAGATGCTTTCTGTCAATTTCTTTTCTTTCCTATGAATGGGCCACACTTTCCTGTTTCTCTGTATGCCTTTTAACTTTTTAAAAACAGAGACCCATCAGTGAGACAGAGGAACAGGATTTGATGAGAATAGTGCAAACTAAGACTCTGATAGCCAGGTAAAAGAAACTTCTTTTACTATTTATGAAATAGCTTAGAAAGAATACCATCTGAATGCTATACGTAAAGAAATTTTTAAAATTAAGGGCAAGTTCAAAGAGAAAAATCTCAAGAGAGGAAAACGAAGGGTATAAGAAACAGTAACAAAGGGATTTTCAACTTAAGCACTACTGACATTTTGGGCTGGATAACTCTTTGTTGTGTAAGGCTGTTCTATGAATTGTAGAATGTTTAGCAGCATCTCTAGTCTCTACCCACTAGATGCCAGTAGCACCCCTCTCCCCAGTTGTGAACAAAATTGTCTACAGCCATTGCCCACTGTCAACCAAAAGACAAAACTCAGAATCACAACTATAAAGGGATTAGAACTAAAGATGTAGGGAAACGGACTTTGGCCCAGTGGTTAGGGCGTCCGTCTACCACATGGGAGGTCCGCGGTTCAAGCCCCGGGCCTCCTTGACCCGTGTGGAGCTGGCCCGTGCACAGTGCTGATGCGTGCAAGGAGTGCCCTGCCACACAGGGGTGTCCCCCGCGTAGGGGAGCCCCACGCGCAAGGAGTGCACCCATAAGGAGAGCCGCCCAGCGCGAAGGAGGGAGCGGCCTGCCGAGGAATGGCGCCGCCCACACTTCCCGTGCCGCTGACGACAACAGAAGCGGACAAAGAAACAAGACGCAGCAAAAAGACACAGAAAACAGACAACCGGGGGAGGGGAGGGGAATTAAATAAATAAAAATAAATCTTTAAAAAAAAAAAAAAAAAGAGAACTAAAGATGTTATGCTTATCAGTTCTGAAATATCTGAGATGGCTAAAGAAGGGGTAGAAAACATCAAACAAAAGAGTAACATACTAAAGAAGTATATTTTATGATGGGTGACCATATAGTTTATCATCCCAACAGGGATCCTGGGAATGAAAAGTGGCCCTATTAATAATCAAGATGGGACAACAGGCATAAAAAGGACTATACTGGACAAAACAGGACTTATGATCATCCTCCTCTTACAGCTCCTTTAATCTGCTTAATGTACCCATAAAGTCCAGATTTTTACCTTTTTTCTCTCAAAGCTAAAGTAAATGTTAATTTACAAAAGTATTAAAAGTAGAAGAAATACTAACCATCCAAATTAAAGATACGTGTATTTTTATTCATTTAACATTATTTTATTTTTTAAAGATTTTTTATTTATTTCTCTCTCCTTCCCTGTCCCCCCTTCCAGTTGTCTGCTGTGTCCATTTGCTGTGTGTTCTTCGGTGTCCACTTGTATTCTTGTAAGCAGCATGCGGAATCTGTGCCTCCTTTTTGTTGCGTCATCTCGCCATGCGTGTGGCGCCATTTCTGGGCAGGCTGCACATTTTTCGTGCTGGGGCAGCTCTCCTTACGCGGGGCGCGCTTCTTAAGCATGGGGCTCCCCTATGCGGGGGACACCCCTGCGTGGCAGGGCATTCCTTGCATGCATAAGCACTGCACGTGGGCCAGCTCATCACATGGGTCAGGAGGCCCTGGGTTTGAACCTTGGACCTCCCATGTAGTTGGAAGACGCCCTATCTGTTGGGCCAAATCCGCTTCCCTTAACATTATTTTAAAAGAAACATTTTCATTACTATAAAATTCAGAATTTTGTATTTAATTTTTATTTTACGTAAAACACCAAACATAATCAATAGTAGTGAGAATATAGAATCACCATATATCCATTATTCAGCTTTAATTATTATTAGCTCATAGACAATCCACTCATTACCTCCTCCTCCACATTACATTGAAAACAACCAAAACATAATTTCATTTGTAAATATTTCAATATCTAGCCTTAAAAGATAAGGAGTCTTTTAAAAGACATAACCACAATTCCATTATTATGTCTAAAAATATTTTATCTAAGAAAAATTAACTCTTTAATACCAAATTTCCAACTCCGAAATTTTTGCCAATTTCTTTCAATGAGAGTTCAAATGAGGTCCAAACATTGCCATCAGCTGATATGTCTCTTAAATATCTATTTTTTATTTCTTAAGGAGGTACCCAGGGATTGAACCTGGGACCTTGTACATGTGAAGCAGGTGCTCAACCATTGAGCCACACCTGCTCCTCTTAAATCTCTTTTTAATCTGTAAGTTCCCACTCCATCTTTCTTTTTTCTTGCAATTTATCTGAGAAGAAACTATTTTGTTTGTCCTGTGGAGTTTTTCACAATCTGGATTTTACTGATTATATCTCTGAATAAATTCATGGTTGCACCTAAAGGACTAATCAGATTAAGGTTTTATTTTTTTGGCAAGGTTACTTTATAGATGGTGATGTAGTCTTCCATCAGGCACATATTGTGTGTGTTTTTTTTTTTTTTTTTTAGATTTATTTATTTCTCCTCCCTTCACCCATTGTCTGCTCTCTGTGTCCATTCACTGTGTGTTCTTCTATGTCTGCTTGTATTCTCATTAGGCAGCTCTGGGGACCAATCCTGGGACCTTCCAGAGTGGGAGAGAGGCGATTATTCTCTCGCGCCACCTCAGGTCCCCGAACTGCTAAGTCTCTTCTTGTTTCTCCTCCATGTCTCTTTTTGTTGCATCATCTTGCTGTACCAGCTCTCCATGTGGGTCAGCACTCCTGAGTGGGGCGGTACTCCCACATGGGCTGGCTCCCCACATGGGCCAGCTTGGCTTCACCAGGAGGCCCTGGGTATCGAACCCTCGTTCTCCTATATGGTAGATGGGAACCCATTTGGTTGAGCCACCATCTGCTTTCCCATATTGTGACTTTAATTACAAATGATTATCATTGCTAAAGTACATTAAATCATTTTGCATAACAAAATGTAATCCTCTAATTCTATCATTCCTCCATTTATTAGTTATATTTTTAAAGCTTCATAATCACATACCATAGATTTACTATAAACTTCTAAATCATTCCCTATGTAGACACCTACATACTTCCATTTTATACTAGCATCATATGTGCTGAATATATTTCTACATAAAGCTTTTTTCATGTTCAGAAAATTTTCCATAAATAAAATTACCAAATCAAAAGCTATGAACATTTTTAAGACTTTTGTGACACAGCGCCAAACTGTTTTCAGGTTGAAACAATTCACACTCCCATAAGCTGTATAAAAAATTACAACCTGAACAGCTCTGGAAATTCTCATAAAAACAAACAAAAACCCACTTTATACATAAGATAAGAACTATCAGAAACAGGAAAACCGCTATAAACATAATCATGTGTTAATAGAAAACCTGATTTATACTTTAAGGAGGTCACTCTGGCTATTACACGGAGAAAGACTGGGAAGAGCAAGAGTTAATGTGCCAAGTCAAATGAGAAATGATTGTGGTTTACATACTGGTAAGTGTTCTAGTTATCTACTAGTACAAAACCATTCCAAACTCAGTAGCTTAAAATAATAAGCCTTTTTTTATTATATTTCAAAGATTACTATAGGTTAAGAATTAGGTAGGTGATTCTTCTGTTCATAGTGACACTGAGCACAATCACTAAGTGGTACTCAGCTGGCTAATGGCTCGTTTGGAAGGTCCAAAACAGCTTTAACTTATGTCTGGTGCCTATACAAAAATGGCTAGGAGGCTGGACTTAGCTGGAACTGTTGACTAGAATGCCTACACACAGCATCTTCAGCATCATGGTCTCAGGATAGGCGATTTCTTACATGGCAGCTGGAGTCCCCAAAGGAGCACACAACACTAAGCAGGTGAAGCTGTGTGACCTTTCACATTTGGACTCAGAAGTCTTGCAGAATCACCTCCACACTACTCTATGGACTGAGGAAATCACAAGTCCGTCCAGATTCAAGGGAAAAGGAGATGAACCCCATTTCTCAACTGAAAGAGTATCAAAGAATTTTGGATCATAGTTTAAAATAATCACTGTGAAAGTGGTTTTTATGGAATGGAGGCGGAATGTACCAGAATCAAATGGGTGAAAAGATGAATGCAAAGAGACAGTGAATATATTCTCCTAAAATTAAGAAATCAGACTGCAAAGCAAAAGGAAAAGAACAAAGAGATGGACATGAAAGTAAAATTAAAAGAGAATTTTTGTTTTTTAAAGAATGTGAGAATTGGAACATGGCTAAATACTGACAGGGCAAAGACAAGAAAGAGGCTGAAGAAACATGAAAAAGAGGAAAGAGTATCAAAAGCTTATAATCTCTGAGTGGGAAAACAATGGAGAGATTGACTTTAAAAGGAATGTTTTCTCTACAAGCCAATATATTTAAGTATATATTTTTAAAAATTAGGTATGAAAACTTTATAAAGTGTGGTTAACAATACTGATGCTGTAATCAGACTTCCGACTTTCTTATCTATTTGACTTCCAGCAAGGTATTTTTTTAGTTTCCTCATCTATAAAATAAGGATAATACTACTCTTATACCTTCAAAGGGTTGCTGTGAGGTTGAAATAAGATTATTCATACAGAACACTTAGAACAGTGCCTGGCACATAGCAGTAATCAACAAATCTTAGCCACCATAATTGATCATCATAGTCCTCATCATCAACTTTCCAGGTATGTTTAAAAAGAATAGATCAAAAAAGAACATAATGCCTAGGAATAAAGAGGTAAAACACTTATACACTGAAAACCATACAACATTGCTGAAAGTAAAAGACATAAACAAATGGCAATACATCCCATGTTCATGGATAAGAAGACTTAACATTAAGATGTCAATATTATCCAAAGCTATCTACAGATTTAATCCAGTATCTATCAAACTCCCAGCAGCCATTTTTGCAGAAATGGAAAAGTTGATCCTCAGGTTCATATGGAATCTCAAGGGGCTCTAATAGCCAAATCAATATTGCTAAGGAAGAACAAAGTTGGAGGTCTCACACTTCCTGATCTCAAAACTTACTACAAAGCCACAGCAGCCAAAAGAGTGTGCAACTGGCATAAATAAGATAGACATATAGGCCAATGGAATAGAATGAAGAGTTCAGAAATGAATGTACACACGTATGGGGTATCAAGTACATTAATTAGGAAAGAAATCTATTTTTAAAAAACTGATGCTGGGAAAACAAGACATACACATGAAAAAAAAAATGAAGTACACAATACACAAAAGGTAACTCTAAATGGGTAGAGGACCTACACATAAGTGTGAAAACCATAAAATTACCAGAAGAAAACATAGGGAGAACTTTTATAACCTTGGATTTGACAGTGATCTTAGACATGACACCAAAAGCACAAGTAACAACAGAAGAAATAATAAAATGCACTTTATCAAAATTAAAAACTTTTGTACAAAGGACACCATCAAGAAAGTGAAAAGACAACCTGCAGAATAAGAGAAAATAACTGCAAACCATATATCTGATGGACATTTAATATCTGGAAATTATAAAGAAGTGCTACAATTCAAAAACAAAAAGACAACCCAGTTTTTAAAAAAATGGGCAAAAGACTTGAATAGACAGTTGTCTACAAATTTGCTATTCATAGCCATTTCTTATAAGCGATGTCATACAATATTTGTCCTTACATTTCTTGCTTATTTCACTGCACAGAATGTTTTCAAGGTTCTTCAATGTTGTAGCATGTCTCAGAACTTCATTCTTTCTTATAGTTGAATAACATTCCACTACATGTGTATACCACATTTTATCTATTCATTTGTTGATGGATGCTTGATTTTTTTTTATTTTCACTTTTTGGCTTTTGAATATGCTGCTATGGCCACATTATTTTATTAGTGTAGTCCATAGTAAGATTTAAAATTAGGTAGTTTGTGTCCTCCAATTTTGTTTTCTTTTCCAAAATTATTTTGATTACTCTAGTTCATTTCTGGTTCCATACAAATTATAGGTTCAGCTTGCAGATATATACAAAATATCCTCCTGGGATTTTGAATGTGATTGCACTAACTTTATCAATTTGAGAAGAAACACCTGAACAGTATCAGGTCTTCCAATATTTATTTTTCCAGGTTTCTTCATTCCTTTAGCATTTTTTTTTTCTGTAGTACAGGTCTATTTGTTTGTTTTTTTACCCCCTCCCCCTTGTGGCTTTCTTTATTTGCTGTTTTCTATGTCCATTCGCTGTGCATTCTTCTGTGTCTGTATTTAATTTTATTTATTCCCTTCTCCCCCTTTGCGGCTTGCTTGCTGTCTGCTCTCTGTGTCCATTTGCTGCACATTCTTTTGCGTTGTTTTTTTGTTGTTATTCCATCACCTTGCTGAGTTGGCTCTCCGTGGTGCTTGTGGGCCAGGCAGCACTCTGTGGCGCTAGCAGGCCGGTGGCTCTCCACAGTGTGCAGGCAAGCCTGCCTTCACAAGGAGGCCCTGGCACGCGAACCCAGGGCCTCCCTTAGGGTAGACAGGAGCCCAACTGATTGAGCCACAGTCACTTCCCACAGGTCTGTTTTTAAACATTTCTCTCAGGTTTGTTTGTCCTACCCATATTTATACCTAAATATGGTATAAATATTTGCATTTTTGGTGCTATTGTGAAAAGTACTTTTTACTTCTGAATTACAATGTTCATTGATAATACATAGAAATACCACTAATTTTTTTATTGACTGTGTTATCTGCAACCTTGCTAAACATACTTGTAAGTTCTATGAGCCTTACTGCAGATTCCTTGAGATTTTCTGTGTAAACAATCATCTGAAAATATAGAGTTGTTCTGTTTCCCTCTTTTTTTTCTTTTTTTCCCTCCCCTTATTGCACTAGCTAGGGTTTCAAGTTTGAAGTTGAATAGGAATGTTAGAGGTAAATATCCTTGTTTTCTTTCCAATATTATGGGGAAAGTATTTGGTCTTTCACCATTAAGATGTTTAGTATCTTACAGATTACTTTTATAAGAATAAGGATGTTCCCTTCTATTCCATGTTTTCTGAGATATTTTAAATCTTCTATGGGCTTAGAATTTTGACTAATACTTTTTTTGCACTTGATGGGGAAACAAGGTCATGTGGATTCTTTTCTTAAGTCTGTTAATATTGTGGATTACATCAACTGAACCAATGTTGCATTTAAAATGTAAATTCTACTTGGCTGTGTATTAGCTTTCTATAAATTGCTGGATTCAATTTGCTATTATTTTGTTGAGTATTTTTGTGTCTATGTTAATGAGGAAAATTTACCTATAGTCTTGTTTTCTTACACTGTATTTGTCTGATTTTGGTATCAGCAGAAAGCTGGACTCAAAAAATAAGTTTTAAAGCATTCTATTCTATTTTCTGGAAGATACTATATTAAACTGGTATTATTTCTCCCATTTTTAAATGTTTGGTAGAAGGTACCAGTGAAACCATCTGGATGTAGAATTGTCTTTTTGGGAAGATTTGAATAACTGTTTCTGAAGATGGTGGACTAGAAAAACATAAGACTCTCTTCTTTCCCAGAAAAAAAGGTTGAGAACAGGCTGAAAAAGCCCGGAAAAAAATTGCCTAGGGTTTAGGATACCAGGTGAAGGCCAGACACTGCCCAAAAGAGAGAGGGACAAAGGAAAAGAATCGCGATTGCAAAATTGTGAGTTAAAGCTAGCAGCTGCTATTGCCAGCAACCTTTCCCACACTAAAGACACTTGAGAATTCTCAGGCCTCTGGGCCGGCTACAGACAAAGAGGGCTCCAGGGATCCACCATCCCAGGAAAAGGGAGAGAGAGCGGCACAACCTAAGGCAGACTCAGCTTGTGACCCACAAATTTGGTCTGCTGTGTCCCATGAGTCCTTCAGGCCACGTGGAACCACACCATTATTTGTCTTGGGAGCCAGTTCCTGACTAAAGAGAAATGGGACTAAAGAGATCCTACCCTCCCTATCTCCCTCTCTACTAATTGGGACTGACTGCTGAGGACACAGACCAGCGTAGAATTATTTCCTATTCAGGAAAAGGGAGGAGGCTGTAGAAAGTTTGAATTACAAGGCTCTTAGCATCCAGGGAGAAAACTACATAATATTGATTCAGTCCCTGTAGCAGGAAACACACTCCAAACAGGCACTGAATTGAGAAGACTGCCAAAGAATGCCATCTGCTGGTAGACCAAAGATGTAAATGTGAGAAAATTAAAAATAAGAAAGAAAGGCTTTTTTCTAACCTTTATAGCTCCTCTTCTCAAGGCCTTAAGAAGTTGGTCTGCAACCCATCACTGGGTCCAGAGCCCAGTTTTGAGCAACTAACAGGAACAATCCTAATGATCCAGGTTGAACCAAGAATCAAAGAGCAGCAATAACTCACAGCCTCCTACTACTAAATCCCTACAAAAGAGAGAGAAAATGAGCATCTGAGTAAACTACCATTCTAATCAGATGCTTAGACATCAGAAAAAATTACAAGACATACCAAGACGATGGAAGAAGTGGCCCAAGAAAAGATATATCTCAAAGCTCCAGAAGAGCAGGATTTGAGACATCTAATTAACAATATGCACATACATTCCCAAAATCAAATTAATGAGTCAAAAGACAATACGGCTAAAGAGATAAATCACATCAAGAACACACTGAGGGAAGCAAACTTGGCTCAATGGATTGAGCATCTGCGTACCACATGGGAGGTCCACGGTTCAGACCCCGGGCCTCCTTGACCCGTGTGGAGCTGGCCCATGCGCAGTGCTGATTCACACAAGGAGTGCCGTGCCACACAGGGCTGTCCCTGCATAGGGGAGCCCCACGCGCAGGGAGTGCGCCCCATAAGGAGAGCCGCCCAGCGTGAAAGAAAGTGCAGCCTGCTCAGGAATGGTGCCGCACACACAGAGAGCTGACACAACAAGATGATGCAACAAAAAGAGACACAGATTCGCGTGCCGCTGACAACAGAAGCAGACAACACGAAGCAAATGGACACACAGAACAGACTGGGGCTAGGGGCAGGGGAAGGGGAGAGAAATAAATAAATAAATAAATCTTTTTTAAAAAGACACACATTAGAGGCATACAACAGCATACTCAAAGTGAAAGAAGAAAGAATAAGTGATACTGAAGACAGAACAGCTGAAACCAAACAGAGCAAAGAACGGAAAAAATTGAACAGGAGCTCAGAGAGTTGAATAACAACATGAAACGCAACAACATATGCATCATAGGAGTTTCAGAAGAAAAGGGAAAAGGGGCAGAAAGAGTATCTGAAGAAATAATAGCAGTAAATTTCCCAACTCTCACAAAAGTAATGAACTTACATCTCCAAAAAGGGCACCATACCCCTATCAGAATAAATCCAAACAGACCCACTCCAAGACACATATTACTCAGAATGTCAATCGTCAAAGATAAAAGAAAATTCTGAGAGCAGCAAGGGAGAAGCAAACCATCACATACAAGGGATACCCAGTAAGACAGAGTGGATTTCTCATCAGAAACCATGGAGCAGAGAAGACAGTGATATGATAAAGTTAGGATTCTGAAAGAGAAAAACTGCCAGCCAAGAAGTCTTTATCCAGTAAAATCGTCTTTCAAATATGACAGAATAAATATTCACAAACAGACATTAAGAGAGTTTGTAAAAAAGAATCCACCTTTGCAAGAAATATTAAAGAAGCCTTAGGCATGAAAGAAAAAAACAGAGAGAGAAGCTTGGAGGAGAGTATTGAAGAAAGAATAGCAGAAAGGGTAATGAAAAAAATAAAAAGAAAAGACGAAAATATGACAGGACATATGAAAAGCAAAGAGTAAAATGGTAGAAGTACATAATGCATTTAGGGAAAAGGATGTGGCTCAAGCAGCTGGGCTCTCACTTCCCATATAGGAGGTCCAGGGTGCAAATGCCCAGGGCCTCCTGGTGAAGGCAAGGTGGCCTGCACAGCAAGCTGGCCCATGCAGAGTGCCGGCCCACAGGGGAATGCGACCCTGCGTGGGAGTGTCCACCTGCACAGGAATGCTGCCCCGAGCAGGAGTCCTGGCCAGTGTGG
Organism: Dasypus novemcinctus; assembly: GCF_030445035.2. NCBI lineage: Eukaryota > Metazoa > Chordata > Mammalia > Cingulata > Dasypodidae > Dasypus > Dasypus novemcinctus. The sequence continues at coordinate 152,423,973 of NC_080673.1, read as the reverse complement.
AGAGCTGGCACAGCAAGATGACACAACAAGAAACACAGAGGAGAGACAATAAGAGGTGTAGCAGAACAGGGAGCTGAAGTGGTACAAGAGAATGATTGCCTCTCTCCCACTCCAGAAGGTCCCAGGATCAGTTCCCAGAGCCATCTAATGAGCATATAAGCAGACACAGAACACACAGCAAATGGACACAGAGAGCAGACAACGTGGTGTGTGTGTGGGGGGGAGGAATAAATAAATGAATCTTTTTTAAAAATGCATTTACAGTAATATCACTGAAAGTGAATGGATTAAACTCCTCAATCATACAGACAGAATGGATTAAAAAAACATGAGCTATCCATATTCTACTTACAAGAGACTCACCTTAAATCCAGGGATACAAATGGCCCAAAAGTAAAGGTTGGAAAAAGATGCTCCAAGCAAATAATAACCAAAAAAGAACAGGGGTAGCTACATTAATATTGGACAAAACGGACATCAAATGCAAAAAAGTTATGAGATACAGAAGGCCATATATATTAATAAAAGGGACAATGCACCAGGAATATATGAGTCATCTATGCATCTGAACAGGCTGCCCCAAAATACATGAGGCAAACTCTGGCAAAACTGAAGGGAGAAGTAGACATCTCTACAATAATTGTTGGAAACTTCAACACAACACTACTCACACCATTAGACAGAAAAACTAGACAGAAGATCAACAAGGAAACAGAACTTGAAAAATATGATAAACGAGTTAGACCTAACAGATACATAAAGAACGCTACATCCAAACACAGCGGGTTACACATTCTGCTCAAGAGCCCATGGAACTTTCTCCAGGATAGACCACAAGTTAGAGCACAATGTAGCCCTCGATAAAAATAAAAAGACTGAAAATACATAAAGCATCTCCTCAGATCATAATGAAACTAGAAACCAATAATAGACAGAAAAGAGGTAAATTCACAAATATTTGGAGGCTAAACAACACACTCCAAAATAATCAAGGAGTCAAAGAAGAAATCGCAAGTGAAATCAGTAAATATATTGAGACAAATGAAAATGAGAACAAAACTTATCAAAACTTATGGGAGGCTAGGTGAGACACATCTAACGGGGAGCCGAGCTGCAGTGCTGCCTCCTTCCCACAGTGCCTGGGCGTCCCCCTGCATCGTGTCAGTGGCTGGGCTAAAGAAGCCACTCAGGAGAGAACCAGCAAAATGGTAGCAGAGTAAGGAGCTCCTAGAATCAGCTCCTGCTACAAGACAATTAGCAAACACCCAGAGTTCTCTGGAGCTAGCTGAAGCACCTGTTTGGGGGCTCCAGGAGGCCAGAAGAGCATCCTGCAACATCCTTGGGGGAGTGGAAGGAGGAGACTGCCCGTCTGCCAAGAAGACTCGTAAGTAGAGCGCTCCACACCACAAAGGCCAGTGCCCAACCTCCACGGGAGGCACAAGCCACCTCAGGAGTTGTTCCATGGCTGGAACTGAAAGCTCCACTTCCCCAAAATGGGGGAGGAAAAGACGGTTGGGCACCAATTTCAGCTATAATGAGGAAATTCAGTGGCCTACAGTATGATCCTGAGAGGAGCTAAAGTCTGAGCCTGTCCAGGTCAGAAAGAGGCCAGGAGTTGCCATCTTAACTCTGTGCCTGGCACGAGGGGAAGTGGGGCTGACTAAGAATCCCAGTGCTGGTGGGGACCAGCTTCTTCCAATACAGAGCATATTGCAGATCTAGCCTAGGCCCCAGTGCCACCTCCAGCAGGAAGGAAGCTGCGGGGACCTGCGCCAGCCTCTCTGGGAAATTACCGGCCAAGTTGCAGAGGCCGGTGATTGTCCTACTCTAGCCACACAAGCTGCCCCAGGAGCTGCTGTGTGACAGGAATTAGAAGCTCCATTTCCCAGAAACAGGGGAGGAGGAGACAGTTGGCTGCCGACTTCAGCTACTGACTGGGAAACTTGGCTGGCTAAGAGATAACCCTGGAACAGCTGGGGTGTGAACCAGCCCAAATCAGAAAGAGGCCAAGAGCAGTCATTGACTCTGCCCCCAGCCTGAAGGGAAGCCGGGCTGACAGTTTCTTTCATGCAGATCACCCTTCAGCCCTAGCCTAGGCTTCAATCCCACCTATGGCAGGGAGGAGGCTGAGGAGCCCTGCACCAGCCTATACAGGTGACTGCAGGGAACTATGGCTCCCATAGACTGAAAATCAGAAGTCTACCAGGGCAACTGTGGTCATCTTGGACCCGCACTGCATGGACTGCTGTCCACACCTGCAGCTCCATCCCTGTCCCAGGTAGGGAAGAAAGGCATGTAAAGCTTCATCAGTCTCTCTGGGCAACTACAGTCTAGGCCTGCACATGGATTATTCCACATAGCTGTGACTCTGTCCCTACCCCTGACAAAGGAGAAAGTCGGGAGAAGCTTCATCTGTCCCTGGCACAATGAGGGCAGCTTGAGCCTCCACAGCTTACAGCACCAACTACATGCTTGGCTCCTACTGCATAACCAGCAAGGGAGAAACGATAGGGAGCCCTAAACTAGAGAGAAAAACTGCACCCAGAAAAAATACTCTAGTAAGCCAGATGCCAAGACACCAACCAAAAATTACAATCCACAACAAGAAACAGGAAGCTATGGCCCAGTTAAAGGAACAAGATAAGCCTCCAGATGACATAAAGGAGTTGAAACAACTAATTATAGATATTCAAACAAATCTCCTTAATAAATTCAATGAGATGGCTAAAGAGACTAAGGATATTAAGAAGACAATGGATGAGCACAAAGAATTTGAGAGCATACACAGGAAAATAGCAGATCTTACGGGAAGGAAGGGTGCAAGCAATGAAATTAAAAAAAACATTGGAATCATATAATAGCAGATTTGAGGAGGCAGAAGAAAGGATTGGTGAGCTTGAAGAAATGGCCTCTGAAAGTGAGCATACAAAAGAAGAAATGAAGAAAAGAATGGAAAAAATTGAACAAGGTCTTAGGGAACTAATAACAGCAAAAGGTGTGCAAACATACATATCATGGGTGTCCCAGAAGAAGAAGAGAAGGGAAAGGGGCAGAAGGAATATTTAAAGAAATAATGGTAGAAAATTTCCCAATCCTATTGAATGACATAGATATCCCTGTCCAAGAAGCACAACATACTCCCATCCGAAAAAATCCAAATAGACCAATTCCAAGACACATACTCATCAGAATGTCAAAGGCCAAAGACAAAGAGAGAATTCTGAGAACAGCAAGAGAAAAGCAATGCATAATATATAAGGGATATCCAATAAGATTAAGTGCTGATTTCTCACCAGAAACCATGGAGGCAAGAAGACAGTGGTCTGATATAATATATTTAAAATACTACAAGAGAAAAACTTCCACGCAAGAATCTTATCTCCAGCAAGACTGTCTTTCAAAAATGAGGGTGAAATTAGAATATTCAGATAAACAGAAACAGAGAATTTCTAAGCAAGAGACCAGAATTTCAGGAAATACTAAAGGGTGTGCTAGAGCCTGAAAAGACAGGAGAGAGGGGCCTGGAAGAGAATCTATTAAGAAAGATTATATCAATAAAAGTAACAAAGTGTCAAAAGAGTTGTGAAAATAAAATATGACTGATAAAACTCAAATAGGAATAAACTTAACCAATGATGGAAAGCACTTGTATACAGAAAACTGCAACTCAATGTTAAATCAAAAAAAGTCCTAAATAACTGGAAGAACATTCCATGCTCATGGATTGGAAGATTAAATATCATTAAGATGTCAATTCTACTTAAATTGATATAAAGATTTAATGCAATACCGATAAAAATTCCACCAGCATTAAAGAAAAAATTGAAAACACGATCATTAAATTTATTTGGAAGGGTAAGGAGTATTGAAAAGCCAGAAACATCATAAAAAGGAAAAGTGAACCCTCACCTCCAGACTTTAAATCATAATACCTACCTGTAGTGGTAAAAACAACATGGTACTGGCCTAAAGACAGACACGATAGACCAATGGAACCAAATTTATGGTTCAGAAACAGACCCTCACAGGTATGGTCAAGCCTGTCAAACTCACACAGCTTGGGCAGAACAATCCATTCAACAAATGGTGCTGGAAGAATTAGACATCCATAGCTGAAAGAGGTAAAGAGGATCCCTATCTCACACTTTATCCAAAAACTAACTCAAAATGGATCAAAAAAACTAAAAATAAAAGCAAGAACCATAAAACTTCTAGAAAAAAATTATTGGAAAATATCTTCAAGACCTGGTGGTAGGTGGTGGATTCTTAAAGGAGATAAGAGAAAGGCTGAGTGGACTACTGATGTTAATGTATATAGAAGTTTTAATTAGCTTTACTGTAAAATTGTGGAAATGTATAGAGTGAATGGTAACACACAGTGAGTAACAGCTAGTTTATAAATAGGGATATGATTGAAAATGGTAGTCTGGTTATGTAAATGCCAATTGACAGAATAATCTAGGAATTGGATAGCACAGTGAACTAAGAGGTGGATGAGAAATGTGGTTGATGGTACACATGCAAGAGTGTCCTTTGTTAGCTGGAACAAATGTATTATCACTCCTGCAGGGTGTTGGGAATGTGGAGGAGCATTCACAGCTGGAGTGACCTATGGACTGTGGTTAGCAGTAATAATACAATATTCTTGCATCAATGCAAAAGATGTATTGTGCTGATACTGAGGCAATATGGACAATGTGAGCTAAATGTATTCTATGGACATGGCAATAATCAGATGATATTATTTTATCTGTAGCAAATGACACACCACATTGTAGGGAGTTGATGGAGGGGTGTTGTTTGGGAATTCTGTACATGTGCATGATTGTTTTATGTTTACAACTTCTGTCATAAAAAAATATATATTTTAAAAATAATAGCGTGGGGGCTGGGGAAAAAACACACCAAATTTAAGATAAGAACTATGATTAGTAGTAAGACTTTGACAGTGTTCTTTCATAGTTTGTAACAAACGTCTCATGACAATGCAAGGTGTTGGTGGTGGGTTGATGCATGGGATCCCTGTATGATATTATGCATGTCTGCTTTATAAGTTCACAACTTTTACTATTCACTTAATTGTTTATGTATGTTCATATATAAATGACATAAAGATAATAATCAGATTATTTAGGGGAAAATACTTTGTTTAGTAGTAATATTTTGACATTGCTCTTTAATCATTAGTTAAAAAGGTTTAAAAACAATGCATGTTATTGGTGGTAGGGTGGATGTTATATATATTTGTTTTGCAAGTTCACAACTATTATATATTTATTGTTTATGTATGTTTATGTAGGAGTGATATATTTCAATAAATTTTTAAAAAAATACATATATATATATTTTAAAACAATAGTGTGGGTTGTAGGAAAAACACACCAAATGGTAAGATAGTGACTACAGTTAGTAATATTTTGTTGATGTTCTTGTATAGTTTATAACAAATGTTTCACAACAATGACAAGTGTTGATGGAGGAGTCATGTATGAGCCCCCTGTATGATGTTATGCATGTTTATTTTGTAAGTTCACATTCTTTACTATACACATTGCTAATGCAATGTATGAGTGATGGACTTGAATAAAAACATTTAAAAAAAACCTTATGGGATACAGTGAAGGCAGTCTTGAGAGGGAAATTTATAGTCTTAAATACCTATATTAAAAAAGAAGAGCTAAACTCAAAGATTTAACTGAACAACTGGAGAAACTAGAAAAAGAACAGCAAACCAATCCCAAAGCAAGCAGAAGGAAAGAGATAATAAAGATTAGAGCAGAAATAAATGAATTTGAGAACAAAAAAAATAGAGAAATTCAACACAACCAAAAGCTGGTTCTTTGAAAAGATTAAAATTGACAACTTGCTAGTTAGACTAACAAAAAGAGGAGATGCAAATAAATTCAATCAGAAATGAAAGCAGGGAAGTTATAATGACTCCAGAGAAATAAAAAGGATCATAAGAGGATATTATGAGAAACTATATCCCAATAAACTAGAAAACCTAAATGAAATGAACAAATTCCTAGAAATATACAACCTATACTGAGGCTAAGAGAAATACAAGAACTTAACAAAGCAACCACATTTAAAGTGATTGAATCCATCATCAAAAATCTGCCAACAAAGAAAAATCCAGGACCAGATGCCTTCACAGATTAATTCTACCAAGCCTTTCAAAAAGAATTAACACTAATCCAGTTTAAACTCTTCCAAAAACTTGAAGAGCAGGGAAGATGACCCAACACATTTTATGAAGTCAACAACAACTTAATATCAAAGCCAGATAAAGACACCATAAGGAAACTACAGACCAATCTCCATAATGAATATTGATGGAAAAATTCTCAACAAAAAACCTGCAAATGGAATCCAGCAGCATATGAAAAGACTTAATACATCACTACCAAGTGGGATTTACTCCTGGTATGCAAAGCTGGCTCAACATAAGAAAATCAATAAAGGTAATATACCACATTAACAAATTCAAGGGAAAAAAACCGTATGATCTTCTCATTGATGCAGAAAAGGCATTCAACAAACTCTAGTATTATTTCTTGATAAAAACACTTCAAAAGATAAGAATAGAAGGAAAATTCCTTAATATGATAAAAGGCATATATGAAAACCCCACAGTCAACACTGTACTCAATGGGGACAGACTGAAAGTTTTCCCTCTAAAATCAGCAACAAGACAAGGATACCCACTGTCACCATTGCTATTCAACACTGAACTAGAAGTGCTAGCTAGGGCAATTAGACAAGGGGGAAAAAGGCATCTAAATAGGAAAAGAGGAAGTAAAACTCTTTTTGTGGATGACATCCTATATTTAGAAAAGTTTGAAATGTCTACAACAAAGCTACTTGAGTTCATTAATGAGTTCAGTAAAGTGGCAGGATACAAGATCAACACGCAAATATCAGCAATGTTTTTGTTCACTAGTATTGAATAATCTGAGGAGGAAATAGGGGGAAAAATTCCATTTACAATAGCAACAAAAAGACTAAAATACCTAGGAAATAAATTTAGGCAAATAAGTACAGGACCTATAAGCAGAAAATTACAAAACAATGCTTAAAAAAACATCAATGCAGACCTAGAGAAACAGAAAAACATTCTGTGTTCATGGATTGGAAGACTAAATATCATGAAGATGTCAATCCTACTGAAACTGATTTACAGATTCAATGCAATACCAATCAAAACTCCAATTGCTTACTTTACAAAAATAGAAAAGGCAATTACCAAATTCATCTGGAAGGAAAAGTACATCCAAATAGCCAAAAGCATTCTAAAAAGAAGAGTGATGTGGGAGGACATTCACTGCCTCACCTTGAAACTTACTGCAAAGCTATAGTGGTCAAAACAGCATGGTACTGGCATAAAGACAGACATATCAATCAGTGGAACAGAACTGAAAGTCCAGAAATAAACCCTCACTATACAGTCAACTGGTTTTTGATGAACTCACCAAGCCCATGTTAACGGGACAAAACAGTCTCTTCAACAAATGGTGCTGGGAGAATTTGATATCTACAACCAAAAGAATGAAAGAGGACCCCTATCTCACTTCCTATACAAGAATGAACTCAAAATGGATCAAAGGTCTAAATATAAAAGCCAGGACCACAGAACTACTAAAAGAAAATATAGGGAAACATCTTAAAGACCTTTTGGTAAGTGGTGGTTTCTTGGACTTTACACCCAAAGCACACACAAAAAAAGAAAACATTAATGGGACTTCCATTAAAATTAAACACTTTTGCACCTCAAAGGACTTTGTAAAAAGGGTGAAAAGGCAGCCAACTCAATGAGAGAAAATATTTGGAAATCAAATGTTCAATAAGGGTTTAATGTCCATGATAAAGAGATGTTACAACTCAATAATAGAAGAAAAACAACCCAATTTAAAATGGGCAGAAGACATTTGTGCAAAGAAGAAATACAAATGGCAAAACAAACAAACATCACTAACAATTAGGGAAATCCAATTAAAACTCCAATGACATATTTCACACCAGCAGAATGGCCATTACTAAAAAGACAGAGAACTACAAGTGTTGGAGAGGTTGTAGAGACAGAACACTTACTCACTGTTGGTGGAAATGCAGAATAGTATAGCCTTGTGGAGGAGCGTTTGGCAATTCCTAAAGAAAATGAATACAGATTTGCCATGTGACCCTACAATACCACTATGGGGTATATTCCCAGAAGAACTGAGTGCAGTGACATAAACAGACATCTGCACACTGAAGTCATAGCAGTGATATTCACTATTGTCAAAAGTTGGAAACAACCCAGGTGACCATCAAACAATGAATGAATAAACAAAATGTGTATTTACACGATGGAATATTATGCAGCTGGAAGAAGAAATGAAATTCTGAAGTATATGACAACATGACCAAACCGGGAGGACATTTTGTTGAGCAAAGCAAGCCAGACAAAAAAGGACAAATATTGTATGATTTCCTTATTATGAACAAGATATATTTTGTAACATATTGTATGATTCCATTCATATAAAATGTAAATATAAATCCTCTATTAAAGATGAAATTTGAGTAGTGGTTCTGTAGGACTAGCGAAGGCATGCTAAGGGGTGTGGAGTTTTTCTTTTTGGAGTAATGAAATAATTCTAAAACTTTTTGTGATGAATGCACAACAATGATTATACTAAAAGCCACTGAATATACACTTTAGATAGATATTATGATATGTGGGTATATCTCAACAAAACTGCTTAATAAATAAAATAACTAACTATCTGAGAACAGTCAGAAATAGCAGCTCTGTATAGCAGGGGAAGCACAGAGATGGAGATATGAAGAATTTTCTTGTTTGTTTCTATGTCTGTTTTTCTTTATTATCATTTTTATTGAAATAATGAAAATGCTCTAATAATGACTGAAGTGATAAATGCACAATTATGTGATTATACCAAATACCATTGATTGTACACTTTGGATGATTTCTATGCTTTATTATATGTATCACTAAAATTGATTTGCTTAAAAAACATAACAGGGCGGCTGACTTGGCCCAGTGGTTAAGGCGTCTGTCTACCACATGGGAGGTCTGCCGTTTAAACCGCGGGCCTCCTTCACCTGTGTGGAGCTGGCCCATGCAAAGTGCTGATGCGTGCAAGGAGTGCCATGCCACGCAGGGGTGTCCCCTGCGTAGGGAAGCCCCACGCACAAGGAGTGGGCCCCGTAAGGAGAGCCACCCAGCACGAAAGAAAGTGCAGCCTACCCAGGAATGGTGCCGCACACACAGAGAACTGACACAACAAGATGACACAACAACAACAACAAAAAAGAAACACAGATTCCTGTGCTGCTGACAACAACAGAAGCAGACAAAGATGACGCAGCAAATAGACACAGAGAACAGACAACCAGGGTGGGGGGGGAAGGGGAGAGAAATAAATAAATAAATCTTTAAAAAAAAACATAACAGTTTCAATTCATTTAGTAAGTATAGCATTTTTCAGGTTATGTACTTTTTTTTTGTCTTTATTTTTTTAATATTACATTTAAAAAATACGAGGTCCCCATATATCCCCCCACCCCCCTCCTCCCCCCATAACAACAATCTCCTCCATCATCATGAGACATTCATTGCATTTGGTAAATACTTCTCTGAGCACCGCTGCACCTCATGGTCATTGGTCCACATCATAGCCCACACTCTCCCACAGTCCACCCAGTGGGCCATGGGAGACATATAATGTTCGGTAACTGTCCCTGCAGCACCACCCAGGACAACTCCAAATCCTGAAAACGCCCCCACATCTCATCTCTTCCTCCCACTCCCTACCCCCAGCAGCCACCATGGCCACTTTCTCCACACCAATGCCACATTTTCTTCCACTACTAATCACAATAGTTCATGAATAGAGTATCAATAAGTCCACTCTAATCCATACTCTATTCCTCCATCCTGTGGACATTGGAATGGTTGTGTCCACTCCACATCTATATCAAGAGGGGACTTAGATTCCACATGGATGCTGGATGCAATCCTCCTGCTTTCAGTTGTAGGTACTCTTGGCTCCCTGGTGTGTGTGGTGGTTGACCCTCTTCACCTCCATGTCAGTTGAGTGGGGTAAGACCAATAAACCAGAGCGTAGGACCTGAAGTCTGTTGAGGCTCAGGGCCTGGCTATCACATGGTCAGTCCAGAGATTCAGGTCCCCTGGGTATACATTAAACCCCAGCACCAACTACAGTTCCGGTAAAAGTAACAGGAGAGGCTTGTGAACAAAGATCACATCTGGGCCCAGCTCCATCACATAGAAACACAAACTCCAAAGTAGCCTTTTATTACTGATATTGATCATTTCTATCTTTCTTCTTTTATTTTTGGTCAGTTTCATTACAGGTTTATCAATTTTATTCATTTTTTGAAGAACCAACTTTGATTTGGTGTCACTGATTTTCTCCATGTTCTTTTTTCAATTTCATTCATATCTGCCATCATCTTTATTACGTTCTTCCTTTTGCTTGCATTAGGTATAATTTGCTTTTTTTCCCTAATTTTCTAAGGTATAACCTTATATTGATTTGAGACCTTACTTCTTTTCTAATATAGACATTTCCACCTAAAGTATGCTTTAGTTGCCTCCTACAAATTTTGATGTTTTGTTTTCATTTTGACTCAGTCCAAAAACTTTCAATTTCGCTTGAAACTTCTAGTTGACCAAAGGTCACTTAGAAATGTCTTTATTTAATTTCCAAGTATTTGGGGAGATATTCTCTTATAGATATCTTTCTGCTGTTGATTTCTAGTTTAATTCCATTGTAGTCAGAGAATATACTTTGTATGATTTTAATTCTTTTAAATTTGTTAAGATATGTTTTATGACCCAGGATTTGGTCTATCTTGGTAAATGTTCCATATGCCCTTGAAAAGAAAGTGTATTAGCTGTTTTGGGGCAGTATTGCATAAATATCAATTAGGTCAAGTTTGTTGACAGCACCGATTAGGTCTTACATATCGTTGCTGGTTTTCTGCCTACTTGTGCTACTAATTACTGAGAAGAATATTGAAGACTCAAATATACTTATGGATTTATTCTCCTGTCAGTTCTACTAATTCTTGCTTCAAGCAGTTTGAAATTAAGACTGCTATTTCTTCTTAGAAAATTTATCCTTTATTATTATGCAAAGTCTTTCTTCTTCTCAGGTAGATTTTCTTGTTGTAAAGCATGGGTTCTTAACCTTTTTTGTTCCACAGACCCCTCTGCCAGTCAGGCAAACACTACGGACCCTTTACTAAGTCCTCACTATACTGTGTATTATTTAATAAACATATCACACTCGCACCAACACATCCCCACAAGAATAATGCTCGCAGAGATGACATCCATCTTGTTTCACCATGTGGCAACACAAAAGATCAAAAGTAGCTGACTGGTAAGAAAGCATCTCTGCTGATGCTCTGCTTTGGCCTTGGAACTGTAAGCTTGAACCAACAAATAAATCCCCATTATAAAAGCCAACGAATTTCTGGTACTTTGCATCGGCACCCCTGTGGCAGACTACTACAACAGGGTATGTGGGAAACTTTATTTTCTGCATTATTTTTCTTTAAATACAAAATCTGCAATTAAAAAAAAATCTATATATGAAGAGAAAAAGAATAGGTAAGCCTTCTTAGGCCTCTAAGCTCAGTTTTAGATAGAATTCAAAACACTCAGCAAATAAAGGCAGTGCATCATCTATAGGTTATGAAAATTATTAAATGAATAGTGCTTAGAATATAATGCCTGAAACAAGGTAAATGCTACAAACTGCCTATAATTAATAATAACTTTTTGAGAACCATTAAAAAGATCCTTACTTTTAAATTTCCTTCAAAATTTAATAAATTCATGATAATAAATCCACATCTACTTTTAAAAACAAAGAAAGCATATTCATGGAGCTAAAGAAACACAATAGATTTTAATGAAACTAGCTGAACTTTACAATTTAAAAAATATAAAATAGATGAAAATTTAATGAATTGTATTTCAGGATTTTAAAAATATGCTAATTGGTATTAAAATATTACCTTATGATTAAAACAACTGACAAAATAATTTGCAAGAATACTAATATAAAAACTTTATCTTTGCATAAAAGTCTTAACATTTGCAAATGTCTATTTCATTTTACTTCCTCATTACTATAAAATAACTCAATTTTATGAAATATTTAAAAATCACTAACTTATTAAATCTATTAAAGAATCAGAGAATAGGGAACCTGCATTGATGACTTTAGAATTAATCATAAACCACCCAAAAGAAATGTGCTATTTAATAATAATATCATCACGTAAACAAAGTATGTGTGAAAGCATTTTGAAATAAAAATAGATGGACTATAAGTGTATTTCTTTGTTTTGAGTTACTGGAACTGATGATTCAACCTGGGACTTTGTATATGGGAGGCCAGCACTGAACCACTGAGCCACACTGGCTTCCTTGAATTGGTTTTTTTGTTTGCTTGGGGGTTTTTTTGTTGTTCTTTTATTAGGAGCCACGAGTATTTGAACCTGGGACCATCTGCATGGGAGGCGGGCACTCAACCACATGGGATGTGGACTCAAGCCACATCTGCTCCCTGTATTTTTTTTTAAGATTTTATTTATTCACCCCCCCCAACGCACTCATTGTTTACATACACTGTCTGTTCTCTGTGTTCATTTGCTGTGTGCTTTCTCTGTCTGCTGATCTTCTCTTTAGGAGGCACCAGGAACCAAACCTGGGACCTTCCATGTGGAAGAGGGGTACACAATTGCTTGAGCCACCTCAGCTCCCTGGTTTATCGGCTCTCTCATTGTCTTTCCTCTTTGTGTCTCTTTGTTGCATCAGCTCACCACACCTGCCTGTTGCACCAGCTCACCTTCTCCAGGAGGCACCAGGAACTGAACCCAGCAAGATCACATGAGCCACATCTGCTTCCCTGCTCCCTTTATTTTTAATGAAGGTAAGTTATAATTTTAAATAGTATAGTAATTGGACATAATTTCCATTTTTTTGTGAAACTGCTGAACAATTTTTAAAATTTTACTTGGAATAATTTCAAACTTAAAGAATAGTTATAAGGAGCAGCAGATATAGCTCAGTGGTTGAGTGGCTGCTTCCCATGTATGAGGTCCCAGGTTCAATCCCCAGTATCTCCTCTTAAAACAAACAAACAAACAAAAAAGACTTAAAGAGATTTCCTATATATCCTTAGTTCAGATTCACTAATTGTTAATATTTTGCACAATTTGATTTACAATATATAAACATTTTCTAAACATTTGAGAGTTATGTTGCATACATCATGATGCTTTACCCCTAAATACTTGCAGATTATTTCACCAATTGTTTTAATCATAAGGTAATATTTTAATACCAATTAGTATACCTTAAAAATCCTTAAATGCAACCTGTTAAATTTTCATCTGTATTTTAAAAAATACATTGTAAAGTTCATCTAGTTTCATTAAATCTACAACAGGGATTCCATCCAACAGAGTAATAGATATGATTCGAGTAGGAAAAGTATATGGGGAAATCATGTATTTATCTATCAAGAAGATACAGGCATATTTGGTGTATTTTTCCCACAAACCCCCCTATCATTAACACTATGTATTCATGTATCAGTATTGCATATTTGTTATAGTTCATGAGAGAGCATTCTCATGACATTAACCACAGTGCATCATTCACTACAGGGCTGGCTGTTATACAACCCCATGCCTGCAATCCGGCTACTAGGAATATATTCAGAAGAAATGAAAGCAAGGATGTGAACAGACATTTGCACACCAATGTTCACAGGAGCATTATTCACAATTGCTAAAAGATGGAAACAACTCAACTGTCCATCAACCAATGAATGGATAAATAAAATTAAATCAGGATACATATGACAACATGGATGAACCTTGAGGACATTATGTTGAGTGAAATAAGACAGATACAAAAGGATAAATACTGTATGGGCTAACTAACATGAACTAAATATGATGAATAAACTCAAAGAGTTAAACTATAGAGTATAGTCTAATAGGAGATAGAATGTGGGTTGAGAAAGGGGAGCTGATGCTGAATGTATGTCAAATGTTTAATTAGGGAGACTGTAAATGTGGAGAAATGATTAGAGTTTATGGTAACATATTAGCAGAGGTTAATAAGGTGTCTATGAGCTTGAACTGAAATTCAAAAACACATTATTCTTGTGGGGATGTGTTGGTGTGAGTGTAATATATTTATTAAATAATATACAGTATACTGTGGACTTAGTAAGGGGTCCGTGGTTTTCACGTGATTGGCATAGGGGTCCATGGAACAAGAAAGGTTAAGAACCCCTGCATTATATTGAGTATAATCAACACTGCTGATTTATAAATGTCATTATGGCTAAAAAGGATAGTCTAGGGAGGTTAATGCCAATTTGAAACAAAGCTGGAAGATAATCTAAAAACTGTAAAATACAATGATTTCGGTGGTGGATGATGACTGTGGTTAATAGTACAAATACAAGAATGTTCCTCTACTATTACAAAGGGTTGAGACTATGGAGATACATGGGGAAAATCCTACTAATGTAATGTATAAACTCTAATTAATAGTAACATTGTAATATTTTTATAGCAATGGCAAAGAAGGTACCGTATCAATGCTAAGGGTCAATAATGGGGGGTGGTATAAGGGGATATGGGATTTTTCTTTTTGGAGTAATGAAAATGTTTTGAAATGGACTAAAGCTGATGATAGCACAACTCTACGATGAAACTGAGAGCAAGTGAATATACACCTTGGATGGACTATACAAGATAGGGGACCGTAGAATACAGTGAACCCTATAGTGACTGATAGACTGTGACTAACAACACAAATATGAGAATGTTCTCTCATGAACTAAAATAAATATACAATACTAATAAATGTGTTAATAATGAGATAGTTTGTAGGAAAAATACACCAAATATAAGCTATGGATTTTAAATAGGAGTAAGATGATGTTATTTTATCATTTGTAACAAATGTGTCGCTAACAATGTAAGGAACTCAAAACTTCTTTTAAAAAAAGATACAGGCAATTACAAACTGTAGAGGTAAAAGGTGAATAGAATATAAAGCAAATTAGTGGCATGATTTTGAACTGATAACATACAAGAAAAGATAATCAACCCTACCTTTATATCAAATATGTAATGCTTTCGGTCCCACCAGCATTATGATTTTAGAACCAGAAAGAAAAATAACCCTAGTACAATGATTAAGAGCAGTTTATAGTGTAAAGCTTTCAGAATCAACTTACCAACAAAGCCTGAAGTCTTAATTCTTGTTGCAGAACAGAAAGTAAATGTTATCAACCTGGTAAAATAAAAAAGGACAGAAAATGAAGTGGAGTAGAAAATGGAAGCTGAAGAAATGAACAGAAATCATAGTATCCTCATCTTACATACCGGGATTTAAAATGTAATATCAAAGAAGTTTAAATATTTTATTTACTTTCATTTTGAAGCGTTAGAGGAACATCAAATGGAAGCTCTTTAGGCTGAAATTCTCAAGATACAAATTAGAATTAATATATAAAAAATCCTCTATTTTGGTTATAATTCAAAAGAACTTTTGCATGTTATTCAGGCCTTTTTTCCCCCCACAATCAGCCCCTCCATCCTGCTTCTTCCATATAATTTCTAATCTACTCTCTATCTGCAAATTTATTTCTCGTCATCTCATAAATGATATCACACAATTTTTGTCCTTATGCACCTTGTTTCACCAAGCATAATATTTCCAAGGTTCTTCTATGTTGCAGCATACCTCATTACTTTATCTTTTTTTTATGGCCAAATAATATTCTATTGCATGTACCACATTTTGTTTATCCAGTCATTTGTGATGGACAGTTGGGCTGTTTCCAACTTTTGACTATTGTGAAGAATGCTATTAAAAACACTGGTGTAAAATGATCTGTTTATGACTGCATTTTCACTCTCTTTGAGTATATACTTAGAAATGAGAATTGTGGGTATAATGGTAATTCTATATTTAATTTTTGGGAAACATCCTATTGCTTTCCAGAAAGGCTACAGCATTTTACATTCTTACCAACAAAGCACCAGAGTTCCAATTTCCCCACATCCTCTCCAACACTAGTTATTTTCTCTAAATAGCACCCACTCTTGTGGGTGTGAAGTGGTATCTCACTGTGGCTTCAATTCACATTTCCTTAAAAGCTAATGATATTGAGCATCTTTTCATGTGTATTGACCATTTGCACCTCTTCTTCAGAAAAATATCTATTAAAGTCCTTTGTCCATTTTTAATTGGATTTATCTTTTCGTTATTGAGTTGTAGGAATTCTTTATATATTCTGGATATCAAGTCCTTATCCAATATATGGTTTGAAATTATTTTCTCCCATTCTGTAGGTTGTCTCTTAACTTTCTTGATAATTTCCTTTGATGCACAGAAGTTTTAATTTTGGTGAAATCAACTTTATCTATTGTTGGTTTTGTTGCTTGTGCTTTTTTTTTAAAAAAAAAGATTTACTTATTTATTTATTTCTCTCCCCATTCCCCCACCCCAGTTGTCTGTTCTGTGTGTCTATTTGCTGCATCTTCTTTGTCTGCTTCTGTTGTTGTCAGCGGCACGGGAATCTGTGTTTCTTTTTGTTGCGTCATCTTGTTGTGTCAGCTCTCCGTGTGTGCGGCACCATTCCTGGGCAGGCTGAACTTTCTTTCGCGCTGGGCGGCTCTCCTTACGGGGTGCACTCCTTGCGCGTGGGGCTCCCCTACGCGGGGTACACTCCTGCACAGCAGGGCACTCCTTGCGTGTATCAGCACTGCACAGGGGCCAGCTCCACATGGGTCAAGGAGGCCCAGGGTTTGAACCGCGGACCTCCCATGTGGTAGACGGACGCCCCAACCACTGGGCCAAGTCCGCTTCCCCGTTGCTTGTGCTTTTGGTATACCTACAAATCCATTACCAAATCCTAAGTCATGAAGATTTGGCCTATGTTATCTTCTAAAAGTTTTATAGTTTTGGCTCTTACATTTAGGACCTTGATCCACTTTTAGTTGATTTTGTATATGGTATAAAGTTGAGGTCTAACTTCATACTTCTGCATGTTGACAAATTGGATTTCATCAAAATTAAAACTTTTGTGCCTCAAAGGACATTTATCACGACAGTGAAAAGCCAACCTACAAAACAAGAGAAAATATTTCAGAAATCATATATCTAATATGGATATGATATCAAGAACAAAAAACTCAACAACAAAAAAAACCAATTTAAAAATGGCGATTTTTTTCTTTCTTTTTTTTTTTTTTTTTTGAGATACTGGGGCCTTATAAGTGGGAATCCGTCACTCAACCACTGAGCCACACTGGCTCCCCTGAGTTGGCCCTTTTTCCCCCTGTTTGTTTGTTTACTGTTTGTTTTGCCTGCTTATTTGTTTTTAGGAGTCACTGGGAACTGAACCTGGGAAGCAGGTGCTCAACACTTAAGCCACATCCGCTCCCCAGGCAAAACTTTGAACAGAGTTATTTCTCTAAAGAAGATATACACATGACCGATAATCACATTAAAAGATGTTCAATGTTGTTAGAAAAATGAAAATCAAAACTATGAGATACCACTTCACACTCATTAACATTTAAAAAACAGAAAATAATAAGTGTTAATGAGCATGCAGAGAAATAGGAACCCTTGTACATTGTTGGTGGAAATACAAAATGGTGCAGCTACAATGGGGAACAGTTCAGTGATTCTTCAGAAAGCTAAACACAGAATTACCATATGACCCACCAGTCCCACTTCTAGCTAAATATCCAAAACAACTGAAACAAGTACTCAGATTTGTACTCTTGCATTCAAGCAAGCATTAATCTAGGCCAAAGGTGGAAGCAACCCAAGAGTCTAGCAACAGATAAAAGGATAAACAACATGTGGTATATTCATACAAAGGAATATTATTCAGCCACATAAAAAGGATCGACGTTCTAACGCACACTGCAACATGAACCTTGAAGACATCATGTTGAATGAAAAAAGTCAGACATAAAAGGACAAATACTGAATTATTTCCCTTATATGAAATACTTAGAATCAGCAAATTCACAGAGACAGAAAGCAGAATAGTGGTAGCCAGGGCAGGGAAGGGATTATGGGGAGTTACTGCTTAATGGATATGAATTTCTGTTTGGGATGAAAATGTTCTAGAAATAGATAATGTTGACAAAACTGTCAATATACTTAATATCACAGAACTGTACACTTAAAAATGGTTAAAATGATTTTTACGTATATTTTACCACAATATATAAAATATAAGCATTAATAGTTAAGGACATAGGCAAACATGAAGACATCAAGGTTCATTGAATAGCAAATTTCTAGAGTATGTCTTGAAGTCAGTAAATAGGCATAAAATCCTCTATACCTGCAAGTACTTAGTAATTGATTTAAGAATAATCATAAAGATTTCAGTCTTAATTTAAAAGATTTAAATTATTTCAAGGTATAAAACTGTCCTTATGCATCTCTAAAATATTTAATTAGAAAGTTTTAGGGAAAAAAACTATTCGGGAGGGTAAGATTTTAGGCCATTAGGAAAATAAATTTTTACACCATATTCCCAGAATTTTCCACTTAATTAGGGATTTATTATTTTTTATTTTTTGGTCTTTTTGAAGATCTGCTGTGTAATGCTGTTTCTATCAGCTAAGTGTCTAGATTCAATCCCTACATGTTTCATTTTACTTTTCATGTGTAAAGCTTATTTGAATCATCAGGATACAATAATTTGACCTTTTCAGAGTGAATGTCAAGCTGTAAAAACTGGCTTGACCAGTCTATTTGGGAAAACGGAAAAAAAAAGCATTGCTCCCATTTAATAAATCAGATTGTATATTAGATGCTTTCAAATAATATTCTCAGATTACAGAGTAAAACCTCTTACTTTTTTGCCCTATGCCTTATCTATACTTCCTCTCTCACAGTGACTCTGCAAAAAGATATATATTCTGGAACTAGAGATAACTACAGCCACAAATTGTGACTAAATATTGTGGTATAAAATGGCATGTTAAATAATAACTATTGCTTTCATTATATAAGCAGCAAAACTTCATATAATTTCTTGTCAGATGTCCTTGCTGAAGATGTCACTCTTTAATTTTACTGTACTTTGTGATCTTGTCTTTTAAAAATTAATAAAAAACATACTTCAAAAATTTTACTGTATTAAAATATCCTAGAAATTCAAAAAGAGAAATCACCTTTAAAATAATTCACAAGTCCTTAGAGGCTGTGAGTATAGGTTTTGATTTTATTTCCTGACCCATTTAAGTGCTTTTTGTTCTAGATGTTTATCTAGATTAAAATTTTAAGGTGCTGCCAATATTTTATGTGACTCTATTAGTACCTGAAAAATTTTAACATTTTCAGTATAAATTAATTATAACAAATTAAATCTAAAGATAATGAATGTATTTCAGTTCATGAAAAGAATGAAATTACACATCTCACTTATTGGATAAGAAACTATTGTGCAAAGATAGTTTCTAGGGTGCTTTATCAGTTTCTTCAAATTTACATATTACCAAGGTGACACACAGCACACAGTTTTAAAAACCAATATTATGAGAAAGCTTATAAAGGAAAGCCAGCCTGCCCATCTCTTCCTAACTACAGTCCTACTCCCAAGAAACAATCACTTTTACCACTTTCTTCAGGGGTTTTTATCTCCATAATTACAGTTAACATATGACTGCCTTTTATCTCTTGAATAACTTCAAATTATGTTTATTAACTAATTCCCTGCATTAAAAATGAGGATTAAGTTCACTACACTCTCCTTAACCTGCCCTCTTCCCTTCTCATCCCAAAGGCAATGCTACTGAGCACTTGAAACATGGCTAGTGTGACTGAGAAGCTGAATTGTAAATTTTATTTAACTTTATTTAAATTTTAACTAATTTAAACAGTTACATGTGGCTAGGACTGCCAAATTTGTACAGCTCTATATTATTACTACATTTTTGGAATATACTAAAATTTGCTTTATTTTATAGTATATGATCAAATTTTTTTTGGTATGTTACATGGGTACTTCTTTAGAAAGAGGGTATAATGTCTATTTTTCAAGGCAGGGGTCAGTCTATCCAAAGTTTGCTCATTAGTGGGTTATTTAGGTATTCTAAAGCATTATTTAGGTATTCTATAGCCCTGATTTTTTCTTTTGATACATTATGGTCTCAGAGTGGTCAAAGTCTTCCACCACTAAGGATTTTCTGAGTACCCTTCAGTATCTCTTTTGCCTTCTGAATATTAATATTTTTTATTTGTGCACAGATATTTGGTATTTCCTCATTGTAAATTATAAACTTAAGCATCATAAATTACCCATCTTTGTCTCATTTAATTCCATCTTTGCTTTATAGTTTGCATACAGTTGTGATATTTTAATAAGGATTGTATTTTTGTACTAGAGTATACCTTTATAATCACAACCTTATATACTTAATCTTCTATTTCTTCACCTGTTGCCTACTCGCTCTTTATTATAAACTATGATAAACTGTGTTTATTTCCTTTACCTGCTCCCCCTTCCCACCACTAGATTTTAATTAAAATCATTTTTCTTACTGTTTACCTTTCTGCTGTTGGTATACTTCAATTACTACATTTGTCAATTCTAAAAGCAATTTGACTTAGCTATTACAGAAAAGGCAACTTACATATTTAGCATACTTTTAAAACCTATTTTCTTTTCCATTCTTTTCTAAAAAGTTAAAATAAAGTCTGGCACATAGTAGATATTATTCAGTAAGTATCTGCTAAATGATTAGGATAAAGTCCACTATTAAAAGTATGGTAAAAAAAAATACAAAGCACTGCTGAGAAAAATCAAATTGAGTTTTGACAAAACTGGCAAGGTAAGTCCGTGGATAAAGGATAATCTTTCCAACAAATGGTGCTGGAAAAACTAGATATTAGTATGCGGGAAAAAAAATTTGAAGACTCTCAATCCTTACCTCACAGCACACATAAAATTAACTTAAAACAAAATCACAGACTTAAATACAAAACCTAAAATAATAAACTTCTATAAGAAAACATGAAAAATCCTTTAAGTAGGCAAATATCTCTTACATAGGACAAAAAAAATATGAAGGATAAGAAGTAATAAATTGGAATTCATCTAAATTAAAACCTCTCTTTTCAAATGACACCATTAAGAAAAAAGGGAACCCATAGACTGATAGATAATTTTCACAATTCCAATATCTGACAAAGAAACTTGCATCAGAATACATCTTAAAGGACTCTTATATCTCAATAATAAGCAGACAACCCAATTTTTAAAATATACTATTATATACTCACTAGAATGACTGGAATTTTAAAATACTGATAATACCAAGTTTTGACAAAAATGTGGAGAAACAAACTCACACAATGTTTATGGGAATGTATAATGGTACAGCCAGTTTTTAAAAGTTTGTCAGTTTCTTATAAAAGTAAACATGCAATAACCATACAACCCATCAATCCCATTCCTAAGTGTCTGCACAAGTGAAATGGAAACATACATCCACAAATGTTTAGCAGATTTGATTCTAACAGCCTTCAAACTGGAAACAACCCAAAAAGTCCACTGGATGGCCTGACTGTTAGATAGAGATGGTGCAGGGAAGTGGATTTGGCTCAATAGACAGAGTGTCCTCCTACCACATGGGAGGGCCAAGATTCAAACCCAGGGCCTCCTGACCCTTGTGATGAGCTGGCCCACACACAGTGCTGATGCACGCAAGGAGTGCCCTGCCATGCAAGGGTGTCCCCTGTATAGGGTAGCCCTACGCACAAGGAGTACGCCCCATAAGGAGAGTCGCCCAATGAGAAAAAAAACGCAGCCTGCCTTGGAGTGGTACCGCACACATGGAGAGCTGATGCAGCAAGATGACGCAACAAAAAGAGACAAGAGATTCCCTGTGCCGCTGACAAGAATACAAGCAGACACAGAAAGCAGACAACTGGGGGGGTGGGGGGAGGGAGAAGGGGGAGAGAAATAAATAAAAAATAAATCTTAAAAAAAATAGAGATGGTGCAATAGTCTCAATGAAGGTAAGAATATTCAGCAATAAAAAACAACAAATTACTGACAAACATGATTATCAAAAGCATTACACCAAGTAAAAGCGAGACCCAGAAGAGCACACACTACATGACTCCATTTATATTACAAAGTAGAAAATGCAAAACTATATTTACAGATAGCACACTAGTGGTTGCCAGGGGTTGAGGATAGGGAGAGAAAACTTTTTGGGGTGACAGAAATTTCTATATTCTAATCATGGTAACGGTTACTAGAAAGTACAATTTATCAAAACTCAAAGCACATTCCAATGGATAGATTTAAACATATGCAAACCATACCTCAATAAAACTCATTTTAAAAAAGCATCTAGTTAAAAAACAAATTCCAACTATATAATGCCTAAAAGAATAACACTTAAAACAAAATGGCTCCTAAAATTGAGCATTCTGTGCTGCTTTAAGAAATAGGGAGTAGTCCACGTCGGGGTAGGATGGAGTAGTTTGCAGCAGGCTATTATTCTTGCTGAGAACAAGAAAAGCTAACTAAACTATTTTTAAAACTCACATTTTTAAAGGCAGTAGAAAGTTGTGGAACCATAGGAGCATAGGAAAGGGAGGGTAGATTTCTAAATCTGTCTTTCCCCTGGGAATATTTCCTGATTATGGGTATGGGCTAGAGGCTGAGAAGTAAGGTTTGACCTGTGCAGAAGACTGCTGCTGTGGAGCAGAGAAGCCAGCAGAGTTTTTGGCATTCATGCAAGGGGCAGAGTAAAAAAACTAGACAATGCAGAGACCTCAAGCACATGGCTGGTATCTCCATCAGGACATACGTTGAATTTTAAAGTGGTACCAGGTGAGAGGCTAAATATTTAACCAAAAACTCTGAAAGACAAAGTGAAATTTCCCACCCTTTAGCAGTACTAACGTGACAAAGATCAGCAGGCTTTGAACTGAAAGCCCTGGACAACCACACCCTAAAAATAAGGGCAAACCAGAAGAGAGTACCAGCATAACTAGCAACCCAGCCATCAAATAAATTAAGGTGATTGGCTCCTATCATATCTTCCTGGAAGAGAAAAAAGTGAATTCTCCCTGGTGGCACATACCACAATACCTGGTAATGCTTACTTTGTGTGTGTGGGTGTTTTGATACACAATATCTGGCACTGAATAAAAAATTATGAGGCATGAATAATACAATCAACCAACTTGACCTAATTGACATTTATAGAACACTCCACCCAACAACAGCAGATACATATTCTTTTCAAGTAGACAAAGAACATTTAACCAAGCTAGGCAATATTCTGGACCATAAAATAAAACCCAAATTTAAATGGATTCAAGTCATACAAAGTATGTTCTCTGACCATAATAGAATTAATTTTTAAAACATCTCTGAAAAATTCTTAAATATTTGGAAACTAAATAACACACGTTTAAATAAAGGAAAAGACAGCAAAAAAGATATCAAAGGGAAATTAGAAAATATTGTGAACTTAATAAAAATGAAAAGGTAATATATCAAAATGTGTGGGAATGTCACTAAAGGAGTATTTAGAGGAACTGTGTAACACATCCATATTAGAAAAAATGCAAGGTCATAAAGCAATGGTCTCAGCTTCTACCTAAGGAACTTGAAAAAGAAGAACAAAGCAACCCCAAAGCAAACACAAGAAAAGAAATAAAGATCAGGGCAGAAATCAAGGAAATAAAATCAGAGAAACTAGAGAAAAATCAGTTAAACCAAAAGCTGATTGAGAATGTCAATAAAATTGATAAATTTTAGCCATATCGATTACAAAAAAAAATAAGATATAAATTACCAACATCAGGAATAATGTTGAATCATGAGATTATACATTCGTTAGACTATTATTCTATGACACTAAAAGGATAATGGAACATTTTTTTGTTTTTGTTTTTAAACAAATCAATTTTATTGACACATATTAACACAGCATACAGTTCATCCAAAGTGTACAATCAATGGTATTTGGTATAATCACATAGTTGTGCATTCAACACTTCAATCATTACCAGACTTTTTTAAAAAATCATTATTAGAGCATTTTCATTATTTCAATAATAATAGTAATAAACAAAAAACTGACACACAAATGAACTAGAAAATTCTTCACCTCTCCATCTCTCTATGCTTCCCCTTCTGTAAAGAGCTACTATCTCTGGCTATTCTTGCACATTTATTTATTTATTAAGTAGTTTTATTAAGATATATTCACATATCCTATGATCTATGCAAAGTATATAATCAATGGCTTTTAATATAACCACAACATCATCATCACCACAAAAAATTTTAGAACAATTTCATTATTCCAAAAAGAAAAACTCCAACTATATGCTAATAAATGCAATAACTCAGATGAACTAGACAAATTCCTTAAACCCAGCAGACATAAGATAGAAAAAAAGACAGAAGCATACAACTATATGACCAATAACCAAGAAAAAAACAAACAACATAAGCAGACCAATGGGTGATACATATATCATAATTAATAGACAACCACTTAAAATACTTATAATTAGTATGTTCAAGAGAATGGGTATCTATTAAAAATCTATAAAACTCTATCAACAGATGAGTGGATAAACAAAATGTGGTGTATGTGTGTTGTATGTGTATATACATTACATTTTTTCTAATATAGATATGTTTGTGTATATACACACAACACACACATACACATACAATAGAATATTATTCAGCTATATAAAGGAACAGAGTTTTGATACATGCAACAACATGGATGAACCTTAAAGACATCATGTTGAATGAAATAACTCAGACACAAAAAGACAAATATGACACAATCTCATCGCTAAGAAATAATAAGAATAAACAAATTCATAGAGTCAGAAACTAGAATACAGGTTACCAGAGGCCAGGGAAGGAGGAGAGAATGGGGAGTTAATGCTTGTTACAGTTTCTATCTGGGGTAAGGGAAAAATTTTGGTAATGGATGGTGGTGACATTAATAACACTGTGAATGCAGTTTTCACCACTGAATTACACATATGAATGTGGTTACAATGGGAAATTTTAGGTTGTACATATGTTATTAAAATGAAAAAACAGGGAAGCAAATGTGGTACAAGCAGTTGGGTACCTGCCTCCCACATGGCAGGTCCAGGGTTTGGTTCCCAGGGCTTCCTAACAACAATGAGCAAGGGAAGCAACTGTGGCTCAATCAGATGAGCTCCTGTCTACCATATGGGAGGCCCTCAGTTCGCATCCAGGGGCCTCCTTGTGAAGGCAGGCATGGCCACATGCCGCGGAGCACCGCCTGGCCCGCAGGCACCACAGAGAGCCAAGTCAGTAAGGTGACACAATAAAAAAGAAGGGAGACAAGCGAGAACACAGAAGAGCCTGCAGTGAATGGACACAGAGAGCAGACAGCACACACACACAAAAAAGCCACAAGGGGGGGGGATAAAAAAAAAAAACGAGCAAGACAGCAAGACAGTGAACTGAGGTAAAGGGCTGGCATGGTCACCTGACACAACAAGTTATCACAACGAGATGATACAATAAGGAGACACAACAAGCAGGGATTAGATGTGGCTCCAGTTAACTGGGCAACTCCCTCCCACATAGGAAGGTCCTGAATTCGGTTCCTGGTGCCTCCTAAAAGAAAAAGAGCAAACACAGAGAGCAGACAACAAACAGAAAAAGAGAGCAGACAGCGGTGGTGGAGGTGGGGGGGGGGGGTTAAATAAATCTTTTTTAAAAAATAAAATAAATAATAAACAACATAGGATTGTACAACAATTAACAGTGAACCCTCATGTAAACTATGGACTATAGTAAATAGTATAATTATTACAATATTGTTTCATCAATTGTAAAAGAGAAAAATACACTAATGCAGTGTTAAGAATAGGGAAAACTTAAAAAAAGAGAGAAAACTGTGGGAACCATGGTTAAACTGTTTTCTGCATGATTTTTCTATAAACCTACTACTTCCCTAATTTAAAAAGTAATTAAAAATCTATAAAAATATAATCAAATGGATATTCTAGAACTCAAAACTGTAATTTAAAATTCAGAACAGATGAGTTTGGACAGAAGAAGACAGTTTTGGAGTACTAGAAAATAGATCAACAGAAAATATCCAAACTGAAGTATAGAGAGAAAAAAATAAAGAACAAAAAGTTGAAGAGAGATGGAACATGGTCATTAGGTGAAACATAAATGTAATGAGTCTCAAAAGAGGAAGGGAGGGACAGAAGCATTATTTGAAGAGATAATGGCTCAGAACTTTCCAAAACTAAAAGGTATCACAAGCTACAAATTCAAAAAGCTTTAGAAATATCAAGCAAATTACAATGAACACCAAATCCAAACTGATGAACTTTAAAAAAGACAAAGTCTTAATAGTAGACAATGAAAAATAAAAGATACATTACTTTTAGCAAGGCTACAGCTGATATATTACCTTTAATAAGACTAAAAGCTGACTTCAACAGAAACAAAGAAAGCCAAAAGACAATGAAATATATACATTTTTTGAAGTACCGGGAGCCCGGGACTGAACCTGGGATCTCACATGTGGGAGGCTGTTAGCGCTCAACCACTGTGCCACATCGGCTCCCCTGAGTTTTTTTGTTTGTTTTTTTTCATTTGTTTTGCTTGTTGTTTGTTTTTGGGTTTTTTTTAGGAGGCATTGGGAACCAAACTTGGGACCTCCCATGTGGGAGGTGGGCGTTGAACTGCTCGAGCCACATCCACTCCCTGAAATACTTTAAAGATGGTGACAAGAAATAATTAACAACTTAGAATTCTATACCCAGTAGAAATATCTTCAAACAAGAAGATGAAATTAATATATTTTCAGACAAACAAAAATGAAAAAATTCAATATCAGTAGGTAGGCCAATATTAAAACATATAACAAAGGAAATTACTCAGAGAGAAGGAAAATGACCTCAGAAACAAATGCAGGAAGGATTGAAGAGCTTTGGAGAGGGGAAATATGAATAAAAATTATTCAAAA
This sequence comes from Dasypus novemcinctus, assembly GCF_030445035.2. Lineage (NCBI taxonomy): Eukaryota > Metazoa > Chordata > Mammalia > Cingulata > Dasypodidae > Dasypus > Dasypus novemcinctus. Next base: position 152,396,850 of record NC_080673.1, on the reverse strand, counting down.
CCATACTAATAATGTCTTTTGGAGTTTAGAACATATTTAATCAAATGCATGACAATAATGCAAAAAAGATAGGAAAGAGAAGGAGTTAAAGTGTAAGGAATTGGTATTACTGGGGAATGGGAAAAGTACAAATTAGTCTAATTTATATTAGACTAGTAAGTCAAGGATGCATATTGTAACATCTGGAATAACCACTAAAATTTTTTTAAAAAGCGACAAGAATATATAATTAACAAGTCAATATAGGGAAAATGAAATAATGAAAACAAGTTTAACTAACTTAAATGAAAGCCAAAAAAAGAAGAGATAAAATGGAATGTAAAAGAGACGACTAGGTGGAGTGGATATAAATCAGTGGTTAAGCGCAAGTTTCCCACATTCATGGGTTAATCCCCAGCACCAGTACCTCCAAAACAAAAAGAGACAGAAAATATTAAGAGATAATTACACACTCAGTTATATCAGCAATTGCATTAAATGAAAACAAAAGAAATGCTTGAAGTAAAAGACTAAGATAGTCTAAAATAATGAAAAAATATATTTGTTTACCACCAAAAACATCCTGAAAACACTGAAAAGTTTATGAAACCACATATATTCCACTTGCTTTAAAATTGTAGCATACACACATGCATACAAAAACACACGTGCATAAATGCCTTTGAAAATACTGGAAAAAAATATTACAAGGTTTATTATCCCTGGGAATTTAGAGGTGATTTTTCTCATCACAGATTCTCTTTATAGTTTTTAGTGCTTTAACTTTTTTATAACAAACATGAATCATTTTTACAAAATCTACAAAACTATTTTCAGAATAAAAAAATCAGTATTATAAAGTTTAGTAATGATCAAGTTCAATGAAGTAACATATTTACAGAAAAATAGAATATGATCAAGCCTAAAACGAAGCTAAAAAAGTAAACTGATTTCACATAACAAATGATAAAAGATAATTTTAGCTATAAATACATTTATCATCACCATTTCTGATGGAAACAAAAATTACCAGGTAAAAGTTAGATGTAGCTTTTTCAATTGACTAATGTTTTGTTCATTTTTCTTCTTGTTTCTAATAAAAATCTTTGAAATTGCTATTGAACTTCATGATAAAGTTGGAAAATAAAATTTAAGCCATAACATTTATTCATTTTAACTGGTAGGATTTTTCTAAATAACTTCTCTTATTTCAACTAAAATAGTTATCAACACAGAAGATAATTAAAGTACTGCATGAACATGGATGAGAGTACTATGTGGACATTAAAAACGACTTAAATCAATAAATACTGACATGGGAAAATATTCAAGATATATTAAGTGAATAGAACAGTCTGAGCAACAGTAGATGCACTATGAACCCATTTTTGTAAACATCATGTGTACGTAAGTGTACAGACTCCACTTATATAATGGCTAAATAAAATGCAGGAAAACATATTCCAGAGTACCAGCAGTCCTCTGTTGGTGGGTGGACTTCTGGTGATATTTAAAATTTTAAACCATGCCTCTTTCATGTTTCTGAAGTTTTCTACATTAGGAGTATGTTATTTTTATAACTGGAGGAAGAGAGACTAAGAAAGAAATTAAGGCAACTATATGCATTACAGCCATATTTTAATATATAATAGATGATAAATTATTAGCTAGGTATATAGTTTAAACTTCATTGGTATAGCCCCATTCTTTTTTTTTTAATTGTATTTTTCTTAATTCAAAAACATTTGAACATGAATCAACCTTTATTTTCATTTTCTACTACTTGGCATGAGAATTAAAAATTAAAGTACATGATAAAATGTAAATATTTTGAAAAAGACAGTAATTTTCATCTTACTATTCAGAACTTATTAGTATAGGACTGAAAATAAAATTTCTGAAAAATGAAAGGTACATCATATCCTAAAAACTATGCTATAAAAATTAAAAGCAGTTCATAAAAATTTATTTTTTACAAGTGAGTTCCTTCTATAGACTTTCGAAGTCTTTAAATAAACAGAATTACTCATTGGGAGATACACAACTAAAATAAGTCATAACTAAGATTTCAGACTATACCAATGAGAATGAGGTTAGATATTTTAACATTTGTATAATCTAAATCACAGATAAAAACAAATTCACTTAAGTTATCCATCTATTCTACCTAGAGGGCAATAAAAATAACTAACCAATGTTGTAAAGCAACCTATAAATATAAATGCCTTAATTATAATTACAGACAATTAGTAAGAATGAAATTGCTCTAACACTTAAAAGTGTTCCATAAATACTTCATACAAGTCCTCTAGAAATTCAGATTCAGAAAAGGAGAAAATGGAATGTCCATTTGTACAACACCTACAAGAAACTACACTTTAAAAAATATTTTACTTTATTCATGTACAAAGAACTGGAAGGAAAAAGACACAAACAATAAAAGGTAGTTTTGCTATCATGTGGAATTTGTAAATTTCCCTCCCAAAAAATGCTGTTTGCTTTCATAGTTTAAAATGTTTACAGCAAACAGTTTATAGGACAAAGTATCAAACAGAAAATGTAGTGAGGGGGGGACTGGTGAAAGGAATCATTAAATATGTGCTTTGAGGAAAGCATGAGATAGAAGGAAACACTATTTTTTGTCTGTTTTTGTTTTTATAATTATATGAATTGTTTAAATTCTGGTAACATTTAAACAATCTAAAACTTCCCATTTTAACCACAAGTTGCTTTTAATGCTAACTCTGCCTGACATATTAGATGGTAGATAATAGTTAATTAACAAATTTCCTAATTTAATATTTCTAATCGTCCTGAAATCTGAGAAGCTATTTTTATAATTATCAAATAAAGTATCATACGGCTCTTTGCAATGGGAAAGTTAAAAAAAAAAAACCTAAACTATCAATTTGTCTCATGGATGCCTGCTCTAGGGATACAAATACGTCCATACATTAAGAGATAAGATTTGAGCATTCTAAGTTTGTCTTATCCTTTCTGAAGCATTTAAAAGGTTAAGATATATATAATCTCCATCTCTCCTCTACCACTGCAAAAAAAAAGGAAATAGTGTGCCCCTTAGGAGCCAGATGTAATTGTAATCTAATCTCGTGGTATCTATCCTGTGCAAATCTTTCCATTTTGGATTTCAAACCCCTGGAGGGCAGAGTGAATTCCACTGCATCTTTCTCTTTGTCTCACATTGTCTAGTGGAGAATTTTGACTAATACTTTGAACTTTGTATACTCTACTACCTAAAAAGAATTAAGGCTAGGTAATTCTTTGTAGCTTGATTTAGAAAAAGCAAAAAACCTCTGGAAACCATTAGAAAGGTGGCAGTGTCTAACTGCCTGGGGATGCGGGCCGGGGTAGCAGGAAAGACATACTATTTGTCTGCTGTCAGTTAAATACAAACTAGACTAAAGGGCCTCTTCTCCCTTTCACCCTTCAAAAGTTGGATTCCATTCAAGTCAACCAATGTTCCCTAGACAGAATCTGCTCAGGTTCACTTCAGAGAACCTCTAGAGGCTGATTTAATCTAGGGGGCTTTCCTAGTGGTCTGCACTTACAGAATAAAATGAAAGTTTAATTCATGAGTCACTGACCAAGACAACACTCAAAGAAAGGACTAGAACTCAGAATTTAAATAGCCCTATAAAAGTCATGGAATCCAAGACTTTACATTTTAAGCTGAATTCAATCTACATTGGATATTGAAAGCACATATCAGTTATGACTTCACTGTAAGCTCTATAAAGGTCTCCAACTGATTGAGTCCTCAAGAGTGAAAAGATGGTATGTCTTACATTGTATACGGTATTTTAAACTTTCTGACATATTCCAGGTACTTTTGCTGCCCTGTGGGTAGTAACAGAACCCATAGCAGAGGCAAAATGGCCAAAAAATCAATCAAGACAACTATCAAAATTAAACAAGACATGTCTGTAAATGCACTAAAAATGATCTGGAAGGTTATACACCAAAATGTTAATGATTATCTGTGGGAGGGATGTGAAATAGAAGTAAAAGAGTGTGAAGGTGGTTTTCACTAATTATATACGTTGTATTGTTTTTATTTTTTATAAGCATAAATTTATTTTTGTAGTTTTAAAAAAGTTTTAAGTAATATTTTAAAATGTGATTCCATTTTGTAAAAAGATTGAATAGACCCACACAGAGAGTAAATGAAAAATTAACACCATTCTGCAGAAGTCTGGCCACTAGAGACCTACAAATTAAACAGAAACAACACAATTCTATTAATAATACAATTTTCCTATTCTACAAAATAAAAAAAGGAATATCGGTAGCATTACTAAAAATACCTACAGCAACTGTCACCCACTATTCACTATTTTCTAATTTGATGATACAGTATTAGCCACCAGAGGGAGTTTGAGTATTCACCCCCACATCCCATGCCGGACACCACCACCACCACCCCCCCACCCCCTCCACCCCCTGGCAAATATTATAACCACTCTAAACAAACTCCTTTTAGATCTTAACCTGGATATAAAGGTCAGACTTTTAAAAAATCATTAATACCATGTTTACAGAAATCATAAAAAAATTTTAACTTTTGCACTAACAGACCATTGCCTCTCTGTTTTATTTTACATCTTCATAAGAAGTAACCATATATACACATATATACTTACATTTCACTGGGATTCATGTCTGATTTCCTTACAGAAAAAAGTTTCCCAACCCGAAAAACAAATTACTTGGACAATCAAGTTTATTATCATTTTAATTTTAATGGAGTGTCCATATTCTCCAAGTGTCTGAACTGACAAATTTGGATTTAAAAAACAAAAAAAGTACAATTTTATACAATTTTGACTCCTGAAAGGTAGAAGGGGGAAGAACACAAACTATAGTATGAAAACAGCATAATCTAGTCATAATCTCAAATGTAAACAGTGTCTTTATATATTTTAGCAAGGCAAAACATCTTTGAAAGTTATATTTGTCCAGACCCCAGCATCTAAAGAACTAAAGTGTAAGTAACCATCTAACTTATTCTAAAGTCTTTCTTTTAATTTCCATTCATTTTTCTAAAAAATACTGAGAAATCATACAGAAAATCATCAAAATCACCATAAATTAGGGAAAAAAAAAAAGCCCACATAAATTATTTTGGGGGAAGAGGATTTTTGTTCAATGTAGTTCCTGAATTCATAACATATTCACAAAAATTTTAAAATATAAAGACATGTACAGTATTGTCTCATTTCTCATCCTTCCCTCATTAGGCTAATTCTCATTCTCTCCAGTCGTGATAAGTTTTCCAGTATCTTCACAGTTGCTTTAGGCATAGAAGAGCAAACTCAAGTTTATATTCTTATCACCCCCTACCCCATCCACCTTTTTAAAACAAAAAGTAGCACACTGTTCTCATTGTTCTACACCTTCCTTTTTAACATATTTTGGAGATCTTTCCATGTCAGTACACAAAAAGCTTCCTCATTCTTTCTCATAATTAATCACTACTAGTTCTACCACAACTTTCAGCCTACCTTCTTCTGGCTAACCTTTAATGAAATTTTGTTCAATCTGCTACTTAAAACTTGAATTAGCCTCCATCTCCCAGCAAGATTTGAAATCAAACCATATGTGAGATATCAGAGGATGTTTCAGAGCAAAGAGCGTGCTAATTAAATTAAAATTACATCCTTTTTAGAATGATTATTTTCAAACAGGTAGAGGGAAAATATTCCACAATTTTCTCCTCTGATCACTTAAAACAAACGTACAAATTAGAATGCAATTTTCAAGAAAAGTTACCTTTAATTTAATTTGGGGGATCGGCTCAACCCAACAGTAAAAGTTTCTTTACTTTTTGTGCTTTTCTTTCATTGTAAAATAAAACATTGATTTTTTAAAAGCTAGAACGCCTTAAGGTCATAGAGCAAGGCATTCTAACAGCAAGAAATCACAACCTGATTCGATCTTTCATCTGCCAGGACAGAGGCCAAGGCTTCTATCTTTCGAGATTCTACTCACTATTATCTATAGGACAACTTCTACAGTAACGAAAAACGTTCCTACAAGGATATAAACTCTGCGGCGCTACACACCGAGGGCCAGAATGCCAGGACCATCTACAGAGAATGAACCCAGCCAGCTTCGCAGATCTGGAAAGGGATCTAGAAAAGCCAACCACAGCAGTGACAGACTGCCGGAGGCGCGAGTCAAGGGAAGGAGGGAAACCCGGTGCCGCGCGGCAAACCCTGGAATCCGCCCAGTTGCTCGCGTCCGACTTGCGGCGCTGCGCCTTCTCCCAGTACCGAGCCCCGGAACCACGACCACTAACGGAACCAGCACAAGCGAGTCGGCGGCAGCCGCTCGGACTGGGGACCGCGGCGCGCGGCCCGGGCGCCGGGAGGGCGGGGGTTCCCCGGAGGAGCTGGCCACCCGGGCGCCCCATTGGGCGCCGCTCCAAACGTGCCCGAGTTGTCACAGGAATAAAGTGGGTCACAAGGCCTAGCGGGTCCCCGGCGAGAGCCCTCTCGGCACCAGGTCCCGGTGCTTCCAGGCCGCCCTGCCGCTGGAATCTGCCGCAGTCCCGGGCGCCCTCAGGCCACCCGGCCCCACCGTGCACCCCAATCCCACCCTTGCCCCGCAGGTAACCCTAGCTGCCCAGAGCTCCTTGCGGGAGGGCCTCTGCCTCAACTCCCGAAAAAAAGACACACCGGGGCGACACGCAAAACTTGGGCTTCAGCTCTCGCCTTCCCCTCCCGTGGCCACCGCCCCCGGGTCCCACTACGCCGTCCCCCGCTCCCTCCTCTTCCCCGCGCCCTCACCGTGTGGCTTGCGGTGGCTCCGGCTTCTTCCCTCCCCCACCCGGGAGTCTGGCTGCAGTAACTCGGAACCACTAGGCCGGCTGCGTCCTGGAGACCCCGCGGCTCCCAGCGCCACCAGCACCTGGGGCTGAGCTGCGTCCCCCACCTACTTCCCCCCCAAATTCACCGCTACAGCCGCCCGCTCCTCCTCCCCCTCCTTTCCCTTCCCCTCCTCCACCGGCACTGGGAGCACGCATGCGCCGCAGAGGTAAACCTACCGGTGGAAGGGAGGCCCTGGGCCCACCCGGTGCGGCGCCACTCACCGGGAGTGCGCACGCGTTGGCGGCCAGATTGCGCTCTTGCTCTCCGGGGTTTCCTTTTTTTAAACCGGTAGCCTCAAGCAGAGTCTGTGATTGCGCTCGGTCCCGGCGCATGCGTCCTCAGTGATCCCCGCGGGCTCCGACCGCTGGCCGGAGCTCTCCGATCGCCCCTCCCCTCACCCTTTCCCGGGCGAGTCTCGGTGCGCATGCGACTTGCCCAGTTAGGCAGGCGCGAAGCCGAGCAGGGGATCCCAGGCGGCGGGGGAGACCCCGCTCCCTAGAGCCGCGTGTTTGCGCTGTCGGCGGCTATAACCGTGCTCCCGCACCCGGCGCCCGCCTCCCCGCACTGGGCCGGAGGGCGCCGGTTACTGGAAAGCCGGGGAGGCGGGGCCTGTTCGAGTGGAGGGTGCGGCCGGTCGGGGGAGCTTTAGTGGTAGGTCAGGGCGGCTTGGGCTTTCTTTCACCCTGGATGCCGGGAGCGCGGGGGAGGAAGAGCTTCCTGCCGGATCAGGGATCTGGAGGCCAGAAAGGGGACCTTCTCTCTTTGACAAGCAAAACACTTTGTGGGCGCCAGGAAAGATTTTTCTCGTTTGGGCCGACGAATGACTTTTTCCCCTGAAACGGCGTGGGGAAGTCGGGCGGGGAGCGATAGTGACATACTGTATCCCTTCCTCACCTCTTGGAGGTGGCTTCGGCCACTTCTTACGTGGAGAGAGTCTGAGGAGAGTGGATATGCGCCCTCGGCTGGTGAAGAGAGGCTAAAGGAGGTCTGGATGTATTTGGAGTTTTCCCTTGGCTGTTAACGAAACGCCAGGTGACAATATAATGGAAAATGGGGACTGAACCCGCACCCTAATTTGTACGGGTTGCCTCGTTGGAACAATGTATGAATATTTCCTGTTTAATTTAAGAGGAATATTACTTCCGTTGATGGATCAGACACACTCTGTCCACTTGGGAATGTGCTTCTAACTAACTGGAAAAGAGGTCTTTACAGACCTAATTCCTAGGAATTTCCATGTTTTAGTGTCCTTTGGGTTTGAAATAGAAACCATCTTTCAAAACTAAGCTTTAGTGTTTTAGTTATAAAATCATCTCCTTAAGGTAACATTCACCTCGGTAAATATTTCAAACACTTGGTGTAGGCCCAGAAAGAGAGATCAAAATCGGGGAACTTGCATCCCTGATTCCTTCACCTGAGGATTTTTCTGTGGGATTGTAAAGATAATTTAATTTAACCCATCATATAGCAGAAGGGATTTTAGTACACATTTTTGCCAGGTCAGTATTCATTCCCTATTCCCATGTCCTTTGGAGAGTTACCCTTTCTCTGCTCTCAGTCCATACATGATCTAGGCAGGGCTCCAAGGCGAGTAACCGTATTTGAGGTAATTCTCTGCCTTAGACTGGCATTATCTAGAAAGGTGCTCTCTCTTTTCTAGTGGATTTAAATCTGGGAGGACAGAGGCCTGGAGCTACTGGCAACCATCTTGCCACCAATAGGTTCTGAGAAAAAAGGAAACATTAAAATAAACAGCATCAAAAGAGAAGATCTGGCTTGGAGACATGTTTGATACCTTGAATCCAATGTGGATTTGATATATGCCTCTGGAAATTTCCATTAACGTTAGCCAATAAATTATTTTCATTGTGTGTTGGTTTATTGCTTAAGCCAGTGGGAAACAAGTTTTCTGTCACTTGAAACCAACCAAGAGTCCTGATGATGGGAGCAAGATACAAAGGAAATAATACTGCAAGGTAGAGATTACAGCCAGTCAGGGGAGTTTGAATGTTTTTCCTAGGATGTGGAAGTCTGGATTTTATTTTAGAGAGAGTGATCCCATCTTAAATTCTATGTCATCTATTAATAGAACTCATTTTCAAAAGTAATTTTGTACTTTTTAATGGAGCCATTGTCCTCTTTGTCACCAGGATCAACCCATGTTCATCTTTGGCACTTTCCTCTCCAACTTACTATAGTTAATCATTTACTAAATCCTGTTGATAATCTCCCAATTTTCTGCTCAGTCCTCTGCCACTGCTTGAACATTTCCCATGGTTTAGTTCACAACTTTTCCTTCCTTCTCATATTCTCTCCAAGAACTCAGATATTTCTAATAACCTTTCCAGATTCCACATTTCCATTTTTTTAAAAATCCTGCTTCACAGTTTTCGTAAATCCTAAATTTACGTCCCCCAGCCAGTGCTTTCCTTAAACACCATTTATGTAATCCAAATATTCTGTTCATTCCTTCTCATATGTCTTGCTAGCATTTAAACCAAACATTCCCAGCTCCCTTACAAATGACTCTCTCAGTTGATATTTTTTTTTATTTGAGGTACCAGAGATTGAACCTAGGACCACCTCCTCCTACATGGGAAACTGGCAGTCAACCACTGAGCTATATCCACTCCCCAATGAGAGTTGATTTTTTTCTTTTTTCCTTTTGTTTTGTGTTTAGAAGTTCCCAGGGAATGGAACCTGGGACCTCGTACATGGGATGCAGGTACTCAACCACTGAGCTACATGCGCTTCCCCCAGTTGATATCTTGATAGAGGCAATATAGGATTGTGGTAAAGAGTACAGAATCGGAACCAAACTGCCTGGATTTAAATCCTAGGCTCTCCCCCCCCCCCCCCCCCCCCCGCCCCCATTCAATTATTGAATACATTTATTCCCTCTTGTTCAGTTTCCTCACCTGTAAAATGGGTATAATAACAATCTTATAGGGAAATTGAGAGGACTATGATAGTTAATATAAGTTATATACACATGCTACATATCTGCAATATAAGAATAGTATTTGGTACATTAGAAATCCCTTATTTAAGCGTTGGCAGTTACTATCTCAATGTTCCCATTTATGTAATTCTCACAAGAATTTGCTCAAATTCTTCCCCATGTCCCATCAGGCACAAAGTCCAGTCTATTGTCTCATAATACCTGTCTCATCCATCCTTTCATTTACCACCCTAGTTTAAGGTAAGTTGGAACATAGGAAGTTTAGGATATGCATAATTGAGAGTATAAGGTAAGTTTTTTTTAAAACTATATGCTTTAGTCAATTACCCATATTCTTTCCAGTCCTGTTAAAATAGTGGGAAGTATAATAATATGAGGGGGAATTATGGACTTTGTAGTCAAAAGTCTGGGCTTAAATCCTGAGTCTAATAGTAAGATGAGCAGGTTGGGTAACTGAATTTCAGGAACTAGCTGTAAAGTTAGAAAAATAAATGTTTCAGAGAATTGTGATGATCAAATATAAATTACAAAGGTTTGATGGTAAATATGGTGGCTTAAATATTACTATATTTTTTAAAAATTGTTGCTGAAACCCTCCAAATGGTTGAAATTATGACTCACAGATGTATTAACTCCAACCTAAACCTCCTTTGGAATCCATACACCTATGTACAACTGTCTACTTGAAGACCCTTCCTCAAACATCTTCAATGCTTCCCTTCAATATGTTCTCCACAGAACAGCAAGAATATTCTTTTTAGAATATAAAGGAAATAACATTCCTAATTAAAACTATTTTGTCATTTCTCATTACATCCAAATTCCTAATCATGGCCACATTACCCTATTTGACCTGGCCCCTAGGTACCTCTCCAACCTCATATCCTACCATATTCTCCTGTACTATAACACTCCCACCCAGAAAATTCCTTTAAGTTTTATGCTAGTCTCTTTCTGTTTTCAGAACTTGGCACATGCTTGGATCCTTTTCCTCCCCTTTCTCATGGCCAGTTCTTTCTCCACTTTCATGCCTCAAAGATCTACCGTTTTAAGTAGATCTCCCTCCCACTCCTCAAATCCCTTGCTCCTAGTACACACCTTTATTCTGTTGTACCCACAGAATATAATACTTTTAAGTTTTTTAATACTTTAAAGTTTATAATACTTTTAAGTTTAAATTATGCATATATCTTTCTTCTCTTAATAACTATCTTCCCCACCACAACATGGTAAACTCCAGGAAGGCAGGAACCATCACTGTTCATCACTGTATATGTAGTACCTATTTCAATGCTTGAGGTGAATTAATGATTGAATGAATAAATGAAAGGTAAAATATACTAGAAGATTTTTAGGATCAACTTTTGCAGAGTCAGAGGAAGCAGAGTCCACAAGACCACCCCCCCTCCCCCCCGACACCAATAGCAAGTCTGAGGGGCTCCCCAAAGCATAATCACCTAAAAACTGTTATATTCATTGTTATCATTTACTACATGGAAAGGATACAGATTAAAATCAGCCAAGAGAAGAGATACTTGGAGTAGAGTTCCAGAAAATTCCAAGTGTGAGTTTCTAGTGTCCTCTGCCCATGGAATCTTGAACATCATTACTTTCTTGGTATCAAGATGAAGTATTGCCAGCCAGGGATGTTCATGTAAGCCTTAGTGTCCATATTTTTTATTGGGGATCAACCACATAAACCTGCTGACTGCCCACTAACCTAAAGCTCCAATCTCTCCAGAGGCTGAACATGACCCAAGACATCCAAGTGTACAAAGATACTCTTACCAGACATGACATTCCAAGGACTTAAAGATCATCTTCCCAGAAGCTGTGGGCAAAGGACAGACCTCTCTCTTTGGGAGAAGTTAAATTCTTTACTGCACATATTTGTATCTCAGATTATGACTGTAGGCAGATTATTATCAAGAGGTGACTTTATGTAAGTATGAAGGAGATGTAAACTGAAACCAGTAAAAGAGGAGGTGACTAGCACTATATTAGTAATTATGTGATGACCGACAATAATATGTAATATTATAATAGATAACACCTAACACTGTGTGTCCCCAACAGGTCGGGATAGATAGCCCTTCTTTCAGCCAAGACTAAAAGATGGACAAAATTGGCCCTACCATCATCAAAACCTCCAACTATTCACTCTCAGGCCATGTAAACAAAACACTTGGGAATAGGATGAAAAGAGAAACATTGGAGCCATGTGCTATTAGGTTCCTGGGAAGTACTATGGCTTTTCCTCTCCTATTTACCCCACCCCATCTCCACTCTCACTCCAGCTAAATGAATAAGGGGCCAATAGAATCAACTAGAGAAATCAGAGTTGACTGTAAGAAAAGGAGACTGGCATTGCATTTGCTGGCCGATTTATTGATACAGATATATCCTGCATCTACCTTATCAGGGGACTAGAGACCTGGAGAAAAATAGCTGAGCTGAGTGGGCTGAAGTGAAAGAACCTGTGCTTCTATAATTTTGCTTTGCAAAATTACTATTATTATTATTATTCATGGCTTATGGATGCGTTGTAGAAAGTGCTGTCCATGTTTGAACCGTCCTGACGTCTATGGGGAGCGGGGAGCGAAATTCGAGTGTCAAGAGGTTAGGGATACTTCTAGGAGTGGGAACTGACAGAGATTCGAAGAGATGGAACCGCAGACTGACCTTCCCTGTCAAGGAACTGTGCAGTGAGAGATTACCTCAGGGTTTCTAGAACTCAGGTGTACCCCATTAATTTTAGTGAATATTTGGATGTAAAATGAATTGCACTCAGTTAGGAGAAAGGAATCCCTTTGTTCCCTGTTCTTCTCAGTTGCCAACACCAGAAGGGATGGGCTCTGAAAGTTGAAGGAAAGAATGAGTTAAAAACAAACCCTACCTTTCCTCTTCGGAGTTCCATAATTTTGACCAGAGAATACTTGGATTGGAACTGAGATTAGAGTTTTAAACGGGCCAGACTTTTAATAACCAAGAACGTGGGGTAAGAGTTAAAGAATTCACTCAAGATATCCTTAAAGGATCTGCTACCCCAGTGCAGGCCAATCACTTAGCGATCTCTTTAAAATACAGATTCCAGTTTAGTTTGAGAAGGGGCTAGCGATTCTGTATTTCAAACAAGCTCCCTGGGATACTGCTGATTCTAGGACCACATTATGAGAAAAAAAGCACAAAAATAGGGAAGGAAGTTTCAGCTGAGCACAGTTGGCAGCAAGAGATAGAGAAAAGTATTAGGTGTAAATACATGAAATATCTAGTTTTTAGTTTAATACGTCATAACAGTGGAATCTTTGCAATTTCAAATAAAGTTTAAGTGTGTACTCCATTAAATTGAGACTGTTAAATAAAATTGGCACATAATATACAACATATAATCTCCCCACATTACGACAAATATTTATACTCTACTTAAATGAGAATGTATAAATGAAGTAAGGTATGGAAGTAGTAATGACCTGTGTTGGCAGGCATGATTCCTTGTTAGAAGTGTGTTTGTGTGTATGTGTGCGTGTGTGTGTGTGTGAGAGAGAGAGAGAGAGAGAGAGAGAGAGAGAGAGAAAGTGGGGCTGGAATCTCAACCAGCCACTTTCTAACATACTATAATTTTATGGTTTTTACAAATATTGAAGTATTCATGAACAGTGCTTGTGGATAAAAACTTGCTGCCACCTGGTGGACCTGAATTAAGAGTTAAGAGGGAAATATGTATCTTTTTATTAGGATATCTTAAATACTGTTGGCACTTTGTTAGTTTTAACTTAAAAAAAGAAAATACCTAAATAGGCATTTACTTAAAAAAATTACATTTAAGGGAACTTACTTTTGCAGTAATTAAAGGGGGAAATTATGTTCATGTTTATATGTATTAGATGGCATTAGAATTACAGTGTAACTTTATGATAATATGTTGTGGGTTGTTCCTTTCATTCTACAAATGTTTTATCTTGAATAGGAATTTATTTACCCATTTGTTAAGGAGAAGTTCAGGAGTTTGGTCAGTGTAACTAGGTAATTACGTCTCCTACAAGTGTGTAATGTTATAATAAAGACCATTATAGGACCTCTCTCAACTTTCCCTCCAGTCCCAAGATATATATTTTCACAAACCCTTCTTTACTATCTCAGAAGGAAGGCAGGTATTCTTTTTTCTTTCTTATTTCTTTTTTTATAGCTTGATTGATATATCTCACATACCATAAATTTTATCTATTTACAGTGTTTTTAAGTATATTCACACAGTTGTTCAACCAACACCACAATCAATTTTAGAACATTTTCAATACCCCAAAAAAGAAACACAGTACTCATTAGCAGTCACTCTCTATTGCTGCTCCCCACCCCACCTCTGGCAACCATTAATGTTTTATCTTTAGATATTACCTTTTGAGAGGTACTTTATATAAATGGAAACACAGTATGTTTTCCTTTGTGTCTGGCTTCTTTCACTTAGCATAATGTTTCAAAGTCCACCTATGTTGTAGTATGTATCGGCACTTCATTCCTTTTAATTGACAAATAATATTCCATACTGTGGGTATACTACGTTTTATTCATTCATCAGTTGATAGACATGTGGTTTGTTTCCACTTTGGGGCTATTATGAATAATGTTGTTATGAACACTCTGTACAAGTTTTTGCATGGATGGACAGATTTTTTATTTCTAACTTGAGTATATACCTAGGAGTAAAATTTTGGGTCAAATGGTAACACTATGTTTAATTGTCTGATGAATTGCCAGATTGTTTTCCAAAGTGTGCATCATTTGATATTCCCACCAGTAGTGTGTGAAGGTTCCAATTTCTTCACATACTCATCAACTCTGTCTTTTTTATTATAGTCATCCTAATGGGTGTGAGGTGGTATCTCATTGACATTTGATTTTGCGTTTGGTTTTGCATTGCTTCAATATGCTGTTTGATATTGGCATACAATCTTAAATAAATGTGGTTATGTTATACATCATTTTAATGCGCATTTCTTGCTTTATATTTTTTTGGTAATGACTTATTGCTTGCTGTTTTATATTTATTTTAGGCTATGGAAATGGCATTAGACAAAAAGCAAATTCGAGCAATTTTCTTATTTGAGTTCAAAATGGGTTGTAAAGCAGTGGAGACAACTCACAACATCAACAACGCATTTGGCCCAGGAACTGCTTACGAACGTACAGTGCAGTGGTGGTTCAAGAAATTTTGCAAAGAAAATGAGAGTCTTGAAGATGAGGAGCATAGTGGCCAGCCATCAGAAGTTGACAACTACCAACTGAGAGCAATAATCGAAGCTGATCCTCTCTATATGAGAAGTTGTCAAAAAACTCAACGTGGACCATTCTATGGTTGTTTGGCATCTGAAGCAAATTGGAAAGGTGAAAAAGCTCGATAGGTGTGTGTCATGAGCTGACCGAAAATCAAACAGATCTCTCGCCAATCGACTGCTTCTTCAAGCATCTCGACAACTTTTTGCAGGAAAAACACTTCCAAAACCAGCAGGATGCAGAAAATGCCTTCCAAGAGTTCGTCAAATCCCAAAGCCTGGATTTTTACACTACAGGAATAAACAAACGTATTCTCATTGGCAAAAATGTGCTAATAGTAATGGTTCCCATTTTGATTACTAAAGATAGGTTTGAGCCTAGTTATGATTTAAAATTCATGGTCCAAAACCGCAATTCATTTTGTACCAACCTAACACATGTTTTCATGTGATTATTGACCATTTCTATCATCTTTAAAGAGATATCTGTTCAGATCCTTTGCCTATTTTGAATTGAGTTATTTGTATTTTTTACTGTTCAATTGTAAGAGTTCTTTATATACTCTGGTACAAATCCCTTGTCAGATATATGGTTTGCAAATATTTTCTCCCCTTTGATGAGTTGCCTTTTCACGTTCTTGATGGTATCTTTTTTTGTTTTGTTTTGTTATGCTTTTTGCTTCTAAAAATGAAAATTTATAATCTGTGGTTAAAAATTAAAAGATATAACTACACAAAAACGATTTTCAAAAATATTTGAAAAAATTGGGCAGTTCATTTCAACATGATTTAAGTTACTAGATACTTGTTTTTTAAGCAGTTTTATTGCAATATATTCACATACCATACAATCTATCCAAAGTATAAAATATCATTCTGGTTTTTTTTTAACAAATCAATTTTACCGATACATATTAATAAAGCATACAATTCAAAGTGTAAAATCAAAGATATTTGGTATAATCACAGTTGTGCATTCGTCATTTCAATCATTATTAGAGCATTTTCATTATTCTAGTAGTAATAATAACAATAAAAAAAACAGACAACAAACAAGAAAATTCTTTACCTCCCAATCTCTGTATAATTCCCCTGCTGTACATAGCTGCTATTTCTGGCTATTCTTGCACAATTATTTATTTATTAAGCAGTTTTGTGAGATATTTTCACATACCATATGATCTATCCAAAGTGTATAATCAATGACTTTTATTATAATCACAATGTTGTGTATTTGTCATCACAAAAAATTTTATAATTATTTCATTACTCCAGAAAGAAAAACACCACACCCCTTAGCATGCTCTCCCTAGTCCTACATAACCACTAATCAAATTTCACCTTTATAAATTAATATTTACATTTTATATAAATGGAATCATACAATATGTTACACAACATATTTAGTTCATAATGACACATTCGCATACTATTTGTCCTTTTGTGTCTGGCTTGCTTCGCTCAACATAATGTCCTCCAGGTTCATCCATGTTGTCATATGCTTTATGATATCATTTCTACTTAAAAGCTGTATAATATTCCATTGTGTGAATACACCACAATTGGTTTATTCATTCATCAGTTGATGGACAACTGGATTATTTCCAACTTTTGGCAATTGTGAATAATGCCGCAGATATATTCATATAGCACAGATGTCTGTGTCACTGCTCTCAGTTCTTCTGGGTATATACCCAGTGGTGGTACTGCAGGGTCATGTGGCAAGTCTATATTCAACTTCTGTATGAACTGCCAAACAGTCCTCCACAGTGGCTGTACCATTCTTCATTTCCACCAACAGTGAACAAGGGTTCCTATCTCTACATCCTCTCCAATAATTGTAGTTCTGTCTTTTTAATAGTGACCATTCTGATAGGTGTGAAATGATATCTCATTGTGGTTTTGATTTGCATTTCCCTAATCATTAGTGATGTTGAGCTTTTTCTCCATGTGTTTTTTTTTTTGTTTTGTTTTTTGTTTTTTACCATTTATATTTCTTCTTTGACAGTATCTATTCAAGTCTTTTGCCCATTTTTCATTTGGGTCATTTGTCTTTTTATTTCTGCATTGTAAAATCTCTGTATATATCATGAATATTAAACCCTTATCGGACATGTGATTTCCAAATATTTTCTTTTATCGAATTGGCTGTCTTTTCACCCTTTGGACAAAGTCCTGTGAGGTATAAACGTGTTTAATTTTGAGGCGGTTCCATTTACCTATTTTTTCTTTTGTTGCACGTGCTTTGGATGTAAGGTCCAAGAAACCACCACCTACCACAGGGTCTTTAGGATGTTTCTCTACATTTTTTTTTTTAAGATTTATTTTCTATTTCTCTCCCCTTCCCCCCACCCCCGTTGTCTGCTCTCTGTGTCCATTCGCTGTCTGTTCTGTCTCTGCTTGCATTCTTGTCAGCGGCACTGGGAATCTGTGTCTCTTTTTTATTGCATCAGCTCACCATGTGTGCAGCACCACTCCTGGGCAGGCTACGCTTTCTTCGCACTAGGCAGCTCTCTTTACAGGGTGCGCTCCTTGTGCATGGGGCTCCCCTATGCAGGGGACACCCCTGCATGGCATGGCACTCCTTGTGCACATAAGCACTGCACATGGGCCGGCTCACCACATGGGTCAGGAGGCCCTGGGTTTGAACCCTGGACCTCCCATGTGGTAGGTGGATGCTCTATCAGTTGAGCCAAATCCGCTTCCCCCTACATTTTTTTCTAGTACTTTTATGGTCCTGGCTTTTATATTTAGGTCTTTGATCCATTGTAAGTTGATTCTTGTATAAGGAGTGAGATAGGGGTCCTCTTTCATTCTTTTGGTTTGTAGATGTCAAGTTCTCCCAGTACCATTTGTTAAAGAGACTGTTTTTTCCCATTAACATGGACTTGGTAGGTTCATCAAAAACCAGTTGACTGTATAGGTGAGGGTTCAATTCAATTCCACTGATCAATGTGTCTATCTTTATGCCAGTACCATGCTGTTTTAACCATTGTAGTTTTGTAATAAGTTTTAAGTTCAGCAAAATTCTTCCCAAGTCGCTCTTATTTTTTTTGAATACTTTTGGCTATTGGGATGCACTTTCCCTTCTTAATGAATTTGGTAATTGCCTTTTCTAATTTTGTAAAGTAGCCTGTTGGAATTTTTACTGGTATTGCAATGAATCTATAAATCATTTTGGGTAGGACTGACATCTTCATGATATTTAGTCTTCCAATCCTTGAACATGGAAGGTCTTTACTTTTGTTAAGGTCTTCATTAATTACTTTTAGCATTGTTTTTGTAGTTTTCTACATATAGGTCCTGTATTTTTTCTGGTAAAATTAATGGTATTGGAGTTTTTTGTTGCTATTGTAAATGGAATATTTTTTCTGATTTCCTCCTCAGATTGTTTGATATTAGTGTTCAAAAGCATTACTGATTTTTGCGTGTTGATATTGTATCCTGCCACTTTGCTGAACTCATTTATTAGCTCAAGTAACTTTGTTGTAGACATTTCAGAATTTTCTAAATATAGGATGTCATCTGCAAATAGAGTTTTACTTCATCTTTTCCTATTTGTATGCCTTTATTTTTTTATTCTTAATTGCTCTAGCTAGCACTTCTAGCACAATGTTGAATAACAGTGGTGACAGGGGCATCCTTGTCTTATGCCAATCTTAGAGGGAAATCTTTCAACCTGTCCCCATTGAGTACGATGTTGGCTATCAGTTTTTCATATATGCCTTTTATCATATTGAGTTTTCCTTCTATTTCTATCTTCTGAAGTGTTTTTTATCAGGAAGTGATGCTGGACTTTGTTGAGTCCATTTTCTGCATCAATGAGGTTATCATGTTTTTTTCCCTTCAGTTTGTTAATATGGTGTATTATCTTTATTGATTTTCTTAGGTTGAGCCAGCCTTGCATACCAGGAATAAATTCCACTTGGTTGTGATGTATGTCTTTTCATATGCTGCTAGATTCCATTTGCAAGTATTCTGTTGAGAATTTTTCCATCAATATTCATTAGGGAGATTGGTCTGTAGTTTCCTTTTCTTTTTTTTTTTTTTTAGAGATTTTTAAATTTATTTCTCTTCTCTTCCCCACCCAGTTGTCTGCTCTGTGTCATTCACTTTGTGTTCTTCTGTGACCTTTTCTATCCAGGAATCTGTGTTTCTTTTTGTTGCGTCATCTTGCTGTGTCACCTCTCTGTGTGTGTGGCACCATTCCTGGGCAGGCTGCTTTCCTTTCACGCTGGGTGGCTCTCCTTATGGGGCACACTCCTTGCATGTGGGGCTCCCCTACGCGGGGGACACCCCTGCATGGCACGGCACTCCTTGTGTGCATCAACACTGCTCATGCGCCAGCTCCACATGGGTCAAGGAGGCCTGGGGTTTGAACCACGGACCTCCCATGTTGTAGGTGGACACCCTATCCATTGGGCCAAGTCCACTTCCCTCCTTTTCTTATAGTGTCTTTACCTGGCTTTGATATTAAGTTGTTGTTGGCTTCATAAAATGTGTCAGGTAATTTTCCTTCCTCTTCAAGTTTTTGGAAGAGTTTAAACAGGATTGGTGTTAATTCTTTTTGAAATGCTTGGTAGAATTAATCTGTGAAGGCAACTGGTCCTGGACTTTTCTTTGTTGGGAGATTTTTGATGATGGATTCAGTCTCTTTAAATGTGATTGGTTTGTTAAGTTCTTGTATTGCACTGTGAGTTGTGTATCTCTAGGAATTTGTCCATTTCATCTAGGTTGTCTGGTTTATTGGGATATGGTTCCTCATAATATCCTCTTATGATCCTTTTTATTTTTGTGGGATCAGTTGTAATTTCCCCCCTTTCATTTCTGATTATATTTATTTGAATGTTCTCTTTTTTTTCTGTTAGTCTAACTTAGGGTTTATCACTTGTATCGATCTTTTCAAAGAACCAGCTTTTGGTTTTGTTGATTTTCTTTGTTGTTCTTTTCTCAATTTCATTTATTTCTGCTCTAATCTTTATTATTTCTTTCCTTCTGCTTGCTTTGAGATTGGATTGCTGTTTTTCTAGTTTCTCTAGTTGTTGAGTTAAATCTTTGTGTTTAGTTCTTTCTTCCTTTTTTTTTAAGATTTATTTTTATTTATCCCCCCTGCCCCTTTGTGCTCGCTGTCTGCTCTCTGTGTCTGTTTGTCTTCTCTTTAGGAAGCACCGGAAACTGAACCTGGGACCTCCTATGCAGGAGAGAGGCACTTAATTGCTTGAGCCACCTCAGCTCCCTGTTTTGTTGTGCCTCTCATTGTCTTTCTGCTTTTGTGTCTTCTTGTTGAGTCATCTTTTTCTGTCAGGGCACCACACTTGCCTGTTGCACCAGCTTCCTGTCTTGCTTCTCTTCTCCAGGAGGCACCCAGAACCAAACCCAGGACCTCCCATGTGTAAGTGGAAGCTCAATTGCTTGAGCCACATCTGCTTCCCTCTTCATTTTTAATACAGGTGTTTAGAGCTATAAATTCCTCTCTCAAGACTGCTTTCATAGTATCCCATAAGTTTTGATAAGTTGTGCTCTTGTTTTCATGTCTGAATATATTTACTGATTCCACTTGAAATTTTTTCTTTGACCCACTGATTTGATAGTGTGTTTAGCCTCCACACATTTGCACATTCACCTTTTTTCTGTCTATTATTGATTTCCATTTTCATTCCATTATGATCTGAGAAGGTGCTTTGTATAATTTCAGTCTTTTTATGTTTATTGAGAGATGCATTGTGCCTTAACATGTGGTCTACCCTGGAGAAAGATCCAAAGGCACTTGAGAAGAATGTGTAAACCACTGAATTTAGATACAATGTCTGTTAGTTCTAACTCATTTATCATATTGTTTAAGTGTCTGTTTCCTTCTTGATCTTCTATCTAGTTTTATCTAATGACGTGAATGGTGTGTTGAAATCTCCAGTGATTATTGTAGAGATGTCTGTTTCTCCCTTCAGCTTTGCCAGAGTTTGCCTCATGTATTTTGTGGCACCCTGGTCAGGTGCATAGATATTTATGACTGCTATTTCTTCCTGGTGGATTGTCCCTTTTATTAATATATAATGGATTTCTGTATAATTTTTTTGCCTTTAAAGTCTATTTTTCCGATATTCTATAACTACCCCTGCTCATTATTGGTTACTATTTGTGTGGAGTATCATTTCCAATCTTTCACTTTCACCCAGCTTTTATCCCTGGGTCTAAGATGAACCTCTTGTAAGCAGCATATGGATGGCTCATGTTTTTTTCTATCCATTCTGTCAACCTATATCTTTTGATTGGTGAGTTTAATCCATTCACATTCAATAATATTACTGTAAATGCATTCTTTACTTCCACCATTTTATTCTTTGGTTTTCATATGTCATATTGTATTTTTGTGGGTTTTTTTTTACTCTTTTGGTAATCCTTTCTGCTATTCTTTTTTCTATACTCTCCAATGTTTTCTCTCCTGTCTTTTTCTTTCAGGCTCTAAGGCTTCCTTTAATATTTCCTGCAAAGTGGATTTGTTTTACAAACTCTCTTAGTTTCTGTTTGTGAGTATTTTATACTCACCTTCATATTTGAAGGACAGTTTTGCCAGAAAAGAATTCTTGGCTGGCAGTTTTTCTCTTTCAGTATCCTAATTGTATCATACAACTGTCTTCTTACCTCCATGGTTTCTGATGAGAAATCTGCTCTGTCTTACTGGATGTCCCTTGTATGTGATGGTGTGCTTCTCCCTTGTTCTCAGAATTTACTCTTTATCTTTGACGTTTCATATTCTGAGTAGTGTGTGTCTTGGAGTGGGCCTGTTTGGGTTATGATGTGCTTCTTGGACATGTAAATTCATTTCTTTCATGAGAGTTGAGAAATTTTCTGCTATTATTTCCTCAAATACTCTTTCTGCCCCTTTTCCCTTCTCTTCTCCTTCTGGAACTCCCATGACATGTATGTTGTTGCATTTCATGTTGTCATTCAACTCCCTGAGCCACTGTTCAATTTTTTCCCATTCTTTTCGCTCTTCAGCTTCAGGTGTTCTGTCCTTGTTATCATTTATTCTTTCTTCTATCATGTTGAATCTGCTGTTGTATGCCTCTAAAGTGTTTTTTATCTCACCTATTGTGTCTTTCATTCCTATAAGCTATTACTTTTCTATTCAAGTTTTCAAATTCTTCTTTGTGCTTGCTTGATGTGTTTTTTAAAAAGATTTATCACTCCCCCCCATTGTCTGCTCCATGTCCATTAGCTGTGCATTCTTCTGTGTCTCTTACCTTCTCTTTAGGCAGCACCAGGAATGATCCTGGGACCTTCTGGAGTAGTAGAGAGGTGTTCAATCTCTTGTGCTTCAGCTCCCTGGTCTGCTTCATCTCTTATTGTCTCTTCTCTGTGTCTTTTTGTTGCATCAGATTGTTGCACCAGCTCTCCACATGGGCCAGCTTTCAACGCAGGCCATCACTCCTGCATGGGCCATCAATCATGCACAGGCCAACACTCCACGTGGGCCAGCTCTCCATGCAGGCCAACACTCTGAGAAGGCCAGCTCGCCATGTGGACCAGCTTGCCTTCACCAAGAGGCCCCAGGAATTGAAGCCTGGCCTCCCATATTAGATGGGAGCCCAGTCACTTGAACCACATACACTTCCCACTCAATGTGTGTTTTTTTTTTTTTTGATTAAAAATTTATTTGCAAACAAACTTCCTTCCGCAAGTCACTAGATATACAACTGTAAGGGATACCCATACATTGGAATTATACTCAGCAATTAAAAGGAGCTATCATTGATACTTGTAGCAAAATGAATATTTCTCAAAATATTTGTGGTGCTTAAAGTAAGCAAAACAATAACGATCCATATTCTATATTTCCCTTTATGTAAAATGTTCAAAAATTCAAACTAATCTATTGTGACAGAAAGCAGATCAGTGATTATCTGGGGATGGAGGGAATAATAGATTACACTGGGGCATGAGGACAATTTAGGAGGTGATGGGTATGTTCACTGTATCGATTATGGTGATGATCTCATGTTTGTGTGTGTATATATATACACACACACACCAAGCTTTATATACAAAATATATGCACTTTATTGTACATCATTTATGCTTTGAAAATGCAGTAAGAAAAGGAGAGATGATTATAAAGCAAAAGCAAATTCAGGAGTTGGGCCCCCTAACTATATAGGGTGAACTCATGGATGTATTTATGGATTAGAGGAACTTCCAATAATTCAATGTGTTCTTGATGTCATTTATCTCTTTAGCCATATTGTTTTTGAGCTGATTAATTTGATTTCAGAAATTTGTGTGCCCTCATTAATTAGTTGTCTCAAACCCTGCATGTCTTCTGGGGCTTTGATATATTTCTTTTCTTGGACCATGTTTTCTAATTTCTTAGAATGGATCATAACTTTTTGATGTCTAGGCATCTGATTAGGACGGTAGTTTACTCAGATGCTCAATTTCTTTCTCTTTGGTAGGGATTTGGTGGTAGGAGGCTGTGTGTTAACTGCTGCTCTTTGATTTTTGGTTCAAAAGTGTTGCCGTCATGTTTCCCCTCCTTTGTCCCTCTCTCTTCTGTGTGGTGTCCAGCCTTGCCTGGTGTCCTAAACCCTAGCAGATCTTTTTCCTGGCTGTTTTAGTGTGTCCTCTAGCTATTTTTCTGGGAAAGAAGAGATTCCCATCTCATTCTGTTTTAGTAATTTTTTTAACTATTAATGAAAACTGTCAGTGATTTTCTAATTTAATACTGAGAACTTTTAAGAACAATAATGATGAATGGAAAGTGTTTCTTATGTACTTTTGAAAACCTTTAAATTGAATTATTCTCAGTGGTTAATTTTTTTAATAGGTGAGTTTATTAGTCAGCCAAAGGGATGCTGATGCAAAATATTAGAAGCCTGTTCACTTTTATAAAGGGTATTTATTTGGAGCAGGAGGGAAGTGGATTTGGCTCAACTGATAGAATGTCTGCCTACCATATGGGAGGTCCAGGGTTCAAACCCAGGGCCTCTTGATGCATGCGGTAAGCTGGCCCATGCTCAGTGCAGCTGCGCACAAGGAGTGCCATGCCACGGAGGGGTGTCCCCCACATAGGGGAGCCCCACGTGCAAGGAGTGCACCCTGCAAGGAGAGCCACCTTACACAAAAAAAGCGCCACCTATCCAGGAGTGGCACCACACACATGGAGAGCTGACGCAGCAAGATGACTTAACAAAAGAGACACAGATTCCTGGTGCTGCTGACAAGAATGTAAGTGAACACAGAAGAACACACAGCGAATGGTCACAGAGAGCAGAGAGGTTGGGAGGGAGAGAAAAAAAAATTTGGGGTAGGACCTTATAGATACCAGACCATAAAGCATAGGTTACTTCCCTCACCAAAGTCTATTTCCACATGTTGGAGCATGATGGTTGCTGACATCTGCCAGGGTTCAGGTTTCTTGGGTTCCTCTGGGCTCAGCTCCTCTGTTTTCTCTACAAGGTCAGCTGTAGACTATTAGGTAAATGGCTCTGTCTCTCCCTCCAGGGCTCGAACTTAAGACTTCAGCATCAAACTCCAACATCAAAACTCCAACATGAAAAGCCCTCAACTCTGTCCTTTGCCATGCCTTTTATCTGTGAGTCCCCACCCACTAAGTCCCCATGCTCTAATGATGTGGCCCAATCAAAGCCCTTATCATAATTTAATTATGCCCAGGTACAGACCAGATTACAAACACAATCCAATATGTATTTTTGGAATTCATAATATATCACACTGCTACACAGTAAGAGACTTCAATGTAAAAGCATATAGCCATAAACTAAATTATTTTCACCCAATTCCCCTAAATTGGGTGAAACTCATGTGGATTTAAAAGAAATTTCATAGTTCTGTTTTATTATTTCTATTCATGGGTTTCTCTGGAAATGAGTGGGCAACAGAAAGGACTTGAAATATTTGTGTTTTTAGGCCCCTGTGTATCAGAAAAAGGGTAAGTTACAGGAAAATATTAAGGGATCAGTACAAATTCTGGTTGTGATGGAGGCAATGAATATTCTGAAATACCTGAAAGTTTTTGAAATGATACATAAGCTACAATTCTAACATACAAATTTAAATAAGGTAAACTATTTATAATTTTTTTAGCTCTGATTATAAAGGCAGTAGTAAATAAAATATTTGGTATATAAACTCTTTAAAGCCATTTATTAAATGTTTTTATTTGGTGTCATCATTATCACTATTTGAACTGTTACTGTCATGACAAATAGAAGTGTTTCTGATTGAAGATACCATCACATCTACAATGCCTTTTTTGGGGTTTTCTTCCAAATCAGTCTGTATTGCTCCAACTTCTGCTAGTTTCCATTCAAGTTCTGCAATACACAACCCATCATTAAATCAGATAAAAGTCTTGGAAATTTCTCATCTATATGAAACAGAAGTTGACTCTTACATGCTAACAGTGACATATTTAGAACTGGGTGACAATGAAAATAATACATATCAAAATGTACATTGGATACAGCTAAAATTATATTTAACAGGAGAAATCCTGGTTAAAATGTCCATTATTTTAAAATAACTGAAAATAAGTGATTTAGAAGATAAAATCAAGAAGCCAGAGGGTAGCGGATGTGGCTCAAGCAGTTGAGCATCTAGCTCCCACAGGGAGGTCCTGGGTTTGGTTCCTAGTGCCTCCTGAAAAACAAAAACAAACAACAAGCAAAACAAATGAGAACACTGACTCAAGGAAGCCAATGTGGCTCAGTACTAGAGCGTTGGCTCCCCATATATGATGTCCCAGGTTCATTTCCTGGTCCCCAGTACGTAAAAAAAAAAAAAAAGCTAGGAAAAGAACAATAAAGTAAACCCAAAGAAACCAGTGGAGGAATAGAATGAAAAAAAAAAAGACCTTAGCAAAAATAGAAAAGCAAGAACAATATGGATGACCAGCAAAATTCATAGCAGATTTTTTGAAAAGACTAATAGATACACCTAAAACTGATGGATGAATGGAAGGAAGAAACGAAGAGAACCAAACAACATAAAGAATTTACGTGGGACATAAACAAGGCAAGGTAAAGATTTTTTAAAACCATGGGACTACTATTGAAAAAACTTTTGCAAATACTTTAATAGGAAAATTTCAAGAATAAATGTGAATTACACAAAATATAGTCAAAGGAAAAAACCTGAATAGACCAATAATAAATAATTTAATTGATAACCAAAATTCCCCCACTCCTGCAAATTCATCATTTTGATAAATTTACTCCTAAGTACCATACAGAAAAGCAGAACATTTATGAGGAAAATTACAAATTATTATTGAAAAATATGAAAGAAGACCAAAATAGGTAACAAGATATTTCTCATTCATGGATGGGAAAACTATTATTAGAATGTCAATTCCTCAACAATTAGTCTATAAACAAGATGCAATTGTAGTAAAAATTCAACAGGATTTTTCATAAAACTCAACTAATTCTAACATTCATGTGAAATTTTAAAAATATTTGTCCTACTAGAGATAATGCAAATATTATAAAGCTATTATAATTAGCACAGTGTTAAATTGATCCAGATATGGGCAAATTAGACCATTAGCACATATTAGACACTTTAGACACAAATTGAACCATTCTTTCAAACCAGGATAAATGAGATAGGAAACATTAAAAACTAGTAGGGAAATGGGTGTAGTTCAGTGGTTGAGGGCCTGTTTTGCATTTACAAAGTCCCAGGTTCAATCACTGGTACCTACTAAAAAATTAATAAAAATTTAAAAATTAATTCAGTAAGGACTTTCAATTTCCAGACCAGCATGTAGAGAGCTTGGAAACAGTCACTCTAATCCTCACAAAAAAAAAACCCTGAAAAACTGAAATTAGCAATCTTCTTAAATCCATCAGAGAATTGAGGTCACATTACTAATCACCACCACAAAAACAGGGAGATAGGCTGATGCAAGGAATCACAGCTTACTTGGAACAGAGGCCACTGCTAGAGCCAGCATCAAATAGGAATCCTTAAAGGATAATAGACTAAATGCTGGACACTGAGAGTAGGATAGCTTGAGTGAGAAGATTCCTGGAGGTTCAGTCATAGGTGGGTTCCCACACTTTCTGTGAGTCTTACTAAGTTTTCACTATGAAGATCAGAGAAAAATCCCTTCAGGCTTCCAAGCCAGGAAAGGGAAAAAAATAACCATTATGAAATATAACCAGAGCATTTGGAGCTCTTCAACAAATGTCTGCCCTGAAGGACACTATTTTACTACAGCCTAACCCACATCAGGGAAGAGAACCCAATTCTAACTCCCTCTAGCCTTCAGTGTGAGTAAAGGAGGTACTCCACTCCACACCTCTCTTGCCATCTCACCTAAAGGGTAAAAAAACAAAAATGTGAGATGTATTGTGAAGGTTACAAGGGACACAAGTTCTCTAAAAGACTGAGATGTAATCATAGGATTATATAATGCTTCCCTCCCCACAAACATCACTTAGCATTATCAGTAGAGCTCCTATATAATAACAGTGGATTACATCTGAAAAGAATTGAAGGCTCAGATCCTATTTAAGAATGAGAGTCTAGGGAACCCAAAGACAACAAAAGAGACTAAAACAATGACACCAGATGAAATTTTAGCCTCTGACACCCACAGCTACAACAAACAGTAAACACAGCCTAACTCTTAGCCTAATAAACTTAAGACTTCATACTAAAGGCCTCTTTAACTCAGTTCCTTTTACCCAAAACATCATCTACAGCTTTCAACAAAAAATTACAAAGCATGCTAAAATGCAAAAACACAGTCTGAAGAGAGAAGGCAAGCATCGAGACCAGACTCTGATATGGCAGAGATTTTGAAATTATCAGACTGAGAATTTACAATAATTGCGATTAATATGCTAAGGGCTCTGAAAGAAAAAATAGACAACATGGAAGAATAGATGGGTAATGTAATCAGAGATGGAAACTCTAAGAAAGAATCGAAAGGAAATAGTAGAAATAAAAACCACTGTAACAGAAATGAAGAATGCCTTTGATAGGGTCATTGACAGTCTATACACAGCTGAGGAATGAGCTTGAACATATGTCAATAGAAACTTCCAAAACTGAAATGCACAGAGAAAAAAAAGCATAAAGGGGGAACAAAATATCCAAGAATGGTGGGACAATTACCAAAGGTATATCATATGCATAATGGGAATACCAGGAGGATGCAAAAGAGAGGAACAGAAGAAATATTTGATATAATAATTTTTCCAAAATAATGACAGACAACAAACCACAGATCCAGAATCTCAGAGAACACCTAGCAGGACCAAAAATATACATCTAGGCACATAATATTCAAACTAGAAAATGAAAGACAAAAAATCTTGAGTAAACTATAGGGGAGAAACACCTTACCTAAAGAAGAACAAAGATAAGAATTACATTGGAATTCCCTTCAGAAACCATGCAAACCAT
Organism: Dasypus novemcinctus; assembly: GCF_030445035.2. Lineage (NCBI taxonomy): Eukaryota > Metazoa > Chordata > Mammalia > Cingulata > Dasypodidae > Dasypus > Dasypus novemcinctus. Next base: position 152,368,315 of record NC_080673.1, on the reverse strand, counting down.
GCAAAGAGTGGAAGATTTAAAAAAACCAACAAAGAACAAGGGCAAGAAATAGAAAATAATTACAAATATGGCAGATGTTTATCCAACTATATCAATAATCAGTTTACATGTGAATGATCTAGGGAAACGGGCTTGGCCCAATTGATAGGGTGTCCGCCAACCACATGGGAGGTCCGCGGGTCAAATCCCAGGCCTCCTTGACCCGTGTGGAGCTGGCCCATGTGCAATGCTGATGTGCGCAAGAAGTGCCCTGCCATGCAGGGGTGGCCCCCACGTAGGGAGCCCCATGCGCAAGGAGTGCGTCCCGTAAGGAGAGCTGACCAGCGTGAAAGAAAGTGCAGCCTGCCCAAGAATGGCGCTGCACTCACAGAGACCTGACTCAGCAAGATGGTGCCACAAAAAGAGACACAGATTCCTGGTGCTGCTGCTAAGGATAGAAGTGGTCACAGAAGAACATAAAGTGAATGACATAGAGAGCAGACAACTGGTAGGGGGGAAGGGGAGAGAAATAAATTAAAAATAAACCTTTTAAAAAAGTGTGAATGATCTAAATATTACCACTAAAAGAGATAATGAGGGAGGATTAAAAAAAACAACAACAACTAGGCTCAGCTAGTTTTCTACAAATAACCCATTTTAAATATAAAGACACACATGGATTAAAACAAAGGATGAAGAAATATGCGCCATGCTAGACTAACCAAAAGAAAGCTGATTAGATATATTAATTTCAGACTGTTCAGATTTCAAAAAGTAAGCAAAGGTAAAGGATTACCTGCATTAAGTCACTCAAGAGAGCACCCAGGAGGGGTGTAAGGCTATTTCAGAAGAAAGAGGTATTCACTCAAACTCCAGTAAACTGAATTCCTAAGACTAGCCCAGGAAAGAAGCAAGCTTCACATAGGCTCAGATAAGGTAGAGCAGGGGTTTTTAATCTTTTTTATTCCATGGACCCCTTTGCCAGGCAGCTGAAAACCACTGACCCCTACTCAGAATGTAGCAGCAGATAGTTTTATGACACTCTAGAATCAGGTCTAACAACTACTGTAATTTTGATGGTGTATGGATGAGAGTAAGTGATTTTTTGAGATATACAACTGTAATGCAATATGAAATGAAAACTACTGTAATTTATTGCATACATTAATAAGTGAAGGAAATGCTAGATTTCAGTTAGAGGTCAGAGAAAATAAAGATAAAAAGTTTATTTCTTTTCGATTCAAGCTCATGGACTTCCTGGAGGGGTCCACGGACCCCTGGTTAAGAACCCCTGAGATAGAGGGAACCTGCAGTTTGCACGTGCATTTGCCTCAGGCTGATCTTCTTAATATGAGGGCTAATCTCTGAAGGAGACCAAGAGCCAAAGCAGAGCCAATTTGCAAAGACAGTGAAAGGTGATTTTAGCTTTGGTTTGTTTTGATTAGCTGCTACATTCAAGAAAGTCTCTGTCACATCATACTAGCTGAATACAAACTTAAGGAACAGAGAGATCAGGGACTAAATCCAAGAGTTCACACTTTGAAATATTAACATGTAGAGTGTGCAACAAAAGATTATAAAACAAAGAAACAGGAAATGATGGTTCATCGAAAGCAACAAGATAAACATCCAGAAACCATCAACAAAGAGGTTCAGACTTTGGATTTACCAGAGAGAGATTTTTAGAAAATGATCCTCAATGTGCTTAAGGAAATAAAGGAAAAATTGGAGAAAAAACTGAAAAACATGAGGAAAACAATGAATGCACAACATATGAATATCTCCTTGAGATTCTCAATAGGAACTAAACAGAAATACTGGAGTTGAAGGACACAGTAACTAAAATGAAAAATTCCCTAGATGGTTTCAACAGCAGATTAAAGGTGGCAGAAGAAAGAATCAATGATACTGATGATAAGACAAATGAAATTATTCAGGGTAAGGACCAGAAAGAAAGCTGAATAAAAAAGAACAAATTGGGCCTAAGAGACATGTGGGAAACCAAGTACACCAACATACAGATTATGGAAGAACCAGAAGGAGAAGAAAGAGGAAAAAGGGGTAAAAGGAATATAAAAAGAAACAATGGCAGAACACTTCCCCAATTTAACAAGAGACATGAATATGCACATTCAAGAAGCCCTTTGACTCTAAACAGGGAAAACTAAAAACAAAACAAAAAACCATGCCCAGACACAGTTATCAAACTGTTCAATATCAAGGATAAGGAGAGAGTTCTGAAAAGTGCAAGAAAAAAGCAACAAATTAGGGACAAGGGAATCTCCATAGAAGTAAATGTTAATTTACCATGGAAACCATGGAAACAAGAAAGCAGTGATATGGAATATTTAAAGTGCTGAAAGAAAAAGTTGTCACCCCAAATTTTTATATCCAGCAAGACTTTTTTTCAAAAATGAAGTTGAGATAAAACATTCCCAGATAAATAAAAGGAGCTCTTCAGACTGAAAGGAAGGGACACTAGACAGTAGCTCAAAGTAGAATGAAGAAATACAGAATTCCAGTAAAGGTAACCACATGGGTAATTTAGATGCCAGTACTATTGTTTTGTATATTTTAGTGTAAAACTCCACTTCTTACTTTTTACAGATACTAAAATGCAAAGACGTAAAAAGTAATGATAAATCTATGGTTTGGGACATAAAATTTGAAACAAATTCATAAAAACAGTGGAGGGATAGAGGGTATAGAAACAGTGAATGTGTATGCTACTGAAGATAAATTGTTAACTCAAAAATGATTATACAGGGAAGTTGATGTGGCTCAAGTGATTGAGCTCCCATCTACCATATGGGTTTGGTTCCCGGGACCTTCTGGTGAAGGTGAGCTGGCCCATGCAGAGAGCTGGTGCAACAAAATGACACAATAAAAAAAAGACACCGAGGAAAAGACAATGAGAGACACAACAAATGAGGAGAAGACCAAGCAGTGCCCAAAGTATCATATTCCAGAATAGACCACATGTGAGGTCAAAAAAAAAACCAAGTCTCAATAAATCCCAAAATACTGAAATCATGCAATGTATCTTCTTCAACTACAATGAAATAAATTTAGAACTCAATAACAGAGGGAGAAATGGAAAAGTCACAAATGGAAATTAAACAAACATACTTTTAAACAACCAATGGGTAAAAGAGGAATCCACAAGGGAAATTAGGAAACATCTTGGGAAGTGGACTTGGCCCATTGGTTAGGGCGTCCGTCTACCACACGGGAGGTCCACAGTTCAAACCCTGGGCCTCCTTGACCCATGTGGAGCTGGCCCACATGCAGTGCTGATGCGCACAAGGAGTGCCGTGCCCCACAGGGGTGTCCCCGCGCAGGGGAGCCCCATGCGCAAGGAGTGTGCCCCAGAAGGAGAGCTGCCCGGGTTGAAAGAAAATTCAGCCTGCTCAGGAATGGTGCCACCCACACGGAGAGCTGACACACAGGATGACACAACAAAAAAGAAACACAGATTCCCATGCCGCTGACAACAACAGAAGCGGACAAACAGACACAGAGAACAGACAACTGGGGCGGGGCGGAGATAGGGAGAGAAATAAATAAATAAATAAATCTTAAAGAAAAAAAAGAAAAAAGAATTCTCTTAAAAAAAAAAAAAAAGGAAATATCTTGAGGTGAATGAAAATGGAAACACAGCATACCAAAACTTATGGGATGCAGCAAAAACAATGGTGAAAGGGAAACTGATAGTTTTAAATGCTTACTTTAAAAAGAAGGAAGATCTCAAAACAGAGACCAAACCTCAAACTGGAGTATCTAGAAAAAGTAGAGCACATTAAACGCACAGCTAGAAGAAAGGAAATAATAATGATTAGAGTAGAGATAAATCAAAAAGACAGGGAAAAGAACACAATAGAAAGACTCAACAAAACTAAAAATTGGTTTTTTGAAAAGATCAATAAAATATACAAGCATTTAGCTAGACTGACAAAGAAAAAAAGAGAGAGGACATAAATAACTTAAATCAGAAACTAAATGGGAGACATTACTATCAACTCCACAGAAATAAAAAGGACTCCAAGAAGATAATATGAACAACTGTATTGAGACAAATTAGATAAACTAGATGAAATGAACAAATACCTAGAAACACAGAGATTACCTACACTGACTGAAGAAGAAATAGAAGTTCTCAACAAATTAATATGTAGTTGTCCCGATCCGGCGGGGGCAGAGTCGAGGGGCCTGTGGGGAAGAAGTGGGGGCAGGAGATGAGAAGAATGGAGGCAAGACAGGATTCTGATCAAGCCTCGTTTATTGGGGGTAGAGCATTAGAATTTATACTGAGGGAAGGGAGCATGTCCATAGGTGATACGCTGGTCTTGCGGGTGGCAGGCGTCCAAGGAGGGGATTAGCTGAAAGTTTGCGCCGGGTCTGCAGAGTTTCGCACCTTGCACATGCGTGCTGCTGTGGTTACCAGAGTTGTGGCGGGGAGAACAAAGAAGAAGAAGAAGAAGAAGGAAGTGGCGGGGCAGGGCTGTAGTAGTTGTGAAATCCGCCATGTTGTTGGAGGTTGTAAATAGGTTTCACAGCGGGTGGCTCCCCACAGGTAGTAAAAAGTTTGAATCAGTATTTTAAAACCTCCCAACAAAGTCCAAGACTAGAATGGCTTCACAGGGAATTTTGCCAAACATTCTAAGAACTAACACCGTTTGATCAAGCTCTTCCAAAAAAATTGAAAAGCTGTGAAGACTTGCTATCTCATTCTATGAGGCCAACATCACCCTCATACCAAAGCCAAAAATAAAACAAAACAAAACAAAACAAAATACCACAAGAAAACTACAGACCAATATCCCTATGAATATAGATGGAAAAATCTACAACAAAAATACTAGCAAACCAAGTACAATAGCATGTTAAAAGAATTATACACCGTGATCAAGTGGGATTTTCCCCAGGTATGTAAAATGGTTCAACATTTAAAAATCAATTAATATAATATACCTCATTAACAGAATGAAGGAAGAAAATAACATGATCATCTCAATTAATTCAGAAAAGGCATTTCACAAAATCCAGCACCCGTTCTTGATAACAATTATTAGAAAACTAGGAATAGAAGAAAAGTCCCTCAACATGTTAAAGGGCATATGTGAAAAATCCACAGCTAACATCATACTTAATGATGAAAGACCAAAAGCTTTCCCTCTAAGATCAGGAGCAAGACAAGGATGCCCACTGTAACCACTGTTATTCAACATTGTAATGGAAGTTCTATCCAGAACCAATCAGGCAAGAAAAAGAAACAAAAGGTATCCAAATTGTAAGGAAAAAGTAAAGCTTTCACTATTTGCAGATGATCTAAAAAATGCACACCGAAGCTTCTAAAACTAATAAATCCAGCAAAGTGGCAGGGTTCAAGATAAACAACCCAAAATAAGTAATGTTTCTTTCTTTTTTTTTAGGCGGTACCAGTGATTGAACCCAGGACCTTGCACATGTGAAGCAGCACTCAACCACTGTGCTACACCCACTCTCAGCAGTGTTTCTGTATGCTACTAAATAATCTGAAGAAGAAATAAAGAAAATTTTTAAATTTACAATAGCATCTAAAAAAATCAGTTTCAAGGGAGTGAATGTAGTTCAATGGTTGAGTGCCTGCTTCCCATGTATGAGGTCCTGGGTTCAATCACTGGTGCCTCCTTAAAAAAAAAAAGTAAAAGAATCAATCTCTAAGAATAAATTTAACCAAGAATGTAAAAGGTTTTACTTGGAAAACTATAATATATTGCTAAAAGAAATCAAAGAAGAGCTAAATAATTGGAAGACATTCCTTATTTATGGATTGGAGAGCTAAATATTGTGAAGATATTAATTCTACCCAAAGCACTTTACAGATTTTAATGCAATCCCAAACAAAATACCAAGAGCCTTCTTTGCAGAAATGGAAAAGCCAATCAATTTTGTCAAATTTATATGAAAGGGTAAGGGGCCTCATATAGCCAACGCCATCATGAAAAAGATTGGAGGACCCAAACTTCCTGATCTTAAAACCTATCACAAATCCACAGTAAACAAACAAAAAAACAAAAAGTAGCTTGGTACTGGCACAAGGAAAGACATACACACTATGGAACTGAACTGAGAGTTCAGAAATCAACCATCACATTAAGGCCAACTGATTTTTGACAAGAGTGCCAAGTCCACTCAATGGAGAAAGGAATAATCTCTTCAACAAAAGGTGCTTGAAAACTATGTCCACATGCAAAAGAATGAAGGTGAACCTCTATCTCACACCATATACAAAACCATTCAAAATGGATCAAAGATATATATATAAAAGCCAGACTATAAAACTCCTAGAAAAAACATACGGACCTTGTGTTAGGTAATGATTCTTAGAATTTATACTGAAAGCACAAACAACAAAAGAAAAAATAGATAAATGGGACCTTATCAAAATTAAAAACTTTTATGCACCAAAGGACTTAATCATGAAAATAAAAAGACAACTTAGAAAATGAGAGAAAATATTTGGAGACTACCTATCTGGCAAGGATGTAATATCCAGAATATATAAAGAAATCCTACAAATTACAAACAACCCAATTTTTTAAAAAAGATTTATTTATTTATTTATTCCCCCCGCCCCCCGTTGTCTGTTCTCTGTGTGTATTTGCTGCGTCTTTCTCTTTGTCCGCTTCTGTTGTTGTCAGCGGCAACGGGAATCTGTGTTTCTTTTTGTCGCGTCATCTTGCAGCGCCATTCCTGGGCAGGCTGCACTTTCTTTCGGGCTGGGTGGTTCTCCTTACGGGGTGCATTCCTTGCGCGTGGGGCTCCCCTACGTGGGGGACACCCCTGCATGGCAGGGCATTCCTTGCACACATCAGCACTGTGCATGGGCCAGCTCCACATGGGTCAAGGAGGCCCGGGGTTTGAACCGCGGACCTCCCATGTGGTAGATGGACGTCCTAACCACTGGGCCAAGTCCGCCGCCTGGTCTAAACGTAAGTTATTGATTATAGTTTAGTAGTAATGTTTTGGCGATGCTCTTTCACAGTTTGTGACAAATGTTTCACAACAATATAAAGTGTTGGTAGTGGGGTAATGTATGGGAGGAGCTCTGTAAGATGATATGCATGTGTGTTTTGTAAGTTCACAACTTTTACTATATACTTATTGTTTACATATGTTCATGTTTGAATGATATACTTCAATAATTTTTTTTTTTTGTAGGTACAAGGGCCAGGAATTAAACCTGGGATCACATACGTACATAGCCAATGCTCAAACACTGCCACATCAGCTCCCATGGGTTGGCTTTTTCATTTGTTTTCATTTTTAGGAGTCACCAGGGAATGAACCCAGGATCTCTCAGATGGGAAGCAGGTGCTCAACCATTTGAACCACATCTGCTCCCCAATAAAATGTTTAAATGAAAAAAAATATTATTTTAAGGAAATTAATATGAGGCATATATAGAAAGATAGTAGAAGCAAAGATGAAACCTTACACTTTAAATAAACTTTCATGATACTTGTTAATTTATGGAAGTTTTCACATGTTATTTTTATAATCAAATTTTAAGAATAACATCATTACCTTCTATCTTGAGATTTATTCCTCCACATTCTATAATTCCAATGAATTTGCCTTCTATCTGACCATTTTTGTAAACAAAAATTGTTGGTAAACAATTGTCGTGGTAGTGTTGAATACAGCTATTCACGATAGCTTTAACAAATTTCGTTTCTGGGAACTTTCTTGCCAGGAGACTAAGATGCTGGTTAACTAACAAGCACATTGGGATGCTAAAAAAGAGAAGTCGTACACATGTAACTTTAAAAACATCAGACTACTCATTTCAGTATAACAAAATAAATGAAATACATCCTTGGCAAAAATACATCTTTAGATAGCTTTACATGTAAGCACATATCATTATCATCCTCTATTGTTATCTCTAGTAGTGTTGAACTGTAGAGCACCCCTGGGTTTTGTTTTGTTGTTGTTTTTTACTGCAAATACCATTATAACCCAGGAGTGAAACTTACTGCCTTGGGGATGTGATGCCTAACGAAGGGAAACCACATCTGAGTTAGCATCAGTTTAATTCAAGCCAGTTCCCACTTTGTATGCTTAGAAAAAACAGGGCTCTTCTAGGGAATACTTGGCAGTTCTGAGTTAAAACCAGGGAATCCTAATACTTACCACCATCATGGGTTTATCTTGACATAACGAGAATATCACATTCATAGCTACTTGACTCAAAGTTCCTTGACTTTCTTGACTCCAACAATCTTCACCCCCACTTTTCTTTGACATCCTACTTCAATGCCACATCTGGGTCCCCATTATCCAGGTCTAGTCCTTCTTGCAAATTTAAAATTGATTGGAAGTGTAGCCAAAACTCCCAGTTTTTTCTGTTCTATCATTTAATTCCCATTACACTATTCTTCAGTCGAAAAATTCTAGTTCCTTTCCTCCTAGTCCATCACTTATTCACCTGTTCTTTATCCCATACTCCTTTTATATCCTCTGGTACCTGTCTTTGTTGGTTATTCTATTTCTTTCATTTCCCATTTTCTCCATCTTTCCTTCTCCAAAAGCTCTTTTCTACACTTTATATAAATACATTCAAGTTTCTAAATCTTTAAAAAAAAAATTCTCTTACAATTCTGTATCCCCTTCTAATAACTACCCTCTCCTCTGTTTACAAACCAGATTTTTTAAAACATAAAAGTTTCTATGTTCTCTTCACCCTTCTTCTTGAAACTCTCTCCTTTTTGGGCTTCCTGTGATAACACTTTTTATTAATTTCCTTTTTACCCCTCCGACTTCCTTCTTCATCTGTGCTTCAAATGTAGAGGTTCCTTATGACTATGTCCTGGACACTCTTCTCATTCTAGACACATTCACTAGGCTGTCTTACCATTCTGATGACATAACAGCTGATGAATGCCACTACCACCACACCTCCCCAAATCTGATCTTTCTCCTGTATTTTCTTAGTTTGACACTCAATCCAAAAATCACCTTTTCTTCCACAGCACCTAATTGGTGATCAAGTCATACTGATTCCACTTCTGTATTATCTCATACCTATCTTCTCTCTTTGCCCATAACCTTACTCCTCTCCTTTCTTATTTAAGCTGCATCAGATTCTGTTAAATTATCTCTGTTTAAGACTTGTTCCCCAAATTCATCCTTGACCCAGCTGGCAAAGGGAGCTTAGCATGAAAATCTCATCATGTAACAACCACTCTTACCTCAAACTTAAAATCCTTAAGTAGCTCCTCACTGCCTTTAGGGTAAAGGCTGAACTCCTCAGTGTGGCCAGCCTTCAAGGCTCTCCATGGTCTGGCCCCTGCTTACCTCTCCAGCATTATTCTCAGCCTGCTACGCTATGCTTCGGTCAGACCAAATTACTTAACTTCCCCCAAAGCACCATGATACCTCTAATTTATGTACCTTTATATTTCATCCAAAATATCCCATCCATCCTATTTCTTCCAACCTTATAAACCTGAGGGATCCTTTCTTTTTTATTGAGGTTAAGACCAAAAATCACTTACTCTATAAAACATTTCATACTTCCCTCTACCAAAGGTAGAAATGATACTCCTTTTTCAGTGCCTTTACTCTACACAGTAGACTTCATCCATTGCACCAAAAAGATATTATATTTGTCTCCCTCCCTCATTCTCCCCTCCATACAGTTTTTAAATCACTATAATCATTATAATCTGCAACAAACCTAGACACTGCTTCATTTTAGTGGTTGGCCCTCAGATCCTAAAAATAATCCTAGGAGAGCATATAATGCCTAACTTAAATGTCATTTTTTCCTCACAAAGTAATAATAAATCGACTTTATAAGTTCAAATTTTCGCTGAATAGGTGAAGTGAATCCATTAATATCTAATGCAGAGAAATTTTGTCATTACTGTCAGAATGAGAGCTGAGTCAGTGGTATGACAGATACTTGTGGGGTTGTATGAATGGCAGAAGGTAGGTAGGCATTGGTGGTGGCAATCAAATGTATGGAATTAGAGTGTATGGCATAACAAATTGCACTGCAGGGAGAAAATGGCTTCCTGAAGATAGTTCTGATAGCATGTGGTAAGGGAAGAAGCTTGGTATTGGGGTTCAGGGGCCAGAATTCTTATCCTCAGAAGAACTGTAAAATATTAGGGAGACCTCAGAAATTAGGAAACAAGTTAAGGACCTAGTTATGGTATTAAAGTTCAAAATATACAAGTGTGTATAGGAATAATGTAGAAGATCAAAATTAGAATATGGACAAAGGTTTAAGATTATATAAGACCAGAAATAAGACTGACTTCAAGCTTAGCCAGGAGTATCACTAAGCTGAGGGAGAATTAGAACCCTCTGACCAATGCTCCATAAGCAAGTCAAATCTTCATTTGAAGGAAAAGTGGCTCAGTTCTATGAATTAAATGGCAAGAAGTCATTAAAGTTACAGAGTTTAGGAGCCTAGTTAAAACAAATTCTCAGCCTCCTATAAAATATACAGATGGCAGCTAGAAACAAATCTACTGAACAGTTACAATATGAAAAAGTTATGAGTAAACCCATTGTTAAAAACTAAAGGACATTTATAAATCTAAATAATATTTATAACACAATTTATATATTTATATATTTATAATTTTCTATTACATATGGGTATTAATCAGCCAAAGGAGTGCTGATACAAAATACCAGAAATCTGCTGGCTTTTATAAAGGGTATTTATTTGGGGTAGGAGCTTACAGCTACCAGGCCATAAAGCATAGGTTACTTCCCTCACCAAAGTCTATTTCCATGTGTTGGAGCAAGATAGTAGCTGACATCTGCCAGGGTTCAGGCTTCCTGGGTTCCTCTCTTCCCAAGTTTTGCTTCTCTCTGGGTTCAGGGTTCCTCTCTTCCTGGGGCTTGCTTCCCTTTCCTCTGTGTGCTTACTTACTGGGGTTCCAGCTTAAGACTTCAGCATCAAACTCCAACATTAAAAATGCCCAACTCTGTCCTTTGCCATGCCTTTTATCTGTGAGTCCCCACCCACCAAGGGGCAGGGAATCAACACCTCACTGACATGGCCCAATCAAAGCCCTAATCATAATTTAATCATGCTCAGGTACAGTCCAGTTTACAAACATAATCATATCTAATTTTGGAATTCATAACTATATCAAACTGCTACAATATGTTATAAATTTAGGTTGTTGTCAATTAATTTACAATAAGTAATCACCAATTTTCAATTAATTGTCAATTAATTTTCAAAGCATATGACAATTTGAAGCAGCTTAGCTGAGACTAAAACACATTCAAGCTCTTTTATTAATTTTTGAAAACTATTTATCAAAATTAGTACTTTATCTTGAAATAACCATTAAATAATTTTATTACCATGAAATGGACATTTAGAAGCACTAGCTATTCTGTTCATTATAATGGGTCTCAAAAAATATATGTAATGAACTTCTTCAGTATCTAACATTTATCATGAACAGATCCCAGTTTTGTAAATGTTTGTAGTTCCCATGCTTATTTGTGAGGAACCAATACCAGCAGCATTTACATATTGGTCAAATCAAACATGTGGCTTAGGTAAAATAGGAATATGATCTTTTTTTTAAAGCTTTAAAACTACTTAGAGGGAGTGGATGTGGCTCAGACAACTGAGTTGCCACCTCCCACAAAGGAGGCCCTGGGTTCAGATCCCATTGCCTTCTAAAGAAGAAAATAAAAGGGCAAACAATGAGCAAACAACAAGCAAAAACAATGAGCAAAGCAACAAGCAAACAGATAAGGAAGCCAACACAGGGGAACCAATATGGCTCAGTGGTTGACACCTGGCCTCCCACATTCGAGGTCCCAGGTTCAGTCCCTGGTCCCAGTATCTCAAACAAACAAACAAACAAAAGACTACTTAAAAATTAATCTACCAAGAGTTTTTGCTGCAGTAAAAATGTCTCAAAGTAATTTAATTAATTAATTAATGTCTCCTTTTATGGGGCATGGATCCTATCAAAATTTGGGGAACTGATAAGGTGATTCACAGCAGGGCTCTAATTTTTATAAAGTTGTTCTGTACATTTACCTGGGAACTAAAAAAAGAAATTCATTAGTCAGAGATTGAGATGAGAACAATGTCATGGCCTCTGTCCCTGGATTGCTTGTGGTCCTAAGTCAGAAGGGTGGGCACCAGAAATTATTGGGCTTATCTTTATGAGATTTGTGATACTGTGAACATCCAGCTCCACTTTGGAACAGGGTTGAGGAAAGTCCCCTCTCTCCACTTGTGCCAGGACCCAGCACTACTCCTCTCTCACAAGGGCTATAGCTTTGACAGCACTAGGGTTTCCCATCCTGGACATGTGCGCTGGCATTCGCGTGATGGCAGTCAGTGGTGAGGTTTTCTCAAGCAGCTTTGTAAGGAGAAGCTATTCCAAGGAGGCAATGGAACAGGAAAGGAGGAATACAGCTGTATCACAAAGATATGTAGAATCTCCCTTTGGGGACTCCAAAAAATAAGTGGAATGAGGGGGCTTTCCAAGTGTTCAAAAGCCTTGGTAGACGCAAAAATAAGCTAGTTGATTTACTGATACTAATAAGACTTAACTGTTATACCAGGCTAGTTAGGCCTGAGGATGTTTGAGCTTCACTTAATACAACCAGGCGTTTTAAGAATTGTCTTGGAGAAAGGGGAGAACATGGGAAAATTGTTCTGTTAAAATTTGAGACTTAAGATGTCAAGTCTTTGGCCCATTTTTAAAACTGAGTTGTAATCGTTAGGCAAATGTGTCAACTCAGGCAGACAATTGTACCCATTTGTTTGGTCAGGCAAGCACTGGGCTAACAGTCATACAAGGACATATATGGACTTTATTCATCAGTGAGTTTACTGCAGAGATGGCTGGTTACATCTACAATCAATCAGGGAGACTGTAGTCAGCAATGAGTGATGTTTTATCCAATCAGTTGAATGCCTTAAAAGAGGAAGTGATTTCAACATTCAGAGAGAATTTTCCAGCTCATCTTAGGATAGCCAAAGTCTCCTAGGAACTCATCAAGGACCTTTATGGGAACTCCTGGTTTGTAGCCTGCCTGCTGAATCTGTACCTGTGCATCCCCACAGTCACATGAGAGAATTTTATAAAATCTCATACTATTTACAGATATCTCCTGTTGATTCAGTTTCCCTTAAATCCTAACACAGGTTGTCTTTTTATTAAGTTGAAGGATTTCTTTATATATTCTAAATATGAAAACTTTATCAGAGATGTGGTTTCCAAATATTTTCTCCCATGGTACAGATTGCCTTTCATGATAAAGTCCTTTAAGGAGCAAAAGTTCTTAGTTTTGATGTGATCCCACTTACCTATTTTGTTGCTGTTGCTGCTTGTGCTTTAGGAGTAAAAATCTAAGAAACACTTGCCTAACACAAGATCCTAAAGATGCTTCCTTATATCTTCTTCCGGGAATTTTATAGATCTGGCTCTTATATATAAGTCATTGATACATTTTGAGTTGGAATACAGAAAGCTAAATATAGAACTACCATGTGATCTGGCAATCCTACTACTAGGTATATACCCAAAAGAATTGAAAGTAGGGACTTGAACAGATAATTGCACACCAATGTTCACAGCATTATTCACAACTGCCAAAAGATGCAAGCAACCCAAGTGTCCATCACCTGATGAACTGATAAAATGTGGTATATACATACAATGGGATGTTATTCAGCCATAAAAATGAATGAAGCCGTGATACATGAGACAACATGGATGAATCTTGAAGATATCATGTTGAGTGAAATAAGCCAAAAAGGAAAAATATTGTATGATCTCACTGATTTGACATAATTAGAATAAGCAAACTTATAGAGTCAGAATCTAGAATAGAGATTATTGGGGAACAGGGTAGGGATAGGGAATGGGAAGTTAAGGCTTAAAATGTACAGGGTTCGTATCTGGAATGATGGAAGTGTTTTGGCAATGGATGGTGGCGATGGCAGCACAACATTGGGAGCATAATTAACAGCATTGAAATATACACCTGAATGTGATTAAAAGGGCAAACATTGTAGATATGGTAATATATAAAAAAAAAAAATTTAATCCATGGAGGTATACTGCATAAACAGTGAGCCCAAAGTTAAACCACAGACTATACAGTCAATAGTAGAATTATAAAATTGTTATCATCAATTTTAACCAATGTTCCACACCAATAAAGGTGTTAATAATAGGGTGGTATATAGGAATCTTGTATTTTTTGCAGGATTGTTCTGTAAACATACATTTTCTCTAATAAAGAAAAACAAAGAGACTTAAGACACATGATATATCCAAATCACTGCATGATCCTTGACTGGATCATTGATCAAAAATATACATTATTTATAAAAGACATTTTGAGTTCAGTTTGGAAATTTGACAAAGACTAGGTATTGGATACTATCAGTGGATTATCAATTTCGTTAGGTGTGAAAATAGTACTGTGGTTATGTAGAAGAATGTCCTTATGTTTTGAAGATGTATACTGTGAAGCACTTAAGAGAAAAGCATCATGCTGTGTGTAAGTTACTTTGAAATGGTCCTGCAAAAACACACACACACTGACACACACACAGTATGAAATAAATAATGGCAAAATGCTAAATTGCTGAGTCTAAGTGGTAGATACTAGGGGTGAAAATTTTATCATTCTTTCTACTTTCCTCTTTTGAATTTTTCCATAAAAAGTCTTGTAAAAAATTAACTGCCAAAGAGCGTTTACTTTTCTAAGTGTGGCATGTTCTTTTAATTAGAAATGAAAATAACTTAAAATAGGTAGTTTAATCCCCAAAGCCAATAACTATCAAAAACTCCAAAATTATGTATACGTACATATACATATATTTCTTTTCTTGAGTACTCTTTTGTTATATGCTTTATAGAACCTTAAAGGTAAGAAATATATATATTTTAAAACATTAGTGTATTATATTTGGAGAAAATGCTATGGTAATTACCTTGATCTGTATAGATGAATTATAACCCACACATCTTTTTCTGCATTTGTGACTTCTTTCACATACTGATTTCCAGAAATTTCTCTTAATTCCCCAAATTTCTGTCTTTCCTTAAGAGCCTTCCATTCCCGCAGCCGTTTTTTTCTAATTAAAAAATGACATTAAATTATATAAGAAATTTTCATATTGTTAAGGTTATCCCCATACATGGTAACAATTAGAAGCAATCAATGTAATGTACACACATATTGAACATTTTCCAAGAATGATGGCTGTTAATGGTCTTTTAACGCCAATTTCTCTAAGTACGAGTTTGTATCAGAGGTATTGCAAAGTATAAGAAGCTACTGACTGTTTTAAATTTACCTTTAAGACTAGGTTTTAATCAGATATAGTGTTTTAATTAGATATGGGGGGGGGGAGAAATTACCTTAGACTATTTAGATACTGGGTCAACAAATTCTGATCTATAGGTTAAATACTTAATACAGAGGAATATCCATAAGAATAATAGCTAAGATTTGAGTGCTTACTATATTGTTAGACACTGTTTTAAGTGCTTTACATTAACTAATTTAATCCTTACAAAACCTTATGAAATTGGTACTATTATTGTATGCTCTTAACTACCATGCTAAATTAAACTTTAGTCCAGAGCCTTTGGGTTTTTTTTCCTCCCCCCTCTCCCCACCCTGTTGATTTGCTGTCTGTGTCTATCTGCTGTGTGATCTTCTGAGCCTTTTTTTTTGTCTTCTCTTTTTGTTTTCTCCTCTAAGATTCTCCGGGATTCGATCTTGGGGACTTCTGATGTGGAGAGAGGTTCCCTGTTACTTGTGCCACCTCAGTTCCTGGTTTCTGTTGTGTCTTGCCTTGACTCTCCCCTTTGTCTTTCTTTTTGTTGCATCATCATCTTGCTGTGTGGCTCACCACGTGGGCCTGGCTGTCGGTGAGCGCACTGGCTCTCCATGTGGGCACTGGCTCACTGCGCAGCTCACCACACAGGCATGCCTTACCAGGAGGCCTCGGGGCTCAAACCTGGGTCCTCCCATATGATAGACGGAAGCCAAATCACTTGAGTCACATCTGCTTCCCCAAAGCCTTTGTTAATTAGTGTAATTACTTGTTATAAATATAAATTTATTGCAGGTAGTCAGGTAATAGAAGAGAGTGATTATGAGCTTGGACCCAAAGATCAGACTAACTAACCTGGGATCAAATGCCAGCTCCACCACTTACCAGCACCACGACCTTCGGCAAATTATTTAATCTCCTTAAGCTTTCTTAGCAGGGTGTCTGACACATTGTAAGCATTCAATAAATGTTAGGTATTTATTCTTGGTAATTATTCATCCATACAGAGTCTTAAAATTTGGTTAAACAACTTTTGATATTTATATCTTGATAAGTTGGTTGTTGAATTCTTGGATTCACAAAGCAAATCCAAATGGCTTCTGACATGACTGCAAGTTTAACAGTCTATAACTTAGTTAGCTGGGAGTACTTTCCCTCCCTTTTTTCCTGGTCTTACTGGAAACATGTCAGGTGAAATTCCTCAATTTACATAGAAAGTAATCCAAACAAAATGAAGCCTGGAGGAGAATGCCCAAACAGTCATCCCCATCTAAGTCCTTTAACTTTTCTGCTACTAGACCAGATCTTCAGATCTTTGGGAGCTCTGCTTTGAATGCAATGAATATTCTGCATCACTATTGTTAACTCCACTCAAATTCATCTCATTGACTTAGTATTTTTCAGAGATTTCTATAAGTTTTTGTTCCAATGATCGTGCCATGTCCTACTTAATGGCGCCATTATAAACTACTTCTATTTCCCCTCCCCTTCTCCTTCTCCTCCTGTTTCCTCTTTATAACAATACAATCTGGGGAGGAAAGAGGGGAAAGGCTAGTTTCCTCATCAGGAAGACACATTGTCCAGTGGCCTACATTCTTCAACTAACAATTTTATCAGTTGAGATTCAGTTGCATAAACAGAAACCCTCCAGCTATTTTAAGCAGAAAAGAGCTTAATATGGGGAATTAAGCATTACAAACTCAAGGGAAGACGGAAGGAGCAGGCTCTAGGCTGAGCTTCCAGGAATGACTCCCAGAACAACACGCAAAATTGTTTTGCCAAGAGGACATTTTTAGCTTTCTTTAGCATAATTCAGAAACTGAGGAATCACGAACTACTCTTCCAGTTGTTGGCCCTAGCATCATACTACTCTGGGAATTAGGAAGCTACTATTGCTTCTAGGAACCTACCACCTTAGAAACAACCTGAGAAACAGCTACCAGATGAATGGCTCAAAAACCATGATGGAAGTGCTAGATTGTATCAGCAAAATGGATGCTTTGTGTTCTTCCTCTTTTCCTCACTTAATTCTGAATTTAAGTCTCTTGTGAATGTATCCAATAGAACCTAAAGCAGATCCATTATCCTTACTGCAAGAGAGT
This sequence comes from Dasypus novemcinctus, assembly GCF_030445035.2. Classification (NCBI taxonomy): domain Eukaryota; kingdom Metazoa; phylum Chordata; class Mammalia; order Cingulata; family Dasypodidae; genus Dasypus; species Dasypus novemcinctus. Next base: position 152,350,891 of record NC_080673.1, on the reverse strand, counting down.
CCAGAAATGTAGTTTCAGTTTTATAGTTTCTTCAGTACTGGAACATACACCCAGAAAAGTGGAGACATGTGTCAAGAGAGTCAATCTGGGAAGTGGATGTGGCTCAACCAGTTGGGCACCTGCCTACCCCATGAGAGGTCCCAGGTTTGGTCCCGGCACATCCTAAAAGAAGACTAGCAGAGACTGCCTCCCTCATGCAATGAGCTAGACTCCACCCCCATCACAACAAGCAAAGGCCACAAGCCAGCAGACGCCACTGCCCAAAGGGAGTGGATGTGGCTCAAGCTGTTGGGTGTGCCCCTCTTGTGGGGGAGGTCCCAGGTTTGGCCTCCTAGAGAAGGCAAGCAAACAATTAGCAGAAAGACAGGAAAACCATCTGGGGAAAAGGGAGGATAAATAAAGAAAAATAAAAGTAAATTTTTAAAAAATCTTAAAAAAAAAAGAGAGAGCCAATTTAGCTTATCTGCCACAAAAGTATATTGTGAATATGTTTAGGTTTATAAACAGATTTTTCTTCACCCTTCTAGCTACAAATTTCTTAGGTGATTCACTTGAATTTTATAGCTAATCATCTGCAAAATTACATTTTGCCTCTTTTTAAAATATATTTTTCATTTCCTTATGTTGCCTGAAAGCACTGGCTAGGACACACAGTAAGATGTTCAATAGAGTCTGCCATTTTCTCATTTTTAATAGTAACATTTAATGATATTTGTTAAAGTCTTTACCAAGCAAGTTTCTTTTACTCTAGCTTGCTCATAATTTTTCAAAAGTTTGTTGTTGTTTTTGCTTTAAATGAGGAATTTGCTTTAAATATGCACTATTACGATGACTACAGATTTTCTTCTTAAGAACAGGAAAAATTTTGAAAGGCTACGGGTTCCCCTGTTCTTATATCCGAAGAAACAACAGAGAAATGAAAATAAATCGCTATTTGGTGGAAAGTACACTTGGGTTTCAATGTGGGAATATACAAATAAAGAAACTTCCATGTATAGTATCTCTCTTTGATCTCTATGGCTGAGACTGACTGGGTGATCATCAATTTAGTTTTCTCCTCCTGGGCTCACACATGAAGACTACATTTGCCAGCTTCCCTGGCAGTTAGGTTAGGACCATGAGACTGAATTACAGCCAAGTGAAAATGATATGTGTCATTTCTGTGACTCATCACTAAAATGTCCTATGCCATCTTTCACACCATCTCCTTGCTTCACATGCCTAAAGATAAAGGATTCTGCAATGATGTAGCTAGACTCTTATGAAAGAGCCTTGATTCTTTGTCATTGCTTGGAAGAGAGCTTTCTAGTGCCTCCTCTTACGATTAAGAAACCTTTCTTGGGTTAAACAAGGGAGATTTTGGAGTTGTTACAATTACTTAGTAAGTCTGATGATAACAATGATTACATCAATAGATTTTCTACCATCAACTCATCCTTGCATTCCTTGGATAAACCATAATAATATTTATATATTATTATTTTAATATATGTTTTATTGGCTAATATTTATTTAAGATTTTTGCATTTATGTTTCACAAGTGAGAATGGTTTATAGCAATGTTTTTCAAGGTGCGGCATGTGGACATCCTGTATGAGAATCACCTTTGTACTTCCTAAAATTGCATATTCATAATAACCAATCCAAATGTACTGTTTTAGTTTCCTAGGTTGCTTAAGTAAATACCATGAAATGGGCAGGCTTCAACAATGGGAATTTATTAGTTTACAGTTTTGAGGCTAAAGCAAATCCAAATCAAGGCATCCTTCTCCTTAGACTCTAGCATTCTGGGGCTGACTACTGGCAATCCTTGGCTTGTGTGTCACATGGCAAGGCACACGGTGGCATCTCCTGGTTATTCCTTTCTATCCTGGGTTTTGTTAATTTCAGCTTCTTACTTCCTGTGGCTTTCTGTCTCTGAATTTCATTCTCTTATAAGGGATGCCAATACTAGGATTGAGACCTATCCTGATTGAGGTGGGACACAATTTAACTTAAGTAACCTCATGAAAGGTCCTACTTACAATGGGATCTCACCCACATGAATGGATTAAATTTAAGGACACAGTTTTCTGGGGCTAATACAGCTTCAAATTCCCACATTTAGCAAATATTATCTTTTGGTGCTGGTCTAAGGAACTTGCATTTTTAAACTTTGAATTATGGAGAATTATTAACATTTACAAAAACAAAGAAAATAGTATAAGAGCCACCATGTACACATCCTCCATCAATTTTCATCAGATTTTAATTCGTGACCAACCTTCTTTCATCTTTATCCCCTCTAACAACCCTCTCCTGAACCATTTTGAATCATGTACAAGACATCATGGCATTTCATCTGTACACACTTCACTATATATCTATAAAAAGAATTCTTTTAAAAGTTTAATAACATAATGTAATCACATTTAAATCAATGACAATTCCTTGATAAAGTCAAATAGTTTTTCAGTGTTCAAAGAACCCTATTGTCACCATTTTAAAAATGTGTTTAGGGAAGCAGCTGTGGTTCAATCAGTTGGGCTCCCGTCTACCCTATGGGAGGCCCTGGGTTCGCGTCCTAGGGCCTCCTTGTGAAGGCAGGCTCGCCCACATGCTGTGGAGAGCCGCCTAGTCCGCAAGTGCCGCGGAGTGCTGCCTGGCCCACAACCACTGCAGAGAGCCGACTCAGCAAGGTGACGCAACCAAAAGGGAGACAAGCAAAAAATGCAAAGAGTGCAGCGCTGGACACAGAGAGCAGACAGCAAGCAAGCTGCAAGGGGGGGAAGGGAAATAAATAAAATAAATACAGACACAGAGGAATGCACAGAGGATGGACGCAGAGAGCAGACAGCACACAAAAAGTCCCAAAGGGGGGAATTTAAAAAAAAGTGTTTATTCAAATGAGTATCCAAATAAGATTTATATAAGTGGTTCTCAGGTATCTTAAATCTCTCTTTTCCATAGATACTCCTCAATTCATTTTCCCCCCATTTTCTTACAATTATTCCAGTGAGATGTATATTTAGAATCACAATGTGATCAACACAACAGTGTCATACAATATTTTTCTGCAGATATAATTGCTAAGAGTGGACAGTGCCAGATACCATGTACAAAGTAGATTACAGGTAATATTGAGGTCGAGACCTCAAGTTTAAAAAAAAACTTTTTAGTGATGGAAAAACAAAAACATTCAGCAGAACATAAGAGTAAAAATATATAATCCCACTGTCAATAATGTTAATTTTTCAGATATTCAGCAATTTGCTTGTTGTAGGAAACCAGATAGCCAAATTGCTTATCCAGAAGAATTTCCCAGTCTGAATTTTGGTAATTGGATCATCATGAAGTTAATTTAGCAGGAGGAGTATACATTTTCAAGAGAAATTCTAGGTGATAATATTGACTAAAGTCTATTCTAGGTGGTAATATTGACTGAAGTCTGTACTAGCCTTTTCTGCAAGAAATAACGGTTTTATTAGTCATATACCATAAATCAGTAAGCTTTCCATCTTTATAAAAACATAGGGGCTATCTATATGCCTTGAAAGTTGGAAATTTCAGCTACAAAACTATGATGGGGTAGACTATCTTCTCATTATGCTTTCCTATCTCCTGAGTTAGTTTTAGAAATTTGTATTTTCATTTAAAAAATTATTTGCCTTGCCAAAATGGCAGAGTAGTACATTTTACAGATCACTCCTTCCACCACAAAAATTGAATGAGCTGGAAAAAGAGATGGAAATTGACTAGGTGGTAACCCTGGAACCAGACCTGGCATTTAGAACAACCACAAGAGTGCCAGAGGAAGGGAGAGGCTGCCAGGAGGTCAGCTTTTGTAAAGGAAAGCATACCAGTAACCAGCCCCATTCCTCACTGCAGCAGCAGTGGAATCAGCAGTGTCTAGAGAAATGCAGCCTGGATTCCAGGAGTGGCCTGCCAGGGCCAGGGTGGGCAGAGGAAACCTCGTCCTCCAAAAGTTGGGAATGAAGTTCAAGGCGAGTCTGGGGGATCCTTGAAGGAACAGAGTAGATATTGGCCCAGGTTTCAACCGTCAGGGCAGCAGCAGCTTCTGGCTTCCCACCAGCATCCACTAGGACATAAAAAAGCAAATGCACCATCTTTGGTTATCTTTTTTTTTCCTGTCCGTGGATGTTTCTTGTCTGGTAGGTCCCTTAGAGCCCAGTGCAAATGCTGGCCTCAGTTTCAGCCTCAGTTTTGGCCCTCTGGGCATCAATAGCTTTGGGCCTCACACCAGCATTCACAGAGATATAAAGAGCCAGTGAACTCTTTTGTGGGTGGGTTTTTTTAAATCTGGGAGACCCCTGATGGTCCAGTGTGATCTAGGTTTTGATACTCTGAAAAGAACAGCTTCTGGATTCACACCAGCATCTACTGGGACATGAAAAGCCAGTGAAACCTTTGTTTTTTGTTGATTTCCTTGCTGTCTTTTTTTTTAGTGATCTAATGGATTCCTGAGGGACCACCATAGATACTGACCTCTGTTTTGGCCTCGACGGCAACAGCTTCTGGCTCCCCATCAGCATTTACCTAGAGATTTGGAGAGGGAGTACACTTTTTTTGGTAGGGGCTTTGTTTCTGGTAGTACTTTTTTTTTTCTTGTTTTTCTTCTTTCTTTCTTCCTTTTTTTTTTTGTTCTTGGGCTAGCAGACTAGGAGTACAACTAGACATGCTTAAGAGAGTTCTGCAGGTTGAAAGACAATTACACTAGACAATAAATTGATGCCATGTGAATAAGGATCTCCGGTGAGGGTAACAACATGGGTAAATATAAAAGCCAGTACTACTGTTGTTTTGGTTTGTAACTCCACTTTTTACTTCCTGCAAGATCTAAAAGGTGAATGCATAAAATGAATGTGAAATCAGACTCATAAACATGTAATTTATGACAAATTAAAAAACTGCCAAAAATTGTCAAAAGGGTCAAATAGAGCTAAAAGTATAAAACAAAAAGAGCAGTCCCTCCCCTCCTGACCACCCACCGCTTCTCAGAAGGCATCACTTTGGGCCATCTCTCTGGTGTTTATTTCCAAAGATGCTCTTTGACAATCCTCTTGAAAGAAGCACACCAGCAAGAAGAGAATTGAATCTAGGAGTACAGTGCAAGAGACAGGAAATAAAGGCAAATACATAAAGAAGTTTATTTTGTTTAAATAAGAAAAACTCCCTACCTTCCAAAACACACACACCCATACACACACTCACATTAAATGTGCATCACAAAACTGCAAAACTGTTACAATATAATACAGAAGACTATCTGTATGACCTTATTATAGGATAGAATTTTTAAAGTAAGGAACAAAAAAGGACAAACTGTAGAGAAAAAAGGATAGATTTACTCAATAGGTATTAAAAACTCATGAATTGCATAGGAGATGTAGCTCAGTTGTTGTTCACGTGCTTCGCATGTACAAGGTCCCAGGTTCAACCCCAGTACCTCCTAAAAACAAAAACAAAAAAACAGCTATGCATCAAAAGAAACCATAGAAAAGAGAAAATAGTAGGTACAGATTGGGAGAAGACACCTACACACTACTGTTAAAAAGAGTATTATCTAGAATACTTTGGAATCTCATATGGAATTTATCTTACCATAGTAGTTAGGTAATATGATTTAAAGTCTGGAAGTGATAGTCCTCCAACTTCGTTCTTCATTGTAAGATGTTTCTGGCTAATCAGGCCCCTTTATCCTTCGAAATAAATTTGACAACTGAATTTTCCACTTATTTAAAAAAAGGCTGCTGGAACTTTTATCAGGATTGCATTGAATCTGTATATCAATTTGAGTAGAAGTGACATCTTAATGATATTTAGTCTTCCAATCCATGAACATAGAATATTCTTCCATCTATTTAGGTCTTTTTAGATTTTTTTTAGCAGTGCATTGTAGTTTTCTGAGTACAAGTGCTTTACATCCTTGGTTAAGTTTATTCCTAAATAGTTCATTCTTTTAGTCACAATTGTAAGTGGAAATTTTTTCCTGTCTCCCTTCTCAGATTATGAATTACTAGTGTATAGAAACACTAATAATTATTGCATATTAATCTTGTATCCTGCCACCTTGCTGAATTCATTTTCCAGCCCCTGTAGCAGCTTTGTTGTAGATTTTTTGGGACTTTTTAGGTATAGGACCATATCTGCAAATATCAAAAGTTTTACTTCTTCCTTTCCAATTTGTTTTTTTTTTTTTAAAGATTTATTTTTATTTATTTAATTCCCCTCCCCTTCCCCGGTTGTCTGTTTTCTGTGTCTTTTTGCTGCGTCTTGTTTCTTTGTCCGCTTCTGTTGTCGTCAGCGGCACGGGAAGTGTGGGCGGCGCCATTCCTCGGCAGGCTGCTCCCTCCTTCGCACTGGGCGGCTCTCCTTATGGGTGCACTCCTTGCGCGTGGGGCTCCCCTACGCGGGGGACACCCCTGTGTAGCACAGCACTCCTTGCGCGCATCAGCACTGCGCATGGGCCAGCTCCACACGGGTCAAGGAGGCCCGGGGTTTGAACCGCGGACCTCCCATATGGTAGACGGACGCCCTAACCACTGGGCCAAAGTCCGTTTCCCTCTTCCTTTCCAATTTGGATGCCTTTTATTTCTTTTTCTTGCCTGATTGCTTTAGCTAGAATCTCCAGCTGTATATTGAACAACAGTGGTGACAGTGAGCATCCTTGCCTTGTTCCCAATCTCAATGGGAAAGCCTTCACTCTTTCACCATAGAGTATAATGTTACCGGTAGGTTTTTCATACATGCCCTTTATCATGTTGAGAAAGTTTCCTTGAATTCCTATCTTTTGTAATATTTTTACCAAGAAAGAATGCTGTACTTCGACAAGTGCCTTTTCTCCATCAATCAAGATGGTCATGTGGCTTTTCTTCTTTGATTTATTAATATGGTGTATTACACTAATTGATTTTTTTGTGTTGAACCACCCTTGCTCACATGGTATAAAATCCAAATGATCATGATAAACAATTCTTTTAATGTGTTGCTGAATTTGACTGAGTATTTTGTTGAGAATTTTTGCATCTACATTCATTATAGAAGTGGGTCTGTAATTTTCTTTTTTTGTAATAGCTTTATCTGGGTTTGGTATTAGGATGATAATGACTACACAGAATGTGTTCGGTAGTGTTCCTTCCTGTTCAATTTTTTTGGAAGAGGTTCAGTAAGACTGCTATTAAATCTTTGCATGCTTTGTAAAATTCACCTGTGAAGTCATCTGGTTCTATGCTTTTCATTTTTGGGAGTTGTTTGATGACTGTTTCAATCTCTTTACTTGTGATTGGTTTGTTGAGGTCTTCTATTTCTTCTTGGGTCAGTGTGGGTTGTTTGTTTACTCCTAGGAATTCTTCTATTTCATCTACATTGTCTAGTTTGTTGGTGTGCACTTGTTTATAGTGTCTACTTATAATCTCTTTTATTTCTGTGGGGTCAGTATTTATGTCCCCATTTTCATTTTTTATTTTATTTGCAACTTCTCTCTTTTTTTCTTTGTCAGTCTAGTCAAGGGTTTGTCAGTTTTGTTAGTAATCTTTTTTTTTTTTAGGAAGTACCAGGGATTGAACCCAGGACCACGTACATGGGAAGCAGGTGCTCAATAATTGAGAAACATGAATTCCTGTTTATCTTCTTGAACCAACTTTTGGTTTACTTAATTCTCTCTATTGTTTTTTTGTTCACAATTTCATTTATTTCTGCTCTGGTCTTTGTTGTTCCATTTCTTCTCCTTGCTATACAAATAGCTCTTTTTCTAGTTCCTCCAGCTTTGTCGTTAGGTCATTGATTTTGGCTCTTTCTTCTTTTTTAATGTAAGCTTTGAGAGCTATAAATTTCCTTCTCTGCACTGTCTTCACTTTATTCCAAAGATTGTGATATGTTGTGTTCTCATTTTCATTCATTTTTGAAATAATTATTGATATCTCTTGCAATTTCTTCTTTAAACCACCGATTATTTAAGAATGTGTTAATCTCCATATATTTGTGAATTTTCTCTTTTCTGTCTGTTGTTGATTTTCACCCTTATTCCATTATGATCAGGAAAAGTGTATTGTATAATTTCAATCTTCTTTAATTTATTGAGCTCTGTTTTGTGACCCAATATATGGTCTATGGAGAAAGATCCATGAGCATTTGAGAAGAATGTATATCCTGCTGTTTGGGGATGTACTGTCTGTATATGTCTATTAGGATAGTTCATTTATCATATTATTCAAATCCTGTTTCTTTATTGATCCTCTGCCCAGGTGTTCTATCCAATTATGAGAGCGCTGTATTGAAGTCTCCAACTATTATTGTAGAGACATCAATTTGCCCCTTCAGTTTTGCCAATGTTTGCCTCATGAAATATAGCACATCCTGTTTAGGTGCATATGCATTTATGATTATTATTTCTTCCTGGTGAATTGCCCCTTTTATTAATATATAATGTTCTTCCCTGTTGCTAATAACAATTTTGCTTTAAAAGCATCTGATGTAAGCATAACTACTCCCAGTTTTGTTTGTTTGTTTTGGTTACTGCATGTCTGGTGTGTCTTTTTCCAGCCTCTCACTTTCAGTCTATTTGCATCCTTGTATCTAAGTTGAGTCTCATGTAGACAGCATATAGATAGCTCATATTTCTCTATCTATTCCACCAGCCTGTGTCTTTTGATTAGGGAGTTTAATTCATTAACATTCAAAATTATTACTGCAGGCAGTTCATATTTCACCCATTTTGACATTTGGGTTTTATCTGCAATATTTTATTTTCACTGCTCTTTTTTATACTTTTACTTACTTTCACTGATATAATGTTCATTTCTAGAAGCACTTCCAACCCTCTCTCCTGTCTTTTCTTTTCAGGTTGTAGCATTCCTTTTAGTATTTCCTGCAAAGCCAGTCTCTGGGTTACAAACTCTCTCAGTTTCTGTTTATCTGTGAATACTTTAAACTGGCCCTCATTTTTGAAAGACAATCTTGCCAGATATATGATTCTTGGCTGGCAGTTTTTCTCTTTCAATATCTTAATTAAAAAAAAAAAATTCTCTCCCCTTTTCCCCCTCCCCCCGTTGTCTACTCTTTGTGTCCATCCACTGTGTGTGTTCTGTGTCTGCTTAGACTCTTGTCAGCAGCACCAGGAATCTGTGTCTCTTTTCTGTTGCATCATCTTGCTGTGTCAGCTCTCCATGTGTGCAGCACCACTCCTGGGGAGGCTGTGCTTTTTTCACATGGGGCAGTTCTCCTTATGGGGCATGCTCCTTGCACATGGGGCTCCCCTACATGAGGGAGACCACTGCGTGGCACAGCACTCCTTGCACACATCAGCACTGCGCATGGGCCAGCTCACCACATGGGTCAGGAGCCCCTGGGTTTGAACCCTGGACCTCCAATGTTGTAGGTGGATGCTCTATCAGTTGAGCCAAATCTGCTTCCTTCAGTATCTTAAATATATCATGCCACTGCCTTCTTGCCTCCATGGTTTCTGATGAGCAGTCAGCACTTAATCTTTTGGGCATCCCTTGTATGTGATGAATTGCCTTTCTCTTGCTGCTCTCAGAATTCTCTCCTTATCTTTGACATTTGACATTCTGATTAGTACGTGTATCCAAGCAGATCTATTCAGATTTACACAAATGGGAGTATACTGTGCTTCTTGAACATGGATATCTATGCCCTTCAATAGGGTTGGGAAATTTTCTACCATTACTTCCTCAAATATTCCTTTGCATCTCTTTCTAGGATACCCATGGTGTGCATGTTTGGACATCTCTTGCCACCATTTAGTTCCCTGAGACCTGTTCAATTTTTTCTAAACTCTTCTTTATCTGTTCTTTTGTATGTTCACTTCTGGAGGCCTTGTCTTCAAGCTTTCTTCTGCCTTTTCAAATCTGCTCTTATATGCCTCCAGTATACATTTAAATAGATTTTATTGATACATATTAATAAATTGATAATTAAAATGGATCAAAACCTAAATATAAAAGTTAGAGTCATTAAGCTCCTAGAAAAAAATATTGAGAAAAATCTTCAGGACCTGGTGGTAGGTGGGGTTTCTTAAAACTTACACCCAAAGCACAAGCCATGAAAATAAAACAACTGAATAAGTGGGACCTCTTCAAACTTAAATACTTTTGTGCTTCAAAGCACTTTGTCGAGAAAATGAAAAGGAAGCCTACTCAATGGGAGAAATATTTTGAAACCACATATCCAATAAGAGTTTGATTTCCAAACCCTTTGTATAGCATATACAAAGAGATCACACAAGTCAACAATAAAAAAGCAAGCAATCCAATTTAAAAATGGGCAAAAGACTTTAAATGACATTTCTCCAAAGAGGAAATTCAAATGGTGAAAAAGCACATGAAAAAATGTTCAGTATCACTAGTTATTAGGGAATTGCAAATCCAAGCTTCAATGAGATATCATCTCACATCTCAAAGAATTGTCATTATTTAAAAACAAAACAAAACAAAACCAACAGAAAACAACAAGTGCAGAGAGCATGTGGAGGAATAGGAGCCTTTCTTCGCTGTTAGTGGGAATGTAGAATGGTACAATGCCTGTGGAAGACAGTTTGGGGGTCCCACAGGAAGCTAAATATAAAACTGCCATCTCACCTGGAAATTCCTCTACTAGGAATATATCCAGAAGAATGGAAAACAGGGACATGAACATTTGCACACTGATCTTCATAGTGGAATTATTCTCAATTGCCAAAAGATGGAAACAACCCAAATATCCATCAACCGATGAATGGATAGACAAAATGTGGTATATACAATGGAACACTATGCTGCTGTAAGAAGAAATGCAACTGGGCCATATAAAATAATATGGGTGATTTTCATAATGTAACCTTATTTGTGATATATGTATCTTCAAAAAAATACAATTTACAAAAATGGTGGGGGTAGGGGAATGGGGTGTGCATTATATGGGAACCTCTTACATTTTTTTAAATGTGATGTTCTATGTGATCTATTAAATTTAATTTTAAAAGTTTGATTAATAAACATAAATTTAAAAAAATAACATGGGTGAAACTTAAGTACATTATGCTGAGTGAAATAAGCCAGAAACAGAAAGACAAATATATGGTCTCACTAATATGAGCTAAATATGAAGAATACATGGAGTTAAAACCTAAAGTATATTGGAAGTGGATTTGGCTCAACTGATAGAGCATCTGCCTACCACATGGGAAGTCCAGGGTTCAAACCCAGGGCCTCCTGGCCCGTGTGGTGAGCTGACCCACGCACAGTGCTGATGCGCACAATGAGTGCCGTACCATGCAGGGGAGTCGCCCACAAAGGGGAGCCCCACATGCAAGGAGTGCACCCTATAAGAAGAGCTGCCCCATGTGAAAAAGTGCAGCCTGCCCAGGAGTGGCACTGCACACACAGAGAGCTGATGCAGCAAGATGATGCAACAAAAAGACACAGATTCCTGGTGCCACTGACAAGAATACAAGAGGACACAGAAGAACACACAGCGAGTGGACCCAGAGAGGAGAAAACTGGGGGGGTGGGGGGGCCGGGAAGGAGAGAGAAATAAATTAAAAAATTAATAAATCTTAAAAACAAAACATAACAAAAAACCTAAAGTATAGGTTAGTAGGAGATAGGAGGAGGGCCTGAAACCCAGTACTGAGCTTAATGTATTAGAATTTTTAATTAGCTTGACTGTAACAGTGTAGAACTAGACAGACTTGGAGGTAACACATTATAGTGAGTATAATTAACTCATTTGTTTTATAAATGGAAATGTGGCTGAAAGGGGAAGTTTAGGGATGCAAATATCAATTGAAAGAAAGCTAGAGAATAATTTAGGGACTGAATAAGAGAGTGGACCTGGAGGTGGATTAGGACTGTGGTTAATAGTACAAATACAACGAAGTTCTTCTATGAACTAGAACAAATATACATCACTATTACAAGGTAGTAAGAATATGGTGATGCATGAAAAAATACAATTTATGTAACTTATGGACTATAGTTAACAGGAATATTGTAGTATTCTTGCATCAATGTCGATGATAGTAGTATATCAATGCTAAAGAGTCAATAATAGGGGGGTATGGGGATTTTTCTTTTTGACTAAGGAAAATGTTCAAAAATTTAATGACGCAATGACTGCACAACGCTGTGGTGAAAGTGAGAGCCATTGAGTGTACATTTTGGATAGACTGTACAAGGCACTGGAGTTTATAACATGGAGTTTGAACTATGCAGGGGAAGATGGACTGAGATTAACAGTACAAAATGTAAGTGTTCTCTCATCAGCTATACCAAATGTACAATACTAACTACATGGTATTAATATGGGTGTAAGCTAAGGATGACCATCAGTGGTAATACTCTGATGAGATTCTTTCATAATCTATAAAAACATTCCACGACAATGTTAGGTGTTGGTGGAATTGGGATGTATGGGAATTCTACACATTGTGCATCACTGCTTTGTAAGCTCACAACTTATCTAATAAAAAATATATTAAAAAATCAATATTTATGACTGTGCTTATGAACCTTTACTCTTGATATGAAAACTTAGCTTAGTCTTATAGGATGCCTAAGAGTTATCTCCTGAGAGCCTCCTTGTTGCTCAAATGTTGCCTCACTCTAAGCCAAACTCAGTATTATAACTGTAATCACTTCCCCCATGTCAGACATGACTCCTGGGGATGAGCCTCCCTGGCACCAAGGGATTATTACCAAGCACCAACTAGCAAGGCAACTGGAAAAAGACCTTGACCAGAAGGGGGGAAAAGTAAAGATAAATGAGTTTATATGGCTAAAAGACTCAAAGTGAGTCAGGAGGTCATTCGAGAGACTATGCTTATATGGTCTCAGCAGGATCTCATTGCTAGTCAAAGTAGATACTATCCCAAATAGCAGAGCTCCTGAGGGCTCTGGAGACATCCAGACACTATAGACAGGGCCAATAGCTCACTAGTTAGGTGCCTTGCCAGTGGGGCCTATTTGGAATTTATGCTCCCAGTGAGACAGAATTGGACTCAGTTGTGTTTTTCCTACACATGGCTCTACTGTCCCTTCTATTTGAACCTACAATTAGTACTAGAGTTGGTAGGTGTAAATCCAAGGGACTTAAATCACTGGGCGGTCATGTGCCAGCTGTGCCCTGAATCTCTACGAGTTGCAACACCTACTCTCCAGTTCATTGGGCTCACCCAGGACAACTAACAAGTAGGTGAGGATAGACAACTACCAACTGAGAGAGTCTACAACAGCAAGCAAGAGAGTCACATTCATCAGCTATATGGGATCAAAGTCCCTCTTAATTAGACGTGGAGTGGGCATCACCATGCCAGAATCCTCAAGACTCAGGAATGAACAATGGACTAAAGTAGACTTATTGGTATTCTGCTATAGGCTTATTGTGATTCTTTCAATATAAGAAATTTTATCACTGATGTGGAAACAGTGGCCACTGGAGGTTCTAAGGGCAGTGAGAGGGAAAAGCAGGTGTAATATGGGGGCATTTTTGGGACTTGGCAATCATCCTAAATGACACTGCAATGACAGATACAGACCATTATATATCTTGCCATAACCTACAGAATTGTGTGGGATAGAGTGTAAACTACAATGTAAACTATAATCCATACTTAGTGGCAATGCTCCAAAATGTGCTCATCAATTGCAATGAATGTATGACACTAATGAAGGATGTTGTTAATGTGGGAAAATGTGGGAGGTGTGGGGAGTGGGGCATATGGGAATCCCCTTTATTTTTTTTATATAACATTTATGTAATCTAAGTATCTTTAAAAAATTAAAAACTAAAAAATTATATCTTATGAAAAAATCAATTGATCATAGATAGGAAGGGCTATTCCTGAACTTTCAAGTCTATTCCATTGGGCAAGGTATCTATCCTTGTGCCAATACAACGCTGTTTTGACCACTGTAGCTTTGCAATAAGCTTTAAAGTCAGAAAGTGTGAGTCCTACAACTTTGTTTTTTCTGTCAAGATGTTTTTGGCTATTTAGGGCTTACCCTTCCAAATAAATTTGAAAATTTGCTTTTCCCTTTCTGCAAAACAAGCTTTAGAATTTTGATTCGGATTGCATCAAATCTGTAAATCATTTTGTGTAGAAATGACATCTTAATGATATTTAGTCTTCCAATACATGAACAAGAATGCCCTTGCATTTATAGGTCTGCTTTCTTTTAGCAATGCAGTGTAGTTTTCTATGTACATGTCCTTTATATCCTTGGTTAAATTTAATCCTAGATATTTGACTCCTTTTATTTCTATTGTAAATGGAAATTTTTTCTTGATTTCCTCCTCAGATTGCCCATTACTCATGCATTAGAAACACTACTGATTTGTCAATGTTCAACTTTTATCCCCCCAACTTTGCTAAACTTATTAGCTCCAGCAGCTTTGTTGTAGATTTTTACAGACTTTATTTAGGATCATTATCATCTGCAAACAGTAAAAGTTTTATTTCTTTCTTTCCAGTTTGGATGCCTTTTATTTCTTTTTCCTACCTAGAAATTCCTGTACAATTTTGAAAAAGTGGTGACAGTAGATGTTTTGGTTTGCCAAAGAGCTGCTGGTATACAGTACCAGAAATGGGTTGGCTTTTATAAAGGGGATTTATTTGTAGTAAAGGCTTACAGTTCCAAAGTCATGAAATATCCAACACAAGGCACCATAAAAGATGCATTCTCACCAAAAGCCGCCATGTATTGAAGCAAGATGGCCACAGATCTCCGCTGGTGTTTGAACTCAGCTGAGGGCAACCAGGCATAGGAATTGTCTGCTCCTGGGCCTCCTATATCAGTCTCAGTTCTTCTTTCTTCCCAAATTCGGCTGGAAGCTATCAAGCATATAGCAGGGCTCATCTTCTCTTGAGCTGCTTCATGGGCCCAGTCTCTTGGGGGCTTCATCATTAAACAATCCTCTAGTACTCTGTCACCTGGCATAGGGCTTGTCTCCTAGGGCTTCTCTCTTTGTAGCTCAGCTGCAAGTGAAACTTTTCTCACATGGCTGCATCAAACATGGCCGCTCCCTTTTCCTGTGTCTGTCTCTGTCTCCCTTTATATCAAACCCAGCAAGAGAGTAGATTCAATATGAATGATGCTCCACTGACACAATCCAGTCAAATGCATCTCACACCCACATAATCTTTTGCATTTTAGGATTTACAAAATTCCAATTGTCAGAGTTGGCATCACTGTCTTGCTCCAAATCTTAGAAGGAAATATTTGTTTCCTACAAAGCAGCTAGAAGCAATATACCAGAAATGGGTTGGCTTTTACAAGGGAAACTTACTAGGTTAGAAGCTTACAGTTCTGAGGTTATGAAAGTGTCCAAATTAAGGTACTGTCAACATATCTTTTTTTCCCCTGAGTTGCAGTTGTGGTCAATCAAGCATGTGACAAGGCACAATGGCAGTGTCAGTTTGTTTCACCCCTCTCCTCTGAGCCTCACTGCCTTCAACTTCTGGCTAAAGTGGCTTCCTCTCAGCCTCTGTGTTCTATTGATTCCTATCTTTTGAAATGTTTTTTATCAAGAAAGGATGCTGGATTTTGTCAAATGCTTTTTCTGCAACAACAGAGATTGTCATGTGTTTTTTCCCTTTGTTTTGCTAATGTGATGTATTAAATTAATTCATTTTCTTATGTTGAACTACCCTTGCATACCTGGGATAAAACCTACTTGTTCATGGTGTATAAGTCTTTTAATGTGCTGTTGGATTTGATGTGCAAATATTTTATTGAGGATTTCTGCATCTGTATTGATAAGAGGAACTGATCTGTAATTTTTTCTTGTAGTATTTTTATCTAGATTTGGTATTAGGGTGATGCTGATCTCATAGAATGAGTTAGGTAATGTTTCCTCCTCTTCAATTTTTTGGAAAAGTTTGAGCAGGATTGGTATTAATTCTTCCTAAAATTATTGGTAGAATTCACCTGTGAAGCTGGCTGGTCCTGGGCTTTTCCCTGCTGGGAAGTTTTTGATGGCTGATTCAATCTCTTTTCTTGTAATTGGTCTTTTGAGTTCCTGTTTTTCTTGTAGAGTCAGTGTAGGTTGCTGTGTGTTTCTAGGAATTTGTCCACTTCATTTGGTTGTCTAATTTGTTGGCATACAGTTGTTCATAGTATCCTCTTATGATCTTTTATATTTCTGTGGAGTCAATAGTAATGTCCACATTTTCATTTCTGATTTTATTTGAATCTGTCAGTCTAGCTAAAGGTTTGTCAATTTTGTTATCTCTTCAAAGAAACTACTTCTGATTTTGTTCTTTCTATTGTATTTTTATTCTCAAATTCATTTATTTCTGTACTATTCTTTGTCATTTCTTTTCTTCTGTTTGCTTTGGGACTATTTACTGTTCATTTTCTAGTCCAGTTGTACAGTTAGGTCTTTGATTTTCTTTTAATCTCCCACCACCCCCAGATGGATCCCTCGTCTGTTTGCTCATTGTTTTTGCTCATCGTCTGTCTGGGTTTTGTTGTTGTTGTTGTTGTTGTTGTTGTTGTTTTTTGCTTGTCTGCTCATTGTCTGTTTTCTCTTTAGTAGGCACCAGGAACTGAACCTGGGACCTGCCATGTGGGAGGTGGGCACTCAACTGCTTGAGCCACATCTGCTCCCTGCGCATTTGTTTTTTGGCTCTTTGTCTGCTCATTGTCTTGTTTCTGCTTGTCTGCTTATAGTTTTTGCTCAATGTCTGATCATTGTCTTCTTTAGGAGTCACCAGGAACTGAAGCTAGGACCTCCCATGTGGAAGGTGGGCACTCAACTGCTTGAGCCGCATCTGCTCCCCCCTCTTCTTTTTAAATTTAAGCATTTAGGGCTATACTTAAATGTATGCTTAAGAGCATGTTAGTCTATATATTTTTGGATTTTCTGGTTTTCTACCTGTTACTGCTTTCCGGCTTCATTCCATTATGGTCAGAGAAAATGCTTAGTATAACTTCAATCTTTTCAAATTTATTGAAACTTGTTTTGTGACCCAACATCTGGTCTATCCAGGAGAATGGCCCATGTGAACTTGAGAAAAAAGTATATTTTGCTGTTTGGGGATGCAATGTTCTGTTTATCTGTGTTTGGTCTATTATTCAAGTTATCTGTTTCCTTATTGATATTCTGCCTATATATTCTGTTGATGAAAGTGGTGTATTGAAGTCTCCAACAATTATTTTAGACATGTCTATTTCTTCCTTCAGTTTTGCCAGTGTTTGCCTCATATATTCTGGGGGTGCTGTGGTTAGGTGCATAAATATGATTGTTATTTATTCTCAATGGATTTCCCCTTTCATTACTATAGTGCCCTTCTTTGTCTCTTATAACAGCTTTTGAATGTAAAGTTTATTTTGTCCAATATTATATAGCTACCCCAGTTTGGTTTTTTTGTGTGTGTTTTTTGTTTTTTGTTTATTATTATATGAAATATCTTTTTCCAATCTTTCACTTTGAACCTATTTGTGTTTTGGGTTCTAAAGCAAGTCTTATAAATTACATATAGGTAGATCATGCTTTATTGCCCATCTTGCCAATCTGTAGCTTTTCACTGGGGAGTTTAAGTACTGCCTTTACAGTAACAGTGTTGTTATTGTAAGGGCAATACTTGCTTCAGCCATTTTGTCCTTTGGTTTTTACATGTTGTATCTTTGTGTGTGTGTTTACCTTTTCCTTTATTGCAACCTCCTTTTTGTATAGTTGATCTTCATTGTATCTGACTAATCCCTTTCTCATTTCTGTTTCTGTATATTTTAAAATACTTTCTTTTGATTACCCTGGAGTTTATATTACACAACCTGCAAATATAACCTGCTAATTTGAAAAGATACCAACTTAGCTTCAACAGCATACACATTCTCTGCTCCCATTCTGTTTCCCCTCATTATGTTGTTTGTCCAACTTTACTTTATGTGCTACATGTCCATTATCAGGAAATATGCTTTTTTCTTGTTCAATTGTATTCCAGCTCTTATTGGAAATCAACAGTAGAGTTGTATATTAAGGATACAGTATCATTGGGTTTTGCACTTTCCCTTTTAGTTACCCTGTTAATCTTCATTTCTTCATGCTACCCCAAGCCACTCTCTCCTGTCTTTTCCTTTCAATCTGCAGAACTCCCTTTAACTAAAATAGTTCTTGTGGGGCAGGTCTTTGTTGATGAACTCTTCCTCATTTTTGAAGGACAATTTTGTGGGATAAAGACGTTTTGGTTAGCAGTTTTTCTTTTTCAGTACCTTAAATATATCATTTATATTCTGATGAGAAATTAGCACTTAGTCTTTTTGAGGATCCCTTGTATGTGACAGATCACTTTTCTTTTGCTGCTTTCAGAATTGTTTATCTTTGGCATTTGACATTCTACTTAGTGTCTTGGAGTAGGTCTGTTAGGATTTAATTCTATTTGGAGTATGTGCATTTCTTGGACGTGTATACTTATGTCTTTAAGAGTTGGGAATTTTTTGGACATTATTTCCTCAAATATTCTTTCTGCCCATTTTCCCTTCTCTTCTCTTTCTGGGACACCCATGACACATTTGTTTGTGTACTTTGTGCTGTCATGCAAATCCCTAGACACTGATTAATTTTTTCTATTCTTTTCTGTTTTTCTGACTGTATTTCAATTGCCCTGTCTTCTAGTTCACTGATTCTTCCTTCTGCCTGTTTAAATCTTCTTTTGTATGCTTTTAGTGTGTTTTAATCTCTACTATGGTGTCTTTCATCCCTGTAATTTGTTTCTTTCTATACTTTCAAATTCTTCTTTCTGCTCATATATTGTCTTCTTAATATTCTTTACCTCTTTATTCATATTTTCCTTCATCTCATTGACTTAGGAGATTTTCTTGAAATTCTTTGATTAGTTGTTCCAAATTCTATGTACCCTCTGGAGTTTTAATTTGTTCCCCTGACTGAGTCACATAGATGCCTAGGCATCTGATTATCTCAACGAGTTAACTCTGAAGGCCAGTGTCTCTCCCTCTTCTCCAGAGTTTTATTATTTATTGGCTTTGTGTTAAAACTTTTCTTGGACACCTGGTCCACCTTATTCTAGACTTTTAGAATAGGCCATGTTTAGCTGATCAGATTTTCTCAGCTCTTCATCTGATTCTTTCCCTGGGTAATTAGTACAATTTTTAAGATTTCATTTTTTATGTAATTGTTTCACCTCTAGGAAAAAGCTTCCTTTCCTTTGTTCTTTCTCCTGGAATCTTGATTTGTTGGTTTTTGTGCAGAATTTTCTCCCAAACTCCTATGATTTGTTTAAATTCTCTCCTTCACCCAGTGCCCTGCTTTCCTTAAGCTTTTCAGTCCTGGAATCTTCCTGTCTCACAACAGTTCAGTTTAAACCTGTCCCCCTTTATTTTAATCTGTGAGGCTTTTCTGTCTTCAATTTCTTTCCCATTAGGGTTTCCTGCCCAGGGGATGGTAACAACTTCTTGGAAAACTTAGAGAAGTACTATTAATAAGTAGAATTCCAGTCTCCAGTGCTGCAGTTTGTCAGAAACAATAACTATTATTCATCCTCTCCTATCATCCATTCTATATTTTCACCCACCTTTAATTAGTAGTTATTCTTGTCTAGATTGTTTGCTGGTAGAGTGACCCTAATACTCATACCTAAAGTGTGAAGCCCCTAGTTATTATGCTCTTATCAGATAATGGTTCTTGTATTCCCTTATTTAACACTCGAAAATGGGCACAAGAGCACCAAAATATCCCCCCAATGGATCATATATATCTTCCTGCCCATTATATTGGAACAGCAACAGCCCTACCTTCTCTTGCTCATAATGGCTAATTACTCTTACCATTATAGTTAAGCCACCCCCTACCCCACTTTTTTCTTGCCTACTAGTTCATTAACAAGAGAAGCCCAAAGTGACCAGAAAGCAGCTAAGTTGTAAGTTTATTCCATTATTTTCTGGCTTCTGTTTTTGTTATTGAGAAGTATGTCTTTCTATCAATTGTTTCATTGTAGGTGCTCTGTTCTTGGTCTTTGGCTTCTTCTAAGCCTTTTTCTTTACTCTTACTCATATTCATTTATATTACAATGGGCTCAGGAATGGATTTTTAAAATTTTTCCATTTAGAAAATATTTCTGCTTCGTATTAGGACATTCATTTCTCATCAGTTCTGGAACTTCACAACCATCATTTCCTTCCAATATTGCCCCTTCTCCATTCTAGTCTCTCTTCTGGAATTCAAATCAGGGAAATACTAGATCTTCTTTTGTCCCCATTTCTCTTAATATCTGCTTTATGGTCTACCTCTTTTGCCTTTCTGTGCTATACTGTGAATAATTTCTTTGGATTTGTTTTCCAGTTTATAAACTATTTGTACCTAATCTGCTATTTAAAATGTAAATTGCAGTTTTATTTCAACATTTCTAGAACATCAATTTTTTTCACTTGTACCTGTATATTCCTGATAGTTTTTAATAAAGAGATTTATAAGGAATTGGATTATATGATTGTGTGGACTACTAAGTCTTAATTTTGTATGGCAAGTTGGAGGCTGGAAATTCCAGAGGAGTAATTTTGAAGTTTGTAGTCTGAGCATGTAGGGGAGGTCAGGAAGAAGTGGAGGCAATAATCTGAGGCAGAATTCCTTTTTCTTTATGGCATTTTTATTAGAGACATTGTAGGTTTACAAAAATATCATGCAGAAAATAGAGTTCCCACACCCTCCACCTCCATACATTTTTTTCCTATTATAAATACTTTGCATAGTGTGGCACCTTTGTTACAAATGATTAAATATAATTATAATTATACTATTAATATACTCCATAGTTTACATTAAGGTTCATTATTTGGGTTTTTAAAATTTTTATTTTAGGAATATACAACCTAACATTACCCCTTTTAATGACATTCAAATATATAATTTAGTGGTATTAATTACATGAGTAATGTTGAACTACCATCCCACCATTCATTACTAAAGCCTTTCCATCACCCCAAACAGAAAATCTACACCAATTAAGCATTAACTCCAGACTGCTACACCCAACGCCTGCTTTCTAATTTCTAACTCTATGAATTTGCTTATTCCATTATTTTATCTCAGTGAGTTCATACAATATTTGTCCTTTGGTGTCTGGCTTATTTCACTCAACATGATGTCTTCAAGGTTCCCCCATGTTGTCACATATATCAAAATTTCATTCCTTTTTATATCTGAATAATATTCCATTTATGTACATACAACATTCTGTTTACCTTTTCATCTGTTGATGGGCACTTGGGTTGTTTCAATCTTTTAGCAATTGTCAATAATCCCATTATAAACATCAATATGAAAATATCTGTTCAAGTCCCTGCTTTCAATTTTTTTGGCATATACCTAGAAGTAGTTTGCAAGGTTATATGGTAATTCCTTCTCAGGAACCACTAAACTGCTTTCCATAGTGGCTGCACCATTTTACATTCCTAACAACAATGAACAAGTGTTCCTATTTCTCCAGATCCTCTCCATCACTTCTTATTTTCCATTTTTTTAATAGTAGCCATTCAGTGGGTGTGAAATGGGGTATCTCACTGTGGTTTGATCTGCATTTTCCTAATGGCTAATGATGTTGAGTTTCTTTTTATGTGCTTTTTTATTATATATGTTCTTTGGAGAAGGCTTTGTCCATTTTTAATTGGGAAAATTATACACTGACATCCAAAATTAGATAGATTTATCATTACTTTTTATGTATTTACATTTTAGAACCTGTAAAAAGTAAAAAGTATAACTACACACCAAGAAATACAATAAAATAGTGCTGGCATTTATAATTAATCATACCGTTATTATTACTCATATAGGTCTTTATTTCTTTATGCCACTTTGATCTACAGTCCAGTGTCCTTTCCTTTCAGTCTGAAGAACTCCCTTTAGCACTGCTGGTAGGACAGGTCAAGTAGTAATGAAATCCCTCAGCTTTTGTTTATCTGGAAATGTCTTAATTTATCCCTCATTTTTGAAAGGCAGACTCACTGGTCATAAAATTCTTGGTTGACAACTGTTTTCTTTCAGCTCTTCAAATATTTCAACCCTATCTCCTTTCCTCCATCATTTCTGATGAAAAATTGGCACTTAATTTTATTGGTACTCCGTTATTCATAACATATTGCTTTTCTCTTGCAGCTTTCAACTCTCTCCTTGTCCTTGGCATTCAAGAGGTTGACTACTATGTGTCTGGGTATGGTTCTCTTTGAGTTGATCCTGTTTGAGGTTTGCTAGGATTCTTGAATGTGCATATTCTTGTCTTTTTTTAAATTTGGGGAGTTTTCTGCAATTATTTCTTTGAGTATTTCTTCTGCCCATCTCTCTCTTTCTTCTCCTTTGGCACTCCAACAATGTATATGCTTTATCTTGTAGACTCTATTGACCTTTTTCATTTTTTCCTTTCTGCTAATCAGTCTGAATTAATTCAATTGTCTTGTTTTCGCATTCACTAACTGTTTCTTTTGCCAGCTTCAATCTGCTGTTGAAACCCTCTATGAATTTTTTCATTTCAGTTATGGTAGTCTTCAACTTCATTATTTGTTTGGTTCCTTTTAAAAATTTCTCTTTATTGAGATTCTCATATTGTTCATTCATTGTTTTCCTGATATTCTTTAGTACATCCTATGTGGTTTCCTTTATCTCTTTGAGTATATCAAGGATCATTTTTTAAAATTCTTTTGGTATGTCCAAGGTATGGTTTTCCTCATTGAGTTTCTGGATTTTTATCTTTGTTCCTTTACATGGACAATCATTTCTGTTTGTCCTATAATATTTTGTTGCACACTGTACATTGTAATACTTTTAAGGGTCAATTCTGGGGGCCAAGCAGTTGGGCACCCACCTCCCACATGGGAGGTCCTGGGTTCACTTCCTGGTGCCTCCTAAAGAAGATAAGCAGATAAGTACACACAGAGAGCAGACACAATAAGCAGAGAGATGAGGGAGCCATCTCAGGATGGGGGGTGAGGAATAAAGGGTTAACTCTGGGATTTAGTCCTTTAGCCCTGTTCCTTTAAGTTTGGATACAACTAGTGATATGATAGGGATTTCCTTGAGTACCAGGAGATAACACAAACAAACACAAAAAAAGACCCTTCATATTCTTTGCAAATTGACTTTGTGCTGGCTCCTCCATGGTTTAGCCCTTCTATCAAGAGAATCAGACTGAAGTGAATGTGAAGTGCAGGTCTTCTTTGTCTTTTCTGATTCTGCATTCTGTTCAATGTTTGTGCTTGCTTCTGACCTTAGGAATTCCCCATTTACAGAAATTTGACTGTTCCTCTCCTCCCTATGAAATATCACCTTTTAGATGCTCCATTGTATGACTTAAAGCAGTTAAAACTTTGCCCCAGGCCACGTTGATTTAATTGTTTGTTACATTGCTTTAGTTGGCTGCAAGCTGCTTTTGCCTGTAGGGCAAGTTCTGAGAGGGTGAGCCAGAGATGTTTCCTTGTTCACTCTTAATGGCTGCCACCTGATAGACAAGCACCAACCTATAGGTACCACCAAATGAACATAGTGGTTACTCTGCTCCCCAGTACAGCAGAGCCAAGGACCTACATGGGAGCATAAGTTGGCTTCACACCATGTTGGGAGGGTGTGGGCAGATACTAGGAAGGGTGCCATGGGCTTCTTCTACTGTTTTTAAAGCTGTGCTTTCTTGATTCAGCACTTGTCCAGTTTTCTGCAGTTTTGAGGAAGATGGCTCTGCCCAGTTGTGCTAGTTCAAACTGTCTCAGGGAACAACACACTAGCACATTGTCTTATGCTGTCATTTAGGTTGACCAGAGGCTCCCTCATAGTTACTCTTTTTTAAAACACCTTATTTTTAAAAAGATATTTTAGATTACATATATGTTACATTAAAAATGTAAGGGATTCCCATATGCCCCACTCCTTACCCCTTCCATACTTTCCCACATTAATATCGTTCATTAGTGTGGTACATTTGTTGCAACTGATGAACACACACTGATGCATTGTTGCTAACCATGGATTATAATTTACATTATAGTATACACTTTTCCTGCACAATTTTTAAGTTATGACAAATTATATAATGGCTTGTATCTGTCATTGCAATGTCATGCAGAACAGTTCCAATGTCCTGAAAATGCCCCCAATATTACAACTATTTTCCCCTTTCCCTCTTCTCAGAACCTCTGGTGGCCACTGCCTCTACATCAATGATAAAAGTTCTTCCATTAATAGAATAACAATAAGTCTATAGTAGAATAACAAAAAGTCTACTTTAGTCCATTATTCTTTTCCCAATCTTGAGAATTTGAGGATGATGATGCCCATTCTTCCTCTAATCGAGAAGGGGCTTAAATTCCATGGGGCAGATGGATGGCACTTTCTTCCTTGCAGTTGCAGACTCTCTCTGTTCCTTGGGATGGGCATTGTTCATCATCATCTTGTTCATTGTCCTGGATGAGTCCAGTGAACTGGTGAGTAGGTGTTGCAACTCTGCTGAGATTCAGGGCCCAAGTAACATATGAATGCATCAAAGATTTAAGTCTCTTGGACTTATCATGTATAGTACTAACTATAGAATCAAATAGAAGGGGCAGAAGAGCCATGTTAGGGAAACCACAAATGAGTCTGGGGAGTATAAATTCTAAAGTAAGGCCCATTGGCAGGGCACCAAACTCCTGAGCTGTTTGCCCTGCCTGGAGTGGCTGGATGTCTCTAGAGCCCTCAGGAGCCACACTATTTGAAGCAATATTTACTGTGGCCATCAATGAGATTCTGCTGAGAAATGCATAAGCATAACCTCTAGAACGACCCCCCCCAACTCATTTTGAAATCTCTTAGCGATAAAAACTCATTTGTATTTACCCTTTTCCCCTTTTGATCAAGGTCTATTTCCAGGTGCATTGCTAGTTGGCACTTGGTGATAATCCCTCAGTGCCAGGGAGGCTCATTGCCAGGAGTCACGTCCCATGCCGGGGAGAAGGCAGTGCATTTATATGCCGAGTTTGGCTTAGAGAGAGGCCACATTTGAGGAAGCTCTGAGGAGGTAACTCTTAGGTAATATAATACTAGGCTAAGTTTCAATTTCAAAACAAAAGTTTCATAAGTACCCATCAACAGCAAGGCCCCGTCACAATGGTCCATCCTCCCTTACCAGGTACTGCCCCTTTACGCAGGGGATTCTTGCATTCCTATTGGAGATAGGGATGGGGATTCAATATTCCCTTAATTATTGTGCGGATCTCCACCCACCATGACAATGCCCCTTGAACACTTGAACACATTCATATGCCTTAAAGGTATGTTCCAGGTGAACCCCTCCTATGTCTCTCCCCATTACTAATACTCAGTACCAATGATGCTCCCTTGCCACAGCTGTGACCCTTGTGTGATCCAAAACCTCTCCAAAAATGAAGCCAACAAAATAATCAAATCAAATAAAATGAAATATTGACATATGCCCTCACAGCATACCCATTCCAGCTCATAATTTTGGGGGGATAGGTAAGAGACCTCCTTTACCTCTGTGAGAATATACTTTTCTCTAGAAACCCTTGTCAAATATCTGCTAGAAGGAAAATCATGGTCCTCTTTTTATTGACCATTTGATATTTTCCTCTTTACTCATTTATAACTTGGTGACATTCTGCAGCATATTACTGAATAATTTTTTTGCTAAGCAAAAACAAAAAAAAAGAAAAAATTAAATTATTCCATGTTATATAAAGATAGACTGCAGTTTAAAAATGTCAATTAAAAATTAGTTTTGTTCTATGACTTATCTATTCTATAGGCAAAACAGGGATTTGCATTTAGTTTCATTGGTACAATATTTCTCCGTTCAAAAACTCATAAGTAATCTAAATGAATCATTATACCTATATATTTCAATAGCTTGCATATCTTCTTCATCAAATTCATCTTCAGCTTCCTTCAACTGTGCAAGTGTCATCTTTTCATATGGTTTAACTAAAACAACATAAATTGGTAGACTGAATTACTTAAAAACTATTTTTACTTTATAGTCACTTATCTAAAAAAAACAATATCCATCACTCCCTGAATGTTTTCAGAAGTCAAATTACACTTAAAAATATATGTGAAAATAAATTAGAACCCATAAATTTAGATTTCCTCCAATACGCAGAAGCCTTGATAAATAATACTACTACATAGAATTTTCAAAATAGAAGAAAATCATGACATAGAGGGATATTGAGGGGGAAAAAAAGTTTACCAAGTTAGATACTAGAATATTTCAGCTCTGTTATTAAGGAGAATGTGATCTTCAACACATGATTTAGCAATTTAACGTGTCAGCACCCTAATTTCAAAAAGTATGGATGGAATTTAAATTAAATGATCTTAAATGTTCTCTCTCCCTCTAAGTTCATGAAACACACTATCACTACTATAACTGTATTATTTCCTCCATTTGGCCCACCAAATGCACAATTTTACCCATTGCTTCTTTCTGTAAACGTAAAACCATTTCTTCAATTTCATCTTTTGGTTCTTCTTTTGGAGGAAGAATGCCAAAATCTCTTAAAATTTCATTCCATTCTGTATCTTCATTTGGATCCTATACAGAAAAATATTTAAAATGCTATTGAAATACTTGTATATTTTAATATGTATGTGTAAAATTGACATTTAAGGAAGCAGATGTGACTCAAGCAGTTGGGTGCCCGCCTACCACATGAGAGGTCCCAGGTTCAGTTCCCAGTGCCTCCTAAAGACAAACAAGACTGCAAGCTGATGTGACAGGCTGGTGCAGTGAGCTGACACAACAAGATGACTCTACAAGAAGACACAACAAGGAAACACAATGAGAGATACAACAAGCAAGGAGCAGAGGTGGCTCAAGTGATTGGGTGCCTCTCTCCTACATGGTAGGTCCCGGAATTGGCCCCCAGTGCCTCCTAAAAAAAAAAAAAAGAGCAGACACAGAGAGCACATGTATTAGGGTTCTCTAGGGAAACAGAATAAGCAAGAAGTATCTGTCCACAGTATGTGATTCTGTAAGAGTCTCTCACACAGCCATGGTGATGCACAAGTCCAGGTTCCACAGGCAGGTTGCAACCAGGGGCTGCGATGAAAGTCCAATGAAGGTTCTTGATGAGTTCTGGGAGATGTTGGCTGTCCAAGATGAGCTGGGAAATTCTCCCTCAATGCTGGAATCATTTCCCCTTTTAAGGCATTCAACTGATTGGGTTAAATGTCACTCATTGCTGATGGCAATCTCCTTGCGTAATTATAACCAGCTATCCATGATTTACCACTGCAATAAAGTCAATGGTGACTAAAGTCCATAAATGCCCCTGTATTACAGTTAGCCTAGTGCTTGCTTAACCAAACAACCGGGCACAATTATCTGGCCAAGTTGACACAATAGCTTAACCATCACAGTCCACACCTTGTCAACTCGGCAACCATACACATTACCTTAAACCATACTTAGTCTCTAAGTAAAAACAATAACAGACATGCATATATATATATTTCCGTCTAACAATGTTCAACTCCCCTGTACAACCAGGAATGCATTAATTCCATACAGAAAGAGTACAAGTTCTTGAGTAATATTCACTCTCAAACTTGACATCTTCAAATATTATGACATGAAATGGATACAACTTGTTATATGATAAGGGAAAAGTTTGGGGAAGAAGACAAAGAAATTCGTTTTGTGTACATACGCAATCATCATCAAAATGAAACAAGGAAGAAAGATTCATGACCATGAAAAGATTCATTTCTGTAACTGGTCACACAGTCAAAGTTCATATTTATTACTACCTTCTTCCACTACCCATTCCATGTTTCCATTATCCTAAGCAAGCGTTTCAGTTGGCTGTGGCTCTTTGCCTGGTGGGGTGACCCAAACTTTCATTCCTGAAGATTGTGGGCCATTGTTAGTCCTGCTGGAATCGTGTTGTTGCAATTTTCCATTGATTTTAATCATAGGACATGGCAGTACAAGGAGATGCCCTAGAAGATCTCCTGTATTCCGGGCAAACTCTTCTTTACCCCCATTATAAAGATGCAGTCCTATTGTCCCTTGATAGTCAGGATCAATCACCCCAGCCAGTACAGTAATTCCCTTCTTTGTTGATTCAGAGGTAAGAGGAGCCCAAAGTGGTCAGGTGACAGTTTTAACTTCCAGTTAATGGAATCATTGTTGTGTTCCCTGGTGTTGTGTTCCCTGGTGACAGCACTCCTTTTGGGACTAAAACCTGTAAACCAGCAGGGTTTGAGGTTGCAGGGACAGGAAGCAAAAATTTTCCTAGTGGGTTACTAGGGTAATAGTGAGTAGTGCTACTCCCATTTCCACCCCTTGATTCCTGGACCCAGAGATCCTGACTATGGGAGAAATAGCACCATAGAGTGGACGCTGATTTAAAGTATACACAGCCTCCTGGAGAACACTGCCCCAGCCCTGCAAGGTACTGCCACCTAGTTGGCACCATAAGTAAGTCTTCAAAAGGCCATTCCGCTGTTCTATCAATCCAGCTGCTTCAGCGTGATGGGGAACATGGTAAGACCAGTGAATTCCACGGGCATGTGCCCATTCCCACACATCATTTGCTGTGAAATGGGTTCCTTGATCGGAAGCAATGTTATGTGAAATGCCATGGCGGTAGATAAGACATTCGGTAAATCCACAGTTTTGGAAGAAGCACTGTGTGCAGGAAATGCAAACCCATATCTAGAGTATGTGTCTTTTCCAGTTAAAACAAATTGCTGCCCATTCCATGGTGGAAGTAGTCCAATGCAGTCAACCTGTCACCACGTAGCAGGCTGGTCACCTCGAGGAATGGTGCCGTATTGGGGGCTGAGTGTGAGTCTCTGCCGCTGGCAGATTGGGCACTCAGCAGTGGCTGTAGCCAAGTCAGCCTTGGTAAGGGGGAGTCCATATTGCTGAGCCCATGCATAAGCTCCATCCCTACCTCCATAGCCCCTTTGTTCATGAGCCCACTGGGCAATGAGAGAAGTGGCTGGGAAAGAGGCTGAGCATTAGCCACAGAGCAGGTCATCTTATCCACTTGATTATTAAAATCTTCCTCTGCTGAAGTTACCCTCTGGTGAGCATTCACATGGGACACAAAAATTTTCATGTTTTTTGCCCACTCAAAATGTCAATCCACATACCTCTTCCCCAGACCTCTTTGCCACACATTTTCCAATCGTGTTCCTTCCAAGGCCCTGACCATCCAGCCAAACCATTGGCAAGAGCCCATGAATCAGTGTATAAATGCACCTCTGGCCATTTCTTCTTCCAGGCAAAATGAACAACCAAGTACACTGCTCATAGTTCTGCACACTAGGAGGATTTGCCCTCACCACTGTCCTTCAGGGATGTCCCAGAAAGGGGCTGCAGGGCTGCAGCTGTCCATTTTCAGGTGGTACCTGCATATCATGCAGAACCATCTGTAAACCAGACCCAAGTTTTCTCTTCCTCAGTCAACTGTTGTAAAGGATTCCCCAAGAGGCCAAAGCTGTGGGCTGGGAAAGAGAAGGTAACATGGCAGGGATGGTGACCATGGGTATTTGGGCTACTTCCTCATGTAATTTACCTGTGCCTTCAGGACCTGCTCGAGCCCAATCTCATATACTACTTCCACTTTATTATGCAAAGCTGCTGTGTATGCCCAACTTTATGGTTTGGTGGGTCAGACATACCTAGTTCATGATAGGCAACTCAGGTCTCATGGTAACTTGATGGTCCATGGTTAAGTGTTCAGTCTCCACTAAAGCCCAGTAGCAGGTCAAAAGCTGTTTCTCAAAAGGGGAGTAGTTATCTGCAGAGGATGGCAGGGCTTTGCTCCAAAATCCTAAGGGTCTGTGTTGTGGTTCTCCTATAGGGGCCTGCCAAAGACTCCAGACAGGATCTCTATTTGCCAGTGAAACTTTCAGCACCATTGGATCTGCTGGATCATATGGCCCAAGTGGTAGTGCAGCTTGCACATAGCCTGGACACACAGCCTCTTCTTATTCTGGTCCACAACCAAAACTAGCAGCTTTTCTGGTCACCTGGTAAGTGGGCCAGAATGGCACACCCAGATGAGGGATGTGCTGTCTCCAACATCCAAAGAGACCAACTAAGCATTGTGTCTTTTTTTTTGGTCATAGGAGGTGGAAGATGCAACAGCTTATCCTTCACTTTAGAAGGGATATCTCGACATGCCCCACACCCATGGACACCTAGAAATTTCACTGAGGTGGAAGGACCTTGTATTTTAGTTGGATTTATCTCCCATCCTCTCTCACACAAATGCCTTACTAAAAAGTCTAGAGTCTTTGCTACTTCTTGCTCACTACATCCTATCAACATGATATCATTAATATAATGGACCAGTGTGATGTCTTCTAGAAGGGAGAGATGATCAAGATCCCTGTGGACAATATTATGACAATATTATGATATACCCCTGAGGAAGGACAGTGAATATATACTGCTGGCCTTGCTAGCTGAAAGCAAACTGTTTCTGGTGGTCCTTACTAATAGCACTTGAGAAAAAAGCATTTGTGAAATCAATAGCTGCATACCAGGTACCAGGGGATGTGTTGATTTGCTCAAGCAAAGATACCACATCTGAAACAGTTGCAATTGGAGTCACCACCTGGTTAAGATAATCTACTGTCATCCTCCAAATTCCATCTGTTTTCTCTACAGGCCAAATAGGAGAGTTGAATGGGGATGTGGTGGAAATTGCCACCCCTGCATCCTTCAAATCTTTGATGGTGGCACTAACTTCTGCAATCCCTGCTGGAATCTGGTATTGCTTTTGGTTTACTATTCTGCTAGGTAGGGGCAGTTCTAGTGACTTCCACTTGGCCTTTCCTATCATAGTAGCCTTCTCTCCACAAATCAGGGATCCAATGTGGGGATTCTACCAGTTACTGAGTATGTCTATTCCAATTACGCATTCTGGAACTGGGGAAATAATCACAGAATGGGTTTGGAGACAAACTGGACCAACCATGAGGTGGAGCTGAGCTAAAACTCCATTAATTACCTGACCTCCATAAGCCCCTACTCTGACTCGTGGACCACAGTGACGTTTTGGGTCTCCTGGAATTAATGTCACTTCTGAGTCATTGTCTGATTATATCCAAAATGTCTGATCATTTCCTTCTTCCCAGTGCACAGTTACTCTGGTAAAAGGCTATAGATCTCGTTGGGGAAAGGTGGGAGGAAGATTAACAGTATAAATTTTGAGCAGTTTAACAGGACCCTTCCGCAAGGAGACCTGGCCTCCTCCTCATTCAAGTGGTTCTTGGTCTGTAAACTGTCTCAAGTCTGGGAACTGATTGAGGGGCCATGATTCTGTGTCTATAATTTGATTTAGGGTTTCATTCACTCAACGTAGAACTTTTCTGTTTATACAGATCCAGAAGAAATTTAATAGACTGCCCATCTATTTCACTGCTAGGTACCCCATGATGTATTAGCCAATGCCGTAACTCTACATGACTCAGACTATTTTGAGTGCTTTTTTGAATCTGCCTTTCATTGCAGTAGCCATGCCCACCTTGACTTGGTGATTAACTGCAGATACTTGACTTTTACTAGACTGATATCCAATCATCCCCATAATATTTAAGGATTCTAATTCCAATCACAGCCCTCTCTACAGTAATATCTGGACTACAGAGAAGATCAACCACAGAGCTCTTAGGGAAGATGGAGTTAGTCTTACAAATTTATTCCTCACAGTCCTCTGAATATTCCTGGGGTGGGTGGGCAGCTCTCAAATGGTAAATCCATTCTAGCATTCCAATCTCCCTAAGCCTTTGAATTCCCTCTTCTACTGTGTATCAGGGAATATCAGGCATCTCAACCTCAGACATTCTAGGCCATCTTTTGGCCCATGTTTCAATAAGCTACCCAAACAAACTGTTAGAGCCCTTTCTAACCCCTCGAACTACAGCGTTGAATCCAGAATTTCTGCTTAGTGGGCCCATATCAATAAATTCAGCCTGGTCCAACTTTATATTCCTTCCACCATTATCCCATACCCTTAGTATCCATTCCCACACATATTCCCCTGATTTCTGCCTATATAAGTTGGAAAACTCACATAGTTCTCTCTGAGCATATCTTATTTCCTCATGGGTCACATTTTGTATTTCACCTTTGGGAACTTATTGTAATTTTAGTCTAGAAATAAGTCTTGAAGACAAGAGAGGTGGTGGGGTGGGTAAGGAGAAGGATTAGAAATGTCTTGCAATCTACTGACCTCAGGGCTTTCTCTTGCATTTTATCTTTCTCTTTAGTCTGAGGTTAGAAGGCAGTTTCCTCAGAGCAGGCTGGAGGCTCAGCAGTGCATGCTGGAGTTTGGCTGTATGTGCCTCAGGGCTGGGAGGAGGTCCAGACTCCTTGGGGCAGGCCAGAGGCTGGGCAGGGCAGGCTTCAGTTTGGCTGGTACCCACCTCAGGGCTGGGAGTTGTTTCAGACTCCCTGGGGCAGGCTGGAGACTGGATGATACAAGGTTGAGAAGGTGTGACCTGGACAGGACGGGCCATGGCTGGCTTATCTGGTAAAGTCTCAGCAGAATTCAGGGTTCCAATGTCTCTATCAATATCTTCACCAACCTATATGTCTCCATCCCAGTTCTCTGGATTCCACTCTTTTCTAATCAATGCCTTCACTTTAACTGCAGAAACCTTGTGGGACTGAGGTTTTAACCCTTTGTAACTCTGCTACTTGTACAATGAGAGTCTGAGTTTGGTTCTCAGATATTTCGAGCCTGTGTCTACAGGAGATGGGATTTTCTTTCAGAGCACACATAGAAACTTTTGCATCATCCATTTGGTGTTTAAGGTTCAAATTTGAAGCCTTTAACTCATCTCTTTCTTTTGTCATAGTATCAAAAGCATCTAGGAGGAGCCAGTCAACATCATTATGCAGTTTGACTCCACAAGAGTCTATTAAGGTGTTGAAAATGCTCTCACCCAGATCCTTGCTTCTTTTAAGCATGGAAGTAGGGATTCCCATGATGCTATTTTGTGTATCTCAATTGCCAACTCATGCTATGGACTGTTAGTAGCCTCTTCGTTATTGGAAAGGGAGTTGTCAATACCCTTGGTCCAATTAGAGTAAAGAAACAATTGCAAAACTCCCAAAACCACCTCAGACACGCCATGTTTAAGACTCTGTTCCTCAAGAATCACTCCCAATACCAAGTTGTATTAGTCAGGTTCTCTAAGGAAACAGAATCAGCAAGAAATATCTGTCAATAGTGTGCGATTCTGTAAGAGTCTCTCACACAGCCATGGGGATGCACAAGTCCAGGTTCCACGGGCAGGTTGCAACCAGGGGCTGCGATGAAAGTCCAATGAAGGTTCTTGACGAGTTCTGGGAGATGTTGGCTGTCCAAGATGAGCTGGGAAATTCTCCCTCAATGCTGGAATCACTTCCCCTTTTAAGGCATCCTACTGATTGGGTAGAGTCACTCATTGCTGATGGCAATCTCCCTGACTGATGTAATTATAACCAGCTATCTATGATTTACCACTGCAGTAAAGTCAATGGTGACTAAAGTCCATAAATGCCCCTGTATTACAGTTAGCTCAGTGCTTGCCTGACCAAACAAATGGGCACAATTACCTGGCCAAACTGACTCAACAGCCTAACCATCACAGCACAAACCAAACAGACACAGAAAACAGAGAGCATGTATTAGCCAGCCAAAGGGGTGCTGAAGCAAAGCACCAGAAATTGGTTGGCACTTATAAAGTGAATTTATTTGTTATAGAAGCTTACAGTCACAAAGCCCTAAAGAGTCTAACTCAAGGTACCATAAGAGGTGCTTTCTCACCCAGAGTCTGTTGCCATGTGTTGAAGCAAGATGGCAGGCGATGTCTGCAAGGGTTCATTTGTCCTCTGCCACCCGAGGCTCTGTGGATTTCTTCCTATCTCAGCAGCAGGCTGTGACAAGTCTTGTCTTTCCCAGGGCTTGTTTTTCTCCAGGCTCAGCTGCTCTGGTCTCTCTACAAGACCAGCTATAAACTGTCAGGTGAACGGCTCATCTCTCTTCCCAGGGCCTCTGCCATGTCTAATGGAGCCTTTTCACGTATCTGCTTCTCTGTGTACTTACTTCCCAGACTCCAGGATCAAAACTTCAACTAACTCCTCTGCCTTGTCATTTTCTTCCACCAATGGGATGGGGACTCACCCAACGTGATAGGGACTCAATGTCCTACTGACACAGCCCAAAGTCTTAATCACAGTGTAATCAAGTAAGAGTGAAACCTCTGAATCCAATACAAACTAATGTACCCAGAGGCATAGACCTATTTACAAACATAACCCAGTATATCTATTTTTGGAATTCACAAATAATACCAAACTGCTACAGAGCTCAAACAACAGTGTGTAGGGTTAATAAATCTTTTTAAAAAATTTTAAAAATTATAAAAACTGACATGTAGCACTTTAATGTATGCAATTATTCACAAATTCTACAAATAACAAGATAATTATTTTTAAAATATAGAGCAAAGCAGCTTAGATTTCCCCTTCCCTGCACTAATGACACTAAATACTTTGATAAAGAAAATACATTTTCTACCCTCAAAGTTATACTGAGAAGTTTAATAAAAAATCAATTTAGAAACCATATATCAAATATTAAGGGGTAAACTCTTAAGTCACAGAAAATTCTCAGATGGTTATAGTGGACAAAACCAATTCAAAAATACTGTTTTGTTTTTTTTTCACACAATTGTTCAAGACCTCAAGGTGAACATACTCCTATTTGCAGCAATATAGCTTTGTGGTACTCTCACTCATGGGTTATATCT
The DNA here is from genome assembly GCF_030445035.2 of Dasypus novemcinctus. NCBI lineage: Eukaryota > Metazoa > Chordata > Mammalia > Cingulata > Dasypodidae > Dasypus > Dasypus novemcinctus. Next base: position 152,316,136 of record NC_080673.1, on the reverse strand, counting down.
TAGGCCAGGAATCTTTTCATAGTTTGATTTCTGTCTTGCCATCATTTGTTTCTACGAGCATTAAGCCTTTTTCCTTGTTACATTTGCTGTGATCTTTTATTTGCTTTTTCTCCAAAAGCTGTATGCCATATATTAGCTATTTTTTTAAAAAAGATTTATTTATTTATTTATTTCTCTCCCCCTGCTCCCCACCCCAGTTGTCTGTTCTGTCTATTTGCTACATCTTGTCTGCTTCCGTTGTTGTCAGTGGCACGGGAATCTGTGTTTCTTTTTGTTGCGTCACCTTGTTGTGTCAGCTCTTTGTGTGTGCGGCACCATTCCTGGGCAGGCTGCACTTTCTTTTGCACTGGGCGGCTCTCCTTATGGGGCGCACTCCTTGCGCGTGGGGCTCCCCTATGCGGGACACCCCTGTGTGGCAGGGCACTCCTTGCACACATCAGCACTGCACATGGGCCAGCTGCACATCGTTCAAGGAGGCCCGGGGTTTGAACCGCGGACCTCCCATGTGGTAGACGGACGCCCTAACCACTGGGCTAAGTCTGCCGCCCCATATATTAGCTATTGTCTGTTAATAGTCTACTGTCCATATTCTCTGATGTTTCAGGAGGAAGGGAGAACTTTTAGACATGAATGAATACTGTGGCTAATAAGAGTCCAAGATGACCTCAAAGTATCTCCACTTCCTGGTATTCATATCCCTGTGTAATTCTCTCCCACTGATTACGGGTGGTACCTGTGACTTCTTCTAACCAGTGGAATATGGCAAAGGTGGGTAAGATAATTTCTTTGGTTATATCCCATAAGATTCTAACTTCCATTTTTGCTAGCACTTTCCCTTGATGCCCTGATGAAGTAAGCTGCCATGTTGTGAACTTCCCTATGGAAAGGTCATGTGACAGAGAAATGAGGGTAGACTCTAGCTAAAATCCAACTAGAAACTGAAGCCTTCAGCTTTAATAGCCATAAAAGAACTGAATCCTGCCAGCCATCATGTAAGTGAGCTTAGAAGTGGATCATTCCTCTGTTATAAATTCAAACGAGACCCTGGCTCTAGCTAGCTCTTTGGTTGCAGCCTTATGGGAGACCCTGAAGTGAGAAATCCAGCGAAGCCATGCTGGATTCTTGACCCACAAAAACTATGAAACAATGTCTTAAACAACTAAATTTGTAGAATTTGTTATGCAGCAATGGACAACTAATATAAGTAGTATCTTATATTTCTCCTCTCTTTATATTCTTTGGCCAAAGTTTTTTTTCTGTGCTGTGTCTTTTAATGGTTCTTCTATCCTTGAGGTCTTCCAATCTCCATTCCTTCTTTAAATCTTACAACAGTTAAAAGTCATCATCATGGGGTGCCTGCTTCCAACATATGAGGTCCCAGGTTCAATCCCCAGTACCTCCTGAAAAAAAAAATTACCATCATCAGGAATTATTCTTTTGATAACGACATACTAGACAATTCAGATCAAACTTGTTGCTGAGGACTGGAAAAATTGGAAAAATATGTGGGAAATCAAGCTGGAGGCACTGGAGAGCCAAGAAGGCAGTGTAGAGTATAATGCAGAAAAATTCCTGGAGGAAAAGGAGACCAGAAAGAGAATATTTGCATTTGTGCTCACATGGCTGAAGGATAGAAATCTCCTGCTTGCAGTTGTAGACTCTCTCGGTTCCATGGTGTGGAATCTCCCTGGAATTCCCACCTCCCTGTTAGCTGACATGGGCAAGTCCAATGAACCAGAGAGTAGGTGCTGCAACTCCGCTGAGGATCAGGACCCAGCTGGCACACAGTTAGTCCAGACATTCAAGTCTCCCAAGATACACCAACCCCAGCACCAACCACAGGTTCAGTAAAAGTGACAGAAGAGGCTTGTGTAGAGAGGTCACATCTGAGTCCAACTCTATCACATTCAGTAGCACAAATTCCAAAATAGGGCCTACTGGCAAGGCACTGAACCACAGCCATCTGTCATGACCGTAGGACCTGGGTGTCTCTGTAGCCCTCAGGAGCACCGCTACTTGGGGTTGTATCTACTTTGGCTGTCTCTGAAATTCTGCTGAGATGTGTGTAAGTGCAATCCCTCTGATGACCTCCCGACTCACTTTGAAGTCTCTTAGCCACATAAACTCATTTATTTTTACAATTTCCCCCTTTATTCAAGGTCTTTTTCTAGTTGCATCACCAGCTGGTGCTTGGTAGAAATCCCCAGGTGCCAGGGAGGCTTATCCTCAGGAGTCATGTTCCATGCTGGGAAAAGGTAATGCATTTACATGTTGAGTTTGGCTTAGAGAGTGGCCACATTTGAGCAACATGGAGTCTCTCAGGAAGTAATCTTAGGCACCCTACAACTCTAGGCCTAGTTCATATTTCAGGCGCACAGGCTTCTAAGCACAGTCATCAGTATCAAGGACTCATTATTGGGCCATCCCTCCTTGTTGATCTTTGCCGTTGCACTTGGGGGATTGTTGTTGTTCCTTTGGGGAATGTGACAGAGCTCCCCTGGGTGGGAACTCAGCACTCCCTCAGTTGATGTTTTTAACTATAACTACTATAAAAATACCCAACATAAATCCTAACATATTTATGTTCCCTATATACATGCCCTGGAGAACTCCCCCCCACCCATGTTCCTCCCATCAATAACACCCCACACCAGAGTTCCTCCCCTGCCATAGGTGAACTCCTCTGTGGTCCAAAACTTCTTTAACAATGAATCCTAATATATTTCCAAGTTCAATTAATAGGAAATTGAAATACAATGATGGGTTTAAAGTTTAGAAATAGAATACATAGTAATTTAGAAATACTAAAATAAAGTAAAAATAAATTGGTGTATTAATAAAATGAAAAATATTATAAAGCTTTTTTCTAACATTTTGCCTTTCATCACTGTAATAGGTATTGCCTTGTATGTATAGTGGCAAGGCACTTTCATTTCTTCCTCAGTGTTTATATCCTTTTTTTCCCTAATTTTTAATTTTGTCTTCAAAAAAGTTTTAGATCACAGTAATTCACATACACAGTATAGGGGACTCCCGGATATCCAACATCAAACCCTTTCCCCCTTTCCCCAGCTTTACATGTTCATGTTATATTTGCTACAGCTGATGTACAAATTTTGAAACATAGCTATCAAACATAGTTCCATTTTGGTTTACATTATTGTTTATATTTGAGACTGCACAATTTCTAAATTTTTAGTTTCCTTATGTTTTACATTATAGTTTACATTTTAGTGTGCAGACTTTTATACACTTTAGATGTAAGTGGACATGTCCATCATTGCATGATCTTTTGGAGCACTTCCACTGCCCCCCAGATGCCCTGCTTCCATCCATGATATACCTCTCTCCCTCTCCCTTCAGGGAACACTGTGACACTCAATCTTCACTACTTGAAGAAGCAGATTTACAGATACTGCAACAATGCTGAGGGCCTGACATACTAATCTGACCTAACTAATTGGGAGCCAGTGGTCCTCTCAAGAGACTCAATTCCCTCTCTTTGGGAACATCGGATCTCCCCAGGATGTGGGTACACCTTCACACTCATTGCATGGGTCTCCACCCAGTGATATAACACACTATGACAAAATGAGCACTCACATACTCCCTAGAAGCTTGCCCCTGTGCCAGATGCCCCCCCGCCCCACTGAAGCACCTTAAACACATGATCCTTCCTTATTATATTTTCTAAAGAGTTTCCTCAACGGTATAGTTTCAACCACATACCTGACATTCTTCCATATTTACTGGTTCCCCCCAGCCCTCCTCCCAATTCCTTGGATCATCTGACCCATTCTCCCAACCCTAGGCCCCCTCAAGCCCACAAAGCCGCACCCAAAGGTATCCCTATGCCCCAATCTTATCCCTTCCCTGTACAAATAATTACCTCCAGCTTATCATAGACGTCACCCATGTAGGCGTCAGCTCACAACCTTCCCCTCCCCCCTTCCCCCGATTCCTTTAAGCCTATCTTCCAGTCTTTAGCTCTCTGAGACAGCTCGATTTGCTTGTTTCATATCAGAGAAGTCATGTAGTGTTTTTTCTTCAATGCCTTGCTTGCTTCATTCAACATAAGGTCCTCAAGATTCATCCATGTTATCACATGTGTTTGTACTGTATTCCTTCTTATAGCTGAGTAGTATTCCATTGTATGCATATGCCACATTTTATTTATCCATTCATCCATTGATGGGCATTTGGGTTAATTCCAACTTTTGGCAATAGTGTATAATGCTGCCAAGAACATTGGTGCACATATATCGGTTTGTGTCCTTATTTTCAAAACTTCTGGGTATATACCCAGCAGTGGAATTGCTGAGTCATATGGCAGATCTACAGCTAACTTTCTGAGAAACTGCTGAACAGTCCTCCAGAATGGCTGGATCCTTCTGCATTCCCACTAGCAGTGGATGAGTGTTCCCATTCCTCCACATCCTCTCCAGCACTTGCAGTCTTCTGTTTTTTGATAGCTGCCAGTCTTATGGAAGTAAGATGGAATCTCATTGTAGTTTTGATTTGCATTTCCCTAACAGCTAGTGATTTTGAACACTTTTTCATGGACTTTTTAGCCATTTGTATTTCTTCTTTAGAGAAGCATCTGTTCAAATCTTTTTCCTATTTTTAAAATGGGTTGTCCTTTTATTTTCAAGATATAGGAATTCTTTATATATGCAGGATATAAGTCTCCTATCAGATATGTGGTTACCAAATATTTTCTCCCATTGTGTAGGCTTGAAGAGATCTTATATACAATGGGTCCACAGCCATCAGAAAGTGGACCAAGACCAAGAGCATGTCCACACTAGGATATACAATTCAACACATTACAGTGACCAAAAAAAAAACAGCAATCAATAACAAATAGATAATTAGAAGGTCATCTATATTTGGAATTTAAGAAACAAGGTAGAGGAGCAGATGTGGCTAAAGTGGTTGAGCACCTGCTTCCCATGTATGAGGTTCTGGGTTTAATCCCCAGTACTTCCTGAAAAAAAGAAAAAAAAGAAACAATCTTCTAAACAACTCACAGGTCAAAAAGGAAATCACAATGGGAATTAAAAGGTATTCAGAATTAAATAATAACAATAAACCTACAATTCAAAAAAGTTGAAGGGAAAATAAAGCAGTTCATAAAAGGATTTATGAATACCTTAATTTAATACTTTAGAGAAGAAAAGCTTTAAAATTAATTATCTAAGTATACACCTTATTGAGAAAATGACATAAAAGTAAACCAAAGGTAGAAGGAAATAATAAAGATAAGAACAGAAATTGATGAAATAGTAAATAAATATATAATAGAATATATTAATGAGGAAAAAATTGATTAAATCGGATATATTTCATATCTTTGAAACCTATAATACAGTGCTACATAGTTGCCTTAAACAGCTATATATCCTTTAAAAAATAAGAGGAGAAACATAAAGTTTTAAATATTTACCTTCATATTCACCTATCTATGGTGTCCTTCATTCCTACCTGTAGGACCTAGTTTTCCATCTGTTAACATTTCCTTTCACCCTAAACCCTACACCCTCACACCTAAACTTTTCTTTAGTGTTTTTTATGTTGCAGGTCTGCTTGCAACTAATTCTCTGTTTTCATTTACCTGAAAATGTCTTTGTTTTCTTCAATTTTTGAAGGAAAGTTTTAGATAAAGACTTTTGGTTTAACAGTTCCCCTCTCCCTCCAGCATTTTCAATCACTTAAAGTCTTCTGACCTCCACTGTTTCTGATGAGAAGGCAGGCATCAATCATATTATTGTTCCCCTGTATATCACATGTCTTTTTAGTTTGTATTTTTAAGATTTTGTCTTTGGATTTTAGCAGTTTGACTCTGATGTGCCCTGGTATGATTTTATTTGTATTCATCCTGCTTAGGGTTCACTGAAGTTCTTAGAACTATAAATTTGTTTTCTCCAGATTTGGAAAAATTTTGCCCATCATTTCTCTAAATTATTTCTGCCTTATCCTCTTTCTCCTTTGAGGATTCCAGATATATGTACATTAGCTCACTTAATATTGTCTCCTCAGGTCAGTGAATCTCTCATTTTTCTTTAATCTTTTCCTTCAAGTTGGTTAATTTCTATTAATCTATTGTCAATTCCCTGACTCTTCTGCCATCTCCCAACTGCTGTTAACATATCCAGTGAATATTTTATTTGTTGATTTTTCAGTTACAGAATTTCCAATGGTTATTTCATTATAATTTCTATTTATCAGCTGAGATTTCCTAATCTATTCAATCATTATGGCTATATTTACCTTTAAGTCCTTGAATATATTTATAATAATTACTTTGAATTCCTTGTTTGCTAATTTCAACATATGGATAATCTCAGGATTATTTTTTTCACTGCTTTTGCTTCTCACTATGTGTCATTTTCCATTTCTTTCCTTGTCTATTAACAAGGTCATACTAACCAGCTTCTATTTTTATTGTATACTAGATGTATCAGTCAGCCAAAGGGGTGGTGATGCAAAATACCAGAAATCAGTTGGTTTTTACAAAGGTATTTATTTGGGGTAGAAGCTTACAATTACCCAGCTATAAAGCATAAGTTATTTCCCTCACCAAAGTCTATTTCCACATGTTGGAGCAAGATGGCTGCTGACGTCTGCCAAGAGTTCAGGCTTCCTGGGTTCCTCTCTTTCTGGGGCTTGTTTCTGTCTGGGCTCAGCTGCTCTGCTCCTCTTTGTGCTTACTTCCAGGGCTCCAGCTCAAAATTCCAACCTCCCTTCTCTGCAGTATGGTTTCTCTGTGAGTTCCTGCCCACCAGGAGGCGGGGACTCAATGTCCTGACATGGCCCAATCAAAGCCTTATTCATTATTCAGTCAAGTAAAAGTAAAACCTCTAAATCCAATACACTCTAATTTGCCCAGAGGAAAAGACAAGTTTACAAACATAATCCAATATTTCTTTTTGGAATTCATCAATATCAAACTGCTATACTGGACATTGAGAATATGTCATACAGACTCATGCTTCTATATGTCCTCTAAAGTATGTTGATATTTGTGCTCACAGGCATAACTTGGCTGGGCTCGTATACTAAACTATTTCATTTGTTCAATTTCATTTTTTCAGTTTCCAGCAGCTACTTATTGCCAGACACCTTGGAGTTTCTTACACATATATGGAGTTTAGCAGACACTCAAGGATATGGATGGATTATATATACAGAATTTAGGGATCTGAACTTACTCATTTTATGAGACTTTCCTCCATCCTTCCCACCACCCTACCAGCCTATAATTTTGACCTCTGGGATCGCCATCCATTAAAATGGTGACTTTCGGCCACCCTATGCCCTGTGGTTGTGGAATGCCCTAGGCACTCGACTATAGCTAATCTGCTCTTCAACATATTTTAATTCTTTTAAAATATGTTCACAAATTATTTGATATTATTCTTTTGAGATGTGAAGCTTAATTCCATTCTCCTTGAGTATAGGCTAGACCTAATGTAACACTTCTAACAAGCTGAAAATATGATGAAAGTGATGGTGTATGACTTCTGAGAATAAGTCATAAAGGGCATTACATCTTCTTCCCTCCCCACCCCCCACTTTCTCTCATCACTTGTTACAGGGTAAGCCAGGTGCCATGTCATGCCATGAGGCCACTCAAGCAGCTCTACTGAAAAAGTCCATCTGATGGGGAACTGAGGCCTTCTGCCAACAGCCATGCAAGTGAGCCATCTTCAAAGCATATGCTGCAGTCCCTGTTGACATCTTGACTGTAATCTCACATGAAAGGCTTAGCCAGAATCACCAATCTAAGCTGCTCCCAAATTCTTGACCCCTACAACTGTGAGATAATGAATATTGTTTTAAGCTGCCAAATTTGGGGATATTTAGTTACACAGCAATAAATAATATTTACAAATTCAGTTTTTTATTTCAATGATTATTGTTCCCATTTCTACAAATTCCTATTTATCTATCTGTTCATTCTTTATGGTTTCCTACTTAAACTCATCTTTATAATTCCATTCTATATTCCTTTAAACTCGTCATAACAGGTGTTTTATATACTGTGTCTGAACATTCTAACACATACAATCCTTGAGTGTCTAAATCTATTGTTTCTTGCCTCTATTTAACATTCACTCAGTGGCTAGTCCCTTTGTGAGTTTGGTGGTCTTTCGAAGGTCATATTTGCTTTCTGGGTCTAACTTAATGAAGCTTTCCTTCAAAAAAAGTTTGCCTCTCTTTATATATGAATGCTATACTTCAACAAAAAAAAATTTTTTTAAGAAAAAAAAGTTTGCTTTTGTTATCAACTAGATGGGTACTCTTCCTCAATCTCTAAGCCTCTTAAGCATTACTAGAGAATCTGCTCCTAAGGGAGGTTTCAGTTTCAATGTCCATTACTTAAAGATTTTCCAATGGTCATTGTGTTGCTTTAGTCCTCTGGCCTCAGGGAACACTTCTCTGTTGCCTGTAGGTATGAAAGGGTTACTTCTTCAGCTCTTTGCTACTCCAGCCCTTGATCCTGCTTCTGTTGATCTCATCCTGGGTCCTCAATATTACCATCCAAATGACAGTCTCCTTACCTCCCAGTCATTCTGCTTCTAACCTCTCACTTATTTGTTTGGAGGGGAGCATCTTCTATAAAATCAGAAAACCTCCAAAAGAATAATATTGTGGATTGTGAGAGTTCCTCAAAGCTCCTAGTCATTTATGTCCTCTATTGGTCCTGCCCATTTTATGTTTCTAACTCATCAACTGTATCAGTCTCAGCTGTTCTGCCCTCTTCCCAATTTCAGCTGTAAGCTATCTGGCAAATGGCTCCTCTCTCTCTAGGGCCTGAGCTGTTTGAGCTCTATCCTTTCCATCACATGATAGGATCAAAAATGACAAAGCTCTCTCCACCCGTGTCTGTCTGTCAGTCTTTCTCTGTGTTTCCGTTTTTATCAGGCCCAGCAAAGGAACCTGAGTTATGCCTTACTGAGTAGTCCAATCAAAAGCTCTAACATGATCTTGTCAAGTAATCTAATCAAGGCCCCTCAGCTGAATTCAAAGCAATCAAAAGGTATCACACCTAGAGGAATAATTAGTTTACAAACATAATCTTCTCTTTTTGGGACTCACAAAATACTTGAAACTGCCAAATCATACAATACCCCTCCACCAACACCTTAAATTGTTGTGGAACATTTGTTATAGGTTATGAAAGAACATCATAGTTATTACCGCTGACTATGGTCTATAGAGTACATTGGTTTATTTTTTCCATACCTCCCTATTAGTAACACCATGTATGAGTATTGTACATTTGCTATAGTTCATGAGAGAACACTCACATTTGTACTCATTCTCTTCTTGAAACACTCTTTTCTTGGTATTCATGAAGCTGTATTTTTGCTTTATTCACACCTCTGTAGTTGTTTTTCCCTGACTGTCTAGGAGTTAGTTCAATGGGATTTAATGTAACCATAAATGCTCCAATTCTGTTTTTACCTTAACTTTTAGAAATTATCTAAGAAATTTTATCAATAGAAATAGGCACAGCAATCTCTTGGTTCAAATTATTATGCCATTTAATCATACTATAAATGATTTTATCTGTCTCCCCCTTTATTCCCTCATAGTAAGCTCTTTCAAAACAGAACCATATCTAAAACACAAGCACTGAATAAACTGCTGTTGAATAAGCCAAAAAATAAACAAATGAATAAGGTTAAGGTGCTGTTGACTTCACTCTCAATTTCATTTCAGCCCATTTCCTGAAGAGCAGATACAAACCGGGATAAATCTGCAATGTTGCTGCACACTGCATAAAAATGTACTTGGCAGCAATCAGTTATTAACACAAAAGGACCATCCATCCAAATTTTACAGAAATTGTTCAAAATATCCTAATAAATTATATAGTATATAAATATATCAAAGGCAAATAAGTAAAACAAGAAAAATTACAGGAGGGATGATGCTGTCTTCTGTAAGTTAGAAAGTAAAAAAAAATTTTTTCTTGCTTTCTTGTGAAAGCAATCCCAAAAAACTATGAACACTACTTCCAGAGACAAACCGAAATCCTGAATGTTGAAAAAAATAGAAGGCATGGTGATTTTCTAGTTAATTTGCATTTCCCACAAATCTAAGTAAATACGCACACAAAATTTAGCCCTTACCAAGAACAAATGTTAGAACCCGATCCCTATACCTCCCCACTTCTACCTCTCAGCCTGGCCAGAGATGTCCCGAAGCTTGCCCAGCAGGCTGCGACCCTCACCTGCATGGTGTTCCCCTCCTCGCGTCTTACGGCTGCGTGGTCCGGCTTCCTGTGAGGCTCTCCAAACTCAGACCGCGCGACCCGACGCCAGCTTAAGGCGGGAAGAGCGCCCCGCCCAAGACCTAGCGGTTTCTAACGCCCGCAGGGAGGCGGAGGGGCGAGGAAGGGCCCGAAGGCGCGTGCGCCCAGTGCAGCTCTGTTGCCGGGCAACTCAGAGGCTTGGCACGGGTGGTTGTGGGAACTGACGCACCAGGCCCCAGGGCCTCTCTCTCTTAGCGGGTCCTTTCCTGTTTGTGGTGTGACATTGGTGCTGGATTCCCCCCAACTTTTCCTCCTTCTGACACAGAGTCAACCAGTTTTCGAGCCTCTGGTACCCTTTAACCCCGCAGCCTGTCTTCATGGAAAGATAACCTAATTTTGGGAGAACTCTTAAGAGGGCTCCTTAACCTGGCGTCCACACTGATGCTTGGATGGATTTTAGGGGATACCAAATCCCTGGCTCCCAATGGTGCACATAATTTTGTTGTGTGTATATTTTTTTCTGGAGGTAAGGACCAGAGCTTTCATCAAGGCTTCAAATGGTATGGTGGTCTCCGCCATCCCCACCTTAAAAAACCCTCTGCCGTAAGAGACAGGAGCTCTTGCCTTAGGTGGGAAACCTAGATAGTTGGTTTCCTCGTGTTTAGGTTAAGGATGTTTACTGGGAGCTGCCAGGAACTTGGGGAAACCATTTGGTGCTATCACCAATTAAGGTTATACACATGTTTGGAAACACAGTCACACGATTGTTAAAGAAGGAAAAATGGTTTTAATGACACAGTTTTAAACTTGGATTCAGCATTGAGCCACACCTATAGTGACCAGTTAATGAGTAATATAAATCCTAGATTCCATGTAGCCCCTATCTGGCTTTTTGTGTACAAGATTTTAATTTTTTCAATGTAAACATTAAAAACATTCCTATTTTTGTAACCATGTTTTGGTAGTTCTTTTTTTTAGACCCTGGAAGCACTTAAAAATTCAAGTGGACTAAGTTTCTCTGGGCTTCTGAGAGGTTCTGGGAACTGCTGCTTAAATGAATATTCAACTCCCTTTTTTCATGTTGACAGTCCAAAATCTGAGCAAGCCCTCTTTAATGAGCCAGCAACCCAACAGATGGAGAAAGTGGAGGCTGAGGCGGGAGGTCAAGGGAAAAACAAGGAGAACGTGGGGTGAGATCAACTTAAATGTATCTGAGGTTAATTCTGTGTCCACTAAACACTGACTTGATGTAAAAAGTTCTCCAAATATGTTCATGATCCTCTATTAGTCAGATTATTTTCTTTCTCTTGGATGTCACAAGGCGAAACAACTTATTTAAGATGAACTGAATACTACTTGTTCATAGAAAAAACTAGCCCCAGATATATATGTAGCTCAGAAATTCATTTTACAGTGTATAAAGCAAATCTTTTTGGACTGTTGGATGGATTATGACCTAATTCCTCAAACTAGTATAGTTTTAATATTCACATTCTAAGATTGTTAGCTACTGGGAATTCTGGTCATTTATAAGAGGGGGTAATTTTGTCATGGACTAAAATCCAAATGGGATAACCTCAAATAGCTCATTAAAACTCAACTCTCTGCAATACCTACCTACTCTCCAGTTCATTGGACTCACCCAGGACAACAAGGAGATGATGGTGGACAACCTCCATCCCAAGGAACAGAGAGTGTCTGCAACTGCAAGCAAGATAGTTCCAACCATCTGCCACATGGGATCTAAGCCCCCTTTCAATTAGAATCAGAGTGGGCATCACCATCCCCAAATCTTCAGGATTGGGGAATGAAAAATAGACTAAAGTAGATTTATTATTATTCTACTATTGACATTATTATTCTAGCAATGAAAGAACTTTTATCATTGATATAAAGGTAGTGGCTACCAGAGGCTCTGAGGTGAGGAAGGGAGAAGAATAGGTAGATGTAATATGAGGGCAATTTCAGTATATTGGAATTGTCCTGCATGACATTTCAAAGACAGATGCAGGTCATTATATATTTTGCCATAACCTACTAAATTGTGTGGGACAGAGTATAAACTGTAATGTAAACTATAGTCCATGATTAGTAACAATGCTTCAATATATGTTCATCAATTGTAAAAAATGTACCACACTAATAAAGGATGTTGTTAATGTGGAAAAGTGTGGGAAGGGGAGGGAGTAAGGGCATATGGGAATCCCTTATATTTTCTATGTAACATTTACATAATCTAAAGCTTCTTTAAAAATTTTTTTAAAAACCTCAACTCTTGGAGAGTGGATGTGGCTCAAGCAATTGAGCACCTGCTTCCCACATGGGAGGCCCTGGGTTCCGTTCCCAGTGCCTCCTAAACAAACAAGCAAACAAAAACCCAACTCAGGTGAGCCAATGTGGCTCATGAGTACCAGCTTCCCACATATGAGGTCCTGACTTCAATCTCTGCCCCCTGGTACCTCAAAAACAAAACAGGGAAGAAGCAGATGTGGCTCAAGTGATTGGGCTCCCATCTACAATATGGGAGGTCCAAGGTTCGATTCCCAGGGCCTCCTGGTGAAGGTAAGCTGGCCCCCAGCAGAGAGCTGACCCACACAGAGTGCTGGCTTGTGTGACCCATGCAGGACTGCTGGCCCATGTGGCAAGCTGGTTCAAGCAGAGAGCCAGTGCAACAAGATGACACAACAAAAAGGGACACAGAGATAAGCAGAGACAAGACAATAAGAGACACAGTAGACCAGGGAGCTGAGGTGGCACAAGAGATTGAGAGCCTCTCTCCCACTCTGCAAGGTCCCAGGATTGGTTGCCAGTGCCACCTAAAGAGAAGACAAGCAGACACAGAAGAACACACAGCGAATGGACACAGAAGAGACAATGGGGGGGGGGGGGGGAGCGGGTGTAAATAAATAGATAAATCTTTTTTAAAAATTACCAACAACCAAAATGAAGATTTTCTTTTAAAGAGAAAACAACTCTACTGAGTCCCTTTAATAAAAATAACAAAAGAGCATCAGTGTATCAGTACTGTCAAAAGCTGCAAGGATCTGAGGAACATAATTATTAACAGCTTTACTACAAAACATTTCATTACAACACTAAGAAAAAAACATTTATGTTATTTTTTATTTTCAAGGAATTAAGCATTTACAATCTTAACCAACTTTTACTGAGAATGTTTACAACACAGGGATTCTCAAACATGGTAGAATTAGCAAGGATTGTTTTTGAGAAGAAAGCAAATGTTTGTACATTTTGTATTCCGTGATATTTCTTCTGTGGAAAATTAGTTGGCATCCTGTATAAAAAGAAAAATTGAATTAGATTCAAGTGTAAATATGTGAAAGGGTGCATGTTTGTTAATAGGCATGTCTATAAATATTTTGTCATAGTATGATAAAATTGACATCCAAGATATTTCCCAGCTGTTCTTCATTCTCTATATTCCTAGCTGTGTATCATATAATCTGTCTCTGATGAATACTTATTCTGTATGCCTGAATTTTCCAGAATTTTCCAGTACTTTATTATATGCGATGATATCCTAAACTTATTGATGCCAGTAAAATTTCATGCCCATTTGCATTTAAGTCATCATGTTTAATCACTTTCTAAGTAAATAAACACTCAGGACAGAGTACTACCTTAGATAATCAGATAAGACGAAGAAAAAAAAACCTGATTATTGAACTATTTACTGGCAAAATAAAATGAAATCCAGAGTGAATTAGTCTATGTAGACTTAATCTTGGAAACAATCCAAATCAAGGAAGGTATCTTTCGCAACTTCAGTTTTTTACTAAATTGATCAAATCCTGGATTAAATTCCATTTTACATCATAAGCATCCTAACAGTTTGTTGTTATGAGTCAGGCTTTTGTTTCCATTTAGTATTAAACAATGTTTATATTTTGTAAATGCCTGTGTACATTTGTAATATTAAAATGTAGAGTTTCTTTTCTGTTAAGTCTGTTCTTAGTCCTTGAAAAGCAAGAAAAAATAATTCTAATATTCCTGTTGAGAAAATAACTTAATCAGGCTTTTTGTGAAACAGGAGTCAAAACCAAACATAATTTGAAAATTCAAGTTGCTAATTATGCCTCAGTAACAGATTACTTTTTTTTCACTTTTCCAATATTTGCATCTTTTACTTATTTCTTCTCTAATTGGTTGGCTAGTACGTTAAAAACTATGTTAATTTGTCATGTTCCTGACATCCCCGCAAATGCTTCATTTCACTTAATGTTTCACTAATCAAGCCTGCTGTTTACTTCGAAATCTTTATATTGGTAATGTAAAAAAAGGGATTCATCTCTTTTTATAGGATCTCCTATAGAACAATAAACAATGGAAATTGATGTGGCATTTTACCAAAAGTCTTTGTTGAGGTCATGTAATTTTTCTTCTAATGGTGACAATATTTTAATAGACTTCCTAATATTGAGCCATCCTTGGGTTGCTGAGACAAATCCCAGTGGGTTCATATGATTCTATAAATATATTGATGAATATTATTTACTAATATTTATTCTAACTTCTTGCATTATATTTATAAATAAGATTGACCAATGGTTCCTCTTCTAAAAATTTTGGAAGGTATTCATAATATACTGACTTCATTAATACCATCTGGAGATTGGACTTAGTATTATAAGGAAAGGGTTAAGTTTAGTTTTCGCATGAAGGTGAAGCTAAAGCAGGCTCTGCAGTTGAAGGGGGGAGGGAAAGGGGCTCTAGAGGCTTTGGGGCCAATGTTTGAAAGTGGAGCCAAGTGAAGGCGGTGTCAAATGTGAAGGGCAGCATCAAATTCAAAAGTGGCACCAGATTTGAAAGTGGCATCAAGCCATCAGAATGCAGGAAATGGGAGCGCCAACGAAAAGCGGGAACCCACATAAGTTAATTAGACCTCTCAGATAGGCTGTAACCTCTGAAGTACCCGATCAATGCAGAACAGGAGAGGGACCTGCATGTTAGGCTTAGGGTATAAATGTTGTTTCTTGTTGTTTGGCATGTCAGCCATTTCATCCAGTTCATGCACCTGTTTTTGCAAGATCGTTAACAAAATTCTTTTCTTTTCTGCAATCAGGTAAACTTTTGTTCTCTTACAGATACAGCTTTCTAACAGTGATTTTCAGGAGATAGTTTTCTAGACAATGTTTTCAATTTTTTTCCATGGCTATTGGTCTGTTTATATATTTTTTTCTTTCTTTGAGGTCAATTTTGGTAGCATCTACTTACTAGATAATTCTTCGTTTTATTCAGGTTTTCAAATTTATATGCACATAGATTTGACAAGCCCTTTTTTATAATTTTTGTTTCTTCATTACTTTATTTCCCTTTTCATTTTGTATATTTATGCCTTTCCTTCTTTTTTATTAGGTTAGCCTAATTTTAAGCTAGTTTATTTTATGGTTTTTTTCCCCCAAACAACCAGATTTTGTTTTATTTACTGATGTTACTTTACTATTTTCTAATTTATTAAGTACACTTAACTTTATTATAATGTCCTTTTTCCCTGTTTTCCTGAGTGTAGAAGTTTGGCATTATTGATGAATTCCAAAAGTAGATATTGGATTATATTTGCAAACTGGTCTTTTCCTCTGGGCATATTAGAGTGTACTGGTTTCAGATATTTCACTTTTACTTGATTAAATAATGATTAAGGCTTTGATTGTGCCACAACAGTAGGACATTGAGTTCCTGCCCCCTTGGTGGGCAAGGACTCACAGAGAAACTGCACCACAGAGAAGGTAGGTTGGAGTTTTGAGCTGGAGCCCAAGAAGTAAGCACAGAGGAGCAGAGCAGCTAAACTCAGAGAGAATCAAGCCCCAGGGAGAAAGACAGAGCCAGTCACCTGATATTCTACAGCTGGCCTTGTGGAGAGAGCAGGGCAGCTGAGCCTGGAGAGAAACAAGCCCTAGGAACAGACAAACCCAGGAAGCCTGAACCCTTGCTGACATCAGGAGCCATCTTGCCCCAACATGTGGCAACAGACTTTGGTGAGGGAAGTAACTTAGGCTTTATGGACTGGTAACTGTAAGCTTCTACCCCAAAGAAGTATCCTTTATAAAAGCCAACAGATTTCTGGTATTTTGCTCAGCACCCTTTTGTCTGACTAACACACTAAGGTTCATTTTTTAATTTTTTTAACTTATTGAGTTAAATCCTTAATTCATTAGGTTTTTCCTTCTTGGGCATGTTTAAGGCCTTGATTTTCCCACTGAATACGACTTTGGCAGAGTCCTGTAAGTTTTAATATGCAATGTTTTTATTCCTTATTTTCTAAGTATTGTGCAGTTTTGGTGTTGTTATCTTCTTTAGCTGATGGTGGATTTTATTTTTGTACCTGAGAAAATATTAAGAACCTCAACATTCTTATGCTAAATATATTTAAGAATTGAGATAGATGATATGAATGAAAGTTTCCAAAATATGTTTGGCATAGAATCTGGATTTAGGATTTATAAAGCTAAAAGTTGCTTTTATTTCTGTGCTTTATTAGTCTGCATTTAAGTTTCATCTCAAAGCTCAATCTAATAACATATTAACATTAACATAGCTATTAAACATGTTGGGCCAGTCAACAGCTATTAAGTGTCTATTGTGTGCCCAGGTTGAGTTGGAACCTCTGGGAGTACGAAGAAGTTATACTCTCATGTCTTTCCACAGTTTCTTAGTTCTCTAGAAACAGGCAAATCATAAACTTCTAGAGTATGGGTTATTTGAAAGACAGAGATACACTCTGACTATAAATTCTGGCCCATTTTGTTGGACACTGATCACCACAATCAGAACACAGTTCCTGGCATGTATGACTTGCAAATAAATGGTAATAAGATCAATGTCTATAAAATCAGAGATATAATAATTGCTACTTTGAGATAGTCTGAGTAATATACAACATTGCAAAGCAAATCTGCCCCTGAAATACTAGTGTTTTCCATCATAGAAACTCCTCACTGCCCCTAAAATTGTAGTATATAGAATATCAACGTACCTATGCTATCAAATAATAGAAACGCATTGAGCATAGTCTAATTTGTGAACATATGAAAACATCAGAAATTCTCAAAAATAACTTAAATGTGAAGCACGTACCATTTTACTTGAAACCTGCCGACCTTCTTCCATTGCGTGGCTGGGAAATAATGAATTAGAAATAAGTCAGTATAATTAAGGATTAAAGCTAATTTCATAGAAAGCAACATAAAAATTTAGATCACGGTTTCTTTAATGTGCATCAAAATCACCTGCTGGACTTGTTAAAACACAGATTGCTGGGTCCCTATAGCCAGTTTCTGATTTACTAAATCTTGAGTGGTACCCTGTCATTTGCTTTTTTTTTTCCTACATTCTTTTGTAGACTAATTTAATTAGGTTACATCTCACTCGATGGCCAGTTTGGGCTAATTGGCTAATTTTGTATATGTGGTTCTTGAACAGATTTCTTTCTTTTTTTTTTGCCTTTATTTGTTTTTTTAATGTTACATTAAAAAAAAATGAGGTCCCCATATACCCCCCATCCCCTTCACCCCACTCCTCCCCCCATAACAACAACCTCCTTCATCATCATGAGACATTCATTGCATTTGGTGAATACATCTCTGAGCACCACTGCACCTCATGGTCAATGGTCCACACCATAGCCTGCACTCTCCCACAGTCCATCTAGTGGGATACAGGAAGACATACAATGTCCGGTAACTGTCCCTGCAGTACCACCCAGGACAACCCCAAGTCCCGAAAACACCCCCACATCTCATCTCTTCCTCCCACTCCCTACCCCCAGCAGCCACCATGGCCACTTTCTCCACACCAATGCCACATTTTCTTCGATTACTACTAATCATAATAGTTCATGAATAGAATATCAGTAAGTCCACTCTAATCCATACTCTATTCCTAAATTTTCAAGTGAAGAAGGAGAAGAGCCATGTATTTTTGCCCCAGCTATTGCTAGCATGCTTAGTGTTTGGCAGGGTCAAAATAGGTCAGCATGAAGTGCTCCTTCAGACTATACTGAAATGTGAGAGAAAGAATGGAAGCCAGATTCATGAATAGAGCACTTGATCAAGAGTCCTGCAATCTCACTTTATTATTTTTGTCACAAATACAGGGCCAACTGATTTTTGGCAACTTGCTTTTTTAATTAGTTTATTTTTTAGGGAAGAGAAAAGAAAAGAAGGAAGGAAGGGAAGGAGCAAAGGATGGAGGGAGAAAATAAGGAAGGAAGGAAAGAGGGAGAGAGAAAGAAGAAAGAAAGAGGGAGAGAAAAAAAGATGTTTTGCATTTCTAACAAGTTCTGACATGATGCTGAAGCTGCTGAGGAATATACCGAATTAAGTGCTATTTGATTTTTCTTATTTTTTTTGAAGGTGCTAAAATTTAAAATGAATATTCTCAATTTTAACTTGATATGAACCCAAATTAATTGACAGAAGTCACAGTTGTTTAGTGTTATTTCTTCTTGCTATTAGTCTTGCTCCTTCCTTCAATCCACTTTTGAATTCGCTGTTAGAATAATTTTTCCAAAGTGCAAGTCTTACCATATATTCCCATTAGACTTTAGTATAAAGATGAAATTTCTTAGCTAAATATTTCGGCCAATCACTGTTGATTCTTTGGGATAGAGTCTACAAAGTCTTCTCTGTATCTCCTCTACTCCCCAGCCTGGATTAAATGCATTTCTTTTGGAAATCAACCCCCTAGATTGAAGGTGTATTTAACAGCACTTTGAATTGTTTATTTATCCATTTCCTCTATTAGGTTGCAAACTCCTAGAGCATAAGAATAGAATATTATCTCTCTTTATATTCCCAGCCCTTAGTACGTTTCTCAGCACCCAATAGAAGTTCAATAAGCAGTTGTTGAATGAAATACCTCTGCTTATGTATTAAAGATGCAAATACTATAGAAAGTATAGCTGCTTAGAAAGAAACTCACATTTCACAGATAAGAAATGCAATTATGAAGTTTTGTTTACTTAGTCTCTATTACAGTTGATTCTTAAGTTCTTTAAGAACTTGCAAAAGTAGTCATAACTGCCAGTCTACTGAATCAAAAACTTTGTAAATGATTCCTTGGAATTTAAGGAGTAGTGAAGTATTATTATCACTAATTTCCTGTATTTGAAATGTCATGGAATTAAACTGTGAATTAGATGAATGTCACTTGCTGTATTTACAAACATAATTAGTGGACCAGAGAAGAGGTCATAGACTCAGTGGTATTAAAGTAGTTAAGTGGGGACAGAAGTGAATCTCAGCCTCTGACACCTCATGTCAACTATTTATAAATAAACTCAAAACTTAATTGAACTATGAGTCACTGTAAAGAAATGGACAGTGAAAGTATTTTTCAATTTTTTATCGGTTCATTTTTTTTTTTCTTAAACAGAATATAATCATACCCTGAATAAAAAGAATCCTCCACTTCGACTTGCTACAGGTCCTTGGAATTCTTCCTGGAAGAGAAAATGAGGGCATTAGAAATCATATAATACTAAATATAAGTGCAAATTCTTATTCAGAGTATAGTGAAGATCAAAGTTATTTTTAAGTTTTTGTCAAAACTAAACAAAGAATCAAGGACTTGAGTATATAATTCGTCTCAGTAGAGAATCTTTATATCTGTACCTGGAGAATTTTCAACAACTAGCAATATCATAGAATATTGTATTAAAATTCATTTCCTGGGAAGCAGATGTGGCTCAACTGACAGAGCATCCGCCTACCATATGGGAGGTCCAAGGGTTCGATACCCAGGGCCTTCTGACCCGTGTGATGAGCTGGTCCATGTGCAGTGCTGATGCACACAAGGAGTGCCGTGCTACGCAGGGTGTCCCCCGTGTAGGGGAACCCCATGTAAAAGGAGCGCGACCCTCAAGAGCTGCCCAGTGCGAAAAAAGCACAGCCTGCCCAGGAGTGGCACTGCACACACGGAGAGCTGACACAGCAAGATGATGCAATAAAAAAGAGACACAGATTCCCAGTGCCACTGACAAAAATACAAGCAGACACAGAAGAACACACAGCAAATGGACACAGAGCAGACAATGGGCGGGGGGTGGGGGGGGCGGTGAAGGGGAGACAAAAAATCTTAAAAAAAAGTTATTTCCTTATCAATATAATAGATTATATTTTCAAGAAGCTTGTCAGGTATATGAATATTCATCAATAAATAGAAGGACAAATGACAGATACTTCATAAATAATTAACTATATTTAAAGAGTACCTTTCACAAATATAAAACAAAAAAATAAAAACCACCTTTCAACATTTTGTTAGAATGAAATAATTTCTTTAAAATACATTTCATGTGTTAACACAAGAACAGAGAAAAATAAAATGAAATTGTGTTAGAGCTAGAAAAGTTACACCATATTTCTCTAGGAATGTAGATTGAAATTGAGGGGCAACTTTGGTAAATTATATTTATTCAATTACACTTGAGAAGAGATGTTCCCAATATAATTATATTTACAGAAGGGGTAATTAAAAAATACCAAGCAGGCGGCGGACTTGGCCCAGTGGTTAGGGCATCCATCTACCACATGGGAGGTCCACAGTTCAAAGCCCGGGCCTCCTTGACCCATGTGGAGCTGGCCCATGTGCAGTGCTGATGCGCGCAAGAAGTCCACGAGCAGTGCTGATGTGTGCAAGGAGTGCCCTGCCACGCAGGGGTGTCCTCCACGTAGGGGAGCCCCATGTGCAAGGAGTGCGCCCCATAAGGAGAGCCGCCCAGCACGAAGGAAAGCGCAGCCTGCCTCAAAATGGCACCACCCACACGTAGAGCTGACACAACAAGATGATGCAACCAAAAGAAACACAGATTCCCGTGCCGCTGACAACAACAGAAGTGGACAAAGAAGACGCAGCAAATAGACACAGAGAACAGACAACCGGGGTGGGGGGTAGGGGGGAGAAATAAATAAACCTTAAAAAAAAATACCAAGCAAATAAACCAATTATCCATAATGAGTAAATTTTGTAGTGTTTCTTAAAACATTTCATTTTAAACTTAATGAAATATTTACATATTATGGTTTCCATAAATTTGGCTTTCGTAGCTCCTCGCTTTCACTAACAACTACTTAAAAAACTATCCACAGGATGGCAAACACCATGAAATTTATCAGTCAAGACCTTTTAAAATTATTGCATATTATACGTACCATCATATTTTTAAATTCTAAAAAACGGATCTGACATCTCTTAAAATTCCAAAATCCTTGTTTTACAACAAATGTATATTAAATGATCAACATTTATATCTAGTTATCATCTTTATTATAACCCCCAAATTAGTTAAAAGATTGAAAAAGTATTTAAAAACGTCCACATAGAAACTCTATGTTTAAATGCTTCTACAAGAAGAGTTATCACCCAGCGGGAAAGAAAATGCAGCCTGCTCAAGAATGGTGCCGCACACACTGAGAGCTGACACAATAAGATGACGCAACCCAGTGCCACTGATAAGTATAGAAGAGGTCACAGAAGAACACACAGCAAATGCACATAGAGAGCAGACAACTGGGGGGGGGGAGGGGAGATAGATAGATAGATAGATAGATAGATAGACAGACAGATAGATAGAGCTATCTTTAAAAAAAATAAAAAAATAAGGAAAAGAACGTGATGTAACTTGTACAGAAAATTGTAAACTTTCAGCTGCAAAACCCAAATCTACACATCTTTTAGTCTTATCATTGAAGATAAAACAATATATTAAAGGACTTTGGGGAGAAAGATAAAAAAAAGAAGCAGGGGGATAAAGGGGATTATGTCAAGCAAACAGTTTTTTTAATCTTTGAATGCACTATGATGGGAAAACTCATTTTCTTCAAGAACTCAGAATATTTTTCTACCAAAAATATGTTTTAAAGTTTGGGGACAGGCTCAGCAAAGCTAGAATTCTGTTTTTCTTTTTTCTTTTTTTCTTTCAGAGATCCTTGGTAAACATGGCTTGCTGCAAAATGCTTTTAGGATTGACCGAATTGACTTTTAGGATCTGAACAAATATACTATTTAGACAGAGTTTACATTTTCAGCAGTTGTCTGGAAATATAAATGGTCTCAACCTAGGTAGGAATTTCAGACAAAGTACAAAATTGGCCACAAGACTAGCTTTGGTTGTGAAAATGAAGATACTGAAGTAACATAGTCAAACTGATAAATTGTTTTTAAACCAAAACCTTACATCATTCCTAAATCTAACACTTTAAAAAGCAGTTCAAAAAAAAAGCTTACATTTCATACTGGAAATTCTAAAATTTTAAGGAACTACCACAACTGCTTACATTTCTCCTTAAAGTTGCCAGCAGATAATGTTTTCTTTGATGAAGGCTTAGTTTAGGTGAAGCATTTAAGGATGAAATAATGACCATAAAAATAAATTTTGAGGACTTTATTTGCCTAAGCTGTATGCATTTTTAAAAGTATTTGAAGACTTTGGTGACACTTTAAGAAGAATGAATTCAATATGGTATTTGAATTTAGGAAAAGTTTGACCCAAATTCAATTTTTAGTAATACAGTAGCATTAGAGATTAAACTACAAAGGGACTAGTATAGTGAAAAAGATATTTGACTAGATTAAAGGTCAGCAGACTGTGTTGTATTCTCTAATGTCAACTAGTATGATTTTGGGAGTCCTTTTTAACCCTTGAGTCTTATTTTCCCTTTTTTTTTTTTTTTAAGATTTATTTATTTATTTTTCCCTCCTTCCCCTGTTGTCTGCTCTCTGTGTCCATTTGCTGTGTGTTCTTCTGTGTCTGCTTGTATTTCATTTGGCTGCTCCAGGAACTGATCCTGGGACCTTCCGGAGCAGGACAGAGAGGCGATCATTCTCTTGCGCCACCTCAGTTCCCTAATCTGCTCCATCTCTTATTGTCTCTCCTCTGTGTCTCTTTTTGTTGCGTCATCTCGCTGCACTGCTCTCCGTGTGGGCCAGCACTCCTGCGCGGGGCAGCACTCCACGTGGGCTAGCTCGCCACACAGGCCAGTCGGCTTTCACCAGGAGGCCCTGGGTATTGAACCCTTGACCTCCTGTAGGGTAGACGGAAGCCCAATTGCTTGAGCCACATCCACTTCCATATTTTCCCTTTTTATAAACAAGGGGTAGCAATACTTATATTATCCACTTAATAGAGTTGCTGAAAGAATAAAATGAGGTAAGACTGAAAACTCAAATATATTACAATGATGTATGGCATTACTTAAAAAGAATACCTAGAAACATTCATCATTAAGAGTCAGGATTCTTTGGAAATGACAATAAAAACTCCATAATTTCTAGTTTAAAATGTGTTGACTCAGTTATATTCATTCTCAACAAAGATAATAGAATTGGGTCATATTTTTGTTTATTGTGGAAAAAACAAAATATCTACATTTAGTTTCTGATATAGTTACTTCACAAAGCCTTACTACCATCTTAATACTTCGTATTTGCCAACCTGGATACAGAGAGGCAGTAAATTACCCTTTATTTGTTCTCTTATTCCCACCTAATGACTAGACATGCTACAAGCATCCTTTCTTCAAATAAGAATATGTTTTCTCACTAGGAGGATCATTGTCCTTGGAAGGGAGTATAATTCCAGTTTTCCTTACTGCCGACAGCTTGAGTTAGAAGTGCATACTGTGATGGGGGAACAATATTCTTCTCCCTGAGTATGAAAATGCCTCTGCACAAAGATGCTCACACACTGGCGAACTGGGTGGTTGTGTGGCGCTAACCCTTAAAAGTTTTATAAACTACCATACTGGGAATTAGCAGAAAGGGCTGCGCCCACAAAGAGGGGCAAAGCAAGCATGCAACTTATATTACATACGTCCATTTTGAATCTCTTCATTCTTCTCTCATGCAGTTGAGGAACGAGCTGCAGCAACGGATGCACGATAGACGACTGAGAGGACACGAACACACACACGATGAGCTCAACGGCTTCTCAGCATTAGGCATAAAGACAGTTTCCTGTCCATTTGTTTTAGTTTTCGTTTTTACCCACTATACTTGCTCCCAACATAAAAAGAAAAAGATGTTATCTAAGACAGTCCTTTATGAACACTTCAAAGAACTGTGGCAAATAAGACCAAGAGAGGGAATACCATTTGGTAGGTGTATGTTAGGATCTTTGTCACTATGTTGAAGAAACTTTCCCAGAAGCCTTATCTCCATCATCAGCAGGGAGTAAAAACATCTTACTCCATGTTTGAGAGGCAAAGAGCAGTTTTTTTGCTTCCAGACTTATAACCAAAATGATTTGGAACAGATGAAACCAACTCTGTGAGAATTAGTCTTCTATTATGAAAATATTTATCTTGAAAAGAATAAAATCCTTTATAAATTACATATTATATTTAAAATTGAAACATAGGGGGCAAGACAAGAGTGGACACAAAAAGACAATGTTGATAGTGAAAAAATGTGAATAAGATATATTTTCTCAAGAATGTAAAGATGCAAAACAGAAGAAAACAAAAGCACATTTGAAACATGTAGCTACCTGATAAGGTTTCATTTTAAAGACATGCTTGAATTGAGCCTTCTCAATAGTAATTCATTTATCAAATGGATTACTTGGAACCCTATATAATGGTTATCTGTTAGTCAAATCAGCTTTTATTTGGTTTAAAGTCAATATAACCTAACTGGCAACTCCTTACATGTAAGAATATTCAATGCGATAAACATTTAAAACTGAGTATAAATTTGCAGTTACCTTTCCACAGGTACTCATGTTTAAAATGTACTATTCTCATTCCCTAAAATGATCCATTGTAGTGAGTCACAAGCTTATAGTCAAATAATAACTAGGTATTCTGAACTGAAACACCAAAGTAAATTAGCATTTTTAAAGTCCATTTGTACAAAAAAAAGAGAAATTCCCACTAAAATACGATTTGGAAGTGATCTGAATTAAAGTTATTGGTTTCTGACTAATCTTGGTAAATTGTCAGACTGAATACATAAACTAGTGAGAATTTAGGAAGAGGATATTTCTAGTCAGATTTTATTGTATTTTTGACAATCATCTTAAAAAGCAATTCTTGAAATGCGTTTTGATTTTCCCTTCCACTAATCACAATCTGAAACAATGGCTTTCTTATTTATTTGCCTTTTGGAGGGTGGAAGTGGGGCTCTAAAATATAAATTTCATGAAAGAAGCGATTGTTTTTTTAAATTTTCTGTTTGACATGCTGCTGTATTTCTAGTTCCTAGAACTGTGTCTAGCACATAGTACTTAGTAAATAAGTGTTCAGTGAATGATCAAATGAATTAATATGTGTAATTATTGACATAGAATAAATTAAAGGTATAATATTAAATTCTATTTGTTCATCTGCATATAAACTTTTAAAGTAAAAAATTAATTTTAAGATAGTGTTACTAGACAAACTTCAAAAACAGTTTTGTTTTTTTTCAAACAGGTACTGGTGATAACTCATAAGAAGTAGTTCTACAACTTACCACAACATTTGAATTACCCAACTTCTGTGTCTTCGAATAATGAAATAGGAACTGTTTAAAATAAAAGCAGTGAGTTTTATTATAGAAGATTAGTGGTTTTCTTTATTATTTTTGTGCATATAGCTATGGAAAAAACCTTACCCTTTTGGTATTATCCTTTCCATCTGGCTTCTGCTGAAAGGAGATATATAACACATAATTTTTTTAAAAAACATGGCACATTTGTTACATGACTCAGTTAAACATATATTACTCTAAAAATATTAAATAATGATTATAAATAGAGATGTGGACAAAGATCTTAACTGCAGCATTATTTACTAAGTAACAAAAAAGTTGGAAATATCCTAAATGTTCAACGGTGGTAGAATGAGAAATTATGATATAATCATATGACAGAATATTTGGAGAAAAAGACTCAAAGGAATCAC
The DNA here is from genome assembly GCF_030445035.2 of Dasypus novemcinctus. Classification (NCBI taxonomy): domain Eukaryota; kingdom Metazoa; phylum Chordata; class Mammalia; order Cingulata; family Dasypodidae; genus Dasypus; species Dasypus novemcinctus. Next base: position 152,289,970 of record NC_080673.1, on the reverse strand, counting down.
ATCAAAACATCTATAGTTGTTATCACTAAATGATAAGATTATGAGTTATTTTTGCTTATATTCCTTTCTCCTCCCAAAAATCTATTCTTAAAGGCATCATGGGGAATGGATGTGGCTCAAGCAGTTGAGTGCCTGCCTCCCACATGGGAGGTCCTGGGTTTGGTTCCTCGTGCTTCCTAAAGTAGACAAACAATATCTGTTTGTAAACAAACAGATAGTGAGCAGACATTAAGCAAAAACAATGAGCAGACATTGAGCAAAAACAATGAGCAGACAATGAGCAAAAATAAATGAGCAGGGAGCAGATGTGGCTCAAGCAATTGAGCACCTGCCTCCCACATGGGAGGTCCCTGGTTTGGTTCCCTGTGCCTCCTAAAGGAAAAAACAGACAATGAGCAAAAAACAACAATGAGCAGACAACGAGCGAAAACAACAAGCAAACAGACAAGGGAGCCAACCCGTGGCCAGGGGGTGGGGGGAAGAAGGAATCAGATTTCTTTTTTGTCCTTGTACTTTCTTGTTCTCATTTGACTTTAAAACAAAAGCAAGATCATGCACAAGCACCACTGTCAATACACCTAATTTATTTAAATTAGGAAATAAATCAATTACGTTTTTTGGAAAATATCACTTGAAAAATATATAGTTAGAAATACTTACTTAGTTTCAGAAAACACCTATACTTTGAAACTACTGTTTTTTATTATTGTATATAGGATGTATGGAAGTCAGAGTGTACTAATAATCAAAGGTGAAATTAGAATTGGCTAATGAAAAATGTATTTCTAAACCTGAGATTCTTACTCCTTAATAGGGTAGTTTGTTCGTTTTTTCAGGGGAGAGCATGGACACAATCCCCCACCAACACAAATTATGTGGTGGAGTTTCCCCCATGTGGGGCAACTGCAGGAGTCAGCAGGTCCCCAGTGCAATGGACCAGCCTCGCCCTGGGAAAACCACCCTCGTGATCATGATGTCTCCCCTGTAATAGGGTAGTTTTAAAATAAGTCCAACCAAAATATAAGATACAAAACATGGTGAATTACACTATTTTTCAAGTTCTCACCTATCCTCACTTCAGGACAAACAGTTCTCCCAGAAGAACAAAAAATTTTGCTAAGAAATCAAGACACCACAGTAATTATACAGTTTCAAAGGCATGTTGACAATACAGTTGCTTTCTATTTGCATTCTTATTGCCCTTCTCTCCTAAAAAGTATGATGTCCTGACCTCTAAGCCATATCAGATATACTTAGCAGCTTGAGAAAGATGCACCTGTTCTCCAAGTTTAGTATGAATCAGGGAGAGAAATAGAGGCAATGTGACCCCAGTCAGAACTGGAACACATCTTATACTCATGGAGGACATATGATTTCCCAATCAGAAGACTATAAAGTCCATTAATATGACCCTAAGTTCTCAGCCACCAGAGAAACTGAAGTATTGCTTTCTTATTCAAAATAGATCATTCTCTCCTAGCTTCCTCTTAGCATGCTTCTTGGGCATATTTTCTTCTAGGAGGAATTCCAAGAAATCACTGAGCAAATTTCTGCCTACAAACAAAACATCATTTTGACCTTACCTGAGGCTTTGATAGAATCTCCACAATTATAAAGCAAATGTCCTTCAGTGCATTGGATGCCTAATGGAAATGAGAAGATGGGCCATGTTTCTGGTTTCATAGAATTTGCACCGAGAATGTAACTGTACAATGTTAAGAGAACAAGAATATTCCAACTACCCAGAATAGGATGCCTCTTGAAACTCTTAGAATCTTCTGATTTCTTTAAAAACTTGGCTGCTAAAAGCTAAACCTTCCTTCCAAACAGAAATATTATGTACCATCTAGAAGCACTGCTTAAGGCATCCACTGGAGTCCAGAAACATAGTTCTCAGTATTTGCTGACATTTTATGAAATTCTATGACTGAGTAACCAGGGCAGTGCCAGAAGAAGGATTATTCTTCCCAGCTTGTAGCAAAGTCTGTATCTACATGCCAAAGCTGGGAGCCTGGCTGAATATTACTCATTATTGGCTAATTTGAAAAACCTGCAATTGCTTGCAAACAATGGGAGTCGGAGATGAAGAAGCCCTGTGTGATGAACCTAATCTGAGTACCACCCTTCCAGGCTGCTGACTGCACACCCCAGGATCAGGTTTTTCAAAGCATTTGGCACAGAAGCAGGGCAGGGCACTTGTGGACAGCAGCCAGCTGGGTGTGGTGAGGAACAGCACAAATGGACAAGCAGGGGCAAAACCTGCTTTGCGCAGCAGTTAGTACAGAAGTACCATGAACAATTGATTACTTAATAAATGCGTTTTGGAAGTAATGAGTGGCGGGCAATATAATTAGTAGTTAAAGCCATGGGCCTATGAAGTTGGATAACCTGCAACTCTATGGCAGTGTAAATTCCATTTCTATTATTTATTAGCTGTGCTGCCTTGGGCTGGTTATCTAACCTCTCTAAATTTCAGTTCCTTCTGCCATAAATCAGCAATGAAAACATCACTACAGAGAGTTATAAGGATTAAATATAGATAAAGTTCTTAGCACAGTGACAGGCACACAGCATTGAGTCAACAATAGCAGTATTTAAAATGTGTGTGTATGTGTGCGTGTGTGTGTGTGGGGGTATTAAATGGGAACTCCCTATATTTTCAATGTAATTTTTTCTGTAAGTTTAAACTTCTAAAAATAAAGTTTATTATAATTAGAAATTTTTTTAAAAAACAGGGAGGGATCTGCCACAATTAAAAACATATGTGACTTATAAAGTTTGATTTATAGCTGTAGCCACTCTTAGATGATATGCCACATCAAGAGTGAAAACGATTGTTCAGGGCTCCAAATATTCTCACCGTTTGAACTGTGCATGTATTGCTTGGTTGGCTGTAGTTAGGAATATAGTTGGATTCATGAAAGTGTGCATCCTTCGTAGTACCCGAGGTCTGCTTTGTTCCCTTCTATTTATGTGCCTGCCATGCAAGACACAGCCATGAGGTATATAGAACAGGAATGGTTATTCTCATGTAGAGAGGACAGAAATGAGGTTCTGAGAGATTGTTCACATGGATAGTAGTTGGTAGACTACAGCCTAGGAATGAGGTCTTTTCACCAGTAGATATTCTTGGGTTGCATTGGTCTTGTGGAACTTATAGTTGGGAGTTGGATGGGAGTGTGTGAACATGGATACCTCCTTTCTCATTTTTTCCCCTTTAGAGATGGTCCCCCCATAACCCTTCCTATGACCCATTTAGAAAATTCCACAAAGTACAAAGTAACAAAATATCCAGTGATGTCTTGTGTTGAAGAGGCACCTCAAATCAAAGAAGAATTCGGAAACAGGAGTCTGTCTTTAGAAAATAGCTTCTAAACAGGATAAGACTGGGCAAAAAGATTAAAGTTTGTGAGAAAAAGTTTCAAAACAAATGCCTATTTCCAGCTCCTCTTTACAAGAAACCATCATTCAGTGAACAACAACCATTCTTTAAAGATTTTTCTTATACTAAAAATTTAACACTTTTTAAATTTATGGACCTTTATTTTCTATTTGGTAAAAATATTTTGAAGTTTTGCTGAGAAATCACGTACATAAAAAATAATGTAAAAACTGATGTTTTAAAAATTGTATCAGCTAATGCAAAAGATACAGTAGTAAATTTACCATGCCCTTCTTAAAAGGTACACTGGATCCAAATCCAATAGTTTATCTCGATGGTGTTTGGATGAGTACTCTAAAATTCATCCTCCTAGTACAATTAGAAATCAAAGTGACTTGAAGGATGTTTCCAGATTAAATACAACACAAAAGCTGGTATGCTGATTAATATCCATCCCATGTAATGCTAGTCGCCATTCCTTGTGTCAACTGAAATATTCTTTATAATTGTCATCTATTCTGATCCTGGTCTTTCTTAACCATCTAATGCCTCTCAACTTCCTGCAAGTGGTGCTCTGCAGACTGAGGAATGGGTTTGTGGCAGAACAGAAATAGCAGGCTCACAAGGCGGTTTCTCCAGGCGGTCTAGGATGACACCCTGGAAGGACTGTGTGAGAGGAGAATGGGCCAGACCATGGAGGAGGAACCCTCCAGTCACATAGCTGACTGCCCTGAAAGAGGCAGAGCCAGGAGCCTCTACCCAGCCCTCTTCTCTGTTCAGGACACTGAGGTGCTTGACGAGGAAGTCAAGGCACTACGACTAGCTCTGCTGTACCTGTGTTCTTCCAGTAAGAACACTGTAAGGAGGACAAACGATTTCCCACTCCTCATGCTTCCACGTAAGAGTTGGACCAATATTTCTGGCCTCGCTCCCCAAAGCTTCCTTAACTCTTTTCTATGTGAAGAAGAATGAATCATCTGATAGATGAATTGGGAGGAGGAAATTGGCCATGCTCAGTCCAACCCTTTCCTCTTTGGTCAGCTATTCTTGTCTGCTCTCTGCTCTGTGGCAGAGAACCTAACGGTGTCAGGGGACCCAGAGTCATTGTTTGAGACACACAAAGTAAGTTTAACTATGGAGGTAGTTTCAACAAACACCCTTGGCATCAGATGTAAAGCCACATGCACCAACTGACTTTTCAGTTATAATGATGATACTTTTATCTCCATAAGTCTTTCAAAGGATTTCAAACTCAATTGGAGGAGATCTGTATTAAGCTCACAAATACAGCAGTAAATACATTATTTTAAATTTAACACAGAATTTGATTTTGAAATTAGCATTTTAATTTGACAGTCTACAATTTCCAAAGCATGTCTATTATCTTCAAATCTATTTTATTTAGGGATAAAGGCCCTAGCACTTGACAACATTTAAGCCCATAGCCTTGATTCTTACCTGAAGATGATGTAAATAATTTCTAATATGTTAACATGTTTTAATGAGTTCATGAAGTAATAACAGGTCCAAATGGAGAAACAGAGTATTGTAGAATGACACAAATGCCTACATTATGACAAAATACCTCCAGTTGGAATTACCTGAGACTGAGAATCGTTGGACAGGTAAGATGAACAAGCATCATTTATCTGTGGAAAACAATAATGCCAGTTATATCCTAGAAATAGAAAATAGCAGAACATGGACAGAATGAGACTATTAATTTAGCAGATTTTACAAAGTCAAGTTACTTATTTAATATTAATTGAGTTTAGGATTCTTTATTAGGGAGACAGGAACCTCTTAAACTTTTAAAGTTCTAGAATTGGTATTCCCCTAAGTCACTCCTAGTCACAGGGGTATATGTTTCCAAATAAGTTGATAGGGATCAGAGAGCAAAAAGAAGCTTCAAACATGGATGGAAAAACTTCAGGTATTATTCAGCTTGAGAAATGTGAAAAATGTGACCCAAGAATGGCCTTGAAATTATGAAGCACTCTGTTATCATGTGGTTCTTTTTTAACACTAGAATCTAATCACATCACCTAAATTAACATAACTGTAACAATAAAAACACTTAAAGGACATGGACAGGCTCTATGAGTTCTGTACCATGAATTCAGCATTAGAAAAGGGTGCTATTTTATTAGTGAAGGTTTATTGAACTACAGGCAACAATTAGCTTTTCAGTCTTTTTCCTATAAAGACAGCTTGAGAGACAGACTTTAAACTATAGTATAAGGGATTTATAGTAATCATAAAAAACCTGTGCTAAACAGTTGAGCAGTAAGCTGGGTGTCTGGAATTGTTTACAGTATTTATTTCTTTGGTGGGTGGCCTTTTAAAATGAGGCTGGGAAAAAATGGTACTGATTCTCATCTGCCTGGGATGATTTAGGTTAAGTCCTATTTATTGCATAATATCTTAGGTGTCTCTTTCAGTCCCTGAATTCTTTGTAAAGCAGTTTAATTTCTATTTCCCACTAAACCGGGGCGGGGAATTACACACTACACATCATAATTTCTCAAGTTTCTTATTGTCTCCAAGTTGAACATGTCCTAAGATATATAATTCTCTAGAAAATAACAAAGGTATATCAAGTTTCAGAAAAGCATAGGCTTATGTCTCCCTACTTTTTATCCTCTTAGAACCTGACATCTTCTCTATATGTCACAAATATTTAAGAACTTATTTTATTCATCTTGTCCCCTGTATCCACCACCTGCTCCCTCTTCCATACCACAGAAACTGAGATCATAGACACAAAGACACATACACACAAATACACACAGGGATACACTTTGAGGGCAGAGACTATGTCATATCTAACTTGCACAGGGTAAGTGCTCAATAAATACTCTTGAATTAAATTGAACTTGAGGAAGAAAAGAGAAGTCAGTCGAGAGGGGAAAGCCAAAGATGCCTTTTTTAAGCTTTGAAATTTGATCAGTGCTGAGTGTATCACCTCCAAATGTTATCTTTTTATTTTTCATTTTTAGGAGATTCCAAGATTGAACCCAGAACCTCATATGTGGGAGGCACGTGCTCAACCCCTTGAGCCACACCACTTCCCCAAATGTTACCTTCTTTGCAGCAGTAAGGTAGAAGAAAGTGGATCTTTCTGAAAGGTTTATGGTGCTTAGGTATCTGAAGACCCTGCATGCCCAAGGTGAATGCTGTCCACCCACAAACCAGGGTGCCCATATGCAATGAGGTGGCCCATTGTCCCTGAACCTCAAAAGGAACTAACTGGTGCATCAACATCATTTGAAAAATTATCATCAGAATAACAAAACAATTGATAAAATTAGGATAAATGTGAAATTTTTGTTCTCATTTAATGACTTTGAAAGACTCAGTGACACACCTCACCTATTTGGGTAAGCATTTGTTCACTTTACTCACCGTTTGGCTCTAGTGATTTTGAGTGTTCCTAGATGCTTTTGAGAACCCTGAAGAGTCCATCTGTGAATCTACTTGAAAGCAGGACTCTATATATAGGTTGTATAAATTTTACAACTTCTAGCAGAAAAGTTAACATATACATTTTTCTGTAAAAGAATTTACAGTGCTTTTCAACTCTATTTTGTTTTCTTCCAGCATTATTATCTAAAATATTTTTCCAAAGACCACAGAAATATAGATGATGTCAAGCTAAAATAAATGTCTATTATTTATATATTAATATCCAATCTGTCTTCCAAATTATTCTTTATCTTGTTTACATATTTCTTGGATGTTATTTTGCTATCCTACCAATACAGAGACCCTTGTAACTGACTTTGCTTTTTGTTTTTTTAAAAGATTTTCTTTTTATTTCTCTCCTTTTCCTCGCCCTCCCCTTCCCACCCCAGTTGTCTGCTCTCTGTGTCCATTCACTGCGTGTTCTTCTGCATCTGCTTATATTCTTGTCGGCGGCACCCGGAATCTGTGTCTTGTTTTTTTGTTGGGTCATCTTGCTGTATCAGCTCTCCATGCGTGCGGTGCCACTCCTGGGCAGACAGCACTTTTTTCGCACAGGGCGGCTCTCCTTGCGGGACGCACACCTTGCGCGTGGGGCTCCCCTATGTGGGGGACACCCCTGCATGGCACTCCTTGTGTGCATCAGCACTGCATGTGGGCCAGCTCATCACACGGGTCAGCAGGCCCTGGGTTTGAACTCTGGACCGCCCATGTGGTAGGCAGATGCCCTATCCGTTGAGCCAAATCCACTTCCCTATAATTGACTTTGAATTTCTATTCAAGATTGTTTAGTACATGGACCCCGATCATCTTATCTTTCCTCTCATGTGGGTGGGGAGATGGTCTAAGTCATTCCCTCTTGGTTCTACTGGCTTCAGAGCCCAGGGTGGGAGGAGGAGGGGAAGACATTAGGGGGCAGTGGGGTGTGGGTAGGGGTGAGAGGCAGGGCAGTGGCCTCTACACACCTAGTCTGGGGATCTAACTATTCAGTTTTACCTTACCTATTTCTATAGGGTTTTACTTTTAGTCTTTCCAACCCATATTTATCAAACAATCTGTTCTTTTCCCCATTGAACTTTAGTGTTACTTTTATTGTAGAGTAACTTTATCTATGTCTTTAACTGGGTTCCTCTCAGAAACAGACCTTGATAGGAGGAGGTGAATATAAGTAGATTATTTGCGGTGACTCAAGAAGCACTGGTATAAGAGTGGAGAAGTAAAAGAGGGAAGAAAAGGAAGCTCATAAAGTATATGTTATAGAGTAGGTTACTACAGTAGGCAAATGGGGTTCAATCTCTGAGAAACTCTGGAAAACAGCATAAATCATGACTCAGAGTTACCCCAACTGAGGGGCAAGGCAGCTTAGAGATTTGTCCACTAATACCTTAGGGCACCAATTGAGGAATCCTCTCAGTATGGGGGCCTTTACTCCCAAGCACATCTGGTCTACCCCAAACATATGCCAAGCAGATAAAGAGTCACCAGCGCCGACAGTGTCTGCTAGTCTCCAGGTCTTGCTTCTATTGGTTCATTTATCTGTTCTCGTGCCATTACATACTGTTTTTACTACTATAGTTTTATAGCGTATCTTGATATCTGGTAGGGCACTCTCAGGCCTTTATATTTAAAACTTCCTTTGCTACTCTGGATTCTTATTTTCCCATATCAATTTAAGGTTGAATTTATGAAGTTTCTAACCAAAACCTAAATGGAATTCTAAATGGATTTACATTGATTTTATGGATTCACTTGGGGAGAATGATATTTTTATTACGTTAAATTATTCCATCTTGGAGCAAAGAATGTCTCTCCATATATTCAAATCATCTTCTATTTCCTTTATTAGAATTAATCCATAGAGCTATCACATATTTTTGATTAGGTTAATTCCTAAATATTTATACTTTCTGTTGCCATTGTGAATGGTAGAGTATTTTTAAACTATATGTTCATGTTAGTTTTTCTTTGTGCAAAGAAACATCATTGCTTCTTGTATATAGGCATCATAATGACCTTCTGAACTCTCATATTATTTCTAATGGTTTAACAGCAGGAAATTAATGTAATTCATCATGATTATAGATTAAAGGAGAAAAGGTACATTGCTTATCTCAATATTGATGCAAAGTAGTTAATTTCAAAATCTATTTAGGATGAACAAAACTCTTAGCAAGACTGAAAAAGAAGATAACTTCCTTAAGTAAGTAAAAGTTATACAATGAAATTCTACAGCAAATTTATACTCTCTGGAGAAGCTTTGGAGACATTTGCTGTATGTAAAACACAACTGGAGGTCCTAGCGAATGGTATAAGGAAAGAAGAAATAAGAAGCAAAAGAATAAGAAGAGAAGAGCTCGAATTCATCTAATAAGTTTCATATCTTCTCTTCCTATTTTATTTCATTTTTTCAACATTTTTTGTATGACTTTTGCACATTTTGGGCATTAGATATAGTTTTAGGAATTTATCCATTTCATTAAGTTTTCAAAATTATTACCACCTAGGCTATTCATAACACCTTTAAAACACATTTTAAAAATCTGTTTTTCTATGTTGTCTACCCATTTTCAGTCTTTATCTTACCTTTATATTGCCCTCTACCTTGTAAAATCAGTATTACAGAGGTCTAACTTAATAATCTTTTCAAAGAACCAATTTATGGTTTTGTTAATACCGTCAATTTGTTCTTCCTCTCTCTCCAAAATTCATTCTGCCCTTATTTTTATTATTTATTTCCTTCTCAGTTCTTTGAATTATCCTTATTACTACTTTTTTTCAGATTTTTTATTTGAATGCTTACCTTATTTGTTTTCAAATTTTCTTCTTTCCTGATAAAGATATATGAAGCTAAAATTTCCCTCTAGATACTACTTTAGTTGTAGCCTACAAATTTTGACTTAAAAAGTTTTTATGTCATTCAGTTCTAAGTACTTTACAATTTCCTTTATGATAACACAGGGCTATTTACCAAAATCGTATTTATTTTTCAAACAGGAGGGATATTTCAGTTACCCTTTCTTTTTAAAGATTTATATCCCCTCCTTTTCCCCCTCCCCTCCCTGCCCCACAGTTTTTGCTGTCTCTGCCCATTCACTTTGTGATCTTCTGTATCTATTTCTCTTTTTTGTTTTTCTTCTCATCTTTCTCCTCTAGGATTCAGAGGAATTTGATCCTGGGGACCTCTGATGTAGAAAGAGTTTCCCTGTCAGCTGTACCACTGCAGTTCCTGGTTTCTGCTGTGCTTCACTTTGACTCCCCACTTCGTCTCTCTTTTGTTGCGTCATCATCTTGCTGCATGACTCACTTGAGCAGGCACTGGCTCACCACGCGGGCACTGGTACAGGCACTCAGCTCACCATGCCAGCAGTGGCTCGTCACATGAGCATGCTTTCTCTTCTTCTTTTTCACTAGGGACCCCCAAGGATAGAACCTGGGTCCTCCTATATGGTAAGCAAAAGCCCTATCCCTTGAGCCACATCCACTTTCCAGTTATACTTTTGTTACTTCTAATTTTATTGCATAACAACTAGAAAACTTTGAAATGAATCTGTTCTGATTTATGGAAGCTTCCTTTGTGTTCTTACAAACATATGATCTATATTTTTAGAAATCTTCAAATATGCTCAAAAAGAATGTATATTCTATTTAGTATAGATTTTTAAAAATATTTCTATAAATTAGATATGAAACATGAAAATAATTTTGATAAAATAGAAAAGGGAAACCTTTGAAATAATCATATGATCTCCTAAAGAACATGGAACAAAAATACACTTTTTAGGGGAGCAGATGTAGCTCAAGCAGCTGAGGTACCCAGGCCTGGTACCTAAAAAAAAAAAACATTTTAGATTTGCCTACAAAAAATTACTTCCCAATGAAAATGTACTGTCATTGCTATTGATTAAATTATTTACAAAATGAAAGGAAATTTTTCTAAAAGCTGAAATTTATAAATTGTATGGTTAGGCCTTTGATACATCTACGTATGTTTTATCTGCTTTAACTATCAGTTTTTGAGAGAGATGTATTAAAATTTCCAACTATAACAATTATCTATTTTCCCTGAAGTTCTATCAATTATTAAATAAATTTTGGGTTGCATTGTTAATATGTTCATATGATGGTTTTATCATCTTGCTTTGTTCTTTTTATGAGCATATAACATCCCTCCTTGTTTGTTATGATGGTTTTGCTTTTGAATTCTAATTTATCAGACACTATCATTTTGCATCCTTTTATGCTTATTCCTTTTTCATAATCTGTTTTAAATGTGACTCCATACAATATATTGCAAATCTTTTGAAAAAATCCAATCTGAGATTCTCTGTAAAGTGGCATGTTTTTAACACATTCATGTAGTATTACCCTATTATTTGTATTTATTTCTGCTATCATACTTTACCATTTACTGCACTTTTTTTTGTTTTACTACTCTTTTATTTACATAGCTAGTAATTCTGAATATTTTGATATCAGAATGTTGGTAAAATCAAGTTGTCCTAAAGCTCAATTACATTATTTCCTTTATTATGATCATTTCAAAAAAAGGTGAAGTTTCTACTAATTTGTGTGAGAAAAATTCTTTACCTCATTCCACAGCTGTAGTTCTTGTTCAGGGTATAATCCTTGAGATAATATTGGACCACCTGAAAATAAAGTTGCCACATGTTAACTTTATATTTTCTTTTAAAGTGAAATATTTACATAGAATTCCTTTTCAGATGCTATTATCATTTTTCACTGTACCTCACTACCCTATTTCAACTAGAAATTTCAGTTTTTGACTTAGTATAAGAAAACATAATTCTTAAATAAACTTTAAAAGAATTATTTATATTTCTACTAAAAAACTCGTACCTGAATGTTTACAGCAGCATTATTCATAAAAGACCAAAATGGAAACAATCTAAATGTCCATCAACAGGTGAATGGATAAATAAAAGTGTGGTACATCTTCACAATAGAATACTATTTGGCTGTAAAAAGGAATGAACTAGTGATATATGCTACAACATGGATGAACTTCAGAAACAAGATGCTAAGTGAAAGAAGCCAGGTATAAAATACCATCTGGCTTCTTATTATTTTTATATGAAGTATCCAGAAAAAGCAAGTCTATAAAGATAGAAAATAGATTAGGGGTTTCCTGGGACTGGGGGTGGAAATGGAGACTGACTGCAAATGGACACAACTGATCCCTTTGATGGAAATGCTCTAAAATTGCATTGTCATGATAGCTGTACAACTCTGTAAGTCTACTAAAAACCAATGGATTCTATACTCAAACAGGTGAATTTTATGGTCTATAATAATATCTTAATAAAGCTCTTTAAAAAAAAAGAATTACTTATCAGAGTCTTATTATTGAAATAAGAATATTTTCTATGAGTTTAATTTTCTAACTCATTATGTATAAATTATACATATTACCTTAGTGTTTTGAGTTTTTTAAATTAATATTTATATGTAATTACAACTTATTTTCTTCTATGTGCACATTTATCTTTACTAAAAGCAAAAAAATACCCTGTAGAGAAACACTAAATTTTTCTGAGATAGCAAATGTAGCAAAATTAAATGCTTTAAAAAAAATAGGCTTAGAGAAAGAATCTTTTTTTTCCATAGTAAGAAAGCACCTAATATTGACTGAGCATTTACTTAATGCACTGTCCTAAGCACTTCACAGGCATTATGCCTTTTAGCCATCACAATAACCTTTGAGATTTTAAGATGAAGAAACTAAGGCAAGAAAGGGTGAATGTGTTCAAGATCACTGCTAGTAAGAGATCCTGACATGATATTGGGGTTTCAATATTCAGGAAGTTCTGGATCCCAGAGTGGTCCAACAATGGCAGCGGAGAAATACTGGTATGGGATACTATTGACAGGGGATATATGGCTGACAGGGAGCTATACAGTGCATATGTCCAGGGTGCATGGTAATGTTTAGATATACTCATAGTGGCAACAATTAAAAACTAAAGCTGGGGGGGTACTGGGTCCCTGGCCGGGGGTGCTGTGCCGTGGTCCCTAGGGGAGCAGCGGCAGTCCCCCAAGTGCAGCGGCAAGGTCCGAGAAGGAATGAAGGTCCAACAGTAAGCCCCTGATACTAATGACTATGCTTGTGAGCCTATAGGCCTGAAATAAGAACAAGGCCTAGAGCAGCACTGTGCCTGGGAATTTCCTCCTGACAGCCTTCATGTTACTCAAATGTGGCCAGTCTCGAAGCCTAACTCAGCATCTAAATGCAATGCCTTCCCCCAAGCATGGGACATTACACCCGGGGATGAGCCTCCCTGGCACCGAGGGATCACTATCAACTAACAACTGATAATGCAACTGGAAAATGACCTTGAATTGAAGGTTCGATGCGGATCAGTAGAATATCCCTGTCTACATAGAATAATATGACTTTAAAATGCTGTTTGATCTAATGTAAGGGGGAAATAGAAAGGAGAAATGAGTTTATATGGCTGAGTCTCTAAAAAAAAAAGAGTCTGGAGGCTGTCAGAAGGATTTCCCTTATGCACAACTGAGCAGAGTCTAAGAGACAGATAAAGTAGATACAATCCCCAGGTATTGGTTCCCTTGAGGGCTAAAGGGATCCACGGGTTCTACAGTCATGGCAGATAGGGTTCACTGCCATGTCAGATGGCCCTTCTATGGAGCTGGTGTTTCTGCGTGATGAAACTGAACCCAGAGGGGATCTCTTTTCATAAGACTATCATGCTACTTTACTGGAATTGTAGTTGGTATTGGGGTTTAAGATATATTTAGGGGATTGAATCTTTTTACTGACAATATGATAGCCAGGCCCTGAGCCTCAACAGACTCCAGCTCCTACAATCTGAATTATTGGACTCACCTCACACAGCTAAGATGGAGTTGAAGAAGGGCAACCACCACACCATGGAGCCTAGAGTGCCTACAACTGAAAGCAGGAGGATTGCATCCAGTAACCATGTGGAATCTGAGCCTCCTCTTGACATAGAGGTGCAACGGACACAACCAATCCAAGGACCTCAGAGAAAAGGTGGCAATGGAGTGGGAAAAGTGGACATGGTGGCTGATGGGTATGGGGAATGGCAGGAAGAGATGAGATGTGGAGGTGCCTTTGGGACTTGGAGTTGCCCTGGATGGTGCTTCAGGGGCAATCATCGGACATTGTAAATCCTCCCAGGGCTCACTGGATGGAATGGGGGAGAGTGTGGGCCGTGATGTGGACCATTGACCATGAGGTGCAGAGATGCCCAGAGATGTACTTGCCAAATGCAATGGATGTGGCATGATGATGGGAGTGAATGTTGCTGGGGGGGGAGTGGTGGGGTGGGGGTGGTGGGGTTGAACGGGACCTCATATATTTTTTTTAATGTAATATTTTTACAAAATCAATAAAAAAAAAAAAAGAATTGCCCCAGGGAAAAAAAAAAAAAGATCACGTGAATAGATAAATAACAGAGGCAAATTTCAAACCAGGTCCAGTTGACTCCAAATCCTGACAGATTTTTTTTTCCTTCATCCTACCTCCTTTCAGTAAAGTCTTCCCTTAAGTTCATACAAAGTTTTGCTATTATTTTTAGCAATAGTAATTAAATCTTCTGTGGTACCAAGTTTTAGGAAGATAGAAGTAACTTACAGGGGGCATATCATCCATAAGGGAAAGTTGATTTATGTCAGAAGTTGAATGAATGACCTTTCATGGGACAACTATTTAAGGTGATAAAAGATCTTACACATTTCTCAATTATATATTCCTTACACTAGCACAAGTGTGTATCCCAAAGTCACAGTAGTTTGGTAGATCATACTCTGAGCTCATTCTCTTTTCAGGAAGAGATAAAGCTGTGTTCCTCAAATTTTTATGTGCTTACAAATTTGCATGGTGATCTTGCTGAATGAGATTCTGACTCAGGAAATCAGGGTGGGTGCAAAAGTCTGCATTTCTAGTAAGCTCCCCAGTGATAATGATGCTGCTGGTTCAGGGGTAACACATTGAATAGCCAGGGGACAGAGCACTTGTAGCAAGAAAATGGGGAAATGCTTCATATGTAACAGAACTAAGCAGCTCAAATAAACATTTTAAGTCTAAGCTTTAAAAAAAAAAAGTCTGAAAACTCCTAAAAGGGGGAAATGAACTGAATTTTCTCTTGACAAAATCTGAAAAGCCATGAGGCCCATTCCTACAACTTGGATGCACTAACTATCTATTGGTACCAAGCATAAACAGCTTTGAAAAGAAAGAGGAATGGAGGGAGAAGCAGTATTTAATTAAACCAGAGCCAAATAAGATAAAAGGAAAAAGAGAAGTAATTTCACTGGAACTCTTTGGATTCCCTCTTCACCTATGTGTACTTTTGATGTCTCCACTCATTATGCCATTGTTAATCTTTTTTTGACATGGCATTCCTGTTTAAAGAAAGTAATTTTATATCCTTTATGCTCCTGAACAGCCTCCAACTCTTAATAAAAGTTGAAGCTCTTGCTTGTGTTGAAGCCACACTGCCCCACCAAGACTCAAGAGCTTGATGCCTTCCATGGGTCCCAGCTAGCATGGGCCGCTTGCTAGTGCAGTTATGCCGTGGTTCCAAGCACTTAGATAAAATCAAAAGATCGTTCGTAAACCTCAATACATGTAAACATGATCTGAGGGTAAAAAAGCTAGAGAAGCCAAAAAAGTATTTTCCTGTAATTTATAGAAAACCGCTATCCTATGACAAACCAAAGGGGTATTTTTTTTTTAACTATCGTCTATTTTTTAACTAAAGCCAATGTGACTTCCCCACCCCCCAAATACCCTGGATCGGGGCTAAATTTATACTGTCAAAAAGCAGTACTTAAGTCAGTCTCCCAAATATTGGCAGAGAATATGTCTCTACATTCTATTAATACTGCAGCATCTATACTACATTGTTTTGATTCATCAATTTTATCATGATTTTTATACTTCAGTACTATTGAATAAAGTGAAATCTTCAGTCTTATATTGTACAAAATACTGAACTGAGGCAAATAATCTGGTCAGACAACTTGCATATTTGTAAATATACCACGTGCAAAAAAAGAGAGACTTGATTATTTAAAAAGTGCTACCAATTTTCTTTTCTCCTTGTTAATACTTAACAAGTATAGGGTTGGGAAGTGAGAAATTGTTACTGCTGATCGAATTTTTTGTTTTGTTTTTCTGCTGAGTGAATTTTAAGACTTATTTAATGAGTTGTAGCTTGAGTAGGAAATGACGCCCCTCCCCTTAACATAATCTTGGGCACTTGATTACTTATGGTCACAGGCAAAATTAGATGACAGTTTGTTGCAAATATCCAAAATATGTCTCTCATATTGGAAATTTCCTTCTTTATTTCTATAATAACCTTTGTATACTAAAGAGTTTCCATCCACCAAATCTGTGGCTGCTTTTTTTATCCGCTCATCGCTACTGTACTTTTTTGTAAATTTTTGAGTTTTATTGGAATCTTGCAGTACTGTATGTTCTGCTAACTCAATTTTGCTAAGGTACTGGACTTTCTGGCACTATGTCCCCCCCTTTTGGCTTTCTGACAACTATCTTGTTTTTAGATACACCCAGTTGCATCTCCCATAATGATTCATCTTTTTAGATTACCTTTGAGTTTGCTTATTTATGTATGTTGTGCTTTCTTTCCACTGCCATCTTTAGGGGCTCGAGAGTAAGGTAGGTCATGCTGTGTATTCACCCTCTCCCCAGTCCCCACCACATTTTAGAGAGATAAAATTAAGTATCATGAGCAGATCTGAGAAGAAAAGAAGACACAAAAGGGCAGCCTAGGGGTGCAAGGGTAAGGAAGGAGGCATCTCATCCTTTTGTTTGAAAAATCCTGGGAGGTGTTTGTGAACTGATTGGTCAGCCAGCAGTTACGCCTTTTTTGTAAATGACACCCACAACTGGTCTTTTAAAAAGGAGCCAGCTTCCACTCCACCTGCTGCTTCCACTCCCCAATCCCTAAAGTAGTTGTTCCCTCTCACTAATGCAAAATCACAGCAAGCCTCTGGCATGTAACAGGCATGAAAAGGGCATTTGTTTTACATAGCAAAGCCACGTTAAAAACTATGATTATCTGCACTAATACCATCTTAATTTTACCAATAATAATGTTTAAATTGTAAAAGATTAACATTAATTTGCATAAATCATGCTGCATCACGGTTGGCTTTCTGACAGAAGGTTTAGGTCTCCACGCTTCTGACTGCTTAGATTTCAAACCCAAATTACCTTTCTTTTCAAGCAAGGGAGCTTCCCCCTCCGCAAGCCAACGCTTCAAAAAAAAAGGAGAAAACAAAACAAAACAAAAAAAACACAACACACACACACACAGAAAAACAAACAAAAAAACACAACAATGAACGGACAACGATAAAAATAAATGGATTATGAAAAGAATAATAGCCTCAGTTTCCTCATCTCCAACTGAGGGCTGGGCACCATGTTCCGAAAGGTCCCTGCAACAAGGATTTTAAATCCCCAAGGTTGTGAACTATCATGACAATCTGCTCACCTTTACAGAATAGCAGAGGGCAGAGAAAAGAACTTGCTGCAAAGCTGACAAAAAAATCATGGTTATAGCATGGCGACCTTCGGGCTTCGACCCGCGCCTGTTGCCAAGCTGCGAAGTCAAGAACCAGAAGCCAGGAAGCCCCGCGGCAGGAGAGAAAGGCAAGCCCGGGTGCCAAGAGAAGTGGGAGAGAAAGGAAGGGAAGAGAGAGCAGGGATGGAGCCAGGGAGAAACGCCAGAAGCGGCTCAGTGGGGGCACGCGCCCCGCGCCCGGAGCCCCGCGGGGCCCTCCTACCTCGGCAGGCGCCCGCGCAGCAGGTGAGCAGCAGCAGGAGCGCGGGCGCCGCGGCCCCCGGCCCAGAGGGCCGCCCGGGGCGGCTGCGGGCGCGCGGCATCGCGGGGTCCGCGGGCGGCGGCGACTCGGGTCCCTGCGCTGCGCGGCGTCCGCGCGCCCCGCGCCGCCCTGGCAGTGCCTCCGCGTCCCGGGCGCTGAACTGAGCGCCTCGCTCGCCGCCAACTTTTAAATCTCCAGGACACGTGAGCTGAGGCGACACCGTCCCCTCGCGCGCGCGTCACCTCGGCGCCCACCGCCCCCGGCCTCCCTGGCGTCACCCGGGACCCACCTCCCACCCCCGCTCCGTCCACCGCGGGGCCCGCGCCCCCTGGCCGGAGTTTCTGAGTCAGGGTCCCACGCAGTTGATCTCTCTGAGATGGAGGAGAGTGGAATTGAAACAAAACGCTCCCATTCCCTTCTTTGGAAGGATTTGAGGAGGAGCCGGGGAGTGATGGCAAACCCAGCTCTTCCAACAGTCTGGGAGTCGGGGTTTTTTAACTTGGTGGTGGCGCCGCTCTCTTCTTTCTCCTGTCTGCTTGGGACGCGCTGTCTTCACCAGAAGCCGTTTCTATCCCACTGGACTGAGGGGCGTCTTCTCTTCCGGAGCTCTAGCAGCACCTCTGTCGTAGCACCTGCTTAGTTTACCAACTTATCCCCAGCTCCAAGCACCACGGCCGGGGCATGTTGGGGCAGCGTTTGTTCAACGGTGATTTTGGTATTGTTGATCATGCCCCAAATTCCTGCGCAGACTGAGGCCTTTTAGGGGGATGGAATTGCTTGTTATTGCTTAGAATTGCTTCCAGAAGGAAGGACTGCTGGGGCATGACCGCACAGGCCTTTCTAACAGGTCCAGAAAAGGTCTCTAACTGTCCTATAGAATTCCAAGCCTAAGGTAACTCCTTTTTTCTGAAGATTTCTGTTGCTGTCACTCTCCAGCTGTTACCTGCTGATTTCTGTCCTCACCTGTCCTTTCACCGTCCTGCTCCATACTTCTCTCTCCCTCCCAGGTGGAAACAACCTGGAGATCAGCTGATTCCTTCTAATTTCATTCTATTCAAAGAGAGAAAATATCTTATTTGACCTCCTTTGGGAGGCGAGGAACACTGGAAAAGGATGTTTGATAACATTTATTAAGGGACATCTTTACTTTAAACACTTTCCCATGTAATTTCATTTCATAGTCATGGCATCTCTGGGGTGAAGATTGGGATTCTCATTTTATGATGCTTAGAGAAATTAAACAATTTACCCAAAGATTTATCAGCATGAGGAAGCTTCTGGTCATTCTCTTCTGCCAGGATGCTTCACCCCTAAATCAGGTGGTTTCATGTATTAAGCCAGTAGGGTGCAATCCATTACAAGCCAGGCATACTATTGATGGATTCAACATTTAATAACAGTAGGATCTTCTTTAAAGGAAATTACAGTTTGATAAAGGACCTTGAATGCATACTCAAATAGCTGTATTACAAGGCAGACTAGGATAGAGTTCTTTCAGAAATACAAAGGGAGGCAGGAGTAAAGCCCTGGGATGTTCTCTCAGCCAAAAACATAAAGTGAAAAATAATGACTACCATTTTTAAGTGCTTTATGTACATGAAACATATAAGCAAGCCCTGATTACAAGATCCAGTAATGATTCAAGGGTAGGCAAGAATAGATTTGATTCAAGATTGCGTGTACTTTGATTCATTCCCAAAGTAGCAAAAAAGTAGTGCAAAGGATGTAAATGAAAAAAGAATGTAGGCAGATGAATGCTCTGGTTTCCCATTGCCTTCCTTGTGTTTTTTGTAGGTAGACTGAGAGTTCACTGGTCTCAACAGTCTGTGAGGTGTGGGATGTCCACAAGAACAGAGAAACCTGGAATAGCAGCTCAAGTGATTTTTATGCCCTCAACAGGCCAGCAAAAAATTAAAATTAAAATAAAAAATTAATTAATTAAATAAATAAATAAAAACCCTCATGCATTACAAAACTTTTCCACTTGAACCAGCAGTTCTGAAATGATGCACATGTGCAAGGGTTTTCTAGAGCATACATCTAGGAGTAGAATTATTAGGTCATAGGGGATGATCTAGTTAAACAGTACTTTAAATTGTTTTCTGAAGTGTTGTACCAGTTTATACTATAACCAGCAGTGAATGAAGTTTCCATTGCTATACATCCTTGCCAAAAATTTTGCCAGCCTGATGAGTGTGGTGTTTCATTGTGTATTTAATTTGCAATTCTCAGTTTACAATAAAGTGGAGCATCTTTTCATAAGTGTATTGTCCATTATTGGTTCCTCTTCTGTGAATTGCTTGTTGATCTTTTTGCCTATTCTCCCGCCCCTCCCCCCCCATCGGGTTATTTGTTTTCTTCTTACTAATTATAAGAATGCTTTATGCATTCTAGAACCTTTGTTAGTGAACCATCTGGCAAATATTTCTCTGTATTTATGGCTTCTCCTTCACTCTCTTTATGGGAGTTGTTATTTTCAAAGATACATGTAAGAAAAGCCTTGTAGACTAATGATTATGCCACTGTTTGACCTGCATAATAACAGAAGATAATGATGGTAGAGTGGGGGATGAGATAGGCATTTTATTTCCCTAGGACCAAAGATTGAAGATTCCACCAATGACTAAATGAAAGCACATTCCACAGACATTCCAAAGAAGCTAGATCCCAGATCTCTGCAGTAGAGCTTTGTCAATTTAGTTATGAAAATTCCAAAAAATTCCCTAAAAGTTCATGTTCATTTAAATTGAGCTCTACATTGTTCATCAGTACATACTTCAGGTGTAGTACAGCATGTGAAACATTTCCTCTTACTCTGTTCCAGTTGGAAAGTTTGATTCCTGGTACAACTTTGATTCTTCTCACTTATTTCTGGCATTGTTGACCACAAATTGGCAGCTGGATTTTGCTTTCTGCTTGCAACCTATAAGAATGAAGACTCAATTAGGTCATGGACCTGAAGATGAGCAAGATCCACTATCATGTGATAATGTCCAGAAAAGTCTATATGAAAGAAGGGGAAGCTGATGGGGTGTCAGGAGACTGTGAGAGCCAGCAATTAACGGAAATTCAGTCAGGCAATAAGGCAAGTCTCATAATAGGTACAGAGACCTGGCTTCAGGAACTGTGATTAGGGACGTGATCTGGAAGACTTGCTGTTCTAGGCAAGATAGTCATTCATTCCTTCCAATATGAATTGACTATTAATAATCTCCGTTCCAGAAGTTTGGGATAACCAAGTTAGTTAAGGTCTCTGTCTTCCTACAGTTGACAGATTTTCAGGCAGACAAAAAACAAGTAAAACATTTTAAAAATTGATTTCAGATAATGATAAGTGCTATAAACAAATAAAACAGGGCAATGAAATAATAGACATGGATATTGGGGGAAAGATACTTGGCAAATGATTATCCAGGAAGGCCTTTTTCTAAGGAGGTAATATGTGAATCTGGAAAGATGAGAAGAAACCAGCCATGGAGAGAACTGTAGGAAAAGAGTCCTAGGCAGAGGCACCATGAAGTGCAAAGACCCTAAGGCAGAAATAAGCCTGAAAGGTTCAAGGAGCAGAAGGAAGTCCAGTGTAATTTGCACAGAGTGAGTGAGTGGAGTGTTGGGAGCTGAGGTCAAAAGAGAGAGACACTGAAGGGCCTTGAAGACCATGGCAAGGAGTTCACTTAATTTTTCTCCAAGTAAAATGAGAGGTCTTTAAAGGGAGTTAAGTAGGAGAGTAAGATGATCTGATTTCTATTTGGAAAAGGTCACCCTGCCTTCAAGGAAATTTTAGGAGATTCCAGTAGGGAGACCAGGTGGGAGCACATTGCAGAAGTGCAGGCCAGAGCCATAAAAAGGAATGAAGTTCTCATACATGCTACAACATGGATGAACCTTGGAAATATGCTATGTGAAAGAAGAAGGTCACAAAAGGTTACATATTGTATGACTCCATTTATACAGAATGCCCAGAATAGGCAAATCTATAGAGACAGAAGTGAGGTAGTGGGGCTGAGGATGGGAGGAACAGGAAGTGACTGCTAATAGGCACAAGGTTATTTTTTGGAGGTGATGACAATGTTCAGGAATTAGGAATTGGTGATGGTTGCACAACTTTGTAAATATACTTAAAATCACTGAATTGTACACTTTAAATGGGTGAATTTCATGATATGTGAACTATATCACCCCTCAAAAGAAAAAAAAAGAAGTGCAAGCCAGAGATGATGATGACACGTTTGGTTGGATGGTGGTGGTCTTTGCAATTTAGCACAGGCAAAGTTTGTCTGTTTGGGGCATGAAGTATCCAAATTTTGATATTTACTAACTGGATGTTCTTGGTAACTATGAAATCCTCCTCTCCCACCTGGTGAAGGCATTCACTAAGACATGTCTGCATCGATGGCCATGCTACAATCACTAGCTTTAATTTTTTTCAGGGCAGAAAATACCTTATAAAATCCAGATGAAGAGTAATGGTCTTTACACTTTTGTATGACTGTTACCTATAAACAACATTATCTTAAAAATAGAAATGTTACTCTGTTTTGTCTAAATGCTTTATAGGTTGCTCATTCATTCAATGAACATTTATTAAACCAAGTGTTGGTCTTAAGATTTATAGGCATTCAAAATGCTGTCTTGTTTTATTTTCTCTAAGACCACCTCTACCCTTTCATAAAGCTTCCTAACTTCCTGCTATTTACTGGTATTGCTCATGCAGGATGAGCCAATTAGAAATATCACCCCTAATTTCAAGTTTGAGAAGTACAGAAAAAGTTTTGCTTAAGGATGACTAGTACTAAAAAGTAAAGGTTCTATTGAGGTTATAGAAGTTGAAAGCAAACTACTTTGAAGACCCAGTTAAGGCTGTGTGCGCGTGTTTAGAGTGTTTAGGACAGAAGCAAATTGTGGATCTTCAGAGCTCAGGCATGAGGGGAGATGGCCACTTGCGGTGATTATAGGGAACTGGCCAGATGACTGGGTATACAGTATTCAGAGAATGGGTACTTATTATTTAATGACAAGGATGTCTTTCAGCTCTCTCCACAAATGCCTTTGACATCTAGATGAAATTCCCATTTATATAGCTGAGTTTGTCTTCTCTTTGAACACCAATATTTCCTAAACCTTAAAGTGACTCCAATAATCCTAATTATTCCTTTTCCCATCTATCTCTTCAAATTACATAGATATCACTTGTCTGCTTCCAGGAAAATCTCTTTGACTCTGAAGAACTTTTGTAACACTGTACGTACAAATCACCCCAGGGGAAACTTTCTTCTAACAGACAACAAAATTGAATCAAAGTGATTTAAATCCAGCCCCATCTTGGTTTCTTTATTGAGGCAGTCCTGTCCTCCACCATAACTTAACGTTAAAATGTTGTAGTTGCTTAGGTGATAAGCAAAAGTGACCAGTTTGTTTTGAAGCAAAAATGAAGACTGAAACTGTAACAGAGTTAAGAACTAAGAACTACGAAATGATTATGAACTAAGATTAAGATTAAATGATTAAGAACTAAGAAATGATTATGATCATCAAAACACTGTATAGTTTTTTCCTTACTTTTCCAGTTTATTAAAAATAGCCAAAAGTTAATACCTGAAATTGTTGAAACTCCCTATACTAGGGGTTCTTAACAAGGGGTCTGTGAGTTTGAACTGAAATTCAATAAAACATTATTCTTGTGGGGACATATTGGGGGCTGGTGATATATTTATTAAATAATGCACAGTGTAGTGTGGACTTAGTAAGGGGTCCATGGTTTTCACCTGACTGGCAAAGGGGTCCGTGGAACAAAAAAGGTTAAGAACCCCTGCTCTAGTGAAATTACCCTTGTTTATGATTCTTTAAAAACTCGCTCACCCTTGTGTATACTTACCGTTGCGATGGTAACCACTCCACCTTCCCCTGCATGAATTCATAAAAATCCCCACTCCCCTTTGTTCAAGGAAGGAAGATTTGAGACACCCCATCTCTTGTCCTTCCACCTGCATTAATAAACCTGCTTTTTCTCATGACCATCCTGGTGTGGACTCCAATCCATCTGCTCTGGGAAAGAACCCAGAAGGACCCCTATGGGGTTTCCTTCAATTGTACATTGAAAACAGTGGAGACCTACAAACCAAACCAAGTGGAGACCTACAAACCAAACCCAGTCATCTACTTTTCTTAAGATTTCCCCTCATGGATAATTGGCTTTGTCCTAATGAAAATACAGTAGCTTACCTAACTGTAAGAAATACAACCACCTTTCCAGGAGAGGGAAGCATCTCTTGTTTTCTCTAATTACTTGATAAAATTAATTTTAAACAGTTTACAAGAGTAATAAGCAAAGGTATTAAAAGTCCTTCCACCTGAGGTTGTTTTGGTGTTCATCCAATGCATATGGTGATGGTAACGCAGACTGGGAAGCTTATGGGAATAAAAGATTTGTATGAAAATAAAAAATAAGAAAATAAAAACGACACACACACACTCATACGCGATGTGTATGAAAGTTCAAGAGCCATTCTTGCTAACAAATTGTGCGGAAAGAACGGGTTTTATCTCTTCAGTCTCTGGAGGTCAAGAGGCAATTTGTGGGTGCGGATTCCGTTGGTGAATTCTTTAAGCACAAGACAGGGAAGGTTGAACAAGTCAGGGAGTAAAATGGTTTACTTCAGAGGGCCTCCGGTGATACATTCCTTTGGAGAAAAGGAATAAGATAAATTTTTTTAAAAAGCAGAGTTAATACCTTTCTGAAGTTACGTCAGTGTTCACAAGGCCATATTTTCACACAATAGATGTTCTGAGAGTAGAGCCATTATAGAAAAGCACAATGTTATAGCTACTTTGAAATATGATGTTAAAAAATTCCAATCTGTTGAAGGCAGAATTTTTTCTCTGTTCCTTAAATTGAAATTAAAATATTAATACATCCTAATGAAAGTTTTATTAGATTTTCCTGGAGTATTTATGAATCATATCAGGGGCAAAGCTGGCAGAAAAACAGATACTTCCAGACTTATGAGGTTTATAAAAACAGAACCTAAAATTAAACGATAGCTATAAAAATACAAGGACAAAATTATTTTTATTATCTTCACACTCTAAACTGTATAATCATTTATTATAGCTACACTGGTTTTCATTCAATTTAAAAAATGAAATCAAAACATTATTATATTTTTAAAGGCACCTGGAATTTATGAAAAATATATACATTCCTTCAATAGACTTGTTTAGATAAAAATTTTTGTTTCATTTGGTCAAAGGTAATTGAAAGAAAAAAAATTTGGCATAATTTGTTCTTTAAAAAATAATAAGCTAAAGTGAAAGAACTGGAATGAGTTTCTTACTATAAAAATATATAAAAATTAGTCCCATGTCAGTGTCATAAAATTGGTAACCACTATTCATTCTTTAAAAAAAAGTTTTTAATCGTCTTTTTGTTTAAAGATACATAGATCACAAAACAATGCTCATTAAAAAATTGAGGTTCCCATATACCCCACACCCCAATCCCCCCACTCCTCCCACATCATCAACCTCTTTCATCATTGTGGTACATTCATTGCATTTGATAAGTACATTTTGGAGCACTGCTGCACCTCATGGATTATAGTTCACATTGTAGTTTACACTCTTCCCCCAGTCCATTCAGTGGGTTATGGCAGGATATACAATGTCCAGCATCTGTCCCTGCAATATTATTTAGGACAACTCCAAGTCCTGAAAATGCCCCCATATCACATCTCTTCTTCCCTCTCCCTGCCCTCAGCAACTACCATGGCCATTGATGTCTCCACATCAATGATACAATTACTTCCATTCCTAGAGGCACAAGAATTCTATAGTAGAATACCAGTAAGTCCACTCTACACTATTCATTTTTTTGTCAATCACTATTCATTTTATCTCTCAAATAAAATTAGCTCTGATTTTTAAGTGGACCTTGCATATATAAGATGTTGTAAGTTGTATGTGCATTTATATCATATTGCTCTAGATTAAATAGTAGTTGACATTATTTTAAGAAATATAAGAAATTTCTGAAAAGAATAAAATTAGCCAATTTTGAGTAGTTTATTCTCTCCCTTCCCTGTAATCAAACCCCCTTTTCTCAAAAATTAATCACTGGTCATTAATGTTATGTCAGATGTAAGTTGCTTTTAATTTTACTGGGTTTCAACTCTAATTTAAAAGTTTTTGAACATCTTAAAGGGAAAAACAGAAAGAGATAATATGTTTTATTACTCAGGAAACTGAAACAATAAAGTTAAGGCCATCATTGTCTTAACTGAACAGGTTTCTAAGAAGGTCACCCTTAATATTTTCTTTCATGATACTGGTCGTATTCTTCATGGAACTTACCACAGTTCGTCATTATGCTTTCATTTGTTTGGTTGCTAATTTCTTGTGTGATGCAGAGAGTAGCCTTGTCTGTTTTATTCTTTTATGTGTCCTCAACCTCTAGCACAGAGCCTCTAAAATATTTATTCAGTGACTACTGAAGCAAAGGAAAACTCTCAAAGAGAATTAAAAAAAAAATTATTCCCCCCTCCCCCCACTGTTTGCACTAACTGCCCATTTGTCATATTCTTTCTCTGTGTCTACTCATCTCTTTAGGAGGCACCAGGAACCAAACCTGGCACTTATATGTGGGAGAGAGGCGCTCAATCGCTTGAGCCACCTCAGCTCCCTGGTTTGTTGCATTTCTGATGGTCTTTCCTCTTTGTGTCTCTTGGTTGCATCAGCTCACTGTGCCAGTTTGCTGTCTTGCTCATCTTCTCCAGGAGGCACTGGAAACCAAATGCTGGACCTCTCATGTGGTAGGTGGGAGCTCAATCACTTGAGCCACATCTGCTTCCCCTCAAAGAGAATTTTTAAATTCTAAAGTTTCTGAATCAGGTTGGGGAAAGCACAATGAAGTATTTTCATGGGATGTCTAACCTTCGCAAGCCGTTTGCTTTGTTTAGGAATGTGTAACCTTGTATACAGTCCTATTACCCTAAGGCAGCCTAGGAAGCCAAGCAAGTAAAGATTTATTTTGAGCCACTGGCTGTGAATGTGTTTTTGCTCATTCTCTTTCCACTACAGTTCAGAAGAAGAAGAAAGCTATCTGCAGGAGCTATAATGTTACACACACACAAATATGACAAAACCTAATTTAGGTTTTCCTTCTCTTTATGTTTCTCCTATAAGGACCCGAAACTTGCTTTACGAATCTAGTCATTGCTGAACAGTGAGGAAATTTTACTGTTAAAAATTTGATAGTTACAAGGAATTTTTAAAAATCCAGCTCTTTACCAATTTGGAAAGAAACTGGTCATATTCACATGTATATACTTTGGACCCTAGTCCCTGAAATGAACATACCGCCTGATCAGAGTTTTAGCTCCCAAACTTAATATCATATCCAGAACTTTCTGCCCTCACTGCCTGGTCTACACCGGTGGACAGGTCCAGGGCCAGCTTCTGTATTCCTTGTGCCCCTATCTTCCATAAAAAGACAGCCATACAATGACTAGCAACTGAATTCCAATACATAGCCATTGCCTGAGCTCAACCATCCTACTACCCTCCTACAAACACACAGAAAACCCTAGAAAAAATATCATTGACAAAAATGTCCAGTAAGAAACTAGATGGAAAAATCACCAGTTGCCAGAAATGACGAGGGACTCTAAAGGCAGAACAATTGGCTCTGGGGAAGGGAAAAAGGGGGAATAACAGATAGGACATGGGCGCTAAGGACCTGGTTGAACAAGGAACTCAATCTAGTGTCTTTGCATAAAGCCAGGGCTCTGACAGAACTATTCACTTAGTGAAAGAAAACTTTCCACTGGCCAAGTAAAATGACAATGGAGTTTGTCTCTGCCAAAGATCTGATGGGGAAAAAACATCCTGTTGGAAGTTGCCTGCACCATCCACGCATGTGGAGTTTAATTTTCTTATTGCCTTTATGATGTGACAATCCCCAAGCTAAGAGTTAAATATAAAGACTCAGCCTGGAACAGTGAAACCCCTCTAGTACTTGGTAGAATAATGCCTGTAGGCAACATTTTTACAAATTATGGCTTATGAACTCATTAGGAAGGAAAAACAAATCTCTACAGAAGATAAGCTTGTGATGAAAATTATATACCCTACAAAGAAACTCCATGTGAAGAAGAGTTAGCAGATATAAGAAATGAGATTAACTACCTCAAGGACTTGAGATGATGGAACGATATGACAGGAAATATACAATAATTATGTTTAAAATGATAAAGAGATTAAAGGAAAAACAGCACCCCACTGAAAAGAGTGAGACACTATGGAAAAAAGAGATTTACAAAAATACCAAGTAGAATGAAAAATATATGTAGTTATGAAAATAATAATAAAGTCCTAGAGGCATGTTAAAAATTTAAGATGAAACATTGAATAATGGTAGTAGGTATAATTTCCAAACAAATATGGGGGTGAGGGAGAATAGAGAAAAGTTTTTAAAGGCAATCAAGGCAGGAAAAGGAGGCTTAGGGAAAAAGTGGTAAATAAAAAAATACAAAATAAGAAATGAATTAAAAAACTAAATTGGTCCCTCTGGAAACCACACACATTAGGTAAAATATCAAGGAACAGCTGTCACTTATACACAGAAACACCAAAAAGAATTTGGGTACTACTTCAGAGTAGCTTTTAGTCTACCAGAATAAAACTATTTCCCTGCTTCCTTCCCTTTTGGATATAAACCCAGGACAACATAGAACATAGAAAACATAGGTATTTTAAATATATCTTAATTAGTGATGAAACAATCCCTAACGGATGAAACAGAAACATCGATATGTTAAATGTCTATGGTTCAATGACTGACAATCTATTTGTAGCAATTCTGGTTGATTAATTAAAATTGCCTAGAAAATCTTCAATCTTACCTTTTTTTTAAAAAAAAAGATTTATTTATTTATTTTATTTACTTATTTTTTTCTCTCCCCTTCCCTCCCCAGTTGTCTGCTCTCTGTGTCCACTCACTGTGTGTTCTTCTATGACCGCTTCCATCCTTATCAGTGGCACCGGGAATCCGTGTCTCTTTTTGTTGCATCATCTTGCTGTGTCAGGTCTCCGTGTATGCAGCGCCATTCTTGGGCAGGCTGCACTTTCTTTCGCGCTGGGCAGCTCTCCTTACGGGGCACACTCCTTGCGCATGGGGCTCCCCTATGCAGGGGGCACCCCTTGCGTGGCAGGGCACTCCTTGTGCGCATCAGTACTGCGCATAGGCCAGCTCCACACGGGTCAATGAGGCCCCGGGTTTGAACTGCGGACCTCCCATGTGGTAGGCGGACGCCCTCTCCATTGGGCCAAGTCCGCTTCCCTCATCTTACCTTTCTATCCTACTGTACTTTTATTTCCTTAAAAAGTATATCAAGGAAGTGCCTCCAATCTCTGTTCCACACCACCACATCATTATTAGTTTACCTTTAAATAGAGATCTTTAGGAATATTGAGTTAATTCTATATTGGGAAAATCATTCCAGGCCCATAATGTTACTTTATTGATGACATCTGCCTCCCCTGATCATTTGCTGGAAAATAATCCCCTCCTTCCTCTGTGTACCTCCTATCTCCTTTATGCTGGTATATTTTTTCTCTTTAGCATTTATTACCTCCTGATAATGCTATGGATATATATATATATCCATGTAGCAGTTTGATATTTCTGGTGAATTCCCAAAAGAAATACTGATATGTTTGTAAACTGGTCTGTTCCTCTGGGCTAGTGATACCCTTAGATTGTATTCAAGTTAGAGGTTTTACTTTTACTCGCTCAAGTTGTGATTAAGGATTTGATTGGGCCACATTAGTAGGCCCTGGGTGCATGGAGGCTCACAGGGAAAACAGCAAGGCAGAGGAGACAGTTGGAGTTCTGATCCTGGTGCCCTGGGAAGTAAATATACAGAGAAGCAGATATACCAGGAAAGAGAGAAGGCCCCATTAGACATGGCAGAGATCCCGGGAAGAGAGACGAGCCATTCGCCTAATAGTTTACAGCTGGCCTTGTAGAGAGAGCAGAGCAGCTGAGCCCCGTGAGTGAGGGGAGACTTATCCCAGCCTACAGCTGATATTGGAAGAAGCTGGGACCATGGAACCTATAGAGGCAGAGGAAGCCTGAATCCTTGCAGACATCAGTAGACATCTTGCTCCAACATGTGGCAACAGACTTTGATGAGGGAAGTAACTTATGCTTTATGGCCTTGCAACTGTAAAATTCTACACCGAATAAATACCCCTTATAAAAGCCATCAGATTTCTGGTATTTTGCATCAGCACCCCTTTAGCTGATTAATACATATTTATTTGCTGGTTCGTTTATCATCTATTTCCCTTTGCTAGAATGAAAAATCTGAGTCAGGCTTTTAAATCTTTTATCATTTTTAAAAACGTGTATTTTATTTCCCATTGTTCATTATCTTAGTGAAAGAAGGAAGAAGAAAACTCCCTACTGACCAAATAAAATGATAAAGGAGTATGTCTCTGCCAAAGACCTGATAGGAAAGAAAATATCCAGTTGGAAATTGCCTGCACTACCCATGCATGTTTTTACTTGTGCTTGGCCCATAGTAAGCACTAAAGTTTGTAAATAAATAAAGGAAATAAATTTGATTTACAAAAGTTTTATATATAATATGATGCAATAATTAAGCATATATCCAATGTTTAAATAGTGATATGCCCTTAAACTTTATGGATGATTTTTTACTGTATTTTGCTTCCTAGGTCCTGTTTCCTATTCTTTTATAGGCAATTTGGGAGATTTAAGAACCTGGATACAGAAAAGGGTCAATAAGACATATGGTAGGAAAGATAAATAAATACAGATATATTGTTAGGAATGAGGATCATCTAATTTGGAGAACAAGGATTACTGGGGGCAGTATGGCCTCATGATTGAGAACTTCAGCAATGCAGCTAGACAACCTAGCTTTGAATCATGGCCCTACCAACTATTTGCTGGAAGCCTTGAGGATAGTGATTAAACATTTGCAGACTTCAAGGTTTGTTTTCTTTTAATTTATAAAATGGTATGTAGGTTTTTTGCCTGCACAACATTTGGAAAACCAATCTTCCCTCATTCTGCAGTATTCCTGCACAATTTAGGAATGATCACTCCCTGGAATGTACAGGGATTACAGAGAAGGGTCTTTCTCTGTCAGTCTGACATGTAAGGACAATGTGGGTTATATGGAGATAGACTGCCTTTGAATGAAACTAAGTAGTGATTCACGATAGAGATTGAGCAAGAGATGAGAGAAGGGGGGAGAGAGAGAGAGAGAGAGAGAGAGAGAGACTGCTATACATGCCAACATTCAGCCATGCCTAAAGCTATGCCCATCCTTTTGAATGTAAACAAAAACTTTCCATTTCTCTTTTGAGTGTCTGATTTTTGCAATAGTGATCGCCACAGAATACACACAAATTTTAGTATGTTGGTATAATAAGCAAAGGAAGGAGGAAGAGAAGTCTTCAAATAGAAGAAGAGGTTTTGAAAACTTCTAAAGTTTTATGCCATCTCTTTGTATTTCATAATAAGGAGTGGCGATGTGTAGAATAGGAGGAACAGACATACTAAAGAAGAGAAATTGTTTTCTTCCATGAGACTTTCAGATCTAGACCCATCAATTCTTCTGAGAGGCAGGAGGAGGAAATGGAATTAATTACTAGAATGGCCTTTTCTATCAATCCAGACTTTTAATATTCACATAACCCAAACTCTCATAAAAATGCTTTTAACTTTTTTTCAATAATTATATATTCACAGGGAGTTACAAAAATATATATATATATTACAGAGATGACCCGTGTACTCTTTGCTTAGTTTCCCCCAATGGTGATATCTTTAATAACTACAGTACAGAATCAAAATCAGGAAATCAACATTGGGACAGTCTGTAGAGCTTATTTAGATTTCACCAGTTTTATGTGTATTCATGTGTGTGTGTATATAGTTCTATGCAATTTCATCAGATATGTAGATTCTTGTGACCACCACATAAATCAAGAGATAAAACAGTTCCATCACCACAAGGCTTCCTCATGTTACCCTTTTATAGCCACACTTAGCACCCTCTCCACATCAGTGGCAATCACACATCTGTTCTTCATCTCCGTAATTCCATTATTTCAAGAAAGTTACTTAAAAGGAAGCATACAGTATTTAAACTTTTGAGATTGGCTTTTTTTTTACTCAACATAATTCCCTTGAGATCTATCCAAATTGTTGAGTGTATGAATAATCCATTCCCTTTTATTGCTGTGTAGTACTCCATTTAAACTTACCTACTGAAGAACATTTGGATGGTTTCCAGTTTGGAAGTTTAAAGCTGCAGTAAACATTTGTCCAAGTTTTTGTGTTGGTGTATTGACATAAGTCTTCACCTCTGTGAGATAAATGCCCAAGGTGCTGTTGCTGGGTTATATGTTAAGTGGTTATTTAGTGTTATAAGAGACTGACAAACTACCTTCTAGAGTGGCTGCACCATTTTACATTTCTAAAGTAATGAGTGATCCAGTTTGTCTGTATCCTTGCCAGCAGTTGGTGGTATCACTGTTTTTTATTTTAGCCATTCTGATAGGTGTGTAGTGAAATCTTGGGTTTAAATTTGTATTTACCTAATGGCTAATGATGTTGAGCATCTTTCCATGTGATTATTTGCCATCTGTATGTCCTCTTTGGTGAAATGTCTATTCTTTTGCCTATTATCTAATTGGATTGTTAGGTTTTTTTTTTTTTTTTTTTTTGAGGTATCAGGGATTGAAGCTGGTACCTTGTATATGGGAAGCAGGCACTCAGCTACTGAGCTACACCCACTCCCTCTCATAAACTTTTTTTTTTTTTAGGTACTAGAGCCAGGGCTTGAACCTGGGACCTTATATGTGGGAAGCCAGTACTTAACCATTCAGCCATATCAGCTCCAGAGTTGTTTTTTTCATTTGTCTGCTTGTTGTTTGTATTTAGGATACTCTGGGAACCAAACCTGGGACCTCCCATGTGGGAAGCAGACTCTCAACTGCTTTAGCCACATCTGCTCCCCTCTCATAAACTTTTAAGAATATTGTCCTTGATTGTGTTTTCATCCCTTTGGTATTATTTTCAAAGTGGCTTAGAAAGTGGATTAGACATTTTTTATTCAAAAATCACTTAGGATGGGAAGTGGATTTGGCTCAACTGATAGAGCATCTGCCTACCATATGGGAGGTCCAGGGTTCAAACCCAGGGCCTCCTGGCCTGTGCAGTGAGCTGGTCCATGCACAGTGCTGCCATGTGCAAGGAGTGCCGTGCCATGCAGGGGTGACCCCCACATAGGGGAGCCCCACATGCAAGGAGTGTGTCCCACAAGGAGAGCCACCCCACACGAAAAAACACAGCCTGCCCAGGAGTGGTGCCACACACACAGAGAGCTGATGCAGCAAAATGACAAAACAGAGACATAGATTCCCAGTGCTGCTGACAAGAATGCAAATGGACACAGAAGAACACACAGTGAATGGACACAGAGAACAGACAATGGGGGGTGGGGTCGGGGGAGAGAGAAATAAGTAAAAAATAAACCTTTAAAAAAATCACTTAGGATAATCTGATTTACTTAGATTTGATTTTAATATATCTGCAGCCTCCAAAGTCAGTTTTTGCTAACAGATAACTGCATCTCATTACATCTCAGGAGATGGAACAGCACTCCATCCTCCTTAAAAGAACACACACATAGCAATGTTATGCCCTATTGCAAACCAGAAAGAAAAAGTTGTTTGTAAAAATAAAAGCCAAACCCCAAGGTTCCCATCATCTAACATAGTTTATTCTTCCTCAACAAAACCTGACATCTACATGGGTTTTCATCAGACCATAGGAAAAGCAGTGCCTCAAGTGCTACATGAAAACTATTTTCAAAATGCCCACCTATGGAATAATCAATTCACAATAACTTTAGATCAAAATATATGCCAGGGCATAATTTCTCTTTCAAGAAAACATACTCAGTTTAGAACTTGAAAATATCAAAGGAAAGACCAACTGAAAAACTATACTGAAAAGTGAGCATGGGTCTGTGGACGGAATAATATAGTATCCCCCTCCCCCACCCCCCAGCCCCCTGCATCCAACACAAAGAACTTTTGCAATTCTCAGGAGAATTTGAGCACGTCTGTGTATACCCTAGAGAAATGAATCAGTCCATCAGAAGACAGATGAATGTACAGAACACTGATGCCTATGTGTACTTTTTCCTATTGTTTAGATATGGGTCAGTTGGATGTAGACATGATAGAAGAGCAGCAAATGGCATGCTTAGGGGCTTCAAAATTCAATATGCTTGCATTACTAAAACTTTTAGCTTCAAATTTGACCATTTCCTCAGCAATATATACCTCTCTGTGGAATAATAATAGATACTGTACTTTCTATATTATATATCTTGCCGAAGAAGCAGTAGTTTAAAAAAAGAGAAAAAGACGTAAGCTAAAATGCTGATTGTGATCATGTTTTAGTTTTTTTCTCTCATTTTCATGTGTACAATGCAATTAAATTACTTTTCTATAATTAAAAATACAGGGAAGCAGCTGTGGCTCAATCAGTTGGGCTCCCATCTACCATATGGGAGGCCCTGGGTTCCTGTCCCAGGGCCTCCTTTTGAAGGCAAGCTGGCCTGTGCTTGCAGAGAGCTGACAGCCCATGCCCAAGGATAGCTGGCACAGCAAGATGCTGCAACAAAAGGAGACAAGCAGACATAGAAGAACGTGCAGCAAATGGACACAGAGAGCAGACAGCAAGCAAGTTGCAAGGGGGGGAATAAATTTTTCTTTAAAAAATGAAAAAAAATTCAATATGGTAATAAAAAACACATACATTTAAAAGGTCATTGAGCTGTACACTGATGATTTTGCGTTTTATTTTGTGTGAATTATTTCTCAACAAAGTACTGAAAACACAGAAATATGGAATGCATGTGCAAAGTACATATTACCAGGAAACGAACTTTGTTATTTTCCTTGAGGGGAGAAAAAGAGAGATTTGGAAGACATACCATTCAAGGGCAATGTGTGGAATTTGTTTGGATACAAATTTAAACAAATAAATTATAAATAAATAGATATTTGATGATAGTAAGGATTATTGTTATGATTTTAATAAAAGCATAATTTGCATACAATAAATGCACAGATCTTAAGTGTTCACTATGAAAGTTTTGACAATTGTATCCCTCTGGGTAACTACCACCAAAACAAGATAAGAGGAAGTGGATGTGGCTCAACGGATAAAGTGTCCACCTACCACATGGGAGGTTCAGAGTTACAACCCAGGGCTTCCTGGCCCATGTGGTGAGCTGGCCCATTCTCAATGCTGCCACGCACAAGGAGTGCTGAGCCACGGAGGGGTGTCCCCCATGTAGGGAAGCCCTATGCACAAGGGGTGTGCGCTGCAATGAAAGTCGCCCCGCGTGCAAACAGCACAGCCTGCCTGGGAGTGGCACCGTACACACGGAGAGCTGACTCAGCAAGATGACACAACAAAAAAGAGACACAGATTCCCAGTGCTGCCGAGAATGCAAGTGGACACAGAAGAACTCACAGCAAATGGACACAAGAGTGCAGACAACAGGGAGGGGAAGAGAAGGGGAGATAAATAAAATAAATAAATAAATAAACCAAGATAAGGATGCAGACATTGGTGTAGGTGAAGGAGCAGGTGTAGGTACAAGTATTGATGTAGATGTAGAACATTTCCATCATTTCAAAAAAGTTCCTCCTGCTTCTTTCAAGTCAATAATTCCTTCCTCGCACCTCAGGGCAACCACTTTCTAACGCCTAGCACCATTAAATCAGTTTTGCCTGCTCTTGGACATCATATAAATGGAATGACACACTAATATACTCTTTTGTGTCTGGCTCTTTCACTCAAAATAATGTTGCCTTTTTTTTTTTTTTTACCTTATTAGGGTATAATTTACATATCATTAAATTCACCCATTTTAAGTGTACAATTTAACAACTTTTGGTAATTTTATCAAGCTGTGCAATCATCCTTATTATTCAGTTTTAGAATATTTCCATAGACCTAATAAGATCCCTCAAGTTCAGGTTTCTACTCCCATCCTCAACAACCATGAATCTATTTTTGTCTCCATTTGTTTGCTTTTCTGGATATTTCATAAAAATTGACCCATACAATTTGTCATTTTTTGTTTGTTTGTTTTTTTTAAGGTTCCTGACTGGGGATTGAACACCCAGGACCTCATATGTGGGAAGCTAGCCCTCAACCACAGAACTTGATCAACTGCCCTAAGTTGGTTTTTTGGTTTGTTTACTTATTGTATTTTTGTTCTTTGTTTTGTTTTTTAGTTTTTTAATTTTAATTTTTTGAAAGATACTTAGATTACATAAATGTTACATTAAAAATATAGGGGATTTCCACATGCCCTGCTCCCCACATCTCCCAAACTTTCCCACAATAACAACATCCCTCATTAGTGTGGTACATTCACTGCAATTGATGAACACATTTTGTAGACTCTCTTGGTTCCCTGGTATGGTGGCTGTCCATCATCACCTCCTTGTTAATTGTCCTGGTGAGACCAGTGAACTGGAAAGTAGGTGTTGCAACTCTGTTGAGATTCAGGGCCCATCTGGCACATGGACAGCCCAAAGATTTAAGTTTTCTTGGATGCACACCTACCAACTCTAGTACTAATTATAGGTTCAAATAGGAGGACAGAAGAGCTATATGTAGGGAAACCACAATTGAGTCCAACTCTGTCACACTAGGGAACATGAATTCCAAAGTAGGAACCATTGGAAAGGCACCTAACTCCTGAGCTATCTGCCCTGACTATAGAGTCTGGATGTCTCTAGAGCCCTCAGGAGCCCCATTATTTGGGGTAGAATCTACTTTGGCATTCAATGAAATCCCGCTGAGATGTGATTAAGTGTAACCTCTGGGATGACCTTCCAACTCACTTTAAAGTCTCTCAGCCATATAAACTCATTTGTCTTTACTTTTTCCCCCTATTGGTCATGGTCTTTTTCCAGTTACATTGCTAGTTTGTGCTTGGTGGTAGTCCCTTGGTGCGAAGGATGCTCATCCCCAGGAGTCATGTCCTATGCTGGGGGAAAGGTAATGTTTGTTTGTTTTTAGGAGCACCAGAATTGAACCCAGGACCTCCAATGTGGGAAGCAGATGTTCAACCACTTGAGCCACATCCACTCCCAATATGTGATCCTTTGCGTCCGGCTTCTTTCACTGAGCATAATGTTTCTGAAGTTCATCCATGTTGTACAATATATCAGTATTTCATTCCTTTTTATGAATGAATAATATTCTATGTACCAATATACCACATTTTGTTTATCCATTCATCAGTTGATGGGTATTTGGGTTGTTTACATGTTTTGGCTATTGTGAATAATGTTGCTATGAACATTCCCATGTGAGTCTTTATGTACAAATATGTTTTCATTTATCTTGGGTAGAAAATTAAGAGAGAGGGAAGTGGATTTGGCTCAACTGATAGAGCATCCACCTACCACATGGGAGGTCCAGGGTTCAAACCCAGGGCCTCCTGACCCAGGTGGTGAGCTGGCCCACATGCAGTGCTGATGTGTGCAAGGAGTGCTGTACCACACAGGGGTGTCCCCTGCATAGGGAAGCCCCACATGCAAGGAGTGTGCCCCATAAGGAGAGCCACCTGCACAAAAAATGTGCAGCCTGCCCAGGCGTGGTGCCAAACACATGGAGAGCTGATGCAGCAAGATGACGCAGCAAATAAAGACAGAAGATTTCCAGTGCCACTGACAAGAATACAAGTGGACACAGAAGAACACACAGCAAATAGAGAGCAGACAACTGGGGAGGGGGGAAGAGGAGAAAAATAAATAAATAAATCTTAAAAAAAAAAAAAACTAAGAGAGGAACCACTGGGTCATATGGTAAATCTACGTTTAACTTTTTAAGAAATTGCCAAAATAGTTTCGAAATGGCTGCACCATTTTACATTCCCACCAGCAATGTCTAATGGTTACAGTTTCTCCATATCCTTGCCAACAATTGTTAGTCTTTTTTTAATTAATAGATTAAAAAAATTTTTAAAGATACATGGATCATCCAAAATATTACATTAAAAAATGTAAGAAGATCCCATATACGCCCACTCCCTACCCCCACATTCCTCCCACCAAATTCTTTCACAGGTGTGGCACATTCATTGCATTTGATAAATACAGTTTGGAGCACTGTTACACAGCATAGATTATAGTTCACATTGTAGTTTATAATCCTTCCCAGTCCATTCAGTGGGTTATGGCAGGATATATGATGTCTTACATCTGCCCCTGCAATATCATTCAGGGCAATTCCAAGTCCTGAAAATGCTCCCACATCACACCTTCTTCCCTCTCCCTGCCCTCAGCAACTCCCTTGGCCACTGTCTCCATATCAGTGATACAGTTTCTTCCATTGCTAGAGTCACAATAATTCTATAGGAGAATACCAGTAAGTCCACTCTAAACCATATTTTATTCTTCCATCTTGAGGACACTGGGATGGCAATTTCCACTCTGCCTCTAACTAGAGAGGGAGCTTAGATCCCACATGGCTAATGGATAGAATTCTCCTGCTTGCAGTTGTAGACTCTCTCGGTTCCATGGTGTGGAACCTCCCTGGAATTCCCACCTCCCTGTTAGCTGACATGGGCAAGTCCAATGAACCAGAGAGTAGGTGCTACAACTCCACTGAGGATCAGGGCCAGGCCAGCACACAGTTAGTCCAGAGATTCAAGTCTCCCAAGATACACCAACCCCAGCACCAACCACAGGTTCCGTAAAAGTGACAGAAGAGGCTTGTGTAGAGAGGTCACATCTGAGTCCAACTCCATCACATTCAGTAGCACAAATTCCAAAATAGGACCCACTGGCAAGGCACTGAACTCCACAGCCATCTGTCATGACTAGGACCTGGGTGTCTCTGTAGCCCTCAGGAGCACTACTAATTGGCGTTGTATCTACTTTGGCTGTCTCTGAGATTCTGCTGAGATGTGTGTAAGTGCAATCCCTCTGATGACCTCCCGACTCACTTTGAAGACTCTTAGCCATATAAACTCATTTGTCTTTACCATTTCCCCCTTTTATTCAAGGTCTTTTTCTAGTTGCATCACAAGCTGGTGCTTGGTAGAAATCCCTCAGTGCCAGGGAGGCTTATCCTCAGGAGTCATGTTCCATGCTGGGGAGAAAGTAATACATTTACATGCTGAGTTTGGCTTGGAGAGTTGCCACATTTGAGTAACATGGAGGCCCTCAGGAGGTAACTCTTAGGCACCCTGCTTCTCTAGGCCTAGTTGAAATTTCGAGCACACATAAGCATAGTCCTAAGCATAGTCATCAGTATCAAGGACCTATCATTGGACCATCCTTGCACTTGGGGGATTGTTGCTGCTCCATTGGGGAGTGCCTCGGAGTTCCCCAGATTGGGAACTCAGCACTTCCTTAGTTGTCATGTGAAACTCTACCCATTATGTCAATACCAACCAACATACAAACATATCTATATACCCTATATGCATGTCCTGGAGAACTTCCTCCCACCCATGCATCCCCCATCAAAGACACCCCCCATCAGTGCTCCTCCCCTACCATGGTTGAACCCCTCTCTGATTCAAAACTTCTCAAAAATGAAGTCTAATATATTGCCGAATTCAATTAATAGGAAAATGAAATTTTTATGATAGGTTTAAATATTAGAAATAGAATACATAATAATTTAGAAAAAATAAAAATAAAAAATAAATTGGGGTATTAAAAAAATGAAAAATATAAAAATTTTTTTGATGTTTTGCCTTTCATCACTGTTATAGGTGTTGCTCTGTATGTACAGTGGCAAGGCAGTCTCTTCCATTTCTTCCTCAGTGTCTATATTCTTTTTTTTTGTATGTCTTCAAAAATTTTTTACATCACAATAAAGTCACATATAGAATATAGGGGACTCCCATATATCCAACATCAAACTCTTTTCCCCCTTCCCCAGCAATGATCTTTTCACATGTGGATGTTACATTCGCTGCAACTGATATATAAATATTGAAACAACCATGGTTCCATTATGTTTTACATTATGATTTCTATTTTAGAGTGCACACTTCTATAAATTTTTGGTTACATTATGGTTTACATTTTAGACTATACACTTTGTAAATTTTGGTGAGGTTTAACATGGCCTGTATCCATCATTGCAGGATCATGTAGAACACCTACATTGCCCCCCAGTTATCCCTCTTCCAACTATTCTATTCCTCTTACACCCTCCCCTCAGGGCCCATAGGGAAAACCATGCTTCACTGCTTGAAGGACAAGATTGCTAGATACTTGCAACAATGCTGAGGGCTTAACACACTAGTCTGTCCTCCCCAATTGGGAGCCACCCATGCTCTTGAGAGACACCCTCCCCTCTGTTTGCGAACATCAGGCCTCCACATGATGGTGGTATAACACCTTCCTGCTCATTGTATAAATTGGTTACGGTATTTTTTATTATGGCCGTTCTAGTGGGTGTGAATCAAAATAATGTTACTGAGATTCATCCATGCTGTTGCATATATTATTAGTCCATCCTTTTTATTGCTGAGTAGTATTCCATTGTGTGAATAGTCCACTTTTTTTTTTCCTAACCTATACTCTTCTTCATGGATAGTTGGGTGGTTTCCAGTTTGGGGCTGTTATGAATATGAGTGCTCTGAACATTCTTGTACAAGTCTTTTTGTGGATTTATGTTTTTACTTTGAGAGTTAAGTCCTTAGGAATAGAATTGCTAGGTCATAGATATATGTTTA
Organism: Dasypus novemcinctus; assembly: GCF_030445035.2. NCBI lineage: Eukaryota > Metazoa > Chordata > Mammalia > Cingulata > Dasypodidae > Dasypus > Dasypus novemcinctus. Next base: position 152,249,434 of record NC_080673.1, on the reverse strand, counting down.
ACTTCATAAGAAATGGTAAGTAATTTTGCTTTTTACACTCCTCCCAGCGGTGTTAAGAGTTTCAGTTATTCCACCTGCTCATTATGCACATCAATTTTTGGTACCATCAATCTTTTATTACTTTAGCTTTCTTCTTCTTAATATTATTATTTTTTTATTGTACTGGGCCGGGGAATAAGCCCAGGACCTATTATGTGGGAAGTTGGTGTTCAATCACTGACCACATCAGCCCTCTGAGTTGGTTTTTCCATTTGTTTTGCTTGTTTGTTTATTTGTCTTTAGGAGGCACTGGGGACCAAACCCTGAACCTCCCATGTGGGAAGCAGGAACTTAATCGCTTGAGCCACCTCTGCTCCCAATATCATTATTTTTAAGGTGTGATAATTGTATGGTAATTACATGTTTTAGAAAGTGTATTTATCTTTTAGAAATAATGCTGATTTTAACAAATGAAATTATATGCTATCTGGAATTTGCTTCATAATAAGCTATTGGAGGTGAAGGGGTGGTAAGGGAAGGGCAGGAATAAAGTGATGATTTTATAGCTGGAAGAAGGAAACCTGGGCTTCTTTGAACCATTATCTCCAATTCTTGTGTGCTTGAAATACTTCATAAAACTTAAAAATCAAAAAAACTGGAAAAATACATTTTTCAAGGAATCAAATATTTAAGCTGTTGAACCAGTCGCAGTATTTCATTCTAGGACTTCTATCTCTTGGGTACTAAATAACTGCCTCAGAGCATTAAAAGATAATAAAGTATCAGTGCTTATATTCAATTTCAAACTAACCTTCTTGTAGAAGAGGAGATCATTGATACTGTCAGTAATACAACAGCCTTCTTGTTTTATGGTTTAATTTTTTCAGAGAGAAAAATGTCTCAGAGTGGGAACATCTTTCCATTTAGAACTTTTCTGAATAAAATGGATGATTTAGATGTATACTAATTCCTGTGATATCCTGATTGTGTCAGTTACACCATCTTTCTTCAAAGAGAGGATCTATCTGGGGTCGGGGAGAGAATAGAAGATTTCATAAACAACTCAATTTACTCTTTTTTTTTTAATCCCTCTGGGCATTTTCATTATCCCAGGAGCTCTGGGCACTTTCATTATCCCAGGAGCATGGAAACTACTTAAAGCCATTGTAATGATACTTTATTAAATCATTAGCATTCTTTTCAATGTCTTAAGGAAACTAAATGACTTGCCCCAAATGATAGAGTGAATGAGTAAGAAACATTGCCTTGGGCAACAGACTTCTAACATATTATTATTTTTCTTTACTTCTCTTAGTAGTGATGTCATACATGCCAAATATTAGCATTCTCATCTCTAACCATTGCTGTTTTTTTATAGACCATAGTAAGGACACCCCCAAAAAGGATACCATCTATACCCAGTCACACAAGATAACTGGCCATTTTTATGGTCTTTGACAATCCAAAGAAAATTCTAACATTAGAATAGGATAACATTCTAAACATTATCCCTAAGAATGATTAATATTCTCTTGGGAGGGAGAAGAGAAAGTTCCCATTGCCTATCAGTAGCTTTGACAGCCAGACTTTCATTTCCAAGCACACATAGTACTCATTTAAAAAGTATAAAGATATCAAGTGGCTAATGTCTCTTTTCTTTCCAAGGTTTGATGGATGATTTCATTTTGTGATCTTCAAATTTGCAAGGATGTGATTTCAAGAGAGTCATTTTGATTTTCTAAGTCTAAGCTAGAATTGAAGTGTTACTTTTTTTGGTTGTTAATTATGAAATCTTGAAATTCATCTGACATACTTTTGAGTCTTAAACACCAAAAAATGACACACTCCAAGCATCCTAAATTATTTTACTTTACCTTGTACAATTCTCAATTCATGAACTGCTCTTAATTTAAACTCAGTTGGACTGTAAGTGATTATGATAAATGTAAATGGCTCTAGACAGTCCCCAAACCCGGCATCTGCCCAAGTTAAGGACTCCTAAACGTCACAAAAGCAACGTCAATAGAATTTCCATTTCCAAATGCCTTTGTACATGAATACAAGTAATCTAAAAGTAGAATTTTAAAGCTGATAAAAGTTCGTTTTATGAATGGACATTTTTGCAAATTTAGGTATTTAAAGTTTCCTTGTTTTGGCAGCCATTATTTAAAAATTATTTACTTTTTCTCCAATCTCTTTGAGGACTTCCTTCCTCCTTGCAGCTTGCTTGTTGTTTTTGCTCTCTGTGTCCATTCACTGAGCATTCTTCTGTGTTTTTTACTTGTCTCCATTTTTTTGTTGTGTCACCTTGCTGAGTCAGCTCTCCATGGCGCTTGTAGGCCAGGGCTCTCTGCAGTGTGCAGGTGAGCCCGCCTTCACAAGGAGGCCCCGGGTCGTGAACCCAGGGCCTCCCATATGGTAGACGGGAGCCCAACTGATTGAGCCACAGCCCCTTCCTCTTTGGGGAATTTCAAGTTCAAATCATTGAGTTACTAGATGTAAATATACATCTGTTACTAGATGTAAATATACATCTAGTAACTTTCATACACTTTCAAGTAGAGGCTTAGAAGGCTATTTCTTTCAAAATATCAAAATTCCAGTCTAAGATCCTTACTTTTTTAGGAGGTACTGGGGAGTGAACCTGGAAACTTGCACATGTGAAGCACATGCTCAACCACTGAGCTACACCTGCTCCCCTAAGATTTGTTTTTAATATTCATATTTGGACATTTCTCATGGATGTGTCATGTCTAAGACAAGATTTAGCTCCATATATAGGAACAGAGGTTGTAACCAAGAGGTGTTAAATTTGAAGCAGGAAAACCAACCAATAACAGATATTTTCATTCCAACAGCTTTTTAAAAAAAATATTTATATATTTATTTATTTTTATCCCCTCCCCCACCCCCACCCCACCACCCTACTACCCCACCACCCCAGTCGTCTGTTCTCTGTGTCTATTTGCTGCGTTTTCTTCTTTGTCCGCTTCTGTTGTTGTCAGCAGCACAGGAATCTGTATTTCTTCTTGTTGCATCATCTTGTTGTCAGCTCTCCGTGGGTGCAGCTCTCCTTATGGGACGCACTCCTTGCGCGTGGGGCTCCCCTAAGCGAGGACACACCTGCGTGGCATGGCCCTCCTTGCGTGCATCAGCACTGTGCATGGGCCAGCTCCACACGGACAAGGAGGCCCGGGGTTTGAACCGTGGACCTCCCATGTGGTAGACGGACGCCCTAACCACTGGGCCAAGTCTGCTTCCCTCCAACGGCTTTTTGGACAATCATTTCTTATTGTTTAAGCCCCACATCCAGATTGCTCCACTACTTATGAGCGGCAACAGGTTAGCATAGTGGATTGGGCTCAGTAATAATTGACTAAATTTTGCGAGGGAAGTTATATTATCTAATAATGTTCATAAATTTTTGGTTTCACAAGATCTCAAGATGGATCATGTGGGAATGTCAAAGGTCCACAGAATTATTATACATGTTTTACAGATGAGAAAAATAAAGCTCAGGAAAGGTGAATAGCTTTCTGAAGAAAAAAAACATTGTCAGTATAGTGTAAATATTTCCCAACTTCTTTGGATAGATTTGCTCTATTTGATTAGAGGGAAGAGAAAAAACATGACTAAACTCTTGATTTCAATTGTTTCGTTTGCCGAATGTAGACATGACATCAAACTGAGTTTTAACTTCTTAAAGGAGAAATTAATTAATATCAGTGATAGAGTTGTTCTCTTTTGTGTATATAAACATATTTGTGGATTATTTTTTTTCCTGAAGCATTTCTTAAATCTATGCTTCTCAAATGATCTTATTTAAAATGGGATGACATTAAATTTTTATTCCAGTTGTCTTGATATAACTAGACCACTGTAATAAATTAAGGGCCTTATAACTAGTATTATGAAATGGGATTCTAGCAGTTACTAAGAAAATGGCAAGCTATAATTCTCATATAGGCATAAAAAGTATTTCTTTGTCTCATAAATTACTGATATTTTGTACATATTTAATAAGCAGTTGTAGAATTTTCTTTACTTTCTATAAAATATAAGTCAGGATCTCAAATATTTGATCAATAGTTTTCAATCTTCTTGCTTCCCTCAAAACAGATAAGGGATATATTATATTCCTTTCAGTAACAGCAACTTACAACAGAACCAGACAGTTTGAATTTTAATATAAATACAGGACATTTGGTATAGTTCCTGTCACAGATTCTGTGTGCTCACTTCCTATAGCAGCAACTTCCCCTTATGCTAGTCTGTCTTTTGCTGGCCTAGGCTACAGGTTTAGGGTAATCTAGCACGATTGCTAGTGGAGATAGATTATAAACCTTGAAGGCTCTAGATGTGATTTAATCTTGTGGCTCAAGGGTCAATAGTGGTGGATAATCACTTATGCTCTACATCATCTTTTTATTTTTTAATTACTTTTCTCTCTCCGCCCTCCTCCCACCCACCCTGCTGTTTGCTGTCTGTGTCCATTTGCTGTGGGATCTTCTGTGTTTGTTTCTTTTTGTCTTCTCGTTTTTTTTTTCTTCTTTAAGCTTCACCAGGATTCAATCCTGAGGACCTCTGATGTGGGAGATAGGTACCCTGTGGCTTGCACCTCCGCAGTTCCTGGTTTCCGCCGTGCCTCTCTTTCATTGCATCATCGTCTTGCTGCTTCACTCCTGAACAGTCCTGGCTCTCTGTGCCGGCCTCCACATCTTCGCTCATCCTTTATTCTAGCCATTAAAATGGACAGCACCTCACCTACGCTCTGCTGAGTACTTCTTGTTTTCTGCTCTGGGGCTTCCTTGATGGTTTAAGTGGGACACACCCAGGAATATACAACCTAAATGTAAATTTTTAAGGGATTTAATACCCTTCTGGAAAAATCATTAATGAAGGGAGGCCTGGGTGGATAAATACTCCTATCTCCCTTTCAGCATTTTATCGCTCCTCACGCCCCAAACCGCATCAAGCTTCAGGCGCCCACAATGATGACCTACTTAATGTAATTTTTGTCCTTTTCCTTCTGTTTCCTGGGATCACTTCCCAAATAAACTTCCTCATGCAGATCCTTGTGTCAGGTTCTGCTTTCCGGGGAAACCTAGCCCAGGTCCCATTGCATGTTTTGTTGGGAGTCCCCAAGATCAACGTTAGGCTCAATAATTTGCTAGAAGGCCTCAAAGAGCTCAGAAAAGCTGCTGTACTCACAGTTATGGTTTATTAGAGTGAAAGGATACCAATTAAAATCTTCAAATGGAAAAAGTTCTTGGGACCAATCTGAGAGAATCCAGGCACAAGCTTCCAGGCATCCTTGCACAGTGGAATCAAATAGGCAAGCACTTAATTCTCTCAGTAATGATATTGTAACAACACACACAAAAGGATTACCAACCAGGGAAGCTCAACTGGGTTTTCCTGTCCAGGGTTAGTCATGCAGGCATGCAGTGTGCAGGTGACTGACCTTAGCTACTCTGATTCTGGCTCCCCAGAGGTCAAACTGGTACAGTGTGGGTCAAGGATTCAGAGGTTATCTTCTAGGAGGTCAAGGGCCACTCTGTGAGGAAAGGCCTTTCTTTGGAATGTGCAGAGTTTGAGCAACCCAAGCCTGTTGAGCTAATCCTTTATTGTTCACACGTATTTCTTATCTCCCTAACTAGAACATAAGGACCTCAAAGAAAAGACTCATATATTTGTACAGTTTTCTCCCACGTGAATACTTACCTGGTTGTCCCTGTTCCAGAGTCAAAGCAAATCAGCATTCCTGAATTCCTGAACCTAGCTTTTTTCCCAAGAGCATGTTTCAGGGTTACATTTTGAAAATGGTTTCATATCTATTTTCATGTGGTTACTATTCACCTCCATGGAAAGCTCATGTCTACTCTTGTTGACCCCACTAGCCCAATTCTGGATCAGGGTCAAGGCCAAGGTTATTTTGTTGGGTTACTGAGGAGTATTTTCATTGTTAATGCAGAGGGGTTAAAAGATCAAGCTTGCCCAGAAGCATCTCCTGTTGACCCTTCCCTTTTTGGCTGTCTTCCACCCATGTACTCTAAACCAATTAAATCAGAATATCTGCAGGTGGGGGCCTAGGGCCGCAGGGATTGTAATAAGCAACCAAGGTTGAGTGAAAGTCACTAACGTTAGAAAGCCAAGATTCAGGTGAGGGCTCAGGCAGGCAGGTCCAGAAGAATCTCATGGCCTACTTTGACTGGTTGTAGCCTAGGTCCCAGGCAGGATATGTGGCTGTGGACTGACAGCACTGACTCCCCTGTAAGCTTGTTAGAAATGCAGAATCTTGTGGGAAACTCTTATATATTCTGAATGTAACATTTTTAAAAAAATAAAGAGATCATGGGGGTGGGGGAGAAAGAGGAATCTCTTACCAGCAGACTTAATGAACTAAAAATCTGCATCTTAACAAGATTGTTAAGTGCTTTATTTGTAACTTAAAATTTCAGAAACAGTAAACTAGACAATTTGGTGCTTCCTTGTGATCTAAAGCATCAGGTTAGGATTAGAGGCTAAAACTCCAGCTGATAATACAGTGTTCCTTGGCCAGGCACATTTCCCTCTTGAAGATGGTCGGTGAAGGATGGAAATGAATTCCTGCCATTTCCATTTCATTCAGTCTATCATCTTTACCTTACTAACAGTCATTTATGTTTGAGAGGGGTGGAGAGATACCAGAATAGGCCCAACAGCTCTATGAATTTATGTTAACTGAAGGAAACCCCATATGGGTCCCTCTGGGTTCTTGCCCAGAGCAGATGAAATGGAGTCCACACCATGATAGTCATGAGCGAAAACAGGTTTATTAATGACAGCAGAGGACAGGAGTTGGGAGTGTCTCAAATCTGCCTTCTCATTAAGGGTTGTTCTCATACCTTTTATACCGGCTAAGAAAGTTAATCATTAGTGAAGCAGGCTAGTAAAATAGGGAATCAATAGATGGATCTGGAACCTAGCGGAGAGTCCACATGGACATCACTACCCCCCAAGATGGCTGCTGGAAGAGCCTCTCCAAGGTTCTGCCATGGAGAACAAGACTTCCTCTGGAAGCCAGGAGAAGCCCTGGATATTCCCCAAGGACTTTATCATTGGGCCCTTATGGGGGATTGATGGACGGGGTAATCAATCAGAACAGTAAACAGCTGGACTTTCTCCCCTGCCATTAGCAAAGAGGTGGAATAATTAATGGCTGAAAAAGCAGGTGCAAGGACTGAATTTGCTCTCTCCCCTTTGGACCCCTGTTTCTGCCTTCCGCGCATTGCTCTTGCTGTTTTTCCTCTCCTATGAGTGCCACACAAATAAAAGCTGGGCCATTTTAATCTATAATAGGAAATTGTAGTCTAATTTACAGACTAGCAGCCCACTTTATCACTTTTTCAGCCCCTTCCTCTTCACCTGGGACCCATGATCTGTTATTTTCTCTCATTTCTCGTCCCTCCCTACCAGAATAAATTACTGGCCTACCTGACCTGATGTGCTCTTGAAATTTATTTCTGCAGCATAGTCAAGAACCTAGACAAAATCCGATAACAAAAGGATGCATAAATATATATATGTATTTTTAATACATAAACTCAGAGGCTTGCTTCCTGTTAAACAGATTTTCTAATAAACATTTCATTCCAGAAGTCTGTGAGGTTATTCCTATTGGATTGATTGTAGGACTTAGAAATGATCCCAGATGAGCAAAATGGAGAGTCAGATGATTTCTGATATTGCATGGTGAGAATTCAAATGTTTTTCTTGTAAAGTTGGTATTACATCACCATCCAGGTTCCACAGAATGAAGGAATAGAATATAAATTAGAGTGGACTCACTGATATTCTACTATAAAACAAATGTGACTAGTAATGGAAAAAATTGTAGCACTGAGGTGGAAAAAGTGGTCACGGTAGTTGCTGAGGGCAGGGAGAGGGAAGAAGAGATGTGATGTGGGGGCATTTTTGGGACTTTGGGTTGTCCTGAGTGATATTGCTGGGTCAGATGCTGGGCTTTGTATATCCTGCCATAACCCACTGAATGTACTAGGGGAGAGAGTGAACTACAGGGTAAACTATTATCCATATGGTGCAGCAGTACTCCAAAACGTGTTCACCGAGTGTGATGAGTGTGCCACAATTATGAGGGAGGTTATTGGTGTGGGAGGAGTAGGGTGCGGGGGTGGGGGGTATACGGGAAACTCTTATGTTTTTTAATGTAACTTTTTTGTGTGATGTATATATCTTCAATAAAATACGTACAAAAATGATGGGGTGAGGGGTTGGGGAGTGGGTTATATGGGAACCTCTTATGTTTTTTAATGTTTTTTAATGTAGAGTTTTTAGTGATCTATTAACTTTAATAAAAAAAGTTTTTAAAAAAATGTTGCCTGGAGGAAAGGGAAGGATCGGAGACATGAATTACAAAGGTACAAGAGAAAAACTGGGGGAGTTCACTATCCAGTTTGTAGTGATGGTGATGTGGGCTATGGGTGGAAGGCTCTTTGTCTCTTCAGAGATAACTAAGTTGTTTGACTTGTGGGTGTGGAACGGTAAGAGGCTGCAGTCCTGCTCTTAGGGACCAGCAGCGGCTCCAGTCCCAGGAAATGTTTAACAATGCGAGGGCTATAAACTTTAAGTATTTAGGGGAAATGCAAAAACCAAATACGCTAAAGGCTTATCTAGAATGTCTGGAGTCCATGCTAAAAGCTTACCTAAGATGTGGAAGATATATGCTAATTGAAGCCTATTGAGAACTGAAACAAAGGGACCATTTGGCCTTTCCTCTCTGTATAAAAGACGTTTGAAAATCTTGTTCGGGGCTCGGGATTCAAACTGAAAGCTCCCGAGTCCGGCCGGCTGTCAATAAACCATTTTTCCTTCTCAAAATCATTGCTGAGTCCTGGCCTCTCTATACTCAAATAATTGAACTTCTCTTAAATTCCACAACAATGGTACATGTATTCACACATATATGTTTATATACTTCCTTGTTTTTTATTTCAATAAAATATTCACTAAAAATGAAAAAATAAAAAACCTGATGTGTTTAGCTTGGAACCATTCTAAAGTATGTTTCTTACCTCACTGATAGCAGTCGCTGATTTTATTTCCTTAGTAGATCTAATATATTCATTCAATGTTCTAGCTTTTACCTAAACAATAAAAATATTCACCAAATGGATAGTCAAGAATGGTAATTCAACTTCAAGAGCATAGACTCAAGTGAAATGTTTTTATTGCACTCCATTCTAAAGAAAACAATAAAATAAAATATGGACTAGAGTGGACTTACTGGTATTCTACTATAGACTTACTGTGATTCTAGCAATGGAAGTAATTATATCATTGATGTGGAGACAGTGGCCACTGGAGGTGCTGAAGGCAGGGAGAGGGAAAAGCGGTATAATATGGGGGCATTTTCAGGACTTGGGATTTTCCTGAATGGAAGATGCTCACACCCCCTTGATAGCACTAACCACACTAACCACACAGTACTCAAGTCTTAGGCTCATGTGTCAGCCTCTCCCACAGATTGGGTACTCCTTGAGAGGATGGACCACAAGTCACAATTGTTTGAAAACATCCATAAAATAATAATTGCTATGTGCCAGGTACTATGCCCACTATAGTTCATCAACTATAACTTCTTATAATTAGGGAGTTTCTTCTTCCCTGTGACATCATACCTGAGTTCCCCAAAAGTCCTGAGACAAGGATCCATGTGCAAGTGGGACAGTGGGGAAGTGAGACAGGGAAGGGCAGGAAGCAGGAAAAGGCGCTATCCCTGGGGGCAACTGGGACTTAGTACTGCTAAGAACTTGGGAAAAGGGCATAAAATGCTCCTGAGTTATCACTCTAGAAGAGTTTGGGTGTTTGTATACCAAGTCCAGTCAGCCCTTGGGGTGTAATTTCCTATCCCTCTGGTTTAGCCTGCCACCTTGTGTCTTGGCAGAGTACACAGCTTTGGGAAAGCCTCGGGCAAAGAGGTGCAAATACTGGCAGTTGGAAGGTAGCTGGAGCACGCTGAAGTGGCAGGCAGAGGAATTTGGGCAACGCACTCACAGCCTCTGCTACAATGCCCCCTCTGAAATTCTCCAGGAGGAAAGCAAATTAGAATTTTGAGAGGCTTCAAGTCATTCTTACTTGATAGTAGAGAATTTCTTCACTCCTGGGATACAACACAATTTCCCTGCCTTTGGAACTAAAGCACGTAAGTGATTGTAAGCCTGAAAGTTATATGACTGACCCAGTGGATAAAATCTAATATAAATTGGTACCAGTATTGTGTTTGCATGGTAGAAGAGGTTATAACTTCAAAGGAATATGTGAACACCTGCTTTAAATCGAGAAAGAGTTTTTTTAAAAGTTTTGGTCAAAACAAAATGAGGGGAAGTGGATTTGGCTCAATGGATAGAGCATCCACCTACCACATGGGAGATCCAAGGTTCAAACCCAGGGCCTCCTGACCCATGTGGTGAAGCTGTCCCATGTGTGGTGCTGATGTGTGCAAGGAGTGCTGTGCCATACAGGGGTGTTCCCCCCTGTAGGGGAGCCCCATGCACAAGGAGTGTGCCCCATAAGGAGAGCTGCCCAGTGTGAAAAAAGTGCAGCCTGCCCAGGACTGGGGCCACACACACAGAGAGCTGATGCAGCAAGATAATGCAACAAAAAAACAGACTCAGATTCCCAGTGCTGCTGACAAGAATGCAAGTGGACACAGAAGAACACACAGTGAATGGACATAGAGAGCAGACAACTGGGGGTGGGGTGGGGAGGGAGAGAAATAAAAATAAAAATAAATTTTTAAAAATGAGCACAAACTGCAAATGGAGATCATGGCCTTTAGTCATGGATATAAGCCAAATAAATATAAAGACATTTAAAGAAAAGTTAATAAGGAAGTCAGTGGGTAAGATCTAGGAGAGTATTCCCTAAAGGAAAAAAAAGGAATTAACACTTGTATAGTCATTTTATATGACTGTGGTTATGATCTGAAGATGTCTTCTGGGTCTTCAAAAGGTAATTTTAGGAGAACAAACTAATATAGAAGCAAAATATAAACAGCTAGAATCTATGATAATAGCTTATGGAAAATAATGCTATGCTATTTCTTTAATTATATCTGGCAGTTTTTAAATAGCTATTTTAGTAAACAAAAATGCAAGTTTTAAAAATAATTTCTTGGGTGGAACTGTCTGATTTACCCCAATTTGAGCAAGCTGTCTCTGTAAGGGCAACACAGGGTAGACTGTACAATGGGACAAATAACTGGCATCCTTGGGAAAAAGTCAATACATATGCAAAAGGTACCCATGTTTAAAAACAAGGTGAATGTACAACTATGTGATTATACCAAATACCATTGATTGTACACGTTGGATAGGTTATATGCTTTATTAATATATATCAATAAAACTGATTTTAAAAAGGTTCTGCACAAAAGCAGGAAGAGAGAATTTATCCGAGTAATACTAACATCTCTTAATAAAGAATGTTGCAATGTAAGAGGGTGTTATACATGAAAATATAGAAATGGGGATCAGAACAATGAAAACTGGCGTGTCCATCTAGCTACCATTGTCCAGGAGCAAGACACTGACCTAGGGAAAATAAATAGGCTCACTACAGGACTGCACCTGCTCCGAGTTAGAAATGACTCATAGCTAGTCAAAGTGAAACAAGCAGCAAACATTTGCAAAGAAATATAAACCTGGGTGATAAAGTGAGGGCGGGTGCCTCTGTGCATTGCTTCCCCAAAAAACACTTTCCCTGAAAAGAGTCCAGGGTCAAACAAACTTGGGAAACCCTACTCCAAAAGACATCTTCCCTAGAGACTGGCAGTGTTCACGTCAAAGCCCGCATTAGTAATCTATTCAACGTTGTTTACATGATTTGCCACACTTTCTTTTTCTCACTCCCTCTCTCTTTTCCTCCCTACATTCCTTTTCTCTTTTTCCTCCTCTCCCTTCTCTTCATGGAACATCCCAAAACATTTTATAGAACAAACCTTGGAAAATAAGACTTTAAAATAACAAAGTGAGTGTTTCAGGCAATTCACAGGAACTTACACATACAAAGGAACATTGTCCTCCAAAATCACCCTAATTTTCGTCAGTTTCCTGTGTGATCTAGAATCAGTTCATTTATTTAACCATTGAGCTTTACACTATGCAGTAATAATGGAGTTGACCTTTTCCAACCCATTTGCAAAATGAATGACCTGTCTTTGCCCTTGAGGAGACTTACCAGACCCTAACATGGGTGATGTCCACAGGATTGCACCCATTTTCATTGGTAGAAAATATTATAAATGTTATTTTCTATTATGGAGTCTTCATAAACAAGTGAATAGGTATGTCGGTTCTTGAAGTTCTAATTACTTCTTTGATCATTTTAAGACTCTTAAAACACTCTACTTTGAACTTGTTTTTATGTCAACGTGACCAAAATATAAGTCGAGGGCAACATACAATAGAAATTTTAAAATTCATAACCATGAGAGAAAAGGTATTGTTTTCAATCAATTGAAAGATATGAAATTAGAGAAAGATGTTTTTTGTGTGTGTTGTCAGCAGTTTAATTCATCAAGATTTTAGTAAGGTGATTCCAGATGGCTAATGTCTGCCCTACTTTAAGTGATTCAATTCCAATCAGTAGGTCTCAACATTTGATCTTGACAAGCATTTGTGTGCAATTTTTATGTTTTTATGTCTTGATAGAGCTCATTTCTTTGGTTGGAATATAGAGAAGGAAACAAAAATAAATGTTATACATTTATATGTTCTAACAAATTGCGAAGTGTTGTGTTATATAAAGTACAAGGAACAAAGGGAATGATCTGCTATGGAGGCAGCTCAGGCAAAGTGCAAAGAGGGATTCCAGGCAGAAGGAAAAGCAGGCGAGAAGGCACAGGGGTAGGAAAGTACTGGGACATTCGGTTGAACAACACTGACCAACCTGTGTGGGAAGAATGGGTGATAGTGAATCTGGAGAGATGAGCTAAGGCGAGTTCGTGAAGGGGCCTTGTTTACTGTGCTAAGACTGATTTACTCAGAGGGTGATGAGAAGCCATCAGGAATTTCAAGTGGGTCATAGAAAAGCCTGTTTTTTAGAAAGATCACTCTAATGCAGTGTGGGAGGCTGGATGAGAGAGGAGTCAGCCAGGAGACAGGAGCTGTGTGCACATTCAGGCCTGATTCAGGCAGTGGGGGTGGAGAAGAGGAAAGAGACGTGAAAGCCAGCCAGCCAAACCAAGGGGACTCAACTCTTCTGAAAGATTATGGAGACATAATGGGAGAGAAACACAACCACAGCACGCTGGAACGTGTGCATATTTGCCCGCCCATGTAGTCAAACTCAGATGGTCACTTATTCCTTAAACGCAGCATCTGAGAAAATGCAGATTGTGAATTTTCTTCTACTTGCCCATGCTTTGCAATTACTCGTAATTTTAGCCTCGTTCAGAATTTGCGGAGAAGATAGTTATTGGGTACAAGTCAACTTGGTCCCATCTATTAAAAAAAGAAAGCCTTACTAAGCAAATCAATATTATCAATCAGATTGCAAGAAAAATTCCTTCTGAAGGTAAATAGTTTTGAGCCTACAAGAAGCACGGAGGCACACAGAAACGTGGCAGGCCTTGGCTTGTCCGTCCACATGAGGAGCACAGCACTCTGTTTCCACGTCCTGCCTTTCACTCGAAATCTTTTCTATGATTACCAAAGGAGCCAGTGGGACTAACTTTAGAGCTATTAGAAAAACTATGGAGTTCAGATCAGTCAGGGTTCTCCAGAGAAACAGAACCAATAATATCTACACGGCGTGTGTGTGCGTGTGTGTGTAAAGAGATCAGAACTTAAACTCTACTTCTTGAACAACTTATTTGGGGACAGTAACCAAGTTTCAAAGAGTTGATTTACGAACACATTTTTAAACCATAGCTTACTATGTGAAAATTTTCAGTAATTCCTCTCCATTCTCTAAAGATCCTCCAGAGGTTTGTTTGTTTTACCAAATTCCTTTTATTCTAGACACTTGAAAGTAGTTCTTAAATTAAGATGATGGGAAGCGGACTTGGCCCAATGGATAGGGCATCCGCCTACCACATGGGAGGTTTGCGGTTCAAACCCCGGGCCTCTTTGACCCGTGTGGAGCTGGCCACATGCAGTGCTGATGCGCACAAGGAGTGCCATGCCACGCAGGGGTGTCCCCCACGTAGGGGAGCCCCATACGCAAGGAGTGCGCCCCATAAGGAGAGCCGTTTAGTGCGAAAGAAAGTGCAGCCAGCCCAAGAATGGTGCCGCACACACAGAGACCTGACACAATAAGATGATGCAACAAAAAGAAATACAGATTCCCAGTGCCTCTGATAAAGATAGAAGCAGTCACAGAAGAACACACAGGGAATGGACACAGAGAGCAGACAACTGGGGAGTGGGGGGTGGAAGGGGAGAGAAATAAATAAAAAATAAATCTTAAAAAAAAGTTAAGATGCCTTCTTCTCCATTGCACAGATTACTTAGGGGAGGCATTATCACTGTTGAGAGCAATTAAAATAATAATAGACACTATTATTAAATCACCTTCTTTGCTTTTGAATAAATATTTAGTACATTCATGAGCAACATCAGAGTTAAATTTTGTTTGACATATTCAAAAAATTAAATTACACTATTTTAACCAAGATAAACACTCAAATAGTTGTTTAATTTGATATTTTCAACACTTTTGTGTTGGTAGGACAGGTATAATTATCCTAGTCATCCTAAGTTTTAATGGTATTAATTTATTGTCCTTTGCAGAACTGAAAATAGGGCAAAATTCAATCAATACCTGAAACCCTAGTCACAGCTTCCAAGAAAGTTGTGAACTTCTAAAGAATCTGGGAATGTGTTATGACGTGGCAGTGAAAGTTGATTATTTTAATCCCAAGTTTCCAGTTTAGGCTCTCTGTCTGGGTAAGGATGCTGTCTATTGTTTCTAACGGCCACCAGTCACCTCAAAGGAAATTGTATTTGTCCCACACGTGTGCTCTTTTGGAGAGGGTTGGCAAAATAGGGAGTGACCCAAAGAACAGAAAAGCTCTGGAATATATTTCTTTAACCAATTCAGCTATTTTTAAAAATTAATTAATTAATTCCTCCCTCCCCTTGCTGCTTGCATTTGCTTTCTGCTCTCTGTGTCCATTTGCTGGGCATTCATCTATGTCTGCTTGTCTTCTCTTTAGCAGGCACCGGGAACTAGTCCTGGGACCTTCTGATGTAGGAGAGAGGCACTCAATTGCTTGAGCCACCTCCGTTTCCTGGTTTGTTGTGTCTGTCATTGTCTTTCCTCTGTGTTTTCTTCTTCTTCTTTTTTTTTTTTTTTTTTTGTTGCATCATCTCCTTCATCAGGAGGCCCCAGGTACCGAACCCAGACCTTCTTTATGGTAGTTGGGAGCCCAATCGCTTGAGCCACATCCACTTCCCAAGTTCAGCTATTAATGCTCTGTCATCCCGATCCTGGCATCCATGTTCACCCTGTAATGTGTTAATCATTTGATCATGAAAAATGCCATTACAAATGTCATTTTTAAATGGAAATCAGCTGATCCTGTGTGGAAGTCAGAGTTACCATTGGCCATCTCTGTTAAAAGTTGAGCTGGAGGTAAATTTCTGTGGTAAATGATTAACCTCATCATAATGTGAGCTCTTTCCAGGTCTCTTTGCTACACAATTTTGGTGAAGATTGTAGGGAGAGGTGGGAGGAGCCTCACACACAAAACTCCTGCCTATTTTTATTTTGTTTTTAAGGACATTGTAGCATAATGGAAGGGAGAGGGATTTGCCACTAAAAAAGTGAAAGGAAAGAGTGCTAACATTCTTGGACTTTTATCACGCTGGAATGAGAGGAACGAAGCTGAGTGACCTCCCCAAGTTCACAGAGCTGGTAAATGATAGAACTGAGGCTTGAACCTATCCTCCTGCTTCCTAAAGAAGGTCACATTTTTAAGAAGGAAGGTATTTATAAGGGGCGTACTAGTGAGTACAAAACTAAAGCTTATATTCTATCTTAAGAGTTAGATGCCAAGGGTAGTGGATGTGGCTCAAGTGATTGGGCTTCCACCTACCATATGCGAGGACCCGGGTTCGATCCCTGGGACTTCCTGGTACAGGTGTGTCCATACGGTGAGCCAGTGCCTGTGCAACGACCCACACAGCAAGAGGATAACACAACAGAAAGAGAGACAAAGGGGAAAGTCAAGGCAAGACACAACAGAAACCAGGAACTGAGGTGACGCAGGTGATAGGGAACTGCTTTCCACATCGGAGGTCTCCAGGATCGAATCCCAGTGAATCCTAGAGAGTAAAACAAGAAGGGAAGACAGAAAAGAAATAGACACAGAAGATCACACAGCAAATGGACACAGACAGAAAAAACAGCAGGGTGGGGGAGGGGAGGAAAATAAAAAGAGTTAGATACCAAACAGCAGACAAGCATAACTAGGTACCCAAAATGTAAAACCTACCAAGAAATATGTCCCCAGCATATAACTACGATTTTCAGTTGCCCCCAGCAGTAATCAAATCCTTACCACTCCCTTTATTGGCTTTTCTCCTTTCCATGTCTCACTTTCCCCTCTGCTGCTTTGTGGGATCACCTCCGAAATTAACTCTCTGCTCCCAAGTTCTCGTCTCAGGCTCCGCTTTCAGCAGAGCCCAAAGTAAGGCAGATAGATGAAGTAACTCGCCCCAAGACCCAGGATAGGTGTCCCCGTGGACTTTAAGACAACCCCGCTGTGAAGTAACAATAATACATCCATAAAACCAAGTCAAAAAAGAAAGAAGAAAATGTGGACATCAAACACATTTTCTCCAAGTTGCTTTAAAAATCAGATCTGCTCTTCTTGGGCCTACGTTAAGTGTGGTGCTGAAAGAATAACGGCTGCCTACCCGGCCTGTGTTCTGGGCAACTTGGGATAAAACTCAGATAGGCATGGTATTAGAGACACCAGAAAATCACTCAAGGAGATGACTAACTAGGAGCACCGAATCTGGTGATGAATGTGTGATAGTCACTCCTACATTAGGATCATAAGATGATACAGGGAGGAAGACAATACACAATTTGAGTGGCTATCAGGCTTCAGAGGAAAATTTTAGATAATCTTTCCAAGCCTGGTTCTGACTCTGTTACTAAATATGCTGTGTAGTTTTGGACATATTACTGAATGTCTCTGAGCTTCCATTTCCTCATTTGTCAAATAAAGACAAAAATTCTTGCTCTACCTGCTGCGTGGGGCTACTGGGAAGCTCAAGTGAGATATTGTGCTTGAAAGTTCTTTGAATCGCATAAAGCACTCAGCAAATATATAAGTAACTATTAACACTTCAACTGATTGCCATCATCAATTTGAATCATTTCTGCCTATGTTATATGAGAGGTATGGTGGACAAACTTATCAAGGGATATGCCAAATACTGTACCATATGACCTTGCTATGACATTAGTTATAATAGAGTACAATTGAATACAGAGCAGATCTGATTTTGAGCCTTCCTAAGAAATGATATTTTACTAATGGGGACTTTAGTATAATTGTTAATATGACATTGAGAATAATGTTATGCAACATTCCAATGTACTGCATTCTTCCACTAGAATGAATATTCCAGGGCCAAGTTCACTTCCATAGCGTTAGCTAATTGGTTAAAGACATGAGTTAATTCCTCAAGACCACTGTATACCAATTAGTGGTTATTTTAGCTGCAACAACGAATGAACTGAAATCACTGTATAAGGACATTTAACAAGATAAATATGAAGTTGTAGTCGCAGGGACAAGGAATATTAGAAAATGAACATTGGTTATCCTCTCATTGTTTGAGAGAGTCCAATAAATAGCATCTTATACTGAATCAATGGAGAAATGAGACAATGAAGTAAGGCAATTGGGGATGAAACTATCACTTTATTCCTGATAAAGCTGATAATGAAGAAGCTGGCTTAAATATGCAGGCAGGTGGGCATCTTAATGTAAGACCCCACTGGACTCCTTGTAAAACTCACAGATGGACAGAGCAGGCGAGTGTATGGGCTTTCTTGGCCAGCTTGCTCCCCAAGAAGGAGGCGATGGGAAGGCACTGGGCTGTGGATGTCACTTTCTCCTTCCATATGTACCCAAATTGAGTCATTCCTCCGCTGGGGAAGATTGAATGAGGAGAGTGGCGTGTGCCCAAGGCTGTGTCAGTAATGGGGATACCATCACACAGAAAGAAGTAGAAGATTTCCCCCCTGTGAAGAACTGAAGCCCAGAGAGAATATGTGACCTGCCCAGGATCATGTAGCAAATCGGTGGCAGAGCCAGGGCTGAAACCCAGATTGCATTCCTCTCAACTCAGCGCTCTTTTGCTTATGTTCAGAAACATCAGCACAGCAGAAATAGAACGTGAGAGGCCTGATTTATTAGCATTGCCCCTGAAAAAGATGGGTATGGTGGTTGTTTCGCAGACTACAAACTTAATATATAACAGTAGATGATGGATTATTCTCTAATATAGTGTCTTGATTGCGGAAAATAACATTTCCTTTATTCTCTAAAGCTTGGTGGAGGATGGTACTCAATTCAAGGAGCCACATTTTTTCAGGAAGATTGATAATATAAAATATACAAAGGGGTATGATCAAGGTGTCAAGAGGTTGAAATGGAGTTGGAGTTTGAAAAAGATCTCTCTGGAAGAAATAGGAGACTCATTTCTGTAGAGCTCTAGAAGGAAGAGGGAAATCAAGATCAGAGGGAGAAAGTGATATGGAGCAAGTTTTAGGTCAACAGAAGGAAGAACTTTCTAGTGTGCAAACGTGTATGTTTATGGACACACACGTGTGTGTCTAGCACAAAGTGAGAAGCAAATATGATCATGCCACCCCTTGTATAAAACCACTGATGGTTTCCCAGTGTCTTAGGATAAAGAACAAGGTCACTACTAGCCTCCAAGGCCCTTCGTGGACGGTCCCTCCTTCCATCCAGCTGTACCTACTCCCCCTGCTTCAGCCATACTGACCTTCTTTCAGTCCCTGGAGCACAGCACGTTCCTTCCCACCCCTGGGTGGTCCTCTTTTTCACACCAAACCACCTCCCCTTCATCCTACAGATCTCAGTTTCTCCACCCTCCTGCAAAGCTTTCTGACCTGGAGGAGGTCAATTGGCCCTCTCTGCTTTCTGTGTTCTTGCCTTCTTAGCCCTTATCATGGTTGTGCCTTTAGTTTTGTTGTTATTGTTGTTGTTGTTTGACCCTTTGATTAATGTTTCCCTTTCCTAATAACCCATGAATTCCATGAGGACAGAGAATGTGATTTTGCTCACAATATCCCTGTGCCTGGCACATTGTAAAAACTGAACATAGATCTACTAAGGAGGGAGAGGAGGGAAAGAGGAGAAGGAAGGAGAAAGAAAGGGGTTCCCTGGAATTGAAAATGATTCAAGCAGAAGATGAAGGACCATCTTTTAGGAAAATGGTTGGAAAGATTCCTGCACTAGATGGGACATTTGATTAGACAAACCTGCTCTGAAAATATTTACTAAGCACATACTATATTCCACATGTTAGATACCCAGGCGACAGTACTGAACCAGTCCCTGCACTAAGGTTTAAGGTATCTTTCAAGTCTAAGATCTTGGGATTTAAAATGCAGCAAATCCATTTAATACTGTAAGATAGAAAAAAGATAGAAAAATGAAAATGTACAGCTTTCTTGACCAGGTTTTCACTCCAAACTGCAGTCAAATCTAACTTCATTAAATATATATTACTGACCCTAAATATTGGAATTTTGGGTGTGTCATAGCTTCAATTTATAGAGAATGGAAGAGAGTAAACTAAGTTAATACCTTGTGGAAACCAACTATGAGAACTAAAAGCAAGGAACCATTCCAGTGACTCACTATGTAGACAATTAAATCAGTCCAACTGCAACTGTTTCCACTGAGTCCTTTCTAAGAGTTCAAGTACATGAGGACCAAGATGTGAAAAGCTCTAATTCCCTTTTGCTAGCATGTCATCGGCAGTAAAAGGCTCCATTTAGAAGTAATTGCATTTTAAAGATTTAACTTTAGTACTCTAAAACTGTGTACCAAGGATGAAAGGATGAAGTCAGACTTGCAGCTCCCTCTGTCAGGAGTATACAGAATGGATCTAGTGGGAACGCAGAGGCCAGAGCTGATTTTGGACTTAGAGAGGATGAAATGCACCATCTGCATGGGACTCCTGTGTTGATGTATTATTTCATCCTTTACAAGCACGCTATTCACAGTTGCTTGGGGGTCTCATTGATCATTATTAAATACATCTCTACTGCCTGGAGCAGCCCATGCAAGAGGCAGCGGGAAGGTAAATTAGTGTCATAATTCATGATCTCTGCCCTTGGGACATTAGGTTTGGAGCCCACCCTAGCAGTCACTGCTTTGTTAAGTTGTTTGATACTGGGCCTGTCTCTTGTCCTCTTGTGATTCAGTTTCAATTGCTCACGGCAGCATCCCCAGGACATTCTCCAATATACCCACGGAGAATTTCCTGTGCATCAAGTCGTCTGTAATTTAATTTAGACTTTCCCAAGTATTCCCTCATTTGCTCAGCCTTTTTCATGTTATATTGAAATAGTCAGAAAATCTGTTTTACTTAGATAGATGGTAGAGAAGACATGAGCAGCTTGAATAGTGTAGAACGTTTTTAAATGCAGTTTTGTGCACCTTTTTGGTATAAAGCTTTGCTCTGGAGCACAGGATCAAGAATGTGGTTACTGCCCTCAAAGAGTCGACAATTTAACAAGGGAAACAAAGCAGATACACAAGTAACTGTAATTTGCGCAGGGATAAATATTAAGTTATAGATAAGAGAGATTGTATTTGGCCAGGGGAAGTGTCATTCATGGAAGGCTCCCTGAGGAATATAGCATTTAAGAAAGATACAGAAGAATGGCTAGGCATTCAACTGACCAACGTGGAGGCAAGGGCATTCCAGGCAAGGAACAATATAAACAAAGATGGAGAGACAAGAAAAAGCAGGCCTGGAGAAGAATAGCGAGACTTCCAGAGTGAATGCAGCGTATTAGGAGTGGAGGAGGGTAGAGGGGCCTTCTTTTGGAAGGTCTGGGCTCTTCCCTATTTCATGTCTTTCTGGCCTGCCTTGCTTGCCTCAAGACCCAGTACCAGACAGACGCAGACACAAGAGGTTTATATAGACCGTTTAACCAGGGCTAGTTTATTACGCAGCGATAGGTAATTAACACAGGACCCTTTGAGGAATTGTGTGAATGCAGTTACACCAAAGATTGGGAGACTGGGGACACTTATCCACCAAACCCCATTCCTTCTTTGGTTTATGGTTTCTCCTGGAGGCATGAACTCCCCTGAACTTCCAAGCTGCATATGTCTGCAGATAGGGTTCCTGTGTCTTTGGAGAAAGCCCTAAGGCAGAAATGCACAGAGACCAAGGGTGGGCACTGGAAGTGGGACGTAGTCAACCTGTCTGAACTGTCTGGCACAGCTGAAATGAGAGGTGGTTTCTGAGGGTAAGTGAGGTGTGGGCATGTGTTAGCTTCCTAGGGCTGCCATAACCAAGTACCACCATCTAGGTGACAACAGAAATGTACTGTCTCACGGTTCTGGAAGTCAAGGTCAGCAAGGCTATGCTCCAGCTGAAACCCGCAGGGATAATCCTCCCTTGCCTGCTCTAGATTCTGGTGTTTGCCGGCAATGCTTGCCATCCCTGGGCTTGTAGCTAGATGCTTCACTTCAGTTTCTGCCCACATCTTCACGTGGCTTCTTCTCTGGCTCTCCTACTCTTCTTGCAAAGACCCCAGTCATATTGAAGTAGAGCAGGGGTTCTAAACTGCTTTTGCTCCACAGATCCCTTTGCCAGTCAGGTGAAAACCACGGACCCCTTACTAAGTCCACACCATACTGAGTATTATTTGATAAATATATCACACCCACACCAACATATCCCCATAAGAATGCTTTTTTGAATTTCCAGTTTAGGCCCATGGATACCCTGAAATCTTTCCTTGGACTGCTTGGGACTCCATGGACCCTGGTTAAGGACCCCTGCAGTAAAGCCTCCCCCATCCAGTAGGGTCTCATCTTGACTACATCAGCGAAGACCCTATTTCAAAAAAAGAGGTCAAATTCACAGGTACCAGTGGTTAGGACTTCAACATATGCTTTTTGGGGGTACACAATTCAATCTACAATAGGGCATGAACAAGCATTTGCTAAAGGACAAGGACATGATACAGATTCATTTAACATGAAGATCTGCTTAGGGGCTTTTCCCTTTTTATTTACCGTCTTAGTCTTTCAAAGTCTGCAAAATTAATCTCACAGAAACATGAACCCGTCAGGGCCTGGAGTTTAAGACTTTAATTTTCTGTTTAAAAAAGTGATCTGGTCTGGCCCCTGCTCTCATAGCTACTGCAATACATTGAGCTCCATAGAGACGGCTCCGGGACAAGTGCGAGCTGGGCGAGTGCTGGGTGACTCTGAGCCTCGTGGACGAAAACTAAGTAGATATGGGCAAAAGAGACCCTAAGAAGCCGAGAGGTAGAATGTAATCATGCTCATTCTTTCTGCAAACTTGCCCGAAGAAGCACCCGGATGCTTCAGTTAACTTTTCAGAGTTTTCCTGGAAGTGCTCAGAAAGGTGGAAGACAGTGTCTGCTAAAGAGAAAGGAAAATGTGAAGACATGGCCAAGCAGACAAGGCCCGTTATGAAAGAGAAATGAAAACCTACATCCCTCCTAAAGGGGGACAAAAAAGAAGTTCAAAGATCCTCATGCACCCAAGAGGCTGCCTTTGGCCTTTTTCTTGTTTTGTTCTGTGTATTGCCCAAAAATCAAAGGCGAGCATCCTGGCCTCTCCATTGGTGATATTGCAAAGAAGCTGGGAGAAATGTGGAATGACACCACTGCAGATGACAGGAAATTTATGAAAAGAAGGCTGCTAAGCTCAAGGAGAAATACAAAAAGGGTACTGCTGCATGCTTAAAGGAAAGCCTCATGTGGCCAAAAAAGCCTGAGTTGTCAAGGCTGAAAAAAGCAAGGAAAAGAAGAGGAGGAAGATGAAGAAGATGAGGAAGATGAGGAAGAAGAAGATGAAGATGATGACGATGAATAAGTTGGTTCTAGCGCAGTTTTTTTTTTCTTGTCTATAAAGCGTTTAACCCCCCTGTGCACAACCCACTCCTTCTAAAGAAAAAAATTGAAATGTAAGGCTGTGTAAGATTTGTTTTTAAACTGTACAGTGTCTTTTTTTTTTTTTTTTTTTTGCATAGTTAACACACTACTGAATGTGTTTAGGTAGCCCTGACCTGGTGGTCGTTTCAGTAGCTACTGGCCTTGCCTGGTACAGTATGGGGGTTATAAATTGGCATGGAAATATAAAGCAGGTTCTTGTTGGTGCACAGCACAAATTAGTTATATATGGGGGTGGTAGTTTTTTCATCTTCAGTTGTCACAGCTTATCCAAAGTAATTGTCATTCTTTTAACTGAATACCATGCTGTAATTGCAAACTAAAAGTTGTAGCTGTTTTGTTGACATTATGAATGTAGCTAAGTTTATAAAGTTTTTTAATTAAAAAAAGCAATCTGTTATTAAAGTATTGTCTAGAAATACCCAAAGAAGATTAAAAATACCAAAAAGACATCATTCACAGATTACTTAAAATTTTGTTCCATTTTGTGTGAGATAAAAATACACATATATTTTATTGAACTCATATTAATCATAGTTTTATATACTGTTTTTGTGACTAAAAATATGAGAACAATTCACAATGTGAAGTGATCTTACTTTCATAACTAAATCTTTTTTATGCAACTTAAAAAAAAAGATACATAAATCACTCAAAATGTTACATTAAAAAATATGAGGTTCCCATATACCCCATTCCCCACACCCCCTCCTCCCACATTGACAACTTCTTTCATTAGTGTGGTACATTCATTGCATTTGATGAGTACATTTTGGAACATTGCTACACAGCCTGGATTATAGTTTATGCTGTAGTTTACACTCTCTCCCAGTGTGAACACACCAGTCAATGTAAAACAACCATATAACTTATCAGGGTTCAGTTATGCATATGAATGCTGCTCCAGTGTGAGGACATTACCAGTGGGAATTTTGAGCAAATGAGGGTGTGACATCATTTACTTGAGCAACATTAAATAACCCCCATGCCATGACCTCCACAGAAGCTCTTCTCAAGTACTGAAGTAACCTTGAAATAACCTTTCCACTGTGCTTTCATTCTCTTTTAAAATTTTTCACTAAGATGAAAAACTAGCTGAGGCGTTGGGGCTGCTTCATCTCAGCAATTGCACCAAGAGTCTGGACTTGTAAACTTTCCACATTTGCTGCCTGGCCAGGTGCTCCCTCAGCCTTCTCTGTGAGGTGGGCAAACAACAGCCCAAGAGCATTCCCCAGGTTTCAGGGCAGGCTTCTGCTAGAAACATTTTTTGGGGAATAACAATGCATTCATCTCCTTCACTGATCTAGAAGAAAGAATAAAAACAGGCATGTTTGGTTGTTGAATGCACAGAGGAAATGCAGGGCAGGGTCCAACAAGGGTCTGGAAGAGTTAATGAGCCCCATCCTCCACCCGCCACCCCCAGGCCTAATCAATCAACCTCGAAGTGCTGTGCACATATGAGCGGCTGCTTACTTGTCTACCCAATCTAGCAATGAGGATGGTGACTGTAAAAGTCATTTCAGTGGAACGGATGTAGCTCAGTGGTTGAGCACGCATTTCACACATACAAGGTCCTGGGTTCAACCCCTGGTATCTCGTTAAAAAAAAAAGAAAAAGTCATTTGGGTCCATCAAGTCTCAGCATTCTTCCTTAAAAATTCCTGAAGGGGTTCTGCATGAGGATGAAAATTATAAAAGGATCAGTTAAAAAAATATATGAGCCCTGAATAAGACACAGTATGGACCGTTTAGGTATACGGTAGTTAGCTATATAACAATTTCCAGATGTTAACTGTTGGTCCTCCTCAGTAGACTACTGGATTCTGTTCCTGTCCTCCCGATCTTTCTCTTCTTCCACTAGGCCAAGTTCTATGCCTCTAAACTCTGCTGTACATCTGTGTTCCAAATGGGTCCATACATGTTCACAATGTGCTGTGAACAAGAGACTGATCACTTTCTCATATTAGACTTCATTCTCAATTCAGTTATTCAAAATATCTGTCTCCCACAGGGTTCTGCAAGGGTGTTTCTTTTGGTTTTATGATTCCTGTATTTTGTTTTTAAATTTGTATTGCCTAGTGCTATGGTATCAGTGCTTTATGTCCTCTAAAATACTTTCTGTATTGGGAAGCTGATTTGGCTCAACTGATGGAGCATCTGTCTACCATATGGAGGGTCCAAAGTTCAAACCCAGGGCCTCCTGACCCATGCGGTGAGCTGGCCCACACACAGTGCTGATAAGCACAAGGAGTGCCGTGCCATGCAGGAGTGTCCCCCGTGTAGGGGAGCCCCACGCACAAGGAGCACGCCCCTCAAGGAGAGCCGCCCCGCACGAAAAAGCACAGCCTGTCCAGGAGTGGCGCCACAAATGCAGAGATCTGGCGCAAGAGGATGACACAATAAAAAGGACACAGATTGCCAGTGCTGCTAACAAGAATGCAGGCAGACAGAGAGGAGCACACAGCGAAAGGACAAAGAGCAGACAACGGTGGAGGTGGGTAGGAGAAAAATAAATAAAAAATGAATCTTAAAAAAAAAAACTTTCTATAGCAATATGGGCATGAATTACATCCTCTAAATTTTAACAGGAAAAGAGCATATTCTGGGTTGGATGCTGCCTGGAATATAGTCTCTCATTACTCAAGTGAATTTTCTTCTAGAGTTGTGCCTCTGTTCTAGTACAAATGCTTCCTTTGCTGCTGCCTGCTGTGGAGGGTGGAGACTGGCCTTGGAGCCAACAGCTGTCTGGGCTAACTCTGTGTGTGTACTACAGGCACAAGGCAGGCTCTGGCTAGACGAGTTTCAAAAGTTCCTGTCACTTAGTAGCCTTGAATACTCTTACTGTAGATGGCTTTATTTTATTTTATTTTTTAAAAGATTTATTTCGTTTATTTATTCCCTCCCCCCTTGCCGCTTGCACTTGCTGTCTACTCTCTGTGTCCATTCACTGTGCATTCTTCTGTGTCTGCTTGTCTTCTCTTCTTGTCTTCTCCTGAGGAGAGGGTGGATCCTGGGATCTTCCATGTGGGAGAGGGGCACTCAATCGCTTGAGCCACCTCAGCTCCCTGCTTTTTTGTGTCTCTCATTGTCTTTCCTGTGTGTCTTTTTGTTGTTGTTGTGTGATCTTGTTGCATCAGCTCTCTACACAGATCAACTAGCCATGCAGGCCAGCTAGCCTTCACCAGGAGGCCCCAGGAACCGAAGCTGGGACCTCCCATATGGTAGACAGGAGTCCAATTGCTTGAGCCACCTCTGCTTCCCTAAATGGTTTTAAACTTTTGTGAATCTGAAAAAGTGAGAAGCCTAAGAATTTATTAGGTTTCAGTTAACATGGGAAATATCCTGAATATGTATGAAATGGAAAATAGTATATTTGAATAAAACAATAAGAACAAATAAAAATTCAATGAAAATGAAAAAAATAATTCTATTTAAAAGTTTCAATAATTCTGAGCTTGAAGTTTTTTATTCCGATGAGGTCATTCCTTCTTTGGATTTCTACATTGTAGGCTACTACTAGGAACACTGTCTTGTCTGTGTGCTCCAAAAGAACTTATGATATGATTTTCCTGAGAATGATTCAGAGAACACTCTGCATAAAGGATGTGCTCTTGCCAGGCACAAGTGAAGATCCTATGACTTGTCCATTGTTTTATGCCAAGCCCTAAAGTTGGAAAGGAACCCAAGTCACTAAAAATCACAGGTACCTCTTTATCAATTAAACAAAGCAAGGGACAAGAAAAATAAAATCAGAAACATGGAATTTCAGTGAACTTTACTGTAGAGACATATGACATATATATATGATTTTCTAGGAGTCAAAAAAAAATGGGAATCTAAACAATGTTTTTAGTTTTCTAAAATCCACAGAAAGCTAAGAATCAAATATTCATAAGAGAATGATCCCCATCACCAATCAAAACATCATTTAGGGAAGCAGATGTGCCCAAGTGATAAGGCCTCCACCTACCATATGGGAGGATCTGGGTTCGATCCCTGGGGCCCCCTGGTGGTAAGGAAGAGAAAGCATGCCTACATGGCGAGCCAGTGCCCCTGTGGTGAACCGAGTGCCTGCACAAGTGCCCACGTGGTGAGCCAAGTACCCACATGAGTGCCTGCATTGTGAGCCAGTGCCCATGCAGTGAGCCAGTGCCCACGCAGTAAGCCAAGTGCCCACGCAAGTGCCTGTATGGTGAGCCTAGTGCCTGTGCGAGTGCCCGTGTGGTGAACCAGTGCCCGTGTGGCAAGCCAGTGACTGCATGGTGAGCTGAGTGCCTGTGCACCAAGCCAAGTGCCTGCTCAGTGAGCCAATGCCCCCACAAGTGGGTCACGCAGCAAGATAATGACGCAACAAAAGAGAGATGAAGGGGAGAGTCAAGATGAAACACAGCAGAGACCAAGAACTGAGGTGGCGCAATTGACAGGGAATCTCTCCTAGAGGAGAAAGATGAGAAGAAAAGACAAAAAGAGAACTAGATGCAGAAGATGACACAGCAAATGGACATAGACAGCAAAACCAGTAGGGCGGGGGAGGGGGAGAGAGAGGAAGGAAAAGAACCCCCAAAACATCCTTTAACATATCCAAGAGAGATAGCAATCAATTTTTTTAAGCTTTAGGAAATTCTTCCTAATGACAAAAATTAATGATTACTTTTTTAAAAAAAGATTTTATTTATTTATCCCTCCCCCATTGTTTGCACTCTGTGTCTGTTCCTTGTGTGCTCATCTTCCATTTTGTAGGAGACACAGGAAACTGAACCCAGGACCTCCCATGTGGGAAGGGGGAGCCTAATGGCTTGAGCCACCTCTGCTCCCTGCTTGTTGTGTCTTTCCGTTGTGTCATCTCATTACATCATTTTATTGTGTCGGCTCACCGTGCCAGCGTGTCATATCAACTCGCTGTCTTGTGCTTCTTCTTTAGGAGGCATGGGGAACCAAACCTGGGACCTTGCATGTGGTAGGTGGGTGCCCAACTGCTTGAGTCACATATGCTTCATATAATTATTACTTTTTGGGATAGTGGGAACTGAGCTGGAACTTGCAGGACAGAAAATTTCTTTTGAAGGAAGGTAGATGATCTAAAATAATTTCCATTTACTTAGTAAACAACATGAATGAGTCTTATTCACTAACCCATACAAGATTCTCATTGCTTAGCCACAAAATAAATTTTCACACATTTCTCTTAAGTTATAGAACCCGGAACTGGACAGCTTATTGGTAAAATACACTGAGTTTTCACTTCCATACAGGAAAATTAAACACAAATTGATCATAAATCTGAAGGACAGCTTGGGGAACCAGAAAACCTTAGCACCCAGAACCTAGGCTTAACTAATGCCTCTGAATCAACCATTTATGGAGAGGAAAATAGAACCTGTGCGTGTATGTAATTATGTAACAAACAGCTTGGCTAATCTAATGTCGTTATTACTAATTAAAATGTTTTGGCCTTCTTTGACTATCTAAAACTTATTTTTAAAATATTTTTCTGACCAAATATAGATCTTGCCAAAAAGAAAAATTTTTTGTAATCATCAATTAGCTCTCTTCCACATAAAATATTCCAATTTTCTGGTGCTATATACACACATATATATTTGTTTAGTGATATTTTATACTACCTGTGTCGATGATAGACCTTATTCTTATAAAGTTTATGCACATGATTCCAGCTTGTTTGTTTCCATATTCTTATCCTTTGTCTCTTTATTGGAAAACAAGGGTAGGAGTTTTGGAATCAGATAGACATCATTTCAGTCCTGGGTTCTGTAACTTACTACATTAAGGAACCAAATTCTTAACTTCATGGAGCCCAGATTTTTTAAAATTTAATTTATAAAATGGGGAAAATAATTAACTTACTGCTCATTGTAAGAATCAAATGAGAAAACACTTAAAGCCCTCAGTGCAGTATCCTATGTTAGACACTCAATAAATGGGAGACTCCTCTTTTGAATGAGGTACCAGAGATATCCTCAATCTCAGAAACTTCAACAGTTGTCTAGGTTACAAGGATGCATGTAAATATTTGTTAGAAAATTAATGTTTTAATCAAATATATGCAAACCAAAAATTAAATACAGTATATATGAGACTTCTGATAGCAGACTCTGAGAAGACTGTGTAATTCAATCTATATGCTTCATTTCCCCTGAACTCAATCAAGAATGGAGTCAATCTACAAGCCGGATGATGTGAGGTCAAATGAGCTCTGTTTCTAGTTCCCTGCGTGAGTCCCACCCCAGAAGACAGCATTTGAAGACCATAATTGGTCACCTGACCCCGTTGGTGACCACCCAAAGTTCTACACAAGGGCCTGCATCCTCATTTCTTCATTTGAGGTTTACAGTGAATGCTAACTCACGAAAGTTACTAAAAAGTATTTTATAAATATACATTCCTGATGAAATGATTAGCATTCAGGAAATATTTATTTAGGTTGGGAGACACTGTGGGAAGGATGACTGAGATGCGACCCCTGTCTTCAAGAAACGTCAATCCTCTGTGGAGGACAAGATTTATTCTATGAATTGACCTAATTGCATACAAAAAAACACAAGTATCTAATTTTTTAAAAAATGAACTGAATTCAAGTAAGGAGAGAGTTGACAGGCTTTGCTACCTAGTATGTGCCAGGCACTGGGCATATATTACCTCACTTAATCTTCACAGCAATGCCAGGAAGAGGATATAATGCTTTGGAGTAAGTTGAGCCACATGCAAGTGAGGTGATTTGGAAGAAACTCAAATAACTAGGGAGTGACCATTCTAAGAAGGCAATGCAGGCCTCTGTGGGTTCAATGTCCATCCTATTTTCATGACCCCCGGGACAGTAGAGGGGAGAATGGATGGGAAGAAATCACTGTGAGAAACATTGTAAAGGAAGAATTTGCAAATTTTTATAACTTCTTGGCCATGGATGATATTAACATTAGGACTTTATTACAAAATCATTTGGAGCCCAGACTGAATTTTGATGAAATATTTAATAAATGAGACATAGAGGGAACATCAGGAAACAGAAATCCAATTAACTGTGTTGGAGGAATCAGATGAGTTTTATCCATCTATTTTAAAAAGATCAACTTAATTTAAATAAGTTTATTGCCCTCCTTTTATGCATTGTTTTTAATGTTGGCATTTTAAATTTAGGAGGCAATACTGTAGAGAGGAAAAAACATTAGGTTAGAAGATCTGGGTTTGAATTTTAGTCCCCAAATTACAATGACCTTGGGAAGCTCACAAGATCAGTCTTTTTTTTTTTTAAAGATTTATTTTATTTATTTCTCTCCCCTATCCCCCCATTGTCTGATCTCTGTGTCCATTCGCTGTGTGTTCATCTGTGTCTGCTTGCATTGTCAGGCAGCACCAGGAAACTGGGTATCTTTTTTTGCTGCGTCAGCTCTCCATGTGTGTGGTACCACTCCTGGGTGGGCTGCACTTTTTTCACACGGGGCTCTCCTTGTGGGCACACTCCTTGCGTGTGGGGCACCCCTATGTGGGGGATACCCCTGTGTGGCATGGCATCCCGTGCATGTGGCAGCACTGTGCGTGGGCCAGCTTACAACATGGGTCAGGAGGCCCTGGGCTTCGAACCCTGGACCCTCCATATGGTAGGCAGACACTATCAGTTGAGCCACATCTTCTTTCCACAAGATCAGTCTTAATCTTGGAGGAATATTAGTATCTATCCTGGTCCTTCCACCCATCCATCCTTCTATCCATCCATCTATCATCTACCCATCCAGCTATCCATCTACTCATCCATTCTTCCATTTATTTATTTATTCATTCAATATATATTTACCGAGCATCTACTTCCAGTCACTGAAGACATGCTAGAGTTAAACGAGGCTCAGACTCTGCCTTTGAAGAGCCCACAAGGAGTGGATGTGGCTCAAGTGGTTGAGTGCCCTCCTCCCACATGGCAGGTCCTGGGTTTGGTTCCTGGTGCCTCCTAAAGAAGACAAACAAATGAATGAGCAGGCAATGAGAAGACATCAAGCAAAAACAATGAGCAGATAATGAGCAAAAGAAACAAACGCAATAAAAAGACAACAAGTAGACAAGAGAGCAAAAACAAACAAACAGGGAGCAGATGTGGATTAAACAGTGGAGCACCCACCTCCCATATGGGAGCTCCTGGGTTTGGTTCCCAGTGCCTTCTAAAGAAAAAACCAACAGACAATAAGCAGATAACAAGCAAAAAACAATGAGCAGATAATAAGCACAAACCTTGAGCAAAACAGCAAGCAAAAACAACAAGCAAACAGACCAGGGAGCCATCTCAGGGGGCAGGGGTGATAAAGAATAAAACATTTTAAAATTAAAAGAAAAGAGTTCACACTCTAGAAAAACATTAATATGAAACAATGCAGTAAAACTGTCCTGGTCACAGCGGGCAGAAAGGAAAGGTCACTTTTGATTGGTGAAAGGTGGAGCAGAAAGATATCTCACTTCCTCCAGAGGAGAGAGGAAGGGCATGCTTCATGAAACATGTAACACTTGAGCTGAATCCTGGTAAGGTACAAGTAATTTTCCCCAGTGAATCTGGGGTTGAACTGAGGTTGGGATGTTGGGAAGGGTATTACACCCAGAGAGAATTGCATAAACAAATACTCCACGTCAAGCTGTGGTCTGTGGTGTGGTAGCCAGGAAGCTACATGCAGCTTGAGTTAACTGAAACAGAATGAGGCTAGAAAGGAAGGTTTGCCAGGCTGAGGAGGCTTAATTTTATTCTATGGGCATTAGGAAGTCATTAAAAACCCATAAACTGCAGTGAAATGATCAGATTGGCATTCGAGAAAGAATACTGTCTATAGAGTGGAGAATCAATGTGAGAATCAGATGAGATAACATAAAACACTGTAAAATGGCAGATCACTATATAAACTGTTTACTTTCATCCTTAGTTCAACATGTCATGATTTGCTATATTATTGATGTTATGTGGTTGATAGAACTTACATTCTAGGTAACTATATATTTATTTTAAAAACTTCTGAAACATAAAAGATTTTTCTTTTAAAAGTCAGAAATTGATTATAAAGGGAATTTTATAATAGAAAAAAGAGTGGGTAGTAGGGAACCAGAGGAGTCAGCTCAGGAAAGATCCTGCTACACACTCACACATACAATTTATTCTAATAATGAATGAAGAAAACTCACAAAAATTTCATCTTGTTTCAGAACTTTATCTCAAAAAAACATGTTGCTGATGAAGTTACCTAAAAGAGAATGTATGAAAATCTTGAAAATCTTGATGATCTTTACTAGATTAAAAAAGTGAATTAGAGATGTATGACCAATGACTCTACCATCAAATGACTAAGTTAGTTTTAAAATAATTTATATTGAGAGGAGCTTATTTCCTTTCTTTATTTTCTTTTTTTAGTGGGGGAGAAAGTGGTTTGTATTCAAAGAAATTATTATACACGTTATTTTCACTAGATACTAAATTAAACTACATCAGTATGCACTTCCCGAACATAAAGAAGTGAATTCAATTATTTTATCTATTACTTTAATTAAATAGCAGCTAAAAACAAGCACATCACAAATCCTTTGTGGTTTCACAATCATTTGAAAATAAATTCAAGAACAGAAATTTATAAGAAAACATTCAAATGAAATTACTGTAAGGGTTATGTATCACTCCTTGTTATATAGGTCAAGCTAATTTTCTTTCAGTATACTAATGTAGAATTTTCCCTACTACCAAGGTGTATAGGTCTACCTTGCTTCTATACTATTTTTAGCAAAGCAATTAGAGAGGAATAATTTCTGACTTGTTAACATGGCTATTTTCAAACTTGAGTGTGAGTAAGAATCACCTGGGTAATTTGCTCAAATTACAGATCTCAAGGTAACATCCCTTTTCACCAGATTCTGATTCAGTAGGTTTGGGATGAGATCAAGGAATCTGCATTTTAGGCACACACAGACCAGGGAATTCTGATGCTAGAGGTTCACAGACCATACTTTGAAATATTTTACATCACAGATGATTAAGCAAAACAACCTACCCCACATGTAGCTTGAATGTCAAGATACAGCTGATAAATGATCAGTTGTAACTGGAACATTCTTTTTAACATGAAAAGATAAGTTTGTTTCATGGAATGTTTATCCTTCGGGCAAAATCTCCAACAAGTTGACCAAGAGCCAAGGTCAGACTTGAGATCCAAGATGACTGTGACAAGGACATGTGCTTCTAGAGATTCCCAGCAGGCAATAGCGCTGCCCGTACTTCTCCCATTGAAAACTATTTTATCTCCCTTTATCACTTTCTTCTCTGATCTCCCCAGCCCACCACATATCATTTTAGGAAATCTTAATTAGCAAAGAAGCTTGAATCAAAGGTTTGGAGACACCCACTGGGGTCCCCCGAAACTAATTGGAGAGGAATGGAGGAAAAAAGGACAACTGTCAATGAATTTGGTAATTTTAGAGCTAGAAGTTGGTATGTGGAGAGCTAACCCACTAAATGTACAGTTGAAGAAACAAACAGCCAAAATAAATAAAAACAAAAATATATTGCTAGAATAGCCAGAAATAGCAGCCATGTACAGCAGGGGAAACAGAGAGATTGAGAGGTGAGAATTTTCTTGTCTGTTTTTTATTATTAATATTATTACTATTGAAATAATGACAATGCTTTAATAATGATTGAATTGATGAATGCACAATTATGTGATTATACCAAATACCACTGATTGTACACTTTGGATAAATTGTATGCTTTATTCATATGTATCAATAAAATGGATTTGTTAAAAAAAAAAAAACAGAAGAGACAGGAGGGGCCAGAAGACACCACCATGTGCCTTGCCATGTGGCAGAGGAGTCAAGGACCGCTGGCACCTGGTCTTCAGGAAGAAAGCATCATCTTGATAATGCCTTGATTTGGACGTTCTTCTCAGGCTCAAAACCGTAAGCTAATAAATCCCCATTGTTAAAAGCCAAAAATGAATGAATGAATAAATATATAAATGCAACTTACCAGAAACCATTTGAAAAGGATTTCTGTGGACCCTATTTCAAATGATATTCTTGCTCCTTTTAACTTCTACTATAATTATGATTTGCCATCCTTTCATACACAAATTAGATACAAATTTTCTATTACCCGAATGGCAAAAGGGGTTCTTGCAGGGGGACAGCAGGCCGTCTGGGATTTGGCAATTTTCCTTATCATTATGTCATTTTAAAATTTTAACCTGATCTCTCTTTTTCCTTATCTTCACTGATCATGAATAATGACAAAGATGCAAATTTACTAACTAAGTTTGACATATTATGGGATTAAGCCTGGAAAAAAGTAATACTTTTTCTGAGAGTTGAAGAAAACTCATTGATCTTTTTGTTGATGGAACACATAATTTGTTTTTTTACTTATTCCTTTCTTTCTTATTTGCTCCTATATTTTGATATTATATCAACCACTTAGTGGTTGATTTTATAAAACACTAGCAATTGTAATAGTAGGTTAATAACAACAGTATGATGGACAGGAAGAAAAGCAGCAGGTATATTATATAATCTGTGCAGACCACAACATGAAATCTCTGCCCTTCACCCTCAATTGAAAGAGCCGATCACAATGAAAATGGCATAAGTATCAAAAACTGAGAAACTAATTGATTCCTAGATTCAAGGCCAGGTGCTTTTTATAAGCCACTTCAAATCTTCTGTGAAATAAAACGGCATAAATAAATGCATGCATGTACACACATTCATACACACACAAAAAAACTATTTTTCTCTTTCACTTCACCATCATCATTCAATACATTCAACAAATATTTACTGAGTGCCTACTATGTGCCAGGCACTAGTAAGAATAACACAGCACCAAACGAGAGATGAGGCCCCCGGCTTTGCAGAGCTGAGATGCTGGAGAGAGGCAGACAGGCAGGAAGACAAACAGACACACAAGATAATCTCAGAAAGTAATAAGTGCTCCTAAAAATGTGATAAAGGGATGCAAGAGAGAGACTGGGTGAGAAGAGGCATTTGGATGGTAAGGCCCCTCTGAGGAGATGGGAATGATGAGAAAGGTCCTGCCAGGGTAAAGCACTGGGGGAAGTGAGCTCCTGGAGAGCAGTGAGAAGCAGGAACTAGCTTGGCCCATGAGCACAGTGAGAGAGGGAAGTGAGTGAGCAGGGCGGTGGTACAGGTTGCAGTTGGCAAGGAAAGCAGCTGTCGGATCATGCTGACATGCTAGGCATTAAGGATTAGTCTATGGGAAGCAGATGTGGCTTAAGTGATAAGGCCTCCGCCTACCGTATGGGAGGACCTGGGTTTGATCCCTGGGGCCTCTTGGTAAAAAGAAGAGAAAGTGTGCCTGCATGGTGAGTCAGTGCCTGCATGGTGAGCCGAGCACCCATGTGGTTAGTCGAGCGCCCACGCGAGTGCCTGTGTGGCGAGCCAAGTGTCCATGTGGCGAGCTGAGTGCCCATGTGGTCAGCCAGTGCCCATGCAAGTGAGTCACACAGCAATATGATGCAACAAAAGAGAGATGAAGGGGAGATTCAAGGTGAAGCGTGGCAGAGACCAGGAACCGAGGTGGCACAATTGACAGGGAACCTCTCTCCACATCAGAGGTCCCCAGGATGGAATCCTGGTGAATCCTAGAGGAGAAAGATGAGAAGGCTAAAAGAGAAATAGATACAGAAGATCACACAGCGAACGGATACAGACAGCAAAAACAGCAGGGTGGGGACGGGGACAAGAAAAAAATTTTTTTTAACTTAAAAAAAAAGAATCCTATAGGCTCTTAAAAAAATAAAAGGATTGGTCTAATGTTGCATAAGCAATAAGGGTCAGAACTCAGTTCCTCTGATTTGTAGTTCATGATCCTTTTGTTCTGCTCTTGCTACTCTGCTTCAGTGGGCGAATGACCGCTCACAAGTTCTGGAAGGCATGGAAGAGGTGACGATGGCCCCAGCTCTCACTCTGCCTTCCTGGGTGTGGCTCCCTCTCGGGGTTCTCTTGCTTTTATTTCAAGTCTCTGGAAGTATGGCAGTCCTACATAGACAAGGAAATACTACTGTCCCTGTTTCCTCGCGGCATAGTTGAGACAAGGAAACATTTTTAAAGGAGAAATTTACTGAATAGCAAGGAAAATTAGATGACCAAAGCACAGGTTTCTGAACCTAAGAGTCTTCCACCTGCAGTCCTCAGTGGGCTAACCTCCATCCTCAAATCTCTTTACCACCTGTGTTTTTTTTAATGACCAAGTCCTAGCTGTCATTTGGCATTAGCTCTTGGGGACTTGTCCTATTTCAAATGATAATTTTGAGACAAGTTTCCCCACAAAAACAGAATTCAACTTTAATTATTTACCTAAGAAAACTGTATCTTTCTGGTATAAATAAAAAGAAATATCCTCTGCCCTTCAGAATTTACTGTGGCAATAATAAATTACATTGAATCCAGAGACCCTTGGGGAGGATTGATTTCAACATTGATCTCACTGTATTACACTCAACTTCCATAAGTAAAAGACAAAACAAGGCCATCTCAGTCAGGTATAAGAATGTGAGCGTTCGAGTTGGAACAAAGAAGTTCAAAGGGGAAAAAGAAGACTAGGTCATGACAAAGACCTCAGAGAGGAAGGAGGTTGTGAGTTGGACCCTTGTATTTTCCTAGTATATGTCCTAAGGATAAAAAGAATCACAAAGAAACCTTAAACTACATTCAAGAATCTTAATGTTAGTAGTAATATTGGTATTGGTATTTTGAAAGTACTTCATATGTATTGCAGGAAAGAGCAAATGTCATTAGAAAACAATGTGTTAACTGTAACATGAAATAATAAAAATATAAAATGAAAGAAGTTAGATTGTCTTAGATTTAAAATAGATACATGATACCTTTCCTCTTAAAGAAGTTTTCATTTTCTAGCTCTGTACACTGAAAAAGTCTAGAAGTAATGATAACTCGGAATCCATGAGCACCTCTGGGACCCAGATTGTGATTGCTGATTATAATTTTCCACTAAAAGGAACCAGATCTCCTTGGAGAAATGGCTAAATCTGGATTTAGGGAAGGAAACATACAAGAGATCCTGGATCATCCCCTTATATTAGAAAGAAAGGGAACACCCAAAGATTACTGAGATCATCTCTAAAAGGCACAAGAACCAATATGAAGGAGCAAACAATGGCTAAAAGTGGTACAATTTAAGCATCACAGCAGTAACGGTCACAGTGGATTGACACAGTTATCAGAGAGTTGAAATTGCAAGGCAGCCAGGTAAACTGAATTCCGAAGAGTGACAAGCCCCTCCAAAGAGAGATGAGCCACACAAACTATTTCACCTTTGATAGAGTATGAGGGAAAGCAGCAGCCACTCAAAAAGTAGGTAAGAAGAAAACATGAAATGTTAAAGAATTCTTAAAGGTTGAATGTGGACTGGAATAACAATTTAGAATCTGTAGGAGCCCAAGACACAGAGGAGTCTGAACTTCCTCAGATGCTTCCATGGGCCTCTCCTGGGTGCTTATGAAAAAGATTAGCATGAGGACAAGAGAAGTGAAAGAACCCTCCTTGGTGGTGCACATTCAAAGACCCTTCTCTCATAAATGTGATGTGGGGGCGTTTTCAGGACTTGGAGTTGTCCTGGGTGGTACTGCAGGGACAGTTACTGGACATTGTATGTCCTGCCATGGCCCACTGGGAGAGTGTGGGTTATGATGTGGACCATTGACCATGCAGCAGTGCTCAGAGATGTATTCACCAAGTGCAACGATTGTCCCATGATGATGGAGGAGGTTGTTATGGGGGGAGGAGTGGGGGGAGAGGGGTGAGGGGTATTTGAGAACCTCATATTTTTTTAATGTAACATTAAAAAATAATAATAAAGACAAAAAAATTTTTTTTAAAAAGCAAAAGCCATATGTTTTAAAGGGAAGAGACAGAAACACATCCACCCCATGGTCCCAGAAATATTCCTGCTGCCTCTGAAGGAGAGGGAGGCACTACCTCCCAGTTCAGGAGAAAGTCTCCTGTTACTAAGGAAGTAATAGAAGCAAAAGCTATCTGCCACTGGAAGAGGGGCAGAAAACCCACTCAGGTCCAGGACCCTGCACTGATATAAAGCAGAGGACAACAATTGCTGGGAGTGTGGCAAGAAACCTGCTACCACCAAAGATCCTCCAATACAAGGTGAAGTTCAATTGTCATGAAAGGGGAAGGGGAGGGTACTGAGACCCAGGCACATGGAGCTTGCCTGTGACTGAGAATTAGAACAGAAAGACTCAGTAGCCCCATGGCCCCACCATATAAGTCTTACCCAAAATAATGAGAACTTGTAGTATATCGTTGGAGAGGGACATGATCTCAAAGAGAGAACTCCTCTGCCATACAGGTATGTGCGGCCTGCTAAGGCTGAGGGTGGGGTAGTAAAACTAAGAAAAATCATGTTGTACCCCAGGGTTCATACTAAGTATACAGTAGTTGTAGCTCAATGCTGGAAAATTTGAAGTCTGTATTGCACAGTATAAAAAAGAAAAAGTTAACAAGCTCAACTATTGACTAAGCTGACAGAAGAAACAATGTGCCCATTTCCAGATATAAATACTGTATACCACAGTATGTATTGTTCTTTCACACATTTCTGGCATTCAGTTAAAAATTATGAGCACAAAAAATAAGGGAAACCAAATCATTGCTAGGCACCAGAACCAAAGATGAGCTAGATGTTGGAACTATCAGTTAAGGACTTTAAAATAATTATGATTAATGAGAGTGTCAGTTTGAGATTATATTATGAATCCCCAAAAGAGAAAGATTGTGTTAGTAAACTCATCTATTTCTCTGGTTGTGATATGCTTTGCACTAGGTTCAGCTGAGGTGCCTTTGATTAGATTACTTGATAAGATCCTTTTAAAGCTTTGGATTGGACTACATCAATGAGGCATGACTCAGACTGACTCCCTTCCCCTTGTTGGAACTGATATAAATGGACTCACATAGACAGACAGAGGAGGAAAAAGGGAACTGCCATGTTTGATCCTGCCATGTAAGAGAGAGGATCACTTAAGCATGAAGTCCAAGAAGCTGGCCTATGGAGAAGCTCAAGAGGAGACCAGCCATGCTATATGCCTGATAGCTTACAGTTGAAATTGGGAAGAGAGAACAGCTGAGACTGATATAGGATGACCTAAGAGACAAGTCCTATGCCAGCTTGCAGCTGAAATCTGGAAGATAGCAGAGAAGCTGAACCTGAGAGAAGAAGCCT
This sequence comes from Dasypus novemcinctus, assembly GCF_030445035.2. Taxonomy (NCBI): domain Eukaryota; kingdom Metazoa; phylum Chordata; class Mammalia; order Cingulata; family Dasypodidae; genus Dasypus; species Dasypus novemcinctus. The sequence continues at coordinate 152,209,987 of NC_080673.1, read as the reverse complement.
GGAGGGGAAGGAGAAACCAAGCAGCGATCACCTGCCAAGTTACTTCAACACGTAGCAGCTGACTTTGGCGAAAAGCACCTCTTACGTTGCCTTTAGTTGGACTTTTCATAGCCTTGGAATAAAATAAATACCCTTTATAAAAGCCAACCCATTTCTGGTACTTTGCTTTGGCATCCCTTTTGGCTAGGGAATGGCTGTGGTGTGGCAGCAGGTCTTAGCAGTAGATGCAAGGACTTTGAGGATGATTCTTGGGTCCTGGGGGCCTGGGGGCACTGCCACTACTAGCGGCAGACTCAGATGAACCATGCCACCCTTGAGAATGGGCCCCCTAGCAGCATGATACCTATGTTGATGGCAGAGCCAAGTCAGGCCATGGCTGGGGCCACATCAATGAGGGAGAACTATGCCTTTGTAGGAAAGTACCATGTCTCTGACCAGCACATGGATGAGGCAGGAGGGGAATGCCAAGCACAACGTGTATGTCACGAATGTTTCCACAGGCAAGAAAGTCAAGTGTGGCTACAACAAGCTGACGGTCTGTGTCCTCACTCTGTCCTTTGATGCCCCTGGCTGGCTGTTCTGGGCAGGTAATGACCACAGCAGCATCTTCTCCTTCCTCTTCAAAATAATCACAGGGAAGCTGACCAAAGCCAAGCACCTGCTGATGCACAAGGGCAGCCCTATAACCAGTATCTCTGCCTATTCCTGGGTCAGCCCTGAGACCCGGGATCCCCCGCTGCTCATCAATGCCTGTCTCAACAAGCTACAACTCTACAGTGAACAGCGAGGGGAACCTGCAGTTGAAGAGAAACTTCCCCATTGAGCAGGATTCATACCCCATGCACAGCATCTTCTGCCCCTTGGTGTCCTTCTGCCAGAGGGCCTGTGTGGGTAAGTCCCATGGGGACTGGGTGGCTGGGGAGGGGCAGAGACCAGGGTTGATGCTGATCTGGCATTCAGATGCCCTGATTTCCTGGGCCTCATGATCTCTCATGTCCCAACAACCACACATTTTTTTTCCAAATAACTTTATTGATACATATTAATAAAGCATACAATTCATCCAAAGTGCAATTTTTTAAAAGTACACCTAAACACATAATCAAACTGCTGAAAACCAAAGATAAAGAGAAAATCTTGAAGGCAGGTAGAAAAACTTACATGTAGCAGACCAAAGATAAGAATGAAAGCAGACTTACTGTTAGACACTATGCAAGCCAAAATACAATGTGCAAAAGAAAAACAGAAAAAACAAGACAACCCAGAGTTCTATACCCAGTGAAAATATATTTCAAAATGAAAATGTGAAGTGGGACTTCCAGAAGTCCCACTTAGTAAGTGGTGAAAATTATTTTAAAAATACAAAATTAATTTAAAGTGTCTGGAATTTGTACCAAGGGCATACAACAAATGGAGAAACATTCATTTAAGAAAATATACTAAATCTTAGTAAGAACAGCAGGATTTGAGCCATGCTTACTCCAAAGCCTCTCCCCCCACAAAGCTCCATATTATGGATGCTCTACCCATGTGCAGCACAAGAAGAGGAGGCTCCATTTCCCCCAGTCTGAGGCTACAATTTCGTCCCAGGAGGGGCATGCTGCTGGTGCTTCTCATCCCTGAGCTCTGTGTTGCACAAGCTATATGCCAGGCAAGCTAGCTAAGAGGACCGGGTCCCTTTCCCTTTACCCAGCCTCCGCTTCTAGGATAGAAGCTCTACCTCAGGTGCAACAGGCCAAAAATACATGAACCCCAATTTCCCTACCCCTATGCACTCATAAGGCAGAGTTTCCGTGCTTAGAAGGGCATGTTTATAAGAATAGAGGCTGTCACTCCCCTTCCCAGTGCCCACTTATAGAACTGGGGTGTCATTCCAGGAAAAGTGGGCCCCTACCCCTAAATCTGGTATAGTAGTTAAGAAGTTCTGCCCAGGGGGAAAGGAGGCCCATAAGGGCATAAACCTCCACAGCTCTGCCTGAGGGGACTGACTTAATTTAGAACATAGAGTGGAGAAATCCTTGCCTAAGGGCATTGGCAAAAATAGTATAGATCTTGGCAGAGAACAATTAAAAAGAGGCAAAACAGCACAGCAGTCAGAATTTAATAGAATCAGGGAGTCAGATGGCCAAGAAAAGCCATTTGGGATCACTGTCAACTCTGAAGGTTGAGAAGTCTGTATACATATACTACACAGCATCCACTCAGGAGCATCAGAGAAGGACATGGAGCAAACCTGAAGGTATTCCCAAGCTAAACTCTGATCCAACAATACAGCATGGAAGCCTCATCAGCAAAAGAGAATTAAATACAACCTCTGACCAAATATTGACTGAACAATAAGCTACTTTGACCCAGCCAGAATTTAAAATAATATCATAGTCCTCCCTAGAAGTTCAGAAGACTATGTACATGTCAAGAGCTTTGCTCTCTCAGGAGCAGAGATGGAACTTCTGAGCTATTAGTATCTGGCTGAAATGTTGCAACATCAATTCCGTGAACTGTGATAGCAGCCTCCATGCAACACACACATCCAGTGGTAAAAGATAAGTCAGCTGTCTAAGGAAGCTAAAGCTCAACATTTGATCAATAAGTAGCTCATGCTGACCCAGGGCAACTCCAAGGTAACCAGGGTAAATGGTAAAATTAAGGGGGAAACGTCTGAGTAGAGACATTAATGGCTGTAACTGTGGTGAAAATTGACAGAGATTTTCAGACTAGATTAAAAAAATCAAGATCCAACTGCATAGTCTGACTATAAGAGATATATTTTAGAGTCACAGATAAAAATAGAGTGAAAGTAAAAGGACAGAAAAGCGTATATCATGCAAAACCATAAAAAAGTTAGAACAACTATACTAACACCAGACAAAATAACCTTGAAAATTAAAAAAAAGTTACTACAGATAAAGAGGTGCATTTCATAACAATCAATATAATAGGAAAATATAACAATTATAAACATATATGCACCTAACTGACCCTGTCCGCAGGTCAAACGAACCGGCACCTGAAAGAGGGAGTGGGAATTGGGGGACAAGAGGCGAGAGAAACGGAGACAAGACAGGATTCTGATCAAGTCTCCATTTATTGAGGGTAGAGCATCAGAATATATACTAAGGGGAGGGTATTAGCAGGGGGTGATAGGCTGATGAAGCGGCTCTTCCATACAAGGCAATAAAATGCCGTTACACCACTTGCTATAGGTTGCAAGTCTTCAATGCTGGTCATGGTTTCAACATCTGTTGCGCAGGCGGGACACTTTTTGCCTGGGAAACTGGGGAAAGGGGAAGAAGAAGGCAGAAGCACAGGGGTGGAGTAGGCGTACTTATGAAAACCGCCATGTTGCTGGAGACCGCAAATGCACGTAGCTCCGGGCGGCTCCCCACACCTAACAATAAAGTCCCAAAATAAATAAAGCAAAAATGGACAGAATCTATGAAAGAAATAGATAACAAACAATAATAGGAGATGCAAATAACTCACTTCCAATAATGGATAGACTAAGTAGCCAGAAAATCAATAAGTAAATAAAAGACTTACACAACAACACTATAAACAAGCTAGATCTAATAGCTATCCATAAAACACTCAATCAAACAGCAGCAGAATACATATTCTTCTCAAGTGGACATGGAATATTCTCCTGGATAGAACAAATGATAAGCCATAACACAACCCTAAGTAAATTTAAAAGGATTGAAATTATACAAAGTATGTACTCTGATCACAAATTAAAAATAAAAAATAGAAAGAAGTTTGGGAAATTCAAAAATATGTGGAAATTAAACATTCCTAAACAAACCAATGGGCCAAAAAAGAAATCATGAGACAAATTAGGAAATACTTTGAGATAAATAAAAGCAAAACACAGTATACCAAAATTCATGGTGTGCAGCTAAAACAGTGCATAGAGCAGAACTGATAGCTGTAAATACTTAACATTTTTTTAAAAAGAAAGATCTTAAATCAATAACTTAAACTTCATCTTAAGAAACTAGAAAAAATAAGAGTAAGCAAAACTCAAAGTAAGTAGAGAGAAGGAAATAACAAAGGTAAGTATGGAAATAAATGAAATAGAGAATAGAAAACCAATAAGGCACTCAACAAAACAAACAAAAATAAAATAAAACAATAAAACAAAGCCAAAGTTGGTTCCTTTTAAGATCAACAATATTGACACCCTTTGGTAAGACTGATCAAGAAAAAGGAGAGAGAAATAAAATTACTAAAATCAGGAATGGAAGAGGGGACATCACTAACCATCTTGAACAAATAAAAAGGAATATAATGGAATACTATGAAAACTGTATGCCAATAAATAAGATAATTTAGATGAAATGGACAAATTCCTAAAAAGAAACAAATTATCTAAACTTACTCAAGAAGTAATATGAAATCTGAATAGACCTATCACACATAAGGAGATCAAAGAAATCATTTAAAACTTCCCACAAAATAAAATGCTCAGGTCCAGATAACTTCACTGGTGAAATCTACCAAACATTCAAAGAAAGGAGGCAATATTTTTGTCTATTTTAAAATTGGATTATTAATGTTTTTATTATGGAGTCATAAGAGTTCTTTAGATATTCTAGATACAAGTCCATTATCAAATACAGGATTTGCAAATATTTTCTCCCATTCCATGGGTTGCCTTTTCACTTTCTTAATGGTTTTCTTTGAAGCACAAAAGGTTTTCATTTTGATAAAGTCCAATTTATCTATTTATTTAATTAATTTACCCACTGTTTTGCTTTTCTTGCTTGTGCTTTTGACATCCTAAGAAATCATCACCTAACCCAAGTACACAAAGATATTCTTCTAAAAATTTTATAGTGTTAGCTCCCACATTTAGATCAAAGATCAATTTGAGTTAGTGTTTGTGTATTGTGAAAGGAATGCGCCATACTTTTGCCCCAGCACTATTTGTTGAAAAGTCTATTCTTTCTTATTGGATTGTCTTGGCACCCTTGACAAATATCAACTGACCATAAATATGAGGACTGATTTCTGGACTTTAAATTCTATTTTACGTTCATCCTTATGCCACCTCCATGCTATCTTTATTGCTGTAGTAAGTTTTGAAATCAGGAAATGTAACTTCTCCAGGTTTGTTTTTCTTTTTCTTGATTGATTTGGTTATTCTGAGATCTTTGAATTTCTAAATGAGATTTTGACCATCACCTAAGCAAAGCATTTCTTAAAAATTGGCCTTATAACTTCAAACCTAACAAGAAACAGCAAATGCCACAAATAGTAAAATAAATTTCAAAATTTCTTGTTCTCTTTCTAATGAGAAAGAATTTACTCTTCAAAAAGCTCTCTTTCCTCACTGCCGACCCAAACGCTTTCCATTCATTAAGACTCATTTCTCATTTTATATTACCACTACACATCACCCTAGTTTCTGCCTTCTCTAAGAGTCAACTTACCTATCTACAATTTAAATAAAAACAAAGAATACTTACACACATGGTTTTTTTGTTGTTGATGTCGTTGTTTTTACCTTGTATGTAGAAAGTGGGCACTCACACACTGAGTTACATCAGCTCCCAAACGAGAACTAGTTTTTTTCTTTGTTTTTTTAGGAAGTAGGAGGGATGAAACCCGGGACCCCATACATGGGAAGCAGGCACTTAACCACTTGAGCTACATCTGCTCCCATATACACATATGGTTATTCTCAAATTGTGGCAGTAAAGCTGTAAACTTCTCAAGGGTAGAGACAATGTCATATTATTTTTTTGTTTGAAACATAAATCTGTATTTATTGGATTGAATGCTCCTCATATTTTTTTCAACCATGAGCTGTATGTATATTTTAACTAGATAAAACTAAATAATATATTTTCTTAATTATACAGTATTGCATAAATTTGGGAATAATAGAAAGCAACAAACATCTTTGTTAAATGTAAGTAGGAAATAATGGGATGCAACTAAAATACTAACAGTATTTTCTTAGTGCCAGGCAATGTGCTTGGTACTTTGCTAAATAATTTTATTTAATTAAATAGAATAAAATGTGAGTCGTGAGTAAACATTATATATTTAGGAAGTGCAAATTAAAAGAAGATGAATTATCTTTATCAGCTTTAAAATGTTGGTTAAACTAATTTTTAGCTACTCCAAAGAATCCCAAATTCCTGTCTTGATCCTCTCCACCGTGAAGACAGCATCAAACTCAGAATAATCAATACTTTATAATGTTGCTATACATATTCTCCAATAATTTATAGCTATAATCATCTGTTTTGTTTTAATGCTTGAAAATTATTATAATTGTTCTGTCTTAGTTTCTTGGCTGCAAATACAAGTACCACAAAATGGGTTGGCTTAAACAATGGGAATTTTTTGGCTCACAGTTTTAAGGCTGTAGAAGTCCAAAACTGAAGTGTCAGCAAAGTGATACTTTTACCCTGAAGACTATGGCATTCTGGGACTCGAGGCCAGCAATCCCTTGGCCCCTGGCTTTTCCATCACTTGGCAACACACATGGTGGTGCTTTCTACTCTCTTTTCCATGTTCCATTGACTTCCAGCTCTAGCACTTCCTGTGGCCTTTTCTTTCCATGGTAATTCTCTGAGTTTCATTCTGCTTATAGGACTCCAGTCATCAGGATTAAAACTCAATCTGATTTAGTTGGCCACACCCGAACTACAAATAACATCTCCAAAAGGTTCTATTTCCAACAGATTTACACCAGAGGAATGGATTAAGATTAAGAACATGTTTGTTTTTTTATTCTGGTGTACATAATTCAACCTAGCATACTCTATAAACATTTTCATTTTATGCATTTGAATTATGCCATGAAGTAAATAGTAAGTTTCTCCAAGACAATTATTTTGTCTTCTGTGTCTTGAGTAAGGGAAGTCTTAATACCCAAGAGTGTGCTTTTGTCAAAATATGTTAAGTGTGATGCCAAACATATTTTTTAGATCATGGCAAATAGCTACTGGAAAATTTTACTATCTTTTCTACTAAAATATACTGGAAAATGTTTTCTAAAAATACTCAGTGCAAAATATGGTAGAATTATTTAATATTGGAACCACAGCTTTAACTCAAATACTGTTGGCATTACAGAGTACATGAGTCACTAGGCAGAATAAAAAGGCACAGTTCTTACTGTTATTGAAATATTAAAAAGTTTCAGAAATGTCCATTTAAATTCAGTAGCTTATAGAATATTTGTATATCTCACTATGGTTAACATGTAGTAATATTCAACAAATCAAGCTTTTTATCACATTATCACATGACTCTAAACATTTTCAATGAGGTTTCAAGAGTGACCAGGAATAAGTGACTTTATGTTAGCCTTTTGTAACAGTCTCTATCATCTCATATTTTAAATATTTATTCATGCATTATTCATTCCTAAACCATTTTTGTCTGCCTATTATAGCTTAAAACATAAATCTAGTGATATCAGTGGTAGACGGGGACTGTGGTTAATAATACAAGAATGTTCCTCTATTACAAGGTGATAATGGGAAAAATAAAACTAATATATCGACTATAGTTAACAACAATATTTTAATATTTTTGTAACAAAGGCAAAGAAGGTACTATATCAATACTACATGTAAAAAAAAAAGAACATGGGATTTAGTTTTATGAGATATGAATATGATCAAGCATTTTATTTCATTTTCTTCATTAACAAGGAGACTTTGTTCATTATCATTTAACTAATCTGCTCAATTACTTATCTGTTGGAACTGTGGAGAAACAACTGAGTTTGTTTTTAGGATTAAATAACATAAATGTGCCTGGACAAGATTTTTTTTGAAGAAATGTTTCCAAAACTTGTTAAGTTGCCTTTTGTCTTTTATTTTATTTATTTGTTTATTTATTTGTTTATTTTTAAGGAGGTTTGGGAATTGAATCTGGGGCCTTGTGTGTGGGAGGCAGGTGCTCAACCACTGAGCTACACCTGCTCTGCTGTTATTTTGTATTTTGAAGTTGAAATAAAGTTAAAAGAAAAACAATAAATCTATATTTTCTTGATGGAATGCTACTCTTTCCAATTTTTTCAAACTATGAACTACATTTATATCTTAAATGGATTAAGCAAAAAGAAATAGTTTCTTAATATATCCAGACACTAAAGAGTTAGATGTTTTCTACAATACATAATGGATGTGTGTATATGCATCATCACCTAATGTACTATTCTCTAAAATTTAAATGTTATGTAATATTTATGGTAGGAAGTAATTATTAAATAATGTATCATGTTTCTATTTATATTTATAATTTCAAGAATAAAACAGAAGCAGTTTACCACAAAATAATGAATCTTAAGTCTAGTGTCCCTAACTTCCCAGGCTTAGGAGCAACCCTAGTAATGTATTCACACGGACATATATTTTTGTAAAATTTGTAAAAGAAAGCTGTTTTCACTACAATTGGTTAAGGCTGCTTTGTCTTGCCACTACTATTTTCCACTCCTTACTCCCAAGAGAAATGAATGTTTATGTCTACAAAAAGGCTTACACAAGAATGTTTGTAGCAGCTTTATTAAAAATACCCACACAAAAATGTCCATCAATAGGAAAATGGATAAACAAATTGTGGTATACTGATACAACAACAAGGCTGATGAATCTCACAGAAGTCAATTTAAAAGTTCTCCTACTGGTCAATTTGCCACAATTTGAGCAATCAATAAAGTAACAGTATTATTAATTATAATTAATATGAATAAATTATTCTCATCATTTTAGTTAACTGAAATAAATTGAATCTATAAAAGACAAGTTCATAATAATACTCAAGAGAGTTAATATAAATCAATGACTTTCAAAGATTTTTTTAACCATGACCCATAGTTAGAAATTTATAAAACCCAATACGCACACAGACATACATGCATACACACACACATAATTTAAATGCTACACAAAAAAATTACTTACCCTTTGTATGTATGATGTACTCCAGTATTTTCTACTTTATTCTACTTTATAAAAAATTGATTGCATGAACAACCGATTGCAACCTACAGTTTAGAAAATACTAACATAAGGTTTACAAAAGTTAGTTGAAATGAATGAGGATAAGGTTAATTTTTACTAATGTTGAGATTTTGATAAAGAAGGATATTATATGTAGGTATTTTGTTTCATTAATCACATGTCTGGTACATGTATACAAGATGTGTACTTGATTCTATTTATGTATGCAGAAATGAACAAATGCAGTAAACCAAGTAACTCTATAAAAATAAGAATTGTACTAAGAGGAGGAAAGATTGTCCAGCATGGGTAAGCAAATGTCATAACCAAGTAGAAAGTGGATTCAAGAGTATGTTTCCTAAGGATAAATTAACCAAATGTCCTAAAAACAAAAACTAAAACCTCATTATCTTAGGAATTAAAACCTTTATATGATTGAACTAACTATAAAAAACACTAGTTCTACATACATAGGTTTTATTAACTTTAACCTTAATTTTTAAAGATAGTATAGCCACATGACTCAAACTTTTAATATAAAATATGAAGAGATATATAGAATATTAAATACTAAATTGTTTTCTTTAATCTCTTTTTCTCATTTGTACCTCAAGTGTTCAATTCCCACTCCCTCAGAAGCCCCTCCTAATCTGGATAACCACGGATAAGTTTTTTGTCTTATGGAGTTTCTTTGTGCATAGTAAAGAGCATATGAATTATTTCTCTCTTTTTTAAAAATTTTCATTTTCTTCCTAGAGGGTTATTTTTTAAGATTTACTTTTTATTTATTTCTCTCTCATACACCCATGCCCCAGTTGTCTGCTCTCTGTATCCATTCGCTGTGTGTTATTTGTCCGCTTGCATGCTTGTCAGCAGCACCGGGAATCTGTGTCTGTTTTTTCTTGCATCATCTAGCTACATCTGCTTTCTGTGTGTGCAGCACCACTCCTGGGCAGGCTGCTCTTTTTTCGCGTGGGTGGCTCTCCTTGAGAGGCACAGTCCTTGTGCATGGGGCTCCCCTACTCAGGGGACACCCCTGCGTGGCACGGTACTCCTTGTGAGCATCAGCACTGCGTGTGGGCCAGCTCACCACACGGGTCAGGAGGCCCTTGGTTTGAACCCTGGATCTCCAATAAGGTAGGTGGATACTCTATCAGTTGAACCAAATCCACTTCCTTTCCTAGAGGGTTTTTAAGTTGAGGTATATATAATTCACCACACTACAAAATCCACCCTTAAAAGTGTTTTTTAGTATAAAGTGTTTGGTTGTTTTTAGTATATTCACAATATAGTGCAACTATGACCACTAATTCTAGAATATTTTCATCAACCAAAAAGAAATCCCACACACATTACAGTCACTCTCCATTCCCCCACTTCCCTGCTTCAGCCTATGACAACCCCTATCAGACATTGTTCTTTGTTTATCCATTCATCTGTTGACAGACATTTGGGTTATTTCTATTTTCTGCTATTATAAACAACACTGCTATGAACAGTCATGTACAAAATTTTTGTATGAGCATGTATTTTCAATTCTCTTGGGTAGATACCTGGAAGTGGTATTTCTGGGTCATATGGTAACTCTATATTTAACTTTTTAAGAGACTGCCAGACTAGTTTCCATTTTACATTCTCGCCAGCAATGTATATGGGTTCCATTCTCTCCAAATTGTTAAACAATACTTGCTATTGTCAATCTTCTTGAGTACCTCCTTTAAAAAAAAAAAAAAAAAAAAAGAAGGAAACATACACTGCACACTAATCCAAACCTTGTTTGTTTGTTTTTCTTTCTTTTTTTTCACATGCTATATTGGAGATTTTTTCCCTGTATAAAATACAGAAAGGACCTCTTTCTGGGGAAGCAGCTGGTACAGGGGAGGAAGTATTCCCTGAACATGGTTTTCATTTGTTGTTATTGATGATGATGTTTTGCCTCATAATTTTCTTGTATTAAACACAGACACACACAGAAGTCCCAGAGAGTTCCCCAGAACATGGACTGAAAACTACTTACCTGCCTGATTCACCCCTCATTTGACAAATGAGGAAATTGAAGTCCAGAGAGGCCATATGATCTTGTTAGGGTCATGCCACAGTGACGCTCTCTGGATTTCCCAAAAATCTTTGTAGTTCATAAATTCTTTCATACCTGTAGCAGTTTGGTATTATTGATGAATTCCAAAATGAAATATTAGATTATGTTTGTAAACTAATCTCCTCCTCTGAGTGTATTAGGTTATATTGGATTAAGTAATTGTGTAAACCTCTTGTGTCAGTAGGGCATTGAGTCCCCACTCTTTGGTGTGAATAAAAGGCATGGCAAAGGACAGAGGTGGGGGCTTTCACTGTTGGAGTTTTGATGTTGGAGTTTGGTGCTGAAGCTGGAGCCCCAGGGAGAGAGGCAGAACTGTTCGCCTGATAGTCTACAGCTGACCTTGTGGAGAGAGGCAAAACCTAGAGAGCCTCATAGTCTACAGCTGACCTTGTGGGGAAAACAGAGGAACTGAGCCCAGAGGAACCCAGGAAGCCTGAACCCTCACAGATGTTGGCAGCCATCTTGCTCCAACATGTGAAAACACACTTTGGTAAGGGAAGTAACTTATGCTTTATAGCCTGGTATCTTAAGCTCCTACCCCAAATAAATACCCTTGATAAAAAAACAACCAATTTCTGGTATTTTGCATCAGCACCCCTTTGGCCATCTAATACAACACCAAAGAGTCACATTTATAAAACATTTTCATTAGTAACACTTCTAATTAATTAAATACACAAATCTCAGTTCAACTGAGATGTGAAGTCAATCCACAAGGAAACTATCATTACCACTTTGCAGACATTAGTGGGCTGCAGGTCAGGAAATACATAGCCAAGTCTTAGCTCTGACACTAACTCACCGGGGGAACACTTGCCATCTGGACCTCCACTGCCTCTTCTCACAGAGGAGTCAACATGCTCTTTAAATTCTCTATGACTATCTGATTCCCATTCTATTTTGTTGTGCTCTGTCTTATGTTCTTCTTTTCTTTTTCCATACCCACATATGGACAATAGAGAGGTAGATGACCTAACTTGACAAGTATATTTATAGCACCTCTTTGCAGATTCATAGATTTTTATAAATGGAGGGCTTTTATATAGAGCCTTCAGCAAAGAAATCAAAGCATAGGATAGTTAAGTGACTAGTCCTAAGACACATACATCAGTTCTTGCTTGAATAACTTCATGTAAGAAGTGGGGCCATATCTTGGAAGCTTGTTGGGAAATTCCCATGCTTTGGCTCTGGGAGTTCAGGTGGGCAGGTGTGCAGAGGGCTCTGAAATAAGGTCCACAGACCTGGGGGCCTCGCTGGATGAACTTTAGGGGTCTGGATACCTCCTGTGAGTTTGTGTGCTAAAATTGGCATGAATTGCATACATACTAAAACTTTTTTTTTCTGTTGGAGAGAATCCCATCAAATTCTCAAAAGGATCTATTTTTGTTCAAATAAATCCTTAGCTATCAGCACTATGCCTGGCATATGACATACTTAGTTAACATTAGTTGATTTGAGTTTGTTGAGTTCTTCACCAAAAACAAAATTAACAACCACTAAAATAGAGTAAAACAGAATCTATTCATTCTCTGGAAAATAATCCTCACTATTTCCTGCTTCCCTAAAGCTCTACTTGTATGGATCCTTTATCATCTTGTTGTTTCAAGCCCTGAATGAATTATATAATGCTGTGCTTATCTCTTAAATCAAATAAAAAAAGATGTTCAAATCACAATTTCATCTCCTTTAGGAAATCATCCATTTTTTTAATTTAATGTTACAATTCTATTTAATTAACAAGGGCCTAGAGGCAGTTAATAAATGATATATTAATTAATTTAGGAGATGACTGTTTTGGCCCTATTAAAGTAATTCAAATTTTCAAATGATTGTAATTTTCATTAGTTCAATCAAGACATACCAAATCCAATTAAATCCAAGTTACCTTACTTCACTGTTAGTCCAAGTACCATGAAAAATCTCTAGTGCATCCAGATCGTGAGCTGAAATGATCATTAAAACTATGACTTTGCAAAAGCATATAAAGAAAATGCAAAACAAAAGGAAAGCAGAAATTGCAATTTTAAAATGAGACAAGGTTAATTTCAAGCAAAAGAGCCTTAAGACAAAAAAGGTGCAATCCATGTGAAAGATCTGTTATTAACATCGATATAAGAATTAATATCTATATAACATTAAGAACAATATTTTAAAATTCCAATAGGGACTACAGTAGGAGAAATAGTCAGAAATACACTAGTGGGAAGAGGTTTTAATTGACCTCTCTCAGGCCAAATGGCCAAAAACAACTGGGGAAACAGAAGGCCTAAATCACATAATTAATAAGAGCTCAAAATAAGTTGGAATTCTATATCCTGAAAACAGAGAATATACTTTCCTTTAAAGTGCCCATATACCATTTACTAATCAATGAAGCCACAAAGAAAACTAGAAGAATTTCTTAGGAGTAGATTCACCAATACATTTCCTATTCACAAAGCAAAAAACACTAGCAAATATAAAGAAAAAATACATATAGGTTTATAAATGGAGACTATCTCTGAAAGCATTTACCGTTTGCATAGGGAAATTAAATGGTGGGGGAACACCCATCAAAAAAAGACTGATCACTGAGAACCTATATGCAGCAGGGGCACTTTATAAGTTCCCTGGGTCTTTTTTAAAATCTTTGTGCGTCTCTTCTTTCATAATGGTATTTTACGGCTACATTGGTATAAAGACAAATTCATGGTTTTTTCTTATGATTTTTATAAGAAGTTTAAACTTCTTTGGGTCTCTAAAATTATCAAGGGCTCTAGACACTGTGCCTACTGCACCTATTAGGTGAGATGGCCCTGATCTGCAGACGTGGTAAAGCATAGTGATTTAAGAGCCAAACTACCTGTGTTAAAATTCCAGCTCTGTTACTAAATAGCTGCATGACCTGGGGCACATTAGAACAACTGTGTGCCTTTGTTTTCTCATCTGTAAAATGGATTAGACATTGTATCAATCCAATAGGTTTCTTGGAAGCACATGAGTTGATATTATATAAAGCTCTCAGAAAGTGTCTGGCACTTGATACAGAAAAAGATAGAGCCAAAAACATAGATATATAGATATAAATCATGGCATTGTGGTAATCAAAAAGATTCTGAAATAATATTGTGTCTTGGGCTTGCTACCAATGATTCGAGAGGAAGAGTGACGTGATAGCAATACAAAGGAAATAAGACTGACCATGAGTTAATTGTTTAAAATGGGTGGAAGGAACATGAGATTCATTATATTACTTTCTCCTACTTTCATTTCCCATTATAAAGAGGGTTAAAAATGAAAATTAATATGTTCAATAGCCCTCTGCATACAATCTAGAACAAAAAAGATATCTAATCTCAGGCATATAGGTACAGTACTTAATACTATTCAATGCACAAGTTCTTCTTTGAGCTACAATTAGTAGCTGTAAGCTCCAGGTTTGCAATACCATACATTTTATCTCTCCATGGAAGTAGGCCATAATGCCAACTGTGTTTGTTTAAGTTCTATTCACAGTACTCTGGCAATTTTTGCTCCAATTGGTATGCCCTTCAAACAGCCAGCATGCTGCTGCACAGTTGATCCTAGAGAGAGACTAGGAAAGTAAGACTCCCGTGTTTCATTGGCCTGGTGCACTGCACCTTTTGGCACTATGAAACAGGGCCAGTCTAGAGGCAATGCTTATTGTACATCTGGCCATATCGAGGCATTACCAACTGCTGCAGGAGTCCAACTGCAACATACTCTCCATCCACTTCAGGAGCACAACCAGAGATGGAGTAGATACCTTTATTGTTTCAGGGGTCAGTGATCAACCTAGCCAAAAACTCAAATGGAGAGGCACCATGCAAGGTATTTAGGCCTGGTCTGAATGCACAAGAGGGTTTGACAATACTGAAGTCTATCTCTTTCGATTTTTACACACTTTCTGAACACTTCCAATGCAACGTACAACATATCAAATGACTTAACTATTTTAGTACTTGGCTTTTTATTTCTACACCTTTACCATGATGATGTTAATCAACAGGCATTTTACTTTAGCAGTACAGGAAAAACTACTTTCTCAATTATTTTATGAAAACTGAAGATTCCCAATGGAATCAAGATTATCTTTCCTTACCACCACTTTAACATGCAGATTGACATGGCCTCTGACAGGTTTGCCTGTTATGAAGCTACTTTAAAAGTCCTGAAAAACTTATTTTCTAAGTAGTTAATGAATGTGCCTATAAGATAAAGGAATGGCTCTCTTAAGTACTGCCTTCATCTTGCCATTTGCTTGTCTTGTTGCCTATACTGTTTTTATGAGTTTATGTCTAGGACAGTGCCTGTCCATACCACTCCTAACTGTCCTAAGCATAAACACTGCTGTAGGATCTGGGGTTGGCAGTTTATACTCAAACCCAGTGGCTTACCATAATCTCTCCCTAGAGTTAACCAACAGCATAAAATAACTCAAGAGTGCAATTTCCCATCAACTTTGGGAGGATGCAGCCTCTGAAGGCACCTGGCCTTTCTCACTCCCGTGGTCCAGTACGTCATGCTGGACCCCTTTTTGGGCCCACCTACCACCATCCTCTTTATCCTTTTAATAGAACCACGTATTTTCAAAATTCTAATCAAGTTTATTTCTTACAGAATCAACACCTTATTAGTTATGTGGGGATTTCATCCAGTTCCAACCAGGGTGCTGGACCCATCTTCTTCAACCTCAATAGAATTGCCAGAGAGGTTAACATCCTGTCAGGCAGGGACTATTGCCCTAACCAGCAGGAAGTAACTACAGAAGAATGACATTGCCCCTCAGCACCCCTTAAGAAAAAGAGCTTGAACTCTCTGTGGGGGAAGTTGAGGCAGGTTAGTATAGTGAAAGGGGGAAGGCATTGCCAGCAGACAATATGGTTGTGAGACTCTGCCTCAACCTTGGCCTTGACCTTGAGGTCCTAGTTGGGACTCTTTCTGGGGCCAAGAGGAGGCCCCGGATATTCCAAACAGGCCTCACCATTGGTCCCCACCATTGGTGGGGTAACTAATAACAGCTGGGGTCCCTCCCCTTAGCATTAGCAAGGGGAGGAATAATTAAAAGCATAAAAGGTGACCACACAAGCCAAAGCCCACTCTCTCTGTCTAGAGGAGCCCACACCAATCTCGGTGCATATTTCCATCCTTTTCTCCCATTTCTCAGGAAGCTCTGTTCCAACCCCTTTCCCCTCCCCCTCCCATTTCTCAAAAATTCTTTTTACTGGCCTTAAAAAAAAAGGAGTATTAAATAAGGAAGCTTCTAAGAGTAAGTTAAGTCCATACCCTTGTTTTCCCACAGGAGGTCCCTCTCCTTCCACTTCATGCCCAGTTACTGCACCGTAAGGAAAGGAGGAGGAACTGAGGCAACCGTAAAAGAGCTGGACTCATTTCTCGTTCATCTAAGGATGACTGAAGAGCACCAGAGTGTAATGAGGCACTGCTCACTGCTCGCCACGACTGAGTGTGGATCTAGGACTGTGAGCCTGACAATGTCAGGGGAGGGAGGGACAGAGAGGACAGAGACAGATCACCACATGGGGAAATATCAGGATGACTCAGTGATCCCCACTGCCCATAGTAGGAAATCATTCCCCTGAAGGTGAAGAGGCACTATTATGACTTCAGAGGCTGAGCTTTATAATAATGACAGCCCAGGCTTGAATCCTGGTTCTGTTTGAGGAATTCCCTTCACCTCTCTAAGTACAGTTTCTCATCCATAAAATGGGAGTAACAACAACAACAAAACAATAAAATCTTAAAGTGTTCTGCTAGATAAAATGCTTTGCTATGTATAGAGAGATTGATAAAATAACTCAATTAAATCAAGCATAAGAAAGCAATAAACAGACATATTTATTTTATTAAACTTCTGTTAATAATTGGGAGAATATAAAATAGGCAAAGGATTGTCTACAAACAGGGGTCCAACTGCTGCATCATAATCCTTTACGATGTATATACTATAGATATAAGTTCACCAAACTGGGGGACACACTAACCCACCTGGCCCACCTCTGGCCAGAGTCCCAATTGGATGCAAAATATATATATATATATATATATATATATATATATATATATATATATGTAGTTAGTGAAACTTTTGTTAACGGAAAGAATACAAAATAAGTGAAGGATTATCTATGAACAGGGGTCCAACTGCTATATCTTAACCCCTCACGATATGCAGACATATATTCACAAGCTCACCAAACCAGGGGACACACCGACATACCTGGCCCACCTCTGACCAGAGTCCCGATTGGATGCAAAATAAATATGTCTATGCATATCTAGTTTAATAAGTCTATCCTGACAATTAGAGTGTGGAATAAGAATAATATAACCAATCAAAAGATTAAATCAATATTGATCAGAGTCACAATATAACAGAAAAATAGAACAGTCTTACATAAAAACTCACCAACGTGTAGCTCATGACTGGGAAGCCCCAAAACAGCAGCTGATATCAGAGTCTTGATTGAAAACAACACCTGTGCGGAGCACCCTCTCCCAGGGTGGGACTTCAGCTGGCCTGACCAGGGACTGTCCCTTTTATTGCACTCATAATCAATGAACTTGATACTAAAGATGCCAACTTGAGAGCACTGCGTCAATTTCTGAGGATGTGGCCAGCCTCCTCAGGAAGGAATAGAACACTCCCTGGACAGTACATTCCAAGTTTTATGTGTCAATTCCTGAGAGAGTGACCAGTCTTCCCAGGGAGGACCACAATCCTCCCCAGAAAGCACCCTATCTGTTCTTATTTGTTACAAAACATTCCCCAATATGCCCAGTGTTCTAGTTCTCATGATGACTCCTGAAATATGAAAAGTGCCGATCAGCAAAGCATTGATGTGCTGATTAACAAAGCTTCTGCCATAATGTTTCACTTTTAGGTTTGAACATAATTCTCTAATTTTTTTCCCAATATATGAAGTTTTTGTAAAAATTTATCGATGTATTCCACACCACAACCACCACCACCCCCGGCCTCATTTTCTGCTTCCTGTGTCCATTGGCTGTGTGTTCTTCTGTGTCTGCTTATATTTTCATTAGGCAGCTCTGGGAACCCATCCTGGGGCCTCCTGGAGTGGGAGAGAGGCGATCTTTCTCTTGCACCACCTCAGCTCCCTGATAATGCCCCATCTCTTATTATCTCTCCATGTGTCTCTTTTTGTTGTGTCATCTTGCTGCACCAGCTCTCTGTGTGAGTCAGCACTCCTGTGTGGGGCAGCACTCCTCCACCAAGCAGTACTCTGCATAGGCCAGCACTCCTCACAGGCCAGCACTCCGTGTGGGCCAGCTTGCCACATGGGCCTGGCCTGGGCATCAAACCCTGGACTTCCTGTTTGGTAGACAGGAACCCAATTGCTTGAGTCACATCTGCTTCCCGCAATACATAAAGCTTGTTCGGAGAATTGGAGAAGAAAATTCAAGCAAAGGATTTATACCTGGAACATGGTAGATGCTCAATAATTGTTAGCAAAAGAAAAGCAGAGCCAGTAGAAAAATCCTTAAAAGATAACTTTGGGCAGCAGATGTGGCTGAACTGATAGAGCATCCACCTACCATGTGGGAGGTACAGGGTTCAGTACCCAGGGCCTCCTGGCCTGTGTGGTGAGCTGGCCCATGTGCAGTGCTGCTGCACTAAAGGAGAGCTGTACCATGCAGGGATGCCTCCCACATAGGGGTGCCCCAAGCAAGGAGTGCGCCCCACAGGGAGAGCTGCCCCATGCAAAATAAAAGCACAGTCCACCCAGGAGTGGCGCCACACGCATGGAGAGCTGATGCAGCAAGATAGTGCAACAAAAAGAGACACAGATTCCCAGTGCCACCTGGCAGGAATGCAAGCAGACATGGGGGAACGCACAGTGAATGACATGGAGAGCAGACAATGAGCGGGGAGGGAGAGAAATAAAAATAAATAAATAAATCTTTTAAAAAAAAAAGATATCTTTGAAAAAAGTACTGGCTAAATAATATGATAACTGCCATATTTAGGTCATTGTTTTCCTCAAACTGTGGAAAGAGTTTTATACATCTGTGAAGTCAGAGAAATGCCTTGAGCCCAAGACATGCCTCATAAGCAGAGAGCAGCAGCACTAGAGAGTGCGTGCACAAAAATTGTTTGGTGAATCAGTGAAAGGAAAAGCAGTTAACGCTGCTAAGAGAACAGAAAATTCTCTTTGAGTAGAGAGACAACAACCTTAAAAACAGCCAATAGGACACCCAACAATGGAAGGAGAGGCAATGGTTAGATCCTCATCTGAGAGAGCATGTGTTTTTGTGGGACCTTAAGGAATGGCACCAAACTGATGATTATCAACGTAGATACCAAACAAGGCTGTGTTTGTTACTAAACGTTTCTTTTTGGTAGTTTGTGACTATGGACTTGCAGATGTGGAAGCATCTCAGAAGCTCAGGGATGGGGCCTCAAAACAGAAGTATGACATTCTGCAAGAGTATGATAATGAAATTACATTTTTTCAAAAATGCTGTTTTCAAATAATTTATACTTCTTATCAATATTTAAAAATAGTAATTCACTTTGCCAATAAAGATAAAAAACTCTTTTCCTAACTTGGGTCTTATTCATGACTGTGTCCCAGTCCCAGCAAAGAGTATCTGCTTAATAAATGACTATGGATATAAATTAAGTATAACCAAGAATATGATTAAGTGTAATCAAGAAGGATCCTACTAAGTCTTGCCACTTATCTTGTCTAGCTTACCAGGCTACCCTATATCACAGGGAAAGAGTAGGTTTCTCATCCTAAAAACTCCCAGGAAGAATAATTAAGAATTTGACATTTCAGACCTAAAGAAACAAACACAGGAATTTGGCGTGCTCCTCTGATGAGTGGCAAGATGAAAGGAATCTTCTTATATCTTTATTCTGCAACCCCCTTAGCAAAAATCTTCAGTATCTTAGAGAGTAAAGAACCAGACAATGAAGTGAGACATCAAATTTAAACCATTTATCTTATCTGGAGTTGAGTTTCCTTTGTGTTGAGTGTTTCCCTAGCAGTTGAAAATGAGGTCTTGGAAGTAATTGTGCATTCTCGAAGAAAGGCAGATATTTTATTGTCTGAAATGTTATTTTAAACTTATTTCCATTAAATCAATTATGACCTATTCATTAGATAGAATACCAAACACATCTTAAAATTGTGTTGTGGAAGGATATTTAATGGAAAAAAATATCCATTTTAATTTTTCCTTCTTTTCATGATATATTTAAAATATTTTATGTAATTAATAAAACTATATAATATGGTAGATATAGACCCAGAATTATTAGACTACAACTCAGAAATAAATCCCAATGCTTTATGTAGCATTATTACACAGAAATGTTCTTACTTTCTAAACTTGTCCCAGTTACATCAAGAATTCCTCTGGGTGGAAAAGCACTGTGGGAATTGCTAAGGGCAAAAAACATTGTTTTCGTTACACAGGAACGTACAGTTATTTTACCATAGTTCATCTGAGCAATTATTAGACAATGATGCTGAAAAAAAACACTGAATAACCAAGTACCAAAGAAACATTTTAAATGTTATCATCTTCTATATTGACATATTAAGAGTATTTAATTTACAAAGTCAAGAAGAAGTTGAAATTGTTCTTGATAAGCCATACTACGGAATCATTTAATGTCACTGGTAATCTGTGGTCAGCTTCAACTAGTCCTGACAGCTACAGCTGATCACAAATATTAAGGTCCTCTGGAGAATGTAATCATTGGTTTTAGTTCCCTGCCAGAATTTTAACTGGAAAACTTAATGCTTCTACTGCGTACTTACAGATTTAATGAAAACAAAGAAGTGCGAGTTTAAGTTATCCGTGATAATGGCTGTTGCAGCCCTGAAAGAAAAGGGGGAGGAAAGCGATGTAATTCAAAGAACATGGAGAAAATATATTCATTTATATGGAAAATACTTATTGAACCATTGTGAAGTATCAGAGCTGAGGAGAGAATGAACAAAGCAGGCACAGTCGACGACTTCATGGTGTTTTGTATATTTATTTATTCACAAGTAATTCTCGAGTATTTACTAGGTGCCAGTATTTTAGATACTTGGGGGGAATAGGATAGGAAAAGGAAGGCAACCTATAGTGCCTAGCCTAAAAACCAGCAACGTATTCTATTTGGGGTCGATATGAAGATATTGAGGAAACACGTTATAAAAAGGGAGAGACAACAAGGTAAAAGAGAGGCAAATGTGCAGTGGTGTAGGTAGGCTAACCCGAGGCAAGATCTTCAAGAGTTGAAGTTTGACTTTGGTGCTCACCTTCTGTTTTTATGTATTTCCTTTCTTTGGGTGTCTCTGAGACTTCTCAGTGCCCTCCGTCTCCCCCTCAATCTCTGCCATCCATGGCCTCTGAGCTAATCCAAGGCCAAATGACAAATCTGATGGACTATTTTCTACTAAAGTATCATGGGAAATAATTCAGGGTTCTTCTTCTAAATTAAAGATACAAAGTTTAATTTCAGTCTTGCAGAGATGGCAGGAAGAACAACAGTGATATTCTAATTGTGCAATTAATTTATTAGCAAACATCAGTGTGACATAGGGCATATTAAGCACTAAGGGTCTATGGAGACGAATAAGGGATTAATTCTGTCCATAAGAAGCCTACCAGCTAGTAAAAGAGAGAACTATCCACAAGCAGCTTTGACTAAAATAGGGAATAGTGGGTGGCATCATGGCACAAGTGCCAAGGGAGGACAGCTGAGCACTCAGTCCACAGCGGCCACTATTCATGCACTTCCAAAGTCCTGGGGACAGCCTGCTCCATGTCAATAGGTCCTTGTAACAAAAACTGCTACCAAACTCCCTTAATGAAACCCAGCTTAGATTTTCCCTAGTGGCAAGGTGGAGGAGAAGAGTGGCCCCAGCATTGACAAAAGGGCAGTGGCAATAAAATTAGTGAGATCCCCAAGGAAAAGGTGACTCCCTAAAAAGAGGAGGCAGGGCTTTGTGGTCCAGCCACCCCTGTGCACAGGAAGAGTCTCTTTTCCTTCATTACCATGGGAGATCTAGATCTGATTTTTCAATGAGCTGGCAGAATTCCCCAGATTCTTACAGAGATGGGAGGGAAGCTCATAGAAGTTTACTGTCCCACTCCCCCAGGTGCAAAGACTTTCTAAGCTGTTTTATCCTGGTGGTTTAAGCTGTAATGATGGATGCTGGCAATTCTAGGCCAGGTTGGAGGAAAGACAGTGCCTTACAGGGAAATGAGTAGACAACTGAGGACAGCCAGGCCTTCAACCACCTTTCAAGTCACACTTGGCATTGGAAGCTGATCATGCCTGGAAAATGGCTCACAAAACTGGCTTCCAGGGGCCAAATGCTTCCTTGCATATCCTGAAGCTTCCCTTATACACTCACTTCTGTGAACTTAGGCAAGGTTCGTTTCACACTCTCTAGGTTAAAATAATTTTTCTTGTGTCCAGTAAACCTGATGCCAATACATCTTCTCTCAGCAAAGTCTCGAGAATAATCCCTAACCATAATTATATCGGTCATTTCCACAGGTAGGAGGAGTTTTGTTTTTTGTTTTTTTAATGTCTTGGAGTTGGGTCTAAAGTATTGGGAATCTTCCACCTACCTTCTCTCTTATAAGTTAATTTCTTCATCTTTTTCTACTATATACACTCCCCACTCAAACCTAGAAACTGTCTTAGGGTCCTTTGCTGATGCTTGCTCTTTCACTATCTGTGCTCTTTACTGATCTGGACTCCACCAACCTAGCATTCCCTTTATTTTTCTAGGAAACTTCCGATTGCTGACTCTACTATTTACATCCTAAGCCAACACTCCCTGTGTTCATATTGATTTGCCTATTAATTTGCCTTTTTAATTTATTCTGCTCTAAATGTGTTTTTTTGTTGTTTTACTTGTTACATTCTAACTTTCTAAAGAGCTTTCAATCTTGAAATCAGAAACCATGCCCTTTATTCTTTTTTTGCACTCTCTTCCATCCCATCTCTCCAAGCCCCGAATCAGTGTGTTTTAAGTAAACTATGGCTGTCTGTCAATTAGCAGATCATGAAATCGGTTTAGTAAGTCTCCTACCTAATATTTATAAATGGAGCAGAAGATCAGAGAACTGAAAAGATCAGAGTACATTACCCACAGTTAGAGCAAGTATCTTTCTGAAACTCTGGGTGTGTAGGTGTTATAATATAAAACGTATTGTTTTACTGTGAATCATAGTCAGAAAAGTGTAAGAAACATAGCCAGGGATTTACTAAACATTTGCCCTAAACAAGAAAATTACCCTTTGCAAATTTATTTGGATCCCTTTAGCAGTTGCTCCCAGAGCTCACGTTTGGTTTTTGATCTCACCTTTGTAGGCTCCAAGTACTGCCTAATGACCTCCCAGATTAGACCCTGCCTATTCTTGGACTTCAGGCTATGCCTCCCCCCACCCCACCAACATGCTGCTGTCCACACTGACCCTTCACATCTTAGCCTCCATGCCCTTGGGCCAAATAGCATTGATGATGGTAAAACTACTGATATACATAAATACATACTGGCTCTTTTGGACAGCAGGGTTCAATATCCTCTTCCCACATTAAAGTATTCCATTCCTGGTAACTGACCTTATTATATAATAAGAAATTAACATTTCTTAGAGTTTCCTGGGAGTAAAACTCTAATTCATGGAGGGGAGCTTAAACCCATGATCTTGAATTAGTAACTTAGTCAATTTTTGAAAATAGAGCAGAAAATATTCAGTACTTTTGAAGAAATAAGTCCTATGAGAAAGAAATTCTAATTACTAGTTATTATCTCAGACATTATAGTAAAAATACTATTTGAAGAGGTTAATTAGAATAAAAATTATACTGCAATCAAAATTTTCTACTTGCTTTATACATAGAGATATAAATGGAAATTTAGAGTAAATATACCCATGATTTTTTAAAGTTTCCTAACGTAAATGCTTTGCTTTAAAAAAGGGCCTAGCAGGGATTTCCCATGACAATAATTTTGGTCAAAATATAGAAATTAGGTGATGATTTGGGGAAATCTGTAGCCTTTTATGTTGCCATGGTGAAATCTCCATTTCCACACACTTGTACAGTCATAACATTCCATCTGTAGTTTGCCCTGGAGCCATAAATTACTATGTTGTGCCAGCAGTTACTCTCCCAACATTTGGAAAATGACGATCATTTCCTCCTCTGATGTTGCTGCCTTTTAGCCAATGTAGAGAAGACAACATCAAATGAGGTTTCTTTGTCACAGTGGCAGCTGTAACTTAATGAAATGCTGCCAGGGATTCATTGACTTTGTGTTATGGATTAAGCACACATAAGCTGGACTGGAAATTCCCTGGAAATTTTGAGGAATACCCTGTGTCCTCAGCATCATTGTATAAATGGTCTCACTGTCTTGCCATAGAAACCATCAAAACTAGAAAAGGTCCAGAGAAGAGCTACCAAGATATCTGTGGAGTTAGAAAGAATAGTATTTGATGAAAAAATATTAGCACAATAGAGAATACACTGTTACCTCATTTCTAGAGGCTAATAATAGTAATAAGTGGGTGATTTAGTGAGAAGATGGGTAGTTAGCTGGCTGAATTATTGACACCAACACTCTGGCTGTGGTTGGAAGTGCTTCCTAGGATTGAACTGGTCTATAGGACACAGCTCTTCCATGGCTCAATTACATTCTCAGGAGAGCAGAGACCATCTTGCATGGTGCACATAACAAGTACCAATAAATGTAGGTAACAGTGAGCTTCACTTTATATTTCTGTATTTATTTTCCTTTCATTCCCATTTTCTCATTTCTTTTCTATTTTTTTTCTATAGGCTTCCTTTGAGGAACAAGGAAAGTTACAAATAAATACTACATATAAATATATTAAACGTTGTTGAATAGCAAAAGGAAGAATTTAAATAGTGTGGACCATAAAAGACTTACTAACAAAGTGCTGTGAGGCTCAAAACATGGGGAAAGCACATATGGATGGAGGAGCCAGAAGTTTCACGGAAGGGGTGATTTTAATATGGTTATAAGTAATATGTAGGAGTGTGACTGGCAGAGGATTCTGAAAGCTGGAGAGTCAAATCTTCTAATCCCATTCATTTAACAATTTTTATTCAAATATTTATTTCCTTCTAAAAGAGAACCTTAAGGCGACAAAATATAACAATTTATAGCCTGTAGTATTGGCATAAGGAAGAGTGAATCAGAAAGTCTGTCTTCCTTCTGTACATGAAGAGAATAACAGGAGATTACTGTTGCAAAAGGAAAACAAATTTATCAGAATTTAGAAGCCTATTCCAGGTTATCATTAGACTTCTTTAAAAAGTAGCTGTCATTTCTACTATTCCTTCTACTATTATTCAACCTCAAAATGCAGTACTTCCCAATCTGTCAATCCCAATGCTTGACCCAGCAGAGCCTACTAATTATTTTAATTCTGATGCA
Organism: Dasypus novemcinctus; assembly: GCF_030445035.2. Classification (NCBI taxonomy): domain Eukaryota; kingdom Metazoa; phylum Chordata; class Mammalia; order Cingulata; family Dasypodidae; genus Dasypus; species Dasypus novemcinctus. The sequence goes on along the minus strand of NC_080673.1, from coordinate 152,184,458 downwards.
ACCGGACTTAGACTAAAGAGGCACACTCACTAATAAACACAGAATCCCAACTCCCTCTCCTAAAGATTCTACTTCAGGAGATCTGGGGTAGGGCCTGGCACTGTATTTTTGACAAGAGCTCTAGACAATACCTAGGATTTTTTTTCCCTTGCAAAAAGCTTTATTGCTTACACTTGGTTGGGGGTTGTTAGAGAGCTACAGGGTGGTGGTTAAAAAATGCCTTGTGGCTGGAGGGAAGGGCTCAGAAGCGTGGATACCAGGGGAATAAAAGGGGTTTCCCCAATCCCCGAATGGCCTCTGGGTTTCAGAGGCTCCTAGTCATACTTAAGGGTGAGTCTTTCAAAGAAATACTCACCCAACCTGGCCTGTCTGCCAGACAGCCTGTGGAGGTTGGTCATGTGTTTGCCAATCTTCTTGATCAGTTTCACCTCCTCATCTAGGAAATGGTTCTCCAGGAAGTCACTGAGATGGGGGTCTGTGTTGGCAAATCCCAGGGCATGCATATCCAAAAGGGCCCAGTTCAGGCTCTTCTCCAGGACCAGCCTCGATGGTGTCTGGGGTTTCACCCCACTCATCTTTGGAAGGCTTCTGCATCTCCTGGAAGAGGGCACGGCTGGGCACGGCCGCCACACTGATTTTGCATCTTCAAGAGACGCTCAGTGCCCTTTCACTTCTCCTTCACCAACTAATGGAAGAAGTAGTCCATGCCCTCAGGGTCACATCTTTGCCAACGAAATAGTAGCTCAGAGAGAGGTAGGTGTAGGAGGCCTGCAAGTGCAGGTTGACCAGGCAGTTAACAGAGGCCCCCATTTTGGTGGAATAATTCTGATGGATCTGGGAGCTCATGGTTGGTCAACAATGAGGGGTTAACCACACACAAAAAAAATGGTATTAGCTGGTCCCAGAAGCAGGGGCTGGCCAAGAAGTTGGTCCTGGTGGTTGCAACTGGAGAAGCAGTTGGAAGGTGACTACGCTGAAGAGGAGGGGCGGAGAGATAGTTCCTGCATCTCTTCCATTCAAACACTGGGACTGCAGGGCGTACCTTCTTAAATCTATCATTTGGACTTCTAGCCCTTCTTTGGAGGGGATCAACCCTTTTGTCCTGATTCATTTCCCCTAGCCTCAACTCTAGTCAGCCTCAATCCCACCTTCTTTCTTCCTGGATCTCCCAGCATTTCTTATAGCTAGGACCACTCTGACCATAACATCTACACGCAGAGAACCATCCTTACCTAAGAGTTTCTATTCCTACCTGCCTAGCCACTTAGATTGGTCCCCTCAGACTATACTGAGCCCACACCAAAATGGAATTTTCCATGCTCCATGGACATGGTGATTTTAATCTTTGGGCCTTTCAAAGAGGGCTCCAGTTCTTTATACCCAGGAGTTTCTTTGCCCTTGCTGGCAACTTCTGCTTTGCTGGACAACCTCTGATGAAACCAGTCTATTTATGATATTTATAGCACTGAAAAGCAATATGTAAACATAATCTCTACCACACCATCATGCATATACCTATATTCTTTAATAATTTTCTTAGTTGTCTAAGGTATACATGATTTGTCTCTCCATATAACCAAAAACCTATTAATTATAACTATTTACTTATCACTTATTTGTTTATGCAAACCATTCTATATACATACAATAAATTTTTAAATTTTCTTTATTTCCCCCATCATAATTGCTATTTCTTTCTTAAACTGACTTATTCCTCACAGGACTAGAGTGCAATAAATAAATTGATTATAACAACCAGTAATACAAATAAATGAAGGATTTAGGTACCTATAACAACGGATTGATAGTGAAAATTCATAATCAACCTCAGAGACTAAAATGCTTGGTAATGCTGTCAACTATAAGTGGAATTTAATATATCGACCACGGAAAGTCAATGAAGAAGGAAAGAAGAACTTTGGGTAATCCCAGACATCAGAGAGGGCCATATATCAATCTATTTGACAAGTGGGAAAAAAATAGAAGACAACTAAACCCAAACTTCCCCTCCTGCCTGAAGATAATGAACATGAAGGTTGATGGAAATCTGTAAAATGGCATTTCCCGTGTTTATGTTGGGGGAAATCCTATGTGGAAGTAGTTGGCCCATTCAGAGTGAGTAAAACTAAGGAACACAGGGAGGAGTTAGCTCTACTTCCTAGAGACTCCTCTTGGAAATCATGATGGTTTTCTATTGCATTCTGAAAATAACGAGTTTGAATTAATGAGTTAGCAGTCACTTACTGCATACCCAATGCATCCCAAGCTCTGAGCTTGGCACTTTGTGCATGCTGTCTCGGTGAGTCCTGACAGCTCCTCACACATGATGAACCTGAAGAATCTTGCTCTAGACCCCAGACTGGCAGAGGCAGGATTTGAACCAAGGTCGTTCTGACAAAGTTCTTTTCTCAATATCAAAGTTATCGACCCAACTCAAAATTTCCTTTCATTCATTCACTCATCCAACAGAAACCTACTGAGCGTTACTCTGCATCAGGCCCTGAGGACATGGCAATGAACAGTACAGACAAAATCCCGGTCTTCAAGGAGTTTATGTTCTAGGATTCCTAAATCATCAAAATGAAGAGAGATAACTTTAGAAAGTCAAAAGAGGCACTGAGGAAGAAATGACATCTTATCACAGAGTCCTAAATCAACAAGAAACTCTGTTAGGAGATTTTCTTGCCCTCATTTTTCTAAGGCTTACTAGAACCGGGACATTTTTTTTTTTTCTTTACCGCAAAATCAAATTGGGGGCCATGGAAGGCAGAAAAGACAAGTAAGTACTGAATGATATTAGAAATAGCTCATTAGTGTCAATTTCATGATTCATCTACTGCTCCACAATACCAAACTGCATTACATACCAGCAGATACCAGGGCCCATTTTGATAATAATTTCTTGTGCCATATTTAATAAAAGAAGTAATGTTCTTCATTCTATACAGGCATCCCATGTATCCAGCAATTCTTTTTTTTCTTTTAAAGATTTTATTTATTTATCCACCCCACCCCCCTTGTTTATTTTCATGGTCTGCTCTCTGTGTCCATTTGCTGTGTGCTTCCTGTATCCACTTCTTTTCTCTTTAGGAGACACCAGGAAGTGAACCTGGGACTTCTGATCTGGGAGAGAGGCACTCAATCGCTTGAGCCACCTCAGCTCCCTGGTTTGTTGTGTCTCTCATTGTCTTTCCTCTTTGTGTCTCTTTGTTGCATCACCTTTGTTGCATCACACCTGCCCATAGCTCCAGCTCACCTTCTCCACGTGGCACCAGGAACTGAACCCGGGACCTCCCATGTGGTAGGTGGAAGCCCAATCACTTGAGCCACATCTGCTTCCCCAGCAATTCTTATTCTAGCTCTCCCTGGACCCCAAAACTCCCAAAGACTTTACAGAAGAGTTTAATGTAAACAAAATTATAGAGGAAATTGAATTTAGCAAGACATTTCCAAGACTCTCCTAAGTTCCTTTATATAATTGAGCAATGCAGGATCATTCTTGAATATCAAACAGAAGTCTTCTTTTGCACCCTGTGTTAGTTTCCTTGGGCTTCCATAAAAAAGGAGCAGAAAACTGAGTGGTTAACACAACAGAAATTGATTGTCTCATAGTTCCAGAGGCTTGTGGTACATTGATTTATGAACCCCCCCCAAAAGACATGTTTTTAATCTTAATCCTCATTCCTGTAGGTGTGAATCCATTTGTAAACAAGACCCTTTGAAGCTGTATTATCAGTTATGATGTAGACTCATTTGTAAATAGGATCTTTTAAGATCCAATTTAGATGTGGCCATACTGAATCAGGGTGGGCTTTAATCTTTTTTACTGGAGGCCTTAAAGAGAAGTCAGAGGGGAGCAGATGTGGTTCAAGTGACTGAGCACCTGCTTCCCACATGTCCTGGGTTCAGGTCCTTGTACCTCCTAAAAACAAAATAGAACAAAACCAACTTAAGGGAGCTGATGTAGCTCAGTGCTTGAGTGCTGACTTCCCACATACAAGATCCCAGGTTCAATCCCTGGTCCCAGTATCCGCCCCCCCCCCTCAAAAAAAAAGAGAAAAGACCAAACCAAGGATATGGCCATGTGATAGAGGCAGACATGCAAGTCAAACCTCACCTTTCTAATAGGAATATTTTGTGTATTTCTATTAAGTTGTTCTGGGTGGTGCTGCAGGGACAGTTACTGGACATTATATGTCCTCCCATGGCCCACTGGGTGGACTGTGGGAGAGTGTGGGCTATGGTGTGGACCATTGACCATGAGGTGCAGCGGTGCTCAGAGATGTATTCACCAAGTGCAATGAATGTCTCATGATGATGGAGGAGGTTGTTGTTATGGGGGGAGGAGTGGGGTGAGGGGAGTGAGGGGTATATGGGGACCTCATATTTTTTAATGTAACATTAAAAAAATAAATAAAGACAAAAAAAGTCCTTGAAATAAAGGCTATTCAGCCATGTATACTTGTTTGATAATACACAATATTGGAAAGTCCATGCAATGTAGTTTTAAAATTAAGGATTGAAGTTTATTTAGCATTTCATAGCACCACCTGGTGGAATGATTAACAATAACAGTCCAGAACAAAAGTGCATTTTGAATGACTGACACAATTGGTGTTGGAAACCTCCAATCGTCTTCCAGACAAACGTGTATTTAAGTACAAAAATATCTTAAACTAAATAGTGCTATCTTACCCTACAACAAAACCTCTTAGTCCATACACCTTACCAGAGCAACCAGAGGTACTTGATTCCTAAATGATTTAGGAAAGGTGCTGACATCATGTATATATTTTGAAGAGAAAAAACATTAGCTTCTTTCTTCAGAGTTCTTTGGCAAATAGTGAACTTTCTTTTTTTTGCGGGGGGGGAGGGGCATGGATAAGTGCATAAAGGAAAAAATCATGGTATTTGGTATTTTCATGGCAAAAGAGATTTGAGGGTGCTCCACTGTACTTTTTTATCATTTGCAGACCAGATCCTATGGAGTATACTTGGTATCCATCAGAATTTCTTCTCTTGAAACAAAAACAATTAAAACATTCCCTATTTTAAAATAATAAGTTCTAATGTTGGAATTGTTTTCTTAATTTCACTTTTAGGTTGTTCATTGCTGGTATAAAGAAACACAACTGATATTAGCATGCTGATCTTAGAACCTGTAACATTGTTGAAATTGCTCATTACCTCTCAGTTTCTTTTGTGTGTATATGCTTTAGTATTTTCTGTATATGAAATCATGTCATCTGTGCATAGAGGTAATTGTAGTTCTTCCCAATTAGGATGCCTTTTTTCTTCTTCTTGACAAATGACCCCAGTTAGCACTTCCGATACAATAATGAGTATTGGGGTGAGAACAGACATCTCATTTCACTCTTGATTTTATTAGCAAAGTATTCAATCCTTCACTATTAAGTATGATGTTAGCTGTGCACTTTTAATAATTTCCTTTTATAAGACTGAGGTAGTTCCCCTTTTCCCTGTTTGTTGAACTGCCTTATTTTTATCATGAAAGGGGGTTAGATTTTACAACTGCTTTTATAAATAAATTGATATGATCATTTTTAAAAAGTTCTAATGCTAGATTTCTTTTCATTTATTTTTATTTTTTAGGAGGTACTGGGGATTGAGCCTGGGACCTAGTACATGCAAAGCAGGAGCTTAACTACTGAGCTACACCCACTCCACTAATGCTGATTTTTTTTTTTTTTTTTTTTTTTAGGTACCTGGATCAGAGATTGAACCTGGGAACTTGTACATGGGAAGCCACTGCTCAATCACTGAGCTACACTGGCTCCCAGAGTTGTTTTTTTCATTTGTTTGCCTGTTTGTTTTGTTTTTGTTTTTAAGAAATACTGGGGATTACCCAGGACCTCGTACATGGGAAGCAGGCACTCAACGACTGAACTACATCTGCTCCCCAATGAGAGTAGTTTTTTTTTTCTATTTGTTTGTTTGCTTGTGTTTGTTTTAGGAAGTACTGGGAATCAAACCTGGGACCTTGTACATGGGAAGCAGGTGCTCATCACTTGAGCTATATCCGCTCCCTATTCTCAGTTAAGATTTTTAAAATGGAATTCCTTCCATCATATTTTCAAAGACTAGTGCCATTTGTCCTCAAGTAGTGGACATTAATTAATGGCCTTGTCTATCTCACTTCTCCTTCTCGAAGCCCTACAGACGACGGCGGCAGCTGATTGGTGAAGACCTGACCCAATGCCACCAATCCACAGTTGGACTAGGCTGATCAGATTTTCCTTTTCTTACAGGAATTTGGAATTGGAACAGAGAAAGCCAAAGGAAGTAAGATGAGGATGCTGGATTTGAACAGATCTATAAGCCAAGGGCAACCTTTGGGGGCAACTCTGATGGATCGTGCACAAGAGGGCAGAGGAAGTCAGTTCTGACAAAACAAGAGGAATGAAGGAGATGGACAGAGCAAAGCAAAGACAAGACACCTTGCAACCCAGAAAGATTTTCTCCATTGTTCCCAGTTCTGATCCTTCCAAGGCCTCAGTGTACTTCAGCAAGCTAGAGTGGGGTCAGTTCCTTGCATCCAAACATGCTCTACATGTTTCTTGCTATTTCCTTGTTCTGATTCTTTATTCTCCAGATAAAAATTCAGGCAGCAAGAGTAGGCATCTGCACAAATGAGGTATCAGATCGCTGCTATAATAAAAACAAAAATAGTTGGAAGAAAAAATAAATCAAGATGCTTTTAATCTATGTGGCCCTCAGGAGCTTGGTAGTTTTTATCCTTGTGATCCAAGGGTTCTTGAACTTAAATATGTTTCCACTTCTCTTCTTATATTCTAGTTTAATTCATTAACATACTCTTAGGTAACATACTATATGACAGGTCTGATATCAGTTGTGGTAAATACATGATCATATGTAAATTAGAAGCATGAAGATCAAATGCATTTGTGTCATGAAATTTTAAAATTAACAGCCTTGTAAGGAACACACGTGCATGTGCACACACACCAACAGACACATACACATCCCACTACTCGTTTCTGACACATGATTACACTGCTTGATATGGTATGCTCAGGAATTGCCAGGGCAGTGGAAAAGAATAATTCACAGAAATAAGTCTTTCCTGTCAAATTGTAAAAACTGTTAACAGGAAATGCATACCTTAGCTGCATGTTTCCTCATATTGTTTTTGTACTCTCTGTGCAAGAATACAGTAAATATCCTAAAAAAAAAAAAAAAAAAGGTAAAGTAAAAAATAATGAGTATTTCTCTCTTTCTCTCTCTTTTATTATATAGAAAGACTAGAGAGAGCAAGCAAAAGAAAGAGATAGTAGAGAGGGAGACTACAAACATATACAAATATAAAGCATCTTTGTAAAGGCATTCTCTCTATTTTTCCCTGGTCAAGTGGAAAATACAAATGATTTTTAAAATCACATATATCTCCCTTGGAATAAAGATTTGCTACAAAAAAGAGTGCACTATTTATTTCATGAAATAAATTTCAGTGGCAATAATATTTTTAAAGTACTTTTATTTTCACTTAAATGCATGATAGTTTCAATAAGCTTTAATTTTTTTATTATATAATTTTATCTTATAAACTGTGATGATACTAACTTCCTTTCAAGCGAGCTATTCTATTTTATAAGTATTATTTTTTAACACATTAAGTAATGAGACATAAAATGGAATGGGAGTGCAAATGTATAAAATGATTTTTTAAAACAGCAATGACAACCAATAAGCTCATGAAAAGGTGCCTAACATCATTAGTCATCAATGAAATGCAAATCAAAATCACAATGCAATAACACTTGATAATCATTAAGGTGGATAGAATTTAAAAGACAGTTAACAGAGAATGTAAAATAGTGCAGCCATTTTGGAAAATTTTGAAAAATTGCCTGGTGGTTCCTCAGACAGTTAAACACAGAGTTATCATATGACCCAAACAATTCCAATCCTAGGTATAAAACCAAGAGAAATGAAAACACATGTACACACAAAAATTTGTACACACACAATCATAACCACATTATTCACAAAAGTCAAAAAGTGAAAACAGGCAGCGGACTTGGCCCAGTGGTTAAGGCACCCGTCTACCACATGGGAGGTCCGCAGTTCAAACCCCGAGCCTCCTTGACCCGTGTGGGGCTGGCCCATGCGCAGTGCTGATGCGCGCAAGGAGTGCCCTGCCACGCAGGGGTGTCCCCCGCATAGGGGAGCCCCACGCACAAGGAGTGCGCCCCGTTAGGAGAGCTGCCCAGCGCGAAAGAAAGTACAGTCTGACCAAGAATGGTGCCGCACACATGGAGAAATGACACAACAAGATGATACAGCAAAAAGAAACACAGATTCCCGGGCTGTGGACAACAACAGAAGTGGACAAAGAAAATGCAGCAAATAGACACAGAGAACAGACAACCGGGGTGTGTGTGTGTGGGGGGAGAAATTTAAAAAAAAAAAAAAGTGAAAACAACCAAAATGTCATCAACTGACGAACACAATAAATAAAATGTGGTATAACCATACAATGAAATATTAGGCAATGAAAATGAATGAAGTACTGATACATGCTACAACATGAATGAATCTCAAAAAGAATTTGTTAAGTGAAAGAGGTTAGTCACAAAAGACCATCTATTGCATGATTCCATTTATACGAAATGTCCAGAATAGGCAAATCTGTAGAGACAGAAAGTAGATTAGTGGTTGCCTACAGCTAGAAGGTGGGGGAATTTTCAGGGGCGAAGAAGAGAAGAAAGTGTTTTAAAACTTATTGAGGTGGTGATTGCACAACTCTGAATATACTAAAACCCACTGACTTACACACTTTAAATACGCAAATTGTACAATATGTGAATTATATCTTAATAAAATTGTAAATTTTTTTAATAAAAAGGTGATTGATAGTTTTACCACATCCCCTAACAATAATATTAAATGAAATTTTTGCACTGAAGGTACAGAAAAAATACAAGCCCCACCAGAAGCAGAGAAGCCTGGTCACCTGAGCTGAGCAACGGCACAGCGGCGTTCCTGAACAATGATAGAAATACTACAGAATGAGAGCACGGGGTGTCTGCTCAGGGTGAACCCTTGCTGGATAAATGTTGATAAAGAACACGATGTAGCAGGTAATACTGTGCATGAGCTTCCTAGTTCATAAACTCAGCCAGGGTTTTGGGGATTCTAGTCTCCAGCAGGGGCCCAAGTTATTTCTCACCCTGCTGCCAACCCAGCTCACTGCTTCTGCCTCATCTCTGGTCCCCGGGGCCACAGCCCCTTTCCCTCCTAGAGCAGCCAAAATGCAGAGACAGACAGGTTGTAGCCTGAGTGCCTTTGTTTCCTTCTGGGTTGCTGCTGCCATCCGGGAGCTCCAGGTGCTGCACTGAACTCCCAGGGGTCTGTCGAGAGAGGGTCTGCAGTGCCTTCCCCCCTAGGCAGAGGGGCGGTGAAGCCCACGGGAGCTACCATCAGACCAACCGGAGCTCAAATCTGACTCGATCCTTTGCCAGTTGACTTCCTTGGACAACTCTCTGTTCCTCCATTTACTCATTTTTTAAATGGACATGAGGATAGTACCTACTGCCCCAAGGTTGCTGTAAGAGTTAAATGAGTTCATGTAGTAAAGCATTTATCAGAATGTCTGACCTGCAGAAAGCCCGAAAGCCCTCAAATACGGCAGCTGCCATTGCTATGCCAAGTATGACTATGATGTGCGTCTCGGCTGGGCAGAAGGCCACCTTCCCTTGCGCCTGGATCCATGGGGCACTGCTGTAAGACTCTCTTTGCTGCACCAAACTAGTATTGTGAGGAAGCAGCAGGCCTTCTCCTCCCACCCTCAAACACCTCTCTTCCCTCAGGAACAGGGGGACTCCACACCAGTCCCTCTCACCCTCGAATGTGGGACTGAAGTGTTTCCCAACTCAACCTCTCTACCCCAGACCTGAGTTATCTGTTTGGCTGTACCCCTTTGCAGACCCTGCTCCTCCAGGGTCACCGGATGCTCTGCCAGGTGGCTGTTTTGCACTAGACGCACACTGACACCCAACTGGAATGTGAATAAAGAAAAACAAAGTTAGCCTAGTTAGAATATTACAGCTACTAAAATCGGAAGCTCAAAAAATCTAAGTCATCTCAACCCCCAAATTCTTGAGGTCCATTAAAAGTGATTTTTTTCCTCAAGGTGTTCTGCCTGCTGACCATTTTTCCTTTCAAGCAAAATGTAGAACAAATTAATTTGCTTCTCTTCTTTTGGCAAGTATCACAGTATTAACGGAAAATAAAAGTGTTTTATTGATTTGATGGTGAATTTGAAAGGCTTTCAGATCCATCCTCAAATCAATAAATGTTCTAAGGTTATAGATTATCAAAAATAAAATAAAATTAAGGGCTTGAAAAATGAAGACAAGAAAGGAATAGCTGTCATGTCACTGAGGTCCTCTAGAAAGCAAACTTTAGGGCTTAATCTACCAGTAAATTTATCGCATAGTGTAATGGAGTGCAAATAGCCCTAGAATGGGAAGAAGTTTGCTGTGCTCAGGGAACAAAGAGAAGGCCCCACACAGCTAGAGAATCAGAGGTGAGGTCATCAGGTCACCAGTATGAAGTGTCAGAGAATAGCGAATTGAATTACTGGCCCTGATCTCTCTCTCTCTTTCTCTTTCTCTCACTCTCTCACATACACACACACACACACACCAAGTCACAGCCTTTAGCAAATAACTTTACAGTTCCTCCCATGACAGCAAGAGTATATTTCTCTCATCGTTCTTGGACTGTAGTTTTACCATGAAATTTTTTTTGGCCAATCCGCGTGTTAGTAGATGTGACACAAGAATTCTGCTCTAGGTGTAGGTATGCTGTCTTGTGCTTCTGCTATTACCTGTTGCTGACTGGTCCCAAGAGGAGAATGAGAGATACAAGAAGCAGAACAGCCCAGAGCCAGCCTACAATGTGAAGCAGAGCTGCCCAATCACATAGACATGATCAGCCAATCCCCAGCCAACCTGCAGGCCTCTGAGCAAACCAACCAAGATCAGCAGTCTCCCAGGCTGACTAGCAGATCCTGAGAAAAAGAGTTGTTTTAGGCCAGACTCTTCAGATGACTTGTTATGCAGTCTGTTGTGGCAGTCTCTAACCAACATAGATCTTGTAGGGCTTTGTGCACCACAGTTAGTGCTTGTTTTACTTCTAGGAGAGGCTTTACAACAGCATAATGGCATCATCCAATTTACAGAGAATGAATTGCAAGAAGGAAGAGTAGAATCCAGGAGACCAACTGCAAAACTATTGCAGGAACCCAGGTAAGAGAGATGGATAGTGAAGGTAAACGAAGTGGATGGGTTGATTCTAAAGATGTTTTGGAGGTACAGTAGCCAGGAATTGCTGATGAATTAAATGTAGTGGGTGAGGGAAATAAAGGATTTGATGATGACATCTTAGGTTTTTTACTTGAGCAGGATAATGATGTCATTTACAGAAATGAGGGAATTCTGGAAGATGAAAATTTGGGGGAGAAAATCAGAGTTCTGTTTTGGCTGTGTTAAGTTTGAGGTGCTTATCTAACAAACAGTTAGGGGACTGTCTCCTATTGTTTTGGAATTGTAGGTAAGGCTTCTACTGAATATAAAAGTCCTCAGGTTCCCCACCTTCTAGAGAAAGTTTCCAATGAATCACCAGCAACTGTGGTCAGACACATCCCCACAGGGCTTAAAGAGGAGGAAGAACTGGCCCTAATATTTCCCAACACTTTCTTCCCTCCTGTGGTCATGGGAAGAAAAGTACTAGAGGGAGAGGGGAGGTTGGCCTTGTAGGGAGAGCAGTATAGTGGTGAGACTGCTCTTTCTAGGGAGGGGTGCTTTTCCTTACTTAAAGCAAGTGGTGATGGGAGACTCCAAGAAAAACTCAACAAAACGGCATCAGTTTGGGCTGCCTTTTTGAGACCAGCCTTTTGCGCCCTGGCTGAATGCTTTCTGTCAACTGCTACGAGCTTCCGATGAAGTATGTTCTTGGGATTGCTTGCCATCTGCCCCTGAGACTGCCCACTTGTGGGCCACAGTTCTCTTAATCCAGGAGGTTTCCTTGAATAGAAATGGCATAAACAGACTGTGATGAGAATGCTTAAAAGATGATGGCACCTTACCCCATCACAGTTCTCCACAGCCCAGAGAAGGTGTGGGGGAGAACCACAGAGGTTCCTTTGGATCCTTATGGAGAAAGATATAGGTCAGCGGATGGGCAGGAGTCATGGGTTGCCTGACCAGAGTAAAGATGAACACTGCCAAAGAAAAGCACTAATCAGTAGAAGGAGGCCGAGTGAGGTTGGTCAATCAAAAGCAGCTAAAAATCATTTTATAGTTTACACTATATGACTTAAGACTCCTAAAACAAATCACTGTACCTATCAGTCATTTATGTGGAGACATCAAGTTGGGTATAAGAGTCTGGAGCTTAGAAGAAAGGTCAGGAATGTAGAAGTAGATTTGGAAGAGATGGGCATAGAGATGGGACCTGAATAAGGCCATTTAGGGAGAAATTCTTAGAGAAGAGCCCTACGACACTCCATGATTCGAGGTTAAGCAAAGGAGAAGGAATCAGCAAATGAGAAGTGCCTAGTGAACAAAGATGTCCCAGAAGCCAAGAGAAGAAAATGTTTTAGGAAGGAGGAAGTGGACAACTGGAGCAAAAATAGTGAGTTTTCGAATAAGAGAACCTAAAAATTAGGTGGTCACTGGTGACCTTGACAGAGGAAGCGTTGAGGGAGTGGTGGGAGCAGAAGCCCAGCTGGAATGAGCTGAGGAGGGAATGTGAGAGGAGGAAGTGGAGATGGTGTCTGGGGACAATTCTTTCAAGATGGTTTGCTGGTAAGAGGAGCAGAGAAACGTAATGGTAGCTGGAAGGGAATGTGAAAAGAGGAAAGGTTTTCTTTGTTTAAGAAATGAAAATTACTGGAGTATGTCTGAATGCTGGAGAGAATGATCCAGTAGTTAGGGAGGAGGCTGACAGCGCAGAGGAGAGCAGGAGCAGAAGCTAACACTGATACAGCCCTGATGTGTGGCTGACCCTGTTCTAAGCATTTTACTTAAGTACACTCCTTTAACCTTCCCAACTATGTTCGGAAAATAATATCCCACATCCACATTTTACAGCAGTGGTAACTGAGGCACAGAGAAGTGACATCATTACCTAAGCTCACACAGCCAGCAGGTGGCAGAAGTTCACGCTGGAGCAGTCTGCCCCCTGAGCCAACTACTTAGCCCCTGAGGCAAACCATGGCAAGAGCTCTGTCCAAAAGAAGTGAAAGGGATTAGGACCAGGGCAAAAGCGAAGAGACTGGCTTTCCATAAAGTCAGGGGTAGCTTATCCACATAAGTGGAGTGAAAGCAGACTCTATTACAGAGGAAGGGAAGACACTCGATTCCGCTATCAAAGAATGAGGGGTGGTTCTAGGCTTTTTATTACTTCTATAAACCAACATCATCAGATTAAAGCATGTAGGAAGAAGAAGGTAAGAGAGAAAAAGAGAAGTGAAATCATCACTTCAGAGAGTGGGAAAGCTAACATATTAGGGAAATAAAGTAGGGTTTTGTTACAGTGGAGAGTACCAGTTTGACATTTGTGACCATGAATTTAAGGGGAGGCTAGCTAACATGCTTGTGTGGGGTTTGTTTTGGTTTTTTTTCCTCCATGTTATTCAGCTGCTCAGGTTCAAGTTCAGAATTTTTCTAGATTTCACAGAGAGGGAGGCAGGAGAGGAGGTAAGAATATTTGCAAGGGCATCATTATAGTGAAAGGCGAAGGAATGTAAGCTGAATGTGGAGGGAACCAAGGACTGGAGCAGAAAGAACAACTGTTACACAAAAGAAGGGTCAATGGATCAGAAGTGCAGATGAGTTTGGAGAACTGTTGGAATGGGCAGACTAGAGTAGGCAAAAACTGAAAGAATACAAATACTGATTGAGAGAGGAATGCATGAAGTCAGGATTTTGGAGGCTGTCTAGTTGGTGATGGAAACGTCAAAGACTCTGGGAATGGTGGCCAAAGTGGAGAGCACAGATCCAAGACATAAGAGGCCAAGACACTGGATGCAAATTTTCAAGAATGCTGAAGGAAGAGTGATTGGAAGAGAGTGAAGCAGTGCTGTGGCCCAGGGGGCCTCAGATAACAGCAACAAGGAGAGGTGGAGGGGTGGCAAAGTCTGAAGACATGGAATTCTTAGGAGCTGGGTGCTCAAAGAGAGAAAGAAAAAATATGGTATGAAAGCAGCAGTGGCGTGCTAGGATGACACCCCACCTCCAGGGCTTGTGATACCTGCACTGTGAAAATTAAAATAATAATAATTAATAATTATAACAGAATATCCATAACAAACCACCCCCATTGGGAAGGGCTGCAGGAAAGGTGGTATCCTCAGGGAGCACCCAGATGTCAAGCAAGGGGCAAGGGTGTTCAGAGCAGTGGTTGAGGAGAAGTGGGGGGCAGACCATAGGTTCCAAAGGACATGAGGTAGAATTTGGGAGGTTGGGGAAAAGCAGCAAATTGGGCCAGATTAGCAGAAGCAGAGAGTGGTAGATGAGGGTAGAGGCAATGTGGAAGCCTGGGGGGAAGGCCTCTGCTGGGATGTGAGATATGATGGGATTAGTTCAGGTAGCTCTTGGGGAGGATGAATGTCCAGCTCAAGTTGAACAGCCTGAAGTCGCTGGGCAAAAGTCCCCTCCTGTTGACCTCAGAGGTGTGGAGGCCTAACTAGGAAGCCTGAGTGTGATGGCCTCTTTCATCTGTCAGTCTAGAACAGGAAAAAAGAATTAGAAAACAAATCCATCAGAGATCTGTTTATATTGTACAACAAAATAATCATTTACCTGTTCAGTAGCACAGCGATCGAAGGTGTTAGTTATTAGACTGTATTTCTGATTCTTGCTGTGAATTGTAAAATTGCAAAATTCCAAACATGCTTTTGAAATTAACTTTAAGTGACATTTGAACACTAATGACCCGAATGACTCCAGAATTAAAGCACACAAATGATCTGCTTAGATGGGATGAGCATAAACAAGACCCTTCTTAAGGGTTCTTTCCTGTTGTGAATATTGATTAGTCATCAGAATAGACAGTAGTCAACCTTGACTACACTGAAAAATGCAATGTGACATTGGTGGACATTCAGTTGTTGTTTAGGACAGATAATCTTGTGACATATTGCTGTTTCTAAGCAGTATTTCATGATTTAAATTCCATCAATGGATGACTAGTTGATTAAACTGTAAAATATCATAAAATGTACTTGTTAAATACGAAGACAGGCAAGTGGACTTGGCCCAATAGATAGGGTGTCTGCCTACCACATGGGAGGTCCGCGGTTCAAACCCCGGGCCTTCTTGACCCGTGTGGAGCTGGCCCATGCGCAGTGCTGATGCGTGCAAAGAGTGCCCCGCCACACAGGGGTGTCCCCCGGGTAGGGGAGCCCCACGTGCAAGGAGAGCGCCCCGTAAGGAGAGCCGCCCAGCATGAAAGAAAGTGCAGCCTGCCCAAGAACAGCACCACACACACGGAGAGCTGACACAACAAGATGACACAACAAAAAGAAACACAGATTCCCGGTGCCACTGATAAGGATAGAAGTGGTCACAAAAGAACACTCAGCAAATGGACACAGAGAGTAGACAACTGGGGGGAAGGGGAGAGAAATTAATAAAAAATAAATCTTTGGGAAAAAAAAAACATATCTTTGGGTCTCAGTAATCTATTATTAAGTGAAAAAAGGAAGATGTAATACCTACTACACAGGATGGTCACATTTTTATATATATATGGAGAGAGCAAGAGTATATGGAGAGAGAGAGAGTGAGAGCAAGCAAGAGACAGAGAGAGAGGCAAGAAGAGAGAAGGAGAGTTGTAATGATAGATATCTGCGCCTCCCCCAGTGGATACTTCTCAAGGGTAGAAATAGTGAATATACCTTTTTTAAGTTGCTACTGTCTTTATATATATATATATATATATATATATATATTTTTTTTTTTTTACAGTGTTCAGTTGTAGCAGAGAGGGGATGAGCGATAAATAAATAGGTTCTATGTCTCCAAGTCAGCAGAAAATTTCAAAGATCAGTCAAAAGGTCTTACTGCTCCTCGGATAAATCCTATTTGTCATTTAAGCTTGTCTAAAAACTCACTATTTTACTGATTCACATACTTCCATAGTTTTTTTACACTTCCTGTTTTTCAAGTAAAAATGCATTTGCAGCAGTGTGTCCTAACCACATCTAAACTGGATTATGGTTTGCAGAACTGGTGACCTAATGATCCTTGTGGAAATCAGTCAGCACAGTTGATAATCAAGGGGTTCATTTTTTGTTTTGTTTGTTTTTTTCTGAAGAAGGAGAGGTCTTTTTTTTCCTGAGGGTTGAGCACAGGTGCCCAGAAAAGGAAGGCAAAGGGATGAATGGGATGGAATGGGATGGAACCCCTTTGCAGCCTGAGGCTCTGGCTTTGAATCATGACGGAGAGAAGGTTTAACTATGAAACTGAAGGACATGGAAGAGAAGCCCACTGTGATGACTAATTTTATATGCAAACTTGGCTAGGTTATCATGTCCAATTGTTTAGTCAAGCAAGCCCTGGCCTGATTGTTACTGTAAGGGTTTATATAGATGGGTTTGGCTCTATAAACAGTTGATTGCATCTATGGCTGATTGCATCTACAGTCAACTAAGGAGATGCCCTCAGAAACATGGAGAGTCAACTCATCCAATCAGTTTGGAGGTGTTCAAAGCCAGAACTGAGGATTTTGGAATCAGAAAGAAGAATCTTTGTCTCTACTTCATCCAACAAGCTTCACCTGGGGAATTCAACTTCATTTTTATCAGAGTTTCCAGTTTGCAGCCCGCCCTATAGAATTCAGATTTTCCAGCCCTCGCAGTCACATAGCCAATCCCTACAATAGACCTCCTAATCTATATATCTATATCTTTATCTACATCTGTATCTATATCCATACCCATATCTATCTCCATCTCCATCTCCAACTCCATGTCCTGTCGATTCTGTTTCTCTGGAGAACCCTGAGCAATAAACCCATCCACTCCACAACAGACCAAAAGACCACAGCGTAGAATTGACCCTGTGCCTAGAGACATTCTCAAGGCAGCAGAAGGACTCCAGTGAGGATGCAAGAACTGAAGAATTTGAGTATAGAGTCCTGAACACCAGCAGACCGCCTTGGGGATGGCTGAAATAAGGAGGGAGATTTCATGAAGGGGATAAAGTGGTGACCAAGAGCTACCGTGATGTGGACCTCAATGTTAATAGTACTGCATTTGTCCTGGCGGTCTCTGGGGGTTACATAGGACTCACACATATACTATAAAACAAGGTATCAGGAGTGAGTCAGCCTAAGAGTAAGGGTTCATATCTCCTCGCCTGCTGGTGGGTGCTATTAAATATTCTTTTTTTATTTTTTTATTCTATGATCTTTTTTTTTTAATGTTACATTAAAAAAATTTAAGAGGTTTCCATATACCTTCCACTCCCCTCTCACCCCACTCCTCCTCCATCAACAACCTCTTTCACCATTAAATGTTCTTTATTTCCATGTCTTTGGTCCTTTAGGAAACTACGTTTCCCTGTGTTTACAGGACTACTTTTGAATTTAGGTCATAACTTCTTTAATCTAATGTTGAAGACTGGTTTCTCCTTTTAAACTCAAATTACCCCATGCTAATATCATAAAAATGCCATGGAATCTTGAATTTACCTTTGAATCCTGATCTAATTTTATATGACACATCTCCACTTGAGATTGTGATGAGAGCTGTCTTCCTTGGGCATTTAATCAAACATCAATCACATAAGGGTTCATTTTTCAAAGAACTCAAAATCCTTTAAAATTACTTGACTATTCCTAAATAAGGATAGTAGGGTTTAAAAAGTGGAGGCACAATGACATTTTCCACATGCCCCCATTCAGGTACTGGACTGTGCTTTTAGCAAAACTAAGTCTTTAATTTAACAATATGCCATAGACTTTATTGGAAAGGACATAAATAATGGAAGCTGGAGCCCAGAAAATTGCAAGCTGGCTCAACCTCTTGGAGCACCATTCATTAGATCCAGCTGCAAAAGCTAGAAGTTATAAAAAATGCATGGAGAATTTCTTTTTAGGCATTAACACACCACTACTTTAAATGTCTGTTCTGACTGAGAAATTCCTCTCTGCAGGTGCTTTTTATTCCCATAACCTCAGCAAGCTGCCAGGGCCTCAGGAGACTAAACAAATTGCTAACTTAAAAATTCATTATAGTATCTATTCCCTTTCCAAGACATAAAATGTACTCTATAATATTTGCTCTTCTGAATCCCCAGAGACCATAATCTTCAGTGCCCCTTCTGCTTGCATGACGCCATCTCTTGTCCATTATTAATATATTGGACAGTTTGTAAGAACATATCACACCCAACAATCTTAAAATGAGAAGTGAAAATGCCACTAGCCAGCACATTAATTTCCCTGAAATAAGCAATATCAGTAGTGATGACAAAGATATCAATGCACTGTACTGCTGGGAAGGAAGTGTTAAAATTCTTAGTTGGTATTTACCAATAGATGGTGGCAAATGGATAGAAAGATCTAGGGACACGAAATCCATGAATAAAAGAAATTCAACTTCATGCAGCTATGGAAAATAACAAAACTTATCAGGGCTATAACACAAAAGTGTGAAGTTTAAATAGGTATTATTTTCAAAATATAGAGGTTGGCCATCTGGGCAAAGGGCCAGACTTAGAGCAGATAAAGCTGGTGAATGCTTACTTTACCACATTCAAGGACTCTCAAGGAAAAGGCCTACTATCTAAAGGTGGTTGGTTATTACTCAAATATGCCAAGTCAAGAGTTTTTCTCTTTGGGAAAGAGGAAGCTAACATCTAGAACCCAGCCACGGAGCAAGGAGGGATTTTTAAGAAAGTGAGAATATATGTGAAATGGGGGTTATTGATATTATGTTATTTTTAAATAAATCCATGGAATCTAGGTCATAAATAAGAACCAGATGTTCGTTCTCTCAAAGCTTGAGTCTGAATTCCTGAGTTCAGTTCAAAACACTTCTCTAAACTTTAGTCCATAGTAAAATACAGTAGAAATGGATCAAATGGATGAATTTGGGAAAGACTAACCAAAGAAAAATTCCTGGGTTATTTGTAAATAATATTTCTGTCCTAAAGGAACGTAACACATTAATGTATGAAGTGTTAGGTGAAGGCAAGAACAACTTGATTAGGAAGAACAACTTGATTATGAAAAGCCCCCATTACTCTAAGTATTTGGCCAATCATAGCTCATGCTATATGAGATCAGAGATAAGCAAAATTACTTTAAAGAGAAAGAGTGGCTAAGGGCGTGGTCTGACTAGATCTTAACTGTGATGATATTAGCATGTCTGATGAGAGAACACGTCACTCAGAACAGTAATCAGCCTAGAAATATAGGAAATGGGGACTTAAAAAGGGAAGTTGGCAGTAGATACCCATCACTGGCCAGAGGCAGACATGGAATATGGGAAATTTGATCCATTTACTCTACAGGTGTTCTCTGCTAAAGGGCTTGCTTGGGTTTACAGGTGTTGCCTTGGCCTAGATAAAATATCCCTTGAGACCTTACATCCCATTACTTCAATTTTGTCTTCACTGAGTAGTTCTCTGTTAATTCAGCCTCTCAGGCACAATGATAATATTTTAGTGACTGGAAAGGGATTTCACCATCAAAATTAATAATCAGCACTTGAATTTATACATCATTCTCTTCTAAGTTGTGAGCCTGCCCTCTCATCTCAGAAGAAACTAGCAAGTACAAACATGCCTCATTTAATTGCACTTTGCTTTATTACAGAAAAAATCAGAAATATCACTTTTTACAAACTGAAGGTTTGTGGCAACCCTGTGTCAAGCAAGTATATCAGCACCATTTTTCCAAAAGCATGTGCTCACTTCATGTCTCTGTGCCACATTTTGGTAAGTCTCACAATATTTCAAACTTCTTCATTATTATTGTATCGTTATGATGATCTGTGATCTTTGATATTACTATTGTCATTATGTGGGACATCATGAACCATGCCCATATAAAATGACATGCTTAATAAATGTTGTATGTGTTCTGATCACACCACCAACCAGCAGTTCCTCATCTCTCTCCCTTTCCTTAGGCCACCCCATTCCCTGAGATGCAACAATGTTGAAACTGGGCCAATTAATAACCCTACACTGGCCTTTACAAGTGAAAGGAAGTGTTGCATGTCTCTCCCTTTAAATCAAAAGCTAGAAATGTTTAAGCTTAGTGATGAAGGCATGTCAAAAGCCAAGACAGGCCAAAAGCTAGGGTTCTTCCCCAAAAAAGTTAACCAAGTTTTGAATGCAAAGGAAGAGTTATTGAAAGAACTTAAAAGTGCTACCCTGCTGAACACACAAAGGATAAGAAAGCAAAGTAGTCTTATTGCTGATATACAGAAAATTTTAGGAGTCTGAAGAGAAGACCAAACCAGCCACAACTTTCCCTTAAGACAAAGCCTAATCCAGAGCAAGGCCCTAACTCTATTGAACACTATCAAGACTGAGAGAAGTGAAGAAGCTGCAGAAGAAAAGTTTGAAGCTAGCAGATGTTGTTTCGTGAGGTTTAAGAAAAGAAGCTATCTTCATAACATAAAACTACAAGGTGAAGCAGCAAATGCTGATGTGGAAGCTGCAGCACATTATCCAGAAGATCTAGCTAAGATAATTAATGAAGGTAGCTACACTAAACAACAGATTTTCAATGAAGATAAAAGAGCCTTCTGTGGGAAAAAGACGCTGTCTAGGACTTTCGTAGCTAGAGAAGAGAAGTCAATGCCTGGCTTCAAAGCTTCAAAGGGACAGGCTGAGTCTCTTGTTAGGTGCTAATGCAGCTGGCGACTGTAAGTTGAAGCCAAGGCTCATTTACCGTTCTGAAAATTCTAGAACCCTTAAGAATTATGCTAGATATACTCTGTGCTCTACAAATGGAAAAACAAAGCCTGGATAACAGCATATGTATTTACAACATGGTTTACTGAATATATTAAGCCCACTGTTGAGACCTACTGCTCAGAAAAAAAGATTCTTTTCAAAATATTACTGCTCATTGATAATGCACCTGGTCACCCGGAGAGCCCTGACAGAAATATATGGTGAGATTAATGTTCACATGACTTCTGTGACAGTTTGAAGCCATGTATATCCCAGAAAATCATGTCCTTAGGACTAATCCATTCCTGTGTGAACCTTTTGATTGGAACACTTCAGTTGAGGACCTTTGATTTAATTGTGGGACCGAGGGGGGGCCTTGGCCCTCTTGCTGGAGTCCTTTATAAACAGAGGACACATAGCAAAAAAGTGGCAGAGACACTGAAAGAAGGCTTCCTGGATACCAGTGGAGGACAGAGACTCAGAAAGAGGTATCCAAGAGGTGAGGGCCATGCAGGAGCTCTAGGCTGAAGAGACAGGCCTGGAAGAGAGAGAGGAGACGAGCTAACCAGTACTGTTCCCTACCATGTGCTTGATGGCCCATGATTGAGCTCACAGAGAAAGTATCTTTCCTGATTGTCCACAGCTGTACCTCGGGGAGACAGCATCTCTTGATGATGCCTTGATCTGGAAACTTCCATGGCCTCAGAACTGTAAGCTTTTAACCTTATAAATTTCCATTACAAAAGCCAACACATTTCTGGTATATTGCATTGACTGCCTTTAGCAAACTAAGACACCTGCAAACACAGCATCCTTTCTGCAGCCCATGGATAAAAGAGTCATTTCGACTTTCAAGTCTTACACATTAAGAAATCCATTTCATAAGGCTATAGCTGCCATAGTGATTCCTCTGGTGGATCTGGGCAAAGTCAATTGGGAACCTCCTGGAAATGATTCACCATTCTAGATGCCGAGAAGAACATTTGTGATTCATGAGAGAAGATAAAAATATCAACATTAAGGGAAGTGGCTGTGGCTCAATCAGATGAGCTCCCGTCTACCATATGGGAGGCCCTCAGTCCATGTCCCAGGGCCTCCTTGTGAAGGCAGTCTTGCTTGCACACCACAGAGTGCCGCCGGCCACAAGACACCACGGAGCACTGTGACTCAGCAAAGTGATGCAACAAAAAGAAGGGAGACAAGTGAGAACACAAAAGAGCCCACAGTGAATGGACACAGAGAGCAGACAGCAAGCAAGCCACAAGGGGGGAGGGGAAATAATATAAATAAATACAGATACAGAAGAACATATAGCAAATGGACACAGAGAGCAGAAAGCACACAAAAAGCTGCAAGGAAGGGATGATTAAAAAATAAATCAACATTAACAGAAGTTGGGAAGAAGTTGATTCCAACCTTCATGGTTGAATTTGAGGGGTTCAAAACTTCAGTGGAAGAAGTAACTGCAGATGTGGTGGAAATAACAAGAGGACTAGAATTAGAAGAGGAGGCTGAAGATACGACTAAATTACTGAAATCTCATGATAAAACTTTAACAGATGAGAAATAGCTTCTTATGGATGAGCAAAGAAGGTGGTTTCTACCGCTGTTGAAGATGCTGTGAACATTGTTGAAATGACAACAAAGGATTTAGACTATTACGTCAACATAGTTGATAAAGTAGCAGCAGGTTTCTACTTGGTAAAATGCTATCAAACAGCATCACATACAACAGAGAAAACTTTTGAAAAGAGAGAGTCAGTAGATGCAGTAAACTTCATTGTTGTCTTATTTTTTTTTAAGTTGCCACAGCCAGCTCAACCTTCAGTCAGCAGCCATCAGCATCGAGGCAAGACCCCCCACCAGCAAAGGGTCAAGACTCACTGAAGGCTCAGGTGATTAACACATTCTCGCAGTAAAGGATTTTTAAAAATTAAAGTATGTACATTGTTCTTTTAGACATAACACTATTGCACACTTAAAAAGACTGCAGTATAGGGTAAACATAACTTTTAAATGCACCAGGAAACTAAAAATTTCATGTGACTCACTTTATTGTGTTATTCACTTTATTGCAGTGGTATGGAATGAAACAGACAATATCTCTGAAGTATGCCTGCCAATCTCTTGAACTGTGAACCTAAAATCAGCTCCAGGTCATGGAATTTCATGACTCTGGCGGCTGGTGGACTAGTTGTCCTTCAGCGGGTCTACCCTCCAGTGTTACCAAAAAAAGAAACGTATAAGAATATATGGGGAAGCGGTTGTCGCTCAACTGATAGAGCATCCGCCTACCATATGGAGGGTCCAGGGTTCCATACCCAGCTGGCCCACGCACAGTGCTGATGTGCGCAAGGAGTGCCATGTCACACAGGGGTGTCCCCCATGTAGGGGAGCCCCATGCTCCAGGAGCGTGCCTCATAAGGAGAGCTGCCCTGTGTGAAAAAAGTGCAGCCCACCCAGGAGTGGCGCTGC
The DNA here is from genome assembly GCF_030445035.2 of Dasypus novemcinctus. Lineage (NCBI taxonomy): Eukaryota > Metazoa > Chordata > Mammalia > Cingulata > Dasypodidae > Dasypus > Dasypus novemcinctus. The sequence continues at coordinate 152,161,017 of NC_080673.1, read as the reverse complement.
ATGCATGGAGAGCCGACACAGCAAGATGACGCAACAAAAAGTGACAGTTTCCCAGTCCCGCATGACAAGAATGCAAGCAGACACAGAACACACAGCAAACAGACACAAAGAGCAGACAACAGTGGGGAAGGGGAGAGAAATAAATTTTTTAAAAAAGAATATATGACCCAGTCAGTTTGCTCTGAATTTAGCAGTGGGTGATTATGTGAATCGGAAATTAACTACATAAGCCAACACCCAAGAATAATCCATTCTACTGTACACTACCGGGACAGATGCTATATCTAACTTGTTTGACACTGTGTGCCTAGACCTTAATGCCATGCCTGACATATTTTAGGAACTCAAGAAATATTTGTTGGATAAATAAAAAATAAAAGAAAGGAAGGGAAAAAAGAAAGATTTCAGCCTGTTTCGAGACGATTAAGCTGCTGGTAAGATGTGATGTCATTTCACATGACTATTCTACCAAGTGGTTTCCATCCTTTTGAGGAGCTATTCATGAAAAATGGGGGAGGATACATAGAATTATGGAAATAGATCAGTCATGTAATTGAACTGTTTCTTACAGTACAAAGCTGTAAGGATGCAAGTTGTTCCTGCTTTAATATAAACTGAGATTATTTTAAAATCATTTCCTGTTTATGTTTCTTAGCCAGCCTGAAGAAAAGAGACATTCATAAGTCCACTGTACTTATTTATTACCTGATATAATAAATAAATACAGATGTGTCAACAGAACAAAATTTCAACAAAATTTACAATAGAGAGAATATAAACGGAGAATAAAAATCCACAAAAAGGTAGCTGGATAACTACATTTCTGTTGTCCTTATGTTATGCAAATGAACAGAGCACAATAACCCATAGCTGGTAATTCAGGAAGCTGAGACCTCTGTCATGGAAACTTGGCTGGACTTCTGCACGCACTGTAGACACTGCTGTGTCGTCTTCAATTTTGCCATGTTGAGGTATTGCAAATTACCTACAACTGAAGCTATTCCTATACTGTTAAAAGGTCAGAGTTTAGGCCCAAGAAAAATCTATCAAAATCTAGTGTGGGAGGAAGTAGATGTGGCTCAAGCAATTGGGCTCCCATCTACCATATAGGAGGTCCAGGGTTCAATCCCCAGGGCCTCCTGGTGAAGGCAAGCTGGTCTGTTTGGCGAGCTGGCCTGCACGGAGTACTGGCCTGTGCAGGAGTGCTGCCCCATGCAGGAGTGGTGGCCCACATGGAGAGCTGATGCAGAAAGATGATGCAACAAAAAGAGACACAGAGGAAAGACAATAAGAGATGCAGCAGATCAGGGAGCTGAGGTGGCACAAGAGAATGATCACCTTTCTCCCACTCCAGAAGGTCCCAGGATCAATTCCCAGAGCATTCTGGGAGCATTCTCTAATGAGAATGCAAGCATACACAGAAGAACATACAGCAAATAGACACAGAGAGCAGACAGTGGGGGGAGAGGGAAGAGAGAAAAAATAAATAAATATATTTTTAAAATCTAGTGTGGAATTCATTACTCATTAGACTCTGAAAGCATCGTATGAACGGGGTTAAACCAGCAACACAGACACGGCAACCTCTTCTTCCATCAGACTGAAAAGTTCTGAGAAGTAATCTTCCTTTATTACCCTTGATTAGACATAGTTAGAATGTCCCTCCCACTCCCAGAGAAAATGGATCTAAGGACTCAAGTATCTACTACTCATAGCCATTATTACCATTTATTGAGGGCCTGCTCTGTATCAGGCACAAAGCACTTTACATCAGCCACTTTGTAGAGGGTCATTCAAGGCCCTCAAGATTCTGCTTAAGTCTCCTGCCTTAGAATCCTACTCCAGCTCCAGGCTCCACCAGTACAGAATCATTTGCATTTTCCCAGAAAGTATCACATATCCTTTCTCACAGCTCTTCACACACCCCTGCTCTTCCCCTTTTGCATGCAGTTCCTTCCTCTCTACATTTGGCTAACTTTCCAGCTTCCTCTGATAAACAGCCCCCATCCCAGCCTAAATCAGTGGTTTTTAGCCCTGGCTCCATGTTTCAAAATTACTGATCCCTAGGCTGCAGCTCCAGAAATTATGATTTAACTGGTCTATGGTATGACAGAGCATTGATATTTTTCTCAACCCTCCAGGGAATTCTAATTTACAGCCAAGGCTGAGAACCACTGGCTTAAACTGAGTTATTTATTTTCCCTTTGGGTTCCTGAGACCCCTCATGCTTCCCACTATCTTATTTTATTATAATCACAGGTTAACTTGGCCCTCCCCCTTTGACTGCAGGTATCTCCAGTGCCTGGACCAGAGTCTGGCACATAGTAATGGCTCAATCGCTACCTTCAATTACCTCTTAAATTAATTCTGCACCCACTCTGCATGACAGGCATTATCTCTACCCAATTTAAAGATGAGGCCACTGAGATTCAGAGAGGCTAAGACATTCACCCAAGACCACACAGCAAGTAAATAGCAGAGCCAGGATTAGAACTCAGGATTGGAAGCCTCTCTGACTCCACTGCATGCACAAAGCTAAACTGCTTTCAGACTTCTTGAATAACTTGCTCATATTAAGTAAGTTTGTACTTACTGAACTGGAAGCTATGAGTGCACTGCAGATGAGGCAACTGGGTAACACACATCCAGATCACTCAATTTCCCAAGTACTTCTTGGGGACAAGATTTTGCAAAACCTGGACTTTGGATGATCAATCAGCAGCAAGCTGCTGAAGAGGACTAATGACTATTTTCAAGGGAACATTTATTCCTCAGTGCTTGGGACCCTCTTTTCCAGGACACCAGATCCAATAAAACCAGAAAAGGGTTTGCTACATCAAGTCCCTGAGCAAACAACAAGAAGCAAGCAAAACAAAATTAGGAAGACAGAACTGTGAAACTGTCACTTCTACTGTAACCCTAGGCATCTGCACCAGTCCTGTGGCTAACACCCCATTCAACTTAAGCTACTACCTGCAGAGCATGCGTTAAAAATCCGAAACGAGGACCTCAGCCTGCCTGTGGCTGCCCTGTCTCGCCACAGTACTTTTTCCCCGAAAAGGCAAACACTTCTGAGACCCCTCCACTGCCTGGCTAGAAAAAAGCACCCACCATGGTGCTAGGTACACCTTGGAAAAAATATTTTCCAAACTGCCAGGCAGTTATTGAATTCTGAGCCTGGGCTGATGTCCTGAGATGAACTTTCACCGCTGAGGTTTCTTAACTGTTGAGGAGAGCCTGGCTGCCAAGTGCCAGGTGGAACAGGAGGGCCACCTGCTGACTTCTCAGTACCCAACCCCACTTTTATTATGGAAATTTTTAACCAGACACAATAGTAAATAAACCCTTCTCACCCAGGATTGAACGAGACAATAAGCATAAAGTGAGTGAGTCTGTCAGTGAAACAGGAGTCAGGCTACAAAGTTTGGTTTGTATGGTAGAATGCTGTGGGAAGGGCTACTATATGGTAAATCTGGACACAAATGAAAGAAGAAGCCTGTTTTAATTATTCCAAGAGTCAAGAAGTCTCACAACTATCTTTCTAAGTTTCCTAGAACAAACTTTCAGGACTTTATGGGTAGGCCTCTACCTTTAATTGCATCATGCATTGGGAATAACTTAGCCATTACAGCAAGGAGTGGACATTTTAGGATTAAGTTCTCTGGGCATGAATCCCAGTGCTACTGCTCACTAGTCTCGGGACCTTGAATATCATCTTAGCTTTCCTCCTCTAATCTGTGAATGGGAAAAAGCAGTAGCAGCTCATAAAGTTGTTGTGAGAATGAAAAGAGATAAGGCAGGTAGGATACTTTGCACAAACCTGGCTTAAAAAGAGTGTTCGTTACACGGTGGCCTTTTTTTTTTTTTAAGATTTATTTATTTATTTCTTCCATGTCTGCTTGTCTTCTCTTTAGGTGGCACGGGGAGCCAATCTTGAGACCTTCTGGAGTGGGAGAGAGGCGCTCAATTTCTTATACCACCTCAGCTCCCTGGTCTGCTGCATCTCTTATTGTCTCCTCTGTGTCTCTTTTTGTTGCATCATCTCGCTGCACCAGCTCTCCACTCGGGCCAGCTTGCCATGCGAGCAAGCTTGTCTTCACCAGGAGGGCCTGAGAATCAAACCCTGGACCTCCCATTTGGTAGACGGGAGCCCAGTTGTTTGAGCCACATCCGCTTCCCCACGGTGACTTTTGGCATTGTGAGTTTCAGTTGTGTTAGTTCCTCTAATGCTTCCGGCCTTGGTCCTGACTCTTTCCTGGCACCACCTCCTCTGGAGTGCCATGGTGCCTCATGGCCATAGCCATGTCATTTATGATATTTCCTGATCTAATATTCTAGGGTCTACTAATGGTCAAACAAGTTGTATAATCAAAGCAGCTCTGAAGTCAAGATGGTGAGTTCACTCTGGGCTGAAGTGAAGTGTGGAAGTTTGGTGCAGGAGGTGGGACTCGTAAAGTTATTTATTTAGTTTATTGATATCTTACCCCAACCATCAACGTCTAAGGAAGTTTTTGCTAAAAATGCATGTGATACAAATGGTTCAAATAAATTGCTAAGGGAGTCAGAAGGAAGGAGGAATATGAATAGGGAAATAGAAAGGATTATTTCACTGGATTGTGTCCTAAACAATCTTGGGCTGGATGTGGGCAAATATGACTTTACCAAAGCAAAGAAGGAAAAAATATTGTAAGTTGCAAAATTCATAAATGCCAAGGTATGCCTACTGTATTCCATTGGGTATGTTTCCAAGTATTGTACATGTATTGATTCATTTAATGGTTAAACAACTCTATAAATAATCAGTACTACTGTTATTGCTGTTTACACAGATGAAACTGATGCTCTAAAGGTTAAATAAGTGGCCCATGGTCACACAGCTCACATGGTAGCAATGGAATTCCAACTCTGATTGCCTGGGTTCACAGCCCAGGCTCTTTTTTTCTTTACACCAAGAAATTTTTTTTTATTGTGGTAACATATATACAATATAAACTTTCCTATGATAAGCACTTTCAAGTATGCAATTCAGGTGGCGGACTTGGCCCAGTGGTTAGGGCGTCCGTCTACCACATGGGAGGTCCGCAGTTCAAACCCCGGGCCTCCTTGACCCGTGTGGAGCTGACCCGTGCGCAGTGCTGATGCGCGCAAGGAGTGCCCTGCCACGCAGGGGTGTCCCCCGTGTAGGGGAGCCCCACGCCCAAGGAGTGCGCCCCCGTAAGGAGAGCCGCCCCACACGAAAGAAAGTGCAGCCTGCCCAGGAATGGCGCCACACACACGGAGAGCTGACACAGCAAGATGATGACACAACAAAAAAAGAGAAACACAGATTCCAATGCCGCTGACAACAACAGAAACAGAAACGGACAAAGAAGAAGACGCAGCAAATAGACACAGAGAACAGACAACTGGGATGGGCGGGGGTGGAGGGGTGGTGAGGGAAGGGGAGAGAAACAAATTTTAAAAATCTTAAAAAAAAAAGTATGCAATTCAACAGTGTTAAGTTTCATAATGTGTGTTACCATCACCACTATCCATTAACAAATATTTTCCATCACTCCAAAGAGAAACTCTGTACCTGTTAAGCATTAGCTCCGCATTCTCCACCCCATTTCCTAATAGCAAAGGACTGGGGCAGGCTCCAACTAGGGGACAGGTTGCCGGGTGGGGGAACAGCCCTCAGAACTGCGTGTGACTCTTGCTGAGTGTGTGGACGGTCTGGGACATGGCGAAGGCTTGGGCGTGCCTTAAGCATTAAGCAAAACTATCTCCACAGACAACATGGCACAGATAACTGCTAGCCAGTTTAGAAGCAAAGCATTTCATTACACTGAGGCCTGAGTCCTCATAAAGACAAAATAGCTTGAAGAAGTACTCTGGTTTCTAAATTTTAGGAATTCACAGATCATTTAAATTGTAAAAAGTTAGGGGGTGGTATGATGTATACAATTGGCAACCTCGTTTTCGTTGTCATTATTGCCAAGTAAGAACATTAAAACAACAATAACCAAGGCTTGTCAATATCATTTCATACACAACCAATCCAGTGTCCACATAGAAGAGGTGGCATTGGATTGGGAAAAGTGGACATGGTGGACGATGGGTATGGGGAAAGGCAGGAAGAGATGAGAGGTGGAGGCATCTTTGGGACATGGAGCTGCCCTGGATGGTGCTTCAGAGGTAATCACCGGACATTGTAAATCCTCACAGGGCCTACATGATGGAATAGAGGAGAGTATGGGCCATGATGTGAACCAATGTATATGAGGTGCAGAGGTGCCCAAAGATGTACTTACCAAATCCAATGGATGTGTCATGATGATGGGAACGAGTGTTGTTGGGGGGGGGGGAGAGGGGGGGTGGGGGGGTGGGGTTGAATGGGACCTCACATATATATTTTTAATGTAATATTATTACAAAGTCAATAAAAAATTAAAAAATTAAAAAAAAAATATCATTTCATAAAACAAATGAGACTTTAGCACCCCCCAAAATAAGAAGGACATGATCTGAAAAATAGTGGACCTTGTTTTGAGATTTTGAATAAATTCAGCTTTGGGAAAAACACGCATTGTCCCTATCTTTCTCATTTTGTCTCTGGTAAAGAGCTAGTGGGACATGGTATGAACCAGCATCGACGAACCACTGACAACCTCTCCTCGATATTCTCCGTGAGCCCAGAACCCCAAAACCCCAAAGCAGGACCAAGACTCCATCCTTCTAGCTGGACCCCAGGTACGTCTCAAAATTTGTCTCTTAAGATGACGTGACCGGATTAGAAAACAAAGAAGATCTGTGAGAAGTGGCCTGAGAGGGAATCCTCAGCATGGGCTTGCAATGCTTTTCATGCAAGATGCTCACAGTAACCACAAGTAGGACAGACCACTGCAGTCGCTCAGACACACCAAGTGACATTTATTGAAAGGCTGTAATTTCAGTCTTCAATGAGAGAGATGACTGTTATTTTGAAAAGAACATGATATGCATAAAGAAACTAAGATTAACACCAGGAACATTATTAGATTTTTTCCTGATGCTAAACCATTGGCAGCTTTTTCCTATTTTGTTCAATAAAGAATTGGAGTTACTTATACATTTAGGCTGAAATCCACTGGGCACTTTCAGAGGCTGAAGCAAGCAGTCCCACTGTTCAGGGAGTTGTAGTTACAATACCTCCTGTTCCTATATTTCCATTAGAAGGCAATTATCTTGCTTTGGGAAAAAAATAAAGGTCACTGGGTTAATGGAGCTCACCTTCCTTTTTTAGTCCATAAATAATGAATTGAATATAATATTTAAAAAGAAAACCACATCCTGCCTGTCACTGTATTTCTGATGTTTTTTTTCACAGGCCATTTGAGTATGTGGCACTTGCTATGACCATAAAGCTGCAGTTCATCGAGTTCCTATTGCAGTGGTTCAGTAAAGAAATATGCTGCTTGCATCTAATGAATTGATACTCATCAATTCTAAAACATTCAAGAAATTTCCTGTGACAATTTCAAATCAGATCATAGTATATTTCCACTTTGAATTCAAAGAGTATATCACAGAATATTTATCCTAGCAAATATGTAGAATTCTCATGAGCTTTATCTGATAAATTTAACTGGAAAGTATTGACAAAGGTATTCATTTTTTAAAAATCTAAACAAATACAGAATCATGTATATGCCTTTGCTTCCAGATTGGTTTACCAATAGTACTTGTGAGTAGCCAGTAGACAGTGCTTATGACCACACCGATAACAAATATCTCTAGGCAAGATTCTGATGCTGCTGGTATCCCTAATGAAAAAACAAAGACCTCTTTGCCAGCCAAGTAGCTAAATAGGGCTCTCAGCCCAAAAGAACCTAATCAATGCTTTCACTTCAGTCTTCCCAAGGGATCAACTAAGCAATCGCTACAGTACCTGGCACATCAAGATTTATAAGGCAGAGTAGGAAAGCATGGCCTAAATAACTTTAGAAAACCATTTGTCTTGAATTAAAAAAAACAAACAGAGTAGCTCCTGTTAGATCATCATCATCCTCAAACCAAGGCTGCATGTCTTTTTAAAAAAAGGAATTATAGCACACCCCTGAGCCTACTATAAGCACTGTTAAATACTTGTCATCACTTCCTCAAAATAATGAAAATGAAAAACTCTGCTTTCCACTTGCAGCAGGTTTGTGTAACAAAATGCGTTCTGATGGCCAAACAACAGCATCAGACACAGCTTCTGTCTCAAAATTTAGAGTGTCAGCCTCATCCCAGCATCTGTGAGCCATCATTTTAACTTCATGCTATAAGCCTAGCAATGAACCAGCCAGCTGTTTACCTAAACCATATAGTATTTAGATTTACTTGACAGAATTTTTAAAAATTTATTTGAATGGCTTGTATTTTGCCACCAACAGCAAGTAAAGATTTGTTTTTATTATAATAAATAACAATACCAATAATATTAATTACCATTTACTGAGTGTTTTCTGCCAAGCACCAATCTAATAGCTTTACATGTATTAACTAATTTAAATCTTGACAACACCTTATGATCTGTGGTAGTTTATCTAATTAAGGCTCTGATCTATCAACAGCATCAAAATCTAACATAATTTAAAGATAGACAATTTTCATTAGCATTTGTTCACAAGATAGTGTTTTTGGCTTTGTAATTTGTATAGGCTTCCAACAAATGTTTCCTTAAAATATCATTTTTTTAATGAATAACATCAGATACTTCTTTACTTAATAACAGAAGTTTTACATCTGCTTTACATAAAATCAAAGTAGACCGATGGGCATTAGTTAACAGGCAGATTTTCTGAAAAATAAAAATAAACACATCTATTCTAGAATTATTTCAACTCTGGCATTACTCTTGTAGTGGAAATCTGGGAACCTGTAAAAGCATAAATATCACTTTAAGCAAGTAAAATTTTAAAAAATAAATCCAGAGAGTACATGTTTAATAAATAAGAAACTGATGTGGACATTACTTTCATGTAACTTCTCAGTCCTGCAGTATTAACTTATTGTATAAAAACAGACCCCAGATTGAATGATTCTTTACTGTGGGGCACATGGGACACACTGGTTTAAAACAGCAGCATGATGTGCACACACCCGTAATGCTGTGGCCCAGCTCCACTCAACGCCTTATTCCTAAGAAAAAGGGGGGCTTAGTTCTGAAGACCGCAAGCTTGGAGTGGGGATGCTGACCCTACAGCCACGATATGCTGGTGGGAATGTGGGGCACGGGGGAGTGCAGCCATGTGCCAAGTTATAACGTTGTTGTTTTTGTTTTTGAAGGAGGTACTGGGGATTGAGGATTGAACCCAGGACCTTGTACACAGGAAGCAGGCACTCAACCACTTGAGTTATATCTGCCTCCAATATGTTTTTTATGATTAGAAAACTGAAGAAGATGTGCAATCAAGAACCATGTACTTTCTGCATGATTTTCCTGTAAACCTGTAACTTACCTATAATATATATATATATTACAAATTTAAAAAGAACTTTGGTTCTGCATTTTTTAAGGCTGTCAAGCATCTATATATAAGGAACAATACAAAGAAGTGAAAAGAGCACTAAATTCAGGATTCTGCTTCCGTTTCTGGCACTAACTAGCTGTGTGAACATGAGCAATTAATTCAATTTGCTGCTTTCCATTTGCTACAGTGTAGAGTGAAAGGGTCTATCTGATCTCTAAGACTCCGACACTGAACAGTCTCGGGGATATCTTGGAGGCCATAATGTGTCCATAAGGTTCTGAGAATGCCTGCAGAGCACCGCCAACTTGAAAATGCCTACCTAGTCACAGGCTGGCCAGCACCCTAACCAATGCCTTATCACACATTTTCAGCTCAACCTATCAAGGGAGTTTTGCCCACCAATGATGATACACAATTATTCTATCAATAGGAATGTCACGTAAAAATAGGTTTGATTTTTACTGAAAATTTTTAGAAATACATGTTCTTTCTCTTTCACCCTTTTTGCTGAATTTGTTACCACCAAAATATGTTGAATCCATAAACTTTGCTGTCCCCACTGCGAGTGCCACTGCTGGTGGTCTCCCAGCTGGTTTCCCTGATTTCATTTGGTCCTTCCCCTGCTACCATAGCTCCCACAACTCCATGGAACATCTATCTAAATGTCAAGCTGATCTGCCTCCCCCACTGCTTAAAAACGTTCAATTAGCTCCACAGCCTGGAGAGCAAAGTCAGACTCCTTAATATTATTTCTACTACCGTATCTAATCTTAACTGACATTTCCAAATTCATCCCCAGCAACCACTCTCAACTCCCAAGACGTGTACCCTTGGGAACTTTTGGACTGGATGACTGCCAAATCCAATCTGGCTTCAACTAAATACAGAGATGAAGCAAGTTTTATTACACACAAATGGCTTTCTTAGTCTAAATCTTATTCCTTTTGTAAAAAACCTTTTGCAAGAGTAGAATTGCAAAATTAAAAAATAAAACATGGTTCAGTGAATTAATAACTGCTTTGGTATACATTTTAGATTTTATAATACCACCTTATCTCCAAAACTACATGGTCTTTAATTCATTTATTTAGTTGTTTGATCCTTCATATAACAATCATTTATGAATCTTCTTATGTGTCTTGTATATTAGGCTATATGTTAGCTCTACACTACTAAGGAAAATGTGGTTTTTTTCCCAAAGCATTTCAGTTATTGAAATGTTTAATATTTGAGGTCAATACTATAGCACAGTATATGATTTCAATGCAATAACATATATACTTAAAATTTTTTAATTAAAAAAAGATGGGAAATTGAGAAATTAAAATAATATTTACTCCTATGAAGTCCCCTTTTGCAAACTTGCTTAAAATTACAGAGTTGGAATTTTTGCCCATGCTTGTATTACTTGACATGATTTTTAAATGTCTGGCAGGAATCAAGTATCATTCAAGTGGTATGTGTCCTTGTTTTATAATCATACTTTAAGTTTTATGCCTGGAGAAAAAGAATATCAAAACTATTTTTTCTGCAAATTGGCAAGTTTGAAGTCACTGGAGGCAACAAAATCCTGCCATAACCCACTGAATGCACTGGGGAAGAGTGCAAACTACAATGTAACCTATTATCCAAGCGGTGCAGCAGTGCTCCAAAATGTAGTCACAAAATGCAATGAATGCGCCACAATGTTGAAAGAGGTTGTTGATGTGGGAGGAGTGGGGCGGGGTGGGTGTGGGGTATGTGGGAACGTCGTATATTTTTTAATGTAACATTTTTTGTGATCTATGTATCTTCAAAAAAATAAGGAAGGGAGGGAGGGAGGGGAAGGAAGGGGAAGGGAGGGAGGGAAGGAAGGGAAAGGGAGGGAAGGGAGGGAAGGGAAGGAAGGAAGGAAGGAAGGAAGGAAGGAAGGAAGGAAGGAAGGAAGGAAGGAAGGAAGGAAGGAAGGAAGGAAGGAAGGAAGGAAGGAAGGAAGGAAGGAAGGAAGGAAGGAAGGAAGGAAGGAAGGAAGGAAGGAAGGAAGGAAGGAAGGAAGGAAGGAAGGAAGGAAGGAAGGAAGGAAGGAAGGAAGGAAGGAAGGAAGGAAGGAAGGAAGGAAGGAAGGAAGGAAGGAAGGAAGGAAGGAAGGAAGGAAGGGCAGGCAAACCAATATAAATTTAAAGACGAATGTAAGAAATACAGGAATCCTACCACAGCACATGAGTGGACCTGGGAGTCATTGCTGGTTCTAAAATCAGTTCTCTTTGGAAGAACCATGACTCTCACTCTGAAATAAAATTTAAAATCTCAAGAACAAAAACAAAGAGTTGTTATCTGTAAAGAATTTTACTGTTTGTTAAGAAGTGATTGTCATCCTTTTCTCCTGTAAACCTTGAGGGCAGGGATCTTAGCCACCTTACCCCTAGAAGGAGAACACTTGTTCCAAAGAGCAGGAGCTAATTTATGAATGGGCAGGAGGGGTGTTGCACAAGCACAGAATAGAAGGTCTCCAGCAAAATGCATTCCTTAGACGAGTCCTGCTAGTTCAGAAAATACACACATTTGTAAAACTGCTACTGCTAAATTCATGATGTAAGGCACAGCTTTTGACTTTCTGGAAGACATGAATGTGGTGCTGATCTGCGCACCTTTTATCAAAAAATTTTTTTCATTACTATATTTGGGGACAATTTTATATTTTGTCATTTCTCCTATTTTTAAATTTAAATCTTTAAGATTTAGGTACTCAAAAAGGTATCTTGCAAGGATGAAAATTTATGACACGATAAAGCATTTTAAGTTCTTTTTTTTTTTTTAAAGATTTACTTATTTATTCCCCCCCACCCCCGCCCCCAACCCTATTGTCTGCTCTCTCTGTCGATTCACTGTGTGTTCTTCTGTGTCCACTCGTATTCTCATCAGGCAGCACTGGAAATTTGTGTCTCTTTGTGCTGCATCATCTTGCTGCATCAGCTCTCCGTGTGTATGGCACCACTCCGGTTTTGCACAGTGTGGCTCTCCTTGCACAGGGGCATCCCTGTGTGGGCCAGCACTCCTTACGTGCAGCAGCGGTGCATGTGGGCCGGCTCACCACATGAGCCAGGAGGTCCTGAGTTTGAACCCTTGGACCTATATGGTAGGTGGGCACTCTATTGGTTGAGCCATATCTGCTTCCCTTAAGTTCATTTCTGGTGCAGCAAATTAACATTCCCTGGCAATCCAATTCAGCTCGGGCAGGCTGGCTTTGGACAGAGTGTGGTGGATCTGCTGATTACCTTTCTCCTGCCAATATAATCTTGGATGAGGCCCTTGGGCCATCACCTTCCCTTGGTCATAGCTCTGTATCTGAATATTATACCAGTAAAAGCACTTTTACAAACTCTCCAGGAAAATTAACACAGACTTATGATTAATGCAATACTGGATCTAGGTAATATTATCTACAGACACTACCTACCTTTACAGAGGGTTCAGTGGTCATAGGAGGAGTCAGCAAAGTTCCTCCGAAAGGACCAGGCACTAAATATTTTAGGCTTTGTTGATCATATAGTTAGCGTTACAACTATTCAGCTGTAATAGTGCAAAAGCAGTCATAGACAAAATGCAAATGAACAGGTGAGGCTGTATTCCAATCAAACTTTATTTATTTATTTTTTTTAAAGATTTATTTATTTCTCTCCCTTTCCCCACCCGCACCGCCCCGGTTGTCTGTTCTTTGTGTCCATTTGCTGTGTCTTCTTTGTCCACTTCTGTGGTTGTCAGCGGCACAGGAATCTGTGTTTCTTTTTGTTGCGTCATCTTGTGTGTCATCTCTCCTTGTGTGCCATGCCATTCCTTGGCAGGTTGAACTTTCTTTCGCACTGGGCAGCTCTCCTTACAGGGCGCAGTCCTGCACATGGGGCTCCCCTATGCGGGGATACCCCTGCGTGGGGCTGCACTCCTTGTGCGCATCAGCAGTGCACGTGGGCCAGCTCTCCACGGGTCAAGGAGGCCCAGGGTTTGAACCGCGGACCTCCCATGTGGTAGACGGACGCCCTAACCACTGGGCCAAGTCCGCTTCCCCAATCAAACCTTATAACAACAGGTGGCAGTCCCTATTTAGCCAGAGGATGGTGGTTTCACCATCCCTGGATTTTGTAAACAATCTCCCTATCAGTAATGTATGGTAAAATTTAATAGGCATAAGAATCACCCAGGATACTTAATAAACCTGTAGGGTCCCTTTGCTCCTTGGAAATTCTGGAACAATTCTGACCCAGGAATGTATATCCTAAAAAGCTCTCTAGATTATATTTATGCATAGCACACTTTCAGAAGCACTGTGTTTGAGGCTAAGAGCAAACACTATTGATTTTAATGCTCTTATATGAACTCTTTTGTGAAGACAAGAACAGAACATGTTTTCTTAAATATTAGAACGTCTGGCTAATTTCAGATTTGCTGTTAGTAATTATACTACCCAGAATTTTATTTTCTTAGAAGATCAGCAATTACAGTTTCTGTATTCTAAATTAGATAGTTGTAAATACAGAGAAGGCTAATGTCAAATAAAGACACCCCCATCCCTGTGTTATCCATGAGAAGGCCTGAATTCTAGCCCTTGATCTGCAATTAAGAAATTAAGTTATCTTGAGGAAATCACTTATCCTCCAATTCCAACCCCTCATTCATAGAGTGGGATTAAACCTGTATCTACATATTTCATAATAACATTATAGAGAAAAAAACCATAACTTTATTTTTAATTACTCAAAGGGAAGATATTTTATAGAGTATTGCAATTTTATTCTACTTAAATACGTTTGATGGTGTGGAGGAGAGTTTAAAAACTTCCACTGAAATGGCCATGCAAGCTAATAAGTTAGCCAACCACGATTCCATGAAGGCTGGCAGAAGACATGAGACTCCTGGGTCAGAGGGTCAAAGGGCTTTATTAGTTGCAGCAAAATCAGCATCAGGAGTATCCGAATGTTCACACAAGTTCCCCAAGTCCCACACGGCAATATGCAGATCCCATGGAACCTGCACATGTTGTGGGATGAGCCACAGGAGAGGAACCCTGAGCTTAAGGTATCCACTGTTTTTATAGAAGCAGTTAGCAGTCCTGTTCTCTGTCCAGATGGAGATCAGGCACAGTGCAAAAATTGCATGCATTACTTCACATCTCAGGGTTGCCAGGTCCATGAACAATCCTGAGAAGTGGCTCAAGTAAAAGAATCGTCAAAGCCTTGTGATTCTAGCACACTCAGCATTATGTAAGTGCACAAAAGACTCATGGCAGAATTTAGTCTAACATACAGGTCATAACAATATAGATTATGCAATTATGTAATTTTATTTTAAAAATTCTAAAGAACTTTGGTTCTAGTCCCAAAGGAAGAAAATGAAAAGGGGAAAATTTAAATGCTGTTTTCTCTGCTCTTCTCTTATTGGAAAAAGATCACAGATAGAAATGCAAAGACTCCTGACTTTCCATTATTTATGTTAATAGATATCAATTTTTAAAAGCCACTATCTGAACTCCTTAGACTTGAAAAATTATTAAAACTTACTGATGTAACTGCCACATCACAGTAATATCCTTAAGAAAATGGTTGATTTCTATAAGCCATGAAAAGGAGAATAGTCAGGTGGACCACTGTGGAATCATGAGATTAAGCCAATGATAAGTAAGTAAAGGGAAAGGCAGGAGAGAGTATGTGGGGAGAAGTTACTCAGGGAAGAGCTAACATATGGCTGACAAGGCTCTAAATGGAAAAAAAAATAAATAAATTCTGGTACTCACAAGTCAGTAGATTTGAAGTATCACAGAAAAAGCAGGAAGATTCCATATCCTGATTTTCCTTTATGTTGTGAAAGTATGGATTGAGGCCAAAATGCACTGCATTTTGAAGTGCATTGTTTGGCTGCCAGATTCCCATTATACTAACTAGATCACCAGCCTCCTCTTATCTCAATGACATAAGGATTCCAGGGCTACCCATTTCTTCTACAGCATTAAAATTTAAGAATATCACCCATACAATAACACATAAAATATTCACATGGCCCTGTACTCTTGTATTATACCTTAACTCCAGAACGATTCTTCATCAATCTACTTGAGTGATATGAAGGAATGTCAATACTAAATATGTTTCTCATGCTTAAACATTTAATTTTATACTTCCAGAGCACTTGAAGCACTTGGGAATATTTATGCAGTTTGATGAGAATCACTGTTTCTTGTTAAGCCTATAGATAAAACTGATGCAATCTAACAAATACAGAAGTCAAAGTCTTTTTGCTTAAAATAGAAAAAGATTAAATACCTTCATACTCAAAATTTTAAATATCAACATCAATTTACATATGGCTGTATATGTACATTATATATTGAACTTTAAGAAGGACTTATGAACATTATTACTTACTTAAAGATACTTTGGTTCATTCTTGTTTTTTATTCTCCATTTGAAAGGCAAATGTGAATAAATATTAATTTCAATCTTTACCAAATGAACTGATGCTTAATGAAAGTAACTCTCCATTAAAATATATAAATATCCAAACTTTTATAAATGGAACCTCTTGTTAATGCTACATTATTTAACTTTTTCAAATAAAGAATAACATTATACCCTAGTGGATCTTATTTTAGACAGGGTTCTAGGTCACAGACAACAGAATCCACTCTGATTCATCTAAGAATGGATGTGCTACAAGTATCAGGTAGCTTATAGAATCTTTGCAGAGGTTAATGAAATAGGATAAACTACCAGAAACAACTCTGGCAAGATGCTGAGTAGACCCCAGAACCACACTGTTCCCACCACAGTCAGCAAGCTGTGGAAATTCCATCTGAGTAAAGAATCATGAGGTCTTTGCCAGTATTTGTGCCAGCACTATGGATGTCCCATGTCTTACCTTTTTCCACACATAAATTTATTCCAAATCAAAATGTCATGTAGATACATTTAATTGTCAGGACAATATAAATCATGTGTCTATAACCTAAAAGAAAATGTAAGGTGGCTAGGAAAGGTAGTTTTAAAAAGAATTATAATTCTATGCTGAGATTATGGGATTTACACTCTGGGGAATTATAAACGTAGAGTTTGTTCAAAAGATTTTGCACTACCTCAAATTGCAAATGTCAACTGCAGACCTTTATCATAAAATTTAGGGTACTTTACTTAATACATTTGGCATGTTTTGCTTCACTTTAGACAAATAAGGGGACTATATTAGTAGCCAGTCATTTTTTTGTTGTTGTTGTTTCGCTTGGTATTTTGCTTATAATAAGTTTTGCTCTTCATCCTATATTCAACCCTTGTTTAAATTAGGTGGGTTTGAAAAGTCTTCATTCCTTTAAGAGTTTAAAATGCAAGCCCCAAACAAGTATATATTTCTTTTAGTGAAGATTAAATTTTAACAAGTCTTCCATCTTTCAAGTTTTTAAACTCTATTCACAATCTGACACTAGGTTTCTTTCTGCAATATTTTTGTATCACTCTTGATAGATTGCAGTCTGACAAAATTGGAGCTGTACTTCATTTGGCAAACTGTAAAATGATCTATTTTTTTTTAGATAAAATTGAAACTTTAAAAAAAAAGAAAAGAAAAGAAAGAAAATAATAACAGCTTCGAGAAGGGATGAAAGAAAATGATTATGACTCTCTGCTGTCGGACCAAATCCCTTCAATATTCCTGATGAACAAAATGAGAGTATTACAGTTTTTATGTGTTCTACAAAGTCTAGCCATTTTTTCACTTGGTGGATGTTGGGGAGCAGAACTTCCTATCTCTGGATTCATGAGAACTTGGTCTGATCCTAAGAGAGAAAACCTGCAGTGGAAAGGAGGCATCAGATACTGTGGGGAGCTGGTCTTTGCCAGCGCTCAAGAAGTCCCACTTCCATGATGCTTGGCCCTCTGCCTCCTTCAGAACCTAGCTTGCCTAGCAAAAGAAGTCAGGCTAAATCAAGGACCAGAAAAATAAAACTGGATTAGCAGTAAGAAAGTCAAGCATGCCTTTTTTTCCTCCCCCAAAATATTAAGTTTTCATATACATTGATATTGCAGCTGCTGGCCATCTTTGTAAAGGAACTGTGAAAAGGCTACTAAATCTTTAAAATGTTTGCATTTTTAAAAGTCTAAAAGCAAAGATATGCTAATAACATGTGAGAGCTATTACTTAAGGCTTTAAATACCCTAAAATATCAAGATTTTTTTTTTTAATTGAGTAGTCACTGCTAGTTAACCTAGCAGGTTAGGAAATGAAGACTTTCTGGCTTCATTATAAGCATGCTTATAAGTAGTAAATTAAGTTTCTATATCATGAACACCAAACTTCAAAGACCTAAATTATAGCCAGTTAGGAAGTTTTATGTCTTTAGTAGTGAATTTGGAATTTTATGTCTTTAGTAGTGAAAATGGAATTTCTGAGTCTTTGAATGTTTTAATGTCATCCTTCTAAATGTCAGCTGTCAACCTGCCAAAGTTCTGACTAAAAAAGACTTTTAATTTGTAGAATTACTTGTATATCAGATTTTTCACATGAATTCTTGCGAACAAAAGAAATCTCTAAAACAAAATCTAGGATGTGAAAAAAAAGTTTTTAATAGGTAACATCGTATGCCTTGAAAAGACACATTCTTAAAATTAATAAGCCCCATTATAACATTCCCTCTAAGTGAATAATGAAATATACCCTAAGGAATAATGGGAGAGAAAACTCATCAAGAGAAGAAAGGGAACATAAAAATAAATAAAAATTATAAACTATAATATTAATTATTAATACTTTGCATTTTAAGCTTGGCATCTGACTGTTCCACTATGTTCTAACTTCAGGCACTGTCATGTTGGCTCTGTCACTTAGCTGCTTCCTGGGTGGTTCCACCACCACAACCACCCCCTTTAAGGCTACGCCTCAAATGCCTTTAATTTCTGTGAACATGACATACTGCTGGTTTGGTGTTTGTGTGCCTCCTCCTTGTTAAACACCTAATCAAGATGTTTGAAGCAGGTGTAGCTCAGTGGATGAGTGCCTGCTTCCCATATACAAGGTCCTGGGTTCAGTCCCCAGGGCCTCATGAAAAAAAAATGTTTGAGCATGGAATCAGAATAGCCAAAACAATTCTGAAAATGAAGAACAAGGTTGGATGAGTCACACTCCCCAATTTCAAGACTGAAAATAAAGCTACAGTAATTAAAACACTATGGAATTAGTGAAATGATAGACAAAGAGATCACAGAAGAGAGTAGAAAATCCAGAAATAGATTGAACCCAAATATCCCTCACTAATTTTTGACACAGCTGCTAAGGAAATTCAACAGAAAAAGGAGAGTCTTTCCCACAAATGGTGCCAAAACACCTGGACAGCTACATGTTAATAAACATACAAATAAAAATAAAAGCACAAGAACTTTGACCTACACCTCACATTTTAATTTATACAAAACTAACTCAAAATGGATCAGAACTAAAAATAAAACATAAAACTATAAAATTTCAGAAGAAAGCCTTGGAGAATATCTGCAAGACATTAGGTTTGGCAAAACCTTTTAAAATATGGCATCAAAAGCACAAACTATAAAAGAAAAAAATTGATAAATTATAAATTGGACTTCATTAAAATTAATTTTTTGTCCAGCATAAGGCACTGTTAAGAGAATGAAAATGCAAGCCACAAAAAACTATTTCCAAATCACATATCTGATAAATATACACATCCAGAATATTTAAAGAGCACTTAAAACTTAACAATAAGAAAACAAACAGCTCAATTTAAAAAAATAAAATGGGCAAAAGAGCTGAACAGATATTTCACCAAAGAAGAGAAGATATATATGGGGCAAATAAGCATGTGAAAGATATTCAATATCATTAGTCACTAGGGAAAGGCAAATTAAAAGTAAAATGAGATAACACTGCATTCTTATTAATATAGTTTAAAAAAAAAAAAAGTTGACCATACCAAGCTTTAGTAAGGACATGGAAAAAGTAGAACTCTCATACATTGCTGGTAGAAATGCAAAATCATACAACTTCCACTCCCACCCCTAGGAATTTACTCCTGTGAACTGAAAATGTATTTTCACACAAAAACCTGTATGTAAGCATTTATAGCAATTTTATTCATGTCCTTCAGCAGGAGAATGGATTAACAAACTATGGTACATCCGTACAATGAAATACTAATCCGCAATAAAAAGGGACAAACTACTGATTCATTCAATAACAGGGATGAATCTTAAATGCATTTAGCTAAACTAGGTATAAAAGTCTATATAGTATATGGTTTTATTTATATGCTATTTTGGAAGGCAAACTATAGAGATGGAAAACAGATGAGTGGTTGCCAGGAACTGGGATTGCAGAAAGGGTTAACTACTAAGGGGCGGACTATAAAGGAATTTGGGGGGCAAAGAAAATGTTCTGTATGTAACAATGACGGTAGATACATGACTATGCACTTGTCAAAAACAAAACAAATAAACAAACAAAAAACATAGAATTGTACAATCCCCAAAATGAATAAATTAATTCTACAGGAAGTAAAAACAAAACAAAATAAAACCTTAACAAGGATGGGGAGGGGAAGAGGGGAAGACCAAAGGTAGAAAGTAGAAATGTAGAATATGGCAAATGACTCTAACTGTATTAACAAATGTCTGGCATAACCCCATGGAAGGGAGTGGGGGAAAAAGGACCTGATCTAAATAACTTCGTAAAAAAAAGCTTTGTAAGGCTAAAGGCAAAAGGAATTGTACAAAAACACCAAATTCTAATGGATAAATTTATATCTCTCAGGGGTTCAGTTTAGCAATTCTGAAACTACTTCACATACACACTAGGATTGGACAAATAAATACATAATACATATGCTGTTGATAATGCCAAAATAAATGCTGTGGTGATGATCGGAGTTAGAGATGTCAGTATAAGCTCATGTTTATTTTAATGTATATGCAGATGGATATAGAGTAATAGATATAGATGCCACCACCATTTCCAAGGACTATGCACTGAGAAAGTCTAGAAGCAGTGACTCCCCAGTTGCAAACAGCACACCTTTGCAGGTTTGCAGCCACGTTTGGCTTCTAAACATGATTCTCCAGTAAAAGGAACTATGCTCCTTGAATAGCTGATTCTAGAGCAAAGGCATAGAAAATACAAGCTAAGCCTGAAAATTCCTACAGTGCCAGAAAGTAAGGAAGTGCCAAAAAATAAAAATAAAAAAGATGTAAGACTGTCAAAAGGACAAAAGAACCAACTTTTAAGACCTCCCAATGGCCAAAGCTTAAACAATTTGAACAAAACAGTAAATGATATTAACGAGTTATAACCCAAAGAATAAAATAAATATCCATAAGCCAATAAATATCCATCCACAAGTTCATACTGATACAAGCATACAATTAAATAAATTAATAAGTATATAAGGGAAAAAAGGCAACTCTTTCTAACAGAAAAATTTCAATTAAGAAAGGCAGAGGGAATGATGAAAATAGAACTTCACCGTTAGAACACCACAGTAATAGCTGCTGCAAAGTTCATAGATGAATGTTAAAATCAGTGGGTGAAACTTTAAAGAGAAATAGTATGATATCCACACTGTCACAAAATATCTCACACCAAATATTTATTAATAACTGAGGGGTTTTTAATATATATCTATAAATTCCCAAGTACTCCTGCCTCCAGAAAATAAAGCTTATATCCCTGGACTGGACTGGACTGGATTTAGTAACTCTAGTGGGTTGGACTTCGGACTTGCTTCCAAAGGACAGAGTATGAAAAGAGGGAAATGGTAACTTTTCAGTGGAGAAACCTATAGATACCTCCTTAACCAAGTGATCAAGGGGAACCTCGCCAGTAAAAGACATTTTGAAATCATGTACCTCAGTCTAATCGTGGGAAAATACCAGACAAATACGAACTGAGAGACATTCTACAAAATAGCTGACCAGTACACTTCAAAGGTGTCAAGGTCATGAAAGACAAGGAAATCCTGAGAAGCTATCACAGACTGAACAAAACTAAGGAGACATGATAACCAAATGCAATGTGTTATCCTGTCTTGAATCCTGGAATAGAAAAAAAGACATTAGAGGAAATACCAGGGAAATCTAAACAACTTAGTAGTTTAGTTGATAATATTTATTAAACCAGTGCTAACTTCTTAGCTTTGTTAATTGTATCTTGGTTAGGTGAGCTGTTAACAGGGGTAACTCAGCAAAGAGGGTGGTTTGGACAGCTGAGATGAAATGAAGCAAACGTAAGTTGTGGTATCTGAACAAAGCAGAACGTAGTTACGTTCAGCTCTATTCTTTTTCCTTATCTAACACACATGTACAAACTGAGGTAAACATCTACTCTAAGGACAATGCAGAGGAAGAGCTCTGACCTTACAGTAATTTCAGTCTCTGAACTAACAATTACCTCTGATTAGCTACAAACAAATGAACAATCTATTCACCCTACCAGTGCGCTTTTGGCATCGGTCTAGAGCAGAGGTTTCCAGCCTACTATCTCTGGAGCTCTCTGAAGTGGGAAAGGAGGAGGAGTAGGGCAGGGGTTTTGAATTTTTAATATTTCCAAAGCCTGATGACACCATTAATTTACCTTTGGGAAAGCCATTCGGAATAACATGTAGATTTTGTTTCAACTGAAACGCAATGTAGCAGGGAATCCTGGTAATTTCATGTTAACCAAAAATTCTGATTGACATGTCTTCGATCAACAAAAAAGGTGGGGAGGGATAAATTAAGCATCAATGAACGCCTTTTGTTTAGGAGGCAAAGAGCTTTCAAAACATGGGCCTCACAGGGTGGCAATGATTTACAATGAGTATGCTAGGATGCTACTGCATAAGCATCCCCATTCGCCCCCCACCCCCAACTCTGAAGGGTCCCCTCACCAGAGCCCTCATCCCTGGCATGTCTTCCTACCCTAAGAAGTCTTCTCTGGTGATTTCTGTCTATAAATTACAGTTGCTTGGTGATTCTAATGTACTCTTGATTGCCTTAAGCATAATCCAGAAAGCTGTATTCATCATATTTTGGACATGAGTCATAAAGAATTGAGTAAATACAGTGTCTATTTTTACATCACCAGGAACATAATTCTCCATCATAAATAGTTCCTATGAGAAAGATAAATTTAACTTAAATGATGTTTATTTACAATGCTTTTTCCAAGTTGTAAGAGGATTGCCTGTACCCAGGCAAGAATTGCAGCTGGCAGTAGCAAGAATTTACATGGCTGTGATATTTACTAGTGTTGGATCCCCCAAATTGAAATGGAGAAAATGGATTCAAGGCAATGTTGTAAGCACAGAAAACATTCACTTTTAGAAATGTCTGATGCCAAAGGATGATGGATATTAGTAATACAATACTTTATTCTTTAGATACTCTGAAATGTTTCATATCTTAAAATGTATAAAAATCAATATCCTTTTGGCTTTTTAGCTGGTTTACAAACATATTACACCCTTTAGAGGGTAAAAAACAATAAATGCAAATTCAATTTACTTGAGCATATTAAAATTTTAATAGAAGCAGAAAAGGTCCACCTAATCCCTTAGGGACAGAAAGCCATATCTATATCATGAATCTCTGAAGATAGTTCAAAGATTAGTAAGTACAGAAAACATCTTAATAGGCTTTAAATAAATTGATTTATATTCAAAAGCATTTCTTTATCTCAAACAGCATACTTCAAAAAATATAAAACTGGTGGACATTTAGTAATTAATATTTCTTTAATCATGTATGAAAATAAAATGATATAAAAGAATTGCCTCACTAGACAGAAAGAAAATGAATATATCCCAACCACCTTTATTTAATCACTGTTTTCCCCAAAAAACCATAAAATTATACCAAAGGTCAAGAAAGCAGAAGTTAAAAAGAATTTGACATTTTTTTTGTAGTATTAATCTGTATCTGCTTATAATAGACAAAATGCATAACTGGGTAACATTGGAATAATCATGTACCAGGAAAATACTTATTTTACCTCTTTGATATTTTCTTGGTTTCTTTGCTTAGGTTGAATGAGCAACAATGTTTTCAGCTTTTCAAAATCCTTGCTCTATAAAACTAAGTATATTTATATTGAATGCATCCTATCAGTCTTCATGGACTCAATTTCTTCTAGAAAATTTTGAAAGGATTATAGCTCACAGAACATGGAGTTATATTTATGTAGTATTGACTTTTTAATCTGCACATAAACTTTGTTGAAATAACTTTAAGAAACAGATTTGCTTAAAACAATTGATGCTGTGTAGCAGTGCTCCAAAATGTATTCATCAAATGCCACACTGATGAAAGAATTTGGTGATATGGGAGGAGTGAGGGGAGGGGCGGGAGTGGTAGTATATGGAATCCTCTTATAATTTTTAATGTAACATTTTGTATGTCTATGTATCTTTAAAATTTTTTTATCTATAAAAAAATAAAATTATTCAAAATACACAAACAATTAAAATACAAAAAAAATTGAAGCATCAAGTATAGAATTCACTGATTATGTTATACATAAACAAATTTGACTATAACTAAGACAATAGGGCAATTACAATAAATTGAGAATTGTTTGCAAATCTCAAGATACTATTTCTTGAGTTATAAGTCACATGATGAATGTAGCTTAATCTCAGGTCAACTCAGTTGAATAGAGGTCATGTTCACCAAACAGATTCCATGCACCCATACAAGCATGTCAACAGTACTTTTCTTCTTGCTATCTAGGGAATTCAGTTTGAAAACAGTATTACTGACCAAGGCCTATGCCATCAGTTCCAATACACCTCAGGTCACAGGAGGTTATTTTTCACAATGCTGTATCTATCTTTAACTTTTTATTCTAGAATTTAGGTATCAGAATGAAAAAGTATAAACTCCATCCATATTCTTGATATCAATTTACTTTTCACATCCCATATCTGGTGATGAAAATCCGAATACAGATCTATGATACTCCCAGACTTACGATAATAACTTATTTGCTCTTATTAATAGTAGTGGTAATAATAATCATTTATTGAGTATTTACTATACAGATCAGGCACTATTCCAAGCACTTTATATGTATTAACTTATATATACATATATAGGACTATGAAAGAAGCTTACATTTATTTTTTGGCTTCCTCTAATAAGGAAAGAACTCTCCTGGCTATTTAACATGCTTCCAAATAACATGCAGGGAATGTACTGATTTAAATCTTCCAGGTTTTAGTAACTATTTATTAAAACTGAATAAATGTCTGCAGTACCAGTCTACCCAAGCATTATAGCAGAGAAATGGTGCTGCTATACACGACCCTCAAGTCAAGGAAATTTGCTCCTCTATACCTGCTGCCTACAATAGGAACTACAATATACAGTGTGAAGCAAATCAAAATTCCCATCATAGTTCGGACTGTTCTAATGTGTTCTAGCAATGTTATTCATATGAGCTCATGAAAAATGAACTTTTACCCAGTTTAACCATATAATCTACTCAAATGAATGCCAGCATCCTGAAGAAAAATATTACTGATATGGTTAACAAATAACAATTTTAACTGTACCAAATTATAAAAAGAAGTGAATAGTTTTGTTTGATTTCAATATATTCCCCCCAAATAACTTAGAATTTAACTCTATTAAGCATAATGAATTGAATTTTCAGAATTAAGTTTTACTCTATAATATATAGAATATTATATGAATAAGCTTAAATTATTTTTAATATTGAAAATAGTAAAATTTCAAACTGGTGTACAAAACACATATCCCTAAGAAAACAGCTTATACATTCATATGCATATCAAGAGTAGAGGATGTATGGGACACCAGTATGATGTTATGCATGTTAATTTTGTAAGTTCACAACTTTTACTATACAGTTATTGTTTATGCATGTTCATGTATGAATGATATACTTCAATAAAAAATTTATTTTTTAAAGTGGAGGAAAATATACCAAAATGTTACAATTTATGCCCTGCCTGAGCTACTCCAATGCCACCTTGGGTCCAGAACAATCAATCTCTTCTTTTTAGCCTTTCTAAAATTTCCAGTTTTTCTATACTGAACTTGTATTACTTCCATTTTATCCAATTTTTAATAGTTTAAAGTAGTTGCAATAATTATTTTTCTGATTATAAAAATAACATATTTCAGAGAGTTCCAGCTGACCAAACTGGCAGCATAAAATGCCCCAGGACTCCATTCTTCCAAAGAATCTTTAAACAACTAGCAAACATTGGCATAGCCATCTTCTTCAGAGTTCCAGAAAACAGTTAAAAGTTTGCAATAGGTAGGTGAGTGCTGAATCAAGAAAACACAACTTAAAAACCTTAAGAGGGGAACAGGTATAGCTCAGTGGTTTAAGAGCCTACTTCCCATATATTCATGGGTTCCTGGGTTCAATCCCCAGTACCTCCTGAAAAAATAATAAATAAAATAAATATAAAAACCATAGGAGAAACTCATGGCACCCTTGTTGGTCTCTTCCTCATCCCCTCCCTGGTTCAGTGTGGAGCCAGCCTGGACTCTCAGTTTGGGCCCTGGCCTTGTTCTGGAGGGACCAAAGTAACTCCTATGCTCATATAAGGATGCCTGTATGGTGGTGCCAATCCATTGGGTTGGTGGCCTGAAGGGCTGAACCAGGACACTCATATCCTGGTTCACCATTCCAGAATTTGCCCTGCATGCAGAATCAAATTGGGGACAGCTAACACTGTGTAAGAAACAATTAAATCAAAGCACCCTGGGGCAAAGGATTACAGGCTCCAAGAAATACAATACAGCACCTAGGAGGGGAAGTAAGTCTATCTCATAGAGCATAGAGGGGGCATCTGAATCTCTGTAAACAGGGGTATTCATAAGGTCGCAAGCATATGCCCAAGATACGGAATTTCATACTTTTCTCAGGCTGATCTTCTTGGTAGCAAAGCTAAACTCTGAAGGAAAACACCAGTCAACACAGAGCCAATGTGCAAAGACTGTGAAAGGTG
The DNA here is from genome assembly GCF_030445035.2 of Dasypus novemcinctus. Classification (NCBI taxonomy): domain Eukaryota; kingdom Metazoa; phylum Chordata; class Mammalia; order Cingulata; family Dasypodidae; genus Dasypus; species Dasypus novemcinctus. The sequence goes on along the minus strand of NC_080673.1, from coordinate 152,134,560 downwards.
CTTTTAGCATTGATTGGTTTGTTTTCAATGGCTCCTGATACTCAAAGAAATCTGTTAGATCACTTGCTAGATACAAACTTGAGGAGAAGGACTAAGTTCCAGAATTAACACTTAAAAATATTAAAATGTAAAGTGTGCAACAAAATATTACAATACAAATAAAGAAACATGAAATAATGGTCCTTCCACAGGAAGAACAAGATAAAACTTCAAAAACAATCAAAAAAGAATATCAGACTTTGGACATATCAGACAAAGACTTTTCAAAATTGATCTTCAAAAGGCTTAAACAGCTAAAGGAAAAACATGAAGAAAGAACTAAAAGATATAAGGAAAATGCTAAATGAATAAAATAAGAATCTCAATAAAGAGACAGAAATTATTAAAAGGAACCAAAAAGAAATACTGGAATTGAAGATCATAATAACTGAAGTGAAAAATTCCCTAGTGGATTTTAACAGCAGACTGGAGCTGGCAGAAAAAAGAATCAGTGAACTCAAAGATAAGACCATTGAAATTACTCAGGCTGAGAAGCATAGAGGAAAAAAAAAATGAAGAAAAGGGAACAGAGCCTAAGAGACCTGTGGAACACCATTCAGTGTACCAATACATGTATTACTGGAGTCCCAGAAGAAGAAAGACATAAAGGGACAGAAGGAATACTCAAAGAACTAACTGCAGAAAACTTCCCAAACTTAATGAAAGACATCACTATACACATTCAGGAAGCCCAATCAACCCAAACAGAATAAACTTAAAGAGAGCCACACACAGATATATTATAACCAAACTCCTGAATGCAAAGACAAAGAGAGAATTCTGAAAACCACAAGAGAAAAAGCAATGTGTCATGTACAAGGGGACCCCGTAAGATTCATTGCCAATATCCTATTAAAATCCATAGAGTGAAGAAGGCAGTGGGATGAAATATTTAAAGTGCTGAAAGAAAACAATTGCCAATTAAGAATTTTATATCTGGTAAGACTGTCTTTCAGAAATAAGAGGGAAATTAAGATTTTCCTAGATGAACAAAAGCTGAGGGAATATATCACCAGTAGACATGCCCTACAAAGCAATGCTAAAGAGAGTTCTTCAGGTTGAAGGAAAGGCCACTAAACAGTAAACTGAAGTAGCATAAAGAAATAAAGATCTCTGTAAGGATCACACTAATGCAAAATGTTAATAATAGGAAAAACTGTGTGGGTGAGGGGGCAGTATATGGGAACTCTTTATTTTCTGCCTAGTTTTTTCTGTAAACCTACAACTGCTCAAATTTAAAAAAAGAAAAAAGAAAAAAATCTGCTGGGAGAGAAAGGAGAGGACATCACAATGTAACAGGAAAGCCAAGAAGCTAAGAATCGTTGGCCAGTCAGAACATTACTGATCCTAGGAGGACGCAATCTTTCTGGTCCCTGAAACCAAGAATGTTTCTGGCACCAGAAAGTGGGGTGCTGCTACTACAGATACCTAAAAATGAGGAAACAGCTTTGGAATTGGGAGATGGGTAGAGGCTGGAAGATTTGTGAGGCACTTGATAAGAAAAAGCCTAGCCTACTTGGAAGAGACTGTCCTTGCAGCTTATAGTAAAACACTAGAGGAAAGAGATAAGCTAAGGATTTCCCTCTTTAAGTACAAAGGAACCAGAAAATGATGACTTTGAAAATTCTCAGCCTACCTAGAGAATATGTTCTGAGACTAGGGCCAGAAGTGGCTCCATAAGGGAACTCCTTGAACTTTTGGGAAGTAAGTCCCCAGAGAACAACCCTTTGTTCAAAAGGGTGTAGCTGAACATGGATCCAGTCAGGATTAGAAATGTCATTATCCAGGAAGGATCTGTGGGAAACCATTGGCCTATGATTCGAACCCTCTTAAAGTGCAATCAAAGTCAACCAGATTTTTGCAAAATTCGTATGAACAGAAGTACTGACTAGAAGGCACAGAGAAGGGATGAATTGAAGGAAAAAGGACTTCATGGGCAGAACCATAGAAGCCAACATCTGTACCAAAGAGATTTCCTCAGACCAAGAGCGTGGACGCACCCATGTGTGTGGAAAGGGCAGGTCTGGCCCCATGCTTAGGGGGAGCAGGCCATCTGCCCCAGCACTTGGAGGGGTAGGTACTGCACTTCAATATTCAGGGAGAGTGCAGGCACCCCAGTGCTCAGAGGTGGTTGGTCCTATGCCCTGGATTTGCAGAGAGCCTGGCTGCCACCCCAGTCCTCAGAGAGGGTGGAGCCTACACCCCAGCATTCAGAGAGAGCATGCCCACTGTGCAAGCATTTGGAAAGGGAGGAGCTGCTGCTCCAGTCAGATCTGGGGACAAAGTATCAAGCCACAGACCTTGGATCTAATGCTGAGTTTCAGACTTGTTGGTACCTCAGACCCTGTATTTTCCTTATTTCTTCCTTCTGGAATGGGAATGTCTATCCTATGCCTTTCCCGCCATTGTGTATTGGAAGCAAATAACTTATATTCTAGTTTTCTCAGGTCCATCAGACAGAGAGGAATTTTGCCCCACAATGGATCATACCCACAACTGATTTTCATAAGACTGTGTACTTAGCATTGTTACTGAAACAACTTAAGGCTTTGGGATGTTGTGATGAAATCAGTATACTTGGCATGTAGGAAGAAGCATGTCTTTTTGGAGACCAGAGGGTAGACAATGGTAGGTTTCTATGTAACTCAGAAAAAAATATATGTTTCTTAATCATAATCCATTCCTGAGGGTGTGAACCCATTGTAAACAGGATGTTTTGAAGATGTTACATTTTATTTAAGGTCCGGCCCAACTGAATGAGGTTGGGCCTCAATTCCATTAACTGGGGTTTTATGAAGAGAAAGCCACATGGAGAAGAAGCTGCTGCAAGTCAATGGAACCCAAAAGAGAAAGAAGAGGATATCACAATGTGATAGGAAAGTAAGGAAGTCAAGAACTGCTGACCAGGCAGAACGGTACCTATCCTCTGAAACCATGAGCCAATAAATTGCTATTGTTAAGCCAAAATAATAATAATAATAACACATTTCCATTTTTAAGTTGAAATCAATTGAAATTCTACCAATCACAGATAATCACTGTAATATTTTGATATCTTCTGAAGAATATATATCCAAATACATTAATTTTTTTGTCTTTATTTATTTTTTTTAATATTACATTCAAAAAATATTAGGTCCCCATATACCCCCCACCCCCTTCACCCCACTCCTCCCCCCCTAGCAACAATCTTATATACATGTAAATATACACATATGTGAAAACATAGAAATAAATAATTTTTCAAAAATAAAATTACACTAGTTTGTTTTGTCACCTATTTTTTTTTTCTAACAAAACACTGTTTACTTCCTTCTAAAGGTACATCAGCTATATGGCACTCCATTGCATGATATATACATAATATATTTAACCCAGTCAACCTACAGTACCAGGTTAGATGTCACTTCTCCATGAAACTTTCACTGCCTTCCCAAGTCTGGATTCAGCTCCCTCTCAGATACTTCAATCATAGTCTGTACCTCTAAAACTGCACAAAATGTTTGGTTGACTGTCTTTCTTCCTAAAATATAAGTTATATGAGGACAGAGATCATCTGTTGCAGTACTGCATCTACTACAGTGTCTGGCAGAGGTAAATATTTGTTGAAATATAGGTTGTTTCCATGTTTTGCTATTATAGACATCCCTGCAACAAAAATTTGTGCACTTTTCCAATTTTCCATAGGATAAATTTCTAAAATTGGAATTGCAGAGGCAAAGGACATGCAGTTTGAACTTTAATATACATTATCAAACTGTCCTCCAAAAGCCCTGTAAGTATTTACATTCCCACCAAAGGTGAGGTCTTAAGGTTATTCATAACTTTTATAATTAGGAAAAAAGTAATTTAAAAAGATATTACAAATTTTGAAATCTTAAAAAAATAAAGACAAAGAAAAAAAAAAACCCTAAAAAGTTGATAGCTATTATTAGGACACAAATTAAAAATACTGACCAAGTTATATTTAGAAAAATTGCTTATGTTAAACGATAGCTCATTAGCTACATGATTCTTAAAGTTAAGTGAAATAGTGCCTACTATTTTGTTTGACTATTTTTAATGCACCTAAGGAAAGACAATACAAATATAAATATAGTAAATATATAGGAAGTATACGTGATAAATACCTACCTGTAGAGAAAACCTGCAAGAAAACAAGTTAATATGGAGATTAGTTTTCAGAATCAATTGCAAAAGGACATACACAGGTTAACTTGGAAGTTAGCATCACAAGAAAACCTCTAATGTATGGGTTCAGGAAACAAGGTAAAATTAACAACATAACCACTGCTCTGACAAAGGAAGTTTGAAGATGCTCTGTTTTGGTGTGCTAGAACTGCCTTTCCAGAGACCAGTTGTCTTCATCCGCAGGAATGCTTACTAGTACCTCAAATTCAGGGCAATAAAACAAAACTTATCTTCTTCCTCTCTTCCCCCCAGAACATTAATTTAATTTTGGATCCAGGCCATTATGCTATATCTAGATCTTTGCTGCCCAATATGGAAATCAGCTAAGTACAAATTGAGATGATCTGTAAGTATAAAATACACACTGGATTTCAAAGACTAGTATGAAAAAAAAAAAGTAAAGTATCTCATTATTAATTTTTATATAGATTACATGTTGAAATGACAATATTTTGGGTATACTTGGTTAAAAAGTTATTATTAAATTAATTTTATTTCTTTTTCCTTTTATTAATGTAGCTACCAGAAACTTTTAAATTATACATGTGCCTCACATATGTGACTTGCATTATTTCCCATTGAGCAGCAATGGTCTAGACCACTTAGATCAAGAGCTAGATAATAAAATCAACCATTCAGAGGAATGTTGTGCAGTAGGAATCCTCCAGAAAGGACCAAAGAAGCAAAAGGAGAAATGAGCTGGGGAAATACTGCGAACTGGGTTAGACCTGGATTTTGAGAAGTCAGTGAAGAGAACTTCCAGAAGTCAGAGTCAGTATATAAATTGAAGAGAACCATAAACCAGAGATGGTAAAACTATATTTTAAATACCAGATTATCTAGATTTTTGGCTTTCTCTGTGTCATCTCCCTTTTTCTTCACCACAGCCTTTAGTAATGTCTCAGAACATTTTCTCCACAGCTTAGCTGGACTACAAGGTAGCACACTTCCAGAGGGTTAAAATGGGAACACTATCTCCCATAGCCAGTGGTGACCAACAAATAAACCAAATGATCAATGGATCTGAAGGACAGAAATCAGCTGCCCCTCTCACCAGATTTTCTTTCCAGTACCAACCAGCCTCGGAGTTTAGGGTTTTAGTTGTGGGTTTGGTTTCTACATTTTTATTTTGGTTCTGTAGTTCAAGGATGGCATCATCCTGTTAAGACCTCCTTTCAGGAAGCAGACTTGGCCCAGTGGTTAGGGCGTCAGTCTACCACATGGGAGGTCCGCGGTTCAAACCCCGGGCCTCCTTGAACCGTGTGGAGCTGGGCCATGCACATACCCCGCGGAGGGGAGCCCCACGCACAAGGAGTGCACCCCGTAAGGAGAGCTGCCCAGCCGGAAAGAAAGCGCAGCCTGCCCAGGAATGGTGCCGCCCACACTTCCCATGCGGCTGACTACAACAGAAGTAGACAAAGAAACAAGACGCAGCAAATAGACACAGAGAACAGACAACCGGGAGGGGGGGGGGAATAAAATAAAATCTTTAAAAAAAAAAAGACCTCCTTTCATTTCTGGCAAAACCTCAGACTGTCCCACTTCCAACATTTGCCTGAATCTCATCTGAATTTGCCACACACTTTGGAATCTGTGCCTTGGCTGACACAGCTGTGCTGCTGGAGTGCAGCTTTGTATCCATCCCCTTTCCCAGTGAGCAGCTGGCAACCTGGCTGACACAAGCTGCTTAAACGTCCCTCCTGGCCTTATCCAATGGAAATGCTTGCACGTCTCAGGCATGCTGAACTACGTGGTGACTAAATTTTATAGTCTCTATGGTCTTTTTCAACCTTACGTTACTACAACTGAAACTCCAGTGGTTGGTGGGGCCAGGATGGGAGGTGTTATAAAGGGGTAAAGGAAACTTTGGGGAGAGATGGCTACTTCCATTATTTCAATAGTGGTGATGGGTTAGGGTATATACCTATGTTAAAACCTATCAAATTGAGCATTTAAGTATGTCAATTATACCTCAATAAAGCTGTTTAAAAGCAGTGTTAACAAATTCCTTCTCATAATCAGTTTAGTCATTTAGTCATTTTCACTCACTCTATCTGCATCCTTGAAAGGAATAGTTTTCCTGAGCAAAAAGCAATGCAGAGAAATCATTCTATTATTTCCTCTACACAGATGAAGCAGTACTTTAACAGCATAGTTTCTATAGTATATTTCACCGTGCTAGTCCCAAGAGAAAGTCATCCTACATACAAGTGATCCTCATTATTTTATGGGTTCTGTGTCTTCAAACTCATCGACTTATTAAAATTTCCTTCTAACTCCACCATCAATACAGCACTTACACAGTTATTTGCAGATACACACAGAGTGGCAAAACAAATTTGAGTCACCTGATGCTCCTGCTCCCAGCTGAGGTCAAACAAGGCAACACTTCTCTGCCTTCTTGTTTTAGCTCTCAGACTGTAAACGGTATATTTAGTACCACATTTTTACATTTTGTCCCTTTTTTTGTTGGTGACTGCACAGTTTAAAATGGCTCCCAAGTGGAGTACTTAAGTCCTGCCCAGTGTTCCCAAATACAAGAAGGCAGATGTGCCTTATGGAGAAATTACGTCTATGTAGATAAGCCAAACATTTCACATCTAGGAGACTGTCTCAATGGGTACATGAATGGGCTGTGAGCTTACTTGGCTTTCAAGGCCCCACTCCAAATAAACAACAGAGTTCCACAATACTGGTTATACTTTCGGTTGTACTTTCTTCCTGAGTTGTTACTTTTCTTTCACTTTAGTCTCTTCTTTCATTTCTCCTTTTGCTTCTTTTCCCTGCCTCTCCTGCCTCCCACTCCCAGCTTAACTGGGCTTACTATTAAATTGAAATAGGTTCTTTCTACTTGCTGAATAAAGTTTTCTCTGACATTTTCCCCAAATTCAAAATCCAGTGAGTTTAACCTCATGTGTGTCTTTAAAAGCGGGGACGGATTCAATCTCAACACTGGCTGCTTTACTTCTGTGGTTGGTCCTCGATGGATTCTTTTCCTTTTGGCCTGTGATAGGTAAAATAAACTACAACTAATTACCTCCGTCACCTATGCTTTCCGGGCCCGGATCAGGAACACATCAAGTAGCTGCGTTCCTAAAAGACTACATCAAAAATCCCGGAGGCCAAGTAAGTCTCTGATTCCTGCACCAAAAAGAAGAAAATATGGAAAACTCGGGACTCTTCCTCCAGCTCTGCCTCCGAGCTCAGGCAACCAAATGGACATCTCTGATTCACAGCTGACTAAAGAGGACGAAACGGGTCGGTGGCGACTAGAAACGGTCCTCACGAAAGGGAAGCCTGCGATTTCTCTCCCCAAGGAAGTGCATTAAGTCCGAGGAGGGCGAGGGCCTCGCTGCAGTCGCCGGTTCGCCTCTGATTCTGAGGTACGCGCCCCACGTCCGGCAGCCTTTGGCAGCAGAGAGAGGAAGGGGCGCCTGGCCGCTGCCGGCCGTTCCCGTTTCACGCACAGGGTCTGTCCGCAGACGTGCGCGGGGATCCCGGGCGCGCCCCGCAGCCTTTCTCTCGCCCGGGGCGGGCACAGCCGGGAGGAGCCACAGGGGCTTAGCGCCGCGGGGGCTCCGCGCGACCCCAGGCGCCTCCGGCCTCGCGGTCCCGGAGCACGCCGTGAGCTCCGCGCCCCCCGGGGGAGTCCGCGGAGCCACGCGGGGCTTGGGGAGGGCCGGGGTCCGGGACCTGCGCGCCTCCGGCCCAGCCTCCGGGCTGATCCACTCGGGCTTTCCTCCACTCTCGGCTCTTCATTGTGCGCGCTCCGCCTCCCGCCCACCCCTCCCCATCTACCCTCCACCCTCTCCATCTGCCCTCCACCCTCCCCATCTGCCCTCCACCCCTCCCCATCTACCCTCCACCCCTCCCCATCTACCCTCCACCCCTCCCCATCTACCCTCCACCCCTGGGAAGCCGGAGACCCCGCCAGGGTTTTGGTGAGGCTGGCGCGGGAGGCTTCGCGCTTGGGCTGGAACGGGTAATACGTGCGTGCCTTTGGGGGGAATTTTGAACTTTTACTTTTATATTTATATTTAAGGAAAGCCGTGGAGGCAGAACGTACCGTTTGCATATGCATTCCTCCTTAAAATAATACAGGAGACTTTAAATTACATTTAACAGAGGCGAGCGAGACCCTGCAATGAGGTGCTCTTGCGTGCAGGTTTAAGGAGCGCTTTTATTTACAGTGTAAATTTTACACGGATGCCTCTTTTTAAATTCGGGTTTATACCGCCCGATCCCGCGGTGCCCTTAGGTCCAGGATTTAGGAGCGCCCGAGGTGGGAAGAAGCACCCCGGGCGCGACGGAGTCAAGTCGGTTACCAAGCAAGCGTGTGACCTGCATCTGGGCAGTCATGGGGGAAAGTGCGGGGACCCGGCGATAAGAAAAGCCTCAAACTGAACTTCAGGGAACCGGCGGCGAAAGCCAGCGTCTCTACTTTGTTTATAGGCTGGTTGTTTGGATAGCTCAACGGCCCTAAACGTTCTTTTTATTGCGCTGATTCATAACACATTGCAGGTTTTGTGGGTCAACCTAACACTAACAAAACCGCCCCGTTTGCCTTTAATTGCCTGGGAAAGGAAGTTAACTAGACTCTAGTCATTTACAAGTGGTTGCAATGTCGACAGGTAACTGCCAGGGAGTTACTCGTTCAACAGTTAACTTGTTGAACGTCCTCTACAATTTTCACGATTTCATTCCATTAGAAAGCCCTCAAAATTGAATTGCTACCTTGGCATTTATGATACCCTATCTCCCCAGTGTAACAGAGTTAGACTTCTTTTTTGTAATTTCCCTACGTAATATTCTTCTATGCCTTTTATTTGAACCTATAATTAGCACTATATGCATTAAATATATGCTTCAAAGAATTAACTCTTAGGTCGGTTTATATGCCAGTTGAGCCCTCAATCTCAGCAGAGTTGCAGCACCTACTCTGCAGTTCATTGGACTAGCCCAGGACAATCAGAAAGATGATGATGATGGACAACGCCCATCCCAAAAAGCAAAGAGTATTTATAACGGTAAGCAAAACAGTTCCTTCCTTCTGCCCTGTCAGATCTAAGCACCTTCTCCATCTTGAAGCAGAGCGGTCATCGCCACTCTCAAATCCTCAAACACAAGGAGGGAATGCAACCATAGGCCAAAGTAGACTTCTTGTGTCATCGTAGAAACAGAACATGTGGCATTGATAAAAAGATGGGGTTACCAAAGGTTCTGAGGTAGGAGGAGGGAAGAACAGGTGGAACAAAGAGCATTTTTAGAGTTTTGGAATTGTTCTGCATGATATCGCAGTCACAGATACAGATCATTATATATTTCATCAAAACCTACAGTTGTGTGGTGCAAAATGTAAACCACAATGTAAACCATGGTCAGTAGCAATGCTTTAATATTTGTTCATCAGTTGAAACAAATATACCACACTAATGCAAGATATTATTAATAAGGGGAGGGGTTGGATTGTATGGGAATCACCTATATTTTCAATGTAACTTTTCTATAATCTAAAAGTTTTTTTTTTTCGTTCCTCAGTATTTATTGTCTCTCCCCAGCTAGAGCCCCACCCCCGACCCTCGCAAATAAAAGGCGCTCTCATCTGCGCAAGGCTCCGGCGACCCCGGCGGCGTGCGGGCGGGAGGCTGCTCTGCCGGCCAGTCCTAATCTAAAAGTTTTTAAAAAATAAAGTTAAATTTGTTTTTAACTGAATTACACCGGAAGCATATGGAATCCTGGCAATTAGCAAAGTTGGGAGACAATATAAATATAGAGGGAAGTGGTCTATCTGTTTTCTTGGGACTAAGGAAGTGACAAGTTTATGAAGAGGTTCTTTGTCCTTTGGAAGCCCGTCCAGTGGCCCTAGGAGAAAAACAGACTTTAGAATAGGTGCTATATGATGCATCTGATACACTATTATACCTTTAATTTAGGAATGTCCACAGTATTTTATTTTCAATGATGAAAAATAAATATCTAATTTGTGTTTTACATTGTCTCAAAAGGTCAGACATGTTAAAAACAATATTTATATTTTATCAGGTAAGATTATTTGAAAAAAATTTTTCATGTTTTATTTTTCCCCTGATAAAATATAAATTTTCCTTCTCTTCTCTTGCCATAACAGTAGTACAAACTGTTTAAAATGTACGACGTTGCCAAGTGCATATAAAATTGCTTTATGTTTTACTGACTATAAACAGAAATCAAAGCATTAGAAATGGTGGAAATCATGCTTATGTAAAAGACAAATATTTCATAAACATTCTTGACTCTATAAGTATTTGATGACAACAATTTCTTTAGTACATTGTGGACTAAATGATTGGTTATATGCAAACCAATATCCATATAGACAGACATAATTCTTTTGGCACCTTTACTATAAAGTTGTTAACCATGCTTTTGTGTCTTCCTAAAAGAAGTTGCATTCCATCTAAAAATATGAGTTAAAACCCTAATGGTGGAGTTAAGATAATACACGTTCTCTTCACAAAACTGTAATATTTTTCTGTTTTTTATTTCAGTGATAGTACATAAAGATTGAAGTTGTTATTTTTCTTTCATGTGCTATAATAGTACATGGGATCCAAAGACTCTGGTGATTTAGTATTTTAGAAGGGATTTTTTGTGGACAGCTTCTTCATCTGTCAAATGAGGGAGTTGAATTATGTAAAGTTTTCTCCAGCTCTAGAATTTTATTTTTAGATTAATATTATATATTCTGTAGAAAATGCAGGAAAGCCAACAGTAACATTTTCTAAAGATCACAAACATCAGAGGAGGGAATCAATGAACAAATATATTGCATTAAGGCAACATTTTCTTTATCATGACTATAACACTACAGCCATATCCATTTTGAAAAAATGTATCATGTAATTCTACTACTTTGTTTTGTAAGGTTTCAGTGATTATTAGTATCTAGAAATATTGCAAATCTGATGATATAAATGTTTATTTATTTTTATTTCAAAGATTATTTATTTCTCCCCCCTCCCTCCATTGTCTGCCCTCTGTGTCCATTCACTGTGTGTTCTTCTGTGTCTGCTTGTATTCTCATTAGGCGACTCTGGGAACTGATCCTGGGACCTTCTGGAGTGGGAGAGAGAGGTGATCATTCTCTTGTGCCACCTCAGCTCCCTGATGTTCTGTATCTCTTATTATCTCTCCTCTGTGTCTCTTTTTGTTGTGTCATTTTGCTATGTCAGCTCTCTGCGTGGGCCAGCACTCCTGCGTGGGCCAGCACTCCTGCGTGGGCCAGCTCGCCACACAGGCCAGCTAGTTTCACCAGGAGGCCCTGGGTATCGAACCCTGGACCTCCTATATGGTAGACAGGAGCCCAATTGGTTGAGCCACATCCGCTTCCCTAAATGTTTATTTTTAAAATCCTACTTTGCCATTTTCTTTTTAGGAGAAAACTCAACTATGAAAGCCATTGTTTCTTGTATAGCTCAGTTTAATAAAAAATGTCAATCAAGTTTTTTTTTTAACTGGGAGAGGATAAAGGGATGAGTACAAGGATGTCCAAATCTCAAGATTTAAGTTGATTCTGAATGTGATATAGAAAATGATCATGAACATAAAAAACTGTCCAACTTAAACTGATTTTCTTGTGGAAAATCAGGTCTAATCAATCAGATTCCTCTTGTAGATACTGTAATAGATTTTTTTTTTTTTTGAAGCTGTTTCTTCTCTCAAGGAATGGTGTCCACCAGCAATCTAGTTCTTCAAGGCCTGAGAATCATTTTGGCCTCCACCCTCACTCTAGCCTCTCCCAAATCCATTCTCCCTGCACCTACCAGAAATGATCTTCGTAAACTACAAATCTGTACATAGGTCATGTATCACTCCCTTGCTAAAACCCTAAATGGCATCCCAGTGGCCCAAGGACAAAGTTCTAACTCCCTCATTAGATTTTAAAGGCTCTTTCAGTCTGTTCCTGGCCCCCACACACACTCCCCGTCCATGCTACCCCCCAACCCCCCACCCTGCTTCTTCAATTTCTCCTCTGCTACTCTCCCTAGCTCTCTTTCCCAAAGGCACTCATTGTTAAATTACTCTGATTTCCCCAAGGTACTGGAAAATCTCTTTGATCACTCAGCCTGAAACACTTTTCAAGCCTTTCTTCCCTGGCTAACTCCAATATTCTATCAAGTCTCGATTAGATAATCTCTTCCCAGCAGCTTCCCACAGGCTCTCATAACACCATTTTCCGGCATCCGTAACCCCACCACATCTTTCATCACACAGTATTATAATTGCCCATTTTCCTCTATTTCACTAGGCTCTAAGTTAATGGCTTATGCCCAAAAGGAGGGTACCTGTGGAAAGAGCCTGAGCTTTCAAGTCAGAAAGGCCTGGGCTCCAAACCCAGTTCCAGCACTTAAGTTATGTGCCCTTGAGCAAGTGCCTTAATCTACCTGGGGATCAGCTTCCTCATCTATAAAAACATGAAGATCGTAATAAAAACTAATTGAGGGAAGTGGCTGTGGCTCAATCAGTTGGGCTCCCATCTACCATGTGAGAGGCCCTGGGTTCGCGTCCCAGGCCTCCTTGTGAAGGCAGGCTCACCCACACACCGCGGAGAGCCACCAGCCTGCAAGCACCGTGCTGCCAGACCCCCAAACACAACAGAGTACTGCCCGACCCTCAAGCACCAGGGAAAGCTGACTCAGCAAGGTGACGCAACAAGAAGGGATACAAGTAAAAACACAGAAGAGCGCGCAGTGAATGGACACAGAGAACAGACAACAAGCAAGCTGCAAGAGGGGTGGAAATAAATTAAAAAATGAAATACAGACACACAGAAGAATGCACAGTGAATGGACACAGAGAGCAGACAGCAAGCAAGCCTCAAGGTGGGGGAGAATAAGAAGAAAAAAAAAAACTAATTGAGGTAACACATATAAAGCATTTTATGTATAGTTCCCAAATGGTAGGTACAGGGGATTAGCAGTTTTACCCCAAATCTCCTCCCTGAGTGGACTTCTCTCCAGAGTGCGGACACTTTTTTGAGTCTTCTTATCACCACCAGAAGGAAAGAGATGAACAAGAAAATGTAATTTTCCTAACCTCATAAAGCTCCTCATTAGCTGTATCTCCTTGTGAAGTCATTTGACTGGTCCCTTTCATGCCTCAGTTTCTTCATCTGAACATGCTTCACAGAATTAGTGTAATCATAGGATAGGCATGAAAGTATTTTGAACAAATAAAACATTTTAAAATGACATTTCTCTTTGCTTGTGATTTGTTGAAAGAAATGTGACTTTTTAAGCATCTCTAGTTGTTTTTTTAAAATAGACTATTTTTTACAGCAGTTTTAGGTTTATAGAAAAATTGTGCAGAAAGTACAGAGATCCTATATACTCCCTCCCCCAACACACAAACACACACACAGAGGTTCTCCTATGAGTAACATTTTGTATTAGTGTGGTACGCTTATCACAGTTAATTACCAATATTCATACAGTATTAGTAATTAATGTCCACAGTTTACATGAGGACTCACTCTGTTGTACAGTTCTATGGGATTTGACAAATGTATAGCATCATGTATATACCATTTCTGTATTATGCGAAATAGTTTCCCTGTCCCAAAAATGTCTTGTGTTCTACCTGTTCATCTCTCTGACCCCCAAACACCCAGCAACCACTGATCATTTTTCTGTCTCAATAGTTTTTCCTTTTCCAGAATGTCACATAGTTGGAATCATGCCGTGTGCAGCTTTTCAGACTGGCTTCTTTTACTTAGCAATATGCATTTAAGGTTATGCCATGTCTTTTTGTAGCTCGATAGCTCTTTTCTTTTCATCAGTGAATAATACTCCATTATAGAGATGTATCCCAGTTCACCCATTCACCTATTGAAAGACACCTTGGTTGCTTCCAAATTTGGCTATTATTAATAAAGCTGCTATAAACATTCATGCACAGGTTTTCGGGTGGACATGAGTTTTCAAGTAATTTGGGTAAATACTTAGGAGCATGATTGCTAAATCATATGGTAAACCAAATTTATGTTTGTGAGAAACTGCCAGATAATCTTCCAAAGCAACTATGTGTACCATTTTGACATTCCCACCTGAAATGAATAGACTTCCTGATGTCCAACATCTCGCCAGCATTTGTTGTCAATGTTTTGGATTTTAGCCATTCTAATAGGTGTGTAGTGCCATCTTATTGTTTTAATTTGCAATCTCCTAATGACATAGAATCTTGAAGAAATGAGATTTTGAAATATTAAAATGTTTGGAACAAATTGGGGGCTATAGGAGCATAAATAATTTAAAACAGGAAATCCTCACTTTTAACTATGACTCTTGGTATTTTTTTCCTGTACCCTCTAATCAAAAAAAATAAGTTGTAAAGTAAGTTATTAGAAATTTCACACTTTCTGCACCCAACTAATAAAATGATAGTATGACTAAGCAAGTAAGCATCTAGTGTAAGAAGACAAGCCCCCGTAATTATGAAAATCTGTATACTATCCAGTATGGCCTTGGATAACTGAGATTAGATTTTTCACAACTCACCACCCCCAGCTTAGACTCACAGACTGTTGAAGTCAAAAATACTAGAGGCAAATAAAAGATTGAACACATAATATCTACTTTCACTCTCTCCAAATTCCACAAAGATGATGGTAAAAAGATTGTTTTAAAATACACAAGATTGAAAGAATGGGAGAGGAAACATTGCAACAAAATGTTGTAAGCTAGAAAAAAATTGTATAAGTGGTTACTGACTCGGGAAACTGACTGAGGCCTAAATCGTAAACTTGCTGAGAAGCAACCCAGTGTCACTACAGAATCCCAGAAGATTCTGAAATTGGCAGTATCAGTTACCTCTGAAAGTAGGGGCAAAAGTAGAGCAATTAAAAGATTGTCTTTTCTTTAAAAAGCAGTTAGAGCCTCAGATCCTTCTCTCCTACTCCATGCAGCAAATATTTCTCACTACCCTATCCAAAGAGTGAAGTTTTATTCTCTGGAGACAGAAAACAGGGTTTCTGGACAAGGGAACATTAGCACAATTGGCCGAAGAGAATTGTACTGAATCCAGGGACAGTCAAAGAACTTTTATATTGAGTATTGAGACACCAACCCTCCCCATTTCTTTCCTTGATGAACTCCACAATGAAGGAACTCAGGGCTATCTCTTCCAAGCAGGAAATTGGAAAGTACTTCTCTAGGGAACATAAGGAATATAAATATTCCTAAAGATAGCCACAGAATGTCCCTGACAAATCGCCCTCCTATAGTCAACAAACCCAGAGCTTCCAGTCACCTTAGAGCTCCTAAATATCAGCAAATGTCCAAAGATCACCAGACATCTGAGGGAAAGCCTGTAGTATAATAGAAAGTAAAACAAGGCAAAAGACAAAAGAACAACTTGGAGAAACAGAGACCATGTCAGCAAAAGAAAACTGTAAAGAACTATCATTAACGCCTTCAGAGAGATAGGAAAATGTATTTCATCCATTAAAAAAGAATAAGATATTCTCTTAAAAAAGAAACATTCAGGAAATCAAATACAAAATAGCAAAAATGAAAAGCTCAACAGAAGGGTTGGAAAATAAAGTTGAGAAAATCTTTCAGAAAGTAGAGAGTAAATATATAGAGAGATGGAAAACAGGAGAAAAAATTTTTTTGAAAAATAGAGGACCAGAGAATCAATTTCTGAATAATAAGAGCTCCAGAAAGCAAGAATAGAGGAAAAGAGGAAGGAAATATTAACAAAATAATTCAAGATAATTTTCTAAAATGAAGGGCATGAGTTTCCAGAAAAGAGTCCCATAAGTACCTATTACAATTGATAAAAATTCATGTACGCTCAGTTCTATTATCAGGAAACATCAGTAGTTTGGAAACAAAGAAGACTATGGAGCAATACCTTCAGATTCTGAAGGAAATTTATTTCCACCCTAAAGCCTCTAGGGAGGAAACAAGGTTACATTTAAAGGATCAAAAATCTTATTGGCATCAAAATTCTCTAAAGCAGTGCTGAGAACTAAGAGAGAATGAAGCAATGCCTTTCAAACTGAAGTTTTTTCTGACACAAAATTCTAGACCTAAACTATTGATCAAGTTGGCAGGTAAGAAAAAAGATATTTCCAGACATTCAAGATCTAAAGAAATGTTCCTCTCCCTTTTAGTCTTTCTCCCAAAGTATGTTTCTCCAGTGCACGCAACGGTAAGGGTAATCCACAGAATGATGCATGAAGCTGTGGAACAAGTTAAGGTCGCAATTCAGAGGCTACCAGTCCAGATTGGACCAAGCATAGAAGGACTGAAGAAAGATTTCTTTAAGATAAAATTGATAGAATATCTGATGTCTGAATGTATTTAGAAGATAGTCAATTAACTGACAGAGAGGATATTTGCACAAATTAATAAGTATATAGGAAACTGAGCAACTGAATGAGTAAGAAAAACTCCAGGGAAATTTTAAAGTTGGTCAAGAAAGAAAAATTAACCATAATTTTATGAACCAAATGGTTTAGCTGTGAATAGTATTTACATAGCAATAATGATCAAAAGTATTAAATGTTGATCTAAACAAATGCATAATATAATCATATTGGAAAGTTCAAAAGAAAGGAAGGACAGGGGTCTAAAAAAGAGCTATATCCTCATACTCTATAATGGGAGGTCAATAGCTATGCCTAGGACCAAAACATCAAAAAGTAGCAATGTAAGCATGTTACATAAAGATATGGAAGGAGTCACTCAAAAAACACCTGAGGATGGGAATATGGCAAGGGAGGGGTTGTTTTTCAATCAAGCTATATGTAAAACTATGTATGACTTTAAACTATACACATGTAAAAATTTGATAATACTATAAACAAATAATAATAAATGTGAGATAATTTTGTCCAAAACCCTCAATTTTAAAGGTAAACAAATCATGGAAAGAGGAAGAGGTAGATTCAGGGCTTGAACCAACATTTTCTAAATTCAAATTCAGCATCCTTACCACTACAACACCCTATAATAGCATCCTCCTAAATTGCCTAAAATAAAAATTTTTGGTAGTCTGCCTTAAGTCTTCTTAAATTATTTTTCTCTGTGTTTTATTAAATGCCTAATAAGCTAGTATCTTTCTAATTCGTGTAGCAATATTTGTTAGTAATGACTTTTTTTCCTAATCCAAACACACTTTTCAAATAACCTTTCCTAATTTTTTTTCTATCTTCCTAATTCAAATTGAACAGGATTTTTTTAGTACTTTATGTAGTATTGCTCCCAAAATGGTTAGAGTCTTTGCAATTGATAAATAAGACACTGTTCTTTATTTCTTGGGTGGAGTATTTTGCATTAATGGAATCCAAAAACCTAACCAAGGACACCTTTGTGGAAACAGAAAGCATTTCAATTCAATTCAAGTGACCAATCTAACTATAACGTTAATTTTTTTCCATTAGAGATGTGATATGATTATAAAGAGCAGTTAGACTGAGCAATGATATATAATTTACCATGCTTCAGACTTTAGAATAAAACCATTATGTACACCGTGCTTCCCATGATTCTCCATTTATCAGTTAAACATATACTAATGGGCATCTATAAAATAATTTTTTAAAGAACTATAAGGACCTGCAACAAACATTCTCCAACACTAGAAAAGTACCTTTTCCCAGAATAACGTGCTTGATAAATCATAAATCTTAGAACTCTAAATAACAATTCTTATCACAATTGTATAGATTCCTGCATATGGTTTCTAATCTTTTCTTATGGGACTCTCTCAACTAGGTTGGGTGCTTCTGAGGGCAAGATAGGACAGGACTAGACACAGAATAAGTGCTCATTATGTATTTGTAATAATTAAGTAATGAATACTTATAGTGTGCAATCTCTGGATTGCTGTTAAGTTCAATGATGAGAACCAGGAACTCACACCACTTTGAAAGCTAGATGTTACCTACCTCCTCTGACTCTAGGAAAGGAAAGAGGTTTAACTGATGGGAAGAAAGGCTCAGTAGAACAGCTGGCAGCCCTGGAAGTGGAGCCAAAAGCACATGACTTTGGGTGTCCAACTATGTAGGGCACCTGGACAGAACTCTAGCAATGAGGCGCCTGGTATAAGCACTTTCAGGGAGATAATAACTGCTAATATGTGGTGGGCATTTTCTATCTGGCAGGCACTATTCTACATGCTTTACAAAGGTTAACTTATTTAGTTCTTACCATGACCCTGTGAGGTAGGTGAGGCAGATTGAATTATGTACCCCTGTTTGGACATGTTCTTGGTCTTGGTCCACATTCTGGTGGCTGTGGACCCATTGTACAAAGAATCTCTTGAGGGAAGCGGATTTGGCCCAACAGATAGGGTGTCTGCCTACCACATGGGAGGTCCAAGGTTCAAACCCAGGGCCTCCTGACCCATGTGGTGAGCTGGCCCATGCACAGTGCTGATGCACGCAAGGAGTGCTGTGCCACATGGGGGTGTCTCCTGCATAGGGGAGCCCCATGCATAAGGAGTGCACCCCGTAAGCAGAGCCGCCTAGTGTGAAAAAAGCGCAGGCTGCCCAGGAGTGGCGCCATACACACAGAGAGCTGGCACAGCAAGATGACACAACAAAAAGAGACACAGAGAAGTGGACTTGACCCAGTGGTTAGGGCGTCTGTCTACCACATGAGAGGTCCGCGGTTCAAACCCCGGGCCAACTTGACCCGTGTGGAGCTGGCCCATGCGCAGTGCTGATGCACACAAGGAGTGCTGTGCCATGCAGGGGTGTCCCCCACATAGGGGAGCCCCAAGTGTAAGGAGTGCACCCTGTAAGGAGAGCTGCCCAGCGCAACAGAAAGTGCAGCCTGCCTAAGAATGGCACTGCCCACACAGAGAGCTGACACAACAAGATGATGCAACAACAACAAAAACAGATTCCCATGCCTCTGACAACAACAGAAGCAGATGAAGAAGATGCAGCAAATAGACACAGAAAACAGACAACCAGGGCAGGGGGGTGGGGGGGGAGGGGAGAGAAATAAATAAATAAATATTTTTTAAAAAAGAAGTTATAAAAAATAAAAAAATAATAAAGAGGCACAGGTTCCAAGTGCCGCTTACAAGAATACAAGCAGACACAGAAGAACACACAGCAAATGGACACAGAGAGCAGACAACTGGGTGGGGGGCAGGGAAGGGAAGAGAAATAAATTTTAAAATAATTTTAAAAAGCAAAAACAAAAAACAGTCACTTGGTCTAAAATTAATATTTAAAAAAAAAAAAGAATCTCTTAAAGCTGTTACTGTAGTTGAGGTATGGCCCAACTGAATCAGATTGGGTTTTTGTTTGTTTATTTTTTAAAGATTTATTTTATTTCTCTCCCCTTCCCCCCCCGCCCCCAGTTGTCTGTACTCTGTGTCCATTTGCTGCGTGTTCTTCTTTTTGTCCACTTCTGTTGTTGTCAGTGGCACGGGAATCTGTGTTTCTTTTTGTCGCGTCATCTTGCTGCATCAACTCTCCGTTTGTGAGGCACCATTCCTGGGCAGGCTGCACTTTCTTTCACGCTGGGCGGCTCTCCTTACGGGGTGCACTCCTTGCACGTGGGGCTCCCCCACGCGGGGGACACCCCTGCGTGGCATGGCACTCCTTGCGCGCATCAGCACTGCACATGGGCCAGCTCCACACGGGTCAAGGAGGCGCGGGGTTTGAACCGCGGACCTCCCATGTGGTAGGCAGATGCCCTATCCATTGGGCCAAGTTCACTTCCCAGATTGGATTTTAATCCAGATTACTCAAGTCTTTTATAAACAAAATAAAATTCAGACATACATAGAGAAAGCCATGGGAAGGAGCTGGAAGTCAAGGGAACCCATAGGAGAATGGAGGAGGCATTGTGCATCGCTACGTGACAGAAAAGCCAAAGACCGAGATCTCAGGCTGCCAGCCCAGAACACCACAGTGTTTAGAAATAAATCATCACCTTGCCGACACCTCGATTTTGGACTCTTCTTAACTTCGAAACTGTGAGCAAATAAATTTCTGTTGTTTAAGCCAACCCATTGTGTGGTATTTGTTTTAGCAGTGAGTAATACCATTACCCACATTCTATAGATGAGGAAACTGAGCTAAGGAAGCACGTGACTTGCCCAAGGTTACCCAACTAGAAAGAGGCAAAGCCAGGATTCAAACGCAGTCAACCCGACTCCAGAATCTGTTCCCTTATAACCACTGTGAGATTGCCCATCAGACAAGCTGCAGACCCCTGTAGATGGAGGAGACAGAGTAAAATCTTCATATGTAGCAGTTACTATTCTTCTCTTTCAGTCACGAGCCTATCCTTCTATTCATGCCTCTGTGATGCTAGGGCTGGATTCGGCTTTGTCAACATTCTTTGCCACTTTTCTGCTTTGCCAGTGCTCAGTATCAGGTTTGTCAACCGTGGGGTGCTGTGGGAGACTGGCAAGGCTGTGGGTTTCTGGCTTTTCTTCGGCTTCCTCCAGTTGCGCATACTCCAGCAAAGCTTCTCCACCCTGGCAGGGCAGGCTTTCCTGTAGCAAGAGCGGAATCCAGTTCGGAGTTTTCCCAGCACTTGTAGAAGCAGCCCCAAATCACCGGCATCAGTGACTCTAGCACCAGTCAGCCAACAGCCTCTCCTCAGGTTGGGGTTCCAGTCCCCAGGGTCCGTCCTCTGAACTCAGAAAAACCAACCCAGCCAAACACACACCACCACCACCCTACCCCGCTTCAGAGGTCTGAGTTTCATCTCCACAGGCCCCCTCCTTTAAGTTTCTAAGTTTTCTTCCCCTGCCTAAGGACTGGTAGCTGCTACATCCATAACGCAGAATTCTTCTTTGCCTTTTAAGTTAACAGTTCTTTATACTTAGCTAACATTTCTTTGTTTTTCCTGTCAATATCACCTGTTTTCTTCTCTGGACTGGCCCCTGACTGATACACCTTCTTATGGTTAATCCTGGCACTTGGGTTTGCATCAGAGTTTAATAATTTATCAATAGCTCATGAGATATTGCCAAGGTGGTGCAGGGGGAGATTGGAAGAAACCCAACCCTATAAAAATTCTGGGAAAACAAAGAGATTCAGATCAACTTACGTCATTCGCAAGAAAACAATGCTAAATTCCTCATTCCTCTCAATTCCTCCTCACATGCAGTGAGTATATTTTAAATCTTCACCTTTTATTAAATCAATAATGGAGTCATATCCAAGTATCTGTTGTCAATAAAGGTCATGATACATTTCTAATATTATGAAAATTGAGAGAGTTTCAAAAACATATATAATAGAAAATAAGACCTTGCCCTGTAAGAGACTTTTCCATGACATCCTTATCTTCCTGGCGCATAGTAAACACTCAGTTATGTTAGCTATTTTCCTAATCATGGTGGGTGGAAAATAGCCTGGGGTAGGCAGCAAAATGTGAGTTCTAATCCCAGCTCTACCATTTCACACTAGCTTGGTGGCCTTCGGAAAAGCATCAACTTCTCTGAACCTCAGTTAGTTTGTTTTTAATCTGTCAATCAGAAGGAGAGTGGGCCTCAGCATCCTAAAATCCTCACAATTGAGAAATGAACAAACATAAAGAAGAATTGCAATTATGGACTAAAGTAGACATAATTATTCTAGTAATGGAAGAACTCATAACATTGATATAAAGACAGTGGCCTCCAGAGGTTCGGAGGGAAGGGAGAGGGAAGAATATATATAATAAGGAGCATTTTGGGGACATTGGAATGGTTCTGTATGCCATTGCAATGAAGAATACAGACCATTATACATTTTGTCAAAACATATAAAACTATGTGGTACAAACTATAAACCACAATGTAAACTGTAGACTATAGTTAGTAGCAAATGCTTAAAATATGTGTTCATCAATTGTAACAAATGTACCACGCTAATGAAAGATGTTATTAATGGAGGAATGTATAGACAGAGGAGCGGGTGGTGTATACGGGAATCCCCTATCTTTTCAATGTAACATTATGTAATCTAAAGCTTCTTTAAAAATAAAGAATTATTTTTTCTTAAACAAAAACAGCACAAACATTTATGGAACACTACCTTCCAGGCACTGTACTAGAAGCTAAAAATACTGAGATATCTAAAATGTGGGGAAGCAGACTTGGCCCAGTGGATAGGGCTTCTGCCTACCACATGGGCCTCCTTGACCCGTGTGGAGCCGGCCCATGCACAGTGCTGATGCGCGCAAGGAGTGCCCTGCCACACAGGGCTGCCCCCTGCATAGGGGAGCCCCATGCACAAGGAGTACGCCCCGTAAGGAGAGCCGCCCAGCGCGAAAGAAAGTGCAGCCTGCCCAGGAATGGCGCCGCACACACGGAGAGCTGACGCAGCAAGATGACACAACAAAAAGAAACATAGATTCCTGTGCTGCTGACAACAACAGAAGTGGACAAAAAGAAGAACATGCAGCAAATGGACACAGAGAACAGACAACTGGGGTGGGGGGAGGGGGAAGGGGAGAGAAATAAATAAAATAAATATTTTTAAAAATTAATAAAATGTGGTTCCTTCTCTCAAGGAGCTTACAATCTAGTAGAAACATAAGACAAGGACTAGAACATGAGGATGTGTATGAACAAGAGGAAGTGTATGCAATAAGAGGTTGAAACAAATCAGTGCAACAGTTAAAAAAATAAAAAGCCTACACCTAGTTGAGAGGCTCAAAAGAGGTTTGGTGGATCCAGTGCTGCTAGAACCGACCCTGAACAAAGACCTATAGAAGAAGGACAGGTAAAGGGAGGGGCCTGAAACCATGAGCCTTGTTACATACCATAAGTGCCTGAACTAGAGTGGAGTTGGTAGAAATCAGAAAGAAGGAATACATATAAACAGTATTTGGAAACCCATGGGAGCCAGTAGTAAATGGAAACTGCTGCTGAGGATACAGTGGTGAACGAGGCAGGCATGGCCTCTGTTTTCAAGAAGCTCCAGATTACTTGGGTCTAGGAAAAAAATGTAAAAGTTTCCATAATGCGACCTCCTTCAAAGTACAAGGGAGTTTGTTCAATTTTGTAACCCTAACATCCACCATGATATCTTGTATAAAATAAGTAGAGACTCAGTATTTGTTGAATGATCAAATGAATATATTCCCTCTTTGCCTGGGCATTTTAACACAGCTTTCAGGTGTCAGCTCCACTGTCACTTTGAGGCCCATTCCAATTCCTCAGACTGGGTTAGGTAGCCCTGTGGTGGACACTGATGCAGCAGCCCCATCCTCCTTCAATGGGGGGATTTGTCCCAGCTGTTGGAGTACTGACAGTAGATAGGACATAGGCACCGCCTCCAGTATATTGTAGATAAAGTCTTAAAAATACTATTAAAACTAAAGATGAAATGAGAATGTTCCATGAATAAGAGTGCTTCCTTCTTTTGTGACAAAGTTACTTTTTATAATAATTAGTGTTTGTTCAATTTCAAGAAACAGGAATCTAACTCAAACTTAAGAAAGAAAAAGGGATTAATTGGTTCACGTGACTGGATCCAAAGGGTCAAAAGATGTCATTTGAATTCTTCCCCTCTCCATTTGTCTCTTGTGTCTATTTATCTCTCTGTGCCTGATGACCTCATCTTTTCTTTTCTTTTGAACCGAAAATAGCTTGCTGAGATTGGGGAAAATGTCCTCAAGCAGCTACAGCATACTGTATCCTTACAGGTTGTGATCCAAAAAGAAGAGAGAGACCATCTTTTTTTTGCTTTTTTTCACCAAAATCTCCATGTAAATTAACAGGAAGGAGCCTGGTGGACCCTTGTATCAGTCTGGAGACAGAAACCATGATAGTTATTTGAACAGAAAAATTTAACATAAATAATTTTTAATAAGAACGGTAGAAGGTAGTTAACTATTTACAGTTCACACACACCCCTTTTTTATTAGAAGGAGTTAAAAAAAAACACAAAAACAACAACAACAAAAAAATAAGGACTCCCATGGGTAGCATGTACAAAAGAGCAACTACTAACTCTAGGTTAAGGATGAAGGAACAACAGTAAAGGAATCAAGAACTAAAAGAGTCTCCCAACCCCAGACTAAGATTCAGACTTCTTTGAAGACTGCTGGTGGTAAAGAAAGTGGCCAAAGAGCACGGTCCAGAGTCAGTCTGCAGAGGCAACCCCCATTGCTGGAGGATGAGGGTAAGCTGTGACTGGTCTGTAGAAGCAGCCCCCTGTTGCAGGGGGAGATGCGTGAGCAGAAGCAGCTCTAAAGTATCTGCTGATGGCAACAGCATATTCTGGAGATACAGTTAGAACTTCCCCGTGCAGCTGCTGTGCTTCCTCCCTGAGTGATAAGAATGGAGGACCAGAACCTGGAAGGTCTGGAAGGGAAGTATCTCCCTGCTGCTATTGGCCTTGCAGTGTCACTCCATTGCCTTCTATTAATGAGGTTTAACATTCCACCAGCCGGCAGAGGAGAAACGCTTGGAGGGCCCAGCTCCAAAGTCACCAAGTAAGGCAAAGAAGAGTGGATTTGGAACTGAGAGACAGTCAGTTAATAACTGGCACACTCCTGCTTGAATTATATGCACAGCCCTAAACCAGGGAAGAGAGGCCTCTGGTTAGCCAGTGTCATGTCCTCACTCCTGTGGTCAAGCAGGGGCAGGGGGAGCAGCTCTGCCTGTACTACACGGAATGACTTGTCCACAGGAAAAATGGCTTCTTCTATAGGAAGAAAAGAGAGGGGTTCCACGCAAAGGGAAAAAACAGATATCCTATCTATTTGGACCATAAATGTCTGGTTCCATTTGGGGTTTTTAGCATAGAAAAGGGAACGGTAAGTCCTTTCTTTAAGCCTAATAAAATGACAATCATTCATTTCTTTAAAGATGTTTATGAAACACTAACTATGGGGGAGCTCATCTTTACCTGTACTGAAGTCCTTTTATCAAATGGATACAAGCAGAATTGAAAAGTCAAAGAATGAAGACGGTTGAAGAAAAGGTGGGGACAAGAAAATGGTACCTGTGTTTACAGGTTAAAGCATCCTAAGAAATATGTCTACAATTTGGTATCGAAGTTTTAAAAATACTACTCATGGTCAAATTGGAACAAGACAAAATGATGTAGTGGTTCAGAGAAAAAACTATGGAGCAAGACTACCTGCATTCAAATCTGTCTCTACCACAGTATGATTTTGGGCAAGTAACTGGTAACTTATACCTAAATTTCCTCAGATGTAAAATCTAAATAACAGTAATACCTACCTCAGAGGGTTGCTGTGAAGATCAAATAAACCAATCTCTGTAAAACTCTTAGAATAGCACCTAACACATAGTAAGCACTGTTAGGTATTGTGATAAATTGGTCATGATGAGTTGCATATCAAGTAATAAGACTTTCTCTTCATTAACAAATTTGAAATTCTTCTCCAACATAAGAGAAAATCTATTTGAAAATATCTAACTGCTATAAATGTTTTAGCACTTACCGGAGGGAATTCTATAGAAATTATTTTATTTTCACTGCCTTATGACATTTTGTCATAAATATCTCTTAATGACTATAAATCATCTATTTCATGGAACAAAAAAACACAAAACACTTGTTATTGGTGCTATTTTACAGTATGCAGAAGTAAAATCCAAACTTTATGTCATAAAATTTAAAAAATTTTGTAAAATTATCTGAAAAGACTAGAAAACCTTACCTGAAAAAGAGTTTTGTTCTATAGTCAGAAAGATATTTTTTCATAGAAAGACTTTCAGAATTTCTTTTTTTTTTCTTTTTAAAAGGAAACTGCCTTTGTAAATCCAATGTTTTAAAGTGACACCAGAATTCTGAACAAAAGATGTGCTCTTTCTCTGACTGAGTCAGAGAAACCCTTTCTTAATGAGAATGTTGGCAGTGTAAACAAACCACTGAAAATGTCCTATCCTGACACAGTCTGCAATATTAGTGATAAACTGAAGTCTGGAATGTCAGGGGTCTCAGCAAGTCCTCATCAGGGAATGTTAGAATGTCAGGGAAGAGTGGTCACAAGAAGGAACTGCATTTCTTTTCCTTTCAAGAATATGGCTGTATTCTACAATACCTTTTACAATAGTCAGATGAAAACAAATGGAAACAACAGAACCACCTCACAAAATAGATCTGTTTGAAGCTTAGCCAAAATCATCACAGCACGCACACGCGCACACACACACACACACTCTTTTTTTGAAGACTTACAGCAAAAGTTTCAGTATTTCCTCCAGAAATGAATTTGAGACTCTCACAAGTAAAGGCCATGCATTCAGGACTACAAAAACTAATGAATATTGGTATAGGAAAGGTGATTGGTAAGACTGACTAACAGTTGTCCATTCCATCTGCTAAGATATATCGTTGCTAAACAAGCAGCTATGCATAAACTAAAAGACTTACAAGACTTAGTGATTAGCGTGGTTGTTATTTTAGTAAATATTTCTAAATAAATTACTGAGTGAATAAATGAACACTCCCAAGGAATAAATGCAATGTTTTGGCCTGGCAGGTGCCTGATAAACTTTTCTTTGTGACTGGAAAAATAAACAGTATCAAAGTGAGTCCATTTAAAATTTCCATTTCAGAAATGATTTCAACCCAGGAATCGGTGCATATTCTCATGGAAGCAAAAATTTGAATACACTGCAGAAGGGCAAAGGAAGGAGGGAAAGGGACTTGTTGGAAGTGTCGGGAGCAAGTATGGATGCTTTTTCCTTTGCCAGTGATAGCAAAGTTCTTAATGGAAGATGATCCCAATCAATAGAGCCAGACAGCTGATTTATATAATGGAAACAAAGTAAAGCAGTGGTCTTTCTCTGCATAGTGATGTGAAAGGGAAAAAGGCTGCTAGACTGGCATAACCAAGGGACTCCACAAGTACATCTGCCGGTGTTCATATACATGTTCCCCCATCCACAAACCACAGGAGAGCTCCAGAGAGCAAGCCTGCTCAAGGCTGGAGGCTGAAGAGTGGCAGTGGGACCAGTGCCGCTGCTGTATTTTGGCTGCTGCTGCAGCAGCTGCCACTGGGCTGATACCGCAGTGAGGGGTCTGACCACGCTGCGCTCTCCGGAACCTGGGTTCTATCTGGGAATGAGAAGTTAAGAGAGTGAGGGCTGAGTGGTGGGCAGGACCCAGCAAGGAGCAGCGTACCCAAACAAGATCTAGGAGCAAAAGGAGAGAAAGAGTGAGCTTGAGCCAAGACCTCAGGCTAAGTGGAACTGGAGGAGATGTCATCATTGGTAAAAGAGGACTTGGAGAAGAAACTGTTTAAGCCACTCTCACAGAATCTGTACGAGTTCATTGAAATAGAGTTCTCGGTCCAGGACAGGTATTACCTCTGTGTGTCAGGTAATCTGTTCTTTCTGTTTTCATTTCAAAAAGCAGACCCAAAGATGTTTGGGTGATAAAGTAATATTTTTGTATTTATTTTTCTATACAGTAATAGCATATGTATCTTCATGTGATGGGACTTAACTATGCCAAGTTTAAGAATTTGGGTTCAACAGATTGAAAAAAAAATGCTTAAATGAAAGAAAGAAAAAACATTGGGTTAAGAATATTTTGGTTAATTGTTCAGAAATGAAACTGGATATGCACTTTTCTGATTTGATTATTTCATTTCCCGTATTTTATTTAAATCACTTTTTTGGCATGCAGTTTTATCGTGTAAGAGCTCATTTTTAAAAATTCAAATACAGAGAGCTCTCAGTATATTTTTAAATATGTTGGAGAATTGAGTTATACAGTTCTATATCCAATCAGTCTAGACAACTAGTGCTTTCCCTTCTCATGCTAGGAAAGAAACAAGACATTGCATTTTTCTTCTGAAGGCTAATTTAGACTTCCTGGTGGTTTATTTTGAAAAGAGAAATGATCTCTTAAAAATTCCTTCTCCTGCCAGAAGCATGCTCCCAGAAACAATGCTTAAATGATAGAAATTCATGAAGATGAAGCTTTGAAAATAAGGAAATGTTCTCTAAATTATTTTCATTTCTAAAACTTCAAGAAAATTGTCCAAATGTAGGAATAAACTTTTGCACTTAATTATCATTTGCCTAACCTGTGATTCTTATGCTGAATTTAGAGAGGAATGCTTATGTAGGTTCTGAATTCAATACACAGCACTCCCTTTTCCTAATCCATGACTTTTAATGTTTTTCAAGAGCTTAAGAGGAAAGCTCTTATAAATGCTAAGATTTCATCATGGACTTTGTTTTTATAGGCACACACCACAGCATTTTCTAAAAACGACCTGTTATAATCCCCTTTCTAATAGTTGGCTTAAAAGAATTTTCTAAATGTGTCAGGAGGGAGTACTACAAGGGAAGTTCCAAGAATTCTTTACAATTTAATTATTCCTAATAGAATAATAATGTTTATCCAATCATAAGCATAGATATTTATCTAATTCCTGACCTAGCACATTTTTCTATGTGAATACAAAATTTGGGAACTTGGCATATCAGCAATGTAAAAAACTTACTAATTTGTCCAGGAAAGAGAAATAAATTAAGGAAAAAAATCAATTAAAACAATTTAAGTAAGTAACTATATTGTATCCTAACCATCAAACCACTATACCTTACAGTGTTTTTGCTTAATATATTAGAAAACATGTTTACTCCGACATTAAAATTTAATAATTTTGTATTTATTGGTGATTCCCACTTCATAGAACTACTTACTCATTGTGTATCATGAGTGCACAAGTATTTTTAAAGAAAGCTTATAAAAATAAGTATAATAATATATATATCCAATTTACCAAAAATATCTTAGTACCCCCCCCCCCAACTTACATAATTAACTAAACTTGTTCTATTTGTCATGAAAGAAAAGTATCCTAGAATTAAAGTTTTGGAGATGAATGTGATTTTTTCCCCTGTATCCCCTGGGTACAGAGAAAAGCACAGTGGACCAGGTTACTTGTTTGTTTGTTTCAAAAATGAGATAAAGCTTTTTAGCTAGGCCTGGAAGGTCAAGAAACTGGCCTTGTTAACATGTACAGAGGCAACCTCTTTGGGTTTTGATTTTCTCATCTGGAAAATGCAGAGTAAGGTAGGTGATCACTTAAGTACAATTTCAACAGTAAAAATTCTATGACTGTCACATAAAAAGCAAGAAAATAAGCAAGGTCCTCTTAGAGATGAAGAATACAATATTTTAATACTCCAGATCAGAATGGATGTTATGAACCACATGCAGTTCACTAACTTTTCCTCTACAACTCAACCATCAATTTACATGCACTTTCCCCAAATGTATCACTTCTTCATGACAACTGCAAATACATCTCAACAGAAGAGGAATTTAAAATAAGGCAAATGTGATGCTTGACAGTCTTAAATCTTTGACCAGGCTTTACTCAGAAAATTTTCCTTGATATGGAATCAAACTTGTCACATAACAATTGTTGAGACAGATGACTCTGTACTTTGAATGTTGGCCATGGTCAGAAGAGAGTCGCTTAATTATGATTTCTTCTTTATCCCCTCCAATCCAACAGCTCTAACTCTATGTGAATCTCAAATTAAAGAAAATGAATATGGTTAAATATGGTTAAGCTTTCTATTTATTGACCAGAGACTGTCTTTCGTGGAATCTCACAGCAAGGGGACTGTGATTTATATTAAATCTTGAAGGTTTACCTGGTTGATTTCAAAATCAGAGATCATAAACTGTCTCGTTCTTCCTCTCTGTAGTTTGCTAGAATTTACACTGGTGATTTCCTGGGACATTACTCTTTCCATCTCAGGGATTGCATGGTAATTTCTTCCTGAAATTAGCTTTCTATATCCTAAAATATCATTACTATTGACAGTTAAAAGGATCATCTTCTTAGGAAGGATGAGGAAGAGTTCCATTATGTGCAGGCATTTAGAAAGGGATATTGTGCAATGATGAGAGTGCAAACGAATTAAAGAAGTTCTGGAAGCCTTGAAACAACATCTTAAAGCATTAGCCAAAATCGAATGGGAAGTAGTAAGGCCTGGTGGAATGGACCTTAGAATCCTTACATCTGGTGTAAATCCTGACTCTGCTTTGCCCAACTACCAGCTGAGAAATTTGGGGCAAAATAATTAACCTCTCTAGCCTCAATGTTGACATCTCTGAAAAGGAAATAACACCTGCATCTTCTCATGGTGCTTCCCTATTAAATCCTTACTAGGAAACTAACATGATAAATTATATTCCAAATACATGAAATAAAAGATAGAACTATAGTTTAAAAATATATAGCAATATACATAATGAAGAATAAATATATTATATAAATAAAATGATATGTAAGTTTATATACAGATTATTTTTACATATTCTCATATCTTTTTAAAAATCATATACACATGTCCTATACATATTTTACATTTTGATGCCAGAACAGAATTTTTTCTCTGTGAACCAGAGAATCCAACAATTTTGTCAAATCATTTACAATAACAGTAGTTGTAGAAAATAAAAATAAATAAACAACAACAAAAAAAGGCTGCTAAAAGCAATGTTGAAGGTTACATTTGGAACCATTGTTGCTGAATTTGTAACTTCCCAATATCTTAATGACAGAGAACTCTAGCTAAAGACCTTTTTTATTCTTTAGTTTTTATTTCAGTTGATAATAGTATGGTCTGGGAGAGGTTAATTTTGTCATCTCTAAATTGAGAACAAATTACCCTACTAATTTATAGTACTTTGTAAGAATAATAAGATGGGAAAATGCTTTGAAAAGTTTCCATAAATTAAAGATGTTATTAATAGTAGAAGAATAACAACTACATAGTCCAAAATACATCCAAAGAACTCTGCCTATGTTTTGAAAGTAGATACGAGCATAGTTTACTTGCATATTCTTTTTATTTTTCAAATTTCAGGTTTACTCAAGTCTCTTTATATGTAATAATTTAACACCACCCCTCTCATAGCCTGTATTATATTCCTTAATAAATATTAATATGGCTTGGTTCTGTTACAACACAGGAATCTTGTGCACAAAAGAGAATATACTGAGAAATTCTAATTTGCCTGCATTTATCATTTTCTATTTTTAGAAATTAAGATAGGAAAAATACATAGTATTTATTTACAAAAGATACATTTTATTAAAAAGTCAAGTCATGTATCCTAAAATTTACTGTAAAACTTAATTACAATCAATATTATGAGATGGGATATCAAAGTGGATTTTACATATTATACCTCTTGCTCTCTATCTTCTAAAAGTAGAAGAAAGCACTTGACTATTTTCCCTTAAATCCTTCCTCTGCCCAAACCCTGTCACTCACTCACACACACGCTAAAGTGCATTTTTCAAATATCACTAAATATTGTCTGCATGGAAGAATTTAAACAAAAATGTTTTTACCCTACAGATTAGGGCAACTGTAGGTGAGTGCTATAATATGGAAATGATGAATTTCCCATTTGAATCCTCCAGGTAACTTGCATTTGTCATGACTTCATTTTTAATTCTACAAGAAGGGGACCTGGAATTTAGAGTTTAACCTTATCATCACCTCTAACAGTAACAACCCACATCATCATCAGTTAGTCACTCATGAGCCACGTTTTTCCCAGTGACTAATCTACTACTTTGTACATTTAATGCCGAGACCATAATGATCTGCCGATTCTAAACTCAAAACCAAATCATTTATAGAGTGAATGGAACTTTAGAGTAGAGCTTTGATGGGGGAGAGATTTAAATTTTTTCATTATTAGAGTGACATTATTGATGGTGGGATGAAAGGGATTGTGGTAAGGCGTGCCTGTTAAGTGCGAGGAACAAGTCTACTTAATGTGGTGTGCATACATTATCCCCTTTCATCTTCATAGCAACCTTTAGGAGATAGATATTCTTATTACAGAGGTGGGGAAACCAAAGCTCGCAGAAGTTAAATAACCATTCCAAGGTCACAGGTAATAAATCTGATTCTAAAATCCAAGTTCTTTCCACTTTGCCGCACTGCTTCTAATCAGTAAGAATAGCCAGCATTTTTTAACACGTGCTGAGAACTATGCCAAGATCAAATATATTACTTTATTTGCCAGTTCTTATTAACTGAAGTTTAGAGTGTCTAATAAGTTTGCCCAAGATTGCCATCTAATAAGTGACAAATCACTTTTACATCTAGGTCCACTTGAACCTTGTACCTAACCACTGTGCTGTCATGCTCTCCCACGCTACACTGAAAATATGTTAGATGGGAGCTCACAAAACCAAACCTTGCAGAATCCTCGTTGGACATTCTCCTATGTTTCTTTGGTGCTTCTGTTCTCACAAAATCATTTTCTTCCATTTTCAGTCTATCTCCTAGTTCTATAAGTACATCAATAACCCATGCCCTAACTTGCTTACAGCTAATCTTTTCAACTTTAAAGACATCTAGTATAGGCCAAAAATTGATTTTATGAAAATATTTACAGGAAAAAAGTTGTTTGAAATTTTGAAGATCATCAAATTGATTTGATTAAATCAATGATGGCATTCTCCATGACCCAAAGACATTCATCAAAACACTGTAACATTTTTACTGAGTCTGCTTACCTTTGATATCACGTGGTAATTCTTCCCTATTTCATTTAAATGACAAAAATAATTATATAACACCAAGTTTGTAAAATAACAGTTTTTTATTTATTTAAAACATTTTTTGTGCAACTTACTAGTGCATTACTCTTTTTCTTTATTTTGCCAAATCATATTGGTTCAATTGGCCAATCTTCTTTCCTCATAAATAATAATGACTATTCTACTATGATAACAGAGGGATTTATTAATTAGAAAGTTTATTTAAAAATGAAAAATGAAAATAAGTGATTGGCATGAAGTTATGAGAAGATCATAATTCTGAAAGCACTGACTAAAATATTAAATCTGGGATTGGGTTAATTCTGTAATTCCTTGGGTCTATAGATATTATTCACTACATCATAATTACATAATGGCACCTCTGAGGTCACTAAAACCTAGGCTCTAACAGTTTGACTATACAAACACCTTTCTGCTTTAAGATAATGTGGTAAGTTTCCACTTTGCCACTGCATTAATGTGGATATGGCCAATTAATTTTAGCTGGCAGCAGAGTTCAAGCATGGAGATTAGGGATTGGGTCTACTCCAGCTTGAGTAGACTTCTTTGGCTCTTGGTAGCAAAAGTTTCTGGAGCCTCCTTGGCTCCAGAGCAGACTGTTTCGTCAAATTAAGGAAACTGTACTGTCTCTGCGCTATATCATTTTATCAAAAAGGTTAACTTTTAAAGCAAGTTCTTAGTTTGGTGTCAGTGGGACAGTGACCACTAATGTAAGCAAACTTGATGACTGGTTGATCCTACCTCCTTGATATCTTTTGTCTTCTTTCTTCTGCCTCCAATCCATCCTTTAGTGAACCGTCCAAGAGAATTTTCTAAAATTTAGAGCTCAGTCTGTCTATTCCCTTAAAAGCCCTCAGTGATCCCCAGAACTTAACCTAGTATTCCAGCCCCAGCTGGGAACTAGCCTGCCTAACTTACTTCCTATCACTCTCACCCTCATGCCAACAATGCAGAGTACTTGCAATGACTCAAATATGTCAAATATTTCATGCCTTTGTACCCATGCTGCTCCAGAACTCCCTTTACCCCTTTCTTCATTCTGCTAACTCTTACAACCATTTGCAACTTAGATTACCTCCTTAAGGAGGCTCTTCCTGACCTGCAGCCAGATAAAGATTCAGCTCCTCCATGTTTCCATATTACTCCATCTGGGCCTCTATCAGAGCTCTGTGACCAGGTGTTTTCTTTCAGAAGGTCCCATCTCTTGTAATCTCAGTGAGAGCAGAAGTAGTGTCTTATGGGAATTAATATTTTTCTATGCCTAGCACAGGGTTTGATGCCTATAGGCTCTCAATAAAAATTTATTGATTAGTAAAATAAATAAGTAGATAAAGTCAATTAACCAGTTATAGCATGGAGATGAGGATGATATAATCACCAATAGGCAGGGGAGTTACTTCAAAGTACATTTTCATACTTCCTGTGTCTTCCTAAGTCCCCAACCCCACTCCCTAGAGAGCTAGTAAGATAGATAGAACAAGAACATAGTCCTTGGGTTCTGAGATACAACTTTGGTCTGTACAGATACAACTATCTCCTAGTAAAATAAAAGCCAAGATCTTGTCCTCATCGTTCAGTACTGCAACATCAATTGTGCCTCTACTTCAACACAGCAACCTTACTTAGTTATTTTCTTTTCTAATCCTTCCCTCTTGCCAAAGCTACCATCTAGACCAGTGAAGATGGACCTTTTTTAGGGCTAGAGAAGTTCACATGGGCAGAAATCCACCAACTTTTGCACCCAACATTAGGAGGATCACAGACGCTGTGCCCATTCACTGACACTGAGTTAAAATATTCTACACTAGGTCCTCTCCAGACATATCTCCCAGCCACTCCCTCTATCCCCAAAATGCAGAATTCCTCCAAACTCCTGGAATTGTGATATGTGTCATAGCCTTTAGTCATTTTATTTTTTTATACCCAGGAACAAGCATACAACATGCACCTATATTAGTTAAGTGCATGAAAGAGTCCTCTGCAAGCTGTCTCCTGCCCTCGCCATTCTTTAGAAACTACCCTCAGTTAGGGAATAAATGATCCCTCCCAAGTCATCTTCAGTGGCAGGACAGGACTCTGCTTTACCCAACGAAGCCGCTCAAGGGGTTGTCCCCTAATCCTTGAAATCCTCTGTCCTCTTGTTAGCATCGAGCTCATCGCCTTGCTGATGGCCCCTTCTCAGTCATCTTTGCTGGCACCTCTTTCTTCTCCACTCTTCATGACCTCCTTCCTTTGCTTTTTTCTCTCTAAACCTATTCTTGGAATCCTTTTTATACCCCCAAAATCCCCAATCTGTATTTCCAGACCTAGACCATAAACTTCCATCTAATTCTCTTCTCAGATGGTTTGTGGGTACCTCAAATTCTGTATGTCAAGAACTATACCCATCATTCCACCCAACCAGCTCACCCTCCATACCTTCCTATTCTGGTTAACATCAAATCCATCCAGTGTTTTCAATGTCACATTTGAATCTTACTTGGATTTGCCACTAATATTTCTATTGCCCATGTCCTAATCCTAGGTTACTACAACAGCCTCCTAAAACAAACAAAACAAAACACTTCAATACTTACCATAAAACAAGCACTACCCTAAATCTTTTCAATATTTTGTCTAGCTCAATTCCTACACTTTATGGGTCTGTCCACTTTACAACATGAAAATTGAGCTTTTGTCTCTCTAGAGATTAAATAATTTACTCAGACCACACTGTAAGTGGTAGTGTCACAACCTGAATCCAGAATGTCTAATGCTAGAGACAACTAAACCACACTGCCCCTCCAGCATCCTCCAGTTCCCCTTTCTTTTCTTCTTCAAAGTATCTCACACACCACTGCTACCAGAAAAATAGTCCTTTAATAGGTCACCATTTTATTAGTCTCCTGCTCAGGAAGGAAGGAGGGTTATTGAACATGTGTCATTGTATGAGTTTTCACTAAATACGTAGCACTAAACTGAACACTTTCTGAGATTTGTCAGACTCTCTTGAGTATTGAACTAAGCTCCATCAACTGTGAGCTCAGCAGTCCCTTGATTTCAGTATCATCTGCACCTTTACAGGGGACTTACTACCTTCACCAGCCCTAATTCTGGAGTCCTCTGCATCCAGGCCAGCCATCCATCCCTCCTGCAAGAGAGGGAATTCAGACACCATAAGTTCAGAGTGGCTTCTATTGCTTTTCAAATCCAGGCTCTTCTAAACCTTTTCACAACCATCTTACCCTAGTTAATCCTACTGATCACATATCCCAACACCAACCCAACTCCATGGTCTATTTTATATCATTCTACCTGGTGAAGTTTTGCTTCTATTGTCTATTCATAACCTTACTCTATATCTCACTTAGAAATGCTTTCATTATTATGCCTTTCCAAACAGGACTAATTTTAAAGGCTCATGTCAAATACTATTTCTTCCATAATTCCTTCCTTAACTATTCCAATCCTCTCCTTTCTCAGGATTCCTGTTGGACATACAGTCTGCTCCACACTGCTTATCTATCACTATTGTTATATTGTAAAATATTGCTTTTTATCTACATAATTATATGAGGCATCCCTATAACCAAGGGAGAGTATACCCCAAAGACAAACTCCAGTCCTCTCTAAGAAGTCAAAACCAACTTGTAATTCTTTAAGTGACATTGTCCATCTTGAAAATAAATTTGATATTTGATCCCCACCTGCCACCTTTTTATAACATAGTATATTAGGTGTATTAGGTTTGTCTAATGTGTATTAGGTTTGTGTATTAGGTTTATTAGCTTTGTGTATTATGTGTATTAGGTTTGTCTCCCCAACAGAACTATAAATTCCTAGAGGGTACAGATCATATCTCACACTTGTATGCCCTGTATCATCTATAATAGTTCTATCATGCAAATAATGACACTCAGTAAAAACTCCTTTATTAACTCACTGATAATTTCCAAATTCAGGGGCTCAAAATGCAAGTGTTGATTTTTCTGATATGTTAATATGGGACCAAGGTAAGTGAGTGATGCTAATGCCAGGAAATCATTTCCCTCATTTTGTTCACGTAAAATAAGCAATGCTTTTCCCACCACTTTCAAAATATATTACTAAAGTTTTTTGTGTTAGCAGCACATTTTAAATGCTAGAATTTAAAAAAAACACTCTTGAAAGGATTAAACATATGAAACAATACCTAGAAGGTCAACAGTAGCTAAGATGCAAGCACTTCTACATCCAAAGTCTCACAGTGACTTAAATCATTCACGGTTACTGTAGTATTTGCTGGGTCAGTCTTCAACACTGTGTTTCTATTTGAACAGAACTGTTTACTTTCCTAACCTCACTTTCTGGTATTGTCATAAAGTAAAATTCCAACTTGTTCTGGTAAAAATTTTGGTACCAACTGTATGCTAACACGAAGCCTCTTGCTTCCTGTCCCAGTTGAAACCCATTTTCCACCACAAAGCTCTATGCACAAAGCTCAACATTCTGTCTGACAGACATCACTATGGCAGTATGTAACCACAGTTGTAGCAAAAATTAACAAGCTGATCACATTTGAGGGCATAGGCATGAAGGTTCAGATGCATCAAGATTGAGAACTGGGATACAGATACAATGTAGATTCAAAGTCATGATATGAAAAGGGATTCTGAAAAGTGTGACTTGATGAATCATTTATTATCCTCTAAGAGTTTATGTAAATGAAGTATTTTTCCATCCTACAGTGACCAAAAATGAAGAAGTAAAAATAATTATGGTGAAACACTACAGAATAGGTTTAGATGAAAAATATGAAGTAACAAAAAAGTGGTCTTTGAACGATCTGCAGATGATTGATGGAAAAGAAGCAGATACTGTAAGTGTTACATTTTGTAAGGGAGATGTGGAATCAATATGCTGGAGATCTTTATGTTCAATATCCTACTGCATATATTCTTGGTATGTACTAAGTTAAGATGATATTAAATTGTTCTTAAGTGGTACAGTGGCACTGGTATTTTTGTTCCACTTTTATGAGTTCAAATTTGAATTGTTTATTAATTTAAAAGCATCTTTCCCAAGGGCCTCTTAACAGGTTCAACATAATCTACCAGTCAGTCCTGAAAGTTTAGATGCCTTTTTTTTTTTTTCAAATATATGATACTTCCACTACCACTTTCTCCCTACCCCTACCCCAACCTCCTCCATAATTGTTAGGGATTCTTCCTCTTGTCTTCGTATTTCTCTGTCAGAAAAACCATGTTATCCTCCAGAAGGATCATATAACTCATGGAAATCCAACTGTCTTATAATTGAAAGACTGCACTTAACCACTAGACATTTGGTTTTCCCAGTCTACCCTTGAATTCTGCTGATGGGGACTCATCACCACATGGGGAAGTCCATTCCATTTCTGAATTGCCTGACTTTATATTTAAATGTCCTGCTTATGGTGAATCAAAATCTGTTTCACTATAATATCCACTTATCAGTCCTAGTTTTGCCATCGGAACAACCCAGAACAAATCAAACCCTCCTTTTACATAGCAGCTTTTATGATCTTTGAAGACAATTATAATGTTCCCACATGTTTTCTCTTTTCTAGGCTAAATATGCCCATCTCATTCTTTAAATAATTTTCATACAAAGATCAAATAAGATAATATGTAAGTCAGAACGGTGAAAACACTAGGAATGGTAGTATTGTTGGTTTTTCCCATGACATTGCTTCTAGACCCTTCACCAGACCATTTTCTCAGAATGTTTCAGTTTTTCTAGAATTAAATACAATTTTTTAAATAAGTGGTGTGACTCACTTGTAATTTCCTTAGATCTGAAGTCTTTATTTCATTAAAAACTTAGCTGAAACTGCAAGTCTTTTGTGCCTGAATTGTCATTTAACCTGATCTGTCATATCTTCTACTTATGGAGAATTAAATCTAAATAAAGGCCCT
The DNA here is from genome assembly GCF_030445035.2 of Dasypus novemcinctus. Classification (NCBI taxonomy): domain Eukaryota; kingdom Metazoa; phylum Chordata; class Mammalia; order Cingulata; family Dasypodidae; genus Dasypus; species Dasypus novemcinctus. The sequence continues at coordinate 152,095,868 of NC_080673.1, read as the reverse complement.
TGGTGATTTGGCCCCTTTATCTCTGGTCATTGTTGCCTTGACCTTTATACCTTCACAGTGCCTAACTACTAACTCTTAGGGCTTCAAATGCCCAAGCACGCCATCCTCTATCTCATTCCTGGATTTCCCATTGGGTAAAGTCCTCCTCATGTGTTTCCATCCTATCCACCTTGTGGATGTAAATTTGTTATAACCATAATCCTAAAAACTGTAGTCATTGGCTTACTTGGTCTCTGCTCTTGAAGGAATGCTCCTTAAAAACTGGGGCCATGACTTTTCATCTTTTATTATAACCTTCTACCTGGCAGGTATTAGTCACTCCGTAAATATTGTTGTTGGGTGAATTAGAACTTAATTTCATTTCTTCTTAATCCTACTAAATGCCATATTGTTAGTTTGGCCTATTGTTCCAACCTATCAAATCTTCTAATACCTTGATTTTTAAAATACTCACTATGGTATGATACAGATTTACTGAGTATAATATTTAGGATTTTATCCAAGTCAATGATTAAAAAATGATGAAGCAAGCGGGCATCAGTACATCCCTCTAGGTAACTGACAGGCTACCATTATTAGTACTACTACCTGCTACCACTCCTCCTTAGTCAACTATTACCAACTGCCTGGAATCATATAATCATCATAAAACCCCATGAATTAGATTCTATTATTACTCTCATTTTAAAAATGAGGAAGATGAGATTTAAAGAAATTAACTGACTTGTCCAAAATCACACAGTTATTAATTAGTGAGCTAGTCTTTATTCAGAACTCTATTAATCTGCCTTTTTTGGACTGATAATTTAACACCTCTATGAATTCATTCATTCATTCATTCATTTTCTCAGGACCTATGGTATATCAGGCCCTGCTAGGCTGTGAAGGTACATTAGATTATTAGACAGACATAAACACTAAATTCTGTCAGAAAATAAATTAATTATTTGGCACAAATATTTAAATTCTGTCCCTATGACCTTTGCTGAATTCAATATGTGCCATGGTCATTACCTCGACTTATTCCCTAGTAAATTCCTTTTTAAAATTTGGTGGATTTGGCATGATTTCTTGGTGAATGTGCACTGGCTTTCATTACCTTCTTTGTTAAGTACTCACATAACGTTTTTCTCACAATACATCTTATCTAAACATTCAACACTTAGAAAATGGTTAAATATGTTACTGCATATCCATATGGTGGAATATTATACAGCTATTAGAAATAATTTTTCCAAAAGAATGCTTTATAACACAATTGCCATTTAATGTTTTCTAAAAGGCACCCAAATTCAAAATATTATCTCAATTTTACACATTTAGTCTAAAATATTATTGAAAACTGAAATCTAATACAAAAAATACATGTATATACAAAAAAAGACTTTAACAATAATTATCTGTATGATGGGATTACAAATTTTTAAAATTATTATTTCTTCTTTATGCATTCCTATATTAACTAAAATTTCTATTTCTCATTGAATTTTACCAGAAATCAATGACAAGTTCATTAATATGCAGTTTCAAGAATGTATCATCCCCACCTTTTCCTTTCCTGGCTTTTAATTTCATCCTAATGTTGATTCTTTCCTTTTCATATCAAACAGAAGACAATTCTGTTTGATAGTGAACTAGACATAAAAGAGAAGTTGATTATTTCTATTTTTCTCATCACTTAGGAACTAAAATACTCAATTCCCAGATGAAAAACTGTAATATCAAAAGCGTAGTTCTTTTGAAGATTTCTTTTCCATGGACGAAGTAAAAATATCCTGGTTATCCTGGGAATTGCCACTTCTCCTCTCTCTTCTTGGAGTCGAATCCTTGGGAGTCAGCATTTATTATATTTTTCTCAATAGCAATGATGCAGTTTTAAATAAGGCAATTTCAAGCCAGGAAGCTGTCAACTTTGAAATGGAATGGAATTGAAACTGAAGTCAATTTATAAAAGAGACATCAAAATGAGTGGGGATTTAGAGACTGACGTGACACAACCAGAGACGGGCTGAGGTAGCAAAAAAATGGGGTGGAGCTGATTGAGATCTTAGTTCTTGACCTGGCTCTGCCAATAATAACATGTGTGGCCTGGACTTTACCCATCTGGAAACTATTATCTCATTACAAACAAGGGATCGCTAAACAATCTGTGAGGCATCCTCTTTTAGCTATAGGATGTCCGAAGGAAGGAAGGAAGGAGAAAGGAAGGAAAAACGAGAAAGAGAGAAAGGGAAGCAGGGAGGAAGGGAGGGTGAGCTGAAGAGAGAGAGGCAGGGAGGAAGGAAAGTAGGAAGGCAGGAAGAGAGAAAGAGTGAGGGAGAGAGCGAAAGGGAGGGAGGACAATTTGTATTCTATGTGCATGTTCAGGCTTCAATTACTAGGTTACTAATAATTAAGAAAAGATCAACCCTCTCCAAGTATTTCAAAGTCGTGAAGGATATTTTCTACATGATAAGGAGCAAATGTTTCGGAGAGAAACCTCCATAAAAAGCATGATTAGTATCTGGTAATGGAATGGATGTGATTTCCTTTTATTGAGGTTCTCTGCAGAATTGCCTTTCAAGCTGCAATTATACCAGCGAGAAAAAACTTGTGAGGTATAGCTAGGAGAATGCTGCATTTAAAATCATGTTTTTCATTCTGTACAGGGACCAGGGATTGAACCTGAACTTCGTATGTGGAAAGCCAGCACTCAACCACTGAGCTATATCTGTTTCCCTGTGCATTCTTCTAAAAGCACTGTTTTGCTTTTCAAAAACTTTTAATGAACTAAGCAAGGTGGCGTTAACACCTGTATCACAACCTTTGGGGACAGATTTGAGAAAAGGAACTATTATTTATTAAGCTCCTTACTAAGCAGTTTATATGAGTAATCTCATGTTTTCAGCAACCTTGTTTAAATTGAGAAAAGTGAGGGTCAAATCAGATAATTGTTTCCCTCATCATTAGATGGGGAGTCAAAATGGTTGACTAACTTCAAAACCCATGTTATTTTCCTGCCTCCTGCAAGAATGTTTCTGTTTAAAAAAGAAATTGCAAATATATAACTTGTTTGTGTATTAAGTTTACATAACATGCGTTAACAAACTTTTAATACTCTGGTTTGGTTTCGTGCCTTTTTGTCCTTTAGGGCAATACTTACCTCTGCTTTTCTTTTCATGGGTTTACTTCACATCAGTTCAACATACATTTGGCATATTTGTTAAGAACTTAGTAGTTGTCATGGAGATGCACTAGGGTCACAAAGATAAATAATGCGAAATCTCTGCCCTCAAGGAGAATTAAAAGTTGGGCAGATAATGAGTGTGAAAGCATTTTGTAAACTGAAAAGCACTTTATAAATGTAAGAAATTTTTAAAATATATTTTTATTACAGAAGTTGTGAACTTACAAAACAGTCATGCACATGTGTGGAATTCCCATACACGACCCCTTCACCAACACACCCTACCGTTGTGGAACGTTTGTTATAGATTACAAGATAATATCATCAGACTACTACCATTAACTATAGTCCATAGTGTACATTTGGCATATTTTCCCCATACCCCCCTATTGATAACATAGTACATCTTTGGCATTGATACAAGAATATTGCAGTACTGCTGTTAACTATAGTCCATATGTTACATTAATTGTATTTTTCCCCATACTTCTCCACATTCCCACTACCCTGCAATAGTGACATGCGTCCATTCTAGTTCACAGAAGAACATTCTTGCACTTGTACTATTAACCACAATTCTCTAAGGCATTGTTTTTAATGCTATTAATAACAGTAATGATTATTGTTCTTTTAACATATAAGGCCTAAATCAGGATTGATTGCTTTTTTTTTTTTCATTAAACATCCCCACTAGAAATGTAGCAAGAGCTTTGAGTAATCCAATAAGAGACAGTCCAGTAATTTGTCAATTTCAGTCAAATGATTTAAAGGTAATTTCTTGCTATTTAATTCAAAGTCAGCATAGTGTCTCTGTCCTATGCCAAGGGCTAATTAGCCATCCTATATTTTCCCCATCTACCTTTGAAAAAGCACAAGAAACCAACCTTCTAATAGAGAAAGGAAGAAGCCTTTTCTCCCCCACAGAAATCTGTATTGTTTATTTTCTCTTTCCATTTCTACCTATTCTCTCAAATTCACTACATTGGGGAAGACTTGATAACTACACATTACAATGCGTGTTTCATTTGCACAACTGAAAACGCACAAATGCTTCAAAAATAACCTTGCTTATTGTTGTTTTTTAAGAGGTAATTATATTTGAAGCAGGTAGCTTCAGAAAGCTCATTTGTAGGTTTTAGAAATATGTTTCATACTGATACTTTTATGATCAATAAGCATATAAAAGAGAATATGAGAGGATCTAGAAATTTAGCTACTTCCTTTGCTGTAAACTAAATCATGTTTCTCTTTCTCTTTCAGGACAATCCATTTTTTGATCTGCACTTTAAGAAAGTGTACAGTTTGGAAGCATATAGTTGTGCTTCAAAATATGCCTTTGCTCGAACTGTAAATAAGCTGAATCATGCATATCTTAAGAAGGACTTACAGATCGTGAACTTTGATTCTACTTACATTAACGATGATTCGATTTGGTCCTCCAACAACAAGGATTGCTTGGTCCTTATGAGAATATGCTTTTATGCCTTCAATCTTGTGTGCTTGTCCCTGTGTCCCCTGCCACTCTGAAGATGTATGTCATGTTCCTTCATCAGTTTGCTATGAAAATGTTTCTCAAAAAAAATATTGATAGTCATGTTTTGCTTTTTCCCTCCATCAGTAATTATTGTTTATATGAAAATAAAGTGCTGCTTTGTGAATTGCAGTGAAATGTGATTTAATGCAATCATTCAACATTTTGGACTTTTTTCCTATGTGTTTTCTTCTAAGTCTACTAGAAGAAAACATGGGTGAATTATTTATAAACTAAGGTTGGGGCAAACTTCCCTAGTTATGAATCGAAATCAGAAACAATAGAAGAAAAAAGTATTATATTGATTACATAAAAATAAAAGGCCTTTTCATGAAAATAATTAGTGGGAAACTGTAAAAGATTGCAACATATAGCAAAGTGCAATATCCTTCATATAGAAAGTACTCTTAAAGTTGAGAGGGGGAAAAAAAGACCAACAACTCAATTTTGCTGAAAAATTGGCAAAAAAGACATTAAAGAAATGAAAAAACATTGTGAATGACCCATAAACAAAAAATATATACAAGATTGCCCATAATAAGAGAAATGCAAATTAAATCAACAGCATGATTCCATTTCTCAACCATTGGATTGGCAAAAATAAAAAAAATTGACAACATTCCATTGGTTAGACTTCCATTCATTGCTATTGGGAATGCAAAATGGTATAAATCCTATAGGAGAGACATTTGGCAATATCTCACAACATAACATTAAGATTTATCCTTTGACCCAGTAATTTTACTTCTAGAATTCTATCTCAAAGATACATTAGCAAAATAAATAAATAAATACACATTAGCAAACATGCATAGTGACAAATGCACAAGACTATTCATCATGGTATTTTTTCCCAAGGGCAAAATATTAAAAAGAACCCAAAGGTTGATTACTAGAAGACTAACTGAATAAACTGTGGTATTTACACACAATATAGTATCATGCAGCAGTAAAAAGGAATGAGACCCAATAGATAGAACTGCACACCTATTAGAATGCTAGTATTTCTTAAACAGACAAGGAAAGTGCTGGCCAGGTTGTAGAGCAACTGAAATTCCCATAAATTGCTGGTGAAAATGCAAAATGATACAGTACTTTGAAAAGCAGTGTGGCAGTTTGATATAATTTATGAATTCCAAAAAGAGACATAGATTACATTTGTAAACTGGTCTGTTTCTCTGGGCATGATATCCTTTGATTGTTTAATTCAAAGGCTTTATGTTTACTCGATTAAATAAAAAATTAGGGCTTTGATTCGACCACATCATTAGGGTGAGTCAGGGTTGTGTCCCCACCCCCTTGGTGGGCTGTATAAACAGACACTCACACAGAAGTAGACACACGGAGAAAATACTCAGAGGAACAGAGAGAGCTCCTTAGACAGGAAGAGGAGAGACCTTGTCAGCTTTGATGCTGCAGCTGAGGGAAGAGAAATGAGCCATTCATCTGATAATTTACAGGTGACTTTGTGAAGAGACCAGAGCAGCTAAGCCTCGAAAGAAATGAGCCCTTCAGCCTCAAGAAGCTTGGCCCTTGGAGCCTTAAGAGGAAGAGGAAAGCTGAACCCTTGCAGACATGGCCCACCATCTTGTTTCAACACGTGGCAACAGATTTTGGTGAGGAAGTACCTCTTATGGTATCTTGAGTGGGACTCTTTAGGGTCTTGTAACTGTAAGCTTCTACCCCAAATAAATATCCTCCATAAGAGCCAACAGATTTCTGGTACTTTGCATCAACACTTCTTTGGTTGACTAATATAAACAGTTCAGTCGTTTTTAAATATAGTTTAAAATAAACTTACTATGGTGTGCTCTCCAGAAAAACAAAAACAAAAAAACAAAAAACTGCTAAGCAAGGAAAGCCAAGTGCAGAACAATGTTAACGCATACTACCTTTTGTGTAAGAAAGAGGGGAAATATGTTTGCTTATATTTTCAAAAGGTTCAAAAAGACAAACTGAAACTGAATATTTGTCTGTAGGAGGAGATAAAGAACAGGGTGGAGAGAATTGAATTAGAAGTGAGATTTCTGTGAATGCTCCTTGTTATAGAGCTTTTACTCTAGTACCATCTAAACGTTTTAATTGTGATTAAAAACTTAAATAAAAAAGGATGAAAATCTCTAAAAATTGAAAACAGAAACAAATGAACCCAGTTGCATATCAAGTTAGGGGCATAACTACCCAGAGAAAATAATTACTTCAAGAGACTATAAAACATAGCATATTGACTTTATATTCCTAGTAGGATATGTCATCTAAGGCAAAAGAAACTGGAAAGAAATCTAAAACCATATTCAGAATTATCATTGTTACTAGTAGTATTAGCAGTGTTATTTTGAAGCTATTACAGGAATATTGTAAGACAATGAATATGCCATCATGTTAATATCATTAAGTCTAGATTGTAACCAGAAGAGAGAGAACATACATGTATAAATAAAAGAAGTTAAAACTCTAATACTAAATTTGAACTAGAAATATTAGTATAAACTGATAAGTATAAATTCCTCTGTTTAAAAAAAAAAAAAGCATCCATTTCCTACATTTGTTCCTGAGACCTTGAAGCGAAGATATTCACTCTTAGCAAGCAGAGATGGTCTCAAAATACCATTTTCCACTGAAAGGAATGAGAATTGCTTGAAGACATTGCTGATCCCAGCTCCAGAGCAGAAAATACACAAGATCAACGTGAGACATGTTGATGGACCTGGAAGCAAAAAAACTGTCAAAATCTACTGGGGGACCCAGGAGCTAACTTGAAGTAATCCTCACTGATCTAAGATGTGAGGAGTTGAGCATCACAAAGAAAATCGCTATGTTAGAATGAAATATATCAAATACATGTAAGCTCATTACTCTCATAAAAACCCTTTTAAAAATCTCATTTGTCACCACTGAAGCCTCTGAAAATTGATAAAGAAATGATTCAAGCATTTGTCCTGCCTTTCTTGTGTGAACTACGTTTCAGGTAATATGATGAGGGAAGGTTTCAAAGAACAAGTCCAACTAGCAAATGCAGTAGGAATGATAGAACTAGAAAAATTACCATTTTACAGTCCTTAGTGAAATAATGGATTTAGGAAACAATTGTCAATGAGTGCTAGAACTATTAGGTGAAAATTTTTGGAGAACTTTATAATGCAGAGACCAGGTTGACACCACCTGAACCCAAGATCAATCTTAGCATCCCTAAAAGTAGGTCCTTATGTTCTCATGATATTGGGACAATAAGTACTCAACACACCAATGGAGGATTCTTACCTAAAAATTGAACTTGAATCTAATCACACCTCTAGGGCTAGCTATTGATTTTCAGGAAAATGACACCTTGTGGAAGCAATTGGTCCAATACAGAACATATGAAATTCTACAAGACCAAAGACTCAGTTTTTCTAACAAACAAATAAAATGGGGAGCTGGGTGGGGGTGAGGGAGTGGTAGCATTATTGTAGATAAAAGATTTAAGAAATATAACAAGCAAATATAACATGTGGGCCTCGTTTAGACCCTGGTTTTGAACATATCAAGGAAATCTGAATTTAAAGGGTATTAAACAGTGTGGCAGTTTGAGATTATTTTATGAATCCCAAAAAGAGAAAGATTATGCTATTAATCTATTCCTATCGATGTGATATCATTTGATTACATTAAATTTGCATTAAATTTGAGGATCCTCTGACTGGATTACTTGATAAATCACTTTAGGGTTTTTGGTTAGACTACATGAGTGAGAGGGGACTCAGGTTGAGTCTCTGCACCCTTTGCTGGGTCTGCTATAAAAAGAAACACAGACACAGGAAAAGGAGGCCACCGTGTTTGATCCTACCATGTGAGAAAGAAGACTAGAGGATCACTTAAGCAGGAAGCCCCAAGAGGCTGGGCCCACGGAAGAGTTGGAAGAGCTCAAGAGGAGGCAGGCCCTGCTACATGCCTGATAGCTTACAGCTGAATTCTAAAGAAAGCAGAACAGCTGAGACTGATAAAGAGGCTCAGAAAGAGACAAGCCCTATGCCTGGTTGTCCTCAACTGAGTTCAAACCTCAGCAGAGATTGGTGACCATTTTGCTTCAACACGTGGCAGCTGACTTCAGAGAGAAAGCGCCTCTGGTGGTGCCTCTGTTTTGACTTTTCACTGCCTCGGAACTGTAAACTTTTACCCCAAATAAATCTCCTTTATAAAAGCCAACCCATTTCTGGTACTTTGCATTGGCAGCCCTTCGACAAACTAAAGCAAATAGTATTAAGAAATAATGGCTAATTGTGTTAAGTGGGATAAAATCATTGGGGTATTTTTTTTTTTAAGTCTTTAAAAATTAAATAAGATAGTTGCTGGTGAGATGGCATGGAGTCTTAGGTTTGTTTTAAAATACTCCTTGATGAAAAAAGGGGGAAGGGCAGTTAAAAGTAGGATTGGCAAAATATTAATGACTGTGGAAACTGGGTGGCAATCCAGTTTATTATACCCGTCTCTCCACATTAGTGTGTGTGTGAAATTTTTCATAATGAAAAGTTTAAAAATACCTTAAATCTATCATTCTGAAATAAAGATTGAAAATCATTTCGAAATAAAAGGGCTTCTTGAGAAGGGCTGGAGCAGAGGAAATATAAGATAAGCCCAGAACATCTTGTGGTGCCGGAGGATAAGAAAATGTTAAAAAATAGAAAGATATAACCTGTCAAAAAGATAGAGGAAACAACCTGAAATAGCTCCCAAATTGCCAGTGCTTAAACAATTTGAGCAATAAAATAAAAAATGATAGTACTGGATAATAACCCAAAAGAATAAAGTAAATATCCCTGAGTCCATATTGATAGAGTAAATACTTGAATAAATGAATGAATGAATAAAAAAATAGGGGAGAAGGGACTACTCCTCCTTACAATAGAATTATAAATAATAAATGTAGAAGGAATAAAGAAAAATAATAAATGATTGAGAAAATGAGGAAAATAGAAAATCAATATTAAAACAACACAATTACAACCACAGTAGGCAAGATAAGAAATGAATTCTAAAATTAGTGGGCGAAAGTTAAGGAGAAACAGGATATTTGCATAGCCTCAAAGTGCTCCTCCCCCACAATGCGTGTTGACTAAAGGGGGGGAAACTTTATAGCAGTAGACACCTGGTAGACACCACCTCAACCAGGGAGTCAAGGTTATCATCATCAGTAATGGAATATATAAATGTAGTAAGCCACTGCTATGACGTGCTGAGAAATGCACACCATCTCTGTGGTGTTCTTTCCCCCAAATTCATATCCTTAGAGAAACCAGGAGAAAACATCAGACATACCAAAATTGAGACACGTTCTGCAAGTCCCGCTCTTTAAAGGTGTCAGGGTCATGGAAAATAAAGAAAGACTGGAGGACCATTTCAGATGAGAGAAGACTTAAGGAGATATGACAACTAAATGCAATGTGGGATCCTGGGTGTGATCCTAGGACATTGGTGGCAAAGCTGGTGAAATCTGAATTAAGGTCTGTAATTTAGTTAGTTATACTGTACCAAGGCTGCTTTCCTAATTTTGATAATTTGGGGAAGCTGGCCTAGGGGTGGGCAGAAGTTCTCTGTACTAGCTATGAGCTTTGCAATTACTCAAAAGAAAATGTTTTTTAAAAATACCTACTCAAGTAGATTTCTCATGAGGTTTCTAAAAGATAGAGGCCTATATTTGCAGACAGCATGAAAATGTGGAAGAAAGGAGTTAGTTGAGTCTCAGTCTTTGGAACCAAGTAACGTAGTTATTTAGTTGTGTAACTACGTTGAAAATTGTTCCTGTTAAGACTTAACAAGAAGGGCAATAAGTAAAACATCCTTTTCTCGAAGCAGGCACTACAAATGATGATATATCATGTGTCATGCCTTGCATTGCCCTCTCCAACTTATTAAAACCTATACCTATCTGTTTGCTTCTTTGGTAAAAAGTTCAGTTTGTGGTTAATAAAATAACCACTTCCTATATCAAAGTGATGTCTTTATAGAGAAAATAGAGATGGTATCTTATTCACCTTTGGATTATACACAGGAGGCACTCAACTTACATGTATTTATTTTTTTGACAAGCAATCCTTATAAAGGATATCTGATTTTTTAAGTAGTTGTTGAAAACCTGATCACATTAGCATTTTCCCTTCTCTTTCCTTTCTCCCTTCTTTGCCTTTTGTGTCCTTTTCCCCCTACTCTTTTTAAGTTTAATATTTCTGAGCTAAAATGTCTTCATTTCTCTATACTCTTTCCTCATATATTTTTTCTTTCACTCCTTTTTTCTCTTAGCCTCTAGAGTAGTTTGAAACTCCTCAGGCATAAGAGCCAGGACCAAAAGAGTTACCCACAGGCATTCAGGTATATGCCACACAACATCACAACTAAGGAGAATTATTCCAATAATAGATATAAATTAATCTAGATGAGACGTACAGATGAGCACAACAAATTCAGGCCACCCAGCTAATTCTGGAGCAATGAAAGAGTGCTCCCTCTTTCCTAAACCCTTACAAGTACTCATGGAAAATACCTATGAGCATTCTTCCTGGTATACACCCTAGCAATTGTGTACTTCCTCTCTTGACCACATTCTGAGCATCTGCTTGTATCAGCCCACTGTTTTCACAATAGTGCTGCATAACAAGCAACCATAAAATCCAAGTGACTTAAAATAGACCTGCATTTAGTTTTTGCTAGTGCATCTGTAAATTGATTGGAATATGGCTGATCTAAGCTGAGCTATGCTGGGCTGGTCTCCAAGCTGCAGGCTGGGTCCAGGTTTGCTCTGCATCTCTCTTCCTCCTTGAACCTATGACTCACAAGGTTTGATCTTCTTATGGTCCAAGTCAGGAATAGTAAGGGAAAGTCCAGTTGTGCAAGCTCATTTCAAGCTTCTGTTCACTAACAACCCATTGGTCAAAACAAGTCATTAGGCCAAGTCTAAAGTCAAAGGGCAGGGAAGTTACTCCATCCACCGTGAAGTCATGGCAAGAACATGGATGTTTAACAGGAAAACACGGGAATAATAGAGATGGATAATTCAACCTAATAGATTCCACATATTGCTTTACTTGCTCACCTACCAGTCTCAGAATTCAGAGTCCTACCTGACTTAGTCTCCTCACAAAGATGGGGTTGGGAGGATGACTAGCAGAAGGCATTCTCTCTACCTGGGCTCTGCAAGGGTTGTGATAAAGGGAACTGATGGACACTATGGCCCTTCTTTCCCACAACTGCTGAGAGCAGCTTATTGGTGATATTACAAGTTGTATAATAATATACTAGCTGAATTTTTTTTTTCTTTTAAAAAAGTAAAGCTCCAGTCAAATTCATACCAAGCTGTTGCCTGGACAAGTAAGTGGTAGCCCTAAGGGGTAGACACATCCAATGAGTATCAATTTTTATTTCAGAGTCCTTGAAGACAGAGTTAAAGCTAGTTCCTCCTTGGGTCCCTTATGCCTCATAGTACAGTGCCTGGCCCCAGTAGGTGTTTTATAAATATTAGTGTTGCTTGAAATAAGTTAGATTTTATTTGGAAGATCAGAAATTCTTTTTTAACAAAGAGGCTTAAATTCTAAAGGCATTTCTTGGATACTTGGCACACCTCCCATTTGCAAAAGATATACTTTTTAAATTTCTAAGCAAGTAGCAAATAAATCTATGATTTTACAAGCCCATTGGTTGAATTTTCCTAGTTATGAAATGTTACCCGTTATCCTTGAAGGTTAGTGGTGGAGGAAGCTTTAAAACTTTCACTTCTTGAGTGAATGGAGCCAAGTTCTGATAAAAGGGAACTGTTGAACACTTTGGCCCCTTGTTCCCATAACTGCCTGAGGTCTTCTTATTTATGATGTGAGAGAAGCCATTTTTCTCTTCTTGGAGTAGGTTGCACCAGGAAAATGCAAATTAATATAATTATTTCCCAAATATTGTAGGAGTACTAAAGAGACAAATATTTATCTTACATAATATTAAAACCATCTGTATTAGTCATGGTTCTCTAGGGACACAGAATCAACAGGAGATATCTGTCAATAGCAAGAGATATTATAAATTTTCTCACATGACCACGGGGATGCACAAGTCCAGATTCTGATTCCACAGGCAGGCTGCAAACCAGGGGCTCTGATGAAGGTCCTTGATGAGTTCTCATGAGTCATTGGCTGTCTGAAGTCAAGCTGGAAAAATTCTCTCTGAATGCTGGAATCACTTCCCCTTGTAAGGCATTCAACTGATCAGATAAAACATCACTCATTGCTGATGGCAATCTCTTTGGTTAATCAAAGATGTAATTAGCCATCTTTGCAATGAACTCACTGATGACTAAAGTCCATAAATGTCCTTGTATTATAATCAGCCCAGTGCTTGCTTGACCAAACAACAGGACACAATTACCTGGCTGAGTTGACACATTAGCTTAACCATTAATCACACCATCTAATTCTCTACAAACAAACAAAAAAATTATATTATAAGAAAATGCCAAACATTTTAAGAAAACAAACACATTCCTCTGTGCTCACAAATTTTCCCCACTCTTAAATAAGCAACCATGAAAAACAAAAACCATACGTTCCACTGCAAGTTAACACTGAAGGGAATATGAACACAAGTAACTGTCCACCAAAGCAGATATGGGCAAACCCCTTTATGTTTTTCACTTTCAAAGAAACATAAAGTGAATTTTCTAGATATACATAACTTTCATAGACAAACTTTTAATTTTTAATCACACCGATGGAAATCTTTTCCAAATAAACTATTTTACCAAACAAAAACTCTTTATTGATAGCTGGGTATGAAAATCAGTTATTTTACATTGTTCTAATATTCCTATTTCAGAATGGAAGACTTACTACAGAACAGTTTCACTGAGTTTCTCCTAACAGCTTTTCTTTTCTACTTCCTTTCTGTTTCATGATTTGGCTATCCATTTTTTGCTCAGTACCAGCTTTGAATATTTTGCCTGAAAGACTGAAGATTCTGGGGAAAAATAAATAAACTTATCACAGCAGTACCAGATTTTATATACAATTCAAAGGCAATAACACTCGAAGTCTCATTCATGCCTCTCCTATGAAATTTGCCTTCATTTATGCTAAAAATTCATTACATAAACTAATTAGTATAATTATTAGAATAATTATTATACTAATTATTAATAGCAACAGTAGTCTTTTTGTACAGCTTAAGTGCTACTTACCAGAAAGTTATTTACTATGCCTCATATATTTACTACTTAATGTATGTGAAGCATATTGTCACATTGAATTTTTCCTCATTGAATTTAATCCATGCAACTGGTAAAGAATTTAAGGTGTTTGGGATAAAAGAAGGGTATAATTCTAAACCAATTAGAGTATTCAAAATTAACTCTGATTTTCGATAAAAGGAATACAGGGAAGTGGATGTGCCTCAAGTGATTGGGCTCCCATCAACCATATAGGAGGTCCAGGGTTTGATACCCAGAGCCTCCTGATAAAGGCAAGCAGGCCCACAGCAAGCTGGCTCAAGCAGAGAGCTGGCCCTTGCAATAATGATATCCCACACAGGAGAACTGGCACAGCAAGATGATGCAACAAAGAGACGCAGAGGAGAGACAAAAAGAGACACAGCAGACTAGGGAGCTCCCACTCTAGAAGGTCCCAGAATCGGTTCCTAGAGCCGCCTAATGAGAGTACAAGCAGACACAGAAGAACACACAGCCAATGGACACAGAGAGCTGACAATGGGGGGCTGGGAGTGAGGAGAAAGAAATAAAAATAACTCTTTTAAAAATATATATATAATTAATTTGTAATTACTTTACTTTGCTTACACTTCTAGGGAGCAGGTCTAGACTTGCCAGAAGCAGTTCCTGCTGTGTTCCCCAAGTGCAGAGAAAACTCTGTGCCTTGTGTTAGACCCAAACTTCTTAATGAGCTCATGCTGAGAATCACTGACCTCTACTTAAAACAAAACTATGTCCATGGTTGCCAATTCCCAGAAGAGATTCAGAATTAGGTGAGAGATGATCTCTGCACAGCTGAGAGAATCCCCTGGAATGTGCACTGTACAGCACTGTGCTTTCATAATGGCCATTCCCTCTGCCTAGAACATTTCCCCCAGATCCTCCAGTGGATGATTCTAGTTCACCTTTTAGGTCACCACCCAAACATAGATAGAGAACTTTTCCTTGCTCACAGCTTTATCATCTAGTACGTAGAACAGTGCCTCGTACAGAGCAGAAATAAGTTCTCAGCCGATTTTTGTTAAATGAATGAATGAATATGAGTAGAGTGGAAAACTTGATTGAAAGAAAGCAAAGGAGAGAAAAGTAAAGGGAGGAAAAGACATCATGTTCCTCTCCAGCTTTAAGCAAATTCACCAGAAGGAAGGGGAAGAGGGGAAGTCATATCCCACATCTTTCCTGAATATGGGCCCTGCCATATTATAAAAGTAGAAATCTTAGGTCATACACAGAAGTGGACAAAGAATGAAATTTCCTTCATTTCTTTAGTTTCTGTATTTGATTTCTCTTTTGGCCCACAGTCCTCTGAGTGATAGAATCTTAATAGCAGTCAGTTCAGTATACCCTCTTCTTTCTCTGAGAAAGCCATTGGGGGCCAATAAAGTGCCACAATATGGTACAAAGGGCATTTGATCCTAGATGCCATCTCCTGACTTTGGTGCTTTCACTACCTTCTCTGGCATAAGCTGAGCCCCTGTTCCTCGCTGGCCTCCAGGCAGCTGTCCATGCAGCTCACTGCTGCCTCCTCCTTGCTCTGGCCATCGGTCCCTTGAGGACTGACGTTCTTGGAGCCACACCCATGGAGTTCTCAGATGCTGGGGGTGTTCTCTGCTGCAGCTCCATCCCTCACCTGAGGCACATAGGAACTCGAGGAGACTGCCTCAAATCATTTGCCCGTTTCTACTCTACACCTCCAGCATACAGAAGGTGTGGGAAACTGCAATCCTGAGGTCTCCCTGAACACCACTCAGGGACTAGGGCACAACACCCCTTTCCTACTCACTTTTAGACTCAACCTGAATGTGAGAGCAAGGCTAGAATGGAGGCCCCTTCCTACAGCTCTGCAGTATTGAAGGTCTTCTTCCCCTTCATGTATGTTTTCATCTCCCTTGGTGTGAAGAAGACTTACCTAGTCTCAAGAGCAGGAAAACCCAAATGTGACTAATATTTCCAATCTATGCCCTAAATGATTCTCAAAAGCTACTTTGCCATCTGCTGAAACAACCCTTCCCCTATCTCATGGAAAACTGCAGTCTTGTTTGAATGGTGGAAAGGTCTAAGGGTAAAAATGAATTACTAAGATGAAAAACATATTGATAATATATGAAAATAGGATCCTCACTATTTAAATATTAATACTCAGGAAAAGAAAACCAATTCTCCTCACTGTTTTAGTTCCCTTACAACTCAATCAAATACCATGCAATGGGTTGGTTTAAACAATAGGAATTTAATGACTCACAGTTTTGAGGCTAGGAAAAAGTCCAAATCATGGCATCATTAAGAAGATGCTTTCTTCCTTAAGACTGGTATTCTGGATCGTAGCTGGCTGCTGGTGATCCTTGGGCCTGGTCTCCTCTGTCACATAGCAATGCACACGGTGGCCTCTCTTGGCCTCTCCCTTCTCTTCCAGGTTCTGTTGTCCTTCAATTCTTGTTTCCAGTGGCTTTCTCTCTGTTTGTGTGAATTTCTTTCTACTTATAAAGAACTCCAGTAATAGGATTAAGATGCATCCTGATTGGGCTGGGCTGTAAATTAACTGAAGAAACCTGTATATTAACTGAGGTTCATAGCCACAGGAATGGATTAAATTTAAGAACATGTTTTTGGAGGGGGTACAAAGCTCCAAACCATTAAGTCAACTTTTCCTTCTTCTTTGTATATGTATATGTGTTATTGTACTACTTTCTGTGGTATACAAAATGTACACTTACGATCTAACTCATATTTATTTTTAAATGTTTATTAAATTGATGCCAATGCAGGAAATTACCATATTTGTTTAGTGGCTAGAGCACCCTGACTTCATTCTAAAAAGCTGCAAAGAAAATGTAAAGTATTATGCAGGCATATTTGTGTCTGTTTCTGACAAAACTTAAAATAAACACCAATTGCTTTGCCATGCTGTGACTGTTAAAGCCATTTATAAAGAATCTGGAAGCTAAAGCACTGTTATTTTCATTGTTCCAAAAAATATTACTTGGTGTTCTTTGCATTGATGTTAATGAATGGTCTGACACCTCTGAAAAAATTGTTCTTTCATCCTCAGATAAGGACGTTCATTATTGCATCATAAGAAAAGCAATGCTAAGAAAAAGAAAAGAGAAAAATCAAAGTAACTGACGTAAGAAAAGCCCCCAAAATTAGAAATAAGGGGAAATGAGGTTATATAAACCTTCATGATTTCCTTAAACATTGGAAGACTCCTTAAGCCCATACTCAAGTTAAAACAATTTGACTTAAAATAAGGGACAGTTTTGGCCCCATTAAAAGTTGGCCACGTGAAAGCCCACTTCTATGACATCTGTGAGTTTTCTCACTAAATTTACGTCCACAAAGGCAGCCGAACTACCACCCATTGGTTCTTTTTTTTTTTATGCCCCCCCCTTGTGGTTTGTTTCCTGTCTGCTCTCTCTGTCCATTCACTGTGCATTCTTCTATGTGTCTATGTATTTTTTTAATTCCCCCACCCCCCTGTGGCTTGCTTGTTCTTTGCTCTCTGTGTCCATTCGCTGCACACTCTTTTGTGTTTTTACTTGTCTCCCTTTTTGTTATGTCACCGTGCTGAGTCGGCTCTCCGCAGCGCTGGCAGCCGGTGGCTCTCCGCGGCCCATGGGTGAGCCTGCCTTCACAAGGAGGTGCCTGGACGCGAACCCAGGGCCTCCCGTATGGTAGACGGGAGCCCAACTGATTGAGCCACAGCCACTTCCCCCCATTGGTGCTTCATCCAGGCAGACCCCTGGGGCAGTATGACACTTCTGTCTTTCCTCCTTGGGGCTTTCAATCTGAGGAAAAGAGAATTCGCCCTCCCCCTTTAAAAGGTGCGAAGAGAGTGCAGCTTGTTCTGAGTTCTCTGAGAAAATCATCAAGTAACCACAGCCTTCACACCACTGCTTTACTGGTGCAGAATAACCAGCATGACGTCTCTTAAGAAACGATTAACTTCAGTCATCGTGCCAATATTGCTAAATCATCAATATTCACCATTCGTTTAGTCTGCCAAAGTACCAGGAATCTGTTGGCTTTTATAAAGGGTATTTATTTGGGGTAAAAGCTTACAGTTACAAGGCCCTGAAGAGTCCAACCCAAGGTTGCTTTCTCACCAAAGGCAGTTGCCACGTGTTGAAGCAATAAGGTGGGCGATCTATGCTGGGTTTCATTTCCCTCAGGGTTCCTCTTCCTCTTGTGGCTCTGTGGACCCAACTTCTTCCTGGTCTTAGCTGTAGGCTGGCATGGCGCTTGTCTTTTTTTCTTTTTTTTTTTTTTAAATTAGTTTTTTATTTTAAAGACACTTTAGATTACATAAATGGTACATAAAAAATATAGAGTTTTCTCATATGCCCCACTCCCTGCCCTTCCCACTCTTTCCATCCACAACATCCCTCATTAGTCTGGTATAATTGTTACAATCGATAAACATATGGAAGCATTGCTACTTACCATAGATTACAGCTTACAATGCAGTTTACACTCTATCCCACACAATTTCTTAGCTTATGGCAATATATACAATGATCTGTATCTGTTCCAGCAATGTCATGCAAGACAACTCCTATGTCCAGAAAATGCCCCTGTGTTACAACTATTCTTTCCTCTCCCATTCCTTAGAACCCCTGGTGTCCATTGCCTTTGTTTATTTATTTTTTACCTGGGAGGATCATTTTATTTTATTTTTTAGTATTTTTTTACTTTTAAGATACTTAGATAACACATTTTTCATTAAAAAAAATAAGGGATTCCCATATGCCCCACTCCCCACTCTTCCCACTTTTCCCCACATTAACAACTTCATTCATTAGTGTGGTACATTCACTGAAATTGATGAACACATTTTGGAGCATTGCCAATAAGCATGAATAATAGTTTACATTAGAGGTTATACTCTCTTCCACTCAATTCTTAAGGTTATGGCAGGACATATAATGGCATATATCTGTCATTGCAATGTCATTCAGGATGAAGGGTTTGTCTCTTAGGGCATCCTATATCAGTCTCGATTCTTTTCCCAGGGTCAACATTAAGCTATCAGGTAAATAGCTCATCTCTCCCCAGAGTCTCAGGACCAAAACTGACAGAGTTCTTCTCACTTCCCATGTGTCCTCTTAAGTGAATGTCCATTTATATCAACCCACCAGGGGGCAGGGACTCAACCTGCATCATGCCTTACTGACATGGTAGAATCAAAGCCCTAATCTTTTTTTTCCCTAGATTTTATTTATTTTTTAAAAGACTCTTAGTTGCATAAATATCACTTAAAAAATACAGGGGATTCTCATATGCTCTGCTCCCCACACCTCCCACATTTTCCCACATTAACAACAGCCTTTATTAGTGAGGTACATTCATTGCAATTGATGAACACATTTTGGAGCATTGCCAATAAGTGTGTATTAAAACTTACATTATAGTTTATACTCTCTCCCATTCAATTCTGTAGGTTATGGCAAGATAAATAATGGCCTGCATCTGTCATTGCAATGTCACTCAGGACAATTTCCAAGTCCCTAAAATGCCCCAGTATTACACCTGTTTTTCCCTCTCCCTGCCCTCAGAACCTCCAGTGGCCACTGCCTCCACATCAATAATATAGTTTTTTCTATTGCTAGAATCACAATGAGTCTATAGCAGAATACCAGTAAGTCCTGAGGGAAAAACGTATCCCATGGGGCCAATGGATGAGACTCTCTTTCTTGCAGTCCTAGACTCTCTCAGTTCTTTGTTATGGTAGTTGTCCATTATCACCTCTTTGTTAGTTGTCCT
This sequence comes from Dasypus novemcinctus, assembly GCF_030445035.2. Lineage (NCBI taxonomy): Eukaryota > Metazoa > Chordata > Mammalia > Cingulata > Dasypodidae > Dasypus > Dasypus novemcinctus. The sequence goes on along the minus strand of NC_080673.1, from coordinate 152,076,194 downwards.
GGGTGAGACCAATGAACTGGAGAGTAGGTGTTGCAAATCTGTTGAGATTCAGGGCCCAGCTGGCACATGGGCAACCCAAAGATTTAAGTCTCTTAGATGTATACCTACCAGCTCTAGTACAAATTATAGGTTCTGAAAGAAGGACAGAAGAGCCACGTGTAGGGAAACCACAACTGAGTCCAACTCTGTCACTCTGGGGAATATAAATTCCAAAGTAGGGGGCAAGGCCCCAAACTCCTGAGCTATCTGCCCCTGAGTACAGTGTCTGGATGTCTCCAGAGCCCTCAGGAGCCAGCCCTGCTATTTAGGGTAGTATCTACTTTGTCAGTCAACGAGATACTGCTGAGACATGCATAAGTGTAGCCTCTGGAATGACCTCCCCACTCACTTTGAAGTCTCTTAGCCATAAAAATTCATTTGTCTTCACTTTTCCCCTTTTGGAAAAGCCCTAATCTTGACTGGTAATGTAATCAAGGGCTCCTCACTGAATTTAATACAATCAAAGAGTATCACACCCAGAGGAATAGATTAATTTACCAAATAATCTTTCTTTTTCTGGGATTCACAAAAATAATCCCAAACTGTCACACCACTCTTGGCCACTTAGAAAAGATTTTTTTCCCTTGGACCTTGTTAATAATGGAAAAATAATTTTAATCTATCCAAATATATGAGATTACCTTTTGCATGACTTATGTAAATATATGCCGCCAGCCTCCTTTCTATGAAATGGAAGCAGGAACCAAGGGCATCTGTGAGCACAGAACTGAGTGATGCTTTTCAGAAACATAATCTGCCTAATTTAATCCTCTAAACTAACCTGCATGTAATAACAGCCTCCATTTATTGAGTTCTTACTGTGTGTCAAACAATGTGCCAAGTGATTTACAAGAAATATCTCATCAAATATGCATGAGCCCCAGAAGAGGGGGGATGATTATTTTTAATCTACTGATGAGGAAACTGAGATGCAGACGAGCTAAATAATGCCCTGTGGTCACTGAACCAATAAAGGTAGAGACAGGATTGGAACCCAGGTCTGTGTGATTCCAATGACTATGTACATTCCACTATTTTACATTACTTCTTAAGTCTACTTTAAGCAGAGGTTTATGGCGACATAAAAGGATATTCACTGAGAGTCTACTATGTGTCCTTGGGCTAGCTGCTCAATGAACCTGTGCCTCAGATTTCCAATCTTTAAAATAAGCCTAATGATTCTTATCTTGTAGTGTTGTTGTGAGCACAAGTAAAGTGCTTTGAACGTGCATAGCACATAATTACAAGTGCTATATAATCATTAGCTATTATTATATTATGGTGGGTTGAATCACATCCCCCACAAAGACATTTTCAGGTCCTAACCCCAAGTCCTGTGGGCATTGTTTAGTTTTCTGGGCCACTCAAGCAAGTACCACACAACAGTTTGGCTTAAGCAATGGGAATTTATTAGCTCACAGTTTTGAGGCAAAGAGAAAGCCCAAATCAAGGCATTATCAGGGTGATGACAGGGGCACTCTGGGGCTGGCTGCTGGCAATCCTTGGTCCTAGCTGGTCACATGGCAAGGCACATGGTGGTAATTTCCTGGTCTTTTCCTTCTCTTCCAGTTCTGTTGATGTTCAGCTCCTGGCCCTCCCTCTGTGGCTTTCTTTCTGTGTGTGAATTTCATTCTGCTTACAAAGGACTCCAGTGATAGGATTAAGACCCATTCTGTTCAGGCAGGCCACACACACCTTAACTGAAGTAACCTCACCAAAAGGCCCTTCCAATGGGTTCACAACCACAGGAATGGATTAGGTTTACGAACAGGTTTTTATGGGGTAGCTTATAGCTCCAAACCACCACAGGCATGAGCTCGTTTGTAAAAAGGATCTTTGAAATGTTTAGGCCAAACCGAATTAGGGTGGGCCTTGATCCAATAAAATTGAAGTCCTTAAAAGAAAAGGAGGGAAGTGGACTTGGCCCAGTGGATAGGGCATCTGTCTACTATATGGGAGGTCCGCGGTTCAAACCCCGGGCCTCCTTGACTCGTCTGGAGCTGGCCCATGTGCAGTGCTGATGCGCGCAAGGAGTGCCCTGCCATGCAGGGGTGTCCCCGCGTAGGGGAGCCCCACATGCAAGGAGTGTGCCCCATAAGGAGAGCTGCCCAGCGCAAATGAAAGTGCAGCCTGCCCAGGAATGGTGCCGCACACACAGAGAGCTGATGCAGCAAGATGACGCAACAAAAAGAAACACAGATTCCCATGCCGCTGACAACAGAAATGGACAAAGAAGAACACCCAGCAAATGGACACAGAGAGCTGACAATAGAGTTGGGGGCGGGGGGAAGGGGAGAGAAATAAATAAAAAATTAAAAAAAGGAAAAAAAGGAAAGGAAATTCAGATGTAGTCAATCAGTAGAAGAAACCTCAGGAGGAGAGAGGAAGAGACAGATCACCATGGGATAGAGGCAGAGACTGATTGCCAATTAGCTACCACCAGAATGCTACAGACTTCAGAGAAGACAGGGCCTGCCAATATTATGATTTTGACTTACAGCTTCCAAAGCTGTGAGACAATAAATTCCTGTTGTTTAACCCAGCCAGTTTGTGGTATCTGCTATAATAACCCTGGCAAACTAAGACATACATATTTGACACACTGGGGATACACGAGTGAACAAAACAGATAAAAATCCCTACCCTCGTAAAGCTTCATTCTTGAGGAAGGAAGAAAGCCATTAAACAAACAAAGCAAATAACATATACAATATACCAGAATGTAATAAATACCATAAAGAAAAACAAAGCAAAAAGAAAGACAAAGAATGCTGGAAGGAGGGTTAGGGCATTATTTTAAATAAGACCATCAAGGAAAGTGTCACTGAGGTAGTATATAAGCAAAGATTTGAAGGGAGTTCGGTAATGAGTCATACAGATATGTAATGGAAAAGCATTCTAGGCAGAAGAAACAGCAAGTGGAAAGGTCCTGAGGCACTTGGTCTGTCATTTTCAAGAAATAGCAAGGAAGTAAAAAAAACTGGAGTAGAATAACTAAGAAGGTAGAATAGAAGATGAAGCCTTGGTGGTAGGGGAAGGGGCAGATTATCTGTAGAGAGTCTTGTAGGTCATTGAAAAGACTTTAGTTTTTACTCTGAAGCTATTGGAGGCTTTTGAACAGTGGGTAACATGATTTGACTAGTGTTTTAAAAGGGACCAATCTGACAGCTGTATAAAAATAGACTAGGGAGACACCAATGGAAGGACAAAGAGTAGTAGGAGGCTTATGCAATAATTCAGGAGAGAAATTATATACGCAATAATCCTGGAGAGAGTAGCAACAGAGAGAGTGAGAGATGATCAGTTGAAGATAGAACCAATATGATTTCTTGAAAGATTGGAAGTAGAATGTTAGAGAAAGAGAGGATTCAGGCCTGGCCTGAGCAATTGGAAAGATGGCGACACCATTACCTGAAATAGAAAAAATCGGGTGAAGGAGCAGTGTTTTCATCTTTCATGGGCCATTTTAAATCCTCTTACTTGCACCTCTTATTCTAGATGCTGCTGTTGGCTGCTGGAATGACTAATTCTGTGCAGCCATCAATGGGCTCCTTTCAGGGGCAATATCACAGCACCTTGTCTCCCAGAATGGGAACATATGTATGTACATGCCTTTTAATCTTAAGTCCCTAGATTTTTTTCCTATCCCTGTACCAGCAGTCTCCTTCCTCTTGGTAAAGGAAAGCAGCTTCTCCTTGACTGGGAAAGCTGCAGAAAATATATCTGAGGCGAATGCCTCATAATATGACTTATTTTCCTCAATATCAGATCTCGGCATAACCCATGTCGGGAAATGCAATCCCTGCTCTAGGGAGAAGTAGATCAACCTCAGCCCTAGCGATTTTGGGGCCTCGATAATTCTTTGTTGTGGGCGGCTGTCCTATGTATTCAGGATTGTTTAGCATTATGCACTAGATACCAGTAGCACCTCCCCAGTTGTGACACCCCAAAATAACTCCAGACATTGCCAAACTCCCAGTTGAGAGGACTGAACTAGATTAAATCAAAAGGAATTGCAGGTCTGGATAATAGGAATAAAGGGAATATGTGGGAACACATGGATTGAACATTTAAAATGTTGCACCATTGGAATCAGATCGTAAAGCTGGACAGGGGAGAATTTATGACATGGGGCCATTCACCTGTGCTTCTGGATTTAATATTCTGGCAAGGATATCAGGAGTCAGCTTGAACATTATGATGGCCAAAATGAGGTTAAGATACTAGAAGTACCTTGAGTACTGAGAAAGGATCAGAAAGATCAGGGGAACAGGAATGTCAGAATGAATTTTTTATGATTTATTATGTGAGATTGAAAAAACCATGATTAAAATATGTTCCCCAGAAACAGGGATGCTGGAATGTATTTATTGTGAGACTAAAATGCCCACAACTTGGAATGCTACCAAAAACTTCTTTCATAAGGAACACACCAGTGAGGTGGCACTTAAGAACCTCTGCAAAGCTCAATGGCAACTATCCTCCATAAATCAAGTTTGACAGAAGGAGCTACTGCCATGGAACCAAACTCACTAGTGTCACTGGGGATGATGGAATTCCCCAGAATGGCTAAGGTCAAGTACTGCACTTAGATATCAAAGGCATAATTACTGTAATAGGTAGCAAGGTCAGAATGGAATTTAGAGTACCTAGACCAATTAAGAATCTGTGGTGATGCTTAACATATGTTGGCATTCTAAAGAGCAAGACAGATGGACAAATGACAAGGGTATTACTCATTTGTATAATCAATTTTTCTTTCTGTACAGATTTAATGCAATTCCAATAAAAATTCCAACATCCTATGTGGCAGTTTGAGATTATTTTATGAATCCCAAAAAGAGAAAGAATATGTTTGTAAACCAATCTGTTCTTCTGGGTATGATACCCTTTGATTGCATTAAATTCGGTTGAGGGGTCTCTAATTAGATTACTTGGTAAGAAGACTTCACAGCTTTGGATTGGACTATGTCAGTGAGAACATGACTCAGGTTGAGTCCCCATGCCCTTGCTGGGTCTGATATAAATTGACTCACATAGATAGAGGAAAAAAGGAGCCAGCATATTTGATTCGGCAATGTGAGAGAGAAGATTGCTTAAGCAAGAAGCCCCCAGGAGGCTGGCCCATGGAGCAGCTCAAGAGCAGACAGTGAGACCAGAGGGAAAAGAGAGACTTAGGCAAAATTAGGCGGCCATCTTGCTTTACCACATGGCAACATGCCAAGATCAGTGATCACTGACTTTGGTGAGAAAGCATCTCCAATGGTACCTCAGTTTGGACTTTTCACAGCCTTGGAACTGTAAGCTTTTATCCTAAATGAATATCCGTTATAAAAGCCATCCCATTTCTGGTTCTTTGCATCAGCAACCCTTTGGCAAATTAAAACAGCCTTGTTTCCAGAAATGGAAAAGCCAGTTATCAAATTTATTTGGAGGGGTAAGGGGCCCTTTATAGCCAAAAATGTCTTGAAAAAGAACAAAGTTGGAGGACTAACACTTTCCAGTGTTAAAGCTTATTACAAAGCTACAGTTGTCAAAACAGCATGGTGGGGAACGGATGTAGTTCAAGTAGTTGAGCACCTACTTACCATATACAGGGTCCCAATCCCTGGTACCTCCTAAAAACAAACAAGCAAATGAAAACAACAACTCTGATTGGGTAGTGGACGTAGTCCAGTGGTTGAGCACCTGCTACTCATGTATAAGGTCCTGGGTTCAATCCCTGATACCTCCTAAAACAACAACACAGCAACAAAAACCAGCATGGCACTGACACAGGGATCAATATATAGAACGATGGAATAGAATTGAGAGTTCAGAAATAACCCTTCACATATGGTCACTTGATTTTTGACGAGACTTCCAAGTCCACTCAATTGGGAAAGACTAGTCTTTCGATAAACGGTGCTGGGAAAATTGGATATCCATATGAGGTGGAATGAGGCAGGATCCCTATCTCACACCAAATACAAAAATTAACTCAAAATGGATCAAAAACTTAAATATAAGAAGCTGGGCTATAAAGTTTTTAGAAGAAAATGTAGGGAAGGATCTTCAGGATTTTATGTTAGGCAATACTTTCTTGGACTTTACACCCAAAGCAAAAGCAACAAAAGAAAAATAGATAAATGGGACCTCATCACAAAAGTGAAAAGACAACTTACTTAGTAGGAGAAAATATTTGGAAACCACATATTCAATAAGGGCTTAATATCCATAATATATAAATAAATCTTATAACTCAACAATAAAAAACAAGCAACACAATTTAAAAATGAGCAAAAGACTTGAAAAGTTATTTCTCCAAAGAAGATATACAAATGGCTAAAAAAGCACATGAAAAAGATGTTCAACATCAATAACTATTAGGGAAATACAAATCAAAACTACAATGAGATATCATTTCACATCCACTAGAATGGGTACTATTTTTAAAAAAGACAGGAAATTACAGGTGTTGGAGAGGATGTGGAGAAAAATGAAACATTCATTGCTAGTGGCAAGGTAAAATGTGCAGTTGCTCTGGGAGACAGTTTGGTAGTTCCTCAGAAAGCTAAGTAGAGAATTACCATATGGCCCAGCCATTCCTTTACTAGGTATTTACCCAAAAGAATTGAAAGCAGGGACTAAAAGCAGATATTTGCACACTGATGTTCATAGAGGCATTATTCATAATTGCCAAAATGTGGAAGCAATTCAACTGTCCATCAACCAATGAATAGATAAACACAATATGGCATATATATATAATGGAATGTTATTCGGCCTTAAAAAGGAATGATGTCCTGATACATGTAACAACGTGGATGAACTTTAAGGATATTATGCTGAGTAAAATAAGCTAGATAAAAAAGGACAAATATGGTATGATCTCACTGATATGAAATAATTAGAATAAGCAAACTCATAAAGTTAAATCTAGAATATAGGTTACCAGTGGCTTGGTTAGAGGTAGGCAATGGGGAGTTAAATCCTTAATTTGTACAGAATTTTCATTTGGGTTGATGGTAAAGTTTTGGAACTGGATGGTGGTCATACACAATATTGTGAGTGTAATTAAAAGTACTGAATTATATAAGTGAATGTGATTAAAAGGGGGGAAATTTTAGGTCATATATATGTTACTGGAATAAAAATTAAAAGGTAAAACACAGGACTGTAAAACACAGTAAATGCTATTGTAAATGATGTATCATAGTAGTACAAGTATTATAATGTTCTTTTATGAATTATAACAAATGTACCACACTAAAGCAAGGTGTTAATAATAGGGTAGTATATGGGGAAGAATACACCTAATGTAAACTATGGACTATAGTTAATAGTACAATTTTAATATGCTTTCATCGATTGTAACAAATGTACCACACTAATGCAAAGTGTCAACATTTAGGAGGTATATGGGAATGCAGTCTTTTTTGTATGGTTTTTCTGTAAACCTACCAGTTCTAGTAAGATGGCAAGAAAAAGACTGAAACTATTTTCCATAGCAAAGAATCACGGCTTTTCACCCAGTTTCCAGATTTAAGTGAGTTCACAGATCCAAAGCCCTTTGATTAAAGGGAAAGCAGGGTTCTCCTGAAAAAGGTGTTTGCAATTTCGCTATAATGATATGACAAATATTCTTCCCATTCCTCAGCAAGGAAACCTATAGCTATTTATGTTCATGAACTTTTTTTTTTAAATATAGTGGGCCAGGGATTGAACCTGTGACCTCCATGTGGGAAGCAGGCACTCAACTACTTGAGCCACATCTGCTCCCTACCCAAAATTTTTGAGGACCGTTGGATAAAAGGTCTGATAACAGGGGACCCAAATACCATCACGGTTCTCTAGTTGGAGTAGAGGATTATGGAAGGCAGGTTATAAATGGCCTTTTGGCCCAAATTAACCTCACAGTAGATCACTGGATCTGCAGGCCTAGCTCTATGCTTATTTCCCTTCTAGGTTTCCCTTAGGTGTTCCCTCAGCTGTAGAGTATGAGCAATTTAAAATGAAGGGTGATGTAGAAACTGTTGGCCAAAACACTAAATCAGAAGCAAAACCACATCTCAGAAGGAATTACAGAGATTGGCACCATTTTATAACACCATTCATTTTATCTATTAGGCCACAACAAACATCAAATGGATCATGGTGAATGATGGGAGACTACCATAATCTTAAGTAAGTGGTAGTCTACGAGGGTGTAGAAGTGAAGACGAGATAAACATGTCTTCCGCAGCTCTTGACAAGACATCTTGTCAAGTCCTGAAAGTAAGGAGAATCAGAAACAGTTCACTTTTACAAGGAATGATCAACAGTATACATTCATTGTATTTCCCCAGGATTATGTTAACTTTTGCTCTCTGTTGCAATAGAGTCCACAGGGACCTTGATCACCTTGACATGCATCAGAACATCATGCTGGGTACTGTACTGATTGGACCCAGTGAGTAAGAAGTGGCAAGCACTCTAGATGCCAGAGAGTGAGAAATAAGCTTCATGATTCAATACATGGTCCTCAGTGAAATGTTTATAGGACCTCCCCTTTAAAATAATGGAAAAGGTATTGCAATTTGCACACTACAACTATAAAAGAGGATTTTGTGGGCCCCTTTGCATTTTGAACATACTACACTTAAGAATATTGCTCTAAGCCATTTATCAAGTGCCAAGTGCCAGTTTCGAGTATGGCCCAGAGCAAGAGAGGGCTTCGCAGGAGATTTTTTTTAAGATTTATTTTTCCCTTCTTCCCCCCCCCCCCCCCCCCCCCCCGCCCCAGTTGTCTGCTCTCTGTGTCCATTCGCTGTGTGTTCTTCTGTAACCGCTTCTATCCTTATCAGCGGCAGCGGGAATCTCTTTTTGTTGCATCATCTTGTTGTGTCAGCTCTTCTTGTGTGTGGCGCCATTCCTGGGCAGGCTGCACTTTATTTCACACTGGGCAGCTCTCCTTACAGGGTGCACTCCTTGCACATGGGGCTCCCCTACGCGGGGACACCCCTGCGTGGCAGGGCACTCCTTGCGAGCATCAGCATTGCATGTGGGCCAGCTCCCCACAGGTCAAGGAGGCCCAGGGTTTGAACCGTGGACCTCCCATGTGGTAGGCAGACCCTATCCGCTGGGTCAAGTCCACTTCCCTGCAGGAGATTTAGGCTGTGGTACAAGTTGCTCTAATGCTCAAGCCATTTATCCCAGCATATCTGATGGTGATAAAGGGATCTTGGTGGATAAGAATGCTGTGTGATAACTCTGGAAAGCCCCAGTATAAGAGTTGGAGAACAGATTGCTAGTACTTTGCAAGGCCATGTCTTCTGAGTAGAAAACTATGCTGCTTTGAAGAAAACAGAACTATTTATCATGAAATGGATATGATAAGAACCACCAAGTCATATGTCCATGGGGACAGAAACAATCGACTGAAGCACGGAAATAGAATAGGCTTAAATTTGAGCACATCTAGAGAACACAAATAAATTATGTAAATGGGTGACTGACTCCCTTTGCACTCACCCCTGTAGCACTGACGTCTCCCTCTTAACTCAATCCTATGACTTCCTGGGCATTGCCTATGACTATCTAATAGAACGAAAAAAACTCAAGCCTGGTTCACAGTTGGGTTGCCCCATTATGTTGATGAGTAGATAATATTGGACCACTGCCACAAAAAAACCCACTAAGTGATAGCTCTAAAGAACAAGTGTGAAGGGAAATATACCCATATGTCACAGCTGGAAGCAGTGCAGCTTATGGCTTATTCTATATTGAGAAAGAAGTGGCCTTCATTAAAAATATTTACAGAATCCTGAGTTTGCCTTTCTTGCCTGCGACCACAATCACAGGAATTATAGCAATCCTGATCATCATTATTTATGACCAAGAAAAAAAAAAGTGTGACAAGACACACATTATCACAATGTAAATCTACAGCTGATATTGGAAGAAGCTGGGACCACAGAGCCTTAAGAAGAAGTCTGAACATTTGCAGCTGTTGGCAGCCATCTTGCTCTAACATGTGGCAATAGACTTTGGTGAGGGAAGTAACTAATGCTTTATGGCCTGGTAACTGTAAGCTTCTTTCCCAAATAAATACACTTTATATAAGCCAACAGATTCACCAAGGAATTCATTAGGGCATTTCTTTGTGTTTCTGCATCCAGGGATAGGCTGAACAGGCAACTACAGAAACTATGCCCCAGCAAGAGCAAGGGAAATGAGGTCTGAAGGTCTAGGTTATCTTAACAGGGAAGCAACATAGATTAGCTGATGTGCTGGCCAAGGGTGAGGGAAAATTACAATTGGTAGTGGAAGAGAGAGTTAATGAATACAAACATGGCTTTGGCATCTGCATAAAGCAGAGACTGAAGCTTATTCCGCTAACTCTTTTGTATTAAGTCCTTATAGATATTGTGACTGGCCATCACCTTCAAGGAGCCTCTACAAAGGACAGAATATAATGCAGGGTACAAGCAGATCTGAGTAGTACAATAAGTGAACTGAAATGGACATCTTATGTCACTACTTCAAACCCATTTGGGCTCTTTTGCCAACCACTGCTGCAGGAAACTGCTCTGAGCAGGGTTTGATGAACTTTGGGCAAGTTCAACATGTTAGGCACTCTCTTCTCACTTTCTGCCCCAGGGCTTCTCTGATGTGGGAACCAGTTTGGCATTTCACAATTGCTCAATTTAGAAGTGTCAGGGAAATAGAACTGACAGGAGATATCTGTAAATATTGTGAGATTTTATAAAAATTGTCTCACAGTACTGTAGGGATTCATAAGTCCAAATTCTGTAGGGAAGGCTACAAGCTGGGAACTCAGATGAAGATTTCATTGAATTCCCCAAGAGAAGTTGGCTGGCTGAAGCAGAGATGGAAATTCTCTCTTCTGACTGCAAAAATAATCACTTCTTTTAAAGCCTTCAACTTACTGGATGAGACATCTCTCACTGTTGAAGGTAATCTCCTCAGTTGATTGTGAATGTAATCAGCCATAGAAGTAATCAACTTACTGATGATTTAAGTCCACAAAATGTCCTCACAGTAATAATCAGGCCAGTTCTTGCTTGAACAAACAAGTGAACATCCTAACCTGGCCAAGATGACACCTGAACCCTTCACAGTCTAACCCTGTCAACTTGGCAGCCATACATATCACCTTAAACCATATTTCATCTTTAAATAAGAAACAATAAGAGACATATTTTTCACCTAACACTACTCAACTATCCTGTGTACAACAGGAAATGCACCAAATCTCTCCAGAATAGGGTGCAAGTCCTTGAGCAATATTTACTCTTAAACTTGATATCCTATAACTTAAGCACTATGACATGACACTAATATAACTTATGTCATATGATAAGGGGGGAAGATAGAGAAGGAAACAAAGATATTTGCTTTATGTTCATATACAAAGATACAAGAAATAAGGAAGAAATATTCATAACCGTTACTGTTTTCATTTCTGTAAATGATCACATGGTCATAGTTCATATTTATCTTCTTCCACTACCCATTCATTCCATGTTCCCTTTACCCTCAGCAAGCATCCCACCAGGCCATGGTTCTCAGCTGGACAATGCCTGTGGCATGATCAAAACCTTCATTCCAGAAGTTTCTTGCCTGGATTGGGTTGTTGCAGTTTTCCATTGATTTTAATTACAGGGCATGGTAGTGCCTATGCCTTCGGGGATCTCCTGTATTCCAGGCAAACTCTTCTTTACCTCCATTGTGTAACTGCAGTTGTATTTCTCCTTAATAGAATCAATTACCCTAGTCATTCAGTAATTCCCTTCTTTGCTTGTTGATTCAGAGGCATGAGGTACCCAAAGTAGCCAGGTGGCACTCTTAACTTGCAGTTAAATGGAATCATTGTTATTGTCTCCTGATGGAAGCACTTCTCCTTTTAGAATTAAAACCTGTAGCCCAACAGAGATTATGTTTCAGTGGCAGGAAGCAAAAACATTTCTAGTGGTTCACTAGAGGTAATAAGGAGTGGTGCCACTCCCATTTCCACTCCTTGATTCCTGGACCTGTGAGTCCTGGCCATGGCAGAAACAGCACATAGAGTGGACACTGATTTTGAGCATACAAAGTCTTTTGGAGAACATTACCCCAGCCCTGCAAGGTATTGTCACATAGTTGGCACCAAACTTGAGTCTCCAAAAGGACATGCCACCATTCTATCAATCTAGCTGCTTCAGGATGATAGGGAACATGGTAAGACCAGTGAATTCCATGAGCATGTGTCCATTCTCACACATGATTTTCTGGAAAGTAAGTTTCTGGATCAGAAGCAATGGAATACCATGGCAGCAAGTAAGAATTCAGTAAATCCATGGATGGTAGTTTTGGCAGAAGCATTGTATGTTGGGAAGGCAAACTCATATCTGGAGTATGTGTCTATTCCACTTAGAAAAAATTGCTTCCCCTTCTATGATGGAAGTGCTCAAATGTAATCATTAGCCGGGTAGCAGGCTGAACACCTTGGGGAATGGTGCCATATTGGGGGCTGAGTGTGGGTCTCTGCTGCTGGCGGTTGGGTACTCAGAAGTGGTTGTAGCTAGGTCAGTCTTGGTGAATGGAGGTCCATGTTGCTGAGCCCATGCATAACCTCCATCCCCAACGATCATGGCCACTTTGCTCAAGAGCCCAATGGGCAATGACAGGAGTGGCTGGGGAAAGAGGCTGACTGGTTGTCACAGAACAGATCATCCTATCCACTTGATTATTAAAATCTTCCTCTGCTGTAGTTATCCTTTTGTGAGCATTCATGTGGGACACAAATATCTTCATGTTTTTTGTCCACTCAAAAAGGTCTATCCACATACCTCTTCCTCAGATATCTTTGTCACCAATTTTCCAATCCCATTGTCTTTCCAAGGTCCTAACCATCCAGCTAAACCATTGGCAACAGTCAATGAATCAGTAAAAAAAAAAAAAAAAAAAAAAAAAAGCACCTCTGGCCATTTCTTTTTCTAAGCAAAATGAACAACCAGGTGTACTGCTCAAAGTTTCTCTCACTGGGAGGATTTGCCGATTTGCCCTCACCACTGTACTTCAGGGATGTCCCAGAAAGGGGCTGAAGTGATGTAGCTGTCCACTTTCAGGTGGTATCTGCACATCATGCAAAACCATCTGTAAACCAGAGCCAATATTTTTCTTCCTGAGTCTACTGATTATAAGGAACTCCCCCAAGAAGCCATAGCTGCGGGCTGGGAAAGAGAAGGCAATGTGACAGGAGAGGTGGACATAGGCTTTTGGGCAACTTCCTCATGTAACTTACTTGTGCCTTCAGGACCCGCTTGAGCCCTATCTCATATCTACCACTTCCATTCTACGATGGAGTGCTACTGAGCACTGGCTTAGTAGGTAGGACAACACCCAGCTCATGATAGGCAACTGAGGTCTCATAGTAACTTGGTGGCCTATGGTTATGTGTTCAGTTTCTACTAATGCCTGGTGGCAGGCCATAAGCAGTTTCACAAAAAGAGAGTCATTATTTGGAGAGGATAGCAAGGCTTTGGTCCAAAATCCTGAGTCTGCATTGTGATTCTCCTATAGGGGACTGTCAATGACTCCAGATAGTATCTCTATTTGCCCCTGACAATTCCAGCACCATTGGATCTGCTGGATCACATGGCCCAATTGGCAGTGCAGCTGGCATGGTAGACTGGCTATATTACACAGCCTCCTCTTGTTTCAGTCCCCAGTCAAAACTAGCAACTTTTCTGGTCACTCAGTATATGGGCCCAAGAAGCATACCCAAATGAGGAATATGTTGTCTCCAAAATCCAAAGAGGCCAATTAGGCATTATGCCTCTTTTTGATTGTAGGGGGCACCAGAAGCAACAGTTCATCCTTCACCTTAGAAGGGATATCTCAACATGTCCCACACCAGTGGAGACCTAGAAATTTCACTGAGGAGGAAGACACCTGTAGTTTTGTTGGATTTATCCCCAATCCTCTGACATACAAATGCCTTACCAATAAGTCTCATTAGGTTCAATCAACATGATATCATCAATACGATGGACCAGTACGATGTCTTCTGTGGGGGGCAGGGGGAGTGGTCAAGGACTCTGCAGACAATATTATGACATAGGGCTGCAGAGTTTATATACTCCTGGGGTAGGACAGTGAAGGTGTATTGCTGGCCTTGCCAGCTAAAAGCAAACTGCTTCTTGTGGCCTTTACTAGAAGCAATTGAGAAAAGAGCATTTGTCAGAGCAAAGCTGTATACCAGATACCAGGGGATATGTTGATTTGCTCAAACAATTATACCACATCTGCAACAGCAGCTGCAACTGTAATCACCCCTGGTAAAATTTATGATAATCCACTGTCATCCTCCAAGACACATCTGTTTTCTGCACAGGCCAGATTGGAGAGTTGAATGGGGATGTGGTGGGAATCAGCACCCTACATCCTTCAAGTCCTTGATGGTGGCACTAATCTCTGCAATTTCTCTAGGAATCCAGTATTGCTTTTGATTTACTTTTGGCTATGTTGGGGCAGTTCTAGTGGTTTCCACTCGGTCTTTTCTACCATAATAGCCCTCATACCACAAGTCAGGGAACCAATGTGAGAATTCTGCCAGTTGCTGAGTATTCTTTTCCAATTACGCATTCTGGAACTGGGGAAATAATCACAAACTTAGTCTGGGGACCCACTGAACCAACTGTGAAATGAACCTGAGCTAAAACTCCATCGATCACCTGATTTCCATAAACCCTTACTCTGACTTCTGGACCACGGAGACTTTTTGGGTCTCCTGGAATTAATATGACTTCTGAGCCAGTGTCTAATAATCCCTGAAATGTCTCATCATTTTCTTTTCCCCAATGCACAGCTACCCTATTTAAAGGTGGTAGGTCTCTTTGAGAGGAAGATTAACAGTGTAAATTTTTGGCAATGTAATAGGATCCTTCCCCCAAGGGAACCCAGCTTTCCCCTCATTCAAGGGGCTCTGGGTTTGTAAACTGTCAAGTCTGGGAACTGATAAAGTGATCCTGACTCTGTTTTGTAATTCAAATTTGGCTTTTGTTCACTGGACTCTTCTCCTTATACACATCAAGTAAGAATTTAGCAGACTGACCATCTATTTTACTTCCAGGTATCCAAGCTCCATAGGTCTTTGCAAGTCAAACCATATTGACTGCTGCTTTGAGTCTGCTGTCCATTGTGGTAACCATGCCCACCTTGTTTTTGGTGATTAAGTGCTGCCACTTGGCTTCTGCCAACCCAGGATTAAATCATGCCCATTGTGTTTAAGGATCCCAGTTCAGTGGCAGCATTCCCACAGTAATAACTTACCTACTGAGAAGAGCAAGCACAGAGCTATTCGGAGATGATGGAGTTAGTCTAACATATTTATTCCTCACAGTCCTACAAAAGGTGTGTCCTCTGGACATTCCTGGGGTGGGTGAGAGGTCTTACATGATAAATCCACTCTAACATGCCAATCTCTCTAAGCTTTTGGATCCCCTCATCTACATTATACCATGGCAGCACTGGCATTTTGACTTCAGGTAATGCTGGTCACATTTTGTCCATGTTTCAGTCAACCAACAAACGTTAGAGCCCTTTCTAATTCCTTGTATTAGTCAGACAAAGGGTATGCAAAGTACCAGAACTCTGGTTTAGGTTGTATAAAGGATATTTATTTGGGAGAGAAACTTACAGTTACCAGGCCCTGAAGAGCCCAACTCAGGGTACCATAAGAGGTACTTTCTCACCCAATGTCTGTTGCCACGTGTTGATACAAGATGGTGGGCATGTCTGCAAGGGTTCAGCCTTCCTCCTTGCTCTTAAGGCTCCATGGTCTCAGCTTCTTCCAATCTCAGCTGTAGGCAGACATAAGGCTTGTCTCTCACCCTGGGGCTCATTTGTTTCTGGGCTCAGCTGCTCTGTTCTCTTCACAAGGTCAACTAGACTACCAAGGTTCATCTCTCTTCCTGGGTTTATGTGTCTATGGAGCTCTCTCTTCTGTATATCTGCTTCTGTGTGTCTACTTCTGTGTGAGAGTCTATTTTATCCCCACCAAGGAGATGGGGACTCAAACCAAGTTGCTCTAAGGACATGGTCAAGTAAAAGCCTTAATCTTGATTTAATAAAGTAAAAGTGAAACCTCTGAATCTAATGCGCCCAGAGGAACAGACCAGTTTACAAACACAATCCAATATCTATTTTTGGAATTCATAAAGAATACCAAACTGCCACAGCCCTCAAGTTACAATATTGAATCCAGAATCTCTGCTTAGTGGACTCATATCAATAAATTCAGCCTGAAACAACTTAATATTCCTTCCACCATTGTCCCTCATGCTTACTATCCATTCCCACAAATATTGCCCTGATTTCTTTCTATATAAATTAAAAACTCATTCAGCTCTAGGGAAGGGAAAAAGAGGTGTAATATGGGAGCATTTTTGGGACTTGGAATGGTCCTGAATGACATTGCAATGACTGATACAGGCCATTATATATCCTGCCATAACCTACAGAATTGAGTGGGAGAGAGTGTAAACTACAATGTAAACTATAATCCATACTTAGTGGCAATGCTCCAAAATGTGTTCATCAATTGCAATGAATGTACCACACTAATTAAAGAAGTTGTTAGTGGGTGAAAATGTGGGATATGGAGAGTAGGGCATATGGGAATCCCTTATATTGTTTGTGGAACATTTTGTGTAATCTAAGTATCTTTTTTAAAAAAATAAATTTAAAAAAAAACCTCATCCAGTTCTTTGGAGTATACCACCTCTCCTCATTGGTCACACTTTGTGCCTCACTTTTTGGGGACTGTTGAGATTTCAGTCTAGTTATAGGTCTGGAAGAAAAGAGGGGTGGTGAGGATGTGTTAGAAGAAGAATTAGAAATAACTGCAAACCAATTACCTCCGGGCTATTACACTGCAGTTTCGTCTGATGAAACAAGATTAATCTCTTCAGACAAAGGACTGAGAGCTGTTACCTCAGGGGAGATTGTTTCAAGTTTATCAGGCACAGTGCACACACAGAAACTTTCACGTCCTTCATGTGGCTCTTAAGTTGCAAATTTGAAGCCTTCAGATCTCTTTCTTTTATAACCATAACCAGTATATTTAAGAACAATCAGCCAACAACATTATAACTTTTAACTCCACAAAATTCTGTTAAGGTGTCAAAAATACTCTCACCCAGAGCCTTGCCTCTAATAAGCATTTGAGTAACTGTATCCAATGGTGATATTTTGCATATCTCTATTGCTAACTCATGCCATGGACTATCAGTGCCATCTTGATTATTAGAAATAGTGTCATTAGTGAATTTAGGTCCCATCAGAGTAGAGAACCAATTCCAAAATCCAAGAACCAATTTTAAAATCTCATTCTTTAGATTCTGTTTCTCAAGAAACACTCTTAGTACCAAAGCTGTATTAGTCAGGGTTCTCTAGGGAACAGTAGGAGATACCTGTAAATATTATGAGATTTTATAAAAGTTGTCTCATGCACAAGTTCAATTCTGTAGGACAGGCTAGTAAGCTGGGAACTCTGAGAAAGGTTTACAGTGAATTCCCCAGGAGAAGCTGGCTGGTTGAAGTAGAAATGGAAATTCTCCCATCTGACTGCTGAAATTATCACTTCTTTTAAAGCTTTCTACTGATTGTATGAGATATCTCTCAATGTTTAAGGCAATCTCCTCAAGTTGATTGTGGATGTAATCAGCCATAGATGCAATCAATTTACTGATGATTTAAGTCCACAGAATGTGTCCTCACAATAACAATCAAGCCAGTGCTTGACCAAACAAATGAGCACAACTACCTAGCCAGGTTGACACATGACCCTAACCATCATATGTGGAGTAGTTATTACTGTGGTGGTTCTTTGATCAAAGGGAGACAGGAGCCAACAGGTAAATGCTTCTGCTATTCTGCCCCTCAGTGGGCCATTTGAGACTCATTTTATAGGGCTTCTCAGAAGATTTTAGGGAACTGAGAAAACAGTTGAACATAGTAACTTTTGTTACTACTGACTTTACCTCTTCCTTGTTTCACCTGCCCTCCTCCTTTCCTCTCTCTTCCTCCCTGGGCTAATAATCCCAAGTAAACTACTAACATAATCCTTGTTTAAGCCTTTACTTTTGAGGGAACCCAAGAAGGGTGGGGATAGATCAGGATTTCATCTTTGTACACATTAACTTTCAGATGCCTAATAGACATCCAAGTGGAAATGTCAGGGAGACAGATATACAAATCTGGAGTTCAAGGGGAAAGGCCAGACTATATAAATACACATGGAATACAATTAATTTCCCAACTCTGAGGAGGGCTGTAAACATACAGGTAAATAAAAGAGAGAGTGGCACATACAATTGTCACATAAAGAATATCCACAATAAGCGTTCTGGGACAGACACTCCCTGTGCTTAGGGATTGAGGGACCTTTATAGAGAAGTAAAGACTCAATAGAGATCATGCTGTTGAAAGGGAAGTCATTCCATGAAAGTGAAAAGCTTTCTGAGCAGAGTTGACTGGAACACTAGAATTTTGCTATAATTTCAATAGCAAACAGACCCACACTATTTCTTATGATTTTTCCACCCTAGTTATATCTTCAGATAAACTCTGACCGAGTGTTACACTCTTACATTTTCACAGTACTTAGTCTCTTTTTCTCTACCTCTGTTGTTGGATTTACCTTACTAGACTTAATTTACGCATCTGTTTAATTCTTTCTCCCCAGTGAGAATGTACTTCCTTTTAGGTGGGTTCCCTGAGTTTGTATCTTCAGCACCTAACATTGGCACAGAATTAGCACAGAATTAGCCCTGGTCGTTTGTCATATTAACTAATTAGGAATGCAACCCGGCAGCCCCTTGCAAAGGGCTATGTTGAATGGGAGCAAAGAAATTGCTCCTTTTTAGTACCAGCACACTTATTTGACCTTGAGCTCTCTTCATTTATTTTGTATCTTGTTTTATATTTATTTGTATCTAAACCTTATCTAGCTCAACACTGAATTCTTTCAGGTTAGAATTCACGTCTGAACCACTTCTGGAATCAAAGTGCCTGGCATAAAACAGATGCCAGGAATATGGACTCATCTGCCTTGAGACCAGCAATTTGGCATCACCTGTACTTCTCAAAGTTAAATGTTGGGGTGCAGATTCAGTATATCTTAAGGGGGCAAGAGAGGGTGCGTATTCTAAAATGTTCCTAGACAGCGCCCATGCAAATGGTCCGCGGACCACATCCTTGAATATCAAGATCACTAGAGCAATGTTTCTCGACCTTAGATAGCTACATATTAGAATCATCTGGGAAACTGAAAAGTACTAATAGTTGGGATCCCACCCCCCAGATTCTGACTTAACTCATTTAAGCTCCCCATGCTTTAAGTAGCAAGAGTTAAAAGAGTTAAAAGAGCTTCAGAAATGCAAAAAAAAAAAAAAAAAAGAAAGAAAGAAAGAAAGAAAACATTTAATGGGAACTCTTCTTAACTAAATTGCTGAAAACATCTGAATAAATATTCTAGCCAAAGAAAATATTGCGCAGCACGAAGTCTTTAGCGGCGCACGCCCCACCCCGGCCCTGCCTGACACGCCCCTGCCCTGCCTGGCACACCCCTCCGGCGGAGCCAGGTCCCGCCGCGCCACGCCTCTCCGGTGGCGCCCCGCCCCCTCCGCGTCTATTGGCCACTGCCTTTTTCCCACCGTCTCTCCTGCCTCCGCTACAGGGCCCACTTCCGGCTCTGAGGCCTGTCACGTGCCCGGATATGGGAAGTGGTAGTAGAACCGCCGCTTTGCGTTAAGCGCTTTACTGAGGGGCGCTTTTCAGTAGCGATCGTCACCAACGCCCCATCCCTTCTCCGTCTTGGAGGACCTGCCTGGGTGCAGGCGGGCTCGGTCCGGCCTTGTGGTAAGCCTTCGGCCGCGGCTGCCTGGTAGTCCCTGCAGCGGGTAGACGAGCAGGCAGGCGGGCCCCAGGGTCTGAGGTAGCCTCTCAGTCCTGCTACTGGCTCTGCGCCCCGGGTCAGGGCATCGCTCCTTCAGCCGCCAGGACCCCCTTCTTTCCCGCCTCTCTGGGTGGGGTGCAGAGTCCGGGTCAAGCCTGTCTCGCTTGCTTTCTGGGGCCTGGGAGAACATGGAGCAGGAATAGCAATCCTGGCACATCCCTTTCCGGATCTGCCTTTTAGGAATCATTCGTGCAAAACGGCTCTGATCGGACGCGCTTTGGCGTGGACCAGGAGAAGAAGGTGTGACAGTCTTCCCCTTCCTTGCCAAAATTCACGTTTTTTCCTAAAATTTCTTAAGTACATGGCCCTGTCTCCGTACACTTTTTTCTGGATGACAGCGCTCCATGCGCTAAAATGTTTTCACAGCATACGGGGAACCATCCACACGAGCATTGAGAACAACCAAACTGTCATGCAGGCAAATCCACCAGAGAGTAAATCCAATACAGAGTAGGTATTGGTCTCCTGCCTCTGGAACATGGTCAGACATAGGTTCTTAGGCCTGGAAAATAAGTTCGGAGAACCTCTAGTGATTTACTCATTGATTTACAGAAAAGTGTTATAATGACTGGAGAATTTATTGCTTGACCCTTAGACTATAAATGATAGGAATACTGATGTCTTCATTAACATGTCTATCATGTTCACTACTGTAGCCTACTGGCACTTAGTAGGCATCAATATTTGAATAAATGAAGGGTCACATAGTGCTTTTCATTATGCCTAATTCTTTTATGATGTAGGCCCAATCCTTTCTTGTTTTCCCACTTACTATACATTTCAGTCATTGCTTTTGACCAGAGAGGGACTGGTCAAAAGCAATGGCAAATTCATTTGACCAGTATTTACTATTCAGTTCAGTTTACCTCAAGAGATGTTTGACAGTACCTATAATAAACCCCCAAAATGTGATAGTTTAGCACTCTCTCCTCCCCCCCCCCTTTTTTTTTTTTTCTTTTAAGAGTTAGTTCTTGAGATCTGGAAGCTTATGCTCTCATGAACCAATTAGACACCAAGCGCCTGCTTGTTTAATAAATGTAGTAAGTGCTATAGAAATTGAGTAGAGAGATCAGTTTGTACCTAAGATCTCTATTGAGTCAACTAAATATAAACCATAAATGTAATTAGATATGGATGGAGAGGTGATAACATTTCCTGCATGGAAAAGCACCTGAGCAAAGACTGAAAGCCTGGAAGTGAAAAGGTTGCTTGGAGTGAAAAGATTCATATGTGGAACATTAGGAGAATATTGAGTAAGGGCATGGTATGATGAAATTTGTGTTTTAAGGTTATTTATTTGTGGGGAACTTGGGAATTCCAGAAGCTTGCAATGATATAACTGGATGCTATACTATTAAATAGATAAAGGTGATGTGACTCAGGTTTAGTGCAGTGGCAGTGGGAACAGAAAGGAAGAAATAAATTATATGTATGTGAGGAAATCCACAGAACATGGTAATAGATTTGATGTTGACAGTGGAGGAGGGGAATCAAATAAGACTTGAGATTTTGAACCTGGACATTTGCTTGCTGATGTGGGACTTGGAAAGAGGGAACTTTGGGAAACCTGTAGTTGTTATGTTTTTTTGGTGTTGTTTTGGTTATTTTAAACATTTCTTAAATGCCTGTTATTTGTAATTTGCCAGTGCTGGGAATGCAAAAATGAGTAAGACATGATCCTTGCCTACAAAGAGATACTAGAGAATACAGTTAACTAGAAAACAATGTTGGCAAGTCCTATGCTAGCAGAGTAAAGGGGAAATGTTAGAGAAGTAGAAGTGGAGTTATTAATTTTTTTGTGGCTGCTTCATATAAGAGGTGACATTTTAGCAGGATCTTGAATGAGATGTGTTAGAATTTCCTGGGAAAAAAAGAATTCCAGGAAAAGGAAATTATATGACCAAAAGCCCAGAGATAAGAAACTCAACTGGCCAGTGTCCAGTGTAGCTTGGGCATAGGATTAGACTAGAGCTTTTAGCACAATATCTAAGCCTAGAGCATATTAAGGGTATCGTAATAGCAACATTTGGTAATAGATGGAAGAGAGGTTAGGATGGGTGAAGATGTAGAGAAATGGAGAAGAAAACAATAGGAGAGAATTGTTCTTTGTGGCCTCCATATCCTCTGCAAGGTAGGTGAAGTCATGTGCATAGTGCAGAGACTGAAACTAGAATTGGGAGCTGAAGGAGAGTAGTAAAGATTTGTTAGAACAGAGATGGCCACTGGAAAAAGAAAACATCTAGAGTCATGCTAAATGTTAAAGAATTGTTGATTTAGATATTCAGGATGTATTCAGAGAACTTAGATATGTGCCTTTTTAAAGTGGCAGTAGAGACAGTTTTAGGAGATTGGTAAAACAATAAATTGGTCAACTGAAAGAGTAAGACAATTGAAGAAGATAATGTGGGTGTAGGGAAATGAGCACTGCTTCCAGGCTAGATAAGAAAATAAATTGAACTAAAAGAGGCCAGGTAGGGGGAGCAGATATGGCTCAAGCAGTTGAGTGCCTGGCCTCCACATGGGAGGTCCTGGGTTCAGTTCCCAGTGCCTCCTAGAGAAAACACACAACAAGCAAGAACAACAAGCAGATGAGAAAAACAATGAGGAGACAATAAGCAAAAACAACAAGCAAGGCAATGAGCAGACAAGGAGCAAAAAGAAGCAGGAAGCAGGTGTGGCCCAAGCAGTTGTATGCCTGCCTTCCACATGGGAGGTCCTGGGTTTGGTTCCCGGTGCCTCCTAAAGAAAAACAAACAAAAAATAGACAATGAGCCCAAACAATGAGCAAACAGATAAGAAGGAAGCAATCTTGGGGAGTGGGGGAGGGGAGGAAGAGGCCGGGTAGCCTAAGACTAGAGGAAGGAGGGAGAAGATGAGTGATTTCTGTGAGAAAACAATTTTTGGAATTGAAGCAAAGATACAGATTTCACAGGTTGAGTAAAATATAGGAGACCAACTTTACAAAAGTGTTGATTGTGTTATAAAAGTTCACTGTAGGACCAACAAGATAGCAGTAGAGTAAGGAGCTCCTAGAGTCAGCTCATGCACAGGGCAAGTAGTAATCATCCAGATCTACCTAAAACACCTGTTTGGGAGCTCCAGGAGACCAGAAGCACATCCTGCAACATCCTTGAAAGAATGGAAGGGGGAGACTGCCCATCTGCAGAGAAGATTTCGTAAGCAGAGCACTCCACGCCACAGAGGCCAGTGCCCATCTTCCACTAGTGGCACAAGCCACCCTGGGAACTTTTCCACTGCTGAAATTGGATGCTCCACTTCCCAAAAAAGGGGGAGGAAGAGATGGTTGGGCACCAACCACAAGTAATGATTAGTAAACTTGGCTGGCTAAAGTATAACCCCAAGAATGGCTAAAATTTGAAACTATCCAAGTGAGAAAGAGGCTGGTAGCCACCATTTTTACTCTGCCCCTGGCAAGAGGGGAAGCGGGGCTGAATGAAAGTCATAGTGCTGGTAGGGAGCAGCTTCTTTCCATCCAGATCAGACTGCAGCTCTAGCCTAAGCCCCATCCTCACCTTCAGCAGGGAGGAACCTGGGGGGACCTGCACCAGCCTCTCTGGGAAAATACAGGCCATGCCACGGAGGCTGGTGATTATTCTACTCTGGCAGCACAGGCCACCACAGGAGCTGTTCTGTGGCTGGAGTTGAAAGCTCCATTTCCCAAAAACCAAGGAGAAAGAGACGGTTGGCCACTGACTTCAGCTATGGATTAGTAAATTTGGCTGGCTGAAGTATAACCCTAAGAACAGCTAAAGTTTGAACCTGTCTGGGTCAGAAAGAGACCAGTAGCCACCATTTTGACTCTGCTCCCAGCGTGAGGGGAAGGTGGGCTGATTGAAAATCACAGTGACAGTAGGGGCTGACTTCTTATACCCAGATCAGCCTGCAGCCCTATCTTAGGCTTCAGCCCCACCTCTAGCAGGGAGGAGGCAGGCAGGCCCTGCACCAACCTCTTTGGGTAACTATAGGTACATTCAACTGGCACAGACTGAATAGTTGGAAGTATACCCGAGGTAATTGCAGTCATTTTGGACCCACATGGCATAGACTGCTGCCCACACCTGCAGCTCCATTTCTGTTCCAGGCAGGGGAGGAAAGGCATGAAACTTCATCAGTCTCTCCAGGCAACTAGAGTTTAGGCCTGCACCACACAGCTGTGGTTCTGTCCTTACTCCTGGCAAAGGAGAAAGTTGGGAGAAACTTCACCTGTCCCTTGGACAATGTGAGTGACTTGAACCTCCACAGCTACAGCACCAACTACCTCCTTGGCTCCTACTACACAAACAGCAAGGGAGAAAGGGCAAGAAAACCCTAAACTAAAGAGAGAAACTGCACCCAGAATAAATACATCTGCTAAGCCAGATGCCAAGACACCACAAAAAATTACAGTCCACACCAAGAAACAGGAAGATATTTCCCAGTTAAAGAAATAAGATAAGCCTGCAGATGACATAAAGGAGTTGAGACAACTAATCATGATGTTCAAACAAATCTCTTTAATAAATTCAGTGAGATGGCTAAAGAGATTAAGGATATTAAGAAGACATTGGATGAGCACAAAGAAGAATTTGAAAGCAAACATAGAAAAATAGCAGATCTTATGGGAATGAAAGGTGCAATAAATGAAATAAAAAATACACTGGTGTCATATAATAGCAGATTTGAGGAGGCAAAAGAAGGGTTTGATGAGCTAGAAGAAATGGCCTCAGAAAGCAAACATACAAAAGAACTGATGAAGAGAAGAATGGAAAGAATTGAACAAGGTCTCAGGGAACTAAATGACAGCAAGAGATGTGCAAACAGACATGTCATGGATGTCCCAGAAGGAGAAGAAAAGGGAAAATGGGCAGAAGCGATATTTGAAGAAATAATGGTAGAAAATTACTCAACCCTATTGAAGGACATGAATATCCATGTCCAAGAAGCACAATGTACTCCCATCTGAATAAATCCAAATAGACCAACTCCAAGACACATACTAATCAGAATGTCAAATGCCAAGGACAAAGAGGGAATTCTAAGAACAGCAAGAGAAAAGCAATGCATCACATATAAGGGACAACCAATAAGATTAAGTGCCGATTTCTGATCAGAAACAATGGAAGCAAGAAGACAGTGGTATGATATATTTAAGATACTGCAAAAAAAAAACCTGCCAGCCAAGAATCTTACATTCAGCAAAATTGTCTTTCAGAAATAAGTGTGAGGTGGCGGACTTGGCCCAGTGGTTAGGGCATCTGTCTACCACATGGGAGGTCCGCGGTTCAAACCCTGGGCCTCCTTGACCCGTGTGGAGCTGTCCCATACGCAGTGCTGATGTGCACAAGGAGTGCCATGCCACGCAGGGGTGTCCACCACGTAGGGGAGCCCCACGCACAAGGAGTGCGCCCCGTAAGGAGAGCTGCCCAGCGCGAAAGAAAGTACAGCCTGCCCAGGAATGGTGCCGCACACACGGAGAGCTGACACAACAAGATGACGCAACAAAAAGAAACACAGATTCCTGTGCCACTGACAAAAACAGAAGCGGACAAAGAAGACGCAGCAAGTAGACACAGAGAACAAACAGCTGGGGTGGGGGGGAGGGGAGATAAATAAATAAATCATTAAAAAAAAAGAAATGAGTGTGAAATTATAATATTCACAGATAAACAGAAACTAAGAGAGCTTATAACAAAAAGACCAGCTTTGCAGGAAATACTAAGGGGAGTGTTACAGCCTAAAAAGAAAACACTGGAGAGAGAGGCTTAGAAGAGAGTCTAGAAATGAAGATTATATCAGTAAAAGTAACTAAAAGTCTCAAATGAGTGGTGAAAATAAAATATGACCGATAAAATTCAAAGTTCCAATGGGTGAAATAAGAACTGCCTTGACAGTAATAACATTGAATATTAATGGATTAAACTCCCCAATCAAAAGACACAGACTGGCAGAATAGATAAGAAAATATGAGCCACCTATAAGCTATCTGCAAGAGAGTCACCTTAGACCCAAGGAAACCAATAGATTGAAAGTGAAACGCTGGAAAAAAGATATTCCATGCATTCAGTAACAAACCAAAAAAAAGCCAGAGTACCTATACTTATGTTAGTTGAAATAGACTAAAAAAGATACTAGTAATGTGCAATCTGAGGAGGAAGTTGGGGGAAAAAATCAATTTACAATAGCAACCAAAATAATTATTTAGGAATAAACTTAACCAATGATGTAAAGCACTTGTATTCAGAAAACTACAACTCATTTTTAAAAGAAATAAAAAACGACCTAAGCAATTGGAAAAATATTCCATACTCACAAATTGGAACACTAAATATCATTAAGATATCAATTCTACCAAGAGAACTTGATATCCATAGCCAAAAGAAGGAAAGGGGACCCATATCTCACACCTTATAGTTAACGCAAAATGGATCAGAAACCTAAATATAAAAGCAAGAACCATAAAACTTCTAGAAGAAAATGTAGGAAAATATCAAGACATCGTGGTAGGTGATAAATTCTTAAAGGAGATAAGAGGAGGACTGAGATGGACTACTGATGTTTAATGTATATAAAAGTTTTAATTAGCTTTATTGTACAAGTGTGGAACTGTATAGGGTTGATGGTAACACATTATAGTGAGTAACAGCAGGTTTATAAACAGGAATGAAAAGGATAGTCTAGGGATGTAAATGCCGTTTGAAAGAAAGCTAGAGAGTTATTTAGGGACTGAATAGCACAGTAAACCCAGAGGTGGATGAGAATTGTGGTTAATGGTACAGGTGCAAGAGTGTCCTTTGTGAGTCAAAGTGGATGTACATCACTATTGCAGGGTGGTGGGAATGTGGAGAAGCATGGGAAAAATACAACTGGAATGACCTGTGGGCTATGGCTAACAGTGATAATATATTCATGCATCTAAGCCAAAAATATACTATGTTGATAATGGCAGAGTATGGAAAACGTGTACCAAATATATGTTATGGACCTGGTAATGGTCTGATGATATTATCTCATTGTCTGTGGCAAGTGTTGCACCACGGTGTGGTGTGTTGATGAAGGGGTATTGTATGGGAATCCTGCACATGTGCATTATTGTTTTGTAAGTTTAACAACTTCCGTCATAAAGGTATTTTCAGAAAGTGATAGTGGGGTGGGTTGGGGGAGAATACACCAACTGTAAGATGGGGACTATAGTTAGTAGTAAGATTTTTGATGATATTCTTTCATCATTAACAAATGTCTCAAAACAATGCAAGGTGTTGGGAGTAGGTTGATGTAGGGGACCCCTGTATTATGTTATGCATGTTTGCTTTGTAAGTTCACAACTTTTGTTATAGACTTATTGTTTATGTATGTTCATATATAAATGATATAATAATTATAATAATAGGATGGGTTGAGGGAAAAATACACCAAAATACAATACTTTGGTTGGTAGTAATATTTTGGTAGGGTGCTCTTTAATCATTAGTTAATAATATTGCACAACAATGCAAGGTTTTGTTGGTAGGATGAAGTATCATGTCCCTGTAAGATGTTATGTATGTTTGTTTTGAAAGTTCACAACTATTACTATACACTTATTGTTTATGTATGTGTGATATACTTCAATAAATTTTTTTTAAAGTTCATTGTAAGTCATTTATTTAAAATTCACAATTTCTTCATTTTTCCATAGTGTTATAAGGATAATTTAATTTCCTAGGCAATATATATGAAATACTTCACTTTTAGCATTGAAAAATAGTAATACACATACACAAAATATATATGTATGAAAAGTAAAATTTATAAGATTTTTTAAAAATTTAACTTAAACTTTTTAAAAGATGTTTAGATGAGAAAAAGGAGATAAGTGAAAACTTTTTTATAACTTTGAGATGTAATTCACATACCATATAATTCACCCTTTTGAAGTATAAAAGTCACCAATTTTTACTATATTCACAAGTTTTTCAATCATTACCACTATATTATTCAAGGACATTTTTATCATTCCCAGAGGAAAACCTCTACTCTCATTAGGAATCACTTCCCATTTCCCTTAATCTCAGCCCTTTTCTGTCTCTATGGATTTGCCTAGTCTAGACATTCCATATAAATGGAATCATACATGTGCGATTGGCT
The DNA here is from genome assembly GCF_030445035.2 of Dasypus novemcinctus. Lineage (NCBI taxonomy): Eukaryota > Metazoa > Chordata > Mammalia > Cingulata > Dasypodidae > Dasypus > Dasypus novemcinctus. The sequence continues at coordinate 152,048,047 of NC_080673.1, read as the reverse complement.
TTGTTCACTTAGCATTCTTTTTTATCTTAGCCATCCTTAGTGGCTGTGAAATGGTATCTCATGGTTTTGATTCACATTTTCCTAATGACTAATGATGTTGAGCATCTTTTGATTTACTTTTTGACCATTTATATATCTTCTTTAGAGAAATGTCTATTCAAATCCTTTGCCCAGTTTTTAATTGGGTTGTCTTTATTTTTGAGTTATAAGGTGTTTTTTTTAATACAGGAGACTTATTTTTAAAGATTGACCATTGGGTTTTACAATTTTTTTCTTAAATCTTAATTTTTTCATATTATATTACCTGGTGAGTGCTTCCAAAGATTTTAGAGTTTAGTACCATTGGTTCTCCTCTAATTTCAATTCCATACTTTACAGCTTTTGATTCATGTGGTGTAGGTGTATTAATGTATTAAATCATTCTTCCTATACTTATCAACTATAAATAAGACAGTTTTTGAGTCATAAGTAGAACGGTATAAAGTAGGATGATTTTCAGGGCGAACTTATTATCTATACTCTGAATTTTTTCAGCTGAGAAAAGATGACGGCAATCAAGCACGCATTACAAAGAGATATTTTTACACCAAATGATGAGCGCTTGCTAAGTATTGTGAATGTCTGCAAAGCAGGAAAAAAGAAAAAGAACTGTTTTTTGTGTGCTACAGGTAGGTAGTAAGAATAAGTATTTGTTTACTTTGGATTGTAAATGTTTTCATTGTCTCTGTAATCAGAAAAACTTGGGGGCCAACAAATTTAGTTTTTAAAAATTGTTCTTATTAAATATTGACTAGATACAAAGGAATTTCTGTAATGTTACATATGTGTAAAGTGTAAAGACTAACCATTAAGTGAATATTTGTGTACCTACCACCCTATATAAGAAGAATATTACCATTGCCTGTGAAGTTTCCTGTGTGCCTTCTTTGACCTCATTCCCTTCCCTCCCTCATTAAGAAGTAACTAGTATCCTGATTTTTGGTTTACTGTTTTCTTTATCGTTTTACCATATGTTGATAATCTCAAATAATGTATTGTTTAGTTTTGCATGTTTTTGAACTTTACATAAATTGAATCATAGTGCATGTATTCATTTGTGACTGTTTTCACTTCATGTTTTGTTTGTGTTCATGAGTATTATCCATGTTCTTTCATATAGCCTTAATTATTTCATTTTCACTGTTATGTAGTATTCCACTGGATGAGTGTACCACAGTTTACTTACCCATTCTACTAGTGATGAATACTTGATTTGTGTATTAGTTTCCTAGGCTGCTTAAAGTAGATACCATGAAATGGGTTGGGCTTAAACAATGGGAATTGATTAGCTTACAGTTAGAGTCCAGGAAAATATCCAAATGAAGTCATCATCAAAGAGATGCCTTCTTCCTAAAGATCAGCACCAGAGATCCTTGGTCCTCCACCACATGGCAAGGCACGTGACAGTGTCTCCTGGTCTCTCCCATTTCTTCTGGGTTTTGTTGCTTTCAGTTTCTTGCTCCCATGGCTTCCTCTTCTTTCTCTCTGTATTCATTCTGTTTATAAAGGACTCCGGTAAGAGGATTAAGAGCCATCCTGAAGGAGGTGGGTCACACCTTAACTGAAGTATCCTCATCCAAAGGTCCTACTTAAAATGCATCCACACCCACAGAAATACATTAGACTTAAGAACATGTTTTTTGGGAGAATATACAGCTTCAAAACACTATAATTTATTTCCAGTTTTTTGCTATTACAGACATTATTTCTGTGAACATGTTTGTCCTTGTTTGCTGCTACTTACAGGCGAGAATTTTCCAGTGTAGATACCTAGATATAGAATTGCCGGATCATAGGTATGTAAATGTTCAATCTAATAACAAATTATTTTCCAAAGTAGTTGTGCTAGTTTACATTCCCACTGGCATTGTGTGTGTTCCAGGTTCTTTATATCCTAGTGATCTCTTGATTTTGAGACTGTTGCCAATCTCTGGTAGGTGTGAAATGGTATTTCATTAAACTTCGTCATTTGCATTTCCCTGATTAATAATGACATTGAGCAATATTTTCGTGAGTTTGTTAGCCATTTGGTTTCCTTACATATAAAATTTGCCTGTTCAAGTCTTCTACTCATTTTTCTACTGAGTTGTTTGTCCTTTTACTGATTTGTACAAGTTCTTAGGTAATCTGGATACTCATCTTTTGTCAGTTATGTGCATGCCAGTCCGTGGCTTGTCTTTTGCCATTTTTATGGTGTCTTTTAATAAAAATTTGTAATTTTAGTATAATCAAGTATCTCATCCTAATCCTTTATGGATTCTCCATTTTGCATGTCTTTTAAAATATCCTTCCTTAGCCTGAGGTAATAAAGATATTCACCTATATTATCGTCTAAAAATTTTATAATTTTGTCTTTCACATCTTCGTCTATAATTTACCTGAAGTTGATTTTTGTGTTTGTGATTATAGGGATGTGTGTGACTATGTTCTTATTATATTTTGGCCTTTTTTTTTTCCTCTTTGTTCTTTCATCTAAATTTTAGAATCTGCTTGTCAAGTCACAGGTTTTGTTTAGATTTTGATTGTTTGATTGGAATTGTTTTGAATCTATCGATCAATTTGGAGTGAACCAGTATTTTTATGAAATTCCATTGTCTTGTCCTTGAACATGGTTCAGTTCTCCATTTACTTAGGTTTTCTCTAATGCTTTTCACTAAGGTTTATGGTTTCCTCTAAAAGCTTGGCATGGGTGTTGATAGATTTACTCCTAGGTATTTGTTTATTCCTAGGCTTTTTGATACTGTCGTAAATAAACTATTATAGCATTAATACATTTTAAAATCATTTCTTGCTAGAATATAGAGTTGTTTTTTATATTGCCTTCTGTATCTATTAATTTTGCTAAACCCTCTTATTAATTCTAAAGTTTGTCTGTAGACTTTTTGCAAGTAGTGACTTTTTCTTCCTTCCATTTTTTCTTTTACTCTCTCTGCTGTGCTAGTTAGGACCACCAATACAGTGTTGATTTCATAGGGAATGATTTCACCCTTAAGTATATTTGCTGTGGGGTTTTTGTAGCTATCCTTTAAGATATCAAAGAAGTTCCCTTCTTTCCTGACTTCTTAAACTTTTTTGTTTTGTTTATTTTTTAATCATGAATGAAAGTTATATTTTATCAAATGCTTTTTCCACATATATTGAGATGCTCATAATTTTCCTCCCTTAATGTGTTATGTGGTGAGTAATTATAATTGGTTTTTCTACTGATAAATTGACTTTCTAAAATAAACCCAATTCAATCTTGATGTATTATACGTATTATGTGCCATTGATTATAGGATATACTATTTTTTTGTACAGCAGAAAAAAGAAAAAAATGCTGCCAATTATGCTGTGAGATTGCATTGATATTAAGATTTATCCTGATGCCAGAGATGTTAAAATGTGAAGAAAAAATTAACATATGTACATCTTAGAATTAACAAGTATAATGTTATCTTTTATATATACCCTTGGGTTAAGTTTGCTGGTACAGAATTTGTTTTAAGATTTTGCATCCATATTCATTAGTTACATTGGCATGTAATTCTTATTTTCACACTCTCCTTGTCTGACTTTATAATTAGTTATAAAATTAGGTAAGGAGTGTACTTTCATTTTCTATGCTCTGGAAGAGTTGTGTAGGTTTGAATTATTCATTCCTTGAAAGCAAAAGATTCCAGTAAAACTGTCTTAGACTGGGGTGTTTGTTTTGAGGGGAAGGGTGATTTTTAGCTACTGATGCAATTTCTTTAATGGGTATATACCCTGCCATATTTTCTATTCTTGATTCAATTTTAGTAAGCTACATTTTTTAAAGTATTCAACTGTTTCATCTAAGTGTTCAGGTTTCTTTGCATTCAGTTATTCTAATATGCCCTTATCTTTTTTATTTTAACAGTATTGTAGTTATGAACCCTTTTTAATTCTTAGTGTTGTTTTTGCCTTCTCTCTCTCTTTTTCTTCTTGTTAACTTTTTATTTTGAGACAATTGTGGCTTCCCATGCAGTTGTAAGAAATAATACTGAGAGATCTTGTATAGCCTTGCTCATTCTTGCCAAAGGTTTTCCAATTTTATTATTATTTTTTATTGTTTTTTGGCTTTTTTGATGCTGTCTGTTAAAATTTCATTTTCTCTTTCGTAATTTCTGTCACCTTTATTATATCTTTCCCTCCGTAGTAAATTCAGTTTTCATTAAATAACATCCAACAAAGGGGAAGAATCTCCTTTTCATTGGTTTGTATGTAGAGGGCAGCAGTAGTTTTATAATATGAACAATTATAGTTTAAGTCTATCATGATTAAATATAGAATTTATTTCCAGAAAATATGGTCCTTCTGGAATCCCTGTTTGGTAAATAGCGATGTCCACTTGCCCAACGAGAACCTTCAAGTTACCATGCTAGCGTCCTTCCTGACCATCCAGTAGTCTTCATTCATCTCTCTCTCTCATCTGTTTGTTTCATTCATCTCTCTCTCTCATCTGTCACCTAGTCCTCATTTTCACTACCTGATTCGTGCAACCTCCCATGACTTCTCTCCTAGATTTCTTCAGTAGCCACCCAACTAGTCTTCTCTTTCATTTGACCCTTTCAGTCCATTCTCCATTCTGCTACCGGAGTAATTTCTAGAAATGGGAAACAAGAGCATATCATTTCCCTAATCAAAATCTTTTAATGGCTCCCCAACAGCTTTCAGATAAAGCCCTTTTATGACCTACACTCCATTTTATGCTTTTTTGTTAACTTCATTTCCATCTACTTTGTTTCTTGTACTGTCCATATTGAACTCCTTATTGCTATTCCCTGAAATGGTCTTATGTTCATTCAAGCCTCTCTGGCTTTACGTATGTCCTTCTTTTAGAGCTTTCTTTAGTCCTACTCTTCCTTTAAAATTGATCTCAAGCTTTACTTTTCTAGGAACTTGCCTCTGTCTGTATCTGATTTAGGTGCCTCCATTAGCTCAGCATTTCTCAGTTCTTGCATTTGTTATGAAATATTACTCCTATTTTAATATTATTCAACGAATGAGTGAATGTGTGATAAGTAATTCTAATTAAAGTATGTATTTACTCGACAGTAACAACTGAACGCCCTGTGCAAGTGAAAGTGGTCAAAGTCAAGAAATCTGATAAGGGAGATTTCTACAAAAGGCAGATTGCTTGGGCTCTTCGAGACCTGGCTGTGGTAGATGCCAAAGACGCTATTAAAGTATGTTTTATTTTTTAGTTCTTTGATCTGTGTTCAGGAAGTGTCTTTTGTTTTATAAGATAGCCTTTTGTATTCTAAGATGATTTAAACCTGTGACTGCTGAAACTCTAACCAAGAAATAATCTGAAGTGTATTATTCAACCCTTCATACCCCCTTTCTGGCCCCTATAACCCTGGCTGCTAACAGTAAGTGTGCATGTGTGTATATATATATGTATTTGGTTGTTTTTATTTTATTTTATTATTTTTTAAGGGATTGAGCCCAGGACTTCCCGTGTGGGAGGCAGGTGCTCAACCACTGAACTACATCTGCTAACCTGTTTTTAATTTTTTTTAAGCTACAATTATGCTTATGTACAAGTTATATAAACTAGAGCCAAGGTAGTTTTGTCTCCATACATATCTGTATATAAGTTAGATACGTTTAGTGTTTTGGATTTTAAAGTGTATCCATGGTATGTCATACGAGTTAATTATTTTTCATCTTCATCGTTTTGGTAAAACCTGCTTCACAATCATGCATAATATAACCAAAGTGACTCATACTTATTTCCTTCTCATGAATTAATGCAAAATCACTAGCTGAGGCAGTCAAGCTGGCTTTCTGAGGCCCTGGCTTTGATATTTGTGGCTCAAGTAAAAAATAAATAAATCTTACACCAACATAAACCACATTCAGACTCCAAGGAATTTGATTAATGTGATATTCACATTAAAAGGCCACCTACATTCCTAACAAAACGTTTCACAGCAATACCCTTTTTTCAAGGATCTCAAGTAGAGCTCTTTTGGTTAGATTCAGGGCTTCTTTAGCACCTCCGGAGCTCCAGGGTATGGTTTGCAACACTCCACTTGTGCTGCTGATGAGGGTAATAGCCAGGCTGTACTAGTGTAATTGCAGGTGTGCTAGGATTTAATTCTTGAAGTCTCATACGTTTATTAAAAAGACACAAAGAAGTAGAAAACAATCTTTATAGTACAATCTAATAAAATCTGGTTTTACCCTAGTGAAAACCTGTGAGGTTCTAAAAGCTGAAAAAAAAAAATGATAAGACATTTGAGTCAGATGCAAAAAGAAATGAAGAAAAAAAAACAAAATTTTTTAAAAAAACAAGTTTTACCAGAGTCCTGCATATCTGTAGAATTCACATTTCTTCCAAATGCAGAGAATTCTATTCTTTAACTAAGTATTACACACAAATTGGACCTTTGCTTTATCCCTAAGGAACACCCAATTTTTAGAGAAATGTGGTCTGTGGAAACAGGTTTTGAAAGTGCTTTTGTTTTTGTTTGTTTTTTTGGAAAGAGGATGGAATTTTTTTAAACACTTCGAAAGTAAATTATTTCTATTATGGCAAGGAGTCAAGTGTGGAGACTTGTTTTTTGTAGGTTTCTGTTGGAGAGAAAGTACTTTAAGGGCGTTTCAGAAATGCACCTTTATTAAAGTCTTTCTCTCTCGGATAGTTTTCCACTGTAACCCCAGGTGACTCGCATAATTCACTAACATTGCTGATGGCGTATTTGAATGCTTTCTCACAGCTGATGCCTCATTGCTGACTTGCTTAATGGATTCTTTTTCATTTTATATAGGCACCTTGGTGTGTGTACTCTATATATGGATATAAAATATAAAATTTTTATACATAGCCTGACATTAGCCATTTAGTATCACACATTGATTTGTGTGAGTGTTGCCACTGGAGCACTCAGCTTCTTTATGGCATTATGGGAAATATTCCCAGGGAAGAGATCATTTCCCATCAAGTTTCATATCGGTTGCCAATATGCTTAGTTTTTTTTTTAAGTAATAATGCAATTATCTTTTCATTGTGAATGCAGGATTTAAATTTTTTGACACTTCAAATCTCTTCATTAAGCTATAAACTAAACTGATAAGTAGTTCCATGCTACTGTTATTTGATTGCTATACCACAGGGCAAGTCCTCTTCCCTAAAATATCACACCTCTTCATGTTAAAAGTCTGATGTAACTTCCCTTGTCTATGGCCATATCACCCTGAACAAGCCCAATCTCATCTGATATAACTCCCCATCTAAAATGTTTGTTTACATTTTTCCCCTCCAAGTAATACTTTAAATGAATTGAATATATTATTCTCCTTCAACCCTATGGAGCATTAAAAAAAATTAATGAACAGGTGTCCATCAACTGATGAATGGATAAACAAGCTGTGGTCTATTCCCACGATGGAATATTATGCAGCCGAAGGAGAAATGAAGTCATGAAGCATATGACAACATGGATGAACCTGGAGGACATTATGTTGAGCAAAGCAAGCCAGACTCAAAAGGACAAATACTGTATGATGCTTTAGTATGAACTAAATATATTGTGTAAAATATTTTTTTAAATAATGAAACATGACCTATTTTTAATTGCTTGAATGTAAAGAAAAGTATATATTTATGTTTTCATTTTTTATTTAGTCCTCACATAGTTCTACAATCAACAAAGAAATATTAGCCTAACATGGAATTATTGCTGAAATGTAGCTTAACAAACTTTTAGAGAGCGTAGTGTAATTCCCTCGGTCTTGTCTGTTACTCGAAAGAATTTTAAGGCCCACCTGAATATTTGCCTTTTGAAACACATTTAATCACTCTATGTTTTCAGAATAAAAAACAATTAGAAGTTGTCCCTGCTTTTCACTTTATTTGTTCTTGAAAACCACAATGAAATGGAAGTTTTTTTTCCTCATGTTATAAATAGAAGATATTCCTTTTCAAGGAGTTAGTGTCAGGTCACAGTATAATACAACAACAATAACAATGTAACTCTAAAAATCATAAGGCAGTTTAGTTAGAAAATTTAGGTGCAAGTCAAAACTAGAGATCATCTTCATCTTACAAACGAGGAAGCTAAAACATAAAGCTGTTAAGTAAACTAAGTAGACTTTCTATTTTCTTTTTTTTTTCTTTTTTTTAGAAGATTTATTTATTTATTTATTTCTCTCCCCTTCACCCCCACCCCAGTTGTCTGTTCTCTGTGTCTATTTGCTGCATCTTCTTTGTCCGCGTCTGTTGTTGTCAGCGGCACGGGAATCTGTGTTTCTTTTTTTGTTGCGTCATCTTGTTATGTCAGCTCTCCATATGTGCAGCACCATTCCTGGGCAGGCTGCACTTTCTTTCGCGCTGGGTGGCTCTCCTTACAGGGCGCACTCCTTGCCCGTGGAGCTCCCCTATGCGGGGCACACCCCTGCGTGGCACAGCACTCCTTGCACGCATCAGCACTGCACATGGGCCAGCTCCGCACAGGTCAAGGAGGCCCAGGATTTGAACCGCAGCCCTCCCATGTGGTAGACAGACATCCTAACCACTGGGACAAGTCCACCGCCTCTATTTTCTTACTCTAAGACCTTAGCGGTATAAGAAGGAAATACCAAATCAGTATGTTGTCATTCATCCACCTTCCTTTGGGTGGTTAACAGTTTTTCCTATAAATTTAATTCTCTGAACCATTCTATTAAAGTCACCTGCAGACTTTTAATGGTGATTTTTTTTTTTTAAAGAATAGCTTCAATTTCTTTTTGATTTATTGACATGCAGATTTTACATTAATAGTGTACAAGGATATGATTATAAATAACTTCTCGCATATTTTATTCCAGGAAAATCCTGAATTTGATTTACATTTTGAAAAAATTTATAAATGGGTTGCCAGCAGCACCGCTGAAAAGAACACATTTATTTCGTGCATTTGGAAATTAAATCAGCGGTATCTCCGGAAGAAAATTGATTTTGTCAATGTTAGCTCACAGCTTTTGGAAGGTAAAATTAAATATTTGTGTAAAATCAAATGTATATTTAAGTGACTATCTAATTTGACATTATTTACATTAATTAGAACACTGTGTTACCTTATATTGTATTGGAATTTTAAAATGATGTTTCTTATTACAGTGATATTTGTTCATTATAGAAAATTGATTTATTAAGTTAAATTTAGATATAAACTGCCCCCCCAGGAATAACCAGTATTAATGTTTTGTTATTCTTCTAGTATTCTTTCTATGCATTTTCAAATACATTAAATAAAGAAATTTACATTGTTTCCTAATTTACTTTTTCATATAATATATGATGAACATTTTTCATGTTATTAAATACCCCAACATTATTTTTAATGGCACTGTAGAATTATATATATAGATATACCATAATTTATCAAACATCACTTATTTTTAATATTTCAGTTTTTGCTTATTTTAAATAATCTGGGATGAATATCCTTGTAGCTATATTTTTGTGCAGAGTGTAGATATAGTGGTTAAGAATACAACTCTGGGGTCATGTTGCCTGGGTTCAAGTCCTGTTTTTATAATTTCCTATCTTTGTCATGTTGGATAGGTTACTTATATCAGTTTCTATGTCAGTTTCCCTTATCTCAGATATAGAGATAATAATATATATACTACCTCATAAGATTGTTGTAAGAATTAAATTATTGATATGTGAAAGTGATGAGAATAAATATATTAGCTGTTATTATCAGGATAAAATCTTTAAACATGAAGTTAACTGAAGTATTTTTTATCATTTTATCTTTGGGAATGTTGCTCTCTAGGGATTACTTGTGTTGCAAGGCAAAAACTACTGTTAATTACTGAAAATATATAATGAGATTTATTCTTCCAAAATTTCTTGCATAAAAACATAAACATTGTAAGACAATTGTTTCTATATGCCTTATGGATCCAAATTAGTGGTTTATTCTTTATCTCAAAAAAGCAGTTTAAATAAGAGCCAGTATACCGTGAATAGAGCTTATAAAAGTTGTTGCTTCTCTTTTTATTGAGAAAGAAAACTTAGGTTTGTTCTAAATTATGTATTAGAAAGAACTTAGCTTTGCCCTAAGCTATATATTAGAATTTAAAAATTAAAAGGTTTTTATAATGTTGAACCATCTGAAATTGCCAATATTCAACCATTTTGCCTACAAAAATGGCAGTTTCAGATGGTTCAAGCTATTCCTTTATTTAGTCACTTGCCTCTGTCCCTTCTCAATTTTGTTTTACTGTTTTCTTTTCTGGTTGGCCATCGATCTTTCTCTCCTTGAATGCAGAATTCTTTTATAACACTTACCAAGTAGTGAGTCTGTTACTGGTTTTAGGCTTGATGGTTGGAACTGGAAAAAAAAGCCACATCAGGTCCTGTGATTTCCAGTGGGGCTGACCTTTTCGTTATAGTCCCCAGAGTTGCCATCTCACCAACATAGTTCACAGTGTTTTGGCAGTTGAGTGTTTTGAGAGAATGACTTCCAAGAAATTGATGGTAATTTTTCATGCCTTGGTTAGAGGTTTAATTTGCTTTGAGTAGCTTTTTATTATAATACCATTTCAGGGTTGAACATTATAATGAGTAAATGGTTTACAAGCTTACTGTTCTATTTTCAGATATTGTGTAATTTCAGATATTATTTGTCTCCTGAAGATGTATTTTAAACAAATATGTTTCATTATTTAACAATATTGGAAATTGCATTCTTTACCTGGAATCACCTCATTAAGAAACATTACCAAATCAATGAGATTTTCAGCCAAAATGGTTGAATATTGGCAATTCAGAATTTTAAAAAATCATTTCATTTTTCAAGGCCTAAAACAAAAGTGTAGACATTGTCATGATTACAAACACTAACCCTAATTGACATCAATTTTAAGAGTACCAAGAAGATCCTTAAGGATCACACTTTGAAAATTACTTTCTATTAATCAATAACCGTTGCTTAGTTTAGTGGAGTTCAGGGAATAGCTTTATTAATGCCTACAAACTTGTTTTAATGGGCTTGAAATCAGGTCACTAATTCCCACTTTTTAAAAATATGTATATCTAATAAGCTTTGGATAATGTTTAAAAAAAAAAGAAAAGAAATTATCACCACCTCCCTTTAAAAGCTTATTAATCATCCAAGTAAGTAAGACTATTCTTATTGTAAATACTAGCAGTGGCAACTTTGGTCGTTTTTATTGGTGGTAATTGGATGTTCATACAAAATAATAGGGGCTTCTCTGAAGAATAAGGTTTTTAAAAGAGAAATGTGTTAGCAGTGGAAGTTAAGTTTTTGTTTGGCCTTTTCCTTTTCATTCTTTTCCTTGCAGCCAGGTTAAAAAAAGAAATCTTTAACTTAGAACCTAAAGTTAGCCTGAACTGATACCTAATGTGCTTTTTAAATTGCCTCAATCTTGTCCTCTCTAACAGTGCTTTGTGACTAATCCATTGTGAAGGAGTGTATGGGTAAAGTTTTGGGGCCTTGAGTGAAAATAACTAGACTAAATGCATGAGTCACAGCTGACCTAAAAATAATCCCCAGGAAATGATCTGTTTTTCAGTTTTCTCTTCCAAGGATGAGCCAGTACTGTTTCCAAAAAGATTTAGAGAAAATAGTAAAATAAATATATTGTTTTTAGTCTCTATCTGAAAATGAGTAAGAAATATGAACCCTGGAAATTTAGCTTCATATGGATCTTTCCCCTTTGTAGTTGATTTCAATGTTGTCTTTTTTTTCCCCCAATGTTGTCTTTTAAACCTTAGTTTAACATGAAGTTCGAATGATACACGGGTAGTATTAAAAAATTTTGAACCTGTATACCCAGCTAATATTCTTTGCTTACTTTCCTCTGCTTTTTTCATACCTTTTTACTCTCCAGAACTGCCTAAAGTTACAGAAGGTGCGTAACACCTTTTCTTCTTATTCTATTCTGTATATTTTTATTGCCATTGTTATGTGCTGTTGGTTGCATACCTTATGAAATTGGGTAAAGGGACAAGTTTATTACAAAATCCATAGTGTAGTAAAATTAATAATAGTGTTCGTTATTATTGGCTTCCAAAGAATTGCTTTGTGAGAGAAAATACTTCTGATAGTTATTATGATCATTTAAAATATTTATTTTAAATATATCCTTTTGTAAGGAGCTATACAGAATGCTTTGGATTGTCCCTGCCCCCTAGGGGCTAATAAGCGACATGACAGTTTAACACTTATTTTCACAGTGAAAAATGACAAGGAGCTTGAGAATACCTCTCTTTTAAAGAACTCATATTTGTGTATTGTAATCTATCATTGCCTGTAGCATAAGTTTTAGTCCCTTCTTTTTTTCCTGGGGAGTTCTAAAATACCAAAAGCATCCAGAACTTTTGATTTAAAGCAACTGTGAAAGTCTGTGAAAATCATTAACTTAATTTAGAGTGATTAAAATAATATTTTAGGGGTTAAAAATTATTTATTTCATTTCACTTCTAGCCTCAAGTTGAATACTTAGCTTTTTACAAAATGCCCCTATATTAAATATATTCGCAAAACATTGAACAAAATCATTTATCCAGAAAGCACCTCAGATTTTTGCTTCTTGGTCTTTTGTTATGAAGCATGAAGACCGTTTATACTTTTTTAATCTCAAACACCCATGTTGTCATGGTAGTTGCTCTTCTTTCTGTAGAGTTATTGAGAAAGCCTTTGTAACCGATATTGAAAAATTTTATCAATGAATGTGAATATTTTCAAAATAAAGAGAAAATTAAGTTAATGTAGCCATTGACCCCCCAAAAGTTGTGAATTGTAGCTACATTTTTTGTTTCAAGTGGAAAAAAACATAGCAAAAATAAAAAGAAACAAAAAACAAAGAGGAAAATGTTACCTGGATAAAAAAGGAAAGTAAAGTGTTTTCATGTTTCCTGAGTTCATAATCATTGTTTCCTTTAAAAAGCAACAGTCACCTCAGGTAGAGAAAAAGGTTAGGTGTATTTTCATGTGTCTTATTTGTTTTTGTTTTCTGGTCTAGTTGTGCTTTGGGAAATTGTGACTAAAGCCTGTTTTAACACTTACAAATCAGTGAGTTTGACTGCATGCTCTTTGTTATAATTTTTTAGTGCTTTATTTCATTAACATATACAGTTCTTTTTAGAAATAAAGTTTTTCATATATTTTGAATCATTTCCTATTTTCAGCCACTAAATGTGACCTTTGCTTATAGCTGATCTTAATTAGCTATGAGTAACCATACCATAATATTATTAGTCATTCCTTTCTATTGACTATTTTATTTTGAGTCATTTACCTTTATCCTCTTTAAGAATCTGTTCCAAGTGGAGAAAATCAGAGTGTAGCAGGAGGTGATGAAGAAGCAGTGGATGAATACCAAGAGTTAAATGCGAGAGAAGAACAAGATATTGAAATAATGATGGAAGGCTGTGAATATGCAATCTCCAATGCTGAGGCCTTTGCTGAAAAGTTGTCCAGAGAGCTGCAGGTGTTAGATGGGGTAAGACTTTCTTATAATCTATGAATGAACAATACGTAATAGATTGAGTAGGATGGTGATATCCATAGTTTACTGCCTCAGCACTTAAGCCTTCATAGTATGAGTAGGGCTGTCTTTATGTCTAAGCTGCTTACTAACTGTTATCCATCTTTCATTGTTCTTCAAAAGACAGAATCATCCCTTTTAGTCAGATCAATGTAGACAGTTGGCAGAGGTTCTGGATTTTTGGAGGTTCTTAATATGAAGTGATGGATGTAAAAAGGTGCCAACCAGAAACCAATTTAAAGGTTGATACCCCCAGCCTCTGAAATACTTCAAAACAGTTCCATGAAAAAGAATGACATTTTTCTGGTTTGGAAAAAAAATAGATATGAATTAGAAAGAAGTTAAGCTGATAGAAGTGAATTATTTACCGAAAGGGAACAGAATAAGCGTGATGGAAACAGGAGAACCAGGAAAAAAAAATGGTTGACTTTTCCACTAACATATTTGGAATAGATCTTTTAATTTGTATGCACAGTTTTCAAGTCTCGAATCTAAATTCACTTTGTTAGAAAGTAAGGGCTAAAAGTAGGACCACTTAAATAGCAATAATCTAAAATAAGAGTATTGGATTTTCTTTTAAAAAAACACATAATGAGCATTTAAGGAAAACTCTCAGAGAACAAAGAACATTTTAAAGAATTTACAGAATTTAAATTTAAATGTAAACATTTAAAGAATTACAGAATTTTGGCATTTATACCTGAAAGGTACAGAAGTTGGAGTCTAACTTAGGCCCAGAGAAATTACATGAATTGTCTAAGCCTACACGTTTACAGAACTCACTGGAAGAAAACCAAAAAGAGACTTAAAGATGTTGAAGTGGAAATCGTCTTGGGCAAGTTCGTGCCCCAGCTCTGCTACCTAAGATATGTCAGCAGGACTAAGCCCTGTTGACTCTTACTTTTGATTTACACTTGCAGTTCAGTTATTGTGCATAATACATAAAATGTGTGACATCACAGTGTCAACTGTACAATGATGTTCTTTTAATTCCTTGTCCAATACCATGTTACTTGCCTTCTTCTTGTGGCTTAGTGATTTTTATTTTCTAATTAATATTTCATATAAATTCCAAGGTATCAGATTACTCTGCAGTTTAATTTTGAATTTGGTAGCTTCCATATTTCAGGGATTTCAAAATCATTTAGAGAACAGTGGAAAGGGATGGTGGTTTGTCACTGCTTGCTTAGAAAAAAAGATGTAGTAGTTGCAAATGATGATAGAATAATCTTTTGTTTGCTATGTGCTCTTGCATATCCTATAAGTTCCATGTATCCTTCAAAGACTGGTATATCACTGTTACACTCTTAACTAAGATATTCAGATGTCATCATGCTTTTATTTAGTGATTTACATAAATACTAACAAGTAAAAAATTTCCATAGCTGCTGGAATTGGAAAAAATGTTAGAGATGCTATTGTCTAATGCTCCTCACTTTACAGAAATGAGAATATATCATTAGCAATGATAAACTATGGGGAAGAACCCTACTTGAACAGCCTGTGGAAATTATAAATGCTGAGACATGGTGCCTGACCTTGCTGTAGCTACCCTTAGGAAACACCGTATAAATATTACAACATAAATATAAAGTGATAAAGTAGGTGTATATCAATTTTTATATACTTTTTTATTTTTAAAAAATACATACTTAGATTTCATAAAAGTTACATTAAAAATATAGGGAATTCCCATATGCCCTGCTCCCTAACCCTCCCATATTTTCCCACATTAACAACATCCTCTGTTAGTATGGTACATTTGTTACAATTGATGAACACATTTTGGAGCGTTGCCACAAAGGGATTACAGTTTACATTGTAGTGTACACTCTGTCCCGCACATTTTTGTAAGTAATTACAGATGTACAATGGCCTGTATCTGTCCTTGCAATGTCATTCAGGACAATTCCCAAGTCCCAAAAATGCTCCCAAATGATAGCTATTTTCCCTTCTCCCTTCCCTCAGAAACTCCAATGGCCACTGCCTCTATATCAGTTCTTCCATTGCTAGAATCACAATAAATCTATAGTAGAATACCAGTAACTCTACTCTAGTCCATTGTTCATTCCCCAATCCTGAGGATTCTAGGATGGTGATGCCCCTCTGCCTCTAATTGAGAAGGAACTTAGATCCCATGGGGCAGATGGGACTATCTTGCTTGCAGTTGGAGACTCCCTGTTTCTTGAGATGGTCATTGTCCATCATCATCTCCTTGTTAGTTGTCCTCGGTGAGTCCAATGAACTGGAGAGTAAGTGTTGCAAATCTGTTGAGACTCAGGGCCCAACTGGTACATGGACAGCCCAAAGAGTAAGACTCTTGGACATATACCTATCAACTCTAGTACTAACTATAGGTCCAAAAAGAAGGGGTAGAAGAGCCATGTTTAGGTAAATCATAGCTGAATCCAATTCAGTCACACTGGGAAACATAAATTCTAAAATGGGGCCCCCTGGCTGGGTGCCAAACTTCTAAACTGTCTGCCCTGCCTATAGTGTCTGGATGTCTCCAGAGCCCTCAGGAGCCCTGCTATATTAGGCAATTTTTACTTTGGTTGTCAATGAGATCCTGCTGAGACATGTGTAAGCATAACTTCTGGAATGAACTCCCGACTCACTTTGAAGTCTCTTAGCCACATAAACTCATTTGTCTTTACCCTATCCCTGTTTTTGTCAAGGTCTTTTTCCAGGTGCATTGCTAGTTGGTGCTTGGTGTAATCCCTTGGTACCAGGGAGGCTTATCTCCGGGAGTCATGTCCAATGCCAGGGGGAAGGTAATGCATTTATATGCTGAGCTTGACTTAGAGAGAGGCCGCATTTAAGCAACAAGGAGTCCCTCAGGAGGTAACTCTTAGGAACCCTATACAACTAGGCTAAGTTTCAGTTTCAAAAGTAAAGGTTCATGTCATCATTATTCAAAAGTAAAGGTACAGTTATCATTATTAAAGGCCCATTAATGGTCCATCCTCCTTCACTGGTCACTGCCTTGTACTTGGGATCCTTGTTTTCCTAATAGAGATTGCAGCAGAGTTCTCCAGGATGGGAATTCAAAATTCTTTTGGTTATTGTGTGAAACTCCACCCACTGTGACATGAACATTTGAACACATTCATATGCCTAATAGGTATGCCCCAGGTGAACTGCCTCCCATGTACCCCCTATCTCTGACACCCCACACCAATGATCCTCCCCGGCCATAGTAGCAACCCTTCTCTGGTCCAAAACTTCTTCAA
The DNA here is from genome assembly GCF_030445035.2 of Dasypus novemcinctus. Lineage (NCBI taxonomy): Eukaryota > Metazoa > Chordata > Mammalia > Cingulata > Dasypodidae > Dasypus > Dasypus novemcinctus. Next base: position 152,031,260 of record NC_080673.1, on the reverse strand, counting down.
AATTGAAGCCAAGAAAATAACCAAATATAATTAATAGGAAAATGATATAATAATGATAGTTTTAAAAATAACAAGTAAAATGCAAAATTAAATTTTTTTAAGTTTGAAATAAAAAAATATAAAATTTAAAAAATTTTGACATTGTCTTTCATCACTGTAAGATCTGTTGTCTTGTATGTACAGTGACATTTTCTTCCATATATTCACCCAAAGTCTTATTTTTTTCATTTTGTCTTCGAAGAAGCTTTAGGTTACAAAAAAGTTATTTACAGAATATAGGTGATATAAATCTTTATTATTCTGCTTTAAAGAGGTTTAACAACATTTTATCTTTATAATTCTTTTACACATTTACTGAAGTATTATTTTGTTTTTAAATTTATAGGCTAATATCCAGTCAATCATGGCCTCTGAAAAGCAAGTGAACATCCTGATGAAGTTACTGGATGAAGCTCTAAAGGAGGTTGATCAGATTGAATTGAAACTGAGCAGTTATGAGGAAATGCTTCAAAGTGTAAAAGAACAAATGGACCAGATCTCTGAAAGCAACCACCTAATTCATCTTAGTAACACTAATAATGTAAAACTCCTATCTGAGATAGAGTTTCTTGTGGTAAGTTAATTATAAACTACCAACAAACAAACAAACAAATAGTGATAATATGTAAAGCCCTTTTATAAACATTTTCTCATTTCCTTATAAGATCAGGATTTAAAATAATTCCAAAGATCTGGCAATAGGATTGAATAGCATCTCACTTACAAATTGTCCAAAATTACATGTGCAAATCTTCCAGAACCACATGGACTTGGCCAAAGGTCACATAAAGGCCCTTCAGGAAGGAGACCTTGCATCTTCCCGAGGCATTGAAGCCTGCACCAATGCTGCCGATGCCCTCCTGCAGTGTATGAATATTGCTCTCCGGCCAGGTAAATTCACTGGACATAATGAAATCTACCAAGAACCTGAGTCTAAGTCTATGACTTGATACAAAGTTTTTTGGCTTTTGTTTATTTGCTCTTGTTTATTTATCTATTTATTTGGGAAAAAAGCTTAGAGTTACAAATCCCTAAAGATCCAATTCAAGATTGCTTTCTCACCACTCAGTTACCTGGCGTTGAGGCAAGATGGTCGTTGATCTCTGCGAGGGTTCAGCCTTCCCTCTGGGCTTCCTCTCTCTGAGCTGCAGGCTGGCGTAGGGCTTGTCCCTCAGGGCTTCCTCTGTCTCCTCGCATAGGGCTTGTTTCTTTCTGGGTCTTCCAATCAGTCTCAACTCTCTTCCCAAGGTTAGCTGTAAGTATCAGGCAAATGATCCATCTCTCCCCTGGGCTTTAGCTGTTTGCGCCTTCTTCTTTCTGTCACATGGCAGGATCAAAATGACCAAGTTCTCTCCTCTGGCAATACAAAGATTTTTGACATCTGTGACAAGAAATACATGGGGAAGTGGTTTAGGATTCCTTTATTATCTACACAACATGTTTCAAACATATTCCTTTTGGTGCTGAGAACCCTTTTTATTTTTTTTCTAACTGACTGTAATTAACTCTGGTTAAATCCATGATTTTTCTTTTACAGTCTATAGAATCTAGTGCAAAGTACTTTTTTAAGTAACTTTTGGTTTAGACCAGACAGTGTAAGGTTTTTGCTGGGCCAATGGTTCCAAAACTTGACTGTGCATCAGAAGCATGGAAGAGCTTGTTCAAACACAGATTGACAGATTCCACTCCCAGATTCAGTTTCTGGACTACAAACCTGGAATCCACATTTTTAACTATTTCCAGGTGATGCTAATGCAGGACCACACTTTGGGAACTGACACCAGACTAGATTATTTTTTCTTCTGCTTACCTTTCTTTTATAAGCAAATATATAAACCAGTGAAACTTTGGGTTCTTTAAAACTTAAATATGGGTCCTGTTATAAATGTGTGCATCAGACATCAGAGAATATATTTTTACCTATTCAGTCAGTCAAGAGACATCATTCTGATTTCAGGCCATGACATGCTTATGGCAGTCAAACAGCAACAACAGCGTTTCAGTGATTTGCGAGAACATTTTGCCCGGAGACTGGCCAGTCACCTCAACAATGTCTTTGTTCAACAGGTAATTTTACGTTATTATTAAAACTGTCCTGTCCCTTTAGCTTATTTGTATATTACCCTAAACCTTAAATTCTCATCAGCTTTTTAGTGTGTTTAATTGGGATCACAATGTATTCCTTCACACCTTTGTTTGATTTTAAGACTTTGAAATACGTGCATATTTTGTCATAGATGTATTTAGGGCCTCAGCTGCCCCAAACAATCTAGTTCCTTTCAGTTCAAACTCTCTGATTCTAGAAATCAAATAACTATGTTTATTTATTGCATATACTGTTTAGACATTCGTATTGATATAAGTCCACATTTGTTACATGGAGATTATGAAGAAGTTTAATGGTTGGCTTGTTTTATTTCTCAGTATTTTTAGATGGGAACCAGGACTTCTTAAGGGTTTCATAGGCTCTATGTACTTATACAGAAAATATTCATGTGAGAAAAATGAATATATTTCAACTGTACCTTTCAGTTGATTTAATCTTCATGTAAACCCTTTGTCTACATTTTTATATGGAAGGGGATATTATAATTAAGGTTGTGACAATAATACTAATATAAAGAATATTAAGAATACCTTGGATTTGAATGGAAGACATTATAATATCGGGTGTAATATATTAGGTTTCTTATGTTTTTCACCTCTTATTTTATTTATTATGGTTACTAGGTGAAAAAAACTTGGGGGGAATCTGTTATTCATCAAGAAATACTATCTGAAACTTTGGGTTCTTGTTTTATTTTCACTTTTCAGTATTCTAAAACAATTGTATTTACTATATTTTATTTCCAATTAGTTTACTCAGGCCCTCCTTCAACTCTATAACAGGTCCTACTTTCTTTCGATTCCTGTGAGTACATCAAATTTGGCTCAAGCTTCTCTGATTTTTTTTTCCAAAAAGTTTGCTAAACTTAACATCAGCAGTATCTTTATAAATTATAACTTAACTTACTGATTTACGTTACCCATTAACCATATTTGTAGCAATTTTTAATGTCCTGTAAGCAAAGAGTTTATTTTACCAGAAAGGAATTTAATCTCATTCAACTTGCTTTCTTCCCATCACTCTTTCATTCACTTATTTCCTTCTTCATTTATTTAATAAACATTTGCCAGGTGATTGAGATGCATACTAGACATTGACTTGAATAAATGAGAGACAGTTCTTGTCCTTGAGTAGCTCACAGTCTAGGAGAGGGAGACAGACAAATATATTCAGGAATGATATGATAGTGATAGTTTGGGAGCTAAGGGTGGGAGGGGGAAATTAGGGAAGACTTCCTCAACATTTCACTTGACCCAAAAAATATAAAGAAAAAAAGTAAATTAGAAGTCATATAGGAAATACTAATTCAAATTTTTCTTGTTTCAATAACATCTATTTCTGTGCAGTCCCTTAATATTTTTAAATGATACTGTTGACAGTGATGTTATCCACATTTGTAGATGGTATTAAAAATACCAAGTCAGTAAACAGTGGTCCTTTCTGCACCCTTGATTGTTTCTTGTAATATGCAATTATTTATGATTTTGCTTCTTTGCCTTATAGACTAATGGCTTTATTTTAATGAATGTTTCAAATTTCTGCAAATCTAATACGTAACACATGTGAGTGATGCATGTTAAAAACCGTAATATTGCAATAGTCTGGGATGTGCTGAAGAAGGTGGAGGAAGATGCCCCAAATGCAGGAAAGAGAATTGCTCTCTGCTGAATTCAATTCATCAGGTCACTTAGCAAACAAGTCAGGAAACATGGGTATTTATATTCCTGGTTTTGGGACAAACTAGCTGGGAAAATTTGATTAACCTATTATGATGCAGCTTTTTGTCAATCACTAAATTTTTACTGTGTGTCTCTTATGTAGTCAATCTGGTCCATATGGTAGAATAAGAAATGTTTCCTGTCCTCAAGATACATCTAAGGCATTAAGATTAACATACTTAAAGCTCTACAATGATATATATATATGATAAATTGCTAATTGTAGAACTATGGATTATTTGTAAGTGCTAAAAAGGTTTAATCAAAAGCAAGCATACTGAAGATTTAAGTAATCAGATATGATATTATGTATAATATAGGAATTGAACAGAAACCTTGCAGTATGCAATACAGATTGTAGTAAATCTATAGATTTTTTTTAAGGAAGCTCCAGGGATTGAACTCAAGACCTTGTACATGGGAAGCAGATGCTCAACCACTGAGCTACACCTACTCCCCAATCTATAGATATTATAAAATACATAAATACTGTACAGAAGAATCCAGAGGAAATAATCTATTGCTCACAAAATAACAGTAATTTAAGAGCATTGGTTCCCAGTCTTTTTTAAATCCACGTCAGTAAAGTTAACAGAAATGAAATTGGAGACTGACCAAGTTACCAGGTTTTTTTCTTTTAAAGATTTATTTACTTAATTTTTTTAAAAATTTATGCCCCCTTTGTCCCCAATGGTTCTCTCGTCTGTCTACACACTGTTTGCTCTCCAGCTCCAGGAGGCACCAGGAACTGAACCCAGGAACTCCCACATGGGAGGCAGGTGCCCAACAACCTCAGCCATATCTGCTCCCTGGGCTGCGGTGTCAGCTGGTTTGTGGCATCTGCTCATTGCAGCAGGTGTGGCATCTAGCTCATTGCAGCAAGTGTGGCATCTGCTCATCTTCTTTAGGCGGCACTGGGACCTGAACCCAGGACCTCCTGTATGGTAGACAGGCATCCCAACTAGTTGAGCCACATCTACTTCCCCCAGTTTTTTATTTTACCAAGTAAAGACCTTAAAAGACCATTTTCTTTCATTATCTTCTTTTTTTAAATGACATTTTGACACTAAACAAACCAGAACATAATTTCAGACTTTAAAAATTAATACATTTGGAGAGCAGTTGTAGCTCAGTGGTTGATTGCCTGCTTCCCATGTACAAGGTTCTGGGTTCAATCCCTGATACCTCCTTTAAAAAAAAATTAATACATTTATGAGAAACTCACTCCCATCGTTTTATTTTTCTTTTACTGTCATAAACCAGTAAAAACATCTTTACATTTGGAAATCACTAATCCAGAGCATGCTGTCTATGATGCAGCTTTCATATGAATACTTACACATGTCTCTATTTTAACGAAACTTGAAATGCATTTTATTTAATAGTCACTTCTTACTCTAATATAATGAGTAATACTTTTAAGAGTTGGCTAAATTCTTTTAGATCTTTTAGATCTTATTATATACTCAGCTTTCATTGAAATTATAGACTCCTATCTATAGTTTTTACATTTACTAGAAATTTTTGTACATAGAAAGATATTCAGCTAGGAAAATCAAGCCAGTTATACTAACTAGGATTCTGATATTATATTAATAAGCAGACGTCAAATTAAGGCTAACGAAATTGTTGAAATATTTGCAAAAAGAAATTGTCTTTTTAAAAACTCTTTTGGTTGAATTTTAAAGATTTGTTTTGAAAGGATAACTATGCTCTGCTTTTTTTCTTTGTTCTACAGAGACCTTGTGATATGATTCTATATACCATTCATTACCTTTGGCAATATGATGAGACTGATTATACTAATAACTTAGAGAAAATGAAAATGAGCTAAAGTGCACTGAACTAAAAGTATACCAGGAAAAAAACTGAAGTTGTGGTTTTTTGTTCTGTACGCTTAAGTTTGAAAACTTTTCTTCTTTCAACATATATTTACAGAAACATCATATAGTAAAATAAAACCTGTGTAATAGGCCACAAATATTCAATTGATTTCACAAATATTGTTTTCTTAAGGATATTTCATACTTTTCTAAATCTTAATCTCTGATTAAAGCTAAAAAATCTTATAATTATTTAACTAGATCCATTTTTATGATGTTTGTTGGAACTTTGCTCAGATTTTCTCCTTCCTTTAAAAATAAGCTAAACATAACTTGTCATAATGTAGAAGGAAAGAGTTCCCAAATCCTGAAAATATGTTCAGTATTTAACATGAATGTGTCATTCCTTCAAGAAAGTCAGTGTTAAGAGTGAGTACGCTGGAGTAAGAGTTGGGGTGTGGAACCCCAACTCTTTCACTTTCTAGATCAATAATTTTGGGCAAGTTAATTAACTTTGCTGTGCACCTTCGTTGTCTTATCTGAATAAAGCAGGTAATAAAAATACTTACCTCATTAGGTGGTTATGAGGATTAATGTGTTTATATATTTTTAGCACTTGGGGCAGTGCTTAGTGAAAATAAAGCATACAATGTTAGAAAATTTTACTACAAATTCTAATAACAAATGTACTAATGAAAAGTTATAATTCACTAAATTTTCACAAAATGTATTTGTCTTAGATTGATTTGGGAAAAAATGTAGTCACCTAATTATTATTTTAAAATTATGTGTTGATACTGCACCATTCAAGGTACCAGATTGAGATGCTTCCGGGCTCTGTTTCCCAACAGAAGCTTTGAACAACTATCAAGAACTGGAAGAAACTTCTCTCTCAAAGTCCTAGAAAACAGTTAAAGTACTGCAGCAATAGGTCTAGCACTGAATCAAGAAAAAGGTTACTTAAAGGTGTTATGATCTCCTGGTGCCCTGACTGGCCTACTCTCACCCCCTTACTGGCTCGGTGTGGAATCAGCCAATGCTTTCAGTGTGAAACCCTGTTCTGGGTTCTGTAGAGAGTAGAGTAACCCTCATGCATGTACTGGAAGCTTGTCTGGCTGGCCCGGTCTGCCTGGTGATGCTATGAGGGACCTGCCATCCCAGAATTTTCCCTGTGTGTAGAAGGCAGCTCTCAGAACTGTCCTGCAGAATGCTGTAGGAGGGCAGTCAAGTTGTAATACCTGGGACAAGGGGTTGCTGGCTACAGCACATACAGTACTGTTCTTGAGACCGTGAGGAAACTTTTTCCTAGGGAAGGAGGGATATTCAGAACCATGTAAATGAGGGAAATATAGAGCCACACATGCATGTGCAAGACAAGACACATGCCCAGGAAGAACCAAGAAAGTCCCTGCTCTTTAACCTGGAGCTATTATCTAAATTGACTGTATGGATAAGCCCTGAAGGAAAGCATTCATATAGGTCAATCTGCAAAGACTGAGAAAAGTGTTTTCTTTTTCTCCTCTTCCTCCTCCTTTTTTTCTTGTTAGCATTTAAAGAAAGCTCTGTCACAATACTAGGTAGATGTAAGCTTAAGGAACAGATGTCTCAGAGTCTAAATTCCAGTGAAAACACTTTAAAATATCAAAATGTTCAGGTATCAACAAAAAGTCACAAAGATACGAAGAAACAGGAAGTGATAGCCCAGACAAAGGAGGTTAAAGCATTAGAAACCATCAATGAGGAGTACCAGACCTGAGACATACTAGAGAAAGATTTTTCTAAAATGGTCCTAAATATGCTCAAAGAGCTAAAGGAAAACATGGGCAAAGAACTAAAGGACATCAAGAAAATGGTAGTTGAGCATAAAGAGAGTATGAATAGAGAGATAGAAGTTAAGAAACCAAACAGCACTAAACACCATGGTAACAGAATTTAAGAATTCCCTAGAGACCTTCAACAGCAGATTGCAGAAAAAATAATCAGAGAACTTAAAGATTCAGTCTGAGGAGGAGAAAAAAGAAACAATGAAGAAAAAAAGGAACAGAGCCTGAGTAACCTGTGGATACCATCAGGCATACCAGTATATGCATTGTTGGAGTCTCAGGAGGAGAAGAGAGAGGGAAAAGAGCAGAGATAATATTCAAAGAAATAGTGCTGAAAATTTCCCACATTTAACAAAAGGCATGAATTCACACATCCAAGATGCTCAACTAACTCCAAACAGTATAAATGCAAATAGACCATGCTGCGGCATTATTAAACTGTCAAATGCCAATGATAAGAGATTCTGAAAGCCACAAGAGAAAAGCAACATGTCACATGCAAAGAACCTCAATAAGATTATTCTTATTGGAAACCATGGAGGCATAAAAACAATAGGATGACATGTTTAAAGTGCTTAAAGCAAAAAATTGTCAACCAAGAATTCTATATCCAGCAAAACTGTCTTTCAGAAATGAGGGTGAGATTTAAGATATTCCCAAATATATAAAAGTCTAGAAAGTTTGTCACCATTAAACTGGCCTACAGGAGATTCTAAAGAGAATTCTGCAGATTGAAGGGAAAGAACAATAGACAATAATATATCAAAGCTACATGAAGGAAAAAAGATCTCTCATGAGGTTAATGACATGAGTAAATATAAATACTAGTACCGTTGTATTTTTGGTTTTTAACTCCACCTTTTACTTCAGAATCTAAAAGGCAAATGCAGAAAACCTAATGGTAATCCTAGATTTGGACTCATAATGTAAAAACATGTAATTTGTGGTAAGAACTATATAAAGGTGGGGGACACACAGAGGTAGAGGAACACAGTTTCTGTATACTATTGAAATTAAGTTGTCATCAAAGCAAACGAGAATATAATAGATCAAGATGTTAAATTTAAGCCCCATGGTAGCTACAAAGAAAATATCAGAATGTGCAAACTCATAGAGACAGAAATTAGAGTATAGGTTGCCAAGGGCAGGGCAGTTAGGGAAGGTAGAGGGGGAATCGGGAATTAATGCATAATTGGTATAGGGTTTCTGTTTGGGGAGATGGGAAGGTTTTGGTAATAGAAAGTGGGAAGGGCACCACAATATTGTAAATGTGATTTATCCATTGAATGGTATGCTTGGGAATGGTTGAGATGGGAAAGTTTATATTATGTATATGTTCCCACAATTAAAAAAAAAGAAAGAGTGAGCAACTAAAGAGACAGTGACAATTTAATGCAACACATGTTCCTGGATGGGATCTAGCAAGGGAAGAGAAAAGGCTCAAAGGGACATTTGAAAAATTGGAATATAGACTGTAAGCTTTATATCAATGTTAAGTTTCTTGAACTAGATAATGCTTTTAAGGTAACTGTACTTTAGGTGGTAAGATAAATGAATATCCTTGTTCTTAGGAAATGTACATGGCAGTATTAAGTGTTCAAGGAGCATGGTTTACACAACCTACACTCAAGTATCTATTTATTATATTATAGTTATTTTGGAAGCATTTTCTCTAAAATTAAATCCTTTTTAACACAAATACCATTCAGTCTATCTTAATAGTAATGGTTTGATGGTAATGATGTTCTTAATGTTACAAGTGAATTTTTCAGATGATGGTGATGTTCAAATGCTGTTTGCAAAAGAAAACTTTGAATAATAATGTGAAAGAGCTTTGTAAACTGTAAAATTCTCTACAAATGTTAATAATTAAAGTTATTCTTCCATTTTCAGGAGGTTTTTAATGATTAAAGAGGTTTCCTGGCACTAAAGTAAATAATAGAACTTGAGTAATAATCTGAGTAAACAGTTGTAGAAGAACATAAAGCATTTTGAGTCTTGAATTAATGAGGAAGACTATTTTTGGATAATGAAAGGTACTTCATATTGATATTGATGAAGAGCATATTTGGAAACCATTTATAAGCCATAACAAGTCTGTCAAATGTTCTTTCCCTTTATTCAATATAATTAATTAAGACACAATTTGGAGATAAAATTACATCAATAACTATAATATCTATGCATGCCTTATATTTACAGTATGGCAATTAAACTTTTCTGTAGTGTCAAAGTATTGAGCTTTAGCACCTGTAATTAGAGTTTAAATAGTAGTCCATGGTTTTATATAATATTATGTGTTTTATTTAATATTATTAATTTTGTTCAAGTTTATTTTTAGCCTTTTCTTCATGGAAAAGATGTGGTCTCCCAAGCATTCCAAAAATGCAGAATTGTTCCTTTTTTTTTTTTTTAAACACTGAAGCTCTTAGTATGCAGTTACTCTGTTAAAAGACATGAATATTTTAAATTCAGTTAGCTGTACAGAAAGCAGGACCACACTCCCTTATCTAAAACTCTTGGAGTCAGCTGTGGTTTTAGACTTTTTCAGATTTTATGAAAGTAATACTTTGAATATACAGTATATTATATAACACCCCCAGCAGGATCTGGGGCAGGACCCCATAATCAAACACACTAATATTTCTGCAGCAAAAAATATGATGAGTTACTGCCAACACTATTAACAGCCTCATTTCACTTCACGTTAGATTTTGCCTCTATGTTCTGATTCTTGTTATATTGAATTAGTACCGTTTTTTGAGTACTTTTCTGCCATCTCTGGTACAATTTCCTAAGTTAAATGAAGCAGATATCAATAAGGTGAATTTTAAAATATATATTGGTTGCTCACCCAGTTTTACAGGTAATTTCTGTATATTTGATCCTATTTTTCTTTTTATTTCCACTTTAAATTGATGCTATAATCTCACAAGAAGAAAATTCCCCAGGAGAGTAACTTGAAAACTTTAATAAAGAAAGGTCTCAGATAATGATGGAGATTTTAGTACTGGGTGTATTTTACTCTTTATTACTCTAAAGTAACTTCTTAATTACTAGGGAGCTCTTTATTCCCATAGGCCAGGAATTATTCTTTCTGTATACTCTGTATTTAAAAGAATTTTTTTAAAACTCCATAACCATCAAGTTCTTATTTTGTGTATATAGTAAAGAATATAATTAGGTAGATGATGAAATCCCTTTTAAAGTAAAATAATTTAAATTCTTCACATTGGTGATGTTTAGAAGTTATTCTTTTTTGAGTAATACAATATACATTTATAATTGCCTTTAGGTAACTTTACCAGGAAATGAGTTAAACAACCCCCCAAATCATGTTGTTTAATTCAGTTTTCACAAAATGCTAAAAATAATAATAATAATAATAACTCCTGACTATCTAGGCAAATCAGATTGATTCAGAATGACTTCAAATAAATCTGGCTTGTTTTGCCCTTTCCTAGTTCTTAGAAAATTGTTTTTTGGGGGAATCTACTCTTAATCTTTCAGCTCCTGTCTCTTAGACACTGACTTGGACTTCTATAATATGCTGATCTCATAGCAGAGGAGAGCTAGATAATCTTGAGAATAGAGGGCTGGAAATATTTTTTCTTTTTCTTTTTAGTACCAATAACTTGTAGGCAATTGCAGTTTTTTTTTTTAGTCTGGTTAAAATGATTTTGTTTGGCATGTTTTTAAAACAGAAGTGGGACTCAGATGACCAAAGTTCCAGTTCTAGCTTTCTTCCAGGGCACACTGAGCAAATTACTCAGCCTATTGAGCCTGTTTCTTCTTTAAGAACAGGGGTTCTTAACCAGGGGTCCGTGGAAAGATTTTAGGGGGTCTGTGAGCCTGAACTGAATTTTAAAAATCAAATTATTATCTTTATTTTCTCTGATCTCCAACTGAAATCTAGCATTTCCTTCACTTATGAATGTCCATAATAAATAAATTACAGTAGTATTCATTTTATCTGACTGGCAAAGGGATCAAAATGGAACAAAAAAGGTTAAAAACCCCTGTTTTAGAAGATAAGGTAATTGGATCAGATGATCTACCAGGTCTATATTTTCCAAGGCAAAAGTTAGGATGCATCATCTGTCTAAGGCTGTTCATTAACTATTTATTTTTATAAAAGTCTTTTCAAGGTATAAAGACAAACTCATGTATAGTTATTAACAAATCACTTTAACAGAAAAACTTTAATTGCATTATTAGGAATTTTCTGGAAAGTCTAGGATATAGTTCTCTATGGTCCTTCCTAGATCTAAAATTCTATATACTAAATATTTTTATCTGTTGTTTTAAATCTGTATACTCTAAACTATTTTCATAAATATAGAAATTCTGTTTTGAATTACTTTTCTATGGTGTTTCTTAATATAGTCTGTGTCATAAAGTTGTTTTGCTTAGTAAATTGTAAAACAATATGGTATGCGAGACAAGCTTAACTAAAACATTGATTCTCATTTTGAAGATACAATGAGTAGTTGGTTTATCAGAGTGCCATTCTTGCCTGATTATGGTTATTTTATAGTGATGGGTTTACTTGATAGACAAAAGATAAAGAAGACAAGTAAGTACTTGGTTTTTATTTTTCTATGTTCTGTTGATTTTGCTTTGCTGCATTTGGTCATTGCTTTGACTTTTCAGTTGTAGCAGTGTTTTTTTATACTGTCCGTGGTATTTATTTACTTATTTACTTGTTTTAGGGTCACGATCAGAGTTCAACTCTTGCTCAACACTCAGTTGAACTGACTTTACCCAATCATCATCCATTTCATAGAGATTTGCTTCGATATGCCAAGCTGATGGAATGGCTAAAGAGTACAGATTATGGCAAATATGAGGGACTCACAAAGGTATGGATATGGCATCATTTACTCATTGAATCTAGAGCATAAATCTTTTAGAATCAAGAGGTCATGTATTTATTTCCCCAAATAACCTTTTAAATACTGTAGTACACTATTTGCAATGGTAGAAAATTTAATTTCGAAGTGCTCAGTAACAAGTGATAGCATTTATTTTATGTACTTGGATAAAGTAGAGCTAAATTTCAAAATTCAATATAAAATAATATTAGGCCATGCTCTAGCCTGACACATCATTGAATTTAGTTAAATGCTATAATGATTTCTTGAGTTTCTTTATATGCAATATAGAAACTGTAGGGAGTATGAAGATGTGTAAGATTTTCCCTCTAAGAATTTATCAATTAGTCTGATAAACAAGTACTAAATACTTCTTTATTAAGCAAACATGTCACTATTCCAAGCATGTGGGCCTAACTAACAAGACTCTCTCCTTAAAGAGCTTTTAAGTCTAGCTGGGAAGAACAATCATACTGAAAATAATCAGCAAAAAATTAAGCGCCAAACTAGAAATGAGTTGAAATATATGACAGTTTAGAGAAAGAAGAAACCATTATCCTGAAGGCTTGGAGAAAATATATGACTTGAATTGGATTTTAAATAATTGTGGAAATAGAGGAGCTATAGATAAAAGGGAGGGCATTGCCGGAGTAGGGAGCAAGACATGTGGACAAAGGCAAGAAAAAATATGTCCTTTTCCAAGGATAATGAGGAAAGCCTTACTGAAGCAGAAATTTCATATTCTGGAGCAGTGAATAATTATGTTGAAAAAGATGAGAATTCATCAAGCAGGGGGGATTAGACAAGATGGGAGAAGTTAATTAGGAACTTCATGTAATAATTCAGATGATATGAGGTCTTGAACAACCAGGAAGATCGTGGTAGGACTGGAAAGTGAAGAGAAACAAAAAGAGAGACTCCAAAGTCATATGGCACAAAATGATGCCAAACTTGCTAGACTTGGAAACTAAAAGAATAGTGGTATATTCCACTGACTGCAATTCAGTAATTGGGGAAGATAAGAAGATTCTTAGTGCTATAAAGAAAAGAAAGCGAAAAAGGGGAAACAATGCCAGGACTAGGGAAGGTTTTTCAAATAGCATAGTCAGAGAAGGTGGCAGGAGAAGGTGATACATAAGCCCAGATTTAAAAGATAAGTGGAATAATTAAAAAAGAAAAGATCAATGGGAATGAACACTGTGGTTTTTTGGGGGAAAGCATTCCAGGCACAGTGTCTGTGCCCCTAAGTTGAGGGTGATCCTGGTGTGCTTGAGGGGCATTTAATGAGCCAGAGGCAGAGCCTTAGGACAGGTGGGATAGGTAAGGGTAGAGGTAGAGCAGGGCAGTTTGGGAAGGGACTGGAATTACCAGTGTAAGTGTCTGACTTTTACTGTGAGTGAGATGGGGGGGGGGGTGCTGGGGGGAGGGTATTTGAGAGCTTTGAGCAATATGGTGACATGATCTGACTTGGATTTAACAGATGACCATGACAGTTAGAAACCATAACATATGGCACTTTTCTGGTATGCCTTCTGTGGCCTTTAATATAGGAATTAGCAAGTCACTTGTTTTAAAAGATGAAGCCAAGAATTGCTATCTGTCTAACTCAAATATATAAAATATATAAATAGTTAATGATATTCTGGATATTCCTGGCTGAAAGAGCAGTTTAATTCTGAAATACACTGAAGAAACAGATGAAATCTTTTTTTTGTAAGTTTTATGAATTTAGAGTTTAGAAATAGAAAAATCCAAGTAATGCGTAAGCCATTTTAATTTTAGTAATTTTTAATAATAATTTACGTAGGTAATGTGATCCTAAAAGATCTTGAATTTGAAAAAGTTTCATGTTTTTTTTTTTCCAGTAGAGTGGAGATCCTGAAATGGTTCATGTAAAGGATCTTTCCCCTCCCAAACCTCTTAATGTGCTCGTGCCCAAAAATTTCTAACTGGGAATTAGGTAACAAAATCATCCTTTTTTTCACTTGTAGAAATTATTGCTAGTTTTGCTAGTATTTTCCCAGTTTTATTTAGAGGAGCTCTCTTTTCAAAGCGTTTTTAAAATGAAGATTATCTTCTCTTAGGGAATTAATGTCTGTACATGAACCCATTTTATCTCTATACTTAATGAAATAATTATTACAACTCCTTTTGAGCATCTTAGGTTCATGCTTCAGGAGAATAAAGTAAGGTTAAATAGAAATTTACGAGAAGGCTGATGATAAGGAAAAGGCAAATCATGCATTTCCAACAATATGTTCAGATCAACCTATTTGGTAGTAGGATATTCTTAAATATCAATCTTCCTGGATTTTTCCTTCCAAGTGTCTTTGGCCATTTAAAGCAAAATCTGGTTCCTTCTACTTCCAAAATAAAATGATAAGAAAAGGGGATATAAACCCTGACAAAATGAATAATATGTCATAATTATAATAAAAATACTTTTCAAAAAGGATGTTCTTCTCCTGAGGTGTTCACTTATATCTTATCTGGCTAGCTATTTTAGGTAAGATTATTTTTGTTTCTCAGAATTAGTCTTTTAAGTGTTATTCAACTCTCTTGTTGTGTTGTGTTGTGTTGTGTTGTGTTTTCATTCAACAGAATTCTGATTTGGAGATATCTTAAGGGAAAATATTTATATTACTGGAATTCTTTGCCTTTTGAAGTTTTAGGAGGATTAACATTTTGAATAATTAAACATAAATTATATCTCCTTAAGAGTTTTGTGCCAACAAGTGCTTTGTCCCCTAGTGAATATTCAAATAAGTAATCAATAAGCTTTTTGCCTAAATCTCAGTATCATTGCCATATCTTTATTTATAATGCAGTATTCATGAATGTAATTTCAAGTGAAGAAACAAGATTGTAGCCAACCTAGATGATTCATGGAATCATTCTGTGCTCAGAGTATTTTTGATTGACAATATTAATGAGCTTTCCTATGAAATTGGCTAATTTCCCAGGAATGTGTTACTTCATCCTGTAGTTCGAGCTTTTGACAGATGGTGTTTTGCCTCCAAATCTAACCTTGGCTGCTAAAGTGTTATCAAAAATGGGATTATTTTTCTTAAAAGAATAAAAAAAGAATGAAAGAAGAAAAGAAAGAGGGAAACAAACCAGTGTTTCTTTAGTAAAAAATAATAATTAAATCCAGATAGCTATTTTGCAGTTTGGTTGGTTGTACACAGCTCACACTTCTTGGCAGGAAAGGGAAAATCCCTCCTCTACCTTTCCAGATTCTTTAGGTATAAGAATCACTAGCCATCACCCCATTTGTTCTTATGGCTGAATCTAATCAAAGTCCTGATTTTGATGTGCATAATTAGGGACTGTAGAAAATAAGGGTGCTTTGGTCCCATAGTTTAACTACCCAGATTGTCTCCTCTCAAGCTTGATGACCCCTGACTGTGGCTCTGGATTATGCACGTAGGGCAATTAATAATAGAGTTGATCCATTTGTACTTGGATAGGATATTAGTCAGCCAAAGAGGTGCTGATGCAGAGTGCCAGAAACCTATTGACTTTTATAAAGGGTATTTATTTGGGGTGAAAGCTTACGGTTACAAGGCCCTAATGAGTCCAGCTCAAGGTACCATAAGAGGTATTTTCTCACCAAAGTCTGTTGCCATGTGTTGAAGCAAGATGGTTGCCTATCTCTGCAAGGGTTCAGCCTTCCTCCTTCTCTTAAGACTTCCTGAGCCCAGCTTCTTCCAATCTCAGCTGTTGGCTGGAGATCCTGTTTCTTTTAGGCCTTCTCAGCTGCTCAAGGCTTCGGTCTCTTCAGCTGCAAACTATTAGGTGAATCACTCAGCTCTCTCTGGGGCCCCAGGATCAAAACAAAGTTCTCTCTCTTCTTCCATGTTATCTTCTTTTGTGTGTCTTCATGAGTGAGTGTCCATTTATGTAGCTCACCAAGGGGGTAGAGACTCAACCCTGAGTTATACCTTACTGTCATGGTCGAATCAAAGCCCTAATCTTAATAGAATTTAATCAAAGACATCTCACCTGAATCTAATACAATCAAAAGGAATCACACCCAGAGGAACAGACCCATTTACAACATAACCTCTCTTTTTTGGAATTCATAAATAACCTCCAACTGCCACAGGTAGGAAATGAATCTTCCTCTCTTAATAACCTCTGGATATTAACAGTGAGTCCTGAAGATTCCTGAGACGTCTTCTCTCAGCCTAAGGTTCACTTGACAAAGAGTAAAACATGGAGTTTTCTGTAAGAATCCATAATCAGCTTAAAATAAAGTTGAAAGACTGCCTGAGGTAACAGAATGCTTATAATCATGAGTTAAATTTTATGTTTAGTGTTGTATACAGCAGCTAAAAGGAATACATACTCAAAGTGAGAGTCATCTTTCAGTATTTGGTCAGTGAAGGAACAGATACCATCACACCTGTCTATAGTCTTTCCCAACATGGAGTTCTATTAAGTACCTGGAAAAAAGGATTTTCAGTCATTTGAGCACCTTAAAAAAGTGAGATAGCCCAATGAAATAGCAATTACTTTGAGAGTATATTTTAATTTATATTTGTTTTTAAAGTTAGGCAGAAGTCACGGGGAAGAATTGCCCATTCAATTAACTTTTCTAGCAGAGATTATGTGGGAAGTATATATGGCCTAATTATTGAGAAAGCTTGGATCTGTATTATGTTTGATCAAATACTATTTTATAATGATATGTCTGTAAAATATCTAACAAAATCAGTGGTGAAATATGAGTCAACATACAAATATGGACATAATGTATACCTTTTGAAAAGTGCATCTGATTTTTAAATCAAGGTAAACCTGTTCTAAAAGTGAACATGTCAGTTTGAAATAATAAAGAAAATTGAAGCTTGGAGTCTGTGATAAACGTAAAAGAATTACCAACTACAATTTTTCTGCTATGGATTTATTTAAATTTAGTCAGCCTCTGTCAATGGCATTTAACTAGGACTTGGAAAAATGTGTAGTCTTCCACTGTTGAGGAATCCCTCCTGGTATAAAATATTTATACATGATGATAAGAAGATGACAAATAAATGCATTTTATGCTAAATGATAGATGCTTTCCTTTAAGCTAGAATAAATCAAATCTGTTTTAAGAAAATTAATTAATTATGAAAACTGTAGGATACACTCATTAAATTCTTACTGAAATAACCTATTTGAGTGTAATACCCCAAGATGACAGTGTTTCAGTGAAACTAAATGTACTCCTTCATTGTCATTGCCAGTGTTTGATCATTTTTTAAGCAACATAGCAGTATGGACAAAGAAACTTAAAAATTCCCATATTCATTGGTCCTGTATTTCCACTCATAGGAAATCATTCCATGGAAACAGTTTACAAAAAGCTTATTGCAGCATTGAAACTACTGAAGTGTCATGTGCTAGGTGATTAGTTTATTAAATTGGGATACATCAACAAAATGGAATACTATGTGGTCATTTAAAAAAATCATGAAAACCTAAAAATCATGGACTATGTATGTGAAAATAGCTCTGACTCAAATAGTCTATACAATATGATTGCAGCTATAATTAAAATATGTGAAAGATAATATGTAAACTTGAAAATAGAAGTCTGTTTTTATTATTTCATATTTTTTTTGTAAATTGTTAATGTTATAATGTCTATTCAATTTTTTTAAAAGACCAAAAAATAGCCTCCTTTTTTATCCTGTGAAATTCATCCAAGTTTTAGCTTCCAAAATTTAAAACAAGCATGAAGGATTAGAGAGGGTTGAAAATGGAAATTATTGTTTGTTTTATTAATAAGAAGTACATGTTACTTTTATTTAAAGAATTACATGGATTATTTATCACGACTGTATGAAAGAGAAATCAAAGATTTTTTTGAAGTTGCAAAGATCAAGATGACAGGCACAACAAAAGAAAGCAAGAAGTTTGGTAAGCCTAGACACCTCAGTTCGTTGTCTTCTTTTCATATTAAAACTGGTTTTATTCATAATAAATAATTCTAAGACTTTTTAGGCAAAGCGGTATAAGATACAGTAGGGGAAAAAAGATACAGTAGAATTCATGAAAGAGTAGGTTTAACTAAATTGGTTTGATTTATAGGTATTTCACAGAACAAATATTAGGTATTTGGTATTAGGTGTTTTTTACTGATTAAAATTCTGCAGTGTGTGAATCTGACAGTTATTCAATTGTGTATTCACACTAAAATAAAGTACAGTCTGGTAGAGAAAGTATTAGGCTAAGAACTAGATGTTGAGAGTTCAGTTTCTAACTCCCTGAAAGACCTTTTATAACAGTTGGGGCAAGTCATTGATCTCTTAAGACATTGCTCTCTGCAGAGAAATGAGAAAACTTCCTGGCTTCTCCTTACTTCTTACTAGCCACTTGGAATCACAAAGAAGTTTTAAGTGTTTTCTACCCTGCCAAAGGGCTATAAATGCCGCCAGAATTTCTCCTGTAATTATACCTTATTTTTCCAAAGAGATATTTTAAGAACATATTTTGTTGTTGTTACTTGTTAAGTGTGTTAACTGAACCAAAACATTTTTAGGATAGCCAGTGAAAGTATCAAGTTGTGAGGGAGGTGATTTACCGAGGCCACATTCTGCTCTTGCATGCACCCATCCCTGGAGTTCCTTTTGGATGGAGTTCTGTGCCTATTCTAGTCAAAACCTGGCCTTAAATGGCTAAGATGTGTACTCCTCAGTGTGTCTGCATCTCTCCCCTTTAGAATAATGAGTTTAGCATTTGCTTGTTGAAAGGAGCCTTTGCCCTAAGTAACTGTAGGAAACAAGACTGAAAATTTGTAGCGTATCTTTCCATTGTTTTTTAGGAAAGAAAGGACTGTCTTTAGTGGGCAATTATTTTGTAATTCACTATTTTTTTAAAAATGAAGTACTAATATATTGATTATGCTAGTCCAGGCATTTAAAATGGTTTGAATCTGTATGTATATGTACATACATATATACATATATATATATATGTATGTATGTATATATGCTACACTTTGGTAAAGAACTAAGAAGAATCTTGGGACAATAGGCTTTTGGAAACAGAAATGCTAACTCATCCTAAAGGTTAATTGTTCTTAAACAGCAGTTTGTTCATATCCATGTTAATGTTTTCACTGTGGATATGTTATGCTTTTTTTTTTTTTTTTTGGTAAGTAGCATATTATTAATGCAGTTACATGTTTAATGTTTTCATTAAGTATATTTGTCACCACTTGTTAGTGAACCATTTTATTTTGGAAAAACTCTTATTCAGTGTAAAGAAACTGGAAAAGGGGAACTTTTCTAAAATTCATTAATCATAGTATCATAAGAGTTTATCAAACCCTAAGATTCATGTAAGATAATTGACATAATAAAAATATAATTTAATTATAGTATCATTGCATTAACCTGTCAGAGACCTATTTTTTTTTCTTTTCTTACCCCTTGAAAAGTTCTTAAATTATCTTGTTAAAAATATTTTAATTACCCTAATACAGATTTAGAAGGAACTTTTTATATTTTTAAAACAAGTGTTAAAGGGGAGTAGATGTGGCTCAAGCAGTTTGAGCATCTTCTTCTCGAGAAACATGGGAGGTCCCATGTGAGACCTCCCGTGTGTCCCATGTGTTCCTGGTACCTTCTAAGAAAAAAATAAAAACAAACAACAAGCAAAACAAACAAACCAACACAGGGAAGCCAGTATGGCTCAGTGTTTGAGTGGTGGCTTCCCACATACGAGGTCCGGGGTTGAATCCCGGCCCCTGGTACCTAAAAACAAACAAACAAAATGTTAAAATTACATTTCTCCTATGTAATAATAAGAATAATAAGATAAGGATTAAGAGAGTAATTTGTGACAATTGATAGCACCAGAAAATTAGTGTCAGTTATTTTGATGTCATCAGCTACAAGTGAAGAAAAACTAAATAATAAACACAATTCAGAGAATCAAACAGTTCAGCTCATGTTCGAAGATTTAACTTTGTTAGTATTTTAAGGATAAATTTCAATTTAAATATAAATGACTTGAGAAGTTTTGAATAAGGAAGAATGTTCCTTTTTTAAAGATATTTTTTCAGTGATTCAAATTAAATTTAAACGAACCTTTAACAGAAATTAAAATAGAAACCTGAAATTTCAAAGTGATAATTTTCAATGAATAAAAATTAAATAATTATAAATAAAATTAAAATGTGTTTTGTTTTTTATTTGCTGAGGGAATTCTGTGTCATAGATGCTGATGAGAATAGAAAATCAGTTTGAATGTATCTTATAAAAAGCAACTGCATAGTCAGTATAGTCATAGAGAGTCAGGGAAATACTCCTCTTCTGAACACTCTTAAGTCTTTAAAATATACTTAGTTCCTATAATTCAAAATAAGTAAAAGGCAGCTGGAAAGAATTATTTTTGTGTGACAAGGTTTTTATGTAGGTCATTGCCTTTTTTGATTAATGGGTCTGCTTTGAGAACTTCAGAGTTGGGGAATTTTTCCCCCAGGACTAATACTTTGCTTTTTCCCCTTTGTATTCTACAAATGCAGTTACTGAAATAGCAGGCAAAGGAAATTTAGTAATTATTTTTTAAATCACCAGTTTTTTTCTTTCTATAGCTAAAATAAAACATATATCATTTAGTTGATTTAAAATATATAATACATTTAAATAACTGCTGCCCACTTCCTATTTAATATTCCAAATCTTAAAAATGGTAGCCAGAATCATTTTTCCATTTTATGTATCTCCACTAAACTAAGACATTTTGTAGACTTCAAAAGGAATCTTGAAGACAAGACTGGAATTGGGGCTAGGTAGAAGATTCATTCAACAAATATTTATTAATTACCTGCTATGCAATAAGCACAGTTCCAAGTACTAGGCATACAGCAAAACACAAAAACCCTACCCTCGTGAAGCTTATATTCCAGCAGGGGTTTTTTAAAGTTATTTATAAGTTTACATGAGTATTATTGCTGATAAATGATAAACTTTTTATGAGGCACAAATTATAATTAATGGGTACTACTAATGACTATTTTTTTTATTGCTACTTTAAAAAAAATTACATGAAATATTAGGCTATGCTCTGGAATTGGACCACATAGCATAGTGATACCTTAAATCAGGAGGTACTGTTCAGGTTGGCTAGATGGTGGCTCCAGCATGACCTCTGTTTTCCACTCTAGCTAATGTTCAGCCTTATATTCCCTCAATCTTTGTGTAGCCAAGGCTGTTAAAATATACATGTCTCTGGTGTGACAAGTTAGTAGCTTACACTTTGGCTTTTGCCTTTAAGCATGGCTTTGTATTGAAGGGACAATGTCAGTTGACACATTGTTCTCAGTTTTTAAGATATTTTTAGGTTATAGTCTTTAATTTTTCATTTCTTTCTGTGATTTCTTTCCTTCCCTTTCACATTTTTTAGAATGTTCCACAAGACGATCTCTCAAATTGATCTAATAAGTATTACAGAGAGAGGTTTTAGAATAAAAGAAATGCCAAGTGATCCTAAAAACACTCAGATTCCTGTAGTAAACCTCTTCCTTCAGCTTTACCCTTCCATCACCCCATCTCCTGATAATTAGTGCTATGATATATACCTTTCATTCTAGGTATTCACAAAACCATTTACTAAGTAATTGAGCTTGATAGTTGGTTTTAATTTTTAAATGGTTTTAAAGTCCATATAATTTTTATCACATATATTATAAAATTATTTAGTACAATGGAGATTCATTTCAGGATCAGGGAATACAAGAGTTGCTGCATTTAATGTCTAAATCTACAGCTTTATTCTATTGAATTTCCACTGTATTAAATTATTTCCTTGAACTATATTTTCTCAAGAAATCAAAATTTCCAAATATAGCTACTTAAAATTTGTGTACTGCTTTCAAAAACCTAAAAAATAAAAAAAAATTATAAGTGTGGAGAGATTACAAATATAGACATTTTTACCTGATTATTTGAGTAAAAACAATACATTAAAAGACTAGTAAAGTTGTTTCTCTCTATAATTTTTCAAACAGTAGCTGACCAACTAAACATGTGTTTGCACCTCTCGTTACTTGATGGCTCATGGTTCTTTGCATGTGTCTTTTAAACTAGAGCTTAACTTCCTCTTGTGCATGGTTTGTGCAAAATGCAGTTTATTAACTTGTCTTTGTCTTTGATGCTTGCAACCTAATCCATCACAGCTACACTGCCTCGAAAAGAAAGTGCTGTCAAACAGGAAACAGAGAGTGAGTATGCTGAGTGCATTAGTAGGTATTCTCAATACATGTTTCTCTAATGTCTAGAAATTAGTTGTCTTGGGAAAAAAAGTTAATACCAAAAAATTGATTACTCTGAGTTGCCAGGTATTTGTTGAAAGAAAACCAGTATGATGGTAGTGGTATGGCTACATCCAAGAAATATATTATTTAATTAAAATTATATATTTCATGTTAGAACTTTGTGTTAGAAATTTATGAAAAAGCTTAACCATTATGTTTCTTTTTTCAGGCTGTGTTTATAAAGTCTTCAAAAATTCTTGTAGATGTGGTCAGATTTTGAATAATGAAGCCAAAGTTTGTCTTTAATTCTCCTATTATGTCCTCATTTCTTCCTTCTGACCATCAGCAAGTGGTCAGCAAATACTTCTCAGAAAACTATTCAAGAATTAAAAATACATATTTTATTTATCGTTGTATTTAATTTTGAACAAAAACATCACATTTTCTTATAAAAATTGAATTCCTGGATATATATAGGATATTGTCTAGCTGTATTGTTTCTATTTTTCCTCTTGGCTATGATGGATACCTAAAATTATACCTAAATACAGATATCCCATATTGATATGGTTAGTGATGCATTACATTTTAGTTGTATTTTAACTATACCAAATTTTCAGGGTATTTTTTTTCTCTTTGTTTAGTTTTTAGAGAACTGTAGTTGAACAGTTCACTTACTATAAAAGCAGAGCTGCTGGGTTTGGGAATGTATTCAGGTAAACGATATGTATTTGACTTTTTTTGTAAGGCAAGAATGAGTATTGGCAGTTTCATATGGTTCAACCTAATATATTGATTTAATGTGGCAGTTTTCTTTAGAAACTTAATAAAGTCGTGTTGGTTAGCAGGTACGCTAGAAGGTCTATTACCTTCATCCATATTCATGTCTTTTGAGTGGGAAAGAAACCTTGATCTACTTTACTCTAGAGATGTCATCAGGCATGGGATGAATGGGGGATAGACTGATCTTTAAGGTCCCTTTCAGTCCTATTCTATGGATCTGAGTAGTTTTTGCTTCCTTTTACAAGATGCCCAGGAATAGGACACAAAAGTTTATGAGGTAGATTTGTGCACTAATTAATATGCACTGTCCCATAATGTAGACTTGTACACTAATTAATGTGACATAAAGCCTTGGAAGACCAAGATAGTAGGAGGTAGCCCTGATTTATGCTATGGATCTTTTATTCATGAAGATCACAACTTTCAAAGTCTTATTATTTCTTAGGCCTTCATGGAAGTTCTGGGAAATTAACTGG
This sequence comes from Dasypus novemcinctus, assembly GCF_030445035.2. Lineage (NCBI taxonomy): Eukaryota > Metazoa > Chordata > Mammalia > Cingulata > Dasypodidae > Dasypus > Dasypus novemcinctus. The sequence continues at coordinate 152,007,365 of NC_080673.1, read as the reverse complement.
ATCTACATCTAGTCTAAACAAGCTCACTGTTCAGAGTTCAGGGAATCGCAGATCTCAGTCATCATCCTTGCTGGATATGGGAAACATGTCCACCTCTGATCTTGATGTCGCTGACAGAACCAAATTTGATAAGGTAAAACAACAAATTAATACTTCTTAAATATTAATATTGGTTTTCTTCTTAGTGTTTCTTATTGTTTTCAGTGTGTCCAAATAGTTGGGCTCTGTTGACTCTCTTAAACATTAACCATATCTTATTTTGTAGTTTTGATTTTGAAAAGGAATACTGGTCAAATGATATCTAATATGTTAGTTATCAATAGCATAACATAAAAGATTTATTAAAATTTGTTTTACATCTTAAAGTATTAACACTTTTCATATAAGTTTTGAGCAACTACAAAGTAAAGAAGAAACAGCTTTTGTGAAGCTAACTCCTCTTTGCACTGCATTAAATAAATTACAAAAGTTTATCTTTGTATTCTTTCCCAATTTGGAGTGAATAACTGAGTTTTTATTTTAGGTATGTTCTGTGTCCTGAATAATAGTGTATTTCCCTGTCTGCCATCCAAATCAATTTTGGAAGGGTTTTTGTCTTTAAAATTCTATTGAGATTATAGATATATCATCTGGCCCCTGTAGAAAAGTGAATTAAATGTAGAATCTTACATTAAGCATTTGGTGCACTTCTTTCATCATAGATCACTTTGGTTTCCTTTAGATCTTTGAACAGGTACTAAGTGAACTGGAGCCCCTATGTCTAGCAGAACAGGACTTCATAAGCAAATTTTTTAAACTGCAGCAACATCAAAGTATGCCTGGAACTATGGTATGGCTTACATTTATTTTGGCTGGTGTTTATGCTCTGTAATATAATTTAATTAATATATGGTTACAATTTCAATATCAGAAGAGAAAAGTAAAGAGATTATGACAAGGGTTTTTTAATTAATTTTTTCATACCACAAGATTTTAAAAACAATGATAGTTGGAATTTGGCGATCTAATTTAATATTCCAGAACCTTAATCTAAATATTTTCTTAATTAATGAGGGCCAAATGTCTGAATTTACTTTGCAGAAGAACATTATTTAAATAGGAATTTTAACATTTTAGTGTAGTTATCTAGAAAAAAATACAATAAATAAAAGATAGTGTTTGAATGTGTATACCATGGTCTAGCCAAAAAAAAAAAAGATGAGGACTTAAAGATCTGAATCTTTGAATGACTTTGTTACTAACTAGCTATGAGACCTAGGTCAATTATTTAGTCCCCAGTTTTTCTCACCTACAAGATGAACTTAATAATACCTGTTCAGCATGCCTCTCAGGTGGCATAAATGTAGGAGAACAAAAGGAGAAATTTTCTAAAATATTTTGAAAAACTTAAAAGCACAGTGCAAAAGAGTGATTTTCAAAATAAGGTCATCTAAAAAAAATTATGCCTCAGAGAAGAGGCATGTAAAAAGCAGTCAAAAAATGAATGAGAAAATAATTGGTATTGCAAATATTTGGGGTGGGTTTGTTAGAGGTGGTGGTAAATTAGCTTACTTGTTGGCTTCCGTAAGAATTTTTTGGTAACATTTTTTAAATGCTGAAGTTTTATTAGAACAATTGATGAGATTCCCTTCACTTTCTAATTATCTTCTGAAAGTTCTTACTAAAAAGTTGTTTTGTTTTTTGTTGACCTGCCCTCCCATGTCCTGCCAGAAGCCTCCTGACCCTTTGTAACCCCCTCTCCTCTCTTTCCCCTCTTGTGCACAACACAAGCAAAACTTCTCATGCCACAATAATTCTTAAATTAATCTAAGAACAAAGGATTTTGTCCTTAAGGGAAAAAGAAGCATTAACATTCTTAAACAACATAATTATATAGCTTTATTAGTAATACTACCTTTAAAAATCATTATTTTTTAATAATGTATTCTCTCCTAGGAATTTTAAGACTGAGCAGGCTTTTTTTTTTCATATTACATTAAAAAAATATGAGGTCCCCGTATACCCCCCACCCCCCTCACCCCACTCCTCCCCGTATAGCAACAATCTCCTCCATCATCATGAGACATTCATTGCATTTGGTGAATACATCTCTGAACACCGCTGCACCTCATGGTCAGTGGTCCACACCATAGCCCACACTCTCCCACGTTCCACCCTGTGGGCCATGAGAGGACATACAATGTCCGGTAACTGTCCCTGCAGCACCACCCAGGACAACTCCAAGTCCCGAAAACGCCTCCACATCTCATCTCTTCCTCCCACTCCCTACCCCCAGCAGCCACCATGGCCACTTTCTCCACACCAATGCCAATTTTCTTCGATTACTAATCACAATAGATCATGAATAGAATATCAGTAAGACCACTCTAACCCATAATCTATTCCTCCATCCTGTGGACTTTAGAATGGTTGTGTCCACTCCACATCTATATCAAGAGGGGGCTTAGATTGCAGATGGGTACTGGATGCAATTCTCCTGCTTTCAGTTGTAGGCACTCTTGGCTCCCTGGTGTGGTGGTTGACCTTCTTCACCTCCATGTTAGATGAGTGGGGTAAGTCCAATAAATCAGAGTGTAGGAGTTGCAAGTCTGTTGAGGCTCAGGGCCTGGCTATCACATGGTCAGTCCAGAGATTCAGGACCCCTGGGTATACACTAAACCCCAGCACCAACTGCAGTTCCAGTAAAAGTAAAAGGAGAGACTTGTGGACAAAGATCATATCTAAGTCCAGCTGAGCAGGCTTTTACTATATAAACTAGTCATATTCTTGGTCTTTTATTATGTAAAGTACCTGAATAATTTTTACAGACTGAAGCAGAAGACCTGGATGGAGGAACATTATCACGACAACATAATTCTGGCACACCACTACCTGTTTCATCTGAGTATGTGTACAAATATCTAAAGTTTATTTTGGGAAAGTAAAACCTTAAGTCAAACATAGAGAAGTGCTGCTGGTTGAACGGTCAGAGCCCCAACATGTACATCTGTATTGTAGTCTTATAGATCATTTTATTGGATTATATAAAATTGGTCCTATTATATGGCTCTTCAGTAATCAGAAAAAATGTGATCAATTCTGATATTTACTGCATAGAAGTAGTCTTTGAATTGCAGTGTGTTCTCAGAAATCAAAAAGCACATTTCAGGATGCAGTTTTACTAATGACATAAAATTATTCTGACTGATAAAGCTTAACTTCAATAAAATATTTTATATTGAACACTGTTGTAGAATACTTAGTTCATCATATCTAGAAAATTTTAGTTTGAAATAAAAAATTTTCATTATTTTATGTATACCCAGTAGATTAAAGTTAAAGGTGAGTTCACTTGAAGCTTCTAATAACTTTCTATATTTTGTGTGATTTCTGAACAGGAAAGATATGATCCGCCAAATGATGATTAAAATATTTCGCTGCATTGAGCCAGAACTGAACAACCTAATTGCATTAGGAGATAAAATTGATAGCTTTAATTCCCTGTACATGCTGGTCAAAATGAGTCATCATGTATGGACTGCACAAAATGTGGACCCTGCTTCCTTTCTAAGTACTACATTGGGAAATGTTCTGGTGACCGTCAAAAGGAACTTTGACAAGTGCATTGTAAGTTTTGTTTTTAATAATTTAGAATTTTAATCATTGTAAAATGTAAGTGAATGTCTTTCATTTAAATCAGGGGGTTTTCCAGGTTTCTATTGGGTGATCTGATGTTCATATCCCTCAAACCCTTATCACAGGGTATTGGCTGTAATATATCTGAACAGAGTTGGATCACACTGTGCCAGCTAGTTTTTATCTATACTTGGATTCTTGGCAAATTCTGGAGTAGATGGCCCAATGATAGCCACTGCTTAGAGATCTACTAGGTAATTAAGTTTTGGGATTTACTGACATGTCAGTTTCCTGATCAGTGACCACTGATTTGAGATAATTAAAACTATCATTTGGATTTATTGCTCTTCTTCTTCTTCTTCTAATGTATTCTAATAAGAAAATGAATAACTGGGTTATTTTAACTGATTGTTTCAATTTTTATTATTTTAATTTTTTAGTAACTTTAATAATTCTGCCTTATTTTAAGAATAAATTGTACAATAATTCCCAACAATTTTCTCCCTTCTAATAGCAAAAAAAATAATTAACAACTTTCTTATTGTTTGTTAGTTTTCAGCAAGCCTGTACATATGAATTGGGCTAGTCCAGGTCTTTAAAAAAGAGGTCCACTTTATTAATATACTTAGTATATAAAAGTGAATATGTATCTTTTGAATATTCCTACTTTAAGAATTGAAAAACCAATGAAATCACTAAAATTACAATGGTACCTCTAAGTTATATCCAGCTCTTTTATATCTGTAGTATAATGAGAGATAAAAATATTAATGACTATTATAATCCATATCATCTTTTATACTTTTATAAAATATCTATTGAGTTTTTGAAAGTATGATAGTAATATGTTCACTGTAGAAACTTAAATGTTACTGCACCAGGCTTGTTAATCCTTCTTCCTTACCAAATGATTTTACCTGCTATTTGAAATATTATAAAATTTGGCCATACAGAGTTTTATCCTTCCCCTGCCTCCCACTTACCCAGAGGTAGTGATAATCTTGGAAGGTGTGGCTGCAGACAGACAAAAGGAAAAGGAAGAGCTACCACAGGCTAAGATAATGAAGCCCATGTGACATAGGGGAACACTAAATCATGAGAAGACTATACATTTCCAGAATATGAAAATTTAGTTGCTTTTACCAGTAAAATATAACTTCATATAATAGCTTTCAACTCAGTAGCACATAATTGTTAAAAATACAGGATGTGGTGTCAGGTAGATGTAGCTGTAGGTTCACATGAAGTGTTTAATACATTACCTGGCACAGAATAAAGGTTCAATGACTGAGAGTGAATAAGAGCGGTGGTGGTGGTGATGATGATGGTGATGGTAGTAATTGTTGTGATGGTTAAGTTTATGTGTCAACTTGGCTAGGTTATAGGGTCCAGTTGTTTGGTCAAGTAAGCACTAGCCTGATTGTTACCTTGAGAGTAGTTTGTGGATTTAAATTATTAGTCAGTTGATTACATCTATGGCTAATTACATCTACAAACAACAAAGGAGATTGCCTTCACCGTTGAGAGAAATCATCCAAACTCCTTAAAAGGAGAACTGATGATTTTGGCAGTCAGAAAGATTAATTTCTATCTTAACTTCAACTAGCCAGCTTCTCCTGGGGAATTCTTCAAAACCTTCATTGGAATTCCCAATTTGCAGCTTGCCCTACAGAATTCAGACTTTCCAATCCCCATGGTCATGTCAGCCAATTCCTATAATGCATTTCTTAATATTTACATACATACATATATATTTATATCCTTTTGGTTCTGTTTCTCTGGAGAACCCTGACTAATACAGATTTTGGTACAGAGAGTTCTTGAGAAATCTTCAGAAATCTGAAGGATGAGATTTCTCAGTTGGTTCTGGGGTTCTTGGAATTGGTTCTCTAATCTCATTAGATTTAAAGCCATCAATGACTCTTTCCAGTGTTCAGTATGGCACTGATAGCCCATGGCATGAATTGGCAATAGAGATAAAATGTCACTGTTGGCTACTGCTACACAAATGCTTATATGAGACAGAGATAAAATGTCACTGTTGGCTACTGCTACACAAATGCTTATATGAGACAAGGCTCTGGGTGACTAGACTTCTATGAAATAAAGAAGATAATTGACAGGTTGTTTCTAAATATTCTGGATACACTTGTTAAAGAAATGGATGCTCTCAGGGACTTGAAGGATGCAGGCATGGTGATTCCCACCACATCCCCATTTAGCTTTCCATTTGGCCTGTACAGAAAACAGGTGGATTTTGGAGGATAACAGTGGGTTGTTGTAAACTTAACCAAGTAGTGACTCCAGGTTGCTGTTCCAGATGTGATGCCATTGCTTGAGCACATCAACACATCCCCTGGCACTTTCATGCAGCTATTTATCTGGCAAATGCCTTTTTCTCAGTACCTGTTAGTGAAAAAACACCAGACACAGTTTGCTTTCAAAGGCCAGCAATATATCTGTCCTGTCCTACCTCAGGGGTATATCAGCTCTTCAGCTGTATGACATAATCTAGTCCACAGGGACCTTGATCATCTTTTCCTTCCACAAGATATCACATCACAGAGGTCCATTATATTGATGACATGCTGATTGGACCTAGTGAGCAAGAAGTAGCAACTCTTCTAGGTAGACTTACTGATAAGGCATTTTTGTGCTAGAGTGTAGAAGATAAAAACTCAGGGATTTTCCATCAGTGAAATTTCTAGGCATACAGTGGTTTGAGGCATATTAAGATATTCCTTCTAAGGTGACAGATAAACTGTTGCATCTGGCCCCTCCTACAACCAAAAAAAGAGGCACAATGCCAGTTGTTCTCTTTGGATATTGGAGGCAACATATTCTTCATTTGAAGTGTGCTGCTCTGGCCCATTTGCTGGGTAACCCAAAAAGCTGCTTGTTTTGCGTGGGGACTAGAATAAGAGGAAGCTCTATAATAGAGCCAGACTGCTATGCAAGCTGTTCTGCCACTTGGCCCCTATGATCTAGCAGATCCAATTGTGCTGGAGAGTCAGTTACCAATAGAGATACTGTTTGGAGACTTTGACAGGCCGCTATAGTAATATCACAGCACAGGCTCTTAGGATTTTGTAGCAAAGCGCTGTCATCCTTTGAAAGTAACTGCTCTCTTTTTGAGACACAACTTATTGTCTGCTACTGGGTCTTAGTAGAGACTGAACACTTAACCATGGGCCACCAAGTTACCATGAGACCTGTGACAGTTTGAGTTTGGTGAGTCCCAGAAAGAGATTATGCTTTTTTAACTAATCCATTCCTATGGGTGTGAAACCCTTTGATTGCATTAGTTTCTGTTAAGGGACTTGATTAGATAGCTTTTCATTGGACTATGTCAGTGAGAGTGACTCAAGTTGGGTCTCCACCCTCTTGCTGGCCTTATGTAAACAGACACAGATAAAGAGACACACAGAAAACAGAACTCTGTCATTTTGACCCAGCCATGTGAGAGAGAAGACTTGAGGATCACTCACACTTGAAGCTGAAGCACAGTCTCTAAGAGCTGGGGCCTGTCCAGCAGCTCAAGACTGAAGAGATGTGAGCCTGAAGGGGAAGGCAGGGACCTCAGCAGAGATCAGCCTCCATCTTGCTTTGCTATGTGGCAGGAACACCATGATTACCAATAGCTGACTTTGGTGAGAAAGTGTCTCTGATGGTTCCTTGATTTGGACATTTCATGGCCTTGAAACTATAAGCTTTTACCCCAAATAAATCCCCTTTATAAAAGTCAACACAGTTTTGATACTTTGCATCGGCAGCCCTGTGGCAATCTAAGATGACATTAGTTGTCCATCATGAACTGTATGTTGTCTGACCCACCAAGCCATAAAGTTGGGTACAGTAGCACTCCATCATCAAACAGAAGTGGTATATGTGATAACAGGCTTGAGCAGGCCCTGAAAGCACAAGTAAGTTATATGAGGAAGTAGCACAAATGCCCATGGTCCCCCACTGCCACATTATCTTCTGTCCCAGCCGGAAGCTCTAATACTGTGGGTAATTCCCCGTGGTCAGTTAACTGAGGAAGAGAAAACTTTGTCTTGGTTTACAGATGGTTCCTCATAATATACAGGTACTACCTGAAAGTGAACTGCAGCAATATAGTCCCTTTCTGCAACATCCCTGAAGGACAGCGGCGAAGGGAAATCCTCCCAGTGGGCAGAATTTTGAGCAGTACACCTACTTGTTCTTTAGCTTGGAAAGAAAAATTGTCTGGAGGTGCTTTACATACTGATTCATAACTGTGGTCAATGGTTTGGGCAGATGGTCAGGGACTTGAAAGGAACACAATTGGAAAATTGGTGACAAAGCAGTCTAGGGGAGAGGTATGAGATAGACCTTACTGAATGAGCAGAAGAAAAACTTGAAGGTATTTGTGTCCCATGTGAATGCTTGCCAGAGGGTGACATCAGCAGAGGAGAATTTTAATAATCAAGTGGAAAGGATGATCCATTTTGTAGACACAGGTTGGCCACTTTCTCCAGGCACTCCTATGGGCTCATGATCAAAGCCATGGTTATAGGGATTATGCATGAGCTCAGCAAAATGTTCTTACTCTTACCAAGTCTCACCTGGCCACAGCCATTGCTGAGTGTCCAATCTGACAGCAGCAAAGACCAATACTCAGTCCCTGATATGGCACATTCCCCGAGGTGATCAGCCTGCTACCTGGTGGCAGGCAGATTGTACTGGATCACTTCCATCATCAAAGAGGTAGCATTTTGCTTTTACTGAAATAGACATATACTCTGGATATGGATTTGTCTTTCCTGCACACGATGCTTCCACCAAAACTACCATCCGTAGTTACAGAATGATTTATTGACTGTCACGGTATTCCACACTGAATTGCTTCTGATCAAGGAATGCATTTCAAAGCAAATGAAGTACGGGAATGGGCACATACTCTGGGAATTCAATGGCTTTACCATGTTTTCCACCATCCTAAAGCAGCTGGATTAATAGAATCGTGGAAAGGCCTTTGAAGACTCAATTACATTACCACCTGAGTGGCAATACCTTGCAGGATTGGGGCCATTTTCTCCACGATGCTGTATGTGCTCTGAATAAGTATCCACTCTTCAGTGCTGTTTCTCCCATGGCCAGGAAGTAAGGGGTAGAAATGTGATTGGCAATGCTCGCTATTACCTGTAGTGATCCACTAGAAAAAGTTTGCTTCCTGGCCCTGTGACCTAAAGCTCTGCTGTGTATACAGGTATTAGCTCCAAATAAGAAATGCTTCTACCAGGAGATACAAGGATACCTTAAACTGGAAGTTAAGACTGCCACCCAGCCACTTTGGGCTCCTCATGTGTCTAAATCGAAGAAGGGAATTACTCTACTGGCTGGGGTGATTGATTCTGATTACCATGGGGAAATAGGATTGTACCTACACAGTGGAGGTTAAAAAAAGTTTACTGGGAATAAAAGAGATCTCTTAGGGCATCTCTTAGTACTACCATGCCTTGGGAATAAAGTCAGTGGAAAACTGTAACAACCCAATCCAGGCAGGACTAACAATGGCCCAGAACCTTCAGGGATGAAGGTTTGGGTCACCGTACCAGGCAAAGAACCATGACCAGCTGAGATGCTTCCTGAAAGTAAAGGGAATATAGAATGGGTAGTGGAAGAAGGTAGTAATAAATACGAGCTATGACCATGTTGCAAAATGAGGATGCTAGGAGTTAGGAGTATTTCTTCCTTGTTTTGTTATAAATATGTTTGAATAAATACATAAAGCAAGTATCTTTTTCTCCCCTGTCTTATCCCCTTATCATATATTGTAAGTTGTATTAACTTTAGTTATATTATTTAAGTTATAGGATATCAAGGTTGAGAGTGAATATTATCCAAGGACTTGCTTCCTCTTTTGGGGAAAGAGTTAGTGCATTTCCAGTTGCACTCAGGACTTTTAGGCAAAAGTATGACTATGTTATTTTCTTTATTTAGAGATTAGGAATGGTTTAAGGAGATGTGTGTGGGTGCCAAGTTGTCAAGGTAAACTGTGGTGGTTAAGTTCATGCATCAGCTTGGCTAGGTTATGGTGTCCAGTTCGTTCAAGCAAGCACTGTCCTGATTGTTACCATGAGGGTATTTTGTGGATTTCAGTTATTAGTCGGTTGATTGTATCCATGGCTGATTACATCTACAGTCAACAAAGGAGTTTGCCTTCTGCAAAGAGACGAGTGTCATCCAACCAGTAGATGGCCTTGAAGAGAGAAGTGATGGTTTCAGTATTCAGAATTTCTGTTTCTACTTCTGCCAGCCAGCTTTCCTGGGGAATTCATCACAACTATCAAAGTTCCCAATTTACAGCCTGCCCTATGGAATTCAGACTTGTTAATTCCTACAGCCGTATGAGCCAATCCTTTAATAAAATTCTTAATATTTACAAACGTACATATATGTATATCCTCTTGGTTCTGTTTCTTTGGAGAACACTGGCTAATATAATAGTAATTAACTGTAGTTCATTAAAAGAATTCACATTACTCTCAAGACAGAGCAGTGGAGAAATGAAGTAACATTAACCTCGGCAAAAATATAATTTCACATTTTCTCCTAAATTGCATATATTCTAAAGGACATGTGTTTTGCCACTAAACTGGAGAAATATGGTTCCTTTTGCTGCCTGTCGTCCCTCTGTACCTAATTTTAACTCAGGTCTTCTCACAGTGCCTGGCAGATTGGATGTGCTCAGTAAGTGTTACATGTTTGGTATTTGGGACAAGAGCAGACCTTAGGACATAAAAGAGTTGAAAAAGGTCATGTAGTACACAAAAAGAATGAATGTATCAAATGGCTGCAGAAAATGAAACAGAGAGCTCCTGGCAGTTTCTTCTGGTGTCCAAGCCCAAAGTACCGGGTATTCTCCAAAGTGCAAGACTAAGAAAGCTAACCTAGCCTGAACAAGAGCTAGAATTAGACAGTAACTTGAACTTCTAATACTACCAAGCTGAACTCTGCAATCCATATATTTCTATCTGCATTTAGTTTGCTTTTCAAGATTCTTCATACTATAGGGACATAAATTTGCCCTCTTAAGCCTTTGTGACTGATATGATTTCTTTAAATTGCCATGGATAAACATCAGAAGAGTAATGTAGCATCGAAGCTGTAATCTTAAATAGTGACTAATCCCATATGGTGATGACAATATAACTGGGCAGCCAGTTGAAAATAAGGAGTACCTTCAGCATGTGAGAAATTTGGTTGGCTTTTGTCATAGATTTATTTCATTGAAGGCTCTTTTCTTAAATGAATGATTATTTCTAGCCTACCAGTAACAAAGCCAGAGAAGACAACTATCATATAGAACATTTCTTATGAATGTTCAAGTATTTTCAGACTATAGTCACTATCCTGTGCATTTAAGTATCATAGATAACAAAAATATGCATGTAACTTAATATATTCACCATTCATAAATTAGTGCTTACTGTGTGCTGGGCATTGTTTTATACACTTTACACACAATATCTCTCTAATTCTAATATCTAGTATCTCATTTAATCCTCTCAACCACCCCTGTAAGGTAAGTGCTTAGCCAAGAGACTAAGTAACTTTTTCCAGGTCACACAGCTTGGATTCAAACCCAGACAGTCTGGTTCCAGAACCTGCAATCTTACTGTCCCCTCTATTGCATCCATTTTCACTCCTTAGGGTCATTTTATCAATAACATTAGTTTATTGATACATTGGTAAAGATCATAGGAAATGGTATACACAGGACTTTCTTATGCTAATGCCTGCAGCCTAGAAACAATTATTTTCCTAATCCACATGTCCTTTGGTTTTCAAGTTATATGCCCCATATCTCAACAGAGTGAAATTTTAGGTAGAAGATGAAAATAATCCTCCAGTATTTGGCAATGTCATTCTTTTCTTTTCTTTGCAACCACGTTCATGAGTAATTTTGGTTTCTAGTTTCCTTGTAATGTCTTAGCTTGGTGTTGCCTTATGGAATGAGCTGGCAAGTATTAACTCTTGTTTTATTTTCTGGAAGACTTTGTGTGGAATTGGTACTATTTCTTCTTTAAATGTTCAGTACAGTTCACCAGTGAAGTCAGCAAGGTCTTATGTTTACATTGTGGGAAAGTTTTAACTACAAATTCAACTTCTTTAATAGATATAGAGCCTGTCCAGCCCAGCTGGAAGGCTGGGCTCAGTTGGAACCCAGGGCTTCTCTCTCCACATTTAGCCCCAGGACCTCTCCCTCTCCAGATAATCTTTCAATCTGGGTAGCCTGTTTTTTTTTTTAAATCAATTTCATTGATACATATGAATAAAGCATACAATTCATCCAAAGTGTACAACCAATGGTATTTGGTATAATCACATAGTTGTGCATTCATCACTTCAATCATTTTTAGAGCATTTTCATTATTTCAATAATAAAAAAAGACCAACAAAAAAATCTCTAACCCTTAATAATCATCTCTAAATCTCTCTCTGCTTCCCCTGCCATACATAACTGCTATTCAGTTTCTGCCTTCTAATTTATTTGTATTTACATTTTTATAGATGGCAGTGTCATTCTTACTATGAATTGATGTAGATCCCCTAAGAAGTATATAAAGCCTTAATTGAATCTTCATATCTTTGTGAACCCAGATGTCTAAATTCTGTCTATATAAACTTTTGCACTTTGTCAGTAGCATACACAACCACTTTAATACTGAACTTACATAGAAAACTATATAATGCAAATCCATAAAAGAATTGTCTGTCCTCTTCTGTCGCCCTCCCCAATTCCCGCCTCCCCACGCCCAATTCCTATCCAAATACAGAACTTGCCTAGCCAAATAGAAATGTTATTCCTGCCCCTTGAAATGGTTTTGTGATTCCAAAACTTGGCCACAAGGCCATCAACAAGAAATAGCCTGGGTGAGACTGTATATGCTCTGGTCTGCTCTGACACAAAATGGGCGAGCATTTTACTTCCCTTGTACATGAATGATAGAAATATTTATTGGTTGTTTTTGCATTGAACAAAGACTTGAGTTTCTCAAGCCTTGATTGACTTTTGTTTTCAATAGTTTAGGTTTTTTCCTTGATCTTTTTTTCTTAAGTGAAACATATTAGAAAAATGTTGTGTATAATGTATGTATATAAATTATATAGAAGTTATTTTCTTAGTTATCCCTATTGTGATGCATCTTCAGTAAGTAAAAATCCAAAATATCCTAGGTACTAAATTATATTCTGCCTTTATGATGTATACATTTGATTATAATTGCATGCACTTTCTAAGTTGCTTGGTCATCTCTCTCACTTGCCTTCTGCCTAACTTTAGAGTACCCAAATAAGGCAAATGGAAGAAGTAAAGATCTCAAAGAAGAGTAAAGTAGGAATTCTTTCATTTGTCACTGAATTTGAAGAATTTGCTGGACTCGCAGAATCAATCTTTAAAAATGCTGAGCGTCGTGGAGATCTAGATAAAGCATATACCAAACTTATCAGAGGAGTATTTGTTAATGGTAAGCTTTTGTTGTGTTCTAAGAAAAAATTTTTATTGGTTTTCATTATTTCTGGTTACTTGGAAGTTGGGGGACAATGTTCACTATTTTCTGTATTTTATCGTCTTTCTTTTTTGGGTTTTCTGAAATTAAAGATTCTTTAAATTTGGAAAATAAGCAGTGCATGCAACCTATTCTTATTTATCAGGAACCACTTATATTTTAGGGCTAATCTGGGTGTATCACTGTGCAAAATTGAAAGTCATTTTATAAACACAAAAAATTGATCCTCCCACATTATATTTGAATTTTCACTAGGGTCTTCTGGAGATGATGGGCAATGGTGTTACTTCTTTAGACATCAGTTTCCATAGCTCTTACATGAGTGAGTAAATTAGATGATTTAGTCTTTTTTAGTGCTAAAATACTATCATTTACTCTCTTCCTCTATCATATCCCACAATTAAGTACATAAACAGTTTGGATATGTCATTTAATTTTAAATAATTGACCTGCCTAAATTCAGGTATTTAAAAGCTAAAAAATTGACAGGAAGTGGAATCACCTACTATTTACATGCAACAGTTTTCAGTGGAAGCAAGTCTAGGGAGAAAATAGACAATTTCGTGATCAAATGTTTGTATGGTTGATTTTTCTTTTACAAATTCAAAGCAGCTTTACTTTATCTGACTGTAAAGTAATATATACTCATTACACATACCCCCAAAAATTGAAAAATAGATTTAAAAAATCAAGAATAAAATAAGGATCACCTGCAATCTCATTGTGCAGAGATAACATTTAACTGTTAATTCTCCAAAACTATTCAATGTATGTCTTTCGTCTTATATATATATGTATATATATATAGTATGTATATGTGTTGTCTTTATTATAAAAATTTTATCATGCCTTCCACCCTTTTCGGAACCTGCTAGACTCTATAATCCTATTATCCTTCCTTGTTAATGAATGTAGATAGCCATAATCATTTTTAATGATTACATAGTGTTCCATGTATTAGTTATTTACCAAATCAACTCATAGGCATTAGTTTGTTTCCAGTTTCCTGCATATATCTTTGCTCACTCAACTAATAATTTCCTTAGCGTAAATTGCTAATGAAATTACTGGGTCAAAGGGTTTGTATTTCCTCAAGGCTTTGCAAAATTGCCTTACAGAAAGGATACACCAATTTAGTGCCATGAGCAGGTGGTGAAAGTTTGTACTATACCTGCACCAGTGCTGGATATTACTAGGTATTATCTATCTTTTTATTGTTTGGTAACCTAATAGCTATAAAATATTTTGTTTTTTTTAAATTTGCATTTCATTTATTAGACTGAGTGAACACATTTTTGACCATTTGCTTGTCTTTTTTTGTTGACATTCATATACTTTGCCCATTTTATCCCTGTTGACATATTCTATTTCTTTGAAAGAACTTTTTATCTAATAAAGTTGTTGACTCTTTGTCATTAGTGTTGCACTAAGATTTCTTTCCAATTTGCTTTTGTATATGGTGTCTTTTCCTATACAGTAGTCTTCAAAATTTATGTCAAACGTATCCATCTTTCCTTTTTATGGCTTCTAAGTTTTGAGCCATGCTTAGAAAGGCCACACTACTGCAATATTATTTTTTTAAATGTTTTTGTATTTTCTTTAGTACTTTCATGGTTTTATTCATTCATTTGCTTATTACATTTCAAGTGCTGAAGCAATTTAGAATTTGTTTTACTGAAAAATGTGAAATAGGAATCTAAATTTAATGTATTCAAAAGGACCAGCTGGTTGTCCTAATACATTCTGAGTAATTCATCATTTCCCCTTTGATTTGAAATGATGCCTATATCATATGCTAGATTTCCATATATACATGAGACTGTTATAGGATGATTTTTTTAAAAAGATTCATTTATTTCTCCCCACTCCCTCCATTGTCTGCTCTCTGTGCCCATTTGCTATGTGTTCTTCTGTGTCTGCTTGCATTCTCATAGGTGGCTCCAGGAACTGATCCTGGGACCTTCGGGAGTGAGAGAGGGGTGATCATTCTCTTGCGCCACCTCAGCTTCCTGATCTGCTAAGTCACTTATTGTCTCTCCTCTGTGTCTCTTTTTGTTGTGTCATCTTGCTGTGTCAGCTCTCCGCATTGGCTGGCACTTCTGCGTGGGGCAGCACTCCTGCGCAGGGCGGCGCTTCATGTGGGCCAGCACTCCGCGTGGGCCAGCACTCCACATGGGCCAGCTTGCCTTCACCAGTAGGCCCTGGGCATCAAACCCTGAAGTTCCTATATGGTAGACAGGAGCCCAATTACTTGAGCCACATCCGCTTCCCAGGATGATATTTTAGTCTTAGATGGGTGTGAAGAACCCTCCAATAAAATATGTTTTATTAATACCTTGAAATATGCATGACATAAACTTTATAAATGAAAAAGAATCAACTGTATAAATATTTTATAGCTAAATGTAGCCATACTCAGAGATGTGTCATCTTTTTTTCTGCTTTGATTTTAGTGGAGAAAGTAGCAAATGAAAGCCAGAAGACACCCAGGGATGTGGTTATGATGGAAAACTTTCACCATATTTCTGCAACTCTTTCTCGTTTGAAAATCTCATGTCTAGAAGCTGAAAAAAAAGAAGCCAAACAAAAATACACAGATCACCTTCAATCTTATGTCATTTACTCTTTAGGACAGCCTCTTGAAAAACTAAATGTAAGCATGTCTTCATTCAGTTTTTTCCCCTGGTTCAAAACACAGCTATCTACAGATGAGTAACACTACAGACAAGACATATATTACATTTCCTCATATACTAGAGCAGGGCAAAAGGAATGAGGAACCCAGTGTTGAAGCTGCCAGTGTATCGGACACTGCTAGATGATCTCTGTACATTTAGAATTAATTATTTTCCTTTATTTTTTATAAACTAAAATGTGAAGTAAGATAGTACTATCCCCATTTTACAGATGAAGAAACTGAAAATAAATAAAATTATAAGAGCTTGTAAGCAACAAAGCTAGAGTGTGAACCCAGATTAGGCTTTTTCCTTTATACCATATTCTTTCTCATTTCTTACCTAGTAAATGGCCAACCTTTCTCATTCAGTTGACACTTACAAAAGCTTATCAAGATAAAAGGAGAACCAAAAATCGTTCTATTCATTGCCTTTTCTTTTCATTTCCTGTCTTGAGCCATTCCCCAAAGCAAGTCTGATATTAAAATTAAGAAATGGTGGTTTTAGAGAACTTTACAACATAATGAAAGCAAAAAAGGGACACTTCTAACTTTGTTCACAATGTGGTTAGCCATCTCTTGTGAGTTTTTATCTTGAATTAGAGTCAAATATAGAGTATGTATCTGTTGTCAACATTTCAAAGAATTATGTAGAAGATATTTAATCAGATGAAGAACCACTTACCTATAAAACTTAAGAACAGATGGATATTCCTTTAGTCCAGTAAAGGCCTGTCTCAAACGTAATGCAACATTAGAGGCATTCCCTTCAAAATCAAATTTAAAGGAAACATCGTTAGATCCTTTATTTAACATGGTATAGAAGCTCTGACCAATGCAGCAAAAATTGTAGCCTCATTTATAGACAAAGAATTGTGAAATAAAACAACAAATAAACCTTTTTCATTGATCAAAATGGCAAGGATTGTCTTAAAATTGTGATAATACTGATTGTGATATGGTGAGGTAGCATTCTCATATACCATTGATAGAAATATAAGTTGATTGAAATTTCCTGGGAGGTAATTCGTTTATGTGAAGAATCTTCACATTACTTACTGTTTTGCAGCTCAACGGAGTAATTATAGTCGTAGAAATTAATAACAGATAGTAATCTGCAATGCAGGTAAATATTTGTGTATAAAGATAATTATGAAACTGATAGATGAAATAGGAAAATATTAAATATCCAGTAATGGAGGAATGAATAAATAAATTGTAGTTCAGTCATTAGATGGACTATTATGTAGCTATTAAAGTTTATACTTAATGGGGAATGGATATAACTCAGTGGTTGAGTGTCTGCTTCCTATGTATGTAAAAAAAATTTATGTTTAGGAACCATGTAATATTAAATGGAAAATGCAGGATACAGAATTATAATCTCATCTGTCTTTATACATCCAAAGACTAGATGATATCTTTACACATCAGAAGACTTATACATCTGATGTCTTTACACATCAGAAGACTAGAATGAAATCTAAAATGTTAAAGCAAAAAAAAATAAAATAAAATAAATAAATAAAATAAAATGTTAACAGCATTGTGATAATAGGTGATTTTTTAATTCTTTATTGTTTCAAACATTGTCTGGTTTTTATATATTGAATAGCTATTATTTTATAATCAGATAGTTTTAATTTGTGGTAATAAAAGCAGTTCTTGGTCATTATTTCTTTTCATTTCCTTGAAGCATTTCTTTGAAGGTGTTGAAGCTCGTGTAGCACAAGGTATAAGAGAAGAAGAAGTAAGCTACCAACTTGCATTTAACAAACAAGAACTTCGTAAAGTTATTAAAGAGTATCCTGGAAAGGAAGTGAAAAAAGGTTTAGATAACCTCTACAAGAAGGTTGATAAACATTTATGTGAAGAGGAGAATTTACTTCAGGTATGTTTAGTTCTTTTGACCATCCTAACTGAAATATCCTTAGAGACACTACTTTTCTCCAAAAAATATTTCTCTAGAAATGTTATGGAGTTTCTAATTTTAGTGCAGGAGAAAAGTTCCACCAATTACAGACCAGTATCATGAATTCTGAGAAAGAAAAGAATAATATTTATATAAATGTATATGGCTCTTCCTGGTTATTTTGTATTTCTTTTTTTTTTTTTTTTTTTTGGATTTTTTGGTGTGCTTGTTTTTAAACAAATCAATTTTATTGATATTAATAAAGCAGGCAGTTCATCCAAAGTGTACAATCAGTGGTATTTGGTATAATCACATAGTAGTGCCTTCATCACTGCAATCATTATTAGAGCATTTACATTATTTCAATAATAATAATGATAGACAAAAAACAAATGAGAAATGTCTTCACTTCTCCATCTCTCTATACTTCCCCTGCTGTACATAGCTGATATTTATGACTAGTCTTTCACATTTATTTATTGAACAGTTTTATTGAGATATATTCGCATACCATACCATCTATCCTAAGTTTATAGTCCATGGTTTCTAGTATAATCACAATATTGTGCATCCATCACCATTGTTTTTATTTTTAGAGGAGGTGAGATAGTACTATCTTATCAAAATGGTATATAGTATAGAACAGAAGAATGGTTCTGAGCATGGGGGTTAGAGCAAGAACTGAATTCATAATCTCAAGAATCTGCTGTGTGACTTTGGGCAACTTACTAACCTTTTTGAGCCTCAATTTTCTTATTTTCTCATATAGTGGGTACTACATTATTGTCATTGCCATTTTATAGGTAAGGAAACCAGAGCCCAGAGAGGTGAAGTAATATGACCATGAATAATAAGTGGAGGAACCAGATTTAAACCTGCAGTTGAGCCATTATTCTTTATAAATTATACTGAGAGACCACTTCTAAGTTCAATATCGTGGAAGGATTCATGAGGGTTTTTTTCATTTGTGCCAGTCTCTGAAATTCAGATAGTATTTTAACAGGTACAGAGGGGAAGAGTAGTCTAGGTAGAAGAAATAGCATGAGCTAAAAGATGAAAAGCAAAAAGTGCGGTATCACTTAGGAAAATGTGATTAGTCTAAGATGACAGAAATTTAGGTTTATGAGCTGTAGTAAGGAAAAAAACCTGGAAAAATACATTTCTTCAGGTGTCAAATAGAGATGATGGTCATAGTACCATTCTCACCAGGTTGTCCTGAGACTTAAATAAGATAATATTTACGTTAAACACTTTGCACTGTGCTGAGATAGAAGAAGCTTCAATAAATGTAATCTATTAATATTAGCCATTACAATATTATGTATATCAAATTCTGTCTTGTAGTTTTCTACTATATCAGTCTCCATTGCTAGATTATAAACTACTGGGACTGACTGGTCTTAGTGTCCTCAACAACATCAATCAATGTTTTGCATAGTCAATTTTAGATAAAGAAAATTTAAACTCTTATCTGAAATTATATTTAAGCATTAACTGTTGCATTTCGTTTAGTCACTAGTTTTAATTCAATATGTAATGGTGAAACAACCACATTTGTGTTAGACATGGGAGTATATACAATAATAGCTAAAACTTAATGAGTGCTCACTTATCAAACACTGTTTATGAACTTGACATATATCTACTCATTTAATCCTCACAAGAACCTTGTGAAGGAGGTATTATTACCATGTTTTTCAGATGAGAACCGTGAGGCCCAGAACAGTGATGTAACATACCCGCAGTCACAAAACTCATAAGTAGAAGGAGCTAGGATTCCTCCTCCAAAATACCGTTACACTATGCCAAATTCATAGAATGTCTTGTCATTATTTCTATGTACTTGAGTATGTGTCCTTTCCATTCATAGTTTGCTGACTTTTTTTTCTTTTTTTAAAATAGGTGGTGTGGCATTCCATGCAAGATGAATTTATACGCCAGTACAAGCACTTTGAAGGTTTAATAGCTCGCTGTTATCCTGGATCTGGTGTTACAATGGAATTCACTATTCAGGACATCCTGGATTATTGCTCCAGCATTGCTCAGTCCCACTAAACATTATGAAAGAAGAAACGATAAAATAAAGCACTCTGAGTACACCAGACAACCTACTGCTTTGAGAATGCAGACTTAATATTTTATGTATTAGTAAATGTCATAAAAATGGACAATAACATTCTACAGATTTTTAAAATGCAAAAGTACAAACCTATATAGCAGTTTTATTTGCCCAATAGGTTGTGTACTAACAAAGTATTTATCTTATCATAAAATACCTTTAACATTTTTTCTGTGGCTGAACAGGAAATCCTCCGTTGTTTAGCTTCTTGTGTTTGAGAGTTGTTACTCTATGTGTAATGAATTGGGAGTTCTTCAGCTTTCACTAAGTCCCTACTGTTTACAAACCATGTATAATTAAAATATTTTTAAAAATTGTTTTTCCCCTTTGTCTAACTAATATATATGGGTTAGGGAACTCATGTGATGATCAGTTGTAAACTTAGATTTTGAGGTTTATGTGACTGTGTGTAGCAATGAATAAGCTAATCTGAAATAAAGAAATTTTTTAAAAAGTTGCCATTTGATATTATTCTTAAGTCTGTTATGTGTTATCCTCTGTATAAAAGCAAGTTCTTACAAAATCAGTATTCAAAAATTAATTGCATGTCCATTCACTAGAAATGCTTAAAAGTATAATAATAAAAAAAGATGTCATTTGCATCAAACATATTTAGTATTTAGAAATAAATCTAATGAAATATATGCAAGACCTATATGGAGAAAATGAGACAACTATCAAAAGATATTAAAGATGGCCTAAATAAATGAATATTCCACATAAGAACATATAGCATGGTTGAATTATCCCCAAATTTAAATATTCAATGCAATTTCAGTCAAAATCATAAAATTTTTGTTTTGTTTCTGTGGACCTTTTGTCTAGAATTTATATGGAGGAAAAAAGGCTAATTGCCAAGACACTCCTGAAGAACAAAATGGAAGGATGAATATGATGACTTATTGTTTTATTGATGAAAGGATAAACAAATAGACTGATGGAGCAAAAGTGTGAAAGTCCAGAAACACCCATACAAATATGGACTCCTGTTTTCTTACAGATATGTCATGGCAAGTGAGTGGGGAAATGATAAGACTTGGAATAAATGGTGCTGGGACAGTTGGTTGTCCTTAAAAATGTATAAGATGGAAAAAAATTCCATAGTTCATATCTAAATATGAAAAGCAAAACTATAAAATTTTTAGAAGACATAACATAAGGGGAAAATCTTTTTAATTATTTTATTTGTAATACTTTTGAACTTATAGGATAGTTGCAGAAATAATACAAAACTCATACAGAATGAACTTCTGGGAAGATGGCAGATTAGAAAGACATGGAACTCTCTTTCTCCCAGAAAAATAGTTAGAGGAGAGGCAGATAAGGCCTGAGGAAAAAATGTTCTAGGGCTTAAGACACCAGGAGAAGGTTAGACGCCACCCAGAAGAGAGAAGGGCACAAGAAAAAATTTTTGATGTAGAGGCCATGAGTAGAAGCTGTACCTGCAGCCACTGGCACTCTTCCCCACCCAACAAGCAGATAATTTTTAATTCTTCAGCCTTGAGCCAGCAACTAGATGGGGTAGCAGCAAGGACCCACCTCCCCAGGAAATGGGAGAGAAAGGGAGACAGCCTAAGACTGATCAGCTTTTGGCCAACAAATCTGGTCTGCTGTGTCCCAGGAGCCCTTCCAGGCTGGAAGCAGCTGCACCATTGTTTGCCTTGGGAGCCGGCACAGAACTAAAGAGATACAACCCAGTCAATCACCCTCCTTACTGACCAGGACTGGTTGGTGAGGATGCAAATGGGAGTGGAATTATTTCCTAACCAGGAAAAAGGAGGGGGCTGCAAGCAAAGGTTGGAGAGCTGCCTCTGAGAAAGCCTGAATGGGGCGGTTCTGAGTCCAGGCAGGTCCTCTGTCACAATGTTGCTGTGGAAGTTGCAGCAAACACACTCCCACCAGGCTTTGAAACAAGAGGGCTGCTGAAGAGTGCCATCTGCTAGTGGACCAAGAAAGTACCTGAGAGGAAATTTAAGTAAGTGGGGAGCCGATGTGGCTCAAGCAATTGAAGGCCCACCTCCCACATGGGCAGTCCGAGGTTCAGTTCCCCAAGCCTTCTTAAGAAGTCAAACAAGCAACAAGCAAACAATGAGCAGATATCGATCAAAAACAGCAAGCATATAATGAGCAGAAACAACAAGCAGAGAGGGGGAAAAAGCAGACAACAAGCAAAAATAAAAACAATCGCGCAGAAAGCGGATGTGGCTCAAGCAGTTGAACACCTGCCTCCCACACAGAAGGTCCCGGGTTTGGTTCCCAGTGCATCCTAAAGAAAAAACAAAACAGTAATGAGCAAAACAGACAAGGAAGTCATCTTGGGGGCAGGGATTTTTTTTAAGTAAATCAGAGAGGTTTTTCTGGCCTAATATCCTCCCCAAGGCCCTTGAAAGTTGGTCTGCAACCCATTTCTGGACCCAGGGCACAGATTTAAGCAATGGACAGGGACAATCCTAAATACCTAGAACAAGTTGAACCAAAAACCAAAGAACAGCAGTAACACACAGCCTCCTGACACTAAATCCCTGTGAAAGAGAGAGAAATTGAGCATCAGAGTAAACTCACCATCATATTAGATGACTAGACATCAGCAAAAAATTACAAGCTATACTGGGAAAATGGGAGAAATGGCTCAAACAAAGGAATATATCAAAAACCCAGTAGAACACAGGTTTTAAAGCAACTGATCAACAAGATTCATACAAATTTCCAAAATCATAATGATCTGAAAAACAATATGGCTAAAGAGATAAAGGACATAAAGAATACACTGAGCACAAAGAGGAATTTGAAAAGAAGAAAAGAAAAATAACAGAACACATAGGAATGAAAGACACAAATGAGATTTAAAAAAACAGAAGAATAAAACAGCAGACACAAAATGATAGAAGAAAAAGTAATACAGAAGACAGAACAGCTGAAATTGAAGAGAGAGAACAGAGTGGAAAAAATAGAGCAGGGCCTCCGGGAGTTGAAGGACAACATGAAACACAAGAACGTACATGTCATGGGAGTTCCAGAAGGAGAAGAGAAGGGAAAAGGGGAACAAAGCATTTTAAGAAATAATGGCTGAAAATTTTCCAACTCTCATGAAAGAAATGAATGTGTATGTCCAAGAAGCACAGCATACCCCAATGAGAATAAATCTGAATAGACCTACTCCAAGAAACATAGTATTCAGAATGTCAAACACCAAAGATAAAGGGAAAATTCTGAGAGCACAAAGGAAGAAGCAAACCATCACATACAAGGTATGCCCAGTAAGACTCAGTGCAGATTTCTCATAGAAACCGTGCAGGCAAGAAGACAGTGGTATACCATAATTAGCCTGTTGAAAGAGAAAAATTGCTAGCCAAGAATTCTTTATCTGGCAAAACTGTCTTTTTTTTTTTAAACTGTCCTTAAAATATGAAGGTGAGTTTAAAATATTCACTAATAAACACAAACTAAACTAAGTAAAAAAAAAAAATCTTTGCAGGAAGTATTAAAGGGATCCTTACACCTTAAACAAAAAGACAGGAGAGAGGGGCTTGTAGGAGAGTGTAGAATCAAGAATAGCAGAAAGGATAGGAGAGCAGATACAGCTCAGTGGTTGAGGACCTGCTTCCCATGTATGAGGTCCTAGGTTCAATCCCCAGTACCTCCTGAAAAAAAAACAGAGGAAAAGAATAGCAAAAAGGATAATCAAAAGAATAAAAAGACAGATGAAAATAAGATATGACATAGGAAAACAAAATAATAAAATGGTGGAAGTAAATAATACATTTATAGTAATATCATTGAGTGTGAATGGACTAAACTCCCCAATCAAAAGATACAGGCTTGGGAGTGGATGTGGCTCATGTAGTCGGGTGCCCACCTCCCACATGGGAGGTCCCAGGTTCGGTTTCCGGTGTCTCCTAAAGATGAGCAGAAACAACAAGCTGACAACACAAGCAGACACAAGAGGGAGCAGATGTGGTTCAAGCAATTGGGCACCCACCTTCCACATGGGAGGGCCCAGGTTTGGTTCCCAGTGACTCCTAAAAGAAGATGAGCAGACACAATAAGCAGAGACAATGAGCAGGCATATACTGCTTACAAGAAACTTGCCTTAGACCCAGGAATACAAACCAGCTGAAGGTGAAAGGTTGGCAAAAGATATTCCACACAAACTGAAACCAAAAAACAGCAGGGGTAGCCATATTAATATCAGATAAAATAGACTTTAAATGCATTATATATTAATAAAAGGCCATTATATATTAATAAAAGGGACAATCCATCAGGAAGAAATAACAGTCATAAGTATCTATATTCCTAAGCAGGGTGCCCCAAAATACATGAGGCAAACTCTGGCAAAACTGAAGGGAGAAATAGACATCTCTACAATAATAGTTGGAAACTTCAACACACCACTCACATTATTAGATAGAACACCTAGACAGAAGATCAACGTGGAAACAGAACTATAAATGAGTTAGAACTAATAGACATATATAGAAGTTTGCACTCAAACACAGCAGGTTATACATTCTTCTTGAGTGCTCATGGATCTACTCCCAGGCTAGACCACACGTTAGGTGACAATGCAGGTCTCAATAAATATAAAAAGACTGAAATACAAAGCACCTTCTCAGATCATAATGGAATGAACTGGAAATCAATAATAGACAGGAAAGAAGTAAATTCACGAACGTGTGCAGGCTAAACAACACACTCCTAAATAATCAGTGGGTCAAAGAAGGAATTCTAAGTAAAATTAGTAAGTATATTGAGACAAATGAAAATAAGAACACAACTTACCAAAACTTATGGGATACAGTGAAGGCAGTCTTGAGAGGGAAGTTTATAGCCCTAAACACCTATATTAAAAAAGAACTAACATCAAAGATCTACCTGAACAACAGGAGAAACTAGAAAAAGAATAGGAAATCATTCCCAAAGCAAGCAGAAGGAAAGAAATAATAAAGATTAGAGCAGAAATAAATGAAATTAAGAAAGAAAAAAAAAACAATAGAGAAAATTAACAAAACCAAAATCTGGTCTTTGAGAAGATCAATAAAGTTTTAAAAACCTTAGCTGGACAATAAAGAAACAAATGAGAGAAGATGTAAATAAATAAAATCAGAAAGAAATGGGGGGAAGTTACAACTGACCCCACAGAAATAAAAAGGATCATAAGAGGATATTATGCAAAACTGTATGCCAACAAATTAGACAACTAGATGAAATGGACAAATTCCTAGAAATGTAAAAACAACCTACATTGACTCTATAAGAAATACAAGAACTTAAACCAATCACATTTAAGGAGATTGAATTAGTCACCAAAAATCTTCCAAAAAAGAAAAGTCCAGAACCACATAGCTTGATAGGTAAATTCTACCAAGCATCTTGAGAAGAATTAACACCAATCCTGCTTAAACTCTTGAAAAAAAATTACCCAACACATTTTATGAAGTCAACATCACTCTAATACCAAAGCCAGATGAAGATACAACTAGAAAAGAAAATTACAGACCAATTTCTCTAATGAATATAGATGCAAAAATTCTCAACAAAATACTTGCAAATCAAAAACAACAGCATATCAAAGGACTTATACACCTGGACCAAGTGGGATTTATTCCTGGTATGCAAGGGTGGTTCAACATAAGAAAATCAATTAAATAATACACCACATTAATCAGTTGTGGTGGAGGCTGAACAATACACTCCTAAATAACCAAAGGGTCAAAGAAGAAACTGTAAGTGGAATTAGTAAATACATTAAGATGAATGAAAATGAGAAAACTGAAGGGGAAAGAAAAACATGATCATCTCAATCTATGCAGAAAAGGCATTCGACAAAACCCAGCATCCTTTCTCGGTAAAAACACTTTGAAAGATAGGAATAGAAGGAAAATTCCTCAACATAATAAAGGGCATATATGAAAAACCAACAGCCAACTTCGTACTCAATAAGAACAGGTTGAAAGATTTACTTTTAAGATCAGGAAAAAGACAAAGCTCCCCACTGTCACCACTGTTACACAACATTGTACCAGAAGTTCTAGCTAAAGTAATTAGACAAGGGGAAAGAAAGCATCCAAATAGGAAAAGAGGAAGTAAATCTCTTACTGTTCACAGATGACATCATCCTGTATGTAGAA
Organism: Dasypus novemcinctus; assembly: GCF_030445035.2. Lineage (NCBI taxonomy): Eukaryota > Metazoa > Chordata > Mammalia > Cingulata > Dasypodidae > Dasypus > Dasypus novemcinctus. Next base: position 151,981,378 of record NC_080673.1, on the reverse strand, counting down.
AATCCTGAAGTGTCTATGACAAAGCTACTTGAGCTAATAAATGATTTCAGCAAAGTGGTAGGATACAAAATCAACACCCAAAGATCAGTAGTGTTTCTGTACACTAGTACTGAGCAATCTGAGGAAATTAGGGGAATAAATTCCATTTGCAATAGCAACAAGAAGACTCAAATACTGGAATCAATTTAACTGAAGACACACAGGACCTACATTCAGAAAACTACAAAGCAATGCTAAAAATCAAAGACGACCAAACAAATGGAAAGACATTCTGTGTTCATGGATTGGAAGTCACCTATGACTGAGCAATTCCACTCCTATGTACTCCCAGGTAGTAGACCGCAACACTAAGTGCACATTAGAATCACCTGGTATGCATGTAAAATACAGATGCTTGGGCTCCACCTTCAGGCATTAAATTTCAACTGGTCCACGGTGGGACCCAGGCATCTACAGTTTTACAAGCTCCCCAGTGATTCTGGTACCAGTGAGTACTGAAACCCAGTGCCATAGAGACTCATATACTTATGCAATAGGACAAATTCTTAAGAAAGAACTTTTCACTGATATTTGTAATAGCAAAATCTAAACAACCCAAATGTCCAGCAACAGCAGAACGGATAAATGAAGATATATTCATTGAATGGAATACAAATATTATAATGAGAATGAGTGAATTTCATGTATCCACAACAATGTTGATAAATTTCAGGAAATTTTCAGGTAGTATTCTATTCAGTATTCAGGAAATTTTCATATAGTATTCTATTAATATAAAAGTTCAAAAACCTGCAAAATCAAACCATATGTGGTTTAGGGTTACAAATTGGTAAAATAATGAAGCAAAGGGAATGATCACAAAATTCCAGAGAGTGACTGGGAGATAGGAATGGAAGGAGATGGTGTCTGGCAGAGACATACAAGATTTTAAAGGCATATTGTAATGTTTTTTATTTTGTTTTTCTTTTAAAGATTTATTTGTTTTTTATTTATTTCTCTCCCCTTCTTCCCCAAACCTGCCCCCCGCCCCCATTGTCTGCTGTCTGTGTCCCTTCACTGTGTGTTCGTCTGTGACCACTTCTATCCTTATCAGTGGCACCAGGAATCTGTGTTTCTTTTTGTTGCGTCATCTTGCTGTGTCAGCTCTCCGTGTGTGCGGCACCATTCCTGGGCAGGCTGCATTTTCTTTCACAGTGGGCGGCTCTCCTTATGGGGCGCACTCCCTGCGTGGCATGGCACTCCTTGTGCACATCAGTACTGCGCATGGGCCAGCTCCACACGGGTCAAGGAGGCCCAGGGTTTGAACCGCATGGTAGGTGGACACCCTATCCATTGGGCCAAGTCCGTTTCCCTGTAATGTTTTTTTACCTACACTGGGAAGTGGGTACATGGATTTCACTGTATCACGGCATTACATAACTTACACATACTTTATAAATCATATTGTATATTGATTCAACATTTAATTTAAAAACAAAATCAAATTCATGTGAGTATGTATATATCTTTATTGACATATAATAAAATATGGACATTATAGATAATGATCTGGAGCCAAAGGTTAGCCAATGACTTGATCAAGGTCCAAGCCAGGTATAGACCAAGCTGATGGTCCACATGTTAACGCTCTCAAAGTGCTGGATGTTTTGTTTCTTCTCTATTGATAGCAGGAAAGATACAGATATCTAAATATACATCACATCCAAGGCCCAAAACTGTCCACTATCAACATTAGCAGACAATGGTTAGTTTTAACTTAAAGAACACCTCCTGATGAAAAAGTACTGATGAGCACATGTGGCTCAAGCAGTTGGGCCCCCACCTCCCACATGGGAGGTCCCGTGCTCAGTTTCTGATCCCTCCTAAAGAAGATGAGCAGACACGGTGAGCAGATAGACAAAGGAGCTGTCTCAGGGGTGAGGGGGCTTTAAAAAATAGAAAAGAAAAAGTACTGAGAAGGTAAAACTAGTTAGGCCAGGAATGTTACATTAAGTAATATCAAAATGGTATCAAGGAAGTAATATGATTAATTTTCATAAACATAATTTTGGGGCTCCTCTGTCGGTGCCTCTCACACTTTAATGTGCATATGAAACAAATGAAAATCCTTTGAAATGCAGATTCTGATTCAGCAAGTCTTGGGTAGCCCCAAATCCTGCATTTCTTACATGTTCCCAAATAATATCAATGCTGCTGGCATGTTGCCCACAATTTGAATAGCAAGGCTTTACAAGTTAGAGTCTATATCAGTCATATGTCTGAACACATCAGGATTATTTGTTTTTTCTCCCCTGGGAGAAACTGACTTTTAACACTTGTGGTTAAAAAATGCTCTCAGGTTGTTATGTATGATGGTACTGAGATTCAAGGCTCACTTACCTAAATTCCTATAGTACTAACTAGCAGTACATAGAAGTAATTCACATTTCCTAGAGAGGACAGGGGTGTATGTCAAAAGACATTGGGGGAGAGAGAAAGGGAAAAGAGGAATATATGAAAATAGATGGGGAAAGGCAGATGTAGCAGTTTGATATTATTGATGAATTCCAAAAAGAAATATTGGATCATGTTTATAAACTGGCCTTTTCCTCTAGGCATATTAGAGTGTATTGGATTTAGAGGTTTTACTTTTACTTGATTAAATAATGATTAAAGCTTTGCTTGGGCCACATCAGTAGGACGTTGAGTCCCTGCCCCTTGATGGGCGGAGACTCGCAGAGAAACTGCACTGCAGAGAAGGGAGGTTGGAGTCTTGAGCTGGAGCCCGGGGAAGTAAGCACAGAGAGGAGCTTGGTGGTGAGGAAAGAGAGAAGGTCCAGGGTAGAGAAACAAGCCATTCACTTAATAATCTACAGTTGGCCTTGTTGCGGTAACAGAGCAGCTGAGCCCAGAGAGAGGCAAGCCCCGGGAAGAGAGGAACCCAGGAAGCCTGAACCCTTACAGACGTCAACAGCCATCTTGCCCCAACACGTGGCAATAAACTTTGGTGAGGGAAGTAACTTATGCTTTATGGCCTGGTATCTGTAAGCTCCTACCCCAAATAAAGACCCTTTATAAAAGCCAGCAGATTTCTGGTGTTTTGCACCAGTACCCCTTTGGCTGACTTATACAGTGGGATAAGAGATCATGGAGAATATGGGGCAAAGTGACAACAAGCCGTGAGCAAACTCCTTACCCAACAGTCTGGAGAAAGCTGCTTCTCTGAGATCAGCATCTCAGTCAGTTTCACTTGCCTATCTGAATGGTGGGTTTTTCTAGAAATAAAATATTTTGCCTAATTGATTAGAGGAGAGTGTAGTTAAGAAGAAATGAAGAGACTGAAGGAATGTGCTCTAATTTGAATGTTTTCAGTTGTTTCTATTTAATTTTAAACAGCTTAAATTACATTGCCCCTGTAATTCTCTCATAAGAACCTCTTATTTCCTTTCATGGCACTTATCATAATTTGAAATATATTGATTTGTCTTTTTACTGCTTCACCATTTTATGTTCCCCACTAGGTTGCAAGCCTTATGACTAGGATCAAAACTGTTCTGCCGACCAGTATATATTTAGTGTAGCGCCTAGTACATGTATGGACTTAATAAATATTAAGTTTAAAAAGTACAACTGGAGGGGGGGGGGAAGGGGAGAGAAATAAATAAATAAATACATCTTTTAAAAAAGTGGAAAGTGAACAGGTGAGACCTGAATTATTAACTCATGGAAGGAGGAAACTATGCCTCACATTTCTTTATTATTTCCCTAATATCTAAAACACAGCCATATTCTAGAATGTAATTTCCATTCGGGCAGAGGTTCTGCCTGCTCGCTCACTGCTTGAGCCAATGTCCAGTGTGCAGCCTTGCTGTAGGTGCTCAGTAACCAAATGGAGAATGACTAATACTCATTCTAGGTGCTGAATTACTGTAAGGACGAAGGCATTGTTAATAAGGAAATTGGCTCACAAGGTAAAGAAAAATTGTTCTCTGCTCCTGGTTTTTACTTCATACAGCACCCAGCACAGGGGCTTGCATGTACAAAAACTTGTTGAATTGAATTAAATTTAGGGAGGAACATACAGGAAGGATATCTTTTGTAGAATTCGGATATATTCTCTTTGGAAAAGGGTTTTCTAGATCTACTTTTATAAGTTCCACTGGTAGACACAGTGAGCTGGGGGATTGCCTTCTCTTCCTTGCTAACAGAACCGTACTTTTTAAGGGTAGGAATATGAACAAATTAAAGGAAGAATCGAGATTGACATACACCCTTGGTTCTCAACTTAAAGCATATTAACACCACTGGGGAGGGGTTTAAGAATACTGATATTTGCACTTCACCTCGGCTAAATAAACAGGAATCTCTGAAGGTGAGACTCAGATTTTTCACAAACTTCTCCCCAGGTGCTTGTTTTGGGCAGCCAAGGTCGCACTGGCTAAGTGGCCATGACAGTCCAGTTCTCCATTATCCTTGTTTGCTTTAGGAATGTGAATCTGTGTGACCCAATTCTGGTCAGTAAAATGTAAGAGAAAATCTGCTAAGGGACCCTAGAAAAGATTTTTTATGCTGATCAAAGAAGAACTCTATTAGACATACAGGGCCTTTTGCCTCCATCTCTTCTTCCTTCTTGGGATGTTGTGATATGAGAAGATAATTAAAGCTCAGCAGTTTTGATTCATGAGACATGGCCAAGCACACTGAGGCGGCAGGGCAAAAAAGCAGGAGTCTGCTGGAGGCTCAGTATGCCTCTAGCCTTTTTGTTATACGGGAGGATTCAACGTCTTTATTGTTTAAGCTGCTGGTAGACAGCTATTCTGTGACTTGCACTGCATATAACTCCTTTTCTCTTGCAACTTAAACTATAACCCTTTGTAAGGCAGGAAGCCCAGGGAGGTTGACTGAATGTTTCGATATTCCAAAGAAACCACATGGGAGGTCACCAGGAGGAGACACACCTTTAATACTTAGAGGACTCGTCGGCAGCCAGGAGGTGCTGCGCCACGCCTGGGGCGGGGGTGGGGGTGTAGGGGCTTATAAAGGTATTACAATGGTGGGGGGGGGGGGGGCGGGAGGCAGTTCCCAGAACAGCTACTGATATGCTAAGGAAATATGCTTGTGCTTCTGATTCTCAAACATTCTCACCATATCCTTGCTCTTATCTTCAAGGACAGGGCTGCTGGCAAGTTCAGCTCATCCTTTTCCTCAGTTCTAATCAACAGGAAGGAAGAGGGGAAGGGGCATTTACATCAACCCTTCACCCTTATTAGTCCTTTCCCCCCCACACCCTCATTTACTCCCTCCTCCAATTCCCTGTCACCTCTAATCTGCTCTCCATCTCCATGAATTTTCTATTTATTGTCATTTCTTATAAGTGATATCATATAACATTTGTCCTTACGTATCTTGCTTGTTCAATGAGCATAGGGTTCCCAACGTTTTTCCATATTGCAGCATATCTCATAACTTCATTCTTTCTTATGGCAGAATAATATTCCATTGTGTCTATGCACAACATTTTGTTTATCCATGGTTTTTCCACCTTTTGGCTATTGTGAACAATGCTCCTATGACATTGATGTGCAAGTATCTGTCTGAGATCCTGTTTTCATTTTCTTTGGGTATATACTTAGAACTGGAATTGCTGGGTCATATTTTAATTCTGTATTTAATTTTTTGAGGAAGTGCCATAGTGCTTTCCAGAGTGGCTACACGAGTTCACATTCCCACCAAGGGTACACTCAAATTCCAATTTCTCTGCATCCACTCCAACACTGATTATCTTCCATTTTCTTAATTAATAGCCATTCCTGTGGGTATAAAGTGATATCTCATTGTGCGGTTTTTTTTCATTTTTAAAGAAGCTTTAGATTACATAAATGTTGCATCAGAAATAGAGAGGGTTCTCATATAGTCCATCCCCTACCCCTCCCACCCTTTCCCCCCATTAACAGCATCTTTCATTAGTGGGGTACATTTGTTCCAATTGATGAGCACATATTAAAGCATTGCTACTAACCATGATCTATAGTTTACACACTTTGCATTGCACACTTTTATAGGTTTTGACAAGATGTATAATGGCCTTTATCCATCATTGCAATATCATGCTGTCATTGTAGTTTTGATTTGCATTTCCCTAATGGCTAATGATATTGAGCATTTTTGTGTGTTTAATGGCCATTTGTATATCTTCTTTGGAGAAATGTCTTATCAAGTCCTTTGCCCACTTTTATATTAGGCTCTTTGTCTTTTTGTTGATCTTTATAAAGTCTGAATATCAAGTCCTTCTCCAATACATGGTTTGCAACTACTTTCTCCCATTCTGTAGGTTATATTTTCACTTTCTTGATAATGACCTTTGATGCACAGACATTTTTAATTTTGATAAAGTGAAATTTATCTTTTGTTTCTTTGGTTGTTCATGCTTTTGGTGTCATAATAAGAATCCATTGCCGAATCCCAGGTCATGAAGATTTGCCCAAATGTTATCTTCTTAGAGCTCTATAGTTTTACCTCTTATATTTAGGTTCTTGATCGATTTTTTTTTTTGTACATGACTGTTCATAGTGGCTTTATTTGCAATAGCCAAAAACTGGAAATAACCAAAATGACATCAAAAGGCAAATGGCTATACTCACTGTAGCACATCCATACCATGTAATACTTAGTAACTAGAAGGAATAACCTTCTAGTTACATGTAATACATGTAACAAATTGGATGGATCACAAGGGCATTATGCTGAGGAAAACACGAATTTCAAAAGTCATATAATGTATGGTTTCATTTATAAAATATTCTCAAAATAACAAAAATTATAATAGAGATAGATGGAAAACAGATCACTGGTTGCCAGGCATTAGGATTGGTGGCTGGCAGAATCGGGAGCTAAGGTTAACTACAAAGAGTAGCACAAGGGAAATCTTCTTGGGGAAGGAGTGGTGCTGTACTCTGACTGTGGTGGTGGTTACAAGAATCTACACGTGATATATGGCACAGAATTATATACACATTTATACTGATGTCAAATTCTTGGTTTTGAGATTGTACTATAATTATATAGGATGGAACCACTAGAGAAAATTGGGTTTGGGTATATGGAACCTCTCTGTATTACCTTTGCAATTTCATGTGAATTTATAAATATTACAAAATAACTACTACAAAATAATTGACTATGATATGCAATAAAATGCTAATAAAGTTACTTGAAGAAAATAAGTCCATTGGTTCCATAATCTCTATCTTTTGATTTTGGGATGGAGAAAAGAGTCACTTTTTAAAACCAGGCTTTGAAAAACCCTTGCTGATGTTTTCAATCATCCATTTGAAAAATTTTGTTATTACTATCAGCACAATGTAAAAGTACTTTGGATTCCTTATGCAAAGTCACTTAAAAAGTTAAAAATTGGTATTTAAAATACACCTAGATTTTACTGCATACTGTCTTTCTTTGGAGATTTAATTACTTCCATGGCTAATTGAAGCTAAATTTAATTACATGTAAACTTAATTCTATCAAGCACATCTCTTCAAACTACTTAACATTATTAGCTTTCACATTTGATATAGAAAACATTTGCAGTAGCAACAAAATGGAAGCAAAAGTGAAATAGAGGCCATTTAAAATGAATAAAACATAATTCCTCAAAAATAGTTTAAATAGTCTTATGTGTTAACTGGAGATACTTCAATACCAGAAAAAAATTATACAAATACTAGCCGATATTTTTATAATCCACAAAACGAACATATATGTAAAAAGTGCTTTCATACCAATTACCACCTAAAATAATGCATCATATAGTTTTCATAACCTCTGCTTTGCTCCTTGTTAATGGTTCCACATTTTTCCTCACAAGCATTTTTCCTGGACTCTTCTGCTAATCGATGAACAAACAGTAAACAACTCAGATATACCAGTGTCTCCACTAGTCTCCGACGAGGCTGAGGCTTTTGCCGCTTGAAGACGCTTTAGGAAGGGCAGCGGGGGCTTTCCGTTTTACCTGTTTCCTCTGGGCACCGTGGTGGAGAGCGACACCCTCTCCCTCAAGCACCAGCTGCTACAACTGCCGAGATGCACTCGCGCTCGCGTGCGCTGGAGCACGCGGGTCTAACGACCCAGCCCCTTCGAGGTGTCTTCAGGCCTCCGGAAACCTGGCCCAACATTTGAATCCGCCTCTTGATCAATTTTGAGATGATTTTTATATGGTATAAGGGAGGGGTCTAACTTCATTCTTTTGCATGTGGATATCCAGTGTCCCCAACACTAATTATTTAGGAAACTGTTCTTACCCTGTTGCATGTACTTGGCACCCTTCTCGAAAATCAATTGGCCATGGATGTGTGGACCTATTTCTGGACATTCAATTCTGTTCCACCTTACTAATTAAATCCACACATGCATTAGTTGACCAAGTTGCATCCTGGTTAAGAGCAGGGGCTTTATAATCAGACAAATGTACGTATAAATCCTAATCCTACTTTTCTGTTACTAGCTACATATCTTTTTAATTGTTTCCTCTTCTGTAGAAACATTAGTGCTTATTTCAGAATTCTATTGGGAGAATTAAATGAAATAATAACATGGAAGGCACTTAGCACAGTGCCTGACACTGTACTCAATATTAGCCACTAGTATTGCGTGCCGGCTCCGTGCCAGGAATTTCACTTGTTCCTTTAAATAAAAATAACAAAAACTGGTTACCTACTCTGATGTTCGAGTCAATTTGATTATTAAATGCTATCTCAGGATTTTCTCCGGCATGATAATCATAATTAAAAATCATATTCACACATTATACTTTAGAATTTCCACATATGTCTCAAAGTATGAGATCAATGACTAGATAATGCTTTGTTTTCTAGATGCACTCTATGAAAAGAAAAATATTCTACCATCAGTATTCTGGCCCTAGCCATTTGAAATTAAAATTAAAAGGTGAGATGTGGTAGCAAATATTCTATTGTAGATTAGAAGACCAGTATTTTGTTTCATTAATTGTTTTGTAAAATTAATTTTACAACTCAAGGAAGTAACAAGTTCTTGCTTTCGAACTAAATGAACTAGCACATTAATTGTAAACCTATGTGCCTATTATTACTTATGAAGTACACATGAAGAAAACAAAAGATGTCACCTTGTTTGGAAAAGAAGGGGGAGCTAAAAAATTTTAGTGGATTAATATATGGATACCTTGTTGAACATTCTGAAGCAAGAGTTATTAGATTGCTTTCCACTCTTTGCATGTGTCCAATATGAGGAGATAGGAGAATTATATTGAGTAATCAAAAAATATAAATCTTAGAATGCTCTTTGTATATTAATAGCAAATAAGTGAAATGATATGAATATAAACAGTAGAGGGAGTAGGTGCAATTATTTAAAATTTTAGGGAATTGGGCTTAGTTTCTTTAATTGTTACAGAAATATTACTAGTAATCATGAGAGTTCGCTATTTAACATTCATTGAATAATGGATTAAATATAGGATGAAAAAATTTTTGTCCAAACTTTCACACTCATTTATTGGGTTACTTTAGGCAAGTGATTTAACATTTTGGGGTCTTGAGAAGCACAATCATGATCTTTTCATGTTCTGTAAGTGACTTACATAATAAAATATACAGAAATATTTGAGGGTCAAGAAATTTTACATTGCTTCATAAGAATTTAACGTATCAGGCATTTTCTATATTCTAAAAGAGGACTTTGGCGGCGGACTTGGCCCAGTGGTTAGGGTGTCTGTCTACCACATGGGAGGTACGCGGTTCAAACCCTGGGCCTCCTTAACTCGTGTGGAGCTGGCCCATGTGCAGTGCTGATGCGCCCAAGGAGTGCCCTGCCACAGAGGGGTGTCCCCTGCTCAAGGAGTGAGCCCCGTAAGAAGAGTCACCCAGCGCGAAACAAAGTGCAGCCTGCCCAGGAATGGCACCGCCCACATGGGGAACTGATGCAGCAAGATGACGCAACTAGAAGAGACACAGATTCCCGTGCCGCTGACAACAACAGAAGCGGACGAAGAAGATGCAGCAAATAGACACAGAGAACAGACAAGGGGGGGGGAATAAATAAATAAATAAATAAATAAATCTTTTTTAAAAAAATGAGGACTTTATTCTTGAGTAGTTTTCCTGGACCAACAGCTCTTATTAGTGTATCCCCCAGCTTTTGCCAAGCAGTAACTAAGCTAATATTGGTTATACTTCAGCTACTCTGAGGCCAGCACTAACCAATCAATTATTATAGCACTGAGGGAAGGGAACTTTCGAAAAGGATTTCTAAGTAGTAGGATAATATAATATTTAATCCAAAGCACCACATACTTTCATAAGAAAGCTTGTGGGCACTAAAATTTAATTTGAAAAATAATATTGGAGTAATTAGTATTAAAGTTTACTTATTATACCTTTACTCAGAATTTATAAACCAAGTATACTTTAACTATAGCTATAAATGTACTACTTCTAATCTGTACTCTTAAAAACTCATGTCCTTATTTGTTTATTTGGGAAGAGTAATCTGCTGTAAGATTGTTCAAACCATAAAGTTTATAACATTCAACAGTACTCTAGAAGAGAGAGGAGGGACAGTTAATGAGAGTATAATAGAATAACTACTTTGACTTTCGCTAATGAAGCCTGAAGTGATGTGTTCCTCCCTTGGCATAATTCTAAAAACTGAAATTTCATGATCCTTTGTCTTTTTTTTTTAATTAGAGAAATTGTAAGTTTGGAGAAAAATCATGTAAAAAATACAGTATTCCCATATGTCCCTGCTCACCATGATTAATACTTTGCATTAGTGTGGTGCTTTGGTTATAATTCATGAAAGAACATTTTTTAAAAGGTTTATTTATTTATTTATTCTGCCTCCCCCACACACACACACCCTGTTGTCTGTTCTCTGTATCCATTTACTGTGCATTCTTCTGTGTCTGCTTGTCTTCTCTTCAAGCAGCACTGGGAACTGATCCTGGGACCTTATGGACTGGGAAAGACGTGTTCTATCTCTTGTGCCTCCTCATCTCCCTGGTCTGCTGCATCTCTTATTATCTCTCCTCTGTGCCTCTTTTTGTTGCATCATTTTGCTGAGTCAGCTCTTCACTCTGGCCAGCTTGCCACACAGGTCATTCTTGCTTTACCAGGAGACCCCGGGAATCAAACCCTGGACCTCTGTAGCACTTTGATATTATTGATGAATTCCAAAACAGATATTGGATTATGTTTGTAATCTGATCTGTACCTGGGCATGATGGAGTTATGGGGTCCCCACCCCTTGATGGGTGGGGACTCACGATAAAAGGCATGGCAAAGAACAGAGTTGAGGGTTTCTGATGTTGGAGTTTTGATGTTGGAGTTTGATACTCAAGTCTTAAGCTGGAGCCCCAAGGAGAGAGACAGGGCCATTTACCTGATGGTCTACAGCTGACCTTGTGGAAAGAGGTAAAACCTAGAGAGCCTCATAGTCTACAACTGACCTTGTGGAAGAAACAGAGGAGCTGAGCCCAGAGGAACCCAGAAAGCCTGAACCCTCACAGATGTCAGCAGCCATCTTGCTCCAACATGTGAAAACAGACTTTGTTGAGGGAAGTAACTTATGCTTCATGGCCTGGTAAATGTAAGCTCCTATCCCAGATAAATACCCTTTATAACACCCAGCAGATTTCTGGCATTTGGCATCAGTACCCATTTGGTTGACTAATACAACCTCCCACATGGTAGATGGGAGCCCAATCACTTGAACTACATCTGTTTCCCACGAAAGAACTTTTTATACTTGACTATTAACTATAATCCATCATTTACAAAAGGTTTCACTATCTTATATATAGTCCACAGTTAGTTCTATCTTTTAATTTTTATTCTGGTAACATATATGACCTAAAATTTCCCCTTGTAACCAAATTTTACATATGTAATTCAACGCTGTTAATTACACTCACAATGTTATGCTGCCATTACCACCATCCATTTCAAAAACTTTACAACCAACCCAAATAGAAACTCTGTACAAATTAAGCATCAGCTCCCCATTCCTACCTACAACCCAGCCACTGGTAACCTATATTCTAGCTTTAACTCATTGAGTTTGCTTATTCTAGTTATTTCATGTCAGTGAGATCATAAAATATTTTTTGCATGTGTCTGGCTTATTTCACACAACATAATGTCTTCAAGGTTCATCCACATTATCACATGAACTAGAACTTCATTCATTTTTAATGCTGAATAATATTCTATTGCATATATCATTTTTTATTTATCCATTCATTGATTGATGGACACTTCGTGTGCTTCCGTCTTTTGGCAATTGTGAATAATGCCACCATGAACATCAGTGTGCAATATCCATTTGAGTCTTTGCTGTCACTTCTTTTGGATATATACCTAGTAGTAGGATTTATGGGTGATATCGTAATTCTTTATTTAAGTTCATGAGGAACTGCCAAACTGTCTTCCACAGAGGTTTGCACCATTTTGCTAGTCCCACTAGCAATGAATGAGTGTTCCTATTTCCCAACATCTTCTCCAACACTCGTAATTTTCTGTTTTTTTAATAGTAGCCATTCTGATGGCTGTGAAATGGTGTCTTGTTGTGGTTTTGATTTGAGGTTCCCTAATAGCTGATGATGTTGAGCATACTTTCATGTTTCTTTAGCCATTTGTATATCCTCTTTGGAGAAATGTCTATTCAAGTCTTCTACCAATTTTTTATAATTGGGTTGCTTTTTATGGTTGAGTTATACGATTTCTTAATATATTCTAGATACCAAACCCTTACTGAATATGTGGTTTCCAAATATTTTTTCCCATTGAGTAAGGTGTTTTTTCACTTTTGTCATAAAGTCCTATGATACAGAAAAATTTTAAATTTTGACGAAGTTCGATTTATCTATTTTTTATTTTGTTGCTTGTGCTTTTGGGTGTAAAGTCTAAGAAACCATTGCCTAACATAAGATCCTGAAGATGTTTGCTTACATTTTCTTCTAGGAGCTTTGTAGTCCTGGTTCTTATATTTAGGTTTTGATCCATTTTGAGTTAATTTTTTTATATGGTGTGAGATAGCAGTCCTGCCTACTTCTACTGTATATGGATATCCAATTCTAGCACCATTTGTTGAAGAGACAACAAATTGAGTGCACTTGGCATTGTTGTCAAAAATCAGTTGACCATAGATGTGAGGGGTTATTTCTGAGCTCTCAATTCAGTTCCTTTGGTCTATATGTCTATCCTTGTGCCAATACAATGCTGTATTGACCACTGTAGCTTTTTAAAAAGCTTTAAAATGAGGATACATGAGTTCTCCCACTTTCTCCTTTTTTTTCAAGATGGTTATGACTGTTCGAGGTCCCTTACCCTTCCAAATAAATTTGATAATTGGCTTTTCCATTTCTGGAAATTAGGGTGTTGGAATTTTTATTGGAATTACATTGAATCTGTAAATCATTTTGGGTAGAATTGGCATCTTAACAATATTTAGTCTTCGGATCCCATGAGCATGGAATGTCCTTCCATTTATTTAGACTTTCTTTGAGTTCTTTTAGGAAAGTTTTGTAGTTTTCCATGTATATGTCCTTTACATCCTTGTTTAAGTTTATTCCTACATATCTGACTCTTTAAGTTGCTACTGTGAATGGAATGTTTTTCTTAATTTCTCCCTCATATTGCTCATTAATTGTGTATAGAAACACTACTGATTTTGCATGTTGATCACTTTGCTGAATTTGTTTAATAGCTGTAATAGCTTTGTTGTAGATTTTTCAGAACTCTGTAAATATTGGATCATTTAATCTGCAAATAGTAAAAGTTTTACTTCTTGCTTTCCAATTTGGATGCCTTTAATTTCTTTTTTCTTAATTACTCTGAATAGAACTTTCAGCACAATGTTGAATAATAACGGTGACAGTAGGCATCCTTGTCTTGTTCCAGATCTTAGAGAGAAAACTTTCACTCTTTCACCACTGAATATGATAGTAGCTGTGAGTTTTTCATATATGCCCTTGTCATGCTGAGGAAGTTTCCTTCTATTCCTACTTGTCTGTTTTTATCAAGAAAGGATGCTAGATTTTGTCAAATATCTTTTCTGTATTAATTGACGTGATCATGTAGTTTCCCCACTTCATTTTGTTAATATGGTGTATTACATTACTTGTTTTTCTTGTGTTGAACCACCCTTGCAAATCTGGGATTAAACCCACTTAATCTTGGAGTGTAATTCTTTGAATGTACTGTTGGATTCAATTTACAAGTATTCATGGTTTTTTTCATCTATATTCATTAGAGAAATTTTCTTTTTTTAGTTATATCTTTATTTGGCTTTAATATTAGGGTGATATTGGCTTCATAAAATGTGTTAGGTAAATTTCCCTCCTCTTAAATTTTTTGGAAGAGTTTGAACTGGATTGGTGTTAATTCTTCTCAAATGCTTGGTAGAATTAACTACAAAATATCTGATCTTCTTTGGGAGATTTTTTATAGCTGATTCAATCTCTGTAAATGTGATTGGTTTGTTGAGTTCTTGTGTTTCTTGTAGAGTCAATGTACATTGTGCATTTCTATGAATTTGTCCATTTCATCTAGGTTGTCTAATTTGTTGGCATACAGTTTCTCATAATATCCTCTTATGATCCTTTTTATTTCTGTGGGATCAGTTGTAACATCCCCCCTCCCATTTCTGATTTTCTTTTATTTGCATATTTTTTCTTTTTTTCTTTGTTAGTCAACCTAGGGGTTTGTCAATTTTATTGATCTTCTCAAAGAACCAGCTTTTGGTTTTGTTCATTTTCTCTATTATTTTGTTGTTGTTGTTCTCAATTTCATTTATTTCTGCTCTAATCTTTATTGTTTCTTTCCTTCTGCTTGCTTTTGGGATTGGTTTGCTGTTCTTTTTCTAATTCCTCCAGGTGTGCAGTTAGAGCTTTGATTTTAGCTCTTTCTTCCTTTTTTTTTTTTAATTAAAAAAAAATTTATTTCCCCCCTCTTGCAGCTTGCTTGCTTCTGCTCTCTGTGTCAATTTGCTATACATTCTTCTGTTTTTGCTTGTCTCCCTTTGTTGCGTCATCTTGCTGTGCCAGTTCAGACCATCAGCTCTGCTCAGGCACTGCCGTCAGTTCTGCATGGGCGTGGGCCAGCCTGCCTTCACAAGGAGGCCCCAGGATGCAAACCCAGAGCCTCCCATATGGTAGATGGGAGCCCAGTCATTGAGCCACAGCCAGTACCCTCTTTATTCTTTTTTAATGGAAACATTTAGGGCTATAAATTCCCGCTCAGAACTGCCTTCACTACATCCTATAAATTTTGATATGTTGTGTTCTTGTTTTCATTTGTCTAAAGGTATTTACTAATTTCACTTGCAATTTCTTCTTAGACCTACTGATTGTTTAAGAGTATGTTATTTAACTTCCATATATTCGTGAATTTTCCAATTCTCTTCCTGTCATTGGTTTCCAGCTTCATTCTATCATGGTCAGAGACAATGCTTTGTATAATTTCTAACTTTTTAAAGTTATTGAGGCTTGTTTTGTGACCCAACATGTAGTCAATCCTGGAGAATGATACATGTGCACTTGAGAAGAATGTATATCCTGCTATACTGGGGTGCACAGGGACCAAGAAAAGAGAAGGCTCCAGAAGAAAGTGTGGTCAACAATACCAGTGGGCAAGACTCCAACAGTGGTTTAAACAAGACAAAGACTATAGGTGTCCACTGAATTTGGCCTTTGATTGATCACTGCTGACCTTGTTCAAGGCATTTCAGTGCTTCTGTAGCAGAGAGGGAGACTGATTTTGGTGGAATTAAGTGCAAATAGGAGATAAAGGAAAGAGTATGGCAAAGGAAGATTACTCTTTTCAGAAGCTTGTTTATGAAGAAAAGAGGGGAAGCTGGGTAGCAACCCAGAAAAATATTCACTGTCAAAGCCAATAAGTTATTAAAATGATCATGAGCTAGTATATTAGTCAGAGTTCAGTGCAGGAAGTAAAGGACATTCTAAGTTAAGAACTTTTTCAACCCCAGAAAATCATGTTCTTAATGTTAATCCATTTCTGTGGGTGTAAATCTATTATAAATAGGACCTTTTGAAAATTACTTCAGTTAAGGCATTGTCCAGGGTAGGTCTTAATTTTCCTGCTGGAGTCCTTTATAAATAGGAGGAATACTGAGAAAGAAATCCCTGGAATCAATAAGCTGAAAACAACAAAACCTGAAAGGAAAAGGAGAGAACAGCAGACACTGCCCTATGCCTTGCCATGTGACAGAGGAGTCTAGGATCATCAGCAGCTGATCTTTGGGAAGAGAGCATCACCTTTATGATGCCTTGATTTGAACATTTTCTCTACCTCAAAACTGTAAGCTTATAAATTCCCGTTGTTAAAAGTCAGACCATTTTATGGTAGCTCTTTGAGCAGCTTTATCAAAGTTAAACCTAACTATTTAGAAATTAAAGAGATCCTCCATTAATGTCTAAGAAGACACTTTAATCACAGACGCAGCATTTCTTACAAAAAATGTTTTACCAAAAAGTGACCCAGAAGTTTGAAGAAGTTCTCCACAAATATGATAATGTTTAATGACTGGACATTGAATTGTGGATTCTTTTCATTTTATGAATAATTTCTACAGCAGAATAAAAATTGTTATTGAAACTATTGCTGTTATTGTCAGCTATTAGTGGTCCAAGGATGGATTATCTAAGAAAGAAATAGTTAATACAGTTAAGTAATAGAAACAGTGCCACACTTTGTAACTAAATTATACCATGTATGCTTACACTACCATTATAACTTTTGAAATATATAGTGATTATACTATTTGCCTTATTGCTTTTTTTGTGGGGGGGAGGGGGATTTAATTCATGAAATGATGTGCTTAGAAAATCAAAGGCGTGACTGGAGATCCAGAAGTCAGAAAGCCATTACTGAACTTTTGGTTTCAAGATCATGTCACTACATCTGCAAGCCATAGCGTCTACTCTGTTGCTCCTGTTACTACCGCCACCAGAGCCTCCCCACTCCACATCTGAGACAGTGATGGGGAAACAACAGGTACTGGTTTGGATGACTGTAGATGTGGAAGCAGGAAGTGGAGGCCTGCTCCTTCTAGTAGCAACCCGAACATATACTGGCTAACAGAGCCCTTATTTCTAAATGGCCGGTAGTCTGAAGTTAACCTTGAGCATTATGTGCAAAGCACCATGGTTTTATTATCTAATGTGTATTATCTGGTATAATTCTTATAACAAGTCCATGGTATGGTGCTTAAAGACATTAAACAGATTTCCAAAGGTCATACTGCTAAATTGTGATGGAACCACAACTCAAACTCAAGTCTGTCTGACTTCAGGTGTATTTCCCTGCTGTAGTCACCAGAGCAGAAAAATTTGGTATGTACCCACTTGGGATATAGCACAGAATAAGGGTGTCTGTCCTCAATTGACCTTCAAAGAAATGGTTAGAATCCTCCAAAATGACCTAAGGAAGAGCCCGATTCACTAATCCTAGAAAATAGACATGATCTGAATCCTGTTTCTTATTCATATGCCAATAATCTATCCACTAGACTAGCATGTCTCTTCCCCATTTTGATCAGATTGCCAATGTTATGTCTTCTTTAATTGAAAAAAAAAAGAATCACATTATTACCTTTTAAAACACTGACAAATCCAATTGATCAATCATTAGTGCATTCCATTTTACTCTAGCACATTGGAAAACAGCAGGCTGCATTGGCTTTACTTTATAGCACATCAAAACTCAAATAGCCATAAAAGCTTCAGACATTACTGCCATGTTAGATAAACTACATAAAAACCTTAAAAGCTTTGATGAAATGCCTTGTCATAACTCCAATCTCCTCATTCTATTACTCTATATAAGAAGCACTTAAAAGAAAACGATAAATAAAGCCTAACAATTTAATCTCTGTTCTGTTTTTAATCAGATGCCATCCTATCAAGAAAGGTAAAAGAAAAAACTAGGTAGCATATTAATAACTTTATATAAAAGAACATTTTTTTCTTGAGGATACTTAATTTACTTTATATATTTGATAACTACAGTCATTCATTCATTTATCGAATCTTTTATGCATTCACCAAACATGTATTGATGGCCTGTGGGGCTATGGAAATAAGATCACTGACTACAAGAAGTTCATAGTGTAATGGGGGGATGAACAAGTGAAAAAATCCTATCAGAATGTTTTTAGTGGTTATCTTTAGGAAAAAGAAAATGGGGGCCCAGGAGGACTTTCACTTTGTAGCTTAATACTTTTATCTATATGATCTGGATTCCTCTACAAGCATATATTAGTTGACAGCCTTGAAATATACTAAAATGTGATCTTAGAAATGATTGATAGGGAAGCAGATTTGGCTCAACTTACAGAGCGTCCACCTACCATATGAGAGGTCCAGGGTTCAAACCCAGGGTCTCCTAAACTGTGTGGAGCTGGCCCACATGCAGTGCTGATGCGCGCAAGGAGAGCCTTGCCAAACAGGGGTGTCCCCCACGTAGTGGAGCCCCATGTGCAAGGAGGCACCCCACAAGGAGAGTCATCCCATGTGAAAAAAGCACAGCCTGCCCAGGAGTGGTGCTGCACACATGGAGAGCTGACGCAGCAAGATGACACAACAAAAAGAAACACAGATTCCCGGTGCGACTGACAAGAATGCAAGTGGACACAGAAGAACACACAATGAATGGACACAGAGAGCAGACAATGGGCAAAAGGGGAGAGAAATAAATAAATGAATCTTTTTTTAAAAAAAGAAATGATTGATATGATTTTTCTCTTTTATTTTTCCTTACATGTGGTATATTTTTCCTTGTCAGTCCAAGGCACCAATCTGTCTCAGAAGGAGATGAAGGTTTTTTAACAGAATGATGACATTTACTGCTTACTATTTGCCAGGCACTGTTATAAGTAATTTACATGTAATGCAAAGAGAAAGATAGAATTAATATTTAGCTTACAACTTTCAGAATAAGATCATGAAGCCACACAATAGCCTTGAAAACCAGAATGGTATATTGGGAAAGGCTTTTCCAAATTCCTTTCTTTTTTTTTAGGAGGTGCAGGAGATTGAACCCAGGACCTCATACATGGGAAGCAGGAGCTCAACCACTGAGCTATAGCCACTCTCCCCAAGTTCTTTGATTCATTTCATCCCCTATCCATTAGAAACTAAATCCGGAGGACTTAGCAATTAGAGTTCTCTCAGAGTACAGAGAAGACAAGTTCCTATCAGCAGCAGGGCCATGGGTCTAAGGCCTCTATGGTGGAAGGAAGATCCGTGCTAGCACCAAATAGGGGATTAGGAAACCATTCCCCTTCAGCCCTGGGATTGTGGGAAGTGGGGGGACGACAAAGCAGCGAGACCTGTCCTGACTGTGAATTAGGACTGGGAAAAACATCAAGGGCAGTGCCCGTTTGAGACTCTGGGAAGAGACCTCACTGCAGGCTGCCCCATTTGAGCCCCTAGTGGGGGCAGCATGGTCAAGCAGAGGGGAGGGCATGAGGTTTAACTTTCAGACCACCTATAATTTCCGCAGGGGACTGAGCCTGGTGACCCAGCAGTATCTGAGAATCTGGCTAGGAGTCCCTCGGCGAGGTAGATGAGGAACTACAAGATGGGCCAGGGTAAATGAGAGGCAGACCTCAGAGGGGTATGTGGGGTTAGGAGGAGCCCAGGGGAGGCAGACTGAGTCAGAGAGCACGGCCAGAGGGAGGCCAATACGGTGGCTAACACCAGCCACAGCCTTCAGCAGTGATACCAGCAATGCCGAGAGCACCTGTGTGGACAAGGTAGAAATGGGGAACACTGCCACGAGTCTCCCTCCACCACAAGGTCAGGCAACCCCACACCTACCCCCATTCATTCCCCCAGTTTCCATCTTGTTGCTGAAAGGGTGAGAAATTTGACAGACTGCACATTTATTTCCTGAGAGAAACTAACATTTCCTAAAGGGGGCTATTTAAACTATTGCATCAGACTAAGTTTAAACCAGATGGAATTTAAATATAAATTGTTTTGACTCCGAGCCAGCAGGTGAGGACCCAAGAAGGCTGGATTTATTAATAAAGGGGCTACATTATCTCCCTACTTTTGAGATGTGTGTTAAATTTACAATCCTACCAAACAAATTCAAAACTCCATTATAGATCCTTTTGTGGTCCATAAGCATGATGAATGGGTATTCACGTGTTTGTGTGAGATGTGCTTCTGTCAAACCTTGTTACAACGTCGGCACATGACCCGTCTGATGTGAAAAGAAAAATAAAACTCAATTACAATGCAGAGTAGTAAATGCTATGGAAAGAAGCAGAGGGTGTTATGGGAGTTCAACCCAGCAAAAGTACTTGCCATATTTGGGTGGGACCCACCGAGCATCCAGTACAGGATCTGGTCTTTGCAGTGAAGCCTGGGGACATGTGCTGAGGTCCCCCTCAGTGAGGGAGTGAGGGAGCCTGGCTGATCCAATTATGTCACCTGCTCCTTGAAATATGACTAGCTTTTCATAATATACCATTATGTATTAGGCATCTACTGATTTCTCCAACTCTCCTTGAACGTGTTTATACATTTGTACCACTTCTTGGAAGCTATAGGTCTTTGTAAAGAACATTTCTGAAAGCTCTGTTTACTATGGTTCCATTTTGGCAAGGTGGGAAGGGTGAGGTAAGGCTTTGTCTGTGTTCAGAATCTTCCTCTTCGGATTTTTTTTTTTTCTCTCTCTCTCCCTTTGAGGAAAAGCTGCATTTCTGTTCAAGGTTTAGATAGATAGTATGGTTTGACTCAGAATGACTGAGAAAATTAATTTTGTACTAGTTAACACAATTATTTCTTACCCTCACCACGGGATGAAAACTCAGGCTTCTCTCATGACTTTTCTGGTTTCTCTGAAGTAGAAAAAGTCCTTGGTCAGTAATGAAAATACCTCTTTCCTTGCCATCAGAAAAGCCTAAAACTTAGCTTAGCACTAAATCTTCTTACTCTCCCCCAGCTTGGGTCTGCTATAGGCAGAGAAGGAAAGGGAAGTGGTTGCTTGCTTTACTTCTTTGCCATTGACACTTCAACCCTTCCTCTCCCCAAATTGCAAATAGAGGGAGAAAAGGTAAAGGGGGGCAGAAAAATTCTTATTGGACTGGTTTGTTGTGAGCCAGAGCCTGTTCTCCAGCCCTGGCAGGTGTTTAAACCTCTTTCTTTTTTGTTGTGAGTTCTTTGGAAACCATCCTCCTTTCCCTGAGGATCTCTCACCTGCAACTCACTTGACAAGAGTAAGCACATCTGTATTTCCAGTGGTATCTTACTCCTTCCTCAGCCCCTGGGGATGGCACTGCCTTCAGCTTCTCTCAGAGACCTTTCTAGACAGGACTCTGCTGTAATTCTATAATTGTGGACAACAGAAACCTGTCAAATGTCCTAAACAGAAAGGGACTTACAGCCAGGTTGTAAGAGGCTCACAAAATTGTTTAGAAGGGCTGAAAGAACAGGCTCTAGGCAGAGCTTCCAGAAATAGCTCCCATCCCCAGGATCACACTTCCACTGTGGTCAAGAAAGCTTCCACCAAGGTTGCAGGAAGCTCCTCAAACTGTTTCTGTCACCACCCATCCCAGCCAAATGGATGCCCCACCTCCTGCCATTCTCCCTGCTCCATTCAGGTCCTCATTCAAGTCTTCTGTGAGTGCAGAAGGTGGTGGAACTTCAGCTGCAAAGGAGTCTGTGAATGCAATGTTTGGCTCTCCAGCCTCTCCCACAGGAAAGCACAGCAGGGGTGTGGCAGGAACCAATCTACAGGATCAGTTTCAAGAACTAACATTGTGTCTCCTGTGTAGCCCATACCTGGTTGTGGAAAAGATCATTTTGTCCTAACAAACTCAGGCAGGCATCCTCAACTCAGCATTCTCTCCTTCACTCAGGGGACACATATTAAGTCATCTCTTTAAATCTTCTCTCTGATAATTTGAAATGAAAAAGAAGTTCTCCAAATCTGGATCAGATTTTAATGTTCTATATCCTTGCTAACATAACTCTCATTTGGTCCGGGATAAATCTTAACTGATTCCAACCACCTTTGCCAGTGACTGCTCTAGGGTTGTGCACAGAACTCGGTTCTGGCCAACAAGGAGAACTCTACATATTTCTCCCTGGTGAGAAAGAGGCTTATGAGGCAAACTTTTTTTTTTTGATCACACAATCCTTGCCCCACCCCTTGTTTTGGTGGGTAGGGGTGTATGCAGGCCTATTTTGTTAGAGTTGTGACACCATCTTGTGGCCATGGAGCAAAAAGTCCGAGGCAAAAAGTCACCCACTGAGAGAGGTGGAAAGGATAGCGCCATTGAGCCAGCAGACCGACCTGGGACTAACCAATTATTTGTTAGGTATGCTGACACTAGGGGAGAAATGCACCTTGGCTAATACCCAGGCTGAGTCCCTGGAACCTGTGATGAGTGAGAAAAAGAGAGGAGAAGTCGGTCTAGGCCTGAGAAAAGGCTTGGATCAAGCCCGAGTCTGGAAGTCTTTTCATACTCCTGCAGTTGGGCCTTCTGAGCAAATTTTATTGAAACCTGGGTTACAGAACTGGCTTTGGTTGTTAAATTGTTACCAAATAAGGAGTGAGAGAACTCTGGAGAGATTTGCCTCCCCCAAGGTGTGCGCTTACATTTCAAAAGGGGGTAAAACCGGAACCATGGAGACATCCCAGGAATTGTAAATCCAGAGAGGCTTGTTCCTTATCTTCCTCATGGAGACATTTATTTATGTTCCAATAAGGTAAGAGACCCAGGGACTTTTCCCTTCTCTTTCCAAGGAAAATAAGTTTACACTAGAGCGCCAAGGTTTCTCTCCCTTACTCAGGAGAAAACCGCCCCTCTTAAATAAAAACTCCCAGATTTTTCTGGGGACCTGTCCGTATTTCCTCACTGGAGAATATATGACTCGGTCAGTCAAAAGGCTAATGTGATACAAGACTTTGTTGATGTACAATGAGTGGGCTGTACAGATGGAGCAAGAAAATTAAGTACTGAGCCCTGATGCTTTGCAGTCATTTCTGGGTATAATTGTTAACAAGAAACCTGCCCCCGAGCCCCCCACCCCATCCCCTCCCCCCAGATGGCTCCCTTTTCTGTTTGCTCTGTTTTTGCTCTTTTTCTGCTCATTGTCTATTTTGTCTTTAGGAGGCACTGGGAACCGAACCCAGGACCTCCCATGTGGAAGGTGGGCACTCAACTGCTTGAGCTACATCTACTCCCCCAACAAGAAATGTTATTAAGAAAACTAGTGTGTATCTAGGGAGAAAGCAATCAGATGAGTGATGGGCCTGGAAACCAGGTCGTTAGAGCAGACATTGAGGATCCGGGCTATTTAGTCCTAAGGGTCATCCCATGCATGCCAGAAAAGATTTGCTTTCTTTTGATTGTTTGGAACAAATTGCTCATATCCATGGAGGGGCAGATTTTAGCTTCATAAAAAGGAGAATATTTTTAACAAAGATTTTCAACAATGCAGTGAGCTTCTTTGAAAAGTAGTGAGTTCTCTTGTCATTGGAAATGTTTGGGTAGCAGCTGGAATGGTCATCTGTTGGAAAGGTTACACTAAAATCTGTGCTTTATGTGGGAAGTTGGTCTAATTGACCTTTTCTGTACCTGGCAACTCTCCAGTTCCACAAAATCTAATTTATCATATTCTGAATATTCCTTTTTTTTTGGTTATTGGCTGGTTGCACTCCCTTCCTTCGCAATTTTTGCCAAATTCACAGAGTTGTTCTTTACTTCCAGAGAGGAAATAGAGGCTCTATCACTTACTTTGTGACTTTTGGTGAGTTACTCAATCTCATCTGTAAAATGATGTACCAATACTTCCTACCGCATAGGGTTATTATGGCAGTTAAATAATACATGTAATGCATGTACTGTGTAAAACAGCACTTAGAACAGAACCTCACAGGTATGCAATACACAGTGGCTATTATTAGTTTATTAGTATCTTAGTTTATTGTTTTTTCCATCTTTCACTTGACTACTTAGCTCATTCTTCACATCTCAATTAGTTTTCACTTACATGCCTCTTATTTTCAGAGAGTTTGACTCTTGATCCTATGGGTAAGAGCCATCTGACAAATGATCTTTTCATTTCTTTGCCCATTTAAAATTTTTTCTAACATAGAATGTGGTTAAAATATGGAAAGCTGAGGTTTAATTTGTGCAAAGTTGATAAAAAGTTGTTTGTAACTGTTGGAAATGAATGGAAATTGTGAAAATAATCAGGATTTCTAACTAGTAGTGCTAACAAATGAGTATGATAGTGATTTGTTTTTTTGTTCTTTTTCTTTTCTTTTTTTTTTGCAGTAATAAAAATGCTCTAATATTGATTGAAGTGATGAATGCATAACTTGGTGATCATACCAAATGCTGTTGATCCGCACACTTTAGATAAATTATATGGTTTATGAACAAAAAAGTAATAGGGTGGGTTGGGGGAAAATACATCAAATGTATATGGGGTTTAGTTAGGAGTAATACTTTGACAATGCTCTTTCATAATTTGTTACAAATGTTTCACAACAATTTAAGGTATTTGTGGTGAGGTGATGTATGGGAACCCTGTATGATGTTATGCATTTTTGTTTTGTAAGGTCACAATTTTTACTGTACACTTATTATTTTTAGGTATGTTCATGTATGAATTATATACTTTAATAAATTGTTTTTAAAATGAAAAAACAAAAAAATTTCTATCATATATTATTTGTTAGTCTTTTTATTATCAATTTGTAGGAGTTCTTTATATATTAGGTCTATGATATGAGTTGCAGAATTTTTCCTAGTTTATTCTTTGTCTTTTTACCATAGTACTTTTTTTAATTTTAAAGAAGCTTTAGATTACATAAATGTTACATCAAAAATATAGGGGGATTCCAAAATACTCCACCCTTCCCCCTCCCATACTTTTTCCCATTAACAACATCTTTCTTTAGTGTGGTACATTTGTTACTATTGACGAACATATTGAACATATTGAAGCATTTCTACTAACTATGGTCTGTAGTTTACATTATATTTACACTTTGCACTGCACAATTTTATAGGTTTTGACAAAATGTATAATGGCCTGTATCTGTCATTGCAATGTCACATCCCAAAAATGCCCTATGTTATACCTATTTTTCCCTCTCCCTCCTCTCAGAACCTCTGGTGACTGCTGCCTTTATATCAATGTTACAAGTTCTTCCATTGCTAGAATAATAATAAGTCTACTTTAGTCCATAGTTGCATTTCCCGCTTATGTTTGTACATTCCTCAATCTTGAGGATATGGGGTTGGTGATTCACACTCTGTGTCTGATTGAGAGGGGATTAGATCCTACAGGGCAGATGGATGGAACTCTCTTGCTTGCTTGCAGTTGTAGATACTCTGTTTTTGGGGATGGGCATTGTCCATCATCATCCTTTTGTTAGTTGTTGTGGGCAAGTCCAATGAACTGGAGAGTAGGTGTTGCAACTCTGCTTAGATTCACAGCTCAACTGGCCTATGAACAGACCAAAGATTTAAGTCTTTGGGACATATATTCTACAAGCCTAGTGCTAAATATAGGTTCAAGAGGCAGAAGAACCATGTGAAGGGAAATTATAAATGAATCTACTCTGTTACATTGGGGAGCATATATTCCAAAGTAAGGTCCACTGACAGGGTGCAAAATTCCTGAGATTGTCTGCCCTGCCTGTAATGTCTGGGTGTCTCTAGATCCCTCAAGAGCCCCCTGCCTGAGGCACTATTTAGTGTGGTAGTCAATGAGATCCTCCTGAGACATGCATAAGCATAACCTCTGGAAAGACCTCCCAACTCACTTTGAAATCTCTTAGCCATAAAAACTCCTTTGTATTTAATATTTCCTTCTTTTAGCCAAGGTCTTTTTCCAAATGTATTGCTAGTTGGTTCTTGGCAATAATCCCTCAGTGCCAGGGAGTCCCAGGGATGAGAGTCATGTCCCATGCTAGGGGGATTGTAGCGAGTTTATATGCTGAGTTTGGCTTAGAGAGAAGCCACATTTGAGCAAAAAGGAGAATTTCAGGAGATAATTCCTAGGCAATATATAATACTAGGCTAAGTTTCAATTTCATAAGAACAAGGTTCACAAGTACAACATCAGTATTAAGAACCTGATGTATTGGTCTATTCTTCTTCTCTGGGCACTGCCCATATACTCTTGCTGCTGTGTAAGAGAATGTAGCAGGACTTCCAAAATGGGAATTCAGTATTCTTTCAGTTATTGTGTGGTTCTCCATCCACTGAGACAACACCCCATGACCACTTCACATTCACATCCCATAGAGGCATGTAGGTGTACCCCTCCCCAAACATCCCCCCATCACTATCACCCACACCAATGATCCTCCCTTGCCATAGTTGCAACCCTTCTGCAATCTAAACACTCTTAAAAACAAAGCCAAAAAATAAATAACAATAATAACAATAAAATACAAAAATTTTTAAAAAATTATCCCCTGTGTCTTTCATCAACATAAGGTATGTTATCTTTTACGTACAGTGACAATTTCTTCCACATGTTCCCCCAGTGTCTTATTTTTTTAATTTATTTTCTAAGTGTTAGGTTACATACAGATTAACCATGGTACTTTTGACATGTAGAAAGTTGCTTTTTTAAATGTAGTAGTGTTTATCAAAATTTTAATTTGTGCAGAGCCCCAACTCTTAATCTCTACTCTTATTGACTCCAAAAGTTGATTTAAAAATGTAATCCTTTGCACTAGCATTATGGAATGAGAATTCCTGATGTCTTCATAGACATGGAAAATAAACTGCTGTATCATCAAGATGCTTCAGCATTGTGCCTTTAAAGGTGACCCTTTCTTGTGAATAATTTTCCAATGTCTTTGCTACTAAATAATAGCTTCTATTAACCTCCAACCACTTACACAGCTTGATTGTCATTTGTAGGCAAGTCACTGTGGCTCGGGATAGCCTGGGACTATTGTGATCATGTTCCTTATCTGCCAGTAATCACCAATTGCTAACTAAACCATACAGCTGTGGCAATAAGAAAATTGAGTCCCTGCTGCTTAAATAAAAGGGGCTGCAAAGTGTTAACATTTTGGCCTCTTCTCTGGGCCAATCACTGTAGAGAAGCAACTATGCTATACTGGAGAGACTACTGGAGTTAGTGTTAGAAGGTCTGGTTCATTCAGTTCAATTTAACTCAATACAATTCGACTCAGTGAAACTGAACTCAATTCAACTCATCTCAGTTCATATTTCTTGACCTGTTAAGTCTCAGACATTCTGGTTTGTGTATGGGTACAAAGAACACATTAATCTTCTTTGTGTCTTACGAAGCTCACAGTCCAATGGGGAAAACAGGATAATCCATGATTACAATAGAGTTAACAACATCCAGATGTACAGAATATGTTCAGAAAATACAAAGGAGAAAAGGAACCTCAATATATCTCTTAAGTTTCTCCTGAACGTTACCTGCATACTCAGCTACTTTAGGACATTTTTGTAATATCACCTCAAGTATATTGCAAACTAGACATATCATTGACTGCCTTGTTCTTTCCTACCCCAGCACACTCCAAGCTGGATCTAGATTATGCTGTTTCAGTGTCTCTATGTCAGCACATTCTTCAGTCTCAAAACTTACTCAAAACTTGATATCTGCCTGGATTCTTTCCAATCCTTCACTCATAAAGTCTGGTCCATCACTAAGCCCTGCCCATTCATTCTTTGTAATATTTCTCACATCTTCCCTGAGGCTTTTATCACACCATTACAATAGTCTTCTAACTCTCGTCCTAGATAACATCATTATCTGCACAATTCCATCCTTCTGCTACCCAGATTAATTTTACCCAAACTAATTTCATCATATGACTTTCCAGTTTAAAATCTTTCAATGATTCTCCATTACTTATTGAATTAAAGTCAATCTCTGTAATCTAACATTTGATGAGTCCTTTATAAGCTGACTTCACTTTTCATTTCCAGTCTTTTTTTTAAGATTTATTTTATTTTTGTTATTTATTTATTTCTCCCCAACCCCTTGTTGTTTGCATGCACTGTGTCTGTTTATCTTCCTTGTTTCTTTAGGAGGCACTGGGATCTGAACCTGGGACCTCTTATGTGGGAGGGAGGGACCTAATCGTTTAAGCCACCTCCATTCCCTGCTTTGTTGTGTTTCTCATTATGTTTTTCCTTCAGTGTCTCTTGTATCATCTTGTTGTGTCAACTTGCCATGCCTGCCCTTTGTGCCATCTTGCTGTCTTCTTTAGGAGGCACTGGGAACAGAACCACAGACCTCCCATATGGTAGGCGGGAGCTCAATTACTTTGGCCACATCCACTTCCCTCATTTTCAGTCTTGTCATCATCTGTGCCACTCTGCTTGTCCCTGTCCTCATTAGACTGCTGTGTTTGTTATTACAACCAGGCTTCCTCATCAACATCTTTCCCATCATGTTATCTCCTCTCCTCTCTTTCCCCATCCCCAAATCTCTTTCTCCCTCTTCTACATGCATACAAACTTTAGTTTTTTCAAGGGCCAATCCCAACTCCCACCTGCTCCATGCAACTTTTAGTGCTTGCTCTCATCCTAGCATTTAAAATTTTTTTCTCATCTTCTGTGACATTTATTCTGGACCATCAGCTGGTACTTAAACATATATATGTAATCATACATAATGGAGTTACACCACACATGCATTTTACTAACCCAAATTCAGCAAAATGCTCTCAGCCAAGAAACAAAATAATAAGACAGGAGAAGGAAAAAAAAAAGAACTTGAATAATTTGGGTAGCTTTACCCAGTATTTTCCTCTCTGCCCCCTAGTTGAATTGAGATGGAAGATGTGATTCTGCTGTTCATGCAGTCACAATTTCCTTGTGCCTCTTGGAAAGTGATCATTTCTTCACACTGGATGTGATTCAGGTGTTTAAAAATACATATTTAAAAATACATTACATAGGTAATGTCTGTCTTAGAGGCTGAAGTTAGAATCTCACTCCCAATAAGAAACTATTTCATGGGCGGCGGACTTGGCCCAGTGATTAGGGCGTCCGTCTACCACATGGGAGGTCCGCGGTTCAAACCCCGGGCCTCCTTGACCCGTGTGGAGCTGGCCCATGTGCAGTGCTGATGCCCGCAAGGAGTGCCCGCCATGCAGGGGTGTCCCCGGCATAGGGGAGCCCCACGCGCAAGGAGTGCGCCCCATAAGGAGAGCCGCCCAGCGTGAAAGAAACCGCACACACGGAGAGCTGACAAAACAAGATGACGCAACAAAAAGAAACAGATTCCTGTGCTGCTGACAACAACAGAAGCGGACAAAGAAGATGCAGCAAATAGACACAGAGAACAGACAACCTGGGTGGGGAGTGGGGAGGGGAGAGGAGAAAAAAAATAGACACTATTTCATAATTCACTCTTCTGTTACACTGTACACCATGGCAAAATAATGCCTTTACACTTCATGAATTCTTTCACTTTTACCTCCACATCTTCCCCATCCCACCTCCACCCCTCTACCACAGCTAAATATATAAAGTCAGAAAATTACTGGTTTTTAAGAGAAATGAAAAAGGAAGGACAAGGAAAGAAGAAAAAGAGGAATGAAAAATCTTTCTGCAAGTATAAGGTTCTATAGGATATATGACACAGTCTGTTATCTTCCTGCTTCCCCAGACAAAATACGTGTCAAGAGCTGGGGAGGATGAGAAGCAGACTTGGTCCAGTGGTTAGGGCATCCATCTACCACATGGTAGATCCATGGTTCAAACCCCGGGTCTCCTTGACCCGTGTGGAGCTGGCCCATGTGCAGTGCTGACGCGTGCAAGGAGTGCCCTGCCACGCAGGGGTGCCCCCCGCATAGGGGAGCCCCCACGCGCAAGGAGTGCGCCCCGTATGGAGACCCGCCCAGCATGAAAGAAAGCACACACACGGAGACCTGACACAACAAGATGACGTAACAAAAAGAAACACAGATTCCCGTGCTGCTGATAAGGATAGAAGCAGTCACAGAAGAACACACAGCGAATGGACACAGAGAGCAGACAGCTGGGAGGAGGGGAGAGAAATTAACAACAACAACAAAAAAAGCTGAGGACGAAAGGTAGAGGAGGGGCCAGAGGGACTTAATGGAATCAGCATTGAAGTTCAGAGCCTAGGAATTCCCTGTTAACACTCCCTGCCCTGAGCAAGCAAGGTCAAGGAACCGCTGGGAAACAGGCCAGTCTGTGCTTTTATATCACCTGTGTCTAGGCGTTTTATCAGTTTTCTTTCTCATTACTGTCTGGAGAGACCCACATATGATAGCAGCCAGCAAACGGCTTGGTGATATCTAGCATGAATGAGGTCTGTCAGTGCCCAGAGAGTTTGCTTAGCCTGAAATTGATCCATCCAATGAATGGAATATTGCAGAGGACACCTGCAGAAATAGTGCAAGTGAGGAAGACTAACTTGAAACTAGATGGAACTAGCTCAAGATTTCCTACAGAACAGGATAGTGGGAAACACGCCTTCCAAAAACAACCCTCTTGCTTTTAGCCCCACATTCATTTTCCCTTCCAGAGGCACCTCATGCCAACTTCCTTGGCCTCTTGAGGTTTCTGCAGAGTAATTGTGTTGCTTCTTATTTTTGCTCACTTCTGGTTAGGGTTCAGAATTTTTAGGACTGAGAAGTCAGTTTCCAGATATCTAACCGCTTTTCAGCTCCCAAGTGACATTGTTTTCTCTTCCATTCTCTTTGTCCTAATGCCTTTTTAAAAGTACCTTAAATGGTAATGTAGAATGGTACAGCCACTGTGGAAGACTGTTTGGCAGTTCCTAAGGAAGTTGAATATAGACTTGCCATGTGACTGGGCAATATACCATTACTAGGTATATACCCAGAAGAACTGAGAGCAATGACACAAATGGACATCTGCATACCAATCGATGTTCATAGTCGCATTATTCATGATTGCCAAAAGTTGTAAACAACCCAGATGTCCATCAACTGATGAATGGATAAACAAATTGTGGTATATACACATGACAGAATATTATGCAGCTGTAAGAAGAAATGAAGTCATGAAGCATATGATAACATGGATGAACCTGGAGAACATTAGTTTGGTAAAGCAAGTCAGACACAAAAGGGCAAATACTATATGTTTGCGCTATTATAAACTAAATATATTAGGTACACTCATGGAATTAATAATTAGAATATAGGTCACTAGAAAATAGAATGAGGGTAGAGAATGGAAAACTGAGAGTTAATCTGTGCAGAATTGGTAAAAAGATTGTTTTTAAATATTTGGAAATGAATGGAAATGGTGAAAGCATATCATAGTGTTTGTAACTAGCAGAGCTATTATATGGTTATGACAGTAGCTGGAAGTTAAAGTCTAAGGTCATGTGTATTACTAGAAGGAAAGCTAAAAATGTAACATGGAATAGTATAACATAGTGAAACCTCAGGAAAATATGATTTTGCATACATTTACAAAGTATAAATACAAATATACTAGAGAGAAGGAAACAATAGCATCTATGTATGGAAGGAAAGCATAGAGAGATTTGAAAGATGATGAGTTTTGTTTATTTGGTTGGTTGGTTTTCGTTTTTCATTATTACTGGAATAATGAAAATGCTCTAAAAATCATTGCAGTGATGAATGTGCAATTATGTGATTATACTGAAAACCACTGATGGTACACCTTGGATGGTTTTATGTTTTATTATTATGTATCAATACAATTTGTCTTTTTTAAAAGTACCTTTAAAGGGTAGTGAATGTAGCTCAGTGGTTTGAGCACCTGTATCCCTTGTACAAGATCCTGGTTCCATCCACAGTACCTCCTAGAAAAAACAAACTTAAAAATCCCTTTTACCATCATTTTAGGGGGAGGGAGCAGAAGCTAATACATTTGCTCAACCGGCTATCTTTAGTTAAAATGATGCAAACTCTTTATCAAAATTTTTGTGCCTTGATTCAGTTCTGGAAAATGCTTAGATGTTCTCTCTTCAAACTTTGCTTCTCTGCTGTATTAGTTTTCTGTTGCTATGTAACAAATTACTCCAAAATTAGCATCTAAAAACAACATAAATATATTACCTCACAGGTCTGCAGGTGAAAAGTCCGGGTGGGTTCAACTGGTCCCTCTGTTCCTGGTCTCACAAGGCTGGTATCAAGGTGTCAGCCAGCCTGGAAACTTACCTGGACCTCTGGTTGTTGGCAGAATTAAGTTCCCTGCAGCTGTATGGTTGAGGTTCCTGTTTCCTTGCTGGCTGTTAACTGGGGAGCTCTCCAGGCATCTTTAGGACACCTGCTTTTTTCATCACACTGCCCCACTTTCAAACCAGCAACAGAGCCCTGAGTCCTCATGCCTCAAATCTCTCTGACTTCTGCTGTTGCATCTCTTCTGCCTCCAGTCAGAGAAAGTGCTTTTAAGGACCATGTAATTATATTGGGCTCACCTGGAAAATCCAGGGTATGCCCTCTATTTTAATATCTGATATCTTAGTTACCTCTGAAAAATCTCTTTTGCCATGTAAGATAACATTCACAGGCTTCAGGATTTGGAGTGTGGACATCTGTGGGATGCCATTCTGCCTAACATATGCTTTCTCCTCTAGTACTTTCTTGGAGCCCCTCAAGCTATTGTTTATATTTATTAATTGCTTTTTCATATATTTTATATCTTTGCACTGGGTTCTAAGTGAATTTTCTAATTCCTTTAACTGTGTCAAATCTACAGTTTATCTCATTTAATAATATTTTAAAATTGTGATGATTGTATTTTTAATGTATTTTTATTGAAGTATATCCTTCATACGTGAACATGAATAACCAATAAAACAATAAGTAAAGATTGTGAACTTACAAAATAGACACACGTAACATTATCCAGTGGTCTCACACATCATCCCTCCACCAACACTTTGCATTATTGTGAAACATTTGTTACAAACTATGCAAGAGCATCGTCAAATTATTACTATAAACTATAGTCCCTATCTTACATTTGGTGTATTTTCCCCCAACCCACTGTAGTTTTTAAAAACATATTTTTATTACAGAGGTTGTAAACTTGCAAAACAATCACGCACATGTCGAATTCCCATACAACAACCTTTCACCAACATACCATACCACGGTGGAACATTTGTTAAAGACTATGAGATAATATCATCAGACAATTACCACCAACCATGGACCATAGTGTATATTCAGCATACTTTTTCCATATGCCTTCATTATCAACACAGTACATCTTTAGCACTGATGCAAGAATATTATAGTATTGCCATTAACCACAGTCTATAGGTCAAACCAACTGTAGTTCCATGCTTCTCCACATTCCCACCACCATGCAATAGTGATGCACATCTACTCTAGCTCACAGAAGGACACTCTTACGTTTGTACCCTTAACCACAATTCTTATCCACCTTTGGGTTCACTGTGTTATTCAGTCCCTAGATTATTCTTTGGCTTTCTTTTCAATTGACATTTATTTCCCCAGACTACCCTGTTCAACCACAATCCCATTTATATACCAGTTGCTACTCACTGGAATGTGTTACCATCAACTCTATCTATCTCCACACTTTTAAAGTCAAGTTAATTAAAACTTCTACATACATTAAGCATCAGTAGTTCTTCTCAACCCTCCTATTATCTCCTAATAACCAATACTATAGGTTTTAAAACCATGTGTTTATTCTACGTATTTAGTTCATATTAATGAGACCATGCAATATTTGTCCTTTTGTGTCTGGCTTACTTCACTTAGTATAGTATCTTCAAGATTCATCCATGGTATCATATCTGGCCCAATTTCATTTCTGCTTACTTCAGCATAGTATTCTATCATATGTATATACCATATTTTGTTTATCCATTCATTAGTTGATGGACACTTGGGTTATTTCCATCTTTTGGCAATTGTGAATAATGCTGCTATGAACATCGGTGTGCAGATGTCTATTCATGTCATAGTTTTTAGTATTTCTGGATATATTCCTAGTAGAGGAATTACTGGATCATATGACAGTTCTATATTTAGCTTCTTGAGGAACTGCCAAACATTCTTCCACAGAGGCTGCACCATTGTACAATCCCACCAACAGTGAAGGAGTGTTCCTATTTCTCCATATCCTTTCCAGCACTTACTCTTGTCAGTTTTTTAAATAATGGCCATTCTATGTGGCATTAGATGATATCTCATTGTAGTTTTCATTTGCATTTTCCTAATAGCTAGTGATAAGGAACATGTTTTCAGGTGCTTTTTGAATATTTGAATTTCCTCTTTTGAGAAATGTCTATTTAAATCTTTTGCCCATTTTTTAAAATTTGGATTGTTTGCTCCTTTATTGTTGAGTTGTATGATCTCTTTATACAGAACAGAAATCAAACCCTTATCAGATATGTGGTTTCCAAATATTTTCTCCCATTAAGTGGGCTACCTTTTCACTTTCTTGATGAAGTCCTTTGAATCACAGAAGTGTTTAAGTTTGAGAAGGTCCCATTTATCCATGTTTTCTTTTGTTGCTCATGCTTTCAGTGTAAGGTTTAAGAATCCAGCACCTACCACCAGGTCTTGAAGATTTTTCCCTACATTTTCCTCTAGGAGCTTTATGGTACTTGCTTCTATATTTAGGTCTTTGATCCCTTTTGAGTTAATTTTTGTATAAGGTGTGAGATAGGGGTGTTCTTTCTTTCTTTTGGCTATGGATATCCAGTTCTCCTGGTACCATTTGTTGAATAGACTGTTCTGTCTGAACTGGGCAGGTTTGCCGACTTGTCAAAAATCGCTTGGCCATAGATGTAAGGGTCTGTTTCTGAACCATCACTTCAGTTTCATTGGTCTATGTGTCTATCTTTATGCCAGTATTATGATTTTTTTTCCCACTGTACCTAGGTTAAAGGATTTAAAGTCTGGAAGTGAGAATCCTCCAACTTCTTTTTTCCTTTTTAAGATGTTTCTGGCTATTCAGGGCCTCTTACCCTTCCAGATAAATTTGATAATTGTGTTTTCCATTTGTTTAAAAATGCTATGGAATTTTTATTGGGATTGCATTGAATCTGTATATCAATTTGGGTAGATTGACATCTTAATGATATTTAGTCTTCCTATCCATTTATTTAGGTCTTTTTAAAATTTCTTTTAGCAATGCATTATAGTTTTTTTAATACAAGTGCTTTACATCCTTGGTTAAGTTTATTCCTAAATATTTGATTCTTTTAATTGCTATAGTAAATAGAATTTTTTTTCCTGACTTCCTTTTCAGATTGCACATTACTAGTGTATAGAAACACCACTGAATTTTTGCATATTGATCTTGTATTCTGGCACTCTACTGAAATTGTTTATTAGCTCTAGCAGCTTTGTTGTAGATTTTTCGGGACTTTCTAGATACAGGAGCATATCATCTGTGAATAGTGAAAGTTTCACTTCTTCATTTCCAATTTGGAGGCCTTTTCTTTCTTTCTCTTGCCTTATTGCTCTAGCTAGAACCTCTAGAACTATATTGAACAATAGTGGTTGGGCATCTGTGTCTTGTCACTAATCTCAATGGGAAAACTTTCAGTCTTTCACCATTGAGTACAATTTTAGATGTGAGTTTTTCATATATGACCTTTATCACTTTGAGAAAGTTTCCTTCAATTCTTATCTCTTGAAGTATTTTTATCAAGAAAGGATGCTGTATTTTGTCAGGTGCTTTTTCTGCATCAATTTATAAGCTCACGAGATTTTTCTTCTTTGATTTATTAATGTGGTATATTACCCTGACTGATTTTCTTGTGTTGAACCACCCTGGCATGCCTGGTATAAAATCCACTTGATCATGAAGAATAATTCTTTTAATGTGTTGTTGAATTCAATTAGCAAGTATTTTATTGAGGATTTTTGCATTGGTATTCATTAGAGAAATAGACCTATAATTTTCTCTTTTCATGATATCTTTATCTGGCTTTGGTATTAGGGTGACATTGGCTTCATAGAATGAGTTTGGTAGTGTTTCTTCTTGTTCAGTTTTTTGGAAGAGCTTGAGTAAGATTGGTACTAAATCTTTTTTGAATGCTTGGTAGGACTCACCTGGAAACCACCTGGTCCTGGGCTTTTCATTTTGGGGAGCTGTCTGATGACTGTTATAATATCTTTACTTGTGATTGGTTTGTTGAGGTCTTCTATTTCTTCTAGAGTCAGTGTAGGTTATTTGTATGTTCCTCAAAATTTTTCCATTTCATCTACATTGTCTAGTTTTTTGGCATAAAGTTGTTCATAGTATCATCTTATGATCTCTTTTATTTCTGTGGAGTCAGTGGTAATGTTCCCACTTTCAGTTTTTTATTTCATTTATTTGCATCTTCTCTCTTTTTTCCTTAGTCAGTCTAGCTAAGGGTTTGTCAATTTTGTTAATCTTCTCAAAGAATCAACTTTTGGTTTTGTTAATTATCTCTATTGTTTTTTTTTGTACTCAATTTCATTTATTTTTGCTCTGATCTTTGTTATTTCATTCCTTCTACTTGTTTTGGGATTAGTTTGCTGTTCTTTTTCTAGTTCCTCCAGCTGTGTAGTTAGGTCATTGATTTTACCTCTTTCTTCTTTTTTAATGCAAGATTTGAGAGCTATAAATTTTCCTCTCAACACCACCTTTGCCACATCCTGTAGATTTTAAGTTGTATCTCATTGTCAGTCGTTTCAAGATATTTATTGATTTCTCTTGAAATTTCTTCTTTGACCTACTGATTATTTAAGCGTGTGTTGTTTAATCTCTGTGTATGTTAATTTTCCCTTTTCTGCCGCTTGTTGATTTCCAATTTTATTCCATTATGATCAGAGAAAGTGCTTTGCGTAATTTCAATTTTGTTGAACTTGTTGAGATCTGCTTTGTGACCCAACATATTGTCTATCCTGGAGAAAGATCCATGAGCACTTGAAAAGAATGTATATCCTGCCGTTGGGGGATGCAGTGTTCTGTATATGTCTATTAGGTTTAGTCCATTTATCATATTATTCAAGCTCTCTGTTTCTTTGTTAATCCTCTGCCCAGATGTTCTATCCAATGCTGAGAGTGGTGTATTGAAGTCTCCAACTATTATTGTAGAGATGTCTGTTGCTGCCTCCCTTCACCCCTCCTCCTAGCCCTTGTTATCTCCCTTTTCCAGCCGTTGCTATCCTTCCCGCCAGTCCCGCCCACTTAGCCAACTCATAATCTGCCCCCTTCCTTAGTCACCGCTTACCTCATAGCTGCCTGCACGGCTCCGCCTATCCACTACCGCCCCGTAGTTAATCCGCCCCAGCTCCTACCCCTCCCTTAACCCGACCCTATATAATCAAGTGTATTTCCGCAATAAAGTGGACTAGCTCACTCTCACAGGCTGTCTCCGTGGTTTTTACGCGCGTCCCCCACACCTGGAGAACCTAGGCCTACGCGCTGGCCTAGGGGCTCACCGCCGAGCCGTGGAAGCCCGCCCAGTCCTCGTGGGTTGCTAACTTAAAATAGCAAGCCCACAGCTGGGGGCTCGTCCGGGATCCTTTCCTTCCACCGCCCTCCGGCCCCTCTCTGCTGCTGCTGCTGCTGTCTACAGGCGACCATTTCAGCTCTCCAGGTAGGGACCCCATCGCCGTCTTTTCTTCTCCCACTATGGGCGCCTCTCTCTCCTCACACCATACCCCTCAGGTTCGGCTTTTAGCCGCCCTGCTTGATACCAATGGAGTCCGCGTTTCCCTGAAACAGCTCCAAAAATACTGGGACCTGCTACTCCCTCTTAATCCGTGGCTCGCCACCTGCCAGCTCTGGAGCCCAGACACATACTCTCGACTCATAGATCGAGTCACCTCCGCCATAGAGCATGAAGAGCGGTCTTTTCCGCCCGGCCTGCTGCCTGCTCTAGTAGCCATACGCGCCTGTCTCCTTGGTGCGCCATCAGAAGCCATCCGAGACAAATCAGTTAAGCAACCCAATGACTATGAGCCCGACGATCCTGGCGACACAAATTCTCTGTCTGACCAGCTTGCCGCCGCTCTCAAGCGCGAACCTCCCCGCCCGCGCTCCCCACAGCCCGCAGAAGCTGCTTCAGTAGCTCCTCAAAATAGCGGACTTTCTCCTTCTTCTTCCACCTCTGCCCAAAATGGCGCACTTCCGGCTTCTTCTTCACCTATATCCGAACCCGCCGGCGGGAACAAAGGCGCTTCCTCTCACCTTTACCCGCCCCTCCCTGTCCCATCATCTTCCGGCCCTGCCCCGGAAATAATGCAGCCGCCATCTTGGCCGGCGCCCGGAAATGACGCAACTTCACCGCCATCTTGGCCGGCGCCCGGAAATGACGTGACTTCGCCGCCATCTTGGCCGGCGCCCGGAAATGACGTGACTTCGCCGCCATCTTGGCCGGCGCCCGGAAATGACGTGACTTCGCCGCCATCTTGGCCGGCGCCCGGAAATGACGTGACTTCGCCGCCATCTTGGCAGGCGCCCGGAAATGACGTGACTACGCCGCCATCTTGGCAGGCGCCCGGAAGTGATGTAGCCGCTCCGCCATCTTGTCCAGCGCCCAAAAATATCCCGCCGCCAGTTTGTTGCCGCCTTGACGCTGCTAAGCCATCA
This sequence comes from Dasypus novemcinctus, assembly GCF_030445035.2. Lineage (NCBI taxonomy): Eukaryota > Metazoa > Chordata > Mammalia > Cingulata > Dasypodidae > Dasypus > Dasypus novemcinctus. The sequence goes on along the minus strand of NC_080673.1, from coordinate 151,942,783 downwards.
TTCTCTCATCTGTTTCCCGCTACCGTTCGTCCCTCGCCACCACCGTATGGCAGCCCCCCACCTGCTTCTAGCGAAGCACATTCTCCCGCCCCCCAGCTATACCCGCTCAACCCACTGCCCACGCAGCAATGCCCTCAAACTTGGCTTCCCTTCACAGCAGAAGAAGTTAAAACTCTTCGCAAAGCCGTTAAAGAAGACGGCATTGATAGCCCATATGTTCAACAACTAATAGAAGAGTTAGGGGTTCAGCTTGTCCTTCCTTATGATTGGATCTCTCTAGCCCGTTCCATCCTTCAGCCAGGCCAGTTCCTTGAATGGCGCGCTCACTATCAAGTGGCTGTTGATCAACAAGTAGTGGAAAATGTTCGAGCGGGTGTCCAAGATCCAGCTGATGCCTACACAGGGGTTAACAACTATGCTGACCCTCGTTCCTATGTGAACATAGACCCAGGGTTTTGGCTCCGAGTGAAAGTTCTCGTTCAGCGGTCATTCTCTTTAATTTCCACCAAACAATCCACCAAGTTCGTGCAAATGCTTCAAAACTCGCAAGAAACCTTTCCGGCATTTGTTGCCCGCGTTATCGAAGCATGCCAACGTAAAATTGCTAACGAAGATGCTCAGTTTGCGTTAGCAAAAGAACTCATTCTCGATGGGTGCCTCGCACCCTTCCGAGCTGTCATCCTTCCTATCCGCGACAAGCCGATGCACGAATGGGTCCTAGCTTGTCGAGACATTGACCCACAGACTAAAGCACTTACTGCTGCCTTCGCTTCCGCCATGGCTGTCTCATCTGCCTCCACTTCTGCCTGCTTTCGATGCGGTCAGCCCGGTCATTTTGTTCGTGAGTGCCCTCAACCGGCAGCTCCCCACCCTGCTGTAGCACTGCACAGACCAAGAGGTCCCCCCACGCCATGCCCGCGCTGTGGTAAAGGGTATCACTGGGCCCACGACTGCCGCTCAGCGCAACGTTTTTCTCAGCCTTTAAACTTCCAGTGGGGCAGGCCTCAGCCCCTCCCCCAAGAGGCCCTCCACAAAGCTCCAAAACCCTAATGTGGACCATGCCTATCAAACGTCACCAAAGACCTTCACTAGAACTTAAAATAGAGGGACAATGGCTTGACGGACTCTTGGACTCGGGTGCCGAAATCTCTTGTATTCCCTTCGAAATCGCCGCTTTTAATCACTGGCCCCTCGAAACTGGCCCTCAAGTCATCAGCGCCACGGGAGCTGCTACTTCTTGGAAAACATCTCAGCCTCTGCATTGGAGCGACCGAGAGGGTAATGAAGGTCAAATTCGTCCACTCGTCCTCTCTTCAGTCCAAACCATCCTGTGGGGAAGAGATGTACTCAGCCAGCTAAAAGCTCAAATCACTACAGAAGCCTTCTTAGCTGCGCCGCCCCCCCCCCCTTATAGGGGCCACTGCTCCCATTTCAAGACCTGACCCTATCCCTCTGGAATGGGACACAGAGGAGCCCATCTGGGTCGAGCAGTGGCCCTTGCCAACTCACAAACTACAAGCTCTCTCTGCCCTCATTGAAGAGCAACTACAGGCAGGGCATATTGAGCTGTCTACCAGTCCCTATAATTCGCCAGTTTTTGTCATCAACAAAAAGAACACAAGCAAGTTTCGCCTCCTCCACGACCTTCGAGAAATTAACAAGCATATTAAGCCAATGGGGTCACCTCAGCCTGGTTGCCCGCATCCCACTGCAGTCCCCCAGCATTTTTATGCAGCCACTATTGACATCAAAGATTGCTTTTTCTCCATTCCTCTTCACCCGCGAGACTGTCCACGGTTTGCGTTTACAGTCCCGCGTACCAACAATCAAGGAGCAGCACTCCGATTCCAATGGCGAGTACTACCACAAGGCATGTGGAACAGTCCAACTATATGTCAGCTCTATGTCAATCATGCCATTGAGCCGCTACGCTCTAAGTTCCATCCAGAGCACACATACATCATCCACTATATGGATGACCTTCTTTTAGCAGCAAGTTCTAACACACTTCTCAATGATTTACTCTCTGCAGTTATGACGAACCTCTCAAGTCTTGGATTAACAGTGCAACCTGACAAAGTTAACCCCCAGCCACCTTTCCAGTTCTTAGGCTTTCATTTTCATCAATATATTCGGCCCACCAACCCGCAAATCCATGTTTCTGATCACATGACGCTGACTGAGCTCCAACGGCTTTGCGGACAAATCAATTGGCTTCGATCAGCACTCCCTATCACAACAGCGCAAATGCAACCCCTTTTCGAGCTCCTGCAGACTAAGTGCAGTCCATCCGCTGCAGTCGTTCGCCCCATCACCATCACCCCAGCTGCCAAAGAAGCCATCCAACAAGTAAATGCTGCACTCCAGCAATGCCGCCTAGAGTGATTCTCTCCCGATCTCCCAATCCTTGCCTTAGTTTTGCCAACACCAGTCACCCCAACGGGTCTCCTATGGCAAGATGGTCCTCTTCTCTTTCTACACACGTCAAAAAGTAAACTCCCAAAAATCTGCCCATTTACAAGGGCTTGGATCACATTAGCCACTGACTTAGTACTTCTCTCCATACAAACGTACGGCGTCCCGCCACACACCATTGTTTGGCCCTTTGATGCAAAAGAAGTTACTTCCCTTATCATGAATAATGCTCAAATGCAGAGCCTGATAGAGTTCTTTCGTGGCTCCTTCGACAACCACTATCCTCATCATCCACTGCTGCAAGGTGTATCTCAATTAGCATTTTTCAACCCGTTCCGTCCGCTGCCCGCAAGAAAGCCAATCCCCTTTGCCATCACTGCTTTCACTGATGCCTCAAAAAGGGGCTTCGCTGCTGTCATATATGTGCCAGGAAAGCTTGAGCCACGACAGTTGATGTTTGCCAATCACCTTTCTGTTCAAGTGGGTGAACTCTTAGCTGTCGCTGCAGTCCTCAATCTTTACCCAGACCAGCCTCTCAACATCTTTACAGACAGCTTGTACACCTTACAGGTATGTCGCAGCCTCCCACTTGCTACCTTTCTACCCAGCGACTCATCTATAGATCAAGCACTCGCCTTTGTACAGCGACTGCTTGAAGAAAGGCAACAACCCTGGTTCATCGCTCATATCAGAAGTCACTCTGGCCTGCCAGGACCACTGACTCAAGGAAATGCCCTTGCTGACGCCTTAGCGTCCGGCCGCCATGTATACCCAGCTGCCATTCGAGAAGATTCCATTGACAAAACAAGACTAGGGGACTTCATCAACCAAGCCAAACTTTTACACTCTCAATTCCACTTCTCTGCGCGATCTATCCAGAAGCTCTTTCCAGACCTTCCCATCGAAACATGCAAACATCTTGTGCGTTCCTGTCGAACATGCGCACCTTTGCTACCCCTTGGACCCTTGCAGCCCCGCGGAGCTAATCCCCGCGGCCTGCGGCCTAACTCCCGCTGGCAACTAGACGTCACCCATGTTAGTGCTTTTGGGCGCCTTAAATATCTTCATGTTGCAGTTGATACCTTCTCGCACCTATGCTATGCCATGCCCCTCACAGGAGAGAGTGCCAAACATTGCATCAAAGCGCTTCGGCAAGCCATTCTATTCATGGGAATTCCCTGGGATCTCAAAACCGACAATGGACCAGCCTACCGCAGTGCCACCTTTGCCAGCTTTGTGCAGATGTACCACATCACACACCATTTCGGCATCCCCTACAACCCGCAAGGGCAAGGAATTGTTGAGCGCACTCACCAACAGCTCAAGCTACTCATTCAAAAAGAAAAAACTTCCTCTCCCCATAAAGCCCCTGCCGACATCATTACTGCTTGCCTTATCCATCACAATCTCCTGACCTTCGATGACAAAGGACTCTCCCCAACCCATAAACATTGGGGACCCATGTGGCAACCTTCGCAAGTTCCCCTTGTTCATTGGAAAGACCCTGCCACAAGCCTTTGGCAAGATCCAGCTCCCTTGCTAGCACAGGGGAGAGGTTTTGCTTGAGTCTTCCCAGACTCCGAGCCACAACCGCTCTGGGTTCCTGGGCGCTACATCAGGCCTGCCACCGACCCCAAAGTTCCACTGAATGACGAGTACACTGTGCCCTCCGTTAGAGACAACATTGACTGCGGAGGCCCAGATGTCGCCCCATTCGCTCAAATTCAACACCAACCAGCCCCTCCCTGAAATGTTTATATTTAAATAAGTACTCTCTCCAAGTTTCTTTCCACTGATTGTCCCTCCCCTATGAGGGCTCTCTTCTCCCTTCTTTGTCTTTACAGATTCCCCAAAAGACTCGACTCTGCACAATTTACAAGAAGAGCCTTATTGCCGCCTCTACAACCTGCTGCTGACAAGTGCCTGACCTCCACCGAAACGTGCCTTACAACTTATCAGAGAAGAACTCTCAGTGCAGATGCTCTTCCCACTCCCCTCGCACCCTCACCCACTTTTATACTTCTTTTTTATAGTCTTCATTTTTTTAACAATCTTTTCAGCTGTCTGTCTCGCGGCTACAGCCCCAGCAGATTGGAACCTCCGCCAACGCTTTCTCCTTGCTGTCGCCTTTCTACTTCTAATTGGCGTTTTCACCTCCCTCGTCGCCCTCCTCCCATGACCACCATGCGCCCCCAAGCAAATTCACTCGAGCCTACCTCTCCAACACCACCGTCCGCAAGAACCACACCAGCTCCTTCTCGCCGCGAACGACATCGACAACGCTTCCTTGCCCACCGCCTAAGCCGTCTTTCCCTTGAAGATGATGACCCCATCGAGCGCCAAGTTCTCCAGCTCCTCCGACAGGCCCGCTCTGTTCACACCCCCGCCTCCTGTTCCCCTACCCTTCCCTACCTCATCCATCTCCTCATTCTCATGTTGTCTCTAGCCTCCTCTGCCCAAAGCTCCTCATCCCATCAGCCATTCAACTGGACCTTGCAGACATTCCCGGAAAAGCGCATTCTCGCTTATAATGTTACTAGTGTCGCTCCCTCCTTTCTCACGCACGTCTGCCCTCTTGCTGGAATTTCCTTCCGTCCCGAATGCCAAGTAAGCAACATCAGAAAAGCGAAGGTAGGCCACCACTCCTCCTCATCCTGTCGAGGCGGGAATACAGCATGCCTGCTTTCTCGAAACAACCGTCTCCTTGGCCCTCAATTCAACCCTGTGTCTGGTTTTTACATCTGTCCTGCTAGTGCTCGAGGTTGTCATGACCCATCACACTTCTACTGCCCCTCTTGGGGATGTGTGACCATGGCCCATGGATGGTCCGGCGCCCCCAACAGAGACCCGTATCTCTCTCTCCAGGTAGCCAACAATTCCCGTTGGGACTTTATTTGGCTGACAGTAAAAAACCCAAACGATGATACATGGCTGGCCGCTCGCCCCTATGGACTCCGGTTGTATATGAGCAACTATGATCGTGGCGCTTTGTTTGAAATCCAAAAGCGTGTTGTCTCCACCCCACCCTCTGCTATTGGTCCCAACCACATCCTTAACCCTCCTCCCTCACCCATTGTTCACCTTCTTCCGTCCTCATCTACCCCCCTCAAAATCTCTTCCACCTCGGCCGCCGTCGTCCCTTCTACAAGCCCCACTCCCCCCCCCCCCCCGCTTCAGGTATACAACCACATCCTCTCATCCCCTCTAGTCCCTACTTCAAACTCCTAAACGCCTCCTATTCCTCTCTCAACGCCTCCCACCCCAACCTCACTCGCTCTTGCTGGTTGTGTCTTTCCCCCAGCCTCCCCCTCTATGATCCACTTGCTATCCCTTCACCACTCTTTACTTCCTCCACCGATGATTCCCCCTCTTCCTGCAATTGGAATCAATCTACTCATGTCCCACTCACTTTTACGCACATCTCTTCCAAAGGTTTATGCATTCACCCCCGTTCTTCCCACACTCCTAGCCTTACTGCCTATACCAACTATACCTCCCCAAACATCTCTGCCAAATACTTAGTTCCCCTAAACACCACCCAATGGCTCTGCTCTTCCACCGGACTTACCCCATGCTTATCTGTTGCCACACTTAACAAGACCAAAGAAACGTGTGTTCTCATCCTCCTCACGCCTCGAGTCATCTATCACACTCCTCTACATTTCTTTGAAGCCTTTGACCACACTCAAGAAGCTATTTACCTCCACAAACGCGAACCTATTACTGCTGTACTCACTGTCACTTCCCTCCTAGCTACAGCTGGAGCTGCCACTGGTGTTGCAGCCCTAGCCACACAAGCCTCCGCCCTCCAAAACCTCAGACAAGCAGTAGACTCTGATATCATCTACCTCCGAGAAGCAGTCAAGTATCTTAGAGACTCCCTCAATTCCCTTTCGGAAGTTGTCCTGCAAAACCGCCGAGGCCTTGACCTCCTCCTCCTCAAGGAAGGTGGCCTATGTGCAGCTCTGGGAGAAGAATGCTGCATCTATGCCAACTATACCGGTTTAGTAGACTCCAGCTTAAAGGAACTTGAAAAAGGTCTCAACCAACGCCGACTTGAACGAGCCCAAAATGCTGGTTCTTGGGGCTTCCTGCAGCCCCTCCTCCCCTATCTCCTCCCGTTACTAACCCCAGTTCTGTTCATCATCCTAGGTCTCACCGTTGGCCCTTGGGCCATTCGACGAATCATCCGCCTTGCCAAAGATCACGCTGACAGTGTATTTTCCTCGTTTGTTCAAATCCATTACCACCGTCTTGCTACCTCTGATCTCGCTCCTCAATCTCGCCCTTGTCCTCGCCCCCCTTCTCACCGTACTTCCCGCCTGTGAAGCTGCTTGCTGTGAAACTCCCTGACCTTAGCCGCCGGCACGGGTTTGTTTCCCTCGGCGTAAAGGGCTTGGGTGCACCCTCCGCCCCCCTTTATTGCTATACATCTGAGAGTCCTTCGCGGTTAAGCCAGCCACAGCGCTATCCACCCCAAAAAAGCGTGCGCAACATCATGTTAGATATTTCGTCTAGCACCGGCTCGCACCAACCCTAAGGGCTATGCATACATTCTGGCCAAATGATATGTCATTTGCCCATCGCCAGTCAACTCTACCCCTTTTTTCTCTCACCCTCCACAGCCCATCCCTCTACTCTCTCATGCCCCTTCTTTTTTTTTTTATAAAATAAAAGGAGCAATTGTTGCTGCCTCCCTTCACCCCTCCTCCTAGCCCTTGTTATCTCCCTTTTCCAGCCGTTGCTATCCTTCCCGCCAGTCCCGCCCACTTAGCCAACTCATAATCTGCCCCCTTCCTTAGTCACCGCTTACCTCATAGCTGCCTGCACGGCTCCGCCTATCCACTACCGCCCCGTAGTTAATCCGCCCCAGCTCCTACCCCTCCCTTAACCCGACCCTATATAATCAAGTGTATTTCCGCAATAAAGTGGACTAGCTCACTCTCACAGGCTGTCTCCGTGGTTTTTACCGCGCGTCCCCCACACCTGGAGAACCTAGGCCTACGCGTTGGCCTAGGGGCTCACCGCCGAGCCGTGGAAGCCCGCCCGGTCCTCGTGGGTTGCTAACTTAAAATAGCAAGCCCACAGATGTCTATTTCTCCCTTCAGTTTTTCAGTGTTTGTCTCATGTTTCTTGGGGCATCCAGGTTAGGTGCATATATATTTATGATTGTTATTTCTTCCTGGTGAATCATCCCTTTTATTAATATGTAATGTCCTTCCTTGTCTCTAATAACAGTTTTGCTTTTAAAGTCTATATCATCTGATATAATTATAGCTACCTCAGCCTTTTTTCGGTTACTGTATGCATGGAATATCTTTTCCCAATCCTTCACTTTCAATCACTTGGTAACTTTGGGCCTAAGATGAGTCTCTTGTAGACAGCATATAGATGGCTCATATTTTCTTATCCATTCCACCAGTCTGTGTCTTTTGATTGGGGAGTTTAATCCATTAACATTCAATGTTATTACCGCAAAGGCAGTTTTTTTTTCATCCATTTTGATCTTTGCGTTTTATCTGTCATTTTGTTTTTGATACTTTTAATTACCGTTACTGATACAGTCATCATTTCTAGACTTTCTTCAAGCCTCTCTCTCCAGGCTTTTCTTTTCAGGCTATAACATTCCCCTTAGTATTTCCTGGAAAGCTGGTCTTTTTGTTATAAACTCTCTCAGTTTCTGTTTATCTGTGAATATTCTAATCTCGCCCTCATTTTTGAAAGATAATCTTGCCAAATATGAAGTTCTTGGCTGGCAGTTTTTCTCTTGCAGTATCTTAAACATATCATACCACTGCCTTCTTGCTTCCATGGTTTCTGATGAGAAATCAGCACTTAATCTTATTGGGTATCCCTTATATGTTATGCATTGCTTTTCTCTTGCTGCTTTCAGAATTCTCTCTTTGTCATTGGCATTAACATTCTGATTAGTATGTTTCGGAGTTGTTCTATTCAGATTTATTTGGATGGGAGTACATCGTGCTTCTTGGGCACAGATATCTATGTCCTTCATTAGGGTTGAGAAATTTTCTATCATTGTTTCTTCAAATATTCCACCATTATTTCTTCAAATATTCCTTCTGCTTCTTCTCCTTTATCTTATTCTTCTGGGACACCCATGACACATATATTTGCATTTCCATTCTTTTCTTCATCTCCTCTTTTGTATATTTGCTTTCAGAGGCCATGTCTTTGAGCTCACTGAACCTCTCTTCTGCTTCCTCAAATCTGCTGTTATGCCTCCACTGTATTTTTTATTTCATTTATTGCACCTTTCATTCCATAAGGTCTGCTATTTTTCTATGTATGCTTTCAAATTCTCCTTTTTGCTCCCCCATTGTCTTCTTAATATCCTTAATCTCTTCAGCCATCTCATTGAATGTATTAAGGAGAATTGTTTGAACATCTATGATTAGTTGCCTCAAATTCTTTATATTATCTTCAGGCTTATCCTGTTCCTTTAACTGGGCCATATCTTCCTGTTTTACACTCCTTTCTCCCCTACCTTGGGTAAGATGGAAGTATAGTTGTGGGCAGCAATCTATGCCATGTGGGTCTAAAATGACCACAGTTGCCCAGGTAATCTGACATAGCCCCAGACATCCTCCCTGCTGGGGGTGGGAATGGACCCTCTGGAGTGCCCAACAGTCTAATCCATGTGGGCTGAATATGCCTGCAGTTGCCTGAGAGGCTGAGGGAGTACTATCCCTTCTGTGCTTTAGGGGTGGGAGTGGAACCACCAACACCCAACAGTTCAGTCCTCTTGGCCTGAAGTATTCACCATTACCTGGACAGGCTGAGGAAACACCAACTTCCTCCTATCCTATTGAGTGGTGGGGGTGGTTCAATGGGTGTCCAACAGTTCAGTCCCTTTAGGCCAAGAATACCTGCCATTGCCTGGAGAGGCTAAGGAAACACCAGCCCACTTCTATCCTATTAGGGCATGGGATTGGATCTTCAGGCACCCAAGTTGAGTCCCTGTAGGCTGAAAGTATCCATCATTGTCTGAAGAGGCTGTGGAAACACCAGACGCCTCCTATCCTATTGGGGGGGGCGGGGAGTGGATCCATAGATATCCAACAGTTCAGTCCATGCAGGCTAAAAATGTCTGCTGATGCCCAGAAAGGCTGTTGAAACATCAGCCCCCTCCTTGCCTATTGGGGGTAAGGGTGGATCCACAAATACCCACCAGTCTAGGCTATGTGGGCCCAAAGCAGTTACCCAGCGAGGCTGGCAAACATAGTCTATCTCTTGTCCTGATGGGGATGGGGATGGAGACACAGGTGCCCAGTGGTTGTGTTTGTGCAGGCCAAAAGCACCTGCAGTTACCCTGAGAGGCTGAGGGATCACCAGCCCCCTCCTATCCTATGGGGGGACAGAGGTGGAAATGGACTCGAAGGCATTCAACAAACCAGTTCGTGTGGGGTGAAAATGCCTGCCATTGCCAGGAGAAGCTGAGGATACCCAACTCCTCTCTTATCCCATTGGGGTGCAGGCATGTAGCCCCAGATGACCGACTATTCAGTCTGTGCCATAGGAGAGCACTTGCAGTTTCCTGGAGAGCCTGGTGCAGGTCCTGCCTGCTTCCTCTCTCCTGGAGGTGGGGTTGGAGCCTAGACAGGCTGATCTTGGTGGAAAGAAGCCAGTCCCTAACTTCACTGGGTTTTCAATCAGCCAGACTTCCCCTCATGCCGGGGGCAGAGACAAAATGGTGGCTACCAGGCTCTTTCCAAACTTGGACAGGCTCAAACCCTGGCTGTTTTCTAGGATTATACTTTAGCCTGCTAAATTTACTAATCAGTAGCTGAAGTTGGTGCCACACCATGTTTTCCTCCAGTTTTCTGGGAAATGGAACTTCCAACTCTAGCCACACAATAGTTCCCGAGGCAGCTTGCACCACTGGCACTGACTTCCAGGTGTGGAGTGCTCTACTCATGAATCCTCCCTGCTCTACTCACAAATCCTCTCTGCAGATGGGCAGTGTCCTCCTTCCATACTTTCAAGGATGTTGCAGGATACTCACCTGGTCTCCTGGGGCCCTCAAACACATGCTTTAGATAGCTCCGCGTGTTTACTAACTGCCCTGTAGCTGGAGCTGACTCCAGGAGCTCCTTACTCTGCTACAATCTTGGCTTCCCCTGATGATTATATTTTCAATTTCTAAGGTTTCTGACTGGTTCCCTTATATTCATCTGTTCATTAATAATTCTTGGGGGTTTTTGTTTTGGTTTGATTTTTGGTTTGTTGGGGTTTTTTTTACTTTCAACGATTTCTTTGCTCAGTCATTGTCCTTCCACACCAAAGAGTATCCAGAAAACACCCCCACATCCTTTGGCATTTAAAAACTGATACAGCTGACCAAAGTGCATGTGTTTTCCTCTGGCTCTATTAACATTCAACACTTTTTCTTCAAAAATAAAAAATTTTCTTTGTTTTTCCATCTCATCATTTGTACCATCAAAAGGAATATCTTCTCAATGGCAAATTAAAATTCTCCTCTAGTTTACTTTTCTGAGTCCTGACCAGAATTCTTCACAGGCACTTTGTGAGCCTTCCACACCATCAACACTAGGTTTCCCAGGCATGCTAAACCCAAATAAGGAAAGCTCCTTCACCCTCTCTAGAATATTCTTACTTTTGCATTTGTTGTAGATATGATGGCTATAAATCCAAAGTCACATGAGAATGATGTCTATTGACTGGGCTGGGCATCCTGTGGTGGTGGACGATGTGGTATCTCTGCTGACAAGCCAGAGGTATGTTCTCTAATCCATTCTGTGGCATTCAGTATACATCCAGTCTGCAACAATTCCTTTGCAGGTATGCGATCAGATCTCTGTTCAGTTGAGTCTACTGGGATCTACTTCATAATACAGCAAATTCAGGCAGAACTGCAGGGTATTTAAAAGGAAGAACAGGGAAACGGACTTTGGCCCAGTGGTTAGGGCGTCCGTCTACCATATGGGAGGTCCGCGGTTCAAACCCCGGGCCTCCTTGACCCGTGTGGAGCTGGCCATGCGCAGTGCTGATGCGCGCAAGGAGTGCCTTGCCACGCAAGGGTGTCCCCCGCGTGGGGGAGCCCCCACGCGCAAGGAGTGCGCCCGTGAGGAAAGCCGCCCAGCGTGAAAAAGAAAGTGCAGCCTGCCCAGGAATGGCGCCGCCCACACTTCCTGTGCCGCTGACGACAACAGAAGCGGACAAAAGAAACAAGACGCAGCAAATAGACACCAAGAACAGACAACCAGGGGAGGGGGGGAAATTAAATAAATAAATAAATCTTTAAAAAATAAAAAAATTAAAAAATAAAAATAAAAGGAAGAACAGGCCAGAGAAAACATCATCATTGCTTCCTCAGATACATCCAGGTTTATAATGACAGTAAAATAAACTTTTGAACATTGCCCCTCAGGATCCTCTTTTCAATAGCATTCAGTTCTGCTAAAACCAGCTGGTCATTCACTATGAATTGTTCTCACTTTTGATACCGCAAGTTTCTTCTCAAAGAGAATTTACTCTGTGAAATCAAACACCAGTATTTCACTCAGTGGTGTCTTCATAGTATTCTTTCTCATCTTCAGAAGATGCTACTCGGCAGCTACTGTATGTGAGCTTTATACATCATGCTTCCCTGGAGTTTTCTATTTAGTTTGATGCATCTCTTGGGTCATGGAGCTTTTATTGCAATATCCCCAAGTTTGTTTCCTGCACAGACAGCTCAGTACTTGATGTTGACCCAAAGCCTACAAATCGCTTCTGTGGGGTGGCCTCATAGAAGTGAGAAAGGGAGCTTCTGGCTTCAATTCTGGTTCTTTTTAATGGTAGTTAATCCTTCATCCATCTAGACAAGTAGTTCTCAACCTTGGTGGATTTTGGCCACTTCCCTAGTACATTTGGAAATGTCTAGAAACGTTTCTGCTTATTACAACTTGGGGCAGGAAGCAGATAAAACTCAAGTGATTGAATGCCTGCTTCTCATTACAAGATCCTGGGTTCGATCTCCGGTACTGAAGCAGGCTAGATAGGGAATCAATACATGGATCTGGAACCTGGCAAGAAGTCGACGTGTCATTCGGTACCCCCAAGATGGCTGCTGGAAGAGTCTCATGAGATTCTGCCATTAGGAATGAAATTTCCTCCAGAAGCCAGGAGAAGCCCTGGATATGCTACAGGGCTTTATCAATGAACTCTCCTGGGGGGTTAATGGATGAGTAATCAATAAAAACAGCAAACAGCTGCAATTCCTCCCCTGTCATTAGCAAAGGGGAGGAATAATTAATGATTTTAAATGTAAGCATAGGGAAACAGATGTGGCTCAACCAATTGGGCTCCCGTCTACCATATAGGAGGTCCAGGATTCAATGCCCAGGGCCTCCTGGTGAGGGCAAGCTGGCCCATGTGGAGTGCCAGCCCATGTGAGAATGCTGTCCAGCGTGGGAAAGCTGCCTCATGCAGGAGTGCCAGCCAACGCAGAGAGCTGGTGCAGCAAGATGACACAACTAGAGAGACAAAGGAGAGAATATAAGAAGACGTAGCAAAACAGGGAGCTGAGGTGGCACAAGACATTGACCGCCTCTCTTGCACTCCAGAAGGTCCCAGGATTGGTTCACAGAGCTGCCTAATGAGAACACAAGCAGACACAGAAGAACATACAGCAAATGGACACAGAGAGCAGACAACAGGGGGAACGAAGGGTGGGGGGAGAAATAAATTAAATAAATCTTAAAAAAAAAAAAAAGTAAGCACGAAGGCCTTTTGCTCTCTCTTGCCTTCGCCCTGTCCTGGTGCCTGTTTTTGCCTTATTCTGGCTTCTTCATCCCCACCTGGATCTATACGCAAGTAAAGTCAGAGATTTATAATCTATAATGGGAATTTATGTTCTATAAATCATCCCTCTTTATCACTCTTCAGCCCCGTCCTCTCTACCTGGGGCCCATGATCTGTTATTTTCTCCTATTTCTCTTCTCACCATTCCTTAATCAATTACTGACCTAACTAACTCAACATGCTCTTGAAATTCATTTCTTGTAGCATAGTCAAGAACCTAGACAAAATTCGGTTATAGTACCTCTTAAAAAGAAAACAAATAAATAATTTGGTATATATTGGGTAAAAGCCAGAGATGCTGTTCAACATTCTACAATGCACAGTACAGCCCCCCATAACAAAAAAAAAAAAAAAAAATTACCAGCACAAAATGCCAATAGAAGTTTAAGAAAATTTGATCTAGATCATCTTAAACATATTCATCTGTGGTTTAGTTTCCAAGGCTGCTTCAACATGTTTACCACAAAACGGGATGGCTTAAACAATGGAAATTTATTAGCTTACAATTTTGAGGTAGAAAAAATGTCAAAATTAAGGCATCATGGTGATGCTTTCTTCCCAAAGACTGGCTGCCAGTGACCTCTGCCACATGGAAAGGCACATGGTGGAGTCTGATGGTCTCACTCTTCTCTTCCGGGTTTTGTTGCTTTCAGCTTCTTGCTTTTCTGGCTTTCTCTCTCATTCTGAGTTCCATTCTCTTACAAAGGACTCTAGTAAGAGGTTTAGGACTCATTCTGATTGCATTGGGTCATACCTTAACTGAAGAAGCCTCATCTAAAGGTCTTACTTACAAAGGGGTTACATCCACAGGAACAAATTAAATTTAAGACCATGTTTGAAGCAGGGGTACATACAGCTTCAACCCACTACAATTTTAGAGCTTTTGTCAGATTCATTAATTTCCCCTGGAGAGAATTCATACTTTGATTGTTTATTTTGTTGACTATCTTTGCTAGCAATAGATTTCTTCATTGTTTTTGACATCTTGGGGTACAGGCTCATTTTCAATGAGAGGTTACTTCTTTGTTGTATATTTAGTTCTACCTCTTTTCTACTGTTTCAATTTTGAGGGCAGCCCCACAGGGACTTCCAACCCCCCACTCAAGAGCCAGGTCTCACAAGGGTACTTCCTGGCTCTTATCCCACGATGATATTGGAGTACTATGGACCCTGGACAGCTGGTTGCAAGACTGCATTGGTTTCCTGCTATCTCCCCAGCCCTAGGCCATGGGTGGTGGCCAGTTAACATTTTGTTTTGTTTTTCCTTCTCCAGCTCTTTCCTGTTTCAGGACTGTGATTCCAGGACTTGGAGTCCAGCAGTAAGCCTGACTCTGGTCTGCCATGAACTTGGAGCACTTAATGTTCCTTCATCCCACAGAAGACAAAAATTCTAGCTACATCATCTGCTTCTGATCAAGAGCAAAGCACACCTGTGACTTCAGTGCCACTCACCTTTTCACATTTCTTTCTTTTTTTTATTTTTTATTTTTATTTTTAAAATTTCTAATTCTGTGTTTGGAGCAAAGAGAAGTCAAGGAGTCATCTTAACTGAATGGCTGTTGCACAGCCATTTTGCTATGATCATTTTTTTATGGCTGCTGCTTTTCAAAAGAGATATTTGTTGTTTACCCCGAATATATGTTTCATTCGAAATGTGCAAGATATCGTACAAAAATCATCTACATAATCCAACTCACCGCATCCCAGAAATTCCATAAAACAACTCATTGTGCTTGCAAAACACTGACAGAGCACACGCAAAATGGAACGTTAAAGCAATACCCAAACTGATGCTAAGTAATTCACAGCCTAAAGAGCAATACATGATACACAAAGAGTAAGCTCATTTTCAGAGTGAAATAACTACTTGGAAGGGAGAGTTTTAGGAATTAAGCTTCTCTCTGATGATCTAAATTTTTGGGTTGTGTTCTGTTGGGTAATGGAATTCTAGCACTTGACCATGTGTTTGCTATATGTGAGCAAGATAACCAGTTTATTTCAATTTAACTCTATTCACAAATGTTTATCACATGGTATTGTGTTACAGAAACATCCCTGAGTAAAATGATCTCTGGCCCAAGTAATTCGCAAGTTACGGGTCGGTAGGGAGAGACACATAAATATATATAATACTGATGGGACAAGTTTTACAATATGGGCCTTCTCAGAGTGTTTGGGTACAAGGGTGTGGGGGCAACAATTAATTGTGTTGAGAGGTTCTCGGGGAAATTTGCATAGAGAACGTAATATTTAACCTAGGGATTACTGGTGAGTAGGCATTCACCTTGCAAATGAAGCCTTAACCGCTACAGGGAAGAGGACTGGGGGCAGCGGGATTTTTTGCCCCGCACACGGTACGTGAGCTTCCTGATAGGAGACACCCTCTCAGGTACCAGCTCAAGTTCGAGGTTGGCCTGCAGCGGGCCGGTCCGCCAGGAGGCGCCGTGGCCTCGCGACCTCCAAGCCGCTTCGCTTCCGGGCACCACGGCCCCGCGTAATCAGCGCCGCCCTCGCCGCGGTACACGTCCGGGCCGCGCGCCCGGAGTCCTCTGCCCTTCCGGTTACCGGGGCAACGGCGGCGCCTCCGCTGCGCCAGCCGGGTTTGTCTCTCCGCGCCATTTTCAAACTGCCCGAGTGCCGGGGCTGGCGTCCGGGGCGGAACGAGCCATCGAGGGAGGCGAGGTCCCGGTGGGAGATGCGGCCGTGGGCGGAGGGAGCGGCGGCCGGAGCTGCCCGTGAGTCCGGCGGCGGAGAGCGGGACGGCCGGGCGGCAGGTGGCGGCGGCTATGCCTTCTTCCGGGCGGCCCCCGCGGGCCGGGCCCGGGCGCTGCCGGAGGCCGCGCGGCTGCGGTAGGAAGTGGGGCTCAAGCCGGGGCCCTGGATCCCGGGCGGCGAAGCGGGGCGGGAGCGTGCGGGGAGGCAGGAGCCGAACGGGTGAGGCGCGGAAACTCCTTGCGTCAGACGCGCTTCCAAGACCCCCTTCCCTTCAATACCCGACTGGGAAGCGGCAAACCCGGAATTTCCCTGGGGTTGCCTATCTCCCTGACTTCTCCCTGCCCAGGTCGTCCCGGGGCGTCTGGGATGTCCGTGCGGACTGGGCTACTATAGATTGATTGAGTCACTTAAATTTTAAAATTCCCTCTTAGTATAATAATCACACTTTCCTTTTGTCAAAGCAAAAATGCCCTAAGTGTGGGACGATTGCCTTTGCTCAGCACCTTTGAGAACCCCGCGTCCGCCGCACCCTCTGCTATTTAAACTTCAGTAAGGAAACAGCAAATGTGGTTTTACGAGACCTTTTCTTCAATACCAGCATTATCATAATCTTCATGGCAGTTTTATTTTAAACTTCTTAGTTCATGTACAGTTCAGTTCTTAAAACTACCAAAGGACTACCACAACTATGGAATGGGCATAACCTCGTTTTAGGAAACTTTTCGTTCCATCAAGTCCAGAAACAGAGAGCAAGAAGGCTACCGTATTTTCTACTATTTTAACTTGTAATTTTAAAATTAGCTTTAGCGTTCTCTGTAGATAAAAGAAAGTATGAGCCAACATTTTAACGTTTAAAAAAAATCACCGAGTCTTCAGTTATCTTGAATGTGTTGTTTTGATTATTCTTTCTGTTTCATTGATTCCAGGAATAGTAATTCACTCTTTTCTGTGATCAGGTCCCCCACCCCCACCCAGATTTCACTATTGGGAGGTAACCCTAGTTAACGAATTTTTTTTTTCAACCCCCTGTGCATACATGCTGGTGGGATGTTTTTGTGAAAAGTGCTGACTTTTTCGGGTCAGACTCCAGAGTTAGACAGATGAATAATTGTAAATCTTTATGCGCTTGGGACCCGAAATCTAATCTTTATGTTGTGTTGCTAGAAATTTTTCCAGGAAGTTTGGGGAGCCATATATTCAATGGCCCATGGGTAGGGAAAGCATAATACAAGTATTGTCCTTCCCAGGAAGATTTTCATTTCTCTTAATGTGTTGAGGCCCAGACATGATTTTTTTAATTCTCTTTTTCTCAGAGCAGGATTCCCCACCCCCTCACCCTGGGTAACCAGTTGGTACCAGCAAAGAGGAGAAATGTTTGAGTCCTGCAGCCTCTGCTAGTTTTTGGTGTTCAGGTGCATATTTCTATTGTCTGCAGAAGTTTCTCTACAACACCCTGAGCCAGTCAGGTCCCTCTTATAGAAGGAACATAGAAAGTCCATGGGGAAGTCACTCAAAGAAAGGGTTAGCAAGAGCAGAGAGAAAATTTGTAGAAAGGAATACCCTTTTGACAGGAGAGATACTAATTAGAAGTGATAGGGTAAATTGAGGCGGCATGGTATGGAAACCAGGGTACAGGACCGTGACTCAGGCTTTCAGTGACTGCCCACCCACTTTGTGACCATGGGATTTGGGAAAAGTTACTCTTGGGGAAGAGCCTTTCCTCCTGTTAAATAGGGATGATAACATCAACTCCCATCTCCCTAACAGGGTAGTTGTAAGTTTAAATTTTGCATATATTCCTAGTTTATAAATTGTGAAGAAATGTAAAACAAACTTTTTATTCAGTTTAGAAATATGAATACTATCTTAGATTTCAGGGATGCTGTAACAAAGTACCACAGGTTGATTTAAACAAAAGAAATTTATTGTCTTATGGTTCTGGAGGCTAGAAGTCTACCAAATCAAGGCGTCGAGACCATGCTTCTGCTGAAGACTGGAGGGTTCTCATAGTGGCTTGCCGGCAGTCCATGACGTTGCTTGACTTGTGGCATAACCCCATCTCTGCCTATGTCAGACAGCTCTCTCTCTCAAATGCACAAATCTTAAGTGTACAATTTGAAGAGTTTTGATAAATGAATACACCCCTGTGTAACCACTACCCCAGTCAACATACATGTGTTCCTTACTCTAGAAAGTTCCCTCTTAAGTTTCAGTCAGTCTCTACCTCACAGGCCCTCTACCCTCACCTTCCGGCAACAGCGATTCTCATTTCTATCCCCACAGTTTAATTTTTTGTGTATGTGTGAAGGTACTGGGGATTGAACTCAGGGCCTTGTACATATGAAGAAGGTACTCGACCACTGAGCTATACCCACTCCGCCCCATAGTTAAATTTTGCCAGTTCTGGAACTTCATATAAATGGAATCATGTAGTATGTGCTCTTTTGTGCCTGGCTTCTTTTGATCATTAATAGTTTTGAAATTCATCCATGTTATTGGCCTGTTTGAGTAGTTCCTTTCCTTTTATTTCTTAATAGTGTTACATTTTATAAATATATCATAGTTTATCCTTTCTGGTGTTGATGGATATTTAGGTTGTTTACTGTTTGGGGCTATAATGAATAATGCTGGTATGAACATTCTTGTAAAGTCTTTTTGTGGAAATTTGTTTTCATTTCCTTGGTTAAATATCTAGAAGTAGAATTACTGAGTTAGGGGTAGAAGTGTGCTTAACTTTATGAGAAACTGCCAGACTTTTTCCAAAGTGATTTTACCCTCCTGTTAGCAATGCATGAAGATCCCAGTTGTTCAATATTCTTGCCAACATTTGGTCTTGCCAATCCTTTTAATTTTAGCCATTCTGGTAAGTTTGATATTGCACCTCATTGTGGTTTTAATTTGTATTTCCTTGGCAATTAAAAGTATCGACACCTTTTCATATGCTTATTCCCATTCAGATATCTTTTGCAAGGTGCCTGGTGAACTTTAGGCCATTTTCTGTTCATTTTATTGTGATTGCATTGTAAGAGTTCTTTATATATTCCGTATATGTTCTGAATATTTTCTCCCCCTCTTTGGTTTGCCTTTTTTTTTAATAGAATATTTTCATGAGCACATGTTTTAAATTTTGATGAAGTTCCAATTTATCAAATTTTTTCTATTATATTTAGTGGTTTTGAAAGAGGCCTCAAAAAAAAAAAGAGGACTTTCTAAGAATCTGCCTATCTCACAGTCAGGAAAATAAACTTCTAAAAGCTTTATTGATTTTGCTTCTACATTTAGGTTTATGAAGAGATACTTAATTTAATATAGCAACATGATTATCATAAGCACTGGATTTAAATTAGTCTTAATGTTCCAGAAGGCTGCCTATCTGAACAGAAACAAGAAATTGCCTTGTATTACAAAAATCTTTTCTTCTGATCATGAAACAACAATAATAGCTACAATAATATAATGATGTGTTATTCTTTTTTTTTAGGACTTTAATTTTTAGAAGTGAATAAAACTGGTTTTAGAAGACAAGATGACTACAGCTGCAGAGAGAAAGTATATTAATATTAGAAAAAGATTGGATCAGTTGGGATACCACCAAACTTTGACAGTGGAATGTTTACCTTTGGTAGAAAAACTTTTCAGGTAAAGATGAAAATACAGTTCTAAATATTCGTTCCTTAATCCCATTTATCTATTTTTTCACTGAACTTCATATTTCTGTAAAGAAATGGTTTGGTTTTTGAAAAGCTCTTAAATCACCTGAAGCTCATCTATTCTTTAGCTCCTACTCCCCTGTCAACAGTTCATGGTCTCCACATTGCAGAACTTAAAGGATCCCAATTAACTATACCATTAAAAGTAAATGTTTCTAGGAGTTTTCTCAGTGAATAAAACTACAGTGTTTTTTAATGTGGTTTTCTGATGTAGTTGAGAGATACTTTCGCCTTTCTTAAGTTCTGTGTGTGCTTCACTTTATTTTCTATAATATTAACAGTTCTCAATTTGTTGGTCATTATTTTTTTTTAAGATTTATTTTTATTTGTTTTATTTATTTCTCTACCCTTCCCCCCCCCCAGTTGTCTGCTCTGTGTGCATTCGCTGTGTGTTCTTCTGTGACGCTTCTATCCTTATCAGCGGCACCAAGAATCTTTATTTCTTTTTGTTGCATCATCTTGCTGTGTCAGCTCTCCGTGTGTGCGGTGCCATTCTTGTGCAGGCTGCACTTTCTTTTGCACTGGGCGGCTCTCCTTACAGGGGCTCCCCTTGCACGTGGGCTCCCCTATGCGGGGGACACCCCTGCGTGGCACGGCACTCGTTGCACGCATCAGCACTGCGCATGGGCCAGCTCCACATGGGTCAAGGAGGCCCGGGGTTTGAACTGGGGACCTCCCATGTGGTAGCGGATGCCCTATCCATTGGGCCAAGTCTGCTTCCTGGTCATTACTTTAGCTGTTACATTAACTTTATTTGTTTGTTTGTTCGTTTGTTTATTTTAGGAGCTTCCTTCCTTTCTTCCTTTCTCCCTCCCTCCCTCCTTTAGCATTAACATTTTATATGTTTACATTTCTTAAGGCTTTTTAGAAATCTATTTTTAGTTATTAGGAATTCAGTGAAATAATTTTGCTTTTACATTTCCCATTCTTTAATTTTAGTGACCTAGTTCATACAACAGAGAGCCTTAGGAAATCAAAATTATCTGCTGTGAAAGCTGAAAAGGAAAGTGCCAATTTTGATTTTGTTTTGGAGCCCTATAAAGTTGAAAATAAAAGATTGAACAGGGAAAATAATGAACTATACCTGGAATTAATGAGACTGAGAGAACACTCAGATCACCTTATTAAAGGTAAATGAAAATTTGGTAAATTTATTTAATGCTAAATATTTGCCCTTTTTGTTTTATATGTATGGAAAAGCTAAAGTCTAATTTTACACCTGTTATTTAGAAAATTTGGTCATCTTCCTGATAACATCTCCTGAACTGCTATAAGGTATGTTGAAGAATTCCTGAGAAGGAAAATAAATGTACATTCCATAGGTCTATTTATCCTCACTGTGGATTAAACTTTTAGAATTACATTTGTAATAGAGAATATTAAATGCTGAAATTGAAGAAGCATTTTTGAAATAAGTTTTATTTTTCCCTTATTTAATATAAGAATAAAAGTCAGATGAAAGCTAGGTATCACACTGAGTCTTTAACAACTGGTCTTTGAGTTGAAAAGTAAAATAAGATGAGTTCAGCGGTATTTAATTATATGACTATCTTATGCATAAATTCTTTTTAATATTCAGTAGAAAGCTCTGTCGAATACCTGGCATGAATTCCTAATCCTTTAGCTTCTACCCCATTTACTGAATTAAAAGCCACATTTTATATTAGGCTCATATAACAGCAGAAAAATATAATTCCGGGAGCAAGTATAGTTCAGTGGTTGAGCACCTCCTTCACATGTATGAGTTCCCGGGTTCATTCCCTCATACCTTGTTAAAGAACAAACAAAAACAAAAAACCGTTTATATATATATAATTCCCTTTTGTCAGTAGTGGCTTATTTACAATTTTGTTAATCATGGTAGAAAAGGTAAATAGGCTTTCAAACAAAGCAGGCATAAGAAAGGTACAACCTGTCCAGTTATTGTGCTTGTGTTTTATTAAATGTAAGAAGTTTTTAGATTTCTTGATCTCTAAAATAGCGCTGACTCTTTTTCATTTTAAGATTTGAAAACTACGTTGAAGAAGTGTGCACGTGAAACAGCTGATCTGAAATTTTTAAATAACCAATACGTTCACAAACTTAAACTTCTAGAGAAAGAGAGCAAAGCTAAGGATGAAAAAATTCAACACCTTCAAGAAAAAAATTTGCATGCAGTAGTACAAACTCCAGGTAAGTATTTCTTCTCAAAACACAATTTTCACATTTAATCTTTTAAAGCTATTAAAACTGTTGACTGACAACTATGGACTGTGAAGACCCCTGATGACTGTGTGTGTGGAGTTGCATATGCACCAGCCGAGGCCACTGCAGGATTTGAAACATGAATCCTTTCCTCTTTCTCACTGCCTTTTGCTTGGGATTAGTCTCAGCTGCTACAACATTTGATTCAAGTTTAGGTGCACAATGACATGAGTGGAAGGCAATGCACCAGAGACCATATGGCACAAATGAAAAAGGTTGGAGGGCAGTGTGGGAGAAGAATATGAAAAAGCTTGAACAACACAATCTGGAATATGCCCACGACATCACAACTTCATGATGGAAATAATGCCTTTGGTGACGTGACTGATGAAGAATTCAGGCAGGTGATGAATGGCTTTCGAAGCCAGCACTACAAGAAGGGGAAAATGTTCTATGAACCTCCATCTGTTTAGGTTCCCAAATCTGTGGATTGGCATAAGAAAAGGCATTGTGACTCCTTTGAAGGATCATGGTAGTTCTTACTGAACTTTCAGTGCAGCCAGTTTCCTTGAAGGACAGATATTTTGGAAAACTGGTAAACTTGTTTCAGTCAGTAAACAAAACCTGGTGGACTGCACTCAGGCTGAGGACAATGAAGGCTGCAATGGTGGCGTCATATGGACAATGCTTTCCAGTATATCCAGGATAGCAGAAACTTTCATTCAGAAGAATCCTGTCCATACATTGGAAGGGACACATACTGTCACTGCAAGCCTGAGTATTCCACTGCCAGTGACACCAGTTGGTGGACATCCGTCTGCAGGAGAAAGCACTGATGAAAGCATTGGCAACTGTCAGTCTCACCTGTGCTGCTATCAATGCAAGCCATGACTCCTTTCAGTTATATACATGAGGCATTTCCTGTGAACCAGACTGCAGCAGCAAAGACCTAGATCACAGAGTTCTCATGCTTGGCTTTGACTATGAAGGTATAGATTTCAGATAACAATGAATATTGGCTTGCCAAGAACAGCTGGGGTAAAGATGACCAGAGACCAGAGCACTTATTGTGGAATTGCCACATCAGCCATCTATCCCATTCTGTGACCTGAGGGATATGTGGTAAAAATGAAGGATTCGAAGACAGCATACCAGAGGAATTTTTTTTAAAAACTGACCTAGCCCTTGTTGTGTGGGATAAAATGCTTCAATCATAGAGGTTCCAAGTTGCAATTTAAAATTGTGACATTTTTACAATGGAAAAATGTTACCACTATTTAATTACTACTTTAAAGAGCTTTGAAATATTATAACTCATTGCTTAATGCTAAGATTTGAGTTTTCTTTTTTTTTTTTTTAAGGGGGTATAGTTTTACCTTTTTAAATAAAACATAATTTCATAAGTACAAAAAAAACCTGTTGACTGAAATAGGACTTTTGATTTTCAGGCTTAGAATTTAGTGTTTGCAAAGATATCTTTCATTAATTAGAAAAATTTCTTGGGGAAGCAAACTTGGCCCAATCGATAGGGTGTCCATCTACCACATGGAAGGTCCGCGGTTCAAACCCTGGGCCTCCTTGACCCGTGTGGAGCTGGCCCATATGCAGTGCTGACGTGCGCAAGGAGTGCCGTGCCACGCAGGTGTATACCCCGCATAGGGGAGCCCCATGTGCAAGGAATGTGCCCCATAAGGAGAGCCACCCAGTGCGAAAGAAAGTGCAACCTGCCCAAGAATGGCGCTGCACACACAGAGAGCTGACACAACAAGGTGACGCAACAAAAAGAAATACAGATTCCCGGTGCTGCTGATAAGGATAGAAGCAGTCACAGAAGAACACACAGCATATGGACACAGAGAGCAGACAACTGGGGGGGCGGGAGGGGAGAAGGGGAGAGAAGTAAATAAAAAATAAATCTTTAAAAAAAAAAGAAAGAGAAAATTTCTTGATTTATTTCTAAAAATCCAGAGAGTGTTTTTGACAGCACATGTGCTTGGAAACTTGTTTAATAATAGTTTCTTGGATACACAGAGTCTAACTTCAATGCCCAGAATTTAATTACCCTAATCATTATTTTTAATTATATTTTTCTCTTTTTATTAATAAAATTAGTTATAAAAGCAATCTATAATCATTAAAGAAAATTTAGATATTATGTGCTTTTTTAGTTTAGTTTACTATTTTTATGCTCAGCAGTTCTAGAGCTTGAGAAAAGAAATGATGGGGCACATCCTGAACTGGTGCTTGTACAGGCATAGATTACTAGAGTAATTTACAGTAATAACTGCAGTATCATTGAGAAGTCAGAACCATGCAGTCAAGATGATAAAAGTAAGTTTGGCAGAAGAGCCTGCTCCTTTATGAGACTAGTTAGGGACTGAGGGATTAAAGGGAATGTGAGGACTAAAAGTAATTTGTTGGGGAACGAAGATTGTGATCAGAATGGAATATCTGAGTAGTAATCTAGAAGCTGGCAGAATTCTGAGTGATCCAAAATCCAAAGCACAGTTATGCTATTGGGTGGCTGAAGCTGAGTGGAGAGGAAACTCATGGGAGTTGAGGGATTAGCACCTGAGAGGCTAGGGTGTGGGAAGAATCAGAGTTCATGATGGCAGCAAACGAGAGGGAGACGTAGATTCTGAGGTGAGGCAGAAAAACTGGAGGAAAGTGGAAGAAGATCTCAGAAGTAACTAGAAGATAATGGAAAAAAAGAATCAGGTTTATTGAGGACAGACTGAGACAGATTCAAGAAAAAATCAGGAGATGTCATCATTAGAATTTAGTTAACACAATGTGGTAGATTTGGGAAGTAGAAGAGTTCCCAGATTTCTGTTTCAAGTGAATGAGCAAGTAGATAATTGTACTGTTTCTCAAGGTAGAGAATATTAGAAGCAGAGCAGAGTCCACTTTTGGGTATTGTATTAGTCATAGGGGTGCTGATGCAAAATACCGGAAATTGGTTGGTTTTTATAAAGGGTATTTATTTGGGGTAGAAGTTTACAGTTACCAGGCCATAAAGCACAAGTTACCTCCCTAACAAAATGTATTGCCACATGTTGGAGCAAGATGACATCCCAACATCTGTAAGGGTTCAGGCTTCCTGGGTTGTTCTCTTCTGGGGCTTGCCTCTCTCCAGGCTCAGCTGCTCTCTTATCTCCAGAAGGCCAGCTGTAGACTATGAGGTGAACGACTTGTTTCTCTTCCCAGAGCCTTCTCTCTCTCCTCACCACCAAGCTCCTGTATGTGCTTACTTTCCAGGGCTCCAGTTCAAAACTCCAACCTCCCTTCTCTGCAGTGCAGTTTCTCTCTGAGTCCCCGCCCACCAAGGGGCAGGGACTCAAAATCCTCACGTAGCCCAATCAAAGCCTTAATCAGTATTTAATCAAGTAAAAGTAAAACCTCTGAATCCAATACACTCTACTGTGCCCAGAGGAAAAGATCAGTTTACAAACATAATCCAATATTTCTTTTTGAAATTCATCGGTAATATCAAACTGCTACAGGTGTGTTGAGTGTGCTAAACCCATGGGCCAATCACTTGGAGATTTCTCGTAAGCAGTGGGATGTGTAGATATATTCTCACTAGTTGCAGTTAGAGATTCAAATTTGGGAGTCATTGGAGTATCATGGTAATGGAAACTATGTGGTAGGAATCATCTAGCGAGGTTATATATACTGGGAGAGAGAAGAACCAAAGATGGACCCTAGGAAAATTCATAGTTAAGGGATTGGTGGAAGAAGAGGGGCTTTGAAAGAAGCTGAGAAGGAGCAACCAAAGATGAAAACCATGAGGTAGGGGAAGAAAAATCTTTGAGAAGGAAATGACTACATTTATTTATGTGTGTACAAGAAGGTCATTTGGATGCTTTCTACCTGTTTCTTCATCCTTAAAACGAGAGATAGTGTATGCAAAATTTGTTAGGATTCTATTGAAGGTAAAGTTGTGGGTTATTTTTGTTCTTCTTGAGGACCTATCAGTTTTTCAAGTACACTTCTAATCTTGGCCAGATGCTTATTCTTTCAGCTTGGGCCAAGATAGGATATATCTACCCTGCTACTTTTAAGGATGCTTTAAAAAACATTCCCTGTTTCAGGTTATAGCATGATCTTAGAGTACAGTTGACATACCATTATATACTACTTTTGCTCCTTAAAATTTCAGCTGTCTTTTGACACTGCTTAATAAACACGTGTATTTTAGTTCTCACTGCCTAAACCTCCACATTTGAGAGTTCTCTGTCAGTGATGATTTCTTGAACTCATAATAATGAACACCACAAGGCACACCCAGCTTTTAATCTTGCCAATGCCTGATCATTAGAGGGGCAGAGTAAATCTGAGCATATGTGCATTCAGGCAAATAAAACTTGTTTTATAACCATGTTGAAGTTTTCAGGAATGCATTTTTTAGTTAAAAATCAGAGTGGGTATTTACTTATAAGGGGAAAATATTTTATTGATATGTAATATGAGCCAGAGACACACTTTATAACAAAAATATTAGCGTTTTTACTTTGTTTCTTCTTGATTTTTTAATTTCAAATCACACTTGCTTTTTTAGGTGGCAAGAAAAGAAGTATTGCTTTCAGGCGTCAGCGTATGCAAATTGATGAGCCGGTCCCTCCCTCTGCTGTCCAGTCATATCCAGTCCCTCAGCCAGAGGACCCTTATATTGCAGACCTCCTGCAGGTGGCTGACAACAGGTGCATTAATAATGTTTTGTTGGCTTTAGATAAATGATCACTCAGTTAGCTTTAAGTGTCTTGATCATAGGGCTTTAGTCTGGTTAACTTTTGGGATCCCAGTGCTTAACAGCAATTTGAGAACCCTTGCACAGATACTCAATGAATACTTGCTGCATAATATAGAATATTCCCATTTATTTTGAAACTTTGATTTCAAATAGGTTGTATATCTGGTAGTTCTGCCCATATTTACTTTAAAATAATTGAGTACCATCTAGAACCTATTTTGGTAGAGTTGCTTTAATATTTAATTTTTTTACCAATTAAGAGTTATGGTTCAGAGGAATCTTTATTCAGTTTTACATCAAATGCCAGTTGAACATGGATAGATTTGGAACTGGCTTTGAAATGCTCCTTTGATGATTTTCTAGCCCTGTATGTTTGTATTTCCTTAAATTGGAATCATAAATTCCATTTAAGTAAAGCCTCATTAAGCCCCCATAGTAAAAGCACTAAGTAAGTGCTCTGGGGATATAAAGATGAGTAAGATGGTATTGCTGCTTTTGAGTAGTTTGCAATTCAGTAGTGAAGGTGAGATGAGAAATGCACAAATTGCCATTAAGAAAATGATAAGGGGAACAAAGGAGTGAGAAAACACTGGTGACTCTGGTCATAGCTAGAGAACATTTCAAAGTGAGAAATAGTGAAAATAGTTAATGCAGGTAATTTTTCATTAACTTTAAATTAAGCAGAGAGCATGGGGGAGTTTTTCCACTTTTTTGATCTCAATATAACAATCTAGAAAAGAACATTGGTTGAAGGTATTGATTAGAGTCCCTTCTCTTGGTTATTCTCACAATATTATGTACTTGTACATATATCTGACCTTATCTGTGAAATACTTTGTGTTTTGCTCTGTTAAAGTTATAATCTAGGACTTCTCAGACAATGTGTTAGTATTATATAAGAAGTTATTTGGCTCCATATGTATCATTTTCTCTTTTCTTTTCTACCAAACTATCAAAGGCAGTGGTCTCTATTTTTATTATTATTATTTTTTAGTGGTCTTTTTTAATTATCTCGTTCACTTTAGTTTGTACATGTGCATGTTGTTTATATTCAGAATCATTATGCATCTATATGGATATATGGGTGTAGTTGCATTTATACTCTTCTCCTAAGCCTAGATAACTAGAAAACTTTGATTCTAGTAGTAACAGGAATAAGCTGTGTCCAGCTTCATTTATTTCATCATGGGAAATATCTCTTAAGAACAGTCCTGACTTGAGACTTTATTTTGCAGTATGAAAATGGACTGTACCATTTTTTTTTTAAGATTTATTTATTTTATTTCTCCCCCTTCCCCCAACATTGTCTGTTTTCTCTGTCCATTTGCTGTGTGTTCTTCTGTGTCTGCTTGTATTCTCATTAGGCAGCTCTGGGAACCGATCCTGGGACCTTCCGGATTGAGAGAGAGGTGATCATTCTCTTGTGCCACCTCAGCTCCCTGTTCTGCTACATCTCTTTTGTCTCTCCTCTGTGTCCCTTTTTGTTGTGTCATCTTGCTGTACCAGCTCTTCTACGCCAGCCAGCACTCACGCGCGGGACAGCATTCCTGCGTGGGGTGGCACTCCCGTGCAGGGCGGCACTCCCACATGGGCCAGCACTCCACGTGGGCCATCTCACTGCACAGGCCAGCTTGCCTTCACCAGGAGGCCCTTAGTTTCAAACCCTGGGCCTTCTGTATGGTAGACGGGAACCCAACAACTGCTTGAGCCACGTCCGTTTCCCTGGACTGTGCCATTTGCACGTTAATGTTTAACAAACTTTGATGTCCTACAAATAGACTTAGGCAATTGTAAAATTCTGGCATTTTGGATAAAATCTTGATTCTCTTAGAATTAATTGGAGTTCAAGAAAGGACTAGATATTTTTGTGCTAGTTACTTGGAAAATTTGCATCATTTCTTGATGCTTTTCTTCTCAATCATGTTTATACAGTTTTGTTTTGTTTTTCGAGGGGGGTGGGGAAATACCTGGTAATTAGGGCCAGAAAACATATTTCAGTTCCTCATTTCTTTTAATAAAGTTGTGAATTTTGGTTTGACCTTCTGGGCCCTAAATTTCCCGGACCTAAAAATTGGCAGCAATACCTCAAAGAATTGGCCCAGGGATGAAGATGGTATAGTTGGTGTTTTATTGCATAATGTATCTGAGTTTCAAATTATCCATTCTTCTAAAATTAGCTTTCTAAGGTGACATACTGTATTTAAAATGTTGTGGCCTTCGAACTCTTGGGCAGAGCACGGCAAGGAGCAGAAAATACAGAGTTTATGAAATAACATTTAGTTTAATTTCTTATTATTTTCTATTACTTAACAAAATCATATTTACATGAGTTATGAATGTGTTTTAGGATTCAAGAGCTTCAGCAGGAAGTCCACCAGTTACAAGGAAAGTTAACAGTGATGGAAAATGGAGTGAGAGATTATAACAAACAGGTAGGATTTTTATGTACTTGCTTAGTAGAGACTGAGTTGGATAGGCTGTGACTGTGATAGAATTAAATTATATTTAATATTACTGACTCTGATTTTTATACAGCTTTATCTTTTCCTTAAGTTTGTTTATGTAAGTTAAAGAATTAGTAGCTGGAATGGCTTAGATGGCTTTAGGAACACCCTGGTGCATTCCCTTCATTATGCATTAAGGTAAATAGTAGGGGTCTTTTTTTTTGTAAGTAAATCACATATCTCCCCTAATATAATTTTACAACTATATTACTGTTTTACCCAGGAGCTATTTTACTGAATACTTTATAATAGTATTCCTTATAGTTTTAAACAAAATTCCTAACTGAATATATATTTTTGTCATCTTGAACATGTTCTTTTGAAAGCTAGTTTGCAATGTTGCCATATTTTTTTGCCCTTTCTATCATAAAACAGTTTTCTGAAGAAACAGGGGAATCAGGAGAAGTAGAATTAGTTCATAAGTCTAACAGGGTCTTTATTGTGTCTTGACTAAATTCTAATTTGGGTAATCATAAGCTTGCTTTCTTTATATGCTCACTGAAGTTTAAATTGGTTAGCACGTTTTGCTTTCTACATGAGTGGATTTTTTTGGGGGGTGGTGAATTTACTACATAAAAATACAGATGTAACATGTTGGTGTGATCATTAAGTTTATAAAGTATTTTGAAAATTTTTTTTGGATAAAAATGGAGTTAAAAGATTAGGAATAGTAATAATATCAACAAAAAATTTACTTTATGAAGAGATGTTGAAAGTATCAAATATGCAAATGGATTAAAAATAATTAGTATTTTTCAATTCATAATCACTTAAATCACTTTTTTTTTTCAGAGTACTTTATGAACATAAACTGATGGGTGGTCCTTGCCATCTCTTTGAGTTGGCTAAGGCATATGAAGAAAATTGTCTGACCATTTTGATTGAAACCACCAGTTCATAGTGGTTATTAATCTTAGTTTGAGCCCATCTGCTGCTTATCATTTATTTTTTACTTGAGCATATACTATTTTAGTTTTTGTTTCTGTCAACACATATTTCAAATTTTGCTGTGCTCTTTCCACAAGCTATAATACTTCCCTTCTTGAAATATTGCCTTGACTCACCTTCCTGTCACTACCTTTAAAATAAGCAGTATTTATACTCAGGTTCTCCTTAAGACTTAAAGGATAGGTAAGTTGTTGTTCTTCCTGTTTGAGACAAAGTCTTTCTTCCTGTGCTTAAGGCCCTGTTTCTTCTCTTCTCCTTAGGACCTTGCTTAAATCAAATATTCTTTCTTTAACAAACATTTATTATAGCCATTTTACAATTACTGACTCTTAATCCTCATCATATCCTATGAGGAGGTACTATTATTGTCATCCTTAAGAACTTTTTAAAAAATATTTTATCTACCTCTCCCTCTTGCAAAGGCTTTATCCTTCTCTCTTCATCCTCTGAAGACTTGTTCTTAATTAGTTTTTCCATTTCTTTGCGCCTTGTTCATTATTTAACCTGTTACAGTCTTGGCTTCTATCCTACCCTCATCCCCACCCCCACACATAAATTGTCCTAGATCATGCCCAGTGACATTAATTACTAGATCCACAGTCTTTATTTTCTTGACTTACCCTGTGGTATTTGACATTATTGATAATCTCTGAAACTCTTCCATAACTTGATTTTCTTTTGCCTTTTTTCCCCCATCTCTTATTTCTCTTGCTTTTCCCCCTTTACCTATTCCTTGAAATATTACTGTTTTCCAGGATTCTGTCTTTGATTCCTCCTTTCCCTATATATTTTCCACTCTCTTGGTTTAAATATTGTCTTTGTGTTGATGATTCCCAAATCTCTCTTCTGGCTGAAACCTCTCTGCTGAGCTCCAGATTGATTCACCCAACCTTACACTAGGCATTTCTACTGGATGAAGGCTCTTCTTACTCATATGTCTAGTACTAAACTTGTTAGTTCTGCCTCAATTCTGTTTTTAACTCCTATATTCTCTGCCTTGGTTGGCAACATCACCATCTACACGTGCCGACATTCTGGAGTCTATTGGACCTCATTCTCTTCCCTTCCCTTCACATACCACTGACCAAGGTTTGTCCATTTTCTTTCAAACTATGTCTCACATTGATTTCTTCTGTTCTACCCTATACTCTGTTTTATTTTAAACTGTAATCATCTCTGAAACAGATTCTTTCATTAGGTCTTCCTGCATCTGGTTTTATTCACATCAATAAATTTATCCTTTAGTCCATAGTAATTTTTCAGAACCTCAAATTGGATCATGTCATTTCTCCATTAAAAGGAAACCTCTTTGTTTCACGAAGTCTAAGTGCCTTAGTAAGGTATCCCATGCTTGTCATAATTAGTACCTCCCTAATTCTTCAGACTTATCTCTAACCACTAGTTGCACTTTATAATCCAGTTAGACTGAGGTTCCTCATACATACCATGTTGTTTACTGCTTTCTATATTACTTCCTGGAATATCTCCCTCCTTTCTTCTCATCGTGTGATTATTTATAACCTTTGGGGGTGTATTTCTTTGGTAAGGCCTTCCTTGATTTCCACAGGCACAACATACCTTGCAAAGAAAATCACTTTATTCCCTAAACTACTTTGGTGTCATGTTCTACCATTGAGCACCCTGATGTATAGTAATTACTGATTTACCTGCTACTTTGCCCCGCAAATCTGTGTCTTCCTAGAGGTCAGGTATACCATGTTTTAGTCATCTTTGTATCCCTAACACCTAGTAATTATTTGTTGAATTGAATGATTGGTTTTTGTTTTAAGTTTTTTGGTAAACATACCAAAAGTGAAAATGTGTGGGTTTTCCATATTCTTGCATGTGAATTAGTGTGAATTCATAGTTCATAGTAATCTTTTTTTATTATATATCTGTTATTTTCTAAATAATAGATAATTAAATTCACTCCAATTTCCTGTCTTTTTAATACTGAATTTCAGTAGTAATTCGCTTTTCTTAGTGTGATACAGTCATTCATTTATTTTGTATTTATTCTACCAGGCACTGAAGTAGTTGAGACTCAGTTCCAGTACCTGAGTATGTATGTTATCTGCTAGCAATAATTTCCTTTTATATAAACATTGTTAGTTTTAAAGGAGGAAAAAAACCTGCAAATTAAATTAAGAAGACTGTGGTCAATAAAAATACTTGTGGAAACTATGTTGACAATATTTGTGTTGGCATTTTCTGTGTTGTTTATTTTTGCTCTGTGCATATGCATTTCATAATCCCTTATATGTGTAGGTCTGTTTATGAATGTCAATCTCTTGTATAATTGTGGGACAAAAGAAAAAAATAGAAGTATATTCAAATAAATATTAGTCCAGTGTTAATCATTTGGATTCAAAACAAGATTTTTTTAATGATAGTGTGACTTTATGTCTTTAGATTGAACTAAGAGAACGAGAGATAGAACGACTGTCTATTGCTTTGGATGGTGGTCGCTCCCCTGATGTCCTCTCTCTGGAGACTAGGAATAAAACCAATGAGAAACTTATTGCTCATTTAAATATCCAGGTAATGGCTTTTATTTCACTGAGTATTTATAACTGTAGGTGTTTTAATGGTCTGTGGGTTTTAAAAGTAACAGGATTGTTCACTGAGGTGTTACTCACAGAGGGAAAAATTCGATTGAGCCAAAGAATCCAGAAATAGGAAAATTGTTACATGTTAGGTACAGTGATTGGAATATCTTGTTTTCAAAGAATATTTGATGAGCAAGAACATATATACATGTAATGTTAAATATTTAAAAGAGGGGAATAAACTGTACGCCAATGTGATTTTAAATTTGCTTCTTAAAAATGTATATAAGGGGAAGCAGATGTGGCTCAACTGATAGAGCATCCATCTACCATATGGAGGGTCCAGGGTTTGATCCCCAGGGCCTCCTGCTCCATGTGGTAAGCTGGCCCACACTCAGTGCTGCGGCACATAAGGAGTGCCGCACCACGCAGAAGCGTCCCCATATAGGGGAGCCCCGTGCTCAAGGAGAGCTGCCCTGCATGAAATAAGTACAGCCCACCCAATGACGCTGCACACACGGAGAGCTGACACAGCAAGATGATGCGATAAAAAGAGACTCAGTTTCCCAGTGCTGCCAGATAATGCAAGCAGATGCAGAAGAACGCACAGCAAATGGACACAGAGAGCAGACAAAGGGGTGTAGGGAGGGGGGGAAGGGGAGAGAAATAAATGAAAAAATAAATCTTTTTAAAAAAAGTATATAGGGAGCGGATGTGGCTCAAGCCATTGAGCACCCACCTCCCACATGAGAGGTCCCAGGCTCAGTTCCTGGTATTTCTTTAAAAAAAACAAACACAATGAGCAGAAATGAAAAAAAAATGAGCGCAAACAATGAGCAAACAGATGAGAGAGCCATGTCGGGAAAAATGTATGTGTATATTCAAAGAGAGAAAGTACTGGAAAAGAATACACAAAACACACCAACTAAGTTTATCTTTGGGTAATGGGGTAGTGTTCTTTTTGGCTTTCTTTATTTTAAAGTTTTTTATAAATATTTTATAATGGAAAAATAAGATGTTTTTAGAAATGTGAAAATTAAATACATAGCTATTTCTGCCCATGTAATGTATTTCCTTGCCACTCATTTGACCTAACAGTGGGGGAGCAAGGGAGCTCAAGAAAGCATGACTTAAGGACTTCAGAATTTAGGTATATCAGAGTTACCTAGGTTGCAGCCAGAATAGAGCATGTCAAAAATATCAGCTAGTAGTTCTAGAGCAGTGCTGTCCAATGGAAATATGATATGGTACATATATAAGTTAAAAATTTCTAATAGCCAGATTAAAAAAGTAAAAAATAGGTGAAATTAATTTTATTGATGTATTTCATTTACCCCAATTATCTCCAAACTATTATCATTTCAATGTGTAATCAGTATTTTAAAATATCATTTATATATTCTTTTTGTTTGTTTTATTAAATCTTTCATATCCTGTGTATATTTTACAGTTACATTATATCTCAATTTGGACTAGCCATATTCAAGTGCTCAGTAGCCACGTATGGTTGCTAATAGCTACTACCTTGGACAACACCGCCCAATATTATCATCATGCTGATATTCTGGTAGTATTTTTAGAACTTTTCAGAAAGAGTTCACACAAGGTTCTTTTTTTTTTTTTCAGATTTATTTATTTATTTCTCTCCACTTCCCCCCTCACCCCCTATTGACTGCTCTCTCTGTCCATTTACTGTGTGTGTTCTTCTGTGTCCGCTTGGATTCTTGTCAGTGGCACCAGGAATCTGTGTCTCATTTTGTTGCATCATCTTGCTGTGTCAGCTCTCAGTGTGTGCGACACCACTCCTGGTCAGGCTGTGCTTTTTTTGCGCGGGGAGGCTCTCCTTACAGGGCACACTCCTTGCGTGTGTGGCTCCCCTACATGGGGGACACCCCTGCATGGCAGGGCCCTCCTTGCACGCATCAGCGCTGTGTGTGGGCTAGCTCACTACATGTGTCAGGAGGCCCTGGGTTTGAACCCAGGACTTCTCATGTGGTAGGCAGATGCTAATCAGTTGAGGCAAGTCCACTTCCCCACACAAGGTTCTTATCCATTCTTCTATGCTTGAAAACAAGCCAGTGGGTGTATATTTTTATTGAACCTACACATTGACACTTTTGCAGAAAAGCTTGCGAATAATAAAATAGCTATGATTTTAATTGTTGATCAGTTCTTAAATGTAATCTTTTAAATTACATTAATTGTGGATCTGTATTTATTTATTTATTTTTTAAAGATTTATTTATTTATTTCTCTCCCCTCCCCCCACCCCAGTTGTCTGTTCTCTCTGTCTATTTGCTGCATGTTCTTCTTTGTCTGCTTCTGTTGTCAGCGGCACAGGAATCTGTGTTTCTTTTTGTTGCGTCATCTTGTTGGTGTCAGCTCTCCGTGTGTGCAGTGCCATTCCTGGGAAAGCTGCACTTTCTTTTGCACTGGGCGACTCTCCTTACGGGCTGCACTCCTTGTGCTTGGGGCTCCCCTACGTGGGGACGCCCTGCATGGCATGGCACTCCTTGCGTGCATCAGCACTGCACATGGGCCAGCTCCACACGGGTCAAGGAGGCCTGGGGTTTGAACTGCGGACCTCCCATGTACTAGACGGACACCCTAACCACTAGGCCAAGTCCGCTTCCTGTGGATCTGTATTTAAAATGTAAGATGTGCATTTCCTTTTTTAAAAAAGGGGTTATTATGGTTATATATAGATAGATAAGTATATGTATACACTTACACAAAATTAACATAAAACTTGCCATTTTAACTATTTTAGGTATACAATTCTGTGTCATTAATTGCATATAAAATGTTGTGCCACTATTGCTATCATCTATTACCAAAACTTTTTCATCACCCAAAACAGAAGCTGTATACCCCAAAAGTAGTAATTCCCCTTTCTCCTTTCTCCCAGTTTCTGGTAATCAATAATCTACTTTCTGTCTCAATGAATTTGCTTATTCTAGCTGAAATATTATTTTGAATTTTCAGCCTTTAGAATAATATTCCAATTCATGTATATTATGGATCATAAATTCTATTTATTTATTTATTTAGTGTATACTAATTCATTTTAGGTCGATTTTCTTCAGCAAGCTAATAAAGACCTGGAGAAGCAGATACAAGAGCTTTTGAAAACCAAGGAAACAGTGGCTACTGAAGTTGTTGATTTAAGTAACAAAAATGAAAAACTCTGCCAAGAATTAACTGAAATAGACCAGTTAGCACAGCAGTTGGAGCGGCATAAAGAACAAGTGCTGGAGACAGCTGATAAAGAACTTGGGGAAGCAAAGGTAATGATGTGTTAGGTTCTGTGAGATTCATTAATTCTCCTAGAACACAGTGAGCTTGAGCCCTTTGGAGTACTCAAGTCTTTTTTTTTTTTTTCCATTTTTCTTTTGTAATTCAGAGTTTTCTAAAGTGTTGTTTACACCCTTTAAATGATTGCATTTGTCCCAATTCT
This sequence comes from Dasypus novemcinctus, assembly GCF_030445035.2. Lineage (NCBI taxonomy): Eukaryota > Metazoa > Chordata > Mammalia > Cingulata > Dasypodidae > Dasypus > Dasypus novemcinctus. The sequence continues at coordinate 151,906,724 of NC_080673.1, read as the reverse complement.
TTGGCTGTCTTTCTCAAGCACACCTATTCTTAGGTTGTATCTCCAGACTTTGTCCTCTTTCCCTTTAAGATTTTTATTTCTGTCCATTTATCTCTGCATTGTGCGAGAGCTTCTGAATTTTGTCCTCTATGTCATTTCATGCTCAAAAACCCTTTAAGACAGGGGTTCTTAACCAGGTGTAGTCCGTGGAAAGATTTTAGAGGGTCCATGAGCTTGAATTGAAAAAATCAATTTATTATCTTTATTTTTTCTGACCTTCAATCAATGTTTAGTGTCATAAAACTATCTTCCTCTACATTTTGAGAAGGGGTCTTTGATTTTCCCCTGACTAGCAAAGGGGTCCATGGGACAAAAAAAGGTTAAGAATCTCTGCTTTAAGGGAATTTTTTGAAGCTTTGTTTGTCCTTGCACATTTTTAGGTTGGTAGCTAATGTTTTTCCTCTTTAAGTTTAAATAGATGCAAAAGATATAATTTCCATGCTGTTGTAAATGTCCGTTTATCTTTAAAATAAAATTTATATTATTGTTTCATATATAGCAAATAGAATCTAAGTGCCATAGAAATTTGATACCTTTCATCATCCATATAGAACAATACATATCACTGAGTTGTGTCATAATATTCAGATATTTTACATTATTTCCCTGTCTCCTTGAAATCCTATTTCCATTTCACTCCCCCACAAAGTTTTATCTTATTGTAATCTGTTTTTATAATTGAACATCTCTTTTGATCAACCTATTAAAGGTCTTGCAATAAAAATATTTATCAGTTGAATTTCCTGTGATTATAAGGTTTCAAGTTTAAATTTTTCCTCTGAATAGGGTTGTCATTACAATTATTAGTAAACTATGGCTCAAAATATTAGTAAAATATGGCTCAAATGTTGATAAATGATTATTAAACTAAAAATTTTACTGGAAATTTATCTTCTAATGAGATAAAATGGAAGAAATTAGTGTTTCAATTAGAGACCTCTCTCAGCCCCAGCATTTCAGATTATCTCTTTTTTTCTGGTGCTACAAAAGTTTTTGTATCTCAAGACACTGTACCATTATGACATGAATGAGAAATATGCTTTTTTCTCTTGAATAGAGAGAGAAAGGTCATTGTGTAAGCAAGGTGGGAAAGGAGAACTCATGATACCTAGACTACAAAAATGTTCTCAGATAAATGATTTTTAAGAAGTGCTATAAATGCAAGTTAAGGATCCAGATAATGATTCCTTAAAACTGTGTGCAGCATATTATATCACTTGGGAAGTCTTCCTTTTATCCCAGAATAAGTATAGCCCAGTTTGAAGACTACTGCTCTGTATCACTGAAGTGATTTTTTGCAATGTTACCTCCACTAATTAGTACAATTTCAATTCTGATTTTGTGGGTTGACTTTCATTGCAATACTTCTTTATCTCCTCTCTCTCCTTTGCATCTTGGCCTGTCGTCTGTGCTTGTGTACATAAGCAACTGAACACACCCTGTTGACAGTACTCAGGAATGACAACTTGTCTTAATAAAAGATTTTTATTAAGTCATAATTTTTTTTTAAGATTTTATTTATTTCTCCCCCCTCCATTGCCTGCTCTCTGTGTCCATTCGCTGTGTGTTCTTCTGTGTCTGCTTGTATTCTCATTAGGCGAACTCAGGAACTGATCCTGGAACATTCCAGAGTGGGAGAGAGGTGATCATTCTCTTGCACCGTCTCAGCTCCCTGTTCTGCTGTGTCTCTTATCGTCTCTCCACTGTGTCTCTTTTTGTCGTGTATTCTTGCTGCACTAGCTCTCTGGTTGGGCCAGCACTCCACGCAGGCCAGCAGTGCACATGGGCCAGCTTGCCTTCACCAGGAGGCCCTGGGTATTGAACCCTGGACCTCCTGTATACTAGACAGGAGCCCAATTGCTTAAGCCACATCCACTTCCCAGGTCATAATATTTTAATCTTGGCATTTTGCTCTCTCAGTTGTAGTATAGTGGCTCTAGGTTGGTAATGGCAGTTAGGGAGAAAGCAAGTAGGATAGTAAAATCAGGAATCAACTGTGCCATAAGGTGTATCATAAAAATCAAGACTCCAGAAAAGTCCTAGAAGTAGCAGACCAAAAAAAAAGAATAAAAGATGATTGCCAAGTGGCCCTCTTACTTCAGGTATTACAAAAAGTTTCGTGGGAACATTTAGGGTACCAGGAGATTATAGAGATAAGCCTCATCTTTGCCTCCTTCTCATTGAACTTGAGTACTAGGGCTAAAGCCTAAGATCTCAGTAGTAAGAAGGAACATGAACTATTTGAAAAATTACTTGGTGTTACTTGCTTTGTGACTGAGTGATAAGTATTCTTAGACTTTTAGGTGTTTTCTAATAGACTCTTTATTCCTAGAAAGAGATTAAAAGAAAACTCTCTGAAATGAGAAATCTTGAAGAAACAATTGCAAAGCTTCAACTGGTAAGTAGATATGTTGAAATGCCAGCATTTTCAGTAAGAAATGTTTTATTTTATATATATATAAATATTATATATAGGTAAGGTATAATTTGTATATACCATAATATTCATCCTTTCAAAGTGTGTAGTTCAGTGGATTTTAATATATTCAAAGTTGTGCAATCATCACCATTACCTAATTCCAGAACATGTTCATCAGCCGCAAGGAACCTTGTACCCATTAGCAGTCAGTCTCCATTCCCTTCTCCCCCAGCCCCTAGCAACCACTAATCTACCTTCTGTTTCTATAGATTTTTCTATTCTAGACATTGCATATAAATGGAATCATAAAATTTGTGGCCTTTTGTGTCTGGCTTCTTTCACTTAACATAATGTTTTCAAGATTTAACCATGTTGTAGTATGAGTCAGTACTTCATTCCTGTTTATGGCTGAGTAATATTTCATTGTAGGGATATTCTTTTTAATATTTTTATAATCCTTTAATTTCATGTATAGTAGGTGTCAAGTAAAATTTAAATTTGGAGAACCTATTAAAAATTTTATATTCTTTTAAGAACTTTGTAACTTGTAAGTTTACCAACATAAAAATTAGAAATTGTTAATTACTTGATAAAGTTATTGATTATTAAGGAAAGTACTCAGCCTTCTTTCAGAACCTATGTTTGGCAATACAAACCATTATTCTAGTCAAATAGTTTGTTCTGGTATTCTTGAAATGAGAAAGATTTTAATTATCCCAGTATAAGCCTAAAGATAGCATATAGTCTTACAGTCTGAAACTGGCAGAAAGAACATCTTGCTTACAGATAGAAACTCCTGGTGATCACCCAAAAGATTATTGATATTTGCTGCTGTTTGGTTTTTCTATAGCCTGTTACATTGAACTTTCCTCTAAGGTTGTAAATGAAGGCTAATGTTAATTTGCAAGTTTCTTGTTACATATTCTTTTTATACAGCCTAGCTGTGATGTTCTGATGGTATAGAACAAATTAAAAAGAAAGCCATTGTGATATGCTGGCACATAGTAAGTGCTCACATACTTGTTGATTTTTCTATGCACACTATAAAAGGCAAAGCACATGGCTTCCTTTTCCTTCAACTGTTTTATTCAATATCACATAATTGAATTACCTAAACCTGCTGAGTGTTGTCTACTCATGAACTCATATATATGGTAAAATTCTCCCATGGGGTCAGTAACTGTAAAGTAAATGTTTTCATGAGAATGTAAGCTCCATGAGGACAAGAATTTTTGCTCTTCATTGACGTTGTTGACTGAAACATCACTAGAACCGTGCTTGGCACATAGTAGGTGCTCAGATATTTGTTACTGACTTTTGCATGCTCATATAAAAATTTGAATGTGATTCATAAGGCTTATCTCAGAGCCTTGTGACCAAGTTTCAGGATTCTTGGCTTTTAGTAAGATGTTGTTGCTGTGACTACTTTCTGATCTTTCCTATTTTTTCTATTGGCCCTATATTTTATGTATGTAAAACATATATTAAGTACTTATTATGTGCTGGGTACTGTGCTAAGTGTGTCACATCCATTGATTTGCGCACTGTGCAAGGTGAGACTCATGAATCCTCAGTGTCTAGGTACCAATGAATCATCTTCTATAGGAACCACTCTTATTTTCCCCAGTGTGCAGATAAGGCTGAGAGAATAACCAATGTAGTTAAAGGTACACATTGGTAATGTTAAGGCACTATATCTTACTCTTGCCATCTTTCAGAATTAAAAAGGATTTTACAATTTTTATTGCACATGTGCATATTCATTTAGGAAAAATATACAATATGCTAAACAAATTCAAAGAAAACAAAATCTAGTAATCCTACCACCCTGAAGGAGCACTATTGATATTTGGCTTTTATGGTGCTTTTAGCCATTGTCAGTAATTAACTTCTAATTAGAAGTGTGTGTGTGTATAAATATGTAAAATGTAGGTAAATTATTATATGGGTGCTTATGAAAATATCTATTTTATTTTTGTGTTATAATCTTTTATAAAGTTATTAGAAATCTTAACTAAAACATTAAATTCTGCAGGAATTAGACTTATGCCATAAGGAAAAGGAGAGACTGAATGATGAACTGCGTATAAAAACAGATCTTGAAACTGTTGTTCATCAGCTTGAACTAGAACGGCAAAGACTTACCAAAAAAGTTGAAAGTTTTGCAAATACCGGTAAGATGTAAAATGTTGATAAATTCAAAGTGATTGTGATTGTATCTTGATGTATTTTTTTTTAATTGGTGATCTTTTCATTCATTCAATAAGTATTTGTTTAGTGCTTGTTATGTGTGCTCATATACAATATCATGTGAGGCCCATAGATACAGTAGAAGTCTCAGTCTCTCAGGGAACTTATGGTATTCTTTTATATTTTGACTAGTTGCTACGTGGAATCCTCTTTGAATTATTTTTCAGTAGAAGTATATCCTTATTTGAAGTTGACTGATATAGAATTCATTAAGTCTAAGAGGAAGATCACTCTGAAATAGTGTAAAATCTGAAGTACAGAATAATCATTTTTTCAAAAATGCAGTTGTGTCACCTTAAAGTACACACACACACAATTGGAATAGGCTAATTATATTTTCTTCCAGGTTCAAGTCCTAAATGACTTGACTTAAGGAACATGTAAGAATTCATCGTGCACTCGTTTAATAAATGTTTATAAAATGCCTGTTGTGTGGCAGGCTCTGTTTTGGGTACTGGGATATATTTTGATAACCAAGATGCATAAAGTCCTCTCTTCTGGAGCATTTATGTCTAGTTAGGGAGACAAACAAGTAGCACGTAAGTGAACAAGTTAATATTAGATGGTTAGAGGTTATTAAGATAAAATAGGGGAGTGTGCTGAAGACTGATTGAAGGGCTCAGTGACAAAAGGACACCAGTTATATTAAAGTCGGAGTTTTCCAGGCCCAGGGAGTGGCAAGTGCAGAAACTTGGTGCCCTCAAACTTGGTGTGTCTTAGGAGGTGAAACAGGCTATTCTAGGCCCTTTAGAATTCATGTGAATTATCCTCTTGAACCCTTCACCACTTGCTAACAGTGAGACGTTGAGCAAGTTACTTAATCTCCCATTGCCTCAGTTTCCCTATCTAAAATGGTAATAATGATGGCACCTACTCCAAAAGGTAGTTATGAGGATTAAGTCAATTAATATATTAAAGTGCTTGGAACCATGTATAAAAGTTTGCTATTTACTTCCTTTCATACTATCTATGGCCTATTTTCTCAGCACAGTTTTTCAGATGTCTCAAGCCCCTTGTTTCTCAGAGCTTTGGGTACATCCCTCTGCTAAAACCCCAGCCATGGATGCACCAAATCATTTACCTTCTACATACTTTCATGTGGACAGCTAAGCATGAGAAGGTAGCAGACACATTGATAATACTGTAAATTATATGTCCCCAACCTCAGCAGACCTTCAATGTTGAGTTTTACTCTGTTTCTCCGGGTGCTCCATCTCCCACTCTGCAGGCAACGTTTCAGATATTTTCCATTTTCGTCATACCTATGACTCTCTTTCCTATGCTCATTCTGAGTGGATGATCCTGCCTCTAGTTGAGAGAATGGAAGCCATTGGGCAGCATTCCCTTGGTCTCCTGCCCTCAATTTTTAAACCTGCCTATTTGAACCTGCTCCATCCCTCCTGTTACAATGGAGGAGTGCCCCTCTTATGGAAGACCAGTGCCTCCATCTGGGTCCTGTTGCCTCTAATTTTAAGAATCTTACATATTGATTATCTCCTTTGCCTAATTTTAGTCTTAGTAGTTTTTCCCCCCATTAGCTTTCAAACATGTTGATTCTTCTCCCAATCTAAAACAAAAAACTCTGGCTCATTCCCCCTACAACCACCCTTTCCTCGTCTTCATAGCTTCAACATCTGAAAGGTCATCACGCTTGATATTCCTGTTTGTTTAACCACTATTCTTTGGCTCTTCAGTCCATTCCACTTTGACTCTGTCCCCACCTCACCACCAAAACTGCTCTTGTTAAGGTCATCAGTCACCTCCATTATGCTAAATACAGTGGAAATTTTTCATTCATTGCTTATTCAACCTCTTAGCATTGAACACAGTTTCCGTTTAGTTGGCTTCTATGATGTGAGCACCCTCTCCTCGTTTCCTCTTAAGATCTCTGGTCACTCCTGCTTGAGATGTATTTGCCAATTTATCCTCTAGTTTGCATTACGCACTGTTCTTTTTTAGCTTTTATCCTACAATTTGAAAGAATTGTTTGACCTTGGTTATGTTTTTCATACTGGTATCCTTAACAGTTTCAGGCATGTAAATGCCCAATAAGTACCTGTTGAATGGATGAAAGAAGAGTTGGAAATGAATTAGAATGTGTCTTGAATATCAGGCTATGTCTCAGAGTTGTAATGAGCGTCAGTTAAATTAGGCTGAACTATATGTATTTGCTGATATTTTACTGTTTTTGACCGATATGAAGGGAATTTTTATAGTACAAGCTAATAATTGTGATCTTTTGGAGAAAGACTTGAGTTGTTTGAGCTTTTATTTATATATTGTATTAAATTCAGGTTTAATGTAAAAAAATGTATAATAAACTATTCATAGATTTTTAAAAATCTGTTTGGCTAATTATACATTATATATGCAACAGTTTTTTAAGATTTGACCATTTTAATTTGCAGAAAGAGAGCTTACTTTGGAAGTTGAGAGGATGAGGATAGAACATGGAATAAAACGTCGAGACAGGTCACCTTCTCGTTTAGATACATTTCTGAAAGGTATAGAAGAAGAACGAGACTATTATAAGAAAGAGCTCGAAAGACTCCAACATATAATTCAGAGAAGATCTTGTTCTGCAAATAATTGTTTTGCACGTGAAAAATTTCCAATTTTTAGAACACCAGAGAAGGTAATATTTGTTTCTAAGAGTAACAAGGCAGAAGAATATCATAAACAAACTTTTCTGGTTTATTATTATAGTAAACACAACTTTATTCATATTTGCTTTTGAAAACTCTTTCTTAATTTTAATTTTTTTTTCTTCTATGACCTGTTCCTTGAACCTTTCAGTTTCCTATAGGAACACTGCATTAATTAGGAAAACCACTTAAGCACAAAGGGCAACATACTTAATGGGTTTCTGATAATTAAGGAAAGGTTGAACAGCTGAGTCACAGGAGGCACGCAGAAACCGGTATCTGGGCTTACAGAAACCGGAACCAGGAACTCATGCTGCTGGACATTTCCTTTTCTCTCTAACCTTTATTTCTTTCTGCTTGAGCTGCATTTTCTCTCTGGTAGCAGAGTGACTTATCCACATGGTGGGCAACATGGCTTCCTGCAACTTGGGCCAGTCAGGAAGGGCAGACACATTGTACTAACCAGGCATTTTCTATATTAACCATGTGTTGGGAGAAGGGTAGGAACTGGAAATAGGTGCTGGGCAGATCATTCCATTTGTCCACTACAACCACATTTGCAGGCTGGTAGTCTAAAAACCTTCATTTTGTGTGTCAGCCAATCACATCTTCCATCATGAGTATTATTTAACGTTAACCATGCTTCATGAGAGATTAGAAATATGTGCCTCAATTTTAGGTATTAATTATTTTCAGTGTTTCATGATTATCATTTGAATTCTTCACATTTTTCTCTTTTTTTAAGTTTTGGAGTTACAAGGGTCCACAGAGACACAGAAAGGCTTATTTGATCCTAGCATTTTACACATATTAAGTGAAATTGGGGGAAAAGTCATTAAAATGCAGAACATTTGATTTCAGACTTGTTTGAATTTACCAATCCATAATTTTCTCCCTGAAGATTGTGTCAATTGTCAAATAGGTTGAACTCTTTTTCTTATCTGAGTCTGATTTTTATTTGATTTACAGCTGTCAGTGTAAATATTATGCTATGTTATCTATTATAAACAGAATTAATAGGTGGAAAAATATAGTGTATGTTTCTTATATGTTTTTTTGTTGGTTTTTAAACTCTATATTTACTCAGGACTCAAGAAAAGTAAATCACTGAATGGATCATTTTCATTTTATTGAAAAATCTTCTACCTAATAGTTGATCAGTTTAATTGAGTATCAGGTGCACTGAGTAGAGAAATATCTCAAAACTTTTAACCTAAATATTTGATTCACTTGCTTTGTGTGTATTCACAGTAGAAAGACAAGTAAGAGATAGTGGTAAAATATTGGAGGAATTAGGCGAGGCTCTTCTTCACCTTCAATTTATTTACTCTCCTGAAATATTATAATTTTACATAGATAAGAAATCCATTTTCTAAAGCTCTGAAATTCCAAGTGTTCAACACATTTTAGGGACCCAGCAATAAAGTGCTTGTATGGTAGTGGGTTATAGGTGAGTAAATGAGTGAAATGGTGGGGCAAGACAATCATGAATGCTGGGAACTAGAGGGTTCCGTCTAAACTTAGGTATTTTAAACATGTTTAAAACACTGTGTTAGTTCCATCTAAGGATAGATTTGAAACAAGCTGTGAATTTTTCAACCCCCACTTTATAGTAAACCATTAGGCATAGTTTCTTGAGATTATAACAACTCAGAAAAAAAATTAACACTTTTAATATCAATTATCTTTACTACAAGACACCTATTGATCTGTCATCTGTCTAGAGAGGGCACAGTCTTCTTGCATCTAGTTCTCACTTTGGTTGCCACTGTGAGTTTTGAAAACAATCTGCTAGAAAGTGCTTTGGAGTTAGAGGCCTGGTACAAATTTCAACTCCACAGACTGGCTTTATGACATTGGAGAAGTTACCTAATTTCATGGAGCTCTGGTTTCCTCACCTACAAACAAGGGAAAGCAACTACAACCTCTTGCAAGGATTAAATAAGATCGTTTGTGTAAGGTCCCAGCACACCACCTGATGCCCAGTAAATGTGTTGTTTCCTTATTATTTGCTGGATCAAAACCATAAGGTCTAGGTAGTAAAGTTAGGTTCTATTCAACGGAGATATACTGAGGGCCTGCTAAGAATGAGGCACTGGGGATTCAGAGATAAAGAAGACATGGCTTCTACCCTCGTAACCTGCAGCATTGTGCATGTGTGTGTGTGCATGTGGCATGTGCTGGGAACAATGGGGTGGGAAAAGGGTGTTCAAAACAGTTACCAGTAACACTAATATAAATATCTACTTGCAAGATTGATTTAGAGAAGAGTCAGAGTTCTTAAAATCAATCAGATGTTCAGGGGATTCATACATTATACCAGATACTGCTAAGTACTGAAGTTGTAGTGAACAAGGCCAGATAACTACTCTGTCCCTCAAAGAACTTACATTTTTATGGTGAAGATGTACATTAAACACAATCATGTAAATAACTTTATAATTTCCTTTATGATAAGTAGTAAGGAGAAATACAGAAAAGATTCAGGATTTCATGAGAGTATATAAAAGGAGATCCAAATTCTGAAGGACTCCTTGGAGAAAGTGACATTTAAGCTGAGACCTAGACAGTAATGGAAATAGACTGTCAAATCCTTATTCATTGAGCTCTCCTTTATTTGATGCTGTGCAGACCACCTCCTTTCTGTAGGATATTTTTCTTTAGATAATGCTAATACTATTGCTTATGTGGAGTCTCTTTTATAGTTATGTAACCCTTGATTAAGTCCTCCAACAGTAATCTGCTTTTGTCCTTTAAGTTCTCTTACAGATAGCCAATTTCATCCTTTATGCCTTTATTTTGCTTGTTTTTCTAAGAGGATAACTTATTTCCAAGTGGGAGCTGAGGGGTACTTCACAGATACCTGCCATTTACCAACATTGCGTGGACATGATATATGCACAATACATATTGAATAACATAGGCCAAGATTCTTCATAGTGTATCAAATTATCAAAATATCCCTAGGTGGGGCTACTGCATTTAATTCTTCAACATTAAAATATCAGTAGAACCCAGGTCTACATTTACCATCTTTTTTTTCACAATCCAATCACTGTGATGATAATAGATCTCTTGAATTATATAGGAATAATAGATGTATTCTTATTTTAGAAGTTTTATTTTGGAGTTATTTGCTTATATGGTAAATGTCCTTGATGTACTTTAGCTGATTATAAAAATAGACCTTAGATTTGAAACTGGATGGTTGGGTTGGTGTGCCCAAGAAACTGATCTTAGATTCAGTCCCAGAAAGCACTAAGGAATGTGCTAGGCTTTTTTGTTACTTGCACCGGGAGAGCAGGCACACACATACCTGGTCCCTCCCCTGGTGAGGATTGTGAACTAGCACACCTCAAAGATTAGCATGCTTCAGAATCACCTGGAAGTCTTAATAAACCAGTTACTGGGCCCCACCCCCAAAGTTTGATTGCATAAGTCTGGGCTGGGTCCCATATTTTGCATATCTGTTGGGTTTCTTCATACTACTGGTCTGGGTACCACACTTTAAGTACCACTGGTATAAACAACTCTAGGAGAAGGACAGTTGGTGGCACCTGATGAGAAGTGATCAAGTGGTATCATTGACAGCTAGGTCCCTTCTCAGGAATGTGAGGGCCAGGAAACTGGCCCCAGTATTCCCAGTGTTCTTTTCTCTTACTGTCATTATAGATTTAAAAATTTTGTCTTCCTTAATTATACTAAAGGAACTTGAGTGTTTTTATCTGCTAGCATCTTCAGTCAGTCTCATAATTTTGACACCATGTGGTGATATTTATAACAAATGATAACATCTCTTTTTTCATTATGTTGCAGGGTGATTATAATTCAGAACTTCATCTGATCACAAGAGAAAGAGATGAACTTCAGTGTATGCTAGAAAGATTTGGAAAACATATGGAAGAAATACAGTCCAATGTTAAATTATTGACAGCAGAAAGAGATAAACTAAGTGTCTTATATAATCAAGTAAGAAATAGATTATAAATCAATTTTATAATTATATAGAATCAGTTAACACTAATGGAACTAGTATATATCCTTCAAATTGCATAATATATGTACCTGTTTCATAATTAGAATTATAAGTAGTAGTCTCTACTGTCATCTTGCTCACAAGCAGAGATTTCTTTTACTTTTCCATATTTATTGTTCTTCTTTTCTATCCATCCATGTAACAGGTCAGTTAGAGATAATCTCCTTAAACTCCCTGATAAAGCAGGTTTCAGCCCAACTCTGACACTTTGGATATATTAAATATTAAAAGCATAGCGTTTTTTGAAAGTAATCTTCTCTAGGGAAAATGAAATCGGTATAGATTGGCCCAGTTACAAAATCTTAGTTTTCAGTGACAGTCTGAGCAAAGCATGGTGTCTGCCACCTAAATAGGTTCCCATACCAGTCACCTACTATTTTGAAAGGGGGAGAAGGACATGCAAATTAAAGGTCAAATAACAAGAACTACTTTCTTCTTTTTGGGCATTTCTGGGGTTCTGCAATAAAATTGATCCACTTCTGGGCTTTTTCCATTGTTGACTTAGGTTTCAACTTTCATGGTTCTTCTTACTTAATTACTACTTGCTAATTTGTGTTTAGTTTCCAAATTTTGTGCCTGACACTTCCCTCAATCTCCTTGTATTTTTGGTTTTATTATTACTATTTTAAGCCTTTTACTCTCATTTTGTTGGGATTTGGCAAGAGAGCAAAGGTAGCATGTGTTCAATTTGTCTTTGATAATTGGGAGCAAATCCAAAGTATTTTTTATTTATGTCTTTTAAATCTTTAAGGCTCAGGAAGAACTATCTTCACTAAGACAGGAATCCACCCAAAGCACCATCTCCCATAATATTGTTAGTCTTCTGGAAAAAGAAAAAGAACTTGCATTATCTGATTTAAGAATAATTATGGTAGAAAAGGAAGCTTTAAGAGAAAAGTTGAAAGTAAGTACTTTTAAGATTCAGAAATTTTAATTTAAGAAGATTCACTTATTTATGAAAGGTCATTTATTGAGAAACAAAGAGGTCCTTGTGTATGTTCTTCTCTAAAGTTATTATTTAGAATGTATGCAACTAGGTCACAGGTGGACAAACTATGCCACATGAGTCAAATCTGGCCCCCTGCCTGGTTTTGTATGGCCCATGAGCTAAGAATGGTTTTTTACATTTTTAAATGGTGGGAAAATTTTTCAAAAGAAAAATAATATTTCATGACATGTGAAAATGATATGAAATTCAAATTTCAGTGTCCATTAATGAAGTGTTACTAGAATACTATGCTCATTCATTTGCATGTTGTCTGTGGCTTCTTTTGTGCTATACTGGAAGAGTTAAGCAGTTGTGACAGAGACTATAATGCCTGCAAAGCCTAAAATATTGATTATCTAGTTCTTCACAGCAGAAGTTGGCCAACCTCTGAACTCAGTAGAAAGTTCTTCATGTGTAGGGACATCATCGTTTTTTTAAAATAATAGCTTTATTAAGAAATAATTTGTATACTGTACAATTCACCCATGTAAAGTTTACATACAATTCAGTTATTGTTTTGAGTATATTCACAGGTATGTGCAACCATTTCCACAATCAATTTTAAAGCATTTGATCATCTCAAAAACAAACATTAGCAGTAACTTTGTATTTCCACCCAACTCCCTTAGCTCTAGGTAACCACTAATGTACTTTCTGTCTCTGGACATTTCATATAAAAGGAGTCATACAATATGTGGTCTTTTGTGGCTTACTTCTCTCACTTTCCATAATGTTTTCAAGGTTCATCCATGCTGTAGTATGTATCAGTACTTGATTCCTTTTTATTGCTAAATAATATTACTCTAGAAGGTATACATTTTTTTAATTCATTCATCAATTGATGGACATTTGGGTGGTTTATACTCTTTATTATGAATAATGCTGCTATGAGCAACTTTTTATATAGATGTTTGTTTTCATTTCTCTTGTGTATATACTAAGAATGGAATGTTAGGTTGTATCACCTTTTGTGTGTTTGCTTACTTTAGCAGGTAATAGTCAGTTCTATGTTTAACATTTTGAGGAACTGCTGATCTGTTTTCTAACATAACTATCATTTACATTTCCACCAGCAGTGTATGAGGGTTCCAGTTTCTCTGCATCCTCACCAACACTAGTTATTATCTGTCTTTTTTATTATAGCCATCCTGGTGTGAGTATAAATCTCTATAGTGTGAGTATAAATCTTATTGTGATTTTGATTTGCATTTTCCTAATGGCTAATAATGTTAAACCTATTTTCATGTGCTTATTGGCCATTTTAATATGCTCTTTGGAGAGTGTTTATTCAGATTCTTTGCCTCTTCTACCCACCCCCCTTTTTTTTAGTGCTTTTATAACCATCACATAGTTAACTTCTTAATACCATTTTGAACTAATTAGGACATTTGGGTTCATATAAGTACTCAAAAGGAATTTTCCTATTATGTCTTTTGTACTGGAAAGAGTATTAAAATGCTAATTTTTGAAGGTTGCCCAAATTTAACACAAAGGTAATATTTAACTCTCCAGTTCCATCTGACCTTTGTAAGTGAATAATGTGGTAAACTGAAAAGTGTATTATATTTGGAACAGAAGGGCCCATTTTGAACTTTGCACATTTTTAAATTGGGCTATCTTTTTAGTATTGAGTTGTAAAATTTATTTTATATTCTTAGTACAAGGTCCTTATCAAATATATGATTTGCAGAATTTTTTCGTATTTTGTGGGTTGTCTTTTACTTTCTTGATTGTATTGATGGTAGATAGAACGAACGTTTTTAATGAAGTCCTATTCATCTATATTTTCCTTTGCTTGTGGTTTTGGTGTCATAGATGGGGTAGTATTTTATATTTCCTTTTATAATATCCAAAGAAATAAACATGTTAATACATGTAAAGCTCTTACATGTTAATACATGTAAAGCACATTATAACTATCCAATAAACAGATATTTATTAGATAATATTATGCTATTTATTAGATAATATATTGCTATTATTATGGAGTCCATACAATAAGTATTTTGAATGAATGCTTTGAAATTAGTAGCTAAAATTAGAAATGAAAAACACTTAAGCATTATAAGTACTCTACATGTCATAAATTTAAGTTTTACTCTACAGTCCAGTTTAAGAATGTTTTTAATTAGGATCCTTTGGAATACTGCCTTCCAGAAATGTTTTTTCTTATAAAAATAAGTGTTAACATTTCCAAACAGAAAACTTCTGTATAATATGACAGCTTTTGGCACAGGCTACTGATTTATCCTCTTCCATATTTACTAAAATGTAAATAGGACAAAAAATATAGTACTACTGAAGTCTTAGGAAAAATGACATTTAAATTTCCAGAAGCCTTTTAGGTTGTGGGAGACTATTTCTTTTTTAAAAATGGGTCTTTGACTTGAAAATGGAACTGAATTATCTTGATCCTTAAGCCTCCTCCAGCACTGCATGTGGGCCAGCTCACCACATGGGCCAGGAGGCCCTGGGTTCAAACCCTGCAGCTCCTATATGGTATGCAGACACTATCAGTTGAGCCACATCCGCTGCCCTCATTACCTATCTTAAGTATAATTATAAAGTTCACGAAATTTAACATTGATATAAAACATACAGTCTCTATTCCAATATTTTCTATTTTCCCACTAATGTCCTCTTGGGCATTTTCTCCATTTTCAGATCCAGTCTAGGATATCCTGTATGGCATTTAATTGCCATTATCTCTTTAATCTTTTTTTTTTCCTTTAATTGTGGAAACATATACACCATGGACTTTTCTATCTCATCCACTCCCAAGTATACCGTTCAGTGGGATTAAGCACATTCACAGTATTGTGCTACCCTTACCATCATAACCAAAATGTTCCTATTCCCGCAAACAATAATTCTGTTCCCATTGTGCATTAACTCCCTATCCTACCCTCCAGCAACCCCTTGTAACCTGTACTCTATTTCATCTCTATGAATTTGCATATATTAGTTTTTTCATATAAGTGAAATCATGTAGTATGTCTCTGTTTCTGACTTATGTCTCTCAATATGATGTCTTCAAGGTTTATCTGTATAGTAGCTTGTATCATAATTTCATTACTTTTTAAGGCTGAATAATATTCCACTGTATGGATATGGCACAGTTTTGTTTATGCATTCATTTGCTGGTGGACATTTGGGTTGCTTGCATTTTGGCTATTGCAAATAATGCTGCTATGAACACTGCTGTACAAATATCTGAGTCCCTGATTGCAGTTTTGGGGGGAATATACTTAAAAGTGGGATTGCTAAATCATATGGTATTTCTATATTTAACTTTTTGAGGAGCTGTCAAACTCTTCCATAGAGAGAGGCTATACCATTTTACATTCCCATCAATGTACTAAGTTTCCTGTTTCTTAGCATCCTCACTGGCCTTTATTATTTTACGTTTTGTTAATAATAGCCATTTTAGTGGATGTGAAAGAGTATCTCACTATGGTTTTGATTGGTATTTCTCTAATGGCTAATAATGTTGAGTATCTTTTCATGTGCTTTTGGGCATTTGTATATCGTCTCTGAAGAAATGTCCATTTGGATCCTTCGCCCATTTATTAATTGGGTTGTCTTTTGTTGTTGAATTATAGGAGTTCTTTTTAACCTTCTGGATATTAAACCCTTATCAGATATATGACTTCCAAATATTTTCCCCCATTTTATTGGTTGTCTTTTCACTTTCTTGATAATGTCCTTTGCACAGAAGTTTTTTAGGTTTGAAGTACAATTTATCTATTGATGTATAAAAACACCACTGATTTTTATTTGTGTGTGTGTATCCTGATCTTGTACCTTAACAAGTTTCTGAATTCATTTATGAGCTCTAGTAGATTCTTCTAATAGAGTTCTATTTCTATGGGGTTTTTTTTGTTTGCTTGTTTTGGTATATTTTACAATTTAGATGCCTTTTATTTTCATTTCTTGCCTAATTGCTATGGCTCTTTCAGTGCAATGTGAATAGTAATGGTGCAGTGGGCATTCCTTTCACCACTGAGTATAGAGTAGCTATGGGGTTTTCATGTGCCCTTTTTCATATTAAGGAAGTTCCCTTCTATTCCTGGGTTTTCTAAGTGTTTTTATCAAGAAATGATGCTGAAATAAAAGAGATTAAAACATTCTTTTAAAGAGGGGGAAAAAAAAGAAATGGTGCTGAATGTTCTCAAATGCCTTTTCTGCGTAGTGAAGTTGTTTCCTTTCATTCTATTAATGTATTATATTACAATGATTGTTTATCTTATGTTGAACTACTCTTGCATTTCTGGGATAAATCCCACTTGATCATGTGTATAATCTTTTTAATGTTCAGTGAAATTTCGTTTGCAAGTGTTTTGTAGAGAATGTTCACATCTGTAGTCATAAGGAATATTCATCTGTGAATTTCTTTTCTTGTAATATCTCCGTCTGGGTTTGATGTTAGTGTGATGCTGCCATCAGACAGTAAAGCACAGGCATACACATACCACAGTATGTGCACAGTGGTTACTCTGCTCCCTTCAGAACTGGAAATGGGCTCACACTGGGAGTGCAGGCCAGTTCATGCCAAGCCAGTTAGGTGGGGGAAGTGTCAGTGAGGATGCCACAAGATCCTATTGTTTTTTTGTTTTTTTATCCCCCCCTTCCGACTTTTTTGTGTGCTGTCTTCTCTCTGTGTCCATTCGCTGTATGTTCTTCTATGTCTGTATTTATTTATTTTATTTCCCCTTTCCCCTTGAGACTTGCTATCTGCTCTCTGTGTCCATTTGCTGCGGACTCTTCTGTGTACTCATTTGTCTCCCTTCTTTTTGTTGCATCTCCTTGCTGACTTGGTGCTCTGTGGCGTCTGCAGGCCAGGCGGCACTCCACGGCGTAGGGGAGAGCCAGCCTTCACAAGGAGGCCCCAGGACATGAACCATGGCCCTCCCATATGGTAGACGGGAGCTCATTTGATTGAGCCACAGCCACTTCCCAGATCCTGCTGTTTCTAAGTTGTCTCTCTTGATTCAGCACTTACCCTCTTATTTCAAACCTTTAACTTTATTTTCCAGAGCTTTGAGAAAGATGGTTCTGCCAGCTCTTATTTGTTGCTTACAGCTCCTGTGGGGTGATGGAGCCATGGAGATCTCATTCGACCATCTCGATTACATCCCATCTGAAACTCTGATCTCTTTCATGACCCCGTAGTATTCTGTCCCTGAGTCTTTATGTTCTCTTCTCTCTTCTTCACCCTATTCCTCTTATGTCTCCTCCTATGAGGGCACATTCCTGAGTTTGTTGTTACTTAACCTTCTGTTTTTTCCCTCTACAGTTTTGCTGATGGATTGATCTTCATAAAAGAATCCATACCAATCTGTCTCTTCTGCAACAATCACACATGGAAGTAGAGGGTGCAAAAGATGACAACCTATTGTGCTTATTTTTAACCAAAAAAAAAATCATTTTCCTAAATGTCTAATGATTTTCCTTCTAAAACTATAGATTTATGTTCCTTACTTTGGTATATTTTGTTTTACTGTCTGATATAAATGAATATTTCTATAAAATTCTCTTTCAGAATATCCAGGAAACAAATCATTTGGGAAAAGCAGAATTAGAGAAAACAGTTGAACATTTGACATGTGTTAATCATCAGGTAATTTATCAAAGTGTTTTCAGAGCATATGTTATTGTATGAATAACTATTTCAATTACAGTTTTAATTTGCTGAATATTTTTTAAATTACACAGTAGTATGCTTTGGGAAATTGAATAACTGTGGTTAGAAGTTTGTACTCTGACAGTTTGGAACAATTCTTACCTCTGTCACATAGGACCTTTGGGCAAATTATTTGAATTTTCTGTCCCTCAGTTTCTTTATTTGTAAAATAGTACTTATTTCTTAGGATAATTTTGACAATTATGTTGAAAGTGCTCCTCAGAATTGTCTTTCCATGGAAAGGAAGACTAGGGCATTTCCCTACTCACTGTTACCAGACTTGTCACCAGGGACATTACTTCCCCGCATTCCTGATTGCCTGACTCTGCCTGACTTTGCTGAATTAGCTCTTTTGAAAAAAGCCAGGAGGCAACAAAATAGAATCAACACTCAACTGAGGTGGAAATTGATCAGCATACATTAGGCTGCTTGAAGTTGCCTACAATTTACTGGTACTCTGATCAGTTGTGGGTTTTTTTAATTTCTTTTTTTTCCTTCCAGTTTTTTCTCTCTCTGGGTTTCATCTTGGCTAGTTTCTGTTACTATATCTTCAAGTTAATTTTTTTTTTTGTTATAACATCTATTTTAAAAGATATAATTCACCCACTATTCATTTCATCCATTTAAGTGTAGAATTCAATTGTTTTTAGCATAATCAGAGTTTGCAACCATGTCTACAATCAATTTTAGAACATTCTCATCATCCCAAAAAGAAACCTGGTATTGATTAGCAGTTACTTCCCATTTCCTCTCAACCCCCAATCCCTCCTAAGCCCCAGCAAACAAGTTGACCTGAAGCTGAAAGGGAATATTAATAAAGTGGAAAATGTATCTGAAGAAAGTACTTCAAGTCACTGGAAAGAGACTAGAAGATAGAAAATATAAAACAAGTTAAAAACCTAGAGAACAGAGTGAGAAAGTCTAACATATATTTAATCAGAATTCCACAAGGGTATAATAGAAAGATGGAAAAGGCACTCTTTTAAGAGGTAATGACTGGTAATTTTCTAGATATAATAAAAACATAGTAAGCCTTTAATTTGGAATACACAGTGAATTCTGGAAGTATGGGAAATCCCAAGCAAGATAGATAAAAAGAAAATCTGTGTCTAAACATACCATAATAAAACTTCAGAACACCAAAGATAGAAGCTCTTAAAAGTATAGAAAAGACCATTAGGCTTATAGTGCTAGCTGGTTTCTTAATATTTGTGGTGCAGCGAGAAGATAGAGTAATAATTTCTTCATAATACTGGGAGGAAATAATTTACAGTTACGTTCCGAATGAAATTGTTTTAAGAAACCATTTGAAGCAGGCCTTTTCAGGCAAACAGAAGTAGAGTTTACAATCAACAGGTCTTCATTAAAGGAACTGTGCAACAGTTGAGGAAGAAGGAAAATAATTCTAGGATTAAAGTCTGAGATGCAAGAAGGAATCATGAGCAAAAAAGATCGGTAGACATGAAGATAGTATAAAAAGAAATTAATTGTATAAAGCGATAATAAAGTCTAACTGAGTCTTAAAAACACAGACAATATGGGACAGCATTGTCTTAGGAATTAAGAGGGGCATTGGAGTATTTTTAGATGTAGAGTAAATCTGTTATTAACTGTAGATATCAATAGTCTAACAGTGCATGCTAAAATTTCTAAAATAACTAATAAAAGAGTAGAAAATAGTGAGTCACTTCCTAACCAAGATAAGGAGTGAAAGAGAATGAGAAAGTATATAAAGAAGGCAAGAAAGAGATTGATTTTCTTTTTAATTTAGCTTTATACTGTTATGAGAGCTGAACTAAAATTTAAGGCTTCAGAAAAATTAAAAGTAAAAGAATATAGCAAAGACTAACCAAAAGAAAGGCTAGATTACCACGATAATTTAAAATAAAGTAAGCATTAATGCAAAAAACTTTACAAGTGAGAAATTTAATGCTAAAAGGTTGTTTATTTAACAAATACATAATACTGTGCACTAAAAACATTTTTCATCCTTTACAAATTTTAATTCACTTAAACCCTTGGTCTAAACAACCACATGTTGTAGGTATTTTATTATTTTATAGACATGTGTACAATAAGGCTCAACAAAATTAAGTTACTTGCTCAGGAATACATTGCTAGTTGTGAAGCTGGGATATGAATTCTGGCAGTCTATCTCTAATTTAGGTGGGTTACATAGAATAAGATAAAGAAAGTAGAAGGAAAGAGTAAAGCTAAGAACAGAAAATAATGAAATAGAAAACTGTAATGGAAGATCAATAAATTAAAAACTGGGAGTTTTGAGAAAACTAATAAAACTGATAAACCTTTAGCAAGATTGAGCAAAGAATAGAGATGACAGAAAATAAAGGGTATGAGAAGGGAGAGCAATTAAAGTGATAGCAGATTAAAAGCATATGTGATTAATATGAATGACTATGCCAGTTTACTGTCAGTAAACTTGATAACAGATTAAACCAGGTTTTTTTTAAACTTTGTTAACATTTTTGGTCCAAATAATTTGTTGTTGAAGGGGCCATTATGTATCCTTAATCTCTACCCAGTAGATAACAGTAGCATCTACCTAATTTTGACAACTGAAAATGTCTCCAGACATTGCTTGCTGGAGTACAGAATCAACCCCAGTAGATAACCACTGGATTAAATGGATGGATTCTTAGAAAAATGTAATTTGCCAAAAATGACTTAAGAAAGAAAACCAAGGAGAACTAAAACCACTAAGAAATTGAAGCTGTAGTTTAAAAATCTTCCCACAAAGAAAATGCCAGGACCAGATTTTTAGAGGCAGATTTTACCTTCATTGATAGGCCATATTACAATCTGGTGGCAAACTATTCCAGATAAAAAGAAAAAGAGGATCCATTTTCCAATATATTTTATGAGGCTAATATAACTTTAATAATACATAATATACTAGATCAGTGTTACATGAGATAGTATAGGACAGTCAGCTTCACAATAAATAAATAATCATAAACAATATACTAGCAAAGCAGACTAAATTCATCAATATGTAAAATAGATAAACCATTATGACCAAGTTGAGTTTGTGCCAGAATGCAAGTTTGATTTCATATCAGAAATGACACATTTACATTTAAGGCGAGAAACACTCTCATCTCAATAAATGGGAAAAAAGCATTTTTAATTCAACATTCAGTCTTGACTTAAAAGAAATACTCTTGGAAAATTTGGAGAAGTAAGGAACTTCTTAATTTGAATAAACCCTGGAACAAACATCATACTTAATGGTAAAGCATTAGCATTCCCTTTAAAATCAAGAGCAAGCAGGATAGCTGTTTGATCATTTTTATTTAGTGTTATATTAGATATCATAGCCAATGCAGTAAGAGGGCAGAGATTGACTAATGGTATATATGTGGATCAAAAGGGAAGACATTTCGTAGCAGATGCAGTTTTTATCTACATGGAAAATTAGAAAGAATCAACAAATTATTAGAAGTATATCACTTTTCAGGGCTGTTTGATGTAAAATCATTATGCAGTAACCAATTTTATTTCTATATGCCAGTATTGTTCAATAGAAATATTATGTGAGCCACATACATAATTTTAAAAATTTTAATAGCCACATTGTAAAGTAAAAAGAAACATATTGCAGTCAGGATTTAAACATAAAATATTATTTCAACATGTAATCAATATAAAAAATTACCAAGCTATTTTGCATTCTTTTTTGTACTAAGTCTTTGAAATCTAGTGTGTATACAGCACATTTCAATTTGGACTAGCCATTTTTTAAGTGTTCAGTAGCTACATGTGACTGTTGCCTACAGTATGAGACAGCGCAGCTATATACTGTCAATAAACATTTTTAAAAGCAATGATTTTAAAAAGATACCATTTTAATATTGAGAAACAATATAAGATACCTATAAATAAATTTGGAGGGCCTTTGTAGAAAACATTATACGTTACTGAAGGTAGACTTAAGTAAATGGAGAGATGCATCATGTTTATAAAAAAAGAACAGATAAATACTGATATTTCTCCAAACTGATCTATAGATTGATGTATTTCCAGCTATAATCCCAAGAAGGTGTGTGTGAGAGAGAAAGAAAAGCTTGGCAGTAGAGTCTAAATTTTGCATGGAAACAGAGCCAAGAATTGCAAAGGTTTTAAAGGTTTTATCTTGCCCTACCAGATATGAAGACTTCAGAGTCATAATAATTAATACAGTGTGGGATTACACAAGGATTAAGAGAACTCAATAGAACCCCTTAGAGAGTTTAGCAACAAACTCACAAATATATGGAAATTTGATAAGTAAAAGAACTCAGTACAATGGTGAAAGGAAGGATTATTCAGTAATTGTTTCTGGAAGAATTGGCTAGCCATATGAACAAAATTCAATTGAATCCTCTCTTACATATATCATACTCAAAATTCAATTCAGGATTACTTGCAACCTTGACTTTTGAAGATTTTATATACTTTAATATTTTTAACAGAAACTATAGGAGAAAGTCTTTTGACTTTGGAGAAATAATAGCAGTCATTTGTATGGCATTTAGTACATATCACGCACTTTCCCCAACATTTTATGTGTATCTTCTTAATTCTCACAACTGCATGAAGTAAAAGCTATTCTTATCCTCATTTTACAGGTAAAAATTGAGGCAGAAATGGGGTAACTTGCTAAGATCACACAGCTAGAATGTGTGTGATTCTAGAGTCATGATCCTAGTCACTAGTGTAAAGAGATAAAAAATGTTCATTCCCTAAAGAAAAACAGGTAAATAAATCTACAACAAGAAGAACATCTTTTTTTTAAAGTAGCCACTAAAAAAATTAAAAAGACAGCCATTAATTGTGTGAACAACTTGCTACACATTTAACCCAAAGAGAAAATGAGTGGAAGACGTGGATAGTCACTCCATTGAAGAAGAAATTAAAAAGTCTAATAAACATAAAAAGGTGATCTACCTTAATAATAAGGGAAATGCAAATTAAATTCACAGCCAAATATTTACATTCATTAAGTCATCAGAAATTAACATTCTACAATATGTTGTCAAGTATGTGTAACCCCTGAGAATATAAATTGATACCTCTGTGGAGAATTTTTTGGTATTATCTAGCAAAGGCATACCCTGTGAGCCAACCATTCCATTTCTGCATATGTACTCTAGATTGGGGATTAGCCAACTACAGCCATCAGGTCAAATGCAGTTTGTACCCTCTTTTTGTAAATAAAGATGTTATTGGAACATAGCCATACTCATTTGTTTATATATTGTCTTTGACTACTTTTGTGCTATAATGGAGTAGTGACAACAGACAATCATAGGCTCACAAAGCCTAAAATCTTTACTCTGGCCCTTTGCAGAAAAAATTTGCCAAACCTTGCATTAGACAAACATTTGACTATATATACCTAGAGATATGTACAAGAGCTGTGGTAGTGTGATGGGAATACTATTTAAACAGCAAAAAAGAAAATGGTGTCAGTTGTAAGAGGAACGGTCATATAGTGGTAATTCATACAATGGAGTATTATACAGCAGTCAAAATGAATGAACAAAGCTACAAGCATCAACATGCATGAATCCTAATATTTGTAAGACAAAACATACAGTATGATTCCATTTATATAATAAAGTTCAGAAACCTTTAAAAATTAGACAGTATATTATTATTTAGGGATTCATACATATATAATTCACTGAAGAAAAGCAAGGAATGAGAAATGGAAGATTCAAGAGAGTGGTTCTTGTGGACAGAGAATGGAGAATGGGGCTGAGGACTGCTCACAAGTAGTTTCAAAAATTCAGGAGATATTTTTGGTTAAACCAGATGATGTATATGCACAAAGTACACTTTTAAATTCTTTATACTATGTATGTCCTTTTATTGTACAAAATATACCTAATGAATTCTGAAGGAATTTTAATGCAAAGAAGTTTCCTTCTCTATCTCCATATTCCCAAAACTACTACCCTCAACTCTCTAGCTCATCTAAATAATGTACTGCTTTGTCTTACTTGTTGATTTAAGCATGATTTAGTGACTTTTCCATGATGGTAAATGATGGCCTTGCACTCCTCCTTTTCTTCCCTCATTACCTCAACACAGATTTATTACTTAATTTGCTTAGTTCAATAGTTAGTGTTACGTTTTCATGACCACTAACCCTTCACTGCCCAGCCAAGTGGCAGTGCTCTCCTACCTTTTTTCCTTATAGATCTTTTTCCTGGAGATAATAATTGCTTGTTTTTGTTGTTGTTTTTTAATTTTCCTGTTTTCATTGACCATTGCTAATTTTTGGCAAGGATACCAACATCTCTGCCTCATGCTTGTCAATATTTTTAATATATTCAAACATATCAGTTCCATTTTTTTCTGCTGCAGACCCCCACTTCCTGAGCTTTCCATCTTCCTGCTCCATTGTGAACTTGTGTCTCTCTGTAGCTGTCCTAAAACTTTCCTCTTTCCTATGTTGAATCCTATGTTTTCTCTGTATTGTTTTGTTCCTTCAGTCCAGTATAGCACCTTCTCAGTGGTTTCCTGAGAAATGGTATATGGGAAAAAGGTTTTGGGGTCCTTTATATCTCTGAAAATGTCTTTATTCAACTTCCATACTTAATACATGATTTGGTTGAGTATATGGAAATCTAGATTGGGAAATTATTTTCACTAAAACTTTTGATAATGTCTTCTATTGTCTCAACTTTTTTTGATATATCTGACGCTATTCTGTTTCTTAGTCCTTAATACATGACATGTTTTATTTATGAGAGAGCTTAGGATTTTTCTTTATACCTGTTTTCTGAAATTTCATTGAAATTGGCAAATCTTTTTTTAAACAAGTATGGACTCCTTCAACCTAAAGACTTGTGTTATTTCTGATAATTAAAAAAAAATTCTTGGATAATTTGTCTTCCCTTTTTAGAACTTTTTATTAATAATTTTAGACTTCCTGAAGAGATCCTGTGAGGTTCTTATACTCTCTCCTTTATTTTCTCTTTGTCTTTTTGTTCCACTTTCTGTAAGATTTCGTCAAATTTATCTCCTAACCCTTCTATTGCTTGTTTTTTTTCCTGTTGCTTTAAAAACATTTTTAAAGTTGTATTTCTAATTTCCAAAAGTACTTTGTAGAAGTTCTTCTGCCATTCTCCTTGTTTCAACTCTGCTTCTGACCCCTACCCTCAACCTCTTGCCTCTAAGTATTGAGCTCAGAGTAGATCAATTGCTTGTTTATTGTTATTCTTTATTGTGGTCACTGTAGATCAGTGGTTCTCAACTGGGTTGGTCACTTCTGCCCCTTATGGGACATTTTTGGTTATCCCTACTGGAGGGGAGGTACTACTGTCATCTAGTGGCTAAAAGCCAGGGAAGCTACAAAGACTACTACAATGCATAGGACAGCCACACTCACACACACACACACCCTCCACTGCAAAGAATTATTTGATCCAAACACCAGTAGTTCCTAGGTTGGAAAACCCTGATTTAGATAGTAATTTTTTTCCACAATGTTTTTTGTCTTTGACAAGTTATTGAAATTACTTTTCTACTCTTGGTTTCTTTCTTGTTCTCCCTGTCCTTATGAGTTTATGCCTTTTTCACTCCTTTACTGTCATTTTTGTGGTGTTTCCAGATGGAGGAAAGAATAAAATAAAAAGTGTGATTGGTCTACTGGTTATGGTTGTTTCTTTTTAAAGCGTTCATCCTTTTCTCACTTCCCTAAAATCCCTATCTTTTCTAAATTTACATCTGTACATCATGTTTTCTACTTTGATCAGCTTCATGTATTTGCATGACCATTTGCTTGTTTTTTTGTTTTGTTTTATTTTGAGGTACTAGGGCCAGTAATTGAACCTGGGACCTCCTGTGTGGGAAGCAGGTCCTTAAGCACTTGAGTCACATCCTCTCCCCAGCCATTTTTTTAATTATAGTAACTTTGTAGCTTGTTTTGATGTCCCATAAGGCAAGTCTACCTGTACTCTTGACCCCTTCTCAAAATTATTCCTGATTTTTCTTAGCTTTTTTCATATGAGCTTGGAATCAGTTTATCAAATCTAAGACATTCCATATTTTAAGTTATGTGGGATTTTTATTGGAATTTCATTAATTTTGTGATTATTTGGGGGAAGATTTGATATACTTATAATATTGTGTTTCCATCAAGAAAATATAGTGTGTCTTTACGTTGTCATTTCCTTCAGGGAAATTTTTGCAGTTTTTTTGTACAGACCTTGCCCATTTTGTGTTTGGGTTACAGTCCTTGCTGCTCAAGGTTTTCCGTCAATTCAGTCCTGTCTACTTACTGTTTTTTAAGAAATTCTTCACAATTTGGATCTGCTAATGCTTTCCCTTCCTGTTTTCATTGCTGTTATGAATATATTCTTTTCTTTTATTTCATTGATATCAAGGGAGGGAAATTAATATGTATGCCCATTTTGACATCTAGAACCTAATGGGTACACATAACCTTTAAAATATTTTTAAATAAGTTTGATTTATGTCTTTAGTTTTCTTCCAGAAATATTACTAAAGAGTGCCTAAGACAAAAAGCACTAAGATGCATACCTGTTAATTTTTTAAATTATAGCTGGAAAACGAAAAATGTGAATTAAAGTCTAAATTGTTAATGATGAAAGAAACAATAGAGTCATTGGAGAACAAATTAAAATTCCAAGCTCAAAAACTTGGCCATGCTGCTGGTGACTCATCTCATCAGAAAACAGAGATGAACTCACTCAGGTAAGTTTATTAAGATATTTCTTATTTCACTTCTGGGAACCTATTTGTGGTTATGTAAGATTCATAACTGTGACATTTTAGACTGGGCCTTTGAGCAGTGGTTCCCAAAGTTGGCCTTGCTTTAGAATCACCTGGGGAGCATTTGAAAAGTATAGATTTAAGAGGTCATCTCTAAAGGTTCTGAATCACTGGTAAATCTGGGCGGGTTTTGAATGGATGTTTTTGTGTGTTTTTTTAGAGAATTAGATTAATATGATTGCAGGCAAGTTTTTCTGCCTAACTCCTTCAAAAATCCCTCTTTAAAGATGCTTTAGATCATTTGTCCTCCATAGTGTAGGGCTGCTTAAAATTACATAATATTTTGCTACCTATATAATTTTCTTTCTCTTGCCTCTTTCAAAGAAATGTAAGATCAGTATTTTTTCCCCCAATTTTTAACCTTTTCTAATTAGACTTCCTCTCTCCCTTTACCCTCATCTCCTCCAAAACTATTCTCTGCTGCTTCCATTTTATCCTGCTTTCTTCATTTTCCTTTGTTGTTGCAAGGGTGTTTCTATTTAGTACTGTAATATAAATGCTTTACTTTCTTGTATTCCTAGGTGATTCTTTAGATATTTTGAATGTAAAGTAATTGCAGAAGATTGTTAAAGTGATGGTTTAAAATTAGTTGTAAGGAGAAGTTATGACACTGTAACTATGAAGGAGCCTTTTGATCAGATGTAATAAGTAGTTATGCATTTTTTCTTCTTGCCTTAGTCACACAAAATTTAATTTTGTTTTAGACACAATAACCAAGAGTTAATGTTTATTAATCATCAAATTCTTATAGAGTTATTACTCAGTGTCACAGACTGGGTATAGCCCACAGTAGAATAATAAAAATGAATAAGACAGACCCTGCCCTCAAGAGAGTCATGTCAGTTGTAACATGTAAATGGATATATCATAATCTACTAAATATTAAATGCTATTTCATATAAATGAATAAAATAGAGATGTTCAGGGAAATGGACTTGGCCCAGTGGTTAGGGCGTCCGTCTACCACATGGGAGGTCTGCGGTTCAAACCCCGGGCCTCCTTGACCCGTGTGGAGCTGGCCCATGCGCAGTGCTGATGCCCGCAAGGAGTGCCGTGCCACACAAGGGTGTCCCCTGCGTAGGGGAGCCCCACGCGCAAGGAGTGCGCCAGTGAAGAGAGCCGCCCAGCATGAAAAGAAAGTGCAGCCTGCCCAGGAATGGCGCCACCCACACTTCCCGTGCGGCTGACGACAACAGAAGCTGACAAAGAAACAAGACGCAGCAAATAGACACTGAGAACAGACAACCGGGGGAGGGGGGGATATTAAATAAATAAATAAATCTTTTTAAAAAAAATAGAGATGTACACTAGAAAGAGGAACTGATAATCTGACAGTTAGGGAAGTGTCACTTTGAAGGTAACGTTTAAGCTGGTTCGCTAGTGATATTCGGAATCCTCAAATGAAGGACGTTGGTAACTCCATTCTAGGAAGAAAGAACCTATGTGCAGGGTCTGAAAAGGTCTGATGTGTATGAAAAAAATGGTAAGGTCAGTATGGGAAAATGGGCCATATCTACAGGTTAGAGTCAAATTATGAAGAACTTTGAAGAGTGCCTGAATTTTACCTTACGAACATACTCAACAAACAAATTTTTAACCAAAGAAGTGAGTGACCTGAGTAGCATTAAAGAAGCTAATTCTAGTGGAAAACGTGAAAGATGGATATGAAATCTTAAGATATTAATGACTCACTGTCAATACTAAGGGTCTGGACTGAAACAATGGCAATGAACTTGGAGAAGAGATGCCAGATTTAGGAGACATTTCTTATATGAAATCTGAAGGACTGTATGACAAATAATATGGGCATGAGAGCAATACAGAACTTTTACCATAGGAGACTGGATTGTTTGTTAATCATGAATCAATTTAGAAAACAAAAGATCGAAGTAAAAAAAAAAAAGACAACAAAGTTAGTAGCAGACTGAGTAGCCGCCATAAGTAAAATGAAGGTCAGAGAAAGAGGATCACTCTGAAGAATCATAGGA
Organism: Dasypus novemcinctus; assembly: GCF_030445035.2. NCBI lineage: Eukaryota > Metazoa > Chordata > Mammalia > Cingulata > Dasypodidae > Dasypus > Dasypus novemcinctus. The sequence goes on along the minus strand of NC_080673.1, from coordinate 151,877,871 downwards.
AGTCTCTCTCTCAAAATTATATTTATAATAAGATTGAGGAAAAGAATTTAGGAGTGGGGCCTTACTCACTGAGAGTTTATGAAGATTTGGGACTTTTTCCTTAACATTACTAATGACATTTTGATTTTCATATCCAAAAGTTTCTTTTCAGTTCTCAGACTACTCACATTCATAATGGTAAGTGCAGAAAAACTGACTAGAAACTAGTAAAAGGATTAGTGAGCTTGTAAGTCGGAAATTATAAATTAGTACTGATATAAATGTGTATATTTGTGTTTTCTCTAGCATTATGCAGCAGGCTAAGAGCAGGAGCAATTCAAATGTATCTAAAATGACTATCCCTTTCATTCGTAGGTAATTTCACAACTCAGAGGGCCCTTTCTTCTGCACCCCTTTCCTATCAGATGTTACCACTCCATGGTTAATTAAGGAATGCTCTATTAGTGGCTCATAAGGCTTTTCCAATTTTTGCTCTTTTGCTACTCTTAACTACAAGTCTTGATAAGTTAGGTTTTAGAAAGAACTAAGGTAGAAGCTTCTTTTTCCCGGTTTTTTGCAAGCACTGTATATGCTCTGTTAAGGAGAGACAGTCCTTTTTTTCATGTCTAAATTCAGCTCCAAAGTACAGATACCATGGTATATTTCTGTTGCCCAGAATTATTAGACCTTTTCCCCTTTTGTTTCCAGCTGGCTGGATTTGTCATTTAATCCATTTTGCTTTTTCCTTCAAATTAAGCCACAACTCCTTTTTCTTTTCCCCAGAGGAAGCCATTCCAGTCATTAAGGCAGAGCTTTCAGTGCCGTCTCTTGGATCCCCTAGCCTACAGCTCCTATGGAGTTTCTTTCTTATACTAAGGTTCATTTCTATGGAGAGCTCAAGCTGCCACTTCACTCACCTGAGTATTTCAGTCACCATGCTATAAGAGAGGATTGTGAGGGTTTTTCTCTTCTCCCTACTTTGCATAACCTGGGGAAATTGCATGCTTTCACAACTTTGTTTTGCTCTGCCAGAAGAATATGACTTAACTTCACATTTTCCGTGTCAGTAAATGTGGGTAGAACCATGAGTGCCAGCCTTTGGGTCCAAATCCAAGATTACACCCAGGACAGACCATAATACCAAGCACCCTATGGAAGCAAAGCCACATTTTCCAAACCTCATGCAACTTTCAATATGGTTACTAGCTAGAGATCTTACTAACCCTTTAATCATACCATGTTTTCTTTCCCTTTTCCTGAAGACATTTAAGAGACTGATAGATAGATTGGGCATATGCTTCTTTCCGTCTACCTGATAGACCAATCTTCTCTTTTCCTCAGCAGAGTCAGGCATTTTTCACTATATTTCAGTGCCCCAAACAGTCTTTTCTATAACAAGCAGTCTCTTCAATCTGGTCTTTGACACAGAATCAGAAGACAAAATATAAAATTCCATTTTCTGACCACTCTAAAATTAAACTAATGGCAATTGTCTCCCTTGAATTGTAACACTTAATAAGACCTGGCATCAGAATTCCATAATGCTATAAAGAAACTTCTCTCTACCTAGGAAGATAGTCTGTCCCAGAACTTGCCAACCGGCTTCTAGAGTAGTTGGCAAACATTTTCTGTAAAGGGCTAGTTACTGTTTTAGACAATGCCAGCCAGTTTCCTTCACAGCCTCAACACTGCCTTTGTAACAAGAAAGCAAACATAAACAATATATAAGTCAGTTAAGTGCAGTTGTGTTCCAATACAACTTAATTATGGATATTGACATTTGAATTTCATGTAATTCTTATATGTCACAGATATTAATCTTCTTTTGACAACTTTCTTTTTTCATTTAAACTTGCAGAAAATATTCTTAGCTTTCAAGCCTTACAGAAACAGGCAGTGGACTATAGTTTGCAAACACCTCCTTGAAGTTAAATTGTTTTCATCCCAGTTAGACAACTAACTTTTCTCAATCAGCTCTATAGTTAACAGCCTTAATCCACACAACAGCTAGATATGAGACCCTTAAACAATTAGATTTCTGCAGCTGAAAATACTGTCAGAATGTTTTCAATTCATCTTAGTCTAAATCTTCAGTTATCTGTGTACCTTTTTCAAAACTAGAGGTTTATATACTGATCCAGGATCAAATAAATGCTTTAATAGGTATTTCCTGGATATGGCCCATGAACTCTATAGTTAGATTTATGATTATGGTAACAGATAATAGTTGTACTAGGATTTGTTTAGGTGTAGCCAGAAAACTAAATACAGCTGGTCTCCCTTGAAAAGTGTTTTTATTGTTAAGGAAATTGGGAATTGAGAACCATTTTAGCTGAAGAAAAGAAGACTCATAGAGCCCCTAGGATACCTAGGAGCCATCTACTGGGCATGCCGAACGTTATTTCTACCAAGACAGGGAGAGGAGCCAGGGCCCTAAGCCAGGACAGCTGAGCTCAGAGCTGGAGTTGAAAGGGCCAATGTACCTAGTCACAGGTACAAATCTTCATCCCTTTTCCTTTCAGAAAAGAAAAAAGAAAATATCTTAACCCCACTTGCCCTCTTTAGCTCATAGAGAAATTATTCTTGTTTTAATAGCCTTTCTCAGTAGCTGTGGGCCATAAGCATAGACTTTTGGTTGACATGTAAAATAAAACACCACCTTGGTTTCTCCCATAATAGGCACTGAAATTCCAAACCTGCTCTTCTAGATGGAGCTTCAGCACCATTTTAGAACTTGAATTTCTAATGAATGAAGTGTCCTTTAGGTAGTTGTCTTTCTTTACAATATACATGATCATGAAGAGAAATAAATACTTTTCTCCCTAAAATTAGAGCATGCATACCTCCATGTAAGGTAATATGACTGAGGAATGTGAGGCTCAGAGAAGTGGACCTACCCAGTCACATGGCTGATAAGTAGGGAGCTAGAATTTTGGTTCTAAGTTCAGATTTATTCCTCTTCTCTCTAATGGGAAGCCATCACTTCCCTTTGCTGTGTTTATAGCACTTTCTTATTTAATAAATTGGTTCATTTTCCTAACAACTTGACAACTTGAGTCTCAAAAGTTTCTCAGAGGAGATCAGTGGTTGCGCACCTGCTTCACATGTTCAATCCCTGGTACGTCGTTTTAAAAAAAATTTTTTTTTTTCAGAATTTCCTTTCAGAACAAATAATATGGTAGTCTCCCAACTACTATTCCTTAAAAACTTTTACACCTCAATTCTTTAATTTAGAAGACCTTTATCTTTGTAGCAATACTTCTGCCAGAAGGGTCTTTTCCAAGCTCTGGTGTACAATCCTTGTCCCCTTTCTTTACGATACTAAAATCCAATAAGGCAAAGCTATTTTTAGAACTTACCCAAGGACCTCTTTTAGTTGTGGCTTTACATATCAACTAAGATGATTTTCTGTCTTCCTTTACCAACCCTTTTTTCACTGGGAAATAACCCTAGTAATTATTGTTATAAAGATATTTTTATATTTCTTACTGGGATAAAAAGTATTTTCACCCACTCAGTGCCCTTCATTAGGCACTGCAGGCCATTCTGTTTGCTAGGTTTTGTTTTTATTTTTAATTTTGAAATACTTTCAGTCTTACAGGACAGTTAGAAAAATAATACAATCCTCATACAGAGAATTCCAACATATCCCCTATTCCTTCAGATAACCAGATCCACCAGTATTAACATTTTGCCACATTTGCTATATCATTCTATCTATCCTACAGTATATTAATCTGTCTGAATCCAATTGTCTGTCCATCTGTGCCTATGTATTTATCAATTCATTTTCTGGACACTTGAGTGGTTTTATATATCTTATTCCTTGAATATGTAAACTTCCATGTACATTTCCTAAGAACAAGAACATTCACTTAAGTATCCACCTTAAGTACAGCTATCAAGTTCAAGAAATTTAACACCAACATAAAACATATAGTCTCTCTTGCAAATTTTTCATATGTCCCAGTAATCTCCTTTGTGTATGTGTGTGTGTATGGGGGGAGAGGGCAACCAGCTCGTGTGTGATATTTTAGAATTGTACAATTGTTTTGACACCCTGCCTACTCTATACCCCACATTCAGTCTTTTAAAGGAAAAACAGTCACAGGTTGAACATGTTGAATAAGTTTCCCCTTTCAGTTCCTATTCATAGACCCCCGCATTCCTCCAAAGTACCAGACAGACATGGCAGTAGCCAACAGTAGATTTCAGACCCCTCAGATATTAAAAGCTTTGGTTCTCTGACCATTCTGTATTGCAGTGGCACTTGTCCAGAATTGGTACCTCCCTACCCTTGGGGAACATTAAAAGTACCAGTGAAAAAGTTTTTTCCACTTCAAGGAGAAGAGAGAAAATCACAGCAGATATAGCCAGGAGGTCCTTCCTCCTGTCCCCTTTCTTCAGGTGTTTTTTTTTCAGTGAAGCAAGAAACCCAAACCTAACCTAAGCTACAAGAAATGAGACAGTGATGGCTATAAAAAGAGTGACCAGGAGCAGCTCCTTTACCCCCACATTCAATGTATATGCTACACAGGAAAACAAAAATAACAAATCCACAATTTACAACAGCTAGATTTACAAAATCCATTCATCCAAGGATGGTGGAAGGCAGGAAGTAAAGGTAGGAGGGTCAATAAAATTCAGTTCAGCCCATGCACAGGGCTGGCACATACTAGATAATAGCTGCTGAAAACCCTGTAGTCCTCTCAGACTCAGGGTGGCGATAAAAATCCACATACGGGTATCAGGAGATTTGCCTTATGTGCACCAGAGACAAAAATTCCAAATCCTCAGAAAGAAGGGAATAAGCGGAGGGCCCTTGGCAGAGTGGGATCTGCCTCCCTGGGAAGAGGAAAGTGGAAAAGATCTCCCACAGCCTCCAATCCCACCACCCCCATTGGAGGACAGGAGATTCAGTGGCCTGCAGCAGCCTTTAGTTTGGCAGGTGATGGATGTGATGAAGAGAACTCTGCAGAATTTGAGTTACTCAGGGCAGACTGCAGATGGACTGTCTTGTGGAAGAATCTGTTGCTTAAAAAGACCACCAAGGAGAAGATGTGGAACTGGGAATATGTGCTTTGCTAGGGATCTTTGCTTCTTTGGTGCTGATAATGAATAAAGGAAAGAAGATAGAGAAGAGGCAGTTCCTGGTAATGCGTGATGACTGCATTCCTGTGAGAAAAGCCCAGGGCAAATCAAACCCAAAGTAGTAAGGCCAGTTCCTTCCTATATTTGACAACTGCTGGTGCACTTCAAATCCTTTACTGAACCAGGGATATTAGAAGCAGTAAAGTGAGTAGAGAAGGGACATGTGCAAGAGACAAACCAGCTGACCAACGAGCTAGATGGGATAGAGACCACAGACATCCTGGATGAGGAAAAGAGCCTGCAGCAGAAGGTTGAAGAGCATAATAGCAATTACTTTGCTGGCACTAGGGATTGGATGAGGCTTCCTCCCTGATATTCAAAGGCGAGATCAGCTGTATCTTGAAACCAAATGGCACTGACAACTCTGCTGAGCACAAACGGGGGAAGCACCCAACGAGCACTGGAAACTGACATGAGGAAGAATCCCAACCACAACCAAACATCTCCATGTGGTGATGGATCACCAATAATTTGTGCTGTTACTGACTGAAGCACAGGAATAAATATTCGATAAAACAAGGAGACTGAACTCCACCATTCCAAGTGCAGCCCTGGAAAATTCTACTAACGATACATGGGTTACTCTCCTGCTTCCAGCTCTGGGCTCTGTGCTGGGCCAACGCACAACTTTCTCTTCTCTGACACTGCTCCTGTTTTGCTGGATTCAAGCATCTAGCTTTAAGATGATACAAATAACCTAGATGGAATCCTTGATTCCCCTGCCAAGGTCCTAAGGAAAGGTTTTAATACTGTCAAAACCACCCAGACTATCAACTACACACAGGGAGAAGCATCCCAAAATATCTCATCATAAAGGACCTGGCAGCTATGCCATCAGGCCCCAGCCTGGCCCCTCGCCTGCTGTGGGCCCATTTGGCTGCTTGATGTGCAGCCACATGCTCTCCCAACGACCAGGTCTGCTCCACCCACACTGTGCTTGTGCAGGCTGCACTGGGCCACTGGGAAATCAGGCAGCCTGAGCCAAAGCCATGTGGGAGGGTGACGGGGGTGGAGCCTAAGAGCTGTGGTCCAATAATGTCCTTTTAAGCTTTCTTTTCTCCCTGTTAGATTTCTTCTAGGATCATGTATTGCCTTTAATTATCATTGTCAATTTAGTTGTTTTTCTTTCCCTTTTTTTTTTTTATTGTGAGAACATATACAAGATAAACATTCCCATCTCAGCCACTCCTAGGCATATCATTCAGTGGAATTAACCAAATTCATTATGTTGCAGTATCTCACCACCTTCCATTACTAAAACTTCCCTATTTCCCCAAACTATACCTATTTTCTATTAACTGCCCATTCCTTCTGCCCCCTACCCCTGACAACCTGTACTCTAACTTTTGTCTCTGAGCTTGCACGTTGTCCAATATTTTTTTGTAGGGGTTTAACTTCAATATCCTAATCTATAACAATTTTGTTTACTGTGATAACTTAACTTCAATAATATATTCAAACTATGTTTCTATATCCCTCTGCCCTCCCACTTTTATGTAGTTCTTATCACAAATTACATGTTCATACACTATGAATTCAAAACCATTGATTTATTATTATCCCAGGCATTTGTCTTATGGATCAGGTAGGAAGTGAAAAGTGGGATTACAAACCAAAAATACATTTATATTTATCCCTGTTGATACCCTTGCTGAAGATCTTCGTTTCTTCATGCAGCTTTGATCTGTTATCTAGTGTCCTTTCCTTTCAACCTGGAGTCTCTTGTCATATCTCATAGGGCAGGTGTAGTGGTGACAGATTCCCTCAGTTTGTTTATCTGGGAATGTCTTAATCTCGCTATCAATTTTGAAAGACAGTTTTGTGAGATAAAGAATTCTTGGCAGTTTTTTTGCTTTCATCACTTTAAATATGTCCTATTACTGCTTTCTTGCCTTTCGGATTTCTGATGAAAGATCAGCACTTAATCTTACTGAGCATCCCTTGTATGTAACATGCTCCTTCTGTCTTTCAGAATTTTCTCTCTATCTCTGACATTCGGCAGTTTGATTGTCATATGCCTCAGTGTATGTCTTTAAGTTCAGATTCATTCTTCCAGCTTCAATCTATTGTTGAATTCCTCTAGGGAATTTTTAATTTCTGATCCTGAATTTCCATATCTCTATTGATATTTTCTTTGTGCTCATCTGTTTTCCTGATTACCTTTAGTTCTTTGTCCCTGTTTTTCTTCAGCTCTTTGAGCATATGTAGGGCCATTTTATAAAAAGTCTTTGTCTGCTATATCCCAGTTCTGGTCCTCTCATTGATGGTTTTTAATGTTTTAATCTTCTCCTTTGCATGGGCCTTTGCTTCTTGTTTCTTTGACCTCACTGTACTCTTCATGGAAGGCAAAGCAGTGTAATAGAAGAACATTGATATCAGGTTAAACTAGCCTGGATTTACATATTTCCTTTGCCTTTTTACTAACTTTGTGACCATGAAGAAGTTATTTTTTCTGTGAAATTGAGATAATAGTTGTATTTATGGAATTGTTCTAGGATTATAAGACATAATGTACATAAAGCATCAAGATGATAAATGTAGTGTGCATTCAATATTCGCTATCTTCTTTTTCCATTCCCTATAGTTAAGCATCATAGAGTATTAGTTGTAGCTTTTAGGAACAGCTTGAATATTGTTGTTTGAAGTTAGTGTCCTGAGAATCTTTTTGGTTGTTCATGTCTAAAAATGTTAGTCTTAGTTTAACTTTCTTCCCTACGTCTCAGGCACTTGGTTTTTTTTTGGAATCGTCAGAATCATAACTTTTGTCTTTCAGAATATCTCATTGCAAATAATATAACTTGATTTCTTTGGAGATGTACTTCCTATTAGTGGCTTCAGATTCTTAATCTCCTTTCCATTAGACAGTTCTAAGTTAAGCCTCCTTAAGATCTTCTTCCTTGTATGTTCCTCACTTGAAACCTGATACGGAACCTGCAGATGTTCCTGATAAATACCCTTGTGTAAGAACACTGTCTTTCCAGTGAGGTAAGAGCTTCTTGGTCAGGGCTAAAAGTGTTCTGAAGACTCCATCATATGTCACGAGAGCAAATGCCTGCTTTCACAACTTCCAGGAACACTACTTCTGAAAAAATAACCTGTAAGCAGATTTCTCTGAAATTATCTGTTATTGTCCACCTAGCCTCTGTCTGTCCTTTTTTCTTTTTTCCATGAAACCCACCTTTAGTCTTAAATCCACATTGCACTACAAGAAATGCCTGCTTTCTCTACTTACTATGACATCTAATTTGACTATCCCCTCTCTCCCAAAGGAGTCAGAATAGAAAGCAAAATTAAAAGCTCACTGGTCTGGATTTATAGCTAATCATTTGAAGTGCCAAGCTTGTATGGTAGAAGTTTTAAGACTTTTCCTTTACCTCCACAATGGGAAGTAGATTTTAAGGGAATTGAATATTGGTTATTATAGAAAACTAAGGGCTTTGAAGATGCCCAGGAAACCTCTAGGAAAGATTTGATTTTTATACTTTATTTTGAAGAAATAATTATATGCAATATATGCCATGGATTACACTGGAAGAGCCTTGAGAGAACTATAAAAGTGAAAATATTTTTAAGATCTCATTTTTCAAAAATAATTTCTATCACAGATAAAAAATGACATTTGTATTTGTCCAATGGTTCTTTAGGATGGTAAATGAGCAGCTACAGCGATCACTTGATGATTATCAGCACCAACTTTCTGTAAAAAGAGGTGAACTTGAATCAGCCCAAGCACAGATTACAATACTGGAAGGAAAAATAGGTACAGTGTTTTTAATTTTGTTTTTGCTGATTCTAGTTTATTTTGTCTAACAAACATTTCTTTTTGTTTATAGATAAACTCAACCTTAAGGTGACTTCACAGGATGAAGAAGTTAATGTAATGAAAAATACCATTGGTGTTATTGATAAAGAAAAAGATGTTCTTCAGGAGACTGTAGATGAGAAGACAGAAAGGATTGCAAGCTTAGAAGAAAACCTTGCTAATAAAGTATGTGACTCTTAAATATCATTATCTGTTGCCTGAACGGATATTCTGTGTCATATGCAGTTCTAATCTACCAAGTAGAAGTTCTTAAGTTCCAAAACCATACCTTTTTTCATTTAAGAAACATTTATTGAAGTATATCATTCATACATGAGCATACATAAACAGTAAATGTATAGTAAAAGTTGTGAACTTACAAAACAAACATGCTTGTCATCATACCAGGCTCTCCATACACCAACACATTGAAGTATTATGAAACATTTGTTACAAACTATGAAATAGTTCATTATCAAGCTATTACTACTAACTTTGGTGTTTTTTTTCCCCCCAACTCACTCCAATTATTAACACCCTGTATTAGGATTATATTTGTTATAGTTCATAAGAGAATGTTCTCGTATTTGCTGTTAATCACAGCCAAGACCATATCTTTAAATATGTTCAATTTTATTTTATCCCAATAAATTTTATTTTCAATTTTCAAAAGTTCCTCCATTTCTAGAATATATTTTCATATAACAGTTCTTGATACAGCAAACATAAGGAAATATCGAGATCTTTGGGTAGGAGGAAATATACCAATATATGAAGTATAGCTGGTACATGGATGTATATTCACATGGAGCTTTCTTTTTTTTTTAAGATTTATTCTTCATTTATTTCTCTCCCCTTCCTCCCCCCACCACCCCTACCATCTGCTCTCTCTGTCCATTCGCTGTGTGTTCTTCTGTGTCCGCTTGCATTCTTGTCAGCTGCACTGGGAATGTGTGTCTCTTTTTGTTGCGTAATCTTGCTGCGTCAGCTCTCCGTGTTTGTGGTGCCATTCCTGGACAGGCTGCTCTTTCACACAGGGCGGCTCTCCTTGTGGGGCGCACTCCTTGTACATGGAGTTTCCCCTCACGGGCAACACCCCCGTGTGGCACAACACTCCCTGCGCACATCAGCACTGTGCATGGGCCAGCTCACCACACAGGTTGGGGAGGCCCTGGGTTTGAACCTTGAACCTCCCATGTGGTAGGCAGATGCTCTATCGATTGAGCCAAATCCTCTTCCCGGAGCTTTCTTTTATGGCATAATTTATATCGTTGGATTTGAGCTACATAAATGTAGTAAGTTGTATAAATTGAACTAAAGACACATCTGTATGAATGGTTTAGAATCTTATATAATTTTGTGATTTCTATAGGAAAAAGCTATTGTTCATATGAAGATAACAGTCTCAGAATATGAATCATCTGTCAAGTAAGTAATTAATGAAATAGCAACTACCTTTTTCAGAAGTTTTCATTGAATATAGATAGATCTATATATACATAAATAGTAGGTAGGCAGTAGGAAATTTCCTTTTTCAACTTCTCCATTTTTGCTAGTGGCAGCATCATTTTCTCAGTCTTGAATGTTGCTGGAAAATGTGCTATCCTCTTGAACTTTCTCCCTTTGTCTATCATCCACATCTAAACACTCAAGTCTTATTAATTCTTTTACATACCTCCTTGCTCTTTATTTCTTCTGGAAATCATTGACCTTGAGATTACTTTACTCAGTTTATTCTCCAGCTAAATGTATCTAGAACACTGGTATAAAATTTTACATTTATTTGTAGTCTCTCCAGAAAGATAGTAAGCTACTTCAAGATAAAATTCATTAATTATAATTATTTTGCATATACTTACAATGTTTTATATAATAGTGGGAACTTAAACACTTAATATATACTTGCTAATTGGATATTTTGTTCTACTCTTAGCACTTGAAAGGTTTCCATGGTTACTTAAGTTTTGAGATATTGCATTTATTTTATGGCTTGATTAACATAGAATGATTGTTAGGGGTCTTAATTATACAAATAACTTTACTTTTAAATAATTACTTAGTTTCTTAATGTTATACTTATACTTTCTTAGATTCTTTGTATTCTTAAATTAGAGTACAACAATTTTAATTTTTGTAAGATGAGCTATAGTTTTTTCAAAAAGCTCTGTTATTTACACATTACTCTAACAGCCAGGTAAAGGATACTTTAAATAACCAAGACCGTGAGATAAGTAGCCTACGGCGCCAACTTGATGCAACTCACAAAGAACTTGAAGATGTAGGAAGATCTAGAGAAATAGCCTTTAAGGAAAACAGAAGATTACAGGATGATCTGGCTATAATGGCAAGAGAAAACCAGGTATGAGCATAGTACATACATTTGGATAGTTTCACAGTAGCTTTACATGGTTTGCTAACTTTTAAATCTTAAAATATTTTTTCTAAAATTAATACAACTGTCAACAAACATGAGAAATAATTCTTTAAAGAGAATATTGTTTATCAGGGTATTTTTAAGTGTGGCTTAGAATGTTGCTATATATTACACGGTGTCCACTGTGTATATCTGTTGTCTCTTCAATGTTTTGGTCTTCACGACAAGGAAACTAAAAACTGGGAATATAGTGTTCTTTGTGACAGAAATCATTGTCGCCTTATTTAGTAAGGACCTTAGCATCACTCCCAAGGCAAGTTTCAGTATTGTAAAGACCCATAATAACTTAGTTTTTCATGCCTTCTTCCATTGGCTTACAGAGATATCTATAAATAAATTAAGAAAATCTTAGAGTAGAAAATACCAAAAGACATTGGTTTTATTTATGCTGATTTATAAAGGATTATACTAAGAAGTCCAATCATGTTCCTTTATTAAATATTTTACATTTTAAAAAAATTGTCTTCAATACTATTACTTTTAAAGTATATCGCTGATGTATAAATCAGAAATGTCAACCCCTGACTGTCTGGTATAACTAGCCTTTAATGTAAATGCCAGATAAATGGTCAGGTCTGTAGTGGAGGATGTGTGGTAAAGTTAGGTTAAAAAGTCAAGATTAGCTAGGAAAATTATGTAAAGTTAAAATTTGGGGAAGAGTTTTCCTCTTTTTTTTCTCCTCCCTTCCCCAAATTTCAAAGAAGCTATTTGAATATAAATAGGACCCATTAGGTGCTATGTTCATTTCAGTGTTATCTTTAATTTTGTGATTTATAGGAAATCTCATTGGAATTGGAAGCAGCAGTGCAAGAGAAAGAAGAAATGAAGAGTAGAGTTCATAATTACATAACTGAGGTGTCACGGTGGGAGAGCTTAATGGCTGCAAAGGTGAAAAATAACATTTTTTAGGTTGAATTTAAGATTGATTTTTGAAAAATCTTTTGAGTTGTATATTGTTCCTCTATTAGATATTAAACATTTGGGAGTGGAGAGCTTTCATACTGTCTTTTTATATTTCCTCAAAGATTTTCATATAGTGTCTGCACAGATATCTTATACTTCCCAAAGAACAAAAATGCCAATGTGTTTGTGTGTTTATGACATGTGTGTTCCAATGAGATTTACCAATTTATGAACGATTTCATTCTGTTTAAACCAGGAAAAAGAAAATGAAGATTTGTTGGGTAGATTTCAGATGCTGCATAGCCGTGCCGAAGACTGGGAGGTCAAAGCCCATCAAGCTGAGGGAGAAAGTAGCTCAGTACGACTTGAACTTCTTTCTATTGACACGGAGAGGAGACACCTTCGAGAAAGAGTAGAGCTGTTAGAAAAAGAAATTCAGGAGGTAATGCATTCGTAAAACATAAAATGTTCAAAGACACTTTATTGAAATAGTTGTAAGCATTGATAGAATCGAGTTCTGATGATAATTTTTTGTTATCAATTCTAATAATTTGTGTTTTTTAAGTTGTGGTAGAATATATGGAACATAGACTTTTCCATTTTAAACATTTTTAAGTGTATAATTCAGTGGCATTAATTGCATTCACAGTGTTTTGCAATCATCAACACTGTCTAGTTCCAAAATTTTCATCATCCCAAACAGAAATTCTGTACCCATTAAGCAATAACTCCTCATTCCTGCCTGCTTCCAGTCTCTGGTAACCTCCAGTCTACTTTCTGTCTCTATGTATTTGCCTATTCTGTATATTTTATTTAAGTGGACTTATAGTATATTTGTCCTTTTGTGTCTAGCTTATTTCACATAGCATGATATTTTCAGGGTTCATCCACATTGTAATAGGTATCAGAACTTTATTAATTTATAATTCATATAAAAGGGAATACATGTGTATGTTTTATTTTGTTTATCCATTCCACCCTTTGGCTATTATGAATAGTGCTGCTATGAGGATTGGCAAATAAATACATTTGAGTCCCTGTTTTCAATTCTTTTGGGGATATGCCTAAGAGTTAGTTGCAGAGTGATATGGTATTTCTAGGTTTCACTTTTTTTTTTAACTTTTTATTTAGAAATACTTTCAAACTTAGAAAAATAATACAAACCCTATATAGAGAACTCCAGCTGGTCCTATCCTCACAGATACTCAGCTCCACCAATATTAACATTTTGCCAGATTTCCCTATCATACAATCTACCTATTTGTCATCTGTCAGTCTGCCTATATATCTGTCCATCTATCTACCTATCTATGAACCTATATTCTGAATACTTGAGTGTAGTTTTTATACATTATGTTTCTTAAACCCTTAATACTTCCAAGTACATTTCCTTATGAATAAGGATATTCACTTATATATCTACCTTAAGTACATTTAGCAAGTTCAAGAAATTTAACATTGTTAAAAAGCTTACAGTCTATATTCCAATTTTTTCCATATGTTCCAGTAATGTGCCTTTGAGCCTTCTCTCCTCCCTTATTAGAGTCCATCCAGGATCATGCATTACATTTCATTGTCATTGTCTCTTTGGTTCCTCTTTCTTTTTTTTTTTTTAAATGTGGAAACATATGTATAACCTAAACTTTACTCCCTCAACCACCCCAAACATACCATTCACTGGGATTAATAACATTACAATGTTGTGATACCTTCACCACCTTCCATTACTAAAACTTGCCTGTGTCCCCAAATAGGAACCCAGCACCCATTATGCATTAACTCCCCGAATCCCCTTGACAACCTGCTGTCCACTTTCTTTCTCTTTGCGCTCACACATTCTCCGATGTTTTTTGTGTAGTTACCATGGGGCTTAAATATAACATCCTAAATAAAAAAATAACCTCTTTTTTATTTCATACCAGCTTAACTTCAATAGTATACACAAACAGTGTTCCTGTATCCCTCCAACCCCCCACCTTTATGTAGTTATTAACACAAATTACATGTTTAAACATTGTGTCCAAAGCCACTGATTTATCATTTCATTTTTTGCATTTGCCTTTTAGATTCTATAGGGAGTAAAATGTGGAGTTACAAACTAAAAATTCAATAGTTCTGTCATTTATATTTATCCAACTCATTAATTACCCTAACTAGAGATATATTTTTTTATTATAGTGAACTCCTTTTGCTTTTTTTTTTTTTCCCTGTTTGCTTTTATCTTTAAATGTTTAAATTTCTCTTTCATTCTTGCGGGATATAGAATTCTTGGTTGGTGTTTTTTCCTTTCATCACTTTAAAAATGTCATCCCACAAATTTGGGATTTGGACTCCATGGTGTCATGGAAAATTAGCCGCTGGTCTTGTATGTTACAAGTTTCTTCACTCTTGATACTTTTAAGTTTCTTTCTTTGTCTTTTTGTGTGTGTTTTTTTGTTTGTTTGTTTTCAGTTATTTTTTTCTCTGGTAGAGATACTGTGGTTTACAGAACAATCAGGCATAAAATATAGGATTCCCGTATTCCATCCTATTATTAACACCTTGCATTGATATGAACTGTCTTTGTGTTTTGATGATTTTACTAAAAAGTGTCTCTTCGTAGATCTCTTTGAGTTCGTCCTGCTTAAGAGTTTATTGAGCTTCTTGGATGTATAGATTCATCAAATTTGGGCAATTTTAAGCCATTATTCATTCAGATATTTGTTCTACCCCTTTCTCCCTCTTCCCCCTCAGGTACTTCTGTAATGTGTTTGTTAATCTACTTGATGGTGTCCCAGAGGTCCCTTAGGCTCTATTCAGTTTTCTTCATTCTTTTTTCTTTCTGTTCCTCAGACTGCATTATTTCAGTTCTCCTATCTTTAAGTTCACTGATTGTTTCTTCTGCTCAACACTGCTGTCAAACCCCTATAGTAAATTTTTCATTTCAGTTATTGTGTTGCCAGATTTTTTCTGGGTTCTTAGCTAAGCTACAAGAAACGAATTTTAAGAGCAAGCCAGGTTAGTTAGGCCAGTTATTTATTAAGTAAGGGAGGGAAGAGAGACAGGAGAAAATAACAGATCATTGGTCCCAGGTAGAGAGGAAGAGGCTAAAAAGTGATAAGGAAGCTTGATTTATAGACGACAATTCCCCATTACAGATTACAAATGCCCAGGTTTTACTAGCATGTTGTTCCAGGCAGGAGATAAGAAGGCAACACCAAAGAGATTTTTGCTTTTGTGCTTGCTTTTTAAACGCTTAATTATTTCACCCCTTTGCTAATGTAGGGGGAGGAGTCCCAGCTGTTCAGTGTTTTGATTGATTACTGTGCCCATCAAGCCCCCCCCCCCCCCCCGCCCCGCCTCCATCCCCCAGGAAGGCCCAATGATAAGGCCCTTGGCAAATATCTGGGGCTTCTCCTGGCTTCTGGAGAAAATCTTGTTCCGAATGGGAGTTCTCACAGGTTCTTCCAGTGGCCATCTTGGGGTACTGAAAGTCACGTATTCAATGGCGGAGATTTTTCTTCCAGGTTCCAGATCTGTCTCTTTATTCCTTAACTAACCTGCTTCAATTGTGTTCTACCTCACGATTCTATTTGGCTTCTTTTTATAATTTCTGTTTCTTTATTGATATTCTTATTTTGTTTATATGTTGTTCCTGATTTTCTTTGGTTCTTTGACTATACTTTTCTTCAGTTCTTTGAGCTTATTTAAGAATGTTAATTTAAAGCCTTTTTCTCTAGTAAGTCAAATGTCTGGGCTCCCTTCGAGATGGTTTCTATTTACTTTTTTCCTTTGAAAGGGTCAGACTTCCCTATTTCTTTGTGTGCCTTGTAATTGTTTGGAGGAAAACTGGACGCTTGAACATTATAATGTGGTCACTCTGGAATTCTCCCCTTTCCAAGTGTTTGCTGTTCTTGATTGTTGAAGGCTTAGCTTTTGTTCAGTCAGTGTTTTGACAGAGATTTCCTTCAATGCCAGGAACTTAGAAAAAAAGAAAAACACCTCCCCCAATCTTTGTGGATTAGCTCTGTGATTGTACTTCTTTAACCCTTTGCCAGGCCTTTTTCAACTTTCCCTCAGTCTTTACTTCCCGCTTGCTTTAAGCCTCAGTATCAGTCAGTGATGAAAGCTTGGAGTCTTTTCACGACTTTTTTGTGCAGGCATCCTCTGCTAGGCATGTGAGTGGCTTTCTAAATCACCAATAAACAATTTTAATTGCCCTAAGTTTCCAAAGACGCTCTTTCCCTGCTCTTTCTCCCAGAGCTTAGGTGGTCTGTTGTATTTCTCAACAATAATCTTTTGTCCCAGGTGGCTCAGGTGTTTTTATTTACCTTAAAATATATTTGAACAATGTCTGCTACTTTTCTGACCTGGCTGACTTCTAAAGTATATGAAACAGATACAAGTGCCTTGAAGCAGTCCTTCAGGTAGCCCCCAGACAAATTAGAATAGGTAATACGATAATTTACAAATAAGGTCTACTCCACTCTCTCCAGACCCAGGGACCCAGGGTCCCATCCTGAGAACACCTATGGACATCTGGAAGTCTGCTGCTGCCCCAAGGATAGGGCAGAGCAAGGACAAATAAGAACACCATAAAGCTTTCTTACTGTTCTTTCTTCCTATTTCTTATTTCTATTTCATTTATACCTAGCACACAGTAAATACTTGGTAAATATTTGTTGAATAAATAAATTAAGGAATGTAGGTTTCCACTGATTGCTTTGATAGCCCCTTAATATAATAAAGAGGCTAACAACAGAAGCAAAGAAGGAACAGGAGAAGTTGTGAAACAGAAGTGAGATTTTAAAGAGATTAAAGAGAAAATAAACCATTAGAAAATTATTTAAAATATTAATGTTTTCAAAGGAAGAAGTATAAAGAGTTTTTAAAAGAATAAAGTGAAAAGAAAAGACAGGAGAAAGAGGCCCGGAAAAGAGTCTAGAAATGGAGATTATATCAATAAAAATAACTAAAAGTATCAAAAAAAGTGGTGAAAATAAAATATAACAGATAAAAACTCAAATAGGAATAAACTTAACCAATGATGTACAGCACTTGTATTCAGAAAACTGTAACTCAATGTTAAAAGAAATAAAAAAAGCCCTAAATAACTGGAAGAACATTCCATATTCACGGATTGAAAGACTAAATATCATTAAAATGTCAATTCTGCTCGAATTGATATACAGATGCAATGCAGTCCCGATAAAAATTACATTAAAAAAAAAATGGAGAACACAATCATCAAATTTATTTGGAAGGGTAAGAGGTCCTGAACAGCCAGAAACATCATAAAAAGTAAAAGCAAACCCTCATCTCTAGACTTTAAATCATATTACCTAAATGTTGTGGTAAAAACAGCATGGTACTGGCATAAAGGCAGGTACATAAGCCAATGGAAGCAAATTTATGGTGCAGAAACAGACCCTCACAGGTATAGTCGAGTGAGTTTTGACTAGCATGTCAAACCCACACAACTGGGGCAGAACAGTCCATGCAAGAAAAGGTGCTGAAAGAATTGGATATCATAGCTGAAAGGAGGAAAGAGGATCCCTATCTCACACCTTATCCAAAAATTAACTCAAAATGGATCAAAACCTAAAAATAAAAGCAAGAACCATAAAACTTCTAGAAGAAATTGTAGGAAAACATCTTCAGGACCTGGTGGTAGATGGTGGATTCTTAAAGGAGATCAGAGGAGGACTGAGATGGACTACTGATGTTTAATGTATGTAGGAGTTTTTATTAGCTTTACTGTAAAAGTATGGAAATGTATGGAGTGGATGGTAACACATAGTAATAGCTAGTTTATAAATGGGAATGTGGCTGAAAATGGTAGTCTAGGTATGTAAATGCCAATTGACAGAATGATAGAGAATAATCTAGGAACTGAAAAGAACAGTAAACCAAGAGGTGGATAAAAAAAAAAAAAAAGGTGGATGAGAATTGCACTTGATGGTACAGATGCAAGACTGTCTTTTGTGAGCTAGAGCAAATGTACATCTTACTGCAGGGTGTTGGGAATGTGAAGAAGCATGGGAAAAATATACCTGAAGTGACCTATGGACTGTGGTTAGCAGTAATAATATAATATTCTTGCGTCTATATAAAAGATGCACTGTGTTGATAATGAAGCAGTATAGAAAATGTGAGCCAAATGTACACTATGGACATGGTAATAATCAGATCATATTATCTTATCTGTAGCAAATGTTCCACCACAGTGTGGTGTGTTGATGGAATGGTGTTGTTTGGAAATTCTGCACATGTGCATGATTGTTTTATAAGTATACAACTTCTGTCATAAAAAATATATTTAAAACATAATAATAGGGTCAGTTGGAGGAAAACACATCAAATGTAAGATAAGGACTATGATTAATAGTAAGATTTTGACTATTCTTTCATAATTTGTAACAAATATCCCATGACAATTCGAAGTGTAGGTGGAGGGTTGATGTATGGGACCCCTGTATGATGTTATGCATGTTTGCTTTGTAAGTTTACAACAATTACTATATACTTAGTTGTTTACGTATGTTCATATATAGATTATGTAAAGATAATAATAATAGGATTGGTTGCAGGGAAAATACTTTGGTTGGTAGTAATATTTTGACAATACTCTTTAATCATTAGTTAAAAAGGTTTAATAACAATGCAAGTTATTGGTGGGAGGGTGAATTATGAGAGTCCTGTATAATGTTATATATGTTTGTTTTGTAAGTTCACAATTATTATTATACCCTTATTGTTTATATATGTTTATATATGAGTGATATACTTTAATAAATTAATTTTGAAATAAAGAATAAAGACAGTTAGCACATGTCACAGTAAATCCTATATCTAGAAGTTACTTTAGAAGTAATCACATTCTCTTTAATTTTACCAGTGAGGACTCTAAGGTAAGATAATTAAATGATGTGCTCAAGTTCTCTGCTACTTGGTAGTAGAATGTATTTTCTCATTTATAAAACAAGAATCATTGTATGGTAGTAGCTACCTCATAGTTATTTTGAGTGATTACTGACTTAAATTCTTTTCCTTCTGAAAATTTTTAAGCTGGTAAGCAATATAAATTTACATATTTTAACATTTTTGAGCTGCTAATTAATGGCATAATAACATGTCACTGAATCAGATAAGTAACATTTGAAGAGGAAAAACATAATTAGCCTTTAAAAAGTGTTGTAAAATTCCTCTAGTCTAGCAAGTCACTTGTGTCTTGTCTTGTTTAATAGAATAAGTGGGTGTTTTTAAAGTGCTTTATAAGATTTCATTTACTCTGTGTACTAAAGTAGATTTCTTACATTTTTATTCTTAGAAGGGAGCTTAGAAGGGGTTCATTGAATAAATTTCTGAGAATCTTTTCAAAGCTGGGCCACCTATGTACCACCTAAATGATAATTAAGTGTGCACTGGCCTATATAACTAGGGCACTAGAACTCTTGGGAGCCTAGGTTTGATTAAAACCTTAGCATTCATTTATTTATTAGATAAATATTTATTTCCCTTTTCCCTTTTATATAAGAACTCTTCAAAAGCATCATCTCTACTTACTATTGCTACTCTTCCCATTTCTTTTTTTTTTAAGATTTATTTATTTATTTCTCTCCCCTTCCCCACCCCAGTTGTTCTCTGTGTCCATTTGCTGCGTGTTCTTCTTTTGTCTGCTTCTGTTGTTGTCAGCGGCATGGGAATCTGTGTTTCTTTTTGTTGCGTCATCTTGCTGTGTCAGCTCTCCGCGTGGGCGGCGCCATTCCTGGGCAGGCTGCACTTTCTTTCGCGCTGGGTGGCTCTCCTTATGGGGTGCACTCCTTGAGGGTGGGCTCCCCTGCGCATGAGCTCCCCTACGCGGTGGCACCCCTGCATGGCACGGCACTCTTTGCGCATATCAGCATTGGGCATGGGCCAGCTCCACGCGGGTCAAGGAGGCCCAGCGGTTGAACCGCGGACCTCCCATGTGGTAGACAGACGCCCTAACTACTGGGCCAAGTCCGCTTCCCTCCATTTCTTCTTGGACTCATTCCTATCTGGCTTTTGCCCCCAGCATTTCACCAAAATTCTTTTATCAATGTCATTAATGACCTCCATTTGCTAATTCAAATGGTCAGTTCCAGTCCTTTTTCTACCTTACACATCAACAGTGTTCAATACCATCGATTATTCTCTCTCCCTTGAAACACTTCTTAGCTTCTAAAACATATACTCTACTCCTTCCTCAGTGAATGTTCCTTCCAAGTTTGTTTTCCTGTTTCCTCCTGATGTCACAATTTAAAAACTTTGGAAATAGTCCTTGGATGAGTTCTCTACACTTAAGTCCCTTTGTAATTTCATTTGCCTCCTGGCTTTAAAGATCTACTCCTGATGGTTCCCTGAACTCAAGGCTCATATATCCAACTGTCTACAAGTTTACTTGGATGACTATATCTCAAACTTAACCTTGTCCCAAACCTGTACATTTTCCTTACAAATCTGCTCTTCTCAAAGACTTCCTAGCTCATGAAATGGTAACTTCATTCTTCAGTTTCTTTAGTCAGAAAACTTGGTGTAGCCTTTGACTTCTTTTTTTCTCTCATGGCGCACATCCATTCCATCAGCAAATCCTATTAGCGCTAAAATATGTCTTAACCTTGGTCCAGGATGCTATCATCTATTGCCTGGATTATTGCAGTAGCCTCTCCTAATTGATCTTTATGCTTCTACTGTCACCTTCTACAGATTGTTCTCTACACAGCAGGCAGAATGACCCTGTAGAAATGTAAGTCAGATAGTGGTTTCATATCTCACTTGCAATAAAGGTGAAGTACTTGTGATAGCTACACAATCAGATCCCCCTCTTCATTCCACCTACCCCACTCTACAGCTGTTTATTAAATTCCTTGCTGTTCTTCCCATCTTAGAACTTATTCTTTTGAACTTGGCTGTTCTCTGCCTGGGAGGTTTCTGTCTTGCCATACCTACATGGCTCACTCCCTGTACTCCCTCAGATCTTAGCTCAAATATCAGAGGGGTCCTTCAGCGACCACCCTATTTAAAATTCACCTTCTTATGGCCAGCCTTACCTATTCCTTCCTCTGCTTTATTTTTCTCTATAGCACTTACCACTACCTGACAAATGGTTCACTGATTTAGTTATTGTCTGTCTCCCTCCACTAGATTATACTCAGTTAACACAGAGATTTTTATGTTTTGTTCCTCTCTTGTTTTTCTTCCTAATGCCTAGAATTCTAAACATTTTAACATTGCCTACTAATCCATGGTATAGTAAAATCTCCATGAATTGGTATTTGTTGAGTGAATTTATTGAGCCTCTATGCTATAGGTGTTATGCAAAATAAAGAGTTTGGAATAAGACATACCTCCTCACAGAGTTTACAATCAAATCGAGAACCATTGACTTGTTAAACTATATCCCAGGAGAAAACAAAAGGATTGATTGCTAGATTTTAAAACTTGTTTGAAGTCTCTCCTAGATTTGGACTGTTAAAGATCAAATTAAGTGATGAAATTTATAGCCTTTTAACGATTCCTGGCATATTAATATAGAGCTTAATAAACTACAATGGCATATAAGCAAATCCTCAGGGTAATGGTTCCAAGTTGCCTCAGTAACACGTGTTAGGCCAATGCATGTCATGAAATCAGTTTAGTGGCATTTTTTAATATTTACTTTGGATCTTTTGCACATTACATAAATAATATGTTTGAGATTTATACTGTTATTTTATCACACATTGTAAAAAGTAAATGGTTTTATGAAACTGTGTGTAAATATAGACAGATGTATGTTTGTTCAGAGCTTTATAAAGTTTGTTTCTTAGTATTATTGCATATAAAATATTTTCTTTTCTGGGAAATCATGACATTGTTAATTCTCTTTTTAAAACAAGTTACTATGTTTATGATATCACAATATTATTTCATAATATAGTTTGCTTCTATTGAATATGTAAAGTTTGAGAATCATAAATAAAGCTTTTGTCATAAAGACAGTTTTTTAAAATCTTAATAAAAGTTGGAGTTTAAATATAAAGTATGGAGCTTTTCCCAAAGGCTAGAAGTAGAATGTATACCTGTTTATATTTATCACTCACAGTTGTCATTTAAAATGTGAATAATTTTAGAAAATTAACTTTTATGTGTATTTCAAATTTTGTTCATTGTTTCAAATTACTAAAATTTTATAAAGTTGTGTTTTTAGTAAGTTAAATTTAAATAGGACTTCAGCCATTTAGTTTTAAAGCAGGCCCTTTATAAAAAATCTGAATTTACACTAAAAACAATTGGGGAGTGATAAGTTATACATTGCTTTTTATTGAAAAGACTTTATTATAACAAAGAAAATTTATACAGGAAACATTTAATGTAACTTCAAAAGTCCCTGATATTCACATCACCATAACATATGAATTTTTCATCTTTGTGTCTTCCAAATACATAAATGAATGTATTTAGTTACTGTGATTATTAGACACAATTCTTTTTGTGCAAAGTATTACAACAGACTATCTTTAAATAGCAGGCAACTTGCCAAGAACATTTTAAAATGTGTAAAAGTTGGCTGTCATATTTTTATAAAGTGAAGTTGTACCTGCACAGATTCAAACCTTAAAATTATTTGATTATACTTTAATTTTTTTACCTGTCTCTTTCTCATTTCTCAGCACATAAATGCACATCATGCTTACGAATCTCAGATCTCGTCGATGGCAAAGGCCATGTCTAGATTAGAAGAAGAACTTAGACGTCAAGAAGATGAGAAGGCAGTAGTGTTAAATGATTTGTCATCTCTTAGAGAACTTTGCATTAAACTTGATTCAGGCAAAGATATTATGACTCAACAATTGAATTCTAAAAGCCTTGAGTTTGAGAGGGTAAGAACTAAATAAATATAGTCATGGCATATTTTATTAAGCCCTCCTTTATTTGTTTTGCTTTATCATTCACTACCCAACATATCTTTTCCGCTTTAGAGGAGTTACTTTTGACAGGACTTTAAATTTGGCTACTAGGTTCTTTGCCAAGATTTCTCTGGCAAACATGGTAATGAAATTAGGTGTTCCCTGTTTGAGGTAAATGGGTATTTAGGAGAATCTGAATATTCTAATTATAGATTATAAATTGGCACATATCATACATTTCTTTTTCTGTTTGAAAGTAAGACTGCAATGAAGGATTGAGCAGCTTATTGGTTCCTAAGTTGAATATTTTTCCTGATAAAAATCTCAAGAAGTTTAAATCTTGGATTTTAAACTTTTATTTAGACTTTTATTTTAAAAGTCTTAACTAACTAGAACCTCCCATTCCCAACTGAGGTGAATATGGGTGTTTTAAATTTTCACTCACCTAGTAGTATATTTATTTTTAATTACTGAGAGTAAAGTACTGACTCAACTATGTAATCAGAGTACAGATTTTTAATAGATCAGAGGGGACTCATTGCTGATAAATTTTAGGATTTCATTGTAAATGACCTTCTCTTGAAAAGGTGGCCTGAGTGAAAACTCCTTGAGGATTGGAGTAGGTCTCATTGCCAAATAAATCCTTAGGAAAAATAGTAAAAATTATTTTGAAGATAAGGTGCATTTCTTATAATGTAATAGTTCAAAATCTTTAACCAGTATCCAAAATGGAGCGACTGATAGGTATGTAGTGCTGCAGAATTAAAGGATAAAGAATTTTTTCAGAGTAACAAATTGTGCTGAAGTAATCTTACTCTGTTTTTCTTATAGGTTGCAGCAGAATTAGAAAATGTAAAGGCAGAAGCAGAACTGTTAAAAAAACAATTGTCAAGTGAGAGACATACAATTAAAAACCTGGAATCATTATTGGCTACAAATAGGGATAAAGAATTTCATTCTCATTTAACTTCCCATGAAAAGGATACAGAAATTCAGATACTTAAAGAGAAATTAACCCTTTCAGAAAGCAAACTGTAAGTGTATTAAACCAACCTATATGAAGAAAAGAGCTTGTCAGAAATATTTTCTTTTGGTTTTGCAAGGGAGTGGAGGGGGTGAACAAAACCAAAGTATTTGAGTTAAGTGTCTGCTTCTTTTGGAAATTCAGGGAAGTAGTTAGAGATATCATGTATGGAGATGTAGACTGGAAAGCTTCAACACTAGTAGTAGCCATGGGAGTGAATGAGAGGAGTGAACTTTAAAAAACTACCTAAGTTTAAGGGGTGAACAGAGGAGTCATTGAAAGAGTATTTCAGAAGGGATAGTAAACTGTGTCCCATGCTATAGATAAGAAAAAAGAACAGACTATGAGATTAGATCCTCATTAAGTGTATTATTACTTGTAAGAGTTTGATGATGGTGTTTTTAAGATGGAGAAGTTTGGGCGTATTTTTTAGAAGAGGGAAGAAAACCAGAGTACATATTACCAGTGGGGCAATTAGCTTTTAAAAGCAGTTAAAAATATTTCTCTTTATGACTCATGAGTCAACAAAGAATAGATGAAGATACTTTACATCTTGATTTTATAGTTCCTGTCTTCTTTAAATTAGTATCACCAGCATTGCTCCATTGCCTAGCATGTATCAAGAGCTCAATGAATGTTTGTTAAATGAACCAGGTGAATAAAAAAGAAAAATATAACAGAAGCCTAGAGGATTATTACTTAAATACCTTTTTTTTTTTTTAAGATATATTTATTTCTCTCCCCTTAACCCCTCCCCCTGTTGTCTGCTCTCTGTGTCCATTAACTGTGTATTCTTCTGTGACTTCTTCTGTCCTTATCAGCGGCACCAGGAATCTGTGATTCTTTTTGTTGCGTCATCTTCTTGTGTCAGCTCTCCGTGTGTTTGGCACCATTCTTGGGCAGGCTACACTTTCTTTCGCGCTGGGCGGCTCTCCTTATGGGGCGCACTTCTTGCACATGGGGCTCCCCTACGCGGGGGACACCCCTGCGTGGCAGGGCACTCCTTGCACACATCAGCACTGCGCATGGGCCAGCTCCACAGGAGTCAAGGAGGCCTGGGGTTTGAACCGTGGCCCTCCCATGTGGTAGGAGATGCCCTATCCATTGGGCCAAGTCCACTTCCCTTATTTAAATGTCTTGATCTTCTTCCATTCTTAAGCATAACCTCCATTTGTACTAATAACAAAAAGAAAAATCTATAGGACTTGATTCTGTGAAACAGTGTTACTAATTTCTTTGATTTTTGTTTGTTTTTAAGAGCTAGTCAAAGCCGGGAAAACACCCTACTGAGAACCAAAATGGCACAATTACAAACAGAATCTGATGTTATGAAAAGGCAAATTTCAACTGAAAGATATGAACGGTAAGGAAAATTTTTATCACTGGACAGTGTTTTTATATTTCCTGTTCTAATTCAAAAAAGATTTAATATGACTTGTAAATAGCAAACTCTTTTTTAGCAGTACTTAAGAGAAATTCCTTTGGTGAGTCTCCCTAAAAAGGCAAAAAGTGCAAGATGGTAGAGTAAGATGCTTCAGGGCTCCATCCTTCCATAGAAACTTTGAACAACTAGCAGGAATTGGCAGAAGCATGCTTCTCAGAACTCCAGGAAACATTTAACAGGGTGAGCGCTGCGTCAAGAAAAAGATTTCTTAAAAGCAATAGGGGGAAGTGGATGTGACTCAAGTGATTAGGCAGCACCTTCCCACATTGGAGATCCCGGGTTCAGTTCCCAGTGCCTCCTAAAGAAATAAGGAAGATGAACAGACACAGCAGATGCAAACAATGCAGGACCAGTGGGGAAATAAATAAATAAAATAAACCTTGGGGGGAAAAGCAGTAGGATCTCATGATGCCGTGGCTGGCCCCTCCACCATTCTTTACTTTCTTGGTGCAGAGCCAGCCCACACTCCCAGTGTGAGTCCCTGGTCCTGGTTCCAGAGGGAGCAGAATAGCTGTCATACACATACTGGGAGCATATATGACTGGTGGTGGCCTGAGGGATTTGCACTTAGAAGGCAGATCAAGGAACTCCTTTGGAATGCTGTGGAAAAGCAGTCAAGCTGTGCTGCCTGGGAGAAGGGATTGTTGAATGTGGGACATACGGTACAGTGCTCAGGACCATAAGAAACTTTCCTAGGGAAGAGGGGATATTCAGAGCCATTTTAACCATTTTAACTGGAGAATTCCTGTTAAATTGGCCACCAGAAACACATGCCCAAAACTAGAGGCATGCACAGAACCCCAATGCTTTGGCCCCAAGCTATTCTCCAAACTCATTTTACAGATTAGCCCTGAAGACAGCACTTGTACTGGTAAATGTGTAAACTAGGAAAGGGGTTTTCTTTTTTTCTTCTTTTTAAAAATTTTGTTAGCTTCTAGCATTCAAAGAAATTTCTGTCTTAATGCTAACTTCTGAGTCTAAATTCCAACAATAACACATTGAAATATGAAAATGTCTAGGTTTCAACAAAAGATTACAAAACATACAAAAAAATAAGAAGTGAAGGTCCTGGCAAAGGAGAAGATTAAAATATTAGAAACCATCAATGAGAGAACCTAGAGTTGGGACATACCAGATGAAAACTTTTAAAATACCATCCTAAATATGCTCAAAGAGCTCAAGGAAAATAGGGGCAAAGACTAAAGGAGGGAAACAGATTTGGCTCAACAGATAGAGTGTCTGCCTACCACATGGGAGGTCCAGGGTTCAAACCCAGGGCCTCCTGACCCGTGTGATGAGGTGGCCCATGCGCAGTGCTGATGCGCACAAGAAGTGTGCCCTATAAGGCAAACCACACAGCATGAAGAAAGTGCAGCCTGCCCAGGAGTGGCGCTGCATACACAGAGAGCTGACACATCAAGATGACCCAACAAAAAGAGACACAGATTCCAGGTACCACTGACAAGAATACAAGCGGACACAGAAGAACACACAGCAAATGGACACAGAGAGCAGACAACTGGAGGAGGGGAAGGGAAAGGTAGGGGAAAGAAATAAATAAACCTTTTAAAAAAAGAACTAAAGGAAATCAAGTAAACAATAGATGAATTTAACAAGAACTAAGGGAAATCGAGAAAATGATAGTTGAACACAAAGAGTATCAATAGAGAGGTAGAAATTATGAAAAGGAACCAAACAGCTCTGAAGACTACAGTATTAAATTAAAAATTCCTTGGATTCAACAGCAGGTTGGAGTTGGCAGAAAAAGAATCAGAGGACTTGAAGATAGGACAATTGAAATCATACCATCTGTGGAACAAAAGGAAGAATGAATGGGGAAAAGTTGAACAGAACCTGAGGAATCTGTGGGACACCATCCAGTGTACCAGTGTATGTATTGTGGGAGTCCCAGAAGGAGAAGGAGTCACTGAAAACATCCAAAATTTAGCAAAATACATTAATATACAATCTAGGATGCTCCACGCATTCCAAGCAGGTAAACCCAAATAGACCCACCCCATGGTGTATTATAATCAAATTATCAAATGCCAATGATAAAGAGAGA
The DNA here is from genome assembly GCF_030445035.2 of Dasypus novemcinctus. Lineage (NCBI taxonomy): Eukaryota > Metazoa > Chordata > Mammalia > Cingulata > Dasypodidae > Dasypus > Dasypus novemcinctus. Next base: position 151,850,180 of record NC_080673.1, on the reverse strand, counting down.
ATTCTGAAAGACACAAGAGAGATGCAACATGCCATGTATAAGGGAGCCTCAAAAAGATAGTGTCACTTTCTCATAGGAAACCATAGAGGCAATAAGGCTGCGGAAGGACATATTTAAAGTGGTAAAAGCAAAAAATTGCCAACTAATAATTCTAAATTTAATGAATCTGCAAAACTGTCTTTCACAAATGAGAGAGAGATTAAATCATTAAATGAGATTAAATGAGAGAGATAAACAAAAACTGAGGAAATTCATCACTGCTAGATCGGTCCTCCAAGAGAGGCTAAAGACAATTCTGCAGGTTCAAAGGAAAGTAAAATGGGCAATAAAAAGAAGCCACATGAAGTAAGGTTAGTCATGGGTAAATGTAAATGCTAGTAGTTTTGTGCTTTTTATTTGTAACTCCACTTTTTACTTCCTCCAGAATCAAAAGGAATGCATTAAATGTAATGAGAAATTAGTGGTTTAGAATGCATACTGTATAAATATGTAATTTGTAACAAGAACTACATAAAGGTGGGGGGGTATGGAGGAGTACAGGAACATACTCTGTATATATTCCTTTTTTTCCCCTTCCCCTCTCCCACCTTGTTTTTGCTGTCTCTGTCATTTGCTGTGTCATCTTCTGTATCTCTTTCTCTTTTTTGTCTTCTCTCTCCTCTAGGATTCACCGGGATTCAATTCTGGGAACCTCTAATGTGGAGAGAGGTACCCTGTCAGTTGCACCACTTCAGTTCCTGGTCCCTGCTGCGTTTCACCTTGACTCTCCCCTTTTCTCTTTTTTGTTGCATCATCATCTTGCTGTGTGACTCACTTGCGTGGGAGTCACGCGGGCACTTGGCTTGCTGCATGGGCACTGGCTCACCACACAGGTACTGGCTCACCAGGCAAGCGTGCTTTCTTCTCTTCTTTTTTACCAGGAGGCCCCAGGGATTGAACCCAGGTCCTCCCATATGGTAGGCTGAGGCCTTATCACTTGAGCCACATCCACTTCCCTGTATATATTCAAGTTAAGTTGATGTCAAAGCACATGAGATGGTTATAGATTTAGAATGTTAAATTTAAGCCCCACAGTAACTACAAAGAAAATATCAGAATATATAAATTCATAGAGACAGAAATTGGTATAGATCACCAGGGGAGTGGACAGGGGAAATGGGGAATTAATGCTTAATGGGTATTGGATTCCTGTTTGGGGAGATGGGAAAGTTTTAGTAATGAAAGGTGGCGAAGATACCACAACATTGTAAATGTTATTAATCCCAGTGTAAGTTGTACTTGGGAGTGATTGAGATGGGAATATTTATGTTCTATATATGTTCCCACATTTTACAAACAAAGGAAAGAATAAGGAGACAGTGACCAGGGCAATACATGATCCTGGATGAAATCTAACAAGGGAGGAAAGAAGGCTCGAAAGGTCATTATTGGAACATATGAAAAAATTGAAATATAGAATGTAAGCTTTATATTGGTGTTAAATTTCTTGAACTGATAATCATACATAGATGGATACATAATGAAAATCCTTGTTCTTAGGAAATGTTCATGGCAGTATTAAGTGTTCAAGGACCATGATGTATACAACCTCCACTCAGGTGATGAGAAAATGGATTGATAAACAGATTGACAGACCCAAAGATAGATTGATGAAAAGATTGAATAATAGTATAAACGTTGCAAAATGTTAAAATAGGGTGTCTTCAGGGTGGGGAGGAATAAGGTTATATTGGAGTCTTCTGTATGGGGTTTACATTATTTTTGTAAATGTCCTATAAGTTTAGTATTTAAAATTTTTAAATTTAAAATTTTTAAAAATGAATAAGGCCACAAGTGTTGTGGAAGTTAACATCCCTGCTGTAAACAAAAAGTAGCAAATACTGCATTAATGTTTCCTATACCATTCCTCAAGACAAAATGGGGCATTATGTCAGAGTTTAGATAAAGAACCAACAAGCTAGTGGGGTTTCTACAGGGGCTTAAAATAATACAGTCCAAGTAGGAAGCTCTAAATACAAATCATCTGATTAATCCTCCCAACTCTTATTATGCCTGTATTACAGATAGAGAAACTGAGTTTTAGGACTGTAAATTCATTTGCCCATAGTCACACAAATAGTAAATGGAGAACCAAGACTGAAATCTCAGTTCTAAAGAACATGCTCTTAACTTTCTTAAATATATTCCCCATAGCTTACTTGTATTTCAGTTTATTTGCTTTATTGTGTTGAAAAATTTATTTCCCAGGTGATACAAACAGGAATGAGTCCTGTTTTAAGAGTTTAAATTGAAGTCTAACTTGCAAATGAAGTGTCAAGTTGCTTCTCTTACATTAGTATTTCCTACTATATAAACACATGGATAGCAACATTCCTGAGATTTCATTCTCAAATAGTGGTCAAATTGATTATTAGATCAATTTTTGAGTTCTCTTATTCTAATCCATCTGCATCACAAACTTTTGAGTGATGTGCTAGATTTGGGGTAGAGAGGGAATCTAAGAAAACCATCTTTGGAAAGTAGATGTGGCTCAAGTAATAGAACTTCTGCCTACTGTATGGGAGGACCTGGGTTCGATCCCTGGGGCTTCCTGGTGAAAAAGAAGAGAAAGCATGCCCGTGTGGCAAGCCAGTGCCCACTCGAGTGCCTGCGTGGTGAGCCAGTGCCTGCATGAGTGCCCATGTGGGTAAGTCAGTGCCCCATGCAGCAAGATGATGCATCGAAAGAGAGACGAGGGGAGAGTCAAGGTGAAGCGCAGCAGAAACCAGGAACTGGGGTGGCACAATTAACAGGGAACCTCTTTCCCCATCAGAGGTCTCCAGGATCAAATCCCAGTGAATCCTAGAGAAGACACAGACAGCAAAAACAGCAGGCCAGGAGGGAGGGGAAGGGGGGGGAATAAATAAATAAATCTTTTTTAAAAAAGAAAGAAAACCATCTTTATGCTTCCAAAGATAAATGAAGCCTGAGATTGCAGCAATGAAATAAAAGCAGTGTTTTTCATTTCTTATAATTTAGAAAATCTAATTTCTGCATTTGCTAAACTCTCTCCATTCAAAGGTCCTAAATCAAACTCTGTAGCTCAGGATTAGAGACCTCAGTAGTTCCTTACCTTTTTCCATGTCCCTAATCCCCAAAAAGCCTTCAGCCACCTTCAGACTATATCTTTTCTACTCCTTACCATCCAAGTAGGTCATGATTCTTAAAGTGGGTAATATCACTCCCACTCCAAGGGTACCAAATTGGTGCTGGGGAGGGGAGTCAAAGAAAATCTTAAAAGGTGTGAATATAAGCTCAAGCAGTTGGGCACCTGCTTCCCATGTACAAGGTCCCAGGTTTGATCCCTGGTACCTCCTAAAAACAAAACAAACCAATTCCCATTGGGGAGCAGAGATAGCTTAGTGGTTTGAGCACCTGCTTCCTATGTCTGAGGTCCTGGGTTCATTTCCTGATACCTTCTAAAAAATAAAACAACTTAGGATAGTACAGTGGGCTGTAGACTTATAAAGAGGCACAGTACATAAACAGATATCTAGTGTATCAGTAGTAATAAAATGCCACGAGGTCAGGGATAATGAGGGGGGAAATATCTAAAATGGCTCCTTTGGGGGATGACAATGTAATTAAATTGTGAAACACTGAGTCTAGTTAGAAATCCTAGATACTGATGAATGCAAGGCAGAAAAAAGCCTATACCGGAGTTTATGATTAGCCTAAAACAGAATGGCAGCACAGTCACTATGCTTTATGGGGGGAGACCCAGACACAGGAAAGAAACGTAATACAGAGAGAATGGACAATTTCATTTCTGGCATTGGGAATTTTGAGGTAGAAAGAAAGGCTAGATTTATAGGCAAGAGGCAATGGGAAAAGAAGGGATAAAGGAGAGAAACAACCAACCTGGAAAATCTTTTCATAGAATGGGGGTAAATATGGTCCTAGGGCATAAGTTAGAAGTTAGCTAAGTACAAATAACACATGATCTATCTACCTCCTATACTAAGTATAAGTGATTTTCTTTGAATTAATAGGAAGAAGGTTGCCATGAAAGAGTAGTCTGACAGTCTACAATACCAAAGAATAAATTGAATACATTTTATTACTTGTCCAATATTTCTAAATTCAGCTTAATATAAAAATGCAAAGAGCCTGTTGGTATTCTGTCTATACAATAATCTAAATATTACTGTTTTCATTATGGGCCAGGCACTATGCCAAGTATCAGGAATACCAAATCAAATGAGGTGCTTGTTTTAGTTTGCTAGGCTGCCTAAAGCACATACCATAAAATGGGTTGACTTTGAACAGTAGGAAGTTATTCGCTTACAAGCTTTCAGTTTTGATACTGAAGAAGAGGTTCAAATCAAGGCATCACCAGGCAACACTTTCTCCCTGAAGAATGAGTACCAGCAATCCTGGACTTCTCTGCTACATGGCAAGGCACATGGCAGCATCTGCTGATTTCTCCTTTCTCTCCTGGGTTTCATTGCTTTCAGCTTCTTGTTTCTGTGGCTTTCTCTCTCTCTCTCTCCGTATTCATCTCTTTTATAAAGGACTTCAGTAAAAGGATTAAAACCTACCCTGGGCCATGCCTTAACTGAGGTAAACCTAATTAAACAGTCTTGCTTATAATTGGTTTACACCCACAGGAATGGATTAGCTTTAAGAACATTTTTCTGGGGTATGTAAGTTTCAAACCACTACAGTACACAAATGAAAAATAGACTCCCAAGGCATCCAGTATAATGAGGAAGACATACATACAGACAATTTTAAAAGTTTTGAACTTCAGAAATGGAGATGGATGTATGATTTTATGGGAACACCAAAGAATGGATCCCAGTCTACCTGGAATCATTATAGAAAGGTCAATGTAGGGAATCTTAGATACCCAGTAGAAACTTATATTTGTATGTGTAGTACAGGACAGGACTGGAAAAGTAGATTTAGGAGAGTCATTGGCAAATAAAGCATGGGAGAAGCAAATGTAGACCTAGTTCTGGGGAATGCCAATGTTTAAAGTGTAGGTAGAAGAAAATAATTAAGTAAAAGAACCAAGAAATTATCATCTAAGATGGTAGAAAGACAACAACAGAGGGTAGTGTCATAGAAGCCAAGAGTAATTAACATTGTCACCTCCCACAAGAAAAGTCAAGTAGCTTAGGAATTTGCTTCCTAATGTACAGGCTGATAGGTTCATTGCAAATTTTTAAAGTATGAAAAAAATAAATTATTAAGTTCTGCTTTCTGTAAACACTATTAACGTTTTGGAGTTTAATGTCTAGTCTAGTATTTATATGTGAACCTGTGTGTATACTTACAATCCTGTTTTATCACATACTTTTTCACTAAATATATTATGAGCATTTTGCTTCTAATATAATATTTTGATGATTGCCTACTCTTCCAACATGGTTTACCATAATTGTTTAAAACAATTTCTTATGATACTTTTTCTATTTTAATTAAAGTCTTTTAACTACTCAATAAATTATACACAGATGTAGAATTTAAAATTAGAAATACTAATTAACTTAATAGAAAATAATTAGTAACAGGTTTTTCAGGATGCTTGCCATTAACTCTTTTGTTTGATCTTTATCAACAGAGAACGAGCAGTACAAGAAATGCATCGACATGGTCTTTCTACACCGCCCCTTAGTTCTACTCTGAAATCTCCTCCACAATCTCCTGAACATACAGATTCATAATTACCAGAAAGGTATGTATGTGTTTTAGTCTGTTAGGCTGCCAAAAGCAATATACCAGAAAGGTTTTTACAATGGGGATTTATTAGTTTAGAAGCTTACAGTTTTGAGGCTGTGAAAATGTCCACATCAAGGTATCATTAGGTGATTATTTCTCCCCAAAGACCAGCTGCTGGTGATCCTGGACTCCTCTGTCACCTGACAAAGCACATGGTGGTGGCTGCTGGTCTCTCCCTTCTCTTCCTGGTTTTGTGGCTTTCAGCTTCTGGCTGCCCTGGCTTTCCCTCTTTTCCTTTCCATATTCATCCCATTTATAAAGAGCTCCAGTAAAAGGATTAAGACTCACCCTGGGCCATGCCCCAACTGAAGTAATCTAATCAAAAGGCCCTATTTACAATAAATTTACACCCACAGGAATGGATTAGCTTTAAGAACACGATTTTTCTGGGGACCATACAGCACTTTTTTTTAAGATTTTTTTTCTCCCTCTCCACCCCCCCCCCCCCCCGCCCATTGTCTGTTCTCTGTGTCCATTCACTGTGTGTTCTTCTGTGTCTGCTTGCATTCTTGTAGTGGCACCAGGAATCTACATCTCTTTTTTGTTGTGTCACCTTGCTGCATCAGCTCTCCCTGTGTGCAGCATCACTCCTGGGTGAGCTGCACTTTTTTCGTGCCAGGCAGCTCTCCTTGCGAGGCGCACTCCTTGCACATGGGGCCCCCCTATGCTGGGGACACCCCTGCGTGGCACGGCAGCACTGCATATAGGCCAGCTTACCACACGGGTCAGGAGGCCCTGGGTATCAAACCCTGGACCCTCCATATAGTAGGCAGATACTCTATCCGTTGAGCCACAACCGCTTTCCAGAACCATATAGCATTTAAACCATCACAATATCAAATACCAACAACAGGCAAAACTAATTTAATTTTCTGATAAAATTCAGAAAATAATTTCCTTTGTTTCAGGAGAGGAAATTTGTAGGAAAGGTCTTCAGGGAAACTTTCTGGAAAAATAGAAATGTTCTTTATTTTGATGGTAGTGGTTACAGGGTATATACAATTATTCAAACTCATTAAACTAAACACTTAAGATCCAAGCTGTTTATTGTACGTAAATTATGCCTCAAATTGAAAAGAGAAGACATCTACATCAAAATGTTAAATAATGTAATGTTAAATTCAGAGTACAAATAATAGATGGGAAAGTGTGAACGGTGACATAGAAACAAGAATGCACGTGGCAAGGTATAGATCCAGTCTGACAGGAATGGTAGGTTACGGAGGAATAAGAAGAGGAACAAATTTGAAAGGTAGAGTGGGATATGTAGAATATATTGAATGTAAGGCTAAATTAGAGATTGTAGGCTTGTTCCTGTAAATCATGGGGAGCCATAGACAGTCCTCCTGAGAACATATTGGGTACAAGCTCAGGGTAAAGATGAAGCACCGTTTCTGGTGGATTAACGTCACAACTGTGTTTGGGGCTATACTGGGGAGGGTTAAAACCAGAGGTAGAGACCAGTAAGTTGTGTGAAGTGATGACAGTTTAGAATCAGTTTAATAATTATTGAAAGCTAGGACAGATTTTTAAAAATTAAATTATTATATACCTTCAGAAAAGTGCCATATCATAGGTATACAGTTCAGTGAAGTTTCACAAAATGAAGACACCTGCATAACCTGCACCCTTCTACTCAGGAGTCTACTCTAGAAATAACAGTTACCCGTGAAAGCATAGATTCCTTTGCCTGTTTTTGAACATTATATAAGTGAAATCATACATTCTGGCTTCCTTTCCCCAACAGTTAGGTTTATGGGATTCATCCATACTTGGGTATACTTGTAGATTGTCCAAACTTATTGCATTATAGCAATCCATTGTGTGAAAGATTGCTGATGAGCATTTGGTAGCTTCTAGTTTAGGCTATTGCAGAAAGCATCATGATGAACATTCTGTCACTTGTCTGAGGGTGAACAGTAGTATGTGTTTCTTTGGGATATATACCTAGGAGTGAGGTTGCTGGGTCACTGGATATGCCTATGTTGAAGCTTTAGTAGATATGGCAAAATAGTTTCCCAAAATGGTTATAAAAAACTGGGATAGATTTAACTGAGGAAGAGCTGAAGGAATGTGAAGACTCATAGGAACAAATTGGAAAGCATTAGTCAGACCCAAGGTTTGAAATGTGGGTGACTGAATTGCAGTATCATTGACAAAAGTTGTAAACTTAGTCTTTTAAAAAGTACACATTTCTATGCTCCTTTTAATAGAATTATACAGAAGATAATTAAACATTTCCTCAATGACTCAGAATCCTCACTTTGAATATTAATTGTATGCAATGCTTTAGCATTCTGATGCCCCAGAGTTTATTGGTGTCTGTAAAGTTTAGGTCTAAATGATTCCAGATTGTTTGTTTTGTTTTGTTTTTTAATGAAAATAAAAATATTTGTTTTCCTTTTTTACTGCGAAGACCACTTCTTAATGTTGGCTATCATCACTGTGTTCTCACAACTTCTCAGCTGCTGCATTATTTTGAACAGGATTAGGTGGAGGTTCAGTTTCTCATTATAAAGACTTTTAACAGTTGTGACACAACATTTTCTCATGCTTGGTTGACAGCTTCAGTTTAGATCACATGTTGGCTAACTCTAGCATCTAGGGGATAAATTGTAAATTAAGTTTTATTGTCATAAAACCACACACTTCCATTTACATGTTGTCCTATGCTGCTTTTGTTCTATGGTAACAGAGTTGAGTAGTTACTATAGAGACCATGTGCAAAGCCTAAATTTTTTTTTTTAAGATTTATTCCCTCCCCTCCCCCCCCCACCTCCACCCTCACCCTACTGTTTTTGCTGTCTGTGTCCATTCCCTGAGTGATCTTCTGTTTCTATTTCTCTTTTTTGTTTTTTCTTCTCATCTTTCTCCTCTAGGATTCAGAGGAATTCAATCCTGGGGGCCTCTGATGTGGAGAGAGGTTCCCTGTCAATTGCACCACCTCAGTTCCTGGTCTCTGCTGCGCTTCACTTTGACTCTCCCTTTCGTCTCTCTTTTGTTGCATCATCATCTTGCTGAGTGACTCACTTGCGTGGGCACTGGCTCACCACGCAGAAATTCACACAGGCAGTTGGCTCACCACGTAGGCACTGCTCATCACGCAGGCACGCTTTCTCTTCTTTTTTACCAAGCGGTCCCATATAGTAGGCGGAGTCCTTATCTCTTGAGCTACGTCCTCTTCCCAAGCCTAAATGATTTGCTACCTGTCCCTTCACATCATGTAGCCTCAACTGTACAGCCGTGAGAAAATGAAAGTGAAAAAGACAGATAACTCCTTAGCTTTATAGAAACAGGTTTACCTTGCAGAACCCCTCATAAGAACCACTGATGTAGAACACAGTAGATTGCAGTAATCTAAAACTATGATGGATTAGAAAACTGTTCCAACCATTAACAAATTCACAGAATATCCTACTAAGATTGTTAATTGATCAGCCATTTCCATTCATATTTTCTAAATACTATCACCAAGACTAATTTTAAGGGATTTCCCTACAATCACTCAGAAATGAATAGAGCCCAACTATGAAATAATTTCCTGGTTCTGAAACAATTATATTTACCTGTGAATTACAGTATCTCATGAAATAGTTAAAATATATAATCCAATTCTTTTATACGGAACATAAAAATTAAGTGCTTTTTAATTTTGTTTTTATTCTGATTGTTGTCTCTAATATGTGCTCATTGAAAAAAACGTAAAATACAGAAACATGAAGAGGGAAACCAAAAATCACTTTTAATCCTAAAACTCGGAGATAATAGCAATTACCATTTTGGTATTCTTCCTTCCATATTTGTTTAATTTCTAATAAACACATATATGCATGTGTATACATATATAGTACTAATAAGGATCATACTCAAACAGTTTTTATCCTGTTTTTTGTTTGTTTCGTTCTTTGCGTTTTACCCTTAGTATTGTTGTAAGCATTTATTCTCATCATTAAAAACATTTTCAAAAATGCCACTTTAAAATAGTGATCTAACAGTTCATCATGCAGATATTCCATGCTTTATTTATCATTCTTATTATTGGACATTAAGTCAGCCAATGAGGTGCTAATGCAAAATACCAGAAATTGGTTGGTTTTTATAAAGCGTATTTATTTGGGGTAGCTGCTGACAGATACCAGTCCATAAAGCATAAGTTACTTCCCTCACCAAAGTCTGTTTTCACATGTTGGAGCAAGGTGGCTGTCATCGTCTGCGAGGGTTTAGGCTTCCTGGGTTCCTCCCTTCCTGGGCCTTGTGTCTCTTTCCTCTGTGTGCTTACTTCCCAGGGTCCAGCTTAAGGCTTCAGCATCAAACTCCAACATCAAAAACCCGCAACTCTGTCCTTTGCCATGCCTTTTATCTGTGAATCCCCATCCACCAAAGGGTAGGGACTCAATGCTCTACTGGCACAAGAGGTTTACTTAATTACTTAATCAAGTAAACCTATGAATCCAATATAATTTCATATGCCCAGAGGAAAAGACCAGTTTACAAACATAATCCAATATTTCTTTTTGGAATTCATCAATATCAAACTGCTACAGATGTGTAGCTTGTTTCCTGTTTTCTCCTCTTGTAAATAATATTTTGCATCAGTATTTGATAACTTGTCTGATAATTCCTTTAGTATATCATCCTAGAGTGATATAATTTCTTAATGTTTCCTTTGTGGGGTTTTCTTATTTTAATGTGTATGTTGTAATTGGCTAAGGTATTAGGTAGCACATTTAAGATAATGTTATTAGTCAAAATATTTGATTATTAACATGCTATTTGAAGACTCAAAACAAAACCTACAGTACTTGTATAAATTACATTATACTCAGACATCATATTATTCCATCTTTTGTGTAGTTTTTCTCAATTAACATGCTGTATTATCCCATTCTTTTCACAATGTTTGTATCATTAGTCTTAATGTACTCTGAGATACTTTTGTTAAGGGGAATATCTTTTTGAAATATAGAACAGTACTTCTTAACTGCTAAATAGAACTTTGTTGTGGGCACAGAGTTTTACTGGTTAAGACTATAATTTCAGTCAAAACGTTAATGAATGGCAGTTTTTCATGATAGTAACTTTGTTTACTGTTTTTCTTTCCACCTCCCCATTTTCAGAAGAAAGTCTGTATGAGTTGGCTCTGTGAACAGTAATAGAAATATTTGAATTACTTTGTTCCTGAAAATCATGAACATTGACACAGATTCTACCTCTGTCAACTTTTCTTTAAATCAGTGAATATTTACGTTTTAATGTTTGGTTTAACAGAACTTAACATACATCTGTATATTTTCATATATGTGACAGCACAAACTATGTATTAGTGATAACTGATATTATATCTGAATTTTTATTATTCCTGACTTAAAGTATTCCTCAAAGTGTGTTTAAACTGTGAATTAATATAATGTATTGTACACATTTTGCTTTAATAACCTGAGCCATGATATATGTATGCAAATATTTTTGCAGTGTTTTTCATTTTCATGCCTGTGTTTTTTAACCCATATTTTTAATGCAGTCATAAGAATTATCAGCTTTAATGCAATGCCATCATGCTTAGCTTTTTTTCTTCTAAGTGTAAAATTAATGATTCACAGATTTAATGTCTGTCATCAAGGGGAATATATTTGAGTATAGTTATATTAAAATAGCAGAAGTCTTGATAAAATAATAATTACCAGATATAATGTGCTATTGTCAGTGAGAAGAACTGTAATGGGAGGGATACATTTATGTACTGTATACAATATTTTATTATTTTGGTTATCACATGGATTCTTTATATAATACAAATTCTGTCAAAATCAAACTAAAAGCTACATCAGAGTTTTGTAAAACAGTAGAACTGAAATTTGAGACTTTCTTTTCAATAAATAAAATTCCTCAGCATATTAATCTAAAATTTCAGAGTATCAAAGTATATGGGGTAAATATAGTAAAAACATTTTGTTAAAATTCCAAAATGCATTCAGTAATATCAGTTTTTTGCTTCTAAACCTGTATAATTTATCAGTCCTCCAAGATTATATGGAAATACTGAACCTGTGGCCTAGAAATAGAAAATAACTTTTTATAATTTATTTTCAAAATTGTAGTAGTAAAATTTTAGGTATTATACATATGTTAAGAAAAGAACAGAAGTACAAAATAGAATGTCACATACAGAAACTAATCGTGTTTGAGCCATTCACATGTGAAGAAAATCCTGTTCTTTACAGATTTCATTATGACTGAGAAAGAACTTTAATATAGGAAAGTGTAAGAAGAGTCAAACCAATTACTTTGATATATTTTTATTTTGTCCTGTAATTTAATAAAACTGCATTTCTGTGTATGTGTGTATGTGTGTGTGTGTGTGTGTATCTGGGGCAGTGCTTTTTCTAAAACTAATATCCTTACATGTTCTGGTTATGGCCTTTGCATTAAGTCAATATGTATTTGGATGTGATGTGACTTGCTTTTCCACCATCTTTGTAATTTTATGTATCCTATCTCCTTTGTGTGAATTCATGTATTATAGCAAATTACAAGAGAAATGGGACTGTTTGCGATATCATATGGAAAATATTTTATTAAACATATGTAAATAAAGTAAAAAATATCTGCCCCCACCTTTTCCCCCAAAGCAAACAGTAAGACTTATTTTGTTAGTTATTTTTAATGTTTACAGTGATTTTAAAATGTGTAGCTTGCCATCATTGTTATTTTCATAACCATGATACAATTTTTTAAAATTAGTTTTCTCTTAAATTACTGAACATTATGGCCTTTTATAGATGTTTTTAAATTTTGTTTTAAGTACTTTTTAAAATTATGGATTTGACATAGATTTCCCAATAAACTTTCCAGTCAATTTATTTTCTCTTTCTTATAGTTTTTTATGGATTTTATATTATAATATTCTTTAATTCTAAAATTAAGTAGAATTTATTCAAATCAAACTTTATTATGGTAGGATATGGAGAAATGTTTGGACTTAGATGCCAGGAACCTTTTTACTGATTTCTTTTTCCAGTAAGTTTAGAATGTAAGAAGTAGAGTGAAAGTTTTTGGTCATAATCCATCCATAAAATGGTTGAACAGGCTTGTGCATGTGTGTGGATGGAGGGATATACATTTTTCTCACTTGAAAATGCTTTCTGTGATAACATAATTACCATTAGACTATGTCACCTACTGCCCTACCTTATAATTCTCTATCCTACATCAAAGTGCACACACACCCTCCATCCAGTTCTTAGAAATTTTTAGCACCTGGGTTACTCTCTCTTTCTCTACCATTACTTCTATCCTCATTCTTTGTGTGTCAGTATCTTCTTAAACCAATGGTTATTGGCCATACCTGCACGTTGCACTTTCCTGGAGAATTTTTCTATGAAAACCTTATGTCTGAAATCTACACCAGCCCAATTAAATCAGTCTAAGGGTGAAGTGTGGGCTTGTTTTGTTTAGTTTTTTGGGGGGTTCTGTAGGTGATACTCATGTGCAGCTAGGATTAAAAATGCTAATTTACAAATTAACCCATCAAATAATTTCATGACCCACTAATGGAACACAACCTGCAGTTCGAAGAACTCTGCTCTGTATCTTATCATTGCCTCCAAAATCTCAATTTCTAACATCCATAGCACCTTTCCAGGTTACTTCATTTAATATACCTATTGGAACAGTTCTTTGACTTGACTTCCAGGATCTGCGGACAATTGATTCTACCACCTATTCCTTGTCTATATTTCCATTGCCCCTCAATTTCCTTGTCCTTCTGATATGAAATTGTCTATATTGTTTATATTCAACTACTCTGCACCTGTACCTAAGTAGCTGAACATGACTGCAGAGAAACACAACCATGTTGACTCTTTTCACTAAATTTGTCACCCTGAAGCTCAAGGGCCAACAGCACTGATTAGCAATCCTTCTATATTTCCTTGGTCAATTCACTCTTTATTCTCCCCAACAAGTAATTCACATCTTATCTCTCTGAAGACTTTCTAACCTCCCTTCCTTTTCACTCTCAGCTTTTTTTTTAACTGAAAAAATAGAAACAAGAAGAAAACTTTCTCACCCTCCAAATCTATTATCACATTTCCTCCTATTATAAGATGAACCATCTCTACCCTCTAGCCATTTCCCACCAATTGTGAGCCAGTATCCATCCCTTCTGCTCAAGTCTCCTGAAATTAACCCCACATTCCTGAGACATTTTTGCTCTATTGACTTTTTCCCACTTGTATATATACCTCCCATATTTAGTTGTGCATTTTAAAACCCTCCTATACTCACAGCTACCATTACATTTTTTATACCCCTTTATAACAAAACTTCCTTGAAAAGAGTTGTCTAATATTCACTTCCTCCTCCTTCCACCCAGCTTTCTTTTTTTTTTTTTTTTAAGATTTATTTATTTATTTAATTCCCCCCCCCCCCCTCCCCTGGATGTCTGTTCTTGGTGTCTATTTGCTGCGTCTTGTTTCTTTGTCCGCTTCTGTTGTCGTCAGCGGCACGGGAAGTGTGGGTGGCGCCATTCCTGGGCAGGCTGCTCTTTCTTTTCACGCTGGGCGGCTTTCCTCACGGGCACACTCCTTGCGCGTGGGGCTCCCCCACGCGGGGGACACCCTTGCATGGCAGGGCACTCCTTGCGCACGTCAGTGCTGCGCATGGCCAGCTCCACACGGGTCAAGGAGGCCCGGGGTTTGAACCGCGGACCTCCCATATGGTAGACGGACGCCCTAACCACTGGGCCAAAGTCTGTTTCCCTCCACCCAGCTTTCTTGAATTACTCCAACCATGTTTTAATACCCATTATTCCAATGAAACTATTGTCAAGATATCAACAGCCTCAATGTTGTGAAATGCAATGGATCGTCATCTGGCTTCATTTATTCCATCTCATAGCAGCATTTGACATACTTTTCCCCTCCTTTCTGAAACATTTCATTTTACATCCCCAGTATCAAATCATTTGGGTTTCTTCCCTGCCTGCTGCCACTCACTATTGTTTGCCCTTAACTAAAGCAATTTAATTGAAGATCCCTTTACTGAATCTAACCAAAAGTTACCAGATAAAATAGGCTTACATGTACAGAAATGGGTTAGCTTAAGAACATAATTTTCTGGGGTCCACAAAAGACTAAAACTAGGACATGTAGGAATGCCCTAGAGCTCAATTCATGTATATTTACTCCCTTGCTGATAACTTGAAATTTTTTTCTTCATCCCTGTCTTTTTTCTGAATTCTAGACACATACATTTAAATGCCTATGTACTCAAACTTGTCATAGTCACACTAAACATCTCAGGAAAGTAGACCATTCTTATTGATGAGGCCCTAGTCTCTTCTCCTACATACCCCACATCCAATATATCAGTGACTCATTCTAGCTCTACCATGAACATATATCTAGAATCTGAGAGCACATCTCCCCTCCTCCAGCACAATTCTCTGAAACTAAATCATCATCTCCCTCCTGGACTACTGTGATGCCTCCTAAATAGTCTCCCTTATTCCACCCTTTCCCCTATGGTCTATTCACAAAGCAACCAGAGGGATTCTCCTTCAATGTAAATTAGATTAAGTTGCTACTCTGCTCCTCTCTCATAATGGCTTCTGAACACAGAATAAAGTCCAAAATTTCTTTTATTTCCTACAGGCTATTCCAACCCTTTTTGTTTCCCAACACACTTTTCCTCTGACTACTCCACATATATTGGCCTCCTTATTCCTGGAACACACTGAACACAATCCCTCCTCAAAGGAAGATATGCTCAATATTAAAAACAATAAAAAAGAAGCAAGTGGAAATAGCACAGTAGACAGGATAAACAGTACACATAGCTTAAAAATAAATTTGTGCATTAGAAGATAAGATTGAGGAATTCTTCAAGAAGGCATCAAAAAAGTATAAAAGAAAAGCTAAGCAATATGGAGGATATAAGTGCCAAGGTTACATCCAGGTAACAATTTATCTTAGAAAAATACAAAAGAGAACAGAGAATACTTTAAGAAACTAAAGGAGACACAAGAAAAAATTAAAATACCAAACACAAGGAAAGAAGTTATAAGAACTTCCAGAAAGGAAGCAAATAACATAAAGAACCAGATTTGCATCAAACTTGTCAATAGCTACAGTAGAAATGAGAGCAAAGTAGTATTTTTAGAATACTGAAATAAATAATTTTGAACATATTATTTTTATAACTAGTAATTCAAATCTGATAGTGTAATAAAAATATTCTCAAACATGTAAAAACTCAAACTTTGTCAAGTGAAGATCCACATTGAAAACACTTGAAGTATTCAATTAGAGAAATAAATCTAAGGCTGCAAAAGATGCAGGAATTCAAGATAATCAAAGAGCTTGGTAAAGTCTGATGTACAAGAAAAAAGTTTAAAGAAAAGAAAAGGAGAGAGTATATTTATCATAACTCAGACAAAAATTCAAGAATCTAAATAAGACCTACATGGTGGATGGTAAGGAGGAGAGAAAGAACATAAGAGGGTACTTCCTGGAAGATGGCAGATTAGAAAGACACAGGACTCTTCTGTCTCAGAAAAATAGCTGGAGGACAGACTGAAATGGCCCGAAAGAAAATGTAGGGTTTAGGACACCAGAGAAAGACTGGACACCACCCAGAAGAGAGAGAGGCAATGGAAAGAATTGCAACAGCAAAGCCATGAGTTAAAACATGCAGCTGCAACTGCCGGCAAAATCTGAGGCCTTAGGGCTGTCAACTACAGACAAAGAGGGCTCCAGAGATGCACTTCCCCAGGAAAGGGGAGAGAGAGGGACACTGCCTTAGGCTGATTCGACTTTTGACCCCAAATTTGGTCGGTTGTGTCCCACAAGCCCTTCCAGGCCAGGAAGGCAGGGATGCACCATAGTTTGCCTTGCAAGGGACTAAAGAGGTCTGAGACTAAAGAGATTCGATTCTCTCAAACTCCCTTTCTATTGACCAGGACTGTTTGTTGAGGATGCAGAGGCAAGTGGAATTATTTCCTACCCAGGAAAAGAGAGGAGGTTGCCAGAAAAGACTGAAGAACTGCTGCTGAGAAAGTTTGAATTACAAGGCTCTTAACCTCCAGGCAGGTCCTCTATCACCATGATCCAGTCTGTGTGGCAGTACACACACTCCAACCAGGCGTTAAACTTAGAGGGCTGCCAGAGCATGCCATCTGCTGGCAGACCAAGGAAGTGCACGTGAGGAAATTTAAGAGGATTTTACAGCCTCCCTCCCCAGAGCCCTAAGAAGTGGGTCTGCAACCCATTACTGGGTCCAGGACACAGATTTGAGCAACTACCAGGACAATCCTAGAGACCCAGAACAAGTTGAAACAAGACTTAAAGAACAGCAGTAACATACAGACACCTGCCCCTAAATCCTTACAAAAGAGAGAGAAATTGGGCATCTGGGTAAACTCACCATCCTAGTCAGATGCCTAGACATCAGCAAAAAATTAGTCATACTAAAAATGAAAGAAATGACCAAAGACTCTATCAAAGTCCCAGAAGATGGGAAGTGGATGTGACTCAAGCAATTGGGCTCCCGTCTACCATATAGGAGGTCCAGGGTTTGATACCCAGGGCCTCCTGGTAAAGGCAAGCTGGCCCATGTGGCAAGCTGGCCCACACAGAGTCCTGATGCAGCAAGATGATGCAACAAAAAGAGACAGGAGAGACAATAAGAGACACCGCAGAACAGGGAACTGAGGTAGCACAAGAGAATGATTGCCTTTCTCCCACTCCAGAAGGTCCCAGGATTGGTTCCTGAAGCTGCCTAATGAGAATACAAGCAGACACAGAAGAACACACAGCAAATGGACACGGAGAGCAGACAATGGAGGGGGGGGGGGGGAAATAAATAAACCTTAAAAAAGTCCCAGAAGAGGCACAGGATTTGAAACAAATAATCAATGAAATGCACACAACTTTTCAAAATCAAATTAATGAGTTGAAAGACAATATGGCTAAAGAGATAAAGGACATTAAGAAGACACTTAGCAAGCACAAAGAATTTGAAAACATGAATAGAAAAGTAACAGTTCATAGGAACAAAAGACATGATAGGTGAAATCAAAAACCCATTAGGGGGAAATGGACTTGGCCCAGTGGTTAGGGCATCCGTCTACCACATGGGAGGACTGCGGTTCAAACCCCGGGCCTCCTTGACCTGTGTAGAGCTGGCCCGTGTGCAGTGCTGATGCTCGCAAGGAGTGCCCTGCCACGCAGGGGTGTCCCCCGCGTAGGGGAGCCCCACGCACAAGGAGTGCGCCCAGTAAGGAGAGCCGCCCAGCACAAAAGGAAGTGCAGCCTGCCTAGGAATGGCTCCGCCCACACTTCAGTGCTGCTGATGACAACAGAAGCGGACAAAGAAACAAGACGCAGCAAATAGACACAGAGAACAGACAACCGGGGGAGGGGGGGAGTTAAATAAATAAATCTTTTTAAAAAAAACCCATTAGGGGGAAACAGACTTGGCCCAGTGTTTAGGATGTCCGTCTACCACATGAGAGGTCCATGGTTCAAACCCCGGGCCTCCTTGACCCGTGAGGAGCTGGCCCAAATGCAGTGCTGATGCGCTCAAGGAGTGCCGTGCCATGCAGGGGTGTCCCCCGTGTAGGGGAGCCCCATGTGCAAGGAGTGCGCCCCATAAGGAGAGCCGCCCAGTGCCAAAGAAAGTGCAGCCTGCCCGAAAATGGCGTCGCACACACAAAGAGCTGACACAGCAAGATGATGCAACAAAAAGAAACACTGCCGCTGACAACAACAGAAGCGGACAAAGAAGACAAAGAAGAACATGCAGCAAATAGACACAAAACAGACAACACGGGGTGGGGGGAAGGGGAGAGAAATAAATAAATAAATAAATAAATTTTAAAAACCCATTAGGGAGAAGCAGCTGTGGCTCAATCAGTTGGGCTCCCATCTGCCATATGGGAGGCCCTGGGTTCACATTCCAGGGCCTCCTTGTGAAGGCAGCCTCACCCACATGCTGTGGACAGCTGCTGGCCTGCAAGCACCATGGAGAACCAACTCAGCTAGGTGATGCAACAAAAAGGGAGACAGACAAAAACGCAGAAGAATGCACAGCAAATGGACACAGAAAGCAAACAGCAAGCAAAAAGCCACAAGGGGGGGAGGAAATTTTAAAAAAACCATTAGGGAAGCAGATGTGGCTCAACTAGATGGGTGCCTATCTATCACATGGGAGGTCCCAGGTTTGGGTTCTGGTGCCTCCTAAAAGAAGACAAACGGACACTGTCCCCACCACCATGAGCTAGATGCCACCCCCACAGCAGGCAGATGCCACAAGCCAGCAGACAACACAGCCCATGGGAATCAGCTGTGGTTCAGGCCATCAGGCACTCACCTCACATGTGGGAGTTTCTGGGTTCAGGTTCCAGTGCCTCCTGGAGAAGGTGAGCAAACAATAAGCAGACAGACAAGAGAACCATCTGGGGAGGGGGAATAAATAAAGAAAACAAAGTAAATAAATCTTTTAAAAAAACCATTAGAGGTATACAACAGCAGACCCTAAATGATAGAAGAAAGAATAAGTGATACAGAAGACAGGACAGCTGAAATAGAAGAGAGGACAGAAAGAAAAAAAAAGGAAAAAAAATCTGAGCAGAGGCTGAGAGTTGAATGACAACACAAAATGCAACAATATACATGTCATGGGAGTTCCAGAAGAAGAGAAGGGAAAAGGGGCAGAAAGAGTATTTGTGGAAATAACTTGAAAATTTCCCAACTCTCACAAAATCCTATCAGCTTTACCCCAATCAGAATAAATGCGAATAGATCTACTCAATGATACATACTACTCAGAATGTCAAATGTCAAAGATAAAGAGAAAATTCTGAGAACAACAAGGGAGAAGAAACCCATCACATACAAGGGATGCCCATTAAGACTTAGTGTGGATTTCTCATCAGAAACCATGGCGGTGAGAAGACAGTGGTATGATACAATTAGGATGCTGAAAGAGAAAAACTGCCAGCTGAGAATTCTGTATCCAGCAAAATTGCCCTTCAAATAAGAAGGTAAGTTTAAAATATTCACAAATAGAAACTAAGAGAGTTCATAAAGAAGAATCCACCTTTGCAGGAAATATTAAAGGAAGGCTTAGACCCTGAAGACAGTAGAGAGAGGCTAGGAGGAGAGTATAGAAGGGAAAAAAATGGCAGAAAGGATAACCAAAAGAGTAAAAAGACAGATGAAAATAAGATATGACGTGAAAACCAAAGAATAAAATGGTGGAAGTAGGAAGCAGATGTGGCTCGAGCAGTTGAGCGCCTGCCTCCCACATGGGAGGTCCCAGGTTCGGTTGCCTGTACCTCCTAAAGAAAAACAAACAAACAACAAGCAATGAGCAAAAACAGTGAGCAGACAATGAGCAAATAAAACAAGCAGACAAGGAAGAAAACAGTGAGCAGACAGTGAGCAAAACAAAAAACACGCAGCAATGAGCAAACAATGAGCAAACAAATGAGGGAGCCAATTCGGGAGGGAAACGGTAGAAGTAAATAATGCATTTATAGCAATATCATTGCATGTGAATGGATTAAACTCCCCAATCAAAAGATACAGACTGACAGAATGAATTAAACAACAACATGAGCTATTCTTATGCTGCCTACAAGAGACTCATCTTAGACCCAGGGATAAAAACCAGCTGAAAGTGAAAGGTTGGAAAAAGATACTCCAAGCAAACAATAACCAAAAAGAGTGTGTAGCTATACTAATATCGTACAAAACAGACTTTAAATGCAAAAAAGTTTATAAGAATAACTGAAAGGCATTTGGTATTAATAAAAGGGACAATCCACCTGGAAGAAATAACAGTCATAAGTATCTATTCACCTAACCAGGGTGCCCCAAAATACATAAGGCGAACTCTGGCAAAACTGAAGAGAGAAACAGACATCTCTACAATAATTGTTGCAGACATCAACACACCACTTACATCATTAGACAGAACTAAACAGAAGATCAACAAGGAAACAGAGAATGGTAAAAAAGCTAGAACTAACAGACAGATACCGAATGTTGCACCCAAACTCAGGTTATACATTCTTCTCAAGTGTCCATGGATCTTCTCCAGGATAGACCATATGTTATGTCAGATGCAGGTCTCAATATATATTAAAAAATTCAAATTATTCAAAGCACCTTCTCAGATCATAATGGAATGAAGCTGGAAATCAATAATAGGCAGGAAAGAAGTAAATTTGCAAATGTGTAGGGACTGAAGAACACACTCTGAAATAATCAGTGGGTCAAAGAAGAAATTGTAAATGAAACAAGTAAATATATTAAGACAAATGAAAACGAGAAAATGACTTTCTAGACTTTATGGAATACACTGAAGGCGGTCCTGAGAGGGAAATTTATAGCCCTAAAAGCCTATATTAAAAAGGAAGAAGAAGGGAAAAAATCAAAGATCTAACTGAACAAGTGGGGAAACAAGAAAAAGAAAAGCAAGCAAAAGGGAAGAAATTATAAAGATTAGAGCAGAAATAAATGAAATTAAGACCAAAAAAAGAAAATCAACAAAACCAAAATCTGGTTCTTTGAGAAGATCAATAAAATTGACAAATCCCTAGCTTGACTAACAGAAAAAGAGAGAGAAGATGCAAATAAATACAATCAGAAATGAAATGGGGGAAGTTGCAACTGACTCCATAGAAATAAAAAGGATCATAAGAGGTTATTATGAGAAACTGTATGCCAAAAAACTAGACAACCTAGGCAAAATGGACAAATTCCTAGAAATGCACAACCTACACTGATGCTACAAGAAACACAAGAAGGGAAGCAGACTTGGCCTCCCGTCTACCACATGGGAGGTCCGTGGTTCAAACCCCCGGCCTCCTTGACCCGTGTGGAGCTGGCCCATTCACAGTGCTGATGCGCGCAAGGAGTGCCGTGCCATGCAGGGGTGTCCCCGCGTAAGGGAGCCCCACGCGCAAGGAGTGCGCCCCGTAAGGAGAACCGCCTAGTGCCAAAGAAAGTGCAGCCTGCCTAAGAATGGCACCACCCACACGGAGAAATGACACAACAAGATGACGCAGCAAAAAGAAACAGATTCCTGTGGCGCTGACAACAGAAGCGGACAAAGGAGCCGCAGCAAATAGACACAGAACAGACAACCGGGGTGGGGGGGGGGGAAGGGGAGAGAATAAATAAATCTTTAAAAAAAAAAAAAAGGAAACACAAGAACATGACAAACCCATCACATTTAAAGAGATTAAATCCATCATCAAAAATCTCTCAGCAACGGAAAGTACAGATAGATTCACAGGTGAATTCTACCAAGCATTTTTAAAAGAATTAACATCAAACTTGTTTAAAATTAAACATGCCCGAAGATGTACTCACCAGATGCAATGGATGTGACATGATGATGGGGGAGAGTGTTATTGTGGGGGAAGTGGTGGAGTGGGGGCGGTGGGGGCGAATGGGGACCTAATATTTTTTTAATGTAATATCTTTTAAAAAAATGAATAAATTGAGTAGAATTTGGAAAAAAAAAATTAAACTCTTCCAAAAAATTGAAGAGGAGGGAAAATTACCCAACACATAATATGAAGCCAACATCACCCTAAAACCAAAGTCAGATAAAGACACTACAAAATAAGAAAATTACAAATCAATCTCTCTAATGAGCATAGATGCAAAAATTCTCAGCAAAATACTTGTGAGTCTAATCCAACAGCATACCAGAAGACTTATACACCATGACCAAGTGGGATTTATTCCTGGTAGGCAAGGCTGGTTCAAAATTTTAAAAAATCATTTATTGTAATACACCACGTTAACAAATTGAAGGAAATATAAAACCACATGATCATCTTGAGTGATGCAGAAAGGGCATCCAACAAAATCCAGCACCCTTTCTTGGTAAAAATACTTCAAAAGATAGAAATAGAAAGAAAATTCCTCAGTATGATAAAAGACATATATGAAAAACCCACAGCCAACATCATACTCAATGGGAACAGGTTAAATGTTTTCCCTCTATGTTCAGGAACAAGACAAGGATGCTTACCATCACCATTGCTATTCAACATTGTGCTAGAAGTTCTAGCTAAAGCAATTAGACAGGGGGAAAAAAAGGCATCCAAATAGGAAAAAAGGAAGTAAAACTCTATTTGCAGATGACATGATCCTATTTTTAGAAAATTCTGAAATGTCTATGACAAAGCTACTTGAGCTAATAATAAATGAGGTCAGCAAAGTAGCAGGACTAAGATCAACAAGCAAAAATCAGTAATGTTTCTATACACTAGTATTGAAAAATCTGAGGAGGAAATCAGAGGAAAAATTCCATTTACAATAGCAACTAAAAGTCTCAGGTACTAGGAATCAATTTAACAGAAGAAGTACAGAATATATAGGCAGAAAACTAAAAAAAAATTTGCCAGAAGTCATCAATGAAGACCTAAAGAAAGGGAAAGACATTCCATGTTCATGGATTGGATGACTAAATATCATGAAGATGTCAATTCTACCCAAACTGATTTATAGATTCAATGCAATACCAATCAAAATCCTAACATCCTACTTTACAGAATTAGAAAAGGCAATTACCAAATTCATTTGGAAGTGAAATTTCACTGGAATAGTCAAAAGCATTTTAAAAAAGAAGAGCAATGTGGAAGGACTATCACTGCCTGACCTTGAAATATTTTACAAAGCTACAGTGGTCAAAACAACATTGTATTGGCATAAAAATAGACATATTGATCAATGGAATAGAATTGATAGTCCAGAAATCTCATTTTTATGGCTAACTGGTTTTCAACAAATCTAACAAAGCATGTTAATGGGACAAAACATTCTCTTCAACAAATAGGGCTGGGAGAAATGGATATCCATACCAAAAGAAGAGAGAGGACCCCTGTCTCACTCCCCATACAAGAATCATCTCAAAATGGATCATAAACCTAAATATAAAAGCCAGCACCATGAAACTACCAGAAGAAAATGTAGAGAAACATCTTAAAGACCTGGTAGGTAGTGGTTTCTTGGACATTATATCTAAAGCATGAGCAAGAAAAGAAAAAAATAGATAAATGGGACCTCCTCAAATTAAAGACTTTTGCACCTCAAAGAGCTTTGTCAAAAGGGTGAAGAGGCAGCTGACTCAATGGGAGAAAATATTTGGAAATCACATATCTGGCTGACAAAGGTTTAATATCCAGGATATACAAAAAAATGCTACAATTCAACAATAAAAAGACAACCCAATTAAAAAATGGGCAACAGAACAACAACAAAAACAAAAATGGGCAAAGACTTGATAAGACATTTATCCAAAGAAGAAATACAAACCACAAAAAACACTTCAAAAAACTTTTCATCTTCACTAGTGATTAAGGAAATGCAAATCAATGATCCAATGAGATATCATTTCACACCTATTAGAATGGCCACTATTATAAAGACAGTGAGGGGGAAGCAGATGTGGCTAAGCAATTGGGCTTCCACCTACCACAGGTTTTCGGTTCCTGGTGCCTCCTGGAGAAGGTGAGCTGGCATGGTGGGCAGGGATGGCAAGCTGACGCAACAAGATGATGCAACAAAAGAGACACAGAGAAAAGACAATGAGAGACACAACAAACCAGTGAGCTGAGGTGGCTCAGGTGATTGAGTGCCTCTCTTCCACATGGTGGTCCCAGGTTTGGTTCCCGGTACCTCCTGAAGACAATATGAACAGACACAGAGAATGCACAGCAAGTGGATGCAGAGAGCTGATGGCAAGCCCAAACAATGGGGGCAGGGGAATGAAATAAATAAATAAAGCAAATCTTTAAAAAAACACAAAAAACAGCGAACTACAAATTTTGGAGTGGATGTCATGAGATAGGAACATTTATTCTCTGTTGGTGGGAATGTAGAATGGTACAGCCACTGTAGAGGACTATTTGGCAATTCCTAAAGAAGTTGAATACAGATTTGCCACATGACCCGTCAATGCTAATACTGGCTAAATACTCAGAAGAACTGAGAACAGTGACACCAACAGACATCTGCACACTGGTGTTCTTAGAAGCATTATTCATGATTGTAAAAAGTTGGAAACAACCCAGGTATCCATCAACCACGTATGGATAAACAAATGTGGTATATTCACACAATGGGATATTATGCAGCAGTAAAAAGAAATGAAGTCATTAAGCATATGGCAGCATGGATGAAACTGGAGGATATTATGATGAATGAAGCAAGGATAAATACTATATGATCATGCTACTATAAAATAAATATATTGTGTAATCTCATGGACTTATTATAATAAGTTGAGTATGGGTCACCAGAAAGTAGAATGAGGTTAGAGAGTGCAAAGCTGTGGGTTAACTTGTGCAAAATTGGTAAAAAAGATGTTTGCTAATCTTTGAAATTGAATAAAAAAAGTGAAAGCCCAACAAAATGTTTGTAACTAACAGTACTATTATGTGGGTATGAAATTGGTTTAAAGGGAAAGTCTAAGGTTATGTATATTACTAAAAGGAAAGCTAAAATGTGTATCATGGGACAGTGTAGCAGTAAAACCACAAGTAAAATATGGATAAAACTGCATATATCAGACCGTCTTTCTTTGAAACTGAACATACACGTTAATGTTACAAGATGTTAATATCAAACAAAAAAACAACAAACCATAATGCTATGCAAAAGAAACCACATACTAAATGCTACATATTGCATGCTTCCATTTATATGAAATGTAAATATAAGCCAATTTATAAAGATGAAATTAGATTAGTGGTTACGTAGAATTAGGGCAGGACTACTAAGGGGAGTGGAGTTTTTCTTTTTGGAATAATGAAATTGTTCTAAAAATTTTTGTGGTGACAGATGCACAACATTGTGATTATACTAAAAGCCATTGATTATACACTTTGGATAGATCATATGGTATGTGAATATATCTCAGTAAAACTGTTGGATATATAAAGAAATAATTGTGCAAGAATAGCCAGAAATAGCAGCTATGCACAGCACTGGAAGCATAGCGAGATTGAAAGGTGAAGAATTTTCTTGTTTGTTTTACTGTTTTTTGTTTATTACTACTATTATTATTGAAATAATGAAAATGCTGTAATAATGAATGAATTGATGAATGTTCAAATATGTGATTTTACCAATTACCATTGGCTGTATACTTTGGATGAATTATATGCTTTATTAATATGTATAAATAAAATTGATTTATTTTAAAAAAGAACATGAGAGAAGGTAAAATACTTGTCTTCTTGGCGAAGAAACAAATATGCATATGTTTGACAAATCAACAGGAATAAATGGCACAGTCATCATAATGATATAAAAGCAAATACATACAAAACTTTATTCTTATGAGGCACTATTCTAAGAGTTTTATATATATTAACTCATTCAAATCTCACAACAACCATATGAGGTGTTGATACCTTTGTTCTCAGTTTACAGATGAGGCACAGGCAAGAGAGGTTAAATAACTTGCCCATGGACATATAACTAGTAAAGGTGGGGCCACTTTTAGACAATTTTTATAAGTGATTTAACACTCAAACCAGCTGATCTCCACAGTAGAAAGCAAGGAAAAGGAAAAGAAAGAAACAAAATGAAAGTAAATGGAAATGGAAAATACAAAACAAATGACAAATCTTTATGTAAGAATAACATAATAGGGAAACGGACTTGGCCCAGTAGTTAGGCCGTCCGTCTACCACATGGGAGGTCTGCGGTTCAAACCCCGGGTCTCCTTGACCCGTGTGGAGCTGGCCCACGCACAGTGCTGATGCGCGCAAGGAGTGCCAGTGCCACGCAGGGGTGTCCCCCGCGTAGGGGAGCCCCACGCACAAGGAGTGCGCCCAGTAAGGAGAGCCGCCCAGCGCGAAAGAAAGTGCAGCCTGCCCAGGAATGGCGCCGCCCACACTTCCCGTGCTGCTGACAACAGAAGCGGACAAAGAAACAAGACGCAGCAAACAGACACAGAGAACAGACAACCCGGGGGGGGGGGGGGGGGGGGGGGATTAAATAAACAAATAAATCTTTAAAAAAAAAAAGAATAACACAATAAATATAAGTGTATAAAACTGGTCAATTAAATGGCAGACAGACTGGATTAAAATATTCAACACTGGCAGTTACAGGAGAGACATACTTAAAATGAAAAGAGAAAGTTTAAAAGAATGGAAAAAGGATTACCAAGCAAATATAAGCCAACAGAGAGCTGGAGTACCAACCTTAATATCATTAAAAAAGAATTTAAGAGAAAAATTGTATAGAATTGAAAGGAACAATAAAGCAAAAAGATATAGCGATCATAAACATAATAGCTATGTATGTATATAGATATACAATGCTTCATAGCCAAGTAAGAATAAACACTTTTCAAGCACATCTCTAACATTTAAAAAATAGACTATATTTTAGTCCTTGGAGGAATACCTAATTAATTCAAAAGGATTAAATCAAATAAACCCTTTTCTCTGGGTATAATCCATAAAATTAGAAAAAAATAATTAAAGGATAGGGAAAAAAAACTTCAGTGTTTTTGGACTCTAAATATAATTTCTAAATTACCCTTGGGTAAAAATGGAAATCATAAAGGAAATGAAATATTTAAAACTGATAATTAAATAATAATAAAAGTACTAGAAGTCAGAATTGTGGGACATAGCTAGAGTAGAAGTAATATTGTGAATGTAATGAACACCACTGAATATTTGAGTTTAGTTAAAGGGGCTATTTTAGATTATTTATGTTACTAGAATAAAAATTTTCAAAATTTCTTTTAAAAAAACAGTGAACCCCAACATAAATGATGGACTATAGTTGATAGTACAGTTATAATAATATGCTTTGTACAATTATAATAATATTCTTTCATCTATTGTAGCACAGGTACTATGCTAATGCAAACTTAATACTAGGAAAAACTGTGTATGAGTAGGGGTGGATATATTGGAACTCTATTTTCAGCATGATTTTTCTGTAAGCCTACAACTTCTCTAATAAAAAAAGAAACATTTTAAAAAATGTGGTCAAGTATTTTCCACTAAAAAGATGCCTACCTAGTTGATTTCATGAGTTGACACTAATGAACTTTCAGGGAACCAAACAATTCCCACGTAATGAATGCAAGTGTTTCAGAACACGGAAAAAAAGAACGATTTCTCCAACCTGTAATCTGTATAAAATTGTAGTTTTTCCTGTTCCATCTTGGTGCACTACACATTCAGAGAACTTTCTCTAACAATGAACTACAGAAATGATCCTGGAAGTATATTCTTCACACTGAGACACTTCTGAGAGTAAAATAATTATGTCAGGGCAATAGCTGTAAACCAAGGCTGTCCTGCATGCACCAGAGAGTGCCATCCCTAACGTAAATAAGTTATTTAAAAGGAAGTTTTAATAGGTAAAGTTTAATTAAATACCTAATAAAATAGGTAAAATAGGTAAAGTTTTGTTACAAATTTCTAATTTATTGAATTTTGATCAAAGAATGTGACCTGTGTGGTTATTGCTTTTGGAGATTTATTAAGGATTTTTTTTTTTTTTTTGGCTTAAAACATTGTTAATATTGACTGTTCCAAGTAATTTTATACAGAATGAATATTCTATTTGCTGGGAACACATTTCTTCATATCCTTTAGATCAAGCTTGTTAATTCTCTGTATAATTATCTTTACCTATTTGATATTTTAACTTTTGAGAAATGTTAAAAGTCTACCACTATAAGAGTAGATTTCTTATTTTTCCTTTTATTTTGGTTTTTGCCTGAAATAATTCAAAAGCTTTTTTTTTTTTTGTTACATACATGAAGTTTCAGGGCCATATTTTCTTTTCTTTTTTTCTTAAAGATTCTTTTATATCCCATTTGTTGTTTCCGGTTGCTGTCTGCTCTCTGTGTCCATTTGCGATGTACTCTGTGTCTGCTCATCTTCTCTTTAGGAGGCACTGGGAACCAAACCCGGGACCTCCCATGTGGAAGAGAGGTGCTTAATCACCTGAGCTACCTCAGCTCCCTATTTGCTGTGTCTCTCATTGTCTTTCCTCTTTGCATATTTTTTGTTGCATCATCTTATTTCACCAGCTCACTGTGCCTGCCCATCGCACCAGTTCACCTTCTCCAGGAGGTGCTGGAACCGAATCCAGGATCTCCTATGTGGTAGGTGGGAGCCCAATCACTTGAGCCACATCCACTTCCCAAGGGCCATATTTTCTGGTTGGTTTATATATTTTAGCATTATGTACAAATTTCTTTTTGACCCATTTGATATTTTTAACTTGAAATCTCTATCAGATACTAAGATCACTATGCATGCTTTCTTTTCTTTTTCTTAACTTTACTTTTAACATCTTTCTTAAGATATAATTTACATACCATACAATTTACCCACTTAAAGAATATATACAGTTCAATGGATTTTGGTATATTCACAGACTTAAGCATTTTCATCATTCAAGAAAGAACCTCCTACCTGTCAGCAGTTAGTCTCCATTTCTCTCCAATCCCCCAAATCTACTTTTTAGGCAATCATGAATCTACCTTCTGCCCCTATAGATTTGTCTGTTCTAGACATTACATATAAATAGAATCATACAAAATGTCATCTTTTGTGACTGGTTTCTTTCACTTAACCTGAGGTTTCAAGGTTTATCCATGTTGTAGCTGGTATCACTGCACTATTCCATTTTATTGCCAAATAATATTCTC
Source organism: Dasypus novemcinctus (assembly GCF_030445035.2). NCBI lineage: Eukaryota > Metazoa > Chordata > Mammalia > Cingulata > Dasypodidae > Dasypus > Dasypus novemcinctus. Next base: position 151,820,696 of record NC_080673.1, on the reverse strand, counting down.
TTGTATGGATATAGTGGCTAGACCACATTTTGTTTGTTCATTCATTGGTTGATGGACATTTGACTGTTTCCACTTTTTGACTATTATGAATAATGCTGCTATAACATTTGTGTACAAATATTTGTGTGGACATATGTTTTCATTTCTCTTTGGTATGTAACTAGGAATGGAACTGCTGGGTCATATGGTAACTCTGTTTAACCCTTTAAAGAACAGTCAAATTGCATTTCAAAGCAGCTGTACATTTTATATTCCAACAAGCAATGCACAAGGGAAATTTCTCCACATTCTTATTGTATTTTTTATTATAGTCATTCCAGTAGGTATAAAATAGTATCTCATTGTGGTTTTTATTTGCTTTTTCTTGATGACTAGTGAAGTTGAGCATATTTCCATGTGCTTATTGGCCATTTGTGTATCTCCTTTGGAGATATGGCTATTCAAATATTTTACCCATTTGTTAATTGAGTTGTCTTCTTAATTACTGAGTTGTATGAGTTCTTTATTTATTCTGGATACCAGTCCCTTATCAGATGTTTGATTTGCAAATAATTTCTCCCCTTCTGTACATTGTATTTTCACTTTCTTGATGGTATAATTTGCTGCAAGAAAGTTTTAACTTTAATGTAGTCCAATTTTGTATATGTTTTGCTGATTGTGGTTTTAGCATCATATCTAAGAAACCATAGTCTAGCCCAAAGATTTAACTCCTATGTTTTCTTTGAAGAATTTTGTAATTTTAGCTCTTACATTTATATCTATGGTCTATTTTGAATTAATTTTGGCGAATGGTATGAGGTAGGGGTCCTAATTCATTCTTTTGTATGTGTAAATCCAGTTGTCCTCATAAACTTACTTTTTTTTGTATTTACCTAATATATCTTTTCCCATAACTTTATTTTTACTGCAGTCTAACTTCGTAATTTAGAAGAAACAAATGTGAGATAGAACAATGAGCCCCATTTTACAGATTGGAGGAATATCTGAAGTTAAAGTATTTACCATGGACCCCTGATTAGGTATAGAAAGTTAGTATTATGGATGGGATAGGCCTTCAGATTCTTGCCCCATCCCAGGAGTTACTACCTGCCCTTTAAATAAGCCCACCTCATTCGCCTTGACTCTGACAATTTACAGCAGCTTATGCCCTGGTTAGGCCAGGAGGCATTGCTAACCTTCTGTCAGATTAACAGAAGCTTTCAAAATGGTAGTCAACTTCAATTTTTTCACTTTGAAGGTCCATGCTGTTGGGATGATACAATGGGGTTCTGAAGAAGTTGCAAGGGATATTTAAGCTAATTCTGACACCACAATATTTCCACTGCTTAAGCTTTTCCTAAGCTTTTTCCTATTTTTTTTCTTTCTTTATTACCTATAGGACTAAAACAGATATTGTTTAGAATACATAAGACTGAACAACTAAATGACACCTGTACTCACAAAAATACACAACCATATTTTATGCTGGTATATAATTAAAATGTTTATCAAGAGAAGCCCAGTTGAATAAGGCAGCATGCACTAGATTTCCCCAGTATCACAGATGCTTTTTCTAAGTCATGCACCTGCATTAAAAATTCTAGTTCTATTTTAAGCATTGAGGCATCTGACTCAAAACCAAGTACATATTAAATTTGCCTTTCATCTTTGTTTTTTGCTTTATATTAATTTCCTATTTAAGGATATTCTTAATTATTTTTAATTCTTTTAAAGACATCATTGCATGCACAGGGAGCTAAAAGTTCATCAGAAACGCATTTCCAAATATTCCAATGAAGTAGTCATAGCAAAAATTGTGGGAAAAAAGTCTGTGTTTCCACTTAGTCCACAAAAGGAAAAGATGAATAATTATTTTCCTTAAAACACTCAGGTAATAGTTAATTTCATTATGACTGGGGAAAGTAATGTCCAATGTCATTACTTTCAGATGTATAGCAAGCAGCTCAGCAATGCAATTTCGACCATTTCTATTTCTGGGTGGCATCTTGTAACTCGTTGGGCTTTCAGTAGTCGCAGTGCTATTTCCCATGTTTCGGAGCTGTGCAGGGTGAAAGGTGAAACTCCCTCTGAGGTCCATGTTGTCTCCTTTTAGTCCCTGGCTCATCCAGGTACCAGGGCTCGGGTTTGCATTTCACTTCGGGTGTTGATTGGCAGCCTGGTTTTTTGTTTGTTTGTTTGCTTAAGACAAACCAAAACAATTTTATTTTTTTGAATAAACATGAAACCAGGATGTGATCAATCACAGGAAATCTGCCAGAGAGTGCAAGGATAAAATGAAATCTAACTCAACTATATAGCTGAGCAAACAGAGCCCCTGCATCCATGTTAGAGGACTTGGCACCATCTGTCACGTAGTCCACATTAAATTCACCTGGTGATGTCCCTATAAAACTATAGGATAGTTAGAATTTGGAGTCTGACCCAAGATAATCCCAATGAAATGAGAGAAAGGTGCTATCTTTCTTGATGTTTACATTTCAGAAATGTCTCACAGATCCTTGAGACATTCTTGGGTTGTAAATGTGGCAAAAAGGTTATTTACCTTTTAAAAAAACTTACATACATATCAAACGGGAAAAAATGACAATAAGTTCTGTATAAAAAAAAAAACTTTCCCCCTTTTTGCAACTTTTATCCTTCCACAACTGATCAATATGCTTGTCATTTCCCTGTAGATTTGGGTCTCAGATGTATTGAATAATGGATTGTAACAGGAACAAGTGCTAAATGCTTGATGTATGGCTAAATTAAATGGCAAAGCGGTACTATAATATTTCTCCCTACGTTCCCAGGTTATTTGGAATGGACTTGAATAAAATGACCCGCAGGGCGTCGACAGCACTAGGTGTGAAGAGACCTTACTTAGATATTGACCGCTGATGGGCGCTTCTGCAGCTTCTTTAAGACAAAAGGATGGGGTGAGGACTCACTACCTCAGGACCCATTTATCTACACAGTGGTCAGTTTTTAAACAGTCCAAATCATACAGACTCGGAAAGGCCCTTTACGCGGAGGTCTAAGTAACTAACGTGTGATGGAACTTGAGCTCTGGGGGATGACTTGGAATTTAGGGCAGGCATGGCAGCCCGGGTTCTTGCCCCAGGCAGGATGCCCCTCGTTTTGAGTCCATCACAGCGACGTCAGAACCGGGGCACTCAGCACCCGCTCCGGCCATCCCAGGAGGTCGCGGGAAGGGAAGGGAACTGACCAAGCCCACGCCCGGCCCAGGGGTCGGCTCTCCGCTTCTGGGAACTCGCGCGGAGGGCGGCCGCCTGGGGGCAGGCCGGGGCGCGCCCTTTCCGCGGCGTCCAGTTCGCGGCGGCGGCCGCCTCGCGCAGTCCGGGCGGCGAGGCCGGGCGGGGCCGCGGCGCGGGTCCGAGCGCCCGAGCGCCCGGCGGAGCATGTGACCGCGCGGCGCGGGGCCGGGCGCGCACTGCCGCCCAACGGCGGCGGCGGGGAGCGCAATGGAGGCCGCGGCCGCCTGAGGGGCGGGTGCGCTGCTGCGGGTGCTGCCGCCGCGACCCGCGCTGCCGCTGCGGAGGTTGCCGCGGGCTGTGCAGCCGCGTCCGCCGCCCGCCCGGGGCCGCCCGTCGCTGTCCAGCGGCCCTGCTAGCCGAGAGGCCGAGGCGGGGACCCCAGGTGAGCGCCTTCTCCGCCAGGGGCCGGAGCCAGACAATGGGGGCCGCGGGCGGGCTTCTCCCCTCTCCTCGCGACCCGCCCCGCGGAGCCCCCGCCCGGGATTTCCGATCGTGCCCTGGGGGCGTGGGTTCGACGCCGCGGGCCGGGGACTTCGGGGCGGTGCCCCCGCGCGCGGGGCGCGGACCCTCCCCGAGGAACCTGCGCTCGGGGTGCGCGGCTTTGGAGCCCTCGGAAGGAAACCTGCCGACCGACTGCGCCCGGGGAACTTGCTGAGAGCGTGGGACTTTCTAAGCCTTCTCGCCTTCCCGCTCCTCGGCGCCTCGTCCCGGGCTTGCACCCGCCCGGCTCCCGGCGGCCGCGGGAGCCAGAGAGACCTGGCTGTCTGGGACCTCGGTCGCTGACCGGGCTCAACCCTTTCTCCCCCCCTAGAGCTGCAATGCTTTGTTTAACCTCTGCCGAGCCGTTTAGCTCAAACTCTTGTTGCCCCAGTTCTGATGAGCCACCAGTTTGATGGCTGTGGCAAGACAAAGGTTTTCCCTGTTTCCCAAGGACTGGAGCCGGGAGATTGCACCCTTGCCAGTGGCGTAAAATGTGTATTCCTTATCTAGTCCCCAGGGGTTGTTGGATGGTTTTCCTGGCTCTATAAGGGTTCTTTCTTGCAGAGCTCTGTAGCGGCGAGATTGGACCTGCTAACCCTACAGATACGGTGGGTGGGGTATAGCTTTTATTCTGGGTTATCAGTAAACAGAAGAGCAGGCGTTAAAATTTTCTATTAGGCGTTCTCAGGGGTACCGCAATCGTTTTTCTGAATCCTGGACTTTAAGAGAGAAAAATACATTTGAAGAGGCGTTGATTCGGTGGAAGGGAAGAAAACCTAGTGACTACCACCATGTGTTGTGAAATTTTAATAAGGTTTTACACATAATGGTCTGGAAACTGATCTGATGTAGGTAGGGAGAGTGTGTGCTTGTTTGGAGGTGGTGGTGGAGAGAGAGTGGTTAGAATACAAAGGATAAGGCGATTGTAATAAAAGCTTCTTAATAAATAAGCTGTTGCAGATTTTCATTTCATTAAGTGGTTAGTTAAATCAATGTTGCCTGTAAAAATCAGCTATAGCAGTTGTTGAATTATATATAAAATGGCTAACAATTGGCATTTATGTGACTCAGGAGTCTGAATACAACAATCAATTTTGAGTAATTTTTAAAAAGTCAACAAAGGGAAAATACCTTGACTACTACCTCCTTTATTATATGAAAAAACTGAATTCTAGTTCAGTATGTTCAACCGAAAATTACTTGTAAGAAAATAATTTCAAAGGCAGGATTTGTAAGGATATACTTTTTAAAATGCATGTTTATATAGGTGATAAACTTGTATTATACATTACTTCAACTCAGCTCCTTTCCATTACTGATTATTTAAAATGTGTTTTATTCAAAAGCTCATTTTATAGTCACCTAACAAAGAGAAACTTTCACTCTAAATACTTAGTATTTATGGAGCACTGAATTTAGAGTCAGGAAGATAATTCCTTCTTTGACATCCTTTGATCATTGGTGTGAGAATCAAAAGCTGTCACATAGTTCTCTATAAACTGTTATAATAAATGGAAGTTATTATTGGTAGATGAGGAAGCTGTATTTTACTATTTTATCCTACTCAGTGTTGGGAGGATTTATCTTTAAAATTAATATGGAATTTTCTAGCAAGGGATCATCTTCTAGTCTTTTTTGCAGCCCACTTTTCTAATCTGGCACATAGTAGGTGTACAACAAATAGCTATGGAAAGAATTAATGAAAAATAAAATACAACTGGGATAAACCGTACACAGAATTGATTTACATCTTTTGGTTTGATAAACGTTTATTGAAGGCCTACTGTGTTCCAAGAACTGTGCAGTTTATTTTTGCATACAGTTTATGAAGGCCTGGTTACCTTGCTTTCATCATATTTACTATATGCTTCTGTGAAGAAAGGGCCTCTTGGCAGGTATTAATCTCATGTAACATGTGTAGCACCATACAACATTCACATGTTATCTGTGCATATATGTTTCTCACCATGGCCTGTGGGAAGGCAGGGCAGATATTATCATCCCGTTTTGTAGGTGAGGAAATCCAGATACAGCAAGATTAAATGACTTGCCAGTGCCACACCACTAAAGCAACAAAGCCAGGGGAAGAGGCTGGATCTCATGCCTAGTGCTTTTACCCTATCATCTCCAAAATGTGCCACACGCCCCAGAAAGTCACATTTGAATTAGGCCTCATGAAAAAGTTGACCTTTTGAATATCTTTTATGTAAATAAAAGTTACCATTTTACAACCTTGTAGTTACTAGAGTGATTAATCATACACATTTTGGAGTCAGGTGGCAGAATATGAACCCTGGCCTTACTGTTTACTAGTTCTGCATCCCTAAGGATTTAATCTCTCTCAGCCTCAGTTTCCTCATCTGTGAAGTAATAGTACCTACCTTCTATGATTTTTGTGGGGATCAAATGGAATAATGTATATATACGCTTAGTACAATGTCTAGCAAAAATATTGTCAGATATTATTTTTATTCTCATTTTATAATGTAAAGCAGTGGCTGTTGAACTTACTTTTTGCACAGCCAGAAATGCATTTTACATCATCACCCAGTATGCAAACACATTTCAAATATGTACAATTTTTAAAAAAATTCATGAAGCAATGCTTAGACTTCCTATGTGCAATTCCTCCTTACATGTTGTATTATATTTTTTTAATATGCCAGTTGAGATTCACTAAATGACTTCACAGCCCATTCATGTGTCAGTACCCAGTTTGAAAAGCACTAATGTAAAGGCTAATCAGGTTGAGTGCATTAAAGAAAGCTCTGTTATTGAGTTGTATCAGTTAGTATTTGAATATTAAATTTTGCTTAAAAATAGATTCTTAAGCATTTCGTAGTAATTACGATCATTTATTGAGTAATATGATCTAGGTACTGTTTTAAGAAGTGTATCAAAAATGTTATCTGCGTTCTCGAAACAGTTCTGTAAGTTGGCCTTATATTCCATTTGATAATTGAAATTAAGACTCAAAAAGGTCACAAAGTTAATAAGGGATGAAGCAAGGATTCAAACTGAGTTCTGTTTGACCCCAAGCCTATCTGCCCTTGTAACCCCTACAGTCTGTTCCGATGTTCTTTCACAGCGAATTCTGAGGATCTTTCATTCCTTCTTTAATATAGGTTTGAATGGCAATATTGAGACATTTCAAAGAAAGTTGATTATGGCACGTCTTTTGTAGTTTCCTTTGAAAGGACCCATTTGAAGAAAATTTTCAACTGTTATAAAACAAGCAAGCACACTGGTTAGGCTGGTAATTGAGTTTGGCTTTAGCAGGTCTTTGATTTAAATATTTTGGAATAGCTTCTCAGGTTTTTGTGATAGGGTCAATGACTTGGTCAGTTTTATTGAGCACCCAAAGGTTTAATATATCTTCAGAAGACACATGAAATAGCTTGTAACTATAAAAAGACTTCATTATGAATGAATGTCGGCTTTTGTTAAGACTCAAAATGAAGACAAGGAGCCACAAAGAGTATTTTATAGTATATTGATTGGTCTCAAAATCACAAGGCAGTAAAAGTATTTATTTTGTCAAGTACTTGTAAGAAGCTACCACCAACAGTCTTAACTATTCATTTTTAAAATTATTTCAGTTCTTTACAGATGTTTCTTAAAATTTTAGCAGGTTTTTAATTTTTATTTCTGGGACCTTCCTCCTTTTTGAAAAATATTAGCAGGATGGGAAGTGGATATAGCTCAGTGGTTTCAGTGTCTGTTTTCCATGTATAAGGTCCTGGGCTCAGTCTCCAGCACTGCCTATATTAGCAGAAAGAATTAAAGAATGTTTCAAGGAAATATTTTTTATAAATAATACTTAACATACACAAATAGATCATTTTAAATGATAATGCTAAGGCAAATTTCCCTGTTTTTTTTTTTCACACTTACATTTTCTAAATTCAAACTCTTGTGTGCCTGGTTTGCCTTATTGTTGTTTGTGTAGGAGTGTATTTTATAAATAAGATCATTACCAGGTGCTTAAACATTTATAAATATGCTCCTGTTTTGACCCTATGATTTTGGAAATTTCTTTCTGCATGGAACTTTAAACTTTTAACTGTATAGACAGACAGCATATTTGTTGAATAAGCTGTTAGTTTTACAGTTCAGAATTTGTGTAGAGTTGAGGAAGAACAGCAGTTTCATGTTTTATTGATGTGGTTTGAAAATTTATTTCTGTTCATTAGTCATCATTTTCTATTAAGATTAGATAAAAGTGAATATAAGTTTCAGTTACTGTTGGACGTCAGATTTCGTCCCTGAGATGGCATTCAAAAAATAGAAATTGTGTACAGTTGTAGTAAGCCTATGTTTTATACTTATTTTATTAGTTTGTTCCTTTTGTCAAAAATGTAACTCTTAATGGGTTGGTATAGTGTTTGTGATCATAAATAAGAACTATTCCAGTTGTTGAATGGTCACTGTAATTTGTATGTTCAGGCAACTGCTGAACTCCAGTTATCATTACATTTTGTGCCATTATTATTTTTTTCTTATATACGACATAACATTTCCCAATTTAATGACTTTCAGTTTAAAGACTTTGAAGTATATAGTTCAGTGGTGTTAATTACACTCACATGTTGTGCTACCTTCACCACCATCCATTACCAAAACTTTCCATCACCCCACACAGAAGCTCTTGTATCCATTAAGCATTAACTCCCCATTTCCCACCCCCACCCCCTTGGACCTTGTAATCTACTTTTTGTTCCTATGAATTTGTGTATTCTAGTTGTTTCATACAAGTGAGATCATAGAATATTTGTCCTTTTGTGCCTGGCTTATTTCATTCCACATGCTGTCTTCAAGGTGTGGACCTTAAATGGAAATTTCAATAAACTTGCATTATAGTAAATATTTTTAAATTTTTAAATTATTTTTTGGCTCCCTTGTCAGTTTGCTTGTTGTCTCTTTGTTGTTTGCTCATTATTTTTGCTTTGTCTGCTCATTTGTTTTTTTCTTTAGGAGGCATGGGGAACTGGGACCTCCCATGTGGGAGGCAGGTGCTCAACTGCTCGAGCCACCTCCACTCCTGACTATATTAAATATTAAGTGTTTGAGGAAAAGATACAAAAATTGCAACCTCGAAACACTTTGGAAAATAGTGAGATCAAAGTAAGTGCATAGCTCACTAGATATAGGTTGTTAGAAGAGAATTTTAGAGCAGGTAGCCACAGCTAAGAAGAATTAGTCTAAGTTACAACCTGCTATAAAGGTGTTGAGCTTCTTACCTGGGAAAGTAAGAACCTAGGTCCACTGGCCTTACACTGCTCACCTTGGTGAAGAATTGACTGAGACTGCAGGGAAGTAGAATGGCACGCAGGAAGGGAGTGAAACAGTTACCTGAAAACTTGGTTATTATTTAAATCTGGGATAAGCCAGATTCAATGACTAGTCTGTGAAAATTAGTCTATAACTGTTAACCCGTGGTCTCCTCGTTTGGGAGAAGTAAAAAGCAAAGGCCGTGTCCCAAGATCACTATTTTTGGAAGTAGAAACATCATTACTCCCAACCCCATTGCCAAGGCCATTTATTGTCTCAGCTGATGTGCTTTGGGATTTTCTTTGTGACAGATCCAGAAAACTGTTAAGACCCTGATGCCCTGCTGGTGAATTCCATGCTTCCCTAAATGATTGCATTCAGACTTTTCCCCCCATTTTGTAAAGCTCTTTTCTTCTTTTTTTTCTCCTTATCAGAGGAAGATAACATTTATTTTTCAAGGGTATAATGTAAAGTTAGCATTTTGGAGGATTGATGGCAGGTTGAAATTTTAGAAGTGAAATCCATTTCTGGTACTTTTTAATTTTTTAATTTTTAAAGAAGCTTTAGATTATGTAAATGTCACATAAAAAATTTAGGAGATTCCCATATGCTCCACCCCCTCCCTCCCCTCCCACACTTTCCCACATTAACAACATCCTTCATTTGTGTGGTACATTTGTTACAATTGATGAGCACATATTGGAGCATTGCTACCAATGGTGGCCTGTAGTTTACATCTGTCCCTCACAATTCTGTAGGTTCTGACAAAGTATATAATGGCCAGTATCCTTTGTTGCAATGTCATGCAGGACTTCCAAGGTCCTGAAAATGCCCGCAGATTACACCTATTCTTCCCTCTCCCTCCCCTCAGAACCTCTGGTGGCCACACTCTTTTTATCAATGATAAAAGTTCTTCCATTGCTAGACTAGTATTAAGTCTATAATAGAATAATATTAAGTCTGTTTCCCTGCCAGAGTCTCAATGTGACAGATGCAGTGAGCTTTCTTGGAATTATTTATGCTGCTGCTCAGGCATGTTTGTGATGGGTTAACTGTTTTCTAGACTTAATGAGGTCAGGGTCACAGGTTCAATTCCTGGGTAGGCCAGTTAGCTCTGCTTTGTTCTATGATCTCATGTTGTACTCTTAACCCAGACCAGCCATCTGGCAAAGGCAGATCATTGATCACAAAGGGACTAATAAGCAAGACAGTGTGGGAGGAGCAGCATGAATTTGTCTCAGTAGATGGTGAGTAATTAGAGAAACAATTCCAAAAGCATGTGCAAATTTGTGTTTCATAGCATTATCTTAATATGTGGAAGATCACATGGTTATCGAATATTTTTCTTTGTCATTTCTGTTGAATGAACTCTTTGTCTTTCTAGCAAATCTAGTTAGGTGTTTTTTTTTGAGAAGTTCCTTCTGGGAAGGCAATGGGCAAGGCCAAGAGTGAATCCTGTGAAATATAGGGCTTCCCTGCGGTTGGGGTATCTGACATTAAGTGGAGTTGAGAATGGTTATTCTTGCTTTTTCCCCCATGTTCCTTCCCAAAACTTTGCTGATACCCTCCAGGTTTTTTTTTTTTTTCAAATGATTTATTTATTTTATTTATTTAATTCCCCCCCCCTCCCCTGGTTGTCTGTTCTCTGTGTCTATTTGCTGCGTCTTGTTTCTTTTGTCTGCTTCTGTTGTCGTCAGTGGCACGGGAAGTGTGGGCGGCGCCATTCCTGGGCAGGCTGCACTCTCTTTCATGCTGGGCGGCTCTCCTTACGGGGGCGCACTCCTTGTGCGTGGGGCTCCCTTGTGCGGGGGACACCCCTGCGTGGCAGCGCGGCACTCCTTGCGTGCATTAGCACTGCGCATGGGCCAGCTCCACACGGGTCAAGGAGGCCCAGGGTTTGAACCTCGGACCCCCCATGTGGTAGACGGACGCCCTAACCACTGGGCCAAGTCCGTTTCCCCAGGTTTTTTTTTTTTTTTAAACTATCTCTATCCTCTTTGATTTAGCACAGGTATTCTGCCTCTTGGTGTTCACCTCCTTTTTTCTGTCATATTTACTTTTGTACTAATTGTACGTTTTGCCCCAGGTACAGTCCTGGTGTGCCCATTGCTCGTGCCCGTGAGACATAAATCGACCAGTGGCTTAGTGAATAACAGGAGATGCTTTCAATCTGGTTATTTCTTGTGGGGATAGGATTATGCATTACAATTCCAAGTACAAGATATTTATTATTATAAATCTTTTTTTTAAAAAGATTTATTTTTATTTATTTAATTCCCCTCCCCTCCCCCGGTTGTCTGTTTTCTGTGTCTTTTTGCTGCGTCTTGTTTCTTTGTCTGCTCCTGTTGTCGTGAGCGGCACGGGAAGTGTGGGCGACGCCATTCCTCGGCAGGCTGCTCCCTCCTTCGCGCTGGGCGGCTCTCCTTATGGGTGCACTCCTTGCGCGTGGGGCTCCCCTACGCAGGGGACACCCCTGCATGGCACGGCACTCCTTGCGCGCATCAGCGCTGCGCATGGGCCAGCTCCACACGGGTCAAGGAGGCCCGGGGCTTGAACCGCGGACCTCCCATGTGGTAGACGGACGCCCTAACCACTGGGCCAAAGTCCGTTTCCCTTATTATAAATCTTTTATTTGCAACTACTCTATCCAACTTTCTCAAGAAATTTGCCTTTTTGACTGTAAATGTTATTGTTTGATTAGCTGTGGTGATCTGATGATGGTTTTTATTGTCAAAATGAAGAAAACTCCCTTTACTACTGTATTAGTTAGCCAAAAGGGTACTGATGCAAAATACCAGAAATCTGTTGACTTTTATAAAGGGTATTTATTCGGGGTAGAAGCTTACAGTTACTAGATCATAAAGCATACATTACTTTCCTGACCAAAGTCTGTTGCCTTGTGTTGGAGCAAGATGGCTGCCAATATCTGCAAGGGTTCAGGCTTCCTCTTCCTCTTAAGGTTCTGTGGTCCCAGCTTCTTCCAATATCAGCTGTAGGCTGAGATAAGTCTCTCTCTGGGGGCTCATTCTTCTCTGATCTCAGCTGTTTTGTTCTCTCTGAAAGGTCAGCTGTAAACTGTCAGGAGAACAGCTTGTCTCTCATCCGGGGGCCTCGGCTGTGTCTAGTGGAGCCTTCTCTCTTTCCTCACATATCAGCTTCTCTGTGTATTTACTTCCTGGACCTCCAGCATTAAAAACTCCAACATCAAAACTCAAAACTCCACTCTTTGCTCTGCCCTGTGGTTTTCTCTGTGAGTCCCAGTTCTTGGTGGGTGAGGACTCAATGTCCTACTGTAATGGCCCACTCAAAGCCTTAATCATAATTTAATCACGTAAAAGTGAAACCTCTGAATCCAGTACAATCTAATATCCCCACAGGAACAGATCAGTTTACAAACATAATCCAATATCTATTTTTGGAATTCATAAATAATGCCAAACTGCTACAACTATCTTCCAAGGTGTGCTTAGGACAATTGGAAGGAAACAACAATGTATACTTATTGGCTCTCTCAATCTGGCAATGACTACTTTGCAGTAAAATGTGAAACTGATTCAGTAAGCAAAAAACATGCAATACAGATTTTCAGTAAATCGTCCTTACAAAGTGATAGATGAGAATAACAAGTTTTCAGTAAGTGCTTCCTCTTCTTTAATTCTAGTAAGTAAAATCAGAACACAAGAGAACAAAACAAATTCTCTAGGAGATGAGAGTTATTAGGAAGTTTAGAAATAGTGATGTTTCTTGACCTGTCTTAGTAGAGGTAGGAAGATAGGAGATGAAAGTCTAACTTTGATATTTCAATCTTTATGAACTATGTAAATGTACGTATTTATACAACCAAGATCCAGAGTTGAGCTATGAAGTTATCTCATCTCCACCCACCATTTTTTGTGCATGAGATGGACTCCATCTGTAGTGGGCTGTGGAATTAGTACTGATAAATAGGTTGATACCAAAGCAGGAATAGAGCTATTGATCACATCCTCATTCCACTCCCAGGATGCCATCCTGGCTCTCAAAAATGGATAAATTGCATAATCCCTTTGTTGCACAAAGAGGTTAGTCAGCCAACATATTACAGAATATTTGGGGGCATTTTTGTCTTCTTATAAGAAGAGCAAGAGTTATTCTCAGATCCAGTTGAACCTTCATTTTTAGTCAGTGAAATAACATCAAAACTGCTGTGTTTGTGTATATACACATTTATATATATATATATATGACTTTGTTCATTATGCAGTATTATTTTTAGGTCGTTTCTCAAAATATGGTATTTGTATTTGATTGGTTAGAGAGCCAGTGCCTTTAAAAAAAAAAACCAAGAAAACAAGTATTTCCTTAGAGGATATTTCAGAGTTTTACTGCACCAAATAATGTTTCAGTATAAAAGAAATGAGCCATTTCTGTACTTAGCCTCAGGTTAAAGAGTCTTGCAGTTCTTTTTGGCCTCCTTCCTTCAGCTACAACCAATATGTTAGCATCTGTCCCAGAGTTAAGAATAGTTTAATATAAATATCATACCTCCTACCATCCTTGCAACAAGAGAAGAAACAAAGACTTTTCTCTTCTGAATAAATTTAAAGTTTCAGACCCTGGTCTTAGCAGATCTGATTTCTTCCCACATCTCTAAATATTTCTTCATTGTGTAAAGGTAGAAACAACATATTTAGACAACCAGGATTCAGGATTGAACTATGAACTTATAGGCTTATCTCCATCTACCAGCAGAGCTGAACTGTGGATTTCTTGTTCTAAGCCCTTCAACTTGGACCTTCCTTCTGTAACCACAATCTTCTTATCTTTTAACCCCACCATTTACTCATAGTGATAGTTTTTCTTCTTTGCTTCTTCTTTTTTTTTTTTTAAGGTGGTACCAGGTATTGAACCTAGGATCTCATACAGGGAAGCAGGCACTCAACCACTGAGCTACATCTTCTCCCCAATGAGAGTTTGTTTTCTCCTTGGTTTGTTTGTTTAGAAGGTACCGGGGATTGAGCCCAAGACTTCATATTTGGGAATCAGGTGCTCAACCACTTGAGCTACATTCACTCCCCTTTTCTGTTTTCTTTATGAGCTTTTCTCTATTTCCCTCTTCCCATTTTCCCAATGAGTCAATCTCCTTCTAGCTTTACCTACCTTCATACGCAACTCAGGAGTATTCTTCAATATTCCCCTCCCTAGTACCGATCATCCCCACCAAGAACCCCAGCTATTGCTCACCAGCAATTCCAAACCCCGGAATACTTCCCTCTGCCCCCAATCTCTTCCCTGGCTCTAGTACACATTTATATAACCTGGTCTGACTAAACCATCATTATTTCTCAACTAAAATGTTTCCATTAACAAAGTAATTACAAATTGGAATGACTTTTTATCACACATGACTCCTTATCAAATTTTTCAAAGCAATTAATTCAGACCTCTTCCATATTCTTCAGATGCTCAAACAAGTCCCTCCTCCTTCACTCGTGGATACCGTAGCATCTGGCTTTTCTTGGGAAACTGAGTCCATTCAGCGTGAACTTGCCCATCCCTCTTCCTCTCCTTTCTCAAATGTTTTAGTTCCCATAACTGCCTCACCATTTCAGGTTTTCTTTTTATCTTAGTTATTTTACCAGCCATTTTTTTGAATGCCTGCCTTATTGACGTTAGGTTGGTGCAACGTATTAATAACTTAAATTGGAGTGGATCAGTAACTTGACAAGGCACTTTCATATACATTATCTGTTTTATCCACGTTCTCCTCCCCTGTGTTTCAGTGGGAAAATTTTACTTTTTCCAAGGTCAACCTTTCTACTTGTTTTCTTAACCTTGGTACCTCCTACCTTCTCAGAAAATTGGGCTTTAGGTGATCTCTGTTCTCCTCCCTGGTTCCTTTCTGTCTTAATGTAAATATCCTTAGGCCTTTCCTATCATTAAAAAAAGTACTCCCAGACCTTACTTCCTCTCTGAGACCTTATCCTGTCTTTTTTCTTCCACTCATTCACAGGCATTTTTCACAAGTGTACCCTCAAGTAATTTAAAAGTGTCCACTTATTTCTTACCACATGCATTCTGGCTTCCTAGTTGCATCTGGAATTGGGCCTACTTTTTACAGAGTCACCAAAAATTTCTACCAGATCTAGAAATGTGGTGCCCTTTTTGCAATCTGTGTCTGGATGCAGGCTGGTCACAAACATCAGAAGGGATTCTTCACCCTTGAAGATAACTGAAATTATCTGAGGTTTGAGATTGTGCCTTGGGAGGTCCAGCTGTGGTCACTGGGCAGTGGGTGAAAGGAGACAAGCCAAATTCAAGAGGACAATAGGAGCTTTCAGACTGGAACCTCTTGCTGTGAGGCTTTATGACCACATAGGTGACAGTGCCCATTATTTTCCATGACTCATCACCTTCCTTCTTTAGTTCTTTTTTGTGACATGAGGCCACCGGCAGGTATACTTTTCCTTCTCTCATACCTCTAGAGGTAAACCTCAACTGCTCTGAAATACCTACCATATCCAGTGAGATAAATTACAGTTCAGTTCTTTTTCAAGCGATGTGTGTGCTGCCCCAGTTTACCTTCTGGGTTCATGGCCAGCTAGTTTTGAAGGTGCCCTTAGGATGCCATACAGTGCAAAGCAGGGCTTGTGCTTCTCTGCAAACGCCAGAAGGCGGCCATGAAGCTTCTTAGTTTCGGATATCCCATCAAGAGATAAGAAATCTGATCATTGTATTATTTCCATTCTGAAATTTTCTTCTGAACATTGTTAAATACATATAAAAATTCCAAGGTCTAATTCTCCAGGGAATTTTCCATCTCAGTTGGGATCAGCTGCTTACCTATAATTTTTTTTTTTTAGATACTGGGGCCGCTCAACCACTGAGGTATACTGGCTCCCCCAAGTTGGTTTTTTCATTTGTTTGCTTGTTTGTTTTGTTTTTTGTTTTTAGGAGGTACCAGGGATCAAACCTGGGACTTAGTATGTGGGAAGCAGGCACTTAACCACTTGAGCTACATCTGCTCCCCACTACAATTTTAATTGAAGTTATCATTACTTCAAATGTGGGGAAAAGTAGAGGGTAGTGGATAGTGATGGTGACTCTCTCTAGTAAACAGGATTGTTGTGCTCTGGCCCTGGAACACACAGTAGAATATACAGGAAGGCCTGTAACAATGCTGTGAAGATTGAAAAGCCAAATAAATAGCTTGTTGTCTCAGTGCATGAAAGACTCAATGAACAAGTGAGGAATAGAAGTAACTACCGGGTATTAAATTGTGACCAGAAAACTGCGTAGAGAAGGGAAGGAGACACTGACAGGAAAAATAAAGAAAAGTAAATGGGTTAAGACAAAGAAGAGTAAAGATTAGAGCCAGATGCATTAAAAAAGATTTAATGAGGAATTTAAATTTAGCTGAAATGATGCAGATGGAATGTTGCAAAATAGAACGAGGATTGCCTGGACTGCAAAATGACTTAAGATGCTTGCCTTTTCAGGAAAGAATGGAAGTGTTCATTCAGGGGCCTTTATTTCTTATAGGATATTAGGGGTGGAAAATAGGAATTCAGAAGAGGAAAAAAGGATACATTTTTTTAAAAACTCAGATAAATGATTCTTCTCCAGAGAAAAGCCAGAATCAGGAGGGCAGTTTTATTGGAGATGGAAAAGATGAGATTAGGATTAGGAGCCAATTCCCTTCCCTCCCTGAGGACTATGGTGGGCTATTGGTATAACTTGGTTAGCTGAAGAATCTGGCACATCCAAAACATGCTTTGTAATATCTCAAATTCCCATAAATAGCTTCACTTCTTTGGATCTGGACATCTGCATCTAAAGGGTTTCTCTTAAATATGCAATATTTGCCTGGGAGGGGTCACCCACTATTCGCAAGGATTAATGTATTTAATTAGCATTATTCAACTTATAGAAAGACAGACCTGTGAATAAAGGTCTTTGGCTTCTCTAAGGAAGAATAAGGAAGTCACTGCAGTCAGTCCTAGCTAACGGAGAGGAGATTAGGAAAGTAGAATCAGACTGTGTAACCTTGTGGGCCATTAGAAGAACTTTGGCTTTTACTTAAAATGAAATCAAAGCCCCATAAGAGATGCAGGATTTTGGTACAGCTAATCAGTGAGATGCACACAAATTTTCAAAATCAAATTGATGAGTTGAAAGACAATATGGCTAAAGAGATAAAGGACATCAAGAAGACACTTAGCAAGCACAAAGAATTTGAAAACTAACAGAATTCATGGGAATGAAAGACACGTTAGGTGAGATAAAAAACCATTAGGGGAAAGTGGATGTGGTTCAAGCAATTGGGCTCCCTTCCACCATATAGGAGGTCCAGGGTTTGATACCCGGGACCTCCTGATGAAGGCATGCTGGCCCACGTGGCAAACTGACCCATGTGGAGTGCTGTCCCATGCAGGGGTGCTGCCTGCACAGGAGTGCTGTCCTGTGCAGGTTTGCTGGCCCTCGTGGAGTGCTGCCCTGTGCAGGAGTGCTGGCCCACGCAGAGAACTGGTGAAGCAGGATGATGCAACAAAAAGAGAAACAGAGGAGAGACAATAAGAGACACAGCAGACCATGGAGCTGAGGTGGCACAAGAGAATGATCACCTCTCTCCCAGTCCAAAAGGTTCTAGGACCGGTTCCCAGAGGTGCATAATGAAATACAAGCAGACACAGAAGAACACATAGTGAATGGACACAGAGAGCAGACAATGGAGGGAGGGGGGAGAAATTTTTAAAAAAGGAGTATTAAAGGTGAAAATAGCCTAAGACAGCTTTGGGACATCATCAAGCACACTAATATATGCATTATAGGGACCCAGAAGGAGAAGAAAGAGAGAAAGGGACAGAAAGAATATTCAAAGAAATAATGAGAGAGAACTTCCCAAACTTAACAAAAGACATGACTATGCATATCCAAGGAGCTCAGAGAACACCAAACAAGCTAAACTTGAAGAAAAAAATACCCCGTCATATATTGATTACAGTATCAAATGCAAAGGACAAGGAGAGAGTTCTGAAAGCTGTAATTGAAAAGTAACATGTTACATTGTAGAGAGTCCCAGTAAGATTTAGTGCCAGTTTCTCATCGGAAACCATGGAGGCAAGAAGCAGTGCGTTGAAATACTTAAAGTTCTAAAGGAAACCAAATTCAGCCAAGAATTTAATATCTGGTGAGACACTCTTTCAAAAATGAGGGAGAAATTAAGACATTCTGAGATAAATAAAAGATGAGGGAGTATATTACCACTAGACCTGCCTATAATCTATGTTAAAAGGTGTTCTTCAGACTGAAATGAAAGGACACTAGACAGTGGTTCAAAGCATCATAAAGAAATAAAGACCTACAGTAAAGGTAACTATTTGAGTAATTACAAATGCCAGCATTATTGCATTGTATTGTTTGGTATGTAACTCCCCTTCTTACTTCCTACATGTGTAAAAGGCAAGTGCATAAAAGTAATGAAAAAAATTTTAAAAAGTAATGGGAAATCTAAGTCTTTGGATATACAGTGTACAAAGATATAAATGGTAACCATACAAAAAAATGGTGGTGGGTGGGTACACAAGGATATAGGAAAAATTTATATGCTTTTGAAGTTAAGTTGGTTTTAAATCAAATATAATTGTTATACATTTAGAGTATTAAATTTTGATCTTGAGGTAACCACAATGAAAACAGATGAAAAATAAAGAAATAAGAAGTCACTTGATATAGTACAACACAAGAAAGCCAATAAATATAAAAGTAGGCTTTAACAGAAGTGAGGGACAAAAAAGGTATGACTTACAAAGACTAAATAGAAAAATGGCAGAAGAGAGTCGTATATTATTAGTAATGACTTTAAATGTAAATGGATTAAATTCTACAGTCAAAAGACAGAGATTGGCAGAATGGATAAAAAAGCATGACCTAACTATATGCTGTCTGCAAGAAATTCACCTTAAAGTCAACGATATAAGTAGGTTAAGTGTAGAAGGATAGGAAAAATATATATCATGTGTTTTAGTTTGTCAAGGGCTGCTGATGCAAAGTACTAGAGATGTGTTGGGTTTTTTTTTTTTTATCTCTCCCTCTCTTAAAGCTATTTATTTATTTATTTAGGAGATACTGGAAATTGAACTTGGGACTTTATACATGTGAAGTAGGGGCTCAACCACTGAGCTACGCCCGCTCTTAAAGCATGTTGGCTTTTATAAAGAGTATTTATTTGGAATAAAAGCTTACAGGGAAACGGGCTTTGGCCCAGTGGTTAGGGCGTCCGTCTACCATATGGGAGGTCCGCGGTTCAAACCCCGGGCCTCCTTGACCCGTGTGGAGCTGGCCATGCGCAGTGCTGATGTGCGCAAGGAGTGCCGTGCCACGCAAGGGTGTCCCCCACGTGGGGGAGCCCCACTCGCAAGGAGTGCGCCCGTGAGAAAAGCCGCCCAGCGTGAAAAGAAAGAGCAGCCTGCCCAGGAATGGCGCCGCCCACACTTCCCGTGCCGCTGACGACAACAGAAGCGGACAAAGAAACAAGATGCAGCAAATAGACACCAAGAACAGACAACCAGGGGAGGGGGGGAATTAAATAAATAAATAAATCTTTAAAAAAAAAAAAAAAAAAAAAGCTTACAGTTCCCAGACTGTGAAAAGTCCAAATCAAGCTTTCTCAGCCAAGGAGGTGTTTTCTCACCCAAGTCAGTGGCCATGTGTTGAAGCAAGATGGCGAGCAATCTCTGCCTGGTTTCTGCCCTTCCCTCTGCGTTTACCATTTCCTGGAGCTCACTTGATGGCAACCAGACATAGGGCCTAGCTCTTACTGGGTATCTTCTCTCAGGCCCAGCTGTTCTGCTTTCTTCCTGATTTCAGCTGCAAGTTTTTAGGCAAATGGCTCGTCTCTCCCCAGGGCCTTGGCTAGTTAAGCCTCTCCTTTCTGTCACATGGCAGGGTCAAAAATGGCAGAGCTCTACTTTCCGGTGTCTCCATTTTTTATCAGACCCAGCAAGAAGGTGGAGACTCAACGTGAGTCATGCCTCATTGACATCGTCCAATTGAAAAGGTTGCTCACACCCACAGGAGTGGACCAGCCCATAAACATAATCTTCCTTTTTGGGGGAATTTCAAACTGCAAGTAGTAATCAAAAAAGAGCTAGGGTGGTTATATTAATATTGGGTAAAATAGACTTTAAGTCTAAAACAGTTACGAGGTGCATACTGATAAAAGGAACAATTCATTGAGAACACATAATAACTATAAATATATATGCACCTAAGAGTGGAGCCCCAAAATATATGAAGCAAATACTGACAGATTTGAAGGGAGAAATAGACAGTTCTATATTAATAGTAGGAGACTTTAACGCACCACTCTCAATAACAGAATATCTAGTCAGAAGATCAGTAAGGAAGTACAGGACTTGAATGATACACTAAACCAACAGACCTAACAGACATATATGGAACACTGCATCCAACGAAAACAGAATACACATTCTCCTTGGGTGCCCATGGATCATTCTCCAGGATAGACCATATGCTGAGTTACAAAACAAGTCTCAATAAATTAAAAAATAATGAAATATGGGAAACGGACTTTGGCCCAGTGGTTAGGGCGTCCGTCTACCATATGGGAGGTCCGCGGTTCAAACCCCGGGCCTCTTTGACCCGTGTGGAGCTGGCCATGTGCAGTGCTGATGCGCGCAAGGAGTGCCGTGCCACGCAAGGGTGTCCCCCGCGTGGGGGAGCCCCACGCGCAAGGAGTGCGCCCGTGAGGAAAGCCGCCCAGCGCGAAAAGAAAGAGCAGCCTGCCCAGGAATGGCGCCACCCACACTTCCCGTGCCGCTGACGACAACAGAAGCGGACAAAGAAACAAGACGCAGCAAATAGACACCAAGAACAGACAACCAGGGGAGGGGGGGAAATTAAATAAATAAATCTTTAAAAAAAAAAAAAAGAAATATTACAATATGTATTCTTTGACCACAATGGAATGAAGCTAGAAATAATAATAGGGAGGAAGGGAAAATTCACAAATATGTGGAAATTAAACAACATAAACAACCAATGGGTTAAAGAGGAAATCAGAAGCAAAATTAGGAAATATCTTGATGCAAATGCAAATGAAAATACAAAATATCAAAACTTTTGGGATGCAGTGAAGGTAGTTCTGCCAGGGAAATGTATAGCTCTAAATGTTTACATTATAAAAGAGGAAAGACTTCAAATTAGAGACCTAGCCTAAAACTGGAGAACTAGGAGAAGAAGAGCAAGCTATACCCAAAGTGTGCAGAAGGAAGGAAATAATAAAGATTAGAGAGGAGATAAATGAAATAGAAAACATAAGACAATAGTATTGAGAAAATCAAAAGTTGGTTCTTGAAAGAGCAATAAAATCAACAAACCTTTAGCCAGACTGATAAAGAAAGAGAGGGGATCCAAATAATGCAAATAAAAATTGAAAAGGGGGCTATTACTACTGGTCCCACTGAAATAAAAAGGACTGTAAGTGAGTGCTATGAACAACTATATGCCAATACATTAGATAACTTACATGAAATGGTCAAATTCTTAGAAACTCACAAACTACTTACATTTACTTAAGAAGAAATAGAAGATCTCAGCATATCAATCTCAGAAAAGTGATTGAATCAGTAATCAAAAGCCCAACAAAGGGTAAGCGGATTTGGCCCAACGGATAGGGCATCCGCCTACCACATGGGAGGTCTAAGGTTCAAACCCAGGGCCTCCTGACCCATGTGATGAGCTGGCCCATGTGCAGTGCTGATGCACACAAGGAGTGCCATGCCATGCAGGGGTGTCCCCATGCAAGGAGTGCACCCTGTAAGGAGAGCCGCCCAGCATGTAAAAAGTGCAGCCTACCAGGAATGGCACCGCACACCTGGAGAGCTGACGCAGCAAGATGATGCAACAAAATGAGACACAGATTCTGGGGCCTGCTGACACAAGTGGACACAGAAGAACACACAGCGAATGGACACAGAGAGCAGACAACTCGCGGGGGGCGGAGAAGGGGAAAGAATTAAATAAAAAATAAATAAAATCTTAAAAAAAAAAAAAACCCAACAAAGGAAAACGCAGGAGGAAATGGCTTTGTAGGGGATTTCTACCAAGCATTCCAAGAAGACTTAAGTTCAGTTCTGCTCAAACTCTTCCAAAAAATTGAAGAGGAGGGCTCACTCCCTAACTCAGTCTATGAGGCCAACATCACCCTTGTACCAAGCCAGGTAAAGATACCACAGGAAAAGAATACCACAGACAAGTGTCTCTATGAATGTAAGTGCAAAAAAACAAAATACTAGCAAATCAAATCCAACAGCATATTAAAAGAATTATATACCATGATAGAGGGGGATTTGCCCCTGGTATGCAAGGTTGGTTCAACATAAGAGAATCAATTAATGTACTATCAACAGACTGAAGGGGAAAAAACCACATTATTATCTCATTCGATACAGAAAAGGCATTTGAAAATACATCAACCATTTTTTTGACAAAAGAACTTAGAATACTAGGAATAGAAGGAAACTTCCTCAAAATGATAAAGGGCATATATAAAAAACCCACAGCTATCATCCTACTTAATGGTGAAAGACTGAAAGCTTTTTCAGGAACAAGACAAGGAGGCCCACTGTCACACTGTCACGTTTTTCAACATTGTACTGGAAGTTGCCAGAGCAGTTAGACAAAAAAAAAAAAAAAAAAAGAAAAAGAAAAAAAAAGAAATAACAGGCATCCAAATTAAAAAGGAAGAATGAAAACTTTTCCTATTTGCTGATGATATGATCATATATACAGAAAATCTTGAAAAAATTCATAACAAAGCTCCTCAAATTAAATGAATTCAGCAAAATAGTAGGGTACAAGATCAACACTCCCAAATCAATAGTGTTTCTGTACACAAGCAATGAACAATTGGAAGAAGAAATCAAGAAAAAGATTCCCTTCTCAAAAGCAACTAAAAAAACAAATCTAGTATCTGGGAATAAATCTAACCAAGGCTATAAAGGATTTATGCAAAGGAAACTACAAAATATTGCTAAAAGAAATTAAGATCCAAATAAATGAAAGGATATTCTGCATTCATGGATTGGAAAACTATTGTTAGGAAGTCAATACTACACAAAGCAATTTATTGATTTGATGCAATCCTAATCAAAATTTTAATCACTTTCTTTGCAGAAATGGAGAAGCCAATCATCAAATTCATATGGAAGGATAAGGGCCCCCAAATAGCTAAATTTTGAAAAAGGCGAATGAAGTTGGAGGACTCACACTTCCAATCTTAAAACTTATTTCAAAGTCACAGTATTCAAAGCAACATGGAAAAAAGAAACAAACAGAAACAAACAAACCAGCATTGTACTGGCACAAGAACAAACATACTGAACTCCATTTCCTTACCCATGGCTCTTTTGGATGACCCCTCTGCTGGGTGCCTCTGATCTTCCTCTCCTCCGTGCACGCCATCTTTCCTTCCTAATTCTTTGCTTTGCCTGCCATCCCTTCTATTTCCTCTTTCCCTAACCTGGTCCTTGCCCATTTTTAGGACTCTTAACACCACCTGTGAATTCTTTCCTGACCTACCTGTCCACTTTACTGTCTTCCCCTTTGAAATTCTCTAGCATGATTTCCAGGACACTCTGGGTACTGTAGCTACTAAATGGATTGGGGCAGGTGTGGGGTTGGGGCTGGAGGATGAGGGCTGAGGAGGGTGGAGGTGGGGGTGGATGAAATGCCATTAGCTTCTAGTCCTCCCTCCACTGTAGACATTTTCTGCCTGTGTTGCAGCACAGAGCCTGCTGGGTAAATACGTAGGAACCAGCCAGCCCGGAGGCTGTGCAGGGTGTGTGTGTGTGTGTGTGTGTATGATGCCTACAGGCAGGTGTACCTTTGGATTCCCAGGGGGAGGAAGAGAATGCTTGTCTTTTTCACTTGGTAGCCGCCCTGTTGGAGCCCTGCTGACGAGGCTGTACATTGTATCTGGCATGGCCTGTATGACATTATGCCATACATGATGACATTTTACCTGGTTGTAAAAAGACCTTGTAAGGCTTTTATGGGTGGTAAGAATCATGAAATTTTAAAGTTGGATCCTCATAATATTTTTTGAATTAAGAATGGCTAGAATAACAACTCAGTTTGTACTGACAACTAAGAATCAAATAATGTACTTCTTTTCACGTGACTTTCATTCTCCTCAAGTTTTTGCGCTAGGATAATCTTTGATAACCCAGGAAAAGGGGAAACCTATTCCTTGCAGAAAGATGCCAATAACAGTGATGTCAACCTGCAGTAACCTGTCTTTTTAGGTGGACACTTTCTTGCAGAGAAACACCAGTTTCCTGTGGTGACAGTAATGGAGTGATGGCCCCTTGGTGTTTACCTTTGCTCTTCCATCTAAAATTGTATTTACCTTGTCAATAGAAGATCTCGGTTGTTTTCCTCTACCTTAGTATGTTGGGACATTAACAGTTACTGTTAGCGAAGGTCAAATTTCTTTCTTTTATATTTAGGAAAGTTTCAGTATTGGAATATCTGGGCTCAAAGTCTGAACCCTAGCTAAGGTTGAATAGTATGAGAAACATAAATTGTGCTTCTGTTTATACTTTCACTCTCATAAATTATTTTTTTCTTTATTTTCCTTTGTTTTTTCTTTTATTTTTATAAATTATTTTTATATAAGGCATTCTATCTTGTGTGCCATAGAAAGCCATTGAAATTTTGAGTGAATGGATGGATTCATAATTTTGTATCAGTTGATAGCCTACCACTATTATATCTCTTCATAGTTTTTAACTTGCAACTATTTCAGTTGCAGTTGTTAATGTTAGTAAAAGTTTATCTTAGAAATATGGAGACTCATTTGCTTTAATGTCAGTATTACTTCCTATCTGATAACTAGCAGGAATAGAGAAAAAAATTTGCTTCTGTTCCATCATGTAATTTCTGCTTCTCTCCTCTGTATTTTAAAAAATAATAGCTTGATTGGGATATAATTCATATAATATAAAATTCACCTTTTAAAAAGTATAAAATTCAGTGGTTATTAGTATATTCATAGAATTGTGAATCATCACTACTATCTTAATTCCAAAACATCTACATCACCTCAAAAAGAAACCTTGAACTCATTACCAGTGACTCTCCATTTCTTCTCAGTTCCCCAGTTCCAGGCAACACTGATCTATCTTTTTTTTTTAAATAGATTTATTTATTTATTCCCCCACCCCCACCCCTTGTTGTTTGTGCTCGCTCTTTCTGTCCATTCATTGTGCACTCCTCTTTAGGAGGGAAGTGAACCTGGGACCTCCCACGTGGGAGAGAGGTTCTCGGTTGTCTGAGCCACCTCCACTCCCTGCTTTGTGGTGTCTCTCATTGTGTTTCCTCTTTGTGTCTCCTTGCTGCATCATTTTGTTGTGGCAGCTCACCACGCCAGCCCGTTGTGCCAGCTTTCTTCTTTTTTTTTTTTTTTTCTCTTCCCTTCCCCACCCCCCAGTTGTCGGCTCTCTGTGTCCATTCACTGTGTGTTCTTCTGTGTCCACTTGTATTCTTGTCAGCAGCACCTGGAATCTGTGTCTCATTTTGTTGCATCATCTTGCTGCATTACATCTCCACATGTGCAGTGCCACTCCTGGGCAGGCTATTGCATGGGGTGGCTCTCCTTACAGGGCACACTCCTTGCACGTGGGGCTCCCCTACGCGGGGGACACCCCTGCGTGGCAGGGCACTCCTTGTGCGCATCAGCACTGCGCAGGGGCCAGGTCATCACACGGGTCAGGAGACCCTGGGTTTGAACCTTGGACCTCCCATGTGGTAGGTGGATGCCCTATCCATTGGGCCAAATCTGCTTCCCCCAGCTTGCTTTCTTGCTCTTCTCCAGGAGGCACCAGGAACCAAACTCGGGATCTCCCATGTGGTAGGTGGGTGCCCAAATGCTTGAGCCACATCCACTTCCCTAATCTACTTTTTTTTTTTTTTAAAGATTTATTTTATTTATTTCTCTCCCCTTCCCCTCACCCCTGCCAGTTGTCTGCTCTCTGTGTCCCTTTGCTGTATGTTCTTCTGTGTCTGCTTGTATTCTTGTCAGAGGCACTGGGGAACTGCATCTCTTTTTTGTTGCGTCATCTTGCTGTATCAACTTTCCGTGTGTTCAGTGCCACTCCTGGGCAGCCTGCGCTTTTTTTTGTGCAGGGTGTACTCCTTGCATATGGCACTCCCCTACGTGGGGGACACCCCTGTGTGGCATGGCATTCCTTGTGCGTATCAGCTCCGCACATGTCAGGAGGCTGTGGGTTTGAACCCTGGGCCTCCCATGTGGTAGGCAGACACTCTTATCAGTTGAGCCAAATCCGCTTCCCTCAACTTTCTATCTCTATGGGTTTGCCTATCCCAGATGTTTCAAAGAACAGAATCACACAATATGTAGTAACTTGTGACTGATGTTTTTCACTTAGCCTAATGTTTTCAAGATTCATCCATGTTGTAGTATGTATTAGTACTTCATTCTTTTTTATTACTGAATAAATATATATTCCATTGTATGGATATATATCACATTTTATTTATCCTTTCATCAGTTGATGGATATTTGGGCTGTTTTCATTTCTCTTGGGTAAAGACCTAGGGAATTGTTGGGTCAGGTAGTAAACTGTATATGTAACATTTTAAGGAACTGCCAGTCTGTTTTCCAAAGCGATGGCACCATTTTTCATTCCCACCAGCAGTATAGAGGGTTCTGATTTCTCCACATCCTTGATTTCTCAACAACATCCTTGCTATTATAAATATCTGTCTTTTTGATTATAGCTATGCTAGGGGGTGGTATCTCATTGTGGTTTTGATTTGCATTTCCCTGAAATGCCTTTGGTAACACCACTTGATGACTTTCCCACTGAGTTCTAAAAAGCTGCCTTCCACATGCAAATTCTGGAACAGCAAGACCCTCAGGCCACCGCCAGACAGATTGAGCCAAACAGCTGCTCCTGGCAAGTGCAGGGGGGCAGCTCTGCACCCCCTGGACTCTGGACCAGGGTCTGCACTGGACGCGGGAGACCAGCCCTCTGTTGAGCTGGTGAGGACACTTGGGGGATGGGGCAGCAGCCAGGGCGCTGCAAGATCCTACAGCTTTTAGGAAGCCTTTTCCTTGATTCTGTGCTCATCCTGTTGCTTCAGTCCTTCACCTCTTTTCTGGGGCCCTGAGAAAGATGTTTCTGGCAGTTCTTGCTGGTGGTTCAGCGTTTCTGTGGGTGTTGGAGCCCTGAGTTGTCCAGCGATGGGGTGGAGCTCCAGGGTTATGTAGATTTATAGCTATGTTTTCTTCTAAGTGTTTTATAATTTTAGCCCTTACCTTTAGGTCCTTGATCTATTTTGAGCTAATTTTTGTATGTGTTCTGAGGTAGGACTCCAACCTCATTCTTTTGCCTGTGATATCCAGTTGTTCCAGTACCATGCCCAGTACCAAGACTTCCTTCCCCATGTCGAAAATGAATTGACTATAAATGTGAGGGTTTATTTCTGGCTTAGCAATTCTACTCCATTAATTTATATATCTAACCTTATGTCAGTGGTATATTCTCTTGATTACTGTGGCTTTATTCCTCTTCTACTTTTAATAAATCATTACATGGGGTGGGAAGTGGGGTATATGGGAACTGCTTATGATTTTTATTTTTTTAATTTTTAAATTATTTTTATAAAGGAAACTTCCCAGCTTTTAAGTTAATTGATTAATTAATTAATTAATCGCCCGCTCCCCCCCCCCCCCCCCCGGTTGTCTGCTCTCTGTGTCCATTTGCTGTGTGTTCTTCTGTGACCACTTCTATCCTTATCAGCGGCACCGGGAATCTGGTTTCTCTTTGTTGCATCATCTTGCTGTGTCAGCTCTCCGTGTGTGGGCCGCGCCATTCCTGGGCAGGCTGCACTTTCTTTCGCGCTGGGTGGCTCTCCTTACGGGGCGCACTCCATGTGCGTGGGGCTCCCCTACATGGGGGACACCCCAGGGCACTCCTTGTGTGCATCAGCACTGCGCATGGGCCAGCTCCACACGCGTCAAGGAGGCCCGGGGTTTGAACTGCAGACCTCCCTTGTGGTAGGCGGATGCCCTATCCATTGGGCCAAGTCTGCTTCCCTGATTTTTAATGTAATGTTTTGCATGATCTTTTAACTTTAAAAAAAGGTAATTTCAAAAAATACCTCATTACAGAGTACGGAATTAAAATTGTGTGAAGTGGAGTATCTCTTACTGGGTTAGGTTAGCTACTAGGAAAGGCTCAAAACAAACACAGGTGAAATTATCACAGACTATCTTTAGAAAGTGCCATGTTGGAGAGTAAGCACCATTTTTCAATGGTGCAACACAGATTTTCACCTAGTTGTTTCTTTAGTTGTATATGAAGTAAAGGAGTTGGCTTCCTTTTAGTGTCTCTGCTATATGAAAAGTACGTATCTTTAAACAGTAAAATTTCAGGACACATGGGAATTGGGTGCAAAGCAAATTCCCATTTCTTTTCCCAAGTCCTCGTTGTGCATAAGGTCATTGACTGAATGGTGGATTATTTTCATGATTCATCTAAATTGTTCCTTTCTTCTCCTCTTCTACTCTCCTCACTTTTTCCTTTGTCTCCTGCCTCTATACTTCTCTCTCTCTTCTCTTTGCCTCTCTTCTCCCTTCTTTCTCCCCTTTTCCTCTCTTTCTTCTCTTTTCCCTCTTCCTCACTTTCACCTAGCCTTCTCTCCCCCTGGCACATTTTGATGAATTTTTGTATGACTTATTATAATCCCAAATAAAAATTTATGCAAAATGAACCAAACTGTCTCTCATAGTTTTGAGAGAGCAGTTAAAGAAACTATGTGGCATGCAGTTTTAGACCTGATTCTACGCTACAGAAAATACTTCTAAGGGTCTCAGCTCCTGCTGGGCTGTGGAGGTGATGCTTTAGCCCTCTGGTGCTATTAAGGAAATAAACCACACTTGTACATGCACAATTAGCCAGTGAAGGGTTGCCCTTCTCCAGTTCCACACACGTCACCCTTTTGGTGACTTCTTTCCCAGTTACCGGCCTTGTTTATTTATCTTGATTTCACCCCCATGGGGATCTTTTGCAAGGGTAGAGCAGGGGCAGGAGAGTGTTATACAGTGTGATCTCGTTCTCTCAACACAGCCCTGAGGAACAGCTAGTAAGCAATTTTCTATACTTTTAACAATTTTCTAAAGTTTAATTCTGTTGAGTCAACAGTTATTGTGCCTGGCATCAGGTTACAAAGATCTTGAAGATCATTTTCAAGTGGGGAGATGGATGAACAAATAGATGATTTAAAAAAACATTTTTTTAAATCAAAAGGATGTAATCTAATTGTAAAAATGTATAAAACTCAGAAAAATATTAATAAAAAAGGTCAAAATCATCCTATTAGTCCCACTGGAGCCACATTACATTTTAGTTAAGAATACTTTACTCTCTCATGCCCTTTAGCTAGAAGTTGTTCTGGTTCTTTATTATTATTATTTTTTTAGGAGTTACTGGGAATTAAACCCAGGACCTTGTTCATGGGAAGCAGGAGCTCAAACCACTAAACTACACCAGCTCCCTGTCTGTTTTGTGTGGGGTTTTTTTGTTTGTTTGTTTGTTTTTTAAGAGATACCATGGATTGAACCCAGGACCTAGTACATGGGAAGCAGGTGCCCAACCACTGAGCCACATGCACACCCTCTTTTTTTTTTTTTAAATGTAGAGGTGATTTTACCTCCAAGGGGCAAAAAAAGAATTCTTAAACAGTATAATGGTTTGTGGCCCATCAACAGACCACATAAACAATACATAAACAGATACAGGGTATATCTTTGGTATTTGCATTTCATGAGGGGACTGCAGTTAGGGAAAAAGTCATGTCTGTCACCACTGAATTTCCAGCATCTAGTTGAGTGCCAGGGATAGGTTTGGTTGAAAGGGTACATATACAGTATATACAATATATTATGTGTAAGAACTTGAAGTTAGACATTCCTTCTCACTATACAATACCGGTTCTCTAATAATTCATCTGAATTATTTGTCATAATGGACATGGTTTGTCTCTGAGTATAACCAGTTAGATGCACCATTTCCTAGCCCTTTCACCTTCTGTTGGTGTGGTATGTATGTATATGTTTCCCAGGTGATTGAATGCTACCTATCACATTGAAAAAGCCTCAGGCAAGTTCTGTTATAGCTTCCTGGTAGTTTCTTACTGGAGACTGTGATGCAAACATATTTCTTCGTCCTTCTAGCAGTTGCTAGACGTGGGTATTGAACAGTGTTTATCATATAATATGGAGTTAGCAAAGATGAGTCCAAAGAGTATGTACATTACAATCGTAATTGTTTCATTCCTTCTTTCCACATACGCTTGGCAGTTAGAAGTTAGGTCCTGTGGATATAAAGGTGAATAAAAACAGCCTCTGTTCTCATGGATCATATCATTTATTGGAGAACTGTCATGAAAACAGATAAATTCTATTATGGTAGGGCTAGTGCTACGGTAGAGATATGAACAGAATGCTGTGAGAGCCTTAAGAACTGAGCAACTGCTCTGCCTGGAGATATTTTGGGAAGGTGTCATATTTTAGCTGGAGGTTGAAAGGAGAGTTGGAATTTGCCACCTGAAAAGTAGGAAAGAAAATTCCAGGCTAAGGAATGCACAAAGGCACTGATTTATGAAAATAGCTGGCATAAAAATGATTATGTATAGTTGGTATGTTATGATTGTGGAATTATGTGTAGGTTTCTTTTTACTTTTTCAGAATTTTCTTTAATGCCACTGCTCTATTGTTTTTATAACTAAAAATAAAATGAAATAAACGCCTAGCCAGTACCTACTGGATCAGAGCATTACAACAAATTAATCTGTTTTTTTAATTGCTAGTATTTGTTCTTAGTTTAACATCCTGACTAAAACACTAGTATTGCCCAATTTGCTAAAGTGTTCTTAGGTTTAAGAGAGGGAACAGAAACAGGATGCCATTTGGTTCCTGTTTTGGTAAACAGATCCCAAGTTTCCCTTTTCCCTTGAGTTTTCATCATCTGGGTATCATCTGGGAGACCAGGACAGGCCTGGTGGGGATTATCTTTTCCTGAAGGGCATGGGGAAAGGGTGTGTTTTAGGCCCAGAGCTGAGAGAGCTTACCCGGGATGCAATTCATGAAGTGAATCAACCCAGGAGGAGGGCCAAAAGGGCTGGGAGGCATCTGGGTGAGACTTGATTATCTATCAACACAAAGTAGCAGGGGAAGAATCCACCAATGGAAACTGCAGGTCCGGAGAGTGGAGCAAGAGCAAGAAGCGCTGAGCATCTAAAGTTCAGCTACTCAGGAAACAAAGTCCGCAGACAGTTGGCTGGGGGTGGAGGTTGCTTTTCTGAGGAGTTCAGCCTGTCTTGCCTGGGCAGGGAGGCCATTCAAAGGCACCAAGCTTGTCAGACACAGCGTCTGGAGGTTTTCCCGAAACAACTTGAGAGTGAGGCTGAATTGGCTTTTTATTTTTTTATTTTTTTTATTTTTTTATTTTTTTTTTTTTTTTTTTTTTAAAGATTTATTTATTTATTTAATTTCCCCCCCTCCCCTGGTTGTCTGTTCTTGGTGTCTATTTGCTGCGTCTTGTTTCTTTGTCCGCTTCTGTTGTCGTCAGCGGCCGGGAAGTGTGGGCGGCGCCATTCCTGGGCAGGCTGCTCTTTCTTTTCACGCTGGGCGGCTTTCCTCACGGGCGCACTCCTTGCGCGTGGGGCTCCCGCACGCGGGGGACACCCTTGCGTGGCACGGCACTCCTTGCGCGCATCAGCACTGCGCATGGCCAGCTCCACACGGGTCAAGGAGGCCCGGGGTTTGAACCGCGGACCTCCCATATGGTAGACGGACGCCCTAACCACTGGGCCAAAGTCCGTTTCCCTGAATTGGCTTTTTAGTTCACTGTCTGAGGAAGGTTGTGACTGACTCTAAAGGTGTATATGTTAAAATGTTTCTTTTATGATTTTATTTGTGGAAGAAAGAAAAAAAAAAGATATTTAATTGCATCAGGTTTAAGTCTGAACACTGTAGTTTTCTCTTCAGAGGATGTTTTGCCTCATAATTGTTTATTTCATCCGGGTCAAAACCAAACTTAGTTCTAATATCCCCCAATATTTTTTTCTTTTAATCCACTCTCCTTTCTCTAAAATGTAAAACCTTCAATGTTAACTGTGCAATAATAGATTTATTCTTTTTCCCAACAATAAAAGGCAAGTGTAGGCTTACCATTTGAACAATTTAATAATTTGAAGCAGAATTTAGGCAACTTTCATTTTTCCTTCAATAAGGAAAATTGCAACTTAGAAACATTGTTTTTTTAATAGCTTATACTTTGTATTATCAACTCAGTATTTAAGATATTAAAACATCTTTCAGAACTATGTTAAAAGAAATGGTGGTTAAAAAAAACTACAAGGGATTCTCTCACAGTGGTAGCATTTGCTTGCTTCTAGAAATAGGATCATGCTTTCTGGACCATAAAATGCTATTATTTTCCCCCAGAGATAGTTTAAACAATTCTAAATTTAATGTCCAGAAATTATCTGACATTATTTGTAGGCAACCAAGTATACTGGATCAGATTTAAATTGCACCAGGTTTTCTCTTGTCTTAAGGGCATGTTATAGTGTAAGTCCAAAGTCAGATGTCACTTCTGCCTGGGAAGTACTATATAATTTTTAATTTTTTTACAGTCCTGTTATAGTCCACACAAATATGTTACTGCATGGGTGATTAAAACATACTTTCTTTGGTCGACCACATAATCTCTAATTATAAACTAAAGAGTGACTCCCAGTTTTATGGAACTTCCTTTGAACCTGATTATTGCATATGCTGTGGTGAATGGTGGAAGCTTGCCAACTCATTAGTAAGGTCAGTTTTCTAGAAGATATAGTTACAAAATAAAGGCCCCTCTCTCATCAACAGATGGTTTCAGTGGCAAAGCCAAGGTGACAACACTTAAAATATTTATTACTTTTAAAGATACTCACCCTTTAGTGACCAGCAACTAGGATACCATACCTTTATTGACAGAGGTGACTGGTAAGTTTAGAAAAACTGCACCCTTCTCTCTAAAAACAAAATTCCTAAGATTATTTCTCAATCTCCTGTCTAGTCATTTTCTCTCTTGCTCCAGTTATCTGACCCTAGATCAAATTAAACACCTGTCTTTTGTTCAAGTTTTTTTATAGTTGCCAGGACTTTATACTTAGTACTTTTTTTGCCTAAGGCTCACCTAGTGCTTGACAGTCGATTCTTGTTAAAATGGCAGATTTTTGGTGATGGCAACATCAAGAATTAATTGACTGTTTTCTGCAGAATTTAACACAAATAGTTTTATTTTTAATGACCTGGACATTTGTACAGCATGGCACCCAGAAATATAAGATCCCATTGAGGTTGAATGCTCAAGTACAAGGGCAAATTAATTTTCTGGTAAACAATTTTTATTCCTGATATTTCATTCAAACATAAGAGGTACACATTTGATAATTGTGGTTGATAACGAGCACATTATGAAAGGCTAAATAATATATTAAAACAATAGAATAAGTGATATTACAGGACATTAAGAGTCAAATTTATACTATGAAGTCATAAAGGAAAAATATGTAGGCAAGGGTGGTAAGGGAAAGTGCTGAGAAGATTTTTATTCATCCACTCATTTATCAAATGTTTATTGAGTACCTATTAAGTGCCTGGAAACCTTCTAGGATACTGGGTGTAGAGCACAGGATAAGACCAGTCTGCTCTCAAGGTGCCTACATTCTGCTGAAAGAAAAATCCAGTAATGGCTCTGAAGTACACTAATGTATAGGGTGTGATGATAAAGAGTGTCTGGAAAGGATCCTATAGATTGTTGGTCAGCATGGGCTGCTTTGAGGAGGTGACATGTAAGATGAGACCTGAATGACAAGAAGGAACGAGCTTTCCAGCTCTCTGGGCATTCCAGGCAGAGGCAGCAGCCTCGCACTCAGGCCCAAGGCAGGAAGGACCTTGACATGTTTGAGGAACACGAAGATGATATGGGAAAGATTGGCAGGGACGAGATCCTGTTGGACTTGTGGACTTTTTGTTAAGAAGTTTGGATTGAATGCTAATAGCAGTGGTAAGCCACAGGAGGATTTAAGCAGAGGAGGACCGTGAGCTGGTTTATGCTTTCAGATTTCATTCTGAACATTGTGTAAAGAATGGATTTAAGGGGAAGCAGTTGTGGCTCAACTGATAGAGCGTCTACCTACCATATGGAGGGTCCAGGGTTTGATACCCAGGGCCTCCTGACCCGCGTGGTGAGCTGGCCCATGTGAGATGCTATCGTGCACAAGGAGTGCCGTGCCACTCAGGGGTGTCCCCTGTGTAGGGGTGCCGCACATGCAAGGAGTGCCCCCCTCAAGGAGGGCCGCCGCATGTGTAAACAACGCAGCCTGCCCAGGAGTGGCGCCACACACGTGGAGAGCTGATGCAGCAAGATGACACAACAAAAAGAGACACAGATTCCTGGTGCCGCTGACAAGAATACAAGCAGACACAGAAGAACACACAACGAATGGACACAGAGAGCAGACAACAGTGGGGTAAGGGAAGAGAAATAAATAAAATAAATCTTTAAAAAAAAAGAATGGATTTAAGAAAGGCAATCGCAGAAGCAGGAATTTTAGGTGGGAAGTAACTGCAGAAACTGGAGCAAGGGGGATAGTAGGTGAGATGAGGTGAAGTGGACAGATTTGGGATATGTTTTGAGTATCAAATCTATAGTACCTCCTAATGGATTTGAAATGGGATGTGAGGGAAATAGGAATCAAAGATAACATTTAGGTTTCTGGCTTAAGCAAATGGGAGAATGATGGTGAACTTTGGGAAAGATGAAATTTGAAGAAAAGGAGCCAAGAATTTCAGTAATAGAGATAGGAATAGAATTGGTTTACAGGATAGGTTTTTAAGATTTGGTAAAATCAGAAGGCTTTTATTCAATCCTTCCAAGAAGAAAGAACATCAAATTCTATTCAATAAGTGAAAAGACATTATAAATGTATAGTTGTTTCTTCATGATAGCCTGTCAGGAGAAAAAGTGGAGCAGGAAGCTTAGGGGAGATGAAGGAGAGGGATATAGAAATAAGAGGATTAAACAAGTCAGAGAATGAGAAGGACAAATACCAAAAAGAGAAAAATTACACACAGGAAGTGACAGACACTTAAAATTAGAGGCAAAAAGGACAGCTGAAAGTGAAAGACAAGCTTATCCACAGAGTTCTACATTCTTCTGCATTCCATATTTATACCCGAAGAGAGATGCTAGAGGCAAGTTGTAAGGAGGTCAGAACGTTTTTTCTTTATTGTAATTAACTGCGGAAATGATATCAAGAGACCAACCAAAAGCAAATGGGACCAAATCATTTTCAGAAGTAGGAAAATTGCTTTTATTCCATTCCTTATTATTAACGAGTATTTTGGACCCTGAAGTGTTTACAGGATGAAAGTGATTTTTGCAATTTATTATTAGCCAAGTAGCATATAAATAATAACCTGAAAAATATGTCATTAGCAGTGAATAATTACTCACTTTTGTAAGAAAAGAGGTTCTCTCTATTTATTGAAGAAATTGAGAAATAAACTGTCAAGTAATAGGTTGAGTTGCTAGAATAAACAAATAAACCAATATAAAATAAATAAACACATACTATCCATACCATGCTCAACTGTACCCTTCCCTACCCTAAACCCACCTAAATTGTCAGGAATTTCTTGATGTAATAAATAAGCTCCATTTAAAAAACAAAAACTTTTAGAGTTTTTTTTGTTTGACTTTTGTGAGTAGACTCTATAGCCTTCCTAGGCCCATTGTCAGGTTTCTGAAAAATTAACTGTTGGTTAAAAATGTGTTGACTAGAAATCTCCAAGAACCTACAAATGAATTAACAGTGAGAGATGAGGAACAAGGTTGTAGGCAAGTGTACTTACTATTCGAGGACAAAGAAGCATACCAGGTATATGTAAGAGGAAACTTTATCAGGATCGCCATACTGTTTCATCCCAAAAGACCAGTGAATTCTGATGTCACAAATACAGATAACTAAGAGAGTACAAAAGCCTTGAAACTATATTGGACTGAAAAGTGGGGAACTACTTTGCTTGAGGATTTTTTTGTTTTTATTCTTTCTCCTTCCTGCCCTCCTTCCCATCTTCCCTTCTCTCCCTCATTCTCTTTTGTTTTTTTTCTTTTTAAATAACTATTTTGAAATAATTTCAAACTTAAAGGAAAGTTGCAAACATAATACAAAAATAATACAGAGAACTCCAATATGCCCCCTACCTAGATAGCCAGATCTGTATATTTCATTCTTTCTTTCTCTATCTATCTATCTATCTATCTATCTATCTATCTAATCTGTCATCTATTTTCTAAACATTTGTGAGTAGGTTACATATATCGTGCTCCTCCTTCACCATTTAATACTTCAGTGTATATCGTCTACAAACAAGGATGTTCACTTATGTAACCACATCAAGTATAATTATCAAGTTAAAGAAATTTCACAATGACACAAAACATACAGTATATACACCAATTTTTTCACTTGTCCCAATTAAGTCCTTTTGGGTATTTTCTCCTTCATTATTAGCTCAAGTCCAGGATCATTATTGCATCTAATTGTCACTGTCTCTTGAGTCTCTCTCTTTTTAAAAATTGTGGTAACATATATACAACATTAAATTTCCCATCTCAACCACTTCCAAGCATACCATTCAGTGGTAATCCTCATATTCACAGTGCTGTGCTGCCATCACCACCACTGCTACCAAAACTTTTCCATCACCTGAAATGAAAAAATAAAAACCTGCACCCACTAAGCGTTAATTCCCCTTCCCTAACCCATACTATACTTTCTGTCTCTATGAATTTGCATATTATAGTTACTTTATGTAAGTGGAATCATACAATATCTGTCCTTTTGTGTCTTGTTTACTTCACCCGACAAGATGTCTTCAAGGTTCATTAGTGTAGTAGTATGCATCAGAACTTCATTCCTTTTTATGGCTAACATTCCATTATTTATATATACTGCATTTTGTTTATCTGTTCACGTACTGATGGATATTTGGACTACTTTTGCCTTTTGGCTATTGTGAATAATGCTAATATGTATGTTGGTGTACAAATATCTGTTTGAATCCCTGCTTTCGATTCTTTTGGATATATGCCTGTAAGTGGGATTGCTGGGTCTTATAGTAGTTCTATATTTAACTTTTTGAGAAACCATCAAACAGTTTTCCACAACAACTACACCATTTTACATTCCCACCAGTGTTCTTTGCATTTTCTCCAGCACTTGTTATTTTCCATTTTTTAAATAATAGCCATTCTTGTGGATGTGAGGTGGTATGTCATAATGGTTTTCATGAGCATTTCCTTAATGGCTAATGATGTTGAACATCTTTACACATGTCTACTGGCCATTTGTATATCTTCTTTGGAGAAAGATCTATTAAAGTCCTTTACCCTTTCAAAATTTGGGTTGTTTTTTTGTTGTTGAGTTGTAGGAGTTTTTTATTTTATTTTTTATATTCTGAACATTAAACCCTGATATATATATATATCATCCAAATATTTTCTTCTATTCTGTTGGTTATCTTTTCACTTTTTTGATAATGTTCTTGGCACAGAAGTTTTTACGTTTGATAAAGTCCAGTTTATCTGTTTTTTCTGTTTTGCTCATGCATTTGGTATCGAGTCTAAGAATCCATTGCCTACTACAAAATCCTGAAAATATTTCCCTATATTTTCTTTTAGGAGTTTTGTAATTTTAGCTCTTATATTTAGGTCATTCATCCATTTTGAGTTAATTTTTGTGTATGGTGTGAGGTACAGGTCCACTTTCATTCTTTTGCATATGAATATCCAGTTTTTTTCAGGACCATTTGTTGATGAGACTATTCTTTCCCCATTGAGTGGCGTTGACACCTTTCAAAAATCATGGTCATAGATGCCTGGGTTTATTGTGAACTCTCAGTTCTATCCTGTTGGTCTATATATCTGTCCTTGTGCCAGCACCACAGTGGTTTGAATACTGTAGCTTTGTAATAAATTTAGAAATCAGGGAGTGTGACTCCTCCAACCTTGTTCTTTTTCAGTATGGTTTTGGGTATTCTGGGTCCCCTGAATACCTAAATTTGATGATTAACTTTTCCCTTTCTGTGAAGAAGGCTGCTGGAGTTTTGATTAGTATTGTATTGAATCTATAGATCACTTTGGGTAGCATTGACATCTTAATGATATTAAGTCTTGCAGTCAGTGAACCTCAAGTCTTCCCATTTATTTAGGTATTCTTTAATTTCTGTCAGTAATGATTTCTAGTCTTCCAGGTACAAGTCCTTCACATCTTGGTTAAATTTATTTCTAGGTATTTGATTCTTTTAGTTGCTATTGTAAGTGGAATTGTTTTCTTGATTTCCTTTTTGGATTGTTCATTACTGACATATAGAAACACTACTGATTACGATGTGTTGCTCTTGGACCCCACCACAGTGTTGAATTCAACTATTAGCTCTAGTAGCTTCCTTATATAATAGATTCTTTGGGATTTTCAATTTATAGGATCGTATCTGCAAATAGGGATAGTTTTACTTCTTCCTTTCCAATTTGGATGCCTTTTATTTCTTTTTCTTGCTCATTTGCTCTGGCTAGCACTTGCAGTACAATGTTGAATAGCTGCAGTGAGAGTGGGCTCCTTGTCTTTTTCCTGATCTTAGGGAGAAAACTTTCAGTCTTTCACTATTGATTATGTTGTTAGCTGTGGGTTTTTCATATATGCCCTGTAACATGATGAGGAAGTTTCCTTTTATTCCTAGTTTTCTGAGTGTTGTTATCAAGAAAGGTGTTGAATGTTGACAAATGCCTTTTCTGTGTTGGATGATCATGTGTTTCTCCCCGTTCATTCTATTAATAAGGTTTATTACATTGGTGGTTCTTACTTTTAATGTACTGTTTGATTGCTAGTATTTTGTTGAGGATTTTTCATCTATATTCATAAGGGGTATTGGTTTATAGTTTTCTTACCTTGTGTTATCTTTATCTCTCTTTGGTATTAGAGTGATGCTGGCCTCATAGGAAGTGTTAGGAAGTATTTCCTCCTCTTATTTTTTGGAGGTGTTTGAAAAGGATTGGTATTCTTTGAATGTTTGGTTAAATTTACCAGTGAAGCCATCTGGTCCTGGTCTTGTCCCTTTTGAGAAGTTTTTGTGTACAGATTCAATCTCTTTACTTGTTATTGGTCTACTGAAATCTTTTGTTTCTTTTTTGTCTAAAAAATTGGGGTGGTGGTGGATGTGGCTCAAGAGGTTGAGCTCCCACCTCCCACATGGGAGGTCCTGGGTTTGGTTTCTGGTACCTCCTGAAAAAACAAAAAAAATGAACAATAAGTAAAACAAACAAACAAAAAACAACTCTAGAAAGCCAGTATGGCTCAGTGGTTGAGCACTGGCTTAACACATGACAAGGCCCTGAGTTCAACGCCTGGCCCCTGGTACCTCAAAAATATGTTTTTTTAATTTAAGAAATTGTAGGTTTACAGAACAATCATGCATAAAATAAAGTTTCCACATACCACCCTATTGTAAACACCTGGCATTAGTGTGGTACATTTGTTACATTGATGAAAAAAGTTTTATAATTGTAGTATTAACTATGTATGACTTAACATTAGGGCCCACTGTGTTGTACAGTCCTATTTTTAAAAAATTTTTATTCTAATAATGTATATATACACAACCTAAGATTTACCCTTTTAATCACATTCAAATATATAATCCAGTCCTGTTAATTCTGTTTACATTTTGTGCTACCATCCACCATCCATGATCAAAACTGTTCCATCACTCGTTGTTTTTCTTCTTGAGTCAATTTGAGTAATTTGTGTGTTTCTTGGAATTCATTTCATCCAATTCACCCAATTTATTGCATACAATTATTCACAGTATCCCTCTATAACCCTTTCAATTTCTGTAAGGTTGGTAGTGATGTCTCCCCGTTCATTTCTGTTTGTTTTTTTTTTTGTCTAACTCCCCTCTTTTCATTTATTTTTAAATTCTAATATGAATTTTCCTTAAGAATACATGGGAAAGAACACTCAATTAAGACATTAGACCTAGGTTCTGTCATTTGTGGGGATGTCCCAGTGTCTCTGTGAAAAAAACTTCACTAGTTTTCCTAAATCTGTTAACATCCTAAATCATTTAACATTCCAAAATAATACTTAATATTAAATTTGCATTTATCTTATTGTTTGCTCATAATATTGTTCCCGTTAGGGTCTGCACTGGCCAACTGCAGTACAGAATCAGATCATGGGCAGGGGGAAGTATCTGATGAAATGTGTTCTGATTTTTAAAGACATATAAATTCTTGCCACTGTTTCATAGTGAATGATACTAAATATTTCGCACAATAGGATTTTTTTTTAAATTTTTATTTTTTATGGATAGCCATTCAAAACCAAAGCAAAAGTGGAAAATATTCTGGTTAGTGTGAAACTTTTTATGCAGGGGTTATTACCTATCTCAATGTTTTCCCTTTGAAATTTCAAAGTTAATTTTGATTGTTACATATAATTTCATCAAAGGGTAGATGAATGGATTACATAGGAACCTGCCTTAAATATTAAAAGGGAGAAAAATTTGACCAGTATTATCATTTAAATCCCATGAAAATATCCTTCAGGAAAAGCCTTAATTGTAGGAAGTGTGTTGAAGGCCTGTGTAGTTTCACATAGCTCCACAGCTTGGCTTTATGTATGTGAGTGTGGGTGGGGATGGGTGGAGAGTATAAATAGATTGTACTTCCTGGCATACCTTCTCTACCAACATTCTTATCCAGGTAACAGAGATTAGAAGAGATTTCATGGGGCACACCTTAAGCTTAAATAGTGAAAATAAAAAGAGAGTAAAATATTAGTAGAACTCTCATTTTACAGTTTATTTATGTGGCTTTTATAGAAACCATAAAGACTTCCCCTGTGACCTTCCAGTGAAAATTATTGCAAGTGTATGTTTGGCTATGTTTGGCTGACAGTCCTATCAGAATTATAGTGTGGGTGGGAAAGTGCCCTGGACTCGGGGTCAGGAGAAGGAGATTCTTTCTTGAGCTCTGCTTCTAAATTGCAGTGTGTCCTAAGAAAGTCTCTGTCTCGCCAGACACCAGAGTGTTCATCTGTATCAGGGGTTGGCAAACTTTTTCTGTAACATTTGGAGAGTAAAGGTTTTAGGCTTCTCAAGCCACATATACTCAGTGTTGCATAGTCTATGATTGTTTTAATTTTTTTGTTTTTGATTTTTCTTACAACCCTTAAAAAAATGTAAAAATTATTCTCACCTCCTAGGTCCTCCCAGAACAGATTGGGGGCTGGATTTGGCCCAC
Organism: Dasypus novemcinctus; assembly: GCF_030445035.2. Lineage (NCBI taxonomy): Eukaryota > Metazoa > Chordata > Mammalia > Cingulata > Dasypodidae > Dasypus > Dasypus novemcinctus. Next base: position 151,779,238 of record NC_080673.1, on the reverse strand, counting down.
TGGCTTTATCTATATAATGGAAGAGGAAGGAACAAAAGTAAAAAGGAGTTCATCTGAGCAGCTTTAGATCTAGGACTCTGATATATTTATTCACTCTCAGGAAGGAATACCAGGCTAAAGAGTCGGTTCTGGAGGCAAGGGTTTTTGTTTTCATTTTATTTTAAACATCTGTATTTAAATATTAGTCATGGTATAATTTCCCTTTTGTAGCTTCTTTAGTTTTGTATTTGATTTCAGGCCTTTCTCCTATTCTTCTTCCACTCTCCAAGCAGATTTCTATTTACCAATTTTAGCACTTCCCAAATTTCTTATTGCATTCAAATTGCTCTAAGAACCAAACTGGTCACAGGAATGTCTTCCTTTGCAGTTGGAGATGTCAAAAAAGGAAATGGCCCCTGGAGGTCTGAGCAAAGATTGGGAGACCTAAGCAGGCAGACCCCTCACCCTAAAACTCCCCAATTCTGGGAGGGAGTAGGGAGAGAGGAAGTGAATGTTAAGACCCCAATCCTTTCTTCGTGATAGAGTCGAATCCTTTTACTCACACTTAGCAACCAGTCTAAGATTAAATTTTAAGAGTCCCCTTAGCCTCGATTGGAATGCAGTGGAATTTTCTCCCTGCACGTCAGTAATGGAAGGATGAGGTCCAGAAGAGGGCACTGTGGAGCAAGTACCCCAAACTTCCCCACTTTCCCTTCACACCACCCTCCTTCTATTTTTTTCCTCTTTCCGGCCCCTCTTATCTAATTTCCTTGACAGCCAGGAACTGCCCAGCCGCATCACTTTTCCAAAGCTGTCCACTGAGTGCCTTCTCATCTTTCCTCGGCTGCTGCCCTTGGCTGCTGCACTTGGCTAATCAGGCCAGCCCCATTATTGCCATGTGGTCTAATTACTGACTTTGGGGCTTTGATCCCGGAACCACTTTGAACTACTTTCCTTTTATCCTCAGGCACACTTCTTGAAAAAGATGCCTATCGTCACTGCTCTATTTTTCACCATTTATTCACTTCTCTACCACAGTAATTTGGCTCTAGCCCCTACCGCTCCACAGAAAATGCTCTCTCTCCCTCTCTTTTCTTTTGGAGGGATCACTAGTGATTTTGGAATTGATAAATGGAATGGACACTTTTCAGTCCTAACTGAACGCCTTTGTTGCATTAAACATTGTTGACTATTGACTTCTTGAAGTGCTTTATTACCAGGGTTCTTGGATCCCTCTCATGCACACACTCCTTCTTGGGCAGTCTTCTCTCTGGACTCATTCTCCACTATCCCTTTAAAGTTGTAATTTCCCTGGGTCCTTTCCAAAACTCTTCTCTACATGTTCTCTTTTGTTGGTGTCATTCATAACCTGAGGTGTTAACTGTCACCTCTATATTTATGACAAATGTGCATCTCCATCCCAGTCTTCCCTCCTAACTTCACTCTTTTAGCCTGCTGGACAAAGCCAGTTATATGTCGCTCAGGCATCACAAAATTCAATACATGCAAAATCGACCTCAATACCTTCTGCCCCAAAACCTGAAACTCCTCTTTTTATTCCCTGTCTAGTTAGCCAGCTCATTCAAGACAGAAATGTGAAAGCCTTTCCCTTTTGTCTACTCCCTTCCCCAAATTCTGCTGATTTTATCTCAAAACTATTTCTCTTCCATATCCTTCCTTCTCCTGTTCTGCTACCACAAAATTAGTTCAAGCCACAACCACCCCCCACTCCTGCTCTCCTGTTTTTCTCCAGTTTTGTCCTTGGTAAGTCCATCCTTTCCTCTGTAGCCATATCTAAAATGCAAACCTGTACCATGTCACACTCCCTACAGTTTTTCCATGGCAACCCATCACTTACAGAATAAAGGAATAAAGCCCAAACTTCTTAACCTGGTCTCATGACTCTTCATGATCTGGCTCCTCCACCTCTCCAGGCTCAGTTTTTTACCTTTTTAAAAAATTTTTTTAATCTACTTTATGTTCTTGGAGTTCTTGAAGCAGTCCATGCTCATTCATGCCTCTGTGCTTTCCCTTGTGCTGTTCCTTTTGTCCTGGGCAGCCCCACCTGTGCTTTAAGATTTGGCTCAGATGTGTTCCCATACGGCGTGTATCCCTCTCTTGGACCATTTTTTAAAAAAATCTTTATTGAAATAGAGTTCATATGTCAACAATTCACCCATTAAAAATGTATAATTCAATGGCTTTTAGTATATTCACAGATATGTGCAATCATCACCACAGTCAATTTTAGAACACTTTCACCACCTCAAGAAGAAGCCCTGTAACCTTTTCGCTCTCTCCTCTCCCATCCTCTCCCCACCCCCGGCTCTAAGCACCCACTGATCTATATTCTATTTCTGTTGATGTCCCTGTTCTGGACATTTCACATGAATGGAATCATGTAATACATAGTCTTTTATGACTGGCTTCTTTGACCTACCATCATGTTTTCAAGGCTCATTTATATTGTAGCATGTATCAATACTTCATTCCTTTTTATGGCCAAATAATAGTACATTATATGTGGATATAACACATTTTGTTTATTCACTGACCAGTTGATGAACATTTCCACCTTTTGGCTGAAATGAATAATGCTATTGTAAACATTACTGTGCACCTTTTTGTATGGACCTGTGTTTACATTTCTCTTGGGTATATACCCAGGAGTGACTCTGTGGGCCATAGGGTAATTATGTTTAGTTTGAAAAATTGCCAGACTGTTTTCCAAAGTGGCCACACCATTTTACATTCCCACCAGCGGGGGCTGAGGTTCTTGAGCCACTTTTATTGAAGTTATTTATTATATGTTTGTCTCTCTTATGAACTCTGCAATTTTCACGTGGGGAGTCTTGTTTATTCCTCTTTGTATTCCTTAGGCTCCCTTTTATTTAACATTTAAGACAACCTTGTGTGGTTGACATTATTATACCCATTCTATGGATGAGGAAACTAAAGGTCAAAGAAGCTAAGAATCTTGCACAATATCACGGAGCTAGTGTAGTAGGAGAGCTGGGACTTTCTCTATATTTGCACATACTAATTATATATAGCAAATGAAATAATGACTTGCAGTAATTGCAAATGTAAGAAATGCTCACCTTTATCAAAATTACCTTGTGGTTCTGAGAAAGTAGAAAAAACAATGGATTTCGTATTGAAGACCTGTTGAATTGCTGTTTTTGCTACTTCTAGCTACTGACTCATGGCAAATTATTTACTCCTGCTCCTTTCTTTTCTTGAAAACAGGCATAATAATAATTGAACAAATGATATACTCTATGTACTATATGTGAAAATGCTATGTAAGGGTTATACATGTATGAGTTATTATTTTAGTCAGTTTTTCACTTGATTTTTCACATGCAGAGACAGTCCAGAGGCCAAATTCTGGCAAGCTATTTTGGTCTTAACAGCATTGTAACTCAGCTTCTTCACATGTATGAAAGGTACTTTACTTTAGGCTTAAGGGTTAAATTAATTAATATTCAATATTGCCAGCAGAAGTCTCACATGTAGAATTCCTTATAAAAGTTTGGAGTGTAAATTTACTCACCTTGAAAACTTCATACCATAACTTGAAGTAGAATTTCATGTGCCAGCTAAATTGGGTCACTTTCTAAGTGGAGGGAGCTTGTGTTGCCACAGTCATAGGACTTATCCTTCCTTTTGTTAAGCTGTAAACACGATGCTTTCCTCTTCCCTCATTGCTCCCTTGCTGCTTTTGTTACCCGAGGGTTCACTTTGCAGATTTTTTTCTGAGCCCTATCGCTTTTCTTGATAGAATGTGCACAGTTAAGCTGCAATGGCATTGCTTCCTGTGGGGCACCCCACTAGCGTTTGTACGGGAATCATCTGGACAAAGTAGTTTCGGTCTGGGTGTTTTAGGATTTTAAGGTCAGCAGTAGTGGATTTGCGATTGAATGCTCTAGGTGCCTACCTGTAGAGGAGGCGGCTTTATGTTATGGATTGATAGTTTCAACCATCATCAGTTTGTGTAAAAGCTTACCAGGTAGGAGCTTTACATTTACTATTTATCTTCCCCTTAAATTTTCCTTTTCAGTTGGTTTCATTTATGTCACAGACATTTATCGAGGGGCATCTTTGTGCCAGAAACTACTTCCCTGTGAGGGAATGAAGTGCAGAACCACAGAAACACTCATATTTTGCCTTCGTTGAGTTTATGGCTTCACAGGGAAGGCAAAACTTTAAACTGGTTGTTACACTCCCATGTGATGAATATAATGAAGAAAGAAAGACAGTGTTTAGGGGCACTGTTGTGGGATTGCCTTGGGGTTGCCTGCCTGGCACCCTTTATACTCAACCATCCACATGGTTATTGTCTGTCCTTCCCCAGGGATTTTTTTTTTTTTTTTTTTAAGATTTCTTTATTTGTTTTTCCCCCTTCCCCGCCTCCTCCCACTCTGCTGTTTTTGCTGTCTGTGTTGTCTTCTCTTCTCATTTTCTCTCCTCTAGGATTCACCAGGATTCGATCCTAGAGACCTCTGATGGGAAGAGAGGTTCCCTGTCAATTGTGCCACCTCAGTTCCTGGTTTCTGCTGCACTTCACCTTGACTCTCCCCTTGCTTCTTTTGTTCTGTCATCATCTTGCTGTGTGACTCACTTGTGTGGGCACTGGCTCACCACACGGGCACTCATGCTCACCATGTGGGCACTCGCGTGGCCGAAGCTCTATCACTTGAGACACATCTGCTTCCCTTCCCCAGGGATTTTTGAAATGTTTCAAAAGGAGGCCGGAAGGACAGGGAATTTCTGGTAAACAGTGATGTGTAAAGCCTTGAAGCGTGTTAGGAACTGTTAGTGGTCCTGTTTCTCCCCAAGAAGCCTGGTGGAGTGGTGGAGGTCCCAGTACAGAGAATGTGAGGAAAACAAACCCAATACTCAGTGGAGCAGACACCGCAGATGGAGAGAAAGTGCTGGCAGCATTTGGGTCTCTGGTTAGAGGTCTTCTTAAGATCTAGCCAGAGTACTCAGAATTCTAACAATAAGTTCCTCTATTTTTGGCTTAAGCTAGCATGGGTTGAATTTCTGTTGCTTGACACCAGAGCAGTGTTTTCTAACACAGACCTGTATAGCGTGGGACCTCACCCAAATTAAGGAATCAGGGAAGGCCACTTGAAATATATTTTTTACACAAGCAGTGTTGTAATTGTTGGTTAGATATCCAGGATAGTCCACTAATAGCGGGAATTGATTTAAATTCATTCCCACTGAAGGCCTACTGTGCTCCAGGGCTGCTTCTAGGTACTGGGGAAGTAAAAGTGATTGCAGTGTCCCGGGCCTTTCTGGAGATTTTACTCCAGTAGACCACTTGCTGTCATTGTCATATGCCCTCCTGTTTCCTCCCAGATTATTTCTGTGGTAAATGTATTTCCTAATTTGTGGAGAGGAGAATTTGCGCCCTTTGGCTATAGCAGTTCATTAATTCAACAAATATTTATGAATACTTTCTATGTGTCAAGCACCAATTCTACAATTTGAAGAAAGATACATCTTGGAGCTTAAATTTTAGTGAGGGAGATGGACAAAAAACAAGTAAACAAATAAATGAGTAAGATAATTTAGTTAGTGATATGTGTTATGAAGAAGACACTGTGGAGAAGGGTGAAAAGTTGATACTTTTTAAATGTGATTACTAGAAAACCTAAAATTACATATGTGGGGGAGCAGATGTGGCTCAAATGGTTGAGCAACTGCTTCCTACATGGGAGATCCCAGGTTTGGTTCCGGGTGCCTCTTAGAAACAAAGACAAACAACAAGCAAACGAGAAAGGAAACCAACTCAGAGGAACCAATGTGGCTTGGTGGTAGAGTACCATCTTTCCCCTTGCAGGGTCCCAGGTTTAATCTCCGGCCCCAGTACCCAAAAAAGAAATTTTTAAAAATTACATTTGTGACTTGTATTATGTTTCTGTTGAGTAGCACTGGTATAGATGAATTAGCAAGTGTTTTAGAATCAGACCATTGTGGGATTGAGTGCTATGCCACTACTTAGTGTTTTGGTTTAGTTTCTGGTTTTTTTTGGTTAGTTTCTGTTTTACTTTGGGCAATTTATTAAATTCTCCTTGGTCCTTTTCCCCTATCAAATGGGGCCAATAATACTACCTTGTGGGATTGCTCGGAGGATTAAATCAGATTTGGTAATGTGACTACTCTGTGTTAGGCACTGGGAGATCATGCTAGCCTATGATTAACAAATGTTAATTATGTGGCATAAGTTGGTCAAGCCTGCCTGTAGGTGCTTCCGAATTGTGTTTGAAACTCAGAGAGTTGCTGCTGAGGAATTTATGTGCAAGTTCATGACACTATATTAATTTTCAATTTTGCCTTTTTTTGCTCGAGGTTTCCAAGGTCTTTATTTTTGTTAAAAGTTTTATTAAAGTATATATTTGTACATGAATATACATAAATAGTTAAGTGTATGGTAAAAGTTATGAACTTAAAAAACAAATGTGCGTATCATCATACAGGGCTCCCATACATCACCCCACCACCAGCACCTTGCATTGTTGTGCCGAGGTCACTATTATATAATGAAAATGATTATTTCCCACCTTAAATATAAAGACATTGAATTAATAGTCAAATTGACCCTGTGGAATTCCCTAGGCACGCAGAGCCTGGCCTCATGTTTCCTGCAGTCAGGCTATCTTCCCGTCCCATAAATGCTCTTGTCTTTCTCTTCATGGGAGACCAGTTCTTCTACTGGAAGCCCTGAATAAGAAATCTGGTGCCAGAATCCATTTCAGCTCTTCAGTGCCAAAGTGATGCCTTATCTTCTGAGTGTTTTTGATACTCTTGTTTCTACAAAAGTGACAAAGGAAGGTGACAATATCAGAATCCTGAAGACCTTATTTATGCTTCAAGGGATTAGGTAACCAGAAGCCCTTCTGGCCCAAGGCCATTTTAGATAGCGATTGGCTGGAAGAACATGCTGCTGCCTTTTATTTTGGCAGAATTCACAAAGGCCTTTCCTTCCCAGGTGGTCTTTATTTCCCTTTCATTAATGTATGCACCTGGGCCCACAGTTTCTGAACTTCAAATTGGGACACTGGCTGCTGTGATAATTTGGTTTGTATAAGGAAACTTTAAAATGGTATCATTTGGAGGACTGAATTTGCCTCCTTATTATGATAGTCACTAGAAATCAATAGCATAAGATTGAAAGGTTTGTCTAAATTTTAGTTCAAGTAATATTTATTGAGTAACCAAGTATCTTGTGAATTCAATGTTGGAAAAATGATTTGCTGTTTTATTAAATACCTGAGGGACTTTTAAGTTATATTTGAAAAATAAAACAATACAATATAAACTGGATTGGTTTATATTTATATCTTTTTTCCCAATAAAAAAATTGTTTCTTTTGAATCCTGGCTACCTCAAGATGCTTAAGCCTTCTTCCCTAACAAGTCAGTTTTAATGTTTGTGACTTCTCCTCCATTGGCTATTGCAGTCTTTTTGTTGGAAATGTAGGCATAGGAAAATATAGAAGGAATTTATATAGAGCTTTATATACATTCATTCATATGTATTCCATATCTTCATATACATTCATTTGTATACATTTAACAGAATTATCTGTCAAAAATTTTACAAATTTTTATAAAATTTTTGTAATAAAAGCAAAGAAATGTAATTTTTAAATTTATAGAAACATTTTTACCCATGAGCTTACCAATTAGATTTAACAAATAACTTTTTGCAATATATGCTTCAGATCTTTTTTAAAAATTGTATTTAAAGTCCCTTTTATAAAAACAAACAAAAAACCTACAGGGAGTGGATGTGGCTCCTAAAGCAAAAACTAACAGCAAAAACAACTCAGGGAAGCCCATGTGGCTCAGTGGTTGAACGCCAGCTTCCCACATACGAGGTCCTGGGTTCAATCACTGGGCCTGGTACCTCAAAACAAAACGAAACAAAAACAACACAAAACAAATGAACAAAAAAACTATGACGAGACATGTTCCTGATGATATTATATATGAGTAGACTGATCTCACCATGATGAACTTTTCAGCTACACAACTCAATAAACCTTCCTTTTTGCTTAAAAAAAAAGTCCCTTATATATTTCCCAGCAATGCAGTTTACATCCTTCTTTGTAGTGGTAACCACTGTTTTAAAGTTGGTATATATGCTTTTTTCTTTTTTTTTGTTTTTGAATACTTTATGTACATGTAGCCATAGTAATATATAGTATTGTACACATTTAAGATTTACATAAATGATATCACACTCTCCAGATCCTTATTCATCTTTGTATATGAGAGTTTGGCTATGGTCAAATTGTTCTTTAAAGTGGTTGTATACGTATGAGTGGTGTATGAGTATAAAATGATTTTTTGTAATTGTTTTCTTCTACGTTTTCTGATCAGCAGTAAAGCAGAGCACCTTTTCTGAGGATGATCCTGTTGAGTTTCCTCTTCTGTGATTTGCAATTTTTGTTTCTTTTTAGAGAAATGGCATAAAGGCATATTGGTATAGAGAAGGATTCTTTAAACAAGACATTAACTATCATAAATAATAAATGAAAAGGTTGATAAAGTAGACTACATTAAGATTAGAAACATAGTATGACATATAGTTTAAATCACATAATATGCTCATTTTATTGCTCATTCATTCAACAAATATTTTTTCCCTACAATATGCCAAGAACTCTTTTGAGCTCTGAGGATATCGTAGTTAACAAAAATCCCTGCTCTCATGAACTTACGTTTTAGTAGTGGGAGTAAGTAAAAAAAATCAAGAACTTGCGGCGTTTATCAGTACTATCAGTGTTGCAATGCAAAGTATCAATGACTTCAATAGAGAAAAAGCAGGGAAAAGTAATAGGGAGTGTTGCAATTTAATAATGAGTTGTTTTAGGAAAGGCCTTATTCAGAAGGTGACATTTGAGCAATGATCTGAAGAAATTGAGGTGGTAGCATATGGCTATGGGGAAAGGTGAACTAGGCTGAGGAAAGAGCATGCGGAAAGTTTCAGAGGTGAGGTGTGTCTGGCTTGTTCAAGGAACAGCAAGACCAGTGTGGTTGGAGTGCAGTAAGTTGAGGGGAGAATGGTGGGAGATGAGGTAACCTCGTCCCTCATATAGAGTGCTGTAGGCCATTTTAAAGACTTTGGCTTTTACCTGAGAGGGATGGAAAATCCTTGGAGGATTCTGACAGAGGAATGATGACATGATCTGACTTATAAAGGTCACTCTGGTGGCTCTGTTGGGAATAGTCTATGGGGCACAAGACTGGATTGGAGACTCTTGCTCGTCCAGTTGAGATATGATGATGACTTGGATGAGGGTGATAGTGATGGAGCAGTGAGACACGGTCACATTTTAAATATGTTTTTATATATTTCATATTTTCAAAAGTAGAACCAACAAGATTTAATAATAGATTGGGTGTGGGAGGTGAAAAAGAGAAGGGTCAAGGATGATGCCCAAGTTTGTGGTCTGAGCCATTGGAAAGATGGCATTGCTGTTTTCTGAGGTGGGGAGGATTGTGGGAGAGGCAGTTTTAGAGGGGAAGATCAGGAGTTCAGTTTTTGGACATATTAAATTTGTGATGTCTACCTGACATTCAAATAGAGATTTACAAGAAGCAGAGGTATATATGAGATTGGAGTTCAGGAGAAGGATCTGAGCTGGAAATATATATTTGGGAAGCATCAACATTTAGTTGGTATTTAAAACCTTGAGGGCGGCAGACTTGGCCCAGTGGTTAGGGCGTCCGTCTACCACATGGAAGGTCTGTGGTTCAAACCCCGGGCCTCCTTGACCCATGTGGAGCTGGCCCATGCGCAGTGCTGATGCGCAAGGAGTGCCGTGCCACGCAGGGGTGTCCCCCATGTAGGGGTGTCCCCCGCATAGTAGTGTCCCCCACGTAGGGGAGCCCCACGCGCAAGGAGTGCGCCCCAGAAGGAGAGCCACCCAGTGGGAAAGAAAGTGCAGCCTGCCCAGGAATGGTGCCACACACACGGAGAGCTGACACAACAAGATGATGCAACAAAAAGAGACACAGATCCCCGTGCTGCTGACAACAACTGAAGCGGACAAAGAAGATGCAGCAAATAGACACAGAGAACAGACAACCAGGGTGGGGGGGAAATAAATAAATCTTAAAAAAAACCAAACAAACAAAACCTTGAGACCATGAATCTGGATGAAGTTCTCTAGACAGTGAGTATAAATCAAAAGAAGATGTTCAAGCCTGGGAGTCCTTCAAAGTTTCGAGACTTGGGACATGAGGAAGACTGAGCAAAAGCTGAGAAAGCGCATCCAGCGGGGGTAGTGATGATGATATTCTTGAGCCAAGAGAAGAAAGTATTTCAAGAAAGAGAAAAAGATTCACTGTGTCAGATATTGCTGAGAGGTCAGGTAAGATGAGGACTGAGAATTGAGCACTGGACTTAGCAGTTTGAGGTCATTGGTGACACTGATGGAGCAGTGGCAGACTGACTGGAATAGATTTAAGGGATAATAGAAGAGTTGAGTTGCAGAGACAATATATTTGAGTTCTGCTATAATATGGAGCTGAAAAATAGGACAGAAACAACAGAAGGGCAATGAGAGGTGAAGAGAGGTTTCTTTTTTAAAAATGGAAAGTATAATATGCTTATATGTTCACACATATGCCAATGGATGATTAAGTAGAGTGGGGAAATTAATGATGTAGAAGTGGGAAGAAGTGCTAGAGCCTTGCCCTTGCCCTTGAGTAGGCAAGAGTGGATGGGGTCTAATGCATAGAGTAGAGGGGGTGGCCTTAGACAGAGAAATGGACAACATCATCCACTGTAATAGGTGGAAGGCAGAATATAGTACACAGGCTCAGGTTGGTAAGCAGGTATAACAGACCTTGTATCTGCAGATATTTTTATAAGAGAGCTTGTAGAAGTTCACTTCTGATTGCCTCAGTTCCATCAGAGGAGAGTGAGGATGGAAAGAGGCCCTGTTGAAGGTTTGAGGAAAGCAGATGAGGTAGGAAATAGTTGTCTATGAGAGTGGGGTCACAAATAGTATGGTAATGTAGGATTGTCTGACTATGCTAAGCTCTCTGCTTTAGATGTGAGTTGAAAAATGCCACCTGTGTCTTTAGCCGTGTTTAAAAGCACTGGTGCAGGGAAATGGATGTAGCTCAAGTGATTGGGCTTCCATCTACCAGATAGAAGGTCCAGGGTTCGGTTCCCTTGTGGTGAGGTGGCCTGAGCAGAGAGCTGGCTTAAGCGTAGTGCTAGCTCACAGAGTGCTGGTCTGTGCAAGAGTGCTGGCCCACACAGAAAGCTGGCACAGCAAGATGACACAACAAAAAGAGACTCAGAGGAGAAACAATAAGAGAGATGCAGCAGACCAGGGAGCTGAGGTGGCACAAAGATTGAGTGCCTCTCTCCCACTCTGGAAGGTCCCAGGATCGGTTCCTGGTGCCGCTGAAAAAAGAAGACAAGCAGACACAGAAGAACTCACAGAGAGCAAACAGTAAGCAAGGGGGTGGGGATAAATAAATAAATAAATAAGTCTTTTAAATAAATAAATAAATAAAAGCACTGGTGCGGTTGTGGAAGAGGGAAGAATTGGGTTTAGCTAGGTGCAGTTTTTTTGCAGAGAATGAGATAGAATGAGAAGGTGTAGGTGGGTGAAGTGATAACTGTGATGGACTATGGATCTAAGCTGGCTAAGGAGAATTTAAGGACAAGAAAATAGTGATGGTGAGAAAAGGGGGAGTTCAGTGGATTGAAGGTCCCCACGGGATCAAGGAATTGTTGGACAGAGATATTTAGAGAGGGGAAAGGGAAGTAGTGGACAGAGGGGAAGATAGAGAGGTTGCTGTTACTGATAATTTTAGAGAAGTGGCATTTTCATTTTTGCTCTGGTCTTTAGTTGACAATTGCTTTGAAAAATTTCTCTTTGCCTAACCAATTTCCCCCCTCCCATCAGTTGTTAATATTCTATAAATCAACACTTAAATTTTCTCTAGAAGAACTTAAACTGAAAAAAAATTTTTTTTAATGTATGTTTAGTGTTCCAAAAAAAAGTTGTTTTAAAACTGTAAACTTTTGCTGGTCTCTTATCCTTTAAAATAGTTTTCAAAATACCTTTTGACAAATCCAGTGAACTTGCCTTTCCAGGTTGAAGTTCTGATATTTTAAGCTAGCTTTGTGCACTGACTTGAAAAGTATTTTTTGGTAGCACATGTAAGGCTCATAGTAAAGTTAGTTTGAAATTGAAGTCAAGTTAACTGGAACCAAAAGCATGGTGTGAAAAACAGGGAGGTCTTAACGTTTTCTGGTGAAGAAGAGTGATAGAATCTGCTGTGGGCAGGTTGTATATCTGCTTTGATTTTTCATTGGGTACATGATATTAAGGATGGAATAAGTTTAAATGTTAACTCTCTGTATATGCATATACTTAAGCTACTTTGGTAAAAAAATGTGAGTAAATATTATGATCTTGGATAATCCCACAAAGTGTGGTCAACTTAAAAAAGAATCAATTACTGAGGCTTCTTCTGACCTACTCTTTAAAAATACTTTTAGTGGTCGCAGATTTAGAGTGCTATTGCTTCATTTTTGATAACTGGTATAATTAATACTCCTTTCTCTTACTAATAACAAGAACTTAAGGTGTCAACAGGATAATTCCCAGGGGTCAACTGCTTGGTTTCCAGGAGACCTCCACATTTAAACTTGATGCAGTCACCAGTATCTATTCTTTACTGAGATAAACAGCTCTCTGCTGAATTTCCACCTGTTAATGATATTAGAAACAACATTTATATAGATTCAATGCCCATTCATTCAGGAATAGGTGGCTGTTTATATTACACTTGAAACTATAGGTAATTGTGAGGCTCCTGTGTGAAGTGTCGATCTGTTTTGGAAACTCGGACCTTCATCTTTCCAGAGTATTGTAGGTACTTTAGAGTCACGTGGAAGACTTTGTGTAAGCTAACCCTGAATCTGTCTGCTAGGGATGGCCTTATACAAGGACCATTTTGTAGGACCACGATCTGATATTAGTATTTGATGTTGTCTATTTCCTCTGTCTCCTTTAACTTTTCAAATGGAGGTGGACCTTACTACCTATTGTTTTGGGACATACTTTGATGATATTCGCACTGGTCTTTAGTATAAGGCTGTGCTAGCTACGACTTGGCTGAAACCACAATTTCCCCAAGTTAAAAATAGACATGTCTGTGGCTTAGAGGAGCAATATCTTTCAGCTGCTCACACTAGGGCATTTTGTGCTTTTGCCCAATTGCCTGATCCAAAATGGCCAGTTTCCATGATTCCTGGTGTCCTTTGATGGTTTTGCCCTAATGAGACCTGGCTCTCTTTCCAGTGACTTACAGACTCAAGAAACGAGGCTCTGTTGGGATTAGCAGGCATGAAGACATCCTCGGGCCAAGCCAACAGAGTTCAATTTGTCACTTGCTGGGCTAAATTTAATGAGCAACGTGCTAGAAGTGGACAGACTTGCCAACTGTAGATCATACAATGGCGTATGTGTTGCTACAGACTAGCTCTGAAACTACAATGTGTCTTGTTAGCAAAACCTACTGAAATAATACACTGGAAAATCATATGTATGTCCTTTTTGGCACCAGATGTTGGTCATTGGAAAGGAGTTGTATGGTATTTTTCCAATCAAATTATTCCTAGAAAAATGAATAAGCTTTTGTTAAAGGGTACTAGGATGAATTAACCTTGCTTGAATAGCCTACATAGCTAAATTTAATAAATTTATTCACTCCATTTTAAGTGACACTATGTACAAATTGTCCATAGGTTAGTTACAAAAAGTTTGGCATTTTAGTGACAAAAGAAGGCAGTTGTAGAATTAGAACAGATAACCAATTTAACTGTGTAATTCATAGTAACAAATGTTCCACACCAATGCAAGGTGTTGGTGGTGGGGTGGTGTATAGAAATCCTGTAGTTTATACATCAATCATTGATTTGTAAACTCACAACTTTTCTAATTAAAAAAATAACAACACAAGATTTCATAGATAAGTAAATGCAAGTTTAAAACCTCAATTTGGCTTAAAAATGAGGTGGGTGGGTGAATCATGCTTTCATCCTTCTGCTGCTAGGGCCAGCACCCAAACTGAATTGGGGAGAGGGGGAGTACAGTAGAAAACCTTTGAGATTTTAGATCAGCAAAGGGCCTTCACAATCACCTATTGCAGTCTCCTTATTTATGGAGGAGGAAGTGGACGCTTGGAGTGCTTCAGTGGCTTACCCAGCATCACAAGGTCAGTTATTGGTACATCTGTGCTCAGAAGTCAGGTTTCTTGCTTTTCTGGTTCAAGGCAGGTTACAACCCCCTTTCTTTCTATGTAATCAGATTTTGCTGTTTTGGCAAAATGGATTTAGAGAAGTAACCTGTGTTGCTTTTTCCTTCCTTCCTGTCCTTTCTTTTCTCATGAACTATTTCCCATGTGCCAAAAGGCCACAAAGAACATGATCATCACCTGTATGCCCACTACCCACTTTAAGCAATTAAAATATTACAAATGGAGTTGAAGCCCCTTTCCTGTTCATAGTTCCCTCCCTTCTCCTAGAGGTGATTTCTGTCTTGAATTTTATATTTTACATTTTTGTGCATATCTTTGTATGTATACTAAAAATGAATATAATACTTAACAATGCATAGAATCACTGGGCATGCATTAAACATTGTGTAAAGGTATTAAACATTGTATAGAAGATTGTGATGGCAAATGTACCATCCCATTTTTTTTTTATCACACTCAGGTTTGTTTATGAGATTTACCCTTGCTGCTATGTGTATTGCTCCATGTCATGCATTTTCATCACTATATAGTTTTCCATTTTAGGATTAAACTACATTTCTCTATTCTGCTGATAATTAGATTGTTTCTAGTTTGTCCCTATAAAAACTGATGCTATGACTATTCTTATATGTGTTTCCATACGCACATGTGTGTAAGTTTACTTAGGGTATGTATCTGTGGGTGGAATTGATAAGTTATAGGGTGTGTACATTTTCAGTCTTTCTAGATACTGCCAAATTGCTGTGAAAAGTGATTATACCAAGTTACACTCCTACTTAATAGTATGAATTCCCACACCCTTGCCAGCAAATTTTTAAAATCTATCTAATGCATTTTTATTTTCCTAATTGTGAATGAATATCAACATCTTTTTCATGTTTATTGACTACTTGTGTTTTTTTTAAGTGTCTTCCCCCCCCCCCCAAACGTGGTCTTAGTTACCACACTAGAGAAATGTAACTAGTTCAAGGTCCCCAAACAGATAAAAACCCATGTGCCATGACTACTGCCCCCGTGTTCCATCCTACTGAGCAGTCAAATCAGCCATTTAAACAATTTCCCCTTATGGTGTTGTTAAGAAGTCGGTTCATGGCTAAACTGACTGGACAGAAGAATTTAGTTAGTGGAGTACATATGTGACTTTCTTATATCTGAACTCTCTGGAAACCCAAGTCATCACCTTCTTGTTTATAACCCTTCAGGGCTTCCATTTGCTCACTAGAAAACTCAGTGCCTAACTCTGTCTACTAGAGTTGGCCCCTCCTGCCTCTTCTGACTCCTCTTGTACCCTCAATGTCTTTGCTCCAGCCATTCTGGCTTCCTTTTGGCTTCATACTTGCTTAGCAAGACTGCTCCGGTCTCTCTGCCTGGAGCCCTCTCCTTCCACCTCATCCTTAAGCTCTCAGTTCCAGCTGTCACTTCCTTAGAGACGCCTTCCTGGCTTACCCTACTAGGCCACGTGCCTACTTTATGGTCATGAACCCTGTATATCTTCCCTTCATAGCACTCTTCACTGTTGCCAATTTACATTTATGCTTGGATTATTTCTCAGTTCCTCTCTTCCCTACTAGTCTGTAAATCCCTTGCAGTCAGGTCCTGTGTCTGGTTCTGCTTGCCATTCTATCCCTAACTTTTAGCAGTGGACCTGGCATGTGGTTGGAACTCAATCAGTATTTGTGGAATGAGTGAATGAATAAATGTCTTTAAAAAGCCCATCTTGGGGAGCAAGTGTAGCTCAGTGGTAGAGTTCCTGCTTCCCATGTACGAGGTCCTGGCTTCAATCCCTGGTACCACCTTAAAAAAGGAAAAATCTTACCTAACTCCCTGGAGGCAGACACTGTCTCTAATTGGACAAACCCATATCCTTCCCAGCCTAGCCCCACAATTGTGCTCTTCTGGAAAATATTTATATTCATGGCTCAAAGGCTATGGCAAGGGGATAAGTAGATGCAAAAGAGGAGAAAAAAGAGAAAAAAAGAGGGTTCAACCTTGGGAGGAGGAGAGTTCCATCAATGTCTGCCTAATCAGGCAGCTCCCAGAATGGGTCATTTGAACTCCCCGTGAGGGTTTCCCGTGCAGCTAGCTGGCTGGCTGAACTCCAGATCTAAGGGGTCGGCTGGGCCACTCCTAGCCTGCAGTGGTAACTCCCTTGGTAACTCAGAGGGAAACGTCTCTGAATAGGTCTTAGCTGGGCATTTTCTTTTAAGAGTCTGGTTTGGACAATTCAAAATGAGGGTACAATATAGAATTAAAAAGCAGTTTTGTACCCCTCCTCAAGTGGTTACTTTTATTTGCACAAGACATGTGTGGGCTCTAAATGTGACTAATCTTTTGTTCCATTGCTCCTTAAAGACTAATGGGACTCCCTGGCATAATGAAAATAGTTGAGTCTCTGAGTAGAAATCTTGCTTTTAGTTATTAAATTTGCTATTCTACACCTTTTGTCAACCCCACTTGGCCTGTGATGGAAGGAGACAGCTTTACCTTTTCACAGAAGTGTCCAGGATTGTTGAGACATGAAATAGCTACAATTCTCCTATGTTGTGCTTGATTCACTATCCAAAGTAGTAAATTAACTCTGGATTGTTCACTTGGCATGAGGTAGTGGACACATATTTTCAAGATGGATGATAACGAATTGTCACATTTTCTGTTTAGCTTTGGCATCTGTTTCTCAGGCAGAGAGTTAAGTCTTCACTTTGCTCACAGCCTCAAAAACTTGGAGTTCTCAGCAAATCTCTCTCCCTGAGCTGTATATTTTCACTGTAAGCCAAGAATGAACACAGTGCTACCAGAGTCCTGAATAGGAAGCTTGAAGCTAATTAAATAAAACTACAGCCCCAAATTTGTGAAATGTCTTTTGCTGTAAAATAGAAGATATTTGTCTGTGGTGTATTATTGATCTTCCAAATGACTCTTTAGTTAGGAGAATCCAGTTATTTCTATTTTTGAGTAAAAATAACTAAAATTCAGTAAAGCTGAGTTGTTTAATCTGGTAGGAGGAAAGCACAAACTTGAATCTGTTTCCAGTTTTAATGAAATAAGAGGTTCTATTAATCTGTAACTAAAGGACCTACAACACATTTTTGTGTGCAAATTAAATGAGGTAATATAAGCAACAGGTTTAGAACTTACCTCCCCGATAATAAGCTCTATGTTAAATGTTGACTATTATTATATAGGTTATTGTTATTATTTTTATCTGATGCTTTTCAACATAGCAAACCCATGTTAGCTTTTCCAGTAAAGAGACAGCATCCTTTCCTTTTGAAAAAATTTTGTTTTTTGTCAAAATTCACTGAGTCCACAGGTCAGTGAGAATATGAAGAAAGGCCAGTCATGACTATAAATGCAGAATACTATGATGTTCGTTGGATGTTTATTACATACAGCCCTACTCCCTTCTTTCCACTCTTTCTGCTCTGCAAATCCATCCCTGTAAAATTTAATTGTTTCATCTTGAACTCTGGGCTAGATATTTGGCTTTTGACAAAATTGTG
Source organism: Dasypus novemcinctus (assembly GCF_030445035.2). Lineage (NCBI taxonomy): Eukaryota > Metazoa > Chordata > Mammalia > Cingulata > Dasypodidae > Dasypus > Dasypus novemcinctus. Next base: position 151,761,447 of record NC_080673.1, on the reverse strand, counting down.
GAATAGGTGTGTGTTTTTTCTTCATGCCTCTAAGCTCTTTTTGTGATCTGACTTCTTAACTTCCTCCAGGATTCCTGTCCTACCCCTAAACTCTTGTCCCATTAAAACCTGCTTTGTGGAAAATTGCCGATGTGTACTTTCAGTCATTGCATTCTAGTTTGGCCTCCTGTCCAAGGACTTTCAGGCCCCATTGAAATGGTGTGTAAGATACTTTTCTGGGCAGTGCCCTTCCTAATATCCACTCAGGGGGCTCTACCTGCAAGCATGGGCTTCTGGTCCTTCCAAAGCTCCTTGTCATCTCATTTGTTCCAAGCCACACATCTTCACGCTGAGTCCTCTCTGCTCCTTTAGACCTCTGCATGGATTGGGAAAGGCTCTAGGGATTGTCAAGATTACAAACCGTAAACAACTGAAAGATCACAATATGAGGAGACATGAAGATCATGTCCCAAGAGTGGCTCTGTCTTTAAAAATTATAAAATTAAACTCTGGAGACCGCTCATGTTTAAAAGTACTCATCCTTATTGAAGGAGATTTGGCCGTTCTGACACTCTACACAGTGTATTTGGAAAGTTCCCAGGTTGGCAAGATTGATGTATTCCAATCTGCAAACCCTTTCCGTGTGGGCTGTGTGGAAATTTTCTCACCAGCCGTAAGAAAGCTGTTTTATAGTCAGAACTGGTCACATCATTCCCTAAAGCAAATAACAGACTGGCTTATCGGAACTTTGGGAGGGAAATCATTATTCTTTTTTCTCTTGGTTCCTATATAATAGTTTGGTCTTTAATAGTCAAATTTCATTTGGGTTGTATAAGAACATAGAAACATTTAATGAGAATTGTCGTAGTCATCTTGGTAGAAAACACAAATATATTTACTACAAAAGAACAAAGCATATTTAAAGCCCAGATCTCTGCTTTCATGGTAAGGCTGTATATTATCAGCCAAAGGGGTGCTGATGCAAAGTATCAGAAATCTGTTGGCTTTTATAAAGGGTATTTATTTGGGGTAAAAGCTTACATTACAAGGTCCTAAAGAATCCAACTCAAGGTTACTTCCTTACCAAACTCTGCTGCCACTTGTTGAGGCAAGATGACGGGTGATCTGCGAGGGTTCATCCTTCCTCTTCCTAAGGCTGCGTGGGTCCAGCTCTTCCCATCTCAACTGTAGCTGGCGTAGGGCTCGTCTCTTTTCCCAGGGGTTATTTTCTCTCCATGCTTAGCTGCTCTGGTCTCTTCACAAGACTAGCTACAAACTATCAGGCTAATGGCTCTTCCTTGGGCCTCTGCCATGTCTGTGGAGCTGTCTCTCTTCCTCTGTCTCTCTTTTCTGTGTATCTACTGTGTTCTTGATAGAGCACCCATTTATATAACCTCCCAAGTGGGTGAAGACTCAACCCTGTACACCCTAGTGATGTGGTCGAATCAAAGCCCTAATCTTGATTTAATCAAGTAAATGTAAAGCCTTTGAATTTAAATCAGTCAAAGGGTATCATCCCAGAGGAATAGACCAGTTTACAAACATAATATCTCTTTTTGCAATTCATAAATAATATCAAACTGCCACAGGCTACCAGAGATAGTTGGTGAAACTCACAAACCGTACACGTGAACTTCCAGTGGCAATGGTAGGCATAATGTTTCAAGAGAACTGTTGACCGGGTCACACTCACACTGCCTGTATTCAAATCCTGGGTTGGCTACTTCCTGTGTGACCTCTCTATTTTCCCTCATGTATAATTGGGCAGTCATAGTACCTACCTTAAAGGGTTGTTGTCGTATCTATAATGCACTTAAAACAGAGCCTGGCACTTACGTGCCTAATACATCTTAGCTACCTTTATTCCTTCTCTTCTCCTCTTTAGAACTTACCACTCTTTTCATCTCTTCTTTCCTTCTTTTTAGTTTTCCAGTTCTTTCGAACTTCTTTTTTCATTTCTTTAGCCTATGAACCTCCCAGGGGTGCACAGAACTGACAGTCTACCAGTCTCTTCAGGACGATGCTCTGTAGTGGAATTGAGGTGTCCTTTCTATTTATGAAGTTTCCGAATTAAGGCTTCCTCTTCAGATCATTGAACCTGGATGTTTATCGTCCCTGAGGGAAGGTGAACACACTCAGTTGTCCTTCTGGCTAAGAGGGGCATTTACTGCTAGGAGGCAGGAAAAGGACAGGTGGATTCTGATGGAGAAGATATTGAAGGTCATGGGGCTGACTCGTTTGTGTATGATTCCATTTGTCCTCAGGGAGGTACCTGCATTTGTGTCTAAGCTGCAGTTCAAACATTAGGCTCTTTCTAGTTGCTTACAGATTTTTCAGCCGTACTAAACAAAAGGGACCATAAACATAAATACTACGTATGTAGATCCCCAAACTCTGTTGAATGTGATGGTGCCAGGAGTCTTGGAGCCCTGGAGAATTCCTTATTTCAAGTTTTCGAGGGAAGAGAGCCCTTTCTGAAATGCTTGTTTTAGACGAGGGACACGAACAGCAGCGACTGGTTAATCCATGGCAGCTGCTTTAGGTCCACGTGGGCCTGTTAGCTTGGTGGCCAGTCTGCCTGTGTTTCTGCCTTCCCTTGCATCCTCTCTTCCTTCCTTTCTTCCCCGTCTTTCAATCCCAAGCTTTTTTAATGTGTTGAAATGTGGAAATGTGTACAGAACAATTGATTTAACATAAAGTAAACAGCTGAAAACTATCACCAGGTCAAGAAGCTGAGCATTGTCACACCCCAGCATCTCCCGCTCCTGTGCCTTCTCGTCCTTATTCCCTTCTCACCCTGGACAACCGCTATCATGGCTTTTACAGTAATAATTGTCCTGATTTTCTTAATAGTTTTACTACCTAAGCATATCCACCTGAGTACTTGTTTTGTCTATCTTACATGCTAGTTTTGCTTTTACGTACATGAAATTGTACTGTATATGTTCTTTTTTTTTTTTTTTTAAGATTTATTTTTATTTATTTATTTCCCCTCCCCTCCCCTCCCCCGGTTGTCTGTTTTCTGTGTCTTTTTGCTGCGTCTTGTTTCTTGTTTCTTTGTCCGCTTCTGTTGTCGGCAGCGGCACGGGAAGTGTGGGCGGCACCATTCCTGGGCAGGCTGCTCCCTCCTTCGCGCTGGGCGGCTCTCCTTATGGGTGCACTCCTTGCGCGTGGGGCTCCCCTACGCGGGGGACACCCTGCGTGGCGCGGCACTCCTTGCGCGCATCAGCACTGCGCATGGGCCAGCTCCACACGGGTCAAGGAGGCCCGGGGCTTGAACCACGGGCCTCCCATGTGGTAGATGGACGCCCTAACCACTGGGCCAAAGTCCGTTTCCCTGTATATGTTCTTTTATGCCTGGCTTCTTGTGTGCAATATTTGTGAGATTTATCCTATTGTTTCCTGTAGCTATAGTTTCTTCATTTTCATTGTTGCATAGTATTCCATTGAATGGTACACCACAGTCATTTATATATCTGTTCTGCTATTGCTGCATATTTAATTGTTCTTAGTCCTTGGTTATTACAAATAATGCTGCTATGAACATTCTTGAATTTGTGTCTTATTGAATACCTCCATTCTTATTGGATATATACCAAGGAGTGGACTTGCTGGGTCAAAGGGAATGCTTATTTGAATCTTTAGTAGATAATGCTAAACTATTTAAATAATAATAATTATATTAGTTTATATTCCCACCTGCAGTGTTTGAAGTTGCACTTCATCCTTGCCACCATTTATAAGACTATATAAGGAGAAAAGTTTGAAACTACTATCATTAATATCCCCAGGGTAATAAGAGAAGGCACTATTTATCCATAAAACAGGAATGAATGTGTCACAGACAAAATACTAAGAAAACAAGGAAAAACATAAGCAAATTAAATCAACATTCAGATACCATTTTTTTACCTATCAAACTGGCAAAAATTTAAAAACATAACAATGCATTTTACTGGCACTCTTGTGTCTGGTGGAAATTTAAATTGACATAAATATTTTGGAGGGAAATTTGCCAATATTTCCTCTTAGCAAAATTCTGCGTGGGGAGTGGATGTGGCTCAAGCAGTTGAGCACCGGCTTCCCACACGGGAGGTCCCGGGTTTGGTTCCTGATGCCTCCTAAAAACAAACAAACAAAAAAACAAAAAGCAAACAAATGAAAAACCAACTCACAGAAGCCAATGGGGCTCAGTAGTTCCAACATATGAGGTCCCAGGTTCAATCCCCAGCCCTGGTACCTCAAACATACAAACAAACAAAAACTATATGTGCTCTTTTACCTTTGTCTTCAAATTATATGTGCTTATTTGCCTTTTTGACCCAGCAGTCTCACTTCTAGGAATTTACTCTGATGGTCCACCTCCAATAATATGAAAATACATATGCATATGGTTATTTAACGCGGCATTGTTTAGCAATCACTAAATATTGGAATCATCTAAATTCTCATACATAACTATGGTTGAGTAAACTATGGTACATCCACGCAATGGAGTACTAAGCATCTGTGAAAAAGAATGAGGATGATCTCTGAACTAACTTGAAGTTATTTTCAGGGTATACTGTTAAGTTGAAAAAGCAAAGTGCAGAAGAGTATCTGTACAATATTACTTTTCATATAAGAATATAAGAAGGGCTTATCAGAAAATTCACAGGTATCTGCTCATTTGTGTTAAAGAAATACAGGAAGGATAAACCAGAAACTGTAGAGACTTGTTAACTATAAGGGACTGGTGGAAAAAGGAGGGATAAAAGCAGAGAATGAAAACAGGTTAGTAGGAACAAGGAGGGAGTGGCACTTCTCTGATTATACTTTTTAGAGCCTTAGTAATGTTTCACACAATCTTATCAATAAATTGTTAAAATTAACCAGGATGTGAGAGTAGCTCAAGATGGAATACAAATAGTAACAAATGGACCTAATCGTATTACAAATATATAACATGCCTATGCTGAAGGAGGTAGAGAAGAAAAGACATATCTTAAATAACCTTGGAAAACAAGATTTTGACTGCATATATTCAACATTTTGACCAGATACAAAAAGAAACTGTACAAAAATAATGTAATGTAGTTAGTAAATCTGTTTTTCACAGGAGAATACACTAACAATTCCATAACTACTCTATGTGTATAGAACAAATAAGTGAATATATTGAAGATGAGGAGAGCCGTTTTTTTCATGGTTGGAGGAGGAAGCTGTAGTTAAGAAAATGGAGAAGGTTAGAATGAATCTTGTGGTGTTGGGTTGGAATTAGGGATAGCAGGAGTGAAGTCATTGTTATATATATGAAGATTTGTGTGTGTGTCTATGTAAATATTGATGCTTAGAAGGACTAGGAGCAGAAACACTTCTGTAACCATAAGCAATGCTTAACGCCCAGCACTTGTTGTTTTTTTTAAAGATTTATTTATTTATTTATTTCCCCCCTTCCCCATCCCCCACCTCCCTGCTGGTTTTGCTATCTGTGTTCATTCGCTGTGTGATCTTCTGTATCTATTTCCCTTTTTGGTCTTCTCATTTTTTTCTCCTCTAGGATTCACTGGGATTTGATCTTGGGGACTCTGATGTGGAAAGAGATTCCCTGTCACTTGCACCACCTCCTGGTCTCCGTTGTGCTTCACCTTGACTCTCCCCTCCGTCTCTCTTTTGTTGCGTCATTATCTTGCTGCATGACTCACTTGTGTGGACACTGTCTCACTGCGTGGGCACTTGGCTCATGGTGTCGGCAATGGCTTGGTGCGTGGGCACTGGCTTGCCACACAGGCATGCTTTCTCTTCTTCTTTTTCACCAGGAGACCCCAGTGATTGAGCCCAGGTCCTCCCATATGTAGGTGGAATCCCTATCACTTGAACCACATCCGCTTCCTTAGCTCTTGGTTTTTAAGAACCATTATCCAATGAAAGAATAATGGTATTCATCCTTTTATTGGATAAAATTTTATTGAGAAAATTGTCACTCCCTGTGACTTTGAATATGTTACAATTTGCCAACTACGATGGTTATCAAAAATCTTTTGTTTTCTTTGAGGAAAAAAGGTATGTATGGGTTAAAATAGAAATTGTACCTAAACTATATTGCTTGAGGGAAGCAGATAATGGCTCAAGCAATTGGGCTCCTGTCTACCATATGGTTGGTCCCGGGTTCAATTCCCAGAGCCCCCTGGTGAGAGCTAGCAGGCCTGCAGGGTGAGCTGCTGGCTGCCCATGTGGAGAGCTGATGTAACAAGATGATGCAACAAAAGAGAGACACAGAGGAAGGAGACACTGAGAGACATAACAAACCAGGGAGCTGAGGTGGCAGGTGATTGAGTGCCTCTCTCCCACATTGGAAGTTCCTGGGATTGGTTCCTGGTGCTCCTAAAGAGAAGATGAGAAGACAAGCAGACACAGAAGAACATGCAACAAATGGACACAGAAAGCAGACAGCAAGCGCAAGTGGTGTGTGTGTGCGTGTGTGTGTGTGACAAATAAAATTAAAAAACAAATCTTTAAACTATATTGCTTGATATCTGTGTGCCCTTCCCTCTCCCAGACCTCCATTTCTTCAGGCTAAGTGGGGTTCAGGTATGGTTATTTGTATGGATTTTTAGGCTAGTTTCAGTATCATCAATTAGGCTCCATGAATTTTTGGTTTGTTTGAAAATATGGTCACTCTAAGTTAAGGTATTAAAAATCCCAGGTAGGAGCAGCGGCAGTCCGCCAGGGGCAACGGCAAGAACCAGGAAGGAAGGAGGGCCCAACAGTGGGTTCCTGATGCTAGTGGCTATGCTTTTGAGCCTATGCATCTGCAGTAAGAGCAGGGCCTAGGGTAGCACTGTGCCTGGGAGTTTCCTCCTGACAGCCTTCATGTTACTCAAATGTGGCCACTCTCACAGCCAAACTCAGCATGTAGATGCAGTGCATTCCCCCCAGCGTGGGACATGACACCCGGGGATGAGCCTCCCTGGCACCGAGGGATCACTGCCACATACCAGCTGAAGATGCAACTAGAGAATGACCTTGAATTAAAGGTTCAATACGGATCAGCAGAATATCCCTGTCTACATATAATAACATGACTTCAAAATGCTGTTTGACCTAATATAAGGGGGAAATGGAAAGGAGAAATGAGATTGTGGGGCTATGAGTCTCTAGAAAAGAGTCTGGAGGTTGTCAGAAGGAATGCCCTTATGCACAACTGAGCAGAGTTTAAGAGACAGATAAAGTAGATACAACCCCAGGTATTGGTTCTTCTGAGGGATAAAGAGACCCACGGGTTCTATGGTCATGGCAGATGGGATTCACTGCCATGGCAGATGGCCCTTCTTTGGAGCTGGTGTTTCTACATGATGGAATTGAACTTGGAGGGGATCTCTTCCCACAAGACTTGCATGCTACTTTATTGGAATTGTAGTTGGTGCTGGGGTTTAAGATATATCTGGGGGATTTGAATCTCTGGACTGATAATAAGACACCCAGGCCCAGAGCCTCAACAGACTTCAGCTCCTACACTTTGATTTATTGGACTGACCCCACTCAGCTAACATGGAGTTGGAGAGGGTCAACCACCACACCATGGAGCCTAGAGTGTCTACAGCTGAAGGCAGGAGGAGTGCATCCAGTATCCATGTGGAATCTAGGCCCCCACTTGACATAGATGTGCAATGGACACAGCCAATCCAATGTCCACAGAGAAAATGTGGAATGGGTGTGGGAAGGGTGGCCATGGTGGCTGCTGGGTTTGGGGAATGGGGGGAAGAGATGAGATGTGGAGGCATTTTCGGGACGTGGAGTTGTCCTGGGTGGTGCTTCACGGACAATTACGGGATGTTGTGGACCCCCCCAGGGCCCACTGGATGGAACGGGGGAGAGTGTGGGCTATGATGTGGACCATTGACTGTGGGGTGCAGTGATGTTCAGAGATGTGCTTGCTGGGTGCAATGGATGTCTCACGATGATGGGAGAGAGTGTTGCTGTGGGGGGAGGGGGGCTGGGGGCGGTGGGGTTGATTGGGACCTCGTATTTTTTGAATGTAATTCGTAAAAATAAATAATTTTAATTAAAAAAAAAATCCCAGGTAGATTTAAGTAGGAGTATCTGTTTATTTGTGAAAGAGTTTGCTTGTAATGTTAAACTACTGTATTGAGGTCAATGCAATTTTAATGAGTTTGCTTTAATAGTTTGATTTGTTTTACTTAGTCACTATTATGGATAAAGGTTCTTGTTTCTGATATATGTGTTGTTTTAAATTTTTGTCTTTATCTTTTTTTATGTGACAAAATTTCCCTTTTTTTTGGTTCTAATTCTAATCTATGTTGGTGAATAAAAATATTAGTTATCTTTACTTGTAGACCTTTTCAAAGTGCTAAAGTAGAAGTCAGTTAACACCTTCAATTGTGCCAATTTATCCAAGACAAAATAAATGTGATGGGAAATGACAAGCAGTAAGTCTTTTTTTCTAGTTTGCAAAATGCTATATGGAGATTTATTATAATCGAAAAAAAAAATAGTTCTTTTCCATGGGGCATTTTCAGTGATCCTCTGTGTGTTTCATTGGAGGCCATGAAAAGATAGTTCTCCACAATGTTCCATTTTTCAAATAATCTTTTACGTACATTTGTAGAAGGGAAACTAAGGGATTTGGATGATTGAGCAAATTTTGCTAGTTTTTTTTTTTGCCCATGATACTGAAAGGCACATATGTCCACTTTACTGCATCTTCTGTTCCTTTCTGGTGTTCCGATAGACCCCATCACAACATTTATGTCATTGTGTTCTGTGAGCCTGTTTACATCTTTACTTCTCCTACCAGACAGTAGCCTCTTGGGCATAACGATTGGGTTCTATCCTTTGAGGTATCCTCATTGACGAGCACTGTGCCTGGGGATGAAATTAGTGAATAAATGATTAAAATTTTTGCAGAGAAGATTCTTTTACATGGACCCATCACTGGAAGCATTTAACAAACTGGAGATCTCTAAAACCTTCCTTATATACATAAAAGCCTTTGAAGATCTCCAAAGTAAATTTCAGAAAAAACTCTTTCCCTTTAAAACCTTACTTCCTGCAGAGGATCAGAGTCCATGAATATTAATTGAGTATAGTATGAATCTAGAATAAATTCAGCTGTAACTAACCAGAAACTTACTTACAGCTAAACAAGTAAGGGATTTATTTGTCTCACCTAATAAGATGTCTGGGGTAGGCAGTCTGTGGCTGATCTGGTGGCTCAGCCTGCCACTGTGGACCCAGATTTATTCTGTTTTTCCAAGTCAGGATTTGTTCTCATGCTTGTCAGTAGGTGCCTGTTGCACCACATTTCAGGCAAGAAGGGAGAAAAGAGCAAGAGGCTAAAGGGGCGTGCCAGGAGAATCTGGCCCTTAAAATACTTTCCTAGAAGACTTATCCAGTGACTTCTGCTTACATTTCATTGGCCAGAAATGGGTTGTGACCATGCCTAACTACAAGGGAATCTGGGAAGGTAAGTATTTTGCTTTTGAGCGTCTATAGGGAGGGAAGAGATAAATAACTCTTCTGGAGCACTGCTTTTCAAACTAGGATGAGACTCATTAGAGGTTCATAAAATCAGTGTGTCTCTACTATTATTAAAAAGAATGAAATAGAGTAAAATAGAAAAGACTAGAAAATGTTAGAGTATCTCAATTAGGGAAAGTATTTTGTGAAACACTTGTTTCATTTATATATTTATAGTTATATGTAGTATATGTGTACTGGTCACAATGTAAAATATTTCTTACCTGTGCATTGCTGTAAAAAAAAAGTCAAAACCTTTGGTTTGGAGAATCATTGATTTTCAAGTATTTATTTTTTATTATAAGCAATTTGGGGGATATATGAAAATCTATAAACAAGGCAATAAAACCTATTCATAAATAATTATAGTACAGGGAAGAATTTTGTATTGCTATTTTAAAAACCAGTAAAGCGCTGTAGAAGGTCAGTTGGGTTAGATTTACAGTAATTCTGATCGGGTAGGAAGTGGGGTGAGCAGAGGCTCCAAAAGGTCATTGAGAAGAGTGGCATTTGAGCTGAGACTTGAAGAACCAGAAGGATCTTCCTTTTTTTCTACCCCTGTAATGTACCAGGCATTGTTTGAACTTGTGCCAAAACTGACCACGCCCACATCATAACCTGAAGTAAGTTACTTCACAACCAAATTGTTTTACAACTATGAAATATTAAAACTACCTTATTTTACTCTGGACCTATTAATTTTGCCTTTAAAAATGACTGCATTTTCTAAATCTCAGAATATTCAAGGGACTTTGGAAAAATCTTCATCTCCAGGTCTCAGTTTCCTCCGTTAGAAAATGGAGATAATGATCATATATGTACTCCTAAAAACAAAGCTATTATAGAAATGTAAGATTGGTAATGAAATGAAATTCATTTAAAAATTGAATCATAGACTCATTGAGCTTTATAGTTGGAAGATGATGCAGCCTTACCTAATTCCTGAGGAAATGGAGATTCAAAGAGGCTAAAGTAATGAAACTCAACCCAAGAGCCCAGCCAGGGTCATCAACTTCCCAGCCCGTTGCTGTTTTTACTCACTCAACCCAGGAGCTTGCTACTTCAGGATCTTCTATTCTTGCTAGAAACAAAATGATTTCACACCTTGCAAATTACTTATTGCTACTAAAGTTGGGGCTACCAAAGTTAATTGTTTGCCTCACTACCGCTCTGGTTCTCTTGTCAGCACTCTTCTGTTTTACCGACTGGATTCCACCGTCATTAGAATTCCGGGGTTACTGCCGAGGATACGGTGACCCATTTTCAGAATCAAAAAGATCAGCTAATCTGTCTCCTTGCCAGTCAGTGTTAGGTGTTTTCTGCTCCTTGTTTTCCTCTGCCAACACTCTTAAGTAATTGCTTTAACCATCGAGCTTAGTCTCTGTCTCTGTGTAGTGTGGAAGGTGAGAATAAATTATACTGTCCTATGCAGGAAGAGATTGTACTAAGTATTCTTTCTCTCCTGTGGGTATGTAGATTTTATCCAGTTTAGTGAGTGATACACTCCTCATTTTTGACTCAGCAAGGGTGTCACTGATGTTTTGATTTCATAATAGCATAGAGGAAAGGAAACTTTTGTAAGAAAAAATAATGGAGCACATTTTATCTAGAGCCTACACATGGAAGGACAGTCCTTTAACAATCAATGTGCGCATTATTGTCTTCTCTTTACAAGGTCAGAGTACGTAATGGAGCTGTAATTCAATTCGATCTAATTCTGTTTTGTACTTCACTGTGGCACTCATATAGGACATTATAATGGGATCTTTGCTTAATAGTATGTTCCTTTTTAAAGGACTGGCCTTGGTGCAGCAATTTCATTTCTCAGCAGTAAGTCTGTCAAACCTCTGCCCTATCTTTTATTTTTTTTTAGCCTCCTTATTATAAGAAAATTTATGCAATTTTAAAGTACCTCCTTTTTACTTTTTCCAAGGGACTGAATTCTGTTTTTTAAATTGTTGTTCCATCAAAATAGCAATACTTTATGAATATTGAAACCCCTCATAAAACAAAGCCAGCCCTTTATATCGTTTCTCTCTATACCACTGACAGACTCTCATCGTATAATTACGTTATAATGCCATTCTGAGGCAATACATCAACCCTAGGCTCTTCATGAGCTGAACCCGAGGGGACCTCAGAGGCCAACTGTCCCACCCTCCTTATTTTGCACAATCCAGATGATCCCTTTCCATGTCCTACATGTGTTTTGGCTCACTCATTTACTTGGGAACACTTACTGAGCACCTACTGTATGCTGAATACAGATTGGGTTGGGCTCCGAGGATTAATGATTAATATGATACGTTTTTTGGCTTCAAGATAACTCCAAATGCCTCCAAAAGTGTAGGACGAAACAGACTTCCAACTGCTAAGATAAGCGGGGAGGGTAATGGAGCCATAAACAGCGGGACCTTTGAGGCAACAGTGGTTAATACTGTCCAGATATCTCCATCCTTTGTTGTAGTGGATGATTATGAAATGTAAAGTTCGGGATTTTGTTTTGTTTTTGTTCATGAGGCTATTTAGAATGTTTAAAGACATGAAGGGTCAAAGGCAGTGGATCGTAACATCAACTGGTAAAAATACAAGAGCTCAATTTTATTTCAGTGCAATAATTTCCCAACCAAGTTATTTTATATAATTACAACTGTATTTACATAATCAGAGCAAACCCTCAGTCTATATTTATAACAGTGAATTATTTTTACTCAACAAAGTACTTTTTACTTGGGTCATCTGTTGAGAGGTGAAAACAGATTTTAAAAACATACGGAACAGGGAGTGGACATGGCTCAAGCAGTTGAGTGCCTGCCTCCCATATGGGAGGTCCCAGGCTTGGTTCCTGGTGCCTCCTAAAGAAAAAAAGAAACAAACAAACAACAAGCAGACAATGAGCGAAAAAACCAGCAAGCAAACAATAAGCAAAAACAAACGAGCAGGGAGCAGATGTGGCTTAGCAATTGAGCACCTGCCTCCCACATGGGACATTCTGGGTTTGATTCCTGGTGCCTCCTAAAGAAAACCAGACAGACAATGAGCAAAACAACAAACTAACAATGAGCAAAAGCAAAAGAAAAAGAAACAGCAACATATAGAACAACACTTCCTGGCTTTAATGCAGTGAGTTCCATGGTGGATGTGCCATTGTAATCATCATAGTACCTAACATTTATTGAGTGCTTTGTCTGTGCCAGACACTCTGCTAAGCACTTTACAGGCATCATCTCTTCTAATTCTCACAAAAAACGTATGTGATGATTTTTCTGGTTTCCCCATTTAGGAAACTGAAGCCCAGAGAGATTAGAGAACTTGCCCATGATCATCCAATTACTGAGTGGCAGAGTTAGGACTAAGTCTCCAGAGCTCGTGCTCTTAACCATTGTCCTGCATAAAAGAAGGAAAAGATAGGGACTTCTAGTTTAGGGAAGTTTATACTTTTTATGACAAAGTTTATGTTTAAAATTTTTAAAAAAACAATGCAGTCCTTGCCTCCATCCTGCGTTTTGGGTCCTCATCGATCCTTTCCACACTCACTCATCGGCCTGCCTCCAGAGCCAAATGCTGAAGCAGGTTGAGACCAGGGAAGATATTCAAGCGGCCTTAACAGTGCCGGAGATAAACTTGTGGTGGCTGATTTCTCAGCCACGTGGTGTGGGCCTTGCAAAATGGTCATGCTTTCTTTCATTCCCTCTCTGAATAGTGTAACAAGGTGGTGTTCCTGGAAGTAGAAGTGAATGGCTGTCAGGATGTTGCTGCAGACTATAAAGTCAAACGCACGCCACCATTTCAGTTTTTATTAAAAAGGGACAAAAGGTGGGTGAATTTTCTGGCACTGAAGAGGAAAAACTTGAAGCTGCCATTAATGAATTAAGCTAATCATGTTTTCTGAACACATAACCAGCTATCAGTTGTGTAAAACTTAACTTGTAATTTTCTTAAAAAAGATTTATTTTTTATTTATTTCTCCCCCCCCCACCCCCAGTTGTCTGCTCTCTGTGTCCATCCACTGTGTGTTCTTCTGTGACCGCTTCTATCATTATCAGCGGCACGGGAATCTGTGTTTCTTTTTGCTGCGTCATCTTGTTTTGTCAGCTCTCCCCGTGTGTGGTGCCATTCTTGGGCAGGCTGCACTTTCTTTCGCACTGGGCAGCTCTTCTTATGGGTCACCACTCCTGGACAGGCTGGACTTTGTTTCACACAGGGTGGCTCTCCTTATGGGGCACACTCCTTGCGTGTGGGAATTCCCTACGCGGGGGACCCCCCTGCCTGGCAGGGCACTCCTTGGGTACATCAGCACAGCATGTGGGCCAGCTCACCACACAGGTCAGGAGCCCTGGGTTTGAATCCTGGACATCCCATGTGGTAGGTAGATGCTCTATCCATTGAGCCAAGTCTGCTTCCCATTAGTTGATGACTTTTAACTGACAAGTCATACTGTCAGTTATGACAGTATGTCATATGACAGTTATGACAAACCATACGGACAAGCCTCACACCTCTCAGGCTCCAAACCTGCTTTTCCAGCTTTTCCTGGTCACCTGCATGTAGTTATCTCAGAGGCATTTCATACACTGTGTGTCTAAGGATAAACTTCGAGCTTCTCACTCATCTGCCCATCCTCCTCTGTTACATAATTTGCTAGTGATACCACTATCTGTGCTCTTCTCCAGACCACAAGCATCTGCTTCTCTTCCTTTCTTCCACCATCCCAAAGCTGATTCTCCTCTAGCCTACTGTTTTCATTGCCACCAGTCATTTATCTAAAACATTTTGATTTTAATGATTTTGTGATAACATTAATTAAATCTCATGAAGATAAACTAGTCAAAGTGATCAGACTCCTTGGATAGGAAGACAAAGTTGGTACCTTTAATTTGGTTACCTTTAATTCTGACGTGCGTGCCATAATTGTCTTGGTTTCAAAGTAGTTGAGGTTTGGTGCTTACTTTGAGCTTCTTCTTTCTGCCCCATAGCAGTTTGTATATATCTTTATTATCTTACTGACCACATTTTCATAAAAATTTGTTTTTCTTTGTTATTCCCTTGAATAGCAGAGACTCAGGCCCTATATATTGTTGAAGCCCAAGTGGCAAGAAGCAGCAGTGTGCCAGGCACAGAGCAAATGTCTACTAGTGTTTGTTGATTAAATGAACGATTCACATAATTTTATAATCTAAAATTAACTGCAAATATGTTAGAGGCATAACCTAATTTTCTAAGAAGTTACCAAATGACTCTCCATTAAAAACAGCCACTTGAAATTTTTAGAAAATCTTAGCCTTCTTCACAGAATAAATTTTTCTGCTTAAAAATCTTGAAATGGATCTCATTACCTACTAAGCAAGACAGTGGGATACCTGGAGCAGATCATTTTTTAACTCTCCCTCCTTTATAAAACAATGTTATTTTTGCTAAAAATCATTAACATCAGTAATAATCATTATTTTCTCAATTTGTTAATTTTAATATAAAGTCAATAATAAATTTTAAATTTAAAGATATTCAAGTTCAGTAAAATATTTCATGCAGGAAATAAAATGTGCTCTTAACTAAAAAATATTATGCCTTGCAGTTCATGATGTTTCATTACTTTAAATTTTAAATACAAATAAAACATTAAATGGTCACATAGATCGACAGAATTGAAGTGATTTGAATTCTATGTCTTCATATTTGCAATCACTGGGCTCTCATTGTTTATTTGAATCTGCTATTAAATGCAGCAATATGCAGCATCTCAGGGGTTGCACAAACTGTATGATCATAACCAGATTATGCTTACTAGACCATTACAAACATACTCTGAAAATGAGTCCAAAAACGTCATTCTCAGAATTGACTTCTGTGTAGAATAAATGTTCACTAGAGAGCCGAAATTTTAAAAGGTGCTAATTTGATGCCTGGGAAATGTATTAGTTTCCTAGCAGCTAAAACAAATACCGTAAATGGGTCGGCTTAAACAAGGGGGATTTATTGGCTCACGGTTTTGAGGCTGGAAGAAGTGCAAAATCAAGGTGTCAGCAAGACAGTGCTTTCTCCCTGAAGGCTGTCGCATTCCAGGCCTGGCTGCGTTGCTCCCTGGTCCTTGGCTTCTCTGTCACATGGCATGCACATGGTGGTGTCTGCTCCTTTCTCTTCCGTTTAGTTCCATTGTCTTCTAGCTTCTGGCTACTCCCTGTGGCTTCTCCTTCTGGGTCCTTTTCTTATAAGGACTTCTGCGGTATTGAATTAGGCTGACCCTCATTCAGTTTTGGGACACACCTTAACTAATTACCTCTTCAGAGGTCCTATTTGCGAAAGGGGTTTACACCTAGAAAACCAGGGCCTGGACCTGACCATGCCTCCTGTGGGGGACTTGATTCAGTCCCCAGCAGTGCATATAATGTTATTAAAACTCAACAGTGAACTGTAGTGATTGTTCGAAACTTACACCAAGAAAAAGACTTTTAGGGGGAGGAATAGTTGATCACTGACATGGTTTCACTTTGCCAGTGCATGGGGAACATAAAAACCTACTGACTTTTAGTCAGTTTATTAGTGTTTTAAAATTCTCTTAATGTGTATACATCCCTCTCATTGCGTTTACCTGGGACAGACTGCTCCCACTATCTTGCACTTGTTACGTCACTTAGAGTCTTGAGGGTTTTTTTTTTCTTTCTCCTTCATGTTTCCATGTATTGTAACCTACACTGATATACATTTATGCATTATGCATCTTCCTCAGTTGGATACTGACCTCTTTCCTGGATCCACTTATCTCCTGTGCCTCTAATAGAAATGTGACCTCCCTTTGCCCTACTTTTTTTTTAAATCAATTTTATTGAAATGTATTCATAAGTCATACACTCCATCCAAAGTGTACAATCCCTTTTCCCTTCTCTTCTGACCTTCATTATATCAGCAGTTTCATTAGACTCTCACTTTCAGATAAGAGGCCAGAGATGCTCCTTCTTTATTTTGAGTTAGCCTTTATAATAGTAGAAACAGTTATTGGTGAATTAGCTTGAGTTCTATTTTCCAATTCTGCTTGTGGTGGTGTGACCTTATCTCCACAGATGAATAGCAGTGATGTATTGCCTGAGGACAAAACACATTTCCAAATAAATTGATTCACCACAAGGCAGCTGGTGTGACTTCTTGATATTCTGTATCTTTGTATCTTTTTTTGTCAACTAATATGAAGGATCACAATGTTTCCTCAAACTGTTATAAGCACAGATGTGACACAGCCAAATGCCACATCTGAAAATTTTTAGGAAACCTGGAGCGGCATCAAAGTGTTCATTGGGGATTGAATCATATGCCCCACAAAAGGTCCATGTCCCAACCCCTGGTCCTCTGGGTGTCGACCCCTTTGAAAAGGGACCTTTAAAGATATTGTTAGTTAAGGCCCAACCCAAATGAGGGTGGGCCTTAATCTGATATGGCTGAGTCCTTATAAGCAAAGGAAATGGGACGAAGAAGAGGAAGCTGCAGGGAACAGCCAGAAGCTGGAAGGCAAGGGAACCCAGGAGAGAAAGGAGATGTTGCCATGTGACAGAAAAGCCAAGAACCAATGATTGCAAGAAGCTAGCCCCAGAATACGACAGTCTTCGGGGAGAAAGCATTGCCTTGCGGACACCTTGATTTTAAACCACCCTCTTCTGAATTTTTTTTTTTGTTTGCTTGTCAGTTTAATGTTTATTATTATTATTGAAATAATGAAAATGCTCTAATGATTGAAGTGATGGAAGCACAACTACGTGATTATAGCAAATGCCATTGATTGTACACTATGGATGAATTGTATGTTTATTAATATGTATCAATAAAATTGATTTGTTATAAAAAATAAAATTAAAAAATATATATAAAGGAAGGACTTCTTCTAGCTTCAAAACTGTGCCCCAAAAATTTCCATTGTTTAAGCCAATCCATTGTGTGTATTTATTTTAGCACCTAAGAAACTAAAACAGTGTTTAACAGCTAGTAAAATAAGACTGTTTTATAAGAGATTTTCAGTGGAGTATAAATCATAGATTTTTTTTTAAATTTATTTTATTTATTTATTTCTACCCCCACCTTGTTGTTTGTATTTGCTGTCTGCTCTCTGTGTCTATTGTGTGCTCTCTGTGTCTGCTCATCTTTTTTAGGAGGCACCAGAAACCAAACTCGGGACTTCCCATGGGGGAGGGAGGCACCCAACTGCTTGAGCCACATTTGCTTCCCTAGATTTATTTTTAATATGACCAACTGATGGGTAGTAATAATAATTAAAGCCAACATTTGTTGAGTGCTCACAATATGTGAGGTGTCGTTCTAAGTACTTCCCATGGATCCTCTGAAGTACGTACTCCTATTATTCCCATTTTATGGGTGAAGAAACTGAGACATAGAGAAATCAAGCAATTGGCCCCTAATTATACAACTAGTAGGAGCTGCTGGATTCCTTGTCTAGGCAAGATGGCGTCAAAAACCACACACTTTTTTTTTTTTTCCAAGGAGGTACTGGGAATTGAACCTAGGACCTTGTACATGAGAAGCAGGCACTCAACCACTTGAGCTACATCTGCTCCCCAAAACTACACACTCTTAACCACTGTACTCTCAATGAGACCTAAAAAGACCTTGGGTATGACTGAGTTCTAGAGATGCCTGAACCTAGCAGGCATTCAGTAAACATTTCCTGAAATAAAATCAGTTATACATAAATCCAGAATCTGAACAACTGCTCATCTCAAATAACAGGAAGTTGTCCATGGTTATAACTAGTAGGTCTTCCTTACTAAAAAATAAATTTATAATGATTGAAATTTCCAAACATACACAAGTGGAAAGATGATTACAAATGAATCCTTGTGAATCCAGCACCCAGATTCAACATTTATCAACACTTGACCAATCTTGTTTCAAAAACCACATTCCCCCACTACCAGCCCTGCTAGAATATTATAAATATTTCAGGCATTATATGATGTTATCTGTAAATTCTTCAGTATGTGTCCAAACATGTAAAGACTCTTAAAAATGTAATAAAAATCGTATTATCACACCTAAAAATTAACAATAATTTATTGATATCATCTAACATCTAGTCAGTGTTCATATTTTCCTATTTTATAAGTGTCTTTTTTATAGTTGGTTTGTTTGAATCATAATCCAAATAAGGTTCTAATATTGCATTGGTTGATATGATTCTCAAGTCTTTTTAAATCCATAAACGTTCTCTCTCTCCCGCTTTTCCTTTCTTACCATTTGTTGAAGAAACATGATAATTTGTCCTGTAGAATTGTCTATGTCCTCCTTCCTTACCTTTGTGTAAGTTACTTTTCATTTCCCTTAAGTCTAGGAAAAGACAGAACAACTGGACTCTACTAACTTTAAATTGAACCATGCCATGGGAAGCAGAGAGAGAGGGACCACAGCCAGTTTGACAGTCTATTAGTTGCTCTCCTATATGGAGCCTTTTTTTGTGTGTAGTGACCCTTTTTATGCTCCTACTACTAATAAAGAGACATAGGGTACAGAAGTATCTTCTAAATCATCAAATAATTATCAAATAGTGTTGAGTGTATAATAAATAATGTGTTTTAATTCTTTGAAAACTTTTAACTTTTATTGATCACTTTTTATTGATCACTTTTTATTGATCACTTTTAACTTTTATTGATCACAGATGATCAATAATGTTATTCCCAATTAAGCAGAATATCACTTAATTAGAAGATAGAATACTATTTTCATTCTAAAAATCTAGGCTTTGAAGATGGAAACCTTGGTAGTGAGGAATATGTTGTTCAATACTTTGACATCTTGTAGTATCTTAGTTCCCAGGAACCTTTCACCCAGTGATTGAAACATGATGTTATTACATGGGGGTTGCAAAATGGTTATTTTTCTAATTTTGTTGTTTCTTCTAAATTTGTTACTTGACTTTCTTCTGTAAAGTTGGTTTTTCTTTTCCTTTCTCTTATATACTTTCTGATTGTACTCTCATCATTTTGCTTGCTTGGGTTTTAAAAATTTAATGTTTATAATCTAATACTCCCATCATTTTTTTTTTTTAAGATTTATTTTATTTATTTATTTTCCCCCCATCCCATTGTTTGCACTCACTGTCTGGTCTCTGTATCTGTTTGTTGTGTGTTCATCTTCTTTTTAGGAAGCACCAGGAACTGAACCTGGGACCTCCCCTGTGGGAGGGAGGTGCCCAATGGCTTGAACCACTTTTGCTCCTGCTTGTTGTGTCTCTCATTTGTTTCCTCATTGTGTTTCTTCATTGCATCATCTCATTGTGTCATTTTATTGCGTCAGCTCACTGTCTTTTGCATCTTCTTTGGGTGGCACCAGGAACTAAACCTGGGACCTCCCATGTAGTAGGAGGGCACCCAACTGTTTAAGCCACATCCGTTTCCTCATCATTCTTCTTGATGCTCAAATTGTACCAAATTTTGCCAGTTGGAGCCCTGCTTTCAAGCTGGTTCCTGTGTACTTTTGATATGTTCCCATCAAACTTTGAGCACTTCCTTGCTTTCTGGCTCAACAAGAAGTCCTAGGTCGCCTTGTGCTTTCCTTATCCCAGACCAGACCTGAGTGGGAAATGGTAATTAAATACCAAGATACCAGGTGTGCTCATTGCTTCTTTCCATGCCCTTTTTGACATGGCCTAAGTCCTAGGCTGAGAGGGAGGGAAGATGTCAGTCCTTTCATACCTGATTAGGTTTATCTTCCAAAGACTCCTTAGGGATGTCAAAGGTTGAATGAACAGTATTTCTAGTTTCTCCAGTCTGTAAGTATGAAATTTGCAGGCTTCTTCTTTGTTTTTCTTTCAATTGATTTAAAAATTTAACCTGCTCTTGTTTTCCAAGAATCATAGAATTGTAGACCCTTGAGTTTACAACTTTGTAAAGTAAAGTGGCTCTTTACTTTCTTGAGTCTCAGTCCATTTTTGTTGTTGTTGATAAATTATTTATTGGTACAGGAATGAAAAATTAAATAAGGTGTTTTTTTTAAGTTTGTTTTTTTATTTTTAATGAAGCTTTTTTTTTTTTTTCTTTTTTTTTTTTTTATCTCCCCCCACCCCATTGTCTGCTCTCTGTGCCCATTTGCTGTGTGTTCCTCCTTGTCTGCTTGGATTCTTGTCAATGGCTCTGGGAATCTGTGTCTCTTTTTGTTGCGTCATCTTGCTGTGTCAGCTCTCCGTGTGTGCGGCGCCACACCTGCACAGGCTACACTTTTTTTCGCGCTAGGCGGCTCTCCTTATGGGGTGCACTCCTTGTGTGTGGGGCTCCCCTACGCGGGAGACACCCCTGCGTGGCAGGGCACTCCTTGTGCACATCAGCACTGAGCATGGGCCAGCTTACCACACAGGTCAGGAGGCCCTGGGTTTGAACCCTGGACCTCTCATTTCGTAGGCGGACACTCTACGCATTGAGCCAAATCTGCTTCCCTTTAACGAAGCTTTAGGTTACATGAATGTTACATCAGAAATATAGGGGCGTCCCATAGCCCCACCACCACCACTTTCCCACATTAACAACATCTTTTATTAGTGTGGTAATTTGTTACAATTGAAGAGCACATATTGAAGCATTGCTACTAACCATGGAATATAGTTTACATTGTATATAACACTCTGCCCTGCACAATTTTATAGGTTTTGACACAAGGTATAAGGGCATGTCATTGCAACATCATGAAGGACAATTCCAATATTCCGAAAATACCCCATGTTATACCTACTCTTCCCTCTTCCTCCATTCAGAACCACTGGTGGCCACTGCCTTTATATCAATGATATAAGTTCTTTCATTGCTGTAATAATGTCTATAACAGAATAATAATAAGTCTACTTTAGCCCATTGTTCATTCCCCAGTCTTGAGAATTTGGGGATGGTCATGACCATTCTGCTGCTGATTGAGAGGGGGCTTAGATCCCATGGGGCAGATGGATGGGACTAACTTGCTTGCAGTTGCAGACACTCTCTGCTCCTTGGGATGGGCGTTGTCCATCATCATTTCCTTTTTAGTTGTCCTGGGTGGGTCCAAAAAACTGGAGATTAGGTGTTGGAACTCTGCAGAGATTCAGGGCCCAACTGGTACATGAACCGACCAAAGATTTAAGTCTCTGGGACAGTTAACTTTAAAAAGTACAGTGCTAATTATAGTTCAAATAAAAGGGGCAGAAGAACCCTGTGTAGGAAAATTATAAATGAGTCTAACTGAGATGCGTTGGGGAGCGTGAATTCCAAAGTAAGGCCCACTGACAGGGCACCAAATTGCTGAGCCGTCGGCCCTGCTTGTAGTGTCTGAATCTGTCTAGAGCCCCCAGGAGCTCCGCTGTTTGAGTCAGTGTCAAGTCCATTTTGAAAATAGATTCTAGCCCTAGAAAAATGCTTGTGTACAAAACATTTTTACATACAATTTTATTGAATTCTTGGACTTGTAAAACACAATCATATCTATGAACCTCAGTTGATAATCCTCTGTTGTATTCCAACTTTGACGTTTTATGACTAAGAAAGCCTGTGATTAGTGAGGGTCTGGGTGACTTCCTGAAGGTTCCATACTAGCAGAATCAAGACTAATCCCTAGTTTTTGCTGTTTTTCTTTTTAATTCTGCTGAAAAATAACTTTTTTACCCTCATTTATATTTCACAATAGGTTCTGGGATGTGGAGAGAAAAGGACTTTCAAGTGAAAAAAAAAAATGGCCTTGCAGGACTGAGGAGAGGACAAGTAGATTTTTATCTTAAGAACAAGAGTCCATAGAAGCAGAGTACTTGTGTTTTCCAGTTTAAGAAAGCTCAAATTCTTTGTTACTGAAATTATTTTTTCCCAGAATTCCCTCTTCTCTTTCTTCCATCCCCCTAGTATTTAATATGAAAAAAAATGGCTAATGTTTTTTTGATGCAGAGGCCAAACAATGTTTCAGGAACTGAGTAGATTGTGGATCTTTTCTACCTCTGAACTGGAGTGTTTCCTAGTGTACAGCACCTGTTACCTTAGGGTCTCCTGAGATAGATATCTGGTGTGCATAGCTGTCTTTATGGAAAGCTCTCATAAGTCATCTGGCATCTTTTATTAGTGAGTCTCAGTTGTCAATGAGCCATATGCATTTCTTTCAGAGTAATGTATGGTCCTCTGCAGAGACTCTGTTATTCAACACACCATTGTGACCTTCAATCTGGAAAGCCTCATTAAATCTCGGCTTTGCTCCAGAAAGCCAAAGCCACCTCCAAGGCAGCACTTATTGGAGCTGTCGGTAGGCTTTACTTGCACAAGGAGACGCTTCTATTATATTGTCCTTCATATACAATAGGCTGAAGACAGAAATATTACTTTCTTTTCGTTAATGTTTTTTGTAGGAGAAGAGATAGAAGTACAGATGTTGGAATTTGAACGAAATAAGGTGGGAGTTGTGTGTGTGTGTGTGTGTGTGTGTGTGTGTGTGTGTGTGGTGGAGGGGCTGGAGGTTAAGGAGTACTGCCAGAAAAATACAAGCTTATTAAAATGTAGGTGAACCAAGAAATGATTTTGACCCAAACGGTCTAGACTGAGAGCCTATATAAAATAATGGATAGTTTTAATTTACTGCTTTTCAAAGAGTATAAAATGGTCTACAAAGGATGATTTGGAGACCTCTGAGAACACTGATGGCAAAGCTTTTTTCCAGGATAAAATAAAGTTCTTGTTTTTCTCTCTTTATATGTGAAGCAATCTGAATCATTGCTGATTTTGAAATTCCTTAGCCTGGTGTCTGGACTTTTAATTTATTTGTTTGCCGGACAGACTTTTCATTCCATGGCTGTAAATGCTTCTTGAGAAGAATGATTGGATCCTTTTCTGTTGTAACCAAACTGGAAATGCAACTAGGAAAGTGCTTCAATTTTGTTTTTTATTAAATGGAATAATCAATAATAATTCAAATAAGTTATAAATAAAAACATTCCTTAAGGTTTTGAACCTCCCACATAAAGTGCTTTCTTATACATTTGAAAAAATTAGAAACCTTATTCTGTGATAACTGGCAAAGAGCTAAAGATATTTTAAAATAAACTTGGCTATGCTGACTAAAATTGTTTGGACCAACAAGAAAAAAATATTTCTGCAGTAAAATTTCTTGGATTAGTATTTATTCTTCAGTAGTCTAGGAGATACCTCAAACACAATCATTTTTATTAAAATCTATTAAAATTTTTGTCTGAAAGGACTGCTGAATTGTTTTATCTATTCGTAAAACCTTTTTCCTTCCAGGTAATTAGTTATCTGATCGATTATGTGAAAACAATGACAAATGCAGTAGGACCATATATAAATTGGCTTTTGTTGTATGATTTAGATATTCTGTACAAGTAGGTTCCCTATTACTTTGTAGCTTGAGGCTTGTAAGACCAGTCCTCCAGACACTGTGCAATTCCTGGGTGATATACTGTCGTGTGGGGCTGCTGCCACCAGGTGGATGCTGGTGCTAGGTGATGGCTACATGGTCTAAACTGTTTAAAAAGCAGATACAATGAAAGAAATTGTATGTATCATTGCTGTGGAGACAGTGGCCACAGTAATTGCTGAGGGCAGGGAGAGGGAAGAAGAGAAGTGATGTGGGGGCATTTTTGGGACTTGGAGTTGTATTAAATGATATTGCAGGGACAGATGCTGGACATTACATATCCTGCCATAATCCACTGAATGTACTGGGGGAGAGTGTAAACTACAATGTAAACTATTATCCATATGTTGCAGCAGTGCTCCAAAATGTAGTCACCAAATGCAATGAATGTGCCACGATGATGAAAGAGGTTTGGACGTGGGAGGACTGGGTGGGGTATATGGGAACCTCCCTCACCTCCAGGTCTGTGTTCCCTCTCTCATCCTTTCTCCACACCTTTGCTGGCCAACTCATCCTTTAGGCCTAGGCTCAAACTTCTGGTATCCTTTCGAAGAAATTGAATCCCAGTCATGTCCTGAAAACCTATCCACTTCCTTCAAACTCACTTCCGTACTCCTGGTCTAAATAATCTTGCCTGGGCTATTCTAAAAATTCCGTAACTGGTTGGTCTGTTTATACTCTTGCCCCTCTGTGTAATCCATTTTCCACACATTCAAGCATTATCTCTTAAAAATATGTTGCATCGTGTCAGTCTTCTCTTTAAAACCCTCCAATGGGCTGGCATATAATTCAATCTTCTCCTCTCCTGGTTACAAGTCCACATGGTTAAGTAACTGCCCTTGCCTATCATACAGTTATATACTGGGCATCCAGGTGTTCCAGGATATGCTTATAGTATTTTTTTTAGAATGTTAGTAGAATAAAAATTAGGACTAAAATTCTTACAGAAAATTTTCAGACTTTTGAGGCATCCTCCCCTTTTAAGAAAACTTGGGGAATGGGTGTGTAGTTCAGTGGTAGAGCACCTGCTTTGCATGTATGAGGTCCCAGGTTCAATTCCTGGTACCACCTAAAAATAAATAAATAAAATAAAATTAATGAGGAAGGAAGGAAGGAAGGACAACCGGTGGAAACACTTGTTCAAACCTGCATCTGGAAAGTTTTTCCTAACACATTCTCCTACCTCACCTCTACCACTCTGTGTGATGAACCTCTTATCTGTTCTTCTTTCTTTGGGATTGTCATCTTGTAGGGTAATTGTCTGTAAGCTCGAGTGATTCCCCTGTGTGCTCCCTATTCACTACTCTATTGCTAGCCTCTAGTACAGTGCCCAGCTTATTAAATATTTCTTTGGCTGGTTGAAATGACATGACTCCCTACCCCCTATAATTGATGGTCTTTCCAAATCATAAGATTTTCCTCCACGTGGCTAATTTTTCTCTACCCTGGAAGACTGAGCATATATAATACCATAATTTGTATTATTCTCTCATCACAGCTTTTGTGTCATCTTTTCATATATTACTTTAGGTAAATTTTATCATAAAAGTAATAATACATGCTCATGTGGAAAATTTTTTAGTTTAAAGAAAGAAATTAAAATAAGTTATAGTCTTACTAATGTTATATATAAATATTTATACCTGGCAGCTGTTACCTACTAATACTAAGATTTGTTGAACTGAAGAAACTAAATTGAAAACCACTTTTATGAATTTGGCATATTTCTTTTTTATCTTTTTTCTACTCTTTTTTTTTTTTGATATCTAATGATCATGCTTTTATAGTATTTGGAATTCTAATTTTTAAAAACCTAATAAGTATTTCTCTATATTTCATAAATACAACTTTTAATGACTGCTTGCTTATTTCTATATGGACTAATTGCCATAATTATATATGTGTTCACAAAATGTTTAATGAGTATCTACTTGTGCCAGGGTCTAGAGTACTTTCAGCCTGGTGTGTAAGGAGAAAGACTAGTAAAGAGTCAGGTGCATTCCCATATTTTAGACATTAGCTTATTTCCAAAATTTCAGTATAAGGCTCTTGATATAAATTGACAAACTGCTTTCCAAGTGTTGACCCTCTTAGGACTGGAGTGAAAAAGGTCTGGGTTTCCAGGATAGCAGGATAGAGTTGGGACTCTTCAATTTTCATATGTGTGACTTTAGGCAAAATACTGAACCTTTCTGAGCCTGTTACTTTACCTCAATACAAGTGTGGATAAAAAATCTTATACAATAATACTGCTGTGAAGATCAGTAAGATCATGCAGTGGAAAGTGGATTTGGCATCTGATAGAGTGCCCGCCAACCATACGGGAGGTCCAGGGTTCAAACCCCGGGCCTCCTGACCCATGTGGTGAGCTGGCCCATGTGGAATGCTGATGCACACAAGAAGTGCTGTGCCATGCAAGGGTGTCCCCCGTGTAGGGGAACCCCACACTCAAGGAGTGCACCCTGCGAGGAGAACCGCCCCGCGCGAAAAAGTGCAGCCTGCCCAGGAGTGGCGCCACACACACGGAGAGCCGACACAGCAAGATGACACAACAAAAACAAACACAGATTCCCGGTGCCACTGACAAAGAATGCAAGCGAACACAGAAGAACACACAGTGAATGGACACAGAGAGCAGACAAGGGGGCAGGGGGGAGGAAGGGGAAAGAAATAAAAGAAAAAAGATCATATGGTGATCCTGTCACACATTAGACCAGTGCTGTCCAGTACAGTAGCCACTAGTCACATGTGGCTATTGATCACACAACACATGGCCAGTCTGAAGTGTGCTGTAAGTGTAAACAACACACTGGATTTTAACTGGTACCAAAAAAGAATGTAAAATAGCTTGTGAATAATTATCTATTGATTAATTATTAAAATGATAATATTTTTACTACATATTTAAGTATTACATTATTAAGTTGTTTTCATCTTTTTAAATCTGACTACTACATAATTTAAAATTACCTAAGTGGCTCACAATATATTTCTATTGGACAGTGCTGTTATAGACCAGGAATAAGTACGAGTTGAATCTCAGTGTGGTGCAGTTATCTACTTCTTTTTGTATCTTCTCCTTCTAAAGGGGACTCTTGCTTCTCAGTCTCTCTCCCCTTTCCCTCTGCTTTCAAGAAAAGATCTGGCGTCAGCCATTTGTCATTTCTTGAGGCTCAGCTTCTTCATATAAAATGGAGATAGTGATGCTTGTCTGAATGCCTCATAGACTTAGAGTACAGATTAAAAATAAAACAATGGTTGGAGAATGTTTTCTCAGCATAAAGTGGCACATCAATGAAATGTCTTATTATTATAATACTCTTGTGTCTAGACCTTAAGCCAATATATCATCACTTATTTAAATTTATATATTCTGAAGCCTGGCAATAGAATGAAAGATTTCATCTCCCAGTTGAGCGACAGGAAAATATAACCTAGGCTTTGGAGTCTGGTAGACTAGTCGATGTTACTTAACCTCCCTGAGCCTAGTTTCCTCATCTTAAATTAGGTGTTATAATAACCATTTTGCAAAATTGTGGAGCTTAAATGAGATGACCTACGGGCCTAGCAGAATGCTTACCTGACACATCACAGATGATTAATACGTTATTTTTTCCTTCTTTCCTTCTTTGTTAAAACCAGTGAGGGCCAAAGATTGTTTTTTGGTCAAGAGAAGCCTTGATATTGAATATATAAGACTGTTTTTTACAAAATATAAATACAAATATACGAGAGAGAACAAAAAATAGCAGCTATGTACAGCAGGGGAAGCACAGAAAGATTGAGAGATGATAGGTTTTGTTTGTTTGTTGTTTATTATTATTATTGGAATAATGAAAGTGCTCTAAGAATGACTGAAGTGATAAATGCACAACTGTGTGATTATATTGAATATCATTTTTTTGTCTTGTTTTTATTTTTTTAATTCATTTTTAAAATATTACATTCAAAAAATATGAGGTCCCCATATACCCCCCACCCCCCTCACCCCCATAGCAACATTCTCCTCCATCATCATGACACATTCATTGCATTTGGTGAGTACATCTCTGAGCATCGCTGCACCTCATGGCCTGTGGTCCACATCATAGCCACACTCTCCCACGTTCCACCCAGTGGGCCATGGGAGGACATAAACAATGTCCAGTAACTGTCCCTGCAGCACCACCCAGGACAACTCCACGTCCCGAAAACGCCCCCGCATCTCATCTCTTCCTCCCACTCCCCACACCCAGCAGCCACCATGGTATTGAATATCATTGATTGTAAACTTTGGATGGATTTATGCTGTATTAATATGTATCAATTAAATTGCTTTGTTAAAAATTTTTAAAAAGATGCTTCTGAAATCATATGAAAACACGTGTTAACTCATTTTTGCCCTTATTTATGCTCTCCTTCCCAACTGTAGTGTCAGACTCAAAACTGTATGTAATAAAGATTTAAACGCAGTCTGATGAGTTGAGGTTTGTACCTGTGTAGAGTAGAACTTTTAATAAATTCTGTTCTTGTAAGAAGAAATTCCAGGAGATTTTGAACATAATAGGCCTGGGAAGACACTGCCCCAAACTTTTCAAGTAGAAGGATTCCTTATTTTACTGAATAATAGTTTTTTCAAAGATATTTAATGTGTTTTTTTTTCACATTACAGAATAATTCATTGTAAAAAAATGAAATCAGAAACTTAGAATATGGACAGTGAAAACACCTCCATAATCCCACCTCCCAAAGTTAATACTATTAAAACTGTAATTCAAGTCAAGTACTAGATTTTCCTGTGCTTCTAAGTTCCTTATATATATTTTATATCTTAAAAATAGTATATATATCATTTATTTTTCTTTTATATAAATTTGATTAATATACACATATTAATATTTAATTTACCTTTCTTAACTGTATTTTCTGTACTTTAATCCATGTCAGTACATGGGAAACCTCTCTAACTTTCAACTTGGAGTAGTCCTAGATGACAGTAACAAAAAAAATGGCACTGAATTAAATAACATTTTAAAGGTATTGTTTTATTAAAGGCAATGGTCTTATCAACAATCTTCAAAAAACATATACATTTGAAAAATAATATCTTTGTGGGAAACACATAATTATTTGGTGTTCGATGTTTGGTGCTCATAGAAATTTACTGGGATCTTTGTAATAACTCCCTGTAGCCCACAAATTGGAAAACTGCTACACTAGAATACTAACTTAGCTATGGACCTTCTGTACAGACCACTCACCCAGGGGTGCCCAGTTTACTAGCAGTTGACATATTCCAGAAAAACTGCAGTTAAATAGGCATCATATAATTATGGTCATAACAAATGTACTCTTGAGTAGGTACCAACTGTGGGGTGCCCTGTTGCGACCTTCAGTGACTGCAGCAATTTCAGGGATTTTTCTAAAACAAGGATCTGCTCAGAAACCACTCAGAGAGTCTTCTTTAGGTCTGATTTTGAAATCCAGGTCTGTGGGACTCACAGGGAGAGCAATGGATTCTCATCAAGTCTAAGGGAGATCAGACTAAACATAGACTTCTGAAATATTGTCCTTGCAAATAGATTGTAACTCATGGAACTGACCCTCTTTCCTGACCTTCCCTATTCTTCTCTACCAATTTAAATCCTACATTTTTTCTTCCAAGGTTCAGCTCGTCCATGAGTCATTGCCTGTTCTGGCTGTTCCACAAAGTCTCACGCTTCTTATATTCTTTTTTGTATTGTTCTGTCATGGTTTCAATATAAATCAATCATTCTACAAGTTTCTGGAGAGCACCTGCTTTCTGTCCAAAGTACCCAGCATAAGACTGGATGTTCAGTAGTCACTTACTATTAATAGATACATGCTTCTCTGTTTAAGCTGCTAGGCACTCTTCTGGGGTTTCTTTTTCTCACCTCCTAATACATTAGCCAATAAATCATTTGGTAGTCACTGTATTGCAGCTATGTGCTAACTATTTAGAAAACTGGAGCATCTAAAATAAATAAATGCTACAGTGATACAGATCTGTTGGAGTAAAGTCAAGGGACTTACAGAAGACCAGGAGACACCACTTGCCATTTACCCTAGTCAGCAGAGAACTCTAATATCTGACCTATTTCAGTTGCAAACAACACAGCAGGAAGCTGTTGGAGGTCTCATTGCCCTTGCAGGTTGCACTCTTGCTGATTCACTCTTTCAGAACTCTGCTAAGATTGGTTGGATTCTGTTTCCAAGATTCCCTTATATCTGCAGTGTGAAAAACTAATTTTTCTTTAGAAATCAATGATTTAAAAACAGAGCAATCAATGAGGATGGGTATTGAATGACTACACTAAACAGCTTGTAATTTATAGGTATGACACTCTTAAAGGACTTAACATTAACTTTAAATGAAGTACCTGTTTGTTGTAGTTGATGTTATTGGAATTACATTTTTGTTTTAGTTAATTCTGAAATTAAATAAGATGACACTTATCAACAAGAAATGATTCCCTGCCCCATTGACCTTAAAATCTACATGAAAACAGTCAATAAATAATTACAAAGGTGATTCAGGTTAAATGTATATAAAAATTAAACTGATTTGGTTGATACAAGGATAAACATGAGGGAAGCGGATGTGGCTCAACTGCTAGAGTATCTGTCTACTATATAGGAGGTCCAGGGTTCAAACCTGGGGCCTCCTCACCCATGTGATGAGCTGGCCCATGCGCAGTGCTGCCGCACGCAAGGAGTGCCCTGCCATGCAGGGGTGTCCCTTACGTAGGGGAGCCCCACGTGCAAGGAGTGCTCCCCGCAAGGAGAGCTGTCCTGCTCAAAAAATCGCAGCCCACCCTGGAGTGGCGCCGCACACACAGAGAGCTGATGGAGCAAGATGAGGCAACAAAAAGAGACACAGAGGGAAGCGGACTTGGCCCAGTGGTTAGGGCATCCGTCTACCATGTGGGAGGTCCACGGTTCAAACCCTGAGCCTCCTTGACCCATGGGGAGCTGATGCGCACAAGGAGTGCCCTGCCACACAGGGGTGTCCCCCGTGTAGGGGAGCCCCACGTGCAAGGAGTGCACCCCATAAGGAGAGCCGCCTAGTATGAGAGAAATGCAGCCTGCCCAGGAATGGCGCCCACACACGGAGAGCTGACACAAGATGCTGCAACAAAAACAAACACAGATTCCTGTGTTTGTGGACAAAAGAAGAACACGCAGCAAAGAGACACAGAGAACAGACAACTGGGGTGGGGGGAGGGGAGAGAAATAATAAATAAATCTTTAAAAAAAAAAGAGGCACAGATTCTCGGTGCTGCTGAGAATGCAAGCAGACACAGAATAGCACACAGCAAATGGACACAAGAGAGCAGACAACTGCGGGGGGAAGGGAGAGAGATTAAAAATAAAAAAGATAAATATGATACAGCCCTTCTCTTAAAGGAGCTTAACATTTGTTGAAAGAGGGAAGCAGCTGTGGCTCAGTCAGCTGGACTCATGTCTACCATATGGGAGGCCCTGGGTTTGCATCCCAGGGCCTCTTTGTGAAGGCGGCTCGCCCGCCGTGGACTGCTGCATGCCCACAGGCACCGCGGAGAGCCGACTCAGCAAGACGACGCAACAAAAAGGGAGACAAGAAAAAAAAAAAAAAGCAGAGGAGGGGGGTAGTAAAAATACTAATACTACTTATAAATACAGAACAGAAGAACGCACAGCAAATGGACACAGAGCGCAGACAGCAAGCAAAAAAGCCGCAAGCTGGGGGCGGGGGCGGATAAAAAAAATTTGTTGAAAGAGAACTATACAATTTACTAGATGCCCAGCAGAACAAATATTTTAGAAGTGGTACAAAAGGAGCACTTTGGGGGAAACGGACTTTGGCCCAGTGGTTAGGGCGTCCGTCTACCATATGGGAGGTCCGCGGTTCAAACCCTGGGCCTCCTTGACCCGTGTGGAGCTGGCCATGCGCAGTGCTGATGCGCGCAAGGAGTGCCGTGCCACGCAAGGGTGTCCCCCGCGTGAGGGAGCCCCACGCGCAAGGAGTGCGCCCATGAGGAGAGCCGCCCAGCGTGAAAGGAAAGAGCAGCCTGCCCAGGAATGGCGCCGCCCACACTTCCCGTGCCGCTGACGACAACAGAAGCGGACAAAGAAACAAGACGCAGCAAACAGACACCAAGAACAGACAACCGGGGGCGGGGGGCGGGGGGGGGGAATTAAATAAATAAATAAATATTTAAAAAAAAAAAAAAAAGGAGCACTTTGGGGCAGAGACTAGAAAATGAATAATCGGACCTCAGGAATCGTGAAAGACTTCATGAAGAAGAAGTCAGTCTGGAAAGGTAGACATTTGGACCTGCAAGTAAAGGAAGGAAAGTTAGCCTGGATGTTGGTGGTACTAATTATTTAAAGCCCTTATCCACTCCTGATTTTTACAGCCAGTTGATGGTGGAGATTAAAATATATTATCAGCTGTATTGCTGACCAAGCTGCATTGAGGAATGTGGCTTGGACCCGAGGCCAAAATGTGGCCTACAACATTCCATCCTCCCCCTCAGTTTCATGTGTCTGCCCAGTCGGAGTCAGAACAGCTGGGGAACTGCAAGCTGACCTCAAAAGGAGGATGTGCTTGCTCATGGGCAAGGAGCTCTGCCTGAGAGAAGGGCTAGGAAGCAGCTGGGTTGTTCATGCATGAGCACTGACCTTCTCCCCAGTCAGATTATTTATATCTCTTCAGGGAAGGAAATAAGAGTAGTGAGAAGAAGAGGGAAAGCTTCTTCCTTACTACTACCCTAAGAGAGCAGGGCCGAAGTGCCCATATTGTAGGCTGAGCTAGAAACTTAGAGGAATAGAAGAAATTTCCCCATACAAGGTAAGAAAACAAGAATAATTGTAATGATAAATTGCATGAAATACAGAGAATTCTGTATAGATGGAAGTTAAGGGGAGAATGGAGGATAGCAAGTCCTAGAATGGTCAAGAAAGACTGGCCATATAGTGGAACTTGAGATCAGTCTTAAAAGTTTGCAGAGGGAAGCAGACTTGGCCCAGTGGTTAGGGCGTCCGTCTACTACATGGGAGGTCCGCAGTTCAAACCACAGGCCTCCTTGACCTGTGTAGAACTGGCGCATGTGCAGTGCTGATGCGCGCAAGGAGTGCCTTTCCACGCAGGGGTGTCCCTGCGTAGGGGAGCCCCACGTGCAAGGAGAACCCCATAAGGAGAGCCACCCAGCGCGAAAGAAAGTGCAGCCTGCCCAGGAACGACGCCGCACACATGGAGAGCTGACACAACAAGATGACACAACAAAAAGGAGCACAGATTCCCGTTCCGCTGGCAATAACAGAAGCGGACAAAGAACACGCAACAAATAGACCCAGAGAGTAGACAACCAGGGGGAAGGGGAGAGAAATAAATAAAATAAATCTTTAAAAAAAAATTTACGGATTCACACTGGTTTGTTTTGTTTTTTTTTTCTTTTGTGAATAGAATGTAGTACATCTATTAGAAAACAAGGTGAGTTAAGTTTCTGCTAAAAGCCATATAACAGCTCAAGCAGTTTCTTGGAACAGTGCATTGTTTGACAAATAAAGACTTGTTGACTTTGGGAGCTCCAAAGCAATTGACAGGTAAGGGTTAGCCCAGGTGGTAGGAAAAGGAACAAGGAAATGTGGAATGTCCATTTTCACTGCTCCCCCCACCCTCCAATTGGTGTTAATTAAGGATCTGCTCAGTTTTTTCCTGTCCCCTTCACCTCCACCTACATTTTTTGGTAGAGGAAAATAGATGTTTTATTTTAAAGAGTTTTTCATAAATGGATGCCAGCACTGTCAATTGAGACTCCTCATCCTCCTATAAAAAAAGTTTTAAGGGAAGCAGATGTGGCTCAAGCAATTGGGCTCCCATATACCATAAAGGAGGTCCAGGGTTTGATGCCCAGGGCCTCCTGATGAAGGCAAGCTGGCCTGTGTGGCAAGCTGCCCTGTGCAGAAGTGCTGGCTCATGCAGAGAGCTGGTGCAGCAAGATGATGCAACAAAAAGAGACACAGAGGAGAGATAATAAGAGACACAGCAGATCAGGGAGCTGAGGTGGTGCAAGAGAATGATAGCCTCTCTCCCACTCCAGAAGATCTTAGGATCGGTTCCTTAGAGCCGCCTAATGAGAATACAAGCAGAACAGAAGAACACACAGTGAATGGACAGAGAGAGTAGAAAACGGGGAGTGGGAGTAGAAATAAATAAATAAATAAATAAATAAATAAATAAATCTTTTTTTAAAAAAGGTTTTGATTGTTTCTGATATGAAATAATTATAACAAGCAAATTCCTAGAGTCAGAAATGAGAATACAGGCTACCAGGGGGTAGGGAAGGGGGAGTTAATGCTTAACTAGTACAGAGTTTCTGTTTACAGTGATAGAAAAATTTGGGGAATGGATGTTGGTGAAGATAGCACAACACTGTGAATGTAATTAATACCACTGAATTATATGTTTGTGGTTAAAGGGGGAATTTTAGGTTATATATATGTTACTAGAATAAAAGTTTAAAAAAGCATAGGGCTGTAGGAAAGTGGATTTGGCTCAACCGATGGAGCGTCCACTTACCATATGGAAGGTCCAGAGTTCAAACCCAGGGCCTCCTGACCCGTGTGGTAAGCTGGCCCATGGGCAGTGCTGATGTATGCAAGGAGTGCCGTGCCATGCAGGGGTGTCCCTGTGTAGGGGACCCCCACGTGGAGGGAGTGTGTCCCCGCAAGGAGAACCGCCCTACATGAAAAAAGTGCAGCCTGCCCAGCAGTGGCACCGCACACATGGAGCGCTGATGCAGGAAGATGATGCAACCAAAAAGAGACACGGGTTCCTAGTGCCACTAACAAGAATGCAAGCAGACACAATAGAACACACAGCAAATGGACACAGAGCAGACAATGGAGGTGGGAAGCAGAGAGAAATAAATAAAAAATAAATCTTTTTAAAAAAAGCATAGGGCTGTACAACACAGACAGTGGACCCTACTGTAAACCACTGGGGCTATTAAAATAAAGCTGCTGTGAACAATCATGTCTTTGTATGGACATACGCTCTCATTCTCATGGATACATATCTAGAAGTAGAGTGGCTGAGTTGTATAGTAAGTATATATTTACGTTTTTAAGAAACCGATAAACTGTTTTCCACAGTGGCTGTTTTATTTTGCATTCCCACCACCAGTATGTGAGAAGTACAATTGCTTCTTATCTTCACCAACACCTGGTGATGTGAGCCCTTTCAATTTTAGCTACTCTAGTGTGTGTGTAGCTCATTGTACTTTCAATTTGCCTTTCCCTGTTGACTAATGATTTTGAGCATCTTTTCATGTGCTTGCTTGCCATTGGTATCTTCTTTGGTAATGTTTCTTTTCAAATCTTTTATCAATTTTCTTATTAGATGGTTTGTTTTCTTATTATTGGGTTGAGCATTTTCTTTAGATATTCTGGATACAAGTATTTTGTTGGATATATATTTTACAAATATTTTCTCTCAGTCTATGGCTTGCCTTTCTGCTTTCCTAGGAGTGTCGTTTGAAGAACAAAGAATTTAAATTTTGATGAAGTCTATTGTGTTGATTATTTCTTTTATGGTTTGTGCTTTTTATGTTCTATGTAAGAAATAATTGACTGATCCAAGGTCAAAAAGATTTTTTCCCTTTGTTTTCTTACAGAAGTTTTACAGTTTGAAATTTTACATTTAGGTCTCTGAACCATTTCATGTTAAGTGTGTTTATGGTGTGAGGTAAGGATTGAACAATGTTTATTTATATTTTTGCTTAAACATATCCCCACTGAATTGCCCTCACAACATTGTTGAAAATCAGTTGGCTTTATGTATGGGTCTAATTATAGAAATTCTAGTCTGTTTCATTCACATATATGTCTATTTTTACAGACCATACTGTCGTGACTTGCACAGCTTTATGATTAGTATTGAAATCATGTTATTAAAGTTCTCCAACTTTATTCTTCTTTTTCGTAGTCATTTTAGCTATTGTAGGTCCTTTGAATTTTATATGAATTTTAGAATCAGTTTGTCATTTCTACAAAAAATTTTGTAGGGATTTTGTGGTGGGGGGGTGGGGCAGGATTACATTGAATCTCTAGATCAATGTGGGGAAAATTGATGTCTTAATATTGAATCTTCTGACCCATGAGCAATTCTCCATTTACTTAGATCTTCTTTAACAGTTAAGGATCACATATTGCATCTGATTGCCATTGTCTCCTTAATTGTTTTTTAAAAATTGTGTAAACATATATACAACATAAACTTTCTCATCTCATATACTCCCAAACATATTTTTCAGTGGGATTAATCATATTCACAATGTTGCACTACCCTAACCACCATTCATTATGAGAACTTTCCTATTATCCCAAACAGAAATCCTGCACCCATTATGTGTTAGCTCTCCTTCCCCCTCCCCTGGGTAAACTGTACTGTACTTTCTGTCTCTATGAGTTTGCATATTATAGTTATTTCATATAAGTGGAGTGATACAATATCCATCCTTTTGTATCTGACTTATTTAGCTCAACATGATGTCTTTTTTTTTTTAAAGATTTATTTTATTTTATTTATTGCCCCCACCACCATCTGTGCTCACTGTCTGCTCTCTGTGACCATTTGCTGCTTGTTCTGTGTCTGCTTGTCTTCTCATCTAGCCTTCTCTTTAGGAGGCACCAGGAACCAATCCTGGGACCCCCAGTGTGGGAGAGAGGAACCCAATTGCTTGAGCCACCTCAACTCCCTGGTTTGTTGTGCCTCTTACAGTCTTTCCTCTGTGTCTCTTTTTTTTTTTTTTTCAATCTTATTTTCTATTCTTTCTTTTTTTTTAAGATTTTAAAAAATTATTACTCTTCCTTTCCCACCCACCCCAGATGTCTGTCCTCTGTGTCCATTCACTTTATGTTCTTCTGTGTCTGCTTCTATTCTTGTCAGTGGCACCGAGAATCTGTGTCTCTTTTTGTTGCATCATCTTGCTGTGTCAGCTCTTCATGTGTGCAGCACCACTCCTGGGCAGGCTGGACTTTCTTTCACACTGGACAGCTCTCCTTGCAGGATGCGCTCCTTGCACGTGGGGCTCCCCTTCTCAGGGAAAAACCCTGCGTGGCACTGCACTGCTTGTGCGCATCAGCACTGTGTGTGGGCCAGCTCCACAGGGGTCAAAGAGGTTCTGGGTTTGAACCGTGGACCTCCCATGTGGTAGGCGGACTCTCTAACCATTGAGCCAAGTCCACTTCCCTGTGTCTCTTTTTTGTTGCATCAGTTTGCAGTGCAGGCCAGCTCTCTGCAGCACAGACCAACTTTGCCTTCACCAGGAGGGCCTGGGAACTGAACCTGGGACCCCCATGTGGTAGACAGCAGCCTAATCACTTGAGCTACAACTGCTTCCCAACATGATGTCTTCAGGGTTCATTAGGGCTGTAACATGTATCAGAATTTCATTCCTTTTTAGGGCTAAGTAATATTCCCTTGTACTTTTATACATTTGGTTTATCCATTTATCTACTGATGGACATTTGGATTAATTGTACCTTTTACCTATTGTGTATAATGATGATGTGAGCATTGGTGTACAAATATCTGTCCAAGTTCCTTCTTTCAATTCTTTTGGGTGTATACCTAGAAGTGAGTGAGATTGCTGGGACATATGATCATATTTATCACTTCCAGTGCTCTTCATGCTATTATATACATCCAAATTTCTATCTGGTATCACTCTTCAGCCTAAAGAACTTGTTTAAAATTCCTTTCTAATGATGGCTGCTTGCTGGTGATAAATTCTTTCAGTTTTTGTATGTCTGAAAACTTTTATTTCACCTTTTTTTTTAAAAAAAAAAAAGTCTGATCTTATTTATTTGCTACTCTTAGAAAAGTCTCATTTTTTGGCTGGTTTCAGACTTAGAGGTAGAAGTTTTCAGAGAGGCCAGTCTCTATCCCTTGGCAATCTGTTCCTGGAATTTTTCTCTGGCCTTTCATTCTCTTGGCCAAAATTTTAGTATATTCTGTAGCCTCTTCCTTATTTTTCTTAGTCCATTGTTTCTTCAGAGCAATACACTGATGTCTGTGTTGCAAGACATGTTAACAGGTGCTGAATCTTGCGTGCTTACCTTCTTCGTTCAGAGACTTTCTTATACTAGTGGACATAATCTTTAGAAAGATTGAAAAGTTTGCAGATTCTGCTAGCTCTTTCGTGCCCCAAGTTACAAGGCACAGTTATATTAGTCATTCCAGGA
Organism: Dasypus novemcinctus; assembly: GCF_030445035.2. Taxonomy (NCBI): domain Eukaryota; kingdom Metazoa; phylum Chordata; class Mammalia; order Cingulata; family Dasypodidae; genus Dasypus; species Dasypus novemcinctus. Next base: position 151,723,347 of record NC_080673.1, on the reverse strand, counting down.
ATATCCTTCAGTTGGTCATCCATTTATTTATTTATTTATTATTTAATTTTATTGTATTTTATTTTTTACAATAACCAAGTTGAGAACCTCAGATTAGCATCTACGATAAAACCCTGAACAGATTCGTGCTTTCTTTCTCAATTTCTCCTTGGTCTATAATAGCAATGCCCTTTACTCAGTAACAGGCAGACACAGCCATGGGTCAAGACACCCTGCTTCTTTTTTAAAAAAAAGATTTATTTATTTATTTATTTAATTTCTCTCCCCTACCTCCCCCCACTCCAGTTGTTCTCTGTGTCTATTTGCTGCGTCTTCTTTGTCCGCTTCTGTTGTTGTCAGTGGCACTGGAATCTGTGTTTCTTTTTGTTGCATCATCTTGTTGTGTCAGCTCTCCATGTGTGCAGCACCATTCCTGGGCAGGCTGCACTTTCTTTCGTGCTGGGCGGCTCTCCTTATGGGGCGCACTCCTTGCGCGTGGGGCTCCCCTACGCGGGGGAAACCCCTGTGTGGCAGGGCACTCCTTGCGTGCATCAGCACTGCGCATGGGCCAGCTCCACATGGGTCTAGGAGGCCTGGGGTTTGAACCGTGGACCTCCCATGTGGTAGATGGACGCTCTAACCACTGGGCCAAGTCCGCTGCCAAGACACCCTGCTTCATGGGGAAACCTTGTTTGTTGTTTCCAGCTCTGATTCAGGCAACATAACCCTTCCACTCCTCATCTAGGTTCTCAGCCATAACATCTGTGACCATATACTTCTCATGAGAGGTATGAAGTTTGTGTTCATCGTACTTCAATGAGCTTCTAGCAGCCGGTGGTTGTGAAGGAGATGTTCAGCTTCATCCTGAAGCAGCTGAGTGCCTTCAAGGTGCCATGAAAAAGAGTTCACCTTTGTTTTTGAAAGTTATTTTCACTGGTTGAAGAATTCTAGGTTAACATTTTTTTCTTTGAGATTTTATAGATATCTCACTACTGTTTCCTGGCTTCTCTTGAAGTCTGCAGTCATTCTTATCTTTATTCTTCTTATATAATGTTAGTCTTTTTTCTCAGCTTCTTCAAAGATTTTATCACTGGTTTTCAATACTTTGATTACGTTGTATTTTGGTATAGTTTTCTTCGTGTTTCTTTTGCCTGAGGATTTGTTGAGCTTCTTGAATATGAATTTATAGTTTCAGGAAATTGGGGAATTTTTCCAGCATTATTTCTTGAAATAATTTTCCTCTTCTCTCTTTCCCACCCCCTCACCACCTCTCTGAGATTCCAGTTATACTTACGTTAGTCCACTTGATGTCCCACAGCTCATTGTTGCACTGCTCTTTTCTGTTCAGTCATTTTCTCTTTGTGTTTCATTTTGGAGCATTTGCACTTCTATGTATTCCCATGTATTAATCTTTTCTTCTGTAATATCTTATCTACTATTAATCCCATTACTGTATTTTTCATTTCTGAAAGCTCAATTTGGTCTTGTTTATGTCTTCTATTTCTCTATCCTTGTTTTTCTCTACTTTCTTGAACATATGGAACATATTTATAATAGCTGTTTTAACACCTTTGTCTACTAAGTCTCTCATTTATGTCATTTTCAGATCTCTTTCTGTTGACTGATTTTTTTCTAACTATTGGTCGTATTGTTTTGCTTCTTTGCATGTCAGGAAATTTTGATTGGATGCCAGACATTGTGAATTTCGTGTTGTATTTGTGCGTGTGTGTTTTGTATCCCTTGAAAATTTTTTGAGTGTTAGAATAAAGATCTTAAAGTGATGATAACTAAAGTATTAGCTGAATTTTTAACTCTTTATCTTAGAAATATTTTATTAAGTTTATATCACTCTGGAGACCTAGTTATCCCAAAACACCATACATTTTCTACCTATGAATTTTGCTGCATACAGAATGTACCCTTTCCTCAGGAAATTGCTGTTTCATTTCTTTGTGTGCACTCTTTATTTAGAATATATAACAGCTCTGCAAAGAAACAGTTTATAAAAATGGGAACTTCTACACAGAAAATGTCCCCATTTTTGTGCCAACTCTGAATAGCAAGGGGGAAAATCTTATTCTATGGAGTATGTGTGAAAAGGTGTAAAGATTTTTTTGGAAGTTTTATTCATATTGTAGAACAACAAATACCATTTTTTTACAGTATTTTTTTATAAAGCTAATTATTTTGTGCCTTAAATTTGGTATATGTGTATTAGTGAAACATTGTGAAAGTGAACTTCTACCTCTGTATCTAACTGTATACTATGTAAAGTATACTTGTAAATTACCATGAACTATTATGATGTGATTGCTTTTTTTTTTTGACTGTCGTGTTTAAATAATGACCAATATTTGAGCCTATTAAAGTAAGCCAAAATTGGGAAGTTTTCTAAGGACTGATTAAATTTAAAGAACTAACTTGCAAACAGAAACAAACAAACAAAAAAATGGGTGACTGATTCTCTAGGAAACAGTTGATCATTCAGAGCTTCCATTTAACCTTTGTTAGGTGAGCTCATAACAGCCTTTAGTCAGTACTCATTTGGCCCCACTGCTAAGCATTGTACTTTGAGCATTGTACTTTGCCTATATGTTAGGTCTCTCCATTCTGGCTGGTGGGAAATGAACTACTCCTGGTCCTGTGTGAGTTCCAGTTGTTGTTCTCTCTTATCCACAATTTGGGTAGTTTCCTCACATATTGTTCTAATTATGCTTAGCTAATGGCTTAAGGAGAACTCTCTGCAGATTTCCAGAACTATTTTTACCTGTGGTTTTCTTCTTTTTGATATCCCGCTCCATGAATTCTAGCTGTATTGACCTCTCTGAACTCTTTATTTCCTCAGCTCATACTGACCACTGGGTTCTGCCTGAATTTCTCTCCTCTGTGCCATAACCTGGAAATTCTCTCCAGTTACTAGGCTGAGCAGTCATATACTTTCAACTCTTTTATTTTCCTTCTCTCTAGGATCACTGTCATGTACTGTCATTGTCTAGTGTCTGAAAATCATTTCTATCTATATTTTGTCCAGATTTTTAGTTGTTTAAGGTGAGCAAGCAAATCTGGTCCCTTTTACTCCCTCATGGCCAGAATTTGGGTAACTTTTTAAAAAATAAGGAAAAATTGAAGAAAGAGTGCGGATTTAAAAAGTCTTGTTATTTCAGAAATTCTGATCTTGTGGATTTAAGGGTGGAAATACAGAAGTAAGTAAAACACTTTTCTTCCCTGAACTTTGCATTAAGTCTACTTTAGCTCATTAGCCTTTCCTTTGTATTTATCCTCCCACAGGATTAGACACAGTAGTTAAGGTTAAGGTGATAGTGACCCCCAACTCCTACATTGGCCATGGTGATTTCCTCTGATGTTATGATCTAATAATGGTTTAAATCCTCAATCCAGGAGATAGATGAGGTCATGAAGTATGGTATTAAATCACTGACACTTTAGTTTTCTGATTCTATATTCAAACTTTATCCATTAACTCTTCTGTACCATGTGACTGCACTTGAACTCCCTGTATGTAAAGTAACAGTTTATCATCATCTATCAAACTAGTCTGAAATATCAGAGATTTTTAAAAGTTAGACCCTACTGAATACTAGAAGAAATGCCTCTTCTAATTTCAAACCTTCTGACCTAGAAAAATGAAAATCGCTTGCCCCTTTTAGTCAACCCAGAATGCATTTGATGAAATCCCTTTTCTATACTTTTCTGAAGATACCCTCTGTTTTCTCAGCAAATTTCAAGAAGCTCTGATTATTAGCACATCTGATGGTAAGTATAGCTTTAGTAGATTTCATAATTAGGCCAGTGTGTACAGTAATTCTTCTGATGAAAGGACTACTGATGAAATGAAGTGCTAATAAAATTGTTAAGGACGTTTTCATTTCAGTAGGCTCAATTAAAGCTAGAAATTTTTTTTGAAATTTGTTTTCATCAAATGTGTCTCCATATATTCAATTGCAAAATACCTGTAAGCAATACAATGTCTTTTCCTTATGGTACTTGACTTGTGACATTGCTTCAATATTTAATAATCATCATGCCATAATATTACTGTCATACCTCTAAAGCTTTTTTAAGAGTAAGAGAAAACCTTACTTCATGAACTCTTTTGACTGGAAGTGGAGTCTCTTTTCTTTCTCTCTCTCTCTCTCCCTGTATTAGTCAGCCAAAGGGGTGCTGATGCAAAATACCAGAAATTGGTTGGCTTTTGTAAAGGGTATTTATTTGGGGTAGGAGTTTACAGATTCCAGGCCATAAAGCATAAGTTACTTCCCTCACCAAAGTCTATTTCCATATGTTGGATCAAGATGGCTGCCAATGTCTGTGAAGGTTCAGGCTTCCTGGGTTCCTCTGGCCTCAGCTCCTCTGTTTTCTCCACAAGGTCAGCTGTAGACTATGAGGCTCTCTAGGCTTTGCCTCTCTCCTCAAGGTCAGCTGTAGACTCTCAGGTGAATGGCTCTGTCTGTCTCCCTGGGTTTTCTGCCTTGTCTAAGGAGCTGTCTCTATTCCTGTGTTCTTCTCCTGGCTCAGGTTCTCTCTTCCCCAGGCTTGCTTCTCTTTCCTCTGCATACTGACTTTCTGGGTCTCCAGTTTAAGACTTCAGCATCAAACTCCAACATCAATACTCCAACATCAGAAACCTCCAACTCTGTCCTTTGCCACGCCTTTTATCTGTGAGTCCCCACCCACCAATGGGTGGGGAATCAAGGCCCTAATGATGTGGCCCAATCAAAGCCCTAATCATAACTCAATCATGCCCAAGTACAGACCAGATTACAAACATAATCCAATATCTATTTTTGGAATTCATAACCACGTCAAACTGCTACACTCCCTTTTCTGCCCATCCTGCCCTTTCCTCCTCCTATCTCCTCCTACTCTCTCTCTCTTTTCTTTGCTATTGGGGAAAACTTTTTTGCATCCTTTTTAGTACAAACCCAGAGGCAAGGATATAAAGGAGAAAAGTGATCCACTTTAAACCTTGTAACTGGAAAAAGCTTAAGGGATTCCTTTGCTTTTGAATAGATAATGAAAGACGGAAGAGGTTCTAAAAGGAATGCTGAGGGAATGTTTGCTCAGTTTTCATTTTGCATCAGGCCCCCTGAATCTTCAACTACCTCAGAAGAAATGCTCGCAAATGAAGCAATGCCTGTGTGAGGAAGAGAAATGCTTCAAGATGCTGAGATGCCTGACAAATAGAGCATCGTTTTATGTCCCTGGTAATGCAATGAATGTGAAAATTCTTACATAAGACTAAAAAGACCTTTCTGCATTTGTGTGTGTGTGTGTGTGTGTGTGCAGGAGTATAACTACATTTATATAAACAAAGAAAAAAATGCCCACAACCCCCACACATAAATCTAAACTTTGACTTTTTCCTCTTCTCTTTCAATATTTGTCCATCTGCATAAATGATTTTGAAGTTAAATCATAAATACAATTTGGTATTGAGGTTTTTAAAATCTGCTTCACAATATACACATTTTGTATGTTTTCAACAAATTGTTTCTGGATTACCGTAAACCCCCTTTAGTTTTGCCTCTATGTGTGCCATAAAGGTATGGTTTCTAGAGGACAGAATCAATTTTTTTTTCTTTTCCTTTTTTTTTTTTTTGAAATGTAGATTTTAATCCCTTTTAACATCTTATGCCTCAGCTGACTTCCCTTATGTTCCTTCTTTCCACAGATATTCTCCAAAGTTTGTTTTAGCTAAGAAGATCTAGGAGAGCTGGAAATTTCTCAGGCACTATCTCTGTACATCAAACTTACCTTTTTGTTTGCTAGCCTGTGCTCTGGGTCATAGCAGGGGCTGTGAATGATTCTGAGTGGGTTTGGAAGGCGGTGCTTTGGCTCATCAATGCTGCATGGTCTTTTCACTACATGGTACCCCTTCTACTGTGGTTGTCCTTTGTTATTTGTGTATGTTTTGCTATTTTAATAACCTCAGTCTCTGAAGCATACATACACACATCAATACAAAATAGAGTCTTTCCTTGTTACGTTTGATTGATGTTTCTTCTCTATTATTGAATTTATGTTTTTCTTATTCCTAGTAGAATGGTATAGATATTCCTATATTATATAAGCACATGTGTACATCAACGAATCTAGCCTCTGAAAATGTGTATTTATAGTCCTAGATTAAGAAAAATAAATGAAAGACAATCCTAAAAAGCTTAGTCAGCTTTCATGGGGCTAGTCTTTAACACACCTACTTTTGCCTACCCATCACCTCTCTCCTCCTCGCTTTTACCCATCCTTCCATGCTAGATTACACTGTCTGTCCTAACAGCCACTGCCTTGGCAATATCCTGAACTTTCTTGTCCTTCCATAATGCAAACCCAGCAAAATTTGAATCCCAACTATCTGCTTTCTCTGTGCCTGTCTTAAGTTGAGCTGAGTTCATCTAGAAAAAAAATAAAAAGCCATTGAACTGATAATGACTGAACAAATAAATCAGAGAAAAGTACTGTTTGCCAGTATATGAACAAGTGAAAAGCTGTGGTATCCCAGAATTTAGAAGACTAGAAGTCAGAGAAAAAGATCACTGTGGACTGAGATCATCAGAGAAGGGATGAGATTTAATTTCTTTTCAGTTTCCTGCCTTTACTTCTGGTAACTGTCATCAAGAAGCATTTTATAAAGAGCCAAACCCAAGCATTTAACAACAAAACTAAAATTGTTTAAATCATACATAACAGAGATAAACACTAAACAGATTGTCTTAGTTTGTCACAGTAAAATACCAGAAATAGGTTGACTTTTATAATGGGAATTTTATTTGGGGTAAAAGCTTACAGTTCGGAGGCCATGGACTATCCAATCAAGTCATCAGCAGAGATGCTGTCTCACCAGAGTCAGCTACTGGTGACCCTGGCATCCAGCCACGTGGAGAACAGACATATGGCAGGTCTCACCTCCTCAGCTGCTTTTTGGGCCAGCCACTCAGGAAACCTCTTTCCATGCCTCTGTGCTCTGTTGGTTCCAGATTCCAGGACCCCTCTCAGCCTCTTGGATTTCTCTGCCTTTTCACAGGTATAGGCAAACGTGGAGTCCTCTCTCTCACATGACTGGGTCAAAATGGCAGCACTCCCTTTTCCTGTGTGTCCCTTTCTCTGTGTCTTAGTTTATATGAGGCCCAGCAAGAGGATGGAAACCCAACCTGTGCCACACTTCACTGACATGGTCCAATCAAAAGGGCCCCACACCCACAGGAATGGATTAGTTCAAAAACAATTTTTTATTTTTTATTTTTCTGGATTTGCCAAATTCAAACTGTCACACAAGTAATTTGAGTTTCCCACTACAGAAACAAAGACTTATACGACAGAAGGTTACATAGATACTGTGGGAAACTGAAAGATAAAGTGGGGCAGGTTGATGAAGATCTTAACATGCCAGATAGAGGGTTGTAAAACATATTGGAAATATTTTCTTATAGTCTCCCGTCATCTACAAGTGATTTACTACAACTTTCAAGAGATACTCCAAATCTTGGAATGAACCTCCCTGAAGCCAATCCTTTTTTAGTTTGGATATTTACTTTTACTTATGATATAACAATTTTCTACTTCTCTTTTGTTCTGATTGATTTTCTTTAATACCTTTCTCAAATTATGAAATTAATAGGTGTTCATTGGGGAAAAATCAGAATATGGGGAAGTTTTAAAGAAGAAAATAAAATCACCTATTTTTCTTTACTCAGAAATAACCATTGTTAGCATTTTATTGCCTATCTTTCTATACTTGTATATGTTTATGTGCTATACAGATTAGTTCTTAAATTTCTTTGCTTTGTAATATACCATAGATGTTCTTCCATATCAAGAAATCTAGGTCTATGTTATGGTATTTTATGGCTAGATAGTACTACATTGTATGACTATGTCTTAATTTTCTTAATTTACTTAACTACTTCTCTGATGATGGGTATTTCGGTTCACTCCATTTCTTTATATATTTGTTTGATGACATATTGCCAGAGTCCCTTACTGAAAGTTTATACTGTTTTTTACTATCAACCTTATAAGAAAAATATCCATTTCCCCATACCCTTGAGAAATCCGGGAATTATCACATATTTTCCCAATTAATTTTTTTTTTTACTTTATTTGTAAAATAAATTTTGTTTATTTTAAATTTTCTTTTAGTTATACCTACCATTCTTTTCTGTCATGTTTTCTGGCTTTGTTTTCTTGCTTATACAAGCCTACTTACTTCAGTATTGTAAGTTCTTCTTTTACTTGTCTAGTGAGTTTAAAAAGTATTTATGCTTTTAATCTACATGGTCTATATTTAGGTATAACTCATAAAGTAGTCGTCTATCTTAATTTCTCCCAAATGTTTAGTTGGTTGTCACAACAATTACTAAATCATCCATTCTTTCTTTGCTGGTTTTAAAGTCCAAATTTATACTACACTAAATGTCAATGTGTTTTATGTCTGTTCACGGATTCTGGAACTTGGCCCCATGATCATTTTTGTATATTCCTGTTCTGGAATTATTTAATTTTGTGGTTATATTCCATTTACCATCTGGTAGGGCAAACCCTTCTTCACTGATTTTCTCTTTCAGAATATTTTCACATTATTGTCAGCCACTTATTTTACCAGAATAATCTTAGAATTATCCAGGTCTAGAAATAAAAATTTTACTGTCTTGATTAGACTTCAGTTAAACTAGCGATTAATTTGGGAAATATTTCTTCATGCAAGTTCTGTACTTTTTTGTTGTTGTTAAGTTTATTTTCAGGAATTTAAGTTAATGTTGCTTTCATAAATTATATCTTTTTTCCATTATATTTTCTAACTAATTAATGTGGTCAAGTTGTTATCTTATAACTGGACAACTTACTAAAACTCATAATTTCTAAATAATCCTAGTAAATGTTCAAGGTAGACAGTAAGAGCTGATAATTTTCATCTTTATTTCCAATTTCTTTATTGTCCATTTTCTTGTCTTACTGCATTTTAGCTAAAATGTACAACACAATATTAAAAGTATTCACAGATCTTTTATCTTATTTCTGTTTTTGCCCTCTGTTGATTCACCATTAAGGATGATATTTTCCACTCCCTTTTTTAGGAGGTACTTGATATTGAACCTGGGACCTCGTATACTGGAAGCAGGAGCTCAGCCCCTGAGCAATACCTGCTCCCCTTTCCATTCCCTTTTGATAAATGTTTTATATAAAAGTAAAGAAATACCTTTCTCTTTTAAGATAACTGAATGGTTATCATGATGAATTTTTATTGCTGGCGATTGTTCATCTATCATAATGATTTATATTTTTTCTTCTTAGGATTCCTAATATTGCATCATCCTTGCATTTTTAAATAAAACCTTTTCTGACCATTCTATTCTATTCTTTTATTAGATTGCTGGATTTGACTTCTTAATTTATTTCCAATTTTACATTTATATTCATAAATGAGATTGGCTAACAGTTTTATTGTAGGTGCTTTTTTTTTCAACTTTGGGGTCAATATTATGCTGCATTCTTTTAGTAAACTTAAATTGAATTTATATTATGTGCAGGGATTGCTGTTAAGCATTGGGGATTAAGTAGTGAACAAAATGATAAAATCTCTGCCCTCTTGGAGCTTGTAGTCAATTGATGATAGAATTAAGAACGCAGGAAATTAAAATACAATGCAGTATATGCTACAATAGGGTGTTAGAAAAAAAAGGAAAAGCCTCTGTCACAGACTTTGGAACATGAGAAGATGCTTTCTAGAGGAAGTAATATTTAAACTATTTAAATCGAAATTGTCCATTCAGAAGTTAGTGGGGAGGGGAGAGGAAACTGTTCTAGGGAAATAGAAAAACTTGGGAGAAGACGTCAAGTGAGGGAGAACAAGGTGCTTCTGCGAAAATGAAAATTTTCTGCAGCACTGGAGCAAAAGTGGGAGGAGGAGAGAGTGGAGAATACAGGGCCTTTTAAAACATGTTCAGAAATTTGGACTTCTGTCCCAAGTGTAATGAGGAGCCATTTAAGGGGATTAAGTGGAGAAGTGATGTCAGATTTCTTTACATTTTTTTTAAGGATTTATTTTTTATTTATTTCTCTCCCCTTACCCCACCCCCAGTTGTCTGCTCTCTGTCCATTCGCTGTGTGTTCTTCTGTGACCACTTCTATCCATATCAGCAGCACCAGGAATCTGTGTTTCTCTTTGTTGCGTCATCTTGTTGTGTCAGCTCTCCATGTGTGCGGCACCATTCCTGGGCAGGCTATGCTTTCTTTCGCCCTGGGCAGCTCTCCTTACGGGGCGCACTCCTCGCGCCCTATGCAGGGGACACCCCTGTGTGAGCTGGCACTCCTAGTGCGCATCAGCACTGTGCATGGGCCAGCTCCACACGGGTCAAGGAGGCCCGGGGTTTGAACCCTGGACCTCCCATGTAGTAGGCGACGCCCTATCTATTGGGCCAAGTCCGCTTCCCATGATTTCTTTATTAGAGAACTCTCACTCATTGGATTGGAAGGGTGGCAAGTTTGGAGCTAAAGAGACCAGTTAGAAAGTTGTGTTAATCTTGTAGAGAGATAACAGTGGTAAGAACAAGGGTAACTGAATTCAGGAGAATTAGGAAACTCTTCAGTTCTTAGAAAGTTTAATAGATTTTTTACTGTAAAACTACCTGATCCAGGGGCTCTAATTGGGGTATTTATACATAAATTTAACATTTATTTCCTACTCATTTTTTACCTCTTTCTGAATAAATTTTGGTAATGTGTATTTTTACTGAAGAATAATCCATTTTGTTGTAATTTGAATGTTTAAGTATAAAGTTTACATATACTTCTGTTATCATTTTAATCTTACCCATAGCTGTGCTAAATCCTATTTCTCATTCCAAATGCTTCATATACATATTTTCTTTCTTTTTTTTTTTTGTTATACATACCAGAAATCTCCTTATAACAGGAACACTTCTAAAGAAGGATGATAAGTAGACGTGTTCATGCTGATAAAGCTTCTGAGATTGGATTACACATATTTAAAACAGTTGCATACTTTAGAACTTCAGTCTTTAATAAGCTGTTGTGCTTTGTGAATTCTTAAGAGGAAGATTTACTATGCAGAGTTTTTCAAATATATTTTGTACAAAATCTTTTTCTTCCCATAGAGCATATTAATATCTCCTGGAACTATTGTTTGGTGGAACACAATTTGGTGATTTCAGAGAACCAGCTCTTAGTTTTATTTATTAATTTTATTTGCTTTCTAGTAATTTCTGTCTTTATTTTTATTAATTAACCTCTCCTTGTTTCTTTTCTTTTATTCTTTATCTAATTTTCTGGAGTTAAATGCTTAATTTATTTATTAGCAGCTTTCAAGTTTATTTGAAAGAACATTTTATAGCTATTTTCTTCTCTGTGTAGCTTTGACTGCATCCGTATCCATTGTTTCATTATGTGCCCTTTCTTGCTAATGTCTGAATAATTTCTCATGTTAGTTTTGATTTCTGTTTTGACCCAGCAATTATTCAAAAGAGTGATTTTTAATATCCAGGCGATTCATGAGACTTTGCTCTGTGATTTAAATTTGCAAGTGATTAGATATAAATATATTTATTTTTTAATTATTCTTTTGTTATAAGTGTGAACAGAGAAGATTTCATCTAATACTAATATTAGATACTATTCTTTCTTACTTTTCCTTTTTGTATTTTTTCCAGTCCTTTATTTTTATAATTTTCTTGCAAAATTTATTTAATGAATTTCTTGTCACTATGATTTGAGAAGATTTTTAACCTCCACTGAGAATTTTACTCTTTAATAGAGAAATTTAACCCATTCACAATTTTTGACAATGTTCTTTTTTAAAACAGCTTTATTGAAATATAATTAACACACTATACAATTCACCTACTTAAAGTATACAACAGCTTTTAATTATAGTCACATAATTGCAAAACCATCAGCACAATAAATTTTAGAATATATTTTAATCACCTCCAAAATAAACCCTTATTAGCTATCACTTCCCACTTTTCCCCACCTTTTCCAGCTCTAGACATCCACTAATTCACTGTCTGTCGATTATTCTGGAAATTTCATATAAATGGTATTATACAATATGTGGTCTTTTGTGGCTGATTGGCTTCTTTCGTGTGGCATAATGTTTTCAAGTTTCATCGTGTTGTAGCATACAACAGTACTTCATCCTTTTTTATTGCCAAGCAATATGATGGACCACCTTTTGGTTATCAATTCATTTGTTGATAGACATTTGGGTTTTTCCACTTTTTGACTTTTATAAATGATGCTGCTATGAACGTTCATGTACAAATGTTTATGCGGATATATCTTTTCCTTTCTCTTTGGTATTTGCCAAGGAAAAGAATTGCTGGGTCATGTGGTAACTAGATGTTTAACCTTTTGTGGAACTGCCAGACCATTTTCTAATGCTGCACCATTTTACATTTCTACCATCAATGTGTGAGGGTTCCAAAATATGCACATCCTCACCAACACTTGTTATTGTCTATCCTTTTTATTATGGCCTTTTCAGTGGGTGTGAAAAGTATCTCACTGTAGGGTTGATTCGCATTTCCCTGATGACTAATGATAATGAGTATCTTTTTTATATTTCTTATTCTTGCATCTTTTATGTTTTCTGTTTAATATGCTTTCATGTTGTTCCTTTTATTTTCTTTCATATTTTTTGCTGAATTGATCACATTCATCAGTCAAATACTCTATTTCAATTCTAGTAATGTTTATCCTTAGATTTTAAAAATGTACTTACATGTATATTTTCTGCCCATTTCAAAAAAGAAACAGTGAGACTCTTAGCAATCTTTTCCTTTTCTCCAGTACCATTGTTGCCAGACCCCATCTTGTCCCCCAGCCAATAGTACCAATTAATCTTGACTCTATATTTAATGTCATTATAGCACTGATTAGAGTTACACAGGAGATGAAGCCTATTGCTATTCTAACTGTAGTCTTTCAAGAAGAAAAATAAAAATTTCCAACTCCTCACTTCCCGTGTTCATGATCAGTCAATGTTTAAAATGGAAAAAGAATTGAATCCAGTTGGGATTTTACCTTATAATGTCCCTTTTATTTTTTTTTAATTTTTAAAAATTTTTAAAAGATTTATTTATTTATTTCTCTTCCCTTCCTCCCCACCCCGGTTGTCTGTTCTATGTCTATTTGCTGAGTCTTTTTTGTCCGCTTCTATTGTGTCAGTGGCACGGGAATCTGTGTTTCTTTTGGTTGCATCATCTTGTGTCAGCTCTCCGTGTGGGCAGTGCCATTTTGAGGCAGGCTGCACTTTCTTTTGCGCTGGGCAGTTCTCCTTATGCAGCGCACTCCTTGCACGTGGGGCTCCCCTATGTGGGGGACACCCCTGCGTTGCACGGCACTCCTTGTGCACATCAGCACTGTGCATGGGCCAGCTCCACACGGGTCAAGGAGGCCTGGGGTTTGAACCGCAGACCTCCCATGTGGTAGATGGACGCCTTAACCACTGGGCCAAGTCCACCGCCCATAATATCCCTTTTCAGTGTACTTTGTGTGTGTACATTTGGAAATAAAATTCCTGAAAAAATGGAAAGTTGAAGGGATAATATTTGGGGTGAGAGGGATAGAGTATTTTAGGAAGAAGGATATTGCATAAGTTCAGAGACAAAAAAGAAAATCAAAAGCTATGATTTCTATGTTCAAAGTATAACATAGCAAAATTGGATCGGTAGACCTGGTCAAGCATAAATACCTGGTTTTCAGAGTTAGTTCAAATTATGACTATACATGGGATGCTATCTCAAGCACATTGACCTTATTGGGATTGCATCCATTCTTGCAGTCGTGGTCATGTAAATCTCTTGACTTTGACTTCAACATAAATGTTTTCTTAGTTTAAATAACTTTTTAAAGAATTCTGCCTTATAATTGAAAGCTCAATCTCTCAACATTGATTGAAGAACTGAAAAATAATCAGCATATTACATAATAAGTTGTTTGATTAGTCAATAATATTTATCAAGCTTCATTTGTAAAGCATTGTACTACATAAACTATGGGGACTTATAGAGGAATCCTTCAGGATGCCCAAATCCTAATAAATGAATTGAAAAATATGGAAAAATCTAAGTTGCATTTGAAAGCAGAACTTAGTGATTAAATTTGTAAGCTCTGGAATCAGCCTTAATGAACTTGTGTCCCCATTTATTAGAGCCATGACATTGGATATGTCACTAAGCATTAGTTTTGCACATATATAAGATAAATAAAATACTGATAGTAATGCCTCAAGGATTAAGAAGATTAAATAGGATAAAATGTGTATACATGTCCAATTCAGTACCACAATATAGTTGGCATCGAGTAAGCAATTAATATTATTTATTTTAAAATCATGAAATATTATATATATCCAGAATGTACACATATCATAAATGTGCAATTTATCAAATAATGATAAAATAAACACCCCTGGAACCACCACTCTGGTGGCAAATAATGGAATATTGCCAGCACACAGAAAACATACTATTCACTGTGCTTCTTCCCCCACATAACCCTTTCCCATCCTATCTCCACTATCTTGACTTTTGTGATAATCATTTCCTTAATTTACTTAAAGTTTTATCACCTAAACTGTACAGTTTAGTTTTGTCTATTTTTGAACTTTATTAAATGGCTGTACTTCTCTGCTTTCATTCAATATTGTGTGAGATCCTTACATGTTGATGATTTAAGAGATTCTCTAGGAGTGGAATTGCTGGGTCTTAGGGTACATGTATCTTCAATTTTAATTAATACTGGATGATGACATAGCTTACTCACATGGTTCTGGCATTCACTCCCCAGGTAGGTCATCTTCCCATGGGAGTGTCCTCCTCCCCTAAGGTTGACCATTCCCAAATTTATTGTTTGATCAGATCTCTCCTCTGAATTCCATCCCTCTTTATCTAATTACCTACCTGACATTTCCAGTTGGATATCTCACAAGTACCTTAAATTTTATTTGTCCAAAACAGAAGCCTGACTTCATCCATTGTTTAGTTCCTCCCCTGGTCACATCCATCTCATTAAATCTCATCACCATCCTCCTCCTTCCTGAAGCCAAAAACCCAGATGTCATCCTTTTTTCTTTTCTGTCTTCCCCACTACACCAAGTACATTGACAGATTTTATACATTTTACCTCTAAAATGCACCTCGTGTCTTTCTACTTTTCTGGACAGGTCCTCTGGGCTTACCTTTACCTTCCTGTTGGACCTCTGCAGTAGATTCTTCATTGGCTCCCTGCTTTTACTCTTGCTGTACTCTAGTCATTCACCACACATATTTCTTAATCCTGGTAACATATGTATAGCATAAAAATTGCCATTTCAGCCATTTTTAAGAATATAATTAAGTGGAATTAATTACATTTACAATATTATGTTGCAGTGACCACCATCTATTATCAAAACCTTTTCATCACTCAAGCAGAAACTCTGTACCCATTAAGCAATAACTTCCCCTTCTCCTTCCCCCACCCCAGCCCCTGGTAACCATTAATCTACTTTCTGTCTCCATGAATTTGCTTATTTTATATATTTTATAAGTGGGATCATACAATATATGTCCTCTTGTCAACACATCTTTTGTAACCGCAAATCAGATCATGTCACTTCCCTGTTTATAACCCTTCAGTGTCATCTCAGAATAAAATCCAAACACATTACCATGACCTATGAAACACCACATGAGCTGACTTATGCTTCACCCTCAAATCTCTCTTGCCCTCACCAAAATGTAGAGAGCAAAGAAAACACTTCTTTCTTTCAGTTCCTGAAACATTCTTAGCTCTTTTCCACCTCAAGGCCTCACCTGAGCATGTTTCCTGTTGCCCTTTAAATAGCCACACTTTCGAAAAGCAATCAATCAATCAATCAATCAGTCAGTCAGTAGCCACACTGTCCTCATCCTTCAGGTCTCGGCTTAATTGTTACCTAATCATTTTAACCATTTTAAATGTTAAAATGGTAATCTTCTCTGACTACCAAAATTAGGTTCACCTCACCTCATACCTCATTATTCTCTCTCAAAACATTTCATTTGTTTCCTTCATAGTGTTTCACATGATTTGCTGGTTGCTTACTTGCTTATTGTCTTAACTTCCCCATTAGACATCAAGCTCCAATGGAATATCAACGCAGGATAGCTTGCTGTTGGCAGTTGTCTCTCCTAGTGCCTAGCGCCATACCTGCCTCATGGCTGGCACTCAATAAATGTTTGTTGAATAAATGAATATAAACACTCAAATCACTCTACAAATTATGATGGGTGATAATGGGGTGTTAGAAGACAGGCACTAGTGGTTTAGTATTTATTGCTTCTAGGAATGAAAAGTGACTGCTGAAAAGAAGAAATGTACCCTTTTTGAGGTATAGAGAAAGGGATTAAATGTTGATGTAAGAGAATAACATGATTTTGAGAATCTAATTTTTCTAAAAACTATAAAAGACTGAGACTAATAAAACAGAATCAATGAAAATCTATTAATCAACCATAATGAAATCTGCACTAGTGAATTCCCGTGTTTTTAAAATGAAAACAAAACAAAACAATGACAAGCTTGCTTTACAGAGCCATAGAGTTCTTAAGAGAGTCCTCTGAAAGCCAGTCTCCCCACTTGCATTTTTAAAATCATGGTTCCCAAGGAGGACATATATGTAGAGTAGAAAAAATGAGCCCAGAGGAAATGCTTATCATCTATAAGGTTTTGTCAGGGGACATGGTTGCTAGGTAAGGAAAAAAGAAGCAGCAAGCAATAAAAAATAGGAACCCAATTACTCATCTTTCCAAGAGATATATCTAACAATTAGACGGCTCCAGATCCTGTATGACAAATGGGTGAAGATTTGGGATTTTTAACTAGTAAATTTTCAAAACAAAACTTTTTAAAGTTAAAATTGCAATTTAATACAATAATTGCTGTTGTTGTTGATGGCAATAATAATGAAATAGCTGTCAGTCATCTGTTTTGTAATAACAGGTAGCCCTCCAATCTCAGAGGTTTACAACAACGAGGTTTGTTTCTTGCCCACATGATGTGTCTGTAGTGGATGGACACTGGCTCTGTGCTTGCTCCATGTCTATTCATTCCAGGTGAAGGAGCAGCCCCTGTTTGAGACATGCTGTGCCCATGGTAGGCAAAGAGAGCCAGTGGAAGCATTCACTGACACTTCAAGCTTCTGTTCAGACATGGTGCATGCCATGGCTTCTTATATGCTGTTGACCGAGGCAAGTTACAGGGCCAAGCCCATTGTCAGCGGGTTGGGGGTAAATAATCCTCCCAAAGGAGGCTCTGCAAATCCCATGGTACCAGTGGAGCTATGTAATCCTTTCTACAGTATGGATATTTGAAAACGGTAGTACAGTTTAGCATTAGCAAACATTTATTAAGTGCTTTTCTCAAGGTACTGTTCTAACACACTGAGTCCTCCTAATTGCTCAGATAGGTAGGTATTATTATTGCTTCCATTTTACAGATGTGGAAACCCATGTTCACACAGCTAGTAAATGGCAGAGCCAGGCTTCAAATGAGGCATGTACTTTTTGGGAAGAACAATTCTGAAGAATGGCTAGAGTTACATTGTATTTGTTGTTACTCTTCTAGGGGTAGTACATCTTCAAGGAACTTAAATTTTAAAGGGATTCTAATTGTGATACCTAAGGGACCAATCTATTGATCTCTAAGGACCTATGTATTTTTGGCCCTTTGAATTTGCCTTTCACATCAGCATTCTGATTTGCGAACCTATGTAAATATTAATATATTTTGGCTCAAAATATTTTTGAGTTAATACTATTTTCCTGGCACTTTGGTTTTCTTGATTTAAATAGTCCCTTGACAATGTTGTAATTTTAAAATCTCACTCTTTCATTGAAAGGCACAGTTTGATGCCTAGTCCTCTGAGGGAAATGTTACTCGACACCGTAAGCTGAGTTTGCTGCTCCTGCCAGTCAGCTGCAGTAGAAAGAGCACTCTAGGACTTGCTGACCTTGTGACCTTGGGCAGTCTCATCATCTTCCTCTGACTAATGAGTATGAGAATACATACCTAGAGATTTCATATAAATGGAATCTTATAATATGTAGCCTTTGTGTCTGACTACTTTCACTTAGCACAGTGTTTTCAAGGTACATCCATGTTATAGCATGCATCAGTACTTCATTCCTTTTTATTGCTGAATAATATTCTACTGTGTAGATGAACGACCTTTTGTTTATCCAGTCATCAGTTGATGGGCATTTGACTTGTTCCTGCTTTTTGGCTATTATCAATAATGCTGATATGACCACTTGTATACAAGGTTTTACATGGAGGTATTCTTTCATTTCCCTTTGGTATGTAGCCAGTAATGAAATTTCTGGGCTGTGTGATAACTCTATGTTAACCTTTAGTGGAACTGCCAGACTCCTTTCAAAGTGGCTGTACCATTTTACATTTCCATCAGCAATGCAAGGATTCTAATTTCTCTACCTCCTTGTCAATACTTGTTATTATCTGTCTTTTTTATTATAGCCATCCTAGTGGGTGTGCAGTGGTAGGCCATTGTGGTGTTGATCTACATTTCCCTGATGACTAATGATGTTGAACATCTTTTCAGGTGCTTATTAGCCATTTGTATATTTTCTTTGGGGAAATGTCTATTCAAATCCTTTGCCCATTTTAAAATTGGATTATTTACCTTTCTGTTATTTAGTTATAAGAGTTTTTTGTTTATTTTGGATGCCAGGCCCTGGCAGATAAGATTTGCAAATATTTTCTCCTGTGGATTGTCTTTTCGTTTTCTTGATAGTGGGAGTTGTGATTTAATGTTTTGCCCTGTGTTTTTATATTGTGGTGGTTTTTTTAAAGGATGCTACAAAGAAAAATAAAACATGGAATCGCTACTGCATTTGCTATAGAAATGTTGAGGGTAGTGCCTACTCTCTTAATTCATTGCCCCCCAAAATGCTCCATTTGTGAATTTCCCTTTAAAATTCAGAGCTAGGAACATTGCTTTTCCTGAAGTGCTATATGTTTCCTTTCTACTAATCAGAATGATGTAACCAATTGTGCCTTCCTTTTCATTTTGACTACCTAGATTCCCAAAGTCAAATTTGAAGTACACTTATGGCATGCATATCTGTGTCTTTCATTTCAGTGGTCTTCAATTTCTGCTTTCACTTATATTTTCCCTGACATGATTTTTAAAAATTTCTGTTAATAATTTACTATTATTTGGTTATACACATACTTGCTAAAAGACACCTCAAATCCCTGTGTGATGAGGCAAAGTATAAATAAATACACATTCTTTCGTGCATTCTTACAGTCGTAAAAATAACACAGCTATTCATACAAAGGCCTCTAAACTTGGTTGCTGACACATAGTAGGAAAAATTTCTTTTCCATGGGTCAAGTAATAATAATACAGGCTCTGTTTCTCCATGCTGTCTGTGTAGTTCCTCCAGTATAAATGTGTTCTTTAAGATGATTGGGTCGTGTTGGTGCCGCTTTCTGAAAATGCATTTCACTTAAATAGTGCGTTTGCCTGAAAGTCTCTTGGCCTTTACAAACAAACCTGTAGACAAATTAATGTCAAAGATCATCCAATAAGTTCTTGCCTTCTCAGATAAAGTAGAACATGTGGTATTCTGCCATTAGCTCAGAAAAGGACATTTTTGAGGAGTTGTAATAATTTCAACTAAATTGAAACCATGTTATGAGTATTTTGTAGAAGATATAAAGTCTCTGCATAAGACCCACAAGTTGTCTACCTGATACTTAGACTTACTTTAGGGGAAAATAGTGCCTTATCCTTATGGCTGACTGTCACCTGTGTGATATGTCAACACAGAAAAAGAATATGTGTCACAAGATGACAGCAGCCTCACACATCCGTCAGGATGATGTCAGGGAGCTGGCACTGCCCTTGATCAGCTTTTTAAGAATTTGGGCTGAATTCTGAATTTACATATTTTGATTAAAGGTAGAGAATTATTTTAGGACAGATCTGAGAGCACAATGTCTCTTTCAGTACTGCTTTGTGAACTCCAGAGAAATAAGGGTTTGTACTCTTGTTCCCCTCGGCCTTTACAAATGCTGTTTTCTCCTGTCTTTTCTTGTTTCCCCATCAAGCAAAAATCCAGCTTTCTTCATATCTGGCCCAAAGTCATTTTGTCTGTGTAACATTTCCAATATCCCCATATGCAAACGTAGTTGCATGTTCTATGTTATGTAATAGCAGTTAATAATTTATAGATGTGCAATATCTTCCTTTCTGGGAAAGAAATCACTTTTAAAATCCTATTATAAAAGTAGTATGAAAAGCAAGTAAACATTATCATTGATATTCATGGTGGAAAAGCCCCTGGCAGTTGTCATAGCTGTAGTACACTTAACCAGTTTCTTGGAAGGTGGTCGCTTTAGCAAGACTATAAAAACTCTTTCCAAGAGTTGTCTCACATCTAGATCCTGTCTTCTCAACACCAGGGCCCTTTTCTGACCGCCTATAGCATGCAAGGCTAGGGTCCTTTCCTTGACTTTAAAATATTAAACTTGCAACTATTAAAAATATCTTCTTAGGGGAAGCAGATTTGACCCAACGGATAGGGCGTCCGCCTACCACATGGGAGGTCCAAGATTCAAACCCCGGGCCCCCTGACCCGTGTGGAGCTGGCCCATGCACAGTGCTGATGCGCACAAGGAGTGTCCTGCCACGCAGGGGTGTCCCCCGCGTAGGGGAGCCCCACGCGCAAGGAGTGCGCCCGGTAAGGAGAGCCACCCAGCGCGAAGGAAAGTCCAGCCTGACCAAGAATGGTGCCGCACACATGGAGAGCTGACGCAACAAAAAGAAACACAGATTCTGGGTGTGCTGACACAAGCAGACACAAAAGAACACACAGGGATGGACACAGAGAGCAGACAACTGGGGGGGGGGGGGAGCGGGGCAGAGGGGCGGAGAAGGGGAGAGAAATAAATAAAAAATAAATATTAAAAAAAATCTTCTTAAAACTTTTCTTCATACAAAAAGAATTGCATATTTGGAAATTCTAGTAAGAGCAGTCATACCAGAAAAATCATAACTAGGTCACTGCCAGATTCTGATATTTTAACCTCCCTGTCATTTGTACGCAGAAAGGGTTCGAACTGTTTTGCTACCTGCTTTATAAAGCAAAAGCTATCTGTAAAGTTCACATTAATATGAACAGCCTCTCATCTCCCATTTCCCGAAGATCGATGCTGCATCATTAAGGACACCAAATAAAAGGGACTGTGCGCTGATTCCAGGTTTGCGCCTTGTCAGCTAGGTGACCGTGACCAGCTGTCTAAACCTTCCACACCTCAATTACTTAAAGGAATTTCTTAAGATAGAGATAATGATGCCTCCCTTTCCCAGGAACAGTAGAAATGAAATGATTTGCCTTGTATACATGCACCTGCTACGTGGCCAGAGCTCAGTATGCTCACCTTGCCTTCCTGTCCAGCGCCACTTTCAGGTCCCTGGCACATGCTCCTGCCTTTCAGAACCTCCTGCACTTCCTCAAATGGACCAGGATAGCTTGTGCATATTTCCTCATTTTATCCTGAAACTGTTCACCAGCCCAGGAGGAAGAGTGTGTGATGATAAAATACTCCAGACAAAAGCTTTCTCTGGGTTTCTGGATATAGTAAGGAAACTTACTATATATTCCTCATCCTAAATAGGAACTGTGATTTCAAAACAAAACAAAACAAACCCACCTCATTAATGTCTATAAAGTAAATAATTAGCTGAAAAATGTTCATTATTCCCAATAACTAATAACTAGTTCTTAGTCTTTGGATTCGTAAGGGTAACTCAGCATGAGTTATTTGTTTATATAGGAAGATCACTCAATGAAGGTGAGTCTATCAGGAAAGACTAAAATAGCATTTTGCTTTTGCATAAATTTACATGTTTAGGCAATGTGTAAAATTAGGAGGGCCTGTAGAATGATCAGATCTTTCTATTTTTTTCTAGCATTTGGGAATTGGGGAAGAAAAAAGATCAAGACAGATTGATGTAATTTGGGGTGCAATTTTGTTACATATGCCCACCAGACCATTTGCATTTTTGGCAAATAAAATCTCTTCTTTTAAAACTGTTATCTGTGTTGTATTTAGGTGCCTTTCTGCTCATGTGTTCATTTAGCATATATTAACCACAATCCGACCATGGCAGGTGAAGCTATGAATGAATACCTACTTTATTAAAAAGCTCAAGTTTGGGTCAGTAGTGAGTAGGTTTATTTTTATTTTTAAATTTCAAGCTTAGATTTTTAAACTGTATAATTTAAATTTGACCCTCACAGTTCTTCTTGCCCTTTCATTTTGCCCTATGAAACAAGTAAGTAATAAGAACCAAAGCTAATATTTACGGATAAAATACCTTATACCAGCATTTGCTTTT
This sequence comes from Dasypus novemcinctus, assembly GCF_030445035.2. Lineage (NCBI taxonomy): Eukaryota > Metazoa > Chordata > Mammalia > Cingulata > Dasypodidae > Dasypus > Dasypus novemcinctus. Next base: position 151,700,939 of record NC_080673.1, on the reverse strand, counting down.
TATTTAAGACATGTGAATTGCAGCCTGCCGTGAACTATGGGTAACTACAAAGATGAAGAATTCAAGACCCCATCTGTCAAGGAGTTTCAAATCTAGTAAATATTTACAATCTAGAAATAATCAACCAATTTCTTGGTCTTGGTAGTTTTGATTTTGTTTTTTTTTTTTTAAAGGAGGTACCAGGGATTGAACCCAGTACTTTGTACATGGGAGGCAGGTGCTCAAGCACTGAGCTACACCTACTTCCCTTGGGCTTGAATTTTAATGCCTCTGAGGCAACTACTCTTATGATTCCTATTTTACAAATTAAGAAACTGTTTTGGGTCAGTCTCTGATGCAACTACTCAACTTTCCTATTGCAGTGTGAAAGCAGCCCTGGATACCACTTATATGAAGAGTGTCTGTTTTCAATAAAACTTCATTTGCAAAAAACAGGTTGTGGGCTAGATTTGCTGACCCCTGCCCTAGGGCAAATGTGCTTATGCCCATGTTATGCTGCCTCATTCAGCCAGTCTGATATATTGAGCGTCTTCCCTGAACTAGGTGGACATAGTGCTGCAAAATGAATAAAATGAGGCTCTGCCCTCAAGAAGATGAGGAAAAAAAATTATGTGACTAAGACATTTAATTTAAACTCTGTCAATGAGTCCATTTTATAGCTACAAATATTGATGAATAATATTTTTCCTTGTACAACTCAGATGTTGTGAAAACTAATGAGACAGTTTATGTAAAGTATTTTGAATTACTCAGCTGAATGCCATTTTTAAATGTTAAATTAATGTTTGTTCCTAAGCAATCCCAAAGGAGATGAGTAAATAAATCTATCCTTTGCACATATGAAAGTTCCCTTATATTTATACACTAACAGTTTTTATCTAATTTGATTGCTATATTTTATTTTTATGAGGCACTATAAAAATTTACATTATAGTACTTTTTTAGTGGGGTCTAATAACTTTTAAAATTTTACTTCTTAACACAATGTGAAAGAAAAAAATCTGTGTAATTTAGAAACAATGCAGTATATACTCAGTAAGTTACAAATCCACAATGTCTTCATATTTATATTTTCTAAATTATAAAGCTTCTTTGTGTGTAGTGATGAAATAAACAATTTTTCAAAGAGGGTGATCTCACAGGCGTTTTAATACTCATCATGGTGCTTATATAAAAATAGGCATAAAAACTTACACATTCACTCTTAGGAAGTAGAGAATGTAATTTAAAAATTGCTCAAAAATTATGTGCTGAAAAGGGAATGAACTGCTGATACTTGCAGCAACATGAAGCTGGGCACAAAAGGCTGCATTATATGATTCTATTTATTTGATGTGGGAAAGGACAAAACTATAGGGACAGAAATCTGATTAGTGGTTGCCAGGGTTGGGGACAGGAGGAGGGGATTGACTGAGAAAGGCATGAGGGAACTTTCTGGAGTGGTGGAAACTTTCTGTACCTTTATTTTGATATGGTTATATGACTGTACATATGTCAAAACTATAACATAAAAAGGACGAATTTTACCATATTTAACTTATACCTCAATAAACCTGACCAAAACTGTTATGAAGGATTTCTCAGACAAAGATAAACAGAGAATAGGCCTAAAAAGTTCCAAAAAATTGCTCTTGAAGTTAAATTCTGAAAGGGAGGTAATGCTGTTGAGTTCAGTCAGGTGTACTCCAATTGTTTTCTCTCAAAGACAGACCCAGTGAGTGCTTTGGGGTGGCGCCTGGTTTCTGAAAGCAGGTGTGAGGAAGAGAGAACCAGCTTAGGCAGGTGGAATGTACTGACCCAGATGGCAGTTTCTGGCCACTCTTTACAGACTCCTGAGAAGCTCTTGTTTCACTGTGTTGAGGAAGTTGAGGTAAATGATACTATGTTCCGCTATATTCAGTCTGACCCACATCTTTACTTCAAACCTCAAACTGCCCGGGAAAATGGAAAGGATGTGTTGCAGACGTTTGAGCGATCACATTACTGCTTTGTTAATGTTTCTAGGGCGAGGCATTTCATGAATACCCACTTAGAGTCTCCCATCTGCTGGGCACCGATGGAGCAGCAAACAAGGCAGCCGTGTCTGCCCTCCTGGAGCTTACGTTGAGAGGATGGCTAACAGGTGCCATGTGGACTGACTCAGTTAATCCATATAACCACCCAGGGCAGAAGCTATTATTATCATTTCCCTTTAAAGATGAGGAAAGCGAAGCTGCAGGAGTTAAGTAACTTTCCCCAGGACGCACAGCTAGAAAGTAGCATTGCCTGGGTTTGAACCCAGGCAGACTCACTTCTGCACCCATGCTCTTAGCAGCAATGCCTCTCTGAGCAGGGCTCAGGTAGGCAGAAAGTTCTTGGTTATAGGATCCCAGAATATCAGATGCTTTAGAAAATAATTTTAGGACTAAACACAATCAGTGCTAGATTAATAAAGATTAAATTAATTGTGTTAGGCCTCATGAGATAAAAGGGCAAACAGAACTAAATAGACAATTACAATGAAAGAAATACTAATTAACATACATACAGGGAAGCGGACTTGGCCCAATGGATAGGGCTTCCACCTACCACATGGGAGGTCGGTGGTTCAAAGCCCGGGCCTCCTTGACCCACGTGGAGCTGGCCCACAAGGAGTGTGCCCCATAAGGAGAGCCGCCCAGCGCGAAAGAAAGTTCAGCCTGCACAGGAATGGCGCTGCACACATGGAGAGCTGACACAACAAGATGATACAACAAAAAGAAACACAGATTCCCAGTGCCGCTGATAAGGATAGAAGCAGTCACAGAAGAACACACAGGGAAACGGACTTGGCCCAGTGTTTAGGGCATCCGTCTACCCCATGGGAGGTCCGCGGTTCAAACCCTGGGCCTCCTTGACCCGTGTGGAGCTGGCCCACGCGCAGTGCTGATGCGCGCAGGGAGTGCCCTGCCACGCAGGGGTGTTCCCCGTGTAGGGGAGCCCCACGCGCAAGGAGTGCGCCCTGTAAGGAGAGACGCCCAGCGCAAAAGAAAGTGCAGCCTGCCCAGGAATGGCGTCGCCCACACTTCCGGTGCTGCTGAGGACAACAGAAGCAGACAAAGAAACAAGACGCAGCAAATAGACACAGAGAACAGACAGCCGGGGGGGGGGGGGGGGGGGAGGGATTAAATAAATAAATAAATCTTAAAAAAAAAAAAAAAAGAACACAGCGAATGGACACAGATCGGACAACTGGGGGGGGTGGCGATGGAAGGGGAGAGAAATAAAAGAATAAATAAATCTTTTAAAAAAAACCAAAAAACATACATACAGAAAAATGTTTACCTTACAATCAAAGAAAAAAAAACAATGTTCTTTTATCAATTGTGACTAATGCAAGGTGTTTATAATAGGGTAGTGTATTTTATGCTTGATTTTTCTGTAAACCTAAAACTTCTCTAATAAAAAATTTTAAAAAGGAAATAAAAATAAAATGAGATTAATGTTTTGCTTATTAAATTAAGCAAAGAGTCCAAATATGACAGCTAAGGCAAATGCATCACTAATGGAAATAAAAATCAATATAGTTTGGAAAGCTGTTTGTGTTATGAGCCATAAACACATTTAGGCCTTTTACTCTAGTTTTCCCACTTAAATTTTATCCATAGGAAGAAGTCCAAAATATTTTTAAAAGCTATGTTCAGCAAAGATGTTTGCTGTAGTGTTGTTATAAAAGTGAATGAAATGGAAAGATCCTAAATGTCAAACAACAGATGAAGGAAATTAAGAAGCACTCATTCAGTAGAGTATTATTCATACAATTAAATGGGTGATGGTGAGGTAGAAAACACCAAAAAATGTTAGTTGTTAAAAATTAAAGTGGAAATACAAAATTGCATGTAAACTTTAACTAAAACTGTATGTGTGTATGTTTAAGGCAGGGAAAAGGGTTTTTGAGTTGCAGTTTCAAAGTTCAACTTGTAAATCATGCAATACTAAGACCCCATACTAAATTCTGATCCAATAAATATGGGACAGTGCCCAGGAATCTTCATGCCTAACAGGTGCCCACAGTGATTCTGAGGAGAATGTGCCATCCACCAGACTTTAAGAACACTGTATTGAAAGAATTACAGCATGGTTTTAGTTGAATTGCAGATCAATTTTAACATTTCTCAATGTTTTTTGGTTGTTGTGGTTGTTTACTGCTTTTACTATGAAAAGGGAAGTTAAAATTTATCTTTTATAATTTATTAAAATATTGTGTTCAGTTAGTTTGCTTCTATTGTGCCTTAAACATTATTACCAAATTAATTCAGTAAATTCTGTTTGTATTGTTACCTCCTTCCTATAAAACATGTAATGACTCCCATTATTCATAGGATAAATTTCAAACTGAGCCTGGTGTTCAAGGCCTCCCACAACCTGGTCCAACTTTACTTATCCAAGCCTTTTCTATTAACTAACACCTACCAGCCCTTACCACAAATGTCTACACTGGACAAATCAGTGTCTTTGCCATCCACAAATATCCAAAAATGAGTCTCCATCCTAAGCCTCCCTTACCTTCATTGAGCAGCATAAAATAAACGAGATATTCCCTGGACCTTCCATTTACTATTCCACTACTAAGGTGATTCACGAATGCCCATCCCAGCAGAGCAGTACCACATGCGTGATCTCCATGACAAGGCTGCAGAGAAGCCCGTTCTTCAGAGCTCACTGGAGTCTACCAGGAACTATTATTACTCCACTCAAACCAGAAAGCACGCAATAGGCAGGGAATGACAAGCCAAGACGTGAAAGATCCTCTTCATTTGTAGTGTTGACATCAGGATGTTTTATAATAAAAGGTGGAGGAGGAAGAGGTGTAGGGGAAAAGGAGGTTTTTTTGTTCTATTGCTCAGGGAAAGACAAACAGAACCTGAGCATAGTAAACTGAACTCATTCAATTCTTTACAATAAAGTAACTCACCAGATAAGTACCTCTGTTGGTTTTTTGAATTACCGGTGAGTAAACTGATCTGCGTCTTTATTTTCAGCTTCTCAAAGGCAGCTGGCACATTTTTGAAAATAAACGGCATCTTCCTAATACTTGCTGGAAAATAAATGGCTATTAATCTCTTACCATCTGAAAGGAAAATCGAGGGGTTAAGCATGAGAGGATAAGCCTGCTATGGGATCAAGAATCTGTTGGCTTGTTCACCAGCTGTGGGAGGCAGAGCTTTGAGACGGTGGGCCAACGACCCTCTCCTCTTGAGAGTACTCTTCCCTAAGCCAGGTTCCTGATCAGATGATAACATTTATACTTTAGGACATTATTTCAATTCAGTTCATTTTATACATGATGCTAAGATGGGTTCTTAAATAGGGTCCGTGAGTTTGAATTGAGATTCAAAAAACATTATTCCTGTGGGGATGAGTTGGTGCAGGTGTGATATATTTATTAAATAATACACAGTATAGTGTGGTCTTAGTAAGGAGTCCATAGTTTTCACCTAATTGGCAAAGGGGTCTGTGGAACAAAAAAGGTTAAGAACCCCTGTGCTAAGACAACAGTCCTCAAGTAAGTAACCTTGAGAATTTCCATTCTCCTACTTTCATTTTCCTATCTCTTTGCCATCTCATTTTATCTTGTTAAATATTTTTTGACTCTACACAACTCTGGTCTCCTTTGCTGGCATTTAAGAGTACAGTATAGAACCTTCCCTGATTTAACAATAAAGAAACAACTTAATCCCCATTTGTTTTTTTCTCTAGTAATGGGAATAGACAGCAACTGATAAATCTATACGCTGGCCCTTGATGAATATTACCGGTCTCAGCAATGCTTTTATTCTGTGTTCTATTGACAGAGATTGCCTTTAACCTAAAAGGTAGAGTTTGTTGTATATATTGGTTTGTAAAGTCAGTCGTTGGAATGCTGATTGCCTTTCCCATAAAAACTATGTGATAAATGGTCATTAGGTTCCCAGGCTAGCCCTCACACCTCTTCACGCATAATCACTTTAGTGATATGAGAAGAAGCTGGAGTCTTTCTGTGTTCCTGAATCGCCTTGACCCCAAGGAAGGCAGGAGATAGATGGTTCCTATTTCTTCATTGTCTTTTCAGAGACCCTTTGCATATAACAACAATGAATGTATATGTTCCCAAAAGTCTCCCTCTCCTTTTTCCTACATTAAAGTCAGATACTATACACATTGTCCTGCATACTTCTGTTTTCCCTTAACAAGATACATAGGAGATAATTGCATATTAATACAATGTAGAGCTGCCATGTTCTTTTTTTTTTTTTTTAAAGATTTAATTTATTTCTCTCCCCTTCACCCCAATTGTCTGCTCTCTGTGTCCATTCACTGTGTATTCTTCTGTGTCTGCTTGAATTCTTGTCATGTGGCATTGAGAAACTGTCGCTTTTTTTTTGCATCATCTTGCTGTGTCAGTTCTTGTGTGCGGCACCACTCCTGGGTGGGCTACACTTTTTTCGCACAAGGTGGCTCTCCTTGTGGGGCGCACTCTGTGTGTGTAGTGCACCCCTTGCGTGTGGCACAGCACTCCTTGTGCACGGCAGCACTGCACATGGGCCAGCTCATCACACAGGTGAGGAGGCCCTGGGTACTGAACCCGGGACCCTCCATATGGTGGGCCAACATTCTATCAGTTAAGCCACAGCCGCTTCCCCCATGCTCTTCTTAATAGCTCTATGGTTATGGTTTCTCTGAGAGAAGAAATGCAGTTTTGTTTTTTTAAACTAACCTAGGTATGGAGAATGAAAGAGAAAGAAAAAGTAAAATGACAGGTGTTAGTCTTAGAAAAGTCATGTTGTCATTACAGCAGATAAAGAATAGATATGTGATTTCACTGTGAAGATTTACCAATGGAGAGGAGGAGTATGTAGAGGAGTAAAGGGAAACAGAAAGACATAGTGTTGTGGAAACTAAACAAACAGAAAATTTCAAGGAATAGTATCCAATTAACAGCATTACATGTTAGGGAGGCTGTAGACGGAAGAGTGTGGAGTGTCAATAAAAATGTGAAATGAGCCGGGACCTGTTTGGGATTCAGAGGTCATTGCTAACTCTCAGAAGTGCAATTTGAATAGAATAGTGAAATCAGGGTGATTAACCAGGTTATTGCGAGAACAACCAGGAGATGATGGAGATAACAGGTATAGACCATTTACCTCTGAAGTTTAAAAGTGAAAGGAAGAATAGAAATGAAAATTAATAGTAGCAGCTATCTTATAGATAACCAATATTTGTAGCTTGGTTAAGAAGTATCTTCTGTGCAGAGGAATAGCATAGAAAATGAGAAGAAAATTCCAACCCTTGAACCTGAAGTTCCTAGGGTACTGCACCTGTGAAGATGTTTCCATGTGCAAATGACTTTAGATTTTCCAACTTTATAGCTCCAACCACACAACTGTAGGTAGGTAGATCTTTTGTACCTAGGCATTCCCAGAAGTTCTGTTTAACTAGAGACTGGGAAGACAGGAGCCGAAGGAACAGAATTTTCTTCTACCTTCAGCTAGTGCATGGAGGTAGAGGAGAAATGGAAGGACTTCATTTATCTTTGTCTTTTTTTTTTTTTTTTTAAACTTCATTTTGTAATTTCATATCCAGCCAAGACTGGAATATGGGTCTCCTGGCCCAGAGTCCAGATCATTCCTGCTACACTCTAATGTAAGTTTGGGGCTTTAGAGGAGGAAAAGGAGGAATAATATACTCCTTGGATTCTTCTTTCCTTTGGAAGCCACCAAAATTGGTGTTGGCCAACATTGGGTTGGCCAGGAGCAGTGCCACCACAGCAGCCACCAGGACCATTGCACCAATGAACCACATCCCCATGGCTAAGAAACCTGTGCCTCACAAGCCCGCTGACGTGGCCATCACATGCTCTGCTCCGCATGCAGCGCTGCCAGCCTGGGGGGCAGGGGTGGGGTAGGGGTGGGGTGGCGTGTGGAATCCTCTGGGACCCCAGGGGTCCTAGGGTCTCAGGTGTGCGCCCCACATCTGCACGGCTTTGTCATATTTATCCCCCTGTCCTTGTTTTTGCACTTGCTGTCTACTCTCTGTATCCATTCATCTCCCTTTGTTGTTCATCTTGCTGTGACAGCTCTCGGCGGGCAGGGGCCATCAGCTCTTTGCAGCGTGGGCCAGCTTGCCTTCACAGGAATTCCAGAAATCAAACTCGGGGCCTCCAGTATGGTAGACAGGAGCCCAATTGCTTGAGCCACATCAGTTTCCCTATGTATATTTATTTTTGATCTACAAACTTAGCATTTCAATTGTTCTGCAGTTCTCCCTGAGACAAGAGAAAGGAAGTGAACAGAGATGGGGAGGGAGTTCCAAACCTAAGACATAAGTGGTCAACTGAGAACAAGTTGTAAATTGCTACTTTTTTAGGAAGCATTCCCAATTCAATCTGAGTTAGACACTCCTCCTGTGGGGTTCCATGGCATAGAGTTGCTAGGTAAAATGCAGGACAGCCAGTTAAACTTGAATAAGTGTGTCCTGAATGTTGCATCCTGTATTTTTTCTGGCAACTCTAGATACAAGCAAAGGATACCATCTCAGCAAAGGGATGCAGAATCAAGAACTATGTATGAGAAATAGCCAGCAATGAGATGTGACTGGAGCATAAACTTGGTAGAGTTTGAGTTAATTAGGGAGTAGGGAGGGGCAATGCTGCAGAGGAATGCTGTGGAGGACAGATTATAAGGGAGCTCTTATCATAATACATTACCTGATTTTTTTTCTGTCTCTGTCAATTCAGGTAAGATATGCTTTTTCTCACCTCTTTTTGCCCAGTCTGCAGCAGAGTGGCTTCCAAATTGTAAGTGTGGATTTACCTCCTCTATATGTTTATTTATTCATAAATGTGAATGTATGAATATTTCAAATATAAAACATTCACACATTGAAAATTGAAAAGATAAGATAAAGATAAAATATTAATTTTTAAAATTTTATTGCTTTACGGTAGGAAAATATTCCCTTTTCCTCCCTAAAAGCATGGCATTGAATATGTGTTTTTATTTTTTGTTTAGTTTGGTTTGTTTAACACTTTGTGATATGGACAATTTGATGGTGTAGCTATAAGTTCATTTTATTTTGTTACTTGCTTTTAATAGCTGAAAAAAAAAACTCATAAGAGATGTTGACCCAAATAGAAGAGGAGCATTTTGGGCTACACTTAATAAATCATGATATATATTTTTCAATCATATCCACCAGTTATGCAAAGGTTTTTCTTTAAGTTCAGCTAATAAATTTTTGTCTTCCCATATGTCATTTTGTTGTTATTGCAAATTAATAGAAAAGTATTACATTTTTATTTATTTATTTTTTTAAAGATTTATTTATTTATTTAACTCCTCCCCCCCCACCCGTTGTCTGTTCTTGGTGTCTATTTGCTGCGTCTTGTTTCTTTGTCCGCTTCTGTTGTCGTCAGCGGCACGGGAAGTGTGGGCGGCGCCATTCCTGGGCAGGCTGCTCTTTCTTTTCACGCTGGGCGGCTTTCCTCACGGGCGCACTCCTTGTGCGTGGGGCTCCCCTACGCGGGGGACACCCTTGCGTGGCAAGGCACTCCTTGCGCGCATCAGCACTGCGCATGGGCCAGCTCCACACAGGTCAAGGAGGTCCGGGGTTTGAACCGCGGACCTCCCATATGGTAGACGGACGCCCTAACCACTGGGCCAAAGTCCGTTTCCCTACATTTTTATATTTTTAACAAAGGGTCAAAACTTACCAAAACAGTTCATTTGGAAGATTTAAAAAATTCCATTTCCAGGTTTTTTCATTGTGCAGATCTTAAGGTTTTAATAGATTATTCATTTTTCATGAATTCAAAAATTCATGTATTGCTGATAGGCATTGTTGTAGGCTTTGAAAATACAAACAGTGAAAACACAACAGACAAAAAATTTCTGCCTTTATTCAGTAGGGGAGGAAGATAGACAATAAACAGAGAAATTAGTAAAATTAAAATCATTAGATGGTGATAAGTGTTAAGAAGGAAAATAAAGCAAGGAAGGAGGATGGGGACATGTTGAGAATGGCTGCTACCTAGAAAGGAAGGCCAGGAAAGGCATCCCGGAAATATTTAAGTAAAGGAGGTAAGGGAGGAAGGAGGCCAAGGGAAGAGCCATGCAAATATCTGGGAAGCAAATGTTCCAGACAAAGGGAACAGCCAGTATAATGACCCTGAAAAAGGAAGTGTGCCTGGCTTGTGTGAAGCATGGCAAATGAAGGTAACGGGAAATGAAGTTAGCGAGGTAATGGCCAATTACTTAGGGGCTTGGAGGGCTATTACAGGGAAGTTGACTTTTATACTGAGTGACACAAGAAACCATTGGAAGGAAGTGGATGTGGCTCAAGCAATTGGGCTCCTGTCTACCATATAGGAGGTCCAGGGTTCGATGCCCAGGGCCTCCTGGTAAAGACAAACTGGCCTGTGTGGTGAGCTGACCCACGTGGAGTACTGGTCCATGTGGAGTGCTGCCCCACACAGGAGTGCTGGTCCATGCAGAGAGCTGGCACAGCAAGATGACTCAACGAAAAGAGACACAGAGGAGAGAAAATAAGAGATGCGGCAGATCAGGGAGCTGAGGTGGCGCAAGAAAATGATCACCTCTCTCTCACTCCGGAAGGTCCCAGGATCAGTTCCCCGAGCCACCTAATGAGAATATAAGCAGACACAGAAAAACACACTGTGAATGAACACAGAGAGCAGACAATGAGGAAAAGGAAGGGGGAAGAAATAAATAAATAAAATCTTAAAAAAAAAACCATTGGAGGGCTTTGGGTAGATGGGGGGTGGACTGATCTAACTTAGGTAATTAAGAAGGTGATTCTAGGTGCTAAAAGCAGTGGTCAGGTAAGGCAAGTGGAGAAGTATAAGCAAGGAGATCAAGTAGGAAGTTGTTGCTATAATCTAGAAATTAGATGATAGTGGCTGCAAACCAACATGGCAGTATGGTTGGGATAGGAGGCGGTTGGAGTCTTAATATATTTTGAAGGTTGATTAAACAGGATTTGGAGACAATTAATTGTGAGAAGTGAGAGAGAACCCAAAGACAACTCCAGAAGGTAATGACTGACATAATTTTCAGCAACAACAAAATCACATAATAATGGAAGTTCCTTCAAGCATCCATTTTCAAGATGTACTTTCTGTAAAATGAGTTTCTTTGAAAAGTAATTATTTTATCACTCATTGTTAAAGCATCAACTTTATCAAGTAGGTGAATAACTGGTTACAAGCAGTATTGCTATTTAGAAAATATTTTTTGAAAAAAAAAGTAGGTTAAATGTATTCTTTTTCTTCAAAAATATCTATTATGAAACATACAGCTAATAGTCGATTGTTACTGTGATAATGGTCAGGATATCATAGAACATTTGCTTATTTGTAATATATATGTGGCATCCTAAAATTTGACAACTCTTTTTGGGGCTCTGGCAAGAAATAACCAAGGAACCACTGTGTAATACAAAAGATTTTCATGACCATTCCCCCATCTTATTACAAAGGTTTGTAATGATTCTATTAAATTAAATATGTCAGGAAGCGGATTTGGCTCAACTGATAGAGCATCTGCCTACCACATGGGAGGTCCAGGGTTCAAACCCAGGGCCTCCTGACCCGTGTGATGAGCTGGCCCACGCGCAGTGCTGATGCGCGGAAGGAGTGTCCTGCCATGCAGGGGTGCCCCCCACATAGGGGAGCCCCATGCTCAAGGAGAGCCGCCCTGCATGAAAATAGCACAGCCTGCCCAAGTGTGGCACTGCACATGTGGAGAGCTGACACCGCAACTTGACGCAACAAAAAGAGACACAGATTCCAGTGCTGCTGACAAGAATCCAAGCGGACACAGAAAAACACAGCAAATGGACATAGACAGTAGACAATGGAGGGTGGGGGTGGAGGGGTGGAAAGGTGGGGGGAAGGGGAACGAAATTCAAAAATAAATAAATAAATAAATCTTAAATTAACTATGTCAATGACATTCTGTAGCCCTTTTGCTCTCCTGGATGCAACTTCTTTTCTATTATAGTTCGCCTATGAAGGATGCAGAGAGGGCCTTTCATGTTTGTATTATCTGTTTTACCTGGAATCTTTTCTTCACTCCGGGCAAAGCAGCTACCTTGTCAGTGTGTGTGTGTGCTCACCATAAAATGTTGTTTAAAGATATCATTTGTTATTAGAAAATACATCTCTTCTGTGTATTTCTTTCTTTAGTGGTTCACTAAAAGAGTAGTTCTTTATGCATTTCATTATTGAAAGAGAAACATCTATACTTTGTATCACTAGTATGATACATTTTGCATGTTGAGTAATTTAAAAAATATTTATTAGTGCAAATCTCCAGCAACATTTTCTTTGACTATTAAAACTATAGGCGGCGGAACTTGGCCCAGTGGTTAGGGCATCCGTCTACCACATGGGAGGTCCGCGGTTCAAACCTTGGGCCTCCTTGACCTGTGTGCAGCTGGCCCATGCGCAGTGCTGATGCACTCAAGGAATGCCCTGCCATGCAGGGGTGTCCCCCTCATAGGGGAGCCCCATGCGCAAGGAGTGCGCCCCATCAGGAGAGCCGCCTGGTGCGAAAGAAAGTGCAGCCTGCCCAGGAATGGTGCCGCACACATGGAAAGCTGACACAAGAGGACGCAACAAAAAGAAACACAGATTCCCATGCTGCTGACGACAACAGAAGCGGACAAAGAAGACACAGCAAATAGACACAGAGAACAGACAACTGGGGTGGGGGGAAAGGAAAAAAGTAAATAAATCTTTAAAAAAAAAAAAAAACTATAGTCGCTCTCTAAAGAATAATTTTGTTTGGTTGCCAAATTTTTATTTGTGCATTACTTAATTATCAATAAATTACTAATACAAATGCTTGATTTTTGGGTATTATTTAAAACATTTTTATTGTGACAGGGAGAACATATATTTCGTTGGTGGTGTATGGCTTTTTGTCTTTTGCTTTAAAAATACATATCATTAAGAATTGGATTGAGTATCACAAAGACTTAACCTCAGTGCTAAGTATGTGGGGATTTGCATTCATGTTCTAGAGACTTTAAATATGCTGCATTGCTTTCTACTGTTATTTGTTGCCCTTTTAAGGAACATTATACAATTAGTATGAAGCCCACCCCTCATAACACTTGATGTGAATCGATAGTTCTAATAGTCTTATTGGCAGTTTCACATTTTGGGGACTGATGTCTTGTCAAATATTAGATCAACATTGTTTTAATATCATGATACTATTGACAAAGCGCTCAGATTCCAGTTTCTGAAACCTTTGCAAAGTATCCATGTTTATTTGTTGTTAGTCTTTGTTGCTCTGTAAAGAATAGCAAGCAAAGGAGACTCTGTGCTTGCTTGTCTTTGGAAACAACAAAAGGGAACTCAGGAGACTTACTCTGTGTGAAATCATTGTTGTGGAAGAGTAGAATCCTAGGTAATAGTGTTGGTGGCATCTGCTCTGAAGAGGAAAGGAAATTATGATGGGCCCCTAGGGCCTAATCCCAGGAAGATAAGCAGGGACAGAAGCTGATGTTCTGTTTTTAATATTCAATAGGTATCAGGGAGTTGTCTGATAATTAGAAAGACAGCCACGTCTTTGCTTGGATAGGGTAAAACAAGGAAAATGTATGAAATGAGAAGCTTATCGGTCTATGTCAAAGAACTAATTTTTGTTTTTGTTTATTTTTCTGCATTTTTTATTGTTTTCTATTTTCATTTCATTCTGTTTTTGTCTTTATTATTTTTTTCCTCCTTCTTTCTTCAGTGTATTTTTCTGTTCTTTTTCTGATTTCTTGAGATGGACACATAAATGGTTGATTTCCAACCTTTCTTCTTTCCTGATACAACTGCATTCCACAATTTCTAATTTATCATTTCATTGTTACTTAAGTTAAATGTTTTTCTAAGTTCCATCATGCTTTTTTTTTTTTTTTTGATCCAAGGGTATTTAGATGTGTGGTGCTTCATTTACAAATATTTGAGCATTCTCTGATTATCCTTTTTATCTTGATTTCCAGCTTAATTGCAAACACACTGTAATATACATGAATTAATCTTTTGTCAATGTGTTAGTCTCTCATAGCTGGAACGGGGAATCCTCTAAACTTACATGGTAAACTCCTCTTAAGGACCAGAAACCCAGTGACATCCAGAACTCCAGAGATTTGGAGTGAGTCCCACATTGTTGCCCAAAAATGTTGTCTTGGTTCACTGGACTTTGCAAAATCGTTTAAAATCTACAGTCATAATGTCATAGTTTTCATTCAGGCAGGTTGGGAAGGGATTGTACTTGCCCTACCCACAGTGAGCTCATTAACCTAGTTAACTTTGTGATTTGTATTTGAGTAAAAAAGGTGACTTCACTATCTCTGAGAGGGGAAATAATCTAATTATTGCCTTTACTTCTCCCCTAGTTTGAATTTGTGTCCTCTCGCTCCTTGAACTTTATCCTTCAACTAACATGAAGAAAAAATAAATGTGAGAAATCAGTATGTGAGAAGGATGGGAGTCTCAGTATTCATGGATATAATTCTTTCAGTCCTTTCAAAAGTGGAAACAATTTATAATAAATTCTTTTAAAGCCCTAGAACAAATTTAGGCTAAGGAATGCAAATTTAATATTACTAAACCTAATTGGAAGCCTCAGCAAAAAAAAAAAGAAAAGAAAAAATCCCTCTTTTGTACTGATTTCTGCCAAGGAATGAAAAAGAGATTCATTTTAAAGCCTTCTCTAAAAGGGATTGATGACAAAGTCGTTTTCCATGTTTTTATTTTTTCTCAACAGTTTGGAAGAGCAGTACTTCCTAGGCTTTCTCAGCAATGTACGCCACTTTCTGATACACTTAGCACTGAAGGTGGAATTCTTTTTATAAGACGAAAATTTTGGTGGAGAGCTACCCGACAACAAAAGGACGTGTGGCTGTTAAGAGAGGTAAGTCATTTGTTTAAAGGATGGCGAGGAAAGTAGGTTATGGAGAGAGTATACTAAAGAGGATTTCATTTATTGTGAGTAGGACTCTACAAATAATATGTATTTTACCAAGTTTCATGTTTAAAGATCCATGTCACTGATGATCTTCTAATTCTAGATTTAATTCTCAGCTCTTCTACTTACCATCTGAGTAAGCATGGGAAAATCTCTTAAATTCTCTGAGCCTCATCTATAAATTACTTATGAAAAAGCTTTGTAAATGGTGGAGTGTAGTATATAAAGGTCATTAGCACTATTGTTTTGTTGTTATAAAATTGTACAGAATAGTACACAAGTGATCTTGTGTCTCTTGGTGCATGTGACACCAAAGCTGTCTGGGTTTTCCCCCCCTAACTTTCTACAATGCACATGTATAGCTTCTATAATAATAAAATGATTAATTAAGAAAATAAATTTTAAAAAACTTTTTTGTGCATCTACTATGAACTAGATACTGTTCTAGAGGAACAAAACGGGAATATCTCTCGCTGCCCTCATGGAGCTTACAGTTCTAGCATGGAGGCAGACACAATAAACAATGCAAGAAATAAATAACCAGGCTAGGATGTTAAAAGCCAGTGAGAAGGTGCAGGGCAGAATATAGAGGATTGGGAGTGTTAGGTGGGGGTGGGAGTACAAGTTACACTGTCAAATAGACTGGCCAGAGGAGGCCTCGTTGAGCAAGATATGAACTCAGGAGTTAGCCCCGGGAGTATTTTAGGCAGTTGTAGCGGCTGTGAGAAGGGGGGTTCTTGACTTGGGCATTCAAGACTAGTCAGGAGGCCAGTGTGCTGTAGCAGAGCTGGGGGGAGGTGACGTCGGAGAGGTAAAGCCAGCTTTGGAGGAAATAATGCCCGTGGTTTAGATGCATGGGAGAAATTCGCTTATTTTCTACCTGTTTATCTGGTTTATTCTAAAGTGTGTTTCCTCTGCAACAACAACAAAAACCCGCTACAATCAATAAATAGACTTCTGTCACTTTAAATAATAAGTTTTTACTATCCCCACTTTACAAATGGAGACAGGCTCAGATAACTCTAATGACTTGGCCAAGGTCATAGACACCAAGTAGAGGAGGCAGGCCGGTCTGATTTTACCGTGCCCCAAGAGCTATGACGGTGGTGAGATTAGGGTGTAGGTGACAGAGGATGCCCTGACCTGGGACAAGAGTTACACACATGCAACATTCCCATCCTTATCCATGTCACCTAACCCAGAGAGAGCCCAAGGCTGATGGTTTATCCCAGCATTCCTGGCAAAGAGAAAATAGAGGCCCTGTTTTATTCTTGCCCTTCCATATTACACTCTCCATTTCATAATTCACCTCATAGATGACAAACAAAGAGAACAGATGCTCTTCCTCCTTGTAGGAAAATTTCCAGGAAATTCATTTCCGTGACTTGTAGAACATTATGTGACAGGACCACATGGATTCTTCTCACACAACATAGGAAAATATACAAATGCAGATATTTTTATGTAGTGAATTGCCATATTGCAATAGAATTAGGGGATTTTGAAAGCATTTAATGTTTTTTGCTTTCTCATTATTTTTAAAGAGTCTTATTATAAAGCTTGTGCTATTTGGGAGCCTGCATCAACACTAAAGCCTTATTTTAGGCTTAGTCTTTTTTTTTTTTTTTTTTTTTTGAGGTACCGGGTGCTGGAAATTGAACCTAGGACCTCATATGTGGGAAGCCAGCACTCAACCACTGAACTACATCAGCTTCCCTGAGTTGGTTTTTTGGTTTGTTTTGCTTGTTGTTTTTTGTTTTTTGTTTTTTCAGGAGGAACTGGGAACTAAATCCAGGACCTCCCATGTGGGAGGCAGGTGCTCAACCACTTGAGCCACATCTGTTCCCTATGCTTAGTCTTGAGGTATACACCTGAGCAAAGGAAGGCTACACCAAAACAGAACTGAGCACTTTTCCATTCTCTGTCTAGTTCCGACCACCTGTAGGGATTTGCACTGAGGAGTCACATCCTTGGGTTAGGCTGACTATGGACAAAGCGACTAAAGGCAGTATTCCCAGAGAAATGTCTAAATCTTGGTCAAGGAAAAAATGTTCAGATTTAAGTGTTATGTCTGGGAGGTAAGATTGAGCTGTAGGACGAGGAAAAAAGTCCTAACGTCAAAATTGGAAAGAGAAGAAATATCAAGTAAAGCAGGAGACAGATTGAATGGTTCAGAAAATGGTTTGTATGAGGGCTTAGGAGAGCTCTTTGTCCATGGCTCTGACTCAACGATGTGGGGATGAAAAGATGAAGGTGCTGGACAAAATGGGGTTGTGATAGTTTGAATTTGGTGAATCCCAAAAACAGACTATGTGTTTGAACCCATTCCTGTGGGTATGAGATCCTTTGGTTGCATTAGATTTGGCTAAGGGACCTTGATTAGATCACTTGATTAGATCGCTTTGGGTTAGACTGCATCAGTGAGGCTTGACTCAGGTTGAGTCTTTACCTTTTTACTGAGCCTTTTATAAATGGAAACACACACAGAAGGAAGACACGCAGAAAAGGGAGCTCTGCCATTTTGACCTAGCCATGTGAGAGAGAGGATTCATGGAAGGATTAATGGGTTGCTAGCAACCGAAGCTGAAGCATGAAGCCCCCAAGAGCCTGTGCCATGGAGCAGCTCAGGGCTGAAGAGATGAGCCCTATGTATGATTGCCCACACTTGGGCTCAGGCAGAAGGTGGAGCAACCAAGGCTGAGAGAGGAGACTGGGGAAGAGACAAGTCCAATGCCCCATCACCCACAGCTGAGGTCCTGGAGATGGTGATCCTTGAGGGGAAGGCAGGGACTGCAGCAGAAATCGGTGGCCATCTTGCCTCACCACGTGGCAGGACACCAGGATCAATAGTGCTGACTGGTGAGAAAGTATCTCTGGTACCTTGATCTGGACATTTTCACAGACTTGGAACTGTAAGCTTTTATCCCTAATAAATTTCCCATTATAAAAGCTAACCCATTTCTGGTACTGTGCATTGGCACCTTTGGCAAACTAAGACTGGGGTGGTCCCCCACCTGCTTTTCCTAAGTGATGTTGTTACCCATTTTTTGTTGTTGTTATGTGGTCTTGTAGTTTGTTTAATATTCTTTTTTTTTTTTTAAGGTCTGTTCTAAATATGTTTTTATTCCCCCTAAGCTCTTGGTCTTCTCTTTCCACTGAACAGCTGACAACTTCGTTTGAAGCCTATGTTCTTACTTAGTATTAGAAAACAAAAAAGAAAGAAAAGAAAACAGCTCCCTGCCTTCCAAAGATGATTTTACTCTTTAACACTTATTTCCTTTGATCCTGAAAGTATGTGCCAATTTCAGCACCTTCATATTCTTTTGACCCATAGTCTTTTTGTCAATGATGTTAACTGTTGCCATTTTGCTTCATTACTATCTCATCCCTCTATTTTCTTTTTGTTGCTCTAATCATACCTAACACTCCTTTATATATACTTATTTTGATTTGAAATTTTTTAATTCCAAAGGGTGGTTATATTTTATTTCATTCTCCCCAGGAAACTTCAGTTTAGATATTGCTTATTTCTCGAATCCTTTCTTAGTAAATGGAAAAAAGATTGAAAAATTTCCTTTACTACCTCTCTATCTTAACCTGAAACTCCCATTTCTTCTTTTCAAAAAATTTACTTATATTTTTGAACTGGTAATACCTTCATTTTACAAAGTTTTTCAAAATATCTATGAAATCTAAGTTTTCTTCCCACCGCTTCCAGCTATCCAGTTTCCACCCAGGAGGTAACCACTTTTTACCATTTTTAAAACTGTATTTTTCCTTTTTCAATACCACAAATAATAGAATACCCAATGTACTGTTCCATACCTTGTTTTTTTCAGTAAAAATATATTAAGAGAGACTTCATTTTATAACATTAAAAAGTGCCTTGTTTTATTTAATGACTGCATAATATTCTATTCTATGGACATACCATAATTTATTTAACCACAGTCTTTTAATAAATACTTAAGTTGTTTTCCATCTTTTTCTGTTACAAACAATGCTAGATTGCAGAGGTTCCCAAACTGTCTTTGTTTGCAGCACCCTTAGTGTCTCAGTAATTTTTTCAAGATACCCGTGGGTCAAAAGAAATAACCACAGTTGCTTTAAAAAAAAATGATTTCAGTGTTAAATAATTACAGTTACGTAATTAGCTGTTACGATTGTTATTACTAAGTTTGAAGCACTAGGGCTACTTAGATGAATAGCATACATTATGCTCATGGAGTGAGAAGCTTATGATTTAGAGCTATATAGTCTTCTACCTGTTTTTAAGCAACATGCTTAAAAAAATTCCACTACATTTACACAGACTTCCTATATATTAAGCAGATAAAGCTCCTGCTTGCATGACCTTTCGTTGGTTGTTGTCAGTGCCACTGATGTTGGGGCTTCCCAGAACAAAGCTAGATTACATGCCTCTGGTAGGGGTTTTAAGAGTCTAGTAAACTCAGGGCCACTCAACTGACTTTTGATGATCTCGCCAGCACTTTGTAATTGCAGATAAACAGTTGCTGCTGCTGCTGCTGCTTGCTGGTGCCGCTGATTGTCAAGTTAGACTACCTGGGCCAAGCAAATCAGGGGTCACTGGTTTCAATTACTTCCCTGCCACAAACATCCTGGGAAATACTAGACTTTTCCTAAGACAGGTCAAGGGGTGACAAATATTAGAATTTAGAGACTATCCAATCCATCTTATCATTACGGAATGGGAATAAAATTCTCCTTATTTTCCAGGAATGGTGAATTGCCGAGCAATGAGAAATAGTCAAGTCCTTAAATTATTAAAAAATATAATAATTATAAAACATTACTTTGAACTACAAAATACTTAATTTTCAGTCTTATTATGCTGGTAGAACCGAGATACTATTAGAGAATTAACATCTCTCTAATTAGTCCTTTCAAGAAGAAATTATCTTTAGGAATACCTGCCTCACTTTAGTTGCTGATGGACTGGCTTCTCTTTGTGGGACAAATAGCAGTTCAGAATTAAGCTACTTAATTTGGAAAATTCGATTTCCCTTTATTTCACTCATTCCTTCCCTCCCTCCCCCCCAGGTTATCTCATTGTTGAGTGGTCTGAAGTCCAATTTATCCCATCATCCAAATGAACCTGTAATTGATATTTTGGCATCAGGATAGCTAGAGATTATATTGCTAGCCTCAACAACAAAGCTTGTCTTTCCCAAGGGAATTAAAATGATACCAGCCGTTGAAGATGAAAATTTGAGGAATACTTTACACTGTCTTCTCTTGGGGAGGCCAGTTGCCCATCCCTCCTCCTTCTCTCCTCTGTGAATAGAGGCTGCCTCAGGGAGGACTCTGGGATGGAGATAGTGGGGACTTGAAACAGGATTCCGCTCTCCATCTGCCAAATGTAACCCAAGATAAGTTGCACAGATGAAGCTGGCAGAGAAATTGGGAACTAGATGACAAACAAAGTTCTGGGGTGACTGAAATTCTAGTTAAATCCTTTTGCAGTAGCAAAAGAGCATCCTGGCCTAATAATGCAGACCCCAAGAATTAAATTTAGCATTAGTGTAATACTAGTGGTTCAACAGATGCAATGTCTTTAAGTCTCTTCTCTGTAGACGTTCAGGGAGTATAGCATTATTTAACATGATCTGTGGGATGAGTTAAATACAGGACAAACTTTAATTTGTCTCCATCTAATAGTGTATTATGTGCTAAGTAGGAATGAATCCATCATCCATCTGCTCCCAAATCTCTCTTCGACCTTCAGAGTAACTAATGGGTTTGACAACAAGACAACAAACAGCAGAGTGGTGGTGGTTTCATTTTTGTTGATTTCTCCCTTCTTTCCTCCCTCCCATAACATGTCTGGAACATGTCTTGAACTTGTTATTTGCCATGTGCTCTGGGCCAAGGATATGAAATAAGACCCTGCTGTCCAGGGGTTCATGCTCACTTCTTCTTGCCTCTCTGCTGCCTTATGTTCTCCTGTGATTAAAGGATTGAATTTTTTATTTTAGGAGGTATAAGGGATTGAACCCAGGACCTCATGCATGGGAAGCAGGAGCTCAAACCACTGAGCTATGCCCACTCCTAGATGAGGACTTCTTTGTCTCAGTTATAAGAGGTAGCCTCTAAAGGCTGGAGTCCTGCCACCGATGCCTTGAATCTAGCAAAACGCCTAGGGCAGGGGAATGTGAACTGAACTTTATTGAAATATGTAAACAGATAATCTGATAAAATGTGATTAGCAACATCTGAAAGGGTTTTGCACAGAGTGCAGGGGAGTACAAAGGACAGAGTAAACAACTGCCAAAGGGAGCCAGAGGGCCTCCCAGAGGTGCCACTTGAGCTGGGCTTGAAAAATGAGAAGGTGTTTGACAAACAAAGGAGGCACACAATCTCTAGCAGTCACAACGTATGGGAATATACGGGAGGGACCCTTTGATCCTCCAAATCCTGCTTTTTCTTTCTTTAACGTAGCTCAGAAAATAACTACTTGATTTGCCCAAGGATAGTGTTGGTTTCTCTTCCAGAAAGTGGCAAGTAGAAAAACCATAGTATTGCTAGGGTGGTTTCAAAAACTGCTTCCAGTGCTCCCACTTAACTTTGAAAGAAACCATTCTCCTGAATAACAAATTATTTTCAGTCTCAAAATAAGGGGTCTTTTAGATTTGTATCCCATCAGCCTAGTCAGTGTTCATGAGTCTTATTTTTTTTAGGGGTTAAAAGTGAAAAACCAAAATCTTTGTATTGAATTCCTTATCCTTAAGATGACACCTGTTATTTTTAAAAATTTTATTGTGGTAACATATGTACAACACAAAATTTCCCATTTTAACCATTGCCATGTATACTATTCAGTGATATTAATTACATTCACAATATTGTGCTACCACCACCACCATCTATTACCAAATTTTTTTCATCACCCCAAACAGCAGCTCTGTTATCCTAAAACATTAATTCTCCACTTCTTTCCAACTCGGTGCCCCCTCCAGTCCCTGGTAACCTGTAATCTACTTTTGTCTATGTATTATATATTTGCTTACTTCAGGTATTTCATATACGTGAAATCACACACTATTTTGTCCCTTTTTTTTTTTTTTTAAAGATTTATTTATTTATTTAATTTCCCCCCTTCCCCTGGTTGTCTGTTCTTGGTGTCTATTTGCTGCGTCTTGTTTCTTTGTCCGCTTCTGTTGTCGTCAGCGGCACGGGAAGTGTGGGCGGCGCCGTTCCTGGGCAGGCTGCTCTTTCTTTTCACGCTGGGCGGCTTTTCCTCACGGGCGCACTCCTTGCGCGTGGGGCTCCCCCACGCGGGGGACACCCTTGCGTGGCACAGCACTCCTTGCGCGCATCAGCGCTGCGCATGGCCAGCTCCACACGGGTCAAGGAGGCCCAGGGTTTGAACCGCGGACCTCCCATATGGTAGACGGACGCCCTAACCACTGGGCCAAAGTCCGTTTTCCCTATTTTGTCCTTTTGTATCTTTTTTGTCCCTCAACATGATGTTTTTAAGGTTCTCCCATGTTGTGGTATGTATCAGAACTTCATTCTTTAAAACACTACCTATTTTTACTTTTTGTTTTTAATCTTTCTTTTCTTTTTTGAAATAAATAAATTTTTAATTTCCTTTTCTAAATTGCCTAAGTGGAGCCAAGATTTCACTTCCTCATGAACGTTTCACCATCTCAACAAACATATGTATGTGCCTTTCACATGAGGGGCCTTGTTCTGGATTCTAGGTTTTCAAAGAACAAACAGTAAAAAAGTAGTTTCTACTCCCAAGGAGACTAAAATTGACATGGAAAAGGAAGCTTAAGTCACCACGGAAATGATCCTCCTCTATTGTTCACATAATCTTGTTTATTTTTTTAAAGATTTTATTTCTTTCTCCTCCCTCCTTCCATTGTCTGCTCTCTATGTCCATTGGCTGTGTGTTCTTCTGTGTCTGCTTGTGTTTTCATTAGGCGGCTCTGGGAACCAATCCTGGGACCTTCCTGAGTGGGAGAGAGGCAATCATTCTCTTGCTCCATTTCAGCTCCCTGGTCTGCTGCGTCTTTTATTGTCTCTCTGTGTCTCTTTTTGTTGCATCATCTTGGCCCATCAGCTCTCTGCATGGGGCAGCACTCCTGCGTGGGGCAGCATTCCTTGCGTGGGACAGCACTCCCCGTGGGCCAGCTTGCCTCACGGTCCAGCTTGCCTTCACCAGCAGGCCTGGGATATCGAATCCTGGGCCTCCTATATGGTAGACGCGAGCCTAATTGCTTCCCCACTTAATCCTCTTCCCCACTTAATCTTTTGGTTACATCCATTCATGCAGAATTGAGATAGAAAAATTTTGAAATAGATGACTATTTCTGAATTGAAGTTCACAGGCCCAAGGAACAATGAGGAAGGCCTATATTTATCACTTGGAAGTTTTTTCTAGAAAAGGAAAAAGCATCTTTAGTTGAAACTTTACTGAGCACATATTTTAAGAAGCCTCAAAAAGTCCATCACATGCAGAAAATTACTCCCAAAGAAATATTTAAGATGTAACTTTTTAAAAGTATTTGGTTTTATATATATATATATACTTACGTATTTAAAAACCATACATCTATTGTTTTATTTTCACTTATTATGAAAATATTGGTGTTTTTGTGATAAATATTGTGATAAATGTTGGTGTTTTTGTGGGATTTAAGAAACTTCTAGAACTGAAACCACAATTTATATCACTCTGATTATTGCACAAATAAGGCTTTACTTGTTTCTCCATCTATAAACAAATTAGTTTTTTTTAAAGATTTATTTTTTATTTATTTCTCTCCCTTTCCCCCCACCCCCTGCCCCAGTTGTCTGTTCTCTGTGTCCATTTGCTGCTTGTTCTTCTTTTGTCCGCTTCTGTTGTTGTCAGTGGCATGGGAATCTGTGTCTCTTTTTATTGAGTCATCTTGCTGCATCAGCTCTCATTGTGTGTGGTGCCATTCTTGGGCAGGCTCCACTTTCTTTCGTGCTGGGCGGCTTTCCTTATGGGGCGCACTCCTTGCACATGGGGCTCCCCTATGCGGGGGACACCCTTGCGTGGTACAGCACTCCTTGCACGCATCAGCACTGCATGTGGGCCAGCTCCACACAGGTCATGGAGGCCCGGGATTTGAACCGTGGACCTCCCATGTGGTAGACGGACGCCCTATCCACTGGGCCAGGTCCACTTCCCAACAAATTAGTTTTCAACTTAGATAGCTTGCATTAATAGGTAGGATTGCTCACCTCATGCTTCTACCTGAGAATACTCTCCCTCTCTTCTCTCTCCTCCCATCAAAAATTTAGCCATCCTTAAAGTCTAAATTCAAATGCTAACTACTCAGTGACTCATTTCCTGAGCCCCACCCCCCCACACCAAAGGGATTCTTCTTTCCCCACTTACTCCCACAGTGCCTCGTCCATCTCTCTTTCTCTCTCTATGCCTCATAATGCACATACAGAACCTAATGTTTTCTCCCTGGTTTATAATTTATGATAAGTGTGTCATATCCCCTACTGGACGATAATCTCCTTGGAGTCAGTAATATTTTCCTTTATGCCATTTTATTTCATGCCCTCCTCCCTGATCCTAATATTTTGTGCAATGTTAGGTCATAGCAGGCACTTAATAATAATTCAGTCATTGACTCCAATGGATGGAATTTCAATCTAGATCATTTTATCCAAGAATGTCTTCATCAGGGGAGTGGATGTGGCTCAAGCAATTGAGTGCCTGCTTCCCACATGGGAGGTCCTGTGTTTGGTCCCTGGTGCTTCCTAAAAACAAAAAAACCAACAACAAACAAATGAAAAAACCAACTCAGGGGAGCTGATGTGGCTCAGTGGTTGAGCTCCAGCTTCTGACATCTAAGGTCCCAGAGTCCTGGCCCTGGTACCTTGAAAAAAAAACCGAGAGAGAATGTCTTCATCTTTTTTGTATTTCATCATTCATGGCGTAATTCCTTAAACTAATGTTTCCCAAAGTAGTTTGCATAAAACAGTAATTCTGAGGAAAATAAAAAATGTTTATGCAACTTACTTTTAGGAAACTCTGGTTTAAACAGTTAGACAGGATTCTTTATTGTAGGGCTTCTCAAATTGTGGCATTGAGAAGGAGATACAGTAAATAATGTTTCCCAAAATTATTTGACCATAGAACTTGATAACTTTTCTAGGGACATGTATTAGTTTCCTATTGCTGCTATAATAAATCACCACAAACTTAGTGTCTTAAAAGAATACAAATTTATTGTCTTGTATTTTCATTTTGCTACAAGCTGCTGGGAGCAATATACCAGAAATGGGTTGGCTAATTTAATGAGAATTTATTGGGTTGAAATCTTACAGTTCTGAGGCCTTGGAAGTGTTCACATCAAGGCATCATCGAGAGATGCTATCGCACCAAGTTGCAGCTGTGGGTGATCAAGCATATGGAAAGGCTTAAAAGCGGCTCTGCCAGTTTCTGCCTTCTCCAGCCTTTCTCCCTGAACTCAACTGTGGACAGTTGGCATGTGGCTTGTATTTCCCCTCTCTTCTGGGCCTTGTCTCTTCCAGCTTCTTGGGGGGCCTCTGTGACCCGCTGATCCCAGTCTCCGGCCTTCTAAAACCTCTCTCATAGCCTCTCGGGGTTCCTCTGTCTCTGCAGCTTTTCCCCTGTGTCTGCAACTCTTTAGTCCTCCATTTTTAAAGGACTCCAGTAAGAAGATTAAGACCCAGCCCTGGGTCCCACAATCTAACCAAAGGCCCTTAATGAAGTGATTAAATCAAAAGCTCCCTTAACTGAATTTAATCAAAAGCTCCCATCTACAGTGGGTTTACAGGCATAGCAATGGATTAGCTCTAAGGACACGATCTTCTGGAATCCACCCAGCTTCAAACTGCCACACTAGATTAGCAGAGCTGCATTCCTTTGGAGGCTCTAAGGGAGAATCTATTTCCTTGACTTTTATAACATCTACAGGTGCCCTATATTCTTTGGCAGGCAGCAAAGCATTTTCAAACCTCTCTCTTCCTGATCTCTATTTCTGTCATCATGTCACCTTTTCTGACTCTGACCCTTCTGTCCTCTCTGATAAGGACCCTTGTGATTGCTTTGGGTTCACTGAGATAATCCAGGATAATCGGCCCATCTCAAGATCCTTAGCTTAATCACATCTTTCAAAGCCCATTTTGCATCTGTCTTGGTTTGCCAAAGATGCGGTGACAAATACCACCCAGTGGGTTGGCTTAAAAAACAAGAGTTTATTGACTCACAGATTGGAGGCTAGAGGTCCAAAATCAAGATGTCAGCAAGGCTATGCCTTCTTCTGGAGTTGGTAGTATTCCATTGATGGCAGCCCTGCATCATATGGCAATCTCTTTTTCCTCTCTGGCATCTCCTACTTCTGGTTTCTGTGACTGCATGCAAATTTCCTCTCTTTATAAGGCCTCCATTCATAAGGATTAAGACCCACCCTGGTTCAGTTTGGCCATACCTTAACTATTAAAAACTTCCTCAAAGGTCCTATTTACAAATGGGTTCACACCCATAGGAGGCGGATTAAGACTTGAACATATCCTTTGTGGGGTTCATGACTCAA
This sequence comes from Dasypus novemcinctus, assembly GCF_030445035.2. Lineage (NCBI taxonomy): Eukaryota > Metazoa > Chordata > Mammalia > Cingulata > Dasypodidae > Dasypus > Dasypus novemcinctus. Next base: position 151,674,385 of record NC_080673.1, on the reverse strand, counting down.
CCCCCAATAGCTCACTTCGGAAGGCTAGTCTACCTTCTCCAGCACTGCTGGCTGCTGGGTATGGGTGGCAAATCACAGCATCCACCACAACCACCATGTATGACATTATTTCTGAAGGAAAATGAATTCCCAGTTGTGGTACAAAATGTACATCTGTACTACCCATGGAAAAATTGTGCACTTTGTATAGTAACCTTGGAAGTTACAACAATGAAGACCAATAAAAACCTTTCTGCACAGGAATTTGTTTATGTGCTTTTCTCTCACTGTCCCGAGTGTGCAACCTTTGTGTTCACAATACATCAGAGAGATTTTGTGATAGTACTGCCCAGTGGGATATTTTTCAAGGCCTTTTAAACTGCATATAAATGTAAACCTACTGTACATTGAAAGAAGGGCAAAACTCCAATCATTTTATGAATTTACTTTGTTCAGGAAGGTGTTCTGTGCTAAGAATCTTACTTTTAACCATGGCCTGCCCACTCCTTTGTAGATTTCACCAAAATAAATACTCTAGTCACTAAGTAGGGCATGAAACAAATGTTAAAATAGAAACATGGTATATAGGGAGGTTAATAACATGGAATAATGTGTAAGAATTTATTGAAGAGTAGAGAGTGAAATGAGAGATGAAAGGAAAGCAGACTGAGGCATAAAGAAACTACTTAATATCTAATACATGTCATGCGAAAATTGTTTTAAAAGGCTTTGGGAAAAAGCAAATATTGTCCTATGCAAAGGAAACCAGATAACCAAAGGAAGAAAATTGATTACAAGAACTGGAATGAGAAGACATTTTTTCCTGGTCTCAAAAAAGTGAACTTTGACTTACAAAATACAGGCATGAAAGATCATTGAAATTCCACATAAAAGATTTATATATCAGACTTTCAAGAGGAGTGGCATAAGATTAGTTAATTTTGGCTCTCTTTCACCCCCACATTGACAACACTAGGAGTTCAAGACTCTGAGTTCCCCCAGGGGAGAGACAGTGTCTGATAAATCTCTTTGAGTCCCAGCTCTAGCACATAGCTTGGCATATGGCCATGTTTGTTGACACCAAGTAAAATGGTTGCAGAGTTAGTCCTTTCCCATATGTCTTAGCATATGGACTATTTTAAAGAAATTGACAAGAGAAGTGATATATAAGAAAAGAAAAAGGTAAGTATTATATAAATTAAACTATTGAGATTTTCATAGAACATATTGAGAGATTTCCTTCATTTCCAAATACTTTATTTCACTACAGAATATACTTTGCTCCAGAAAACATATCCACTATGAATAGAGAACATTCAAGTGTATTGAGATTCAAGTGTTGATATTAGGTTATGAGAATCATTCTTCAACAACATTGCAAATTGCTACATGTTGTGTGCAGAATCTGGAGGAGTCACTTGTAAATAATCAAATAATCAAATTGAATATTAAACAATGCCTATAGGCTACTGTGTTTCATTTAGGAGATCAGGAAGAAGAGCTTCTACTTTTCATATTTTTGTACAGAAGCAGTCTTTATCCTGCCTCAGCTGAGATAGTGAACTTGCTGAGGGCAGATTATGATGTATGCTTCTTTTCCTGTCCCCCATTTACCTAGTTAAATATTGTGTGCTTGACAGGCATTCAGCAACTACTTGATGACTTGGATCAAATGGAAAAATAGTCCCATATGAGCATGTCAAAGGTATTGTAGCTAGGCATTAAATGACTAGAAGCACATTATCATGTACAGAAAGCTATACTGATATATTTTCCTAACTCTCTACTACCATTCCATGATTAGATGGGTTGATTAGAAAAGGCAGAGCCACAGATAATACTTTGCAATATACACTGGTGATAGATTCTGCAAAAGAAAACATGTAACTGGTTTCAGGCCTATTCAATAAAAGACATTTGTAAATCAGACCCTGCAAATTGCATTCACCAGCAATATTGGAAAAATGGTATCGCAAAAAACATTGGAGAAGCTTAAAAATATCCAATTCTTCAGGGATGATGGGATTTAAGATGAGCAAGTACAGAGTAATTAAGCTAAGGAAGCAGGTAAAAAATATAGAGAAGAAATAAAAATTGAATAAGGAACCATTAAATTTTTAGATTCTGTTTCAGAGGTAAGCAAAAGGAAAAGTGAAACCATTGGAAGCAGGAATGATTCTTTGAGAGAGGACTGACCTCATCCATTGGTTTGAACCTCTTGGATAGATCTGACCATGTCCAAATGTAGAGGTGGTATTTATGTTGTGACTATATTAAATGTCATAGCAGGAAATTCAATACTTTAAGAGAGGGATAGAAGAAATGAATTTAGGTCTTTTTAAAGACAGATTTTTTTGTTGTTGTAATATTAATAAAAAGTATAAGAAAATCATTAAGTTTCATCTTTTCTACTTGAGTTTTTATGGTGGGTGATGTGAGTCCTTTAAAAGAATAAGACCTTGTAAAGGAGCAGAGCATGAAAAAATGATAACTTTGCTTTTTAAGGAAATTCTTCACACTGTGATGGAAAGTAGACAGAGCATGTGGCTTGCTTAATACAACTACTGTTCCAGTGTATGAGAGTTTCGAGGTATAATGGGGAGGGCACCCAAAATATGGCTGTGAGTATATAGGAAAAAGATGCAAAAATACTTCATGGCAAAATGTTGTAAGAAACAGCTGATAAAAGCTATGCAAACTTCAAAGATCAAATGTTAAAAATATACTGAGGGCAGCGGTTGTGGTTCAACTGACAGAGCGTCCACCTACCATATGGAGGGTCCAAGGGTTCAATACCAAGGGCCTGGTGACTCATGGTGAGCTGGCCCACGCGCAGTGCTGCATGTGCAAGGAGTTCTGTGCCACACAGGGGTGTCCCCCAAGTAGGGGTGCCCCATGCTCAAGGAGTAAGCCCCGCAAGGAGAGCTGCCCAGTGTGAGAAAAGCACAGCCCGCCCAGGAGTGGCACCACACACACAGAGAGCGGACGCAGCAAGATGACACGACAAAAAAGTGACACTGTTTCCCAGTGCCCCCGACAAGAATGCAAGCAGACACAGAAGAACAAACAGCAAAAGGATGCAGAGAGCAGACAATGGGGTGGGGGAAGGGGAGAGAAATAAATAAAATAAAGCTTTAAAAATATACGTATGTATGGAAGTGCAGAGAAATGAATGCTGCAAAATATAATTGGTGTAAAATTGATATAAAAAATAAATTTTTAAATAAAAATTTTAAAATGTGGTTGATACTAAAAAAGTATAAGAAAGGGTACAAATAATATGACATCATGGAATTAAGACAATTTAGGTTATTACTCATACCAGGTAAGAAGAAGTGTGAAAAAAGGAAACTATAAACTGGAAAAGCACATCAAATTTAATTTCTGCAAAGAAGCAGACCTTAAATGGAAATATAACTGGCAGTGCAAGTGGCTAAAAATTGACCTTATATAAATTTCAGTGTTTTATTCAAAAATTATTTTTGCCTTTGTCAATCCAGGATATTTTTCCCTAATGAATAACCTCTCTGAAAATAAATATCCATGAAGAGTTTTGAGTTACTTGGAAAATAGTGCAGAATAATTGAAAACTATGATGACAATGATGATGATGATGATGTTTTATAAGCCTGTTTTCTTATTCTAAGTATCCTGTTATAACAGAATATAAATCTTTGGATATTAAAGTTCATTTTGAAACAGAATAGGTAAAATATGAGAGCATTATAAATTTGAAGATTAATTTTTCTTAGTTTTGGGGATTGTATAGTTTCATTCAGTATGAACTTTGACTCTTAATGCTAAAAAGGAAAGCATCCTTGAGCTAATCTTCCCTTTCCTTTTCAGCTATAAGAAATACAATAAATTTCTCCCTCAGGATAGAGGACAGCAATTTGATGGAGACTGTAACTCAGTGAACGTACACTTTTCTAGACTGAAAAGCAATCATAACTGTGGCATTTTATTACAGGTATCATTTTGTTTCTTCCATCCTTTCTATTTTATTAAATATTATATGCATCAACATGATAAAAGGTTATGTGCTTTCTTCCACCGAAGTAGAAGATGTAGGATGGAACTGATAAATGTGAGGCACTTTTTCCCCAATTTCATAAGCTTTGTGCTCATAGATTTGCATGCTGTACTTTTTATTCCAGTAACCTGTAACAAAATCATGGCGGCGGAGGAAATTAAACTTACACAGAATGTCCGTAATGAGGCTCTGAGTGCTGATGTTTCAGGTAGGGTACAAAGTGGCTACTTTGAATTGCAAATTAAAGAGACAGAAGCTATCTTTTCTCTGTTGCTTATACAGTACAAAAATACCTTGATTCATCTATAAATAACTTGTACAGTAACCTCAGTTGTCTGAGACACGGCAAAACAAGCCTCTGGGCAGCTAAAATAGATGCCATGCCCGCTCTGCACGAAACTCTTGGGAGAGCTTCTTGGTTCTTGCTTGACATCTAGTGCTCTTCTTGTTCCATATAAGTCTATCATGTTTGATTATCTGATTTCCCATCTCACAAGCACAAGAAGCAGTAAATTAGAAAGAGAAGCAATTATGAGAGTCAGTCTTAATAAGAAGTGACAGTTGGAAACTTGGAAGAAGGAGGAAGAAAACATTTTAAAATAGGCACAAAGATGGTGTAAGGCAGAAGGGCCATTTATAGGGATAGGCCATCTGTATACTTCATTTTCTCATCAGAAAATCATTATATTGGATCTTCTGTATCATAATGGCACTGAGTCATCAAGAACAATTTAATTCTACTCAGTGAATATAATCCATTATAGAAAATTTCCATTTGAAATGCTTTGATTTTTAAAAATTTTGATAGGGATAATATTTAGTTATTTAGTATTTAGCAATTCTATATAAATAAGAATTATCATCATATATTGCATTTTGAACAAATGCAAAAATATACCTATTTTTATTACTAGTGATCAGAACATCTTGATTTCATACTTCCTTTTTATACCTCTATTTATCTTTCCATTTCTTTAGCAAAAAAATTCTTCCACTGAGTTCCAGGAAAACTAGCAATGATTGGGTTTACCCCACCTTTCTTGGCAGAAATAGAAAGGTTATATATGTACTAGTTCCTTTTTGTTAGCTAATTTCCCATGTAATTATATGTTTTTGTTTTGTTTTATTTCATCAGGAGCAGAGTTTCTCTCTCCTTAAGAAATAGTAGATTGAAAATAGCATATTTGGATGTTCTACACTTTTCTCTTTAGGAAAGCAGAAATCAAAAAGGGTAAACTAGAGCTAGAGAAGACATTCTGCATTACATAGCACTAAACCCCATTTCCTCCCTCCCTCCCATCCCCAGCTCACACTCCCCCAACCCGCCCCAGCCACTATATAACTTTACAGTGTTTATGGAAGCCTGGCCCCAGTATAATTTTCTGTGACTCAGACAATGAAGATTTTACCACATGCCTAATGAGGTTACAAAGTCAATTAGACCTTCCTATTTTCCTTTTTGTGTAGAGTGATTTTTTTTTAGAAAAGTTATTTTTCTTGATTCAATGACTGCCTTGAGTACATTATTTCTTTCCCTTCTTCATTAGAAATCACAAATTTGCTTTGCTGTGTAATTCATCTGCAAATCTTACAGTTATTTGTTGTTATTTGGGACATAAAGGAATTAATTTTAAAGTGTCTCTTATTTAACCCCCAAAATAACCAGATATCATTTTTTATTAAAAAACAACATATGTGTGTGTGTGTGTGTGTGTGTGTGTATAAAGGTAGTACATCTGAGAAATTGTGTGGCCCACAGACATGAACCTAAAAAAGAAGATGAGAAGGTATTTTCTCCTCCGGGAATTTGTGATATCAAAGGTCTTTGATGTTACAAATTGGCTCAAGCATTTTTTCAGGGAAGACACAGACCCATATGATCTCATTCCTCCTTTCCCATAATACCATAAGGTATTTCCAACCATCTTTTCCTTGACTGGGGTGGGGGTTCGGGTTTACTATGAAAATAGAAGGAAACAGATTTAAAAAGAAAATAAAAGTATATATGCACTGAACTACTTAGTACCTTTGAAGAAGAAAAAGTGTAAAACCTTCAAGAAAATCTTCTTCTTCTCTAATTATGAGGGTTTTAATTACCTTTGGTATACCAGGCACTGTGCTCTATGCTACTTCAGAACTTGTTTTCAGCGTCCATCAGATGGAAAAAGAAAATTTTGTCCCTTCCCCATGCTGAATTGTTTTTAAAAGAGAGAGAGAGAATAAAAGACAATGCCCTTAAAGCTGAAGAGGAAAATAAATAGAAAAAAATGATAATATATTTTAAAATGACACCAAGGTATTATTAACCTTAGGTACTAGGATTGTTTTCGTGATTGGTAATTCAAATTTAGTACAATCTGAGCAACCATAAAATCGCCTAGTGTTCAGTAGCAAATTGCCCACGTTTTCATTCATCACATGGGCTCCCTTAAATGTTATTAGCTTCTGAATTTTTATTTATTTGGGTTTTTGTGGGACCTGCCTCACCTCTTCCAGAGCAAATTGGCCTTTTCTGAGTTAGGTCAGCCCCTAAAGTTTGATGCTTAACTGGCAAGACCACTCCCAAAGAGGGGTGAGACACTACCAAGTTACACAGCTTAGGAAGATGATCTGAAAGGGCAGCCGGTTCAAATCATGTTATAGCCAACAAAAACATTGTCAGGTAGCAAACTGAAAGTAGGAGAAATTCTGAAATTTTGTGGCAAATACTGTTTAAAGTTGGCCACTTACTCTGACTTGCAAATCTTTGGCTATACAGATATTTTCATCCTAATAGCACCCTTTTAATACCTTTAGCAAGTAAACTAATTTAGATGGGAGGAACAGACTTGGATTACAAAGAACATAAGATTTCTTTGTCCTTAGTTTCAGGTCTTACAAATATTACTGGGATATATGCCCCACTCCCTTAGAACTTTTGAATTGTCCTTCCAGAAAGAAGATTCTCTTCTTTGAGCTTTTGAGACCAGATGTTACAACACTGAAAGTTAATTTAAACTTTGAACAGTTAGGAGCCCAAGTTGGGAGTCATGACTTTTCCCATTGGCCATGCAAGCTGTAACACTGAAATGTTTTCTATTACTTTTTTTCCTATTCATTTTTTGGGGAATAAATATGGATTTTGTTTTTGTATTTTCTTTCCAAGAGTAGAAACTTTAAAACATTCAGAAGTCTACTTTTGCCAAACTTATCACAGTAAGAAAATTTTACTTTTTATCTTGATGCTCACTCTAGCTTCTTTTCTAGCATCCTAGATGTAGTACTCACGGCAAATTGTTGGTAGCCAGCCCACAGAGAGCTCTCATCCATTAGATTGCACTGATGATAAATGGGATTAATTTAGTTCATACTCTGTGGCTTTTTAATTAACCTAGAACTTAACTTTTTTATATGAAATTGTACAATGCAGTGAAATTTTCATTAATCATCCCTGGGGCCATAGAGGCTGAGCCAGAATAGAAAAAAAAGGAATAGATACAAAAGGGATGGATATCTCTAACTATATCCCAATATCTCTGTCTCCCAATATTAACTCAGTTATTTCTAACAGCAAAGCGTGAGCATTGATCGCTCTACACAGGGGTCTATAAGTTGCTCTAGGATAAAAGCCACCCCGAATTTTCCTAATACACTCACACTCACTTCACTGATACTTTAGAAAACCACTTTCAACTGTATGTTCCTCAGATTTCATTGCCAGGAACAATGGGCTGGAAAGAGGCTTGCCATGCTATGTCTTTTGTACATTTTACTACTTACCAGAGTTTTTCACATAGAATTAATATAAAATTAACAGAGTACAAAGTAGTATTTTCTTTAAAGTTTACTTTTTAAAAAAGAACAGCTTTGAGATGCAATTCACATACCATAAAATTCACCTTTTAAAAGTGTACAGTTAAGCGTTTTTAGCATACTCACAGAATTATGCAACCATCACCACTATCTAGTTTCAGAATTAAAATTTACTTTTGAAGAATAAAGTTAAAATACCATTTAGAGAGTTCAAAGAAAAAAAGAAAAACCCTCAGTCCCTAAACACATCATTCTCACCAAACTTTGTTTTTTTCTAATTGTTTTATATTACCGCAACAGAACAGTACAGAGAATGATCAGTACAAAACACGCCAATAGGGGAATGAGTGTAGCTCAGTGGTTGGCCGCCTGCTTTGCACATATGAGGTTTGGGGTTCAATCCCCAGTACCTCCTATATCAAACAAACAAACAAAAACCAATAAAGGTTCAGAGACCAAGGTGTTCCCTTAGCAAGGCTGAGGATTTCAGTCTCCGGTACTTGGAGTTTAGGCTGCAGTCCTTGTTTTTGGATGGGTCACTGGGTCAGTGGCACAGTCCATTTTTTAAGCAGCAGCTTTGCAGAGAAGGGCCACTTGGCCCGTTTAGAAATAGATGAAGTGCTTGGTTTCGTGTATCATGTAACAACAGCAGTTGCTCCCGCCACGCAGTGCCAGGTGGGGCTGAGCTTCTCATCAAACTCCCTCTTGATATGGGCGGCACTGCCCTCTATGTCGTATTCTCCAATGCTTGAGTGGCGCTCTGTACCCAGTCCTGCTAGGTCCACCCCACTGCGTCCGCTTCCTTAGATCACACCTCCGCCCAGGTCAAGGAGTTGGGATGTCAGCCGTGCCTCTGAAGTCGGCTCCTCACCCCCCATATCTCGTCCCACTTTTGTCTGTGCCTTTGATTTTAATATTTTTTAACATCAAGATATTTTTACATAGAATGATGATAGCGTTCTATGTCATTTTTTAAATCTCTTGTGAACTAGATGGCTCTGTCTCTTTAAAGCTGCTCACAGTGTGATGAGGTGTGCTGTGATTCTTACTGCTGTGCGTACACATGAAATTATTCAAGAGAAGACAATAACTTCATGGCCATGTATGCTGTGGTGTGATATTTTCCATTAGAGCGTCTCTCTTCATATTTGAGCTTTCCAGATCACGGTAAAACCTTTTAGGCCTTTGGTCATTAGGAGCCACCAGATGTCTTTTCTTCCTGCATACTGTGGTGTGAAAATAATAAAAGCATCAATTAATTAATAAAGCTGGTACATCTGTAGATGATGCCGTCTACTAAAATGAAGGACACCTTGGCACTGGGCATGCAAAGGAGTCATCTCAGCTAGCATCAACCGGGGGAATGGAGCAGTGAGTATATAAGTGAACAACAATAAAAAGTCCATGAAAACAGACAAATGGATATCAACACACTTACAGAAGAAGTCTTTCAAGCGGCCGAAAAATATATGCAAAGGTGCTCCGGGGAATGTGAATGAAAACGTTTTTCAGGAATCAGATTAGGTGGCAATTTTTAAATTGATATTGGTAAGCACAATAACGAATATGAGAAATGGGTACTCATATACTGTGAGGATGTAACTGATAGACCTTTAAGAGGCTAATTTAATAGTATATAATATTTAAAATTTCTATCCTCTAATTGATGCATACTACTCTTAAGAGTTTTGCAGAAGTAATATTTTATATAAATATATATGTACAAGGATATTTTTTGTTTGTTTTTTTTCTTTTTTTTTTAATTTTTTAATTTTTTATTGACTTTGTAATAATATTACATTAAAAATATATATGTGAGGTCCCATTCAACCCCACCCCCCCACCCCCCCTCTCCCCCCCCCCCCAACAACACTCGTTCCCATCATCATGACACATCCATTGGATTTGGTAAGTACATCTTTGGGCACCTCTGCACCTCATATACATTGGTTCACATCATGGCCCATACTCTCCTCTATTCCATCAAGTGGGCCCTGTGAGGATTTACAATGTCCGGTGATTACCTCTGAAGCACCATCCAGGGCAGCAAGGATATTTATTGAAGCTATATTTGCTATAGCAAAATAAATGGAAAAAACCTATTGTTCAACAATAGGAAAATTGACTAATGATACAGGCCGTGATTTAAAAGGATGAGGCACATATGTATGTACTGCTAAGTAAAGATGTTCGTGATATACTTTTTTCATGCTGTAATTTTACATAAAATAACTAGAAATATCATAATTCCCCCCTTTTTTATCATTTTTTGTACAAAATGTACAATCAGTGGTATTTGGTATAATCATAGTTGTGCATTCATCACTTCAGTTATTGTTAGAGCATTTTCATTATTTCAGTAATAATATTAATATAAACAAAAAACAGACAAGAAAATTCTTCACCTTTCTATGTTTCCCCTACTGTATTAATAGCTGCTACTTCTTGCTATACTTGCCCAGTTATTTTATTTTTTTAAAGATATAAAAAAAAAATTTATTCCCCCGCCTCTTCATCCCATTGTTTGCTCTCTGTGTCCATTTGCTGTTGTGTTCTTCTGTGTCTGCTTGTATTCTCATTAGGCGGTTCCAAGAACTGATCCTGGAACCTTCTGGGAGTGGGAGAGAGGCAATTACTCTCTTGGACCACCTCAACTCTGTGTTCTGCTACGTCGTCTTTTATTTTCTGTTCTCTGTGTCTCTTGTGTCATCTTGCTTCGCCAGTTCTCTGCATTGGCTGGCACTCCGGCATGGAGCTGCTTTCCTGCATGGGGCAGCCTTCCCACGCAGGGTGGCACTCCTGAGTCAGCACTCTGCATGGGCCAGCTCGCTGCATGGGCCAGCTTGCCTTCACTTCATCGAACCCTGGACCTCCTATGTGGTAGACCAGAGCCCAGTTGGTTAAGCCACATCCATTTCCCCACAGTTATTTTTTTATTCAGCAGTTTTAAGGAAATGTATTCACATACCATATGATCTATATAACGGGTATGGTCAACGGCTTTTAGTATAATCACAATGTTGTGTGTTCAACACCACAAAAAATTTTTAGAACTATTTCATTACTCCAAAAAGAAAAATTCCATAACCCTTAGCATACCTTCCCCAGCCCTATATAACCACCAATCGAATTTCATCTTTATAAATTGATTTATATTTACATTTCATATAAATGGAATCATACAATATGTTACATAATATATTTAGTTCATAGTAGCACAATCATACATTATTTATCCTTTTGTGTCTAGCCTGCTTCACTCAACATAATGTCCTCCAGGTTCATCCATGTTGTCATATGCTCCACGACTTCATTTCTTCTTACAGCTGCATAACATTCCATCATGTGAATACACCACAGTTTGTTTAATCATTCATTGGTTGCTGGACACCTGGGTTTCCAACTTTTGACAATTGTGAAAAACACCGCTATGAACATTAGTGTACTGATGTCTATTCATGTCACTGCTCTCAGTTCTTCTGGGTATATATCCAGTAGTGGTATTGCAGGGTTAAAATGGAAAATCTATATTCAACTTCTTTAGGAATTGCCAGACAGTCCTCCACAGTGGCTGTACCATTCTACATCACTACCAACAGTGAATAAGTGTACCTATCTCTCTACATCCTCTCCAACATTTGTAGCTCTCTGTCTTTTTAATAGTGGGCATCCATAGGTGTGAAATTATATCTAATTGTAGTTTTTTTAAAAGATTTATTTATTTATTTTTAAAAATTTATTTCTCTCCCCTTCTCCTCCCCCCCCCGCCGCCCCAGTTGTCTGTTCTCTGTGTCCATTTGCTGCGTGTTTTACTTTTGTCTGCTTCTGTTGTTGTCAGCGGCGTGGGAATCTTGTGTCTCTTTTTTTGTTGTTGTTGCGTCATCTTGCTGTGTCAGCTCTCCATGTGTGTGGCACCATTCTTGGGCAGGCTGAACTTTCTTTTGCGCTGGGTGGCTCTCCTTACGGGGTGCATTCCTTGTGCGTGGGGCTCGCCTACACGGGGGACACCCTGCGTGGCACGGTACTCCTTGTGCGCATCAGCACTGCGCATGGGCCAGCTGCACACGGGTCAAGGAGGCCCAGGGTTTGAACCGCGGACCTCCCATGTGGTAGACAGACACCCTATCCACTGGGCCAAGTCCGCTTCCCTAATTGTAATTTTGATTTGCATTTCCCTAATCATTAATGATGTTGAACATTTTTTCATGTTTTTTTTTTTCCATTTGTATTTCTTCTTTGTGCAAATGCCTATTCAAGTCTCTTGACCATTTGTCAATCAGGTCATTTGTCTTTTTATTGTTGAGTGGTAATCTCTTTATAAATCAGGGATATTAAACCCTTATTGAACATATAATTTCCAAATATTTTCCCCCTTTGAGTCTGCTGCCTTTTCACACTTTTGACAGAGTCCTGTGAGGTATTTATACAAGTGTTTAATTTTAAGGAGGTCCCATTTATCTATTCCTTTGTTGCATGTGCTTTGGGTTGTTAAGGTCCAAGAAACCACCACTGACCTCCACAAGGTCTTTAAGATGTTTCCCTACATTTTCTTCTAGTAGTTTTATGGTCCTTGCTTCTATATTTAGAACTCTGATCCATTTTGAGTTGATTCTTGGGTACAGAGTGAGATAGGAGTCCTTTCTTTCTTTTGTTTATAGATATCCAGTTCTCCCAGCACCATTTTTTGTCCCATTAACATGAACTTGGTAGGTTTGTCAAAAACCAGTTGACCATAGAGGTGAGGGTTTATTTCTGGACTTTCAATTCTATTCAACTGATTGATGTGTCTATCTTTGTGCCAGTACTATCCTGTTTTGACCACTGTAGCTTTGTAATATGTTTCAAGGTAAGGCAGTGAAATTCCTCCCATGTTGCTCTTCTTTTTTAGAAGGCTTTTGGCTATTCAGATGCACTTTCCCTTCCAAATAAATTTGGAAATTGCCTTTTCTATTTCTGTAAAGTAGTAGGCTGTTGAAATTTTCATTTTTTTGCATTGAATCTGTAAATCAGTTTGAATAGGATTGGCATCTTCACGATATTTAATCTTTCAAACCATGAACATGAAATGTCTTTCCATTTGTTTAGTTCTTCTTTGATTTCTTTTAGCATTGTTTTGTTGTTTTCTGCAACTAGGTCCTCTACATCTTTGATTAAATTGATTCCTAGGTATTTGAGTCTTTTTGTTGCTATTGTATTATAAATGGAATTTTTTCCTGATTTCCTCCTCAGATTGTTCAATACTACTGTACAGAAACATTACTGATTTTTTAAAAGGCGTATTTAATTTATTTATTTCTCCCTACCCTCTCATTGTTTCCATTTGCTGTGTCTGTCTGTTGTGTGCTGGTCTTCTTTTTTTTTCGGGAGGCCCGGGAACCAAACCTGGGACCTCCCATGTGGGAAGGAGGTGCCTAATTGCTGGAGCCACCTCTGCTCCCTGCTTTGTTGTGTCTCTCTTTATATTTTCCTCCCTGTGTCTCTTGTTGAGTCATCTTGTTGCATAACTTGCTGCACCAACTTGTTGCATCAGCTCGCTGTCTTGCTTGTCTTCTTTAGGAGGCACTGGGAACCACACCCAGACCTCCAGTATGGTAGGCAGGAGCTCAGTCACTTGAGCCACATCTGCTTCCCATACATTACTGATTTTTGTGTGTTGATCTTGTATCCTGCCACTTTGCTGAACTCATTTATTAGCTCAAACAGCTTTGTTGTAGACATTTCAGAATTTTCTAAATATAGAATCATACCATATGCAAATAGTGAGAATTTTACTTCCTCTTTTCCTATTTGGATGCCTTTACATTTTTTTTCTTGTCTAACTGCTCTAGCTAGAACTTCTTTCTAGTACAGTGTTGAATAACAATGGTGACAGTGGGCATCCTTGCCTTGTTCTCAGTCTTAGAGGGAAAGCTTTTAATCATTCCCCATTGAGTACGATGGTGGCTATGGGTTTTTCATATATGCCCTTATCATATTAACAAATTATCCTTCTATTCCTATCTTTTAGAGTGTTTTTATCAAGAAAGGATACTGGATTTTTTTGAATGCCTTTTTTTCATTGATTGAGATCATATGTGGCTTTTTCCTTCAGTTTGTTAAAGTGGTGAATTATGTTGCTTGATTTTCTTGTGTTGAACCACTCTTGCATATCAGGAATAAATCTTATTTGTCAGGATGTATAAGTCTTCTGATATGCTGTTGGATTCGACTTGCAAGTATTTTGTTGAGAATTTTTGCATCTATGTTCATTAGAGAGATTGATCTGTAATTTTCTTTTCTTGTAGTGTCTTTATCTGGCTTTGGTATTGGGGTGAGGTTGGCTTCATAAAATGTGTTAGGTAATTTTCCCTCCACTTCAATTTTTTGGAAGAGTTTAAACAGGACTGGTGTGAATTCTTTTCAAAATGTTTGGTAGAATTCACCTGTGAAGCCATCTGGTCCTGGACTTTTCTTTATTGGGAGATTTTTGATGACAGATTCAGTCTCTTTAAATGTGATCCGTTTGTTAAGTTCTTGTGTTTCTTGTAGCATCAGTGTAGGTTGTTTGTGCATTTCTAGGAATTTGTCCATTTCATCTAGGTTGTCTAATTTGTTGGCATACCGTTTCTCAGTATATCCTCTTATGATCCTTTTTATTTCTGTGGAGTCAGTCTCCCCTTTCATTTCTGATTGTATTAATATTTATTTGCATGTTCTCTCCTTTTTTCTTTGTTAGTCTTGCTAGGGGTTTATCAATTTTAGTGATCTTCTCAAGAACTAGCTTTTTGGTTTTGTAGATGTTCTCTATTGTTTTTATAGTCTCAATTTCATTTATTTCTGCTCTATTCTTTATTCTTTCCTTCTGCTTGCTTTGGGATTGTTCTGCTGTTCTTTTTATTGTTTCCCCAGTTGTTCCGTTAGATATTTGATTTTAGCTCTTTTTTTTTTTAATATATATATAGGCATTTGGGGCTATAAATTTCCCTCTACATTACAGCACACATGGGATTTGGTGATGTTTACATTATGCCCATAGGAAAGCTGTTTATCAAGAGGTTTACTGCTCTGGGAAGATTATAGTTTATGATACCATCTATGCGTTCCCTCCCCCCTGGGGAGGGTTGTTAACCTTTAACTTATGTGTAGGTCACACAGGTGGCTACATGCTGAGGACTTAGAGGGGCCAGGTCCCCACAATCTATCCCCATGTGGCAGCCTACGTTCACCATAAGACAAGTATTACATCCGTATTCTACAGCAGCAGTATAATAGACCATAGCTAAAGTCAATATGTGTCTTTCAGTGACAAATGCAGTTCCACCTAGCACAAAAAAGGCCAATAGGTAGAACCACCAGGGGGCGCACTTCACTCTATATCTAACCTTGAGACGGGTAACCACCCCACATCACGGGTTCCCTCTTGTCTTTCCATGTAGACAGGGGCAGTGCAATCTAGGGTGACAGATTTGGCTGTTAACCATCCTAAGCCATTATATAAAGCATATCCTAATAGAGGCCTGGGCTTATTCACCTGTTCCCTTATAAGGGAAAATATATAATTACGAGTTCCATTGAAAGACAACAGCTGAATCTCAGTCTTAAATGAGGTCTTGTTCCAAATTTGTCAGTGGGTCATATTCTGCCATGCCAGCAAGGTGTTCCATGTTGTCCAGTCTGCAGGAGTTATTACGGTCCAAAGGCCAGTAGCACCCAAAGATGGCAAGTTTGTGCAAATCCAACATTGGGTCTGATTGTGGCCATGAGTTGCTGCTGAAACCTACTGTAGAAAGGTATTGGCTTGGGCTCTATTGATGAAAAGAAAGATGTTTATGGGGAACAATAAGGGGCAGATCCTGCTGGCCTAACAGGATACAAGCAACATTTCCATTAGTGGATAAAAAGTAGTTTGGGGGAAATGGATGTGGCTCAACCAATTGGGCTCCCGTCTACCATATAGGATGTCCAGGGTTCAATGCCCAGGGCCTCCTGGTGAGGGCAAGCTGGCCCATGTGGTGAGCTAGCCCATGTGGAGTGCCAGCCCTAGCGGAAATGTTGCCCGGCACAGGAGTGCTGCCCTGCATGGGAATGCCACCCAGCATGGGAAAGCCGCCTCTTGAAGGAGTGCCAGCTGACACGAAGAGCTGACACAGCAAGGTGATGCAACAGAGACACAAAGGAGAGAAAATAAGAAAATGTAGCAGAACAGGGAGTTAAGATGGCACAAGAGAGTAATCACCTCTCTCCACTCCGGAAGGTCCCAGGATCGGTTCCCAGAACCCCCTAATGAGAATGCAAGCAGACACAGAAGAACACACAGTGAATGGACACAGAGAACAGACAACAAGGGGAATAGGGGGCAGGAGAAATAAATCTTAAAAAAAAAAGTAGTCTGGGACTTTCGAACCGGACCTTGTGACCAGAGTCTTTGGTGGACTTTATTCTGACCAGTCGCCTTCCCTGTTTCCTATACTAACCTGCCTTCACTCCCCCCTCAGAGAGTTCACACCTTTATTCTTAAGCAGGCGCTGAAGGGCAATGGCCATTCTTCTGTAGCTGCTTCCTGCTGGTTAAGGGCAGAAGTTCCCTACCTGACAGGTCTGAAACTCTGGCTCTTCTATTGAGGTTGGCACTGGGGTCAGAACTGGATGCAGTCCCCACGTGACTAATACCTTGTTCTGAAAGGCATTGATTCTGGAAGAAATAAACGTAGAATTTTGAAGATACATGGTCTCACTAAAAGGGTAAATGGTGTTAAGCAGCTCCAAAAAGGGGGCCAGCCATGACATACTGGACCATGGGAATGAGGCAGGCCAGGTGCCTCCAGAGGCTTCATCTTCCCCAGACTGATGGGCTTGATCTTAAAGGTTTCACATGCTGTCTAGGAAGCTGGCACCCCCAGTTCCCAAAGCAGTGGTTATACCTAGGACAGCTAGGAGAGGTGTGAGAGAGGCACTGTCCTAGACAAACTCACAGAGACAATATAGGCCACAAGATGAGCATATGGCAAGCCATAAAAAGATAATACTTAAGAAAGCCATTCTTTTATAGGCACATTCATTAATTACTTAGAAAATGGATTAAGTTTACAAAGACTGAACATGTTCAATATCCTGCATATAATCTAGAATAGAAGAGATAGTATATTCATCAGGTACGTGAATTTCTAATTACTTAGAAATTGAACTAAGTTTACAAAGACTTTTAATATGTTCAGTATCTTTCTGCATATGATCTAAAATAGAAGAGATACTATCATATTCATCAGGTATATAGGTACAGTATGTAATACTAATCAATGCACTAATTGATACACAAGTTCCTCTTTGAGCTTCTGGTTTTTTATTAACTTTATTGATACATTTAATAATTGGAAATATAAACAATTAAAAACTAAAAAGAAAACAGTTGAATAAAAACATTTCTCAATTAAATGAACTGGATACATATAAATTTATTTTTGAGTCATGCAATATGTTACATAATATATTTGGTTCATAGTAACACAATCATACAGTATTTGTCCTTTTGTGTCTGGCTTGCTTCACTCAACATAATGTCCTCCAGGTTCATCCATGTTGTCATATGCTTTATGACTTCATTTCTTCTTAGTGCTGCATAATATTCCATCATGTGAATACACCACAGTTTGATTATCCATTCTTCCGTTGATGGACACCTGGATTGTTTCCTACTTTTGACAACTGTGAATAATGCCACTATAACGTCTGTTCATATCACTTGAGCTGCTATTAATAGATCTAATAGATCTAATATTAATAGCTTTCTCCAGGTTTGCAATACCATACATGTTGTCTCTCCATGGGAGCAGGCCATAATGCCATTTGTGTCTTAGGTTCCACTCACATTCCTCTGGTAATTATTGCTCCACTTCATTTATCCTTCACACAGCCAGCATGCTGCAGCGTCATTGACCTTTGGAAGGAAACTCCAGTGTTTCACCAGCCTAGTGCATAGTGCCTTTCGGCACTATGAAACAGCCAGTCTGGAGGCAATGTCCATTGTAAATCTGGCCTTAATGAGCTATCACCAGCTGCTGCAGAAGTCTGAAACTGCAACAGGAGTTGTATATCCATAGCTGTGGTAGATCCTTTTATTATTTTAGTGGTCAAAGTGACCAACCAAGCCAATAACTCAAGTGGAGAGGCACCGTGCAGAGTACTAGATGCCTGGTTTAAATGCACAAGAGAGTTTGACAATACTGAAGTCTGTCTCTTAATTTATATACACTTTCTAAATACTTCCAGTGCAGTTTATAACATATTAAAATGGACAATTATTTTTAGTCCTTTACTTTTTACTTCTATACTTTTACCATGATTACATTAATTAACATGTATTTTACTTTAGCTGTACAGGAAAAACCACTTTCTCCATTATTTTATGAAAATCTAAGATTCCCAATGGAATCAAGATTATATTCCCCTGGCCACCACTTGTTATGTGATTGAGGTGGCCTTTGACAGTTTTCCCTGTTACAAAGTTACTTTTGTCATCAACATCAGTTTAAGTTTCTATTTAATAATGGCTTTCTGGAATTAGCCATTTAAATATTTCCATTTAGAAAATGCTTTTGCAAACTTCCTATAACCAACTGTAACCACATAAACTATAGTTACTTCATCTCAAGACAAATTTCAGCTTTACAGAACACGTTCCCTTATGTAATGCTACCCTCTACAATACCTTCTACAACTTGCTATATTAAATCAAGCCTTAACTTATGTATTTCACCCTGATTTTATGAAAACTAGCCATCTTAAACAAAGCACGTTCCCTTAAACTTATCAAACGTTAGTCAGCATTAACTGTGAATTCACTTCCACAAAACTTTTATTTCTTTCTATATCCATTTAAGTCTCATATCCCTCATTCTATTCTGTGGTAAACCAACCAACCAACCAATAAACAAAAAACCCTGTTCATTTCAATTTAGGTAAAAACAGTCTTTTAATAGAATTTTATAATAATTTCATTAACCAAAAACTTAGAACTTTCATCATCTTAAATATTTAACAGACTTAATACTACCTTATTTTATTAGTATCCATATAAATATAGGAAGAATACACCCAAGCTAAATAAAATTGGAACAATTACAGTTTAAGAAAGAAATATTCTGTTTTCTTCCTTCCTCCACAGGTTTAACTTAGAATTTTAATAAAATTCTAAAATTGTGAATAACCTTAAAAGCATACTAACTGCCAAGTTCTGGAATATATTATACTTGCTTAATTTTTTTTTTTAATCCCCCCACCGGTTGTCTGTTCTCTGTGTCCATTCACAGTGTGCTCTTCTGTGTCTGCTTGTATTCTCATTAGGCGGTTCCAGAAACTGATCCTGAGATCAGTGATCTCTTTCTTGTGCCACCTCAGCTCCCTGTTCTGCTACATCTTCTTTTCTCTCCTCTGTGTCTCTTGTTGCATCATCTTGCTGCGCCAGCTCTCCACATTGGCCGACATTCCTGAGTGAAGCAGCATTCCTTGGCAGGGCGATACTCCCACGTGGGGTGGCATTCCCACATGGGCTGGCAGTCCATATAGGCCAGCTTGCTGCGTGGGCCAGCTTGCCCTCACCAGGAGGCCCTGGGCATTGAACCCTGGACCTCCTGTATGGTAGACGGGAGCCCAATTGGTTCAGCCACATCCATTTCCCTTGTTTAATTTTTTAAAATCATTATTTAGAAAAATCCTTCCATAGCTTTCAAAGATTTTTTCTTTACTTACTGAAATCTGGCCATTAGATTATAAGTGTCGTCTCAAAAGCTGGTAAAATCTAGCTGGGTAATTATAGGACAGATTATGCAAAATTAGCTATATTCTATAATATTCCCTCCATCCTATCATTTTAATTTCCAGGCCTAGTAGGCAGAATTCTAGGCTAAATTAATATCTTTCCTGTCTTTCCACACCTGGCCCAACCCCTTAGTTTCCTAAACCAGTTTTACTGGAATTCAGTCACCGTTAGGAAAAGACCCTGGGCTACAGAAAGATTTGGGGAGAATTCAGGGTAAACTTTTAGTTTCTCTCCCTTTCTTTACTCAAATTTTATATGACTTTTTATCGTGTTTGGCTTTTCTAATTTGGGCTCCAAGAGTACTCATTTACCAGTATAACCACTTATTTAATTTTTGGCCATTTTAATAGAGCTCTTTTAAGAATTTTCATTTGTTAATTTGATAGAACCATATGGAGGTATGAAAATATACACTGAACAAACCGAAAAATACAAAAAGAGTTGACACACCAACAGAAACAAAATTCACTAATTGGACTCATATTCTCACTCCTTTGGTATGGCTGTGCCCAAGCTCTCCATCATTTCACATCTCTGGTTTATACTGCTTTTAAGATCTCCTCTGGAGTCAGTGTTGACTATAATATACAAGTTAATTCTTGGAAACACTTTTATTAGTAACCAGCAACCAATTAGGAATACTTGAGCAGTATAAATGGCAGTATAAATATAAGCACTAATTTAGCAGTTTAGACAGACAGACATTTAACACTTACATATTCTGGATTATTCCTCAGGAGTACACTTAGACTCAAAGTTCAGGAATAAGTTATTGATTCAAAACTGAAATTTCTTTCTAATACCTTGACAAAAATTCTGATCAGAATAAAATGTGAGTAAAACTTAAAACATTGTCAAAATAGCATCCCATTAAACTCTTCCAGTTTATAGTTTTGCAATATAACTGATCATCAGCTCGGTGCAAGTGATCGGTTAAGGAATATTTCATCTCTGCCTGTGCTAGTACTTATCCTTTTTTAACTTTAACGTTCCTTTTAAATAGCACGCAGAGGCCTTTGCTGCCTGTTCTGCCTCAGTAGTCACCTGCAAGTCTCCTAACAGGGGCCATACTATATAGCTGCTGCTATCTGGCAGTCTCCTTTTTCCCTATGTGAGCTGCTCTGCTATCTCCTGTAGCTTTTTCGGTGTCCCCATATTCTTTCAGCAGTCACCACTGGTCCTGGAGGGCAGCCACCCCTCCCCACTTGGACGTTATAGGTCAACCCAGTATTTCCCCCATGGATTCTCCTTTCCCTGATCTCATGCCCACTACTGCTGGTGGTCCTTCAGTCTCCTGGCTCATGGCTCACCAGTTGTTACACCCCGACTCCTGAAGGGCACAGGTTGGTGAGTCCACAAGACCAAAGAACATACCTGGCATTTAATCAGGCATAAGTGTTATTGGGACTTATGGACAGGAGAGAATCTTTCATGGCGGCTAGTCAAAGAATGAATGAAGTTAGTGCTCTGCAAAGAGATGGGAAAAGGAAAGATGATGTAAGGGGTAACAAGGACATTCCATAGGGTTATGAGAACAGAGTCCCTGCTAGAGTCCCATGATGCGCACATGGGGTTTGTTGATATTTACATTTGGTGATGTTTACCCTGCTAGGGTCCTATGACGGTGCTCATAGGAAGGATGTTTACCAAGGATGTACACTGCTGTGGGAAAATTATAGTTTTTGATACCATCTATGCATTCTCTCCCCTCTGGGGAGGGTTATTAACCTTTAACTTACGCTTATGTCAACACAGGCAGCTATGTGTTAAGGACTTGTAGCGGCCTGGGTCCCCAATAAGTGATATCTGCCCTGAGTGCAACACATAAGCAGTGACAGGTATTTGTTATCCTTAGTCTAAATCAGAGAACTCCTGCAGAGTCATAGATTTTATCACTGTAACAGGTTATTTTCTTTTTTCCCCAGTGATTCACTCCATTGGCACCAAGCAAGGATTTAAATTGGAGGGTGGAACTGTAAGCATTCTGGGAGGAGGGGGGAAGGCTCTGTGTAATGGAAATCATTACTTCTACTGTTATGGCAGAGAGAAGTCAGGTGATCATGGTATTGAAGGCCAGGACGCAAGAAATCTCTGAGAAGGAAGATTTATTAACAACTAGCCAAGCCCGGTGGACTTCTGGCCAAAAAACCAAGCCCTGAATTGGATTTCTAGGTCCCTTTTATATAGAGGATGTAGGAGTAGGGGGTCAAATAGTGCTTTTATGCAAGAAGGACTTTCTTTGTTAATTTCTTAGAGTTTTAAGAGTTTGCTTGGATACGAGGTAGGTTTGAATTAACATATCACTCACATTCCAGGTAAGCTTGAATTTGACATGTCGCTCACATTCCAGGTAAGCTTGAATTAACATATTGCCCACATTCTGTCTGGATGTAAGTTCAGATACACATTCAGTCTGCATCCTCCCTGAATATCCAAAGCCTATAGAGCCTGTATCACTTAAATTGGCTTTCTGGGAACTAGGCATACTTTGATATAGAATTAGATAAGTTTGAATTCACACAAGACCATATTACTTCCCCCCTCTGATGCCTGCTTATCATTGTTAAGCTTTGGCATCACTATTGTCAGAGTCTCTCTGGACTGACTGGTATGTGTATAGAGCCATGAGATGGGCAGCTGTCTGTGTTTTTAGTATACCATTTATTAGGGTATATATCCTGCTTACAATGAAAGGGAAGAGGCAAGGAAGTATGGTGCATCCTCCTACAAGGAAGGCTATTATTCCCACCAGAAGTTTGAAATTGTCTACTACTGACTGCCAATTTCCAAAGGGATTACTTAAATTCCAGCCATTCCGGGTTTGCACTGGAACATGAGCAGTTTTTACCATTTTGCTTATAATTTCATCGATAACCTTTCCAGTGCTGTCTAGTTCAAGGCAGCAATTAGAGAGATTGAACTTTCCACAAACTTCCCCTTCACCAGCAGGAGAATAGTCTAGGGCGAGATGGTTTTGATAGGTAGCGTTTCTGAATTTAGTTTGCCGTTGGACTAGTAAGTTTAGAGCATGGGCAGTTTCATTAGTTATTATTTCTACCATGGCTTGTAAGTGGATGATTCGGTTTAGCGTACAGATAGGGGTTTGATAACCCCACATGCCATCCTCTGCCCAAGTTTTTGGCCCATAGTACCGGACTATATGCTCAGGGGGCCATTCATCATCTCCCCAGGTGATGACAGCCCTTTTTTCTCTCATGTTTTGATATACTGGTTGGCTCAGCTCTTTCTCTTCTGCTAAGGGAATGAGGAAGAAGGAGGGTTTTATTGTACCGAGCATACAAGGACCACACCAATTTGGGGGAAATTCTTGGAATACAACTTTCCTACAAATTCAGTAACAGACCATTTGGGGCAGTAAAGGGCCCTTTGCGGTGGAGTTTCACACTGTGATTAATTTGGGGAAAGTATGATTTATGAAAATCAGGTCAGATTCATTCCATGTTCCCCAAGGCTCCATTGTATTGGTGGTATGATTTTGGAATCTTTCTGCCATACATGTTAGGTTTCCAATATGTGTAGAGTTTAGGCATACCCTTGAAGCACAATATTTTCCTATGACAGAAGTTTGCAAGGGCCACATACCATGTCGGGGGTTGGCCAGAAGGCCAGTTTCATTATATGGTTGGCTGTAATTGTATTCCCTGGTTTCCCAGGGCCATTGGTCTCCCTTATTAGTACCTCCACATACATAGCATGAGGAGACATTTAAGGCTGCCCCTACTTCCTCAGCTAGGTTTATAAGGAGGTTTTTTGCTACTTGCGGAATGGAAAAGGGTCTTTCCATTTCTTCATAGAAGGAGTAGAACACAGAGTGGGCTTTGTGAGTGGGTGCTCCTGATACCCAGCCCAGATGTAGGCTCCTGGGTCTATTCCTCTACCGTCAATGTAGAGGCCCATTTGGACTCCCTGGGTCTGCCAGGATTCAGGGTTTAGGATGGTGACTTTTAAGGGGTTACACTGACCACATGGACAGTTAGTTGGGGCCGTTCCTTTGGTGAGGACGGCTGTTTGTCTAGTTGTGTCTGTGGCCTAGTAGGGGCAGTAGTATGCACCTATGTATTTGCACCAGAAGCCCTGCCCCCCCTTGGGCTACACTTTTCCTTTCTGGAGCACACACATACTTTTTGTTATGAGTACAGTCGGTGTTCCATGGTATCCTAGAGTCTATGACCTGACTTCCATGAAATAGGAGGGACACTCGTTGGTTCCAGCTAGTAACTGGGGTGGAGTTAAGTAGCTCTCTGTCTTGATTAAATGCTCTTATTTTCCCATTTATGGGAGACTGTTGGGGACTTGGGGTCAAAGCAGGTTATTTGGCCAGATAGGTTCAAGACACTAAAGGAGATTCCCTGAAACTGGCAGGGGGTTGGTTATATGGCCCTTGCAGGTTGATATATTAATGTAGTATTGACATGGACCTCTTTTCGCACTTCTTGGATACATGGCTCACACTCTCGTGCCGATGTGGGACCAGGGAAGGGTCAGGGCTAGGAGTAGGGAAAATAACCAAAGGGACATTGTAACTGTAATTAAACTGGATTCCTACTCTTTGGCTATGCATAGACCAATCAGCTTCAGGGGTGTCATTGCAGCAGAGCTGGGTGTTCCGTCCTCAACCTTTGGCCGTGCATGGACCAGTCAGCTTCCAGGCTGTGACTGGAACAAGGCTTGGTGTTTTGTTCTTCTGCAAGATGAGTTTGGTTGAGTTGTGGGTGTCTGGAATCCAAGTCCAGGACTCTGGGGCAGCTCGCTTGACCTGGCTATGGTGTATCCCCGGGGTGATTTCAGCTACTTTAACTGCGTTGGGGGTGGATAAAATGACAAGATAGGGTCCTCACCATTGTGGGGTTAGTGGAGCTGATTTCCAGTCTTTGACCCAGACTGCATCTCCTGGTTTGTTGGGTGTATGGGGCTGCTTAAGCTAATGGGGGTCCTTTCTTGGACCCAGTGATGTAGGTTTTGTAGGGTTTTTCCTAAGCTGATCATCTGCTGAGCTATTGATAAGTTTCCTTTTTCTCTGAGATCCCTTTCTATATCTCGAGCCTCCCAAAGAGGATTTTATAAGGGGTTAGGTGTAGCTTTCAGCTTGGGCTGGCTCTCGGGAGTACTTGCACCAATGTTAGTCCAGTGTCTTGGAAAATCTTGGCAATGTATGCCTTCTTTGTACAGTCCATTCTCTCTGCTTTCCCTGAGCTTTGAGGATGGTAAATGGTGTGCACTTTCCACTGGCTGTGCAGTGCTTTGGCAATCTTTTGAATGATTTCAGAGAGGAAGGAAGGTCTGTTGTCGGAGCCAATTGAGAGGGATAGTCCATGTCAAGGAATGATTTCCCTGAGCAGAACTTTGGCTACTTCTTCAGTCTTTTTGGTCTGAGTAGGGAAGGCTTCCACCCAACCAGAAAAGGTGCAAACGGGGACTAGGAGATATTTGTAGACTCTGGATTGTGGCATTTCAGTGAAATCAACTGCTAGATCTTCGAGAGGCATATTGTTGATTTGTTGGGCTCCTAGGGCTTCCATGGGTCCCAGGTGAGGGTTATTATTTGCACATGTCATGCACCACTGGCACATGGCATGGGTGATAGCAGCTAGACTTGGGATGTAGGAGAATCTTTCTAACACTTCTTTAAAATGGATTTTTCCCAAGTGTGTGCTTTCATGGTAGTCCTGAACTACAGTTGTGGCTAATATTCGAGGCACAACTATTCTGTGATCAGGCAATGTCCACTACCTGTTTGCTCCTTGTGTCCTGCTCTCAGACAGTATCCACTCTCTTGGCTTGAGTATATTGCAGTTCCTGGTGATTCAGAGACTGCAGGATGAGAGCAGGCAGTGTGTACTAGAGTTTCTGACAATTAAGAGGTTGGGGAATGAGGGCAGCGGCTAGGTCCTTAGATAGGGATCCCTCTTGTGCAGCTCTTTTTGCTTCACCATCTGCCCTCCGATTTCCTTGAGTGACGGGGCTGTGGCTTGTCTGGTGTCGCTTGCAGTGCATCACGGCCACTTTGATGGGCTCCCAAACTGCTTCTAGTAGTTCCAGAATCTGTGTGCCATATTTAATGTCCTTTTTGTTTGTATAAGACTCCATATGCATGCAGGGTAAGGAAGGCATATTTGGAGTCTGTAGATGTTAACCCTGGCCTCAGGCACAAGTTGTAGGGCTTGGATGAGGGCAATGAGTTCAGCTTTTTATGCTGATGTATTTCCAGGAGACGCTGGGCTTCCACTGCGGTTTCGGAGGTCACCACAATGTATCCCGCTCGCCAGTCACTGCCCTGAACAAAACTACTCCCATCCATGAAGAACTCCATATCGGGATTTGGTGGTGGCTGATCTTGGAGGTCCAGCATACTGGAATACACCTCTGCAGTGTCTCCAGGCAGTCATGGGTTGACCTCTGGCTTGACAAGTAGCAGGGTAGCAGGATTCAGAGTTTTTATGAGTTCCCCTTGGACGGATGGATTTTCACATAATAGGGTCTGATATTTAACCAGGTGACTTTTAGTAAGCCAGTGTGTTCCTTTGGCTTCTAAGATTGTGACTACTGCATTCAGAACCCGAACAATCATAGGCTGCCCAAGAGTTAATTTTATGGCTTCTAGTGTTAGCATTGCTGCAGGTGCTACAGCTTGCAGGCATGAGGGCCATCCTGGGCTACAGTGTCCAGTTGCTTGGATAGATAGGCTACAGGTCTTTGCCAGGAACCCAGGTACTGAGTGAGTACTCCTACTGCGATGCCTTGTCGATTATGGATGTAGAGGTAGAACTGTTTACTGAGATCTGGAAGCCGAAGGCTCAGTGCTTCCATTAGAGCTTGTTTGAGAGCAGTGAAAGCATCTTTCTGTGGGCTTTCGCAGAGCAGGGGTTCATGATGTCCCCACTTTGTGGCTTCATACAAAGGGTGCAAGAGGACCCCAAAATTGGGGATCCAAATGCTGCAGAATCCAGCCATTCCTAGGAATTCTCACAGCTTTTGGTGAATGCTGGGCTCGGGGAGGCTACAGATTGCTTCTTTTCTTTCAGGTCCCAATTCACGTGCTATTGTATAACCTAGATATTTGACATGAGGTAGACAGATTTGGCTTTTTTTTTAAGCACCCAGTAACTTTTTTGTTGCAGCTGTTTTAAGAAGGCATGGGTTCCACTAACTCAGTCTTGGTAGGTCGGACTTCTGAGGATGAGGTCATCTACATATTGGAGGAGATAACAATTATGGCTTTCTGGTTTCAAGGACTTGAGATCACTGGCCAGGGCTTGTCCAAAAATAGTGGGTGCATTTTTGAATCCCTGAGGGAGCCGTGTCCAGGTTAGCTGTTGCTTTTCACCAGAGCTCAGATTGTCCCATGTAAAGGCAAAGATCGATTGACTCCAGGGTGCTATCCGAATGCAGAAGGCATCTTTGAGATCTAGACATGAAAAGTAGACTGCTGATGAGGGTATCAAGCTGAGGAGAGAGTAAGAGTTGGGGACTGCCAGGTATAGGGTCAACTCAGTGGTAGTGACCCTACAAGTCCTGGACCAGGCTATAATCCCTGTTGGTCCTTTTAACTGGGAAGAGTGGGGTACTCCATGGAGACTGACATGGCTTTAGTATGCCTTCACTCAGCAATCTCTGAATATGTAACTGGATTCTTTCTTGTGCTTCACGTGGAACTGGATATTACTTTATGCTCACTAGGCTGGCTGTGGGCTTTATTTCAACAATAGCTGGATGAATGTCATATACCATCCCCATTGAGTTGCACTCTGCCCATACTTCGGGCACATCTTCAAAGGGGAACTGTGCAGCCATAGATTGGCCAGCAAAGGGAGGGTTAACGCTACTGTCAGAGGCTTTGGTCCCAGTGTTAATGTGGATTGCCCCATGGCATCAAAGGTAATCTGAGCTTGTAGTTTAGACAGTAGGTCCCTACCCAGGAAGGGGACTGAGCATTCCAGGAGATACAGGAACTCATGAGTGACTTCTTTACCCTCAATGTTACAGGTCCTGGCTTGGAGGAAGGGCTGCTGGGTGCTTTTACCAGTTACCCCTACAATAGTGGCTTGTCTTTTTGATAATTGCCCGACTGGCCTTGTCATTACAGAATGTTGAGCCCCAGTATTGACCATCATATGTATGGTGCAGCCCCAATTTAGACTCTGACCATAGGCTCTGCGGGGCAGAGCGAATAGGAGCCTGGTCTGTCCTAACAGTCCTTATCAGAGCCCTCCATTCCTGCAAGTCCGATGAGCTGATTTGTAGGTTTTCCTTCCGAATTTTTGCTAACCCAGGGTTTAGTTTGTGATGCCCTATTTGCTCCTGGCTAATGCTTTGGCTGCCTTCTTGGGGGCAATGGGGTCAAGTGGTCTTTTGGGGCAGTCCTGCTTCCAGTGCCCTTCGTCCTTGCAGTACATGCACTGATTTCGCCCTAGGGGTGGCCCCCCCTCCATGGGGCAGGGACATCCCAGTTTACTTTTCCTTGACATGGGGTTACTTCTTTCAACTGTTGCTGCTTCGAGAAGGTCTGCTTTCATTTTCATTTTCCAGTTTTCCCCTCTCTTGTTTTCTACATCGCAGTTGACATAAACCTTGGTGGCTACCTCCATGAGTTGGGAAATGTTCATACCTGCGAACCCATCTAACTTCTGTAGCTTTCTTTGGTTGTCAGCCTGTGATTGGGCAATGAAAGCTGCATTGACCATTGTTTGACTTGCAGGAGCATCCTGGTTAAAGGGCATGCATACATGAAACGTCTCACACAGCCGCTCATAGTACTGAGCAGGACTTTCATTGAGAGTCTGTAGGACTTGGTGGTCTTCGCCATGTTTGCTGCCTTTCGGCTCCCAGCTCTGAACCCTTAGACTAAGGCTCTGTGGAAAGTTTCTAGTCAGCTGGGCCCGGTCATGTCATTGGGGTCCCACTGGGGGTCCTCGTCTGGGAACTGTGTGTGGGCATATTGGTCTCTGTCCAGGGTTCCCTCAGGTGGGTGCTCTTTGAGCCAGGTTAGAGCCCCTTATGTGATTCACGTCCTCTCCTCGAAGTTGAGTAAGGTCATGAGGAGTTGTTTACAGTCAGCCCAGGTGGGTTTGTGGGTCTGTGTGATGGACTGGAAGAGGTCCAGCATGGCCTGAGGCTTCTCCGAGTATGGTGGGATGTGACTTTTCCAGTTAAAGAGGTCAGTGGTAGTGAAGGATTGGTACAAGAATGCTTGGTTTCCTCCTTGAATCTGCCCATAGGTATTGTAATAAAGAGGTAGCTGTAGGACGGCCCTTCTCCCTGCTTCACCTGTCCCCAAGGCTCCCCGTGGTCTGAGTTGCCATTTTTCGGGGGCTTATTCCTGACTGATCACTGGCACTTGTACCTGGGAGCATGGTACTGTGCGGCCAGGGGCCAAGATTGGCAGAGAAAGCAGTTATGGGGGTGAAAAGGCTGCATTGCTTGGAGAAAACAGCTGTGGGAAAGGCAAAGTCACACTGCTCAGGGTGCACGCCAGCGGGTGCAGCTCTGGGAACACTGAGGTCATGCTGCTTGGGGGGCGCACCAGCAGGTGCAGCTCTGTGAACACCAAGGTCACACTGCTCAAAGGGTGCGCCGGCAGGTGTAGCTCATCCTCATTCCTCAGTACTGATGCAGTTGAAGCAATAAGGTGGTGGGAGATCATTTCATCTGGCCCTTCTAGAATGGGTGGGTCGGCACTAGATTTGGGCCTCACTTCCTCTGGACCCTTTGCAAGGTGCTTATTTGGCCTGGTTCCTTGGGCAGCACCTGGCTTCTTTAGTCATACATTTCCTTAACCAGGGTGGACTTTGACTCACAGTGCCCTGCCAGGCATTGATGTATGGGAACTGGTCAGGATGCCCTGGTTTTCCGGTTACCATGTCGTGGACTTTACAGATGATCTGGGGGTCAAAGGTGCCTTCTTGGTGCCAGGCCACACCAAAAGTCAGCCATTCTAATTCACAAAGCTTTCTAAGCTTTCCTGGCTGGAACTTTATGCCGTATACATCTCCATGGAGTTCTTGGGGAAAGTTTTTCAGCATACAACCTAATGGGGTCCTACTTTGTGTGTTCCCCATGTTTCCACCCTGTTTTGGCACTGCACAACACTTACTCAGCCTTTTGCTTCATCTGTCTCTGGCCGCATCCCTCATGGGAACTTACAGCACCTCTTAGCCTTAGCGGGTCAGTATAAACCCCCCGACTCAAAAGAGGGTCCCTTTGCAGGGAGGCCCTCCCAGACCATCCTTGATCAGATGAGGTCTCCAGGGGAACATGGACTGGGGCTCCACACTCGCCCCGCAGAAGTGTGTCTCTGTGTCTCACTCAGTCTCCACAACCAGATGTACACAACCACCCTCCTTCCTTTCCTTTCTCCAACCTAGAGAAGATAACTTCCTCCTTTCTCCTCAGAAGTAGTGGGGTCCTCTCGAGAGGTGATCAGGCTCCCCTCCTGACTTTTCAGAATTAGACTTTTCCTGCACTTTGCCCCCGGGGTCTTACCCATCTGGTGTGCAAAGCTCCTTGCTTCATTCTCAGGGTCTCTTTTGAACCCTCTGGTGCCCCCGGTTTCTTCCAGGAGGGCTCCGGTAGAGCCCACAGCCCCTTTCTGGACAAAAGAGGTCCGGGGACACCCAGGGCTAGGGTTCGCCTGGGCCCTCCTGGCCTTCTCAGAGGTGTCTGAGAGGGACAATCAACTGTTGCCATCTCTGGCCTCCTCAGCAATCCTGGACAAGCCCACAGAGATGTTATGGCAGAGAGAAGTCAGGTGATCACGGTATTGAAGGTCAGGACGCGAGAAATCTCTGAGAAGCAAGATTTATTAACAGCTGTCCGGGCCCGGCAGACTTCTGTTCAAAAAACAGCCCTGAAATGGATTTTGAGGTTCTTTTTATGCAAAAAAAGTCTTTCTTTGTTAGTTTCTTGGAGTTTTAAGGGTTTGTTTGGATACGAGGTAGGTTTGAATTAACATATCACACATATTCCAGGTAAGCTTGAATTAACATATCCCCCACATTCCAGGTAAGCTTGAATTAACATATCACCCATATTCCATCTGGATGTAAGTTTGAATACACATTCAGTCTGCATCCTCCCTGAATATCCAAAGCCTGTAGAGCCTGTATCACTTAACTGGCTTTCTGGGAACTAGGCATACTTAGATATAAAATTAGATAAGTTTCAATTCATGCACAGGTCATATATACTACCACTGACTGTGGAAAGGAAGGTTAATTTGAATGACCAGCTGAAATGAACTTACAGGAGATCACTCAGGTAAGCCTGAGAGATATAAGAAAACCACCATTATCTGTGATCAGGAAGAAAGGGTGAGAAACAGATTGGTAAGAATCAGGGTACTTTTCCCCCTTGGTCTGAATTCGTTTATGTAACTGAATTAGTAGTTTTTCATACCATATATGTGCATGGCCTTCCTTTGATTTTCTTTGAATATTTTCTTTGGAAACCTCCTTGTACTCTTCCACATGTCCTTGTTTTGCTGTACCTTGTTTTACTTTGTCTTTATGTGCTCGTCAATGAGATGGTGAGCTCTAGTCTAAATCTTATACCTCTCCATCCCTGACAGCGCAAGTGCAATAGATATTTTTTGATTGCTTGATTGAAATCATGTATGGTGACCTATTTAGCTGCTGCTTTTTTTTTTTTTTTTTTTTTTTGAATTCAAAGAGTTTGCTCACTGCATAAGCATCACCATCCTCATTTTACCTTTCAGGTCCTGAGGTGGAAGGTGACTAAGTAAATTGTACCATTCTTCTAGTGGTTCTAAATGTGTTATTGTTAGAAGGAGAATTAACTAGCGTAAGTGGCAGTGGAGGATTTTTCTTCCTTTCTTTTACCTTGTGTCATTTTGGTAGGAGAAGTACAGGACCATTTTCAAGCCTCCCAAATAGCTACATGATAAATAACTACTGGATACATTAATATGCTCATATAGATGAGAGCAAATAAGGGGCCAGATCTGGGTGTCCTGATTTTGTGTTCCTTGTTCAGCCTCCTGGCAGGAGTCGCGCTTGCTCTTGGTTGTAGCCCCAGCTCCTCCCTTGTTCCTTTCTAACTGTGGGTGAGTCATGGCAACCTTGCTGGGCCTCCTTTTTCCAAATTATAAAAGAGGGATGTTTTGCCGGTAGGTGATGTCTTAAAGTGCCTTCAACTCCTGGAATGGAAGCCCCTCTGGAAGCACAAAGCATTGTTGTCATAATAGATGGGCTATTTGCATGTTAACTAACTCATCTTCCTCCTTTTCCTCAACCAAATTTCCAGCTGAGGTAAGTGATATGGGTTGTTGTTTTTTCTCCCCTTCAGCTTTTAGTTCCTTTTGTGTCTGTCTGGCCATGTAAATGTGATGAATCAATGCTCTAATTATAACCCTTTTTGACAGCCCTGTAATTTAATTGTAATTCACTCTGCATCTTTTTGAGACAATGGTGGGTATTGAAGATGCAGCTGTTCCAATCTCATCTGCTAAACTGACAGGAATCAGTTGGAGTAATAGTCCTAGCAACTGTGGGAACTTGTGTTATTCAAGACCAAATACAGGGACGTGTGCGTGTGTGTGCATATGTGTCTATGAGCATTTTTTTCTGTGCAAAGTGACAGTGTGTTATTTGGAGACAAGTGTCATTTAAAATGATGCTGAAGTGGCTAATTGCATATTATTTGGATTTATTTTCTGTGTAACTAAGCTCTATACTGGTATTTCCTCTCTTGACCTGGCGGTGACCAACCCAGTGGTGATCAGCCTAGTGGTGATGCCTGGCAGCACTGGCTGCAGGTCCTTGGAGACTTCTGCTGCTCCTCAAATGCCCACTTTATTCTTCTTATGATAGGTGCAGATCGTTTATGCCTTAAAAGGCTTTTGGATGATTTCAGGAAGACTCTCACAGTAATTATTTATTTCATAACAATACTGTTCCTGCCTTTATTTTGGGCCGTAACGCAAAGCAATTAAATCTACCATCATTCCTGATATTTGTCCCAGTTGTGGCAGCGCCTGGTCTGCCTTTTTACTTCACCGCCCTGAATACAGCTTACTAAATGTGGGATGTTATGAAAGAATCAATAAGACTGGTCAACTCACAACTTTCTAACTGGTAGGAAGAAATGAAGACAAATAAGATGAGACTCTGCTTACACCTAGTTCTCCTCTTTCTCTCCCTTCTATTCCCTGAGGCAAGAAGAAATTTAATCTGGGATTGGGAAGTTCTTTCATTTGAGGACTGTGGTGCGCTAGACCACAGTTTGTTGTAACACAGAAATTTGGAGCTAATGTCAGATTTAGGAAATAAAATGAAAGGAATGGAGATTTTAGCTTGATATTCTAGAAATAGCCGTGAACCAGACATTAGGAAAACAGACTCTGGTCACTGTTCTGAAGTTAACTAATGTGATCTGGGGCAAGTAAACTCACCTTTCTTTTTCTCTTTACCACCTGTACAGTATGGGCTTTGGGTCATTAGAGGATCTCTCAGATACCTTTCCAGATCAAAGTTTTGTGATTCCAGGGTTACTGTATAATGTAGAAAAGTCAGGTAGCAGTGCTTCAGGTCAGCGCTCAGATTTATGGATTCAGTAAAGTAGTAAAATGTGTTGGGTAAGAGAGTCAACACAAACTATAAAAACAATGATTATTTGGTTCACTGAGGCTTATAGTATGATAACACTGCAAGGAGTTAGAATGAGGAAACTAATTGGGGAAATTAGATTTAAAGAGATATGAGAAAGGTGATCAAAGATTATATTTGAGTGCAAGAAAGAAAATGAGCGGAGCACTCAGAAACCTACCATTGAGCTGGGGGTGCTGATTACACTGCCTCCTCCACTCCAATGATTTGATCAATGCCACACCTATATCCTTATCACTGATAGAGTATATTTCTATGGTCAAACACACCTACTTTCCCCACGAGCTCAAATATCCCTAAACACAGGGATCTAATCAGGAGGACTTGTGAGTTCTAGTCTCTGCTTCTGTGACCAACTCTTGGCTCTCTGTAAATGAGCTATTTGACCTTCACTATGCTAACTTAGAAATGGGACATTGGGATTTTGGTTGATATATAGCTGAGAGTAACATGCTGTTATTTGAATCTTACCAGATTCAGATAGTCTGCTAAAGCCTGTTGGAAGAGGGTACAAGCCTCACTGCAGCTCCTGGTGTACTGTATAAATAATACAGAATGTTGATTTTATGGACCATCTGGAGTGAGAACAGGCCAATCAATTCATTTGAGTGGGCGGATACTTTTTTTGCAAGCCTAGCTTTGGATATTCTTTATGGAATCCTGGTTTTGAACTCAGGAGTCTGGGGGAAGAGATGGGGTTAGTATACAGTAACATGTACTATAGTATAGATTTGAACAAAGGACCCTATGAACATAGCATAAGGGGAAATTAGTTCTATTAGGGGAGCATGGTGTCTTGCAGTTCGGCATGGGGAAGTTAGTGCAGACTTCTTAAAGGATTTAGCACTTTAACTGGACCTTGAAAGACGGTAGGAAGTAAAAACTCACTAGATGGAGAAGTGAAAAGGAAGTTTCAGGCAGCAGTGAATCAAAGGTGTATTCAGAATCCAGGAAGCAGTCTAGTATGCTTGGGTTTAGATTTGTAGGGAGGAGGAATTAGGGCAAACACCTCGTTAGGTGTAGGTTAGGGCTAGATTATGAAAGGTGGTGAATGTTGTTGGAGTGGACCCTGTAGGTATAAGGGAGAAGCTGGATACTTTTTATGCATGATTGGATCTGTGTTTTAGAATGACCACCCCTTCAGCCACATGAAGTATGGATTGGAAGGTGTGGGACTGCCATATGGAAAATAAACTTTGAAACTATTGCAATAATCCAGATTTTAAAAATCAAGAACAATATGTCTGGCATATTTGTTAATCAGGTGGAAAACAGATTCAAATTTTCTTGTAAATGTCTGAAAAAAATTTCTGAACAGATTCACATAAAATGGCAAATGGACATGAGTAGGAAGAAGACTTCACTTTATTTCTTTTTAAACTTTTTGATTTTTAACCTATGTAAGTTCTTTACCTATTGAAAAATTAAGGAACCTATTAAATTTTTTAAAAAAGAAAAGCTTTAGCTGGCCAATAGAAGGAAGTTTCTGAAGAGAATGACAGCAGGTAAGAGATGAAGAGCACCTGGGCTAAGATAATGTGTCTTTACATCTCCTTTAATCCAGGGATTCCCTTCTATCTCTTTTTTATTTTTTCACTTTTTCATCTTTCTTCCTTTAAAAAAAAATACATCTATATAGAACACTGTGAGTTTGTCTTGGAGAATCTCCCACAGTCTGGATTTTGTTGATTGCATCCTTGCATGTAGGATTTTTTTTTTTGTAAAGATACATAAATCACACAAAATGTTACAATAAAAAATATAAGAGGTTCCCATATACCCCACTCCCCACACCCTGACTCCTCCCACTTCGACAACTTCTTTCATTAGTGTGGTACAGTCATCGCATTTGATGAGTACATTTTGGAGCATTGCTACACAGCATGGATTACAGTTATGTTGTAGTTTACACTATATCCCAGTCCATTCAGTGGGTTATGGCAGGATATATAATGTCCTACATCTGTCCCTATAATATTATTCAGGACAAAGCCAAGTCCCCAAAATGCCCCTATATCACACCTCTTTTTTTCCTTTCCCTGCTTCAGCAACTACTGTGGCCATTGTCTCCACATCAATGATATAATTTAATTTCTTCCTTTGCTAGAGTCACAATTCTGTAGTAGAATACCAGTAAGGCCACTCTAATCCATGTTTTATTCCTCCATCCTGAGGACCCTGGGATGGCAATGTCCACTCCACCTCTAAAGCAAGAGGGGGCTTAGATCCCACATGGCTGATGGATGGACTTCTACTGCTTGCAGCTATAGACTCTCTTGGTTCCCTGGTGTGGTGGTTGACCATCATCACCTCCCTGTTAGCTGACCTGGCTAAGTCCAATGAATTGGAGAGTATGTGTTGCAACTCTGCTGAGGCTCAGGGCCCAGCTGGTACATAGATAGCCCAGAGATTGAAGTTTCCTGAGCATGCACCAACCCCAG
Source organism: Dasypus novemcinctus (assembly GCF_030445035.2). Lineage (NCBI taxonomy): Eukaryota > Metazoa > Chordata > Mammalia > Cingulata > Dasypodidae > Dasypus > Dasypus novemcinctus. The sequence continues at coordinate 151,638,707 of NC_080673.1, read as the reverse complement.
TACCAACCACAGGTTCAGTAAAAGTGACCAAAGAGGCATGTGTAGATAGGTCACATCTGAGTCCAACTCTGTCACACTCAGGAACACAAACTCCAAAGTAGGGAATCTGTAGAGCCATCTTTCATGACCATAATACCTGGGTGTCTCTGTAGCCATCAGGATCACCAGTACCTGGGGTCGTATCTACTTTGTCTCTGAGATGTGTATAAGCGCGACCCCTCTGATGACCTCCCGACTCATTTTGAAGTGTCTTAGCCATATAAACTCATTTGTCTTTATCATTTCCCCCTTTTATTCAAGGTCTTTTTCTAGTTGCATCACCAGCTGTTGCTCAGCAGTAATCCCTCAGTGCCAGGGAGGCTGATCGCTGGGAGTCATGTCCCATGCTGGGGGGAAGGTAATGCATTTATATTTTGAGTTTGGCTTAGAGGATGGCCACATATGAGCAACATGGAAGCTCTCAGGAGCTAACTCTTAGGCACCCTGCAGCTCTAGGCCTACTTGAAATTTCAAGCACATAGGCTCATAAGCATAGTTATCAGTATCAAGGGTCCATCATTGCAACATCCTTCTTTACTGTTTTATGCCCTTGCACTTGGGGGATTGTTGCTGCTCCATTGGGGAGTGTGACAGAGTTCCCTGGAATGGGAACTCAGCACTCTCTCAGTTGTCATGTGATACTCAATCCTCTATGTCAATACCCAACAAGCATCTGAACATATCTATATGCCTATATGCATGCCCTGGAGAACTCCCTCCCACCCATGAATCCCCCATCAATGACACCCACATCAGTGCTCCTCCCCTGCCATAATTGAACCCCTCTGTAATCCAAAACATCTTAAAAAATGAAGTCTAATATATCGCCCAATTCAATTAATAGAAGAATGAAATAGTAATGATAGGTTTAAAGATTATAAATAGAATACATAATAATTTAGAAAAACTAAAAGTAAAAAATAAATTGGGGTATTAAAAATATAATAAAAATTTTTTTTGACATTTTGCCTTTCGTCTGTGTAATAGGTGTTGCCCTGTATGTACAGTAGCAAGGCAATCTCTTCCATTTCTTCCTCAGTGTCTACAACCTTTTTTTTTATGTCTTCAAAAAAGTTTTAGGTCACAGTAAAGTCACATATAGAATATAGGAAACACGCATATACCCAACATCAAACCCCTTTCCCCCTTCCCTGGCAAAGATCTTTTTACATGTGGATGTTACATTTGCTGGAACTGATGTACAGATACTGAAACATAACTACTGGTCATGGTTCCATTATGGTTTCCATTATGGTTTCCATTTTAGACTATACACCTTTTTAAATTTTGGTGATATTTAACATGTCCTGTATCCATCATTGCAGGATCATGCAGAACACCTCCAATGCCCCCCAGTTACCCCCTCTTCCAACTATTTACCTCTCTCCCCTCTCCTCAGTGCCCACAGTGACAACCAAGCTTCACTGCTTGAAGGACAAGGTTCATAGATACTTGCAGCAATGCTGAGGGCTTGACACATTAGTCTGTCCTCCCCCACTGGGAGCCACCCATGCTCTTGAGGGACACCCACCCCTCTGTTTGAGAACATCATGCCTCCCCAGAATGGGGGCATAACACCTTCCTGCTCATTGTATGGGTCTCTACCCACTAATATAACACACTAAGACATGATGAGCACTCACACACTCCTTAGAAGCCTGCCCCAGGCCTGCGTGTAGTTTATATGTTCTTCCAACCTCTGTATTTTCTGTAAGTTGGTAGTTGGTTTGAGGCTAAATCAGATTTAGATTAGACTTTTTTCCCCCAAGACTACTTCACAGGTGGTATATACTTCCATGGGGGGCAGATAATGTCAAATTGTCTAAGTTTTTGTGGTTTCTTATACTTTTTTTTTCCGATTCATTCATTCATTCATTCATTCATTCATTCATTCATTCATTCATTCATTTCTCCCACCCCCACCTCACTGTTTTGTGCTCACTGTCTGCTTTCTGTGTCCATTCGCTGTGTGTTCTTCTGTGTCTGCTTGACTTCTCTTTAGGTGGCATCAGGAACCGATCCTGGAACCTTCTGGAGTGGGAGAGAGGCCATCATTCTCTTGAGCCACCACAGCCTGGTCTGCTGTGTCTCTATTGTCTCTCCTCTGTTTCTTTTTTTGTTGAGTCATCTTGCTGCATCAGCTCTCTGTGTGAGCCAGCACTCCTGCATGGGTCAGCACTCCTGTGCAGGACAGCATGAAGTGCAGGTCAGCACTCCATATGGGCCAGCTTTCCACTTGGGTCAGCTTGCCTTCATCAGGAGGCCCCAGGAATCAAACATTGGACCTCCTATATGGTAGGCAAGAGCCCAATTTCTTGAGCCACATCCACTTCCTGGTTTCTTTACTTCTATGGTTTTGTTTTTAACATTTTAATCCTTGCTCCATTTAGAGTTTATCCTGGTTTGAGTATGGTTCCAACTTTATCTTTCTCAGTTAGCTATCCAACTGTCCCAATACCATTTATTGAATGGTCCATATGTCTTCATTTTTATCATATATTAAATTCCCAAATGTATTTGGGTCTGTTTCTGATTTCCATTCTGTTCCATTTATCTGTTTATTCATGTAATAGTTTTGCACTGTTTTATTTATTGGAGATCTATAAAACGTCTTAATCTGGTAGATTACTTTCCCCATATTTCTTTTATTTCTCAGAGCTCTCCTCACTGTTCTTTTTTATTTAATTGTGTTTGACTTGTAGGTTAAGTTAGGGATAATAACGTCTTTGTGATGTTGAGTTTTCCTGTCCAAGATTGTGGCATGCCTTTCCTTTTGGTCACTTTTGTGTCCTTTAGGAACATCTTGATATGTTCTTCATATATCTCCTTTATACTTCTTATTAAGTTTACTCTGAATACTTCGTTGTTTTTGCTATTATAATTTTATCTTGTTTGTTTATGAAAGCCATTGATTCATACTCAATCAGACTTACTAAATTCTCTTCTGTAGTGGTAGTTTTTCAGTTGGTTCTCTTGGGTTTTTCATCAAATTATGTGTGAATAATGATGGCTTAACCTGCTTTATTTGGATTTTTTATTCCTCTAATTGGTTGCTATTGTGTTGGCTAAAACTTCTGCTTATTTAATTCTGTTAATTCTTCAGTTTCAAGGTCCATCTAATTACATATTCACTTTTGGCTTCAATCCAGCTTTTCCAGCACTAATCTCTAGTACATGGCTCCTGGCAGCTGATGCCGTGGCTTCTTTGTCCTGTAGCTGGGAAATCAGATGTAACCAATTGGTATCAGAAAGGGAGGCTTAAGGCAGTAATAAAGTTAACAACTTGGTGTTGGTCATTCCCCAGACTTCATGTTAGGCTTTTCACACCCTTATTCTTATGATGAGATTAGATGAAGACCTTGTCACTTGTGGTCTTCTTTCAACATTGTGATTTTGTGAATAAAGCCATCCTGATTTGAGATATTCCCTTTCCTCTTCTTTGTCTTTCTCATCTTGAAATTTTCTTTTCTCTTGCCTCCATCTCCCTCTGCCTCCCTGAACCTTTCTCTTCTACCTCTCTTTGGTTTATTTCTCCCTTCTTTTATCCTGCTTCCATCTTTCCCTTTCCCCATCATTCCTTGTTCTTTGTATTACATTTAACTTTGAGTCTTGGGGTGATTAAATTCTTCTTATAAGAGAAAAATCTCAGATTTTGGTTTACCATGTTTTATTAGGTTGAAATATTTAGGCCTCTTTTCAGTTTATTACTGTGAAACAGAAAGGAATGACATGTGCATCCAGCAGGGACATCATATTGAAATCTACTTAAAGTCCTCTGGGGCCTTTATGAAGTATTTCAAGATCAGAACATTAGTCACCTTTGAGATGTTACTGTATTATACAAAGAATTCTCTGTGTTTAGATAGAATGCATTATTGGAAACCACATCTTAAAGCTATTATTTGTAAGGCAAGGTCCTGGCTGTGGAAAGCATATGTTCTGACTGCTGATGGACTTTCTCCTTTTGTCTTGATAGCAAAGTAGCAAAATGTAGAATTATAAAAAGTGGGAACTTTGGGCCTTCTACCAAGGATAGACTTATGTTTCTTAGGGACAAAAACCATGTCCTACTAATCATTGAATCTAAGACTATACCTGGCCCAAAGTAGGCATGTTATAAATATTTGGTGAACTAAACTAGATCATCTCAGTATTATGAGCTCATATTTTTGGATCTGGGAATGAGATTGATGAAAAAGGGACTCAATTATTTAAACAATAGATTACCTTCTTTATTTTATTTATTTCTCCCCACTCCCTTGTTGTTTTGCACTTCTTGTTTCTTTCAGAGGCCCTGGGAGCCAAACCCAGGACCTCCGATGTGGGAGGGAGGTGCCTAATCACTTGAGCACCTCTACTTTCTGCTTTTGCTGTGTCTCTCATTATGTTTTTCTTCTTGTGTCTCTTGTTGCATCATCTTGTGGTGTCAGCTTGCCGCCCCTGCTGATCACGTCAGTTCAGTGTCTTCTTTAGGAGGCTCTGGCGAACCGAACCACAGGCCTCCCATCTTAGGTGGGAGCCCAATCTCTTGAGCCACATCTACTTCCCTAGATTACCTTCTAATACTGGTATTCCACTGTAGAATGACCGCTAGGGACAAATAAGGAGAAAAACAGATACAAGAACTATGGAATTCGTTTTCTAGGCTCTTTTGTGTTGGCTCAATTAGCCTTCATTTCTTGATATCCCCAGAGCAGTATGATACAACAAATTTCCTTCTGATAATTCTGATTAAGCAAAAACAGGTTAAATTATGTTCATGAAATCTATTTAAGAATGGATTTCATAAAAGTAGTAAACATTCTGTGAGGTACCTACTTCCGTTAATTAAAAAAATCCTCTATTCCCTAATAGGCAAGTTGAAATTATTTTTTAAATTGACTCTTGTTTAAATAATTGGTTCCTTTTTCTGCTCATAACATTTCTTATGAACATGAATATAAGGGAATAATCATGACAGACACAGAATGGGTAAAAAAAGTCTCAGCTTCACAAATTTTCACTAAGACTAGAGCAACGTATTGTTGGTAACAGAAGAAAACTTTCTGGACCTTTCTGAATCTACTGACAGCTTCTGTGTTTCACTTGCCAAAAACTGCTCTGTGATCTCCTTATAAGAAGTAGAACCAGATTTCAGAGCAGAGATCCTAAAACTTCTCTAAAGGGCCAGGTAGTAAATATTTTAGGCTTTGTGGTCTCTACAGACTCTACAACATCTACTTAACTCTGTCATTGTAGTGCAAAAGCAGCCATAGAAGATGCTTTAACAAACAGGCACGCCTGTATTCCCAAAAAACTTTATTTACAAAAACAGCCAGACAGATCCCATTTTAAAGAATTACCTGGATTTTTGACACAAATTCTATTTCCTCTAATCAGCAATATGTATGCACCATATGTATGAATTCTCTTAGAGAAGGTAACGTTTTCCAAGACACAGCCCACCACTGGTCTGCCTGGTCGCCACCTCTTCCTCTCCTTCTTCCCTTCCCTTCTACTTTCCTTCTTCTCTCTTAGAAGCTTCTGAATCTCCACCTGTAGTTCAGTCCTAGTCAAGTGTTGAAGCTAATCTTCTTTCTTAAGCAGTAGGTGTAAGACACATGTCAGTCTCCCTTGTTCTGCTTTCATTAGGTACCCAGTTTCAGCTTTTGGGCCCCTGCCCCATCCTGACTTAGAGTTCTCCTGGTTCCCCAGCTGCTTTAGACTAAAATTCTGCCTTATCCTCCCAACCCCAATCATTTCAGCGACTATGTCCTCATACGAAGTGAGGTACTCTATTAAAATAAAAACAGATTTTCTGACTTTTGTTATTGAGTCCTACTCTGTGCCAGATGGTGCTGGACACTGGTATATGTTCATGAATAAAAGTATGTGATGACACCCAAGAATGTGGTTTCCTTAAAGAAATAAGACTTCCCACTTGGGAAGTCCCAGGTTCGGTTCCCTAGCAGACACAATGCACAAACAGACGAGGGAGCCTTCCTGGGGGGGGGGAGTTGGTGGTAAATAAATAAGTTAATTAATTAATTAATTAATATTTAAAGAGGACAATAAGGGGCCTTTGATCCTATTTTATCTAGTTCAGTGGAAAGTAAGGTCTAGTAGAAGAATGATGGCCTGCAAATCAGAAGTTCAAGGTTCCTGTTTCAACTCTGCCACTTGTTAATTGTGAGACCTTGTAGTCATCACTTAAAATCCTTCAGTTTCCTATCCCCCTGAGCCTAGTTTCCTTTTCTGCCAAATGACAGAGGCGTCATGAGGATAACACGAGAAAATAAATGTGAAAATGTTTGGAAAGTCTTATACAACTGGAAGAAATTACAATAATTATGACTGTGGTGGTGCGGGATGGTTATGCTTATAGATATAAACAAAATGAATTGGAATGGAAGAAGCTAAGCAGAGAGAAACACACTCCTTTCAGTAGCACGTTCTTGAATGCAAGAGGGCTTCTATGATGCCGTGGCATGGATTACCAATTGAGAAATAACTTAAATAACAATGAAATATAACCTGATGCGTCTTTGCAGATACAAATGTCACCTCACAATCATCATTATAATCATCAATTCTAATAGTACTGTGCTATAGTTTCTGAATAAAGGGATGCTTACCTTTTTGTCAGCTCGGCCAAGGGACGAAGGCATGTACCCAAATTCGGGAGCTCGTTCTCACCCCCAGAGCTTCCATGGGTGTCCCCTACTCTGATATGACTGGGATTTCTCTCTGAAAGTCTCATTCTGTCCCTCCAGTACACAGTTCCTTTATAATGACGGGAAGGACAACCAAGTAGGGTAAAACCGTGCAAATATTACTGCCTACCAATAAAAATATCTTTGGAAAAAAGAAAAACGTCCTTGTGTTTGCTTCTGCACTGCGGATTTACTGCTTATTATTTCCTCTTGCCTTTTATCTTCTCATTAAAACTTGAAAATAGTCAGCTTCTCCCCCTCCCATGTGTTCAACACATTAATTGTTCTGGCAAGGAAGTTTTTCCCTCTAAGTCTTATTCCTGCTTTTGATTTTAAGTCCATTATATGACCAGCTGCTTTACTATTTAACCTTCTTAAGCTTCCTCTTATTGTTATTGGTCAATATCCTTGATGCCAGCTCCTGTATGGAGTCAAAATGACCCTTCGCTCCTTTTATGAAAGGTGTACATGGCTTTTTCTGCATATCATTAATCTAGGGTGGTGTTTTAGTTTGCCAAATGGCTGCCGATACAAAGTACCAGAAATGAGCTGGCTTTTGTAAAGGGGATGTATTTGGGGTAAAAGCTTACAGTTTCAAGGCCGTGAAAAGTCCAACTCAATGTACACAGGGTGCTTTCTCACCTAAGTCAGCTGCCACATGTTGAAGCAAGATGGCAGGCAATCTCTGCCTGGTCTCTGCCTTCCCTTCTGGGCTGTACTGTCTCCCACAGGTCAGCTAAGGACAACCAGGCATAGGGTTTGGCTCTTTCCAGCCTTCCTCTATCAGCCTTGGCTACTCTGCTGTCTTTCTGAGTTCAGCTGCAAGGTATCAGGCATATTATCTCGCCCTGGGTCTCAGCTCTCCTTTCCTTCACAGGGCAGCTTCCTTTATCTGTGTCAGGTGGCTCACACCTCACTGAAGAAGTACAATCAAAAACCCTAAATAGACCTTATCAAGTAATCTAATTAAAGCAGTTTGATATGGTTATGAATTACAAAAATAGATATTGGATTATGTTTCTAATCTGGTCTGTACCTGGGCGTGATTAAGTTATGATTAGGGTTTGATTGTGCCACGTCATTAGGGCATTAAAAGGCATGGCAAAGAATGGAGTTGGAAGGGTTTTTGATGTTGGAGTTTGATACTGAAGCCTTAAGCTGGAGCCTCGGGAAGTAAACTCACAGAGGAAAGAGAAGTCAGTCCCAGGAAGAGAGGAACCCTGAGCCCAGGAAGAAGCAAGCCCTGCGAAGAAAGGAAACTTGAACCCAGAGAGAAGAAGACCCTGGAAGGAAGAAACCCTGGAAGCCGGAACCCTTGCAGATGTTAGCCGCCATCTTGCTCCAACACGTGGAAAAAGGCTTTGGTGAGGGAAGTAACTTATGCTTTATGGGCTGGTATATGTAAGCTCCTTCCCCAACTAACTACCCTTTATAAAAACCAACCAATTTCTGGTATTTCGCATCGGCACCCTTTTGGCTGACTAATACACTAATCAAAGGACCCTCAAGGGAATTTAATGCAATCAAAGGGTATCACATCCACAGAAATAGATTACTTCAAAAACAATCTTTCTCTTTTTGGAATTTGGAAAATAATCTCAAACTACCACAGGGGTTAATCTGGCCTTTTTCTGTAGACCAGCAGGTATGTGTCAATTGTTCAATGACAAAAGCTGTATTAAGCACTGTTATACTGTATATCCGTGGCCTGCGTGGGAAACACAGGTATAGACATTGTTCATGTCCTTGGAGAGCAAAGTATCTATTTGAAAAGCATGGTATATTGGAAAAGATTAAACTCGGAGTCAAGTGATCCGCTTCTGCAGCTCACTTGCCTTGTGGCCTTGCTTTGGCTTCTCCTTCTAGAAAATGAATGGATGGAACTAGATCATTGGTTTCCTGACAGTGTTTCTTGGTACCTTAAAGAGATTCTTGGCACTTACAGCCTACCCCAGAGGGCTAAGCAGGTAGAGCTGTGGCTCCCAAGGACTTATCAAAATGCTCCACGTCTCTCACTCTTATATATTAGGTTTCCAAATAAAATTTTAAATAAAGACAGATTTCTAGAGCTAAAGATATTTGAAAGCATCTGTACTATGTGAGTCCTAACATCTCTTCCAATCTGACTTTTTCTAAATCTAAGACTTGGCAACAAAATATAAGAACACATGTAATAAGCATGTGCTAGGGTGTGTGATAAAGAATTCTGAAACAGTAATTTGACATTCACTGAATGCCTTGCAGGTCAGAGAACAGCATAGCTTATGTAGAAGACTATCCTTAGGTCATCCTGTAGATTCAGGTCAAAATGAATGTGAAAGTTAATGTGGTTGTTATTCCTAGAAGATATAGAAAAGTAGGTGTTTCAGTTTGCTAAAAGCTGCTGGGAGCAATATACCAGAAATGGGTTGGCTTTCACAATGGGGATTTATTAGGTTAAAAGATTATGGTTCTAAGGCTGTGAAAGTGTCCAAATCAGGGCATCATCAGGAGATCCTTTCTTCCCAGGCTGCAGCTGCGGGCGATCAGGCACATGGCGGCATCTGCTTGGCTCACGCCACTCCTCGGGGCCTCGCTGCCACTCAGCTTCCGGGTTCCTCTCTGTCTCTGCAGCTTTTTTCTGTATCTGTGGCCCCAGTAAGAGGGTTAAGACCCATGTCCTTAGAGCTAAATTACTTAAAGTAATTTAGCTCTAAGGACATGATTTTTCTAGGGTCCACAAAATCTTGCAACTGCCACAATAATTACTTATAGATCCTTCACTTGAAAACAACTACTGTTGGACTTTTGATATATTTTTCTTTCTAGGCTATTTTCAAAGTTTTTGTTTGTTTTTGTCTTGTTTAGTTTTTGCATAGGGATATCAAATTTTTCTAGTACCATTTGTTGAAAAGACTAACCTTTCTCCACTAAATTGCCTTTGCACCTTTGTTGGAAATCAGTTGTCCATATATGTGTGGTTCTGTTTCTGGACTCTATTTCTGTTCCAGTCTTCTGTTTCTTTATCTTTATGTCAGAACCACACTGTCTTGATTACTAGAACTTTATAGTAAGTCGTGAAATCAGGAAGTGTTAAACCTCCAATTTTGTCATGTTTAAAAACACCTTTAGGTTTTTTCGTTTCTTTGCATTTTCACATGAATTTCAGAATCAGTCAATTTGAACAAAAAGAGCCTGAGAATAATTTGATTGGGATTGTGTTGAAGCTATAGATCAGTTTGGGGAGAATTGACAACTTTAATTTCTTTTAACAATATTTTGTAGTTTTCAGTATATAGGTCTTAGCACCTTTTGTCAGATTTATCCCAAACTATGTTATATTTTGTGAATGGTATTGTCATTGTAATTTCTTTTTTTTAAAATTTCTCTCCCCTTCCCCTTACCCCTCCTCCACCACCCCTGTTGTCTGCTCTCTGTGTCCATTCGCTGTGTGTTCTTCTGTGTCCACTTGGATTCTTGTCAGCGGCACTGGGAATCTGTGTCTCTTTTTGTGGCATCATCTTGCTGTGTCAGCTCTCCATGTGTGCAGCGCCACTCCTGGGTAGGCTGAGCTTTTTTTCATGGGGCGGGCACATACTCCTTGCGGGGCACACTTCTTGCGTGTGGGGCTCCCCTATGCAGGGGACACCCTTGCATGGCACAGCACTCCTTGCACACATCAGCACTGAGCGTGGGCCAGCTTACCACTTGAGTTAGGAGGTCCTGGGTTTGAACCCTGGACCTCCTATATGGTAGGCAGACGCTCCATCAGTTGAGCCAAATCCACTTCCCTCATTGTAATTTCAACTTCCCATTGTTTGTCACGTTACATGGAAATACAATTGATTTTCTATATATTGATCTTGTGTTCTGCAATCTTGCTGAATTCACTTACTACTACTAGTAGTTAGTTTGCAGATCCCATCTTTTTTATAACAGCTTTTTTTGAGATATAATTATGTACTGTAAAAATTTTTTATTTTAACACATTTTTCAGTGTTTTCTAGTATATTCACTGTCATGCAGTCATTACCACTATCTAATTTTATAGTATTTTCATTACCCCAAAAGGAAATAGTATTCATTAATAGCCACTTCCTATTCCACCACCCTCCCGTTCACACCTTGCAACCACTGATCTACTTTCTGACTCTGGATTTACCTAGTCTGGACATTTCATATAAATGGAATTATGTAATATCTGCTCTTTTGTGATTAGCTTATTTCACTTATAATATTCTCAAGGTTCAGCCATGTTGTAGCGGGTGTCAGTACTTAATTCCTTTTTATGGCCCATTGTATGGATATATCACATTTTGTTTATTCATTCTTCAGTTCATGGGCATATGAATTGTCTCTACCTTTTGCTTTTATCAATCATGATACTGTGAGCATTCATGAACAAATTTTTATGTGGTAATTCCATTAATTTTTTTTTCCTGAGGTACCGGGGATTGAACCTGGGACCTTGTATGTGGGAAGCCAGTGTTCAACCACTGAGCCACATTGGCTCCCCCAAGAATTTTTAAATTAAACTTGTTACAGTAAAGGAAGTATTATGTTTTTGTAAAAAGAGAAAATAATGAAAGGAAAAAGAGCTTAGAGAAGAGAATGATCATGTTGAGATAGCATTGCCTCTAAAGATTTCATAGAGCAAGTAGGACTAAAAATGTGATGGGTAATGTTATACATAAACATGTAGGAGGAAAAATGAGGTTATTTTAGATGAAAGAAGAACATGAGGGACAAAAAGCAGAACGATTGGAGCCAAGCTTTGGTGCTGGGAAATGGCAGAAATTAAGTTTTATAAGTGGGTCAAGGGCAGATGATGAAGGCTCTTAAATGCCAAGCAGAGGCATCTGGACATGATTTGTCAAGCAGTAGGAAACTCCACAGGTCCTTAATTCAATGAGTAATGCTATAAAAGTGATGCTTTGGGGCTATATATCTTATAGCACTGTATAGAATATATTGAAATGTGGAAAGCTTCTAAGAGGAATACTAACAAGGAGGCAATTGTAACATTCATAAAGTGACTAGTGAAAGTAGAAAGGAAGGAATGAACACAAGTGCCATTGCCTTAAACATAATGGATGTGTGGTAATGTTTGTTGAATGAGTTCAACACGATTTGAAAGAGTGAAGGAAAGGCAGCAGTGAGGTGACTGACTTTAAGGTTTAAAGCGCTAGAGTTACCATTGACAGAAATTGGGAAATTGTGGGGGATGGTGGTAATCTGCTGTCATATGACATAATTGTATATGATGTGATTTTAAGTGGAAATCTTTCTGTAGACAACTAGAACTTAGGAGGAAGATTAAGGTTGAAAATACAGACTTGGAAATCAAAATAAAGGTAATATTAAATCCAAGGTAGTTCCTTGATTTCTTCCAAGCACTAGTTGGGAATTAAGCAAAATGCTATTGCCCTCTGCCCCACCCTCTAATCTCATTCATATTAGAGTCTTATTGTGTTTAAGGGTATGTTTTCAACTACTCGCTGGTATGTTTGTAGGCTTACCAGAATATGATAGACTTTTAAGATGTTTACAAACTGGGTATTTTAAGGGAAATAAAATGCTCCATCCCATTTTCATTGGATAGATAAAAACCCAAGGTTTTGTGCTTGAAAAGGTATAATGGGAGTAGAAGAAAGTGCAAGTCTCTTATTAACTCTGACCAAATGCATAAGGTAACAATTCTGTCAAAACTTTCATCAAAAACAGATAAAACCATCAATTTTTAAATATTAAAAACACAAAAACAGATAAAACATCTAAAGCTGGAGCTGCCTGGATTTGCATAACCTACTTAAGGGATCTATTTAGGATTGATGAAATATTATGGAACTTAGAATCTTATGTTTTGTGAAATGTCTATGAAAAGATTATTTTAATGGTTATTTTTATTTCCTTGGAGAAACAAGAAATAAATTAGTGTGTTCTATATTACAACAGACTCATTAAATACCAGCCTGTATCTTACTCAGTCAAGTTAAATTCTTTAAGGATGGAATTGTTCTTTTTGAACAAATGTATCAGACAAAATCCCTTGTGTAGAAGTCACAATCACACAAGTATACAGTCTGTCTGGGTAGCGGAAGCAAGGTACTAATTGAAGTTCATACTTCACATGCTCAGTGTAGAAAGGACAATGCTGTTGAGATTAGTCTATGCATCCATTGCTACAAATGCTAATCACAGGCAGTAAAGTCAGCCTTTAAAACAAAGGCTAGGGAGCGAGTGTAGCTCAGTGGTTGAGCTCTTGCTCCCCAATGCCTCCTAAAAAACCAAACAGACAAAAAAGGCTCAACAATCATAAAGGAAAATATTGATAGATTTGGCCATATAAAATTTAAACTTTTTTAATTTTAGGGGCTTGAACCCAAGACCTTGACATGGGAAGCAGGTGCTCAAACCACTGAGCTACCCCTGCTCCCCATGGGAAAAATGCCATGGGAAAAGTTAAAAGGCAAACAGAAAAAAATATTTGCAACATATAGTTAGTTAATATCCTAAATATAAACCTCGTGGGGAGAGAGGAGAAATAATATGTTGCTGGTGAAGATGCTACACATTGTTGGTGGAAAGATGAATTACTACAATCCTTTTGGAAAGTAATCTAGCAATGTGTGTTAAAATTTAAGAGGGAGTGGATGTATTAAAAGCTCAGTGGTTGAGTGCCTGCTTCCCACATACGTGGTCCTGGATTCAATCCCCTAGTACCCCCTAAAAAAAGAAAAAATAAGTGTATACTGATCTGACAACCCCACTTTTTGGAATTGATGCTACAGAAATTAAAGCATCAGTGTCTGAAAATATATGAATCAAAATATCTGGGCATTGTTTGTCATGATATAAAAGAAAATGCTGGGAAAATCTGAATGTCCATTAATAGGGCGAATAATTTATGCTACGGCTATTAGAAAGAATAAGTTAAATTCACACATCTGTGACCTGGAGCGATAACTTTGATGTATCATAAAATGAAGGGGAAAAAACAAATTGTAGAGTAATTTGTAGAGTATAATTCCTTTTTGTTAAAAAGAACAGAACAACTGATATGCATTACTAGCTTTATGTGAATAATAATTTAAAGAGAGCTGAGCACAAACTAATAATGAATTTGATTAATCTAGTTCTTTGCATCTAAGGTCTGTTTATTTGCACAGAAAGTTCTATAAAACATCACTAAGAAAAAATAGACTTTAGGTGCAAAGAATTGAATTAATTATAATTTCTGATTCATGACTCACCATCATGTCAGTAAATGCAACCTCACATCATCACTTTTTTGCGGCTGCCTAATAATCGTATTAATATAAAATAATATATTTGATCAGTTGCTTATTGCTGAACATTTTTGATTGTTTCAAAAATGCTTAGTTTTACAGATATTGCTATGTGGACTTGTCTTTTACACTTTCCCATGTATTTTCCTAGCACAAATTCCTAGAAGTAGAATTGCTAGGTTAAAAGACATCCATATCTATATATAATGTGGTGGATTGAATTGTGTACCCCAGTTTGGATATGTTCTTGGTCTTGGTCTGCATTCTGGTGGGTGTGGGCCCATTGTAAAGAAAGATCTCTTGAAGATGTTACTTCAGTTAAGGTGTGGCCCAAGTGGATCAGGTTGGGCTTTATTCCGAATTACTGGAGTGAAGGAACAGAGGAGCCAGGGCAAGGAGCCAGAAGCTGGAAGTCAGTGGAACCCAGAGGAGAAAGAAGACATCACCATGTACATGCCATGTGACAGAAAAGCCAAGGAACCCCAAGGATCGCTCTCAGCTGGCCCCAGAACGCCACAGTCTTCAGGGAGAAAGTATCACCTCAGTTTTGGACTTTTCCTAGCCTCAAAACCGTGAGCCCATAAACTCCTGTCATTAAGTCAACCGGTAGTATGGTATTTGTTTTAGCAGCTGGGAAACTGAAACATACAGATATCTAGATAATAGACGTAAACGACATTCTAGTTTCACGTATGAATCTGTGGCCTGTACAGGGCTCAACAAGGACAGTTTGTTTCTGCTCCACTCAGTACTGACTGAGGCTCGAAGGCTGGAGGCTAGCATCATCCGAAGGCTCTCTCACTCACGTGTAGGGTGCCAGGGTTGGGCAGAGTCAAATGGCTGGGGGCTGGAACATCGGGGGCTCATTGGGCTTCTTTATCTCTATGTGGTCTCCCTAGCATGTCGACCCCAGGGTAGCAGGACTTCTTACGTGGCAGCTTAGGGTTTCAAAGCCTTGTGTCCCACTAGAGCGCCAGGTTGCAGCTGTTGCCTTTTCTAAGGCAGACTTGGAAATAGTGAAGGATCACTATTACTTTAGTCACAGACCCAACGAGATTGAGGAGGGAACATAGACTCCCCACTCTTAATAGGCGAGTGCCAATGCCATATTGTAAAAAGAGCCTATGGGCTGATGGACTATATTGGTGTTGCCGTCTTTGGGAAATATAATCATTCAATTACCTTTATAAGACTTTTGATACACAATGCCAAATAGCCACTCCAAATAGTGTATGGTGATGAAAATGAGTTTTCCTGAAACTGCCAAAGATATTTTTCTTTTCCATCTTTTCCAGTCTAATAAAAATGGTGTCTCATTTTTTATGGTCTCCTTTTTTTTTTTTTTTTTTGGATATGAGTAAAGTTAGAAATATTCTTATCTATGTATATTAGCCATGTTTATTTCTTCTTCTGTGAGCTGCCTGTTAATGTCCTTTGCAGAAGCCATAAGACAGTGATAACATTTTGGAGTTAGAGTCTTAGGGAACAATTAGTTCAACCCCACTCCTGTTACTAAAGGGGAAACCAAGTCACAAAGAGTCCCAAGTTCAAAGTTCTATGAGGTCATGCAGAGCTTAGGTCAGATAATTCACCTCTTTGAACTGATACTGAACACTTGGGATATATGTGGCAGAGAGTGAAAATAATTTGCCATTTGGTACTATGATAGAGGGAAAATAACATTCTGGTAGAAACCTTGTAAAATGGAACCCTAAATCTGCAAAAAGGATGTTACGTATACAAAAGGTTTCAGTACTACTCCAGTTATTCACCAACAACAGGGTATATGTTTGGATCAAGGTGGCAGGGTGAGATACTTCAGGACTCTATCCTGTTCCCTACCTCCCAGAAGCATTAAACACCCAGCAAGAACTGGCAGAAACATCTTTCTTAAAGTTAAAAAAAAAAAAAGTTAAAGGATTGCAGTAATAAGGTCAGTGCCAAATCAAGAAAAAAGCTACTTAAAAGCTTTAGGGGGGAAACGGACTTGGCCCAATGGATAGGGAGTCCACCTACCACATGGGAGGTCCGCGGTTCAAACCCTGGGCCTCCTTGATCTGTGTGGAGCTGGCCCATGTGTATTGCTGATGCACGCAAGGAGTGCCGTGCCACACAGGGGTATCCCCCGTGTAGGGGAGCCCCACATGCAAAGAGTGTGCCCTGTAAGGAGAGCCGCCCAGCGTGAAAGAAAGTGCAGCCTGCCCAAGAATGGCGCTGCACACACGGAGAGCTGACACAACAAGATGATGCAACAGAAAGAAACACAGGTGCCGCTGATAAGGATAGAAGTGGTCACAGAAGAACACACAGCGAATGGACACAGAGAATAGATGGGGGGGGGGGATGAGAAAGAAATAAATAAATCTTTAAAAAAAAAATGCTTTAGGGAAAGGAAGTGGTTGTGGCTAAAGCGATTGGACTCCCATCTACCATATAGGAGGCCCAGGGTTCAATTCCTGGGGCCTCCTAGTGAAGGCAAGCTGGCCCAAGCAGAGAGCTGGCCCATGCAGAATGCTGGCACACATGGAGTGCTGGCACACACAGGAATGCTGGCCCGCACAGAGTGCTGGCCTACGCAGAGAGCTGGCCCACGCAGAAAGCTGGCACAGCAAGATGGTGGAACAAAAAGAGACACAGAGGAGAGACAATAAGAGACAAAGCAGACTAGGGAGCCGAGGTGGCTCAAGAGATTGAGCACCTCTCTCCCAGTCCAGAAGGTCGCAGAATCAGTTCCCAGTGCCGCCTAAAGAGAAGACAAGCAAACCCAGAAGAACACACAGTGAATGAACACAGGGAGCAGACAGCAAGTGCAAAACAAGGTGGGTGGGAGAAATAAATAAATCTTTAAAAAAAATAAATAGAACTTTAGGGGAAGTCGATGTGGCTCAAGTGATTGAGCTCCCACTTACCACATGGGAGGTCCCAGGTTTAATTCCTAGTTCCTCCTGGAGAAGACAAGCAAGACAGCCAGGTGTGGTAAGCTGATGCAACAAGATCATGGAACAACTAGGCACAAAGAGGAAAGACAATGAGAGATAGGAGCTAATGTGGCTCAAGCAATCGAGTGCCTCTGTTCTACATGGGAAGTCCCAGGTGGTTTCTGGTGCCTCCTAAAAAGATGAGAAACAGCATACAGTGAGCATAATCAGGGAGGGGAGAATAAATAAATAAAATAAATCTTTAAAAAATAGCTTTAGGAACTCATGGTGCCCTGGCTGGCCTCTCCCCCACCTCTCACGTGCCCATTGTGTAGCCTGCCCATGCTTCCAGTGTAGATCCCTGATGCTGGTTAAATATGTAACCCTCATGTACATCCTGGGAGCCTATATGTCTGGTACAATCTGTCTGGTGGTGGCCTCTATGTGTAGAAGACAGCTCAGAGAGCTCTCCTACAGAATGCTACAGGAGAGCCATCAAGGCATGCTGCCTGGAGCAGGGGATTGCTGGATGTGGGATATTCAGTGCACTGTCTGGAACCCTGAGGAAACTCTTTCCTAAGAAAGACTCTTAAATAAGGGTCACATATGCATACCTAACACAAAAATTTTCCCTATACTTTGACCTGGAGTTATTCTCCAAACTCATTGTATGGATAAGCCCTGAAGGGGAGAACTTGCACAGGTCAATCTGCAAAGACTGGGGAAGGTATTTTCTTTTGTTAGCTCCTGGTATTCAAGCAAAACTCTGTTATTACACTAGCTGTATACAACCTTAAGAAACAGAGGCCTCAGAGTTTGAATTGCAGGGATAACACATTAAAATATCAAAATGTCCAGGTTTCAACAAATGGTCACAAAACATAACAAGAAACAGAAAGCATCAGCTCAGGTAAAGAAGATTTAAAGCATCAGTGAGGACGACCTGGGACCTGGGACATACTAGACAAAGACTTTTTAAAAATGGTCTTAAATATACTCAAAGGGCTAAAGAAAACATGACCAAAGAACTTAAGGAAATTGATGAACACAGAATATCAATAGGGAGATGGAAATTATGAAAAGGAATCAAACAGAGCTGAGTAACAGAAATTAAACAGAATAACAGAAATTAAAAACTCCCTAGAGGAATTCTACAGTAGATTGGAGCTGGCAGAAGAAAGAATTAGAGAACTTGAAGATAAGAAATTTAAATCATTCACTCTGAAGAGCAGAAAGAAAAGAATAGAGAAAAGTGAACAGAGCCTGGGGACTTGTAGGATACCATCAAGCATACCAATAAATGCATTGGGGAGTCCAGTCTCTTCTCCTAGAAGGAGAAGAAAGAGATAAAGGGGCAGAGAGAATATTCAAAGAAATAATGGCTAAAAACTTTGCAAATTTAATGAAAGACATGAATATACACATCCAAGATGCTCAACAAACTCCAAATAGGATAAAGCCAAATAGACCAATGCCATGACATATTATAATAAAACTGACAAATGGCAAAGAAAAAGAGAGAATTCTGAAAGCTGCAAGAGAGAAGCAACAAGTTACATACAAGGGAACCTCAATAAGATTAAGTGCCGATTTCTCATTGGAAACCATGAAAGCAAAAAAGCAGTGGGAACACATTTAAAATGTGTAAAGCAAAAAATTGTCAACCAAGAATTTTTTATCAAGGAAAATCATCTTTCAAAAATGAGAGAAAGAATAAGACATTCCCAGATAAACAAAAGCTGAAGGAGTTTGTCATCTGTAGACAAGCACTTCAAGAGTTGCTAAAGAGAATTTTGCATTTTGAAAGGAAAGGACACTAGCCGATAGATTGAAACCACATGAATAAAAACAAATCTTCAGTGAGGCTAATGGCTTGGGTAAATATAAATGGCAGCACTACTGCAGTTTTGGTCTGTAACTCTACTCTTTACTCCCTACAGGATCTAAAAGGCAAATGTGTAAAATATAATGAGAACTAGGTGCTTTGGAACTCCTACAGTATAAACATTTAATAATTTGTGACAAGACCTACATAAAGATGGTATATAGAAATACAGTTTGTATATACTACTGAAGATAATTTGGAATCAAAGCAAACAAGATTGTTATAGATTTAGGATATTAAGTTTAAGCCCCATGGTAACTACAAAGAAAATATTGGAGAATATTCAGCATACAGAGATAAAAAATTAGAGTACAGGTTGCCAGGGGTGGGGAGCAGAGGAAATGAGAAGTTAATGTATAATGGGTATAGATTTCTGTTGGAGAGATAGGGAAGTTTTAGTAAAGGAAGGTGGTGAGGGTACCACTGTATTGTGAACGTGATTAATCCCATTAAATTGTATGCTTGGGAGTGGTTGAGAAGAAGACTATTTTGTATATATGTTTCCACAATTAAAAGGTAAGAGAGAGAAAGGAAGGAGGGAGGGAGGAAGGAAGGAAAGAGAGAGAGAGAAGGAGGGTGGGTGGGAAACTAAAGAGATAGTGACAATTAAATGCTGTATATGATCCTGGATGGGACCTAGCAAGGGAAGAGGAAAGTCTCAAAGGAACATTTTGGTACACATGAAAAAGTAGAAATATAGACTATAATCTTTATATCAATGTTAATTTTCTTAAAAGATTTATTATTTATTTATTTCTCTCCCCTTCCCCACCCCCACCCCCCATCCCCCAGTTGTCTGCTCTCTATGTCCATTCATGTGTGTGTTCTTCTATGTCCGTTTGTATTCTTGTCAGTGGCACCGGGAATTTGTGTTTCTTTTTGTTGCATCATCTTGCTGCGTCATCTCTCTGTGTGTGCAGTGCCACCCTGGGCAGGTTGCACTTTTCTCGCGCTGGCCAGCATTCCTTATAGGGCACACTCTTTGCACGTAGCGATCCCCTACATGGGGAACACCCCTGCGAGGCACCGCACTCCTTGCGCGCATCAGCACTGCACGTGGGCCAGCTCATCACACAGGTCAGGAGGCCCTGGGTTTGAACCCTGGACCTCCCATGTGGTAGGTGGATGCTCTACCCATTGAGCCAAGTCCGCTTCCCAATGTTAAATTTATTGAACTTGATAACTGCACTTAAGGTAGTTATGGAAGTGAGACATTATTAAGTGTTCAAAGTACATAATGTATACAACCTACACTCAAGTTTTCAGAAAATGGATAGATGATGATAGGTAGATAGGTAGGTAGGTAGATAGATAGATAGATAGATAGATAGATAGATAGATAGATAGATAGATAGATAGATAGATAGATAGATATGATAGAATGATACGGAAATGTAGCATAATATTAAAATTGGATATAGGTGTCTGGGAGGTGAGGTATGGGTATGTTTTCTGGGATTTATAATCTTTTTTTTACTGTCCTATAAGTTTGAAACTATTACATAATAAAAAGTTTAAAATAAGCATTTGATTAACAAATGCCTTTTTGCTTTCCCTCACTCAGCAATGAGTCAAGCACTGTGTTGGACATTGACTATCCAGTGGTATGCAAAACAGATAGACTCTGCTCTCATAGAACTTTTTCTCTACTGGTAGAGATGGACGTGAAACTAAATAGAGATGGACGTGAAAAAAGAAATACAAAATTGCAACGTTGCAATGAGTATTAAATAAAAGTTCAGGGTGCATTACACACAGAGCACAGAGTAAGAGGTGCTTTAAATTGAAACCTGAAAGTTGAGTAGCCAGGTAAGAATTAGAGGAAGAGTTTACAACGAGGAGACAAAGTCCCAAAGAAAGGAGAGAGCTTGGTATGTTTGAAGAACCGCAGGAAAACATTGTACCAGAGGGGAATGAGCCCAAGATGAGGCTGGAGGGCAGGCAAAACCAGATCAGGTGAGCCAATAATTTGATCTATGTTGTTAAAAGAGCCCCCTGGATATACAGAGAAAGGGGTGGAGGTAAGTAAGCATGGAAATGGATTACAGTCATCCAGCAAAAATTACAGTGCTGATCGTGGATGTTCAAGAGACAGACAAATTGTTATTTCCCATTTCAGTACTGTCTTTGATTCACTGTGTGCCTCAGGACCCTGGAGTGTTTAGCCTTAATTGAGCAGCATCTCCTCCTAAATTAATCCGAAATGTGTCCAGACTTTGGTGGGTTCACATCATGCTGTGGCTTCCATTTCTTCAGAGTAAACTGTGGTTTTTTAATTCGATGTTCCAGCAGGCAATGGGGGGGGGGGGGAAGATGACCTCTGACATGCATCCCAGCTCCTTCATGGCTTCTAATCATTCCCAGAAGCAAAGGAGAAATAACATGACTAAGGCCCAGGGTTTCTCAAAAGAATAGAATCTGAGTGAGGTTTGAGCAGGCTAGAGTAAAATGGGAAAGACATTTAGGACTTACATATTTCAGAGAAACTGTTTATGTTTCTTATTGGTTTATCAAAATTTAGTGTCTATGCTGTAATCCCCTAAGAGATTATTTATAAGAAGAGTTGCCTTCTATGAGGAAAAAATAGATAGAACCATCTCCAGGCTAGAATCCTTATTAAATTGACTGAGATTCCACAAACACGTACTAAGAACCTACAAGGGACCAGGTGAAACCTATACCATCCCATTTAGCGCTCGGCTTCACATTGTGAGATGGATGTCATTGTGTTCAATTTACAGGTGCGGAAATTGACATTAATGTAAAATGTCAACATCTGCTCTCTGTTTTCATCTAAGAAGGATAAAGAAATCCATAAAACAAACAAACAAACAAAAAACACTTTCCCCAAGGTTAGCCAAACTGAGCAGTGGCCTGGGTTATATCAGCCATCTAAGTGCATTTAAGAATTAGTGAACTTAGAGCAAATTCAGGTTGTCTTTGTGCCTGAAAAAAAAAAAAGTGTGTAAAATTGGATGGATGTTGTCAGGTTCAATCCACCTTTATAAAAACAAAGTTGATCACCATCAGTCAATTAGCATTCAACTTCAGGATTTCCTGGACTCCACCCACAATCCTCCCCAGTCTCCTCTGTGTTAAGAACATCAGACCAAAGTAAAAAGCCTTATCTTATAATTACTTCAAAACATATCAACTTCTGGAATATGAACACTATAAAGGGCAGACAGATGTCTGCTCTGCCTGATGTTTGTGTGAAATGAATCACTTGGAAATTAAGAAAAATTATTAAACCTCTGACCCTTACTACAGGACTTTAAAAATGAGTTAAGTCCCAAATATTTTAAATTAATTCATTCTCTTTTTTATTTTTCATCCATCTCATATGATCCAGGCACATACTGGGCGTACAGAGCTATAAGGCATGAGGTTCACTGACTAAATATGTCTACCCTTCCTCATCCCAAAAGGTCTCTGACATGGATTGTAACAAAAGACATTGTTCCCAACCTCAAGAAGTAAGAAAGGTTGACAAGGACACAGACAATAAATATCCTGATACAGATATGCCGGATATCTAATGTAGCACCCTGACAGGGGCTAGAGCAGGTCCAGAGGGACTCCCGAGAGATATAAATAAACTGCACAAATCCATCTACATGGGATGTACGGTTCACGATTTACCTTGCTTGCCTCTTTCCTGACCAATTTCATCCTAAAAGACCAATCAGAATTTTAAGCAGGGCAAAGGAAGCTGGTCTCAGTCACAGAGTTGCTCTTCGGTTTAGCCAACTGCACGTCTGATCTTTAGAAAGTAGGTTCCAGGAAACTAATGTGACTCAAGTGGTTGAGCACCTGCTTTCCAGATGGACCCAGGTTCGATCTCTGGTGCCTCCTTAAAACAAAGACAGACAATAAGCAAACAAACAAAAAAACCTACTCAAGGGAGCTGATGTGGCTCAGTGATTGAGCATCGGCTCCCCACATACGAGGTCTTGGGTTCAAACCCCAGCCCTGGTACCTCAAAAAAAAAAAAAAAAGTAGGTTCCAAGTTCTGTCTTCTGCTACTTTAGGCCATTCCTCTACCTCTCATGAACTTGTTCATAAGTATAGGCCTGTTTCACTGTCTTGTTCTCCCAAGAGTTCCACTAGTGCAGCTGTGACTCAGTCAGCCCACACCTCCACCATGTTTCAGGTGACACCCTGTCACAGTGTCAGCCTGAAGGCCGGGCCTGCATCCAGGTGGCTGCAATGTTCACGCGGTGGAGGAGCTCAGCTACCTCAGCCAGCCATTCAGCCCACAAGTCAGTGTCACAGTAGTTGCCATTTTCTTCCATGTACCTAGTTGACATATGGAAAGGGTGGGCTGTAGCCCAAAGTGTTCACGAAAGCTGAAAGTAATTTTCATTTCCTAGGCGGCTCTTCTCTTTAAGGTGGCTGCTGCTTCTAGGGCTTTTGTGCTTTCTGGGTCCACTGACCCCCTTTTTAACTTGAGTGGATTTCTGTTCATGGCAACCAAAGAGCCTTGACTAAAGCAAATACTCAAAGCACAAGTTTATGCATCTTTTTTTTTTTTTAAAGATTTATTTTTATTTATTTAATTCCCCTCCCCTCCCCCGGTTGTCTGTTTTTTGTGTCTTTTTGCTGTGTCTTGTTTCTTTGTCCGCTTCTGTTGTCGTCAGCGGCACAGGAAGTGTGGGCGGCGCCATTCCTGGGCAGGCTGCTCCCTCCTTCGCGCTGGGCGGCTCTCCTTATGGGTGCACTCCTTGCGCGTGGGGCTCCCCTACGCGGGGGACACCCCTGTGTGGCAGGGCACTCCTTGCGCGCATCAGCACTGCGCATGGGCCAGCTCCAGACGGGTCAAAGAGGCCCGGGGTTTGAACCGCGGACCTCCCATGTGGTAGACTGACGCCCTAACCACTGGGCCAAAGTCCGTTTCCCCATCTTTTTATTTGACCAGCAATCCTAGCTTAACTCTCCCAGGTAAAATTCTGTTTCTGAAATTTTATTTAATTGGGTCTTATAGAAGTTTTCCATATTGGGCTCAGTCAATGCTGAAGAACTGAGAGAATGAGTGAATAAAAGGACCCAAGCCAAATTATTCCTTCCAATTGTTCTACCCTTAATTTCATTGAGTAACTTTTATTCCCAACTGGAAACTAGAATTTCATTCATTCATTATTCATTCAATAAATGAATACTGAATGAGTAACTACTATGTACCAGGCATGGTTTATTGATACTGAGAACATAAAGATAAATAAGACATGGACTCTGCCTTGCAGGAGCTTACAGATTAGTGGGGGAGACCAACAAACAAACCAGTGATTATAATATAGTAAGTATGATTTGAGAATAGCACCAGGTACTATGGAAACATGCAGGTGCAGCACCTGATGAGCTTGTGGCTGAGGGGAGGTGACCAAAAAAAGCTTGTTGTAGGAGCTGACACCTGAGATGAGTCTTTTTTTTAATGTATTTTATTTATTTATTTTTAAGGAGGTAATATGGATTGAACCCAGGACTTCGTATATGGGAAACAGGTGCTCAACCACTGAGCTGCATCCGCTCCCCCTGAGAAGAGTCTTGAGGAAGAGTAGGAGTTAGCCAGAGGAAGATGCTGAAGAGGTGTCCCATGTAAATGGCCTAATATGCATAAAAATATGGAGGTGAAAGAGAGTACAGTTCTTTCATGCCAAAACATAAGTAAGTTTTATTCTCCAAAATTACTTTTCAGAATAAAGGGAATTGCCCTTTATTCAAGGCTTTTAAAATCTTTTGTATGACAGGGCACTCTCTTGGTCACTTTATTTTGAACCACATAGAATCATTTAGGAAAGACAATAGTCTTAAACTACCTCTAACACTGCTGGTTTGTAGAGGTCATTTGACAGGGGAAGCAAAGAAATTCAATATAGGTTTAGTAATTATTTGGGAGGGAGGGCGATGACTTCACAATTCCAGTCTTGGATATCATTACAAATAAGCCTTTTAAAGATCACTTTAAAATGAAACACAATTAGTGGTTACTTTGTGGAGTCCATGAGTATGCACCCACAGGATGAACGGAAAAATAAAACTGTCCATATTTTAGGCAAATGGGTGTCTGTGGCTTGAGATAAAATTTCCAGTGATAGCATCATATATAGATGAAATATATATAGATACATATTTCCAGTTTCAAGGTGGTAGAGTAAAGCAATTTCCACCTCATTCTCTCCTTTTCCAAATCCTCTAAATAATAAGAGAACACTAAACATATGCAACTTCCATCTTTGATGAAACTAGGAGATAATGTAACTCTGAATTAGAATTTAGGAAGACTGAAAAGAGAAGGACAAATGGTAAGAGAGCAGGAAGGTCAAATATCTTCCTGGGGGTGGACATCCAAAGAACTCCTGAAAAGCTCAGAAATTAAAGCATCGATGACCACAGAAGACACGGAAAGTGGGAGACTGAGAACAGGAATTTTAGGAGAAAGTGTCTATAGAGCAGTTGGACGCAATTCCCCACCCCAGTTCCACAGAGACAGGTAACCAGGCCTCCTCTGCCCCCATGGGAAATCAGAAGTTTATTCTATGGACAAGCTAAACCAGAGTCACCAGAAATCACCAGGCTCTGAGATACCAGGCACAGAGGTGGCAGGTAGGAGTGAGGAGCCCTAGTGAAAATGGGGACTAGATGAAAGTTCATACATTTAACAGTGAATACCAGCACCTGGCTTTTATAGTCCATTAAGAGTTTGGAGGCTCACCTCCACAGAAAATGAGCCACCCCAGGGAAAAACCCTACAAATACTGACATTTGAGAGCCCCCAATTTGGGGAAGACCTCTGTGTCCCCCCAGTATCCATTCTTCCCTTACCCTTTTTAGTAACAGAACTTCACCCAAGTTTTGGCAAAGAACATGGCTGCGGGATAAAAACCTTTATAATCGGTTGTGGCCACTGACTAGATCCATATCAGTGATGTAAGCAGCTTCTACTTCATGTTCTCCAAAGAAATACGCTTGTCATTTCCTTTTTCTTGCTCCCTTCAAGTTTAGAATATAGATGTAGTGCTGGTGAGGCATCCTCAACCATGCGGATAAGGGGTAGTGAAGCAACAAAACAAAGAATAGAAAGCAGCAGCATCTACCTGTGCTGCACCACCCATCAACTATGGAGCATTAAAAGAGAGAAATAAGTCCTAACTTGTTTGTATTGTGGGGCCACTTTGTTGCAGCAACTTAGCCTTAATTCAACTGTGATGGTTTGATGTATGAAACCCAGAAAAGTACATTTGTAAAGTTAATCCATTCCTGTGGGTGTGGACCCATTTTAAGTAGGATATTTTGGTGAGTAGGATCTTAACTTAAGATGTGACCCACCGCTTTAGGGTGGGTCTTAATCTTCTTACTGGAGTCTTTTGTAAGAGAATGAAATTCAGACAGAGAGAAAGCCATGGAAGCAAGAAGCTGGAACTCAGAAGAGAGACCAGCACATGCTGCCATGTGCCTTGGCATGTGGCAGAGGAGCCAAGGTTGACTGGCAGCCAGTCTTCAGGAAGAAAGTACTGCCTTGATGATGCCTTGATTTGGACATTTTCACAGCTTCAGAACTGGAATTTATTAGCTTGTAAGCTAATAAATTTCCATTGTAAATGCCAACCCATTTCTGGTATATCGCTTTCGACAGCCTACAAACTAGAACACCAACTAATACACTTTTTTTAAACTAGTCTTTTGCCCATTTACTCTATAGTGAAGCCTCCCAGTTCATCAGCCCCATCCATATGCTAGCTAATAATCAGGTTTTTAGTGCTTCATTAGTCAATGTGAATCACCTGACATTGGATTAAAGCATTCTAACATGACAGGTAGAAACCAGAGTGGAGAAACAGGAAAGAGAACTCAAAGGAACCAAAACAATGTTTCTGCTTCAGAAAACAGAAGAAATGTCAAAATATAATCAAGTCCTTAGAGGGTAAAAGAGGTTCTGAATACATTAAAAAAAAGAATAGGATATTGTAAAAAGGAATATTGAGAGAATAAGGAAGGGCTCTTGAAAATTAAACATATAAGAAGCAGAAAATTTCATAGAGGAGTTGGAAGATGACGTTGAGGAAAACTCCTAGAAAGTAAAACAAGAAAACAAAGGGATGGGCAGTAGGAAGAAAATAAGTCCAATGTATTACTAATAGAAGTTTCAGAAAGATTGAAAAGAGAAAATAGTGAGGGAATTATCAAATGATTAAAACCAATATTATTTATTCATGAAAGGTGAGCATTGAAGAAAGCAATATTTCTACATTAATATATTTAACTAAATATATAGACAATATAAAAAATTTTTTAAAGACTTTTTAAAAATTTATTTCTCTCCCCTTCCCCGCCACCCCCCCGCCCAGTTGTCTGCTCTCTGTGTCCATTCGCTGTGTGTTCTTCTGTAACCACTTCTGTCTTTATCAGCAGCACCGGGAATCTGTGTTTCTTATTGTTGTGTCATCTTATTGTGTCAGTTCTCCATGTGTGTGGCGCCATTCTTGGTCAGGTTGCACTTTCTTTTGCACTGGGCGACTCTCCTTACGGGGCACACTCCTTGCGCGTGGGACTCCCCTATGCGGGGGGCACACCTGCATAGCACGGTACTCCTTACGCACATCAGCACTGCATGTGGGCCAGCTCATCACAGGATTCAGGAGGCCCTAGGTTTGAACCTTGGACCGCCCATGTGGTAGGCAGACGCCCTTTCCATTGGGCCAAATCTGCTTCCCAATATAAAATTTTAAGAACACATTTGACCGTTTCATCTATATCCTTAAAATATTATATATTCAAGTCAATCAGAGTCTTGGCAGGGGGTGGGGTATAGCCTTATTGGGAAATGGAAGTATGCCTGAGATTCAGGATTGCCTTATTTTAGGTCATACCCGATATGTCATGGAAACTTTACAAGACTCTGAGAGCAGATGCATAGAGTGTGAAACATGAGTAGCCCTGCCTCCCATTAAAATTCACTTAATGATGGTTGCCCAAAATTAGGAAGGGGATTCATAAGCTGGTAAATGATGTTATAGACTTGATAATGACTCCTAGGTTTCGGCATGAGCATCTGAGAGGCTTGTAGTACCATTTCCTGAAATAATTATAAGATGTTATATGATTAAGAAAGAATATGATGCATTTAAACATACTGTATCTGAAGTATCTATGGGATGCCCAGTAGAGGTTCAGGCTAAAAAGGAAAGCATTTACTGGCTGTTTTTTTTTTTTTGAGGTATCAGGGATTGAACCCAGGACCTCATACATGAGAAGAAGGCACTCAGCCACCAAGTTACATCCGCTCCCTAATGATACTAAGTTTTTCCATTTGTTTTTAGGAGGTATCGAGGATCAAACCTGGGACCTCATATATGGGAAGCAGGTGCTCAATCACTTGAGCTACATTCACCCCTCCCCTCCCCCCATTTACTGGCTTTTGGTGTTTATTTTTCACCTTAGGGCTGAAATTCACCTGGTATAAATCAGTGTGGCTGTATTAGTTGCTAAAATACTGAAATATTGCATACTCATTGGTAAGTGGTCACACCCCCAAATCCCAAAGTGCCTCCCCCAGCTGCCCTGCCTTTCCTTGGACTGCCATAGCACCGCACAATCCGTCAACTAAAGGTTAATACCTGGCACAGAAGTGGACCTCCAAGACACTGCCCCAGCACAGTAGTGTCTCCTCTCTGCTCCAGTTGTTAAAGTTTTACGTATAACTCCTGCTTACAGATCATGAAGGCTGAACACGTTTTGCACTCATCTGTGGTCCTTAGCCTATGTCATGACTTTCCACAACCTGGTCCCGAACTGCCCTTCCAGTCTGAGTACCTCCTCTTCTTTTCTCTGCTTCAGGCAATCTGAACTACTTACTGCTCCCTGACACCTTAACAATTTCTCATCTTCATTTCTGTGTAATCGTTACTCAGAAAGACTTTCCTATGTTCTCTGCACATTCTATGTTTTATTCATCTTTCAAGGCCAGTTCATTTTCTCCTTCTACCAGAAAGCCCCCACCATCTAGAAGTGATCACTCCCAACTTAAAATAACCATCCCCCTCTAATGAAACATATCACTTCCTTTCTTATATCAGGGATATCTTAGTACTTTCTATAAAAGCTTCATTCCCAGAAAGCAGATTTCCATCTGGGTTTTCTGTTTATCTTCCACAATGCCTGGCACTGAATCTTTCTTATAGTGGATAGAAAATAAATAATTGTTGAATAAATGAAAGTATGAATCTAAATTAAAGGACTTTACCAATTATTTTTGGTTTATAGTTGCTAACAGTTTAATCAAGCTTTGGAATGTCTAGAAAAATATCATACTCAAATGAAAATCTCCGAGTCTTATATCTATAATATTTTATTTCATGCCAAAAAAAAAAACCCACAACAAAACAACACACAACTCCTCCCCAATAAAAGGCAGAAATATTTGCTGACTTTGAGTACTAACGCATTTGGTACTTTCAGTTGTGTTTTGGTCATCTTCCTTAATGTAAAATGGTAATGGCAATGCACCATTATCTGCACTGGCTTCAATTAATCTTTCAGAAATGCTAGGGAAACGGACTTGGCCCAGTGGTTGGGGCGTCCGTCTACCACATGGGAGGTCCGTGGTTCAGACCCCAGGCCTCCTTGACCCGTGTGCAGCTGGCCCATGCGCAGTGCTGATGCGCGCAAGGAGTGCCCTGCCATGCAGGGGTGTCCCCTGCGTACGGGAGCCCCACGCGCAAGGAGTGCGCCGCATAGGGAGAGCCGCCCAGCACGAAAGAAGGTGCAGCCTGCCGAGGAGTGGCGCCGCCCACACTTCCCATGCTGCTGATGACAACAGAAGCAGACAAAGAAACAAGACCCAGCAAATGGACACAGAACAGACAATTGGGGGGGGGGGGAAATTAAATAAATAAATAAATCTTTTAAAAAAAAAATGCAAGAGCAGAGCTTTTCTTGTAAGGAGTGTTGCACGATTTCCTCTACTGCAGCAAATCAAGCTTCTGTTGTAACACTGGCAGCATAGAATGAGTCACTGCTTTGTTGCTTTGGCCGGGACAAAGTGTTTCCTGAAGTCAGATACAAGTGCCGAATGCCTAATGGAACCCTGGTGTCTATAACCTCTCTAAAAAATTCGCTATCCTAATGCCTTTGGTAGATGTAAAGTGAAAACCAAACTTCCACTGTTTGATTGAGGTAGCACACAATTTGCATGTAAGATCATTGGTATGTAGACGTATTCCTTTCTTAGCATAGACCTCATTGCTTTTGTCTCTGTTCTTTTAAATAAGATTCGGACAAAATATAGGCTCAGCCTTCATCTGCTGTGCCAAGAAGTAACGTCTGGCATTTGCCCTGGGTAGACACTGGAGGAGAGACGCTTGGGCGAGAGGCAGTGCTGAGACCTGCA
Organism: Dasypus novemcinctus; assembly: GCF_030445035.2. NCBI lineage: Eukaryota > Metazoa > Chordata > Mammalia > Cingulata > Dasypodidae > Dasypus > Dasypus novemcinctus. The sequence goes on along the minus strand of NC_080673.1, from coordinate 151,608,519 downwards.
GGGTACCTATGGTTGTGGTTGCCAGCCCCAACCTGCTGACCTGGACACCCAGCGCAAGCTCATCCTCTGCATTGCAGTGCTCAGTGAGTCTTGATTTTGTCAGAAATAGGGGGTATGAATCTTCCCAGAGATACTATTTTCCTCTCCTCCAAAACTAGGAAATGCTGAATGGAGCAAACATATCTAATCTCCCCTCTCTCATCTCCTCTCTTTTTCATTGAAATCTTTTTAATGAAAAGATTATGTATCTTCACCTAGGGCCATAAGCAGAAGGTGAATATCAATGAAATTAGTTGATGCGTAACTTCAGGGTGGGGAAAGAAAGCCTGCACAGCAGCACGGCACCAGGTGGCAGCTATGCTGTTGTGCAGTGTTTCTCAGAGCAACTGTCAGAAACAGAATTCTAGATTGGATACTCCATTGGCTGTTTTCTCCTTACTGGAATTAGAACTATGTCAAAAGCGAACCCAACGGTATCTGTGCCTAACCTGTCTCAGACTATAGAAGTTTTTTATCATATACCAAATGCTCTGCTGAGCTCGTTGAGTGGGACATGCCCACCCCATATTGCAGGGTCTCTGGCTGGGATAATTTACCAGACAGAAAAATCTCATCTGCCTGATGGGAAAGCTTTCGACTTCAGTGAGCCCAGAAGGTAAGTGTACTGAATTTGAAGGAAAGGGCGTGGATTTGCCCCCTGAAATTGGGAGCAGTTTTCTACAGTAGTATATCCCCCAAATGCTCTGTTATTATTAGTAAAGAACCTAAGTACTAAAAAAGGTTAGAGTGCACTCAGGGTTGGTCCTTCGTAAATCACCGTCACTTACCTCCATTTTAATAGGCTGTGTTAAATATAAGAGAAAGGGCAAGAGAGTTGCACATAATCCAAACTTTGTGCTCTTGTCACCCTCCTCTATCACATGGAGAGTGGGAGCGGTAAGGCTGAAAACCACTGTTGTACAAAGTACATCCTCTCTCTGCCTCACAAGCCCAGGTGTAGATAGCATCTTGTGAAGCTCTTAAGTCTTTCTTGCTAGCTCAGTCCTACTCTATGAATCACTGTCCTCTTGATAGCCTTTTCCTGTGTTATGAGTAATCGATAATAAATATGTTAGCCCCTTTTCTTGCTTTGTGGTCTGGCAGTTGTTGAGAGACAGCTGACTGTAACTTGGAACTCTAAAGAAAAGCCTATTTTAGCTTTCAGAGTTACATGAGGGATCTCAACTCCTACCCCCTTTCCCCATATTTGGAAGCCTTACAGTTGATAACCAGGAGTGGAAAACTTACCTAGAGAGTCCTGTTGTTAAGCCTGGAGAAGATTTTACATGGGATGCCTCAGCTTACAACATCCCACAGTGTTTTATCAAGATAAATATTGTAGGAGAGTGGATTCTCAAGGCTGAGGAGTCTATATGCTATACCACCCAAATAAGTAAATGAAAAAAAAATCGCAGAAGTGCCAGAATGAGAATTAGTCTTTCAAGTGGCAGTACTGTGGGATCCCACTAGAGAACACTCAGCTTATCATCTTGGTACAGGCTGTTGCAGACAACCCAGGAGCATTATTTGTTTCCCACTGGAAAGTCAAGATCATTGTGGAGGACTGTACAGTGCAGTTTGTTTTCAGGGAGCTGCCTTCATTCAAATTATTAGAAAATAGTTCTCAAAATAACTCTTGCTCTGAGTTAGAGCAGGCATCTGACTAGGAAAAATGCACATTTGAGGAACCTAGCCTTGCCCGTACATTGACGGCTCTGTGCTCTAAACTTTAGCAATGAATCTGCTCATGTTTGGAGGGCTAGAACTACAATTCAGTACTGTATTTCTTAAATGCCTACTTTGTTCCCACCACAACTAGGTAGGTCACTTGAGGCGTACAAAGAAGCAGAGGACACAAACCCTGCTCTCATGAAGCTTACAGTCTGCTTGGAAAGGTAACATAAACATGGAATTTTTAAAAAGCAAGACACAAACAAGGCTCAAGGCATTATTTAAAGGCAATAAATTTTACTGTAATATCAGGTACCTACCTTGGCAGTTGTCTTTCAGAGACTGCTAAAGCCTCCATCTCTGCAAAGTCCTCTTGGATCATTTTGGAGGTCGGAGGACACCTCTTCTGAATGTGCATATTTGCTCTTAACTCTAGAGCTCTTAACACCGTACCTGTGGAGTTTAGTGCTATTACTAGGATACAGGTTGGTTTTTAACCCAATGAGGAAAAAACACAATGCCTTATCTCATGGTTCTTTAAATGCTAGTTTTAAGTTATATATATGCCTATTATTTCCTATGTATCTGATATATTACAAAGATTACTAGATTATTAGCTTGCCTAGGCATGTAGCAACTTGAAGGCAGGGTTAACATAATATTTTCACTACCCAAAACACTACCATATGCCAGTGAGATTTAACATATTCTGGGATTGGAGTGAAATGAGGTAAAAGAAACTATTAATGGAAACAGATGTGGCTCAACCAATTGGGCTCCCTTCTACCATATAGGAGGTCCCGGGTTTGATGCCCAGGGCCTTCTGGTGAGGGCAACCTGGCCCACCTGGAGTGCTGGCCCACACAGGAATGAAGCCCCACACAGGAGTGCCACCCTGTGTGGGAAGGCTGCCCCGTGTGGGAAAGCCGCCCCATGCAGGAGTGCCAACCAACACAGAAAGCTGGTGCAACAAGAGGACACAACAAGAGATACAGAGGAGAGAAAATAAAATGTAGCAGAACAGGGAGCTGAGGTGGCACAAGAGAGTAATTGCCTCTCTCCCACTCTGGAAGGTCCCAGGATTGGTTCCTGGAGCCGCCTAATGAGAATACAAGCAGACACAGAAGAACACACAGCGAATGGACACAGAGAGCAGACAACAGGGGGAATGGGGGAGGAGGGATAAATAAAATAAATCTTTAAAAAAAAGAAACCATTAATATTTTCTATTTCCTAAGTATTTTTCCTTTTTTTCTTTCTTCCATTTTTCTGTTCTGTTTCCTTATATCCTGCTCTTCTCTTCCTCATCACCTTTTCCCTTTTCATACTTAGAAATGCCATATAATGGTCAGATACATCCATTCATTAATTCAACAAATTTTTAAATATTATCTAGTACTATAATGGTTAATATTTTTGAGTCCTTACTATGTACCATTCTGCTAAGTGCTTTATATGCAATATCTAATTTATCCTTATAAGTGAAAGGTATGTATTATTATATCCCTATTTTACAGTCAAGAAAACAGAAATTTAAGAGATTATGGAATTTGCCCAAGTCTCATGGTAAGAGAATTGAGACAAACTCAGTGTCTGACTTCAGAGCTCATATGCCTTACCTATAGTGAGGGCCAGTCTAGCTGGCTTGACACATTTTTTTATAACGGAACAAAATGGTTAAAAGCATGGTCTTGCGAATTAGACAGAGTTGGTTTAAATCTCAGCACTGCTGCTTATTAACTGTGTAATACTGGGCAAACAATTTAGTCTCCCTGAACCTCAGTTTCCTTGTGTATAATAAATATATGGGAGTGTATAAAATATGGGCATTGTGAAAATTAAATGAAATATTACATGTAAAACTTTGTGACATAGCCAAAGTTTAGCAAAGTTTACTATTACTATTATTATTTATTGGATAAATTCCCCCCCCTTGGTAATCAACCTCATTTGATTACAAAAAATTCTGATAAGTCTTGAACTGTCCGTGGTAACTATTGGGAATTTATTATGAAAGAATATATCTAAAGATTCCTTGAATCCATTTATATCATCATCCTCTGTAACTTCTGAGGGTTAGTAACAAGTTCTAAAGTTTCCTACATGATGTGTAAAGGAGCATAATACAGTTCTTACCTCTAATGGTTCCAGAATGATCTTCATCAATCTTTCATCTGAAATCCTGGTGCTTATTAAATATTTTGGATATTGGTCTAGGAAATGAATCCTTGAAAAACTGATGGAGAGGAATACAATTTCCCTTAACAGTCTAGGTCTTCTGACTTGAGCCCCTACCTGGTCTTGTGGTTCTCAGAGTTGAGAGACCTGGTTTCCTTGCTCACTGACCTAACTGAGCTAGCTTAACTTCTCTAGTCTGTTGTGGAAGTTAAGTAGGCACTCTTTACCATCACTCACAACTACTTGAAGTTGTTATGAGAAAGTCACTCTGAAAATATCAAGTGATGCAATTCAGCAGAAATGAATCTGGTACACGCAGATTTGATTTCCCTTTACCCAGCAGGAATTTTATATTAAAGGTAAAGTATATATACAAAAGGTAAAGAATAATACTTTTTAAAAGTTTTGCTCCAAATTATGAGTTTTTGACTGAGGCTTAAAACCAAAATCAGCAGCCACTAAGGCTCAAGTTTAATAAAGCTTTCTTCCTTAAGTAAGAAATGGAAGATTTTGTTTAACTCTGAGATAGAGTTTTGGTACTTGAGAAGCAAATTATCAAAGCCAATGTGGGGATTACAACAGCATGAGCATCATTTCTGGCTTTGGCAGTGTCAAAGAGCTTATTTAATCACTTTGGCAGCTTCAGGCTTTGGAATGCTTTCTCATCTTCAATTAGTCAAAGTGACTGCCATGTATGCAGTGGGTTTGTGTAGATAAAAATTGGTTTTGTTGCATCTAAATGTCTAACTTGCTGGGAAGTGTGGTAATTTTTCTTGATCAGTGTTTCTCAAATACTTTACTTGAACCAGAGCAAGAAATATGTTTTATATCAGAAATATGCATATACGAGGTTGTGTGTGGGTAGTGGGTATAAATCAGTAGTTTGAGGGCCTGCTTTCCACCATGCACAAGGTCCTGGGTTCAGTCCAAAAAGGAACACACACAAATTGGAAACAAATGTTTAATGAAGTACTGCTCACTCTTGAACCTGTAATTCACTCTATTTCTATTCCTCTCCTCTTTTCTTATTTAATTTTAAAAGAATGCTGGTCATGATCCACTAACTTAATTGCAGGATCCACTAAATGAGCTATAACCCACTATTTGAAAAACAATGATCTTAAGGATCCCCCTTAGTCCAAAGGCTACCTCACCTCCCTGGGCTTCACATGCCTTCAAGAGTAGGTTTTACACCCTCTCTTCAGTTTATCCATAATACTCACACTTATCACCATTACTACCATCGCTCCTACCACTGAACTCTTTGGACCCTTGGGTAGAGAGAGTCTCATCAGCTGCTGCCAGGGTTTTTTCCCCTAGCAAGACTCCAACTTTTTCTCACAATGCTTGAAAAACCTAGTGAATTTTGAAAAATAACTTTTCTTTTTCTAAGTTTTTGATTGTTAGCTGAAGTCAGGAACTCAGGGATTTCTGCAGTATGCCAATTCTACCTCAATGCTCTGTACATAATGGGACACAGATTATAGTCACTGTTTGGTTGTGGTCTCAGATCTGAGCACAATGTAAATAGAGCTCTTGCAGAAGTAGTGCTGACCTACGGTAGACAGAATATCTCTGGGTCTCCGTAGATGGCCTGAGTTCAGTATAAACGATATAAATTTGGAGGGTTATTAGTACAGCCAGAGCCTAGGCAGGGCAGGTATTCTTGAAGCAGGGACATTCAAGACACCAAGGAAAGCAGACAGGAACTTTCAGGGTCAGCAGAATTTGGGTGGACTTTTGATGCCTATAGCAGTCTGCATTTGTGTCATTGGCCCAGAAGACATGGTGTCTGAGGCCCAACTGGCTTTGCTCCTAAGAAAAGAGCCTCAGGACTCTTAAGGAACCCTCAGTGGTTAATGTAATCCCTGATCTCTTAGTGTTGGGTCTGAAGGCAGGTCTGCATATTTTGTCCAGATATGAGACTCGCACATTAGTTCAGAAAACTTCACTGGGTGGCGGTGGGATGATGAGGTTTGGGGATTCAGATTCCAGGACTGTGCCACTATTCTTTCTTTGTCAGTATTTTCATTCCCTGGGGTAGGGACTTTGATCCTGACTTGAAGAGGCAGATGGATTTGCTTCTTTGACACTTGAAGACTAAGTTATTGCCTTCTCCCAAAATTGGAAGGTCATTTATTTTGCTAAATAGACACAATAGTAACAAAACAAGCATAGAGCATAGAGATAAACCAGGAAATGGAGAAAGCATAACAAATGTAATAAACAGATAATTTAAGAAAAGATTTGTAAATCATCTGTACCAGAATATATTCTAAATTTACCTGGTTTGTTAAAGAAAATGCTATACTTAGGAGCTCAGTCCTGAAATTACAACCTTTAAAAGTCACTATCTTTAACAAGTAGAATAATGATTCTCCAACATGCAGAATATCTTAATATCTGAAGCTTGGTTTATTCTGATGATATGTTTTGTTCTATAATGAAACTGGTCTGACCTTGGTATTGTTTTCTGTCCAACAGTCAAAATCATTCTGAGTCAGAGTCCTAAATAGTTCCTTACTGATTTAAATTTTAGATGAATACACTATTAGTTAACAATTTTTAAAATCCTATTATACATCTTTAAGGATTCTGTTATTGATAATCAATTTCTCTTTGTTTTTGAGATCCACTAATACAATAATATGCCATCTGTATTAGTCAGGATAGGCCAACCTGTGCTGCTGTAATAAAATATGAATTTCAAAATATCAGTTACATAAAACAATAAAAGTTAATTTCACACTTACACAGATAATTTCACAGATACAATAGGTCTTCTAGGGGTGTGTGTGTGTGTCTGTGTATCTGTGTCTGTTTTCCAAGTAGTGATTTAGGAATCCAGGCTCCTTCTTACCTGTGTCCCTGTCCTCCTGGAGTTCTTGCTTCCAGCCACAGGGAAGAAAGTAGAGGTGGGGAAGAAAAAGAGGAAGAGACTATGAAAGATCACAGAGGACTTTTAAAGGACCAGGTCTGGAAGTGACATACCTCACTCCTACTTACATCCAATGGCCAGAATTTGTTGACTTGCAATCTTCCCCTGTGTTCATGAGGAAAATGGAAACAGTCTGGTGACTATAATCATTGACTCTACACCACACTCTAATATACCCCAAATAAAATGTTTATCAGTTCTTTTTAAAATGTCCAATATAAACTGGAATTGGGATGCTTGGGCTTAAGGGTGTGTCTCTCACTCATTTTTAAATTATAATTTTATTGAGGGATAATTTCCATAAAATAAACAGCAGTCACTTAAGGTGTAAAATTTCAAGTGTGTACACCCAAGAAACCACCACCAGAGTCAAAATACATTACATCGTCATTATCCCCCAACATTTCCTTGTTCCCCTTTGCAATCATCCCTCCCTCCGTCTCCTGCCCCAGCCAACCAATAATGTTTTCTTTCAGTTAACTTTTGAGATAGAGTAGTGCGTATGAATATCGTTTAAGTAAGAAGTATTACTGAAGATAAACATATGAAATTGAAATAGCAGTTAATGATATGGGAATTATAATTTCAAGGTTATAATTTGTGAATGTCCACAAAATCTGTGGTTTTGGAGTATTTGTCATTATTGTTTGTAATCATCAAAAACTTGGTGAATCTAATTTGCTAGCTAAAATTTCATTCTCTTCATTAAAACTTGTTATATTTGCTTTTCTTGCCTATAACATCTCTTTAGCCCCCTGAAACAGTTCATAAATTTTTAGAGTTTGAAGGGACCTTAGACAGTACCTAGATCAGTTACCTCAATTTACAGATGTGGAAAGTAAATTACTGAGAACCTAGAAAATGGCAAAGTTGATTTTACCCGAATCTCCAAAAATTCTGAGACTTGTTTCCCCATATTACACTGTTTCTTGAAGTAAAGAACATTTCTCCTAGTAATTAAGAAATACTAAATGAAAATGTGATAGTTTCAGCCACTGTTCATGAATGCAGTGATGCTAAAAATAATAATAATAATGAAAATAGAGCAAAATAAAATAAATCCCTCCGAGATATGTCCCAAGGGGGTTCATTTAGGTAACAAAATTTGAGCCATAATGTGTATGGTTCAAGGGACCTGACTTGAGGGTACCCGTGTTAGTTGTGGAGCTTCTTGGCTCTCCCCAAGGGCTTTGGACAATGAGTTATGTGTAAAGCTGTGCATTTCTAAGATACCTGTCAACACAGTATCTACAGTGCCTCACAAAAATGATTCCTGAACACAAAAAGATAAAAGACTGCTTCGATTTATTTATTTTTTTCTTATTCTGGCATTGTAGGAGCCCTGAGGTGAACAGTCAAAGAAGTAACATGTTCAAGATACAGGCAGGAATTTAAATCATTGACCTCAGACCTTTAAAATTGGAAACCTATCTATTCCACCTATATCTGGAACACAAATTAATTGAAAGGTTCTACAAAACAGGTAGCAGCGGTATCTTTTTTTTTTCCCTAGAATGGGATAATGCCAGAGCTAATCCATTACAAGTCTGAGCTGTTGCCTAGGAGTTAGTCTGGGAGAGAAATCTAGTTGGAGGACAGTGATTCTCAAAGGAATGCCTCGTCTGAGTGTAAAGGCTGTCCAATGAGAAAAGAAGAAGGAACCACAAGAAAAAAACTTAGCGCAGGAGAATAGGGTTAGAATCAAGGAAAAATAGGCGGACAAACCTGACTGACACAGTCTGGAATACCGAGACATATGACAAAATTTCATTTGAAAATCTTTTAAAACAGGGTGGGTTTGTTGTTGTTGTTGTTGTTGTTGTTTTTCCTAATTCTCAGAAATGATTTCAGTGTAACATTACCTACAAATAGGCCCAGAAGACCAGGTAACTTCTTATTCCTTTCCTAATCCATCTAAACAGCAAGGGCTCCATTTGCTTCCACTTGGGTCTCTATTTCATGAACTCCTCTATTCAATAAGCAAAAAAGCACTTTGCCAGATGGACCTAAGAAATGATAGTGTCACTTTAACCCTGGTTTACCTCCCACTGGTATAATCTAGAATTCCTGCTAAATTCTTCAAGAATCTGATGCTCACATGGTAGAACAAGTGACTTTTGCCCTTTTTCTCTAAGAATTCTTTTATACTTAGGCATGGTTTAAGAATTTGACCTGAAACTTACCTTTAACCCAGTGAGAACTAAGATTACATCTGCCTCTAGGTTAAAAAGAAGAAGAAGAGAGGGAGGGGCAAGATGGCAGCAGAGTTAGGAGCTTCAAGAGTCGCTTGTCCTACAGGGCAGTTAGTAATCACCCATAGCTATCTAAAGCACCTGTTCAGGGAGCCCAAGAGATCAGAAGAACATCCTGAATATCCTTGAAAGTATGGAAGGAAGAGACTGCCCATCTGCAATGAAGTTGTGTGAGTAGAGCCCTCCATACCCAGAGGCTGGTGCCAGTCATCCACTGGTGGTGCAAACTACCTCAGGAGATATTCCATGGCTGGAGTTGGAAGTTCCATTTCCCAAAAACAGGGATGGAAAATGGTTGAGCAGCGACTTGAGCTACTGATTAGGAAATGTGGTAGGGTGAAGTATAATCCTAAGAACAGCTAAAGTTTGAACATGTCCAAGTCAGAATGAGTCTAGTAACCACCATTTTGACTCTGCCCTGGCTTGAGGGGAAGCAGGGCTTATTGAAAATCACAGTGATGATAAGGACTGGCTTCTTTCCACCCAGACTGGATTGCAACCCTAGCCTAGGCCCCAGCACCACCTCCAATAGGGAGGAAGCTGTCGGAACCTGCACCACCTTCTGGCAACTGCACACACTTTTGACCTACATGATAACTGGACTGTTGGGCTCCTGTGGATCCACCCCCACCCCCAATAAGACAAGAGGAAGCCAGTATTTCCCTAGCCTCTCTAGCACCTACAGGCTCTTTCGACTCACATGTACTGGTTAATAGAGTGCCTTCAGTTCCATCCCTACCCCTCTCCCATAAAATAGAAGGGAAACTGTGTTTCCTCAGCCTCTTTGGACAAATACAGGTGCTTTTGGCCCACACAGTCTGGTTTGTTGAGTGCCTGGGACTATACCACCGCCTCCACACCTCCCACACATACACACCCATAGCATAGGAGAGGGCTGGTTGTTTTTGCATTGTCTCTGGGCAACTGCGTGCGCTTTTGGCCCATACAGACTGGTTTGTCAAGTGCCTTAGATTACATTTCCTCCAACCCTCCATAGGATAGGAGGGGGTTGGTGTTTTCCCAGCCTCTCTGGGCAGCTATAGGTGCTTTTGGCCCACATGAACTAGTTTGTTGGACACCTGTGGTTCCATCCTCATCTTCAGCCTTATAGGCACTTATGGCCCAGATGTTACATTTTGGGGCACTCTGGAGAGTCCATCACCCACCCCTGGCATGGAAGGATGGGGGCCAGAGCTATGTTAATATACCTGGTCAACTGCTGTCAGTTTTGACCTGCAATGCTTAATTTGCTGCCCACACCTACAGCTCAATCCCAGCCCAGGCAAGGAAGGAAGGGGTGTAAAGCTTCATCATTCTTTCTGGGCAACTAAAGTTAGCCTTGGCCTGCACAGCCTAGATTACTATGTAGAGCTCTGCATCTGTCCCTACCTCTGGCAGAGGAGAAAGGTAGGAGAAGCTTCATCAGTTCCTGGGGCAAAATGGGCAGCTTCAGCCTCCATGGCTTACAGTGCCAACTACATCCTTGGCTCCTACTACACAATCAGCAAGGGAGAAAGGATTAGAAAGCCTTAACCTAAAGAGAGAAACTGCACCCAGAATAAATACATCTAGTAAGCCAGAGGCCAAGACACCAACAAAAAACTACAATCATACCAAGAAACAGGATGATATGGCCCAGACAAAGGAAAAACGTAAGCTTCCAGATGACATAAAGGAGCTGGAGACAACTAATCATAGATGTTCAAACAAATCTCCTTAATAAATTAAGTGAGATGGCTAAAGAGATGAGGACATTAAGAAGACACTGGGTGGATATTACGTACATCCAGTGAGTAGCTGGCGGTCTTCAGTCTTGCCGGTTTGTGTGTTCTGAGAGGGTCGAGACCGCCGCCATTGGAGCAGCCCCTGGGCCACTCGGAGAATGAGGCTCACCAACGAGAGTGAATTGCCCATGGCCCTGAAGCTTCCAAGTGTGAGCTCTCGAACCAGGCCTAGGGGCTGCTTATCCAGAACTCCCCCACTTCAGGTAGTAAGCATTAATAATGTCTTTCATCTTTGAATGGATCTACAGTGGCTTTGGCAGTGTGCTCCAGTTCCTAGGACTCTACAAGAAATCTGGAAAACTTGTATTCTTGGGTTTGGACAATGCGGGCAAAACCACTCTTCTACCCATGCTCAAAGATGACAGATTGGGCCAACATATTCCAATGCTACATCCAACTTCAGAAGAGTTGACAATTGCTGGAATGACTTTTACAACTTTTGATCTTGGTGGGCATGAGCAAGCACATTGGGTTTGGAAAAATTACCTCCCAGCAATTAATGGGATTGTCTTTCTGGTGGACTGTGCAGATCATTCTTGCCTCATGGAATCCAAAGTTGAGCTTAACGCTTTAATGACTGATGAAACAATATACAATGTGCCAATCTTATACTTGGGTAACAAAATTAACAGAACAGATGCAATTAGTGAAGAAAAACTCCGTGAGATATTTGGGCTTTATGGACAGACCACAGGAGAGGGGAATGTGACCCTGAAGGAACTGAATGCCCGCCCCATGGAAGTCTTCATGTGCAGGTTGCTCAAGAGGCAAGGCTACGGCGAGGGTTTCCTCTGGCTTTCCCGGTATATTGACTGATGTTTGGACAGTGAAAATGAAAGAGTTTTACTTCTCTGGAAAAAAAAGAAAGAAGACAATGACGACGACACTGGATGAGTACAAAGAAAAATTTGAAAGCATGCTCAGAAAACCAGCAGATCTTAAGGAAATGAAAGGCACAATAAATGAGATTAAAAATACAATGTAGTCATGTAACAGCAGATTTAGGGAGGCAGAAGTGAGCTTGAAGACATGGCCTCTGGAAAAAAAAAAAACATACAAAAGAACAGATAAAGAAAAAATGGAAAAAATTTAGTCTCAGAGAGCTAAATGACAGCAAGAGACGTGCAAGCATACATGTCTCATGGGTGTCCCAGAAAAAGAGGAGAAGGGAAAAGGGGCAAAAGGAGTATCTGAAGAACTAATTGTAGAAAATTTCCCAACCCATTTGAAGGACAAAGCTATCCATGTCCAAGAAGAACAATGTACTCCCATCCAAATAAATAGGAATAGACCTATTCTGAGACACATACTGGTGAGAATGTCAAATACCAAAGACAGAATTCTGAAAGCAGCGAGAGAAAAGCAATGCTTCACATACAAGGGACACCCAATAAGATTAAGTGCTGATTTTTCATCAGAAACCATGGAGACAAGAAGGCAGTGGTATGACATATTTAAGATACTACAAGAGAAAAACGACCAGCCAAGAATCTCATATCTGGAAAGATTGTCTTTCAAAAATGAGGGTGCAGTAAGCAGATGTGGCTCAAGCAATTGGGCTCTCATCTACCACATACGAGGTCCAGGGTTTGACACCCAGGGCCTCCTGGTGAAGGCACACTTGCCCAAGTAGTGAGCTGGCCCACATGGAGTGCCATCCCATGAAGGAGTGCTGCCCTGCCCAGGAGTGCTGGCCCATCGGGGAGCTGGCACACCAAGAAGACACAACAGGAAGAGACATGGAGGAGAGACAGTAAGAGACATGGGAGACCAGGGAGTTGAGGTGGCACAAGAGAATGGTAACCTCTCTCCCACTCCAGAAAGTCCCAGGATCTGTTCCCAGAGCCACCTAATGAGAATACAAGCAGACACAGAAGAACATACAGCAAATGGACACAGCAAGCAGACAATGGAGGGAGGGGGGAGAAAGAAATAAATCTCTCTTTTTTTAATTAGGGTAAGTTTAGAATATTCACAGATAAACAGAAATTTATAGTGTTTGTAACCAAGACATTGGCTTTGCAGGAAATACTTGTAGCAGTTTGATATTATCAGTGAATTCCAAAAAGAAATATTGGATTATGTTTGTAACTGATCTTTTCCTCTGGGCATATTAGATTATACTGGATTCATAGGTTTACTTGATTAAGTAATTACATAAACCTCTTGTGCCAGTAAGGCATTGAGTCCCTATCCTTTGGTGGGTGGGGACTCACAGATAAAAGGCATAACAAAGGAAAGAGCTGAGGGTTTTTGATGTCGGAATTTTGATGTTGGAGTTTGATGCTGAAGCCTTAAGCTGGAACCCCAGGAAGTAAGCACGCAAAGGAAAGAGAAGCAAGCCCCAGGAAGGGAGGTACCCAGGAAGCCTGAACCCTTGCAGATGTTGGCAGCTATCTTGCTCCAACATGTGAAAATAGACTTTGGTGAGGGAAGTCATTTATGCTTTATGACCTGGTATCTGTAAGCTCCTACCCCAAATAAATGCCCTTTTTAAAAACCAACCAATTTCTGGTATTTTATATCAGCACCCCTTTGGCTGACTAATACAATACTAAAGGGAGTGCTATAGTCCGAAAAGAAAAGACAGGAGAGAGAGGCTTGGAAGAGAGTCTAGAAATGAAGATGATATCAGTAAAAGTAATTAAAAGTATAAAAAGAGTTGTGAAAATAAAATATGACAGATAAAAGGCAAAGGTCAAAAGGAGTCAATTAAGAACTAAACTCCCCAATCAAAAGACACAGACTGGGAAGCAGATGTGGCTAAAGTGATTGAGTGCCTGCTTCTCACATGGGAGTTTCCAGGTTTGGTTCCTGGTTCCTCCCGAAAATAAAAAAAAAACAACAAGCAAAACAAACAAAAAACTAACTTGGGAACTGATGTGCCTCAGTGGTTGATCTCCAGTTTCCCACATACAAGATCCGGAGTTCAATCCCCATCCCCTAGTACCTCAAGGGAAAAAAAAAAAGACAGACTAGAAGAATGGATATGAAAATATGAGCCAGCTATATGCTGTCTACAAGAGACTCACCTTAGACCCAAAAATACCAATAGATTGAAAGTGAAAGGCTGGAAAAAGATATTCCATGAAGGTAGTAACAAAAAAACAACAACAACAAAAAACCCTGGCTTAGCTATGCTTATATTGGATGAAATCAATTTTAAAAGCAAAACTTTTTAGAGACAAGGAAAGACATTATATATTAATAAAAGGAAAAATTCACCAGGAAGAAATAACAATCATACATGTATATGCACCTAAACAGGATGCCCCAAATTCACCAGGAAGAAATAACAATCATACATGTATATGCACCTAAACAGGATGCCCCAAATTACATGAGGCAAACACTGGCAAAACAGAAAGGAGAAATAGATGTATCTACAATAATAGTTGGAGACTTCAATACACCAGTCTCAGTTATGAGCAGAACATCTGGGAAGAGAATCAAAGAAACAGAGAACTTGAATAATATGATAAATGGACTAAACCTAATAGACATATAAAGAACATTGCACCCTAAAACAGCAGGATATTACATTCTTCTCAAGTGCTCGTGGATCTTTCTCCATGATAGACCATATGATTGGTCTCAAAGCAGATCTCAGTAAATTCAACAAGATCAAAATTATACAAAACACTTTCTCTGATCATATGGATTAAAGTTGGAAATCAACAAGAGGCAGGAAAAGGAAAAATTCACAAATACATAGAGATTAAACAACACACTCTTAAATAATTAGTGGGTCAGAGAAGAAATTGTGAGAGAAATCAATAAATGTCTCAAGATGAATGAAAACAAGAACTCAACATATCAGAACCTATGGAATGCAGCAAAGGCAGTGCTGAGATTGAAATTTACAGCCCTCAGTGCTTAAAAAAAAAGAAGAAAGAGCTAAAATCATTGACCTAACTACACAGCTGGAGGAACTAGAAAAAAGAACTGAAAACTATTCCTAAAGCAGCAGAAGAAACAAAATAATAAACATCAGGCAGAAATAAATGAAACTGAGAACAAAAACAACAGTAGAGGAAATTAGCAAAACCAAAAATTGGTTCTTTAAAAAGACTAATAAAATTGACAAACCCTTAGCTAGACTGACCAAGAAAAAAAGAGAAGATGCAAAGAAATAAAATAAAAAATGAAAATGCAGACATTACTACTGACCCCACAGAAATAGAAGAGCTCATAAGAGGATACTATGAACACCTGTACACCAACAAACTAGACAATGTAGATAAAATGAAAAAATTCCTAGGAATGTACAAACAACCTACCCTGACCCCAGAAGAAATGGAAGACTTCTACAAACCAATCACAACTAAAGAGATTTTAACAGTCATCAGACAGTTCCCCAAAATGAAAGCCCAGGACCAGGTGGTTTCACTGATGAATTCTACCAAGCATTCAAAGAAAATTTAATACCAATCTTACTCAAACTCTTCTAAAAACTGAACAATAAGAAATGCTACCAAACCCATTCTATGAAACCAATGTCACCTCAATACCAAAACCAAATAAAGATAGCATGAAAAAAGAAAATTACAGACCCATTTCCCTAATGAATACAGATGCAAAAATCCTCAACAAAATACTTGTTAATCAAATCCAACAACACATTAAAGGAATTATTCATCATGTCAAGTGAATTTTATACCAGGCATGCAAGGGTGGTTCAGCACAAGAAAATTAATCAGTATAATACACCACAATAATAAACCAAAGAAGAAAAATCACATGATCCTATCAGTTGACATAGAAAAGGTATTTGAGAAAATACAGCATATTTTCTTGATAAAAATACTGTAAAACCATTGTCTATGAGGTGCAGAGGTGCCCAAAGATGTACTTACCAAATCCAATGGATGTGTCATGATGATGGCAACGAGTGTTGTTGGGGGGGGAGAGGGGGGGTGGGGGGGTGGGGTTGAATGGGACCTCACATATATATTTTTAATGTAATATTATTACAAAGTCAATAAAAAAAAAAAAGGAAAAAAAAAAAAGGAAAAAAAAATACTGTAAAAGATAAGAATTGAAGGAAACTTTCTCAAAGTAATAAAGACCATATATGAAAAACCCACAGCTAACATTGTAATCAATGGTGAAGACTGAAAGCTTTCCCATTGAGATTGGGAACAAGACAAGGATGCCTACTGTCACTGCTCTTGCTCTAGTACTAGAGGTTCTAGCAATAGCAATCAGGCAAGAAAAAGAAATAAAAAGTATCTAGATTCGAAAGGAAGAAGTAAAACTTTTGCTATTCAAAGATATGATCCTATGCCTAGAAGTCCTCAAAAATCTGCAACAAAACTGCTAGAGCTAATAAACGATTTCAGCAGAGTGTCAGGATATAAGATTAATATGCAAAAAATTCAGTGATGTTTCTATATACTAGTAATGAGCATTCTGAGGAGGAAGTCGGGGAAAAATTCCATTTACAATAGCAATTAAAAGAATCAAAAGAAAGGACCTAACTGAGGATGTAAAGCACTTGTCAGAAAACTACAATGCATTGATTAAAGAAATAGTTTAAAAACTTAAATAAATGAGTTGGAAGACTAAATATCATTAAGATGTGAATTCTACCCAGATTGATATACAGATTCAATGCAATTCTAATAAAAACTCCACCAGTATTTTTTTAAAGAATTGGAAAACACAATTATCAAATTCATTTGTAAGGATAAGAGGTCTTGAGTAGCCAGAAACATCTTAAAAAGGAAGACCAAAGTTGGAGGACTATCATGTCCAGACTTTAAATCATATTACCTAGCTACAGTGGTAAAAACAGCATGGTACTGGCATTAAGATAGACACATAGACCAATGGAACTGAATTGATGGTTCAGAAACAGACCCTCACATCAAGTGATTTTTGACCAGCTTGTCAGACACACCCTGCTGGTGCAGAAAAGTCTGTTCAACAAATGGTACTGGGAGAATTGGATAGCCATATTCAAAAGAAAGAAAGAAGACCCTTACCTAACACCATACACAAAAATTAACTCAAAATGGATGAAAGACATATATATAAAAACTAGAACCATAAAGCGCCTAGAAGAAAATGTAAGGAAACATCTTCAAGTCCTGGTGGTAGGTGGTAGATTCTTAAACCTTACACCAAAAGCATGAACAACGAAAGAAAACATGGATAAATGGGACCTCAAACTTAAACATTTCTGTAATCCAAAGGACTTTGTCAAGAAGATGAAAACACAGCCCACTCAATGGGAGAAAATATTTAGAAATGACATATCTAATAAGGTTTTGATTTCCATTCTATATAAAGGGATCATACAACTCAACAATAAAAGAGCAAGCAATCCAACTAAAACATGGGCAAAAGACTTAAATAGACATTTCTCCAAAGTGGAAATACAAATGGCCAAAAAGCACATGAAAAAATGTTCACTATCACTAGCTATTAGAGAAATGCAAATCAAACTGACAATGAGATATCATCTCACACTGCATAGAAAGGCCATTATTTTAAAAAACAGAAAATAATAAGTGCTGGAGAGATGGGAACACTCCTTCACTGTTGGTGGGAATGTAAAATGGTGTAGGCCCTGTGGAAGGTAATTTGGTGGTTCCTCTGGAAACTAAATATAGGACCGATCCAGCAATTCCTCTACTAGGAATTGATCCAGCAATTCCTCTACTAGGAATATATCCAGAAAAACATGAACAGACATCTGCACATTGGTGTTCATAGCATCATTATTTACATTTGCAAAAGATGGAAACAACCCAAGTGTCCATCAATCAATGAATGGATAAATAAAATGTGGTATATACATACAATGGAATACTATGCTACTGTAAGAAGAAATGAAATTGGAACACATTTGATAACATAGATGAAACTTGAAACATTATGCTAAGTGAAATAAGCCAGGCACAAAAGGACAAATATTTCATGATCTCAATAATATGAACTAAGTAGGAAGAATAAACACAAGGAGTTAAAACCTAGAGTATAGATTATTAAGAGATAAGAGAAGGACTGAGAAGGGGTACTGATGCTTAATGTGTGTAGAAGTTTTAATTAACTTTACTGTAAAAGTGTGGAAATGGATAGTTGATGGTAACACCTTATAGTGAGTCGAATGCTGTTGATTCATAAATGGAACTGTGACTGAAAAGGTTAGTCTAGGGATATAAATATCAACTGAAAGAAAGCTAGAGAATAATCTAGGTACTGAGTAACATAGTGAACCCAGAGGTGGATGAAAATTGTGGTTAATAGTGAAAATGCAAGAATGTCCTTCTGTGAACTAGGACAAATGTATATCATTAGTGCAAGGTGGTAAGAATGTGGAGAAGCATGGGAAAAATAAAATTAACCTATGGACTATAGTCAACAGCAATACTATAATATTCTTGCATCAATGCCAAAGATGTACTGTGTTAATAATAGGGGGTATGCAAAATACCTCCCAATGTATGCTATAGACCATAGTTAGTGTTAGTAGTGTTAGTGTTAATAGTCTGATGATACTATCTCATAATCAAATATTCTACAACAATGTAGTATACTGGTAGAGGGGTGCCATATGGGAATTGCATACATGTGCATGATTCTTTTGTAAGTTCACAACTTCTCTAATAAAAATATAAGAAAGAAGAAAAGAAAATATATGTGTGTGTCAAACTGAAATCTGTAACAGAACAATTATTTCACTGACCTTTGTGTGTCTCAGTATAACCAGTAATCACTACAGTTTTTCTCATGATTTCTAGCTGTGTAACCACTTAGCTCATTTACAGCTAAGACAGTTGTAGCCACAAAAGTTAGTAAATATCCACTATACAATTATTCTCAATAAGCATTATATTCTTCAGGGATCATTTCTGGTTTATCAATCCCAATCAATTTTCAATTTAATGAATGCACCAATATAGGGGGAGATAAGTTACAAAGACTTTGAAATCATCAATAGTTCAAGATTGAGAGAGAAAGTACCAAACTGAGACCCTGAATCTTCTAAATATCAGTTTGCTTGTTTTTCAAAAGAAATCAGTAATGCAGCAATAATATAACAGAGGCTACAAACTTGGACATACACTGATTGGACCTGTTAAGCAGGAAGTAGCAACTGTGGTACACATATTGGCAAGATATTTGCATGCCAGACAACGGGAAATAAACCCCACTAAAATTCAGTGGTCTCCTACCTCAGTGAAACTTCTAAAGGTCCAATGATCTGAGCATGTTAAGATGTCACTTTGGGGAAACGGATGTGGCTCAACCAATTGGGCTCCCATCTACCATATAGGAGGTCCAGGGTTCGATGCCCAGGGCCTCCTGGTGAGGGCAAGCCGGCCCACACGCAGTGGCAGCCCATGCTGGAAGGCCGCCCCATGCAGGAGTGCCCCACTGCGTGAGAGTTACCCCTGCATGGGAATGCCACCCAGCACAGGAAAGCCTCCCTGCACAGGAGTGCTGGCTAACACTGAGAGCTGGTGCAGCAAGATGATGCAACAAGAGACACAGAGGAGAGAAAATAAAATGTAGTGGAAAAGGGAGCTGAGGTGGTGCAGGAAAGTAATCATCTTTCTCCCACTCTGGAACATCCCAGGATCAGTTCCTGGAGCCACCTACTGAGAATACAAGCAGACACAGAAGAACACACAGCAAATAGACACAGAGAGCAGACACCAGGGTTAACGGGGGGTGGGGGTGGGGGTGGGGGGGGAGAAATAAAATAAGCCTTAAAAAAAAAAAAGATGTCCCTTCGATGGTGAAGGATAAGTTGTTGCATCTGGCCCCTTCTACCCACAAAAAAGAGGGAGCCTCTTTGGAAGTTGGAGGCAACATATTCCTCATTTGGTTTTGCTACTCTGGCCATTTACCAAACCACCTAAAAAGCTGCTAGTTTTGAGTGGAAACCAGAACAAGAGAAGGGTCTGTAACAGGTGCACGCTGCCATTCAAACTCTCTGCCCCTTGGGCCATATGATCCAGCAAATCCAGTGGTGCTTGAAATGTCAGTGACAGATATAGATGTTGTGTGTACATTTTGTAAGGCCCCTATGGTGACTCATAGTACAGACTCTTAGGATTTGAGGGCAAAGTCCTGCCATCTTCTGCGGATAATTTATTTCCTTTTGAGAAGCAGCTTTTGGCTTTTTTACTGGGCTTAGTAGAGACTGAACACTTACCTGTGGGCTACAAACTTACCATGCAACCTGAGCTGCCCATTATGAACTGGGTCTTGTTTGACCCTTCAAGCTGTAAAGTTGGCCATGCAGCACTCTGTAATCAAATGGACACAGTCTAGACAGACTTAGATCAGTCTAGACAGACTTAGATCAGGCTTGAGCAGGAACTTAAAGCACAAATAAATTACACGAGGAACTGGCCTAAATGCCCATGGCCCTCACTTCTACCAAATTACCATTGTCTCTCAGACTACACCTATGCCCTCATGGGGAGTTTCCTGTCATCAGTTGAGTGAGAAAGAGACAAACCTGGATGTGGTTTCAGTTGGTTCTGCACAATAGGCAGGTACCATCTGACAGTGGACAGCTGCAGCAAATACTACCCCATTCTGGAACATCCCTGAGAGACACTGGTGAAGGAAATCCCCTCAATGGGCAAGACTTCAAGTTTTACATCTGGTTGTTAATTTTGCCTGGAAGAAGAAAGGGCCAGAAGTATGAGTCTATCACTTCATGGACTTGTGGCCAATGGTTTGGCTGGTGGTCAAGGACTTGGAGGAAACGCAATTGAAAAGTTGATGACAAGCGCTATCTGGGGAAGAAGTATGTGATAAACACCTCTGAATGGACAGAGTGGACAAAGAAAATATTTGTGTCTAATTTGAATGTTCACCGAAGGATGAGCAGAGAAGTATTGTAATGACTGAAATGATAGGATGACACATTCTGTAGACACCAGCCACCCTCTTTCCCCAGCCACTCCTATCATTACCCAATGAGTTTGTGAATAAAGTGGCCATGGTGGTATGGGGGTCATGCATGAGCTCAGCAACATGGACTTCCACTCACCAAGGCTGATCTGTCCTGATCACTGCTGAGTATTCAATCTGCCAGCAGCATAGACCAACACTGAGTCCCTGATATGTTGGCATTCCATGGCATGACCAGCCAGCTAATTTGTGACAGGTTCATTACATTGGATCATTTTCATCATGGAAGGGTAAGTGCCTTGCTCTTACTAAAATAGACACATATGGATTTACCTTCCTTGCCTGCAATGCTGCCAAAGCTATCATCCATGGACCTACAGAATGCCTTATCAACAGTTAAGGGTTGAATTTTATCCCCCAAAAAGATACGTTAAAGTCCTAACCTCCAGTACCTCTGAATGTGACCTCATTTGGAAATAAGACGTAATTAGTTCAGGTCATTTTGGAGAAGGGTGAATCCTTAGTCTAATATTACATGTGTCCTTATAAGAACAAGAGAAGAGACCAAGGACAGAGACACACAGGGTTGAAGGCTCTTACTCTTGAAAATGGAGGCAGAGACAGGGGTTATGCAGCCATGAAAGACCAATGATTGCTGTCCACCACCAGAAGGTAGGAAGAGACAAAGAAGGCTTCTTCGCTAGTACCATTGGAGAGAGGACAGCCCTGCTGACACCTTGATTTTGGACTTCTAGACTATAGCACTGTGAGTCAATGAATTTCTGTTGTTTTAAAAATGTCAAATTTGTAGTACCTTATTATGGGAGCCCTAGGAAATTAAGATATCACCATCATTTTATTGCACACAGCATCGCTTCTGATCAAGGAACTTCACAGCAAATGAAGTGTGGCAATGGACTCATAGTCATAGGAGTCAGTGGTTTTGTTTTGTTTTGTTTTTTAAAGATTTTTTTTTTTAATTTCTCTCCCCTTACTCCTCTCCCCCCAGTTGTCCGCTGTCTGTGTCCTTTCACTGTGTGTTCTTCTGTGACTGCGTATACCCTTATCAGCTGCACCGGGAATCTGTGTTTATTTTTGTTGCGTCATCTTGTTGCATCAGCTCTCCGTGTGTGCGGCACCATTCTTGGGCAGGCTGCAGTTTCTTTCGCGCTGGGCAGCTCTCCTTATGGGGCTCACTGCTTGCGAGTGGGGCTTCCCTACACAGGGACAACCCTGCGTGGCATGGCACTCCTTGCACGCATCAGCACTGCACATGGGCCAGCTCCACACAGGTCAAGGAGGCCCCGGGTTTGAACTGCGGACCTCCCATGTGGTAGACGGATGCCCTATCCATTGGGCCAAGTCCGT
Source organism: Dasypus novemcinctus (assembly GCF_030445035.2). NCBI lineage: Eukaryota > Metazoa > Chordata > Mammalia > Cingulata > Dasypodidae > Dasypus > Dasypus novemcinctus. The sequence continues at coordinate 151,586,410 of NC_080673.1, read as the reverse complement.
TTCCCAGGATTCAGTGGTTTTTACCATGTTCTACATCATTCTGAAGCAATTGGTTTGATAGAATGATGGCAATGGCCTTTTGAAGCCTCCAGTTAAGTGACAGTACATTGCAGAGCTGAGACTGTTCTACGGGAAGTTGTACATGCTCTAAATCAGCATCCACTATATAGTGTTGTTCACTCTCATATCCAGGACTCACAAGTTGAGGAATCAAGGGGTGGAAACAGGAGTGGCTCCATTCACTATAACCCATAGTAATTCACTAGCAAAAATTTTTGCTTCCCATCCTCTTGACCTTAGCTTCTGCTGGTAGAGAGATCTTAGTTCCAAAGGAAGGAACATTTCTACCAGAAGACAACATTGATTCCACTGAACTGAAAACCCAACCTGTTACCCAGCCACTTTGGGCTGCCCATACCTCTGAATCAACAGACAAAAAAAGGCCTGGAGTGATTGATTCTGATTAGCAAGGGAAATTGGATTGCTCCTATACAAGGCAGGTAGGAAGAGTGTGTCTGGAATATAGGAGATGCCCTGTGATTAGAGTTGGTGGAAAACTGCAACAATCCAATCTAAGCACGACTACTAATGACTCGGATTTTTCTGGAATGAAGGTTCAGGTCATCCTACCAGGCAAAGAATCATGACCAGATGAGTTGCATGCTGCAGGCAAAGTGAATATGGAATGGGTGTTGGAACAAGGTGGTTATAAATACAAGCTACAACCAAGTGACCAGTTACAGAAACAAGGATTATAATAACTTAAGTATTTATTTTTTATTTTGATATGAATGTTTGTGAATATATATATATCAAATATTTTTGTTTTCTTCACTTTTCTATTGGCTAAAATAAGATTTATTCCTAATAGTTAATGTTATATTTTAGTATTTACATTACAGGATATTGAAGGAGAAGAGTGAACATCACACAAAGATTTTCCGTCCTTTTCTCAGTGTACATAGATATTTGTATCATATTAGGTGAAGTTTGACTTTATTTGGAGATTAAGTGTGGTTTAAGGACATGTGTATGGGTGTCAAGTTGATACAGGGTATACTGTGATGGTCTCTCTAATGTGTCCACTTAGAAGTCCATCTTCCTTAGTAATTTAATCAAAAACTGTTAGATTAATGTGTTTCTGTGAAGGTATTTTGTAGATGTGGTTCAAGTCCATAATCAGTTGACTTTAAGTAAGAGAGGCTATCCAAAATAATCTGAATGGGCTGGATTCAATCAGTTGAAGGAGAGACCTTAAAAATGGGACTGAGGCTTCCCAGAGAGAAGAAATTCCACCTGTGGGTAGCAGCTTTAGCCTGAGCCTATGAGTTCCAACCTGCCCTTCCTGACAGCTTGCCCTAGAGATTTTCAAGTTGCTTTGTGAGGCCCCATATCAAATAAACCAATTCCTTACAACAAGTCTCAACAACACATACACACACACGCATGATATACATATATCACACATATGTATATATCTTATATATCATATGTATTTTATGTAGCTCACACATACATCTTAAGTGTAAGCTATGTATGTCACATCTCTGATTCTGTTCCTAATACAGACTCAGATGTCCTTGAAAGCTGTGTCTTATCCATTAGTATTAACTCCTGGGTCCAACACATGATCCCACAGGCGGTGGGTGTTTAATAATTCCTGTTGAATTGGAATGAATTTAATGTGTTCAGCCCTGTTGGTAGGTATCCTTTGTTGAGGTAGTTGGGACTGCACTAAATATGCAGGACAAGGAAAAGTAGGCAGTTCCACCTGCCCACATCTTCCACTCAATGTTGTTCTAGATTCTCTGCCCCTGTGAAACTCAGCTGGCAGAAACTGGAAGCGAAAGGAACCAACCCCCCACATCTTCTAGTATGTGGGAGAAATGTGGCCAAACACTGAGGCTTCACATTAAAAACTGTATCTGCTTCTATTACTATTTCTAAATATTTTTTGATTTATCTTGTCAATTGTTGTGGAACATATGTAAAAGGGCATTCTGACAGACCAATGAGAAAAAGCAGAAAAATTGAAAAATTGGATGTGGTTTTGAGATATGGGGGAGGAGAGCAAGAAATAGCCAGATAATTGTCATTTTAATTAAATGCTTCCTTACTCAAACCTAAGTAAACAACAAATGTATTTCAGCAGATTCTGCTCAGGCATATATAGTCAGTTCTGCTATACTGTGACATATGCAGTCTTAAAAATCATTGTGCTATGCAAAACTATGAAATGAAAACCATGGAAAGTGAGATAGGTGCACAGCTATTAAAAATCTGTCAGTGACATGTTAAAAAATAATGTATAGGGACCTGATTTTAAAAAAACAAAATAATGAAGCACAGTTTTATACTTGCTAAATGGCTATTAAATATATAAATTCTGCCATAAATATAGTGCTTTACCTTGAAAATGGCCTGAGATGTGTTTTGTGAACTGGGACATTGGAAGGGTTGTAGCCTCTGTGTTATTGTGAGGTGGTGGAGGGAGGGTTATCTGAAATCACACAGAAATCTGTAGCATCTCATGTGGATTGGAGTATCTTATAACACAGATGGTGAGCTCAGGTAATTGGTGCATGTTGTGTATTCCTACATGCCTCAGTTCTGCTGGGTGCAATTTTCTGCATTCACCTAGTTTTTCTTATGGATGAGATGGCATATATCAATCACATTGCAACAAATACACATTTTTGAAACAAGTGCTATAGCAGGACTGTACATCATAAAGAGACCATCATCCTTTATCTGTATTTTCAAAATCCCAAAAACTCTGGAATCTAACTGTTCTTTTTAAGTTTGGTACAGACTTATTTGCTAGCAAAACTTAGTGTGAATATTGATCTTTTTTTAAAAAATATTGTATTATAAAGTACTATAGCAGATTTCACTGGGGGTACTAAATATACCTTTATAACGTTTTTAAAATTCTGATTTCTAAACACACCCAGCCTAAGAGGGGAAGGAAGAGTAGATACGTGTTTATTGAGTGTCTGCTTTGTGTCAGGCATCATGGTGGGCACTGAAGGTGCAGAGAGAAAAAAGGCCCAGTCCCTGACCAAGAGAAGCCACTGTCTAGGAAGGAACTCCTGCACGTTCTGTGGTGTTAAACTAGATGTCTATACGGTGCACAGACACAGAACAGAGGAAGGAAGCATTCTTTCTGGACAGGATGTACCAGGAAGGCTTCCCAGAGAATGTGGCCCCTGGACTGAGTTTGGGGCAGGTAGTTAGGAGTCCTCTGGACAGAGGGAGAAAGGCGTTCCAGGCAGAAGCACCTGTATAATGGTGTGAAGGCACAGTTACCAAGCAGCAGGTTCAAGGCATCTCCTTGATGACACAAACCTGTAGAGTGGCGTGGCACAGGGGAGGTACGAGCAAAGTACAGGGGAGCCCGGAGGAAGGTGGGCTTCATTTTCACTGCAGTCGGGGACTTGGGGAAAGCTTCGAGGACATGGGTCTTAAAGAAATAGAATTTTGTTACACAGAGAACAAAGCAAATCCAGCTTTCCCCCTGCCCTAGAGGTCCACCACCCATACCAGAGCCGGTGAACCCAAATGTCCAGGCCCGCCATTCCCCAGCATGGCCTGGTCACCACCTTATCTGCCTACAGCCTCTGGCTTGTGAAAGCCACTGTTCACAACCACCGCTGACTCTCACATCACTTGTTCCAGGGACCCCCCCGTCCTTCTAAAAGAATGTTGACCTCGTTTCTTCATTTTCTGAATCAGCACTGCCGCAAATACCTTCCTTCCCAGGAAAAAACAGTTCTTCCTTCCCCTCCTGAAATTTGGCAGGCTGCCACACTACCCCATCTTATCCCCAGGAATTAAAATCTCAGTCCTTTGTCTTGGCATCATGGGTCATGACCCTTCTGCCATGTTGCCAACTCCTTAGTGGTAACCAAAGTGAGCTGGTATCATGGGGTCTGGGGAAAAGGCGATAGCCACGGAGTGTTTGTACCTCACAATGTACTGCTGGTAATATTTTTTAACTCAACAATTTCTTCTCAAAAGTATTCATATATTCCAGAGCTTTAAAAAATAAAGTTTGCAAAATTCCTCTTAAATTAGTAAAATTATAGGATTCAGGCAATTGCTGTGTACAGCATCCTAATATATGCTATTTACATGCATGTTTGAAATTGGATTTTGGTGTAAAACATTAGCTTTATTTAACCAATGAAGCCCAAAAATGTTTCTGCCAACTTACCACTCATGTTTACCAAGCAGTATGCTCCAGAGTTTAGGGTGTATGTGTATGAAATATATGGTACCTAAGGAAATGAAATGATGTTTGAAAGAAATAATGAAGACGTAGCTTTGCAGAGTATGTTCAGAAGAATGATAGTCATGGTAGATGTTCCAGAAAGCCAAGTTTCCATGGTCAAACAAGTTTGGGAAGCACCATATATTCTCTGCCTCTATCTCAATAATGATATCAGCATTTTAAAGACTCTAACAGGTCCCATACTAAAGAAACATATTTCACTTTATTTAACCTGGATTCTCAAATGTCCTGGACTTTGAATAAGCACATTCAGAGAAACCTCAGACTAAGACAATTCTGATGTTTAAAATCAGGTTTTAATGTTTCTCATTTGGAAGTGTACCATATAAATCTAATGCAGAGGTATCATATGCATATACTATTTTAGGTTTAGGAGTGAAAAATGTAAGGATACATCCTTATGACAAATGGAAAATGATGAACCAGATTTGCTTGACTTGCCCAATGTTTCAAATTTTTAGAATGTCTTTTATAAACTAGTAATTATGATGATGCAGCCATCAAATGGCATATAATTATATCCATGAAATAATGGATCATGAGCACTTTTTTAAATGAAAAAAAAAAATTCCCCAAAGTAATTACTGAATGATGAAAATAAATTAATTCAAATTCGAAGCTTGAAGAGTGAAAATGACTGTGATCACTGAAGCAATGTACATGCATATATAGGGTCTTTCTTGTGAAAAACTGAAACAGAAAAATGCTGAAATATTAAAAATATATGGCACCCACTGCCTTTTCTCCTATAAATTCAATCTTACCACTTAAGATGGTAAATATAAAGAGAGGCAGATAAACAGATGTTTCATGGCTAGTGGGAGATGGGATTAGGATTCCAGCCAAGTAATTTTATCTCTACAGCCCACACACTTAACCCCTACCTAGAGGTGAGTCCAGTAAAAAAAAAAATTTAGTAACAATGATATTTCTTCCTCGACCCTCATTTCTTTCCCCACTTCCCTAACCACCCAACAAAAGTAAATTTTATGTTGTAAAATTCTAAAATGCAATCTAATGTTGGAGAAAACTTTTCTAAACTATATTCCTTTTATATATGGCAGTTGTATTTTGGAATATTTCACATTAGCATTTCAGAAGGGCTCCATTTTATTACAGTGTTAAAATTGCTTTGATCTTTTAGGCTTCATCTGCGAAAATATTCGCACTGAACCACATTTTTTCCTTGTCAAGAAAATAGCTGCTGCTGCTGACCATGCACTAATCCAGTTAATTCTTTGGAGACACAGCTAATACAACCCCCAGATCATAAGTCAATCAGAAATAGTTTATTTAGTGGATTATCATAGACATATGCTCAAATTTTCTTAATGGTTCTTGTTGGCATAGGAATGTAATATTTTATGAAATTTAAGTACTTGCTTTTTAAAATCAGTTTTATTAATACATATTCATAAAACATACAGTCCATCCAAGGTATACAATCAAGGTATTTGGTATAATCACAGAGTTATGCATTCATCACTTCAAACAATATTAGAGTGTTTTCATTACTTCAATAATAATAATAATAAACAAAAAAAACAAACAAAAAACTCTACCCCTTAATAATCACCTCTCAATCTCTCTGTCTTTCCCTGCCATACATTGCTGCTATGCTGTTTCCATCTCCCTAATTTATTTGTATTTATATTTTGTATTGATGGAGTTAAACAATACGTAGTACCTTTTGTCTCGTTTCTTTCATTTCTTTTTTTTTAACTCTTAATGGAAGATTATTAATATATTGCTATACATTGCTGTATAGTTTTCCTTTAGGAAACTATTTTCACCTGATATTAACATCTTGTAGGTACTCACTTTTTAAAAAATTTTTATATTTTTTTATTTTTGAGGTACTAGGGCCAGTCAGGGATTGAAACTGGGACCTCATATGTGAGAAGCCTGTGTTCAACCACTGAGCCACATCAGCTCCCCTGAGTTGATTTTTTTGTTTGTTTGCTTGTTTATTTGTTTTTAGGAGGCACCAGGGACCAAACCTGGGACCTCCCATGTGAAAAGCAGGAGCTCAACTGCTTGAGTCACATCCACTCCACTGTACTTGCTTTTCAGTATGAGAGATGTTATATGAACTTTGGGAATAAAAGCAAAGAATCAAATAAGCAAAAGGGAAAAAATCTTTCAATGATTTATAAAATTTTTTATCCCCCCATTGTGGCTTTTTGTGTGCTGTCTGCTCTCTGTGTCCACTTGCTGTGCGTTCTTCTGTGTCAGTATTTATTTTCCCCTCCCCCTTAGCATCTTGCTTCCTGTCTGCTCTCTGTGTCCATTCGCTGAGTGCTCTTCTGTGTTTTTTTTTTGCTTGTCTCTCTTTTTTGCCGCATCACCTTGCTGAGTCAGCTTTCTGTGGCATTTGTGGGGCCAGTCTGCCTTCATAAGGAGGCCATGGAACATGAACCCAGGGCCTCCCATATGGTAGATGGGAGCCCAACTGATTGAGCCACAGCTGCTTCCCCCTGATTTATAAAATTTTATTCCCTATTGTTGTCACTTAATCAAGTTAAATGTAGCATGGGACTAAACATAACTTCTATTTTTTTTTATTTTTTATTTTTTGTCTTTCTATTTTGGATATTACATTTAAAAAAATGAGGTCCCCATATACCCCCACCCCCCTCACCGCACTCATCCCCCCATAGCAACAATCTCCTCCATCATCATGAGACATTCATTGCATTTGGTGAATACATCTCTGAGCACCACTGCACATCATGGTCAATGGTCCACATCATAGCCCACACTCTCCCACGTTCCACTCAGTGGGCCATGGGAGGACATACAGTGTCCGGTAACTGTCCCTGCAGCATCACCCAGGACAACTCCAAGTCCCGAAAACACCTCCACATCTCATCTCTTCCTCCCATTCCCCACCCCCAGCAGCCACCATGACCACTTTCTCCACACCAATGCCACATTTTCTTCGATTACTAATCACAATAGTTCATGAATAGAATATCAGTAAGTCCACTCTAATTCATATTCTATTCCTCCATCCTGTGGACCTTGGAATGTTTGTGTCCACTCCACATCTATATCAAGAGGGGGCTTAGATTCCACATGGATACTGGATGCAATCCTCTTGCTTTCAGTTGTAGGCACTCTTGGCTCCATGGTGTGGTGGTTGACCTTCTTCAACTCCATGTTAGCTGAGTGGGGTAAGTCCAATAAACCAGAATGTAGGAGCTGAAGTCTGTTGAGGCTCAGGGCCTGGCTATCATATGGTCAGTCCAGAGATTCAGGTCCCCTGGGTATATATTAAATCCCAGCACCAACTACAGTTCTGGTAAAAGTAACAGGAGAGGCTTGCGAACAAAGATCCCATCTGAGTCCAGCTCCATCACACAGAAACACAAACCCAAAGAAAGGCCAACTGGCATGGCACTGAACTCCATCTGCCATGTCCGTAGAACCTGTGGGTCTCTGTAGCCCTCAGAAGAACCAATACCTGGGGTTGTATCTACTTTATCTGTCTCTGGGACTCTGCTGAGGTGTGCATAAGGGCAACCCCTCTGATAACCTCCTGGCTCCTTTTGGAGACTCATAGCCATATAAACTCATTTGTCCTTTCCATTTCCCCCTTGATTTAGGTCAAAAAGCATTTTTAACTCCTGGTATTATATGTAGACTGAGATATTCTGCTGGTCTGAGTTGACCCTTTTATTCAAGGTCATTTTCTGGTTACATCATCAGCTGGTACTTGGTAGTAATCCCTCAGCACCAGGGAGGCTCATCCCCGGGAGTCATGTCCCACGCTGGGGGGAAGGCAACGCATTTACATGCTGAGTTTGGCTTCAAGACTGGCCACATTTGAGCAACATGGAGGCTCTCAGGAGTTAACTCTTAGGCACCCTGCAGCTCTAGGCCTTGTTCTTATTTCAGGTGCACAGGCTCACAAGCATAGTCATTAGTATCAAGGGCTCATTGTGGGACCTTCATTCTTTTTTGGTCTTTGCCGTTGCACTTGGGGGATTGTTACTGTTCCTTTAGGGACTTTGATAGAGTTCCCTTGGCTAGGAACTCAGCACTCACTCAGTTGTTGTTTTTAATTGTATCCACTATGAAAATATCCAAACATTTGTATGTTCCCTGGATATATGCCCTGGAGAACTCCCTGCCAACCATGTGTCCCCTGTCAATAACATCCCACACCAGTATTCCTCTGCTGTCATTGTTCAACCTCTCTGTGATCCAAAACTTCCTGAAAAGTGAAGCGAAATATATTGGCAGGTTCCATTAATAGTAAAATGGAATATAGCAATGAGTTTAAAGGTTACATATAGAATACATATTAATTTGGAAAAATATGGTAAAAATAAATTGGGGTATCAAAAAATTTTTAAATGAAAAAGATTTGTTTTTGATGTTTTGCCTTCCATCACTGCAATAAGTGTTGCCCTGTATGCAAATTGGCAAGGCATCTACTTTCATCTTTTCCTCAGTGTCTACGTCCTATCTTTTCCTTTTCTTTTTTCTAATTATTAAGCTTATCTTCACAAGAGTTTTAGATCACAGTAATTCATATATACCATATACAGTACTCCCACATATCCAACATAAAACCTTTTCCCTTCCACAGCAATAATCTTTTTACATATTCATACTATATTTACGGAAACTGATGTACAGATATTGAAACAATAGCTTTCAAACAAGGTAACATTTGTGTTTACATTGTGGTTTATATTTTAGACTATACTATTTTCTAAATTTTTAGTTATCTTATGTTTAACATTATGATTTACATTTTAACCTATCAGCCCCTATATATTTTTGGTGTAATTTTACATGTCTTATATCCATCCTTGCGTACTCTTGTGGAACACTTCTATTGCCCACACAGTTACATTGGTTCCATCTATTCAATACCTCTTTCCCCCTCCCCTTAGGGCCCACAGTGACAGTCAATCTTCATTGCTTGAAGGGCCATGTTCAGAGATACTTGCAACAGTGTCGAGGGCTTGACATGGTCAACTGCCCTCATGCACTGGGAGCCACCATTTCTCTTGAGAGATACAATTCCCTCTATTTGAGGGCATAAGTCCTCCCCAGGATGTAGGTATACCTTCACTCTCATTATATACGTCTCTATCCAATGATATAAACCACTATGGCAAAGTGAGCATTCACATATTCCCTAGGGGCCTGTCCTGCATCAGATTATCCCCTTTAAGCATCTTAAACAGGTAACTTTCCTTATTATATTTTTGAAAAGGTTTTCTCAGCATTATACTCTCAACCAAATACCTGACAATCTCCTATGTTCGTATGTTGCCCCACCCTCCCCCCAATTTCTTGGGCAATATTACCCATCCTCCCATCCCTAGCCCCCCTCAAGCCTGCAAAGCCCCACCCAAAGGTAACCCTATGCCCCCAATTTATATCTTATACAAATACTTACCTCCAGCTTATCATAGATTTCACCCATGTAGGTGTCAGCTTACATCCTTCCTCTACCCCCCAATTTCCTGTAAGCCTATCATCCAGTCTCTAGCTCTCTGAGGCAGCTTGGTTTACTTATTTCATATCATTGAGGTCATGTAGTATTTGTCCTTCAATGCCTGGGTTGCTTCACTCAACATAAGGTTCTCAAGATTCATCCATGTTATCACGTGTGTTTGTAGTGTGTTTGTTCTTAAAGCCGAGTAGTATTCCATTGTATGTATATACCACATTTTATTTATCCATTCCTCTGTTGATGGGCATTTGGGTTGATTCCAACTTTTGGCAATAGTGAACAATGCTGCATTTATCAGTTTGTGTCCTTGTTTTCGGTTCTATTGGGTATATACCCAGCAGTGGAACTGCTGGGTCATATGGCAAATCTATGGCTAGTGTTTTGAGAAACCACCAAACTGTCCTCCAGAATGGCTGGATCCTTCTGCATTCCCACCAACAGTGGATGAGTGTTCCCATTCCTCCACATCCTCTCCAGCATTTGTATTCTTCTGTTTTTTTCATAGCTGCCAATCTTATGGGAGTAAGATGGTATCTCATTGTAGTTTTGATTTGCATTTCCCTGATAGCTAAAGATTTGGAGCATTTTTTCATGTGCTTTTTAGCCATTTGTATTTCTTCTTTGGAGAAATTTCTGTTTAAATCTTTTTCCCGTTTTTTAAATGGGTTGTTTATCTTTTTATTTTCAAGACATAGGAGTTCTTTATATATGCAGGTTATAAGTCTCCTATCAGATATATGGTTACCAAATACTTTCTCCCATTGTGTAGGCTCTCTTTTCACTTTCTTGACAAACTCCTTTGAGGTGCAGAAGGCTTTAATTTTGAGGAAGTCCCATTTATCTATTTGTTCTTTTGCTGCTCGTGCTTTTGGTGTGAAGTTCATGAAGCCATTTCCTATTACACGGTCTTGTATATCCTTCTCACACTGCTTTCCAAAGTCTTTATGGTCTTGGCTCTTACATTTAGGTCTTTGATCTATCTTGAGTTGATTTTTGTATAATGTGTGAGGTGGTAATCCTCTTCCATTCGTTTCCATATGGATATAAACATAAAGTTCATTCTAGAAAATTAACCATTTTACCATAAATAGTCAATAATTAAAAAAAAATTATCATAGACCATAAATTTTTATGTTAATATAAACTTAATTTAAAAGTTCTGACAGGAAATATATTTTTAATTTTGGAAATGAAGAAGGCAAGAATATTTTTCATGTTTGTTACATCACCAAAAACTAAGACTTTGGAATGGACAGCTATTGAAAACTTCCATGTCCTAAGAACTCCTCTGAAGAGAGATTCATGTTTTTAGAACTTAGAATCTTTGGTGTCTCATGGTAAGAAGGGCTGGTTGTTAAATGAGAGTTCAGTAGGTTTTAGTGCTCTTTTACTTTCCTGGTAATTACTGAGGCATTGCTGAAACAGCATTCCTCATGAGCACTACCTGATGTTCGGACTTTGGCCTGTCTTCCAGGATAGTGTGTAGGTACTCATGCCAAGTTATTGCCCATATAAAGTGCAGTCCTCCTGTGCAGCACAAAGTGCTAAAGCAGCATTGTCAGGTGCAATCTTCAAATGGGCCGACGCTACAGACAGATAGCTAAGGCTGCTATGTCCAGGAGACCTCCCCATGTTCCTCTTGTTCCTGATTTTGTATCTGTTCAACTCCTCCCAGGTTCTATTCACTTTTTGTCTCTCCCAACAATACGGCCATTGCAGCAAACATTTCAGTGGTGGCTGCCACCGTTCTGGGCACTGAGACACCACAAGGGAATGGGTCGACATTCTTTACTTAGCACACAGACCAAGTCACCTGTTAGTTAAATACACAAATAACCTGTTCAAGAAATGTAATTTGGTTTTTAAATTATGGTTAACTCCCTTGGTTCCAGCTATACTGAACATCACAAAACCACCATGACTTTCAGTAAATTCTCAATATAATCCAAAATACTCTGTTTGGCTTAAAGTGATATCTTAAAATGTGATGTAAAACAATGTCCTTTGCGAAAGCTTGAAGGTCTGTTTACACCTGTTATAACCATCCCAGGCTGTTGACTTTTTATACTAGGTGATTATTCTGTCCGCTTACTCCATTGTGTAGGGTGAAGTGGTTTGAAACTCATCTTCCTCACTTCACATTTTCTATCAACTCTTAGTAACAGTAAAGGCAGAAGATTGCTGGAGAAAATAAGGTAATTAGTTTGTTCCATCATTTACCTCATTTTTATTCCATGATCTCTCAGTAGATTCCAACCAGCAGAGGTTCAGTCATTCTGCTACTCACCTGGGGCCCCAGGCTTACGTGTTTTTTGCAGGTATTTTCCCTTAACACATTGTGAACGTTTCTCTTTCCTTCTCCCTCCAAACTCTTAACTTCAGCTTCAAAGGTGTGTTTCCCATGACACAGGCAAGTTATTTAACCTCTCTGTGCTTTAGGTTCCTCATCTATCAAATGCAGATAGTCACAGTACCTATCTTCTTAGAGCTGTGTTAGGTATGTGGTAAGGATCAAATCATTTTTTAAAAAAACAAACAAAAAGAAAGCAGGATTGTCTGACCACTGGATGAGTGTCTCCTTAAGGTTCTTGAAAAAAAAAAGAAAGCTCTGAGGAAAGCTCTGATAAGATGCTTATTCTGATAGAGGGTGATCTACACTTCCTTTTCTGAGGCAGGAGTGGAGTGACAGTGAAGGAATTTGTCTCTAAAGCAGAACTGAGTTGTTGCCTAAATACCTAAAGCAAATGCTGGCAGTGAGCCTAGATCCTGACTAGAGGAAATAATATATGGGCAGATGTTCATAGCAACTCCTTAGGCGCTCCTTCAGATAGATTTTTTAAGGAGATAAGATAAACGGGAAATTTATGGAGATGGAGGGAATTGGGGCAAAGCTCATGCCAAGAGTTAGCAGTTATCTTCTGTATGTAATAAAGGCCAAAAATATGAGTCTGAAAGGTATGTGTGTTTGTATTTTTTTCCCCCTAGACACCTGTGTGACTTGTGTCTTCTCAGTTTCTTCCATGGAGGCCATGGGCCACCTGCTTTGTTCAAGAAAGCAGGGACCACCTTTGTGTCGGCCACCATGAGGCTTGGGACCTCCTCCCCCTGGTGCTTCTTTGGCACCCGGGGGACAGAAGCCTTCCCGTGCCGCTGGCTTGTACTCCGCCCGCCGAGCAGGGGCACCTGGGGACTGGCCTTGACGTTGCCAGCGCAGGGCTTGGTTGCTGGTTCGGGCGATGGCTGCCCTTTGCCCCAGCTCCCTTGGCCGGAGGCAACTCAGTTGTAATACCTTCTGTCTCCATGGTGCCTCTCTGTCGAACTGCAGTGTATGTTTATCTTGTACTTCACAGACAAGAAGAGAGGAGGCAAGTTCCAGCCTTTTAAGAAGTTGTTTGGCAAAAAGAAAAAGAAAGACACTTCGTTGTCCCAGGAGGAAACCGTGGGGAAGAAGAGTTTCTCTCAACAGAGTGTCAGCAATGGGACCTTCTCTTCAGATGAGGAGACCCCAGATGGCAACCTAAGGTAATTACTTACACTCTCTTCTGGGATCTTTGGCAGAGTCCCCAGGCGGGGAATGGAATTCCAAGGGAGACAGGTGCTGTTTTTGGTTTCAGCCAGCAGGAGCAGAATCGTAAATATGTTTCATCCCAGGGAAGGTGGAAGACTTGGGGCAAACTGGTGGCAGTTGATGCATTCTGTGTGGGGAAGTCACTTGGAGTGATAGCCAAAGGTGTGACCTGATTTTCCGAGAGTGCACAGCAACCCAGGTTTCATTTCCCTGCCCTCAGCAGTGGCAGAAGGAAGCACCTCACTGGCTTGGCTCAGTTGCAGAAGATTGCTTACCCATGTTCTATTGGTTGGCAAAGAGAAAAGAAAATCATATTCTAGATTTTACTCCCCGTATATAGGAAGCAATACTCAAGCACCCACCCATCATCCTTCATGGGAATGGAACTTTCTTGGGCCAAGTTCACACCCCTGAGCTTCTCTAGCAGCTTCTGGGACCTGTCTGCTACGGAGCTTTTACCTTCTGCTCTTTCCCCCCCCCCCCCCCCCCCCTGTGTTTTTCTGTCCTTTCTTTTCTTCCCTGTCTTAGAACATGGGCACTAAATCTGGCTGTGACAGTGTCGAGAACTCAGTACTTTGTCACCTGAGTGCTGGAATTGAAGTCAGAGTCAGAGATGGTTAAGCTTTGATACTGACAGCCTAGAAATTAGCTCCTCCAAGAAGCCAATCTGATCTGTCTGTCCTTGCCTGTGTTCCCGTGGCATTGGGTGCCTGGTTCCAGTAAAGAACTTAGCACTTTCTATGGAGATTATTGATTTACTTGTCTGTCTCTCTTACTAAACTGTCAGCCTCCTATTAGGTGCTCGAAAAATATTTCCTGTGAATGCCTAGCACTGCAGAAGTTACCCTATTACTTATTGAAGGGATAGTTGATATAACCTGTGGTATAATCTGTGCATACTGTCTTTCAAGGACAAAGACAAAAACATCCTTTGTTGTGTGTGTCAGTAAGTGTGCTAATATATATTACTGCTGTGCCAAAATCCTTGGATGATCAGTGCAATGAAGCTTCACAGTGCTCGCTGACAGCCATTTGTTAGTCCTATCTAATACCGACCCTTTTCCTAGACAGCCCTTTATTTGTTTCCCAGTGTCTATACCCTTTACAGCAGGGTTCTTAACCAGGGGGTTAAGATTTCAGGAGGTCTGTGAGCTTGAAATGAAAAAAATCTACTTGCTATCTTTATTTTCTCTGACCTCTAACTAAAATCTAACATTTCCTTCCCTTATGAATGTATACAATAAATTACAGTAATATTCATTTCATATCACATTACAGTTGCTGCATATCTCGAAAAATCACCTATGCTCATCCATACTTCGAAATTACGGTCATTGTTAGACCTGATGCTAGTTTAGTGTCATAAAACTATCTGCCGCTACATTCTGAGAAGGGGTCTCTGGTTTTCACCTGACTGACAAAGAAGTCCGTGGAACAAAAAAGATTAAGAACCCCTGCTTTAGAGTAAGGAAATTGTCCAGTTGAACTGAAGGAAGGGATTTAACAAAAGGGAGGGCACAGCTGGCAGTGAACTAACAGTTGTTGGAGCGTCAATACTGAGAGATGGTGATGGTGTTCATTATGAATATCCGTTTTGATTTCACTTCAGTCTCTTCATTTGTAAAATAAGAATACGGACTACTTTTTTTTTTCACTATATCAGAAGGAGGTACAGCTACTAAAAAGTGATTAAGTGGCAGTTTAGTGCGAAATGAAAGCAAGTCTGAGAAGGTCTCCTTTGAAAGGATTTTCTTGTGCAAATACAACCCATGCATTTTTTTTTAAGATTTATTTATTTATTATTTAAACCTACCCCTCCCCATCCTTGAGATGACTCCCTCGTCTGTCTGCTCGCTGTATCAACTCATCTTCTCTAGGAGGCACCAGGAACTGAACTTGGTATCTCCTACATGGGAGGCAAATAACCAACCTCCTGAGCCACATCCGCTCCCACTGTCCGTGTCATCTGCTGGCTGCAGCCTCTGCTTGTTGCGGCATCTGCCATTACCGTGTCTGCTTGTTGCAGTGGTTGCGGTGTGTGCTGGTTGAGGCATCTGCTGGTTGTGGCATCTGCTCATTGCAGTGGTGTCTGCTCGTTGCAGTGTCTGCTTGTTGCAATGGTTGCAGTGTCTGCTGGTTGCAGTGTCTGCTCGCTGTAGCATCTGCTCATTGCAGTGTCTGCTGGTTGTGGTGTCTGGTGCTTGTGGCATCTGCTGGTTGTGACATCTACTCGTTGTAGCAGTTGCAGTGTCTGCTCATTGCAGGATCTACTTGTTGCAGCATCTGCTCATATTCTTTAGGAGGTATGGGAACTGAACCCAGGACCTCCCATATGGGAGGCGGGTGCCCAACTGCTTGAGCCACAACTGCTCCCCAACCCACACTTTTTATATTAGGCTGTGTTTTTGCCCTGTACCTGGTTTTTTGTTTGTTTGTTTGTTTTGAGGTACCAGAGCCAGGGACTGAACCCAAGACCTTGTATATGGGAAGCCGGTGCTCACCCATGGAACCACATCAGCTCCCCTGAGTTGGTTTTTCCATTTGTTTGCTTGTTGTTTGTTTTTGTTTTTTTAGGAGGCACGGCGAACCAAACCTGGGACCTCCCATGTGGGAAGCAGGCGCCCAACTGCTTGAGCCACATCTGCTCCTCCTGATTTCTTATTGAATCATGTCAGACTCTTAGAGGGGCATGGACTCTGGTGGATCCCTTCCCATCTAATACTACTCCATTTACATCTTGGGGTTCTCTTTAAGGTTTTAAGTTCTATAAAGCCTTGGTAAAACTCATTGTATCTAACAGCTACATTTCTATAAAATATTGGTAATGTTACTTGTTCTCATTTTTTATTCTTGCACATAAACCTACATTTATGACATACACTATATTTTAATTATTTAACACTTTTATAATAAACTCAATAAATAAAGAAGACAGAAGGATATGCTTTGGGCTGTGAGATTTTAAACGTCTCTTTAAATATTTTTTAAATTAAGCTAGAAAAATGGGAAAGTATGTATTTCCCTTTTCCTACAGAAATAGACAACTGCAAAATGATTCCACATTCCACAGAGGAAATAGTACATGCATTGATTACAGTATAGCTGAACTTCTAATTATAAGCCCTACTTGCGCATGGAAAAAATGAAAAATGTTTTTTCCAACAATTCTTGATTTTGATTCACTTCTCAATTAACTAGGCATGTTACTTTACATTGTGTAAATTGTTCCAAAAATGTCCTGTACATTCTCTTTGCTATCTACAAAATGGACTGTTCTCACTAAAACACAAAATTCAAAGTTCCATTAACATGACCTCGGTAGAGGTGACAAGGAGGCAGATTTCAATCCAACATGAGGGAGAATTTTCTGATAACTAGGACTGCTGGGTATGTGCCAACAGGGGTCGCGGGCTGATGAAGTCAGAATTTCTGTACTGGGTGGAAATCTAAAGGAGGTGAACTTTAACATGCGATTGAATTCCAAGAATCAATGAGTTTACAAATGTCTCTGTGACCAAAAATATCTCCTTATTGATCTGTTCCTTCTGCCTGATGTTTTCCTTTGCCTTTGGGCTTTTAAAGCCTTTGGTTCTTCTCTAAGTTAGAAACCTTTATCTCTCCTAGGCTGCTGCTTTTATTAATAAATTACACATACGTCTGGGAAAAACCAAGCAATGAAACATGATCAGGTTTTAACAATTTCATGAGACTTTCTTTATTCGATAAATACAACTCATGTTGTGTTTCCAAAAGTGTATAAAATTGTAAAAGAGGGGGAGGATCATCTTGGCCAAAGAGATTTGGGGGATCTGGATCAAAACAAATTAAATAGGAATCCTTACTGTAGGAATTTTCAGAACTCTTCCTATGTTAATGGGCCCTCTGAATCTCCAAGAGGAGGAATATAGTATGGAGCATGTCCAGAATTTCTTTGACCATGGACCCTTTTTTCACAGAGCATGTCCAGGGATGTGTATTAAAGCTACCACTTATTGAACTTAATGCAATGTGTTTTGCATAAATAAACTCATTTAACGTTTACCGCCAACTCTCTGAGATTGACATTATTATCTCCATTTCAAAGATGAGAAAATTAAGGCTAGAGAGTGACTTGCCTAAAGTCATACAGTAGGTAAATTACTGAACCACTGTTCAGTTGGTAAAGAATGCTTTTTTAAAAAGAAGCTTTAGATTACATAAATGTTATATCAAAATATAGCTAATTCCTATATACCCCCTTCCCCCCACACACTTTCCCACATTAACATCTTTCATTAATGTGATACATTTGTTACAATTGATGAATACATATTAAAGCATTGCTACATGCTCTATAGTTCACATTATAGTTTACACTCTGTCCTGCAAAATTTTATAGGTTTTGACAGAATGTATAATGGCCTGTATCTGTCATTGCGTGTGTCATGCAGGACAATTCCAATGTCCCAAAAATGCCCCACGTTATACCTATTCTTCCCTCTCCCTCCCCTCAGAACCTCTGGAGGCCACTGCCTTTATATCAATGGTACAAATTCTTCCATTGCTAGTATAATAACAAGTCTACTTTAGTCCATAGTTGCATTCCCCCCTTATGTTTATTTATTCATCAGTCTTGAGTATTTGGAGATGATGATGCCCCCTCTGTTTCTGATGGAGAGGGGGCTTAAATCCCAATGGGGCAGATGGATAGAACTGTCTTGCTTGCAGTTGTAGATACTCTGTTTTTTGGGATGGGTGTTGTTAACCATCCATTCCACTGCCTCTCAACGGGACCAGGGACCTAGTCACATAACCTTTTTTTTTAACAGATCAATCTTTTGATACATATTAATAAAGCCTAAATCCATCCAACATGTTCAATCAATGGTATTCAGTATAAACATTTAGTTGTGCATTTATCACTTCAGTCATTTTTTTTAGCATTTTCATTATTCCAGTAATAATAATAATACTAAAAAAACAAAAACAAAACAAACAAAACTCATCATCTCTCAGTCTCTCTATACTTCTCCTGCCATACTTAGCTGTCTATTAGGTTTCTTTCTCTCTAGTTTATTTCTATTTTATAAAAAACAGTCTTATATATGCAATATCACCCATATTTGTGTTCTACATGAGGCTTTACTATCTTATACAGTCCCATGTTACACTTTTTAGCTTTCCTTCTATTAATATACATGTCCTTAGACTTTCTCTTTCCACCACTGTCATATCCATATAATAGTACTGCTAGTCGCAAACACCATGATGTGCTCTTACCATTTCCATTCATTTCCAAAGATTTACAAACAACTTTTAAATCAATTCTGCACAGATTAGTCATCAGCTTTCCATTCTCTGCCCTCACTCTAGTTTCTGGTGACCCATATTCTAATTATTAATTCCATGATACATAAAGTTTTTAGTTCATAATAGCGCAATCATACAGTATTTGTCCTTTTGTGTCTGGCTTGCTTCATTCAACATAATATCCTCCAGGTTCATCCATGTTGTCATATGCTTCCCGACTTCATTTCTTCTTACCACTGCATAATATTCCATCATGTGTATACACCACAGTTGGTTTATCTGTTCATCAGTTGATGGATTCGTGGGTTGTTTGCAACTTTTGGCAATCAGGAATAATGGTAGCATTCTTAATGATCCACTTCTCTGCCTCACAAGGGTGCCAGGGAGCTAGTCACATAACCATGAGTTACCCCACTGGTCCCGCTTCACCAGGCTCAGGTGTCTTTCTGCTCTCAGCTGCCTGACTGAAGTTCTGCTACGCACTGCAACTCCATTTGTCCTGTTTCCAGTTTCTACCTAATACCCAGAAACTGCTTTATAATGCATAGCTACAGCACTTTATAGTAAGTGCCAGCACAGTGAGAACTGAAGGGACTCCAGGGAGGTTGAGCTCACTCTGGAGCTGGAACAGTCAGGAAAACGTTCAGGAACAAAGAGCCTTCAGCTGGGTCCTAACAATGGGCAGGATTTGGGTGACCAAAAAGAAAGGCATAAACATATTTCATCTGAAGCATGGCATGAGCAGAGATGTTCAGGCAGGAATGAGTGTGACAGATGTAATAAGAGGGAATACTTTCCAACTCATGCTATGAGGCCAGTGTCACCCTGATACCTAAACCAGGCAAAGACATCTCAAGAAAAGAAAACTACAGGCCAATACCCTTTATGATGATAGATGCAAAAATCCTCAGCAATATACCAGCAAACCAAATCTAGCAACATATAAAAAGGGTTATACACAATTACGAAGGGGAATTTATCCCAGGAAATGCAATTTGGTTTAACAGATAAAAATCAATCAGTGTGATCACCATATTCACAGAATGAAAGACAAAAACTACATGATTATCTTGATGGGTACAGAAAATTTTGGCAAAATCCAGCACACTTTCATGAAAGAAAAACACTGTGGTAGGCGGACGCCCTATCCGTTGGGCCAAGTCCGCTTCCCCCTATAAAATTCTTTTTATATGAAATTCCAGAATCAGCAAATCCATAGTGACAGAAAGTAGATTGACAGTTGCCAGCCACTGAGAGGAGGGGAAATGGATCCAGACTTTCTTTTTGGGTAGATAAAAATATTCTGGAATTAGATTATGGCAATGATGCACAACTCTGTGAATGTACTTTGTTTTGTTTTTGTTTTAAAGATTTACTTTTATTTATTTCTCTCCCCTTCCCACCCCACCCCCCCAGTTGTCTGTTCTCTGTGTCCATTTGCTGCGTGTTCTTTGTCCACTTCTGTTGTTGTTAGTGGCACAGGAATCTGTTTTTCTTTTTGTTGCGTCATCTTGTTGTGTCAGCTCTCCACCTGTGCGGCGCCATTCCTGGGCAGGCTGCACTTTCTTTCGTGCTGGGCGGCTCTCCTTACGGGGTGCACTCCTTGTGCGGGGGGCTCCCATATGCAGGGGGCACCCCTGCGTGGCATGGCATTCCTTGCGCACATCAGCACTGTGCATGGGCCAGCTCCACATGGGTCAGGGAAGCCCGGGGTTTGAACCCTGGACCTTCCATGTGGTAGATGGATGCTCTGTCAGTTGAGCCTGTCCACTTCCCTAAATGAATAATTACTGAGTGCCTCTATGTGCCACGTGCAAGGAGTGTGCCCCATAAGGAGAGCTGCCCCGTGCAAAAGAAAGTCCAGCCTACCCAGGAGTGGCACCGCACACACGGAGAGCTGGTGCAGCAAGATGACACAACAAAAAGAAACACAGATTCCCAGTGCCACTGATAAGAATAGAAGCAGACATAAAAGAACACACAGCAAATGGACACAAAGAGCAGACAACTTCAATTATTTTTCATTTAATGAATGAATACATGAATATTGCTCTTTTTACCATCTAGACTCTTACCATTGTCCAAGTCAATCTTCATCTAATTCATACTCATTTCCCATCTCTGACCCATTGGAAAAGTGAAATTACATAATTAGTGTAATGAGACTAAATGTCACTGATGTAATTACAATTAAGCTTTTGTTCCCCAATTGCCACTATGTGGCTTAGGTAACTTGACCTTGCTGCTTTCCAGAAAACAAAGTCAGAAAGACTTATTTTACTTCATCATTTATCCTCTATCCATTGGAACCTAGAATATGCTGAAATTGAACTGGGAATAGAGAAGAGGTAAAAAATAAAATAAAATAAAAAGTAAAAGAATAAAATTCAGGGACTAAGCAGGAGAATTAATGGAACTGGACTAAATTAGGGAAAAGACGGTTGTTGAGTCACTTATAGCAATTATATGAAATATAGTATGTAGAGAGACAACAGGCTAGGGGTCAGGTTCTCTTGAAACCAGATATTTTCACCCCCAAGCTGTGTGAACTTAACCAGGCCAGCCTGTCACTGGTTGAATATGCTATCGCCCAAGATTATTAAAATAAAAAATGTCTGTGACAGCACACTATTTGCTATAAAGCATTTTATAAATGCAGGGTAATATTAATGAGGAAAAAGAGGATGTCGGTGACTAGTTATCTATTTCCATGGCCTCACTCAAGGAGGAATGACTCCAATGACAGAGGTTATGAAAAGACCTTTCTCCAAGCGGCAGAGTGGGCAACGGAGGAGTGGAATGGATAGCATGAAGGCTGCAAAGTCCCTGACCCTACAGAGTTTTGAAGCAGATTAGACGTTCGCTCATCCTACATAACGTAGCTGCAGGACTGAGCCGAGAGGCTGGAGTAGATGATCCTTTCACTCCCATTTCCAAGATTCCAAATTTTCCTCGTTTTCCTTGAATTTTGTATTACACATCCTTTTTCTTCTGCAGCTGACAGGTAATCTGGTACTCCATAGCCTATTGGGTGTCAAATATTTTCATAGAATACCAAAGCCCAGGATGAGCCTCTCAGATGTCACCCAAAATATAATCTGATTCCGGTTTCTCCCAGCAATTCTAGTTTGTGTGATAAGGATATTTCATTGCTGTTTAGCATTTAATTTGAGTGAGATTCACAGATCTGTTTAGGAAGAAAACTGCTGATCAATTGCAATTGCCCCTGTTGTCATAGAAACAAGTTGAAATGTGACTATAATTATATTTCCTTATTCCTGACGTGAATCCCTAATCATTGCCATAGTAATTACCCAATATCTATGGTCCCAAATTACATGATACTTGTCCAGAAAAGACAAAGGATAAGGAGTAGGAGGGCTGGCCTTAGGCACATGTTAACCATGCAGCTGCATAAAGTCTCCCCTCTTTAAGAAGGGGAATTTCCCTCTGCAGGCTCACACGCTGAGCTTAGATGGTGCCGCTGGTTCTGAGGATGTGCTCAGTGTGTAGCCGAGTGGCTAGAAGGCTATATTGGATAGGATTATTTCAATTGTAGCAGGAAATGCAACTACTGGTATCTTCAACAGTAACGAAATGTATTATCTGGTGCACCTGAAAGTCTGGAGGACTTTTTTTTTTTTTAAGATTTATTTTTACTTATTTATTCCCCACCCCTCACCCCCGTTGTTTTTGCACTCGCTGTCTGCTGTCTGTGTCCATTCCCTGTGTGTTCTTCTGTGCCTGCTTGTCTTCTCTTTAGGCAACACAGGAACAAATCCTGGGACCATCTAGAGTGGGAGAGAAGTATTCAATCTTCTGTACCCTTGTCTGCTGCGTCTCTTATTGTCTCTCCTCTGTGTCTCTTTTTTTAATTAATTAATTAATTAATTTTTTTGTTGATGTATATCATTCATACATGAACACACATAAACAATAAGTGTATAGTAAAGATTGCGAACCTACAAAATAAACATACATAACATCACACAGGGGTCACATACATCACCCCTCCACCAACTCTTTGCATTGGTATGAAATATTTGTTACAAACTATGCAAAAACATTGTCAAAATATTACTACCAACTATATTCCTTATCTTACATTTGGTGTATTTTTCCCCCAACCCATACTATTTTTTTAATGTATTTTTGTTACAGATATTGTGAACTTGCAAAAGAATCATACAGATGTATAGATTTCCCATACAACTCCACACCCTGGTGGAATATTTGTTACAGATTATGAGATAATATCATCAGACTATTACCACCAATGATGGTTCATAGCATACATTTGGCACACTCTTTCCATACACCTCCATTATCAACACAGTATAGCTTGGCATTAATGCAAGAATATTATAGTATTGCTGTTAACCACAGTCTATAGGTCAAACCAACTGTAGTTTTCCCATGCTTCTCCACATTCCCACTACCATGCAATCGTGAGGCACATCTGCTCTAGCTCACAGAAGGACACTCTTACATTTGTACCCTTAACCACAATTCTTATCCACCTCTGGGTTCACTGTATTATACAGTCCCTAGATTATTTTTTTACTTTCTTTTCAAATGACATTTATTTCCCCACACTACCCTTTTCAACCACAATCCCATTTATATACCAATTGCTACTCACTGTAATGTGTTACCATCAACTCTATTTCCACACTTTTACAGTCAAGTTAATTAAAACTTCTTCGTACATTAAGCATCAGTATTTCTTCTCAACCCTCCTATTATCTCCTAATAACTAATACTATAGGTTTTAAATCCATGTGTTTATTCTATGTATTTAGTTCATATTAATGAGACCATGCAATATTTGTCCTTTTTTGTCTGGCTTACTTCACTTAGTATAGTATCTTCAAGACTCATCCATGTTATCATATCTGTCCTAATTTCATTTCTGCTTATTGCAGCATAGTATTCTATCGTATATATATACCATATTTTGTTTATCCATTCATTAGTTGATGGACGCTTGGGTTGTTTCCATCTTTTGGCAATTGTGAACAACACTGCTATGAACATTGGTGTGCAGATGTCTGTTCTTGTCATAGTTTTTAGTTCTTTGTCTCTTTTTATTGCATCATCTTCCTGCACCAGCTCCCCGTGTGGGCCGGCACCCCTGCGTGGACCAGCTCTCTGCACAGGCCAGCTTGCCTTCACCAGGAGGCCCCAGGAATCAAACCCTGGACCTCCTATATGTTAGACAGGAGCCCAGTCGCGTGAGCCATATCCACTTCCCAATGGAGGATTTTTTCATTGGTTATAAAACAGCCCAGCCATATCATCAAGATCCAGTCTGATTCCCATTTTTCTCTGGCATCCTCAGGAATGGGCTCTTGTCCTCAAGCTTGTCCCCTCATAGGCACAAGATGACTGCCACAGCACAGGTATTACAAGCAGATTGGTAAAGACCAGGAACAGAAAAGGGACCATCTATCTTGTGTCATTTTTTGTGAATGAGGAAACTGTACCACATTCTCTTACACCAGTAACTTCTCTCACTTTTCATTATTCCTTTCACACCAGATCTCACTGTAAGCAGTAATTCCAGAGAGAACAGAACTTAAAATGGAGATGGCCCTTCCTGCTTTCTTTGGCACTAAGAACATAGTGGGTGAGGAATGGAGTAGCATAACTACTGTGCCAGCTAAGTTTGTTTTGTTTTCCTTCTCACCTCTCTCTGCTCTGACCTTCTAGTGCCCTCAATCTTCAGGCCAAAAGCCCATCATGCACCCTCTGTCTGATTTCTTCCAGGGTCCAGATAAGCATGGGTACTGGGCAGCAGGCCTGGGTTTGGACATCCTGGTAGCACGGGGTGCAGCAGTGTTTGCTCTCAGGCAGCAGCAAGTGCCACCAAGAAAGTAAGGTAGCATCCTTTTATTTTTTTTTAACTTTTATTTGCATTTATTGTAGCTGAAGTTATTCCCAGCCATAAGTTTTTGTGACTCGGATATCTTTTTCTTCTGTGCAACCTCCTCTTCTGGTTTAGGAACAATTTGTTCTTTTTCAGTAAGGATCATCTCGATGTGGCAAGGGAGCTCATGTATGGGCTAATCCTACCACGAGCTCTGTAAGTATGCCGGCACATTTGGGGGCTTTGGTCACCTGGATGTGCTCAATGACCAGAGAATACACATCTAAACCCTTAAGTTCAGCATTACTCTCTGCATTTTTAAGCATGTGCAACAAAAATTTAGCACTCTTTTTGGGCCACCTGTGTCCAGCCCCACTGTTTTTTTTTTTTTTTTTTTTTTTTTAAGATTTATTTATTTATTTATTTAATTTCCCCCCTCCCCTGGTTGTCTGTTCTTGGTGTCTATTTGTTGCGTCTTGTTTCTTTGTCTGCTTTTGTTTCTTTGTCCGCTTCTGTTGTCGTCAGCGGCACAGGAAGTGTGGGCGGCGCCATTCCTGGGCAGGCTGCACTTTTCTTTTCACGCTGGGCAGCTTTCCTCACGGGCGCACTCCTTGCGCGTGGGGGCTCCCCCACGCGGGGGACACCCTTGCGTGGCACGGCACTCCTTGCGCGCATCAGCACTGCGCATGGCCAGCTCCACACGGGTCGAGGAGGCCCGGGGTTTGAACCGCGGACCTCCCATATGGTAGACGGACACCCTAACCACTGGGCCAAAGTCCGTTTCCCCCAGCCCCACTGTTTAGCCTGGGTACACCTACCAACACCACCATTGTAATGACAGAATGGCACACCTTGCTTCTGTAAAGTGGCATCTTTCAGATACTTGTTGGCTTTTTGAATATGCATACCCTTGATGTCCTGGGCAATTTCTCTGGTGTTCTTAAAGTGAACACAAAGATTTGAACCTCCTGATTTGCATGATTTTGTGCAGTTTTCTGGGTCAAGGGAGTAGTGAACCCTTTTCAGAGATCACCTTGGGTGACTTACGGGAAAGGTAGCATCTTGAGAGTAGAATCAAAGTGCCAGACAGCTGCACAAATGAATCATCCATCTATATGGGCCAGACCAGAAGGAGAATCAAAGCGCAAATCTAAAAGCGTAGCATGGTAAATATTTTGGGGAAGTTAGTTCTCAGCATCTGGTTCCCCTTCTCAGCTGCACCCGAATTTCCTTTCCGAGACCTTGGCCTCATTGTGTATAGCCGGATAGGGCATAGTGCCTGCCAAAAGGGCCAGATCTTCCAGCTCCACACCCATTGCAGCCTGCAGGAAGGTACGGCCTAGCTTGGCTAACCAAACCTCCTTTCCTAGGGCTCTGACTGGCAGGTGGGTCAAGGAGTGGGGTGCACAGGTGTGTCTGCTGCGGTCACTCCTGATGCCTGGCCCTCTAGTGCTCTCTTAACTCCTGTCCTGGACCCTAGCTTCTTTTGTTCTGTGAGCCCCTACTGCTCATGAATTCTCTTTTCCTTGTATTAAAGCCTGTTTCTGCTGCTTGCAACTTAGAACTGTGACAGAGATAGAAACCAGGGAAACTAAGTAGAAAGAGGTTTGAAATAGAGGGTGGGAAACAAAACCTGGAGCACTTCCCTGATTTCAGCTGAAAAGAAATCCGTGAACAAATAATCATATGGAAAGATGCACTCCATGTTGTCAATCATTAAGGACATAGAAGCTAAAATCACAGAGATGCCAGTAAGAATGGAAAAAACAATAGAAACCTGGCAGTACCAAATGCTGGCAAGGATGTGAAGCAACTGAAATTCTCCTATATTGCTGATGGGAATGTAATTTAGAAAACAGTGTGGCAGTTTCCTATAAAAGTAAACATACTCAGGGAAGCAGATTTGGCCCAACGGATAGGGTGTTTCCCTACCACATGGGAAGTCCAATGTTCAAACCCAGGGCCTCCTGACCCGTGTGATGAGCTGGCCCACGCGCGGTGCTGGGCGCAAGGAGTGCCATGCAGGGGTGCCCCCCGCGTAGGGGAGCCCCATGCGCAAGAAGTGCACCCCGTAAGGAGAGCCGCCCAGCGTGAAAAAAGTGCAGCCTGCCCAGGAATGGCACCGCCCACCCGGAGAGCTGATGCAGCAAGATGACGCAACAAAAAGAGACACAGATTCCAGATGCTGCTGACAAGAATCCAAGCAGACACAGAAGAACACACAGCGAATGGACACAGAGAACAGACAACTGGGGGGAGGGGAAGGCGGGGAAAGGGAGAGAAATTAAAAAAAAAAAAAGTAAACATTTTCCTACTATTCAATTCAGCAGTTCCACACCAAGGTCTTTACTCAAGAGCAATTAAAACATATTCACAAAAAACCCGTACATAGTTATTTATAGATACGTAATTCATAATTCCCCAAACTAGAAACACCCAAAATGTACAACTGGTAAACGGATAAACAAACTATGATGCATACATGGATATAATGGAATACTACTCAGCAATAGAAGGAAAGGCACTACTGATACACAGAGAATTATGATTAAATTTCAAATGCATTACGCCAGGTAAAAGGAGGCAGTCACAAAAGGCCATATACTGTATGATCCCATTTATGTGACATTCTGGAAAAGGCAAAACTAAGGACAGAAAACAGAGCGATGGTGACTGGCATTGGGGGAGGGGAAGGAATGACTACAAAGAGGCATGAGGGAACTTTTTGGGGTGATAGAAATGTTTCTATCTTGAGTGCTCTGATTGGTAACAAGGCTGCATGCATTTGTCAAGATCCACAGAATTGTACATTTTTTAAAGTTGAGTTTTATATACATAAAACTACACCTCAGTAAATTTGACTAAAAATTTTTTTTCAATTAAAAAAAAAAAAGAAGGCCCGAGGAACATTTAAAGGTCTCAAACATCCTTCTGACTTGCTCACCTCTTGGTTTCTCAGAGCTTTCCTCAATGAACTCCTACACAGGCCAGCCCTACCTGAAAAATATTAATGATCTGAAAATAGTCCCTCTTCCAGTCAAGGTGTTTACATCAAAGTGTTTGCTGTTGCCACTCCCTCAGGGATATCTTTACAGGAAACCCTTCTCATAAACTAACTCACCCTACAGTATTAATCATTAACTCACTCATTTTAAAATTTTACTCACCAATTGTATTGCGTAGGGCACTGTGAAAGAAACAGAGTAATGGATGTGACCCCTGTCCTCAGGTAACTCAGTACTGTGGGAGAGATAAAAATGCCATTATCATTATCACAATGCTATCTGCATAGTGCTTAACAGTATGCAAAACACTTGTATTTTCCCCTCTCATTTAAGACTTGATTACAGTAACCATAATTAGCAAGCAATACATGCCAATGGCATTAGGAGGGAGAAAAGATCCCTTTCTTCCAGAGGGAACAGGAAAGGCTGTGTGGGGTAGATATGATTTGAGCTAGACTCTGAAGGATGGGCAGTACCTGAAATGAGAGCAACAGAGCCCAGTGAGGCTATCTGGGAAACAGTGAGAGGTCAGGTTTACTTGAATTAGGGCAGCATTTGATAATAATAACTAGCACTTACTTGAGGGCTGACACCATGCTAACTGCTTTTTATTTCAAAATGCATTTCTTTAATCCTAAGAAAAACTATGAGGTAGGTTCTATTATCATTCCCATTTTACAGATAAGGAAACTGGGCCACCTCAAGACTTAATGACTTGCTCAAGGTGACACACATGGAAAGTGACAGATCGAGATTTCAGAGCCAGGCACTCTGGCTCAAGTTGGAGTGCTAAATCACCACATTACATGACCTCCGTTTCATAGAGGTGGAGTTATTTAGGGACCTTTCATGAAGAACCTTAATTGCCAAGCAACCATTGTCACTCCATCTGGAAGAATTTTGGCAAAAGGAAACCACTGGAGGTTTCTGAGCTGGTGAAATCACTTCTTTAAGATTATGTAGGGGGAAGTGGACTTGGCCCAATGGATAGGGCGTCCGCCTACCACATGGGAGGTCCACAGTTCAAACCCCTGGGCCTCCTTGACCCGTATTGAGCTGGCCCACGTGCAGTGCTGATGCGTGCAAGTAGTGCCATGCCACACAGGAGTGTCCCCCGCATAGGGGAGCTCCACGCACAAAGATTGCTTCCCGTAAGGAGAGCTGCCCAGCGTGAAAGAAAGTGCAGCCTGCCCAAGAATGGTGCCGCACACACAGAGAGCTGACACAACAAGATGACGCAACAAAAAGAAACACAGATTCCCGGTGCCGCCGATAAGGATGGAAGCAGTCACAGAACACACAGCGAATGGACACAGAGAGCAGACAGCTGCGGGGGAGGGGGGGAAGTGGAGAGAAATAAAAAAATAATTAAAAAAAAAAAAGATTATGTAGGGTTTGAGAGAAAGCAAAATTAGAGGACCTAAGTTGGAGATCATTTACAGATGCCAATCATATTACCATAGCGTGGAGGTAAAACCAGGACAACAGTAACCATTGGGCATTTATCGGCTCTTCAAATGTCCTCAGTGGTTCCTCTATTTATTTCTGAGGGTTCCCACACCTGTCCCCTTGGTGTTCAAGAACAAGTTCCCTGTGCCTCCGTTGTCTGACCAGGTCAGGGGTAGTGGAGTATCACTTCAGAAACTTACTCTTAAGGAGTCCAGGAAAACAAAAGTCCTTTAAACTATACTTGCAGTGTCTCTGTAAGTCCGAAATTGTTTCAGAATAAAAAATAATAATAATAAAAAGCTCACATGAGCAAAGGTGAAAAATACGGAATTTCTATTGCGATTGGCATGGTTTATTAGCATAATAGTCCATATATTGCATCAGAGTGGAGTAACTCAAATCAGGCCTCAGTTGAGTTTCCTGAAACCTTTCACACTTTAGTGCAGAAATGGGCCCTTCAAAACTGTCCTGATATTTTTGTCTGTGTGCCGCCAACGTGATCCCCAGAGTACTGTATTATTAATTCTGAAGTGGCCTCTTAGAGCCTGTAGGTAGAATCATGACAGTCAATCCAGCTGACTCCAGGTAAGAGAAGGGAGAGTAAGGGAGAGACAGTGATATCCCTTTCCTTCTGGCTCTCCAGACCCATAATGACTTCGATCAAAGGACTGAAATGTTTTAGGATATAAGTAGACTAGGACTCCCTACGCCATTCTAACTTTGTCTTCGTGCTAATACCACATGCCTTCCCTCAGAGTAGATGCAGCCTGTTAGAAACCTCTGGTCTACCTTTAATGGGAACTGGAATGCATTCGTGTTTAAACCAGAACCAGCTGGTCTCCTGGGTTGAAAGGGGTGGGGATGGAGCTCTAGGAGCTCTTGCTCTATGCATCCGATGCCAGGATCAGCTTTTCAAGTGATTCAGCTCAAATTTCTCTTATGATTTTAGGCAAATGTCAAGGATTTCTCCTTTTCCTCTTTTTCTTCTTCCTCCTTCTCATTCTCTTTTTTTTTTCTTTCCTCTACAAAATCCATTAATCGTAATTTACAGATTGTGATTCTATCTTATAGTAAATATGAAAAAATTCAGCTTATGCTGGCATTCCATTTGGTGTTAACAGATGTGGTGTTTAAGAAGTAAAACTGTTTTACCTTATGAATTAGTCTGCCAAAGGGGTGCTGATGCAAAGTACCAGTATTCTGTTGACTGTTATAAAGGGTATTTATTTGGGGTAAAGGCTTACAGTTACAAGGCCCTAAAAAGTCCAACTCAAGGTTGCTTTCTCACCAAAGTCAGTTGCCACATCCTGAAACAAGATGGTCGCCAATCTCTGCCTAGTTTCTCCCTCCTGGGCTTCTCTATCTCTTAGGCTCAGTGGGCCCAGCTTCTTCCTGATTTCAGCTTAGGCAGGCATAGGGCTGTCTCTCAGGGCTTCCTGTATTAGCTGCAGACTATCAGGCAAATGGCGCTCTCTCTACCCATGTATCTTCCTGAGTGAACGTCCTTTTATATAGCCCACCAGTGGGCTGGGGACTCAATCTGAGTCATGCCTTACTGATTGGTCGAATCAAAAGCCCCAAATTGACTTTATTAAGTAAACTTAAATCCTTAAAATTTTTTTATTCCAACCCCCTCCCTTGCAGCTTGCTTGCTGTCTGCTCTCTGTGTCCATTCACTTTGTGTTCTTCTGTATGTCTGTATTTTATTTTTATTTATTCCCACCCTCCTTGCGGCTTGCTTGTTGTCTGTTCTCTGTGTCCATTCGCTGCACACTCTTCTATGTTTTTACTTGTCTCCCTTTTTGTTGCATCACCTTACTAAATCGGCTCTCCATGGCGCTTGCAGGCCAGGCAGCTCTACGTGGCATGCGGGCAAGCCTGCCTTCACAAGGAGGCCCCAGGACATGAACCCAGGGCCTCCCATATGGTAGACGGGAGCCCAACTGATTGAGCCACAGCCGCTTCCCAATCCTTTAATTTTAATACAATTAAAGGGCATCACACCCAGAGGAATAGATTAGTTTACAAACATAATCTTTCTCTTTTTGGGATTCATAAATAATCTCAATCTGCCACACCTTCCTTTGTACAAGTTTGCAATTGTGGGTTAACTGGGACTCTTAATTAATGCTACTGTCTTGTAGTGGTCCAGCAGCCACTGCTTCTACAGCTTCTTTTGTTCCAGAAGAAATCTAAACATCTGAAAACACTAGATTACAATGATAAGCTCAGTCAGCTGTGAGTCAGGAGCCTGAGTTCTGATTTCAGTTGTCTAGATCAAGTCTTCCTCATCACCATCCTGGGCCTCAGTTTCTTTATCCATCAAGGTTCAAGCTATGGACTCTGTGATCACAGAGGACCATTTCAGCAATGACCTTTGTCTTTGTGAAGACTGGCATCTGTCATAGCTGAAGTAGGGTTAGCAGCTCCCACATTTGCTGCTGGTTTACTTATAGAAAGACTCAGAAGAGATGTGGAAAATAGCAATTCGAGCCTGAAAACACAATTGTAAAGGCATTTGGGAGGCAGAAATGGAGTGCAGGTTTGAGGAGTGTGGGAGCTCAGGATTTTCATTCCTACTTATTGATCTCTATATTGTTTTTGAAGGCTTTCCAAATGTGAAAGGACAAATAATGATAACTGTTAAGGTCTTTTGCACTGTATCTCTCCCCTAATATAGATCTGACCTTACTTATCAAATATCTAGCACAGAGCCTGGGCAATGATGGTAACAAAGAAATAGGAAAGAGAGGAGTTTTACGATACATATCAATGAGTTTGCTTTTGTTCATGATGAGTTGCAGTGATAGTGGGCTAACCAAGAAGTGGGGTTTACTGTGCAGCTGTAGACACGTGGCTGGATGAAGAGAGTTTGGTATGGGAATTGGGCAGAAAGTCTTATTAAAGGTGATTGTTAAAACCAGAAGAGTAGCCTCAGACTGTTCTACTATATTCACTTTGGGAAAAATAACCATAAGAGTCAATGAAGAGTAGAAGGGAGAGACCAATAGTCTCTTTGGGCTGATTAGAAGGCTCTAATTGGATGTTTGGAAGCGGAGTCTTTCTACCAATAATAATATCAGTAACAACAACAACAAAGCCAAGAAAGAAATATAGAAATGACAATTAGGCTATCTCAGCCCTGTTCCTTTCTGCCAATAGGAGACCTGACTATTTCTAGGACCCCCAGGAACTTCTGCAGAAGCCCACCTTGAAATACAAGAGGACTATTTTTCTGACCTCAGCGAACCAAACTTGTGATTCTCTGAGGTTATTAAAACTGCTTTTCAGACACCAGTGTTCTGCTGGACTTCCCAAGTGAGCCTTTTGTCCTTTCCTTCTAGAGTTTGCTTTTACCAGAAACTCTTTGCATTCAGCTTCAGGTCTTGTATAAATTAAAATGACTCTTAAGTGACTGTATTGAAAATTCTCCAGTTAGAGGTTAAAGTCGATGGGATTTTAGAGGCCTGTTATAAATCTCTTGTCATGGTGAAAAGGCTGCTTGCTCTGTGTTCTCTGCATCAGAAGAGAAGGTTCCTGCATTTGAGCAGAAAGAGCCTGAGGGAAAGCTGCAGCAATTAGAGGCTTAGAGGCCCCTTACCCTCTTGGCTCACTCATAATAAAAGGAAAAAGGGATTGGCCAGTTTAGAAATCAATTGTGAAAGATCTTTAAATGCCAAGAATAAAGAAGTCTAGATGAACTTTGCTAAGGTACAATTTGTGGTAAATTGCCCCTCCACCTACCAATCATGTAATTCTTACTTCCCAGCTGGTTAAGGACAATGATTCCACCAAGCTCTTTGTTCATTAGAACGTAGTTTCAAGCTGAGATCTCCACACTTGGGTAATTCAGTTTCAATTCCAGCCCTGCCACAAACTCTGGAACTTTGGGCAACATTTTTCACCCACTCTTTGACTTAGCTTCCCCTTCAGAGAAGAGGAAATATTCTTCTACATTCTAGAGTTGTTTAGAGCCAGAACTGGTGAGCATGATTACTAAATATTTATTATTAGACAAATTGCCAAAGATTTAAAGTTAATTTGCATTATTTAAACTGAATTAGTTTTGAGACTGTTCATTCATGTAACTAATATATCAATTACCATTCTCCTCCAGTGTTTTTCTCATAGCTTTATAATGGGACAAAAACCACATATAAGAAGGAAAAAAAATGTTCTTTTTTTTTTTCAATGGCCACATCAGTGAATAGGTTCTGACATGTTTGTCAAGTGGTAGAAACTTATTAAATATTAAAAAGTTATTTCATTACTTCCTTTTCTGGCTGTGAAGAAGTAGCTTGTGGCAAATCAGTATTCCCAACAAGGACACAGATAGACTATTAAAACAAAAACATTTCTTTGAAGGCATCAGGCAGTTGCTGAGATACCAGAACTTGAGCAATGAGAACCTAGAGAGAAGGGAAGTCCATTGAGATGAGGCCCAACTTCCTGCTTGTTGCTTCTGTCTGCTGAGGATTAGTTGGCTTTTGGTATAGAACAAGAGACCAAAGTGCCTGGCAGAGGATGGCTATCTAGAGGAGGGGCAGGCAGCAGAGCTATAGCAATGTTATGAGAGCTAGAAACACAAAAATTGGCGTTTGAGGCTGCCAAGGCAGCCACAACTTGAGAGACCAAGACCTCCAAAGAAGAGAAGTCCAAAGGAATGAACCCAAAACTAGGCAACAGCTTTCCTTTTGCGGCATTTGCTGATAAAGCTGCACAGGAAAGAGACTGAAGTACAAGGCAGAGTTTTTGGCAGTCTTGAGGTGCTAGAAAAACAAAAATTAGGACTTTGGACTTCCCAAGGAAGGGGGAATCTTAGTGAATGAATAACCCAACTTTCAGTTGAGACTCCAGGGGGACTATACCCTAGAAATGGGCCCAAAGCAGGGGTGGAGTGAGCCTTACAAAGATCACAAACCAGCCATAAATCAGTCCAGTCCCTGATTGGACTGAGATGATCTACTCCTGTGCTGCCTGCTAAAGGATCCAGTGAATCTGCTCTGGAAGGAAAGAACCAGGCATCTTTAGTTTTTCATGCACCATGTGTGGAGTTTAGTAGAAAATTACCAGGTATCTACAAAACAGATCAAGAGAGAAAACAAAATAACAGATACAGGCCCAAAGGTGACTAAGATTTTGGAATTTCAGACAGAGACTATTAAATAATTTTTAAAAGTTGACAAGATAGAGAATTTCACCAAAGAACTGGAATTGATTAAAAATAATCAAATGGAAATTCTAGGTCTGAAAAATATAGAACTTAAGAACTCAATAGATGGTTTTAATAGCAGATTGGGCACCACTAAAGAGAGGATTAGCAACCTGGAAACTAGGTCCATATAAAAATCCAGACTGAATCATATTAAGCAAAAAGAATGGCAGGTACAGAAAAGAACAAAAAAGACATTTCTCATGGTAAAAAGGTCTAACATTGGAGGATCCTGGGGCAGGGGGGTGGGGGTTACAGGAAAAATGGAACAGGAACATTATTTGAAGTGATAATGGTTAAGAATTTTCTGAAAACTGATAAAAGATACCAAGCCATAGATTTAAGAATCACTATGTACCCCAAGCTGAAAAAATTAAGACAAATTCACACCTAACCACATGAGAGTAAAAGGCTGAAAACCAAAGACAGAGAAACATCTTAAAAGTAACTATAATTAAAAGATAGATTGTCTCTCTTTTCAAAGAAGCATTAATGTAAGCATATCTACAAATGTCCTTGATTAACATGATACTTAATGGGAAAATATTAAATTATTTCTTCCTGTGTTTGGGAAGAATCCATTATCACTTGTATTTACTTTTATATGGAGATTCTAGCTAATGCAGAATGGCTGGGGGGCGGGGAGAAAGAAAGATATCTTGGGGGGAAGAAAAGGAATTATTTTTTTAAAAATCTTTCAGTAAGGGTAGAAAGTGAGGTGATGAGTTTGGGCTTGGTTTTTGTCTGTTTTTTATTATTACTATTATTATTATTATTGGATTAATGGAAATGCTCTAATAATTGTTGAATTGATGAGTGCACAACTATGTGAGTATGCTACGTACTATTGCTTGTACACTTTGGAAGGATTGTATGCTTTATTAATATGCATCAATAATACTGATTTGTTTAAAAATTTTTAATCATATTTCATAGAAATGTCAAATAAAACAAAATCACTAATATAATCAGAGCTGTGGGTTTACAGAAGGAGAAACTGTTCCAGTAGTAATATCTCAAATGGAAGGAGTTGGAATAAGTTTCAATAGCCTTCTGGTCATAGCCATTCATGAAGGCCCTGAGAGGATTTCCAAGTGGAAATCACAATGACTGGCTGACATCTTCTTATTGATTTCTTATTACATGGGAGGGTCTTACCCAACGGGTTAGTGTGATGTATCTATCTATTTCTTTTTTGTTTTTAAGATTTTATTTTTTATTTATTTCCCTCCCCTTCCCTGCCCGCCCCCCCCAACTGTCTGCTCTCTGTGCCCATTTGCTGTGTGTTCTTCTGTGTCCGCTTCTATTCTTGTCAGCGGCACCTGGAATCTGTGTCTCGTTTTGTTGCATCATCTTGCTGCGTCAGTTCTCCATGTGTGCAGCGCCACTCCTGGGCAGGCTGCACTTTTTTCACACTGGGCGGCTCTCCTTATGGGGCGCACTCCTTGTCCATGGGGCTCCCCTACATGGGGGAATACCCTTGCGTGGCACTCCTTGCGCACATCAGCATTGCGCATGGGCCAGCTCCACACGGGTCAAGGAGACCCACGGTTTGAACTTTGGACCTCCGTGTGACAGGCGGACGCCCTATCCGTTGGGCCAAATCTGCATCCCTCTATTTCTATTAGCCTATCTCTATAGGACTGAAACAGGTTTATTACTAAGTATCTAAGTATTGCTCAAAATGCAATTTTATCAGGTTTCAGAGGGCCCCATCCCTGTGATCAATTGTTTTGTCTTTTAGAAAGCCCTGTCATTTCTCAGAAAGGGTCATTCCTGGCAATGGCCGATGCAGTAGCCATTTGATTTTACTGAAATATTTTGTATCATACTCAGTTGCCTTATTAAAATAAACTCTTTTGGAGTTACTCAGCTTTCTCCGAGTGACTCAAGATCACCTTTGTTGAGATCAGTAGAGCCCTCATGGGTAGAGAGGGTATTCTCTGTGGTTTGTCTCTTCACTTGGTTACCGTCAGTTATCTCTCTCAGTGAAACTCATTAAGACAGTCTTCTCAATACCCACCCTCATCCCCACCATTCCCTCTTCCTTGTCAGAAATAACTTATCTGTTGACAGCAAACATTAGTGATCCTAATTTTACACACATTTCTTAGTTGGTCGGCTCTGCCCTGAGGGTGGTTATCTGGATGTCCTTTGGAATAGAATGCTATTGGAAGCTTTTTCATCCTGCCTGGACTGGCCTTTCCTGGATAAATCTAACCGCTATCTTACAGTAACACAGTATCAGTTAACATTTTAGGAAACAAAGTTTATAAATAGGATTGGACCAACTTTCCTTTATTTTGTCCCTGCATTTGGATGATAAGCTTTGAAATGTAGAATAATCCAAACTTTACCAAAGAGAATAGATGGAAGGCAATTATATGTTCCCATCCATAAAACCCCAGAATGATTAGAGCCAACTTTGTGCTCAGCATCCCCTGACCTCAACCCCTACCTTATTTCTAATGTGTGTTAATGTGTGTATCTTCCTAAGAATGGGACTTGAACTGTAAGTATGCGAGATTGAATATTAAGTTCTGCATGGTCTTAAACATGAGAAGAAGATAGAGGACCTGCAGTAGGGTCAAGTTAACATGGATAACCTGATTTTATCCTCACAGCAGTCTTAAGACTTTTACAAGGGAGGTAGTACTAGCTCCATTTTATAGATCAGGAAACTAAGAATCAGAAGGCTTAGTGGCTTTAGAAAAGCAATGTAGCAAAGAAGTACAAATTCTCTTGGGTGTGAAAATAAACACTCATTTTGTAATGTAGGTCACAGAGATAATCACCTATACTTAATATCCCCTCATAGTACCTAAAACGAATGCCTTGTATCTCAGAAAGCGGGTCGCTGCTCAGTGGTGTCCTGTGTTATTTAGCTGAAGACCTGCACATCATATCCCTATTAGTATCTTCAACCTTCCCATATACCCAACCAGATGGCACTTGCCCCCTGACTCCTTCTCCCCGTGACCTACCATATCCTGTTTCCTTCGTTAGTGGGAATACTCTAAGACCTCCCACCGCTTTAAAATACTTCAGCTGGCTGTTCTATTCAGCAAATCTGAGTTGTTTCCCACTCTGTTTCTGTTTGGATGACTTTAAAGTTACTTTACCCCCTGAGTTTCATCTGTTAACAAGGATTGTAATATCCACCTAATAGGGTAGTGATGAAGATTAAAAGAAATAATGAAAGTAAAACTCTGGCCACAGCATTTTCATCACTGTAAGTATTGGTTATTATTGTTGTTGTCTAAGATCACACAGCTGGGAGGCTCAAATCCAAGTCTTCTTTTTCTGAACCTCATATTCTTTTTACCACACTGCAAATTAGATGATATAATTTGGTAATCAGTTTTCCCAAATAAGTCCAGACTTGGACAAATAACAAGTACAGCTGCCTTTGGACCCTGTCCATTGCATTTTTCTGATTAAGTTCAGAGGCACCAGCTGGAGACCACTCCCACGCAGTGCTGGCTGTTCTCTCATGCATTTGGCCACTTATAAAACCTCCAGTTGGAACCTTTTCTTTGGGGCAAAGGAGATTTGGTGCTCTCTCACTCCTGGGAAAGGGTGGTCTCTCCCCTTGTCTTCCTGGCACCATGGAACTGTACCTGCCTTTCCTTATGGAGAATGTTCAATTCTGCCTGCCCCTTGACAGGAGCTAGCAGCCCAATGTTATTCTTTCCCAGAGATAAGTTACTTTCCAGGATCAGGTAAGGAACAGTTTGCTTTGGCTAGTTTCTTTCTGCAATTCCTGTGGTTCCTTTTGTTTATATCTCACTGTCAGGTAGAAGTTCCAGACTTCCTAGAAGTCCATTCGTTCAACTAACAAGTACTTAATGCTGGATACCTACCATCTATAAGATGCTCAGCATGTATGAAGCCCATCAAAGTAGTCCAAACACAAATTTCTCTACCTTTCTTCAAATTCATAAGGCATTTGTAGTCCATATCAGCAATTCCAGTCCCCTTCTTTTAGACATATATATCTTTATTCCAATTTGGCTATAATCTGAAAGAAACAAACTCTTGCATCATCTTCTAGAGCTGCATGTTACTTAATAGATAGTGGTGGGCATGACCTACTGGGGTAAAACTGATAGTGACAGGTCATCTGGGAGAAAAAGGCTCCTCCAATTAAAATTTCCTGGGTGTGCTACAAATAAATGTCTTTATGAGTTTTCTCAGATAGTGGCTCTGAACCAAGCTTGTATGAGAGGCATGATGCTTCTTTATTCCTGTGGGACCCTTTTGTCCACCCAACTACTTGGCTGACCCCCGGTGGAAAAGGACACAATCTTGGGAATGCTTTCTGAATGAGGCAACAAAGTGGGTGGAGTCCCTCAAATCAGCAAGAACAAGAAACTGAACTGCCAAAAAAAAATTTTATCATCCTAATAAAACGAAGCACATGATTTGCATTCCAGGTCCTTCAACTATAGTATGGGAACTCGGGCGTTTTCTCATGACAGTATATTTATCCCTGATGGGGGAGCAGAAAGTGAGCAGACAATTCAAGCAATATCGCAGGACAACATCCTGGGCAAAGTCAAAACTCTTCAGGTAAGACAGCATGAGTTCGGAAGGTCAGAGTCATAGGAGGGGATACCCACAATGGAGGAAGGGGGAAAGTCCCTAGATTGGCCTTGAGTAAAGGACTGGAGATCTGGGGGTAGCTCCTGTGAGAATTTTTGCTTTCTTCACTCTGACTCAGTTCTCTGGAAGCCTTCTGTCCCCTTGTAAGTGGTACATTGTCACTACTGTACCAACCTGCCTTTCCTCTCATATCATGCCTTTATCTTTAACTGGACATCATGAGAACAGGTGCCCACGAGAAGCTGCAAGAGTTTGATGGAGGAAAGAGTTCCTAACCCTTAAATGTTGACATATTCCTTGTGTACAGGGTCCACTGTCAGCTGGGAGTATTCACAGGAAGCATTCACTTTCCACATCCCCTAATTGGATGGTGAACAGTGAGACTCTCAATTCTTCTGGCTGTCCCGAGCCACCTTGTCTGAGAGGAAGACCACAAAACCCTTGAACCCCCCTGAGCATAAAAATAATAACCTCACCCTGCAGTTTTTCTATGTAAAATAAAGTCAATGGTAACTCCTTAATAATGCAAATGTAATAAAAATACATCTCCACTAAATGTGATTGAAATAATGGGGAATCCCCAAGAAAAGAAGAGGAGCAAAGAAGCTTAGGATCTGACTGCATAGGTTTGTCCAATTGCTTGGTAGCATTCACTCACCCTGGGAGCATGCCTAAACAAGCACTTCTCTGAGATGGGAGTGCTAGGAGGCTACCCAGATTGTGAACAGAGGGTTCTGGTTCGCTAATATCCATCTGTCTGTAAGTCCACAACAATGAATGAATAAATGAAGGAAGGAAGGAAGGTGCAACACCAAAAAGTAACAGTTGGCTGAGTGGATCTCCTCATATGATGAAGCATTGCATTTAAAGAAAATTTTCTATTTCCTTGAAAGGTTTTTGTTTCTATTGAGCACTAGCTATGCACTTTTTTATTGTGTTTTTTTCCCATAACCTGCACACACTCAGCTGAATACAGCCTATAGCAAATGAGGAAATCACCGACACCCTGGAACCTACCCAAAACTGGACTACATCTTATCCCTACTATCCCCACCGCCCAGGACTATAGGCCTGCCCTCAGAGCTAACCCAGGCACTTCCTTCAAAATCCAGCGTTTCTTAACAGGGTTTTTTCCTTGGTTCTAGCAGCCTGTGCTGTTAACTTTTTATAGTCCCTGAAGGAAAAGCACGCTGTCATTTGCCAGAAGTTGAAGAAGAGGAAAGGATAGTGGTGACCAAAGAAAACCTTGACCAACTCCTCCTTACCTTTACTCCTTGGAGTCTTTTGAGTCCTGGGAATATTATAATTAAGATGTTTTGAATTCCTGACACGTAATATCCTCTTTCCAAGAGGAAAACTTAGAGATTTCACTCCATCCATGTTTTTATGTATTTTATAAGGGCTTTCTAGGAGGTCTTTAAAAATAAGGTTAAAGAATCTTTAAAAATAAGATTGCCAACTGTCTTAAATGATAGTATCTGCTCTGTAACATCAGAACGTAAGCCACTGTCCCCCTAAGAAGTGTATTTGGGGCTGTCAAAATATATAATTCTACAATATTGAAAATAGGTCAGTAAAAAATATGTGATTGATATTTCTCTTAGCACTAAGGCACGACTTTAAAGAATCTGATCTCATAATTAATAAAATGTAAACCGTGGCCAACTTCCCTGAAGTAAAACTTCTATTAACACAGGAAGAAAAATGTGAGTAAAGCAGAATACCTCTCTAATTTGAATTTTCTTACTTTGACCATATCTATTCATGTGTGATCTGCCTGATTTTACATTCTGCTGCATGGATTCACAAGCTCCCTTCTAGCTCCGTGGCTATATTTTTTAAAATATAAAACGAAATACTTTGCTCTTTGAGTAGGGAAATGGGGACCATTATCATAGAAAATGTTATTTTTGGAGTGACTTACGATTTATAACTGTATCACCCCCAAAAGACTGTGCTTTATTTTTCAGTCGACTAAGCAGTATGTTCCTGGTAAGTCATAGAAATAGTAGTAACTTTATTAACTTGCATGAATGCTTTGCATTTTTCCCTGACAAGGTTATGCTGGTGTTGATGTTTAGTAAGCAGCATACAGACCACCCCCTCCTAGACTCCAGCATGGAATGAG
Organism: Dasypus novemcinctus; assembly: GCF_030445035.2. Classification (NCBI taxonomy): domain Eukaryota; kingdom Metazoa; phylum Chordata; class Mammalia; order Cingulata; family Dasypodidae; genus Dasypus; species Dasypus novemcinctus. The sequence goes on along the minus strand of NC_080673.1, from coordinate 151,545,515 downwards.
GGAGTTTGCTGATGTCAGAGGCATGTATGTTTTTTTTATGTCTCAAATTGTCTTTGTCTATGTGTGAATGTTGATTCAAAAAAAGAAGAGAGAGCGAGAAATCATAGATAACACCTATTTGACAGTAATTGCCCTGGCAAGCTGATTTGCCATCATTAAGACATTCTTTTGAAATGAGATTTCTCCTGGAATGCCAAAAAAAAAAAAAAAAAAAAAAGGGAGGGGCGAGCCATTTTTTCTGTGGTTGAAGAAACTTCCCAGCCTTAGACAGGCACAGGGAAAGCATCTGTGGGGACTGCGTTTGGAAAGGCTGCCCTCTAGTGTCTGCACACGTGCGTCCTCGCCTAAAAACGGTCGCGTGTTGCACACAAGGCCAGTGTTTCTGTGCTGAGTCTACTATAACCGAATACTGATTTAATAAGCCTGTTTTCCTGAAGAACGTGAGTTCTTCCAGTATTTCTATGGCAAGTGACTGAACATTTTAAAAGGAAAATCACTGCTTATATTTCCCCCCTGAGTATAAAAATAATCCATGTTCATGGTGAGAACAAATTTTAATATTTGTTCTAACGACACAACACGGGAGTCCTTTTTGAGGGCTCTCTGCAGAATGAAGTCAGTTGCCCTGTGGCCTGTAGAAGGGATACCGTTTGGATGAGCGAGACCGCACAGTGAAATAAAAGGAGCGCACCAGGTCTCTACACCCACCCGGCTGTGTGGCTGTGGGTGAAGTCATTTACTCTCTCTGAATTTCACAGCCCCCCATGCATGTGATGACCTGCAAGGCCCCTCCAGTTCTTAAAATCTGCCATCCATAAGGAACCACTTTTCACGAGTTGAGTGCAGAGCAGATTTGTAAGCTTTGCACTTTGTTGCACTTGGACTGGAATGACCTTCACGCTACCTACAGCTGCTCAGAAGCAGGGATCAGGGAGGGTGCCAGTTTGTTTGAGATCAGACCAGGCTGCGAGGTACACCACCCAACTGACGCTAAAACTCAGAGTGTCGAAGTCTGCGCCTGCAGGTAATTTTTAAGAGCTCCACTACTCCTTAGCTAGGGAATGTTTAGTTTATTTATGTCACAGACTATTTGACTTAGGAGAGAAAACCTCCATCCTGGGTGGCTAATACCTTCTGCCAAGCTGGAATTCACTTAAAAATGGCAAAATCATACGTTTGAGGATTTTTACATCTAAAGCAGCTGTCTAGGATGCAACGAATTTGTCCTTAGCCACTTCTTCATGGAGCAGATGTCTTCAAATCAGTATGTTGCTGCTTTTTCTTTTTTTTAAAATTGTTTGACCTATGAGAATATCTGTAGTTTGCTCAAGAAGACAGCAATTTTATTTTTCTTTGGCTTAATTCTTGCAGCCATGATCTGAAGAAGAGCTGCGAAAAATCTGGAAAAATCTAAACACTGGCAGTGAGAAAACTGCAGAACATGATTGCTAGGAATTTCCACACCATAAAAAAATCCTCATAAATATGGATGTACATTCCTATACCATCATTTCCTGGCATTCCATGTTACAACGAAATGGCCCAGTTTGAATGAATAAAATATAGTTCCCTTTAGCTCACATTCCAATCTCAACAGTAACTCCATTCATAGCTGTAAGCAACCCTGACTCTCAGTATAGGCACAAATCCCCACTCTCCCCTCTGGTCATAATTGCAATGTGAATAATGTGAAAGCCCGTGGGTTCTAAAAACGAAGGCGGGAGAGTGGTTGTTTATCTCTCTGGAAACTCCAAGGCAAGCTCATCTTAACAGTCTGGTCTTCACTGGTTGCTTACACACAATTCCTTTCATGACAATGCCTGGAAAGTGGGCAGAAATTACAGCAGCAAAAGGTCACATCTGTCTACATAGTCACACAACACCTGAGATGGCCAAATAGGTTTTAGCAGGAAGCTTTGAATCGTCAGTAAGTCACAGAGATACTCGCAACAGCCTTTGGAGCAGGACCTGCAGGGGTGGGAAAGCAATTTGGAGTAAGAGTCCTCTGGTGCCTGAGCACGGGCCACCAGAGCCTTGTTGGGCCTGACTCCTGCCTGGTCCTGGTTCGGGGCCTTGTCCCACACAGCTGCAGGGCGGGTGTGGGAGGCTGCTGCCATGGCTTCTTTGATGACCTAGGGGTCGTCCTCCGCTCCATCCTGGTTCCTCTCCCTAAACTCTCTGGCCTCCTGCCTGAATTTATTTTCTCTGGGGGATTTTAAATCAGCTCCTTTGCTAAGAAGGGCGTCTTCCGTTCTATGTTTCTTTTGTTGGTTAATGTTTCTGTGACATAAATCAACCCTTTTACAGACACACACCGTCACCCCCACCCCGCCTCCTGCTACCTGTCATAGCTGCAATCCGGGACTGCAGCTCTTCCCGGCCCTTCTATGCATTTCCTCCACCCTCTGCCCCTTCCTCTCAATTTGCCTCATTTCTTTAACTCTGCCTCATTTCTTCACATGACTCGTTCCATTTCCTAACTTTGTTCCACATACCTTAAGTTTTCTCTTCTTACCCCACCCGACCCCCATTTTCTCTTTTCTTCTCCGTCTTTGGAGTTCATTTCAACCTAGACTGTGCTTATGTTTTGTCATATTTTTTTTTTGTCTCTTAATCATCAGGATGGCCCAACATCAGTATTCTAAACAAGGCCGTAATGAACTAAAGTAGTAGCATGTGCATTCTTTGTTTTGTCACTTGGTGAAAATCCCAGTTAAATGGCATTAGAGGGTTAGGCCTTGGAAGTGCACCGAGGATGGTTCTTTCCCTTTGTAAGGAGAGGTACCGCACATCAGTCATTCCGGGCTGCTGGCAAATGGCAGCCCTGGCCTCAGGAAGTGTGCTGTCCAAGAGGGTTTAGAACTGTGTCCTGGGGAAGGGAGAAACCACCCGAAGGCTGGGCTGGGAGTCCCCAGGGGCCTTCCTGTGAGGCTTTCCCCCTCTTCTGCCCAGCTTCCCCCCCCGTCCCGCCACAGCAACAGTGAGATGGGCCCCTGACTTCGTTGCTCCATGTCCTCCTGTCTGATTCCATTGGCTGCCCTAACTGTGCTTGCTTACGGACCTGCTTCGAGTAGATACTAACTGCCGCTTCCTGCTAGACTTGTTTTCAGAAGACGCCCGTCTTCAGACTTCTCCCCGCAACCCTTTCAGGCTGCTCAAGCTGTACTTCTCTGGCTGACCCCAGGCTTTGACGTGCGCTCCTTCCCCTGGCGCAGGGGGCGCCTGGCTCAGGCTGAAGCAGCAGCGGGCCAGTAACGAGTCCTTGCCTTCCCGTGCTCGCCACCCGGCATGCTGCGGTGCCCGAGGGTGCACGGCGGGGCTCCTATCCTTGGTGCCTGCAGTCTCACTGTCCTCCGTGCAAGGCTGAGGGGTAAAAGGGTAGAAGTGGGTGGATTTTGCTCTGTTGAGTTCAGAGGGAGAGGGGCATTTCCCTTGAACGATTCCTCTGCCTGGGAACTAAGGAAGGCGTTAAAGGTGTTTGCAGCATCTCTTTATTGCTGCCCCTGTAAGAAGGAAGAATGATGCCAAATTTATGAGAACCAGTGGCGTACAGGGGAGAATCGTGCCGAATGTGGTTTTGGAAGACCTGGGTTCAAGTTCCTTTTGGCCCATTCATTCTGTCCATAAGCTTGGGCCAGACGCCTCTTCTCACAGCACTTCTGGCTTTTTTTGTCAAGTGAGGGGGTTGAACTAAATGTTTACAAAGGCTCTTTGCAGTCTCCTTGGGATTAAATATTAGCCAAATTAAAGACAAATACCAGAGAATGTATTCTCTCTCTCTTTTGAAGTATAAAAAGGCTCTGAAACCCAAATACCTGGCTCTAGATCAGTAGTTCTCAACAGGGGCAGTTTTACCCGCCAGGGGACATTGGGCAATGTCTGGAGACGTTTTTGGTTGTCACTACTGGGAGAAAGGGAATTGCTCCTGGCATCCAGCGGGCAGAGGCCAGGAATGCTGCTAAAAACATCCTGCGATGCACAGGACAACAACCCACCCTCCTCCAAAAAAGAATGATCCGATCCAAAGTGTCACTGGTGCCACTGAGAAACCCTGACCAAGATAAGGGCAGTAGTTTGTATGACTGTGAATATGTTCTTTCAGATATCATGTCACACCTCTTTTTCTTCCTGAATGTCATTTATTTTCTCTACCACAGTCCATTAACTACTTCGCCCCTTCTCCCTTAGCTGGTGTGTGTGTGTGTGTATATATATATATATATATATTTTTTTTTTTTTTCTTCAGGAAATATTCTTCCTTTTCTAATCTGGCCTATTATCCCAAATAACATTTTTTTTTTATCTTCCTAATATCACCCCTTGTTTTTCCCTTTTAGCTATCTTCTTAGGTCCTTCGTTGTCCCTTTTTTCCTGTCCACATCTCTGTCCCTTCCCTGCTTGGTTCTTTCTGTCTCCTATTTCACAGTGACTGTAGCAAGGCAAAGAGGAAGTCTTAGTGGCAGGACAAAATTACTCCTATCCTTTCCCTGATTTCAGCATTGCTCATGGAAAAGCTTGCTGACCACTGAGACATTCTACTTGGTAGTGACACCCACTGTGACCAAAGTCCGATTTTCTTGGGTCCCAGAGAGATCAGGGCTCAAGAATGAGAACAAGGACCCTCTCTGGGATGAGGTCTCAAACTAGGGTCTGGTGAGGAAGGTTGTTGAAGTATAAATATTCCAGGGGAATATGTCCAAAGGGGGATGGAGTGTCCCCTTGTTGCAGCTACTAGAGGGTCTTGATTTTCTCCAGTGGTTCCTGTATTTATAAAATGTTTGTATTTTTCAAAAGATTTTAAATTTTGGTTCAAAAATATGATCTCTGTACCCACTGGAAAATGTTGACATCTCCATGAAAGGGGTGACTGGATGAGAAAGTTTACAACTCAAAGTTGGGAAGCAAAAAAAGAAAAGAAGCTAGAAAACAAATGAGCTTATTACAGGACTGCTTCGTTGTTTTTACTGGCATGGTGTTTGATCTAGACATCAGATGTATACAGAATACACCTCAGTATTTAGTAGATACGCTGGGGAACCTGATAGCAGTTGCTGTGGACTACTTCACTGCTTCAGAATGTCCTTCATTTGTTTCTCTCCAGCAACAGTTGGGCAAGAACATCAAGTTTGGGCAGCCACCACCTAGTGCTATTCCCATGAAGAAGGCAGACGGTGTGGAGTCTGGCTTGGAAGAGGATCTGTTCCTGACCAGTCCAATGGACATTGTGACACAGCAGGACATCGTCCTTTCAGATACTGAGAACAAAGTAAGTCTCCAGGGAATGTCCTGATTGCTAATAAGCCAATGGAGAACGTTGGCAGCGGACAGGGTAGCCCAGTGGGGTGAATAAGGTGGAGACGCTTTTCTGATGAGTAGCACAGGACTGGAGGGCCCAACAGGATTCTTTGGCAGCTGCTCTGATCTTCAGTTGGGCCAACATGGAGTGAGGGGGTGGGGGAGGAGGAAGAAGAGACATGGCCACCACATGCTCTTCCCAGGGTCTTCTGGTTTCCCTCCTACACTCTGGCCTCTTCTGCAAGCTGCATTATCTGTTCTGTTCCTTCGTTGTGCATCCTTAACACTTGTTATATATTCATGCCCTGTCAGTTATCTCTGTCCACATAAATGTTTTCTCTCCATTTCTAAACCCTGAGGACAAACTGGATCTTACCTGTCTGTGAAGAACTGAATAATTATGAGTTGTCTTGGGCTAATTTGATGGGAAATGAGAAAAGAAAGTAGGGAAGGGCTCAATGGGGCAAACTTGAAGGCTCCTTAGTCCAGACAGTCACATTCCAGCATTGTCCTGTCCAAATTTGGTCTCTTGGCATTTTAAGGCAATCCTCTCAGCATGTCCGGAAGTGAGGGTCATTCTGCCGCAAAAGTTGGCCCCTGCAGGCCTCCTATGAAAAAAGGAACAGACGTCCTCCCAATCGGTAGAGCAGTTCACTAGGTGCATTGGGTCCTCATGTCTTCAAAAAAGAAAGCATTTTCTCTGCTCTGCTTATCATGATGCCTGAAATTACCTTGGGTGTTATTAAATGGCACACCCCAGAAGAAGCCGTGCTTGTTACCAGTGAGTAGTCTTGAGAGTGGTAAGAAAGAGAAGCAATTTGCAGAGGAAAGTGAAGGAGAGCAGGCATCCCCTGTTGCCCTTCTCTGCCCCACCCTGGCCCTGGTGTCTGTAGGTGCCACACATGTTGACACCTTTGTGTGGATCATCCCTCCAGCTTGGTCTAAAGATGCTTCCCCGAGCTCTCCAAAGCTAGGAAGCAGCAAAACCCTCAGGGGAGGCGGATGTGACTCAGGCAACTGGGCTCCCACCTATCACATGGGAGGTCTGTGGTTCAGTTCCTGGTGCCTCCTAAAGAAGAAAGCAAGCTGGCGTGATGGGCAGGTATGGCAAGCTGACACAACAAGAGACATAAGAAGATAAACATAATGAGAGATGACAAAGCAGGGTGCAGAGGTTCCCAGTGCCTCCTAAAAAAAACAAGCAAGGCAGTGAGCTGACACGATGGGCAGGCATGGCAAGCTGATGAAACAAAATAATGCAACAAGAGACACAAGAAGAAAAAGCATAAGGAGAGAGACAACAAAGCAGGGAATGGTGGTGGCTCAAGTGATTAGGTGCCTCCCTCCCATATCAGAGGCTCTAGCTTCAGTTCCCAGTGCCTCCTAAAAGACACAGTATAAAGCAAGTGCAAACAACAAGGGGGTGGGGAGATATAAATAAATCTTAAAAAAAAAAAAATCCTCGCCTGATTGCAGGAATTTCCTGAGGAATGAAGCAAATGTCCTCACCATGAACGATTACCTAATCAGTGCAAGGCATTGTGACCCAGGGGGAGAAGGAGGATCATTCGTTCAACAGGACCTATTACAGATGTGGGTGTTAGGGCAAGGAGCAAGACATGCCCGCATGCAGTTTACATTATAGTAAGAGGGGGCTCAGACTACAAACAAGTTTACTAATAGTTAAGTAGATTAATTTCAGATCAAGAAAAATACAGCATAGAAAATAAAACAGGGTAATGGAAAAGTGAGTAGCATGGTCAGGGAGAGGTTGGGCTTCCTCAGATAATAAGGAGGTCAGGGAAGCCATGAACAGACCTGGAGGCACCTGGTCCACGTAGCGGGAACAGCCAGTACAAAGGCCTTGAGGTGAGCTTGTCCTGAAAGAGGAGCAGAAAGCAATGGGGCAAGCAGACAGGGGAGTGTGATACTGAGGCCAGACATAAAAAAAGAACAGAGTGAATTCTATTCTAAAGGCACTAGGAGGCTTCTTAGTAGTTTTGTGGGTTTTTTTTTTAACTTTTAATCTTGAAATCTCAAACATACAGGACAGTTGTAAAAATAATATAAAAAAATAATATAAAACCCATCTGTCATACTTCTCCCCCACCCCAGATACCCAGATCCACCTACTTTTTACCATTTTGCCACTTTTGCCATATTATTCTGTTTACCCATCTGTCTTTTCATCCATCTATCCATCTGTCTATCTACTGTTTATCCATTTTCCAAACATCTGACAGTAGGCTATATACATCATACTCCTTGAACACTTATTACTTCTTCTGTCCATTTCCTAAGAATAAGGATATTCACCTATGTAACCACCATAAGTACAGTTAGCAAGTTCAAGAAATTTAACATGGTTATAAAGCTTACAATCTGGATTCTAAGTTTTTCCTATGTCCCAATTTTGTCTTTTTGGGGCCTTTCTCCTCCATTATTAAATCCAGCCCAGGATCATATAGTACATTTAATTGTTATTGTGTCTTTGGTTTCTCTCTCGTTTTTAAATTATGGAACCATATTTCCCATCTCAACAACTCCCAAGCATACATTTCAGTGGGATTAATCATGTTCACAATCTTGTGCTATCTCACCACCCATTATGAGTAGTTTTGTTTTGTTTTTTTAAAGATTTATTTATTTATTCCCCCCCCCTCCCCCGGCCCCCGGTTGTCTGTTTCTGTGTCTATTTGTTGCAAATTGCTTCTTTGTCTGCTTCTGTTGTTGTCAGCGGCACGGGAATCTGTGTCTCTCTTCTTGTCTCACCGTCTTGTTATGTCAGCTCTCTGTGTGTGCGGTGCCATTCTTGGGCAGGCTGCACTTTCTTTCACGCTGGGCGGCTCTCCTTACGGGGCGCACTCCTTGCGTGTGGGGCTCCCCTATGCAGGGGCACCCCTGCGTGACATGGCACTCCTTGCGCGCATCAGCACTGCGCATGGGCCAGCTCCACACGGGTCAAGGAGGCCCGGGGTTTGAACTGCAGACCTCCGTGTGGTAGATGGACGCCCTAACCACTGGGCCAAGTCCGCCGCCTTATGAGTAGTTTTAAGCAGGGCAGTAACATGATCTGATTTGTGTCTTGAAAAGATCCTTCTGGGTGGAGTGTGGAGAATGGGCTAAGGTAGGCAAAGCAGACACCGTTGCACTAGATGGAAAGAGAAGTCCTTTTTTTAAAAAAATGGTAATATAAGAGAAAAATTATCACATTCCACCAGAGAGGTACAGATTGCCGACGATGTGCTGGGGGTGTTCCAAGGGTGGCTGGGGTGTGAGCCTTTTTCTTAGGTTTCACCTCTTCCCCACTCTTTCAGCTTCTCAGCTCAGCCCTTTGTATTTGGCATTGGTGGCTTTCTTTTCTTCTTGCCCATTGCTTAGAGGTGAGAAGTCCCACAAGTGAAGGGCGTGGGAGGCACCCAGCAAAGCTGAAAGCTCTGAGTTTGGAGTCATGTATACAGCAGCCCCATACCCAGGCAAGGCAATCACGGAGCTGCGCCTCAGAGTCTCTTGGGCGATAGAGAAACATCGCTAGGATCAAGGTTGGAAACTGCCCAGATGGGAAACTGTTGAACTTGAGAAGAAGGACTGGCCCCACTAGGTGCCTCCAGTAGTCCTGTAGGTGTCGTCCGAACGTCAGCAGAGTCCCCACCATGACTCCCACTGACTCTTTGAAGCAGATTGCACCTTCGTGTGGAGAAGGGGGTGGACCTACCCAGTCATGGACAGTGTCTGATTATTTGCCAGAGTGACCTAGACCTTCCTGTTCCAATGTTTGACTTGAGTGCTCTCTTTACTGTTTCAGTCCAGTGATACGCCAAGTTCTCTAAGCCCTTTGAATCTGCCTGGAGCCAGAAGTGAAATGGAGGAGAAGGTAAGATGATTTGAACCTATTTATTTAGCTTCCTTACTTTAACTTCCTTTTTTTTTTTATTTGCAACCTACTGCCTCTCTTTTCCACTCATGAATGCTGCATTCATACATGTAAGTTCCTTCAAAACGCCACTGTGTGGGACAGTGGTAGATGATGGAGCATCTGCTTCCATGGCAATGCAACTATTAGAACTAAACTCACTCTGCAGAAAGCCATACTCCCAGCATGCTTATGTTTAGAGTCTTAAGGGTTGATAGTTTTCCTAAATGTATCACGTATTTCAAGACATTGTTAAGCCATTGAAAAAGGCATTCCAGAGCATCTAAAGGTACACAAATCTCTAAGGAAAAGAGTTCCTTCTATTTAGAGGTGCTGCCCCCCCATAAAAGGACCTAGTATTTTTCTTACCTCTTTTTTTTAAGTCGTCTGCATTCCTTTTAGATCTGGGGCTTCACCAGCCGGAGTCTAGGGAGCCTCGTGGAGGCTCTTGTGCCCCTCACTTGTAGAGGCTGTTCTGCTCCTATGAGAACTTTACATCTGCACAGGCATGCAGGCATCTTTCCACTGTCTGGTAGACAGTACAGTGAGCAGGGTCTGCCCCAGGTCTCCCGAAGAGATTTCTCAAGATGGTACACTGCTCAGACAGTAACAAGATCCAGCTGGAATAACTCAGAAAGGAAGCATTGCATTTAAATCTCAGCTTTAAGTGCTTATCTCTGTCCTCAATCTGTCACATCTGGCTTTAACTCTTTTTTATTCATACATCTATTAAAGGATGGAAATAAATGTTTAATTCATCTCTCTTTCAACCATAGTTCAGAATTTAACACCTATTATAAAGATAACCACACAAAAATTAAAACTAGAAGACCAAAGTCTGGGATTATTTTCCCATACTCTCCTGTTTATTATATATAAATTAATATTTACCAGGCATCTGTTTTGCTCTTGGGGCTAGCTCAGTCTGTTATTACAATATGTAAACCCTTCAGCTAAACCTCATTGGTCCACTCTGATAGAACAAGCTCAGGCAAGCAGATGAACCCTGGCCACACCTATGCGACCCTCGGGCCTGGTGGAACTGCTGGTGTAGGCAGATAGGGCTGGGAGCGCCCTCTCCCACACGAAGGCCTAGTGTGGCCAGGACCCCCTTCTTTGCTTCTTGCCAGTAGATTCTCTGTAGGTAGGCCTGGCTTCTGGCCATCTTACTGTGGCCTCTGGGTTCAAGACTAAGCACGGCCTCTCTGACTTCACTAACTCTGTACACTTGAGGGTCTGAGACTGTAGTTCCCTAGTGATTGCAGGCTGCTTGGTGATTCATCCTTTGAATTGCTCTCGCCCACGTGGCACACTTTTTGCCTTGGTTTATTTACCAGGGCCCTCTTTTTTAGCCTTTTGGTGGACTCACTACTCTGACATGGGAGTGATTATGCTAAAGCATTTTTATTAGAAGTTTCATATGCTAGTCAGAGCTATTATACTTCATTGTTCCTTCATTCCTTCAATGAATATTTACTGAGCACTTACTGAATGAGATTTGCTACTTGGGCATAAAGGGAACTGATATAAAGATAAAAATCAGGGAAGCAGATTTGGCTTTGCCTACCATATAGGAAGTCCAAGGGTTCAAAACCCAGGGCCTTCTGACCCGTGTGGTGAGCTGGCCCACACGCAGTGCTGCTGCACGCAAGGAGTGCCATGCCACGCAGGGATGCCCCTGCCTAAGGGGGCCCCCCATGCAAGGAACGGCCCCTGTGCAGAGAGAGCCACCCCGCGTGAAACCATACCCTGTCCAGGAGTGGATGATTCAACAAAGAGACACAGATCCCCAGTGCCACCTGATGAGCGTACAAGCGAACACAGAAGAACAAACATGAATGGGCAGAGAACAGACAATGGGGGGGGGGGGCAGGGCGGGGCAGAGAGAAATAAATAAATAAATCTTTTTTTAAAAAAAGATAAAAATCGAAAACAAATTCCCTGCTTTAAGGGACCAAAGTCCTGTGTAGGAGATAACCATGTTATGCACAGTGTGTGAGTGGTGGGGAAGGCTCTTAGAATGATAGGGTTCTCAGCATAGGGATAAGACAGTCCAGGGGTCAGTAAACTACTAAATATTTCCAGCTTTGTGGGCCATAAATTTATAACCACACAACTACTCAATTCTGCTGTTGTAACTCAAAAGCAGCCAAGGGCAAACGTGCTGCTACCAGGATTTGGCTCCCTGGCTATAATTAGTGAACTCCTGATCTTTTCTAATTCCCTTATAATTCCATGTAGGAAACTTGGGGCCTGAACGGTTAAAGGATCTTTACAAGTTAGTGCAAGTAATCATTAGCAAAAAAAAATTCAACTTATTCTGTTGATTCCAGGGCCAGTTCTCAATTCCTTGTACACCATGAGCCCCCTGTGCTGTCCCACATGCCCTGGGCCAGGCTGGACCAGGCACAGGCTTGAACAAGTGCTATCATTCTAGGATTCCCTGCAGCTTGTTTTCTGATCACCATGACTGTATGTGTATTTTTTTTTTTTTTTTTTTTTTGAGGTACCAGGGCCTGGGGATTGAACCTAGGACCTTGTCGCAGGAAGCCGACACTCAACCACTGAGCCACATCAGCTGCCCTGAGTTGCTTTTCTCGTTTGTTTTGCTTGTTCATTTTTTTTGTTATTTCAGGAGGCACCAGAAACCAAACCTGGGACCTCCTGTGTGGGAGGCAGGAGCTCAACTGCTTGAACCACATCCATTCCCCTCTATATTTTAATCTCCACTCCAGGTTGCTCCAGTTAAACCATCTCGGCCAAAAAGGCACCTCTCTTCTGCTGGCACCATCGAAAGTGTTGACCTAGATGCCATCCCCCTGGCCATTGCTCGCCTGGATAACAGTGCCGCCAAGCACAAACTGGCCGTTAAGCCAAAAAACCAGAGGGTGTCAAAGAAGCACAGGCACCTTGCCCAGGTATGTACAGCCCATCCCAGCTGGCCAAGCAGTTGGCCTTGCTTCCCAAACACTAATTGTACCTGAGTGGGTTGGTAGTGTAGTGGACTCCCAGAAGGAATTAGATCTCTCCCCATTAGGAACCTGCATGTGTTCGGCTACAAGGGTAGGCGACCCGTTTACTTTCCATGGCTCTTTCTGACATGTTGCCCTTTGGGGGCTCTGGTAGACCACAGAGAGTGAGGCTACCTTTGAGGGACTCCTGATACTTTCTGTTTGCTCTGCAGCAGAAAAATGGTCCAGCTTCCCTCTGCCATGGCTTGGCCAAAGGTCCTTCAGTTAGATTAGGGTGCACTTCTAAGCCCCAAGTTTTAGAGGACATTGATGAAATCCAAATCTTAATTTCTCCCATCTTCTTGATGCTGGGTTTTGGTTTCCATTTGTATTAAGAAAAAGGAATTTGGGAATATTGAATAAAGGGGCTTGAAGGTAAAACAAAGCTTAAGTTCTTTCCTCCATTCCCACACCTTGCTTTTGTCACTATACTTAGGAACAGCCATCCCTTCCTTTGAGAGTAAGAGAGCCACCTACATTGTGACTAGGATGAGTAATGGTTGCCTGCAGAAAAAGTCAAAGGCTAATTGTGTTCCCTTCCCAATGTCAGGATCAACGCAGTCAGCAAGGTGGCCTTGAGAGTCAGCCGTCCCTGGACCAGAATGGCCATCCTGGAGAAGACAAGCCAATGTGGCACGAAGAGGAACCAGAACCTCTGGATCCAGAGGAAGAGAAAAGGCGCCAAGAAGAATATTGGCGAGAACTTGAGGCCAAGTGCAAAAGGCAAAAGGCCGAAGCAGCAGAAAAGAGACGCCTGGAAGAGCAGAGGCTCCAGGCACTGGAGAGGAGGCTCTGGGAAGAGAACCGGAGGCAACAGCTCCTGGAGAAGGAAGAAGAAGAGGGGGGAAAGGAGGAAGAACCACAGCTAGAGGCAGAAACGGAGCAGCAAGAAGAGGAGAGGGAGACACTGGAGGGGGGAGTTTGCCAAGACCGAGAGTGGAGGGAGCTGGAGGCGGAAGAACAGAAGCATTTGGAGGCTCAGCGGCTGGAGGAAGAGCTAGAGGCACAGAGAAGGCAGGAGGCCGAGAGGCAGCGGCAAGAAGAAGAGAGACAGTTGAAGGAACGCAGACAGCTGGAGGAACTGGAGGAGCAGAGAAGGCAGGAGGCGGAAAGGAGGCTGGAGGAGCTCAGGCAGCAGGAGGAAGAGGAGCAGCGACGACGGGAGGAGGATGAAAAGTGGATGAAGGAGCTCAAAAGGCAAGAGGACCTGGAGGAGCAGAGACGGCAGGAGGCGGCGGCCAAGCAGCTCCAGGAGGAGGAGGAAGAGGCCCAGAGAAGGGAAGAACTCAGAAAACAGGAAATGAAGGAGAAGAGGAGGCAGGAGGAGCAGCTTCAGGAGGAGGAGGAGGCAGGGTGGGAGCGCCATGTCAAAAAGCAGGAGGAAATGGAGCTGCGGAGGTGGCAGGAAGCGAAAAAGGAACACAAGGAGGTGCTACAGAGACCAAAAGAAGAGAGTCAGCTGGAAAGAGAAGAAAAAAGGGGCTTGCGGGGTCCACTTCAGAATGACGTTGAAGAGAAACCAGAAGAACAAGAAAACGTGACACCCAAAACACAAAGAGAAAGCTCTCAGCTTTACAAGAAACAAAACCAAGAGGTCACGGCATTAGGAGCGCATTGTGAGGAGGATCATCCCCTAGTTCAGGAAAAGAGGGAACACACTAAAACAGAACCTCCTTCCCAGAAGAAAGAGGGACAAGCGGAAGAAACGCCCACTCCGGTGGAGAAGAAAGAAGCTGTCGCTCCAAAAACAGACAGAAAGGTGGAGGAGCTCAGGTGGCAGGAAGTGGATGAGAGGCAGACCATGCCCAGACCCTATACTTTCCAGGTGTCCTCAGGAGGGAAGCAAATTCTCTTCCCCAAAGTCAACCTGAGCCCCGTGACCCCCGCGAGAGACGCGGGCCCCGCCTCGGCGGCCCCCGAGCCGCAGGCCCCCCGCGCCAGCCCCGCCGCCCCCGCGCTCGCGTCCTCCCTGAGCGTCCCGCACACGGCCATTCTCGTCACCGGAGCGCAGCTCTGCGGCCCGGCCGTCAACCTCAGCCAGATCAAGGACACGGCGTGCAAGTCCCTCTTGGGCTTGTCAGAAGAAAAGAAGCAGGTGGAGCCCCCCGCCCTGGAGACCCCACCCCGATCCCCCAGCGACGCCCGGGCGGGCCCCGGGAAGGCCAGGCCTGCCCCCGAGGCCTCGAGCAGCGCCGCCGCCCTGGCCGAGTGGGCCTCCATCCGCTCCCGAATCCTGCGGACCGCCGAGGGCGAGCAGCGCGGCGACGGGGACCTGGGGCGGCCCGGGGAGGAGCACGCCCCGCGGGGCCGGTGTGACTCTCGCGGGAACCCCCGGAAGACGCCGCCAATGAGCGCCAAGTTCTCCATTATGCCTGCCTGGCAGAAATTCTCCGATGGCGGCGTGGAGCCCTCCAAGCAGAGCACAGAAGCAGAAGGCATCCGAAAAAGAGCCGCGCCAGGACCCAGTGCAGGGGCAGAGCCCCAGCCTGTGGCTGCTGGGACGAATGAGCTCCGGAAGAGTCCAGAGAAAGCGGGGGTGCACCAGGCGCCGGCGGACACCAGCGAGGGATGCAAATTTGCCAAAGACCTTCCGTCTTTCCTTGTTCCAAGCCTTCCTTACCCTCCTCAGAGAGCAGGGACGCAATCCGAGTCCTCGGCCCTCTCGGAAAGCGAGACCCCAAGTGGCACGGGAAAGCCAGACCACGTGGCACCAGGTGGGGAGGAAAAAGCCTCGCCTTTTGGAATAAAATTGAGAAGGACCAACTACTCCTTGCGCTTCCACTGTGACCAACAGAAGAAGAAAAGACACAGCAGCACAGGAGACGGTGCTGATGGGGGGGCGCCCGCACCGGGCAGCACAAATGGAGAGAAGGAGACAGGGGGTCTGGCCCTCAAGCCTGGCCGCCCGCGCACCCCAGAGAGGAAGCCCGCCCCGTCGGAAAGCCCCTGCAGCCTCTCTGCTCCCGCGCCTCAGCCCGCGCCCCCGCCACCCAGCGGCCAGGCTCCAGCCCCGGATCACGACAAGGCAGCAAGTAAAATGCCGTTGGCGCCGAAGCCAGCCCTGGCCCCCAAGCCCACCGGCCAGACGCCGCCCCCGTCCCCGCTCTGCAAGCTGAGCCGGCCCTACTTGGTGGAGCTGCTGGCGCGTCGAGCGGGGAAGCCCGACGCCGAGCCGAGCGAAAGGGCCAAGGAGAGCCAGCAGAGCGACGCGGCCCCGCCGCCCTCGCCACCAGCCCCCGAGGAAAGGAAGGGACAGAAGAGGGATGAGGAGGAAGAGGCAACGGAGAGGAAGCCCCCTTCCCCGGCTGTGTCTGCCACTCGGCAGGAGAAGCCCACCCAGACCTTGGAGGCTGGGAGGAAAGGTACGGACCTGTAGATTGAGCAGAAACCTCCGCTTCTGTCCAGCCCCTTGTCTAAGTCACAGCTGAAGCCAGAACTGCCCAGAGGCAGAAGTAGCCAGTGGAACTGGTGCTGGGAGCACCTTGATAAATTAGCAGCCAGTTTGCCCTTCCCAAAGTTACCGTGAGAAGTGTTTACTTTTCTATTCATTCTTTTTTTTTTTAATCATTGCAAAAACTTTTCAATGATTCTTTACGGATATTTGTTTCATTTATCCATAAAAGAAAATATAAAATTGTAGATAAAAACATTTAAATGAAAGAAACAGAGAAAACTATTAGGATTTTATCAGGACTCTAGGGAATAAATATCAATGGATCTACATAATCAAGTATGCATCAGAATACCTAGGCGAGTATATCTACATATGAATATAAATTTAAACATAACCGAAGAGTTGGTACAATGTAAAGTCATAATCATACAATAATATATCCAGAAGTTTAGCCCTGGCCTTTTTAAGACTTTCACTTGTATCTACAATTGGACAGTGATAACTTTCCTCGCAAACAGTTATGCAGATGTCTCAGGTAGTAACAAATTAATTCTAAAAGAAATATGGTGTTATCAGTTACTAAAATATTGAAAATATAGGAAGATATTTTAGGCATTGAAGAACAATGCACACATTTAAGATTTTACTAGGATTATCACTTTTTAAACTGTTTATTTCAAAATACTTTCAAACTTGCAAGACAGTTAACAAAAACACACATCCCATAGACAGAATTCCAAACATATCCCCATCCCCCTGGTCCTGCATGTCCATCAGTTTTAACATTTTGTTGCATTTTCTGTATCATCTATATATCTATTAATATATCATCCCCCTCTCTCTCCATTTATCCATTTACCATTCATTTTTCTATTCATTCTTTAAACTTATTTGGAAATACTGACTGCTGTGTGTATGCCGTTCACACCACTTAATGAAACTTACACAAGAACCCAAGGTGCTGGCACTTAAAGCTAATACATTTTTGGTTAACAGTAGAAGTGAAAGTATAGTTCTATGTAGTAAATATGATCATTACAAGCGATCAAGGCTGGAGCTTCCCAGTACTGCATTCGGGTTCCACCTCTAGACAAGCAGCAGCCACACCAGGGTGGGAGCTCAGGAGACTTTGGCCAGACATCTCCATCCGGCCTCCCCGACCCCCACTCTTACCCCTATCCCACCAGCTGGCCGCTCGGAGGCCCTTCTATAAAGAAGGCTTAAAGGGACCTTTGCCTCTGGCTGACCCTGATGTGTCTTCATAGGAAAGTTTTGAGAACCTTCAAAATCTTTCCTTTTACTTTGCAGATAGCAGGAGGTTATAAGTGTGGGGCAATAGCACAGGAAGTTACATTTCTCAGAGAGACCTGAGGATTCTTTTTTTTAAAGGGAGGGATCATTTTCTCTTTTGTTTAATAGTTTGAGTTTGGGGTGGTTTATGCAGAGATAAGAGTTGTTTCCCGAGGTGTCTTGGTTTGGGTGCTCACCTTACCAAAGACACTAGTGCCCTTACCTGTTCAGCCTGCCCTGCTTGCTTTCCTGGACACACAGGTCGATCAGCAGTCCAGACCGCTTCTCCACGAGCCAGGTTTTCTATTTGTCCTGCATCATGAGGGGCGCATTTTTAGTTTTGACTTCAGCTTTTGCAAATTATTGTGCTAGGTTTATTTTCTTTGGCCAACTTCTTATGAAATCTGGTTTTTCATAAAGTGAGTGGCACAGAGCTTTTACCAGGTGTAAGACAAATGTCAGCTCTGCCACTTTTTTATGCTTGTATTATTAGTGCGATATTAAATCTATGTGAGTTTTTTTCTTTTTTTGCAGAAATGTCTTTAAACTGTTAGGCCATTTTGTAAGGGAACATTTAGCTAAAAGGAGATACGATGTTCCACAAATTGAACTAACTGCAGAACCTCAAAATATGCTAAAAGCAAAAAACAAAGTGAGGGTACCATTGCCAGACTTCTCACCCCTGCCAGGTGGCACTCCCAGTTTCCCTAAGAACTCTTTATACATACCATTTGTTATACATGACATTCTGTGATATGTGGACTGAATGTGTCAGTGCCAGCCCGTGTTAAGTATTAGAAAAGCTTAATTTAGTTTTTATTTTTAGATCAAAATATATATAGATGGAAATTCTAATATACCCTTCCTTTCATCTCATAGAATTGCCTTGCACATCTCCTAAGGCACACATACACTTTTCTGAATTGCCCTGTTTAGAAGTTTGCATTCCCCAAGACTTAGGCCAGCAAGGACCAAAAGAGGGTATTGGCTCCCAGTCTGCCCCAGTGGGTATTAAAATAGCAATGAAAAAAAACAGTAAAATAACCGTATGTGTTTGTACTGTAAATACTCATTACAGGTATCTCATTCTGAAATGGTGAGTAGGACAGAGATTTAAGTACCTTTAGCTCCAAGAAATGTTTGGGAGTCATGACAATTACCCTATAATCCTAGGAAACGCTTTAAGAACTGTAAGAAGTGATCTTGAGGGAAGGAGTGGCTATAGATCTTGTCCACTGAGTTTGGAATGAGAATAGGTTTAAACTGAGCAAAATAATTTTTAATTAGGTATTTTGACACCCACCCCCCTCCATAAAGGATTATGCGATTAAGAAATCATTATCCCTGATTTTGAAAACCTATTATCCTTCCATTCTTGGATGATTTCAGCAACAGTCATCCTTTGATCTTTTTTTTTTTAAACAACACACTTTTTTTTTTGCTTTTTTTTTTTTAAGATTAATTTTTCCCCCTTCCCCTCCTCCTGCCCTGCTCTTTTTGCTGTTTGTGTTGTCTTTTCTTCTCATTTTCTTTCCTCTAGGATTCATCAGGATTCGATCCCGGAGACCTCTGATATGGAGAGAGGTTCCCTGTCAATTGCACCACCTCAGTTCCTGGTTTCTGCTGCGCTTCACCTTGACTTTCCCCTTGTCTCTGTTTTGATGTGTCATCATCTTGCTGCCTGACTTGCTTGCGCAGGCACTGGCTCACCACGCGGGCACTCGTGTGCGTACTGGCTTGCCACACAGGGATGCTTTCTCTTCTTCTTTTTCACCAGGAGACCCCAGGGATCAAACCCAGGTCCTCCCATATGGTAGGCGGAAGCTCTGTCACTTGAGCCACATCTGCTTCCCAATCCTTTGGCCTTAATCTTTTACAGAGTGCTTTTACTTATACGGTCTCATTGGATGCTCACAGCACATCTATAGCTCTTGTCTCCATACAGATGAAGAAAGCAGCATCTTAAAAATTTGGGATGTGGAAATAGGTGAACACCCAAATGAGAACAAACAAAGGCTATTTATTCAGAGCTTGCTTTTGCAAGGGAGTGGCCACCATCACTTATATTTGGCAGAAACTTAAAGACAAACAGAGTAGGAGGTTGTGAGCAGGGGAAGCTGGAGTCGGGCCATCCAGAAGTGGAGCATCTTGTGTGATTGTTTGGAGCAGCATTTTTGGCTTTCTCCCATTGGTCCTAACTTAGAAGCAGGGACAAAAATTAGGGAAGCTGTCAGTTACTGATCAAGCCCTGCCTATTTTGGGTCGACTGTGATTTGATGTCTTGGGATGGTTGCTGTGGAAAATGACCAGCTTTCTGGACTGATGGTTGTATGTAGTGTGGGCCAGAGTTTCCTGGTTTGGTTGCTGCCCATAGTGGGTCAAGGTTTCCTGGTCATTGTCCATTTTTATCTGGAGTCCCTCAGGCAACTTGCCTGCTCTCCACAGAGGTAACGCCAGGAAGTGGAGGAGTTCTTACCCCAAGTTGAATGCCCTCTCCATTACCCTAGGGCTGGCTCTAGTAATTCCCACCTGGCATTTATAAAATGCTGCAAGGCTTTCCTTCAATGCTTGTGCTTACAAGGCTTGATAAGCGCTTTTACGTAAATGGCCTTACGTTACTGAATGAGCCCTAGTCATATATTTGTTTTAAAAAAAAGATTTAATAGGATTTAGCAAAAACTGTTTTCTTTTTTTCTCACGATTGCTTTAAACCTGATCTGTAATTCTCATTTTCCCCATCTCTTGAATAATTATCTCGGGCATAGTTCTTTCAGTTACTTTTTGATAGTTTAACAAGTCCTCTAGGCATTTTCAGTAACAACAACAGTCTCATGTTAGTAATTTATGTGCCCCCCCCCCCCTCCAGTGTAATAATCAAAACTGCAAATGCTATTTGAAATACCAGTGGAAAGGCAGGTGGGGTCGACTTTCGCCTTCCTCCCAGCCTGGAAACCCACTCCAGAGCTGGAGTGTAGGAAAGGAGAGAATTCTTGTTGCTCTCTGGTCTTGGTGATGCACAGCGCTGCTTCTTCTGTGGGATCCTCAAAGTCACCCGTCACCACGGCTCTCTCTCCTGCAATTCCCTTAATGTGGATGGTACCGCCGCCTCTTCTTGCTGCCACCCCTCCATCCTTAGTTTCCGCTCCTGGCTGCCTCTTGCTGCCACATGGCCACATTTGAACCTCATGCTGCACTCACGCCTCCTTTGTCCCAGCAATCCAGGAGGCCAGTGTCTTCCCAGTACACGCTCCTCCTCTCCCTCTTCTGTCAAGTCCTTGGCCAGTCACAGCCTCTTGCCGTTGGTCTTTTCCAGATATGAGCACAGCTCCAAAGTCTGTGCCCCACACACTCCAGGAAACCCAGCTCACGCTGCCTAAGAGATGTCATTGTGGGCCCTTGCACTTGGCCCAGCTCCCTTTCCCTCCCCTCAGGGGGTTAGAACACACAGCAACAATCCAAAAAGACCCAACAATCTTTTCCAAAGAAATTCTCCACCCTGGCTTCTTCAGCCTCAACCCTAGTTTTTCTGTGCCCTTGAGGTGTCTATTTCGGCCACCTCATCAGCCAGGCCCTAGTAGGTGGTCCAGTGCCTCACTTTGGAATGTGGGAGTATGTGTCATTGATTATTTTGTTACAGGCCTTTGGGGCATCCTCACGTTGATTGAGTCCCGGACCTGATGGGAATGTACATATACTGTGTTAGCACCTCTTTTAAAGTCTTGTCCATGACTCCTGAGTCTCAGTTCAGTTGACAGTTCTAAGGAAATAAAAATCTGACCAGAGATTTCTCTTTTCAGACTATTTTAGTCAATTGTGGATTTGGTCATTTATACCTTAAAGGCATTTTGATTCTCCTGATAAACATCAGTCATACTTGTCAGCAGAAAACTGGTTAGTTGCTTTAATGACCTGACAAGAACTTTCAGTTTTAGTCCAGTATTTTCTTTTGCATAATAGATTTCGATGGAGATTGTTTACATATTACCAATTTGGTTTTTAGAGATTTTACAAAAAAGTTTAACACAGCACTCGAGTAAAAAGCAGGAACTCATTTAAATTAGTTCAGATGTATGTAAAGCATCTCAGTGAACCAAAATACTTGGGATGGTAAATTCTTTTTAATTTTCTTCCTAACTAAAGAGTAATCAAAACCTCCTTCAATTTCACTTGTTTTAAAAAACACACAATTTCTGAAACATATGTTTTCTTCCTATATAAGTCATAACTTGATCTTTATTTGATAATTACAGATATTGCAGTGCCCATGGCTCATTGTAAATATGAATTCTCTTTGTACAGCATTACAGATACAAGGTATATAAAATATTCAGCAGAATTTTTTTTCCTTTTGCTTGAATTCCCAACTTGAACCTATTTCCTTCTTTTTTTTAACATACTGGAGCTGGGGATTGAACCGGGGAACTCGTATGTGGGAAACTGGCACTCAACGACTGAGCCACATAGGCTCCCCTGCGTTGGTTTTTTTGTTCTTTGCTTGTTGTTTGTTTTTGTTTTTAGGAGGCACCAGGGACTGAACCCAGGACCTCCCATGTGGGAAGCAGGAACTCAACTGCTTGAGCCACGTCTGTCCCTGAACCTATTCTCTTCTCTTTTTAAAAAAAAAATTTATCCTCCCCCGCCCCTCCCCCCCGACCCTCGCTGTCTTTTCTCTATGTCCATTTGCTGTGTGTTCTTTTGTGTCTGCTTATCTTCTCTTCAGGCAGCACCAGGAACCAATCCTGGGACCTTCCAGAGCGCTCAGTCTCTTATGACACCTCAGCATCCTGGTCTGCTGCATCTTAATGTCTCTCCTCTGTGTCTCTTTGCATTGTGTCATCTTGCTGTGCCAGCTCTCTGTGTGGACCAGCACTCCATGCGGGCCAGCTCTCCTGCGTGGGCCAGCTCTCCACTCAAGCCAGCTTGCCACGCAGGCCAGCTTGCCTTCACCAGGAGGCCCAGGGAAGCAAATCCTGGACCTCCTGTAGGGTGGACAGGAGCCCAATCTCTTGAGCCACATCTGCCTCCCCTATTTTCTTTTGATTTCATTTTCTTCTCATCTGGAGTACCAATGTAAAGTCCAGTTGATTGAGGGTCCATTTGGTAAGGTTCTGGATAATCAAGGCATCAACTGGATTTCAAAAGACAGGACTAGTGTGAATCCTTTTCCTTTGAGATAGGAAAGGATTCAGTACCAGAATGATTATCTCTAAAAGTAAGTAATCTTTACTTGAGGGAGGAAAAGCAGGGGATCATCTTCTCATTGATATAAATAATAACAGCTAACCTTTGTCTAGTGATTTCAGTGCCAAGCACTGGTCTAAATGTTCTTTTTTTCTCTCCCCTATCTCATACTTTTATTTTTTATTTATTTTTTAAATATTTGTCCTTTAAAAAAAAAAAAAAAAAAGATGGTCTAAATGTTCTTATATCTAGGATCTCTGCTAATCTTCAGGGCAGCCTGATGAGGCATGGACCATTATCATATCTATTTCATAGATAAGAAATCGCAATTTTAGAGAGGTTAATTAGCTTTTCTAAAGTCACATATGGTCAGCTTCAGGTCTACTGGATTCCAGAGCCCAATTACTCAACCTTTAATGCCTACCACCTTTGAAGTGTGTTTACCCTGGCTGCATAGGCAAGACAGTAAAGGGCAAGTAAAGCACAGACTGGAAGTCAGAACACCTGGGTTCAAGCTTCAGGCCATGTCCTCACTGCTGAGTGGCCTTGGGCTAGTTGCTTGATTGCTTTGAGACCTAGTACCCACATCTTTCGTAAGAGGGCATCCACCAAATTCCTAGGTTTCCCACCTGGTTTCCTTAGAGCCCTGCTGCCCTCACCAGCCCCATCCCTTTTTTGCTCTCATACATTGGGGTTCCATGTAGGGTATGGTTTGGGGGGAGGGTGAGAGGTTCCATTGCTAAAAATAAATTTTAAAAAGCAATGAATTTCTTAAAATGCTATGTGAATATACCTCAATAAACCTGCTTCAAAAAAGTTTTGAGAGGAGAAAAAAAAAATTTATAATGGAAAAAATGTAAAGAATCAAATAACTGCCCAGGTCCCCTGTAAGCCTGAGACTTTATGACCTGGAAATATATTTTTTTCTTACATAGTTGATGCATAGCTTCCATTTTGGGGAAAGAGAGAGGCCCTGTTTTTTCTCTTGATCGAAAGTATTATCTTCCCAACCCACGTCACTCAGGCATTAAGCACAGAGCCTGTGTCAGGAAAGGACAGGTGAAGATTTCATGGGCTTATTAAAATGTCACAAGTTTATTTAGTGAAGGATCAAGATAAGTGAGCGGTTAGTTTCACAGCAAGCCTGCTTTTGTGTTTTTCCCACAGAAAAGCCCATGCTTCAGAGCAGGCACTCTTTAGATGGCACCAAACTTATGGAGAAAGTTGAAACTGCACAGCCACTGTGGATTACATTAGCCCTGCAAAAGCAAAGGGGGTTTCGGGAGCAGCAAGCGACTCGAGAGGAGAGGAAGCAAGCCAGGGAAGCCAAACAGGCAGAAAAGCTCTCCAAAGAAAATGTGAGTACCTGGTCTTCAACTTTAATTTTGCCTTCCTGAGGCTGGCTCTTTTAGGTCACAAGGATTAAAAAGTGAAGGGTATCTAGGGGTGGTAGAGTAAAGCAATAAATTGACCACTGTTAAACCAAGAAAGTATTTTCAGTATGAAATTTGATTGTTTCATTATGCTCTCAGATTAGCCTGTTGGAATCCATGATGGATTTAGTAGCAGTGATAAACACACACACAGTTTTATGAGAAGTATGAAAATGATTTTGAACAATGAATCGAGGAAATCAGGAGTCTTGCTATGTGGTGCTAATTTTATGGTTGGTTAGATGTGGCTCTTATAGGAAAAGAACTTGCCCTTTTTGGTATATTAGCACTGAGCTGCTGTATCATTTGGGCAGTGGGCAGTGAGGTGTGTGTGTGTGTGTGTGTGTGTGTGTGTGTACATGCATGGTGGGCACACACTGTTCAAAAGTGAAGTCCAGCTCCACCTTGGGACGGTGGAAGGTTGGGAGGGCTGGCAGATGGAAGTCCTGAAGCCTGCAAGGTCAGTCATTTCAGGCCTGGAGGTTGAAAACATGCTTTACCTGACTTTCTCTGCCTACCAGGTCA
Organism: Dasypus novemcinctus; assembly: GCF_030445035.2. Classification (NCBI taxonomy): domain Eukaryota; kingdom Metazoa; phylum Chordata; class Mammalia; order Cingulata; family Dasypodidae; genus Dasypus; species Dasypus novemcinctus. The sequence goes on along the minus strand of NC_080673.1, from coordinate 151,521,473 downwards.
CTGTTACCTCACAGCCTGGAAGTAGCAGTGTCAGCAGAGCTGGTTCCCTGCACAAATCTACTCCTCAGCTGGAAGAGAAGAAGCCTGAGTCAGCAGTGTCTAGGCTTGAGCGCAGAGAACAACTGAAAAAGGCCAACACTCTTCCCACATCTGTGACAGGTAGAGAGCGGGTCCATTTCTAGTTGACCATAGTTGTGGGTCTCTGCATAGAGCATGCTTTATTTCCTACAGGTTATTAACTAGCACAGCATTTTAGGCATTTGGAAGCCAGCTGTCTCCTATCATGTTCACAAACTGTGACACTGATAAAGCTCATCTGATAAACTCACCCACCATCAGTAGTGTGATGGTCAATGTTCAACCATCAGTTCTTGAGGGTGGGACGACCTCTGATTTGCACATTTTTTATTTTCCATGGTGCAGATACGCACCCACCATGGGCAATTTCAAGCTATTGTGACCATGACTGACTTGCTAAATTCCTGAATATTTAACAAGTTGGTATACGCCACTTCCAACGCCCAACACCCCACTGCTTGTAGTCTTACAAAGTTGTTTATTAACTTGCTGCAGCCAGGGAGATCACATATGAGAGGAACCTTCTAAACAAAGGAAGAGTCAAGATTTGGGGGCAAGGGTGGCGTTGAGATAAAACTTAAATGGAGGGGAGTAGGTGTAGCTCAGTGGTTTGATTGCTTGCTTTCCATGTACAAGGTACTGGGCTCAATCCTCGGTATCTCCTAAAAAAAAAATTAATGGAGCAGTGTTTTAATAGGTATATTAGTCAGCCAAAGGAGTGCTGATGCAGAGTACCAGAAATCTGTTGGTTTTTATAAAGGGCATTTATTTGGGGTAGAAGCTTACAGTTACAATCCCTAAAGCATCCAACTCAAGGTACCATAAGAGGTACTTTCTCACCAAATATGGTTGCCAGTGTCTGAGAGGGTTCAGCCTTCCTTCTTCCTCTCAAGGCCCCATGGTCCCAGGTTCTTCTCATCTCAGCTGTAGGCTGGATAGGGCTGTCTCTCTTCCCGGGGCTTTCTCAGTTCTGCAAACACTCACGCAAATGGCTCATCTCTTTCCTGGGGCCTCTGTCTCCTCTTCCGTGTCTATGGAGCGTCTCTCTCTTTTTTCTCACTTATTTGCTTCTGTGATCCCCTTAAGTGAGTGCCCGTTTCTGTAGACCTCCAAGGGGGTGGGGACTCAACCCTGCATGGCCTAATGGCTGGTCTAATCAAGCTCCTAATCTTAACATAATCAAGCAAACATACAACCTTTGAATTTAATACAAAGGGTATCATGTCCAGATACCAGTTTACAAACATAATCAATATATATTTTTGGAATTCATAAATAATATCAACCTGCTACAATAGGCTCACATCAGGCCTGAGCAGAAAAGTGGACTCAGGGTCTTGTTTCCTTTAGAACTACAAAGGTAAAATAAACATGTTGGGTGTTGTATCTGAAAACCACTCACCTGGAAGTCTGCATCTAAAAAACCAAAGCTGCTTCTCACTCCCAGGGCTCATTTACTCCAGCCAGAGTAGGTGTTCCATTCTCGCTGATGTGTTTCAAACAGCTTTGAGATTCTGACAGTTTGAGATTCTAGAAAACAAGATTCCCAGCACTTTGTCCTTGAATTAAATTAATAATTCTTTTTATATGCTTATTACATGGAGGAGACACACACTGCTCTATTTTTAAAATTCTCTTTTCAGTTAAAACGCAAAATGAGCCAATGTTTCCCATGGTTTCCTTATACTAAATCACTTGGCAGATGGGAGAATCTGACGAGCTTCTTGCAGGGCTCATTGAACCTTCTTTTGTCCCCCAGACAACACTTTCCCAAAGGAGGACACCCAACCGCCAGACCCAGGTTTTTCTCTACTCTGGTTACCTAATGACTGAGGTCTGGAACTCTAAAGAGGTCTCACTGTAAAGCTTTATTTACTTTTTTTTAAAAGAGTTTATTTATTCCCCCCACGTCTTGTTGTCTGCACTCGCTGCCTACTCTCCGTGTCCATTCGTTGTGTGCTGTCTGCTTGTCTTCTTTTAGGAGACACCGGGAACCGAACTTGGTACCTCATATGGAAGAGAGGCACTGAATTGCTTGAGCCACCTCCATCCCCTGCTTTGTTGTCTCTCTCACATCATGTTTCCTCTTTATGTCTCCTTGTTACGTCATGTTGTTGCATCAGCTCACTGTGCTAGCCCATCGTGCCAGCTCACGGTCTTGTTCGTCTTCTCCAGGAGGCACTGGGAACCAAACCCAGGATCTCCCATGTAGTAAGCAGGAGCTCAATCGCTTGAGCCACATCTGCTTCCCTATATTTACTATTTTGTGAGAAAAGAAAAAAAAATCTGATTATTCAAAATGTGGTTCTGACTTACTCCCTTCTCCTTTTCCTTCCAAACAAAATCCAGTGGAGATCTCTGATTCAGCTCCCCCAGCGCCACTGGTGAAAGAAGTCACAAAGAGGTTCTCCACTCCAGATGCTGCCCCTGTGTCAACAGAACCGGCCTGGCTGGCTTTGGCCAAAAGGAAAGCAAAGGCCTGGAGCGACTGCCCACAGATTATTAAGTAAAGAGTGACTCATCCATTCCTACAACCAGTTATTGGCTCCTCTCTTGCCCTTTTAATTTATTTTTTTTTATATGAGGTAAAGTTACCAAGCTAGGAAAAAAGAAGCATGTCTTGTAGGCTCTAAAATAATGTTTAGAAACTGAACTGGTAGTGTTCATTGCACAAATCTAGGCCCTGGTGCCTTGTGCTTAGTTCTAAAGAGAAACTCCTCTAAAAGGGAATACATGACGCAAAATCTCCACACTCAGAACTTCTCACAAGAGCCTGCCATGCCCATTCTATGGCCCTTTCCCACAGATATGCCCACATATAATTCCAAACATGTACTTTTGCCAATCTTTGTGATGGTGTTTTGATTCACTGCTCTAATTTCTTTTATCCAAAACATTTACCTACCAGGTGTTTGGGAAGTTCTCTCCTTTTCTACAGTAATGGTGAGAGGATCATGTATATATATGAACAAGAATGCCCATTCTCCTGACTGTAGTGAGTAATCGGAGACTGGCAGATCAGTTGGGCTCCACACTCTTGCCCCGTCTGGTTTTCATGGATTTTCCCCATCCTGAAGCTGTATACCGAAGGCCAGTCCAGCCACACTTTCCACCACACTGCTGCCCACAGGCTCCATTACACCATACCAGTACCTCCTTAAAGACTTGTTGAACATTAGGTCTGATTGGCTCTTAGGGAACATTTTCTTTTCTTTCTTTTGGGGAACATTTTTATTTAATATAAAATTGTATATCAGAGTTACAGATTCTCTTAATGTCTCTGAGAAATCCCATTCTAGTTTAGTGACTCTTAAGATATTCAGGTTCCATCCCAGTCCTACTGAATCAGATCTTCCAAGAACTGGGCCAGGAATTCTAATAAAATCTCTTCAGATGAGTTTTTATATATCCCAGAGGTTGAGGACCACTGATCTAATGTAATCTAGTTTTACAAACTCGGAAGAAGGTGGCTCATTTCCCACAAAGAAGCAAAAGTAAGACAAAAAATAATAAAATAACCCTCCAAACTAGCCATTTATGATAAGATAAGAGAGGCTACTGACATAACATGCCTCCGAAAATATTCTTAGGTCTTTAGGGAAAGTAATAAGATTTGGCACTAAGGACTTCCTGGAAGAAGTTTTTTTCTTTACCATTCATATTTAGAGTCAAATTTTCAATAGTATATATAATTTAGAGCATTTACCTTGCTACCTTAAAAAAAAAACTCAGATGTTTAAGTGACCTTCTTATTGTCATTCACATGTCCATACAAAGGGACATGGCAGTTTAAAATCTGCAGATTTACTTTTATTTCCCTAATTGTGCTTTACATGATAGACATACCAGCAAACCCACATTTTTGCTCCTACTAACTTTATATTTCATGGTATTGATATAATCCCCTTTTCTTAGATTCTGATTCCAAAATATATGTACAAATCCTTTGCCAGGGGCAGGGGGAATTACATCCTTTTTCCTCTTCTACAAAAACACATTTTATTATTAATCATCACTTTTTTTCATGCTCACTCAATATGCAATGTGCTGTTATTCTACCATTATACCCTTAAGGAAGGATGATAGCAAAGTTATTTATACCATAAAGAATTTTCTGGGACCCACAGCTCAGCTTCACTGTAGCAGCTGACATTTGTGGTCACATGGGTAGTTGTACTCTTGAAAAATGGATTTACTGTTATATATACTGGATCTTCAGACTGTTAAGAATCAATGTAACTCTCTTCTTTTTATTGCTATAGAAAGTAATTAATGTTTCACTGCATGTTTTCCACACTGATGTTCATTTATAAATCTTGTATGTAGGTATTTGTTAGTTACAATGGCTTCCTCACTACTATAACACTCTTTAATGGGAATCTTCCCAGCTAGAGCCCTGGACTTACAGTGCTACAGAAATTCCTCTGAACTGACTTCTTTCATCTTATAAAACTTCGGATAATACCACAGTAATGGCAGAGGTAAGGGAATCTAATCATTAAGAAAGAACAATAGATCTGTCAACTCTGAACTGGCTCATCTCCCACTGATCCCATACAAAGTAGGGAAATACCTCAGTGAAACATTTTACATCAAAATCTTTAAAAGATTATAAATATGAGTACACTGAGGGGGGGAAAGTATACTGAGGAAAGGGCAGCCACCGAACTTACTTCCAAACAACTTCTAAAGGGTACATGTTTAACATTTCATCTGAAAATCACCCAAATTTACACTAAATACCAATGAAGTGTTATTTTGCTTTTGTTGTATTGCATACTTTCCTGATCAGCAAGCAATGGGGAAATTCTGTAAAAACAAAAAATTCACAATTTTTTTTTAATGAATGATTGCTATGTTAAATCACAAGCATAAAAAAAGCTTAAGCTTTTTTTTTTGAGACATATACTTCTCCTGGGAAGGTTATAGATGAATAAACTCTGTTCATAGACTTATATATAAAATTAGAGGTTTTTTTGTTTACGTTTTTTTAAATTTTCAAGTGCAATTGTTTCTTACAGACATTAATTAAATTATAATTTTAGCCAGTTATCAGCAAATGTATAGTATGTATTGTCTCTTCTTGTGACGTTTCGTTTAATTGCTTATTTTAAAGCAGAAATATTAGAGTTACAAGTGTCTTGCAATATTTTTACCAACAATAAAATAAATAGAGACTTAAAATGAAAATAATTTAGTGTGATTTTAATGTTATTTTGAGATTTGGGGTTGTATAAAGTTTTAATGTAAAACGTTCATTATTGAAGGGAAAAGATCTTTGAATAAAAAATAACCACAAGCTCTTCAGCACTGATGGAATTTCCTTTTCAGTTTTTTTTTTCTAATTTCAATGACCATCTACAAAAAATCATTATATTTACAAAGCTTTTGTTGAACACGAAAAATTTCAAGGCATTTTCTATGGTGCTTTATATTTCTCACTAGTTTTTTACCAAGAAAAATGATGACAGTGGCAAATAAAACTTACCTCTACCCTAAATTGGAATTGAATGATCTGGGTTTCAGTCAAAATGATCCTAAAGCCTTCTTACTCAAAGTGTAAAAGACCATAAAACAGGAGCATTTGTATCAACCGGGAGCATGTCAGAAACGCAGTTTAGAGCCCCACCATAGTACTACTGAATCATCACAGGATGGGGATTAGAGTGGTGTGTGGTGACTGCCTTTCTGGCCTCAGGTGCCAAAAAAAAACAACACAGTAATTAAATATTTTGATGCAATATTATAAAAATCAAAATACCAAAAAACCCATGAAAAACAAAATAAAGGCTTATTAGCATTACTATTTCCTTTTGCCTCACTGTTACTGATCACTGGCCTCACCCTCCTCCTGACCCTGCTGAAAAGAATGTGCACTTATTTTAGCAAGCGCTCTGGGAGATTCAGGTTTGAGCGGCACTGTTCTAAAGAAATTAAAGAAAACTTGGCGGAAGATGTGTCATTCCTTTTGGCTAAAAATCTCAGTCCCCTTTTTATGGTTCAGAAATTCTCCAACTCATGGGTCTCGGTGGGAGGTAGCACCCACCTCACACACAGATCAAATGCCTTATATGTGCTTTGCTAGGCCCAGGATCTGAGTTTCACTTTGAATTGGAGGAGACTGAATTGGAAACAACTGACCAAAGGGTAGGGAAACTGCCAGGAACTTTGGCAGTGGCAGCAGCAGCTGCAGTACACTCCATTTGCTGGGATCTCAGCAGCAGTGATGCTAACGGTGGAGAGAACCACCCTGTTCTATTAGTATCAGATATAAGTTGAGTGTTTAGAACTTCAAGACAGTGGCTGTGTCTCCCCCAGGCCAAAATTATACGGCAATTTCAGGTATGCATTGTTTCTGACTATACTATGCCTAGTCCTCTTCAATTGCGAGCCACTCCATATTATCTTTAAAAAGAATTCATTTCTGCTTTAAACAGGCTAAGTTGACATCAGTTGCTTACAACCAAGAACTCAGGCATGCTTGATAGTTGAAGCTTTCCCTATGGGTTAAGTGGACAAACTACTACAGTTGATTGTACAGATGAAGGAGAAAGGTCCGCAATAGCTTACATTTTTGTTACTTTAAGTTCTTATCACAGTGTATAGGATGTAATGTGCCTTAAATAGTTATTATTATTACTACTATTAGTAGCTAAATTCATAAGCGTGATACCAAGAACCCTGTGCTATCACATCACAGAACTTCAAGCAAAATTATATTTATTATATATAATAAATGTCAGTGATTCTAGCACAAGTGACATGGAAAAGAATAAGACCCAACCTCTGTTTCAGTTATCTATTGTTGCATACTACTCCAAACTTAGAAATTAGCCCAAAATTTAGCATCTTAAAATGACCATCATTTTATTATTTCTCATAAGGTAGGTCAAGAATTAAGTTGGGGACCACAGCAAGGTGGCTCAAATCACTAAGGGTTGCCTGGAATGGCTCAACTGGGGCCACCTATGTGAGGCCACAGTGGTCACTGTTAACTGGGTTCCTCAGTTCTCTAAGCTCAGGGTCCCTCCCTTGCCACAAGGCCTCTCCAGCAGTCTTCTTATATGGCAGCTCAGGGCTCCCAAGGCCACAAGACGCTAAAGCTGCCCAGCCCTGTAAGACTCAGCTCAAAAGTGGCAGTGTCACCTCCACTACATGTTCTGTGGGTTAAAGCAAATCATAGGCCAAGCACAGGTACAAGGGAAGGGGACTACATAAAGAGTTTCACGACCTGAAGGTATAGTTCTTTTTGGGTCACCAATTTAACAAACTCCCACAACCCCTAATACCAAAGAGTTATAATCTTACGGGGAAGACAATACTGGGCAAATGGAAGGATATGCAAAGTATCATGGGATTGAAGAGGAAGCAATTAAACATTCAGAGATACCATTATACTTAAAAGTATAGCATGTTTTTCCTTTTCTTTCCTGGTTTTTGTGTGCTCCTGCCAAGCCACTGAAAAAAAGATATTGCAACACCAAAATCTAATAAATTGAAAATATAGCTGCCATCAAAGTTCAGATATCAAAAATTAGAACTGTACAGTATATATATTTTATTCTACACTGGTATCCTATTTTGAAATACTTGAGGAACCTAATTCAATAAATAGATCCACAGTAGTCTTTAAAAGAACATATGGGGAAGCGGATGTGACTCAACTAGTTCAGCATCCGCCTACCACATGGGAGGTCCCAGGTTCGGATCCCCATGCCTCCTAAAGAAGACGAGCAGAGACCACACCTGCCACAATGAGGTAGATGCCACACCTGCAGAAATGAGCTAGATGCCACACCGCTGCAATGAGCTAGACACTGCACCTGCCGCAATGAGCAGAAGTCTAACGAGCAGATCTACAAGCCAACAGACACCATAGCCCATGGGGAGTGCATGTGGCTCAGGCCATTGGGCACTACATCCCATGAAGGAGGTCCCAGGTTTGGGACCTGGAGAAGGCGAGCAAGCAAGCAGAGAGATAAGGGAACTATTGGGGGGGGGGGGCGGGGGGGGGTAATTAAAAAAATAAATAAAAATAAATAGAAGAGAATCACATTTTTTTTTTAAATTAAAAACTTAAAAGAAAAGGATGAATATTTTGTCTGTTCCAAGTAGAAAATTAGAATATCTCTAGCCTAATTAAAAGTGCTACAAAATTGATGTATTTTGTTCTCAAAATAACTTCTTTTAAGAACTTCTGTTGCTCCTAGAGGAAGTAAAATATGACTTTCTCCAATAAAGTACAGTAGACAAGTTTCTTAACCAAAATATAATTTTTAACATAAAACAAGGCTACATAGCTTTATAATTGTTAAATAATATTTCCAAACATCACTAAGAAACATGCTAGCAGAAACTGCACCTGATTATTTTTGATTGCTCTCCAATAAGTCCAGACAATAAACATAATTATTTCTACATCCAATAACAAGCATTGATTCCCAGACCACAGGAGAAGAGAACACTTCTCCAGGAAGTTCAAATACGCTTTGCAATTGTCCACTCTTAGATTCCAAGATCCAGAGTTTTCCATCAGTAGATGCTGCTGCCAGCAACATTTCATTGCTACAGACGAAGTTACGGAATGCAAATGGTGTTGCATATACCCTTGAAGTAGCTTCAAATTTCCACTGGAGATGACCTTTCATGTTACAACAATAGATAAAGCAGTCATGGGAACCAAAAAATATCTCTTCCTCTGATGCTGAGGTACATGGAGATGAAAAGATTGGTCCACTGGTAGAGAACTTCCAAACCTGAAAAGGGTAATAAAAGCAAGGATAATTCATGTAATTGAAAGAATTCTCCCTTAGATTAAAGCTGTAAGAGGCTCTTAATGAAAATGTAAGAGATGTGTGCACAGAGAAAGTAATGGCTTTAAAAGTAGCAACTTCACATTCGACCTCTGTCCAAGTGGTAAAAATCCAAGAGAAAACACACTGGAACATTATACATGATATACGCTATGCACAATATTATTATTAGAAAGTAATTTTGAAACACTGAGCTCAAAAATAAAACTGCATGAGTTTTCAATGTGTCTTATTAATACTTGCATCTTACGCTTTCCTCCTGATGTGGGGATAAGGAAGTAAGTGGATTGAAAGGCAGAATTTGCATGTAATATTTTAAATTAGAACTTTAACCAAATCTATGAGTTGTGTATCTGCCCTGTAGATATCTAATATTTGCTGATTACAAAGGTACTAATGATGAACCTTTGGCCAACTTTTTGAAGAAAAGACAGGAAAGGGAAAGAAAAGACAAAATTCTAAGGTAGTATTTACAAATGCATAGTAATAGCCATGTAATGAACAAAAAACAGAACAATGGGCATATTCACAAAATATGACTTATGAAAATTTTCTGATTTATATAAACCAACTCTAATCTTTCAATGTCTAATCCAAAAAAACAGGAGTGATAGCATCTGCCTCTTCTCATGAATCTAGAACTGAGAATATATTCAAACTACTTCATAAATAAAAATATTAGGTGAATATAATAAAAGACTTCATCACAAGGAAACTGTCACATGGAGCAAAAGGAATAGCTAAGGCTACGAGGGGTTAATGTGGAATAAAATGTAACCAGGCTGACTGAACCAAAACCCTGGCTGGCTATCAATGGACCACCTTACATGGGAGTTATTAGCACACTCTCAAGTCTACAAAATAACCCACAAAATCCAGCACATGCCTGAAGTTGTAGCATAAGTGATAGTCAATTGTAGGTACTTGAAAGAAATAGAGATTAAAGTTCCAAGTAAAGTTCTAAAATCCCAGAAGGTCCATGCGCAGTGCTGATGCGCGCAAGGAGTGCCATGCCATGCAGGGGTGTCTCCCACCTAGGGGAGCCCCACGCGCAAGGAGTGTGCCCCATAAGGAGAGCCGCCCAGAGCGAAAGAAAGTGCAGCATGCCCAGGAATGGTGCTGCACACACGGAGCTGACACAACAAAAAGAAACAGATTCCCGTGCTGCTGACAACAGAAGTGGACAAAGATGACGCAGGAAATAAGACACAGAGAACAGACAACCGGGGGGGGGGGGGGGAGTAAATAAATAAATAAATAAATCTTAAAAAAAAAACCCAGAAGGAGCCTATCCTGTCAATCATGAAGTTGAGTGTTGGAAACCCTACACAACAGAAATTTGGTTACATGACAGATTTAGATTTTCACATTAAAAAGCAAGGGCTTCTTTAAACTTTCATAATCTCAATTGATGTTATGCAAAACTGGCTAAAACAGGTAAAATTTTAAGAATTGCAGAGGGGAATGCAAAGTAGAACAATGTTTGGGTAGAAAGCTTTTAAACCCAGAGAGTAGCATTTAAAAATTTAAAAACCCATGGCTTAACAATTAAAAGAGAACTAACTAGTAGTTTCCTACACATAGCCTCGAATAAAGATGTTTAAAAATTTTACTTCAGTTCTCACCTATTACTTTACCTTTGAGAAAGATACATTAAACAGAACTAGAAATTTTCACCTGTTCTCCAAAATGAGTAAAGCAGAGTAAATTCCCATCTACACAACCAATACAAATATACTGTAGACAACACCGTGGAGAAGAGAAGAGTGGTTTTCCACAAGAGTATTTCCAAATTCTGTTCCCAGTGGTCTGTCAAAAGCAAAAGGCATTGCGTAGCATTTAGAATCATTCTACTAATCAATTATCCTTTATAAATCAAACTCATATCAACCAGAGGCAGAGCTGTAAACATCAGAATATGCTACAATGGCATGGTGACATTGAAAATGAAGCTAGTACACACAGACCCAACTACAAAATTAATAAGTGCTATTAAGATTTATGAGAGGATAAAAACCTGCGATAAAAGCAGCAAAGAAAAAAAAAACCAGCAAAGAAATCACTCACTCACAAGATCTACCCTTAGAATGAACATTAAGTTCTTAATATGATTTGATTGCGAAAATTTTGCCATTTAAAAAAATAGAAGACACATGTAGGAATTTAGATTTTCTCATCCTTTTAGATGGCATGTCAATCATTTTAAATGAATTCTTGTTCAGTGATATCTGGAAGATATGTAATTGAAAACTACTCAAGCTTTCCGTATCCCAAACCAAAACTAAAAGAATATTAGAAAAAAGACAGAAAAGAAAATCAATACATATTATTTTATGCCTACAGGATTTATAGCCAGCAAAAGTCCTCCCAGTGTAGCAAAATACAAGTGGTGTGGATTCAGGCTCAAACAAGGGGAAGAAAAGACAGTTGCTCCACATTTTAACTTCCAAGCACATGTCTTTTTCTGCAAATGAGAAAGGAAATGAATTGGTTTTTTGTTTTTATATTAATCAAAATATTTACTCATATCCCCTTTGTTTTAGATATCTACTTTATGATTACCCAAAGGCAATTATTACATTTCTTCTCAGACTCCTGAAAATTTTCAATTTAAGAAATTCCATTACATATCATATTTTCAAATCGTCAACAGAGGCATCCTTAAGTTGCCTCTATGCTCCCAAATATTAAGCTAACAGCAGCCTATGCTTCAACTACCCATCCTCCTCCAGCAAAGCTGGTGAGATTCATTCAAGTTCTGCCAAGCTCAGGAAGGCCGCGTACCCCTGCCCCATACAACCATGGTCGGCCATGCTGCCACCTGCCCCAAGCCTTCCACCATTCTCAAATCTCCAGCGCAGTACATTATCTCTGGAGTGTGACAAAATGAACTGGTTTTCACTAACGGATAACAAATCTATATATTCTATTCCTCATGATGTTATGTCTATACAATCCACTGATGTCAATTTACATACAGCATAACTTTTAATTTTTAGTATACTTTATAATAAAAGTAATACATGCCCATTGTGGAGAACAATGTATATAGAAGACAAAAGCTTAGTATAAAAATGACCCAGAGAAAATACTGTTAACATTTTAGCCATTTCCCTCTGATCTTCCCAGTATATGTAAACATGATTTAATATAGTTGAGATCATTCTGAATATACCAACTGATATCTTGTTTTGCTCACTTATTTTGTAAAACAATCTAAATATAATTTTAATGTACACTATATCTCAAATGAACAGAAGATAATTTCTCTCCCTTATTGAACATCATTTGGAACTCATTTCTTAGTATTAAAAATAACTTGGAAATGGACATTTTAGTGCATAAATTTGTCCGTTTTCTGATTATTTTTGCCAGGATAAATTCCTAGACAAATTTTACTGGATCAAAGGTATAAAAAATGTTATCTATTGCCAAGTAATTTTCCTTAGAGGCTCCACCAGTTATAACCTCCCACCACTTTCAACAGCATTCAATATTATCACTTTAATATTTTTTCTAATCTAAAACCATTTATTTGTCTATCTCATAGTTCTTGATTACTAAGGGTATGAAACATTTAAATATATTTACGAGTCATTCTTCTTTAGGGACCTGTGCACTTTAAGTCCCTTTTTTATTTTTATATCAGGTTTCATATATGTATTATTTTTTATGTTTTGTTTGAAGACGACTGGCAGCATTACTATTTAGTGATACTGCTAATTACCCTTCAACTATTTGAATAGTACATAAGAAATAACACTGCTCACACAAAAGAAAGCAAGTCAATGAAATGTGCTATGATATTTTTCTTATTAATTTGTATTTGCTTTTTATTATACTTTATAAATATAAGTGCATTTTAACTATCACATTTGTTTCAAATATTTTTCCCAACTTGTTTCATTTAGTTTTGTATTCCTGTCATATATAAATTTTTTTTATATCATCAAGTCTAATTGATATTTTCCTTTGTGATTTTTTTTTCTTTTCTCAAGATGATAATACTAAGATCTTGACATTTCAAAGCACTAAGTAGCTAATTTATTTATGGAAAATTTGGTAAGGAAGTTAAAAATGTCTAAGATATGAACTGTTTCCAGTCTACAATGCTAAACTTAGGATGTGGTTAACACCTGCTCTCAGACTCAACAACACACCCCAGTTCCATATTCTTCCATGCTTATAGTGTGGGAGACTGAGGAAGTGACTTCTCACATAAATATCCAAAGCGTATGCATGCTGGTCATGAGAGCCAATGTAAAGGAGTCCTGTGCTTGGATCCATGGTTGCAGAGCTTTTGACAGCATCCTGAGTGGCAAACATCCAGTGTTTTTCTCCACTATTACTTTTCAGAACATAAACTAACCCATTGTAACAGCCTGTAGGGAAATAAAATATAAAACATGAGATTTAGATATGTCACTGGAAAATAATTCTTAAGCCTAAATCATGATTTATATTTGTTCTCTCTGGTTGTGTATTTGGGCTCTATATTCAGCTCATCTGATTTAAATCTCAGCAATGTAAAACAGAAACAACAACAACCACTTGTGTAGAACACTTAAGGACTCAGCTGGGTTATGAAAAATTCTTTCAGTTCAATTAAAAAACTCTACTGCTCAAAGAAAATCTTTGTGACTTTGATTAGGCAACAATTTCTTAGCATGATCCATAAAAGTAAAAGTGATAAATTGGACTTCACTGAAATTAAGAACTATTATTTAAAAGACACTGTGTTAAGGAATAAAAAGACAAGGCACAGACTGGGAGAAAACAATATGCAAAACATATTATCTGATAAAGGATTTGTAGCCAGAATACATAAAAAGCTCTCAGAACTCTGTAATAAGAAATTAAGAACAAAAATTTTTTAAGTGGGAAAAATATCTGAACAAATATTTCATGAAAGAAAATATATGATGCTTAACATCATTAGTCATTAGGGAAAGGCAAATTAAAACCACAGTGAAATACTACTTCATACCTAGTTGAATAACTAAAATTAAAAAAAAAAATTTAAAACTGGCAATAGCAAGTACTGCCAAGAATGTGGAGCAACTAGACCCCTCATATATATTGATGATGGGAATGCAACATGGTTCAGTCACTTTGAAAAACAAAGTGGCTGTTAAACTTTAACTCCATACTACCCAGCAATTTCTATCCTAGATATTTACCTAAGAGAAATAAAAACATGTTCACACAAAAGCCTCTTCATGAATATTTTCTTGTAATAGGCTTATTCAAAAACTGGAAACAGTGTAAAAGTGAACAGATAAACAAATTGTGGTATATCCACACAATGGAATACTCAGCAATAAAAAGAAAATTAACTACTAACACATGCAACAATGTGGATGAATCCCAAATTTAAGTTCTATGAGGTTCAGCAATTTGCTGAAGACCATAGAGCTGGCAATAACCATGGCACTTGGCTCCAATCCAGGGGCTCTGACCCACAGGCCTACAATGTTGATCACCATGCTATAGTGACCCATGAGGTTTAACCATTATTCTCTAACAGCAACGAAATCACCATACATTGGATTTTTTATTTAACTAAGTTCTCCCAGAATTATTATATGGTAATTCAGTCTAGCCTTGTAAACTTAAAATTCAGAAACTTACCCACTATAATAAAGTTCCCACAATTAGATATACATGCTGAAGATTCAATTCGATCTCCCAAAATCTGTTCCCATTTCACCTTCCCAGAGTAAAGATCAACTGCCTTGATTCTATGAGAATGGGAGCCAATATACACAGTTGCAAATGACTTATCAACAGCTGGTATTATAACCAGAGGTGAAGCATCTACACATTTGCCTGTGTCTGAACTCCACCTCACACGTAACTCCAGTTTCTCAGCCCCTACGTTAGGTTTCTCCTCTTCAGAATCTTCTGCAATACAGGACAGCTCCTCTGACTTTCCAATAAGAGTTGCAGGATTTGAGTTTTTCACATTTTGAATATTAGCCGGGGAAATTAAACTTGAAGAACAGGCCAAAGGGCAATGTTCCAATTTAGTTAAAAACCTAGTAGCATTCAGAGACAAAATCTGATTCCCTCTGCTTAGTGCAGTACAAGCATTTATCTCAATGTCATAATTTAAGGGCATGCCAGATTTATGATATAAAGATTTTTCACTGGTTTCTCCTTGACTAATATCACTGAATTTTCTTTTTGTGGCATAACTCTTGCTGAGCAGCAGGTCTTCATCAGGAAATACCATTTGAAGGATGTGATTATAAATTTCTAAAATGGAACTGCTGAGAATAATTTCCAGTAGCCCAGGTACAGATGTGCCAATCAGATTTTCAATCTCATTGAGGAGCCGAATGGATTTTAAGGAATCTCCACCACTATTTAAGAATAGTGACTCCTTGGGAATCTTCAAATGATCTTCTGAAAGACTGAGAATAGACTACAAATGAGAGAGAGAGAGCTACGGTGACGTTAGAAGCCTAAAACCAAGAGACTTCAACATTTGCAGGTAATATGTAGAGGTGGTAGTACCTACATTAATGACATGAAAATAAGTTGTACAAAACAAATATATTTATTAACTTTTTTATTAATAATTAAAATTTTTAAGTATTTTTTTTGATACAAAAGTAGACCAATACTATGCTACAGATTTTGCCATACTAATTTCTATAACTGCAAAATATATCTCCATCTGGAGCAGGAAACATTCGATTTACTAATTATACAGCCTACAAAACACTAATATATTAAATTTTCTAAGATATGGGGGTAATATTTATCTTCATATAAATAAAAATTACTTCAAAATCATCTAAAATGAAGTGGATAAAATTTTTATCTAAATATCCTCCATTTTCAAATAAGACTAAACAATTATACCCTCTTTTGAGAATCCTTTAGAAAAGGATCCACATTTTGTCTAAGAAAACATGTTGACGCGTGGTAGTAATAAATTTTTTCCCTTAGAGAAAATATAAATACATTTTTCACTTTACAGATTATCTTTGAAAAAAAGAACAATTTAGTATGCCAATCTAACCTCCCTTTTGGCATATACTTTTAAAATAGGTCCAAAATTAAATTCAATTTATTTCTCTAACTACAAAAGCTGACTGTTATTACCACAGGAATTAGTCTAGTCAGTTTATGAAAAATTCTGGGAAGTGGTGAGAAAACAGACTTTGAAATGCTGGAAAGCTGAAGGCAGAGATATGTTCATGGATACCTGAGTATTACTTTACTTTCTCTCCTCCAAATGAGGGATGTGGCCTTGCCAATAAAGAGAACAGGAGAGCCCAATGGTTATGAATATTGCTTTAAAAGGAAGTACACAGTATTAATGAAAGTTCTTCCAGAATAATATTGTAAGCCCTGAATATAACACACTGTGGTACAGCAAGATTTAGCTATTCTCTCAGCTCTGACAAGACCGCCATTGTACTCTACTGCTCTTCTTTGGGAAAGCTATGTTGTAAGTGGCTTTGTTTGCTTTTATGACCACCTCACTTCTACTAAATTTCTTTATTCATAGCTGAATCTAATCTTATAAGAACGAACCTAATCCTTATTTTAATACCAACTGAATAAATGAAGCTATATGCCTACCATCTAGAAAGCAACAGCATTCTTAGAAAAATCATGAAACTTATTAGGATGCTTTTCTTCCCTAAAGATTATCAAATGCCTTTTTTTTTTTTTTTTTTAAGGTTTGGGGCCAGGGATTGAACCTGGGACCTCATAAGTGGGAAGCTGGGACTCAACAACTGAGCCAAACTGGCTCCCCGAGTTGGTTATTTCATTTGTTTGCTTTTACGTTTTTAGGAGGTACTAGGGATAGAACCCAGGATGTCCCATGTGGGAAGCAGGCATTCAACTGTGAGCCACATCTACTCCCCCAAATGCCCTTTTTATAGTAACAAATTTGTATCTTAAGAGCTGTACCTTCCACAAATGCTGTAATTTCTCCCAAAGTTCCTCTTTTCCACTGAGTTTACTATGAGACTTCAGGTTTATGTAGTCTAAATAAATCTTGTTTAACTCAGAAACATCAATTTTGCCTTAATAAAGAAGAGAAATAACTTGATCGAAGCCTTTATATCTTCATGAGACCCAAGAATACACATAATTTTCATTTTAAAGCTTAGAAATCCTATGGAATTAAGTGCTTGTCATAAATAATCAATTCTAAAGAAAAGAGTCCATACTACCAAAAATATATTATGTAATAAGTCAGCAAAAAGGGAAGAAGAAGCTAACATAATCTAATTTAAAATACTAAAGAAATGGTACCGTTAACTGAAATACTAATATATTTAAGAGTACAAATTAAAGATGAAAATGGCAAGGCAATAAAATATGATGATTAAGAGCATAAGTTTTGAAGTCAGTCAGTTCTAGATAGAATTTCAATGCTATCACCTCACTAACTAGTGATGTGATTTTGGGAAAGTTACTTGACCTCTTAACCTTATTTTCCTCATCTATAAATGGGAATATACTATTTACTAATAGGACTTTTTGAAGATAAATGAATTAACTATATAATATATTTAACAGAGGATCTACCATAAATGCTAGTATCATCATATAATAATAAAGATTTAAGTGGCATTAAACTAGTTATGGATATAATTAGTTTTCTTTGGCACTGAAACATATCTTTTTAAATTATTTTACCATGCGATGTAAATGGTAGAGTATGAATCAATACAAGCTCATCTGGGATCGCGTGTCTTGGGAGATATTTCTGAAGTTCTTTAAAGATGAAATCCTTTACTAACTCTTCTTTGGACACCACGAACAGAATTAATTTTTCCTGATTATGCCATATAACTGCACAAGATTCCACTTGTTGAAGTCCTTCAGCAACCTATAAAAAAGATTATCCCAATTTGCCAATGAGGACATTTGAATACAAACTTCCTAAATGCTCAAACTTATCATGCCTGAAATCAATACAGTCAAATTAAATTTTGGGATTTACTAGGGATTTTTTTTTTTAATGTTTACTATAGTTACTATTACTGTCACACAGTGTTCTTAATATTTTTCAAAAATAAGTCAATTTATTTTTTGAGTCCATTTTGAGTCATTTATTTTAAAAAAAACAACAATACACATCTTTTCACACTGGAAATAAAGGGTACCCTGAAATTATCCATACCCTTTACTGGACTTCAGCATTATTACAAAAACCTTAGGTTTCAATAGCACTGATAGAGATCTATGGCACAAAAAATTGGTGGTGGTTGCCTCTAACACCTAAATATATTAAAAGATATTTAATATTTATATAGTTCTACCTGTTGCACATGCTCAATGTTAAGACGTTTGCCATGACGCTTGATCTGATTGTCCTTTCGTCCCAAGAAAAACATCTCTCCGTCTTTCACAGTTACAAAGTCACCTGTGGCTCGCAATGTTCCAAGTGATACAGTCATTTCATCATCAAGAAAACACACTCGGTTTCTGCCACCTTTACAAGATAAAAACACCAATGTAATTTTTTAAATCCACTGAAAATGTATTAAAAAAACATCAAATCAAAAACATCAGCAAAAGAATTAGAAAACAAAATCTGCAAAAGTTCAGTCCTATGACAAAAAAACATCAAGACCAAGTTTCAAAATTTTAATATTTCTCTTCAAATGGCAGTTCCCTTTTACTTGTTATCTGATAAAAATAGATGCTATAACCTCAGTAAATAAGCAAAGAACTGAAACAAAATTTATTTTTAGTATATGTTTTTTTAAAAAATTCTTACAATACTGACTTCATTGATTTTTTGCTATCAATGCTATCATTGCTATCAATGTAAATGTACAAGTTAGATTTTAAATTACTTTTCTCTTCCCTTAGAGTGTCAGACATTATCATCTGAAATAATCATGGTAACTTACTTAATGTTTCATTACTATGAGAATGAAATTAAAACTTATCATCACTGAAAAGAATATTGGACTTAAGAGAAATCAGGAAAAGAATAAAAGTAATTCATCAGATACCTTTTTCTTGAAAAACAAAAAAATTTACTCCCAATTAACAAATATAAACAACCTAAAAATACTTGGCCATTGCCTTCTTGAACTGTGAAACCATTAGTGTCTCTAACTTCAACTATTGTTCCAAGCAGTGGAAATCCCAGTTGTACAGGTAATTCGGATCTATGAAAAAAAAAAAAAAAAACAGATTTACAGATTTTCATTTGGATAGAATATTTTTCAGTGTATTTAAATCACATTATACCAAATAAAAGAAAAAAAAGTTTTTGTTATCCTATAATTCAAAGATGGACAAGAGGGAAATGGTTATATGGAAAGGTTTTCATATATGCTATTCATCACTGTTTAGTCAAAAAAGTTCTAGCAGGATCTATAGCACCTAGCCATCAACTGTAATAAGAAAGGTTCTGGATTCCCAGCTGCAAATACTAGATTAAATAGTGTCCCTGAAATCATTACTCCAGTGCTTACAAAACCATTATTAGTTTAAAGATCTGGGAAAGATATGCTTTCTGTCCATTACTTAACATAATTAAAATCCTTACTTCAAAGCGGAGTTAAGAATCTTCTCTGGAATCCTGTAAAAGGTTGCCCAACTTGATACCTCTGTGATACCATAAATATTAAATATTTTCGTTTTATTGCCTTCTCCTCTCCAGCTTCTGAAAACAGTCAATGATGGAAATGCTTCACCACCAAGGGCTAATATTCGAAGAGAAGTACTGGATGATAAAACAGTTGACTTGATCAGTTCAGATCCAAATCTTCTAAGCAATGTTGGTGTTGCCTGTAGATACATTAAAAATAACATTTCTTTCCTCTCACTTTTTTAAAAAGGAAAGCACAGCAATTATTAGCTCAAAATTTAAGCCCACATGGAATTATTAAGGCTGTGCTTATTAACTGTGAAGTCATTATTTGGAAAATTACTGGGGCAGCATTACCTTCTTAATGTGGATACTGATTTTGCTTTAGAAAAAACTTAAGAAAAAATATTAGTAATGTTTCATTATATAACTTTAACAATATGGCTTAAAGATAGAAAGGACAAAATCTATAAAAAATCAATTCCTATTTCCTAACCCTTTAGCTCTATGTGGAAAAAGTACATGACAGCATTTAAAAAATGAGACTAAGTAAAACAGCATGAATAAAGAGTTTAAAAAGTTTTACTGAAATATAACTGACGTAATTAACTACACATATTTAAGGTATACAATTTTTTAATTTTGATATATGAATATGCTAACAAAACCATTACCATAATCAGAATCATAAATATATCTATTACCCCCTTATATTATATTGTGCCCCTTTGTAACTCTTCCCTCCCCCTCACTAGAAACCACAAGTCTATTTCCTGTCACTTAGATTAGTTTGTATTTTCTTTTAGATCAGGCTTTGGTGTTAGAACTATAACCAATTCAAAGTCACAAAAATATTCTCCTCTATTTTTTTCTAGAGTTTTATAGTTTAGGCCAATGATCTTTTTAAAGTTAATTTTTGTATATAGTGTAAGCAGCCAAGTTCATTTTCTTTTTTTTCAATTATATTAATAAACCTTTATTAGACAAAATTATTAGTAAGCAAAATAAAAAGTTCACATAGTTGTTTGGTAAACTCACTGAAATCCTAGTTCTGAATTCCTCTAGATGCTTCAACTATACCTTGCATATAAGGTTCTCTTTAGGCAGATAAAACAATATCCTGAAGGCAAAGCTGTCTTAAAGTCCTGTATTAGGCAGTTAATATTAATAATAGTTATATATTAAATACAGTTAATAGTTAATTAAATATAGTTAAATAGTTAATAGTTAAATATTAAATATTTGATAGAATTTACCACTGAAGCCATATGGTACTGGGAAGATTATTTTTACTTCTAATAAATTTCTTTACTTGTTGTGACAGTCTGAAGTTATTTTATGAATCCCAAAAAGAAAAATATCATGTTCTTAAACTAATCCATTCCTGTGGTGTGAGATCCTTCTGACTGGACTACATCACCGAGGAGTGACTCAGGTTGAGTCTCGGTCCTCTTACTGGGTCTAATATAAACAGAGAGAGAAAGGAAGCTGCCATCTTTATCTTGCCACGTGTGAGAGAGGGCCCAAGGTTCACCAGCAGCCAAAGCTGAAGCACACAGCCCCAAGAGACTGGGCCCAGGCCCAAGGTATAGCTCAAGCCTAAAGAGATGAGATCCAGGAGCTGGGCTCCAAGAGACAGTGAGCCCAGAGGGACAGGCAGGGACCTTGGCAGGGAGTGCCCACCACATTGCTTCACCACAATGCAGCGTGCCAGGATCACCAACAGCTGACATTGGTGAGAAAGCATCTCCGATGGTACCTTGATCTGCATACTTTACAGCCTCAAAACTGTACATTTTTACCCCAAATAATTTTCCATTATAAAAGCCAACACATTTCTGTACCTTGCGCTGGCAACCCTTTGCTAAATTAAGACACTTTATTTAGGCTTATCAGTTTTTCTATTTCTGATTTAGTTTTGGTAATTCATGCCTTTCTAGAAATTTGCCCATTTCATCTAAGTTGTCTAATTTGTTAGCAGAAAGTTGTTCACAGTATTCCCTTACAAAGCTTTTAATATCTGTAGTCAATAGTGATGTCCTTTCATTCCTGGTTTTGGCAATTTGCATCTTCTCTTTTTAAACTGGTCCACGTCTTGCTAAAAGTTTGACAACTTTGTTGACCTTTTCAAAGAACCAACTCTTGGTTTTGATTTTCTCTATTTTACTGATTTCTACTTTAATCTTTATTATTTCCTTTCTCCTGCTTGATCTGGGCTTGATTTGTTCTTTTACTAATTTCATAAGATAGAGGCTTAGGTTATTAAGTGAAGATCTTTTTTCCTTTTTTCCCTAAGTGTTTTAAGTTACATAAACTTCTTCTCTAAGTACTGCTTTATTGGCGTCCCATGAATTTTGATATCTTGTGTTTTAGTTTTTGGTCATTTAAAAATATTTTCTAATTTCCAGATATTTAGGGATTTCCAGATATCTTTCTGGTTTTGATTTCTAAGTTGTGTTGTGGTAAAAAAAAATAAATACTTTGTATGATTTATATTGATGCTCCTCTACACGATGAATTGTTTTTCTCATTTTCAAGATTTTCTCCTTGTCTTTGCCTTTTAACAATTTCAATATTATGTGTCTACAGATGGATCTCTTTGTGTCTATGCTATTTGGAGTATGTTAAGCTTCTGATGTGCAGATTAATGTTTTTCATCAAATTTAGGAAGTTTTCAGGCATTATTTAAATTTTTTCATCTTCTTTTACTCTCTCTTCTTCTAAGATTCCCATTACATATATGATACAATTGATGCTATTTCACAGGCCTCTGATCATTTTCTTCCATTTTTTCCTAATTGTTTTCTTCACATTGGTTAATTTCTATTGTTCTTTTTTCAGGGTAATTGATTATTTCTTCTGTCATCTTGAATCTATCATTGAGCCTTTCTAGTTAATTTTTCATTTCAGTTTTTTATTTTTCAACCCCACAATATCCATTTAATTCATACTCCTTCTTGAGAATCTCTATTGATTCATTACTATACTATTTCCTGCTTGACCCGCCTAAACATGGTTTCTTTAGTTCATTGGACATATTTCTATTAGCTGCTTTTAAGTCTTTGACTGCTAGCTCCAACATCTGGGAACACTCAGAGACAGTTTCTATTGACTTTTTTCCCTAAGTATGGATTACATATTCCCATTTCTTTCATATTTTGTAAATTTTTGTTAAAACTGGGTATTTTAGAAAATATATCCTAACAACTTTGGATTCTGATTTTTCCCCCCCGAAGGTCTTTATTGTTCTGTGCTTTTTTTGCATACTTATTCATTTCTCTATTTAGTAACTTGTGTGGGTTAAATCTGTGAAATCTTTCTCTTGCAAAACCTTTCTCCTTGCCACTTTTACAAGCAGCAGTGGCCACTAGTTGTCACTGCTCAGTTTTGTTTTTAAGTATGACTTCCTCAGGTTCATTCTTATGTCTGCACAGCTTAATGATTAACAATGATTGGACAGACTATCCACATACAGATGGCTGTGTGTAGTAAGAAAGTTTATTCAAAGCAAAGGCCATTTTCAAGCCTGCCCCGTTTTGATTTCCACTGAGTCCTTTTATATTTCTTAGGTATATGCATGTAGCCTCATGGGCAGCCAGGAATGTGCCTGTCCTTACCCCTACCAGCCCACCCTGCTCACCTACCTACAAGATCATCATTTCCACTGACAATGATGCTGGGCATGGGAATTACCTACCATTCTAATTTAAGTGAGTAGTATCCTTCAAGCCCAGGCACTGTCAGACTTCTGCACTGATTGGGCTGATAGGAGATATGTGGGATCAGCCTCAGGGTGGGATCTGCCTCAGGCCAGAACGTCATAGAGTCCCACCGTTTTTACTCCAAATTCAGTTTTTAAAACATCAAAACATTCTTAGATCACTGTATGCTTTTGATTGATGTCCAAAGTGATGAAATAGTTGTTTTTGTCAATTCTGTCCACCTTATAATTGCTTTTTTGGGGGAGGATTTAGCAAGCTCCTTACTTTGCCATAGCAAAGTCATTCTGTATGACCATTCATATTCATAAGATTATGGTTTTTGGTCATAAATTATAAAGGTCACCCTATTTATTAGGCATCCTAAATCAGAACTTTAGCTTTTACACCAAGAGTTTTACCTTAAGATAGGGAAAACCTCTTGTCAAAATGAAAACTGTAATAATCCTTTTCTCCATTTTCACTAAAGCAATTTGAAA
Source organism: Dasypus novemcinctus (assembly GCF_030445035.2). Classification (NCBI taxonomy): domain Eukaryota; kingdom Metazoa; phylum Chordata; class Mammalia; order Cingulata; family Dasypodidae; genus Dasypus; species Dasypus novemcinctus. The sequence continues at coordinate 151,497,805 of NC_080673.1, read as the reverse complement.
TGTTCTGGCCCAGTCCCTCATGTTAAGAATAATTTCAGTTATAGACTCCACAAATAGACACGTCTATGAATATTCAGCAGGATAAAGTACAGTGATATTTTCCAGATATTCAAAAACTGAAAGGACAAATTTAGTGGCAGAATGCAATCAACATCCTTTGCTACTAAATCATCCTAGGTATACTGAAATAGGACTTAGCAAATTACAAGAAAAAGTAATAGGAATATTAAAGTTTCTTCCTAATTTTCTAAGGAAAAATTCATGTATAAAAAATTAAAAAAACGATTATGATAGCATAATTAAGCTTTTGCACTAATTAAAACGTTTCATCTTTAAAGGGTATCAAGCCTAATTAATACACTATACTATTACCTAGAGCACACAAATATAAAATACCAATATATAGTTTAGATTTAAAAGAAACTAAAAATGGGGTCCCTTCTTTCCCAAGAAGAGAAACTCCTTACTCCTGAGAGAAAAGAAAAGGTCCTTAATTTCTTCGACCATTTATTCCATTTCATTTGGGAGCCTTTTTATAACTCAAAATGTTCTATTCTTCCCAATTTTCAAAAACTTCGGTAGCATGTGCTCTTTTTGACAGATTTTAAGATCCTTGCTTCATATCAGATTAGGTTTGGATAGGGATATTGTTTGTAAATAAAATCTGCTTAGGAAACTTTTACAAAAATTGTGAACATTAACACGGAAATCCTTGATGACATATATCATTTAAGAAAGTTGAAATGATGGGAAAAGATGAACCCTGACAACAAAGCTGAAATTCAGTATAAGAAAAGACATGTGTCTTACATAAAGGAAAAGATAGCCTGTCAGCTTCTGTACTTCTTTATTCAAACCAATTAAAACATGATCTACTGATAACATTCCAAAGAAGTATTGTGAATTAAGTAAAATCACGATGAAACTGGATGCAAATTTTTCTGTTTTCTAGGAAGAGAGTTAGGAAATTTATATCAGCTTCTCAGAAGTATCAATGACCCCAAAAAGTTTAAGAACTGCTGCTAAAGTAATTTATCTGAGATTGGGCTAACTACATTAAGCAAGGGATCAGATTTAAAGAGGGCTAATTCACTGGCCTGATATATAAGTGAAGTTTCCAAGTCTCCTTCTCATTAAAAACTGTCACTCTGATTGAAGTGATGAATGTAAAACTATGTGATTATACCAAATACCATTGTATTGTATGCTTTGGATGTACTGTATGCTTTATTAATATGTATCAATAAAATTGATTTAAAAAAATAAAAAAACGAAACAGAACTATCATTTATTATTAAGGTACTTCGCAAATGTTCCCTGTAACATAAGCTCCTTGAATCTTATAGAAAAATATAACTTATATTAGAAATCTTGCCCAGGGGAGCAGATGTAGCTCAAGTGGTTGAGTGAAGCTTCCCATGTATAAGGTCCTGGGTTCGATCCCCAGTATCTCTTAAAAACAAAAACAAAATAAATGAAAAGAGCCAACTCTCATTGGGGAACAGATGTGGTTCAGTGGCTGAGCACCTGCTTCCCATGTACAAGGTTCTGGGATCAATACCTGGTACTTGAAAAAAAAAATGCATTGTTTTCCAGTAAAAACTAGTTTAAGTAATTTAAATTACAATTGAGAGAAGAGGATGTGGCTCAAGTGATAGAGTATCCGTCTACCATATGGAGGGCCCAGGGTTCAATCCCCAGGGCCTCCTGACCTGTGCGGTAAACTGGCCCACGCACAGTGCTGTTCACGCAAAGAGAGGCATGCCTTGCAGGGGTATCCCCCCTATAGGGGTATCCCACGTGCAAGGAGTGCGCCCCACAAAGAGAGCTGTCCAGTGTGAAAACAGTGTGGCCCACCCAGGAGTGGCACTGCACACACGGAGAGCTGACCCAGCAAGATGACACAAAAAAGAGACGCAGTTTCCCAGTGCACTGGATAATGCAAGCAGACACAGAAGAACACCCAGCAAATGGACAAAGAGCAGACAACGGGGGGTGGGGGTGGGGGGAGAGAAATAAATAAATCTTAAAAAAAAAATTACAATTGAGTTAGAAATTTAGATTTAAAATTTTTTTATATAATTGTAAGATTTAAATGAGATACTGTAGGATAATCCTGGTAGGTATATGTGCATACACATGTGTGTATCTTACCTATTAGTTAACTATTTTAAGAAAAAGTATCGGGTTTATCTACTGTACTTATTCTTAAGAGAATGTTAAACTTCTGCTCCAAACATAAAATTTGAAATAAAAACTTTGTTTTTAGGCAGTATGTTTTTCCTTCAAAAAAAAAAAAAAGGACAAGTATAATAAGAGTGTGGCTTGCTGGGTACCAATGGATATAAACACTCATTTGTTGGTGCACTGTTCTGTCATCTGGGCAAGATTTTTTTTTGAGGTGGAATTGGAGATTGAACCCAGGTCCTCATGCATGGGAAGCTCATCCACTGAGCTACATCTGCTCCACAATGAGAGTTGGTTTTTTCCAGTTGTTTGTTTGTTTGTTTTTAGGAAGTACCAGGGATCAAACCCAAGACCTCATATATGGGAAGTAGGTACTTAATCATTTGAGCTACATCCACTCCCTCATTTTTTTTTTTTACTTTTAAATTTTAAGACAGAAGAGACAGCATATTCCAACAGATATGAATTAAGTTCTCTAGTTATAGTATGAATATGAAAGAAAAACAGGAAAAGGTTTTCTAGAAAAAAATTAAATTTTCCATTTTCAAACAAAATGATGTAATGAGGCAGCCCTTGATAATCTAATGATATCTAATGATTATCTAATGATAATTAGATTATCATTAATCCATTGTAAAGAACTAGAATATAAAATATGCTCTATACCACTTAAAATCTTGAATAATTAAAGACAAAACATTTCATTTTCTCCTAAGATGTACCTGCAAAACAGTCACTCTGTGGTCAGAAAAGAGAACAGCAGCTAATTTTGATGGGAGCATTTTGACTGAAGTTGGTACAATAAGCAGAGATGCACCACTTGATAAAGCAACAAATATTTCCACAACAGAAGGATCAAAAGTCAGAGGTGAAGCCAGAAACAAAACATCTTCTTGTGTGATCTCAAAAAGTATCCTAAGGTAAAAGAGAATATAGTTATAAGAAATGTACAACATTTTATAAAACACATATCCTAAAAAAGACTGTTTATAACCATTAAGTTTCTGTATATTGGCCCAACTTTATTCTACTCTTCTAGAATTTGCTGTTAATTCAAAAACTCTTCTTATAAACACAAGGATTATAAGCCATTTAAAGCGACATATTTTATCACCTATGATGGCTTTCTAAAGAGTCCAGTTGGCTAGGTCAAACAATCATCCCCAGAATTCTCTTTCTTGGGAACTGGACCTGGCCCAATGGACAGAGTGTCCACCTACCACATGGAAGGTCCGCAGTTCAAACCCCAGGCCTCCCTGACCTGTGTGGAGCTGCCCCATGCGCAGTGCCGATGCACAGAGAGTGCCCTGCCACACAGGGGTGTCCCCTGCATAGGGGAGCCCCATGCACAATAAGTGTGCCCTGTAAGGAGAGCTGCCCAGTGCAAAAGAAAAGTGCAGCCTGCCCAGGAATGGCGCCACACACACCGAGAGCTGACGCAGCAAAAAGAAACACAGATTCCCATGCCACTGACAACAGAAGTGGACAAAGAACACGCAGCAAATGGACAGAGAACAGATGGGGAGAAATTAAAAAAAAAAAAAGAATTCCCTTTCTTGTATGTTTCCCATTAGGGTGGACTGCAAGGGTTATTGTCTCATCAGAGTAAGAGGGTAGAAGGGAGGCAATGGCAATTTTTAGCATGTAACACTTTCTCTCAGTTATGCAATTAAATACTAATCTAGGTGATGCTGCAAAGGGATTTTGCAGATGTGATTAATCATCTAATGTGATTAATCAACTAATCAGTTGATTCTAAGTTAATCAAAAGGGATATTATCCCAAGTTGACATGAATCATTCAATTGGAAGACCTTTAAAAGAGGGTTTAGGCCTTCTCTATGAAGAATTCCAAACACTAGATGGTTCTGCAGTCACTCTCCCTTCCCTCTAGGACCTTCTTTCCTGACTTTGCCTATGGGCAAGCTTCAGCTCCTGTCCATGTGGTTTCAGCCTGTTCATGATCTTTCCCTCCTTAATGCCTATCGTACTGACTTTGGACATGCTTAGCCAGCCATCACAATTATGTGAGTCAATTTCTTGCAATACATTCCTTAAATGTATGTACACATCCTCCTGGTTTTGCTTCTTGGATAGAACACTTACTTTTTTTTTAAAAAAAGACTTATTTATTTTATTTCTCTCCCCTGCCCCAGTTGTCTGCTCTCTGTGTCCATTCACTGTATGTTCTCTGTGACCGCTGCTATTCTTATCAGCGGCACCAGGAATCTGTGTTTATTTTTGTTGTGTCATCTTGTTGTGTCAGCTCTCTGTGTGTGCGGCGCCATTCCTGGGCAGGCTGCACTTTCTTTCGCACTGGGCATCTCTCCTTATGGGGCGCACTCCTTGTGCTCTCCTACACAGGGGACATCCCTGCGTGGCATGGCTCTCCTTGTACACATTGGCACTGCGCATGGGCCAGCTCCACACAGGTCAAGGAGGCCCGGGGTTTGAACCGTGGAACTCCCATGTGGTGGGCAGATGCCCTATCCACTGGGCCAAGTCCACTTCCCAACACTGACTTATTCTATCCTACTTATTCAATGATGCTTAATAGAGACCTGAAAAGAAAGATTTTCAGAATCTAATGACAATGTGGTAGATTGAATCACGTCCCCCACAAAGACAAATTCAAGTCATAACCTCTGGTCCTGAGGGTGTGGACTCATTTATAAATAGGATCTTTGAAGATGTGGGATGAGGCCAAACTGAATCAGGGTGGACATTAATCAAATATGACAAGTCCTTATAAGAAAGGAAATTTGGGTATGAAAGGAAAAGGAACAAGAGGAGACAAAAGGGACAGACGGCCATGTAACAGGTAAGAATGAATAATCGATTGCCAACAAACCACCACAAAGAATACTACAGATTTCAGAGAAAGCATGTCAAGTCAATACCCTGATTTTGGAATTCTAGCCTCCAAAACTGAGAGACAATAAATTCCCACTGTTTAATTCAACCAATCTGTGGTATTTTGTTATAGCAGACCTAGTAAACTAAGATATATTACTTAAGTGTTTCAGATAAGATAAAACTTCAGTATGTGTTAAAGACTATACTTGATCTTCAACTTTTAAATAAAATATTCTTCAAAAATATTGTATGACTTCCCAGTTAGTTATTCAGGGAAAAACAAACTTTGTAGCAGGTTTCCAATAAAGCGTAAACCCTGAAAACAAAATTTAATGTCTCAATTCTATGAACAAAAAGGGCAATGCTAAGCATTCAGGGAGAATCTGGCAGTCAATTTCAAGAAAGGAGTATAAGAAGTGGATACAAGAAAAGTTAAGAAAGATAAGAAACAGATTTTAAAAGAAGAAAAAAGATGAAAAGGAACAAACATTTGCTGAACTTACTACTCGTGAGATTTAGTGCTTGGTACATTGTTTCTCATTTTCCCAACCACCCTATGAAGCAATTATGGTTATTACCTCCATTAAAAAATGTAGAAATATGATGTTTGGGGCAGGGGGGCTATATAACTTGTATAAAGTCATAAATATCAATTAATATTTAAATATCATTCTTTAAAGATTTAAAATTTTACCTTCCTTTTAAAACTTAAAATAATACTTACAGTATGTGATATCAGAAAAGATATCCACCTAAATTTCTTTTAAAAATTTAAAAATGGTCAATTTAGAAGAGAATTCACAAGAAAAATAAATGCAGTTCTCTTCAACGTACACAATTATAAAAGTGTATTTAACACGATTAATAATCTAAACCAATATATAGAGAGATATGGTTTGGTAGATATTCTTTTAAATTACTGTATTAAAAGGTATCAAGTTGCAGAAGTCAAAGAGAAAGAAAAGAAAGGGAAAAACCAAAATCATTGAAAGAAATATTTTATTACTATTCTTTCCTTCCCTGATTTCCTTTTCTTATCCTGAAATAAAAGGAGTTGTAAATTTCCATTTCATTTCTGACTTTTGTGGCCACTGTCCATAAAAAACAAATTATTTCCTTAAAACTTAAAGCCCAGGAAAGCAGATGTGGCTCAGGCAACCAGACCCCACCTACCACACAGAAGTCTGGGTTCAGTTCCCAGTACCTCCTAAAGAAGAGGCCTATGACAATGAGCTGGCGCAACAAGCTGGCACAGAGAGCTGATACAACAAGATGATGCAACCAAAAGAGACAGAAGAGGAAATACAATGAGAAAGATACAACAAGGCAAGGGGTGGAGGTGGCTCAGGTAATTAGGCACCTCCCTCCCACAGGGGAGGTCCTGGTACCGTTCCTGGTGCCTCCTAAAAAGAGAAGACCAGCACACACTAAACAGACACAGCAAATGCAAACAACGAGGGGGTGGGGGGAAGTAAATAAAAATTTTTAAAAAACGAAATAAAAACTTAAAGCCCAGGATTGTGGGAAGATGGCAATGGAACACCAGGCAGAGCTGAATGTACTCATAAAAACAACAGAGAAAGAGCTAAAAGCTGTCTAAGGGACCTGCTTTGGAGGTCAGCGTACTAGGGCAGTGCTATACAACTAACTACCAGGAGGGTAAGGGATAGAGACAAAGAAGCCGAAACAACAAACCTGAGTTACCAAGGTCCCATGGAGGCTGGGAAGGGCTCTCCTCCCTCATCCCTGCAGTATTAAGCTGGGGTAAAACCCCTGGCTCACTGCAGCCAACTGAGCAAGGAAGAGACATCTTCCTCCCTGTCAGCAGCTTCAAGGGAAAAGGGAGAGAAAGGAGGGGTACTTTTCTTCAGTGAATTCAGCCGGCAGAGCCCACTTTGAATCTCCAAACTGGAAATTCAACACAGGAACACAGGAAAGCCAAGACTGAAACAACTCAGCAGAAAGCCACATGAGGAGAACCATCGGCTGGTCAGTCTGGAATGTGCATGGACAAAAACTGTTCATATCCTCTGTATCTAACACCGGGAGAAAATTTGCACCCCACTATTGAGTCCCTGGCCCAATTTTGAAAAATTAAGCTGGGCAATTTTAAAGACTGAGAGTAAGTCGAACCCAATATCCAAGAAGAGCTGTGGAAAAAACAATAGTCAAGAGAGAGAAATTAGCCATCAGAGTAAATTCACCAACATATTCAGATACAAAACATTACAAGCCATATTTGGAAACAGGAAGAGATGGCCCAGCCAAAAGAAAAAACCACATATACTGAAGATTAGTGATTATTAATCGCTCTCCTAATCTCTTTAAAGAATTTAGAGAAACTATGGCTAAAGAAATAAAGGATATTAAGACACTAGGAGAGCATAAAGAACAATCTGAAAGCATACAAAGAACAGTAATAGACCTTATGAGAATGAAAGACATGATGGATGAGATTAAAAATGCATTAGAGGTACATAAGAGCAGATTTGAATTGCTCAAATACAGAATTGGTGATTTTGAAGATAGAACACCTGAACTGGAAAAGACAGGAGAACAGAAAGAAGAGAATGGGAAAAATGGAACAGAGTCTCAGGGAACTGAATGACAACACAAAACACACAAACATTTGCATTATTTGTGTCTCAGAAGGAGAAGAGAATGAAAACGAGACAGAAAGAATATTTGAGGAAATAATGACCAAAAAATTCCCAACTCTTATGAAGGACATAAATATCAATATCCAAGAAGTACAACGGACCCAAAACAGAACAAATCTGAGTAGACCTACCCCGAGACACCTACTATGCAGAATGACGAATAACAGAGATAAACAGAGGATTCTGAAAGCAGCAAGAGAAAAGAAAAGGAAATTCAGTAAGATTAAGTGCCCAACTTCTCATCAGAAACCATGGAGAGAAGAAGGTGGTCTGATGATTTAAGGTACTGAAAGAGAAAAATGGTGAGCCAAGAATTCTGTATCTGGCAAAACTGTCCTTAAAAAACAAGGGTGAGGGAAGCAGACTTGGCCCAGCAGTTAGGGCGTCCACCTACCACATGGGAGGTCCGTGGTTCAAACCCTGGGCCTCCTTGACCCGTGTGGAGCTGGCCCACGTGCAGTGCTGATGTGCGCAAGGAGTGCTGTGCCACGCAGGGATGTCCCCGTGTAGGGGAGCCCCATGCGCAAGGCGTGTGCCCGGTAAGGAGAGCCGCCCAGCGCGAAAGAAAGTGCAGCCTGCCCAGGAATGGCACTGCATGCATGGAGAGCCGACGCAACAAGATGAGGCAACAAAAAGAAACACAGATTCCCATGCCGCTGACAACAACAGAAGCAGACAAAGAAGAACACGCAGCAAACAGACACAGAGAACAAACAACTGGGGCGGGGGGGAGGGGAGAGAAATAAATACAATAAATCTTTAAAAAAAAAAAAAAACAAGGGTGAGTTCAAAGTCTTCAAAGACAGCAAAAACTGACAGAGTATGTTATCCAAAGACCAGATTTGCAAGAGATACTAAAGGGGGTGCTGCAGCCTGAAAGGAAAAAACATGGCGAGATGTGCAGAAGAATTTAGAAATGAATATTATTAGGAAGGGTAAACTAAAGGATAAGAAGAAAGACAACAGAATGATATGACAACAGAGAGCGGAAGGACAAAATGGATGAAGTAATGCCTTTTCAGTAATAACACTGAATGTTAGTGGATGAACTTCCCAATCAAAAGACATAGACTGATACAATGTTTTAAAAAAAATAGAAGCTGTCTATATGTTGTCTACAAGAGACCTACCTCAGACATATGGACACAACCAGATTAAAAGCAAAAGGTTGGAAAAAGGTATTCCATGCAAAATAGTAACCAAAAAAGATCTAGAGGAGACCAGATAAATGTAAAATAATATTATAGCACACAAGCAATAATTTCTCAGAGCAACTGGCAAATTGCTCCTGTGATGAGTACTGTAATTTTTTTCATACAAAATAAACACTTGCTTTTAATTGAGGAGGGCTGGAGAAGAGACATATTTTTGGATACGTCATTTTTCTTTAACCCTTTTTTACTCATATTCTTTAAAATAATTTATCTGGATCAATAATGATTCAGCATGACTACTGCTGAACAAGACTTTTGAGTTTTTCTGCCTCATGAAATTATGAGTTGACAAATTGTTATCTGCTGTAATTCATTCCAATAAATGTGAAGAAATCCCCCCCCAAAAATTTGATTATTTAGAAAGAATTCTGGCCTAAATGGAAATAACTAAGTCAATAATTTATTTTATTCTTAGAGAGTAAGCCCAATAGAGCTGTAATATACAATTTAGAATTACGTTATAAGTTATTTTTATTATATTTGAGTTATTTACATTTATAAAGGTTTGCTGCTATGCTATCTTTTCTTTATAATTGATTATATTAAATCTAATCTGGCCTTGCACTCTCTTTTTTTTTTTTTTAAGATTTTTATTTTTATTTCTCTCCCCCCCACCTTGTCTACTCTCTGTGTCCATTTGCTGTGTGTTCTTCTGTGTCTGCTTGTATTCTTGTCAGCAGCACCTGGAATCTGTGTCTCTTTTTTTGTTGTGTCATCTTGCTGCGTCAGCTCTCCACGTGTGCAGTGCCACTCCTGGGCAGGCTGCACTTTTTTGTGTGTGGGGTTCCCCACGTGTGGGACACCCCTGCATGGCAGGGCACTCCTTGCGTGCATCAGCACTGGCATGAACCAGCTCACCATATGGGTCAGGAAGCCCTGGGTTTGAACCCTGGACCTCCCATATGGTAGGTGGACACTCTATCAATTGAGCCAAATCAGCTTCCCCGCACTCTCTTTTAAAATTTGTAATTTCTTTCAATCTATTTTTCATTTTACAATTTTATAACAAAGGACTTTTTAACAGCTAAAATAAAGCCACTGATTATACACTTTGGATAGATCATATGGTATGTGACAACATCTCAAAAAACTGCTTAATAAACAAATTTTAAAATAACTTAAAGTTTCATAAATGCTGACATAATTAAAGACTCTGCATATATTGATGTACTACTATCAAAGAACAACATTTCAGCTTTTTTTTTTTTTGTACAATCTAGAAAGATTGGAAAATATTTCAAAGTCAGGCCAATTCCACACTATCAATACAGAAGACGCACCATATCTGTCTTTGTAAAATAAATGCCATGATCTCTGGGCATTAGCAACATGATTCTTATGGCTTCTCATGTATTCTTAAAACAATAAGTAAGGTAAAACAGAAAAAAAAAAACAACAACCAGAAAAAAAGGAAATCAAATTCCCATAATCTGCTTTCAGAGAGAGACAGTACCATAGTTATCAACTATAGTTAATAACAAAAACAGTCTACCCCACATACCTTACTGTCTACATTAGCAGTAATGTTACTATGCCATTGTTTTCATTAGTATAACTTAATTCCAGAAGACTTCAAACCAAGAAAATAAAAATTGCATAAAACTTTATTGTTCATTACTGAAAGTCCAATCAACTCTACTAGGAAGCATCAAGAGTTTATATTCCAAGACTCCCTGAACTTCTCTTCAAAATCTTCATCTTGCTGTTTCTACCTATTCTAAACTATTATATCATGATCCTCACCTAATCTTTAAATTAATCATATACATTGAAATGTCCACCTTAAACTAGACTTCAAAGTCTCAATAAATCAGACTTTGCCCTTCCCTCTTCTAGTAAATCACATTCGGTAAAGGGAGCATTATGATTTATGAAGGTAAGCAATAAAACTCAGCTATGCCTTTTCAACAAGTTATTCTGGTATTGTTTGGAAAGTCAGCAACAGAAATAAGATTGTTCTAAGACTTCTGTGAAATTTAAATCCAAAATAAATAAAAAATTTAACATTATTGTTTTAATTTCTGTACTGGATATCGTAGCAATTCATCTCTTCAGAATCTAATTATTTATTATCACCTACTTGAGACTCCGAAAGTAAATCAAAAAGGGATTTTTAACAGCAAATAGATTTCACTAAGTTCAATCACAAAATGGTGTTTGTTTTTAAACTGAAAACATTGCTTTAATTGGAAAACAAGTTTGTCTTAAAGATTTTTAGCCACTGATACAATTTAGGAAATAGATTTTGTGGAATAGATTCCATTTTAGGAAAAGGCCTAAAAATCGTCTCTAGAAGTAAAAATTTTCCCTAAAATTGAATTTAGGTAGACTTTCTCTCATGGTTCTACTTACAAAAATCATTTAGAGACCTAACAGTACTTTCAAGCAGTTTTTTGCAAGTTTCAAAAACACTGTTTTGCAAAAATATTTCATATTATAGTCTCTCAACCTTATAACTCAAAATAGTTTAAGCACAAAAAAAATGTATGTACTTTACTAATAAATCAGTCCCTCAACCCCCGATGAGCACCTATTCCCTCCCACTTTATAGGCAATTCCTGCTTCTGCCAGGCTTAGTGCCTTTTAGTCAGGCATCTCCCACCTCCCACATTGGCTACTCCTAATCTTTACTTTCTTCAAGTTCCTTATATCACCACACCCACCTCACCTCCTACTGTACTGAAATACCCTGGCAAGGCCAAGTCTTCCTTTCTCCCATACCTCACCTCTGCAGGTACCATTGCCAAGAATACTTTTCCTCCCTTCTTACTAATGGTTAAGAAATAAAGCAGGGAAGCAATTGTGGCTCAACTGACAGAGCATCCGCCTACCACATGGAGGGTCCAGGGTTTGATACCAGGGCCTCCTGACCCGTGTGGTGAGCTGGCTCATGCACAGTGCTGCTCTGCGCAATGAGTGCCGTGCCACACAGAGTGTACCCTGCATAGGGGTGCCCCATGCACAAGGAGTACGCCCTGCAAGAAGAGCTGCCCCATGCAAAAAAAAAAAAAGCACAGCCAGCTCAATAGTGGCGCCACACACATGGAGAGCTTACTTACGCAGTAAGATGATGCAACAAAAAAAGCGAGTTTCCTGGTGCTGCAGACAAGAATGCAAGTGGACACAGAGGTACACATAGTAAATGGACACAGACAGCAGACAACGGGGGGGGGAGGGGTAAGGGGAGAGAAATAAATTAATCTTTAAAAAAAAGAAATAAAGCAAAGCTCCAACCATATCATTTGTTTGTTCTGTATTTGGCTCCAGGCCTGGATCAAACAGGCAAAGCCCTAGTATAAAGAGAACAGAAGTTCAGATATAACTGATACAAAAGAGAACTTAGAATTTAGGACTATCAATTTTGGAACAAGAGTTATAAAGAAAAAAATCTCTTTTAATTCAAGAAAAATACAAGTTCTGAAGAAAGATTCTAAGGAAGTAACTTACCGAAAATGCTGGATATTTGGTACTATACATGCATGAGGCACTCTGACAATCTTAGGTACCCCTGTAGTCCCTGATGTATGAAGAACATAAGCTAAGCAACACTTTAGCCTCACATCCATGCATTCTTCTGATTTTTCTTCATTGCTGCTCCCAGAACCCATAGTATTTTCCATTTTTTCTTTTTCATATTTCTCTCTTCTATCACTTGGCATCAAGGTCATCTGAACGTTCTTCCAATGAAGTGTGAAGAGTACTAGGTCATTATGTTCTACTATAAATGTGCTATAGTTCAGTGTTTCATGGGAAGATTTGAACTTCTATTTGAGATGGAAAAAAAGTTTACAGTATTAATATGCTAAAAAAAACAAATCCTTTTTTTATATAGAAGTAGTATGAAATAACCAATTATTCATTCGACAAGGATTCTAGGGGGTACTAGCTATGTATCCTGGGATAAAAAGATAAATAAGAACCTCTAAGAGTTAAGGTGTTTTCCTTACTTTTTTTTTTTCCCTCTTTTTTTTTCCCCCTCTTTTTTTTTTTAAATTATTTTTTTATTTTTAAAAATTACATTCAAAAAATATGAGGTCCCATTCAACCCCACCGCCCCCATGTTTTCCTTACTTTCAAACACACCTTAGAATAAACAGGCAGATAAAAATGCACAATTGCAATGCAATGTACTAAGTGTGATAATGAAATATGTTTGAAATGTTAACAGAGGAGGCTGACCTTAACTCTGCCTTGAAGGGCAGAGATTACTTCATAAGCAGTTTCATACGCAGTTTTTGAGGTAGGTCTAAAAGTGTAAGTGGCTATTCTACAAATAAAGAAGGGCAGTTTCAGGCAAAGAAAACTGCCAATACAGTTCTTTGTTGTGGGGGACTTTCTTGTGTACTGTAGTAGGTTTAGCAACATCCCTGGCCTCTACCCACCAGAGGCCAGTAGCAAACCTTCCCCCCATCATAATATAAAAGCATCTCCAGATATTGTCATATGACCCCCAAGCAGCCAAAACCGTCCCTGGTTGGGAACTAGAGAACCACTACTCTAGTGGATGCTGAGCATATAGCAGATGCTCAGTAAATACCAACTTACTGCTGCTGTGTAAAGTGAAGAAAGGACACTAATACCACCATCAAAATCATGGAATAGGAAGCAAGGGACTTTCTATGGGATTGTGCTATGTGCCTAACTCCCTACTGTACATTGTGGTGGTGAAGAATACTTTGATATTAAAACCTAATTCTCACAACTCTTTTATAAAACTTTCATCAAGGTTTTAAGAAAAACGAATGTCATATCCTCATTTTCCCTTATGCTTACTATCAGCAACAAAAGAATAACCAATTTGAGGAGTAGAAGATAGGAGAAAACTTTGGCTAGACAATATGTTTACTCCAAAATTATTTATTAACCAAATTAATACTTTAGTTACACTTTTTAGAGGCCTTATTCTACTACCCATGATTCTCTAGGAAGTCCCCCATATATTTCAAGCTTTTGAAACTTCTTTTAGCTATAGATAGAGATAGAAAGATGGATGGATAGATGTAGATGCTTACACACACACACACATCCAGGTGGAATGCATTTAAGTTATCCCAAAAGGTACATCAGTTCATATAGGAAATAGGTAAAAATGGGCTAAACTAAACTTACTTTTTGTAATGCTCTTCCTTTCTCTTCAGTAAAACCATATTTTATAAATCAAAAGTAAAGAAACAATTATGAAATATAAACTACATCTCACTGAACATATAATACCAACTCTTACCCTTATAACAGTGTTTCTGACTAGATCCCTGGTTGGCAGTCACTTAAAAATAAAAAGAGAATAAATCTAGTTTTCCAGAAAGGTCTGGTCTAGTAGGGCACCAGTCTCTTTTTCAAGATCGAATGTTAGCTATAACTATTTTTTGTTTTTGTTGTTGTCTTGAGGTACCAGGGCTGGGGGTTGAACCTGGCACCTTATATGTGGGAACCCAGCGCTCAACCACTGAGCTACATTGGCTCTCCCTATAATTTTTTAAAGTTGCTGACTAACGTAATTGTCATAAATATAGAAAGGTAAAATGTTTCAAGTATTATAAAATTTTCCAAGCATAGGAAATACTTGGAAAAAAAAAAAGGAAATTTAACACAATGCACAATACATTATAAGGCTAGAAGACAATTTCATGCCACGGAGCAGTGGTTCTCAGTGGGGTAGGGGGTTGGAGGCCTCAGTGGACATCTGGAAATTCCTGGAGACATTTTTTATTATAACTGGGGTGCCATCTAGTGAGTGGAGGTCAAGGGCGTTGCTAAACATTCTACAATGCACAAGACACTCCTTATAGCAATTACCTGACCCGAAATGTCAATAATGCTGAGGTTGAGAAAACCTATAAATTTAGAAATCAACCAGTAGGGAAAAAATCTTCAATTGAAAGATAAATGTTAACACACACAAAAACAATTTAAACACAGACTTACATCAACTAGCTTTTTTTCAACCAGGATATACTTTAAGTTACATTTTTTCATAAAATAAGTTGATAATGCTGGTGATGAGTCTGGATCAATAGGTGCATAAGCAGCAGGGACTTGGAGAATTCTAAAAAAACAAAGTAGAGTCATCAAAAAATATCTGTTGAAAACAATCTTGCTTTAAGCATGTTTATTTCTCTATTTACATTACTATTTACGTTATCAGGAATTCCCAGTGCTTTCATTGACAAATCTCTATGAATATTGTCATTTTATCTTGCTCTTAAGATTGAATATCTTCAGTATTTCCTATATAAAACGTTCATTACTTAATATAGAGAAATCCAAGATTTTTTTAAACTTAATGTATTACAGAATATTATACTTGGTTAACTTTTTACTACTAAAATACAAATCATGTTGCAGAGTCTAATTCCCTCATTTGTCTATATGGATAAGATAAGCTACACATCCATATGCAACTTTCATTATTAGAATCTACGCACTATAAAAGATATATTTCACCAAAAATAGGAGACCGAAAGGGAAAAAAAACCTTTAAATTTTCAAATTTTTGTCAATGATTGAATGAAAGTACATTTTTAAACATTTTTTTCATTTAATACTTATAAAATTACTCTTAAGATAAATTATGGGATGAATAGCAACTTCTCAAATTAATTCATAGCCTTCATTTACTATAGAACCTAGTACAGAAATCCCTATATATAAGGATAAGAGTCTAGAACAATTTAAATGATTGAACATTCTGTAAATATTAGTTTGAATTAGTATCTTCTTACATTTACATCTCAATTATTATAAACCATTATATAAAACTTACATTCATTCATTCCCTTAAACCCAAGTACCTAAAAATTTAGGTTATTTCTGAAATACTCATTTTCTCTGAATTAACAACAGAATTTAAGATTGTTTTCCAGGAAGCGGATGTGGCTCAACTGATAGAGCATCCGCCTACCATATGGAAGGTCCAGGGTTCGATACCCAGGGCCTCCTGGCCCATGTGGTGAGCTGGTCCACATGCAGTGCTGCCACTTGCAAGGAGTGCCCTGCCATGCAGGGGCGCCCCCTGCATAGGGGTGCCCCATGCGCAATGAGTGTGCCCCACAAGGAGAGCCGCCCTGTGCAAAAAAAAAGCACAGTCCACTCAGGAGTGGTGCCACACACAGGGAGAGCTGACGCAGCAAGATGACGCAACAAAAAGAGACACAGATTCCCAGTGCCGTCTGACAAGAATGCAAGCAGACACATAAGAACACACAGCAAATGGACAGAGAGAACAGACAACGGGAGGGAAGAGGAGAGAAATGAATTAAAAAATCTTAAAAAAAAAAGATTGTTTTCCTTTCACAGAAAAACTAATCTTTTATATTTTGGAGAACATCTATTTAAATGGTCTGCTATTTGTTAAAACCTCTAGCTTCAACTAATTAATTTAAACAATTAAAAATAATGCCAGATGGGAAGCGGATTGGGTTCAATGGATAGGGCGTCTGCCTACCGCATGAGAAGTTCAGGGTTCAAACCCAGGGCCTCCTGACCCATGTGACGAGCTGGCCCACACGGAGTGCCCTGCCACGCAGAGGTGTCTCCCATGTAGGGGAGCCCCACGTGCAAGGAGTGTGCCCCGTAAGGAGAGCTGCCCAGTGCGAAAAAAGCGCAGCCCACCCAGGAATGGCACCATACACAGAAAGCTGAGGCAGCAAGATGACGCAACAAAACGAGACACAGATTCCAGGTGCCGCTGACAAGAATACAAGTGGACACAGAAGAACACACAGCAAATGGACACAGAGAACAGACAACTGGGGCGGGGTGGGGAGATGGGGAAGGGAAGAGAAATAAATAAAGAATTAATCTTTAAAAAAAAAAGAAAAAGAATGCCAGGGGAAATACAAACGCCTTTAACCTATCCAGAAACGACCATTTAACACGGAAAAGTCCAACAGTAAAGAGAACAATAACTTATGATATAGTCTATGTATTAAAGAACTATAAATTAGCTTAAAATAATATCAAATTTATAGTTATTAAAAAAAATTACCCTAATATCCAAGAGATTACGTTTATCCCAGGATGACAGTAGAGACCAATTTCCCAAATTCCTTGAAAATCACAGTGTAACAGCAAAAAATTTGATAATTCTGAAGCAGCATTAATCACTGTCTTATAGGTGTAATAAACTGGAGACTGGTTGTTACATTCATCAAAACATACGGCTATTTTATCCAAATGGAGGGAGGCAGTCTGATGCACCAATTCCTGAAGAGTCATTTCACTGAAGATCTAAATATCTTTGATAGCTGAGAACACTGCATATTCACAGAAACAGAAGGAAGAGAATGAGTTTTAGGGAACTTGGAAGGGGTGAAAGGGAGAAAGAGAAAAAACTTCTATACAATTACTTCTCACAAAAGTAACCATATCAAAGATACATAACTGAAGAATCTCCAAATATATGAATTGTCTGTGGTAATTTTGCCGGGAATGAAAAAGTTAATTAAATTAATCTAGTATAATTAACTTAGCTGAGTCAGTGCTGGAAGAAAATTTGGGAGGTGGGTGATACACACGGATGAGGCTAGAACAGGTAGAAATTCAGACTTCTCTTTCAACTGACCATAATATAAAAAATAAATACATAAAAAATAAACAAAGCCAAATTTATAACATCACATGCTCAATTTTTCTGTTTTTCTTGTCACTGTTACAGACGGATTAAGATAAAGTGTTTAAAACCCTGCATGCTGCCTTTTAAAATGCTAATGCAAGGAAGTGGATTTGGCCCAATGGATAGGGCATCCACCTACCACATGGGAGGTCCAAGGTTCAAACCCAGGGCTTCCTGACCCATGTGATGAGTTGGTCCACACACAACGAGTGCACACCGTCAGGAGAGCCGCCCAGCGCAAAAAAAGTGCAGCCTGCCCAGGAATGGTACTGCACACATGGAGAGCTGACACAAGATGACGCAACAAAAAGAGACACAGATTCACAGTACCGCTGACAAGAATACAAGTGGACACAGAAGAACACACAGCAAATGGAAACAGAGAGCAGACGACTGGGGGAGGAGAGGGAAAGGAGAGAGAAATTTTTTTTAAATGCTAATGCAAATAAAGACCGCTTTTAAATTCTTACAGGAACTGAACTTAGAAAAAAGCAAAATCAATCCCTGATAGAACAAAACAAAAAAGTCTACCTCCTTACCCATGCAGTTTTAAGCATTATATATAAAAATTGGGCTTTTCATTATTTATTATAAGACTTTACAGAGGTCACATCAAGTCATTTTTATAATTAATCTCTTCATATCATACCACGGATTGATTTTTAACTGCAAATAAATTCATTCAAATTTGGACATCTAATATAGTATTACAACTCAAAACATCACCTCAATACAATGTTCTCTGGCTTCTCAATGGCATAAAGAGAAGATTTGAAACAGTATTTCATCAATGAAACTTTAGGGGTCAATAATAAAAAAAAAACTCAAAGTGTTAGTGTTTCCTTTAAGATAAAGGTGATCCCCCCTTCACCACTGACCCCATGAACCCTATTTTCGACATTTAAAGCAAATAAATTTAACAAATACCCTGTTTCAATTGTTCATTTTTTTATTTATTCAGACTTATTTGAACTGCTTTCCTTACTAATTAAAAGTAAAATTTCAGGAGTGGAGGTGGCTCAAGTGATTGGGTGCCTCCCTCCCACATGGGTGGTCCCCAGTTTGGTTCCAGGTGCCTCCTAAAAAGATAAGCAGGGGGAAGCGGCCATGGTTCAACTGTTAGAGCGCCCACCTACCATAGAAGGTCCAGGGTTTGGTACCCAGGGCTTCCTGGCCCGTTTGGTGAGCTGGCCCACGTGAAGTGCTGCCACGTGCAAGGAGTGCTGTGCCCCAGGGGTGCCCCCTGTGTAGGGGTGCCCCACACTCAAGGAGTGCGCCCTGCAAGGGCAGATGCCCCGCGTGAAAAACACAGCCCCCCTAGGAGTGGTGCCACACACACAGAGGGCTGACACAGCAAGATGACTCAAGAAAAAGGGACACAGATTCCCAGTGACAACTGATAAGAATGCAAGTATACACAGAAGAACACACAGCGAATGGACAGAGAGAGCAGACAATGGGGCGGGGGTGGGAAAAGAAGAGACATAAAATTAAATATTAAGGGAAGCAGACTTGTCCCAGTGGATAGGGCGTCCGTCTACCAAATGGGAGGCCCATGGTTCAAACCCCGGGCCTCTGTGACCCGTGTGGAGCTGGCCCATGCACAGTGCTGATACATGCAAGGAATGCTGTGCCACTTAGGGGTGTCCCCCGCGTAGATGAGCCCCACGCGCAAGGAGTGCATTCCGTAAGGAGAGCCGCCTAGCGCGAAAGAAAGTGCAGCCTGCCCAGGAATGGCAGCGCACACATGGAGAGTTGATGCAACAAGATGATACAATAAAAAGGAAACAGATTCCTGTGCCGCTGACAACAGAAGCGGACAAAAAGAAGAACACACAGCAAATGGACACAGAACAGACAACTGGGGTGGGGGGGGGGAAGAGAAGAGAAATAAATAAATCTTTAAAAAAAATTTTTTTTAAATTATTTTAAAAGACAAGCAGGAAAGAGGATGTGACTCAAGCAACTGGGCTCCCATCTACCACGTGGGAGGTCCAGGGTTCGATTCCCAGGGACTCCTGGTGAAGGCAAGCCGGCCCACATGGTGAGCTGGCCCAAGCAGAGAGCTGGCCCACGCAGGAGTGCTACCCCACGGACAGAGCTGGCACAAGATGGTGCAATAGAAAGAGACACAGAGGAGAGACAATACGAGACACAGCAGACCAGGGAGTTGAGGTGGCACAAGAGACTGAGTACCTCTCTCCCACTCTGGAAGGTCCCAAGATTGGTTTCTGGTGCTGCCTAAAGAGAACACAAGCAGACACAGAAGAACGCACAGAGAATGGACAGAGAGAACAGACAATGGGGGATGGAGATAAATAAATAAATCTTAAAAATAAAAAGACAAGACACAGAGAGCAGACAGTGAGTACAAACAAGGGGGGGTAGAAGGGGAGAAATAAATAAATAAAATAAATCTTGAAAAAAATAAAATTTATTTTCATCCATGTCATTTAATTAACATCAATTAGGAAAAAAAATCTTCCCTAAAATGAAGGAAATAAACCAACAACTGCTGAGACCCACAAGGTGTGAAAATGTTTTGATATCTAAATATAAAGTTTAAAAGTACAAGACAGCCTTAGTATTTACAATATCTCTTTTTAGCAAACATTTCTATTAATGCTAGTTTTTTGTGATTTACAAAATATAATTTTTAAGCTTCCGTCAGACACACAAATGATTATATAAAAACAATGAAACCTTCCCTTGGCATACACTAAAACTGTTAGAAATGAGTTTTTATCACAACCATACAGTAAGTGGAGAAGTTAGAATACCATCTGGTACTTTCTCCTGCATAAGAATACCAAATTACCTACATTATGTACAGTATCATAGAGGCATTTTTACAAAACTTTATAGTCTATAGTCAAAAGATGCTCTTTTCCCTTCAGTGTAAGAACTGGTACAGCATTCATTTTCCACATTAGGACAATCTAATGAATATATTATATACCATTTAAAATTACTTGACACCACGATAAGGGGCAAGATTATAAAAAGAAACTCTTACAAAGAAAATGGCATTTTTAATGACAAATTACAACTAACCACACACATCTATATAACAAAGAATATGTTTTTCTATTTTTATTTGCCAGTTTCTCAGTTGGGTGCTACAGAGACTTAAGGCAAAACCCACTGTTGTCGTCTAAGGTTTTCATTTCTAATTGAATCATAAACACATGATTCACTCCAATAGAAAATATTATACTTACTGGATGCCCAAACATATCTGAGACCTTATAGGGGAAAAAAGCAAAATCTGGTAAGCTTATTTTACATGTAATAAAATTTTTAAGTTTATTTGCTACTTTACTTACAACTGTAGGGACTGCTATTAGTCACCAGAGGCCTTCAGATTATCAACAAATTCTTTTCCTTTTGGGACTCTAGGTTCTGGGGTATTTTAAAAACTGGTGAATCATCTAGAAACTTTATTTTCCCATATTAACCTACTTCGTAACATATTATTCAACTGTGTTTACTAATAATGCACTTATAGCTTCCAAAACATTCTTTCATTTGCACTTCACAACCATAACGGGAGGGGAGCAGAACGGCGTATTTCCACTTGAATCAAGTGGTAGAGAGTCGGGTCGGAGGCAGGGCGATTCGAGAGGGGTCACATACCAGGTTAAGTCTTTGCAACGCACCAGCGTGCCAGACCCCACCGAGTCAAACCCGAGGCCTGGTGGTGGTCTTAAAAAATGAACAACCTGTACCGGGCCAGACTTTCCTTCCTCCACACAGGTCTCGCCGAACATCGCCTCCTGCCGCAACTTACTCAGAAGGCCTCCGGAGAGGTTCGCACGCATCTGAGGCAGGACAGAGGGACCCGAATCTTCCTTCATTCACCCACTACAACTTGGGAGTTACCCAGAAGTCGTAAAGCCGCCCTGCCGCGCGACCCTTCGGGAAGCGGAGTGGCGCGAACTTTTACGTCATTGTCCGCGTCGATGCCATAACGTCGCAAGGTCTAGCCCTCTTTGTCCGCGCCGGGCGGTGAGAAGCTAACGTGTGGGAAGAGCTTGCGGTTTGTTTAGCAGACGGCTTTCTCCACTGAAGGGTCTTGACTCTTGCGCCCGCTCTGGCCGCGTAGTTCGTATCCGATCTTACAACAGCTTTGGAGTTTACCAGTGTGGGGCCTCACCCTTTCATACTAGCCAAGGAACTCTGGTCACAATCTTGACTTCAGAGCCAGTCTCCTGGTTCATCAGGTGGGAAGGAAGCTATCGCCGGGGATGATGGGAAGTTTTCTAAGAACTTGCCCAGGATGTGTAAGAGCTGCACTGGGTGAAGGCTGCAAACGAAGCCACTGTCATAATCACGCTGACATTTTAATTAGAAAGAAACATTTAAATGATAACTAAGAAAATTTCAACTTTGTAATAAATAGGAGTATGAGGAAAATAGGCTGGGAGTCAGTTACGTAAGCTATATGCTTGAATGAAAGTTTCTGCCTTTATTATAGTCGGGAGTGGCGGATATGTAAATTGTAACTAATTAGGGGCAATAGTTGTGTTTTTGTTTTTGCTTTTGTTTTTGGCGAGGGGAGGGTCTATAAGGCCGGTCTAGCATCAAGATCAAACTGTGAAAAAGCATAGAATGCTCTTGGATCCTCAAATGTTTGTGGCGAGAAACTATAGTATAGTAATCCAAGCAAGCAAGCTACATCTCTGTTTGCCAAACGGACTTTTCCACGAGAATGTACCACAGGCTACTCAAACTAGCATGGCCATTTTTTGTATTTATTTTTGTTCTCAAACCCATATCTTGCCTTTGTTTCTGTATTAGAAATGACTGCATCATCTTCCCAGCCAGCTCATCAAGAAAATTTTTTTTTCCCTCCTATACCCAGTTAGACTTTATGTCCGCCAGTCCTCAATCCCTATACCATGCCCAATTTGCTACATCAGAATCACCTGGGATGGTTAAAAACAAAAAACAAAACAATTCCAGGTTCCCCTTATTCTGAAACAGTTCTCTAGTGAGGTTCCTAGAAATTGCATTCTTTTAATGTCATCTCCATCTACTACTAATTGCTGCCTTAGTTCAGGTCTTCTCAATCAGTCAACCTTTTCTGGATTATTTTCCTAAACCTTTCCTGTTCTGTTTGAGGCCAGCTGACTGAATTTGTTAACAGACTTACCTCTTTCATTAATGCAATATCTTTAAACTCTCTGACTTCTATGGTAGTTTTTTTAAAGACTTTTTCCCTTGCAGTCTGTTTCCCTCAAGTTAATTTCTTGCATTCTTTCTTTTTTTATTAAATCCTGTTGATTTTAGGCTCTTTTATGTTTGAGGCTTTCCCCAGGTGTCTGGTAATCCTTGATTATCTGCTCATATTTACAAGTAAGGCTTTTAAAAGTTGATTTGAAGCTTTGAGTTCATGGGTAAGAATTGTTGGAAATCAAGTGAAGGCAGTTGCCTCAGAATTTATGATATAATTTTTTACTTAATTCTTCTATTTTAGGTACCTAGTGTCCTCCCATCCAAACTGCTCTTTTACTCTCAAAAAAAATGAGACTAAGGGGTAGATGGGAGGAGGGTGGCATAAGGATATAGCTCATTCTTTTTTTTATCTTTTTTTAAAGATACATAAATCACACAAAGTATTACATTAATAACTCAATCTTAAATGGACTTTTAGTATTTTTATATTTACCCTCTTCACACCTACTTCCAGTAGCCAGTTCTGAGCTTCTTAGGGAGTTCTGTGCTATAAATGGAATTGCCTGTTGGTTTTGCTCATTGTTGGTTTATTTATTTTTAAGATTTGTTTTTTATTTATTTCTCTCCCCTTCTGTGCACACCCCCCCCCCCCCAGTTGTCTGCCCTCTCTGTCCATTTGCTGTGTGTTCTGTGTCTGCTTGAATTCTTGTCAGCGGCACTAGGAATCTGTCTCTTTCTGTTGTGTCATCTTGTGTCAGCTCTCCGGGTGTGCGGTGCCACTTCTGGGCAGGCTGCATTTTTTTTGCGCTGGGCGGCTCTCCTTATGGGGTGCACTCCTTGCGCATGGGGCTCCCCTACATGGGGAACACCCCAGCATGGCACGGCACTCCTTGCATGCATCAGCACTGTACATCACACGGGTCAGGAGGCTCGGGGTTTGAACCGTGGACCTCCCATGTGGTAGGCAGATGCTCTATCCATTGATCCAAATCTGCTTCTCTCACTGTTGGTTTAGAATTCAACTTTTCCAGAATCTGCTTTCCAGATTCCAAAATTTTGTTTCTGTCAATTATCCCTTTTCCTCTATCCTTGAAGGTTTATGACTTTTTAAAATCTACCATCATTTTCAGGGGAATCTTAGGAGGGAACAAATATAGATTATGATCAATACACCATTTTTATCTGGTAACCAAATGATCATTCTAAAACATAGCACCAGATCAGGCATAAAATTCTGCTTAAGACCCTTCAGTGCCCACCCCCCTCCCCTTAGTCTGGTTGCCTGCATAATGCTTAGACTCCTAGCAAGGCAAAGGAGGTAAGTTCTATTCTATGACCTTTCTGGCCTGATCTCTCAGCCTGGCCACTGCTCCCGCTCCTCCTTTCCTATTCCCTGCATCTGGTATTGCAAGCTATAGCCATAATGACAGGCAGGTAAGTCTTGCGAGTGTACCAGACTCTTGTTTTCATACCTATGCTTTAGCAGGCCTCAGGCTGAAATAACCTTCTCTCCCATGCCTGCTTAATGAACATTTACTCCTCTTGTGAAGAAAACACAGTTTAAACATCACCTCCTCAATGATGCCTTTCTGCAGACCCTGCATGAAAAATTAACTGCCCCTTCTCCAAACCCCTTACCATGAGCCCAGCATACAATCTGCCAAGGTTCAGAGTCTCTTTGCAAGTGTTTGCTAGGTATGCCAGGAATTCAAGAAATTGCTCTTTATCTGGGTCATTTTCCAGGGTTGTTTGAGTTGCTCAACCTAATGATATTAGGTAATATTTCCCCTAGACAAAAAGCAGGCTTGCTTTCACTTACTGAAAAAGTGGTGACTCCCCCATTCAGCATTCCTCTCATGTAAAGCAACCCACTATGTTTTAGTTTACTAAAAGCTGCTGGAAGCAGAGTACCAGAAATAAGTTATCTTCTATAATGGAATTTATTAACATGTAACATATAATGGGATTTATTAACATGTATTAACATGTAACTCTTCTATAATGGGATTTATTAACATACAGCTCCTAGGCTAGGAAAAAGGTCCAAATCAAGGCATCAGGCAAAGTTCTCAGTGAAGTCAGCTACTGGTGATCCTGGACTCCTGCCACATGGCAAGGCTCCATGGCGGCTCTGCTAATTAGCTCTGCTAATTACCTTCTCCAGGCTGCATTGCTTTCAACTTCTTGCTCTATTGGCGTTCTCTCTGTTTACTAGGTTCCTCTGTTCTGAGGCTTTTTTTTTCTTTGCATATTTTTATTCCTCTGTTTATGAAGGGCTCCAGTAAGATTTAAGACCCAGCCTGGGCCATGCAATCTAATCAAAGGCCCTTAACTGAGGTAATTTAATCAAAAGTTCCCATCTACAATAGATGTACATGCACAGGAAGGGACAAATTTTAAGAACAGGATTTTCTGGGATCCACCAGTTCTAAACTGTCACATTGCATATGTAAGCATCCATCTGGGCCCACCCTCCTGGGTCTTGGGGGACATGGGTAACTGGCACAAATATGAAGGACTCACTAATGGTTTTGCCATAATAAAGTCCTTTGTTTTTGACCCAGGTTTCCCATTTCTACAACAACAAAACAGTGAGTGGCTTATTAGCTTGTAAGTAAAGACAAATCTCAGAATCTTCCCAGACCAAGACATTTAATTCTAATGTAGAACTGATAAAGGTGGCATTATTTCTAAGTCTGACTTATTAACCTAAATAATGTATTATTTTTTTAATTTTAAATTTTTAGAAAATAATCATACATACCATACAGGATTCCCATGTTACGCCAAAAACAATACCTTATATTGTTGTAACACATTTCTTACAAAGGAAGAAACATTGTCACAATATTACTGCTATCTATAGTCCATATCTTCTATTTGATATATTTTGCCCACAACTCATACCATTATTAACAACATATATTACTATTGTATATTTGTAATAGTTCATGAGAAAACGTTCTCATATTTGTACTGTTAATCACAGCCCATCTAGGGGGCTAACTGTATTATATGGTCCCCTGACTTGTACAGTCCAAAGTGTACACTCATTGGGTCTCAGTTTCATCACAAAGTTGTGCTGTCATCAGCTCAGTACACTTAGAATGTTTTCATTATTTCAAAAGGAAAAATATCATCCATTTATGCCCCACCATTATTGACTCTTAGCACTGATATAGTGCATTCTTTGCCATTGTTGTAAAAATATCACAATGTTATTAACTATCATCTCTATGTTACATTAGTTGTATTTTCCCCATGTATCTCTATATTTTAACATCTTGTAATAGAGGAACATTCTTTTATTTGTAATATTAGCCACAGTCATCATCCATCACTAAAATCACTACATTGTACAGTCCCTAGATTGTTCTCTAGCTTTCTTTCAATAGGCATTCACCTCCCTAGACTACCTTTTTCAGCCACATTCACATTTATATATCAGCAGTGTTAGTTTTACTCACTATGATGTGTGACTATCAATTCTATTCATTTCCATATGTTTACAATAGCATTTTACATACATTCAGCATCAGCTCCACCTTCTCAACCCATATTCTATCTCCTAGTAACCTATACTCTATAATTTAATTTCAAGAGTTTACCCATTATATTTAGCTCATATTAGTGAGACCACACAATATTTGGCCTTTTGTGTCTGGCTTATTTCACTCTACATAATGTCCTCACGGTTCATCAATGTTGTCATATGCCTTCTGACTTTATTTCCTTTTGCATCTGGATAGTATTCTGTCGTATGTATATACCATATTTTGTTTATCCATTTGTTGGTTGATGAACACTTGGGTTATTTCCATCTTTTAGCATAACGTCTCTATGAACATTGGTGTGCAAATGTTTGTTTGCATCTTTGTTTCATTTCTTCTGAATATATTCCTAGCAGCAGATTGCTAGTTCTATATTTAGCTTTCTGAGGAACTGCCAAACTGTCTTCCACAGAAGGTGTACCATTTTACATTCCCACCAACACTGAAAGAATGATCCTATTTCTCTGCATCCTGTCTAGCACTTGTAGTTTTCTGTTTATTTGTTTTACATAATGGTCATTCTATAAGGAGTGAAATTAAATTTCATTGTAGATTTGACCTGCCTTTACCTAATAGCTAGTGATATTGATTATCTTTTCATATACTTTTTGGCCATTTGTATTTCCTCTTTGGAAAACTGTCTAAGTATTTGCAAAAAAGTTAAAATAGATATAAAAGGCATTAAATATTAATAAAAGGGACAATCCACCAGGAAGATATAACAGTCATAAATATCTATGCATCTAACCAGGGTGCCCCAAAATACATCAGACAAACTCTGGCAAAACTGAAGTGAGAAATAGACATCTCTATAATAATCATTGGAGACTTCAACACCCCACTGACATCATTAGATAGAACAACTAGATAGAAGATCAACAAGGAAGCAGAGAACTTGAACAATGTGATAAACGAGTTAGACCTAATAGATATAAAATGCTGCATTGAAACTCAGCAGGTTATACATTCTTCTCAAGTGCACATGGAATTTTCTCTAGGGTACACTACATGTTAGGGCACAATGCAGTTTTCAGTGAATATAAAAAGATTGAAATTATACAAAGCAACTTCCCAGTTCATAATGGTATAAAACTGGAAAACAATAATAGGAAAAAAGTAAATTCACAAATGTATGGAGGCTGAATAATCAGTGGGTCAAAGAAATTGCAAGTGAAATCAGTAAATATATTGAAACAAATGAAAATGAGAACACAACTTATCAAAACTTATGGGATACAGTGAAGGAAGATTTAAATGAACAACTAGAGAAACTAGAAAAAGAATAGCAAACCAATCCCAAACAAGCAGAAGAAAAGAAATAATAAAGATTAGAGTAGAAATAAATGAAATCGTGAAGAAAAACGAGAGAAAATCAACAAGAATGAAAGCTGGTTCTTTGAGAAGATTGATAAATTTGATAAACCTCTAATTAGACTAACAAAAAAAGAGAAGATACAAATAAATACAATCAGAAATAAAAGGAGGGGGGCAGTGGATGTGGCTCAAGTGATAGAACTTCCACCTACCATATGGGAGGACCCAGTTTGATCCTTGGGGCCTCCTGGTGAAAAAGAAGAGAAAGCATGCCTGCATGGCAAGCCAGTGCCTGTGTGAGTGCCCATGTGGCAAGCCAGGGCCCAAGCCAGTACCCATGTGGTGAGCTAGTGCCCACACACCATGCAGCAAGATGATAACACATCAAAGCAGAGACAAGGGGAGAGTCAAGGTAAAGTGCAGCAGAAACCAGGAACTGAGGTGGCGCAATTGACAGATAACCTCTCTCCCCATCAGGGGTCTCCAGGATCGAATTCCAGGGAATCCTAGAGGAGAGAAAATGAGAAGACAATACAACAGCAAAAAAACAGCAGGGCGGGAGGAGGGGAAGGGAAGGGGGTAATAAATAAGTCATTAAAAAAAATAAATAAAAGGGGGGAAGTGATGATGATCCCACAGAAATAAAAAGGATCATGAGAGGACATTATGAGAAACTGTATGCCTACAAACTAGACCACCTAGATGAAATGGACAAATACCTAGAAATGCACAAACAACCTACACTGTTGCTCCAAGAAATACAAGAAATGAACAAACCAGTCACATTAAGGAGATTGAATCCATCATCAAAAATCTCCCAACAAAGAAAAGTCCAGGACCAGATAGCTTCACAGGTGAATTCTACCAAGCATTTCAAATAGAATTAACACCAATCCTGTTTAAACTCTTCCAAAAAAAGTAAAGAGGAGGGGAAATTACCCAACACATTTTATGACACCAACATCATCCTAATACCAAAGCCAAATAAAGATACTACAAGAAAAAAAAATTACAGACCAATCTCTCTAATGAGTATAGATGCAAAGATTCTCAACAAAATACTTGAAAATAGAATCCAACAGCATATAAAAACTTATACATCAAAGTGGGACTTCTTCCTGGTATGCAAGGCCAGTTTAACATAAAAAAATCAATCAATGTAAAACACCACATTGACAAACTGAAGGAAAAACAACACATGATTGTCTCAATCAATGCAGAAAAGGCATTTGACAAAATTCAGCATCCCTTTTTGATAAAAACACATGAAAAGATAGGAATAGAAAGAATATTCCTTAATATGATAAAAGGCATATATGTAAAACCCACAGTCAACAAATCACACAAACACATGAAAAAATGCTCAACAGCACTAATGATTAGGGAAATGCAAATCAAAACTACAATGAGAAAGATTTCACACCTATCAGAATGGCCACTATTAAAAAGACAGAGAACTGTAATATAAGAGTTGAAGAGGCTGTGTAGAGACAGGAACACTTACTGCTGGTGGAAATGCAGAATGGTACAGCCACTGTGGAGGCCTGTTTGGCAGTTCCTAAAGAAGTTGAATGTAGACTTGCCATGTAACCCTGCCATACCACTACTGAGTATATACTCAGAAGAAATGAGAGCAGTGACACAGATAGACACTGGCACACCTATGTTCATAGCGGTGTTATTCGCAATTGCCAAAAGTTGGAAACAACCCATGTCTGTCAACTGATGCATGGATAAACAACTGTGTTGTATTCACATGGTGAAATAATATGCAGCTGTAAGAAGAAATTAAGCTGTAAACCATATGACAACATGGATGAACCCAGAGGACATTATGTTGAGCAAAGCAAGCCAGACACAAAAGGACAAATACTGTATGATTGCATTACTATGAACCAAATATATTGTGTAAAATATTGTATGATTTAAAATTTTTATATGTATCCAGTACATTTAAGTGAGAAATGTATGTTTTTATTCAACTGTTTTCTTATTTTAAATTGTTATTTATATTTCCAATTATAAATGTATAAAATAAAGTTAAAAATTAAAATAAAAATAAAAAAGGCCAACATCAAAAAATAAAAGAATTCTTGATTGGCAGTTTTCTCTTTGTCTCCTCATTTTATCATACCACTCTCTCTTCACCTTCATGGTTTCTGAAGAGAAATCCACACTAAGTCTTACTGAATGTCCCTTGTATGTGATGGTTTGCTTCCCCCTTGTTACTCTCAGAATTTTCTCTTTATGTTTGATATTTGACATTCTAAATAGTATGTGTCTTGGAGTAGGTCTATTTGGATTTATTCTGATTGGCATACAGAGTGCTTCTTGGACATGTAAGTTCATTTCTTTTATGAGAGTTGCAAAATTTTCAGCTATTATTTCCTCAAATACTCTTTCTGCCCCTTTTGCCTTCCTTCTTCTGGAACTCCTAGGACACATATGTGATTATTTTTTGTGTTGTCATTCAACTCTCTGAGCCCCTGCTCAATTTTTTTCTGTTCTTTTCTCTCTTCAGTTTCAGCTTTCTTTTTTTTTCTAAAGATTTATTTTATTTCTCTCCCCTTCCCGCCCCCCCCCCCCCCCCGCCCCAGTTGTCTGTTGTCTGTGTCCATTTGCTGCGTGTTCTTACTTGCCCGATTCTGTTGTCAGTGGCATGGGAATCTGTGTTTCTTTTCGTTGCATCATCTTGCTGCGTCAACTCTCGTGTGTGCGGTGCCATTCCTGGGCAGGCTGCACTTTCTTTCGCGCTGGGCAGCTCTCCTTATGGGGCACACTCCTTGCGCGTGGGGCTACCCTACACGGGGGACACCCCTGCGTGGCACGACACTCCTTGCACGCCTCAGCACTGTGCATGGGCCAGCTCCACACGGGTCAAGGAGGCTCAGGGTTTGAACCGCGGACCTCCCATGTGGTAGATGGATGCCCTAACCACTGGGCCAAGCCCGCTTCCCTCTTGTTTTGTTTCACATTATTCTCTCTTCTATCATTTTCAGTCTGCTGTTGTATGCCTCTGATGTTTTTTTTTAAGATTTATTTTATTTTTTTTCTCCCACCCCCTTGTTTTTGTACTTGCTGTGTCTGTTCGTCTTCCTTGCTTCTTTAGGAGGCACCAGGAACTGAACCCAGGGCCTCCAATGTGGGAGGGAGGCACCTAATCTCTTTGGCCACTTCCATTCCCTGTATGTTGTATCTCTTATTATGTTTTTCCTCTTGTGTCTTTTGTTATGTCATCTTATGCATCAAATTGCCACACCTGCCCGTCATTTGTGCATTTTCCCTTTTCTGCCTGTTCTTAACTTTCAGTTTTATTCCATTTTATTCCACCATTCCATTTATTCCATTGTGATCACAGAAAGTGCTTTGTATAATTTCAATCTTTTAAAATTTATTGAGGTCTGAATTATGACCTAACATATGGTCTATCCTGGAGGAAGATACATAAGCAATTGAGAATATATATACTTCTGTTTTGGGATGGAATGTTCTATAAATGTCAGTTAGATTTAGTTAACTTATATTATTCAAGGTGTTTCCTTATTTATCTTCTATTCAGATGTCCTATGCAATGCTGAGAGTTGCATGTTGAAGTCCCCATGTATTATTATAGAGGCGTCTATTTTTTCCTCCAGTTTTCCCAGTGTGTGCCTCATGTATTTTGGGGTACTTAGGTTTGGTGCATAAACATTTAGTATGGTTATTTCTTCTTTGTGAATTTTCCCTTTTATTAATGTATAGTGACCTTCTTCATCTCTAATAACAGTTTTGCATTTAAAATCTTTTGTCCTATATTAGTATTGCTACTCCAGATCTTTTTTGATTACTATTTGTGTGGAATATTTTTTCCAACTTTTCACTTTCAGCCTGATTGTGTCCTTGCATGAGTCTCTTGTAGACAACAAATAGATGGCACATATACATATATTCCATTCTATTTTGATTGGGGAGGTCAATCCATTGACATTCAATATTACTGTAAAGGCATTATTTCGTCCATTTTATCCCTTGGCTTTTTATTGTCCGATTGCACTATTGTCCGTTTTTATTAATGCTTTTAGTTACTGTTACTTAAAACTTTTTTTTAAAAAAAATTATTTCTTTATGTTACTTACAATTTTCATTTCTGCAATCTTCTCCAAGTCTCTCACCCTTGCATTTTCCTTTTGGGATGTAGCACACCCTTTAGTATCTCTCATAATTCCAGTCTCAGTGACAAATTCACTCCATTTTTGTTCATTTCTGAAGGACAGCTTTGCTGGAAAAATAATTCTTGGCTGGCTGTTTTTCTCTTTTAGTACATTAAATATATTATATCTCTGCCTTCTTGCCTCCATGGCTTCTGGTGAGAGACTGGCATTTAGTCTCATTGAGGTTCCCTTTTAAGTGATATATTGCTTTTCCCTTGCTGCTCTTAGGTGTATCAAATCTCAGAATGTCAAATATCTCTGGTATTTGACATTCTAATAGTAGGATCTTAGAGTAGGTCTATTGAGATTTATTCTGTTTGGGATATGTTATTCTTAAATATTGATATTCATCTTTCATTAGGGTTGGGGAATTTGGGGTCTCTTTCTTAAACAAATTTTATAGATACATATTAATAAAACATACAATCTGTCCCTTCCGTTCTGGATGATGTGCAGCAGTCTTCTGGTCAGCAGATCCCCAAAGCTGCTCCCTAGGACAGCTTTTTGCCCTTTCTTTAATGTTTTTCTAAGAAAGTTGAGCCCTGCCGACCTACTCTGTTGCCATCTTCCCATAAATCCCCCCTAAATAATATCTTGAGAGCAGGGACTCATGTTTTATGCACCTATTTCCCCTACTATCTAGCTTGTGGGTAGCCTATTTAAAAAGTTTGAAACTCAGCATATTAATGCTACATAACCAATTACCACAAATATAGCAGCTTGAAACAACACATTTGTTGTCTCACAGTTGGGTAGTTCATAAGTCTGTGCACTCTGTGACTGTATCCTCTGCTCATGATCTCACAAGTCTAAAATTGAGATGTCAGATGGGTTGCATTCATTTATTGACCTTGAGGTCCACTTTCAAATCCCAATGTTTGTTGGAAGAATTCAGGTCCTTGAAGTTGCAGGCCTGAAGCCCCCATTATCTTGCTGGCTCTTAGCTTAGCTCCTAGAGGCACACACAGTTCCTTTTTATATTCAACCTCTCCCTCTCCACAGGCCCTATTGTGCTTTAGATTTCTCTGACTTCAGAACAGCCCAGTGCATTTATGCATTTGTGTACTTATATACACACACATAAAATCTGCCATTTAAACCATTTTTACATGGACAATTCAGTAGCATTAATTATATTCACAATATTGTACTACCATCACCGCTACCCATTACCAAAACTTTTTCATCACCACAGAAAAAGTCTACCTACTAAACAATAACTCATTTTCTCTCCTTTGCCCTTGGTAACCTATAATTTTTTTGTCTATGAATTTGCATATTCTAGTTATTTCATATAAGTGAAATCATACAATATTTGCCCTTTTGTATCTGGCTTATTTCACTCAAAAAGATACCTTCAAGTTTCATCCATGTTTAGCATATATCAGAATTTCATTCCTTTTTGTGGCTGAATAATATTCCATTACACGTTGATACCACATTTTGTTTATCCATTTATCTGCTGACGGGTACCTAGGCTGCTTCCAACTTTTGGCTTTTGTGAATAATGCTGCTATGAGCATAGATGTACAAAGATGTTTGATTTTCTGCTTTCAATTTTTCTGTGTATATTCATAGAAGTGGGATTGTCTGTTTTAACTTTTTGAGGAATGGCTAAACTGTTTACCACAGGGCTCCACTATTTTACATTCCCACCAACAATGTACAAGGGGTCTTATTTCTCTTCATTTTTGACAACATAATAGTCATTCTAGAGGGTTTCAAGTGCTATCTTATTGTAGTTGCAATTTGCAATTTCTAAATTAGGTTGTCTTTGCTGTGGCATTGTGGAGTTTTAAAAAATATATTCTGCCCTTTAAACCTTTATCAGATATATGATCTGCAACTATTCTCTCCCATTCTGTATGTTGTCTTTTCACCTAATAATATCCTCTGATACACAAGTTTTTAATTTTGATGAAGTACAAAAAAAAATACAAATTTTTTCTTTTGTTGCTTATGCTTTTCCTATCTAAATATCAATGGCCAAATCCAAGATCATGAAGATTTTCCTATTTTCTTCAGAGTTTTATGGCTTTAGCTTTTGTTTAGATCCTTGATCCTGAGTTAATTTTTGTGTGGTCTGAGTTAGGGGCCCAGTTTCATCTTTTGTATTTGGATATAGTTTTCCCAGCAGTGATTGCTGTAGAGACTGTTCTTTCCCCATTGTGTGGACTTGGGACCCTTATTGAAAATTGATGGACCACAGATGTGAGGGTTTATTTCTGGAGTCTCAATTCTATTCCACTGGTCTTTACATCTATCCTTGTCAGTACCACACTCTTTTCAATACTTCGTAATCAATTTTGAAATTGGAAAGTGTGATTCCTCCAACATTGTTGGCCCAGTGCTTTTTTTTTTTAAAAAAAAAGATTTATTCCTCCCCCCTTCCCCTCCTCCTGCCCTCCTGTTTTTGCTGTGTGTTGTCTTCTCATATTCTCTCCTCTAGGATTCATCAAGGTTCGATCCTGGAGACCTCTGATGGGGAGAAAGTTTCCCTGTCAATTGCACTACCTCAGTTCCTGGTTTCTGCTGTGCTTCACCTTGACTCTCCCCTTGCCTCTCTTTTTTTTTTTAAGATTTATTTTTTATTTATTTCTCTCTCCTTCCCCCCGCCCCCCACAGTTGTCTGTTCTCTGTGCCTATTTGCTGCGTGTTCTTCTTTGTCTGCTTCTGTTGTTGTCAGTGGCACGGAAATCTGTTTCTTTTTTTGTTGCGTCTTTTTTTTTTTTTAAGATTTATTTATTTATTTGTTTCCCCTCCCCCCCCCCCCACCCCGGTTGTCAGTTCTCTGTGTCTATTTGCTGCGTCTTCTTTGTCCACTTCTGTTGTTGTCAGTGGCATGGGAATCTGTGTTTCTTTTGGTTGCGTCATCTTGTTGTGTCAGCTCTCCATGTGTGCAGCGCCATTCCTGGGCAGGCTGCACTTACTTACGCACTGGGCGGCTCTCCTAACGGGGCACACTCCTTGCGCGTGGGGCTCCCCTACGCAGGGGACACCCCTGTGTGGCAGGGCACTCCTTGCACGCATCAGCACTGCACGTGGGCCAGCTGCACATGGGTCAAGGAGGCCCGGGGTTTGAACCGCAGACCTCCCGTGTGGTAGATGGATGCCCTAACCACTGGGCCAAGTCCGCCACCCTGTTGCGTCATCTTGTTGTGTCAGCTCTTCGTGTGTGCGCCACCATTCCTGGGCAGGCTGCACCTTCTTTCGGCTGGGTGGCTCTCCTTACGGGGCACACTCCTTGCGTGTGGGGCTCCCCTATGTGGGGGCACCCCTGTGTGGCACAGCACTCCTTGCGTGCCTCAGCACTGTGCATGGGCCAGCTCCACACAGGTCAAGGAGGCCAGGGGTTTGAACCGCGGACCTCCCATGTGG
This sequence comes from Dasypus novemcinctus, assembly GCF_030445035.2. Classification (NCBI taxonomy): domain Eukaryota; kingdom Metazoa; phylum Chordata; class Mammalia; order Cingulata; family Dasypodidae; genus Dasypus; species Dasypus novemcinctus. Next base: position 151,462,664 of record NC_080673.1, on the reverse strand, counting down.
TAGACAGACTCCCTAAGCACTGGGCCAAGTCCGCTTCCCACTTGCCTCTCTTTTAATGCATCATCATCTTGCTGCGTGACTCACTTGCACAGGGCACTGGCTCACTGCACGAGCACTCATGCTCACCACGTGGGCACTGGCTTGCCACGCAGGCACACTTTCTCTTCTTTTTCACCAGGAGGCCCTAGAGATCGAATCCAGGTCCTCCCATATAGTAGGAGGAAGCTCTATCACTTGAGCCACATCTGCTTCCCAGCCCAGTGAATTTTATTACAGGTTCTTCTGATTTGGTCACACTCAACCAAATCTCCCTTTTGATAAATTCAACTTAAATAGGACTTTGATTCCATCTTCAAACTCTTTTGCTATATGAAAAAAATTTCATGAATGGTATCTCAACATAATCACAGGTTCTGCCCACCCTCAAAGGAAGATTATACAAGGATGAGAGTCATTGGGGATCATTTTAGAATCCTGCCTACTACACTGAGAATGAAGGAATAAATAAGGACTTAAACTAAAGCAAGGACAGTGAAGCTAGAAGATTTGAGTTATTTAAAAATATAACTTCACAAACTTGAAAATGGTGACCTTATCTGTTAAATACAAGAGTTTGAACAGATTACTCCTTTGCAAAGTAAAGGTTTGTTTGGGATAGGGGAAGTGGCCAAGATGCAGGTCAGATAGGTGGAAATCTCAACTCTTTCTTAACCATAGTAGTGTTTAGATGGTTTTTCAAGTTCAGTAGGAGTGTAACATGTTATGTGAAAATTTAACTGGGATTAGTTGTGTTGTGTTAAAGAGGAAGGCTTTCCAAGATGGCTTTTGTTATGGATCAAATCATGTATCCCCTCCCCTTCCCATGCACACACAAAGACATGTTTAAGTCTTCTTTTTCCAAAGATTTATTTATTTCTCTCCCCTTCTCCCTCCCGCCCCAGTAGTCTGCTCTCTGTGTCTGTTTGCTGCATGTTACTTGTCCGCTTCTGTTATTGTCAGCGGCACGGGAATCCGTTTCTTCTTGCTGCATCATCTTGTTGTGTCAGCTCTCCGTGTGTGCGGCGCCATTCCCGAGCAGGCTGAACTTTCTTTTGCACTGGGTGGCTCTCCTTACGGGGCACACTCCTTGCGCGTGGGTCTCCCCTGCGCAGGGAAACCCCTGCGTGGCACGGCACTCCTTGCGCGCATCAGCACTGTGCATGGGCCAGCTCCATACGGGTCAAGGAGGCCCTGGGGTTTGAGTCGTGGACCTCCCATGTGGTAGACAGACGCCCAAACCACTGAGCCAAGTCCGCTTCCCGTTTAAGTCTTAATTCCTGGTCTAGTGGATGTGAACTCACTTGTAAATTGTATCTTTGAAGATGTTATTAATAAAGTGAGGCCAAACTGAATCAGGGCAAAACTTAATCCAAATTTCCAGTGTATCCAGAAGTTCCTTGCTTGGGGTTCTCTCATGAAGTTGCATTCAAGCTATGGCTTTCAGTCTGGGAAGTCACCGTGTATCCAAAGGGTTGACTTCTAAAGTGTATCCACTTCTAAAATAGCTCACTCCCATGGCTGTTGGCTGGAGGCCTCAGTTCCCCCCTCCCCCATGGAGCTCTACATAGGCCTGAGTAGATGACTTCTTTCAGAGTGAATGATCCAGGAGAGATAGCCACATAGAAACTGCAATAGCTTTTATAACTTGATGTTGGAAGTCATCATATATAACTCCATTATTTTTGCTACATTCTATCCATTAAAAGTCCAGCACAGAGAGCTATTAAGCTCTGCCTCTTTAAAGAAGAATCAAAGAATTTGTAGATGTCTAAATAGGTAACATAGACTTATGGCCTTTCTAAAAAAGACATTAAACAAATAACTATTTTGTCCCAATTGTGTCATGTGCTACAAGAGCAGATAACAGGGGGACCTAACTTTCTCTGGGAGTGGGGAGGATGGGAGTCAAGGATTTTGTCCCTGGAAAAGACACAATTGATAGTTACGTGAGGGGAAGCAGTGTGAGCTGGGAAGAGAGAATGAACATGCAAAGGGCTGGCAGGGTACTAGGGAAGGCATTTGATACTTCTTGGGTTTCAGGCGACTGGGTGAGATAATGGTGTCATTTACTATGGCAGGGCAATATAGGAAAGGAAGCAGATCAGTATGTCAAAGAAGCCAAACAAGCAATTTTCAATAAAGTAAATTCAATGATTGACAGAGTGCAGAGGCCCACTTGAGTCTCCTTTGTGCAGTCATCCTACTAGATGGTGTGGAAGATTCCTCAAAATTAAAAGCATTGGTTCCTGCATCCAACAACATTCTAGCTACATGGGAAGCTGGTTTCTACACCCAAAAACTACAGATTTATCGTGTATACTGCAGTTTATTTTAAAATGTCATTCTATGGATCATGCACTTTCCCAGAGGAGAGAGCATTCTGAGAGGAATTGACAAGGCTGTACTTGAAACTCAAAGAAAGAAGACAGTTTCATGAAAGAAGTCTATCTGTGAAAGCTAACTTTGTTAGATTCCAGGGCAGGAGAATCAGAGATATTTAAAATTGGTACATTCAGAAATAGTATAAACAAATTATTTAGAAACATAGAGATTAATAAGAGAAAAAGATTTAAATGTAGGTGCTTAGACTCTTCAGGAGAATGGTAATTTTTTGTTTTTCAACTTTTAGTATATATGCATGTATTATTTTGATTTCTAAAAGTACTCTCCAACACACTTTGGGAATCTAAGTCTCCTCTTCTGTGCACCTTCCTCATTTAGTGTTTCCACAAAACTTGTCACTATCATAGTACTTATTTAGCACTGCATTTGTAATTGTTTTCTAGTTTGATCTACTGCTAGTCCTGGATATTTCCCAGTTCCTTTTCAATAACAAGTGGTCAATAAATGCCTGGATCAGAGAAACAGGATGTGACTAGCTTGTGGCAAGTATGAGACCTGAATGTTGTCATTGTGCTATTCACCATAACACACGAAGTTATTACGAAAGAAATGCGCACACACATAAATATACATTTTACATATCTTTATCACCAAGGCATCACAAAGTCAAAAAAAAGTAGGTTTAGTTTAGTTCACAACAAGATAGATCCTGTGAAAACACATTTTCATCTTCTCTGCAGTTTATAATACTCTATATAACTTTTAAAGTACTTATACAACACGAGATTAAATCTGTCAAAAAATGGAATTTAATTGATTTCAGAAACTTATGAAATAAAAAGGTCATGATGGAAAAACATTAAGAAATCTGCAGAATTACCAAACTGTTGTAATACTACTTTCCATTATAAAACAACTCAATAAAACAAAAACTACAGAAAACACAAGTCAAATTAGGGATTTTGGTTTAGTATCTTCCCTGAGTCTCTTATTTTTAAAAAACCAAATGTAAGGTCGGCTCAAAATTTGGCCTGAAGGTCTTGCCTCCTCCGTGCTGCTATGGGGAAAAAATTCAAGACAAGATGCTATACAAGCTGAAATGGTCCCAGGGCTTTATTTTATTCAAAAGCTGATTTGCTTGTGCCACAGTTATCTGACCTGCTGGTACAGGTGAGCTTAAAGAGCTGTCAAGCCTGTGGTAATATAACACATGAGACTATACCAAACGAGGGTGAAAGATGCTCAGTTATTAATAAATATTAAGTTTCTAAATGGATATGGACACTATATAGATGAAATTTTGGTAACTTAACACAGAAACAAATTTTTATGTTTTTTAAAATTTTTACACAAATTGGGGTTGGAGGACATGTCTTCTTAAAATTCTAAATCTAAGAACTTCAAAAGACAAGATATTTTTACAATTTAAAAAAACAATTTGTTATATCCCAATAAAACAAAATAGAAAAAAGTGGATATTGGCACCCAATTCTGAAAAGTAGGTGTCTCCTTAACCCTTGTGGCAGTTTGAAATTATTTTATGAATCTCGAAACGAGAAATATTATGTTTGTAAATGAATCTATTCCTCTGGGTGTGATACCTTTTGACTGCATTAAATTCAGTCAAGATGCCTTTGATTAGAATGCTTAAGATTGCTTTAGGGCTTTTAATTGGGTTACAAAAAACAGAAATTGGTACCAGGAATGGGAGGAATGGGGTGGATTTCTGTTTTAGTTTGCCAAAGGGCTGGTGATGCAAAGTACCAGACATCTGTTAGCTTTTTTTTTTTTTTTTTTAGGTACTGGGGGTCTCATATATGGGAAGCCAATGCTCAGCCACTGAGCCACATTGGCTCCCAAGAGATGCGTTTTTTTCCTTGTTTGCTTTGCTTGTTTTGTTTTTTAGGAGGCACTGGGAACCAAACCCAAGACCTCTCATGTGGGAAGCAGGCGCTCAACTGCTTGAGCTACATCTGCTCCGCTGCTGGCTTTTGTAATGGGGATTTATTCAGGGTAAAAGCTTATAGTTCCCAGGTCATGAAATGTCCAAATCAAGGCATCTGCAGAGATTTTCACCGAAGTCAGCTACTGTTGATCCTGGTGTAGTTGCCACGTGGTGCAGCAAGATGGCATAGATCTCTGCCATCCCCTCCAGGATCTACTGTCTCCTGGAGTTAAGCTGTGAGCAATCAGGCATAGGGTTTGCCTTACTGGGCCTTAGGTCTTCGAGCTTGTTGGGGGCATGTTTTCCTACAGTACTCTCGCTCACACTGCAGAATCAAATATGCCAGCTTTCTATTCCTGTGTCTCTGTCTGACTGATTCTTTCTCTGCAAAGGAGTGAAGACTGAACCTTAGTCATGCTCACTGATGTAGTCCAAGACAAACTGTGTGCCTATAACCAATTTTGATGTAACTGTGTGCTTAGCATTGCTACTGAAATGATTTAAAGTTTTTGGAATATTGTGATGTAATGAATGTATTTTGCATATGGAAAGACAAGTCTTTTGAAATTCAGAGAATGGAGTGTGGCAGTTTGAAATTATTTTATGAATCCCAAAAAGAGAAAGATTCTGTTTGTGAACTAATCTATTTCTGTGGGTGTGAGACTCTTTCAATTGGACAGTGAAGTGTGACTTGGGTTGTGTCTCTGTCCTCTTGCTAGGTCTGATATAAACAGGAACACACAGGAATAGGGAGTAGAAAAAAGTGATTGGGTGGCAGACTTGGCCCAGTGGTTAAGGCGTCCGTCTACCACACGGGAGGTCCGCGGTTCAAACCCCGGGCCTCCTTGACCCGTGTGGAGCTGGCCCATGCGCAGTGCTGATGTGCGCAAGGAGTGCCCTGCCACACAGGGGTGTCCCACGCACAAGGCGTGCGCCCCGTAAGGAGAGCCGCGCAGCACGAAAGAAAGTATAGCCTGCCCAGGAATGGTGCCGCACACACAGAGAGCTGACACAACAAAAATAATTACAGATTCCTGTGCCGCTGACAACAGAAGTAGACAAAGAAGATGCAGAAATAGACACAGAGAACAGACAACCGGGGTGGGGGGGGAAGGGGAGAGAAATAAATAAATAAATCTAAAAAAAAAAAAAAAAAGTGATTATAAGTTGATTCTTGGATATCGACATACAATTCCAAAAAGTAGTTGTCTCCTTGGTCCTTGTGGCAGTTTGAAATTATTTTATGAATCAGAAAAAGAGAAATATTATGTTTGTAAACTAATCTATTCTACTGGGTGTGAAAAATTTTTGATTGCATTAAATGCAGCTCAGGGGTCTTTGATTAGATTACTTGCTAAGATTGCTTTAGGGCTTTTGATTGGACTACTCACTGACATGTCAGTGAGGCATGACTAAGGTTGAGTACCTTGCTGGGTCTGATATAAATGGAAAGACAGAAAAGAATCACTCAGACAGACAAAGGAAAGAAATCTGGCATATTTGATTCTGCAACGCGTGAGAGAAGATGGCAGGAAAACAGGAGCCTCTGAGAGGCTCAATGAGCTAGGCTCAGGGGAACTAATGTGGCTCAAGTACCATGTGGCAATTATGCTGACTTGGGTGAGAATCAAGTCTCTGCTGATGCCTTGATTTGCACGTCATGGCTTTGAACTGTAAGCTTTTACCCCAAATAAATCCTCATAATAAAAGCCAACAGATTTCTGATACTTTGCATCACTAGCCCTTTGGCAAACTAAAACAATCCTTACACAAAATTGTCCCTTACAATGTATCTACTTGCTCACTTAATTGCAATTATGTGTGTATATATGTGTGTGAATATACATAAATGTATGTATGTTTGATCAAGTATTGCATAAAAAAGCATAGTAGTCAAAGATTTGCTGGAATCTAAAAATTGTTTTTTAATTTCAAATGTACTACGTTACTTGCTGGACTAACGCTTTTAGGGCACTAAGTAGGATGGATCACACTTTCTAATCAAATGTAGGAAACCTTTATTTGTGTCTCTTCACATCATAATGAAAGTACAATTGTTAAGAGCCAACATTTCAAAAGCGAATAATAATGCACAGTATTAGAAATTCAGGGGTGAAATGATGACCCCTATCACCAAAAGTATGACACGTATTCACATTCTTACGTAGTTTAATAAGATAAGCATCACATTCACAGTTGGAGAAACTAAGGCACAAACAAATATGTTTGTGATTTGTCTAAGTTAGATAGGGAAGCCAAGGTCATAACCATAACCAGAACTCTAGAGGCTAGACACCTATGGGGCATAATGTATTCAAACTACAGGAAATGTTACATTTAACTCACCGTCCTGTCTGCATCACATCTCCACCTTGATCTAACCTCTTGCAAATCCTTTACAGCATGGACTGGACAAACACCACTTGCCATGTACCTTCTCTGATCAGATGATAAAGGCTAGTTAATGCTTGTATAAAGAAAAAAAAGAATACACATTGTGCTGTACTATATGAAATTAGCAAGGTTCAACTATGAAAATACTCTATAACTGAATTTCAACAACTCCCAAAAACCATTTCAAAATTCTCAAACTCTTGGGAAGATAGAGCACCTGGCATTCCCCTCTAAAACAAAAATTTACCTCTTCTTTTCATTACTGTTGAATATCTGAAATTAATTTTTCCAATTTCATAATTGGTAGCCTCAGAGTTTTACTAAACTACTATATAAAACTGAAAGGACCACACAAATTCCTAGATAACACCAAAATATTTACCTAGGATTATTAAAGAAAGCATAGCACTTTGGTAGCTTTTTCAGAAAAATCCCAAAACTAACAAAGGTAAATACAGGCATGTGTAATTTTACATTGTACCCACTGAGTAACAGTAACTCGATAATAAGGCGTAATTACTATAACTTCTTGAGCAACTTTATATCTTGTAATGACACCATTGCAAGAGCTACCATTCCAGTTCCACAGGGTATTCTCCAGTGAGACAGGCTGTACAATGACCGCTACTTTCAAAATATTTCAGACCATTTCCATTTTCATGAATCACAATTTCTTGCTTTTCTACTTTCTGTTTCTTAAATTTTATCCTTTCTCGTACAGATGAAACCAGTCCTTCCACTGATAGGTATACAACACTGTTTGCTCCTAGAGGGGAGAGAGGGAAGAGAAAAGGTCATAAAATTTCCTTTAGAAAGCAAGAATTCTCTCAAAAGAATAGTTAACAAATAGAAAAGCTTAAGCTAGATACTTGGATTACTTTTTTCAATTTGGGTACCTAATTTTTAAACTTAAATTTCTCCTTCAGCCTGAACATTTTTTTTTAATAATTAAAATTATTTTTTAAAATAATTTGAGGATCATTTATAGCAGTGCCTAAGGAAGTTGCATATAGAGTTGCCATGGGACCGGGCAATACCATTGCTAGGTATATACTCAGAAGAACTGAGAGCAGAGACATGAACAGATATCTGTATACCGATGTTCACAGCAGTGTTATTCATGATAGCCAAAAGTTGGAAACAACACAGGTGTCCATCAACTGATGAATGGATAAACAAATTTTGGAGAAAACACACGATGAAATATTATGCAGCAGTAAGAAGAAATGAAGTCGTGAAACTTATGACAACATGGATGAACCTGGAGAACATTATGTTGAGTGATGTAAGACAGACACAAAAGGACAAATCTGCATGATTGCCCTATTTGAACTAATTACATTATGTGAAATATAAATATATTATATGAAATATTAATGAGTAGAATTGCATAAGACCGTTTTTCTTGGAAACTGAATAAATGTAAGTCAATAATACAAAATGTTAATATCAAATAAGACAAAACAGAATAAAGCAAAACATTATACTAAGTGAAGGAGACTAACAGTACTATATATTGTATCATTCAATTTATATAAAATGTAAATATAAATCAATTTATAAAGATGAAAGGAGATTAGCGGTTATATAGGTCTAAGGAAGAAATGCTATGGGATGTGGTAGTCTTTCTTTTTGGAGCAATGTTATTGTTCTAAAATTTTTGAGATGATGATTATACAACATTGTGATTATACTAAAAATCATTGATTACACACTTTAGATATAACAGCCAGAAACAGCAGCTATGTATAGTGGGGGAAGCACAGAGGGATTGAGAGGTGAGGAATTTTCTTGTTTGACTGTTTTATGTTTATTATTATTATTGAAATAATGAAAATGCTCTAATAATGACTGAAGTGATAAATGCACAACTGTGATATAGCAAATACCATTGATTGTACACTCTGGATGAATTTTATTTTATTAATATGTATTAATAAAATTGATTTGTTATTAACAAATTTTAAATGGAATTTAGGGAATAAGAAGTTAAGATAGCAGTGGAGACATCGGGAGTAAATTTCTTAATTGAGAAAACTGATTTTGTAGTCAGGAAGATATGAGCTCAAATTTAAGCTCAACGTTACTTACCTTTCCTAAATCTTTTTTTTTTCATCTGTAAAATGAAACAATGCCAAATTGTAGGCTTTTTTGTAATGGCATTTTTTGTAATGGCTTTTTTGTAATGGTAATATAGATAAAGCATGTAATGTAGTTCCTGGCAATCAGTGAGTGCTCCTAATAATACCTATTAGGCTATCATTCAAAATATTTAACTTGTAAGGCAAGGGCATGACCAGTCAAAACAAACACCAGTCATATACAACCAGTATGGAGGTACCAGTGCACAATGGCTGAGAATCGATATGATAATTTGCTGACTTTGAAAGATAGATGTCTTATCAGGATGACCTAGATCTCCAAGTTTATTATAAAAAATACGCCTACATAGATTTTTATTTATTTATTTTTATGCACAACCAAATTACTCTATTTGGATCTGTGATAAATCTGTTTTTGCTTTTCTTGGGAACTGACCTTTGTGGAAAGCCTCATTCCCCAAGAGTAAGGAGTAAGTTCAAAAGTCACCTATTCTCAGAAGCTCTTCTTCCTTCTCCAATTTCACCTTGGCCTAGCTCTCCAACAGAGCACTTAGTCTGATGCCCTAAAATGTAAGCCAATCACTATTCAGAATAGTGTTTAACACCTGTTCAACTACTTTTAACAAAAATTGAACACTAGTCTTTATTAAAAGTGCAAAGATTTGTGAGTTTTGGAGTTTCTCTAATAATGAGTAATTAAAGATAAAGTTTAAAGAAATTTTAACACCTACCTAAATATTCTGCAATATTATCAAATTCTGGCTTATTGGCAATAAGCTCTTCTTTTGTGGGAATGTTTATTCCCATGAAGCATGGATATCTAATTGGTGGTGAAGCTACTCGAATGTGTACCTTGGAAAAGAAATCATTTCACATATTCATTATTTTGAGATTAACTACATTTCACACATGTTTAATTTTGAGATTAACATTATAATTATGCAAAATTTTCTTTCTTTGGTCAAATATAACATAAAATCGTCTTAAAGAATATTTAATAACAACATATGGAAAATAAGGAAAACTCAGAATGTTTCACTGAATTCATAACCAACTGAAATATTTAGCATTAGAATTAGTTTTGAAATTAAAATATAACAACGTGTCAAATTAATTGCACTGGGATTGTTTCTAAGTCTTCAAATGTAGAAAGTAATTAATACTCCACAGATGTAAGAAAAAAACATGTCTTTTTTCTAGTTTTTATTCGTTTTTAAGCTAATTTTATAAAAATTTTAAGTCTGTATATTTAACTTTTTGATTTAAGAACCACATTTAGTATATGGTATAATGTTGGCTAGTACATATACATATTACATATTTTCCACAGAGATTACTAAACCAATTTGATTTGAAAAGTATTAATTTTTAAAAACTGAAGTATCTGTTTTGATCCACTGTGCTTAGTTTTAGCTTTCATGCCATTATGACATTATTCATTATTGGTCCTCTAGAGTAGGTTTTAATATTACTTACCTCTTTTGCACCAGATTCTTTGAGCAATTTTATTATGGGAGAGATGGTATTGCCTCTCACAATAGAATCATCTACAAGAACAATTCTTTTGCCTATAAAGTTGTCTGTCAATACTCCGAATTTTTTTGCAACACCAAGTTGTCTTAACCGCATATTTGGTTGAATGAATGTTCTTCCTACATATCGGTTTTTACATAGCACTTCCACATATGGAAGTCCACACTGATAGAGTAGAAAGAAAAGCACAGTGAGAAGCAATATACAGAATATATTAGGCTCCTATTTTCTCTAAGTCATGTTGCCATTAACAGTGTATATGGAAAGTTACAAAGTATGGTTTTTGTCTCAATTCATCATCGGATTACAATTTTCCTTCATTATTCAAATGGTGAGGGAAAAAGGCAGAAAGAAAAAGCATTCATTTTGCTAGAATTTGTATTCCTTTCCTCAAATAAATATTACTATTATTCTATCTTGGAGGAGAATGCTGAACATATGAAAATATGGCAAAGAATAAATCACTGTTAGAAAAATTCATCTATTTTAAAATTTCATATCAGCCACAGAAATTAATGTAAACTTTTAGGCTAACAAGATGCTTTGAGGGAAGGTAAGTAATGTATCCACTTCTCAAGGTAATACTTCTTCTCTAAAATATTGCCACTGAATGAAAAAAAATCATTTATTAAAGTAAGATTAATCCCGAAACCTTCCTTTCTTTGACAAATTTTCTTTATAAGCAAGCATTTTTAATTCCACTGCTAGGAGAACAATTCACTGAATTGTGTCAATTGAAAGAAAAATACCAGAAAACCTGCAAGATGGCAGTGGAGTAAGGCGCTCCTAGAGTCAGCTCCTGCTACAGGGCAGTTAGTAAACACCCAGAGCTATCTGGAGTTAGCTGAAGCACCTGTTTGGGGGCTCCAGGAGACTAGAAGAGCATCCTGCCATATCCTTGAAGGAATGGAAGGAGGAGACTCATCATCTGCAGAGAAGACTCGTAAGTACAGCGCTCCACGCCACTTAGGTCAGAGCCCATCCTCCACTGGAGGCACAAGCTGCCTCCGGAACTGTTCCATGGCTGTAATTGAAAGCTCCACTTCCCAAAAATGGGGAGGAAGAGATGGCGGGCACCAACTTCAGCTACTGATAAGTAAATTCAGCAGGCTAAAGTATAATCAGCTAAAGTTTGAACTGGTCTAAGTCAGAAAGAGGCCAGTAGCTGCCATCTTAACTCCGGGCCTGGCAAGAGGAGAAGCAGGGTGGACTGACAATCAGTGTTGGTTGGGATCAGTTTTTTTCCATCCAGATCAGACTGCAGCTCTAACATAAGCACCAACCCCACCTCCAGCTGGGAGGAAGCTGGGAAGACCTGTGCCAGCCTCTCTGGGAAATTATGAGCCAAGCCACAGAGGCCAGTGATTATCCTACTTTGGCAGGGTAAGTGCCCCAGGAACTATTCTGTGGCTGGAATTTGAAGTTCCATTTCCCAAAAACGGGAGGAAGAGACAGTGGCCCACCAATTTCAGCTACTGATTGGTGGATTTGGCTGGCTAGAGTATAACCCTAAGAACAGCTAAAGTTTGAACTTGTCCAGGTCAGAAAGAAGCCAGTAGCTGCCATTTTGACTCCAGCCCCAACCTGAGGGGAAGCTGGGCTGTCAGAAAATCACAATGACAGTAGGAACCTGTTTCAGCCCCACCTCTGGCAGGGAGAAGATTGGCGGGTCCTGCACCAGCCTATCCAGGTAACTGCAGGTACATCTGGCTGGCACAGACTGAATAATCAGCAGTCTATCAGGGCAACCGCAGTCCTCTTGGATGCACATTGCACAGACTGCGGCGCATACCTGCAGCTCCATCCCCACCCCAGGCAGGGGAGAAAGGGGTGTGAAGTTTCATCAGTCTCTCTGGGCAACTAGAGTCTAGGCCTGCACAACTTGGATTATTCCATACAGCTGTGACTCTGTCCCTCCCCTGGCAAATGAGAAGAGTTGGGAGAAATTTCATCGGTCCCAGGGGTAATGAGGGCAGCTTGAGCCTCCACAGCTTATAGCACCAACTACACCCTTGGTTCCTACTGCACAACCAGTGTTGCAAGACAGAAATGGCAAGAAGCCTTAAATTAAAGAGAAAAACTGCACCCAGAATGAATACTCTAGTAAGCCAGGAGCCAAGACACCAACAAAAAATTACAATCCACACCAAGAAACAGGAAGATATGCCCATTTAAAGGAACTTACGATATTCTACTATAGAACTATTGTGACTAGTAATGGAAGAAACTATAGCATTGATCTGGAGAAAGTGGCCATGGTAGCTGCTGAGGGCAGGGAGAGGGAAGAAGAGATGAGATGTGGAGGAATTTTCGGGTTGTGGAGTTGTCCTAAATGATATTGCAGGGACAGACACTGCAATATCCTGCCATAACCCACTGAATGTACTGGGGAAGAGTGTAAACTACAATGTAAACTATAATCCATGAGGTGCAGCAGTGCTCTAAAATGTATTCACCAAATGCAATTAATGTGCCACAATGATGAAAGAGGTTGATGATGTGGGAAGAGTGGGGGGTGCAGTGTGGGGTATGTGGGAACCTCTTACATTTTTTAATGTAACATTTTTTGTGATCTATGCACCTTAAAAAAAAAAGACAATTTAATAAATAAAGGAAGATAAGCCTCCAGATGACATAAAGGAGTTGAGACAACTAATCACAGATGTTCAAAGAAATCTCCTTAATAAATTCAATGAGATGGCTAAAGAGATTATGGACATAAAGAAAACATTGGGCTTTCTGCTCTAGAGCTCATGAGACAGAAATCAAGAAAACATTGGGGGAATCAGACTTGGCTCAATGGATAGAACAGCTGCCTATCACATGGGAGGTCCAGGGTTCAAACCCAGGGCCTCCTGACCTGTGTGGTGAACTGGCCCATGCGCAGTGCTGATGTGTGCAAGGAATGCCGTGCCATGCAGGGGTATCCCCCACGTAGGGGAACCCCATGCACAAAGAGTGCGCCCCTCAAGGAGAGCCACCCTGCACGAAAGAAAGTCCAGCCTGCCCAGGAGTGGCACTGCACACAGAGAGCTGATGCAGCAAGATGACACAACAAAAAGAGCCACAGATTCCAGGTGCCACTGACAAGAATACAACAGAGAAGAACACACAACAAATGGACACAAAGAGCAAACAACTGGGGAGGCTGGGGAGAGAAATAAATACAAATAAATCTTAAAAAAAAAAGAAAACATTGGATGAGCACAAAGAAGAATTTGAGAACATACACAGGAAAATAGCAGATCTTATGGGAATGAAAAGCGCAAAAAATGACATTAAAAAAACACTGGAATTATATAATAGCAGATTAGAAGAGGCAGAAGAACGGATTGGTGAGGTTGAAGAAATGGCTTCTGAAAGTAAATGTACAAAAGAAAAGATGAAGAAAAGAATGGAAAAAAATTGAACAAGGTTTCAGGGAACTAAATGACAGCAAAAGGCATGCAAACATACGTGTCATGGGTGTCCCAGAAGGAGAAGAGAAGGGAAAAGGGGCAGAAGGAATATTTGAAGAAATAATGGTAGACAATTTCCCAACCCTACTAAAGGACATAGATATCCATATCCAAGAGGCACAATGTACTCTCCCATCTGAAAAAATCCAAATAGACCAACTCTGAGACACATACTAATCAGAATATCAAATGCCAAAGACAAAGAGAGAATTCTGAGAACAGCAAGAGAAAAGCAATGCATAACACGTAAAGGATACCCAATAAGATTAAGTGCTGTTTTCTCACCAGAAACCAAGAATGCAAGAAGACAGTGGTGTGATATATTTAAGATACTACAAGAGAAAAACTTCCAGCAAGAATCTTATATCCAGCAAGACCGTCTTTCAAAAATGAGGGTGAGTTTAGAATATTCACAGATAAACAGAAACCAAGAGAATTTCTAACCAAGAAAACAGATTTTCAGGAAATACTAAAGGGTGTGCTAGAGCCTGAAAAGAAAAGAAAGGAGAGAAAGGCCTAGAAGAAAAGTCTAGAAATGAAGATTATATCAATAAAACTAAAAGTCTCAAAAAAGTGGTGAAAATAAAACATGACAGATAAAACTCAAATAGTCAGGAATAAACTAACGATATAAAACACTTGTATTCAGAAAACTGCAACTCAATGTTAAAATCAAAAAAGGCCAAATAACTGGAAGAACATCCCATGTTCATGGACTGGAAGATTAAATATCATTAAGATGTCAACTCTACTCAAATTGATATACAGATTCAATGCAATCCCAAAAAAAAGTCCACCACCATTTTTTTTAATTGAAGACATGATTATCAAATTTATTTGGAAGGGTAAAGGGTCCTGAATAGCCAGAAACATCTTAAAAATGAAAAGCAAACTCTCTAGACTTTGAATTATATAATGCCTAGATATAGTGGTAAAAACAGCATGGTACTGGCATAAAAACAGACACATAGACCAAAAGGAGCAAAATTGATAGCTCAGAAACAGACCTTCACAGGTATGACCAAGTGATTTTTGACTAGCCTGTCAACCCCACAGAGCTCGGGCAGAACAGTCCCTTTAACAAATGGTGCTGAAAGAACTGGATATCCATAGTCGAAAGAAGGAAAGAAGACCCCTATCTCATACCTTATCCAATAACTCAAAATGGATAAAAAACCTAAAAATAAAACCAATAACCATAAAGCTTCTAGAAGAAATTGTAGGAAAGTAGCTTCAAGACCTGGTGGCAGGTGGTGGATTCTTAAAAGAGATCAGAAGAGGACTGAGATGGACTACTAATGTTTAATGTATGTAGTAGTTTTAATTAGCTTTACTGTAAAAGTATGGAAATGTACAGAGTGGATGGTAACAAATAGTTAACAGCTAGTTTATAAATGGGGATGTGGCTGAAAATGGTAGTCTAGGTATGTAAATGCCAATGAACAGAATGATAGAGAATATTGTAGGAACAGAATAGCACTGTAAATCAGGAGGTGGATGAGAACTGTGGTTGATGGTACAGATGCAAGAGTGTCCTTTCTTAGCTAGAGCAAATGTACATCACTTACAGGGTAGTGGGAAAGTGGAGAAGCATGGGAAAAATACAGCTGGAGTGACCTATAGAGTGTGGTTAGCACTAATAATGTAATATTCCTGCATCTATGTCAAAGATGTACTGTGTTGATAATGGGGCAGTATGGAAAATGTGTGCCAAATGTATGCTATGGATGTGGTAACAAAAAGATGATATTATATTATTAGTAACAAATGTTCCAGCACAGTGTGGTGTGTTAATAGAAGGGGTGTTGTTTGGGAATTCTGCACATGTGCATGATTGTTTTATAAGTTTACAGCTTCTATCATAAAAATTTTTAAAAATAAAATAAAAAATAGGGTGGTTTGGGGGAAAATACATCAAATATTAAGGACTATAATTAGTAGTAAGATTTTGACAATATTCTTTCATAATTTGTAACAAACATCTCACGACATTGCAGGGTATTGGTGGAGAGTTGATGTATGGGACCCCTGTATGATATTATGCATGTTTGCTTCGTGTTCACAACTTTTACTGTACACTTATTGTTTATGTATGTTCATATATAAATGATATAATAATAATGGGGGGGTTGGGGGAAAATACTTTGGTAGTAGTAATATTTTGACAATGCTCTTTAATCATTAGTTAAAAAGGTTTAACAACAATGCAAGATGTTAGTGGTGGGGGGAGGTGCAAGAGTCCTCTATGATGTTACATATGTTTGTTTTGTAAGTTCACAACTATTACTGCACACTTATTGTTTATGTATATGTATGTATGAGTAATATACTTGAATAAATTTAAGAAAAATAAAAAAATAAAAGAAAATACCTTTACTGCATAACCAAGGGCAGCAGGTGTAGCAGATTCTGGCACAGTGCTGACCAAGTCTGCATCCACAGGTGCTTCAATTGCCAACTGCTGACCACAACGGTATCTGACTGTGTAAACCATTTGGTCTGGTATGTTTGGAAAAGAGATTATTTTACTTGATATGATAGGACATGACATTGCTAGTATAAAAACCTAGTTTTCCTAGGATGGTTCAGATTGAGTATGAAAAAAAGCAAGTTGTACAAAAACACTAAAGTGGGAAAATGTTTGACAAACTTCGGAAGGCTTATCTTTCAGAACAGGCTCTTAAGGGTGTACGGAATTGGATTTATAATATCTGGCATTGTAAGAACTTTGTAAATTATTAGATGATTCAAATAGTCATAAAGTAGCAAACTGACTATAACTTTTTAAAGAATCTGACCTGAATACAAATGTGAAATTCCTGATCCTTTACACTAAAAGAAAAAGAAAAAGAAAATCCAAGAATTGAATGAAAGGGGAAATTAGTGATGTTATAACTTGTAGGTTAGGCCACATATCCAAAACATATAACTATGTGCTTTGAAAAACTAGGTAAATCTCTGGGCCAAGAACTGCCAGGTATCAATGAGATAAATACAAGTTATATCAGCAATATCAAAGAAAAGAAATTTTCTTACCTTCAAATATACTATCTGGTCTAGCAAAATAAACATATTCAAATATACAAAAAGCCATTGGGTTTCCTTCAGACCTTGATATAGTATCAAGAGTTTGGACATTATATTTGGATATTTTCACAATTTCTCCAGGCCGGACTTCACGAAAATATCTTGGTAAACAATTTAAAGAAAGAAAGCTTTTAATAAACTAGCCCTCCAGGTTGAGAATAACACCTTTTATATTATAAAGTACATATTAAGCCCCCAATCCCCTTATAGAGAGAAAAAAGGTTTAGCTTAACATAAAGTTTAGAGAAAACATAAGGCACAGCATTTATAAATGTTTTCTTGAACATCAAAAAGAAAACTTTTTTCATATAAAAATCTAAAGAGGGAAGCAGCTGTGGCTCAAAGACTTGAGCTCCTGTTTACCATTTGGAGGACCTGGGTTTGATATCTTGGACCTCCTGGTTAAAAAAAAAAAAAGGTGTTCTAGACCTGTGCAGTGTGGAGAGGCACAGGCCCCCGTGAAGCAGCGCACCAAAAAGACAATGATGGAACCAGAGAGGGAAAAAAAAAATCAAAAGAAAAACCTCTATGAATGCAGAAAAGCTACTATACTGAATGAAGTAAAACTTACCTTGCCCCAATAGATAAAAAGCTACAAGATTCTGAAGATATCACCCATCCTTCTGTTTCTGAGGATTTTTTCTCTGTAAATCACAATACAATAAATTCAGTGAGTACAATCAAGAAATTTTAAAAGATGTTACCTATTCAAGTGAGCAATTAACTACCAAATAGATAAATAGAAAAACTCACAGAATACCCATTTCTATGACTTTAAGAACACAGATTTTCATTTGGCTTGGCCAAATATAAAATGATCTTTCAAAATTCTTTCTAAGATTAAGACTCTATGGCTTGAATAAGATATAAGTCCAATTAAAAGGAAATTTCTAGTGTAGAAATGAAAAAGCTCGGCAAAGGATATAAAGAATCAATTTACATAAGAAAAAATAGGAATGCCCAATAAATACATGAAAAAATGTACTTTAAAAACAAAGAATACCATTTTTTTCTGTTTTACCTACCCCTTCTTCACCCATAACATTCTCATATCTAAAGATTTCAGGTATGCCAGCAGTAAAAAAATGACTGTGCTAAACATTAGGAAGTTTTATCCCTTCTGAAGTTCATTACCTTTTTCATTTATATCAGATATAGGTATAAGACGACCAATGCACAGAGGCCGGTTTCCATAAGGATCTCGGACTGCATATATAACATCTTTGTGCATAATAAGCAGGGAATATGCTGTAGGTGCCTCCTTCATTAAGTTTTTAATCCTGAAATTAATGAAACTGAGTGAATAAACTTCAGTTACAAACACATATACCAGAGATGCAAAAGTTTAGTCCAAGTTTATTTATAGTTACCTTGCTACCCAGTCTGGGGTGTCATCTCGTTCCTGAGGAGGGGTATATGCCAGTAATTGGGTAATCATTTCACTATCAGAACTTGTCGACAGACCAATACCATGACGCAGAAGCTATTTAAAAAGGAGAAAAGTCTAATCATCAGAGGGGAAGCTTCACCCCAACTCCTCACCCAGTGGCTCACCATAATAAAAAGGAAATCAGGCATTCTCTTGATGCTCAGTTATGAAAATCTTGCATTCCACAAATGGTATGTGTATACTAATGACTGAGAATCACTGCTAGAGGCAATGACAAGTGTGCTTTAGGAGATACACAGAAAAGCTTTTGAAAACTAAGTTTAAAGGAAGGTAAACCTGTAATGGGTGGCAGTGGTGGGGAAGGGTAGCCAGGGCTTTTTCTCCCTCAACACGCCTGATGAAGAGGACACATTCCACAAGAAAGAGCGGCAAATTCCAGTACTGACTCTAATGCTAGGTTTGGTGCTTAACCATCCTGATTATCACTTAGACAGAAGAGAGGAAGTGACTATATTAAATAATTAAATATAGACGATGTATTAATACCAGTTCAGTGTACTCTATGATGATTAGAGGTTCTGAATAAGAATAAGGACAAGGGCATCACTCTTAACAGGCATAGACTGGAGGCTACAGAACGCAACAGAACATTTTCAAAAGACAGCTAAATGTAGAGGTGAAGCCTAAACTCTGGGTAAGGAGTTATGTCTAGAATTAATGACCTAGAAATTGATTGGAAATGAACTCACTAGTGAGCACTAAGTGGTGAGGTTTAAGTAAATTTACCTCATATTTATCTTTGTGTGATTACCTGGATTTTAAATGAATCGTTACACTCTTTCTTTGGGTGAAAGAAAAGGGTATTCTCTTCAACCTCTGTACTAAGGGGATGATAGTGCATGCATGTTGTGAGGGACCATCCTACTACTAAATACCAGCTGGTTCTGAGGTCACCATACCAAGAACCTAAGAAACCTGACATCAATTAATGAACAGCTAGAATACATAAGAAGCTATCAAAAATAGAAAAAGACACCACACACTTCAAAAAGGAAGAGGAAATGATTGATGAAGACATAGGCACCAATCTGACACCACTAACACAGAAAACTCCCAACATGCCATGAAAGAAGAGTATAAGTAAATTCTTTGCCCCTTCTCCCAGGTAAATTTTAGTTTCCCATGATTATTTCCAAAATATATTTGTCACCTTCAAGTTCATGCTTAATTTTCTTATGCTTTGAACATGGGGAATAAGTTAAACAGATGCTAAGAATCCATAAACTCCAATTTGTCTGTGCTTTCGCCATTCAACCACAAATCAACTTTTCCAAATTTCCACTCTAACGCAGTGCATCAGAATCACCTTGGGAGCATATAAAAACGCAGATTCTCAGCACTTCCCCTCCTCCAGATACTGGGGTGTTATCTTGGAATCTGTAATAATAGCAAGTATTCCAGGTAATTCTGATGCAACTCTATTTTGCAGTTAGACAACAGGTGGTGACAATTAGAAAATGCCCTTTACCAAGATCCTCAATAAATTCTTTTCATTAATTAATCCCAATAGTGAGAAAAGCACTTAAACAAACAAACACACACACACACACACACTTACCTTTTTCCTTAATCGGGCAGCATTAACCAATTCGCCATTATGTGCCACGGCTATTTTCCCATGAAGTGTTTCAACAACAAAAGGCTGACAATTTTCTAATTCACAGTTTCCTGTAGTAGCATACCTTGTATGTCCAATTCCAAGATTTGAAGTATATAATTTCTTTAAATTGTCTTCTGTGAAGACATGATTTACGAGGCCCATACCCTTGCAAAATCAAAAGTAAAAATGCATTTTAGCGGGAAGCGGATTTGGCTCAACTGACAGAGTATCTGCCTACCATATGGGAGATCCAGGGTTCAAACACAGGGCCTCCTGACCTGTGTGGTGAGCTGGCCCATGCGCAGTGGGGATGTGCACAAGGAGTGCCGTGCCATGCAGCGATGTCCCCTGCACAGGGGAGCCCCATGTGCAAGAAGTGCGCCCCATAAGGATATCTGCCCTGCGTGAACAAAAGCACAGCCTGCCCAGGAGTGGTGCTGCACACATGGAGAGCTGACGCAACAAGATGACACAACAAAGAGACACAAATTCCAGTGCCACTGACAAGAATGCAAGCAGATATAGAAGAACACAGAGAGCGGACAACAGGCGGGGAAGGGGAGAGAAATAAATAAAAAGTAAATCTTTAAAAAAAAATTCATCTTAGAGAAAACAGAAAATGGTATGGCTAGCAAATAATAAAAGCTCTGCTGGGCCCTTTGCTTCGGCAACACCAAGTTAGACAATACAGTTGTCTTAATACCTGTTTTTCAGAATTCTAATCTTAAAATACTATCACCGGGAAAGAGATACATCCAAATTTGACAAATTTTAGATAAAAAGTTGTGAATGTCTGATCTAAAGAGTATATTACTTCTAATTGCAAATGATTTCTTCAACTCCCTAACCCCCCTATATAAATTATCTGGTTATTATTACCTTTATAATCATTTTTTTAAAATGTTCAAATACCTTGTGTGTTTTGAATGTTGGCACTGTATTTCCATCACTGGTCACAATACCAGCACTCTCCTGACCCCTGTGAATATAAAAAGTTATCAATGGTTAAATTAGCATAATTGGTAAGTTTCTTAAAGATACTTTTTTCAACAAAGCGTCCATGAACTCTGTCTGACAACACACTCAGTGCTACATTACTAGTACCTTCTACATTCAGAATCAGTACATTTTATTGACTTTACTAATGACTAGAATAGAAGCAGATGGTATTGTTCTAACTACATGCCAGGCACTGTGCTAAGCACCTTATTACAAGAATGATTTGATTTGGTTTTCATGCCAATCCTATGAAGTACTATTATGACTATCCTCATTGTACAGATAAGGAAACTAAAAGAAAAATAAGTTAAGCAACTTCCCATTGTCATACAGAGCAATGTAGTATAGCCAGGGTTAGGACTCAGACAATCTGACTCTAGAACTTGTGCTTCTTTTTTTTTTTTTTTTAATGATTTTGTCTTAATTTTTAAAATATTACATTTAAAAAATATGACTACCCCCTAGAACTTGTGCTTCTAATCTTTGTACTTATGACCCCCAAATAAGGTCTCAACGAGATGAATATGTAGATATAAATGAAACAATATACAAAAAACTGGTAAAATGCTTAATTCTGATTACTGGAAATGTAAATAACATTTATTTTTTTTTGCTTTTCTGCATTTTCTAAATTTTCTCCAGCAAGTATCTTTCACTTTTACTATCAGAAAAAAAGTAAATGTTGTTTTTAAAAACCCTAAATTGACCTTGTACCCATTCTGCTTCCCATACCTGTATTCTGTTTCCTGCATTAGTGTTCTTAGGTGATGACACAGAGAAGAAATCCAAAAGATAAGATGGAGGTAGGGTAATACAGTTAAGTTAAAACTTAAAGAGGTTCTATGGGGAGCCTGTGTAGGTCAGTGGCTGAGTGATGGCTTCCCACAGATGAGGTCTATAAATATTAGATATACATATACTGACAAATTGTTTCAAAGAATATGTGTATCAGAGTAGAAATATTTTACTATATCTGTATGTATACATCAATAATTGTTAATACATGGGTCTGAGTTACTTGGTAAAAATATTAAAAATTACAAAATTACATATTGCAATTGTTTAGGCATTTTAATAGCAAGATAAACGACAGCATATTAAATGTATTTGCAAAGTAAAATCTAAAAACTCAAATGGAAATTATTTTACTTTAATGCATTAAATACTAAAGATAGACACAATATTATATAAGCTTTAAGAGTAAATAAATTGTGATTTAGGATTTATTTAGTGAAATGATTTAGTCTTAAATTAATTGACGCTAGAAGAATAGGTGATTCATGTCAGACAGAAAGTCATTAAAATATTGTTAAGTTATAAACATCAGTGCAGAAACCACCTCTGCCAACCATTTCCAAAATAATTTTAAAAATCAACAATCATTTGGTAAAATAGAGTAAATTATGTAAGAAAAGAAATACACACCAAAAAAATGGTTTCTTTCTTTTGGTGTTGTCTCAAGGGTAATTCTTTCTTAAAGAAAGAAATAAGCTTAGGAATCATTTTGATCCAAGCTGCTTTAATCACAAAGCCTGCTCATTTGGCAGTTTCTCAAGTTACTCCCCTCGGGCGGCTTGAACCAGTTAAACTAGATCCTTTCCGCTCAGCAGAGCTTATTGACAACCAGCCGTCTGGTTTCCTAGGAAACAAAACCTTGGCTAGAAATAGTGAATCATTTCCAGGTCACTTTCAACATGGAGAGTGGAGCAGGAAAGCACTGGACTGAGGAGGAGGTTAAAGCTTTGCTAAGTGTCTGGGCAGAAAAAAATATACGAAAACAACTTTATGGAACACTAAGAAATAAAGGAATATTTATTTACATTGCTAAAAGGCTGCAAGCATTAGGAGTATACAGAGATTGGAAACAGTGTCGGGCAAAGTACAAAAATCTCAAATATGAATACAGAACAGTTAAATATGCCCACAACTCTGGAGACAGCTCTAAAACTATGAAGTTCTTCCATGATTTGGATGTGATCCTGCAGTATGAACCTGCCACACAATTAACGGAGAAGGATGCAAATGGCAGGCGCCTGGCAACGCTCAACCCAAGTACAGCCCCAGAGAAGACTGAAGGTAAAAAGGAAAAGTACTATTCTCTTGTTTTTACCTAACGAATTGTAAGAGCACAGAACATTTAAGGCCATATGATACATATGGCCGGAAATATCAAGGTTGAGAGGAAAAAAAACAACAAACTATTTTGCACAGGGTAAAAATTAATTTAAAAAAAAAAAAGGTTACTACTACCACTTCTTG
Source organism: Dasypus novemcinctus (assembly GCF_030445035.2). Taxonomy (NCBI): domain Eukaryota; kingdom Metazoa; phylum Chordata; class Mammalia; order Cingulata; family Dasypodidae; genus Dasypus; species Dasypus novemcinctus. The sequence continues at coordinate 151,439,455 of NC_080673.1, read as the reverse complement.
AAAAAATACATTAAAAATGACATTAACTGCTAGTGCAAACTGCTTCTTTGGCATGTCAGAAATGCCTTTAAAATATGGACTGGGTTCTGAAAATATTTCAGGTTTTAATTTTATAAGAGCTTCAAAAACAAAAAAATCCAAAATACTACTCAACTATTACTGTTCCACAGCTCTAAACAAGATAGTACTTTCTGCTCTACTTAAATGTTCCCACTTGACTAATTTATAAATAAAAGTACTAAAATGTGCAGTAATGATAAATACTTCTTTATTACTCATTGGAAAAACAGCTCAATTTTAGGAGGAAGTAAAAAAAAATTAATAGGTTAAAGGATTTAGAGATTAAAACAAGGTTCTTGACCTGCTGGGTTAAGCCCAACACTAGTTACATAGGGCTTGCTGATTGTCTGTAGAAGTGCTTGCATCACTAGGCAAAGTGGGGAGTAACAGCAGTAATGAGATTTCTTCCACAGCCAAAGTCTTACAGATGCTGTTTTTAAGAGCAGTTGTTCAATTCCAAGTACCTGTAACAACTGTCTATGTGCACCATGTGCAAAGCACTGAGCTTCACGCAGTTAGAGAATGAAACCTAGAGAAAAGAGGGAATCCATGAATAAATGTAACATCTGAGAGAAAATGTAAAGTGGCATAATAAAGGTACCAAAAGAGAAGTGGGTGGAAAGAGATTATATTTGGATTAATTTGGATTAGCTGAACTTCCTGTTTAAAACTCAATAATCACATGGTAAAAATCTACTCCCTTTACATTTCTGATACTAAATAACGACAGGTTGGCTTGATGTAAAAGATGTGGATGCTAATATCCCAACTTCCCAGACTTTCACCTACCCCATGGCTCCAAACTCCTCAGAGCCAGTATTTACAACTCTACATGTATGCTTTTCTTAAAGTTCTGATAGCCAGCAAATTTTATTTGCTAGTCTAGCAAAGGAGGTCAGTGGCCTAAGGGCCCCAAACCAAAGGCCTCCCTGATTTTGAGGATTTTAGGGTTTTTATGGATTCAAAGAGGGGAAGGGAGAATGGCTACTTCACAATAGTAAGTATAAACCAGGATGAGCCTAGTTTTGAAATAACCATTAACAAAGGTGAGGCCGATCTAACCAGTTTATTTCAGGTTTGGCTATTCTATAATACACTAGAAAAATAAGGGGGTAAAAAGCAGTTATATAATGATTTTATAATCATAATCAGTTGTTAATTCTTAAATCTTGGTTACAGTTTCTCAAACCCCCAATTCTAATTCAAATTCTATCTCTACCCCTCCTAAATTTGATCCTCCTATAAAATGTTTACAATTTGCAGTCATTTAAATAGAAACCTTTGGGATATCCTTGACCTTTGATCAGCTACTAAGTCCTTTAAAAAAATCTACCTCTAACATATTTCATAATTTTTGTCTCTGCTCTATTCCCATTTCCATCACCTAGAACTTCATCATTTCTCACATGGAATATTAAAATAGACTCTCATTTGGCCTCCCTTATTTTTAGCCTCTTGCAATTCACCTTTGACAGTGCTATTTAAAATTTTTAAGCATAGAATTACAAACTCATTAACATTGTTTGCATTTTTAAAAACCTTTAAATTATATCCAAAATTAATTATCATTTAGGATTAAATGTTACCTTTAATGGTACCATAATACTTTATTGAGGGCAAACACTACAGTTTAAGTCTTTGTCAACATTCTGCAAACAGTGCTGCAATCAATGCATTTTGTCCATACCTAACATTATTGCTTTAGGATAGACTAATAGAATTTTAATTACTGGGTTGGGGGGTGGGATATGATTACTTTGAAACATATTGCTAAAATAACTGCTTTCCAAGGAACTAGTACCGTGAACGTACATTTTACAGAACCCTTGTCATATAAGATTATGGCGTGGGACTAGGGGAGGGGTTTTGCTAATTTAATAAACAGTGGGGTCTATAATGGTATATGCTATCAATAACTATTTTTTGCATTTTCTTGAATACTAGTGATGTGAAGCATTTTTCTATAAATTTAGTCACTTTTATAAATTGATTATTCATGACAATGGGGGGACGGTTCTTAAAAACCTGACTTCATCTGGCTTAAAATTTTGGCTGATTTTTATTTGACCTATAGAATTAAAAGGTGTTTGTAATCTAATAGTTTCTTTTCTAAGGCTTAGCAAGCCCTCCTTTTTCCTAGTCTTATTCATTGATAACGTCTTCTGGCTTTTCTATGGTGGAGCCAAGAGAATTTTTATTGGTGTATGGTAAGTTGAAGAAAGGAAAATGAATGTGCCTTTTCCACTGCTGGGATCAACCTTGTGCACGTGGTAAGGCAGATGATCTGGTCCCCTCGGTTAGGCTGCAAGTAGCCCCCAATCTTGGCAAAGGACCCAAATATACCTTTGACCAATCAATTCTAACAGGCTCCATGTCTAGGCTATTGTAATCCTCCAAAAAGTCAGAAAACCTTTAGCCTACTGCTGCCGCTCCACATTCCTTCTGTTACTATCAGGAGTTTTGGTTTAAAATCTCCAGGGCACAGTGCCCCTGCATATGATTATGGGATTCACAATAGCATCGATCAATTTAAGAAAAAATTCCCTGAAGAGACTGGGGAGAGAGCTCTTCTGATTTACCTCTCCTTGTACGATGTTCAGCTCCAGGCCCTTTCCATGGATATAAAACTAAGTCCTAAACCAGAAACAGAATAATAGCAAACCTTACCTCTCTTTATTGCTTTTATGATCAAGCCTAGAATGTTAAATGACCTGGGTATATCATATCTTCTGCATTTCTCTCAAAAAAATAACTTTTAAGGAACTTCAGATTTTTCTTTTCCCAATTACCCCAAGGAAAACGAATCCATGTTCCCAATTAAAAGTAAAACATTAGTTGTATAACTGCAATTCAGCCTCAAGTAATTATGAAAACTGATTGAAATTTTTTGACGATTTTAATTTTGAGTAAATATAGAATTTTGCCATTTGCAAACAGAAGGGATTCTGTAATTCTCATATTTATTTTTCATTTGTTTTCCTATTTTAATAAAGGGAATCCCTGATATCTGTAAGATGCTGATATATAGCATTTCTTTCCTTTGTATTCCTTAGCATTTGGAGCACAATTTAGATTAATTTCTGGAAAGTATAATATGTATCAATAAGCTACATAAAATATATATGAACTTGAAATTACATTTGATCATATTTGCTAATAAAGCAAGAATTTTCTAATTAACTATATTTCATTCTAGGAAACACCTATCCCTCTTATATTACTAGTGCAACATCATTTACCAACTGACTACTATGTTAAAAGCACTTCACATACAGATACTAAATAAAATACCACTTTAAAAATGTAATTTAATTTGAAAGCTAACCACAACCATTTCTTTCCTCTAGAAACTTAAAAAATAATAATAAACTATTCTAATAAAAGTTCAAAATAAGCCATGTCAATGGAAAGGAAATTAGGTTTCTTTATATACATAAATATATTTAACACTTTGTTACAAACTATGTCTATTGCAAATATACCATCTTCCAGAATTGGATCAAATTCAGCTCAATCCACTGCATGATCAATCCAATTTGTGTTCTCCTTAGTGCTTATTTCCAGAAGGAACATTGTTCTCTTTTCAGGTAAAATGTCAGCTGCATTAGAAGATGAGGAAAGCATCTCAAGAAATCCTTTACTCTTGGTTTCTCATGTCAGAGCAATGGAACTAGGTATAGTATGATGGGCAAAAATATAATAAAACTGATGCAATTTCAAATTGGAAAGTAAGACTGGTTTCCAAGAAAAAAATGAATGATTTTTCCTTGTTAAAACACTTATGATTAATTTCTATTTTCCCCTTTTCAGCAACTTACACTGAAAAAAATTATATCTAAAACAAATGATTTATTTAACAACATGTAAACTGCTTAGAAGTATTAGCCCATTAATTTCCAACCTTTATTCTTTAAATAGGTAAGAAATTCAATGGCTAAAACTGCACATAATTTTGCTTAGCCCTTCGCTCATGAGTAGTAGTGGTTCTCAGTCCTCAGTGCACACTAGAATCACAGGGGGGGGGGGGGGGGGCGGGGAGTCAGTGGGAAGCAGCACCAGAGGTGTGGTTTTTAAAAGCTCTCCAGGGGACCCCAACATGTAGCTGACGTAATCATTAGATAAAGGAAAAGGAAGGCAAGGAGTTAAATTGTTTGTACCTGTGTGTTAAAAAAAAAAAAAAACCCGAAGAATTATCTACAGTGAGCCATTTTTTAATATAACCATATTGCTTCTACATCTAAATGTTAGAAAATTACATACTCAACTTTCACAATATACTGATATACACCCTACATACTAAAGGAGTAGAGTAGAAGAGAAAGAAATGATTAAGATGAAAGATCAATAAAATGAGACTAATTAAAAACACAACTTTATCAAAGCCAGTCACTGTGATAATAATTAACAGATTCGGGTCCTGTACTTATTTTTCCCATTAGTTTAAGAGAAAGCTAAGGTATGATTTGTCATTTCATCTCCTATAGAGAAACTTAATTTAATAATGTTTTATCCAACTATTTATCTTGCCTGATGCATTAACCCATATGTCTCTTTCCTGATACAGGTAATGCTACATCAATAATGGAACCCCTTAATAATCTGCCTTTTATTCCAACTGTAGCAAATGAAGGAGGAAAACATTGGACTGTGCCAGAAGTCAGGGCTCTAATAGGCATCTGGGCTGATAAAAGTATACAACAACAACTAGAGGGGACAGTGAGAAATAAAAGAATATTTGAACAGATTGCTGCCAAGCTTCAGAAATTTGGAATAGAGAGAGACTGGAAGCAGTGCAGAACCAAGTACAAAAACCTAAAACATGAATACAAGATTGTAAGAACAGCTCAAGACCTAGGCATGACAAAGAGTATGAAATTTTTTACTGAGTTGGATGCTATTTTAGGACATAATAAAACAGAAAAATGGCAAGAACAGGAATTCCAAGATGGAGATCAAGTCACAGAATGTGCCAATGTAAAAACTGAAGCAGACCAGACAGGTAGGAAAGTGAAGATAAGTCTCCTTAGCACGATGTTACATCAGATTTAAGTTCAGTAGCATGATAAAATGAAAACCGTCTAAAGTAGGTTTCATTATATGCTATATTGCTGAATTAATTGTGAAACAGATTTAATGTACATTTGATCTCCTCTAGAACATAGAGAAGAGTAAAGGTTGAGCACAAAGTTATATAAAAGGAGGAAATCAACTGGATTTTTTGCATAAAATTAAAAAAAAAAGACCAGTTTTAATAAAGAAAATATGCAACCCCAGATGGCAGAAGTTAAAGCAAGTTAAAGCCAAATGTGGTAAAACTGAGTGAATAGAAGGACAATGTAGTCCTAATTCTAAGAGTATGCACACGTGTGTCTTAGGGGGAGGAGAGGAGGAAAAGGAGGGGATGACAGAGAGCTAAGGATTGGAAAACTGAGGGTAAGAAGTCCCAAAATATTTCATGAGTGGACAAGAGAAGTAACTGCCTGCCAGAGAGCTCTATCTCTGTCTCATTAAAAATACAATGTATGATGACTAGAGATAATGTACCTCAACAGCAGTGGCATGATGATGTTCAAACAGTGATTGCTGGAGATGCAGATGAAAATGACTCTATCGGTAATATATCCAAAGGGCTAATAGTAAGAGATTATATATACCAGATAACTATAGTAACCATAAGACAGAAAAGATGGTTAAGTGTGGGGAATCTAAATTACAGAAAAGCAAACGACCACAGTATTTAGTATCAGGTTCATTCCAAAAGGGGGAGAAAAAAAATACATTAAAGAGCTTAAAACACAATTTTGAAAGTGACTGAAAAACAAACCACTATATATCCCATTATGTTCATACAGTCATTGCTGGAAATGCAGCTGAAGGTGACTCAATCAGTAATATGTCAGAAGATCTAAGAGATACAGGTAGGAAACAAAGTCCTGACACAGGTAAAACAATATTTTTTGTTTTGTGTGTGTGTGTGTGTGATGTTAAATTAAGAAAAGCAGAATGTTATACCATTATGTGAAGTACTGCTAAGTAATACTTATAAAATACAACCACAGAAGGTGCACACTGTTAATAGTGTTCCCCAGGCTGCTGCTCACAAAGGACAGCAGCATCAGCATCACCTGAGAATGGGTTCAGAGCGTAAATTCTCAGGCTCCTTCCTGTTTTTAAGAAGCCCTCCAGATAATTCTTACGTTTGATCAAGTTTGAGAATCTAAGTATTTATGGTATTGGATTCAAATGGGAGAGGGGCAGGGGTTGGATCACCAAGCCTCTAAGCAGAAGACTAGCTCCCCAAAAGGCCTACAACATATAGCCTTTTGGGTCAAAACCTTCATAAGACCTTGGAAAATTTGAACAGATAAGTGCTGATTTAACAACCTAGGTAATCATATTCCCCACACTCTTGGTTAAAGTCTTTTTATGATTTATTAGCTGTAAAAGATTAAAAGCTGTGAGGGAGAAAGAAAAGCTGCACATTGAAAACAGAAATTAAGGAGACTAGTACCTAGGAACATGCTGCTGACTGGGGCTATGGGAGTGGGAAAGAAAGTTCAGGGATACTTTGGTTTCTCAGGGTACTGTGGCAATGACCCTTGTCATTAAGTAACTCTTATTCAGATTAGTATACTGTAAATAGAAAGATTTCCATGAAAAAAAAGTGAACAGCTTTAGCATTCCAAGGATTTTAACTTATTACTGTTGTGGAAAACTCACTTTTGAAAATATGAAACAAAGATTTACAATCACTCTAAAAATTAATTTAAACTTTCAAGATAATAAAAGCAAAGGCATAAACCCACAAGGATCCCAGCAGCTAAATACATATGAAAAATATATACGTAGGCAAGGATTTTAGGCATTCCTGCAATAAGTATTTATTAATGCACAAATCAGCCATCCCCTATTTAGAAAGGTAAAGTATAATGGTATAGATATTTATCTTCAGAAAAAAAAATCAAACCAAATGTCCTTTCTTTGGGGAAAAAAAAATGATGGATGCATTCATGTAAAAATAACAGTGGATAAGGTATTGCAATTGGAGTTGTCTTTGCTCCATGCTATTAACGTCGACACCTGGTCATAAAACTGACTCACCAAAATATGTTCTTTCCCATCCTAAATATATGACAAGCTTCTCTTTCTTATTTCAAATAAAAATCCAGTAGATCTCCCTGATTCCAAATATCTAGATGAGTTCTCAAATTAGAATTCCTGACTATTTTGATCTAGTAGGTTAAGGAGTAGATCCATAACCTATATATTTTTTTATGGCTGATCCTCAACTTCAACTGGAGTTGATGGCTAAGCTTTCACCTGTGATTTTGAGAATTTCTCTGTCTGTCTCTACCAGACACAGAAGAAAATAAGACAATCTTGGGGTTGAAGAGAGAAATATATAAGCTCCATCTCCATTTTGATTCCCTTCCCGGAAGAAAAATGAGCTAAATCTATTAATTATCTGACTAATAAAAGAAGTTAACCACTAGAAAGAATCACACAACTCTTAGGCTACTCCTGCTACATTAAGTAAAAAGAAACGGCCCTCCTTGTGCACATCAGCACTGTGTGGGGGCCAGCTAACCACATGGGCCACACAGGGGTGTCCCCCGCATAGGGGAGCCCCACACGCAAGGAGTGCACCCTGCAAGGAGAGCCGCCCCGCACGAAAAAAGCTCAGCCTGTCCAGGAGTGGCGCCGCACACATGGAGAGCTGATGCAGCAAGATGACACAACAAAGACAGACACAGATTCCTGGTGCTGCTGACAACAATGCAAGCGGACAAAGAACACAGAGAGCGAATGGACACAGAGAGCAGACAACAGGGTGGTGGGGGAAGGGGGGAGAAAGAGAGAGGGAAAAAAAAGAAATGGCCCATAAAAGTTGAGTAAGAGCTTCTCTGAAAAATAAATTTTATTTTTCTCCCTGGTTTGAGGCATAGGCAAGAGAGAATAAAAGGTATCAGGAAGTTACCAGAGGACAAAGGGTTCTTTTTACCTAAAAAGAAATTTGTGTTTAGCAATCTTATTCACTTGTCTCTTCTGCATAGGAGGATCAAAATTGATTTTATTCATCTCCAATATTAGTTGCCATTTACATAAGGGGAAATATCTTGGTATTCTTACAAGTCATCACTTTCTAGTTAGGACAGTCACAAGTGGCTCTATTTTAGCTGGGAGGGATGGAAACACACACAGAAGTTCTCAAAATCACAAGTGATAGACCACATTGTTCTTATAAGAATGGTCCTAAAACTTCCTATTTTCCTTTCATCTACTTCCAAAATAGAAATTTTCATTACCCTCATAATTTAACAAAAATTAGAAATAAGATGCTTAGCAGGGACATTAAAGTATTTAATGTTACTATCTCAGAAAGTATGCCAAGAATCTTATTTTCTCCAATTCACTTATTTCTTTCAAAATAACAAAAATTGGAGGGAGCAGATGTGGCTCAAGTAGTTGAGCACCTGTTTCCCACATGGGAGGTCCTGGGCAAAATGAAACGAAAAAACCAACTCAGGGGAGCTGATGTGGCTCAGTGGTTGAGCACTGGCTACCCACATATGAGGTCCCAGGTTCAATCCCCCGCCCCCGGTACTCCCCCCAAAAAAGGAAATAATCCTTTAAATACCTCCACAAATATGGCTCCCTAATCTGTTTGCTCATTGTTTTTGCTTGTTGTTTGCACTTGTTGTCTGCTTGTCTGTTTTTTCTTTAGGAGGCACAAAGCAGTGAACCCAGGACCTCCCATGTGGGAGAGGGGCGCTCAAATGATATGCCACATCCTCTCCCTGCTCGTTTGTTTTTGTTCATTGTCTGCTTGTTGTTTGTTTGCCTCCTTTAGGAGGCATCAGGAACCAAACCCGGGACCTCACCTGTGAGAGCTGGCGCTCAACTGCTTGAGTCACATCTGCTCCCTAAAACAATCTGCATACAAAATATATAACCTTAACGGTGAAATTACTGTTATCACACAAAGTAATGAACTTGAATCATCTGAAATACAATATTGTTTAGAACTTTACTTGTTAATTTTAAAGGCATAATTTTTCTAAGTGTTAATATTGATAAAACTTTGGTAAGCTTTTAAGAAGCTAAATGTTCCTCTTTCCTTAGAGGATCATAAATTTAAATTTTGCCCTCCCATATGACATCTTATTTTCTATGTACCTTATCTCTACAAACGTTCCTATTTCCCAGAAGTAGGACATGTGCTTGAGCCTAGAACTGATAGCTTTAGTTACTTGAGTAAAATCTTATTAATTCATATTTCCACTGAAATATGGCTTAAGCTCAAAGTTTACCTTGGTCTTGTGCTTTCCAAGAAGTAGCCAACCGGGTGGGGATAGGGTGGTAGAAAGATGGAGGGATGTTAGGTGTGGTTTTAAAAGAGCAACTTAAAGGATCTTTGTGGTATTGGACCTATTTGAAATCTTGACTGTGATGGCGAAGGCATGAACCTACAAAAGTGATACAATTGTTATAGTATATAATATATGTGTGCATACATACATATAGACAAATGAGCACAAGTAAAACTGGGGAAATCTGAGTAAAAGAGGTGGACTGTATCAATGCCAATATCCTGGATATGACAGTGTATTATAGTTTGGCAAAACCTGACCATTGGGGGAAACTGGGCGAAATGTATAAGGGATCTCTCTGTATTATTTCTTACTACTACATGTGAATCTACAGTTATCTCAATAAAAATTTTAATTAAAACAAAAAGTAGCCAGTAGCCACATGTAGCTACTTAAATAAAAACTCAAGTGTTTCAGTATCACTAGCCACTTTCAAGTGGTCAATAGCACATTCTGTTAGCAACACAAACACAACTTTTGCATTAAAATATACTGTTGGCAAACAGTTCTAACCATCATCCCAAGCACACCTCCCCTCAGCTGCAACAGAATAGCCAGAGACTACACCCCATCAGGCAGGGACTACAGTCCCTAATGAGCGGGAAGCAGCAATAGAAAAATGAACATGGCCCTTCACCTCCCCCTTAAGAATAAGGGTAAAAATTCTCTGAGTGGGAGGTTCAGGCAGGCTAGAACAGGGACTTGAAAGAAAAAAGGGTGCTGTAGGAAAGCACTAGGGCGATGAGGACAAAACAGTTGGTTCTGTGTATCACTCCTGCTTGTGGTGGCCCATCTTCGCCTGGGCCTGACAGTGGAAAGTCCAGCCAACAAGGGAGAAGTTGACTGCCCAAAGCTGAATACCCGAAGACAACAGATAAGGAGAAGCCCATTCTTACCCCCTCCCTGACCCCTGCTCAGGCCAGCAGACACTCAGAACCAAGAAAAAAGTTGTTTCCAATCCTTCTTTTGCATACTCAGAACCAATGAGAATGCTATAACTCACAAGTCTTCATTTACATGGGGGTGGGGTAGGGGAGGGATGGGGAGCCAACCTCAAAAAGGGCGTAGCCCCAGCCCACATCTCTCCCTTGAGCCTGCAGGCCTGTGTCACCCCTGTCTCAGATGTGTACTTTTTCTTTCTTTCGTTTTACAATAGACTCTTTACTTGTTTGCTTTAAAAAAAGTATATATATTTACACAAATACACACACTTGGCATATTTCTAAGTATATCAATACTTAGGCTCATTCATTTGGCAGACACAATCTAGGTACTAAACTGATACTGAAATTTGATGTAATTTGTTATATGTAAGGAAAATGTTAATGGAGTGCATAAGTAGAGATCTCAGACTATAGGGTTCAAAAAATCTTGGTCTCTCTTTGGTTGAACATGAGTATTCCAATGTGAGCCACCTTAAAAAGTGCAAAATATCCTACGTCATCTGCTGTTTGTAGCAAACATTAAAAATATTATAACGCACCACATAGTGACATTTTACATGTTAAGTTAGCAAGACATTTAAGGTCTTTCACTCAGGCTCTTCCTCACCTAGTTTTTAGAGAAACATTAGTAAACTAATTAGTAAACTAATGTTTCTTGATGCACAAAATACAACTCTAATATCCAAATGCATAAACATATTTACAAATGCAGTACAGTTCACACTCCTTAGTTGTTTTATAAGTTCTCATAGGTATTACTTCAAAAACCTCCACTCTTGAGCTGGCTTCACTTTACCTCTTTTCTATTCAACCTCCAAAAACTTTTTTTTTTTTTAGATATAATTCATATAACATTAAAATTCACTATTTTAAAGTGTACAATTCAGTGATTTTTAGATACTCACAATGTTGTAAATCCATAACCACTATCCAATTTCCTAACATTTTCATCACTCCATAAAGAAACCCCATACCTTTTAACAGTCACTCCTATTTTCCATTCTCCCAGCCCCTGGCAACCACTCATCTACTTTCTATCTCTATGGATTTGTCTATACTAGACATTTCACATAAATGGAAACATATAGTATGTGGTCTTTTGTGTCTGGCTTCTTTCACTTAGATTAATGTCTTCAAGGTTTATCCTTATTATGAAGTATTAGCACTTCATTGCTGTTTATGGCTGATCTATACATTATATTTATCCATTATTTGCAGTAGATAGATATTTGTTGTGTTTCCACTTTAGGGATATGATGAATAGTGCTGCTAAGCACATCCATGTACAAGTTTTTATGTGAACACATTTTCATTTTTTTTTTTTTTTTTTTGGTATGTACTTAGTATTTGCAAAGCCACTGGAATATATGGTAACTGCTTTTTAACTTTCTGAGGATCTGCCAAGGTGTTTTCCATAGGGGCCATTTTACATTCCCACTAATGTCTGCCAAGTGTTTTCGAATTTCCATTGTGCCTGAAAAAATATTCAGAATTACAATTTATATTAGAATTTGAGGTGAGAGAAATTCACCATTAAAAAGCCTTGCTGAGTACACCCTCTCTGCTGCAAGTCATCATTTGGCAAGCCAATTTATTCTCTATCTCAGCTTTGGTTGTAGTTTTTATAAGGTGTATCAAAATAGTACCTTTTTCCTTCTCTTATGATCTTTTATAGAAAAAGGATTTTAAAAAGTTTTTTCCAGATATATAATCTTTACTTTTCTCCAATGTCCAGGTTAACATTCTATTATGTTAGAATATTTGTTTTCTTGCACTAACCAGATACCTTATTAGGTATTCACATGTGGCTTCAGAGTACAACCTGCTTTTTGAGGTCTTGATATTGCTAGAAGCTAAAATTTATCCCAGTTATACTGTGCAAACATGCCCTTAATAAGAAGTTTGGAAACTGTTTTTACATAACTCTTTACATCACCAATACTGCACATGCTAATAGGTCCCCTAATCACTTTTTGCCTTGCTGGTCTATCAATACAAATCATTTTCGAGTTTAACAATAATCATTAAAATCAACTACACTGACAACAATGTTGTTTTGAAAACTCTAGTTATGTAGAATGGTTTAAACAAAAACAAAGAAAAAAATCATTGTCCCAGTGTATAGGAAAGTGTAGGTGGGATAAAGGCTACTATAGCACTGCTAATATTCAATTCATAAGTCCATCATATGACTAAGAGATGGACCCTTCCAAGTCACAAACAACCTACCTGTAAACATCCTATACATTTGCTAACATAGTATACAAGCATAAATCCATGTTATACTTACAATGCTAAGTACCCTCACTGTTTAAAAAGCTTATCACCAGCCCAGTTGTCTCAATTCCTCTAATCAAATTCTTCTGGATATATAACAGACTCTGTGAAATTTGCTAAGACCACTAAATCTTACGGTCTTTTGTTTCTTCACATTTACTACAGTAAAGGTCACTTTTATTTACAATGAAGATCAAATGAGAAAATAGATGTAAAATTCTTTTAAAAGCATTAAACTATAACAATGAAAGATTGTTAAGAAATTGGGTCTAAAGTGCTATACTTCCAGTAGTTTTAGTCACTGCCTTGTGACTTTTCAGGCAGAATATTTCCAAGATTCTGAAGGAAGTGGTTCCTATGTGATCATTAAAAAATTTGTTTGGTAATGATAAATGTTCTTATTTCAACAGTTGTTTTTTTTTTTTTTAAGATTTTTTAAAAAATTTTCTCTCCCCCCTTCCCCACCCTCTCCCTCCCCCCCAGTTGTCTGCTTTCTGTGTCCATTCGCTGTGTGTTCTTCTGTGTCTGCTTATATTCTTGTCAGTGGCACTGGGAATCTGTGTCTCTTTTTGTTGCATCATCTTGCTGCGTCAGTTCTCCATGTAGTGGCACCACTCCTGGGCAGGCTGCACTTTTTTCGTGCTGGGCAGCTCTCCTAATGGGGCGCACTCCTTGTGCACATGGGGCTCCCCTATGCGGGGGACACCCCTGTGTGGCACAGCACTCCTTGCGACAATCAGCACTGCACATGGGCCAGCTCACTCTATAGGTCAGCAGGCCCTGGGTTTGAACCTTGGACCTCCCATGTGGTAGGCGGACGCTCTATCCATTGAACCAAATCTGCTTCCCTCAACACAGTTTTGATGCTGGAATCCAACCCTACTAGTTTTTCAGCACAATCCTCAACTGCAAAAGTAAACAGGAATTTTGTGTACAATAAATTTAAATGGCTGTTCTGTTTATGCTCTGGCAGAGGAAGACACCATAAGTTCTGTTTCATAAGATGTGGGTGGCCCCCAAGCACCACCAAGTATCCCTTGGTCAGGTACAGGGTGTAAACTGCTGAAATATAAATGTTTTTTTTGGATAGCTGAAGTAGTTACAGGAAAGATCTCTATTATGCATTACACAAACTGCTTCCTTGTTATACCTCAGTTGGTAGAGGGATATGGTAAGGAGGAAGGAAAATGTTTACTCTTACTTCTTACTAAAAGAAATCATTAAACACTGAGAATCGCTCTTCATATTAATATATGTCCAGTGAAGATCACCTATCAATGAAAAGCAGCTAAATCATTCACACTAATATTAGGACACAATCTCTCTTATAATTTAAAAAAAAATTGTATTTGAATATGGATGTATAAAAAAAATTTTTGACCCTCATATTGAAATTATTATTGTAATTCTCAGTGCTTTATTCCAATCAGGTATCTTAAATAAAATACAAGATTTATCTATAAGTTTGAATAACTGTAAGTCATGTTGATTTACAGTTAATCATTTTCCTTGAGAAGATACTAAAAACCATTTATGGATCATAACAGTGAGTGACCCAGAGGCTGGAAAATACTGGTGTGACAGTGAGGTCAGAGCGCTGATACACATACGGTCTAATGATAAATATGTACTTAATTTAAATCATCAGTTTCAATTTCTTTCCAAACCTGGTACAGAAAGTTATTCCTTTGTTCTTCAACTCAGTTCATCTGTCCAATTTCTTCTTTTTTAAAAGATTTTATTTCTTTCTGTCCCCCCTCCCAGTTGTCTGTTTTCCGTGTCCATTTGCCACATGTTTTTTCTTTTTTCCGCTTCTGTTGTTGTCAGTGGCACAGGAATCTGTGTCTTTTTGTTGCGTCATCTTGCTCTCCGTGTGTGTGGCGCCATTCCTAACTTTCTTTTGCACTGGGCGGCTCTCCTTATAGGGTGCACTCCTTCACGTGGGACTCCCCTACACGGGGGACACCCCTGCATGGCACCGCACTCCTTGCACGCTTCAGCACTGCTCGTGGACTCCTTGTGCGCATCAGCACTGCGCGTGGGCCAGCTCTACACGGATCAAGGAGGCCCGGGGTTTGAACTGCCGACCTCCCATGTGGTAGACGGACGCCCTAACCATTGGGCCAAGTCCGTTTCCCTGTACAATTTCTTAAATGATTTTACTTTAGTATACTTGAATGCTTGAAAACTAAGGTATTTCAAATGATGTCATATAATTGTTCTTTTCTTATGTTTTTTTGTTTAAGAATTATTTGAAGGTCATATAAAAAAACCAGGAACTTTGAGCATCAAGAGAAAAGCATATGAAGATGGTAAGAGCCTGGGAAATGCCAAGTTTTTCCACACTGAGAAAAACATCTGTAGCTTTGTCTGATAAGAGATGCTTACTCCTGTCCTTGACAAATGAGACTAAATACATTGCTTATGCACTGTGTGAGCAAAGAATTCTGAGAAATGGTTTATCTCACAGTTCACTAAGAATGAAAGTAACAAGAATTAATGGAAACTTTCCCAGATGCAGAAATAAAATTTCTGCACAACTGTACATTTATAAGTCTTAAAATTATACTTTACAGTAATTGCCTTAAAAAAATGGGACTTAAAGGGAAAACTCACAAATAAGCACTGAATTGTTTTTCTCCAAAGGCAATTAGTAATGGCTATAATATTTTAATGTCTATAGACAAGCTAAACTCCAAAGTTAGCCTAATTATGTGAGCTGTAATTCTAAACTGCCCTATCACAAATAACAGAAGAGGTCATACATAATTTAACATATAGAAGGAAAAATACAATGGAGAAGAAAAAACACTGGACTGAGAATCAGAAAACTTGGGTTCTAGTCTTTCTCTACTCTAATCAAGACAGGAAAAATCACTACTCTGAATCACTAAGATAATCCAATTTTAGCATTTTAGAGAGATGAGTAAATGCATAGTGAAGAGCTCAGTGAAGTTCTACAAATAATGTTTGTAAACATGCACACCTATGTAACAACCATCCAGTTCAAAAAGTAAACATTATTAGCACCCTAGAAGCTGCCCAGTCATTAAACAACCACCCCTCCCCTGCAAAGGTTATCTGTATTTGACTTCTATCACAGATTGATTAGGTTTGGAATCACAGTCTGCACTTCTCAATGACGAGCTTCTTTCACTCAACTTTGTGAGAGTCAGCTATGATTTGCCTGTAGTAGTAGTCTGTTATTGTAGAACATTCCAATGTGGAATGTACATATCAGTGCTGTTTGAAAATCCATTTCACTATTGGACATTTCAAGTGTTGGCAGATTGGGGCTATGAAATTCCTATGCATGTCTCAACAAACACGTGCATGCATTTCTGTTGAGTGTATACGTGGGAGCAGAACTGCAAGGGATGCATATATGCAGCTTTAGTAGACACTGCCTATTTTCCAAATGATAGTGCCATTCAGCACTCCCATGAGCAGGGCAGGGGAACTCCTAGTACTCCCCACCCTCACCAACCCTTGGTACTGCCTTTTTTTTTCTTTTTTAAATTTAAGACTTTTGGGTGGGTATGTGGTGGTATCTAATTATGGTTTGATTCTTCATTTCCCTACTATATTGAGCATCTTCTCTAATTTTCAGTCATTTAAATGGTTAACTGTATTCATAAACATGAATTATAATTTAAATATTTTGAAACCAGCAAAAGGAAAATAGGAATGTTTGTCCTAACACTCTGATTTGCTAATTCCACAAAATTGGAATAATTGGGGGTGGAGAGATGTAGTTGTTTTTCTTTTCCATATGTCAAGAAGTCCAGCGATTTCTTTGGTGGTAGGAAAGAACTGTTCTATAAAGAATGCTAGCAAAGCAGCAGAGTCATTTATTTTCCATTATGGTAGTGAACTGGTATTAGTATAGATTAACTAGCCTTACTAAACAAGCCCTAATAAACAAAAATCCAGACATGAAATAGAGAAAAGAAGGGTCCTGTTTTAGGTCTACACTTGAACCATGTAATTAAAATTGCAGGATCCAGAGTCAGTTCACCTAGCTCCATTTACCAGTTCTATGACTTTTATTGCTTAACCTCACTATACCTGTTTCTTATCTGTAAAAGGGAGGTAAAAACAGTACATATATCTCATGGGGCTGTTGTGAGGATTAAATGAATTAGTAAAACGCTCTGGGAACCAAGTACTCAATAACTGTTGCCGTTATTATTATCTAACAGTTCTATTTAAGTTCAGTGCTCTAATGCTCCTGACACAGACCTTTAAATAAAGCATTTGTTGTATCGAAAAAGAGCTTTTTTGCAGAGTGGATGTAGTTCAGTGGTTGAGTACCTGCTTCCCATGTATGGGGTCCTGGGTTCAATCCCCTGTACATCCAAAAAAAAAAAAAGAAGTGATCCTTTGAGATTCTTTTTGGGATAGAGAAATTCTGCTTCAGACTAATGTAAAACTAAAGTTCTTGAAAATAGTTATAACTAACTGGAAGAATTGAAAACATTTATAATTTGATTACAAAAGTAACAGAAATAAAAGTCTTTAAAAATCAATAACTGGAAGAATTAGCAAGTGCAGTTTCCCCAGTCTTAATTTAACACCCCAAATCAAGTTCTCTGAGAATTTAACTCTTGTGTCCTCTAATATACTAAATGAAGATAACTAGAAACTAATTTCTTAGAGGTTTATCTGAGTGCATCTCACTTTCTTTTCCTCAAAGTGCCTTTCTAGTGATAATGTTATATACCCTTTTTGCAGAACCAGTGTCTGTATCTCTTAAGAAAATTGCTCCTGAGATCACTGCAAATCAATTTCCTCAAAGCATAATGAAACCAAAAGATTCTACAGAAAGTTTCTGCAGACAGGAGACCGAGTACACGACCCAACCGTATCAGGTAAATCTTATATAAAGTTTAATTTAGGAGATGTATGAAAGTGTTTATCAGCTAGGGTTCAATTTCTAAACCAGAGAGGTGATCCAGTCACTGAAGGGAAAGGGGCAGTCTCTTCTAACCAAGGAAAACCTAACTAGCTGATTGATGGGGTAAATCTGTGAACTTTTGTCATTCTTCAGAATCTTTAAATATGTCTATATCACTCTAGTCTCCATAAAATGTGACTGTGGCTTAATGGGGTGTCTGGTTTGTTCAAAACTCTGCAAACCACTGAAATGATGTTTTCAGGACCAAAAAAGTATTGGTGATTATATGAATCACACACAAGCACAGTTTACAGCTTAGAGGACAATGGTTAGTTTAACACTGAAAATGTAAAACTAAAATTCCCAATGACAGAAAGCAGAGCTTTTGAATAAAACTGTAAATAGCCAGAGTATATATCTAACTATATTGTACATTAAGCAAGACAACCTGTCTAGACTTCCAATTTTGACACTCCTTGATTCAATGTCCAGACATTAATTCTTGATCTTTTTCTGGCCCCTGCCAATCAGTATAGAACAGATTATATTTTATAGACATGAGGGAGTTTCCCTCTTCATCCAGTTAAAATCAATATCCTCGTAGGGTGAACACTTAGAATTCTTTTAACACTGCTCTACTACTATATAATCACATCTTTATTGTCTTTATCTGGTATTATCTAAATTTTAAAATGCATCATAATCTTAAAAGCATCATAATCTACGTATGAAGTATTTTCCTAAACTGAGTACAGTAGTTCAATTAGTGGCAACATCTAACTTAAAAAATCATGGGAGAAGGGATGGCTCAAGTGGTTGGACTTACGCCTATCACATGGGAGGTCCCAGTTCCCTTCCGGTGCCTCCTAAAAAGATGAGCACACAAGAAAAACGGATACAAAGAGCAGACAGCAAGTACAAACAACGGGAAGGGGTGGAGGGAGGGGAATAAATAAATCTTAAAAGAAAAATCATCCCTCTTTTCTGCAGGCACAAGTTTAAAGGAGAAGAAATTGGGGATAAAAAAGAACTTTCTGAGTAATTTTAGCTAAAAAAGTAAATATAGTTAAGGAAAAAAGAACCAGGTACAAGGTTAGAGGTCAGTTTATGTATGTCCCACTGAGTAGCCAAGAACTCTAAAGAATCCTAGTTTGCATGCCACTCTTGCCCCCCCAATGAGAGATTATCCAGAATAACTTTTCCTAAGAATGTTATAAACTATTTAAATTGCTAACTACTAGTTACTCTTTACCACATATTCGTATTTTAACTTCTCCCTGGATTATCTACATAATCCTCTCAATAAATGTTTTTAGAACAAGATCTTTATTATGGTCAACCGACGACAAGAGAATCAATTTAAAAAACCGTTTCTGAGTTAGTTTCACCTCTTGGTATAAAAGGGATACACAATGTGAAACTCAAACTCAAATATTTAGAACTCTGGAAACAGCAAAAAGATTACTTTTAATTTAAGATTAGTGAGGCAAAGCTAATCACTTGGAATGCTTTCATACACTTTTTTTTGTACTCTCGCTGATAAGTATTATTTCAACTTCCTCAACTATTCTAGAAGCTGCTACTGTATTGTCTTATGGAAACTTAATACTTTTAGTGGTTTCAAACCTAGGTCTGTATTTTTCACGGCAGTAATTCAACGGAATTGTTCATATCCACTTCCAGTTAGATCAGGTAATAAGAAATGGAAAGGTCATGGAAGCAAAATTATTTTTTAACGCGAAGGGGTCTCCTCCTAATTTTTAAAAATCAATGTGAATCTTAACATACAAGATCTACTCCTTCTTCCCACATCCTTGTTATTTTAGGCAACTTATTAGCACTAACGTTTTCGCTACCTAAATAGTGTTGTAGGACCTGGACCAGCCGCCACTCCTTACAAACCTATTGCAGAGCAGCTCTAGGCGCTGGGAGATTGGAACCGGCAAATCGCCGGGGAGAAGCTGTGCCGGCTAGCCCAAGCAAAACTGAGGGTTGCAAAAACAAGAAAGCGGGAGGCCCGAACCCCTAAAGAGGATCAGGGGGTGGGGAGCAGGGCAGGCCCAAGTCCAGGAGGCAGGGTGGCCCTGGCGCACGCCTGGCATCCTGGTGGGTACCAAAGGCAGGATGACCAGTCCAGGTAAGAGGTTCGGCCTCCCGGCCCTCAGGGGCGCACTAGGTCAAGACAGGCCGCGGGAAGCGGCTTGGGTAGATGGAGAAGCACACATGCCGCTATCCCCACCCATCACCCGCTTGGCCTTCTGCTCCGATTCGGTGGCTCACCGGTGCTGCAGCCCCACGAGTCCCAGGGTGATCACATGCGGTACATCGAGCTGCGTGGGCCATTCTCCTGAGGCGATGCAGCCGAACACGCCACATTCCTCTCGGATCCCCAATTCCTCCAGTTCCATGTTGCCGCCGAGAGCACGTGGAGGAGACCTGCCGCTGCGGCCCACGTCCAAGCGCCAACCAGCAGCCTCCTCCGCCCGTGCGCCCCGAACGATCGCGACAGCAGCTTCCTTCCCCGCGACTGGACCCTCGCTACTGCGGCGGCGCGTGCTTTCCCTAATTAAGCATGCTGGCTCGCCCCCCCGCCACCCTGCCCGGTCCCCGCCAGGCCCACCAATGAGCAGAGGCTCCCGGGCCTAGAGGTGGAGTCACGATTCTGTGGGGTGGAGCCAGTCCTCCACAGGCGATGTCAGGGAAGATAAATTGCCTGCACGTGGAAATCGCTGTTATTTTCCACCGTGCAAGCCTTGGGTGATGAGGACAGCGAAAATTACATATTTCGCTCCCCCAAAATGTGAATTTCTTATGCCCCTCTCCACGTGCTTTCCCCCAGCCACTTGGTACGCTCCAACCTATAACCCTCTCTTGCTGGGAGATCAGGCGTCCCCGAGTGCGCGCTTGAGTAGAGGTCTGCGAGCACGCGCGCTGCGCCTTTCTTGGAACTCTTCCCGCGCAGGGACGGCGGGCGGTCCGGAGGCGGGTCGCGTCGCTGCGCCTGCGCGGCGGGTAGCCCCCTGGGTACCTCCCCCGGCCCCCATATTGAAGTGCTGGGCGGTGTGCAGAACCCTTCAGGGATCCGTTACCGCCGTGGCGTTCTGCGTGCGCGCTGGTGGGCGCGCCACGACTGGCGGCCCCGGAAGGGTGGGCTCGTGTGTGGGCCGCGCGTCCTTCCCCCGCCTTCGGGAGCTTCGCTGACCGCTCCTTTTTTTTTTTCCTCCAGATTCCTACCTCTATTCCTAGAGCAGTTGTTGCTCCCAGCCCACTCAGCGTAATGGCGACAGCTGAGGGTAAGTAACGAGCCTTGAGGTGCGCCAGAGACGCCACGGGCCCGCCAGTCCCTTCTAGCCCTTCCGGTTTTCCGAGTCCGCAGTTCTGAGCTCGCGGGCTTGATGCGGACCCGTGCGGGCCTCGCGGCCCTGACCGCCGCCCTCCTTGGGCGGGTGCCTGGCGTTCTGGGCGGCCGCGCTGGGCGGGCGGACACGTGGCTCGGGCCGCTCGCAGATGCGCCCTGGAAGCCAAAGCGCGTCGGGGCGACCCCGAACTTAACCGAAGTTACCCAGTACTGCCTCCGGGATATGGGAAAAGTCGCAAATAGAGGAAAGGGTAATTAGAACGAGAAGTGTTCAGGAGTTGGCAGGATGACTGGAAATCTCACTTTTGTAAACACTGATAAAAACGATCTCATGAAAATTTGGTGTTGACTCTTGAAACCAAAGTCTTTTTCCTCCTTTGTTAATAAGTCACCTTCTGTCCAGATTTTTCTGTTTAGATTTTGTGTAGTTTGAACTTATTTACCTCTTTCAAAAGTAGACATTGATGCCATGATGGCTTTGGAAAGTCCCCAAACTCCTAGAGACCCTCCCCCCCCCAATTCCTTGCTTCACTTTAAACTTAACTGTTATTTGTCACCAATCATTTTCCCCGATTAGTCAGACCCTAAGGAAAGATTGCTGATAAAACGTTGGTTTTTCCACACACCCAATATCTGAATTTATGTGAACCAAATTGCTTGTACTGGCTGGTCAGTACTCTTTTCCACAAAGAAAATTTGAGGTAAGATTAAAAGGACTCAACAGAGATTCAGATAATATTGAGCAACAACTCCACAAAATCAAAGCATTGAACCAGAGCTTTTCCTGCCATGAGGAAACCTGTACCTATAAACTGATAAAATCTCTAAGATCTTTACTTTTCCATCTTGCATACTCTTGGTAGGTTAATTTTTCTAAAATCGGTTCAGAAAAGGCACTCTCTTGCTTAAAAATGTTTAATGGCATCCCCAAAACTATTAAAAGCCAGTCTGAAGACCCTTTCTGTCCTTACTACTTATTCAGCCCTACTTTCATTTTTCTCTATTGTGAATCCTAAGCCTACATTTCAGCCAGGTTAATTCATCAGAGTTTATTCTCTGTCATTTATGCTGTCTCTCAGAACAGTGCTAAAGAAATACAACGTAAGCCACATTAAAAAGGATTTTAAAAAGAAAGAGGTGAAATTGATTCTATTATATTTTATTGAACCCAGTATACCCAAAATACTGTTTAAGTGTGTCATCTATAAACAAATTATTGAGGTATTTTGTATCCTTTCATAGAAAATCTGAAATCTGATGTGTATTTTACACTTAATGTCACATCTCAATTTGAAGTAGCCACATTGCTAGTGGCTACCTTACTGCACAGCACAATCTAAGAATTATTCTGTTCTTAACTGTGGAAGTTCTCTACTCTTAAGTTTCAACTCTTAAGAGTGATTCCTAGTCCTCAATCTCTTCTCAGTTCAACCAGGAATTCATAGCAGTCATTTTGTTTTTTCTTCTGTTGTTTCTATCCATTTGATTGTCTACTGTAATAAATACTGATTGAAGTAAATGGGGAAAATTGGTGTGTAAATATAAAATTACTTTTGGTAAGCTTTTTTTTTTTTAGAGGTTATTTATTTCTCTCCCCTCCCCCCCCTTGTCTGCTCTCTGAGTCCATTTGCTGTGTGTTCTTTTGTGACTGCTTCTATCTTTATCAGTGGCACTGGGAATCTGTGTTTCTTTTTGTTGTGTCATCTTGCTTTGTCAGCTCTCCATGTGTTCAGCACCATTCTTGGGCAGGCTGCACTTTCTTTCACACTGGGTGGCTCTCCTTACAGGGCGCACTCCTTGCGCATGGGGCTCCTCTACGCAGGGGACCCTGCGTGGCAGGGCATTCCTTGCGCACCTCAGCGCTGTGCATGGGCCAGCTCCACACAGGTCAAGGAGGCCCAGGGTTTGAACCGTGGACCTCCCATGTGGTAGGCAGACACCCTATCGGGCCAAGTCTGCTTCCCTACTTTTGGTAAGTCTTTTTTTTTTTTTTTTTTTTAAGTTTTATTTATTTTATTTAATCCCCCCCTTTCCCCGGTTGTCTGTTCTCTGTGTCTATTTGCTGCGTCTTGTTTCTTTGTCCGCTTCTGTTGTCGTCAGCGGCATGGGAAGTGTGGGCAGCACCATTCCTGGGCAGGCTGCAATTTCTCGCGCTGGGCAGTTCTCCTTATGGGTGCACACCTTGGGCATGGGGCTCCCCTACGCGGGGGACACCCCTGTGTGGCACCGCACTCCTTGCGTGCATCAGCACTGCGCATGGGCCAGCTCGACACGGGTCAAGGAGGCCCAGGGTTTGAACCGCGGACCTCCCATGTGGTAGACGGACGCCCTAACCACTGGGCCAAGTCCGTTTCCCTTGGTAAGTCTTTACTTCATCTTAATATGTTTAAATTTTTAGTTCTTTGTCTAATTTAGGCAATATCCTTGACTTCCACTCTTTTATTCCCATATCGAATCAATCTTCACATTCTTAAAGCTTCCACCTTTTAAATATTTTGAGTCTTTGCCCACTGCTCTTTCCTTAGACCATGACATTTTCTTGCCTGTGTTGCAGTAGCATCCTAACTGTTCGCCCAGTCTCTAGTTTTGTTTCACCTACCCCTTTCATTTCATTCTCCACACAGCAGCCACAATGATCTTTCTAAAATAAACCCCATGGTTGTTTTTGGATAAAGCAAATCATGGCTTATGAGGCCTGAAGGATGTGTAGGGAAAATATAAGGGAAGGGGCTAAGTGTTCCAGACCTTGGGAAGAGCATGTCCAAAAACCTGGGAGGGGATATAGAAGTTCTGTAAAAATTTGGAATTATAGGAGGGAATAGAGAAATATTTGGAGCACTAAACGAGTTCTATCCTAAAGGGTATTTTAATCCTTGTTAATGAATGAGTCAACATAACATGAGGGGTGAAGATTCATTGAGGGCATGGTGCCCTGTCATGGCAGCTGTTAAACTGAATTATAACATCTTTGTTTAATGGTTACCATCACTAGCTGAAGATACAACCCCTGCTTAGCTCTTCTGTTTAGGTCATATCAACACTCCTGCCTTTCTATTACTCTCTTGTCTCTTGTAGTTCCACTCCTTTCTACTCCTTAAACTGCTGCCCATCTCCCCCTGCTCAAATGCAAAGGGCACACAGCCAGTGCTCCAACCATATATGAGTTCTGTTATGCACTCTTTCAACACTTGTCTGTTTACCACCACCTACTACCACTTTCCCTTTTCTGGCTAACTTGATCATTCTTCAGATCTCAACCTAATCATTACTTCTCTGAGGTCTAGATTAGGTGGCCCTGCTATCAACATGTGATCCTATAGTCTGTAGTTATCCTGTTATATTAGAATTATGTCATAATAATCAGCCTCACACACAGTCCTTTGAGGGCAGGAATTAGGTCCTGTTCACTGGTACATCCCCAGTACCTTGCACACTCAGAAAATTCTGGTATCAGGAATGTATTTGAGAATTGATGTGGCTCAAGTGATTGAGTGCCTGATTCCCACATGGGAGGTCCAGGGTTCAGTTCTTGGTGCCTCCTAAAATCAAGAAGGCAAACAACAAAACTAACTTGGTAGCTGATGTGATGCAGTCGTTAAGCGTCAGCTTCCTACATAGGAGGTCCTGGGTTCAGTCTCTGGCCCCAGTACCTCAAAGGAAAAAAAAAAGTGTATTCATGTTCTGGGACATGAGGTGATTTCTCTCAGAAACATGATCTTCACCTAATTCATTCTTACGACCCAGTTATCTACTTTTCTTTAGGTCTTGTGGCCTACATCAAAACTGGATTACCTTTCTTCAAGATTCCTAAAACTAACTTCATAGGCTAGAAATGCTTCCTCTTGCACATAAAATTAACCTATCTGGCTAAATTTTCCATTTGCTTGGTACAGAGAGCAGAAGTTAGAAAATACCTGCAAGCTAATTTACATATGTTTTGTGGATGTATCTATGAAAAGACTTTAGTTACATTAATTATAATATATTTCAATTAATTTTAATTCTTTTTCAGTTATGCCATGAAAGAGGCAGATTGATAATAAAACACAGAATTTGATATCAGAAAACTTAGAATTTTATCTGTCTCTAACATTTCCTAACTTCATGACCTCAACTTTTTGATACCCTATAATTATTTACATAATTGTAATTCTTCACAAAATTAATTGTGTCAAATGTGGTAAGGATGTGAAAATACTGGCTAGATTTTAAGTTTTTATTTAAAATTTTTATTAAAATTAGAACTCAATTTTTATTAAAATTACTACTTTAGTCACTCTAGATGGTTTAGTCTTTAGCATTCAAGAAATTTCTTCCGGCAATATGATATATTTCTATTTTATTTCCACAGTACTGAACATTGGTAAAAAGCTCTATGAGGGTAAAACAAAAGAAATCTATGAATTGCTAGATAGTCCAGGAAAAGTCCTCCTGCAGTCCAAGGACCAGATAACAGCAGGAAATGCAGCTAGAAAGGATCAACTGGAAGGGAAAGCTGCAATCTCAAATAAAATTACCAGTTGTGTTTTTCAGCTGTTACAAGAAGCAGGTAAGTGGCTACATACCATTTTCTCTCCACTTCCTTTGCCTACCTTCTCTTTCATACACACATTTTTCTCTTTCCTGGGGAAATGACATTATTTTGATTAATATCAGTTTGCCGCCATTTTTATCTAGTGCATATATCCCCTCTGTAACTTCTTTCTCCTAGGACATCTTCAGTCTTAAGGAACTTATCTTTGAAGGAAGCCTATTCTAGTTTTAGAAGCTCTTATTGATGAACTGAAATTTACTGCAGTTTCCATGCTGCTGTTTTTTGTTCTGCCCCTTGGAGACCATATACAATTTCAAATCCCTCTCTCACTTGAAAGTCCTGTAAAGTATTGAAAGATAGCAGCCACACCTTCTGCTGTTCCCCAAGGGATTTCCAGGGTTCCCTTACCCACTCTAAAGCTGATTAAATACTTGATTTCCAATAGAGAAGTCTGAGAAACCAAACCAAAATCAGAACATTGTGTAGAGATGGAAGAAAGGAGGAGGGATGGAAAAGATAATTGGGATAATGGGATTTTTTGTAGGGATTCAGTGAGCAGCTGATTGGTTATCAGTGTATAAAATCAGAGCTAGTAAGATATCTTTAGTGATAGGTAGACGGCAGATAAGAACCCTGATCTTCATGGATTTGAGCTCTTTCCTACAGTGTAAGAGACCTCTTTGCCTTGGATCACTTACCTTACTAAGCCCAGGGTTCCTTATTAGTAAAATAAACACATTGTTCTTTATCCTCCTTTGAGTTGTAATTTTATAACTTGATAACTTTCTATACTTTTACTTCCAATATTGCCATATGTCTTTTCATTTCTTAGAGCTTCCAGTAAATACTAATCTTTCTTAAAGGTAAGGATTTTTTATTTTTGTTTCCAGTTAAGGTAGGTATACCTGAATTCCACAAAATAGCAAGGTAGCGCAAGTTAGATCCATTCTTTCAGTACATGTCTTGAGTATTCTTGCTTCCAAGATACTGTTTCACATTTTTAAGTTAATGTGGAAAAATATTTAATTGCAATTCTGATTGTCATCTATGTCATAAATGCCTCTGCATTGAAAGTTTATATTGGTATAAATATAAAGGACCTTCCATATCCTAAGCAATTAAATTTTTATTTCAAGGCCTCCTTGATTAGTAGTTTTCCATGATTGGGTTGATTTTTAAAGAGAGTATAAACAAATTTTAAGTTCCTTTTGACATGCAGATGAATGTTCTATCCATTTTTTTTTCACTTAAATTATTTACATAAACATATATAATAAATGCATGGTAAAAGTTGTGAACTTACAAAACAAACATTCATAACATCATACAGGCCTTTCATACCTCACCCAACAATGCAAATACCTTGCGTTGTTGTGAAACATTTTTAATTAATGATGAAAGAGCATCCTCAAAATATTAATACTAACCAAAGTATCTTACACTTGGTATACTTTTCCCCTACACACCTATTATTATTATTTTAATATTCATACACGAACATACATAATAAATGTATAGTAAAAGTTGTGAACCAAAAAAGCAAGCATGTATCATACAGGGGTCCCATACGTAAACTAACTGTAAACTACCTACCAACACCTTGCATTGTTGTGAGGCATTTGTTACAAATTAGGAAAGAATATCATCAAAGTCTTACTACTAAGTATAGTCCATTTCTTACATTTGGTGTATTTTTCTCAACCCACCCTATTATTATTATTTTTTAATTGAAGTGTATCATTCATACATGAACATGCATAAACAAATGTATAGTAAAGATTGTGAACTTATGAAATAAACATACATAATATCATACAGGGGTCTCGTATATCGCCTCTCCACTAACACTTTGCATTGTTGTGAAACATCTTTTACAAACTATGTAAGAACATCATCAAAATATTACTACTAACTAGTCCATATCTTACATTGGGCATATTTTTTTCCCCAATTCACCCTATTTTTTAAAATTTATTTTTATTACAGATTTTGTGAACTTATAAAACAATTATGCTCATGTGGGGAATTCCCATACAACACCCCTCCATCAACACACCACACTAAGGTGGAACATACGTTACAGATTGTGAGATAATATCAGACTGTTACCACTATCCATGGTCCATAGTGTCCATCTGGCACACTTTTTCCTTACTGCCCCATTATCAACGCAGTACATTTTTGGATAGATGCACAGATACTACAGTATTGCTGTTAACCACAGTCCATTGGTCACTCCAGTTATATTTTTCCCATGCTTCTCCACATTCCCATGACCCTGCAATAGTGATGTACATCTACTCTAGCTTACAAGGGACACTCTTGCTTCCATCAACCACAATATTTATCCTCTGGGTTTACTGAGTTCCTTAGTCCCTAGATTATTCTCTAGATTTCTTTCAATTGAAATTTACATCCCTAGAGTACCCTTTCCAACCACATTTCCATTTTTAAACCAGCTGCTACTCACTATAATGTGTTACTTTCAACTATACATTTTCAAAATTTTACAGTAAAATTAATGAAAACTTCTCTATACGTTAAGCATCAGTGGTCCATCTCAGCCCTCTTTTCTCCTTTCAGAATTCACCACCTGCCATCAGGTCTTCAAGATGTTTTCCTACATTTTCTTCTAGAAGCTTTATGATTCTTGCTTTTATATTTAGGTCTTTGATCCATTTTGGGTTAATTTTTTTTATGAGGTGTGAAATAGGGGTCCTCCTCTTTTGGCTATGGCTATCCACCTTTCCCAGCAGCACTTGTTGAATGGACTGTTCTGCTCGAGCTGGGTGGGTTTGACAGGCTTGTCAAAAATCACTGGACCATAGATGTGAGGGTCTGTTTCTGAGCCATCAATTCACTTCCATTGATCTGTATGTCTCTCTTTATTCCAGTACCATCTAGTTTTACCACTAGTAGCTAGGAAATATGATTTAAAGCCTGGATTTGAAAGTCCTCCAACTTCATTTTTCCTTTTTAAGATGTTTCTGGCTAATTACCTTCCAAATAAATTTGAAAATTGTGTTCTTTTTATTTGTTTAAAAATTGCTGGTGGAATTTTTATTGGGATTGCATTGAATTTGTATAGCAATTTGGATAGAATTGACATCTTAATGATATTTAGTCTTTCAATACATGAGCATGGATTGTTTTCCTGTTATATCTTTTCAAATTTCTTTTGACAGTGCTTTGTAGTTTGCTGAATACAAGTGCTTTACATCCTTGGTTAAGTTTGTTCCTAAATATTTGAGTCTTTTAGTTGCTATCATAAGTGAAACTTTTTTTCCTGACTTCTTCCTCAGATTGTGCATTACTAGTGTCTTTTATAGGCTAATTCAGCTGATATAAGTATAGCTACTCTAGCTTTTGTTTGTTTGTTTTTGTTTTTGTTTTTGTTACTGTATGCATGGATTATCTTTTTCCAGCCTTTCATTTTCAGTCTATTGATATTCTCGGGTCTAAGGTGTTTTTCCTGTAGACAGCATATAGATGGCTCATATTTTCTTATCCATTCTGCCAGTCTGTGTATTTTGATTGGGGAGTTTAATCCACTGTCATTCAGTGTTATTGCTGTAAAGGCAGTTCTTATTTCACCCATTTTGACCTTTGGGTTTTATCTGTCATATTTTACTTTGACCAGTCTTTTGAGACGTTTAATTTCTTCTATTGATATGATATTCATTTCTAGACTGTCTTCAATGTCTTTTTCCTCTCTTTTCAGACTGTAGCATATCCTTTAGTATTTCCTGCAAGACCAATCTCTTTGTTATAAACTCACTCAGTTTCTGTTCATCTGTGAATATTCTAAACTCACTCTCATTTTTGAAAGACAGTTCTGCTGGACGTTAAGATTCTTGGTTGTAAGTTTTTCTCTTAAACATATCATACAACTGATTTCTTGCCTCCATGGTTTCTGATGAGAAATTGCGTAATCTTACTGGGTATTCCTTATATTTTATGCATTGCTTTTATCTTGCTGCTCTCAGAATTCTCTGTCTTTGGCATTTGACATTCTGATTAGTATGTATTTTGGATTTGGTCTATTTGGATTTATTCAGATGGGAGTACATTGTGCTTCTTAGACATGGATATCTGTGTCCTTCAGTAGGGTTGGGAAATTGTCTACCCTTCTTCAGATATTCCTTCTGCCCCTTTTCCCTTTTCTTCTTGGGACACCCATGATATGTATGTTTGCACGTCTCTTGCTTTAATTCCCTGAGACCCTGTTTAATTTTTTCCATTCTTTTCTACATGTGCTCTTTTGTATGTTTGCTCTCAGATACCATGTCTTCAAACTCACTGATCCTTTCTTTTGCTTCCACAGTTTTATTACATGTCTCCAGTGTTTTTTTTTACTCCAACCTCCCCCCCCCCCCCCAGCCATTCCCCACTCTCTGTCAATTTGCTGTGTGTTCTTCTATGTCTGCCTGCATTCTCATTAGGCGGCTCTGGGAACGGATCCTGGGACCTTCCAGAGTGGAAAAGAGGCAATTACTCTCTTGTGCCACTTCAACTCCCTGTTCTGCTACATCTTCTTATTTTCTCTCCTGTGTTTCTTGTTATGTCATCTTGCTGCGCCAACTCTCTGTGTTGGCTGGCACTCCTGCATGAGACAGCATTCCCACATGGGCTGGCGCTCTGCATGGGCCAGCTCTCCACGTGGGCCAGCTTGCCCTCACCAGGAGGCCCTGGGCATCGAATCCTGGACCTCCCATATGGTAGACAGGAGTCCAGTTGGTTGAGCCATATCCGTTTCCCTCCAGTGTTTTCCCCTTCCCCCCCTTGTGGCTTTTTGCATACTGTGTGCTCTCTGGGTCCATTTGTTATGTGTTCTTCTGTGTATGTTTTTATTTATTCCCCCCCCCCCCTTTTGTGGCTTGCTTGTTGTCTGTTCTCTGTGTCTGTTCACTGCGTGCTCTTCTGCAGTTTTGCTTGTCTCTCTTTTTTTGTTGGATCACCTTGCTGAGTCAGCTCTCCACAGCGCTTGCGGGCCAGGCGGCATTTTGCGGTGCCGGGGCTTGCTGAGACCAGCTCAGCAATAGGTGTGCACGAAGGGAAGGCGATGCAGAACTAAAGAAATAAAAGGACAGAAAGAAAGACACAAGAGGAAACAAAGATGGGACCAGGGGACTTGGCACAGCTTTTGAAACTGAGAGCCTCAACCTGTTTCCACTCATTTTTATTTGGAAGCTAATGAGCAGCTGTCTGCTATCAGAACTGCAATGTTTACAATAACAGGAAGCAACTGCAACTATTTGTAATACGGTAACATTTACAATAACAGGTAGCAACTGCAACATCATCTACAATAACAGGAGCAACACATAGGTAAGCCAGTTTTTCACAACACAGGCTGGCGGCTCTCTGCATTGTGCAGGTGAGCCTGCCTTCACAAGGAGGCGGTGGGATGTGAACCCAGGGCCTCCCATATTGTAGACAGGAACCCAACTGATTGAGCCACAGCCACTTCCCCATCCAGTGTATTTTTAATTTCATATATTGCGTGTTTCATTCTTATAAGATCTGCTATTTTTCTTTGTATGCTTTCAAATTCTTCTCTGTGCACATCCAGTGTCTTAATATCCTTAATCTCCTTAGCCATCTCATTGAATTTATTAAAGAGATTTGTTTAAACATCTGTGATTAGATGACTCAACTCCTTTATGTTATCTGGAGGTTTATCTTGTTTCTTTAAATGGACCATATCTTCCTGTTTCTTGGTATGGATTGTAGTTTTTTGTTGGTGTCTTGGCATCTGGCTTACTAGATGTATATATTCTGGGTGCAGTTTCTCTCTTTAGTTTTAGGGCTTTATTACCCTTTTTCCTTCGTTGGTTGTGTTGTATGGGCCAAGGATGTAATTGGTGCTGTAAGCTTTGGAGGCTCAAGCTGCTTGCATTGCCCCAGGGACCCATGAAGCTTCCCCCACCTTTCTCCTTTCCCAGGGGTAGGGGCAGAGTCACTGCCATGTTTAATAATCCAAGTCATTCAGGCCCAGACTGTCTTTGCCTGGAAAGACTGATGAGGGCATACCCTTCCTCCTCTGCCTGGGATAGGGATAGAGCTGCAGGTTTGGGCAGCAATCTTTGTCATGTGGGTCCAAAATGACCACAGGTACCCCCACTGACTATTCAGTTTGTGCCAGCTGAATACCTATATTTCCCCAGAGAGGCTGGTGCAGGGCTTACCAGCTTCCTCCCTGTCAAGAGGAAGGGTCTAGGGCTGCAGTCTGACCTGGGTGGAAAGAAGCTGGCCCCTGCTGTCACTGTGATTTTCAGCCATCCGTGCTTCTCCTCATGCAGAGTCAAAATGGCAGCTACTGGCCTCTTTCCAACTTTGACAGGTTCAAACTTTAACTGTTCTTAGGGTTATACTTTAGTCAGCTGAATTTACTAATCAGTAGCTGAACTCAGTGGTCAACTGTCTCTTCTGCCCCTCTTTTGGGAAAAGGAGCTTCCAACTCCAGTCTCAGACTAGCTCCTGGTGGTGCTTGCGCCACCAGAAAAGGGTGATCGAGGTCTCCGCAGTGTGGCCTGTTTCCTGGAAAGGCTGATGCAGGTCCTCCCACTTGCCTCCCTGCTGGAGGCGGTGCTAGGGATTAGGCTAGAGCTGCAGTCTGATCTGGATGAAAAGGTGGTCCCTGTCAGCACTGTGATTGTCAGTCTATCCCGCTTCCTGGAACTCTCTCTTGCCATTGGTGGAATTAAAATGGTGGCTACTGGCCTCTTTCTGACTTGGATAGGTTCAAACTTTAGCTGTTCTTAGCATTATACTTTAGCCTGCCGAATTTGCTATCAGTACTTGCTGAAGTTGGTGTCCAGCTGTCTTCTCCGCCATTTTTGGGAAATGGAGCTTCCAATTCCAGCCGCAGAATAGTTCCCAAGGCAGCTTGTGCCACCAGTGGAGGATGGGCACCAGCCTTTGCGGCATGGCATGCTCTACTTACGAATCTTCTCTGCAGATAGGCAGTCTCCTTCCATTCTTTCAAGAATGTTGCAGGCTGCTCTTTTGGTTTCCTAGAACCTCCAAACAGGTGCTTTAGATAGATCTGGGGTATTACTAACTGCCCTGTAGCACAAGCTGACTATAGTAGCTCCTTACTCTCCTGTCATCCTACCCTTTTTTTTGTTTGTTTGTTTTTTAAGATTTATTTTCATTTATTTCTCCCACCCCCTCACTGTGTGCACTTGCTATGTCTGTTTGTCTTCCTTGTTTCTTTAGGATGTACCAGGAACCAAACCCTGGACCTCCGATGTGGAAGGGAGGCACCCAGTCACTTGAGCCACCTCCATTCTCTGCTTTGTTTTGTCGCTCATTTTTTCTTCTTGTGTCTCTGTTGTGTCAGTTTGCTGTGCCTGCACATCATGTCAGATCACTGTCGTTTTCAGGAGGTCCCTGAAACTGATTCAGAGACCTTCTGTGTAGTATGCAGGCTCTCAGTTAATTGAGCTACATCCATGTTCTTTTCCTACCTATCCACTGTTTCTTCTTTCTTTCTTTCTTTCTTTCTCTCTCTCTCTCCCCCCCCCCCCCCCCCCCCGTTGTCTGCTCTCTGTCCATTCGCTGTGTGTTCTTCTGTGACTGCTCCTATCCTTAGCAGCGGCACTGGGAATCTGTGTTTCTTTTTGTTGCATCATCTTGCTGTGTCAGCTCTCCGTGTGTGCGGTGCCATTCTTGGGCAGGCTGCACTTTCTTTTGCGCTGGGTGGCTCTCCTTACAGGGTGTATTCCTTGCGCATGGGCTCCCCTATGTGGGGGACATCCCTGCGTGGCACGGCACTCCTTACGCGCATCAGCACTGTGCATGGGCCAGCTCCACACAGATCAGGGAGGCCCGAGGTTTGAACCTTGGACCTCCCATGTGGTAGGCAGATGCCCTATCCAATGGACCAAATCTACCTCCCTGTCCTAACCACTTTCAGCCTCCAAGTTATCTCCCTCTGTCCATACTGTGATTTTTTTAAGGTACTTAATCCTTTAACATATTACCAAAAATAGTTCCTTTGTATTTTTAGTAGTTGTTATGTACCTGTGGGATTATATATGTACTGTCTAGTAATAGAATATAATATAAGTCCAAATTTTTATTTGTTTATTTATAATGTGTCTCTGCTCTTTTGGAACTTTATGGAAAGTGAGTTAGGGTGACTCATATCTTCTCAGTTTGTCCAGGACTTTCCCAGTTTTAACTCTGAAAGTCCTGCATCTCAGGGAAACTGGGTAGTTGGTCACCCTAAATGGAGTATATAATATTGTGAAACTAAAGAAAATCTAAGCTTCTAATTTTTAAAAATTAGTGTTAGGGGATAAATTAGTAATCCTATTTAAAACTTTTTCTTCATGTTCCAAATTAAAGGTGTTTCTAGAAATAAGAATGGGAAGAACACTGGAATGAGAACTGGAAAATCAGGATTCTAGTTTTCTCATTATGAGCAAATTGTAAAGTACTGTACAAATAATAGGTAATACTTTTCAACGGAAATAGTACTGAACATGCTGTATCTGAGTTATGAAATTTTCGATGTGATCTCAATACTTAAAAATCAAAATCTTTATTATTTTTTTCTGGTAAAAATCTAGCTTTTCTCAGCTCCTCAGAGAAATTCATTGTAATTAATTTTGTGTGATGTTAGTGATGTGAGTAATAGTCCTGCAGTTGCTAAACCACAGATGGGGAAGAATGGCTACTAGGATATGTGCGCAGATTAGCTATAATATATGGCCATGATAATTCAGGGTATATAAGTGACAATAGCCTGCCGAATTTGCTTATCTTAATCTTAGTGGAAGTTTTGAGTTTTGCAGACAGCTAAGAAAGTGGGAGTTTTTTCTTATGCAGTCCTGTAATCTGTTTCGATAACTAGCATGTATATTAGAAACAATCATTATATCCTTTTTTTTTTTCTTTTCTTTTCTGTATAGAGATCTTTACCATAAGATGATTCTGTGCTTTTTGTTTCCTTAGCTTAGCTGTGGGAGAGGGCCCTCCTCTAAATAAAAGTGATTATTGTTGGGAGCAGATGTGGCTCAAGTAGTTGAACGCTTGTCTCCCACATGAGAGGTCCCAGGTTTTGTTCCCAGTGTCTCCTGAAAAAAACAGAAAACAGCAAGTGTTAAACCAACCAGTAAAATCAACTCAGGGTAGCCGATGTGGCTCAGTAGTTGAGCACTGGCTTCCCACATACAAGGTCCTGGGTTCAATCTCTGGCCCCTGGTACCTCAAAAAAAAAAAAAGGCTATTGTTTACATTAAAACAAAGACTACATTAAAACAAAGGCTATTATTTACATTAGAAAATAGAATTAGATACAAATGGGTCAAGCTTGGTAGACAAATGAACAAATATGTCTGTAGTGATTAGTAGACCTTAAGAGCTCTTGAAGTCAGAGATCTAGTTAAATTTGTTAAAATGATCATTTTACTTCTACCCTTCCCATTTTCTCCCAGAGTTCTTGTTCATGTAACACATCATAGTTTATTTTTTCCCTGTTTAAATTGAATCTTACTAGCCAAACCCAAAGGAAATGTAGAGAAAACAGTATAGGTTTTGGAATTTGACAGTGCATTTCAAGCCCAGGAACCATGTCTTATTGAAAAGTATGACCTAATTTTGTGAAATTACTTAACTTCTTTGAGCCTTTGACTCTTCTATTGTAAAATGTAAATAAACCGACATCAAGAATTTTATGTGGCGGCGGATTTGGCCCAGTGGTTAGGGCATCTGTCTACCACATGGGAGGTCCGCGGTTCAAACCCCGGGCCTCCTTGACCCGTGTGGGGCTGGCCCATGCACAGTGCTGATGCGTGCAAGGAGCGCCATGCCACGCGGGGATGTCCCCCGCGTAGGGGAGCCCCATGCGCAAGGAGTGCATCCCGTAAGGAGAGCCGCCCAGTGCGAAAGACAAGTGCAGCCTGCCCAAGAATGGCGCCGCCCACATGGAGAGCTGACACAGCAAGATGACGCAACAAAAAGAAACACAGATTGCCATGCCACTGACAACAACAGAAGTGGACTTAAAGAAGACACAGCAAATAGACACAGAGAACAGACAACCGGGGTGGGGGGTAAGGGGAGAGAAATAAATAAAAAATACATAAAATAAAATAAAAGAATTTTATGTGAGGTGAAAATCGCATTAGGATTCTGGGAGATGTCTAAATTCACATGAATGCTATATTATTACTTTGTACTGTGGTATAATAGACACTTAAATCAGTATAGCACAATGGATAAGTGATCAGCTCCTGAAGTTCAGATAGTATGGGTTAGAATAGAAACCCTGTTTTACTTACTACTAACTGACATGTAACTACTGTGTCTAAATGTCCTTGTCATGTTGGAATGATCATAATAGTATCTACCTTATTTGGTGTTATGAGGATTAAACTAAAAAAGCCCCATATTTACAGTGCTTAGAACAATACCTGCCATAAAATGGTTTCTTGATACATGTTAACTACCAAATATTAAGAGAAAAAGGGGAGAAAAAGTGAAAAAGGCTTTTCAGAAGTTAGAGCTGTATCTGATTGTGATATATAGCTCTAAGTAGATTGATATTCTCTATGGCCTATATAATACTGGACCATAGAATCTGAGAATCCTATGTTTAGAGATCATTTAGTGCAAAGTTATATACTCAGTGGCAGAGGAGGTACTCAATGGAGGTCATACAAATGTTTTTATTGTAGCTCCTCATCACAGGCCTGGCTTTTGGTGGCTTTGCCTCCAAGACTATTCACCAGTATTCACCCATGCATTACCATAACAAGGAAAATCAGTAATAACATTAAACTACTCAGTGAAAATCTTTAATATGTTGAATTGACTAGGCCAAATAAGTATCTAGTGAATGAATGAATGAGCAAATGAATGGTAAATATACTGGGACCTAGATCTTCTGATCCAATATATACTTTGCCATACAATACTAAAATTAAATACTCTTTAATATTTTGATAAGCAAGAGAAAACCGTATTTATTTTCTATTTTCATCTTTAAAAACAGTTTTTGGCAGTGCTATTTAGGAATAATGCATTTGGCTAGAAGTGTTGTGAGATTTTGTTTTGTAAAGGGTAGTTATGTTTCAGATCTACCTTTGCAAAGAAAATTATAATTTTTTTTTTACCTTTATACCATCTATCTGTAGGTATCAAAACTGCTTTCACTAGAAAATGTGGGGAAACAGCTTTTATTGCACCCCGGTGTGAAATGATTCCAATTGAATGGGTTTGTAGAAGAATAGCAACTGGTTCCTTTCTCAAAAGAAACCCTGGCGTTAAGGAAGGATATAAATTTTACCCACCTAAAGTGGAGATGTTTTTCAAGGTAATTAATTTTATTCTTCTGTGTTTTATTATGATTACATAGCAAATTTATAAAGTTAAAAGAGTTAAAAATCTTAAAGATTTTGGTATGCCAGGCATTCGAGAAATTTATGTCAATAATGCACAATTCCATTAGGAATGACAAATCCTGTAATTCTGTTTTGAAACAAAAACATCTTTGATGATCCATTTATTTTGGACTAAGATGGCTAACAAAATCAGTGATTTAAATGAGCAGTTATGAAGAAGAAAAAAAACTGTTAATGCAAGATTTATTGTCGCAGAGTTTAAAGACAAACTAGTATGAGGGATCTTATATTCCAATACAAGAAAACTGTATTATCAGTGTCTCTTATAAGCAGAAATAGAGAATGATGTTATAGAAATCAGTTGTGAGTTTTTATTAGTTTTTTCTATTGAAACTGCTTTTTCATCTTGGTTTATGCTGTTGAGCATAATTCTACTTGGGAAGCATTGTCAGTATGTTTCATTTTTAATCAATGAGTTGCATAAGTTGAAGGGTCCATATTATGATTATAATTACACAAAAAAAGAATCCATAAAAATTTTTCATATAAAGTTGGGGGACACTACCAGAATAAAATGAAAGTATTTTATTTTTTTATTTTTATGTTTACTGTTTATGTGGTCTCTTGAATTATCTAAAATAATGTTCTTAAAGATTTTATAAGTTCTTAGCAAAGGTAACATTGAAAGGTTATGATAACTCTTTAAATACTGTATGATCTAGAAGAAGACATTCATCTAAATGTTTTGAATTTTAAATTGGTAGGCAGTAGACAAAAATAACTGCTTTGAATTAAAGGGTATTTTGAACAAAAATAAAATCTTTAGATAAGATGAATATTTGAGGAATTCAGACTTGAGGAGAAAAGGACTTTAATTTTTCTGAAAAGTTCAGAAGTTTTAGATTTAAATTAATTATAATTCTTCTATACTTTATTCTCAGGATGATGCCAATAATGATCCACAGTGGTCTGAGGAACAGCTAATTGCTGCAAAATTTTGCTTTGCTGGACTAGTTATAGGCCAAACTGAAGTGGATATCATGAGTCATGCTACGCAGGCAATTTTTGAAATATTGGAAAAATCTTGGTTGTCCCAGAACTGTGCACTGGTTGATATGAAGGTAAAAATAACCCAAAGAGATTTGAAAGTAAAGATTATAACTGAGAAATGTCATTAGTGGCATAGTTTAAAAGATTTTGTGATATATTGTTTCTAGATCGAATTTGGTGTTAATATAACCTCCAAAGAAATTGTACTTGCTGACGTTATTGATAATGATTCCTGGAGACTCTGGCCGTCAGGAGATCGAAGCCAACAGAAAGACAAGCAGGTTATACTTCAAGTTTTTAATCCTTTGTGATATAAAATGGGATAGAGAAGGCAAGGGGCGGAGATGAGAGGAAAATAAAAGTTATTTTTCTCTGCCCTATAAACCTGATTTACTGCTATTTAAAGATAAATTTTTATTTCCTGTATCTTGAAAAAATATATAGGAGCAATATTTTATGTTTACATTCCATATTTCTCAGCTCTTAAAAGACTCAGGGGAGCAGGTGTAGTTCAGTTGTTTGAGTGCCTGTTTCCTGTGTGTGAGGTCCTGGGTTCAATCCCCTGTACCTCCTTAAAAAAAATTTTTTTTTGAAGACTCATAACAACAGAAACATTCTTGTTTTGCTGATTGAAAACTAAGGATCTGCCAGGATAAGTATATTCACAATTATAAGAGTAAGTGGCAGATCTGGGACTCTACCCCAAGTCTTCCGGCTCTCATCATTCCATTACTGCTCTTTTGAAATACAAAATTAGGGCAAAACCCATTCTACACTTAATATATTAGTTTTCAGGGCAGTTAATTTTAGTTGCTAGTGTGGAAAGTTAAAACTCCGACTCTTAAATTAAAATAATCAGGTGATGAATTTGTAGATTTGGATACATTTTTAGATTATCTCTTGATAATTCCTACTCCAAACTCAGAAACTGCATAGTGTTCACACAGCAAGAGATTCTTCTAAACTTTCAGTCTTGTTTTCTAGTTATATCGTGATCTCAAGGAAGTAACTCCTGAAGGACTCCAGATGGTAAAGAAAAATTTTGAATGGGTTGCAGACAGAATACAGGTAAAATTTCTGTAGTAAGCCCATAGTGTATTGTGTTTTTCTTCTAAGAAAATTTCTGTTTTTAAAAAAACCATGTGTGTGGATGTGTGGATGTAGTGCTTTTATTTATTTTCCAGGGACTTGAGAGAAAGGGGCACCTTTAAGAAATGTACCAGCTATACTATCCTCACTAGTATACTGGAAGTCAGCTGGCCATGTACCCTTCCCACATACTGTTGGGGAAACTTGGAATCCTTGTCTCCTTCCTGCCCTTCCTCGAAAAACCTTACGTTTCCTACTTGGCTCTCTACTGATTACAATTCTAAGTCACTTTAAAATGTCACTTAAGTTTTATGGTATTAACTATAATTCCATGAAATTTTAATGGAATTTGTGATTATCCAAGGGTTATAACTACCTTTTAGAACATTATTTCCATAGGAACATGAATTTTGAATTCCAGGCAACTCAAGTTTAACAAAAATTTACAACATGACGTGTAATTCAGTTGATTATAGCTTAAAACCTTCATTAAGCAGAATGTGCCAAACATTTTAAGATGAAGTAATTTGTTTTCCAGTGTCCTTAATATTAGAGTAGCATGATTATTTATCTTATTAAAAATTGTGTTAACTATAAAGACCATGTACCTATATAGAGGTTACCTTTTATAAAAATTCTTTGTCATTTTGTTTCTCTTTGTCATTTTGTTTCTCTTTGTCATTTTGTTTCTCTTTGTCTTAAATTTAGAAAATATTCTTTTCAGATGTAATTTTACTATAAACTAGAGCTCTGTAAACTATTATGGAATTCATTTTTGTCTTTTTCATATTCCATGTTTGTTTTTCCAGTTGCTTCTGAGATCAGAAAGTCGGTGCAGGGTTGTAGTATTGATGGGCTCAACCTCTGATCTTGGTCACTGTGAAAAAATTAAGAAGGCGTGTGGAAATTTTGGCATTCCATGTGAACTTCGGGTAACCTCTGCCCATAAAGGACCAGATCAAACACTGAGGATTAAAGCTGAATATGAAGGTAAATTTCAAATAACTAGAGCATTTCAGGAAGTTCTTACTTTGCCAAAATGTTTTATGTTTATACAATAATGCTGAAAACGGGCTTTGCCACATTTCCAAGGGAAAAAAATCATGTGATAGGCTAAGTTCTCAAGTTATTCACCTCCAAAGAGTTTAGGGTTCTCAGCAAAACCTTGGAAAAGAAAGGAGCAGGGAACAGAATTGGAAATGTGAGCATGAAAAGAAAATAAAGACTAGAAGTGGGAAGACCTGGTATTTTTATTTGATAAGCCCATGAACATTGTTTCTTATATGCGCCAACAGAAAATATGCCCCTCGTCAATTATGGGAGGTGTGAGTTTGAAATAGCAGATACTCTCAAGTATCTTAATGGCCTACTTCTTTTGGGAGGCAGTCAAACATGAAGTTAAGAAATAGTTGCAGAATGTAGTGCATAAAAGAAATGCCTTGTTGGGATAGCATTTACCTAAAATATTGGAGCTCTGGAGATAAAACCAAATGTTCACGTGTTTCTCTTTAACTGAAAAAAAGTTGAGTGCGTATTCTCTCTAAAGTTGAGTGCTACAGGAGCATAGTTGTTAATTTGGGGAGGGGGTTAGAGGGGAGGGGAGGGTCTCAGACTCCTTTGGTACACTAATGAAAGCTAGGATTCTTCCTGGTAAAAGATGCAAATACATAAAATTTTAGATTCCGGGTTAGGAATATGTGTTTTGGAGTGAAATGTTTGGTTACAGTGCTTTTTCCAGTGACAACTGCTAAAGGAACTCAATGACTTAAGGCACTCAGGCCTCTTATTTTATTAAAAAAAAAATAACCAAAACCATCTTGAAATCTTCTTTGAATGTTTAACATTTTTAACTTGTAATTTCCACAGGGGATGGTATTCGTACAGTATTTGTGGCAGTAGCAGGCAGAAGCAATGGTTTAGGACCAGTGTTGTCTGGTAACACTGCATATCCAGTTATCAACTGTCCTCCCCTCACACCAGAATGGGGAGCTCAGGATGTGTGGTCTTCTCTTCGACTACCCAGTGGTAAGAAGCATTGAATTTTTAAAAATATGTACAACAGTAGAGAGAATAGTATAATGAAATCTAACTACATGAAATCACATGTACTCATTGCTCAGTTGAAACAGTTAACCAAATGACCTATCTTGTTGCATCTGTAGCATCTGCAGAATTCTTTTTTTTTTTTTAATTTAATTTAAATTTATCTCCCCTCCCCTTGCAGCTTGCTTGCTATCTGCTCTCTGTCCATTCACTGCACATTCTTCTGTGTTTGCTTGACTCCCTTTGTTGCGTCATCTTGCTGTACCAGCTCTCCCTGGGCGTGGGCATGGGCTGTCAGCTCTCCATGGGTGCAGGCCAACTTGCCTTCACAAGGGGGCCCTGGGATGTGAACCCAGGGCTTCCCATATGGTAGACAGGAGCCCAATCGATTGAGCCACAGCCACATCCCCCTGCAGAATTATTTTAAAATAAATCCTAAACATGGTCATTTCATCCTTAACTATTTTAAGTAGCATCTCTAGTGTTAAGAACTCTAATTTTAAAATCATAATTATGTCATATTCACAACTAAGAAAAACTAATAGCAATTTCTTAATCATACAGTTTCTAGTTTTAGTGTTCAAGTTTTCCCAGTAACTGATCTCTTACAGTTGGTGTATTTGCGTCAGGATCCAGCACAATCCTTATATTGCATTTAGTTGATGTCTCAAGTATCTCTCTTAAAATTTATTTACTTTCAATTGTGGTAAAATAAAACAATCATTTTAACCATTTTAAGTGGATAATTCTTTGGTATTAAGTACATTGACAATACTAACTTTCATTTTTTATTTATTTATGTTTTTATTTTGAAAACTATTTTGTTTATTTCCACCCCCCTCATTATTTGCTCTCTTGCTCCTCTTCTCCAAGAGGCACTGGGAACAGAACGTAGGACCTCCCATGTGATAGGTGGGAGCTCAGTCACTTGAGTCACATCTACTTCCCCAAAGATTTATTTTATTTACTTTTTACTTTTTATTTATCCCCCCTCCCCCAGATGTTCTCTTGTTTGTCTGCTCAATTGTTTGCTTGCCTTCTCCAAGAGGCATGGGAAACTGAACTCAGAACCTTCCATATGAGAGGCAAGTGCCTAATGGTCTCAGCCACATCCACTCCCTCTAACTTTTACTATTAAGTTTCTTTTAATCTATAACAATTCACCCTCCTTTTTTTTCCCTTCTTTCATTTGTCCTTTAGAATTTTCCACATTTTGGCTTCATCTGATTACATGCCTGGATAATATTTAACATGCTCTTCCATCCCCATATTTTGTATAAACTGGTTGTGAGAGCTGTAGTTAGATCAGATTTTGAAAAATTGGGGGCCAAATTAATGATATACACGGAAGTCTTATCAGTTGATTGAGGAGGATTCAGAGTACAGTTGTGGTATGGCCATCACAGTCCAAAATATAATCCATTTTGCAAGACCTTAGAGTCAATATTGTTTAAATAAGTTGTTTTATTTGCTTATTGCTTATCACTAATTCAATCCCAAATTTTTCTCCCAGTTGTATAAATCAGCTCTATGTGTATCAGGTATATTAAGTACTTGAGTCCTCTGACCTCTTCCACTGTGGACTGGCTTTTCTTCAGTCCTATGGCACTGCTGTTGTCTTAGGGTCTCCCTTTACCATCATCTTGGAGATTGAGTTTGCCTTTCTGTAGTCTTGGATCTCCCATGTGGTTTTCTTGGTTTACTTATTTGTTGTAGCATGTTCTTTAATTTCCTGAGAAAAGGGTATATAGGAGGTAAATTTGTTGAGATCTTCTATCTCTAAAATGTTTTTTTTTTTGTAGCTTCACATTTCTTTGATAGCTTAGGAATAGAATTCTAGGTTAATAATCATTTTCCCTCAGAATTTTGAAGGCATTACTACTCCATTGTCTAATAGGTCCAGAATTGTCAAAAACTTCATTGCTTTTCTAAGCCCTGTGTGAATCTTGGTTTTTTTTTTTCCTTTCTGGAACCTATTAGGATTCCCCCCTCTCCCCCCATTAAATTTTACAAAGGCGTGGGTCTTAGTGGTCTCTTCATCCTGGGCTTTCAGTGGGCTCTTTCGATTGGGAACTCTTAATTTTTTAGTCCTGGTGAATTTTTTTTGAACAGTTAATTTCCTTCTCCCTGTACTTTTCTTGTCTTCCTTTTTTTGGCTTTATTAGTCGAATTTGAACCTCTTTTATTTTCTATTTTTCTCTCTTTGCAGTACTTTCTGGGAGAGATCCTCAGTTTTATTTTCTAACCCTTCAGTTAAGTTTTCATTTTTGAGACTACTTTTAATTTCCAAGAGCTCTTTTTTGTTCTGTGGTCCTTTTTTTTCCCATAACATCCTTTTTTTTTCTTTGTAGTTGCTGTTTTATCTTGGCAACAACAGCTTTTATGTCTCTCAGATTATTACACTCTCTTTCACTTTAACTCCTTTTCTCAGCTGTTGGGTAATCCTTGACTGCTCTCATTGAAGAGTTGAACACTATAAAAAGTGATTGGGAATGTTTTTAATACCATCGAAATATATATTTGAAAGTGGTTAAAATGATGAATATGTGTTAGCAGAATAGAACTGTACAACAGAGTGAACCCTAATATAACTTATATAGTAGTCAATAATATAATAATTTTATTAATCGTAAGAAATGTATGACATTAATGCAAAATGTTGATAGGGAAAAACTTTTAAAGAATCCAATTGGTATATAGATAGATGATAGAAATAAGATGGATAAATATAGATTTTATTTTTTTATTTTTTATGACACCCGATAGCTCCAGAATATGACATCTTCACTCACATTGGTGTACTACTATTTACACTTGGAGACTAAGGTGCAAATCTTCACTAGAGTATGTCTGTTTTAATGTACACTTATATTTTAAAAACTCCCAAAATTAGCAATATTTTTCTTCAGCCCTCTATTTCTATGTATATATTAATAAATGTGAGTTTAATTTCAATTTAGTAGTTCATTTTGGAAATAAACTGATTCATGTGACTACTCATACAGGCAATTTAACTTTAATTTATCAAGTCAGTAAAATACAAGCACACATAGAATCAATTACAGTTTTTTATTGAATTGATAGTTTATTTGTCTGAATGCAGTGACAGATATCAGCATGTGAAAACCCTGTTATTATGAACAGCAGCAGTAATTGTATCTTGGTCTAACTTTCCGACCTGTGATGATGCTTCTAATCACAGAGAGCTATTAACTTCAGTTCCATTTGAAATTAACAATTCAAACATACTCACATATTATTTTTAAAC
This sequence comes from Dasypus novemcinctus, assembly GCF_030445035.2. NCBI lineage: Eukaryota > Metazoa > Chordata > Mammalia > Cingulata > Dasypodidae > Dasypus > Dasypus novemcinctus. Next base: position 151,395,210 of record NC_080673.1, on the reverse strand, counting down.
CTAGCTTAATTGTATTAAAATGTTCTTCCAAATTCTATAAGAAAATTATAAGACTAGTGTGAAAATCATGATTAGCATCTCTTCATTAACCATATTTCACTTTTATTTCCAAATTGTACATTAAAGAGTCTTCTAGCATTATAGTAACAACAACAACAAAAGAATCCAATTGGGGGGGGGAAGCTAATTAGAAACTTTTTGTAAGTGGGTAGTCTTATCAATAACACCTCATGTCAGGGTATGTAGGTCTTTTTTCATGTGCTGATCAGAATTGCTCAAAAAACCTTTCTATTCTCCTGCCTGGAGATTATATACCTCACTGCTGGTGTTTTGGAAGCTGAGTGTGGGAAATTTGTGATCTTAATATGTGTTCACTTAGTACTGTTTTCACTGAAGTACCCCTCCCTTCAACTCTGCCTGGTGCCCCGCAAGTCTACAGGCTCTGTTCAGAAAAATTTTAAATTCTACCAGAATAATGGAGGGGCAGTTGCTCAGATACATGGTATGGGGAGTAAGATCCAAGGGCCTACCTGTTTCTTATGACTCTTAGTTAATCCTCTTTTTAGCCCTACTTTCATCCCCTGCCTCCTTCACCTCCAAAGGTATCTGATGCCACTAATTCCTCAACCTTTGTGGTATATTCTGTAATGTAAATTAGGTTGCTTTTCATCTTTCCCGCCTTCCAGGTTAGGATTAAGTTTTCTCTAGTCTGTTTTAGTTACCACTTCATGTGCCTTTCAGCTGCCAAAATATTACTGCTGTGATTAGCTTTTTATCCTTGAGTGTATACCTACTTTCTTTTTTTTTAACCTCCCCCCCTTTTGTGGCTTGCTTGCTGTCTGTTCTGTGTCCATTCGTTGTGTGTTCATCTGTATTTATTTTTTTAAATTTATCTCCCCTCCCCCCACCCCTGCAGCTTGCTTGTGTCTGCTCTCTCTGTCCACTTGCTGTGCGCTCTTCCATGTTTTTTTACTTGTCTTCCTTTTTTCGTTGCGTCACCTTGTTGATTTGGCTCTCCCGGGTGCTTGCAGGCCAGGGAGCACTCCGGGATGCTTGCGGGGTTGGGTGGCACTCTGCCACACTTGCAGGCCTATACCTACTTTATTCTTTCTACTGTTAGGTTTTTTTTTTTTTAAGATTTATTTTATTTATTGGCCCCCGCCTAATTGTACAGTTGCTCTCTACTCTGTGTCTGCTCTTCTCTTTAAGGAGTGTAGTGGTAACCAAACCCAGGACCTGCCATGCGGGAGAGAGGCATTCAATCACCTGAGCTATCTCAGCTCCCTCTTTTGTTGTCTGTCTTTTCTCTTTTGTTGCATCATCTTGTTGCATCAATTCACCATGCCTCCCACTGTGCCAGCTCGCCTTATCCAGGAGGCATGGGGAATGAAACCCGGGACCTCATGTGGTAGGTGGAAGCCCAATTGCTTGAGCACATCCACTTCTCTTAAATGTTATTTTAATAGGGTTTCAGAAATAATCAGATATAATAATCAGATATATAATCAGATATATTGTTTCAAGTTAAAAATGGACTGTAATAACTGAAGCTGTGAACAAATTTATGTCAGAAGAATGGTGTAGGTATGATTCATGGAACTTAGAAAAAGTTGAATGGTAAGCAAAAATTTGGCAGTGTTATCTAATACTGTACAAAAAGGAGAGACACATTATGGAAGATTTGTACATTCTGGTCACTAGAGTTGGGGATAACCTTTTGAAGAACAGATTCACAGTGACCTGTGTATATCCTGAATATTGTGCATTTCTTTCTCTGTGCCACACTTAATAAATAACCTAATTTTTTTTTTGTTTGTACTTTATTTTGGTTTGTATAAGGCTGTGCTGTTGCACTGAGGTTATGAACACTATAAAACTAAGTTTTTGATGTTGGTAAAATATCTGGTGGGAATTTTTTCTTTAAAAATGATTGGGGTATTAAGCATTTGTTTGCCCTACTTTATGAAGTATTATTTGTGTTTTGGTTTGAATTAGATACATTATGTCTCAGAAGTTTTTGAGGGGCGACATAATGAAATAATGTTTGTTGGTAGATCATGAGTTTAATAGAATGGTAGGTACAGAGTTGGAAGAATGTTCTGAACCAGGGGTGAGCAAACTCCTGCCTGCAGGTTAAATCAGGCCTGCTACCTGTTTTTGTTTTTAGGCAGTTTTATTAACACACCCTACAAACCATCCAAACCTAACTTATTTACTACTTAAACTTTTCTGATACCAGAGTACTGGAAAGTCGGTATAAATGTTTCAGGTATTAGCGTGGCATACTCTACACAGTATAGTAATAGTAGTTGTAGCAGTAGAAATACTAGTGGTTGACATTCATTGAGTCCTTACTGTCGGGCACTGTTCAAGTACTTTGCCTGTATTAATTGAGTCCTCACATAAGGTAGCTACTGGTTTTCATTCCCATCACAGGTGAGGTTACTAAGATTAAAGGTAAGTAACTTGACCAATGTCACAGCAAGGAAGTGGTAGATCCAAATAAAGTATTAAAATATATCAATAAATTGAACTTCTGATTTTTTTTTTAAGATTTATTTTTATTTATTTCCCCCCCCCCGCCCCCCCGTTGTCTGTTCTCTGTGTCCATTCGCTGTGTGTTCTTCTGTGTCCGCTTCTATTCTTGTCAGCAGCACTAGGAATCTGTGTCTCTTTTTGTTGTGTTATCTTGCTGCATCAACTATCCGTGGGCAGGCTGAACTTTTTTTCGTGCTGGGCGGCTCTCCTTATGGGGTGCTCCCCTATGTGTGGGACACCCTGGGTTTTTACTGTGGACCTCCTGTGTGGTAGGTGGTCACTCTCTCCATTGAGCCAAGTCTGCTTCCCTGATTTGTTCTTTAATCTTTTATTATTGTGGGTAGTGAGAGCCAAAGAGCCTAATGAATTCCAAGAACATTGGGGAAATGTGGCTTTTGGATCTGTAAAACTCCCAGACCTTGATTCTAGTAACAGATAAAATAGTACCACCTCAAATCTCCCTGAAATAACCTCAAGAAGGTGTTAACATTTTTATTCTACTGTCTTATATTACTGTTGAAGTTACTTATAATCTGATATTTCTCTAAATTATCCTTTCAATTTAACTTTTTTTACTACTTGAAAATGTTAGAATAGTTCAAGTGCAAAGACACATGGAGTAGAAGATTATTAAAACAACAGACCTCAGGTTTAAGAACAGGTGCTTCTACCCACCTATCCTGTCCCTTGTTTTACTTGTACACCCTTTCCCTAGGCATTTAAAGGGATAGTATGTGTAAAAAGAACTTTGAAAAATGTAGGTCTCTTTGCAAATGTTTTCAACAAGAAGGGTCTGTCTGTTCAGGGCAGATGAATTTTACTTTTTCATCTTAAAATCACTTTATCACTCCTTCCTCACAGATCCTACTTGAGACAAGGATTATAGTAGCATTTTATTGTCTGTGGCTATAAAAATGCTTAAGTGGTATTCTCATTATTTATTGAAAGTTCAATTTTTTTGTCTTTTCCTTCTGAATCAATAGGTCTTGGCTGTTCGACAATACTTTCTCCAGAAGGTTCAGCTCAGTTTGCTGCTCACATATTTGGATTAAACAACCATTTGGTATGGGCTAAACTGCGAGCAAACATGTTAAACACATGGATTTCCTTGAAGCAGTCTGACAAGAAAATCAGAGATTGCAGTTTATAAGACCATCATTGCATTTTCAGGAGAAAAACAACATATTTCTGATTTAGCTGCAGAAAAAAAGTCAGATAGATGATTCTAAATCAGTTGGAAGAAAATAAAATAAATGATTTTCTAGATTCATGGATTAGTAGAACATTTGTATACATTTATCAATATATTTCTTTGAAAGTAGTAAAATTACCATATAGATGTTTTTAGGTTAAGTCCTTGTATTCACTGTGTGGGCCTAATTAGGTAAATAATGTCATCAAAGAAATTTATTTCCCTAAATGTTCATGGACTATTTTAGAGCTCTAAAGTTACTATTTAATCTTCTAAATCATAAGCCGTATGCTTTAGAAAGATAAAATGGTTATATCCTAAAAGGAGTGGTAAAATCAATATAGACCCTTTTTACATTATGATCTCTACAGAATTCTAAGGACCTAATTTTTAATTTACAGCTGATATCTCAGAAAATGATTTATATTCTCTCTAGCTTTAGATACTTTTTTTTTTTTTTTCTTAAAGAAAAGTTGGATTGCTGCGGCTAATGCAAGGGGTAGGAGGGGGGACACATGAAATGATGAAAGGGCACTGTGGAAGCTATGGAAAGAGGACTTTGTTGAGGCCTTCTCTCATAGGTGTCAGAGCAGTTGTCTGCAGGGGGGAAATGTCAACTCTGTAATCTTAAATGAAAGATTTAGTAAATCCTATTTGGTTATGTAACTTGATAAGGTGAGTGCCTCTGTGGATCATAAAATTTTAAAAATACATGTTTTAGCTACAAGAATGACCAGCTTACTCTGATCTGCAGGAATACTTACTTTCTTGTAATAAGGCAATATTATCTAGCAAGATTCACTTGTAAGGGAATAGTTGTCACTAAAGATGAAGTGTTTTATTCCATTGTATGGCTTGGGTACTAATGAATCTCAGCATAGCTGAGGTATTACTTTATCTGAGTTGATCCAGTATAGTGTTTCCTCCTTTTTTATTTGCAATATTCATCAAATGCATGTTCTAGGTGGTTGGTATAAATTGAGTCCATTATCACTTAACCTATCTTTTCTCTTAATCTCTTACTGTACTTGTTCCTTCCCGTCTGCCTTAAACTTTCCTTTCCAAGAGAAGTGAAGGAAGATATGTTTCTCAAAAATTTTGTGGTTAGTCTGTGATTTCCTGCCCCCTCCTCAGACCAATAGTAAATGCTGTGCCAATTAGTTCAATAAAGAACTTGTAAGAATTAAGAAAGGTGAAATCACAGAACAAGGAAAACTTCTTTAAATTATGTAAATTTAGCCTTATTTCACTATATTATTTTGTTTTTTTCTTAGTTGAGAATCAGGAAAATCATTAGCTCATCAAACCATAAACCAGTGTTTGGGAATCACTGAGCTACATTTTGTAGCCTCAAAGGATTTCTATAGGTCACTATATTTTAATCTGGGTGTCCATGAACTCTTTAAACTTCTATGTAAAATTTTATGCATATATTCATTTTTTATGAAAAGGGGAATCATAGTTTTTAATTAAGGAGTCTGTGTCCCCAAAAATGTCAAGCCCCAGCCACAGATGAAATCTTGACAAGACCTTTGCCACTGGTATCTACCCTCTACATTTTTTCACCTCCCTCAATCTTTAAAAAACCTGCCATCTCTTTCCACTTGTTTCACCTGATGCTTGTGGGGTATGATTCAGCTAGCCACATCTTTTTTATTCTAGATCCCTTAAGATTCCAACTTCGTTGTTGATCATTTAAAGACTTCTTTCTTAAAAACTGGTGTTTTCTACTATTGTTTCTCTGTCTTGTTTATAAATACTGATTAAATTTTTATTCACAGCCTCAGCAAAAATGAGAATTACTCCCAGCTCTGTGCCTCTAGACTTGCATTTTCAACTGTTGATTTTTCTTTGTCTGTCCCTTTGCACCCCAGTCCAAAATGCTACAAGTCATAAAAACATAAATAGAATAAATTCAGGGAGGGATAAATATATATGAAGGATATCCAAGGTGGGAAGGTGGTGATGGGGATAAGGAAAATTTTCTGAATAGAGCAAATTAGTGATGTGATAAGCAAGCTATGTAAAATAGGGAGAAAAAGAAAAAGCTTTCCAGACCAAGTAAAGATGAGCATAGTCATTTTAAAGACAGCAAATATGAGATAATGTTGGTATGAGCAAGGCTAGATCACTTAGGGCCTATAGGCCTCAGAGAAGTGTGATAATATAAAATCATTCGGGGGGTGGATGTAGATCAAGTGATTGAGTACCTGCTTCCCATATATGAGGTCCTGGGTTTGATTCCTGGTATTTCCAAAAAACAAAAACATGAAAAAAAAATTCTCATTCGGGAGTGGATGTAGCTCAGTGGTTGAGTGCCTGTTTCCCATGTACATGGTCCTGCCTTCAATCCCTGGTACCTCCTTTTTAGAAAAAAAAAAAGCCATTGGAAAGTTTGAGCAGAGACATGTTTAATATGTCTAAAAGTTCTCTCGCTATTGTATGGACAAGAGGACAAGCTAGGATGGTTAAGAAACTATTGTAAAGGAACAAATGTAAAATAAACTGGACTTCATCAAAATTATGTGCATCAAAGACTACCAAGAGGGAAGCGAACTTGGCCCAGTGGTTAGGGCATCCGTCTACCACACGGGAGGTCCACATTTCAAACCCCGGGCCTCCTTGACCCGTTTGGAGCTGGGCCACGCGCAGTGCTGATGCGCGCAAGGAGTGCTGTGCCATGCAGGGGTGTCCCCCATGTAGGGGAGCCCCACGCTCAAGGAGTGCGCCCGGTAACAAGAGCCACCCAGTGGGAGAGAAAGTGCAGCCTGCCCAGGAATGGCACCGCACACATGGAGACCTGACACAAGATGACGCAACAAAAAGAAACAGATTCCCTTGCCGCTGACAACAACAGAAGCGGACAAAGAAGAATGTACAGCAGATAGACACGGGGGAATGGGAGAGAAATAAATAAATCTTAAAAAAAAAGAAAAAGTATCAAGAAATTGAAAAAACAGAAGAGGAGAAAATATTTGGAAACCATCTATCTGATAAAAGGTTTAATACTTAATATGTATAAACCCTCCTACAATTCAACAACAGGTCAGCCTAGTTTAAAAATGGGCAAAGGACTTGAATAGACATTTCTCCAAATATACAAATAACCAATAAACCTAAGAAAGATGCTCAACAATGTTAGCCATTGGGGAAGTGTAATCAAAACCAGAATGAGAACCACCTCACACTCCCTAGAATGGCTATTTAAAAACAGTAAGTGGGAAGTGGATTTGGTCCAATGGATTGAATGTCTGCCTACCACATGGGAGGTCCGTGGTTCAAACCCAGGGCCTCTGACCTGTGTGAGCTGGCCCACGTGCGTTGCTGGTGCGTCCAGGGAGTGCCGTGTCACGCAGGGGTGTCCCCCCGCATTGGCGAGCCCCATTTTAATCTTTAAAAAGAAAACCGTAAGTGTTGGCAAGGATGCGATGAAATAGGAAACCTAATGTGTTGGTGGTGGGAATGTAAAATGCAGTCACAGTGGAAGTTTGGTGGTTCCTTAAAGAGAAACAGTTATTATATAACCCCTTAGAACAGGGGTTCTTAACCTTTTTTGTTCCACGGACCCCTTTGCCAGTCACCTGAAAACCACGGACCCCCTTACTAAGTCCACAGTATACATTATTTAATATCACACCCGTGCTAACATGTCCCAAGAATGTTTTTTGAATTTCAGTTCAAGCTCATGAACCTTGTTAGAAACCCCTGCCTTAAAAGACTCACCTAAAAGACTTGGAACACATATACCAGTGTTCATAACAGTATTATTTACAATAGCCAAAAGGGAAGCGGCCCAAATGTTTACCAACAGGTGAATGGATAAACTGTAGAATAACGTTCAATGGGATATTATTCAACCTTAAAAAGGAAATTTTTATAAGTGCTACAATATGGGTGAACCTTGAAGAAATGTTCAGTGAAATGCACAAAAGCACAGATGTGATTCCACATATATGAAATAACTAGAATATGGAAATTCATAAGAGTACAGTTACAGGAGCAGAGTAGGAAGGGGGACAGAAGTGGGCAGTTAATGTGTGCAGGGTTTGGAGTGATGGAAAAACTTGTAATGGGATGGTAGTAAGGGTAGCACAATGTGAATGTAATCCCACTAAATGGTGTGTTTGAGTGGTTGAGATGGGACATTTTATGTTGTATATATGCTTCCACAATTAAAAAAAGAGAAAATGACAGTTAATGCAATACATGTTCCTGGACTGGCTCTAATAATGGAAAAAACATCGCAAAAGACATTCTGGTTTTAACTGTCCCAGTGTAGAGTGCATGCTTTCTATCACTGTTAAATTTCTTATTAACTGTACTTAATGAGATTACCTAAGCTAATATCCTTGTTCTTAGCAAATATATATGGGAGTATTAATTGCTCATGGAGTATGATGTATGCAATCTACTTTTGAAAGTTTAGAAAATGGAACAAATGTAGCAAAATGTCAAAAGGTGGTAAATCTGGGTATATAGGTACGGAGTTGTGATGGTGAGGCCAACGTGTTAACCTGATCAGGTAATTGTGCCCAGTTGTTTGGTCAAGCAAGCTAACTGTAATACAAAGACATTTATGGATTTTAGTCACGTGAGTTTATTGCATAGATGGCTGATTACATCTACAATCAACCAAGGAGTTGATGTTTTATCTAATCAGTTGAATGCTTTAAAAGGGGAGGTGATTTCAGCATTTTCCAGCTTGACTTTGGACAGCCAAGGTATCCTGGGAACCCAAGGACCTTCATGGGAGCCCCAGGTTTGCAGCCTGCCTGTGGAATTTGGACTTGTGCATCTCCATGGTCAGTCACATGAGAGAATTTTATAAACATATACTATATACAGATCTCTCCTGTTGAGAACCCAAATACAGGACAAAATAAAATTAAAAAAAAAAAAAAGATCTTCATTTACAAAGAGGTATATGGTGATACGTCGGAAAATCTGGCTATTTTTAAGAGACCCATGGATAGCCCCAGAGTTTCAAAACAGAATCAGTGTTCCATCCAAATTACTTCCATCAATCCCAGTATCTAAGGGTTGGCCATTTGCATAGGAATATGCCGAACTATTCTCCCAGAGTTTTGGCAGATTCTTTAATTTTACTTTTTGTTTTTTTACCATGAAAAAAAAAATAATTTCAAACTCACAGAACAGTTGCAAAAATAATACAAACGCCATACAAAGAACTCCAACATACTCCCTTACTCCCCCCGAGATTACCCCTCTCCCAGATCCACCAATTTTAACGTTTTACCACATTTGTCATATCATTCCGTCTACCATTCTATCATCTTCTAAACATTGGACAGGTTTCGGCAGATTTTGAACCAGCCTCTAGGAATAGTTGTAGGCAGATGGCACATTTAGATGAAAATGCTTTTAGTGGCACTTTTTGTATTTATCTTCTGACCTCAAATACGTTTGGTGGAATTGTTAAGCATTGTGGTAGTGAAAATAGTTGGATGGGAATTTCCTTGGGCAATGACTTTTTGTTTTTGTTAAAGATTTATTTACTTTATTTCTCTCCCCTCCTCCCCGCCCCCCGCCCCCCGCCCCCCGCCCAGTTGTCTGTTCTCTGTGTCTGTCTGCTGCGTGTCCTTTGTCCACTTCTGTCGTTGTCAGCGGCACAGGAATGTTTGTTTTTGTTGCGGTCATCTTGTTATGTCAGCTCTCCGTGTATGCGGCACCATTCCTGGGCAGGCTGCACTTTCTTTCACACTGGGTGGCTCTCCTTACGGGGCGCACTCCTTACATGTGGGGGACACCCCTGCATGGCACAGCACTCCTTGCACGCATCAGTGCTGCGCATGGGCCAGCTCCACAGGGAGGTCAAGGAGGCCCGGGGTTTGAACCGCAGACCTCCCATGTGGTAGACGGATGCCCTAACCACTGGGCCAAGTCTGCCGCCTCCGGTATTCTTTTATTTACCACCAGACTCTCCCACATTCCGTAGGCACCTTGAGGGGAGGAACTACGTCCAGTTCCACCTCGTGGGCCTGGGACATCGCCTCGTCCACAGCGGTCGCCTGGGAAAAGTATGCTGTTTTGAGCCGAAACTATTTCGGAAACCTCTCCTCACCCTCCTCCGGGATCCTACGCCTCTTTCCTCCAAATTGGTTTCACCTAAGGCACAATGGAAAGATGCAATCTGCACAAACCTTTGCGCACAAGGGCGGGAAATAACAGCTTCTCACACTGACTCAAGGAAGAGGACGGCCCCGAGGACACTACGCTTAGCAACCACTGGCTTCCTCTTCAGCTCGGCCACCTCCGAATCCGCTTCCGGGGCAGAGGTCGTCCTGCCCCTTTTTGCGTCTCCTACAAGATGGCGAACAGCAGTGGCGGGGGGGTTTCGGTGCCTGCGCTCTGGAGTGAAGTGAACCGTTATGGCCAGAACGGCGACTTCACGCGCGCTCTCAAGACAGTCAACAAGAGTGAGTGTCGGCAAAGGTGCCGAGGGGGCCTGGGCCAACGGAAGGATGTGACCTCCTTCCGGCGCGCGCGCGCCCTAGTCGGGTGTACCCGGGTAGGGAGAGACCCCGGTTCCCTCGGGTTCAAACTCGAACGCCGTACGTGCGTGAGTCGTAGACCCTCTTCCTCTACCTGGCCAGTCCAGGGTCCCGGGTTGCTCAGAGCCAAGTGTACTTCCCCCTCCACTCTCCGCGGGGATCAAGGGAGGGATTTAAAGAGACCGCAACTCTGGTTCGATCGTCCCATCTGTTTTCTAATTTGACTTCTCTGCTTTTACGTCGTGTTTCGCAAATGTTCCAAATAGCCTCCTTTTCATTTTCCTCTTGAACGGAATGATCTACAGTGCCGAGAGAGCGAGTTCTCTCGGGCAGTGACGGCGGTGGGAAAGAACCTGGCTGGGACACGTAATTTAAAAGTTCGTGCTGGCAGGGTGCAAGCTGTACAAATTCTAAGGCGGCGGAAGGGAGGCAGAGGGAAGAGCTGGATTTGTGTTAGACATGTCATTCCCACAGATTCTTCTGTGGTTGAACCTGAAAATGTGTGTGGAAGCACCGTTTGGAATAATGTAGAAAGAAAAGTTTGGCCTGATTTTTGAGTTTCAAGTCATATTCTTTTATCCTTTATTACACAACTGTAACGTGGCAATGATTTTCTGTACTCTCAGACGTGCATCTCCATTGAGGATGCAGCTTGTGTTTGGTGGATTTGGAAAATTAGCACGACAGGATTTGACTGTTTCAAGCAGTACCCATAGTAACATAAAGGGTTGTTTAAATAATTTTGTTCAATAACTTATTGCTGGGTTAATGTGGAAAGTAGTGATTGTGTCCACACACCTTTGGTGATTTCAGACATTGAGGAAAATAGCTACTAAATAGAAACTTGGTTTGAATTTAGCCTTTGGGTAGGCCTGCAACCAATACTGTACAGCAACCAATACTATAATATTAGTATAGTATTTTGCAGGAGTTCTTGCATTAACAGAGTATGTCAATTTGTCCTCCAATATAAATTTTCTTAATTGGTAGAAATTCTAGGATTCTTAGACTGAGAATTGGACTCCTATATTTGCCTAAGAGCAAGGAAAGTGATCCTGGTCATACTGAACAGCTGTTTGGCACTGAAACTTGACCACCTCAGTTGTCCTTTGTACTTCTCTTTATTCATGTTAAGGGAAGAGGGAAATTCTGAAGGGCATTTGGAAATTTTACTAGCAAGATAAATTGCATTTTATAGCACTTGTCAGCTTATAAGACTTTCAGAAAGTTTTTTATTTAATCTTAATTTTGTAAAATAGGTAGTTTTCATGCTCATTTCACAATTCAGAAAACCAAGATTTGACAGACTTCCCCAAAACTTCAAAGGAATCAGTGGAAAAGTCGTACTTTAAACTGAGTCTTTGATTCTCAGTCCTTTTTTTTTCTTTCCCTATGAAATAATGAAATATGTAGGGTGTAGGATGCATTCCAAGATGATGAAAAAGTTAAACCCCTTCTATTTCTGCACATTTTTTGGTACATGCATTTTGAGAATCCTTAAAATAGCTCATTGAAAATCTAATTTTTTGTTGAAAAACTCTCATTGTCACTTCTTTCATAAAACATGAAGGTGTAATTTACCATTTCTATTAATCATTTCTATTGCAATAAAATTGGAAATATAGCTTCCTGAGGCAGGGGGTATTGGAAAATTTAGCAAAAATGTGGAAAGGGAATGGATATTAAAATGGCTTTCCTAAAATTGTTGACTAGTACTACAGATCAACAAGGATGATGTAACTGCCCTGCATTGTAAAGTGGTATGCCTTATCCAGAATGGAAGTTTCAAGGAAGCCTTGAATGTCATCAATACTCACACCAAAGTGTTAGCCAAGTAAGTGATTCAATTGTTTGTCCAGTTATTAGAATCACTTTTACTATAGCTATCACCATTTCCATGGTTGCTCCCCACTATTCACTGATTTTGGGCCGTTTGTTCCTTTCTTTTTTCCTTTCTTTTGCTTGTCAGTAGTATTTCTGAAACTGGAAGGAGCAATAGTGATTTTTATCCTTTTCTACTTTGAGGAGCATTTTTTTTTTCACTCCTGACTTCCCTTTGAACCTAACCTCTAAGAAGGATGTAAACTGTGAAGGAATGTGGCGTATAAACATGAGTCCTTGGAGGACAGAAAACTAGGCAGAAGTTTAATTAAAAAAATGAAATAAAAATAATAAAAGGCAGAGGGGGTAGAATATGTAATGGATGGATGTATAAGTGAATAGAGGTCTTTAGAATGGTATGACAGTTTTAACCTGACCTCTGTGTCAAGCTCTCTTGGGAATTGTATAGGTGAGTGGTTTTAGGTTACCGTCTTTCAGTTCAGAGACTTTTAGTATTTTTGGAATATATGATAGTTTTTTGTTTTGTTAATCTTTTTCATTTCATTTGTCATTCATGAAGTTCGAACTTAAATTTTGAATTGTTACTATAATTTGATATTTCTTTACAGCTATGTCTAAGTCCCAAAAGAAATGTGTATTGTAATGAAGTTTTCAGAATATTTATTCTTTAATGGGATACTGGTTTATAAGATGTGGAACAGCATAGCGTATACTTCCTTTTATATAAGAGAAAGAAGATAAATGGATTTATATGTGTTTGCTCATGTTTTCCCGTGTCTCCAAATATGGAAAGGAGAATTAATAGTCACTTGTAGCGGGAGGCACAGGGTAGGTTTGTATAGCAGTGGTAGCAAAACCTGTTCTGTAGATACCTTTTTATATATATACTTGAGCCTTATAAATTATTATAGATGAAAAACTTTTTGAAAATCTTTATTAAAAGAGAAATAAAGGGGACACTTCTACTATTAAACATGCCCATGCTAAGATTTGATATTTTGATTAGGAAATTTTCAAATAAAGTTTGTTAGGCAAGTAAAAGCTATTTACGTTGATAAATATTTTTCCTTATGAGTTCAGAATGAGACCTTTCAGGCATCACATTAATGTAGATGAATTTTTAAGTCTATTGATGTCAGTGTTTTTTTTTTTTGTATTTACTAGCTGTTTGGTTAAAAGTACTGTGTTCTCAAGATTTCTAGTTACTTTTTTCTGTGCTAATCACTTGCTTCTTGAATAAATTAAAAGAAGCATTACATAGCTTATTATTTGATTAGTAGATTTAAGAAAATTCTAAAATACTCATATAAAATAATGTTTCAATTGTTTTTGTGTCCGAGAAAATTGGTTATTTAGCTGACTAATGATTTCTATAAAGGTCTTTCTTTTCTTTTCTTTTTTTTTTGAAGGTCTGTCTTGCAAGGCCAGTACTTCTTCTAAGAATGTCCATGAAAACAGGCATACAGGAGGCTGGGAAATGGATGTAATATCATTTCAACCTCTTACCACCTGTGCAATTTTCAGACAAATACTAACCTTTCTTCATCAGTATCCTCTGAGGATTAAATAAATTAGCATATATCCAGTACTTAAAGCAGTGAAAATTCTTTGCTGTGTTAGCTAATAATCAGATACTGGTTTTTTCCTTTTTCAGTAACTCTCTTTCCTTTGAGAAGGCATATTGCGAGTACAGGCTGAACAGAATTGAGAATGCTTTGAAGACAATAGAAAGTGCCACCCAGCAGACAGACCAACTCAAGGAGCTCTATGGACAAGTGGTAAGCGTACTTTAAAATACCCTTTGACAGTTGTCCTGACTGAGATGACTCTACTTCTAGCAAGGAGCAAGGATATAACCTCAGCTCATCCTGATGCTTCACAAAACTGGCCACCAAACTAGTTTCTTGAGGTTTGAACTTGTTCCCTCTTCTTGATCATAATAAGAACAGTTGCATATTTAGCATTCTGTTAAAAAACACCTTCAGCATAATTTAAAGACAATTCAAGAAAATGAAATTTGGAGTTTTTAGAGAAACGACCAGTGAACTTATATACTTATACAATCTTGATATAGTGTATCTTTCTAGTATTTATCTGGTATTTTGTTCTGAGTTTAAAATATAAAAACTCATGATGCATAAGAATTTGGATGAATTTAGCCTATGAAATCCCTCAAAATTTGTTATTCTAAAAGGAGTTTGAGACATAAAATTAAACATAATGTAAAATAGGCTATTAATGATGAGAAGACAGTTGTGTATATACTAGAATTAGAGAAACCCTGGTAGAGATTTTTTAAATGTTGATTTAGGGCAAATAATGCTGTAGTAAATGTATTACCCCCAAGAGGAAGTATGGGTTTAACAATATAAATGGGTTCAAAGATGTGGGCAAATTACTGGATTATAGGTTTAAAAAGAACTTTTAAGGTAATCTGGAATAAATTTTCCAGTATTTTGAGGTTGATGAACAGCATCAGTCTGTTATACATGGTGGACTAATTGACTGACAGTAGCAGTTTTTATTGCCCTTTGAGAAATAAACAGGACTCATTTTGTACTTGAAACTACCCTGTATAATAGCTGGTTTTTTAAAAAACAAAATAAGATTACATATAGAAGTTCATATAGTTATGTGAACTTCTAGGAAATATTAAGTCCTTGTTTTAACATTTAATCTTAGTCCTGTTTACTGGGGTTTAGTAGTCATTTTGTGTTTTGGAAAATTTTTTATTTTAATTCCAATTTAGATGTATTAAAACAGGATTTATTTCTTTAGGAAGATTTTCTTGTACAACCCACTTAGGCACTTACCTAATTTTAAGAAGAAAAGTAATAAAATGACTTTCCTAAACTGAATCATGCCTACAAATTTACAGTATAGTAGAGACATGCAGTGTATATTGCAAGTAACTTTTGGGAAATATTAATAACATGCATAATTAAGAATAACAACAAAATTATAATGAAAAAACAATTGTTTGCCATTGTTATGCTGAATTAGGTTTTCTACTTAGTGGTTCCAGAAAGGGTTTGTATGGTAGTGTAGATTTAACGTATTTGTCTTCTCATTTGTTTTTTTTACTTCGTATTTGTTCCTTCAGTTATACCGGTTGGAACGCTATGATGAATGCTTAGCTGTGTACAGAGATCTCGTCCGAAACTCCCAAGATGATTATGATGAGGAGAGAAAAACAAACCTTTCAGCAGTTGTTGCAGCTCAAAGCAATTGGGAAAAGGTGGTTCCAGTGAGTGTCTGTGTATAACCACACAAAGCCATAAAATATTATTCCCAGGTAGTCTTTGACTGATATTTTGCTCTATGACAGGAGAACTTGGGCCTCCAGGAAGGCACACATGAACTGTGCTACAATGCTGCATGTGCACTGATAGGACAAGGCCAGCTGAACCAGGCAATGAAAATCCTACAAAAAGCTGAAGGTGGAAGTCTGTTAAAAATATATGTAAATATAATGTGTATATAACTTTGCAAAGTATCTTCAAAAATTGCATTTGACTTTTGTGGCATGGAGTGGAGGTTATTGATGCAATGGGAATTTCTCGAAGTTCATTTAGCCTTTTAGGGTTTTTGACCATTTCTCTCTTATTTCTGTTTAATCCCTAATCCAGCCCACTTGTCCATTTTCATCTACCCAGACCTTAACATTTGAATTTTGATAAGTAGGTTTTTTGAGTATTTTACCATAGATTTTAAATAGAAGCTAGATCAGTTAATTAATGTTAGGTACTTACTGAAGTATACAACATGTAATATAAGCATCCAGTAAATATTAGTTATTGTTATTAAACAGATACTCCTGTATAGCAATAATATGGTGTGCCTTTGTGCATGAGGCACACAAGTGTACACTGTATTTATATACTGATGACACCATTCGAGCATGTTTTACCTCCATTTAGTATGTTCCCATGTACAGTATTTATATGCTTTGAAGTTTTTAATCAGGAAAAAATGGAAATAATTTATTAGATAATTTATGTCTGGATTCAACTCCTGAACATGTAGACTACTCTTCTGCATACATTTTTCCTAAGTGATGTTGTAGGGACTGTAGAGGGTGAAGAGGTAAAAAAGGTGAAAGAAGATATCTCACTGCCAACTATTGAGGGTTAACAAGAGCAAAGGTTAGAGCATCATGAAAAGAAAAATACATTTAAGAATTAAAATTTCCTGATTTGCCCTGTATTGACAGTGGTATGGGGGAAGAACATTCTTGTACATTGCTGGTTTGAGTGTAAATAGTATAGTCTTTGCACTGGGCATTTTGGTAATGTGGAAAAATTCCTTTGAACCAGGAATTCCATTTCTAGAAACAGATTTTGCGGAAATAACTAGATAAATTCACATGTCTATATGAATGTTTATTGAATTAAGAACAAAAATTTAGAAACAGTATAAATTTAATAGCAGATCGACTAAGTTTTACTATAATAAAGTGGATTACCATGCAGTTATTTAAAAAAAAAAGTACATCTATGTTTTAACATATAATTATCTATAATGTATTAAATGGCAAAAGAAGGTTTCAGAACGCTATGTATATAACCCATTTTCATTTTAAAATGCATCTGTTTGATACATTACAAAAAGCGAACTGAAATGCTAGGAGTTGTTACCTGTGGATAGTGGATTATTGTCTCTATACTTTTCTATTTATTTTTGCTGTAAACATACTGCATTTAATAATTAGTAAAAGCCCTTTTAAAAACATGTTTAGCATAGAGACTACCCATGAAAGAAAAATGCCAGAGAGCTAAAATAATCGGAATAATCAGGGACTGATATCATTTATGTAGTATACTAGCTAAGAATAAGTTTCACATTTGCTTATTAAAATTATCTGCCCAGAAATTTAGTTTTTGCTCTTCGGAGTGATGATAGGAGTGGAAGTCAGCATTAGTAATTTTTAAACAATTTTTCTCCTACAGATCTTTGCCGCCAGTCATTATCAGAAGATGCTGTAAGTATTACAGTATTGTTAAATTCAAATTGTATACTTCAATATAAATTAGTAGGAGGCTCATTGTAATGTTTATTGACTTTTTGTAATATATGGTAATTCATTAAATAGGAATTGCAGTGAAAGACTCTGTTAATTAATGTAGTCTATTAGAGGGAGAAATCATAATACAAAAAATTTTACATACCTTAAATATTTTAAATTCATATGAATATAGATGCATTCTTCAATCTTAGGATGTTAAATTCTTAAGATCTTTGAAAAGTAATTTTGTGCATGTTTCTTACATAAAACACTTAAAATCCAACATTTGATTTCTAGTTTTTTTAAAAAAGTGAAGCAGTTTCTGTACAGAATCCTTATGGATGTTAACTTTTTCACCAGTCTTTTACCATTTTCTGGCTCAAACCTAATTAGTAGGGGTTTTTTTGTTTTTTGAATTCACCTTTCTTAAATCTTTCTCATAATTCAACGTTGGTTTTACTGAAACAAGTCTCATTTCTCACTAATAATTCTTCTGTTCCTATATAATTAAATTTTATGCTTTCCTTATCATACACAACTGGTTCAAATAAATTTGGAAACACACATTTGACTGACTTATCATACACTAAACAGATGAGAATAGGATTGCTGAGTATAGTAAAGGAGGGTAGTTTCCCAGCCTTGAGCATTCGTTGTACTATTTGGCACCAAGCAACCTTTTCCAGAAGCAATGGAAAATGTGGATTAAACTCAGAAAACAGTTAAGAGAACTTTCACTTAATTACAGAATTTGTTTAATCTTTTGAAGTTTTTTTTTTTGTACACTGATAATTAGTTAGAACTATGTAATCTTTAAGTTACAGTTCTGGTAGAATGGAGAATGAAGTATTTGTGAATTTATTCTTTATGAGAAGATTATCTTCTAGAATTTAGGGGTATTTTGGTAAGAGGTTAAACCTGTAATCAAAGAACTGACTCGGGAAAATTCCTGAATATTATGTCTTCTTTAGAGTTGTGTATCTTTCAAATGTGTGAATCACTTAGTAAAACTATAGATTTTTAAACTGAATAGCATTTTTGCTTCCTGAGATGGTTCCCTCATCCGTTTGCTTGTTGTTTCCTGCCTGTTTGCACTTGTTGCCTGCTTGTCGTCTGTTTTTTCTCTTTAGGAGGCAGAGGGACCCGAACCCTTGGCCTCCCATGTGGGAGGCAGACGCCCAACTGCTTGAGCCACATCTACTCCCTGATTGTTTTTGCTCGTTGTCTGCTCATTGTTTTGCTCATTGTCTGCTCATTTTTCTTGTCTGCTCATTGTTTTTGCTTATTGTCTGCTCACTGTCCTTGCTTGATGCATGCTTGCTGTTTGTCTTCTTTAGGAGGTACCAGGAACCAAACCCTGGACCTCCCATATGGGAGGCAGGCGCTCCGCTGCTTGAGCCACATCTGCTCCCATGTGGATCATTTTTAAGAATTTAAAGGGAAAAATAAACTGTTTCTTGCCCTTCTTAGGATGGAGCTGAGGAAGACCCACAAGCAGAACTGGCCATCATTCATGGTCAGATGGCCTATATTCTGCAACTTCAGGGTCATACAGAGGAAGCTTTGCAACTTTATAATCAAATAATAAAATTAAAGTAAGTTTTAAAAATGAATTATCTTTGGGAAGTGGACTTGGCCCAATGGATAGGGCATCTGTCTATCACATGGGAGGTCTGTGGTTCAAACCCTGGGCCTCCTTGACCCGTGTAGAGCTGGCCCACGCGCAGTGCTGATGCGCGCAAGGAGTGCCGAGCCACGCAGGGGTGCCCCCACGTAGGGGAGCCCCGTGCGCAAGGAGTGCTCCCCGTAAGGAGAGCTACCCAGCGCAGAACCAAGTTCAGCCTGCCCAGGAATGGGGCTGCACACACGGAGAGCTGACACAAGATGACGCAACAAAAAGAAGCACAGATTCCCATGCCGCTGATAACAGAAGTGGACAAAGAAGAACAAACAGCAAATGGACACAGAGAACAGACAACTGGGGGAGGGGGAATGGGAGAGAAATAAATAAAATAAATCTTTTTTTAAAAAAAGAATTATCTTTTATAGGGATGAGGTTTTTTTTTTTAAAGGTTTGTGCCTTTTTGACTATTGCTTGTTTTTCACAGGCCAACAGATGTGGGATTACTAGCTGTAATTGCAAATAACATCATTACCATTAACAAGGTATGTAATAATATCCATGACTTTTCTACACTTATGTTTTATACTGAAGGCAGATTACTCTAGCATTGTTTTGGGTTAAGTGTTCTTCATTCCATGACATAGAAAGTCCACTTGTAGTAAAATCACAGAAGAGTAATAACACTCTCCATTTTTATTTAATCATCTCATCATAGTGATTATGATGAATCTGCACTGTGTATTTAATTATAAAAAATCTGTTGTAATTGCAGACCCTGACTTTAAAATCTTTTTTTTCCCCAGAAAAGATATGCAGAATCTCTATTTATAAAAGATATGAATTGCTTGGAATTCTAAACTTTAAGCATATGCATATTTTACATGAGTTTTTCATTTAGTAAGTCTGAATGCAAGTTTTCTGTATGGTTTTTTGCCTTTACATTTTTTTGGGAGGGTGGGACGAATATAGCAGGTTCTCTTCTCTGTGTGTAAAATATTACAAGTATGTACAGGCAGTCCTAATTTAGAGTATTGTGTTAAATTAACCATTGTTTGGAATATTGCTTTATTAGAAAAAAATTTCAAGTTGAGATTTAAAATCCAGCTCAGTGGGAAACAAGGGATGTTTCTAATATTTAATTTCTTTTGATATACTATGTGAGTTTTTTGAGTACCTTTTTACTTCAGTCTCTCAGTAGTCTCTTTGGTGGCAACTCTTATCTCTGATTTTTAGGAATATAATCTGAGGCTGGAGGAGATAAGTAATTTGTATAATGTCACAGCCAGTAAGTAGTATAGAACTTGGATTCAGATTCTAGTCTCTGACTCCAGAGCTTGCTTTTTCAACTCCTTCATGGTACCTCTACTTCTGTAGCAGAAGTGCAGAGGGTCCCCAGATGTAGGGTAATGACATTATGAGATGTAGGCCATTGGCATGGTTTAGGTTTCTAAAAGTTGATGATAACGCCTGAATCTTTGGGATCAAGGTGCCAGGGAGGGGAAATAGATATGGCTCAAGCAGTTGGGCTCCCTTTTACCATACAGGAGGACCAGGGTTCAATGCCCAGGGCCTCCTGGTGAAGGCAAGCTGGCCCACGCAGGAGTGCTGCCCCACACAGGAGTCCTCCCACCCCCAGCAGGAGTGGTGGCTGATGTGGAGAGCTGGCACAGCAAGATGACACAGAAGAGACACAATAAGAGACGTAGCAGAACAGGGAGCTGAGGTGGCACAAGAAAATGATGGCCTCTTTTCCACTCTGGAGGGTCTCAGGATCTGTTCCCAGAGCTGCCTAATGAGAATACAAGCAGAAACGGAAGAACACACAGTGAATGGACACAGAGCAGACAACAGGGGGTGGGGGGGAGAAAAATAAATATAAAAAAAAAAAAATGCCAGTGAGTACGAATTCTTTTTATCTGGCATATATATAATTGTTGGGAAGAAAGTATGTGAAATACTTATTGTCTCAGTTTTAATATAATTATACGTTGACCTTTCTTAAGTCAACAGGTATTTTGCTTTTTTATTCAGAATAGTGCTAGATGTGATAGATAATGCAAAGGAAATATATATATATTTTAAAGATTATTTATTTCTCTTCCCTTCCCCTCGTTTTCTGCTCTCTGTCCATTTGCTATGTGTTGTTCTGCGTCCGCTTGCGTTATCCAGTGGCACTGGGAAACTGCATCTCTTCTGTTGTGTCATCTTGCAGCGTTATCGCTCCACGTGTATGGTGCCACTCCAGGGCAGGCTGTACTTTTTTCACGCAGGGTGGCTCGCCTTGTGGGGTGTGCTCTTTGTGTGTAGGGCACTCCTTGCATGTGGTAGCATTGCACGTGGGCCAGCTTACCACACGGGTCAGGAGGCCCTGGGGATCGAACCCTGGACCTTCCATGTGGTAGATGGACACTCTGCCAGTTGAGCCATGTCTGCTTCCTGCAAAAGAAATATTAAACATGGTCTTAATTGTTACATAGTTTAAATCTCATTCTGGAGTTGAAAAAATTGTGCATGTTTAAATTTCTTGTCTGAAATTCTATAACAGTATTCAATGAAGGGAAAGATCTCTGGGTTGGCAAATTTTAAAGTTGGAAACAGTTTGAAAGTTAAGCAACAGCATAAGCAAATGTACTTATGAAGACATTTGTGACTTGCAAGAGAATAGTGAGAAAACAGTAGATTAGAGGGTACGTATATGCAAGTTAATAAAAGAATAGGTTAAATTGATTGATAGCCAAGTTATGGAAGGCCCTGAAAGTAAAAATAAAGTGCCATGATAAAATTTAGGAAACTTCTGGCAATGGCATACATGATGAATTGATACATTAAAATAGTGTCATAGGAGAGGCAATTAGAAATGTGGTTTCTTGAGAAGTCATACGATAAGCAGTTTCTTGCTGTACATTAAAATAATACACTTTAATTTGGAGAGTCACACTCAGAAAAGTAGAGTTTGTTTTAGATTTCTTTGTCTCCTTTCAGTTGTTAAATCAGTAGAAGACCTGGTTTAAAAGCATAGTGGTATCATTTATTTGCAAATATATCATTTAACAAAGCTAGAACATTTTGCACATAGTATACACCCAGGTGCTCAGTTTATCTTCTCAGGATGCAGTGACATCACTGTAATCTTTTCTTAAGTGGTACATGATTTTCTATAATTCCTAACAAGACCTTCTTTAGGTAGATAACACTGCCTGCCCCACACAGACATTTCAGAAATTGAACTTCTCTGTCCTTTTGCCTAGTTAATTAAGAAGGGCCTTAAGATAAAGAAAAATAGAAAATATCTTGCATGAATGTTTTCTGCTGGAAATGTGTTTTAAAGTGGGGTGAATAAATTTCTGAAGTTTGTTTGGATTTGCTTTTATAATCACAGTATTCGGAGGAATGAATTACTTTTCTCATTTGTCATCTAAGTTCTAAAGGACATGGCTTGTAGGAATAGCAAATTTAGGCATCTTTGTAGTCCTAATTTCACTGTTATGTTTTTTGCTGTCCCTATGCATTTTGCTTTAAAAATTCAAAACAAGCAGATAATAGTGAAAAGATAAAACAAATGTCCTCCTTGCGTTCAAAACAGCTCAATTGCGAGTGTTTTCATACCTATAAGTAAAACACTAAATATACAAGCTCTGAAAGAATAGAATTATATTGTGAGATAGATATATGTACACTATTTGAATTGCAGAGGTTTTATTTACTTATATGAACCAAGAACCCAAAACAAACTTCCATATGTCTTAGGAACTTAGGCAACCCAGCTAGGTAGATAATCTTCCAAGCTCTTTTGTTGTGTCTTTGTAAAATAACTAAATGAAAGAATAATAAGACATAGGTGTATTAAAAGAGTTGAAGTTTGAGATTACTATTAATGGTGGATGAACTCTTCTTTCTCTCAGGACCAAAATGTCTTTGACTCCAAGAAGAAGGTGAAATTAACCAATGCAGAGGGAGTAGAGTTTAAGCTTTCCAAGAAACAACTACAAGCTATAGAATTTAACAAAGCTTTACTTGCTATGTACACAAACCAGGTAAGTAATAGGCCTCTAGCTCCCTTGCTAAACCTTTTGAAATATCACATATCAAGTAAAATGGGTATACAATCCAATCTCTACTTTTTTCTTTGTATTTTGTCTTAAACCCATACATATATGTTCTTGTTCCCCTTTTCAGAATGTCATGTATGAGATTTTATTTGTTAAAAAAGTAATTCGTGTAGTTCTTTGTAAGGATGTGGAGTTGATGGCTTTTGGGGAAGAAAACAGTACATATAATTTTAAGTGAAATGATTTCCTCATTAACTTATTTTTATCCTCTATAAATTAAACAAAATAATCATCAAAGATGCTGATCACAATGAAAGATTTAAGATCCAACTTGCGTTTTAGTTTGTACATAGTCACTTCAAGTTAAAAATACCAAGGAGGTCAGTTTCTAACTCCAGTATGCATTAGTTCTAATTAAATTGTGTTTTCATACTTTTCTAGAGCAAGGGTTTTCAGTGGGTGAATGAGAGCCAGTAATATTTTTATTATTTAAAACTGAGTCAGGTTATTCTGAATACTTAAGCAAGAAACACATATGCATGTAAATGAAAATAAGTTAAAATATTTTATTTTGAAGCAAATGCTTAAACTTAATATATGTTTATTTATTTTTTAACTGAATCCTGGAATTTAAGAGTCTAAATGAATGTTTAGAAATTGTCCTTTGACTAAATGCTTTTATAACTCATAACTTAAATTCAGTAAATGTGAATCTTTCTCTTCTAGGAAAAAAAGTTACACACTCCTCTCACCCTAGGCCAGGGGTTCTTAACCTTTTTTTCCTATGGACCCCTTTGCCAGTCAGGTGAAAAAACCACAGACCCCTTACTAAGTCCACATTATACTGTGTATAATTTAATATATCACACCTACACAAATATGTCCCTACAAGAATACTGGTTTTTTTTTTAATTTCAATTCAAGCTCATGGACCCCTGGTTAAGAACATGTCCTAAGCAGTTATTCACTTATTATTTTGTTTCAACTGATAACCTCCCACAGTTCTTTTCTTTTAGATCATTTAATGTTTAATTTAATTGACTAGCCTATTTTTGTGTGTGGGGAATACTGTCTTTTAGGCAGACCAATGCCGCAAAATATCCACCAGTCTACAGTCCCAAAGTCCTGAGCATCCCCTGCCTGTGTTAATCCAAGCTGCCCAGCTCTGCCGTGAAAAGCAACACACAAAAGCAATAGAGCTACTTCAGGTAAAGGAATTAAGTGAAATTTTAATGAGGTGTCAGACAGTTGCAGCCTTGTTTCATTTTCATTATGCTATAATACCCTACAACCCTATAAATTTGGTGGGAAAACTGATAGGTAATGTACCACTAGAAAAATTCCAGAGTGTCACTTTAGTTCATTCTCGGGTCAAGCTTTGTTTCTGTATCAGTTTGTGTTATGTAGGTATTTGCTTCAAACCCTGAACAATGTTTTTCATTTAGAGATCTATTTAAAAGGAGTTAGGGATTTGTTTGAGACTTAAAATACCAGAACATGCTTACCCATTTTTCAGTAAAGTGTTTAACAGTAAGTCCTAATCCAAAAACCCAGAAATTTATGGATACTAACTTGGCTTTTTTTTTTTTGAGGTACTGGGGCTGGGGATTGAACCCAAGACCTTGTATGTGGGAAGCCAGTGCTCAACCACTGAGCCACATCAGCTCCCCTGAGTTGGTTTTTTCATTTGTTTGCTTTATGTCTGTTTTTTGTTTTAAAGAGGTACTAGGAACCAAACCCGGAACCTCCCATCTGGGAAGCAGGTGCTCAACTGCCTGAGCCATATCCGCTCCCCTCACTTGGCTTTTATCAACTAAAACTAGCTGTTGGGTTACAAATTTTATTTTCTTGAAGATAAACTATGTTGAAAGGTTACACAAGGTCAAATTAGGGCCATTCTTAGGAGCAAAATTGTCTAGCAAGGACCTCATTAATGAGGTACCACTTATTTGAGTGTCTTAAAAAAGAAAAATCTATGTAGTAATTATAATTATTATTTCTGTTAGTGAAGTCCAGAAATACAACATTATTGCACTTATTTTCAGAGTATACCTTTAAAGCAAAGTAGATGTTAAATAAAATTTTTCCTCAATTAAAATTTTGACCTGAAACCAGAAGTTTAATCTCTTAAAACTGGATTTAAAATTTTATGTAGTAATTGTAAAATTGTATTTTTTCTAAGTTAGTTGTATAAGTGTGATTTCAGTAATTTTAATTATAAATTAAATATGATTTTTCCCCCTCAACTAAAAAACTTTTAGGAATTTTCAGAGCAGCATCCTGAAAATGCAGCTGAAATTAAGTTGACTATGGCACAGCTGAAAATTTCCCAAGGTATTGATTTTTGTTGTGACTAAAATAACATTTTAATGGAAACATGGGTTGGAAAGATTCTGAAGTAGTTGTGGAGTATGTGATTTAAAAATTTTGCATAATGTGTACTTATTGCTCTTTCAAACATGAAGCTAGATTATATGTGATCTCCAACAGATTTAGTAGAGCATCTTTCTTGGGTTATTTCTAAGTTGTTAAAATGTCTCTCAATCTATTCCTTGAAAACCAGGGGAAGCAAAGGTATCCTCTTTTCTGAAAGACCATATTTATCAAATTACCTGAGTATGTCATGTATAGAAATACTTATGTCTGTTACTTCGTAGTGTTTGTGTAATAAGGAAGGGGTTACTTTTTCATCCTGGTTCTCAGAATTTCTTAGTTTAGTCCCTTATCTTTCTTTTATACTTTCCCACTTATATCTTGAGTAGAAAAAGCAAGTGAATTTAATGAAATTAAATTTAAGAATTTAAGATTGGCATTTTCAATCTTATAGAAAACTGCCAGTGTTTTTGTCCAGGATTTTGAAACAACTTTGGGATTATCTAAAGTTGAATTGCACAGTATGGTAACCACATGTAACTATTTTAAGTAGCTAAAACGAAATAAAATTTAAAATTCTTCAGTTGTTCTGGACACATTTTAGAAGCTTAGTAGCCATGCATAACTGGTGACTACCATTTTGGACGATGCAGATATTGGACATGTCCATCATCACAGAGAGTTCTATTGTACAGTTCTGGTGCAGACCATGCATTCTCAATGAGGGTAAAAATTGGTTTTATGAAGGGATTGAAAAATAATCTTAGATATTACAATGGTTAATGCCCTTCAGAGGATCACATATGTAAATGAATGTGCTATATATCTTTGGTATTAAAATTTTATAGAGGCAACAGGAATGGTAATTAGGGAAAAAATGTCTAAAGAGGCTCCTAAGTGGAGCAATAATGAAAATAAGATTGAGAAACATTACTGATTTCCATGTTACCCAGTTCTCACATCTCCTTGCCTCCTTCCCTAATCTTTTTTTGCCTTCCTTCTCCCTGCCCCTCCTCTTTTCCTTCCTCTTCTCTTTATCTTTCCTCATCAGTGTATTTTTGCAAGGATTTTATATTGTCCTGAAATTACAAGCTTACGGTGGATTGTTTTATTTTGTTTTTAAGGATTTTGGAATATTTGTTGGGTTTGCAGTGAGTGGAAAATCAGAATTTTAACCCCATAGGAAATTTTCCAGTGAACTTTTATTGATAATGGCATATTTTAAGTCCTTTAAGGAAGAATTCCACACCTTCAGGTTATAGTCTGACAAAGGAGAAATGGCATTCCTGTCCTGGAGTTCTGTTTGGTCAGCAGCTCTGTCATTAACTTCTTTATGAACTTAAGCAAGGCATATTATTTCTTTGAAACTCAATTTTCTTATCTGCAGAATGAAAGAGTACATCATCCCAAAGATCCCAAAGCTTGTGTATTTATAGATGTTATAAAATATGATTGTTAGGTTGCTTTCCTAAGGAAAAGTAAAGGGGAAATAAGTAAAATTTCATGTATTTTTTTCATAAATTTGCTCTCTTCAATATGATGGTGATTTTGTTTTTAACCTCTTAAGGTAATATTTCCAAAGCATGTTTAATATTGAGAAGCATAGAGGAGTTAAAGCATAAACCAGGCATGGTGAGTTTATAATTATAACTAAAATATTACTGAAAAAGTAATTGAAAACATCTAATGTTTTTGTGTTCTTTTTAATTTCTTCTTTATATATTTCCCAATGTAGGAGTAGTAAAGATAAGTATCTGGCATAAATTTAATTTCATTCTTTGCTCTGCTTTACGTTAGCTTATTATTTATTCAAAAGTGCCAGGCACTCTTAAGGTCTCACCTTACTACTTAGATCTGATTTTAATATAAAACCTGTATGGGTCTTTAATGTGATTTCTTTGGATTTAAAAAAAAATTTAGCATAGTTGCTAACAATTTTAGTTTTTAGTTCTCTGCTTATTTTCCAAGAATCATAAGTTAAGATTACGAAAATAGATGTGAAAGCATCTATTTCATAGTAGAGACTAATTCTGTAGTATGGTAAGACTGTTGAACAGGTATTATTTTATTCATGTTTGTATCCTTTACTACAGCTTATTTGCAGTTGGCACTCAGTAAGTGTGCAGTATTATGGTAGTGTTTTCTCTTTTGTAGCTCTATATTTTAAGGACTGGGTTAAAATTATTGTACATTAGAATCAAGTACAATATATGATATATGGCTTAAACAGTGTTTCTAATACTTAATAGCTGGCTTCTGTTACCTTTCAAGGAATCTATCCATTTCATCCAGGTTGTTGAAGTGAAATAAAGCTGTTAAATTATTTTCCTTTTGATAGCTATAAAATCTCACTCCTCTTAGTAGTTATGTCTTCTCTCTTTTCCTGATAAGTCTGGCCAGAGGTTTATCAATTTTTCTGATCTTCTGAAAGATCTAGCTTTTTCTTCCCTTTCTCTTCTCTTCTCTGACTACTTTTATTTCTTAAACTACTCCAGCCACTGGGTCTCTTAGTTGTCTCTCAAACATGGTAGGCAAGCTTTTTCTCACTGGCTGTATGCAGCGAAGGCCACATACAACTTACCACAGGAGTTTAGCCACACTAGGCCATACCTCACCCACTTGAATGTCCAGCAGTGTCTTATTGTACAAAAATTTCTAAGTGCTTAGTCTCAATTTCTGTATGTACCTTGCTGTGGACTAGTACCAGACTGTGGACTACAATCGACTGTCAACAACACTTTGAGTAGCACTGCTTTAGAAGAACTGTATATTTTATATATAATTATATTTGTAAAACACTGTTGTTCATAGACTTTCTAGGAATAAAGTTATTAATGTTCTCTAAAGTCAGTAATTTTTTGATGACTACTGGAGGAGAGTCCAGCAGCCTTTATTTGCTACTTCTCCAATGTTTTTAACATTTTTTAAAAGTTTAGTCAGGCATGAAGGAGGAGTGTTACTCATTACTCTCTACTTTTGGCTGCGTAGGTATCTGCACTAGTGACCATGTACAGCCATGAGGAAGATATTGATAGTGCCATTGAGGTCTTCACCCAAGCTATCCAGTGGTACCAAAACCATCAGGTAAGTAAGTGGAGTAAAACATTATGAAGACTTGTTTTTACATAAAAATAAAAAGCTACAGTAATGAACTTAAAAGTAAGAGAGTATATTCCAAGGCACTATCAAGAAAATGGAACTCAGCCTGTCAAATTCAGTACCAAGAAGATGGAGCGCTATTAGACTGAGTCATTTTTTTTTTGTTTTGTTTTTAATTTTTTTTTTTAATTGACTTTGTAATAATATTACATTAAAAATATATATGTGAGGTTCCATTCAACCCCCCCCCCCCCCCCAACAACACTCGTTCCCATCATCATGACACATCCATTGGATTTGGTAAGTACATCTTTGGGCACCTCTGCACCTCATAGACAATGGTTCACATCATGGCCCATACTCTCCTCCATTCCATCCAGTGGGCCCTGTGAGGATTTACAATGTCCGGTGATTACCTCTGAAGCACCATCCAGGGCAGCTCCATGTCCCAAAGACGCCTCCACCTCTCATCTCTTCCTGCCTTTCCCTATACCCATCGTCCACCATGTCCACTTTTCCCAATCCAATGCCACCTCTTCTATGTGGACATTGGATTGGTTGTGTCCATTGCACCTCTATGTCAAGAGGAGGCTCAGATTCCACCTGGATGCTGGATGCAATCCTCCCATTTTCAGTTGTAATCACTCTAGGCTCCATGGTGTGGTGGTTGTCCTTCTTCAACTCCATCTTAGCTGAGTGTGGTAAGTCCAATAGATCAGATTGTAGGTGCTGGAGTCTGTTGAGGCTCAGGACCTGGCTATCACATTGTCAGTCCAGAGATTCAAATCCCCTAAATAGATCTTAAACCCCAACATTAACTGCACCTCCAGCACATTAGCATGAAAGTCTTATGAAGGGAGATCCCATCTGAGTCCAGATTCATCACACATAAACACCATTTCCAAAGAGGGGCCATCTGCCCTGGTAGTTAACCCCATCGGCCATTGAGTCATTTTTTTAAAGTATACCATATACACATACAGTTATTAGAATTAATGGCTGCAGAATGGAAAAAAAATTGTTACTCAGTTAGGTTTTCTGAAGCTCTTTCTTGTGTGTGTTTGCATTTGTCTGTATAATCACAAGAAGGTATAATAGTAACAGTACATGGTTGCTTACTTGTGATCTCAGATTTAAGTGGCTGGAGAGCCCATGGGTGATAGTATTTGGTAGAAGAGTAGTACATGAATAATTCTACATCATGTTTCCATCTAATAACATGTTCGTTTTTCTAGTATAGGTCTCAGTGTAGGCAATATCCAACTTGAAATACCCTTGCTTACACACAGGTGGCTATGGACTGTTAGCATAATTTTTAGTGGAGGGACAGCAGTGTCCTGAGAATTACTGATTACTTTTACTAATTTGTCTAATGCTTCCCTTCCCTGTATGTATGTGTCTGAGTTCATTTTTGTTGTTTCAGATATTCAGTAAATTTTAAGATTAGACATTTAATGAATAGGTACATTTTAAAGGTCTGACAAATACTGACTTTCATTGACTTGCTAGATATTTAGCATCATTTTTTTTCTTTGCATTGAACCTATAGCCTAAATCTTCTGCTCATTTGTCCTTGATAAGAGAAGCTGCAAACTTCAAACTCAAATATGGGCGGAAGAAAGAGGCAATTAGTGACCTAGAGCAACTCTGGAAGTAAGTTTTGAAAGGCGGAGATATAAAATGTGAATTTTATTGCTGTTTTGCTTGTTTGTGTTGCATTCTCCAGTTGTATAAACTGTTTAGTAATTTCCTTATTTCTTCTTTCAGACAAAATCCAAAAGATATTCATACCCTGGCACAGCTTATTTCTGCTTACTCACTTGTAGATCCTGAGAAAGCAAAAGTGTATCCTTTTTGGCTGTTGTTCTAGAGAGCTCTCAAATAGCACACTAAGTCTCCTCCATTATCTACATTTTGGGTTTTTTTTTTTTTTACTAATTTCAAAAAACAAAAGTCCCTTCTAAATAGTAAAAGCAAAAATAAGAATTTATTGATCCATGGAACCAATAAACGTAGGGGTAGATCCAACTTGGGAGTACAGTTTGATCCTGCAGCAAAAATGGGATGTAGTCTTTATTCCTTCAGGTTCAAGGCCAGCAGCAAAAAGAAGAAAAAGCATGTTTTATTTGGATAGTTGTGAATCTGAAAATTCATTCTAATTGCGCTATCTTGGGGTCACATGCCCATCTCAATCAATTGCTATTGATGAGATACAATGCTCTGATAGGCTTAGGTTGGATTATGTGCATGCTCCAGTCTGAGTGTGCTGCCAAGACCTGGTAGGAAGGGTTGGATGCTGAGCAACCACAAGTAAAAGCCTTTGTAGTGAGCAAGTTACGGTTTATAAGCTTGGTAGTTGTTTCGTAATGAAGTGGGTTTTTTTCATCTTTTTTTTTTTTTTAAGATACATAGATCACACAAAATGAAGTTTTTGTTAAGCCACGTTACTGATTTAAGGGATATATATATATGATTAGATTACAACCCCTTTCTCAGATTCTTACAGATTTTATGGTATATAATTGGCATTATGACCTGCTGATTTGTTATTCTATAGAAGATTTAAAGATATTTTTCTGCTTTTGATGAAGGTCATCAAAATCAGTGTCTTTTTCTTTAGGCATTGATATATATTGGCAGGCATATAAATATAAATATATATATTATATTCCTGAACTCTTTTGTATTCCAGTCTTAGTAAACACTTACCCTCGTCAGATAGTATGTCTCTAAAAGTAGATGTCGAGGCTCTTGAAAATTCTCCCGGTGCTACATACATTCGGAAGAAGGGTGGAAAAGTTGCTGGAGATAATCAACCAAAGGAGCAAGGGTAATGTTTTTCACTGTAATGCTAATTCTGAGATCCAGCAAAATAGTCTTATGTTTTAAAATTAAAATTCTTTATATAAGGAATAAAAAAATACATTTCATAAAAATTCCACATGCATAAAGTTTAAGTTCTCTTCATTTCACTTCCCTTTACTTTTGCCATGCTAAGCTCTTCATCTCCACCCCATCGCTACTTGTCCAGAATTAACCTCTGGTATTAATTTAGTGTGTATCCTTACCAATGTATTTCTTTGTATTATACACAGAGGTGATTTAGACATTTTTTTCTTAGATTGGTTTATTTGTTATTTATAGAAGGAGATTATTTTATAGATTAAGCAGCTTGCTTTCATTTAATAAGTCTTGGAGATCTTTCCATGTTGCTAAATGTAGACATATTTTATTGTTTTTATCCATAGTATTCCATAGGCTATATGTATCATACTTGATTTACCTGTAAGTTACTGATGTACAGTTACTGCATCATTTGGTATTTCTGAACCAAAGTTCAGATAGTGTATTTTGCTGATTTGGAGGAAAGGTTAGTCACCTTCATTAACTTATTAGAAGTCAAGTTCTTATTCTTTTCTTGTTCTCCCACATTGCCATCTCAAAACATAGTACCAGAGGCCTCCAGTAAGACATTTAAGATTTTGACTCAGGATGAATAGAGTATGGAAGAGTTGACACTTTTCCAGCTTTGTGGCTTTTATATTTTTTTCACTATTCTCCTTTTTAAATGCCTTTTGAAATCAAAATTTTTTCCAAATTTAAAAAATTATCAGAACAGTATATGATTCTCTTCATTTTGAACTGTATTCAACTAAAAAAGCATTTTCATCTTCCTAATACATTCAAATAAGTTTTTTTTTTAAAGATTTTTTTTAATGTATTTATTCTCTCTCCCCCCCCAGTTGTCTGTTCTCTGTGTCTATTTGCTGAGTCTTCTTTGTCCACTTCTGTTGTTGTCAGCTGCACAGGAATCTGTGTTTCTTTTTGTTGCGTCATCTTGTTGTGTCAGCTCTCCATGTGTGTGGCGCCATTCCTGGGCAGGCTGCACTTGCTTTCATGCTGGGCGGCTCTCCTTATGGGGCGCACTCCTTGCTCATGGGGCTCCCCTATGTGAGGGACACCCCTGTGTGGCACGGCACTCCTTGCGCACATCAGCACTGTGTGTGGACCAGCTCCACACGGGTCAAGGAGGCCCAGAGTTTGAACCGCGGACCTCCCATGTGGTAGACAGACGCCCTAACCACTGGTCCAAGTCCGCTTCCCTCAAATAAGTTTTAATGAGAAGTCTCAAAGATATGCTGTTCCAAATTACATTTCATCACATTATTCCAATTTCAGACTTATCAGGAAACCAAAAATGAAATACATTCAAGCCAGATCTTAAGTGGACTTTTAAATAATACCTGCTTTTGTAGTCCACTTACTTAAATGTTTTCAGTACTTTTTTTCTCTTGCAAAACAGGGTTGAGTAATTAGAACATATAGTTCTTTTAAAATCTCTTTACTTAATCTTTTTCTTTAACTGTAGATAGTTATTAAGGTATACATTGACTTGGAAGCTTTTAGATTTCAGCGTGGTGTTTTCATTAGGCATTTTTATTAATGTTTTTTATTTTATACTAACTTTTGGGTGCAAAGGTTTAGTTTCTTTTGAAGATAGAATATATGATATAAGATTTATGGTAGATGTTGACAAAAAAACAATAAACGACAGTCCTTTGCCCTCAACTGAACTTAAGTCTAGCAAGGGAAAAAGTTAAACAGTAATTTCAGTAAGACTTATACATGCTATGATTGTAAAGGGAATAGAGGAGCATGCCAGAGTGAATAATTAGTTCTTCTTGGGGGCGGTGGGAGGTCAAGTAAGGCTTCATGGAGGAGGTGACTTTGTTGATTCTGAGGAAAATGAGGAGGATGAGGTAGGCAAATTGCGAGCAATGATGTAGAAGTAAGAAATGGAAGAGAACCTTTGGGAAATCACAGATATGTCTGTGGAGTATGACTTGTAGGGAGACAATTTTGGAGACTATTGCATAGTATAGGTGAGAGATGAAGCACTGAAGTAAGGCTCTGTAAGTTGAGTTTCTTATTCTTTTGGGTGCCCTGAAAGAATTGCAATTGAGTGACTTGGTAGAATGAATTTTTGGCAGAAATAGTTGCTATCTAATCTTAGTTCACTGTTTCATAGTTCTCCTATATCATATGTGCATGTATCTGCATGTATACAGAGATAAATTTTTGTCTTCCTCTTTTCACTGTTATCATGGATTTTCACTGTAGCTGCAGAACTCTAGAAACTGTTTTAAAGTGTTTTCTTGATTTTTGCATACCTTTTTTAGTGCCCTTTTTGTTTTTTGTCAATGTACCTAATAAAGATTTTACCTATTTAAAAAAAATAAGTTTAGAAGGTTCAAAACTCTAAAGATAAAAAAAAGAGTGCAGAGTAAAAAATCTTCCTATCTACCCCAGCCACCAAATCCATTTCCTTTCTCCCCTGGAGAAGAACTAGTAATACTGTTGTGCATATCTTTCCAGAGTGATTCTTTGCCAAATATAGCGTAACTTGCCACAGTATTGTAGATTTTCCATGCTTCTGCAAACTTCTTACATATTCACATAGACTTAATATGTGCCACTTAAATAATTCATTTTCAGTGTAAATGGGATCTGTTTTCTGAAAACAGTTGTACCTCTCTTTTCTTACTACCTTCCTAAACTATAGTATCTGAATCTTATTAATTTTAACCTGAATTAATATCCCAACTAGTTTGTTAGTCTTTGGTGAGCAGGCATGCATCTTAAACACCTTTATGATAAAGTGCCCATCTTTCTCTTTTCACCTACTTAATCTATAAATATTTTACCGTGATGATGGTAATAACTTTTCTTCTTTGTGTAGACAGGGAGATTTGAAGAAGAAAAAGAAGAAAAAGAAGGGTAAGGGTTTTTTGTTTGTTATAATCATTAGATTCTGTTATATAAGATTAAAGTTTAAGAGTCACCTTAGAGAGAAATGTTCGGGCATAAATACACTGCTCTTCCTTCTTGCATCTTCAAACGCAGATTTTTGTCTTAACTATTGCTACCATTTAATTTTATTAAAGAGTAAAAACTCTGTAGTTTTTCTGAATTCAGATTCTGACTCTCATATTCTTGTGCTACAGGTTATTTAACATACCTGCCTGAGTTTTTCATTTGTAAAATGAAAGGTGATACTATGTACCCCATAGGATTATATGAGTTACTGCTGCATGTAAAACTCTTAGAACAGTGTCTGGCACATACACCCCTCCCCTCCCCCCCTGCATACAGTAGGATACTTTCAGCTACAGGTATCATAAAACTCCATTAAAACTAACTTTAAAAATTTACTACTTAGGTGAACGGGTATAGCTCAGTGGTTGAGTGCCTGTTTACTGTGTACAAGGTCCTGGGTTCAATCCCTGGTACCTCCTGAAAAAAAAAATTACTATTTGTAAACTTGGCATTCTACAGGAAGGTTAGCATCAAGGCTGGTTGATGTAATAGTTGTATTTCTTTGTCTTGTTGTCCACAAGACTGAATGTCATTAGAGTCATAGAATGGTTACTGGAAACAGGGCTATATGTTTTTGTTATTTATACTAAGTAGGACAAAGAGGGCTTCTCCCCAGTTTACAAATCTTCCCCATTAATCTGATTGGACCAACATGTCCATGTCAAATGTCCAGCCCGAACCATTAACCAGAGAATGCCACATTGTTTAACTTAGGCTATGTTCTTAATCCATGGCAGAGTGGATAGAATTACCAAATTTGCTTATATTAATCAGGCATTATTCCTAGAGCCACCCCCCTTTTCCTAAGTCTTTAGGGTGGTGGGTGTTTTTTTGTTTGCGTCCCCCCAATAGCAGTTTGATATGGTTACGAATTCCAAAAATAGATATCGGATTATGTTTGTAATCTCGTCTGTACCTGGGTGTGATTAAGTTATGATTAGGACTTTGATTGGGCCATGTCATTAGGGCATGGCAAAGGACAGAGTGGAGGGTTTTTGATGTTGGAGTTTGATGCTGGAGCCTCAGCATGTAAGCACACAGAGGAAAGAGAAGCAAGCCCCAGGAAGAGAGGAACCCTGAGCACAGGAAGAAGCAAGCCCTGGGAAGAGAGGAACCCTGAACCCAGAGAGAAGCAAGGGAACCCAGGAAACCTGAACCCTCACAGGCATTGGCAGCCATCTTGCTCCAACACATGAAAATAGACTTTGGTGAGGGAAGTAACTTATGCTTTATGACCAGGTATCTGTAAGTCCTACCCCAAATAAATACCCTTTATAAAAACAAACCACCCCTTTGCTGACTAATACAGAATTTGGTACTGAGGAGTGGGGAAGTGCTTTTGCAATTACCGAAATGCTGGGACAGTTTTATAAATGGGTAAGGGGTATTTTTTGGAGGAATTGTGAGATACTTGGAAGAAAAGACCTATAGCACTTTGAAGAGACTGTTGATAGCAAGATGGATGCTAAAGAGATTTTTCATGATATCTTAGAAGTAAATGATGAAAATATTATTGGAAACTGGAGAAAAGGCGATCAGTGTTTTAAAGCTGTAGAAAACTTAGCAAGATAACTCCTGGTTTATGGAAGGCAGAATTCGAAAATGGTGAGCCTGGGCATTTCGCTGAAGAAATTTTTAAAGTAAACCTGGAGAATGTGGCTTGGCTTCTGCTTGCAGCTTATAGCATAATGCTAGATGAGAGAGATATACTGAGGACTGAACTGTCAGGCACAAAGAAAACAAACTAATTCTGGAAATTCCAAACCTCTGGAAGTCAAGCTCCCAGATGAAAGTGCCCCATTGGAGGACTTAACTAAACTTGGAACTTGTAAATCAGGATTGAAAATGTAGTTATCTTGGAAAGGCTTATGGAAAGTCTTATTGTCTGATGGCTTGGACCCCTGCTTCTTACATACTAAACCAACAAGGTTTTTGAGAGAGCTGTATGAACAAAACCACTGTCAGCTTGGACTAAAAGGGACATGGAAAGGAGAGATTGAAGGAGAAACAGCTTTAAGAGGAAAGCCATGGAAGCTGAGATCTGGAATTAAGACATCACCTTGGGCCAAGAGAGGAACCCTACCCATTTGTACAGAGAGAGTGAGTTTGCACCAGCAGTTGGAAGAGGGTGGATGATCCTACCCGATATCCTGGGAGAGTTTTGCCACCCCAGGGTACAGAGAGAGTGGAGCACATTCCCCAAGGATTATGACAGTTAAAGACAGTACCCCACAGGTCTAAGAGGGGTGGACTTATCCCCCATGGATTAGGGAAGACCAGGTGGTCAACTCATTGCTCTGAGAGGGTTGAGCCTGTAGCCAAAGGTTAGGGAAGGCCAGGTGGTCAGCTTGTTGCTCTGAGTGGATTGAGCTGTTTGCCAGAGGTTAGGGGGAATGTTGTCTTCACGACACTGTACTAGGGGGATAAGGTGTGGCAATCACCCCATCACTCTTGGAGGGTGAGGTCTAGAGCTTGGTCCATACCTAGATGCTTGATGAGGGTGGCACCAAGAAAATGACTGTTGGGCAAGCATATAGAAAGGGTGGTTCTCATAAGGCACCAAGAAGAAGAAACCATCATCTTAAAAATGACTGTCAGACTGAAATCGAATGGAGGTTGTCCTTCAGGTTTACTGAACTGTAAAGGACCTGTGACTCATGTTTCCCTCCCAATTTCTCCTGTGCGCATCAGCACTGCGTGTGGGCCAGCTCCACACAGGTCAAGGAGATCCTGGGTTTGAACTGTGGACCTCCCATGTGGTAGATGGATGCTCTATCCGCTGAGCCAAGTCCGCTTCCCACCAATTTCTCCTCATTGTAATCAAAATGTTTATCCTTTGTCTGTCCATTTGTGTATTGGAAACAGATAAGTTGTTTTATAAGTTTCAGAGGTCTTTAGCAAATAGGACTCTGCCCTAAGTCAAACTGTATTTTCTTTAAATTGATTTAAAGAAATCAATTTAGATATGATTTAGTACTTGCATTGTTACTGATTTAAGGTGTTTTTTTAAAAATATTGTAATGTCTTTTTGGAATTCAGAAGGTGAAATGTAGCAGTTTAATATGGTTATGAATTCCAAAAATAGATACTGGATTATGTTTGCAATCTGGTATGTACCTGGGTGTGATTACGTTATGATTAGGACTTTGGGCCATGTCATTAGATAAAAGGCATGGCAAAGGACAGAGTTGAGGGTGTTTTTTTTTGTTTTGTTTTGTTTTGTTTGAAAGATTTATTTTTTATTTCTCTCTTCTCCTCCCCCCCCCTCAGTTGTTTGCTCTCTGTGTCCATTCTTTGTGTGTTCTTCTGTGACTGCTTCTATCCTTATCGGTGTCACCAGGAATCTGTGTTTCTTTTTGTTGCGTCATCTTGTGTCAACTCTCCATCTGTGCGGCACCATTCTTGATCAGGTTGCACTTTCTTTTGCGCTGGGCGGCTCTCCTTACAGGATGCACTACCTGTGCATTGGGCTTCCCTATGTGGGGGTCACCCCTGCGTGGCAGGGCACTCCTTGCGTGCATCAGCACTGCGCATGGGCCAGCTCCACATGGATCAAGGAGACCCGGGGTTTGAACCAGGGACATCCCATGTGGTAGGCAGACGCCCTATCCATTGGGCTAAGTCTACTTCCCAGTTGAGGGTTATTGATGTTGGAGTTTTGATGTTGGAGTTTGATGCTGAAGCCTTATTAAGCTGGAGCCCCACGAAGTAAGCACACAGAGGAAAGAGAAGCAAGCCCCAGGAAGAGAGGAACCCTGAGCTGAGGAAGCAGCAAGCCCTGGGAAGAGAGGAACCCTGAACCCAGAGAGAAGCAAGACTCTGGAAGAGAAGAACCCAGGAAGCCTGAACCCTCATAGATATAGGCAGCCATTTTGCTCCAACACATGAAAATAGACTTTGGTGAGGGAAATAATTTATGCTTTAAGGCCTGGTATCTGTAAGCTCCTACCCCAAATAAATACCCTTTATAAAAACAAACCAATTTCTGGTATTTTGCATCAACACCCCTTTGACTGACTAATACCCCCCAACCATAACTATTTTTAATCTATGAAATAGAATTTCCTTACAAATTAGTTTTTACAGTAGTGACCTTTATCATCGATGTGATCTGTTTCTTCCGTATGACTATAGTTAAAAGGGAAGTTGGGCCTTTTATTTGTCCAGAAATTGAAAAAGTATCATTAAGATAAGGAAGAGAAAAACTTGTATCTACTTTGAGGGGACATGTAAGCTGATAGTGAAGTCTTACAGTTGGAGAATTTGTGGATATTACTGGAGGAATTGGAAATGCTCTCTAGTAAGCAGTAACCCCACTTCCCCCAAACACTGCTATTTTGGCCGGAAATTTTTTACCCCAGATAGGTAGTCACCAGTGGATGTGTTTGATCTTTGTTCCTCATTAGAAGAGTTGAAATGGGAGAATCCTGGACTCTTAATGACGATACTGAGATGATACTGAACATAATATTATGGTAATTTGTTTTAATCCTCCACTGAGACTGTATTGTAAAGAACATTTTTCTAAATTATTAAATATATATGTATTTCATTCTTTTTAACTTAGTTAAATAGCATATGATAGTGTGGGTTACAGTAATTATTCTCTTACTGATAGACATTTAAGTTGTTTTGCTCCTTTAAAGAATATCACAGAAAATATTTCATGCACATAAATTTGTAGCTTATGTTTTTCTGCAGGATAAATTTTTATTCTTGCTGCCAAATTAAATTGCTTTCTATAAAGGCTTTACCAGTATATACTTCTGCCACTAAGTCTTTGAGTGTTTCCCACTATTTCAGTAACACTGGATATTACTACTTTTAATTAATATTTGTTAGTCTAATAGAATTTTTGCCCTTTTTTAATTTAATTTTTTAAATTATAGAAATTGTAGGTTAACAGAAAAATTACGTAAAAAATAGTGTTCCCATATCCCCTTCCCCCCATTATTAACACTTTGCAGTAGAATGGTACCTTTGTTGCAATTGATGAAATAATATAATTACTACTAAATAGTCCATAGTTTACCTGAGGGTAATTCCCCTCTCCATATTACCACCCTATTAACACCTTGCATTATGTGATTCATTTGTTATAATTCATAAAAGAACATTTTTATAGTTATTCAGTATAGTTAATTATATTCACAATGTTACGCTATCATCATCACCATCCATTTTCAAAACTTTACAATCAACCTGAATAGAAATTCTGTACAATTAAGCATTAACTCCCCATTCTGTATCCGCAGTGCAGCCCCTGGTAACCTATATTTGAGATTTAAACTCTGAGCTTGTTTGTTCTAATTATTTCATCAGTGAGATCATACAAAATTTGTCCACCCTTCTCACTTTTAATTAGTGAGGTTGAGCCATCTTTTCACATGGTTAATAACTTTCATTTCTTCTGGCTTGCCCTAGTTATAGCTGTGCCCACTTTTCTTTGGGTAATTTACCTATAGATTAGTAAGACCTCTTCCTATAATAAGGCTATTAATCCACTCTTATTATATAACATACAAATTTTTTTTAATTTCCCTCAAAAATTTATTCTGTCTTATCTAATGAAAATTAAAAGTTTTTTATAGATAGATTTGTCATATCTTTTCCTTTATGGCTTCTAAATTTTGTGTCATGCTTAGAAATAAGGCCTTTCCTCTGGCTAGATTATAAAAATTCAGCTTTTTCAGTTAAATTTATTTCAGTTTTAACCTTTTTTATTCCCAAGTTTGGACACATTGTTTAAACAAACCCTCATTCCTTTACATTTGTTGTTACCAAGGAAAACTGCCTAAGAATTATGACCCAAAAGTTACCCCAGACCCAGAAAGATGGTTACCAATGAGAGAACGTTCTTACTACCGGGGAAGAAAGAAGGGTAAAAAGAAGGATCAGATTGGAAAAGGAACCCAGGGAGCAACTGCAGGAGCTTCATCTGAACTGTAAGTTATGTCCCACAATAGTAGTCAGTCAGAACATATGTTGGTTCTTTCTGAGATTGACTCAATGCTATTAGTGAGAATTTTAATATATTTTAAGTATGCAGAGTACATTCAGTTATATCACTAGCTGTTTTGCAGTATGCTTATGAAAAGGGAAGAAAATGTATGGTATTTCTGGTTTGATTACATTATAAATTCAGTTTAGGATTCAGGTCCCTTCAGAAGGAAACAATACCCTAAGATGATTCAACAGTTTAACGAAATATCTAGATAAACCGATACAAATGTGACTAGAAAAAAATGTTTAAAAGTTGTTTCTACATGGTAAGATTATACGTCATTTTTAAATTGTATTTTCTAAGCTTTGTAAAAGTTGATACTACCATATACTGCTTTTTAAAAATTATAAAACAGTAAAGATTTTATTAGAAAGAAAATGGATAGGGTTTGGAAAACCCAGGACTTAGAATATTTCTAGAGATTGTTAGAAGTGGAAAGTAGAATCCATGTACATAATACGTATTATCCTTTTCCATTGTTGAATATACAAATGACCAAAACTTTTCTGATCTGATGATTCCAGGGATGCCAGTAGAACTGTGAGCAGTCCACCCACCTCCCCAAGACCTGGCAGTGCAGCAACAGTATCTGCCTCAACAAGTAATATCATACCCCCAAGACACCAGAAACCTGCAGGGGCTCCAGCAACAAAAAAGAAGCAACAGCAGAAAAAGAAGAAAGGTGGAAAAGGTGGCTGGTGATTAGAACGTTCTTGTTGCAGGCCATTTTTAAACTAGTCTCAGTGACACTAGGAACATAATAAAGATAACACAGCAAGAAGCACAGAGCTGCTGCCCCCATCCCCACATTTTCATAAAATTGTTTCTTTATGCATCAAATAGGAAAACATCCTTCTCAAACCTGATGCCTAGTGAGACTTGGCCAAGTTGTACCATCTAGTTTTTCACAGATTATGAGAACTCAAAATAATTGGACGTTTCCCCACCTAGTGAGTTTTTCTTCTTTATGTGCTAATCTGGTCTTTCTTTCAATTTCACAAATAAGGCATGTTATCTAAGGTTTTCCCAGGATTTAAACAGAAATTACTTCTGTTTGAACTGAGTCTGAAGATGCTTGTTCCTATTCAAATCCCACTTAAATTATGTTTTAGGAGACCTTAGGAGACTGAAAGTGGAATCTTCTGAGCATTCCAAATATCCACTTAGAAATATCATGTGATTAAAAGGGACCTTTATTAATACACTGGTGTTCTTCATGTCATTAAATTGAGTGGCCACAGGAAAACTAAAGTAAATTTCTTGATTGACCTTAAAATCTATGTCTTGTGACATAGAATACGTGATACTTTTCATTACATTTTTATATCTATAAATTGGGGCTCCTTTGTTTCCCCATCTCATCTTCAGATTATGGTAACATTGTGCTGATATAGCACCATTAAAGAACTCAAGGAAAATATATCACTGTTGCAAGAAGCTGACTCTTAGACCCAGTGTTCTGTAGTCAGAATGGTTTGGACTGTTTCAATCAGAAAAAGTAATGGCCCCTATCAAGAGCATCCACACTGACTTCTTAAGTTGAGAGGAAATCAACACCAGACTTCAGTACTAGGCAGTATTAACATCTAACAGGACTGTTTGGCCCAATTAATAAATACTCAAATGGCTTGTCTTCTAGTAATGGGTATGACCATTTATTACCTTCAAGTAATGAAGTATTTTACAATTTTGTAGTGTAAATGTTGCTCTCGTCTTTCCTTGCTTACAAGGAAACTTACAAGGAACTGTTGTGAGATGGAAACATTTGGATCCTCCCCTTGATAGTATTCATTTTCTGCTGCCCAGGATATCATTTAAACGTATGAGTATTTCCTTGTGATCATATTACTCCATCCTTGTTAATAAAGTGCTGCTGTGTTTGACTCAGAACAAATCTGTTGAAACTTTTTCAAAGAATTCTTTAAAAGGCTTTTCTCCTTTATGGTAGGAGAGAAAGATAAGAAATGTAGTGCTGCCTTTTCAGCATTGAATTTGTGGTTGCATCTAAAGATAACTTCTTAACATGAGTGGTTTATTATGTCATAATACTTCTAAAGCTCTACAGAGAACAGTCTTTTGGTAGGAGTGACAGATCTGCTCCTTCTGAATTATTAATTATTATTAAAGGAATAATTGTTAGTGAATTTATTTAAGATTTCATTAAATTTCTGTGGTGAAAGATAATCATTTTTTAGGTTAACTAAGCTAGAGTGTTAGTAAAAATTATCCATCATTGAAAATTTTGACCCAAAGTACAGCAGTGAAATTTATGGTTCTCCATTAATTGTTATTACTAGTCAGTCATTGCTATTACCACTTATTACTTAGCACCTGAAACTTCAGTTCAAATAAATTATATATGTCAAAAAAAAGTGTAAACAGCTACATTGCCTTTGCTATTATTCCCTCTTTGGACAGGTCTTTCACCAATGACAAATATACTTTATGTGTGTGTGTACATTCCTGATAACCAGTATAGTTACATCCATTCACCTTGGCACATTTTAAAACATTCTAGCAGTGAATATGGATTTAGGTGTCTTTGGTGTTAACATATTATGGAGGACTTCCTGATTAGTATATATTAATTTTCTTTTAAGCTGAGAAGCTAAAATTGTTACTTGCCTCTCCAAGCAAAACCACAGAATTTATCTAAAGGGATTGAGAGAATCCAGTTTAAACCTTACTGAAAATATATATTCGTATATGTGTATATATACAAACTGAGTAATAAACATTTTAAGTTATAGAATTTATCCATTAGCCACAGCCTTTTCAAGACTGGAAACAGCTACTCTTAAAAACTGTTGAAGACCCAAGCATTCTGTAACCTATTTGAACTGTACATGTGATGAAGGAAAGTCAGTTTATTGCACTAAATAATTTTATTAAATTTTGAATATACAAGAGTTCAATTTAACTCTTAGTAGTAAGAGGAACCATCCATCTATAACTCAACCAGTTTAAATTATACCACCTTTGAAAGGCCTTGTGAGTGCCCCGTTTGCTACAGAACATTAAGGACGGCTCCACTCTTGTTTAGTTGTGTTTTGATACTGGGCATTAGTAGCAACCATGATTCTGGTAGAAAGCCAATTTAATCTCCGAGGTTTGTTTTTTTTAAGCGAAATGCATTTCTCCGTTGTTTGAAGTAACAGCAATCCTGGATGGCAGCCCCTATACACTCTCAGTGGAATTAACAGGACAGAGAGCGGCAAGATAACACAACCTCATTTAATTTACCAGCCTAGTTCCTGGGTGTTGGGGAGTCGGGGACGCTCACGACTCCAGCACCGCAGGTTTCCCCCCGGGGAAACGCGTGAGCTGGGTGGTGGAGAAGCCTGGGCGAGCTCGGGGATGATGCGGGAGGGGTCAGGCACTAAGGTCGCTCGGGACAGGTCGGCGTGGCCCCAGGGAATCGTGCTGCAGCGCCCTCGGAGGCGGGTAACGCCCGGGGACGCCTTAACCGCGGCAACCGCCCGCCTCTCCGAGCTCTCCAGGCTCCGGCGGCCAGGCCTCCCCGTTCCCAGGGGCGGCCCGACCCGCTAGCCGCCCGGCTCTGCTCCCCACCACGCCCCGCGGCGACTGAGCGTGAGATGCCAGGCCGCGACCTGCGAGCGCTGGCGCTG
Organism: Dasypus novemcinctus; assembly: GCF_030445035.2. Classification (NCBI taxonomy): domain Eukaryota; kingdom Metazoa; phylum Chordata; class Mammalia; order Cingulata; family Dasypodidae; genus Dasypus; species Dasypus novemcinctus. The sequence goes on along the minus strand of NC_080673.1, from coordinate 151,351,466 downwards.
GCGGCGGCCGCGGTGACCGCGGGTGTGGTCTACGCGGCGTGGACCTACGTCTCCGCGCCGCGCCCCCCGCGGGGGCCACACCTGCCTGGACCCAGGGCCGCGGCTCCAGCGCGCGGGCGCGCCGGGGAAGGGAAGGAGTCGGGAGCGGTGGGGATGGAGAGGGGCAAGGCGAAGAGAGAGAAAACTGGGGAGAGAGGGAAGGAGGAGAAAAGGAAGGAGTCGGGGAAGGAGAGAACTAAGGAAAAGGAGAAAGATAAAAGTAAGGGGAACGAACAAGGTAAGGAAGCAAATAAGAAAGAGCAAGCGAAGGAGAGGGAGAAAGAGAAGGAACAATTTAGGAGAAAAGAAGAAAAAGAGACTAAGAGCGCCTTGACGAGGACCCCGCTCGAGCCACCGGTAAGAGACCCAGTGCGCGCGCGGCCTGCCGGGGACCCTCCCCCAAGGCCATTGTCCGGCGTTCCGACCCCCGCGCGTCGACTCCGTTACATCGCAAGCCCCCGACCTCGTGCGGTCTCTGGTGGGCTTTCAATCGGTGGGTGGCCAGGGATGGAAACCTTAGAAGGACCAATCGCCAGCCCCTTCACACTGGCCCCCTGCCCACCCGCAACCCGTATCCCGCCATCCGGAGTCCTAAAGCTCTTCAGGTCTAAGGTCGAGGAAGAGTTTGGTCTTCACAAGGATGCCAGAACAACCCTTCTGCCCCTGTCTGTCCAGCGTTCAACATACAAACCAGCTCCAAACCCGCCACGCGGTACACACGTGCACAGGCTCTCTGTTGAATACATTTTTATCTGAAGGCGCAGGGCCTTGGTGGCTCTTGAATTTGGGACTCTGCATCTTTTGCGTGGGCGCTATGGTGACTGCTTCCATTGTTTTCAGACTGCCATCTCCCAGAAAGAGACTGTCACAAAGTTTCAGCTGAGAGGTCTCAGAAAGCAGGCATTGTTTGGGTCAGCTTGATGTTCTGTGTCCCTGGAGGTCGTGAATTGGCTACTTGGCCCAGAGCTGCTTTCTGGTTCTAAACAGTTTTAATTATTAACATAGATTTGATCTCCCTAAAACACATGGACCCGTTTAAGGTTAAAGGGAAAATTTTTGATAAAGAATGGTGTTTAGGATTACATTTCATATCTGAACATACATGAATAATTCCAGCTTTAAGAAATGATAAACATGAGGCATGTGCCTTCAACTAAAATATAAATAAAATGTAAAGGATCCTTGACTGCAAAATTACTAGATAGTAGGAGCATAGAGACAGCAGTGTGGTTGGAAGGGGAGTACATTTTACTCATCATATTTCATAGGATGTAAGATGCCACTATTTTAGGTACTGCTAAGAAGGGGGAAAATGCTGCCAATTAAAAATTTTTTTTCTTTCTTGCTTTTAACATTACATTAAAAAAAAAATATGAGGTCCCCATATAGCCCCCACTCCCCTTACCCCACTCCTCCCACATCAACAACCTCTTTCATCATCGTGGCACATTCATTGCATTTGGTGAATACATTTTGGAGTACTGCTGCACCACAGGATAGTGGTTTACGTTGTAATTTACACTCTCACCCAGTCCACACTGTGGGTCATGGCAAGACCTACAATGTCCAGCAACTGTCCCTGCAGTACCACCCAGGACAACTCCAAGTCCTGAAGTCACATCTCTTCTTCCCTCTCCCTACTCTCAGCAGCTACCATGGCCACTTCCTCCACATTAATGCTACATTTTTTTCCATTACTAATCACAATAGTTCCAGAATATAGTAAGTGCACTCTAATCCATACTCTATTCCTCCATCCTGTGGACCCTGGGATGTTTATGTCCACTCCACCTCTTTATCAAGAGGGGGCTTAGATTCCACATGGATGATGGTGCAATTCTCCTGCTTGCAGTTGTAGGCACTCTTGGCTCCCTGGTGTGCTGGTTGACCTACTTCACCTCCCTGTTAGCTGGCTGGAGTAACTTCATTAAACTAGAGGGTAGGAGTTGCAGGTCTGTTGAGGCTCAGTGCCTGGCTGTCACATGAACAGTCTAGAGATTCAGGTCCCCTGAGCATACACCAAACCCCAGTGCCAACTGCAGGTCCAGTAAAAGTAACAGGAGAAGCTTGTGAAAAAAGATCACATCTGAGTTCAACTCCATCACACTCAGGAACACAAACTCCAAAGCAGGGTCAACTGACATGGCACTGAACTCCATCTGCCATGACGATAGAACCTGCAGGTCTCTGTAGCCCATAGAAGAACCAATACCTGGGCTTGCATCTACTTTGTCTCTGGAACCCTGCTGAGGTGTGCATAAAAGCGACCCCTCTGATGACCTCCTGACTCTTTTTTGGAGACTCATAGCCATATAAACTCTTTTGTCCTTTCCATTTCCCCCTTTTATTCAAGGTCAGAAAGCATTTTTGACACCTGATATTTCATGTAGGCTGAGATATTCTGCTGGTCTGAGTTGACTCTTTTATTCAAGGTCATTTTCTAGTTACATCATCAGCTGGTACTTGGTAGTAATCCCTCGGTGCCAGGGAGGCTCATCCCTGGGAATCATGTCCCACGCTGCGAGGAACGTAATGCATTTACATGCTGAGTTTGGCTTCGAGACTGGCCACATTTGAACAACATGGAGGCTCTCAGGAGGTAATTCTTAGGCACCCTGCAGCTCTAGGCCTAGTTCTTATTTCAGGCGCACAGGCTCACAAGCATAGTCATTAGTATCAAGGACTCATTATTGGACCGTCTGTCTTTATTGGTCATCCATTATAGGATGCATCCCAATTTCAGAGACCTTAAAATGGGAAAGAAACGTGCATCTTATATATAATTGATGAAATATGTTGAAGTAGTCTGAGTTAGGACCACTGGTGGAGATTGTGGGGGGGACACAGTCCCCTTTCCCCAGCCATTTCTTGATACCACATTGCTTTAAAGCATGCAGTTTTAAACTATCCAATGAAAGTCTCTTTTGTGCACCAAGTCCCTCTGCCTTACCATAGCACACTTTCAGAATGGCATTATAAAATAGATACAGATTGGAGGGGATGGAGAAGGTAGACATCCCTATGGAAATACCATTTGCTTTAAGAGCCATCAAGAATTCACTCCATAAACAAATATATACTTATTCAAATTTTGTCATTCACTAGACACTTAGTCTAACATCAACATTTAGTGTTTAGGCAAAACAATCAGAAATTTACAAGATCATAGTTGTTTTTAAAACAGTGCCATTAAAGACAATTGCTAGGGTTTTATGTGTATGAAATACTTTTCCAGTAGGCTATTTGGGAAATAGAACTGATGACCTCTGAGCAGTGTGACTATATTGTTGCTCATTTATTCTTGTTTCAAGTTTGCCTCGTAGAAACCACCTTTCTGAACTCCCTGAGCCTCCTGTCTCCTTCTTCACACCAACCTGCCCTTCTTGTCCTTGTATTGAGGTTTGCCATAAAATTTCCAAGGCTGACATGTTGAAGGAATGTGTCTTTCTAAGGCTAACTTCTTGTTCATCAGGTTTTAAAATAAATGTTAATTGTGATCAGAATTGGTATAACAATTTCTGTTATCTCAGCCCTTTCACTTTACTTCTGATACCTACACTAAAAAGTAGAAGAGATGGGAAGCGGAATTGGCTCAAGTGAATGGACTCCTGTCTACCATGTAGGAGGCCCAGGGTTTGATTCCTGGGCCTTCTGGTGAAGGCAAGATGGCATGCATAGCATGCTGGCCTGCGCAGGAGTGCTGGCCTGCACAGAGAGCTGGCATAGCAAGATGATGCAACAGAAAGAGACACAGAAGAGAGACAATAAGAGATGCAGCAGATGAGGTAGCTGAGGTGGCACAAGAGATTGAGTGCCTCTGTCCCACCCTGGAAGGTCCCAGGATTGGTTCCTGGTGCTGCCTAAAGAGAAGACAAGCCAACACAGAACACTCAGTAAATGGACACAGAAAGCAGACAACAAGCACAAAAACACTGGGTGGGGGGTGGGGGGGGGGGCGTGCAGAGAAGAAATAAAGAAATAAATAATTTTTTTAAAAAAGTAGAAGAGGGGAACTCTACCTTAGGGTCTTATCATCTAGTTATATAATTGGGAAGACAAGACAGAGGAATAACATGAGACATTAGGAGCTTGCATGCTGCGTGATCATAGAGTATTTATTTGGTAAACTGACCAGGAATGGGAGGAGGGCATGGAAAATGTGAGATTAATATCACATAATTAGTGGCTAGTTAGGAAATATAAATTGATACTGTTTGGTCCAGTCCTATAAAATTTTTGTGAAGTTTTGTTCTGGCTTATGTGAATATTATTGGGTCCTATCACAGGTGCTCTGGGAGACCAAATGAAGAAGGAAGAGGAGGCCCTGCCCTCCAGAAATATACTAATAGCATCGGTTTATTGATTATTCTTTTGTTTCACAGGAGAAAAATAAGCAGATCCTAGTGCTGGGTCTGGATGGAGCAGGAAAAACCAGCGTCCTTCACTCCCTAGCTTCCAACAGAGTCCAGCACAGCGCGGCACCCACCCAGGGATTCAATGCAGTGTGCATCAGTGCTGAAGGCAGCCAGATGGACTTCCTGGAGAGTAAGCCCCTCGCTGTCATTGCAGTCACAGGATAGCTACCTTTCGTTGTCTCTCAAGTCGGACATGACACTATCAACAATGGGTCCCTGTGAAAAATTCAAAGCCTTAGAATGAATGATCTTGGAGTTTAATATAAGGCACAGTGTGTGGAAAATCACTTTCTGCTCTTTTTATTTTCTCTGTTTCGTGTTTAGTGGTGGTATTAAAGGGGAGTTTGGAGGGAGGCTCTCGCAACCCCTTCTATAATCTCCATTAGCATGCCTTCCCCTTCCTGACTGCAAATAAACTTGCAATCTAAGTAAATACAGCATGCTTCCTCCTCTGCAAAACTCAATGATAGACAAGTCTCCAAACCTCTTTTTCCAACCACATGGCAGCCCAGAAGCCCATCCTCTACAGAAATTCTGGAATCACCACCTCTCTAAATATTGCAGTTCCCCAGAGTCAGGCCTTCTTGTTGTCTCTTTACATTCTACCCTTGGATGATTTCATCCATTCTCATGGTTTTAAATACCATCTGTATGCTAATAACTCCCAGGTTTATATGTCCAGCCCAGACATATCCAAATGTCTCCTAAATCTCCATGTGGGTGCCTAATTGATCCCTCAAACCTAAAATGGCCAAAACAGAATTTTTTTTTTTAAGATTTGTTTTATTTATTTCTCCCCTGCCCCATTTTCCCCATTGTCTGCTCTCTGTGTCCATTTGCTGTGTGTTCTGTGTCTGCTTGTATTCTTATTAGGTGGCTCTGGGAACCGATCCTGGGACCTTCCAGAGTGGGAGAGAGGCGATTACTCTCTTTTGCCACCTCAACTCTTGGTTTTGCTACATCTTCTTATTTTCTCTCCTCTGTGTCTCTTGTTCCATCATCTTGCTGCGCCAGCTTTCCATGTCAGCCGGCACTCCTGCACGGGGCGGCTTTCCTGCCCTGGGCGGCATTCACACGCAGGGTGGCACTCCTGCACGGGGCGGCATTCTCATGTGGGCTGGCACTTTGCGTGGGCCAGCTTGCCCTCACCAGGAGGCCCTGGGCATCAAACCCTGGACCTGCTATATAGTAGACAGGAGTCCAATTGGTTGAGCCATATCCGTTTCCCCAGAATTCTTGATTTATCCCAATATCTCTTCCTTTGCCTGTGTCCACTGGTCAGTAAGTGGCTTCTCACCCATCAAGTTGCTCAGGCCAGAAATCTGAGGGTCTCAATTCTTCCTTCAGCACTCCCAGCTCTGGTCCATCAGTAAATCACTATGAATTCTACCTCCAAAACTTATCTCCAGCCTGCCAGTTATGCTCCTTTTCCACTGTCTCCACCCAAGTCAGAACCTCCATCATCTCTTGCTTAGATTTTTGCAGTTACCTCTTTATTTTTGCTTTCTTCCAGTTACAGAGAGGAATGTTTTAACACACATCTTGAACACATCATTTGCTAACTTACAGCTCTTCAGTGGAGACCTCATAGTTGGAATAAAATCCAAAGACTTTGTCACAGCCCATGAGGCTCTTCAAAAACTGCCCCCTCTTTAAATTTACCTTGTGGTTTTCTCCTAGTTCACTATACTTCTGCCTCACTGCAGTCCTTTTTGAAATTAGTGGACTTTTTTTTTTTTTTTAGTAGTTTTAGGTTCATAGAAAAATTGAGCATAAACTTTCTTTGTCTTATTTTCTTCTTGAGTGTAACTTCTGTCAGAAATAGCCTCTATTAGCCCCTCCTTTTCTCTTCCCATGATAGCTGGCTTCTCAGCCTTCAACTATCAGCATAAATGACCTCATTGTTCTCTCTATAGATGTTTCCCACTCCCTGTTTGTTTGCATCCTATGTAAAGTTTTTGATAACATTCAGCATTTATATTTATTTGTTTATGATCTGTCTGTTCATCTTGATCATAAGTTCCACAGGGGCAGGTACCGTGTTTGTTTTGTTCATTAGTGTATATAATATACAGTGCCTGGAAAATAGTTTACAATAAATATATACACATATCATATGCCTATATTTTTTCTCCAGAATTTTGGCACAATCATCACTACCCTGAAAAATAATAGCAGCTTAAATTTTCTAATTTTAGTTAAAAATTTGTACCTGCTGAGTAAATTATATATTTAGGTATCATATAGATAAATTCTCATCATGCCACAGGGCAGGGCTTCTAATAAGGCTATTTTTAGGACAGCATTCCAGTGGTATCTATATGGGTAGGTGGTATCCTATATCATAACACTTGAATAGTGTTGGAGAGTTGGGAGATGGTGGCAAGATTAAAGATAAACTGATGAAGTTTTATTGTCTACACCTATATGTAGAAATAATGTATTCAAAAACAACTTTGAGTTTATCTCTCTACTAGCATTCTGTAATGGTCTTTTTTTTTTTTTTTTCAGGTACTGGGGCCAGGGCCACAATTACTCCCCTGAGTTGGTTTTTTTGTTTGCTCTGTTTTTGCTTGTTGTTTTTAGCAGGCACTGGGGATCAAACCTGGGACCTCCTGTGTGGGAAGCAGGAGCTCAACTGCTTGAGCCACATCCACTCCCTTAAACTATCTTAATGTTTCAAAAAAATTCTTACAGTTTATCCATAAAAATCAGTGGCAAAAGTTAATGGGGAGACTTCAGTTTCTGTTATCATGTCTTTGAAGGGCCTTCCAGCCACAAAACTACATAATCCTGGTTAAAACCTACATTTTTAAAAAGAGAAGTTATAGATTTACAGAAAAATTATGAAGAAAATATAGAGTTACCATCTACTCCCTGCCCCTTACACATACAATTTTCTGTTTTTTTTTTGTTGTTTTTTTTTTCATTTCTCTCCATTTCCTCCCCCCCAGTTGTCTGCTTTCTGTGTCCATTCGCTGTGTGTTCTTCTGTGACTGCTTCTATCCTTATCAGCGGCACTGGGAATCTGTGTTTTGTTTTGTTGTGTCATCTTGTTGTGTCAACTCTCTGTGTGTGTGGTGCCATTCCTGGGCAGGCTGCACTTTCTTTCACACTGGGCTGCTCTCCTTACGGGGTGCACTCCTTGCACGTGGGGCTCCCCTACGTAGGGGACACCCCTGCGTGGCACGGCACTCCTTGCGTGCATCAGCACTGTGCATGGGCCAGCTCCACACGGGTCAAGGAGGCCCGGGGTTTGAACCATGGACCTCCCATGTGGTAGGCGGATGCCCTAACCGCAGGGCCAAGTCTGCTTCCCCAATTTTCTCTGTTATTTACACTTTGCATTAGTGTGGTACCTTTGTTACAATTGATGAAATAATATTGTTATAGATATACTATTAACTGTAGTCCATAGTTTATATGATGCTTTACTGTTTGTGTTGTCTACAGTACTATGGGGTTTTGTTTTTTAAAAAAATATTTTAATAAAAATTATTCTGGTAGCATATATATATGTACTGAACTTTGCCCTTTTAGCCACATTAAAATATGTAATTAAGTGATATCAATTACATTCACAATCTTGTGCTACCATTTCCAAAACCTTCCCATCATTAAGCATTAATGCCCCATTTCTAATCCCGACCCCAGGCCCTAATTATTTCGTATCAATGAGGTTATGCAATATTTATTTTCTTGTCTGGCTTATTTTGCTCAACATGATGCCTTTAAGGTTCATTCATGTTGTTGCATGTATCAGAACTTCATTCATTTTTATGGCTGAATAATATTTCATTCTATGTATATACCATATTTTGTTTATCCATTCAGTGGTGAATGGACCACTGGGTTGTGTTTTTTGGCAACTGTGAATAATGTGCCATGAACATTGGTGTGCAAATATTTATTGGAATCCTGTTTTTTTATTCTTTTGGATATATTCCTAGAAGTGGGATGATAATTCTATGTTTAGCATTCTAAGGAACCACCAAAATATATTCCACAGCAGCTACACCATTTTACATTTCCTCTAACAGTGAACAAGTGTACCTATTTCTCCACATCCTCTCCAACACTTCTTATTTTTCATTTTTAAATAGTAGCCATTCTGGTGGGTGTAAAATGGAATCTCATTGTGGTTTTGATTTGCATTTTCCTAACGGCTAATGATGTTGAGCAATTTTTCATGTGCTTATCATTTGTATATCTTCTTTGGAGAAATGTCTATTGAAGTCTCTTGCCTATATTTTAATTAGGTTGTTTGTCTTTTTGTTGTTGACATGTAGAATTTCTTTATATATTCTGGATATTAAGCCCTTATCAGATAGGTGGTTTCCAAATATTTTCCCCCATTCTATAGATTGTCTTTTTACTTTCATGATGATGTTTTTCATGCACAAAAGATTTAAATTTTGATGAAGTCCCACTTATCTATCTTTCCTTTCGTTGGTTGTGCTTTGGGTGGAGAATTTAAGAGACCCTTGCCTGACAAATGGTTCTGAAGATGATTCCTTCTCTTTTCTTCTAGGAGTTTTAAAGTTTTGGTTCTTATGTATAGGACTTTTGAGTTAATTTTTGTATATGGTGTGAGGTAAGGGTCCATTTTCATTCTTTTGTTTTCCCAACACCTTTTATTGAAGAGATTGTTCTTTCCCCATTGAGTGGACTTTGCATCCTTGTCAAAAATCAATTAGCCAAAGATGTGAAAGATTATTTCTGAATTCTCGGTTTGATTCCATTGGTCTGTATGTCTGTCCTTGGTCCAGTACCATGCTGTTTTGATTACTGTAGCTTTGTAATAAAGGTTTTCTAAAAGATTTACTTTTTATTGATTTCTCTCCCCTCCCCCATTGTCTGCTCTCTATGTCCATTTGCTGTGTGTTCTGTGTCTGCTTGTATTCTTGTCAGCAGCACCAGGAATCTGTGTCTCTATTTTGTTGCGTCATCTTGCTGTGTCAGCTCTCCGTGTGTGTGGTGCCACTCCTGGACAGGCTGCACTTTTTTCACATGGGGCAGTTTCCTTATGGGGTGCAGTCCTTGCACGTGGGGCTCCCCTATGTGGGGGGCACCCTGCATAGCACAGCACTTCTTGCGTGCATCAGCACTGTGCGTGGGCCAGCTCACCACATGAGTCAGAAGGCCCTGGGTTTGAACCCTGGGCCTCCTATGTGGTAGACGGATGCTCTATCCATTGAGCCAAATCCACTTCCCTGTAATAAAGTTTTAAATAAATAAAATTTAAGTTTTAAACAAAGTTTTAAATCAGAAAGTATGTGAAATTTTAACTTCATTCTTCTTTTTCTAAGATGATTTTGGCTATTTGGTGTCCCTTACCCTTCCATATAAACTTGATCATTTGCTTTACCGTTTCTACAAAGGATGCATTGGAATTTTGATTGGGATTGCATTGAATCATTTGTAAATCACTTTGGGTAGAACTGACATCTTAAAAATATGTAGTCCTCCAGCCATGAATGTGAAATATCCTTCCATTTACTTCGGTCTTCTTTGATTTCTTTCAGCAATGTTTTGTAATTTTCTAGGTACAAGTCTTTTACCTTCCTGGATAAATTTATTTCTAGATATTTGATTCTTTTAGTTGCTATTGTGATAGAATTTTTTCCTTGATTTCATCTTAAGATAGTTCATTAGTAGTGTTGGTTTTGTACCCTGCCACTTCTTTAAATTCATTTATTAGCTCAAGTAGCTTTGTTTTGGATTTTTCAGGATGTTCTGTAGGTAGAATCATGTCATCGGCAAAAAGGAAAAGTTTTACTTCTTTCTTTCCAATTTGGATGGCTTTTATTTCTTTTTCTTGCTTAATTGCTCTAGCTATAACTTCCAGTACAATGTTGAATAACAGTGGTTGACAGTAGGAATCCTTGCCTTGTTCCTGATCTTAGAAGGAAAGCTTTTAGTCTTACAACATTAAGTATGATGTTAGCTGTGCTTTTTTCATATATGCCTTTTATCTTGTTGAGGAAGTTTCCTTCTTTTTCTAGTTTTCTGAATGTTTTCATCAGAAGGGGTGCTGAATTTGGTCCAATGCCTCTTCTGTGTTAATTGAGAAGATCATGTGTTATTTTTTTCCCTTTCATTCTATTAATGTGGTGCATTATTTTGATTTTCTTTTTTTTTCCCCTAAAGATTTATTTTTTATTTATTTCTCTCCCCTTCTCCCCCGCCCCCGCATTTGTCTGTTCTTTGTGTCCATTTGTATCCTTGTCAGCAGCACTGAGAATCTGTGTCTCTTTTGTTGTTGTTGTTGTTGTTGTGTCATCTTGCTGCGTCAGGTGTGTGGTGCCACTCCTGGGCAAGCTGGACTTTTCTTTTTGTGCTGGGCAGCTCTCCCCACGGGGCGCACTCCCTGTGTGTGGGGCTCCCCTACGCGGGGGACACCCCTGCGTGGCAGGGCACTCCCTGCGTGCAACAGCACTGCACATGGGCCAGCTCCATACAAGTCAAGGAGGCCCTGGGTTTGAACTGTGGACCTCCCATGTGGTAGGTGGACACGCTAACCATTAAGCCAAGTCCGCTTCCTATTTTGATTTTCTTATTATGAATTACTCTTTCACACCTGAGATAGAGCCCAGTTGAGTCTTTTAATGTGCTGTTGGACTTAATTTGCCAATATTTGTTTGAGGATTTTTTCACCCAAGTAATGATATGTACAGTTTTATTGCCAGTATATGCACAACAGTAAGCATAGAACTATAAATATGCAATATAAGTAATAGTGAAAAACAAAATTGTTACAGGTAAAAGGGGGGGGTTACAGAGAAACCATTTTCCTGTTGCTAGAACAGAAACAAATGAAGGCAAAAACTAATGACAAATCACCCATTTCATTCTTAAACTCTTTACATACATTGCTACATTTTTTCAGTTCAACAAAATACAGATACCTTTGTGACAAGAGCAATTGCTTTCCTCACAGCTGTCTTTCCAAATTCATTTTATTTTTTCACATTTTTTATAATTTTTTTTTAAAAGATTTATTTATTTATTTAATTCTCCCCCCTCCCCCGGTTGTCTGTTCTCTGTGTCTATTTGCTGCGTCTTGTTTCTTTGTCCGCTTCTGTTGTCGTCAGCGGCACGGGAAGTGTGGGCGGCGCCATTCCTGGGCAGGCTGCACTTTCTTTCGCGCTGGGCGGCTCTCCTTACGGGGCGCACTCCTTGCCCGTGGGGCTCCCCTACGCGGGGGACACCCTTGCGTGGCACAGCACTCCTTGCGCTCATCAGCACTGCGCATGGGCCAGCTCCACACGGGTCAAGGAGGCCCGGGGCTTGAACCGCAGACCTCCCATGTGGTAGACGGACGCCCTAACCACTGGGCCAAGTCCGTTTTCCCGATAATTTGTTTTTTTTTAAAAAGAAGCTTTAGATTACATGAATGTTACATAAAAAATATAGGGGATTCCCATATGCCCCACTTCCTCCCACTCCTACACTTACCCACATTTACAACATCCTTCATTAGTGTGGTACATTTGTTAAATTGATGAACCCATATTGAAGCATTGCTGCTAACCATAGATTACAGTTTACAGGATAGTTTACACTTGTCCCACTCAATTTTGTGAGTTATGACAAAATATGCAATGGCCTGTATCTGTCACTGCAGTGGCATGCAGGACAAATCCAATGTCCTAAAAATGTTCCCATATTACACCTATTCTTCCCTCTCCTATCCCTCAGAACCTCTGGTGGCCACTGCCTTTACATCTCCTTGTTAGTTGTTCTGGGTGAGTCCAATAAACTGGAGAGTGGGCTTTGCAATTCTGCTGAAATTCAGGACTCAACTAGAAGATTTAAGTCTCTGGGACATATATTTATCAAGTATATTGCTAATTATGGGTTCAAATAAAAGGGACAGAAAAGCCATGTTACACTGGGGAGCATAAATTCCAAAGTAAGGCCCACTGATAGGGTGCCAAATTCCTGAGCTGTCTGCCCTGCTTATAGTTTCTGGATATTTCTAGAACCTTCAGGAGCTCTGTCATTTGAGGCAGGTTACTGTGGCAGTCAATGAGATCCTGCTGACACATGCATAAGTGTAAACTCTGGAATGATCTCCTGACTCATTTTGAAATCTCTTAGCCATAAAAACTCATTTGTATTTACCATTTCCTCCTTTTGGTCAAGGTCTTTTTCCAGATGCATCAAATTCACTTTATTTTAGGATTTCTTTTTAAAGTCAAAATGAGAAACCATTAGAATCCTGGCTACAAATCATCTAATTTGCCTTTCACAAAAATTTCTAATTTTTTAAAGTTAGCTGCCATGAGGATTTTTGCATTTATATTCAAAAGGGATATTGCCCTATAATTTTCTTTTCATATGGTATCTTTATCTGAGTTTGGGATTAGGGTGATGCTGACCTCATAGAATGAATTAGAAAGTTTTCTCTCTTCAGTTTTTTGGAAGAGTTTGAGCAGGATTAGTGTTAATTTTGGGGGGGATGTTTGGCAAAATTCACTAGTGAAGCCATCTCATCTGAGGTTTTCTTTGTTGGGAAGTTTTTGATTACTGATTCAATCTCTTTACTAATTATTGATTTGTTGAGATCTTCTGTTTCTCCTTGAGTCTGGGTGGGTATTTTGTCTTTCTAGGAAATTGTCTGTTTTATCTAATTTGTAGGCATGCAATTGTTCATAGTATCCCCTTATAATAATTTTTATTTCTGTGGTGCTGGTAGTAATATCCTCCCTTTGATTTCTGATTTTAGCTATTTGTATCCTCTCTTTTTTCTTTGCCAGTCTCACTAAAGGTGTTTTGATTTTACTGGTCTTTTCAAAGAACCAACTTTTGGTTTCATTGGCTCTCTCTGTTTTTTCTTCATTTGATTTATCTCTGCTCTAATCTTTGTTATTTCCTTTCTTCTGCTCACTTTGGGTTTAGTTTGCTTTTCTCTTTCTAGATCCATAATTGTTTTGTTAGGTCTCTGATTTAAGAATCTTTCTCCCTTTAAAATGTAATCATTTAGATTTATAAATTTCCCACTCAACACTGTTGTTGCTGAATCCCATAAGTCTTGGTATGCTGTTTCTTCATTTTCATCTGCCTTGAGATATTTCTGACTTTCCCTTGTGATTTTTCTTTGGTTTTTTAAGAGTAGATTGTTTAGTTTCTACATATTTATAAATTTTCCAGATACCCCTATGTTACTGAATTCTAACTTCATTCCATTGTAGTCAGAGAAGATGCATTGTATGTTTTCAATATTTTTGAATTTACTAAGAATTGTTTTGTGAGCTAACATATATGCATATTATGGAGAATAAGCCATGTGCACTAGAGAAGAATGGGTATTCTGCTGCCATTGGGTGAAGTGTTCTATATATGTCTGTTAGGTCTAGTCGGTTTGTGACATCATTCAAGTCTTCTATTTTCTTACTGATCTCTGTCTAAATATTCTATTCACTATAGAAAGTGGTGTGTTGAATTAATCTCCTATTAATATAGTACCATGTATTTCTCCCATTGAATCTGTCAATATTTGCTACGTATATTTGGGGGTCTGCAGTTAGTTGCTAATATATTTACAATTGTCTCATCTTGTTAAATTGACCCCTTTGTAAGTATAAAGCACCCTTCTTTGTCCCTCATCAGAGTTTTGTTTTGTTTTTTAATAAATCAACTTTATTAATACATATTAATTAAGCATACATTTCATCCAAAGTATATAATCAGTGGCATTTGGTGTAATCACATAGTATGATTTTGAATTAAAATCTGTTTTATCTTGTATTAGTGTGGATATCCCAGCTCTCTTTTGGTTATTATTTGCATGGTATATATTTTCCATCTTTTCACTTTCAAACTACATGTGTCTTTGAATTTAAGGTGAGTCTCTTGTAAACAGCATATAATTGGGTCATGCTTTTTTTAATCCATTCTGCCAATCTCTGTCTTTTGACTGGAGAGCTTAATTTATTTATGTTTGAAGTAACTACAGATATTGCAGATATAAAATTTTTGGTGGTCAGTTGGTTTCTTTTAGCACTTTAAATATGTCATCTTGCCTTCTTGTCCCCTGGTTTCTGTTGGAAAATCAGCATTTAATCTCATAAGGACTCCCTTGTATATAAGTGGTGCTTTTCACTTGTAGCTTTCGGAACACTCTCCTTGTTCTCGGCATTAGAAAATTTGACTGCCATGTGTCTGGGCATGGTTCTCTTTGACCTTATCCTATTTGGAGTTCTTTGGGATTCTTCAATGTGCATATTCATGTTTTCCTTTACATCTGGGAAATTTTCTGCCATTATTTCTTTGAATTTTCTATTCTTTCTTCCTTCTCCTTCTGGGAGCCCCATAATGTGTGTATTTGATGTTTGATGGTGTCCCACAGTTCTGTTTCCTTTTTAAAATTTTTTTTTTCCTTTCTGCTTCTCAGGCTTTCCAATTGTCTTGTCTTCAAGTTTGCAGATTCTTCCCACTCCCAGATGGCTTATTATGATGATCTAAAGCTGGTATTCCTTTGCTCTCAGGTGGCTTTGACTTAATTGATTCTTTTCTTTTTTGTGTGTGAAGTACAGGGAATGGGGATTGAACCCTGAACCTCTTATGTGGGAAGCCCATGCTCAACCACTGAGCCACATCGACTCTCCTGAGTGGGTTTTTTGTTTACTTGTTTGTTTTTTTTCTTCTTTTTTTTTAGGAAGTACCAGGTATGGAACCCGGGATCCCCCATGTGGGAAGCAGATGCTCAACTGCTTGAGACACATCTGCTCCTATTATTGATTCTTTTTTTTTTTTTTTTTAAGATTTATTTATTTATCCCCTTTCCCCTCCCTCCTCCCTATTTTTTGCTGTGTCCATTCGCTGTGTAATCTTCTGTATCTATTTCTCTTTTTGTCTTCTCTTCTCATTTCTTCTCCTCTAGGATTCATTGGGATTAGATCCTGGGGACCTCTGATGTGGAGAGAGAAGTTCCCTGTCAGTTGCACCATCTTAGTTCCTAGTCTCTGCAGTGCTTCGCCCTGACTCTCCCCTTCATCTCTCTTTTGTTGCGCCATCGTCTTGCTGCATGACTCACTTGCGCTGGCACTGGCTCACCATGCGGGCATGCTTCCTCTTCCTTTTTCACCAGGAGGCCCCAGCGATCAAACCTGGGTCCTCCTATGTGGTAGGCGGAGACCCTAACACTTGAACCACATTGATGCTTAAAGGGCTTCACATGTCTGCAAGTTGTTTCTGCCTGAAGGGCAAGTTCCAGGAGGGCAAGTCAGAGAGGAGTTTCTGTTTCAGTGTTTCCAGCTGCTACCTGGAAGATTGGCTCTGAAGTACAGGTACCACAGTATACACGTAGGGATTACTCTGCTCCCTCTGGAACAAGGCCAGGGGTCCACAGCGGAGTGCAGGCTGGCTCCTCAGCACTGCCGTGTTAGTGTTGGGGAGGCATCAGCAAGGGCGCCACAAGCTTCTCTTTGTGCTTGTTTTTTAAGATTTATGTATTTATTTATTTCTCTCCCCTCCCCCCACCCCAGTTGTCTGTTCTCTGTATCTGTTTGCTGCGTCATCTTTGTCCGCTTCTGTTGTTGTCAGTGGCATGGGAATCTGTGTCTCTTTTTGTTGCATCATCTTGTTGCGTCAGCTCTCCGTGTGGGCGGCGCCATTCCTGGGCAGGCTGCACTTTCTTTTGCACTAGGCGGCTCTCCTTATGGGGTGCACTCCTTGCGCATGGGGCTCCCCTACACGGGGGACAACCCTGCATGGCAGGGCACTCCTTGCACACATCAGCACTGCGCATGGGCCAGCTCCACACGGGTCGAGGCCCAGGGTTTGAACCGCTGACCTCCCATGTGGTAGACAGACGCCCTAACCACTGGGCCAAGTCCGCTGCCAAGCTGCATTTTCTTGATTCGGCACTTGCCCAGTTACCCTTTGTTTTCTGGAGTTTTGAGGTAGATGGCCCTGCCAATTTTTCCAAGTTATTCAACGATTCTGTGGGAGAGCAGCTACCTGGAGTGTCTTATCCTACCATCTTGCATTCATCACCTTGCAGAAATTAAGGAATATAACGCCTCCCTCTAAAAATAAAAATAAAAGCAACCATGACGTAAAACTAGAGTGGCAGCCATAATAGATAAGCAATCAGAAAGATGGTATTATCTTTTCCTTTTTTACTTCGGCCTTATTTTATTTATTTATTTTTCAAAGTGTACAATCAGTGGTATTTAGTATAATCACATAGTTGTGCACCCATCACTTTAATCCTTATTAGAGCATTTTCATTATTCCAATAATAATAATAATAATAATAATAAACAAAAACCAGACGAAAAACAAAAAACTCTACCAAGAAAGTTGATATTATCTTGAGGCAAAAATGATAGATGATCTGCAGTCAGAATGGGGAATATATGGAAGCTCTTCTGAGACACCTGCATTAAACTGGGACTCCCAGAAAGGGGCTAAAGTGTTGCCAGTCACAGAGTTCGTATTGAAAATTCCCAAACATATTAAGAAAAAGAAAAAAGAAAAAAAACCAAGCAAACAAAAAAACCCACTCAGGAGAGTCGATGTGGCTCAGTGGTTGAGCATGGGCTTCCCACATAAGAGGTTCAGGGTTCAATTCCCAGCAAAAACAATAAACAGGAGATTTAGATTCCTTGGACATGGTTGTGTTCCAATAAAATTTTATTTGTGGACACTGAAATCTGAATTTGATATAATTTTCACCTGTCATGAAATATTATGCTTCCTTTTTTTCCACCCAAACATTTTAAAAACACGCTCTTGGGTTCTACAAAAAAAAGGTAGTGGACTAGATTTTGGCTGTGAGGCATAGTGGGCTAGCCCTGTCCTAAGAGAACAAAAACTAAATCTATGGCCTGTATATGTTATTAGTATTAATCAAAGAATTTCTTCTGGGAAGAATCAGTATTAATTAAAAGCCATTTTTTCTTAGGCATCAGATTAACTCAATGCAATATGAAGAGGAGAGGTTAGTTCTGGGGATTTTGACAATGAGAAAAATTGTGTAAGTAAGGCTAGCCAATAAATTCAGTTCATTTTAAAACTATTTTAGAGCAATGTGTGTTTTAAGCCACCACCTTGAATTATTTTAATAGTCTGCTTCCATTTTCTGCATCTCTTACTAATAAAGATGTGCTTGCTGATGTGGTTGCTATGTGTTAACATTCAGGAATCATCCGTTGGAGTATTTAGCTTCTTTATGTTGATCCTTTGTGATTTCAGAGTGAATTTACTTGTGAAGAGTAAAGTTTGCCACTGACCATCTGGTTCCTTAGTATGATCCCTTTGGTTCTACTCAAAATTGCGTACACCCAGACACAGCAGTATTTTTTCAGAGTGCCTGTCCATTGTTCAGAAACTACCTAGATGTGCCCTTCCTTTGTCGTGGACACTCCTGTGAATTTTAATTGTACGTTCTTCCTCTACTGTTCTCTGTAGTTGGTGGCAGTGAACCTTTCCGTTCCTATTGGGAAACGTACCTGTCCAAGGGATTACTGTTGATCTTTGTGGTGGATTCAGCAGATCACAACCGATTACCTGAAGCCAAAAAATACCTCCATCAACTAATCGGAGCAAACCCAGTCCTTCCTCTGGTTGTATTTGCAAACAAACAGGTAAAAATCTGTGCAAACATAGATTGAACTCAATAGTTTTATTATTATATTAACAATAGCTAGATATTTACAGTGTTGCATATTCCATTCAATTTATACTTATTAATAGATCTACTGGATTATAAACTACTTGGGGGTAGAAACTGCATTATTCATTTTTGTGTCCCTTATAATACCTAGTACACTGCTTTGTGCATGGTAGGAATTCAACAAGTATATATTGAATTTAATTCCATTAACATTTACTGGTTGCTGAATAAATTTCTTTTAAAAATTGAGTATCTATCATGAATGAAGAAATAATTTTGACTTATATCTATTAGACTGACTGAATTTATTTCACACACGTGCATTAAATATATTGTTCATATCTTTGTGCACAGCATTGTAATATTAAAAGCTGCTTCCTCAACTGCTAGTTTGCAAATCATAGGAGAGCTTAGTTCCTGTCTTTTTTCCTGTTACTTCTATGGGTGAATGTTTATCAAAGTAAATCAAATAATTATAAATAATGACCTAGAGAAGGAGTCTGTGTTAAAGTCCAGTGTATAAACTAGACCAACAGATTTTGATATTCTGCAGAAATTTTTAAAGAAAGAATTGGTGCCATTTTTTAAAAAAAGTGGAGCATCTTAAGTACCACAATCAACAAAGATTTAGAAGATCATGGTACAAGTGAGCTGCAAACTGTTTATTGAGCTAGTAAATGACTAGTGAGCAGAGGCGATTCTGTAACTTCTATAGCATTCAATCTAACGATTCTTCATAATAACAATTACCATGTATTATCCCCACTTAACGTTTGGTATGTGCTGGGCACTCTGCTAGCAACTTTCCATATGTTATTTTATTGTTCTCACCTCAACCCCATGAATTAGATTTTATTATATCCATTTTATAGTTGTAAAACTTAGGTCTCAGAGAGATTAAATAACTTGCCCAAGATCACACGGAGCATACCAGAGCTGACATTTGACCCATGCCTTTAAATACTATCTTATACTGCCTCTCCAAAAGCATTTCTGAGAGGTTTGAGGAGCACAGATAGAACATTAAGAAGGTCCTCCTCATTAGAAAGTATTGTTTGGATAACTTGCTTCCTCTTAAATCAGATATAGCTAAGGACCCTGTGGAAGGAGGTTGGGAAGGATTCCTAGGTAATGATGGTAAAAACAAAAACAAACAAAATTCAATAATAGGCAACATTTGCCAAATGCCAGGCCCTTTACTAAGTGCTTTACAAGCATTAATTTAATCCACACAGCAACCTATGAAATAGGTATTATTATTCTATCCTTATTTTACAGAAATCTATAGCAACTTGCACCTATTTCAATGTGCTGGGCACTTAACATAAATTATCTCACTTAATCCTCACAAAAGCCAATGCAACTAAAGCAACAGAAGCTGCCGAGTTAGATATGAGATCATCTTCGAGTTTATAATTATTGCATGAAATGAGGTGATTTTTTTCTTGCATTTTAGTTTAAATAACCTTATCAACAAGTAGATGTGGAACCTTAGAATATGCCTTATCATAAACCATAAAAAATACCTTAGACCATAATGTTTGTATGTTTGTATGTTACTCCTCCCCCCTTTCTCCATGATACCTTTTTTCATTAAAAAATGATTAACTATTTGAAGCATAAAGAAATATGGATAATGATGTAATCAACATCATAACATTTGCCCTGTTTTGTTCAGATCTTCCTTCCTTCCTCCTTCCCTTCCTTCATTCCACAGGGGAAATCTTAAGGATGTAATGGAAACCTCCTCTATTCTTGCCTGATGTCATTCCCCTCCATCCCTCATTAACGGTAACCTATCAATATCTTTTCCCCACTTCCTGTTTTTTTTTTAAAGATTTGTTTTATTTATTTATTTCTCCCCACCCTCTTGTTGTTTGCATTGATGGCATCTGTTGTGTGCTTGTATGCTGGTCTTCTTTTTTTTTTTTCTGGGAGGTACTGGGAACCAAACCCAGGACCTTCCATGTGGGAAGGAGGTGCCTAATCACTTGAGCCACCGCTGCTCCCAGCTCTGTTGTGTCTCTCATTACATTTTCCTCCTTGTGTCTCTTGTTGCATTGTCTTGTTGTGTCAGCTCGCTGTGTTGGCCTGTCATGTCAGCTTGCTGTCTTGCTTGTCTTCTTTAGGAGGCACCAGGAACTGAACCCAGGACTTTTCATGTGGTAGGCAGGAGTTTAATCACTTAAGCCACATCTGTTTCCCTTTCCCACTTCCTATTAAGTTATTTAAATTTCTAATTTGTAGGTCTTTCATATAGTTTGGAAAAATAATCCTTTGTTAGTTATATGCATTACACATATCTTCTCCAGCATTCTGGAGCTTATCATTTTACGTTGTGTCCTTTTTAATAGATGGTTTCCATTTTTAATAGTCAAATTTATCAGTATTTTCCTTTATTGTTTGTATCTGTTATCTTCATCAGATTGAATAAACAGAGCAAATGGGTATTGCCCATTTGGTGTCAAATTTATAACTTTTACTTAGTCTTAATAATAAATGGTTTGGATATACTAGCTTAAGGTTCATGTATGTTTGTTCATATTCCTGGTCAAAATATTTAATCTCTGCTTTTACATGACTCCCTGGCTCAAGTTATTGAATAAGGGTTAAAAAAATAAAGTCATCTTACTTTCTTTACATTTTGGGTGATGACCTTTTTAAGGCACAATTATGTAAGTGTGGAATTAACTCTATACTTGATGTGCTTTATCATTACAAGGAGGCCTTCCTCCCATCCAACGTCCTCCTTCTCCCATTCTCTTCCTACCCAATTCCAACAGTAAACTTATTAACCTGTTACTGGACCTAGTAACACAATTACAGAACTTGCTACCTGCTCTAGGACTAAATGAATTCAGGTTTTAAACACCCAATAAATTGAGACTGCCGACAGCTGTGGGTAATCAACTCCAGATACCAGATACCAACTCCAGCCTGATACCAGATGCCTCAGGAAAAGCCTCACAGGCCCCTAGTGAGGGAATGTGATAGGTTTATGTTAGTACGGGAAAAACACAACACAATATTGGATTTCCAGGGATTTAAAAATGATCCCTTAAAGCTTAAGGAGAACACTGAAATAACAACAGCACCAATTATAAATGCAGTTTTAGAGGTGAAAATGCAAAAAATTTGTGAAGGACTGAAAATATATAGCTGAATCATGTGTGTATTTATGAAAGGGCATATTCGTGGTCACATGCATAAATAATTCTTGAAATATGAAAGGCAAAGAAATATGCTTTGACCTTGCCATTTTGACCCCAAGGAACTTTGGTCCCTGGCATGGAGCATAAGCATGGATTCCCTGTCTGCCATTTTAATCTCTCCTCTCTCTTCCTCTCCCTGTGGTTTTCCCTCTTCTAAACCCCTCTTATCTGTCTTGTCATTCTTCTCTCCATAGTCTTTCCCGTCTTTGCCTCTCACCACCTCATTTTCTAAACTAGCTATTTCCTTCCTCTCTTCTTCATCTCCCTCCCCCCAAAAAATTTGATCCAAAATTCTTTTTTTCCAGTAGAAATAATGGCGACAAAAGAAAACTCACAATGGCAAATGCTATAATCAGTAAAATTTGATATAGACAAAAAAGAAAACTCACAATGGCAAATGCTATAATCAGTAAAATTTGATATAGACAAAAAAAAAGATTAATGAAACAAATTTGTGTTGTTAAATATAAATTTAAAAGAATTGATCCTATTAAAAATAATCTTAGAAAAATAAAATGAAAATGAAAAAAAAATTGGTAGCAGATGCCTGCACTGTGTAAAAAATTGATCAGCAAATTACATTGGTTTGGCTTCATTCCAGAAAATACATTCATGATTCAAAATGCTGGTGTAACTCTGATGAAAATATTTACATTTGAACCACGGGGTCATAATAATGAGGTCGCAGTATACTCCCTGCCAAAAGGGTGGCAGGATTGAGATTAATAAATGAGAGTAATAAATGTATCTATCCAAAAGAATTGCAAAACAATCAACTTTTTTTCTCTTCTTTTCCCCTTCTGGGTTAAGGACCTTGATTCAGCCTATCATATCACAGATATCCACGAGGCTCTGGCATTGTCTGAGGTGGGAAATGACAGGAAGATGTTCTTGTTTGGAACCCAAGTGACTGAGAACGGCTCAGAGATTCCCTCCATCATGCAAGATGCCAAAAACCTGATTGCACACCTGGCGGAGGATGTAAAGTGACCAGGCAGCCCACGCAGCTCACATGCAGCTGACATTGTCATCACAGAGTGTTGAGTTGCAGGCTTGAAGCCAAAGGTTTCCACTTTCAATAAAAAATAAGCTACTTCCTATTTTCTCAATGTATACCGTAATACAAAGATAATATTACTTTTAATTTATTAGGATTGTCTCTTTGTTTAATTTTGGACTTTAAAAATATTTGTAAAACAATATATTTGGGAAGAGTTAGATTTTTAATTAACTGAATTAAAATGAATATTTACAAGTGTTGGGGATTGAATCATGTCCCCCGCAAAAGGCATGTTCAGGTCCCAAACCCTGGTCCTGTGGGTATGAACCCATTTGTAAATAGGACCTCTGAAGATGTTATTAGTTAAGGTGCACCCAAACTGAATGAGGGTGGGTCTTATTAATCCAGTTTGGCTGAAGTCCTTATAAACAAAGGCAGTTTTTCATGGAAGGAGAAGCCACAGGATGCCGCAGAGGCTGGAAGTCAACAGAACCTGGAAGAGAAAGAAGACGCCTCCATATGCATTGCCGTGAGAATGGAAAGCCAAGGAACCCCAACAACTGCTGACCAGTCAGAAGATACAGAACCCCAGGAGGAAGCAAGCCTTCTATTCTCTGAAGACCTGAGCCAATAAATTCCTATTGTTAAATCAACCCATTGTATGGTATTTGTTTTAGCAGCTAGGAAACTAAAATAGCAAGCATTCATCTTATTTGTGATTTTTAAATGACAGAAAATTTGTATTAAAATATTTCAGTAAACTTTCTCTTTTCAAGTGAACATCCAGCTGTCTTTCCTATAAGTGGGTCTGTTTAACACTGTAGGGAAAGAAGTATCAGGATGGAGCAATGAAAAATGTAAGCACTGTCAAATAGAATATAAATTAAGAGCATTCAGAAGATTTAGGAAAGGCTTATTTTCTAAGAGCATTTATGCTATATAAGGACCATTGTGGGATTTATTTTTCAAATTCTTGACATTGTTTTTCTTTTATATATCGATAAACGTTCTTCTTTGGCTTGGTTTGAAAAATTAATGTAACTAGAAATACTGTTGGACAGTGGTAACTATATTTACCTGCAGGCACCATGTAAATCCAACTTTTAACCTTAGTACCGTGTCTTGATTTAAAACAAACAAAAGAAGATTTGGAAAGAGAATTTGTTATATAAATCTTTCCTTTAAAAATTTTAAATATGAGAAAATAAAAAACTAAAATGTGGTGAAGATGGTCAACCCCTTCCCATGCTAACCTGTAGGCTTCTCTGTCAAGTGTTAGGTTAAAATAGAATGATTTGAATAGGCATGCACATGCAAAATGGTGACAGCCCTGTGAGAGACATGGGAGCGGGTGCCTTTTAAGTCTCTAGCTTTCTCCAATCAGGGCTGCAGGATAATGTTTAACAGGGTCTTATCACAAACAGCCAGCCGCTCAGGCGTCCAGTGTCAAACCTTGTGTCTGGTCTCTGGAGGCTGAACACAATGACTGAGGTCATCTGAAACCCTGAATTTCAGCCTTTGCCCCCGAACACTCACTGTAACTGGCCATTGGACAAATCCCTTCACCGTCTTGTATCTCACTCAGTTCTCTTTCGAAAAGAATCTATGCTAATGCAGACTACTTCCAACCCAAACCTCTAATTCCATATGATACATCTTCTCTATGTTTTCTAAGGTGTTCAGGGGCAGATACAAATTCCTGGAAGTCTATTTCAAGGATGATGCCAAAGCTTTTTGGATGGGGAAAAATACCCTGTTCTTCCTTTGCTCAGCCTTGTTTTTCTCACTTTCTGATAGGTCCTGTGTTCTGGCAGTAAGTGTTGTGGCCAGACTTTTTTCTTCAGTGAATTACATGGCAGTCACTGCTTGATCCTGGGGATGAATGAAACAGGAACCCTTATTAAACTGGAGAAGCTCCCAGTCTAGTGAGGGAAGCTCCCAGTCTAGTTACAAGGGGTTCTAATAGGAATGGCATGTGACCAAGACAGGTCAGCATTGTCAGAGAGGCTGGCTGGCAGGTGGTCTTCCCAACAGGACTTAGAGGTTCGCGGTCATTACCTTGGGGAATTTACCACTGTCTAGACTCTGCCAGCCTTCCGGGTTCAGAAACTACAGGCTTAGCACACTAAGAGTGGCTCTGCCTTTCCATTTATTCATTCAATAAACATTTATTGAGCACCAATCATGTGCCAGAACTCTTTTAGTTGAAAATGATTTGTGTGTGCAAAAATTTGTGTGTGCAAAATTTGTGTGTGCAAAAAAGGGGGATTTGGGAGGTGGGGGTGAGGCTGTCCACAAAGAGAAATCTGGGCATGGATGGATTCAGAGGTTCAAAGATAAGAGTGTCTCTCCATCTCTTGGCCCTGCTAACCCTGGCTTGGCTTCATTGTCAGATTCCTTGCAGAAGATCTTTACTCAAGATCCCACAGTAAAATGGATCCTCTTTCAGCACCATACAGCAAATCTCATGGAGGGACAGTGATGGAGTCACATGTTCATCCCTGAACCAATTCCCAGGCCAGAGTTCCTTGACCTATGGTGGAAGGCAGAGTTAGCCCCACCTCAAGCCACAGGGAAAGAGCTCCTCACAAAAAGGAGAGGTTCTGCTTTCAGAAGAAAAGCGAAGGAATGTTGGGCAGAATAGCAACAGAGTGACAGCTATCCACAGCCACTCACTGTGTTTGGCATACCAGCAACCAGGACAGAGAGGGTCCCTGTCTTTAAGGAGCTTACATTCTAGCTAGGAAGACACACAACATCAAGTGGCTGAAATAAATACAAATTGTGTCCAAGGAAAGAACTGAGAGAGAAAATAATGGCAGGAACATTCTTTGAGGTGGCCTGGAAAGACCTCTCTGAATAGGAAATATTTAAGCTGAGCCCTAAAGGATAGGAAGAATCCAGTCCGAAGAGTGGGGAGAAGAAGGTCCCAGGCAATGGGAGCAGGTATAGGAAGAGGCTGACAGGGGAGCCAGCTCGACATGTTAGTGAAGAACAAGAAGGCTGGAATGTGAAGAGCAAGGATGGAGTACCATGAAGTGAGACTGAAGAGAGAGACAAGGACCAGATCACGGGGCACCTGATGGTGCAAAGCTAGGGGTTTATTTTAAATGGTTTGGATTGTCATGATGGGAGGTGGGCAAAGGAAGAAAAGAGTCGGAAAGTTGGGAGGCTATTGCAGAATCCAGGTGCAAGTTGATAGAAGCCTGGATTGCAATAGTGATGGGATAGAAACGGCTGGATACATTTATACACACACACGCATACACATTTGGAGAATTGAGTGGAGTTGCTGAGGCATTGGAGGTAGGAAGGAGAGAGAGAGACTCAAAATTGATTCCTACATTTCTCTCAGGAAAGACAGATTCATAAGACTGGAGTACAAAAGCAGAATACGGATTTATAATTGATATGGGCCAGAATTTATTCTATGTGCCTCTAATCTCTTCCAGTAAATAGACCTGCCCGGGGAAGCTAGGTCATATCAGAAAGTTGCCTGATGAGCATGGATCTTTTGATGTATGGTGGTATGTGGCCACACACATTCATCTCAGTATGAAGGTCTGGAGAACAGGGCTGTGCCATTTGCGGTCTGTTGAGTTAGGTTCCTCTGTTCTCTGGCGGTTCTTGAATGGGCACGGCCTCTGTGACTCTCCTCCAGTGCATCCATTATGGACTGAATGAAGCCCTCCTGCCAACTGACTTGTTATTTGAATAACTGAAGGCATTGTATGTAGTTGTTGGCTAGTTTCACAGAGGTAGGTGCTATTCTGCCTCTCAATGGTAACTTTACTTAACTCTTCCCTAACTGTCTATTTGTTGAGTTTAAACTCTCTGACAGTAACTTTATTTCTCCTTTTTTCAAGTTTTGGGGGGTACTTCTTGACTCTCCATGCACATCTAGTTCAATTAGAGTCTGAAGGAGCAGATTTCCTGATTGACATACACATCTCCAAATTCCTTTCCAGATCACATTCACAATCGAAAATGTTTCTTTTAACTTTTCTTTGCATCTGCAAAACAAAGTATATCTACAATGTGCAAAAGTTTTAGTTGGGTTTATCATATGACTTGACAGATAATATAGTCACTTCCCTTGAAAACAAACATATCACTAAACTCTTCCACTTCTTTTCTCCTTTACCACACCATTGTGGCCATGAAAATTAGCTGAAAGCACTTCTCCGGGCTGGAGAGAGGCCCTGGCCACTTACCTTTTAGATATCTCTTAGTATAATAAAACAATAATGATAAAGGTGGGGGGAACCCAAACAGGCTTACAAATTTGCGGCATAGCCTATTTAAAAGTTTACAGTTGTCCTCCCTCTGGAAGCGAGGACATTTCAATTGGGGCTTCATAGTCTCAGCTTAGGAGTTCAAACCTAGGACAATGGTATGTCCATTCCAGTTCTGCACTGGATCTACATAAAATTCATGGAGCCATATATATACCCTCTGACTTCCCCTTTTGTTAGCCATACATGGCCCCAAAGAGTCATACAAAATCCAATGATAAAAACAAAGGCAAATAGATATAAAGGTACAGACATAAATGGATTACCAACAAAAGAACCAAAAGAAATATCCAGCAGAAAGATTAAAGCTATTTTCTCAAAGGATTTCATTGTTTTAAAAATGGGACATGGTAATTGTAATTATCTTCCTCGTAATTGTCTGACTTTTTTCTCTGAGACCAGAATTTAGTATAGTTTAGATATTTACCTGATACTAATCATGAAATACATGGTAATTATATTTAATATGTATTTAGTTATATTTCATGACCTCATTCCTGCTTTTCTTTTCCACTGAAGTAGCTTTCATTTCTGTTATTGCAGTTTTAGTAATATAAATAAACATTTGTGCCAGTAGACATCTGTATTATTAAATCAGTACGTAGAAATCTTTTGGCCTTGTGAAGAGACCAGAGCAGCTGAGCCTGGAAAGAAACAAGCTCTGGGAAGAGAGAGGAGCCTTTTGCCAGCCTACAGCTCAGATCAGAAGAAGCTGGGACCACAGAGCCTTAAGAGGAAAGAGGAAGGCTGAACTCTCTCAATGTCCGTTGCCTGCCATCTTGTATCAACACGTGGCAACAGACTTTGGGTGAGAAAGTATCCCCTAAGTAACCTTGAGTTGGACTCTTTAGGGCCTTGTAACTATAAATTTCTATCTCCAAATAAATACCCTTTATAAAAGCCAATAGATTTCTGGTATTTTGCATCAGCACCCCTTTGGCTGACTAATACAGTCTCCAACATTAATTCACATGAATACGACTGCTGTTTGCTCTAACTTCTTTGGGCCCTTCTAATTCCAATGGAGTACAGTTTTATTGTGAAACATGTGCAATGAGACTACGCAGTGAAATGAAGGGTAGAATTTTGGGAGATGGTAATGATTTGAAACACAAAGATAAAATTTCCAACACAATGGAGCAGCTTATCTATGAAGACAGTAGTTACTCTTTCTAGCTCTGAGGAAGAGAGAAGAGACAGGGAAAATTGAAGAGAACTCTTTGATAAATAAAACATCTTTTACATAAATGTCTCATGTATATTATAAAATTCTAATCTTTGTTGCATTCTTTTTTTTATTTTTTAATTTATTTTTATTTTTTTTATTTTTATTGACTTTGTAATAATATTACATTAAAAATATATATGTGAGGTCCCATTCAACCCCACCCCTGTTGCATTCTTATTATTCCCATAAACGTATTAAGCACTCAGGAAAAAAAGATCACAGTTAGCAAATGCTATCAAAGCACACACACAAATACATTTCACTCAAAGTTGTGCTATTCACGAGCATAAGATTATAGGATTTATAAAAACAATGATTTAGAGCCCACTTCAGTAGAGTGTGCCCTGTAATGGGGGAGAGGATCAAAGTTGTAGATGAATCTATTTTTCTTTCAATTCTGTCAGGTTTTCTTTGTGACTATGTAGAACTTCCTGTGGCGACAGTAAAAAATCTAAATTTGAGACTTGAGTATCGGCCTCCCTCCCCCAATTCCTATCACTGTACATTTACTAGAAACTGACGGAAATCCGTCTTAGCAATTGAGGCCTTAGGATACTGTCAGTCTCGGTATCGCCTCCCAGCATCATTGCGGGACAAAGGCCTATGAAGAGCTCAAGCCAGGTAACTTCTGAAATCCAACAGAGACTGGCTTTGAAGTCCGAGTGGCGTTGCAGCTAGACTGGAAGAAGTAGCCCGAGGACCCTGGCCGCGTAGAACATCTGAGAGCCCTCGTCCTTGACCCAGGGGGCAGCGGGAAGGATTCTGCCCCCTAGCTCCGCGGAGGCCCCTCTGGCTGCCCTTTTTCCCCGCTGCGGGGAGGCGCCCGGAGCCGTGCGCGTTCCCTTGGCAACCGTTCAACGCGCCAAAGGGGGTCGCGGGGCGGGGCCGGGGTGGGCGCGCGGAGCTGCGCCGCGCGCGGGCGGGGCCGGCGGAACTTGGCGCCAGCGCGGCTGCCACATCCCGCCGCGCCCAAGGGCCTCTGCGCAGGCAGACCCGCGCGAGGGCGAGCGGCGGGCGCCGCGGGGCTCCCATGGAGGACCGCGAGATTTCATGTTCAACCCAGCTGACCGAGATGGCCGAAGGGCACGATTCGACAACAGAAATATCCGCGGGGACCGAGACCCTCCAGGGGCCCCTGGAGTTGAGCGACTTCGACGTGGTCGACGAGTCCGAGGAGCCCGAAGAGCCCGAGGAGCGAGAGGAGTCCGAGGAATCCCAGGAGCCCGAGGAGCTAGAAGAGTCCGTCGAGTCTGACGAGTCCACCGAAAGCCCCGCCCACCTGGAGCTTCGTGAGCCCCCTGAACTCGCCGAATCCCACCCACGCCGCGGGCCGCGCCCGTGCCCCGAGTCTAGACCTCGCCGCCCGTCGCGCCCGCGCCGTCAGTGCCACGAGGCCGCCGTGATTCCCTGCGCCGCGATGATCTCCCCGTCTCTGGTGTCCCCGTGCCCACCCCGGATTCTGCCATCTTCCCGGTGCGGTAGGTGTTGGAGCCCCTCTGAGGTACTGGGCAACTCCGCCCTATCTAGAACTGGGTCTCCCATTAGCGAAGGTGAAGCTTTGCATCCCACAGCTTGTTTTGTTTTAAAGGGAGGTAACTCCTGAGTCATTTACCTGCTGTTTGCAGTCACATCTCTTTGGACCTTAAAGGACTCTGATGGGAAATTGAGATCCTTTTTGCCAGTGCTTGGCACTCAATAAATGTTAACCATTACATTGTGGAAGTTGTAGAAACAAAACATTCATTGAACTAATTTGCAAATAGGAAATTTATTAAGGGCTTGCAATATGCTCAGTCCTCTCTCAGTTCACAAGGTAACAGAGCTGCTGGGTCTGAACATCTGTGACCACACCTGCAGGCTATGGCCCCACCCAAAACAAGTTTTGGTTCACACTGGGCCTCCAATCCTTGGCAGATAATTTTTCTTTCATCCCCCCACCCCCCGTGGCTTTTTTGCTTACTGTCTGCTTTCTGTGTCCATTTGCTGTGCGTTTTTCTGTGTCTGTATTTTATTTTTTATTCCCCCTCCCCCCCTACAGCTTCCTTGCTGCCTGCTCTCTGAGTCCATTCTCTGCGCGTTCTTCTGTGTGTGTGTGTGTGTTTGCTTGTCTCCCTTTTTGTTGGGTCACCTTGCTGAGTCTGCTCTTCATAGCACTTGTGGGCTGGAGGCTCTCTGCAGCATGTGGACACGGCTGACTTCACAAGGAGGCCCCAGGACACGAACCCAGGGCCTCCCATATGGTAGATGGGAGCCCAACTGATTAAGCCACAGCTGCTTCCCATGGCTGATAATTTTTTCTCTTATATCTCATTGACTCCCCCTTACCCAACCTTCATTCTGTGGCCTATCATTTCAGTTGCTCACTTGCAATGCCCCTTCATTGCTTCTTCTGTCAATATACTTCTGGAAAAACTTCAACCACGGTTAAACCAAACCGTTCATCTAATCTCTGCCTACCTACTTCTGAATAGCTGATTCTTGCTGTACAAAATTACACAGTCATAATGACCTGTTTTATTTTGGTTTCATGACCACGAATCCTGGCTAGCTGCTTGACACTACTGGCAAGGCCACTTTATTCCCCTAGTTAGTTTTCCCAATCTCTGAAATGATGACTAAATGCCTTGTTTACTCTCCAACCTCCAGCTGAAGATTTTGCCTCATAATCTATTGATAAAAATAGAAGCAATCAGACACAAATGCCCTTATTCTCTTATTCACCCATCTATTCCCTTACTTGCACCTATTCCCACAGTTTCTGCCTTTCTCATACTTCAGGGAAGAATTGTGCCCCTTTCCCTAAAAGCAAAATCCTCCATTGTACTTTCATTTCCACTCTTGTCTCCTGAAGAACTTTTTTCCTGAAGCTATCCCCTTTCTGTCCTGTAGCATCAATTTCTCTCTAGTGAATCATTCCCATGAGCTCTAGAATCTTCTATCTTGAAATAATCCTTGATCCTATGTCTTCTTCCGATTTCTCTTCCCTATCACTGCCATTTATTTGTTCTTCACTGCAGAACTTGTTAAAGGATTTGACTATGTTCAACTTCCTTACCTCTTTTTCTCTTAACTCAACATGGCTTGGCTTCATTCTTTTCCACTTCACTGAAACTGCTCTGGCTACCTGTCTTTCTCTCCACCTCCAACCTGCCGTCATGTGTGATTTCAGTGTCCATCTGGATGATCCATTTGGCTACTCAGTTCTTTGACCTCTTAACTTTAAATGATCTTGTCCTTTCCCCACCTTAGGTACCAACTACCCTAGATTTCAGTAATATCCATTGCTGTACCATTTCCAAAGTCCTTTTTACAAGCATTCTAATCTTTTATCATCTTCTGTCTTTCTAACTCACCCCTCCTTGTATCCACCTCCTCAATTCTTCAATCTCAAAGGGACCTTCAATCTATTGATCCCACTACTTTTTCACTATATATCACTGCCTATGTCCTTCTGTCTCTCCTTACCCTATATTCCTTGGCCCACTAGTAGAATCACTTCCTTGCAAATATCCTTAACTCCCTTGCATTTTTCTCCCATTGTCATTCTTGCCTGGTTAGGTTCAACTCTTGTTTGTACTTGGAAAATGGATAATGACGAGAAGAGCAAACATCTAGGCTGACTGATCTTTAAATTTATCACCTTGAATTTCAAGTGGGCTTTCACTTGAACTGTTTGTCCAGTTCGTTTTCCAAATGTCCCCCAAGACATGGTCAGTGTTCTTTCATCAAATTTCCTGTATCATTTCCTCCTCCTTCACTCTTAGCTGATAACTTTGCTTTTTTTCCCATAGAGAATATAAAAAAAAAAATCACAAAAGATCTTCGTATCTTTCTACCATTGAATATAGCAAAATACTGATTACCCATATAATCTGCCTTTTCTCCTTTAATAAATGGTCATGTACTTGTATTTATTAGAGGCCATTTCCTAAACTTATATGTTGGACCCCATCCCATTTAACTTTTTCAAGCTCTTTGCTCCTAAAATTAGTCCTTCTCTCTCCTGCATCCTTGTATCCCCTTTCTACTGGCTCATTCTTATCAGCATATGAACATGGTGCAATGGTGCCCATCTTAAAAAGTAACAAAGCAAAAACCCTTCCTCAATCCCAGATATGCCCACAGCTGTCACTTATTTCTCTACTCTTTTTTACAGAAAAATTCTTCAGAATAGTTGTTCATAAGTCATTAAGTCCACTTCTCTTAAGAACCCACTTAAGTTAAGCTGTCATCCACTCCACGTAGCTGAAGTTGCTCTTGTTCATGTCACAGTGACCTCTGTCTTGCTAAATTCAATGGTTAATTCTTAGTCTTCATCTTACTCATTTGGTAGATTTATTCCTCTTTCTCCAATGTCTTTATTACTCTTGGATACCACTCCCTCCATTCTCATCCTAACTTGTTGATTTTTCCTGGCTCACTTTCCTTTGCCAGATCCTCTTCCTCTTCACAACCTCTAGACTGAAGTGACGGATTGCTCAGTTCTCTCAGATTCTTCTAGAACTCTCCTTGTTCCTTGGGTCACATAATCAGTTCATGGCTTTAATGATATGCCAGCAGTTTCCCAGATTATCTCTGACTTCAATTTCCTCCCTGAATCCCAGTCTATTTAACATCCCTAGTTGACTGTACAGTAGGTATGTCAAATTTAAGTGTCCACAACTTAAGTATTAATTCTTCACTCAAAACTTATTTCTTCCTCATTATTACCCATTTTAGCGAATGGTGCCACCATTCATCTAGGTGCTGAGGTTTTAAACTTTGAGTTCTGTCTTTTTCTCTCTTTTTAAAAGCAGTTTTACTGAGATATATTCACATACCATTCAATATATATAATCAGTGGCTTTTATTATAATCACAATGTTGTACATCCATCACCACAAAAAGTCTTATAACGATTTCATAACTCCAAAAAGAAAAACTCTACCCTCATTAGCAGTTACCTATCACTCCCTCTATCCTTCCCCAGCCCTACATAACCAGTAATCTAATTTCATCTTTTTTTTTTAAAATTTATTTCTCTCCCCACCCCGTTCCCTGTTGTCTGCTCTCTCTGTCCATTCGCTATGTGTTCTTCTTTGTCTATTAGGATTCTCATTAGGCAGCTCTGGGAACCGATCCTGGGACCTTCTGGAGTGGGAGAGAGGTGGTTACTGTCTTGTACCACCTTAGCTCCCTGTTCTACTATGTCTTCTTATTTTCTCTCCTCTGTGTCTCTTGTTGCATCATCTTGCTGTGCCAGCTCTCTGTGTTAGCCGACACTCCTGCATGGGGCGGCTTTCCCACGTGGGGCGGCATTCCCACGCAGGGCGGCACATTCCCTCATGGGTGCCTGGTGCTTCATGTGGGCCAGCTCGCTGCATGGGCCAGTTTGCCTTGTGGGCTGGTTTACCCTCATCAGGAGGCCCTGGGCATTGAACCCTGGACCTCCTTTATGGTAGACGGGAGCCCAATTGGTTGAGCCACATCCATTTCCCCTAATTTCATCTTTATAAATTGATTTATATTAACATTTTATATAAATGGAATCATACAATATGTAGGACTTTCTATCTGATTTCTTTCATTTAGCATGTTTTTTTGTCTGATATTAACATTTTTTTTTTTTAAAGATTTATTTATTTCTCTCCCCTCCCCCCTGACCCTGGTTGTCTGTTCTCTGTGTCTATTTGCTGCATCTTCTTCTTTGTCCGCTGCACGGGAATCTGTGTTTCTTTTTGTTGCGTCATCTTGTTGGGTCAGCTCTCTGTGTGGGCGGCGCCATTCTTAGGCAGGCTACACTTTCTTAGGCGCTGGGCAGCTCTCCTTACGAGGCGCACTCCGTGCACGTGGGGCTCCCCTATGCCGGGGACACCCCTGTGTGGCAGGGCACTCCTTGTGCACATCAGCACTGCGCATGGGCCAGCTCCACGCGGGTCAAGGAGGCCGGGGGTTTGAACCGCTGACCTCCCATGTGGTAGACGGACGCCCTAACCACTGGACCAAGTCCGCCACCTAGCTAAACTTTTAATAATATACATGACCTTAGACTTTCCCTTTCAACCACTGTCATACCCATATAATAGCACTGCTAGTTAGAAACATTATGTTATACTTTCACCTTTTCTTTTTTTCCTTTTGCTGAAGTATACCTTTATTTTTTTTAAATTTTATTTTGTACATTTAATAATTGAAAATGTAAACAACTAAAAACTAAAAAGACAGTTGAATAAAAACCTCCATTTCTCAACTGAATGTACTGGATACATATAAATTTTTTTTAATTATCCGATATGTTACACAATGTATTTGGTTCATAGTAACACAGTCACACAGTATTTGTCCTTTTGTGCCTGACTTGCTTTGCTCAATGTAATGTCCTCCAGATTTTTCCATGTTGTCATATGCTTTACGACTTCATTTCTTCTTACAGCCATGTAATATTCCATTGTGTGATTATATCACAGTTTGTTTATTCATTCATTGTTTGATGGATACCTGGGTTGTTTCCAGCTTTTGGCAATCGTGGGTAATGCTGCTATGAACGTAGGTGTGCAGATGTCTGTTCATGTCACTGCTCTCAGTTCTTCTGGGTATATACCCAGTAGTGGTTATGCAGGGTCATGTGGCAAGTCTATATTCACTTCTTTAGGAACTGCCAAACAGTCCTCCACAGTGGCTGTACCATTCTGCATTCCCACCAACAGTGAATAAGTGTTCCTCTCTCTCCACATCCTCTACAACACTTGTAGTTCTCTGTCTTTTTAATAGTGGCCCTTCTGATAGGTGTGAAATGATACCACATTGTAGTTTTGATTTGCATTTCCCTAATCATCAGTGATGTAGAGCATTTCTTCATGTGGTTTTTTTTTGCCATTTGTATTTCTTCTGTGGACAAATGTCTATTCAAGTCTTTTGCCCATGTTTTATTTGGGTCATTTGTCTTTTTATTGTTGAGTTGTAGCATCTCCTCGATAAACGCTTATCGGGTATGTAATTTCCAAATATTTTCTCCCATTGAGTTGGCTACCTTTTCACCCCTTTGACTAAGTCCTATGACGTACAAAAGTGGTTTATTTTGAGGAGGTCCCATTTATCTATTTTTTTCTCTTCTTGCACATACTTTGGGTATAAGGTCCAAGAAGCTACCTACTACAAGGTCTTGAAGATCTTGCCCTACATTTTTTCCTAGTAGTTTTATGGTCCTGGCTTTTATATTTAGGTCTTTGATCAATTTTTAGTTGATTTTTGTATAGGGAGTGAGACAGGGGTCCTCTTTCATTTTTTTGGTTAGAGATATCCAGTACTCCCAGCACTATTTGTTGAAGAGGCAGTTTTGTCCCATTAACATTAACTTGGTAGGTTTGTCAAAAACCAGTTGACTGCATTGATGAGGGTTTATTTCTGGATTCTTAATTCTTTTCCACTGATTGATGTACCTGTCTTTATGCCAGTGCCATGATGTTTTGACCACTTTAGCTTTGTAATACATTTCAAGGTCAGGTAGTGAAATTCCTCCCACATCGCTCTTTTTTAGAATACTTTTGGCTATTCAGATGCACTTTCCCTTCTAAATGAATTTGGTAATTGCATTTTCTAATTCTATAAAGTAAGCTGTTGGGATTTTGATTGGTATTTCATTTAATCTGTAAATCAGTTTGGGTAAGGTTGACATCTTCATGATATTTATTCTTCCAATCCATGAACACAGAATTTCTTTCTATTTGTTTAGGTCTAAAAGTTTCTTTTAGCATCGTTTAGTAGTCATCTGCATAGAAGTCTTGCACTTCTTTGGTTAAATTGTTTCCTGGGTA
The DNA here is from genome assembly GCF_030445035.2 of Dasypus novemcinctus. Lineage (NCBI taxonomy): Eukaryota > Metazoa > Chordata > Mammalia > Cingulata > Dasypodidae > Dasypus > Dasypus novemcinctus. The sequence goes on along the minus strand of NC_080673.1, from coordinate 151,315,857 downwards.
TTTGAGTCTTTTTGTTGCTATTGTAAATGGAATTTTCCCCCTGATTTCATCCTCCAATTGTTCAGTACTAGTGCACAAAAACATTACTGATTTTTGTGTTTTTTTCTTGTATCCTGCCAATTTACTGAACTCAAGTAGCTTTGTCTCAGATACTTCAGAATTTTCTAAGTACACAATCATGTCATTCGCAAACTGTGAGAGTTTTACTTCCTCTTTTTCTATTTGGATGCCTTTTCTTTTTCTTGTCTGATTGCCCTCGCTAAAAATTCTAGTACAATAATGAATAACAGTGGTGACAATGGGCATCCTTGTCTTGTTTCCGATCTTAGAGGGAAAGCTTTGAACCTTTCCCCATTGAGTACAACATTGGCTGTGGGTTTTTCATATATGCCTTTTATCATATTGAGGAATTTTCCTTTTATTTCTATCTTTTGAAGTGTTTTTATTAAAAAGGGATACTGGATTTTGTCGAATGCTTTTTCTGCATTGACTGAGATGATCATGTTTTCCTTCAGTTTGTGTGATGTATTATGTTGATGATTTTCTTACGTTGAACCAGCCTTACATACAAAGAATAAATTCCACTTGGTCATGCTGTGTAAGTCTTTTGATATGTTGTTGGATTTGATTTGCAAGTATTTTGTTAAGAATTTTTGTGTCTATGTTATTAGAGAGATTGATCTGTATCTTTATTTTTTTATTTTATTTATGGAAATGCTTTTTTTTTTAAGATTTTTTTTTTTTATTTCTCTCCCCTTGTCTGCTCTCTGTGTCCATTTGCTGCATGTTCTTTTGTCCGCTTCTGTTGTTGTCAGAGACATAGGAATCTTGTGTTTCTTTTTGTTGTGTCATCTTGTTGTGCCAGCTCTCCGTGTGTGCGGCGCCATTCCTGGGCAGGCTGCACTTTCTTTCCACTGGGCGGCTCTCCTTACGGGGCACACTCCTTGCACATGGGGCTCCCCTACGCGGGGACATCCCTGCATGACATGGCACTTCTTGCGCGCATCAGCACTCCGTGCGCGCATCAGCACTGCACGTGGGCCAGCTGCACATGGGTCAAGGAGGCCTGGGGTTTGAACCGCAGACCTCCTGTGTGGTAGACAGATGCCCTAACCACTGGGCCAAGTTTGCTTCCCTGGTCTATATCTTTATATGGCTTTGGTATTAGGGTGATGTTGGCTTCATAAAATGTTAGGTAATTTTCCCTCCTCTTCAATTTTTTAGCAGCGTTTAAACAAGATTAGTATTAATTCTTTTCAAAATGCTTTTTAGAATACACCTCTGAAGCCTGATCTTTTCTCTGCTGGGAGATTTTTGATGACAGATACAATCTCTGTAAATGTGATTGGCTTGTTAAGTTCTTGATTTCTTGTAGCCTCAGTGTAGGTTGTGCATTTCAGGGAATGTATACATTTCATCCAGGTTGTCTAGTTTGTTGGCATACAGTCTCTCATAATATCCTCTTATGATCCTTTTTATTTCTGTGGGGTCAGTTGTAACTTCCCTTTTTTCATTTCTGATTGTATTTATTTGCATCTTTCTTTTTTTCTTAGTCTAGCTAGGGGTTTGCCAATTTTATTGATCTTTCAAAGAACCAGCTTTTGGTTTTGTTAAATTTCTCTATTTTTTTCCCCTCAATTTCATATATTTCTGCTCTAATCTTTATTATTTCTTTCCTTCTGCCTGCTTTGGGATTGGTTTCCTGTTCTTTTTCTAGTTTCTCTAGTAATTCAGTTAAATCTTTGAGTTTAGCTCTTTCTTCTTTTTTAATATAGGCATTTAGGGTTATAAATGTCTCTCTCAAGACTGCCTTCACTGTATCCCATAAGCTTTGATAACCTGTGTTCTCATTTTCATTTGTCTCAATATATTTACTGATTTCACTTGCCATTTTTTCCTTGCCCCACTGATTATTTAGGAGCGTGTTGTTCAGCTTCCACACATTTGTGAATTTACTGTTTTCCTATTATAGATTTCCAGTTTCATTCCATTATGATCTGAGAAGGTGCTTGGTATAATTTCAGTCTTTTTATACTTATTGAGAGATGCGTTGTGCCCTAACATATGGTCTATCCTGGAGAAAGATCCATGGGCACTCGAGAAGAACATATAACCCACTGAGTTTGGAGGCGGCATTCTGTATATGTCTGTTAGGTCTAATTCGTTTATCATATAGTTCAAGTTCTGTTGTCTTGTTGATCTTCTGTCTAGTTGTTCTATCTAATGATGTGAGTGGGGTATTGAAGTCTCCAATGATTATTGTAGAGATGTCTATTTCTCCCTTCAGTTTTGCCAGAGTTTTTCTCATGTATTTTGGGGCACTCTGGTTAGCTGTGTAGATATTTATGACTATTATATTTTCCTGGTGGATTATCTCTTTTATTAATATATAATGGCCTTCTGTATCTCATAACTTTTTTTGCATTTAAAGTCTGTCTTGTCTGATGTTAGTATAGCTACCCCTGCTCTTTTTTGGTTACTATTGGCATGGAGTCTCTTTTTCCAACCTTTCACTTTCAGCTGGTTAGTATCCCTGTGTCTGAGGTGAGTTTCTTGTAAGCAGTGTATGAATAGCTCATGTATTTTCAATCCATTCTGTCAGCCTGTATCTTTTGATTGGGGAGTTTAAACCATTCACATTCAGTGATAATTTTAAATGCAACTACACCATTTTATTCTTTGGTTTTCATATGTTATATCATATTTTTGTCCATCTTTTTACTCTTTTTTGGTTATCCTTTCTGCTATTCTTTCTTCTATACTCTCCCACAAGCCACTCTCTCCTCTCTTTTTATTTCAGGTTCTAAAGCTTCCTTTAATATTTCCTACAGAGGTATTTTATTTTTTGCAAACTCTCTTAGTTTCTGTTTGTTTGTGAATATTTTATACTCACCTTCATATTTGAAAGACAACTTTGCTGAATAAAGAATTCTCGGCTGGCAGTTTTTCTCTTTCTGTATCCTAATTGTATCATACCACTGTCTTCTTGCCTCCATGGTTTCTGAAGAGAAATCCACACTAAATCTCACTAGCCGTCCCTTGTATGTGATGTTTTGCTTCTTTTGCTGCTCTGAGAATTTTCTCTTTATCTTAGACATTTGACACTCTGAGTAGTATGTGTCTTGGAGTAGGTTCATTCAGATTTATTCTTATTGGGGTATGGTACGCTTCTTGGACATGTAAGTTAATTTCTTTCATGAGAATTGGGAAATTGTCTCCTGTTATTTCCTCAAATACTCTTTCTGCCCTTTCCTCCTTCTCTTCTCCTTCTGGAACTCCCACAACACATATATTGTTGTTTTCATGTTGTCATTCAACTCCCTGAGCCCCTGCTAATTTTTTCCCCATTATTTTCTCTCTGTTCTTTCCTTTCTTCAATTTCAGCTGTTCTGTCTTCTGTATCATGTATTCTTCTATCATTTCAAGTCTGCCGTTGTATGCCTCTAATTTTTTTTTAAAGATCCATTTTATTTATTTATTTGTTTATTTATCCCCACGCCCTTGTTGTTTGCACCTGCTGTGTGCTGTGTCTTTAGGAGGCATCGTGAACTGAACCTGGGACCACCAATGTGGGAGGGAAGTGCCCAATTGCCTGAGCCACCTCTGTTCCCTACTTTGTTGTGTCTCTCATTTTTTCCTCTTCTTGTGTCTCTGTTGTGTCATTTTGTTGTGTAAGCTTGCTGTGCCTTCCCATTGTATCAGCTTGCTGTCTTGCTTGTTTTCTTTAGGAGGCACCGGAAAGAAACCTATACACCCTGCTTTGTGTCTCTCATTATGTTTTTCTTCCTGTGTCTCTTGTTGCATCATCTTGTTATGTCAACTTGCCATACCTGCCCATCATGCCAGCTCACTTTCTTCTTTAGGAGGCACCAGGAACTGAACCACAGACCTCCCATGTGGTAGGTGGGAGCTCTGTCACCTGAGCCATAACTACTCCCCTCTAATGTGTTTTTGATCTCATCTATTGTGTCTTTCATTCCCATGAGTTCTGTTACTTTTCTGTTTGGGATTCAAATTCTTCTTTGCACTTGCTCAATGTCTTCTTGTTGTCATTTATCTCTTTAACCATATTGTCTATTTTGAACTCATTAATTTGATTTTGGAAATTTGTGCAAATCTTGCTGATTAGTTCTCTCAAATCTTGTGTCTCTTCTGGGGCTTTGATATATTCTTTTTCTTGGGTGTCTTCTATTTTCTTAGTATGGCTCATAATTTTTGTTGATGTCTAGCCATCTGATTAAGATGTAGTTTATTCAGATGCACAATTTCTTTCTCTTTTGTAGGGATTTAATGGCCAGAGCCTGTGTGTTACCACTGGTCTTTGATGCTTGGCTCGACCTGGGTTGTTAGGATTGTCCCAGGTACTTGCTCAAAACTGGGCACTGGACCCAGTGATTGGTTGTAGACTTACCTCCTAGGGCCTTGGGAAGGGGGGCTATAGAGGCTGGAAAAAGCCTCCCCTACCTGATTTTAATTTTCTTATGTGCTCTTCCTTGGTCTGCCAACAGATGGCATTCTTTGGCAGCTTTCAGTTCAATGCCTGGTCTGAGTATATTTGTTGCAACACAGATGGGATCAGTGTGATAGGGCTTTGTGTCTGGATGCTAGGAGCCTTGGAATTCAAACTTTCTGAGACCATTCTCCTGCCTTCTCTGGCAGCCGCCTCCCTTTTCCTGGCCACAAAATATTTCCACTGCCCTCTGATACCTCAACAATCTGTCCTGGTTAGTAGAAAAGATTGGGAGGGTGTATATCTTTAGCCCTTGCCAGCTCTCAAGGCAAACAGTGGCTCAGCCCCACCCGACCTAAAGGCTTGTGGCACACAGCAGAACAAATCTGTGAGTCAAAAGCAGAGTCAGCCTTAGGCTGTGTCCAACTCTCCTTCCTTCCCTGGGGTGGTAGATCCCTGGAGCGCCCTTTGTCTGTAGCCACAGGCCCAGAGGCCTGAGAATTCTAACGTGTTTGTGTGTGTTTGTGTGGGAATGTTGGCAGCAGCAGCAGCCCCTGGTTTCAACTTACATTTCTGTGGCTGTAATTTCCCTCCTTTGTCCCACTCTCCTCTGGGCAGTGTCCCTCCTTTGCCTGGTGTCCTAAATCTTAGAAGATCTTTTTCTAGGCCTTTTCAGCTTTTCCTCTAGTTATTTTTTTGGAGGAAAAGAGAGTCCCGTGTCTTTCTATTCTGCCATCTTCTTCACTGTTTCTATTCATTAAAAGATTAACACACATCCTTTTTACAAATTGTTTACAAGTTAACTCACAGCTTTCCATTCTCTAACCTCATTATATTTTCTGGTGATCCTATTCAGGTTATTAACTCCATGAGGATTACACAATATATTTAGTTCATAGTAGCACAATCATACTGTATTTGTCTTTTTGTGTCTGGCTTGCTTTACCCGTCACATGCTTTACGACTCCATTTCTTCTTACAGTTGCATAATAGTCCATCGTGTGTATATGCCACAGTTTATTTATTCATTCTTCAGTTGATGGACACCTGGGTTGTTTCCATCTTTTGGCAATGGTCAATAACGCCTCTGTGACCCTCAGTGTGCAGATGTCTTTTTGTGTCACTGCTCTCAGTTCTTCTGGCATATACCTAGTAGTGGTATTGCCAGGTCATGTGACAAATTTATATTCAACTTCCTTAGGAACTGCCAGTCTTCTCCAGTGGCTGTACCATTCTACATTCCCACCAACAGTGAGTAAGTGTTCCTATCTCTCCACATCCTCTCCAATACTCGTAAGTTTTCTTTCTTTTTAATAGTGTCCATTCTGATAGATGTGAAGTGATATTTCATTGTAGCTTTGATTTAAATTTCCCTATTTGTTAGTGATGCTGGACATTTTTTCATGTGTTTTTTTTTTTTTTTCCCATTTGTATTTCTTCCTTGGACAAATGTCTATTCGAGTCTTTTTCCCATTTTTTATTTGGGTCATTTGTCTTTTTATTGAGTTTTAGTATCTTTTTTTTATAGCCTGGATATTAAACCCTTATTGGATATATGATTTCCAAATATTTTCTCTCATTGAGTTGGCTGTCTTTTCATCCATTTGACAAGTCCTTTGAGATGCAGAAGTGTTTAATTTTGAGGAAGTCCCATTTATCTATTTTTTCTTTTGTTGCTCATGCTTTGGGTGTAAGGTCTGAGAAACTACCACCTACCAAAAGGTCTTTAATATCTTTCCCTACATTTTCTTCCAGTAGTTTTATGGTCCCGGCTCTTATATTTAGGTCTTTGATCCATTTTGAGTTGATTTTTGTGGAGGGAGTGAGAGAGTGGTTGTGGATATACAGTTCTCCCAGCACCACTTTATGAAGAAACTGTTTTGTCCCATTAACAAGGACTTGGTAGGTTTGTCAAAAACCAGTTGACTATAGAGGTGAGAGTTTATTTCTGGACTCTCAGTTCTATGCTACTGATTGATGTGTCTGTCTTTATGCCAAATCCATACTGTTTTGACCACTGTAACTTTGTAATACGTTTCAAAGTCAGGCAATGAGATTCCTCCCACATCTTTCTTCTTTTTAGAATGCTTTTGGCTATTCAGGTGCACTTTCCCTACAAATAAGTTTGGTAATTGTCTTTTCTATTTCTGTAACGTAGGTTGTTTGAATTTTGTTTGGTATTGCACTGTTCTATAAATCAGTTTGGGTATTGACATCTTTACAATATTTAGTCTTTCATTCCATGAACATTTGTCTTTCCATCTGTTTAGGTCTTCATTGATTTCTTTAGCATTGTTTTATAGTTTTCTGAGTATAGGTCCTATACTTCTTTGGTCAAATTGATTCCCAGGTATTTGAGTCTTTCTGTTGTTAATATTAATGGAATTTTTTTTGCCTGATTTCCTCCTCAGATTGTTCAATACTAGTATACAAAAACATTTCTGATTTTTATATGGCGCTTTTTTTTTTTCCAAAAAGATTTATTTTATTTTATTTTATTTCTCTCCCTTTCCCCCGCCCCACCCCAGTTGTCTGTTCTCTGTGTCTATTCGTTGCGTGTTCTTCTTTGTCTGCTTCTGTTGTTTTCAGTGGCATGGGAATGCCATGTATTTCTTTTTGTTGCGTCATCTTGTTGTGACAGCTCTCCGTATGTGCGGCGCCATTCCTGGGCAGGCTGAACTTTTTTTTGCACTGGGCAGCTCTCCTTAAGGGGCGCATTCCTTGTGCAAGGGGCTCCCCTACACGGGGACACCCCTGCGTGACACGGCACTGCTTGCACGCATCAGCACTGTGTGTGGGCCAGCTCCACACCGGTCAAGAGAGGTCTGGGGTTTGAACCACAGACCTCCCATGTGGTAGACAGATGCCCTAACCACTGGGCCAAGTCTGCTTCCCTTTGTGGAGCTTTTTGATGCTTCCCTTCGCCACTCGGGTCTGCCCCTCTCTGCGTCATGCGGGGGCCTGCTCCTCACTGCACCGTTCTGGGACGCTCTCTTTCTTTTTTTACCAGGAGGTCCTAGGGATCAAACCTGGGTCCTCCATATGGTAAATGGGAGCTCAGTTCCTTAAGCCACAGCCACTTCCCCAATTTTAATATAATCAAGTAAAAGCAAAACCTCTGAATCTAAGATAATCTAATACACCCAGAGGAACAGACCAGTTTACAAACATAATCTAATACCTACTTTTGGAACTCATAAATAGTATCAAACTGCTACAACTCTGATGCTTAATTTTTCTCTCTTTTATAGGATTCAGCAGTGGGAGGTTGTGTTACTGCTCTTCTTTGATTCTTGGTTCAACTTGTTCTGGGTCTTCAGGATTATCTCTTTTAGTTGCTCACATCTGGGCCCTGGGCCCATTAATGGGTTGCTGACCTGCTTCCAAGGGCCTTGTGGAGGGAGGCTGTGTAGGCTGGAAAAAACCTCTTTTACTTACTTACTTTTAATTTCCTCACATGCACTTCCTAGGTCCGTCATCAGATGGTGCTTTTTGCCAGCCCTCTCAGTTCAGAGCCTGGCTGGAGTGTGTTCACTACAACACTGACTGCATCAGTGTGATAGAAGATCCTGCCTGGAGACTATGAGCCACGTAATTCAAACTTTCTCAGAGGTTGTTTTCTAACATTTGCTGCCAGGCCCCTCTTTTCCCAGTAGGAAATAATTCCACTCCCCTCTGTGCCCTCAACAACCAGTTCTGGTTAGTAGGGAGGGTGATTGAGAGGATTGGATCTCTCTAGTTCTGTGCTAGCTTCTCAGTAAACAATGACTTGGCTCTTCCCGGCCTGGAAGGGCTTGTGGGACTTATCAGACCTAATATGTGGGTCCAAAACTGAGTCAGCCTTCGGCTGTGTCCCTCTCTCTCCCATTTCCTGGGGAAGTGAATTCTTGTGGCTCCCTTTATAGCCACCAGCCTGAGGCCTGAGAATTCTAGTGTCTATAGGGTGTGGGAGGGCACTGGCAGCTGCAGCTACAGCTTTTACTTACAGTTTTGCCATTGAAATTCTTTTCCTTTGTCCCTCTCTCTTCTGGACAGTGTCCAGCCTTCCCCTGGTGTCCTAAATTCTAGAACATTTTTTTCAGGCTGTTTCTGTTTGTCCTGTAGCTATTTGTCTGGGAGAGCAGAGTCCTGTGTCTTTCTAGTCTGCCATCTTCCTGAAAGTCTGACTGATCTTTTTTTGGAATCGTTCTTGACTCGTTTTTCTCTCACACTCTGCCTCCAGACCATTAGCAAGTCCTAACTTCAAATTATATCCCAACTATGACCATTTCTTAAAATCTAAAACTCCCCATTATCTTAAGTCATTATTATCTTCTGCCTCCTCGACTTTACAGGTGATTGCCTGTAGCTGGGTACTTTGTGACTCTCTCTACCTCCAACTCCTCCCAACTCCCTGTTCATATAAAGGTCACAGGGATACTGTAGAATATAAATTATATGTTGCTCTCCTCTTTTCAAACTTCCAAAGGGGGTTCTCATTTCACTTATTATATAATCTAAAGTCCTTACTCAGGACTGAAAAGGCCCCACATGATCTGGCCCTTGCCTACCCCTGAACTTCATGTCTAACTACTCTCCAGTTTCCTCCCCTGCTCCCTGCACTCTCTGCTCTCCAGCCACATGGATCTGCTCCTACCTCAGGATCATTACCCTTGTTCTTTCCTCTTCCAAGAACACTCTTCCCTCAAGTATTGGCTCCTCCTCATAGATATGTTCCAGATTATTCTACCAAAAAGAACACTCTTTGGCCTGCTTATTTTCTTTTAGAGTATTTGTTTTAGTTTGCTAGAGGGGTGCCGATGCAAAGTACCAGAAATGTATTGGCTTTTATAAAAGGTATTTATTTGGGGTGAAATATTACAGTTCCAAGGCTGTGAAAAGTCCAGCTCAAGGCACCATAAGAGGTGCTTTCTTGCCAAAGCCAGCTGCCATATTTTGAAGTAAGATGGTGGGCGATCTCTGGCTGGTCTCTGCCTTCCCCTCTGGGCTTCCTCTCTCAGGCTCAGCTTTCTTCACAATTTCAGCTGCAAACTCTGAGGTGTAAGTGTAACCAGGTTTTGTCTAGGTTCTTGACTATGCTGCAGAAATGAATTTCAAGTGCACGTTGGGTGAGTTAGACAAGTAATTTATTAAGGGAGAAAATAACAGATCATGGGTCCCAGGTAGAGAAGAAGGGGCTGAAAAGTGATAAAGCGGGCTGATTTACAGACTACAGTTCCCCATTAGAGGTGGTGAATACCCAGGTTTTACTTGCATGTTGATCCATGCTAGGGGTGGGGGAGGACAGGAGAGCAGGATGCAGAAGGCAAGAACAGGCACACGGACCAGCACCAGGACAGGCACCAGGACAAGGCAGAGGTAAGAGCAGGAGTCCAAAGGCAAGAGAGAGAGCTGAGGCCTTGTGTCTGTCTTTTTGTTTGTTTTTTTTTTTAATTTATGAAAGTATATCACTCATACATAAACATATTTAAACAAAAAGTGTATAGTAATAGTTGTGACTTTCAAAATAAACATATATAATAACATCATACAGGGCTACCATACCTCACCCCACCAACACCCTGCATTGTTGCCAAACATTTTTATCTAATGATTAAAGTATATTGTCAAAATATTACTACTAACCAAAGTATTTTTCCCCCAACCCACCCTATTATTATCTTTACATCATTTATATATGAACATACATAAGCAATAAGTATATAGTAAAAGTTGTGATCTTACAAACCAAACATGCATAACATTATACAGGGGTCCCATATATCAACCCTCCACCAACACCTTGCATTGTCGTGAGACGTTTGTTAAAAATTATGAAAGAATATTGTCAAAATCTTACTACTAATTATAGTCCTTATCTTACATTTGGGGTATTTCCCCCCCAACCCACCCTATTATTATTTTAAAATATATTTTTATGACAGAAGTTGTAAACTTAGAAAACAATCATGCACATGTGCAGAATTCCCAAACAACACTCCTCTATCAACACACCACACTGTGGTGCAACATAGGTTACAGATAAGATAATATCATCTGCTTGATACCATGTCCATAGTGTACATTTGGCACACATTTTCCATGCTGTCCCATTATCAACACAGTACATCTTTGGCATAGATGCCAGAATATTACATTATTACTGCTAACTACAGTCCATAGGTCACTCTAGTTATATTTTTCCCATGCTCCTTTACATTCCCATCACCTTGCAATAGTGATATACATTTGCTCTAGCTAAGGAAGGACACTCTTGCATCTGTACCATCAACCACGGTTCTCATCCACCTCCTAGTTTACTGTACTATTCTCTTCCTACAATATTCTCTATTATTCTGTTAATTGGCATTTATATACCTAGACTACCATTTTCAGCCACATCCCCATTTATAAACTAGCTGTTAACTATGTGTTACCATCTACTCTATACATTTCCACACTTTTACAGTAAAGCTAATTAAAACTGCTATATACATTAAACATCAGTAGTCCATCTCAGTCCTCTGATCTCCTTTAAGAATCCACCACCTGCCACCAGGTCTTTTTTTTTTTTTTTTTTTAAAGATTTATTTATTTATTTAATTTCCCCCCCTCCCCTGGTTGTCTGTTCTTGGTGTCTATTTGCTGTGTCTTGTTTCTTTGTCCGCTTCTGTTGTCGTCAGCGGCACGGGAAGTGTGGGCGGCGCCATTCCTGGGCAGGCTGCTCTTTCTTTTCACGCTGGGCGGCTTTTCCTCACGGGCGCACTCCTTGCCCCACGCGGGGGACACCCTTGCGTGGCACGGCACTCGTTGCGCGCATCAGCGCTGCGCACGGCCAGCTCCACATGGGTCAAGGAGGCCCGGGGTTTGAACCGCGGACCTCCCATATGGTAGACGGACGCCCTAACCACTGGGCCAAAGTTCGTTTCCCTGCCACCAGGTCTTGAAGCTATTTTCTTACAATTTCTTCTAGAAGCTTTATGGTTTTATGCTTTTATTTTTAGGTTTTTGATCCATTTTGAGTTAATTTTTGGATAAGGTGTGGGGTAGGGGTTCTCTTTCCTTCTTCTGGCTATGGATATCCAGCTCTTTCAGCACCATTTGTTGAGTGGACTGTTCTGCCTGAGCTGTGTGGGTTTGACAGGCTAGTCAAAAAAACATGACCATACATATGAGGGTCTGTTTCTGAACCATCAGTTTGGTTCCATTGGTCTATATGTCTGTCTTTATGCCAGTCTCATGCTGTTTTTACCACTATTTAGGTAATATGATTTAAAGTCTGGAGATGAGAGTTTCCTTTTACTTTTTAAATGTTTCTGGCTATTCAGGACCCCTTTCCCTACCAAATAAATTTGATAATCATGTTTTAATTTAAAAAAATGCTGGTGCAATTTTTATTGGGATTGCATTGAATCTGTGTATTAGTTCTTCTAGTTATCTAGGCCTTTTTAAATTTCTTTTACTATTGAGTCGCAGTTTTCTGAATACAAGTGCTTTGCATCATTGGTTAAGTTTATTCCTGACTATTTGAGTTTTATCTGTCATATTTTATTTTCACCACTTTTTTTTTTGACACTTTTGTTACTTTTATTGATATAATTTCATTTCTAGACTCTCTTCCAGGCCTCTCTCTCCTGTCTTTTCTTTTCAGGCTCAAGCACACCCTTTAGTATTTCCTGAAAATCCAGTCTCTTGGTAGAAATTCTCTCAGTTTCTGTTTATCTGTGAATATTCTAATCTCGCCCTCATTTTTGAAAGGCAATCTTGCTGGATATAAGATTCTTGGCTGGAAGTTTTTCTCTTGCGGTATCTTAAATATATCAGACCACTGTCTTCTTGCCTCCATGGTTTCTGGTGAGAAATCAGCACTTAATCTTATTGGGAATCCTTTATATTTTATGCATTGCTTTTCTCTTTTCTCAGAATTCGCTCTATGTCTTTGGCATTTCACATTCTGATTAGTATGTGTCTCAGAGTTGGTCTTTTCAGATTTTTTCAAATGGGTGTATGTTGTGCTTCTTGGACATGGATATCTATGTCCTTCAATAGGGTTGGGAAATTTTCTACCATTATTTCTTCAAATATTCCTTCTGCGCCTTTTCCCTTCTCTTCTGGGACACCCATGATGTGTATGTTTGCATGCCTTTTGCTGTCATTTAGTTCCCTGAAGCCTTGTTCAATTTTTTCCATTCTTTTCTATGTTCACTTTCAGAGGCCCTTTCTTCAAGCTCACTGATCCTTTCTTCTGCCTCTTCAAATCTGCTATTTTAAGATCTTCTCTTTTCTATGTATGCTTTCAAATTCTTTTTTGTGCTCATCCAATGTTTTCTTAATGTCCATAATCTCTTTAGCTATCTCATTGAATTTATTAAGGAGATTTGTTTGAACATCTATGATTAGTTGTCTCAACTCCTGTATGTCATCTGGAGGCTTATCTTGTTCCTTTAAATGGGCCATAGCTTCCTGTTTCTTGGTGTAGATTGTAATTTTTTGTTGGTGTCTTGGCATCTGGCTTACTAAAGTATTTATTCTGAATGCAGTTTTTCTCTTTAATTTAGGGCTTCCTGCCCTTTCTTCCTTGCTGGTTGTGCAATAGGAGCCAAGGATGTAGTTGGTGCTATAAGCTGTGGAGGCTCAAGCTGCCCTCATTGCCCCAGGGACTGATGAAGCTTCTCCCCACTTCCTCCTTTGCCAGGGGTAGGGACAGAGTCATAGCTATGTGGAAATATCCAAGTGCAGGCCTAGATTGTAGTTGCCCAGAGACACCTAATGAAACTTCACACTCCTTCCTCCCCTGCCTGGGGTGGGGATGGAGCTGCAGATGTGGGCAGCAGTCTATGCAGTGCACATCCAAGATGACTGCGGTTGCCCTGATAGACTTCTGATTATTCAGTCTGTGCCAGCCAGATATACCTGCAGTTTCCTGGATAGGCTGGTTCAGGGCTTGCCAGTCTCCTCCCTGCCAGAGGTGGGGCTGAAGTCTAGGCTAGGGCTGCAGAAAGAAACCGATACCTACCATCTCTGTGGTTTTGGGTCAGCCCAGCTTCCCCTCATGCTGGAGGTGGAGTCAAAATGGCACCTCCTGGCCTATGTTTGACCTGGACAGGTTCATACTTTAGCTTTTCTTAGGGTTATAGTTTAGCCTGCTGAATTTACTAATCAGTGGCTGAAATTGGTGGCCAACTGTCTCTTCCTCCCCTGTTTTTGGGAAATGGAGCTTCAGATTCCAGCCACAGAATAGCTACTGGGGTGGCTTGTGCTGCCAAAGTAGGATAATCACTGGCCTCCGTGGCTTGGCTGGTAATTTCTCAGAGAGGCTGGCACAAGTTCCCCCTGCTTCCTCCCTGCTGGAGGTGGGGCTGGGACTTATGCTAGAGCCTCAATCTGACCTGGATGGAAAGAAGCCGGTCCCTGCTAGTACTGTGATTTTCAGTCTGCCCCACTTCGCCTTTTGCCAGGCGTGGAGTTAAGATGGTGGCTACCAGCCTCTTTCCAACCTGGACAGGTTCAAACTTTAGCCTTTCCAGGATTATACTATAGCCTGCCGAACCTACTTATCAGTAGCTGAAGTCAGTGCCTAACTGTCCCTTCCTTCCCCATTTCTCAGAAGTGGAGCTTCCAATTCTAGCTGTGGAACAGCTCCAGAGGTGGCTAGCGCTTCCAGTGGAGAATGGACACTGGCCTCTGTGGCATGGAACGCTCTACTTATGAATCTTCTCTACAGATTGGCAGTTTCCTCTTGTAAGAAAGAAATTTCCTTCTGGAAGAAAATAAGGCTTACCTGATTGTGGAGAAAAAAATAATTGTCAATTTTGCCAGAAGGGGCACACCACCAGAAAACAAGACTGGCACCCTGAACCAAGGAATATGACACAGTTTATACTCCTGAGCCTAACGTGCAAGCTCTCCCTCTGTTTCTCCATAGATTGGATACTTCAGAGATTACAGCTTATCTGAGAGGTCTAACTTTCCCACCCAAGTCCCCCAGTTTTTGGTTAACTGTTTCCTTCATCACATTCCAACTGTTTTGGCTTTTACTTGCTCTTTTTGCGAAATAAGGTATGGAATTTAGTGCTGAATTTGTATTGATTTAGCTCTTCTTTATTCACCCTTTTTACTGGCTATAGAACTTACTTAAGCTGGCTTCCTTTGTTCTTGCTTAACCCGGGAGTGGAGACTGAGGCAGTAGGCTGCCAGGTTACATTAATTAATATTTTCTTTCTCTCTGCTTTATATTACCTTTATGTGAAAACTAAACTGTTCCCTGTCTCTTACAATTGCCCCTCTTTCTTTTAAATTCTTTTTAGTTTTCACATTTCTGTTTTTCAAAATTTTTTAGCTTTCTTGCACTTTTCATCATAGGGATTTCCTTCTTTAAGGGTGTACAGATTGTTTCATCTATACTGTATGGGCATTTGTTTGGTTAGGGTGGTTTCAATGAGTTTTTGAATTAGCCCTTGGGCACCTGGAACGATACAAACATCGAACTGAGATAATCAGAGAAGTTAAGAACAGTGCAACCCCTTTCCATTTTCCAAACCAATTTTCAAGCCATCCTGCGAGTGAATTGCTAATGCCAGAATTCTGTGCTCATTCCTCAGATAGGGCTGTCCAGCTTTGTAAAGCTTTAGTGATAGTTCTGTCAGGGGCAGTGTTATTGGGATGAATGTACAGCAACTACTTCCAGTCATGACACAGAGTCCCCTTTTCTTAGCTAGCATCATATTTAAGGCCATTCTGTTTTCCCATGCCATTCTGCTAGTAGCATCTAATTGTCTTGCAATTCCTTTAACTGTACCCCTGTTGAAATTAATAAATCTCTGTTGAGTATAATAAATGTAATTAATTTAATCTACATTTTTATTAATGGTGACCCATCAGAACAAGAATGACTGAAACCCAACTGCTACCTGATTTCTAGCCTTAAATTCATTTGGGACTCCTTGGGGAACTCCTGTATTGTTTAGATAGATCCGCTTGTCAAAAGAACCAAGTAGACTTCTCTCTCCCTCCCTGGGATGTTATTTTCACTTCTTTTTCAAATACCAAGGTGAGTGGAATAGCCAGGTGGACCAGAGCACAGGTTCCGCCCCACCACTCAGGCAGTATTTGTCAGAGAACACCCTTTCCACAGTACCACTACAGATCTGCTCAGGGTATGACCAAACTGGAGAAATTGTGAGTACTTTCTTTGCTCACATTCTACACTCGTGTACATGAGGCCATGGTTCTAACATTCTGGAATCTCTTCCCCTTGTTTAGAGAGACAAGCAAAGTGATTCCTTGGGCCCAGACGGGAGGCAGGTATGACCTTGGTGTTTCTGTTTTTGGCCAGTGGGAAGAGAGAGGACAATGTACTACAATTTTCATTAGGAGTAGCATTCTGGAAGAGGAGTATCATGCACTTAAACTCCCTTTCATGCTTTTCCATACTTAGTGGAAAGGGTACAATATGAGCTGTGGGTCGGCCTGTTGCACAAGTGTAGCAGTCCCTTTTGTTTAGACTCTGGACTGTATATTTGATCTATTCTACCCAGGCATTTGTGTTCCTATATCCTGTCTTTATTTTTATGGTTTGCTTTAAATCTTCTGCCTTAAATATCCTGACTGCTTTGGGATCATTTTGAATTGGGGAACTGACTTTTGACTGGTTTTCTTGTGGTATTTCTGAAGGGTTAGCTGGAGAGGGCATTTTTAATGTCGAATCTACTGGGGGAGGAAGGACTCAGATTTGAAACCTTCCCAGATGATCTTTACCTGTAACATCTGCTCCCTTTCCACATACTCTTTCGACTACTTGGTCCCTAGTGCTGCTCTTAGTCTCTAATTTGTCTGCCTTCTTAATAGTTTTTACTACTGGATTGTACTGAAGACTTTTGCATTTGGTGGGTGTGATGGTTAGGCTATTGTGTCAACTCAGCCAGGTAATTGTGCCCAGTTGTTTGGTCAAGCAAGCACTGGGCTAACTGTAATACAGGGGCATCTATGAACTTTAGTCACCATTGACTTTACTGCAGTGGTAAATCATAGATAGCTGTTTATAATTACATCAGTCAGGGAGATTGCCATCAGCAATAATTGACACTTAACCTAAGCAGTTGAATGCCTTAAAGGGGGAAGTGATTCCAGCATTGAGAGAGAATTTCCTAGCTCGTCTTTGGAGAGCCAACATTTCCCAGAACTTATCAAGAACCTTCATTGGACTTTCATTGCAGCCCCTGGTTGTGGCCTGCCTGCGGAACCTGGACTTGTGCATCCCCATGGCTGCATAAGAGACTTTTACAGAATTGCAACTATCGACAGATCTCTCTTGTTGATTCTGTTTCTCTAGAGAACCCTGACTAATACAGTGGGGTATTACCTTTATAAAAGGTAATTTTACCCTTTAATGGTTTCAAACTTGCTGAGACCCATCCCATATTCATGGTCCGTCCCTTATACTGCTTAGTCCACAGATATATTGTCCCAGGAGGAGCAAGGGGGGGCTTGACTGTAACTATTCCCTACTGACTCTGGGCACAGGTATTTATTTTCCCCTCTCAGCCATTGCTGGTGCTCTAAATTCCCACAGTCTCCTACTTGGCAGGCATCAAACTGCACAGTCTGGGACTTCAGACTTTCAGTCATATTTATAACTAACTTGGTGGAGCTAGTTGCTTCTCGGGTTCAAAACATCATAGCTAGTAAGATTATTTTCACCTGTAACGAAAGGTTTGAATCCCTTCTTTGATATTCTGATAGAACTAAGGCCGTTATTAACTAGGACGATACACAGTTCAACCCCCTCCACCCCAATTATTGTCTTTTCAGTGTGATTTTTAAGGGATCTGGGGCTGAAATTATTTTTCAAGACCTGGACAGAGTTGTTGGGTACTTATCATCTGTTTCAGGCACTGATCCTTTCACCTGCGTGTAGTGAGTCCAGCCTTTTTTTGCTGTTTGGACTGCCATTTTAGTTGCCAGCAAGACTTGATAAGGTCCTTCCTAGGTCGGTTTGGACTCTTTCCACGACTTGATTAGGACTCAACTGCCAGGTCAGTGTTGGTGGACTGCAAATTCAAGAGGCAGAGTCTGAGCCAACAAAACCCAATGTCTGAGAGATGACAAAGTGAAAGATGAGGCCAGTATATAATTTTGAAGAAAGAGATCCTTCAACTTGAAGAAGGGGAGTTCTCTGGGCTTCCCAGGGAAGAGCAGACCAAAGAGCATTTTGTAAGGAGAAATTCCCCATTCTCTCCTAGGGGCAGTCCAGATTTGGTTTCTAAGACCAACTTAGACGTTTTTTTAAGGTTTGGTTCATTCTTTCCACTTTCCCTGAGGATGGTGGGTGCCAGGGTGTATGAAAGTTCCATGTGACATTTAGACCCTGTGTAATATTTTGCAACACTCTGGATGTAAAGTGACTACCATTGTCTGAATTTGTATTTTCTACTAACCCATATCAGGGAATGATTTGTTTAAGGATAATTTTTTTTTTAGATTTATTATTTTTTTATTTCTCTCCCCTTCCCCATCCCCTCCCAGTTGTCTGCTCTCTGTGTCCATTCGCTGTGTGTTCTTCTGTGTCCGCTTGTATTCTTGTCAGCGGCACCAGGAATCTGTGTCTCTTTTTGTTGTGTCATCTTGCTGCATCAGCTCTCCATGTGTGTGGCACCACTCCTGGACAGGTTGCACCTTTTTTTTTTTTTTTTTCGCATAGGCGGCTCTCCTTATGGGGCGTACTCCTTGCGCGTGGGGCTCCCCTATGCAGGGGACACCTCTGAGTGGCATGGCAGTCCTTGCACCCATCAGCACTGCACATGGGCCAACTCACCACATGGGTCAGGAGGCCCTGGGTTTGAACCCTGGACCTCCCATGTGGTAGGCAGATGCTCTATCCATTGAGCCAAATCTGCTTCCCATTAAGGATAATTTTTAAAGTCCCTGATGCTGTAGCTGAGGCTAGAGGGTATGCTTCTACCCACCCTGTCAGGTAATCCACAATAACCAAAACATACTTTAGTCGACCTACAGGGGGGCATTTCAGTGTAATCAGCCTGAACACTCTGCAAGGTTTTGAGGCCAGGCTCCTTTCCTGTAGCACTTGCTTTTTAAAAAGTTTCTTATTAACTCTCTGACAGATTATGCACCATTCACTTATTTGTTTGGCTGTAGTATAAAGGCCTGCACACCTAGAATGCTTGAGGATCAGATCACACATGGCTTGTACTCGCCAATGACTCCCTTGGTGCAAAATTGCTAGTACTTCCCTCACTATTTGTTTATTTAACATCTGCTGGCTGTTTGGGAGGAGCCACTTCCCTTGGCTATTTAAGGTCACCCCCAGTTGTTCTAGTTCTTTTATTTCTTTTTTAGAGACTACAGGGATTCCAATTTCTTTGGGATTGGAGTGTATCAGGACCATCAGTTCCAGAGGGGAACAGAAGGAAGCTTCTTCGGCTTTTTCATCAGCCAATCTGTTCCCTTTTGCTTAGAAAATGTGACACTTTTGATGCCCGTTTATATGTACCATGGATATTTCTCTTGGTAAGAACAGACTGGCTAACACTTGTTTTACCAGTTCCACATGGGCTAATTCCTTTCCTCTACTATTGATCAATCTCCTTCTCAAATTTTTTTAAAGATGTGGACCACACTAAAGGCATATTTAGACTTTGTGTAGACTCTACTATCTTTTCCTTGTAACAGTTTAAGGGCTTGAATTAACGCACACAGCTCACAAGTCTGAGCCCACCAATCGTTGGGCAGTTGGCCAGCTTCTTCCACCTCACAAGTTAGCCCATCAACAACAGCATAGCCATTGTGCCTTTTTCCTTCCATGATCCTAAAAGACCCATCTATGAACACCTTTTTCCCTGAATGTAAG
Source organism: Dasypus novemcinctus (assembly GCF_030445035.2). Classification (NCBI taxonomy): domain Eukaryota; kingdom Metazoa; phylum Chordata; class Mammalia; order Cingulata; family Dasypodidae; genus Dasypus; species Dasypus novemcinctus. The sequence goes on along the minus strand of NC_080673.1, from coordinate 151,296,562 downwards.
GGAAGGTCCCCTAGGTTGGCCAGACTCAGGTTTGGTATTCAATTAAGTCTAAACAATCATGTTCAGGAGTTTCTACCTGGTTGGACCCTTTCCAAAGGAAAGAGGCTGGGTTCAGACTATGATCAATAGCCAGTATTAAATCATCTTTTTCCATTAAAATCTCCTCATATTTCAGAATTCAGGAATCTGTTAACCACCTTCCTGCTTCTTGAGACAAAATAGTCCTGACCTGATAAGCGGTGCTAACAACTAAGGCCCCTCCAAAGGTCAGTTTCCTGCTTTCTTATACTAAGAGAGCTGTATTAGTCAACCAAAGGGGTGCTGAGGCAAAATACCAGAAATTGGTTGGTTTTTATAAAGTATATTTATTTGGGGTAGGAGCTTACAGATACCAGGCCGTAAAGCATAAGTTACTTCCCTCACCAAAGTCTGTTTTCACGTGTTGGAGCAAGATCGCTGCTGACATTGACAAGGGTTCATTCAGGCTTCCTGGGTTCCTCTGGGCTCAGATCTTCTGTTTTCTCCACAAGGTCAGCTGTAGACTATCAGGCTAACGGCTCTGTCTCTCTCCCTGGAGCTCTAGCTTCAGCATCAAACTCCAACATCAAAACTCCAGCATTATGAGGTGCAGAGGTGCCCAAAGATGTACTTACCAAATCCAATGGATGTGTCATGATGATGGGAACGAGTGTTGTTGGGGGGGGAGAGGGGGGGTGGGGGGGTGGGGTTGAATGGGACCTCACATATATATTTTAATGTAATATTATTACAAAGTCAATAAAAAAAAAAAAAAAAAAAAACCAAAAAACAAAAACAAAACTCCAGCATTAGGGAAGTGGACTTGGCCCAGTGGTTAGGGCATCCGTCTACCACATGGGCGGTTCAAACCCCGGGCCTCCTTGACCCGTGTGGAGCTGTCCCATGCGCAGTGCTGATGCGTGGAAGGAGTGCCCTTCCATGCAGGGATGTCCCCCGCGTAGGGGAGCCCATGCGCAGGGAGTGCGCCCCCTAAGGAGAGCTGCCCAGCGTGAAAGTAAGTGCAGCCTGCCTAAGAATGGTGTCGCCCATATGGAGAGCTGACACAACAAGATGACGCAACAAAAAGAAACAGTTTCCTGTGCAGCTGACAACAGAAGTGGACAAAGAAGACGCAGCAAATAGACACAGAGGACAGAAAACCAGGGTCGGGGGAACGAGAGAGAAATAAATAAATAAATAAATAAATCTTTAAAAAGAAAAGAAACTCCAGCATTAAAAGCCCTCAACTCTGTCCTTTGCCATGCTTTTTATCTGTGAATCCCCACCCACCAAAGGGTGGGGACTCAACACCCTACTGGCACAAGATGTTTACATGATTACTTAATCAAGGAGACCTATGAATCCAATATAATCTAATATGCCCAGAGGAGAAGGTCAGTTTACAAACGTAATCCAGTATTTCTTTTTGGAAGTCATCAATAATATCAGCTATAAGAACAGTTGCTGCCATGGCCTGAACCCACCCTGGCCATCCCCTGGAGACAGTGTCCAGGATTCTGAAAGCAAGGCCATGGGCTTCTTTTAGCGTCCTCAGATCTGGGTTAGGACACCCAAAGATATCCCCTTATCTACCGTAACAAACAGATGGAAAGATTTTTCGAGGGAGGGGAGGGCTAGAACAGGGGCTTGCACCAGTTCCCATTTGAGCCTTTCTAAGGCCTTTACTTCTCCCTCCTTCCACTTTAATTTGTCATGCTCCTCCTCCAACAGTTTTTGGTATAACCCCTTGGTTTGAAATGCATAAGAATTTATCCTTAAGCTATAATCCTAAAAATCTTAATTCTTTTTTTGTCCAGGGAAGAGGTAATTCAGTAATGGCCTGAATTCTTTTTGGATTTATCCTCCTCCTTCCCTTGCTAATGAGATGACCCAGATATTTGACTTTTCTACTAATTGTAGCTACTTTTTGACACTCTTAGTCCTTGATCTCCCAGGAAATTCAAAAAGCTCTTTATAGTTTGGGCTACCACCTGCCTTTCTTTACCTGATATTAGCAGATCATGTATATACTGTAAAAGGGAAATTTCAGATGGGACTGCAGATTTTTCTAATACTTTTTCCAGTTCCTACCCATAGAGGTTGGGGGATTCTGTGAAGCCTTGGGGTAAAACTGTCCACCTATATTGCTGTTTTCTTCTGGTAGAGGGATCCTCCCACTCAAAGGCAAACAAGTCCCTACAACTGGATCAACGGGACAGGCCCAGAAAGGCATCCTTTAGATCTATTACACTAAACCATTTATGATGGTAGGGGATCTTACTAAGGAGAGTGTATGGGTTTGGGACTACTTGGTGTTGAACCTGAACAATTTGATTAATGACCCTTAGATCTTATACCATCTTTTTTTTTTAAAGTTTTATTATTTTAAAATTTTATTTATCTCACCTTCCCCACCCCCTCCCAGTTTTCTGCTCTCTATGTCCATTCACTGTGTGTTCTTCTGTGTCCGCTTGTAATCCCATCAGCAGCACTGGGAATCTGGCTCTCTTTTTGTTGCATCATCTAGCTGCATCAGCTCTCCGTGTGTGTGGCACCACTCCTGGGCAGGCTGCACTTTTTTCATGTTGGGCAGCTCTCCTTGTGGGGCGCACTCCTTGTGTGTGCTGCTCCCCTACATGGGGGACATCCTTGCATAGCACGGCACTCCTTGCGCGCATCAGAACTGTGCATGGGCCAGCTCATCACACACGTCAGGAGGCCTGGGGTTTGAACCCTGGACCTTCCATGTGGTAGGCAGACGCTCTATCCATTGAGCCAAATCTGCTTCCCTTGTACCATCTTTTACTACTTTCTGATTTCTGAATGGGTAAGATAGGAGAATTGAAGAGGAACATACATGGCTCCAAGAGTCCATCCTGAAGGAGACCTTTGATGATGGGTTGAAGTCCCTGCCTCCCCTTAAAGGGAATGGGATATTGTTTTCAACAAATAAATTCCCTTTCCTTTTTCAATTTGATTTTTTAAAAAAATTTTGTTCCCCCACCCCACCCCCTGCTCTGGGCTTGCTTGCTGTCTACTCTTTGTGTCTGTTCGTTGCGTTCTTCTGTGTGTCTGTATTTTTTTTTTAAGATTTATTTATTTCTCTCCCCTTCCCCGCCCCCGCCCCAGTTGTCTGTCTGTGTCTATTTGCTGCGTGTTCTTCTTTGTCTGCTTCTGTTGTTGTCAGCAGCATGGGAATCAGTGTTTCTTTTTGTTGCGTCATCTTGTTGTGTCAGCTCTCCGTGTGGGCGCCGCCATTCCTAGGCAGGCTGCACTTTCTTTCGCACTGGGCGGCTCTCCTTATGGGGCGCACTCCTTGCATGGGGGCTCCCCACGCGGGGACACCCCCGCGTGGCACATCACTCCTTGACATGGGTCAAGGAGGTCCGGGGTTTGAACCTCAGACCTCCCATGTGGTAAATGGACACCCTAACTACTGGGCCAAGTCTGCTTCCCTGTATTTTTATTTTTATTTATTCCCCCCACTGCAGCTTGCTTGTTGCCTGCTCTCTGTGTCCATTTGCTGCATGCTCTTCTGTGTTTTTTTTTTTACTTGTCCCCCTTTTTGTTGGGTCACTTTGCTGAGTCGGCTCTCTGCAGCGCTTGCGGGCCAAGGGGCACTCCGCAGTGTGAGGGCGAGCCTGCCTTCACAAGGAGGCCCCAGGACAGAAACCCAGGGCCTCCCATATGATAGAGGGGAGCCCAACTGATTGAGCCACAGCTCCTTCCCTCAATTTGATTTTAATAGGGGATACCTGCAACCCCCCTCTATTCCCTTCTCTCACCCACACTTCTCTGATCTCTTTTTCATCTTTTTTGATAGCATGGCTAAGACTACCTCTATCTGCCCATCCCTTACTTCCAAATCCAGACCCTTGAATTAAGTCCCTTTCCAACAGATTACTCATGGCTTCTGGGATGTACAGCAAAGGGCCTACAATTTGATTGTCCTCCCAACAAATATTAGTGGGAGAAAGAATGGGGACCTCAAATTTTTCTCCTTTTACCCCTGAGACTGTAAGGGAACTGTCAGAGAATTTGGTCCCTTTGGGGAGATGAGCCACAGAGGATTGGGCTGCCCTGGTGCCCACTAAAAATGTAATTTCTTTTTGATATGGTCCACCCTTAGATTTACTGAAGGCTCCTGGTGGACTTTTGAAGTGAGGAGCCTTGGACTTACCTAATCCTTAAAATTCATGAGGGGGACTACCCGACTCTCTTTAAGCTTGGGATTCCCTTTTGAAATGACCATGCTTCCCACAGTGATAGCACCCTGCAGACCTTGCCTTCTCCTTGTCCCTTTATCTAAATAAGCCCATTTTGCATCTTGTCTCGCCTCTGCCTGTTCCCTCCTGACTTGTCTCCAATTTTTTCTTAACCATTTGGTAGATTGTGCTTATCATAACCTTTGCTTTCTGTTTATGCTTTTCCTCCTCTCTCCTTGCAAACATTTTCTGGGACTCTCCCAATAACTCTTCCAATGGCTTATCCATCCATCCTTCTATTTTCTGAATCTTTTCTAAATATCAAGCCAAGACCCTTTCACATAGCTGACTTTTAACATTCCCTGAGCCACAGGATCATCAGGGTCCATCCTTGTGAAGCCGGCTAGTAAGATAGGGAATCAATAAATGGATCTTGCCACCTGGCAAGAAGTCCACGTGGACATTAATAACCCCCAGATCGATGTCTGGAAGATCCTCCTCAAGATTCTGCCATTCAGAACAAATACTTCCTTTGGAAGCCAGGAGAAGCCCCAGATATTCCCCAAGGACTTTATCATTGGGCCCTCAGGGGGATTGATAGATGGGGTAATCAGTCAAAGCAGCAAATAGCTGGAACTCCTCCCCTATCATTAGCAAAGGGGTGGAATAATTAATGGTTCCAAAAGCAGACTCAAGGTCTGAATAAACTTATTCTCTCTCACCTTTGGACCCAATTCTGGCCACCTTCTCCCCTGCTTGGATCACTACACAAATAAACCTGGGAATTTATAATCCATAATGGGAAGTTGTAATCTGTGAATTACCTCACTTTATCACTTTTCAGCCCCTTCCTCTTTACCTGGGACCCATGGTCTGTTATTTCCTCCCATTTCTTGTCCCTTCCTGCCTGAATAAATTACTGGCCTAACTCACCTGATGTGCTCTTGAAATTCACTTCTGCAGCATAGTCAAGAACCTAGACAAAATCTGGTAACACTTGACTATTTCCTCACTTGGTCCCTCAATTGTTGCAGGTGAGCAGAGGGAGTCTTGTCCTTTTCTTGGGCTACTTTAAAGGCCTTATTCAAGTTTTGAGATTTGGGTTCAGCCAGTTTGATCCCCTGTATAATAAGGTCTCTAAGATCTTTCATCTGTCTCTGTTCCCCAGGTTGTTATTATCCCAATTAGGGTCTGTGTTTGGGAACTTCTCTTCTGCTGCCATTACCCCTTGTCCAGGCAGATGCTGCCTTTCCCATTCCTTCATAGTTCCCTACTGCACCATTCTTCTTTCTTCTCCCGTAAAGAGAATATTCAGTGTGGGCATAAGTTTGGGCCAGGTATATAAACTAGGATCTAGGAATTGATCTACTTGCTCAGCCAGCCCCACTGAATCTGCCATTAGTGATTTCATCTCTTTTTTGGAGTTCCTTACTTCAGTACGGCATTTATGTACCCAATCTCCCCTGGCCCCATTGGTACTTCTCTCAGTGTATACAAAGGCAAAATGGAGTTTTCTTCTTTCACCCTCTTCTCAGGTGCTCTGGGGAATGGAAAATTTTGTATATCTTTCTTACACTGTTACACTCTTTCCTGAGCTGTTAGTGGGTTGTAACTGGTGGTGCTGTTGGCCCCACTTGATTTTCCAGTTCTCCAGGGTTTAGAATGGGTTCTATTGGGCCCTCCAAATCTATTGGCCCTTTTCCTGGGAGGGGAGAGGGAATGTAAGGAGGAGGGAGATTTAACAGGGGGTCCCAGGCTTGAGTTTCTGCAGCATTTCTTTCCACAGCCTTAGTTTCTGCAAGCTTAGTTTCGGGGTCTAGGTTTTCAACATTCATAGACCAGAGAGTGGTCCCCTTTCCCTTTAACCAGCACACAGTATAGTCAGACTCTTTGGAGAAGGGTGTTTTCCCATAACATATGATACAAGGTCAGCACAAAGCCAATCCTCATCTGCCCTGTATTTTGGCCAGAATACGTCAGGTGGTAAAATATTTTTCTTGGTTCAGACACAACAGCAGTATTTAATCATTTTCTTCTTGTCTTTTCCTCTGCTCCGGTCACTATCCACCAGAGTGCTAACATCCTCCCTAATGGACTACCTGGAGGAATATCTCCAGGGAATCCTACAGATACCCCTTCCCCTTTATCCCAGTTGACTGGCTGCCTCTATTTCCCATTCCAAATCTTGTCTGGGTCTCAAATCTTTTGCTTCGTCCGTCTCCGGTGAAGGGAAATGTGAATTGGGACTCCGCATTCACTTCATGCAGTATGTCACATATCTCATGCATGCACAATCAACCTCAGACTCATCAGAATTCCCAGTCACCAAGGTAATACTTGATAGCCTTTGTCCTTACCTTGATCCATGCATGGAGTCACCTGGTCAATGAGAGGCAGATTTTCCCTTCCCTTTTTCTCATCCATAATCAGTAGATCTAAGCATCTGTTCTCAGATCCCTTGGCTGCCAGAGGCGAGACCCCAGCTAGTGGAGTCCAAGACTGCTTAAACAATGAGGCATACCGCCCCATCGTCCACCCTGGGGGTTTGCTCTCCGAAGCTTCAGAATCCTGGACAAGCCCCCAAAATTGTAAGAAAGAAATCTTCTGGAAGAAAATAAGGCTCATCCGATTGTGAAGAAGAATATAATTTATTCTCAATTTTGCAAGAAGGGGTGCACAACCAGAAAACGTGGCTGGCATCCCATACAAAAGAAAATGATGCAATTTAGACCCCTAAGCCTAACATGCAAGCCCTTCCTCTGTTTCTCTATAGATTGGCTACTTCAGAAGTTACAGCTGATCCGAGATGTCTAACTTTCCCATGCATGTTCCCCAGTTTTTGATTAACTGTTTCCTCCATTACATTCCAACTGTTTTGGCTTTTATTTGCCAAATAAGGTATAGAACTTAGTGCTGAATTGTTATTGACTTAGCTCTTCCTTGTACATCCTTTTTACTGGCTATAGGACTGGCTTAAGCTGGTTTCCTTTGTTCTTGCTTAACCTAGGAGTGGGAGACTGAGGCAGTAGGCTGCCAGGTTACATTAATTAATATTTTCTTCCTTCCTGCTTTATATTACCTTTATGTGAAAACTAAACTGATCCCCATCTCTTATACTCCTTCAGTTCCTTCAAGGATGTTGCAGGATGCTCTTCCGGTCTCCTGGAGCCCCCAAACAGGTCCTTTAGCTAGCTCCAGATAGCTCTGGGTATTTACTAACTTCCCTGTATCAGGAGCTGACTGTAGGAGCTCCTTACTCCACTGCATCTTGCTGGTTGTCTTGTGCCTGCTTTTTGAACTGTTAATTATTCCACCCCTTTGCTAATGGCCTTGGAGGAGTCCCACCTGTTTACTGTTTTGATTGGTTACCCCACCCATCAAATCCCTGGGAGGGTCCAATGATAAAGTCCTTGGGGAATATCTGGGGCTTCTCCTGACTTCTGGAGAAAATCTTGTTCTGAATGGCAGAATCTTGGGGAAGGTCTTCCAGCAGCCATCATGGGGGTATCAGCGTCCATGCCTGGTTCTAGATCCATCCATAAATTCCCTATCTTACTAGCTGGCTTCATTCCCCCCTCAGAGTTTATACCTTTATTCTTGAAGAGGTAGTGAAGGATGATGATTATTCTTCTGTAGCTACTTCTTGCTGGTTAGGGGCAGTAGGCCCTCCCTGACAAGGTATAAAACTTTCCTGCTATTCTCTCTTGGTTGGAGGAAGACAGATCTGGCATCCTGGGTGAAGCTGGATGAAGCCTCCATATGGCTGACAAGATGTTGATTCTGCAAGAAATAAACCTGATTAGAATTTTGAGACTATATGGTCCCAATAAGAGGATACTGGACCACAAAAGTAGAAAAGGCCAGATACCTGCAAAGGTTGCATTTTCCCCAAATTGATGGGAAACTGTTCTTCATTTAGTTATTTTATGCTATTGCTTAACTGCAGTAGATGACAGGTCTTGGTATAAATTGCCCATCCCAGTTCCTATAGAGGAGATGAATGAGAAGAGGCTTTGCCCTTTTCAGTTAAGCTACAGGAGATGAAAACAGACAAGATTTTTTAAAGGGGAGTCTGCTTTGCCCTTACCCTAGCAATAGGCATTTGGGCTAGAGTTTGAGAGTACAGCTGACTCTGACACAGAGACTATTTAGGTTTTTCTCTTGAAGAGGTATTTCAGGCCATCCAATGACTGGCATTTGTGCATCCCGTCAGGTGCTTCTGGTGAACTGGCACTTTCCTGAGCAGCTGGCTTCACTCAGGTTTAGTGCGCTAAACTGGAAATTCTTTTAACTTTAATAGCTGTGGGAGTGATCAGAACTACAGAGTAAAGTTTCTTTCTTTTTGGCTCTAATTGAGAATGAGGCTTGTTTTTTTACCAAGTTTTGATCAGAACCTGGTTTCCAGGTCCTGGGTGAGGAAAGATTGCCCATGGACCATCTCAAAGGGTCTAAGCCGAAGTGGGTCCTAGCCACCTCCTTTGCTGTTTCCCTTACGGTGGGAAATGCTTAGTCCTGGTAGGATGGCATGTGGGTTTGCCAGTCTTCCCCAGGGTATGAGTGGGACAAGCTCTGGAATAAGGGCTAGGAGGGAGACCTGGGTTAAGCATGTCTTTCACCTGGTATGGGGTGAAGATGGAGAGATTGACCCAAAGTTAATTTGATGGCTTTTTAAGTTAAAAGGGCTATTGCCCCCATTGCTGTCAGGTAAGGTGGCCATTCCTTTATCTTATAAGCACATTCATTAACTACTTAGAAAATGAAGTTTACCAGGCTTTTTAACATGTTCAGTATTTCTTTGCATATGATCTAATAGAAATATCACCATAATCATCAGGCATATATCTAGAATAGGATAAATGTACAGTACTTAATACTAATTAATGTACTTCCCTTTGCATAAGTTTCTCTTTGAACTGCTGTTAACAGTTTAAGTTCTAGGTTTGCAATACCTACATGTTCTCTCTCCATGGGAGCAGACCATAATGCCAATTGTGTTTAAGTTTTACTTATCAGTACTCTGATACTCATTGTTCCATTTGGTATGTCCTTCACATAGCCAACTTGCTGCAGCATAGTTGACTGCAGAGAGAAGCTAGGAAGGTAGGTACCAGTATTCCACCAGCCTGGTGCATAGCACCCTTAGGGACTATGAAACAATGCCACTCTGGAGGCGATGTCCATTGTACATTGGCTATATCAAGTCATCATTGGCTGCTGCAGGAGTTTGAAGCTGCAACATAGTCTCCATTAACTTCAAGAGCACACCAGAGATGTAGTAGATAAGATTATTGTTTTAGGGGTCGGCGACAACCTAGCCAATAACTCAAGTGGAGAGGCAGCCTGCAGTGTATTGAGGGCCTGGTTTGAATGCACAAGAGAGTTAGACAATGCTGAAGTCTCTCTCTTGATTTTTATGCACTTTTTAAACACTTCCCAATGCCATGTGTAACATATCAAATGATAGCTTAGCAGATAATTTACTTTAGCAGTACAGGAAAAATTGCTTTTTTCAGTTTTTAAAATGAAAAGTGAAGATTCCCAGTGGAATCAAGATACTTTTTCATTACCACCACTTGAATATGTAGCTTGAGGTGACTTCCAGACAGGTTTCCTTGTTATGAAGTTACTTTATGCCTTTAATATCAATTTAGGTTTTTAGTTAGTAATGGCTTCCTGGAATTACCCATTGACCATGCAGTTTTGCATAAGCACAAATACCAGTAGGACAGGAGACAGGGATGTCTCAAGTTTGCTTTCCCCTGAGCCAGAGGGGCAGAAGCTGTTATGAAATAACCATAAGCAAAGGCAAGGGATGAGGGTAGGCTTGAAGTGACCATAAACAAAGGTAAGGTCAGTTTAGAATTTACACTTAAAATAGTAGGTTTAAGCTAAATCTACCCAGTTAAATTTCAATTATTATCCTTCTAGAAGTGGACTTGGCCCAGTGAATAGGGCGTCCGTCTACCACATGGGAGGTCTGCAGTTCAAACCTCAGGCCTCCTTGACCCGTGTGGAGCTGGCCTATGCGCCATTCCACGCAGGGGTGCCCCCCGCGTACGGGAGCCCCATGCGCAAGGAGTGCACCCTATAAGGAGAGCTGCCCAGCACAAAACAAAGTGCAGCCTGCCCAGGAATGGTGCCGCATACGTGGAGAGCTGACACAGCAAGATGACGCAACAAAAAGAAACACAGATTCCCGTGCCACTGACGACAACAGAAGTGGACAAAAAGAAGAACATGCAGCAAATGGATACAGAGAACAGACACCTGGGGGGGGGGGAGAGAAATAAAAATAAATCTTTTAAAAAGTTATTATCCTTCTGCTGTTTTATAGTATAAAGGCATCTATAAATGATTGTAACTCTTAGTTACAGTTTCTGTAAGTTTTTACCTTAAGGTGGTTTGGATACCTTTATTAACTAAGTTACAAGAATTTTATTAGTAACAACTTTGTGAAGTTTCTATGCTTTTCTAGCAGTTGAATTAATTCCACTTGTGACTTATACATTAAATCTACTCACAAGACAATATTGACATTTAAAGACTCATTTTTGGGTTATCTTTCACTGTTATCTAATTTGTAACAGGTGAACCCAAAATCTAATTTTCTAGGCACAAGCAAACTGAGAAAGTTAAACATAGATTTCAAAATTGAACACAAAGTTAAGCACAGATTAAAACAGAAGAGAGAATTTTATACCCTTAGCATTTCTAGGAGCTCTTTGATCATAATTGATGGCACATGGGTTTTTTTATTTTCCAGGAGCTTTAGTAATGGTCTGGATCTTGATTTCTTTTCACACCTTTTATAGGCACAACTGAGTTTAAACTGATGGAAGTTTGAGGTATATTTCCTCATTTCCTTAAGGAGACATGATATGAGGTTTCTGGGCCTCAGATCTATCTGTCCTCTTTTCTTAAATTAGTTTAACTGGAATTCAGGGTTTCATACAGGGACTGCTCTTGGCTATACTGTGGCCATGTAGACCAGCAGTAGGCAGAATTTCCTGATTCCTGAGAAGACACTCCTACGGGGAGTTTACTGTTGGGCTAGAGAACATGCCTATTCCAGGAAGAAGGAAGCAGCACTTTTTAGTCAACTGATCTGGTGTCCCAGAGTCCTAGTCTGACTAAAATGTTCACCACTCCACATAATTTGGAGCTGATGCTCTATTCTCAGCGTCCTGAGAATTTTAAATTTCAGAGCCTGGCCTATAGGCATTCCTGTGGGCAACCTAGGTCCTGGGGGATGTCTGATAAGCCCAGAGATCAGACCAATGCTCCCAAGCCACGGTGGTGGGAGATGTTCTGAGCAGTAACCCCAAATCAAAGCACCTGAGAGAAGTCTCAGGGGATGGGGGCCATTCAGAGTTTACTGCTCTGGTTCTTGTCACCCCTGACATTCCAGGGTCCGAGACTGACTGCACTGTTACCCAAGCAGAAGTGCCTGAAATCTCAGGGAATATTTGGCTGCTCTTATTCCCACCACCTCGGGAATCACAGAGCCCCTGCCGCTGGACTTGGAAGACAGACCAATAGATCGGATGCCTTTCAAGCTGAATATTGCTCTCCTTCCTCCTATTCATCCAGAGGTCTTAGAGCAGTCCTAGTTTTATGACTTTTCTGTCTAGGTGTTTCCCAGTTAGACCAGCCATCAAAAGGCTGTTAAGTGATTAGAGATCAATTGTTCTAATAAACGGGCCTTGGGGCCCCTGAGGCAGTCACTTCCTTTCTAGCAAAGGCATTTTTAGTTTTACGGTTTTTAAGACATTACAAAGCATTATAACAAACCTGTAAGGAGAGATTCAGTAGCAAGAAATGGTAAGGTGAAACATGGGTAAAGGTTAATTATGCAAGGGTGTCCTGGCCTGTGACCCCCTGTGGAAGGGAACTCCCATGGCATCCATTCTGACCCTGCCCATCGCTTCCTACCACATCCCAGACCCTGTCATTGGGTGTGGTTGATAGAGGTAGCCTGCAAAGGCATGGACCTGCAAAGCGCCCCCCCCCCCAGGCCAATGCTGTGCACCCCCTAGGGGAGAGGGCCAGAGAAGGCAATGGTGGCCAGCCCCAAGGGCAGATTCAACAGCTGCTAAGAGGGCTTGAAAGAGCAGCACTGTGAATCCCTGCCCTGTGCCCCAGCCCTCACGGCTGGGGTGAGATCTAACAGTCCTGGGTGTGCAGCTCGGATGCAGAGAATTCCTGTGCCCCAGCCCTTTCCCTCCCAGCATTACGTCCTGTGGGGGCTCTAGGTGAACCCGTTTAAAATGGATAGCCAAAGGAAGGCATTAAACAGGCTGTAGGCCATTGTTTCACTCACCAGTAACCTGGCTGTGGCTCGCCAAATATGTAACAGGATTTTGTCTAGGTTCTTGGCTAAGTTGCAGAAATGAATTTTAAGAGCATGTTGGGTGAGTTAGACCAGTAATTTATTAAGGTAGGGAGGGAAGAGAAATGGGAGAAAATCACAGATCATGGGTTCCGGGTAGAGAGGAAGGTGCTGAAAAGTGACAAAGCGGGCTGATTTACAGACTACAGTTCCCCATTATAGATTATAAGTGCCCAGGTTTTACTTCTGTGTTGATCCATGCTGGGGGAGGGGGCGTGGGGACACAAGAGCTGAGCTCAGAAGGCAGGAGCGGGCGTGTGGACTGGCACCAGAACTGGCACCGGGACTAAGCAAAGGCAAGTGCTGGGGTCCAAAGATAAGAGAGTTTAGGCCCTGCACCTGCTTTTCCAGCTGTTAATTATTCCACCCCTTTGCTAATGGTCTAGGAGGAGTCCCAGCTATTTACTGTTCTGATTATCTCATCCATCAGTCCCCTGGGAGGGTCCAATGTTAAAGTCCTTGGGGGAATCCCTGGGGCTTCTCCTGGCTTCCGGAGGAAATCTTGTTCTGAACAGCAGAATCTTGGGGAGGGTCTTCCAGCAGCCATCTTGGAGGTATCGACTTCTTGCCAGGTTCCAGGTCCGTCTGTTGATTCCCTATCTTACTAGCCGGCTTCATAAGGCTCATCTTCTCTTGAGCTGCTCTGTGGGCCCAGCCACTCAGGGCTTTTGTGCTTAAGCAGTCCTCTCTCCCTCACATTGCAGGATCACATATGCCAGCTCCACCCCCCCCCCCCCCACTTTTTTTTCAATTTTCAATTACTTGAACATTGTGTATCTATAAAATACAAAGCCCTCATCAATATACAAATAAAGGGGACAAGTGGATTTACACAAATTTTTAAAAAATTAACTGTTGCGGGAAGTGGCTGTGGCTCAATCAGTTGGGCTCCCATCTATCATATGGGAGGCCCTGGGTTCGCGTTTCAGGGCCTCCTTGTGAAGGCAGGCTGGCCCATGCGCTGCAGAGACCTGATGGCCCCCTGCTCCGTGGAGAGTTGGCACAGCAAGATGACACAACAAAGGGAGACAAGCAGATAGAGAAAAAATGCACAGCAAATGCACAGCAAATGGACACAGAGAAGAGACTGCAAAGAGAGGAACAAGCCACAAGGGGGGAATTAAATAAATAAATAAATTTTGTTAAATCTTAAAAAAGAATTAATAGTTGCACGTTTCAGCATTGTTCAGGAGTCCATTTCAAGCACATTTGATCTTCTCCCAGAGCTCTTCATCTTCAAAGTTGAATATATTTTTTGAAGATTTCTTTCTTTCCCCTTTCCTGCCTGTTTCCCCCCACCCCAGTTGTCTGCTCTCTGTGTCCATTTGCTGTGTGTTATTCTGTGCCCGCTTGTATTCTTGTCAGCAGCACCCAGAATCTGTCTCATTTTGTTGTGTCATCTTGCTGCATCAGCTCTCCGTGTATGCGGTGTCATTCCTGGGCAGGCTGCACTTTTTTTGCACTGGGTGGCTCTCCTTACGGGGTGCACTTCTTGTGTGTGGGGCTCCCCTATGCGGGGAACACCTCTGCGTGGCAGGGCACTCCTTGTGCGCATCAGCACTATGCTGGACCAGCTCATCACATGGGTAAGGAGCCCTAGGTTTGAACCTTGGACCTCCCATGTGGTAGGCAGATGCCCTATCCATCAGGCCAAATCCACTTCCCTGAAAATTTTTTAGATACTTTAAATTGAGATTTTAGGATCCCACATTTGTTTATCTTTCCATATCATCTTCTACCAAGCACTGAGCTTGAAGAATTGTCAGGAGCTTAGTCAGAAGCATCTGGAACACCAGTGGTGGAAGAGTTGGTGATAAAACTTGCCACACAGCTGTGGCTGTTCACACAGGGCAGTGGCATTGGTCAAATGCGCCACAGCCTTCTCCTGTTCACCTGGGGCTAGGAACTTCTTCTCTGAGCTGTATTTCTTCAAGGAAGTATTTCTGAACAGTTTCAGCACCTTTCAGATCGGGTAACTAGAAAGCCTGGCTCTCTGCTTGGCAAGTTACTGTTTTCTTTCTTGGCTCTCGCAGCCTTTTTTGGAAACTCCATCTCATGCAGTTGAATTAAATCCAGTACCCCATGCAGAGGGTTTCATGGACACTGGGGGTGAGGCTGCTTTTCCAACCCAGGATTTTCTTTCGGGCACTGAGTGTAGAGGGCGGCCATTGGCCCACGAAATAGCCGTTGGCCACCAATCCTCCAATCATGAAGATTTTAAAAATTGTTACCTTTTTTAGATTTATTTATTTTACTTTTTATTTATTAAATCCCCCCCCCCCCCCCCCCATTGTTCGCACTTGCTCTCTGCTCTCATCTCTCCACGGTAGCATGGACCATCAGCTTACCAGCCAGCTTGCCTTTACCAGGAGGCCCCAGAATCAGACCCGGGGCCCATCTACCGTATGGGAGTCCAATCACTTGAACCACATCTGCTTCCCTAATTTTTGTTTTATCTTTTAGCCCTTCATGCATTAGGGAGCCACCAAATTATGTGGCATTATGACAAATGGAAAGAGGTTAAAAATGAAGATCCATACTTAGATATATGTGGGGTCCTTGTCTTTTCCCAGAATGCACAAGAGATATGGAAATGGGCCACTGAGGAGGCTCTTTTTTCTGTTCATACTATTTACCTTGCAACTCAGACTGGTGAGGAAGTGGCAAGAGGTAGCTCCCCTTTTTAGTCTATGTCTGTTAGTCTGTGTGTCCATTTTATATCAGACCCAGCAAGGGGGAGCAGACTAAACCTGAGGTCAGGTCTCACTGCCGTAGTCCAATCAAAAGCCTGAAAGCGATCTTACGAAGTAATCTAATTGAAGGACCCTCAGCTGAATTTAATGCAATGAAAGGCTACCTTACCCGGAGGAATAGATTAATTTACAAATACAATATTTTTCTTTTTGGGATTCATAAAATAATTTCAGGCCATAGTATTTATCTAGTTGATTGTATTATGGATCTATTTGTTTACTTGTCTACATTAACTGTATTAGTCGGTCAAAGGGATGCTGATGCAAAGTACCAGGACTTGCTGGCTTTTATAAAGGGTACTTATATGGGGTAGAAGCTTACAGTCACAAGGCCCTAAAGAGTCCAATCAAGGTACCATAAGTATTTTCTCACTCAAAGTCTGTTGCCACAAGATGGTGGCGACATCTGCGAGAGTTCAGCCTGCCTTCTTCCTCTTAAGGCTCCATGGGCCCAGGTTCTTCCAATCTCAGCTGCAGGCAGGTATAAGGCTTGTCTCTCTTCCCAGGGCTTGTTTCTTTCTAGACTTAGCTGCTCTGGTCTCTCCATAGACTATCAGGCTTATGTCTCTTCCCCAGGCCTCTGCCATGTCTAACGAGCTGTCTCTCTTCCTCTGCGTTCTTCCTCTCATTTTCTCTGTGAGTCCTATACCGTTGCTCACTGTTGTTGCTTTTTTCTCACTCGACCATATATCTTTCCATATTAGCACATGGTTTCCTTATTCTCTTTTTTAAAAACAGATGCATCATGTTCCATTGCATAGACGTACCACTTATTATTTAACCACAGCTTAGTTTTTTCCAGGATATTGTTATTACAAACAATCCCGTAATGGACAAACCTGTACATGTGTCATTTAGTGCACATGCAGTTGTCTGTAGAATAAATTCCCAGAAATAGGATTGCTAGAGGGAAAATCTGTTTGTAATTTTGATTTAGCAAAGCAGTCCTCCATAGGAGTTATTTTATTTTGTATCCCTTCTAGCAGTGGCAGTGTCTGTGTCTGTTTCCCTTGTAGTGTGTGGTTAAACTTTTGACTTTTTACAAATTAGATAGATGAAAAATGTCAAAGTTTAGTTTGCATTTATTTTATGAGTAATATTCAACATCTTTTTAACATATCTTTTCATGTCCTTTGCTGATTTTTCTTTTGGCTTGATAGGCTTTTTCTTATTTATGGGAGGATTAGCCCTTTGTCTGGGATATGTGTTTCAAATATATATATATTTCAGTTTGTCTGTGGTCTCCTTGTCTTTGTTTATATCTTTTTGTTTTCCCATGAAAACATTTTTATAGTAAAATTATCAAGCATTTCTTTCATGGCTTATACATTGAATCATAATTAGAAAGGCTTTCAAGATTTTGAAGGAATTCACCTCCCTTTTTTCATAGTTATAATCCAACTTTATATTTTCTCAGTGAGTGCCTAGTTCCTCATTCTGTCTTCACTCAGATGAAATCAGGTTAGAATGAAAATGAAAAATATATTTGAAATTAGAGAAAAATGTCACAAAAGTGCAGACTAATGGGGTGTGAGAAGCAGCACAGTCTACCCCTTTTGACATAACAGTTAGCTTAGGGATATGATCTTTTTGAGTAGCAGTTTGGAGAGAAGTCCCTGATTTTTCATGTTTTTCTTTTTAAAAGGACGAAAGCCTTGCCCTTTTCCAGCTTCTGCCTTTCACCTCTCTCATTTCTTTCTCAAATGACCCTGAGCCAAGGCAGTGGGAAGCACAGGCTAGGGAGCTGCACTTGGGAGAGGAACAAGGCAGAATGAACAGTAGTGTAAGATCCTATATAACTTATTATAGTATATCAAAATGTCCTCATGTTGATGTGTATGGTCATACCCAAATATAACTGGACTGAGTTAAGGGCAGTCTTTTTTTTCAAAGGAAATACTGGGGATTGAACTGGTGACCTCATACATGCAAAGCAGGTGCTCAACCACTGAGCTACACCTGCTCTTCCTCAAGGTTAATCTTGAAAACAACAATGTACCTACAAGAAGAACGAACCAACTTCAAAAAGCCTTGAAAAGTAATGTAGGTCTTGTTGAAGTATCTTAAAGGAAATTATGTTATCCAACATAGAGTAAAACCTGTTAAAATATTCTTGAGGCTTTTCTCTTCCCAAGTCCCTGTCATACTAACAACTATAGGAAATAGGAAATGCCCTTCCTGTTTCTCTCAAGCTCCATCTTGCCTCTCTCTCTTTCCCTCTCCTCCCATGTCCCCAGGTCTGTTATTTTCTTTTTTTTTTTTAAGATTTATTTTATTTATTTATTTATCTCCCCTTCCCCCTTGTTGTCTGCTCTTTGTGTCCGTTCGCTGTGTGTGCTTCTGCATCTGCTTGCATTATCAGGCAGCACTAGGAATCTGTGTCTCATTTTTGTTGCGTCATCTTGCTGCGTCAGCTCTGTATGTGTGCTGCACCACTCCTGGGTGGGCTGTGCTTTTTTCACGCAGGGCGACTCTCCTTCAGGGCTCACATGTTGTGTGTGGGGCACCCCTACATGGGGGCGCCTGTGCATGGCATGGTACTCCTTGCGTGTGGCAGCACTGTGTGTAGGCCAGCTTACCACATAGGTCAGGAGGTCCTGGGGATCAAACCCTGGACCCTTCATATGGTAGACAGATGCACTATCAGTTGAGCCACATCCGCTTCCCTGTTACTTTCTTTTGAGGGATATTCCTTGTCTTTTTTTTTTTTAGATTTATTTTTTTCTCCCCACTTCCTCATGGTTTGGATTTTCTGTTTGTTGTATACTTGTCTTCTTTTTTAGGGAGGTACCTAATCAATTGAGCCACCTTCTCCCTGCTTTATTTTGTCTCCCATTATGTTTTCCTGCTTGTGTCTCTTGTTGCATCATCTTGTTGCATCAACTCGCCATGCCAGCCTGTCGAGTCAGCTCGGTGTCTTGCTTGTCTTCTTTAGGAGGCACTGGGAACTCAACCCAGGACCTCCCATGTGGTAGGTGGGAGTTCAGTCGCTTGAGCCACATCTGCTTACCCTTGCCTTTTGTTTGTATGTCAGTGGTATCGCATTGGTACAACCAAGGGACTAGAGGCTGAGCAGCTTAAACACGGACTTCTTAGAAGGCAAGGGAAAGGGCAAAGCAGAGAATTGTTATACTTTGATATTTCATTCCTATTATGTAACAAAATGATTTACCTCTATATGCAGTGGGAGTCCTAGTGTATGAGTGACTCCATATATTCAGTATCAGGGAGGAACAGCTTTTTAATCATGCATTCTGCCAGCAGATGGCAGCCTTTTTTATCAGATGGCTTGAGCTCATCCCATTTGTTAGCTGAAGAAAACATTAGCAAAGTGATTTGTATGTTACAGAATAAAGTAGTAACATTTAAAGGGAATAATACAGCTACAATGTTACAATTATTTTATAGGAAAAGAAGCTATTACTCATCTTGCTCAACATCCTTCAGTGTTTTCTTCCTATTCCTCTTACAATGAAAGCAAAACTCCTCCAGGGCTTCTAGTGATCAAGAGCCCAATCCTCTTGCTTCTCCATTTTTTGGACCTCAGGGCCTTTACACTTGCTTTTTTCCTGTTTGTAATGCTCTCTTTCATTCCTCCTTCGTCTGGATCTTCATATATCTGATACCTTCTTGTTTTTCACTTCCACCATTTAAATGTCATTTCCTCGGAAAGGCTCTTCCTTACCCCTCTCTGTAAAGTAAGTGACCCCTTCCTTCTGCCTTACCAGCCATGTCCTGATGATTTATTTTCTTCATTGCACTTACTACCATCTGAAATTATTTACTTGCTTATTACCTGTCTTTCCACCTGAAAGATAAGTGCATGAGAGCTGATGGGGACATTGTCTTGACCCTTCTGCATTCCAAGGCTTAGACTGAAAAGCTGAATTCACCATAAAAGTGGTTCATATGGACATTCCTGAAAATTAAAAGTTTTCTAGATTCACTCAATAGTAATTGAAGTCGCAGTAGCTTATGTTCAGTGCATGTTCTAAACAGTTAATATTATTTCATTTAATCTTTAAAATGACCCTTTGAAGTAAGTACTATTCTTGTCCCCATTTTACGGTTGAGGAAACTGAGGCACAGAGGTGTTAAGTGACTTGCACACAATAACAGAGCTGAGATTTGAACCAGCAGTCAGAACCCCCACTCTGCTGCACTTCACCGCCATGCCTAGTTTCAATAATTACTAACATTTTGCTAATCTTGTTTCATCTAGGCATATCACCCCCTCCTCCTCATAGTTTTCAGACATCCTATAGGAAGCTTTTTTTAATTACACCTAACAAAATTTAAAATTACTCTTTAATATCATCTGATACCCACTAAATATTTAATTTCCAGAATGGTTTCGAAAATATATATTTTTTAAATTGTTTTTTTCAGGTTGGGACTCAAACAAGGGCCGCATATTGTACTGGGGAGTTACGTATCTTCCATCTGTTTTATTCTTTATCACTACTGCTATTCCTTTCTTCCTTTTTTAAAATGCCACTTATTTTATTTTATTATAAATTTTTTATGGCAATAATTGTTCATGGATGGTGCCAGGTGCTTCCTCTTTCAAGGCACATGATGTCTAGCTGTCTCATTTACAGTGATTCTCAGACTGGTGTGTGAGTTTGGGTAGTGAGGTCAGCTCAATCCCTCTATTTTAAAAGTTTCCCATCAACCTCATCAACCTTTCACCTAATGGTTTTAGCAGCCAGTCCTGTTCATTGCCTAGATTCTTTTATTTTATTAGGGGGAAGGGAAGGCACCTTTTGAATCTGTGGCTAAGGCTGTCACTAGAAATTATATCTTAAGCCATCAGAATCATTGATGTAATTTAACAGTAAGATATTAAAAAAAATCATCCTGTAGGTGTGCTTTTGTCTTCACTGCACTATCACTATATATTTAGTGTTTGCCTTTGTTTTGCTTTTTATCTATTTTATTTATTTATTTTTTTCTTATCTTGCCCTTCCCCCCCACAGTTCCCTTCTTTGCTCATTATTATTATTATTTTTTAAAGATTTATTTATTTATTTAATTTCCCCCCCTCCCCTGGTTGTCTGTTCTTGGTGTCTATTTGCTGCGTCTTGTTTCTTTGTCCGCTTCTGTTGTCGTCAGCGGCACGGGAAGTGTGGGCGGCGCCATTCCTGGGCAGGCTGCTCTTTCTTTCCACGCTGGGCAGCTTTCCTCACAGGCACACTCCTTGCGCGTGGGGCTCCCCCACGCGGGGGACACCCTTGCGTGGCACGGCACTCCTTGCGCGCATCAGCACTGCGCATGGCCAGCTCCACACGGGTCAAGGAGGCCCGGGGTTTGAACCGCGGACCTCCCATATGGTAGACGGACGCCCTAACTACTGGGCCAAAGTCCGTTTCCCTCATTATTTTTTTGCTTGTTGTTTGTGCTCGTTTTCTGCTCATTGGTTTTGGTTGTTTGTTTTTTCCTTATTGTCTGCTCGTTGTTAGTGTTTTCTTTAGGAGGCACTGGTAACTGAATCTGGGACCTCCCAAATGGGAGGCAGGTGTTCAACTGCTTGAGCCATATCCACTACCTGTCTTGCTTTTTTAAATGATGTTTAAATTTTGTTAGAGCAAAGGTTATATCCTCAAGAAAAATGATTAATTCTGTATTAAATTTCTTCATCCTGTCCCCTTTTTAAGTTGGTTTTGTAGGTGAGCTCTATGATGATCCCATGCTAAGATTTATTGAAGTTGTTTCAGGTTAATATGTTGTCCTTGATGAATTCTTTATTAAGAAAATGAAGTAATTGAGAAAGTGCCTCTTAAGATGAGAGACTTGTAAAATAACCTACTCTTTTCTGAAGAATAATTTTTGGGAAAAAATATTGTCTTATATTTAATCATTTATGGTAACTGACTGGAAATTTCCTTATTTTCCTTAATTTAACTTGGTTTCAGAAAACATATACCAATAGTAAGGTTTAAGGAAGGAGAATAAAAATAACAAAACAGGATTCTGTTTACCTTCCCATTATCAAGGCATATAATTTTCTTTATGCCTTGGATAATACCAGTGAGACCTCATAAGAGAAATTTCTTTCAGATTTCAATTTTAGGGAAAATTGGTATTTTTTGTTTTTGCTTTTGATCCTAGAATGCTCAATTACAATTACAATTGTAATTGAGTTGGACTTTAGTATCCATTCTTCCCATGTTTCAACTTATTTTCCCCTTCTTTCTTCCTTCGCTATTTTTCTACCTCCTTTCTTGAATTTTTCATCTTAAAATATATATACCCTAGGGGAACAGATGTGGCTCAAGGGATTGAGTGCCTGCTTCCCACATGGGAGGTCCCGGGTTCAATCTCTATTGCCTGCTAAGAAACCCAAAAACCAATAATAAGCAAACAAACAAAAAAACCAACTCAGGGGAGTTGCTGTGGCTCAGTGGTTGAGCGCTGACTTCCCACATTTGAGGTCCTGGGTTCAATACCTGGCCCTAGTACCTCAAAGAAAACAAAACAAAACAACCCCCCCCAAACATAATAAAAAAAACAAACAAAAACATAAGTCAAAAAAATATATATATATATTTACCACCATTGTTGCTTAAAATGACTGAGTAGGTGGAGAAATACTACAGGATCATTAAGGTGAAACCCAGGATAAACGAAGTGACTATAATATGAATTGTGGATAATTAAGAGAAGGTTATAAGAAAGGATTTAAAATGATACAAGGACCAAATAGGATTAGAATTTTATTTTTATCCCTACTTTTTACAAAGTATTTGTAATTTTACAAAGTATTTGTTATTTTTAAAAAGATTTTATTTATTTATTTATTTATCCCCCCTCCCTCCATTGTCTGCTCTCTCTGTCCATTTGCTGTGTGTTCTTCTGTGTCTGCTTGTATTCTCATTAGGCGGCTCTGGGAACTGATCTGGGGACCTTCTGGAGTAGGAGATAGGCAATCATCCTTTTGTGCCACCTCAGCTCGCTGGTCAACTGCATCCCCCACCGTCTCTCCTCTGTTTCTTTCTGTTGCGTCACTTTGCTGCGTCAGCTCTCCGTGGGGGCCAGCACTCCTGCATGGGGCTGCATTCCTGTGCAGGGCTGCACTCCTCTGTGGGGCAGCACTCTGTGCAGGCCAGCACTCCGTGTGGGCCAGCTTGCCACACGGGCCAGCTTCACCAGTAGGCCCCAGGCATCAAACTCTGGACCTCCTATATGCTAGGTGGGAGCCCAGTTGCTTGAGTCACATCCACTTCCCTAAGCATGGTTTTTAAGGTCACACTTATTTTGCATTCATCTTCTTAAAGAGGGTCTCACAACTGTATAAGTTTCAGGCCCCACAAAAATCTAGTTATTGAACACGGTATAAGAAGATGTAACAAAAACAACTGCCCCAAGCTCCAGCCCCTTCCTGCATCCCAGACCTGCCCCCTCTTTAAACTCTTTTAATTCTTTTGGTAGTTTGTTTTCTCATCTCTAATTGCAGTGCTTGATCAGCTATTTCTTTTTACTTATTTAGTTGCTTAATTTTTAAAATAGCTTTTTTGAGATATAATTCACATGCTACACAGTTCACACATATAAAGTGTACAGTTTAATGAGAAATCATGATTGCTGTTTTCTTAATTAACCAGTTTCACATATTATCTTTTTTTTTTGCCCTTTTTTTTTTTTTATTGACTTTGTAATAATATTACATTAAAATATATATATGTGAGGTCCCATTCAACCCCACCCCCACCCCCCACCCCACCTCTCCCCCCCCAGCAACACTCGTTCCCATCATCATGACACATCCATTGGATTTGGTAAGTACATCTTTGGGCACCTCTGCACCTCATAGTCAATGGTCCACATCATGGCCCATACTCTCTCCCATTCCATCCAGTGGGCCCTGTGAGGATATACAATGTCCGGTGATTGCCTCTGAAGCACCATCCAGGGCAGCTCCATGTCCCAAAGATGCCTCCACCTCTCATCTCTTCCTGCCTTTCCCCATACCCATCAGCCACCATGTCCACTTTTCCCAATCCAATGCCATCTCTTCTATGTGGACATTGGATTGGTTGTGTCCATTGCACCTCTATGTCAAGAGGAGGCTCAGATTCCACATGGATGCTGGATGCAATCCTCCCACTTTCAGTTGTAATCACTCAAGGCTCCATGGTGTGGTGGTTGTCCTTCTTCAACTCCATCTTAGCTGAGTGTGGTAAGTCCAATAAATCAGATTGTAGGTGCTGGAGTCTGTTGAGGCTCAGGACCTGGCTATCACATTGTCAGTCCAGAGATTCAAATTCCCTAAATATATCTTAAACCCCAACATTAACTGCACCTCCAGCACATTAGCATGAAAGTCTTATGAAGGGAGACACATATTATCTTATTTCTTTTTTTTAATGATAGAAAAGATTTAGCTGTTTTTATCCCTTCCCATCCTTTCAATCTAGCTATTTTTAGTTATATAAACAAATGATGTTTATACTTCTATGACTATCTACATGTTGTTTGTTACAGAGCTTAGTAGTATGTTATCATATGATTATTTCCTTCCTTGGACAATATTTTTAGTTTCCCTGGAGCATTTGTTTCCTTCTTTTTTTTAAAAAAAATTCAATATCTTCCTTTATAATAATTCTCTTTTCTAGCCCTACCCTATCCCCAGAAAACTATAAAATCAGGTTTCTGTCCAATTCCTTTTGTTCTAGAAAATATCTCTCCCAGAACCCTGTGTTCTTTTACTCCAGTTTGTGTTAGTTGCTTTCACCCTCCTGCGTGGCTGTCATCCTGGAACTTCCTTTGATTTTTCTTATCAGTTGGAGAGACTTTTTCCTGCATGCCATATTTACTTTTTTTTTTATGTTTTGTTTTTATTTTCCTGGAGTACCTACCTATGAAAGGAGCTTGGGAAGTATATTATCTGAATCCTTCCACGTCTGAAAAATCTCCTTATTCAACCCATTGATTATTAGTTTGCTGGATATACAATTCCAGGTTTAAATAATTTTTACTCACCCCCCCCAAGATGGTGCCCTTGACTGTTTTCTTGTTTTTTTTCCTCATTGTTTTGCACTTGTCATCTGCTTATTTTTTTGTGTGTTTTTTTCATTTTTGTTTTTTTGCTTGTTGTCTATTTTGATTTTTCTTTAAGAGGCACTGGGAACTGAACCAGGGACCTCCCATGTGGGAGGTGGTGCTCAACTGCTTGAGCCACATCCACTCCCTGCTTATTTGTTTTTGCTCGTTGTCTGCTCATTGTTTGTTTATCTTCTTTAGGAGGCACTGGGGACCAAACCCAGGACCTCCCATGTGGGAGGTGGGCACTTAACTGCTTGATGCACAGCTGCTCGCAATTTTTACAAATTTTGAAAGCTTTGTCTTTTGACATCAGATATTGCTGTTGAATGCCATTTTGAGTTTTACTAGTATGTAGGTGACATTTCTGGAAAATGTTAGGATCTTTTCTTTATACCTGGTGTTCTCAAGTTCATGATGATGACAAGATATTAAGAGGGGAATTTATAGCACCAAATGCTTATGTTAAGAAGGAAGAGCTCCGATCAGAGACATAATCTTAAAACTGGAGTATCTAGAAAAAAAAGAGCAAACTATACCCAAAGTGAGCAGAAAGGATGTAACAAACATCAGAGTAGAGATAAATGAAATAGAAAATAAAAAACAATAGGGATAATAAAACCAAAAATTGGTTCTTTGGAAAGAGCAATAAAATTGCTAAACCTTTACCTGTACTGACAAAGGAAAAAGGAGAAAGGACACAAATAACTAAAATGAGAAATGAAAGGGAGACATTACTACTGATCCCACATAAATAAAAAGGATATTAAGAGGATACAATGAACAACGGTATACCAATAAATTATATAACTTAGATTAAATGTACAAATTCCTAGAAAGAAACTGACTCAAGAAGAAATACAAAATTTTAACAAGCCAATAACTAGTAAAGCGATTGAATTAGTAATCCAAAAGCCACCAGATGGCTTCACAGGTGACTTTTACCAAACATTCCAAGAAGAATTAATATCAGTCCTGCTCAAACTCTTCCAAAAATTGAAGAGAAGGCAACATTCCGTAATTTTACCCTATGAAGCAAATATCATGCTAATACCAAAGTCTGTAAGATACCACAAGAGAGGAAAATTACAGACCAATATCCCTTATAAATATAGATGCAAACTGAATCCAACAGTACATTAAAAGAATTATACATCATGATCAAGTGGGATTTATCCCAGATATGCAAATTGGTTCAATATAAGAAAACCAATTAATGTAATACACCAAATTAACAGAATATAGGAAAGAATCACTTGACTTTCTCAATTGATGTAGAAAATTAATTTAACAAAATCCAGTACTCTTTTTGTTAAAAACACTTAGAAAACTAGGAATAGAAGGAAACTTTCTTAACATGATAAAGGGCATATATATATATAGAAAACTCACAGCTAATATCATACTAAATGGTGAAAGACTGAAAGCTTTCACCATTTGGAACAAGACAAGGATGCTGATTGTCACCGCTATTATTCAACATTGTATTAGAAGCTCTAGCCAGAGTGATTAAGCAAGAAAAATAAATAAAAGGTATCCAAATTGGAAAGGAAGAGGTAAAACACTCTTTGTAGATGACATGATCCTATATACAGAAAATCCTGAAAAATCCACAACAAAGCTCCTAGAGCTAATAAATGAATTCAGCAAAGTGATGGGTACAAAATCAACACTGCAAAATCAGCAGTAATAATGAACAATCTGAAGAGGAATGAACAATCTGAAAAGGAAATCAAGAAAAACATTTCCATTTATAATAGCAACTAAAAGAATTAAATATCTAGGAATGAATCTAATCAAGGATTTTAAGGACTCGAAAATAGAAATATATAAAACATTGCTAAAATTTTTTTTAAAAAGACCTAAGTAAATGGAAGGATATGCCATGCTTATGGATTAGAGGACCAAATATTGTTAAGGTGTCCATTTTCCAAAGTGATTTACAGATTCAGTGCAATCCCAACCAAATTTCCAATAGCATTCTTTTGCAGAAATGGAAAAGTCAGTTATCAAATATATATGGAAGGGCCAAGGGCTCCAAATAGCCAAAGCCATCCTGGAAAAGAAGAATGACGTTGGAGGACTCATACTTTCTCATCTTAAAAATGTATTACAAGCCACAGTAACCAAAACAGTATGGTACTGGCACAAGGGAAGACATATAGACCAATGAAATATAATTGAGAATTCATAAATCAACCCTCATATCTATGGCCAATTGACTTTTTTTTTCTTAGCAAATTGATTCTTTTTAAAGATTTATTTTTATTTATTTCTCTCCCCTTCCCCCACCCCCGCCCCAGTTGTCTGTTCTCTGTGTTCATTTGCTGCATGTTCTTCTTTTTGTCCACTTTTGTTGTCAGCGGCACTGGAATCTGTGTTTCTTTTTTTTGTTGTTGCGTCATCTTGCTGCATCAACTCTCCATGTGTGCAGTGCCATTCCTGGGCAGGCTGCACTTTCTTTCACACTGGACGGCTCTCCTTCTGGGGCACACTCCTTGCGCGGGGGCTCCCCTACGGGGGAGGCATCCCTGCGTGGCATGGCACTCCTTGCGCACATCAGCACTGCATGTGGGTCAGCTCCACATGGGTCAAGGAGGTCCGGGGTTTGAACTGTGGACCTCCCATGTGGTAGATGGATGCCCTATCCACTGGGCGAAGTCTGCTACCCTGCAAATTGATTTTTGACAAAGCTGCCAGGTCCTTTCATTAGGAATAGGATAATCTCTTCAACAAGTGGTGCTGGGAAAACTGGATATCCATATGGAAAAGAATGAAGGTGGACCCCTACCTCACACCATATGCAAAAGTAAACTCAAAATGGATCAAAGAGCTATATATAAGAACCAGACCTATAAAACTCTTAGAAGAACACATAGGGAAGCATCTTCAGGATCTTAGATTTTACATCCAAAGCATGAACAACTAAAAGAAAAATCAGATTAATGGGACCTCATCAAAATTAAAAACCTGTGCATCAAAGGACTTTATGATGAAAGTAAAAAGACAACCTACTCAATGGGAGAAAATATTTGAAATTCACATATCTGATAAGGGTTTAATATCCAGGATCTATAAAGAAATCCTACAATTCAACAACAAAAAACAACCCACTTAAAAAATGGTCAGAGGCTCGAATAGACATTTCTCCAAAAAGATGTAAAAGTGGCCAGAAAGCCCTTGAAAAGATACTCAACATAATTAGTCATCTGAGAAATGCAAATCAAAACCTCAAGGAGATGCCATTTCAAACCCAATAAAATGACTACTGTTTTTAACATGGAAAATAACAAGTGTTCGAGAAGATTTTGAGAATAGAAATAGGAATACACTTTAGTTGTTGGGGGGAATGTAAAAAATGGCTCAGCTTCTGTGAAGTCAGTTTGGCAGTTCCTCAGAAAGCTATGTATAGAACTGTATGACCCAGAAATCCCAATTTTAGTATATACCCCCAAAGAATCGAAAGCAGTGTTCACACCAGTGTTCACAGTGGCCTTATTCTCAATTGTCAAAAGATGTAAGCAATTCAAGTGCCCACCCACCAATGAATGGATAAACAATATGGTAAATATGTAACAGTGGAATATTATTCAACATTAAGGAGGAATGAAGTTCTGATATATTCAACACAACCTGGATGAACCTTTAAGATAGGTTGAGTGAAGTAAGCCAGACATGAAAGAATAATTATTGTGTGATTTCACTGATATATAATAATTAGAAGAAGCATTTTCAGAGTCAGAAACTAGAATATAGGTTACCAGACGCTAGGGTAGCGGTAGGGAATGGAGAGTTAATGTTTAAATTGTACCAAGTTTCTACTTGGGGTGAGGGAAACATTTTGATAATGGTTGGTGGTGATGGTAGCACAATATTGTGAATGTTTTAAACAATGTGGCTAGAAGGGGAAATGTTATGTTGTATATATGTTACTAAAATAAATTTTAAAATTTGGACTGTACTACACAGTGAAGCCTAATGTAAACCTTGGACAATAGTTAAGAGTACAATTATAATAATATTCTTTCATCAATTGTAACAAATGTACCACACTAGTGCAAGATATTAGTAATGGTGTGTTTGGGGGACTAGTTTCCTAAGCTACTCAAGCAAATACTGTGCAATGGGTTGGCTTAAGCAATGATAATTTATTAACTTACAGTTTTTGAGATTAAAAGAAAGTTCAAATCAAGGTATCATAAAGGTGATGCTTTCTCCCTGAAGTCTGTGGCATTTCTAGTGCTGGTTGCTGGCAATTCTTTGTCCTTAGTTTGACATATGGCAAGACACATGGTGGTGTCTCCTCATCTCTCCCTTCTCTTCTGGGTTCCATTGATTTCAGCTTCTGGCTACTTCCTCTGGGGCTTTTTCTTTCTGTGTCTGAATTTCATTCTGTTTATAAAGGACTCCAGTAGTAAGATTAAGACCCATCATGATTAAGGTGGGTCACATCTTAACTGAAGTAGCCTTATCAAAATGTCATATACTTACAATGAGCTCATTCCCACAGGAATGGGTTAAATTTAAGAACATGTTTTTCTGGGGGTACATACAGCTTCAAACCACCATGGGGTATATGGTAACTCTGTTTATGATACATGATTTTTCTGTAAACTAACAACTGCTGTAATTTAAAAAATAAAATAAAATTCAAAGAAAAAAAGTTTATGATGCTGTGCCTTGATGTAGTTTTTCTTTTTCATTCATTATGCTTGACACTCAATGTGCTCTTTTAAATTGGAGACTATGTGCTGCAGCTTTGTGATATTGTCTTAATTTAGTTCCTTGATAATTTCCCTCTTTTCCTTGCAGAGACAATTTTCTCTTTCTAGAATTGCTGTTGGTCAGATATTGGACCTCTTAGATCGATTATCTGTCTATCTTCTTTGTCTTTTTTCATTTCTGGTAGACTTCTTGATTTTTCTGTAAACTTTCAACTGAGTTTTTAGCAATCATTTTACATTTCCAATAATTATTTTTTGCATTCTGTTCATTTTTCATAGTATCTTGTTATTTTTATATGGATGCTATAGCATCGGGATTAAAAAAAAATTAGCCCTTTTCTGTTTTCCCCAAGATTATTTTATGCTGCATGAAAGCTTTCTTCAGATGCCTGGTGATCCTTGACAGCCTAATCATATTAAAGAATGAAGGACTGGAAAAATAATTGGGTGCTCTATACATGAGTGAAAAGAATCAACTGGGTAGGCTTCTTCAGACTGATTGGGAGCTGGCCATTTTGCTGAGGTATTTCCACATGCCTGAAAGTGGCCCATTTGATTTTTCTAGAGAATAAATTTTTGATCTCTTACATTTTCCCACATTTAAAAAATGTCCTTCTAAACATGATTTTTAATTTGCCTATTTCTTCTGTATTGGCATATCAGGTTATCTAGTTTTCTACAGAGACACTGCAGTGGAAATTTTGTGCATAAATCTTTGTCCTCTCTTCAAATTCTTTGGGGTACATTTCTAGAAGTAGAATTGGATTAAGGAATATGAACATTGCTAATTCACACTGCCAAAACATTTTCCGTAAAGAATGTACTAATTTAAACTTCCATCAGCAGTGTAGAAGGATAATCATCATACTTTTGGGCCTCATTATCCTTTTCAAAAACTTTTTGCTACTTTGATAGTTCAAAAAAATTTTTTATTTGCATAGATTTGACTACAAGGTTGAACTTTTTAATATTTATTAATTCTGTATATATCTTCATATATGAATTTTTAGTTCCTGTCCTTTGTCCATTTAACTTTTGACACGTACCTTAATGTTTTTCTTACTAATCTGTTCTTTTATACTCTTCAAATATTAAGGTTATTAAGCATCTATCATATTTGTTGTCAAATATTTCTCAAAGACTTCAAGTTTTAATTTTTGACACAAAAATTTTGTTTTAAATTTAATGTTTATAGTTTTCTCTAAGTCTTTCATTGTCTTTAATCCAAGAAGATTAAATTCCAATGATCAAGTCGATATTCTCTTTATTTTTCCTCTCATTTGTTTAAAAAAAAAAGCCCACATATAATTCCTGATTCATTTGTGGTTTATTTTCGTACTTGATGTGACAAGTAAGGTATGAACATATTTAATTTGACCATTTCCCAAGTTATTTTTCCCAGCTGCTTACTCTGTTGAATTGTTACACTATCTTTATCACAGCTTTGATTCTTATTGAATCTAATTTTTTTCTTTTACTTTTTGTGTCTTTTTTGTAGATGCTGTTTCCTGTGACTTTGTAAGGAAATGGTAAGACTGTAGGTATGGTACTGTTCTCACATTCTTAAACTGGTGGACCAGCTTGGCTGGATGGGTAGACTCAGCCTGAGGACTTGGAATTTAGTCTGTCTTGGGTATTTTGAGAAGGAGATGCCTATGCTTGTCCATTGCCATCAGGTCCCTTTCCAATCACAATTTTTATAGGAAAAGGAAAGATGGGCGATAAGTGATAAAGAAGTGAGTGTGGGGAAGAAGACTGAGACAGAAGTCTCCATACAGCCACTCACTTGTTTACTTGTTTAGTTGGTGTGTTTTGTCACATGCTAGGACTGAGCCTTTAAGGGCCTGGGGATTCTGCACTGGCTGTCTCATATGACAGATGTTGTGAAGCTCCAGGTCAAAATATCCCAATCTCCTGTTGACTCTAATACAAGGACTGTATCTAGTGAAATTTCAAGGAAGTGTACCCTATGAAAAAAAGAAAGAAAAGTGTGTGTGTACACAATACACATATAGTAAATGCCTCCTGAAAGTAGATGTTTACCCTTCATTTGGGGCGGGGGGGGGGGGGGGGGAGGGAAGATGTAGTTAGGAGAGGAAACAGAATAGAATCCAAATAATCCTTTCTTTCAGTCAGAAATGCTCTTTTACCTTTAATTATTCTTGCTTATATTCAGAAAATATTTTCCTTCATAACTAGTAAGGCACAGCAGTTTTAACTCCCCTAATAAGAATGAATACAAACAAATCTGTTTTTGTTTGCTTCTCATCTATATGAGCCATTGATATGACCCTTGATTTTTCTCCTTAATGATACTTTTTTTTTTAAGATTTATTTTTATTTATTTCTCTCCCCTTCCTCCCGCCCCCCTGCTCCACTTGTTGTCTGCTCTCTGTGTCCATTTGCTGTGTGTTCTTCTGTGTCCACTTGCATTCTTGTCAGACAGCACCAGGAATCTGTGTCTCTTTTTGTTGTGTCATCTTGCTGAGTCAGCTGTGTGTGTGGGAGGTGCCACTCCTGGGTGGGATGTGCTTTTTTGGCAAGGGGCTGCTCTCCTTGCAGGAAGCACTCCTGGCACGTGGGATAC
Source organism: Dasypus novemcinctus (assembly GCF_030445035.2). Classification (NCBI taxonomy): domain Eukaryota; kingdom Metazoa; phylum Chordata; class Mammalia; order Cingulata; family Dasypodidae; genus Dasypus; species Dasypus novemcinctus. The sequence goes on along the minus strand of NC_080673.1, from coordinate 151,264,844 downwards.
CCCTACATGGGAGACACCCCTGTGTGGCATGGCACTCCTTGCACACATCAGCACTGTGCGTGGGCCAGCTCACCACATGGGCCAGGAAGCCCTGGTTTTGAACCCTGGACCTCCAATGGATGCTCTATCAGTTAAGCCACATCTGCCTCCTTCTTTAATGATTCTGTTCATTCAAGTGAGTGAATGCTCATGTAACTAAATAATTACAGGTGAAAGAGCATTTCTGACTGAAAGAAAGGATTATTTGGACTGCTTTATCAGTCTAGATCTGAAATCAGCCCCTTAGTTGTTGCTGTATAAATGTTTATTTATTGCTATGCAGCAAAGGTTAGAATTTCAAAAAACTTGACTATTGGCAAACTGTAGAGGAAGATTAATCATCAGTGAGGATGTGGAACAGTAGTTTAATCTCCATTTTTAAAAAAACCTGCCTTCAAGAGTTAAAATCATTCAAATACATTCTTTTGATTCTGCTCAGGAACATGACAGAGCACTGTGAGATAATGCAACCCCCAAGAGAGAAGGGAAGCCTATGTTACGATTTAGGTCTTTATCCATCTAGGAGACATAGCTAAGGTGACTCACTGCATTAACAAGTGAAGGAGAAGGAGGAGGTATAGTCATTCTTATTACTTCTAATCATAATAACCCAATGTAAGTAACTATAGGAATAAACCAGGGAACTGACAATAATCTTGTATAAAAGGATACATAACAAATTTTGCTGATGAGGAAAGACAGGTAGGGAAAATTTTTGCTCAGAAGTGATGGTGGAAGCCAGAAGTTAACTTCATGAGAAAGATTAATATATAATGAGATGTTTTGTCTGAATTGTGGCTTTCTTTCTCCTCTACCTCAGCCACCCTGCCTGATAAGTTGGCACAGGCTATCTCAGCACGGGCCATGGGGCACTGATGGCAAAGCCATTCTTTTGTTGAATCAGGATGTAGATTTTCTTTCCAATAGTGAACAGTATCTTTATCCCTTCCAGATGGTAATGGACATGGCTAGGGGGTTGTTTTGTATCAATTACGGAGCTGATCTGCAGCTTTTCACCACCAAAGAATCTTTTTGTTGTCTCTACCCACTACCACAATCTCATTTTTTGGGAAGATGTTTTTTGTTCACAAAACAAAATCCATTGAATTTTTTAAAAATTAAGGACATATATAAGTATTAAGCAGAGTTTTTATTTTATCAGCATGAGTAACATGTAGAGGTGATATAATTCAGAAAAAAAATTGATATTTTGGATAGGCTCTGCAGCCTTATGGTGAGTGATAAAGGATTCCATTTGATATTGGCATATTCTAAAAGTTGGGAACACTTGAATTAAACAGCAGAGTCCTGAGGAACTAAAATGCAGTTATGTCAGTTGCAGTAGGAAGGAGGTATTTAGAAGAGTCCAGAGTATGAAACATTGAGGAAAAATGGGTCTGAGCAGCTGGGGTGGAGGTAGGGTACTGTTCTTACTACTTTTTTTGTCTATTTTATTCACTTAGTTTGAAGCCATGCTCAGTAAATATTTGTTGAATGAATGAACTACAGCTCATAGAATTAAGTAACTTGCCCAAGTATAAAGCAATTGACCTTTGTTTTAAAGTGAAACTCAAAATGTCCAAGGTTAGTACTGGATTAATAATCTCTTAGATGAGAAGAATTGTTGGACCAAGTGCCCCATGTCCCGAAGATTGACCTTCCCTTTAGGGGTCTTGCTGATTATTGTTGCTACCACTTCCCTGGCCTCGGGTACACAGCTCCACTGTTAATACCATGGCCAGTGGTATGAATGGAATCTTTACTTGTATAACTCCTCTGGCACAGATAAGACAAAGTTGTAAGAATCAGTCATTACTAAAGGCTGGGCAACACAAGTAAAATTAAGCACAGAGTAACAAGTATTTTAGTTTATTCTTTGGGTGAGTGCAGTCTTGGGTGTTCCTGACTAATAATACCTCTTGGACTCCTCCCTACTTTCTGAATGGAGCTTCTATCACCACATAATTAGAAATGTTGTTTCTTCTTGTCAGGGATTCAAGTCCATCTGACGCCAGGGCTTATTCAAACTTAGAGTTCAGAGCCTATTCCTATTAAAGAGCTAAGGCTGTTAAAAAGTTTAAGGAAATGCTTTTCCCATCACCTCCCTTTTTGTACATGGAAACACTTCGCCTGAGTGATTCTGCTGGCTTCTTGCCTTACCCCTTAAATAAACTTCCCAGGGGTGGTAATGATATCCATTTGATGAGTTTGAGAGAGAGTGCTGGTCCCTTCAGGGTCCTCTCTCTTGGGGAACAGCCTGTCTGCAGATCTTTCTTATCTGCTTTCTGTTACACTGCAAGCTTCGTCCCCCTAAAAGGAAAGAGTTGCCACTTTGGGAGACAAGGTCAGTTGAGAGTCTCTGGGACTTATACCACTCTTCAACATAGTTTTATCAATGATAGAGTATTTTTATTCTATTTGTCCAACTCCAGTGTCTGTTTTTCAGTGGGTTACTAATTGTGGTAGGCAAAAAGAAGATATTTACTGGGTCCCTCAAACTCCAGCCAAGTACATAAATTATTATAATATGAACTACAGTAACATCGGTGATCTGTTAATCTGGGTAGGGTAGGCTATGTCACAGTAACAAACAAGATACAAAATCTCAATGACTTAATATAAAGTTTACTTCTTCCCCATGCCACAGTTCAGTATGAGTTGGTTGCTCCTTTTCCATCTTGTAGCTATGTCATCTAGAATATGTGGCTTCTAATATCAGTGCAACAGGGGAAGAAAGAGACGGAGGAGGCACACTAGCTTCTACATGCCTTGCCCTGGAAGTGACAGGCAAACACTTCCACTGAAGTTAGGCATAACTGGTCACAGAGTTCCAAACAAATGTAAGGGAGGCTGGGAAATGTAGCGGAGCACATGGGTACTTGGTGAATACAAACTCTCTCCAGTACAGGTGGTAATAGGAGCAATCATGGAAGGTTTGAGGGCAGAAAAGGGGCTGTAGTATTGAAAGTATATTTTGCCTATTTCGTAGTTTTCCTAAAACTAGACATTCTGTCTGAAATTTATCTGTTCAGTCTCTTTAGAATCCAGTGTCATCTGGCTATCTACAAATTAACAATATGTTAGTTCAGGATTTTTCCCTCAAGTAATAAGTATGCATTTTGCCTGGGGTCTTCTGGAGACAGTATATTCTTGATTTTATAGTGTTCTTTTTTTCATTGTCTTGATTTTATTATGTACTATATTAATGATTTAAGAGGTGAGGATTTTGAGTCCACAGTATTTTGATACTTTCAGCCTTTCAGCCCCCTTCAAATTACATCAAATATAGTATTATTTATTTTTGCAGGAATGGGATTTGTTTGAAATAGGGGCATCAAATGTAACAATATTTATAGACATTCTCTTTGAATTAATCAGCTGTTATTTATTAGTTCCTTCTCTAGGAAGAGAATCCAGGAACTTTCCAGATCTAAAAAACAACGAGGAACTCCAGATATGTAAGACACTATTATATGGTCTTGTATGTGACAGTTTTGTCCGTTATAGAAGATAATGGATTACTCTTACCTGCTCATTAGCCTAGTATTCCAGGTATATCCATCTCCCTGCTCAAATAGCTCCACTGAACCAATATAATGTCACCTTAGTTGAGTCAGCACATGGGAGGCTAACCCTAGGTCAGTGGTTCTTAAAATTACCTGCACACTGGAATCAGCTGGGGAGCTTTAAAAGCAATCCTGACGTAATTGGTCTGGAATGTAGCCTGGGATTTGGAAGTCTTAAAAGCTCCCCAGATGATTCTAACAGGCATTAATCTTAAGAACCACTGCCTCGCATCCCTGTGCAACTCTTGTGTCCATCCTCCAGATTCAACTATGTGGCCTCTAAACAAGGTCTTCCACCTAGAGCTGGACCCTCAGTCCTTCCACCCTTGGCCGTATGACTTCCCTTTTCCTTCTTTGACTTCTGGGAAAGTCTGAAATTTTATAAAAGGCTTTGTTGTTGTTGTTGTTAGGCCAGAAAAAGAATTTATTGGGAAATGGAAAAGAACAGAGCTTGATGATAAGTGGGAGAAGGATGGAAATATGCACCAAGATATGGTGTGGGCTCCTCAAGGCTAAAAGGCTTGTTTTTAAAGATTAAAAATTTAATATGCTTTAAAGTCTCTGTTTTTCATGGCTGGATACATACATATCTATTAATGAAAAGGACACATTGATAGCAAGTGCTTTAATGAATATTGCCATAACAGTCAGTAATCTTGGAACACTATTCTGACCCCATCCCTTTTCTGTGTGAAATCTGCAGAAAATTCAAGGAATGCTTTGACAAGGTGATTATGCTCAGAAAGTTAAGTAGCTTACCCAGTACGAAGGTAGCAAAACTGTGATCTGAATCTACATCTGCTCTCCACAAATCCCATTTCTTTCCCTTATATCACACTGTCTCTTAGAAATGAACAGTCCCTCGGATGGCATGGGGAACCATTGACTTGAGGCTGTTATAATAATGCAGGAAAGAAATCATGAAGCCACTAAGACAGTGGCCTCAAGGGTTGTGAGAAAGGGAGACTCAAGACATAGATGTACAGGATATGACATAAAATAGAAAAATTTATGGATGAGAGAGGAGTAAAATATGATTTCTAGATTTCTGTCTATTTTAACTTTAAAAGGAGCTACAAAAGGACAAACAGGCTTGGGAGGAAGATATATTTGGTTGTATTGGATACTGTAGGGACGTCCAGAAGGTATTTGAAATATGGGTTTAATGCTCAAAAGGAAAAATCTGTCCTGGAGATAATGATTTGGAAATCATTAGTATTTAGTAGTATTTTTAAAAATACTGATTAGATAGAACCCTGAGGCATATGCCATTTTTTAAGTTGTGAAGACGAGACTACTAAGAAAACAGAAAGAGTAGATAAGAGAACCAGTAAAGTGGGGGGTCTGAGAAGCCAAGGAAGGGGAAGCAGATGTGGCTCAACTGACAGAACGTCCACCTACCATATAGGAGGTCCAGGGTTCGGTACCCAGGGCCTTCTGGTCCGTGTGGTGAGCTGGCCCATGTGCAGTGCTGTCGCGCGCAAGGAGTGCCCCATGCACAAGGAGGGCGCCGCGCAAGAAGTGCTGCCCCGTGTGAAAAATGCAGCCTGGCACCTCCCACACAGAGAGCTGACACAGCAAGATGACGCAACAAAAAGAGACAGATTCCTGGTGCCGAATGTAGGTGTACACAGAAGAATATAGGTGTACACAGAAGAACACACAGCAAATGGACACAGAGGGCAGACAAGGGGGGGTGGGGAAGAGAGAAATAAATAAAATAAAATCTTTAAAAAAAAAAAATCAGAAGCCAAGGAAGAAAATCATTAAAAAGAAAAATGGATCCTTTAAGGAAACATTCAAAGAATTCTTGTTTCCCAGTCTGGCGAAGAGTGAGCAAGACTACTATAATTTCTGCCTTTAATTAAATAAGTCATTTTAAAGAGATAAAAGCTAAATAAATATTTATTATTAAAATAGAAGAAATTATAAAAATTTCAGAATACTAAAACCCTAGAAATGGGCCAATAAAAGACTGTTTTGTGTTTTCTCACTCTGGAAATCTATAAGACTAGAGTTTTTAGCAGTTCAGAAATGGGTGACTGAACACTGAACTTTCCAGGGTTCTTCTGGTTCCATTATCCTGGAATTCTCTGGGTAATTTTGTTTGTATTAATCTTTGTTAAAATTTCATGGATGCACCAAACAAGTAAGGTATGGATTACTCTGGGGTCAAATCTTGGATAGGGACTATAGAAGACTGTATTTTTACTTCCTTGTTTTTGATAGTCATGTAACTGTTAAACATCAACAATATTTTTGTTAGTACAGTATAGTGAAGAATTACTTACCTAATATACTACTTTCACATGTTGTTTAATGTCTCCCCTTCCTGATGAACTTTATGTTCACATTTTTCTGGACTGTAAAGTCTTTGATCTTTCTCAGTCCACTCACTGATATACCTTCTGACTTTCCTTGCGTCAAATCTCCTGCCTTTTGCATATCCCCCAATGCTTTTAGTTCATGCTGTGTTTTCTAGTTTATATGGTCAAAAGTTTCAAGTAGCTAACAGTCCCACTGGGGTTCAGTTCCTAGAAGGCAGCCATCAGGGTCATATTATATAGGCTTGATTTAATTGTGCCTAGAGTAACTTTAGCTTTTATTTGAAACAGTGAATACACACACTTATATTTGGAGCTTTTTCTCATCTGGTCTCAACAATCTTTCTCTCCTTTCTCTGACTTCTATTACATGGAGCTCTTCCCTCTACCCACCACTCTTTTCTTTCCCACTGTCTCTCACTGCTGCTCTCCCTACTCCAAGTCTCGTCACTTGATGCCTGAACCTCTGCATTCATCTCTTATTTTCCCTGTGGTTGTTCTCTCTTTAATCTCTGCTGCACATTACCATCAGGTGAATACCAGTTTTCACAACCCATTCATTCATGTATCAAACCATTTTTGAGGACCTATCATGTACAACCCTAAACTATGCAACAGGAAATCTCCAGTAGTTCGAGACGTGATCTGAATTTATATTTCCTGGAAGAAAGTATATATTATGGGCTGGAGAGGCAGAAGTTCTTTGTTAAAATTGTGGAGGGCATTGTAAGCCACAGCAAGGCATTTGGACCTTATTCTAAAGGCAGTGAAAACTTTAGAAGTGTTTTAAGCAAGGGAGTGACTTGGTCAGAGTTGAGTTTAGAGAGAGCTCTCTGGCAGTAGTAGTGGAGATGATGGAATCTGGAAAAGGGAAGTAGCATTGGGTTTGAGGAGAAATGGATAGATTTGAGAAGTATTTAGGAAATAGAACCTGCAAAATATAGGGGTTACGATTATTAATTAATGAACGGGCTAATCCTACAGAGCAGAGAAGATTAAGATTATATCTAAAATATATAGGCAAAGTTATAAATAAAAAGCGAAGGTCTTTTATAGGAATAAGCTCAATTAGTTGGCAAATTCAGCTACGTGAAAAATCAGGTGACTGAGGTACCTACCTTTTTCTTCCTTCTTGACCAGGCCTTCAAGGCCTTCTTCCGCTCTCCTCACTCATTCCAACAATGCTACTTAATTATTTCTGCTTTAGCCCAAATATGCCTTGCCAAAACATGATTTGATTATTCCCATCTGCTGCCATCACCCCAACATGGAATGTGTCTCAACTCTCCTACCCTGTGCCTTTTATTTCATTTTCACATTAATCCTGCAGTGATTTCTCCTTTTTTCTTTACTGTCTGCACAGTAATCATCTATTTCACAGGGCAGTTGAGATGATTAAAAGAATTGATATTTGTAGCCTGGTGTCTGGCACCCAGTAAGTATCCCACAAATGGTACCTATTAATATTATTCTGCCATTTTATTTTCTGACCATCTGGTGTAGGGGTAATCCCGAAGTGGAAGTGCCATATTTATTGTTGGCATGCCCATTTTATACCTACCTGACTGATAAATTGCAATGTTAATTACATGATGGCTGAATAGAACTATCTCTAATTTGTTCTCTTTTAAAAAAAATAATAATTATAATAACAAAAACCACAAACTCAGTTGGTTACTTAAGATCATGAGTTTTGAGTATTTCATGACATCCCACCTACAATTCAGTTAAGTTGTCCTGCAAGCCACTTGAATGGCTTTGGGTTCAGTCTTCTAAATAAAATGAAGGAGTTGAGTTAAATGATCTGTTTGGCCTCCCTCCAATTCAGAAATCCTGGGTCCCAGCTAGAGCCCTGGGAAAGATTGGTTTGGACACAGAGTGTGGATTACACAGATCCTGCCTTTCAGCCTTTCTCATGCTGCTACCTGCACTCTCAGCAGCTGGACAGGACCCAATGGACAGAACCAATCTTGTGTTCTTTAAAAAATTTTTTTCATTAAAAATTGTTTTATACGAGGTTCATTTTTTGTTACCATGTTTTAAGACATTACATAAAACATTTTTATTTAGCTGTCTTGAGTAGTTTAACCCTTCCTGATGCCTGAATATTGTAAAATTCTGTAATAAAGACAGTTCTTAAAGAGAAATAAATTCAGGATAGGAGCTGTCAAGAGCCATTTCTAACATGTTCATTAGCAGTGAATTTCTTACCATTTTATTTTCCTGCTTTTAAACAGAAAACTATTTTGGGGGAATCAAGATCCTATTCGTCCTGTTTCCCAGGGTGCTTTGAAGGCTCAACTGACCAAAAGACTTGAGGATCTTGCTCAGCCCAAGAAAGTCTCCTACAAATATGTACCTAACAGGTTAGTATTTGTGTGTTACCAGGTTACTTTATCAGGAATCCATAGGGCAAATGAGCACTGACCCCAGCCATTTTACCAAAAACCCATAAACTGTTGACTCTATCATCAAAATATATCAGAGTAGGGATTCTATATCTGTTTGTAATCTGAGGGTTCAGTAAAACTTTTCCAAAGCAAGATCTATCGCTTTGCTATTGCAGACTCATAGTTCATCTTATTGTAATGTTTTGGCTTTTTAGGATTTTTGTTTTTTAATAAAGTCTTCTTTCTATTGTTAAGAAAACACCCCTTCAATGTACTGTCTAAGGAATTCTACAGAAACCATTCTTCAAGTTAGGATCTCCAATCTTAGGATTAAAGAAGTTTTAGAAGTTGAAGGTACTTCTGAGATCACCTCTGCAGACTCCTTCAGATATGAAGTAACAGAATCTTCTGAAACCTCTCTGGTAAAGGTCTCTGGTGACATCCTAAAGGCCCAACCTGGGACCCTCTCTTTAGTCCTCTCCTCATTGCCTTCCCTGTAGGAGTGGCCACTTCTTCTTTTCTAAGTTCTCCCTTGCCTTGACTTCCTGATACAGCTGTCCTGGCTTCTCTCCTACTTGCTGACCTTGCCCTCTCAACATCCTTTGTGGGTTCTTTTCTCTGCTGTTGTTTCCCAGTATCCTGTCCTTGGCGCCTTTCTCTTCCTGCTCTAAATACTTCTTTTGGGTGACTTTGTCCTCCCATATATGGATATGCTTCCATTTATATGATGATGTCCGCCAAATTTTTACCTCAGCTCAGACTTCTCTCCTCAGCTCTGAATGTTCTGGATTCCCCTGTGGACTGTATCACAAGCACCTTCAACTGCATATGTTTGAAACAACTCTTTTTTGAATCTAATTTTCAATGAGCTGAATACTTGTTTCAAATATTTGTGGGGTATAATCATTGGGCATATTTATTTGCTTTTAAAAGTTTGTTAAGAATCTGATTCCATCAATTTTTCTAATTCTTCAGTGGAAATTAGTTCGTTTTTCTGAGCAAGAAAATCCAAATAGTACATTGCTAAATTCTTTTTTCTAGAAAATTGATGAATAATCCTGGCATGTTTGGTGACATGTTACCATTAAATTTAATTCAACAAATATATAGTTACTTCCTAGTATGTGTCAAGCATTATGCTAGGTATTGCAGGGGCAAAGCTTGTAAGACACAATTACTGTCTTTAGGGAGTTTATTATCTATTTTGAGACAAAATGCAGTAAACTTAGACAACAAACGAGAGGTTCACTGTTCTTTTGAAATTCAAAGGAGAGATCACATTTACATATTTACATGGGAGGATTAAAAGAGAAATTATTTCTTCCAGAAAAAGTAAAATTATGCTTGTGTTTATAAAAACACACACACACACTTTTTTTTCTTTTAGTTATAGGGATGTGTATGTATGTGTGTGTATGTGTGTGTATGATTTCCCTCCGATAAAAATCCCTAATTTTAGCTCCTTAGCGCTTCGTTCCCCAAGCTTGAACCAGTCATATATCATCTTCAAAAGTCGCCATATTTGTATACCATTAAATTATTTATTCAGTATTTTTATTTAAATTGCCATGTGCCTGGTATAACTCTTAAAATACCAAAAAAAAAAAAAAAAAAAATTCACTCAAGTACTACATAAGATCACTTTGAATACCATCAGTGGTATGGGTACATCATACTTCGCTTCATGTTTTTTTACTTTTCCTTTCTATCTACTGATTACACTTAATTCTCTGCTGTATAAGAAGGATATATAAAAAAGAAAACAAATATTCTCTAGATCTACAATTCAGAGAAAAACACTGTTCATAATATTATATTTCTTTCTAGTCTTTTTTTCTTATATATGTGTCTATCTTTATATATGGTCTATTTAAAAAATTGTGATGTTGACTATATAATTTATATATTGCGTTTTTTAAGACTTATTTTTAAATTTATTCCTCCCTTGCCACTTGCACTTGCTGTCTGCTTTCTGTGTCCATTCACTGCACGTTCTTCTGTGTCTGCTTGTCTTCCATTCTCGTCTTCTCTTAAGGAAGTACCAGGAACCAATCCTGGGACCTTCTAACATGAGAGAGAGGCACTCAACCACTTGAGGCTCCTCAGCTCCCTGGTTTGTTGTGTCTCTCATTATCTTTTTCCTCTGTCTCTTTTTCTTTGTGTCATCTTGTCGCATCAGCTCTCTACATGGGCCAGCTTTCCTTCACCAGGAGGCTCTGGAAACCTCCCATATGGTAGACAGGAGCCCAATTGCCTGAGCCACTTCCACTTTCCTATATTGCTTTTTTAAAAAATTAATTAATTAACCTCCCCCCCCCCACCACCACCACCATTGTCTCCTTTCTGTGTCCACTCTCTGTGCATTCTTCTGTGTCTGTTTATCTTCTCTTTAGGCGGCACTGGGAACTGATCCTGGGACCTTCCGGAGTGGGAGAGAGGTGCTCAATCTTCTGTGCCATCTTGGCTCCCTGGTCTGGTAGATGGGAGCCCAATTGCTTGAGCCACATCTACTTCCCCCATATTGCTTTTTAATATTATTACATATTCTTTCTAAACATTTTTGGGGCAGAGTAAATAATTTATTGAGTAGGTTATTCTTCTATTGTTAGAGATTTAGAATATTTCCATTTTTTTGTACCATAAAAATTGTTAATAAAGAAACTTGTTCATAAGACTTTTCATAAATTTTGAATTATACTCCGGGGTTGAGTTAATTCCTGTATCTAAGGGCAAGAACATTGTTAAGGTTTTTGGTGCACATTGCTAATTTGCTTTCCATATGTGTTTGTTGAATGACTAAGCTCTGCTGAGTTGGCTCTTTGAGGAAAGACTGTGTGGGAAAGGGTAGGAGGAAATTCAGAGGGTCAGAAAAGTCACAGTAACAAGAAAAAGGTGAAAAGACTATTATTTACTTGAAATTTTGTTTCCAAGATAATTAAGGTGGCCATTTCTCTCTTTCTTTCAACCAGAAGTCAACAAACTTTTTCTGTAAAGAGCCATATAATAAATATTTTAGACCTTGTGGGCTATACCATCTTTGTTGCAACTACTGAACTCTGCCACAACTATACAACTCTGCCATTGTAGTGCAAAAGCAGCCAGGGACATTATGTAAACTGAGCATATCTCTATTCCAATAATACTTCAGGATATTTGCATTTATGTTGATAAGGGCTATTTTCTTGTAATGGCTTTGTCTGGTTTTGGTATCAGGGTAATGCTGACTTTATTGAATCAGTTGGGCACTGTATAGAATTAGTATTATTTCTTCCTTAAATATATGATAGAATTCACCAATAAATGGAGAATTTTTTTGTTGGGAAGATTTTAAACTATGAATTCAATTTTAAAATAGGCATAGGGCTACTCAGGTTATGTTTCTTCTAAGTGAACATTGGTGGTATGTATCTTTCCAAGAACGTATCCTTTTCATCTAAGTTTTAAAATTTTTTGGCATGAAATTGTTCATAATGTTCTCTCTTTTTTTAAATTCTTCCCCCCCCCCCTCCCCCGCCATTGTCTGCTCTCTGTGTCCATTCACTGTGTGTTCTTCTGTGTCTGCTTGTATTATCCGGTGGCACTGGAAACCACGTCTCTTTTTTGTTGTGTCATCTTGCAGCATCAGCTCTCTGTGTGTGCGGCCCCACTCCTGGGCAGGCTGTGCTTTTTTCACGCCAGGCAGCTCTCCTTGCAGGACGCACTCTTTGCGTGTGGGGCACCCCTACGCAGGGACGCCCCTGCATGGCACGGCACTCCTTGCGCACGGCAGGAGCATTGCGTGTAGGCCAGCTTACCATACGGGTCAAGAGACCCTGGGTACTGAACCCTGGACCCTCCATATGGTAGACGGACGCTGTATCAGTTGAGCCATGTTCGCTTCCCCATAATATTCTCTTATAGACCTTTTAATATCTGTCAGATCTCTAGTAATGATCCCTCTCTCATTTCTGATGTTGGTAAATTGTGCCTTCTCTCTTTTTTCCCTAATGAGTCTGGCTAGAGGTTTATCAATTTTACTAGTCTTTTGTAAGAATCAGATTTGTATTTCATTGTTTATTTACTCTATTATTTTACCATTTGCTGTATAACCGATTTATGTTCTGATTATTATTATTCCTCTCTTCTGCTTAACTTTTTTTTTTTTAATTATTTATTATTTTTTAAAAAAATTACATTATGAAAAATATGAGGTCCCATTCAACCCCACCGCCCCCGCCCCCCACTCCTCCCACAGCAACACTCTCTCCCATCATCATGACACATCCATTGCACCTGGTAAGTTCATCTCTGAGCATCACTGCACCCCATAGTCAATGGTCCACATCATAGCCCAGACTCTCTCACGTTCCATCCAGTGGGCCCTGGGAGGATCTATAATGTCCCGTAATTGTCCGTGAAGCACCATCCAGGACAACTCCTCGTCCCGAAAACGCCTCCACATCTCATCTCTTCCTCCCGTTCCTCACACCCAGCAGCCACCATGGCTACCGTTCCCACACCCATTCCACATTTTCTCTGTGGACATTGGATTGGTTGTGTCCATTGCACATCTATGTCAAGTGAGGGCTTAGATTCCACATGGGTACTGGATGCACTCCTCCCGCTTCTAGTTGTAGACACTCTAGGCTCCATGTTGTGGGGGTTGACCTTCTTCAACTCCATGTTAGCTGAGTGGAGTAAGTCCAATAAATCAAAGTGTAGGAGCTGAAGTCTTCTGCTTAACTTGGGTTTCATTTGCTCTTTTTTTTTTTTTAAAGATTTATTTATTTTTCTCCCCTTCCCCCTCCACCCCAATTGTCTGTTCTCTGTGCCCACCTTCTGCGTCCTCTTTTGTCCTCTTTTGTTGTTGTCAGCGGCACAGGAATCTGTGTTTCCTCTTTGCTGCATCATCCTGCTATGTCAGTCCTCCATGTGTGTGGCACCACTCCTGGGCAGGCTGCGCTTTCTTTTGCACTGGGCGGCTCTCCCTACGGGACGCAGTCCCCCGTGCGTGGGGCTCCCCTATGCGGGGGACACCCCTGTGTGGCACGGCACTCCTTGCATGCATTGGCACCGCGCATGGGCCAGCCCCACACAGGTCAAGGAGGCCCGGGGTTTGAACTGCAGACCTCCCATGTGGTAGGTGGACCTCCCAACCACCGGGCCAAGTCCGCCGCCTCATTTGCTCTTTTTCTAGTTTCTTGAATCTCTGTTTGCTTAAGAAATTTCCTCTTTGTCTGTGGTTTTAGACAATTTGATTATGATGTACCTTGGTATATATTTTTTTCATGGTTTTTGTGTTTGGGGTTTGTTGAAACTCTTAGATCTCTAGTGTGGCAGTTTGAAATTATTTATGAATCCCAAAAAGAGAGATTATGTTTGTAAACTAATGTATTCCTCTGGGTGTGATACCCTTTGAATGCATTATATTCAGCTGATGTGTCTTGATTAAATTATCTGATAAGACTAGGGCTTTGATTCAATGGGGTATGACTCAGTATTGAGACCCTACCCCCTTGGTGGGCTGATATAAATGGACACTCACTAAAGAAGACACACGGTAGAGGAGAGAACTTGGTCATTTTGGTCTTGTTATGTGACAGAAAGTAGAAGGCTCAAACAGCTAAAGTGCTGGGAAGAGAGATGAGCCATTTGCTGATAGTTTGCAGCCAAAGAGAACAGAGCAGCTAAGCAGCTTCAACACGTGGCAACTCACTTGGGTGAGAAAGCAGCCTTGAGTTGGACTCTTTAGGGCCTTGTAACTGTAAACTTTACCCCAAATAGATAGTCTTTATAAAAGCCAACATATTTCTGGTACTTTACATCAGCGTCCCTTTGGCTGAATAATACATCTAGGTTTATTATTTTCATTGAATTTGAAAAAAATATTCCCATTATTTCTTCAAAATGTGTTTTCTGCCTTTTCCTCTTTTTGTGGGCTCCAGTTATACATATATTAGGTTTCTTGAACTTGTTCCACAGCTCACTGAATCTGTTTCTTTTTTCCTTTTCTTCTTTTTCTCTCTATGCTGTGGATAGTTTCTGTTGCTCTATCTTCATGTTCATGCCTGATATACTATTAATGCTATTCAGTGCATTTTTCCTCTCATATTTTGTAGTTTTCATCCCTAGAAATACAATTTTGGTGTTTTTGTATCTTCTTTGCCTCTGCTTAATGTGTTCACTCTTTTGTCTGCCTTCTTGAATGTATGAAATATGGTTATAATAATTGTTTTAATGTCCTTGCCTACTAATTTTATAACATGTAATTTCTGGATCTGTTTCTAATGATTACTTTTTCTCATTATGTGTCATAATTTACTGCATCTTTACATGCACAGTAAATACACACACACATCTCGTAATAGATGATTTCGTACCAGACATTGTGAATTTCACCTTATTAGCACCTGGATGTTTTTGTATTCCTATAAATATTCTTGAGCTTTGTTCTGTAAGATATTTTTGTGACTTGAAACAGTTTGATGCTGTGGAGGCTTGATTTAAAAAAAAAAAAAGTTATTGATATATAATTCACTTATCATAAAATTCATTCTTTGTAGTATCGTCACAGTTTTGCAGACATCACCATAATCTCATATTAGAACATCTTTGCTCTCCTAAAAAAAACCCTTACCTCATTAGCAGTCAATCTCTTTCCCCTTCCACACTCCCCTCCCCCGAGCCCTAAGAAGTGATTAATCTACTTTATATTGCTGTAAGTTTTTTTTAAACAAATCAATTTTATTAATACATATTAAGAAAGCATAAAATCCATTCAAAGTATACAGTCATTGCTATTTGGCATAATCACATAGTAGTGCACTCATCACTTCTGTCATTATTAGAACATTTTCATGATTTCAATAATAATAATAAACAAAAATTCATTACCTCTCAATCCCTATGCTTCCCCTGCTATACATAGTTGCAATTTCTGGCTATTCTTGCTTTATTTATTTATTTATTTAAAAGCACATTTACTAAGACATATCCAAATTATACAATCTGTCTGAAGTGTACAACCAGTGGCTTTTAGTATAATCACAATGTTGTGCTTTCATTACCACAGACAATTTTAGAACAATATCATTACTCCAAAAAGAAAAACTCCATACCCCATAGCAATCACCTCTCAATCCCTCTGTCCTTTCCCAGTGCTACATAACCACTAATCTAAATTCATCTTTATAAATTGATTTATATTTACATATATAAATAGAATCATATAATATGTAGTACTTTGTGTCTGGTTTCTTTCACTTAGCATGTTTTTTTGGTTTGATATAAACAAATTGTACATTAACATATATTTGTTCAGTTTCAAGGAAAAATAGTCTTATATATGCAATATTATCCATGTTCATATTCACATGAGGTTTTATTATGCTATACAGTCCCATGTTATATTTTTTAGCTTTCTTTTTAGTAATTTACATGACCATAGACTTCTCTTTCAACCATTTACACCCATATAATAACACTGCAAGTTAAAAACATTATGTTGTGTTTTCACCTATTGTATTCGTTTCCAAAGATTACAAACAGCTGTTTTTACCAATTCTGCACAAGTTAACCCACAGCTTTCCATAACCTAACCTCATTCTATTTTCTCATGACCCATATTCAAGTTATTAACTCCATAAGATTACAAAATATATTGAGTTAATAATAGCTCAAAAATAACAAAAATGTCCTTTTTTGTCTGGCTTGCTTTACTCAACATAATATCCTCCAGGTGCATCCATGTTGTCATATGCTTTACGACTTCATTTCTTCTTACAGCTGAATAATATTCCATCATGTGTATACACCATAATTTGTTTATCTGTCCATCAGTTGATGGACACCTGGATTTCCAACTCTTGGCAATTGTGAATAACATCTCTGTGAATATCGGTGTGCAGATGTCTGTTCATGTCACTGCTCAGTTCTTCTGGGTGTGTACCCAGTAGTTGTGTTGCTGGGTCATGTGGCAAATCTATATTCAACTTCTTTAGGAATTGCCAAAAACTCCGCCACAGTGTCTACCATTCTACATTCCCACCAACAGTGAATAAGAGTTTCTATCTTCCACATCCTCTACAACTCTTGTAATTCTACATCTTTTTGATAGTGGCCATTCTGATAGGAATGAAATGATATTTCATTGTAGATTGATTTGCATTTCCCTAATCACTGGTTGACCCGGACTGCCTGCAGCTCGGGCCAACATGGGGGGAATCTAGAACAAAGCAAATGACGCAAAGACAGGGACAAGAGACACGAAGAATGGAGACAAGACAGGATTCTGATCAAGTCTCGTTTATTGAGGGTCGGTCAGGGGTATTTATAACCAGGAAAGAAGGAGGTAGTACATACTGACGACAGCGCATGTGTCGGTAAGTGATTGGGTAACTAGATTTTCGGTTTTCGCGCCACACGCATGCGCAGATGGTTGTTTGGCAACGTCTGCAGAAAAACTTCTGTGTGCTTTAGGGAGTGCCCAATCGGCGCCCCGGGGGAATGGCGTAAGGAGAAATAGAAACAACTTACTTCAGCGAGGATGGGGAATAGAAACTTAACTGGGTTAGTATCTGAGATGGCATTTGGTAACAAAATGGCCGATACAATACCAGTGCCAGAGGCAGCTTCCCACAACTGGTGATGCTGAACGTTTTTTCATATTTTTTTCATCATTTGTATTTCTTCTTTGGACAAATGTCTAGAAGACTAATACCACCTTCAACAAGATCTTAAAGATGTTTCCTTACATTTTCTTCTAGTAATTTTATGGTCCAGGCTTTTGCATTTAGGTCTTTGATCCATTTTAAGTTGATTCTTGTGTTCAGAGTAAGATTCAGATCTTCTTTCATTCTTTTAGTTATGGGTGTCCAGTTCTTTCAGCACCCTTTGTTGAAAGGACTGTTTTGTCCCATTAACATAGCTTTGGTAGGTTTGTTGAAAAGTATTTGGCCATAGAGTTGAGGGTTTATTTCTAGACTCTCAATTCTATTCCACTGATTGATTTATCTATCTTTATGCTAATACCATGGTGTTTTGACCACTCTAGTTTTTTTTTAAAAAGATTTATTTATTTCTCTCCCCATTCCCCCCTCCCCCCCACTGTTGTCTCTTCTCTGTGTCTATTTGCTGCGTCGTCTTCTTTGTCCACTTCTGTTGTTGTCAGTGGCACAGGGAATCTTTGTTTCTTTTTGTTTCATCATCTTGTTGTGTCAGCTCTCCGTGTGGGCGGCATCACTTCTGGACAGGCTGCACTTTCTTTCGCACTGGGCAGCTCTCCTTACAGGGCTCACTCCTTGCGCATGGGGCTCCTCTATGCAGGGGACACCCCTGGTGGCACAGCACTCCTTGCGTGCATCACCACTGCACGTGGACCAGCTCCACAAGGGTCAAGGAGGCCTGGGGTTTGAACCGCGGACCTCTCATATGGTAGACGGATGCCCTAACCACTGGGCCAAGTCCGCCGCCACCACTCTAGTTTTGTAATGTTTCAAGATCAGGCAGTGAAATTCCTCCCATATTGCTCTTCTTTATTAGAATGCTTTTGGCTGTTCGGATACACTTTCCCTTCCAAAGGAATTTGGTAATTGTCTTTTCTATTTCTGTAATGTAGGCTGTTTGAAAATTTGATTGATATTGCATTGAATCTATAAATCAGTCTTCGTAGGATTGACATCTTCATGATATTTAGTCTTCTAATCCATGAACATGGAATGTCTTCATTTTTTAGGTCTTCATTGATTTCTTTTAGCATTGCTTTGTAGTTTTCTGCATATAGGTCTTATATTTCTTTGTTAAATTGATTCTTCAGGGGAAGCAGATGTGGCTCAAGTGGTTGGGCTTCCACTTTCCTCATGTGAGGTCCTGGGTTCGGTTCCTGGTGCCTCCTGGAGAAGGTGAGCTGGTGCGGCGGGCAGGCAGGTGAACTGACACAACGAGATGACACAACGAAAGAGAAGCAGAGGAAAGACAATGAGAGGCACAACAAGCCAGGGAACTAAGCTGGCTCAGGTGATTGAGCACCTCTCTTCCACAGGGTTTGGTTCCTGGTGCCTCCTAAAGAGAAGACGAGCAGACAGAGAGAGCACACAGCAAATGGACACAGAAAGCAGATGAAAACACAAACAATGAGGTGGGGTGGGATGGGGGGGCCGCAGATAAATAAATAAAATAGAATCTAAAAAAATCTAAAAAATTGATTCCTAGGCATTTTAGTCTATTTGTTGCTATTAAATGGAAATATTTTCTCTTCTTTCCTCCTCAGATACTATACTAGTGCACAGAAACTATTGATTTTTATGTGTTGTTCTTGTATCTTGCCACTTTGCTGAACTTATTAGCGCAAGTAAATTTTTTTAAAAAAGATTTTTGTTTATTTTCTCTCTTCTCCTCCCCCTCCCCCTGCCCTGTTCTTTTTGCTGTCTGTGTTCATTTGCTGTGTGATCTTCTGTATCAATTTCTCTTTTTGTCTTCTTGTCTCATTTTTTCTTCTCTGGGATCCGATCCTGGGGACCTCTGATGTGGAGAGAGTTTCCCTGTCAGCTGTGCCTCCTCAGTTCCTGGTCTCTGCTGCGCTTCACCTTTACTCTCCCATTCATCTCTCTTTTTTTGTGTCATCATCTTGATGTGTGACTCACTTGCACGGGCACTGGCTTGCCACATGGGCACTCGTGCAGGCACTCAGCTTGCCATGCGAGCATTCGGCTCACCATGTGGGTACTCGGCTCACCATGCTGGTACTCAGTGGCAGGCACTCGTGTGGGTACTTGGCTCACCATGTGGGCACTGGCTCGCTGCGCAGGCATGCTTTCTCTTCTTTTTCATCACAAGGCCCCAAGGATCAAACCTGAGTCCTCCCATGTGGTAGACAGAAGCGCTATCACTTGAGCCACATCTGCTTCCTAGCTCAAGTAGCTTTGTTGTTGACATTTCAGCATTTTCTAAATACAAAATCATAACATTTGTTAATAGGAGAGTTTTATTTGCTCTTTTCCTAATTGGATGTTTTTTTATTTTTATTTTTTCTTGTCTAATAGCTCCTGCTAGAACTTCTAGCAGAGTGTTGAATAACAGTAGGGACAGTGGGCATCCTTGTATTGTTCCAGATCATAGAAGGAAAGATTTCAACCTTTCTCCATTGAATATGATGTTGGCTGTGGGTTTTTAATATATGCCCTTTATCATATTGAGAAATTTTCCTTCTGTTCCTGTCATTCAAAGTGTTTTTGTCAAGAAACAATGCTGGATTTTGTCAAGTGCCTTTTCTGTATTGATTGGATAGAAAAATGATATGAGTGGTGTGTTGAATTCTCTAACTATTATTGTAGAGATATCTATTTGTCCCTTCAGTTTTTCTGTAGTTTGCCTCATGTATTTTGGGGCACCCTGGTTAGGTGCCTACATATTTATGACTGTTATTTCTTCCAGGGGATTGTCCCTTTTATTAATATATGATGTCCTCTGTATCTCTTATAAGTTTTTTGCATTTGAAGTCTGTTTTGTCTGATATTACTATAGCTACCCCTAGTCTTTTTGGTTACTGTTTGTGTGGAGCATTTTTTTTTTATCCAACCTTTGAGCTGGTTTGTATTCCTGGGTCTAAGGTGAGTCTTTTGTAGGCAGCATATGGATGGTTCATGCTTTTTTAAATTCACTTGTCATCCTTTTCTTTTGATTGGGGAATTTAATCCATTCACATTCACTGATATTACTGTAAATGTATTATTTACTTTCACATTTTATTCTTTGGTTTTCATATGTCATATTTTATTTTCATCTGCCTTTTTACTCTTTTGGTTATCCTTTCTGCTATTCATGCCTTCTACACTGTCCTCTAAGCCTCACTCTCCTGTCTTTTAGCTTTTTGCTCTAACACATTTATTTTATAAATTTTCTTTAATAAATATTTATCTATGTGCAATGAGAAAAATGTAGTACACTCTATATTAAAATAATAGTTGAGGACCTGCTACATGGATGAAATGATGAGATTTGGATGCAGTGGGCGACTACATGCAGGAATAGGCACATGAAGGCAACGTTCTACTAATGTACATTTATTAATATGCAATATGCAATATCAATAAGGAGAAAAGATGTATACATTTGAAATTTAAAATTAATATTCCCTGAAGTGCCCCATTGCTCAAAATCACCTCTTCTTTCTTTATCCCCAATTGTTTAACCAAACAGCTGTTTCCTGCAAAAGGCTGATCCCAGGTAAATACTGGAGGTTCCCCGTCTATTTTAGCTTGCTCTATGTGTGTTTGTTTGGGGACCCATTCAGTCTGGCAGCAGAGCTATAGCTGGGCAGTCTCAGGTCCCCTGAAACCAGACATGTGGTAGTGTGGCCTCAGGTCTGGATGGTTATAAGCAAGGAAGATAGAGGCTAACATGCAGCCAGAGGCTTACAGCAGCAAGCAACAGAGGTTGTCAGATGGACACAAATCCACATCTAAAACCTCCTAAAGAAGCAGAGGACTTGAGAAGGTAATAGAAGCAAAGCAGGCTGCAATCTGAGTTAACACCAAATCTGAAGTAGTCAATATCACTTCCTTTTCCATGGAGATATAATGTATTTTGATTAAGGAAGGATTGAGGGGTAGTATAATAAGTAGGATGTTGTTATTTATCCTAAATAAAACCTTAGTTAACAAAATCCAATAATGTCTAAATAATCTGTGAACCACATCAAGTAGAATTTAGCCCTAAATAGAGTTCTTTAATACAAGGAAAAATATCAATATAACTACCCTGTTAGCTAAAGATATAGTAAAATTTTAAAATTGTTTCTATAGATGCCATAAAAACATTTGGTTTTAAAAGCAGCAAATTTTCTCTATTCACTAGTGTATTTTTTAGTCTGTTTAAAAGGTGTAATTTATTGCAGAAAACTTACTGTTTTGCCAAAGAATACTAGAAGCCAAGTGAAAACTTGATCACTGTAATTGTATCTGAAACAATTAATTTCTCCCCATGGGGAAAATAACTCAGCAGTAAAGAAGTAATCTGCTCCCTAAGCCTGGGGGAAAATGTTGGGAATTGCTATGATAATATCAATTCATACTTGCTTCACTCCTTTTTTCTTCTATAACTTGCAGGTCTCAATATTACTACAGCTGCGGGAGAGAGTCTGTTATCTGGGAGATTCCTCGTCCTGCTCTGTTCAGCCTTCCCTCCAAAAGGATCCAGAAGCTGGCACAGCCCAGAAGGAGCAAGCAAGAGCATCCAAGCAACAGGTGGAGAACTTTGAGAATCTAATATGGTTGTTCTTTTTTCAGTGTATAATTTCATGAGCCTAAAAGTTCACTTATGTTTTACATCACCAGGTAAAATATCAAGTATTGGTTGTAATTGTAGGGAATTGGAAGATCATTATCAATAATTTCAACAACTACATTTGACTCAAACTGTGATTGAGCTAAAATCACACTCAACCTCACCATTGTCAGCCAATTAAAAGGAAATATGCAAATGAAATATCACTGGATTTTGCAATTTGTAGTACTCTCTTATGCATCTGACTTTGCTGGTGCTTTTCCTTTTGCTTTGAATGCTGAATTCCTCTTTCTCTTCAAAAGACAGCTTTGTTGATACTTTCTACACTTCAGCAGCACTTAGTATTCTCAATTTTTAAAAACTTTTTTAGCCAAATAGGTGTGTAGTGGTATCTGATCACGGTTTTAATTTGTATTTCCCTAATAGATAATGATGTTGAACAGCTTTTTGTGTGTCTATTTCCCATCTATAAATCTTCTATCATGAAGTATTTGTTAAAATATTTTAGATTACTTGTTTTCTTACTTTGGCTTTTCAAGAGTTCTCTCTGTATTCTGCATGTGAATCATCTGTCAAATATGTGATTGGCAAATATTTTTCCCTGACTGTAGCTTTGTTTTCACTCTCTTAAGAGTGTATTTCGGGAAGCGTACTTGGCCCAGTGGATAGCCTACCACATGGGAGGTCCGCGGTTCAAACACTGGGCCTCCTTGACCTGTGTGGAGCTGGCCCATACGCAGTGCTGATGCGCGCAAGGAGTGCCGTGCCATGCAGGGGTGCCCCCCGCGTAGGGAACCCCCCCCTTGCACAAGGAGTGCGCCCTGTAAGGAGAGCCTCCCAGGGCAAAAGAAAGTGCAGTCTGCCTAAGAATGGCGCCACACACACGGAGAGCTGACGCAGCAAGATGATGCAACAACAACAAAAGAAATACAGATTCTCATGCTGCTGACAACAACAGAAGCAGACAAAAAGAAGAATATGCAGCAAGTGGACACAGAGAACAGACAACTGGGGTGCAAGGAGGGGGAAGGGGAGAGAAATAAATAAAAGAAATCTTAAAAAAAAAAAGGAGTGTATTTCACAGCTTTTAATTTTGGTGAAGTCCCATTTATCAAGATTTTCCTTTACAGATCTTGTTTTTGGTGTCACGTTTAAGAACTTTTTACTTAACCCCAGATCCAGTGAAGTTTCTTATGTTTTGTTCTAAAAGGTTTGAGTTAGTTTTTATATAAAGTAAAAGGTTTAGTTCAAAGTTTTCTGTTTTTTGTTTGTTTTTGCATGCATATGTCCAATTTTTCCATTTCTCTTTGCCAAAACACTATACTTTCTCCATTGAAATGCCACTTGTTGAAAATCATTTGACTGTGTTTGTGTGCATCTGTTTCTGGACTCTGCTCTGTTACATTGATTTTTGTGTCTACACCTTCAGAAATACCATACTGCATTAATTAATGTAGCTTTATAATAATATCTTAAAAGCAGTGAATGTGATTTCTCCAACTTCATTGTTCTTCAAAATTGTTCCTGGCTAATCTGGTTCCATTGTCTTTTCATTTGAATTTTAGAATCAGCTTGTCTATATAAAAAATCCTTCTAGGATTTTTAATAATCTAGTAATACAATCTGTATTAAGTCTGTTGCTCAATATGGGGGCCATTGGCATCTTTACTATGTTTAGTCTTCCAATCTATGAACATGATCTATTTATTTAGGTCTTTGATTTCTTTCATTAGCATTTTTTAGTTTTCAGCATTTCAGATGCTATATTTGGTTCTTTTTTTAAATTTATACCAGAGGGTTTCATTTTTTGGAGCTATTTTGATATTTTTAAAATTTTGGGATCTGTGGTAGTTTGTTAGTATTTATGAATAACAAAAAAGAGATATTGATTATGTTTGTAAACTAATCTATTCCCCTGGGATTGATAACCCTTTAATTGTATTAGATTCAGCTGAGATACCTTTGATTAAATTTTGTGAAGATTAGGGCTTTGATTCAACCACATCATTGGGTGCAGGGTTGAGTCCCTGTCCCCTTGGTGGACTATTTAAATGGATGTTCAGTCACGACACAGAGAAGATACACAGAGGAAGATACAGCCCCATAGACACGGTAGAGGTCCTGGGAAGAGAGAGGACTCATTTGCCTGATAGTTTAGAGCTGACTTTGTACAGCGAACAGAGCAGCTGGGCCTGGAAAGAAATGAGGCCCAGGAAGAAAGACAGGCTTTATGTCAGCCTATAGCTGAGATTAGAAGAAGCTGGACTCACGGAGCCTTAAGAGGGAAGAAGGCTGAACACTCATAGACATCACCTGCCATCTTGCTTCAACACATAGCAACAGTTTGGTAAGGGAGTAACCTTGAGTTGGACTCTTCAGAGCCTTGTAAGCTTTTACCCCAAATAAATACCCTCTATAAAAGTCAGCAGATACCTGGTACTTTGCATCAGCACCCCTTTTGGCTGACTAATACAGAATTTAGTACCAAATAGTGGGGTGGTGCTCCTGCAATTACAAAAATGCTGGAACAGTTTTATAAATGGGTAAGGGGTATATTTTGGAGGAATTGTGAAATGCTTGATGGAAAAGGCCTAGCTTGCTTTGAAGAGAATGTTGGTAGGAACATGGACACTGAAAGGACTTTTGATGAAGCCTTAGAGGTAAGCGATGAAACTATTATTGGAAACTGGAGGAAAGGTGATCCTTGTTTTAAAGTTGCAGAGAACTTAGCAAGATTGACTCCTGATGTTGTATGGAAGGCAGAATTTGAAAATAGCGAGTGTAGGCATTTCCAAAGTAAACTCAGAGAATGTGCTTTGGCTTTTCCTTGCATCTTATAGTAAACTGTTAGACAAGAGAGAAATTGAGAACTGAATTTTTGGGCATAGCAAACCAGAAACTCATTCCAGAAATTCCAAGCATCTGGAAATCAATCCCCCAGATGATAGTGCCCCATTTGAGAAATTACCTAAACTTGGAACTTGTAAGTCAGAATTGAAAATGCAGTTATCCAGGAAAGACTTGTGGAAAGTCTTACTATCTAATGGCTTGGACTCCTGTTTTCTACATGCTAAACCAACATGCTTTTTGAGAGAGCATATGAAAAAAACCACTGTCAGCCTGGACTAAAAAGGACATACAGGGGAAAGATAGAAGGGAAAAGAGCTTAAAGAGGGAAACCATGGAAACTGAGATCTGCAATTAAGTCATTCCTTGGGCCAAGAGTGGAAGCCCACCCATGTATAGCGAGAGGGTGAGTTTGCCCTGGCAGTTGAAGAGGGTGGATGTTCATACCTGCTGTTCAGAGAGAGTTTTGCTGCTCCAGGCTACAAAGAGGGTAGAGCACATTCCCCAAGAGTTGGGAGAGCGAGGTCAACACCCTATAGATCTGAGAGGGGTAGGCTTGTCCCTCATAGATTAAGGAAGGCCAGGTTGCTAACTCATTGCTCTGAGAAGGTTGGGTCTTTATGCCAGAGATTAGGAAGAATGTTGCCTCCACCTCACTACACTAAGGGGTTGAGACTTTACCCCAAAGATTGGATAAAGTGTGGCCATCACCCCAACATTCTTGGAGGGTGAGGTCTGGACTCGGTCACCATCCAGATGCTTGATGAGGGTGGATCCAAGAAAATGGCCATTGGGCAAGCCTGTGGAAAGGATGGACACCCATGAAGCCTCTGAGAGAAGAGACCATCATCTTGAGAATGACTCTCAGAAATTGAAATCTAATGGAGTATGCCCTGCAAGTATATGGAACTGTAGGGGTCCCTTGATTAAGGTTTTCCTCCCAAATTCTCATATGGTAATGCAAATGTTTAGCCTTTTTCTGTCCCTTTGTATATTGGAAGCAGATACATTGTTTGTTTGTTTTTTAAAGATTTATTTATTTCTCTCCCCCTCCCCCCAACCCCCCTCCCCCCAACCCCCCTCCCCCCAACCCCCCTCCCCCCAACCACCCTCCCCCCCCCCGTTGTCTGCTCTCTATGTCCATTTGCTGCGTGTTCTTCTTTGTCCACTTCGGTTATTGTCAGCGGCACAGGAATCTGTGTTTCTTTTTGTTGCATCATCTTATGTGTCAGCTCTCCATGAGTGTGGCACCATTCCTGGGCAGGCTGAACTTTCTTTAGCACTGGGCAGCTCTCCTTATGGGGTGCACTCCTTGTGCATGGGGCTCCCCTACATGGGGACACCTCTGCGTGGCAGGGCACTCCTTGTGTGCATCAGCACCGCATGTGGGCCAGCTCCGCACGGGTTCAGGGGGCCCCAGGGTTTGAACCGTGGACCTCCCATGTGGTAGGTGGATTCCCTATCCACTGGGCCAAGTCTGCTTCCCCAGATACATTGTTTTGTAAGATTCATAGGTCTACAATCAGAGAGGACTTTGCTGCAAGACAAACTGTATTTCTATAACTGATTCACTGTGATGTGATTTTGTGCTTAGCATTGTTACTGATTTAAGGTTTTTTGAATATTGTAATGTCTTTTTGAAATTCAGAGGATGAAGTGTGGCAGTTTGATATTATTTATGAATTCCAAAAAGAGATATTGATTATGTTTGTGAACTGGTCTGTTCCTCTGGGTGTGATAGCCTCTGATTGTATTAGATTCAGCTGAGATGCCTTTGATTAAATTAAGATTAGGTCTTTGATTCAAACACATCATTAGGATGTGCAGGGTTGAGTCCTTGCCCTCTGGAGGGCTATATAAACTGGAGCTCAAGCAAGACACAGAGAAGATACACAGAGAGAGAGAGACAGTTCCATAAACATGACAGAGGACCTGGCAAAAGAGATGAGTCATTGCCTGATAGGTTACAGCTGACCTTGTGCAGAGAACACAGCATCTGAGCCTGGAAAGAAACAGGCCCCAGGAAGACAAACAAGCCTTATGACAGCTGAATTTGGAAGAAGCTGGACCCATGGAGTCTTAAGAGAAAAGAGG
Source organism: Dasypus novemcinctus (assembly GCF_030445035.2). NCBI lineage: Eukaryota > Metazoa > Chordata > Mammalia > Cingulata > Dasypodidae > Dasypus > Dasypus novemcinctus. The sequence goes on along the minus strand of NC_080673.1, from coordinate 151,238,324 downwards.
AAGGCTGAATCCTCACAGACATTGTCCGCCATCGTGCTTCAACACATGGCAACTGAGTTTGGTAAGGAGGTAACCTTGAGTTAGACTCTTCAGGGCCCTTGTTACTGTAAGCTTTTACCCAAATAAATACCCTTTATGTAAGCCAACAGTTATCTGGTAGTTTGCATCAGAACCCCTTTCGGCTGACTTAATACCGTATCCAATTATACATTTTTAGTATATAGAAATATTTTTGTGTGTATCCTAGGATCTTTCTAAATTCAATTATTAGCTCTAGAAAATAGCTTCCTTGAGATTTTCTACGCAGCCAATGAGGTTGTGAATAGGAACAATTTTACTTTTTTCCAATCTGTATTCCTTTTATTTCCTTTCTTTTTTTAAAGATTTTATTTTATTTTTTTATTTTTATTTCTCTCCCCTTCCTGTCCCCCCCAGTTGTCTGCTTTCTGTGTCCATTCGTTGTGTGTTCTTGTGTCCGCTTTTATTCTTGTCAGTGGCACTGGGAATCTGTGTCTCTTTTTGTTGCATCATCTTACTGCGTCAGCTCTCTGTGTATGTGGCCCCATTCCTGTGTGCAGGGCGGGTCTCCTTAGGGGCGCACTCCTTGTACACTCCCTATGCAGGAGACACCCCTGCATGGCAGGGCATTCCTTGTGTGCATCAACACTGTGCATAGGCCAGCTTCACCACTCGAGTCAGGAGGCCCTGGGTTTGAACCTTGGACCTCCCATGTGGTAGGCAGATGTTCTATCCATTGAGCCAAATGCGCTTCCCTATTTCCTTTTCTTGACTTATTGCACAGGCTAGAATACCAGTACAATGTTGAGCAGGAGTTATGACAGTGAACATTTCTACCTTGTCTCCAATCTTAGGGGAAAATCTGTCAGTCTTTCACCATTAAGTATGATATTAGCAGTTGATATTTTATAGATGCTGTTTATCAAGTTGAGGAAGTTTCTTCCTATTTATTGCTGGGAGTTTTTTTTTTTTTTTAAAGAGGGAAGAATGGATGTTGAATTTTATGAAATGCTTTTTTTTAATGTCAGATAATATGATCATGTGGTTTTCTTCTTTAATGTGGTGGATGACATTGATTTTTGTGTTTATGTGTAATGTGTGTGTAATATAACATTCTTGCATTCCCAGAATATATCTCAATTGTTTGTGATTTATTATTCTTTATATATATTGCTAGGTACAATTTACTAATGTTTTATTGAGGATTTTTACATCTTTGTTCATGAGGGATATTCATCTATAGTTTCCTTTTCTCGGAATCAGGATAATAATGGCTTTTTTTTTTTTTAAGATTTATTTTTATTTATTTAATTCCCCTCCCCTCCCCCGGTTGTCTGTTTTCTGTGTCTTTTTGCTGCGTCTTGTTTCTTTGTCCGCTTCTGTTGTCGTCAGCGGCACAGGAAGTGTGGGCGGCGCCATTCCTCGGCAGGCTGCTCCCTCCTTTGCGCTGGGCGGCTCTCCTTATGGGTGCACTCCTTGCGCGTGGGGCTCCTCTACGCAGGGGACACCCCGTGTGGCACGGCACTCCTTGCGCGCATCAGCGCGCATCAGCACTGTGCATGGGCTAGCTCCACACGGGTCAAGGAGGCCCGGGGCTTGAACCGCGGACCTCCCATGTGGTAGACGGTCGCCCTAACCACGGGGCCAAAGTCCGTTTCCCAATAATGGCTTTTAAAATGAGTTGTGAACTGTTCCTTCCTCTATTCTTTTCTAGAAGAGATTGTATAGAGTTTGTGTAATTTCTTCTTTGAATGTTTTGTAGGGTTTGTCAGTAAAACCTCCTGGGTCTGGAGATCTTTTTATTTTAACTTCTTCCTTTCTAATCTTTATGCCTTTGATTTTCTTTTCTTTACTATTATACTGGTTAAGACTTCCAGTACAATGTTTATGAATAAATTTATTTCATACTTATTTATATTATCTTTCCAACCTTGGGTGAGTTTGGATAGTGTGTGGTTTTCGAGAAATTGGTCTGTTTATCTAAGTTGTTGAATTTATGTGCATAGTTGTTTATAGTATTCTCCCAGTATAATTTTTTTGTGTTTGTTTTTAAAGTTTAAAACTGTGCTATCATTTTATTATGTTCCCATCTTGTTTTTCCCCCGTGTCAGTAATGAAATTTTTGAGTGCTGGGCCCCAAAACCATTTCTCTCATGAACCCTGTCATTTTTTTGGTGTTGTTGTTTTTTATTTTCTTTTTAAAAATTTTTTAAAAACTTTATTGAAATATATCATTCATACATGAACATACATAAACAATAAATGAATAGTAAAAGTTGTGAACTCAGAGAACAAACATGCATAACATCATACAGGGCTCCCATACATCAACCCACCACCACCATCTTGCATTATTGTGAGACATTTGTTACAAATTATGAAAGAATATTATCAACATCTTTCTACTAACCATAGTCCATATCTTATTTACATTTGGTGTATTTTTCCCCCAACCCACCCTGTTATTATTTTTTAAAATATGTTTTTATTACAGAAGTTGTGAACTTAAAAAACAATCATGCATATGTGTAGAATTCCCATACAATACCCCTTCATCAACACACCATGCCAAGGTGGAACATATGTTATGGATTATGAGATAATACCATCAGACTATTACCAGCAACCATGGTCCATAGTGTACATTTGGCACACTTTTTCTATACTTCCCTGCTACAACACAGTACATCTTTGGCACACATGCATAAATATTACAGTATTGCTGTTAATCACAGTCCATCTTCACACCAGTTGTAATTTACCATGCTTCTCCACATTCCCGCACCCTGCAATACTGATGTACATCTGTTCTAGCTCACCAAAGGACGTTCTTGCGTCTGTACCATGAACCACAATTCTCAACCTCTGAATAACAGTGAACCTCTGGGTTCACTGTGTTATTCAATCCCTAGATTATTGTCTACCTTTCTTTCAACTGATATTTACATCCCTAGACTACCCTTTCCAGCCATATTCCCATTTATAAACCATCTATTACTCACTATAATGTGTTACCATCAACTCTATATACATTTCCACACTTTTACAGTAATGGTTTTTGTTTTTTGGTTCTTGGTTTTTTTTTTGAGGTACCTGGATCAGGGATTGAACCCAGAGGAGGCCGATGCTCAACCACTGAACCACATTGGCTCCCCTGAGTTGACTCCCTCATCTGTTTACTGGTTGTTTCCTTGTTGTTTTTCTCATCGTTTGCTTGTTTGTTTGCTTGTTTGCTCATTATTGGTTGTTTTTATTTGCTCTTTGTTTTGCTTGTTGTTTTGCTCATTGTTTGATCATTGCTTGTTGCTTTTTTAGGAGACAGTGGGAACCAAACCTGGGACCTCCTATGTGGGAGGCGGGACACTTAGCTGCTCAAGCTACATCCGCTTCCCTCTCGTTTGTTTTTGCTCATTGTCCACTCATTGTTTTGCTTGTTGTCCTTTCTTTTTTTTCTTGTTGTCTGCTCATTGTTTTTGCTCATTGTCTGCTAGCTGTCCTTGCTTGACATCTGCTCGTTTTCTGTTGTTTGTCATCTTTAGGTGGCACCAGGAACTAAACCCAGGACCTCCCATGTGGGAGGTGGGCCTCAACTGCTTGAGGCACTTCTGCTCCCTACAGTAAAGTTAATCAAAACTTCTACATGCATTAAGCATCAATAGTCCTTTTCAGGCCTCCTCTTATCCCCTTTAAGAATCCATCACCTACCGCCAGGTCTTGAAGATGTTTTCCTAATTTTTTTCTAGGAACTTTATAGTTCTTGCTTTTATATTTAGGTCTTTAATCCATTTTGAGTTGATTTTTGTACAATGTGTGAGGTAGAGGACCTCTTTCTTTTGGCTATGGATATCCAGTTCTCCCCGAACCATTTGTTGAATAGACCGTTCTGCCCAAGTTGGTAGGTTTGACAGACAGGCTTGTCAAAAATCACTTGCCCATAAATGTGAGGGTCTGTTTCTGAACCATCAAGTAGATTTCATTAGTCTATATGTCTGTCTTAGGCCAGTACCATGTTGTTTTTACCACTGTAGCTAGGTAATATGATTTAAAGTCTGGAAGTGAGAGTCTTCCAACCTCACTTTTCCTTTAAAGATGTTTCTGGCTATTCAGGACCCCTTACCCTTCCAAATAGATTGAATAATTGTGTTTTCCATTTGTTTAAAAAATGCTGGTGAAATTTTTATTGGCATTGCTTTGAATTTGTATATCAGTTTGGATAGATTTGACATCTTAATGATATTTAGTCTTCCAATTCATGAGCATGGAATCTTCTTCAATTATTTAGGTCTTTTTAAAATTTCTTTTAACAATGCACTGTTGGGATGCAGATTTGGCCCAATGGATAGGGCATCTGCCTACCACATGGGAGGTCCAGGGTTCAAACCCAGGGCCTCCTGACCCATGTGATGAGCTGGCTCATACACAGTGCTGATACACTCAAGGAGTGCCGTGCCATGCATGGGTGTCCCCCGTGTAAGGGAACCCCATGTGTAAGGAGTGCACCTGTAAGGAGAGCCACCCAGCGCAAAAAAAAGTGCAGCCTGCCCAGGAATGGTGCCGCACACACAGAGCTGACACAGCAAGATGACACAACAAAAAGAGACATGGATTTCGGGTGCCACTGACAAGAATACAGGCGGACACAGAAGAACATGCAGTGAATGGACACAGAGAGCAGACAACTGGGGGGGAGGGGCAGGTGCAGAGAAAATAAAAATTAAAAAAATAAAAGAATGGGGAAAAATTTAAAAAACAAAAAACAATGTACTGCAGTTTTCTGAATACAAGTGCTTTACATCCTTGGTTAAGTTTATTCCTAAATATTTGATTCTTTTTGTCACTATTGTAAATGGAATTTTTTTCCTGACTTCTTCCTCAGATTGCGCATTACTAGTGTCTTTTAAAGTCTATTTCATGTGATATAAGTATAGCTATTTTGGCTTTTTAATTTTATTTATTTTTGGTTACTGCCTGTGTGGAATATCTTTTCCTAGCTTTTCACTTCCAGTGTCCTTGAGTCTAAGGTGAGTCTCTTGTAGAAGGCATATAGATGGCTCATAATTTCTTATCCATTCCACCAGTCTTTGTCTTTTGATTGGGGCATTTAGTCCATTAATATTCAATATTATTACTGTAAAGGCAGTTCTTACTTCACCCATGTTGACCTTTGGGTTTTATCTGTCATATTTTATTTTTACTAGTCTTTTGAGACTTTGTTACTTTTACTGATATAATCTTCATTTCTAGACTCTTACAGCCTCTCTCCCCTGTCTTTTCAGACTATAGCATGCCCTTCAGTATTTCTTGCAAGGTTGGTTTCTTTGTATAAACTCTCTCAGTTTCTGTTTATCTTTGAATATTCTAAACTCACCCACGTATTTGAAAGACATTCTTGCCAGATATAAAATTCTTGGCTGGAAGTTTTTTTCTTGGAGTATCTTAAATATATCATACCACTGCCTTCTTGCCACCATGGTTTCTGTTGAGAAATCAATACCTAATCTTATTGGGTATCCCTTGTATGTTATGAGCAGCTTTTCTCTTGCTGCTCTCAGAATTCTCTTTGTCTTTGGCATTTGACATTCTGATTATTATGTGTCTCAGAGTTGCTCAATTTGGATTTATTCAGAAAGGAGTAAATTGTGCTTCTTGAACACGGATATCTAAATCCTTCAGGAGGATTGGGAAATTTTCTACCATTATTTCTTCAAATATTAGTTCTGCACATTTTCCCTTCTCTTCACCTTCTGGGACACCCATGACACCTATGTCTGTACGTCTCTTGCTGTTATTTAGTTCCCTGAGACCTTGTTAAATTTTTCCATTCTTCATCTTATCTTTTGTATGGTCCCTTTTGGTGGCCATATTTTCAAGCTCACCGATCCTTTCTTCTGCCTCTTCAAATCTGCTGTTATATGACTCCGGTGTATTTTTTATTTCATTTATTGCACCTTTCTTACCAAAACATCTATTTTTCTATGTATGCTTTCAAATTCTTCTTTTTGCTTCCCCAATATCTTCTTAATATCCTTAATCTCTTTAGCCATCTCATTGAATTTATTAAGGAGATTTGTTGGAACATCTATGATTAGTTGTCTCAACTCCTTTATATCATCTGGAAGCTTTTCTTTCTCCTTTAACTGGGCCATGTCTTTCTGTTTCTTGGTAAGGGTTGTAATTTTTGTTGGTGTCTTGGCATCTGGCTTATTAGATGTGTTTATTCTGGCTGTAATTTCTCTCTTTAGGACTTTTTTTGCTCTTTCTCCTTGCTGGTTGTGTAGTAGGAGCCATGGATATAGTTGGTACTGTGAGCTATAGAGGCTGAAGGTACCCTCATTGCCCCAGGGACCGATGAAGCTTCACCCACATTTCTCCTTTGCCAGGGATGGGACAGAGCCACAGCCATGTGTACTAATCCAAGTCATGCAGGCCTAGACCCTTTGTGGTTGTCCAGGAAGCTTCACACCCCCTCCTTCCCTGCCTGGGGCGGGGATGGAGCTGCAGGTGTGGGCAGCAATTTAGCCATTCAGGTCCAAAATGACCGCAGTTGCTCAGGTAGACTGATGTATCATGCCACACCCCCACTCCCCCCAGGGTGTGGATGGACCTCTGGACTGCTCAACAATCTAATTCATGTGGGCTGAATGTGCCTTGAGAGGCTGAGAGAGTACTGTCCCTTCTTCCCTTTAGGAGGTGGAAACAGAACCACTGACACCCAACAGTTCAGTCCATGCAGGCCGAAAGTGCCTGCTGTTGCCCAGAGAGGCTGAGGAAACATCAGCCCCCTCCTATCCTATTAGGTGAAAGGCGTGGATCCACAGTGCCCAACAGTTCAGTCCCTGTAGGCCGGGAGTACCTGGTATTGCCTGGAGAGACTGAATATAGAGTCCTCCCTTCTATCCTGTTGTGTGGTGGGGGTCGATCCACAGTTACCCACCAGTCCAGGCTGTACAGGCCAAAAGTGCCTGCTGTTGCCCAGAAAGGCTGAAGAAACCCAGCTCCCCTCCTACCTTAATTGTGGGCAGGGATGGAGCTATAGGTGTCTGACTATTCATTCTGTGTGGGACAGAAACACCTGTAGTGACCCTGAGAGGCTGAGGAAATACAACTCTCCTCTTATCCTATTGGGGGACAGAGATGGAGTTACAGGTGCCTGAATATCCAGTATGTGTGGGCTGAAAGCACCTGTAGTTTCCCAGAGAGGCTGAAGAAACCCTAGCCCCCTCCTATCCTATGGGGTTGGATGGGTGGTAATGGAATTGAAGGCACTCAACAAATCAGTTTGTGGGGGCTGAAAATGCCTGCAGTTGCCTGGAGAGGCTGAGGAAACGCAGCTCCTCTCTGTAGGGATGGAGCCCCAGGTCTAACTATTCAGTTTATGCCAGCCAAATGTACCTGCAGTTAGCTGGAGAGGCTGGTGTAGTCCCACCAGCTTCCTCCCTGCCAGAGGTGGGGCTGGAGCCTAGGCTAGGACTGCAGTCCGATCTGGGTGGAAAGAAGCTGGTCCCTACCATCACTGTGATTTTCTGTCAGCCTAGCTTCCCTGCATGCTGGTGGCAGTCAAAATGGTGGCTACTGGCATCTTTCCCACTTGGACAGGTTCAAACTTTAGCTGTTCTTAGGATTATACTTTAGCCAGCCAAATTTACTAATCAGTAGCTGAAGTCGATGGCCAACCATCTCTTTCTCCCCTGTTTTGGGGAAATGGAGCTTCCAATTCCAGGTATAGAATAGCTCCTGAGGTGGCTTGCACTGCCATAGGAGAATGTGCACCAGCTTCCATGGCTTGGCCTGCAGTTTCCTGGAGAGGCTGGTGCAGGACCGCCCAGCTTCCTCCCTGCTGGGGAAGGGGTTGGGGCTTACCTTAGGCTAGGGCTGCAATCTGATCTGTGTGGAAAGAAGCTGGTCCTTATAGTCAACTGTGATTTTCAATCTTCCCTACTTCCCCTCATGCCAGGGGTGGAGTTAAAATGGCGGCTACTGGCCTCTTTCTGACTTGGATAGATTCAAACTTTAGCTGTTCTTAGGATTATACTTTAGCCAGCTAAATTTACTAATCAGTAGCTGAAGTTTGTACCCAACCGTCTCTTCCTTCCCCGTTTTTGGGAAATGGAACTTCCACTTCCAGCCATGGATATCTCCGGAGGCAGCTTGTACTGTCCGTGGAGGATGGGCACTGACCTCCATGGCATGGTGTGCTCTACTCACAAATCTTCTCTGCAGATGGGCAGTCTCCTCCTTCCATTCTTTCAAGGATGTTGCAGGATACTCTTCTGATCTCCTGGAGTCCCCAAACAGGTGCTTTAGATAGCTTTGGGTGATTACTAACTCTCCTGTAGCACAAGCTGTCTCTTGGGAGCTCCATACTTTGTTGCCATCTTGCTGGTTCCCTCATTATCCTTTTTTTTTTTTTCAAAGATTTATTTATTTATTTAACTCCCCCACCCCCACCCCGTCGTCTGTTCTCTGTGTCTGTTTGCTGCATCTTGTTTCTTTGTCCGCTCTTGTTGTCCTCAGCGGCATCCTCATTATCCTTTTAATGCCTGCAGTTTGTATAGTATACCCCCTCTTTCATTGTTGACATTGGTAATTTGTGTCTTTTCATATTTTTCTCTTTCTCAGTCTTGCTAGATGTTTATCAATTTGATCTTTCCTAAGAACTAGTTTTTGGTTTTATTTGACCTGTATTGTTTTTCTGCTTCGAATTTCAATGATTTCTGTTCTTATCTTTATTATTTCCTTCTTACTGCTTGCTTTGGGTTTACTTTGCTCTTTTTAGTTTATTAGGATCTTTATTACCTTTTGTTATTAGAAAATTATTATAAAAGTAAATAAATTAAGCAAGCACATACGACCATTTTCATTTCACCTAATGGAATAAGAATGACCTTGTTCTTCTCCTTCAAAGTTTATATCTAATTTTCCAAACACTTATGAGTTTCTCTGCTTTCTCCTCACTCTCCCCACTATGTTTGGAGAATCATACACATATACCCATGATATTCTTTCTATTTCAAGTTAATTCTCATTTATATTAAAGATGTTTAATAAAATGTTTTAAATAAATATTAGGAGTTGCAAGATTTACAAAGTGAAACTAGGACTAAAGGGGCCACCTGACATTATAACTAATAGATTAGATAATTTTATTAGGAATGACAGTGTAAGAACTCTGAAGAAGACCCTCTTTGCCATACAAGGAATGAGAACATGGGCAAATATTCTCGAAATCAACTCTTTTCAGAACTCTGAAAATTAACCAAAGACATGCAATAACCCAGGAAGCACATATTCAAGAAAAGCTAATTCTTGGTTAAGAACAGTGAACATTGTGGCATTTTAACATGCCCTGTTCCCATCCACTTCTAACAAATCCGTGATAGCCTTGAAATCCAACATCCCACATTTCACAGTGAAAGCTAGCAGCCTAGCAGTCACTGGAGAAGTCAGAATGGAATTGGAGCTCTTTAAAAACCCATTCACAGAGAACTGACATTATTTGATCTGTCTGAATGTTCCCTGGAAAACCTCACTGTTTTTCCCACAGGTACATTTGTTGAAAACAATCAGTGTCAGTTGTTTACCATTGCACTGCCTGAGGTGGCAATCACATTTGGGGGAAAAATAAACTAAAAAATTTAAAACGAAAATCTGAGGCATGAGATAATGGGGAGGGAAATGGTTGGGCTCTGGAAGCTCTAATATATTCCTTGGAATCTAGAATCCGTAAGGCTATGTGGATACCAAGGGCTGTCTGCATGTTTAGGAAAGACTTTGAAGGCCTTAAGTGCTCATTTCTAGCTACCTAAAGGCTCTTCACAAGTAGGAAGTGAAGGCAAAGGCAGAATTGTCAACAGCAGTGAGAAGTGGGAGGGCAGAGGAGAGAATCTGATTTCCAGAGTTGCCTCATTATATATACTATTTAAAATGTCCATTTTACAACAAAAATTATGAGAGGCACAAAGAAATAAGAAAGGTATCCCATAAACTGGAAAAAAGTCAATTGAAACTGTTCCTAAGGAAGTTCATATATTGGATTTATTAGACAAAGACTTATTTACTTTTTTTTTAAGATTTATTTTTTATTTCTCTCTCCCCTTCCCCCCCCAGTTGTCTGCTCTCTGTGTCCATTCTCTGTGTATTCTTCTGTAACCACTTCTATCCTTATCAGCAGCACCGGGAATCTGTGTTACTTTTTTGTTGTGTCATCTTGTTGTGTCATCATTCCATGTGTGCGGTGCCATTCTTAGGCAGGCTGCACTTTCTTTTGCTCTGGGCGGCTCTCCTTACGAGGCGCACTCCTTGCACGTGGGGCTCCCCTACGTGGGGGTCACCCCTGCATGGCATGGCACTCCTTGCGCGCAACAGCACTGCACATGGGCCAGCTCCATACAAGTCAAGGAGGCCCGGGGTTTGAACTGTGGACCTCCCATGTGGTAGGCAGATGCCCTATCCATTGGGCCAAGTCTGCTTCCCTAGACAAAGACTTTAAATCAGCTTTTTAAATATGTTCAAAGAGCTAAAGGAAACCAAATCTAAAGAACGTATCAGAATCATGTCCGACAACATAGTGAATACCAATAAAGATATAGAAATTATACAAATGAACCAAATGGAATTTCTGGAGTTGAAAAGTATAATTGAAATTTTTTGAAAAAATCACTGAATTGGCTCAAGAGCAGATTTTAGCAGGCAGAAGAAAGAATCCTTGAGTTTGACTATAGGTCAGTTGAAATTATCCATTCTGAGGAACAAAGAAAAAATAATTGAAGTAAAATTTAAAAAGTCTTCAGAGACCTGCACGACACCATTGAGAGTACCAGTGTATGTATAACAGAAATCTCAGAAGGAGAGGAGAGAGATTGAAATCAACAGAAAGACTACTTGAAGAAATAATGGCTGAAAGCTTCCCATTTGAGTGAAAACATTAACCTACACATTGGAGAAGTTCAACAAACTTCAATAGGATAAACTCATTGTGATCTGTACTGTGACAACAATAAAGGCAGAATCTTGAAAGCAGTAAGAAAGAAGTGACTGGTCACATACAAGGGATCTGGAATAAAATTAATAACTGATTTCTTATCAAATCATATAGGTCAGAAGGCAGTGGGATGACATATTCAAAGCACAGGATGAAAAAGACTATCAACCAAGAACTCCCTATAGAGCAAAACTGCCATTCAAAAATAAAGGATAAATTAAGGCAATCTCTGATAAACAGAAACTCAGGGAATTTCACTAGTAGATCTACCCTACATGTAGTACTATAGGGAATCTTTCAGGCTGAAATTAAAGCACATTACATAAAAACTTAATTCCACATGAAGAAATAAAGAACACCAATAGAGCTAATTACATAGGTGTTGTGGCAGAGAGAGGATTTGGTGATCGCAGTATTGAAGACCAGGATGTGAGACTCTTGAGAAGGAAGATTTATTAACGGCTGGCTGGGCCTAGTGGACTTATGTCTAAAGACTGAGCCCAGAGCAGGGTATTCAGGTTGCTTTTATACAAAAGAGTACGGAAAAAGTGGGGTTAGGGAGCATTTGATAAGAAAGATTTATGTTTCGGCTTCTCAGAGCTTGGGGGCTTCCCGGACACTAGATAAGCTTCAGTTCACACATAGCCCAGATCCCTTAATTGGCCCTCCAGAAACTGGCCAGATATATTACAGACATAGGAGACTCCTTGAAACTGGCAGATGGTTGTATGGCCCTTACAGGTATAATGGCTATGATATATTAATGTGTTATTGATATGGGCGGCCTCTGTTCACACCTGCTGGATACATGGCTCACACTCTGTGGTCCCAACCCTAGACCAAGGGAGAGTCAGGGTTAAAATTAGGGGGAGTAGGCAATGGGACATTTCTAACCGAGGTTGGACTGGACTTTTGATCTTCAGCTGTGCGTAGACCAAAATCAGCTTCCGGGGTGTGCTTGGAGCAGAGCTTGTTGTTCTGTCCTCAACCTTTAGCCGTGTGGACCATTCAGCTTCCGGGGTGTGACTGGAGCAGGGCTTGGCATTTTGTTCTTTTTAAGATGAGTTTGGTTGAGTTGTGGGTGTCTGGAATACAGGTCTAAGACTTTGGGGCAACTCGTTTGACCCGGCTATGGTGTGATTTCAGTCACCTTAACTGCAGTGGGGGTGGATAAAAGGATCCTCACCATTGAGGGGTTAGTGGGTCTAATTTCCAGTCTTTGACCCAGACTTCATCTCCTGGTCAGTACGGGTGTATGAAGCTGCTTAGGCTATTGGGGTCCTTTCTTGGACCCAGTCATCCAGGTTTTGTAGAATTTTTCCTAAGCTGATCATTTGCTGAGCTATTGATAAGTTCCCTTTTTCTCTGAGATCCCTTTCTATATTTCAGATTAAGGTGGGGAGGCCTCTCAAAGAGGATTTCATAAGGGGTCAGGCCACCTAGCTTTTGGCTGGGGCTGGCTTGAACTTGGAGGAGGGCACTCAGGAGTCCTTGCAGCCATGTTAGTCCAATTTCTTGGCAGATTTTGGCACTGTAAGTCTTTATCATGTGATTGATTTGCTCTACTTTTCCTGAGCTTTGAGGGTGATAAGCAGTGTGCACTTTCCATTGGATGTGCAGTGCTTTGGCATCTTATGGGTGATCTTGGAGATGAAGGCGGGTCCGTTGTCGGAGCCAATTGAGAGGGGTAGCCCATAGCAAGGGATGATTTCCCTGAGCAGAACTTTGACCACTTCCTCTGCCTTCTCAGCTCAAGTGGGGAAGGCTTCCACCCAGCTGGAAAAGGTGCATACCTGGATGGCATTTTGGTGAAATCAACTACTAGTTCTTTGAGAGGCACGTTGCCGATTTGCTGGATTCCTGGGGCTCCCATGGATTCTTGGTGAGGGTTGTGTTTTGCACATGTCACACATTGCTGGCATACGGCATGGGTGATAGCCACTAGACTTGGGATGTAGAAGAATCTTTCTAATACTTCTTTAAGGTGGGTTTTTCCTAAGAGTGTCCCTTCATGGTAGTCTTGTACCACGGTTGTGGCTAATATTTGGGGCACGACTGTTCTGTGATTGGGTAGTGACCACCATCCATCCGTTCCCTGAGTCCTGTTCTCAGTGAGTATCCATTCCTTTTTAGCCTGTGTTATATTGAGGCATCTGATAATTTAGAGGCTGAGGAATGAGTGCCTGCTGCGTGTACTGGAGTTTTCAGTAGTTTAAAGGTTGGAAAACAAGGGCAGCCGCCAAACTTTCAGGTGGCTGCCCCTCGTGTGCCACTCTTTTTGCTTCAACATCTGCCCTCTGATTCCCTTGAGTGACAGGGCTGTGGCCTGTCTGGTATCCCTTGCAGTGGATCATGGCCACTTTGATGAGCTCCCAAACTGCTTCTAGTAGTTCCAGAATCTGTGTGCCACATTTAATATCCTTTCCTCCTGACTTAATGAGTCCTTTTTGCTTGTATAAGGCTTCATGTGCATGAGGGTACAGAAGGCATATTTGGAATCTGTGTAGATGTTAACCTTGGCCCCAGCCGCAAGTTGTAGGGCTTGGGTGAATGCAATGAGTTCAGCTTTTTGGGCCGAGGTGTTATCCGGGAGATGCTGGGCTTCTACTGGGGTGTCAGAGGTTACCACAGCATATCCCGCTCGCCGATTACTGCCTTGAACAAAGCTACTTCCATCTGTGAAGAACTCCATGTCGGGATTTGGTAGTGGCTGATCTTGGAGGTCCAACCTGCTGGAACACACTTCTTGCAGTGTCTGGAGGCAGTCATGGGTTGAACTCCCAGGAGAGATTTTTTTTTTATCCCCCCTTGTGGCTTTTTTTTTTTTTTTTTTTTGCATGCTGCCTGCTCTCTGTGTCCATTTGCTGTGTGTTCTTCTGTGTCTATATTTATTTTATTTTATTTCTCCTCCCCCCTTGCAGCTTGCTTGCTGTCTGTTCTCTGGGTCCATTGGCTGTGCGCTCTTCTGTGTTTTTGCTTGTCTCCCCTTTTTTGTTGCATCACCTTGCTGAGTTGGCTCTCCGTGGCACCTGCGGGCTGGGCGGCGCTCCACAGCATGTGGGCGAGCCTGCCTTCACAAGGAGGCAACTGATTGAGTCACAGCTGTTTCCCTCCCAGCAGAGTTTTTATAAGTTCCAGTTGGATGGAGGGATTTTCACATATTAGGGTTTGATATTTAACCAGGCAGCTCTTAGTAAGCCAGTGTGTTCCTTTGGCTTCTAAGACTGTGACCACCATATCCGGAACCCAAACAATCATAGGTTGCCCAAGAGTTAATTTCATGGCTTCTAGTGTTAGCATTGCTACAGCAGCTACAGCTTGTAGGCACAAGAGCCATCCTTGGGCTATAGTGTCCAGTTATTTGGATAAGTAGGTTACAGGTCTTTGCCAGGAACCCAGGTACTGAGTGAGTACTCCTACTGCAATGCCCTGGTGATTATGGATGTAGAGGTAGAATGGTTTACTGAGATCTGGAAGCCCAAGGCTTGGTGCTTCCATTAGGGCCTGCTTGAGAGCAGTGAAAGTGTTTTTCTGTGGGCTCTCCCAGAGCAGGGGTTCACAGTCTCCCCACTTTGTGGCTTCATACAAAAGGCATGTAAGGACTCCAAAATTGGGGATCCAAATATGGCAGAATCCAGCCGCTCCAAGGAATTCTCGTAACTTTCGGTGAGTGTTTGGTTCAGGGATCCTGCAGATTGCCTCTTTTCTTTCAGGTCTCAATTCACGGGGCCCCTGTGCTGTTCTGTAACCCAAGTATTTGACTTGAGGCAGGCAGGTTTGGGCTTTTCTTTTGGACACCCGATAACCTTTCTCTTGCAGATGCTCTAAGAGGGTGTGGGTTCAGCTGGCACAGTTTTGGTAGGTGGGACTTCCGAGGATGAGATCATCTACATATTAGAGGAGGAAACAATTATGGCTTTTTGGCCCAAAGGACTTAAGATCTTTGGCCAGGGCTTGTCCAAAAATAGTGGGCGCATTTTTTAATCCCTGAGGGAGCTGTGCCCAGGTAAGTTGTTGCTTTCGCCAGAGCTCAGATCATAAAGGTGAAGATTGGTTGACTTTGGGGTACCACCAGAATGCAGAAGAAAGCATCCTTGAGGTCCAGGCATGACAAGTAGGCTGCCAATGTGGGTATCAAGCTGAGGAGAGTGTAAGGGTTGGGGACCGCTGGATATAGGGTCACTACTGCTGAGTTGACCACTTGCATGTCCTGGACCGGGTGGTAATCCCCATTGGCCTTTCTGACTGGGAAGGGTGGGGTATTCCATGGGGACTGTCATGGCCTTAGTATGCCTTTGTTCAGCAACCTTGGAATACGTAACCTTTCTTTCTTTCTTGAGCTTCATGTGGAATGGGATATTGTTTTATGCTTACTGGGCTGGCAGTGGGCTTTATTTCAACAACAATTGGGGGTATAGCATCTGCCATCCCTGTTGGATTTCCTTCTGCCCATACTTCGGACACATCTTCAAAGGGGCATGATACAGCCATGAATTGGCCGGCTTCAGTGAGGCAGAAGAGTCTCCATTCTTCCTGCAGAGGGAGGGTTAGTGCCACTTTTGGAGGCTTTGGTGGTCCAAATGTTAGCATGGATTGGCCCATGGTGGCAAAGGTAATCTGAGCTTGTAATTTAGACAGCAGATCCTGACCCAGAAGGGGGACTGGGCATTCTGGGAGATAACAAGAACTTGTGAGTGACTTCTTTGCCCCCAGTGTTACAGGTTCTGGTTTGGAGGAAAAACCGCTGGGCGCTCTTACCAGTTGCCCCAATGATGGCTTGCCCTTTTGATAATGGCCCAACTGGCCTGATCATTACAGAGTATTGAGCTCCAGTGTCGACCATCATGTGTATACTGTGGCCCCAAATTTGGACTCCGACCATAGGCTCCGCGGGGCTGAGAGAGTAGGAGCCCGGTCTGTCCTAATCGTCATCATCAGAGCCCTCTATTCCCACAAGTCTGATGAATTGATTTGCAGGCTTTCCTTCCGAATTTTTGCGAACCCAGTGTTTAGTTTGTGGTGCCTCGTTTGCTTTCCTGGCTAATGTTTTGGCCATCTTTTTGGAAGCGATGGAGTCGAGTGGTCTGTTGGGGCACTTCTGCTTCCAGTACCCTTCCTCCTTGCAGTATGCACACTGATTTCATCCTTGGGGTAGGCGGCCCCTCCTTGGGGCAGGGGCATCCCAGTTCACACTCCTTGACACGGGAGCTTTCTTTCTTTCGACAGTTGCTGCTGCGAGAAGGTCTGCCTTCTTTTTCATTTTCCAGTTTTCCTCCCTCTTGGTTTCTACATTGTGGTTGATGTTGATTTTGGTGGCTGCCTCCATGAGCTGGGAAATGTTCTTACCGGCGAACCTGTTTAACTTCTGTAGCTTTCTTCGAATGTCAGCCTGTGATTGGGACACAAATGCTGCATTGACCATTGTTTGGCTTTCGGGACCTTCTGAGTTGAAGGGTGTGTATACATTACACACCTTGCACGGTAGAACTGAGCAGGACTTTCATCGAGAGTCTGCAGGACCTGGGCAGTTTTAGCCATGTTTACTGCCTTACAATTACAGCTTTGAACCCTTCGACTAAGGCTCTGTGGAAGGTTTCCAGTCCGTTGGGTCCAGTTGCGTCATTGGGATCCCATTGGGGGTCATCATCTGGGAAGTATGTGCGGACATATTGGTCACTTTCTAAGGTTCCCACAAGTGGATGCTCTTTGAGCCTGGTTAGGGCTCCTTGTGTGACTCATGTTCTTTCCTCAAAGTTGAGTAAAATAATGAGTTGTTTGCAGTTGGCCCAGGTGGGTCTGTGGGTTTGCATGATGGACTAGAAGAGATCTGTCACGGCCTGAGGCTTTTCCGAGTATGATGGGGTGTGACTTTTCCAGTTCAAGAGGTTAGTGGTAGGGAAGGGTTGTTATATGAACATTCGGTTTTCTCCTTGGACCTGGCCATTGGCATCAAAATAGATTGGAGCTCGAATTTCATGGAGAGGTAGCTGTAGGTGGCCCTCTCCCTGTAGTACCTGTTTCCGGGGATCCCCATGGTCTGAGTTGTTGTCTCTTGGGGGCTCCTTCCTGACTGACTGTCGGCACTTGTGCCTGGGAATACGGCACTATGCCACCGGGGCCTGAGATTGGTGGAGGCAGCGGCTACAGGGGTGATGGGACGGTGCTACTTAGAGAAGGTGGCTGTGGTGGTGATCAGGCTACTCTACTTAGGTGAGGTACCTCTTCCTCACTCCTCGGCACTGGCCCTGTAGGAGTAATCGCATAAAGCAGTGAGAGGTGATCTTCATCTGGCTCCTTTAGCATGGGTGGGTTGGGAGTAGATTTCTGGTCCACTTTTCTAGACCTTTCATAAGGCGCTTGTTTGACCCGGTCACCTGGACAGCACCCCTGGGCCTTTGTATCAGGCAAATCCTGACTTCTTTAGTAGTGCATTTCTTTAACCAGGATGGACTTTGACTCACAGTGTCCTGTCAGGCATCGATGTATGGAAACTGGTCAGGGTGCCCTGGGTTTCCGGTCACCATGTCATAAACCTTACAGATGATCTGGGGGTTGAAGTTGCCCTCCAGGGCCCAGCCTATGCTGAAAGTTGGCCATTCTAGCTCACAAAGGATCCTGAGTTTTCCTGGTTGAAACTTTATGCCATGTACATCTCTATGGAGTGCCTGGGGAAAGTTTTTCAGCATGCAACCTAATGGGGTCTTACTCTGTGTGTTTCCCATGCTTTCACCCTGTGTCGGTGCTGCGCAACACTCATTCAATTCTTTGGCTTTGTCCATTTACAGCTACTTCCCTCCACTGCCTATAACTATATGAGGTTGCTATAGAACCATGGACTGGGACTCTGCACTCATCCCACAAAGGTTCTTTGCGTCTCACTCGGTCTCCACAATCACATCCATACAACCACCCTCCTTCCTTTTCTTTCTCAGACCTAGAGAAGATGGTTTCCTCCCAAACTCCTGGGAGTATTCAGGTCTTCTTGCGAGGTGATCAGGCTCCTCTTTTAACTTTCAGAGTCAGGCTTTTTCTATACTATGCTCCGGGGGACTTACCCGTCTGGTGTGCAGAGCTCCTCTGCTTCATTTTCAGGGTTTCCTTCAAACCCTTGGGTGCCTCTGGTTTCTTCCAGGAGGGCTCTGGTGGAGTCTACAACCTCTCTCTGGACTAAAGGGGTCCAGGGCGCCCTGGGCCAGGGTTCACCTGGGCCCTCCCAGCTTCCTTGGAGGCATCCGAGAGGGGCAACTAAACGTTGCCGTCTCTGGCCTTTGCAGCAATCCTGGACGAGCCGTCAAAAATGTTTGGCAAAGAGAGGATTCGATGATCGCAATATTGAAGACCAGGATGTGAGAATTCTCTGAGAAGGAAGGTTTATTAACAGCTGCCTGGGCCTAGCAGACTTATGTCCAAAGACTGAGGAGCCCTGAGCAGGGTTTTCAGGTTGCTTTCATATAAGAGAGAATGGAAAGAGTGGGGTTAGGGAGTGGTAGTAGGAAGCATTTGGCATGAAAGATTTATGTTTCGGCTTCTCAGGGCTTGGGGGCTTCCTGGACACTAGATAAGCTTGAATTCACACACAACCCATATCACTTAATTAGCCCTCCGGAAACTAGGCAAGCTTGAATACCTATACAGAGCCTGTATCATGGGTAAATATAAAAGGTAATATATGGGAATCCCCTATATATTTTTCTCTATATTTTTTAATGTAATATTTTGTGTGATCTATGTATCTTTTAAAAATAAAACATTAAAAAAAGAAAAAAAACTATAAATGTTTTTTGTTTGTAAGTTTTATTCTTCTAGCTTTAAAAGACTATTGTATAAAACAATAGTTATAAATCTTTGTTGATGGACAGACAATGTATAAAAGTGTAATTTAATCAGGAACAAGACAAAGATTTAAAAAAAAATTTTATTCCGCACCCCCCCCCGCCCCAGTTGTCTGTTCTCTATGTCTATTTGCTGCATGTTCTTCTTTGTCCGCTTCTGTTGTTGTCAGCGGCATGTGAATCTGTGTTTCTTTTTGTTGCGTCATCTTGTTGTGTCAGCTCTCCATGTGGGCAGCGCCATTCTTGGGCAGGCTGCACTTTCTTTCATGCTGGGCAGCTCTCCTTATGGGGTGCACGCCTTGCACGTGGGGCTTCCCTACACAGGGGATACCCCTGCGTGGCATGGCACTCCTTGCACGCATCAGCACTGCACGTGGGCCAGCTCTACACGGGTCAAGGAGGCCCGGTGTTTGAACCGCAGACCTCCCATGTGGTAGATGGATGCCCTAACCACTGGGCCAAGTCCATTTCCCAAGACAAAGATGTTAATTCTCACTGTTTTTATTCAATATCATACTAGAGATTCTAGCCAGGACAATTGTCAAGGAAAAGGCATCCATATTGGAAAGAAAGAAGTAAAACTCTTGTATTTACAAATGACATGACCTTGTATCCAGAACTCTGAGGAATCTTCCCCAAAACAATTAGTTCTAATAAATAAGTTCATAAAGGTTGCCAGATACATGGTCAATTTACAAAAATCATGTCTGAGAGTAACTTTTTCCATATTAGGTTTGTTGGTTGATTTGTAGATTTTAGTCAGAAAAAGGAATATGTGGAGAGCAGCCTATGAAAATTGGCCAATGACTGGGAGTTATGACCAGTACTATCTCAAATTGCACTGCAGAGGTGACTAGCCATCATGGAGGAGGCTTTGGTAGTGACTGGAATTCTTAGAGATTTATAAAGAGGTTTTGGTAGGAAGTAAAGTAGTTTTCAAACTGCAGGTCAAAACCCACCAATTTATAGCAATTTAGTGGTTTATAACAAATTTTGTTTTTTACATTTTTTTAAAAATTTTTATTGTCTTTTTTTAAAATGATAAATAGATCACACAAAATGTTATATTAAAAAACTAAGAGGTTCCCAAATACCCCACTCCTACACCCCGTACTCCACCCATATCAACATCCCCTTTCATCAGTAAGGTACATTCATCGCATTTGGTGAATACACCCTGGAGCACTGCCACACCCCATGGACCATAGTTTATATTGTAGTTCACACTCTCCCCTAGTCCACCCAGTGGGTTATGGCAGGATAAACAGTGTCCTACATCTGTCCCTGCAGTATCATTCAGGACAACTCCAAGTCCTGGAAATGCCCCATATCACACCTCAGCAACTCCCGTGGCTGCCGTCTCCACATTAATGATACAATTTCTTCCATTACTAGAGTCACAACAGTTCTATAGTAGAATACCAGCAAGTCCACTCCAGTCCATCTTATATCCCTCCATCTTGTTGGGCCCTGGCTCCACTCCACCTCTAAATCAAGAGGGGGCTTAGATCCCACAGGGTGGATGGATGTGATTATCCTGCTTGCAGTTGTTGGCACTCTCATGTAACCAATTTTTTAAAAAAATTCCAATGAAATTTTTAAAACTCAGAATACATTGCATAGTGAAAGCATTATATCATGATAATTTTGATAATTATGTATCTATAT
Source organism: Dasypus novemcinctus (assembly GCF_030445035.2). Taxonomy (NCBI): domain Eukaryota; kingdom Metazoa; phylum Chordata; class Mammalia; order Cingulata; family Dasypodidae; genus Dasypus; species Dasypus novemcinctus. Next base: position 151,217,825 of record NC_080673.1, on the reverse strand, counting down.
ACACACACATACCTGTACTGTATTACAACATTAAATGTACTTATTGTGGATGATAGTAAAAACATTTTGAAAAACATTCATCTGGTAGAAAGAGTATTAGTAATTATGGAAAAACATGTTCTTAAGATATGTATATTTATTATTAATGTGAAGTTGATTATTGAATGAAAAGTGTGGTTATTGTTCCTTCATCCAATAGTTGTAATATATATTTCATGTTTTTATTTTCATGTATGCCCTTCAGTGATAACTTGATAAAATATTCTCTTCAAATCCCTGATCCTTCTCCCCGGATATTACGACTCTCAAAAGTGAAAGGCATAGACCCAAACTATGTTCCTCCAAAAGACGTAAGTGTGCCAGAAACAGTTTCTTATTGACTTTGTAACAGTTCCTGCTTATTTTCTCCTTTCATCTAATGGTGACCTTTTCTTACTACCTCCACTATGCCTAGTGTGTCACTCAGTATTTGATCAGAGAAGCAGAACCACTATGAATTTTATATAAATATAAAATAAGGACTTTATTACAGGGATTAGGCTTGAACAACTGTGGGAGCTAGTGGAGAAGTCTGTGGAAGTCTCTTTCAATGACTGAGACTTAGGTCTGGTTATAGACCTCGAACCACTGAGAGATGGTAGGGATAGGGCCTGAGTGCAATCAGCATTTCCCTAGAAGGCATCTACCTCACAGGAGGCCATTACAAGTTCTTCAGGGAAGGGGAACCTTACCTCCTCAGAGAGGGGACGCAGGGCTAATTCTAATGGTAAGAAATTCTCAGCATTATTTAGGGGTTTAAAGTCCCCAGCTTCACTGGAATGTGACATATATCCCTATTCCAATTTTCAAGGTCCCACTCCTTCCCAATCATAGCCCTAACTTTAACATAAATGACCATAAAGTTTTGAAAACCCAATTTACAATGTAATTCCAGCCACCCATGGAGTTAGATTTTGGACTTGGTTTTCAGAATTTTGGGCCCTGACTATAAAGCGTTTTTTTTAGGGCAGTCAGAGAAGCTTTCTGGTGCCTTACTTGAAATTTAAGGTGGGAATTTCAAGTCCTGAGGAGATAATTGTCTTTCCTCAACTTCCTTAGAAGCAACCAAACAACCCCATTTTATGCCTTTATTTTCACTTAAATGTTCTCTGGCAGCAAGTGCTTTGTCACCCAAAGGCTTGCATTCTGTTTTGCCACCACATGCCATGGACTACCAGTGCCTTTTTTTCCCCCAAACTACTGTCAATGGGAACATTAATATCTTTACATCTGAACAACTCTAGTAACCTAGAACCAGTACAGAGAACCCATCCTTTAAGTTCTGATCTAGTTATTTATTACTGCATACCAAACAACCCCTAAACTTAGTGGCATAAAACAATACACACTTTATTATGCTCAAGGATTCCATGAATCAGAAATTCTGACAGGCCAGCCTCAACTAGGAAATCTCTAAAGACCACAGTGTCTCAAATGGTAGAGTGCTAGAATCATCTGGATGCTCCTTCCCACCTATGGCACCTAGACTGAGATGCCTTGAAGACTGGACTCAGTTGGGACTAACTTCAGGAGCACCTGCATGTACCTTCTCCATGTGGACTGGGCCTCTTTGAACATGGTAGCTGTGTTCTGAGAAGAAGCATCTAAAATGGAATGGCCCGAGGGTGAGTGTTCCAAGAGAACCGGGTGGAAGCTGCATGGTTTTTTAAGATAGCCTTGGAAATCACTGCAGACATACTCTGTTGACTGATGCAATTACAAGTCTGATCAGATTCAAGGGGGCTGGAGCACAATCCCACCTCCCAATCAGAGAAGTGTTGAAGAATTTATATCTACTTTTTAAAAAACTGTCACATCCAAGGATGTGAGTCTTTTGCAATCCTTGAGCATGGGTTTTGTATGCAGAAAAGCGTATTCAGAGGTATGCTCTTGATTTAAATAATTATCAACTCTGAAAATTACAAATTTAAAAATCTATTTCTTTTAGTCTAAAGTTCGACTTGCAAGTTTTATTTATTTATAATTCTAGTGGTTTTAACAATGATTTTTAAGAGTCCTGAATAATGTTTGAATGGGACTGTATAGCATAGTGAACCCTATTGCAAATGATGAGTGTGGTTAATAGTACAAACCAAAGAGTGTTTTTCCATGAATCAGAACAAATGTACATTGATATTACATGATGTTAATAATAGAGTAATATCTGAACTAAAATGCACCTAAAGCAAACTTTGGACTATAGTGAATAGTAATATACCAATATTTTTTCATCAATTGTTAAAGAAAAAAAAGAGAATTATCCTAGGTGACAGAAACCTGTATAGTGTTTGATTTGGTTTCTAAACTTAGTTAATTATATAACTTCAAAAATGTAAATATTTAGAAGTATATTATATTTGGTTTAAGTACTTCAACCATCTACATAATAAAAATAAACTTCTCAAATGTCAAATAATTATTTTTAAATCTAATACTTTATTTAACTTATAAATACGGTGAACCTGACTTTTAAAAGATCTTCTAATATTGAACATAAACTTGATTTAAATTTAATATAATTCAAATTTCATCAATTGTTGCACACACTCTTTTTTAAAAAAATGGCAATTTTATTGAAACATATTAATAAAGCATATACTTCATCCAAAGTGTGTAATCAATGGTATTTGATATAATCACATAATTGTGCATTCATCACTTCAATCATTATTAGAGCATTTTCATTATTTCAAGGATAATAATAAAATTCATCACCTTTCAATCTGTTTCCCCTGCTGTACATAGGTGCTATTTATGCCTATTTGTTATTTATTTATTTTAAAGCAGTATTATTAAGATATATTCACATGTAATCTATCCAAAGGCACACACTAACTTGTAACACAAAATATTGATTCTATAATTTCAAATCTTATTTTTTTTCACAGTTAGTTGAAGAATATAAATCTTGCCAGAGTTATAAAACAAAAATCACATGCCCCAAGAAAGAAGCCAAGTTACTATCACAGTTATTTGAGGTTACTTATCACTAGAGACTTTGGCTGGATGACCTGGAGCAAGAATTTTCATCTCTGTGACTATCATACTTAGCCCCATTTTTATAGTAATGTTGTCAGAGACTATAAAATTTGAAAAGAATTTGTTCTCATAGCTCACTTAGCCCCTGGCTACTTACAGATGTCTGCAACTCCTACCCAAGCTAATCAGTTTGTTTCAATATTTTAAATCTTTGATGCTTAAGACTCTTAAGTCCAACAGATACTTTTAAGTATTATCCATTCAAATTTTGAATATCTCACATGGCCTTGTCTGACTTGCTGTCCCAGATTATGAAGTCATTTTGTGGACATGTCCCTCCCCTGGCTCATTCTTAATCTGATTATTTTCTGAGAAGAAAAATTCTACAAATATAATTACTGGATCAAGGGTATGAAAATTTTTGAGATGATTCATATAAAATCTCAAAATGTGCTAATAAAAAAATTTGATTTACATACTCAATTGTTTTATTTGGTCTGCCTTCTTCACAGCACCCTTGACAACATTATTTATTTTATAAAATATTAATTTTGTAATGAAAATAACATCTCATTAATAAAAACACTTTCACTTTTCTGATTATCAATAAGTTCAAAGTTTCCCACATTTACTTACTATGTGTATTTTTGTTTTGTAAATTTATCAATTCATAGCTTTATTTCTTTTTCTAATGGCCTGTCAATTTTTTATAGATTCATGGAATTTATTTACATATTAGGGATATTAAGTCTTTATCTCTTATATGTCTTGTAAATCTTTTCCCCAGCTTTTAATTTGAAAATTTTGAGTTATAGTTTATATAAAATGCATAGATCTTACATGCATAGTCCAATGAGTTAACAAATGTGTATGTCCATGAATTAGCAATCTAAATCAAGATATAAAACATTTCCATAATTCCAAAAAGTCTCCTCAGTACTGTTTCCAGTCCATTCTTGCTTTGCTCCCCAGAGGCAACTGATGTTCATATTCTTATTACCATAGATTACTTAAAAAAAAAAATTAATGTAAGCGGAATCATACAATTTTTAAAAGATTTATTTATTTCAACACACACACACCCATTGTCCTACACTCTCTGTCCCTTCACTGTGCATTCTTCTAGTTACTTGTCTTCTCTTTAGGTGGCACTAGGAACCATTCTGGGACCTTCTGGAGTGGGAGAGAGGTGCTCAATATCTTGCGCCACATCAGCTCCCTGGTCTTCTGCATCTCTTGTTGTCTCTCCTCTATGTCTCTTTTTGTTGCATCATCTTGCTTCGCCAGCTCTCCTCTTGGGCCAGCACTCCTGCACAGGTCAGCTCGCCACGTGGGCCAGCACTCCATGTGGGCCAGCTCTCCATGCTGGCCAGCTTGCCTTCACCAGGAGGCCCCAGCTATTGAACCCTGGACCTCCCATATGGTAGACGGAAGCCCAATCACTTGAGCCAAGATACATACTCTTTAGTGTCTGGCTTTTTTGCTCAACACTGTTTTTGAGATTCATTATTTTATTGTATGATTGAATGTACCAGTAGATTATTCCTTTTTATTACCAGGTAGTATTTCAATGTGTAACTGTAGCACTTTTTTTTTTTTATCCATTCACGTTTGAGGGATGTGTCTTGTTTGGCACTATTATGAATAAAGTTGCTATGAACATTCATGTACAGATATTTTAGTAGGCATATGTTTTCATTCCTTTGGGTAAATATCTATCCAACGGTCAGAGGGCAGATATATATTTAGTTTTATAAGAAAATGATAAAATATTTTCCAAAGTGATTGTGCCATATTTTTACTCTGCAGCAAAGTATGAGTGATCAGATGCTTCATAGGCTTGCCAACATTGGACATTATGAATTTTAACCATTTTTAGTAAGTCATAGTGATAATCTCATTCTGGTTTTAATGATGACTAATCATCCAGGATGACTAATGATCTTGCATGCCTGTCATTTGCTTGCTGACCATTTGTGTATCTTCTTTTGTCTTTTAGCTAGTGGGTTGTTTATTTTGGAGTTTTGCTTTATTTTTGGTTTTTTTTTTGGTAGATTCCTTAGGGTTTTCTACATACACATCATGTTGTTTATGAATAGAGAATTTTTCTCTTATTGAGGCTTTGCCCAATTTTTAAAAGTAGGTTTTAAAATTTTTATTAATATGTAAAAGTTTTTTATATATTGTAGATATATGTCCTTTGTCAGGGTTATGTATTTGTAAGTATTTTCTTCTGGTGTATGCCTTACTGTGGCAGTTCAAGATTATTTATGAATCCCAAAGAGAGAGATTATGTTTGTAAACGAATCTGTTCCTTAGGTGTGATGTCCTATGAATGCATTAGATTCAGCTGACATGTCTTAAATTACCTGTTAAGATTAGGGCTTTGAGGCATGTTCTCGCCTTACTATTTTGCCTGAGGACCTGTCCTACCCTCACCACTGTCACCTTTTTTCCTCTGCCATGTGACCAGGCAAGTAACTCTGGGGATTTATAATGGTCTATAATGGGGAATTGTAGCTTGTAAATTAGCCCTCTTCATCCCTTTTCATCCCCTTCCTCACTACCTGGGACCCCTGCTCTGTTACTTTCTCCCATTTTTCTCTCCCTACCCAAAAAAGTACTGGCCTAACTCAAAAAAAAAAAAAAAAAGGGTTTTGATTTTTTATTTGAACACATCATAGGGCATGACCCAGATTGAGTCCCCACCCCCTTGGTAGGCTGATATAAACAGACACTTACTCAAGAAGACACATGGAAGAGGAGAGAACTTGGTCATTCTGGTCCTGCCACATGTAAGAAAGGAGAAGGCTTAAACATCTAAAGCCCCAGGAAGAGAGATGAGCCATTTCCCTGATAGTTTGCAGCCAAAGAGAACAGAGCAGGTGAGCAGCTGAGAAGGCCCGAGAACAGCAGAGATCGCCCACCCTCTTGCTTCACGTGGTAACAGACTTTGGTGAGAAAGCAGCCTTGAGCTGGACTCTTTAGGGCCTTTACCTCAAATAAATACCCTTTATAAAAGCCAGCATATTTCTGGTACTTTGCATCAGTACTCCTTTGGCTGACTAATCTACTTACCTATTAATTTTCTTAATCATTTGTTAAAAAAAAGTTTTAATTTTGAGGAAGTTCAATGTGTCCAGTTTTATTTTATGATTAGTGCTTTTGGTGTCTTGACTAGGACTCTTTGAATAACCCCAGGCTGTGACGGTATTCTTTTATATTTTCCTCTAGAATCTTTATAGTTTTCATTTTTGTGTTTATGTATATGCTCTACCTTGAATTAGATTTTTGTATATGTGAGTAGAGATTCCATGTGTACATCCAGTTTTTCCAGGACCATTTATTGAAAAGACTTTTCTTTCCCCATTGAATCCTCTTGGGTTTATATCTGGACTCCCAGTACTGTTCCAATTATTTTTGTGTCCATGTTTATGTCACTACTGCACTGTCTTGATTACTATTGTTTCACAGTAACTCATTTTTTAAAGGTTTGTTTATTTATTTTATTATTTTTAAAATTTATCCCCCCTCGCTGATAGTTCTCTTGTCTGTCTGCTCATTGTTTGCTTGCCTTTTCCAAGAGGCACCAGAAACTGAACCCAGGACCTCCCACATGAGAAGAAAGGGCCCAATGGCCTGAGCCACATCCACTTTCTGTGAGCAGTGCTGTCTGCTGGCTTTTGGCATCTGCTCATTGCAGCAGGTGAGGCATCTGCTTGTTTTCTTTAGGAAACACCAGGAACTGAAACTGGGACTTCCCTTGTGATAGGCAGGCATTCAACTGGTTGAGCCACACCTGCTTCACTTATAGTAATTCATTAAATAAGGTAGTGTAAGTCCTCTAATTTTGTTATTTTGTTCTTTTCAATTTATTTTAGCTCTTCTACATCTTGCATTTTCATATAAATTTTAGAATCAGCTTGTCAGTTTCTACAAAAATGCATCCTGAGGGGTTTTTTTCTTTTCTTTTCTTTTCTTTTAGATATATGAACCAGAGATTGAACCCAGGACCTCATATGTGGGAAGCCAGTGCTCAACCACTGAGCCACGTCCGCTCCCCTGTATTGGTTCCCTTATCTGTTTGCTCATTGTTTGCTCATTTTCTTTAGGAGGCACCGGGAACCGAACCTGGGATGTCCCATGTGGGAGATGAGCACTCACCTGCTTAAGCCACATCCATTCCTGCATCCTGAGATTTTTGATTAGATTGCAGGGAGTAGATATGGTCCAGTGCCTCCTGAAAAAAACGATAAGCAAAACAAACAAAAAACCGACTCAGGGAAGCCATTGTGGCTCAGTGGTTGAGTTCTGGCTTCCCATATATGAGGTCCTGGGTTCAATCCCCAGTTCCCAGTACCTCAAAAAATAGATATATTAATTGAATATATAAAACAATTTAAGGAGAATTGACATTTTAATAGTAGTCTTCAAATCCATGAATATTTTATATCTCCCCTATTTATTCAGACCATTTTTAAGTTTTCTAAACAATGCGTTGTCATTTTCCTTGTAGAACTCTTGGACAACTTTTGTTAATTTATTCTAGTATTTTGTGATTTTGAAGCCATAATGAATCATATATTTTTTCCATTTTTTATTTGTTAGTACACTAGATTTTGTTCCACAGGTAACTGAGGTTTCTTTTTTTTTTTCTTCAATCTTTTTTCTCTGTGTGCTTTTAGATAATTTATATTACCTGTTATCAAGTTCATTGATCCTTTCTTCCACAGTGTCCAGTCTTCTGTTTGTCATAGCTAATGAGTTTTTCATTCAGATGCTGTGTTTTTCAATTCTTGGACTTACAGTTGGTTCTTTTTTTTTTTTTTAAAGGTTTTTATAATTTCCATATCTCTCCTGAAATTCTCAGTCTCTTAACCCATTATGACCATCTTTTGAATCTTTATCATATTTTATTTATTTATATTAACTTTTTAAATCTTTGCTAATTCCCACTTTTGGGTTATCTCTGGGTCTGCTTCTGTTGATAGTTTTTCTTTTCATTATAGTATTTTCCTGTTTTATCACGTCTAGTATTTTTAATTGTACAGTGGAAATTATGGATGGCATGCTATACCGATTCTAGATTCTGTTATCTTCCTCAGAATAGTGTTGAGTTTTATTACAGCAAGCAAAATACTGGTGTAACACCTTAATCCTATGAGACTTGTTCATAGGATTCCTTATGAGGACTTGTTTTTAGACTTTGTTGAAGTCTTTTTTATTTTAGTTCCAAGGTATAACCTCAGTCCTGGGATGTCATCCTTATTACTAAGATGACACCTTTATAGGATTTCAAGGAAAAACCCAAGTTACTTAGCAAGAACCTCTAACTTGGTGTAACTTGAACTCCAAACACTATAGCCCCAGCACTGGTCAACTACAAAAATCTTTATTTGGCTCTTTTAATCTTCAAGCTGCTGCTTTATACTGGCTTATTTGAAGTGTCATCCTGCACATGTATAGTTTAATAATGGTCATGGGGAAAACAGGCTAATTGTGGGTTTCACCCAGTATACATAACTTCTTTCTTTTTTGTTTTACTATATTTTTGAAATAATCATAAACAAAGAAAATTTGCAAATACTGTACAAAGAAATATTTTTTTCCGGAACCATTTGAGAATAAGTTGCTAACTTATTGACCCATCAGCCCTTAAATAGTACATTTTCTTTTTGTGTGTGTGTGTCTTTATTTATTTTTTAATGTTACATTAAAAAAATATGAGGTCCCCATATACCATCCACCCTCCTCACCCCACTCCTCCCCCCATAACAACAACCTCCTCAATCATCATGAGATATTCATTGCTTTTGGTGAATACATCTCTGAGCACCACTGCACCCCATGGTCAATGGTCCACATCATGGCCCACACTCTCCCACAGTCCACCCAGTGGGCCATGAGAGGACACACAATGTCTGGTAACTGTCCCCGCAGCACCACTCAGGACAACTCCAAGTCCCAAAAACGCCTCCACGTCACATCTCTTCCTCCCACTCCCTACCCCCAGCAGCCACCATGGCCACCCTCTCCACACCAATGCCACATTTTCTTCGATTACTAATCACAATAGTTCATGAATAGAATATCAGTAAGTCCACTCTAATCCATACTCTATTCCTCCATCCTATGGACCCTAGAATGGTTGTGTCCACTCCACATCTATATCAAGAGAGGGCCTAGATTCCACATGGATGCTGGATGCATACATTTTCTTTTAACAAAGATTCTCCTACATGACCATAATATAACCATCAAAATTGAGGATTAAACAAAATGCAAGATATATTACCACCATCTAATCTATAGATCACATTTAAGTTTCATTAATTTTTCCAATAATATTCTCTAAAACAGAATGATCCAGTTCAGAATCATATGCTGCATTTGTCATGTGTCTCAGTCTTCTTAAGCCTGGAATGATTCCTCAGTCTTTCCTTGACTTTCTTGACTTTGACACTTTTGAAATTTACAGTCGTTGTTTTGAATAATAATGCTCAAAGTGGATTTGTCTGGATGTTCCTCATGATGAGTATGAAATTATGACTCTTTAGCATATACATACAGGAACATACACACATTTATACCTATATTTATTTCCATACCTGTCTAATGAAAACCATTACTTCCCACTGAATCTCCAATTCTAACCCAACACTGCAGGGTTAATTCTCTTTTCCTCCCTTTCCATATTTGTAGCTCTATTCTCTGAAGGTTATAAACCTTTATCCCATTATCCTTAATATAGTTACTTATTTTATCAATGTTTTAGTTTGCTACACTGCTGAAAGCAGATAACATAAAATGGTTGGCTTTTAACAATGGGAATTTATTAGTTTACAGATGTACCATTTTTGAGTCCATGAAAATGTCCAAATCAAGGCTCGATCCAGATGATGCTTTCTTCCCAAAGTCTGGATGTTGATGATCCTTGGCTTCTCTGCCACATGACAAGGCACATGGCAGTGTCTGCTGGTCTCTCCCTTCTCTTCCAGGTTTCATTGCTTTTAGCTTCTTGCTTCCATAGCTTTCTGTCTTGTCTGAATTATATTCTCTTATAAAGGACTCCAGTGAGAGGATTAAAACCCACTCTGGGCCATACCTTAACTTTTAGTAACTTCATGAAACCTACTTACAATAGGTTTATACCAGTATTAGATTAGCTATAAGAGCATGATTTCCTGGGGGTACATTCAGTTCCAAACTACCACAGTCTCACAGTGTATTGTAGTTCTCCTATCTCTGCTGCCATCTCCTCTTCCATGTGGTTACTTAGACCCTGCACTGGGCCCTCCTCCCCCATCTCAGGCTCTGCTCCCCATGCCCGGATGCCTGTTCCCATGTGAACCACTACCTCCCCCAGCTTGGGTTCTGTTATCTCTTGCTAGACCACCCTCTCATGCTGCTCAGGCTCGAACATCCTGCTCTGGGCTGCTGTGGCATCTCCCTTTCCCCTGGGCTCAGACACCTACCTTGCTTAGCTTTCCCGGTTATTCTGGAAGGAAAGAGGAAGAACCACTTTCCTTCTTTCAAGTGTTATTGCCTACTTTTTCTTGCTCTCCAGTGCAGTCATAGAGTTTTAAAGTCTACTCCAGAGTCTGTAACCGTTATCAGCAGGAGGGTTAGTTCAACACAAGCTACTCTGACATTACTGGAAACAGAATCCTTGAATTTACCTTTTAATTTTGTTTTTGGTATTTGGGGATTTAAAATCTTTAAATTTCTTTTTCCTTTTCTTTTTTCTCCTTTAAATTTCATATGGGGTAAACTCTACTAATCTTGCTCCTTCAAGATTTCTTGTTACTCTATGCTTAGAAAGTCCTTCCCCAAAAGAAAGCAGATAGTCACATCTAGCTGTATGCCTGACCTGGCTTGAACTGGCACAGTTCTATCAGGAGGAGACCTGATTATTTAGATCTCCTCCCAACTTTGCATTTAGTGTTATCACCTTGATAGCCTGACATTGGCCATGGTGGGAATATTTATACCATGGAAATTGGCAAGCATTACAATTCAGCTCCCCCACGCCGTCCTCCTCTGGAGAGCTGGTGGTTAAACGCCAGCATACCACTGGTCGCCCCTATTTTCTTTTAGTTTTTTTTTTTAAACAAATCAATTTTATTTATATATTCATAGAGCATATAATTCATCCAAAGCATATAATCAGTGGTATTTTGTATAATCACATAGTTGTGCAGATATCACTTCAGTCATTATTAGAACATTTTAATTATTTTAATAATAAAAAATAGACAAAATTCTTCACCTCTCAATTTTTGAATCCTTCCCCTGCTGTACATAGCTGCTATTTCTGGCTATTCTTGCACTTATTAAGCAGTTTTATTGAGCTATATTCACATATCATACAATTTATCCAAAGTGTATAATCAATGGCTTTTAGTATAATCACAATGTTGTGCATTTTTCACCAAAAAAATTTTTTGAATAATTTCATTGCTCCAAAAAGAAAGGGCTGGGAGAGGACTGCTGAAGGGTGTGAAGTTATTCTTACAGTATTTTTGTGATTTTTTTCTATATATATTTTTAATTAGGGAAGTTGTGAACTTACAAAACAATCTTGCATAATGTGCAGATCCCCATACATTACCCCTCCACCACCTCCTTACATCGTTGTGGAATATTTGTTACAGATTATGAAAGAACATGATCAGACTATTACCACTAACTATGGCCCATAGCATACACTTGGTATATTTTTTTCCATATACCCCCTATTATTAACACTATGTATTAGTATTGTATATTTGTTATATAGTTCATGAGAGAACACACTCATATTTGTACTGTTAACCATAGTCCGTCTTCCACACATGGTTCACTGTGGTATAGAGTCACATGCCTTATACATTTTATGTAAAGTATACACTCTCACTTTCATCACAGAGTTGTACAGTCATTCGTGATTTCTTTTTATTTTTTAAAATAGTTAATTCCTCAGTCTATTTGAAGTGTATTTTTATATAAAGTATAGGGTAAGAATTTCCCCTCCATTTGCCCCAGTCTTTATTCACTGCCTCAGTTATTCTACAATATTATTTATACTAGAGTAGGAATTTTCAAAAATATGGCCAAGGGGTCCATAACAGTTCCCAGGACCCTTTTAGGTAATCTGCAAGGTCAAAATCATGTATGGGTAGCGGTCCATTCAGTGTGCAGGATAGACCAATGAATTTTAAGGTAGTGGAGTATGAAAAGTTCATTGACATAATTTCAGATTGTACATCACAACTAACATTTAAGAAACTACCATTTGTCAAGTTTTAGTGTAGAATCAAAGAAGAGTGTAGCAGTTTGGTATTATTTATGAATTCCAAAAATAGATATTGGATTAAGTTTGTAAATTGGTCGGTTCCTCTGGGTACATTAGATTATATTGGATTCAGAAGTTTCACTCTTAAACTTGATTAAATTATTATTAAGGCTTTGATGAGGCCATGTTAGTAGGATGTTGAATGGGGCAGGGACTCAGAGAAAACGACAGGGCAGAGGAGTTAGTTGGAGTTTTGATAATGGAGCTTCAGGAAGTAAATACACAGAGAAGCAGATACTTGAGGAAGGAGAGAAGGCTCCATCAGACACGGCAGAAGCCCCTGGAAGAGAGAGAAGCTGTTCACCTGATAGTCTATAGCTTGCCTGTGGAGAGAGCAGAGCAGCTGAGCCCAGAGAGAAATGACCCCCTGGAGAGAGATGAGACTTATCCCAGCCTACAGCTGATATTGGAAGAAAGCTGGGACCATGGAGCCTGAAGAGGAAGAGGAAGCCTGAACCCTTGCAGACATCAGCAGCCATCTTGCTCCAACACATGGCAACAGACTTCAGTGATGGAAGTAACTTACGCTTTATGGCCTGGTAAACAGTAAGCTTCTATCCCAAATAAATACCCTTTATAAAATCTAACAGATTTCCGGCACTTTGCATCAGCAACCTTTTGCTTGACTAATACAAAGAGTGACTTGGGGATTAGGACAGTATTGTCTTTGGAGATATTTGGTTCTACTTTTTTTAATGGCTTTGGTTTCTTTTTCTTATCTGTTCCAATTAGAAGAGAGTCACTTAAATCCACTTTAAGCACAGTGATTTGTGACAATGTGAGCCCTACTTTCCAAAGAGCAAAAATTATTAAGAAGAAGGCAGAGCTCTCCTCGGTATGGTCATCTCATATGGTAGGTTTGAGTCTTACCCCTAGGCTGAGTTTATCATTCCACAAATCAGCATCACCATTTATCTCTGAGCCAATAGCTAACATTGTTTGCTTTTTTTCTCCCCACCTTTAGTTTTACAGGTAGGTTCTTGGAAAGCCGGGTGGGAATTCATTTCAACCTTTTTGCTGGATTTGTTGAGAAGTCTGGTCCAGAAGTCAGGCCATACTCTATATTGTTGATCTAGACAATGTTTATTATTTGACAATCACAGGTAAGGTTTTATTTTTCTCCTCTAGATCGAAACAAAGATTTCATCTTCTGTCCTGGGTGCTATTGCAACTCCAAGAATTGTAGACCTTGCCCAGCCAAGACTCAAGATAGAGGGTCTGTGCTATGAGAGAGAAAACAGTGAAATGCCCATCCGTCCTGTAAGACATCACTGCCTTGGTATCCTTAGACTTCAGTTAGGTGCTGTTTTGCCTCTACAGGTGATAGCCCATAGTCATTGGAAAGAGAATCTTGAAAAAGTCATCAGTGGTGGGAAGGAAGACCCAGCAGCATGACACAGAGAGAAGCAGAGGGGTAGAGGCCAAAGAGCATGGGCTTTGGAATCAGTAAGAGCAGGCTCAAATCCTAGCCTCACCACTAGTAGCTCAATATGATGTTGGAAAAGTGATAACCTTCCTGAGCCTCATTCATTCAGCAAGTATTTGAATATCCACTCTGTGTCAGATACTTTGCAATAAACAAGATTAAGCTTCATGCCAGTGAGGGGAGGCAAACAATAAGTAATGTGAGATAAGAGAAGTGCTATGAAGGAAACGAAAAAGAAAATGGATGGGAATAGAAAATGAGCTGCTTTGAATATGGTAGTCTGGGAAGGGCTCCCTAAGGGTGGGATATTTGAACCGAAACCTGAATAATGAGAGTCAGCTAAGTACTGGGAGAAGCACATTCTAGTCAAGGGAGGAGCATGTTCCAGAGTCTGAAAGTTGGGTTATGGTTGAAGTTGGCTGGAGCAAAGTGAGCTAGGGGAGAATGACCCAGAGGTCTGCTGTGATGAGTGATGTAGTTAAGGCACTCAGCACAGTCTGGCACATTCATTGACGTCCTTTCCCCTTCTTCTTCCTTGACACTCCCTCCTATAAATTAGAGTGCCAAGCTGGTACCCTATCCCATTGCCAGAGGAGGTGGGACCAATTTCCCTGCTCTCCTGGAACAGCTGAAGAATTCTGAATAGTGGAAACTTGAGGATTTTATATGGAATTCTATTAGGAAAGAAATCCAGACTGGGAATAAAAAACGATGGGAGAGTGTCTTGGGTTTGCTAAAGTGACTTGCTTTGTGACCATGGGGCAAATCACTTTATCAGTTTTTTCAGTATATAAAAAAGGAATTATAGGCATTCTTCCTTGGTTGCTAGGATGGTTTGCAGATTAAAAAACAAACAACCCTTAAAAAAAGGGATACTGCTACAGATAATCTTACTTTTAGAACCCAAAAGAAATCTGTGCCAGTTCAGTATAGAATACTTTGAGGGCTACTGAGTGCTGGTGTACATTATAATTCCTTTGAATGAGCATTTAACTGAGAGAATAATGGCTAAATGACATCCTCTTTCCTTTACCAAAAAGCAGGATAGTAGAAAACCAATCTGACAGATTTGCTTTTCAAAGTAAACCCTGAAGGGGTTAATCAGACAGTCCAGTATAAATTTATTCAACACCTACTATGTGCCAGAGCCTATTCTAGTTTTTGGCAAGGAAGTACTTCCCCTCAAGTAGTTTTTGTTCTTTGGGGGTCAGGAAGCATACAATAAACTTGCAAACAGAGAATATATGAGGCAATTCAGGTGTTGATAAGGGCTGTAGAAGAGATAAATAATATATAAAAGGGTGAGTAGGCTGATTTTATCTTGGCTAGTCAGGGAAAACCTCTTGGAGATCAATGCATTGAGCCTTGAGTGATCAGGAGGCATTCATTTCTAGATTGAGGAAAGAGGCTCCAAGCAGAAGGACTAGGAAGGGCGAAGCCCTGAAGCAGAAATAACGGGCCAGAAGGGCCTTTGTGACTGGGATCTGAGAGATCAGGTGGGGAGGGGAGGAGAATGAGGTCAGAGGAGAGGGGCAGCAGCCAGATCCTACGTGGGCTTGTCAGCCATGGCAGTGAGCCTGTAACTCTTAGTAAAGTGGGAGGACACAGGAAGGTTTTAAAGCCTAAGAGTGACATGGTCCGAGTTTGACTTTAGAAAGTACTTACCACATGGAGTTGTTGTGAAGATTAAGTGAACGTAGTGTAGGTAAAACCTATGTAGTCCAAGGTCTGGCTCAGAGAATGCACTCAGTAAATGTTCATTCTCTCTTTCAGTAACTGCTATGGAAGGCTGCATTGTAGAGGGGTGGGAATGGAAGAAGGGAGACCTGTTAGAAGTTTGTGGCAGTAGTCCAGAAGAGAAGTGATAGTGATTTGGATTAGGGACAGAGCAGAGGAAATAGGGCAAAGTGAAACTTGGGATATAATTTTGAACCTTTGTTTGCATTATAGGTAACCACTGCTGCCTTGCAAGCCAGTCCTAGCCCTCGAATAACAGCTCTAGCTAAGTGCAAGCCTCTTCATCAAGATTATTTACCCATCCGTGATGTCCGTTGGCCAGTATCTCATGCAGCTATCCATTCCAAAGCATCTCCCAGAATTCAGGAACTAGCTAATCCAAATACGAGGTATGTAAATTTAAGGCTAAAATGACACAGGATAAAGTTGGGCCAATAAAAACAATATAGAAATACGACATAAAAAATTTAAACATGTCACTTGTTACTTTTATTATAATAAATCTATGGTCTTCTTACCATAAATATAAGGCTACAGTTACAGGGTCAGTGAACTAGATATTGAAACATAGATGAGACAGCTCTGTAGGTACCAATATGGACTTATATCTAATGTATATTGTTAAAATGAGACAAGTTGCAGAACTGAGCATATATTGCAGTTTATATTAAAAAAATGCACACATGCATATGCTTACATATGACTAAACATCTCAAAGGAATTAGGAACAGTGGTTGCACTTGGGGGACTCAGGATCTGAGATGGGATGAAGACTTAAATTTCCTAAAATAGTCTTTTGTGTTTTGTTTTGCTTTGTTTTGTTTTTGCATCATATACATGTATGACCTATTTCAAATAAACAAGAAAAAAGCAAATACATTTAATAAGGAAGAAATTATTTCTAATTCCTAATTTTCTTTGGAGGTCCTTCCTCTTAATTTGCCTGAACCTCAGTTCGTTGTGTTACCCTCACGAGATAATACCCAGTCTTCCATCTAAAGTGTAGTGGGGGGTCATGATACCAGTTTCACAGGATGCTTATGAAAATCAGATGGGATAATATCATCAGACTAACACATAGCTGGTATGTGGGAAATGTTAGTTCCTTTTCCTTTCATCGTCAGTTTGAATTCTTTCTCCCCCTGTTTCAGGACTTCTGTGCATATTACATATTACGATCCAGGTGTCTTTACAGTCAAGCCAGCAGCTATGACAGCACAATGTTCTCCGAGGATCCGGGAGTTGGCAGAACCTCTTATTCGTTAAATACAGAAAGCCACATCATTCAGACTTTAGTTATGTAGCTAGAATACATATTAGATGACAGTTCTCTTCTCTGGTGCTGACAGTTTGCATTCCTCCTCCCCCATCACCACCCTGACCTACCCACCTCTCCAGAAAAAGCCATATGAGACCTGCAGGGAAAACCACTATAACCATCAAATAGCAATTGCTCCTGTTACCTGTAAAAGTATCTTTAGTAGGTTTGGGACTCCAGCATGAGGGTGCAATAAAAGAGAAAATGATGGCTTGCCTTATTATGCTCACTCTTCACCAGCACCTTGGCTGTCTCATTGCTGTGGATGACCTGAAGAAACACTTCTCCTTATTTTTGCAGGTATTACTTTTCCTTTCCCAGGGAATTCCATGTTCCCTTAGTCCATCCTGCCTCGGTCTCTTCTCCAGTAAGACCTGGGAATTGTGGTCATTCTTTGTGTTACTTCGCCAACCACCCCTCATTTTACCTAGAAATAACACTGAAATGGTGAAGCCTCTTAGGAAAAATTGAAATGCTTTTTATGGGTAGATGCTTATGTGGATGGAATTTAGGGAGCTGATTACCTTAATTGAGTGCTTCTTCACCAATCTCTGTTCCTTCACTCATACTTAGTGTCCTGTAACATGAGTGATCCCCAAAGCATGATATTTGGTTAAGAATTAAAATTGCCTGTCAAATTGCATCTGAGTGGAGTTTTGCTTTTGTTTTTGAAATTTATTTTATTTTATCCTCTCTATGGATCAGCATTTTACAAATTATACTAACTTTTGTGGGGCATATCTAGATTTATATGAAACTGAATTTATTTGAAAACCATGTTTACAGAGAAATGAGTTTTATCTTTAAGACCTTTGTGTTAAGGAGATAACAGTGTTATGGAAAGCCAATACCACGTAAGAGTTTTAAACTTGAGTTTTGGAACCAGACAGATCTGGGTTTGTGTCCCCCATGGACTATTTACCAAATAGGTTCTTGAACAAATTCCCTAACTGTCTGTGCCTCAGTTTCCTTATGTGTAAAGTGCATTCCTACTGTGTTGTTTTAAAGATTAAATGATTAAATGTAAGAAAGTATGAATTGGAAAAAATGTTTAAAAATGTGACTGCTTTTGCCTTCTAAGGGGAGAGTGGCAAAATTCATACCAGTGGGAAAATCAACATCTTTATTTCTTGATTCATACTTTAAATGAATGTTTACTGAGTATCTTTGCTTTTCCAGGCACTCTTTGGGGCATTGGAGGTACTTGGTGAGCCAGACAAACACTGAGTCTACTCTAATGGACCATTTGGCCTATTGGGAAAGATGGACACAATTTGAACATTGACAAATAAATGTAAAATTACAACAGTGGCACCATACTACAAAGGAGAGGGGTACAGTGCTATGAAATAATAGAATATAAAACTTTGACTCTTGGGAAGGTCAGTGAAGGCTTCCCTAGTGAAGAGACAGGTGGGCTGGTATCTGAAAACTGAGTAGGATTAACTAGCCAAAGAGGGGAGAGGAAAGAATTCCAGGTAGTGGGAACACTTATGGTTAGTGAACATTTGTTGATTTTTTTTTTCTTTTGGACCACCTTGCATCCATTCCTCCTCCTTCTGATAAGAATTCCCAAATTTCCTTTTTTTCTTCTTCTTTACTTTCTTTTATTATCACACATACTTTATGTATCAAGATAACACAGCAGGTTTCTCTTTAAAGCTTAGTATTAAATGTATCTTTTCCCATTTTAATTTTACATTACTCTGCCAACAAAAAAAAGTAAAACTCAAGTTACTTGGCACCTGGACATAGTTCCATGACTAGCTGGGCTGTGTAAAAGTTGGTGGCCCTGTTCTTGCTGTGGTGTATGCAGATCCAGCCTTAGAAAGATGGGACCAGGTTATAATTGTTTTTGAAAAGTGTGCTACAAAAATGGATGGCCTTCTAAAAGCCAGGTTACCAAGTAAGGATTGGGCTAAGGGAAGAACACTTTCTTTCAGAAACAGTTTCTGAAGGGTCCCAGTCCATTATTTTTCCCAAAATGATTTGACGAGGAGGGTAAAATCTCAACATGAGCTTCAAAATGCTGTGTCTGAGGAGATGGAAGTTGCCTTGCCAAGAAGGGGATGGCCAAGTTAGACTACCCCCTACCTCCCCAGCTGGGGAAATGCAAATGGAAGCTTATAGCCCAGTGGGTGTGAAAGTGGGCAGAAGCGTCGTTAGTACTGAATTCTCTAAGAGGTTTCTTCTAGAAACTGACAATATGGACTCTTCCTCTCACTTCAGCAAAGAAGTTATTGTTTTTGGTTTTATTTTTTTAAAGATTTGTTTTACTTATTTCCCCACCCCCTTGTTGTTTGCACTTGCTGTCTACTCTCAATCTATTTGCTATGTGCTCTGTGTCTGCTTGTCTTCTCTTCTTATCTTCTTTTTAGGAGGCACCGGGAACTGATCCTGGGACCTCTGATGTGGGAGAAAGGCACTCAATTGCTTGAGCCACCTCAGCCCCCTGGTTTGTTGTCTCTCCTTTTTTGTTGTGCTAACTTGCCATGTGGGCCAGCTTGCTTTCACCAGGAGGCCCCAGGAAACAAACCCGGGACCTCCCATATAGTAGACAGGAGCCTAATCACTTGAGCCACATCAGCTTCCCAGAAGTTATTGTTAAAAGCACTTAGAAAGTTCCTTGGCCACCCCTCTGATGGGAAGACTCAGAGAGGGGAGTCTTCAGTACAGCTACCTTCTAGGCCGTAACAGAATTCTTGAAGATTAGAGACTCAATGGAAGTGTACACAAGTAGCTGCCACCACCTGGACATGGAAAATCTGATGAGACTGGAACCATATGTCAAACTTTCCAGGAAAGAAGCACTTGGGAATTTGAGCAGCATGAAGGCCAGCTCTGGTGATGTATATCACAGCCATGAGGAAGAGCCATCTCATGTGGCCCATTGTCATGGCCTTGACAAAGCCCTCAGCCGTGGTAAAGTGCACAGTGGGCAGAACACCACTCAAGCCGAGTCCCAGGAACACTCCTCCTGTTGTATGCCAGTGCTTAGTTGTGGCAAACTAGTCCCACTCTACCACAATGATGGCAGAAATCCCCAGGACACAGATGATGGAGAGGTAGATGAGCCGTGGCTGTGATGCAGTAGAAGAAGTAGTAGAGCAGGGACAAAGCTCCCCATAATCAGTAGAGCAATCCCTGAATAGTCCAGTTTGGGAAAAGTCTGAGAGGCTTTTTCTAAATGACAATAGACGGTGTGAATGAGCCAGGAGAAACTGAGGCAGAGCACTGCAGCCAAAGAGAACACCCCCAAAAACACCTTCTCCTGTAGAGGGTCCACATGGTGTATATTTGGTCTGAGCACGGTCAAGATTCCCAAATTGAGAAACAGCCCAAAACCAAGCAGATAAGTCCAGATGCTGCCAGTTTTGGTATGGATGTGGAAAATGCCCTTGAAGCGAGCCCGAAAGGAGGGCGTGGGTAGTCTGTGTCCATGTAGCAGGTGGTCATTGTCCTTCAGCCAGTCAGGGAGCACATCATATGGGACCCTCCAACATCCCTCCCAGGCTTTATATAGACTCCTCCATCTTCTCCATGGTGTGGTGGGCTTCCTGGGGAAGTGTCAGTACCCACACCTCCTCTTTTTCCTGGGGCACTGGGCATGTTTGCTTTTCTTCAGCTTGGTTGGTTGGCAATTCCTTGTTTGATCTTCTATTATAGCAGGGGTCCCCGTTCAGCCAGTTCCATCGAGTCAGTTTCCCTGTTACTGGCAGGAGCCACATTGCCCTGTGCCACCATAGATCCTTTGTGGGAAAACATCTGATCTCAATACCCTACAGCTTCAGCTTAAGGAAGCTTGGGATCTTTCGGCCCCAGTGGGCAGAGATCTCCCTGTGATGGTGGACACTGAGGTGGAGTACATTATCCATAAGTAATGGGGAGCCCAGAGGGTTAATGTTGCTTCCTCTTACTTACCTGAGATTCTCTCATAAATGCAGGCAAAGTAGTCACTTGATTTTTTTTTTCTTTTTAACCCTTGCAAATCACGTAGTTTGTTGACCATGCCACATGTGTAGGCTCTGCTAGTGGCCAGGGTCCCCCATGCTACGTCCGGTGGTGCTGGAAGTGGCCTGTGGTGGCCAAGTGGCCTTGGATCTTCAACCCCAAATTTCCTTGTGGGGAATTACTTTCTCCTCATTGTTTAAACCTTTATTGGGACTTTGTTCAAGATGTCCTGACCAAGGGAAGGGCATGTGACCCAAGCCAGCCAGGCCTGTCGAACTGTCCTCTGAGAACCCTGGATCTTAAGCAGAGTGATGCAAGGGACAGGGGTGCATTTGGAGCTGATATTTCCCACTGTAGGTGTTCTGATGAGATTTCATTTCATCCCTAGTTTCTATATCCCTGGAGCTACACTGGCTCCTGCCCTGGTCTCCTTCAGCTATTCCTTTGATTCTGGAGCTGTCCATAGCCCTCTAATAAATTCCATGTAGTAGTGAGATAATGAGTGGCTCAAGCAGAAAGAAAGAAAGGATCATATGATGCAAGAGAAGGCTAAGGATGGAACACTTCTTTTTCATGGTGGTGTTAAAAGATTTTAGTCTTTATCCTAACACCAGCAGGATGACATTAAGTAATTTAAGCATAGGGATGATGTAATCAAGGTTGCCTTTTAAAAAATTACCCTAGCAAATAAATTGGGGAGAGGGCAGTGGAGGTAGGTAGATCTGATGAACAGTGAAAATAGTTTGGCGGTATGGAGATGGAAATGAAAAGAAGTGACAGACTTGAGAGCTATTTGAGAAGTGAATTTAGAGGACTTGTTGATGGATTGGGTATGGGAGGGATAGAGAGAGTCAAGGTAATTCCAGGGTTTCTGGCTTATGTAACAAGATAGTGAGAGAAAATATACAAATGGACAGTGGCCAGGCCTCATATAAAAATAGAACTCTGATCCACACCTTCCGCAGCAACCAGGACAAAAAAGCCAAACTGCAACCTCTACTGAGGTCAGTAACTGCCAGCCTCCCTAAAAGTTCTTAACTTTTCAATGAAATGGGGCTAATTAGTGGGGTTAGGAATGTTTCCATAAATCACACTCCTCTTTTTCCTGCCTGAGTTCAGAAAAAATTGAGGGGCCCAGAAGTCAGGCGGATAGAGTTCAAAGTCACTCCTTTATAACTGAGGAAGCTGTTTGGAGAATGTGACTTTGGTCAGGCCAAATGGATTTGCTAATATATGCCCCCTCCTTAACTGAACCAAGCCCCTACATCTACAGGCCTGCTCCACAGGACACACCTGCCCCAGAGCAGACCAGAATGTGCTCTGCCTGTAGGTCCTCAGATCCCAAGGAGGAAGAAACTTATCTACCTAGATTCATCATTAGGTAAGTCACATATTCCCATGGAAAGGAATAAATGTGGGATGGAGGTTAGGCTGGAGAGGTCAGGCATTCTTCTCTATGGAATTCTGCCTTTCCACATGGAGGAAGGAGCAATGGGCACTAAGTGTTCATCCTCACACCCACCTCACTGGGTTTTCGATGGACAATCCTTGTAAAATACTTAGCATTGTAACCAGTATATAATAATTGAGTTTTTAGTTATTATTATTATTGGATATTAAGAATCTTCCCATCTCATTTCTGGATAATGAGTTTAGTTTACTGCCTCTGGTGGTACTCGTTACACTCCCAATACAACTACAACCCTCCCTTCAAGAGGTCAGTCTACTTCCCCCCTCCTCGAATCTGGGCTGGCCTGTGACTTGCTTTGACCAATGGAATGAGGCAGAAGTGACGTTATACCTGTGAAGAAGCCTTGCAGCTTCTGCTATTGCCCTCCTGGAACGCTGCTCTGAGGCTCCATGTGAAGAAACTCAGCATCTCTGAGGATGAAAGACCATGTGCACACACAGGCCTGTCCCTCCTTGTCCTGCTGAGCCCAGGCCCCAGGCAACCCTCTGCTGAAAGCATCCCCATATGAGAGCCAGGCAAGACCAGCAGAACTGCACAGCTACCCCCAGAATTGTGTTAGGTGTTAGTTTGCTATTCACCAATAATTAACTAAAATGAGTAATAAGCTGGCCAAGCAGCAGACTGAAAGGAAGCCTTGGTGGGGGGCAGAGGGAATGTTCTGATTGCAGCTGGCTGATTTCCATAGGCTTATGAGCATGCCCTTGATTTTGTTTTGCTAAATAAGCAGGTAGATACTTTTTCAATTAGGTGGTTTAAGCTCCCATAGCAACTTGTGTGAACCAACCAATGACAGGTCTGAATTTAAGCCACTGGAGGTTGGCCAGTAAGAATTTGCATGAGTTGAGGCAGAGGAGTGTATTGGTCACTGGTAAAGCTGAACCTCCCACCTGGCCTTCTTCCCCACTCCTCCTGGTAGACTTTGCATCCTAAGGGCCTGTTTGATGAGGTCCTGGCCCCTGGCCACACTTGGCAGCAGAGAAATGCCATGGGCAATAGGGAGGAGGAGCCTGAAGACACACATTGTTTCATAGTTTGTGTTGATTTTTCCATCCGGGAGGGGTAGCCAGATGGGAAGCTTTCTCACTCATCACCAGCATGCATCTGCCTGCCTGGTCTCTATTGCCAAGGCATGATCTGCTAGAACTTCCATGCCTGGGTATCCTGGGTTGGATTCCAAGACAGGGCAGGCATAAGGCAGGGTTGGGGAAAGGTCACCATGGAGAACAGGGCAGCAGAAAAGCATCAAGTCTCCAGGGTGAAGTAGGGGACAGAGTCACCCTGGGATACCAAGACCTAGGGGTGCAATGGCTGGAGGGTGGGCAACTGCAAGAAGAGCGAGGTTGTAGCTGTGGCTCAAGGAGGTGTGTGTCAAAGAAAAGCAATAAGACTCTAGGTAATACACATTTTTGTGTAATGATCTAAGCAGGCAGGAGTGCTCAGAAGCTTAAATAATTTCAAAACACCACAGTCCTGGCTTCTGCAAAGCTTAAAATGCAGCCCAAGTCAGGAAGACATTTTAATTTCTGGCTTCTCAGATTCTTACCATGTGGCTGACCATTGGGGGAGAAAGAGTAAGGAACTGTATTATATTATTTCAAGTGTGCAGGGAAGCTAGGAGTATATGTTCTGGAATCAGAATTACAGGATTTGAATCCTGGATCCACCTCTTACTAGTTTTCTACCCTTGGTTAAATTAACCTTTTTGGGCCACAATTTCCTTACCTGTAAAGTAGCGGCAAGGATAATACTGTCAGATGTTGGCTTCCCACATATCTCCAAACACCTAATTTTCAAAGCAAAACTGTGTTTATTGTTTATTGCAGAAGAGAGCTTTCTAATTGGACAGACTCAGTGTCATCTAATGCAGGGGAAGGCAAAGATAAGATATTTATGAGGTTTGGGGGGGTGTCTGGTTTAAGGCTGGTCTAACAATGGGAGCATTTGATTAGGATTGGGCAAAGAACCAATAAACACAGTGAGGCAAGGGCTTGGAAATAAGCCTTAGAGAGTTGACTATATTAGTGTGATATTTTCAGGATAGTGACAAAAATTATGTCACTCTACCTTCTGTGCAAGCATTTCCTAAAGTCATATTACTGAAGGCAATTTAATGGTAAAAAGCCATGTTAATGAAGATAGTCTTTTAAATTCAAGTTCTCTGAGTTTACTACCAGCATCGCTGTGAGGATTAAAAGAGATAATGGATACAATACTCCAAGGATAAGCATGGCCTATAGTAAATAGTTAACATTGTTGTTATTATTTTCCTATCCAAACCCAATCTCTCCTGCCATTTTGTTAATGCATAAAATTCTCCCTCCAGAATTGTTTTCCCATAACTTAGGGTTTATCCCTTTTTAAAATTCAAAGACAGGAAGGAAAAGTAATTCATTAAACCTTAATTCATTAAACCTTATCAGGCATTTACATTTCAGCAAGGTGGAGTTTATAAAATCCTTTGTTCTGAGTATAGCGAGGGGCTGTATAGAACGACAGCTTCCCATCGAATTGAGAAGGATATGTCAGACCAAAGAATGACTCAGACAAGTCCAGCTTGGTGAGTAAATGAGCATTTATTAGGGGTTTTACATGGAGTCCTTGTCCCCAGTGGCAGGAAGAGAGATGACAATTCCAAGCTCAATCATCTGCATCTCACTGCAAAGTAAGAGTTGTCTTTTATAATACATGTTTATGTGCAGATGGGGAAGGCATGTGAAGCACAGCATGTCTTCTAAAGAATGCACTGTCCTGGTCAGTTGCTTCTAAAGAATGCCATGTTCTGGCAGATAACTTTTACAATGGTTTTCAGTAGGGCAGATGTTACATATTTACAGTAACTGTGGGAGATCTACTGATATGAGAGTAATCAATGTAACATGTTCCTACAGGTTTCTGGAAGAAGAGCTCCAGTTTTTATGGTACAAGGCTTACAGATCAGTCATGAGTTAGCAAACAGTCATTTCCAAGGCTTGCCTTTTAACTGTTAAGAAATTAAATGTTGCTGTGACTAGAGGGGGAAAGAACTGGAAGGGTTGGGGGAGAAAATGCAAAGTTATATATGCCACAGTCCACCTGTCCCACAACTTTTAGAATCTTTCAGCCACCTCTTCAGCATAGATCTCTGAGTGTGGAGATGGGGATGGGGTGGAGGGTGGGGGTGGTAAATCTTAAGAGTTGGCAGTATTAGGATACAAGGCCACAGCTACAAACAATAGGAAAAATAATGAATACAGTGAGGATTCAAAAAAGTAAAATATAGATCAGTAGGTTCTGGGAATCGCTACCTAGAAGAGGGAGGCTCTTATTTGCAGTGTTTAGCCAATTACTCCAATTCATCAAAGACAAGGGAACGATACTCCAGGGGAGACTAGAGCTGCTGGATGCTGGCACATATTCACACACCCAACAGTCTGATTAATTGTGGGTTATTGCTATGGTGGCAACACAGTCCAAGAAGGCATTAGACAAAGTTGTGTGAATCTGGAAGAGAAGCCTAAGGTGCAAGCACAAATGCTTGTAGGTACTCGTAAGGAGAGGTCTTCTCCAGGGAATGAAATAACAATGGAACTTTCTCCCATAGGCCCTAGGACTTTTGCTGAGAGTGGGAGAGATCCAGGCTTAGAACACCACACATGTTGGTCCTCCAGAGGACAGGCTGTAACGTCAACTGTGTTTCTTTAGGTTCTACCCACATCATTCTGGCAATTATTGCCCTTCTTGGTATGCCTTTTGTGCAGTTGACATAATGTAGTACTGTCAGCCCTTGGGAGAACAGGAATGTCTGCTCCAGTGTACCACTGGCCTGTTGCATAGTGCCCTCTGACACTGAAACAGAGCCGGTCTGGAGGTAATACCCACTGTAGGGCTAAAGAGCTGAGCCATCACTGGCTGGTAAAGCCACGGGAGTCTTAAGCAGCAGTGTGCTTCCATCCACTTCTAGGCCATGATGTAGCAGATCCTTTATTGTTTCAGGGGCCTTATTAACTGGCCATGCCCATAACTCAAACAGAGAGAAATGATGTACGGTAGTTGGGACCTGGTTTAAATGCTTAAGAGAATCCGTTAACACCGAGATCTAATTGCATTGTGCAGCTTTTAGTGAGTTGCAGTATTTGTTGTTTTAGCCATTTTTTCCTCTCTGTCAGTCCTGCCCCTGTGGGGTTATAGGGTAGGTGAAAACGCCAATCAATACCTTATTCTTTAGCCCATTGTTCATCATGCTTGCTAAAATGCATTTCTTGATCATTATTCAATCAGATATTCCATACAGACTACTAAGCCATTTTATCCCTTTGATGGTGTTTTGTTGGGTCGCCTGTTTTACTGGAAAGGCTTGTAGAAGTGTCACACAGGTTAACAGTGTTTACTGGCACTGACAGTCCCTTAAGAGTAGATTGGTTCTGTGTATATGCCCACTGCTGTAAGGCAACTTTCATGGCTGTATAGTCAGTCAAAGGGGTGCTGATGTAAAATACCAGATATCAGTTGATTTTTATAAAGGGTATTTATTTGGGGTAGAAGCTTATAGTTACCAGGCCATAAAGTATAAGTTACTTCCCTCACCAAAGTCTTTTGTCAAGTGTTGGAGCAAGATGGTTGCCGAAGTCTGTCAGAGTTCAGGCTTCCTGGGTTCCTCTCTTCCCGGGGCTTGCTTCTCTCTGGGCCCCGGGTTCCTGTCTCCCCAGGGCTGGCATCTCTTTCCTCAAAACCCAGCTCTTCTCTGTGCTTACTTCCCGGGGCTTCAGGTCAAGACTCCAGCATCAAAACTCAAACATCAAAACTCTAACAACAAATCTCCAACCCTGTCCTTTGCCAAGTCTTTTATCTGTGAGTCCCCCCCACCAAAGGGTGGGAACTCAACACCCTAATGACATGGCCCAATCAAAACCCTAATCATAATTTAATCATGCCCAGGTACAGACCAGTTTACAAACATAATCCAATATCTGTTTTTGGAATTCATGAACTATATCAAACTGTTAAAGTGGCCATAGCCAAGAACAGTCCTCACAGCCTTGTATGATATGAATCAGGTCAGATTATTTTGATGGAAATGTCTACTACCTTAGCCATGTACCACTTCATGGCAGCTCCTCTTTTTGTGTAGCTGCAGGGCAGCTTCTTCAGTGGGTGTAGGGCAGATCAGATGAATGAGAGCTAAAGCATCTGCCTCTTGGTTCTCTGGCGGAGATTCTTTTTTTTATGTGCGGTATAGCAGTTTGATATGATTTTGAATTCCAAAAATAGATATTGGATTATGTTTGTAATCTGGTCTGTACCTAGGCATGATTATGATTAGGGGGAAACGGACTTGGCCCAGTGGTTAGGGCATCCATCTACCACATGGGAGGTCTGTGGTTCAAACCCCGGGCTCCTTGTGGCCCATGTAGAGCTGGCCCATGCACAGTGCTGATGCACACAAGGAGTGCTGTGCCACACAGGGGTGTCCCCCGCGTAGGGGAGCCCCACACGCAAGGAGCGTGCCCCATAAGGAGAGCCGCCCAGCGCGAAAGAACGTGCAGCCTGCCTAAGAATGGCGCTGCCCACATGGAGAGCTGACACAACAAGATGATGCAACAAAAAAAGAAACAGATTCCTGTGCCGCTGACAACAACAGAAGCAGACAAAGAAGAAAGACGCAGCAAACACACAGAAAAAAAACACAAAAAACAGACAACCGGGGCGGAAGGCGGGGGGGAGGGAGAGAAATAAATAATCTTTAAAAAAAAAGTTATGATTAGGGCTTTGATTGGACCATGTCATTAGGGTGTTGAGTCCCCGCCCCGTGGTGAGTAGCCACTCACAGATAAAAGGCATGGCAAAGGACAGAGCTGAAGGTTCTTGATGTTGGAGTTTTAAAGTTGGAGTTTGATGCTGAAGCCTTAAGCTGGAGCCCTGGGAAGTAAGCTCACAGAAGAGGAAACAGAAGCAAGCCCCAGGAATAGAGGAATGCTGAGCCCAGGAAGAAGCAAGACCCTGGAAGGGAGGAACCCGGGAAGCCTGAACCCTCACAGACGTCAGCAGCCTTCTTGCTCCAACACGTGAAAATAGACTTTGGTGAGGGAAGTAACTTATGCTTTATGGCCTGGTATCTGTAAACTCCTACCCCAAATAAATACCTTTATAAAAACCAACCAATTTCTGGTATTTTGCATCAGCACCCCTTTGGCTGACTAATAAATGTGGGGACATGATAAATTATCAGGGTTGCCTCTGGGGCTTGGAGGTGATTGTAAATCTCTTGCCATAGGGTAGCACTCTACAATGGGCATCCCATCACTTGCCAGTTCTCTTTACGCCATTGATTTATCCACAGGGCTGATACATAGCCCAGCTATCAGTGTAGAGGCTGATGGGCCATATTTCTCTAGTAATTACCATGCATGAGAGCCTTAATTCAGCCCATTGGCAACTCTGTCCTAAACCAGAGTCAAGCCAAATGCTGTCAGTTTGCATCTGCATGGCCAATGCCACCTAATTTTGAGTATTTCCTTTGCTGGCCCATCAGTTTACCAAGCATTTTTGGGGTTTGGAGGGTTTCCCTCATGCACTGTGGGTAACCTGAAGGTGGGAGCCTCTATCTGTGGGGTGCTACCAATGACTTGTTATAAGGCCTAAGGGGGCTAATTGATATTACTCCCCTCTGCTGCAGGTACGCATGCCATTTCTGTGAAGTCTGCAACAGGGCCACTTCTGACTGGGGCTGAGTTACTAACCCTTCTGTCAAGCCTTTTGTGAGATAGGCAGTTTTTACAGTTACCATCTGATCCCCTGTGATAGGCTCAACTTGTTGAAGGACTTTATATACAGCCAGCAGTTTTCCATAACAGTGTACTTGGCCTCTGCTCACTTGCATGTCTGTGACTGAAATCCTATGGGCATTACACCTGAGGATTGTTTTTGCCACAGACCCCAACTCATATGCCTTCAGTACTTCTAGTTACTTCTTACAAATGTGAGACAAGGAACTTGGCTTGCTTGAATGCCTTTTGCACTTTATCTCCCAAGTCCCAAGTTTTTCTTCATTTTATGAGAACCTGTAAAGGTCTGAGGACTTGGGCTAAAAGTGGTACAAATAATCCTCCAGTAATCTAGGAGTCCTATGAAAACTTGCAACTCTTTAACCATGGTAGGAATAGGTTGTTGTGAAATTTGTTCTAGTACTTTATCTGAATTGTAATGGGTCTTACCTGACTAGGTCATGCCCAAGAATTTTACTGCTACACCAGGCCCTTGAATCTTGTTGGGACTGACTTCCCATCCTCTAGCTTTTAACCTATCAAGCACAATAGCCAAAACTGTTTCTAAGTCTGCAGAAGAATCAAAGATTAACATAATATCATCAATGTAATGAAATAAAGTAACAGTTGATGGCAAGATAATTGTTGAAAGATCTGGGACCACATCCCCTGGCTGATGGTGAGACTTTGTAAATATCCTTAGGATAAAATGATGAAGGTCCATTGTTGGCCTCTCCACATGAAAGCAAATTGATCTTAGGAGTGTGAGTCTAAAGGAATGCTGAAGAAAGCATTTGCAAGATCTTTTTTTTTTTTTTAAGATTTTATTTTTAAAAAATTTCTCTCTTCTCCTCCACCCAATTGTCTGTTCTCTCTGTCCATTTGCTGTGTGTTCTGTGTCCACGTGAATTCTTGTCAGTGGCACCGAGAATCTGTGTCTCTTTTTTGTTGCGTCATCTTGCTGTGTCACCTCTCTGTGTGTGCAGCGCCACTCCAGGGCAGGCTGTACTTTTTTCAGTCAGCGGCTCTCCTTACGGGGTGCACTCCTTGCGTGTGTGGCTCCCCTACAAGGGGGACACCCCTGCGTGGCATGGCACTCCCTGTCTACATTAGCACTATGCATGGGCCAACTCACCACATGGGACTGGAGGCCCTGGGTTTGAACCCTGGGCCTTCCAGGTGGTAGGTGGACGCTCTATCAGTTGAGCCAAATCTGCTTCCCTGCAAGATCTAATACTGCATGAGTAGTTCCCAATTTAGGGTTAGCTCATCAGGAAATGTGGTATATTGGGCACTGCTGCATGTATTGATGGAACAACTTTATTTAATTCTTGGTAGTCCACTGTCATTTTCCAAGTGCCATCTGGCTTTTCCCCTGGCCATAGAGGGCTATTGAAAGGACTTTGGGCTGGTCGAATAATTTGTACTCTAGCCAATTCTTTGATTCTGTCAGTTATTTCCTGATTTCCATCAAACAAGTGGTATTGTTTCACCTGTACAATGCAGTGGAGCTAGAACTACTGGTTTCCATTTAACCCAACCTTGTAAAACAGCTTTGACTGCTCCCATTGGTAGACTTAAGCAGAATTTTCTAACAGTGTTGTGCAAAGTGCGGCTCCTCAAAACATCAGCCCTGAGGATGTTTCCTTATTGGGGAGATATGTGCACTACATATTCCCTGGGAGGATGGTTGCCCACCCTAGAATAAGTCTTACTTTTATGGCTGAATTGCCTACCTCTTTCTACCGTGACACATTGACCTTGATGTTTTTTAGGATTGGTATAAATTAGGGTGCATTCAGCTCCTGCACCTACTAATGCCCATGTTTGTTGTTTGTTATGGGGTGTCCAATAAATAGTCAACTCCATATATGGCCTCCAGTCACCTTGTAGGGCTCAGACACATAGGCAACCTTGGCCTTCCCATCAGAGAAGGGGTAGGGAGGGAGGTGTCTACTCTATGAGGTTAGTTCCTGGTGGAGTCAATGGCACGTTAGTCACCCCATCTTCAAGGGTAGCTAGTTTGGTAAATTGCCGTTCAGATTTTAAGGTTTTACATAAACCAACTAACACAACATTTGGTTTCTTACCTGTGTCCTCCTGAGCAATGTCTGCTTTCAAAAGATCAGCCCACATTTGCTTGTGAGTTACTTTAACAGGGTATGGGTATAGATCCCTGAGAGAGCTGTTCTCCTTCCATGTCTTTTATCTTTTTGCCCTTCCATTGTCTTTCTTACTGGCTCTTTGTTTCTATCTCAGTCACTCAAAAAAAAATCACTCAAATCAGCCTACTACAAATTCTTGGGTCATTAGTGGGCTTAAAAGGGCTACCAGAGTGCCATACCATTCCCTAGGTTCAGTATTTATAATTTTCTTCCTAATTTCTCCTATAAACACAGTATGACCAGGCCCTGTAAACATCTGATCATAAATAGCTTCTCTTAATTCCTAATTGCCATAGCATGGCGTGGCTTTCCTCTATGGTTTTCCATCTAGTGGGTGGGTTCAGTTCTCCAGGGGTCATCCAGATATCTCAACATGCAAGAATCAGCCAGTCCATGAAGGAATGTGTTCCTGGGGTTTTCTGAAAATTGCAATTTGTGCCTTAAGGCAGGTTTGGTGGTGATATTACTCAGTTTTTCTGCTTCTCCAGAATTTAAGGTGATCCCATCAGCCCTGCTGTCCCATAAACCTGTACTATCCAGGTTGTTAGGGATTCCCTAGGTGGTTGCCAGAAAGTACTTCTGAAGCCAGTAAATTCCCAGGCAGTTTTTCTCTAGCAATCATTGTTTCATTAATAGGTCCACCATGTCGCACTCCTGCTTCTGCTGGATGTTGTACCTGGCTTTCCTCTGTATAAGGGCTGGACCTGAGGATTTTGGGTTTTTCCTTCAATAACTTCTACATCAGTATTGCTATCCTCATCATCTCAAGGGTTCCATGTTTTCGGATTCCAACCTTTTCTAGCTATCATAGCCTGAACCCTTGGTCATGTTTGTTTACTACTCCCTGATTTTAAGAAAGGACAGGTCAGTGTCTACATATCTTCCTCCTTTTTATCTGTTTCAAGAGAACTGTCACTAAAGCAGAGATGTAACTCCATATGTCTTTTTCTAATTGCAATTCCTCCTTCAAATGATGGATTTCATTGTCTTTCTCAAGACAGGCTGCGGTGGCTAACCATACCACCCCTAATAACAGCCAGCAGCCAGAAATTTTCATAATTTTCTGTTCCTGCAATATGTGCTCTATTCCCTCTGACATTTTCAGGGCATTTCCGTACTCATGCAAAGGTCCATAACAGTCAAACAAGCAGGCAGCTCCATCCCTCATGAGGCAGCTGGCCACCCCCAGATTTCCCTCATGGATTCTCCAACCCAGCTCATTCTTTGGTCTGATGAATCCTGCCAACTACACCAATTATTCTGAGATAGTGAGGAGCTTTATAGAATGATAGCTTCCTGGGATACATCAGATCAAAGAATGACTTGGACAAGTCGAGCTTGTTGAATAAATGAACATTTATTGGGGGGCTTACATGGGGTCCTTGTCCTTGGTGGCAGGAAGAGAGAAAACAGTTCCAGGCTTGATCATCCACATCTTACCGCAAAACAAAGTGGGGTCTTTTATAATGCATGTTTATGTGCAGATAGGGAAGGCACACAAAGGATAGCAGGACTTCTAAAGAATGCAGTGTCCTGGGCAGTTGCTTCTAAAGAATGCAGTGTTCTAGAAGATAAACTTCACAATGTTTCTCAGTAGGGAAGAAGTTACATATTTTCAGTAACTGTGGGAGATCACTTGATATGAACATAATCAATGGAACAGATATTCTTACAGGTTTCTGGGAGAAGAGGTCAAGCATTTATGGTACAAGGCTTATTTATCAGTCATGAATTAGCAAATAATCATTCCCAAGGCTCGCTTTTTAACTGTTTAGAAATGGAATGTTGCTGCGACTGGAGGGGGAAAGAACTGGAAGGGTTGGGGGAAAAATGCAAAGCCCTCTGCATTAGTCAGCCAAAGGGATGCTAATGCAAAATACCAGAAATCTGTTGGCTTTTATAAAGGGTATTTATTGGGGGTAGAAGCTTACAGTTACTGGGCCATAAAGTGTTAAGTTACTTCCTTCACCAAAGTCTAATGCTATGTGTTGGAGCAAGATGGCTGCTGACATCTGTTAGGGTTCAGGCTTCCTGTGTTCCTCTCTTCCCGGGACTCATTATTCTATGAACTTAGCTGCTCTGCTATCTCCACAAGGCCATCTGTAGACTATCAGATAAACAGCTCATCTCTCTTCTTGGGGCCTCTGCTGTGTGTAATGGAGCCTTCTCCCCTTCCTCACATACCTGCTTCTCTGTGTTTACTTCCCTGGCTCCAGGATCAAAACTCTCACCTCCCTCCTCTGTGGTATGGTCTCTCTGTGAGTCCCCACCCACCAGGGAGGGAGAGACTCAATGTTCTACTGATGTGGCCCAAATAAAGCCTTAATTATTATTTAATCAAGTAAAAGTGAAACCTTTGAATCCAATATAATCTAATATGCCCAGAGGAACAGACCAGTTTACAAACATAATCCAATATCTATTTTTGGAATTCATAAACAATAACAAACTGCTACATCCTTTATGTCACACCTTTCCAAAGAACAGGCTTTGTTACTGAGAAAGGGGAAAAAAGCTTATGAGGATTTTGGATGCCTGTTGGAGCAAGAGGCAAGAAAGAACAGACAAGGGTTTGTGGAGCCCAGGGGCTTAGAATACACGCTTTAATAACCCCTTAGGAGAACTAGCACCGTACATCCTTAAGCAATTCTGGAGAGGCCTTGCAAATGCCTAATGAAGGACAAAATGACAGTCTAGTGAGTCAGGTGGCGCTGATCAATCTACTTATATCCTCTTACCTTCTCACCATTGCCCAGTCATGAAGGCTGAGCTGAGAATGTGCAGGTGGAGGAAGGGATGTTTCATTATCTCTAGAGAAGGAATACAGTTGTTCTTGAAATCATGTACTACCAAAGAAACTCCTTAAGCTAAGGAGCTAGTAAAGTGCCTCAGTTTCCCCCAAAGAATATGTGATCAAACCTCTTCTCAAGGTTTCCACGCCACAGCAGAGGGTCTAGGCCAGGTGCAACCTTGGCTGCACCTTAGAGTCAATGGGGGGCTTTAAAAAAACACCTATCGTGTTAGGCAATGGATTCTTAGGTATGTCACCAAAAGCATGAGCAACCAAGAAAAAAATAGATAAACTAAGCTTCATCATAATTAAAAACTTTTGTGCAAAGGACTTTATCAATAGTCAAAGACAACTGACAGAAAGGGAGAAAAGATTTGAAAATCATATCTAGTAAGGGTTTAATATCCCAAATAGATAAATAAATCCTTCAACTCAGACAAACCAATTTTTAAAAAAGCAGTTAAAAAAATGGCCAATAGGCACATGAAAATATGCTCACCATCACTGGCAATAACAGACATGCCACTCAAAACCACAATGAGACATACTTTATAACTACTAGGATGGCTATTATTTATTTAAAAAAAAAACAAACAAAACCCAGAAAATAACAAGTGTTGAGAAGGTTGTGGAGAAATTGGAACTCTCATGCAATGCCTGTGGGAATGTAAAATGGTGCAACCACTGTGGGAAACAGTTCAGCACATCTTCAGAAAGTTAAACATAGAATTACCATTTGACCTGGCAATTCCATTCTTAAGTATGTACCTCAAAGCCTTGAAAGCAGAAACTCAAAACACTTGTACACCAATGTTCACAGTAGCATTATTCACAATAGATAAAAGGTGGTAACAACCCAGGTGTCCATGAGTAGATAAATGGAGAATCAAAATGTAGTATATCCATAAAATAGAATACTATTTGGCCATAAAAAGGAATGAAGTTCTGATACATGCTTCAACATGGACGAACCTTGAAAACACTACGCTGCATGAAATAAGCCAGACACAAAAGGACAAATATTGTAGGATCCCACTTACATGAGATATTTAAAGAAAATTCATGAAGACAGAAAGCAAAGTAAAGGTGGTGGGGGGAAGGGTAAAGAGTTTGTGTTTGGGGTTATGAAAAAGTTTTAGTAAAGGAAGGTGTGATATATATTAATATGAATCAGTTAGAAAAATACCTAAACCTTCCAAAACCCTTGCATACAACCCTAGGCATACAACCATTCAACCCCTTACCAATTAAATCAGAATTTCAAGGTGATGCTCAGGCACTGTGGCTGATTCTAATGTGCAGCCAAATAACCACTGCTCTAGATTGGTGCTGCTCAAACTTTAGCTGCCCAAGAATCCCCTGGAAGATTTGTTAAAGAGCAGATTTGGGGGGTGCATCCCAGAGATCTGAATCAATAGGTTTGGGATGGGGCTTGAGAACGAGCACTTCGGAAAAGCCGGGTGATGTTGATGCTGCCTGCTGGGTGTGTGGAATCCACAGTCTAGAATCCACAGATCAAAGAAACACCATTTCACCAGTTAGCTGTCATTTGTAAGAAGTATTATCCCTTATGCCATCTTTTATATGTTCCTGTGATATTAATGAAATCCCTGTGTTCTCTTTCCCTTCCTTCTGGTGTTAAGGAGAGAATTTTTATAATACAAAGTACCTCTTCATAATATCACAAATTATTTTCTTTACTTTGCTGGGACCTGGGAGAACTAGCTAATCTCCCTCTGATCAGTCTTTGAATTTCTTATTCATTCAGCTAATATTTACTGAGCATGTTGCCAGACCATGTACTAGGCAATAAATGAAATATACCCACTTCTTGCCCTCCTGGAACTTTCATTTTCATGTTGAAAACAGATGTGAAATAATTATGTAATATAATTATAATTATGTAATACATGAGAAAAGACAAAGCCAGTAAAGGGTTAGAAAGTGATTGATGGTGCTGGAGAGCAGGGTCAGAGAAGGCCTCTTGAGAAGGGGGACATTTGAGCAGAGCCTCAAGCACCGTATATTTGAGAGAGCATCCCAGATGGAGGTATAGCAGGTCCCAGGAAGTGAAATGAGCTGGGTGCACTCAACAACAAGACGACAGTGTGGCTGGAGTGCCATGAGCAAGAAGAGAAAGTGTTCATGACTGAGGTCCAATAAATTGGAGGTTAAAGAAATAGTCAGGAGCCAGGGCTTTATAGACTATTATGAGGTCTTTTCACTCCTCTCGAAGCTCATGAGGGCTTTCTATCTTCAGACCTCCTGCTGAATACTCCAAGGTGTGGGAAACCTTCTTCATAGTCTGTGTGTGAGATTGAATTATGTACCCCAACAAAGACATATTCTTAACCTTAATCTACATTCCTGTGGGTGAGAACCCATTGTAAATAGGACCTCTTGAAGATATTGGTTAAGATGTGGCCCAACTGAATCAGAGTGGGCCTTAAACCAAATTACTGACGTCTTTTATAAGCAGAAGAAATTCAGATACAACCAGTCAGAAAAGGCCACAGGGAGAAGCTGAGAAGTCAGTGGAAACTGAAAGAGCAGGCACAAGGAGAGTGAGATTGCCATGTGACAGAATCAGAGATATAAGCCAAGGAACCCTAAGGATTACAGCAAGCCAGCACCAGAATGCTACAGACTTTAGGGAGAAAGCATGGTCTTGCTGATACCTTGATTTTGGACTTCTAACCTTTGAAACCTTGAGCCAATAAATTCCTGTTGTTTAAGCCAACCTATTGGGTGGTATTTGTCCTAGCAGCCCTGGCAAACTAAGACAGTCCAAGAGCTTTCTTTGCCAGCCTCCACTGGTAACTGAAATGTTTAATGGCAAGGTGTCTATTTTCCTCTTCTCCTTTCCCAGTCCAAGTCTCCATAGTTTTGATACATATTGCATGCCTGTTGTAAGATAGTCTGTGAGGCTGACTAGAGGAAGATCTTAAGCAACAATACTACACATTGCAAGACCACAGCTAAGGTCTGCTGTCTAGAATTCTGCAGCATCTACCCATACCACACTTTTTAAAACAAAAGTAAGAAGTTGGCTGAAATGGCTGTTTCAAAGTCTCTCACTAGGTCTCCCTTAAGCAGTGAGATGGTAAATCCAGCATGGGAAATTGTAGAACACAGCCCATACAGCCTTGCTTACAATCTATGCAAAATAACTTCTTAAAGGAAGAAAAGTCAGAGCCCAAGAATTACATTGATTCTTGCACAGAGAGGACGAAATGTCTTTACACTAGTTGCTGTTGTCCAGCTCCTGTGGGAGTTTTTCTTATTAAAAAAAGAAAACCACAAGCTTACATTCCAAAAGTTTTTTTTTCTTCCTATTTTGATAATAAGATAAAACGAGTTGCAGCTTAATGTGAGCAAAACAAACTTCTAGCGTTTATAAGGAACGTGCAATTCGAATGGGACTGGCTGAGGGCTGCATTCTGCTGTGGAAATTCATTGCAGGTAAACTGGAATTTTGTGAATTTATAGTATGATATAAAAATATAAATGAAGTCTCACTGTATAAGGAAGTGATTTGTAAACTGCAAGGTTGCCTGACACCTGGGGATATCTCTTAACTGACAAACTAATTCTCTTCATTCTCAATGTCAGGAGAACCATGAATATATGAAGACATCTGAGATTCTGTGAGTTGTTTTAGTGTTAATTACATTTACTATTATTATAAGTGATTTTATAAATCATATAGCAGTATCATTCAAGTGGGGATAATGCTAATTTAGGGCTAAAAATGGGAACATAAATCAAGTTCAGAATAAAAGATATGATAAAATGGTATGAATAAGGCCAACCAACCACATTAAGACTGCTGTTAATTCAGGAGACAATCCCATGGGAAAAAGTTAAAAATAATTTATAAAAAATTAAAAGCAATATTAAAACAAAAATATGTTCCAGTAGTTACATATTTATGTACTCCAGGAACTCATGGCTCATAGTTTTATTTATTTCTATGGGAAAATGTGTCTTGAAATATGAGTGCTCTTTGGGAATTTGTTCCTTAATAAATATTACCCTTTGCATAAGAGGGTGGAAAAAAGCTGGACAACACTTAGTTCACAACCAAAGAATCAAATTGCAAATCAATGTCAAATGTTTATTTTTTTTTAATGTTTTGTCTTTATTTTTTTAATGTTACATTAAAAAAAAATGAGGTCTCCATATACCCCCCACCCCCATCACCACCCTCCTCCCATAACAACCACCTTCTCCATCATCATGAGACATTCATTGCACTTTGTGAATACATCTCTGAGCACTGCTGCACCACATGGTCAATGGTCCACATTACAGTTTACACTCTCCCCCAGTCCACCCAGTGGGCCATGGGAGGACATACAATGTCCAGTAACTGTCCCTGCAGTACCACCCAGGACAACTTCAAGTCCTGAAAATTACCCCACATCACATCTCTTTTTCCCACTCCCCACCCTCAGCAGCTACCATGGCCACTTTCTCCACCTCAATGCTACATTTACTTCCATTACTAATCACAATAGTTCATGAATAGAATATCAGTAAGTCCACTCTAATCCATACTCTATTCCTCCATTCTGTGGACCCTGGGATGGTTATGTCCACTCCACCTCTATATCGAGAGAGTGCTTAGATTCCACTTGGATGATGGATGCAATTCTCCTGTTTGCAGTTGTAGGCACTCTTGGCTCCCTGGTGTGCTGGTTGACCTTCTTCACCTCCCTGTTAGCTGGCTGGGGTAAGTCCAATAAACCAGAGGGTAAGAGTTACAAGTCTTTTGAGGCTAAGGGCCTGGCTATCACATGGACAGTCCAGAGATTCAGGTCCCCTGTGTATACACTAAACCTCAGCACCAACCACAGGTCCGATAAAAGTAACAGGAGAGGCTTGTGAACAAAGATCACATCTGAGTCCAAGTCCATCACACTCCAGAACACAAACTCCAAAGTAGGATCAACTGACATGGCACTGAAGTCCATCTGCCATGACCTTAGAACCTGTAGGTCTCTGTAGCCCTCAGAAGAACCAATACCTGGGATTGTATCTACTTTAGCTGTCTCTGTGACTCTGCTGAGGTGTGCGTAAGGGCAACCCCTCTGATGACCTCCCAGCTCTTTTTTGGAGACTCATACCCATATAAATTCATTTATCCTTTCCATTTCCCCCTTTTATTCCAGGTCAAAAAGCATTTTTAACTCCTGATATTATATGCAGGCTGAGATATTCTGCTGGTCTGACTTGACCCTTTTTTCAAGGTTGTTTACCAGCCACATCATCAGCTGGTACTTGGTAGTAATCCCTTGGTGCCAGGGAAGCTCATCCCCAGGACTCATGTCCCACACTAGGGGGAAGGCAATGCATTTACATGCTGAGTTTGGCTTCGAGACTGGCCACATTTGAGCAACATGGAGTCTCCTAGGAGGTAACTCTTAGGAACCCTGCAGCCCTAAGCCTAATTCTTATTTCAGGCACACAGGCTCACAAGCATAGTCATTAGCATCAAGGGCTCATTGTTGGACCATCCTTCCTTATTGGTCTTAGCCATTGCACTCGGGGGATTGTTGCTGTTCCATTAGGGAATGTGACAGAGCTCCCCTGGCCAGGAACTCAGCACTCCCCCAGCTGTCATTCCCAACTGTAACCACTATGAAAATATCCAAACATTTTTATGCGCCCCGCACACATGCCCTGGAGAACTCCCTCCCAACCATGCACCCCCCCACCAATAACACCCCACACCAGTATTCCTCCCCTGCCACCATCAAACCCCTCTGTGGTCCAATGTCAAAAGTTTATGTAGAAGAGCTAGAACCTGAACACACATCCATAACTTTGAAGCAATTCATCCAGAAAATTCATGGTAGCTATAATATAATTTATTCTTAAAAATTGTCAAGATTAGAGATGAAAAGATGTGGGCTCTGCTTGTTACATGGAAATATATCTATGAAGTAATACTGATTGGAAACAGCTCAAAATAGTATGCACAGTTAGAGGTATGGGAAAATGTAAGCTCACATACTGTTAAAGATGGTGACTTAATTTAAACTGATGTAAATAGTACTTATGTTCATTGGATTCTCATTTTCTCCAAAGTTATGTGAATGATAAAAGTAAATTGGTATGTAATTCACACAACTGAAGTGTATACTTGAACATGGTTAAAATGGAAATATTATGTTATATATATCTTATAATAAAAATTTTAAAAGTAAATTGGTAGGAGACTGCTGCATGATCATTCTCAGGGAAATCTTGACTCGTCTCACACAACTCAGGTTAAAAGAAGCTTTCAGTTCTTTAAAAAGATACAGTGTTTATTTCACAAAGAGATAAGCATAAAGGACAAAATGAGAGCAATAAAATGCCTTGTACCCATCGCCAAAACAAGTTTTCCCATTTTGTTGAATATCATGAACATTAAATCAATATATTCAGAGGAATAAATTTCACCCTTTATAGGAAGAATTCCAAATCTCAGTATCTTAGCAATTCTCACTATGGAATTCACAACATCAGCAACCACACTTGAAGGTGTTTTACAAAGTGCTTTGTTGTTATTATCTTGTAGATCAGCAATAACATGTTTAACTTCGTCAGAACATAGGGCTGTTGTTCAGGCAGAGAACCAAGAATTTACTTCCCTCCCTGGGGTGAAAGGATCCCAATCCAGGAAGGTTTAAACAGGCTCTCCACAACCACTATATCCTTCTGTCATGTCACTCATCACCTTCTCTGTCTTGAATCATGGGCATCTACTCAGGCCTATGAACAACATGATTTTATTCTCTGTAATTCAGCTTGCTTTCCGACTTTGAGCCTTATTCCACCAACCTGGTGGAAAAACAACCTCACGCCTGTCTGGAGTTCCAGGAGCCTCCCGAGTGCCAAGACATTGAGGGTGTGGGCATGGGGTGGGGTCGGGGGTGGAAAGAGCCTCTGGGCTCCCACAGGTTACTGCTGAGCCATCTGTTACTCAGGTTTGCATGCTCCCTTCAGGTCCTTCAGCTTTCTGCTGCTGCTGCTCTGGGAGGTGAGCAAGATTGTTTTCCCTTCTCTTGACCAAGATGCCAGCCTTACTCCTTGTGCTCCTCTAGCTGCACCCTCCTCCATCCTGACTAAGGGACACTAATCTTGTAGCTGTGGAACTGCAGAGGGGAAAAGAAGAAGGAAAAAAAAAAAGGCAACTTCAGACCCTG
The DNA here is from genome assembly GCF_030445035.2 of Dasypus novemcinctus. Taxonomy (NCBI): domain Eukaryota; kingdom Metazoa; phylum Chordata; class Mammalia; order Cingulata; family Dasypodidae; genus Dasypus; species Dasypus novemcinctus. The sequence continues at coordinate 151,176,678 of NC_080673.1, read as the reverse complement.
TGGCAGTTTGATATTATTTATGAATTCCAAAGAAGATACTTGATTATGTTTGTAAACTGGTCTGTTCCTCTGGTCATGATACCCTTTGATTGCATTAGATTCAGCTGGAATGTCTTTGATTAAATTATGTTAAGATGTGCAGGGTTGAATCCCTGATAAAACAGACTCTTACATGGAAGTAAACATGCAGAGAAACAGATCTATGAGGAAAGAGAGAAAGCTCATTAGACATGGCAGAGGTTCTGTAAGAGAGATGAGCCTGATAATCCACAGCTGACCTTGTGAAGAGAGCAGAGCAGCTGAGCCCAGAAAGAAACGAGCTCTGGGAAGAGATGATCCTTATGCCAGCCTACAGCTGAGATCGGAAGAAGCTGGGCCCATGGAGCCTTAAGACAAGAAGGAAGGCTTAACTATCATAGACATCACCCACCATCTTGTGTCAATACGTGGCAACAGACTTGGGTGAGGAAGTACCTCTGATGGTACCTTGAGTTGGACTCTTTAGGGCCTTATGACTAAGCTTCTGCCCCAAATAAATACCCTTTATAAAAGCCAACATTGTTCTGGTACTTTGTATCAGCACCCCTTTGGCTGACCATTACAGACCCTAGCTATTCTAAATATCAATCTAGCTCCTGATGCCCCTCCCTTCTCCCTCTTACCCTGGCTACCCAGGCACCTCAGATATTTCTAACTAGGCTGTTTCTTATCTCTCTCCTCCTCCTCTCCCAGCCTGCAGGAGGCCCGATTACCACAAAGGAAAACGTCCTCAGCCAGGTGGTCCTAATCACAACCTCAGTAAATTCCTCACCCATCTCCACAGAACCAAACAGTCCTAATTGCAACCTCAGCAAATTAAAACCTCTACCATCCTCCTGTGCTTTTTCACTAACCCACTTGAGCCCTTGAAAAAAGTCACCCAACAGAGTTCAATTCAGTCTTCTTTCCCCTGCTATGCAGCCAGTCCCTGAATAAAGTCATCCTTGCCTGTGTAACATTGTCTGGCACGGTTTTTTGCTTTTAGAGAGGGCTCTGGTGTATGCTTTCCTTGTAGTGATAGTGCTGTGAAGCTGCACACAGGTCCTTCTCTGCTCCTAAAGCCCATGACCTCTCATTCCTGTCTCGTCACTAAAACCTACAGAAAACTCTTTTGAGTCCAGGCATGGGGGACAGGGAGCTCAGCTCTCTCCACTGCATCTTCAAGACAGTTTGTAACCAAATTCTCTTTCACAAAACCCCACCCCTAGGATTCCCTAAGGGTTTAAATTTTTAGAACAAGGAGCAAAGAAATTTGCAAACTTTTTTTCTCATTTGCTTCATCCCTCCCCTGAGGCAATGAGCCCAGAGCCTAAAAGAAGCCCTACAAGGAGAAAAAAGGAAGAAATACATATTTCAAAATGTTATGGACCATATGTTTTATTTGTTTTAAAGTCTTATCCCTTCTAGCATATTTTAAGTTGCCAGATAGGACAGGTGGTTTTTTTGGTGCTGCCATAGAAACTGTAGAGCAAGGTGATGTGTCTCCTGACCATCTCTGACTGCTCTCCCTTAAGCCTTGCCCAACTATGAGAAAGGTTCTAGAGCTCCCTTGTGGGATGAGGTGATCGCATCTCTGCAGTTAAATCATAAGACTTGTCTTCCCAGTTGTTACCAACTATTATATTTTTGGTCCTCTCTGGGGATATTGGGTACCTCTGAACACAGTTCACCAGAGTGATGTAGGCTTTGGTGGGGGGGGGGGGCGGTTCATCTCTTCGGAGATAACCTGAGCTGTATGTGTCTTGAGCAATGCATGTGGGACAGTGAACTGCAGCCCTGCCCTTGATAACCATGACAACAACTCCAGTCCTGGAAAAACAGTTTAGCAATGCAAACTCTATAAACTTTTTAAATATTCAGGGAAAATGCAAACCAAATGTGCTAAAAGCTTACCTAGAAGGTATAAAGTCCATGCTAAAAGCTGACCTAGGTTGTGGAAGACATATGTTAATTCAAGCTTATTGAGCACTGAAACAAAGAACCATTTGGCCCTTCCTCTATAAAAAGAACTCAGAAATCTTGTTCGGGGTTTGGATTTTGAATGAGAAGCGCCAAGCCGGCTGGTTGTAAATAAATTTTTTTTCCTTCCCAAAATTATTCCTGAGTCCTGGCCTTTCTATTTGCAAATAATTGGACCTCTCTTGACTTCTACAACAACAGTAGATGGGATTTTTATTAAATGGAAAAGTTTCCGTTCAAATAAAGAGAATGGTGACTATAAGTAGTCAGATTACTGTGTGTCGTGGGGGAAACGGAGTATGAACCTTGATGCTTTGCGTCTCCAACCCCCAAAATGCCACAGTGCTTATTCAGAATTCTTACAAAAGACACTCTGTGCTAAGGCACTGAAGGTTGTAAAATGTAAATGTGCTATTTGGTGATGCTGTTAGATTTCCTTGATAATGTAGCAGGGAGCAAAACCTAAAGGAATGATGGCAGGGATGGGGAAAGGGAAATGCCATAGCCTCCCATGTGAGACTGGGATAAGGAATGGACCACGAAAGGGGCTGAGAAACAAGCCCCCAAATTTATAATTTTGTCCAGGATGGGCCCTGCTTCCATGGAAACTTTCTTTTTTGTGGGTTGCTGATGAGAGCCGAATTCCTTCTCCCCTCTCCCAAGTAGGGAGCCCGCAGCTGGCAGTGGGCTGGAGTCCCAGGGCCCAGTCAGAGCCCCACTACTGGGAGGCACCAGGCGATGGAGAAGGGCAGAGAATAAGCTCTCCTAGTTACCTACACCTCAGCCTTTGCTACAGTTGTCCTGTCTCCCCACCACCCCTTTCCTGCTTGGCATGCCCAGAGCTGAAGGTGAGGAGATGTTCCCAGCTGATGCCCACAGTCCTAAACCTTGTCAAGGCCATTAAGTCTTTTATTCTCAGTATTCCCCTACCGGTTTTTTAATCTAAGGAGAGGATGATATGTCATCTTAACCTCACTGCTGGGCCCAGACAAGCCATATGGGTGCCCAAGACTTCTGTTGTCCGCCAGGAATGGAAAACACAAATGTGGTTATCACCTCAGCCTCTCCACTTCCTGTTTAAGTGGCTCTGGGGTGTGCCCTGATCTCAGAAATGTGGTGAAAACCAGATAATGAGGTGCTGCTGGGCCTTCTTATCTCAGGGGAAGCACTTACTCTTCTGGCTTCACACCTTTTAGCCAGGAAGGAAGGACCCTTATGCATTCCCCTGTCTGAGCCCCTTTTGATGCATAACCTGAGTGCAATTCTGAGGGTGAATTCAAATACTATGGAGACTTGGGAAACAATTGTACTGTGTGAGGCCGCAGTACACAGCCCTTGGATGCTCAGCTGAATGCTGTGCTGACCTGTCTAGTGAAAGCAGGGATGAGGCCTCATTCATTACTGCATTCCAGTGCCCACCCTGCGGCTCCCACCTCGGAGGCACTCACCAGTGTTCACTACTGAAATGAGACTGCATTTAGTCCACATTTGTGGAATTTGGGTCCACCTTACTGTTACTGGATTTTATCTAGGTTCTTGACTATGCTGCAGAAATGTATTTCAACAGCAGGTTGGGTGAGTTAGGCCAGTAATTTAATCAGGCAGAGAGGGATGAGAAATGGAAGAAAATAACAGACCAGGGGTCCCAGGTAGAGAGGAAGGGGGTGAAAAGGGATGAAGAGGGCTGATTTACAAGCTACAGTTCTCCATTATAGATTATAAGTCCCCAGGTTTACTTGCTTGGCCACATGGCAGAGGAAAAATGGCGAGAGCGGTGCACAGAGGGCAGGGATGGGTCCAGAGGCAAGAGAGCAGGGCAGGAGTGCGCTCAGGACTCGCAGTTTGCTTTATAAACTATTAATTATCCACCCCTTTGCTAATGGCAGGGGAGGGGTTCCAGCTGTTTGCTGTTTTGACGATTACCCCACCCATCAATCCCTTAGTGAGGACCCAGTGGTAAAGTCCCTAGGGAACATCCAGGGCTTTTCTTTGCATCCAGAAGAAGTCTTTGTTTTGGATAGCAGAATCCCGGGGGTGGGGGTATTCCAGCAGCCATCTTGGGGGTTTCTGATGTCCACGTGGACTCTGCCAGGTTCCAGATCCATCTATTAATTCCCTATCTTACTAGCCTGCTTCATTACCAAAATCTTTAATAACCCCGAACAAGCCTCAGGCTCTGAAGAAAAGATAAGCCAGTTTTATTACTTAGCAAGAAGATTCCAATTGTTTGTCTTTTGCTTTTCTTACTTCTTTGTATAGTGGAAAGGAGTACAAAGACTTCAGATTGCCAGACCAGACACTCATGTGCTTTTATGGAATAAGCATTTTGTACCAGCACTAGACAACATAGCAGATTCCTTATGAGAGAAGATGAAAGGAATGGCAGTTTGGGCCAGAGCAGGATTTCCAAAGGTTCTTTCATTCCCTCTGGCCAGCTGTTAAGCTCCTTGGAACAAAACAACCCTTCTGTCTGGGATATGTGTTAGACCTGACCTGGCTGTGGCTTTCCCCAGACAGTGCAAGGCAAGTTCTGTGATTATTTTCCTTGGTTAGACTTAGCTAAACTCATAAAAAGTATTTCTCATGTTGCTACTATTATTTGGAACTTTCTTAACTTTAGAGATGGTGGTCTATGACTTACATACTAATTGCAGAGTCTCAAATGCTCAGTAGTCTTTACTCATTAATGCACACAACTATCAATAGTTGATGAAAAAGTAATAACCTAATGGAAATGGAATCGAATGATCTAAACCTGCTAAAGGTTCTAAATGATTGCTCTTTGACCTCGTGATGTATTTGTGGCAACTTATTTTCTGAACCCCAAATAGTCTACATTCTAACCATGAGAAAGAGAATTTGAAATTAGTATTATCCTGGGAATTGGCCGTATGGTTACTTTAATGTATATTGCATGCTTTTGGATCACTCAGTCATTTTCCTAATCTTGTTTTGCTTAGACTTATATTATCATTACTTGTAGTCTATAACTTTACATCAATTTGAAGGTAGCCCAAATAGCTGTGGCTGAGAGGAAGAAGGGAAGAGAAACTGGTTCAGATTTCCTGAATGGGTGATTCAGAGATACAGATGCTGCAGATCCAAAATTAAATTTTATTTTTTGTTGGAGATCTCTTTAGTAAATAAAGCAGCTTGTGTTATAATACGTCAATAAATACCACTTGCTTAGTTGAATTCCAATTGCTTTACTTTTAGAGGTACGAGTGTTTTGCTGTTTGGGGCTTAGTTTAGCTTGCTATTGTCCCTGATTTTGCCTTTGCAGAAAGTCATTATTTGAACTGTCTGTTGCTGCATAATAAACTACCCCAAACCTAAGTGGCTTAAAGCAGCAAACGTTTATTATCTCAGAGTTTCTGTGGGCCAGGAATCTGGGTGCAGCTTAGGTGGGTGCTTCAGTCCCTCTTTGGCTGTCATTCACAGGCTCCCTTCAGTTCCTATCATCTGGGTCTCTCCCCAGGGCAGCTCACAAATCACAGCTTGCTCCATCAGAGTGAATAAGAGAGAGCAAGACCGAAGTCATAGACCATTGGTGGCCTAATCTTGGAAATGACATCCCATCATTTCCATTATATTAGTTAGAAGGAAGTCACTAGGTCCAAGCCCACTCAAAGGGAGGGGATTTACATAAGGGCATCAATGCCAGAATGGGGGGTGGGGGGGAATCACTGGAGGTGCTTATATGTTATTAAAATTACTATGACCTAGATATGGTACAAAATGCATAAAGAAAAAATAAATTGGATTTGATCAAAATTTAAAAACGTTTGCATGACAAAGGACACCATGAAGAAAGTGAAAAGGCCCACAGAAAGGGAGAAAATATTTGCATATCATGTCACCAATAAGGGTCTAGTTAGTATTCAGAATATATAAAGAACTTTTACACTCAACAATTGACAACTCAATTAAAATATGAACAAAGGATTTGTATATCTTCCCCAAAGAAGATATACAAATGACCAATAAGCACATGAAAAGATGCTCAATAGCATTCATCATTAGGGAAATGAAAATCAAAGCAACAATGAAATACCACTTCACATCTACAAGGATGGCTATTATAAAAAAAAAGGATAATAACAAGGGTTGGCAAAGATGTGGAGAAACTGGAACTCTTACACAATACTTGTGGGAATGTAAAATGGAACAGCCGCTATTGAAAAGTTTGGAGTGGACTTGGCCCAATGGACAGAGCATCTACCTACCATATGGGAGGTCCGCGGTTCAAACCCTGGGCCTCTTTGACCTGTGTGCAGCTGGCCCATGCGCAGTGCTGATGCGTGCAAGGAGTGCCCTGCCACATAGGGGTGTCCCCTGCATAGGGAAGCCCCACACGCAAGGAGTGTGCCCCGTAAGGAGAGCCGCCCAGCGCGCAAGAAAGTGCAGCCTGCCCAGGAATGGCGCTGCACATGCAGAGAGCTGACACAACAAGATGACGCAACAAAAAGAAACAGATTCCCGGTGCCGCTGATATGGATAGAAGCAGTCACAGAAGAACATACAGTGAATGGACACAAGCAGCAGACAACTGGGGGGGGGGGGGGAGGGCAGTGAAGGGAGAGAAATTGATAAAAAATAAATCTTAAAAAAAAAAAGTTAAACATGTAACTAAAGAGAAAATGACAAACACAGTACATGATCCTGGATGGGATCTAACAAGGGAGGAGAAAAGTGTCAAAGGGACATTATTGGGCCATATTAAAAAATTGGAATATAGACTAAGTTTTATAATTGTGTTAAATTGCTTGAAGCTTGGTAACTACACTTAAGATGCTCTTAGAGAATATAAAAGTATTAAGTGATCAAGTAGCATGATGTCCAGACAACCTATGTTCAAGTGTTCAGAAAATGTATTAATAAACAAAATGGGTAGGTAAAATGATATGGCAAAGGTTAAACTTGGTGGATCCAGGAATTGGGGGTGGGGTGGAGTGGAGGAAACTGAAGTTCTTTGTATGGGGTTTGTATTGTTTTTGTCCTGTAAGTTTGAACATATTTCGGAACAAAAAGTTAAAAAGTTAAATGTAGAATTACCACATGACTCAGCATTCCTCTCAGGAATATAACCAAGAGTACTAAAAATATATGTTCACACAAAAACGTATACAAGAATGTTCATAGCAACATTATACATAATGGCCCCAAATTGAGACAACTCAAGTGTCCATCATCTGACGAATGGATAAACAAAATGTGGCACATCCGTACAATGGCATATTATTAGCCATTGAAGTTAATGAAGTATTCATCAATTGCAGTGAATGTACCACACTAATAAGTCGTTAATGTTGGAAAAGTGGGAGGTGTGGGAAGTGGGGCATATGGGAATCCCCTATATTTTTTTAATGTAACATTTATGTAATCCACTAATATATACTAAATAGAAAAAAATAATAATGAAGGATGGCAGTGCACACTGAGGAGAGGCAGGTGGGCTCGGCGGAGCACAGCCATGGGAAGGTGGCGGCCTCCATGGGGCGTACCCTCCCTCTTACTTACCAGAGCTCCTGAAGAGACCCCCGCCAGTAGCGAAGTCCAGGCAGCCATAGCGGCCCATTCTTAAAACCATGAATCCTGTTTATAGCCCTGAATCTTCTGGGTTTCTCTATGCAAATGCCACCTGGTTTCCCCACATGTTACACAGCTTCCGCCTATTCTCCTAAGATGTACCCAGGCAAATACTACCTTGCAAACAGGTTACACTCTCGGCACACCTTACAAGGCGTCCTGTTCCCCCACCAGTAGGGCGGTGCCACCGTACTCCTCCCCCAACCTCTACCATACCGCCAGGTACACCGTGCCAAGTGCCTACCCTCAGGGAGCCCCAACGCACAGCAAGGCACGTGCCACCCGCAGCCTGTGTCCGCAGCGCCCCCGCGAGGTGGGGTTGGCGTCTGTGGTCTGGGAGCCGCCTCTGCCGCTTTGTAACTGAAGGCATCTAGCACGAAGTGAGTGTGCGTGGCAGAAAGTGCCAGCCAGCGTCGGAGTGCATTCACCTGCCAGGGTTATTACAGGGAGCGTTTTGATTTTAAAATCTAAACATTGTACATAAATCAGGAGGGTGTTTTGTTTTGTTTTTTGTTTGCACCTTGTTTCCGCCCTGATATTGCTCTGGGGGGTGGGGGCTGTGGGTTTTGATTTGAGGGGGGGGATTCTGCTTGTGTCTCTGGCAGCTAGGTCAGGGCGCTGCCAGTTAGCTTTCAGCCTGGTTGGTGGATGGGACACCTGACCAGTGAGCCTTTGGTGACCTTATTTTTTGTTGTAAACGCTCTTCATAATTTTTTTTCGCATTTCAATTTATTAGAAGTCTAGTAATATTTTTGCACGGATCATTGTAAACAGGATTCCTTCTTCCTATGTCTGTTAGAGTGTTTACTGATAAGAACTTTAAATTGTTTCATGAGCACTTCACCCAGCTTAGTGTGTGTGCACGTGTGCATGATTGTGTGCATGCTTGTGCATGAGTGTGCATGTGAGTGCATGAGTGTGTGTGTGTGTAGCAGACATGTGTCTCACACTCATGGTTTGGAACTATTTTCTTGTCTGTGTTGATCTATTGGAGCAGTGACTGGGTTTGCAGTATTGACAAGCTCTAAGAGCTACAGGGCCTGAACTGACTGGTAGAGAAATCGGTTTTCCCATTACGTGATCTTAAATTAGGAGAAAGTAAAGGTACTCACGACTTTAGTGTATATTTAATAAAAACCCCAAACAATAAAACAGAAAACAACACACAAATACTACCTCTAAGGTGGTAAGTCGTTTGAATTAAGGAAGAATTTACAAGTAAGATAGGATTTCTTTGGGGCTCACGAGTGCTGAATTAAATAGTATTTTCAAGAGAAAAATAGAGTGGGTTGCATTCTCCCCATTTACAGCAGTTTCATGAACACTCTTGCTCCCCTTTATAATTTTTTTATATCTTTTTTCCTTTTTGTGAAGTTGAATTGGATACTGCTTATCAAATACTTCAGCATTATTTTGTTCATCCATGAGGAATTTTTCTTTCAAGTTTGAAACTATTAGGGCATCAGCTGTCAGTAAATCTCTTAGGATGTTGAAAGGTAGATCGTGTCAATCAGGTGAGAACTGGACATACAAATAGCAACGAAACTGTCATAGGTTGTTTATAACTTTAACAGCATTTCGTTTCAGTAAAATTAAGGAATTCTGACTTGGGTCAAAATTCTTTATGAAGCTGCATAATTTGGGACCCCAGGGAAAATAGTGAAATATGCTGAAAAATTGTGCTTTTTTTAAAAAAAATTAATTTATTTATTTTTATTTAATTCCCCTCCCCTCCCCCAGTTGTCTGTTTTCTGTGTCTTTTTGCTGCATCTTGTTTCTTTGTCCGCTTCTGTTGTCGTCAGCAGCATGGGAAGTGCGGGCAGTGCCATTCCTGGGCAGGCTGCACTTTCTTTCGTGCTGGGTGGCTCTCCTTAGGGGAGCACTCCTTGCGCGTGGGGCTCCCCTGGGGGCACCCCTGTGTGGCAGGGCACTTCCTTGCGCGCATCAGCACTGCGCATGGGCCAGCTCCACAGGGTCAAGGAGGCCCGGGGTTTGAACCGCGGACCTCCCATGTGGTAGACGGACGCCCTAACCACTGGGCCAAAGTCCGTTTCCTTTTTTTTTTTTTGTCTGAGACATTCCTGATTTGAAATTCCTTCAGACGCTTTACAGTTCTTCTAAAAGTTGAAACATGCCAATAAACATGGAGAACATTAGTATATATATATATATATATATATTTTTTTAACTTTTCTTATATGACTTCTGACCTGAGGACTTTAAGGGCTTTGACATTACATGGGTCTTTTTTTTTTTTTGGTAGTGGAGATCTTGTTTGGGGCTGCACTGTGCTGCTGAGTGTTTAGAGCTCTCTGGCCTTGGAAAAGCGAGGCCAGCATCAAGACCAGGGCCATTCATGGCGGCCGTCACACTTGGCTGCATGGACGTACTTCCAGAACCTTCCATGCTTCTTATGATAAATCTTCTAAAAACATTTTCGTTGGTAGGGTTCTTAGGCCTACCGACTGCGATTCTGTGACACCGTTTCTTGAGTGCTATGCAATGCAGTATTTACAGGCTCTGAGAGGCCTTACCCCTGGCCGGCGGCTGGGCACGTGCGCAGAGAGCCTCCTGTCCCTCCGGAGCTGCGTGCAGGGTGCCTTGCTCTGTCCAACGGTGCCCTCGGGCTGATGGAGGAGGTCTAGGAAGTCGTTGGCGTGTGTCTTTTGGGGAAGTGTCTGTATTGAGAGGAAATACATTTACAGAGACCCTTTGCAGCGTCCTCCTCCGGCAGTGTTGCTCCCACATTGGTTTCCGAGAACGTGCCTGTGGGAGTAAGGGGTGGCACACACCAGCTGTGTAAATCCTGGGGTCTCAAGGGAGACCCAGACTTCTTCACCTCCATTCACACTTTTGTAAATAGGGTTACTCTGACCAGCTTGGCCTCTTTCTCCTCACCTGGCAGCTCACAACTGGGCAGTCCAGCATGACCAGTCCTGGGCACTGCTCGAACGGCAGGGTTGAGGGCCTGTGGCTTCACCAGCTTCCTCACCGTGAGGTGGGGCAGCTTCTCTCTGGTGCTTTCTAGGACTAGGGGGTCTAAAGGGGAATCTGGTGTTTAGGGAGGCAGAGTGCTCCGCTCTTTCCTCTCTCACATGTCTCAAATGTTTTCGAGTGTGTGTTTTTTCCCTGAGCTGTTAATGAATCAACCTAAGCTTTCTGAAGGTGCCGTGGATGCTTGAATATACGATGCCATGTGAGGGGGAGGATGGGATTTCAGGTGAAAACTGCAAGGTGGATCTTGGATACATCTATTCTAAAGAGTCTATTCCCCACCTTCCACCCCCCACCCCCCACTCCCAATTCATTTGAAGAACAGAAAACGTGTGCGAGAAACTTTAAAGTTTAGTCAGGACTGTCTCCTTGGACAGAGAAACAGGAGAGGTGAAAGAAACTCTCGTGGGGATCCAGGGAGTTCCAGAGGAGCTGAAGAGATGGCGTGGGCTCCAGGCCGCCTGCCTCTCGGCCCTTGGTGATGGTGGGTGCCCCGCGGACCTCCCGGCTCTCCTCGTGGCCCTTGTACAGACACATCTGAGAGGCAGGTGCTGGGACGGCTGCTCGGAGCCTCATGGGTTGTGACTGAATAGGGAATTGTTCCTTTTTTGTTCTTTTAAGTGATTTTTAAATACTATTTTTCAGACAGTTCCATTGTTTCTTTTTTTTTTTATCTCCCCTTTCCTGTCCTCTCCCAGTTATCTCCTCTCTGTGTCTGTTCTCTGTGTGTTCTTCTGTGTCCGCTTCTATTCTTGTCAGCGGCACCAGGAATCTGTGTTTCTTTTTGTTGCGTCATCTTGTTGTGTCAGCTCTCCCTGTGTGCGGTGCCATTCCTGGGCAGGCTGCACTTTTGCATGCGGGGTGGCTCTCCTTACGGGGCGCGCTCCTTGCACATGGGTCTCCGCTACGTAGGGGACACCCCTGTGTGGCAGGGCACTCCTTGCGCGCATCAGCACTGCGCATGGGCCAGCGCCACACGGGTCAGCGCATGGGTCAGCGCCCATGTGGTAGGAGGATGCTCTATCCATTGAGTAAAATCTGCTTCCCTATTGTTGCTTTTTAAAAAAAGCTTAAATCAGCTTTGTCTACCAGTGTTACAGGAATCCCCCCTCTGCATTGAACTTAACCATGTCTTACAAAGGGATGGAAAATCCACCTGAGCCAGTTCAATGATGTGTAAATTCATACTGTTTTAATTTCTCATGTAATCTGATGAGTAGATAAGCTCAGATTTAAAATTCTTAAAAGCACATTTACTGTAACAAGAATTGTTATGTATTAATACTGCAGTTTCCAGTAAAGATGGACTTCTGTTGCAATTAAAAAGTAATGAAGGGGAACTACTGTGATTAGTAAGGGAAGAAATTGTAGTAGTGATGTGGAGAAAGTGGCCACGGTGGCTGCTGATGGTTGGGAGAGGGAAGAAGAGATATGGTGCGGGGGCATTTTCAGGATTTGGAGTTTTCCTAGGTGGTGCTGCAGGGATGATGCTGGATGTTGTGTGTCCTGTTGTGACCCACTGGATGGACTGGGGGAGAGCGTGGACTACAATGTGGTTCTCCAGAATACAAAGTGGTTCTCCAGAATGTATTCGTCGGGTGCAGTGGATGTGCCACAATGATGGAAGAGGTTGTTGATGTGGGAGGGGTGGGGTGGGTGGGGTGGGGGGTATATAGGGAACTCATATTTTTTAATGTAACATTTAAAAGAAAATAAAGAAGAAAAAAAAAGTAATGAAGTATGATATATACTATAACATGGATGAAACTTGAAAACATTAAGCTAAGTGAAAGAAACCAGAAACAAAAGGCCATGTAATGTATGATTCCATTTATATGAAATGTCCAAGGAGAATTTGGGAATGGGGATTGGCTGCTAATATGTATGGGTTTTCTCTTTGGGGTAATGAAATGTTCTGGAATTATACAGTGGAGATGGTTGCATAACATAGTGAACATACTAAAAGCCACTGAACTGAACACGTTAAAATGGCGTGTTTTCATGGGAGGTCCAGGGTTCAAACCCAGGGCCTCCTGACCCATGTGATGAGCTGGCGCACGCACAGTGCTGATTCGTGCAAGGAGTGTCCTGCCACGCAGGGGTGTCCCCCATGTAGGGGAACCCCACATGCAAGGAGTGCGCCTCGTAAGGAGAGTCACAAGTGCGAAAAAAAGTGCAGCCTGCCCAGGAGTGGCACCGCACACACGGAGAGCTGACGCAGCAAGATGATGCAACAAAAAAGAGATGCAGATTCCGGTGCCACTGACAAGAATACAAGTGGACACAGAAGAACACACAGCAAATGGACACAGAGAGCAGACGACTGGAGCAGGGGGAAGGGGAGAGAAATAAATTTTTTAAAAATCTTTAAAAAAATGTTGTTTTATGTTATGTGGATTCTATTTCAACTTAAAATTTTAAAATTAAGTTTCCTAGCAGCACATTAATTAACTGCTAAGTACCCTGCTGGATGTAAGGTCTAGATGGAGAAGTGGTTCTCCATTTTGGCTGTACCTTAAAACCACATGAGAGGGGAGCAGGTATGGCTCAAGCAATTGAGCTCCCATTTACCATATGAAGGATCTAGGTTCAATCCCTGGGACCTCCTGGTAAAAAATAAAAAAAGGAAGAAAGAAAAAAGCATCCCAGACTTACACAGAGAGGCACAGGAACCCCCCTCCCCCCACCCAGGAAGTGAAGCGATGCACCAAAAAGACGATGACACAACCAGATAGAAAAAAAAACACCACATGAGAGGGGAGCCAGTGTAACTCAGGGGTTGAGCACTTGCTTCACATGGAGGAGGCTCTGGGTCAATCCCCAGTATATCCTAAAACAAAACAAAACAAAAAATGAGAGCTTTAAAAAATCCTGATACCCAGGACTCACCCCAGACCAGTCAAATCAGAATCACTGGAGTGGGATGTAGACCTTGTTTTTCAAAGCTCCCCACGTAATGCCAATGTGCAGCCAAGCTTAAGAACCAGTGACCTCGCAGATCATAACTACTTAGGAGGTTGGGATCACTCAAGAAGTGACTGCTCTCGCTCACTATTTTCTTTCTATTAACAGTAACCAACAAAGAGAGCAGCAGATCCTCAACTACTGACTCCCCTCCCAAGTCAAGATGCCTCCTCAAGTTTTCCTAATCCACTGGTATTTTCCTTTCTGTGGGCAACTTGGAATGTTTAGTAGTTAAAGGGAGTATATTTATTTTATTCCTTACAGTTCATTCTCGTGTTAGATTAGGTGGCTGTGATTCACCAGTTGGCAGAGAATCATCTGGTCTGCTTTGAAACAGAAGTCTATCCAAATTTATTGGCACCTCTGCTCTGAAAAAGCTGGATTTTGAAGTTTGTGAAATTCTAAAGGGAAAAATCAAGATGCTAGCAATGTGAGGGCTTTCCACTAGGCCTGTATTGTCTCTTTTGTATTTATCACTTAGCTATGATATCCTAGTTTACTTAACTGTCTTTAATCTCGGCCCCCCAGAGTCTCAGCCTTCAGGATTCTAAACCCTCCACTTCCTAGCAGCTCGCCATGTTGCTCTGGCTGCCACCCACTCTGTTTGGCAGACCTAACTGGGATGTGTTCAAAACCACAGTGGCCCTAATTAAGTCCACTGACCAATGAATTAACATATTTTTTCATTCGCCCCCAGAAGCTGGAGTCAATTTGTGAAATGGTGGAAGTTGGTAAAGAAATAGAAAATGAGAAGTTTAAAAAAAAAATCATAAAGAAAAGACTGGCAACAGCTACTTCAGAGTCCAGGCAGGCCAAGACTGCATCTCTCCATCTAATGACCTACCCTGGGCTCCCTCGGTGGAGGGCAGTGACCATATGTGCACCAGATCAGCTTTGAGAGAAAATTCTAGGAGGGAGACTGAGCAAGAAACTTCTGGCTAGTAAGAACACAAAAAATGCAGCAGCCTATGGAGTAGAGGAAACCCTGAAGAAAGGAAAAGGAAGTAACAAGTATGGGCCATGATCTGCCTCTTCAGAGTAGTGGACACCAGTCTTCTTTTTAGAATTAAATGAGCAAATCTTAAGGCATATGTAGCAGTTTTATATGATTGATGAATTCCAAAAAGAAATATTGGATTATGCTTTCTTTTTTTTTAAAGATTTATTTTTATTTATTTAATTCCCCTCCCCTCCCCCGGTTGTCTGTTCTCTGTGTCTTTTTGCTCCGTCTTGTTTCTTTGTCCGCTTCTGTTGTCGTCAGCGGCACGGGAAGTGTGGGCGGCGCCATTCCTCGGCAGGCTGCTCCCTCCTTTGCGCTGGGCGGCTCTCCTTATGGGTGCACTCCTTGCGCGTGGGGCTCCCCTACGCGGGGGACACCCCTGTGTGGCAGGGCACTCCTTGCGTGCATCAGCACTGCCCATGGGCCAGCTCCACGTGGGTCAAGGAGGCCCGGGGTTTGAACCACGGACCTCCCATGCGGTAGACGGATGCCCTAACCACTGGGCCAAAGTCCGTTTCCCTGGATTATGCTTGTAATCTGATCTGTACCTGGGCATGATTGAGTTATGATTAGGGCATTGAGTCCCCACCCACCAAGGTCAGATAAAAGGCATGGCGAAGAACAGAGTTGAGGGCTTTTAATGTTAGAGTTTTGATTTTGGAGTTTGATGCTGAAGACTTGAACTGGAGCCCTGGGAAGTCAGCACGCAGAGGAAAGAGAAGCCAGCCCCAGGAAGGAAGGAACCTTGAAGCCAGAGTAAAGCAAGCCCCAGGAACGTAGGAACCCAGGAAGCCTGAACCCTTGCAGACATCAGCAGCCGTCTTGCTCCAAATAGACTTTGGTGAGGGAAGTAACTTATGCTTTATGGCCTGGTATCTGTAAAGTCCTACCCCAATAAATACCCTTTACAAAAGCCAACCAATTTCTGGTATTTTTCATCAGCGCTCCTTTGGCTGACTAATACAGCATATGTCAGTGAATTTTTTACATATGTACACCTGTGAAGTCACCAGCCAAATCAAGATTTAGAAGATTTCCATCTTTCCAGAAAGTTCTCTTATGACCCCTTCCATGTAATAGCCCTGTTTTAGTCAGGCAAAGGAGTGCTTACCAAAGTCTTTTGCCACGTGTTGGAGTAAGATGGCTGTTGATGTTTGCCAGGGTTCAAGCTTCCTGGGTTCCTCTCTTCCCAGGGTTCATGTCTCTCTCTGGGCTCAGCTGCTTTGTTATATCCACAAGGCCAGCTGTAGACGATTAGGCAAAAGGTTTGTTTCTCTTCTTAGGGCCTTCTCACTTTCCTCATGACCAAGCTTCTTTGTGTGCTTACTTCCCAGGGGCTCCAGCTCAGGACTCCAGCATCAAAACTCCAACTCTGTTCTTTGCCGTGTCTTTTATCTGAGTCCCCTCCCACCCAGGGGTGGGTATTCAATGCCCTACTGACATGGCCCAATCAAAGCCCTAATCATAATTTAATCACACCCAGGTATAGACCAGTTTACAAATATAATCCAATATCTATTTTTGGAATTCATGAACCACATCAAACTGCTACAAGCCCCTTCCCCCACTCAGGAGAAACCTGTTCTGATTTATATCACAGCAGATTAATTTTGTTTGGTCTCGAACTTCATATGCATGGAATCATATGGCATATATCCATTTGTGTATGGCTTCTTTTGCATGGTGCAATGTTTTTGAGGTTCACCCATTTGTTTTTTGTATTAATAATTTGTTTACTCATTATTGCTTTGTAGTATTTTGTTATATAAAACTGCCATAATGTTTTTCCATTCTCCTGCTAATGGGCTTTTCGATGGTTTCCAGTTTTAGGTTATTATGGATAAAGCTTCTGTGACCATTGGTGTGCATGCCTTTTTGTGGACAGACACATTCATTGTTGGTGAGTATATACCTAGGAATAGAATTTCTGAGACATAAGACAAGTGTATGTTTAGCTTTAGTAGATACTGCCAGTTTTCCAAAGTGGTTGTATCATTTTACGTTTCCACCAACAATGAGGATTCCACTAGTCATTTTTGAGATGAAAATGAAGCCAGCAACCATCTTATCTTTGGCCAAGTCCCTGGTAGTGGGAAATTTGCAAGGGCCTGTAAGATAGGAAACCAGCAATGCTGTGCAGCTACATGATGAAAGGAGAACAATAAAAGCAGAGGCAGAGGAAGTGACTGTAACAGTCCTACTCCCACAGGACTGGTAGGAAAGAACCCTTGAAGCAATTTCTGATAGAATGAGAGACACTAAAATTGTTTTTCCAGTTAATTTACTGAAAAACAATAACAGGCAGGGAGGTAACAGTGTTTCACACTTTACTGAGCATTAGAATGTGCTGGGGAACTGGTTAAAACAGATTCCCAAGCCCTACCTGCAGAGATTCTATAATAACGCAATAAACCTAATGGGTGGACCCAGGAATTTTCATTTTCAGAGGGAAGCTCCAGGTGATCATCATTTGGTGTTTCAGAAATCACCTACTAAGAAACACTGTTCAAACTCAGCAATACTGCGGTTGACTTGGCCCAGTGGTTAGGGCGTCTGTCTACCACATGGGTTCAAACCAGGGTTCAAACCCTGGGCCTCCTTGACCCGTGTGGAGCTGGCCCACACGTAGTGCTGATGTGCACAGGAGTGCCCTGCCACTCGGGGGTGTCCCCACGTAGGGGAGCCCCACGTGCAAGGAGTGCACCCTGTAAGGAGAGCCGCCCAGTGCCAAAGAAAGTGCAGCCTGCCTAAGAATGGCACCACACACACAGAGAGCTGACACAACAAGATGACGCAACAAAAAGAGACACAGATTCCCGTGCCGCTGACAACAACAGAAGCGGACAAAGAAGACGCAGCAAATAGACACAGAGAACAGACAACCGGGGTGGGGGGGAAGAGGAGAGAAATAAATAAATAAATAAATCTTAAAAAAAAAAAAAGACAAATTTAAGGAAAAAAAACAAATTCAGCAATACTTGTACATAAGGTGTGGGGGAGAAAATAGCAAGAGTACTTTTATTTCACTTGATTTTACATGACAGCACTTTGTTGACACTGTCCTTTTTACCTTTAAACATTTTGTTGAGGACCTTCTTAAAAAATTGTTGGCAACACATTTATAAAACATTAAGTTTGCCATTTAGCTATTTTTAAGTGTGTAAGTCAGAGTGGCATTAATTACATTTGCAATGTTGTACTAACATCAACATCATCCATTAAAAAAACTTTTTTCATTACCCCACACAGATACTGTCTACCCATTTAGCTATAATCCTTATTCCCCCTTCTCCCAGCCCTTGGTAACTTCTATTTTATTTTCTGTCTCTATGAATTTACTTACTCTAGATATTTCATATAAGTGGAACCACACACTATTTGACCTGTTGTGTCTGGCTTATTTCACTTTGCATAATGTTTTCAAAGTTCATTCATATTGTAGCACAATCAGAACGTCATTACTTTTTATGGCTGAATAGTATTCTATTGTATGAATATACCACATTTGGTTATCCTGTTTTCCCATCACTATTTGTTGAAGAGACTATTTCCCCCATTGAGTAGAACTTTGTAAAAAATAAAATTGGCTGTAGATCTGAGAGTTTATCTATGGATTCCCAGTTTTAGTCCATTGGTCTGTGTATCTATCCTTACACCAGAACCACAGTGTTTTTGTTTCTTGGGGTTCTGTTTTAATAGGAGACACAGTTTTTTGATTACTTCAGCTTTGTGTTCAGTTTTGAAATCAGGAATGAGTATCCTTTTAAATATACAAAAATTGGGAAATTTTTCCACCACTCATTCTGTCCCCTGAGGTTCCTCTGCCTACTTTTATGGGTTAAAATATGCGATATGGTTTTTCCTTGTTGCCAAGGGAGATAATCACTATGGATAACTCCCAATCCTCAGGCCCCTTTTTTCTCTTTCTCTCTCTCTCTCTCTTTTTTTTTTTTTTGAGATTCATTTTATTTATTTATTGCCTCCCCCCCCGCCTTGTTTGTACTTGCTATCTGCTCTCTGTGTCTGTTCATTGTGTGCCTGTCTTCTTTTTTTTTTTTTAAGGAAGCACTGGGAACTGAACCCGGGACCTCCCATGTGGGGGAAGGCACCCAATGGCTTGACCCACATCCATTCCCTGCTTGTTGTGTCTCTAATTGTGTGTTTTCCTTGTTGTATCCTTTTGTTGTGTCTACTCACTGTCTTGTTCATCTTCTTTAGGAGACACTGGGAACCGAACCCGGGACCATCCGTGTGGTAAGTGGGCGCCCAACTGCTTGAGCCATATCTGTTTCCTTCTCCCAATCCCCTTTTTAAGGAATTTATTGTTAGTTTCCATGTTGAGCTAGCAGGATGTTTTAGTTTCCTTGGCTGCTCAAGAAAATACCATGCAATAAATTGGTTTAAACAATGGGAACTTATTGGCTCATGGTTTTGAGCTAGGAAAAGTTTGAATCAACGCATCACCAAGGCGATGCTTTCTTCTTGAAGACCGGGGGCTGGCTTCCAGTGCCCCTTGATCCTGGGCTCCTCTGCCACATGACAATGGCACATGGCAGCCTCTCCTGACCTCTCCCTTCTCTTCTGGGTGCCGCTGGCTTCCGGCTTCTGGTTGTTCCCTCTGTGGTTTTCTCTCTCTGTCTGAATTTCATTCTACTTATAAAGGACTCCAGTAACAGGTTTAAGTCCTGACTGAGTTGGACTACACCTTAACTGAAGTAACCTCATCGAAAGGTCTCCTTACAATGCATTCACACCCGTAGGAATGGATTAAGTTTACAGACATGTTTTCCTGTGTTACATACAGTTCAAAACCACCACAAAGGGGATGTCGAAATGACCAGTAGAAAATGTTCCACCAGGGTGTGGAGTTGTATGGGAAATCTACACATCTGTATGATTGTTTTGCAAGTTCACAATATCTGCAACAAAAATACGTTTTAAAAAAATACTATGGATTGGGAAAAAATACACCAAATGTAAGATAAGAAATATAGTTGGTAGTAATATTTTGACGATGCTCTTGCATAGTTTGTAACAAATGTTTCACACCAATGCAAAGAGTTGGTGGAGGGGTGACGTTTGAGACCCCTGTGTGATGGGTTATGTATGTTTATTTTGTAAGTTCACAATCTTTACTATAAACTTATTGTTTATGTGTGTCCATGTATGAATGATATACTTCAATAAAACAACAACAACAAAACAAAACAAAAAATGACCAGTAGAGCATTACAAAGGCACATGGTGGATACTTGATATATGTGTTGAGACAACTGCATTTCTTTCATTCACTAAAAATTTTAAATGACTCTTTTGCGCCAGGCTCTGTGTAAAGAATACCACGGTGAACAAGATGGAGGCAGTTTCAACCTTCAAGGAGTTTTTGTTCCAATGGGGGATTGTATAATCCAGGTGGGATAACTGCTGTAATAAAAACACGCAAATATCCAAGTCTTAGTGGCTTAACACAATAAAAATATACTCCAGTTATTTTATCTCAGTCCAGTTCAGGCTGGTGAAAGGACGAGGGTTCTGCTTCATGCAGTCATCGAGGGTCCTGGGCTCCCTCCCCATTTTTTCTGTATCCACAGAGTCCTCTCCATTCAGGCAGCAGGTTAGGAGAGAAAGAACCAGGAGATGCATGAGCAGTTGTTATGCCAAGCCTGGAAGTGGTATATATCTCTCTATCCACATTTCCTTGACCAGACACAGCCACATGGCCACACCTAACTGCAAAGGAGTTTGGGAATTGTAGCTGGATGCACAGAAGGAAAAAGAAACAGGGCTTAGTAAACACAAAATCCTTCCTACTGCAAAGATGAAGGCAAGTATAATCCCATATGGGGGAAGCGGATGTGGCTCAACTGGTAGAGCACCCGCCTACCACATAGGAGGTCCACGGTTTGGTACCCAGGACCTCCTGGCCCTTGTGGTGAGCTGGCCCACATGCAGTGCTGCTGTGTGCAAGAAACGCCGTCCCACGCAGGGATGCCCCCACCTAGGGTGCCTCCTGTGCAAGGAGTGACCCTGTGCAAGGAGAACCGCCCGCACGAAAAATGTAGCCCCCCCAGGAGTGGCACCACACACACGGAGAGCTGACACAGCAAGATGACACAACAAAAAGAAACACAGATCCCCAGTGCCGCCTGATGAAAATACAAGCAGACAGAGAAGAGCACACAGTGAATGGACACAAGAGAGCAGACAACAAGGGGAGGGGGGAGGAGAGGACAATAAATCTTTAAAAAATATATTTAAAAAAATAGTTTAAAAAAAATCCCATATGGTAGGCACTGTATGTAATATGGAAAGATAAAGATTGCTTAATAATGTACAGAAAAGACATCTAACCAAGACTGGAGGTAGGAATGGAGGGACTTCCTGGAGGAACTCATGTCTTAGCTGGGAGAGGAAAAAAAACTTTTTAGAATATGGTTACTTATTTACACATGAGATACCCCTGCATGAAAAATTTGTTTAAAGCATACTCAAATGCAAGTTTAAGTAACCATTAGAAAACAATAAACACTTTTCCTAAGTCACTCTTGACTTAGTTTCCCAGTTGCTAAATAAATACCAGACTAAAACAATGTGTTGACTTAAACAATGGGAATTTATTGGCTCATGGTTTTGAGGCTTGAAGAAGTTCAACATCAAGGCATCAGCAAGGAGATGATTTACCCTTAAAGACTGTGTAGCATTCTGGGGCTGGCTGCTGGCATTCCTTGGGTCCTTGGCTTTTCTGACACATGGCACTGTCCCCTCGTTTCTCTTCTGGGCTCTGCTTCCTTCCAGCTTCTTCTCCTCCCTGGTGGCTTTCTTCCCATAGCCTTCTCTATAAGGCCTCCGGGAGTAGGATAGAAGACCCATCCTGATACAGTGATCTCATCCTTCCTAAAAATAACATCTTCAAAAGATCCTATTTACAATGGGTTCACACCCACAGGCATGCTTTTATCTAGGGTCCGTAACTCTCCCTACTCCAACTCTCATTCCCGGCTTTAAAAAGAAATAGCATAATGTGGCAGACACTGTGGGCTGACTACCCAATAGCCATTCCTTCCTTGATAAGAAATGCTGGTTTTCTTTAGCCTTCCAGATACAATGTGATCTGGGAAGGTGCCCTCAGCCCCCGCTCTAGAAAATGAGCCACAGTTGGTCTAAAACAACATGGTAGTTCAATTCACCTTTCATTCTTTATATATATATATATAAATATTTTTTTTTTTTTAGGTACTGGGGTCAGGGATTGAGCCCAGGACCTCGTATGTGGGAAGCTGGCGCTCAAACACTGAGTCACATCAGCTTCCCTGAGTTGTTTTTTTTTTTCATTTTCGTTTGTTTTGCTTGTTTGTTTTTGTTTTTTTTTCAGGAAGCACGGGAAACCAAACCCAAGACTTCCCCATGTGGGAGACAGGCACTCAGTGGCTTGAACCACATCTGAATATTTAATAAGCTCCTATTATGTGCTTGTCTGTTCTTCGTCAGTTAAGGGTATGGGGTGGCTTTGCGTTCCAGTGTGGACAATGAGAGGTAAGGGAAGATTGCTGGGGCACTTCTGGGAAAAGACTTTCCCCTCTGATAAAACAAGAATGAGAGATGCCTGAAGAGAAATCCAGAGGTGTTCTTCCTTGTATTTGGACAATGTCATGTAGGTTGTCATGGTTGGAACTGGAGCAGTCATTTTGCAGCCATCTGAGGAGAAAGAGAAGATAATCCCAGAAAGGATGACCCAGAACTCTGGCCCAGGCAAGTTACTGAGTTCTCCATTATATGAATAATGGAAAACCTGATAAGTCACTTTCAGGGATTTGTATGTTCAATCACTTGTAGCCAAATACATCCTAATAAATATGTATGCTTTTGTTGGCATTGTTTATTTTGGCTTAGAATGGGGGAATATTTTAATAAATAAATGAAAATCTGACTTTTTTTCATTTTCTATCCCAGACATCATCACGGGCAAAAAAATCATGTCCCATGGGCTTGTTTCCTCTTTGGCCACTGCAGGCTTGCCTTTGGAGGTTGATATGTTTGGAAGAAAAGCCGCAGTCGCAGCCCCCAGATCCCCTACCTGTTACCTGTGTGCCCTTCAGGAGCACTCCCAAATAAGGATTGTTTTTTGTTCTTAATACAGAAGAGGCAATACCTCATGTGAAGAATCATCTTGCTTTCTGTGAACTTGACAGGTGAGTTTCTTTCTCCCTACTTTCTTTGTCTCTCTCTTTCTCCTTTTCTACCCCTCCTTCTTCTTCCCTCTTTCTTTCTCTCCCTGCCTCTCTTTTGCCATGGAATGAGAGTTATATTGTGAACTGTACTCTTTTTTGGCCTGTGAGAATTTTGGAGGCCTCCAGGAACCTTATTCAAACATAAATCTGAAAAAAATTGTGTTCTAATTCAGACCTTCCTGGCTGAACTTTTTGGAACCCCAGCTAAGGAATTAAGTTGGTAAGCCAGTGATATTTGAAATTAATAATGGAGAAATTTGGGGATAAGCTTTAACTCTGGAATAAGTAGATCAAAGTATTTTTTAATGGAATTATTTGGCCGAGCCACAAATATTTTAGATGCCATTTGGCTTCTTCCAGTTACAGGGATGCAAATGAAATAGGGATATATTTCCGTTGCACTATGAGATTTGGGTGCTAATGTATGTTTGCTCTGATTAATTATATTGTTGATCTAATAAATCATCTTTCTTGGACTTGCATGTCTGCAGGTTTTTTGTTTTATTTTTTATACTTTTTAAAATTAAAGTTAATAGATCACAAAGAACATTACATTAAAAAACATAAAAAACATTAGAGGTTCCCATATACCCCACTCCCCACCCCCCACCCCATCATTTTTGTAAATTGTATTTTTTTGAAGATACGTACATCACCAAAAAAAATGTTACATTAAAAAATATAAGAAGTTCCCGTATACACCCCCCTACTCCACTCCTCCCACACCAACAACCTCCTGCATCACTGTGGCACACTCATCTCCCTTGGTGAACACATTTTGGAGCACAGCTGCACCACATAGATAATAGTTTACACTGTAGTTCACACTCTCCCCCAGTCCAATCAGTGGGTTATGGCGGGATATATAAAGTCCAGCATCTGACCCTGAAATGTCATTTAGGACAATTCAAAGTCCCCCAAATGCCCCCACATCACATCTCTTCTTCCCTCTCCCTGCCCTCAGCAACTACTGTGGTCATTTTCTCCACCTCAATGTTACAATTTCTTCTATTACTAGTCACAATATTTTTATAGTAGAATATCAGTAAGTCCACTCTAATCCATATTTTATTCCTCCATCCTGTGGACCCTGGGATAGTGATGTCCACTCCACCTCTAGATCAAGAGGGGGCTTAGATTCCACATGGATGATGGATGCAATTCCTCTGCTTGCAGTTGTTGACACTCTTGGTTCCCTGGTGTGGTGGTTGACCTTCTTCACCTCCCTGTTAGCTGATCTGGGTAAGTCCAATGAACCAGAGAGTAGGAGTTGCAGCTCTGCTGAGGCTTAGGGCTCTGCTGGCACATGTGTCTGCTGTTTTTTTTTTTATGTCACTGGTTGTTTTAACTAATAGCTATAATTTGAGGGAGAAGTATTGTATTGGTCAGGGTACTGGCAAGAAATAGATAACAGAGAATTAAATAGCAGAACTCTACAAATGTGTTATAAGGAAACCCAACAAGGTATAGTGATGCATTGGAGCTATTAACAATTACCACTCCTAGGCTTAGAATGGGTCAAGGGGAAGGAGAGAATGCTGGAAGCTGGAGAGCCCTGTAGCTTTGGAGAGGGCCTCCTGACAGAAGCTGTGACCTTGGAGAAAAAAAATGTCATCACTGCCAAACCATAACTGAGATGGATAGAGCCAGGGACTAAATAGCCTGGCATTTCTCTTCTCTTCCTTCTGATCTGCCAGCTCCTCTCATTGGCAAAACACAACCAGAAGTCAGATGCCTGGTTGATGAAATCTGTTAACAGTCATTCTTCCTGGCCACAGATTGGGCGAGCAAAGGAAGGAGAATGGATCTGGAAAGGAAGACAGAGACGATCTATTTGTGTGCTTCCTTTTTCCTTGCTGATGACTGGAACCAGTAGGTAGACATTCTTTCATAGCTCTATGACTTTATTGCTTAGGATATAGGTTAGACTCTATAGTAAGATACCCCAAATGCTGTAACATAACCAAGACAGAAGTTTCATTCTTTATCAGGTAACTGCCTAGATAGGAATTTAGGGCTGGTGTGATGACTTGAAAATCCTTCTGCATTGCTAATCTGGATCTCTAAGCATGATTCATATGAACTATGAGTCAGATTGTCCTTGCATTTAAATAGCTGGATGAGTTACATAAATTGAGACTCATGTTTCACGTTTCTTGGGCTTTTCTGAGTTTATGTGGTAAACTCTCATAATTAGCCTCATTGAAATTTGTGTTTAGAGGAGCACATTCCTAGGGCAGCTCTCAAATATTTGTACAGAACAACTGGGATGGTGAAGGTAAAAGGACAGTCTCCAGGAGTTTTCACTACTTTATTCCTATAATTGTTTACATAGAACACAACGTCATAGCACCAGGCTCCGTAAAACCAAAACATCTTATTCTCCTGCATTGTCAATATAAGCAGTGGCTGATGTCCCAGATCCTTGTCTGATTTGTGTCCACTTCACTACTTCTTAGTACTTTAATCGTGGGAAGAGAATGTGATGCTTCAATTTATTTTTCTTGGTACCATTATTATTGCTAGCCACTTTGGCATTGAGTTTCATCAAGGATACATTTGAAATAGCTGGCATGAGGTTTTCTAATGACCTTCTAGCCGTGGACAGTGGAATATGTGAAACGAGAGTTATACATGGAAAGGGTAAGGGTTGGAAGAAAAGTAGCAAAATGGCCCCAAGAATGTGACAAAATCATATCTACCACACATTTACATTTAGTTCAGAAAGGTATGAACCCTGATGTCCATAAATTAACAAGTTGTCAGTGATTGCCCCTTTTCCTTTAATTTGCAAAAATAATTTTTTTCTCAACTCCTCATTGATTGAGAAAAACCTGGTACTATACCCAATAGTTCCAGGCTTGGTATGTATTCCTGTTCTAATTCCAGCTGCCCCTGGATTCTTATTACCCTGGAGGCTGATTTCCTCTTGCTGTGAACTCCTCTATTCCTTTCTTCCCCCTGCCATTAGTTAGGACACCTTTTGTGCAAATGACAAATATACACCAAGAAGGCAGTCCACTAGTTCACAGAGCTGGGGAAGGCTGTGGTAGCTCAAGGGAAGAGTGGGTCTCAGGACCTGGAATCAGGACTCAGACCTTCAGGGTTCTTTCCATCTCTGTCTGTCTGTCTCTCTTTCCCATCTCTCCCATTACAGAGTAGACTTGTCCATGTGCCTGGGTAAATGGCTACCCACAACCTCAGACCTCTACCACACAAGTTTCAATGTAAGAGGATCATAGAGTCCTATCCCTACACGTCCAATTGGGAAAATTCTGGCAAGGGGTTTTATTGGTCCAGCTTAAGCGCAGAGCCCATCAGTTACTTCAGTCCCTGTATGCAAGGAACAGGGTGCTATGAGAGGCTAGCATGGTCACAGTTTTAACTTTGTGCTAGGGATGTAGAATATAGGGCACTGGGGCTGACTGCTGTCAGGACCACTGAAAGCGGGGAGGACTTCTAATGGAAAGAGGTGCTGTTGCTAGAAGAAGAGGGGCAGATAAGCACTGCCACAGTCCACTGCATGCCACAGCCTGGCTCAAGCAGCTCCTTCTCCATTCCCTCAAAGCACCACCAACAGGTCACCTTGCATAGTACAGCTTTCCTGAAGGCTTGAGGACGATAAAGGGCAGTTACAGCATAGCAACAGCAAGCCCACCATGGCACATTTATTAATTTGAAATAGAATATTTGACACTTTAAACCCCTAAGCCAACCCCACCAGCTCCTTCCTGCCTCTTTTCTGGGTTAGCTGACATGTTGCTGGGGCCTGCTACCTTTACCACATCACTCTGTTCCATCACTGCCCTTCTCTATGTGCCTGAAGATTCCAAATGTCCTCCTACCTGAGTTTCCATGGGACACTGTCCCACTGAGTTCTTTCTTCTTCTTGTCCTAATTTTCACACACTCCCAAATCTCCTCAAGGTATTTCCCTTAAAAAAAGGCAAATTTTCTTCTTAGGAGGAAGCCTTCCATCTTCTTAGAGCAAAAGTTCAAACTGTAGCTACCTTCTAAAATGGTTACATTTTCCCCTCCCTGCTCCATATGAATTTATGAACTTAGAAAACATGTGGTCCCCTATGAAAGACCAGAATATTTAGGTTAATAAAAGGTTACTTCTGAGTGGCGGGATCAGGGGTAATTTTTAGTTTAGTTTTTTTTTAAGGGGTTTTTGTTGGCTTCTTATGTTTTATATTTTTGCTCATCTCTATTTTTCTACAATTAACAAATGAAACTGGTTCAAGGCAAGAAGAGAGGAAAAGGACAGAGCCTTCTACCTCTGCACCTTTTATCAAGAAACACAGAAACTTTCCCAGAAGCATCCGCTCCCTCCATTGGCCAGACTGCATCACATGACCACCACAGCATCGAGGGCAGGAGGAAAATGGGAGTGCTTAGTTTCCACAGCCTTTCCAGTCTCTACAGGGAAAGGCAGCAACAGAGAGGGGCTTGGCAATGATTTGGTCCAGGCAACCAGCTGTCTGCAGTGGTAGAAATAGGACACAAGGTAAGGAGAGAAGAGGCTGTGAGGAGATCTTTTAGTCTGGGGAAGGTAGTATCTCAGTCTGAGGAGGGTATTTGGTGTGTGACACTGGGTGTCTAGACAGGACTCCTCCTATTAACGTAAACTTCGTGGTCTTCGTTACAACTTGACTCAGGCATCAAAATGAGTCCTGCTCTGTCTTCTTGAGCACTTTGTAGCAATGATTACTACTACTACTCACGAAGTGCTTTCTTACGGTAAAGTATTATGAGCCCTGTGTTACAGCTGAAAAAGCAAACTCAAGGAGATTAATATTGGTAACAAATTCACATTTTAGAGGACACTGACTCTTCCTTCCCTCCTTGCACATGCCATTCCAGGACTCTAGACTCCTAGGCCCAGATAAGCCCAGGAAGTGATCTTTCTGCCATAGATGGTGCTTCTGGCCCCAAGTTGCAGACACACACTGTGCTCAGCTGGTTAACTCCTCTTTCCCTGGGTGATTCTTGGATCACGCCTCTGGAAGGGTTAGTGTGCTAAAAAGCCTCTGACCAGGGTCTGACACCTGGCTTGGCATCTCTCTTTTTGCCTGACATGGGCAAATCACTGTAGTCTGTCTGCTTTGTTCACAGTCATGTTAGCAGCACTTATTCCTCCCTACCAAATATCCATTATCTAGAAAGTGCTTTGAAAAGTAAGCAGTGCTCACTCTATGCCTTTATTATGGGTATACATTCTGGCTTCATTTCTACCTTCACCCCCTTTTTTTTCTTTCCAGAAAATGATGCCAGCATCCAGCTTTGGGTGCTGACAGCTGATCAACCACCACCAATTCAGTCACTGGGGAGGATGCCAGATAGGAGTCTGCCCAGTTCAGCCTCTGGTTCCCTACGTATTTGTTTACAGAAGAAATGTTTTAAGGTAGAGGAACAGGAAGCTTGCTGAGGATATTCAATGGGATCTTGTAAACTTTGATATTCTAAATAAACTGTTTCTAATTTTAGGCCCTTTTATTTAATTGGAAAGATTGTGCTCTTATTACATGTAAAGATTTCAGAAGCTTACACCAGAGTCACTCCAGCTGAACTGGCAAATACTGCAGGTGGCCTTTCCAATATCCATCCTCTCATTCTTGCTGGCCAACGGAACACTACTTATGTTCAAAGCAGCAATATGCCCAATTAAAACTATGTATCTTCCCAGACTCACTTGCAGTTAGAGGTGACCAGGTGACCTGCTTCTCGCCCATGAGTTCAGGTGTACGTTTGCCAGATGGGGGCTTCCAGGAAACCTTTGGATAAAATGTTTTTCAAGATTTATTTTATTTATTATTTCTTCCCACCTTGTTGTTTGTGCTCACCGTCTGCTCTGTCTGTTCATGTTCTTTTTAGGAGGCACTGGGAACTGAATCTAGAGCCTTCCATGTAGGAGGGAGGTGCCTAATCGCCTGAGCCACCTCCTCTCCCTGCTTGTTATGTCTTTTCTTGTGTTTCTTCGTTGTGTCTCCTCATCGAGTCATCTTGTGTCAGCTTGCCTCACCAGCCGGTTGCATCAGCTCGCTGTCTTACTCTTCTTCTTTAGGAGGCACCTAAACAGAAACTGAACCCGGGACCTCCCATGTGGTAAGCAGGTGCCCAACTACCTGAGCCACATTCATTTCCCAGGAAACCTTTGTAAAGAGCAGGGTCTTAGTTGGCATTTGCCTTTTGCTCTTCCTACCTTTTTAGGCTTGGAATGCAGATGCAATGCCTGTGCATCCTTCTTGTGCCCACAAGCACAGGAGGCACATGCTAAGCATGGCAAAGTAGGAAGATAGAATGACCCTAGGTCCTTGACATTAGAGAATCATTCTGACATCCCTGGACTACCTTCTGACAGCTTATGTGAAAACAGTCAATCAAAAAAGCCTAAATGGTTTATCCACTTTAATCAAGTTTCTGTTCCATGCAGTCAAATGCAATCTTAACTGACAGACTATATATTAATGGGAAGCAGATGTGGCTCAAGCAATTGAGCCTCACATGGGAGGTCCCTGGTTCGGTTCCTGATGCCTCCTAAAGAAGACAGCGAGCTGGCATGATGGGCAGGTGTGGCAAGCTGAAACAACAAGATGATGCAACAAGAAACACAAGAAGAAAAACGTAATGAAAGACACAATGAAGCAGGGAGCAGAGGTTCCCAGTGCCTCCTAAAGAGGATGAATAGGTGTGGCAAGCTGACATGACAAGATGATGTAACAAGAGACACAACAAAGCAGAGAACAGGGGTGGCTTAAGCGATTAGGCACCTTCCTCCCACACTGGAGGTCCTGGGTTCAGTTCCCGGTGCCTCCTAAAGAAACAAAGAAGATGACAGACACAGCAAGTGCAAACAATGCAGGGCTGGGGCAAGATAAATACATATATATATATATATATATAAAGACTTTAATGTCCTATGATAAGTAATAGATCAAACTGATTGCAGAGTGCTTTAGAACATGCTTCTCAAACTTTAATGTGCATAGAAATTACCTGGGAACCTTGGTAAAAATGCAGAATCTGAATTAGTAGGTCTGGATTGGAGGCTAAATTTTTTTTTTTTTTAACGGACGGTACTGTGGGCCCAGGACCTCATATGTGGGAAGCTGGTCCTCAGCCACTGAGCCACATCGGCTTCCCTGAGTTGGGTTTTTTAATTTTTTTTTTTACATTTGTTACAATTGATGAAATCATTTTGGAGCATTGCCACTAAGATGGATTATAGTTTATACTGTAGTTTACACTCTCTTCTGCGTATTTCACCTGTTTTTTCTTCTTCCTGCCCTCAGAACTTCCAGTGGCCACTGCCTTCACATCAATGACATAATTTTTTCCATTGCTAGACTCAGAATAAATCTATAGTGGAATACCGGTAAGTCTACTTTAGTCCATAGTTCACTTCCTAATCCTGAGGATTCTGGAATGGTGATGCCCACACTACCTCTAATTGAGAGGGGGCCTTCAATCTCATGGAGCAGATGGGTGAGACTCTCTTGCTTGCAGTTGTAGACTCCCTGAGTTGGTTTTATCATTTGTTTTGCTTGTTATTTGTTTTTTTGGTTTTTCCAGGAGGCACCGGGAACCCGAGACCTCCCATGAGGGAGGCAGGCGCTCAATTGCTTGAGCCACGTCCACCCCCCTCTGCATTTTTAACATGCTCATGGCTATTGCTGATGACGCTGGTCCTTGGACCATAATTTAAGTTGCAAAGATTTGGAAAATGACAGCTCTTTTGACTAGTCTATTTCTGTGTAGGAACTATTCTGTTTCCTTGTAAATGCTTATTATTCCACCAAAAATCTACAGAGGACTCAATGCAGTTCCAACAAAGAGTTAAGATTTTATTAAGAATACTGTCATTTCAGAGGCAAAAAGCAGTTCATTTCATTTAGCAAAATAAATTTAACAAATGCATTTAAATAAGATAAATTCAAGGATATGGATTTTTTTTTCTTAGTTACTTTTCTCCCAGTTGTTTCAGTTGTGTAGCCTAATTCGTTTCTTTCCAAGCTAATGCTGTAATCTAGGAAACTGCTTTATGAAATCTGAGTGACTTGAATCCTCCTCTGTATTCCCACTGAACCATCAATGAAACGTAGGGAAAATGACTGGAAGAATTAGGTGCAGAAAGAAATATTTTCCCCTCTTGGTCAAGTAGTCTTTTCAACAGAGGCCTTGCCTACTCTGAAGTGAATGGGGACAGTAAACTGTCACTGGAGGTGATGGTCAAGAGCAACTAGCAGTTTTCACCACCAGCCGTCACCATCACCCACAAGGAAACGCGACCACGCCCCATTCCCAGCCAAGTCACTGCTTCACACAGAAGCTGCACATAGCTTCCTGGTATCTTCTTTTTTGGTTATGTACATTAAAAAAATACAGCATTGTGTTAAATAGCAGGACAGCTAGCAATGGGACAGACAGTATTACACTGACAAAACAAGACAACTTGGCTAAGCGGAGAGAAACAGCAGATGGTCTTCACGAAAGGAGGCTGCCCGTGCCCGCCGTCTCCTTAGTCCGTGACGGATCTGCACTCCGAAGGCAAGCCTTCCGATTGCCGCCACTGGGCCAGGCGCTGCTTGAACCATTTCTGGAGGAAGGAAATACACAAAATTACCTGTCTCATACTGAAAAATGGAAACGCTCCTTCCCCTTCCAAAAGGCAGTTTTGGAGTCCCACCTGGAAAGTAGGGTGGCATGAGCTGTGTGAATGGGGATGGTGCTTCTCACTGTGATAACTTTTCTATCTCAGGACCTTTGCACATGCTATTTCTCGACCCAGAATGTTTTACCTTCATTCTTAGCTGATAATTTCCCTCTCATCCTTAGGTCTCAGCTTAAATAGACCCTTCTTAATGACACCTTCCCTGAGCACTCTATCTAAAGTGGGGTCCCCATCTACCTCCTTATTATCTACTTTCGCACTTTTATGCCTTCAAAGACCTTTCGGTATATGTAATTTATTTACTTGTACATTCACTTTAAAAAAAAATAAAGCTTTATTGAATTACATTCATACATGAACATAAATAAGTATATAGTAAAAGTTGTGAATTTAGAAAACAAACATACATATCATCATACAAGGCTCCCATACATCTCCCCACAACCAAAACCTTGCATTTGTTGTGAAACATTTGTTACAAACTATGAAAGCGCTCATCAAAATATTACTACTAACTATAGCCCAAATCTTACATTTGGTGTATTTTTACCCAACCCATCCAGTTATTAATACCCTATATTAGTATTATATATTTATCATTCATGAGAGAACATTCTTGTATATACACTTTTAAAATCTACATTTCCTTCTAGGATGTAAGATCCATGAAAGCAGATATCATATTCATCTTATCACCATTGCATCCCTAGTTCCTAGTACAAGGGCTTAATAGTTAGGAATTAATTAATGTTCGTTGTAAGAATAAAAGAAACTGAAGTGCTTCCAGATAGAGCTTAGGGCTGCTATATCCCATCAATCTGTACTGATTGCACCCAGGGTCTTGCTCATCAGTAGAGCTCAGTATTTGTTAAATAAAATGAATGAATCACTAAGAACTGGACAACCTGTAGTGCTCCTTCTTAGGACTATGTGGAATAAGCCAGACCAATTTCTCCTGCGCCAGGACCACTGAACAGTTGGAGAAGACAGAGTGGGTCTACCATGTTTACTCAGAACCTTCCAGATCTGTGTGACCTAAATATTCACACCTCATTGAAGTGACCATGGATTTCGGGAGGTGCCCAGATGGGGAGCTTCTAGACATAATATGATGTAAGGGCTAAATAAATTCTTTTTATGTTAGAAGGCAGTGTGGTCTATTCTCGATACATCATTGACTGCCTTTACTATGCTACTGAAGGGTTGGGGGACTCCTCAAAGAGGGGTTAAGGAAACAGGGCTGAGGTCTGGACCTAGATGGCCAGGGGAGAACTGGGATTTTGAGAAAACAAGTTTGAAGCAGCAAATAGTGATCTATAATGGAGGAACTGAGTTAGAGCAGGAGTTCTTAACCTTTTTTGTTCCACGGATTCCTTTGCCAGTCAGGTGAAAACCATGACTAAGTCCACACTCTACTATGTATTATTTAATAAATATATCACACCTGAACTAACACATCCCCACAAGAATAATGTTTGTTTTTTTTTAATTTAAATTCAAGCTTATGGACTCCTTGTTAAGAACCCCTGAGTTAGAGAGTTCTACATGAATTTGGGACCCCCAAACTCTATTCTCCTTCTGTACTTCCCAAACTTTCACACATCATAGCATACATTGAAAATGATACTGTTTGTATGTTACATTGGCAGAAACAGGCAAAATGCTTGGGTGTATGACCCCTGGGGGGTCTGCAGTCCCATCCTTGACAATAAGAAGGTCGATTGTAACCAACTGGCTATGTGAACTTGGGCAAGTCCGTAGAAGCAGAGCACCAGCCAACTTGACTACATGTGAAGAGGTAAGCTTACAGGGGCTACATTATCCTTCCTGGATTGTCCAAGACTCACCAATTCTAAGGGCAAGGACAAAAGGAAGCATAAAGAGCACAGCTATGAGACACCGGATGTGGCATATGCTGATGGAGTTGATGTGGTGAGAGACATCTAGAAGGCTCCTGCCTTAGCACAGACGGATGCCTGCCCAGGTGGCAATTTCAACCTGAAGACAAATGGGATGGCCACTAGGGACATACTGGGAAATATCTCATCTCTTCAGAGATCTAGGGAGCTAAGAGGGAGTTGAGTGTGAGCCCAAGGTCATAGGGAGAGAAGTGACTATTCATTAAGGCCACGAAGAGAAGGTTTACAGAGCAGCATGGCTCCAATTCCATTTAAGAGATAGTTCTGTGGGGGAGTTCAAGGCTACAAAGTTTGATTAAATAGGTTTTCTAGTTATTAGAGGTAAATTATATAGAGTTTTTAAGACTAATTTGAATACGGATGATTTTCTATTAGGATTCATTTAAGACAAAATGGTTGATCTGGTTCCATTCAGAATAACAGCCCACATTTTTATACTGTAATGGAGCAGAATATGTATGTAGGGCAACTAAAAATAGCTTCGGCATTGACCACATTTGTGAATTTATGAGCTGGCTTCCAAATGCTTAGAAATCAAGCGCAAGAACTGGGGGGTGGGAGGGAGTTCAAGAAAAGCACAACTGTTTTCTGAAGAATTTTTTAAAAATCTTCAAGTTTATAGTAATTTAGCAAAACGACTGCTGTCCAACAAATCCTATTAAACACCTCTCTTGCTTTCTTCCCCCCCCCCCCCCCTCTGGAGCTGAATCATGTCACATCTCACTCACATCAATACTAGTTCTCCACCTTTAACCTTCTCTTCTTTGTTTCAGTCATCCCCTGGGAAGGGCATTCATTCCTGGCTTACTTATAAATGAATACCCTCATTACCCTTACCCACTGATAGGGATTTATTTACTCTGGGTGAGCAGATAATAATTAGACACTGTGATGGGGAGGGTTTGGGGAAAAATAACATTGTCCCTGTGCTTTTCTCTAGTAATGAACATTTCATTCTTTTCAAGGGGAGACCTTTAGAGGTTTTTATTCCACTGATAAAACTCAACCACTCAAACCACTGAGTTCTGGGAATAGGCCCAGAACATCAAAAAGAGAAGATTAAAAAAAAACAAAAAACAATGGAAATCTCTCTAAGAACCAATGCCAGCTACACTGGGTTTGAATTAGTGATAAAAGAAAATGCCAGATTAACCCAACCTCCCAGAGGACCCCTTTTGCAGCTCCTTTTAACAGTGAATCCAAAATAATGAGATGCAGAGATGGAGATACTATAAGATTTCATCTATTTTAAATGTCAGAGGTATCTAGATTCCTGTCATGAGAAAAACTTATTCTAGGCTTCCAGCAAGTACAACTTAAAAAGGCACTTCAATTAGAGCTCCCTGCACCTCAGAGAAACTTGTCCTACTGTGGAATAGTAATGAAGAAGTCGGCAAAGCCCCCAGTCAGAGAAGGTTTCTTACTCCCCTTTGACCCTGCAAAGTGTCAGCAGTATGAATCAGCTCTGGTTAACTATCTCATGAGAACATTTCATGCTTATTTTTCTTCTACTAAAGTATTACTTGTTCTAGGAAAATGAGGAGAGTGATTCCATTTCTGGAGGTGGGTGGGCCTGGGGAAGGTCAAAGAGCTAGGGACAGGAGATGTTGGCTTTGGTGACTCTTTCCTGTGGAAAGGGGCAACACTAATAAAGAATAGAAAGGGCAGCTGCTGATTCCAGATGCTGCATATATGAAGGCCGAGCAGACTGTAGCCTCTATGGAGCTACTGAAAGGGTCCCTAACAAGGCCTGCTATAAATAACAATAATTTTATTAATGCCTAAAGGGTCATCGTTGGGTATCATATCTCCAGAAGATAATTTTCTTTAGCAGATACTCTAGATGCACATGTTGCTTGAGAACATTAAAGAAGAACTCATTCTTACCACCAGTTCACATGGGGGTGGAGGGAGTGCAAGTTGGAAGACGAGACCCAATTTAGTAAAGGGGTCAAAGGACAGGCAGAATGAGGTATCTAGGAAGCCTCTTTCTCAGAAATTGCTAAAATTTTGCCTTTCTCTGAGCTCTGAGGTCTCAGATGCTTCCCTGCAGGTCTAGGCAGGAAGACGGAGGGGCAAGCAGAGCTGTGGCAACTGCAGGGAGGAAGAAGATGTGATTGCCCTTGATGTTGGCCCCAGTGGCAGGAAGAGGAAGCCAGAGGCCTTGCAAAGAGGCTCACTCACCCCCACCCCCACCCATTCCAGGGCGGGGTCTATCATTTGAGAATGGCAGAAAAGAAGTGGGAGAAGGGCTGCGTGAGAAGGGCAGATGAGCCTGTTGTACAGAGACCCTGTTAAATTGAACTGTCTGACCTCAAAAAGAGAGAGCAACAGCTGTCTTTTCTTTCTTCCTCCACTCACCTGATTTCATTTCAATTCTTTAATATCAGTGAACCCCAAGGAGAGTTTGAAAATAGCCTGAATGACTGGTGCTCAATGCACGGATGTTTTCAGGAAGAAATACAGCATAAATTGAGTTTTCAGTCCTCTCCCGACCCCCAATCTACTGTTTCCATTCTCCCTCTGTAGAGATGGCATCACAGGGTGGGTGGGTATGAGCCTGAAATCCAGAGCCATACTTATTGCATTCAAATCCTAGCTCTGCTACTACTGATTGGGTAGTCATGGAGAAGTTATTTAACCTTTCTGGGCACTGTACCTATCTGCATAATTGGACTAATGTGCCTACCTCACAGTATTGTCATGAGAATTACCTAAGTTAATTTTTAGACAGTTATGGCCCTGGGAAATCTTGGTCATTAGAAAGGTCAACATAATTATTCTGTTTTACAGATAAGAGAAATGATGGTAATTTGGCTCTGGGAGAAAGAGAGGCTGAGAGAAGCTAGATCCCTAGTTGATATTCTGCCCACAATAAATAAACCCACAGCCTTGATTTTAGAAGATGAGTTATTCAGGACTTCCAGGGAAGATGGCAGAGTAGGGAGCTCCAGTATTCAATCTTGCCAGTAAAGCACCTTTTAAACAGGCAGGAACTGTCTGAAACAACTATTTTGAAACTTCAGAGGCCAGAAGAACACTATACAACATCCACGGAAGAGAGGAAGAAAGAGGCTGAAAATTATAGTAAAGAACTGTAAATTGCTCTCTGCATGGCGTACAGTGCTCATCCCCCACTCTTAAAGTAGGCTGCTACAGGGTCCCATCCCTGGCTAGCAGCTGGTGACAGAAAGGGCCATAAAAATCCTCTTCCCCAAGAACAGGAGTGGGCATGGCCAATCACTGATGACAGCTTTTGATTAGCTCCTTTGGATAGCTGGGTCCCGGCTCTTAGGCAGCATTGCTTCAACCCTACCCTGCACAAGAGCAGCAGCATTGTTTCAACCCTCCCTGGACAGGGGCAGAAGCAATGGAGATTTAAAGATGCAGCACTTCCTCAGGTTTGTGGGTAGGCCAGGAAAGCTCAGCTTTGGGGAGCCATCAAAGAAGCTGGGGGCACCCTTCCTGTTCTCCTCCCCAGGGTAAATTGGAGCCAGTCTGTGCCTCCTTCATTGGTTCCTGGCCCTGTTTTTGCCAGGAAAGACCAACTTGGGAAAGTCCTCTCTGAGGTGACCCTCTTCCCAGAATTAGCCCTCCATGAAAAAGTAGCATGAGACAAAGAAAGGAGTATAAAAACTAAAGAGGTGAACAGACTGAGACGAAGCCTGCTGTCTTCAGATGTCTAGGAGGGGAAGATCTGTTCCCCCCGGGAAAAGAGTGGACAATCAAATTCCTGTAAGCAGGGAAACTCCAAAACAACTAATAAGCAAAAGCCCAGGACAAAACAAAGTCCCAGTAAGACAGGGAAAACCCTACACAGTGCATTCGCCTTGGGCAGACCTTCCTGAAAGGAGGGCTGAAGCTCAAGAAAATCACTGTCTTATTACCAGCTGATTACAAAACCAGGAAACTAACATCCCAGGGAGTAAATCCCAAAGTTCACATTTTAAAATATTAAAATGTACAATGTGCAACGAAAGAGTATAAGACAAAGAAACAGGAAATGATGGTTCATTCAAAGGAGGAGGATAAAAATACAGAAAATATCAACAAAGACAACAAGACTATGGACATACCAAACAAAGCCTTTTAAAAAAATGATCTTAAAAATGCTCAAGGAGATGAAGTAAAATACAAAGAACTAAAGGATATCAGAAAAACAATGAGCAATGTGAGCATTTCAATAGACAGAAATTTAAAAAAAAGAAACAAAGAGAATTACTACAAAAACTACAAAACTGAAATGAAAAATGCTCAAGAGGGTTTTAAGAGCAGATTGGAGCCAGCAGAAGACAGAATCAGTGAACCTGAAGACAAGACACTTTACATGGGTCAAACTGAGGAACAGAAAGAAAAAAGAAATATTAAAAGCTTAAATACGCTAAGACAGCTATGGGGCACCATTAAGTATACCAGTAAATGCATTATGGGAGTTCCAGAAGGAGAAGAAGAAAGAAGCAGAGGAATATTCAAAGAAATAATGACAGAGAACTTCCTAAATTCAGCAAAAGATGTGAGTATGCACATCCAGAAAGCTCAGAGAACATCAAACAGGATTAACATGAAGAAAAATAAACTGTCATATATTTATCACACAATTGAATGCAAAGGACAGGAGAGAGTTATGAAAGCTGCAGTAGAAAAGCAACATGTTCCATACAAGGGAGTACCAATTAGACTGAATGTTAATTTCTCATTAGAAGCCAGGGAGGCAAAAAGCCAGTGGGTCGAAATGCTTAAACTGCTGAAGGAAAACAACTGCTGGCCAAGAATTTTACATCCAGTAAGACTCTCTTTCAAAAATGAGGGAGAGATTAAGACATTTTCAGATAAACCAAAGCTCGAGGAGTATATCATCAATATCAGCAATCCTAAAATGACTTCTTTAGGCTGAAAGGAAAGGACACCAGACAGTGGTTCAAAGCAGCATAAAGAAATAAAGACCTGTGGTAAAAATAACATTTGGGTAATTATAAATGCCAGTATTATTGTATTATATTATTTGGTAAGTACCTCTATTTCTTCCTACAGGTGCTAAAAACGCGAATGCATAAAAAGTAATGATCAGTCTAGGTTTTTGGACATACAATGTACAAAGATATAAGTGGTAAAAAATATGAAAAATAGTGGGGAACAGAAGGATATATGAAAAGCATATGTGTATGCTACTGAAGTTAAGTTGGTATCAAACCAAATATGATTGTAATATATTTAGGATGTTAAATTTGGTGAAAAACTGAAAGCTTTCCCTCAAAGATCAGGAACAAGACAAGGATGCTCACTGTCATCACTGTTATTCAACATTGTACCAAAAGTTCTTGCAGAGCAATCAGGCAAGAAAAAGAAATAAAAGACTTCGGAATTGGAAAGAAAGAAGTAAAACTTTTCCTGTTTCCAGATAAAATGATCCTATATACAGAAAATCCTGAAAATTCATGATAAAACTCCTAGCGTTAATAAATGAATTCAGCAAAGTGGTGGGGTACAAGGTCAACACTCAAAAATCAGTAGTGTTTCTATACATAAGTAATGAAAAATTGGAACAAGAAATCAAGAAGAAAAATCCATTTGCAATAGCAGCTAAAAGAATCAAATATCTGGGAATAAATCTAACAACGTATATAAAGGACTTTGTACACAGAACACTACAAAACATTGCTAAAGGTAATTAAAGAAAACCTAAATAAATGGAAGGATATTCCAAGTTTGTGGATTGGAAGGATTGACATCATCAGGATGTCAATACTACCCAAAGCAATTTATACATTCAATGCAATCCCAATCAAAATTGCAACAACTTTTTTTGCAGAAATGGAAAAGCTAAAATTAGTTAAAGCCGTCTTGAAAAAGAAGAATGAAGCTGGAGGAGACTCACACTTCCCTATCTTAAAAACTTATTACATAGCCACAGTAATCAAAACAACATGGTATTGGCTGAAGGGAAGAAATATAGACCAGTGGAATAGAACTGAGAGCTCAGAAATCAACCCTCATATTTATGGACAACTGGTTTTTGACACAAGGGCGAAGACTACTCAATGGAAAAAAAAAATAGTTCCTTCAAAAAATGGTGCTGGGAAAACAGATTCCCATTTGCAAAAAAAAGGACAGAGGACCCCTACCTCTCACCATATACAAAAATCAATTCAAAAATGGGATCAAAGATGTTAATATAAGAGCTAGAACTATCAATCTCCTGGAAGAAAACATAGGGAAGCATCTTCAGGACCAAGGGTTAGTCAATCGTTCTTAGACTTTACACCCAAAACACAAGCAACAAAAGAAAAAATAGATAAATGGGACTTCATTAAAGAAAAAAAACTTCTATGCTTTGAAGTATTTTATCATGAAAGTAATAAGACAACCTACACAATGGGAGAAAATATTTGGAAACCACATATCTGATAAAGGACTAATATCTATCATCTATGAAAAATTCTTCAACTTAACAACAAAATGACAAACAATCCAATTAAACAATGGACAAAAGACTTCAATAGACATCTCTCCAAAGAAGATATACAAATGGCCCCAAAAAAGCATATGAAAAGATGCTTAACATCATTATCCATCAGGAAATTCAAATCAAAACCACAATGAAATACTATTTCACACCCATTAGAATGACTGCAATTCAAAAAAAAAGCAACAAAACAGAAATTTTCAAGTATTGGAGAGGATGCAGAGAAATAGGAACACTCATTCATTGCTGGTGGCAGTGTAAAATGGTGCAGTTGCTGTGTAAGACAGTTTGGTGTTTCCTCAGAAAGTAAAGTATAGAACTACCATATGATCCAGTATTTCCACTTCTAGTTATGTACCCAAAAGAACTGAAAGGGCTCGAAGAGATATTTGCATACCTATGTTCATAGCAGCATTATTCACAACTGCCAATATATAGAAGCAGCCCAAGTGTACATTAACCAGTGAATGGATGTGTATATACAATGATTATTCCGCAATAAATAGGAATGAAGTACTGATATATGTGACAACATGGATGAACTTTGAAGATATCATTGAGTGAAATAAGCCAGACACATAAGGATAAATACTGTGTGATCTCATCGATTTGAAACAATTAGATTAAATAAACTCACATAGTCAGAATCTAGAATATAGTTTACCAGGGGAAAGGGTGGGATTACGAAATGGGAATTCAAGGCTTAAAATGTACAGGATTCCTATTTGGAATGATGGAAATGTTTGGTAATGGATGGTGGTTATGGTAGCACAACACTGTGGATGCAATTAACAGCACTGAAATATATATCTGAATATGATTAAAAGGGGGAAATGTAAGATTGTATATATGGTACCAGAATTAAAACTAAAAAAAATATATCCATAGGACTACACTAAAAAAGCCATGGAGGGAAACGGACTTTGGCCCAGTGGTTAGGGCGTCCATCTACCATATGGGAGGTCCGCGGTTCAAACCCCGGGCCTCCTCGACCCGTGTGGAGCTGGCCATGCGCAGTGCTGATGCGCGCAAGGAGTGCCGTGCCACGCAAGGGTGTCCCCCGCGTGGGGGAGCCCCACGCGCAAGGAGTGCGCCCGTGACGAAAGCCGCCCAGCGTGAAAAGAAAGTGCAGCCTGCCCAGGATGGCGCCGCCCACACTTCCTGTGCCGCTGACCACAACAGAGGCGGACAAAGAAACAAAAGCAGACAAAGAAACAAGACGCAACAAATAGACACCAAGAACAGACAAGCAGGGGAGGGGGGGAAATTAAATAAATAAATAAATCTTTAAAAAAAAAAAAAGCCATGGACACAGTTATAAAAATGTGCTACCATTAATTATAACTAATGTTCCACACCAATGCAAGGTGTTGGTGGTAGGGTGGTATATGGGAATCCTGTATTTTGTGCATGATTGTTCTGTAAACCCACAATTTCTCTAATAAAGAAAAAAAATAGTTTTGGCAAGATGTGGAGAAATTGAAACCCTCATACGCTGCTGAAGGAAATGTAAAATGCCATACCCATTGGAGAACATTCTCAGTTGCTTGAGAGGTTAAACAGAGTTTAACTACTAAACTACTAAAGAACCCAGCAATTCCACTCTTAAGTATATACCCAAGATCAATGAAAATGTGTCCAAGAATGTTTGCAGCAACATCATTCATAATAGTCAAACAATGGAACAATCCAAATGCCCAGTATGTGATGAATGGATAAAGAAAATGTGGTATAACCACATTTAGTAACAGAAAGAAATGAAATACTGATGCATGTAACAATATGGGTGGACCTTGAAAGCATACTGAGTGAAAGAAAGTAGTCGCAAAGGTATATAGTATGATACCATTTTAAAAAGTACTCAGAATAGGAAAGTCTATAAAGGCAGAAAGTAGAGTGGTAGTTTCCTGTGGTTTGTAGGACAGAGGGAGAGATCAGGTGATGACTAGCTAAGGGTGCCAGGATCCTTTTAGGCAAGGAAAAAATGTTCTAAAACTTTTGTGATTGTTGCACAATTCTGTGAATATTCTCCAAGCTACTGAACTGTACATTTTAAATTGGTGAATTTATGGCATGTGAATTGTATTTCAATGAAACTGTTAAATTTTTTAAAAAAAGATGTGTTATTGTCTCTGGGATCATTCCTCATTTCTAAATACAGCATGGGGTTTTAAATTATATAATTTCAGGAGGCTACCTCCCCAGGGAGCTCAAAGAAATATGAGCTATTAGACTTGGGTTACAGTAAATCACCTTCTATTAAGTTTTGGTTCTGGTTAGCCAGACAGCTGCTCCATTTGCTAAAAACTGATCTGTTTACCTTTCTATTTGACCTCTGAGGGAGAGGATTATCTCTCCAAAGTGAGTTTGGCTTAATTAGTAAAAATCATTTTAGTCTTGGGGTCGAGGGTCTTGGTTCCAGGGTTCCCTGAAGCACCCTTTCCCACTGAGCGTTGTTCACGGTGAGAGGACACTGCCTTGTGCTCTGATCTATAAAACAGGAAGGAAAAAGAAGGTCCTGCTTTAGAGATAAGATTAGAGCTGTGATTAATGAGGGATATTGTTTAACATGGAAAAGTGTGAGAGATGTAGGCAGCAGGGCATGTGAAATCCCCTATATTTTTTATGTAACATTTATGTAATCTAAGTATCTTTTTAAAAAAAATTAAAAAAAAAGATTCAAGTTGTGAAAC
This sequence comes from Dasypus novemcinctus, assembly GCF_030445035.2. Taxonomy (NCBI): domain Eukaryota; kingdom Metazoa; phylum Chordata; class Mammalia; order Cingulata; family Dasypodidae; genus Dasypus; species Dasypus novemcinctus. The sequence goes on along the minus strand of NC_080673.1, from coordinate 151,134,157 downwards.
CAATGTTCATAGTGGCATTACTCACAATTGCCAAAACATGGAAACAACCCAGGTGTCCATCAACTAATGAAGAGATAAACTGTGGTATACACATATGATGGAATATTATGTAACTGTAAGAAGAAATGAAGTCATAAAACATATGACAACATGGATGAACGTGGAGGAGACTACGTTGAGTGAAGCATGCCAGACAAGAAAGAACAAATACTGTATGAACTAAATATATTGCGTAAACTCCTGTAGTTATTAACTAGCATATAGGTCACCAGAAAATAGAATGAGGTAAGAATGGAAAACTGAGGGTTAATCTGTACAGAACTGGTAAAAAGGTAGTTCAGAAATCTTTGGAAATGCATAGAAATGGTGAAAGCACATCACAGTGTTTGTCACTAGCAGTGCTAATAATATAGGGGTATGGTAGAGGTTAAAAGGGTAAGTCTAGGGTCATGTATATTACTAGAAGGAAAGCGAAAAAAAGGTAACATGGGATTGTATAGCATAGCAAAACCTCACGTGAAATGAGTAATAAAGTATATATAAGACTGTTTTTCTTTGAAACAGTACAAATGTACATTAATGATATACAATGTTAATACAGCCAAAGCAAACTATGGACAGTAGTGTATAGCAAGATATTAACAATCTTCCATTAAGGGTTTAAAAAAAAAAAGGAAAGAAACTAGACAAAAGGTATGTTTGGGTCCATCTATACAAAATATAAACACAAACAAATTAGAGAGATGGAAACAGAAAAGCAGCTATGTACAGCAGGGGAAGGACAGAGATTGAGAGGTGATTATTAAGTGGTTGAGGTTTTTTTGGTCTTTTTAAAAATTATTATTGGAGCAAAAAAAACACTAATACTGATTGAAGTGATGAATACACAATGCTGAGATTATACCAAATACCACTGATTGTACACTTTGGATGCATTGTATGATTTATGAATGTGTATCAATAAGACTGATTTAAAAAAAAAAAAGATTAGAGGTTTGAAGTGCTTTGGGCTCCCACCAAAAAGAACCAGGTGAGTTCCCAGGGGGTATTATCATGTGTAACTGTCTTTCCATGACTTAAGTGGAAATAGAAGTCAAAGTATAGCCAGGGATATTTTTTAAAGTTAGTGTAAGAAGCCAACACTGCATCTGGGTTGTTAATAATCATGGACAGTCTGGCATGCATTGTGCTAAGCAATTTTCAGGATAACATGCATAACACCTGAGCTTTAAAAACTAGCCAAACCACTGTCCTTAAAGGGAAATCTGCTTCCACTCCCTTCAACTGTAATGCCAGGTGTCTACTTTCTTAGAAATTTCCAGCAAAAGACTCTAAACCTCAGAGCATAGGGCATTTAAAAAAAAAAAACCTGAACCAAATCTTCCTGGCTATAATTTATCTCTGCAGCTAAGGGGAAGCTGCAGCATGATGTGCACAGAGCATGGAGCTGCTAACGACCCGTTCCACCCTGGCAACTGTCTCGATCCCTTCCTTCGGGTCCCAGTTTCCCCTTTTGCCAAACCAGAGCGCTGATTTTAGAGATGACTGTCAAGGTTCCTTCCAGCTCTGATTTTTCCAACGAGAACAGATTGAGGACTCTGGGCGCAGAGAGAGCAAATGGCACCTCTCCAGAAGGTTTTGGTCGAAGCCCAGAGTGGACACTGAACACGAGAAAGAGAGAGAAGAGCCGGCCAGATACGCTGCTACCAACCCTGAGGGAGGAGAAAGCGTTTATCCCGACTGTGCGGGAGAGTGGGAAAGCAAAGTGAAAGGAGGGTGAACGTGAAGTTTCTAAGCAGTTCCTGGGGGAACTACCGCAGACTGGGCGCGCGCGGGAGCGGGAAAGCTGGGATGCGGCGGTGGAGGGGACGGAGGGTCCGGGCTCCCGGGCTGGCGCTCCCGAGATGCGGGCAGAAGCGACGAAGGATCGGGGCAAGGGCGGGCAGCCGGGAGACGCCGGCAGAGCGCGCCCGGCCGCGGAGAGGGTGGGCGCGGCCGTCAGGGGCGCGCGGGCCGGCGCGCGCGGAGCTCACCTGCGTCTCCTCCTCGGAAAGGCCGGCCTCGGCCGCGATCAGGCACAGCGTGGTGGGGTCCGGGTGCTTGTTGACCTTATTGAAGTTGTACTCCAGGATCTCCACCTGGTCCTCAGTGGGGCCGCTCGCGGTCTCCGCCGACATGGTCCCAGCGCGGCTACGGGAGAGGGAGAAGTGGCGGCGGTGAGCGAGGTCGCAGGCGGGCGGGGCGCAAGGAAGGACCGAGATCGGGGGGCGCCCGGGACACCCAAAGTCTGGGCTCACCGACAGCTCGGCGCACCCTCGGCCCGCGGGGCTGACCCCTCTTCCCGCAGCACCACCGCCGCGCGAGTACCCGGCGACTGCAGCCGGTGGCTGGAGCTGTACTTGCCGGGATGCCCCCAAAATGCCTTTACTGCTGAGCTGCTTCTCCTCGGGCCTCCGGGGCTTCCCCCGGCACTTGGTTTCGGAGTGGGGCTGGTGGAGGCGGGAGGCGGGAGGGGGCGGGGGCGGAGGCTGGAGCCGGGAGGATGACCCAGAGCGCCCGCCGCGTTCTGAGCAGAGAGGAAGCACGGAGCAGATTGTGAAAAAGATAAACAAAAATGCCTTGAACGCTTTCTCCGGGGATGGGGGCTTACTCCCCTGAGACAGGCAGATCTGGGGGGTGGGTACGCCCGAGTTCGCTGCGGGGATACCCCATGGGTACGCATCGTTTTGCCACTGAAGTGGTTTAGCACTCTGGGGCCCTTGCCAGGGAAGGCTGTACACCCCCAAAAAAGTTTACTCACAGGCAGAAGTTACTTCTCAAAATTGGGAAATGAGGGCAGCGCTTTCAGTCTCCATTTTACAGAGATGGAGACAGGTTCATAGCGGAGAGGTGGTTTACCCCTAGAGTTCCTAAAGTGGAAGACTGGGTCACAAGTCCTTTCTCCTGATGGCTTGTGTGGGCAGCTCTGCAATCTGCAACCTTTTCCCACGCCTACGCAATCCCTGGGGCCGCTTTTTCTAATTAAAGCCCTGAGTCCAAGGCCTGCAGCAAACCAGGGCCTGTTCACGCCCTAGCATGGCCAGGTGTACTCCAGTCCACTTCACCAGGTGCTGCGCCAGATGAGGTGAGGACTTCCAGACCCAACTGAGGAGAATCAAAGTCTTGAGCCCAAGAATTCCCACCTTGGTTGTACTAAAATTTACTAGAAAGTCAGGAGAGTGGGTCTGGGATGTTAATTTCATAGGTCAGCTTGTCTAGGTTAGGGTGTCCAGTTGTTTGGTCATGAAAGCACTCTCTGATTGCTACTGTGAGGGTCTTTTATAGATGGATTTAAATTTAAGACAGTCGATTGCCCTGTGGCTGATTACATCTCTAATCAATTAAGGAGATGACCTTCAGCATTGAGTGGAGAGGCCTCATCCAACCAGTTGAAGAACTTAAGGCAAGACCTCAGGATTTCAGGAATAGGAAAGAATTTCTCTACTTCAGCCAACCAGCTTCTCCTCCTGGGGAATTCAATGTCACCTTCATGAATTTCCATCTTAAGGCCTGCCCTGCAGTATTTCAATTTGCCAATCCCTAAAATTGTGTGAACCAATTCCTATACTAAATCTCCAATCAATCAATCAATCAATCAATCCTGTCCGCTCTGGTTTGTTAATCCTGATTAATACAGGATCCATCACAAGAGTCAAGGTCTCTTATATCTCCTTACTTTAGAGCAGGGGTTCTTAACAAGGGGTCCGTGAGCTTGAATTTAAATTTAAAACAAAACAAAACAAACATTATTCTTGTGGGGACATGTTGGTGCGGGTGTGATATAGGTATTAAATAATACACAGTATAGTGTGGACTTAATAAGGGGTCTGTGGAATAAAAAAGGTTAGGAGCCCCTGCTTTAGAGCCACATATGGCACTATCAGATATTTGGGTGACACAGCTTCTGCCTAAGTTCTGTAGACATCTAAGTTGCCTCTCTGAATCAGAGCAAAGAAAATTGGCAGACATGTACCTCTCCCTTCTCCCCAGTTTAAGATGAATTGTTTGTAGGGAGTTAGAGCCTTCAAGAAGTTCTGGGCTGTGGATTTGATGCAGGCAGGTCAGAACTTGATGATGTTGACAGTAAAAGACAGCATGAGTGTGGGAATCACATTGGCTTGATGTTTAACAAACAATTGCAGAATCACTCAGCACAGTCCTGAGTAGGGTTTGATGTGGTTGGTGTCTGGGGATGAGGCACACTTCACTAATCTGCCTGCATAATGTTCCTGGTATAAATAAATGTCTTTCTCCATCCTCTAGGCAGGACAAGGAGCCATCCATATTGTGAGAGGGTCTTGGGCTCAAGTCACTGTGAGATCCCTGTGTTTTCAGTGGGTTCTGGACTCCCATCTAAAAATCTTTTTTTTTTTTTTTTTTTAATTTTTCTTCCACTCCCCCTCCCCTGCTCTGCTGTTTTTTTTGCTGTCTGTGTCCATTCACTGTGTGATCTTCTGTATCTATTTCTCTTTTTGTCTTCTTGTCTTTCTTCCTCTAGGATTCACTGGGACTCTATCCTGGGGACCTCTGGTGTGGAGTGAGGTTCCCTGTCAGCTGTGCCACCTCAGTTCCTGGTCTCTGCTGCACTTCACCTGGATTCTCCCCTTCATCTCTCTTTTGTTGTGTCATCATCTTGATGCATGACTCACTTATGCAGGCACTAGCTCACAACGTGGGCATTCAGCTTGCTGCGCAGGCACTTGGCTCACCATGTGGGCACTGGCTTGCCACACAGGCACTGGCTTACCATGTGCGCACTCATGCGGGCACTCAGCTCGCCATGCAGGCACTCGCACAGGCATTCAGCTCACCACACAGGCACTTGCGTGGGCACTTGGCTCACCAAGTGGACACTCACACGGGCAGTTGGCTCGCCACGTTTGCACTTGGCTCACCACATGGGCACTCGGCTCACCATGCGGGTACTCAGCTCACCACGTGGGCACCCACATGGGTACCTGGCTCACTGTGTGGGCACTCGGCTCACCACACAGGCACTGGCTCACCACGCAGGCACGCTTTCTCTTCTATTTCACCAGGAGGCCCCAGGGATTAAAACCAGGTCCTCCCATATGGTAGAAGTAGGCCTTATCACTAGGGACACATCCACTTCCCCCCACCTAAAAATCTTTAGCATTGATTCCTGGTATACTCTTAGGGCAGGAGAGGGTCAGGCCAGGTCAGTAACCTCTCCTGTTGACATTGATTCCAGCCTTTCTTTTACACAGAACTTCAGAGATGGACAGAGCCTTGGTGATTACCTCCTCTGGTTATATCCTGTAACAGTCAAGGAGAATGAGGTACAGGAAAACTAACATTCCCCAGGTCACCCAGGAGTAGCCAGCACCATGCAGTGGAAAGCCTCAGCTTCTGTTTCAGCCCCACGCTCCGCTAGACCCTTCGTAGCAGGCCAGTCTGTCTCTAGTTTGGCATAAAAATCAGGAGGACAGTTTAAATGCAGACAGAGGCTTACTCCATTTTGAATGGGCATGGGTATTGACCATCCTATTAGGATGCTAATTCCAGTCAAAGCTGCCCATTGACCATTCACGACAGCTCATTTTGCCTAAGTGATCACGGAAGAAGGGCACGTGCTGCCTCTGATTTTCTTTCTTGTCCTAGAAAGGTTCCATCTGATTCCATTCCAGTTATGCTGGGTCTTCCATGAAAAGTTTTGCTGCTGCTTTGTAGAATCCTCAGTCTTTCAAAAATACATATCAGGGAAGCGGCTGTGACTCAATCAGCTGGGCTCCTGTCTACCATATGGGAGGCCCTGGGTTTGCGTCTCAGGGTCTCCTTGTGAAGGCAGGCTTGCCCACACGTCACGGTGAGCCACCCGGCCCGCAGAAGCCGTGGAGCACCGCGCAGCCTGCAAGCAGTGCAGAGAGCCAACTCAGCAAGTTGACCCAACAAAAAAAGGGGGACAAGAAAAACCCAGAAGAGTGCACAGCGAATGGACAGAGAGCAGACAGCAAGCAAGCCACAAGGGGGGAGGGGAAATAAAATAAATAAATACAGACACAGAAGAACACACAAGGGGACACAGAGAGCAGATCGCAAGCAAAAAGGCCCCAAGGAGGGATAAAAAAATATATATCAAATGTACATATTTCTAAACTGTACTCAGATTCAAGGACTCCATGCACGTACCTTTTTTCTTCTTTTTGTCTTTTGACTGCTGTCTTAAAACTCAAGAGTTACTAACGTTCTTACATTTTACCAGATTTCTGTGGCCTCCTGTTACAGAACTTTGTATAAGGTTTTGTGGGGGAGATTCTGGTTCACTTTAGAGGATTCCTTGGGTTAGCTGGATGGGAGCCATTGGACTTGGTTGGTTATTAAGGAGATTTGTGGGAGGACGGTTTGAAAGCACCTACCTCTCCAAGGTGCACCAAGCAAACAAACTTGACCTAGAAATTGGAATGGTCTAAGTTCTATAATAGGATCTAGCTATTATTTCTCCATAAAGCTCAATCATTGTTATTACACTCTCTTTAGTTGTCAGCTGTTTACTGCTATTTCGTTTCTTCTTTTTCTCTCTCATTTATAGGGAACATATAAACCAAATTTCCCTAGTAACCTTGGCCTTATAAAGCTTCTCAACTCAAAGAGGAAATAGGAAGTTTTTCTGAAGGTAGTCTATAAACAATTTCAGATGAAAAGAACGAAAAAACTTTTTAAAATGACTTAAACTTTGATCCTAGCACAAGTTCTATTGTTGCTGCAGTTATTAATATCTTATGAAACATTCAAAGAGCAATTTGTCCTGTGGTTGTGTTTTTCTTTTGTGGTTGGGGGAAGACAATGCATAAACCTTTTCAAGAGGTTAAATTAAAACTGCTGCTTTGTTTTCTTTCCTAAATTGTTTTCAGTGCCTGAGTAGAGTTAAGCCAATGTAATAGCTTTACTTTTTTCCTAATCCTAGTCATTTACTTAAAAAAATATGTCTACCTATATGAACTAGCTTACAGATAGTGTTACAAACAGGTAACCTACAAGAATTTCTTTGGGCTCACATTTAACATCCCATCCTTCCCCCCAGTCATTCTGACCTCTCCACAATGTCACTGATACCAAACCAAGAGAAAAAGGTTATCAGTGGCAGATGCTCTCAGAAACTCCCCATAAACATGGGATCTTTTAGTAAGCTGGCCAAAGAGGAAAAAAGTAGATGGATTACTCTTTAAGGCCTCTCCCAGTTTTCATTAGCCTGTATTTCCCTTATGTTTACTATGAACTTCCCAGAAGCAAAAGGCTCTTGAAGCATTTTGTACTGTCCTCAGTAAGAATGATGTGCTCCACCTCCCTAAGAGAAGGGGTGGGTCTTTGGAGGGGAATAGCGTCTCCCTATACATCACTCACTGAACTACTCTAGAGCCAAGCGAGGGCTTGGGAGTGGGCGTAGGTGGAAGGGGAGAGGGATCACCCAAGCTGTCAGGGTCTTTGTCAAATGAGTGGAATATTGTGCCTTCCCAGGCTAGCACAGGGGCTGGTAAGAAAAAAGAGAAGTATGTTGTTTACAGCTCTTTCAGGATTTTGCAATTTAATTATTAAAATCAACTCTAAATGTTTATAACTCCTTATGACTTATCCCTATACAGATGCATTAAAAAATATCTTCTAGTCACATCAACAGTTGAGTAGTCTGTGGATTGACGTAGTTTTAAAGGCATAAGCTTTAAAAAAGACACAGTGGAATAAAAAATTTAGAGACCATGACATTAGTCTTTTGTCTATATCATCAGGAATGGGAGAAAATGCCTTTAAAATTATGATTTAGGGAAGTGGACTTGGCCCAGGGGTTAGGGCATCTGTCTATCATATGGGAGGTCCGCGGTTCAAACCCCGGGCCTCCTTGACCTGTGTACAGCTGGTCCATGTGCAGTGCTGATGCGCGCAAGGAGTGCCGTGCCACACAGGGGTGTCCCCACGTAGGGGAGCCCTATATGCAAGGAGTGCACCCCGTAAGGAGAGCCGCCCAGCACGAAAGTGCAGCCTGCCCAGGAATGGCACCACACACACAGAGAGCTGACACAACAAGATGACGCAACAAAAAGAAACACAGATTCCCGTGCTGCTGGCAACAACAGAAGTGGACAAAAGAAGAACACACAGCAAATAGATACAGAGAACAGACAATGGGGGAGCGGGGAGAAATAAAATAAATAAATCTTTAAAAAAGTTATGATTTAGCAAGAGAAAAGAGGTATTTTTCCATGCTTTCAAAAATTCAGAAATAAACTAAAACTTAAAAAAAAAATCTTGTGGAAAAAATGTACTCTTGTTCTGAGATCAGTGTTTAACAAGTCAGGTCATCAAAAAAAAACAAAAAAACAAAATCATACCACCTCTATAACACAAGTTCCAGTAACTGATTTGGAAGCCAAAAATTATAGCAGATTTGGTAAACTTGAGTTTGATTGTCCCACTCTACTTCTTTAAATAATACAGTTAAGGAAATGCTAAAACATAAATTATCATTTATCTAGACAACCAATATTATAGAACTTAAAATTGAATATTAGACTCTGAATACAACATATGGACACAAGCTTCATTGTTATCTTCAGGGAAATGAGACTCCAAATCTAAATAGGAAAATACATTTTTAAATACTATTCTGATTCCAATTTTACCTATACAAAAAGTCCTGGAGGAAAATATAATGAAATGTTAACAGTAGTTACATCTAGATTGAGGATCTACAAATGACCTAATTGTTTTTCTTTATACTTTCTTTTTTTTAATTATTATTTATTTATTTTATTTCTCTCCCCTTCCCGCCCCACTCTAGTTGTCTGTTCCCTGTGTCTATTTTGCTGCGTGTTCTTCTTTGTCCGCTTCTGTTGTTGTCAGCGGCACGGGAATCTGTGTTTCTTTTTGTTGTGCCATCTTGTTGTGTCAGCTCTCCGTGTGTGCGGCGCCATTCCTGGGCAGGCTGCACTTTCTTTTGCGCTGGGCGGCTCTCCTTATGGGGCACACTCCTTGCGCGTAGGGCTCCCCTACGCGGGGGACACCCCTGCGTGGCAGGGCACTCCTTGCGCGCATCAGTACTGCGCATGGGCCAGCTCCACACAGGTCAAGGAGGGCCGGGGTTTGGACCACGGACCTCCTATATGGTAGACAGATGACCTAACCACTGGGCCAAGTCCGCTTCCCTATACTTTCTCGATTTTCCAAATTTTCTGTAATGAGAATTTATCTCTTTAAATTAGAATGTTAAATTTTTTTTTCTTAAAAAAAGACATTTTCAATCAAATCAACCAGATCAAAACCAGAAATATCTGATTACTGGTATCAAATAATATTTTCAGGAGAAATATGACAGCTGCTTTCCATCATGTCTACCTAGAAGATTAAGGGAGTAAATTAAACATCCTTATTTTCTGTTAAAAGATCATCAGATATCAAAAGTATATGTGTCATGTACATGTAAGTTAGGAAGCATAAATTGAATAACACTAGTGAACCTCACACAATTTTAGAATGAAAGCTTTATCAGACTATTGAAGCTATCTCTATCTCTTCCCCAATCCCATCTCCTTGCTAACTTGGCCCCAGAAGAAATCATTCTGAATTTTGTATTTATCATTCCTTTGCTTTTGAAATTAGTTCTATCACATATGCATGGATCTCTAAAAGACCATGTATTTTGTAGTTTTGCTTGTTTTATAAAAACAGTATCAGACTATATGTAATTCCTCTGTGAATTGCTTTTTTTCACTCAACATTGTTTCCAAGATTCAATCACATTACTGTATGCAGAGAAGCTCATTCCTTTCAGTGCTGTTTCTAGTTTGTGAATATACTGCAATTTTTTAATCTCTTTTCCTATCAATGGATATTTGGGTTGTTTCCAGGTTTTTGCTCTGAACATTGCTTTTCTGAACATTCTTGTATATGTCTCCTGAAGTACATTTTCAAGGATTTCTCTAGGGTATATACTAGCATGGAACTGCAGGGTCATAAGTATTTGGGTGTTTGGCTTTCCATTATATTTTTTTCACTAACCCATTCCTGTGGGTGTGGAAACCCCCTCCCCCATTTTTAACAAATCAATTTTATTGATATATATTTATAAAGCATAAATCCATCCAAAGTGTACAATCAGTGGTGTTTGGTATAATCACATAGTTGTGCATTCATCACTTCAATCATTTTAGAGCATTTTCATTATTCCAATAATAATAATAATCATTTACAAAACCCAAAAAATCTCATCACCTCTCAATCTCTCTGTTTCCCCTGTCATACATAGCTGCCATTCTGCTTCTGTCTCTCTAGTTTATTTGTATTTATATTTTGTAAAAAGTCATATATGCAATATCACCCATTTTACATTTAACATGAGGTTTCACAGTTATTCTCCATGTTAACATTTTTTAGCTTTCCTTCTAGTAATATACATGACTTTAGAATTTTCTTTTCAACCACTGTCATACCCTTTTAATAACTCTGCTAGTTACAAACACTATGATGTGCTTTCACCATTTCTATTTACTACCAAAGATTTACAAACTTTTTACCAATTCTGCACAGATTAACTCTCAGCTTTCCATTCTCTACTCTCATTCTATTTAATGGTTACCTATATTCAAATTATTAACTCCACGGGTTTACACAATATATTTTATAATGGCACAATCATACAGAATTTGTCCTTTTGTGTCTGGCTGGCTTCACTCAACATAATGTCCTCCAGGTCCATCCATATTGCCATATGCTTCCCGACTTTATTTCTTCTTACAGCTGCATAATATTCCATCATATGTATACAGCACAGTTTGTTTATCCATTCATCAGTTTATGGACACCTGGGTTGTTTCCAACTTTTGACAATCGTGAATAACTCTGCTATGAACATTGGTGTGCAGATGTCTGTTTTTGTCATTGCTCTCAGTTCTTCTGCGTATATACCTAGTAACAGTATTGCCAGGTCACGTGGCAAGTCTATAGTTAACTTCCTTAGGAACTGCTAAACAGTCCTCCATATTGTTGTACTAGTCTCCATTCCCAGCAACAGTAAATAAGCATTCCTATATCTCCATACCCTCTCCAACACTTAAAGTTTTCTGACTTTTTAATAGTGGCCATTCTAATAGGTATGAGACAATATCTCATTGTAATTTTGATTTGCATTTCCCTAATTGTTAGTCATGTTGAACATTTTTTCAAGTGTTTCTTCACCATTTGTAGTTCTTCTGTGGACAGTTGTCTTTTCAAGTCTTTTGCTCATTTTTAAAATCATATACTTTGTCTTTTTATTGTTGAGTTGTATGATCTCCTTACTTACCATGGATATTAAACCCTAATCAGATATGTAATTTCCAAATATTTTCTCCCATTGAGTCAGCTGCCTTTTCACCCTTTTGACAATGTCCTTTGAGGTGCAAAAGTGTTTAATTTTAAGGAGGTTCCATTTATCTAATTTTCCTTTTGTTGCTCATCCTCTGGGTGTAAGGTTTAAGAAACTACTGCCTATCACAAGAACTTGAAAAGGTTTTCCTACATTTTCTTCTAATAGTTTTATGGTTGTCACTTTTATATTTAGGTCCTTGATTCATTTTGAGTTAATTTTTGTACAAGGTGTGAGATAGAGGCCCTCTTTCTTTCTTTTGGATATGAATATCCAATTTCTCAGAACCACTGGCTGAATAGACTTTTCTGGCCTAGCTGGGAGGGCTTGACAGACTTGTCAAAAATCACTTGATGAAGATGTAAGGGTCAATTTCTGAGTTCTCAATTTGGTTCCATTGGTCAACATGCTTGTTTTTATGCCAGTAGCATACTGTTTTTACCACTGTAGTTAAGTAATATGCATTAAAGTCAGGAAGTGAGAGTCCTTCAACTTCCTTCTTCTTTTTTAAGACTTTTTTTTGCTATTTGGGGTCACCCTTCTGTAGCAGTTCGATATTATGGATGAATTCCAAAAAGAAATATTGGATTATGTTTCTAAACTGGTCTTTTCCTTTGGGCATATGAGATTATATTGGATTACTTAATCAAGTAAACCTCTTGTGTCAGTTGGACATTGAGTCCCCACCCTTTGTGGGTGGGGATTCGCAGATAAAAGGCATGGTAAAAGACAGAGTTAGAGGGTTCTTAATGTTGGAGTTTGATGCTGAAGCCTTAAGCTTGAGCCCCAGGAAGTAAGGTCACAGAGGAAAGAGAGCAAGACCCTGGAAGGGAGGAACCCAGGAAGCCTGAATCCTCCCAGACATTGGCAGTCATCTTGCTCCAACATGTGAAAATAGATTTTGGCGAGGGAAGTAACTTACGCTTTATGGTCTGGTATCTGTAAACTCCTACCCCAAATAAATACCCTTTATAAAAACCAACCAATTTCTGGTGTTTTGCATCAGCAACCCTTTGACTGACTAATACACCTTCCAAATAAATTTGAAAATTTTCTTTTACATTTCTGCAAAATTACATTGTTGGGAATTTTATTGGGATTGCATTAAATCTGTAAACCTGTTTGGGTAGAATTGACGTCTTAATGACATTTGGTCTCCCAAGCCAAGAACATGGAATGTCCTTCCATTTATTTAAGTCTTATTTGGCTTCTTTTAGCAATATTTTGTAGTTTTTTGAATATAGGTCCTTTATGTCTTTGGTTAAGTTTATTCCTAAATATTTGATTCTCTTAGTTGCTATTATAAATGGAATTTCTTTTTTGATTTCCTTCTCAGATCACATATCAGTAGCATATAGAAATGCTATTGATTTTTGTGTATTGATCTTGTGTCCTGACACTTTGCTGAACTCGTCTATTAGTTCTAGTACCTTTGTTGTGGAATTTTCAGGTTTTTCTATCATATTTTCTATATGATATGGATCATATCATCAGTGAATAGTGAAAGTTTTACTTCTTCCTTTCCTGTGTGGGTAACTTTTATTTCTTTATCTAGCCTAATTGTTCTAGCTAGAACTTCTAGCACAATATTGAATAACAGTGATGACAGTGGGCATCCTTGTCTTATTCCTGATCTCAGCAGGAAAGGTTTCAGTCTTTCATTGTTGAGTACAATGCTAGCTGTGAGTTTTTCATATTTGCACATTGCCATATTGAGAAAGCTTCCTTCTATTCTTTTAGAGTGTTTTTATCAATAAAGAGTGCTGTGTTTTGTCAAATGCCTTTTCTGCATCAGTTGAGAGGATCATGTGATTTTTCTTCTTCAATTTATCAAAGTGGGTTATTACACTAATTGATTTTTTTAAAATGTTGAACTACCCTTGATCATGGTGTATAAGTGTTTTAATGTGGTTTTGGATTCTGTTTGCAGGTATTTGTTGAGGACTTTTCCATTTGTATTCATTAGGGAATTTGATCTGTAATTTTCTTTTTCTGTAGTATCTTCATCTGATTTTGGTATTAGGGAGATGTTGGCTTCATAGAATGACTTTGGTAGTGTTTTCCTGCTCAATATTTTGGACGAGCTTGAGCAAGATTGGTATTGGATCATCTTTGCTTGGTAGAATTCATCTGTGAAGCCATCAGTCCTGGGCTTTTCATTTTTGGGAGGTTTTTGATTGTTTTAATCTCTTCACTTATTGATTTGGTGAGGTCTATCACTTCTAGGGTCAATGTTAGGTAGTTTGTGTGTTTCTAGGAATTTGTCCATCTCCTCTACATTGTTTAGTATTTATGGCATACAGTTGTTTATTATATATATATAATTTGAGATACTGGGGTCAGGAATTGAACCCAGAACCTTGTATATGGGAAGACAGCACTCAACCACTGAGCCACATCGGCTCCCCTGAGTTGGTTTTTTCATTGTTTGCTTGTTGTTTGTTTTCTTTTTTTGTTTTGTCTTTAGGAGGCACTGGGAACAGAACCCAGGACCTCTCATGTGGGAAGCAGGTGCTCAACTGCTTGAGCCACATCCACTCCCCCACAGTATCCTTTTATGATCTCCCTTATTTCTTCAGGGTCAGTGGTAATGTTCTCCCTCTCATCTCTGATTTTCTTTCTTTCGTCTCTCTTTTTCTCTTTGTCAGTCTAGCTAAGGGTTTGTCAATTTTGTTGATCTTCTCAAAGAACCAATTTTTGGTTTTGTTGATTCTCTCTACTGTTTCTTGTTCTAGATTTTATTTCTTTCTGCTCTGATCTTTATTATTTCTTTCCTTTGGCTTGGATTGGGATTAGTTTGCTGTTCTTTTCCTAGTTCCTCCAGGTATGCAGTTAGATCTTCAATTTTAGCTCACTCTTCTTTGTTAATGTAAGTATTGAGGGCTATAAATTTCCCTCTCTGCACTGTCTATGGGGTATCCCATAGGTTTTGATATGTTGTGTTCTCATTTTCATTTATCTCAAGATATTTGCGGGCTTCTCTTGCAATTTCATCTTTGATACACTGATTATTTAAGAGTGTGTTGTTTAATCTCCATATATTTATGAATTTTCCCTTTTACCATCCATTATTGATTTCCAGCTTCATTCCATTATGATAAAAAAAGTGTTTTGTATAATTTCAATCTTTTTAAATTTATTGAGGTCTTGTCTTATGACCCAACATATGGTCTATCCTGGAGAAGGATCCATGAGTTTATAGTACAATTATAAAAATGTCCTTTCATGAATTCTAACAAATGTACCACACTAATGTAAGGAGGTATATGGGAACTCCGTATTTTGTGCATGATTTTTCTGTAAACCTATAACTTCTTTTATAAAAAAAGTAACTGTATCGATTATTGGAGAAAAGAAGTAATTATTAAAGACTCCAAATGAAAACCACAGAGATAGTTTTAAAATGACCAAGTGAAGAAAGGATAAAGAGTTGACTGAAAAAGTTAAAAAGATGGAAAATATTAGGCTGTGGGTTTAAAATAGCAATACATTCAAAATTAAATAATGTGTTCAAATGTTTGGTCTGTTATATCATGGTGGGCAAAGCTCCAGTTCAAAAGCACGTTGATATATTTTATTTTCTCTTGCAATCCTTCCTTAGAAATCTGAATGGACTAATTCTGTTTTGCAGTCAGGAAAGGTTAACTAACTTGTTTACAGCATCAGGGAAGACTCAGAATTCAATCTTTTTTTCTGTCTATAGCAATAAAGGCAGTTCATGTTGTGATTTCTGAACATCAGGTTGATTTTTGCCTTCCACTATATTCTCATTATATTCTATTGATGCCAGAAATTCTAAGATAATACTGAATCACCTTTTTGGATATTTTGAGCTCTAATTTTAGTCATCGTATGTTACTTTAGTAAGGAATTGGGGCTGGAGGCAGTCAGGCTTTCCACCTTTGGCCTCAGCCACTGCTGACCTACTGTGGTCCGTCCAACCTCATTATCTTCATTCTCTTGCTGCTGTACCTTCTTGCAGACCCCCATGCATATCTTGGGAAAGTTCTAGTGTCTGTTTGACACAAAAGCATCAGAGACTATGGAATCTCCCCCTTTTGAGTTTTGTGTTGACTCCATTTTACAGACAGGAAATTGAGGGACAGATAAAGGGAGATTTACTGATGTTTGTTCATAAAGAGAGAGCCCTTAACTTTTGATCCAGTGTAACATTTATGGGCACAGAGAGAACAACTTGCCAATTCACAGTGATAAGAACATGCTCCCAGAACATGCTGCACTTGAATTGATAAGGTAGAAGGATTAATGAGGTCAACTAATATTTGAATTCTTTTCATTCCAACTGGTTGCCCATGACAATATCATCCCAAGAACCTCTTATTCCCACAAGTTTTATCAAGCAAAGATGTCATCACATTTAGTTTCATGATGTTTCAGCCCTACACTAGAATTGCATAGTTCTTGGTAGTTATTCTGTGGCTTAAAAATATGAAATACTGTCAACTTTCTTTTATTTTCAGTTCTGCATATCTGATGCACACTTTCATATATGCTCCATGTAGCTGTTAGCTTATCTACTTTCCATGTCCTCTTCTTTAGGTTGTTATTCCTCTTGCATTAGAAAGCCTCCAGTTCCAAGAAACCCAGCACAAGTAAGAACAATATGAAATTTAAGGTAAAGTTGTAAAAAGGTCAAATAATTGGCAGTCCTGAGTATTAATTATTTGAAATGTTACTCATCTTTGTTGAGCCTCCGTTTCTCTTGTGTGAAGTAGGGGAATAATAAAACACGTCTTTGCCCAGGTCACAGCTTTGTTGTAAAGTTCATATGGCATTACTGTAGTGAAAGTGTATATAAACCATAAAGTGCTGAATTCATGGAAGATATTACTGTTCTTTAAATAGCTGTGACCTGGGTATCTGGTAGGCAGTCTCTTGGGTGGCAAACTGGTAAAAACAGTTTATAAATTTCCCTCTTTATAGCTTACAATTACTTTTTATCTTTCTGAAATGGTAAAGCACATTGCTTGAAACCAGAGCCCTTTAAAAAATAATTAAATGCAGTATAAGTTGCATCATCATAAGATGTATCCCTGAATAGAACTTCTCAAGACTATTGAGGGAGCAGGGTATCATACTCTAAGCATGTATTCTTTTTAGCCACTTCTACAGTGTGCACTGGTTTGAACTTAATTGCTGATATTTTTACTAAAACAATGGTTTCTCTGCTTGTACCTCACCACTCCCTAGTTTCTTCTTTCCTCTCATCTATTAATGAGGAGGTATTAATAGGACAGAAGACTGGGTAAGGACAAAGTTGACAATAAGCAGGAATAAACACTCTATGAATTGGTGAATGATTTTTAAAGGTTATCTTGGCCTACAAGAATAATGATCAAGTTGAAATTGTTTTCAAGTAATTTGTTCATGGGCCTGTCTTCCCCTCTAGATTATATGATCTCCTGCAGAGGGGAATGTGTTATCTCTTGTACATTGCTCTCTCCCCAGAATTCATTAGAGGTGTCTGGCATATGATAGGTACTCAATTAGATTAACATAGCCAACGGCATTTGGCATGACTTGATTTAGGACACAACTTAGAAAAAGCTGCTCTGTGTTTTCAATAACCAGGGTTAGGCATGTTCCAAAACCAAAACAGATAAAATTAGAAAAAAACAATTTTCTAGTCTTCTGATATGTTTTGGTCCTCGCTGCTCCAAAACGACACAGAGTTGATTTCAGTTATTGAATTACATACAGAAATCTACCCCTGTTATTATAATAACAACAATTTATCATTATTGTGTGCCAGGCACTGCTCTAAGTGCTTTAAATGCATGGACTCATCAAAGGAGCAGCA
Source organism: Dasypus novemcinctus (assembly GCF_030445035.2). Lineage (NCBI taxonomy): Eukaryota > Metazoa > Chordata > Mammalia > Cingulata > Dasypodidae > Dasypus > Dasypus novemcinctus. The sequence continues at coordinate 151,116,941 of NC_080673.1, read as the reverse complement.
AAACTGTGGGGTAGGCACTCTTATTGCCTTCATATTACACAGGTGGAAACTGATAGAGACGGGGACTTATACGCCTATTCCAAGAAGATTTTTCAAGGAATCACAGATCTCGTAAGTGGTAGAAAAGAAAGCCTGGCTTCTGGATCCATGTTCTCAATCACTATACCGCATTTCCTCCTTGCATTGAGTCCTTATGTAGGCAATGGAGCCTTGAAGGGTGCTTGTGAAAAGGGGGCAGTAAAGCTGGGTGGTGACACCTGGGACAAGAGTGGGGCCATGCCCTGTGCCTGCTGTGACTCCCCTGTGGAGTTTGGCTACTCTGGCAGCAGCGCTTCCTTCCCTGTGGCATGTTTCTCCATCTTGGTGACCAGAGTTGGCCCAGGCCCAACTAAATGGATTAACCAGTGTTTTCAGTTGATACCACCAGCACCACCAGCCAGGCAGGCTTTCCCCCTCACATGCTCTTCTTTAATTGGTACAGACACAACTGAAAGATGACATTATGTGCATCATGTAGTTTACAAATGAGAGAAATTCACAGCATCTGGCAGAATGGAATAGAAAGTTTGGCTTCAACCAACTGGATCTTAGTGATGATTGTTATTTACTCAATCCCTAGTTGTAGAGAGTGTTATTGAATTGATTAGAGAACCTCTTGAAACCATCGTTAGAATAAGTGCCTCAGTGGTCCAGACTCTTTACAGCTACTTTCAGAAAACAGCAAGATATTATTAAAAGTTATTGGAGGGAGGGAGCGGGTGTGACTCAAGCATTTCAGTGCCCGCTTCTCACATGGGAGGTCCTGGGTTTGATCCCGGTGCCTCCTAAAAGCAGAAAAACAGACAACAAGCAAACAAATGAAAAAACCAACTCAAGGGAGTCATTGTGGCTCACTGGTTGAGTGTTGGCTTCCCACATACAAGGCTTGGGGTTCAATCCCCTGCCCTAAGTATTAGAGGAAGAGTGTTTGTGAATGACTTCCAGAAGTGAATTAATCATTAATAAAGCCTGGTCATAAAATTATTTCTATATACACTGAGTTCTTTTTCATGGATAGCCCAACTCATGTTCTAATCCAAAGCCCTGTATATAGAAAAATGGAGAAATGGTGGAAGACAGCAATAAAATCTTAGGCTTCTTCTTTGAGTGTTCTATGAAATAAGTGGAATATTTAGTCAATCTTCATAGAAATAAGCATGTGAGTGAAAAGAGGGAGAAAGAAATGGTCTTTTTTTTTTTTAAAGCAGATGCTAAAGACAAAGTAGTTTTAATTAAAATTTGGCTTAGAGCAATGAGGCTTTGGTATAGATATTAATTGGGCTTTCTCAGAACTTCTGAGGATCTTACAGGGATATAACACAACTCTGATTATCCCAAGTATCTAGAATAGTCCTTAGCACATTGTTAGATCCTTAATGAATATTTACTGAATGAATTTTGATTGAACTTCATTTTTATTTAAAGAAGAAAGACTTTCCTTTATCTTCATATAAAAGCATAATAATTAAAGTTGTATTTGTGTCATAAATGAATTAGAGGGGGAAAGAGAGAAAAAGGAAGAAGGGGAATGTTAAGTGTTGATGTGAGAAAATAGGTTGTCTGAGGTATGATTGTGAACAATAAAGAAAAAGCCAGGGATTATTTTGCATTATTCCACCTGACCCCACCCATTCTTCCACGCAAAGACAAGTTCGGAAAAATTTGTGCCTTGCATTCCCTGACCTAGCCACCATGGGGCACTGTCAGATCAGAACAGCTTAGTTGCTAGCCAGAGGTCTTGACAGTTGGGAAAAGAGAGAAGCAGAAGTAAGGTCTTTTTAAATATATAGCATTAATTACAGAGGGAAAATTTATATGCTATTAGTAGATAAATTATACATAGAGGATACACTTTAAATGCTTATTAATAAATAAAAATATTAAACCAGAATAGTAATAGAATGTGCACTGGATAAGGAGTGACATGGATTTCAATTTTAACTCTTCTACTTAATAGTTACATGATCCTGGCTGGGTCATTTAACTTCTTTGAAACTTAGTTCTCGTTCTTGTAAAATGTGGCTAAAAACTTCTTTCCTTGCCTATTTACTCCAGTTGTGATCGGGTGAGGTTATGCTTATGAAATAATTTAGAACACTATAAAATGACATACACATTTTCAGAAGTGTTATAATTGTTTCTTAGTCTCCAAAAATGAAGGTGCTGAGCCAGAAGACCTCTGAGAACGTCTTTCTTCTAAAATTCTGATGATCAGCGTGATCAGGTTTTAAATTATCCTCGTGTTATCCTTTATCAGCAGTTTACTAATGTCACTGTTCACTAATGTCACTGTTCACTAATGTCACTGTTCTGATAATGGGTAGTACAGGGGTCTCTTTTGGGCTCTGTCCCTGATTTGCTGAGTAATATGTGCCTTGTTCCTACCTAAAAGGAGAACTGAAGAGCATGTGAAACATTTTAAACTAAGGTGCTTTTTAATATTCAGTCTCTACTGTCTGTCAAATTAGGGTAACCATATACTTTGTCATCTAACCTGGAACACTTAAGAATAAATGGGTTGCTATTAATAATTACACCAGAATAACAGGCATAAATCAGTAATATCCCAGGCAAACTTGGATATGTTTTATATATAAAACATTATATATAAACATTATGTTTCTCACTTAGGGAATAATAAAAATGCTCCTGCTGAACTTAAGCATCTCTCCTGCTGATATGGACTAGCAAGATATAGGTCTGTTAGGATCTCAGAGGACAGAACCACATACACATAACAATAGTGTACAGGAGGCTTTGTTTTACACTTAAAAAAGTATACTGCTGAGGCTCTGTGGTTAAAGGTAAGAGGATATACTATAGTTCCAAATTTCCTGACCTTTCTTTTTTATTGAAGTTTGAATATATAGGGTAGAAATCTGTCTGGTAGAATGAATAATATTTGGGTATCTGCCTGCTTTGGGTATCGTTAGCATGGTTGTGTTGTAGAATTTGAGAGAGGTTCAATTATTTGCGTATAGAGAGGCCAGGACTCAGGAATGATTTTGAGAAGGAAAAATGGTTTATCAATGGCCGGCCAGGACTTGGGAGCTTCCTGCTGCAAACCCAAGCCCCGAACAACTTTCGAGATTCTTTTATACAGAGAGGAAAGGTTAAATGGTCCCTTTGTTTCAGTTCTCAATAGGCTTGAATTAGCATACATATCTTCCACATCTTAGGTAACCTTTTAGCATGGACTTCACACATTCTAGATAAGCTTTTAGCATATTTGGTTTGCATTTCCCCTGAATACTTAAAGTTTATAGACTTTGCATTGTTAAACTGTTTCCTGGGACTGGAGTCGTTGCCATGGTCACCAAGGGCAAGACTACAGCCTCTTACCGTTTCACACCCACAAGTCACAGACAGCTTAGGTTATCTCTGAAGAGACAAAGAGCCTCCCACCCATAGCCCACATCAGTTGCACTGATGCTTAGTAAGTGTGAATATTCATCACATCTCAAACAGAGTTCAGTCCCATGATCAAATATAAACAAAGGAACAAAATAGTTTATCCTAGAGATCTCTACAGAGCAAAGCCATGTGCTCAGAGCTTTTTAAACCAAGTAATACTGAAGGAATGAGACTTGTGAAGTAAATTGAATGGTCAAATCTCTTTTAATGTCTGATGCCCTAACACACTTAGAAATTAGATGAAAAGAGTTCCACTGTTGGGAGGAAATCTCAATATTTTCTAAAGAGAATTATTAAATCTAAGCTGAAATTTGTGTTACTAAACTTGGAAGCAAAAAAGAAAAAGATCAATTTTCTAAATGCTCATAGAGAGGAAAGATAGCAAGAATAATTTAAAATGGCAGAGAATGTATATTTTTTGTGTGTGTTTTGGAATATCTATTAATTTTGGCTTGCCCATTCAGATTCCTAATTATGCTTTTTTTTTTTTTAAAGATTTATATTTATTTATTTAATTCCCCTCCCCTCCCCTGGTTGTCTGTTTTCTGTGTCTTTTTGCTGCGTCTTGTTTCTTTGTCCACTTCTGTTGTCGTCAGCAGGCCCGGGAAGTGTGGGCGGCGCCATTCCTGGGCAGGCTGCTCCCTCCTTCGCACTGGGCGGCTCTCCTTACAGGTGCACTCCTTGGGTTCCCCTACGCAGGGGACACCTCTGTGTGGCACGGCACTCCTTGCGCGCATCAGTACTGCGCATGGGCCAGCTCCACACGGGTCAAGGAGGCCCGGGACTTGAACCGCGGACCTCCCATGTGGTAGACGGAAGCCCTAACCACTGGGCCAAAGTCCGTTTCCCTAATTATGCTTTGTTTAGTAAGATTAATTAGATCAGGAGACTGCAGGGTAGGAAGGTAGATGTGTTTATTACAGGGAAGAGAAGGGGTGCTCACAAATTTAAATGCTGATGATAGAAATCAGTCTGGTATTTTTAGAAATCTGATACAAATAACCCACACACAGATAACTGAGAATCAAGTAGGCAGAACTGTCATATTGCTCTGTAGCCATCCAGTCACTAAAGTTAAAAAAAAAAAAGAATGTTTAAAAAAAATCAGAGTTTCTGAAAATGATCTCATTCCCAGTGTCTGACTCTGAAAGAGCTGTTCATCTGCAAGTTGGGAGATCTGGAATGGTGATTTATTTCTTGGAAGATGTATGATGGGGTCTACAATAGTTTTACCTAAGCCCAAATTACACAGATAAGGAACGGCACTAAGGACCTACGTGGTGCTGCACATACAAGTTCAGTATGTGTGAAGTTCAGTAAAGCAACTTACTTTTCAGTTGCTTTAGGCTGCCTCTTTTCATGGATTCTTACTGTAACCTGCCTATGCAAGCAGGCATAACTTCCTCAGGTTGTTTTTCTATTTTGAAAAGTCCAGGAAAGATTCTTTGAGAGAATGGCATTCTCTGTTTGCACAAACATACTTTTAATCAATTATTACTATGTTCCAGCTGCCATTCTTATTTTATGACTGTAATAGGGTAGAGATAAAATGATACACACCTGCTATCTTATAGAGCCCTGAATTATGCCAAAGTCCAACCGTGCATGCTGTTTGTTGCCGTGCTACTCAGTGATGTGGGCCTTATTTTCCTCCCAATTTAGTTGTTTTTATGAACAGATGTTCAGCTGGTGGGACAAATAGAGGGTATGCAGTTTTGGTCCATACATTAATGTCACTAAATAATTGAAGAGGACAGATACTCTAGAAACTCCAGCTCGGGGGATGGTCTGACACTAAGGTAAATTATGTCTCTCAACATTAGACATCATTATGTTGCAGAAAGAGGCTGGATCAAGCTTCAGAAGACCCACCCTCTCCTAGCACTATCACTTCCTGTCCAAGTGACTTTGGCCAAATCACTTAATTGCCTTGAACCTCCATTTCTTCATTTACAATAGCAGCTCGAAGCCTGTCTACCTCACAGCTCAGAATTGTTGTAAAGATTCAATGAGATGGATTGTGTTTATAAATGCCCTGTAAATTATAAAACACTATATAAATACAAGGTACCGTTATTAAGGTTCTAATCCCAATGATTCAATATATAATGTTGGGCAACTGAATGACATCAGGTTTTGCAATTATTAAAATGGCAAAATATTTTAGAAACTTCACTCAATCTCATGACTAATTAGATTTCTTAGACTATTTCATTTATCTTTTCCAAGCAATCAGTGACAATATAGAGAAATGGATGTATCTAGAAATGACTAGCCCCAATTTAAGAAAGTGACATTGCAAAGGGGAGATCATTGAAGATCACCTGAAGATCACATTCTTCAAGTTCCACAAAATTATTTCAGTCATTCAATCTTTTGCAAAGTACTAAGGAACCCAGAGAAACTTCTCAATATTTTCTATACTAGACCAGAAACTGTGATATTATGTGTCTCCGTTTCTCAGACACTTCAATATTCCATGTTACTTAAAGAAAAATAGGTTATCCAGCCTGTTTCTTTCCTTTCCTCTGTCTCCAACTAGCCAGCTTTAAAGGCAGTAGAGCAATGAATAAGGTTATTCATTGCAGCATCATTTCAGAGAATAGGAGGCAGTGGAGATGTCCAATACGAGAGGATTAGACAAGTAAGGGTGCATTTAAATAATGGACAATTCATAGGCGGTTAGAATAATGCTTTAGAGATGCAATCAGCAACATAGGTAGATTTTAAAATGTAGTTTGAGGACATCTGAGAGAGAGAGAGACAAAGAAATAGAAAAAGATGAAAACCCAAGAATGGATCTTGCATGTACCACAAATTGAGAAATATGTTAACTTAACATGAGCCTAAAGATGAAAAAAATTTTAAATTAAAATTAGAAGGATGGTCTGTTCTATCTTCCATAGCTTGCCTGTGTAATTCTTCCCAATATATTTTTTGCTTAAGGAAGGAGTTCTTCATGACGCATTAAAATCCTTTGTGCTGCAGCCTGGACCCTGGGCTTGTTTTCTTCCCCAAAGACAAGATGAATAGCTGACCCTTGACCTCTGAGGCTATCCTCCATGCTTTTGAGCACCATCATTATAACAGCTTTTAGCTTTCTCTCGCAAGTTAAGCTAAATTAGGTACTTTCGCCACTCTTGTACACCTGACTTTTTTGTGTTTAGTCGTCTTGCAGGTTCTCCTTTGAAAGTCTAAGGACTTTCACCCGTTTTAAATTGTGGAGCCCTGAGTTAGGTTCAATGTGCTAGCAAAGTGGGGAAGGGAATGACCTCAGGCTTTCGTTACTCCTCCTTCATAAATCCTAGTTCCAGCCATCTCCAAAGGATGTTAGTCTACTTCCCAGGAAGAATTCGAAGAACCCACAGGAAAGTGGAAGACATTTTCCAGGTATAAGTTTTTGTCTTAAAGTTTTTTACAAAACAGATTTTACTCCTGGGCACCAGTAAACTAGAGATTTGGAACACGAGAAGTTTGGAAAGGGCTGAGGGCATGTAAAAGGTAGGAAAGACTGAGTATGTAAATTTCCTTTGGGAGACAGGAAGAAAACGAAAATACATCAACAATGACTAGACAGTCTAAGCAGATCTGTTAGGACTTTTAAGAGCTCCAGGAAACTTCCATCGTGATCTGTCTGATGGAATGGCTGCCATACGTTTCCTCCCCAGTATACACTAAGAGATTAGAATTGATCAATGTCAGCCTTAGGCTTTTTTTCTTCTTCTTTTCTTAAACATCTAATGACAGAGCAGTACATTCATGAAAGATCTGGCAGAGTTTTTATGTTTGGCCTCATTTTTTTCACAGCCAGAACTGAATTATAAGAAATTATATGGGAATGGACAAAAACCAACTTGTCTACTTTTAACAGTTTCTATCACTGCCCAAACAGAGCCACAGATTACAAGGGTCTAAAGCAAATATCAGTCACTTGACCTTGTAATGAACAATTCTTGAGCCCCCAGCATTTATACTAAACTTTTTTTGGTGAGCCAACACATAAGTGACACAGTTCTCAGTCTGGGCAGTATGGATACCTTGCCTCCCTGAGGGGACCCGAGTCACACGGAAGTCAATGTCTTGGCACAGAGGCCAGAAAGAAGCCTGAGTTCCAGAGCCAGCTCAGCACGAACTAACCCTAGAGTTCAGGTAGTCACTTGACTCTCTTATACCCTCATCTACTATATTCATGGGGTGATTATATAACGTACTGTTGAAGCCAACTACTTCTGAAAGCGAAAGGGGGGTGCTATTAATAATCCTGCGGGTACAACTAATCTTTAAGGTTTCCGCCTGCTATAAAACTCCATCACAACTGAGTTGAGCTAAAGATAGGACCCGGATTCCTCACAACTAGACTTGTACTCTGCTCCCCAGGCTGGGCTGCCTTCTGCCGGGACTTGTCTGCACTGGGGAGTTTTGCGGAAGTTTATTCGCCATATTGCAAAAAAAGTAGGTGCATGCACGTTCTCAGCAAATAAAACCGACGGCCTAACCTGCACCTGCTGGCTGCACTCACACCCCCAATCCTGTGTTTGTTTCGAGTCAAATACTTTGGAAGCCCAAAGCCACATCCGGGCCCCAGAAAGGTAGGGGTGGTCCAGTGAGCTTAGGAAGAACGCAGGGAATCCTTTCTGTTCGCCTCGCAGGCTTGTCTACATCCCGGTCAAGCCTCATCCCCACATTCACGCGTCAGGTGAGTGGACAGAATAGGTGTGGTCCGGACAGACGGACAGGGGCTGCCTTGGGAGCCTCACGTGTTAGTTTATGCGTTGGTTTTTAAGTGGTCTGTAAATCGCAACCGGCCACAATTTCATCCTTCTGCCAGCCATTTCCTCTTCGCATCGTCTTGTCCCTCCTCCCCATTCGTTAGGCTTTTTAAAAGTTTGGGGGAGCCAACAACAACAAGGAAAAGTTAATATGGGATTCGGTCATGACAGACTTTTCCAAAATGTCCGAGGAATCCTTCGAAGTTAGCCATTACGCACTGAGAGAATTTGGCAACAGAGGTGAGGGGAAGAGTTCAAAGAAAAGTCATCCGGGGAAGGAAAAACCGCGGTCACTTTTACAGCTGCCCGTTTTAGCAGCAGGGCAAACCTCGTTCTCGAAAACTACCTCAGAAACCCACCAACAGGGAGAAGAAACCGCTGGCTTCCCGTGAATTCAGGCTGCCGGAACGCCGCCCTCCCCTTCGGCGCGACCCTGCGTCCGGGTCAGGACGGCGCTCACCTTCCCCCGCCAGGCCTGGCGGCGCCTGCGCGGGCCCTCGGCGCCCTGCTCTGCCTCCGCGCCCTCCGGCCGCCCAGCGCGGGGCTCCCCGCAGCCCCCGGCCCGCTCCGCGCCGAGGGCGGCTGCACGGCCGGCCACGCCCCTGCCAGAAGCCGGTACCGCCACCTGCCACTGCCGCTCGCTCACAAGAGCTGCAGCGAGACGACGGGACAAAAGGGTGGCCAAGGGTCAGGAGGCGCAGCCCTGGGTCCCAGGGGAGGAGCGCCCCGCCACCAGGGCTGGGCAAGCTGCTCTGCCAGTGCCGCCGTCCGGAGAAGGAACAAGTTAATATTGACAAAACCCCGTAAGGAGAATTACCTGGCATTTTCTCTCCACGGTGGTCATGTTAAAAGAACTTTCCCTTTTTCAGAAAGACAAAGGAGAGGCAGCTGCTTCCAGCAGGAGGAATGCCTCTAACAAAGAAGACAACTGATTCAGAAGAGAAATCTAGGGGAGCAGATGTGGCTCAAGTGATTGAGTGCTTGCTTCCCATGTACAAAGTCCCAGCTTCCATCCCCAGTACCTCGTAAAAACAAACAAAAAACAACTCTCATTGGGGAGTGGAGGTGGCTCAGTGGTTGGAGAATCTGTTTCTTCTCCAAGAGGTCTTGGGTTCAATTCCCACCCCCTCATCTCTTAAAAAAAAAAATCTATCAGGGACCACAGTAGGTGCTGGCCTACAGGACATGATTTGAAGACTTCTGCTGAAAACCCCCAGCAAGTTGCTTGAAATTCTAACCAGCAGGTTTTATGTATTTTGCCTAAAATTTTGATTCTCCTGATTCCTCTTTTAATATTCAAATGGCAACTGTATTTGTATAGCATTTCAAAGGACTCCCTCATACCTTGTCTTGCTGTAACCTATTTAATATCCCAGGGAAGGGCACAACTCCTTACCCATTTATTGTTTACTTGCATTATAACTTTAGTTTTTCAGAGATTGCTGAGCAAAGCCTGAGAGAACAAGACCCCTGAAATGACACGTTTGGTCGAGGCAGAAATGGGAAACCATCCAAAAGCATGGCCAGCTGGCCAGGGCTGAGCTGCCGAGGCATCGAGGCACTGCACCCACCCGTGCACCCCTGCCTGCACCCACACAGGTGCTGAGGAGGAAGTGAGCGACAGACTGGAAGGGGGAAGTTAGACAGACTTCGGACCTGCGCTGGCCTACAGCGCCAGACAGACGCATCCTGATGCCGAGAACTCATGACATTTCCTGAAAGAACAGCTTGGCTGTCCCCCATAGCAGAGTGGCTGGTGTGCCTGCCATGATTATTTTTAATAAGTATAATCATCTTGCATATGCTAGATATTTTATGCAGGGAACAAAAGGAAGCTTCCTTGTTGAAACATACCTTCTTACCTCCCCGTACAGGTGAGCACAATCTTTAAATAAGGCACCTTTGAGTGCTCTGAGTAATTCCTCCAGATTCCTGCCCTGGAGCGTGTCTGTGTTTCAAGAATTTGCTTGAGACCGGACAGATGCCCTATTCTATTTAGAGCTGGAAGTTCAGTTTCCAGAACCCGCCAGCCACAGCCACTGGGTCCCTCTTCCTCTGAGCACCTGTTGCATGTACTCCCACAAAGAAAATCATCAATGCAATCAGCACAGTAAACACTCCCCAAATTTTCCTGCACTCCTTGGTAATCTCTCCCTCCTGCATCTAACCCTCCCTTCCCCTCTTCCCCATGTACTCTTTTTTTTTGTCCTGGCTTCATATATGCAGCTTAATCATGTCCCCATACTTTAGAGTTCAAGCTCTTTGAGAACAGGAGGTAATTTTATTTTTTTTCTCTTCCTCCCTACCCCCTTCATCATTATTTGCTAGACTGAAATAAATAAGACCTTTATGAACTTACAACTGAGCTTCGGTTTGGTAGCTGAGAAGTGCCTGCGGTGTTATAGGTTTTCACTAGTCTTCTCTGTTAGATCCCTCAGTTACCAGATACTGCTCAGTCAAAAATGAAAACATTAGCTTAAACCCGTGGTCTTAATTTAGGGTCTGAGGACTTCTAAGGATCCAGGAAATGAGTTTCAAGGATGTTTCCAGGGTGGGTGGGCAACGTGGGAAAAGGTCTTTCACCAAATTCTTAGATTCCTTGATCCAAAGAGATGCACTACTGAATTAATGTCATGCTTTACTCCTTATTTTATTCCTATATACATTTTATGAATATGAAGTCTAATTATAAATCCTCTCCATTTCCACCCCTTCCCCAGTACCTTTCTCTTTTCTTCTGCTTGCCTCTGATTACACTTAACCCTATTTAACTAAAGATACTGCAGAGCCCTACCTAGTGGCAGTACTACTTCATGGGAACATTTTGCATTCCTCTTCTCTTTAAGACCGCCTCATCTAAGCTATGTGGTACATTCTGGCTTCTTATTCAATGGCTCTTATTCTTCTTTACTTAACAGTTTGCCCTGGATAACACTGCCCAAAAATCCAATCCTACATTTCCTCAAAGCCCCAGGGCAGAGTGTATTCCCTGTCATCTTAAACAAAATCAGAATTTTAATGATTAATATTAAGTGTTATAAAGATAAGTATCATGCGACCCAGAAGTAACAATAAATAGCACTGCAAATCCACAATCCAGCCACATCTCCTCAACCGAGAGACCTCCCTCCCTCCCCTACATTGAACCAAAAATATATTTTGAAATGATATTGTAGCTGATTTTAGATAGAGGGCTGGGATGGAAAATAGCACATTGACTTTTAAATGATAACTTCATATGTATATAGCATGGTATGTAAATAGAAATAGAAGAAAGCAAGAGAAATATTTCATTTGCTGGTCAAAAGTCCGTGTAGACTCCCCCTTGCTCCAAAATCCATGTCAACCTCGAACCAAGTTTGCAAAGGTCCGATGCCTTACACCCAGCAGCATTCCCTGGCTCCCTGCTTGGGGACCAGCTTTTCATTTTCATTCTTTCATCTCTGTCTTTTTCTACCAGAAGAGCAAATATGATAATAATAGCATTTGGTCTAGTTTCCACACAGATTCAGTCCTCTGCATTAAAGGCAAACCTTTGAAAATTACTTACGTGGAAGTGGCAAAGGCAAGTCCAGGGTTTGGAAGCCGCGTTCACTGATGTCAGCCTGTTTAAATAGCTAGCTGGCTGACACAGGCTGTTGATCGCACGTTTATTTACGCCTGTGAGTGCACGCTCAAGCAGGGACCTGAAAAACCTGCAGCGTGGGCAGGATGAAAACGGCTGAAAGTATGCCGAGGTTACATCTCTCTGGTTATTCAGGTTTGCTATTCATTCAAGCAGTGACTTCTGAGCGTCTCATGGAAGTTTCTCATTACTACCTTCTCGTCCTTACCTTCTCCTCCCTATCTTCTTTCTTACCCAAGTAAGACTCTTCGCCAAGGTTGGATGAGAGAGGTGCAGTTCAGAGGAGGGGAGGGTAAAACGGAGCCCAGTCCTTTGCACCAACTTCCTTTTTTGATCAGCCTTCCAGTTTGATGTTGCCTCGTTTCAAAGCATAGGCCTGGTGAAGTTGATTTCACAGCTCTGTGGGCTGGATGCCAAGCTCTGAAGCTGGACAATTGCCCAATTAATGAAAAGTTGTTTTCTTTCAGGCACAGAATGTACAAATGGAGAACAGTCAAAGGGGAGTTTCAGGCTAGGATGATACAATTTTAGGTCCCCTTGAAAACCATTTTAATTTCTTTTCCCCGCATTTGTACTTTCCTCCTAATTTCTCCTCCCCTTCCTTTGTAATGAAATTCCTATAGGAGAGTTGAAAGATTCCCCATGGGAGTACAAATAAAAAGCCAGTGTGTGAGCCAGCCTGTGGGAAGATGCACTCCAAGGGTGAGAGAGTGGTTAGGGACTCCGTGTGACCATCTGCTGACACGTTTCTAAGGGCAAGAGTATGTGCGTAGGTGTGGAGACTGGGATTAGTTGCTGTTGAGCTTTATTTTACAGGCTGGATACAGCAGTTAATAGTCAATTGCAGGACGTTAATAAACACATTAAATGGGTGTGATTTTGAGGAAGGGAGACAGGGCTTAATGAGATCATTCGTGGGAATCTCTGTATATTTGCTGGTGCGTAGCACAAACTGGTAAATGCCATCCAGATATACACACCCTATAGTTTTCACTTCACTGGAGAAAGAAAAAAGCCCACTGAATTCTCTTGGGAACAGGGGCTGTATTTAAAAGAAGAGCCGCAATCATTTAGAATATCTCAGAAAAGGGGGCAATGGTTATAAAACATGTGTGGGGGAAAAATAGAGACAGGGGGCCTGTCCCACCCCAACCCTAGTAACCAGAGGAATTCTTTTGTTTCCTGCCTAATTCATTGCCTAACTTCTGACTGTTCCATGGCAAAATCTGGATTCTCGCCTCTCAGATTTCTTGAATACAGGGTTCTATATCTTGTTCATCTTTGACACCCACAGTGCCTGGCACAATTTATTGTGACGATGGTGATGATGATAATCTACAATCTATGACTATGTCAGGCTCTCTATAAAGCACTTTACATAGTTTGTTTATTTGCTTATTTAATCCTCACAACAATTCTATGAGTTGATTTAATATTATTTTTATTTGACTGATGAGGACACTAATACTCAAAAAGAAGATTAAGTAACTTCCCTAAGGCCACAATAAATGGCGAAGGTGGAATTTGAATCCAGATCAATCTGATTCCAGAGTCTGGGTTTACATTCAGGACTGATTTGAACCAGTCTTTAGAAAGTTGCTAAAAATGCTTCTACTTATTCTTATATATTTACTTGTTTATCATCTGTCTTCTAGAATGTGATTTCAATGACAACAATGACCTTGTCTTGCTTGTTCACTCTTGTAACCCCAGCTCCTGGTATAGTGCCTGGCACCCGGTAGGGGCTCAGTGAATATGTGCTGTTTGCTCAGTTTCTTAATTCTTTCAGTGCTGTTGCATCCCAACAGGCGGTCTGGCATCAGCAGTCTCATCTTGTTTGGGACACATTTCTTTGGCTCTTAGGTAATGTATCAGCTTTAAGCTATTTCTTTTTTATGCAGTGTATCATGAAGATGAAACTCAAAGTGGTTGAAACCATAAAAGCAGTTGATATATCACTTAACTCTGCAAGTACACAGCTTCAACTTGTTTGGTAGAGCAATTAAATCACCAGGAACCCAGGTTTTTCCCTATCTTTCCATTTTTAGCCCTCATTGTGACAGCAGTGTCTCTGCCTCCTCTCATGGTGGCAAGGTGGCTGTGGTAGCTCCATACATCACATTGCTACACAAAAATATCAAAAACAGAGATGAAGGAGCATGGGTTTTCTCCTTAGTGTCTCTCTTATTTAATTCTAGAGAAAAGACTTTCCAAAGTCACTAGCAGACTTCCACTTACGTCTCCTTGCCTAGAACTGGGCCAAATGTCCACCACATTGGCTAAAAACCCATCATTGGCAAAGAAGAAAGGGATCATGCCAATCAGAGTTCATCTCCTGGGTCCAAGGGAAGTATCCACTTCCCCTAGGCAAACTGCCCTAATATCCGAACAAAAGCCGGGTGACATTAACAGGGAAGAAGTAGAAAAACGTTACTAACAGTTCTACCAATCACAAAATTTCCTTTAAAGTCTAATAATCTTTAAAGAAAACTTTAAAGTCTGATAACTGCTTGGGCACCAGTCAAGGTCATGGCAGCTAGATTTCACTATATATCCCTTCTCTCTTTCTATGCTATCTCTTTATATGAGGAAAGCTTACTTTGCCCCTCAGCAAAATTTAAACAATTTCAACAATGCACATATAAGGGATGTAGCTGGCCCAGTGATGATCTTTTCTTGGCTACAGGCTCAGGTCCCAACTCTTTATATTAGCATGGATGTCCGGAGTATCCAGGGAATAGTACGTAATCTGTCAGCCCCTCGTCTGCTCCTCTGTCATGTGGATTGGGCGATGCTGTTGGTTTCTTAGAAACATCAGGTCCAATACTGCAACTAATTATAAAAAGATGGCAAAACAGTCTGTAAGACTTACCTTTCCACTCCTCCTGTTGTCTATTATATTTCAGTGGAATCCCATAATCCTACGTTTTCATCTGTTTCTGCCAGTTATATGTAGAGACATACAGCTGATTCAGTAATTCTCACCTACTTCCTTTTCTCTCTGGGTAAACAAAACATCAACATCTGCAAGTAGGTTATTATTTCCCTTCTATTTGTTCTAGACTTTTTTTCCTTGCCACTGGCTTTGGGAACTCTTTTCTTGCTTGTCAAAGACCAAGGGAATTAGGATGAAAGGATGAGGTGAGCTAAATGCTAAGTTCCAAAAGGATGGAACAATCCCCGGGAGATGGGAGGTGCTCAGTAGGTATTGCTGAGTGACTAGGAGAATGGTAGAGAGAAAAATGTGTGGCCTTTGAATCATACAGACTTGAGTTCAAGTCCTAACTGTCACCACCAATGTGATCCAGGACAAATTATGTAGCTTCTCTCAGCCTGTTTCTTCACTTGTAAAATGAGGATCATGATACTTATCTCACAGGCTTGTTATAAAGATTAGAGGCAATGTGTGTAAAGCACTTAGCACAATGCCTAGCATATGCTATATGCTCAATAAATGGTAGCTATTGCTGTTAATTACAGTAAGAAGCCAAAGTAGTTGAGCTCAAAAAAATATTATGACTGTGATGTAGGCCATGGAGGATGGTGTTACTAAGAGGAACTGGTCCAGTTGGGGATGTCAGCTCCAGGGGTCATCATTCACAGCATTGTCCAGGGGATTATAGCCCACTGGGTGCATTCACATGAAGGACCATTTGAATGGTACCCACTCCCCCTACTGCAGTACAGCGCAGTGCCCTGAGGGAAGGGTCCCTCCAGCAGATATCCCAGGCTGTGGTCAAAAGGATGACTGGGACCCCACCAGGAGAAGAGGCAGAAGAGAGCATTGCAAGCAGAGTAGACAGCCTGTGTTACTGCCTGTGGCAGGAGGGCGCAAGATTCCTTATGGGGCCAGAAGGAGGATTACTATGGCTGAACCACTGAAAGCCCGGGACAGCAGGACTACAATGAAGTTGGAGGGGAGAAAAGGGTCAGACCACGGGGCTTTGCAGGTTGTGCTGAGGATCTATATCTTTATCCTGCCAGGGGAGGGAATGTGAGCAGGTTCCTAAGACAAACAAACACCCCAAGGTGCTGCAGCAAGCAGGCGTGTTTGGTAAAGATATGCAGACAGGGGAAATTATTCTTTTCTTGCCCAAAGCTAGGACTTGCAGAGAGCTGCTTTGTGAACAGGGAGTATGTGGACCTGAGTCATAGTGCAGAGGGAAAAAAGCTATTCCTTGTGAGTGTGGTTCAAAAAACCACCAAAGTTCACAGAGAAGGACATAAATCTCCTAAGAGTCAAAACTTGACTGGTACAGAAGCAGAATAGGAAAAAAGATATTCAGAGTATAAAACATACTTGCTGAAAGGTATGAACTTGCAGACAAAGAGACCGGAGGATTCTCTGTCGCTGGTGCGGAAGTTCTGACTCACAGCAGTGCCCTTCCTGACCCCAGCGGGCTGGGAGGCGAACAGCGTGGGCAGGAGAAGAGGATCAGCGGCTGGCAGAGGAGCAGGTGCCAAGTGGCCTAAGGTGGAGACGTGTCCCTTGGCCACTCCTGGAAAAGGGTTTCACAAGTTTTCTGGTGAGGAGAGATTTGAAGTTATAATAATCACATTCTGTATTCTTTGTAGTTCGTTGTATGGTCATGATTAGGTCATCCTTTGGGTGAACTGTATATATTAATTCTAAGCGTAGAGTCCATCCATCTTCCCTAATCCAGTTGCTGTCCTCGGGGAGTGCTAAGTCGGCCGATGACCGGGCGTTAAGCTGCTGTCAGCCCGTGGGTGGCACCATGGTGGGTCCCTCTGGGTGTGGCTGTGCTGTCCTTGCCCTCCTACTTAAGAACCACAGTCTCTTCTCCTTCCACTTAGTTTAGTCAAAGGGCTAATGAATGGGGAGGTCGCAAGCAATGTCACGATCCCATTCACATAATTGGTCGGGGAGAGTAGGGACCTTGGTAAGTGCGGGATCACCCAGTCTGCAGAAGGACGAAGGGAGGTGGCACCCTTCTTCATCCAGGAACGCTCGCTTCTCTCCCCAACGCAACCACCGCGCTGTTGTGGGCAGAAGCTGCCGAGAAGCAGCAAGGCGACATTCTCAAGAGGGGTGGGGGACCTTACCTAAGAGAGCTTCTAACATGAAAGGTGGGAAGAGGTGGCAGGTTGGAGTCACCCTGCCTGATTATAATCCCCTAACACTCACAGTGAGAAAGAGTCCCCACACCCACGACTGAAATTTCAGGGATGGGCTCTATGCTCTCAGAAAGCACAGGGTGGGGAGCAGGGCGAAAAAAATCCTTTGGTCAAAAGCTTGCTTGACCGAGAGTCAAACCCAGGTCGTCTGGTTCTTCAGTCCATGCTCCTAACCACTGGAGGGCACTGCCTTTGCGGCCACTCCTAACAGTGTCTCATGGAGCCCCGGGCAGGGGAAGTGCAGCAGGGCTCAGGCTCCCGCCCCCACGGCACAGGGACCCCTCCACCCCACCCCACCCCAAGTTCTGTCTACGTAAGAGACTTCTGTGAATGATTTTTACATGGGGGTAGAGCGGAATGGTTAAAGAAGGACTGACCTGAAAAATAAATAAGTAAAAATGAAGTCTGAAGACCAAATTCCCCTCCCCCAAACTGCATGCTTGACCTAGTGGAGAAGTAAAGGGTTGAAAATAATTTGGGCTGAAATGGTAGGTTGGCTAAAGGGAGAGAAGGAATTTTGATTAGAAGCTACAGCCTTTTCACTTCTCTCCTCTCCACCTAGAGGTGCCACGGTGCACCCACGGTGTGACTCTGGGAAGCTCACATCTCTTGATGCCTCAGTCCCCTTGTCTGTATAAGGAGGAACCGGAGCTAGGTGATCTCTCTGAAGCCTTCCCATCTTAATCTTCTGTCCTCCAAGGGGAGAGAGTCAGGAGCAGATGGATAAGGAGGGGGGGCCCAGAACCACTGTGGTGGCAGCGCCTTGGGGACTCTTGGGAGTGAATGCACAGGTCCTACTTTACCAACTGTTACAATATGGAAATACTCTACTGTCCTACCATTGGTAAACAACCACTCTCCAAGCCCAAGTCGCTCTCCCCTCCCCACTTGTCCCTTCTCTGAAACTCCCCAGACTTCCCAGGATCCAGCAAATAGAGGGGTTATATCTGGCATAGTGGACTCTACTCCCAACACCCCTTCATCCATGCTGTTTGGTCCCTGCCTTCCAGTGCAGTGCAGGGAGACGTTCTGAAAAAGATAATGCTGGGGGTGGGTGGGGGGATAGGAGAGAAGGGAGGGAGGGAAAGAGGGAGAAGGAAAAAAAAAAAAGAAAAGAAAAGGAAGAAGAAAAAGAAAGGAAAGCAAAAAAAGAAGTAACTGTAGATCAGTGTCTCAAGGTTCTGATTTTTGCTTTTGGCAAAAATATGCTGTGGTCAGATTTTGTTAGCTAATTTGAGGCAGTTCAGTTTTGTGCATTTCAGCAAAAACCTGTCTCCTCTCCAGGGCCTTCTATGAGGTTTCTGTTACCAGCACTGGCAGTGGGTATGATTTAAAGGCCCCTTGTAAAATGCCCTCTGATGTGGCATATTGCAAAAAGGTTAATGTGCACTTCTGTGTCTGGCTTCACCTCTAGTCATCGCCTGGACCAGTCTTTCCAGTGGGTTCTGAGGAAGTGGCAAGAGGACATGGTGTCCTGGGCTGATCTCGCAAAGCTGACACCCCTGACTTGGTTTTCTGACTCAGAAGGACAGGGCTCTGTCTTCATCATGGTGCTGGCCAGCTGCTGCCTCATCTGCCCCCGGGTCAGATCTCAGGCTGAGGACAATTCTGGGTCACAGAAGGGGACAGAGAAAAGACTTTGGAGACAGTCTGCATCTATTTCAAACCTAGGGTGACCAAACATTCTGGAATGCTCAGAACTGTCCTGGTTTTAGTACTGAAGGTCCCACATCCCAGAAGACCCTTTAGTCTTGGGCAAACTGGGATGACTGGTCACCCTATCCAGCTTTCTCACATCATAGTGTCCTCAAGCCTTAATTTCCTCATCTGTGAAACAAGGTTAATGATAATACCACCTTACAGTATTTTGAGATGCAGATAGGGTTGGCATCTAATGACTGGTAGCTGTTAAAATGTCAGCCTCTGATTGCATGTGCACCCGAGCGAGAATGTTCAGGAAGAAAAGCAATGACTGACGTGTCTTTCTGTCTCTGTTCCCAGAAAGAGTAGAAGATGTCTTCTCTCCCACTGCATTCAGACTTTTCAGAGTACAGCAACTGAGGTTTCTGTAATATTCTTCAGGAAACCTTGCTGACCCAGGCTAACACAGAAGGGAGAGTAAGGTCTTTCCCAGATCAAGAGTAAATGGCAGAAGGAGCTGCCTGTTCGCAGAAGTCACTTTTACCAGCTACCACTTGGGAGTCACAAATACAGGGTTGTGAAGCCTTTTCTTTTTCAGCTTTTTTTGTTGCCCCTCAGCTATTATCTGCAGAGATTCTTAAGTAACAGCCATGTTCTGGATGGCTTTCCTAGTAATTACTGTTTTGTGGCTGAAAAAGAAAAAAGAGTCAATGTTTTTCAAAGGACTGCCTCGAAAGGCATTCATAATGCAAGGATTTCAGAGGCATCTTAATCCCGGGCAGCAAAGGCTAAGAGATGCCTTGGAGACTAATAGCAGTAGGCAAGAACTCCCATACCAGTAGAGAGGTGGGGGAGGGGGGGTTATTTATTCAAATGCCCTGTTAGAGGAGGCCTTAATCAAGGCACCTTAGGAAACAAGCCACAGGCAGATAGGGAGTATTTGGAACATAAAGGTGTCAAAAGGATCCAGGCTTTTCCTGAAAGGAAGGAAACCACTGGTGGAAATGGCCTTCATAATTGAGCAGAGCTATGTCCATGCTGATGAATGGAGCGGGCCCTCATTGGGAAAATGCCAAGGACTTGGGTTATTCAGTAGGGCCACCTCCAAAGTCCAAATATTTCACCACCCTGGACCCTCCACCCTCATCACAAATGAAGTATGAATTATTAGAATTAGTGCCAAATTCTGATTAAAAACGGAGGTCTTCAAAAGTTGGAAGATACAAAATGCAAGCCTCTGGCACCAGTCATAACTAACTTGTTTGTGTCCATGGCTACTGAGGACACAAATTTGCATAATGAGCACACTCTGAGAAGTGGAGAGAAAAACAGGAGGCTCCGAGCTGGAATTTACTGATTTACATAAACATTAGTGTGATTGGTGGTTTCAACTTATAAGATACCTTCACATTTACATGCTGAAGGGATGATAGGGTAGATTGCCAACAAGAGCAATACTGACTTTGTCTTATGGCACAGGAAATTGTCCACCAGACTCTGGGGAAATCTGCATAATAGATATTTCTAGATTACCAAATCATCTTTTCTCCTGTGCTTCCCACTCTTGCCTAGAAAAAAGTAATTCTGGGACAGTTAATTTTTAAAATTTAAAATTCAAGAAATTTGATCATCAAAGTAAAGTAATTTGCATTAAGGTATGATCTGTTATCTATTGCTGCATAATAAATCACCTCAAAACTTAGTAGCTTAAATCAGCAACAATAATTTTATGACTTCTCCTGATTTCTACAGCCCTGGGAAGGCTCAGTGAGGTGAAGTTTTAGGGTCCTTCATGTAGCTGCAATCAGGCAATGGCCAGAGCTAGAATGGAAGACGAGCTAGAACAACCGGAGATTTGCTGGGCATCTTTCTCTTTTTGTTTAGTTTCAGATCCTCTCTATGTGGTCTCTCTACATGGACTAGTTTAAGTTTCCTCACAGCATGACAGCCTCAGGGCTAACAAGTATTAAGTGTTCCAGCTCCTAAGACATCAGCTGTATCAACTTTTATGACCTGGCCGCAGAAGTCATGTGGCATCACTTCTACAACATTCTCCTGTTTTCAAGTGAGTCACAAGCCCACCCAGATTCAAGGGGAGGAGAATTAAACTTTACTTCTTAATGGAAGAATGGCAAGATTCTAAAAGTGCAGTGTGGGACAAGAGATATTATTATGGCCATCTTTGGAAAATACGATATTCATAGTTGTAAATTAAATGACTAAAACCTTTTAAGGAAATGTTTATACTTTAAAAAAAGAATATGTCCACACCATATAAAAGATTTAACTCGAAATAGATCAACAACTTAAATACTAGTGCTAAAAACCATAAAACTCTTAAAAAAAAAAACGGGAAAATCTTCAGGACCTTGTATTAGGCAATGGATTCTTAGGTATGATATGAAAGCATGAACAAAATAGATAAACTGTACTTTATCAAATTAAAAACTTTGCGCTTAAGCACATTATCAAGAAAGTGAAAAGACAATCCCCAGAATGGGAGAAAATATCTAGAAATCATTTATCTGATAAGGATTTAACATCTGGAGCATATAAAGAACTCCCACAACTTGATAACAAAAAGACAACCTAATTTAAAAAATGGGCAGACACCCCACAAAAAAGGATGGGGGTGATGGTAGAATAACATTGTGAATATAATTAATACCATTGAACTATATATTTGAAAGTGGCTAAAATGGGAAAATTTATGTTGTATATATGTTACAAGAATTTTTTAAAAGTGGGGGACAAAGTACTTGACTTGACATTTCTTCAAAGACGATATATAAGTGACCAATAAGCACATGAAAAGATGTTCAACATCATTAGCAATTAGGGAAATATAAATCAAAACCACAAGATACCACCTCACATCCACTAGGGGAATTATTTTTTTTGTTTTATTTTATTTGTTTATTTTCTTACTCTCCCCCCTTATTGTTTGTGTTCGCTGTCTGCTCTCTGTGTCTGTTTGTTGTGTGCTCATCTTCTTTTTTTAAGGAGGCACTGGGAGCTGAACCTGGGACCTCCCACGTGGAAGGGAGATACCCAATCACTTGAGCCACCTCTGCTCCCCACTTGTGTTTCTCATTGTTTTCCTTGTTGTGTCTCTTTGTTGTGTCTTCTTGTTGCACCGGCTTGCCATGCCAGCCCATTGTGTCAGCTCATCGCTTCAGCTCACTGTCTTGCTCGTCTTCTTTAGGATGCTCTGGGAATAGAACCTGGGATCTCCCATATGGTAGGTGGGCACCCAACTTCTTGAGCCATATCTGCTTCCAAGGGCTATTATTTTTTAAATGGAAAGTAACATGTGTTGACTATGGTGCATAAAAATAGAAACCTTTATACATTGCTGGTGGGAATGTAAAATGGTACAGCCACTGAGAAAACAACTTAAGTATAGCATTACCAGATGATGTAGAAATTCCACTTTAAGATGTATTCCCAAAAGAATTGTAAGCAGAGACTCAAACAGATACTTGCATATCAGTGTTCATAGGGGTATTCACAAGAGCCAAAGGGTGGAAACAACCCAAGTGTCCATCCACAGATGAACGGATAAACAAAATGTAGTATATTCATACAATGGAATATTATTCAGCTTTTAAAAGGAATGAAATCCTGATACATGCAACAATGTGGATGAACCTAGAAAATATTATACTAAGTGAAACAAGACAGACACAAAAGGACAAATATTATATAATTTCACTTGTATGAAATACCTAGAATTAACAAATTCAAAGAGACAAAAACAAGATTACAGGTTACCAGGGAGGGAATGGGGAGTTATTGCTTAATGGATACAGATTTTCTGTTTGGGGTGATAAAAAATTTTTGGTGATGGTAGCACTTTATTGTGAATGTAATTAACAGCATTGAATTGTATACATGGAAGTAGCTAAAATGGGAGATTTTGTGTTGTATATATGTTACCACATTAAAAACTTTTTAAAAAAGAAAAGATTAGGTTAACCCAAATGAATCTCTAAGGTAGTGGAATAAATACTGAAGACACTTGTGTTAACTACCTTCAATGCCTTCTTGGCCACATTATATCTCGTTCTTTAAGACAGAAAAATTGGGTGTAATGTGTCCTATTTTCCAAAGGAAGAAGCTTCTTGTGACACGGATCCTGACAGTATGAATGGGGAAGCAGGGCCAATCTCAGGTAAAATATTCAATTTTATCTTTCTTCTTTCCATAGCTTTGCCATTCTCTCTTATGGCCTAAACACCTTCTTTAAAAGTTAAATAAAATTTTGATTAAGGCTATTAATTCCACAGAGTATTTTAGTCTTAAATTTCTTTTTACTGAAATCTAATTATCAAATATTGATATGAGACTTCACCCTCTCCCCAATATTCTATAACCTTGATGCTTTCGTTTATAACTAGAGTTGCATAGGATTTTTCAAGATTTTATCCTTCTTGTAACCTGATACTTACCTATTCAGCAACGTCTGTCATCCAGGAAACTTAAAGAGCAATTTATCGACATGGGGGGTTCGAGATTGCTTTGTCTCAATAGTATGCTGACCTTTTAAATTTATTTCCTTTTGATATTTAAAGCAAAGAGAAAAAGCATATCCAACTGCCTCATTAGGGAAACCACAAGGTTTTGGCTTTCCTGCCGTAGCACTTATCTTGCATTTGATGTTTTCAAAATACCGTCTGATCTTTCGATAGCTAGTTGCCACAACAGCCCTGGGAGATGTGAGACTTGCCATTCGTAGTAAAGGAAATTAAAGTAAAAAGTACTGAGGCAACAAGTACAAGGTGCTATAACAAATCAGCAGCAGATGCTGGTGACTCCTCTTTCTTGAGCTACAGCTGTCCTGTGCAAGCCAAGGGACAGGCTCTCATGGTCATATCCCTTTATGCTATTTCCAGGAACCAAACAACCAGTTTCCTCTTTGCTCTGCAGGCCCTGGAGGAGCAGGGTAGATTGCCTGCAGAGGCAGGAGTTAGCAGATGCTCAGCCAACAGGGATGTTGTTCAATAGATATGTGAGCAGACTGGTGACAGTGTTTGTAGAACACCCCCTGGTGACTCCTGCAAATCACACAGGTAACCTTTGGGATAAGAAGTATTGAGTTAGAAGGTGGGTATCCCGGTGCAATCTCGTTTGTATCCAGAGGATGGTGAGGTCCAGGAAATTAGGTCACATGAAACAATCAAAAAGTTGTGCATGTCCACCTTCCAGTCCTAGAAAACGGTAATCTTCTTGTTCATAAAATCTATGAGAAACAAGTCCCTGGAAATAGCAAACTTCAAGGACTTTCCTTAATTCTAGGAAGGTGATGGAGGAAAAAATCTCAGACATCTTATGTGGCCGCCTCCCTAGGAAAATCCTTCATTTTCTGCAAAGTTCTCTTTTCCCTGGTGAGAGCCCGATGGCATATAGTTGGCTGATCCTATATCTGAGTGGAAGGAGTTCAATTATATGCAAATTAACTTATTTAAGGTGCCTGTCCAAACCAGCACTGTCCTCTTAGGCAGGCCAGTAAAGCAAAAAACATCCTCCAAATCACAGTCTCCTCTGTTCCCACCAAGCATACCCTTTCTTGGCTTTCTTCTTTAGTCATTCACTTTAAAGCTGTGACTGGCTTCTTGCTCAGCAGAAGCATCACTGGTGAGGTATATTTTGCTTCAATTATGTGATAGTCACGTAGAAAGGTAGACCCCTTTCTGAGCAAGAATATAAGCGGAGACTTATTATTTTCATCTCCACATGCCATTTTGATCCAGCACACCTAAATTCTAAGCGTATGGATCTAAGCATTCAGGTTGATTTTCATAATCAATACTAGGAAACTCATCCTATTTCACATTTCATCTTGGCTGCTAGAAAACTCAGAGCCAAATCTAGTGCTCAATTTCACTATGTATTCTTAGTTTGGATTTTCAGGATTTCTCTTACCTTCTCCCCCTTTACATACATGACTTTTATTCTTTGTTCATGTCTTTTTTAATTTTTTTTTAAAGATTTATTTTATTTATTTAATTCCCCTCCCCTCCCCCGGTTGTCTGTTTTCTGTGTCTTCTTGCTGCCTCTTGTTTCTTTGTCCGCTTCTGTTGTCGTCAGCGGCACGGGAAGTGTGGGCGGCGCCATTCCTCGGCAGGCTGCTCCCTCCTTCATGCTGGGCGGCTCTCCTTATGGGGTGCACTCCTTGCACGTGGGGCTCCCCTATGCGGGGGACACCCCTGTGTGGCAGGGCACTCCTTGCGCGCATCAGCACTGCGCATGGGCCAGCTCCACACGGGTCAAGGAGGCCCGGGGTTTGAACCGCGGACCTCCCATGTGGTAGATGGACGCCCTAATCACTGGGCCAAAATCCGTTTCCCTGTTCATGTCTTAATGATTTTATTTTTAAGGGTATTTTACTACAAGCTGCCTCAAATCATTTTAAAAAATAATAATTTAAGCATATTGTGAATAATAAAATACATTTTAAAAACCAGTATAATATTCAGCACTGAGAATACCTTAAAAATCATAGTTTGCTATGTCCACAGGCTGATCAGAGAACACTGGTAAGAGACAACCAGTGCTAGCAGTTAGTCGGGGGAGTGGATGAGGCTCAAGCAGTTGAGCACCTTCCTCCCACATGGGAGATCCTGGGTTCAGTTCCCAGTGCCTCCTGAAAAAACAAAACCAAGCAACAAACAATAAGCAAAAACAAATGATAAAACCAACTCAGGGAAGCCGATGTGGCCCAGTGGTTGAGAGCCAGCTCCCCACATACAAGGTCCTGGGTTCAATTCCCAGCTTCCAGTACCTCAAAAAAACTAAAAGAAAAAGAAAAAAAATAGTTGTGACACACCCCACCATAGTGGAAGTCAAACTACAGAAATGTTTCTATGTAACTTGTTTAAGAGACGCTGCCCACTGCCCTGAGCCTCCTGAGGAACCTGACTGCAACTAACTCAGCACATCCCCTGGGAAAACCCCTTTGTACCCGCTTTTCCAGGATCCAGAAACCAAAGGAGATCTAAAGAACCAGCTCTGAGCCGTGACCAGCAGCCAATCTCACGGGTCAGTGCACTAGCCATTCTGGTTGTTAAGTATTTAATATCCCCTGTTTTATTTTCCTTCGATGCTCAGGCAAATGCCATGTCATGGGATAACTTAAATGGGAATTTAATGGCTCATGGATTTGAG
Organism: Dasypus novemcinctus; assembly: GCF_030445035.2. NCBI lineage: Eukaryota > Metazoa > Chordata > Mammalia > Cingulata > Dasypodidae > Dasypus > Dasypus novemcinctus. Next base: position 151,091,150 of record NC_080673.1, on the reverse strand, counting down.
GCTAAGAGAAGTCCAAATCAAGGCATTTTCAGGGCAATGCTTTCTACCAGCAGACTGTGGCGTTCTGAGGCTGGTTCTGGTGATCCTTGGTCCTGGGCTCCTCTGTCACATGGCCATGCACATGGCAGCCTCTCCTGGCCTCTCTCTTCTGCGTTCTCTAGACCTTCAGCTTTTTACTTCCTGTGCCTTTCTTTCTCTCTGTCTGAATTTCATTCTGCTTATAAAGGACTCTAGTCATAAGCTTAAGACCCATCCTGATTGAATTGTGCCACACCTTAACTGAAACAACCTCATCAAAAGGTCCTACTTACGAAGGAATGGGTTAACTTTAAGAACATGTTTTCCTGGGGTACAGACCACTCCAAAACATCACATCCCCCCTGGAGGAACCTTTTTGCTTCTCTTGCCTGCTTTAGTGCAAACCATATTTCTGCTTATTAATGTGAGGGCTGGGTCGTAGTGAAGAACACAGACTTTGAAGGTACACTCCTTGGCTTCAAACCCTGGTCAGCCTCCCAGAGCCCTTGTTACCACAGCAAGTTCTGTATGTGCTCTATTGCCTCAATTCTCTGTCTGTGAGTTGAAGATAACAGTGGTATTTACCTCATAGGATTGCTGTGGGAACACATTAGTTTATAATATTAATATATAGCAATTAACACATGCCTGTATGTGTTCAATGTGTTAGCCATTATCATTGAGCATCTACTATGTGCCAAGCACTGTACTAGCTGTTTTATGTATGTAATATCATCCTCTCAATATCCCCATCAAGTGCTTATTATCAGCCCTATTTTTAAAGAGCAATGAATCTCGGAGAAATTAAGAAACATCCAAGGTTACAACGAAGTGGACATGGCTCAATGGATAGGGCATCCGCCTACCACATGGGAGGTCCGCGGTTCAAACCCCGGGCCTCCTTGACCCATGTGGAGCTGGCCCATGCGCAGTGCTGATGCGCGCAAGGAGTGCCGTGCCACCCAGGGGTGTCCCCCGCGTAGGGGAGCCCCAAGCGCAAGGAGTGCACCCCATAAGGAGAGCCGCCCAGCGTGAAAGAAAGTTCAGCCTGCCCAAGAATGGCAATGCACACATGGAGAGCTGATGCAGCAAGATGACACAACAAAAAGAAACACAGATTCCTGGTGCCACTGATAAGGATAGAGGCAGTCACAGAAGAACACACGGTGAATGGACAGAGAGCAGACAACTGGGGGAGGGGGAGGCATTTTTTAAAAAAAATGCTAGTAACCAATAGCAGATTTAAATTCCAATCTCTTCTACCCAGAGCCCATTTCCCCTCTGCCCTAAAGTCATCTCTGGTTAGTGCAGCACTTAGTAGTAAATATGAAAGAGAATTTAGTTGGTTGTTTCTAGGACACTTTGGTGAATGCTGAGTAAATGAAGATGCTTAGTGGATACAGTGAACTTCTCCTAGGATGGATGGAGGGATGTTAAATTATATGTGTCAACTTGGCTAGGCCACTAGTCTAGATGTGATTGTGAAGGTATTTTGTTGATGTGATTAACACCTATAATCAGGTGACTTTAAAGAAGATTACCTTCACTAATGTGGGTAGGCCTCCTTAAATCAGTTGAAGGCCTTAAGGGCAAAACTGAGGTTCACCAGTGAAGAAGAAATTTTGACTCAAGACTGCAGCATCAACTCCTATCTGAGTTCTCAGACTGTCAGGGTGCCCTACAGATTTTTTACTTGCCACCATGACCATCACATGAGCCAATTTCTTTAAGTAAAATCTCATAGGTATATATGAGCATGTGTGCGGGTATATGTATATATGAGTATAAGCGTGTGTGTATTTATACATATATGCCTACACGTATCTCCAATTGGTTCTGTTTCTCTGGAGAAGACTGACTGATACAAATGGCAAATGGAGTTCCCCTTTTTATAACAATATTTTCCTTTTTATAACAATATTCTCTCTCCCATCACCCAGGCTCACGACTTGGCAGTCATGCTGGCCTCCCTACCCCATTCCCCCTTTCCCAGATCTAGTTGCCAAGCACCCTCAATTCTGCTTTCGTGATGCCTCTCACATCCCTTCCATTCCATCTGTTCCTTCTGCCAACATTCCATTTCAAGTTCTCATTACTTCATGGCTGGATAATTTCAACAACCCTTAAGTAGTCTCCCAGCTTCGTGCCGCTAAGTCATCCTTCTCACAAGCACGGTCTTATTCCTCTGAAGAAACTGCTCCCATTACATGATTTCACTGTTTAAAACCCTCCAAGGACTACTCAATGTCTACTACAGACAGTTTTGCTTTTTAGACCCAACGTTCAAGTTCCTTCTTCATCCAATTCCAAGCTTCATTTCCAAACTGCTCTTAGTCAGGATTGTTTGCTTGTTATTCCTTAACCATGTTGAGTCCTTTCCAATCTCTAAGGCTTTACCCACTCCAGTCTCCATGCCTGGCGCACATCCTCCCCCAATCTTCTAAATCCTGTACATCTGTCCCAGCCTAAGTTGGCCCCCATCCCTGCTGTGATGTCTTCCCTGTCCTCTCCAGCCTCATGTAACCTCTCCATGTCTCCTATATTTGAATATCATTCATTTGGCATTTAAACTCCACTGTCTCATATCACGGACTAGCTTTATGTTGATATATGCTTTGCTTCTTCAGTTACTTTGTGAATGCCTTGCAGCAGAGGAAAGAAGAGACAACAGGGAGGGAGGGCTCTGAGAGAGGAAGGTGGTGGTATAGCCTGGTGGTTAGGCCACTGGGCTCAGAAATCTGCCTGCCTGGGTTTGAATTATGGCTTCACCCTAACTAACTAGGCAGTCTTTGCCAAGACACCTAATCTCCCAGGCTCCTCATTTGTAAAATGGAGATAATGACCATCCATAACTTACAGGGATGCTGTGAGGATCAAATGAGTTAATATATGGAGAGCCCTACCCAGGGTCTGGCACATAGACAAAGCTCAATTAATATTAGTTATTATGGCTTTCATTATTGAACAAGAAGAGAAGGCCTACGATGTGCCAGATACATAAATGATTTTGTTTAATTCATATAACAACCCAAGAAGGTAATAGGATCATCTTCATTTTAGAGATTAGAAAACTGAAGTTCTGAGAGATTTGGTCATATGTTTGGAAATTCAGGCTCTGAGTCTAACGACTATTTTTTTTTTCCACTAAATTTAATCCACTAGGTTCCAAGAATCAAGGAAAATGTCTTCTAATTTGTCGTAATTCCCTCAGTGCCTCCTAGGGCGCTCAAAAAACACTTGTTGCTTACTGGCTCGGAGAGTTTTTAGATGACCTGGGCAGCAAATCCTTTACACTGCTGTGTGTAGAGATTGCTATTTACCAGTTTCCTTTCATTCCCTAGTTGGGCAAATGACTGCCTAGGACAAGATTCAGCAAGCTTTTCTTGTAAAGGGCCAAAGGTAGGGCATATCTTAGGTTTATCAGGCCATGTGGTCTCACAACTACCAACTCACTTGGTTGTGCAAAAGCAGTCATGACAATATGTACGTGATGGAGCGTGGCTGTGTTCCAAAACCTTCATTTACCCAAACAGGTGGCAGGCTGGATTTGGACCATGGGCTATAGCTTGCCAATCCTCGGCCTAGAGTAAAACCCCACTGTCTGCCTTGAATAAAGATCCCATTTCCCAGCTACCCTTGCAGCAAGAAGTGGCTGTACTACGAAGTAGTTCTGCCTGGTGAAATGTAAGTGACAGCTTCCAGAAGTTTCTTTAAATGATGGGTGGCATATGCTTTTTGTCCCATGGTCCCACCCTTCATCCATCTTGCTGCTTGAAGCATAGATGTGATAGCTAAAGTGTCTCTGGGGACCATGGTGTAGTAGCAAAGAAGAAAGCCTGGGGTCAAGTGACTGTGGAGGCTCCTTATCAGCCCCAAGACTGCCCACATCAGGACTTTTACATAAGGGAGATTAAATACACTCCAGTCTTGTTTCAGCCACCTTTGTGGCTCTGTGTAGTGTCTTTTGCAGCAGAACTTAATCCTAAGTACTGTTCCTCTCACTCTCACTCTGGAGCTGGACACAGCAGCACTTCTCTTTGGTGGCTATTAAGAAATGCACTTCTACTACTTCACAAACATTCTATTAAGACTGAAACGAGGGAAGCGGATGAGGCTCAAGCAGCTGGGTTCCCGCCTACCACATGAGAGGTCCCAGGTTCAGTTCCTACTGCCTCCTAAAGAAGATAAGCAAGACCACAAGACAGCAGGACAGTGGGCTGGCACAGCGAGCTCATACAACAAGATGATGTGGCGAGATGACGCAACGAAGAGACACAGTGAGGAAACACATGAGACACAACAAGCAGGGATTGGAGGTGGCTCAAGTAATTGGGTGCCTCCTTCCCACGTGGGAGGTCCTGGGTTTGCTTCTTCTTGCCTCCTAAAAAGACGGGGAGCAGATAGCGAGCACAGACAATGGGGGAGGGTGGGGGGAGCAGAAATAAATAAATAAAAATAAATCTTAAAATATAAAAGAAACAGGTGAAATTTATACAAAGGAAAAAAAAAGAATAAAAGAGAAAGAGAGAAACAAAATAGAGTCCTTCTAAATGGGTGGGAGGACGGATGCAGGAACAATTTGGAGACACCACTGAGAACACAGTGGGAATGCCAGGGTGGGATAGAGTTTCACTGTCAGCACAGTCTTTTCGGAGAACTGTACGGTTTCAAGTCATGTTGATCTTTAGGTCCAGCCTCAGATCAGAAAAATGTCTGGAGCTAGCTATGGATTTTTGTGATGATCCAGAAATTTTCTTTAAACTGTGACCTTGATCTATCCTTTGTGCATCTACACTCTAAAAGTAAAGAAAAGGAAAAATAAAAATAGTAAGGTGATGCGGCGGCTTGCTCGGTCGGTAGAGGTGGGGTCTGGCTGCGGACGAGGGGTCGGTCCAGCTCTGGACGAGGGGTCGGTCCCGCTTGGGACGAGGGGTCGGTCCGGCAGCAGACGAGGGATCGGTCTCATAAGGGGTTGTGCGGTTCGGCTGACGGGGTCGCCCGGCGAAGCCGGCGACGAAGGGGTCGCCCGGCAAAGCCAGCGACGAAGGGGTTGCCTGGAGAAGCAGGCGACGAACTGGGGACAAGGGAGGCCAGGCCCTTGTCGGGGGCTCTCAGGACTGGAGGGCGCACGGCAGAAGAACTACCGCGGAGACAAGGTAAACACGCAAGTCCACTTTATTGAGGGAGAGGCAACAGTTTTATAGAGGCTGGGGAAGGCTGATTGGTTGAAGCCACGCCCTGTTCTGATTGGTTGCCGGTGAAAGGTCAGTGGGCGGTACTGGACGGGGGAGGGGTGGTGGTTAGGGATTGGCTGTCGCTGTTGCTGGGGGAAGGGGCAGGGTTTAGGGATTGGTGGCTGCTGTTGCTGGGGTGGAGGGCAGACTTGAGTTTCCCGCCCACGCCTGGCTGTTGCTGCTGTCGGGGGAGGGGAAAAGGGCAGACTGGAATTTTCTGCCCTGCGCCTGCGCAGGGAGAAGGAAGAAGAAGGGTGCCGCCCCACAAGGCATCGTGTGGCGCCATCCAGGAGGAGGGGCGGCCGCGGAAGCATGGCTGCTGAGAAGGGGAGACCCGAGGGCACTCTGCGCCCATGCCGAGCTCCCTTCAGGGGTGGTGGTGAGTCCGACCAGCCACCCTATTATGGGGGCAGCGGCTTGGCCTGCCGCGGCTGCTTCCCCGCCGGGCCAGCAAACCACACTTCAGCCCAAGGGGTGACCACAAGGTGACAGAGAGATCCATGGCTGTGGCCAGAAGCACTTTTGGTTCCTTCTCATCCTACTTCCTTCTTGCTTGATGGAGAAGCTTATCCTCTCTATGGAACTAAGAATTCCAGCTACTCACATCCTGTGGCTAGGATGTAGGTATGAGACCCAATTCTGTGTAACTGACCTGAGAAGACTGCTGGGGCTTCTGTGGGAAACTTATTTGAAAAAAGGGAGGGAGGGAGAGAGGAGAGAAGAGAAGAAATGGAGGAAGGGAAGGAGGAAGGGAGGAAAAGAAAGAAACTCCCTCTTCCTCTTCACTAGACAAAGTCTTGTTGGCATGTGATGCCTGGAACTGCTGCAGCCATCTTGTTATAATGAGGGAGATGTGGTTGATAACAATGAGGAAGGCAGAGGCTAGACCTGAAAAATAGCTGGATCCTTGAGGATGTCAAAGACCCAGGCTTGGAAACTCCTGCATCCAGACTTCTTGCTATAAGAAATAATAAATGTTCTTATTGCTTAACTACTTTGGGTTACATATTCTGCTACTTGCCACCAAAAGCATTTTAGCACTCTAAACTGTAATGCCCTATTTTAGTAGATCTCTTTGTAAGCCACCCTAGTAGCAACAAATGCATCTTGACCTTGCTAACGTGTTATTGCCCTTCACAGTCAGTGGAAGATTATGAAGCTATACAGTCTTGGTTTGAAACCTGGGCTTACCAACTGTGTGACTGTGGGCAAATTACTAAACTTCTCTGTACCCTAACTCTCTCATCCATTAAATGGGGGAAATAGTCAACATACACTATAGTATTGTATTGAAAGTTGAATGAATTAATACATAAAATATTTAGAATAGTGCCCGGGCCATGGTTACCAATCCAATGCACATTAACTGTTGTCATCATCCTCCCCAGGAGTAAATCCTTCTGCAGATTTCTGAGGTAATTTGCTGTCAATTTCCCACACACATTTCCCTTTGCTAGGAATGTCTGGGAATAGCTGAAATATGGAGCAGACATGTCATCTCTGCTCCCTTGCTAGCATACATACCAAGAGATCATCAGAAAAGAAATCTAATAGAAAGTAAAAAAAAAAAAATCTCACCCAGAAACACCATTTAGAAGCAAAAATTCCCTACACAAACAAAATCCCATTTTTTTTTCTTTTTTAGGAAGTATTGGGAATTGAACCCAGGCCCTCGGGCATGGGAAGCAGGTGCTCAACCACTAAGCTACGTCCACTCCACAATGAGAGTTGGTTTTTCTTTTGTTTGTTTGTGTTTTTTTCATTTGTTTGTTTTGTTTTTTAGGAGGTACCAAGGATCGAATCCAGGACCTGATACATGAGAAGCAAGTGCTCACCATTTGAGCTACATCCACTCCCCTCCCACTCTTTTGCATGTCTTCCATCCCATGCACTGAGATGGAGATGGCAAGGATTTCTCAGGGTTGGCTTTCCCAGAGCCCTCTGGGGTGTGCCCTTCAATGAGGGCATCTCATTAACCTGAGGGCATCTTTCCTACACCTATAACCCTAGTGAATAAAAACGGAAAACCCATGGATCCTCTTATATCATTTTCATTTTTTACTTCACTAGCTGCCCTTTCTCCCCCTCTCTAGATTTTTTGTTGGGCTAAGTATCTCTTTTTGTCTCCTCTTGTGAAATGCTTTTTCCTATGAACCCAGTATTGCACATCCCTTGTCAAGCTTCCACACCCCAGGAACTGCAGAGGCTGTTTCAGTTTCTTATATCTGCATTATGCTTATCAATCTAGGTCAGCTTTCAGCCAATACTCTATACGTCTCATCTGTATAGCCCTTAGAAGCTTCCAAAATACTTTGGCTTAAGCCATCTTATCTCATCCTCCTAAAAATCTTGTGCCGTGCATTTTTTCCCTCCCCAAACCAGACTCTTTAGGTTTCTTTCCTTTCCTGTGAACATCAAAGGCAGAAGGAAGTGGGACATAAAAAATTATTTTTCTTTGCAGCACAGATCTGGGGCACTAAGGAACTCCTCCACTGCTAGCTCAGCCGTGAGTGTTTCAGATAGAGCAGAAATTACAGCCCTTGCAAAATCCACCTGAAAGCCGAGGAATTGGCTTTGGAGGAAAAACAACCAGGTGATGCTTCCATGGGCAGGCAGACCTGGTTCTCATCTGATTTCTAACTAGAGGTCCAATCTAGACTTGAGGGAGAGAGAGCAAAAGACACTGGAAATAGTCAACTTGGAAAAGTACTTCCCAGTGTGAAATCTTTTGCCATTTGTATAAGACAAAGAAGCACAGCATTTGGCACTCCCCAAATTAAAGATGCTTTATTGATTTGTTTTAGCAGTGAGCCCCTGACACCTTCCTATTGGCAATGACTAGACTGGAAACCGAGAAGCCCACCCTGTCCTCTTTTGGGGTGGAGGTTTCAGATTCTGTGTGCAGAGTTGATCTGCAGTTGTGGTGTGCCTGGACGGGGCGGAAGGTTCTGTGGAGCCCTGGTTGCTGGGAGCTGGAAGGCAGGCAGAGATGGAGCCTCCGCGTGTGGGGCTGGTGCCAGACAGCTCTGCCACTGTCTGAACAATGAAGCTCCTGGAACAGTTCCTTTCATTTCTTAAATTTTATTCAGTGCCAGGTTGGGAGGCCTGGCAAGGGGTCAGCGGCCCTGTGTTAACCAGAGCAGGGCAAGTGACAAATAAATGCTGTTCTTTTTTTTTTCTTTCTCTTTTCTGCCTTCCAGGAAGATTTTTTTTAAAAAAAATCTCACTCTCTACTTCAAGCACACCCTGTTCTTTAAAGAGAAAAAGAAGCCTGCAGAGCAACATTTATTCATAAAGTCTCTATTCACATCACTCTGTGGCTTGTTTTTGGCTGAGGGTTCAGCTAACTGGTTCCCACAGAGCATAGACCAGCGGGGGATGTGGGGTTCACAGTAGAGAACAGTAAAATGATCTGCTCTAGCTTTTCCATGGATTCTAGAATAACATGGAAAATCATAATATTGCTGGATGAGTGGCATGGAGCACAGCAGTGATTTTATTCCCTATTTTCCCCCTTGGATTGGAGATCCTCTTTCCACACCACCTCAGCCTGCTCAGCCTCAAGGCTGGCCGGGCTCACCAACCTATGGGGAATATCTGGTATCTTCCTTCCCTCTCACTACAATGGGATATTTCACGTTAGACTGATTCCTACCACTGAAGGAGTCAAGGGAGCCATCCTAGGGGCTCAGAGCAAAAACTTTGGAATCATCCTCGACTCCTCTCTTTCTCACATCCCACTTCCAATTCACTAGCATATCCTGTTAGCTCCACATTCAAAATGTATTCAGGGAAACGGACTTGGCCTAGTGGTTAGGGCGTCCGTCTACCACATGGGAGGTCCGCGGTTCAAATCCTGGGCCTCCTTGACCCGTGTGGAGCTGGCCCATGCGCAGTGCTGATGCGCGCAAGGAGTGCCCTGCCAGGCAGGGGTGTACCCCGCGTAGGGGAGCCCCACGCACAAGGAGTGCACCCCGGAAGGAGAGCCGCCCAGCGCGAAAGAAATTGCAGCCCGCCCAGGAGTGGCACTGCCCACACGTCCCTTGCCGCTGACGACAACAGAAGTGGACAAAGAAACAAGACGCAACAAATAGACACAGAGAACACACAACCGGGGGAGGGGGGCAGGATTAAATAAAAATAAATAAATCTTTAAAAAAAAACACGTATTCAGAGTCTGAATCAGTCAGGATTCAACCAGAGAAATAGAACCAATAGGAAATACATGTGAAGAGATTTATTACAAGGAATTGGCTAGTACAGTTTTGGGGACTGACTAGACAAGTCCAAAATCTGTAGGGCAGGCCGTCAGGAAAGGCAGGTTGGAACTCCCAGGAAGGAGCTGAAGAATGTCCATAGAGGAATTTTATTGTCTTGAGAAAATTTCAATTCTGCTCTTAAGGCCCTTTAACTCATTGTGTTGGGCCCACCTAGCTGTCTTGGATAATCTCCCTTACTTAAAGTCAATTGATTAGGGACTTTAAACCCATCTGTTTTAGTCAGCAAAATACCAGAAATTGGTTGGTTTTTATAAAGGGTATTTATTTGGGGTAGGAGCTTATAGATACCAGGCCATAAAGCATAAGTTACTTCCCTCACCAAAGTCTAGTTTCACGTGTTGGAGCAAGGTGGCTGCTGAAAGTTGTGAGGGTTCAGGCTTCCTGAGTTTCTCCCTTCCAGGGTCTTGCTTCTCTCTGGGTTCAGGGTTCCTCTCTTCCTGGGGCTTGCTTCTCTTTCCTCTGTGAGCTTACCTCCCGGGGCTCCAGCTTAAGGCTTCAGCATCAAACTCCAACATCAAAAATCCTCAACTCTTGTCCTGGGTGGTGCTGCAGGGACAATTACCAGACATTGTATGTCCTCCCATGGCCCACTGGATGGAACATGGGAGAGTGTGGGCTATGATGTGGACCATTGACCATGAGGTACAGAGATGCCCAGAGATGTATTCACCAAATGCAATGAATGTCTCATGATGATGGAGGAAAATGTTGCTATGGGGGGAGGAGTGGGGTGAGGGGGTGGGGGGTATATGGGGACCTCATATTTTTTTAATGTAATATTAAAAAAATGAATAAAGACAAAAAAATAAAAATAAAAATAAATAAATAAAACTTAAAAAAAATATCCTCAACTCTGTCCTTTGCCATGCCTTTTATCTGTGAGTCCCCACCCCTTGGTGGCCCAATCAAAGCCCTAATCATAACTTAATCACATCCAGGTACAGACTAGATTACAAACATAATCCAATATCTATTTTTGGAATTCATAACCATATCAAACTGCTACACCATCTACAAAACATCTTGACAGCAACACCCTGATTAGCCTTTGATTGAATAACTGGTGATTGTAGCCTAGGCAAGTTGACACCTAAAACTGACCATCACAACATCCAACCTTGCCTCTTTCCTCCATAGGCTCTCCTCCAATCCAAGCCACCATCGTACCTCTTGAATTATTGCTCTAGCCTCTTCCCCAGTTTCCCTTCTCTTGTCTTCCCTAACCCTCCCTCTGCCCCCAACTCTTTTTACCAGAACATCCAGAGTGATAGTTGCTCAATGCCCTTGTGATAGGCAGTATAATGGTCTCTCCCAAGATGTCCACATCTCAATCCCAGAACCTGGTAATATCTTACTTTACACTGAAAAAGGGACTTTACAGATGTGATTAGAGTACATGATGGGAGAGTGTTCTATATCATCCGGTTGGACCCAGTTCTTAAAAGTGAATGAATCCTTCAAAGCAGAAGGGGAAGGCAGAAGAGTGAGTCAGATATATGTAACTTGAGAAGGACTTGGCCCTCTGCTGCTGGCTTTGAAAATGGAGCCAGCAGCAGCCTCTAGAAGCTGAGAATGAACCTTGACCAAGCCAGCTAATACCCAAGGACTTCAGTCCTATGACCTCAAGGGATGGGATTCTGCCAAAAATCCAAATCTGCAAACTGATTCTCCCCTAGAGCTTCCAATAAGACACATAGCCCCTCTGACACCCTGAGCTCAGCCTCGTTGGACCATGTTGGACTTCTGATCTATAGAACTATAAGATAATATGTTTGTCTTGTTCAGACCACTAAGTTTATGGTTATTTGTTTCAGAAGCAATAGAAAATGAATACGTCCCTCCAATGACTTCCCATCCCGCTCAGTAAAAGCCACACTCCTCAGAATGGCCTAAACGTCTCTAGGATCACCATGTCCCCGTCTTTCTGTCTGCACCCCTGACTGCTCTCTCACTCACCCCTGCTCCAGTCCCCTATGTTGACTCCAGGACCCAGGACAGAGTGAAATGGGCGAGGCACTGCCTCAGAATGCCAAAACACTCAGTAATCAAGGTAAATCGTATTTTAATATAACATCAAAATTAATGTGAAAAGATCTGTGATGCACAAATTATTGAAATTTTAGTGAGAGGCAAGTGCCATCCCTGTCCTTCCATGGCTTACCTCTAAGCCAGCCCCAGGCCTTGCTGCTCCCAACCTGCCAGGCACGTGCCTGCAAGGCTTCTGCCCTTACCTGCTTCAGTCTTTGCTCAAATGCCACCTTCTTAGTGAGCCTTCCCTGATCATATATTTAAAATTACAGCACCTCTCACCTGCACTCCCTGATCTCCGCCACTGCTTTGTATTTCCCCAGAGCCCCTAACACATCTAACACACTGTTTTATTATTTACTACTTTTTGTTCACTGCTGTTACCAGAGCCTAAAACAATATGTGGCATACAGTAGCCATTCAGTATTTTGATGATAATGAAGGAAGGAAAGGAGGGAAGAATGAAGGGATAAGGAAGAGAAATGGAAGAATTTAAAGAAGGAGGTAAATTTCAGAGACTACCTGTTGTGGGAAACTGGCTTACCTATTTGTTGCTTCCTGTTATTGTACAAGATGTTCTAAGTTGCTTCCTGTTATTGTAAATTACCTTATTGTAGATGTTACAAGTTACTTCCTGTTATTGTACAAGATATTCTAAGTTGCTTCCTATTATTGTAAATTACCTTATTGTAGATGTTGCAAGTTGCTTCCTGCTATTGTAGAAGATGTTACAAGTCACTTCCTGTAGCCCACAACTGCTCGTTAAGCTTTCAAATAAATACTATGGGGAAACTAGAGTTGAGGCTCTCAGTTTCAAAAGCTGTGAAGTCCCCTGGTCCCATCTTTGTTCCCTTCTTGTGTCTTTCTTTCTGTTCTTTTTATTTCTTCAGTTCTGCATCGCCTTCCCTTCGTGCAGACTTATTGCTGAGCTGGTTTCAGCATCTACCTGTGTAAGAAAATCTCTGTTTATAAGGAGGGTTATTTTTCCTTCTCTCAAAGGGTAAAAAGCCATCAGAGGAAGTTTGTTCTAGTAAATTAATTAGTAAGATTTGAAGTAGGTATATGCTTTCTTTTCTAGGAAATTAGCTAAATACTGTTTTTGCTGAAATTCTGAGAAGTGCTTGAACCTCACCTCTCTACAACGGTGTGTTAACATCTGGAGATTTTATTCTCTACTAGCTCCCTCTAAACTAAAAATTCAACTTCGATTATTCTCCACCTCCTGCAATTTTTTTTTTTTTTTAGTGTATTCTAATAAAGCTACTGTCAAAATCAGTGATAGGTGGGAAAAGGGAGGAGCAGGAAGCTCCAGGATTCAGTCTCCCTCCAGGAGAACAACTATTAAATAGGCAGGAACTGTCTGAAGCAACTGCTTTGAAACTCTGGAGGCCCCTGGAGCACTGCACAGCATCCAGGGAAGGGCGGAAGGAAAAGGCTGGTAAATTAAGGTAAAGACCAGTTAACTGCGCTCTCCATACTGAGGTAACTGGCACCCGTGCCCAATTCTCGCGGCAGACTGCCATGGGGTCCAGCCCCTGGCCAACTCGCTGGTGACAGAAAGGAACCTAAAAATCCTCTTCCCCAAGATCACAAGGGGGCACACCAATCACTGGCCATGGCTTTGGATTAGTGACTTCAGATCACCGGGGTTGCCATTCTGAGGGTGGCCGTTGTTCTCACCCACCGGCCAAGGATGCTGAGGAGATGTTTAAAGATGCTATGCTTCCTCGGGGCCGCCGGCGACAGTTGAAGAGCTGCATTTGCCAGGCAGATCAAGAAAGCACAGCTTTGGTAGAAACTCCTGGCATCTTCCTCTCCCCTCCCCAGAGCAGCTCAGGAAGCTGATCTGTGCCCTCTTCGAGGGTCCCTGACCTTGTTCTAGCTCAGAAGACTCACTTGGGAAACTCCTCCCCTAGAAGAAATTACCCTCAAAGCGAAAGCAGCCTGAGACAAAGAAAGGAGGAAAACCTGGAAAGGCAGACAATCTAGGGCAAAGGCACCCCTCCTCTAAGCAGGCAGGTTTATCTCCTAGGAAACAGAGGGGCAATCAAACTCCTATAAACCGTGAACTCCAAAACAACTCACAGGCTGTACAAGCCCAGGACAAGACCCACTCAGAAAAGACAGGCAGACCTCCTGATAGGAGGAACGACACTCAAGAAAATCTCTGTCTTATCACCAGCTGCTTACAAAATCATGGAAGAGGACTCTCAGGGAATAAACTCAGAGTTAACATGTTAAAATATTAAATGGGGGAACAGATGTAGCTCAAGTGGTTTAGAGCCTGCTTTCCATGTACAAGTTTCCTGATTTGAGCCCTTGTACCTTCTAAAAACAAGACAAAAAAGCAAACAAACAAACAAAAAAAACCCCAACTCTCATTGGGGAGTGGATGTAGCTCAGTGGTTGAGCACCTGCTTCCCATGTATGAGGTCCTGGGTTCAATTCCCAGTACCTCCTAAAAAAAATTAAATGTAAAGTGTACAAGGAAAGAATACAAGACAAAGAAACAGAAAATGATGACCTATCCAAAAGAAGAGGATAAAAATACAGAAAACACCAATGAAGAAAACAAGAATGTGGACATACTGAAAAAAAGACTTCAAAAATTATCTTGAAAATGCTCAAGAAGATGAATGAAATTTCAGAGAAAGAAGTACGTTAGGAAAATATTGAATGAGCATATGAGAATCTTAGTAAAGAGACAAAAATTTAAAAAAAAGAACAAAAATAAACTTCAAAAAGAGTTGAAGCTGAAATGAAAAACTCCAAGGAGGATTTCAACAGTGGATTGGAGTTGGTAGATGAAAGAATCTATGATCTTGAAGATAAGACCATTGAAATGAGTCAGGATGAGGAGCAGAAAGAAAATAAAGAATTATAAAAAGCAAAAATAACTACAAAGCAAGCAGAAGGAATGAAATATAACAAAGATTAGAGTGGAGATAAATTAAATAGAGAACAACAACAACAACAAAAAAAACAATAAAGAGGTTCAACAAAACTCTAAGGTGGTTATTTTTAAAGATTAAAAAAGTGGCAACCTTTAGTTAGACTAAGAAAAAAGAGAGAACACAAATAACAAAAATCAGAAATGAAAAAGAGGACCTTACTACCACTACCAACTGCCCATGAATAAAAAGAACTATAAGAGGATAATATGAACAACTGTATGCCAATAAATTAGATAACCTAGATGAAATAGACAAATTCTTAGAAACACACAAACTACCCACATGGTCTCAAGAAGAAATAGAAGATCTTAACAAACCAATTACTAGTAAAGAGATTGAATCAGTAATTAAAAACCTTCCAACAAAGAAAACCTCAGGATGAGGTTTTATGACACATTCCAATGTGTCACCAATCCTGCTCAAACACTTCCCAAAAAATTGAAAAGGAAGGAACACTCCCAACTCATTCTACAAGGCCAATATCACCCTGATACCAAACTCAAATAAAGATACCACAAGAAAAGAAAATTACAGCTCAATATTTGTATAGATATTGTATAGATACAAAAATCCTCAGCAAAATACTAGCAAACTGAAGTCAATAGCACATTAAAAGAATTATACACAACAGTCAAGTGGGATTTATCCTAGTATGCAAGAGTGATTCAACATTAGAAAAGTAATTAATATAACATACCACATTAAAAGAATGAAGGGAAAAACCTCATATGAACATCTCAGTTGATGTACAAAATTCAGCACTTCTTCTTTATAAAAACACTTAGAAAACTAGGAATAAATGGAAACTTCCTCAAAATGACAAATGTCACATATGAAATTCCCACAGCTAATATCCTACTTATTGGTGAAAGGCTGAAGCTTTCCCTCTAAGATAGGAACAAGGCAATGATAACAACTGTCTCTACTGTTATTAATGTTGTAATGGAAGTACTTGTCAGAGCAATTAGGCAAGAAAAAGAAATAAAAAGCATCAAATTGGAAAGGAAGATGCAAAACTCTCCCCATTTGCAGATGACATTATCCTATAAACAGAAAATCCTGAAAAATCTACAACAAAGCTCCTATAGCTAATAAATGAATTCATCAGAATGACAGATTACAAGATCAACACCCCAAAATCAGTAGCGTTTCTATATATATAAGCAGTGAACAATTGTAACAAGAAACCTAGAAAAAAATCTATATACAATACCAACTAAGCAAATCACATATCTAGGAATAAACTAAGGGTGAAAAGAATATGTGCACAGAAAACTACAAAACATTGCTAAAAGAAATTTTAAAATACCTAAATAAATGAAAGGATATTCTTTGTTCATGGATTGGAAGACTAAATATTGCTAAGATGTCAAATCTACCCAAAATAATTTACAGATTCAATATAATCCCAATCAAAATTAAAACAACAACAAACAAAAATCCAAAAGCCATCTTTGCAGAAATGGAAAATCAATCATCAAATTTATATGGAAGGGCAAAGGGCCTCAAATAGCTAAAGCCATCTTGAAAAAAAATGAAGCTGGAGGACTTGCACTTCCAAAATCTTAAAACTTATTACCAGCCACAGTAATCAAAACCTCATGGTATATGGAGAGGTCGGCGGTTCAAACCCCGGCCTCCTTGACCCGTGTGGAGCTGGCCATGCGCAGTGCTGATGCGCGGCAAGGAGTGCCGTGCCACGCAAGGGTGTCCCCCGCGTGGGGGAGCCCCACGCGCAAGGAGTGCGCCCGTGAGGAAAGCCGCCCAGCGTGAAAAGAAAGAGCAGCCTGCCCAGGAATGGCGCCACCCACACTTCCCGTGCCGCTGACGACAACAGAAGCGGACAAAGAAACAAGACGCAGCAAACAGACACCAAGAACAGACAACCAGGGGAGGGGGGGAAGGAATTAAATAAATAAATCTTTAAAAAACAAAAAACAAAAAACAAAACCTCATGGTACTGGCACAATGACAAACAAATAGACCGATGAATAGAATTGAGAGCTCAGAAATCAACCCTCACATTTATGGCCAAGTGATTTTTGACCAAGTGGAAAAGACCACTCAATTTGGAAAGAATAGTCTCTTCAACAAATGTTGCTGGGAAAACTGGACCTCCATTTGCAAAAAAAGAAGGACCCCTATGTCACACCATATACAAATATCTGTTGAATATGGATCAAAGACCTAAATATAAGTGCCTGGACTACCAAACTCCTAGTGAAAAATGTAGGGAAGCATCTTCATTATCTTGTGATAGGCAATGACACCCAAAAGTACAAGCAACATAAGAAAAAATAGATAAATATGACTTCATCAAAATAAAAAAAACCTTTTGTTCCTCAAAAGACTTTATCATGAAAGTAAAACAACCTACACAATGGGAGAAAAATATTTGGAAATCACATTGTCCAATAAAAAATTTTTTTTAAAAGATTGATTTATTTATTTCCCCCCCCTCCCCCTTCTCCTGCCCTGCTGTTTTGTTTTGTTTTGTTTTTGCTGCCTGGGTTGTCTTCTTTCTTCATTCTCTCTCTAGGATTCACTGGGATTCGATTGTGGAGACTCCTTATGTGAAAAGAGATTCCCTGTCAATTGCACCACCCCAGTTTCTGGTTTCTGCTGCGTTTCACCTTGACTCACCCCTTGTTTCTCTTTTTCTGTTGTGTCGTCATCTTGCTGCGTGACTCAATTGAGCAGGCACTGGCTCACCACGCGGGCACTCGTGTGGGCATTCATTGCGAGCACTGGATTACTGCATGGGCCCTTGTGCTCACCACACAGGAACTCGCGCGGGCACTGGTTCGCTGCGTGGACACGCTTTCTTTTCTTTTTTTTCACCAGGAAGCCCCAGGGATTGAACCCAGATCCTCTCTTCACTTGAGCCACATCTGCATCCCCCGATATAAGTTTTAATATCCAGAATATATAAATAAATTTCTTCAACTTAACTAAAGGACAAATAACCTAATTTTAAAAATGGGCAAAATTCTTGAATAAACATCTCTCCAAAGAAGATGTACAAATGGACAAAAACTACACGAAAAGATGCTTAATCATTGACAACAGGGAAATGCAAATCAAAACCACAATGAGATGCCATTTTAGAACTGTTAGAATGGCTGCTATTAATGAAATGGAAATTAAGAAGTGTTAGAGAGGATGTGGAGAAATAGGAACAAGCTTTCATTGTTGGTGGCAATGTAAATGGTGTGGCTGTTGTGGAAGACTGTTTGGCAGTTCCTCAGAAAGTTAATTATTGAATTACCATAAGACCTGGCAATCCTACTACCAGGTATATACACAAAAGAATTGAAAGCACAGGCTCAAACAGATAGTTGCATATTGATGTTCACAGCAGCATTAGTCACAACTGCCAAATGATAGAAGCAATTCAAGTGTCTATCAACCAGTGGTAAGTAAAATATTGTATATATATGCAATAGAATATATTATTCAGTCATAAGAAGGAATGAAGTCCTCATACATGCAACAACAAGGATGAATAACCTTGAAGACACTGTGTTGAATGAAATAAGCCAGACACAGAAAGACAAATAGTGTATGACCTCATAGATATATACATATAATTAAACTAAGCAAACTCTTAGAGTCATAATCTAGAATATAGATTTTCAGGGGATGGTGTGATGCTAGGAAATGGTGAATTAAAGTTTAAAATGTATGGAGTTTCTATTTGAAATTATATTAAAGGCTGGTGGTGGTAGCACAACATTGTGAATGTAATCACAGCACTGAGATATATAGCTCACTGTGATTAAAAGGGGAAATGTTAGGTTGTATATATGGTAATCGAAAAAATTTAAAACAAAAACTCATGGAACTGCACAAGACAGTGAAACCTAAGCTAAGCCGAAGACTACAGTTCATAGTACAATTATAAATCTGTGGGAAATGGATGTGGCTGAACCAATTTTGCTTATGTCTACTATATCATATAAGAGGTCCAGGGTTCGATGCCCAGGGCCTCCTAGGAGGGCAAGCTGGCTCACACAGAGTGCCAGCCCCGCGCAAAAATGCAGCCCAGCGCAGAAGCGCAGCCACGCACAGGAGTGCAGCCCTGCGTGGGAGTGTCACCCAGCACAGGAAAGCTGCCCCGCGCAGGAGTGCTGGTCTATGCAGAGAGCTGGTGCAGCAGGATGACGCAACAAGAGACAGAGAGGAGAGAAAATAAGAAAACATAGCAGAACAGGGAGATGTGGTGGTGCTGGAGAGGATGTGAAGGAAGGGGAACACTCATCCACTGCTGGTGGGAATGCAGAAGGATCCAACCATTCTGGAGGACAGTATGGCGGTTTCTCAAAAAACTAGCCATAGATTTGCCATATGACCCAGCAATACCACTGCTGGGTATATACCCAGCAGAACTGAAAACAAGGACACAAACTAATATATGTACACCAATGTTCATAGCAGCATTGTTCACTATTGCCAAAAGTTGGAATCAACCCAAATGCCCATCAACAGATGAGTGGATCAATAAAATGTGGGTATATACACACAATGGAATACTACTCGGCTATAAGAACAAACACACTACAAACACATGTGATAACATGATGAATCTTGAGAACCTTATGTTGAGTGAAGCAACCCAGACATTGAAGGACAAATACTACATGACCTCAATGATATGAAATAAACAAGCTGCCCTAGACAGCAAGAGACTGAACGATAGGCTTACAGGAAATCGGAGGGCGGAGGAAGGATATGAGCCGATGTCTGCAGGGGTGGAATTTAAGACGAGATGGTGGTAAGTATGAACACAAAGAAGAGATAAAAGGGGGGCAAGGGGTTGCCTTTGGTTGGGGCTTTACGGGTTTGAGGGTGGCTGGGGAGGGACGGATGGGTAACGTTGCCCAAAAGTGGGGGGAGGGAGGGGTAGCATACGAACACAGGAGAGGGTCAGGAGGTGGTGGAGAGTAAAATGCCGAGAAAATCATATCAAAATATAATAAAGAGGGTTACCTGTTTAGAATGCTCGGAGGGGAGGGTCTGATGCAGGACGGGCTCCTGGGGAATGTCTAAATGCTCATTCTGCCAGAGTGGGTGACACCACGAGGTGGAATCCCAAGTAGTGAGAGTGGGGTGGACCCACATCCTGGGGAGGACTAATGCCATCAAATAGAGGGAACTGTATCCCTCGAGAGAAAGGGTGGCTCCCAGGGCATTGGGGCAGTTGAGCAAGTTAGGCCCTGAACACTATTCCATCTATCTCTGGAAGTGGTTCCTCAGGAAACGGAGGTTGGCTGTCACTGTGGGCACCAAGGTGGAAGGGAAAATGGACGTTAAATGTGTGGAACCAAAGTAAATGGGGGGCAAGAGAGGAGTTTCTTGAGAGTACACAAGGATGGATATAAAACATGTAATATTACACCATAACATAAAGGAGATGACAGACTGATAATGTAAACCATAATGTAAAACATAGGATAACTAAAAATGTAAAGAACTGTGTATCCTAACGTATGCACCATAATGTAAGCACAGATGTTACCTTGTTAGAAAGCTAATATCTCAGACTCTGTACATCACCTTAAGTAAATATGATATGAATAGGGCGTAAGAGTATCACTGTGGAAGGGAAAAGGTTTTCTGGTGGATGTGTGGGAGTGCTGTATATTATATATATGCATTGCTGTGGTCTAGGACTCCTGTGAAGAAATGCTGAATAATTAGGGGGGGAAAAAAAAAAAAAAAAAAAAGGATAGGATGTGGAATTTTTTCAAATCAACATTCTTTATCTAAGTTCTTTATCTAACTTTATCCAAGTTCTTTATCTATCCTTTAAACCCATCGCTATATGCCATTCCCTAGTAAGGGACCATGACATTATATTGGGCTTCAAATTTCGGGGAGTTCTGGATCACAGAGTGTTTCAACAATGGCAATGGAGGGATACTGGTATGGGATACCAATGACAGGTGATATATGGCTGACAGGGAGCTGTACAGAACATATGTCCAGGATGCATGGTAATGATTGGATATACTCATAGTGGCAACAATCAAAAACCACAGCAGGGGGGGGTACTGGGTTCCTGGCCAGTGGTGCTCTGTCGTGGTCCCTAGGGGAGCAGCGACAGTCTCCCAGGTACAGCGGCGGGGACCGGGAGGGAGTGAGGGTTCAACAGTGAGCCCCTGATGCTAATGACTATGCTTGTGAGCTGATAAACCTAAAATAAGAACAAGGCCTAGAGCAACATTGTGCCTGGGAATTCCCTCCTGTCAGCCTTCATGTTACTCAAATGTGGCCAGTCTCGAAGCCAAACTCAGCATGTAAATGCAATGCATTCCCTCCAGTGTGGGACATGACACCCGGGGATGAGCCTCCCTGGCAACGAGGGACCACTATCAACTACCAACTGATGATGCAACTGGAAAAGGACCTTATACGGAAGGTTCAATGCGGATCAGCAGAATATCCATGTCTACATAAAATAACATGACTTTAAAATGCTGTTTGACCTAAAGTAAGGGGGAAATGGAAAGGAGAAATGAGTTTATATGGCTACGAGTTTCTAAAAAAGAGTCTGGAGGCTGGCAGAAGGATTACCCTCATGCACAACTGAGCAGAGTTA
Organism: Dasypus novemcinctus; assembly: GCF_030445035.2. Taxonomy (NCBI): domain Eukaryota; kingdom Metazoa; phylum Chordata; class Mammalia; order Cingulata; family Dasypodidae; genus Dasypus; species Dasypus novemcinctus. The sequence continues at coordinate 151,070,035 of NC_080673.1, read as the reverse complement.
GAGAGACAGATAAAGCAGATACAACCCCCAGATATCGGTTCCTTTGAAGGCTAAAGAGACCCATGAGAGTTATGGTCATGGCCGATGGGGTTAACTACCAGGGCAGATGGCCCCTCTTTGGAAATGGTGTTTATGTGTGATGAATCTGGACTCAGATGGGATCTCCCTTCATAAGACTTTCATGCTAATGTGCTGGAGGTGCAGTTAATGTTGGGGTTTAAGATATATTTAGGGGATTTGAATCTCTGGACTGACAATGTGATAGCCAGATCCTGAGCCTCAACAGACTCCAGCACCTACAATCTGATTTATTGGACTTACCACACTCAGCTAAGATGGAGGTGAAGAAGGACAACCACCACACCATGGAGCCTAGAGTGATTACAACTGAAAATGGGAGGATTGCATCCAGCATCCAGGTGGAATCTGAGCCTCCTCTTGACATAAAGGTGCAATGGACACAACCAATCCAGTGTCCACATAGAAGAGGTGGCATTGGATTGGGAAAAGTGGACATAATGGACAAAGGGTATGGGGAAAGGCAGGAAGAGATGAGAGGTGGAGGCGTCTTCGGGACATGGAGCTGCCCTGGATGGTGCTTCAGAGGTAATCACCGGACATTGTAAATCCTCACAGGGCCTACATGATGGAATAGAGGAGAGTATGGGCCATGATGTGAACCAATGTATATGAGGTGCAGAGGTGCCCAAAGATGTACTTACCAAATCCAATGGATGTGTCATGATGATGGGAACGAGTGTTGTTGGGGGAGCGGAGAGGGGGGGTGGGGGGGTGGGGTTGAATGGGACCTCACATATATATTTTTAATGTAATATTATTACAAAGTCAATAAAAAATAAAAAAATTAAAAAAAAAAAAAACCAAAAAAAAAAAAAAAAAAAAGATATATTTAGGGGATTTGAATCTCTGGACTGACAATGTGATAGCCAGGTCCTGAGCCTCAACAGACTCCAGCACCTACAATCTGATTTATTGGACTTACCACACTCAGCTAAGATGGAGTTGAAGAAGGACAATCACCACACCATGGAGCCTAGAGTGATTACAACTGAAAATGGGAGGATTGCATCCAGCATCCATGTGGAATCTGAGCCTCCTCTTGACATAGAGGTGCAATGGACACAACCAATCCAATGTCCACATAGAAGAGGTGGCATTGGATTGGGAAAAGTGGACATGGTGGACGATGGGTATGGGGAAAGGCAGGAAGAGATGAGAGGTGGAGGCGTCTTTGGGACATGGAGCTGCCCTGGATGGTGCCTCCGAGGTAATCACCGGACATTGTAAATCCTCACAGGGCCCACTGGATGGAATGGAGGAGAGTATGGGCCATGATGTGAACCATTGTCTATGAGGTGCAGAGGTGCCCAAAGATGTACTTACCAAATCCAATGGATGTGTCATGATGATGGGAACGAGTGTTGTTGGGGGGGGAGAGGGGGGGTAGGGGGGTGGGGTTGAATGGGACCTCACATATATATATATTTTTAATGTAATATTATTACAAAGTCAATTAAAAAAAAAAAAAAAAAAAAAAACAAGAGAGTAATCCCCTCTCCCCGACTCCAGAAGTTCCTGTGATCAAGTTTCCGGAGCTGCCTAATGAGAATACAAGCAGACTCAGAAGAACACACAGCGAAAGGACACAGAGAGCACACAGGGAGGAGGAGAGATAAATAAAAAACAAACCTTTTTAAAAAAATTATAAATCCGTGCTTTCATCAGTTGTACAAAGTGTACCACAGCAATGCAATGTTAATAATGGGACCGTATGTGGAAACCCTGTATTTTATGCACGACTGTTCTGTAAACCTAAAACTTCTCTTTTAAAAAAATGTAGTACCTCACATTATAGATAAATGGATACTTCTGCCACAATAACAAAATATATTGTAATAGCTGTATTTCAGAGTTGATTGAGATGGAAAGCAGACCAAGCTTCACCACCATCCATAGACTGACTGGTCGCCTGCGACTCAGTGGGTGGTTTGAATATAACAGCTGGGATTTAAACAGAGGGGAAAGTGAGAGCTGTGCAGATTGAGGGTCAGATGGCCAATTGTGGGCTTGTGCAGGATGATGAAGCAGATTAGGAGAAAAGAAGAGAGAGCTGCAGAGGAAAGTCAAAAAGGAAAGAGGCACAGAGGGACACAGAGACAGAAAGGAAAACCTAGAAGAGAACTGGAGAGGAGATGGGCCTCCACTCCTGAGTGCTCTCGTCCTTCCTGGCTGTGACTCCCGGTTCTCAAGGCAGCCTTACTTGTGCTAGTTTGAGGGGTTCTCTAGTCCTTGCACTCAAAAGAGTCCTGATACAATGTGTATTCAGGAAACAGCCAAAAGTTCTCTGAGCAGATTTGGAAAACCAGAGCCAGAATTGTGCAGTGTTTTCCACTGGTTTTAAAGAGTGGGTTTTGATGGCTCAGCCAAATGCAGGGAAGTACCTTGGATTGGATCCTGGAACAGAAAAAGGATATTAGTGGAAAAATGGACACAATCGGAATAAAGTCTGGAAGTTGTTTAATAGTAATAATAATTTCTTATCTTTGACAAATATACAATGGTTATGAAAGATAACATTAGGGGAACCGAATGCACCAGAACTCTATACTATCTTTACAACTTTTCTGTAAATCTAAAATTCCAAAATTAAAAGTCTATTAAAAATGAGCTTCAATTCCCAAAAAGAGAAGGAGGTGGAATGATGGAGTGGAAAGAGCAACTATAATAGGAGTCAGAAAAACCTTGAAGTTGAAAAACTTGCGGTTCAAGTTGTAAAACCTTGGCTCCTTCCTTGCTGTGCAGCCTTGGCTGAGACACTTCACCTCTCTGGTTCTCAGTCCCCCAGAGAATTCACAGTTGAGTTTTGGGGAGTCAGACAAGGACACCACAATGACAGTGTGGCTTGATGAGTGGTGTAAGAACAGAGGAAGGGTGCCTGATTCAGCCTAGGCACTGAAATTGTGTATGAATGAATTCAACCCTTGGCTCATGTTTGATAATTGCCTTTCGCAGTTTGACAAATAAAGAAAAAAATCACCATACCAGAGTACTTTATAGCCTCTTTGCAGATGTACATTATTTGTATACTTAATCATAGTGCATGTGCATTTTGTGGGCCACTTTTCTAGGTAACATTATCTCAAAGGCGTTTTTACTGTTCTAATTGTCCTCATAAATATTTCCACTGGGAGGAGGCAATATAACATAGTGGTTAGGACTGTGGCTATGGAGCCAAGCTCTGGGTTTGAATCCTGACTCTAGCACTTACTATATGCGAGGCATTCAGCCCCTCGGTGCCTCATGTTCCTCACATGGGGAAAATGATACAATTTGCCTCAAAAGATAGTTGAAATTATTGGATCATTCTCAGAACTCCGGATAGTGATGGGCCCAAACAATAAATAATATTTGCTCTTATTACAAATTTTTGACAGTTATACAAAATCCAAACATTTCAGAATCCTTCATAATTCCATCCACATTTCCATAATAAAGACCACATTAGTTGGGAGCACGTTTCTCCTCTCCCCTTTAATTTTATTTTCTATACATTTGCTAACATATTTTGCCATTCTCTTCTTTTCTTTTAACCAAAAAAAGGGGGAAATCATATTATATATATCACCTCTAACTTGTTATTTTCATGACAGTTTACAGACTGAAATCTTTCTTTTTAGCAGTTGTATGATATTCCATTGCACAGATGTAGGTAACTTTAACCATTTCCATACTGAATAACATCAGTTTATTTGTGGGTTTGTTTTTTTTTTTTTTGCTAATAGAATAATACCGTAAAGATGAGCCTGATAATTTACAGATGACATTGTGAAGAGAACAGAGCCACTGAGCCTGGAAAGAAAAAAGCCCCAGGGAGAGGCTCAGCAACCACCGTGGCCACTTCCTCCAGATCAATGGTACGGTTTCTTCTATTGCTAGAGTCACAATAGATCTATAGTAGAACACCAATAAGTCCACTCTAATCCATATTTTATTCCTCCATCCTGTGGACCCTGGGATAGTGATGGCCACTCCACCTTTATATTGAGAGGGGGCTTAGATCCCACATGGTTGATGGATGTGATTCTTCTGCTTGGAGTTGTAGGCACTTTTGGTTCCCTGGTGTGGTGGTTGACCATCTTCACCTCACTGTCAGCTGACCTGGGTAAGTCCAACAAACCAGAGAGTAGGAGATGCAACTCTGTTGAGGCTCAGGACCCAGCTGACACATGGCCAGTCCAGAGACTCAAGTCTCAAGTCTCCTGGGTATACACCAACCCCAGCACCAATCACAGGTTCAGTAAAAGTGGCAGAAGAGGCATGTGTAGAAAGGTCATATCTGAGTCCAACTTCATCACACTCAGGAACACATATTCCAAAGTAGGGCCCACTGACAAGGCACTGAACTCCAGAGCCATCTGCCATGACTGTAGAACCTGTGTGTCTCCATAGTCCTCAGGAGCACTAGTACTTAGGGTTGTATCTACTTTGGCTGTCTCTGGGATCCTGCTGAGGCATGTGCGAGCACGACTCCTCTGACAACCTCCTGACTCTTTTTTGAAGATTCTTAGCCATATAATCTCATTGGTCTTTACCATTTCCCCTTTTATTCAAGGTCTTTTCTAGTTGCATGACCAGTTAGTGATTGGTAGCAACCCTTCAGCACCAGGAAAACTCATCCCCAGGACTGATGGCCCATGCTGGGGGGAAGGTAATGCATTTATATGCTGAGTTTGGCTTAGAGAGTGACCACATTTGAGCAACACGGAGGCTCTCAGGAGGTAACTCTTAGGCACCCTGCAGCTCTAGGCCTAGTTCAAATTTCAGGCACACAGGCTCATAAGCATAGTCATCAGTATCCAGGGCTCATCAATGGACCACCCTTCTTCACTGATCTTTGCCCTTGCACTTGGGAGATTGCTGCTGTTCCATTGGGGAATGTGACAGGAACTCAGCATTCCCTCAGTTGTTGTTTGTAACTATAACTACTATGAAAATACCCAACAAGTATCTGAACATTCTTATACACCATATATACATGCTCTTAAGAACTCCCTCCCAACCATGTGCCCCCCGTCAATAACACTCCACACCAGCGTTCCTCCCCTGCCATAGCTAAACCCCTCTGTGGTCCAAAACATCTTTAAAAATGAAGCCTAATATATTGCCAAATTCAGTTAATAGGAAAATGAAATAGTAATGATAACTTTAAAGATTAGAAATAGAATACATACAAATTTAGAAAAACTAAAATAAAGTAAAAATTGAGATATTAAAAAATGAAAAATATCATAAAACTTTGTTTTTGATGTTTTACCTTTCATCACTATAAACGGTGTTGCCCTGTATATACAGTGGCAAGGGTATTTCTTTCATTTCTTCCTCAGTGTCTACATACATTTTTTTTTTCTAATTTTTTATTTTGTCTTCAAAAAAGTTTTAGATCACAGTAAAGTCACATATAAAATATAGGGGACTCCTATATATCCAACATCAAACCCTTTACCCTCTTCCCCAGCAATGATCTTTTTACATATTCATGTTATATTTGCTGCAGCTGATATAGGGCATGTTAAATTTCACCAAAAATGTATAAAAGTCTAAAGGCTAAAATGTAAACCATAATGTAAACCATAATGTAACTAAAAATTTAGAAAATTGTACAGTCTAAAATATAAACCATAATGTAAACCAAAATGGGACCATATTTGATAGCTATGTTTTTTTTTTTTTTTACTTGTTTTTTTTTTTTATTTTTTTTATTTTTTATTTTTTATTTTATTATTGACTTTGTAATAATATTACATTAAAAATATATATGTGAGGTCCCATTCATCCCCACCCCCCTCCCTCTCCCCCCCCAACAACACTCGTTCCCATCATCATGACATATCAATCGGATTTGGTAAGTACATCTTTGGGCACCTCTGCACCTCATAGACAATGGTCCACATCATGGCCCATACTCTCCTCTATTCCATCCAGTGGGCCCTGTGAGGATTTACAATGTCCGGTGATTACCTCTGAGGCACCATCCAGGGCAGCTCCATGACCCAAAGACGCCTCCACCTCTCATCTCTTCCTGCCTTTCCCCACACCCATCTTCCACCATGTCCACTTTTCCCAATCCAATGCCACCTCTTCTTTGTGGACATTGGATTGGTAGTGTCCATTGCACCTCTATGTCAAGAGGAGGCTCAGATTCCACATGGATGCTGGATGCAATCCTCCCATTTTCGGTTGTAATCACTCTAGGCTCCATGGTGTGGTGATTGTCCTTCTTCAACTCCATCTTAGCTGAGTGTGATAAGTCCAATAAATCAGATTGTAGGTGCTGGAGTCTGTTGAGGCTCAGGACCTGGTTATCACATTGTCGGTCCAGAGATTCAAATCCCCTAAATCTATCTTAAACCCCAACGTTAACTGCACCTTTATCACATTAGCATGAAAGCCTTATGAAGGGAGATCCCATCTGAGTCCAGATTCATCACACATAAACACCGTTTCCAAAGAGGGGCCATCTGCCCTGTTAGTCAACCCCATCGGCCATGACCATAACTCTCATGGGTCTCTTTAGCCTTCATAGGATAGCTATGTTTTAATATCTGTATATCAGCAGCAGCAAATACAACATGAACATGTTTTGGGGTTTTTTGTTTGTCACAGGATATAATGTAAGGCAAATGGTGCAAGGTAGTTGAAAGTACAAGCAAAGAATTGTTGAGGTGATGAAACATGGAGACTAATTGGATTGGGAAGGAAATGAAGAGAAGAGTTGGACAGGGAAAGGAGAGAGAGTGAGAAAGCAGAAGGTTTTGGGATTCAAGGTTTTGATAGGGTTGAAGAAACAAGTTGTTGGTGATTGAATCATGTTTCCCATAAAAGACATGTTCAGGTCTTAATCCACATTCCTGTGGGTGTGAATCCATTTGTAAATAGGACATTTAAAGATGTTATTCATAGTTAAGATCCTATTTAGATGAAGACAAACTGAACCTCATTGAGCCTTAATCCATGACTCATATAAAGAAAGGAGATCCACGCAGATAACTGAGCAGAAGTAAAAGCCAGAAGAAGTCACGTGCTTGAAGCAGAGATGCAAACCAAAGTAAGCCAAGGATCATGGTAAGCAGCACCTAAATGCTACAGACTCTAGGAGAAATCATGACCTGTTGAGACATAGATTTTGGACTTGGAGCCTCTAAAACCATGAGACAGTTATTCCATTTGTTTAAGCCAACCCATCATGGTATTTGTAAAAGCAGACTTGGAAAACCAAGACACAGGTCTACAGGAGTATCTGAGGGAAATACTTGGGAGTTTAGGAGATTTGCTGAGAAAAAGGATGTTTGAGTTAGTCTGTTTTTATTCTATTTGGTTCAATTGAACTATCTGTTCATTCCAATATTATTAACACTATTTTAATTTAGGGTTTTAACTTAAAACACTATTTTAATCACTGTAACTAAAATAATTTTACCCTTCAAAGTACTTAGGACATTCAAGGCTATCTTTTTTCAGAACTTTCCTTGATATTCTAAAATGTTTACTCTTCCAGATTAACCTTAAAATAATGCCAAGTTACCAATAAAAACTTGTTTTGCTGTTGATTGTAATTGCATTAAAACTATAAATCCATTTAAGATGAACAGACATCTTTACACTATTTAATATTCCTAACCAGGAACAAATTCTGTTTTGCCACTTACTCCAGTCCTAAACTATCAATAAAGCCTTATTGTTTTCTACATGCGTACTGTTGTAATGGAACAAAATGCCTCTTCCTGTCATGGAGTTGGGACACCCAAGAGATTAGTTGGCCCCATATCTAGGAGGTTGCCGACGGAAGCATCACTACATGCTGCCAGGGCTGTTATTGTGCCCTTTGAGCACATTCTCAAAACCTGACCTCTTTTAATGTAATTGATTAGGGAAGTGGTTAGGGCATCCATCTACCACATGGGAGGTCCGTGGGTCAAATCCCAGGCCTTCTTGACCCGTGTGCAGCTGGCCCACACACAGTGCTGATGTGCTCAAGGAGTGCCCTCCCACGCAGGGGTGTCCCTGCATAGGGGAGCCCCACACACAAGGAGTGCGCCCCGTAAGGAGAGCCGCCCAGCGCGAAAGAAAGTACAGCCTGCCCAGGAATGGCGCTGCACACACAGAGAGCTTACACAACAAGATGACGCAACAAAAAGAAACACAGATTCCCATGCTGCTGACAACAACAGAAGTGGACAAAGAAGAACACACAGCGAATAGACAAAAAGAACAGACAACTGGGGCGGGGGAGGGGGGAAGGGGAGAGAAATAAATAAATAAAAACCTTTAAAAAATGTAATTGATTAATATTAATAGGTTATAGTTAAGACTATAATGAAAATATATTAAAGAAAACAGTGTAAAAACAAGGCTGTTAACATGAAAAGAAATGAAGTACTGATACATGCTACAACAAGGATGAACTTGAAAACATTGTTAACTGAAAGAAGCCAGTCTCAGACAGTCACATATCAGTAACACACTGAACCGTGTGGTGGATGCTGAACTGTGGTTAGCAGTACACATATGACAGGGTTCTCTCATGAACTATAACAAATATACAAATATACAAATTTTTAAAAATAAATAAACCAAATTTAAGCTATGGATCATCATAGTTAGCAGTCATATTTTGATGATGTTCTTTCAAAATCTGTAACAAATGTTCAATTACAATGCAAGGTGTTGGTGAAGGGGCGACGTATGGGAATTCTGCATGTTATGCATGATTGTATTGTAAGCTTACAACGTCTCTAAATAAATAAATAATAAAGCATCACATATCGTATGATTCCATTTATATGAAATTCCTAGAATGGGCAAATCCAGAGAGACAGAAAGTAGATTAGGGATTGCCAGGGGCAGTGGGGTGGGTGGAGGGAGGGGGTGGGTGACTCTTAATAGGTTTCCTCTTGGAGTATGAAAATGTTCTGGCACTAGATAGTGGTGATGATTGCACATTATGAATGTACTAACTGCCACTGAATTATATATCTTAAAATGGTTGGAATGGTGAATTTTATGGTATATGTATTTTACCACAATTTTTTAAGAAAAAAATTTAAAAACCAAGACTTGAATAAAAGCAGGGAAAGTGGGCACAGGATGTTGCTCTTTTTATACAATTGCTCTTCCCTGCCGCCCACCTAACCAGGATACAGGCCTAGGCCCACCCTGGCCAGGCTCCTTTTGCTGCAGTTCTGCAGGAGGGTTTCATGCGTCCCATCAAGAGGTGTGGACTAGCTGGCCTCTATGATTCCGTCCAATTCTGAGATTCTCTGCATTCATTGTTTACTGGCTGGACACTCCTCCTTCTCCTTCCCACAGACTCTCAGAGACATACTTCTGTCATATAGAAGAAAGAGTATAAATTCTGGATGTGCTCTCAAAACCTCCTGATAAAAGAAAAAACTTTTCATGCATTTTAAGATCTTCACAGCTTTATTGAGCAATTTATGAATTGGGAATCATCTCTTTCAGAAAGTAGAAAGGAGCTCCACTGAGGGGGTGGAAAGGGGAAGTTCAGGTAGGGCAAGCACGCAGAGGCAAGTGAGGAAATGTTCTGACTGGCTGACAATAAGTTTCCATCTTACATCATGGATTTCTTGCCTGGTGGTTGAGTAGGCTTGGTGTGGCAGCATGATATTTTTTATGAATTCCAAAAAGAGATATTGATTGTGTTTATAAACTGGTCTGTTCCTCTGGGTATGATACACTTTAATTGTATTAAGTTCAAAGGGTTTATGTCTACTTGATTATGTTAAGATTAGGACTTTGATTCTATCATGTCATTAGGGCATGCAGGATTGAGTCCCTGCCCCCTTGGTGGGCTATATAAACGGACACTCACTCAAGAAGAACACAAAAGTAGATACGACGCAGAGAAGAAACACGGAGGAAGTGAAATGGCTCCACAGACACAGCAGAGGCCCCAGGAAGAGAGATGAGCCATTTGCCTGATAGTTTATAGTTGACTTTGTAAAGAGAACAGAACAGCTGAGCCCAGAAAGAAATGAGCCCTGGAAAGAGAGATGAACTCTATGCCAGCCTCCAACTGAGATCTGAAGAATATGACCCAAGGAGCCTTAAGAGGGAAGAGGAAGGCTGAACCCTCACGGACATCACCCGCCATCTTGCTTCAACACGTGGCAACTGTTGGGTAAGGAAGTAACCTGAGTTGGACTCTTTAGGGCCTTGTAACTGTTAGCTTTTACTCCAAATAAATACCCTTTTAAAAACCAACAGATTTCTGGTACTTTGCATCAGCACCTCTTTGGCTGACTAATATATGTGATCAGTCATTTTGTTTCATTTTTCCTTTGTATATGTGTGTGTGTATGTTTGTTTTCTTTTTCTTTTTCTTTTCTTTTTTTTTTTTGAGGTACCATAGCTGGGGATTGAACCCAGCACCTCATATGTGGGAAGCCAGCACTTAACCACTGAGCCACATTGGCACCCCTGAGTTGGTTTTTTCATTTGTTTGCTTGTTGTTTGCCCTTGTTTTTAGTAAGTACCAGAGATCAAACCCAGGACCTCCCATGTGGGAAGCAGGTGCTCAACTACTTGAGCCACATCCAGTCCCTTGTTTCCTTTCTGGGTTGCAGTGAGGTTTGTTGGGTGGCTGTTTGATTACATCTAAAACCCTTGGAATGGGGTTACTTTCACCACTGATTTGAGTGGATTATAGTATGGCCCTCTCTCTGAGTCAGTGTATCTATTAATTTTGTGTTTAGTCTTGGTCCACCAGAGACAGTGCCATTTCTACCTCATTTTCCTAATCAGCTATTTTAGGAGCAGCCATCTGTCTTGAGGGTGATGGGGAATTTGATCATGAGACATGGTTTGTACAAGAAATAAAAACATCACAATTAAAAGCATAAATCAAAAGTGAACTAGTTTATCCCCATGTTCCATTAAGCCAAGAACGTATGCCAGGAAACAGCTCTGTCCATTGAAATGTTTGAGCTTGACTGATACCATGAAACACCTTAACATGGTCCTTTAAAATACTTAGGTTATTTATCACTGTGGCAGGCTTATTAACCTAAAAGCAACATTGTTCACGGGTGGCCAGGATATCTAGAGTCCACCTGTTTTGCAAGAACACTGATGCTAATCTGTCAAGTTCAGCTTGGAGGGCCTGAAGAGCGTTTAAGGTGATATTAAAGCTCTGTGTCATAACGTTAGGTATTTTTATAACTGCTCGCTCTAGGTCATGTGTTCCTAGGGAAGGTAGGATGGTGCGCATGAAAGAGCGACCGTGTGTTAACGAAGGTCAAGGGCTTGCGGGTCTTATCCCGCTTTTGTCAGTTTGAAGCCTGGGGTACAAAAGATGCTAAATTAGCTTTCTGACTGGCATTTTGGGTAGACAATATAGGCCAGATCACAGGATCCAGTCCAAATTACAGGAAGATAACAAAACCCATGCAGTTATCTGCAGTTTACAAAGGCGATGCAAAATAGCTCAGACATTGAACAGGACCAGAATTGGAAAACTCCCAGGAGTGTGCTGTAAGGTTTCATAAGGAATTGCCAGTTGGACTTTTAAAAGTCAATTGAAGGTAAGCCAAGCCAAGAACTAGACACTAGATTTCACCTTCAGTATCAATAGATTTAGGAGAATTCCTCTTTCTCAAGGTCCCCAAAGTACCATATGGTTCTTATGCTTGCCAGAAAATAAACTTTTTTTAAAAAAAGATTTATTTTTTATTTATTTCTCTCCCTTCCCCACCCCCTCCAGTTGTCCGCTCTCTGTGTCCATTTACTGTGTGTTCCTCTGTGACTGCTTCTATCCTTATCAGCGGCACCGGGAATCTGTGTTTCTCTTTGTTGTGTCATCTTGTTGCATCAGCTCTCTGTGTGTGCAGTGCCATTCTTGGGCAGGCTGCACTTTCTTTCGTGCTGGGCAGCTGTCCTTACGGGGCGCACTCCTTGTGCGTGGGGCTCCCACCCTGCGTGGCACGGCACTCCTTGCGCGCATCAGCACTGCGCATGGGCCAGCTCCACATGGATCAAGGAGGCGCGGGGTTTGAACTGCGGACCTCCCATGTGGTAGGCAGACGCCCTATCCATTGGGCCAAGTCCCCTTCCCAGAAAGTAACCTTTATTGACCTGTATGTTTGGGAATCTTGGAGCCAGGTATCAGCCTGTTTTTCCAAAAAACTTTTGTAAGTCTTGGCTCCATAAAGACAACCTTAGTTCCTTAAAAATCTCTGGTCATGCCTGAATAGATGAGTATCATTCTCAAACATGACATTCCGCTCAAAGCTTTGGTTATATAACCAGTGACGGTAATTGTGTCCTGTTACTAGGAGAACAGATTCTAATGATTGAATCTATGCAAATAACTATTTCACCATAAAAATAAGAATATTTCAATAAGGGTTTCCAAATTTTGGAGCATCCAGGCAGGGAGAAAAAGGTGAATGTTTTATGAATTCTAGACAACCTAAGGGAAAAAAGTAAGGGATTCCTTGTATCCAGAAAATAGAACTTTAAAACATCAACAATAAACAAAATTGATTCTTTATCAATTCATTCAGTCCTAGATAATGAGTCCTCATTCTACTCAGTTTTGTGTTAGCAATCGTATGAACCCACTGACGTCTTCACTAGAATTCTGGTATCTTGACTAAGTCCAGAAGTGTGGTCTCAAAGTTATTTAAGGAATGTCATTAGAAGCCTATGCTCCAGAGTACCTGAGACAGTCATTTTTGTCGGAGATGAAACTCTTTGGCCTGTAGCTGATTGCAAGTGTTTTCAGGGAAGCATCAGAATAAAAATTGTCTGTAGATGACAAAAGTCTTAAAATGGCCTCGGTTAACTTATTATAAAAGTAAAAGTTCAGATGAAAGTTCATTACAAAAATAATGCAATTGAGAAGGAAATTTGTTTGTTTCTTTGATGTGTAATATTTTTAAAAGAATAAGTGAAATTGTGACCAGTAATACTATACTGTTGTCTAATAACAGGCAGATCAGTACTAGGATATCTCATGGACAATGAGGACATTGACAAAGCTCTAGGAACTTTACACAATTTCTGAAATGTTTATATTAACAGCATTTTATCCATACACCTGTAATCAACAGAGGGTTAGAAATCCTATTTAATTTGACATTTCCCATGCAACTAATAAGATATCAAATAAACCTAATTATTTCTAGTACCTCTCTTTTTACAAGGTAAAAGAACAAATCCTTTGTGACTTCCTTCCCAGGGGCCCTCTGGAAAATCACAAAGACATGTTGAGATCAATAAGATGTCACTGAGGGTTTGATTTGGGGAAGGGAAAATGTCAAAAAGTTCTCAGCTCTGTTAACTAAGATCATGAGTCGTTCTGAAACAATATTTTGTTCCCTATTTAACTAAAGTGACAATAAAAGATTTCAAAGGTGAATAGCAGTTAACATAATTGTTTAAAAAACTTAGTTCTTTCAAAAGTGAGAATATTTGTTCTTTTATAATAAAGTACTAATAGAGGATGATAAAGTCAATATAAAGCATAGGAGATTATTCTGATTAAAAATCTTGTAAACCTACTGAATCTTAGCCACCCTTGACCATGACAAATAAAATTCCTTTACCACAACACTACAGCTTTCTATATCTATTCAGATTTTGTCCTACACAATCCTATTTCTCATTCTGCGATAACGAGTCATTTTACTTTAGTACAAAACTGCTCTTTTTCGTTAACAGAAACACATTCTGCATACCTTACATGTATAAGTTACCAAAATGATCTTGGAAATTGTTTTCAAGCCAACATTCTACAAAATGCAATCATTCTTAAAATAATGTTTGTCAGAATAACAACTCATTTTGGTTAAACACAAATGTACATTTTTAATCATTTAAAGATTTAGTAGATATAATGCTAGTGTATTGGATCAGAACCTGAGTAAATTAGTCAGAACATACCCAAGTAGAATAAAACTGCATATAATACTCAGAAGATATAGCTGTTTATTTAACTAACAATATTAATATGGCAAATTAAACCATTTGCCAAAGTTTTATCTGAATTATGTGAACGCAATGTTCAAAAATATTTAAGTTTAGTTCTAAAAATATTTCTTGTTTTCCATTGGAAATCTTAGAAGTTTGGTCCTTAAGTTTTAGGACTTTAGGAGTGTTCATTTACATATATATCTTTTAAAAATAAGTTTAAAAAAAACCCTTATTTATCTTTAAGCTAATTTGAGTTGTGCTCTTTGAAGGAGTTTTATAAATTAATTTGGAAATGCCATCTGGAGTTAGAAAAATATCATCCATCAGACAGACACAAGTAGAGAGCTTATAGCTTCAATTTAAAAATTTTCAGCCATGAGTCAGACATAAAAACTTAGAAAACATAGAAATACAAAACTCGCTAGCCTATTATACTGAAAGGATTTGGATTCAAAATTTGAGCCTTCTCGTCAACTAGATTGACCCACTAGCCTTTGGCTAAAAGCTAGTGAGAGGGAAGTGGATGCCCGCCTACCACATGGGAGGTCCTGGGTTCAGTTCCCAGTGCCTCCTAAAGAAGAGGAGCAAGATATCAAGCTAATATGATGGGCTGGCATGGTGAGCTGATGCAACAAGACGATGCAATGAGATGATCCAATGAGGAGACACAACAAAATAACCTAATGAGAAACACAACAAGCAGGGAGCAATGGTGGCTCAAGCAATTGGGTGCATCCCTCCCACATAGGAGGTCCTGGCTTCAGTTCACAGTGCCTCCTAAAAAGAAGATGAGCACAAAATGAATGGACGCAGAGAAGAAAGCAAGCATAAACAATGGGGGGGGGGGGGGAAGGAGGAGGGGAGATGAAGAGAAATAAATAAAGAAAATATATCTTAAAAAAAAAAGCTAGCGAGATCATAGAGCTCAAATACAAAGAGAGTGGAGCTTGAATCCAAGAGGACCACACCTACAACACTTGGAGACAGCAAGGAGGACAGAGAATTCAAAAGGTTCCAAACAGGCCCTTCTCCTATCTTTCTCATTGTCTCCAGTGGCATGAGCAGTTGCCTTTGGATGCCATCTGCATCATCAAAACTGTTAAAGGAAAACCTTTTCATTCATTTTAGGATCTCACAGCTTGAATGAGTGATTCATGAATCAGGCAACATCCCATTCAGGTAGCAGAAAAGAGTGCCACTGAAGGGGTAGAAGGGCCAGCTCATATATGGTGAATGTGGAAGCAAGAAAGGAAATGTTCTGATTTGCTGACGTTAGATTTCCATTTTACTTAGGTGGAAGGAATATATATTGATGAATATCGTATGCTTGTCTGTTCTGATAAGCTGTCTCTTCTGGACCAGAACTAGTTTTATCTCTAGGTATAGTTTATCAATAACCTTGTAGGATGTGTTCCAATTTCTCAGAAGACCCTTGCAGGTCCATTGTTTTTGTCTTCTGGAAAAGCCCTTTTTGAAAGGGATCTTCTCCCGGCAATCCCAATGCAGGTGGCCATTTTATTTTCAACATTCCTCCTTGTCAATGCACTTGCTGTGTGACCTTGTACCTGTGATGTCACTGGCGCTCTCTGAGCTTCCAGTTTCCTGGGTTGAAAAGGAGAAATCATGACTGCCACTTTGACAGGGTGCCGTAAGGATTAGCAATGATGGATGCAAGAGACGAGCTCTCAGAAAAAGGATTTAAGTTCTGATCCATGCTACAACATAGATGAGCCTTGAAGGCATCATGCTAAGTAAGCCAGGCACAAAGGGACAAACACTGTATGATTCCACTTATATGAAATATCTAGAATAAGCAAATTCATAAAGACAGAAAATAGATTACAAGTTATTAGAGGCTGGGTGAGGGGAAATAAGAAGCTATAGCTTAATGGGTAAAGAGTTTCTGTTTTGGGTGGTGAAAAAGTTTTGGTAATGGAAGATGGGTGATGGTAGTGTAACATTGTAAAAGTAATTAATGCCAATGAATTATACACTTAAAAATGGTTAAAATAGAAAATTTTATGTCTTACGTATATATATTATATATATTATATTATGTATATATAATATATTATGTGTGTGTGTGTATATATATATAATATATATATATATAATATATATATATTACCACCATGGTGGAATAATTGGGGATAGCCTAGCACTCAGACTGGCTGAGTAGGAGCTAAGTATACATGTTGCCTTTTTATTAGAGAAACCCTGATACCTCTACTAAGAAGTAACAGCTATTTAACCATCACTGACTTGGTTAGGTCTAAATATATGAAGGTACTTGCTGAAGCCCAGAGACTCCTAGACCCATTCAGATTACTTATGTGTCTTGAATTACCTTAGATGCATATCTTGGCAAGGTTAGATAATACCTAGAAATAATTCAACTTTATATGTGAAAATCTTATTTGCTATAGATTGAGACTAACACGAGGGCATAATCTTATGTAAAAATCAAAGGCACACAATTACACCATCCCTTCCTAAGGGAAGGGCAATCATTTTACAACATGCTCCTGCCATTTACACAAAAGAATCAAGTCCAGGACAGGCCTCTCAGCAAAACTTGACTCTAACATAAGCCAATTAGATAGCAAATGGGAATCAGAAATGACTTTAGCATAAAATTCAAGATATGTCCATGAAGGAGGGAAGCAGAGATGATGTTCTAGTACTGATGTCTCTCCCAAGCATCCCACAAAACCCTGTAACTGGCTCTCCCATCTCTAAAACGTTCCCTAACTGAAGTTGACAAATAAAACCCTTCAGCCTGACATTGGCCTATAGTCAGTGCTTGCCAGACTTTCCATGAGCTCTTGTCTTTGTTTGAGGCTCTTCAGAGGAGAGTCTGAGCTAAGCACTTGATGCAGGTAGTTTATTTGGAAGGCATCACATGAAAGAGGAATGGAGGAGCTAGAGTACAAAGTGGGCGAGAGTGTGTTATTAGGATGAGAAAGGTAAAGAATGCCTCCTGGAACTATTTACCTAAAATGAGGGGATTTATCCACCAGCTTCCATCTCCAGTGGTTGAAAGTTGCCAGGGAGGACACTCTCTTGCCTGCTCTTTCAGGTGTGCTTACCTGTGGGCCAAGCAATGTTGTAGGGTGTTGGAGAAGGCCCTGGGGTAGAAATCTGATGGACATAGGTAAACCTCTCACTGGAGGTGGGATGCTGTCAGTTAGAGCAGTTTCTGAGATCAGAGGTGGGTCAAGGGGATGTGATGTGGGGCACCAAATGTGTTTGCTACAGCACCACTATACTGCCCAGCTTCTCTTGCAGCTGGGTTATGGCCATGTGATCTTGGAGTCTGCATGAGTGATGCTGCCTGGGAGCACAGACTAGCCCACATCAGATCTGTGTGAGTGAGGAATATACCATGGTTGTGTTAAGTCACTAGTTTGTTGGGATTTATTTGTTACTGTGGCATATCCTAGCATTGATTACTCTTACTACATCCAAAACCATGCCCCCACAGCAACCAGGATTGGGGTGCAGTATATATTTTTCTCACACAATGCAAAATGAGTAGTCCACTGGTATGAGTGGACCAAGCATCAGAATAGGTAAGAGAGAATCCACAAATTGGGGAAAGACAATTTATCTTAACCTCCTGGCATAAGCTTCTTGTTGAATTTGGTAAGGTAAATGTCAACACATTTTGCTGTGTTCAAATATTTATTTCTTATGTTCTCTTTAAGTTTCACTTTTCATTCTGATACAGCTCATGAAATTAGCATATCCTTTGAAGAATACCCACTCAAATCAATATTTAAATATTTTAGTGCCCTCAAAGGTTCTCTTGTACCCCCTCCTAGTTATAATCCCCTAAAGATTCATATTGTCTGGTTTGTAATTTTCATTGCTGTGTAATATTCAACTGTATGAAGTACCTAATCTACTGATGATGGACATTTATATTATTTCTAATTTTTAGCTCTTATAAATGAAGTTGCTATGAACATGCATTTACATGCCTTTTGGTGGACTTTAGCAACTCATTTCTAATTGAGTGTATATCCAAGAATAGAATTGCTGAGTCATAGCATATACCAATATTTAGCTTTAACAGTTTCTACCGAACAGTGTTTACGCCCATCAGGAGCATATAAGAGCTCTAGCACATAAGAGTTCCAGTTCACTGGGTTTTGTCAATTCTAATTAACTACTCTTCTTGATTTGTCAATTACTTTTCTACAAAGAGGCACAGAGTTTTGGTAATGGACTGCAAAAAATCACAGCAATGGAAAAGTTTCCACAGACCAACACTTAATGACTGAACTCAATTGTTTGGTCCTGGCACTAAAGGAAATAGAAATCCAGAAATGAGAAGCATCTGTGGAGACATGGATACCTCTTTGGAAAGGTTGAAATGTTCTGGGTTTTGACTTGTCAGTAAGATTTGAGTAGAGGGAGAAGAATAAGGAAGGCATCTTGTCAGGATACACAGCTAGATCAAAGACAGAGGGGTGGGGAGGAGCTTGGAGGGGTGGTCAGGGAGAAAGCTTATCTGATTTGAGCAGAAGGTACCACTTGGGAGGAGCAGCGCAAGTGGTAGGAGGCTTTGAAGTGGGATCAGGATTTGGATGACTGGGGCACAGTAGAGATTTACCAAGGATGTACAGCCCTGAGTAGGTATGAGATGTTTGATAAAAGTCAGCTGGTTTCTCAGTCAGTTTCAGTTTCCTCCTCTCTCTCACAGGGAGGAGCCTCTCACCATGCTGAGTGTGACAAGCATTTTTTCTTTCAATATGTCCCCTGAATGCAAGCCAACGACTTCATATGATTCTTTTTTTTTTTTTTACCATTTTTTTTATTGACTTTGTAATAATATTACATTAAAAATATATATGTGAGGTCCCATTCAACCCCACCCCCCCACCCCCCCTCTCCCCCCCCCAACAACACTCGTTCCCATCATCATGACACATCCATTGGATTTGGTAAGTACATCTTTGGGCACCTCTGCACCTCATAGACAATGGTCCACATCATGGCCCATACTCTCCTCCATTCCATCCAGTGGGCCCTGTGAGGATTTATGATTCTTAATTGAAGAAATAGATCTCTTCCTATGCTGAAGAGAAAACCAGCTGCACTGGAATAATTGAGAAATGGAATATCTGCATACTGTATTTAATAGACATTTTAAGGAATTTCCAGGGGGACAATTTTGACTTTATGTGATTTTTACCTTATGGGCTGATTTCACTGAATTAGAAGACTTTGGCGAGTGTACCCATATAAAGTGATGAGCAAATGCCTGAACTAAAGACCCTGAAAGTAGAGAGGAATTTTAAATCCATTTCCCTTTTCTCCTACTGGAACTCCCTACAACAGGCCCATTTATCTCCCCACCTACAACCTCAGCCCTGCACTGACCAGTTTATTTATTCATTCATTCACCTATTCATTCAGAAAACTTTCACTGGATGTCTACTGAGGCCCAAGTACTGGACTTGAAGATGAAAATACAAGGGCTCTTACTTTAAGGCACTCAGAGGCAAGTGAAGCACACTAACATGGAACAATTAATGCAGATAAAGTGTGAAAAGAAGTAATGCAGAGGACAAGAGGGAACATCAACTCTACAGGCAGTCAAAGAAAGATGACTTGGAGTTTACGTGGTAGACAAAGAGGTTGGAGGAGGGTGGAAGACCATCCAAGCCAGAGAGCGTAAGCCACAGTATGACAGGAAGACTGCAAATCATATGGCTGGAGCAAAGACTTTATGTGCAGAAGTAGCTGGAGATGAGGCTGACAGGTAGCATCAATTCATGAAAGTCTCCACACACCAAATTAATGAATTTGGACTTTAGTCTGTAGGCAATGGAAGCCATCACAGTGTTTGAACCACAACTGTAGTTCAGCGATTTAGAAACATCACGCTGGCACCGATATGAAGGATGAAGCAGAGGAAATGAGTATAGAGACAGGAAAATCCATTTAAAATTTACTGGATCAGTCCTGATAAGAGAAGATACAAGCTTAAAATGGGTCCATGACAAAGATGGTAAAGAACAGGAAATGAATGTTTGGAGGTAAAGTCTACAAGAATTAGTGAGACTGGAGAGAAAGGGTAAGGCAGGGAGGGAAGAATTTGGAAGACTCTGTATTCTTCCTGTGTAGATGATGGCTCTGTTATTTGAGAGAAGAAATATTGGAAATGTCCTGTTTGGACAAGTCAGAGGAAGGAAGAGGTGGAGGAAAGGAGTTCAATTTTTGTCATTTTGAGCTGGAGGTGTCTGTGTGACAGATATGTTCAACAGTCAGTTGGACATGAAGTCTGTTACTCAAAGAGTGTGCTGAGCTAGAGATGTACTTTTAGGATCATCAGTGCACATTTGATAGATGACACCATGAGACTGAGGGGGAAAGAGTAACAAGGACAGAGAAAACACCAGCCTTGATGTCAAGAAAAGTGGCCCATTAAAGAGACAGAGGAGCAATTTAAAAACTGGAAACAGTACCAGAAGAAACTATAGGTATGTGAAGGCCATGTGTTCTTGTACGTGGTGTCCCCAGTTCATAGTTGTGTGAATGAATAAACAAAAAATGGAGTGGTATCATAAAGATAAGGAGGCATTTCCAGAAGGGTACACACTCAAATGCTGCTGAGAGGCCAGTGATGCAAGATGAGAGCAGTTAAGTGTTCCCAGATGGAATCAGCATTTGAGACAGGAAGTGCTAGCATAGCCCGTAACCTCAGCCATCCAATCCTTAAGAACTCAATCTGGGTTGCTCTCCTTCCCACCCAGACTGGAGGTAGGGTTTCTCCAGTGCTGACCAATGGGCTCATAGGATGCTCCTTCTATCATGGCTATCATCTATAAACCCTCCCCCACTTTCACCCTAATGTCCTAAAGATGGACCTTTACCCTGAACTCAGTTTCCAAGTTCCTATTTTAGTATATTGTTGCATTAGTTACCTCTTGCTGTACAATACATTACTCCAAAATTTACTATTTAAAACAACACACAGTTATTATTTCAAAGTTTCTGTGGCTTAGAAATTCAAACTTTGGCTTAACTGGAATCTGTGCTCCAGGATAACTCACAAGGCAGCAATTAAAGTTCAAATCATTCAGTGGTTGTTGGCAGGACTTAGTTTCATGTAAGCTATTGGTTTGAGAGCCTCAATTCCATGGAGGTTGTTGGCCAGAGGCTACCCTCAGTTCCTTGCCATATGAGCCTCTCCAACATAGCAACATGCTTCACCAAAGTTACAAGAGAGTTGGCAGGCAAGACAGAAATCACAAACTTTTATAACCTAATCTTAGAAGTGACATCCCATGATCTTTGCCATATTTTATTGGTTAAAAAGAAGTCATTTGGTCAGGCCCTCACTCAAGGGGAGTAGAGTACCCAAGGCTGTAAATACCAGGCAACAGGAATTATTGGGACTGTAGTGGTTTGATATGGTTATGAATTCCAAAAATACATATAGGATTATGTTTGTGATCTGGTCTGTTACTGGGCGTGACTGAGTTATGATTAGGGCTTTGATTGGGCCATGTCATTAGGGCATGGCATGGCAAAGGACAGAGTTGGAGCTTTTGATGCAAGGTTTTTAATTTTGGAGTTTTGATGTTGAAGTTTGATGCTGAAGACTTAAGCTGAAGGCCCAGGGAAAGAGACAGAGCAGTTTGTCTGATAGATGACAGCTGACCATCTGTGGAGAGAGACAAAGCCTAGAGAGCCTTATAGTCTATAGCTGACCTTGTGGCGAAAACAGAGGAGCTGAGCCCAGAGGAACTCAGGAAGCCTGAAGCCTCGCAGACATTGGTAGCCACATTGCTCCAATACGTGAAAACAGACTTTGGTGAGGGAAGTAACCTATGCTTTATGGCCTGGAATCTGTAAGCTCCTACCCCAAATAAATACCCTTTATAAAAACCAACCAATTTATGGTATTTTGCATCAGTACCCCTTTGGCTGACTAATACAGAGACGAACTTAGAAGTCTGCCTATCACAACTGTCTAGAACCTCCATTCTTTCTCAAAATTTCAGATCTGATTTGTTAGGATAGTTTTCTGATAGTCACCATCTTGGTTGACCTTATATTCCCCTATACAAATAATACCTAATGCTTACATAAAGCTAATTACACATGAGACTTTATGTGAGCTTTATAAATATTAACTCATTTAATCCTCACAGCAACCTTCTGAAGTAGATACCTTTATAAGTTCATTTTACAGAGAAACCAATTGAGTTACATAGAAGTATCTTGCCAAAGGTTATATGGCTATCAAGGGGTAGAGGTAGGATTTTGGACTTGGGAGTTTGGCCCCAGAATTCCTGCTATTAACCACTATACTATTCTAAAACCCAAATAGAAGCTGAGATAGCATGTTGTATAGTTTTGGAATAGGAGATATTAAAACAAAACACAAAAAACATAGTCAAGCGACCAGAAGAAGAATTCTAACCCTTAATTAGCATTAAAAGAGATTCAGTCCACACCCTAAAGCAACACAAATTTGGATCCCAGAAACTTTCACTTGCCAAGTCTCCCCTCCCAATGTTTCCTGAAACCTGTCAGAATTTTTAAATTTTCTTTCTTCTCTACTTTTTTCTTAGTTCCTTATAATTTAGGTTCACTTGGTCTTCTGGGTTCATTTTTTGGTACCCTGTCTATTTAGCTCCTTACCTGAATTCTATATATCAAATGGTATTCCTGGAATTGACCAAAATATCAAGAATTTTACTCCCCTTCCTCCTAAATGTCCAGTCTGGTTTCTCTCTACCAATTTATGTATTGTAAGAAAAACATAGAGCTAGAGCTAGTCTGATCATACCAGTTCCCCATTCAAAATCTCAGTTGTTTCCCTTTCCCCATAAATTTCTCACTAGACCTTGAAGACCCTCAAAATCCTCCTTTTAGACATATGCTTCTATACGTATCATGTGATCCATCTAAAATAGATGAATCACTGATTGTCAAATTCTCTACACTTTTCTGCCTCTTACCTCTTATTCCCATCATTCTTATACCTCTAATACTTTCCAGTTCCCTCAGCCCCATCCCCCACCTACCAAAGTCAAGGACCATCTGAAAAGCCATCTCCCTTGAAAAACATCTCCAGATAATTGCACCTCAGAGTGATTTTTCCCTTTCGTCAATTACTTTATTATTCATTTGATCCCCTTGTATGACATTTTTCTTATACTACTATATCCATTTAACATCCTTTTATTAAAAATTACCTTCTTTGAAAGGAGGTGCGTTTCCTTGATCAACTTTGAATTTCCTACAGTGTCCAGCAAAGTGCCTTAAAAATGTGTATGGTAAACATTTAATAAGCAGTAGTCAAATTGAAATAAAGTCTTGGGGCTGATATTTTTCTTGTTCTAATTTATCTAATATACCTTTAGATGGACTAGGTGGGATGGTCTGAGACACATTCTTTTGAAGAGGGAGGGCATGAGAGAAAGCATGGGAGAGGCCCTTGACCTGGGCGGTCATGGTCACGTACATTCCACAGCTTGATTGTCACCAAAACCCATGAGCATTTAGTCTCTGGGTGTTACCTAGTGAGCAACGCCTTTAACCAGCCTGACCTCATGCTTTTCAACCCTGTAACCACAACTGTCAGAGGGAGTGAGGCACAGGGCATGTCAAACAGGAAAGACAGTTACATCCAGTTCAAGTCTACAAATATCCATTCAACACCTACTTTGATCCATGCACCCTGCTAAGTGCTGGAGATAGAGACATGAATGAGGCAGGACCCGGGCATCTCCAAAATATGACTCCAGTGAAAGTTGCTGCCCTTTACTGACAACTTACTATATGTCCAGGCCTGGACTAAGTGCTTTATATGCATTATCAAGTCTAATCCTCACAAACACCCTTATCATCACCCTCATTTTATAGATGGGAAATCAGAGACCTAAAGGGGTTAAACATCTTGCCCAAAATTAGCAGGTGGTAGAGCTAGGATTTAAACCTAGCATTGGATGACTTGAGTCTATTCTCAGACGCACAAACAGTGCCTCCTCTACATACTCTTACTCTGCTCAAAACAGTGCCTTGCTCTTTCAACTCTTTGAGTCTTCCAGTGTGGCTTTGCTGAATGTGCATGTATCATAAACAACGTTGCCTTCTTTTGCCTCTGGAGATTCCACGTGTTCATAGAATAATCTTGCCCTGGATTTCTCCAGCACTCCTTCCCCAGCAATACTCACAGACTGAAAGGCAGGGACAGTGTCTTTTTGCTCATATCTTGTCAAGGCATCCCTCCCACCTTTCTCTGCCTGACATTCTCAGCTATATATTTTGTCCAGTTCTATTGTATGAATTTTGCAAGCCTCCTCAAATCTTTTGTGAAACAGGTGATACATAAATGAATTTGACTTAGAGAATGTCTTATCTACTTTTCATTTTGTTCCATGGAGCACCTCTTTGGGCTGCTCCCCCCCACTCCCCTCAAAGTGTTTTGCTTATAGGGCTTGTCACTGGAACACTTCCTTAGAAGAATGGATTTTGTATCTAATAAAAGTTAAATTTCTCATTGTATTGAAGAGGAACGTGAGTTTCGAAATGGAGTGGTTTGTCCAAGGTAACTCAGTAAAGTGAGTAACACAGTTAGGACTAGAACCATCAGACCCATCATATCATACTCCCTCCCCTGCTGGAAATGGGTCCAGAGGAGAACTCCTGATGCTATCACCCTCTAGAGGTGGGAAGAGTTTCCACACAGCCCACAGTCTTATACCTTCATTCCACTCTCCCTTCCTTTTTCTTCCTGAATTGAATGCTCCTGATGGTCAAAGCAGGCAAGGTCCTCATGGCATGACCCTGCAGCAGCAAGCACAGGTGGAAAATGCATGTACGGGTGGGCTCGTTTGTGTTTTTTTCTGTTATTCTCTTGGATCTTAACTTTTGAGATTTCATTCAAAGTGAAATTTTCAGCACTTGGGTGACTCCTGATGCAAGAATTTAGGTTTTTTTTCCCTAAGCTCATCTCTCCTGAACTTGCTGGCTGTCTCATGGACATCCCCGGCTGCTGTACTCCTGAGGTTCTGCCTGTTGAGCTTGAACAGTTCCTCCATTAATAGAGAAGTACGTCCTGGCATGCTCTGAGGATGTGTTCTATCAAAACTGAGAGAGGGCACGCCCTCTGGGAAACGGGTGGTCACAGTAGCTACAGACACATCAGCTGCCTTGGTGCCCTCAGGGTCCAGGGCACCAAAGCCAAGCCTTTATTTGATCTCTGAATACTCACAGACAGAAAGCTTAGCCTGGGGTAGGGAAGTAAAGAAAGGCATTTATAATTGTTTCAATATTTATTCAACAAATATTCACTAAGCACCTACCATGGGCCAGACACTGCTAGGAGCTGGGAATATGCTGGTGAATGAGAGAAACAGAGCTTATAGTCTAGACTATGCCTTATTATCGGCGGGGGAAGCCGATAATAAGGAGGCATTGTGGACTACTTTTTAAAAAAATTATTAGTATTCTCTTTATTTTTTGATCTTCATTCTTGGACTACTTTTAAAGCAGTGATCAGAGGAAAGCTCATAGCCTTAAACACATTTATCAGTAAAAATGAATGTAGTTGAATTAAATTCCTAATGCATGTGTCCTCCGCCCTGCCCCCGCCCCCCCCCCCCACACACACACATACAAAGTAAGGAAACAACTAAACAGATGAGAGTGTTACAGACTGGTAAGTGCTAGGGAGGAAAGAGTGTGATGATGGCAGGTAAGGGTGTCAGGAGGGGGAGGCAGTTCTGCTGCTACTTTCAGTGAGGTGGTTAGAGGAGGCCACATGAGAAAGCAAAATCTAACCTGACACCTGAAGGATAATAGGAAGCCAAAATATTTGAAGAGCCACAGGTACAACCTCGGCAAATGTTACAAGACAGAGTCTTGTAACCTGTGTTGACCAGAGAGGCCTCCAGGGCACCTTGACGGAAGGAGAGAGGGTACGAGGCCTGGTGGGCTATGATAAGGAGTTTGGCTTTGACTCTGAGGGCAACAGGGAGCCACTGAAAGTTTAAACGCAGATAACCATGGTTCTGAACAGACCTCACTTTTTGGCTGAGACCTTCCTGCTCATTCTCTGACCATTCAACTTTCCAAGGCGCTGTTCAAAATGAATTCAAGCCCCAGTTTTGAGAAAGCACCTTGTCTGTTCTCCTGCAAAAGCATAGAAACTGAGCTGTCAGAGACTCCAGAGAACCATGAGATCCCTGGAGAGACTGGGCCCGGTTAAGTCAGCTTTCATAAATTCATAAATCCCTAGCCCCTCATCTCCATTTTTTTTTTAGGAGGTACTGGGGATTGAAACTAGGACCTCATACATGGGAAGCAGCCATTCAACCACTGAGCCACATCTACTCCCCACTGAGAGCTGGTTTTTTCATTTGTTTGTTGTTTTAGGAGGTTCTTTTCTTTTTTTAAAGGAGGTACCAGGGATCAAACCCAGGACCTCATACATGGGAAGCAGGAACTCAACCACTTGAGCTACATCTGCTGTTCTCATCTACTTTTAAGGTGTTGGAATTCAGCTGTAAAAGTCTCCTCCTCTCTGAGACTTAACAAAGCCTAACAGAAGCTCCAGAGTGTATCACTGATTTCACTACATCTGGAATAAAGATCAGGCCAACTGATGTTTAAAAGTGCAGATTTCCTTTATAGCCTCCTTCCACCAAACAACTAAAGTTAAGCAATAGGCTGGTGAACAACACATTCATGAGAAATGAGGCATATTTTCTTCACTTATCAAAACCACAATTAACCCTAATTAAGGCTCACCCATCCACACCACATTGCTTCACCTCCAACCCCACCTACAGAAGAAAACCCAACCCACTCCCCACCTGTAACACAGAAAAATGGAAACTGTTTTATGAGAGTACATGGAGCCAGAGCCCTTTTACTGGGGAATCTTGTGTGTTCTGTTCCCTGTCACACTGGAATGGCCAATGGGCAGGGAAAGCAGGGTGACACCAGGAAGAGATATGGGGAAAGTAGCTGGCCCAGCTGGAACAGTGTAATTCTGGCCCCATTCTCCTTCCCGCTGAAAGACTATCTTTCCTTGAGTGCTTAAAAGAGGTCTCTCGGGGCCTCATGCTTAAGTGATCCTGTCATCCTGTCTCTCCTGGCATAGGGCTTGTCTCTTAGGGCCTCTGTCCTTGCAGCTCAGCTGTAGGCAAACCTGGAGTCTTTTCTCTCACATGGCAGAATCATACTCCACAGTTCCATTTTTCCTGTGTCTGTCCCTCTTCGTGTCCATTTATATCAGACCCAGCAAGGGGGCAGGACTCAACCTGAGTCACACCTCACTGATGTAGTCCAATGCAAAGCCTTAAAGCAATCTTATCAAATAATCTAACCAAAAGGCCCCTCAACTGAATTGAATGCAACCAAATGGTATCACATCCAGAGGAACAGATTGGTTTACAAACATAACCTTTCTCTTTTTGGGATTCATAAAATAATCTTAATCTGCCACAGGTGTGTTGGGCAGATAAAGAATAAAAATATTATTTAATTGTTTTGGATTTTGTGAATTTTTTAATATTTGCCATCTTCTTTACATTTAAAATTACAATCATCTATTTTCCCATGCAAAAAAAAAATCTGTATTTTGTGTTTGTTATTCACACCTAATTTTGTACTATTTTTGCTGTATAAGCTTCATGTCCATCAAAGCCTGCATCCACCCTGGCTGTAGCTGGTACAAAATGTGATTACCAGGAAATGGATGTGGCTCAACCACTTGGGCTCCCATCCACCATATAGAAGGTCCAGGGTTCGATGCCCAGGGCATCCTGGTGCGGCAAGCTGGCCCACACAGGGTGCCGACCCATGCAGGAATGCAGCCCTGTGCAGGAGAGCTGCCCTGCATGAGAATGCCACCTCGCACAGGAAAAGCCACCCTAAGCAGGAGTGCTGGCTGACACAGAGAGCTGATGCATCAAGATGACACAACAAGAGACACAGAGGAGAAAAAATAAGAAGATGTAGCAGAACAGGGAGCTGAGGTGGCGCAAGATAGTAATCGCCTCTTCCGCTCCAGACGTTCCCAGAATTGGTTCCCGGAGTCACCTAATGAGAATACAAGCAGACGCAGAAGAACACACAGTGAATGGACACAGAGAGCAGATAATGGGGGGAATGGGAGGGGGGGTGGAGAAATAAAAAAAAGATCTTAAAAAAGAAAGGTAATTATCCTACTCTGTCATAAAGACAAGTCTGGTATCACTGCCCCACTTACTGTTCCATGCTTCACCAAGAGTGCCAGGCCCCAAGAGTGCACATTACAGGTCCCAGGGCTTGTTACCTAAGACAAGAAGCAAGCATCCCAGAGAGTGTCAATGAAAAGATTCTCATGGATGGGTTTCCAGCAGTTAGTTATGAGAGGGTAAGCAAGGCAAATGACTTTCAGATAAAAGCCACAGAGACAGCACAGAATAAAGATATTAAAAGTTTGTTTACACCTCACACTAAAGTACTATTTCAAGAAGCAATAACTACCAGTAGAGAAAGATCTCTGTAGTAGAGAATGTTAGTTTTCCACCAAGATCCATTCTCCCATACTTTCATAGATATAGATTTTTAAACCAGGCATTGGGCCACTTGACTAGAGATTACACTTCCCAGATTCCTGTGTAGCTGGCAGTGGCCATGTGACCAAGTTCACCAATGGGGTATGAGTAGAAGAGATGAATGTGACTTGTGCTTAGCTTGCTTTCAAAAATATTTTGCTTCCCTGGGTTTTCTCCCTTTCTCCCCCTTGCCAACTGGAAAGAGGAGAACAAAAAACTAAGCCAGAAGTTTCCAAACTTTTCAGTTCACCGTGCCCACAGTATCACAATAGTTTTATCATGGCACCCTAAGGCAAAAAGAAATACCTAATGACTCCATTTATTAAGTAATTTGGTCCAAATAACTTAAGCACTTATGTCCTAACTACTGAGTGCCAGGAACTGTGAATGGTCTGAAATTTTACCAGACTAGCACGTTAGCCTGCAACAGATTCATGGATGCTCCCTAAAAAGACATGAGACTCCTGGGTCAGAGACAAATTTTTTTTTTTACTCAGCAAAAGCAGTAGTTAGAGTGTCAGCCTTTTCTCTGGTTCCCCAAATCCCGATTTCCACAGAGCTATATGAAAAGTGGAAGGTGACACCTGCCTACATATGAGGGGTTGCATTACAGTAGAGGTACCTTGAGTCTTCGGTACCAAGTTTTGTTAACCTGAATGTTTCATAATGGACAGTGAGCCTGATCTTTTCCCTAGAGGGAGATGTTATCCTTATCATACCAGACAATAAACAAACCTGGTCTTTGCTCCAGAGGGCATCACTCTATCTCCCAGTATCATTAGCTGTACAAACATCCTTGAAAAAATAGTCTGGATAAAGGGCATCAGTGCCTCTGCTTGCAGGTTGCACAAAACCAGGAGAGGTCTATGAAGAATTATCTCCCAAATGTTAGTAGCCATTTACAAATACAATATACATAAATTAAAAGAAAAAGTTTAATATCATTTTCAAAAAAACTGCAATCACTTAGTAATGGGATTTGTGCACCTGTTGGACCCTGAATAGCTCTTCAAACTTTGGATTTGCCACCCCTTATTTCCTGTTCCACGCCGATTTTCACATTGTATTTGCTTTTTTTTTTAAATCACAGTAACTACAGAAAACCTAGCTTCACAAACATATGGTATGTTCACATAGTGGATTTCAGATGTTGAGAATTACTGTATTTTCTTTACAAATTTGAACTATCTTGTGATGTCCTCTGTAAGTTCACTGTGAGTCCCTGGGACAACTTGGTGGGGCTTGGGATCTGCAACCCAGAGCAGTGGTGAAAGAAGCATTCAATCCTGAATGGCCTTGTAGAACAGAGCTGTCCTGACAACCCACACTAGCCAGGCTGTTACATCAAAGAGAAATAAACTTCTTTCTTGTATAAGGAATTGGGAATTTGTGAGTTTCTTTGTTGCAGCAGCATGGCTTTATCCTAACATAACCTCCTACATAATTTTGGTTTTGCCTCACAATGCAGTATTTGATGATAAATATTCTTTCATTGTGAAAAAATTGTTTTCTATTGTTCCTTTGATCTCTCCAACCTCATTCATCGCTTTAATCAACATTTATTGAACCCCTACCATCTTCTGGCATCGGACAAGCATCCTTCCAAGGTCTAAATACATTTCCATGTTACTCACTCCCCCCAGCTGCAGGCTCAGCCTCTTGATCCTCCAGTCAATTCTAAGCAAGCCTCTTCCCCATCCAGTAAGTAGGAGCTGGGAGTAGCACTGGTGCTGTATTCCTAGGAGTAGCTGGTGTATCTGCGCATGCAAGTAAATGGCAGTCTCTCCCCATCTCTCTCTTCCCTGCTCCCTACCCCAAATACTGCTAGTTTCCCAAGGCCTTGTGCAAGGCATTTGTCTTCATGGCCTCAACATACCCTGGCTCACCTGCTGGCACTAAAGCTCTGCACTGAAGATGCAGTCTACCCAGCTGGGACCAGGCATTGTGTCCTCCTTTGGCCATACCCATTTCCTTGGGAGCAGACACTTTTCCTCTTTAGCCCCGGGCAGCAGACAGGACACCTAGAATCAGAACACCAGCTCCCAATGAAGACTGAGCATTTCCCCTGCTTAGAGCCTTCAGTTGCTCACCTCACTTATTGTACCCCTTGATTCACTGATGAATTTACCATATGACTTTGGAAACTATTAGTTGGTTGGAGGGCAGCTCTACAGCTGGATGAGTTTACCAGTCCTGTCCCAACATTTTTCATGGTGTTATGAGATTTCAGTTCAAGTCCTGTCATGAAGCCTCCTCTGTCCCCTCTGGCATTCCCTGATCTCTGGACAATTCCAGCAGCAAAACCTGGAAACAAACCTTAGCACCTATTCTTTTATTTGCTCATTATTTCTATGATATTCTTACTTTCCCAATGAGATTACATGGCAAATATATACATATTTGGCTCAGTTACCTTTCATTTTATTATACAAATATCTCTGACATATGCAATAAAGAATGTGAACCACTGCAGCATCCAAAATGTCAAAGTAAGATGTAGCATGTTAAATGATATGAAAGTGATATTTTAGAGGACTTCCAATAAAGATGGCAGAGTAGAGAGCTCCAGGATTCAGTTCTTCAACAAAACCACTATTAAACAGGTAAGAACTCTCAGAAATAACTATTTTGCAACTCTAGAAGCCAGAAGAACACTGTACAGCATCCAAGGATGCATGGGAGGAAGAAGCTAATAAATTATGGTAAAGGACAGTAAATTGCTCTCTCTTGGCTACTGGCATCCATTGTCTTCTCTTGCAGCAGGCCACCATGGGGTCCAGTCCCTGGTTAGCAGCTGGTAACAGAAAGGGACATAAAAATTCTCTTCCCAAAGACAGGGTGGGTATGACCAATCACTGATCATGGCTTTTGATTAGTGAGTTTGGATTACTGGGGACCCAGCTCAGAGGTAAGCTGTTGTTTCAACCCCCACCAGACAAAGGCAGAGGCAGCCATTGCGGTTGTTTTTTGAGGTACTGGGGCTGGGGATTGAACCCGGGACCTCATATGTGGGAAGCCGGTGTTCCACCACTGAGCAACATTGGCTCCCCTGAGTTGGGCTTTTCATTTGTTTGCTTGTTGTTTTTTGTTTGTTCGTTTGTTTTTAGGAGGCACCAGGAACTGAATCCTGGACCTCCCATGTGGGAAGCAGGTGCTCCACCACTTGAGCCACATCTGCTTTCCCAGCCATTGTTTCACCCTGCTGAGACAAAGATGGGGCAGTCATTGTTTCAACCCTCCCTGCACAAGGGCGGAAGTGTGGAGATTTAAAGATTTAGCACTTCCTACGGGATGCAGGGGATGGTTAGCTGAAGGACACATTTGCTGGGCAGGCCAGAAAAGTTCAACTTTGGGAAGCCATCATAAAAGTTCTTGGACCCCTTCCTGATACACTCCCAGGGCACTTTGAAACAGGTCTGTGTGCCCTTTGCATGTCCCTGGCCCTGTTTTGGCTGGAAAAGACCAACTTGGAAAGACCTCTCTAGAGAATTCCCTCCCCTGCCAAAATTTGCCCTTCAGGCATAAACAGCCTCAGGCAATGAAAAAAGTATTAAAAAAAACTATAGAAGCAGACAGGTTGGGACAAAGGCCAGCCAGCTTCAAACATCCAGGAGGTCTGTCTCTTGGGAAACAAGGGCAACAGAACATCTGTAAACAGAGGAACTCCAAAACAGTTAACAAGCAAAAGCCAAGGAAGACAGGGAAAACCCTCACACTGCATTCACCTTGGGCTGACCTTCCTGATAGAAGGGTTGACGCTTAAGAAAATCTGTCTTATCACCAGTTAGTTACAACACCAAGAACCCGAAATCTCAAGGAATAAATCCCAGAGTTAACATTTTAAAATATTAATATGTACAGTGTGTAACAAAACAGTACAATACAAAGAAACAGGAAATGATGGCCCATCCAAAGGAAGAGGATAAAAATACAGAAAACATTCAGTGGGTTATGGCGGGATATATAATGTCAAACATCTGTCCCTGCAATATCATTTAGGACAACTCCAAGCCCCAAAAATAACCCCACCTCACATCTCTTCTTTCCTCTCCCTGCCTTCACCAACTACCTTGGCCACTGTCTCCACATCAATGATACAATTTCTTTCATTGCTAGAGTCACAAGAGTTCTATAGTAGAATACCAATAAATGCCCTCTAATTCATATTTTATTCCTCCATCCTGGACCCTGGGATGGTGATGTCCACTCCACCTCTAAATTGAGAGGGGGCTTAGATCCCACATAGCTGATGGATGCGATTCTCCTGCTTAGAGTTGTAGGCACTCTGAGTTCCCTGGTGTGGTGGTTGACCATCTTCACCTCCCTGTTAGCTGACCTGGGTAAGTCCAACAAACAGGAAAGTAGGAGTTGCAACTCTGTGAAAGCTCAGGACCCATCTGGCACATGGCCAGTCCAGAGATTCAAGTCTCCTGAGTATATACCAACCCCAGCGCCAACCCCAGGATAAGTAAAAGGGATAGAGGAGGCATGTGTAGAAAGGTCACATCATTCACCAAATGCAATGAATGTGCCACAGTGATGAAAGAGGTTGTTGATGTGGGAGGAGCATGTGGGTGGGGTGTGGCATATATGGAAAACTCATATTTTTTAATGTAACATTTTTTGTGATCTATGTATCTTTAAAAACACAATGAAAAATTAAAAAAATTAAAAAATTAAAAAATTAAAAGATTGAACAAGAAAAAACTTAACGGATAATTTAAATGGGAGATTTGTGGGAATAAAGACATTCAAACTTTTTTTAAGATACAAAAAATATCAATGAAGAAGATGAGAATGTAGACATACCAAACAAAGTCTTTAAAAAATTATTTTAAAAATACATAAGAAGAAGAAAAGTTTAGAGATAGAACTAAAGGATATCAGGAGAGTAATGAATGAGCAATGTAAGAGTCTAAGAAAAGAGATAGAAAATATTTTAAAAAGGAACCAAAGAGAATTA
Source organism: Dasypus novemcinctus (assembly GCF_030445035.2). Lineage (NCBI taxonomy): Eukaryota > Metazoa > Chordata > Mammalia > Cingulata > Dasypodidae > Dasypus > Dasypus novemcinctus. The sequence goes on along the minus strand of NC_080673.1, from coordinate 151,036,486 downwards.
CTGAAGCTGAAGACTTCAGTGGCTGAAATGAAGAATGTCTAGGAGAATTTCAAGAGCAGATTGGAGATGGCAGAAGAAAGAATCAGTGAATTTAAAGATAAAACACTTGAAATGAGTCAAACTGAAGAGCAAGTGAAACACTGCTGGGAAATCAAGTGCACCAATATATATATTATGGGATATCCAGAAGAAGAAGAACAAGAGAAAGGGGTAGAGGGAATTATCAAAGAAATAATGTCAGAGAACTTCCCAAACTTAGTAAAAGACATGAATATGCGCTTCCAAGAATCTCAGAGAACACCAAACAGGATAAACATGAAGAAAAATACACCCCGTCTTATACCGGTCACACTATCAAATGCAAAGGACAAGGCAAGAGTCATGAAAACTGCAAGAAAAGCAATGTTTTATATACAAGGGAGTCCAAATTAGATTGAATACTGACTCCTCATCAGAAACCATGGAGGCAAGAAGGCAGTGGGTTGAAACACTTAAAGTGCTGAAAGAAAAAACTGCTAGCTAAGAATTTTTCTCTGGTGGGACTTACTTTGAAAAATGATGGAGAGATTAAGACATTCCCAGATAATTAAAAGCTTAGGGAGTTTGTCACCAGTAGATCTGCCCTACAAGCAATGCTAATGGGAGTTCTTCAGACCAAAACAAAAAGACACAGTTTAAAGGAGCATAAAGAAATGAAAACCTGTGGCAATTATAAATGCCATTACTATTGCATGGTATTTTGTGGTATGTAACTCCATTTTTTACTTTCTGCAAGTGCTAAAATGCAAATACTTAAAAAGTAATGATAAATCTATGGTTTTGGACATACAATGTACCAAGATATAAATGGTAACAAGTCCAAAAAAAGGCGGGGCCAGAGGAGTATAGGAAAAGTGTATATATATAGTTTTGAAGTCAAGTTGGTATCACCAAATATGATTTTTGTATATTTAGGATGTTAAACTTTAATCCCATGGTAATCACAAGGAAAATATATGGAAACTATATCCAGAGAGATATGAGAAGGCACTCAATATGGTAGAGCACAAAAAATCAAATAAATATAAAAGTAAGCATTAATGGAAGAATTGAGGGACAAAAAAGATGTAAGGCTTATACTAAAACTAAACATCAAAATGTCAGAGGAAAGTCCTGCATTATCAGTACTTACTTTAAATATAAGTGGGTTAAACTCTCTAGTCAAAAGGCAGAGATTGGCAGAGTGGATAAAAAAGCATGACCCAAATATATGGTGTCTGCAAGAGACATTCCTTAAATTCAAAGACAAAGTAGGTTGAAAGTGAAAGGATGGAAAAAGTATACCAGGCAAATAATAATCCAAAGAGAACTGAGGGAAGCGGACTTGGCCCAATGGATAGGCGTCCATCTACCACATGGGAGGTCTGCAGTTCAAACCCTGGGCCTCCTTGACCAGTGTGGAGCTGGCCCACACACAGTGCTGATGCGTGCAAGGAGTGCTGTGCCACGCAGGGGTGTCCCCCACATAGGGGAGCCCCACGCACAAGGAGTGCGCCCCGTAAGGAGAGCCGCCCAGCGTGAAAGAAAGCGCAACCTGCCCAAGAATGGCACTGCACACACGGAGAGCTGACACAGCAAGATGACACAACAACAAAGAGACACAGATTCCCGTGCCGCTGACAACAACAGAAGCAGACAAGAACACGCAACAAATGGACACAGAGAACAGACAACTGGGGGGGGGGGGAGGGGAGAGAAATAAAGAAAATAAATCTTGAAAAAAAAAGAGAGAACTGAGGTAGTTATACTAATATCAGATAAAATAGATTTTCAAAGAAACAATTTTGAGGGACAAAGGCAGTCATGATATACTGAGAAAGAGGTTAATTCAACGAGAAGATGTAATGATTATAAATATCTATGCACCTAAGAGGTGAGTTCCAAAATATGTGAAGAAAATACCGATGAATTTGAAAGGAGAAATTGACGGTTCTACATTAATAGTATGAAATTTTAATATACACTTTCATTAATGGGTAGAATACTAGATAGAATCAATAAGGAAATATAAGATATGCATGATACTTTAAATGAACTAGACCTAACATGCATATATAGAACAGTTTTCCCAATAACAATACAATACATATGATTCTTGAGTGCGCATGGATCATTCTTCAGAATAGACCATATCTTCAGTCACAAAACAAGTCTCAATAAATTAAAAGTATTGATATCATACAATATATTTCTCTAACCACAATTGAATGAAGCTAGAAATCAATAACAGAGGGCGAAGGGGAAAATTCAAATATATGTGGAAATTAAACAAGGTATTCTTAAACAAACAATGAGTTAAAGGGGAAATCAGATGCAAACTTAGGAAATACCTTAAGGTGAATGAAAATGAAAATGCAACATCCCAAACTTATGGGATGCCGGTAAGGCAGTGATGACAGGGAAATTTATAGCTCTAAATGCATATATTAAAAAAGAAGAAAGACTTCAAATCAGAGACCTAACCTTAAAATTGGAAGAACTGGGGGGTTGGGTGTTTGAGGAGGGAAAAAAGGAAACATAACCCAAAGCAAACAGAAGGAAGGAAATAAAGAAGATTAGAGTGGAGCTGAATAAAACAGAGAACAGAAAGACAATAGTGAGAATCAACAAAATCGAAAGTTGACTCTTTGAAAAGATCAATAGAATTGACAAACCTTTAGCTACACTGACAAAGTGAAAATGAGAGTGGACAAAAATAACAAAAACAGTAACTGAAAAGGAGGACAGTACTACTGAAATGAAAAGGAATATAATAGGATAAAATAAACAATTGTATGCCAATAACTTAGATAACCTAGATGAAATGGACAAATCCTTAGAAACACACAAACTACCCACACTGACTCAAGAAAAAGCAAAAGATCTCAACAAACCAATTACTAGTAAAGAGATTGAATCAGTAATCAAAAACCTCCCAACAAAGAAAAGCTCAGGACCAGGTGGCTTCACAGAGGAATTCTACCAAACATTCCAAGAAGACTTAATACCAATTATGCTCAGGCCCAAAAAATTGAAGAGGAGGGAGTACTCTCTAACTCATTATACCAAGGCCAGGTAAAGATACCACAAGAAAAGAAAACTACAGACCAATATCTGTTATGGATATAAATGCAAAAATCCTAAACAAAGCATTGGCAAACTGAATCCAACAGTACATTAAAAGAATTATACACCATGTTCCTGTAGGATTTATCCCTAGTATGCAAGTCTGATTCAACATGAGAAAATCAATTAATGTAAAACATCACATTAGCAGAATGAAAGGAAAAAAAGCACATGATCATCTCAATTGATGTAGAAAGGGCATCTGACAAAATACAGCACCTTTCTTGATGAAAAAAACATTTAGAACACTAATAATAGAAGGAAACTGCCTCAACATGATAAAGGGCATATATGGAAAGTCCAAAGCTACCATCCTACTTAACGGTGAAAGACTTAAAACTTTCCCTCTTAGGTTAGGAGAAAGACAAGGATACCCACTGTCATCATTGTTATTAGTCATTGTACTAGAAGTTCTAGCCAGATCAATTAGGCAATAAAAAGAAATAAAAGGCTTTCAAATTAGAAAGGAAGAAGTAAAACTTTTCCTGTTTGCAGAAAATATGATCTATATACAGAAAATCCTGGGGAGAAAAATCCACTACAATGCTCCTAGAGCTAATAAGTGAATTTCAGCAAAGTGGTGGGTATAAGAACAACACCCCAAAATCAGTAGTGCTTCTATACACAAGCAATGAAAAATCAGAAGAAGAAATCTAGGAAATAATTACATTCACAATAGCAACAGAAAGACTCAAATATCTAGGAATAAAGCTAACCAAGGATGTAAAAGACTTATACACAGAAAATCACAAAACACTGCTAAAATAAATAAATAAGACCTAAATAAGTGAAAGCGCATGCCATGTGCATGGACTGGAAAACTAAATATCATTAAGATGTCAATACTGCCCAATGCAATGTACAGATTCAATGTAATCCCAATCAAAATTCCAACAACCTTCTTTGCAGAAATAGAAAAATCTATCATCAAATTTATATGGAAGAGTAAGAGGCCCTGAACCACTAAAGACCTCTTGAAAAAGGAGAATGAGATTGGAGGTTTCATACTTACTGAATTTAAAACATGCTACAAAGCCACAGTAATAAAAACAGCATGTTCCTGTCATAATGACAGACAAATAGACCCATGAAATAGAATTGAGAGGTCAGAAATCAATTCTCACATTTATGGTCAACTGATTTTTGACAAGATGTAAAAGTCCATTTAATTGGGAAAGAATATTCTCTTTAACAAATGGTGCTAGGAAAACTGGATCTCTGTTTGCAGAAAAAAGAAGGGGACCTCTACCTCACAGCTTATAAAAAAAATCAACTCAAAATGGATCAAAGACGTTAATATAAGAGGTAGAACTACCAAACTCCTAGAAAAAAAGACTAGAAACAAGTCCTTCAGGACTTTGTGTTAGGCAGTGGTTTCTTAGACTTTACACCCTAAGCACAAGCAACAAAAGAAAAAAAGAAAAATTAGACTTCATCAAAATTAAAAACTCATTTCTCAAAGGACTTCATTGTGGAAGTAAAATGACAACCTACACAACGCAAGAAAATATTTGGAAACCACATATCTGATAAAGGATTAATAACCAGATTATACAAAGAAATCCTTCAATTTAACAACAAAAAGGCAAACAACCCAATTTAAAAATGGGCAAAAGACTTGAATAGACATCTTTCCAAAGAATATATACAAGTAGTCAGAAAGCACATGAAATGATGTGCAATATGTCTCTCACTCACCATGCCCCTAAATAGAGACATTTTAATGCACATTTACTGCTTGTAACTTGACCCAATAAGAGTCCTAGAATTTGAACAATCCAAACCAGCTTTTTTTCTTGAGAGCAGCATAGAAGAGGGGAGAAAGATGAGAGAAAGAGAATTTTGCCTCTCTCCTAAAGCCTTCACTGTGTAATACTCACAGACCTACCACAACAGGAATTCATTTAGCAAGGAATCTCAAAGGAGTTGAAATAAAACTAAATTTCTGGGGAACTTTGTGTAGACCAGAAAATTTATCTTTGTCTACAACCAGATTTCTGGTTTCAAAAGGAAAATTTATATATATATATGTGACTCTATCTATCTATCTATCTATCTATCTATCTATCTATCTATCTATCTATCTATCCATCCATCCATCTATCCATCCATCCATCTAATCTATATTTTAACAAATCTATTTTATTGATACATATTTTAAAAGCATACAATTTGTCTGAAGTGTGGAATCAGTGGTATTTGGTATAATCACAAAGTTGTGCATTCATCACAAAGTTGTGCATCCATCACTTCAATCCTTATTAAAACAATTTCATCACTTCAATAATAATAATAATAAGCAAAAAACAAACAAGAAAATTCTTTATTTCTCAATGTCTCTGCTTCCCCTGCTGTACATAGCTTCTATTCCTGCACATTTATTTATTTATTTATTTATATGTGTATTTATTTAGTGGTTTTATTGAGATATATTCACATACCATACAGTCTATCCAAAGTGTGTAATCAATGGTTTTTAGTATAATCAAATTGTTGTGCAGCCATCACCACAAAACATTTTGGAACAATTTCATTACTTCAAAAGAAAGAACTCCACATTCTTTCACATTCCTTCACCAGACCTATATAACCACTAATCTAATTTCATCTTTATAAATTGTTTAATATTTACATTTTATAGAAATGGAATCATAAAATAGTACTTTGTGTCTAGTTTCTTTCACTTAGCATAATGATTTTTTGTCTGATATTACCATTTGTAGTATTAATATATATTTGCTCAGCTTTAAAGAAAAACTGTCTTATATGTAATTTTACCCATATTGATACATCACATGCAGTTTTACTATGCTATACAGTTCCATGTTATATTTTTAAACTTACCTTTTAGTATATAACCTTAGATTTTCCCGTTAAACCACTTTCATACCCATATAATAATATTGCCAGATACAAATATTATGTTGGGCTTTCACCTTTTCTACTTCTTTCCACAGATTAATACATCCTTTTTTACCAGTTCTGCACAAGTTAACACTCAGTTTTCCATTCTCTAAACTCATTCTGTTTTCTGGTGACCAATATTCAAGCTAGTAACTCCATGAGATTACACAATATATTTAGTTCATAGTAGTGCAATCATAAGTATTTGTCTTTTTTTTAAAGATATCTTATTATTTTTTAAATTAATTTCTCTCCCCTTCCCCCCCCCCACCCCGGTTGTCTGTTCTCTGTGTCTATTTGCTGCGTCTTCTTTGTCCGCTTCTGTTGTTGTCAGCAGCATGGGAATCTGTGTTTCTTTTTGCTGCGTCATCTTTTTGTGTCAGCTCTCTGTGTGTGCGGCGCCATTCCTGGGCAGGCTGCACTTTCTTCACGCTGGGCAGCTCTCCTTATGGGGCGCACTCCTTACATGTGGGGCTCTCCTACACGGGGAACACCCCTGCGTGGCAGGGCACTCCTTGCACGCATCAGTACTGCGCATGGGCCAGCTCCACATGGGTCAAGGAGGCCCGGAGTTTGAACCGCGGACCTCCCATGTGATAGACGGACGCCCTAACCATCTGCCATATTTGTCTTTTTCTGACTGGCTTTCTTCACTCAATGTAATGTCCTCCAGGTTCATCCATGTTTTCATATGCCTTACGACTTCATTTCTTCTTACAGCTGCATAATATTCTATTGTATGAATACATCAGTTTGTCTGTTCATCAGTTGATGGACACCTGGGTTGTTTCCAGCTTTTGGCAATTGTGTATAATGCTGCTATGAACATCAGTGTGCAGATGTCTGTTCATGTCACTGATCTCAGTTCTTCTGGGTATATATACCCAGTAGTGGTATTGCAGAGTCATGTGGCAAATCTATACTCCACTTCTTCAGGAACTACCAGACTGTCCTCCACATTGCATGTACTATTATTCTACATTCCCACCAACAGCAAATAAGGGCTCCTCTCTCTCCACATCCTCTCCAACACTTGTAGTTCTCTGTCTTTTTGATAGTGGCTATTCTGATAGGTTTGAAATGATATCTCATTGTACTTCTGATTTGAATTTCCCTAATCATTAGTGATGTTGAACATTTTTTCATTTTTTTTTTTTTGCCATCTGTATTTCTTCTTTGGACAAAGGTCTATTCACATCTTTTGCCCATTTTTAAATTGGGTCATTTGTCTTTTTATTTATTTTTTATTTTAATTTTTGTTTTTAAAAAGATCTATTTATTTTTATTTTTATTTTTATTTCTCTCTCCCCCCTCCCCCGCAGTTGTCTGCTTTCTGTGTCCATTTGCTGTGTGTTCTTCTGTGTCCGCTTATATTCTTGTCAGCGGCACCGGGAATCTGTGTCTCTTCTTGTTGTGTCATCTTGCTGCATCAGCTCTCCATGTGTACGGCACCACTCCTGGGCAGTCTGCACTTTTTTCATGCTGGGCGGCTCTCCTTACAGTGCGCACTCCTTGCAAGTGGGGTTCCCCTATGCCGGGGACACCCCTGCGTGGCACGGCACTCCTTGCACACATCAGCATTGTGTGTGGGCCAGCTCATCACATGGGTCAGGAGGCCCTGGGTTTGAACCCTGGAACTCCCATATGGTAGGTGGACACTCTTATCTGTTGAGCCAAATCCGCTTCCCATGTCTTTTTATTGTTGAGTTGTAACAGCTCTTTATATATCATGGATACTAAATTCTTATTGGATATGTGATTTCCAAATATTTTCTCCTATTGAGTTGGCTGCCTTTTCACCCTTTTGACAAAGGCCTGTAAGGCCCAAAAATGTTTAATTTTGAGGACGTTCTATTTATCTGTTTTTTTCTTTTGTTGCACTTGCTTTGGGTGTAAATTCCAAGAAACCACCAACTACCACAAGGTCCTTAAAATGTTTCCCTACGTTTTCTTTCTGTTTTATTAGTTTTATGGCCCTGGTTTTTATATTTAGGTCTTTGATCATTTTGAATTGATTCCAGTATAGAGAGTGACTAGGAGTCCTCTTTCATTCCTTTGGTTATAGGTATCCAGTTTTCCCAGCACTATTTGTTGAAGAGATTGTTTTGTCCCATTAACATGGACTTGGTAGGTTTGTAAAAAAAACAGTTGGCTGTAAAGGTGAGGGTTTATTTCTGAACTCTCAGTTCTGTTCCACTGATTGATGTGTCTATCTGTGTGCCAGTACTATGCTTTTTTGACTACTGCAACTCTGTAATATGGCTCAAGGTCAGGCAGTGAAATTCCTCCAATGCCGCTCTTCTTTTTTAGAATGCTTTTGGCTATTTGGGTGCACTTTCCTTTCCAAATGAATTGGAAATTGCCTCTTCTATTTCTGTAAAGTAGGCTGTTGGAATTTTGATTGGTGCTGCATTGAATCCATAAATCAGTTTGTGTAGGATTGACATCTTTATGATATTTAGTCTTCCAAATCATTAACATGGAATGTCTTTCCATTTGCTTAGGTCTACATTGATTTCTCTTAGCATTGTTTTGTAGTTTTCTGCATATAGGTCCTGTACTTCTTTGGTTAAATTTATTCCTAGATCTTTGGGTCTTTTTCCTGCTATTATAAATGGATTTCCCCCCCTGTATTCTTCCTCACATTGTTCGATACTAGTATACAAAAACATTACTGATTTTTGCACATTGATCTTGTATCCTGCCACTTTGCTGAACACATTTATTAGCTCAAGTAGCTTTGTTGTAGACATTTCAGAAATTCTCAATATGGGAAAATGTTATCTGCAAATAATGAGACTTTTACTTTCTCTTTTCTTTTTTGGATGCCTTTGATTTTTTTTTTTCCTTGTCTAATTGCCCTAGCTAGAACTTCTAATACAATGTTGAATAACAATGGTGACAGCGGGCATCCTTATCTTACTCCCAATATTAGAAGGAAAGATTTCAACCTTTCCTCATTGAATATAATATTGGCTGTGGGTTTCTAATATATGCCCTTTAACATATTGAGGAATTTTCCTTCTATTCTTATCTTTTGAAGTGTTTTTATCAGAAATGATGTTGGTTTGGTCAAAGGCCTTTTCTGCATTAATCAAGATGATTCATGTGTTTTTTTTCCTTCAATTTATTAATGTGGTATTAATTGATTTTCTTGTGTTGAACAACCATTGCCGACCAGGAATAAATCCCATTTGGTCATGATGTATAAGTCTTTTGATAAGCTGTTGGATTTGATTTGCAAGTATTTTGTTGAGAATTTTTCCATTTATCTAGGAATATGTGTATTTCATCTAGGTTGTCTAGTTTGTTGGCATACAGTTTCTCATAAGATCCGTTTTTTAAAAAAATTACTCCCCCCTGCCCCTTTACTGCCTGTGCTCACTGTCTGCTCTCTGTGTCCTTTTGCTATGCGTTCTTCTGTGTCTGCTTGTCTTCTCTTCTCGTCTTCTCTTTAGCAGGCACCAGGAACCAATCCTGGGACCTCCAGTGTGGAAAAGAGCACATCAATTGCTTAAGCCACCTCAGTTCCCTGGTCTGCTGCATCTCTCACTTTCCTCTATGTCTCCCTTTGTTGAATCATTTTGCTGTGCCAGCTCAGCTCTCCACAGTGCAGGCCAGCTTGCCTTCACCAGGAGGCCCTGGGAATTGAACCCAGAGCCTCCCATATGGTAGATGGGAGCCCAATTGCTTGAGCCACATCCACTTCCCTCAAAATATCTTCTTATGATCCTTTTTATTTCATTGGGGTCTTTCTCTCTTCATTTCTGATTTTATTTATTTCCATCTTATCTTTTTATTTCTTTGTTAGTCTACCTAAGAGTTTGTCAATTTTATTGATCTTCTCAAAGAACCTACTTTTGGTTTGTTGATTCTCTTTTTTTTGTTTGTTTTTGTTCTCACGTTTATTTATTTCTGCTCTAATCTTTGCTATTTCTTTCCTTCTGCTGCTTTGGGAATAGTTTGCTGTTCTTTTTCTAGTTTCTCCTGTTGTTCAGTTAGATTTTTGATTTTAGCTCTTTAATCTTTTTTCACATATGCTTTTAGGGCTATAAATTTCCCTCTCAAGACTACCTTTGATTCAAAGGGAGGCCTGTGATGACAGTTTGTCCTGCTCATCCTAAAAATAACCTGTATCTCCCCTGCATTTGTCCTGGTGTGGGGGTAGGTTGGCAGTTTATCTGCAGGTCCTGTCAACATAAGTGTTATATATCTTTATGATTTTTGCTCTCCTGCTGTTTTTCCTTTGTCTTATGCTCCTTTGGATAATGCTTTACATCATTCTCTCTTTTGCTGTTGTTATAAAGGAGAGCATCCTAAGTTAATAAGAACCAAAAAGGATGGTGGGTTATGGGGGATAGTCACAGAGAATAAACCTTTAAGGCATTATAAGTCACCTTATTTCTGCTTATCTGAGCTAAGAATGGTGCTGATGGTGAAGTTTCATGAGACTTTGGCCACACATAGAAGCATCAAAATTAAAAGAGGTGGGGAAGGGGCCCCACTGATTCTATTCCCTACTGAGGACTGTGAGGGCCTCCACCCTCCCTACCTGGCAAAACATACCACTTTAGAATGTGGTTGGGAAAAGCACAAGCCTTAGAGTAAACCCACTCATTTCCCAGGTCCCTCCCAGTTTTGGTCTTCTGTGCAGATGATTTGTTGGACTAGGGGTGGGTGTTTTGTTTTCTGAAGAGTAATACGAGCTTTGAGGGTTGGAATTTGGAAAGCCATTCCTTGGTGCCCCTAGACTAGCCAGGAAAGTTTTAGGGGATTAGGGCAATGATCACCCAATGTATCTAGCCTACTAGCCACTGCTTTGTACGCATTCTTTTGTCTCCCTCTTTACAAAACCCTTAAAAAGAAAAAGGAAAAAAAGTAAGTAGTAGATAGTGTTAAACATTTTAGCTTATGGAACTTGGTGAGTGTGGCTTGTGGATACAAGTCCCTTAATGGTTTCTTGCAGTAGCCAAGGTGAGCAGAATTTAGTGAAGTGGTACTTTAGGTTTGGGGTGGGATTGGAGAAGTGGAGTGGGACCAATGGCCTCTACTACTTTCTCCCTTCCATTTCTGAAATCTCACATTCCATCAGTCACAAGGGTTGTCAAAGAGATGCTGGGGGTACCAAGGAACTCACCTGGCATTCAGAGTTTCATGCTTTGAGGTTTTGAGTGTTAGGGCTAGAGAGTGGAATGTCATTCCAGAAGAAGAACCACAAAAATACTTTAATTTGAGCACATTTCTATCCCTGCTGATGAGTGTCTTGAGAGTTCTTGGTTTTCTCTTCTTGCTCTTCCCTCCCTCTTGTTTCCATGGGTGGGGAGAGGATTTTGTTTTCTGTTTTGTTTTCTTTGTAGAGCTTTGTTTCCAAAGCATCTGGCCTATTCACTTCACATTCTCAACACAAGGTAGAACATCTTTTTGATTAAAAAAAAAAAAAAAAAATATATATATATATATATATATATATATATTCTATAAAGCTTTACTTATCAGAAGTTGTAGGGAGGTGCTTCTGAAACACCTTAGAACTTTTCCCCTTAATATCAGAAAGCAAAACAAACAAACACACAAACACACAATATACACACACAAAATTAAAAAAAAAACAAACCTCAATTGAGATTTGCCTTTCAAACCCTTAGGTGTTACCTCAAACCAGGTGATCCTGGTCACACCATCAGAGTACTGGGAACCAAGCAGAACTTGTTCCTTTGTGTTTGCATTCTAAACTCTTGGGGTGGACATGATCTTGTCCCTACTGGAGTTTAGTTCCAATGTGGTTGCCTCTGGAGAGACCCCAGTACCTTTTGAGAATGGTCAGGATTTTTCCTATTTCCTGTCAGTCTTTCCTTAGGAAACTCATTCCAAATACGTTTCCCCTGGGGTCTTAGAAGGAAAATGGAATTCTGGTTCATATTGTGATCCCTTGTAACCTCAAGTTTTAATGTGATCGTTTTCAAATTTAAACAGGTCCAAGTGGAAACATTTTTTACTCTGCTGGTAATAATCTTACAGAATACTGAATTATTAACATTGTTATGTTTCAGTCCAAGTGGTGATCTTTTCTTTTCATATCTATGATCTGGTTTCATTCTCATAATACAGCCACCTAATTTTGTGAGGGGAAGGAGGTGAGGAATAATATGTGGTTTTTGTACAAAAAAAAAAAAGACTGCCTTCACTCTATCCCAAAAGGTTTGATATGTTGTGTTCTTGTTTTCATGTGTCTCAATATATTTACAGATTTCCCTTGCAATTTGACCCACTGATTGTTTAGAGATGTGTTGTTTAGCCTCCACACATTTGCAAATTTACCTCTTTCATCTATTATTGATTTTCAGTTTCTTTCCACTATGGACTGAGAAGGTGTTTTGTATAATTTCAACCTTTTCATATTTATTGAGAGCTGCATTGTGACCTAATGTGATCTATCCTGGGGAAAGATCCACGGGTACTTTAGAAGAATGTGTAACCCTCTGAGTTTGGGTGCAACATTCTGTATATGTCTGTTAGGTCTAATTCATTTATTATATTGCTCAAGTTCTCTGTTTCCTTGTTGATCTTCTGTCTAGTTGTTCTATTTAATGATGTGAGTGGTGTATTGAAGTCTCCAACTATTTTAGCAGAGATATCTGTTTCCCCCTTCAGTTTTGCCAGAGTTTGCCCCCTATGTATTTTGGGGCACCGTGGTTAGGTGCAGAGATATTTATGACTATTATTTCTTCCTGTCAGATTGTCCCTTTTATTAATATATAGTGGCCTTTTGTATCTCTTATAACTTTTTTGCATTTAAAATCTGTTTTGTCTGATATTAGTATAGCTACCGCTGCTCTTTTTTGGTTACTATTTGCATGGAGTATCTTTTTTCAACCTTTCACTTTCAGCTGGTTTGTAACCCTGGGACTAAGGTGAGTCTCTTGTAAGCAGCATATTGATGCCTCATGGTTTTTATTCATTTTGTCAGCCTGTATCTATTGATTGGGAAATTTAATTTATTCACTTTCAGTGTTATTATTGTAAATGCATTATTTACTTTGATCATTTTATTCTTTGTTTTCATATGTCATATCTTATTTTCTTCTGTCTTTTTATTCTTTTGGTTATCCTTTCTGCTATTCTTTTTACTATACTCCTCGGCAAGCCTCTCTCTCCTGTCTTTTTCTTTCAGGCTATAAGGCTTCTTTTAGTATTTCCTGCAAAGATGGAGTCTTTTTTATGGACTCTCTTACTTTCTGTCTATTTGTGATTATTTTAAACTCACCTTCATAGTTGAAGGACAATTTTGCTAGGAAAAGTATTCTTGGCTGGCAGTTTTTCTTTTTCAATATTCTAATTGCATCATTCCACTGTTCTCTCACCTCCATTGTTTCTGATGAAAATTCCTCACTAAGTCTTTACTGGGCATCCCTTGTATGTGATGGTTTGCTTCTCCCTTGCTGTTCTCAGAATTTCTTATCTTTGATGTTTGACATTGTGACTAGTATGTGTCTTGGAGTAGGTCTATTCCCATTTATTCTGATATGCTGCACTTCTTGGACATGTAAGTTCATTTCTTTAATAAGAGTTGGGAAATTTTCAGCTACTATTTTCTCAAATACTCTTTCTGCTCCTTTCCCTTCTTTTCTCCTTTTGGAACTCCCATGACACATATGTTCTTATGTTTCATGTTATCATTCAACTCCTTGAACCCCTGCTTTACTTTTTTCCATTCTTTTCTCTCCTTTTTCCTTTCTTTATTCAATTTCAGCTATTCTGTCTTCTGTATCACTTATTCTTTCTTCTATCATTTCAAGTCTGCCATTGTATGCCTTTAATGTGATTTGGATCTCACCTATCATGTCTTTCATTCCAATGAGTTCTGTTACTTTTCTATTCATTTTTTCAAGTTCTTCTTTGTGCTCATCCAATGTCTTCTTGATATCCTTTATCTCTCTAGCCACTTGTCTTTCAAATCTTTGATTTAATTTTGGGAATTTTTGTTCATCTCATTCATTAGTTGTGTCAAATCCTGTGTCTCTTCTGGGGCTTTGATATATTCCTTTTCTTGGGACATTTCTTCCATTTTCTTAGTATGGTTTGTAATTTTTTGCTGATGTTTAGGCATCTGATTACTCAGATACTTGAGTTCTCTCTTTTTTGTAGGGTTTTAGTAGTGGAAGTCTGTGTTTTACTGCTGTTCTTTGATTCTTGGTTCAACCTCTTCTGGGTCTTTAGGATTGTCCCTGTTAGTTGCTTAAATCTGGACCCTGGACTCAATAATGAGTTGCAGATCTGCTTCCTAGGGCCTTGGGGAGGAAAGCTAAAGGGTGGGAAAACTCTCTCTTTCTTACTTTTAATTTCCTCATGTGCACTTCCTTGTGGCACCAGCAGATGACACTCTTTGGCAGTCCTCTCAATTCAATGCCTGTTGGAGTGAATCCTATAGGAGAAAAAATGAGAAAAAAGACCAAAAAAGAGAAATAGATACAGAAGATCATACAGAAAATATAGCAAATGGATACAGACAGCACAAACAGCAAGGTGGGGGGGGGGGGGGCGGGACAGGAAGGAAGACAATAAATAAATAAATCTTAAAAAAAAAGAATTGGCCAGTACAAGTCTCAGCCATATGATATTTGAAAAACAATGTCTTGTTTTAATTTGTATTTCTTTAATGATGAAGGGAGATGAGCATCTCTTCTAATGTTTGAAAAATTTTCTGTGAACTTCTATTCATATCCTTCATCTGTTTTTTTTCTTTTTATATTGTTGGCACTTTTATTGTTTTGTAGGAATTCTTCATGTATGAAGTAAATTATCTTTAGTCTTTCATAAATGCTGTAAATATTTTTCTGACTTGTCTTTTGGCATTATTTATGGTATTTTTTCCATGCAGAAAATTTAAATAGTTTCATATTCTTTTTTATGAATTCTGGTTTTTATGTGCTTTTTCATTCTGAGATTAAGTTTTTTTCCCCAATTGTTTTCTTCTAATAGTTTATCAATTTCACTTTCCACATTCATATCTTTTAACCATTTGGAATTTGTTTTGGTGTAAGGAATTTTATTTAGTTTCCTATTGCTGCTATAACAAATTACTACTAATTTAGTGACTTAAAACAACACAAATTTATTATCATACAGTTCTGAAGGTCAGAATTCCAAAATCAGTTGCACTGGGCTGAAATCTAAGTGTCAGTATATGAGTGTTCCTTCTAGAGGCTCCAGGGAAGAATCTCTTTCCTTGTCTTTTCCAGCTGCTGGAGGCCACCACATTCCTTGGCTCCTGGCCTCTTCAAGGCCAGCAGTGTAGCATCTTGTCTCCTCTCTGACCTTAGTTTTAACCTTTACAAAGTCTCTGACTCTGACTCTCCTGCCTTTTTTGTGATTACATCCTTGAACCCACCCAAATAATCCAGGATAATCTCCTCATCAAGAGCCTTAACTCAATCATTTTTGCTGAGTCTTTTTTACATATTGACAGGTTTGGTGGTCTAAGACATGGACATCTTCAGGAGTCATTATATGGCTACCACAGGAATTAACTGAAGACCAACCTTTGCTTTTCTCCAGATGGACAACTAGTTTTCTCAATACTAATAATAATCCTTCTCTCCTCTGATTTGAAATGCTACCCTTATCCCAAATTTTCCATTTTTAGGTTGATTTCTGGGTTCAATTTTCTAAGCCATTGATTTATTATCTATTCATGGTCTAGTACCAACCTATTTTAATTCAATAGCAACTATACTAAATTCAAGGTTTCTTATTAGCTTTGTCCTATTGGATTTTCACAAATAATAAGAGCTGCTATTTATTGGCACTTACATTGAATCCCATGTAATTGCTGATTTTTTACTGTTTTTGACCTATGAAATTGTCAATTTCATATAGTTCAATCTGAGACATTGAGGCATTTTGCTAAGCATTTTACAAATATTAATTCACTGAATCTGTACAACAACCCATGGGGTGGTGAAACTGATGTTATAGGTAGTAGAACTGAGGCACAGAGAGAGTAAATAATTTGCTTTAGTTCACACAGCTAGAAATCACAGAAATGTGATTCTCATTTAAGTACTTTGATGCCAAATTCTGTGCTTTTAACTACCACCTATGCATGGGCTCAAAAAGAAAAAAGAAAGTAGTCAATGTGCAGTATTGATAAAGATGTATGGAAACTCATGCACTGGTATTAAATGTATAAATTGCTACAAGTTTTCTGGAAAATAAATTGATGTGTATCAACATTTTAAATATGCATACCTTTTGACAGCATTTCAACTTCTAAGAATTTGTCCCAATGATTCTAGGAGTTCAGAGTACAGAGGAATATATCTTAGGATGTTCACCACTGCATTGTCTGTAACAGTGAAACAGTAGCAGTAAACTAATGTTCATCAATAGGGGACTGTTTAATAAATTATACCATATCCACACAATACAGCCAACAACAAGGATTGTGGGCATTTAAATTCTCTGGCATGGAAACCAATGGAAGCCACATGGTCCTATTAAAGAAACACTACACTAGTCTTTCTCAAGTGATAGGACTGTCCTTTCATGGAGATAAAGTTGGCAGGTGCCTGGTAATGACATCTGAGACTCAGAGAAGCTCCCTGCCCACACTTCAAAATTACCTCTTGGGAAACGGACTTGGCCCAGTGGTTAGGGCGTCTGTCTACCACATGGGAGGTCTGTGGTTCAAACCCTGGGCCTCCTTGACCCGTGTGGAGCTGGCCCACAGCAGTGCTGATGCGCGCAAGGAGTGCCCTGCCACGCAGGGATGTCCCCCGCGTAGGGGAGCCCCACGCGCAAGGAGTGCGCCCCGTAAGGAGAGCCACCCAGCGCAAAAGAAAGAGCAGCCTGCCCAGGAATGGCGCCGCCCACACTTCCCGTGCCGCTGACGACAACAGAAGCGGACAAAAGAAACAAGACACAGCAAATAGACACAGAGAACAGACAACCGGGGGAGGGGGAGGAATTAAATAATAAATAAATTAAAATCTAAAAAAAAAAAAAAATTACCTCTTCAGCTCAGGCCTGATACTCTCCCACAAATTCCTTTTTTTTTTTGCGGGGGGGGGGGGTTATTAAGAGTTTTTATTTGGGGCAGAGGCTTATAATCACAAGGCCACAAAGAGTAAGTTACTTCCCTCACCAAAGTCTGTTGCTATGTTTTGGAGCAAGATGGCTGCTGGTCTCTGTGATCCACTTTCCTCTTCCACTGAAGGCTCTGTGATTCCAGCTTCTTCTGATCTCAGCTGGAGGCTGGCATAAAGCTCATCTCTCTTCCTGGGGCTCATTTCTATCTGGGCTAAGCTGCTTTGTTTTCTTCAGCTGCAAACTATCAGGCTCATCTCTCTTCCCCAGGTGCAGGATCCTCTGTGTATCTTCTCCTGTGTGTCTACTTCCTTGTGAGAGTCTGTTTTATTAGCCCAAGGGGGCTGGGACTAGATGCTGAGTTGCACTCTAATGACCTGGTTTGATCAAAGCCCTAATCATAACATAATTAAATCAGATATCTCAGCTGACTCTAATACAATCAAAGGGTAATCATGCCCAGTGAGACAGGCCAGTTTACAAACATAATCTATATTTCTTTTTGGAATTCATAAATAATATCAAACTGCCACCATCTCCCCATCAGAACCATGAGGATCATTCTAGCATGTATTCCCTAGAAGTTTAGCAGAGGTATATGGAATAGTCTCTATAAAATTTGTGGAATCGTGCCACAGCTACCGACTACATGATAGAGTTAGAAGAACTACAAGAAAGAATGGGAGGCAGTAGGAAGTTCAACCCAAAACAGGTTTGGTTTCTGTTGATGTGATCTTGGGACTATAACTTCATTTCTTGGCTTCATTTTCTAGTACACACCATGATGGCCTTGAAATTCAATGAAAATCATGGGGAAATGGACTTGGCCCAATGGATAGGACATCCATCTACCACACGGGAGGTCCACGGTTCAAACCCCGGGCCTCCTTGACCCGTGTGGAGCTGGCCCATGTGCAGTGCTAATGTGCGCAAGGAGTGCCCTGCCATGCAGGGGTGCCACTTGTAGGGGAGCCCCATGCGCAAGGAGTGTGCCCCGTAAGGAGAGCTGCCCACCGCGAAAGAAAGTGCAGCCTGCCCAAGAATGGCGCTGCCCTCACGGAGAGCTGACACAACAAGATAACGCAACAAAAAGAAACACAGATTCCCATGCTGCTGACAACAACAGAAGCAGACAAAGAAGAACATGCAGCAAATGGACACAGAGAACAGACAACTGGGGTAGGGGTGGGGAAGGGGAGAGAAATAAATAAAAATAAATCTTAAAAAAAAAAAAAGAAATTCAATGAAAATCAGATATCATCATCCTCTGACTTAAAACACTTTAATGCTACCCTTCAATGCTAAAATATATATATATATTATTTTATTTATTATTTTTTAAGGATACATAGATCACATAAAACGCCACACATTCCTTTAGGTCAGTCTTTGCCCTCTGTTTTCCACCTTCACCATCGCAGTGCTGTGCTCTGGAAAGCTGTAACCAGTGATCTCTAACTGCTTAAGATAAAGGTATTGGATGCTTTCCTTTCATGGGAATTTAGATGGCAGAATGACACAATCAAGAACTTTAGTCTGTACCTAAAATATAGAAACAAAAAAAAGGGAATCAGACAGATGAGAGCTAAAGTTTCTTGAGCAACTTCTGAGGACCACAGAGCCTCCTCACATGTGCAGATGAGGTTCCAAAGGAAGCATGTAGGAAAAGTTGGATATGGTCAAATTTAATCTTGAAAATTCCTTAAACTATTCAGAAAATAGTGTATACAGTTATATACTAATTCTTTTATGGTAATAAATACATATCAATGTAAAACATACAGTAAAAATTACATACAAAAAGTATTTCAGAATGTTAAATTACATAAAAGGTGAAGTGGAAAAATAGTAAGCGTTGAATTCTCTGAAGTTAATTGGGCAAATGATGTAGTGCCCACTGTATTTTACATAATTTAATACTTATAGCAAACTGAAGGGTGACCATTATTAACCTCTTTAATAGAGAAGTAACTGAATCTCAGAAAGGTTAACTGATTTTTCCAAGGTCACACAGCTAGTAAGAGCTAGAGACAGGAATTGAACCCAAGCTTGCCAGGCTCCGATATCAGTTTTTTCCACTTTATCACAGTGTCACCTTTCCTGACTATTGCCCTAACAAGGGTTGAGAGGCCCCTCGGTTTATGAATTTCACAATTTTTAACTGGCCCTGGCCTTATCCTCAAAAATATTTAATTGTATATAACTGTTAAAAAAAACAAATAACTACCTCACAGTGCCATTTATAGGGATATAAACAGGAGTATCTCCTTAAATCCAGGTTTACATAGTTTCTCCAATTTAGTAGGTAAAAACAAAGCAAAGCCCTATTTATCATTCCCCTTGAGTCCACTACTTGTTATCATTTGCTTTCAACCCAAAAGCAATTTGGTTGGACTTGAGGCTAAAATAAGAGCCCTAGCAACTAAAGTAGGGACAGAAAATGGCCTTCACCTATATGGAATGGGAGAATGGAAATAGCTTCCAAATAAATCTTGGAACATTAAAAAGTTGCCCTGTCCGATACCATTGCTGAATATATACCCGGAAGTACTGAAAGGAGTGACACGAATAGACATCTGTATACCAACGTTCATAGCAGCATTAGTTACTATAGCCAAAAGCTGGAAAAAAAACCAAGTGTCCATCAACTGATGAATGGAAAACAAATTGTGTAGTATATACATGATGGAATATTATGCAGTGGTTAGAAGAAATGAAGTCGTGAAACATATGACAGCCTGGATGAACCTGGAGGACATCATGTTGAATGAAGCAAGCCAGACACAAAAGGAAAAATACTGTATGATTGCCCTATTATGAACTAAATCTGCTAGGTTAAATATAAATATATTATGTGAAATATATAAGACTGTTTTTCTTTGAAACTCAACAAATGTAGGTTAGTACTACAAAATGTTAATAGACAAGAATAACAACAAATTATACTAAGTGAAGGAGACCAGACACAGAGTACTACATATTGTATGTTTCCATTTATATAATTTAGATATAAATCAATTTGTAAACACGAATTTAGGTTGTGTTTGTGTACGGCTGAAGAAGAAAAGCTAAATGGTGTGGAGTCTTTTTTTTTTTTGGAGTAATGGAATCATTCTAAAATTTTTGAGATGATGAATGTACAACATTGTGATTATAGTAAAAAACATTGAAAATATACACTTTGGATAGATCATATGGTATGTGAATATATCTCAATAAAACTGCTTAATAAACAAAAAATTGTGTGAGAATAGCCAAAAATAGAAGCTATGTACAGCAGGGGAAACAGAAAGATTGAAAGGGAGGAATTTTCTTGTTTGTGTTTTTTGTTTATTATTATTATTGAAATAAGGAAAATGATGATTGAAATAATGAATGCACAACTATGTGATTATACCAAATACCCTTGATTGCACACTTTGGATAAATTGTATGCTTTATTAATATGTATCAATAAGACTGATTTGTTTAAAAAAAAAAATGTTGCCCTGTCCATAAATCGTGACCTAGAAAAACTCTTCTCCTAGCCTGGGAAAGAGTTGGAGGAGCTTGCCTTCTATCTGAGACTTTGGTTGTTAGGAAAAAAGTGACCTGTGAGAAATCAAAGCCCTGACTTGAATATTACACTACCTATGTTCTGCAGGAACTCTAAGCAAATAAGGTAACAAATTAATATAAAAACAGGTCAGGACCATTGAACCTCTAGGATCTATGAGAACTATGCTGGAAACCATTCCACCGAGATGCTTCCACTTCTCAGGACTCATGAGAAATTCACAGCTAAAACAACTTTCACCCTAAATGAGTTTACAACCCAAAATTCAGATCACATTTTGATTTGTAACACTGTTAGGAAGAGTCAGCAGCCTCAACCAACAGGAGACTTAACTATTTCAGAACCGGAAATTAATCTGTAGATTAATCTGCGAGATGGTAAGAATTTGACTTCTGCTTTCACATTTTACATCATATTAAGGGACTAATGTGTCAGCTAGTTGAGTTTTTGTTACTTGAAGAGACTCACTGAATTTATGAAAGTGAGAAAGAAATCGCAAGCTTGTCTTTCAAAGCTGTGAACCTAACTGGGCTTGGAGAATTTGACTCATAGAATTAAGGTTCTCTGACACCTAGGAATTCTCTTGGTGTCATAATCATAGATCTCAGCCATTTGCTTCTTCATACTTGGCTCCAAACAAAGTAAGGATTAAGATTAGGAAAGAGTCAGGATGAAGCAGGAATGGAAGATGCTCTCTCAAGTTTCCACATTCTATCAAAAGGTGGAAAGTGCATTTTAAAATTCATTCTTTATTAGGTAAAAAGGAACAAATCACAGACACTTTTTCTGCTGACTGAAAAAAGAATCCAAAAGTATTTGAATTAATGGTTCATTTTTATTTGTAAAAGATACAGTAGATAAAAAACACTTATCTAATTTTAATTATGTTGTTCATGCATGAACTCAAGAAAGATTAAAAAACAGGCTATTAGTGAATTTGCTGAGAAAGTATTTGGAGAGCAACTGACAACAAAATCCAGAAATGAACATTTTTACTCCACAATAATTCTTTGTGCTTAAAGTATTTAGCTTGCTATTAAATTACTCAGTTGTTTCCCACATTGACCTCAAAGGATTAGGGTATTTTATCATTGTTACCTGAGACAATTATATTTCCTGTTCTTGTTGAAATATTTATGACCCAACTACAGAAGGAGAATTTCAACTTTTCTTCATTAGCCGGAAGTAGCTTAAATAAATTTCTCTATTCCTAGTTGTTCAATGACAGAATTTTAAAACCATTAGGCTTGGCAGGCAAAGCAAATGGCTTTGGAAATGGTCCAGTTGTGGGATCAGAAGGACTAACTTGTTTTTCAGTCTTCACACCACCACTTCCCTTTACTTCTCCCCCAAATCATGGGGGCCATTCACACTGCTTCCCACCCTCATGACCTCATTCTTTGGGGCATTTGGAGGATTATTGAACTTGTTTTCTCTGCAAAACAAATATATTTATTATATGAAAATATTTTTTAAAAATAATATATCTTAAAATTGTTTTCATTGGAAAATATTTTATTAATGTACTGATGGTACTATGAAATTAGTCCCTATTTTGTCAGAAGCAAATATTAGTTTTAAAGGTAGGTTGTTCTTCAATGTCCCATTATAGGTAACAAGTTTAAAAAAAAGATGGTACATCTACATAATGGAATTCTATACTAATACAAAGAAAACTCTTAATATACAGATACAAAAAGCCCTCCAAGATATATGATTAAACAAAAATAGCCCGTTCAAAACAGCCTGGATAATAATGGAATACTATATACCAATTAGATTGAGCAAATTGCAAGTGCATACATCAATATGGAAAAATCTCATAAACATAATGTTGAGCAAAAGAAGCCAGACACAATCATATTTTATGATTCCATTTATATAAAGTACTAAGATGGCAAAAATATCCTAAGCTATCAGAATACTAGTTGCCCTTGAGGGGGTAATGACCAGAAGGGGTATGTAGGAGTCCCTGGGGTATTGCAAATGATCTGGGTACTGGCGGTGCCAGCAGGTGAAAATTAATTGCAGTGTGCACTTTTCTCTAAGTATGTTACACTTCAATAAAAAGATTTCAGGGAAGCAGACTTGGCCCAGTGGTTGGGGCATCCATCTACCACATACGAGGTCCGCGGTTCAAACCCCGGGCCTCCTTGACCCGTGTGGAGCTGGCCCATGCGCAGTGCTGATGCGTGCAAGGAGTGCCCTGCCATGCAGGGGTGTCCCCGTGTAGGGGAGCCCCACGCGTGAGGAGTGCACCCCGTAAGGAGAGCCGCCCAGCGCGAAAGAAAGTGCAGCCTGCCCAGGAATGGCTCTGCCCACACGAAGAGCTGACATGGCAAGATAAAGCAACAAAAAGAAACACAGATTCTCATGCCGCTGCCAACAGAAGCACAACAAAAACAAGAACACACAGCAATGGACACAAAGAACAGACAACGAGGGGTGGGGAGGGGAGAGAAATAAATAAAATAAATCTTAAAAAAGAAATCGCTGCATTCTGAGGTAACTAGTTGTTCGGGTGAACCAAACCCACCAAATCCAAAGCAACCACGTAAAATAGTTTCCACAGCAGAGTCTTCAGCATCTTGTTGAAGTTGAGGAAGACTTTCAAACAATGAAGATCGTTTCAAAAAGCTGGAGGGTACTTGGGATGCAGTTCATAAGAAAGCTTCATTTCATGCCACCTAAAAACTTGCTTTTTTTTGGACCTGGCAGATTGGTAGGCGCCAACTTGGGAATCAACATCCACCACAACAAAGACAGAAAAGTTTGGCTCAAGTAGCTCAACAGCCAGGGTGTCTACCAGAGGCTGCTGGGTGAGCTGTACAGGTTTCTGAACAAGAGGAACCAACTCGACTTTCAAACAAGTTGTGCTGAGGTGGTTGTTCATAAGCTGAACCAACCGGCCACCCCTGTCCCTCTCTCAGATGATCTGGAGGATGACTGTTGTGTGGGTTCCGGAGGGCCTGAGCTGAAGTTGTGTGCGCTGCGCCTGAGCAGCAGCGCCCAGAGCCGCATTCTCGAGGTGGCAGGCAAGGTGTTCATTGTCTACCAGCTGGTCCTGGACTCCTCCAAGGGCTGCAGCACCGTCCTGCTGTCCGGTCCCTGCAAGGGCCAGAGGGGAGGGTGGGTGTATACAGGCATGTGGGCAAGGTTCAGGGAACCCATACCAAACCCTACCTAACCCTACTTCCACACCAAGGGCCGAAAGTTCAGTACACCAGAGCCAGAAGAACAAGTCACTGGCTACAAAAACTAGCCCCAGATCCTGCCCTGTTAATAAAACGATTTTGGGGAAGTGGATGTAGCTCAAGTGATGGGGCTCCCGTCTACCATATGGGAGGTGCTGGGTTTGATTCTTGGGGCCTCCTGGTGAAGGCAAACTGGCCCACACTGTAGAGAGCTGACGGCCTGCAGTACTGATTCTGATGGCCCACAGTGTGGAAAGCTGGCACAAGATGATGCAACAAAGGAGATACAGAGGAGAGACTGTGAGAGAAGCAGGAGACCAAGGAGCTGAGGTGGCTCAAGCAAGTGGGTGCCTCTCTCCCACGTTGGAGGTCCCAGGAATGGTTCCCAGTGCCTCCTAAAGAGAAAATGAGACGAGAAGTCAAGTAGACATAGAAGAACGTGCAGCGAATGACCAGACAGCAAGCGCGGGGAGTGGGGGATAAATAAAAAATAAACACAACAATTTTGGATGCTGAAAAAAAGGGTAGGAGGACAGGGGAAGATTGCCCTGCTCTCCCACTGCATTTGAATCTGTTAGGAATCCAGGTAAACCACTTTGTTAGGTTTGTGTGTATGTGCATGTGTATCTGTTATTTCCTGTTTGAATCTAAATCTAAGCTCCCCCATCATCAAGATCTTCAGTCAGATGAGTTAGCAGGATAGTGCATACAAAGTCTATTCTGTGAAGAACTGTCTTAATTTCCTGAGGCGGCCATACCCAATAGTGGGTGGCTTAAAACAGCAGAAATGTATCTCTTACTTTTCCAGAAACTGGAAATCCAAAATCAAGTAGTCATTGGGGCCATGCTCTCTCTGAAGGCTCTAGCAAAGAATCCACCCTTACCTCTTCCTAGCCTCTGGCGTTTGTAAGCAATCGTTGGCATTTCTTGGTTTGAAGCTCCAATTTCTGCCTCCGTCTTCACATCTTTCTTTATGTGTGTCTGTCTGTCTGAGTCTCCAAATCTCCCTCTCCTTAAGGGACATTGGATTTAAGGGCCATCCTATTCCAATATTCCAATATGACCTCATCTTAACTTGACTTATTTTAACTTACCTGCAAAAGCCTTATTTCCAAATAAGGTCACATTCACAGATACCAGGGATTAGGACTTCAACATATCTTTTTTGGAGGCCTGGTAAACCCACAACAGGTATAGCACAATCTCCTCAGAGAGAACTCTTCCTAAAGAAAGAGGGAATCAGAGAGAATAAGTATGCGTGAAGGAGAAACATCGTGATTTCAAGCAGTTTAGTGGCAGCCACTCAGCTTGGTGTCAGCCCAGGCTCCCCATATATTCTGTCCTGTGGGGACAAAGACCAAAAAGAGCTATTTCAATTCAAACCAACCAACAAATGCCTTTGCAGGATATTGAGAGAATATCTTCATTGAGAGAATATAAACAACACTACCCTTACCCTCTAATAACAGAGTAAAACCTAAAAGGGGGGCAAGAGATGTTCTCACCCCACTTTGCACTGCACTTCACCAGAGGTGCTTGGCTAGAGGCAGTGGTCCACCTGGCAGCAGTGTCCATGGACATAACGTTGTATTTGAACAAACCCTCTCATAAGGACCCAGGAGAACTTCCCTGGAGACTTTCAGAAATACTTAATATGTGGAGCGTGGAGGATTTCCAGGGGACTGGGATCCTGCATTAGCAGGAAAGGGCAAGTGCCAGTGAAATATGAGATACAGAAGTACAGTATTTGATACTTGTGTTGCTTTACAATAAAATCAAGTTCACAAAATCACCCTATGAACTTACAGTTTGAATGCCTTTACAAAGAAAGACCAGTACACAAAGCTGTGGCTGGCTTGGAGGTGGTAAGGAAAACAAACTCCATGCATCCTCTAGTTATGCATGATAATTCATTGCGTCCATCCATTCCAAGGGACAGACTCTAG
The DNA here is from genome assembly GCF_030445035.2 of Dasypus novemcinctus. Classification (NCBI taxonomy): domain Eukaryota; kingdom Metazoa; phylum Chordata; class Mammalia; order Cingulata; family Dasypodidae; genus Dasypus; species Dasypus novemcinctus. Next base: position 151,010,657 of record NC_080673.1, on the reverse strand, counting down.
GTTTCTAATGGGGTGTTGCTCTTTTCCTAAAGCAAGAGCCAGCTTTGTGCTTGTCAGGGCTTCGCCACCCAACCCCAAGAGCTTGATCTGGCAGATATGCTTCAGTCCCAAACTAGTGCCAGTTTTAGCGATGATATCTCAAACCAATGTGAGTTCTGGGAGTTGCAGGGTGGAAATGGCCAAATATCCAGTATTTGTCTGCTCGGGATGTGCAGCAGGCCAGAAGGAAAATGCTACAAGTGGAGGCTTATAGATGGTGGGGCTTCAACCTTGTTAAACACTTAGTTGGGAATCTGTGGGCAAGTCTTGAGATCTCTAAGGAGAATTTTATTTTCGTTTTAAGAAAATATAAGTAAAAACTATTTTGCCATTTTCTTTTTTGGTCTGCCTTACTAACATGCTGCTTCATAGAATCCATTTATACCTCCCCCAAACACTCATCAGCAGGCAGGAAGTCTCCTGCCATCCCAAACATTCTACTTGTGTTGCTTTTTCAGACTGTTAGTGTGTAGCCCCTGCTCAGACTGTCAAAGAGGGAGGGAGACCGAGGGACACCTGGCATCTCTGGAGCCTTGGGTTTGGCGTTGAAGTAGTAGAGGGCATTGCAATAGAAAGCCTGGGGGTGGAGTGCAGGGCTGACAGCCAGGATTGGACTTTCAGTGCTAAGGTGGGGAGGTTGGCCAGTTTATTGCTGAAGACACCTGCTTTACTTGCTGGGAGCCTGTCTGGCTCTTTAAACACTGAACCTAAGTGATTTGGGGTTTTGATTTTGATTTTTTTTTGTTTTAACATAGTTATTTGTTTTGGGCTCCAGCTTCCTGCAGTAGCAGTTTCTGTCAGACCAGTTTGTTATAAAAGCACTTTGAGTAAACACAAGAGGCCAGGAAGAAAAAACAGAGGAGCTTTAAAAAAATTTTTTTTAAGTTTTGTTTTTACAAAACTGAGTTTTGGTTCTTACTCAGGGTTAAATAAAGTTCTCATGATAGAGAATGCCCATTAATTAAGAAGGGGCTTCAGAAAAGAAACAGCAATAGCCTTGGAATTATAGACCCAACCCTGTAGCATCGGGGATGTTTCACTACATCTGTGGACTTTAAAACACCAAAAAAGAAAACACAGGACAGTTGGGCCTCTTGTTATATATTAGCTATTTCCCTCAAAAATTAGGTGAAAACATATTTGATTGACTCTTACTCAAAATGCAGTAGGTGAGTTCACTAAAGGATTCTGACCAAGAAAAGTTTAGTAAAGGAAAGCCCTTGAAACACCAGGTGTCACTCGGTCTCCCTCCTTCTTTGACACTCTGAGCGGGGCCTTCATACTAACAGGCTGAAAAAGCAAGGAAAGGCCCCTGAAGGGTGAGGCAAGTAAGGGGAAATCAAAGAACTTGGTAATCCAGATTTTTAAAAAAATTTTTTTTTTGAGGTACCAGGCCAGGGATTGAACCTGGGGCCTTGTATGGGGGAAGCTGGCACTCAACCATTGCGACACATTGTCTTCCCTGAGTTGGTTTCTTCATTTGTTTTTAGGAGGCACCAAAAAATCCATGATGAACAAATTATCCAAATTTTAAGGATCTATCCCTACCCCATTCTTCTCTGAAATTTCTGTACCTGGGATTACTTTAAGTTGAGTTAAGCCCACTTCATCTCTGAGAGAGAAATGAGGGAAAATGTACAGGTAACAACTCCGATGATGTCACCATCACTCACCACTTTGCTAAAAAATGACCCCATCCTTTTGTCTGCACTGCAAGTAACCCCTTTAAAGACTGCTCGTGTATTAAATGGCTTTGTGTGGGTTTTGATTGCATGTTCTTAATATATCTGTCAGTATTGCCTGGTTTAAGTTGAAAGCCTCTGGGAGACAGAGTTTCAAATGAAGTTTATGTTGGCCCTCACAAATAGATAGATGAGATGGGCGATGGGATGTTGGTTGGTGGTGTCCTAGTTATCGTAAGAAATAGAGTAGAATTGTTTTCATCAAACCTGAATGCAGCCCTGCTGTGTAATGAAGCAGTGGGGGTTAAATCCATTTGACCATACGTGTGAAAATAAATATACAGCTCGAGCAGCTGTGCTACCAGTAAGCTTTCTGCCATGTTTCAAAACACTGAAAATAGCAGAGATATCAGGCCCCAGGCAAGATGTTCTGTTCTTCTGCAGCTGAGAGGATGACAAGCAACTCCAAATGTTTTGCTGTGGTCGTTATGGTACCTTCTGAAACCATCCATGTCTTCAACGTGGTGTCTCATACTGTTAGGGATTGGCCCATGCCCCCGCTAAAATTTAGGCATGTTCAGGCCCCAACCCCCTGTCCTGCAGGTGTGACTCCATTAGTAAATAGACCTTTGAAGATGTTATTTAAGTGTGTCCAAGCTGAATGAAGGTGGGTCTTAAGCCATTATAGCTGAAGCAAAGGTAATTAGATGCAGAAGAGAAGCAATAGCCAGAAGCTGCAAGTCAATGGAACCTGAAGGAGAAAGGAGAATGCTTTCATGTACATTGCCATGTGATGGAAAAGCTAAGGAATCCCCAAGATTTCTGGCCAGCCAGAAGATACCCACCTCAAGAGGAAGCAAGACTTCTAGCTTCTAAAACTGCAAGCCAATATATTCCTGTTGTTAAGTCAATCCATTGTATGATATTTGTTTTAGCAGCCAGAAAACAAAACACATGCCTACTCCCCAACATTATTATTCACCATCTTTCATGCTGGTTGAGGAAGCAATATAATCAGATTTTTGTACTAGTACTTTATAAAGGGGACAGGAGGTTGCACTGGGATTGTGAGCACGGGCCAACATTGAAAAACAGTGGAATAAAATATTGCATGTGAAAGCATGTTGTGCACTGCCTGGGAGATCACAGCTGCATCATGAGTGCTCGCTACATCTGGGTGAAGGCAGGTTTTCGGTAATGAGAAGCAAGGAGGTCCCAATCTCCTTTTACAAAGAATACCACTTCTTAGTTTGTTTTCTTTCTTTCCTTTCTTTAAACCAGAGTTCTCAAAAGCAGCAATATCAGTAGACTTATTTTCTTTTTCATTTCCAGGTCAGCACTGGAGGTGCTAATGAATATAAATAAAAATGGTCTATTCAACAAAATTAATTTATGTGATAGCAGTCAGAATAACGGATAACTTCAGGTGGTGAAAAGTGTGTATGTGTGTGTAAATTCACCAGGCCACCAAGCAATACACTAAAATTTGCACTTTACTGTATGTAGATTGTACCTCGATTTCTTTTTTTTAAGAAATGGGCTATATGGAACAAGCTACTTGATACTGAGTTACAAAGTCTTTCCTCCTACTCTTAGTCATCACCTAAAACTCCAATTTGTAATCCACTTGATAGGAGTTAAAAAATAATGATTACAGGCTCACAGGAAGTTGCAAAAAGTATGTAGGAGGATGCCATGAATCCCTCCTCCTTCCTCCCCCATTTTCAGCCTCTTGCATAATCATAGCAACAATATCAAAACCATGAAATTTACATGGGTTCAATTCCTAGAGCGTATTCATATTTCAACAGTTATACACACACTCATTTGTGGATTTGTTATGTTTTTTTTTAAAGATTTATTTATTTATTTCTCTCCCCTTCCCCACCCCCAGTTGTCTGCTCTCTGTGTCCATTCTCTGTGTGTTCTTCTGTGTCCACTTGTATTCAGTGGCACCTGGAATTCATGTTTTATCTTGTTGCCTTGTCTTGCTGCATCAGCTCTCCCTGTGTGCAGCGCCATTCCTGGGCAGGCTGAACTTTTTTCATGCTGGGAGGCTCTCCTTATGGGGCGCACTCCTTGTGCGTGGGGCTGGCTCCCCTACGTGGGGACACCCCTGTGTGGCATGGCAGTCCTTGCGTGCATTAGCACTGCGCATGGGCCAGCTTATCACATGGGTCAGGAGGCCCTGGGTTTGAACCTTGGACCTCCTATGTGGTAGGCAGACACCCTATCTGTTGGGCCAAATCTGCTTCCCTCATGTGTGTATTTGTGTGTCCATATATTTATGTACTTTTATCGTATGTGTAGGTTCAGGTAACCATAGCCACAATCAAGATACAGAACTGTTCCATCACCACAACATTTCAACAGATGAAATAATAGTATTTCCAGACCTCTTCCATCTCCCCCAAAAGAGGGGATCCCTTGATTTATTTCCTCTTCTTTAGTATGCTGAGTGAGGATTGGGGAAATGAACAGGGGACTTCTTGCTTCCCCTGATGACTGTTATTGACCCAGGAGAGGGAGGGCATGTACCCAGTTGCTATGATTATGCAAGTGGCCCACTCACACTGAATCCAGGGTTGGGAGAGACATTTTCTCTTTCTCATCCTGTCTCTCCCTTGCACTGCTTTGTTTCTACAGCTGAACCTCAAGAAGGCAGTACTGTAGCTCTGATGCTCTGAGCAGGTGTGGCAGTTTGAAATTATTTTATGAATCCCAAAAAGAGGAATATTGTGTTGTAAATTAATCTATTCCTCTGGATATGATACCCTTGATTGTGTTAAATTTGTTTGCAGGCCTTTTATTAGATCATTTGATAAGATTGCTTTAGGACTTTTGGATCAGTGAGGCGTGACTCAGGTTGAGTTCCTGTCCCCTTGCTGGGACTGATATAAATGGATTCACATAGACAGAGGAAGAAAAAGGGAACGGCCATGTTTGATTCTGCCATGTGAGAGGAAAGACTCCAATTTTGCCCACAGTGGAGCTGCAAGAACAGAAACCCTAAGAGACAAACCCTATGCCAGGAGAGAGAGGACTACAGTATCACTTAAGCACAAAGCCCCAAAAGGCTGGGCCCATGGAGAAACTCAACAGGACATGGTGAGCCCAGAGGGGACAGTTGAAACCTCCACAGAGATCAGCAGCCATCTTGCTTTCACGTGTCAGCAATGCCAGAATCAACAGTAGCTGATTTTGATGAGAAAGCATCTCTGCTGATGTCTCAATGTGGACATTTCATGGCCTGAGAACTGTAAGCTTTTACCCCAAATAAATCTCCATTGTAAAAGCAAACAGATTTTTTGGTACTTTGCATGGCAGCCTTTTGGCAAACTAAAACAGTAGGTATCTGACCACCCTAAGGAAAACCAACATTAGGATAAAACTTAGGACAGTTGAATAAAAAGGTGGAAAGAGGCTGAGTTCTTGATGGTGTTACTGAGAAGCTGATTGACACTGTAACTGGAACCCATCTGTATTAGCCACCCAATGATGCAAAATACCAGAAATTGGTTGGGTTTATAAAGGGTATTTATTTGGGGTAGGAGCTTACACATACCAAGACATAAAGCATAAGTTACTTCCCTCACCAAAGTCTGTTTTCACATGTTGGAGCAAGGTGGCTGCCGACATCTGTGAGGGTTCAGGCTTCCTGGGTTCCTCTGGGCTAAGCTCCTCTGTTTTCTCCATAAGGTCAGCTGTAGACTGTCAGGCAAAAGGCTCTGTCTCTCTCCCTGGGGCTCTGGCTTCAGCATCAAACTCCAACATCAAAACTCCAACAATAAGAACCCCCAACTCTGTCCTTAACCATGCCTTTTATTTGTAAGTCCCCACCCACTGAAGAGTAGGGACTCAAAGCCCTACTGGCACAAGAGGTTTACATAATTAATCAAGTAAACCTATGAATCCAATATAATCTAATATGCCCAGAGGAAAAGACTGGTTTCCAAACATAATCCAATATTTCTTTTCGGAATTCATCAATAATATCAAACTGCTCTACCATCTTATCTCTGGGCTTAACCTACTGAGAGAAAAGTAAAATCTCTTATGGTTTTAGTCAGTTTAAGTTGGGGTTTTCTGTTTCTTTCAGTCAAAAGCAAGCTAACTAAAGGGTATCTACAAAAACAAAACAAAAAACAACAAACCATAGTAAACATCACACTTAATGGTGGAAAATGAGATCTTTCCTTCTTAAGATCAGGAAAAAGAAAAGGGTATCTGCTATCATATTTTCTATTGAACATTGTACTGGAGATTCTAGCCAGAGAAGTTAATCAAGAAAAAGAAACAAAAAGCACACAGATTGGAAAGTAGGAAGTTAAACTATCTCTATTCAAAGATGACACAATCTTGTATATGGGAAATTGTAAGGAACTCATTGTCACACACACTGTAGCAGTTGGATATAATTGATGAATTCCAAAAGGAAATATTGGATTATGCTTGTAATCTGATCTGTACCTGGGCATGATTGAGTTATACTTAGGTCATTGAGCCCCCACCCCTTGGTGGGTGAGTACTCACAGATAAAAGGTATGGCAAAGAACAGAGTTGAGGGTTTTCTGATGTTAGAGTTTTGATGTTGGAGTTTGATGCCGAAGACTTAAACTGGAGCCCCGGGAGGTCAGCATGCAGAGTAAAGAGAAGCCAGCCCCAGGACTGAAGGAATTTTGAATCCAGAGAAAAGCAAGCCTCAGGATCATGGGAACCCAGGAAGCCTGAACCCTTACAGTAGTTGGCAGCCATCTTGCTCCAAATAGACTTTGGTGAGGGAAGTAACTGATGCTTTATGTCCTGGTATGTGTAAGCTCCTACCCCAAATAAATACCCTTTATAAAAACCAACCAATTTCTGGTATTTTGTATCAGTACTCCTTTGGTTGACTAATGCATACAACCACACACAAAATATATGAGAACTAATAAACGAGTTCAGCAAAGTTGCAGGAGGAAATATCAATATATAAAATCAATTGCATTTCTATAGACTTGCAATAAGCAATCCAAAAAATGAAATTAAGAAAACAATTCCATTTACAATAGCCTCAAAAAATAAAATATTTAGGTATAAATTTAACAAAAGCAGTGCAAGACTTCTATATTGAAAACTAAAATATTGTTGAAAGAATTAAGGGGACTCTAAATAAATGACAAGACATCTGTTTTCATGGATTGGAAGCCTTAATATTTTTAAGATGGCAATATTGTGTGATTGTTCCTCTGAGTCAACCCACTCCCTATCAAAATCCCAGCCTTTTTGCAGAAATTGATAAGCTAATACTAAAATTGATATGGACATACAAAGGATTCAGAATAGTGAAAATAATCTTGAAAAAGAACATAATTAGAGACTCACACTTCTTGATTTTAAAACTTGCCACAGAACTACAATAATTAAGACCATGAGGACTGGCACTCTCTTTATCCAATATGATGAAAAGAATAAAATTGAGAGTGCAGAAACAAGCCCAGAATCCAGAGATATGATCGATTGATTTTGTCAAGGGTGCCAAGACAATTCAATGGGGCAAGAATAGTCTTTTCAACAAATGGTACTAGACTAACTGGATATCCACACACAAAAGAACAAATTTGGTTCCCTACCTCATACTATATACAAAAATTTACTCAAAATTAGTTAAAGAAATGAAATTCTGACATATGCTACAACATGGATGAACCTGGATGACATCACATTGAGTGAAACAAGTCAGGCACAAAAGGACAATTTTTGTATGATTTCACTTAGAGAAAATGACTAGAATAAACAAATTCACAGAGACAGAAAATAGATCGCAAGGTATTAGGGGCTGGAGGAAGGGAATACAGAGTTATTGCTTATTGGGTATGAAGTTTCTATTTGGGATGATAAAAAAAAGTTTAGGTAGCAGGTGATGTTGATGGTAGCACAACATTGTATAAGTAATTAATACCACTGAATTGTACAAGCAAAAGTGGTTAGAATGTCAAATTTTATGTTTTATATATGCCACTATAATAATAAACAGAACAAAACAATAGATTGTGTAAAGTCCCATTTTGGGCTACTAAATTGTTGCATACAGAATTTAAAAGAATCTTGTCAAAAAATGATTACTTTGGGTAAATATTACAGAAATCTGCAAGTCCCTTTGCACACACATACACACATAAATCTTATATTAATATAAACTACATGACTAGATACCTAGACCTTAAGACTTTCCACTACAGAAGGCCACATTTTCCTCTAATTGCCCAAAACCTTTGTTTTGCTTGCCTTTAAAACGTCTAATCTTTTATCATGTTTTCCAAATCCAGTGTCATGAGAAATCCCTGGAAAATGTTGATATGCTTTAAAAATCTGTCCTGGTTAGCCTGTGTCTCCTCAGCAGTTATCCATCGATCTCAGAGCCTTCCATCTCTAAACCATCCAGGACTGTCATTTGCTCTGCCTCAACCCTCCCCTGGAACTTTCTAAAATGACTTTCCTCAGGTCGCTGCTCCATCCTCTTGTACTGCTTCATTCCATCCAGACATTGACTCTTCCTTTATTTTCGCACAATGCTGAAACCAGACTGTAAATGACGATTTTCTAGAAGCTCATGATATAACCTAATGTAACCTAACCTAAACTAAGCCTAGAACCCTCCACAGGAATCATTTGTGGAACACAACTTTGCTTAAATCCCAGCCTACTATTATATTTTGAGATCAAAGGTCACTTCTTCCCTCACCCCATGAGAAAGCCTTTGTGTAACATCTTCTCTTCCTCAAGGTCAGGCTCAAATAGAGGAAGAAATTGCCCACTCATGCTAGTATAAGGCTCCCTGCTATCAACTTCATCTACTATTCCAGAGTCTGCCTCATCCCAGAATTATGTAGCAGAAATGTCCCATCCCTGAACAAAAGGCCAACCTTCCCTATGGCCTTAACTGGGCAAATAATTTCTCAAGAGGTTTAGGTAATTCAGTATTCCATACGGTTTCTAGTCTAGCACAGGTCAAGCATAGCAAACCCAATCCAGTTTATTTTTTGGAAGCTCCTTGAACTTAAGAGGACAGCCTCCCAGCTCTTATCAGGGTCTTGTCTTTTGATCTTCTTTGAGTCACTATTTGCACAGCACATACACATGCCTACCTTTACTGAGGCTAAGAAATAACACACTGTCTAGAAGTTATAGATTATCAGGCAGGACCATGTAGCTCCTTGAGGCCAAACATCTTAAACCTTTCCATGCCTCCATGTCCCCTGGCACTCTACCCAGGATAATACATCCTGGAGTTACACCTTGTGTAGTCAGTCCCCTCTCACACAATATCTAGTCTAGCCTAGTGACTAGCTTATCCCATAGGATGTGGCAGAAGTAACACTGTACCAGTTCTAGGCCTCTGGGATATTTAATTAATCACCAAACTCTTAACCCTCTCAAAGAAGATAAGGTTTATTCTGTCCACCCATCTCCAGGTTGATAAGATTTGTTTTCATAACTTCAGTATCACTTAATGAAGATTACTGTGGCCCTGAACTCTTCTAAACTTAAAAAATGCGCATATTTCTACTTACACATTTTGTATGATCTATGTAACTTCTTTAAAAAATCTATTAAAATTTTTTAAAAAAGAAACCTGAAAAAAAAAAAAATACTAGCTACATCTCTGCAAAGAGAGAGGCGTGAATGAAGTTCCTTATTGATAAATGGTCATAAATGTAGGTGATGCTGCCATCACAAAATCAAAGGCAGCTTCTGCTTTTGAGCTTTTGGGAGCCCTGAGCCACCATATAAGAAGTCCAGCTACACTACTAGAGAGACCACACAGAGGGAAAGAGAGAGCCCCAGCCTCTCCTCCAAGGTACCGGCTATACCAATGACGCTATTTTGGAGGCTCCAGCCAAGCCACTATCTGACTGTAGCCACAAAAAAGGCCCCAAAGCACTATGTTTTGGAGTATATTGCTAGGCAGATGTAGATAGTAAAAACAGGGTGTTGACCTATATTAAATTCACAGACAAAAAGGATAATAAAGCCCAATGGTTAACTTCCTACTTTTCATCTCTTATTTACATAAAGTTGTAAAATTATATTTCTTTCCCTGTTGATATTTCAAATATGTTAGGGCCAGTTTATAGTTAGGACTCAAGTGCAAAGTATCATCACTTTCTTATCCCTTTAGTGGCCTCATCATAAGCTCAAAGGCTTCACAGGATACTTTAGCTCTGAAGTTAGGACAATGAAAACTCTTTCCTCCTTTTCTGCCTCACTCCAGGAGTCATTGCTTTTCACCATTACAGTAAGTGAGTTAATTCAATTAAGGGAACTTAGTTTTGAAAAGCATGCAATACAGTAAAAGTTTTGCATGCACACATAAATGTTTTGCAACTGTTAAAAAAGAAAGCAGAAAGTAAGGAGAATTGGGGGAAAGGAAGGAAGAAGGGAGGAAATGAGAGAGAGAAGAAAAGCAGAGAAAAGAAACAAAAAGAAAGAAAATACACAGAGCGATGAAATTTGAAAATATTCAGCTGAATATTTGGGTATGTAATAAAATATAAATGTAGTAAAATGTAATATATTATACACATTGATCTAAATTAAAATTTCTTCTAGTCTGACCTCACAGCATGGCATTAGGTATCTTGACTTGAAAGAGAAATCATTACTGGGGCAATAGTTACATTGTGTGGCTATCTTACCTAAAATATGTCCTTGCAACAGAGCAAGAGGATAGTATTTTATCTCTACTTACCCGAATAAATACAAGTATAATCAATTCCCAATTACCCAAAAGCAGTATCAAGGTTATATCACATGTTCGGACGAATCATCTTCTACACTAAATTAGCTCCTTCTCCCCATGCCCCGAGTCCATTATCATGGTCTTCATAATGGTCTTCTACAACTGGCCTTTGATTGGCAAGGTCTCTAGGAAGATAATTTATATCTATTCATTCAATCATCCATTCATTCAACAAATATACAATGAGTACCTACTGTAGGAGAGGCACTAGCTTCAAAACACTCATAACAAGGTGAAAACTCAACTCTAGCTGATCTTTCACTGTTGCAACAATTACAGAATGTTTTGTAGTTTATAAGGTCTATTCACACATGTTACCTCCTCTAGTATATTAAATTGGTCTGTTTTAATTTCCTGAGCTGCTCAAGCAAATACCTTGCAAAAGGATACCTTAAACAATGGGAATTTAATGGCTCACAGTTTTGAGGTCAGGAAAAAACCCAAACCATGGCATCATCATCAAGGCTAGGCTTTCCCCCTAAGACTGTGTTGTTCTGGGCTGGCAGCTGGTGGTCCTCGGTCCTCAGTCCCTCTGTCCTGTGGCAATGCACACGGCGGCCTCTCCTGGTCTCTCCCTTCTCTTCTGTGTTCAGTTGACCTTTGGCTTCTTGCTTCACGTGGCTTCATCTCTGTCTGAATTCCATTCTGCTTACAAAGGACTCTGCTAACAGGATTCAGACCCATCCTGAACAAGGGGGGCCACAACTTAGCTGAAATAACCTCATCAGAAAGGTCTTATACGTAATGTGTTCACACCCACAGGAATGGATTAAGTTTCAGAACATGTTTTTCCAGGGTTCATACAGCTCTAAACCACCACACCGAACTTTCTCCAAGAGGATAAAGCTCATTTCACTCATCCATCATTAGTTAATAAGACTTTTTTCACAGCTTCTGCACTGTTTAATGGGGTTTATTGTGACCCCACACTATTTCAAATATAAAGAAGGATAGTGAGCGCCCTCTCAGTAAGAAGCAGAGTGGGCATCACCATCCCAAAAGCCTCAAGATTGGGAAATGAACAATGGACTGAAGTAGATTTGTTATTATTCTACTATAGACTTGTTATTATTCTAGCAATGGAAGAATGTTTATCACTGATATAAAGACAGTGGCCACCAGAGTCTCTGAGGGATGGGACAGGGAAGAACAGGTATAATATGGAGGCATTTTCAGGATATTGGAATTGTCCTGCATGACATTGCAGTGATGGATACGGGCCATTGTTTATTTTGTCATAACCTACAAAATTGTGTGGGACATAGTGTAAACTAAAATGTAAACTTTAGTCCATGGTTAGTAGCAATGCTTCAATATGTATTCATCAATTATAACAAATGTACCACACTAATGAAGGATGATGTTAATGTGGGAGAGTGGGAAGGGGAGGAAATAGGGCATATGGGAATCCCTTATGTTTTTTATGTAACATTTACGTAATCTAAAGCTTCTTTAAAAATTAAAAAAAATAATAAAAAAAAAGGAATGATAGTGACATCTTTGCAAAGACAGAGGCATAATAGAAACTTCTTGTAGATAAGTGGTCACAAATGTAGAAGATGACGCCATCACAAAATCACCATTTATAAATAATACAATACACTTGAAAACTAAGTGCATCTCTCAATAACAGGAATGACTCAAGCTGGCATAGAAAAATAAATGACCAGTGTGTTATGATAATAAGTGCTTTATAAATACCTATTTATGTCCGATGAAACTTAGGTGGAAAATATGGGGAGCAGGACATAAAGCTTCTTTCTTCAGTTCCTGAGTACTTCTCAGAATCTTCTCACAAGGTGATCAGTTTTATACTCCATGCCTTTAGGGCAAAGTCCAAATTTCCTTGGCTGGACCTGCTAAATTATTGAATAAACTCAGGCAAATGATAATACTAAATATTTCATTACTAACATTTTGAACACATGGCAGTATTTTCTAAAAACAGTTGAATTCTACAAGCTGCAGGACTAAGAAAATTATTCAGAGGATAGTGTAGTGCGGTCACCCCTTGGGCTGAAGTGTGGTTTGCTGGCCTGGCGGGGGAGCGGCCGCGGTAGGCCAAGCCGCTGCCCCCATAATAGGGTGGCTGGTCGAACTCACCGCCACCCCTGAAGGAAGCTCGGCATGGGCGCAGAGTGCCCTCGGGTCTCCCCTTCTCGGCAGCCATGCTTCCGCGGCCGCCCCTCCTCCCGGATGGCGCCACACGATGCCTTCTTTCTCCCTGCGCAGGCGCAGGGCGGAAAAATCCAGTCTGCCCTTTTCCCCTCCCCCGACAGCAGCAACAGCCAGGTGTGGGCGGAAAAATCCAGCCCGCCCTTTTCCCCTCCCCCGACAGCAGCAACAGCCAGGTGTGGGCGGAAAAATCCAGCCCGCCCTTTTCCCTTCCCCCGACAGCAGCAACAGCCAGGCGTGGGCGGGAAACTCAAGTCTGCCCTCCACCCCAGCAACAGCAGCCACCAATCCCTAAACCCTGCCCCTTCCCCCAGCAACAGCGACAGCCAATCCCTAACCACCACCCCTCCCCCGTCCAGTACCGCCCACTGACCTTTCGCCGGCAACCAATCAGAACAGGGCGTGGCTTCGACCAATCAGCCTTCCCCAGCCCCTATAAAACTGTTGCCTCTCCCTCAGTAAAGTGGACTTGCGTGTTTACCTTGTCTCCGCGGTAGTTCTTCTGCCGTGCGCCCTCCAGTCCTGAGAGCCCCCGACAAGGGCCTGGCCTCCCTTGTCCCCAGTTCGTCGCCTGCTTCTCCGGGCGACCCCTTCGTCGCCGGCTTCGCCGGGCAACCCCGTCAGCCGAACCGCGCAACCCCTTGTGAGACCGATCCCTCGTCTGCTGCCGGACCGATCCCTCGTCCCAGGTGGGACCGACCCCCCGTCCCAAGCGGGACCGACCCCTCGTCCAGAGCTGGACCGACCCCTCGTCCGCAGCCAGACCCCACCTCTACCGACCGAGCAAGCCGCCGCAGCGTAGATTTCTCACATTTAAAATGTGGGCATGAGCACTCTGGGTGCTTAAATTTGGTATCTATTTCCATACGTGAAAAATAATTTGAACACATTTGATATGCGTGGCTGAATGGCAGTAGTCATCTGAAACTTTTTCCTCAGAGGCTGTATCACGGGTGAAGAAATTTAAGATCTAGTTTTGTTTTTCAGTCCAGAGCAAAGTTAAGAAATGTTGAAAGCTATTAATTTCACAGAGGATAGAAAAATGATGAGAAAGAATATAAGAATGCCCTGTTTCTCTGTAACTTCAAAGAATCCCATAGACATAACCTCACTCATCTAAGAAAACAACCCTGCTTGTTAAATTATACATATTATATATAATTACATTATTAAGTATAATAAACTAATCTTTAGTTATCTCCTTTATGAAAAGAAAATTCAGGCCTTGGGAGAATTGGGCAAAAGTGGAAAAACCAGAAACTCATAGATCTGCTCACTTTTTGGCTCAGACTATACTCTCCATGTAACTTGAGATGCATTTCCATCCTGACCTAATTGGTTCAGGGGATTGTGAGCTCCCTCATAGTGAGAATGTACCTTCTTCATTCTCCTGATTTCCATGTCACCACTCTATGAGTCTCTTCCTACCTCTCTGGTCACTTTTCATTCTTTTTGTAGCTTCTCTTCCACTCGATACCTCCTAAGTTTTGTTACTATTGGTCCATCCTTGGCCCTTTTTTCTGTTGATGTAATTCACTTCCTCTGGGTAAATTTTCTCTCCCTTATCTTCAACTACTGACTGTATGTTGGTAAGTTTCAACTCTAAATCTCCAATTCTAACCTCACTCCTGAACTCCAGGCCTGTATATCTAACTTGCTACTGGGTGCTTCCAAATGCATGTCCTATAAATACTTTGAGTTCAGCATATCAAAAACTGAGCTCCTCATCTTCCCTGAGCACCTCTTCTTCTTCATCTTTCCCCTAGCTCAATGGTTGTCATCAACATCTATTCAAACATGGAGACCATAAAATGGAATTTTTCAATATTTCTTCCTCTCCTCCAGTCTCTCCATCTGAAAAATCAAGTCCTGGTCATCCTGCCCCTGAAATCTTTCTCACATCTTCTCTCCATTCCTACTGCTGCTTACTTCTTTTTTTTCAGATTTCCATCATTTATCTCATAGACAGTACCTCAGCCTCCTTTATTGTCCCCGTCAATTCAAGCACAAGCCCTGACTTTACCACAATGCTCCCAAAGCTGCTCTACCCTGCCAATCCTCTGTTAACAATCAGTAGTTCCCAGACCACATTATGTGGTCCCTCTCTACCAAAACTGCCTTATCTTACACCGTTCTCCTACCACTATAAATACTGCCTCATTGTATGCCACACAAACACCAAACTCCTCGTAACTCCCCAATAACTAGGACTTCCTGCCTTTGCATGTTCTACTCTTTTTGCCTACCCTGATGTCTACCTGGCAATGTCTTCAAGTTCAAGTTCCAGACTCCTCCCACAGCCCTGGTGAAAACCTTCCCTGACTCCCCAAGGCAGGCTTTGTCCTTTCTCCTCATGCCTATTGCACCATCTACACACAACTTCTACAGCGTTGACCACATCGACTGTGGCACAGGAGCATATTTTGATATATTAGCTGATCTGATTTTTTCTTTGTTATCAAGGTATAATTTGCACACAGGAAAGGCACAAATCTTGAAATTCAATGAGTTTTTATGTGTATAGCCTCATCACCAACATGAACTTTTGGAACATTTTTAGCACCTCCACAGGTTCCCTCAGGCTTTCTTACCCACCCAGATGATACCCCCTAAAGACAGCAGCAGATCTAGCTCAATGGATAGAGCATCCACCTACCACATGGAAGGTCCAATGTTCAAACCCAGGGCCTCCTGATGCATGTGATGAGCTGGCCCACGCGCAAGGAGTGCGCCAAGTAAGGAGAGTGGCCCAGCGCAAAAAAAGTGCAGCTGGCCCATTAGTGGCATCACGCACATAGAGAGCCGACACAACAAGGTGATGCAACAAAAAGAGACACAGATTTCCAGTGCCGCTGACAAGAATATAAGTGGACACAGAAGAACACCCAGCAAATGGAAACAGAGAGCAGACAACTGGGGGGGGGACGGCGCAGGGGGAAGGGGAGAGAAATTTTTAAAATAATAAACCTTAAAAAAAATACTCTATAAAATATAAAAAAATAAAGATAACCACTAATTTAACTTTTATTACCACAGATAAATGTTTTTTATCCTGCTTTTGAACTTCATATTGTTGGAATCATATCTTTTCTTCCATTAAAAAAAAAGAGCAATTTTCAAGTAACAATTCAGTGGCATTTACTATATTCATGGTGTTTTGCAACCATTACCTCTATCTAGTTTCAAAACATTTTCCTCACCCCAAAAGGAAACCCCACATCCATTAAGCAATCATTCCCCATTCCTTACTCTTCCCAGGCCCCAGCAACCATTAATCTGCTTCCTGCATTTTTCTATTTACCTATTCTGGACACTTCATAGGAATGGAATAGAATAATATGTGAATTTTTTTTTTTTTTAATTAATTTTTTTATTTTTTATTGACTTTGTAATAATATTACATTAAAAATATATATGTGAGGTCCCATTCAGCCCCACCCCCCCTCTCCCCCCCCTCCCCCCCCCAACAACACTCGTTCCCATCATCATGACACATCCATTGGATTTGGTAAGTACATCTTTGGGCACCTCTGCACCTCATATACATTGGTTCACATCATGGCCCATACTCTCCTCTATTCCATCATGTAGGCCCTGTGAGGATTTACAATGTCCGGTGATTACCTCTGAAGCACCATCCAGGGCAGCTCCATGTCCCGAAGACGCCTCCACCTCTCATCTCTTCCTGCCTTTCCCCATACCCTTTGTCCATTATGTCCACTTTTCCCAATCCAATGCCACCTCTTCTATGTGGACACTGGATTGGTTGTGTCCATTGGACCTTTATGTCAAGAGGAGGCTCAGATTCCACCTGGATGCTGGATGCAATCCTCCCATTTTCAGTTGTAATCACTCTAGGCTCCATGGTGTGGTGGTTGTCCTTCTTCACCTCCATCTTAGCTGAGTGTGGTAAGTCCAATAAATCAGATTGTAGGTGCTGGAGTCTGTTGAGGCTCAGGATCTGGCTATCACATTGTCAGTCCAGAGATTCAAATCCCCTAAATATATCTTAAACCCCAACATTAACTGCACCTCCAGCACATTAGCATGAAAGTCTTATGAAGGGAGATCCCATCTGAGTCCAGATTCATCACACATAAACACCATTTCCAAAGAGGGGCCATCTGCCCTGGTAGTTAACCCCATCGGCCATGACCATAACTCCCATGGGTCTCTTTAGCCCTCAAAGGAACCAATATCTGGGGGTTGTATCTGCTTTATCTGTCTCTCTGACTCTGCTCAGTTGTGCATGAGGGCAAACCTTCTGCCAGCCTCCAGACTCTTTTTTAGAAACTCGTAGCCATATAAACTCATTTCTCCTTTCCATTTCCCCCTTACTTTAGGTCAAACAGCATTTTAAAGTCATGGTATTTTATGTAGACATGGATATTCTGTTGCTCCGCATTGAACCTTCCGTATAAGGTCATTTTCCAGTTGCATCATCAGTTGGTAGTTGATAGTGGTCCCTCGTTGCCAGGGAGGCTCATCCCCGGGTGTCATGTCCCACGCTGGGGGGAAGGCATTGCATTTACATGCTGAGTTTGGCTTCGAGACTGGCCACATTTGAGTAACATGAAGGCTGACAGAAGGAAATTCCCAGGCACAAAGTTGCTCTAGGCCTTGTTATTATTTTGGGTTTATCAGCTCACAAGCATAGTCATTAGTATCAGGGGCTCACTGTTGAACCCTCACTCCCTCCCGGTCCCCACCACTGTACCTGGGAGACTGTCGCTGCTCCCCTAGGGACCACGACAGAGCACCACTGGCCAGGAACCCAGTACCCCCCCTACTGTGGTTTTTAATTGTTGCCACTATGAGTATATCCAAACATTACCATGCACCCTGGACATATGTTCTGTACAGCTCCCTGTCAGTCATATATCATCTGTCATTGGTATCCCATACCAGTATCCCTCCATTGCCATTGTTGAAACACTCTGTGATCCAGAACTCCCCGAAATTTGAAGCCCAATATAATGTCATGGTCCCTTACTAGGGAATGGCATATAGCGATGAGTTTAAGGGATAGATAAAGAACTTGGATAAAGTTAGATAAAGAACTTAGATAAAGAATGTTGACTTGAAAAAATTCCACATCCTATTTTTTTTCTTTTTTTTTTTTTTTTCCCCCCCCCCCCCCCCCAATTATTCAGCTTTTCTTCACAGGAGTCCTAGACCACAGCAATGTATATATATAATATACAGCACTCCCACACATCCACCAGAAAACCTTTTCCCTTCCACAGTGATACTCTTACGCCCTATTCATATCATATTTACTTAAAGTGATGTACAGAGTCTGAGACATTAGCTTTCTAACAAGGTGACATCTGTGTTTACATTATGGTGCATACTTTAGGATACACAGTTCTTTACATTTTTAGTTATCCTATGTTTTACATTATGGTTTACATTATCAGTCTGTCATCTCCTATATGTTATGGTGTAATATTACATGTTTTATATCCATCCTTGTGTACTCTCAAGAAACTCCTCTCTTACCCCCCATTTACTTTGGTTCCACACATTTAACGTCCATTTTCCCTTCCACCTTGGTGCCCTCAGTGATAGCCAACCTCCGTTTCCTGAGGAGCCACTTCCAGAGATAGATGGAATAGTGTTCAGGGCCTAACTTGCTCAACTGCCCCAATGCCCTGGGAGCCACCCTTTCTCTCGAGGGATACAGTTCCCTCTATTGGATGGCATTAGTCCTCCCCAGGATGTGGGTCCACCCCCACTCTCACTACTTGGGTTTCTACCCCATGGTGTCACCCACTCTGGCAGAATGAGCATTTAGACATTCCCCAGGAGCCCGTCCTGCATCAGACCCTCCCCTCCGAGCATTCTAAACAGGTAACCCTCTTTATTATATTTTGATATGATTTTCTCGGCATTTTACTCTCCACCAACACCTGACCCTCTCCTGGTTCGTATGCTACCCCTCCCTCCCCCCACTTTTGGGCAACGTTACCCACCCGTCCCTCCCCAGCCACCCTCAAACCCGCAAAGCCCCAAGCAAAGGCAACCCCTTGCCCCCCTTTTATCTCTTCTTTGTGTTCATACTTACCACCATCTCGTCTTAAATTCCACCCCTGCAGACATCGGCTCATATCCTTCCTCCACCCTCCGATTTCCTGCAAGCCTATCGTTCAGTCTCTTGCTATCTAGGGCAGCTTGTTTATTTCATATCATTGAGGTCATGTAGTATTTGTCCTTCAATGTCTGGGTTGCTTCACTCAACATAAGGTTCTCAAGATTCATCCATGTTATCACATGTGTTTGTAGTGTGTTTGTTCTTATAGCCGAGTAGTATTCCATTGTGTGTATATACCACATTTTATTGATCCACTCGTCTGTTGATGGGCATTTGGGTTGATTCCAACTTTTGGCAATAGTGAACAATGCTGCTATGAACATTGGTGTACATATATTGGTTTGTGTTCTTGTTTTCAGTTCTGCTGGGTATATTCCCAGCAGTGGTATTGCTGGGTCATATGGCAAATCTATGGCTAGTTTTTTGAGAAACCGCCATACTGTTCTCCAGAATGGTTGGATCCTTCTGCATTCCCACCAGCAGTGGATGAGTGTTCCCCTTCCTTCACATCCTCTCCAGCACTTGTATTCTTCTGTTTTTTTCATAGCTGCCAATCTTATGGGTGTAAGATGGTATCTCATTGTGGTTTTGATTTGCATTTCCCTGATAGCTAGAGATTTGGAACATTTTTTCATGTGCTTTCTTGCCATTTGTATTTCTTCTTCGGAGAAGTGTCTGTTTAAGTCTTTTTCCCATTTTTTAAATGGATTGTTTATCTTTTTATTTTCAAGATGTAGGAGTTCTTTATATATGCAAGTTATAAGTTTCTTATCAGATATATGATTGCCAAATATTTTCTCCCACTGTGTGGGCTCCCTTTTTACTTTCTTGACAAACTCCTTTGAGGTGCAGAAGGCTTTAATTTTGAGGAAGTCCCATTTATCTATTAGTTCTTTTGCTGCTCGTGCTTTTGGTGAGATATTCATAAATCCATTACCTATTACAAGGTCCTGTAGATGTTTCCCTACACTGCTTTCTAAGGTTTTTATGGTCTTGGCTTTTATATTTAGGTCTTTGATCCATCTTGAGTTGATCTTTGTATAAGGTGTGAGATGGTAATCCTCTTTCATTCTTCTACATATGGCTATCCAGTTCTCCAGACACCATTTGTTGAATAGGCCACTCTCTCCCAGTTGAGAGGGTTTGGTGGCTTTATCGAATATTATGTGGTTGTATATGTGAGGTTCTATATCAGAGCTTTCAATTCGATTCCATTGGTCTATATGTCTCTCCTTATGCCAATACCATGCTGTTTTCACCACCGTAGCTTTATAGTATGTTTTGAAGTCAGGTAGTGTGATTCCTCCAATTTCGTTTTTCTTTTTCAGTATGTCTTTGGCTATTCGGGGTCTCTTTCCTTTCCAAATAAATTTCATAGTTAGTTTTTCTAGTTCCTTAAAGAAGGCTGCATTGATTTTTATTGGGATTGCATTGAATGTGTAGATCAATTTTGGTAGGATAGACATCTTAATAATGTTCAGTCTTCCTATCCATGAACAAGGAATAGTCTTCCATTTATTTAGGTCTTCTTTGATTTCCTTGAACAATCTTGTATAGTTCTCAGTGTATAAGTTCTTTACCTCTTTAGTTAAATTTATTCCTAAGTATTTGATTTTTTTATTTGCTATTGTGAATGGTATTTGTTTCTTGATTTCCTCCTGATCTTGCTCATTATTGGTGTACAGAAATGCTACTGATTTTTGCGCATTGATCTTATAACCTGCGACTTTACTAAACTCATTTATGAGTTCTAGAATCTTCGTTGTAGATCTCTCAGGGTTTTCTATGTATAGGATCATGTCATCTGCAAATAATGAAATTTTGACTTCTTCCTTTCCAATTTGAATGCCTTTTATTTCTGGTTCTTGCCTCAGTGCTCGAGCAAGTACTTCTAAGACAATGTTAAATAGGAGCGGCGACAGTGGGCATCCTTGTCTTGTTCCTGAGTTTAGAGGGAAGGAGTCTAGGATTTCTCCATTGTAAACAATATTGGCTTTAGGTTTTTCATATATACTCTTTATCATGTTCAAAAAATTTCCTTGTATTCCAATCATTTGGAGTGTTTTTATCAAGAAAGGGTGCTGTATTTTGTCAAATGCTTTTTCTGCATCAATAGATATAATCATGTGATTTTTTTCCTTCAATCTGTTTATATGGTGTATTACGTTGATTGATTTTCTTATGTTGAACCATCCTTGCATACCTGGGATGAATCCCACTTGGTCGTGGTGTATAATTCGTTTAATGTGTTGTTGAATACGATTAGCAAGTATTTTGTTAAGTATTTTTGCGTCTAGGTTCATTAGAGAAATTGGTCTGTAATTTTCCTTTCTTGTGATGTCTTTGTTTGGCTTTGGTACTAGGGTAATGTTGGCATCATAGAAGGAGTTGGGTAATGTTCTTTCTGTTTCGATGGTTTGGAATAGTTTCAGCAGGATTGGTGTCAGTTCTTTCCGGAATGTTTTATAGAATTCACCTGTGAAGCCATCTGGCCCTGGGCTCTTCTTAGTTGGGAGATTTTTAATAACTGATTCTATCTCTCTGCTTGTGATTGGTTTGTTAAGATCATCAATTTCTTCTTTTGTCAATATAGGCTGTTTATGTGTTTCTAGGAATTTGTCCATTTCCTCTAGATTGTCATTTTTGTTGGAATATAGTTTTTCAAAATATCCTCTTATGATAGTCTTTATTTCTGTGGGGTCAGTGGTGATATCGCCTTTCTCATTTCTTATTTTGTGTATTTGCATCTTCTCTCTTTTTTTCTTTGTTAGTGTTGCTAGAGGTTTGTCAATTTTGTTAATCTTCTCAAAAAACCAGCTCTTGGTCTTGTTTATCTGTTCAAGTGCTTTCTTATTTTCTATTTCATTTAGTTCTGCTCTTATCTTTGTTATTTCCTTCCTTCTTCTTCCTGTTGGGTTGCTTTGTTGTTGTTTTTCTAATTCCTTCAAATGTGCAGTTAGTTTTTCAATTTTTGCTCTTTCTTCTTTTTTGATATATGAATTTATGGCTATAAACTTCCCTCTCAGTACTGCTTTTGCTGCATCCCATAAATTTTGGTATGTTGTGTTATCATTATCATTTGTTTCAAGGTAGTCATTGATTTCTTTTGAGATTTCCTCTTTGACCCACTGTTTTTCTAAGAGTGTGTTGTTTAATTTCCAAATCGTGGTGTGAAATCTGGGCTTCTTTCCCTTGCAAATCTCCAGCTTGACTCCACTGTGGTCAGAGATAATGTTTTGTATGATTTCAATCTTTCTGAATTCGTTCAGCCTTTCTTTGTGGCCTAGCATATGATCTATCTTGGAGAATGATCCATGTGCGCTTGAGAAAAATGTATATCCTGCTGTGTTTGGGTGTAGCGATCTATATATGTCTATTAGATCGAGCTCCTCTAATATACTATTCAGATGTTTTGTTTCTTTGGTGATTCTCTTTTGAGATGTTCTGTCCAGAATTGATAGTGGTGTATTAAAATCCCCCACTATAATTGTAGATGTATCTATTCTTTCACTTAGTTTTTCCAGCGTTTGCCTGACGTATTTAGAGGCACCCTTGTTAGGGGCATAGATATTTATGATTGTTCGATCTTCTTGACAGATTTTCCCTTTGACTAAAATGTAGTATCCTTCTTTGTCTCTCACAATTGTTTCACATTTAAAGTCTATTTTGTCTGATATTAATATAGCTACTCCTGCCTTTTTTTGGTTATTGTTAGCTTGTATGATTGTTTTCCAGCCTTTCACTTTCAATCTCCATGCGTCTCTGGGTCTAAGATGTGTCTCTTGTAGACAGCATATGGATGGGTCATATTTCCTTATCCAGTGTCCCAGTCTGAATCTTTTGATAGGTGAGTTTAATCCATTGACATTCAGTGTTATTACTATCAAGGAATTATTTGTGTTAGCCATATTTTGATTGGATTTGTGTTTGTCATATTTTGTTTGTATATTTTTTTTTGTCTTTTTTGTTGTTGTTGTTGGTCTTATACTCTCCTCCAACTTTGCCTTTCCTGTTTTTTCCTTTCTTCCTGCAGAACTCCCTTTAGAATTTCTTGAAGGGGCGGTTTCTTGTTGGTATACTCTTTCAGTTTCTGTTTGTCTGCGAATATTTTGAACTCTCCATCATGTTTGAATGCTAGTTTAGCTGGATAGAGTATTCTTGGTTGGAAATTTTTTTCCTTTAGTACCTTGACTATATCATACCACTGTCTTCTTGCCTCCATGGTTTCAGAAGAGAAATCAGCACTTAATCTAATTGAGCTTCCCTTGTATGTGATGGTTTTCTTTTCTCTTGCTGCTTTTAGGATTTTCTCTTTGTCTTGAGCCTTGGATAATTTGATAAGTATATGTCTTGGGGTGGGCCTGTTGGGGTTTATGACTTGTGGAGTGCGCTGTGCTTCTTGGATATGTACATCTGTCTCTTTCAGTAGATTTGGGAAGTTTTCAGCCATTATTTCCTGCAACACTCTTTCTGACCCCTTTCCCTTCTCTTCACCTTCTGGAATGCCTATAATACGTATGTTTGAGCGTTTTGCATTGTCATTCAGGTCCCTAAATCCTAATTGGATTTTTTCTATCTTCTTATTGACCCCTTCTACTATCTGTTTGATTTCTGATGTACTGTCTTCCACATCACTAATTCTCTGCTCTGTCTCTTCTAGTCTGCTGATATTTGCTGCAAGTGTATTTTTGATTTCTTGAACTGTGGTGTTCATTCCCATCATATCTGTTATGTTTTTGCGTATGTCTGCAATTTCCCCTCCAAGTGATGTCTTCATGTTGTTAACCTCTTTCATTACTGCATCAAATTTGTCGGTGATAAATGTTCTGAGATCTTTCATTGCTTGTGCCAAGTTTTGCTCCCCTTCGTGATTATTGGTTTGTTGATTGGATTCAGCCATGTTTTCCTGATTATTGGTTTGGTTCGTAGATTTTTGTTGCTTTCTGGTCATCTCTTTATTTTGACGAATTTAATCAGTTCCTTAGCTTCTTTGTCTGCTCTTGGAGGTTAATTAGTTGTTATTTTTGCACAGGTGTTATATCTTCTCTTTGTCACTTTTTTCTTCTTATTCTAGTTACTTGTTGTTGGTTAAGTTCACTTTAGAGGAAAGTATTAGTGTTGGGGAAAGGCAATTGTGTAAGCAAGGGAAAAGTGTAAAGTTGTATTGGTGATGTATGTTAATAAAGCAGGAATATGAGATCTGGAAGGATGGAGGTTAGATTCATGTAGATTGTATAGGGTTATAGCTGTAGGTAGAGTACCTTTTATGAAGTTGATGACTGAATTTGGGAGGAATATGGTATGAACTACACAGCTATTGTTTTCATGAGAGAGGGAAAAAGAAAAGAAAGGTAATAGTTTCAAGAGTGGATAATAGACAGAAAACAGAACAAAGGTACTAGAAATTAAGAGTTAGACACTTTGTGGATCAAAGAACGGGAGGTGGGGGGTGGAATATAGGAGAGACAGTAGATGATAGTGGATATCAAGATGCAGGGGAAGGGGGATAGTGTAGGTAGCCTAAATCAGTTCACACAGAAATGAGGCAGTGGAGGATGGGAAAACCCAGCAAATGTGAGGTGTTCCCTGTAGCACCTATTGTATACTTGAATTAAAGTAAAAATAAGTGGAAGATGAGGGACAAGAGGGAAAGAGAAAACCGAAAAAAAAAAAAAAAAAAAAACAAACTAATTATAATAAAGAAAAAAGAAAGGCAAGAAGAAAGGAAGAAAGAAAAAGAGGATGGGCAAACGGTGGGGAACAGATAGGGAGAAGAGAGATACAGGTACACACGTGTCACAATTGCAACACTATCTAAAACAACAACTTCCCCCCGCTTTGCCCTAAAACCCCCCCGTCTGTCTGCCCAAATGGGTCTGCAAGCACCTCCCTTCCCACAAACCCCCAATAGGCCGCCCAGGGCCCACGAACTCCCCAGTACTGCAGATGCTGAAAAAAAAAAAAAAAAAAAAAAAGAAATTAAGTAATATTAAAAAAACAAACAAACAAACAAACAAACAAACAAACAAACAAACAAAAAAACAGAAACCCCTCCGCAGGCCCGGCTCCTCACGCCGCCTTGGCCTGGCCTGGCTCCGCCCAGCTCCTCTCGCTACAGCGGCCCAGCCGGCTCCGGCATCCACCTCCCGCCACCGCGGCCTGGACCGGCCCTGCCCGGCTCCGTACCCGCTGCGGCCTGACCCGGGCCCGCCCGGCTCCAAGCGCTACCGCGGCCCGCAGCCGGGGCCTGAACCGGCCCCGCCCGGCTCCAAGCGCTACCGCGGCCCGCAGCCGGGGCCTGCACCGGCCCCGCCCGGCTCCAAGCGCTACCGCGGCCCGCAGCCGGGGCCTGCACCGGCCCCGCCCGGCTCCAAGCGCTACCGCGGCCCGCCGCCGGGGCCTGCACCGGCCCCGCCCGGCTCCAAGCGCTACCGCGGCCCGCCGCCGGGGCCTGCACCGGCCCCGCCCGGCTCCAAGCGGTACCGCGGCCCGCCGCCGGGGCCTGCACCGGCCCCGCCCGGCTCCAAGCGGTACCGCGGCCCGCCGCCGGGGCCTGCACCGGCCCCGCCCGGCTCCAAGCGGTACCGCGGCCCGCCGCCGGGGCCTGCACCGGCCCCGCCCGGCTCCAAGCGCTACCGCGGCCCGCCGCCGGGGCCTACACCGGCCCCGCCCGGCTCCAAGCGCTACCGCGGCCCGCCGCCGGGGCCTGCACCGGCCCCGCCCGGCTCCAAGCGCTACCGCGGCCCGCCGCCGGGGCCTGCACCGGCCCCGCCCGGCTCCAAGCGCTACCGCGGCCCGCCGCCGGGGCCTGCACCGGCCCCGCCCGGCTCCAAGCGCTACCGCGGCCCGCAGCCGGGGCCTGCACCGGCCCCGCCCGGCTCCAAGCGCTACCGCGGCCGGCAGCCGGGGCCTGCACCGGCCCCGCCCGGCTCCAAGCGCTACCGCGGCCCGCCGCCGGGGCCTGAACCGGCCCCGCCCGACTCCAAACGCTACCGCGGCCGGCCCGGCCTGGCTCAGCCCCACGAGCGGGGCTAGATGCCTCGTCTGCGCCTACCCAAGAAGGGAATCCTCTACAGGTAGCTGGGATCTCCGTGTATATTTCACAGACGAATCCTCTCTGTTACCTTCCCTCCAAATCGATGTCCAGACACCTCCGGACCAGCAAAAATCCCGAAACAATCCGGTCCCAAAGAGTCTCCAACGCCGCCCAGCCGATTCCCTGCAGAAGACTCTAACAGGGATGTTCACTCAGCCGCCATCTTGCCCCCTCCTAATATGTGAATTTTTGTATCTGGCTTCTTTCACTTGGTATAATGTTTTTGGAGTTTATCCATGATGTATGGAATCATATCTTTTTTTTTTTTTTAAGATTATTTTTAAAATTTATTTATCTCCCTCCTCCCCCCGCAATTGTCTTCTCTCTGTGTCCATTCACTGTGTGTTCTTCTGTGACCACTTCTATCCTTATCAGCGGCACCAGGAATCTGTGTTTCTTTTTGTTGCATCATCTTGCTGTGTCAGCTCTCCATGTGTGCAGCGCCATTCTTGGGCAAGCCGCACTTACTTTTGTGCTGGGTGGCTCTCCTTACATGGTGCAATCCTTGCACATGGGGCTCCCCTATGCAGGGGACACCCCTGCGTGGCAGGGCACTCCTTGTGCGCATCAGCACTGCGCATGGGCCAGCTCCACACGGGTCAAGGAGACACGGGGTTTGAACCACGGACCTCCCATGTGGTAGGCGGACGCCCTCTCCATTGGACCAAGTCCGCTTCCCAGAATCATATCTTTTTATGTCTGGCTTCTTTTGCTCAATGTGCTATCTGTAAATTTCATCTATTTTGTTGCGTGTATATGTAGTTTAAAAAAAAACTGTATAGTACTCCATTGTGTGATTATATCAGAATTTATCAATTTACTATTGATGGACATTAGGGTTTTCCAGTTTTTTAATTATTATGAATAACACTGCTATGAAAATTATTGAACATATCTTTTGGTAATGCTAAGGATTCAAGTGATATAGGTCCAGAAGTGAAATTGCTAGGCCATGAAATATGTATATGCTTAGATTTAATAGATATTGACAAGCAGTTTTCCAAATTAAACTTCCAAAAACAATATATATAATTATTAGAGATCCTTTATATCTTTAGCAGTTCTTGATATCATCAATCCCTTTTGTTTTAGCTCTCTAATGGGACTATTCGTGGATCTCATTGAGGGCTATATGACATTTTCTATTCCCAGTATCTCCTGTCACCTCTACTCGTCCCCATTCTGGCAGTATTGAGGATATTCAGTATACAGATATTCTATATCTGTTGTAGAGAAGAAATGCAGGTAAGAAAGGATAGCATTGACTGTCAGTTTTTGCTTAAAAATAGACTTTGAAACTCATGCCAGAGGCAGTAGCTTCAGAGAGGTTGTTTTTAGTCTCAAAATCCTTCCTTTTGAGCATCATTACTTGGCTTTGGAATCTCCAAGGCTACAACCCCGAAGAATTTAGGGCAGTTAAGTATTTCCATTGTCAATACATTTAGAAGAATACAAGCTCATATGAGTACACTTTCCTCACTCCTGCAAAGGTAGGGATTCTGCCCACAGTGGTAATGAGCAAGAACAACTCTAATGAGTGCCCTGCTCCAGACTAAGGCTGGAAATAGAGTGAGGGCAGTTTGGTTGGATCACCCAGAATGGAGGACACTTGTTCCTAAACACCAGTTTCATAGAATCCCCTACATCAAGCATGGTGAGTGCATAGAGTGTAAATGGTTTGAAGGTATGAAGCCAAGAGCATCTAGACAAACCCACTGACTTTCCCTTAGAGTCACATGAACAAGTGGTCAAATATTTCCCATGCCCTGAGAGAGGAATGAGGGTAACTGAGAGAGCAGGTGAGCCTGAAGCAGTCTTATGAGTACAAAGAAGGAACATGGCATGGACCTCATGAATGGAGAAACCTCATGAGGAAACAAATATCTCAGCAGAATTCAGTGGGAAAAGAAGAATAACCAAGGACCAGATAGAATGTGGCCAGTGAGCTCCAGGTACCAGCTGGTCCCCTCAGCACCATCGTCAAGGCCTTGACATAGTGCTTAGAATTGAGATGCTCCTCCAGGGTGAAGAGGAGAGGGAGGAAAGGGAACTGACAGGGAAGTCCTGATCAACTGAGGCTACATTTCTGTTGCCAGGCAGAATGGGGCTTAAGCTAAAACTTCCATTTGCTTGTATCAAAACTTAGATTAAGTTTTGTTTCTTGCACAGCTAGGGACATATGCTGTGTGGGCCACAATCGTTTTTTCGTATTCACAGACCTATATACCCACTGGACTATATACTCCTAGTGATAGGGACTGTGTTATGTCTTTTCATCTCTAACTTCCCAGCATCTATCATAGACCCTGAAATATAGGGGTCTCAAATATTTGCTTTTAATGGATTCATCCATTTGACACCCATCTAGATTTTATATCTGTGAGCTCAATCCATATAGGTAGATAGCTAGGGCTTCATATGTGTTTGGGACAGAAAGAAAGAGATAGTGGGTGGCAGCCTGTGAAAACTTCCAGTGAACACTGGAAATTATAAGGTTACAAGACTGTGGAAAACTCCTTTCAAGGCTAAGGAATCAGTAGGATGTAACTCTAAAACAAAGTCAGATAGTTTTGCCTGCTAAAAGGCCTGGATTTAGTGCATGCGGATTATACCTTTGCCTCCATTGGGTCCCAAGTGGTTTCCTGAAAATCCTCCCCACCTGTTCCTACTGGGTGACATCTGATATCCCACCATCAACACTCTGCTCCTTTAATCTGAGATGTTGATCCTTGCTAAAATGGAGGCACATGGAGGAGAAGCAATACTTGAAGTTGCTATCAGCAATGTTACTCCTTGGGGTGACCAAAAGAACTGAGAGATTTTTGTAATAAGAGGCAGTGGGATGGGGAAATGGATGTGGCTCAAGCAACTGGGTTCCCATCTACCATCTGGGAGGTCCAGGGTTCGATTCCTGGGGCCTCCTGGCAAAGGCAAGCTGGCCCGCACGGAGTTCTGGTCAGCGCAGGAGTGCTGGTCCGTGCAGAGAGTTGGAGCAGCAGATGACACAACAAAAAAGAGACACAGAGGAGAGACAATAAGAGACAAAAGATTGCGTGTTTCTCTCCCAATCTGGAAGGTCCCAAAATGGTCCCTGGTTCCACCTAAAGAGAAGACAAGCAGACACAGAAGAACACACAGAGCATACAGTGAGTGGGGGAGGGGGAATAAATAAATCTTTTTTTTAAAAAATGAGGAAAGTAACAGTGGGGGTTGGGGAAGGAGTTTTCTGAGTAGGAAAAAAGACCGAATAGAGAAGCCTAGGGTACACATTCTTTCGGCCTTTGCACTTATGCCAGGAACCTATCATACCTGTGCAAGAACAGGATCTGGTTTTGGACCTGGGAGGATTCGCCCTCCCTCACATTCGCCACTTGGCACTGTGGGAACTTTCCTGGCCTGCTCTGCAGAGGTTTTCTGTCTTGGTTGAGTTAGTTCTTATCTAAGGAAGATGAGAGCTGAGATGGGCTATAGTAGAAGTAAACCCTGAGGTGTGTGTCACCTCACCAAATTGTTTCCTGAACTTGTGATGCAGAAAACTTGTAATTATGAGACGATAGTGCATTTAAATTGGCTTGAAGAAATTATATGCATAAACCCAATTGCCAGAAGCAATGAGGTCAGATAGATTTGCTGGAGCCAAATGGATCATGTGCCCACAAGCATCCTGGAAACTTAGGTTCTCTAATGAGAAGACACTGCTGAACTTAATCTAATTACTGCAGGAAGTCGCTCTCACTCTCCAAAGTGGAGGCTGTGGCAAGCGGACTGGAAATTATACCCCGAAACTGCCTGAAAGGATTGACTCTCAGAGCAGCCCTTCTTCTCTTTTAATGGGGTCTTCTGAAGTAGGGTGAGGAGGTTTGCTTCTCTCTAGGTTCATCTCGGCTATGCTTCTGTCCTATAATTGAGTAAGTTATGTATCCACTTGGTGTAGCTTACAAATATACATCATTGATTGTAAACTGTGGAGGGAAACTTAGCGCCTCAAAATGAAATGGAGTCAGGGAGATTTAAGTGATGTAATTTACCATTTCTGCTTCCTTTTTGATCCTCACCCTTCCTGCCCAAGGGCTCTGCTGACTTCTCCACCTCTTGGCTGGCATGGCGAAATCAGTTCTGTACCAAAAGCCAAGGAAATGCTGGTTGATTCCATGTCAAGGAAACAACCTAATCATGAGTTCATCTCAGTTCACTGCGAGCAGGACTTCAGTGCTAAAGCTTGAAATGCGGTGGGTAAGTCTGCCCCCAGGGATTCTCCTTGACAGTTTTCACAGGGAGAGAAACTGGACTGGAGTGAAATGTCCCTTCACTGAACTCAAGAGACAACTGCCTGTGTTGTGGGAAACTGGCTTACCTGTTTCTTATTGTAAAAGTTACACCTGTTAAATGTAGCAGTTGTTAGATGTTACAGGTGTTCCCTATTATTGTAGATGATGTTGCAGTTCTGATAGCAAACAGCTGCTTGGTAGTTTCCAATAAAAGCCATGGGAAAACTAGGGTTGAGGCTCTCAGTTCCAGAAGCTGTGAGTCCCCTGGTCCCGGGTTTGTCTTCCCTCTTAATGTCTCTACCTTTATTTCTGTGTTGCCTCCCCTTTGAGTCAACCTATTGTGAGCTGAGTGCAGCATGCCTGTGCAAGAATAAATGAGTATGCAATAATAAATCCACACTAATGTCATGATTGAAAAAGGATTGAAAAGAAATCAATAGTCATTTGCAAAAAGAAAAATGTGGTCTATGCGCACAATGGAATATTCTTTAACCATAAAAATGTATGAAGTCCTGATACATGTGGCAACATGCATGAACCTTGAAGACATCATGTTGAGTAAAATAAGCCGGACACAAAAGGACAAATATTGTATGATCTCACTGATATGAAACAATTAGAATATGCAAACTCATAGAGTCAGAAGCTAGAATATAGGTTTTCTTTTTTTTTTTTTTTTTTGACAACACTGAAGTTTATTTCTTGATGTTTATATACCTTTTAAACATTTTCAATGCAATGGGTTACATATTAAATGAACTTAACTTTTTAGTACTTTGCTTTTATAGTTACACTTTTATCATGAAGATGTTAATTAGCAAGTATTTTACTTTAGCAGTAGAGGTAAAAGTATTTTTCACTGTAAAAATGAAAACAGAAGATTCCCAATGGAATCAAGGTAACTTTTATTACTACTACTTGAATATGCACACTGAGGTGACTTTCAGACAGGTTTCATTGCTATGAAATTACTTCTTGCTATTAATATTAATCCTAGTTTCTAGTTAATAATGGCTCTTTAGAACTAGAGCTTTTTTTTTTTTTTGCTAAAGAAATCTCATAGCCCATTTATAAAAACAAACAACAAAAATCTTTACCTCTCAGTGAACATACTCTAATAATGACTGAAGTAATAAATGCACAATTATGTCATTATGGCAAATAAAAACAAATTTTACAAGTCACAGGAATTGTATGCTTTTTAATATGTATCAATAAAGTTGATTTCTTTTTTAAAAAGAACTATTTTTTTATTGACTTTGTAATAATATTACATTAAAAATATATATATGAGGTCCCATTCAACCCCACCCCCCCCACCCCACCTCTAGAATATAGGTTTTCAAGAGCTGGAGTGGGGGTGGGAATGGGGAGTTAATGCTTATTTGGTACAGAATTTATTTGAGGTAATGGAAATGTTTTGGTAGTGGAAGGTGTTGACAGTAGCTTAATATTGTGAATGTAATTAACACTACTGAATTATACATCAAAATGTGGCTAAGAGGGGGAAACTTAACTTCTATATATTTTACTGAAATAACGTTTTTAAAAATCATCCGCAAAGCTGGGATGGTGTCTTTAAATCAAGAAAAAAGAAAACATCAGCCACTCCCCCCCAAGACAATCATATTTAAATATGTCAAACACATGTGAATGTTTAACAAGTGAGAATTTTTTTTTTCCAAGCACCTCAAAATGTTTAGCTGTTTGCTCTTTCATTTGGATTTAAGTGGTGACTTTCACAAAGTATTCAACAAAAGTTTTCTCTACTATCATTAAGGTGGGATTTGCTTTATAGACATTTTCATTCACACAGCGTGCTAGGGGTATTTTTTAATACAGTCAGGCAAATTGCACTTGAAAGGAAGATAGAAAGAAAACATCCCCAAGGTCCCTCCTTCCTTGTCCTTCCTTGTACCTGCCTTGCTTCTAAAATTATTCCCAGAGATCATTAGGCCATATTCCCTCCGGGGTGAAAGCACACTTCTAGTGAAAGAGTGCCCCCGCCCGTCACGCCTTATGCCCTATGCTCCTGGGAAGTGGATGCAGATGGGACAGAGACAAGCCAGACTCAGCTCTCCACCCTTTCTGTTTCGTTGTCTCTCTCCAGGCGTGGGGACCCCCAGACTCCAGGAAACCACTACCAGTCTGTTCCTCATTCTTACGTGCTGACAGAAATTTCTAGATGTCCGTTTACCCCTTCTTCCTTACTATTTAAATGTTTATGTTACTGCAAATGTCAATATGTTCCAATAAAGTACTAATTTTCCCAGCCTTCTGAGTGGAAAGGAACAGATAAGGGCAAAGTTTTGTCTGAGAGATGTGAGCAAAATTGTTCAATGGGGCATCGGTAAAGCTCCTTAAAAGGGGGAACTGGCTCACCTGGCAGACCCTTTTCTTCTTTCCCCTTGCCCTTTCTTGCTAACATACCTTAAGGACAAATGCACAACAACACTACGTATTACAAGGATCTATTTAAGGGCACGTCTCAGTCACAGCAGAGTGGGGTGCCTGCAGGAGGCAGGCAATGAGAGTGGTGGCTGGTGTGGAGAGAGAAAGTGCAAATTTTAATACACGAGAAGGACCCTGCACAGACTGTTGATGAGAATGTGTTTTGGAAAATGTGCCTGTTTAATTCAACTCTCCGCACCTGATGTCGTGAAGGAACAGGTGGGGAAGGAAGAAGAGAAAGACAAACAAGAACCAGCAGACCAAGTTATCATCAATAGTCAGACCAAAGTTCGCAGTACGACATCTGGGAAAAATTCATCTGGCATCAATCGACTCAGGAAACCATGACAACCCTGCGAACCTCCAACCTTCCCAATTTTGCCAGAGTCTGACTGCACTCGTGGGAGCTCTCAAATGGCCAGTGGCTGCAGCAGTCAGCGCTCTGTGGTTGCCTGAGAGGTGAATTCTCTGCGTCCAGTACCATTCCCTACAGCTGTGAACAAGAAGCCCCGGCTCTCTTGCTGGAAGGCTGCGGCTGCCGGCCTGCCCTTTTGTATTTGAAATCCAAACACTGGGGTTCCTTTCCAAATACCCTCCCCTAGGCCTTGGTCTGTCTTTACACAGCTGTCCCTTTGAGGACTCGACGGACCTAGCTTCCTGTTTAGGCTCAGCTTTCCACGGGGAAGTTTGCTGGCAGTCTGCTTCCTCGAAGCAAGCGTGCATAAAATTGAACCTCAAGCGACGTCTCCACGTCGTGAAAGATATTTGACTGAAGAGCCCCACGATAGGCGTCTACAAGAGGAGTGTGGTGGACTGTGGTGGCATTGGTGACCGGCAGGGAGCCAGGCCTCTGGGCATTCTCACCCTTGTCTCCCTGTGACTCTCGATGACCCTGTGACTGGCTTTAACCAGTGCAATGAGGCAAAGGTGATGCTGTGCCACTTTCAGGTCTAGCACTAAGAAGGCCTGGAAGCTTCTTCTGTGTTCTGGGGGAAACCAGCTGCCATGCCAACTACCCTGAGACCACCGTGCCACGAGGAAGCCCCCACTGACATTTGGGGGTGGTTTGTTATACAACACTAGATAACCAAAACAAAGAGTGACTATATTGGGATATCTTAGGGTTTGGAAATAGAAAGATTTAGGGAGAAAGTGTTCCTTCACACAAGGGAAAAGAGAGTGGTCTTTTGACAGAAGACCTCTGAACGCTTGCTTAGGGAATGTGTGATAGTTAAGTTCATGTGTACACTTGGTGAGGTTTTGGTGTCCAGTTATCTGGCCCAGCAAGCACTGGCCTGGTGGTTACTCTCAGGGTATTTTGTAGCTGGATTGGCTTCTAAATCAGGTGATTTCATCTGTAATCAAAGGGGGCTCACCCCTGACAATGTGGGCAGTCTCCTCATCCAATCAGTTGGGAGGCCTTAAAAGCCAGAACTAAGGATTTCAAAAGTCACATAAAAGAATTCCGGCCTCAGGAAACGAATTTGGCTCAACGGATAGAGAGTCCTCCTATCACATGGGAGATCCAGGGTTCAAACCCAGGGTGTCCTGTCCCACGTGCAGTGCTGATGTGCTCAAGGAGTGCCGTGCCACACAGGGGTGTCCCCGCGTAGGGGAGCCCCATGCACAAGGAGTGTGCCCTGCATGGAAAACGGCCCCATGTGAAAAGATGCCTGCCCAGGAGTGGCGCCGCACACATGGAGAGCTGATGCAGCAAGATGATGCAACAAAAGAGACACAGATTCCCAGTGCCGCTGACAAGAATGTAGGCGGATGCAGAAGAAAACACAGCAAATGGACAGAGAGCAGACAACGGGGATGGGGGGAGAGAAATAAAAATAAATAAGTAAATAAATAAATCTTTAATAAAAAGAATTTCATCCTCAACTTCAGCCAGCTTCTCTTGGAGAATTCAAGTTCCTCTTCAGCAGAGTTTCCAACTTTGGGCCTACCGTACAGAGTTTGGACTTGCCAATTGCCATGGTCACATGAGCCAAGTCCTTTCATAAACATAAGTATATATATATATATATATCCTGTCAGGTCCCTTTCTCTGGAGACCCCTGACTAATACGCTGCAGAACTTCATACGATTACTGACGTTATCCTCCTCTGTCTCCTCTTCCTCCTCCTCCTTTGAGTGTGCCATTTCTTGCCCATTGCCTGTGATTTTCCTGTGCTAGTACCATCCTCCTGTAATGCTCCCCTTCACTGCTGTGCTGTAAAATCCCACCAATGTTCCCAAACCACTGTAGAGCATACTTGCTTTTGTAAAGTTTTCCATAAATATACCAGCCCCAGTGAGAGATGATCCTTCCTTCTGAATTTAATTCCCAGAGCAATTCTTGAGTGATTTGGCAATGAGTCATTTGTAACATCATCCCTCTTGTCTTGAACTGATTTACAAATGTATTTTGATTTAGTGTTATGCTTGTTTAGTTCTAGCTTCCTGAATCATATTGTAGCTTATCAAAAACAGGAATGCATGTGTGCCCCTCAATAGAAAGACAGTAAATATCTGCTGATTTCTGTATTTCTCAGTTCTCCCCAAATCCAAGAGGCCTAATAGGTTTTCTTTTTAAAGTTTCCATGTCCTATGGAAGAGTTGTAATGACTTTAAACTTTTGCCTCTTTTACACCAGGATGACCAACCATCCCAGTTTGCCTGAGACAGAGGAAATTTTTGGGACACAGGTCCTTCTGTTTTAAAACTGGAAAAGTCTTGTGCAAACCAGGATTTGTTTACCTTACTTATATGAATTATTGCACCATCTGATTCACATGGTCCACACCCAGGGCTTCAAAAAGCAAGACTGTTGCCCAATCCTATTTTCACAAACATTTATCTTGTAGCCTATAAAGTTCAAACAGGTGGTCTCCTAAACAAGTTTCACTATCATTAAAATTAAGGGAGAGGTTTTTGAAAGCCATTTGTGCTAATTATATATTAGCATAGTAGACGTTGTTTTCATAGTAGAAGTTATAACAAGGAAGGATAAAAACTTGCTGGATTTTCTCCAACGTGGTCCTTTAGAGGGAAGCTATATGTGCCATCTAGTCTCCAGAGGGTCCACCATATTCCATCAAGCAGCAAAGAAAGTCCTGTACTTCATTCACACCTTGATTACTGTATTTATTACATTGTATTGAAATGTGCTTTTTTTTTTAAGGAGATATCAGGGATTGAACCCAGGACCTCGTACATGGGAAGCAGGCATTCAACCACTGAGCTACATCCTGTCCCCAATGAAAGCTGGCTTTGTCATTTGTTTGTTTTTAGGAGTTACCAGGGATTGAACCTGGGACCTTGCATGTGGGAAGCAGTTGCTCAACCACTTGAGCTACATCTTTTTCTTGAAATGTGCTTCTTTATGTGTCCCTCTTCACCATCCAGTACTGGGAGCTTCTCAAAGACAAGGACTTGTGTATTTATATGGCATTTATAAAATACAAATGATGTGCCAGATAGCGCTTCCTGCTCTGTACAAATGTTAATTCATTTAATTTTTGTATTGTCTTTACCAGGTAGGTGCTTTTATTTTTCACAGGTAATCTGGCTCCAAAATGTGTTTTAACCATCACACAGTCCTGCCTAGTTGCTATTTATTGTTCATCCACAACACCTCGCCCATCCCTAGCATAAGGTAAGATACTCCGTAAATATTTATTAAAGAATGAATAAATGAATGAATTCCACATGCACAACAACATTATGTCCAGGATATCCTTGAGGAGTTCTAATTTAAAACATTCTGGCATGTTTTCCAAACATGAGACAGACCATGCATGTATCAGATGATGCATCTGGATTTGGGGGAAGTCAGAAAATGTGGTCACAGTTCCCATAAGGTTATTTTTATTAATTCCATTTACTCTGATTGTATGTTCAACAATTCACTTTCTAATTGATCATTATTATTCCAAGATATCTTGATACCAGAAATGGTATGTCTTGGATAATGGGGTGTTAGATGCCGGGCACTGAAATAAAAAACCAACCCACCACCGTAAGATATGGTTTGGCACCTGGCACATAAATGTATTCCTTTTGAGTTTGGTTGCCATGAGTTGTTCTGCCAGGGGATTATCCCCTCTGAGTGAACTGAAAAAATAATTTCTGAGCCTAGCAAGCTGAAAGCCAGACCTGGGCAGGAGGACTCCACGGGTGCCCCGTGGTGTGTCCCTCTCTTGGGTGGCACTCGACAGTGCTGTACCATGATATTCTTCACCCTTGACGGCACGAAGGTGTGCACTCTTTCTTTACTGCAAAGAACACAATTACTGGGAGAAGTGAGAAAAGTAGTAGAGCATAAAGGATTTTGCTGCAAAAAACAAAGTAATGTATGCTTTGGGGAGTGTTTTACCCCTGTGAGTTAGTCTATCAGTGATTCTCAGGCGACCCTCTTAGATGACCATATCAGAAACACCTGCATATTTCTGGATCCCAACCCAGGCCTACAGAAGCAGATCTTCAGGCACAGCCTGGCCAGGTTTGTTATTTTTTATTTTCTTTCCTCTCACTATTTAATAGGACAGCCATTTAACAATGCAATTTTTTTTAGTGAGTTAGATTTTTATATTGTTCAAATTAAAATTTAGTCAACTGAAACCCAACTCTGATGACCCCTTGGACTCCCGCTCTAGTTTCTGCCCCAGATGGCTCCAAGAACTCTTCAGGGATGGGCCCAGAGGGACCTCAAACTCAACACATCCCAAATGAAATCCATCGTTCTCCCCTGCTACCTAAGCCCGGGCTGCTTCCCTGAGTGTATTTCTTTTCTTTTAATGAGATGAGCACCACCTCTCTGGATTCCTCCCTCTCCCTTATTCCCTACATTCAATTAGTCATTTAAACCAACCCATTCTAACCTCTGTGTCACTCTCTAGTCTACCCCTCATCTCATCACCACTTCAATTACCTTAGGCAATTGATTACTTTATTACTTTTTTCTATTGATGACTTTTTTAAAAATCACTTTGATTATTGTTATCGTCTATTTGCTGCTGTCCTTGTTTTTATTTTAGTTTATTTTTTTGTATCTCCTTGTTTTTTTTTTTTTTTTTTTTTTGTTTTTTTTTTTTTTTTGCTTACAAACACATTTTATGTAGCCAACATTACCTAATACCAAATCCAGGTAAAGATCCTACAAAAAAGGAAATTACAGAACAAGTACTCTAATGAATACAGATGAAACAATCCTCAACAAAATGCCTGCTAACCAAATACAATATCATATTAAAATAATTATACATCATTATCAAAAGATTGTTATCCCAGGCATGCAAGTGTGGATCAACATGAGAAAATTAATATAGTACATCATGTTAAATATTTTGAGAAGGAAAAATCACACGACCACTTCAATTGAGGCAGAAAATGCATTTGACAAAATCCAGCATCCCCTCCCGGCAAAAACACTCTGAAAGATAGGAATAGAAGGAACCTCTATCAACATGATTAAGTGCATATGTGAAAAACCCACAGGTAATGAACCCAATGGTGAAAGACCGAAAGCCCTCCCACTGACATCAAGAATAAGACAAAGATGCTCACTCTCTTTCCTGTCATTCATTACTGTGCCTGAAGTTCTAGTTAGAGAAATCTAGCAAGAAAAAGAAATAAAAAGCATCCAAATAGAGAAAGAAAAAGCAAAACCTCTGCTTTTCATTGATGACATGATCCTACAGCCAGAAAGTCCCGAAAATTTTGCAGCATTGCTACTAGCATTAATAAATGAGTACTTCAATATGATGGGACACAAGAGTAATACACAAAAGTCAATCAAAAGTGTTTGTGTACATTTATGAGCAATGTGAGGATTAAGTCAAGAAAAATTTCCATTTACAATGGTGACTAGAAATCAAGGATATGTGAATAAACTTAACCAAGCACTTAAAGGACTTTTATTCAAAAAACGATACTCCACTTTGCTGAAATACCAAAGATGATCTAAATAAATGGAAGGACAATATGTATTCATGGACTAGAAGACACATGAATGGTTAGTAATCAAAGAAAATGTGGCATTGGTGTGGAAAAAGTGGCCTTGGTGGCTGCTGGGTGTGGGGAATGGGAGGAAGAGATGAAGTTTTCTCAATACAAATCTTTTCTATCCTCAGTTAAGTTTATTTCTAAATATATTATTTTAGTCACTATTTTTATGGGATATTTTTCCTGACTCCCACCTCAGATTTCTCATTAGTAGTGTATAAAAATGAAACTGATTTTTGCATATTAATCTTGTATGCTGACAATTTGCTGAACTCATCTATTAGCTCCAGTGACTTTTTTGTGGATTTTTCATGATTTTCTAGATATAGGAACATGCCATCAGCAAACAGTGAAAGTTTTTCTTCTTCCTTTCCCACCTGGATGCCTCCCATTTCTCCCTCCTGCCTAATTGCTGTATTTAGAATTTCTAGCACCATATCAAAAAATGGTTGTATCTCCTTGTTTTTAATCATACCCGGAAAGCCCTCTCTTCTCTCTTGTACTCTACCCTTGAACTCATCTAACTCCTAAATCTGATATGTCACTCCCCTGCTAGGAATTCTTCAATGGCTCCTCTTTGTTCTCCTCATTGAAATGATAGTAACGATCTTGAATCCCAAAAACATCATAAACATCTTGACCAAAATGAGAAGGTAAACAAATTGAGAAAAACATGTTTTTGTGACAAGTGATAACCCGACATTTGTGTGAGGATACACTCTGGACTGGCTCGATGCCTGCCGGAGGGACACTCCCTCAATAAGAATATCGATGACCAGACCTCTGAGGCATAAAACCCAGTGCCGGCCTCCGTGAGCGTCAGGTTAAGGCAGATGACACCCAGCCGCCCTGACTGCCCGCTCCAGTGCCTGCGCTGTGCTGCAAGGCTTGCTGCCGACCTCTCCCCGCCACCAGTGCCTCTGGCCGGTGGCTTTGATCCTCCGCTGATGCTGCGTTTAAAGACCTCTCTTTAAAGTTAAAAGTCTGCCTTGTGTTGACCCTTGGATTGGTGAGCTTTAGAGCCTCTGTTATTTTCCACCTTGAAATGAGCTGTGTGCCCTTGACCTGGTTATTGTATGTTGCTTGTGTTGGCAGCTTGCAATTAGCAAGCAAATAAATTGCATTGAGAATCAAAATTATAATCATGCCAAATCTGCTTTAGCTTTGCAATCATTTCTCAGGTCATTTTATGACAATTTTACTACACT
Source organism: Dasypus novemcinctus (assembly GCF_030445035.2). NCBI lineage: Eukaryota > Metazoa > Chordata > Mammalia > Cingulata > Dasypodidae > Dasypus > Dasypus novemcinctus. The sequence goes on along the minus strand of NC_080673.1, from coordinate 150,970,870 downwards.
TACACACTTGCACAACCATTGCCTACAGCAAGGGTCAGCAAACATTTTCTGTAAAGGGCCAGATAGTAACAGGTAAGCCTTGCTTTCCACACGAGGTCCCTGTTGCTCCTTTTACCTTCCTTTGCCTTCTCCTTTTCTCCCTTGGAAAATATAAAACTGGTTGCAAGCTAGATTTGTCCTACAGGCCATAGTTGGCTAGCCTTGACCTTGGCGTGGCATTAAAACAACTTTGTGATTAGATTCCTGCCTATCTTGTCTAGTATCATCTCAACTGGTAGCTCCCCAAATCTGCCATGTTCTCCTAGCCTCCCTGCCTGCACACGTGATTCCTTCCTCTTGAAATACCTGCTAGAACAACTGACAAACAACTTCAGTCTCAGTTCAAAGGTTACCATCTTCATCTCTGATGCACCAAGGCAAATTCCAGGTGCTCCTCCTCCTCTTTCCCTATTGTCCTCTGTACATTCTCCAATTGTCTAAATTACCTTGCTAGGTTTAGTTGCTTATTTACTTATCTACATTCCCATTTTACTGTAAGTTCCTTAAAGGAAAGTGGTCCTGTCTTTTCCTCTGGGAATCCATGTGCCTAGGTCAGGGCCTGGCACTCAGTCAATATTTATAACTATGAATAAATGAACAGATTATCTGTTTATGATGTTTTTCATTCTAAAATGAAAAATCTCAAAATTATATTTAAAAATCCCTCTAATTTTGAAAATCCTCAATTGGTTTCCTTATCTCTTTGAATTGTTTGTGTTCCCTTTGGATTTAGCTCTACCTACTTGAAGAATCACAATACTGCGTTGCAGCAGTTGTTTTCCTGCATACCAGCTGGCTCTCTGGCTGTAACCAGGAGAGTTGCTAGGACAGACAGCAGCTCTGACTTATGAACAGGTGTGTAATCAGGTAATCCCAGGGGCTCTCTGTGGGCTCTTCCCACTTGGGATTTCCTTTCTCTCCTCTCACACTTTCAGTCTTGACCACCCACGGCCCTCCAGGATGGCTTCTGGTTACTATGGACCCTTGGTTGCTCTTCTCCCATGTGCCTATCAGCCCAAAACTGGGTAGACAGATGACTGATTTCCTAGATAACTTGCCCTATTGCTTCAGCTCCGAAAAATGACACTTCCAGACGGTCCAAGCTCTCCTCTGAAGAATGAAATTTTTTTTCAATCCTATGTGGAATCAAAGATTTATTAGTGAGTACCTCTGACATTCCTCTAAGTATGGTAACCATGTGCTCCAAACCAAAAATCAAGATATATAGAGTCTGGCAAAACCAATTGTTCTTAATTCTTATATAATGTGACCAAGTCTGAAGCTGGAACAATCCTAAAAGAGCTAGTATATAAGGGTTTGAATCAAATAAGTGATTGAATCAAAAAAAGGATTTGAAAGAGAGCAAAAGAAGGAGTCTTCTTAGACTTGTTATTATGAGATGTAAAAACCCTGAAAGATTGTATATGGGGCACACTAGCCAACAATGCACCTTATTACTATCTTACCTTGTTTCACAATCTAGTCTCCAGAATCTTTTCATCTAAGGACTTCCTGGTCCAGAAAATTGTCTACAACAGTGGTTCTCAATGTGTGGTCCCCAACTAGCAGCATCGACATCTCCAAGGAACTTCTTAGAAATATAAATACTTGAGCCGATCCTAGACTACTGTGTTTTAGCAAGCTCTCCATGTGCCATTTAGGAATCATTGATTTATGGCAATACTTAAATTTGGTTTATTTTTTAACTTTAAAAATGAGAATTTTAAAAAAGATGATTTGAGAACTGATATTGTAAAATGAACTAAATACAGGATTGTTGAAGTAGTAACTTAAACATATTTACACAGTCATGTGGCAGGTGTGCCCCAAGTTACAGGAGTCCCCCTGGGATTGGGGCAGTTAAGCCACACTTATAATCAGAACCTGCAGCAATAGCTGTCCATTTATTTCACTGAGTCTTATCACTTTATGCCATCTCCCCTAAGGGACAAGAGTTTCTCAAGGGGTGGATGTGGCTCAAGCAGTTGGGTGCCTGCCTCCCACATGGGGGGTCCAGGTTCAGTTCCTGGTGCTTCCTAAAACAAAACAAAGAAGGAGCAAGCAAACAATGAAAAAACCAACTCAGGGGAGGCAATGTGGCTCAGTGGTTGAGCGCTGGCTTCTCACATACGAGGTCCTAGGTTCAATCCCCTGCCTCACCACCTCAATAATAATAATAATAATAGTTTCTCAAGACAGAGTTGGTGGCTCCTAATGACCATGGCTGTCTTCTTCCCAGGGATGCAGGCTCGCTCTCAAGGAGCTGGAGTCCACAGTGGCTAACACCAGCCATCCCTTGAACACTGCTCCCTCCAATCTCAAGTCCCACTGCTCGGTCCACCTAGCTCTACTGGAAGGCCCCACTGTCTCTTTTCAGTTCAACTGCCTGTAAGGACCTCAGGCCCTCAGTCCAGTCTCTCTCTATCTGAACTGCAATTCTGCGTTCCATTTCTTTACCACTGGGTTCCTGGACTCCATGTGAAGAAACGGGTGAGTCTGGACATCTGCGTTAGTCGGCATAGTTGAGCAGGACAAAGCAGTTTCAAAGTTCCCTGAATATTCTCTAACAGTTGGGAGGCTGACCTGCCCCGTAACACTGATAGAGGTGTTGTAGAGGATAGTGCAGTCTAACCTTACACACCCCCTCAACTGACCTGCCCTAAATGACCTGTCAGACATACCCACCCATCCATCCAAAAACACACAAGGACACATGAATGTCCAGTTCATGGACTTTAAACACTTTCTAGAATAAGCAAAATACTTTTTAAAAGAACAACAGTAACAATAAACATATATATAAATGTGCCTGGATGTTAAAAAAAAAAAAGAAAGAAATACTATAAAATATGACACTGGTGCCCCAATCCTTGCTCATTAAGAAATAGTTGATGCCTTAGTTAGGTGAAGCTATGTAAATAATTTTGCCTTGGTCCAATATCAAACTACTGACTCCTTCCATTTTTCTGTCAATCCAATCTGCATTATTTGCTAATACTTCAGTGTCCTACATCCGTCTTTTTTGGAAGGAACAATTCATGACTTTTATACTCACCACTGAAAGTTTTCTCTCTTCAATAGGTCAAATATCAGACCAAGAATAAATTAACTATATTTCCACAGCTGTAACTACTGCTATTTTTATTTGGAGATATTTTGGACTTTTTCCGCTTTCAAGATACTTTCTATAATGTGCCAGCTGCAGCTTCCACTCTCTTAAAAGAACTTCTTTCAAGTGTTCTAGAATTTTTGAGAAGATAAATGTACAACATTGTGATTATACTAAAAACGATTGATTATACATTTTGGGTATAATAACCAGAAACAGCAGCTATGTACAGTGGGGGCAGTATAGAAGGATTGAGAGGTGGAAAATTTTCTTGTTTATTTGTCTGTTATATGTTTTTTATTATTATTATTGCGATAATGAAAATGCTCTAATGATTGAAGTAGTAAGCACATAACTATGTGATTATAGCAAATACCATTGATTGTACACTCTGGATGAATTGTATGTTTGTTAATATGTATTAATAAAATTGATTTGTTATAAAAAATAATAAAATAAAAAAGAACTTCTTCTCTATGACTTTTGCTCTGCTCTTACAAAGGGAAGACATGTAGATTGACCTTTGGGTAGGAAGAGATTGTAGATAGTTCTTCAAGCAAAATGAAAGTTGCTGGAAAGTACCCCTCACTGTGCAGGAAACATTTTCTTAATTGTTATTTTCTGGGTGACACTTTAAACTCCCCTTGACTGTAGCTGCCCAACATTTTCCATTTAACAACTTCATACCCACCATATGTGGGCTTCACTTGGCTTAGGGATAGGAGAATAGGATATCACAAAACAATTGAATTTTGGCTACAAAAGTTATCTTAGCAAGGACCTCATTTGGGAGATAAAGAAACTAAAGCCAAAGAGAGGAAGTGACTTGAAGGTCACCCAATTATTTTTCCAGTACCTGTGGGACCATATCCTGTGCTGCAGGAGCCAAGAAGAGAGAATCAATAGTCAGAAGCCACAGGTAAGGACAACAGTGGAAATGCAGAAGGATCAGTGTCTGAGGCTGATTTAATTTTTAAAAAATTTTTTAAATCAGCCAAGGAGTGACTGAGAATCCAACCCCAGTCCAAGGAATGACCCCAAAACCAGAAGAGAGAATTCTTTATTCTCAAAGCTAATACTGATGGATTATTCAAGTGACAATGACACTCTCTTTGGAATACAATTCTCAAATCAACATCTTGGGGCTTACCTTCAGGTTTCAAAATTTTTATTTTATCTCCAAATAAAAATTACAGTGGTCACACCTATCAGTGACTAGTAGTGAAAAGAAAACCTAAAAGCGCCCAAAAGAATCAATTGGGAAAAAAAATATTAAAGAATTGATTGTTTTTTTGAAGCATTTGCATGGTCTGTGAGGCTTGATTTGGAAACAGATTGTAACCTGCTTTGGAAAATCTGGAAATATTCCACTATTTTAAGGTAAATTTTCCTTAAAATATCATTCTGTAGGTCAGCCACCCTGATTTCTTATTTCTCTTATTAAAATAGTATTGGGCAGGAGAGGATGTGGCTCAAGTGGTTGCACACCTGCTTCCCCCATGGGAGGTCCCAGGTTCAGTCCCAGTTGCCTCCTAAAAACAAAAACAAAAACAAACAATAAGCAAAACAAATTAAAAAACCAACTCAGTGGAGCCGATGTGGCAACCACCGGCTTCCTGTATAGAGGTCTGGGGGAGCGACCCGGTTATCTAAAAAAGATAGTACTGGGCAAAGAGCCTGAGGCAAAACTGCCATATAAAGCAAGCTTGCCTTTAATAGCTCCTCTCCATTTGCCCTTATCATCCATGGTTTCCTGATTTCTATGATCCTGTCCAAGGGGATATATTATCAACACATTTAGACTACATTGCTAAGGTAGGGAATACCAAATAGGCTTCAACTCGTGTGCCAACTTTGATTAGTTTATACAGGCTGCCAGCAGCACTGTGCTGAGGATTCTAAGGTTAACTCCAAACCCCGCGAGAAAGCCCACTACGAGAAATTAGCAACCCTGTGGCAGACTGGGAGCATGCCAGGGAGCTTGCCTAGATTTTGCCATCCCTGTGTTAAGAACTCAGTTGTTACCTTTCTGTGAGATATTTGCTTGTTAGAAGAGGAATGTGAAAGAGATAACAGTTTATTAAAAGTCTAATGATAAATGGAGGTACAGACATTTTCAGGCCAGTGGAATGTATATTTGGGGGTTGCCAAAGAAAGCAAGAGAAGGTAGATGAGAATAGCTGATCCAAAGGAGACAATCATTTTGAAAAGGTGCAGAGAAATTGCTAATTCTAGCCTTACTAGCTACCATTAGATGGACCTAATTTTAACTCTAAATTTTGGTTAAATGTATAAAATGTGTTCAAGTTATTCTGATTTCTTTTGCTGCTAATGGTATTTCTATTAAACAACAACTCCCTATTCTTCACATTAAACCATTTGGTCAGTTGCTTATTTTATCCTCTTTTGTCTTTGGTGTGAGCCAAGACAAAAAGAAGGGGATCTGGTTTCCTACTGGACAGAGCACACTGTTGGCGTTCAACACATGAAAACCACCACGTGCTGCCACCTATTTGGAGACCAGCTTTATCCAACAAGGTATAAGTGAGAAGTCCCTCACTCAGCACTGAGAATACCAAACTCTTTTGGGACCTTATTTCTTTATGTTCAAAATGGCAGATGGTAGCCACCAAATCCACCACAGAGAGATGAAACAAAATTGGTCTTGAAAGAGGATTTCCCTAGTGCATTCAGATATTTTGAAAGCAGAATACTATTAAAAAAAAAAAAAAAAAGGACTTCAAGGACTTCAGATTTAAAATTAGAGAACCTGCTCTGTCCCTTACTTAAACTTGAACAGAGTCGATTCACTTATTTCAGACTGTTTCCTAAACCACAAAACAGGGATACAGATCCCTGATTTAACAACCCATTCATTCCTGGTTGGCAGTCAAAATATAAGCCAACAAGAATTGAACCCTGTTATCCTGTAGGCACAATGCCATTTCATATAATAAGAATTGCAAAGTTGATCACAAAAAGCAGAACAAAAGAAATCCAATTACATTTTCAAGCTTTTTATATTAAGTATGCAAAATCACACATGCCATAAAAACTATGTAGCAAGTGCTCCTTTTGAGAGCTTTTACTGCGGGGTTTAGACATCTTGCATCTTATCAAATATATGGTTTCTGAAGGCAACTTTTCCTAATAAATCTCTAGAGCGAACAAAAGAATTCTTCACAGTTCCAAAGGCCTCCAGACCACATTGAAAATTAGAGTCATTTGTCTCACAAATATTCTCTGCTAATTTGATGCGCATGGATGCCTCTGAAAGTCTTTGAATGGCAAATGCTTCTGCAGTGCTCAGAAAGGAATTCATTACTGAGCTCTGATAAGGGAGATTCTCACACTTCCACTCTGCTTACAGCAGGACCTTCAAGGAGAGAACCAGTGGATGTTGCTAGGCTAATGCCATGTAATTAGTACTCTGTCCCAGTCATTTGGTGTTTTTAAATATTAGCTTTGGTCACTATAGTGGAGTTCTTCTTTCTAATAATAAAAGTCATTAAAACAGGGTAAAATTTGGCAATCACATATCTGATAAGGAGTTAATATCCATGATACATAAGGAGTACATACAAATCAGCAATAAAAAGACAAAGTATCCGTATTAAAAAATGGGCAAAAGACTTGAAAAGACAACTGTTCGAAGAAGAAATACAAATGGCCAAGAAACACATGAAAAAATGTCCAACATCACTAGCAATTAGGGAAATGCAAATCAAAACTACAATGAGCTATCATTTCACACCTGTTAGACTGGCTACTATTAGAGTCAGAAAACTGTAAATGTTGGAGAAAATGTGGAGAGATAGGAACATTTATTCCTTTTTTTTTTTTAAGATTTACTTATTTATTTCTCTCCCCTCCCCCACCAGTTGTCTGCTCTCTGTGTCCATTCGCTGTATGTTCTTCTGTGACCACTTCTATCCTTATCAGCAGCACCAGGAATCTATGTTTCCTTTTGTTGCATCATCTTGTTGTTTCAGCTCTCCATGTGTGCAGCACCATTCTTGGGCAGGTTGAACTTTCTTTCGCACAGGGCAGCTCTCCTTACGGGGCACACTCCTTGCGCGTGGGGCTCCCCTATGTGGGGGACAACCCTGCGTGGCACGGCACTCCTTGCGCGCATCAGCACTGCACGTGGGCCAGCTCCACACAGGTCAAGGAGGCCCGGGGTTTGAACCGTGGACCTCCCATGTGGTAGACGGATGCCCTATCCATTGGGCCAAGTCCGCTTCCCAACATTTATTCCTTGTGGGTGGGAATGTAGAATGGTACAGCCACTGTGGAGGACTGCTTGGCAGTTCCTAGGGAAGTTGAATATAGACTTGCCTTAGGAACTGGCAATACCATTACTAGGTATATACCCAGAAGAACTGAGAGCAGTGACACAAATAGATATCTGCACACCGATGTTTGTAGTGTCGTTATTCACGATAGCCAAAAGTTGGAAATAACCCAGGTGTCCATCAACTGATGAATGGATAAACAAATTGTGGAGTATACACATGATGAAATGTTATTCAGCACTAAGAAGAAATGAAGTTGTGAAACATTTAAAAACATGGATGAATCTGGAGGACATTATATTGAGTGAAGCAAGGCAGATACAAAAGGACAAATACTGTGTGTTTGCCCTACTATGAACTCAATCTATAATGTGAAATATAAATATATTATGTGAAATATGAATATGCATCAAATTGCATATAAAAGACCATTTTTCTTTGAAGATGAACAAATGTATGTTAATAGTACAAAACGATAACACCAGACAAAAACCCAGAAACATTATACTAAGTGAAGAAGACCAGACCCAGAGTACTACATATTGTATGAGTCCATTTATATAAAATGTAAATATAAATTAATTCATAAAGATGAAAATAGATTAGTGGTTATGTAGGTCTGAGGAAGGAATGCTAAGGAGTGGGGAGTCTCTTTTTGAAGTAATGAAATTGCTCTAAAATTTTTGAGACAATGAATGTACAGCATTGTGATTATACTAAAAGCCATTACTTATACAATTTGGATAGCGTATTAGTCAGCCAAAGGGGTGCTGATGCAAAATATCAGAAATTGGTTGGTTTTTATAAAGGTTATTTGTTTGGGGTAGGAGCTTACACATACCAGGACATAAAGCATAAGTTACTTCCCTCACCAAAGTCTATTTGGAGCAAGATGGCTGTTGACGTCTGTGAAGGTTCAGGCTTCCTGGGTTCCTCTGGGCTCAGTTCCTCTGTTTTCTCCAGTCAGCTGTAGACTCAGGCAAACTGCTCTGTCTCTTTCTCCAGGGATCTAGTTTAAGTCTTCAGCATCAAACTCCAACATCAAAACTCCAACATTAAGAACCCTCAACTCTGTCTTTGGCATGCCTTTTATCTGTGAGTCCCCACCTACCAAGGGGTGGGGACTCAATGGCCTAATGACATGGCCCAATCAAAGCCCTAATCATAACTTAATCATGCCCAGGTACAGACCAGATTACAAACATAATCCAATATCTATTTTTGGAATTCATAACCGTATCAAACTGCTACACGCCATCCTCTGAATTCCAAAAAGACATTACAATGTTAAAAAAGAACCTTAAATCAGTAATAATGCAAGTACTAAATCATATCACAATCAATTTAAAGAAATACAGTTTGTCTTGGGGCAAAATCCTGTGTGCTGTAGACCTCTGAAATTTACAAAACAATTTATCTGTTTCCAATACACAAATAGACAAAGGATAAATATTTTCATTACAATAAGAAGCAATTGGGAGGGAAACATGAGTCATGGATCCTCTACAGTTCAGTAAACCTGTAGGGCATCCTCCATTAGATTTCAGTCTGAGAGTGATTCTTAAGATGATGGTTTCTTGGGGCCTTATGGGAACCCACCCTTTCCACAGGCTTGCCCAATGGCCATTTTCTTGGTGCCACCCTCATCAAGCATCTGGGTGTCAACCAAGCTCCAGACCTCACCCTCAAACAGTGTTGCTGCGATTGCCACACCTTACCCAATCTTTGGGTTAGAGTCTTAACCCGCCTAGTTCAGTGACATGAAGATAACATTCCCCCTAACCTTTGACAAACAGACTCAACCCACTCGGAGCAACGAGTTGACCACCTGGCCTTCCCTAATCCATGGGGGACAGGTCCACCCTTCTCAGACCTGTGGGGTGCTGACCTTAACCGCCATAATTCTTGAGGAATGTGCTCCACCCTCTCTGTACTCTGGGTGTGCTGAGATTAGCTCAGTGATAAGGAGGCACGAAGGGAAGGCAACGCAGAACTTCACGAAAAAAGGACAGAGAGAAAGACACAAAAGAGAAGATAAGGATGGGACCAGGGGACTCACAGCTTCTGGAACTGAGAGCCTTGACCCTAGTTGCCACATCATATTTCCACGTCGGAAACTACCGAGTAGCTGTTTGCCATCAGAACTGCAACATCATCTACAATAATAGAGAACAACTGCAACATCTGCAATAAGGCAACATCTACAATAGAACAGGTAAAACTCTTTTTACCACAGGGGTGGCAAAACTCTCCCAGAGCATCAGGTGGGAACTTCCACCCTCTTCAACTGCTGAGGCAAACTCACTCTCTCTGTACACATGGGTGGGGTTCCTCTCTTGGCCCAAGTGATGTCTTAATTCCAGATCTCAGCGTGGTTTTCCTCTTAAAACTTTTTCCCCTTCAATCTCTCCCTTCCATGTCCCTTTTAGTCCAAGCTGACAGTGGTTTTGTTCATACAGCTCTCTCAAAAACCACTGGTTTAGTTCCCAAATAGAGGGAATTGTGTCTTTTGAGAGAATCAGTGGCTCCCAATTAGTTAGGGCAGGCTAATATGTCAAGCCCTCAGCATTAGTGCAGTATCTGTAAATGTGGTCCCTCAAGTAGTGAAGATTGATTGTCACTGTGGGCCCTGAGGGGAGTGGGAGAGATGTATAGAATAGATGGAAGCAGGGCAACTGGGGGGCAATGGCAGTGCTCCACAAGACCATGCAATGATGGATATAGGACATGTTAACTTACGTCAAAAGTGTATAAAAGTCTATAAGCTAAAATGTAAGCCATAATGTAAAACATAAGGAAGCTAAAAATTTAGAAATTTGTACAGTCTAAAATATAAACCATAATGTAAACCAAAATGGAACCATGTTTGATAGCTATGTTTCAAAATCTGTACATCAGTTGCAGCAAATATAACATGAACATGTAAAAAGATCTTGCTGGGGAAAAGGGTTTGATGTTGGATATATGGGCATCCCCTATATAGTGTGTGTGAATTACTGTGATCTAAAACTTTTTTGGGGAAGCAGACTTGGCCCAATGGATAGGGCATCTGCCTACCAAATGGGAGGTCCGCTGTTCAAACCCCGGGCCTCCTTGACCCGTGTGGAGCTGGCCCACGTGCAGTGCTGATGTGCACAGGAGTGCCCTGCCATGCAGGGGTGTCCCCCGCGTAGGGGAGCCCCACGCGCAAGGAGTATGCCCCGTAAGGAGAGCCGCCCAGTGTGAAAGAAAGTGCAGCCTGCCCAAGAATGGTGCTGCATACATGAAGAACTGACACAAGATTACACAAAAAGAAGCACAGATTCCCAGTGCCACTGATAAGGACAGAAGTGGTCACAGAAGAACATATAGCAAATGGACACAGACAGCAGACAACTGGGGGGCAGGGGGGGAAGGAGAGAGAAATAAAAATAAATAAATAAATAAATCTTTAAAAAGAAAGAAGAGACATTTACATGTTAAAAAAGAAAAATAAAAAATAAAACTTTTTTGAAGACAAAATTAAAAATTAGAAAAAAAAATAAAGGATGCAGACAATGAGGAAGAAATGAAAGTTCCTTGCCACTGTACATACAGGGCAACACCTATTACAGTGATGAAAGGCAAAATGTTTGAAACAAAGGTTTATGTTTTTCATTTTTTTAATACACCAATTTATTTTTACTTTATTATAGCATTTCTAAATTATTACGTATTCTATTTCTTTTTTTTTTTTAAGATTTATTTATTTATTTAATTCCCCCCCCCCCCCCGGTTGTCTGTTCTCTGTGTCTATTTGCTGCGTCTTGTTTCTTTGTCCATTTCTGTTGTCGTCAGTGGCACGGGAAGTGTGGGTGGCGCCATTCCTGGGCAGGCTGCACTTTCTTTCGTGCTGGGCGGCTCTCCTTACGGGGTGCACTCCTTGCACGTGGGGCTCCCCTACGCGGGGGACACCCCTGCGTGGCGCGGCACTCCTTGCGCGCATCAGCACTGCGCGTGGGCCAGCTCCACACGGGTCAAGGAGGGCCGGGGTTTGAACTGCGGACCTCCCATGTGGTAGACGGACGCTCTAACCACTGGGCCAAGTCCATTTGCCATGTATTCTATTTCTAAACTTTAAACCCATCACTATATTTCAATTTTAATTGAATTTGGCAATATATTAGGCTTCATTGCTGAAGATGTTTTGGACCACAGAGAGGTTCAACTATGGCAGGGGAGGAAAACTGATATGGAGTGTAATTGATGGGGGCACATGAGTGGGGAGGAGTTCTTCAGGGCATGTATATAGGGGACATAAAAATGTTCTGATATATGTTGGGTATTTTTATTGTAGTTACAGTTACAAATGTGAACTGAGGGAGTGCTGAGTTCCTACTCAGGGGAGCTCTGCCACATTCCCCAATGGAACAACAATAATCCCCCAAGTGCAACAGCAAAGGCCAACAAGGAAGGATGGTCCAATAATAAGCCCTTGATACTGATGACTATGCTTATGAGCCTGAGTGCCTGAAATATGAACTAGACCTAGAGCTGCAGGCCTAAGAGTTACCTCCTGAAAGCCTCCATGTTGCTCAAATGTGGCCACTCTCTAAGCCAAACTCAGCATGTAAATACATTACCTTCCCCCCAGCATGAGACATGACTCCTGGGAATGAGCCTCCCTAGGGCGAGGGATTACTACCAATCACTAACTGGTGATGCAACTAGAAAGAGACCTTGAATAAAAGGGTCAACTCAGATCAGCAGAATATCTTAGCCTACATATTGGATCAAGTGTTAAAAACTGCTTTTTGACCTTGAATAAAAGGGGGAAATGGCAAAGGCAAATGAGTTTATATGGCTAAGAGTCTTCCAAAAAGAGGTGGCAGATTTGGCCCAGTAGTTAGGGCGTCCGTCTACCACATGGGAGGTCTGCGGTTCAAACCCGGGGCCTCCTTGACCTGTGTAGAGCTGGCCCAAGCGCAGTGCTGATGTGTGCAAGGAGTGCCGTGCCACGCAGGGGTGTCCCCCGCGTAGGGGAGCCCCACGTGCAAGGAGTGCACCCCGTAAGGAGAGCCGCCCAGCACGAAAGAAAGTGCAGCCTGACAAGGAATGGTGCCGCCCACACGGAGAGCTGACACAAGATGACACAACAAAAAAAAAAACACAGATTCCTGTGCCGCTGACAACAGAAGTGGACAAAGAAGATGCAGCAAAATAGACACAGAGAATAGACAACCGGGGTGGGGGTGGGGGTGGAAGGGGAGAGAAATAAATAAATCTTTAAAAAAAAAAAAAAGTTTTCCAAAAAGAGTTAGGAGATCATCAGAGGGGTCATGCTTACGCACACCTCAGCAGGACCCCAGAGAAAGCCAAAGTAGATACAACCCTAGGTACTGGTTCTCCTGAAGGCTATGGAGATCCACAGGGTATATGGTCATGGCAGATGGATTTGGAGTTCTGTGCCATGTCAGAGGGCCCTACTTTGGAATTTGTGCTCCTTAGTATGATGAAGCTGGACTCAGATGTGACCGTCTTACACATGCCCCTCGTCACTTTTATTGAACCTGTGGTTCGTGCTAGGGATGGTGTATACTCAGGGGAGTTGAATCTCTGAAATGCCCATGTGCCAGCTGGGCCCTGAGCCTCAGCAGAGTTGTGACTCCTACTCTCTGGTTCATTGGACTTACCCAGGGCTGGTAACAGGGAAGTGAAGATGGTCAAATATCACACCAGGGAATCAAGAGTGCCTACAACTGCAAGCAGAATTGCATCCATCATCCATGTGGAATCTAAGCCCCCTCTTTATCTAGAGATGGAGAAGACATCACCATCCCAGGGTCCACAGAATGGAGGAATAAAATATGGATTAGAGTGAACTTACTGATATTCTACTATAAAACTATTGTGACTAGTAATAGAAGAAATTGTAGCACTGAGGTGGAGAAAGTGACCACAGTAGTTGCTGAGGGCAGGGAGAGGGAAGAAGGGGTGTGATGTGGGGGCATTTTTGGGACTTTGAGTTGTCCTAAATGATATTGCAGGGTCAGATGCTGGACTTTATATATCCTGCCATAACCCACTGAATGTACTGGGGGAGAGTGTGAACTGCAGGGTAAACTATTATCCATGTGGTACAGCAGTGCTCCAAAATGTGTTCACTGAGTGCGATGAGTGTGCCACAGTGATGGAGGAGGTTGTTGGTGTGGGAGGAGTGGGGTGGGGGTGTGGGAGGAGTGGGGTGGGGGGGTGGGAGGTATACGCGAACCTCTTATATTTTTTAATGTAACATTTTTTTTGGTGATGTGTATATATCTTAAAAAAATACAATTTACAAAAATGATGGAGTGGTGGGGTGGGGAGTGGGTTATATGGGAACCTCTTATGTTTTTAATGTGTTTTTTTCCATGTTTTTTAATGTAACATTCTTTGTGATCTATTAACTTTAATTTTAAAAGTCTAAAAAAAAAAATACCAGAACCCATTGGTTTAGCATGCAAGAAGCAGGGGTCCAAGCTTCAGACAGTAAAACTTCCTACAAGTCTTTCCGAGATAACTGTATCTTCAATCGTGATTACAAGTTCCAAGTTTAGTTAAGTCCTGCATTCGGGCACTTTCTTCTGGGAGCTTGATTTCCAGAGGCTTGGAATTTCCAGAATTAGTTTCTGTTTTCTTTGTACCCATAGTTCAGTCCTCAGCATATCTCTCTCGTCTAGCATTTTACTATAAGCTGCGAGCAGAAGCCAAGCTGCAATCTCCAGGTTTATTTTGGAAATTTCTTCAGCTAAATGCCCAGGTTTGCCATTTTCAAATTCTGCCTTCCATAAACCACCAGGAGTTAATATCGCTAAGTTCTCTGCAACTTTAAAACACGGATTGCCTTTCCTCCAGTTTCCAATAATAGTTTCATCATTCACTTCTAAGGCATCATAAAAAGTCTCTTTAGCATCCATATTGCTGTCAACAGTCTCTTCAAAGCGCTGTAGGTCTTTTCTTCCGAGCATCTCACAATTCCTCCAAAAAATACCCCTTACCTATTTATAAAACCGTTTCAGCATTTCAGTAATTGCAAAAGCACTTCCCCACTCCTCGGTACCAAATTCTGTATTAGTCAGCCAAAGGGGTGCTGATGCAAAATATTAGAAATTGGTTGGTTTTTATAAAGGATATTTATTTGGGGTAGGAGCTTACACATACCAGGACATAAAGCGTAAATTGCTTCCCTCACTAAAACCTATTTTCACATGTTGGAGCAAGGTGGCTGCCAACAACTGTGAGCGTTCAGGCTTCCTGGGTTCCAGCTTCCTGGGTTCCTCTGGGCTCAGTTCCTTTGCTTTCTCCACAAGGTTAGCTGTAGACTATCAGGTGAATGGCTCTGTCTCTTTGCCCGGGTCTCCAGCTTAAGGCTTTAGCATCAAACTTCAACATCAAAACTCCAACATTAAGAACCCTCAACTCTGTCCTCTGCCATGTCTTTTATCAATGCCCTAATGACATGGCCCAATCAAAGCCCTAATTATAACTTAATGACGCCCAGGTACAGACCAGATTACAAACATAATCCAGTATCTATTTTTGGAATTCATAACCATATCAAACTGCTACAGATAGAATAGCCGGAAACAGCAGCTATGTACAGTGGGGGAAGCATAGAGAGATATAGAGATGAGGAAATTTCTTGTTTATCTGTTTTTTGTTTCTATTATTATTATATGGAAATAATGAAAATAATAATAATTGAAGTGATGAATGCACAACTATGTGATTATACCAAATACCATTGATTGTACACTCTGTATGAATTGTATGCTTTATTAACCTATATCAACACAATTGATTTGTTTAAAAACAAAAGTCATGTCATTTCAAATGGTGGATGAAAACCATACAAGGAAGTGTTTTATAAAATTCAAAGCGCTTGTAAAAATTGGAAATAGACAAGCAAATATTAGTTATTATTAGGCATTGTCCAAAGTATGCTCACCAGGGCAGAAGTTTTGGTCAGGATGTTTAGAAGACCAGGAATCATAGGAGGAATGTGAGGCGGAAAAGCTAAAGAGAGATTATAAACTCCACCATAAGGTTGCCCAGCACAGGAAAGCATACTTTCGTCCTCATCTTCGGTCTCCCTCCTGGGCCACTGACTGCATCGCAGCCTTGTTAGCTCAGCTCAGCTAAGCTTGAGCCCTTCCCTGGCAGCTTTTCAAATTTCTGCTTTTCCAGCCACAATCCAAGTTTCCTAATGCTCCACAGTGTAGGTAACTCGTCACACTGTAAATTGTTTCTACTTGTCTTTTTTTCCCATTTTTTCACCCAAGTTCTTGACCCCAGCTTTATTCACAGAAACGGTGTCTCCAAAAAATCAAAACATAAAAGCGCCTTTAAGAAGCAACTTACAAATGAAATGCGACTCTCCCGAGGTCAGTGACGATAAATTAGAGACAGATCACACAGCAGATTTCGAGCTGAGCTGCTTGAGGAGTTGGTCAAGGCAGTTCCCAAGGAACCACTGCCCCCTAGTGTCCCAGAGCCGGCCAGAAATGATTCCAATTTAAAGAACACTGTATAGGGTAGTTGTCAGTAAAAGATTATTGGACAAGCAAAAACAAATGAAAAAACCAACTCAGGGAACTGATGTAGCTTAGTAGTTGAGTGCTGGCTTCCCACGTATGAGGTCCCGGGTTCAATTCCCAACCTCCCAGTGCCTAAAAAAAAAAAAAAATTATTGTTGTGTTATTTCTGGCTCTTGGATTTGTTGGTTCAAATAAAATTTCCTTTACTGCATGGATTTTTAAATGGTAATCTTCCCCCCATTCCCCTCTGATTTTTAAAAGACAAATTTTATTATAATTTTCAAAATAGTGTATACTCCTTGTAGAAAATTTGCATGTGCAATTATTTAATTTTGTTAGTATTTTGATGTATTTCCTGCCTAAATTTTTTCCTTTCCACATATTAGGAAATCTAATTTTACTTGGGTACCAAAAAAAGCCACAAAAACTATGGAATCTAATTTTATCATAAATGTCATATAAACATGATGGCTTCTCCACAATAAGAAAATTAACTTTTTAATTTGCTAGAGTACTGAAAAACAGAGTTGCCTTTTTTTCTTAATATAAAATATAAAGGACAGCACATTAGATCATAGACTCTCATAAAATTTGCTTGTAATTCCAATTCTATGAATGAAAAATGCAACTACTAGATACTCATTAAATTGAATATTATCTTATTTTCAGCACAGAAAAAGAAAACTTCCTGTTGTAAAGATGATCTGTGGGAGTTATGTAATTTGGTGCTTTAGTGGTCCAGCTATTGGCACACATATTGTTTTCAAATGTGATTGGTCATATCTCCAAATGTTGTTTAGATATGTAGCTCTATCTCCCTCCAATGGAGACTGAAGAAACAAAGGTTTAGATCTGGGTATTACAGAAGAACCTGAAAATGAGTCATTTGTTTCCCCAAATTCTTTTTCTTCTTTATATTTAGCTCTCTTCCTCTTGGTGTAAGTTACTCTTACCTGGATGTGTATACACAAGTGTAGGGGTATGATGTAAGAGTCTATGGATGAGAACTGCAGTGGGGTGGGAGGAAGTTTAACATAGCTTTAGCTTCTTTGCCTGTTCCTGTATTTCTTTGGAGACCCTGTTGTTAGAAAGAAAGCTGCACCTGTAAGAAAACAAAAGCTCACCCGATTGTAGAGAAGAGAATTTTATTAATGATCTTGCAAGAATGAACGCAAACCTAGATAAAACAGCTAGTCCACCAAACAAAAAACGATGATGTTTATAAAACCTAAACCTAACACATGCAGGTCCCTCCCCTGTTCCCCATTGACTGGGTACTTCAGGGGTTACTGCCTAGCTGAGATGTCTAAGTTATGCAGTCCCCACTCTCAGTTGCCACTTCCGTGCTCTCTACACCCCAGCGGGCTGGGTGGGCTGGGTGCTGCTTTCATGCTTGGCAGCCTTTTCAAATTTGGTGCCACTTTCACTATTGGCTCCCACCCCCGCTCCTCACCATTGGGCCATCTCACTTTGACCCCACCCCCACTTCTCACCATTGGCCCCCCTCATTTTGGTGCCACTTTTCAAGTTCTTGGTGCACCAAAGCTGCTAGAACTCCTTTTCCTCCCTCCTCCAATGGTAGAGCATGCTCTGGCTTCCCCTTTGTGAAAATTAAACTTAACCCTCTCCTACACTGTGACTAAGGGCAGATTTTGTGGTACAGTCCAGGATACGTCCTGCTTTAGGAGGGGCAGCTGAAAGGAGCCTTGGAATGGGATTCCAGGGCCTCTCAATCTCTTTGATACTCAGATCATTTCAATCTGTAAGAATGCGGAAGAAAGTTCCATGGACAACCTACTACTTCCTGTTTATTACTTGAAAATTTTTATATGTGGACATTTTGCCATTTTCAACACTGAAAATAAAACTTTCTGGGAAGTGGATGTGGCTCAACTGATAGAGCATCCCCCTACCATATGGGAGGGTCCAGGGTTTGATATCCAGGGCCTCCTGACCAGTATGGTGAGCTGGCCCACATGCAGAGCTGCTGTACGCAAGGAGTGCCGTGCCACGCAGGGCGTGGGGGTGCCCAAGTGCAAAGAGTGCGCCCTGCAAGGAGAGTCGCCCCACGTGAAAAAAGGGCAGCTCTCCCAGGAGTGGCTCTGCACACACGGAGAGCTGATGCAGCAAGATGACACAACAAAAAAGAGATGCAGTTTCCCAGTGCCGCTAAGGATGCAAGCAGACACAGAAGAACACACAGTGAGTGGACACAGAGAGCAGGCAATTGGGCGGGGGGGGGGGATAGATATAAATAAAATAAATCTTTAAAAAAAATAAAAGAAAGAAAAGAAAACTTCCTGCTCTAAAGACAGTCCATGGGAATTATATAATTTGATAGTTAAAATTTTCTAGTTATTGACAATTGCAAATAGACATTACTATGCATATGTTCAAAATATTGCTGGATAACACTGAGCAAACTGGACTTAACTCACTTATAAGCATGTCTGACAAAGCCAATATGGTTGAAATAGAAGTTGAAATTGAAGAAGACAGAAACACAAGAGAAAAAAATCTACTGCCTTCAAAAGGAGCAATTGAATGGGAAAAACAATGAGGCAAATTATAATGAGGAATGTACTGTCGTTCTACAAGCATCACCTTTTTACTTTACTTCTTTTAGCTGTTAGCTCTCTAAGATGCAAAGAAATTGCATCAAGTTTAGAAGACTCTGCTGCCCCCTTTCACATCAGATAATTGAGAACTCCCGGCAAAAGGCCTCTCCCATCTGCCTGTGTGGCTGACAGGGAAGGAAAAGAACATGCATGTTGGTGAAGGAAGAAGCTGGGTAGGACAACAGAGAATCTAAAGTAAAAGCGAAGTTGGTAACTTTGCTTTTACTTTAGATTCGCTGTCAATTATTTTCTTTTATTTTACATATGCATAAAAAAGTTTTAAAATCTGAAAAAAAGTAGTGCTATCTAAACTTAAACAACTTTACCAACAACAAAAAATCAATTATACATTAAACTTTTAATACCACTCTGATCATTGTTGTTACTTATTTCTACATTTTCGCATACTTGTGATTTAGGCCCTGTTGGTATTTTTTTTGTTTGTTTGGTTGTTTTTTTTGGAGGTATGGAGGCCTGGAAGTGAACCCTGGACCTCCTGTGTAGGAGGCCAGCGCTCAACCACTGAGCCACATTGGTTCCCCTGAGTTGATTTTTTTGTTTATTTGCTTGTTGTTTGTGTTTTGTTTTTGTTTTTAGGAGACACAAGGGGCAGAACCCAGGACCTCCCATGTGGGAAGCAGGTAATCAACCACTCGAGCCACATCTGCTTCACTGCTCTATTTTTTTTTACCTGCTCTATTTTTTGAAATTTAAAATTAAATCCGGTGGTGGACTTGGCCCAGTGGTTAGGGCGTCCGTCTACCACATGGGAGGTCCACGGTTCGAACCCTGGGCCTCCTTGACCCATGTGGAGCTGCCCCATGCGCAGTGCTGATGCGTGCAAGGAGTGCCCTGCCACGCAGGGGTGTCCCCATGTAGGAGAGCCCCATGCACAAGGAGTGCGCCCCGTAAGGAGAGCCGCCCAGCGCGAAAGAATATGCAACCTGCCCAGGAATGGCGCCGCACACACAGAGAGCTGATGCAGCAAGATGACGCAACAAAAAGAAACACATATTCCCGTGCTGCTGACAACAACAGAAGCGGACAAAGAAGACACAGCAAATAGACACAGAGAACAGACAACCGGGGGGGGAGGGGAGAGAAATAGATAAATAAATAAATAAATCTTTTTTAAAAAATTAAATTAAATTCTATGTCATGGTAGAAAAATATAGATAGATAGATAGATATGCCCTGTATATTTTATTGGCACTTGTAGTTTAGATCAGTCTGTGGAAATTATGTAACCACCCTTTTCTAGAAGCAGTAACTTAGAATGCCCTAAGTTGTGAAGGCAGAGTTAAAAAAAAAAAATGGGGCCCGCATTTTACCAGGGCCCATATTCCTCAAAAGGCAGCTCGGCAAAGGTGAGGAAGTAGAAAGCAGGCCTAGATATCTCTATGTAGTCTTCTGATTTTTATTACCATTTCAGTTGAGCACGTTTACTCTAATGGAGATGTCTAGAAAGAATTCCTCACGCACCCGGGAAATTTGGCAGTTGTTACCTTCCAATATTCTGTTCTCTTTGCTACCTTTGCCTGCTTCTAAACAGAATAAAAGGAAATTACAAAACCGAAAGCTAAATGCCAATCCAGCATGAGCAATAGTTATCATCTTGATCTCTACCAACCAGACCCAGACGGACTATGCTGTTTTGGGCAAAATTTCTTAACCTGTCTGCTCCTCAGTTTTTGCATCTGTAAAATTAGGAATTTGGACCACTTAATACCCACATCTGTCCCAGTTCAAGCACTAGGAGTTGAAAATAGTATTATATATGACCCAGCAATCCCACTTCTTGGTATGTGCCCCAAAGAATTAATACATTGATGTTTATAGCAACATTATTCACAATAGACTGGTGGTGGAAGCAATGGAGTCCATCATCAGATGAATGCATAAAAAAAATGTGGTATATACATGCAATGGAATATTAATTAGCTCTAAAAAGGAATTAAGTTCTGAGGTATGACATGAAATTGTTCTAAAACTTTTTTGGTGATGAATGCACAGCACTGTGATTACACAAGAGCCATTGATTATACACTTTGGATAGCTGGTAGAGTATGTGATTATATCTCAATAAAGCTGCTTTAAAATGAAAAATAAAAGCAAGAAGAAAATGTGGTATATACATACAATGAAATATTATTCAGCTGTGAAAAGGAATTAAGTTCTTTTATTTTAATGAGTCTTTACTTTTTTTTTTTTTTTAAGATTTATTTTATTTATTTCTCTCCCCTTTCCCCCTGTTATCTGGTCTCTGTGTGTCCACTCACTCTGTGTTCTTCTGTGTCCGCTTCCATTATCTGGTGGCACTGGGAAACTGCGTCTCCTTTTTTTGTTGTGTCATCTTGCTGCGTCAGCTCTCCGTTTGTGTAGGGCCACTCTTCAGTGGGCTGTGCTTTTTTCACACAGGGCGGCTCTCCTTGCAGGACACACTCCTTGCATGTGGGTCACTCTTATGTGGGGGCACCTCTGCATGGCATAGCTCTCCTTGTACACAGCAGCACTGTGCGTGGGCCAGCTCACCACATGCGTCAGGAGGCCATGAGGATCGAACCCCGGACCCTCCATGTGGTAGACAGACGCTCTATCAGTTAAGCCATGTCCATTTCCTGGAATTAAGTTCTGATGCATGACACAACATGGATGAACTTTGAAGATATCATATTGTATGAAATAAGCTAGATAAATATTATATGATCTCGCTTATATGAAATACCTAGAAGAAGCAAATTAGATTATAGGTTACCAGAAGCCAGGGGTGGGGGCAAGAAAGTGAAGGAAGAAGTTATTACTTAATGAGTGCACTTTCTGTCTGAGGTGTTGAAAAGTTGGGGTAATGGATATTGGTGATGATAGCATAATATTGCAAATGACTTGTATGCTCAAGTGTTAAAAAAGAAAATTTTTAGTTGTACATATGCTGCTACCATAAAAAGTCAACAAACAAAAAAATTCCACTAGGAGTTTATGATCTATACTTGGACCTTGCAGGTAGAAAAATTGTCTAGCCAAGGAAAAAACCCAAATGTGATAAAATAAGTTTATAGCTTAAACGAACAAATAAAACAAGAACAAAATAAAAAACAAAATGCTTTCTTAAAAACAAACATTATTCAGCAAAAGGTCCAAAAAACCAGGACATAAGTACCTTTATTTTCAGGGTCATGGCTGGGGGAGCTCACACCATCACCTAAAGAGGAAATCGGGGAAGTGGACTTGGCCCAATGGATAGGGCGTCTGTCTACCACACGGGAGGTCTGTGGTTCAAACCCTGGGCCTCCTTGATCCGTGTGGAGCTGGTCCACGTGCCGTGCTGATGCACACAAGGAGTGCCCTGCCACACAGGGGTGTCCCCGTGTAGGGGAGCCCCACGCGCAAGGAGTGCACCCTGTAAGGAGAGCCGCCCAGTGTGAAAGAGAGTGCAGCCTGCCCAAGAATGGCGCCGCCCTCACGGAGAGCTGACACAGCAGGATGATGCAACAGAAAGAAACACAGATTCCCGGTGCTGCTGATAAGGATAGAAGCGGTCACAGAAGAACACACAGTGAATAGACACAGAGAGCAGACAACTGGGGGAGGGGGGAAGGGGAGAGAAATAAATAAATAAATACATAAATCTTTAAAAAAAAAAGAGGAAATGGCTGCCTCTAAAAGTTGACTGAGATTAATTATGTGTAACTACTGCAACCTGTTTTGCTGTCTGAATTTCAGATTTCCCTTCTATCCAAAAGACTCTTGCCATCCTAAATTTGGTCAGCAAAAGTAGAAGTCATTAGATCAGAACTGACTTCAGCTACCTAGCCAAAAAATATTTATTAAGCACCTGTAGTGTGTCAGGCACTTTACTAAGTGCTGGAATATCAGTGAAGAACAAAAAGATGGGCTCTAACCTTTTGGAATATACATCCTGTAGCCAGACTTCAGATTCTTGGTTTCCAGAAATGAGAGCTGTTCTGCTTTTCAGAGAAACTTAATAGATGATCCTCTAAAGCATGGAGCTATGTTTCATTCATCATTCTATACCTGGTGCTCAGCACATAAAAGACATACGCAAATGGTCACAGAACAAATGAGTGGGTGATTAGATATAAAGTGGAGACTTTAGGAAAACTCTAAACCAAGTCTTTAGAACCATTTAAAACCCAGAATAGTACACTGGGCATTCAGTGTTGTTCCCTTTTTTCTGAGCAACACAGGAGAGAAAAGTGAAATTCACTGTTGAGCAAGAGTCAAACCTGATTTCCCTTTTGGGGTATGAGTTGCTGGTTTGTGTTACCTTGCCTGTTCTTGGGGAAGAAAGGAAATTCAAGGAGGTTAATAGATTTGTTATTATTTTGTGAGATTTCTTCTAGGCTAATTTTCATTCCTTCAGTTGGCAAATATATGCACTGTGTAAGGCACTGTCCCAGGAACTAGACACGCCATGATGAACAAGACAGGCAAGATCTCTGTCCTCTGGGAGCTTCTACTCTAGAACTCTCCATTGACTGTTTGAACTATTCTTTTCAGCATTTACTTTGGGTGACTAGACATTGCCCTTCTGAGATCTCTCTCAGCTCAGCACTATGCTTTTCTGCCCTCTGCTGACAGACCACTTGGGCAGTACCTTTAAAAATACAGAGCTCTAAGTAGAGCCCTTTCAAGAATTCAGGTGGTGAGGGGAGCAGAATGCACTGTAATGCACATTCTTTAGAAAGATGGAAACTTATGTTTTCATGTTAGTTTGACCAAAATCAACTCTGCTAAGCTAGATGATTTCACGGGAAATCAGACACTGAGAATAATTTGCCATAATTGAATAACTGGGCATTTAGAGCCAAGGTAATTTATACTGTTTTGTAGAAATGTTGTTGAATTTATGTAATCTAAGTTTCTTTTTAAAAAATGCTGTTGAAATCAATACAGGCACCAGAGAAATTCAGGATTTATGTACATACTTGCTCAAGAAATCCATATTTAAATAGTAGCTCAACAATATCTAAGCATTAAATGTGATAGAAATTGGAAGTGATCTAAATATCTAATACTAACAATTAGCTAAATTAATAATAATATACCTACATGGCAGAAACCAAGTAGATCACTCACTAAAAATCATGGTTTCAGGGAATTTAAAGAAGTAGATTTGGGAATACTTACATTAAATTAAGAGATTAGGGTTATAAACTTAACATACTGTATGACCCTGAATTTGCTTAAAAACAAACTTGTAGGCATAATAAGAAAGACATATAATAAGTGTTGGCAAGAATGTAGAGAATAACTGCTGGTGGAAATGTGACACTAAAGAAAACAGCAGGACAAAAACAGAAAAAAAGAAGACACTAAAGAAAACAGCAGGACAGTTCCTTAAAAGAATAAACATAGGGTTACAATATACCTAGTGAGTTCAAGAGAAATACTCAAGAAGTGAAGATATATATCCATATAAAACTCATACACAACTGTTTTCATAGCAGCATTATTCATAATAGCCCCAAAATGGAAATCACCCAAATGTCCATCAACTGAATAACGGATTTTTAAAATGTGGTATAGCCAGGGAAGCGGACTTGGCTCAACGGATAGAGCATCCACCTACCACATGGGAGGTCCAGGGTTCAAACCCAGGGCCTCCTGACCCATGTGATGAGCTGGCCCACGTGCAGTGCTGATGCATGCAAGAAGTGCCGTACCACGCAGGGGTGTCCCTCACATAGGGAAGCCCCACACACAAGAAGTGCACCCCTCAAAGAGGGCCATCCCACACGAAAGAAAGTCCAGCCTGCCCAGGAGTGGCACTGCGCACACAGAGACCTGATAAAGCAAGATGACACAACAAAAAGGGACACAGATTCCAGGTGCCGCTGTCAAGAATACAAGTGGACAGAGAAGAACACACAGCAAATGGACACAGAGAACAAACAACTGGGTGGGGGGGGGTGTGGGAAGGGGAGAGAAATAAATAAAAATAAATCTAAAAAAAATATGGTATAGCCATATAATGGAATATTATTCAGCAATAAAAAGGCATGGAGTACTGGATACATGCTACAACATGAATGAAACTTGAAAATATTATGCTGAATGAAAGAAGTCAATAGAAAAGAGACCAAACATGATATGATTCCATTTATAGAAAATGTCCAAAATAGGCAAATCTACAGAGCCAGAAAGTAGATTGGTGGGAGCTGGGAGGCTTGGGGGATATGGGAAGTGCCTGCTAATGGGTTTGGGTTTCTTTTTGAGGTGAAGAAAATGTCCTAAAACTGTTTTGGTGATGGTTGCACAACTCTGACAATATACTAAAAAACATTGAAATGTATACTTTAAATAGGTGAACAGTTTGATTTATAATTATATTTCAATAAAGTTGTTATTAATACCAATCCTTCTCAAACTTTTCTTTAAAAATGAAGTGGAGGGAAAACATCCTAACTTATTCTACAGGGCCAAATTACCCTAATTCCAAAGTCAGATAGATATTACAAGAAAAGAAAATTACACACCAACATCCCTTATAAATGTAAAGGCATAAATCTCAAAAAAAATACAAGCAAACCAAATCTAACAACACATTAAAAGGATTATACAATATGATCAATTGGTATTTATTACAGGAATTCAAGGGTAACTCAACATAAGAAAATCAATCAACATAATACACAACTTTAATAGAATGAAGGGAAAAAATACACGTTCATCTCAACTGATGCAGAAAAGGCATTTGACAAAATCCAGAACTCTTTCTTAATAAAAACTCTCTGAAAACTAGAATAGAAGGGAACATCTTGAACATGTCAAAGGGCATATATGAAAACCGCAGAGTTAACATCATACTCAATGGTGAAAGACTTAAAACTTACCCCTTAAGATCAGGAAAAAGGCAAAGATGCCCACTTTCAACACTGCTTTTCAGTATTGTACCAGAAGTTCTAGCCAGAGCAATTGGGTAAGTAAAAGAAATAAAATGTTTCTAAATTGGAAAGGAAGAAGTAAAACTTTGCTTATTTGCAGATGACATGACTCTGTCTACAGAAAATCCTGGAAAATCCACAATGATGCTCCTAGAGCTAGTGAATGAATTCAGTAAAGTGGTAGGGTACTAGATCAACACCCAAAAATCAGTAGTGCTCCTATACACCAGCAATGAACAATGTAAAAAAGAAATAAATAACAATAATTCCATTTACAATAGTAACTAAAAGAATAAAATATCTAGGAATAATTAAAAAAAAAAAAAGATTTAATTTTTATTTCTCTCCCTTTCTCCACTCCCCCGCCCCTGTTTTCTGCTCTCTGTGTCCATTTGCTGTGTGTTCTTTGGTGTCTGCTTCCATTCTTGTCAATGGCACCGAGAATCTGTGTCTCTTTTTTTTGTTGCATCATCTTGGTGCGTCAACTCTCCACGTGTGTGGTGCCACTCCTGGGCAGACTGTGCTTTTTTTGCGCAGGGTGGCTCTCCATGAGGGGCACACTCCTTGCGCGTGGGGCTCCCCTATGCTAGGGACCCCCTGAGTGGCACGGCACTCCTTGTGCACATCAGCACAGCGCGTGGGCCAGCTCGCCACACAGGTCACGAGGCCCTGGGTTTGAATTTGAGACCTCCAATATGGTAGATGGATGCTCTATCAGTTGAGCCAAATCTGCTTCCTCTAGGAATAAATTTAACAAGTGTTATAAAGACTTATACATGGAAAACTAGAAATAATTGCTAAAATTAAAGATCTAAATAAATGCAAAGATACTCAGTATTCATTAATTGGAAGACCTGAAATCATTAAGATGTGAATACCAGCCAAAGCAATTCACAGATTCAATTCAGTCCCAATCAAAACTCCAACAGCCTGCTGGTGGGTTGATGTATGGGACTCCTCTATAATGTTAAGCATGTGTATTTTTTTGTAAGTTCACAACTTTTACTCTATACTTACCGTTTATGTATGTTCATGTATGAATGACATAAAAAAATAATAATAGGATGGGGTGGGGGAGAACACACCAAATATAAGATACTTTGGTTAGTAGTAATACTTTGAGGATGCTCTTTCATCATTTGTTAAAAATGCAGGGTAGCGGTGATGGGGTATGGTATGAGAGCCCTATATGATGTTATGCATGTTTGTTTTATAAGTTCACAACTTTTACTATACACTTATTGTTTATATATGTTTATGTATGAGTGATATACTTCATTAAATTAAAAAACAAAGCAAAACAAAACAAAAACACCAAATACCCAACAGCCTTCTTTGCATAAACGGAAAAGTCAATAATCAAAGTCATATGGCAGGGGAAGGGAATTCAAATACCTAAAACCATCTTGGAAAAGAAAAACAAAGTTGGAGGGTACACACTTTCTGATCTTAAAACTTATTACAGTGAACAGATGTGGCTCAAGCAGTTGAGTGCCCACCTCCCACATGTGAGGTTCCAGGCTCAGTTTCTGGTGCCTCCTAAAGGAAACAAATAAACAATGAGCAAAAATGAGCAGGCAACAAGCAAAAAATACTAAAAAACATTTAATTGTACACTTAAAATGTGTGAATTAAAAGGTTTGCAATAAATAAAAAAAAATTTTAAGTTATTAAAAAGCTATAGTAATCAAAACAATTTGATACTGGCACAAGGACAGGCATAGAGACCAATGGAACAGAAGAGTTTAGAAATAAACCCTCAAATCTATGGCCATCTGATTTTTGACAAGAGTACCACTTCCGTTTAATGGGGAAAAAAATAATCTCTTCAACAAATGATGCTTGGAAAATCGGATATCCATATCAAAAAAAAAAAAAAAAAAGAAGAAGAAAGAAAGTGGACCCCTATCTCACATCATATACAAAAATTAACCTAAAATGGATAAAAAACCAAACTATAAGAACTAAAACTATAAAACTCTTAGAAGAACACATAAGGGAACATCTTCAGGAACTTGAAGCAGGTAATTAATATCTAGCATGAGCAATAAAAATAGATAAATTTGGATTTTATTAAAATAAAGATACTATTAAAGAGGGGAAGCAGACTTGGCCCAGTGGTTAGGGTGTCCGCCTACCACATGGGAGGTCTGCGGTTCAAACCCCGGGCCTCCTTGACCCGTGTGGAGCTGGCCATGCGCAGTGCTGATGTGTGCAAGGAGTGCCCTGCCACGCAGGGGTGTCCCCCGCATAGGGGAGTCCCACGCGCAAGGAGCGCGCCCCGTAAGGAGAGCCACCCAGCACAAAAGAAAGTGCATCCTGCCCAGGAATGGCGCTGCACACACGGAGAGCTGACACAACAAGATGACGCAACAAAAAGAAACACAGATTCCCATGCCACTGACAACAACAGAAGCAGACAAAAACAAGAACATGCAGCAAATGGACACAGAGAACAGATAACTGAGGTGGGAGGGGAGAGAAATAAATGAAAATAAATTTTTTTTAAAAAATTGTGAACTAAAAGCCCAGATGAACAATTCTTTAAAAAAAAAAGATACTATTAAAGATTAATTAAACATAAACCTTTAGGGGATCAGATTTGACTCAACGGATAGAGCATCCGCCTACCACATGGGAGGTCCAGGGTTCAAACCCTGGGCCTCCTGACCCATGTGGAGCTGGCCCATGCGCAGTGCTGATGAGCACAGGGAGTGCCGTGCCATGCAGGGGCGTCCCCTGCGTAGGGGAGCCCCACGCGCAAGGAGTGAGCCCCTCAAGGAGAGCCGCCCCACGTGAAAAAAGCGCAGCCTGTTCAGGAATGACACTGCACACATGGAGAGCTGATGCAGCAAGATGACATAACAAAGAGACACAGATTCCCAGTGCCGCCGAGAATGCAAGCAGACACAGAAGAACACAGAGTGAATGGACACAGAGAGCAGACAACGGGGCGGGGTGGGTGGGGGGTGGAGGGGGGAGAAATAAATAAAAATAAGTCTTAAAAAAAAACAACAACACAGGGACTCGAGTGTTGAATGTCACTATGTGCATGAAATTATATATTTCGAGGTAGTGTGAGCTTTTAATGTTTAGGCATATTAAATTCTTAAGTTAAATTAAGGAGACCCCTCACTTGTGGTGTAGCCATAGCTTTCTGATGTTAGTAAAAACAAAATTAAAACATGCCAAGGTTTTGGGGAGTGGATGTGGCTCAAGCAGTAGAGCTCCTGCTTCCCTCATGGGAGGTCTGGGGTTTGGTTCCTGGTGCCTCCTGAAAACAAACAAACAAAAACCAAACAAACAAACAAGCAAAAAAAAAACCAACTCAGGGGAGCCACTGTGGCTCAGCGAATGAGTGCTGGCTTCCCACTTACAAGGTCCCTGGTTCAATCCCCAGCCCTGGTACCTTAAGAAAATAAAGCCAAGGTTTTGATACATTTGTTTTAAGATATTAATGAAATACTTCAAAACACTGATATGAAGTGTCCAGAGTCTCAGATGTTTGTTGTATGCATTTTGTTTAGTTGTGTGTATTTTTTTTCCAGGGAGCGTCTGGCACATTGCAATCCTGAAACATGTGGTTATCTTTGTTGCGCATTCAGAAGTAGCATTTAAGCAAGTTTTATCAGCAAACATTTTCAGTTAATAAACAAGGTTTTAAAAATCAAGTAAGAATGGATTTAAACTTGCTGAATGTAAAGACCAAACCTCACTGTAACTTTAGTAATTGCTTATTGTATTAGTTTAGATGCTAGCACTGCATATGCTGTATATATTGATTTTAGTAAAATAAAAAGTATGCCTGAACAGTCTAAAATAAAATAAACCTTCAAAGATGGCGGTAGAGTAGGGAACTCTAAAAGTCAGCCTGTACTCAAGGGCAGCCAGAATCTCTCTGAATCACCTGTTTGCAGGGCTCCTGAGACCAGAAAACCATACCCCACCCAGGGAAGAATGGAAGAAGACTGGCCATCTGCAGTGAAGATTTGTGAGCAGATTGGTGTATAATCTGCCCATTGGCAACAATCTGAAGACAAGAAAGGAAGAGGGCTGTTTGGTTTCCAGTTTTTTTTTTTTTTACTTAAAAGACTCATGCCGAGGTAAGCAGATTTGGCTCAACTGATAGAGCATCTGCTTGCCACATGGGAGGTCCAGGGTTCAAACCCTGTGAGTAGCTGGCCCATGGGCAGTGCTGATACGCTCAAGGAGTGCCGTGCCACGCAAGAGTGTCCCCTGTGTAGGGGAACCCCACGCACAAGGAGTGTGCCCCTCAAGGAGAGCCACCCTGCATCAAAAAAGCACAGCCTACCCAGGAGTGGCACCACATACATGGAGAGCTGATGCAGCAAGATGATGCAACAAAAAGAGACACAGATGCTGGTGTCGCTGACAAGAATGGACAGTGTGGAGAGCGGACACAGAAGAACACACAGAGAGCAGACAATGGCGGGGGGGGGGGGGGCGGAGAGAAATAAATAAAAAATAAATCTTTAAAAAAAAAAAAGATTCATGCTTAAATCATGGAAACAGAAAGTTGATTAGAGGTTACCAGGAACTGAAAGGAGGGGATGAGGAGACATTTTTCAATGGGACAGAGTTTCTGTTTTGGGTGAATGAAAAGTTTTGGTACTGGATGGTGTTGATGGTAGCACAACATTGTAATGAAATTAATACCACTGAGTTGTACACTTAAAAATGGTTAAAATGGCAAATTTCATGTTATGTCTATGTGACCACAATTAAAAATAAAAGATAAAAATTTAAAAATAAAAAACAAATTTTTATATGAGTACTATAGTTATAGATATAGATAAATAAATATATAGACTTGGTACTAGGGATTGAACCCAGGACTTTGTACATGGGATGCAAGCACTCAAACCACAGAGCTACACCTGCTCCCCATTGATTATTAAACAGAAAAGTATGAAGGAAATATAACAAAATGTTCATAATATTAATAACTAGGTGATAGGACAATAGTTAAATTTCATTTCTTTTTTTATTAATTTTCTATCCTTTCCAAATTTTCTATAATTACTTACCACTTTTACCCTTCGGAGATGTCTCCCTCATCTGTCTGCTTGTTGTTTTCGCTTGTTGTCTGTGCTCACTGTGTCTACTTGTCTTTATTTTTTCTTTAGGAGGCACCGGAAACCAAAACTGGGACCTCCCATGTGGGAGGTCAGCACCCAACTGCTTGAGCTGCATCTGCTCCCCTTATCACTTTTATAATGAGAGCATTTTTAAGAAGAAAAGAATGTTTCAATAAAAGTTGGATACACATCTGAGCTTGCAATACAACTTTGAGACAGTAGATTCAGGTTGGCTCTGCTTCTATTTCAAACCAATGGTAGTGAAAAAAATACCAGGCACTCATTTACTTGCAGTAAGCATGTAAAAATGTAAATAGGTACTACCTTTTGAGAAAGAAATATTACAGTATCTTTCAGTATTTTGATCTGTATGTCTTCTAACCAAGTAATTCTAATTCTATGAATTTATCCTACAGAACATTTGCACAAGTAAAGTATAGTACACAAGGATGTGAAGTACACCCTTATTTTTGATAGGGAATAAGAAGAATACCTAAATGTCCATCAGTAGAGAATTGAATAAATTATGGTATGTCCAAATAATTGAATACTTCGCAGTTCTTTTTTTTTGTTTTGTTTTATATTTCAAAAGATACTTAGAGTACATAAATGTTATATAAAAAAATGTAGTTTTCAGTTCTTTTAGAAATGAAAAAAAAATTAAGTAGGTCTAGATGTACTGACTGGAAAAAGATCCATGAGTGTTGTTAAGTAAAAGAGGCAAAAAAAAAAAAAAAAATTTAAGGCATATTTTTTATAAAATATAGTCAACATTTCAAGAGTTCTAAGCACTTTACAGGAATTACCTTATTTAATCCTTACAACAACCCTATGAATTAGGTGCTATTATCCTTGCTTAACAGATAAAGGAACTGAGTAAAAGAGTAACTTATTCAACGACTCCAACTGCCTGATTTTGAGCCCATACGCTCAGTCATTCTGCTATATCACCTCTCATAAAAACACATACATGTTTTAAAATAATAGACAAAGTCTGGATAGAAATGCACCAAGGTTTGCTAGTTCAGTGCTGCAACAAAATCTATACATTTTTACACATTTTATTGTCTTTTTGAAATATCCTTATTGTTCTGAATATCAGTTTTCCATATTCATTGTAGTAGGCAATAATTGTTTGGCAGCAGGGAATGGGGTTCAAAAAGGGAGGCCCTTTTATTTTACACGTTTTGAATTCCTTGAATGTACTAGTAGACTTGTCTGTTATGTGACAACAACCCAACTCAACCTGCCATAAGCAATTTGCCGGGGGTGGGGGGGGTGGGGGGGCAGACTACTGAACAGAGAGTGGGCCAACTCACAGAATCAAAGAAAAAGTCGAACAATTAAGTTATGATAAGGCAGGAAATAGGGGTGCTTCTGAGATCCAAAGGCCTGGAAACAGGAGGCTGAGTGCCGCCAAGACCTTCTGCACCTCCAGTCTCTGCTTCTATTAGCGTGTTGATCTTACCCTTGTCTACGGACAGCTTTTCTTTATGGTGAGGTCATGGCTTCACACAGCTTCCAAAACGGTCTCTCAATTTCACCACCTGAAAGGAAAAGGGCTCTTCCCTGAGGAAAGAATCTGAAAGATCACCTGCCCACTTCAGACCAACCACTGTGATGAGGGTAGTGAGGAAGGGCGATTGGTCGTGACTGATCTAATTTGGATCAGGTGCTAACCCTTGCACCTATCACCGGAGTCAGACATAAGGGATTATGTGGGAAGCTGCAGTTCCATTCATCCACTAGTCAGGAGTGGAGTGGGGAAGGGAAAAGGGAGAATCAATGCTTCTTTAGGGCAGAAGGTGAATTTTTGGGGTAGATCAAGCAAATATCATACACTATACCAGTATGAATTCTCTTAAGTTTTTAAAAGCTAATTTATATATATATATGTGTATGTATGTATTTAAAGTGCCAAGGATGTGTGTACAGGATTTTGTAATCATTAAATATTGTAAACAATCTATAGTTAACATTTATTGATTTTTTAAAAAATTTACTGTGGTTATATATATATAACACAGTTTGCCACTTTAATCATTTTTAAATGTACTATTCAATGCCAATAATTACATTTACATATGTGTAGAATCATACGCTATTTGTTCTTTTGTGTCTGACTTCTTTCACTTAGCATGTTTTCAAGGTTCATCCATATTACAGTGTATCAGAACTTCATTCTTTTTTTTACAGCTGAATAATATTCCATTGAATATATATATACTGCATTTTGTTTAGCCATTCTCTGTCGATGGACATTTAGGTTGTTTCCATGTTTTGGTTATTGTGAATAAAGCCTCTATAAACATTAGTGTAAACTATCTGTTTGAGACCCTGTTTTCAGTTCTTTGGGGTATGCATCTAGGAGTAGAATTGCTAGATAATTTAACCTTCTAGGAACTGCTAAACTGTTTCCATAGAAACTGCACCATTTTATATTCCCACCAGCAATGCAAGAGAGTTCCAATTTCTCTATATCCATACCAACATGGCTATTTTCCATTTTTGAAATAATAGCCATCTTAGTGGATGTGAAGTACCATTTCATTGTAGTTTTTCCATTTCGCTAATGGCTAATGAAGTCGAATGTCTTATATATTTATAGGCCATTTGTATATCTTCTTTAGAAATATGTCTATTCAAGTCCTTTGCCCATTTTTAAATTAGGCTCTTTGTTTTTTGTTGTTGAGTTGTAGTCCCTTATATATTCTGGATGTTAAATTCTTATCAGATACATGACTTGCAATGACTCCTCCCATTTTGTGGCATATTTTCAGTTTCTTGATAATGCCTTTTGATGCACAAGAATTTGTTGTGATGAAGTCAAATTTATCAATTTTTTCTTTTGTTTTTCATGCTTTTGGTATTATATTTGGCATATCTTGTCTTTTTCTGGTCAGATTTCCCTCCCTTTCCTTTGGGAACACTGCATCCAATTTCCCGTCTCAGCCGAACCAATCATATCATCTTACTTCCTATGAGCATAACAATTGGCCTAATGGGTGGGTATGTAAGCCAGGAGGAACCAATCAGGGTTTTTGTCCAGAAAAGAACCATTTTCTTTTCAGATAGTAACATTGTGTGGCTGTGACCCTAACATATTTTTTCACCTGGAGTGGTGAAGAACCATTTCCTGTCAGATTGGAAAGCTACTAGGATTTGATATGGAGCTTCCAATTTTGCATTCCCTGTAATAAGTAAAGCTAGTCTATAAATGAAGCTAGCAACCTGCGATAAGCAGAGATGAGATGTGAAGAGGCATGCAGTATTGAGAGTCCCTGGTTCTTTTATTTTTTATTTCTCCCCCCGCCCCCCTTGTCTGTGTTCTGTGTTCACTCACTGTGTGCTCTTCTGTGCCTGCTTGTATTCTCATTAGGCAGCTCCGGGAACTATCCTGGGACATTCCAGAGTGGGGAGAGAGGCGGTCAATCTCTTGCACCACCCCAGCAGCCTGATCTGCTGCGTCTCTTATTGTCTCTCCTCTGTGTCTCGTTACGTTATCTTGTTGCACCCGCTTTCTGAGTGGGCCAGCACTCCTGAGTGGGGCGGCACTCCTGCATGACGCATTACTCTGTACAGGCCAGCAGTTTGTGTGGGCCAGCTCGCAACACAGGTGAGCTTGCCTTCACCAGGAGGCCCTGTGCATCAAACCCTGAACCTCCTATATGGAAGGCAGGAGCCCAATTGCTTGAGCCACATCCACTTCCCTGGATTCCCTGGTTCTTGGCACCCTCTGAGGCTAACTCCGCCCCTACTCTTCTGCAAATATGATTACATGGGCCAATTAATTCCCCCTTTAGCTCAGGCTAGTCTGAGTTGAGATTCTTCCACTTTAAATTAAGAGAATTTTAAACATAGATTGATACTGGGTAAATTATGGTACAATGATAGAATACTATGTAACTGCTAAAAAAAAGACGAAACTAGCTATGATGACATGAAAACAAACCCAAAATATAAGGGGAAAAGCAAATTTACAGCATAGTTTGTGTGTATGTATGATGAAAAGGGAGAGAAAAGGAGATTTCCAAAATGCTAATTTTGGTTGTCTCTGGAGATTAGTAGGGGCAAGAACTTCACATTTTTTAATATATACTTCTGTATATTTTTCAATTTTCAAAAAAGATATAATACTATTGTAAAAATTTTAAGCCAAGAGTAATTGCAGGGATATTAATTGTGACACATTTATGTTGTACACCTTCCCACTTCATTGCCTGAGGGCAAGCATGCCAAAGTTTGGCTCTCAGAACTGGCCGCCTCCGAGGTCTGAGGCACGAAATACGCCTCCCTTGGTTGGCCCCTCGGGACGAGGTATGCACCTACGCCTCCCCGCAGGGGAAACTCACGCAAGCCCCCTCACACCACCTCCATCTGGGCCAATCTCAGGGCCTCCTACCTCGTAAAGACACGCCTGCTCTCTTCCACCTATCAGCGAGCTATCCAGCTCAGCCCTCTCAAATTTAAGCTCTCCCTAGTCACTACTGACCAGCCGAGTAGACGAGCTCTGCTTCTATGCCCTTATAAGGAAACAACAGCCAATCTAGCCTGTCAGAACCCAATCACCCTCCACCAATCCCCTCTCTTCATACTCTATAAAACTGCTTGTACTTCCTCAATAAAGTAGACCTGCGCCATCCGCCTCGTCTCCGCAGTTGTCCTTCGAGCCACTGTGCGTCCTCTCACGCCTGCGCCTCCCCACCCCGAGCCCCCTGTCTAGAGAAGCGGGGGCTCCTCACCTCAATTGCCTATATTAGATATAAGAATAGAGAAGTAGGAATTCAGAGATCTGAACTTCTGGTCCTGGTTATTTCAAAAGTGTTCTAGGACCTTAAGCAGGCTGGTTTGCCTCTGTGGGCTTTGGTTTCTTTCTCTCTAAGATAGGTGTTTAAAATAACAGTAGCCTCTATTTCAGTGGATTCTATGTGTGAACCACTGTGCTTAAGAGATGGAGTTCAGTGCCATGTCAGTTGGCCCTAGTTTGGAGTTTGTGTTTCTGTGTGATGGAGCTGGACTCAGATGTGATCTTTGTCCACAAGCCTCTCCTGTTACTTTTATCGGATCGGATCTGTAGTTGGTGCTGGGGTTTAGTGTATACCCAGGGGACCTGAATCTCTGGACTGACCATATGATAGCCAGGCCCTGAGCCTCAACAGACTTGCAGCTTCTACACTTTGTTTTATTGGACTTACCCCACTCAGCTAAGATGGAGGTGAAGAAGGTCAACCACCACACCAGGGAGCCAAGAGTGCCTACAACTGAAAGCAGAATTGCATACAGCATCCATGTGGAATCTGAGCCCCCTCTTGATTTAGATGTGGAGTGGACACAACCATTCTAAGGTCCACAGGGTGGAGGAATAGAGTATGGATTAGAGTGGACTTACTGATACTCTATTCATGAACTATTGTGATTAGTAATCAAAGAAAATGTGGCACTGGTGTGGAGAAAGTGGCCATGGTGGCTGCTGGGGGTAGGGAGTGGGAGGAAGAGATGTGATGTAGGGGCATTTTGGGGGGTTGGAGTTGTCCTGGGTGGTGCTGTCCTCCCATGGCCCACTGGGTGAACTGTGGAAGAATGTGGGCTAAGGTGTGGACCATTGACCATGAGGTGCAGCAGTGCTCAGAGATGTATTCATCAAGTGCAATGAATGTCTCATGATGATGGAGGAGGTTGTTGTTATGGGGGGAGGAGTGGGGTGAGGGGGGTAGGGAGTATATGGAGACCTCGTATTTTTTAATGTAATATTAAAAAAATAAAGACAAAAAGAAAAAGGTCACATAAAAAGGGGAAAAAAAAAAGTTTCCTCATAACAACTCCATAATGTTAAGAACATCCCCATTTTCAGGTAAGAAAACTGAGGCACAAGTCAGCTTTGGAACCAGAATTCAAACTCGGGTTTTGCGGACCCTGAAAAGCCATGCCCTTTGCAGTACACCATTCTCCCAGGCACCTCCTGCCCCATATTTCAGTCTTGTGGTGCAAGAGTGCCCTCTGGGCTCAAAGTCCTCGACCTGGAAAAGGCTAACTTAATCCCTGATCACTTTTACTATCGTTATAAAATGGTGGATCTTTACGTTGTATCAAACTCTTAAAACAGGATTTCTCAACCTCAGCACTAACAGATAATTCTTTGTGGAGCTGTCCTGGGCCTTGTAGGGGTGCAGTCGCTTCCCCAGCCTCTACCCACTACATACCAGTAGCCCCCACCATCATTTGGAACACCAAAGATGTCCCCAGACATTGCCAAATGTCCCCTGAGGTCAAAATTGCTGATTGAGAACCTCTGTTCTAAAAGGAAGAAAAAGCCAAATCCTGAATTAACCCTAAAGGAAAACTGCAGCGCTGAAAGAAGACGATGAATCTAGTAAATATTTTCACCTGGATGATTCCTAGACTTAACCAGCTTCGGTTAAAATAAGCTCCAAGGATCTCATGGTTATATGCTATGGGTAGAACACTCTACCAGTTACATCAAATTAATTATCTGAGAATCACAGAAAGGGGAAAAAGTCTTGCCCTCTCAACCACGACTCCTCTTCTTAGGGAAATTTACCTTTGCCTGGGAGGGAAAGAGTCGCAGGTGAGGCTGCTGAGTGAAAATTATATTCTCAACACAAAACAATAGTGACTGAATACAGTGCTGGTATCATTCTAACTAAATAAAGCAATGAATAAGTAATCCGGGAAATTAGCTTAAGGCAAGGGGCAAAAGCCAAGAAGCAAGTTTTTATTTTGACATAGTTAATATACAAGGCTCTCTTCCACACCTCCTGTCAGGAAATGTTTAACAAATCTCATGCAAAGAAACATAGGAAAAGGGAAAATGGGAAAGCTGGAATTCATCTAATATGCTCATTTTAAGGTGTCTTGTCCATCTTTTCTGTGAACTGTCCCATTAGCATGGTTCATCTCGGACAATTTTAATATCATGACCTTCTTTCCTGCAAATTGAACAAAAAACATAATTATTACCTACCATACTGAAACTGAAGCAGGTTAATAAAATAGGGACTCAAAAGATGTACCTGGAACCTGGCAAGAAGCCCCCATGGACATCGATAGCCCCAAGATGGCTGAAGACCCTCACGAGAACTCCCATCTAGAACGAGACTTCCCCAAGAAGCGGGGAGAAGCCCCGGATATTCTCCAGGGGCCTTATCATTGGGCCCTCCCAGGGGATTGGTTGGTGGAATAATCAATCAAAACAGCAAACAGCTGAAACTCCTCCCACAGCATTAGCAAAGGGGCAGAATAATTTATGGTTTAAAAGGCAAGTGGGAAGGCAAACCGGCCATGACCCTGCCTGGAACAGCACACTAGTAAAACCTGGGCATTTATAATCAATAATGGGGAATTGTAGTCTGTAAATCAGCCCTCTTCATCACTTTTCAGACCTTTCCTCTCTACCTGGAACCCATGATCTGTTATTTTCTCCCATTTTTCTTCCCTCCCTACCTGAATAAATTACTGGCCTAACCAGCTTGCTCTTGAAATTCATTTCTCGTAAATTAGCCAAGAACCCAGAAAAAATCTGGCTACAAAACCATCCCACTATTTGTATTAAAAATATCCACATGATCATACATTAGATTCCTTCCAGAACTATGCTTATTTAAACATTTTTTTATTTTTAAGCTAAATCTAGGAAATTTTAAATAGGGTGATGTGGTAAATTGAATTATGTCGCCAGGAAAAAAAAAATCTTAATCCTTTTCTGTGGGTGTGAACCCATTGTAAACAGGACCTCTTGAAGAAGTTGTTCTTTAGCTAAGGTATGGCCAACTAAGGCTCGATCTTCATCCTATTACTGGAGGCTTTACACAGAGAAAACTATGGCAAGAGTAGAATCTGGAAGTCAATGGTAAGGATTCCAACACTCAGTGCCGGGCACAAGAAACCAGAGAACTTGTGTGGGTTCCCTTCAAATGGAACCCAGAAGAGAAAGGGGAGGACAAAAACCCCAAGGACTGCTGGCCAGCCAGAACAGTACCCACCCCAGGAGGAGGAAAGCCTTCTACCCTCTGAGGTTGGGTGCCAATAAATTCCTGCTAAGCAACCCATTGTACGGTATTTGTCTTATCAGACAGGAAACTAAGTCAGGTGGGAATCCCAACCTTGCCATTTCTTTCTTTAACCCCAGGGCACAGAGCACAAACCCCAAAGAGGAACTCTGAGAAATCCTAGATTACTCCCTGAAGACTGTGGGCAGGGAAAGTGTTCCCTGCAATACAGAGCAGCATGCTTGAAAAAACAGCACACCATGCTGCGAGATAAGGTGTGTCAAATCAAGTATGATAGACATATTACTTAGCATCCTATCAAGCAGAATTATTAAGTCATACTTCTTCACTCTCCACTCAGAGTGCAGAGTGGATAGAGGACCTGCACATGCCCTCTGAATTTAAAAGAAAATTTAACATCACATAGTTTAAGTATTAAATATCTTCTTAATTTGGGGAAACTGTCCATTTAAACATAGTAACATAACTTTATTGTCTGGTCTACAGTTGATTAACCACACACCTCATTCTCTAGCTTTGACTTGGAAACTGCGCTTAAGGATTTATGGTCTTCTTAAATGCGTTAAGAAACTGAGAGTTGCTTATGTTATGAATGATTCTCATACCCCAAAAAGTCACTACTTCCTAAAGAATGAAAATTCAAGAAAGGATAAAAGAAAATTTGGCTAGCCTCTAGCTGTAAAATTGTTACCTTTTTTTTTTAAGATTTATTTATCCCCCTTCCCCTCCCCCCACCCTGCTATCTTTGTTGTCTGTGTCCACTTGCAGTGTGATCTTCTGCATCTATTTCTCTTTTTGTCTTCCCTTCTCATTTTTTCTCCCTCTAGGATTCACCAGGATTCAATCCCAGGGAACTCTGATGTGGAGAGACATTCCCTGACACTTGCACCACCTCAGTTCCTGGTTTCTGCTGTGCTTCACCTTGACTCTCCCCTTCGTCTCTCTTTTATTGTGTCATCATCTTGCTACATGACTCACTAGCGCAGGCACTCGGCTCACTGCGCAGACACTGGCTCACTGAACAGGCACGCTTTCTCTTCTTTTTCACCAGGAGGGCCCAGGGATTGAACCCAGGTCCTGCCATATGGTAGGCAGAGGCCCTATCATTTGAGTCATATCCGCTTCCTGTTACCTGATTTTTACGCACAGGACGCACTCATTGGAGTAAGTGGCCCCATCGCTTCCACATACGGGGCTGTAGTTCCTAGGACATCCTGGTAATTTATACTGGTCACAGTTAGCCTAGAAGGAGAAAGGAAAAGAATGAGGGGATAGCTTGAGGCAAACTCATCCCAAAATGGGAGAAGGAGGAGGGAAATATCCCAAATCGCCCATAAATTTTCTAGAAACATCTTAAAAAAATACTTGTACCTATTTTCTACACGTAAAAAAAAAAGTTTTCCAAATCATTTCATCGTGTACTTAAAACCCTTAATAGACTGTATTGTCCTTCCAAATATTAGGTCAATCTTCCCTTCCCTGAGGGAAAATTATATATCCCTGTCCTGTTGATGGTGAAATTGCTTTTGAAACTAAGTATTAAGAATTAACAAATAACTATAGTCACTGAATTATTACAGAGGATTTCTTTTAGTATAACGTAGAATCACTCAGTCACTATAATCATGGCCTTGATACAAAAGAAGCTAGAGAAAAATATCTGAAATTTATTTCTTTGATTATAATACCATGTCTTATTTTTATAATTCTGTAATCTTTAACTAGTAACTATGCCTGAACTGGAGTTAGTCACTTCTAAACAGCCCCTCGACAGTGGTTTGGTTTGGTTTAGTTTAAGTGATTTACAAATGTTTCGCTTAAGTCTCCTTACTCATTATCTTATGTGGATTGAACTATTTACAACTATATGTCTCACCCTAGCCAAACTTTGTCAGTTCCTAATGGGTGTTAATGAAGCAGCTTAGGACCTAGTTTGTAACCTGTAACCCGATGTTTACTCCAGCCAGCATCTAAGACCTGCACTAACACACTTCCTGTTGAACAAATTAATCAATAACCCTTACCATTCCAACATCACGATCCCCATTTTCCTTTGTTTGATTTTCATAAAAAACCAAAACTTCTACAATTCAAGGAGAATAGATCTAAGAATTTTTTCCTGTTCTCCTGTATTACACAATGAAGACTATTTCTCTTTTTGAAATCCTGATGTCTCAAGATTCATCTTTGAATGCATCAGGATGATTACCAGGGTGTTTGATCTAGCAAAGCTTTGGCTAATTAAAACATGTACAGGGAAATAGATGTGGTTCAACCAGTTGGGCGCCTGCCTACCACATGAGAGGTCCCAGGTTTGGGTTCCGGTCCCACCTAAAGAATAAGACAAGCTAGACACTGCACCCGCCACAACAAGCTAGACGCTGCACCCATTGCAATGATATAGACGCCATATGTGCCGCAACAAGCCAGACACCTAAACAGGTGGATGTCACAAGCCAGCAGATGCTGCAGCCTGTGGGGAGCAGATGTGGCTCAGGCCACTGGGTACTTGCCTCCCATGTGGGAGGTCCCAGGTTTGATTCCCAGTGCCTCTTGGAGAAGGCGAGCAAACAATGAGCAGACAGATGAGAAAACCATCCAGGGGAGGGGGGATTATTTTTTTTAAAAAGATATTAAAAACAAAACAAAACATGAGCATGGAGTAGATGTACCTCAAGTGGTTGAGTGCCTTCTTCCCATGTATGAGGTCCTGGGTTCAATCCCCAGACCTCCTAGAAAAAAAAAAGTGCAGAAGTGAAATGAATCACTTCTGGCTAAAGCTTTTCAGAGCCACTGCACAGTAAACCATGGTTCTTGTTCCGCTCCAAAAGACCAACAATGTCCTAGGTAGAAGATGCTTCATTAGCTAGAGCCCATGTGAAAATGTGGAGCAGAGAATAATGTCAGCAAGAAATATACTTATATTATAAACCAGTACAATCTGGTGGTCATTTGTAATGGCAGCATAACCTATCTTAAGCTGACTGTTTAAAAACCTTTTAAGGGGGAAGCGGATGTGTCTCAAGCAATTGGGCTCCTGTCTACAATATGGAAGGTCCAGGGTTCGATACCCAGGGCCTCCTGGTGAAAGCAAGCTGGCCTGCACGGAGAGCCACCCTGTGCAGGAGTGCTGCCCCACACAGGAGCGCTGCCCCACATAAGAGTGCTGGCCAACACGGAGAGTTGATGCAGCGAGATGACGCAACAAAAGAGACACAGAGGAGAGAGAGTGGGAGATGCAGAGACCAGGGAGCTGAGGTGGTACAAGAGAATGATCACCTCTCTCCTACTCCAGAAGGTCCCAGGATCAGTTCCCAGAGCCGCCTAATGAGAATACAAGCAGACACAGAAGAACACACAGTGAATGGACACAGAGAGCAGACAATGGAGGGAAGGAGGAGAAATAAATAAATTTAAAAAAACACAAACCCTTTTAAGGGTTGCCAGTTACCTTTATTTGGCTTACCCCATTATTTGGGTCGTGCCCATCAGTCTTATCTCCTATATTTTCCTTACTCCCA
Organism: Dasypus novemcinctus; assembly: GCF_030445035.2. NCBI lineage: Eukaryota > Metazoa > Chordata > Mammalia > Cingulata > Dasypodidae > Dasypus > Dasypus novemcinctus. Next base: position 150,928,723 of record NC_080673.1, on the reverse strand, counting down.
CCCTATGTTCCGGCCACATTAAACTACTTGCTTTCACCCTAAAATATATCACACTATTTTATGACTCCTCTATACGTGTTGTTTTCTCTACCTGCAATGCACTTCTCTCACCTTGTCCACATGGCCAACACCTACTCATCCTTCAAGACCTAACTTAACTGTGACCTTTCCTTTCAAATGTCCCTGAACTACTACCACCACCCCAACCCCTGCCAAACTGATTATCTTCTCCACTTCCAATATTATACTTTTTATTCAACTCTGTTATTCATATTTGCAAATGCAATAACTGCATCATTATTTCTTTGGTAACAGTGTTAACTAAACATGAGGCTGAAGCAAAGGCTCTACTTATTTATCTTTGCACCAACCTTACAGAGTTACCATGAGAACTAATTTAAAGTATTAAGCATATAAAAATAGCCATTTAGAGCTCAACTTATTGAGATCTTATTACCTATATTCCCAGCAGCTAGCATGGTGACATACACAGAACAGATATGCAATAAATATTTTTGAATACTGAATGAATCTAGGTCATATGATTAGATGGGAATCTAGATGAAAATGTAACATACATTTTTACCACCATGTGGCAGTTTGATATTATTTATGAATTCCAAAAAAGACAGTGATTACGTTTGTAAACTGGTCTGTTCCTCTGGGCATGATAACCCTTTGATTGTATTAGATTCAGCTGAGCCATCTGATTAAATTATGTTAGGAGTAGGGCTTTGATTCAACCACATCATTAGAAAGCAACTCAGCATTGAGCGCCCATCCCCTTGCTGGGCTGATAAAACAGACTCTCACATGGCAGTAGATATACAAAGAAGATACAGAGGATCCTGGGGCCCCAGGAAGAGAGATGAGCCTGATAGAACAGAACAACTGGGCCTGGAAAGAAATGAGCCCTGAGGAAGACAGACGAGCATTGTACCAGCCTATGTAAAGAAGCTGGGACCATGGAGCCTAAGAGGAAAGGAAGACTGAATCCTTGCAGACATCACCCGCCACCTTGCTTCAATACGTGGCAACTTGGGTGAGGAAGTACCTCTTGTGGTAGCTTGAGTTGGACTCTTTAGGGCCTTGAAACTGTAAACTTTTACCACAAGTAAATACCCTCTATAAAAGCCAACAGATTTCTGGTATTTTCCAACAGCACCCCTTTGGCTGACTAATACACATCACTTTCTCAGTGTAAAACATACATGCAAAGCACCAAGATTCAGAAAAAGAACTATTTTCAATCATTGCTAATTAGCTATGACCATGCACAAGTTCTCTAGTCTTCATTTATTTATGAAATTAGGTTGTTCTATGAATTGTACCTAGGCCTTTTGTGCTGATGCAAGAGTTCAGTATCATATTAAGTAAGAAAAGAACCTGAGAGGGCTTGCTCTGGTTGATTTTTAAGTGAAAGTCCAAAACATGCCACTGTACCTGCCTTACTGTCCTCTAGCTCTTCATTTGTGCTTCACTACAATCTCCATGTGGATGTTCTGTTACATTCCACCTTAATTCCCTGGCATAGTGCTCTCACATACTCATGAATCTAATCTTTCAGTCTGGACTTTTAAGACAGTGGCATCTAACTAAGAGAACTAAAGAAAGCAGTAGGTTCAGAATTGGTAGGAAGGGACCTAGAGGTCATGGAGATCAACCCCCTGATTGTGATGGAATTGAGTCCAGAGCAGTACTTTGTCTTGCCCATAGTCACTAGTCACCAGTATAGCCAGGACTAGAACAAGTCATAGTAATCAGACTACGGTGCGTGAAGAAACCCACTGTAACAAAAGGTTAAATATATGGCCTGCTCTGTTTTATGTACTCCATACGTACAGTTTTCATTTCTCAGCTGCTAAAACAAATACCATATAATGGGTTGGCTTAATGATAGGGATTCATTGGCTCATAGTTTCAGAGGCCAGAGGGCTTGCTTCCTCTTAGGCTCAGCATCTTCTGGCTGCCAGCAATCACTGGGCTTCCTTGGCTATCCTGTCACATGGCAATGCACATGGAGGCATCTTCTCCTTTCTCTTCCAGGTCCTATTAACTTCCACCTTCTGGCTGTTCCCTGTTGTATACTCCTTCTGGGCCCAATTTCATTTGCTGATAAGGACTTTAGCCACACTGGATTAAGAAACACCCTCATGGTAGCAGATATAGCTCAAGTGGTTGAGTGCCTGCCTCCTATGTGTGAGGTTCCCAGGTTTGATCCCCAGTATCTCTTTTTTTAAATTTTAATGTTATGTATAACAGAACATTATGAATACAATGGAAACAAAGTTTTATATTTAATTAAAAAATTTTCAACATAAAGTGGGGAGGTAATAATTTGATACCTATATTATAGTATTTGTTTTAAAAAATATTCCCAGCTTAAGGGTGAAACAATTAATTTTGCATTCCAAACTCTAGAATCATGATTTTCCTGTGAGCTAAATGCAGAATTACAGCAGGAAAACAAAAACACTTTAATTAATTTCCTTTATTTTTCATTAAATCAATAAAATCTTGGACTGCTACAGGTCTCCTTTAATAATATATATTTAACTCCTCTCTAATGAAATCATAGCTTGCTAATGCCATATTCACTCAAAACCAAAACAAAACAAATACTGCATAAAGTTTTAAAACCAACATTGTTGACTTATAATATTTATATTTAACTTAAGGTTTTAATGGATTTCTACCTTTTCAATTTTTTGAAGACACAAAAAAATAGAAATAAATATTTTTCTTTTTTGACTTGTATTGACTATTAAAATGATGGCTACAGGGATAAACACAGAAGGAAGTCTTGCCAAGTTAATCACAGCAAATGGTAAATAATGACTGCTAAAACAAAAATACTGGAGGGCTTCTTTTTCTTTTTTTTTTTTAAAGGAAACCATACAGCAGTCCTGAAAAAATATTTTTCCTCATTCTGCACAGGATAATTATAGCAGAAGACATGGGAAAAGCCTCATAGCTATCACCAATTACGTGAAGAGGTTTTGTTACAATAAAAATTTGGATAATATAATAGCAATGTTGTTGGAACATTAGCAAAAGCATATACATTCCAGTTACCTTTGATTTAGCCATAATCACATACGTGTGCCTTTTTGGACAAAAATATATATATTTTTTTATAAAAAACTGACCATCCAACTTTAATGATTTCATATATGGATTCAAGAGTGGTAGTAAAAGGAAGAGACCCGATTGTGACAAGGCAGTTCAGGGACAGGAAAATCAAGTTCCTCAGGAAAAAAAAAAAGTACAAAATTAGAGATTCAAACACAAAATTAACAAACACAAAAATTCAAACACAAAAAAACAAAAAAACAAAATTAGAGATTCAAAAGTACAAAATTAGAGATTCAGCCCCTCTCTAGTCTTCCTACAAATTATGATGTGAAAACGGGCTCTTAAATTTATAAAGGCTTTCAATGGTCTCACCATACCATTTGTGATCTATTCTCACTGGGAAAAATGATTTGGACTGCCTCATCTAAAGTGCCCTTGACTGTCCATCTGGAACACTAGATATTTCACTTTTATAAAACAGCCTTTTCAGTTCTTTGTGTAGGTTTATTTTAATTAATTGATAAAAAGAAAGGGGAGTTGATTAGTATTTTCCATCCCAATATATCTATCTGCACAGCTAAAAATCCTTCATTCAATCTGCTTCTTTACACTCTCTTATTTGCTAAAGTTGGCAAAATTTGCAAAGGCATCTTGCTTGGATTGCACAGTTCCAGAAGTCATGGCTAAGCTGGGCATGCCCATTCCCATTGTGCCAGTCAGGCCCATCCCAGCAGCTGACATCCCGATGTTCACACACATCATGCTCTGATTCATCATTGGAGCATTTCCAAGAGGGGGCATTTCCATGGTGCCAGTCATCACGTTGGGCATGCTCAGAGGCATTGCTCCCCCTATCAGAGGGTTAGTTTGGGGCCGGGCAGGAAGCATGTTCGATGGAGAACTGAGGTTTACAGCTCCAAAACTTTGGGTCATCACATTTATAGGCTGTTGCATATTTTGCTGTTGAATCATTGTATTAAGCGATGGTTGCTGGGGTTTGGAAGGCTGCATGCCAGGAAGCAAGTTGTCTAGGCTGATGTTTACACTGGGGTCAGACCAAGTAGAGGGCAAGGTTTCGCTGACTGATTTCTGGACCATATCTGTATTCTGTGATCTTGACATGGGCAAACCAAGTCCTACAGCATTACTGCTCATCATAGTGAAATTCATACTCTGGGAGGATGTCATGGTTGCCTGGGATGAGCCTATAAGAACAAATTGGTCTGAAGCATTTGAGGCAGCTGGAGGTGATTGTGAGCCACTGAAGAGTTCTACAGCTGGCTGTGAGGCACTAACAAAGAGCTCACCACTGGAAGCCACAGGGCCTGATGGGGCTTGGTTGAAGGCACTCCAGTCACCAAAGTCTCCATTCCCACTTGTCGTTGCTTGGGAAGGGAAACTGCCTGATGCAGCAGCTGAACCAAAGTCAGCAAATCCTCCGAATAAATCAGCTGATCCTCCTGTTGACTGGCTAGTACCATCAAACAGATCAACAAGATCACCAGATGACTTGCTGCTAGGCACTGAAGTCTTAACAGAAGACTGAGGTGTATGGGTTGAAGCATTCTAATCTGGACTTGCTTTGTCCCCTGTGTAATGTGCTGGTGGCTCCTAGATCAACGGTTTTAGAAGGATGTGCTGTGCGCTTGTGTCTGCCTGTGGTGGTCTCTGTGGCCTGTGTGATATGGATATGCTTTGTCATCACAGTATCCTCTTCATCTTTGAATTCACCTTTGGGAGATCTGCCTCTTCTTGCTCTCTTTTCCTCATCACTGTCACTGCTCTTTCTGGAGAGTCTTCTCTATCTTTCCTCCGAAATTTGCTGATGGTGTCATCAATTGTGCTTCCAATTTTATCACTCAGTTCACCTACTTTATCACTGAACGGAAAAGCACTCTTGTTTTTATCCCACTCTTCATCCCATTTTGATTTGGGCTCAGGATCATATCTTCCACTGTATCTAAATCCTCCAACACTATCTGAGGAAACCCCAACATATTTGTCTTTGTGGTTTTTTTGCTTTCTTTCACTCTTCATGAAGCCTGTCATCATCTTGGGCAAATTCAACCAATTCTTTCACTTTCTGGCGAATATTTATACCTTGATCCTTGCCACGCTCATCTACAAAGTGGTAATTTTCCAGGGATCGCAAGTCATAAATGTGTTCTCTGGCACTTGTAACAACACGCTCTGATCCATTTCTTATGAGATAAGCTAGAAGCAGCAACGACTTATAAACTCTTCTCCAATTCTTTTTGTTATCTTTTAACATTCGTGACCAAAGCATGTTCATAGGTTCTGGAAATGGTTCATACATAAATGTAGCCTTGGCAATCTCTCCCATGAGTTGTCCAGAAGGTCCCCAAGGATCATCATTCGTTGCTTCTTGAACCTTAGACTCAATCTCTGAATAATTCATAACCACATTGGTGGCTTTGTTCACCAGCTCCCGCACCTTCCACGTGTTCGACATGGTGTCCCGTGTGAGCCAGGCAGCCGTCTCCCTCTCCTGCACCCCACAGACTCCCGAGCACTTCCGTGCTGGGGCAAGCCAGGCCAGGGTCGCCACCGCCCGCCGCCTCGAACTCCCCCATTCGGCCCCCAGTACCTACTAAGAACAAACAAAATGAAAAAACCAACTCTCATGGAAAGCAGATGTGGCTCAAGAAGTTGGGCACCTGCCTACCACTTGGGAGGTCCAGTTCCTGATGCATCCTAAAGAAGACAAGCAAGACAGCAAGCTGATGGAGATACAACAAGGAAATATAATGAGAGATACAACAAGCAAGAACAGAGATGGCTCAAACCATTGGGTGCCTCCCTCCCACATGGGAGGTCCCAGGTCGGTTCCCAGGGCCTCATGAAAAAGAAGACGAGCACAAAATGAACTGACACAGAGAGCAGACATTGAGTACAAAAACAAGGCAGGGGGAGGGAATAATTAAAATAAATCTAAAAAAAAAAGACACACCCTCATTCAGTTTGATAATATGTTAACAGCATTTTCAAAGGCCTTACTTACAAATGGGTTCACACCCACGGATCAGGGGTTGGGACATGAACATGCTCTTTTGACGAGGGATACAGCTCAATCCCCAACAAATATACCTTTCCACTGACACTGTCTGGATATATACAGACCTAAGGGGGGGGGGACATGAGGAGGGGAGAGGCAAGTTTTGATTCCCACCATGGCCATGGCTCAGTTCCAGTTATTTAAGGTTTATACCTGCCTAGCAACAGTATTCTCATTTCTAAAGAGATTAATATGCAGATCTGGCAGACGACCGAAATTAAGTGGAGACCAAATAACTTTGTCAACTACAGGTGATTACTTATCAGTTGCTAAGGAGACAGATGTTGAAGAGCAGACTTCCTGGAATGAAGATGCACCCACAAGTGTAAAGACTGAAGGAAGAAATGGGAATGTGGCAATACAACAAAATGCTTTGGAATAGCTGAAACCTTTTTTTTTTTTTAAGATTTTTAAAAAAATTTATTTCTCCCTCCATATCCCCCATTGTCTGCTCTCTGTGTTCATTCGCTGTGTGTTCTTTGTGTCTGCTTGTATTCTCTTTAGACAGCTCCAGGAACTGATCCTGGGACCTTCCCGAGCAGGAGAGAGGCGATCACTCTCTTGTGCCACCTCAGCTCCCCTGTTCTACTATGTCTTCTTGTTTTCTCTCCTCAGTGTCATCTTGCTGCACCAGCTCTCCACATTGGCTGGCACTCCTGTGCAGGGAACCTTTTCCCACACAAGGCGGCATTCCCAGGCTGGGCCACATTCCTGCATGGGCCGGCACTCCACATGGGCCAGCTTGCCATGTGGGCCAGCTTGTCATCACCAGGAGGCCCTGGGCATCAAACCCTGGATCTCCTATATGGTAGATGGGAGCCCAACTGGTTGAGCCACATTGGTTTCCCAAACCTGACTATTTTTTTTTTTTTTTTTTCAATGAAGAGGATCCTTATATTTAATATTTTACACATTTTGTAAAAATGTCAATTAAATCTTAGAAACAAGAAAGGTCTCCAAAGATAGGTATAACTGGTATAGAAAATTAGTAAAGTGAGTAATATTTTTTTTTTTAATTTTTTTATTTTTTATTGACTTTGTAATAATATTACATTAAAAATATATATGTGAGGTCCCATTCAACCCCACCCCCCCACCCCTCCTCTCCCCCCCCCCCAACAACACTCGTTCCCATCATCATGACACATCCATTGGATTTGGTAAGTACATCTTTGGGCACCTCTGCACCTCATATACATTGGTTCACATCATGGCCCATACTCTCCTCTATTCCATCAAGTGGGCCCTGTGAGGATTTACAATGTCCGGTGATTACCTCTGAAGCACCATCCAGGGCAGCTCCATGTCCCGAAGACGCCTCCACCTCTCATCTCTTCCTGCCTTTCCCCATACCCTTTGTCCATTATGTCCACTTTTCCCAATCCAATGCCACCTCTTCTATGTGGACATTGGATTGGCCAAACCTGACTATTTTAAGGACATGACACTAACTATAAGAAACACTCAGAAAATTGTTATTAAGAAGAGAGAACCATTAAATTTTGGCATTCCAAATGGAAGCACAGGTTTCTCTAGTAGATTAGAAACTATACAAGATATGCCTTTTATTCATCAATCTCCTGAATTAGGTGACTTAGATACCTGGCAAGAAAATACCAATGCATGGGAGGAAGAAGATGCAGCCTGGCAAGCAGAAGTTTTGAGGCAGCAGAAAATAGCAGACAGAGAAAAGAGAGCAACAGAACAATAAAGGAAGAAAATGGAGGGAAACGGACTTGGCCCAGTGGTTAGGGAATCAGTCTACCACATGGGAGGTCCGCGGTTCAAACCCCGGGCCTCCTTGACCCGTGTGGAGCTGGCCCATGCACAGTGCTGATGCGCGCAAGGAATGCCGCACCACGCAGGGGTGTCCCCCGCGTAGGGGAGCCCTATGCGCAAGGAGTGCACCCGTAAGGAGAGCCGCCCAGCGTGAAAGAAAGTGCAGCCTGCCCAGGAATGGCGCCGCCCACACTTCCCGTGCCACTGATGACAACAGAAGCGAAAAAGAAACAAGACGCAGCAAATGGACACAGAGAACAGACAACCGGGGTGGGGGGGGGGGGGGAGGGAGAAGAAATAAATAAATAAATCTTTAAAAAAAAATCTTTGGAGACTTCAACACACCACTCACATTATTAGAAAGAACTAGACAAGAGCAACAAGGAAACAGAGAACTTGAACAATATGATAAATGAGTTACACCTAATGAGTTACACCTAACAGACACATACAGAACATTGCATCTAAACCAGCAGGTTACACATTCTTCTCAAGTGCCCGTTGATCTTACTCCAGGATAGAACAAATCTCAAGTCACAATGCAGCTCTCAATAAATATAAAAAGACTGAAATTGTACAGTGCACCTTCATAGATCACAATGGAATGAAACTGGAAATCGATAATAGACAGGAAAGAGATAAATTCGCAAGTGTGTAGAGGCTGAAAAATACACTCCTAAATAATCAGTGGGTCAAAGAAGAAATTTTAACTGAAATCAGTAAATATAGAGAAACAAATGAAAACGAGAGCACAACTTATCAACACTTATGGGATACTGTGAAGACAGTCTTCAGAGGGAAATTTATAGCCCTAAATGCCTGTATTAAAACTGACAAAAACCCTAGCTAGGCTAACAAAGAAAAAAAGAGAGAAGATGCAAATAAATAACAATTAGAAATGAAAGGGGGGAAGTTACAACTGATTCCACAGGAAAAAAAAAAAGGATCAGAAAAGGATATTATGAGAAACTGTATGCCAACAAATTTGACACCCTAGATGAAATGGACCAATTTCTAGAAATGCAAAAACCACCTACACTGATGCTACAAGAAATACAAAAATTCAACAAATCAATTACACTTAAAGAGATTGAATCTGTCATCAAAAAACTCCCAAAAAAGTCAAGTTCATGACCGATGGCATCACAGGTGAATTCTACCAAGCATTTCAAGAAGAATCAATACCAATCCTGTTTAAACACTTCCAAAATATTGAAGGGTAGGGAAAATTACCCAACACATTTTAAGACACCAACATCACCCTAATATCTGAGCCAGATAAGGACACTACAAGAAAAAAAAAGTATAGACCAATCTCTCTAATGAATATAGATGCAAAAATTCTCAACAAAATACTGCCAAATCAAATCCAACAGCATATCAAAAGACTTGTACATCATGACCAAGTAAGAATTATTCCTGATATACAGGCTGGTACAACATAAGAAAATCATTACTATAATATACCACATTAACAAATTGAAGGGGAAAAAAAAACACATAATCATCTTGATTGATGCAGAAAAGGCATTCGACAAAAGCCAGCATCCTTTCTTGACAAAAACAGTTCAAAACATAGGAATGGAAGGAAAATTCCTCAATATGATAAGGGTATATATGAAAAACCCACAGGCAACATCGTAATCAATGGGAAAGGTTGAGAGCTTTCCCCCTAAGACTGGGAACAGGGCAAGGATGCCCATAGTCACCACTGTTATTAAACATTAAAAAATAAATAAAAAAGGAAAAAAGGGAATAAAACTCTCAATGGGTGGGAAAAACAATCCTATATTTAGAAAATTCTGAAATGTCAATAACAAAGCCACTGGAGCTAATAAATGAGTTCAGCAAAATGGCAGGATTCAAGATCAACATGCAAATAGTAATGTTTCTGTACACTAGCATTGTCTGGCATAAAGACAGACAAATTGATCAGTGAATAGAGTTGAGAGTCCAGAAATAAACCCTCACCTGTACAGACAACTGATTTTTGGCAAACCTACCAGGTCCATGTTGACAAGACAAAACAGTTTCTTCAACAAATGGTGCTGGGAAAACTGGCTATCTATAACCAAAAGATTGAAAGAGGACCCTATCTCACTTCCTAGGGCAGTTTGAGTTTATTTATGAATCCCAAAGAGAGAAAGATTATGTTTATAAATCAAACTATTTCTCTGGGTATGACATCCTTTGATTGTATTAAATTCAGTTAAGGAGTCTTTCTTTGGTTAAAATTACTCAGTAAGATCAATTTAGGGCTTTTGATTGGTAATGTCAGAGGGTGTGACTCAGATTGATTTTCCGCCCCTTGCTGGGTGTGATATAGAGATACTCACTCAAAAAGACATACTGGAAGAGAGAGCTTTGTCATTTCTTTAATCCTACCGTGTGACAGAAAGGAGAAGGCTCAAACAGCTAAAGCCCCACGGAGAGATGAACCATTTTGCCTGATAGCTTACAGCTGAGATTGGGAAGAGAACCCAGAATGATAAAGGAGGTTCGGGAAGAAACAAGCCCTATGTCAAGAGCGAGAGGACTTCACTTAACCACAGAACCTCAAGAGGAAGAGGAAGCCCAGAGAGGAAGACAGACTAGCCAGAAATTTGTGACCATCTTACTTTAACATGGGGCAACTGACTTTGGTGAGAAAACAATCTTGAGTTGGACTTTTTATGGCCTTGTAAGTGCAAGCTTTTACCCCAAATAAATACCTTTTACAAAAGCCAACAAATTTCTGGTACTTTGCATTGGCAGCCCTTTGGCAGACTGATACACTCCCCATACAAGAATCAACTCAAAACAGATCAAAGACCTAAATATAAACACCAGGACCATAAATCTACTGGAAGAAAATATACAGAAACATCCTAAAGATCTTGTGGTAAGTGGTGGTTTCCTGGATCTTACATTCAAAATACAAACAACAGAAGAAACAATAAGATAAATGGGACCTCCTCAAAATTAAGCAACTTATGCCTCAAAGAACTATATCAAAAGGGCAAAAAGGCAGCCAACTCAATGGGAGAAAATATTTTGAAATGACTTATCCAATTATGATTTAATATCCATGCTACATAAAGAGAAGCTACAACTCAATAATAAAAAGACAAAATGGACTTGACTAAACATTTGTCCAAAGAAGGTATACAAATGGTGACAAAACACATGAAAAAATGTTCAACATCACCAACTATTAGGGAAATGCAAATTAAAGCTACAATGAAATAACATTTCACACCTATTAGAATGCTTACTATTAAAAAGACAGAAAAAGTGTTGGAGAGCATGTGGAGAGATAGGAACACTTAATCATAGAATGGTACAGCCACTGTGGAGAACTGTTTGGCAATTCCCAAAGAAGTTGAATATAGATTTGCCACATGACTTGGCAACATCGCTACTAGGTATATGCCAGAAGAACTGAGAGCAGTTACATGAACAGACATGTGCATACGAATGTTTGCATCGGCATTATTCATGATTACCAAAAGATGGAAACAACCCAGGTGTCCATCTAACAATGAATGGATAAGCAAACTGTGGTATATACACATGATGGAATACTACGCAGCTGTAAGAAGAAGTGAGTCATAAAGCATATAACATGGATGAACCTGGAGAACATTGTTGAGCAAAGCAAGCCAGAAACAAAAGGACAAATACTTTATGATTGCACTATTATGAACTAAATATATTGTGTAATCTCATGGAGTTAATAACTTGAATTTGGGTCACCAGAAAATAGAATGAGGTTAGAGAATGCAATGTTGAGGGTTAACTTGTGCAGAATTGGTAAATAGGATGTGTGTTAATCTTTGGAAATGAATAGAAAAGGTCAAAGTACAACATAAGGTTTGAAACTAGCAGTGTTATTATATGGGTAAGATAGTGGTTGAAAGGGAAAGTCTAAGGTCATGTAAATTATTAAAAGGAAAGCTAAAAAATCTAACATGGGACTGTACAGCATAGTGAAACCTCATATGAAATATGACTATGGGTAATATTGCATATATAAGACTGTTTTTCTTTGAAACTGAACAAATGTATGTTAATATTACAAGGTGTTAATATCAGACCAAAAAATCACATTATGCTAAGTGAAAGAAACCAGACACAAAGTACAATATATTGTACAATTCCATTTATATAAAATATAAATCAATTTGTAAGGATGAAATTAGATTAATGGTTCTGTAGGGCTAGGGAAAATAGAGCTATTGAGAAGTAACTGCTAAGAGATGTGGACTTTTTCTTTTTGGAGTAATGAAAGTGTTCTAAAAAAACTGTGGGATGAATGCACAACCTTGTTATTAGACTAAAAGCCATTGATTGTACACTTTGTATAGACTGTATTGGAGGTCCAGGGTTCAATGCCCAGGGCCTCCTGGTGAGGACAAGCTGAAACCACATGGCGAGCTGGCCCATGTGGAGTGCCAGCCGATGGGAATGCCGCCCTCACAGGTGTGCCACCCTGCATGGGAATGCCACCCAGCGCAGGAAAGCTGCCCCGTGCAGGAATGCCGGCCAACACAGAGAGCTGGCCCAGCAAGATGACGCAACAAGAGACACAGAGGAGAGGAAATAGGAAGATGTAGCAGAACAGTGAGTTGAGGTGGCACAAGAGAGTAATTGCCTCTCTCCCACTCTGGAAGGTCCCAGGATCGTTTTCTGGAGCTGCCTAATGAGAATACAAGCAGACATAGAATAACATACAGCAAATGGACATAGAGAGCAGACAATGGGGGGAGTGAAGCAGGGGAGAAATAAAATAAATCTTAAAAAAAAAATGGATCAATAACCTAAACGTAGGAGCTAACACTATATAACTCCTAGAAGAAAATAAACAGAAATATCTTCGGATTTGAGTTAGGCAATGGGTTATTTGACTATATACCAAAGCCTGAGCAAAAAAAGAAAAAACAGACAGTGGACTTTATCAAAATTAAAATCTTTTGTGTATAAAAGGACATTATTAAGAAAAGACAACCCACAGATGAGAGATATGTCTGGAAAACCATGATGTCATACTGAGTGAAATAAGCCAGATACAAAAGTACAAATATTGTTTCATCTTAGTGATATGAAATAATTAGAATAAGCAAATGCATAGAGTCAAAACAAAATATAGGTTATCAGAGTCTGGCATGGGAGATAGAGAACATGAAAGTAATGCTAAAATTTTACAGAATTTCTACTGGAGTTGATTGTAAAGTTTTGGAAATGGATAGCTGTGATGGAAGCACAACACTGTGAACATAATTAAGAGCACTGAATTACATATGTGAATCAAAACAAAGAAAAAGACTTTTTAAAAATGTTCTTAAATATGCTTAAAGAGATAAGGAAAACACAGAGAACAGACTAAAGAGTATCATGAAAATGATACATGAACAAAATGAGAATTTCAGTAAAGAGAAATAATGAAAAGGAAGCAAAGAGAAATAGTGGAGTTGAAAACCACAATAACAGATATAAAAAATTCCCAAGAGAGGTCAACAGTAGCTTGCAGCTAACAGAACAAAGAATCAGTGAGCTCAAAAAGAAAATTGATTCAGTCTTAGAAAAAGAGAGAAAAAAAGAATTAAGAAAAGTGAACAGAGCCTAAGAGACCTGTGGGATACCATCAAGAGTACCAAAGTGCCTGTGATGGGAATGCCAGAAGTAGAAAAAAGAGGTAAAAGCAATATTTGAAGAAATAATGGCTCAAAACTCCCCAAATTTAGTGAAAGTCATGAATATGCATATCCAAGAATCCTAATAAACCCCAAATAGGATAAACTCAATGAGATCCATGCCCAGACCATTATAATCAAAGCTCCAAAGACCAAGAGGGAATCCTGAAAGCTGAAAACAAGAAGCAATGCATAATGTACAAGGGAACCTCAATAAAAGTTAAGTGCTGGTTTCTCATCAGAAATCATAGAGGCAAGAAGGCAGTGTGACGACATTTTTAAAGTACTAAAAGAAAATAATTGTCAACCAAGAATTGTATATCCAGTGAAACTAAAAGCTTAGGGAGTTCATCACCACAGGACAGCCCTCTAAGAGATGCAAAGAGAGTCTGACAGGTTGAAAGGAAAAGACTATTGATTGAAGTTCTATGATGAAATAAAGATCTCTGTAAAGATGATTACATGGGTAATTACAAACACCAGTGCTGTTTAAATTTAGGTTTGTAACTCCACTTTTTAATTTACAGGATCTAAAATGCAAATGCATAAAAAGTAATAAGAAATTGTTGGTTTTGGACTCACAATAAACAAAGTTGTAATGTGACAAGAAGGACAAATTCAGTTGCAAAATTCAATGGTGTTTCTTTTTTTTTTTTTTAAAAAAGATTTATTTATTTATTTATTTCTCTCCACTCCTCCCCCCCCCCACCCCGGTTGTCTGTTCTCTGTGTCTATCTGCTGCATCATCTTCTTTGTCCGCTTCTGTTGTTGTCAGCGGCACGGGAATCTGTTTCTTTTTGTTGCGTCATTTTGTTGTCCCAGCTCTCCTTGTGTGCGGCACCATTCCTGGGCAGGCTGCACTTTCTTTCATGCTGGGCGGCTCTCCTTACCGGGCATACTCCTTGCACATGGGGATCCTCTAGCAGGGGACATCCCTGCATGGCACGGCACTCCTTGCGCACATCAGCACTGCACGTGGACCAGCTCCACACGGGTCAAGGAGGCCTGGGGTTTGAACCACAGACCTCCCATGTGGTAGACGGATGCCCTAACCACTGGGCCAAGTCCACTTCCCCAATGGTGTTTCTATATATCAGCAACAAACATTCCAAAAAAAATTTTTTTTACAATAGCAACTATAAGACTAAAATAACTATGAATAAATTTAAGCAAGGATATAAAGGAGTTATATATGGAAAATTATAGAACATTGCTGAAAGAAATAAAGAAGACCTAAACAAATGGAAGAGCATTCCATGTTCAAGATTCTAAGACTAAATACTGTTAAAATATCAATTCTGCCCAAAGTGACTTACAGATTCAATGCAATCTCAAGCACAAGCACAAGCAGAACAGCCTTCTTCACAGAAATGGAAAAGCTAATCATTAAATTCATATGGAAGAGTAAGGGCCACTGAAAGGCCAAAACCATCTTGAAAAAGAAAAAAGTTGGAGGACTCACACTTGCCAATCTTAAAACTCATTACAAAAGCTACAGTAATCAAAACAGTGTGGGAGGGAGTGAATGTGACTCAAGCAGATGAGTGTCCACCTCCCACATGGGATGTTCCGCGTTTGCCTCCTAAAGAAGACAAACAACAAGCAGACAATGAACAGACAACAAGCAAAAACAATGAGGAAGACAGAAAAAAGCAAAAACAGAACAAGCAAGGTGTGATGTGGCTCAAGGAATTGAGTGCCCGGTTCCCACATGGGAAGTCCTAGGTACGGTTCCTGATGCCTCCTAAAGAAAAAACAGACAACGAGCAAAAAGTGAGCAGACAACAAGCAAAATAATGAGCAGACAATGAGCGCAAAAAATGAGCAAAAAACAACAAGCAAACAGATGAGGGAGCCATCTGGGGCGGAGGGGAAACAGTGTAGTACTGGCATAAGGATAGGTATATAGACCTATGGAATAGAATTGAGAATTCAAAAATAAACCCTCCCACTAAGACCAATTGATATTTGACAAGAGTGTCAAGTTCACTCATTGGGGAAAGAATAGTCTCTTCAACAGACGATGTTGGGAAAATTGGATAACCACATGCAAAAGAATGAAAGTAGATCCCAACCTCATACCATAAGCAAAAATTAACTCAAAACGAATCCAAGACCTAAATATAAGAGTCTAAGAAGAAAACACAGAGGAACATCTTCAGGACCTTGTATTAGGCAATGGATTCCTAGACTTTAAATCACAACCATAAGCAACAAAGAAAAAAATGATTAATTTGACATCATCAAAATTAAAAACTTTTATACCTCAAAGGGCATTATCAAGAAAGTGAAAAAACAACCTACGAAATGGGAGGAAATATTTGGTAACCATATATCTAATAAAGAACTAACACAGAGAATTGAAAAAGAAAAAACTCCTACAACTCAACAACAAAAATACAAATAACCCAACTAAAAGATAAGTAAAGTACTTAAATATACATTTCTCCAAAGAAGACATACAAATGGTCAAATAGCACATGAAAAGATGCTCAACCTCATTATCTATTAGAGAAATGCAAATCAAAATCACAAGGAGGGAGGCGAATGTGGCTCAAGCATCTGGGTGCCTGTGTACCACAGGGGAGCTCCCAGGTTCAGTTTCTGTGCCTACTAAAGAAGACGAGCAAAACAGCAAGACAGCAAACTGACATGACGGGCTGGTGCAGCAAGATGACACAGGGAGGGAAACGGACTTGGCCCAGTGGTTAGGGCGTCCGTCTACCACATGGGAGGTCCGCGGTTCAAACCCCGGGCCTCCTTGACCCGTGTGGAGCTGGCCCATGCGCAGTGCTGATGCGCACAAGGATCGCCCTGCCACGCAGGGGTGTCCCCCGCGTAGGGGAGCCCCACGCGCATGGACTGCGCCCTGTAAGGAGAGCCGCCCAGCGTGAAAGAAAGTGCATGCTGTCCAGGAATGGCGCCGCCCACACTTCCCGTGCTGCTGACGACAACAGACGCGGACAAAGACGCAGCAAATAGGCACAAAGAACAGACAACCGGGGTGGGGGGTAGGGGAGATAAATAAATAAATAAATAAATCTTTAAAAAAAAAAGATAACACAGGGAGACAGACACAATGAAGAGAGTAGAGACACAGTGAGGAAACACAATGAGAGACAAAACAAGCAGGAAACGGAGGTGGCTAAAGTGATTGGGTGCCTCCCTCCCACATGGGAAATCCCAGGTTCAGTTCCCAGTGCCTCCTAAAAAAAAAATGAACAGAAAGTAGGCAGCTGAGTACAAACAGTGAGGGGGAGAGATAAACATTTAAAAAAAAAAAAAACCACAATAAGAACACTTCACACCCATTAGAATGGCTATTGTTTAAAAAACAACAACAACAACAACAGAAAACTGCAAGTGTTGGCAAGGATGTAGAGAAACAGGAATCTTTGTGCAATTTTGGTGGAATGTAAAATGGTGTAACCAATGTGTTAAACAGTTTGATGGTTCCTCGGCAAGTTAAACATAGAATTACCGAATGACCTGGCAATTCCACTTCTAGGTATATACCTCAAAGAATTGAATGCAGGGATTCAAAGAGATACTTGCACACTGGTATTCACAGCAGCATAATAGCCAAAAGGTGGAAGGTGGAAGCAAGCCAAGTATCCATCAATGGATGAATGGATTAACAAAATGTAAATATATACAATGGCGTATTATTCAGCCATAAAATGGAATGAACTTCTGATACAGGAGACAAACATGGATGAGCCTTGAAGACAGCATGTTGAGTGAAATAAGCTAGACACAAAAGGACAAATATTATATGATCTCACTTACATGAAATATAATATAGGGGAAAAAAAGAGGTTTGGGGACCCTGAACGAGTGCCAATGGAAACAGAGAAGAGAAAACAAAGATCCCTTGAGGAATTCATGCTTTTAATAGCCCTATATAAATATGGAACAGAGTCCTGGGGTATTTTCCATCTGAGTGTGAGTGCCTCCTAAAATGTTGTACCCTAGATATCTCGCTTGCCTTACCCTACTTCCAACCCTGAGAGAGAGGTGGCATTATCTCCAATTTCTGAAAGAAAATGAAATCCAGGAAAACAAAGTCATCTGAATGCAAAGTATTTATAAGCACCCATTGTGTGCTAATAATGTGGGCCCTGAATCTGGGCATACAGTTTACTGGGGGCAAACAAGCACTGCATTTACAATTCAGTGCTATGATGGGGGTGGTGAAGGTCAAGAGCCTTGCCAAACCAGATTGGTTTAGAACCACAGTTCCACTACTTCCTGTGTCACCTCTGCCAAGAAGATAAAAAATGGTACTTACCTCATAGTTCTGGGAAAAGATTAATTAATATATGGAAGGCTTTTAGAACACTGCTTAGCATATAGTACATGGAAGCTAAACATTTGTAGTCATGGTGGTGATGATGATGATGATGCAGAACAGGCTGAATGGAAGCAAAGAGAAAGTCATTTATATCTACTTTGGAGGAAGGGAAGAGAGTGGAAGCTTCCAGGAATAGGTGCGATCTGAGTTGAAAGCTCAAAGAAGAGCTGGTAAGGAATGACGGAAAAGCAGTTCGAGCAGAGCAAGGAGATAGATTAAGACCAGGAGAGAAAATGACACATTGAGAGAATGCACAGTATAGCTGGAGCCCAAGTGAACAGAGCATGTGGGAAATGAGTAGTGAGTAGGTGGACTGAAGTGGCCAGACCTAGGGGCCACATAAGGAATTGGGCTTGGTGCTGAGTGCAGTGGCAAAACAGCCAGGCAAGATCACATATGAACACCAGCTGCAGGGCCAAGCTGTCTCTCAAACCTCCCACTCATCCTTCTACAGGTACAGCCCAGCATTGAAAAAAGACATTCTAAGATATTTACCCCCTCTGAGGTCAATCTCTTCACATGTAAAGCAGTAATATCTGGCTATCTTACAATGTCACGGTTAGGATTTGAGAGAATGTGCACCAAGCATCTAGGACAAGGTGTAACTATGAGGCTAAGGACCTTTTGAGTCATTAAAAGAAACATGGTCCTGAGGTCTTCAACGACTGAGCTATTTTCAACCAAAATGTACACTTGACCTGCATCAGCAGACCTGCCTGAAAACCTGGTTTCTTTTGTAAGCCGTCAACAATTTCAAAAGTGGCCAGGTCACACTTGAAAACTCTATCTGAAACTGTGTAGGCGTTCACTGCATTAGCAGAAACAGTACAAGTGGTTTTCGACTTACTGATCTGTAGTTTCCCTGCTTATGATGCCAGGACGCCGAGACCAAAGAGACCGCTAGAAGAAAGCAGAGGCATTTTAAAGTATCTGATTAAAAAGCCGATTCTTGTTCAAAAGGGTTTTTATAAATGTAGTTTGTAATTTACCCCGGCCACACCTCCCTTTCCCTCTCAGCTTCTTTGAACCATTCCCACTCCACATACCCTACCCGCCCGAAAAAGATATGCAGGTGTTTTGTGACACCTTTCCCAGAGAAGGGACAGAAAAGACATTGCATTCAGCTCGGTAACTGACCACCCTAATAGGTTTGCTTGAGAAGCTACAGAATAAAAGCTATGGACTAAAACTCTAAAAATTCATGGTAGTCCTTTTCTCTTCGGCTCAGGGTAATAAATGAAGAACTTAATACCAGGGGTTGGCCAGTTTCACGTCATTCTAAGGTCGATGTAAGCTCTGGCTGCACTAAAGTCTATTTCTCAAAAGCCCCAGAGTGCCCGATGCACTTCTCACAATTCCTAATCCCCGTACATCTCCCGCCAAGGTTCAGGGTACCTAAAAACCCAACTCCTCATCTTGGGCTCCAGAAAAACCTGCTTTAAGAGAGAAAAGGCAGGGTGTCACTTAGCAGGCGCTAAGGCGCCCAAACAAGTACCAACGACAGGGCCGCCGGCGCCATGAAACTGCCCCGCTCGGCGCTCGGCACCGCGAGGGGCGGCGGGACCACCGACGACGGGCGTGAGGGGAGGCCGGGCCGGCGGCCCGCACCACCGACGGCGGCCGGGGCGAGCCTTCCCCTCCGTCACCGATTCGCAGGGCTTGCCGAGCAGGCCTGGAGCGTTACCTGCGAAGTCCCCGGCCAGGAGCAGCAGCACGAGCAGCTCGCCGAGAGCCATGGCTGGTCTGCCGCGCCCGAGACGCGCTCCGCCGCGGGGCGTTGAGGCGCGCGGAGGGCCACGGAGGAGGGGGGCAGGGGGCGGAGCCGGGGAGGGAGGGGGAGGGGGCAGAGGGAGGCGAGGGGGGTCGAGAAGAGAGGGGGCGGGAGAGGAGGAGAGCGAGGGGCGGGAGAGGTGGAGGCAGGGACTGGAGGGGGACCCGGCGTCGGGTGGGACGAGGGAGTCGGGGAGAGAGGGAATGAAAGGGGAAGCCGGGGGAAGGGGGCACCTCGAGGAGGGAGGTTTGGAAGGAAGGGGGAGGAAGGGAAAGGGGAGGAGCAGGGCGGGAGCTCCCACCCTGTGTTGAGGAGGGGAGGCCTGAACAGTGATGGGGAAGACTTTTCCCTCTGACCAGTAGGAAGCAGATTATGCCCCAGGGGAAGAAAGACTCTTGTGGGCTCTACAGTCAGCTCCACCTTCCGTAGCATCTCCTATGTGCCAAGCGGTGTTTTGGCAAAGAAACAGCCTTGAACTTGGCCAAGGAGGTCCCTTTTCTCAGGAAGCTTTCAAGTGTGAGTGCTAGGGTTAGGGTGACAGAGGGAACGCCAAAACAAAACAAATAATTTCTAAAATTAAGTGCTTGATTTTGTCTATCTAGTGGGGGAAGGGGAGAAGTTTTTATAGGGAGGTCAGGAAAGGCCTTTCAGAGGTGACATCTGAGCTGAAAGCTGAATGATGGAAAGTGTTCAGTGAAGCCCTTGGGAACAAGCATTCCAGGCTCAAGAGAAAGCAAGGGCAAAGATTCCAAGCCAGCCCAGTGTGTTCAAAGACTGAAGTCAGTTGTGGTGGAGATGTGGATAGAGGAGGAAGAAAACCGGGGGAGATGGAGAAGGAAGGTCGAGACCTTGTGTGGCCATGTAGGTTATGATATGTTTGGATTTGTTCTGATTGCAACAAGGGAAGCCAATGCGGGATGTGGGAGTCAAGCAAGGGAATACCCCGTTTAATGCTTCTATGTTGATAGGTTGGATGAAGAATGAATAGTACATAGCATTACATGGGTAATGGTGGACACAGGGAGAAAAATTAGGTAACTTTTGCAAAAATCCAGGCCAAAGATGGTAGTAATAGACTGTTGAGAAATGGTCAGATTCAGGATATATTTTGTAGGTGATGCCAACTGTGGTGAAGAGAAGAATCACAGATGCTTCCTAGGATTTTGTCTGACAACTGGATGGGTGATGGTGGCATTTCTTCCATGAAAAAAAGTTGGGGAGTATGCCTTTTAGGACATCTAAGTGGAGATGTGGAGGAGGCAGTTGAAATTATCAATCTGGAGTTCTCAACGACTGGAGCTATAAATGAGGAAGGCATCAGTACTGAAGGTATTAAAAATCTTGATTGTACACCAATGTTCACAGCTGCATTATTCACAATTGTAAAAGGTGGAAACAATCCAAGTAACCATTAGCAGATGAATGGATAAACAAAATATGATATATCCATACAACTGGATATTTTTCAGCCATAAAAAGGAATGAAGTTCTGATACATGCTACAGCATGGATAGACCTTGAAAACATTATGCAAAGTGAAATAACCCAGATGCAAAAAAGACAAATATTGTATGATTCCACTTACATGAAATATCTAGAATAAGCACATTTATAGACACAAAAAGATTAGAAGCCACCAGAGTATAGGGGTAGGGAGACTGGGGAGTGAGGGAGTACAGAGTTTCTGTTTTGGGTGATGAAAAAGTTCCGGTAATAGACGGTGATAATGGTAGCACAACATTGTAAATACCACCACATTATACACTTAAAAGTTGTTAAAATTTTAAATTTTATATTGTATATATTAATGCCACTGAATTGTATGCGTAGGAGGGGTTAATATGGAAAAGTTTAGTTTATATATATGTTACCAAAATTTAAGAGAGACTAAAGAGGTAATTAGAAGCAATAAATGATCCTACACTAGATCTAATAATGAAGGAGAAAATGCCCAGAAGGACATTATTGAGACAATAGAAAAAATCAGAATATAGACCTATAGTTTACATCAACGTTAAATTTCTTGAACTTGATGACTGTACTTAATGTGGTTACATAAATGAAGATCCTTGGTCTTAGTTAATATACTTGGAAGTATTAAATGTTCAAGGAGCATGATGTATGCAATCTACTCTTAAATGTTTAGAAAATAAATAATACAGCAAATGTGGCTAAATATTAAAAGTTGGTAAATCTAGGTATCTGTGTAGAGGTAGCATACACATAACACAAAATTTCCCATTTAACCACTTTCATGTGTACAATTCAGCAATGGTAATTATAGTCATAATATTGCACCACCATTACCACCATACATTACCAAAACTTTTTCATCACCCAAAACAAGCTCCATACCCATTAAGCAATAACTCCTCATTTTCTCCCTTCTCACCCTACCCCACTCTAAACCCTGCTAATCTATAGTCTATTTTCTGTCTCTATGAATTTTCATATTCTACATATTTCATATAAGTGAAATCATGCAATATTTTTCCTTTTGTGTCTGCCTTATTTCACAAAACATAATATCTTCAAGGTTCTTAGACCCTTTTTATCTTCTCCAGGATAATGTGTAAAGAGGACAATTATTCTGTTCATCAGTGACCAGGATTCTGCTCCTAACTGAATTCACCCTAGCAGTGTGTGGTCACAGAGCAAAACATCTCCAGCCTGTGGGCAGGGACATGGTCTGTTTCTCTTACTTCCATATTCCGAGGGTGTAGCACTGTGCCTGGCACAAACTCAGTAAATATTTGCTAAATAAATAAGTGAATCCTTGAAGTGTTAAACTGATGTCACAAAGGGAGTAGGCCAAGCAAAAGGAAGATATGGGATCCAGGAAACAGGAGCTCCAACCCAACAGAGAAGGGGAATTAGTAGGAGCAGATTGTAGTTCTAAACATCAGTCCAGACTGAAACAAACCGGAGGCCCCAGGAGAGACACCTTCTAAAGGATGGCATCGAAAGAATCCCCAAACTGTTTTACAATATTGAGATGAGATTTACACCAAAGAGGTAGCATTTGGAAATTGATTCATAACACACAGCAAAACAGAACAAATGAATAAAAAGATAAGTATTGACTTGAAAGAAAAGTTGTTTGATAATATAAATATTGATCATTGATCTAATTACAAATTATGATGCTACTAGGAGAATGGGAGGAGAGGAAGTGCATTTGTGGGTATTGGGAGTGACGGTGGTCGTGGGTGAGAAAGAGTTAAGTCTTCCATAGCGAAATCAAGAGATGAAGTCTAAGCCTGAAAAAAATCAGGAAGAGGCATTCTAAATATAGGAGCAAGTCCCTTCTTCTTCCTTCCTTCTGATGTTCCTCTAATGCATCCTCTTGACAGAACTTACTGGGAGCCAGCTGGCAAAGCAGAAATGAGCTCTGCAGAGTTCCAGTGCCAGCATCACAAAGTAGAGCATAAAGGGTGGTTCTGGAGCTGAGATAAAACAATCTAATAACCGGTACAGTTCCATACCCCACCACTTGACTTTAGCAACCTAATGTACTGAGACAAGAAGACAAGATGCAATTTTAAACTCCATCCAGTGCTGCATATGGCCAAGTTCTGGCTAGTAAGTATCCTGTTTGAAGTCAGAGAGTACATTTGGAATGAGTGTTCACAATTTCCTGAGTCAAGTAATCTAAGTTCTTTGAACAAATCTCATAAAACAGAAATGGCTTATTTTGCTGAAGACTTTTCTCAAAGCTGGATAAAAGATATATACAAAGAGATTTTCTCTGAACTGTGGATTTCTGTTAGGAAGTAACATATCCAATTGCATATAAACACCTTTGATGCTTCAGGAACACAAACTGAAATCTGAGCACAGATTCAGGGCAATGTTTAAAGTTGTGTTAGTAGGAATTTTAGTTTCAAAAGAAAAGCCATTTACCCCTCAAGATGGAGCTGTATAAACTTATGTGCATGGATGCTTCTGCCTTATGTTATTGTTTCAAAGAGCTGATATTACACTTTAGAAATATTTTATATCATGACACTTTTTACATAGTTGTCTCTTAGTATTTATCAGTCAAGAACAGGGACTGGCAAATATTTTCTGGGTTTAGGACACCAGGTGAAGGCTGGACACGCCCAGAAGAGAGAGGGACAAAGGAAAAGAATCACGATGGTAAAACTGTGAGTTACGACCAGCAGCTGCTGCTGCTGGCACCCTTCCCCACACTATAGACACTTGAATTCTGAGGCCTCTGGGCCAGCTACAGACAAAAGGGGCTCCACAGATCCACTGTCCCAGGAAAGGGGAGAGAAAAGTACACACCCCAAAGCTGACCCAGTTTTTGACCCACAAATTTGGTCTGCTGTGTCCCACCAGCCCTTCCAGGCAGTGTGGGGTCAAGCCATTGTTTGCCTTGGGGACTAGCCAGAGGCTAAAGAGATCCAACCCTCCCCATCTCCTCTACTAACCAGGACTGATTATGGAGGATGCCGAGGGGAGCGGAACTATTTCCTATCCAGGAAAAAGGAGGGAGCTGCCAGTGAAGGCTGGAGAACTGTCTCTGAGAAAGTTTAAATTACAAAATTCTTAGCCTCCAGGTGGGGAGAAATGGCCAGAGGGTGAAATAATGCAAACAAGGGTACGTACCTTAGGAACATCGGGTCCTTTCAGGACTTAACGCTGCCCTGAACAACCCATAATTGTTTGCAGAAAGAAACATTTAAACCTTGCGTGGCTACCATGCCGTGGTAGCTACTGAGGGTGGGAATGGGAAGAAGAGATGTGACGTGGGGGCATTTTCAGGACTTGGAGGTGTCCTGGGTGGTGCTGCAGGGACAGTTGCTGGACATTGTATGTCCTCCCATGGTCCACTGGGTGGACTGTGGGAGACTGTGGGCTATGGTGTGGACCATTGACCATGTCGTGCAGCAGTGCTCAGAGATGTATTCACCAAGTGCAATGAATGTCCCATGATGATGGAGGAGGTTGTGGTTATGGGAGGAGTATGAGGGGGTTGGGGGGGTATACAGGGACCTCATATTTTTTTAATGTAACATTAAAAATAAATAAATAAATTAAAAATAAATAAACTTTGCACAGCAAATATGTGGGAAAAATGTGGATGTGATTGCTCAGGCATGTTATCTTAAGAATAAAAAATAACTGTACTCCCATCCCTAAGATATTCAATAAATACGATGTGGAAGCTTGGGTTGAGGCACTTTGTCCTTGAGACTCTGAGTCCCCTGTTCCCATCTTTTACTAATTCTTGTGTCTCTTAAGTTCTGCGGCACCTCCTGTTCGAGTCATTCCTTTGTTGAGCTGGTCTCAGCCTCCAGGTAGAAACCTTTATCACATTGATCCCATCCCTGTTGCAGAAATACACTCCCACCAGGCATTGACACTGAAGTGGCTGGCAAAGAGTGCCATCACTGGCA
The DNA here is from genome assembly GCF_030445035.2 of Dasypus novemcinctus. Taxonomy (NCBI): domain Eukaryota; kingdom Metazoa; phylum Chordata; class Mammalia; order Cingulata; family Dasypodidae; genus Dasypus; species Dasypus novemcinctus. Next base: position 150,903,591 of record NC_080673.1, on the reverse strand, counting down.
GACTAAGGAAGTGCATGTAAGAAAATTGAAAGTAAATAAGTAAGAAAGGCTTTTTCGGGCCTTTATAGGCATCTTCCCCAAGGCCCTAGGAATCAGATCTGCAACCCATTACAGGGTCCAGAGTCCAGTTTTGAGCAAATAACAGCAACATCCTAACAATCCAGGTTGAACCAAGAATCAAAGAGCAGGGAAGCAGATGTGGCTCAAATGATAGAACATTCACCTACCATATAGGAGGTCCAGGGTTCAAACCCAGGGCCTCCTGGCCCCTGTGGTGAGCTGTGCTCAGTGCACATGCACAGTGCTGTGGCGTGCAAGGAGTGACATGCCACATAGGGGTTTCCCCTGTATAGGGGGACATGCGCAAGGAGAGCGCCCCACAAGAAGAGCCACCCCAGGTGAAAAGCACAGCCTGCCCAGGAGTGGCACCGCACACATGGAGAGCTTACACAGCAACATGATGCAACAAAAAAAGAGACACAGATTCCCAGAGCCGCCGAGAATGCAAGTGGACACAGAAGAACACACAGCAAATGGACACAAGAGAGCAGACAATGGGGGGGTGGGAGCGGAGAGAAAGAAATAAAATAAATCTTTAAAAAAAAAAAGAATCAAAGAGCAGCAGTAACAAAGCCTTCTGCCACCAAATCCCTGCAAAAGTGAGAGAAATTGAGCATCTGAGTAAACTACATCCTAATCAGATGCCTAGACATCAGCAAAAAATTATGAGCCACACTAAGAAAATGGAAGATAATGGAAGAAAAGAAATATATGAAAGCCCCAGAAGAGATGCAGGATTTGAGAAAATTTATTAACAAGATACACACAAATTTCCAAAATCAAATTAATGAGTCTGGGACCTGGTGGCCATTGAGGAGCCCTCCCCAGAGGGAGGTGGCACCAGACCCTGGGCTGGGGCTCTGCTGCCTGCCTGGTGGGCCCATGACTTCTTGCACCATATCTGACGGAACCAGCTCATCAGGACTCCTGAAACAGGCAGTCAAAAAGAAGATGAGAAGGTGGCACACACCTGTGCCCTGCAAGCCCAACGTGCAGGTGTACCTGCTGCGATGCTGAGATGGCTCTATCCACCCAAACAACCCTGGCTATGAGGAGTCTAGTGAAAGCAGCCATAGTGGCAGCTCTGAGCTGGATCCTTCTGGGTATCAGCTCTTCAGCTTAGAATCCAAGGCCAACAGCGGAGAGGTCATGTCAGTTATCATGCACCAAAATGAAGATCCGAAAGGGTGAGTGAGTAGGCGTCCACACACATGCCTGTGGAACCCCACACGAGAGGCCCTCAAGTTGTGCATTCAAGAAGAGATTTCAAAGTACCAGAGGAAGTGGACTTGGCCCAGTGGTTAGGGGTGTCCATCTACCACATGGGAGGTCTGTGGTTTAAACCCCGGGCCTCCTTAACCCATGTGGAACTGGCCCATGCACAGTGCTGATGCATGCAAGGAGTGCCATGCCATGCAGGGGTGCCCCCGTGTAGGGGAGCCCCACGTGCAAGGAGTGCACCCCGTAAGGAGAGCCGCCCAGCACAAAAGAAAGTGCAGCCTGCCCAGGAATGGCGCAGCACACACGGAGAGCTGACACAACAAGATGACACAACAAAAAGAGACACAGATTCCCGTGCTGCTGACAACAATAGAAGTGAACAAAGAAGAACATGCAGCAAATGGACACAGAGAACAGACAACTGGGGTGGGGGGCGGGGGATGGAAACAGAAATAAATTTTAAAAAGAATAAATCTTTAAAAAACCAAAAACCAAAACCAAAAAAACAATCAAAATACCAGAGTTGACACTGACCAGGTTGAACACCTTCTCTCCAAGCTGCATTCACTGCAACACTCAAAAGTTTACTGCCCTCGGAGCTCGCCCCTAGTTTGGGCATGCCAGAACCTATCTTTGCTAACTCTGAGACCCACGACCCCATCCCACCCCCAGGGATGCTGCTTTCACAGAAGAAGGTTGTTAGAGAACTACACCTGGTCACCTTCCCAGCATTCTTTCTTGTTTGTTGTCATTGGCCCATCTGACCAGCATAATATTCTGGAATTTTTTGAGAACTCTGTTCAGCCAGCTTGGTGTTCTGGAAGCAGAGACTCCAGGAAGAGCTGGGTTTATGAAGCTTTCTCATTGGGGTCTTGTGGGACACCAAGCTGCTGCTCCATCCAGCCCCATGAGCCTTGTTTGTTTTCTTCTGGTTCCTTTCTTTTGAGTTCCTGCTCCTTTCCATCCATTGTTTCCCTAGTTCTCATGGGTTTTGTTTGTTTGTTTTTGTTTTGCTTTCAGCTCTACTCTCTGTTCTTTCCTTTCTCCCATTGTTCTGCCTCAGGTAAAATAATTTTATTTCCATCTCTCCCCTCCCCCCCTCATGTGATTGCCCTCTGGTGTGCAGTTGTACAAAAGCCTTATAAGTTGTGTGCTCAGGGCTTTGCAAGTGGGGAGTTTTGAGAATCTCCCTTTCTCACAAACTCTCCAGGTAACTGATGCCAATAAAGTGGGAGGCCATTCACTATTGAGACCTACTTGCCAGCATGTCTCCCTCCCCTTCCATGGCTCTTGCAAATTTCTGACATGCTCCACTGCCTTACACTGTCTAGATAGAAGACCCAGGAAAAAAGATGCCAGTGCTAAACCATGAAGATTTCTTGTAGGAAAACCTGCCTTGGTTAGGGCAATGAAATTCTAGCTTTTGACCTCATCCCTAGCTGGGGGAACAGACTACTCTGCTCAGAGTAAAGGGGAATTATCAAAACAAGCTTGAAACTGATACTCCAAATGTGGCTTAACAGTCTTGAACATACATACAAAGGGAAGTCTGACATTAGCAATAATTGCCTATTTGGAGCTCTAATTGCAAAAAAAAAAAAAAAAAAGTTCTGAACAATGCCACAAAAGAAGTGAAATGAGACTCTCTCCTCTGTCCCCTCTCCTGCTTCATGCTCTCACTTCCTGCCTCCTAAGAGTATATAAACTAAATAAAGATCTCCATGAATTAAAAAAAATTAACAAATTGAAAGACAATATAGCTAAAGAGATAAACTATATCAAGAAGACATTAAAAGGGAAGGGAGTGGGACATATGGGAATCATATTTTTTATGTAACATTTATGTAATCTAAAGCTTCTTTAAAAAATAAAAATTAATTTTAGAAAAAAACACCTTGAGTGAGCACAAAGAATTTGAAATACTGAATAGAAAAGTTAGATCTCATGGGAATGAGAGACACAATAGGTGTGATGAAAAAACACATTAGAGGGAATCTGATGTGGCTCAAGTGATAAGGCCTCTGCCTACATATGGGAGGACCCAGATTCGATCCCTGGGACCTCTTGGTGAAAAAGAAGAGAAAGCATACCTGCGCAGTGAGCCAGTGCCCATGCGGTGAGCCAAGTGCCTGCATAAGTGCCTGTGTGGTAAGCCCAGTGCCCACATGAGTGCCTGCATGGTGAGCCAGTGCCCACGCAGTGAGTCAGTGCCCATCTAAGTGAGTCATGCAGCGAGATGATGATGCAACAAAAGAGAGACGAAGGGGAGAGTCAAAGTGAAGTGCAGCAGAAACCAGGAACTGAGGTAGTGCAATTGACAGGGAACCTCTCTCCACATCAGAGGTCCCCAGAATCAAATCCCTCTGAATCCTAGAGGAGAAAGATGAGAAGAGAAGGCAAAAAGAGAAATAGATACAGAAGATCACAGACAGCAAAAACAGCAGGATGGGGGAGGGGAAAGGGAAAAATAAATATATATAAAAAAAAAAAACATTAGAGATGTGGCCCAAGTGATTGAGCTCCCACCTACCACATGGGAGGTCCAGGTTCAGTTCTAGGTGTCTCCTAAAGAAGACAAGCAAGAAAGCAAGCTAGTGCAACAGGCTGGCGCAGTGAGCTGATGCAACAAGATGACATAACAAAGAGACATGGAGGAAAACACAATGAGAGACACATCAAATCAAGGAGTGGAGATGGTTCAAGCAATTAGTCAATTCCCTCCCACATGGGAGGACCCTGGTTCAGTTATAGTGCCTCCTAAAAAGAAGATGAGCACACAATGAACAGACACAGCAAGCACAAATGAGGGAAGGGGGAGAAATAAGTAAATAAATCTTTTTTAAAAAGCACACATTAGAGGGAAGCAGATGTGGCTCAAGCAGTTGTGAACCTGCCTACCACATGGGAGGTCCCAGGTTCAGTTCTGAGTTGCCTCCTAAAGAAGATGAGCAAGACAGTTAACTGATGAGATGGGCTGGCATGGTGAGTGATGCCACAAGATGACACAACAAAGAGATACAGCAAGGAAAAACAATGAGAGATACCACAAGCAGCGAGAAGATGTGGTTCAAGCCTTTGAGCACCTCTCTCCAATATCAGAGGTCCCAGGTTCAGCATCCAGTACCTCCTAAAAAAAAAGAAGATGAGCACACAGACACAGAGAGCAGACAGTGAGCACAAACAACTAGGGAGGGGGGGCAGAAATAAATCTTAAAAAAAAAAAGGCATACAACAGCAGACTCAAAATGATGGATGAAAGAATTAGTGACACTGAAGACAAGCTGAGATTGAAGAAAGAAAAGAACAGAAAAATAAAATAATGGAAAAAAATTGTGCAGGGGCTCAGGGAGTTGAATGACAACATAAAATACAACAACATATATGTCATTGAAGTTCCGGAAGAAGAGGAGGGAAAGGGACTAAAAGAGTTTTGAGGAAATAGCTGAAAATTTCCCAATTCTCACAGAAGAAATGAAATTACATGTCCAAGAAGCATGCTGTACCCCAATCAGAATAAATCTGAATAGATCTACTTCAAGACACATACTATGCAGAATGTCAAAGATAAAGAGGAAATTCTGAGAGCAGCAAGGGAGAAGCAAGCCATCACATAAAAGGGACGCCCATTAAGACTTAGTGCAGATTTCTCATCAGAAACCATGGAGGCAAGAAGACAGTAGTATGATAAAATTATGATACTGAAAGAAAAACTGCTAGCCAAGAATTCTTTATCTAGCAAAATTGTCCTTCACATATGAAGGTGAGTATAAAATATTCACAACCATTCTGTGTGATCTATGTATCTTTAAAAAAAAAAAGATAATAAACTTGTTACTTATTAAAAAAATTTACAAACAGAAACAAAGAGAGTTTGTAAAAAAGAATCTAGCTTTGCATGAAATATTAAAGGAACTCTTACAGCCTGAAAGAAAAAGATAGGACAGAGGTATGGAGGAGAGTATAGAAGTAAGAACAGCAGAAAGAATAACTGAAAGAGTAAAAAGACAGGTTAAAATATGATATGACATATGAAAATTGAAGAATGAAATGGTGGAAATAAAAAATGCATTTACAATAATATCTTTGAATGTAAATGGATTTAACTCCCCAATTAAAAGATATAGGGGGGAAGTGGATGTGGCTTAAGCAGTTGGGTGCCATCCTACCACTTGGGAGGTCCCGGGTTTAGTTCCTGGTGCCTCCTGAAGAAGATAAGATAGTGTCCTGATGCAACATGATGATGCAACAAGATGATGCAACAAAATGGCACATGAAGAGACACAGCAAAGAAACACAATGAGAGACACAAGCAGGGAGCAGAGGTGGCTAAAGCTATTGGATGTCTCCCTCCTTCATGGGCGATCTCAGGTTCTGTTCCTGGTGCCTCCTAAAAAAAAAAAAAAAAAAAAAAGGATGAACAGAGAGCAGACAGTAAACTCAAAACAATGAGGGCAGGGAGAGAAATAGAGAAATAAACAAAAAATAAATAAATTTTAATGACAAAAAAGATATACAGGGAGGAGAAATGGTTCAGGCAGTTGAGCTCCTACTTCCTATATGGAAGGTCCTGGGTTCTATCTCCAGTGCCTCCTAAAGAAACAAACAACAAGCAAACAAATGAAAAACCAACTCAGAGGAGTTGATGTGGCTCAGTGGTTGAGTGCTGGCTTCCCACATACAAGATCTAGTCTCAGTCCCTGATCCTGGTTCCTCAGGAAAAAAAAAAGATATGGGCTGACAGAATAGATTAAAAAAAAAAAAAAAAAGAGGCATCCATACACTGCTTACAAGAGAATCACCTTAGATCCAGGGATACAAACAAGCTGAAAGAGATAGGTTGGAAAAAGATACTCCATGGAAATAGTAACCAAAAAAGATCAGGGGTAGCTATACTAATATTAGACAAAACAGACTTTATATGCCAAAAATTAGAAGAGATAGAGAAGGACATTATATATTAATAAAGGGAATAATCCACCAGGAAGATATAACAGTCATAAATATCTATGCACCTAACCAGGGTGCCCCAAAATACATGAGAAAAACTGGCAAAACTGAAGGGAGAAACAGACATCTTAACAAAAATCATTGGAGACTTCAACACAACACTCAAATCATTAGAAAGAACAACTGGTTAAAGGACCAACAAGGAAACAGAACTTGAACAGTATGATAAATAAGTTATACCTAACAGACATATACAGAACATTGCATCTAAACTCAGCAGGTTACACATTCTTCTCAAGTGCCCATTGATCTTACTCTAGGACAGAACAAATCTCAAGTCACAATGCAGCTCTCAATAAATATAAAAAGACTAAAATTGTACAGAGCACCTTCACAGATCACAATGGAATGAAACTGGAAATTGATAATAGGAAAGAGATAAATTCACAAATGTGTGGAGGCTGAACAATACACTCCTAAATAATCAGTGGGTCAAAGAAGAAATTACAAATGAAATCAGTAAATATATAGAAACAAATGAAAACGAGAGCACAACTTATCAAAACTTATGGGATACAGCAAAGGCAGTCTTGAGAGGGAAATTTATAGCCTTAAATGCCTGTATTAAAAAAGAAGAAAGAGCTAAACTCAAAGATTTAACTAAACAACTAGAGAAACTAGAAAAAGAACAGCAATCCAATGCAAAGCAGGCAGAAGGAAAGAATAAAGATTAGCACAGAAATAAATGAAATTCAGAAAAAAATAGAGAAAATCAACAAAATCAAAATCTGGCTATTTGAGAAGATCAATAAATTGACAAACCCCTAGCTAAACTAACAGTTAAAGAGAGGATGCAAATAAATACAATCAGAAATGAAAGAGGACAAGTTATGATCAACCCCACAAAAATAAAAAGGGTCATAAGAGCATATTATGAGAAACTGTATGCCAACAAACTAGGCAACCTAGATGAAATGGACAAACTTTTAGAAATGCAAAACAACCTTCATTGACACTACAATAAATATAAGAACTTAGCAAACCAATTACATTTTTTTAAAGATTTATTATTTATTTCTCTCTCTCCCTTCCCCCCCCCCCCACTGTCTGCTTTCTGTGTCCATTTGCTGTGTGTTCTTCTGTGTCTGCTTGCATTCTTGTCAGTGGCACCAGGAATCTGTGACTCTTTTTATTGTGTCATCTTGCTGCGTCAGCTCTCTGTGTGTGCAGCACCACTTCTGGGTGGACTGCACTTTTTTTGTGTGGAGCGGCTCTCCTTGCAGGGCACACTCCTTGCACATAGGGCTCCCCTATACAGGGAACACCCCTGCGTGGCACCTTACTCCTTGTGCACATCAGCACTGCATGTGGGCCAGCTTACCATACAGGTCAGGAGACCCTGGGTTTGAACCCTGGACCTTCCAAATGGTAGGTGGATGCTCTATCCGTTGAGCCAAATCCGATTCCCCCAATCACATTTAAAAAGATTGAATCCATCATTAAAAATCTCCCAACAAGAAAAGTCCAGGACTAGATGGCTACACAGGACAATTCTACCAAACATTTGGAATAGAATTAACACCAATCCTGTTTAAACTCTTCCAAAACATTAAGAGAAGGAAAACTTAGCCAACATATTTTAGGAAGCCATCATCACCCTAACAGCAAAGTCAAATAAAGAAACTACAAGAAAAGAAAATTACAGACCAATCTCTCTAATGAACATAGATGCAAAAATTTTCAAGAAAACACTTGCAAATCAAATCCAACTGCATATCAGAAGACTTATACATCACAACTAACTGGGATTCATTCCTGGTATGCAAGGCAGGTTCAACATTAGAAAATCAACATAATATATCACTTTAATAAATTGAAGGGGGAAAAAACACATGATCATCTCAATTTATGCAAAAAAGGCATTTGACAAAAGCCAGCATCCTTTCTTGATTAAAAACAAACAAACAAACTTCATAAATAGGAATAAAAGGGAAATTCCTCAATATTATAAAGGATATATATGAAAAACCCACAGCAAACATCATACTAAATGGGGAAAACTTGAAAGCTTTCCCTCTAAAATTGGGAACAAGACAAGGATGCCCAATATCACCACAGTTGTTCAACACTGTACTAGAAGTTCTAGCTAGAGCAATTAGACAAGGAAAAAAATTTTAAGGCATCAAATTGGAAAAGAGGGAGGAAAATTCTATTTGCAGATGACATCTTCCTATATTGAGAAAATTCTGAAATGTCTACAACAAAGCTACTTGAGCAAATTAAATGAGTTCAATGAAGTGGCAGGATACAAGATCAAAATACAAAAATCAGTAACGTTCCTGTACATGAGTATTGAACAATCTGGAGGAAATCAGGAAAAATCTCCATTTGCAATAGCAGCAAGAAGACTCAAATACCTAGGAATCAATTTAAACAAAGAATACAGGACCAAAACGCAGAAAACTACAAAACAATGCAAAAAGAAATTAATGAAGACCTAAACAAATGAAAAGACATTCATTGTTCATGGACTGGAAAACTAAACATTGTGAAGATGTCAATTCTACCCAAACTGATTCATAGTTTCAATGCAATACTAATAAAAACTCCAACAGTCTAAGTTACAGAAATATGTAAAAAAGGAAATTACCAAATTCATTTGGAGTGGTAAGTGCACCCAAATAGCTAAAAGCATTCTTAAAAAGAAATGGCAACATGGGAAGAATTTCACTGTCTGATCTTAAAACCTATTACAAAACTACAATGTTCAAAACAGCCTGGTACTGGCATACAGACAGACACAACAATCAGTGGAATAGAATTGAAAGTCTAGAAATAAATCCTCACCTCTATGGTTGTATTAGTCAGTCAATGGGGTATTGATGCAAAGTACCAGAAATCTGCCGGTTTTTATGCCGGGTATTTATTTGGGGGTAGAAGCTTACAATTACAAGGCCTAAAGAGTTCAACTCAAGATACCATAAGAGTACTTTCCCATCCAAGTTCAGTTGCCACATATTGAAGCAAGCTAGCGGGCAATATCTGCAAGAATGTAGCTTTCTTTTTCCTCTTAAGGCTCCATGGTCTGAACTTCTTCTGATCTCAGCTGTAGGCTGGCATAAGGCTTGTCTCTCAGGGCTTCTTAGCTTCCTGGTCTCTTCACAAGTTCAGCTATAAACTATCAGGCAAATGTCTCATCTGTCCCTGGGGCTCCAGCATCAAAACTAAGTTCTGTCCTCTGCCATGTCTTTTTCTGTGTATCTACTTATTTATGTTCTTGATTGAGCATCTGTTTATATAGCCCACCAACAGGACTGGGACTCAACCCTGCACATCCTAAGACATGGTTGAAACAAAGCCCTAATCCTGATTTAATCAAGTAAATGTAAAGCCTCTGAATTTAAATCAAAGTGTATCATGCCTAGCAAACAGACCAGTTTACAAATATAATCTCTCTTTTTGGAGTTCATAAATAATCTCAAACTGCCTCAATGGTCAAGAGGTTTTTGACAAACCTACAAGTCCATGTTAGGAAGACAAAACAGTCTCTTCAGTAGTGCTGGGAGAAGTGGATATCTATAACTTAAAGAATGAAAGAGGACGCTTATCTCACTCCCTATACATGAATCAACTCAAAATGGATTGAAGGCCTAAATATAAAAACCAGGATCATAAAATTACAAGGAGAAAATGTAGGGAAACATCTTAAAGACCTTGTGTTAGGTGGTGATTTCTTGGACCTTCCACCCAAAGCATGTGCAACAAAAGAAAAAATAGGTAAATGGGACTTCCTCAAAATTAAACACTTTTGCACCTCACAGGACTTTGTCAAAAAAGTGAAAAAGTAGCCAACTCAATGAGAGAAAATATTTGGAAACCACATGTCCAATAAGGGTTTAATATCTATTATATATAAAGAAATATTACAACTCAATGATAGAAAGACAAATTACCCTATTAAAAAATGGGCAAAAGACTTGAATAGATATTATCCAAAGAAGAAATACAAATGGCAACAAACACGTGAAAAAATATTCAACATCGCTTATGATTAGTGAAATGCAAATCATTTCACTAATGAGGGAGCAGATGAGGCTCAAACAGTTGAGTGCCTGCCTTCCACGTGGGTCTTCAGGGGTTTGGTACCCTGTGCCTCCTAAAGAAAAAACAAACAGACAATGAGCAGACATGAGCAAAACAAGCAAACAGACAAGGGAGCCATCTTGGACAGGAGAGACTCACTAATGCCTGGGCCCTACTTCAGGCCAATTAAATAAAAATTTTGGAGTCTTGAGACCAGCCATTGGTATTAAAAAAAAAAAAAAAACTACAATGAGATATACATTTCACAGCTATCAGAATGGCCACTATTAAAAATACCAAACACTACAAGTGTTGGAGAGGATGTAGAGAGATAGGAATGCTTACTCACTGTTGGTGGGAATGTAGAATGGTACAGCCACTGTGGAGGACCATTTGGCAGTTCTTAAAGAAGTTGAATATAGATTTGCCACATGACCCAGCAATGCCACTACTGGGTATATACCCAAAACAACTGAGAGCAGTAACATAAACAGACATCTGCACACCAATATTCATAGCAGCATTATTCATGATTGCCAAAGTTGGGAACAAACCAGGTGTTCATCAACTGATGAATGGATAAACAAACTGTGGTATATTCACATGATGGAATATTATGCAGCTTTAAGAAGACATGAAGTCATACATCATATGACAACATAGATGAACTAGAGGACATTTCCTTGAGTGAAGCAAGTCAGACATAAAAGGACAAATACTGTATGATTTTGTTACGATGAACTAAATATATCATGTAATATATTGCATGATCTCATTCATATAAAATGTTAGTATAGATCAATATATAAAGATGAAGTTTGATTAGTGGTTATGTAGGGCTAGGAAAGGCATAGTAAGGGATATGAAGTTTTTCTTTTTTGGAGTAGTGAAATAATTCCTAAAATTTTTTGTGATGATTAGTGCACAACATTGTGATTATACACGTTAGATAGCCCATATGGTATGTAAATATATGTGAATATAAAACTGCTTACTCGACAATCAGCAAAATGGTGGTGGAGTAAGGCACTCCTAGAGTCAGCTCCTGCTACAGGGCAGTTAGCAAACACCCAGAGTTATGTGGAACTATCTGAAGCATCTGCTTGGGGCCTCCAGGAGACCAGAAGAGCATCCTGCACCTCCTTGAAGGAATGGAAGGAGGAGACTGCCCATCTGCAGAGAAGAGTCAATGTTTTCACTCCAGAATGCAAATTTAAGGAATTGGTGTTTGAAAACTACTACGTGATCTATTCTTCTACACTGTACCATCAGCAAGAATCAGACCGAGCTTGGTTTCTGGGACTCAATAAAGAAGGTCAAATTATGAAGGGGAACAGAATGAAGAAAACCAAACCCTCCTCACATTTTGTACCAAAACCTACTGAAGTGTGTGTGTACAGAGAGCCATCACTACATGAAATTGGAGAAAAACAAGGGCATCAAGGAAAAGTTCTGGAACACCAACCATGAATATCAACAAAGTTGTGAATCAAGATTCAACATAGCTGAGAACTCTTCTCTAGTCTTCCTTTAATCCCTTTCTTTTCTCTTCCCTCCCCTTTACCTATTCCCTTCCAATAAATCCACCCAAGGAAAGAAAAGTAAGATAACAATGCAGGACCTGGGAAGCGGACTTGGCCCAGCGGTTAAGGCGTCCGCCTACCACATGGGAGGTCCATGGTTCAAACCCCGGGACTCCTTGACCCATGTGGAGCTGGCCCACGTGCAGTGCTGATGCATGCAAGGAGTGCCCTGCCATGCAGGGGTGTCCACCATGTAGGAGAGCCCCACGCGCAAGGAGTGCACCCCATAAGGAGAGCCGCCCAGCGTGACAGAAAGTGCAGCCTGCCCAAAAATGGCGCTGCTCACATGGAGAGATGACACAACAAGATGACACAAGATGACGCAACAAAAAGAAACACAGATTCCCGTGCCGCTGACAACAACAGAAGCGGACAAAGAAGATACAGCAAATGGCCACAGAGAACAGACAGCTGGGGTGGGGGGGAGGGGGAGAGAAATAAATAAATAAATAAATAAATAAATAAATAAATAAATAAATCTTTCTAAAAAGAAAAAAAAAATACAAAACAATGCAGGACCTAGTGGCTAAGATTTGGCATTTAAAGTCTTCCTATGTGTAGGACAAGAAAATTGAACCAGTGCTTGCCTGTTGCAACGTGGTAGAAAATGCACATGCACAAAAAGATCAAAGGAAAAATAAATTAGGATTCCACAAACATTTTAAGGTAAACTGCTGTGTTATTAGTAGAGGGCTAATTGTATCAAAGGCATTACTATAACAAAGATGAAATTAATTTATTACCTTAAAGAAAAAAACACAAAACTGCTTAGTAAATAAATAAATAAATGTGCAAGAATAGCCAGAAATAGCAGCTAAGTACAGTAGGGTAAACATAGAATGACTGAGAGGTGAAGACTTTTCTTGTTTACTTGTTTTTTGTTTATTATTATAATTATTGAAATAATGAAAATGTTCTAATAATGACTGAAGTAATGAATGCACAACTATGTGATTATACCAAATACCACTGATCGTACACATTGCATGAATTGTATGCTTTATTAATATATATCAATAAAATTGATTTGTTAAAAAAATTAAAAAAATTAAAAATCCCTGCTTTCACTGTATAGCATAGTAAAACTCATCTGAAATATGAATATGGATAATATTTCATATTTAAGTCTTTCTTTGAATCTGAACAAATGTATACTAATGTTACAGGATGTTAATATAAGGCAAAACAAAATATGGATAGTAATGTATAGTAATACATTAATAATCTGCCATTAAGGGGGGAAAAAAAGGAAATATACTAAATGAAAAACTAGACAAAATTACTACATATTGGTTGACTCCATCTATACAAAATATAAATACAAATAAATTAGAAAGACAGTATGGAAAGATTGAGAAGTGATTATAAAGGGGTAGGATTTTTTTGTTATTATTGGAATAATTTTTCATTTATTATTATTGTTATTATTATTATTATTGGAATAATGAAAATGCTCTAATGATTGAAGTGATGAATGCACAACTACATGATTATGTCAAATACCATTGTCTGTTTACTTTAGATAGATTGTACACTTTGGATGGATTGTATGCTTTATTAATATGTATCAATAGAATTGATTTTAAAAATCCCTGCCCTCAAAGAACTTATGTTTTAGGGGTATCACTAAGATAAGAAGCCCAGTTCCCTTCAAAAAACTGTTCAAATAATGGTTGCAATCAATGTATATCCTACTCCTAACTGATTACATCAGAACTATAGATCAGAGAATGGTTTTAAATATTCATTATAATATATTAGACCACATAACTACCAAAAATAGATATTGTCACTCTTAGGGCTATCATGTACCAGCATATTATCAAAATTCTTTTATTTTATTTATTTATTTTTAGGCAGTACTGGGGATTGAAAGTGGGACCTTATACATGCAAAGCAGGCATTCAACAACTGAGCTACACCTTCTCTGCCAAAATGCATTTAAATGCAAGTTACAAGACTCCCAAAGACACTGGAAAACATTAATTGAGTTATTATTCTTATTTTTAAGTGAATTCATAAATATATTTAATTTCTCAGTTTTAATTTCTAATACAATTAGATATTAAAAGACACAACACATAGGCAAAAACTTTGGAATCCTCAATAAGTTTTTTTTTTTTTAAAGATTTACTTATTTTATTTATCTCTCCCCTTCCCTCCCTGCCCCAGTTGTCTGTTCTCTGTGTCTATTTGCTGCGTGTTCTTTGTCCGCTTCTGTTGTTGTCAGCGGCACGGGAATCTGTGTTTCTTTTTATTGCGTCATCTTGTGTCAGCTCTCCATGTGTGTGGCACCATTCCTGGGCAGGCTGCACTTTCTTTTGCACTGGGCGGCTCTCCTTAGGGGGCGCACTTCTTGCACGTGGGGCTCCCCTATGCGGGGACACCCCTGCGTGGCAGGGCACTCCTTGCAAGCATCAGCACTGCGCATGGGCCAGCTGCACACGGGTCAGGGAGGCCCAGGGTTTGAACCGTGGACCTCCCATGTGGTAGACGGACACCCTAACCACTGGGCCAAGTCCGCTTCCCCTTAGTAAGTTTTTAAGAGTGTAAAGGGCTCCAAATCAAACACATTTGAGAACAACTGTTCTATGAAATAGGTGTTATCCCTATTTTATGATGAGTGTAATAGGGCTCACAAATCAGGAAGATATCTTTTAAAAAACAAGCCTAAGAGAGAGCCCCTGAATGTATACTTTGGATAAAATGTACATAAGTCATGTAACTTAATAATGCACTGAACCACATGATGGAAGATGGACTGTGGTTAACAGTACAAATATGAGAGTGCTTTCTCATGAACTATAATAAATGTACAATACTAATATGTAGTGTTAATAATTCTGGGTATATGGAAAAAATATATCAAGTGTATGCTATGGATCATAGTGGTAATAGTCTGATCATATTCTTTCATAATCTGTAACAAATGTTCCACAGTAATGTAAGGTATTGGTAGAGGGGTGATGTGTGGGAATTCTGCACATTGTTTATGATTGTTTTGTAAGCTCACAACTTCTCTAATTAAAAAAAACAACAACAAGCTTAATTTGATCTGGTTTTCCTTTCCATTCAGCTCTTGATATAGATATTTCCTTTATTCTCTGAAACTGTGGATGTGGCACTTTGAGATTATTTTATGAATCCCCAAAAGAAAAGATTATGTTTGTAAACTAATCTATTCCTCTGGGTATGATACCCTTTGATTGTATTAAATTCAGTTTTGGGATATTTGATTAGATTACCTTTTAAGATTACTTTAGGGCTTTTTTTACTTTGTCAGTAAGACATGACTCAGGTTGAGTATCCTGTCCCCCTTGCTGGGTCTGATATAAACAGACTCACAGGGAAGTGGACTTGGCCCAGTGGTTAGGGCGTCCGTCTACCACATGGGAGGTCTGCGGTTCAAACCCCGGGCCTCCTTGACCCGTGTGGAGCTGGCCCATGCGCAGTGCTGATGTGCACAAGGAGTATCCTGCCACGCAGCAGTGCCCCTGCATACGGGAGCCCCATGCACAAGGAGTGCGCCCCATAAGGTGAGTCGCCCAGCATGAAAGAAAGTTCAGCCTGCCCAGGAATGGCACCACACATGCAGAGAGCTGACGCAGCAAGATGACACAACAAAAAGAAACACAGATTCCCGTGCCACTAACAACAACAGAAGCAGACAAAGAAGGACACGTAGCAAATAGACACAGAGAACAGACAACTGGGACAGAGGGGAAAGGGAGATAAATAAATAAATAAATCTAAAAAAAAAACAAAAACAAAAAAACAGACTCACAGAGACAGACATACAAGAAGAGAGAGTTCTGTCATTTTTGATTCTGCCATGCGACAGAGAAGACTCAAATAGCTCAGGCCCCAGGAAGAGATGAGCCATTTTCCTATTAGGTTACAACTGACCTTGGGAAGAGAACAGAACAGCTGAGACTGATTAGGAAGCCCTAATAGACAAGCCCTATGCCAACCTGCAGCTGAAATAAGGAAGAAGTGGAGCAGCTGAACCTGAGAGAGGATGCCTGAAGGGGAAGAAGAAACCTGGGCAGAGATGGACAGCCATCTTGCTTCACCATGTGGCAACATGTCAGGATCAATTGTAGCTGATTTTGGTGAGAAGTCATCTCTGATGATGCCTCAAGTTGGACTTTTTCATGGCCCAGGAGCTGTAAGCTTTTAACCCAAATAAATGTCCTTTATTAAAAGCCATCAGATTTTCTGGTACTTTCCATTGGCAGGCCTTTGGCAGACTAATACAATGGAATTTTTCTGTATTGGATTAAGTTTGACAACCCCAACATGTGTGCCCTATTGCCTCAAGCATCGATTTTTTTTCATTTATTGAAATATATCACTCATATATAAACATACATAAACAATAGATGTATAAGAGTTGTGAACTTACAAAACAAACATATATAACATCTCACCCTACCACCAATAACTTGCATTGTTGTTAAACCTTTTTAATTAATGATTAAAGAACATTGTCAAATATTACTACTAAACAAAGTATTTTTCCACTGACCAATCTGATTATTATTATCTTTATATCATTTATATATGAACATACATAAAGAATTAAGTGTATGGTAAAAGTTGTGAACTTATAAAGCAAACATGCATAACATCATACAGAGGTCCCATACATCAACCCTCCACCAACACCTTGCATTGTCATGAGACATTTGTTACAAACTATGAAAGAACACCGTCAAAATCTTACTACTAATCATAGTTCTTTTCTTACATTTGGTGTGTTTTTCCCCCAACCCACCCTATTGTTATTTTTTTAAATATATATTTTTATGACAGAAGTTGTAAACTTATAAAACTATCATGCACCTGTGCAGAATTCCCAAACAACACCCCTCCATCAACATACCACGTTCTGGTGTGTCATTTACTACAGATAAAATATCATCTGATAATTGCCAAGTCCATGGCATACATTTGGCTCACATTTTCCATACTGCCTCATTATCAACACAGTACATCTTTTGCATAGATTCAAGAATATTATATTATTACTACTAACCACAGTCCATAGGTCACTCCAGCTGTATTTTTCCCATGCTTCTCCACATTCCCAACACCCTGTAATAGTGATATACATTTGTTCTAGCTAACAAAGGACACTCTTGCATCTGTACCATCAACCACAATTCTCACCCACCTCTTGGTTTACTGTGCTATCCAGTTGCTAGATTATTCTCTAGCATTCTCTCAACAGGCATTTACACACCTAGACTACCATTTTCAGGTACATCCCCATTTATAAACTAGCTGTTACTGTGTGTTACCATCCACTCTATACATTTCCACAATTTTACAGTAAAGATAATTAAAACTTCTACATACATTAAACATCAGTAGTCCACTCGGTCCTTCTCTTATCTCCTTTAAGAATCTACCACCTACCAGCAGGTCTTGAAGATATTTTCCAATAATTTCTCCTAGAAGTTTCGTGGTTCTTGCTTTTAATTTTAGGATTTGATCCAGTTTGAGTGAATTTTTGGATAAGGTGTGTGATAGGGTCCTCTTTCCTTCTTTCCGCTATGGATATCCAATTCTTTCAGCACCATTTGTTGAATGGATTGTTCTGCCTGAGCTGTGTGAGTTTGACAGGATACTCAAAAATCACTTGGCCATACCTGTGAGGGTCTGTTTCTGAACCACAAATTTGGTTCCATTGGTCTATTGTGTCTCTTTAGGTCAGCACCATGTTGTTTTTACCACTATAGGTAGGTATTATGATTTAAAATCTGGAGATGCGGGCTTACATTTCCTTAATGTTTCTGGCTATTCAGGATTCCTTACCTTTCCAAATAAATTTAATGATTGTGTTTTCAATTTTTTCTTTAATGCTGGTGGAATTTTTATCAGGTTTGCATTAAATCTGTATATCAATTTGAGTAGAATTGACATCTTAATGATATTTAGTCTTCTAATCCATGACCATGGAAGGTTCTTCCAGTTATTTAGGGCTTTTTTGATTTCTTTTAACACTGAGTTGCAGTTTTCTGAGTACAAGTGCTTTACATCATTGGTTAAGTTTATTCCTGACAATTTGAGTTTTATCTGTCCTATTTTATTTTCACCACTCTTTTGACACTTTTAATTACTTTTCCTGATATAATCTTCATTTCTAGACTCTCTTCCAGGCCCCTCTCTCCTATCTTTTCTTTTCAGGCTCTAGCACACCCCTTACTATTTCCTGAAAATCTGATCTCTTGCTTAAAAATTCTCTCAGTTCCTGTTTATCTGTGAATATTCTAATATCACCCTCATTTTTGAAAGACAGTCTTGCTGGATATAAGATTCTTGGCTGGAAGTTTTTCTCTTGTAGTATCTTAAATATATCAAACCACTGTCTTCTTGCCTCCATGGTTTCTGGTGAGAAATCAGCACTTAATCTTATTGGATATCCCTTATATGTTATGCATTGCTTTTCTCTTGCTGTTCTCAGAATTCTCTCTTTGTCTTTGGCCTTTGACATTCTGATGAGTATGTGTCTTGGAATTGGTCTATTTGGATTTTTTCAGATGGGAGTATATTGTGCTTCTTGGACAGGGATATCTATGTCCTTCAATAGGTTTGGGAAATTTTCTACCATTATTTCTTCAAATATTCCTTCTGCCCCTTTTCCCTTCTCTTCTCCTTCTGGGACACCCACGACCCATATGTTTGCACACCTTTTGCTGTCATTTAGTTCCCTGAGACCTTGTTCAATTTTTTCCCATTCTTTTCTTCGTCTCTTCTTTTATATGTTCACTTTCAGAGGCCATTTCTTCAAGCTCACCAAACTTTTCTTCGGCCTCCTCAAATCTGCTATTATATGATTCCAATGTTTTTTAAATTCATTGATTGCACCTTTCATTCCCATAAGATCTGCTATTTTTCTATGTATGCTTTCAAATTCTTCTTTGTGTTCATCCAATATCTTCTCAATATCCTTAATCTCTCTAGTCATCTCATTGAATTTATTAAGGAGATTTATTTGAACATCAATAATTAGTTGTCTCAACCCCCTTATGTCTTCTGGAGGCTTATCTTGTTCCTTTAACTGGGCCATGGATAGCTTCCTGTTTCTTAGTGTGGATTGTAATTTTTTGTTGGTGTCTTCGTATCTGTCTTACTAGAGTATTTTTTCTGGATACAGTTTTTATCTCTAGTTTAGGGCTCCCCATTGTTTCTCCCTTGCTGATTATGCAGTAGGAGCCAAGCATGTAGTAGGTGCTGTAAGCTGTGTAGGCTCAAGCTGCCCTCATTTCACCAGGGACCAATGAAGCTTCTTCCAACTTTCTTCTTTGCCAGGGTTTGGGACAGAGTCACAGCTATGTGGAATAATCCACATTCAGGCCTAGACTGTAGTTGCCCAGAGAGACTGATGGAGATTCACATCCCTTTCTCCCCTACCTGGGGTAGAGATGGAGCCACAGGTGTGGGCAGGAATCTATGCAGTGCAAGTCCTAAGATTACCACAGTTGCCCTGGTAGACTTCTGATTTTCAGTCTATGCCAGCCAGAGTTCCTTGTAGTTACCTGTATAGGCTGGTGCTGAGCTGAAGCCTAGGCTAGGGCTGCAGGCTGACTTGCATGAAAGAAACTGTCAGCCTGGCTTCCCCTCAGGCTGGGGGCACAGTCAGAATGGTGGCTACTGGTGTCTTTCTGATTTGGGCTGGTTCTCACCCCAGCTGTTCCCAGGGTTATCTCTTAGCCAGCCAAGTCTCCCAATCAATAGCTAAAATCAGCAGCCAACAGTCTCCTCCTACCGTTTCTGGGAAATGGAGCTTCTGAATCCCGTCACAGAGCAACTCCTGGGGCAGCTCGTGCAGCCAGAGTAGGATGATCACCAGCCTCCACGGCTTGGCTAGTAATTTCCCGGAGAGGCTGGCTCAGGTCCCTGCAGCTTCCTCCCTGCTGGGGTTGGCACTGGGGCCTAGGCTAGAGCTGCAATCTGACCTGGATGGGAAGAAGCCAGTTCCACCAGCACTGGGATCTTCAGTCCGCCCTGCTTCACCTCGTGCCAGGCACAGAGTTCAAATGGCGGCTCCCAGCCTCTTTCTGACCTGGACAGGCTCAGACCTTAGCTGTTCTCAGGATCGTACTGTAGCCCACTGAATTTCCTCATCAGAGCTGAAATTGGTGCCCAACCATCTCTTCCTCCCCCATTTCGGGGAAGTGGAGCTTTCAATTCCAGCCATGGGACAGCTCCTTAGGCAGCCTGTGCCTCCAATGGAGGATGGGCACTTACCTCCATGGTGTGGAGTGCTCTACTTACAAGTGTTTTCTGCAGACGGGCATCTCCTCCTTCCACTCCTTCAAGGATGTTGCAGGATGCTCTTCTGGCCTCCTGGAGCCCCCAAACAGGTGCTTCAGCTAGCTCCAGAGAGCTCTGGGTGTTTACTAACTGCCTTGTAGCAGGAGCTGACTCTAGGAGCTCCTTACTCCACTGCCATCTTGCTGGTTTTCCTCTCAGGCATCAAATTTAAATGCTTGTTAAGAAAAAGGATCTATGGCAGCGGACTTGGCCCAGTGGTTAGGGCATCCGTCTACCACATGGGAGGTCCGCAGTTCAAACCCTGGGCCTCCTTGACCCATGTGCAGCTGGCCCATGCACAGTGCTGATATGTGCAAGGAGTGCTGTGCCACGCAGGGGTGTCCCCGGTGAAGGGGAGCCCCACGCGCAAGGAGTGCACCCCATAAGGAGAGCCACCCAGTGCGAAAGAAAGTGCAGCCTGCCCAGGAATGGTGCCACACACACGGAGAGCTGACACAACAAGATGACACAACAAAAAGAAACACAGATTCCCATGCTGCTCACAAAAACAGAAGCAGACAAAGAAGATACAGCAAATAGACACAGAGAGCAGACAATCGGGTTGGGGGGGGAGGGGAGAGAAATAAACAAATAAATCTTTTTAAAAAAAGAAAAAGAAAAAGTATCTAAAACTTGGAAATAAAGCAAAAAATAGTACTGTTTCTTTTTAAGTCATTTTATTTGAGTTATTATTTTCTGTTGATAAGGCGCAGAGTCAGTAAAGTTAAAAGATAAGT
The DNA here is from genome assembly GCF_030445035.2 of Dasypus novemcinctus. Lineage (NCBI taxonomy): Eukaryota > Metazoa > Chordata > Mammalia > Cingulata > Dasypodidae > Dasypus > Dasypus novemcinctus. Next base: position 150,882,638 of record NC_080673.1, on the reverse strand, counting down.
TGCAAATGATTTTTTTTATACCCCTCCTTGTGGCTTTTTGTGTGCTGTCTGCTCTCTGTGTCTATTAGCTGTGCATTCTTCTGTGTCTGTATTTATTTTATTTATTTTCCACCCCTCCTCCCCATCGCTTGCTTGCTGTCTGCTCTCTGTGTCCTTTCAATGCACGCTCTTCTGCATTTTTGCTTGTCTCCCTTTTTGTTGTGTCACCTTGCTGAGTTCGCTCTCTGCAGCATTTGTGGGCCAGGCAGCACTCTGGGGCACCCAGGCCATTGGCTCTCCTCAGCATGTGGGCGAGCCTGCCTTCACAAGGAGGCCCTGGGACGCAAACCCAAGGCCTCCCATATGGTAGACAGGAGCCCAACTAATTGAGCCATAGCCGCTTCCGGCAAATGGTTTTTGTCGGTAGAAAAGGTAACTCTAAAGGTCACTGTTTCATTGCTCTAGGTATATTAAGCAGTGTTAAATATATTTGCCAACTTATTCCACATTTTTACCCCACAGACTATATATTTACCAGTGTATTAATCAATGTTCTCCAAAGAAACAGAACCAACAACATACATGATTTATTTTAAGGAATTGGCTTCTGTGATCCTGGGGGCTGGCTAGTCTGAATTCCATAGGGCTACAAGCTGAAGACTCCAATAAAGGTAACGTTAAAGCCTTACACTGAATTCCCCTGGGGCACCTGGCTGAGTAGAAATTCTGGCAAAAGCCAATGCTGAAATTGAAGCAGAAATTCTTCTGACCTCTAATATCCTCAAATTCTGAATTTTAAGACCCCCAACTAACTAGATGCGGTGAATTCCCACATTGCTGAAGACTTTCTCCTTTGGTTATAGATGCAATAAACTGATTGTGGATACAACCAACTGATTACAGCTGCAAATGCCATATATGAATACCCTGAGAGTAACAAGTAGGTCAGTGATTGACCAAACAACTGGATGCCATAACCTAGCTAAGCTGACACAGGAAACTAACCATTACATCCACTCTCCCCTATCCTACTTTGAACTGGCTTTCCCATCCTGCTGGTTTCCTAACTAAAGAGTTAAATATGAAGAGTAAATAGGAAGCTAGTTTACCAAGCAGATAGGGAGGGAGTATTTCTCATTTGGGAAGACCAGTATTCAAAAGCCAGCATGACTCCTTTGGAGAATTCCAAGAGTTCCTGTGTGACTAAAGCAGGGCTTCTCAACTTTGATGTGCATGTGAATCACTTGGGTTTAGAAAGTTTAAGGTGAGGCCTGAGAGTCTCATTTTTGCAAGCTGCTAGGTGAAGCTAATCCTGCTGGTCTGCTTACCACATTTTGAGTAACAAGAGGCTAGGCTACAGCACAGGTACATGAGGGAATGCCCAGAGATGAAGATGGAAACTGAATGGGGAATAATAAAGAGAAAGAAAAGAACCATTGAAACATGTGGCACATGAACAGGCACCAAAATAAAATGTCATTTTTTACAGTCTATGTCAAACAAAAAGATTACTGTGACAGTTTGAAGATTTTGGGAATCCCAGAAAAGATCATGTTCTTGGAACTAATCCATTCCTGTGGGTGTGAGATCCTTTGATTACATTAGATTCAGTTAAAGGACCCTTAGATTAGATCACTTTTGGGTTTTTTTGTGTGTGTTTTTTTTAAAGATTATTTTATTTCCCCCCCCACCCCATTCCCCCTGTTGTCTGCTCTCTGTGTCCTTTCATTGTATGTTCTTCTGCATCTGCTTGTATTCTTATTAGGCAGCTCTGGGAACCAATTCTGGGACCTTCTGGAGTGAGAGAGAGGCAATAACTCTCTTGTGCCACCTCAACTCCCTGTTCTGTTATGTCTTCTTATTTTCTCTCGTCTGTTGTGTCATCTTGTTGCACCAGCTCTCTGCATCGTCCAGCACTCCTGCACAGGGTGGCTTTCCCCACTGGGTGGCACTCCTGTGTGGGGCAACATTCCCTCATGGGGCCAGCACTCCACGTGGGCCAGCTCTCCGCATGGCCCAGCTTGCCTGCACCAGGACCCTGGGCATCAAACCCTGGACCTCTATATGATAGACAGGAGCCCAATTGGTTGAGCCAATCCATTTCCCTATAACTTTTGATTAGATCACTTTAGGGCCCTTGATTGGACTATATCAGTGAGCTGTGACCCAGGCCACATCTTGCTCGAGTCTTATATAAGTAGAGAACTGAAAGCAGAAACACACAGAGAAAGACAGCAGCTATTTTATCCTGCCACGTGAGAGAGGATTCCAGGATCAACCATAGCCACAGAAAGAGAAACCCCAAGAGACTGAGAGAGAGACTGGAGGCTGGAATCAGTGGAGAGGCTGAAACAATGAAGTCCCAAAGAGTTTAAGCCCATGGAGCAGCTCAAACTCAAAGATGATCTAGAGGAGAAGGCAGAGAGAGACTGGAAGACCTGCCATTTTGCCTTGCCAGTCAGCAGGAGTCCAGGATCTAGCAGATGACCTTTGGTAAGACATCTCTTGATGATGCCTTGATTTGGACATTTTCACAGCCTCACAGCTGTAGGACTTTACACCAAATAAATTCCCATATAAAAGCCAACCCATTTCTGGTATTTTGCCTTCGTAACCCTATAGCAAACTAAAACAATTACTAAGGAGGTAGTTCACACATCTGAAATAATATATGCACTCCAACCTCAGTCCAGCATAATCACAGAACTGGTAATTTCATGAAAACTGTCCTGTATCTGTGTTCCTCCTTAGCTCTGTATTTAGTTGACCTAAGCTGTATTTGAAAATGTCTTCTGCCATCTAGTGGAAATGAATTGATATTATAACTAGTGCCTCACATTTATTTACTGATTCAGTTTTCAAAGTGCTCTCATTTTATTTTCACGGTAACCTACTAGACATTGTTATTCTAGTTTGCTTCAATTTTTTATAAACATTTAATATTACTGAGCACTTACTATGAGCTAGGCACTGTACACGAATGATCTTATCTATTCCGCATAACAACCTTATGTAATAAATATTATTTATGTTATCATTCCCACTTACAGATGAGGAAGATAAGGTTAAGAATTTAAGAAACATTCCTAAACACCAACAGCTAATAAGTAGAAGCACCAGGATTCAAACCCAGGGCTATAAGGAGGCATGCATCATTAACAAATTTTCATCATCATCATCTTCAAGCAGCAGCATCACAAAGCACATAATATGTGCAGGCATTTTTCTAAACACTTTACAGATATTATCTGATATAATCCTAACAACAATCCTCATGAGGTAAGTATAATTATTACTCCCATTTTTATAGATGAAGAAATTAAGTCATAGAGAATTAAGCAAGTTATCAGGGGTAATGAAAAACCTAGCCTGAACTGGAACTCAGAGAGTATTATTCCAGAGTCCGTGCACTCAACTAGTAAGTAGTTTAAAAATAAATTAATTTAGTTCTCACTAAAAAATTAATACATAGGCACAGAAGAGGAAGAAAGAGAGAAAGGAACAGTGAGGAAATGTAAAGAAATAATGGCTGAAAGCCTCACAAAATTAACAAAAGACATGAATACATGTCCAAATGCTCAACAAACTCGAAGCAGTATAAACCCAAACAGAACCTCACCAAAGCATATTATAATCAAACTGTCAAAGTCAAAGAGAAAGAATTCTGAAAGCTGCAAGAGATAAGCAAAGTGTCATGTACAAGGGAGCAAAAAGAGTAAATGCCAATTTCTCATCAGAAAACTTGGAGGCAATAAGGCAATGGGAGGACATATTTAAAATGCTGAAAGCAAAAAATTGCCAAGGAAGAATTCTCTATTTGGCAAAATTAACTTTCAAAAATGAGGAAGAGCAAACAGCCTCTCCCTCCCCCTCAACCGCCCCCCACTCCAAGAACATAGTGTGTTTATATTTTATGGCCAAACTATTTTGAATTTTGTTTTGTGGTTCCTCAGTGCCCCCCCCCTCCTTTTCTAGGACCCCAGCTCCCACCCTCATGGCCTCTGGTCCCCTCCCTTGTTTTTATGTAGTTGATTCTCTCCTCTTAGTAAGTCTTTCCCTGAACCTGCTACCAACCCCATAACCCCATCCCCCTCCTCTCTGTGGCATTTTCATATTTGCTAAAATGAATTTGCTCATTACATTTATTTTACTTTAAAAAAAAATGAGGGAGAGATTAAAAGATCCCCACATAAGAAAAACTGAGGGAGTCTGTCACCACTAGACTGCCCTACAAGAGATGCTAATGAGAGTTCTGCAAGTTGAAAGGAAATGACAATGAACAATAGATTGAAACCACCAGTAAGGGCAATGACATGGGTAAACATAAATGTCAGTACTCTTGTATTTTTGGCTTTTATCTTCACTTTTTACTTCCTACAGGGTCTAAAAGGCAAATGCATAAAACGCATTGATATATCAGTGATTTTCTACTGAGATTAGTGCATTAGTGCATTAGAGTTGGTCTCATACTTGTAATCTGTGACAAGAACTGCAAAAAGATGGGCATGGAAGGCTTTAGGAACATAGTGTGTGTATACTATTGAAGTTAAGTTAGTATCAAAGCAAACCAGAATGTTACAGATTTAGGATGTTACATTTAAGACCCATGGACACTACTGATAAAAGTAAGACTTTTCATACAATTTAGGATCTCACAGCTTCTGAGTCATTCATGAACATGCCAGCATCTCATCAGAAAGCAGAAGGGAGCTCCACCTAGGGCGTGGAAAGGGGAAGCTCATATAGGGCAAATACAAAAGCAAGTGAGGAAATGTTCTGATTAACTGACATTAAGTTTTGCTTTTACTTAGGGGAGTCTTACAAAGTGGGGAGCAAGTATACATGGATTAGTATGGTATACTTCTCCCTTCTGATAAGTTCTCTCTATTGGACTGAAACTAGTTTTATTACCAGATATTGCTTATCAGTGATGTTGTAGGGTGTATTCTATTTTCTAGGAAAACCCCTGCAGATCAATTGTTTTTTGTCCTCTGGGAAAATATTCTCAGAAAGGGGTCTTCTTCTGACAATGCCCACTGCAGGCAGGTATGTTATTTTACTTAATGCTACAAAGAAAATAATAAATATGCAAGCTCAAGGAGACAAAAATTAGAGTACAGGCTGCCAGGAGTGTGGGGCAGAGGGAATGGGGAGTTAATGCATAATGGGTGTAGGGTTTCTGTATGGCAAGATGGAAAAGTCTTAGAAATTAAAGTGATGTTGAAGAGGCCCTGGGAGGTTGTGGAGAAAGATCTCAATTTAGGGTAGGAAGGTTCTTGACACGTCCTGAGAAAGATTTCAAGGACTAGTTACACAGTAGCAGGTGAATTTGATCTAAAGTGAAAATACATACACAGGACAGGAGTGCAGGCGTGCTCATATGAGTTGCACGAATTGCACCTGCTGGGCCTAGGGGTACTGTTTTATTAAGGCTGGCCTATTCCCCTTCTGTACCCTCCATGTAAGTTAGGACTTGTAAGTCCCAACATTCTCATTGGTCTGCTTTATGCAAAAGAGGGATTGAAAACTACAACGTTTTGCTCACTCCATGTTTGGAGTGGGAACTGTCCAGAGGAGGTATTGGTGAAGTATGTGATACTCAGGTGATGGGTGGATCAGTTGTCATTAGGTATCTTTGGCATTAGGCCTTGGGCTCTAGGCCTTGGGCAGGTGATTTTCTACTGAGGTTAGTGCATTAGTCTGCCAAAGGGGTGCTGTAGCAATTTGATTTGGTTCATGATTTCCAAAAATAGATATTGGATTGTGTTTGTAAACTGATCCATACCTGGGCATGATTAAATTATCATTATGGCTTTGATTGGTCCACATTAGTAGGGTATTCAGTCCCTCCCCTGGGTGGGTGGGGACTCACAGATAAAAGACATGGCGAAGGACAGAGTTGGAGTTTTTGATGCTGGAGTTTTGAGCTGGAGCCCAGAAAGTGAACACACAGGAGAAGAATACAGAGGAATAGAGATGGCTCCTTAGACACAGCAGAAGTCCCAGAAAGAGAGACAGAGCTGTTTACCTGATAGTTTACAGCTGGCCTTGTTGAAAAAGCACAGCAGCTGAGCCTGGAGAGAAATAGAGCTCTGGGAAGAGAGGAACCCAGGGAACTCGAACTCTTGCAGACCTTGGCAGCCATCTTGCTCCAACACATGGAAATGGACTTTGGTAAGGAAAGTGACTTATGCTTTACAGCATGGTAACTGTAGACTTCTACCCCAAATAAATACCCTTTATAAAGCCAACAGATTTCTGTATTTTGCATCAGCACCCCTTTGACTGACTAATACAGGTGCCAATGCAAAGTACCAGAAAATCGGTTGCCTTTTATAAAGGGTATTTACTTGGGGTAAAAGTTTACAATTACAAGGCCCTAAAGAATCCAACTCAAGGTTGCTTTCTTACCAAAGTCACTTGCCACGTGTTGAAGCAAGATGGTTGCTGATCTCTGCAAAGGTTCAGCCTTCCTCTCTTGGCTTTTTCTATCTCAGCTGCATGCTGGCATAGGGCTTGTCTCTTAGGGCTTACTACCTCTCCTGGAATAGGGCTTATTTCTTTCTGGGCTTTCACTGCATTAGGCTGGCATAGGGCTTGTCTCTCAGGGCTTCCTATATCTCTCTTGACTCTCAGTCAGACAAATGACTCATCTCTCCCTGGGACCCCTGAATCAAAAGTAACAGAGCAGGGGTGGATGTGGCTCAAGAGACTGAGCACCCGCTTCCCATATAGGAGGTCTCAGGTTTGGTCCCCATTGCCTCCTAAAAACAAAACAAAAACAAACAAATGAAAAAAACCAACTCAGAGGAGCCAGTGTGGTTCAGCAGTTGAGCGCTAGCTTCCCATATACAAGGTCCTGGATTCAATACCCAGCTCCTAGTACCTCAAAATAAAAAAACTCTCTCTCTTCTCTTCTGGACTGAGTGTTCTTTTATACTGGCCCACCAAGGGGGCAGGGACTCAACCTGAGTCATGCCTTAGTGACATGTGGAATCAAAGCCCTAATCTTAACCAGTAATTTAATTAAGGGCCCCTCAACTGAATCCAATATAATCAAAGGCTATCACACTCAGAAGAGATTAGTTTAAAACATAAATCTTTCTCTTTCGGGATTCACAAAAACAATCTCAAACTGTTACAGTTAGGTATTATCTGATGGTGATTTTCTGTTGGTCCTCTTCCTTTGCCAAATTATCTCCCTTCTCCTGCCTTTCCCTCCCTCAAAAAGTTGTGAGGATACCACAACATTGTGAATATGATAACTCCTGTTGAATGGTAAACTTGGAGTGGTTGAGATGAGAAACTCTGTGTTGTATATATGTGTGGCAGTATGATACTATTTATGAATTCCAAAAATAGATATTGGATTATGTTTGTAAACTGGTCTGTTCCTCTTGGCATATTAGGTTGTATTAGATTCAGAGGTTTCACTTTTACTTGATTAAATTAAGATTGGGGCATTAATTCAACCACATCAGTAGGAAGGTGAATCCCTACTCCCTTGGTGGGTGGACATTCAGACAGAAAAAGGACATGGCAGAGAAGAGAACTGAGTTTTAGACACTGGACCCCCAAGGAGAGTGCCAAGCCATTCACCTGATAGTTGGCAGCTGCAGAGACCAGAGCCCTGAGCAGCCGAGCTCGAGAAAGAGACAAGCCCTTCTGCCTATAGTTAAGATCAGAAGAGACTGGGCCCACAGAGTTTCAGAGGAAGAGGTAGACTGGACCCTTACAGACATAGCCTGCCATCTTGCTTCAATATGACAGATTACTTTGGGTGAGAAAGTATCTCTTATGGTACCTCAAGTTGGATTCTTTAGGGCCTTGTGACTAAGTTTCTACCCCAAATAAATACTCTTTATAAAAGTCAACAGAATTCTGGTACTTTGCATCAGCACCTCTTTGGCTGACTAATACACAATGTTTCCACAATTAAAAAAAAAGAGAGAGAGAGAAAGAGCAACTAAAGAGACAATAATTAAATGCAATACGTGTTCCTGAATGTGACGTGGCACGGAAGAAGAAAAGGCTCAAACGGACATTATTGGGACATTTAGATAAATTGGGGTGGCAGACTTGGCCCAGTGGTTAGTGCGTCCGTCTACCACATGGGAGGTTCGTGGTTCAAACCCCGGGCCTCCTTGACCCGTGTGGAGCTGGCCCATGCGCAGTGCTGATGTGTGCAAGGAGTGCCCTGCCACGCAGGGGTGTCCCCTGCGTAGGGGAGCCCCACGTGCAAGGAGTGAGCCCCGCAAGGAGAGTTGCCCAGGGCGAAAGAAAAGTACAACCTGCCCAGGAATGGCCCCCCACACACAGAGAGCTGACACAACAAGATGACACAACAAAAAAAAAGAAACACAGATTCCCGTGCTGCTGACAACAACAGAAGCAGACAAAGAAGAAGACACAGTGAAAAGACACGGAGAAGAGACAACCGGGGGGGTGGGGGGGGAGACAAATAAATAAATAAATAAATAAATAAGAAAAAAATTTGGGATATAGACTCTAAGTTTTATATCAATGTTAATTTCTTGAACTTGAAAACAGCAATTAATGTGGTTATATAAATGAATATCCTTGTTCTTAAGAAATGTACATGGCAGTACGAAATGTTCAAGGAGCATGATTTTATAACCCACACTCAGTTATTCAGAAAATGAATTGATATACAGAAAAACAAATGGATGGGATCAAAGGATCTGGGTATCTGGCAGAGGAGAGGGGTGTGTGTTGGAGTTTTCTGTATGGGGTTTGTTTTATTTTTGGTAACTGTCCTCTTAAGTTTGAAAGTATTTCAAAATAAAAAGTTAAAAAGAGAGACTTCTGGGAAGATGGCAGACTAGAAAGACTCAGGACTCTCTCTTCTCCCAGAAAAAGAGCTAGAGTATAGTGGAAGCAGAGAGGATTCAATGATCATGTATCAAAGGCTAGGACTCAGGAAACTTTGAGAAGGAAGATTTATTACGACCAGCCGGGCCTGGCGGACTCCTGTTCAAAAAGCCAAGCCCTGAGTAGAGGTTTTAAGTTAGTTTTATAAAAGAGACACACGTGATGGGGCCAGGAGAGGTTTAGGGGTCAAAAAGACTTTCCTTTAGTTTTTTAGCTTAGCCATTTGTTTGAATACCAGCTAAACTTGAATTAGCATATCGCCTACATTCCAGGTAAGCTTGAATTAACATATTCTGTCTGGATGTAACTTTGAATACATAATCAGTGTACATCCTTTCTGAATATTTAAAGCCTGTAGGGTCTATATTACTTAATTGGCTTTCTAGAAACTAGGCACACTTGGATACAGAATTAGATAAGTTTGAATTCATGCCCAGGCTACATTAAGAGGACAGGCAGAAATGGAAAATGCTTTATGGTTTAGGCTACCAGTATAAGACTGGAAACCGCCCAGAAGAGAGAGGGAGGAAAAACTACGAGTTAAAGCTGCAGTGGTAGCTGCCAGCACCCTTCCCCACCCTATAGACAATTTTGAATTCTCAGGCTTTGTGGCCAGCAGCTACAGACAAAGGAAACCACAGGGCTCCACCTATCAAGTAAACAGGAAGAGAGAGAGGGATGAGAGCCTAAGGCTGACTCATCCTTTGACCCACAAATTTGTACTATTGTGTCCCAGAAGACTTTCCAGGTTAGTGTGGCTGAGCCATTGTGTGCCTTAGGTGCCCACAGGAGAAGAGATCTAACCCTCTCAATCACCATTCCAATTGACCAGGACAGGTCGTTGAGGATACAGAGGGGAGTGGAATTATTTCCTACGCAGGAAAAGAGGGGGCTGCCAGGTAAGACTGGAGAACAACCTCTGAGAAAGTTTGAATTATGCAGGTTTAGCCTCCAGGAAGGATCCTCTATCACATTTATCCAGTCTGTATTGCAGCATACTCCAACCAGACATTGAACTGAGAGGGTTGCCAAAGAGCACCATCTACTGGCCAAGAATATGCAATGAGGAAACTAAAATTATATGAGAGGATATTCTGGCTTTTAAAAACTCCCTTCCTAAGGCTCTTCGAAGAGGGTGTGCAATCCACTACTGGAGTCTGTCCAATATTTGAGCAACTAACAGGGAAATCCTAAAGACCCAGAACAGGTTGAACCACGAATGGCAGTAAGACACAGCCTTCCAACACTAAATCCCTACAAAAGAGAGAGAAATAGGGCATCAGAGTAAACTCACCATCATTATCAGATGCCTAGATACCAATTAAAAAATTACAAGCCATACTAATAAAATGGAAGAAATGGTCCAAACAATGAAATATATCAAAGCCCAAGATGAGACATAGGATAGGAGACAACTAGTCAAGGAGATTCATATATATTTCCAAACTCAATGAGTTAAAAGACAATATGGCTAAAGAGATAAAAGATTTCAAGAAGACATTGAACGAATACAAAGAAGAATTTGAAAACCTGATAGAAAAGTACTAGAGCCCATGGGCATGAAAGACATGGTAGTTGAGATCAAAAACATTTTAGAGGGAAGAGGTTTTGGCTCAGTGGCTAGGGCGTCCACCTACCACATGGGAGGTCCAGAGTTCAAACCCAGGGCGTCCTAACCCATGTGATGAGCTGGCCCGTGTGCAGTGCTGATGCACACAAGGAGTGCCATGTCACGCAGGGGTGCCCCCAAGTAGGGGCGCCCCATGTGCAAGGAGTGCACCCCGTAAGGAGAGCTGCCTAGCGTGAAAAAAAGTGCAACCTGCCCAGGACTGGTGCCACACACATGCAGAGCTGATGCAGCAAGATGATGCAACAAGAAGAGACACAGATTCCAGGTGCCACTAACAAGAATACAAGCAGACACAGAAGAACACACAGTGAATAGACACAGAGAGCAGACAATTGGGGTGGGGTGGTGGGAAGGGGAGAGAAATAAATTTTTAAAAAATTTTTTAAAAAAACCACATTAGAGGGGAACCAATGTGGTTCAGTGGTTGAGCGATGACTTCCCTCATATGAGGTCCCAAGATCGGTCTCTGGCCCTGTTACCTCAAAAACACACATACAAACAATTAGAAGGGAGTGGGTGTAGCTCAGTGATTGAGCACCTGCTTCTCATGTATGAAGTCCTTCGTTCATTCCCCAGTACCTCCCCTCCCTGTCCATAAAAGTGGCAAACAACAGCAGACTTGAAATGATAGAAGAAAGAATAAGATACAGAAGACAGAACAGTTGAAATTGAAGAGAGAAAAGAATGGAAAAAATTAGGCTGGGACTCTGGGAATTGAATGATAACACAAAAAACACAACAATATATATCATGGAATTCCAGAAGGAGAAGAGAAGGGGAAAGGGTTAGAAAAAGTATTTGAGAAAATAATGGTTGAAAATTTCCCAACTCTCATGAAAGAAATGAACTTACATGTCCAAGAAGCATGGCATACCCCAATCAGAATAAATCTGAATAGACCTACTCTAAGAAAAATACTACTCAAAATGTCAAATGTCAAAGATAAAGAAAAAATTCTGAGAGCAGCAAGGGAGAAGCAAACCATCACATGAAAGGGATGCCCAGGAAAACTTGATGCAAATTTCTCATCAGAAACCATGGAGGTGAGAGGACAGTGGTATGATAAAATTAGGATACTAAAAGAGAAAAATTGCCAGCCAAGACTTCTTTATCCAGCCAAATTGTCCTTCAGATGTGAAGATGACTGTAAAATGTTCATAAACAAATAGAAACCAAGAAAGTTCATTAAAAAAAATCTGCCTTTGCAGGATTTACACAAAGAAAAAGACAGGAAAGAGAGGATGGAGGAGAGTGTAGAAGGCAAAACAGCAGAAAGGATAACCAAAAGAGCAAAAGAACAGGCAAAAATAAGAGGTGACATATAAAAAACCAAAAGAATTGAATGGTGCTTTATATAATCTAAGTATCTTTTAAAAAAGAAAAGAAAAGAAAATAGAATGGTGGAAGTAAATAATGCTTTACAGTAATATCATTGAATGTGAATGGATTAAAATCCCCAATCAAAAGACAGATACTGGCAGAATGGATTAAAAAAAACATGGGCCAGTCATATGCTGCCTACAAGAAACTCAACTTATACCTAGATATACAAACCAGCTGAAAGTGAAAGTTTGGATAAAAATACTCATTACGAACAGTAACCAAAAAAGAGCAGGGTTAGCTATACTAATATCAGACAAAACAGATTTTAAAAGCAAGAAAGTAATAAGACATACAGAAGGCCTTTATATGTTAATAAAAGTGACAATCTATCAGGAAGAAATAACAGTCATAAATGTTTAGGTACCTAACCCACAAAATAGATGTGACAAACCCTGACAAAACTGAAGAGAGAAATAGACATCTTTACAATAACAGTTAGAAACTTCAACACACCACTAACACCATTAGATAGAACGAGATAAAGATCAACAAGGAAACAGAACTTGAACAATATGATAAATGAGTTACACCTTACAGACATATACAGAACATTGCATCCAAACTCACTGGGTTACATATTCTTTTCAAGTGCCCATGGATCTTTCCCCAGAATAAACCATGTGTTAGGTACAATGCAGCTCTCAATAAACATAAAAAGATTGAAAATATACAAAGCATCTTCCTAGATTGTAATGGAATAAAACTGGAAATCAATAATGGGCAGGAAAGAGGTAAATTCATAAATGTATGGAAGCTAAACAACACACTCCTAAATAATCAGTGGGTCAAAGAAGAAATTACAAGTGAAACCAATAAATACAGAGAGACAAATGAAAATGAGAACACAATGTATGAAAACTAATGGGATGCAGTAAAGGTAGCCTTGAGAGGGAAATTTACAGTCCTAAGTGCTTATTAAAATAGAAGAAAGTGCAAACTAAAAGATTTAACTAAACAACTAGAGAAACTAGAAGAACAGCAAACAAATGACAAAGCAGGCAGAAGGAAAGAAATAATAAACATCAGGGCAGAAATAAATGAAATTAAGAACAAAAAAATCAATAGGGAAAATCAACAAAACCAAAAGCTGATTATTTGAGAAGGTCAATAAAATTGACAAACTCTTAGCTAAACAAAAAAAGAAAAAAAAGAAAAGATGCAAACAAATACAATCAGAAGTGAAGGGGCGGGGGGGGGGGGGCGAGTTACAATTGACCCCACAGAAATAAAAAGGATCATAAATGGATATTAGGAGAAACTGTATGCCAACAAACTAGATAGACTAAAAGAAATGGAAAAATTCCTAGAAATGCACAGATAACCTACACTTATGCTACAAGAAATACAAGAACTTAACAAACAAATCACATTTAAAGAGATTGATCTGACATTAAAAAAACTTACCAACAAAGTAAAAGCCAGGACACAATGGCTTCACAGTTTAATTCTACCAAGCATTTCTAAAAGAATAAACAGGGAAGCAGATGTGGCTCAAAACTGGGCTTCTAAAATTAAAAAAAATTAAGAGAGAGAGAGAGAAAAAAAACTGGTCTTCTGCCTACAACATGGGAGGTCCCAGGTACAGTCCCCAGATTTATTCAGATGGGAATATGTTGTGCTTCGTGGACATGGATATCTATATCCTTCAATAGGATTGGGAAATTTTCTACCATTATTTCTTCAAATATTCCTTCTGCCCCTTTCCCTTCTCTTCTCCTTCTGAAACACCCATGACATGCAGATTTGCATGTCTTTTGCTGTCATTCGGTTCTCTGAGACTTGGTTCAATTTTTTCCATTCTTTTCTTCATCTGTTCTTTTGTATGTTCACTTTCAGAGGCCATTTATTCACACTTATCAATATTTTCTTCTGCCTCCTCAAATCTGCTATAATATGGTTTCAGTGTATTTTTTAAAAGATTTATTTAATTTATTTATTTCTCCCCACTGCCTCATTATTTTGTATTTGCTGTGTCTGCTTGTGGTGTGCTGGTACTCACATCCAAATAAACCCAAATAGACCAACTCTGAGACACATACTAATCAAAATATCAAATGCCAAAGACAAAGAGAATTCTGAGAGCAGCAAGAGAAAAGCAATGCATAACATAAAATGGATACTCAATGTGCTGATTTCTTATCAGAAAACATGGAGGCAAAAAGACAGTGGTATGATATATTTAAGATACTGCAAGAGAAAAACTTCTGGCCAAGACTCTTATATCCAGCAAGAGTGTCTTCAAAAATGAGGGCAAGATTAGAATATTCACAGATGAACAGAAACTGAGTTTGTAACCAAGAGACCAACTTTGCAGGAAATATTAAAGAGTGTGCTATAGTCTGAAATGAAAAGACAGAAAAGAGAGGCTTGCAAGAGTGTCTAGATATGAAGATTATATCAGTAAAAATAACTAAAAGTGTCAAAAGAGAAGTGAAAATAAAATATGACAGGTAAAACTCAAAGGTCAAAATGGGTGAAATAAGAACTACCCTTAGAATAATAGCATTGAATGTTAATAGATTAAACTCCCCAATCAAAAGACACAAACTGGTGGAATGGATAAGAAAAACATGAGCCACTTTTATGTTGTCTGCAAGAGGCTTGCCTTAGATTCAAGGACACCAAAAGATTGAAGTGAAAGGCTGGAAAAAGATATCCCATGCATGCAGTAACCAAAAAAAAAAGTCAAGTAGCTATACTTATACCAGATGAAATAGGCTTCAAAAGAAACTAGTAATGCACAATCTGAGAATGAAGTCAGGGGGGAAAATTCCATTTATAATAGCAATAAAAGAATCAAATATTTAGGAATAAACTTAACCAATGATGTAAAGCACTTGTATTTGGAAAACTACAGTGCATTTTTAAAATAAATAAAAAAAGACAAATAATTGGAAGAACATTCCATGCTCACAGATTAAATATCATTAAGATGTCAATTCTACCCAAATTGAAATACAGATTCAATGCTATCCTATTAAAAATTCCATCACTAGCATTTTTTAAATAAATGGAATACATGATTATCAAATTTATTTGGAAGGGTAAGGGGCCCCAAATAGACAGAAATATCTTAAAAAGAAAAAGTAGAGTTGAAAGACTCTCATTTCTGGACTTTAAATCATATTACCTAGCTACAGTGGTAAAAAAAAAAACAGCATCATACTAGCATAAAGACAGACACATAGACCAAAGGAACCAAACTGATGGTTCAGAAACAGATCCTCATATCATTGGTGAAGTGTTTTTTTTTTAAAAAAGATCTATTTATTCTTTATTTATCCCCTCTCCCCCAGTGGTTCTTTTGTCTGTCTGCTCATTGTTTTCTTGCTTTCTCCAGGAGGCACTGGGAACTGAACTCCAGGATGTCTCACATGAGAGGCAAGTGCCCAATGGCCTGAGCCACATCCTTTCCCTGCAGATTGCAGCATCTGCTGGCTGTGGTATCTGCTTGTTGGGGCAGGTGTGGCATCTAGCTTGGTGTGGCAGAGATGGTATCTGCTTGTCTTCTTTTAGGAGGCACCAGGACCCAAACCTGGGACCTCCCATATGGTAGACAGGTGCCCATCTGGTTGAGCCATATTTGTTTCCCTGGTCCAGTGATTTTTGGCCCATCCAACTTGTGCAGAACAGTCCATTCAACAAATGATGCTGAAAGAACTGGATATGCATTGCCAAAAGAAAGGAGAAACCCTATCTCACACCTTATACAAAAATTAACTAAAAATGGATCAAAAACCTAAATATAAAAGCAAAAACCATAAAGCTTCTAGAAGAAAATGTAGGAAAACATCATTAAGACCTGGTGGTAGGTGGTGGATTCTTAAAAGAGGTAAGAGGAGGACTGAGATGGACTATGATATTAATGTATGTAGAAGTTTTATTTTGCTTTATTGTAGAAGTGTGGAAATATATAGAGTTAATGGTAAAACATTATAGTGACTAACAATGGGTTTATAAATGAGAATGTGCTTGGAGAAGGTAGTCTAGGGATGTGTAGCAGTTTGATATAGTTATGAATTCCAAAAATAGATATTGGATTATGTTTGTAAACTGGTCTGTACCTGGGCATGATTAAACTCTCATTAGGGCTTCAATTGGACCACATCAGTATTGAGTTCTTGCCCTTGGTGGGTGGTGACTCATGGATAAAAGGCATGGCAAAAAACAGAGTTGGAGTTTTTGATGCTGGAGTTTTGAACTGGAGCCCAGGAAGTGAACACACAGGAGAACACAAAGGAATAGCTATGGCTCTTTACACATGGCAGAAGCCCCAGGGAGAGACAGAGTTATTTGCCTGATAGTCTACAGCTGGCCTTGTGGAATGAGCACAGCAGTTGAGCCTGTAGAGAAACACAGCCCTGGGAAGAGAGGATCCCAAGAAGCCTGAACTCTTGGCAGACGTTGGCAGCCATCTTGCCCCAACATGTGGCAATATACTTGGATGAGGGAAGTAACTTATGCTTTATGGCCTGGTAACTGTTAGCTTCTACCCCAAATAAATACACTTTATAAAAGCCAACAGATTTCTAGTATTTTGAATCAGCACCCCTTTGGCTGACTAATGCAGGATGTAAATGTCAATTGAATGAAAGAAAGCTAGAGATTAATCTAGGGACTCAATAATACAGTAAACCCAGAGGTGGATGAAATTTGTGGTTGATGGTACAGATGCAGAGTGTCCTTTGTGAGCTAGAGTGGATGTACATCTCTATTGTAGGGTAGTGAGAATGTGGAGAAGCATGGGAAAAATACACCTGGAGTGACCTATAGACTGCGGTTAACAGCAATACTGTAATAGTCACGCATTTATGCCAAAGTTGTACTGTGTTGATAACGGGGTAATAGGGAAATGTGCCAAATGCACACTGTGGACCATGGTTAGCGGTAATAGTCTGGTATTACCTCATAATCTGTAACAAACTTTCCACCATGGTGTGCTGACAGAGGGGTGTTGTATGGGAATTCTGCACTGCATGATTGTTTTATCAGTTCCCATCTTCTATAATAAAAATATATTTTTAAAAAAATAGGGTGGGTTGGAGGGAAAATACACCAAATGTAAGATATGAACTATAGTTAGTAGTGAGATTTTGACAATATTCTTTTATAATTTGTAACAAATGTCTCACAACAATGAAAGGTGTTGGTGGTGGGTGACATATGGGAGCCCTGTATGATGTTATGTTTGCTTTGTAAGTTCACGACATGTACTACATACCTGTTATGTATATTCATATATAAATGATATAAAAATTTACAAAATAATAATAGGGTGGGTTGGGGGAAAATACAGCAAATGTAAGATACTTTGGTTAGTAGTAATATTTTGTGAATGCTCTTTAATCATTAGTTAAAAATGTTTCAGGAAAACGTATGTGGTTCAAGCAATTGGGGTCCTGTCTACCATGTAGGGGGTCCCAGGTTTGGTTCCAGGGGCCTCCTGGTGAAGGCAAAGCTGGGCCATGCCACAAACTGATGACGCAACAAAAGAGACAGAGGAAAGACAATGAGACACAACAAACCAGGGAGCTGAGGTCGCTCAAGCTATTGGGTGCCTCTCTCCCATGTTGGAGGTCCCAGGATCAGTTGCCGGTTCCTCTTAAAGAGAATATGAGCGAAGTTGTTGTGGCTCAACTAACAGAGCATCTGCCTACCATATAGGAGGTCCAGGGTTCGGTACCCAGGGCCTCCTGACCGGCGTGGTGAGCTGGCCCACATGCAGTGCTGCCGCATGCAGGGATTGCCGTGGCATGCAGGGGTGTCCCCCACATAGGGGTGCCCCATATGCAATTAGTGCACCCTGCAAGGAGAGCTGCCCTGTGTGAAAAGAGCACAGTCTGCTCAGGAGTGGCGCCACACACACGGAGAGCTGATGCAGTAAGATGACAACAAAAAAAATGAGCTTCCCAGTGCCGCATGACAAGAATGCAAGCAGACACAGAAGAACACACAGTGAATGGACACAGAGAGCAGACAATGGCAGGGGGGAGGGGGGAAAGGGGAGAGAAATAAATAAATGAATAAAAGAGAATGCTAGAAGACCAGTATACAGAGAAGAACACGCAGTGAATGTGCACAGAGAGTAGACAGCAGTGATGGGGGGGAGGTGGGGAGGATAAATAAAATAAGTCTTTAAAAAAATATTTCACAACAATGCAAGGTATTGGTAGTAGGGTAAGGTATGAGAGCCCTGTATGATGTTATGTATGTTTGTTTTCTAAGTTCACAACTATTACTATACACTGTTTATGTATATTTATGTATGAGTGATATATTTCAATAAATTTTAAAAAATAAAGAAGATCCATGCAAGGAAATTTTTAAAAAGGACAAAAGACTTAGACATTTGTCCAAAGAACTACAAATGGCAAAAAAACAATGAGAAAATATTCAGCATCACTAGTGAAAATGCAAATCAAAACTACAAGATATAATTTCACACCTATCAGAATGACCACTGCTAATAAGACAGAACTATAAGTGCTGGAGAGGATATGGAGAGACAGGAACACTTAGTCACTGTTGCTGGAAAT
Organism: Dasypus novemcinctus; assembly: GCF_030445035.2. Classification (NCBI taxonomy): domain Eukaryota; kingdom Metazoa; phylum Chordata; class Mammalia; order Cingulata; family Dasypodidae; genus Dasypus; species Dasypus novemcinctus. The sequence goes on along the minus strand of NC_080673.1, from coordinate 150,864,218 downwards.
GTAGAATGGTACAGCCACCGTGGAGGACTGTTTGGCAGTTTCTAAAGAAGTTGAATATATGGGAAGCGGTTATAGCTCAACTGATAGAGCCTCCGCCTACCATACGTAGGGTACAGGACTCCATACCCAGGGTCTCCTGACCCGTGTGGTGAGCTGGCCCAAAAGCGCAGTGCTGCCACGCGTAAGGAGTGCCGTGCCATACAGAGGTGTCCCCCACGTAGGGGAGCCCCATACGCAAGCAGAGCACCCCACAAGGAGAGCAGCCCTGCACGAAAGAAGTGCAGCCTGCCCAGGAGTGGCGCTGCACACACGGAGATGACACAACAAAAAAAGCGACAGTTTCTTGATGCCACATGACAAGAGCGCAAGCAGACATAGAAGAACACACAGCGAATGGACAGAGAGCAGACAACAGGGGGAAGGGGAGAGAAATAGATAAAAACAAATCTTTAAAAATAAAAAGTTGAATATAGATTTGCCACATGACCACTACTGGGTATAAATCCAGAAGAACTGAGAGCAGTGACACACACAAAAAAAGACATCTGCACACCAATGTTCATAGCGGCATTATTCACAATTACCAAAAGATGGGTTATCTATTTTCTGTGACCCATATTCAAGTTATTAACTCCATGAGATTACACAATATACTTAGTTCATAATAGCACAATCATTCCATATTTGTCCTTTTGTGTCTGGCTTGCTTCACTCAACAATGTCCTCCAGGTTCATCCACATTGTAATATGCTTTATGACGTCATTGCTTCTACAGCTGCACAGTATTCTAGTATGTGAATATACCAGTTTATCCATTCATCAGGTGATGGACACCTGGGTTGTTTCCATCTTTTGGTATGTAGAGGTTTTTCTTTTTGGAGTAAAGAAATTGCTCTAAAATTTTTTTGTTGTTATGAATGCACAGTTGTGATTTTACTAAAAGTCGGAGCAGATGTGGCTCAAGCAGTTGAGCGCTTGCCTCCCACATGGGAAATCCAGGGCTAGGTTCCTGCTGCCTCCTAAAAACAAGCAAGCAGACAAGGATCAGGAACAAGGAGCAAAAACAATATGCAAATGGAGGAGGGAGCCATCTAGGGGAGGGAATCACTGAAATCCATTGATTGTACACGTTGGATGGATTTTTTTGTTTTGTTTTGTTTTGTTTTCAAATTCCAACTTTTTAATCAGCTCCATGAAGGACATCCTAAACACTATGAGACACAACAGAATATTTCTTTCTTCCAGTATTAAAAAAGATGACATTCACAAACATTTTAAAGAAGCTCTTCTATATAATCAGGGTGGTAGTCTTAGAACACAGAGTAAAAAACATCTTTTAGCAATCATGTTCTTGATGGAGATTTCTTGTAGGTACGTTCAGAAACTGCTTCCTAACTGTGTTAAGAAAACATTGTGTACAAATTTTTAAAATGTCCCTAGATGCACGTTAATTTAAAAAAATATCTTCCTGACCAAACTTTTTTGCCAGAACCAATAATCCTGAGAGCCCAAAATAAAAAACTAGCAAAAGAAAAATACCCAGACTTTACAATGTCCCAGAATTTGTCTTTAAATGGAAGGGAAAACTTTTGAAACACATGGAGCTTTTTAAAAGGTCTTTGACAGGCTACCCTGGGAGCTCAATTCAAAAATAGAAGTTGATGTACTAAAACAAAGACGTTTCAGTGCAGCTCCAAATATCTTTATAAATACAGCCATTTGGAAGGACGATGCTGGATCAGAAGAATTTTTATTCCTTGTGTATATTATGTGTGCATGCCTCATCTCAGTTGTCATAATTGTCTCTGTAATTTCCTCCAGAGTAGCGGTCATAACCACCCTGGTTTCTGTCACCATAGTCTCTGGACCTGCCATATCCATATCCATATCCTCCAGGCCGACTGTCATACCGGCTGCTCCCATATCCTTGGTCCCCACCACCTCTAGAGTAGCTGCGACCACGCCCATGACCCCCAAAGGCACCCCCTCTGGTTCCCCTGGCTGACTCGCCCGCATGGTCCACACGGATCTGGCGGCCATCCAGGGACTCTCCATTCATGGCCTGCATGGCATCTGAGGCATGCTCTGGGTTGGTGAAGGTGATGAGGCCAAAACCCCTAGACCGCTGAGTCTCCCGGTCCTTGACGACGACCACTTCCGAGATAGGCCCGAAGCTGCTGAAGTGGTCTTTCAATGCCTGCTCATCGGTGTTGAAACTGAGCCCTCCCACAAAGAGTTTCCCTTCTTCAGACGACATGGCAAGGAATTCGAGTCCTGGAAATCAGAAAATAAAGCAGACTGATTAACAGCTAACGCGGAGGGACAGAGAGAATGGGCCGTTGGATGGATTTTATGCTTTATTAATATGTTTCAATAAAATTGATTTGTTAAAATAGAGAGAGAGAGAATACAGTATTCACACCCCACCCCATTCATTCTTCTGAATAAACTGGGTCCACAATTAAGTTGCTCTAGAGATTCCCAGGGGAGTTGAAGATCAATTCTTCTCCACTTCCAGTACTGAAAATAACTCACTCCAGCACTTGTGTAACTATTGTCCATTTTTTTGTTTATCAGGTATGTGCAAATATAAGCAGCACAGCAATCAAAGAATCACCCCAGGGGAGTAAAGGAGCTTTAGACAAACAATGCAGGTGCCCATCCTCCCTTCCCCGCTTCCAGCTTTAAAATTACCTTCAGGGATCACAGAATTGGAGAATCAGGACTGGAAGCCACAGGCAACTGGCTTCCTGGGGACTTGGTACCCGTCTCACCCTGGGCCAAGGTCTCTGCTCCCTGGCCTTGGCCTTTCCCTTCTCCTTCCCTTCTAGTCTCCCTGGGGCAATGTGGTCAATCGAAAGGGGTTTGATTGAAAAGGAAGAACCATTCCAGTTCTTTCCTGCTGAAATGAGCTTTTCCAAAGCAGAAATGGTGCATTCCATTTGGAACTAACCTTGTAACTTTCTATGGAGAGTGACCATCTATATTTTTGGTCTCATGGTCTTGTTCTTCCAGTCCATCCAAAAAACCCAACCACCTCCTCATCTTCAACTGCTTTCTGACATGTTTATGATTAAGGGCCAAGTGCCTCACCAAGGTGGTTTCAAAAGCCTTTCTGCTTTCTTGGGTCTCCACATCTGTGGCTCTGCCCTAACTTGGATGGACTTCCCATCCTTAGACTTCTCCCAGCCTCCTAGGCTCACCTCCCCCTCTAAGACTTGGCTGTAGCTTGCCAGCCAAACATTGCCCTTTCCATGAAACATGCCTGAAATTACACCTTCTCCAAAAAGGCACATCCAGCCGCAATGAGTGACTCCTTTCTCTTACTCCTTTGGTTAGATTTGTAAACATCACCGTCATTTACACTCCTTCGTTAAAAAAATATATTTATGTATGCTTACTGCATGCCTGGAGGTTTTGTAAGGCAGCAAGAATTCCAAGATGAAGAAAATGAAGTGTCCTTTTCCCACGGTGCTCACAGTGCAGTGAGGAAAAACTAGAAGCAAGCATATTCGTCTATGGCAGGGGCTATGTTTGAGATGTTCCCCAATTACAATGGAAAACCAACCTGGACTTGATGGTCCTACCAAGTCTTTGTGGAAGAGGAACAGGAGAGGACATGCTGGGCAGGGAGCAGGCAAAGGTCCCGAGAGAGTCCCTAGAGTTGTCAGGGACCACCAAGTAAGTGAACTGGACAAGAGTGGGAGGTCAGGCCGGGTAAGGGTAAGGTGAGATGAGGTTCAAATGGAGAGCAGGGACCAGAACATGAAGGATCTTATGAGCTCCATTATGGAGTTTGACCTCGATCCCTAGGGCAGATTTACTATTTAGGAAAACCACACTGCAGTTCGGTGAATGCATTGTTTGGGGTGGGGGATGCAAAAGGATGATGCCGATTGGTCCGAGTGTAAGATCTGCCCTTTTCGGGAAGAGAGAACTAGTTTGTAGTGTTCAAAAATAAAGTTGTCATTCAATAAAAGCTGAAATTTTTTAAAAAAGTAGTTGTGCCTCATACAGAGTCTGACGCACATAGGAGCAGAATGAGGATTTCTTACCTGAAGAAGCAGCTAGAAAGCTGCTGAAGTAATGAGAGGTAGCTGGAGTCAAAGGAAAACAAATGACTGTTTTTGGGGCACTGATTTCTTCATTTGTGTGTGTACGATCTTTCTCCTTCGTTGGATGGGAGCAACAAGGGCATTTTCGTCTTGTTCACTGCTGCAGCCCCAGGACCTCCAGTAGAGCCTTGATCCTAAGAGACACTCAATAGGCATGCAAATGCAGGATGAGAGAAATTGGCATATGGATTTGACAGGTGTTTATGAGGTAGGAGACTAGGGAACCTGGGGCATGCGGAGATCATGTATTTAGAAACCTAGGGCAGGGAGTCACTTCTCTAGAGATCTGGGGCAGGAGTCACTTATCTAGAGATCCCTACTTGCGGAAAGATCAGAAACTGACAACAGGTTCACACCTGCCTGCGAGAAAGAGAAGCCTAAACAACTTATGTAGTAACCTGCCCCTGCCCAAGGACTTACAAGAAGTCAACTAACCACCTCTTGAGGTAGCTTTCCTTTGGAGGGCACCTGTATGCTTCTCAGCCCCACCCACTTGCACCCATTCTAATTTCCTTCCTTTAACACTGCTCAATAAATCATTTTGTTGCCTAGTTCGGTCCTTAATTCTTTCCTGCGAACAAACAAGAACCCTCTCCTTCAACATTTAGAAGGCAGAATCCATAGGAATTGGAGACTTTGCGGGGAGGGGTCAAGGAGGCAGAATTGTCCGCCAACCCTGCCCTAATGCCATAACCTCTGAAATAAAACACTCTTAATTGGTGACTGTATTAGTTTCCTATAGCTTTCATCACAAATTTAGTGACTTAAAACAATACCCATCTACATTCTCCGACAGCTCCGGAGGTCAGAAGTACAGAATCACTTTCAAGCTCACTCGCAAGGCGTCACTTTTGGTGGCTCTAGGGGAGAATCTGTGCTCTTGCCTTTTCCAGCCTCTGGAGGCCACCTGCATTCCTTAGCTTGTGCCCAGTTCCTTGCATCACTCCAATCTCTTGCTTCCTTCATCCCATTTCCTACTTTACTCTTCTGCAGTCAGATGGTCCTTTGCCTCCCTTTCATAAGGATACTCATTATTACATTTAAGGCCCACCCAAATAATTCAGAATAATATCTCCATCTCAAGGTCCTCAATTTAATCACAAAGTCCCTTTTCCTATATAAATAACTCTTCACAAATCCTGGGGATTAGGACATGGATATTTTGGGGGACCATTTTTCAGCCTACCAGTGACTGGCACATGAGGGGACCACATGGTACCTGAGTGCGCCCATTTTGAGGTCCATGGACCTGAATCTCTTCACCTGAGAGGCAGCGGATCCTAGTGGCTAGAAGAGACTCAAAGTTCTACTAATTAACAATGTGACCTTGGGTAAGTAACTTAACCTTTCTGTACCTCAATTTCCTCATCTATAAAATACAGTTAATAGTAACTGTCCAATAGGGTTGCTAGGATGAGTTAAAGCAAAGCATATAGGTAAACCAGTGCCAGTTGCAGTGAGCCTTCAGGATGTGTTATCAATCATTCAGGAGAGCCCACAGGGAAAATATGGGGATGCTTTGATCCCACTTCCCAGTTTAAGGATGTGTGAGCAGCTCAACCCAAAAGAAGCAAATGACACTGGGTATAGCAGTTTTATATTACTGATGAATTCCAAAAAGAAGTACTGGATTATATTTGTAAACTGGTTCTTTCATCTGGGCATATTAGATTACATTGGACTGTGCCAGTAGGGAGTCAAGTCCCTGCCCTTGGTGGGTAGGGACTCACAGATAAAAGACATGGCAAAGGATAGAGTTAGAAGGTTTTTAATGTTGGAGTTTGATGCTGAAGCCTTAAGCTGGAGCCCCAGGAAGTAAACACACAGAGAAAAGAGAAGCAAGACCTGGGAAGAGAGGAACCCAGGAAGCCTGAACCCTGGCAGGTGTCAGCAGCCATCTTGCTCCAACACATGGAAATAGACTTTGGTGAGGGAAGTAACCTATGCTTTATGGCCTGGTATCTGTAAGCAACTACCCCAAATAAATACCTTTTATAAAATCCAATGGATTTCTGGTATTTTGCATTAGCACCCCTTTGGCTGAAGTTCCTGCCTTGTAGGTGAAGCCAAGTAACTTGGGGTGGTAAAACAAGACTCCATGTCACAGAGCTACTGAAAATGCTCCCAGTGATATATTCTCTTCAGTATCAACATCCCCTAATTTTAGATCATCTTTCTACAAATTCCCTAGGAGCAAAAGGGGAAAGGAGCCCCCTTTTTTACACTCCTTTCCCAGATTTCTTAGGAGTTGAAATTCAGGCAGGTCACTTTACTTCTCTGGGTCTTAGGTTCTCATATATATTAATCATAAAAGTCAACACTAAAAAGAGCACTTACTGAATGTCAGGTGCTGATCTAAGTGCTTTCCATGTTTGAACCCATTTACTCCTCACAACAACCCTATGTTATAAGTACTGTTACTATTATTAATTTTTTTAGGTACTTGGGGCCAGGGATTGAACCCCAGACCTCAGATGTGGGAAGCCAGCTCTCAATCACTGAGCCACATCAGCTCCCGAGTTGGTTTTCTTGTTTATTTGTTTTAGGAGGCACTGGGAACCAAACCCAGGACCTCCCATGTGAGAAGAAGGTGCTCAGCTGCTTGAGTCACATCCACTCCCATAGGTACTATTGTTATCCCCATTTTATGAATAGAAAAATTGAAGAGTAGAGACCAAAATTTACTATAGTACAGATTAGTCTGGTTGGGAAGCCATGACACCACCTGTGGGACTCTCAGGGCGGCCACTGCAGTGAATCGTTTCTCAACCATCCCTCCGTCATTGGGTCACTCCCTCTAGAGTCCATGTCCAGTGCTCGGTAGGCTGAACCTAGGTCACTTGCCCACACTCTATTTGTCAAGAATTGAGAACAGATCAGATCTGACACCTTTCAATACCCATAGCGGAGACTAAGCCATGCCTCCAACCAAAACTCAAACAATGGGTAAATACTATCTACATTAGCTTTCTTTGCTGTGTATTAAATTACCCCAAAACTTAACAACTTAAAACAAACATGATCTTAATATTTCTGTGGGTAAAGAATTTGGGCTCAGTTTTACAATATTCTTTGACTCAGCAAAGGCTGCAATTTTCGTTCTCATAAGGCTGCAGTTATGGTGTCATCCAGGGGTAGTCAACTTAAGGCACAGCTGGAGGAGTATCCACTTTCAAGGCTCACTTGCACAATTACTGCAGGCCTCAGGTTCTCAATGGCTGTTAGCCAGAGTCATTAGTTCCCTGTCATGTTGGCTTCTCCATAGGGCTTCTTACAACAAGGCAGGTGGCTTCCCCTAGAACAAGACTTCACAGAGAGAGTGGGAAATATCCATTAAGAAAGAAATCAAAAAAAAAAAAAAAAAAAAAAGAAAGAAATCACATCTTAAATCTAATCTCACAAGTGGCATCCTTTTCATCTGCTGTATCCTACTTCCTAGAAGCAAGTCACTCAGTCCAGCTGACATTCAAGGGGAGGAGACTGCACAAGGGCATGAATACCAGGAGGTGGGGGACGCAAATGAACACTTCACAATTTCCCAGCTTCTGTCAGGTGTCCACACTGGTTCAATCAATTACTCTTAGCAGGGGAGCAGATTTGGCGCAATGGATAGGGCATCCACCTACTACATGGGAGGTCCAGGGTTCAAACCCAGGGCCTCCTGACCAGTGGGGTGAGCTGGCCAATGCACAGTGCTAATGCATGCAAGAGTGCTGTGCCACGCGGGAGTGTCCCCACATAGGGGAGCCCCACACGCAAGGAGTGCACCCCGTAAGGAGAGCCGCCCAGTGTGAAAAAAATGCAGCCTGCCCAGGAATGGTGCCTCACACACTGAGAGCTGACACAGCAAGATGATACAACAAAACAAGACAGAGATTCAAGGTCCCGCTGACAAGAACACAAGCGGACGCAGAAGAACACGCAGTGAATGGACACAGAAAGCAGACAGCTGGGGTGGGGGGCGGAGAAGGGGAGAAAAATAAATAAAAAATGAATCTTTACCAAAAAAATACGCTTAGGGCTGGATTGGTGTTCAGAGAAAGCATTCTCAGAAAAGAGAGATTCCAATAGGTGTCCAATACAGGTAGGATGCTTAACCTTTTGGGTTATTCCATCTCAAATTTACAATATGCAGTTTTGTTATTTTTGTTTTTACTCTCAAAGGAATGATTGCAAGACCTGACCTTAGCTTCCTGGACACCTCCAATAGTGGGTGTGAAAGAAACACAGTTTTTCGCTTGCTTCTACCTGACTGGTTTATGATGAATAATGCATCTGATGGATTATGATGAATAATCCACTTCCCCCCTAATTATCCATAAAAAATTGGATAACTAATCAATTAATAATGCATAAACACTCATTCTTTAAGTCAACAAAATGATACAAAAAACTGAAAAAACATCCTAACATAATTTTCTGAAATTTTCAGGTCAGAAAACTTATTGCACTGATAGTGATATTCTATCATCTACTACTGTTTACCATTTATTTCTGAAGTTCCTCATGAGCCTAACTAAATGGAAAAATAATATTGATCAGATACTATTTGGTTTTTGCTTGATTATTATTGTTGCTTTTTTTCATACCAGTAAGCTCTGAGAAGTCTGCATCAGATGTAAGTTAATTAACGATGAAATGGTTTCCTGCCAGGGTGTAGTAATTTGTCAGTATCATCATGTGAACTTAATAGCCCATGGATGTTCCAATCTAAGAATGTCCATTTTTATCCTGTGCCAGAAAGAAATGGCCGGAAAAGGAAAACCGAATACCTGGGAAAATGGAAAGCATGATTAGCTTTGTCTGTACTCAAGGCGAAAGGTCACCTCTCAAAGCTAAGTGACTAGCATTCCGGTTAAACACACACATTTTAACTTTTGATAGAGAATGCAGAATTCTCCCCAAGTAATTTTAATAAGACTTTACAAAGACTAATATGAAGATGAAATATGAAAAAGAACCTGAGGAAGAAAATGTCATGGAAATATTTTAAAACAACACTTCCTAGTTTTCTCCCAATCAAGGAGTCTTTTACAAGGTAGAGCTTGTAAATACCTTAAGATATTTCCCTTGAAAAAAGTGATTTTGAAAAATAATAATCACTTTTAAAACTATTAGTCTTTCTGATTCAAAGGAGGTCACTATATCAGAGAATTGTGATTTAAATTCCTGATACTTAGGAAGACATAGCATTCAATCATTTGTCAAGCTCTTGTTTTACAGCTTTTTCTTTCTCTAACCTTAATGAATACGTTGAAGTGGGGTAGGGAGGAGGGAGAGAAGAAAATAGATCAACCCAATCTACAACGCACTTCAGGTACTGTCATGAATAAAAGGATGAAACTCATGAAGTGTGGAAATATTAGTCTCATAAACAGATTTATTACATTGCTCATTTGAGAACCTGAGAGTTTTTAAAATATGATTGTTTCAATCATCTACAGCAATGAGACCATGAGAAACTGCTGTTAGGATTTGGAAAATTTTTTGTCAGAAACGTTTACATCTACTATCAGGCAATCTTCCCAATGCAATATGTATAGGCTGCCTTTCCACCACTACAAAGCTCCTTATCTAGACTCACAAACCTAAGGGAAAAAAATATATATATATACATATATATATATGCGTATATATATATATATATATATATTTAAAGATTTAGTTATTTATTTCTCTCCCCTTCCCTGCCTCGTTGTTTGCTCTCTGTGTCCATTCACTATATGTTCGTCTGTGTCTTTTTTTGTTATGTCATCTTGCTGTGTCAGCTCTCCATGTGTGCTGCGCCACTCCTGGTCAGGCTGCACTTTTTTCACACAGGGCAGCTCTCCTTGAGGGGTGCACTCCTTGTGTGTGGGGCTCCCCTATGTGAGGGACTCCCCAGTGTGGCATGGCACTCCTTGCGCCTATCAGCACTGCACATGGGCCAGCTCACCACATGGGTTAGGAGGCCCTGGGTTTGAACCCTAGCCCTTCTATGTGGTAGGCGGATGCTCTATCAGTTGAGCCAAATCCACATTCCCCTAATGCAATATTTAGGAATTAAGATAACTAGAGCAACTCAAAAGAACTGGTGAAACGAGTTGCTCTTCAGTGTTTTTTTGTTTTTCCATGTTATGCATATAGATTTCACATGGCATAAAATATATATAATTATTGGAAAAATAGTATAGTGGAAGTTCAGGAATCCACCAGGTAGCAAGAAATTTACAAATCCTCAGTATGAAAGCCATGCACTCATAACATCAAAATAGATAAAACTGAAAAGTCTAGCTAACAGTCGCATGAAATATGAGATCATTGGAACAGACAGAAATCACCAATGATATTGTGCAGTAGATAAAGGAAATTAAATTAGCCTCTAGTAAAAGAGTCAAAATTTGAAACCTATAAGGTCATGGTGTATGTTTTACTGGAGTAAACTGCTATCTTCTTGTTTCTGTGTTAGGGCTCAGAATTAAAGATTCTTGGGAGAGCCACCTGTGGGAACAAAAGAAGAGTTGTGCCCTAGTGGTTTTCAACTAGGTCCAAAACTTTTGGACCTCCACAAAATAAGAAAGCCATTTTACACAGCAAATAATGTGCGCATGCACACACTCACACTACATAACTAAAGGGCAAGTTTTATAAAAACAATACATACTCTTATTATATATGCACCAGAATATTTTTTATTTTATTTTATGTTAAATTTAAGTGCTGGTCAAAATCTACTGGATGTCGTGAACCATTAATTGGTTGTGACAAGCAAGTTGAAAAAGTCTGCTGAAAAAGACTTTTGCCCAGTTTCACCCTGAAATATAAATAGGGTAAAGCCACAGAGGACAACCTTATCAGTTGAGACTCCCCATAAGAAAAAAGAAGTCAGGTGTGAAATAAATGTTTTATTTTAAAAACTTTAATCATGCACAGAGAACTTTGAAATTTATTCTATATATGTGGTTATTTTGCCATTCCCATTTTTTGTTTTGAGCACTCACCCTTTCATAACCAGATTTTGTCTAGGTTCTTGACTACGCTGCAGAAATGAATTTCAAGAGCACGTTGGGTTAGTTAGGCCAGTAATTTATTAAGGTATGGAAGAAGAGAAATGGGAGAAAATAACAGATCATGGATCCCAGTAGAGAGGAAGGGGCTGAAGTGTGATAAAATGATTACAATTCCCCGTTATTGATTATAAATCCCTTGGTTTACTTGCTTATTGATCCAAGCGAGGATGAAGAAGCCCAAATAAGACATGAACAGGCACCGGGAGAGGGCAAAGGCGAGAGAGAGCAAAAGCCTTTGCACTGGCTTTTAAACCATTAGTTATTCCGCCCTTTTGCTAATGAAACAGGAGAAATCCCAGCTGTTTGCTATTTTTGACTGGTTACCCCACCAGTCAATCCCCCAGGATGATAATGCCCCTGGAGAATATCTTGGGCTTCTTCTGGCTTCCAGGGGAAATCGTATTCGGGAGGACAGAATCTCACGAGGGTCTTCCAGCAGTCACCTTGAGGATATGGATATCCCCGTGGACTCTTTGCCAGGTTCCAGATCTATTGATTCCCTATCTTACTAGCCTGTTTCACTTTCTTCCTTTTTATTCCTTAGATTAGTAAGTGGTATATAACTTTTCAAATCAGTTCTTAGATTTATTTTTTAGTTCTACCATTTTTCACTTCTCTAATTCATTAATTTTTTTTTCTTTTTATCATTATTGTTTATTTTTCCTCCTACTTTCCTTGGGTTTATATTGTTTTTCTTTTAGCTTTTTAAAAAATTGATGTTTTTAGTCAGTTTTATTGAGATTAATATATTCACATACAATAAGATCCATCCAAAGTGTACAATCAATGGCTTTTAGTATAATCAGTTGTGCATTCATCATCACAATCAATTTTAAAATAACATTTTCATTACTCGAAAAGGAAAAACCCCATACCTCTTAGCAGTCACCTCTCAATCTCTAATTTATGTATGTTTCTTTTTCTTATCTTATGTATCTATCGCTGCATAACAAATTATCCTAAAACTTAGCTTCAAACAAAATACATTTATTATCTCACACTTTCCATGGGTCAGGAATCCAGGCTTGGCTGGGTCCTCTGATTCTGAGTCTCTGGTAAGGCTGCATCAAGGTGTTGGGGGGATACATTCATCTCAAGGTTCGAGGGGACAGAATTTGCTGCTTCCGTTGTTGGTAGGATTTAATTTTTCCTTGGCTGTTGATCAGAGGCTGCCCTCAGTTCTTGCCTAGTGACCCTCAGATCAGGTGCAAGAGAAGAGCCAAGGACAAAAAATATCAACAAGATGGAAAGCACGGTTGTTGCCAGATTTAATCAGGTTTGACTATGCTAGAGAAATGAATTTCAAGAGCATGTCGGGTCAGTTAGGCCAGTTGTTTATTCAGGCAGGGAGGGAAGAGAAATGGGAGAAAACAACAGAAAATAACAGAGAAAGGGTCCCAGCTAGTGAGGAAGGGGATGAAAAGGGATGAAGAGGGCTATTGTACAGACTACAATTCCCCGTTATAAATTATAAGTCCCCAGGTTTACCTGCATGGCCACAGGGCAGAAGAAAAACCACGACAGCGGTACACAGGGGACAGGACAGGGCTGCAGGCGAAAGAGTAGGGCAAGAGCGCCAGCCTCACGGTTTGCTTTTAAATTGCTGATTATTCCACCCCCTTGCTAATGGAAGGGGAGGGGGCTCCAGCTGTTTGCTGTTTGGACTGATTACCCCACCTGTGAATTCCTTAGTGAGGAACCAATGATAAAGTTTCTAGAGAACAAACATCTGGGGCTTTTCCTTGTTCCCAGGAAGAAGTCTTTGTTCTAGGTAGCAGAATCCCGGGGGTTCCAGATTTGTCTATTCCCTGTTTTACTAGTCTGCTTCACAGTCCTTTGTAAATTAGTGACAGAAGTTGCCATCCATCACCTTTCACTTCCATATTCTATTCTCAGAAGTGAGTCACTAGATTCAATCCACATTCAGGGGAAGAGAAATTACCTAAGTGTGTGACTATCAGGAGTCAGGAATCACTGAGAGCCGTGCCAGAAGCTGCCTACAGTACTTGCCGGTCAGGATTTGTTTTCAAAACTGGGACTTTTCCTCAGAATTGGGTTTCATTCACATGTATCTCAGAGATTCTAATACGTAGAGACTGTTATTAAACTAGTATCTCTCTGAACCCAGAAAGAATCACTTTCCAAGTACCTTGAGTCCTGTATGTCAGTGGTTTTGAAACCCCATGCTCTGCTTTGCGACTGTGAGGCTGAAAGTACCACCTACATTCCTTCCTGGTGGGCGGGAATCCATTAAGTTCTGCCAATAGCGGACACTAGAGGGAGCTCGGAAGGCGGGAGGAGGGAGCAGGGACTTGCTGCTTCCTGTTTTGGGTTGTTCCTGTCGGCTTTGCTCAGCGATACCTCTTTCCCCTGGCGGCGGCAGCTGGTTTCAGTCTCCAGCTTCTTTTCCATACTCTGGGAACACTAAGCCCGGTGTACCCCCTCAGAGGGAAAAAGGCCTAACCGGAGGCCTTAACTCAAAGTTGTCTCAATGTCCCTTTCCTTTTTTCAGCCCTTTATTCTGTGTATAACTAATTTAATTTATAAATTTAATTTAATTTTAAATTATGATAATATATGTATTTTAAATGCTATTTAATTATTTATATTTAATTTACTAGATGTTATTTAATTTTAAAATTTTTTTAATTATCTTTTTTTAAAGTTAACAGATCACACAAAACGTTACATTAAAAAATATAAGAGGTTCCCATATACCCCACTCCTCACCTCCCCACTCCCATGTTATTTATTTATTTTTAAAGATTTATTTTGTATTTATTTCCCTCTCCTTCCCTGTCCGCCCCCCAGCTGTCTGCTCTCTGTGTCCATTTGCTGTGTGTTCTTCTGTGACCGCTTCTATCCTTATCGGCGGCACTGGGAATCTGTGTTTCTTTTTGTTGTGTCATCTTGCTGTGTCAGCTCTCCGTGTGTGCAGCACCATTCTTGGGCAGGCTGCACTTTCTTTCGTGCTGGGCAGCTCTCCTTACGGGGCGCACTCCTTGTGCGTGGGGCTCCCCTACACGGGGGACACTCCTGCGTGGCACAGCACTCCTTGCGCGCATCAGCACTGCACGTGGGCCAGCTCCACACGGGTCAAGGAGGCCCGGGGTTTGAATCTTGGACCTCCCATGTGGTAGGAAGACGCCCTATCCATTGGGCCAAGTCCGCTTCCCCCATGTTATTTAATTTAATACCAATTTAATTTCCAAATTAAATTCTCTGTTGAAATACTTACTGTTATTTCTATTTTGGGGGACCCTAACTGATTCTAGAGATTTCTTAAACTTTTATTTTTAATACAAATTTATGGAAAAGTTGCAAGAATAATACAGAGAACTTATGGATGCCCTTTACACCACTTACTCAAATCCATCCTTTTTTTAGGTGGTACCAGGGATTGAACCCTGGACCTCATACACAGGAAGTTCAGTCACTGAGCTACAACTGCTCCCCTGCATTTTTAACATTTTGTCATATTTGCTTTATAATTCATATCACTATCTACAGCATAATTATATGTATAGCATTTATTCTGAACCATTTGAGAGTAAGTTGCATCCATCTCGCACATTTACCTCTTACTACAGCTGAGTATACTTCCTAAGAATAACTATAGCCTCATACATAACCATTGATGCAATACTTTAATCTATAGTCCATATTCCAATTTTGTAAATTGTCCCGAAAATAACATTTATAGAATTATTTTTCCCATTAGTAAAAGACTCAGGCCAGGATCATGTATAGAGTTTAGTTGTCAAGTCTCTTTAGTCTCCTTTTATGTGGCACAGTCTTAAGCCTTTTCTTCCAGTCCCACTTAGGTTTCTGCAGACACCAGGGTCTTGATTGAAGCAGTCCTTCTTCCACAACCTAATGTGAAAATCGTTTTAGTTGCTTAGTTGATAAACAAGTGCCCAGTTTTTTTTTTAAAGATTTATTTATTTATTTATATTTATTTATTTCTCTTCCCTTCCCCCCCACCACCCCAGTTGTCTGTTCTCTGTGTCTATTTGCTGCATCTTCTTTGTCCGCTTCTGTTGTCAGCGGCATGGGAATCTGTGTTTCTTTTTGTTGCATCATCTTGTTGTGTCAGCTCTCCATGTGTGCAGCACCGTTCCTGGGCAGGCTGCACTTTCTTTCGCGCTGGGCGGCTCTCCTTACAGAGTGCACTCCTTGTACGTGGGGCTCCCCTACACGGGGGACACTCCTGCGTGGCACAGCACTCCTTGCGCGCATCAGCACTGCGCATGGGCCAGCTCCACATGGGTCAAGGAGGCCCGGGGTTTGAACCGCGGACCTCCCATGTGCTAGACGGACGTCCTACCACTGGGCCAAGTCCGCCGCCTGCCCCAGTTTGTTTTGAAGTGAAAATGAAGCCTGAAACTGTAATTGAAAGTTAATTAACAAATAATTATGATTACAAAATCATTATATAGATGATCTTATATTATAAAACACCAACAGGTTAATATCTGAAATTGCTTAAACTGGATGAATTTAGCAGAGACCTGCTATTATGATAGTCATTCTAAACAGGTCTCACCCTGTTTATGGCTACTCTAGACTTAGCTCCCTTGTGTGTACTTACTATTGTGATGGTTATTCTAACCTGAATTTACCTTTGTTTATGGTTATTTCAGAACTAGGCTCACCCTTGTGTATACTTGGACTTGTGATGATAACGACTCTCCTCTCCTTTGCCTGAACCCATAAAAACCCATTCCTAGTGGCTCTGGAAGGCAGATTTGTGCTCCCACCCCCACCCCTACCCTTCTCCTGTCCTTTCAACTACGCTAATAAACCTGCCTTCTTGCATGACCATCCCAGGGTGGATTTCAATTCATCTGCTCCAGGCAAGAACCCAGAGGAATCTCTGCAGGGTTTCCTTCACTTTCATAACGTTGACATTTTTTAAAGAACACAGGCCTCTTATTATGTAGAATACTCTTCACTTTGGGTTCCGAGTGATTAGGTTCTAGTTATAACTTTCTAGCTAGAATACTTCATAAGTGACTTTGTGTCCTCAGTATCACTTCTGAAGGTACTAAGTATCTGTTTGACTCTTATTGGTGACACTAATTTTGATCATCCAAAGTATTGCCCAGTTTCTCCAGGTTTTTCCCCTTGTAACTTATAAGTAATCTGTGATGAGACACTTTGAAGCCATGCAAATACTTACAATTTTCATAATATTTATTTTCTGTACATTTTTCAGTTTGGTTTTAAATTCCTTCTTGGATTTCCTTTCTAATTCAAAAGTTACTGTAAAGAGAGCTTTAAAATGCTGAGATGTTAGGGTGTACTGTATAACTCCTAATTCCTGTTTTTAACTATTTCATTAAAGGAATAAGTAAGTCAAGTTATTAAATAAAGTAATTGTCATGTTTATGTGTTTTTAAATTCTCACTCTCTTTTTAATTTAAAAAAGTTTGTTCTTTTAAATTGGTAATTTAGTTAGATGGCTCAGAATTCAAAGGACACAAAAAGCATACAGGGAAAAATTTTCCTCCCACCCATTTAATCCAGCTACTCATTTTTCTTCTCTGGAAGTAACCAGTGTTAGAAGATTCTTCATGTTCTTCTAGAGGTAGTTTATTCAGATAAAACAAAAACATATGTAGTATTACACATACACACACACACACACAAACTGCCTTTTCCCGATACTTCCTACTTGGTAGGCTTGTCAAAAACCATTTGGCAGTAGAGATGAGGGTTTATTTCCAGACTCTCAATTCTATTCCACAGATCAATGTGTCTATTTTTATGACAATACCATACTGTTTTGACCACTGTAGCTTTGCAATATGTTTGAAGTTCAGGCAGTGAGAGTCCTCCCATATTGCTCTTTATTTTAGGATGCTTTTTGGCTATTTGGATTCACTTTCCTTTCCTGATTAATTTGGTAAATGCCTTTTCTATTTCTGTAAATTAGCCTGTTAGAATTTGTATTGGTATTTCATTGAATCTATAAATCAGTTTGGATAGGACTGATATCTTCGTGATATTTAGTCTTCTAATCCATGAACATGGAATGTCTTTCCATTTGTATAAGTCTTCATTGATTTATTTTAGCGGTGTTTTGTAGTTTTCTGAATAAGGTTCTTTACATCTTTGGTTAAATATTCCTGTGTATTTGAGTCTTTTTGTTGCTATTGTAAATAGAATTCCACCCCCCCAATTTCCTCCTCATTTTGTTTGATACTAGTGTACAGAAACATTACTAATTTTTGCATGTTTATCTTATATCCTGCCACTTTACTGAACTCATTTTTTAGTTCAAGTAGCTTTGTTATAGACAGTTTGGAATTTTCTAAATATAGGACCATGTCTTCTGTGAACAGTAAGAACTTTACTTCCTCTTTTCCTATTTGTATGCCTTTTTTTTTTCTTGTCTAATTACTCAAACTAAACTTCTAGTACAATGTTGAATAACATTAGTGACAGTGGATAATCTTTTCTTGTTCCTGATCTTAGAGGGAAAGCTTTCAACCTTTCCCCATTGAGTACAATGTTGGCTCTGGGTTTCTTAGATATGTCTGTTACATACTGAAGAAATTTCCTTCTATTGCTATCCTTCAAAGTGTTATTATTAAGAAAGGATGCTGGATTTTTGTTGAATGCTTTTTCTGCATGGAGATGATCCTGTGGCTTTTTCCCTTCAATTTGTTAATGTGGTATATTACTTTAATTGATTTCCTTGTGTGAACCACCCTGGTAATCCAGGAATAAATCACACTTAGCCGTGGTGTATTCTTTTAATATGCAGTTGAATTCTATTTGCAAGAATTTTGTTGAAATTTTTTGCAAGTATGTTCATCAGAGAGATTGGTCTGTAATTTTCTTTTCTTGTAATATCTTTATCTGGCTTTGGTATTAGGGTGATGTTGGCGTCATAAAAGGTATTGGGTAATTTTCCGTTTTCAATTTTTTGAAAGAGTTTAAACAGGATTGGTGTTAATTCTTCCTGCGCACCACTCCCAAGATGGCTCCCTTCCTCTGTTTGCTCCTTGTTTTTTGCTCATAGTTTTTGCTTGTTGCCTGCTTGTTGTCTGTTTGTTTTTTTCCTTAGGAGGTACTGGGACCTCCCATGTGGGAGATGGGCATGCCACGGCTTGAGCCATATCCACCCCTGGTGTTAATTATTTTTGAAGGGAAATAGATGTGGCTCAACTGATAGAACATCTTTCTACCATATGGGAGGTCCAGAGTTCAAACCCAGGTCCTCCTAGCCCAGTGGTGAGCTGACCTAGGTGCAGCACTGCCGCATGCAATGAGTGCCATGCCACACAGGGGTATCCCCCACAAAGAGGAGCCCCACATGCAAGGAGTGCACCCCACATTGAGCCACCCCATGCGAAAAGAAAGTGCAGCCTGCCCAGGAGTGGCGCCGCACACACGGAGAGCTGACACAGCAAGATGACACAACAAAAAGAGACCCAGATTCCCAGTGCTGCCGAGAAAGCATGTGGACACAAAAGAACACACAGCAAATAAACACAGAGAGCAGACAATCGGGGGGTGGGGGTGGGGAAGGAAGAGAAATAAGTAAAATAAATCTTTAAAAAAAAACAGGAATGCTTGCTGCAATTTACCTGTGAAGCCTGAACTTTTATTTGTTAGATTTTTTTAACAAATCATTTTTATTGGTATATTAATAAAGCATACAGTTCATCCAAAGTGTACAATGAATGGTATTTGGTATAATCACTAAATTGTGCATTCTTCACGTCAATCATTACTATAACATTGTTATTGTTTCAATAATAATAATAAACAAAATAAAAAATAAACAAAAAAACAGACAAATAAAAAAATTCTTCACTCTCCTATGTTTTGTTGGGAGATTTTTTATTTAAAACAGTCCAGCTCAACTTTATTTATTTGTTTGTTTGTTTATTTTTGTCCCTTTCCCCCATTGTCTGCTCTCTGTGTCCATTCACTGTGTGTTCTTCTGTGTCCGCTTGTATTCTCATTAGGCAGCGCCAGGGATCTATGTCTTTTTTTGTTGCATCATTTTGCTGCATCAGCTCTCTGTGTGTGGCACCACTCCTGGGCAGGCTGCAGTTTCACGCAGCATGGCTCTCCTTGCACAGGGGCCACTCCTTACATGGGGGGCACCCTTATGCTGGGACATCTCTGTGTGGGCCAGCACTCCTTGCACACAGCAGTACTGTGCATGGGCCAGCTTACCACATGATCCAGGAGGCCCAGGGTATTGAACTGTTGGACCTCCTATATGGTAGGCGGATGCTCTATCTGTTGAGCCACATCCACTTCCCTGTTGGGAGATTTTTGATGACTGATTCAATCTCTTTAAATGTGATTGGTTTGTTGAGTTCTTGTATATCTCGTAGAGTCATTGTAGGTTGTTTGTGCATTTCCAGGAATTTGTCCATTTCATCCAGTTTGTCTAGTTTGTTGGCATACAGTTTCTCATAATATCCTCTTAGGATTCTTTTTATTTCAGTGGAGTCAGTCATAACATTCCTCTTTTAATTTCTGATTTTATTTATTTGCATCTTTTCTCTCTTTTTCTTTGTTAGTCTAGCTAGGGGATTGCCAATTTTATTGATTTCTCAAAGAACCAGCTTTTGGTTTGTTGATTTTGTCCTTCGTTTTTGTTGTTGTTGTTCTCAATTACGTTTATTTCTGCTCTATTCTTTGTTATTTCTTTCTTTCTGCTTGCTTTCGGAATGGTTTGCTGGAATGAAATTTTGTGAATTTTCCCCTTTCTCATCTATTATTGATTTCCCATTTCATTCCATTAGGATCTGAGAAGGTGCTTTGTATAATTCAATCTTTTTGTATTTATTGAGAACTGCCTTGTGACCCAACATGTAGTCTATCCAGGAGAAAGATCCATGAGTACTTGAGAAAAATGTATAACCTGCTGAGTTTGGGTACAATCTTCTATATATGTCTGTGAGGTTGAGCTTTTTTATCAGATTGTTCAGATTTTCTCTTTCCTTTTTGATCTTCTGTCTATTTGTTCTAACTAAGATGTGAATGGTGTTGAAATCTCCACCTATAATTGTAGAGGTGTCTATTTCTCCCTTAGTTTTTACCAGTGTTTGCATCATGTATTTTGGGGCACCCTGGTTAGATGCATCAATATTTATAATTGTAGGTGGTGGACTTGGCCCAGTGGTTAGGGAGTCCATCTACCACATGAGAGGTCCGCGGTTCAAACCCTGGGCCTCCTTGACCCGTGTGGAGCTGGCCCATGCCCAGTGCTGATGCGTGCAAGGAGTGCCCTGCCATGCAGGGGTGTCCCCCACGTAGGGGAGCCCCACATGCAAGGAGTGCACCCCATAAGGAGAGCCGCCCAGCATGAATGAAAGTGCAGCCTGCCCAGGAATGGCGCCACACACATGGAGAGCTGACTCAACAAGATGATGTAACAGAAAGAAACACAGATTCCTGTGCCGCTGACAACAACAGAAGCGGACAAAGAAGATGCAGCAAATAGACACAGAGAACAAACCACTGGTGTGGGGGGCGGGAAGGGGAGAGAAATAAATAAATAAATAAATCTTAAAAAATATATATTTATGATTGTATGTGATGGTTTGCTTCTCCTTTGCTGCTCCCAGAATTTTCTCTTAAATTTTGCTTTTGACATTCTGTGTAGTATGTGTCTTGGATTAGGTCTATTCAGATTTCTTCTGACTGGTGTATGCTGTGTTTCTTGGGCATGCAAGTTCATTTCTTTCATGAGAGTTGGGAAATTTTCAGCCATTGTTTCCTCAAATACAATTTCTGCCTCTTTTCCCTTCTTTTCTCCTTCTGGAAGTTCCATGTCATGCATGTTGTGTTTTGTGTTATCATTGAACTTCCTGAGCCCTTGCTCAATTTTTTTTTCTTTCTTTTCTACCTCTGTTCTTCTCTCTTTCCAATTTCAGCTGTTCTATCTTCTGCATCACTTATTTGTTCTCCCATTATTTCAAGTCTGGTGTTGTATGACTCTAATGTGTGTGTGTCTTCTTTTTTAGGAGGTACCAGGTATTTGGCCCAGCATGTTGTACATGGGAAGCAGGTGCTCAAACACTGAGCCACTTCCACTCCCTGATGAGAATTCATTTTTTCATTTGTTTATTTTTTTAGGAGGTACCAGATTTCAAACCTGGGACCTTGTATGTAGGAAGCAGGTACTCCACCAGTTGAGCTACATCTTCTCTCCCTCTAATGTGTTTTTTATCTCATCTATTGTGTCTTTCATTACCATAAGCTCTGTTGTTTTCCCATTCAGATTTACAAATTCTTTTTTGTACTGGCTTAGTGTCCTCTTAGTGTCCTTTATCTCTTTAGCTATATTGTCTTTCAACTCATTGGTTTGATTTAGAAGACTTGTATGAAACTTATTGATTAGCTGTCTCAGATCCTGTGTCTCATCTGGGGCCTTGATATATTATTTTGCTTGGGCTATGTCTTTCATTTTCTTAGTATGGCTTGTCATTTTTTGCTGATGTTTGGCATCTGATTATGATGATGAGTTTACTATGATGCTCAATTTCTCTCTTTTGCATAGGGATTTGGTGGAAGGAGGCTGTGTATTATGGCCATTCTTTGATTCTTTGTTCAATCTGTTCTAACTCTTAAGGATTATCCTTGTTTGGTTGCTCAAATATGGGTCATAGACCCAGTAATGTCCTGCAGACCTGTTTCCAAGGACCTTAGGGAGGAAAGCTGTAAAGACCTGAAAAAGCCTCTCATATATTTACTTTTTATTTCTCATGTGCAATTCCTTGGTCTGCCAGCAGATGTCAGTCTTCTGCAGCTTTCTCAGTTCAAACCCTGATCGGAAAGTGTTTGCTGCAACACCAACCACAACAATGTGACAGAGGATCCTGCCTCAAGCTATTTATAGCTTTGCAATTCAAATTTTCTCAGAGGCTGTTCTCCAACCTTTGCTGGCAGCCCCCTCCCGTTTCCCATGCAGGAAATAATTCCACTCCCTTCTGTGTCCTCAACAAACAGTGCTTGTCAGTAGGGAGGTTGTTTGTGAAAGTTGGATCCCTTTAATCCCCTGCAGACTCCAGGGCAAATAATGGTGTGGCCTCATCTGGCCTGGAATGGCTCCAGGGCTGCCATCCAGAGGCAGAGAATTCAAAGCTTCCTGCTCCAAGGGTGGGGAAATGGGTGCCAGCAGCTGTGGCTGCATTTTTCACTCATAGAGTTTTCCCATTGAGATTCTTTTCCAATGCCTCTCTCTTTTCTGTGTGGTATCCAGCCTCCCCTGGTGCCCTACATCCTAAAATTATTTTTTTAATCCATTTTTGCCTGTCCTCTATTTTTCTGGGAGAGAAGTCAGTCCTGTGAATCAAATCCTCCATCTTCCCTGAAGTCCTAAAAAGTTTCTCCTGAATTTTTAATTTTAATGAGACATAAATTCCCAGCTCTGCTATAAACAACAGGTAACAAACTAAGGAAGGTAGCACACATTCAGTTGTTTTACAGACATGAGCCTGGCAGAAGAGAAGAGAAAGGTATTTCTGGTCCTCTCCTATAGGTTTTTACTGCCCTTGAGGCATTTTCCTTGGTTAAATAAGAAATAAAATTATTTTATAGTCTTAAATTGAGTACCAAAATTTTTCTTGGAATTCCTCCTAAAATCTGTCGGTTTCATTTTCCCATGGAGCCATGGCAGGGTGACCAGACCTTCCCAGTCAGAACAGGAATTGAAACTTGATTGCTCCCACAGAGAGCTAGTTTGGAAAAACTCCTTGCAAGATGATTTCAATAAAGTTCTAAAAACATCAGAAAGATGGTACTGGAAATGAAGCTTAAACCATACATTTGACTTCATTCTTTCTACAGTACTAGTGGCTAACAGAGGTACAAAGGAAATAAGCATCTCTGGGGATTCCTCAGGGAAGAGAAGGCAGAGGAATCAGATTTCCAAGCCCTCTTAGTGTTCATCTCTAGTTCAGTACCCCAAGTTTTTCAGTTTCATTCTCTTTCTCAGTCTGGTCTAATTAAGAGTGAGGGCTTTGCAACCAGATGGACCTCAGCTCACATCCAACCTTTGTCTCTTCTTGGCTGTGGTCCTGTAAAGGAGTTAGCCTCCTAGACACAAAGGGTCTTCACCAATAAAACTGGGATCATTTTACCTTCCATGCAATGTTGATTGGAATATTAAAGGAAATCAGGTATACAGTCCAGTGCCCCACACAGTCCTGAAAAATCAGCCTCAGTAAATGTTAGTTTCTTTCATATCATCACTTCTCTATCCCTCTGACCAATGGCTTTCTACTGGAGCTTATAGTTTTGACCAAAGTTAATTAGAAAAGAAGCATTATGGTAAGGCAAAGTAAGTGGAAACATCAGGCTTCACTTGTGCCTAAATTAGAATTTGGAAATTTAAAAATTAAATGCATTCCCATTCTGGTAGTAAGGTTTTCAAACCCTCAGAAATGTATTTTATAGTGTGGACAACCACACTGTTAGAAAATCCACACACTTAGGGGATACTATGGCAGGTTTTGTAATCAAGTCAAAACTATAACTTATGTTTAAACACTTCACAATCTTGTAAAGCAATTTAGATAGAAACAGACTTTTTGCAAAAATCAATTTCGAGTTTCCTCTCTCATTCTGTTCCCCAGAGAATATAAAAGGTAGTTCCCATGAATATGGAATGGTTTTATCATAGATGAAACTTAGGAAATTTTCTGAAGCAAATGGTTTCTAGAACTTAAAAGTACAAATACACAGTGGTGAATTATTTTACTCCAAACCTTTATAGATATCAAACATGGACCAACTTTTTAACGCCAGTGGCAGAAATTGGCTAGCAGTCCACCAAACTTGTTTTCTTGTCCCCTTAGGCACAAAACTACACTAAATTTCTCATACTCCCTTTCACATTTGCCAAGTGAAATGTGGTCAAAAGTGCATTTCCCTTCTTCCAGGCCTGGAGCATTGAATCATCCATGCATCATCCTCTATGCCCTTTAACCCTACCAGCTGACAGCAAGGAAGATGTCTCCACGGGCAACCTATGGAGTCATATCTTTAATATGGCAGAATAAGAAGAGGGAACCCTAGATCCCTGGATTCCTAAATCGCTGGCTCTATCCTTAGGCATCTATAAACACTATTTAAGTGAACCTAATGGTGGAACTTTAGCAGGCTAGTTAACCTCTCCAATTCTTAATTTCCTCATCTCTGAAATGGGGACATTCATAGTAACCTAAAGTTATTTCATAGATTTGTTCTGATGATCAAATGAGGTTGTATGTGTAAAAATGCCAGTACATGGTGAAAATGTTCAAAAAACATTGCTATTTTTATTAAGCTTACATTAATCTGCTGGAGTCCATTGAGAGCCAAAGTCTATCAAATATCTAAGTCCAATTTCCGAAAAGAAAGATACTTCTGCCTTCTTTCTGGCCGATCTTCTATTCTCACTTGAAGGAAAGAGGCTGATCTTCCATATTGGCTTTATAGGTGGAGTTAGAGAGCCAGCTGGTTCTGGTAGTCAGGAGGGGTTGAGTTAGGGATGCTTATTCATGAGAAGCTGGCCTGAAATAGTGTCTGGCTCTCTGGGGTGTGGTTTCAGCCAGGCAGCTGTACTGCACAACTGTAGAGGACACCATTCATGTAGAACTGTGAGATATAATCTATTTGTGGGTTGGGAAATCAACTTGTGGGTCATAGCTGACATCTTTAAAAAAATTTTTTTTATTGAAGTATAAAAGTAGAAAACTGCACACATCAAAGTGTACAGCTCAATGAATCTTTAGAGATTGAAGACACCCATATAACCAGCTTAATGTGAAGAAACAGAACATTATTAGCATCTCAGAAGTCCTCCTCTTATCTCCTCCCAGTCATGACTGCCCTCCAGAGCCAACCGCTATCCTGATTTTTAGCACCAGAGATAAATTTTGCCTTTTTGGAACTTCATGTAACTAAAATCATGTGGTATGTATTCTTTTGGGTTTTTTTGTTTTTGTTTTTTAAATATTTATTTATTTCTCTCCCCTTCCCTCCCACCCTGTTGTCTGCTCTCTGTGTCCATTCGCTGTGTGTTTTTCTGTGTCCGCTTGCATTATCCAGTGGCACTGGGAAACTGAGTCTCTTTTTGGTTGCATCATCTTGCTGCGTTAGTTCTCCATGTGTGCGGCACCACACAGGGTGGTTCTCCTTGTGGGGTGAACTCCTTGCGCATGGGGCACCCCTACACAGGGGCGCCCCTGCATGGCACAGCACTCCTCTCTCTCCACATCCTCTCCAACACTTGTAGTTCTCTGTCTTTTTAATAGTGGCCATTCTGATAGGTGTGAAATGATATCTCATTGTAGTTTTGATCGACAGCATGTTTTTAAAAATGTAATAGAATAAAAAATATCAGAGCTCCTCACATATAGCAAGAGTAGTTTTTGTTTTTGTTTTCTAAAATATTTTGTGTTTTATAGATTGCAGTAGATGCTGCAGTGCCATGCCCAGATTCTCCCCTTCAGGACTAAGGTACACATCCCCCAGTGTTCAGGAAGGTTACTTACTGACTGCTCACATCTGAGTCCCTCCCTCAGAAATGTTCTTGGTCTAAGAGAGCTGAGTCACCCAGAGTTAAGGCCCTGCCCAGGAAAGCTCACGGTCCATGACTGGTCAAAAGTCCAACTTACGACCACCTTGTCCTAGTTTGCTGGGATTTTCCTGGTTTTCAAATTGAAACTCCTACATTTCTAGAAATTCCTCAGGCCTGGGGAATTGAGACGGTTGTTTACTCTACTCTTGCCTCAGTTTGGGACACCACCAAGGGGCCAAGCCAGATTGAGAATTCTTTGTGGGATCAACTGAGGCCTTAACTAGGTTGCAAGTACATTGCAGTTCAACTTCTCCCTCTGCCCAATCTTGCATCCCTCACTCTCCTACAGGTTGTTTCTAGAGTGCTCCCTAATAAACACGGTGTATGCAGTTTTCCATCTCAGAATCTGCTTACCAGGGAACCCAGCCTACTCTGCACACATCCTGAGTCCCAGGGATAAAATGCATATCTTGCTGGGCATCAATTTCAAAAAGAATTGATGCTCATGGCACAGTGTTTTGTCCAGCCAGTGGTCCTCTTTTCCATCAATGACAGCGTTCTACTTCTTAGGAGAAGCAATGTTCCTCTGAGTGGAGCCAGAGGTTCTTCTGAAGGCCTCCAATTTATGTACCCCATCCTCCCCTTGCATCCCCACCCTGGAAACATCCTCACCACCTTCCCCTTGTGTTCCGTCCAGACAAATCAGAGAAAAAGATTACTTTGCTCTCTGATGAACCAGTAAGGGTGCGCCAGAGCCTACCAGGGGCCATGTAGTCCATACAGAGTCAGAGAAGAATGGGAAAGATGGAGAGGGTGACTCCTGTGACATAGTCTGGTTCCAGGGCAGCCCTGAGATCCACTTACACCTCTACCTTTCCTGGTTCTCCTTCCAGCTGGGCTTTTGCCATTGGCAGTCAAAAGGATTCTGACCAGTGCACAAGGCATTAATAGAAAGTATATTATGATAATTCATCTGTCAAATGATCGACAGTACTGCTGCATATTATTAATGTTTTTTCTTTCCTTTATTTATTTTTCCTCCCTTCTCCAGCCTTCTTTTCTCTGCTTGATCAAATCTTAACCCTGCTTTAAGACATGTTGAAATGCTCCCTGCCCAGCAGTAAGTGGAGCTTTCTTGACACTTCTAATCAGATTACATTCATTCAGTCAACAAACATTTATGAAGTTCTGACTACTGTTATGCGTATGGCTGCTGCTGTGCTAGCAGTGAAGGCCCAAAGATGGAGCCCAACCCAGGCCTCCCAGAGCTTTAGTGAGAGATCCACCCATGAATATGTAACTACCAAATGAGGTAGTACATGCATAGAGATATTAGAGAGCTCCAGGAGGAGACATGTGTGGAGCCTGCACTCCAGATGGCTCCCAAGATGGCCACCTTCTGGTATTCACACTCTTGTATCTGCCTTTCCCTTATTGTAGGAGGGTTTTCCTGTGTGACCAATAGAATACCACAAAAGTAATGGTGGGCGACAACCAAGGCTAGGTCAAATTTTTTCCTGTACATATTTTAAGCTTTGCAGGCCTGTCCCCTGCTCCCACCCTGCTCTACGCTTCCCTATACTTTACCCGACTGTTCTTCGTAACCTCTCTGTATTATGGTCCTTCTCGGCAGCAGCTTACGCTGCTGCCTCCCTCCGCCCCTCCTCCCAGCCACTGATATCTTCCCCCTCCTAGCCGATTGCTGTTCTCCCCGCCTCATTCCAATCGCCCTCATCCCGCATCCGCCCCGGCACCGCAGGCCCGCCCTTGCCTCTGCAGCCAATCCTCAGCTGCCCCGCGGACATGCCCCTCCCACAACCTCCCCGCCCCCACGAGACTATAAAACCCCATGTACTTCCCTAATAAAATCAGACCTGCGCATAGACCTCGTCTCCGTGGTTCTTCTTCCATCGAACCGCGGGTCCCCACCAAGCCTTGAGCTGCCCGCTGCCGCCCCAGTCCGGCTGTGGGCTCGGCCCGACTCCCGGCAGCGACCCGCCCGCGCGGCAGCGACCCGCCCGCGCGGCAGCGACCCGCCCGCGGTGCCGCAGCGGCGGCCTCACAGGCCCAACAGGCTCTGTTGCAAATACTCAACTCTGCTGTTGCAGCATGAAAGTATCTGATAAATAAATGACTGAGCATGAATGTGATCTAAAAGAACTTTATTTACAAAAACAGATGATAGGCTGGCTTCAGTTGCCTGCTGTAGTTTGCCAAAACCTAGTCTAGGTCATGAAAGACTTTTGCAGCTCTTGACTTGTTCTCTTGGGTCACAGGCTCTGGGGGAAGTCAACCATCACGTCATAAGGACACACAGGTTCTAAAGGGACATTCAGGAGGTGAGGAACTGAGGCTTCTGCCAATGGCCAGCCATGTAAGTGAGCCATCTTTTAATGGATCCTTCACTCCCCAGTCAAACATCCAGATGAGTCTTAAGCCCCAGTGTCATATTGAATGAAATGTCATTCCTGAATTGTGTGAGCTACTAAATATTTATTGTTGTTTTATGCTGTTAAGTTTTGAGACTTTTTAAAATGCAGAAATAGGGAAGAAGATGTGTCTCAAGCATTTGGGCACCCACCTACCACATGGGAGGTCCTGGGTTCTGTTCCTGGTGCCTCCCAGAGAAGAAGAGCAAGTGAGCTAATCTTATGGGTTGGCGTGATGGGCTGATGTGGTGAGCTGACTTGACAAGGAGACACAAAGAAGAAATACAATGAGAGACACAACAAAGCAGGGAGTGGAGGTGGCACAAGTGATTGAACACCTTTCTCCCATGTGGGAGGTCTTGGGTTTAGTTCCCACTGCCTCCTAAAGAGAAGATAAATAGACACTGAGAGCACACAACAAATGGACACAGAGAGTAGACAGCAAGTGCAAAGCAACAAGGGGCGAAGGGGCGGGGGGGGGTGGAGAAATAAATAAAAACAAATCTTTAGAAATAAAAATTTTTTTAAAGTGCAGAAATAGGGAAGCAGGTGGGGCTCAACAGATAGAACATCCATCTACCATATGGAGGGTCCAGGGTTCAATCCCCAGGGCCTCCTGACTCGTGTGGTAAGCTGGCCCATGCACAGTGCTGCTGTGCACAAGTAGTGCCATGCCATGCAGGGGCACCCCCACGTAGGGGTGTCCCATGTGAAAGGAGTGTGCCCTAAAAGGAGATCCACCCCATATGAAAAAAGCGCAGCCTACCCAAGAGTGGCATCCCATACAAGGAAAGCTGATGCAGCAAGATGATGCAACAAAAAAGAGACGCAGTTTCCAGTGCCACTGGATAATGCAAGCAAATGCAGAAGAACACACAGCAAATGGACACAGAGAGCAGACAACGGGGGGAAGGGGAGAGAAATAAATGAAAAATAAATTTTTAAAACAATAAAAAATAAAAAGTGCAGAAATAGGTAACTGATATAGAAGACTTATTCTACTGGCTCTTTTTTAAATTATTAATTTAATTATTTTTAAGTTTTTATTTTATTTCTCTCTCCCCACCCCCTCATTTTTTGCACTTGCTGTATCTGTTTGTTTTCTTTATTTCTTTAGGAGGCACTGGGAACCTAATCTGGCACTCTGATATAGGAAGGAGGTGTCTAATCACTTAAGCCACCTCCTTTCCCTGCTCTGCTTTCTCTTGTTATGTTTTCCTCTTGTGTCTCTTGTTACATCACCTTGATGTGTCAGCTTGCCGTGCCTGCCGGTTGCATCAGTTCCTTGTCTTACTTGTTTTCTTTAGGAGGCACCGGGAAACTCTGCTCTCTGCTACATTGAGTCTCTCCTTATGTTTTTCTTCTTGTGTCTCTTATTGTGTCATCTTGTTACCGAATTTTATCTAGGTTCTTAACATATGCTGCAGAAATGAATTTCAAGAGCATGTTGGGTGAGTTAGACCAGTAATTTATTAAGGTAGGGAAGGAAGAGAAATGGGAGAAAATAACAGATCATGGGTCCCAGGTAGAGAGGAAGGGGCTGAAAAGTGATAAAGTGGGCTGATTTACAGGCTACAATTCCCCATTATAGAATATAAATGCCCAAGTTTTACTTGCATGTCCATTGTGGCAGAGGAAAGGGGTCCAAAGGCAAGAGAATGAATTTAGGCCTCACACCAGCTTTTTGAACCATTAATTATTCCACCCCTTTGCTAATGGCAGGGGAGGAGTTCCAGCTGTTTGCTGTTTTGATTCATCACCCTAGGAGGGCCCAATTATAAAGTCCCTGGGGAATATCCAGGGCTTCTCCTGGCTTCCAGAGGAAACCTTGTTCTGAATGGCAGAATCTTGGGTGTGTGGGGGTTTTCCAGCAGCCATCTTGGGGTTACAGATGTCCACATGGATTTCTTGCTAGGTTGCAGATCCATCTATTGATTTCCTATCTTACTAGCCAGCTTCAATCTTGTTGTATTAGCTTGCCGTGCCTGCCAGTTGTATCAGCTCACTGTCTTCTTTAGGAGGCACCAGAAACCAAACCACGGACCTCCCATGTGGTAGGCGGGAACCCAGTCACATCCAAAGGGATGTGAGCCACATCCCTTTCCCTCTACTGATGCTTGAGATAAATGTTAAAACAATAGCAGGTTCTAGCCTGGGTTCTTTGAGGGAGTTATTTACTTGAATTGCAAGTGCATAAATATAGACTCATTGTAAAAGGTTCAAGCAGTACAGAAATACTGAGAACAAACAAGAAAATCTCCCCATACTGACTCCCTATGCCCTTTCAGCCCCATGTCCACCAACTCGCTACATCCCGTTATGGGTTGAATCAAGTCCTCTACAAAGACACGTTCAAGGCTAGCCTCTGGTCCTGATTTTGTAAAATCTTTTTGTCAAAAGGATTTTTTTCAAAAAAGATTTATTTATTTATTTTTCCCCTTCCCCTCTTCCTGCTCTGTTGTTTTTGCTGTCTGTGTTGTCTCTTCTCATTTTTTCTCCTCTAGGATTCACTGGGATTTGATCCTGGGGACCTCTGATGTGGAAGGAGGTTCCCTGTCAATTATGCCACCTCATTCCTGGTCTCTGTTGCACTTTACTTTGGCTCTCCCCTTGTCTCTTTTTTGATCTGTCATCATCTTGCTGCGTGACTCACTTGCGTGAGCACTGGCTCACCACACAGGCGCTTATGCTCACCATTCGGGCTCTCGCATGGGCACTGGCTCACCACGCAGTCATGCTTTGTCTTCTTCTTTTTCACCAGGAGGCCCCAGGGATTGAACCCAGGTCCTCCCATAAGGTGGGCAGAAGCTCTATCACTTCAGCCACATCCATTTCCCTGTCAAAAGGATCTTTGAAGGGTAACTGGTTGAGGTGAGGCTAAACCAAATTGGGTGAGCCTTAATCCACTATGACTGAGTCCTTATAAGCAGGGGAAATGTGGATGCCCTAGGGGAAGACAGATGCCACGATTGGTGGCCACATGGCAGAGGCAGAGATTAAGTTATGGATCTCTGGCAAGGCACCACCAGGATGCTACGGACTTCAGAGAAAGTATGATCCTCCTAACAAACTTGATGTTGGACTTCTAGCCTACAAAATTGTGAGACAATATACGGTGGGGTGGCTTAACAATAGGAATTTATTGGCTCACAGTTTGAGGCTAGGAGAAGTCCAAAATCAAGGGGACAGCAAGACGGTGCTTTCTCCCAGAAGACTGTGGTGTTTTTGGGACTGACTGCTACTGATCCTTGAGTCTTTGGCCTTTCTGACACATGGCCATGCACAAGGGAGCTTTTTCTCCTCTCTTCTGGGTTGAGTCCTCCCATGGCTTCTACCTCTGCTTATAAGGACTTCAGGCATATTGGATCAAGGCCCACCCTCACTCAATCTGGGCACACTTTAGCTAATGACATCTTCAAAGGTCCTATTTATACCCACAGGACCAGGGGCTGGGACCTGAACATGCCTTTTGTGGGGAGCATGTTTCAATCCTTAATAATTCTCTAATCCCTTTTCTACAGTGTAGGTGCCTAATTGCTTTTGCCTTTTTATTTTCTCAGCATCCTGTCCTTGTCTGTACCTTTTATTTAATTCTATTTTGTCTCTTTTCTACTTGTGCTGTTGCATAGGACCCCACCTTAACAGAGCACTGCACTTGGCCTAATGCTCTATTGTCCTTGTCTTAAAATTCTTAATTTTTAACAAGAAGCACCACATTTTCATTTTGTGCTGGGCCTGCCTGGTTTTGGTATTTATCTCCCCAAAATTGTAAAGGCAGGGATCCCCTCATGGATATCTTTGAATTCTTCACAGCTCCTTGAAAATGAACATTTGTTGGTATGATGTGAAAACTCTCATCTCTGAAGCTTTTTAAATTGTCTTTTTGTTCATTTTTTGTTTGTGAAGCTATACACAGATATCTTTAATGGCAATCAACAAACGTGGAATTATTCAGATATTATGGTGGAGCCCCATTTTCCCTCTGATTTTTGTATATTATTCTGAGCCTCATTTGTTCTATTCAAGAAACAAAGGAAGACCACTGTTCTCTGTGTTTCTCTTTTAGAGAGATCTATAAACACATTCTCAAGAAGCAACAAATTCAGCCCCTTGCTGCCTATCAGCTCCAATTTTCAACAATATCTGCATTCAAAGGATTGTGAGTCATGCACAAAGAAGTTCATGTTTTCAGGCAAGTATAAGGAGCAAGTGAATATATATGAAGGATATAATTAAAAACTTTTTGTCTGTCCATACTTCAGTTTGTGATTCTTCTGGGCACTTTCAGGTGTTCAAAGTTCCTGGAGTTTTAGTCATGGGAAGATTTACCATGACTTCTTAAAAAGAACACTTTAGATTTCAGATTGTTCTGATTAACTTTATTAGAACAGCTTATTTAAAATCAAATTTGCACTTGAAGTTATTACAGCCTTAAACAATTTTTTAAAAAAAGCCATATCCCCAAAGAGTTAAAAAAAAAAATCTCCTCAAGTTATTATACTACTTCTTGGGGTAGTTAAGTTCATGTGTCAACTTGGCTAGGTTATGGTGTCTAGTTGTTTGGTCAAGTGAGTACTGGACTGACTGATATTCTGAGGGTATTTCATGGATGTTAATCATTAGCCAGTTAATTGCATCTATGGCTGAATACATCTACAATCAACAAAGGAGATTGCCTTCAGCAATGAAAAAAGTCTCATCCAAGCTGTTGAAGGCCTTGAAGGGAGAATTGATGATTTCAACAGACAGAAAAAAAGAATTTCTATCTCTACTTCAGCCAATGAGCTTCTCCTGGGGAATTCATCAAAATCTTCATCGAGTTCCCACTTGTGGCTTGTCCTGTGGAATTCAGACTTGCCAATCCCCATGTTCACATGAAACAATT
This sequence comes from Dasypus novemcinctus, assembly GCF_030445035.2. NCBI lineage: Eukaryota > Metazoa > Chordata > Mammalia > Cingulata > Dasypodidae > Dasypus > Dasypus novemcinctus. The sequence continues at coordinate 150,831,201 of NC_080673.1, read as the reverse complement.
CCTGCATTAAATCTCATTACATATAATATATATATGACTATCTTCCATAGTTAATTTTAAATGGAGTAGCTCAAAAGTTCAGAAAAGTAAACTGTAAATATTTAATAAAATGGTAGTTATATGGTAACATTTAAAGTAAAAAAATTTCTCTCACATTCGTTCAACCACTTATTTAACAAATACCTATGGAGTTCCTATTATTTGCCAGGCACTGTTTCAGACACAGGACCCAACAGACAAGGTCTCTAACGTTCTGGATCTTGCATTATGATGTAAGAACATGATGGTAAGAAAAACAGACATATAGAGAATTTAATGTTTAATTTCAGCTAGTGATATATGTTATGAAGAAAAACCAAATATGAATATTTATTGACATGAATAAATGTTAAGGTATATTGTTAGATGAAAAGTGGGAGCTGCAAAATAATAAGGTATAATAATCTCATTTTTATGAATGTGTATTTTACATTTTTATGAATGTGTATTACCAAAAGAAAGAGAATTGAGATGTATATATACCAAAATATTTAAAAATGAGATCATTTGAGTTTGGGATCTATTTCCTAATACTGAAAACAAGAAAAATATAGGAGGAACTTAATTCTCTGGAGCCATTAGATTTTTTTTTTTTTGCCATCAGTAATTTTTATTATGACATTTTCTAACCATATTTAAAATGAGAGAATATGATAAAATCCCATGTATTCATCCCCCAGCTTCAACAGCAATAAATGTTTGAATTTTTTTTAATATAGGTATTTTTATTAGAGAAGTTATGAGATTACAAAACAATCATGCGTAACATGCAGAATGCCCATACATCACCCCTCCAACACCTTGCATTGTTGTGGAACATTTGGTACAGATTATGAAAGAACATCATCAAAATATTACTATGAACTGTGGTCTATAGCTTACAGTTGGTATATTTTTTCCATACACTCCCCTATTATTAACACCGTGTAGTGTATATTTGTTATAGTTAATAAGAGAACACCCTCATATTTGCCTTCTATGGGGTTTTATGGCCAGCTGGAGGGGAACTTTTCCTGATGGCCAGAAGCCAATACTGACAGAAATAATTGAAAGACTGATATTTAATGTAAGGCCTCTGGTTTGCTTTAATAAGTTCACCCTGCCCAACTTTATGGTCAAATTTCCATATTACCTGAAGCAATGATTTGCACATAGTAGGAGCTGCATAACTATTTACTGAAAGGAACGGATGAATTTACTGTGGAATGGAAAACAGATGTGACCACTTCCGAAACGTAATTTAACTATGTTTGAGATATTGGGGAGGGGTATATTTGGAAATCAGGAAATACCCAACCCCAGGAAGCAGATGTTAGTATGCGTTTGGTGAAAACATTGTTTTCATAGAAAGCTCTGGGGTCTCCTTTTTAGTTTAGTGACTATCAATTTTGTTAATCTGTCTAAGGTTAACTTCTTTCCAAAATTCACGGCTAGCTGGCTTTTGCGATAATTGCCTTTGATGTCTGTTCTGGGGCCTATCTCCCTTGCCTAACCCTTGTGGCTGTCCGTTACCCTGGGAGGCTGCCCACAGCAATGGAGGCTATTGCCTCAGGAACAGCAGTATCTACACAGCCAGGAGCTGCAGGCACTGCCAAAGGCTACACCCGGAGCCAAGGAACTTCCAGGGTTTTGCTCACACTGATAGATAAGATTTTCTTTTTTCCAGAGTATGCCCATCCTCTGGTTTTAGGCAACAGTTCAATCTCAGATCTCAGCAGCACCCCATACAGACTTTGCTGTAGGCAAAGTGATTCTTCTGCTCCTCCCCTCTTCTCTCCCTCCCTCTTCCCTCTCCCCCTCCTCCTGCTCCTATTTTTCCTCTTTCTCCTCCTTTTATATGTGTGGGTGCCCTTAATTTTATTCCTTTTTTCTTTTTAAATTTTATTGTGGTAACACATATAGAATGCAAATTTTCTCATTTTAACCACTTTCATGTGTAGAATTCAGTGATATTAATTACATTCAGACCATTATCATTATTATTTTTTAAGATTTATTTATTTATTTAATTCCCCCCCTCCCCCGGTTGTCTGTTCTCTGTGTCTACTTGCTGCGTCTTGTTTCTTTTGTCTGCTTCTGTTGTCATCAGTGGCAGGGGACGTGTGGGTGGTGCCATTCCTGGGCAGGCTGCACTTTCTTTCGCGCTGGGCGGTTCTCCTTATGGGCGCACTCCCTGCACGTGGGGCTCCCCTACGCGGGGACACCCCTGCGTGGCAGGGCACTCCTTGCGCGCATCAGCACTGCGCATGGGCCAGCTCCACACGGGTCAAGGAGGCCCAGGGTTTGAACCCTGGACCTCCCATGTGGTAGACGGACGCCCTAACCACTGGGCCAAGTCCGTTTCCACATTCAGACTATTATTAATCTTCCATTATCACCACCCATTACCAACATCTTTTTATCACCCCAAACAGAAACTGTACCCGTTAATAACTCCCCATTCTCCTTCCCCTACCCAGGCTCCTGGAAACCTGTCATCTATTTTCTGTCTCTGTCAATGAGCAAAGTTGTTTGCTTTTTTTTTTTTTTCCTTTTGAAATAATTTCAAACTTATAGGCAGTTGCAAAAGTAATTAAAACCCTATACAGACAGCTGCAGCATAACCCCTCGCAAAGTGATTGTTCGTATTGCAAGGCTGTAGCTGGGGAACTGGAAGAGAACAGAGGAGGAGGAAGAGAAGATGCAGGCTAATGTTTTGGTGCTGCCGCAGGGACTGTCTTCCATAGGCTGCTTCTGCGTTGCACACCCACTGCTCGGTAATAGTTCTTGAAAGATTAGGATATTACAGGCAGTGTAAGAGAAAGAAGTTAATATTTGTTGAGCAATGATTGTGGGCCAGGGGCTGTACAGACGTAGTAACTTTTAAAATAATACCTCATAAATATGAGGCATATTTATGAGGTATTATCAGCCCCACTTTGCGGATGAGAAAAAATGAGACTACTCTGGGATTTAAGGTCAGGTTTCTCAGCTCGCAAATCACACTCTTTCTACGACAAGGAATTTTGAGAAAGTGGGAAAATGAAATTCGAGATGATTGCCTTATTGGTAGGCATTAGGCTCAGTGATAATGGCACTGGGCTGGGCTTCACATAAAATGGTGTCATCCAACATTTTAGTTGAATTGAAATTGGAGCAAACCGCACACCTTTAACACATTTTATTTGGAGAAATAACTGGATTCTTAAGATATTGAAGGCACCCATTATGAACTTTGTAACTGTTAAATAGGTGTCCTCAATCCCAGCCCATCACATCATACATATTATTCAAGGAAAGCATCCAGAGGCTCCTTTTTTCCAGCCCTTGTGCTCCTTGACCATCCCTGTAAGGTAAACTAAAGATGCCTGCCACACTGAAAAGTTGTATTTTGTGTTCTCATTGCCTTCCTTAATCAACCACACTTCAAACATGCCAAAAATAGATGTGAGGGCGATCTGGCTGCAACATCTGTCACCCCATTGATCGCCAAGGTTGATTTGGCTGATCTGGCTGGCTAGGCAGGTGTCCACTTCCTCCCTTACCGCTCCATGTGCATCCCTCCCAAAGCTGCACGCTTGGTCGAAGAGGATGACCTTCCCCGCTAGAGGAGGACTGTTTTTCGGTCAAGGGTGTACGAGTAGCTGCACTGCCCTGCTAGAACCTCCAAACAAGCTTTCAAACATGCCCAAACTGTGCCAGTTATGCTCATCATCATGAACTCCTCAATGTCTTTCTGAGTCAAGACCTAACATTGTCTAAAATTGACAAATTGTCTTCTATAAGTGGAATATTAGAATGTACTTGCTAACCTGACCAGTAGAGTTGCAGAGAAGAGTGGTAACAAAATATTCCACGAAGCCCAGAAATTCACAGAAATGAAATAGTAGTCTCTCATAACAAAATACTTATAAAAATCTTGATTGTGTGGAATAGCACAAGAACAAATAGTCATGGAGCATGCCAGATTGTCCACAAGCAACATAAGATGGTTCTTTAGAAAAAGAAAAAGAAGATTTTTAAAAGTGACTATAGTTAATTATGGCAGGAAAAAGAATTACACCAAGATAAGGCAAAAGAAACCATTTTTATCTCTTCTATTTGACCCATGTTTTCAGAGATGACTTTGTTCTAGGGCTGAGTCTAAAATAAAGAATATACCCTTTCCTGTTATCATTTTTTAAGTAGTATTTATAGATATGAAATTCCAGCCTTCTGGAAAAAGTTGGAAAGGAGACTTGAACTCTAATAGCAACTCATGTGGAACATTGTGCTAAATGTCAACTATTTTATTTTGTACTTGTGGCAGATATAACTTTACATTGGCTTTTTTAAGATTTATTTTATTTATTCTCCCCCTCCCCTTCTGCTCACTGCCTGCTTTGTGTCCATTCACTGCACGTTCTACTGTGTCTGCTTGTCTTCTCTTCTTCTCTTTAGGAGGCACCAGGAACCGATCCTGGGACCTTCCAACCTGGGAGAGAGGCACTACTCAATCACTACAGTGATTGGCACTGGACTGGGCTTCACAGAGGATTTTGTGTTTTGGTAATGGATGGTGGTGACAGTAGCACAACATTATGAATGTAATTGATATCCCTGAGTTGTAAACTTGTAAGTGGTTAAATGGGAAATTTTGTGTTGTAAATACATTACCACAATATAAATAAATAAATAATATGTAAATAAATCAATCTGTCTTTGGAAAACATTTCCATGGTAGACTTAGCTGGGTGTTTTGTGTTGTTGTTTGTTTGTTTTGCTTAAAACAACAGCAATTTATTGCCTAACACTTTTGGAGGTAGTGTTGTAGAAGTCGAGAGGTTCAATTATTTGTGTATAGAAGGTCCAGAACTCAGGAATAATTTGGGGGAGGAAAAAGGATTTATTTACAACTGGCCAGGTTCGGAGCTTCTCATTCCAAAATCCGAGCCCCAACAAGATTTCTGAGTTCTTTTTATACAGAAGAAGGGCCAAATGGTCCTCTGTTTCAGTGCTAAATAAGCCTGAGTTAACATATATCTTCCACATCCTAGGTTAGCTTTTAGCATGGACTTCATACATTCTAGATAAGCTTTTAGCACATTTGGTTTGCATTTTTCCTGAATATTTGAAGTTTATAGAGTTTGCATTGCTAAACTGTTTCCCCAGGATTGGAGTTGTTGTCATGGTTACTGAGGGCAGGGCTGCAGTTCTCACTGTCCCAAATGCACAGCTCAGGGCACATACAGCTCAGATTATCTACAAAGAGATGAGCAGTCTCCCCGCCCCCCCCCCCCCATAGCCTACATCAGTAGAAGTCCAAAATCAATTTTAAATTTGTCTTATGTCTGTGCAAAATCTCTTGGCTCTCTGAAGTTTTCCTAAGTCCCTTTTTACATCTTTTGTAACAATACTTCTTACACTTTAATGTGCTCAGGGAGTTTGTCAAAATGCAATTTCTGATTCAATAGACCTGGGGCAGGGCATCAGAGTCTGCATTTTTAACAAGCTCCCAGGGAATGACAGTGCTACTTGTCCACAGGGGACTGCACTTCGTGCCACAAGACTTTAGATTCCAAAGTTCTTAAAACTCACTGAGACCCGGTCTCAAAAATAGGGACTGAATGAGTTAATAGAGAAAAACTTTACATAAGAGGAGATTTAAGAATGATTTAAGAATATGAAGGGAATCATATTAGTTTACTATCACTGCTTTCTTGCTCTGCACTAAATTTACTCAGAGTCTGTATTATTAACAATGTAAAGTAATGGAAGTAGCTAGATAATATAACCACAAAGTCCTAGTCTTTTCCTTTCTCTCCATGCATCTCTCACTCCATCTTGATAGTTAAATGCATGTTGAGAAATTCCACCAAGCATCAAGAGATAGAATCTATCTAAGATATAGAATGATCCCAAAGCTACAAACTCTTTCAAGGAAGCTTTTTGCATTCCACAATGAACTTGCAACATATGTCTGTCCTCTGACTTTTTCTGGCTCCAATTCCTTTTTAAAAATACCATATGTCCTCAGAGTGTCATCAGGAGGTAAAACCGGACTGTCAAGACCCAGGCTAAGAGGCACCTCAGTGAGGAATTTTCCTGGGCTGTTACTGAGCCCAAGCAAATACTCTGCACCCCATAACTCTGTTGCATTCTTTGATTATGGCACTTACTACCTTGTATTGTAGGTTTCTTTAACTATTTTCTTACTTAGACTAGCTCCTTGGAAAAGATAAGAATAAAGCATATCTTTACTGAGCACTTACTATGGGTCAACCATGTTCCAAACATTTCTTAACTTCACAACAGTTTCATAAGGTAGATGATACGATCTATTCCCATTTTACAGATGCAGAAACTGAAGCTCAAAGATGTAGTAATTTGCCCATGTCAGAGGGCTGGGATTTGAGCCCAGGCAGTCTGGTTCAAGAACCCAAACTTCCCTCAAGTGGAAACATTCTACAAGCATTCCTCTTAATAATTTTACCATGTAGGACAGAGTGTGGTATGTAGTAGGTGTGACAGTTTGAACTTGATGAATCCACAAAAGAGATTATGTTCTTAAACTAATCTATTCCTGTGGGTATGGTACACTTTGATTGCATTAGATTCAACTTAGATCACTTGATTAGATTGTTTTTGATCAGATGTCAGGGAGGTATGACTCAGGTTAAGTCTCTCTCCTCTTGCCAGCCTTATATAAAATGGAGACACAGAGAGACAGAGACACAGAGAAAGAAAGCCATCGTTTTTGATCCTGCCATGTAAGAGAAGACTCAAGAATTGCTAACAGCCAAATCTTAAGCATAAAGGCCCCAAAGGGCTGGGCCTACAGAACAGCTCAAGACTGTAGAGACAATTCCTATGACTGGGTGCCCATGGCTGAGCTCTGGGAGATGGTAGATTCTGGGAGGGAAGGCAGAGAACTTCGCAGAGATCAGTGGCTATCTTGATTTGCCACTTGCAGGGCCCTGAGAAAGCATCTCGGGGTATGCCTTGATTTGGACTTTTCATGGCCTTGAAACCATAAGCTTTTACCCTAATAAATTTCCCGTATAAGTCAACCCATTTCTGGTACTTTGCATCACAGCCCTTTGTCAGAATAAGACAGTAGTCATCCAACAAATCTTGTTAGATTTCACATTTCACATATGTAATAACTTAGTATCCAAATCTCTTCCAAAAGCCTCAGGTCCAATTGTAGTGTAAGTTCTCTACATGAGCTGTCTCCATGTCCTCAGCTTCTATTTACCCTTCAACACATTAAACCCTGCTTGGCATCACTCCACAAAGACTATTCTCTAAATCACTACAGTGCTCCAGGTTGCCAAATCTACTATGAACATCTAGTCCTTATCAAGCACAGCCTCTTGGCATATTTAATGGAGATCTGTCCCCTGATTCCTACAGCATCATGCTCTGGTATTTTTTCTAACCTCTTTGTTCACTCTTGAGTCTCCTTTGCTAGCTCCTAATGCATCACAGGTCTCTAAATATTGGAGATCCTATTTGATATTGTATCAGGTAAACTAACATGTGTCTGTTCTTTTTACTCTCGTTGTTTTCTTCACTCTTTCACCCCTACCCAACCACTTTCATGGCTCTAAATACTTCCTGATGATGCCAATGACTCCTAAACTTTTATCTCTTGCCCAGGCATCTTTCCTGAACTCCAGGCTCAGACCTTACTTGACATTCCACTGGCATGTTTCATGGACATCTTAATCTCACATATTCAAACCTAACTGGATTGTAAAGTAAAAGCTGAGTAAAATAAGAAGAGCACATTGTACAGACTGGGTAAATCTCTTAGCAAGGAAAAGAATCTTTTCCATATGGCATTGACTACAAAGAGGAAACTAAAGGGTATTGGAGGGTAAGGACAATTATATTTATTACTAATTTGCCCAAATTATACTTTACAAAAAGTTAAAATATGGCTCCCAGACAAATATATAGTAAGCATGTGTCAAAGATTTAACTTATCAATGAGGCAGATGATAAATACCCCATTCAAAGAACATTTGAGGAATAGAGATTGATAATGTCTGCCAAGAAAGACATGGTGAAATAAGTTTGTAGGTCACAAACAAAGCTAGTTAATATTCTACAAGACAATAAAATAGTAACCAATTGGTTTATCCTTTCTACTTGGGATAACTCATTTGCATCTCTAGAGAATTATATAATCCCTGGGTGGACCTGTTTGAGCGGTACTCAAGTATGACATTGAAAAGATACACAACTTTTTCCCCCCTTTCCTCTCCCTCCCCGACCCTGCTGTTTTTGCTGTCTGTGTCCCCTCACTGTGTGATCTTCTGTATCTTTTTCTCTAGTCTTTCTCCTCTAGGATTCACCTGGATTTGATCTCTGATGTGGAGAGAGGTTCCTGTCAATTGCGCCGCCTCAGTTCCTGGTTTCTGCTGCACTTGACCTAGACTCTCCCCTTCATCTCTTTTTTGTTGTGTCATCATCTTGCTGTGTGACTCACTCGTGCAGGCACTGGCTCACTGTGCAGGCACTTGGCTTGCCACACAGGCACCCACTTGAGCACTCAGGTCAGGTCACCACGTGGGCACTTGGCTCAGTGCACTCGGCTTGCCACATGGGCACTGGTTCACTGTGCAGGCATGCTTTCTCTTCTTCTTTTTCACCGGGAGGCCCCAGGGATCAAACCCAGGTCCTCCCATAAGATAGGCAGAGGCCCTATCACCTGAGCCACATCCACTTCCCTACACAACTTTTTCTTATGCCTTATTCCCATGTTCTAGATCATTTTTATAAACAAGTGCCAAAATTTTTACACAATTTTTCTTTTCTTTTTTTAAAAAATAATTTATGGTGATAATATATGCAATATAAAATTTCCCATTGTAAACACTTCACAAAAGTAGACAGTTTGGTGATATTAATTACGTTCACAATGCTCTGCAACCATCACCACCATTTATTACCAAAACGTTTTTCCATCACCTGAAACAGAAACTGCACCAATTAAGCATTAATTCCCCTTTCTTCTCCCTAACCCTAGTAACCTGTAATCTTTCTGTCTCTATGAATTTTGCTTATTCTAGTTATTTCATGTAAGTGAAATTATGCAGTATTTGCCCTTCTATGTCTGGCTTATTTCACTCAATATGCTGTCTTCAAGGTTCATCCGTGTTGTAGCATGTATCAGAACTTTATACTCTTTGCAGCTGAATAATATTCCATTTTGTTTATCCATTCATCAGTTGATAGACACTTTGTTTGCTTCCACCTTTTGGCTATTGTAAATAATGCCGTTATGAACATTGAGTCCCTGTTTTCAATTCTTTTGGGTATATCCCTAGAAATGGGCTTGCTGGGTCATATTGTAATTCTATGTTTAACTTTTTGAGGAATGGCCAAAGTGTTTTCCATAGTGGCTGCACCATTTTATTTTATTTTATTATTTTTTTAAGCTTTTATTCGCATTTATGCACCATTTTAAATCCCACCAACAATGCACAAGTGCTCCTATTTTTCTACATTCTTGTCAGCACTTGTTATTTTCTGTTTTTTTTTTAATGTGGTACCAGGGATTGAACCTGGAACATTTTACATGGGAAGCAGGCACTCAAACTACTGAGCTACACCAGCTGCTCCCCTGTTTCCTGTTTTGTTTTGTTTAGATTTATTTTATTTCTTTCTTTCTTCCCACCCCCTCATTGTTTGCACTTGCTGTGTCTGTTTGTCTTCTTTGTTTCTTTAGGTGGCATCAGGAACTGACCTCCAATGTGGGAGGGAGGTGCCTAATTGCTTGAGCCACCTCTGTTCCCTGCTTTGTTGTGTCTCTCATTATGTTCTTCCTCCTGTGTCTCTTGTTGTGTCAGCTTGCTGCACCTGCCCATCGCATCAGCTCGTTCTCTTGCCCATCTTCTCTAGGAGATACTGGGGACCTCTGCTCCCTGCTTTGTTGTGTCTCTCCTCATGTTTTTCTTATTGTGTCTCTTGTTACTGCATAATCTCTTTGTGTCATCTCATTGTGCTTGCCCATTGCCCAGCTCGTTGTCTTCTTTAGGAGGCATCAGAAAACAGAGCACGGACCTCCCATGTGGTACGCGGGAGCTCTATTGCTTGTATGCCATCCACTTCCCTGTTTTGTTTTGTTTTAGATTTATTTTTCATTTATTTATCTTCCCTTTCCCACCCCCCCTTGTCTGCTCTTTGTGTCCATTTGCTGTGTGTTCTTCTGTGTCCACTTGCATTCTTGTCAGCAGCACTGGGAATCTGTATCTCTTTTTATTGCGTCATCTTGCTGTGTCAACTCTCCATGTGAGCAGCGCCACTCCTGGGCAGGCTGTGCTTTTTTCACACCAAGTGGCTCTCCTTATGGGGTGCACTCCTTGCGCGTGGGGCTTCTCTACGTGGGGGACACTCCTGTGTGGCACGGCACTCCTTGTGCGCATCAGCACTGTGCATGGGCCAGCTCACCACAAGGGTCAGGAGGCCTTGGGTTTGAACCCTGGACCTCCCATATGGTAGGCAGATGCTCTTTCAGTTGAGCCACATTTTCTTCCCTGTTTTGTTTTAATAATAACCATCTAGTGGGTGTGAAGCTGTATCTCACTGTGGACTTTTTATTTGCATTTCCCTAATGACTAATAATATTGATGTCTTTTTAGGTGCTTATTGACCATTTGTATATCTTCTTTGGAGAGATGTCTATTTAAATCCTTGGACCATTTAAAAATTTGGTTGTTTATCTTTTTGCTGTTGAATTGTAGGAGTTTTTTATATATTCTTGATATTAAACCCTTATCAGACATATGGTTTCCAAATATTTTCTTCCATTCTGTGGGTTATCTTTTTACCTCCTTAATAGTATCCTTTTACTCACAAAGTTTAAATCCAATTCGTCTATGCTTTTCTTTTGTTGCTTTTGGTATAAAGACAAAGAATCCATTGCTAATATAAGGTCCTGAAGATTTACGCACTTTTCCTTCAGCACACAGTTTTTAATGGACAGAGATGGGATTCTGACTCCAAATCTCATCCTCCTTCAAACATACTATCTTGACACATTACATCTTTCATTTGGGAGGGGTGCTATAGAGGTTTTTGAGTTCTTGGGCTGACAAATATCCATCACAAGGACCAAGTGCTCTTAGAATTCAGAAGTTTGAGCCTTGTTTCTAGATTTTCTCAAAGCCTACCCTGAGAGTAAAATTTATTTTGTAAAATTATCAGTGTGTTGTTCTCAGAGACCTAGCAAATGCTTTAGCTTTATATTGTTCATTTTATAGGTTACCCAATACTATCTTTATTGTTACTTACTTTATAGGTACATGTCCAGTCTCCTCACATATACTGTAAGCCTCTCAAAGGGGTGGGGTGAGGCAGCAATGTATATTCTTAACATATTACTGTAATTAAAACTCCAGAATCATGACTAATGGTTAGTGAGTAATGATACTATATTTAGGTATGAAAATGAAATCAAAAGAAGTTGAGGAAAAGGAGACATATTGTTAAGTGAAATGATATGGAAAACTTAATGGGAAGAAGGAATCTAATATTCAACTAGAAGAAGGAATAGGATTTGTAGTTGTATACTAAGCAGGTCGTACTTAACCTCATAAAGAAATCCTATAGTGTAAGAATAGTAATTTCCAGTGATGCTAGTTGGGGAAGTTGTTGTTCCTTGAGCAAATCACTCATAAATTTATTCATTCAATAATTTAAATTGAGTACCTGCACTGAGTTAATCACTGGTGGCACAGCTATGAATAAGTTAGGATTGGGCCTAACCTCATGGAGCTGATCATTTATGAGGAGAGATGGTATTAATTGCACAAAGAAAATTATGATCATAAAATTATACCTAGGAAAGCAGATGTGGCTCAAGTGATAGGGCTTCCACCTACCTTATGGGAGGACCTGGGTTCGATCCCTGGGTCCTCCTGCTGAGAAAGAAGAGAAAGTGCTCCTGAATGGCAAGCCAGCACTCTCATGGTGAGCCAGTGGCCACATGACAAGCCAGTGCCCGCGTGGCGACCTGAGGGCCCGTGTGGCAAGCCGAGTGCCCGCGTGGTGAGCCAGTGCCCGCACAACTGAGTCACGCAGCAAGATGATGACACCACAAAAGAGAGATGAAGGGGAGAGTCAAGGTGAAGCACAGCAGAAACAAGGAACTGAGGTGGCACAGCTAACAGGGAACCTCTCTCTGTACAAGAGGTCCCAGGATTGAATACTGGTGAATCCTAGAGGAGAAAAAATGAGAAAAGAAGACCAGAAGAGAAACAGATACAGAAGATCACACAGTGAAAGGATACACACAGCAAGAACAGTAGGGCAGGAAGAGGGGGAGGGGAAGGAGTGAAATAAATAAATATTTTTTAAAAAATTGTATCTAAATAAAAAGTTTACCTTAAAAAAAATTGCATCCTACAATATAGCTGATCAGTACTCCTCAAAAATCAAAAACAAGGAGAATCTGAGAAGTAGTCACAGCTAAGAGGAGCCTAAGGATGTGGATGTAATGTGGAATCCTGGATGGAATTCTGGAACAGAAAAAAGATATTAGGTAAAAAACTAAGGAAATATAAAGGTACTATGGATTTTAGTTAATAATAATGTATCAGTATTGATTAATTAATTTAAACAAATATACCAAACTAATTTGTCAATAATTGGGGAGTGTAGTTAGTGGCATATGAGAACTCTCTGTACTATCTGCTCAATTTTTCTATAAATCTAAAACTGTTCTAAAACCTAAAGCATAGTAAAAAGCAAACACTTTCACTGTAAATAAAAACAAAAATTATTTGTGCTAAATACTATGAAGGCAAACAATGGTTGTTAGAATCTATAAAGGTAGTGGCCTAATGTGACTGGGAAGAGGTGGGAGGAGTATCAAGAAAAGGCTCTCCTGGGGAGCGGATGTGGCCCAAGCAGTTGAGCACCTGCTTCCCACATGGGAGGTCACAGTGTAGGGTTCCTGGTGTCTCCTTAAAAAAAAAAAACAAGCAAAACAAATGAAAAAACCCAACTCAGCAGAGCAGATGAGGCTCAGGGGTTGAACACTGGCTTCCTGCATATGCGGTCCCAGGTTCAATCCCTAGTCCCTGGTACCTCAAAAAGAAAAAAAAAAAAAAAAAAAAAGGCTACCCTGAAGAAATAGCATTTAAGCAGATGTATGAGTTTTGAGAAAAAAGAGGAAGTCAAGAAAGAGCCTTCTAGGAAGAGGTCAAAAGGAATTTTAGACTGAGAAAGTTAAAGTAAGATCAGTGTGGCCACAGAAGGAACATGAAGGAAAAATAAGATGAGGGTGTGACTGCTCCATAACAGACCATGGATACCAAGCTAAGACGTGTAAAAGTCATCCTAAAGCCAAAAGAGAACCATTCATTCAATAATCAATATTATCAGCAATATGATGTGAAGCAGGACTAAGTGCTGGCCCTATAGCAGTGAGCAAAGCAATAAAACCCTTCCCTCGGGAAGCAGACTTGGCCCACTGGATAGGGCATCTGCCTACCACATGGGAGTCCACGGTTCAAACCCCGGGCCTCCTTGACCCGTGTGGAGCTGGCCCATGCACAGTGCTGATGCATGCAAGGAGTGCCCAGCCACACAGGGGTGTCCCCTGAGTAAGGGAGCCCCACACGCAAGGAGTGCGCCCCATAAGGAGAACTGCCAAGGGTGAAAGAAAGTGCAGCCTCCCCAAGAATGGCGCCGCACACATGGAGAGCTGCCACAAGATGATGCAACAAAAAGAAACACAGTTTCCCAGTGCCACTGATAATGATAGAAGTGGTCACAGAAGAACACACAGCAAATGGACACAGAGAGCAGACAATGTGGAGCAGGGGGAAAAGGGGAGATAAATAAATAAAAATAATTCTTTAAAAAAACACAAAAAACAAAAAACCCTTCCCTCAAGAAGCCTTGTGAGGCTTAAGAGAGGGGGTAAGAAGACGGAGAGCACTGAAGGTCTTTGGTTTTAGTCTGAGATGAAGGGTCTTGAGCAGAGGAATGATTTGACATTTATGTGTTTTGTTTATTTAAAGATTTAGTTTAACTTATTTATTTGCCCTTGCCCCCCAAACCCCTCCCCCACTCCCTACCCCCATTTTGCTCTCTGTGTCTCCTCATCTTCTTTTTAGGAGGCACCAGGAACTAGACCTGGGACCACCCAGGTGGGAGGGAAGCACCCAATTGCTTGAGCCAAATCTGCTCCCTGATTGCTGTGTCTCTCATTGTGTCTCCTTGTTGCATCATCTCATTGAGTCCTCTTGTTGTGTCAGCTCACCACACCAGCCCCTCAGGTCAGCTTGCTATCTTGCTCATCTTCTTTAGGAAGTAGCAAGAACTGAACTGGTACCTCCCATATTGGTAGACTGGCACCCAACTGCTTGAGCCACATCCACTTCCCAACATTTATGTATTTTAAAACCTAATTTAGACTGCTGTTTTCCCTTGTAATCCACCTACTAACTGCAGTTAAAATGACCTTTTAAAATATGATCAGGGTAAGCAGTTGTGGCTCAGGAAACTGAGCTCCTGCCTACCACATGGGAGGTCCCTGGTTCGGTTCTCGGTGCCTCCTAAAGAAGATGGGCTGGCACAACAAGCTGATACAACAAGATGATGCAACAAGAGACCCAAGAAGAAAAACAATGAGAGACACAACATAGGAGGGAGCAGAGGTTCCAGGTGCCTCCTAAAGAAAACAAGCAAAACAGGGAACTGACGCCATAGGCAGGCACGGCAAGATGATGCAACAAGATGAGCCAAGAACTGCCTGGTAGTTGATGGTTTCACTCCCCCACCCCCTTTTATTTATTTAGTTAGTTAGTTTATTCTGATTGATTTTTTTTTCTTGGTTTCTGGATAAACCACCCTTCTGGAAACAGGATAATAAACATGTAATATTTTTAAGGAAAAAAAAAAAAAGAAGAGACACAGAAGAAAAAATATGAAAGACACAGCAAAGCAGGACATGGATGTGACTCAAGCAATTAGTGCCTTGTTCCCACATTGCACGTCCCAGGTTCAGTTCCTGGTTCCTCTTAAAGACACAGCACATAGCAAGTGCAAAAAACAAGGGGGTAGGGAGAAATAAATAAATAAGTATTTTAAAAAGAGATATGATCAGGGCTACTCATTTCCTTGAACACAGACAAAAACTCTGCCTTACTATGCCTTATAGTGACCCCAACGGCCTCACACACACACTCTCACTCTAGCCTACTCTTTGACTTTCTGGTTTCTCTTCCTCCTCTCCCTCTTGTCCAATCTGTTGCAGCCACACTGACCCCTCTTTCTGTGCCCTGAATGGACCTGGCTTCCTCCTTCTCTTGGGCCTCCAACCCTCTACATAGCTTGCTTCCTTCTGGCTATCTGGATTGCTGCTTCAATATCACCCCTCCAAGGAGACCCTCCCTGATTGCCCTTTCTTAATTATCTCAGGACCCCCTCACACTGCCCTATTACCTTTTCTCCATGGAATGAATTATTATTTCAGATTAGTTGTCTGTGTATTTTACTGCAAGGCTTCCACATTTGAACATAAGATTCAAGAGACCAGGACCTTGTGTTTTTCACAACTGCTGACAACAGTTAAGAAGTTATTGTGGTAAGTGGACTTGGCCCAGTGAATAGGGCATCTGCTTACCACATGGGAAGTCCGCGGTTCAAACCCCGGGCCTCCTTGACCCGTGTGGAGCTGGCCCACGCGCAGTGCTGATGCGCGCAAGGAGTGCCATGCCACGCAGGGGTGTCCCCGCGTAGGAGAGCCCCACGTTCAAGGAGTGCACCCCGTAAGGAGAGCCACCCAGTGCAAAAGAAAGTTCAGCCTGCCCAGGAATGGTGCCGCACACATGGAGAGCTGACACAACAAGATGACGCAACAAAAAGAAACACAGAGTCCCGGTGCTGCTGATAAGGATAGAAGTGGTCACAGAAGAACACGCAGCAAATGGACACAGAGAGCAGACAACGGGGGGGGGGGGGGGGGGGGGGGTTGGGGGGAAAGGGAGAGAAATAAAATAAATAAAAATAAAATAAAAATAAAAAAGAAGTTATTGTAGGGAAGCAGCAGATGTGGCTCAAGCAGTTCAGTGCCTGCCTACCACATGAGAGGTCCTGGGTTTGGTTCCCAGTACAGACGAACAGACATGGAGAGCAGACAGCAAGCACAAACAATGCGGGGGGGGGGGGAATAAATTAAATAAATATTTTTTAAATTAATTTATTGAAGTATATCACTCATACATACACAAATAATAAGTGTATAATAATAGTTGTGAACTTACTAAACAAACATATATTACATCATACAGGACTTTCATAACTCACTCTACCACCAACACCTCACATGGTTGTTAAGCCTTTTTAACGAATGATTAAAGAGCTTTGTTAAAATATTACTACTGGAGAAGCAGACTTGGCCCAATGGATAGGGTGTCCGTCTACCACATGGGAGGTCCTCAGTTCAAACCCCAGACCTCCTTGACCCATGTGGAGCTGGCCCATGCACAGTGCTGATGCATGCAAGGAGTGCTGTGCCACGCAGGGGTGCCCCCACGTAGGGGAGCCCCACACTCAAGGAGTGCGCCCCATAAGGAGAGCCGCCCAGTGCAAAAGAAAGTGCAGCCTGCCCAAGAATGGTGCTGCACGCACAGAAAGCTGACACAACAGGATGATGCAACAAAAAGAAACACTGAGTCCCAGTGCCCCTGATAAGGATAGAAGTGGTCACAGAAGAACACACAGCGAATGGACACACAGAGTAGGCAACTGGGGGCGGGGGAAGGGCAGAGAAATAAATAAAAAATAAACCTTTAAAAAAATGTTACTACTAACCAAACTATTTTTACACCAGCCAACCCTATTATTATTTTTATATCACTTATATATGAACATACATAAACAATTAAGTGTATAGTAAAAGTTGTGAACTTACAAAGCAAACATGCATAACATCATACAGGGGTCCCATTCATCAACTCTCCATCAACACCTTGCATTGTCGTGAGATGTTTGTTACAAACTATGAAGGAATATTGTCAAAATCTCACTACTAATCATAGTCCTTATCTTATATTTGGTGTGTTTTTCCCCCAACCCACTCTATTATTATTTAAATATATATATTTTTAACAGAAATTGTATACTTATAAAACAATCATGCATGTGTGCAGAATTCCCAAACAACACCACTCTAATTAGAGACCACACTGTGGTGGAACATTTGCTAGAGATAAGATAATATCATCTAATTATTACCATATCCAAGGTGTACATTTGGTTCACATTTTCCATACTGCCTCATTATCAACACAGTACATCTTTCTCATAGATGCAAGAACATTATAATATTACTACTAACCACAGTCCAAGTGTCACTCTAGCTGTATTTTTCCCATGCTTCTCCACATTCCCAAAATCCTGCAGTAGTGATGTACATTTGCTCTAGCTCACAAAGGACACTCTAGCATCTGTACCATCAACCACAATTCTCATCCACCTCTTGGTTTACTGTGCTGTCCAGTCTTAGATTATTCTCTAGCATTCTGTCAATTGGCATTTATATGCCTAGACTACCATTTTCAGTCACATCCTCATTTATAAACTAACTGTTACTCACTATGTTACCATCCACTCTATACATTTCCACACTTTTACAGTAAAGCTGATTAAAACTTCTACATACATTAAACATCAGTAGTCCACCTCAGTCCTCCTCTTATCTCCTTTAAGAATTCCACTACCTTCCACCAAGACTTGAAGTTATTTTCCTACAATTTCTTCTTTAAGTTTTATGGTTCTTGCTTTTATTTTTAGTTTAGTTTTTTTCTTTTTTAAATCCATTTTGAGTGAATTTTTGGATAAGGTGTGAGATAGGGGCCCTCTTTCCTTCTTTTGACTATGGATATCCAATTCTTTTAGCACCATTTGTTGAATGAACTGTTCTGCCTGAGCTGTGTGGGTTTGACAGGCTAGTCAAATATCACTTGACCATATCTGTGAGGGTCTGTTTCTGAACCACAAATTTGGTTCCATTGGTCTATGTGTCTGTCTTTATGCCATTACCATGCTGTTTTTACCACTATAGCTAGATAATATAATTTAAAGTCTAGAGAGGAGAGTTCAGGAGATTGGGATTCACTTTTCCTTTTTATGATGTTTCTGGCTATTCAAGACCCCTTACCCTTCCAAATAAATTTGATGATTCTGTTTTCAATTTTTTTTAAATGCTGATGTAATTTTTATCAGGATTGCATTGAATTTGTGTATCAATTTGAGTAGAATTGATATCATGATGATATTTAGTCTTTCAATCCATAAGCATGGAATGTTCTTCCAGTTATTTAGGCCTTTCTTGATTTCTTTTAACACTGAGTTGCAGTTTTCCGAATACAAGTGTTTTACATTGTTGGTAAGTTTATTCCTGACTATTTGAGTTTTATCTGTCATATTTTATTTTCACCACTCTTTTGACACTTTTAGTTATTTTTATTGATATAATCCTCATTTGTAGACTCTCTTACAGGCTTCTCTCTCCTGTCTTTTCTTTTCAGGCTCTAGCACATACTTTGGTATTTCCTGAAAATGTAGTCTCTTCCTTCAAAATTCTCTCAGTATCTGTTTATCTGTGAAGATTCCAATCTTGCCCTCATTTTTGAAAGACAGTCTTGCTGGATATAAGATTCTTGGCTGGAAGTTTTTCTCTTGTAGTATCTTAAATACATCAGACCACTGTCTTCCTGCCTCCGTGGTTTCTGTGAGAAATCAGCACTTAATCTGATGGGGTATCCCTTATATGTTATGCATTGCTTTTCCTTCGTGTTCTCAGAATTTTCTCTTTGTCTTCGGCATTTGATATTTTGATGAGTATGTGTCTCGGACTTGTTCTATTCAGATTTTTTTCAGATGGGAGTAAGTTGTGCTTCTTGGACAGGGATATCTATGTCCTTCAATAGGTTTGGGAAATTTTCTACAATTTTTTCTTCAAATATTCCTTCTGCCCCTTTTCCCTTCTCTTCTCCTTCTGGGACACCCATGACCCATATGTTTGCACACTTTTTTCTGTCATTTAGTTCCCTGAGACCTTGTTCAATTTTTTCCATTCTTTTCTTCATCTGTTCTTTTGTAGGTTCACTTTCAGAGGCTATTTCTTCAAGCTCACCAATCCTTTCTTCAACCTCCTCAAATCTATTATATAATTCCAATATTTTTAAAATTTCATTTATTGTACCTTTCATTCTCAGAAGATCTGCTATTTTTCTATGTATGCTTTCAAATTCTTCTTTGTGCTCATCCAGTGTCTTCTTTATATCCTTAATCTCTTTAGCCATCTCATTGAGTTTATTAAGGAGATTTGTTTGAACATCTATGATTAGTTGTTGCAACTTCTTTATGTCATCTGGAGGCTCATCTTGTTCCTTTAAATGAGCCATAGCTTCCTATTTCTTGGTGTGGATTGTAATTTTTTGTTGGTGTCTTGGTATCTGACTTACTAGAGTATTTATTCTGGGTGCAGTTTTTCTCTTTAGGACTTTCTGCCTTTTCTCCCTTGCTGGTTGTGCAGTAGGAGACAAGGTTATAATTGGTGCTATAAGCTGTGGAGGCTCAAGTTGCCTTATTGCACCAGGGACCAATAAAGCTTCTCCCAACTTTCTCCTTTGCCAGGGGTAGGTGATGTGGGCTATGGGTGGGAGGCTCTTTGTCTCTTCAGAGATAACCTAAGCTCTCTGACTTGTGGGTGTGATGGTAAGAGGCTGCAGTCCTGCCCTTGGTAACAATGGCAAGGACTCCAGTCCCAGGAAACAGTTTAACAATGCAAGGTCTATAAACTTTAAGTATTTAGGGAAAATGCAAACTAAATATGCTAAAAGCTTACCTAGAATGTCTGAAGTCCATGCTAAAAGCTTACCTAAGATGTGGAAGATATATATGCTAATTGAAGCCTATTGAGAATGAAACAAAGGGACCATTTGGCCTTTCCTCTCTGTATAAAAGGGATTCAAAAATATTGTTTGGGGCTCGGGATTCAAACAGAAAGCTCCTGAGTCCACTGACCATCAATAAACCATTTTTCCTTCTCAAAATCATTCCTGAGTCCTGGCCTCTCTATACGCAAATAATTGAACCTCTCTCAAATTCTACAACATAGGGACCAACTCACAGCTGTGTGGAATAACCCAAGTCCCATAGGCCTAGACTGTAGTTGCCCAGAGAGACTGACGAAGCTTCATGCCCCTTTCTCCCCTACCTGGGGCAGGGATGGAGCTGCTAGTGTGGGCAGCAATCTATGCAGTGCAGTTGCCCCCATAGACTTCCGATTTTCAGTCTGTGCCAGTCAAAGTTACCTGCAGTTACCTGGATAAAGGCTGGTGCAGTGCCTGCCAGCCTCCTCCCTGCCAGAGGAGGGCTGAAGCCTGGTCTAGGGCTGTAGGCCAATCTGGGTGAAAGAAACTGGTTCCTACTCTCATTGTGTTTTTCAGGCAGCCAGGATTCCCCCAGGCAGGGGGCAGAGTCAAAATGGCAGCCACTGGCCTCTTTCTGACTTGGGCAGATTCATATCCCAGCTGTTCCCAGGGTTATATCTTAACTACCAAGTATACCAATCAGTAGCCAAAATTGGCAGCCAACCTTGTTTTTGGGAAATGGAGCTTCCATTTCTAGCTACAGAATAGCTCTTGGTGCAGCTTGGGCTGCCAGAGTAGGATAATCACCAGCCTTCGTGGCTTAGTTATTCATTTCCCAGAGAGGCTGGTGCAGGTTCCCCAGCTTCCTCCCTGCTGGAGGTGGCACTGGGGCCTAGGCTAGAGCTGCAATCTGATCTGGATGGAAAGAAGCTGTTCCCCACCAGCATTGGGATTTTCAGTCCACTTCACTTCCCCTCATGCCAGGCACAGAGTTAAGATGGTGGTTACTGGCCTCTTTCCAACTTGGACAGGCTCAAACTTTAGCTGTTCTTAGGATTATACTTTAGCCTGCTGAATTTACTCATCAGTAGCTGAAGCAGGTGACGGTTGGTGCCCAACTGTCTCTTCCTCCTCTGTTTTTGGGAAGTGGCACTTTCAATTCCATCCACTGAACAGCTCCTGAGGCGGCTTGTGCCTCCAGTGGAGGATGGGCAGTGGCTCCCACGGTGTGGAGTGCTCTACTCATGAATCTTCTCTGCAGATGGGCAGTCTCCTCCTTCCATTCCTTCTAGTATGTTGCAGGAAGCCCTTCTGGTCTCCTGGAGTCCCCAAACAGGTGCTTCAGCTAACTCCAGATAGCTCTGGGTGTTTACTAACTGCCCTGTATCAGGAACTGACTCTAGGAACTACTTACTTGACCGCCATCTCACTGGTTCTCCTCAAATTAAATAAATCTTAAAAAAAAAAAAAAAAAAGAAGAAGAAGCTCTTTAGCAGTCCAGGCAAAGAAGACAAGGGCTTGGTTGAGAGTGAGCATGGAGAGAATAGGGCAAAAATTCTAGAGATATGTAAGAGGTAGAATTTATAGAACTTGGCTCTTGATTACATAATGAGGTTCAAAAGTTGACTCTTCTTTTGGTTTCTTCGAGAGGTCTGTGCAAAAGGTGTTGCAAGGCTCATGCCATTTGAGTCCTAAAAAATATCAAAATCAGGGAGCCAATGTGGCTTAGGGGTTGAGTGCCTGCTTCTCACATACAAGGTCTGGGGTTTATTCCTTACCCCAGTACCTAAAAAAAAAACAAAAAAACAAAAAACAAAGTCTGTAGGTTGAAAATATTCCCACTAAAACATTTAACAAAAGTGAACCCTAATGTAAACCAAGGGCTTTAGTTAGTAATATAATTATAATAATATTGTTCTATTGTAACCAATGTTCACACTAAAGCAAAATATTAATAATAGGGAAAACTGTGAATATATGGGGGGAATTGGCAGGGTATTTGGGAACTCTGTACTTTCTTAATGATTTTTCTGTAAACCTACAAATACTCTAAAAAAAAGAAATTTTTTAAATTTAGGAAAATCATATGACATTGTAAAACTTCTAGAATTATACATAGAAGGCTGAGGTAAATATGTAAATGTGGAGTCTTAATAGGGGAAGGCAGCTTTATTAAACCTCTAGAACATAACAGCAGCAATTTTCCTTCTTTTACTTTGGCTCTATCTCCAAACCTAGAAAAGTGCTGGATGAATGAATGAATGAATGAATGAATGAATGAATGAATGAACTGGATTACTTTGTATAATTCTCATAACAAAGAAAATTAACATCACCACTTTACAGATTAGCAAACTGAATGCTGAGAGAATTTACATCCTTTGCCCTGAGCTACTAATTAATTGTTAGCACTAGGAATTTGGACCTGTCTGACTCCAGGGCACACATTCTTTTTCCTATATGGCAGTAAAGTGCTCCAGGCATATGAGGGTGCTTATGAAAAATGCCAATTTCTTGCAACAAACTCTCTGAATTTGGGATCTAGGAACTTGGCATTTTATAATCGTTCCTGAATTAATGATCTAGGGTAGAGTACAAGGGGCAGGCCTCAAATCTTTTCTTGCAGAGGTGGTAAACTGTCTAATAGAAAAACTTAACACTGGACTATCTTTTTACACTTAGAGTCCTAGTAGACTAGTATCCTACAGGATATTTTAATATTACTATTATTTAATACAAAAACATTGGCCAGAGAACTACGCTTGTTCTCTCCAGTGTGTCAAATCTAACAGATACAAAAGGTGTTTATAGCACCTGAAGAAACCAAACAATATCTAAGTACAAAAGAAATTTCAGTAAAATATGTCAGTCTGAAATGAAAATGTGTCTAATTTTTGTAACCGTTTTTTTTTTTTTTCATCTCCCCCTTGCGGCTTTTTGTGTGCTGTCTGCTCTCAATGTCCATTTGCTGTGCATTCTTCTGTGTCTATATTTATTTTTATTTATTTTCCTTCCCCATTGTGACTTGTTTTGCTGTCTGCTCTCTGTGCTGCATTCTCTCCTGTGTTTTTTTGCTTGTCTCCCTTTTTTTGTTCTGTCACCTTGCTGTGTCGACTCTCCGTGGGGCCTGGGCCAGTGGCTCTCTGCAGCATGCAGGTGAGCCTGCCTTCACAAGGACTCCTCAGGACGTGAACCCAGGGCCTCCCATATGGTAGAAGGGAGCCCAACTGGTAGAGCCACAGCTGCTTCCCTTTGTAACAGGTTTTTACCTACAGTGACTAATAGGAAAAAAAATCTCTGTCAGGGAAATTCAAAAGTCACTCTGGCATGATATGCATATGCAACCCAATATTTTGGTTTATCTATTCTACCTTATCTTCAGTCCAAACTGTATCTCCACTGAAAAGTCTTCCTCCTATATAAATATTACAAATACCCCCAAATGAGAAGTTTTTAAAATACTGTCTTTATTTCTTCCCTATTGCTTTCTATCCTCCCAGAATCCTTCTCTGTGGAGATTTCCTCCAAAATAAAATTAATTAGTTCTTTGTTTTGTAGGCTTTATACCTGAATAAAATTAGCTGGGTTTAGTTCCCAGTACTTCCTAAAAAAGAAGACAAACAGACACAGAGCAGACAGCAAGTGCAAAACAACAAGGGGAATGTGGAGAAATAAATAAATCTTTAAAATAAAAAAAAAAAGTATAGGGTCACTAAACTGAAGTAGGACTTGGTCTAGTTCAGGTGAATGTTTCTTGATGTGACGTTTAAGCTCATTACTGAAGAATGACAACAAGTTATCCAAGTAGCATGTGACAATGTTGGGATGCGGTAGGGATTGGGTTGTTAAGGCCCAGAAGAACTCCAAGTAGCTGGAGGAACACCACAGAAAGAGCCTGAGGGTGGAAATAACCTCATTTGTGCCTGAGGTAACCTGTGAGAAGAGAAGAAAGTTGGCCCAGGTCAAAGTCAGGTCAGATAGGCCCTCAGAGGCCTTGTTAAGCAGTGTGAGCATTGCCCTTAAAGAAATGCAAAAGGGATTTTCGGGAATTTTAGCAAAGGAATAATGTGATCAGATGATCAAGTTTGTGTTTTTAAATTGACTTTCAAAGGCTCCTAGAAGAAGAATGGAATTAAGTAAAGCAGGAATAAGTAGTTAAGGCAAAAGATAATAATGGCTTAATAGTGAATGAATGAACCTCAGAATCCAAAACTCGAAAGAACCCAGAAAGACCCCAAGGTGATGTCCTAATTTGAGATCTCAGCTGCCATGGTTTTCCTCTTGAAGCCATTTCCCCTTCAATCTCTTCTTTCCACATCCGTTTTATTCTCTGACAGTGATTTTGCTCATACAGCTCTCTCAAAAAGTCTGTTGATTTAGCATGAAGGAAACAGGGGTCCAAGCCATCAGACAGTTAAGACTTTCCTCAAGTCTTTCCTATGTAACTGCATCTTCAATCCTGATTTACAAGTTCCAAGTTTAGTTAAGTCCTCTGGTGGGGCACTTTCATCTGGGAGCTTGATTTCCAGAGGCTTGGAATCTCCAGAATCAGTTTCTGGTTTCCTTGTGCTTGACAGTTCAGTCCTCAGCATATCTCTCTCACCTAGCACCTTGCTATAAGCTGCAAGCAATAGCCAAGCCACATTCTCTGGGTTTACTCTGGAAATTTCTTCAGCTAAATGGCCAGGCTCACCATTTTCAAATTCTGCCTTCCATAAAACACCAGGAGTTAATCTTGTTAAGTTTTCTGCAACTTTAAAACATGGATCGCCTTTCCTCCAGTTTCCAATAAAAGTTTCATCATTTACTCTTTTATAAAACCACTCCAGCATTTTGGTAATTGCAAAAGCACTATCCTACTCCTGGTACTAAATTCTGTATTAATCAACCAAAGGGGTGCTGATGCAAAATACCAGAAATCAGTTGGTTTTTACAAAGGGTATTTATTTGGGGTAGGAGCTTACAGATACCAAGCCATAAGGCATAAGTTACTTCCCTCACCAAAGTCTATTTTTACATGTTGGAGCAAGATGGCTACTGATGTCTGTGAAGATTCAGGCTTCCTGGGTTCCCTTTGTGCTCAGCTCCTCTGTTTTCTCCACACTATCAGCTGTAGACTGTGAGACTCTCTAGGCTTTGCCTCTCTCCACAAGGTCAACTGTAGACTATCAGGTGAATGGCTCTGTCTCTCTCCCTGGGACTCCAGCTTCAGCATCAAATATCAACATCAAAACTTCAACATTAAAAGCCCCTAGCTCTGTCCTTTGCCATGCCTTTTATCTGTGACTCCCCACCCACCAAAGGATGGCGACTCAACACCCTGCTGGCATAAGAGGTTTACATGATTACTTAATCAGGTGGCGGACTTGGCCTGGTGTCCACCTACCACATGGGAGGTCCACGGTTCAAGCCCGGGGCCTCCTTGATCCGTGTGGAGCTGGCCCATGAGCAGTGCTGATGCACACAGGGAGTGCCCTGCCAAGCAGGGGTGTCTCCCGCGTGGGGGAGCCCCATGCACAGGGAGTGCGCCCCGTAGGGAGAGCTGCCCAGCGCGAGGGAGAGTGCAGCCTGCCCTGGAGTGGTGCCACACACACGGAGAGCTGACACAAGACGACACAACAAAAGGAAGCACAGATTCCCATGCCACTGACAGCAACAGAAGTGGACAAAGAAGACGCAGCAAATAGACACAGAGAATGGACGGCCGGGGTGGGGGGCGGAGGGGAGAGAAATAAATAAATAAATAAATCTTTTTTAAAAAAATGATTACTTAATCAAACAAACCTCTGATTCCAATATAATCTAATATGTCCAGAGGAAAAGATCAGTTTACAAACATAATCCAATATTTCCTTTTGGAATTCATCAATAATATCAAACTGCTGCACTGACTCAGGATTGATATAGTACATCAATTGTTTTGTCTTCTGAAAAATCCTTTCTCAGAAAGGGGTCCTCCTGGCAATGTCCAGGCTATTTTATTTTACTTAACATGTATAAGGTGCTGGGGAAGTCAGGGACACATGCTCAGCAGCCATATCCCAGCTCTTACCTATCCCCTCCATCCTTCCTTTTTTTAAACTTTAAAAACAATATTAATTTTTTTAATGTTATATCTTTATATCCCTGTCCCCCCCCCTTAGATGGCTCCCTTGTTTGTTTGCTCATTGTTTTTGCTTGTTGTTTGTGCTCGTTGTCTACTTGTTATCTGCTGGTTGTTTTTTGCTCTTTGTCTTTATTTTTTCTTTAGGAGATTCAGGGTACCAAACCCAGGACCTCCCTTGTGGGAGGCAGGCTCTCAACTGTTTGAGCCACATTCGCTCCCCCTTTCCATTCTACAATCAGGGAGAGGTGATGAAAAGACCTGACCAGACCTTAAACTCAGAAACCTGGAACAAGCAGCCTCAGATGCTTATCAGATCAGGAAACTTTCAGTGGTGTGGCCCCTTCCCCTGGGGTGGATAAATTCGTGCTTCGGGCAGCACAAACTTGTCTCTCATCTCCAATGGAAAGTGGGGTGTGAGGAGTTGCCATGCAGTTACCATGACCTGAGCAGTTTGACCTTCCCAGGAGACTGGCCACAATGAGATCTCTTCCCCTGCTCTTTTGGACCCTTTGTGCTGTATAAATAAAAAAGCAGTCATTTGCTAAAAGTTTCAGTTGTGTCCTCAGCCTATGTTGCCATGACAAACCATAAAGCAACCAACTCCACTGAAGGTGTTTGCTGGATTGAATGTGTGCATTTCACATGATAAAATAATAATACTCATTATAATAAAAAAAAATCCAAACACTAAAGAAAAGTGTTATTTGAAAGCAGAAGTCTCATGTCATCCTGCTTCCCAAATCACCATATGTTATTGAATTATCAGTGATATATGTTATTCCAGATACTTTTTCATATCAATATACATTCTGGTTTTTTAAAAAATAAAATAAAGCCTATAATATCTGTTCTGAAATCTGCTTTTTACAAATTTTCTGGGAGCAGATGTGACTCAAGCAGTTGAGTGCCTGCTGCCCACATGGGAGGTCCTCTGCAACATTCTATAATGGAACAGCAAATGCGGTCACCCCTCGGGCTGAAGTGTGGTTTGCTGGCCTGGCAGGGGAGCAGCCACGGTAGGCCTAGTTCTGCTGCCCCCATAATAGGGTGGCTGGTTGGACTCACCGCCACCCCTGAAGGGAGCTCGGCATGGGCGCAGAGTGCCCTCGGGTCTCCCCTTCTCGGCAGCCATGCTTCCGCGGCCGCCCCTCCTCCCAGATAGCGCCACACGATGCCTTCTTTCTCCCTGCGCAGGCGCAGGGCGGAAAATTCCAGTCTGCCCTTTTCCCCTCCCCCGACAGCAGCAACAGCCAGGCGTGGGCGGAGAAATCCAGTCTACCCTTTTCCCCTCCCCCGACAGCAGCAACAGCCAGGTGTGGGCAGAAAAATCCAGTCTGCCCTTTTCCCTCCCCCGGACAGCAGCAACAGCCAGGCGTGGGCGGGAAACTCAAGTCTGCCCTCCACCCCAGCAACAGCAGCAACCAATCCCTAAACCCTGCCCCTTCCCCCAGCAACAGCGATAGCCAATCCCTAACCACCACCCCTCCCCCGTCCAGTACCGCCCACTGACCTTTCGCCGGCAACCAATCAGAACAGGGCGTGGCTTTGACCAATCAGCCTTCCCCAGCCCCTATAAAACTGTTGCCTCTCCCTCAATAAAGTGGACTTGCGTGTTTACCTTGTCTCCGCGGTAGTTCTTCTGCCGTGCGCCCTCCAGTCCTGAGAGCCTCCGACAAGGGTCTGGCCTCCCTTGTCCCCAGTTCGTCGCCTGCTTCTCCGGGTGACCCCTTCGTCGCTGGCTTCGCCGGGCGACCCCGTCAGCTGAACCGCGCAACCCCTGTGAGACCGACCCCTCGTCTGCTGCCGGACCGACCCCTCGTCCCAAGCAGGACTGATCCCTCGTCCCGAGCGGGACCGACCCCTCGTCCTGAGCTGGACTGACCCCTCGTCCGCAGCAAGACCCCACCTCTACCGACCGAGCAAGCCGCCGCAAGCAACAATCCCCCAAGTACAGGGGCAATGACAGTGAAGAAGGATGGTCCATTGATGGGCCCTTCATACTGATGACTATGCTTATGAGCCTTTTGCTCTTGAAATTTCAACTTAGCCTAATGTTGCAGAGTGCCTAAGAGTTACCTCCTGAGAGCCTCCATGTTCCTCAAATGTGGCCACTCTCTAAACCAAATTCAGCATATAAATGCATTACCTTTCCCCCATTTTGGGACATGACTCCCTGGGATGAGCCTCCTTGGCACCAAGGGATTACTACCAAGCACTGGCTGGTTATGCAACTGGAAAAAGACCTTGAATAAAAGGGGGAAATGGTAAAAACAAATGTGTTTATATGGCTAAGAGACTTCAAAATGAGTCGCAAGGTCATCAGAGAGATAACGCTTATGCATGTCTCAGCAGGATCTCATAGACAGCAGCCAAAGTAGATACTACCCAAATAGTGGGGCTCCTGAGGGCTATGGAGATACCCAGGTCCTATAGTCATGGACGATAGCTCCGGAATTTGGTGCCTTGCCAGTGGGCCCTACTTTGGAGTTTGTGACCCCAAGTGTGACAGAGTTGGACTCAGATGTGATTTGTCTACTCATGGCTCTTCTGTCCCTTTTATTAAACTTTTAGTTGGTGCTGGAGTTGGTAGGTGTATGTCCAAGAGACTTGAATCTCTGGGCTGTCCGTGTGCCAACTGAGCCCTGAGCCTCAGCAGAGTTGCAACACCTACTCTCCAGTTCATTGGACTCACCCAGGGCAGCTAACAAGGAGGTGAGGATGGACAACCACCACACCAAGAGACTGAGAGAGCCTACAACCACAAGCAAGAGAGTCCCATCAGCGATATGGGTTTGAAGCCCACTCTCAGTTAGAGGTGGAGTGGGCATCATCATCCCAGAATCCTCAGGATTGGACAATGAACTATGGACTAGAGTGGACTTACTGGTATTCTACTGTAGACTTACATGAATCTAGCAATTAAGAAATCATGTCATTGATGTGGAGACAGTGGCCACTGGAATTGCTAAAGTTAGGGAGGGAGAAAAAGAGGTGTAATATGGGGGCATTTTCAGGACTTGGAATTGTCCTGAATAACATTGCAAAGACAGATAAAGGACATTATATATCATTCCATAACCTACAGAATGGAGTGGGAGAGAGTATAAACTACAGTGTAAACTATAATTCATACTGTGTGGCAATGCTCCAAAATGTGTTCATCAGTTGCAATGAATGTACCACACTAATGAAAGAAGCTGTTAATGTAGGAAAAGTTGGAGGTGTGGGGAGTGGGGCATGTGCGAATCCCCTATATATATATATATATATTTTAAATTTCTCCTCCCTCCTCCCCTTCACCCCGCCCCTGCCCCCCCCAGCTGGTTGTCTGCTCTCTGTGTCCATTCACTGTGTGTTCTTTGATTGCATTCTTTGTCAGCAGCACCAGAAATCTGTGTCTCTTTTGGTTGTGTCATCTTGCTACATCAGCTTTCCATGTGTGTGGCGCCACTCCGGGGCAGGCTGCGCTTTTTTTGCGTGGGGCAACTCTCTTTGAGTGGTGTACTCCTTGTGCATGGGGGTCCCCTACACGGGACACACCCCTGCATGGCAGGGCATTCCTTGCGTCATCAGCCCTGTGCATGGGCCAGCTGACCACATGGGTCAGGAGGCCCTGGGTTTGAACCCTGGACCTCCTATGTGGTAGGCAGATGCTTTATCAGTTGAGCAAATTTGCTTCCCCCTGTATTTTTTTAATGTAACATTTTATGTAATCTATGTGTCTTTTAAAAATACATTAAAAACAAAATTCAGGGGAGCCTATGTGCCTTGGTGGTTGAGTGCTGGTTTCCCACATATGAGGTCCTGGATTCAATCCCTGGCCCTGGTATCTAAAAAAAATAAAAATAAAAAAATAAAAAATTATCATGTGCCTTAGATATCTTTTTTAATGATCAGTGTTTTAAAAACTTATTTTGATAATTCCAAACTTACAGGATAGTTGCAAAAATAATATATATAAAGCCCATACAGAAAACTCCAACCTTTAGATAGCTTTTAATATCAATATATACAGTTCTATTTTGTCCCTTTTAGATACTATGTCATTGAATGACTGCTTCAAACCAATTCCCTATTATTGGGCATTTGAGCTATTTTCAATATTTCACAGTTACAAATAGTGCTGCAATTCCATCCTTATACATAGATCTTTACCCATTTTTACAAGTATTTCTGTGGAGTAAAGTCTTAGAAATGGAATTGCTGGAATAAAGATTACGCACAAACCTTCAGGAGTCATAGCCAAATTGTTCTTCCAAAAGGCGAGCCCAATTTACACCATAGCTAACTGTATATAAGACTGCTTAGAGTTTTCTTTCTGATGGTAATTATTTAGTTTACATTTTTTTCCCATTGGAATTGAAAAAATAATATAACACTAGCAAATAAAAATAGTTTTTTAAAGCAAAAAAAAATTTCCATTTTGGACTTCGATATATTAAAATGCTGCTCTTTTCCAGCTCAACTCTGCATCTAACACAAAGTCTGACCTTTGCCAGTTTTATTTCCCAGGCTTTCTGTAAGCTGGTGTCTGGCTGGGTTTACCAAGGGGAAGCAGTGGCAAGAGACTAGCACAGAGAGGAAGAGAAAAGTCAGGTATGGGCCTCTCCATAGAACAGCTCACAACATCACAGCTTGTTTCATCAAAGCCTACTAGAGACAGAGCCTACTATGAGGCTGAAGTTTCAAACTTATGTAACGTAAATGCAGAAATATCATCCCATCTCTGTGTCCTGTGCTCTGTCTTTAGCAAGAATGGTATGTCCTCCAGAGCTCTAGCTCCTCCTTTGCTCCAGCTCTACCATGATTCCACCTCCTGCTAAACAGGTTCCAATTTGTGTTGGGGTGTTATTACCTCTTCAACTGCCCTGTTTGACTTCTCAGCTATTTCTGTGCCTAAAAATGTATAAATATCGTCCCCTGACTATTAAGAGTCTGTGAAACTGGTATAGTCCTTTACTGCAGTATTCAGATAAACTTAGCTTTACTTGATCAGCATGTTTTTCCGGTGGTCTTTTGTGTGGTTAAGGGTTTCCAGCAATAATCTATCTATATCACAGGATTATCAAGAGCAGCAAATGAAATCAAGCACCTGAGACATCTGTAAACAGTAATGTATTTTCCAAAAGCATTGTGGGTAGCCTCTGAGATAGCCTACAATTGTCCTACTGATATAGCCTGTGCATAAATTCAAAATTGTTTCCAAGTGTACCTAGTCCCTAAAAGTCCAAATAAGTAATATAGGCCCTACAGTCTTTGAATGTTCAGAAAGGATGTAAGAGTGAAGGTGTATTCAAGGTTGCATCCAGATGGAATGTGGAAGATATGCTAAATCCAAGCTGGCTTGGAATGTGGGGAATATGCAACTCACCTGGAGGAAATAACCTATCTGATACTCAGATCAAACACTGAAGAAACTAACCAAAGGTCTGTTTGCATACCATCACCCTTTGTCTCCCTAATCTTAAACCTCTGCATAAAAGGGTCCAAAAAAGGCTATTCGGGGCTTGGTTATTATTAGAAGAGTCCGCTGAGTCCAGTCGGTCGAAATAAACCAACTTCCTTCTCAGAGTTCTTGTGTCCTGGCCTTCAATACTGTGCACACCCCACTTCTCTTCAAAATTTTGGGGGCTCGTCCGGGATTGAGCTGAGAAGGTCAGAGGCGGCAATGGTTGTTTGCCCTTCCCAGACATTTCTGAGGAGGCTGGGAGGGCCTGGGCGAAACTCAGCCCTGGGCACCCCTGGGCACCCCACTTGAGTCCAGAAAGAGGTTGCGGTCTTCGCTGGAGCCCTCCCAGAGGAACCGGAGGCACCAGAAGGTTTGAGAGACCCTGAGAATGAAGCAAGGAGCTCCGCACGTCGGACTGGTAAGACTCCCGGGGGCATAGTGCAGGAAAAGCCTAATTCTAAAATTAGAAGGGAGCCTGATCAACTCTCATAGGGGAGGTCCTAGTACTCCTGAGAATACAGGAGGAAGCCGTCTCCTCTCCAGGTCTGAGGAAAGGAAAGGGGGGTGGTTGTGTGTGTGTGCTTGTGGCGACTGAGTGAGACAGAAAATCACTTCTGCAGGGCGAGTGCGGAGTCCTGATCCACGGTTCCGTCCTGACCTCATACGATCAAGGGTGGTCTGGGGGGCCCCTGCAAAGGAACCTTCTTCCGTATCAGGGGCTTATACCGATCTGCTAAGGTTAAGAGGTGCCGAAAGCTCCTGTGAGGGGCTTGTCCAGAGACAGATGAAGCATAAGGTTGGAGTGACTGTTGTGCACTGTGGCACAGGGTGGAAATGGGAAACATATGCAGTAAAACCCCGTTAGGTTGTATGCTGGAAAACTTCCCCCGTGCATTCTGTGAAGATGTGTATGGCATAAGGTTTCAGCCAGGAAAGCTTAGGATGCTTTGTGAATTAGAATGGCCAACTTAAAAAAAAAAAAAAAAAAAAAAAGAATGGCCAACTTTTGGCATGGGCTGGCCCCAGGAGGGCACTTTGGATCCTCGGATCATCCGTAAAGTCCATGATGCAGTAACTGGAAATGCAGGGCATCCAGACCAATTCCCCTACATTGATGCTTGGGAAAACACTGTGAGCCAAAACCCACCTTGGTTAGGGAAGTATGTGACTAAGGAAGCTTGAATTTGCTTAATACAGAAACCGAGGAGTGCCATCCCAAGACCAAACAATCTCTGTGCAAAGGGCTCAGAGAAAGTGCGCCCCAAATCCAGTGCCAATCCGCCCATTTTAGAAGGGCCATATGAACATGAATTTCCACCACCTTATGTGATGACTCCTGCCCCGGCAGTACTAAGGAATGAAAAAGAGATAGTCTCCCTAAGCAGTGCCCCATTGTCGTCATCCACGAGGGGAAGTGCGACGCCCACACCATCCCCGCCGCTGCTTTTATCACCACCGGAGGGGCACCTATACCATCCTCACAGTTGCCTTTATCACCATCTGCAGCCGAGAGCCCTATGCCATCCCCACAGAAGCTTTTACTGTCTCCGCAGCGGTCTTTGGAACCTTCCGCAAAGGAAAATGCAGACCAGCTGCTTTTACAGCCGGTTGCCCTTGGCAAAGTCACTGCAGCACTATGCTGAGAGGCAGCAACTCAAACCACAGGGAGCCCCGGGGGCAGAGGGAGCAGAGAGAAGAGCTGCCTTCCAGCTACCTCTCCGAGAAGCCCAGACCCCAATCTTTTACAATGCAAATGGCCAGGTTGGGGGGGGGGGAAGGGGGGGGACCCGACTTTCATCTATCAGCCCTTTACAACAACAACGATCTCTTTAACTGGAAAAGCCACACCCCACCATTCTCAGAGAAGCCTCAGGCCATGACAGACCTTTTCCAGTCCATCATACAGACCCACAAACCCACCCCTGCTGATTGTAAACAACTTATAATGACTTTATTGAACTTTGAAGAGAGAATGCAAGTCCTGCATGGAGCTCTAACCTGGTTTAGAGAGCACCCACCTGAGGGAACTTTGGACAGTGATCAATACGCCCGCTTGCAGTTCCCAGAGGAGGACCCCCTGTGGGATCGGAATAGCGCCGCAGGGCTCAACTGACTAGAAAGCGGGCTTGCAGTTCCCAGAGGAGGACCCCCTGTGGGATCCGAATAGCGCCGCAGGGCTCAACAACTAGAAAAGTTCCATTGGGCCTTAGTTGAAGGATTCAAGGCGGGGAGCCACAAGGCAGTGAATATGGCAAAGACCAGTCAAATTCTACAGGCTCTGCACGAGAGTCCTGCTCAATTCTATGAGAGACTGTGTGAAGCGTTTCATGTATATACACCCTTTAACCCAGATGCTCCAGAGAGCCAAACAATGGTCAATGCAGCATTTGTTGCCCAATTACAGACAGACATCCAAAGAAAGCTGCAGAAATTGGATGGGTTTGCTGGAATGAATATCTCTCAGCTCATGGAAGTAGCTACTAAGGTCTATGTCAACCGTGATGTAGCAACAAGAAGGGAAGAAAATAGAAAAATGAAAAAAAGACAGATCTTCTGGCAGCAGCAATTGTGGAAAAATCTACTCCTGTGTCAAGGAAAGTGACCTGGCAAGCCCCAGCCCCAAGGAGAGTGAAAGGCCCACGTCTAGGGCGAAATCAGTGTGCATACTGCAAAGAGGATGGGCATTGGAAGCGAGAGTGTCCCAGCTGGCCACTTGACCCAGCCTCTGCAGCCAAAACATTAGCCAGAGAAGCCAGTGGGCATCACAACCCAAATGCTGGGTCCAAAAAGGTTCAGGAAAAAAACCTGTAGATCAGATCATTGGGCTGACAGGAATGGAGGACTCTGATAGAGATTATTAGGACAGACCGGGCTCCTATTCTCTCGGTCCCACAGAGCCTATGGTTGGAATCCAAATTGGGGGCTGCACCATACATATGATGGTTGACACTGGGGTTCAATACTCTGTAATGACCAAGACAGTTGGGCCTCTATCAAAAAGACAAGCCACTATCGTAGGGGCAACCGGCAAAAGTGCCCAACGGCCCTTCCTTCAAGCCAGGACCTGCAACATTGGGGGAAAGGAGGTCACTCATGAATTCCTTTATCTTCCAGAGTGCCCAGTCCCCTCCTGGGTTGAGACCTGCTGTCTAAACTGCAGGCTCAAATTACCTTTGATGCCACAGGGCAATCCACACTGACACTGGGGCCACAAGACCCTTCAAAAATAGCACTAACTCTTCCTCTGCAGGAGGAATGGAGACTGTTTTGCCTCAGTGAGACTGGCCAATCCATGGCCATGCAGCTCCCCTTTGAAGATGTGCCTGAAGTATGGGCAGAGGGTAACCCAATGGGGATGGCACATGACATTCCTCCAATTATTATTGAAATAAAGCCTATGGCCAGTCCAGTAAGCATAAGGCAGTATCCAGTTCTATGCGAAGTGCAAGAAAAGGTCCAGCTACATATTCAGAGATTACTGAATGAAGGCATATTGAGGCCGTGCCAGTCTCCGTGGAACACCCCACTCTTCCCAGTTAAAAAAGCTGATGGAGATTACCGCCCAGTCCAGGATTTATGAGCGGTTAATTCGGCAGTAATAACCCTTCATTCTGCGGTTTCTAATCCGTATACTCTTCTCAGCTTAATACCCTCATCGGCAATCTACTTTTCATGCCTAGATCTTAAGGATGCCTTCTTCTGCATTCAGTTAGCCCCCCGGAGCCAGCCAATTTTTGCCTTTACATGGGAAAATCCAAACTCAGGTGAAAAGCAGCAGCTAACATGGACACGTTTGCCTCAAGTATTTAAAAATGCACCCACTATTTTTGGACAAGCCCTGGCCAGTGATCTCAAATCCTTTAAAGCAGGAAGCCATAACTGTTTTCTCCTCCAATATGTAGATGACCTCCTTCTCAGAAGTCCCATCTATCAAGACTGCGCTGGTGGAACCCATACTCTTTTAAAGCATCTACAGCAAAAGGGCTATCGGGTGTCAAAGAAAAAAGCCCAAATCTGCCTCCCTCAGGTCAAATATCTAGGTTATAAGATAATGCAGAGGTGCCGTGAATTGGGACTTGAAAGAAAGAAAGTGATCTGTAGTCTCCCTGAGCCTAATACCCGCCGGAAGCTGCGAGAGTTCCTTGGGGCAGCTGGATTCTGCCGCAATTGGATCCCCAATTTTGGGGTCCTCGTGCACCCTTTATATGAAGCCACAAAGGGGGGAGATTGTGATCCCCTGCTCTGGGAAAGCCCACAGAAAAATGCTTTCACTGCTCTCAAACAAGCTCTAATGGAAGCACCGAGCCTCAGACTACCAGATCTCACTAAGCTGTTCTACCTCTACGTTCACAACCACCAAAGCATCACAGTAGGAGTACTCACTCAATACCTCAATTCCTGGCAAAGACCTGTAGCGTATCTATCCAAACAACTGGACACTGTAGCCCAAGGATGGCCCTCATGTTTGCAAGCCGTAGCAGCTGCAGCCATGCTTACAGTAGAAGCTATAAAATTAACTCTTGGGCAGCCTATAATTGTCTGGGTTCCGCATGCAGTAATCACAATCTTAGAAGCCAAAGGAACACATTGGCTTACTAACAGCCACCTGGTTAAATATCAAACCCTATCATGTGAAAATCCATCCATCCAGCTGGAACTTGTAAAAACCCTAAATCCAGCCACCCTGCTACCTGTGGAGCCAGGGGTTCCAGCCCATAACTGCCTGAAAACATTGCAAGAAGTATATTCCAGCTGGCCAGACCTTCAAGATCCGCCACTGGCAAATCCTGACATGGAGATCTTCACAGATGGGAGTAGCTTTATGCAGGGCAGCAATCAGCGAGCAGGATATGCTGTAGTAACATCTGAAACCACAGTAGAGGTGCAGCGCCTCCCAGATAACACATCAGCACAGAAAGCTGAACTCATTGCCCTCACCCGAGCCTTGCAACTTGCAGCTGGAGCCAAAGTTAACATCTACACAGACTCCAAATATGCCTTTCTTGCCCTGCATGCACATGGAGCCTTATACAAACAAAAGGGACTCATTAACTCAGGAGGGAAGAGCATTAAATATGGCACACAGATTCTGGAGCAACTAGAAGCAGTTTGAGAGCCTGCCAAAGTAGCTGTAATGCACTGTAAGGGACACCAGAAAAGCCACAGCCCCATTGCTCAGGGAAATCGGAGGGCAGACGCTGAAGCAAAAAGAGTGGCACGGGAAGGATCCTTATCTGAAAACCTGGCCACTGCTCTCCTTTCTCAACCTCTTAATTATCAGAACCTCCAGTATACACTGCCTGCTCTCGTCCCACAGCCTCTGAGTCACCAAGAGCAACAATATACTCAAGCCAAGAGAGAATGGATACTCCCTGAGGGCAGGACACAAGGAGAAAATGGATGGTGGACATTGCCTGATCACAGAATAGTTGTGCCACAAATATTAGCAGCAACTGTAGTTCAAGACTACCATGAGAATGCACACTTGGGAAAAACCCTTCTTAAGGAAGTGTTAGAAAGATTCTTCTACATCCCAAGACTAGTCGCTATCACCCATGCTGTACGCCAATGGTGTGTGACATGTGCAAAGAATAACCCTCACCAGGGGCCCACAGGAGACCCAGGGGTCCAGAGAATTGGCAGTATGCCTCTTGAAGATCTAGTAGTTGATTTTACTGAAATGCCACAATCCAGAGGCTATAAATATCTCCTAGTCCTTGTTTGCACGTTTTCTGGCTGGGTGGAAGCCTTTCCCACTTGAACAGAAAAAGCTGAAGAAGTAGCTAAGGTTCTCCTCAGGGAAATCATTCCTTGCTATGGGCTACCGCTCTCGATGGGCTCTGACAACGGACTTGCCTTCATCTCCGAAATCACTCAAAAGATTGCAAAGGCACTGCACATCCAATGGAAACTGCACACTGCTTACCATCCTCAGAGCTCAGGAAAGGTAGAGTGAATGAACCGTACAATAAAGACTTATATTGCCAAGATTTGCCAAGAAACTGGGCTAACATGGGTGCAAGTACTTCCAAGTGCTCTCCTACAAGTTCCAGCCAGCCCAAGCTGAAAACTAAGCCTAACCCCTTATGAAATCCTCTTTGGGAGGCCTCCTCCCTTAATTAGAAATATAGGAGGGGATCTCAGAGAAAGAGGAAACTTATCAATAGCTCAGCAGATGATCAGCTTAGGAAAAACCCTACATAACCTGCATCACTGGGTCCAAGAAAGGGCCCCCATTAGCTTAAGCAGCTCTGTACACCCGTACAAGCCAGGCAATGCAGTTTGGGTCAAGGACTGGAAGTCAGCTCCACTAACCCCTCGATGGCGGGGACCCTATCTTGTCATTTTATCCACCCCCACTGCAGTTAAAGTAGCTGAAATCACCCTGTGGATACACCATAGCCGAGTCAAGCTATACCCAGATACCCACAGCTCAACCAAACTTATCTTGCAAAAAAGGGGAACACTAAGCCCTGCTCCAGTCACACCCCAGAAGCTGACTGGTCCACACACAGCTGAAGATTGAGGATGGAACACCAAGCTCTGCTCCAATCACACCCTGGAAGTTGATTGGTCTATGCACAGCCGAAAATTAGGAATCCAGTTTAATCTGTTACAATGCCCCTTCAGCTATTTTTCCTACTTCTAGCCCTAACCCTCCCCTGGTCCCAGGTCAACACCACAGAGTGTGAGCCATGTATTCAAAAGGTGCGTACAGGGGCCCATGTCAACACCACATTAATATATCATAGTCATTACACCTGCAAGGGCCAGGTAACCACCTGTCAGTTTCAGGGAATCTTCTATAGTGTCTGTAACGCATCTGGCCAAATAACCTGCTATAACCCTAGACCCCCAACAGTCTCCTGTAAATGGGAAATAAGAGTGCTTGATCAAAATGGGGAGCTATTTTCCTCCACCCCAGTCACTAGCCAGAACCAACGAGTGTCCCTCCTATTCGACGCATGTCAAGTTATAGACTCTGGGATACCATGGAACACAGATTGTGGAGGGCTCAGCAGGAAGCAGACGTATACTCATAACAATGAGTATATGTGTGCTCCAGAAATAAAAAGTGCAGCCCGGGGGGGGGGGGGGGGACTTTTGGTGCAAATACATAGGTGCATACTACTGCCCCTATTGGTCTTGTGTCACCTGGGCCACCTGGAACACAGATGCAGCTAAACAAACAGCTATCCTCACCAAGGGTATGGCCCAGGCTAACTGTCCACATGGTCAATGTAACCCCTTAAACCTCACCATCCTTAAACCTGAATCCTAGCAGACTCAGGGAGTCCAAATGGGCCTCCGCATTGATGGTAAAGGAATACACCCAGGAGCCTACATCTGGGTTGGGTATTGGGAATACCCACTCACAAATAAAGCCCATTCTGTGTTCCACTCCTTCTATGAAGAAATGGAAAAGCCCTTTTTCATCCCACAAGCAGCACGAAACCTCTTTATAAGCCTGGCTGAAGTAGTAGGGGCAGCCTTAAATGTCTCCTCATGCTACATATGTGGAGGTACTAATATGGGAGACCAATGGCCCTGGGAAACCAGGGAATACAATTACAGCCAACCATATAATGCAACTGACCTCCAGGCTGTCCCCTGAGATAGTATGTGGCCCTTGCAAACTTCTGTCATAGGAAAATATTGTGCTTCAAGGGCCTGCCTAAGCTCCTCTATAGCTGTTGGAAACCTAACATGTACAGGGGGAAAATTCCAAAATTATACCACAAATACAACAGAGCCTTGGGGAACATGGAATGAATCTGACCTCATTCTCATAAATTGTACTTTCCCCAAATCAATCACAGTGTGGAACTCCACCTCAAAGGGCACCTTTACTGCTCAAAATGGTTTGTACTGGATTTGTGGGAAGGTTGCATTCTGAGAACTTCTGCAAAACTGGTGTGGAACTTGTATGCTTGGTACAATAAAACCCTCTTTATTCTTCATTCCCTTAACAGAAGGGAAAGAGCTAAGCCAGCCAGTATATCAAAACATAAGAGAAAAAAAGGCTGTCACTACCTGGGGAGGTGAAGAATGGCCCTCTGAGCATATAATCCAATACTATGGGCCAGCAACTTGGGCAGAAGATGGCATGTGGGGTTATCAAACCCCTATCTATATGCTAAACTGAATCATCCACCTACAAGCTGTGGTAGAGATAATAACTAATGAAACTGCCCATGCACTAAACTTACTAGCCCAACAGCAAACTAAATTCAGAAATGCTATCTATCAAAACCGTCTTGCCCTATATTATCTCTTGGCAGCTGAAGGGGGAGTTTGTGGAAAGTTCAATCTCTCTAACAGCTGCCTTGAATTAGATAACACTGGAAAGGTTATTGATGAAATTACAGCAAAATAGTAAAAATTGCTCATGTCCCAGTGCAAACCTGGAATGGTTGGAATTTGAATAATCCCTTTGGAAGCTGGCAGTCAATAGTAAACAATTTCAAGCTTCTACTGGGAATAATTGCCTTCTTCATAGGAGCATGCACCATCCTTCCATGCCTCCTCCCTTTCATCATAAACAGAATGTGCACCCTAATAAATGGTATAGTAAGAAGGCAAACAGCTGTCCATCTCATGGCTCTATATACATATCAGTCAGTCCAGAGGGATGCAGACAACAGTGATGCCAAAGCTTAATAACTTACACTTGGCCTCAAAGGGGGGAATATGATATAACCTGTGCATAAATTCAAAATTGTTTCCAAGTGTACCTAGTCCCTAAAAGTCCAAATAAGTAATATAGGCCTTGCAGTCTTTGAATGTTCAGAAAAGATGTATGAGTGAAGGTGTATTCAAGGTTGCATCCAGAATGAATGTGGAAGATATGCTAAATCCAAGCTGGCTTGGAATGTGGGGAATATGCAACTCACCTGGAGGAAATAACCTATCTGATACTCAGATCAAACTGAAGAAACTAACCAAAGGTCTGTTTGCATACCATCACCCTTTATCTCCCCAATCTTAAACCTCTGTATAAAAGAGACTGAAAAATTCTATTCAGGGCTCGGTTATTATTAGGACAAGAGTCCGCTGAGTCCAGTCGGTTGAAATAAACCAACTTCCTTCTCAGAGTTCTCATGTCCTGGCCTTCAATACTGCGCACACCCGAGTTCTCTACAACAATCTTGCTCCCCAAATCACCATATGTTATTGAATTACCAGTGAAATATATTATTTCAGATACTTTTCCATATCAATACATATTCTTTTTTAAAAAAAAATAAAATAAAGTCTATAATATCTGTTCTGAAACTTGCTTTTTAAAAATTTATCTCGGAGCAGATGTGACTCAAGCAGTTGAGTGCCTGCTGCCCACATGGGAGGTCCTCTGTCACATTCTCTAATGAAACAGCAACAATCCCCCAAGTACAGGGGCAATGACAGTGAAGAAGGATGGCCCATTGATGGGCCCTTGATACTGATGACTATGCTTATGAGCCTTTTGCTCTAGAAATTTCAACTTAGTCTAATGTTGCAGAGTGCCTAAGAGTTACCTCCTGAGAGCTTCCAT
Organism: Dasypus novemcinctus; assembly: GCF_030445035.2. Taxonomy (NCBI): domain Eukaryota; kingdom Metazoa; phylum Chordata; class Mammalia; order Cingulata; family Dasypodidae; genus Dasypus; species Dasypus novemcinctus. The sequence continues at coordinate 150,790,210 of NC_080673.1, read as the reverse complement.
GTTCCCAAATGTGGCCACTCTCTAAACCAAACTCAGCATATAAATGCATTACCTTTCCCCAGCTTGGGACATGACTCCCCGGGATGAATGACTCCCTGGGATGAGCCTCCTTGGCACCAAGGGATTACTACCAAGCACTGGCTGGTTATGCAACTGGAAAAAGACCTTGAATAAAAGGGGGAAATGGTAAAGACAAATGTGTTTATATGGCTAAGAGACTTCAAAATGAGTCGCAAGGTCCTCAGAGAGATAACGCTTATGCATGTCTCACCAGGATCTCATAGACAGCAACAAGATACTACCCAAATAATGGGACTCCTGAGGGCTATGGAGACACCCAGGTCCTATAGTCATGGCAGATAGCTCCGGAGTTTGGTGCCCTGCCAGTGGGCCCTATTTTGGAATTTGTGATCCTGAGTGTGACAGAGTTGGACTCAGATGTGATTTGTCTACTCATGCTTCTTCTGTCTCTTTTATTAAACTTTTAGTTGGTGCTGGAGTTGGTAGGTGTATGTCCAAGAGACTTGAATCTCTGGGCTGTCCGTGTGCCAACTGAGCCCTGTGCCTCAGCAGAGTTGCAACACCTACTCTCCAGTTCATTGGACTCACCCAGGGCAGCTAACAAGGAGGTGAGGATGGACAACCACCACACCAAGAGACTGAGAGAGCCTACAACCGTAAGCAAAGAGAGTCCCGTCCATCAGTGATATGGATTTGAAGCCCCCTCTCAGTTAGAGGTGGAGTGGGTATCATCATCCCAGAATCCTCAGGATTGGAGAATGAACTATGGACTAGAGTGGACTTACTGGTATTCTACTGTAGACTTAAGTGATTCTAGCAACTAAGAAATTATGTCATTGATGTGGAGACAGTGGCCACTGGAATTGCTGAAGGCAGGCAGGGGGAAAAAAAGGTGTAATATGGGGGCATTTTCAGGACTTGGAATTGTCTGAATGACATTGCAAAGACAGACAAAGGACATTATATATCATGCCATAACCCACAGAATGGAGTGGGAGAGAGTATAAACTACAGTGTAAATTATAATTCATGCTGTGTGGCAATGCTCCAAAATGTGTTCGTGAGTTGCAATGAATGTACCACAATAATGAAAGAAGCTGTTAATGTAGCAAAAGTGGGAGGTATATATTTTAAATTTCTCCTCCCTCCTCCCCTTCTCCCCCTCTCCCCCCGCCGGTTGTCTGCTCTCTGTATCCATTTGCTGTGTGTTCTTTGTCTGATTGCATTCTTTGTCAGCAGCACCAGGAATCTGTGTCTCTTTTTGTTGTGTCATCTTGCTACATCAGCTCTCCGTGTATGTGGCGCCACTCCTGGGCAGGCCGTGATTTTTTTGCATGGGGCGGCTCTCTTTGAGGGGTGCACTCCTTGCGCATGGGGGCCCCCTACACGGGACACACCCCTGCATGGCAGGGCATTCCTTGTGTCATCAGCCCTGTGCATGGGCCAGCTCACCACATGGGTCAGGAGGCCCTGGGTTTGAACCCTGGACCTCCTATGTGGTAGGCAGATGCTTTATCAGTTGAGCAAATTTGCTTCCCCCTGTATTTTTTTAATGTAACATTTTATGTAATCTATGTGTCTTTTAAAAATACATTAAAAACAAAATTCAGGGGAGCCTATGTGCCTTGGTGGTTGAGTGCTGGCTTCCCACATATGAGGTCCTGGGTTCAATCCCTGGCCCCTGGTACCTAAAAAAGAAAATAAAAAATTATCATTGTGCCTTAGATATCTTTTTTAATGATCAGTGTTTTAAAAACTTATTTTGATAATTCCAAACTTACAGGATAGTTGCAAAAATAATATATATAAAGCCCATACAGAAAACTCCAACCTTTAGATAGCTTTTAATATCAATATATACAGTTCTATTTTGTCCCTTTTAGATACTATGTCATTGAATGACTGCTTCAAACCAATTCCCTATTATTGGCCATTTGAGCTATTTTCAATTTTTTCACAGTTACAAATAGTGCTGCAATTACCATCCTTATACATAGATCTTTACACATTTTTACAAGTATTTCCGTAGAGTAAGGTCTTAGAAATGGAATTGCTGGGATAAAGATTACGCACAAACCTTCAGGAGTCATAGCTGAATTGTCCTTCCAAAAGGTGAGCCCAATTTACACCATAGCTAACTGTATATAAGACTGCTTAGAGTTTTCTTTCTGATGGTAGTTATTTATTTTACATTTTTTTCCATTGGAATTGAAAAAATAATATAACACTAGCAAATAAAAACAGTTTTTTAAAGCAAAAAAAAAAATTCCATTTTGGACTTTGGTATATTAAAATGCTGCTCTTTTCCGGCTCAACTCTGCAACGCAAAGTCTGACCTTTGCCAGTTTTATTTCCCAGGCTTTCTGTAAGCTGGTGTCTGGCTGGGTTTACCAAGGGGAAGCAGTGGCAAGAGACTAGCACAGAGAGGAAGAGAAAAGTCAGGTATGGGCCTCTCCATAGAACAGCTCACAACATCACAGCTTGTTTCATCAAAGCCTACTAGAGACAGAGCCTACTATGAGGCTGAAGTTTCAAACTTATGTAACGTAAATGCAGAAATATCATCCCATCTCTGTGTCCTGTGCTCTGTCTTTAGCAAGAATGGTATGTCCTCCAGAGCTCTAGCTCCTCCTTTGCTCCAGCTCTACCATGATTCCACCTCCTGCTAAACAGGTTCCAATTTGTGTTGGGGTGTTATTACCTCTTCAACTGCCCTGTTTGACTTCTCAGCTATTTCTGTGCCTAAAAATGTATAAATATCGTCCCCTGACTATTAAGAGTCTGTGAAACTGGTATAGTCCTTTACTGCAGTATTCAGATAAACTTAGCTTTACTTGATCAGCATGTTTTTCCGGTGGTCTTTTGTGTGGTTAAGGGTTTCCAGCAATAATCTATCTATATCACAGGATTATCAAGAGCAGCAAATGAAATCAAGCACCTGAGACATCTGTAAACAGTAATGTATTTTCCAAAAGCATTGTGGGTAGCCTCTGAGATAGCCTACAATTATCCTACCTCATAGAATTCATGTCTTGTATAGTCCCTTCCTTTGAGTGTGGGCAGGCTCATTGACTTGCTTCTAACCAAGAGAATATGGCAAAGGTGATGGGATGATATTTCTGCATTTATGTTACTTAAGTTTGTAACTTCAGCCTTATAGTAGGCTCTCTCTCTCTAGTAGGCTTTGATGAAACAAGCTGTGATATTGTGAGCTGTTCAATGGAGAGGCCTATGTGGCAAGGAACTGAGGGTGGTTTTCAGCTGACAAACTACTAAAACCGAGGACCTCAGTTGACATCCTACAAGGGAAATGGATTCTGCCAACAACCATATGAGCCTGGAAGCAGATTCTTCCCTAGGGAAACCTTCAAATGAGACCAGGATTCTGGCTGACTCTTTCATGTTGTAAGCTGCTAAATTTGTGGTAATATTCTTACTCTGCAATAGATAGCAAGTACAAAATGTTAGTTACTTTCATCCAGATTCTAGACTTACTTAAAGACCTAGTAGAAATATGTTCATTCTTTCATTCACTCATTCATTTATACCCTGACTTATTAACAAGGGAATTTTAGCTGATGATTCCCAACTTTTCCATAACATATTCCCTATAACCACTTTTTCTTTTGAAAAATGCCAAACCTTCAGGAAAGTTGCAAGAATAGTATAATGGTATTGCTTCATTTCTCTCATCGATGTATAAAAATAATCACTTTATTATTGTTTGCTGAACCATTTGAAAGTAAGTTGTAGACATCCATGACACTTTACTCCAAAATATTCCAGGATGAAATCTCATAAGAACAAAAAATTCTCCTACAAAATAACAATGCCAATTTCACACTAAAGCAATTTAACATTGATGCAATATTTTATTGGGCATATATTATGTGCCAGGCACTGTTTTGCATGGTTGGGATACTCATTAAACAAAGCAGACAAAGTTACTGCCTTCCTAGGGCCCACAGTGTAGTTTGGGAGACACCAACAATAAAAAAAGTTAAATAAATAAGATACTGTATAGTATAAAAGATGGTAATGAGCACTATGTTCGAGAAAAAGAGGGAAGGTAGAGTTAGTGTTTGCAACTTCAAGTAGGATCACCAAGAAAGCCTCACTGAGAAGACTAGTGAGCCATCTCATAAGTGGGAGGGGTAGTAATGTAGATACCTGGGAGGAGACTGTTCAAAGAATATTTACAGGAAGAATAATAGGAGGAGATGCATAAATTAGAATACCAGTTGATAAATGACTTATCGGGCCTTGACATCAAAGAATGGGGGGATATATTATTAATTATTAAGTTGCTTGATGAGTATGGACTTTAAGTCAGGAGAGAGAAATAATCTTAACAGAGCATGTACTCCAAGCCATGGAAAATCCGAATGAACTATCTGAGTCCTAAACCTTGATGATGCATTTGTCTTAGTCAATGTTTCAATCTGTTACAGGCAGTGTTAGGTGAACAGTGCCATTTCCACCCACTAACCCCCACTCCATTTTTTTCCTTTCTAGATTACTGAAGATGACCTTCCTGTGGACATAAATTCTTTCTTCTGAGCACAGCACAAGTATTTAGTCTTCATCTCCATCCAAATAAATATACTTGAGTAGCTTAAGGTTGGATTTTGTGACAACCACAAGTATGGCGTGGTCATAGTGCTGTGGCTATGCTTTCCTTAGAGACATAATCTCGGTTTATTTCAGAATTTATTGGAGAGCCAAGCCCATACATTGGAGGGTGTCAGTCCTAGACTGATTCCACGCACTTCCTCTTCAGTCCTGTTTTGCCCTATCTAGTTTGCCATGACTTTTCTCCATCCCTTCTCCAGCCTCTTCATCTTTTCATGGAGTATCAGTTTCTCTGCCTTTCTGGACTGACTGTAGAAAACAACATTAGGGTAACTGAACTCTAGACTTTGGACTCTCTCCCTGTAAACTCTGCCCTTGGGCTGCTTAGCTTCTGGGAAGACTGACTCCACCACCTCCTTGAAGCTTTGCTCATTGTCTTGCTTAGCTGGAAGCAATTTCTCTTTTATCTCTAAAAGCTTTTATTGCTGAACTTTTACTAAAGCAGAGTATGTTTTATTTCCTCAATTAGGTTGTAAACTGTTGAAAGTCAAAACCATTATCTTATACTTCTTTACTTGCCTCCTACCCCCAATCCATCCCCACCCCTTAAATCGAGAAGGTGCTCAAAAAATACATGCTGATAAAACAGCTTTAAGGATAGGGAGTGACACTCTTAGTATAAATTGACAGAGTCTGTAACTGGAGGAAAATGATCATTCTCAGATATAACATATGGTTAACAGATTTTGAACATTATACTGAAAAATACAAATAACCAAAACAACTACAGAGGGCAAGTCTAGTTTCTATTGTTGGTAATGATGTACTTTTAGAGCCAGATTTACTGAAGGATAATTTGCATACAGTAAATTATGTTTATTTATAAATTATATATACCCTTTCTTGTTGTTTAGGTCTGGTCTAAGAATTTTGACAAATAGTCATTTTATAGTCATTTAACCACAACAGCTGAGGTATAGATTATTTACATCACCCCCAAAATTCTCCTGTGTCCTTTTGCACTAAATCCCTTTCCTGTACCCCCAGCCCCTGGCAACCACTGATTTGGTTTGTGTCCCTATAACTCTCCTTTCCCAAAATATTATATGGAATCATGTGGTCAGTGGCCTTTTGTATCTGGCATCTTTCTCTTAGCATAATGCTTTTGAGATTTATTCATATAGTTGAATGTATCAGTAGTTAATTCCTTTTTATTACTATTATTCATTGTTTGAGTGTAACATTTATTTAGCCATCCACCAATAGGATATTTTTGTTTATTCCCAGCTTTTGGACACTTGTCTAGAGGTTTTCCAGGGACATATAGTTTCAATTCTTTTGGGTAAATACCTAGGAAGGGGATGAATGGATTATATGCTAAGTGTCTCTATAATTAATTGCCAGACTGTTTTCCATAGTGGCTATACCAGTTTGCATTCTATCAGGAATACAAGAGAGTTCCAGTTGCTAGTATCCTTATCAGCACTTCCTATTGTCAGCTTTTTTACATTTGGCCATTCTAATAGTTCAGTGATAACTGAAAGACAAATAAGGAACCTACACAGGTTCACCCATCTAAGAAACATTTATTCAGGGTTACTCAGTACCAGGATTGAGCTTTGGCTGGGTTGGTAGACACCTTTAGAAGTTTGTGTCAGGAATGTGAATATGCGTAGAACACATAGCACAGCTCCTTATCTCCAGGTCCTCAGAATCAAGTAAGAAGGACATGAAAGCCAGTATTTGTAAGAGTACATTTAAATGGCACTTTGGAAGTCTGGATTGGAAACTTTTTTATTCTCTCTGGAAGGAAGAAAAAGGCTGTCTTCTGAGCCAAGTCTCCTTTCCTCAAAATTGATGATGAGCTCCAAAGAGCTACCCTTGGACTAAGAGCAGGAATATTTTGTTTTAAAATGCCAGTGCTGGAAGTGGATTTGGCCCAATGGATAGGGCGTCTGCCTACCACATGGAAGGTTCGTGGTTCAAACCCCGGGCCTCCTGACCCATGTGATGAGCTGGCCCACGCGCAGTGCCGATGTTCGCAAGGAGTGCTGTGCCACACAGGGCTGTCCTCCGTGTAGGGGAGCCCCACACGCAAGGAGTGCGTCCCACAAGGAAAGCCGCCCAGTGAGAAAAAAGTGCAGCCTGCCCAGGAATGGTGCTGCATACAGGGAGAGCTGACACAGCAAGATGACACAACAAAAAGAGACACAGATTCCCACAGAAGAACACACAGCAAATGGACACAGAGAGCAGACAACTGAGGGGGGGGCAGGGACGGGGGAAGGTGAGAGAAATTTTTTAAAAAATCTTAAAAAAAAAAAGTCAGTGCTGGGAGTGGATGAGACTCAAGCGTTGAATCCCTGCTTCCCACATGGGAGGCCCAGGTTTGGTGCCTGGTGCCTCCTAACAACAAAAAAACAAACAACAAGCAAAACAAATGAAAAAAAAAACAACTCAGGGAAGCTCATGTGGCTCAGTGGTTGAGTGCTGGCCTCCCACATACAGGGTCCCAGATTAGATCCCTGGTCCCGGTGTACCTAAAAAAAAAAAAAAAGAGAGTTGAAGAAATGTGGATCTGAAGTTCCAACCTCAAATAAACACTGTCTGTGGAGGTATTGCACAAAGTGGCCCATCAAGTCCAGGGCAGTAAAAGGTATTTCTGGAAAGGAAGGTAGCTGGGGCCAGGAAAGAGCAGAAGGAAAAAGAATTTGAGAGGTAAGGAAAGAGCACTGGACTGGTTGGAAATCTGAGCCCCTGGATCCACATCCAGGTGTTCCCTAATTGTGCAAACCTGCAAAGCCAAACTCTCACAGGCCCCACATCTCCTCTCATATATAAAACAGGTGTGACACTTTGTGTACCATTGGGAGAGAGGATTCTGGGAAGAAGGACAATGGCAAAGGCCAGAGAAAAGAGAACACAAGTGAGGGGACTGCAGTACAGATGACAAAGGGCACTTAAGGTCCAAATAGACTGTTAAGAGCAAATAAGAAAAATCCAACTAGAGATGGGTGTGTGCTAGGAATCCAAAGAGCAGAAAAGGCAGGGAGATTTTCAGCAAGAAGACAGACCACAGGGACCAAGGATTTGGGAACATTTATTTATTCATTCAACAAATTGTTATTGAACAGGTGATATTTTGGGAAAGATTCAAGGAGGCAGGCTCATGTTTAGCATGAAATTAGTCTGTGGTGGATATTGACTGGGGGTACCAGCATGGGTAAGAGGTCACCACTTGAGGGCATGGGACACCAAGCTGGCATTCTGTAACCATTCATTTAACAAATATTTGTTGAGCAACTACCATGTTCCAGACACCTGGGATAAAGACAAATTTCCCTGCCCTTCTACAGCTTCTGTTCTAGTGAGGGGAAAAAAGGAACTGAGTAAGTAAGAAAACACACATGTTAAGTAAAATAAAAGGGCCACCTGCTTTGGGCATTGTGGGGTGTGGTTTTCCAAAAGACAAAAACATTTGACCTGCAGTGGCTTTCTGAGAAAATGGAAGGCACTCCACATTATTGGAAACAATCAACACTTGGTGATAAACAAATTTAGGTTCAATAGAGATAGTTTATCAGAATGGAGAAGTATATCATACTAATCAATATATATCTGCTCCCCACTTTGTAAGTCTTACCCTCTTAAGTAAAATGGAAATCAGAACATTTCCTCACTTGCTTTATGTTTGCTCTATACAAGCTCTTCTTTTTTACCCCTCCGCAGTGCCCCCTTCTATTTTTTCAATGGGATGCTGCTCTGTTCTTGAATGGCTCAATAAAACTGTGAGATTACAAAATGCATGAAAAGCTTTTCTCCAACAATAGCATGTTAGTGATAATGCTAAAGAGAAAAACAAAGGGGAGGGAGTTGAAATTTTCAATCATATGGCCACTGAGATGATGATGTGTGGATATAGGAAGAGGAAGGAAGAAGAGACAGAAGGATATTGGATACACTATTTCAGAAACAGCAAGTTATGTGAGTAGGGAGAGTGGCCAGGGTTCAAGGGAAGAAAACAAGGGGGGGGAGATTAGTTCAAAATGTGACCTGCCCAGCACATTCTCCCATTCCTATGCTCACCTCCCTATCTTCTCAGCAATTATTGAACTCGTTCTTGGCTGAGGCTGAAGATACTGTAGTGGATAAGACACTTGTGTTCCAATGATCAGAACTAGGACAAAAGGTCAAGATCCAACTGGCAGCGTGAGTGAATGATGCTGTATCAGACAAGACTAGACCAGAGCTTCTTTAATCCCTCTGCCTTTGAACACATCAATCTTGAAGAAGCCAGCCTGGCTTGAGGCCAACTGGTGGGTCTCCACAAAGGGCAGAGGAAAGCTGTAGAGAAGGGAAGCCAGGCATAATGAACGTAAAGAATATATACTTGTACCAGGAAATACATGCACATGATTCAAAATTTCAAATAATTAAAAGGCACTGTAGATTTTTAAGTTGCCAAGAATTTTAGGCATTGCTAGTATGACCTCATCATTTTACAGACAAATCTCAAGAGATTGAGAAAGTGACAGAGGAGAAACAGAGCTCTTGCCTCTCTGGCCAGGGCACTTTCTATTACATTACAACCTATTTTTAAACCCATCAAGAGCTTCATAATAAGGTTATAGAGGAAGCAAACCAATATTTTAAGTTATACTTTAACTTCACTTTTGACTAAATGAGTAATAGTCATTGTACTGGCACAGGCAGAAAAATTTCAGAGCTAGAGATCAATCTCTGCAGGGCCAGTTACACTGGGAGGAGATTCCTGTGGCACTACAGTGAGTGACAGTACTACTCAGATTGAAAGAACAGGAGAAGAGCTCCCAAATTTAGTCCTTGGCAGATTAACGTCTTTCCTTTGGTTGGTGCCAGCAGAGTGGAATCGAAATCTTTCAACATCAGGATGGAGATGTTGTACCCCAATTCTTAATCAAGACAACTGTTGAGTCAGACAACATGTAATGTAGGTTATTGACCTTCAGTGTAACATTAATGTGGGTCCAGTACAATAAGCTCTTCTCTAAAGAATAAAAAATAAGACAAGGTTAAAAATAAAAAGCACATGGGGGTGGGGGGGATCAAATGGAAGCTCCAAAGAATATTTACCAAACTTTTGAAATAGATCTCTAGAGAAAAATATTAAGAATATATTATAATTAAAATTTTAAAAAGAATGAATTAAATATGTAGGGAAGAACCCATTTTCTCAAAGTAAGAAAACCAGAACTCAGTCACATTTCAAAGTCTTTATCTTGCAGAAGATCTTAAATCTTGAATGCAGCAAAGTAAAATACAGCCTCTGGAAAAACAATTAAGAATTCAAGTTCATAGAACCAGCTTTCGGAACAGTAATTTTCTATTGATTTGCAATTTGGTCTTGAGTTTGACCTGTGGCCTTCATGTCATGATAATTTGGGTCACTCTGAATATGCCATCCCTTGAACAAGGGTCCTTACTAACTTAAAATAAAATAAGTTGCCTATTTGCCATTCTTCTATTTGCATTACAGAATGTGGGAATAAATTCACAACTATTAAAACATTTCCATTAAGCAGTCAGATCGAGGCAGTGAAGGACATTTATCTAGTAGGTTTAAAAAGATGTTTCATTTTTGCCATTTTGGATCTAAAAATGGCAGAACACAGTTTTTATCTTTGACAGTCACAATAGAGACCAGAATTGTCCCCTGGCTATGGCATCTAAAACAGTCATATAAACTGAAATTACAATTTAGTTTAAAAAAGAAAAAAGAATAAATTTAGAAAAGTTTGTACTAGGCCTAAAAACATTGTTTTCTTTGTTTCTCTTTACTTTCTTTCTTAAAAGGAAAATGAATAATTTTCAAGTTTGATTCATGGAGAGGGCTTGCATTTGAAATTAAGTCACCAAAAACTTTGGTGATCAAGCTGTTTAGATCCTTCATTCCACCTTGCATCTTAAGCTATATTTAAAATTATTATTATTTAGGAGGTAGCAGGGGTTGAGCCCACTAAGCTACATTCACTCTCCTAAAATTATTAATGTATTGTCCTGATATAGGGAAATAACAGTCCTGCTGAGCACTATACCATGTGCCTGAGATGTCTGGAAGTCCTGACATAGGAGAAACAAGTGAAGGAACTTGAAAGTGAAGGAAGGGTTGCGGGGGCTGGGGGAGCCAAAGGACGACTTAGGGATATCTTAGTAGACACTTTGGGGTTTCGAGCCTGCTGTTTTCACTGCCTCTAGGATGTTCCTTCCCTTATTTCCATCGGTTGAAATTCTCATTCTCCAAAGCCAGACTGAAAGGGCATGTACTGCTTTAAGTTTCTAGCTAGAGCCTCCTAAGTAGGATCCATCTCCCTAGTCAGAACTCCTATAGTACTTGCTGCCACTTCTCAATTCTTGTGAAAACGCGATTTATCTATCAGGTTAGGCAGAACCTTGAATGCCACCCTAAGGGGTTGAAATTTTAGTTTGTAGTCGATGGGGAGAGATTAAATCTCAGGACAGGTCTGACGTAGGACCCATGTTTTAGTAAAGTATCAAAGGCAGACTAAGAAGGTATTTCATGTGAAAAGGGAAAGGTGTGCATGAAGTTCCTACCCCCTTCTCTCCTTTTAAAAAACATATTACTATGTGCCAGCCATTGTGCACGGTTATCCCACTTTACAGAGGAGGAAACTGAGGTGACTCTCGGACACGTGGTCACCCGGCAGTCTCCATTTCCTCATCACCCCTTCAATTCTTTACTCTCTGTGATCTGGTTTCTTTTCCTCCTTTGAAATCTTGCTTTCAGATCTCAGCAACGGCCTGCCACCAGCAAGTCTGGAGACTTGTCCCTCCACCTCGTTTTCATTAACTTGTTCTGAGCCTTTAAACGCCGCAGTCCAAGACCTCCTTCCTGAGACGTTTTTTTTCTTCCTACTCAAACTGATTCCATTGCCCGCGCTTATAATTTGAAATTTGAAGTGCTTTTTTTAATCGTAGAAACTTAAAACTAAGTCTAAGTAGTTAAGGGTGGGGAAGGGTGGACACTTGAAGAGATTTTGAAGGGTATTGCCTGGAGCTTTAGACGTAAGAGGCCGGTGACAATAGGTTTAAAGAAAACAGTAAAAGCCCGCAGATTTTTCTTTTAACAGCTCGGTTCTCTTGCAGTCACGCCAGATCTGGGACTAACATTTCCGTAGTTTGTTTATAAAAGAAATAAATAAAGGGAGCGGGGCCCACCTCTTCTCAGACCCGAGGGTAAGAGTGAGGGGCCTGGCGGATTAGTTGCGGACGCCCCCGTACGCCTCACCATCTTCAGCGGCAACTGAGAACAGGGCACCCCAACTCGCCCAGGGGCGGGGCGTACCAGGCGGCCACGCGCGCGGGCGGCGAGAGGGCGTGTCCGGCGGGCGCGCGCGAGCGGCGGAGGGGGCGTGTCCGGCGGGCGGCGGCGGCGGCGCGGGCCGGGTGCGCGGCGGAGCCTCCTGTGCTGGAATGTGCGGCTCCCGCGAGCTCGCGGCGCAGCAACAGAGCAAGCGCCGCCGAGGCCCCGGGCCCGAGACCCCGGCGGCGGCGGCGGCCGGGACGGCTCGGCGAGGGCCAGCGGCCTGAGTACCCTCTGTAGCTCCACTCCTGGGCCTTCGCGGGCCTCGACCGCCCCATCGCCCAACTTTTCCACCCTCCCACTCCCCTCCCCCGAAACTCCAGCAACAAAGAAAAGTAGTCTTGGGGAAGGAGCGGAGACGCCGGGTCGCCCGCCCGGCCTCGCGGAGAAACGCCGGTAAGCGCGACGCGGGGCTGGAGGCTCGGCAGGGGTGGGGGAGGGCCGGCCCGGCGGCGACGGCAGCCGAGCGGCGGGAGGGGGAGGGCGTGGAAGGACGCGGAGAGCGAGGCGCTGTCCAGGGCTGATTTGCAGATACTGTGGCTCCGGCGGCGGCTGCCGCGCGGGCGGGGGCGGGGGCGGGTGGCCGCGCGGGGTCGAGTTACACCGCCGTGGCCCGAGGGTCTGGGCCGGGGGCGTCCGTGGAGAGCGGCGCGTCGCCGGGACCCCCTCCCCAGGCCAGTCGGAGCCCCTGCCTCTTTGCGGGCCCGAAAGTCCTCCGAGTCTGGTCCTGAGATCGCGGAGTGGAGCTGCTCGGTTCCCTAGTCCTGAAACTTCCTCGTCGTCGTCCTCCCGTTTCCAGGTCGCCCGCCGCAGCCCGCGCCTGCCCGAGGCCCTCCCGTCCCCCCTCCGCCCGGCCTCTCCACTTCGCCGGAAGGCGCCTTTGAGTGCGGTCGGGCGGGTTGAGTCAGCCCCGGGGCCCGGGCGGTTCCGCCAACGGGGCTGGACAGCGATTTCTGCGCTGATGCCACCGCGGCCCTCGGCTCCCAGCCGCCCCGCCGCCCGACCTGGCGGGGTTGGGGTGCGCGTCCCACCAGATGCGTAGGGAGTGAAGTTCGCAAACTTCCGGGGCGCGCGGGCTGCGGCCGGCGCGCGTGGGAGGCCCTCTTGGCGGTTGGGGCCCGACGCCGCCGGAGGGCACCCGGGGAGCCTCACCGGTTCTCCTCCGAGGGCGAGTTCGGGGGCGGTCAGACGAGCAGGGACGCCAGCGTTCCGGTAACTTTACTTCTTCCTAGACTCGGGCCCGTAGGCCGGGGAGGGGCTTGCCTGGACTTGGGAAAGTCTTGGTCTGGTTCAACGGCGCACCGAGTTTGTTCTCCCCCACTTAAGAGTTGGGGGGCCCCGGGAAAAGATTCAGTGCGCGTGTTGGGGTAGCTCCCGCGAGTGGGTGTGTAGATGTGTGCAGCGAGCGGGCCGAGCAGAGAGGAAGCAAGAGCGCCGGAGTTTGCAAAGAGCTGCTTTGTGTTTGGTATTTTGAGAAAATGGCCGAATGCCTATTTCAGTCAGGAATGCCGCCGCCGAGGCAGGCGCTGGTGGCAGCAGCACGTAGGAATTCGTGCAACACTGCGCTTTCGGGTTATGCTTGGACAGCCTTCGCGACAGAATTGCTAAAATTACTTTAGTAGGGGTGGTAGTAGGTTTGGGGGAGTTAGGAAAGTCGATGTTTGTGTAAAATCAGGAGTAGCCTGGGCTGTTAAACCCTGGGAAAGCTTTTGCGGTCGATTTGTTTTCTGTGTTGGCATTTTGATTCCAACTTTGCATGGTACATATTGCCAAATCGGTTTGCGTTTATAAACGGGTGAAACCGATTACTTTTTGCGTTTTGGGTTTAACTTTAGTTTTTAGCGCTACCTGTCAGTTTGCCTTCTCTAACCTGTAAGGGAATACTTAGTTTGAGAAAAGTACCTTTTAAATGTGAAAGTAACGTAGGCAAGACCATTTAAAAAGCCAACATGTTTTCAAGAGGTGTTCTTGTAATGGCTTCCTTCTAGGCAAGTAGGCCAAGTTGAGCATTGGGCACAGTGCAAAAAAAGTTGCCGATTGTAGAGGCGAGTTGTACGTTTATTTTATTAGGGGGCTTGGAAGGTTAATTTTAAATTTTCATTTGTGAAGTTTCAAATATGCCAAGCTTCCTTTTTCACAGGAAAAAAGGTTCCGTGATTTTTTTCCCCTTTAAAACCAGTGGAGTCATCGAAAAATTAAGATAGTGTAAGTGGTTCTTTTTCACAATAGTTTGTTTTTCTGGAGTTAGTTGAATTCATCTGAAATTCAATTAAGTTGACCGATTATTACATCCCTCTACGTTCCAGATGTGTTTGTATACACAAATAAATCCAGTATGCCTTGGATTTCTTGGCTTTCTGATCCAGACCAGTGAACTGTGAAAGGAGAATAGGACAGCAGTTTGCTATTCTTGTATTGAATTTTTTTTTGCAGTGGTACCGGGAATTGAACCCGGAATCTAGTACATGGGATGCAGGTCTTCAACCACTGAGTTGGACCTGATCTTCACGTACTGAATTTTAAAAATAATTTTAATTAATTTTAAAAGTGAAGGTTATTTTTCCCCACCAGAATTAAAAGTGCTTAAGGGAAAGCATTCCAATCAAATATAAATTTAATCACGTTGATAAACTTAGTTGCCAGAGTAACCAATACAGTTGATTTAAAAACCTTTTTTAGGGGTAATAGAAGTTTTTGTAGACTGCAGTAAAAGAGAATTTGGAATTGCAAAAATAATTTAAAGGGCTGTATTTAGTAGTGAGGCTCAGTGAGCTTTAAAGATTACATTGGGAAAGGTTTGTTTTTTTTTTTAAATCAATGAAGAATTACATTGATGCTTTGGTTTTAAGACATTTAAAATTGCATTTAAATTGGTGCTCTTGTGTTTGTTTTGTTTTGCTCCCCAGAATACAGATATGGCCACCCAGGTAATGGGACAATCTTCTGGAGGAGGAGGGCTGTTCACCAGCAGTGCCAACATTGGCATGGCCTTGCCTAATGACATGTATGACTTGCATGACCTCTCCAAAGCTGAACTGGCCGCCCCTCAGCTTATCATGTTGGCAAATGTGGCCTTGACTGGGGAAGTGAAT
This sequence comes from Dasypus novemcinctus, assembly GCF_030445035.2. Taxonomy (NCBI): domain Eukaryota; kingdom Metazoa; phylum Chordata; class Mammalia; order Cingulata; family Dasypodidae; genus Dasypus; species Dasypus novemcinctus. The sequence goes on along the minus strand of NC_080673.1, from coordinate 150,775,165 downwards.
GGCAGTTGCTGTGATTATTTAGTTGGTGAAGAAAGACAGATGGCAGAATTGATGCCTGTTGGAGATAACAACTTTTCAGATAGTGATGGAGAAGGGCTTGAAGAGTCTCCTGAAATAAAAGGCGAACCTAATGGAATGGGAAACTTGGAACTGGGAAGTTTGGAACTCAGTGTTATAGAACCACAGCCTGTTTTTGAGGTATCATCTGCCACAGAAATTTATAGCTCAAATAAAGATCTTCCTACTGAAATACCTGGAGCAGAGGACAAATGCAAGAACTTGAAGACAAAACCTTTTCGCTGTAAGCCATGCCAGTATGAAGCAGAATCGGAAGAACAATTTGTGCATCATATTAGAGTTCACAGTGCCAAGAAATTTTTTGTGGAAGAAAGTGCAGAGAAGCAAGCAAAAGCCAGGGAATCTGGTTCTTCAACTGCGGAAGAGGGAGATTTCTCCAAAGGCCCCATTCGTTGTGACCGCTGTGGCTACAATACCAACCGATATGATCACTATACTGCACATCTAAAACACCACTCCAGAGCTGGGGATAATGAACGAGTCTATAAGTGCATTATTTGTACATATACCACAGTAAGCGAGTATCACTGGAGGAAACACTTGAGAAACCATTTTCCTAGGAAAGTATACACATGTGGAAAATGCAACTATTTTTCAGACAGAAAAAACAACTATGTTCAGCATGTTAGAACTCACACAGGTAAGAGGAGCTTTCTAGTCCATAAGTTCAACCCTATCAAAAAACTGAAACTTTAAAAATATATAAACAATTTCAACAAGCTCAGAAATAGAATACCAGCATTACCTATTACTTATTATCCTTAGTTTGTTACATGTCACATGTTGGTGCTTTTTGGGTAAATGTTTTACCTACTCAATTTAAAGAATAATGCTTTGAGGGATACTTCACATAGCATTACAGTTCACCCATTTAAAGTGTACAATTCAGTGTTGTGTGTGGTATACTCACAACTTTACATCCATTACCACAGTCTATTTTAGGACGTTTTCATCACCCCAAAAAGAAATCTGTATCCATTATCAGTCACTCCCAATTTCCTCCCACCACCCTTTTATTTACTCAATTTTAAAATGTTTCTCACATAGTTTTTATAAAAGGGGCCTCATTTTTTCAAAGAAATGTTACTACTGGTACTTAACTGTCACATTTTACATTTTCCTGGTGAGAATTGGTACCTTCAAGGCCTGATTACTGGTCTTAACAAAATGAATAAGAGCGTAATCTAGCATACTGTACTCTGGATCATAAGTGAAAAGGCACAGAGGGATACTCTTGGTATCAGGTCCCCTTTGCAGGAATTGGCACTTTGTAGGACAGGACCCCAGACCTAAGTGCGGAAAATTGGGGAGGGGAATTGCTTTACGTGGTAGAATTAAACACATACCTTTGATGGGGAAATGCCATTACAAGAAAGATCTCTACAGCAAGATTTCCAAGCCTTTGCAGATGGCTCTTGTATTTAAAGTAATATTTCACTTTGAAATCTAGTTTGGTAAAAGAGTTTGCACAGTTCCTTTGAAATTTGTTATAACCTGTGATTGTCTCCATGAAACCATTTAATTTCAAAAGTTAAAACATTACAAAATGCATTGCATAGATAGGGAAAGTTACTTGTGAGTCCTAACCTATGTAAATATTTTACCAGTTTGACTTAGACCAACTGTACACTACACTAACTTCACCTACAATATTTTGAAGCAAATCCCAGAAACCATTTGTGCTTCATCATAAATACTTCATATACATTTACCAGTTTTAAAAACCTTGATGCCTAATTATTTTAGAGTTGTCAATAACGTAGAATATTCTAGTAACTGATACATGATAAAATGCTCAACTTTACACTTTGTTGAATCTTTACAAATGTGTATACATTTATGTATAACTACCCAAGTCAAAAATAATTGATTTTTACAGCACCTCAGTGTCTTTTTGTCTTATTAAATTTTGATTTTTTTTCAGTTGTATTTGATAACCTCAGCTTTTGAGTTACTGAACAATGTAACAATTTCCCCAGAAAACTAAATAGTTTCAGTAATATTTAAATTTGTAGATTTAAAATCTAGAAGGAAATTTAGAAGGAAAAAATAGAAAATGCTGAAAATGAGCAAAATAGAATTTTGTGTGTATTTCTAATTTTGTATATAGAGGTTTTTGAAAATAGTGGTTCTACTTTTTGTGATTTCTTTAATTTGTTTTTGTGTTTTGTTAGTGATTTATTTTCATCTAATTAGTCATGGTGACTACTGTTATATGTACTTTATACCATCAGTTACTTAAGTTAGTCCCCACATTAAGGTTGACCTGGGTTAGGATTATATAGTGAACATTGGTTAATGGGTATCTTCACATTTTAGCGTTAAACCTTAGTCTCTAATGCAATTTAAAAAGTTTTTCCCTGGCTTTACCCTATTTTTTTTTTGAAATTTTTATTTTTTAAAGTAAACTTTATTTCAAATTAAAAAAATAACAGACCAAATAACAGCTGTACAAGTTATGGAAGCATTACTCCAAAAATTCTGTCCAGGCACTTTTATTACATCTAATCTTAGAAACAAATTCAGTTTCGTTGTTGTTGTTTACATTTAGCATTGATATAGTACTCTTTGCTTTTGCTACACAAATATTACATTTTTATTTTTGACTTTAGTCCATAAATTACATTAGTTATATTCCTCCTGTGATATCACCATATTAACACCTTGTAGAAGAACATTCCTATACCTATACTATCAACCGTAATCCCCATCCACTGCCAAAATCAGTTTTTCAGTCCCCAGATTATCCTCCAGCTGTCCTCCAACTAACATTAACCTTCCTAGACTATCCATTTCAGCCACAATCATATCCATAAGTCAGCAGTGTTTGTTACACTCATTATAATGTGCTACCATCCACTCCATCTGTTACCACTTATTTACAGCTGACCTTAGTAAGCATTCTACATATATCCAGGATCCAATCCCTTTAAAAAAAAAAAAAAAAGATTTATTTCTTTATTTCTCTCCCCTTCCCCCACCCCACCCCGGTTGTCTGTTCTCTGTGTCTATTTGCTGCGTCGTCTTTGTCTGCTTCTGTTGTTGTCAGCAGCACGGGAATCTGTGTTTCTTTTTACTGCGTCTTGTTGTTGTATCAGCTCTCCCTGTGTGAGGCACCGTTCCGGGGCAGGCTGTGCTTCCTTTCGCGCTGGGCGGCTCTCCTTACGGGGTGCACTCCTTGTGTGTGGGGCTCCCCTACGTAGGGGACACCCCTGCGTGGCACAGCACTCTTTGCGCGCATCATCCCTGTGCATGGGCCAGCTCCACAGGTCAAGGAGGCTGGGAGGGTTTGTACCGCGGACCTCCCATGAGGTAGACGGACACCCTAACCACTGGGCCAAGTTGGCCGCCAAATCCCTCTTCTCAAACTGCATTCTGTCTCCTACCAACCTACATTCCATAGTCCAAGTCCATAAGTCTACTCATCGTATTTAAGTTTATACCAGTGAGGTCATGCTGTAGGTGCCTTTTTTTTTTTTTTTAAAGATCATTTCTTTCTCTCCTTTTCTCCCCCGTTGTCTGTTCTGTGTTCATTCAATGTGTTCAGTGTCCACTTGCATTATCTGGTGGCACTGGGAGACTGTGTCTCTTTTTTTGTTGCATCATCTTGCTATGTCAACCCTCCGTGTGTGTGGTGCCACTCCTGGGTGGGCTGCGCTTTTTTCATGCAGGGCGGCTCTCCTTGCGGGGCACACTCCTTGCACATGGAGCACCTCTACACGAGGGTGCCGGGTATGGCATGGCACTCCTTTGTGTGCGGCAGCACTGCGTGTGGACCAGCTTACCAACACGGGTCAGGAGGCCCTAGAGTTTAAACCCTGGACCCTCCATATGGTAAATGGACACTCTATCAGTTGAGCCACGTCCTCTTCCCTGTCTTTTGTGTCTGGTTTATTTCACTCAACATAATGTCCTCAAGCTTCCTCCATGATGACGTGCTTTCCCAATTCATTTCTTCTACGTGTATACCACATTTGTTTATCCATTAATTGGTTGACGGACACTTAAGTTGTTTCCACCTTTTAGCAATTGTGAATAATGCTGCAGTTATCAGTGTGCAAATATCTGTTCAGGTCCTTTCTTTCAGTTCTCAATATATTCCTAATAGGATAGCAGGTCATATGGCAGTTCTATATTTAGCTTCCTGGAGAACCGCCAAACCATCTTCCACAGGGGCTGCACCATTTTATATTCCCACCAGTAGTGAGGGAATGTTCCTGTTACTCCAGATACTCTCCAGCACTAGTAGTTGCTTTTTTAATAATGACCATTCTCTATGGCGTGAAATGATACCTCATTGTAGTTTTGATCTGTGTGATGTTGAGCATCTTTTCATGTGCCTTTTGGCAATTAGTACTTCCTCCTTGGAAAAATTTCTGTCTTTTGCCCATTTTTTAAATTGGTTTGCTTGTCTTTTGGTCATTAGGTTGTGTGATCTCTGTATAACATGGAAATGAAACCCTTGTCGGATATGTGGTTTCTGAAGATTTTTTTCCCTTTGAGTTGGCTGCCTTTTCACATTCTGACAAAATGGTTTGAAACACATTTAATTTTAGGAAGTTCCATTCATTTTTTCCCCCCCCTTTCACTTCTGTTGTATTAGGTGTAAGATCCAAGCAACTACCACCTACAAAGATCTTAAAGATGTTTCCCTACGCTTGCTTCTAGGTTTATGGTTCTAGTTTTTATATTTAGGTCCCTGATCCATTTTGAGTTAATTTTTTATAAGGTGTGAGATCTTTTTCTTTTAGATATATATATCCAGTTTTCCCTGCACTATTTGTTAAATAAGTTATCCTGACCCAGCTGAGTGGGGTTCGCAGCCTTGTCAAAAATCACTTACCATAAATGTGAGTCTATATCTGAACTCTTGATTCAATTCTTTTGGTCAATCTGTCCATCCTTATGCCAGTATGATACTGTTTTTACCATTGTAGTTAGATAAATCCAGAAGTAAGAGTCCTCCAATTTTGTTCTTCTTATTTTAAGATTTGTTTTGGTTATTCAATGGCCCTTACCTTTCCAGATAATTTTTGTAATTGGTTTTTCTTATTTACAGAGTAGGTTGTTGGAATTTCTATCAGTATTGCTTTAAATATCATTAAGGGTTGGAAGAATAACTATCATTAAGATTTATCATTAAGAATTGGCATCTATTCAAAAAAAATAAAAATAAATTAAAAATGAAGGTCAGCAATTCAAAAAAAAAAAAAAAAGAATTGGCATCTTAATGATAGTTATTCTTCCGTTTATTTAGGTCATCTTTGATTTCTTTTATCAATGTTTTATAGTTTTCTGAATACAGGTCCTTTATTTCTTTAGTTATGTTTATTACTAACATTCTTTTAGTTGCTCTTTACATGGAGTTTTTTTTCTGACTTCCTCAGATTGCCGAGATATCTTTTTATTGCCTAATTGCTCTACCTAGAACTTCTAGCACAATATTGAACAAGACATCCTTGTCTTTTTCCTGGTCTCAGCAGGAAAGATTTCATTCTTTCAATATTGAGTACAGTGTTAGCTATGGGTTTTTCATATATACACTTTACCCTAGTGAGAGTTTCCTTCTAGTCCCATCTTTCAGAGAGTTTTTTTTTTTTTAAGATTTATATTATTTATTTACCCCCCTCACACAAACACACACATTGTTTGCAGTTGCTGTTTGCTTTCTGTGTCCATTTGCTGTGTGCTCTCTGGGTTTTCTCTTTAGGAGGTACCGGGAACCAAACCTGGGACCTCTCATATGGGAGAGAGGCGCTCAATCACTTGAGCCACATAAGCTTCCTGGTTGGTTTTGTCTCTCATTGTCATTCCTCTGTGTCATCTTGTTGCGCCAGCTCTCCTTGTCCAGGAGGCCCTCGGAATTGACCCCGGGACCTCTCAGGTGTTAGGTGGGAGCCCATTTGCTTGAGCCACATCTGCTTCCACCACCACCCCCCCCCCCAGCCTTTTTTTTTTTTTTTTTTTTTAAGGAATTTGTCCCACAGTTTTGAAAGCTAGAAGTTCAACATCAAGGTTTTGGCAGGGTTTGCTTTCTCCCCAAAGTTTCCTGGAAATGGTGATTTCTCTCCTTGTGTATGCTCTGGTTTGTGTGATCTCATAGTTGTGTATTTGTCAATTCAGTAATTATTAGAGCATTTTCATTCTAATAATAATAATTAAAAAACAACTCATCTAAATCCCTCTATGCTTCTCCTGCCATATATAGCTGTTATTCCATTTGTCCCTAGTTTATTTATATTTATATTATGTATAGATGGAGTCAAGTAATATGTAGTACCTTGTATCTAGTTTCTTTCACTTAGTATGTCTTTTTTTTTACCCTTGCTGGAACACTTTTTCTTTTTTAAGATTTATTTTATTTATTTCTCTTCCCCCTCCCCCCACCATCTGGTCTCTGTGTCTGCTTGTATTCTCATTAGGCAGCTCCAGGAACTGATCCTGGGACCTTCCAGAGTGGGAGAGAGGGAGTTATTCTCTTTTTTATTTATTTTTCTAAATTTTTTCTTTTTTTTTTCAAAGAGGACATTGGATTACAGGGGTAGACAAGGTTAGGTGCCTATAAAGATGGCACCCAATTGGTGGGGGACAGTATATATATTTATATATATTTTTAAAATCATTTATTTTCAAAGAGAAATTGTAATAGGTAACAGTATTAGGCACTTGGTAGGGAGTTATTCTCTTGTGTCACCTCAGATCCCTGATCTACTGCGTCTCTTATTGTTTCTCCTCTGTGTCTCTTTTTGTTGCGTCATCTTGCTGCGCCAGCTTGCCTTTACCAGGGGGCCCTGGGCATTGAACCCTGGACTTCTATACGGTAGACAGGAGCCCAATTGCTTGAGTCACATCCTCTACCCACTGGAGGATTATTGATATGTTAGTATATACTTCTGCTTATAGTTTGCTTTGGTTGTATTTTTGTTAAGTTTCAAAGGAGAAGAGAACAGTCTTAGATATCTAATATTATATATATTCATATTTTACTTGAGTTTCATTAAGCTATGCAGTAGTACCATGTTAGGTATTTTAGCTTTCCCTCTAGTAATATACATGAACTTAGGGGAGCAGATGTGGCTTAAGCAGTTGAGTGCCTGCTTCCCACCTGGGAGGTTCTGAGTTCAGTCCCCAGCCCCAGTTCCTCAAAAAACAAAACAAAACAAAAAACCATGAATTTAGACTTTTCCTTTTAACCACTGACATACCCTTGTAATAGCACTACTAGTTACAAACATGTTGTACTTTCACCTTTTCTATTCATTTCCAAAGATTAACAAACAACTTTTTTACCAATTCTGCTCAGCTGTCCATTCACTAACCTCATTCTACCTTCTGGTGACCCATATTGTAGTTATTAGCTCCATGGCTTTACACAATATGTTTAGTTCATAATAGAGCGATCATGTAGTATTTGTCCTTTTGTGTCTGGCTTGTTTCACCCAACACAGTGTCCTGCACGTTCATCCATGTTGTCATGCGTCATGACTTCATTTCTTCTTACAGCTGCGTAATCTATTGTGTGTAGACACCAGAGTTTATTTATCCTTTAGTCAGTTGATGGACACTTGTGTTGTTTGAATCTTTTGGTAATTGTGAATAACACCACTGTGAACATCAGTGTGCAGGTGTCTGTTTGTGTCACTGCTCTCAGTGTTTATGGAGTGGTATTGCTGGCTCACATGGGAAATCTATGTTCAACTTTCCTAGGAACTGCCAAACATTCCTCCGCAGTGGTTGTACCGTTTTGCATTCCCACCAACAGTGAATAAGCATTCCTGTCTCTCTACATCCTCTCCAACACTTGAAAGTTTTTGTCTTTTTGATAGTGGCCATTCTTATAGGTGTGAAATGATATCTCATTGTAGCTTTGATTTGAATTTCCCTGATAACTAGTGATGTTAACATTTTTTTCATGTGTTTTCCCTGTTTGTATTTCTTTGAACAGATATCTGTTCAAGTATTTTCCCCATTTTTAATCGGGTTCTTTGTCTTTTTATTGTTGAATTGTAGTACCTCTCTTTATATATCATAGTTATTAAACGCTTAACAGATGTGTTGGGTAATTTTCCCTCCTTTCCTTTTTTTTTTAAGACTTCTTTATTTACTTATCTTCTCCAAGAACCAGCTTTTGGTTCTTTCTTTTTTTTTTGTTCTCAATTTCATTTATTTCTGTTCTACTCATTATTTCTTTCCTTCTGCTTGCTTTGGGATTGGTTTGCTTTTTTTTTTCTTTCCTTGTTCCTCCTGGTGTACAGTTTAGGTCTTTGATTTTAGCTCTTTTTTTTTTAGTATAGGAGGTGAGGGCTATAAATTTGCCTCTCAGCAGTGCCGTTGCTGTATTACATAAGTATCCCATAAGTATTGATGTTACCTGTTTTTAACTTGCCTTCATTTCTACACTCTTCTCCAGACCTTTTGCCCTTGTCTTTTCCTTTTAGAGGGTAACACACCCTTTATTATTGCTTGTAGATCCAGTTTCTTCATAGCAAACTCTCTGTGTTTGCTTGTCTGAGAAGACTTTAAACTTGCCTCTATTTTCTTTTAAAATTTTAAATCAGTTGTATTGATACGTATTAACAAAGCATACAATCCATCGTCTTCATTTTTGAAGGATGGTTTTGCCTGATAGAGAATTTTTGGTTGGCAGTGCATCTCTTTCTATATTAAATACATTGTTCTACTGCTGTCTTGGTTTCTAATGAGTTTGGCACTTAGCCTTATTCAAGGGTTCCTTTTTTATAAATGATACATTGCTTTTCTCTTGCTGCTCTCAGAATCCACTCTTTATTTTTGCATTTGATATTCTGAATAGTACATGTCTTGGAGTAGGTCTATTCAGATTTATTCTTTTTGGGGTACTTTGTTCTTTTTTAATATTTACATTCATTAGGGTTGGAAAATTTTGGTCGTTATTTCCTCAGATATCCTTTCTGTCCCTTTTCAGTTCTCTCCTCTTTGTGGGACACCTATTATGGTATGTTTTTGCATTTCGTGTTGTCACTCACTTCCCTGAGATCCTATTCATTTGTTTCCATTTTTTTCCTTCCCTCCTATCTTTTCAAGTTCAGTTGTCCTATCCTTAGTTTCACTTATTTGTTCTTCTGCAATTTCATATCTGCTGTTAAGTGCTGCTAATGTACTATTTCAAGATTTAATTATTTCTCCCTGCCCCCTATAGTTATTTGCACTTGCTGTCTGCTCTCTGTTTTGTGCTCTCTCTGTATGCTCTGTGTATGCTGCTGCTTTTTAGGAGGGCACTGGGAACTGAACCTAGGACCATGCATGTGTGGGAGAGAGATGCTCAATTGTTTGAGCCACATCTGCTCCCTGCTTGTTGTATTTTCCTGTTGCGTCAGCTCACTGTCTTGCTTGTTTTCTTTAGGAGGCATTGGGAACTGAACTGGGGACCTCCCATGTGGGTGGGTGTCCCAACTGCTTGAGCCACATCTGCTTTCCTGCTAGTGTACTTTTTTCTAAAGATCTATTTTTTATTTATTTCTCTTCCCTTACCACCCTACCATTGTCTGCTCTCTTTGACCATTTGCTGAGTGTTCTTCTGTATCCACTTGCATTCTTGGTGGTACCGGGAATTTCTGCCTTTTTTTGTTGCGTAATCTTGCTGCGTCAGCTCTTCATGTGTGCGGCGCCGCTCCTGGGCGGGTTGCACTTTTTTCGCACCAAGCGGCTCTCCTTGCTGGGCACACTTCTTGCACATCGAGTTCCCCTATGCTCGGGAACCCCCTGCGTGGCATGGCACTCTGTGTGCATCAGCACTGCCCATGGGCCTGTTTACCACACAGGTCAGGAGTCCCTGGGTTTGAACACTGGGCCTCCTGTATGGTAAGCGGACGCTCTGTCAGTTGAGCCAAATCTGCTTCCTTGGCTAATGTACTTTTAATCTTACTCATTTTGTCTTTCACTTCCATAAGCTTTGTTACCTTTCTTTGCAGACTTTTGAATTGTTCTTTATGTTCACCCAGTGTCTTAATAGGTTTTATTTCTTTAGTCACATTTTTTTTGTCTTTATTCATTTTTTTAATATTACATTAAAAAAATATGAGGTCCCCATATACCCCCCACCCCCCTTTAGCCACATTTTTATTTCCTTTAATTGATTAAGGAGATTTGTGTGAACATCATTGATTAGTTAGCTCAAACCGGGTGTCTCCTCTGGATATTTGGTTTGTTCCTTTGGCTGGGCCTTATCTTCCTGTTTCTTCATATGACTTTTTATCTTTTGTTAATATCTAGGCATCTGATTATGTTGGTTGCTTTTACTCTGTTGAATCTGTTTTTACTTCACAGCACTTCTTTGCTTTTTTGTTCAGTTTTTTCTAAAACTTTACATTGCCTTGTTTAAGTTATTAAAACAGGGATGGGGGCCGCTAATAGGGCATAGACCCAATCTTTGGTACCTGGAAAATAAACAGGAGAAACAAGCCTTGTCTTCACTTTCCTTGCTGTCCAGCAAATGGTACTCTTCGGCATACCTTTTCATGAAGATGAGTCCTTCAGTTTCTAGTAACTAGCTCTTCTGAATCAGGGATTCGAAACCTAGTTATGATGATTATATTTGCCAAAGAGAAACCATACTTAGCCCTCACCTGCATTGGAGGGATACAGTGTTCAGGTTGTTTCCATGTTTTGGCTATTTTGAATAATTCTGGTATGCACTTTTTTATTCTTTTAATTTAAAAAAATTTTTTTACTTAAGAGAAGTAGATTTAGAGAGAAATCGGGCATAAACTACAGAGTTCCCATATACTACCATATTACTAATACTTTGCCTTAGTTTGGTATATTTATTAAAATTTGTGAAAGAATAATTGTATAATTTGCTATTAACATCATTTATGTTAGGGTTCACTGATAGGCACTTTTTTGTATAAGCTTCTGAGTGGCATTTTTTTGGATAAGTTCTGAGTGGATAAGTTTTCATTTTTATTGGGTATGTACCTAGCAATTGGAATTACTGGGTCATTTTTTATTTATTTTATTTTTTTTAAGATTTATTTTTATTTATTTCTCTCCCCTTCCCTCCCCCTCCAGTTTTCTGCTCTCTGTGTCCATTCGCTGTGTATTCTTCTGTGACCGTTTCTATCCTTATCAGCGGCACTGGGAATCTGTGTTTTTTTGTGTGTGTCATCTTGTAGTGTCAGCTCTCTGTATGTGTGGCGCCATTCTTGGGCAGGCTGCTCTTTCTTTCGTGCTGGGTGGCTCTCCTTACGGGGCGCACTCCTTGTACGTGGCCCCTACGTGGGGGACACTCCTGCGTGGCAGGGCACTCCTTGTGTGCATCAGTACTGCGCATGGGCCAGCTCCACACGGGTCAGGGAGACCCGGGGTTTGAACCTTGGACCTCCCATGTGGTAGGCGGATGCCCTATCCATTGGGCCCAGTCCGTTTCTCTGCTGGGTCATGTGGTAAAACTCTGTTAGTTAATCTTTAGAAGAACTGTTAGACTTTTCTAAAGTGAATATAAAAGCAGTTTTACATTCCCACCAGCCATACATGAAGCTTCCAATTTCTCCAGATCCTTGCCAGCACTTGTTATTACTTTTCTGTTATAAGCATCATCATGAATGTGAAGTCATTGCATTCTTGTTTTGATTTGCATTTCCATGACGGAAATTCATGTTGAGCATCTTTTCATGTGCTTATTGACCATTTTGTATATTCTTTCCAGAAATCAGGAACATTTTTTAAACCACCTGAAGTCTCTCAGGTCAAAAATAGGCATTCTATTGTTCCTACCTAATTAGACCTAATCTATAGCTACTTGAAATTTACACTTGTAACAATGTCTAACTTCTTTACTTTATAAAGTAGCTAAGACATACAAAAAAAGATTAAAATGAAAAACACTCCCAACTTTACTCATTACTTTGTGGTTGACAACTCACATCCATACAGAATATGCATCTTTCAGTCGTAAGTTTTTAATTACTAAATCACTGGTCTTTCATATTTTAGTTTATCTCTGCCCCCATGACTTTTCTGATATATTATATTATATATATACCACCCCCCCCCCCATTATTTGCTCTCTGTCCATTCGCGTGTGTTCCTTGTCCACCTGTATTCTTGTCAGTGGCACTGGTCTGTCTCTTTTTGTTGCATCGTCTTGCTGCATCAGCTCTCTGTGTGTGTGGTGCCACTCCTGGGCAGGCTGCACTTTTTTCACGCAGGGCGGCTCTCTTTACAGGGTGCACTCCTTGTGTATGGGACTCCCCTACATGGGGGATGCCCTTGTGTGGCACAACACTCTTTGCGCTCATCAGCACTGTGCATCGGTCAACTCGACAGACGGGTCAGGAGGCCCTGGATTTGAACCCTGGACCTCTAATGTGGTAGGCGGATTCTCTATCCATTGAGCCAAATCTGCTTCCATACTTTATATTTTAACACTGTTTACTGACCATTTTGTAAATGTTACACCTATACTTGAAATTAACTTAAAGCAGCAATACCCTCCCACTTCTCAACTCCCACTCAAAAGCATTGGACTAACAAAATTGTTAAATTGTTAAGCTAGGGAAGCGGATGTGGCTCAACTGATAGAGCATCCGCCTACCATATAGGAGGCCCAGGGTTCAAACCCAGGGCCTCCTGGTGAGCTGGCCTACGCGCAGCGCTGCCGCATGCAAGGAGTGCCATGCCACGCAGGGGTGTCACCTGCATAGTGGAGCCCCACATGCAAGGAGTGTGCCCCGCAAGGAGAGCTGCAGCACACAAAAAGTGCAGCCCTCCCAGGACTGGTGCCACACATGGGAGAGCTGATGCAGCAAGGCGCAACAAAAAGAGACAGATTCTTGGTGCCACCTGTGCCGGATGACAATGCAAGCGACACAGAAGAACACACAGCGAATTAACACAATTTAACTGCATACAATGGGCAGGGAGTGGAGAGAAATAAATAAAAAATAAATCTTTAAAATTGTTAAGCTAGCAATTTCAAATGGTAGATTTTATCATTTGCAAGGATAAAAAATTATCCTACCCATAGCATCAGAAAATTTGGAAAGATCTTTTTAAGGATATTTTTAATTAGTAAAAGAATACTCCTTGAAATTTTTTTTTTTTTAACTAAGGTCATTTCTCAGTTCCCTTTTTCTTTTTCTTTTTCTTTTTCTTTTTTTCAGTTCTTAAAATACTAATGTAAAAGCATTGCAGCATCACTGTGAAAATGAAAACGACTGTGAATTCACAAAGCTAGTGGTATTTTTTTGTCAGCAAAATTTAAACAATGTCATTCTCTAAATTCTGAATTAAATCATTTATATTTCTAATTCAGGATAAAATTGGTCATTTTTTCAGGAATAAGAAAAAGTTTTTTCAAAGATTTATTTATTTCTCTCTACCCCCTCATTGTTTGCACTTTTTGTGTCTGTTCATCTTCCTTGTTTCTTTCGGAGGCACTGGGACCTCCGATGTGGGAGGGAGGCACCTAATATCTTGAGCCACTTCCATTCCCTAGAAAAAAACATTTTAAAAAACGCTCAGTGCTGATTATTGTATATATTGCTAGTGAGAATGGTATTTGTCTTATTTTGTTATATAATTAAACACCATTATTTTTTGCAGGAGAACGGCCTTATAAATGTGAACTTTGTCCTTACTCAAGTTCTCAGAAGACTCATCTAACTAGACATATGCGTACTCATTCAGGTTTGTAAGAAATGGGAACTTTTCTATCATTTGTAGTAAACATAGGAAGTTTTTTAGACCTGGAACTTATAAAACTGAATGTAAATGTGTGTTTGCACTTTTTCTGGGGAGGGTCCTTTACTTCTATCAGTTCTTCAAAGAGTTCCATGCATGCAGGAAAAGTTGAACTGCTGTCCTTGACCAAGGCTGACTGCTGTATCCTTTTTGTCAACCCATCTTATCACAGTCCTTCAACATGCCCTCTCACACGGTTTAACATTGGGTATTATGGTGTGATTTCCAGGTTCCAGGATTTCCTTCGTAGATTCTCAGGGCTTGAAATTTCAAGTTTGTTCTGTTTTGAGAGTTGAAAAGACTTTAGGACTTATTTCAAAAACGAAGCCGAAAAGAAACTGTCAGATAACCTAGGATCACAATTTATTAACCTATAATAAAGTGTGGGACTAACCAGTGGTAGATGTATCTGCTCCAATGACTGACATAATCTAGATCATACAGATCATACGTAATTGGTCTTCCATTAATTACTGAGGTATGTAGGGTGGTAAAATTTTTTAGCACAGATGATTTTACTTCATTTTGACCATGATTGACCCTTGGGTGAATTGCCACTTCTGAGGAGAATACTGCCTTCCATTATATACTCCTATGTGGAAAGATGATAAAATCTTGCTCTTCACAGAAGTCCGTGAATACCCATTTCCCTTAACAGTTACCTTAATGTAGCCACTAAGCCTCATGTGGCTTTTGAGCTTATAGAATATGTATAGTGTGAATTGAGTCGTAAAAAATACATGCTAGGTTTCAAAAACTTAATGTGAAGAAAAGAATGTAAAATACCTATTTCATGTTTTTTACATGTTAAAATGATATATTAGGGTAAATTTTTACCCATTTCTTTTTACCTTTTCAGTGTGACTACTAGAAAAGTTAAAAGTATGTGGCTTGCATTATATTTCTTTTGGACAGTGCTGCCTTAAGACATTAATGACTTGATAAATATTACAGATTGACTTGATAAATATTACAGACTAGGGGGGCAGATAGTATGCACACTTTTCATGACCCCCTGTGCTTATCATGTATCCTTTTTTTTAGTATTTGTATTTTTTTAAACTTTAGTTTGTACATTTAATAATTGAAAATATAAACAATTGTTAAAAATAAAAAGAAAATACAGTTAAATAAAAACATACATTTCTCAATTAAATTTACTGGATATGTATATATTTTTTAATCATAATATATGTTACACAATATATTTGGTTCATAGTAACACAATCATACTGTATTTGTCCTTTTATGTTTGTCTTGCTTCGCTCAACATAATGTCCTCCAGGTTCATCCATGTTGTCACATGCTTTACAACTTCATTTCTTTTTACAGCTGCATAATATTCCATCATGGAAATACACCACAGTTCGTTTATCCACTTATCAGTTGATGAACACCTGGGTTGTTTGCAACTTTTGAGAATTACAAATAATGCTGCTATGAACATAGGTGTACAAATGTCTGTTCACGTCCTGGCTCTCAGTTTTCTGGGTATATACCCAGTAGTGATACGCAGGGTCACGTGGCATGTATATGCTCACCTTCCTTAGGAACTGCCAAATAGTCCTCTGCAGTGGCTATATCATTCTGCATTCCTACCAAGAATGAATTAGATGTTCCTATGTCTTGACATCCTTTCCAACACTTGTAGTTCCGTGTCTTTTGTAGTTCTGATAGGTGTGAAATGATACCACATTGTAGATTTTAATTAAATTTCCCTAATCATGGGTGATGTAGAGCATTTCTTCATGTGTTTTTTTGCCATTTATTTTTTTCTTTGGACAAATGTCTATTCAAGTCTTACCCATTTTTAAATTGGGCTGTTTGTTAGAGTTGAAATGTGACATCTCTTTATATATCCTGGTAATACATTAAACCCTTATTGGACATGTGATTTTCAAATGTTTTCTCTCATGTCATGAGTATTCTTGAGTATTCTAAATATTCCTGAGCAATTAAGTTGGGCCAATTACCAGAATCTGATTTTTTATTACCTTTGGTTGCTTCTGGGCTTCATTTTTAAAAGATAATTTGAATGCATTCTCAGACTTGGTTGGGGTTAAGGCATTATATCCTAAATGGCCAGGCTTTAGTCATTAAATAAAACACTTAAGAGATTAACATGAGTTAACCATTTTAGTCTTCATAATTACCCTATGATATATGAATTCTATATTATTCCCATTTGTAGATGGGTAAACTTAAGACATTGAGGAAATAGGGCCATTTTTCATGTAGAATATCCTACCTTCTGAACTTTTGCTTTCTTATAATGTCATTTATCTTCTTTCTCTCTCCTTTGGATTACCTATAAATTTAAAGTCTTAGTATCTATTTCTTGATAATACTTGGTCTTGTCATAATATAAATGTTTATCTATGGTGATTTACCCCAGTCAATAATTGGTACTGGGAACAATTTTATTTGGGTTTGCTAAATGTTGTCTTGAGTTTTGTTTGCTGTATTTTAAAGGTGGTTTTCAGTAGTTGCTGTTACTGTATAGGAAGTATTTTAAAAGTCTGTTACTAATGAATGAATATTAGCTACTATCATTTGCATTCTGGGTATTGAAAAATTGAACTTCATTTTCTCTAATCTTACTATCTTGAAGAGACTTAATCCCAGTTTATAGATGATAACACAGGCTCAGAGAGGATAAATAATTTATCTAAGGTTAATAGTCATTTCTTAGATGTAGAATTAAGATTTAGCCTCAGAACCAGCCCTCCCATTTTTGTTTGTCAAAGGTGTTTAAAAAAATATGATTGCTCAGAAAGTGACTCAAGTAAAGAAGCTACATATAGCATATTGAAATTTGAGCCACAGTGAATTGAGAGAGCAGAGCCATTGTGTTTTATTGGATGCCAAGAGATTGTGAGTAAAAAAAAAAATGGTTAGTCTGTTTTGTGTGTATGGGTATGCTGAATTACTTTTAGCAGATCCTGTATTTTGATACTTTTAATAGAAGTTGCAATAAAATGAGGCTAAGTCAGGTCAAATTGGTTGGCCTTTCAGTCAGCATCACATGAAGTGTGACTATCTTCTCTGTGGTTTGGTGTCTGAACTGGGAATTTTGGTTTCTTGTTAATGTGAATGTATTTTAGAGAAGTAAAGTGTGTGCCCAGTCTGCTTCTAGAAGATTAGGCTCTGGGGAGTTGTTAACTTTTTAGCTAAACTAACAGATTAGTTTATGAGGCAAAACCTTATTGATCATTTATTTTGAGCACTTTTATCCATTGGAGTAGGTCTCCTCTGGTCAAATTAGGAATCAGAATATTTGGTGAGAGAGAAAATGCAGATATTCAGGTTGTTATTCTCCATTTTATTGGTGTTTCTGCCTTATAGTATTAGTATATCCTCCCCCGGGTAGACCTATAGACACTGACACTGTCTTCAGCTCTCCCTTTTTACCCTCAGTGGAGATGTCACTGTTCAGTTTGTACTTGTCATTCTATTTTTTGCTCTTTGTCATTTATCTATATATACTTTATGTATCATACTGGTTATTTACCCCATCCAGGGAACATAGGTGTTCATTTTGCTTGTTTTTCCATTATGTGTGTAATAGGTGTTTGTTAAAGAGTATTAACAGAAAAGTAGGAGACAACATGGTAAGTTCCACCTTCATTCCATTACTCTTTTTTTAAGGTGGAAAAATTTTTTTTCAGCAGTAAATTCATTTTCTTTACACCAACTATTTGGTGATTATTTGAAGGTACTATATGTAAGAGCTGGGCTTCTTGAAAAGATGTTAAAACAGTATTTTATTGAGGTATAATTATGTGTGTAAATATACAGCCCAACTTTATATGTATGTCTTTATTTGTTTAACTTCTACCAAAATCAAGACATGGAATATTTCCATCACCCTCAGAAAAGTTCCCTCTTGGCCTTTTCCAGTCAGTACCCCTTCAGTCTCCCCACAGTTGATAATCTGACTTCTCTTCTCAAGTTTTACCTGTTTTAAATGTCTTATGAACTATACAGTGTGTATCTTGTGTCTTGTTTCTTTCACTTAGCTTGTTTTTGAGATTCATATCATGTTGTTGCACTGTGAGAATTTGATTTTCATTCCTGAGTAGTAATACTTGTATGTCTCTGTTACCTTTGTTCTTTTTGGACTATTTACATGAAAATGTAAACCTAGTAAAAGTATTTCCTCCTTGAATTTAATTTGCCTTACACTTATAAACCAATTTGGGAAGAATAAAATAAAATGGCACATTTATGTTTACAAAGATGAGGAACATAGATAATTGTTAATAAAGTTGGGAAAGGAAGTTAAAAAGATTTATATTCAGCTAGGTACTAATAACTTAGAAATTCTTGATGAATAGATACTAAAATATAAATGATTTAATGGTGTCAAAAGGAAGACAAAAGCTATAAGGGAGCAAACTGATTATGCCACTAAATTTTTTTATCAGTTTCTTTTGAAAAGTATTCATAAAATATACAGTCCATCCAAAATGTACAATTAGGAGTATTTGGTATAGTCACAGAGTTGATGCCATTACGTTTTAAGCAAAATTCTCTATTCTCTCTCACACCCTATCACTGGTATCCTCAGGCATGCATCTCAGTTGATGCTTGCTGTGATGCCTGCAGATCTTTTTCAATAGAGATTACAAAATGGTGATATTTTAATTATTCTTTTATTAACACAGATATTTTCACAGATGAAAAGAATTCATCAACTATTTGTTTGCTCAGAGGGAGATTTATATAGAATAGGCAGGATGATAACTATTTGAATCTTCCTTTTTATTTACCTGTACTAAAAATTACCATTTGGTGCCAAAAGTGGTGAATTACAGGTAATGCATACTGTATACTTATACTGTCTGCTCCAGGCTAAATGCTCTACATAACTTAGATTGTAGGTCACAACTCCATGGTGAGGAAATTGAGTCCTAGAGGCATCTTTATTTTTATTAAAGTTACCACAACACTGTTTACCATTTTAACCACTTCCATGAGTATAATTCAGTGGTATGATTATGTTGACATCGTTATCCATTATCAAAACTTGATCACCCCAAACTATGTCCTTTAAGCAATAAATTCCTTTTCTCTGTAACCTGCAATCTATTTTATGTTTTCCAATTTGTATATTCTCTCTGTAACCTGCAATCTATTTTATGTTTTCCAATTTGTATATTCTGGGTAATTTCACAAAAGGGGAATCATACAATATTAGTCCTTTTGTGGAGCCCTGGAGACTTAATAAGAGTAGTTCCTTGCCTGGGGTCTCAGAGTAAGCAGGGTACAAAGGCTATACTTGATCCCCCAGTCTCTTACTTGGAAACTTAGTTCTTAACCATTATTCCACTTTTCTTTACCCATTCATTGTCTATATATATTAAGCAAATTGTTGTATCCATTCAAAGGACAAAATCAGGTCAAGTATATAGTAATGTGGTGTGTTTGAAAAACTTATTTATATTAAAATGGAAGAGAGTTGTTCCATTAGCTCCTTTTCCAATCTGCAAACCTGGATAAGGTTTTTTTGTTTGTTTTTGAGGTACCAGAGCTGGGTTTTGAACCCAGGGCCTTATGTGGGAAGCCAGCGCTTATCCCCTGAGCTACATCAGCTCCCAGGAGAAGATTATTTTGTGTGTGTTTGTACTTCAATATTTTAAGTTTTCACCAGGCATTTTCAAATCATATAAAGCTGAAGGTCTGACTAGTTTTGCTTTATAAAAAATAAAATAAGATTTTATATGAATATGAGAATGTTTGCGAGATGAATTTTCATAAATTTCAATTTCCGTTTTTCTACTATGCATTCCATTGGACCAGTGGGGTATGGATACCATTTGGTAATATTACTAGAATGTGATCTAGCTGGGTATGTATTCAGGTAGAATGTGTTACTTTTAATGCCTTTAATTTGGGGGTGGGAGGTGGTTTTCCTGGTTTTGTATGTATGTGATTATGATTTTGTTTGTTTATATTACATACCATATCTATTTGTATGCCCCTTCTCATTTACCTAGTTTCCTTGCACATTTTCTAGAAAAATCTTAGAAGAATGTGGGGGGCAGGGGGAATTCAGAGATGTCTGAATAACTTATCTTTTGGCTTTAAAAGGGCAACTCTGACATTAGTGAAGTTTGCTGAGTGAGACTTTACTCAGCACTTGCTATGATGGACAAAAGGGTTAAAATGTAAAAGAAAAAGGTCTTTTGTTCTCTGAGGTTAAAGCTATGCTTTGCAACTTTTCACTTAGGGTCTAGGAGTAGAGACTAGACTGTAAGAAATTTCTCTATAGACTCAAGATTTATCTTAAAAGTATGTGGGAATTTAAAAATTCTGCACCATTATACACTTGATTATGTTTCTGCTTTGGGTGCCTTTGCCCCAAGATTACATCCACAGCCCAACCAACTTTGCCAGTAATTGTTGTATGCTTCTTGATGAATCTCTGTTCTTTATACATTTTGTTTGAGAGCCCTAACTTTGTGAACCTTTCCTAAGATGAGGATAGACTGATAAAATTATTCTTCCATTTGGTTTTAGAGTCTATATCAAGGGGTAGAGAAGGTTATGCAAATAAATATGGTAAATGTAAGGTGCATGGTAAAATCTTTTCAATAAATAGTCTTTGTGGTTTTTACACATCCAATTTCTTATAAGTATATTTTAACAAATTTCAAATTCATGTTTTAATCTATGTTTTTTCTGACATTTGTTTACCTCCAGGTGAGAAGCCATTTAAATGTGATCAGTGCAGTTATGTGGCCTCTAATCAACATGAAGTAACCCGTCATGCAAGACAGGTTCACAATGGACCTAAACCTCTTAACTGCCCACACTGTGACTATAAAACAGCAGATAGAAGTAACTTCAAAAAACACGTAGAGCTGCATGTTAACCCACGGCAGTTCAATTGCCCTGTTTGTGACTATGCAGCTTCCAAGAAGTGTAATCTGCAGTATCATTTCAAATCTAAACATCCTACTTGCCCTAATAAAACAATGGATGTTTCAAAAGTGAAACTTAAAAAAACCAAAAAGCGGGAGGCTGACGTGCCCAATAACAATATTACCAATGATAAAACAGAAACACAGCAGACAAAAATAAAAGGAGATGTGGCTGGAAAGAAAAATGAGAAGCCTGTAAAAGTGGAGAAAAAAGATAATGTCTCAAAAGAGAAAAGACCTTGTAGTAATGCCTCAGTAATTCAGGTGACTATTAGAACTCGCAAATCTGCAACCGAGCCTAAAGAGGTAGATGTGCGTACAGAAAATAAATCCTGTAAAACCAAGAAAAGCAAAAGGAAGGTGGAAGTTGAAGCCCATTCCTTTCATGATCCTGTGCATGAAGAAGAACCTGTGACAAAAAAGAAAAAGAAGGTAGAAAGTAGATCCAAAAGCTGTCAGGAAGTACCAAAGGGTGACAACAAAGTGGAGGAGAATAAAAAGCAAAATACCTGCATGAAAAAAAGTACAAAGAAGAAGACTCTGAAAAATAAATCAAGTAAAAAAAGCAGCAAGCCTCTTCAGGTAGCTTCTCTTCAGAAGGGGCCTGCTCAGATGGAACCTGCTCAGAAGGGTCCTGCTCCAGTGGAGTCTGTTCAGATGGAGCCTCCTGTCACGGAGATTGTTCAGAAAGGACCTGCTCCAGTGGAGATGGAGCCTCCTCCTGTGGAGTCTGTTCAGAAAGGGCCGGCTCCAATTGAGATGGAGCTTCCTTTTGTGAAGTCCATTCAGAAAGGACCTGCTCCAATGGTGGTGGAGCTGCCTCCTATGGTATCTGTCCAGAAAGGGCCTTCTCCTGGGGAGATGGAGCCTCCTCCTGTGGAGTTTACTCAGAAAGGGCCTGCTTCAATGGAGACTGAGCCTTCTCCTGTGGGGTCTGTTCAGAAAAGGCCTGCTTCAGTGGAGATGGAGCCCCCTACTATGGAGTCTGTTCAGAAAGGGCCTGCTTCAGAGGAGATGGAGCCCCCTACTGTGGAGTCTGCTCAGATGAAATCTCCTCCCATGGAATCTCTTCCTCCAATGGAGCCTCCTTCTCCAATGGAACTAATCCCCAGAAGGTCTCCTCGTCCAAAAGATAATAAAATAGAAAAGTCTGGCAGGCAGAGTGAAATGGCACGGAAAGAGCAAGTACTTAATGAAGTTGGCTTAATGCCTGTTAATAAAGATAGACAGGTTCTAAAGGAAAGTACATGTGCACAGGATCTACCACCATCAGTACCACTGCCAAAGGGAAACCTAGAAGAAGAACCAAAAGACCAAAAATTATGCTCTGAAGGGGAAGGAATTAAAGAAGCCTCTTTTCAGAAAGTAGAAGAGGCAGGTAAGAATATGGCTGGTCTTGATATTAGTACTGAGGAATCTACCAGTATTTCATGCTCTGTACAAAACTTGAAGAATATGTCAGAGTGTGAAATTTTAGATCAGGCTGACACTGTGCTCTGTGAAATGGAAACTGACACTGATCAGAACACAACAGAGAATCTTGCCGGCAAAGACTCAGCAGTTGAAGAACAGATTTCCCCATTGCTTCTTCCCCCACCAGTAGAAAAAGGACAAGCAGTGTCCAAAACTGTTCTGGCATCACCTTCTGTTACCGCAGCAGTGAATGAGTCTCAGGAAATTGATGAAGATGAAGGCATCCACAGTCATGATGGAAGTGACCTAAGTGACAACATGTCAGAGGGTAGTGATGATTCTGGATTGAATGGGGCTCGGCCAGTTCCACAAGAAACTAGTGGAAAAAATGGAAAAGAAGCCTTGGCAGTCAAAGTGACTGAGGGAGATTTTGTTTGTATTTTTTGTGATCGTTCTTTTAGAAAGGAAAAAGATTACAGCAAACACCTCAATCGCCATTTGGTTAATGTATATTTCCTTGAAAAAGCAGCTAAAGGGCAGGAGTAATTAGGCTTTGGACAAGGCCACAGTTCTTAACTTTGTAAGACCGATTGCCTTTTCTATTCATTTACAGTAGTGGACAACCTTTTATTTTTAAGATTGCTTTAATTAGTGGTGTGCTAATTTTTCAGTGGCACTGTTTTCCTTAAAACTTTTTGTGTACCATTTGATTGTTGTAGAAATTAGCAAATCTAAGGGAGTTAATATACTAAATCAACAGAAACATAATTCTGTAAGTGTATATATTTAATTGAAGTAAGGAAGTCAACTATGGTATAGTAACAATATATTGCTTGTCCAGCTACAACTTGGCAGTTTTTTTCACCATTTCTGTTTTCCTGTTTCACTTTACTTTTTTCTTGGTTCTTTTTTTAGCTCTATAAAAATTGGCATACTTAGTAGCAAATTACTTGAAGACATTGCCTGCTTTATATAAAGTTAGCACTTTAAAAATTTTTTTAGAGATGAAGAGAGACATTTAAATTGAAGAAAAGTTCTCCCAACGATGGACAGTGTATTAGTCCAGGTATTTACTTCCTGAGTTTTGATCAATGTTTCTTATGTGAATATGTTAGTTGTTGTAAACTGATTTTGGTGGTTTCTTTTTTTTTTTTTTTTTTTGGTGCTTTAATGGCTTAAGATGTTGCACAATTTTTTTTAACCTATGCAGTTCAATTTTTTTTTAGAAATAGCATTTGTGTTGAACAGTAACACTTTATACATATATATGCATGTTTATTTGGCCTCCTTGGAAGGATGCTATTAGGCTTATTTGCAAAAGGGCAGTTTTCTTTTTCTTTGCTGCAATTGTCTTTTTTGCAGAGTATTAGTGTGCAAGTTTGTGAGCAAATGAAACATGCAGGTTCAATCCATTGGTTTGATTTTCAAGTATCTATGCTAGAAATCTGTATTTCATATAATTTATTTATTTTGAATGGTTATAGTAAATTTGCAACTCTGAATTTTGATTTTGCAGTAAACCACTAGGCTCAATATTGAATGGACTTTTTGTTTTTTAATGGACTTTTATCTTAAATACCAATCATCAGTAATAAGATTTTTGCTTGGTATTGTACAGCTACTTCCTAACTGTACGATGTTAAATCTAAATATCTTTGAGGTAGACTTTTTTTCATAGATGGTTGGTATCCATATGGTTACTTAGTTGAATAAAGAACTGCAAGTGATATTTAAAAACTCCAAACCTGGAATTAAGAGACATAATTATTCCTTCAAGTTATACAGAATATCACTTGTGAAATTCCAAAGCCATAGCTATTACATGGCAAACCTAGGGTAAGAGATAGTATGAGTGCTGGCAGACTACCTGCAGTTTCTGTGAATACAGTAAAAAAAGGCTGGTGAAACTTAAAGTACAGATTTTAAAAATCACACTTTCTCAGGGTTCTCCACAATTTAGTGGGTGTCCTGGCTGTCCCTATGACAGCCTTTTTCTACAGGTAAGGCCTCAAATGCATTGTAACTATCCTGGTGTTCCTAAGGGGCACTTTGTATGAAAAAGGATATGTACTCCTCAATTTTTTTTTAAGTTCTTTGGTCAGTCACCAAAGAATATGAAAGATATTTTACATCATAGGATTTTTAGCAATTCCGCCATTCATTGACATAAAAATAAACTATAATTCCAAAAGGGAATCTTGGAATAATTCTAACCTCCCATGTCCTATTCTGGAATAGTCACCTTAATATTTCATTTCTTTTTATTTGGTGATCTTTTTTGAGGCAGGTTTCAGATTTTGGCAGTACAACTTGAAAGAAAAAGTATCCATGAAATAGGGGTGAAAATTTTGTTAAGCATCTCAAAGTGAAGTTAAGAGATGTTTGAACTTGTAATTGATTGGGAGGCCAAAGATTTAAGGGAACAGAAGATTCTCAAGACATGAGGAGTAAGTTGTATGATACTATGTGTGTTTTGTGTGTATGAGTGGGAATTAAATGATGTTGAGTTCTAGGCTCCGACAATCATTGTCAACAGAATATCAAGCTGCAGATATTTATGTTTAAAGACGTAAATTATTATAAAGCTAGTTAAATCTAACAACTAGTTTTAATATTCATGGGTACCTTTTAAGTTACCTTTTATGGTATATATAAAAAGATTGATTTTATACATAAATTGGAGATTGGGAATCACAGTTTGGGGAAGAGGGTTTTTGTGCATTGTGGATTGTTTCAGCAAAATTTTAAAAATTGGCTGCTGTGGAATGCCAAGAATTCTGACGAATTTCTAATTCAGTTTTTAGACTAGAATGTTAATGCAAAAATATGCAGGAAATTGAACCCCATATTATTGATCTGTAAAAACACTGTTACTGGAAATTGAGCAGGACTTGAGGCCTTCCAGAACATAAGACTTGTCAGGCCTATATTAGGTTCTGAATCTTAATGCCATGTATTTGTACTTACTGAAGATTGTATCAATGAAAAGTATATTGGTATTATGAACTTTTTTGGTCCAGTTGGGAGTTCTTCCATTTGAAAAATGTGATATTTGTATGGAAGTTTTAATTTTCTCAGTACCCCTCCCATAGAATTAAAGTTAGAATATTCCATTTGATAAAGGAGAAAGAAAAAAAAAAAGCATACTACTTGTAAATTGATGTTTAATAATTAGTGAGAACTTGAAATACTAGAATACATTACAAGCCTAATCCTAGGTAGTCTTACGAAAATATATCCCTTATAGCCATCTTTTGAGCATATATTCGCAATATTTTTCAAGATATTTTAGGTTACATTTTTTTCCTCTCAGAGCTGCTTCCTTTTGGGGCTACTTTTTTCTTTTTTTTTAAAGAGGTGAAATTGACAAGGGGCTAGGTGTTTTTGATAAGGCTTTTTTGTTTTTTTGATAAGGCTTCTTATAATGGGGTGGATATTTTGCTGTAGTCTTCTAAGAAAGGCCCTTTTTATTTTGACTCAAAATGTCACATGGTCTTTGAACTCTGGGGACTGTTTTGCATGAGTGCTGACACAGATTTAAACTTAAGTAGATTGATGGCATGTCACCCCGTGAATGCTGACTCTGAAAGGAGTAACCTTTACTATAGGAATAGTTTCAGTTCTGGACTGAAAAGTTGGGTATGAAACTTAATTTTGTTCTTTTTTGTATAAATCAGTAAAACTTGCAGCCAGTGTGCAGAGTTTCCTTGTTGACCTCAGCAGGTGAACTGAGCTGATAGTGTTAATTCAGATTCAAGGAATTACATGAGTCTTGGTTTGTGTAGATTTGTGATCTACATGCAATATTAAGATAGCTTTTACAGTTTTCCCATGTGTATATAGGTTATCTGCTCCCCTTCCCCCATACCACATCCATTAGTTTTTGAACTTTGTAAGCTGGCATTAAAACATTACAACAATGTTTTGTTGCACCAATTTTTAAAACTTTTACAGTGCAATACGTGTTATTTTTCTGAAGCAAACCAAAGGTAAATTTCTCATGGTTCTTGCTGTCTGCTATAGCAGCATTTGAGGGAGAATCTTTTATACATTTGTAATAAATGAAAAATAAACCTGGTTGCAAATCCTTTCTTTATTTCTTTTTTTTTTTTCTTTAAATCTTAAACCATGTACCAAGTTTTTGGTTCAAATTGTGTAGCATAAGTTAAACTTTAAATTGCATTCTATTAACCGATATGAGTGTATTTCTGTAAGCATAGTTACACTGAAATAAACTTTTAAAAATCATGATGCCTTTGTTTGTTATTGGTACATCAAGCATCAAGGAAACCAAAATTATTTTGCTGGTATTGGAAGTGTATTAATAATTTTCAAAGTTATTTCCCATGGATAACTTAACACTAGGTAGAAAGGTCAAGGAAATATAGTTTTGGGCAGTAATCCAGGGGGTTGTTGTCTAAAGCATATCCTCCTACTGACATGAAGGATATAATATCCTACTTTCTTGGAGATGGGGGTTGGGGGGTGGAGAACTGGACAGTTTTGGATAGTAATTCCTTCCCAACCACAGGTTCACTTGGGAGTTATAATATACACACATCTTCCCAGTACCCACCTGGGATTTGCGAATTTTTATAATTGGAAAAAGAAAAGAAGGGAGGAGAAATGGAAGTTCTTGCAATAAACTTAACATTGAGTGCTCAGAGTAACGGTACCATTTTAAGGAGTTTTGTTGTGTTTATAATCAAGCTCTGAGAAGAAAATGAGAACCTAAGGGAAGGTAATAAACCAGAGTCTTGGCAAGTCTCTGTTTCCTCAGTTAATGGGAATAAATATTTGAGTTGTATATTGAAAAAAAATTTTTGCATGGAGTTCAAAGGAAAAGGGAGAGGGAACTAGAGAAAACCAGCTGTGCAAAGCGTGAAAACAACTCAATGGCTTTCAACTGTCCATATGAAACCTGTGATCTGGAAGATCCTGATGTTATAAACCAGAAGGGATACTTTGTATTGGAATGATGGAAATGTTTGCCCTTTCCTCTATCCTTTAAGATTCATCAACAAAGTAATAGAAATTTTTAAAACATTTATTTCAGTGATATCGTAGTTTCTACTTGACCACGGATATGTGGGATTTATTTTTTTGAGAAATATTGCTGTTTTGCTATTTTTCCTTCACAATCTGATGGCTTTTTTTTTTCTTTATTAGTTACAGAACAAATCATGCACAAAATATATGCCATCACCAAAACCTTGCATTGGTTTGGAACTTTTTTTTGTTTTTTTCTCCTCTAGCATTCACTGGGATTCAATCCTGGGAACCTCCGATGTGGAGAGAGGTTCCCTGTCACTTGTGCCTCCTTGGTTCCTGGTTTCTTTTGCCTCTTGCCTTGATTCTTCCCTTCACCTCTCTTGTTGCAACATCATCTTGCTGCATGGCTTGCCTGGCTTGCCTGGCTTGCGGGCATTGGCTTGGCTGGTGGGCACTGGCTGGCCGCATGGGCACACCTTCACTGGGAGGCCCCAGGGATCGAACCCAGGTCCTCTCATATGGTAAATGGAAGCCAAACCACCTGAGCCACATCCGCCTCCGGTGTGGAACATTTTTTACAATGGATTGCACATTTTTATAATTATACTATTAAAGGCCATGGTTTAACTTAGAGTTCACTCTGTGTAATGTAGTTAGTTGGATTTTTAAAAATTGTTCCCATATATAAAATCTAACATTTCCCCTTTAAAGCATTTTCATATGCACACACAACACGCATACAGATACATATATAAAATAAGTGCTGTTAATTATATTCACAATGTTCTGATACCAACACCACCATCCATTACCAAAACATTTCCATCCTTCCAAATAGGAGCCCTGTATGTTTTAAGCCTTAACTTCCCATTCCCTATCCCCACGCCATCCACTGGTAACCAACATTCTAAGTTCTGACTTTGAGTGTGCTTATTTTAATTGTTTCAAATCAATGAAATCTTACAAATACTTTTGTCCTTTTGTGTCTGCCTTATTTCACGTAACATGGCTTCAAGGTTTGTTCATGTCATGTATCAGGCCTTCATAAATTTTTACTGCTGAATAATATTCCACTACATGTATATACCACGTTCATTCATTGGTTGATGGACACTTGGGTTACTGTATCTTTTAGCAATTGTGAATAATCCTATGATTATTGGTGTGCAAATATCTGTTCCTGTAACTGCTGTCAGTTCTGGGTATATATACCTAGTAGCAGTATTGCTGGGTCTCATGGTAAAACTTCCTTAGGAACTGCCAAACAGACTTCCACAGTGGCTGTAACATTCTACATTCCCACCAAAAAGGGAATAAGAGTTCCTATCTCTCCACATCCTCTCTAACACTTGTAGTTTTGTGTTTTGTTAATAGTGGCCATTTAAGTCTAGTAGGTGTGACATGATACCTCCTTGTAGCTTTGATTTGCTTTTTCTCTAATGCTAAACATTTAAAGATTTATTTTATTACCTGCATTCCCCCCACCCCCGCCCCTTGTCTGCTCTCATGTGTCCATTCACTGTGTTGTTCTGTGTCCACTTGCATTCTTGGCAGCACTGGGAATCTGTGTTTCTTTTTGTTGCGTCATCTTGCTGCGTCAGCTCTCAGTATGTGCAGTGCCACTCCTGGGAAGGCTGCACTTCCTTTGTGTGGGGGCGGTTCTCCTTGCAATGTGCACTCCTTGCGCCTGGGGCTCTCCTGCATTGCATGGCACTCCTTGAGCACGGCAGCACTGTGTGTGGACCAACTCACCACATGGGCCAGGAGGCCTGGGTTTGAATTCTGGAACTCCTATATGGTAGGCAGACGCTCTATCAGTTGAGCCACATCTGCTTCTCGCACTTTTTTGCTGTTTGTATTTCTTTAGAAAAATGTCTATTCAGGCCTTTTGTCCTTTTTTTAATTTTAAAAACAATTTATTGAAATCTATCATTCATATGTTAATATACATTAAAAAGTATATAGTAAAAGTTGTAAACTTAAAAAACAACATGCATAAAATCTTACGGAATGCCCATCCATACATGACCCCACCATAAACACCTTGCATTGTTGTGAGGCATTTGTAACAAATTGTAAAAGAGCATCATCAAAGTATTACTACTAACGTTAGTTCATATCTTACATTTAGTGTACTTTCCCCCCAGCCCACCCTATTCTTTTTTTGTTCATAAACCATGTAATTTATCTAAATTATACACTCAATGGCATTTGTTATAATCATTACCAAGTTGTTCATCGTTTGGATGAATATTAGATCACTTAAATTACTCAAAAAAACAAAAACAAAACCCAAAACACTATCATACCCATATGTTACTGCTACTAATTACAAATCGTGTGATGTGCTTTCACCATTTCTATTCGTTTACAAACAACTTTTTATCAATTCTGCACAGATTAAATCTCAGCTTTCCATTTTCTAACCACATTATTTTCTCTGGTGACATAGCGTGCTCATTATATTTAGTTAATAATAGCAAAGTCTTACAATATTTGACCTTTTGTGCCTGACTTCACACAACATAATGTTTTCCAGGTTCATCTGTTGTGATTGCTTCACCACTTTGTTTTTTCTTACAGCCGAATAATTCAATCATGTATATACTATTTTATTTATCTATTCTTCAGTCGATGGACAACTGGGTTGTTTCTGGGTCACATGGTAGACCTAAGGTTCTGACTTCCTTAGGAACTACCAAATAGTGGCTGGACCACTCTACATTCCCACCAACAGTGAATAAGCATTCCTATAGCTTTTGTTTGCATTTCCCTAATGGCCAGTGATACTGATCATTTTTTCATGTGTTTTTTTCACCATTCTATTTCTTTAGAAAAATGTCTACTCAAGTCTTTTGCCTATTATTTAATTGGGTCATTTGACTTTTTATTGTTGAGTTGTATGCATATGTGAATTCCAAATGAATATGTGATTTCCAAATATTTTCTCCCTTTGAGTAGGCTGCCATTTTAGCCTTTTCTTGAAGTCCTTTGAGGTGCAGAAGTGTTTAATTTTGAGTAGGTCCCAATTACCTATTTTTTTCTTTGGTTGCTCATGCTTTGGGTATAAAGTTTAGGAGACCAAAGGGATGTGGAGCTCCTCCCTTCCTTATGGGAGGTCCCAAGTTTAGTTCTCGGTACCTCTTAAATACGATGAGCAAGACAGCAAGTTGATGAGATGGGCTGGCATGGCGAGCTGACACAAGGTGATGTAACAAGAGACACAAGGAGGAAAACATGAGAGACAAGACAAAGCAGGGAGTGAAGGTGGCTCAGGCAATTAGGTACCTCCCTCCCGCATGGAAGTTCCCGCTTTTGGTTCTGGTGCCTCCAAAAAGAGGAGCACACAACATATAGCAGCATGAGCAACGAGGGGAGGGGGAAGAATAAAATCTTAAAAAAAAAGAGAAACCCCCACCACCTACAAGGTCTTGTAGATGTTTCCCTACATATCTTCTAGGAGTTTTATGGTCCTGACTTATATTTAGGTCTTTAATCCATTTTTATTTGATTCTAGTATAGGGAGTGAGATAGGGGGCCTCCTCTTTTTTTTTTTTTTGGTTATGGATATCCAGTCCTTCCAGCATCATTTGTTGATTAAAAACACTTTGAAAGATAGAAGGAAAGTTCATCAACATAATAAAGGGCATATATGAAAATATCATTACCAACAAAGTACTCAATGGGGAGAGGCTGAAAGCTTTCTAAGACCAGGAACAAGACAGGATGCCCACTGTCACCAGTTGTTCAGTATTGTGCTAGAAGTTCTAGAAAGACAATTAGATAAGAAAAAAAAAAGACATCCCAGTAGGAAAAGAGGAAGTAACAAGCTCACTATATGCAGATGACATGATCTTGTAATTAGAAAATTTGTGAAATGTCTACAACAAAGCTATTTGAGCTAATGCATGAGTTCAGAAAAGTGGCAAAATATAAAATCACAAAATCAGTAATTTTTTGTATGCTAGTATTGAGCAATCTGAGGAGGAAATCAGGAAAAACTCAATTTACAATAGCAACAAA
Source organism: Dasypus novemcinctus (assembly GCF_030445035.2). NCBI lineage: Eukaryota > Metazoa > Chordata > Mammalia > Cingulata > Dasypodidae > Dasypus > Dasypus novemcinctus. Next base: position 150,744,011 of record NC_080673.1, on the reverse strand, counting down.
CACTCAAACACCTAGGAATCAATTTGATCCAAGAAATATAGGGCCTATATTTAGAAAAATATGAAACAGTGCCAAAAAATATTCAATGAAGACCTAAATAAATGGAATGTCATTCTGTGTTCAAGGATTGGAAGAATGAATATTGTGAAAATGTCAATCCTACCTAAACTTATAGGTTTGTTGTAATACCAATCAAAATTCCAACAGCCTACTTTACAGTAATAGAAAAGGCAATTACCAAATTTATTTGAGAAGGAAAGTGCATCTGAATAGCTATGATATTGGAAGACTTTCACTGACCTTGAAAGATAACACAAAGCTACAGTCATCAAAACAGCTTTTTATTGGCATAAAGGTAGACACATTGATCAGTGGAGTAGAATTGAAAGTCCAGAAATAAACCCTCATTTCTAGGACCAACTGGTTCATTTGATTTATTTTTTATTCTTGCGTAATTATTAATCAGTTTTATTATTTATATTCACATACCATATGATCTATCTAAAGTGTATAATCAATGATTTTTAGTATACTCACAACTGGTTTTTGACAAATCTACAAAGTCCATATTACTGGGACAAAAGAGTGTCTAACAAGTGGTGCTGGGAGAACTGGATATCCATCACCAAAAGAATGAAAGAGGTCCCCTATCTCACTCCCTATTCAAGAATCAGCTCAAAATGGATCAAAGACCTAAATATAAAAGCCAGGACCATGAAACTACTAGAAGAAAAATGTAAGGGAAATATCTTCAAGATCTTGTGGTTGGGGCATTGTTATGGTGGATGGAGATTCACACAATAACCAAAAGAATATTGAATTCTGCCACATTCCAATGGAACAGCAAGAATCCCCTAAGTACCATGGCTAGTGAAGGAGGATAGTCCATTGATGGGCCCTTGGTATTGATGACTGGGCTTATGAACCTTTACTCTTGAAATTGAAACTTAGTCTAGTATTACAGGGTGCCTAAATATTACCTCCTGAGAGCCTCCTTGTTGCTCAAATGTGGCCTCTCTCTAAGCCAAACTCAGCATATAAATGCAATAACTTTACAAAGTCAATAAAAAACAAACAAACAAACAAACAAACAAACAAAAAAATGCAATAACTTCACCCACCCAGAATGGAACCTGACTCCCAGGGATGAGCCTCCATGTCACTGTGGGATTACTACCAAGCACCAACTAGCAATGCAACTGGAAAAATACCTTGACCAAAAGGGGGAAAAGGTAAAGACAAATGAGTTTATGTGGCTAATAGACTTCAAAGTGAGTTGAAAGGTCATTCCAGAGGTTACACTTATGCACATCTCAGCAGGATCCCATTGACTGCCAATTTAGGCACTATCCCAAATAGTGGGGCTCCTGAGGCTCTGGAGACACTGAGGTGGATAGCTCATGAGTTTTGTGCCTTGCCAGTGGGCCCTACTTTGGGGCTTTTGCTCCCCAGTGTGACAGAATTGGACTCAGTTGTGGTTTACCTACACATGGCTCTTCTGTCCCTTCTATTTGAACCTATAGTTGGTGCTGGAATTGGTAGGTGTATGTCCAAGAGACTTGAATCTTTGAGATGTTCGTGTGTCATCTGGGCTCTGAACCTCAACAGAGTTGCAACACCTACTCTCCAGTTCATTGGACTTACCCAGGACAACTAACAAGAAATTGATGATGGACACCCACTATACTAAGGAACTGAGAGCACAACTGCCAACAAGAAAGTCCCACCCATTGGCTGTATGGGACTGAGGCTCCCTCTCAGAGATGGAGTGGGCATCACCATCCCAGAATCTTCAGGATTGGAGAATGAACTATGAACTAGTGTGGACTTACTGGTATTCTACTATAGAGTTATTGCGATTTTAGCAGTGGAAGAACTTATATCATTTATGTGGAGGCAGTGGCCACTGGAGGCTCTGAGGTCAGGGAAAGGAAATCAGGTGTAATACAGGGGTATTTTTGGGACTTGAGAATTGTCCTGAATGACATTGTAATGACAGATACAGGCCATTATATATCTTGCCATAACCTACAGAATTGTGTGGGAGAGAGTATAAACTATAATGTAAACTATAATCCATTGCTTAGTGGCAATACCCCAAAATGTGTTCATCAGTTTCAACGAATGTATCACACTAATGAAGGATGTTGTTAATGTGGGTAAATGTGGGTGGTGTGGGGAGCAGGACATATGGGAATCCCCTATTTTTTATATAATTTATGTAATTTATTTTTAAAAAAATAAAAAATTTTAAAAGAAAAAAATCTTGTAGCAGGCTGTGGTTTCTTGTACCTTACAGCCAAAGCATGTGGAAAAAAAAAGAAAAAAATAGATAAATGGGACCTTCTCAAACACTTTTGCATTCTCAGGACTTTGTCAAAAGGGTGAAAAGGCAGCGGACTCAATGGGAGAAAATATTTGGAAATCACATATCTGATAATGGTTTAATATCTATGATATTTAAAGAGATGCTACGACTCAACAATAAAAAGACAAATGACCCAATTGAAAAATGGACAAAACTTGAGTAGACATTTTTTCCAAAGAAGAAATACAAATGACAAAAAACTACATGAAAAAAATGTTCAGCATCACTAGTGATTAGGGAAATACAAATCAAAACTACAATGAAATATCATTTCACACCTTTTAGAATAGTCCCTATTAAAAAGACAGAAAACTGTAATTGTTGGAGAGGATGTGAAGAGATAAGAATACTTATTCACTGTTGGTGGGAATGTAGAATGGTACAGCCATTGCGGAGGACTGTTTGGCTATTCCTAAAGAAGGTGAATATAGATTTGCTACGTGACCTGGCATTACAACTACTAGGTATACCCAGAAGAACTGAGAGCAGTGACACAAACAGATATCTGCCCTCCAATGTTCATAGTAGCATTATTCACAATTGCCAAAAGATGGAAACAATCAAGGTGTCCATCAACTGAGGAGTGGATAAATATACCGTGGCATATATACACGATGGAATATTATGCAGCTGCAAGAAGAAATGAAATCCTGAAGCTTATTACAACATGGATGAATCTGAGGACATTGTTGAGTGAGGCAAAGTGGAAAAAAAAAGGACAAATACTATATGCTCTAGTATGGACTAAATATATTGTGTAAAGCCATGGACTTAATAATGGTTAATTATTAGCTATTTTTCATCAGAAAATAGAATGAGATTAGAGAATGGAAAGCTGAGGGTTAACTTGTGCAGAATTGGTAAAACGTTCTTAATCTTTGGAAATGAATAGAAAAGATGAAAGCACAACGTAATATTTCTAACTATTAATGCTATTATGATGGGTATGACCCTGGTTGAAAGAGAAAGTCTAAGGTCATATATATTACTAAAATGAAAGCTAAAAATGTGAGGTGGGGCTGTATAGCATATTAAAACCTCATGTGAAATATGAATATGAGTAATATTGCATATGGAAGACTTTTTCTTTGAAACTGAAGAAATGTACATTAATGTTACAAGGTGTTAATATCAGACGAAAAAATGTGCTAAGCAAAAGAAGCCGGACACAAAGTACTACACATTGTGTGATTCCATTTATATAAAATATATATCAACTTATAAAGTTGTAATTGGATTAGTGGTTATATAGGGCAGGAGAAGTAAAGAGGAATTGAATGGTGCCTTATGTGGTGTGGAGTTTTTCTTTTTGCAGTAATGAAATTGTTCTAAAAATTTTTATCGTGATGAATGCACAGCACTGTGATTATACTAAAAGCCATTGATTGTATACTTTGGCTAGATTATATGGTATGTGAATATATATCAATAAAACTGCTTTAAAAATATCTTTTTCTAATCTTTCACTTTCAGTCTATTTGCATCCTTGTGTCTAAGGTGAGTCTTCTGCAGACAGCATATGGATGGCTTATGTTTTCTTGTCCATTCTGTCAGAGTACATCTTTAAAAAATTTTTTGTTTGTTTTTGTTATTTTTATTCTTAGCATATGTCTTTTTATTGGGGAGTTTAATCCATTAACATTCAATGAAATTACTGTAAAGGCATTACTTCATCCATTTTATTCTTTGGCATTCATATGTCATATCTTAATTTTGTTCATCTTTTTACCCTTTTGGTTATACTTTCTGAGAGTCTTTACTTCTACACTTTCCTCCAAGCCTCTCTGTTTTTCTGTTCTGGCTGCAGAATTCCCTTTATTTTTTTCCTGCAGAGCTGGATACTTGTTTGCTAACTCTCTTAGTTCGTTTATCTGTGAACATTTTAAACCCACAGTCATATTTGAAGGACAGACAGTTTTGCTATATATGGCTGGCAGTTTTTCTTTAGTACCTTAATTATATCACACCACTGCCTCATTGCCTCCATGGTTTCAGAAGAGAAATCCACACTAAGTGTTATTGGACATCCCTTGTATATGATAGTTTACTTTTCCCTTGTTGCTTTCAGAATTTTCTCATATTTTTGGCATTTGGCATTCTGAATATTATGTCTTGGGGTAGGTCTCTTTGGAATATGTTGTGCTTCTTGGACATGGGTATCTATGTCCTTCAATAGGGTTGGTAAAATTTCAGCCATTATTTCCTCAAATACTCTTTCTGCCCCTTTTCTCTTCTATTCTCCTTCTGGAACTCCCACAAGACATATGTTGGTGTGCTTCATGCTATCGTTCAACTCTCTGAGCTCCTGCTCAACTTTTTCATTCTTTCTCTGTTCTTTTCAATTTCAGCTGTTCTGTCCTCCATGTCACTGATTGTTTTTTCATGATTTCAAGTCTGCTGGTGTGTGCTCTGTTTTATTTTATTTTTTAATTAATTTATTAAAGTATAGCACTCATACATAAACATACATAAACAATAAGTGTATAATAATATTTGTGAACTTACAAAACAAACATGTATAACACCATACAGGATTCTCATAACTCACCCTATCACCAATAACTTGCATTTTTGTTAAACCTTTTTAACTAATATTTAAAGAACGTCATCAAAATATTACCAAAGTATTTTTCCCCAACCAACCCTATTATTTTTATATTTGTATATGAACATACATACATAAACAATTAAGTGTATAGTAAAAGTTGTGAACTTACAGAGCAAACATGCATAACATCATACAGGGGTCGCATAAATCAACCCTCCACCAACACCTTGCATTGTCATGAGACGTTTGTTACAAACTATGAAAGAATATTGTCAAAATCTTACTAGTAATCATAGTCCTTATTTACATTTGGTGTGTTTTCCCCCAACCCACCCTATTATTTTTTAAATATATTTTTTATGACAGAAGTTGTAAACTAATAAAACAATCATGCACATGTGCAGAATTCCCAAACAACACCCCTCAATCAACACACCACACTAGTGGAACATTTACTACAGATAAGATAATATCATCTGATTGTTACCATGTCCATAGTGTACATTTGGCTCACATTTTCCATACTGTCTCATTATCAACACAGTACATCTTTCCCATAGATGCAAGAATATTATATTATTACTACTAACCACAATCCATAGTTCACACCAGCTATATTTTCCCCATGCCTCTCTACATTCCCAAAATCCTGCAGTAGTGATATAAATTTACTCTGGCTCAGAAAGAATACCCTTGCATCTGTACCATCAACCACAATTCTCATCCACCTCTTGGTTTACTGTGCTATTCAGTTCCTAGATTATTCTCTAGCATTCTGTCATTGGCATTTACATACCTAGACTACCATTTTCAGTCCCATCCCCATTTATAAACTAGCTCTTACTGTGTGTTACCATCCACTCTATACATTTCCATACTTTTACAGTAAAGCTAATTAAAACTTCTACATACATTAAACATCAGCAACCCACTCAGTCCTCCTCATCTCCTTTAGGAATCCATCACCTACCACCAAGACTTGAAGATATTTTCCTACAATTTCTTCTAGAAGTTTTATAGTTCTTGCTTTTATTTTTAGGTTTTTTATCCATTTTGAGTGAATTCTTGGATAAGGCGTGAGATAGGGGTCCTCCTTCCTTCTTTCAGCTATGGATATCCAATTCTTTCAGCACTACTTGTTGAATTATTTTTCTGCCTGAGCTGTGTGAGTTTGACAGGCTAGTCAAAAATCACTTGACCATATACGTAAGGGTCCGTTTCTGCACCATAAATCTGGTTCCATTGGTCTATTGTGTTTGTCTTTATGCCAGTACCATGCTGTTTTTACCACTATAGCTAGGTAATATGATTTAAAGTCTGGAGACGCATGTTCACTTTTCCTTTTTATGATGTTTCTAGATATTCAGGACCCCTTACCCTTCCAAATAAATTTGATGATTGCATTTTCAATTTTTTCTTTAATGTTGGTGGAAGTTTTATTCAGATTGCATTAAATCTGTATATCAATTTGTGTAGATATACAGACTTAATTTAATTTAATCTTATTTAGTCTTCCAATCCATGAACATGGAATGTTCTTACAGTTATTTAGGCCTTTTTTGATTTCTTTTAACACTGAGTTGCAGTTTTCTGACTACAGGTGCTTTACATTGTTGGTTAAGTTTATACCTGACTATTTGAGTTTTGTCTGTCATATTTTATTTTCACCACTCTTTTGACACCCTTAGTTACTTCTATTGATATAATCTTCATTTCTAGACTCTCTTGCAGGCCTCTCTCTCCTGTCTTTTCTTTTCAGGCTCTAGCACACTCTGTAGTGTTTCCTGAAAATCTGGTCTCTTGCTTAGAAATTCTCTCAGTTTCTATTTATCTGTGAATATTCTAATTTCACCCTCATTTTTCAGATGGGAGTAAGTTGTGCTTCTTGGACAGGGATATCTATGTCCTTCAATAGGTTTGGGAAATTTTCTACAATTATTTCTTCAAATATTCCTTCTGCCCCTTTTCCCTTCTCTTCCCCTTCTGGGACACCCATGACCCATATGATTGCACACCTTTTTTTGTCCTTTAGTTCCCTGAGACCTTGTTCAATTTTTTTCCATTCGTTTCTTCATCTCTTCTTTTGTATGTTCACTTTCAGGGGCCATTTCTTCAAGCTGACCAATCCTTTCTTCAGCCTCCTCAAATCTGCTATTATATAATTCCAATGTTTTTAAAATTTCGTTGATTGCACCTTTCATTCCCATAAGATCTGCTATTTTTCTATGTATACTTTCAAATTCTTCTTTGTACTCATCCAATGTCTTCTTAATATCCTTAATCTCTTTAGCCATCTTGTTGAATTTATTAAGAAGATTTGTTTGAACATCTGTGATTAGTTGTCTCAACTCCTTTATGTCATCTGGAGGCTTATCTTGTTCCTTTAACTGGGCCATAGTTTCCTGTTTCTTGGTGTGGATTGTAATTTTTTTTGGTGTCTTGGCATCTGGCTTACTAGACTATTTATTCTGGGTGCAGTTTTTCTCTTTAGGGCTTCCTTTCTCCCTTGCTGGTTGTGCAGTAGGAGCCAAGCATGTAGTTGGTGCTGTAAGCTGTGGAGGCTCAAGGTGCCCTCATTGTGCCAGGAACCAATGAAACTTCTTCCAACTTTCTTCTTTGCCCAGAGTACAGGCAGAGTCACAACTGTGTGGAATAATCCAAGTGCAGGTGTAGACCGTAGTTGCCCAGAGAGACTGATGAAGCTTCACACCCCTTTCTCCCCTGCCTGGGTCGTGGATGGAGCTGCAGATGTGGGCAGCAATCTATGCAGTGTGGGTCCAAGATGACCACAGTTGCCCCAGTAGACTTCCGATTTTCAGTCTGTGCCAATCAAAGTTACCTGCAGTTACCTTGATAGGCTGGTATCGGGCCTGCCAGCCTTCTCCTTGCCAGAAGCAGGGCTGATGCCTAGGTTAGGGTTGTAGGCTGATGTGGGTGAGATAAACTGGTTCCTATCGTTACTGTGATTTTTGGTCAGTCCGGCTTCCCCTCAGGCTGGGGCGGAGTCACAATGGTGGCCACTGGCCTCTTTCGGACTTGGGCTGATTCACACCCCAGTTGTTCCTAGGGTTATATCTTAGCCAGCCAAGTCTACCAATCAGTAGCTGAAATCAGCAGCCAACTGTCTCCTCCTCCCCTGTTTCTGGGAAATGGAGCTTCCAGTTCCAGCCACAGAACAGCTCCTGGGGTGACTCATGCCACCGGAGTAGGACAATCACCATCCTCCATGGCTTGGCTGGTAATTTCCCAGAGAGGCTGGCGCAGGTCACCGCAGCTTCCTTCCTGCTGGAGGTGGCACTGGGACCAAGGCTAGAGCTGCAAACTGACCTGGATGAAAAGAAGCTGGTCACCACCAGCACTGGGATTTTCAGTCCATTCCACTTCCCCTTGTGCCAGGCATGGAGTTAAGATGGCGCCTCCCAGCCTCTTTCTGGCTTGGACAGGCTAAAACTTCAGCTGTTCTCAGAATTACACTTTAGCCAGCTGAATTTACTCATCAGTAGCTGAAATTGGCGCCCAATCATCTCTTCCTCCCCTGTTTTTGGGAAGTGGAGCTTTCAATTCCAGCCACAGGCCAGCTCCCAAGGCAGCTCATGCCTCCAGTGGAGGATGGGCACCAGCCTCCATGGCATGGAGTGCTCTACTTACAAGTTTTCTCTGCAGATAGGAAGTCTCATCCTTCCATTCCTTCAAGGATGTTGCAGGATGCTCTTCTGGCCTCCTGGAGGCCCCAAACAGGTGCTTCAACTAGTTCCAGAGAGTTCTGGGTGTTTACTAACTGCCCTGTAGCAGGAGCTGACTCTAGGAGCTCCTTACTCTGCTGCCCTCTTGCTGGTTCTCTCTGTTTTATTTTAAACCTCACTTATCATCTCTTTCATTCCCATGAGGTCTGTTATTTTACTATTCAAAGTTTCAAAGTTTTCTTTATGGTCACCTAGTTTCTTCTTATTGTCTTTTATTTCTATGGTCATGTTGTCCTTCAGCTCCAGGATTTGATATAGGAGATTTGTATGAGTATCAATTGATCAGTGTTTCCAAATCCTGTATCTCATCTGGAGCACTGATTTGTTCATTTTCCTAAGTCATCTTCCTTTTTCCTAGTATGGCTTTTAATTTTTTGCTGGTGTCTAGGCATCTGATTCGCATGCTGAGTTTTCTCTCAGATTCAATTTTTCTCTCTTGCCCTCGTATTTTCTGTTAAGTACCTGTGTGCTATCACTGTTCTTTGACTCTTGGTTCAACTTGATTTAGATATTTAGGATTGCCCCTTTTTACTGCTCAATCCAGGGCTAAGGACCCAGTAATGGGGAGCAGGCCAGTTTCCAAGAGCCTTGGAGAGGGAGGCAGTAATGGACCTGATTGCCTCTTTTGTTTATTTATTATTATTATTTTTCCCTTTTCATGCACTTTTCTGGTTTGCCAGCAGAAGGCTGTCTTTGGCAGACCTCTTAGCTCAGACCACAGGTGCATTCAGTGTAACTCTGTGGTGGATGGTTCAGAAGCAATGTCTTCAGGGCTGGCCAAGCGTCATGTAACAGTCTGGTATGGTTATGAATTCCAAAAATAGATATTGGATTATGTTTGTAATCTGGTCTGTACCTGGACATGATTAAATTATGATTAGGGTTTTCATTGGGCCACATCATTAGGGTGTTGAGGCCCCACCCCTTGGTGTGTGGGGACACACAGATAAAAGACATGGCAGAGGACAGAGTTAAGGGTTTTTGATGTTGGAGTTTGATGCTGAAGCCTTAAGCTGAAGCCCTGAGAAGTAAGCCCCAGAAAGAGAGGAACCCTGAGCCTAGGAAGAAGCAGGCCCTGGGAAGAGAGGAACACTGAACCCAGAGAGAAACAAAGCCCGGAAGAGAGGAACCCAGGAAGCCTGAACCCTTACAGATATCGGCAGCCATTTGGTCCAACATGTGGAAATAGACTTTGGTGAGTGAAGTAACTTATGCTTTATGGCCCGGTATCTGTACATTCCTACCCCAAATAAATGCCCTTTATAAAAACCAACCAATTTCTGGTATTTTTCCTCAACACCCCTTTGGCTGACTAATACAGAATTTTTTTTTTTTTTTAAATTTTTTTATTTTTTATTGACTTTGTAATAATATTACATTAAAAATATATATGTGAGGTCCCATTCAACCCCACCCCCCCCCCCTCTCCCCCCCCCCCCCCCCAACAACACTCGTTCCCATCATCATGACACATCCATTGGATTTGGTAAGTACATCTTTGGGCACCTCTGCACCTCATATACATTGGTTCACATCATGGCCCATACTCTCCTGACTAATACAGAATTTGATACGGAGGAGTGGAGAAGTACTTTTGCAATTACCAAAATGCTGAAGTGTTTTTATAAATGGGTAAGGGGTATTTTTTGGAGGCATTGTGAGATGCTTGATGGAAAAGGCCTAGATTCCTAGATTGATTTGAAGAGACTGTTGATAGCAATATGCCAAAGAGGGTTGTTTGTTTTTGTTTTTCTCATGAATGAGAAATACAATTCTTTTTTTTTTAGGCATGGGTCCGGGGATTGAACCCGGGACCTCATATATGGGAAGCTGGCACTCAACCACTGAGCCACATCATCTTCCCTGTTGATAGCAATATGGATGCCAAGGAGACTTTTTATGATGTCTTAGAAATAAATGATGAAACTACTATTGGAAACTGGAGGAAAGGTGATCTGTGTTTTAAAGTTGTAGAGAACTTAGCAAGATTAACTCCTGGTGTTTTATGGAAGGCAGAATTTGAAAATGGCGAGCCTGGGCATTTAGCTGAAGAGGAAAACCATGGAAACGGAGATCTGGAATTAAGATATCACCTTGGGGCAAGAAAGGAACTCCACCCATGTATACAGAGAGAGTGAGTGGAAGAGGGTGGATGTTCCTACCTCATGTTCTGGGAGAGTTTTACCATCCCAGGGTACAGAGAGGATGGAGCACATTCCTCAAGGATTAGAGTGGTTAAGATCAGTACCCCATAGATCTGAGAGGGGTGGACCTGTACCCCATGGATTAGGGAAGGCTGGGTGGTCAACTAATTGCTCTCAGAGGGTTGAGCCTGCATGCCAAAGGTTAGGGAAGACCAGATGGTCAATTCATTGCTCTGAGAGGGTTAAGCCTGTATGCCAAAAGTTAGGGAAGGTCAGGTGGTCAACTCGTTGCTCTGAGTGGGTTGAGCCTGTATACCAAAAGTTAGGGGGAATATTGTCTTCATGTCACTGTACTAGAGGGGTTAAGACTCTAACCCAAAGATTGGTAAGGTGTGGCAACCACCCCAACACTCTTGGAAGCTGAGGTCTGGAGCTTGGTTGACACCCAGATGCTTGCTGAGGGTAGAAACAAGAAAATGGCCATTGGGCAAGCATGTGGAAAGGGTGGGTTGCCATAAGGCACCAAGGAGAAGAAACCATCTTCTTAAGAATGACTCTCAGACTGAAATCGAATGGAGGATGCCCTGCAGGTTTACGAAAATGTTGAGGACCTATGACTCATGTTTCCCTCCCAGTTTCTCTTTATTGTAATGAAAAGGTTTATCCTTTGTCCATTTGTGTATTGGAAACAGATAAATTGTTTTTTAAGTTTCAGAGGTCTATAGTAGACAGGACTTTGCCCCAAGACAAACTATATTTCTTTAAATTGATTGTGATATGACTTAGTACTTATACTGTTACTGATTTAAGGTTTTTTCAAATATTGTAATGTCTTTTTGGAATTCAGAGGGTGGAGTGTAGCAGTTTGATATGGTTATGAATTCCAAAAATAGATATTAGATTATGTTTGTGATCTTGTCTGTACCTGGGCATGATTAAGTTATGATTAGGGCTTTGATTGGGTCATGTCATTAGGATAAAAGACATGACAAAGGACAGAGTTGAGGGTTGTTGATGTTGGAGTTTCGATGTTGGAGTTTGATGCTGAAGCCTTAAGCTGGAGCCCTGGGAAGTAAGCTCACAGAGGAAAGAGAAGCAAGCCCCAGGAAGGGAGGAACAGTGAGCCCAGGGAGAAGCAAGACTCGGGAAGCCTGAACCCTTGCAGACATTGGCAGTCATCTTGCTCCAACACGTGGAAATAGACTGGTGTGGGAAGCAGTTTATGCTTTATGGCCTGGTATCTCTAAGCTCCTACCCAAATAAATACCCTTTATAAACCAACTGATTTCTGGTATTTTTCATCAGTATCACTTTGGCTGACTAATACACCTCACAAACAAACTTTCTCAGAACATTTTCTCCTTGTTTGGCTTCACTCTCCCTCACTCTGCCTTCTCAACAATGAGCCCAGGGCAGTTGGGAGGGTGTTTCAGCAGGCCAATCATCTTTAGCTCCTTGCAGACTCTCAGTGCAAACAATGTCACAGCCCCACATGACCTGGAAGATTGTGACCTCTCCAATGTAGCCAACCAAGTTTGCTGGCCAAAATCTGATTTTTTTCTAAGCTGTGTCCCTCCCTTCCCCCTTTCTTGGTGAAGAGGACCCCTGCAACCCTCTCAGTCCACAGCCACTTCAATCTGCCTACTGCTGTTTGCGCCAAAGGATCTGTCCCAGGTGCTGCTGCTGTAGCTTTACTCTGGGATTTTTCCAGCCAGCTGATACTTCTTTCCTTCATCCCTCTCTCTTCCGGGTGGTATCTTGTCTTCCCCTGGTGTCCTCAACCCTGAAGTAGCCCTCCAGACACTCTCTGCCTGTCCTCTCAGTATTATTTCTGGAAGCGAAGTGATCCCTCTGCCTTTCTAATCCTCCAACTTCCTTTAAGTCTTCTATTTCTTATTTTTTAAAGGAGGTATCATGGATTGAACCCAGGACTGTACATGGGAAGCAGGCACTCAACCACTTGAGCTATATCTGCTTCCCTCTACTTCTTCTTGGGTCTGTGTAGGTCATTTGTGTGTTTCTAATAATTTGTCCATTTCATCTAGGTTTTCTAATTTATTGGCATGCAGTTGTTCATAGTATCCTCTTATAGTTCTTTTTATTTTGGTAGGGTAGGTAGTAATGTCCCCCTTTGCTGTTCTGATTTTCATTATTAGTATTTTCTCCTGTTATTTAAAGATTTATTTTATGTATTCTGCCCATCTTCTCATCTTCTATTTAGAAGGCACTGGGAACTGACCCTGGGACCTTGAGAACATGGGAGATTCACCTTAGCAAACTGGTTTGTTGTGTCTCTCATTGTCCTTTCCTCTGTGTTTCTTTTTTTGTTGTGATGTCATCTTGTTGCATCAGCTTGCCACGTTGGTCAGCTCCCTGTGCGGGCCAGATTGCTGTGCAGGCGAGCTCTCCACATGGATCAGCTTGCCTTCACTAGAAGGCCCCTGGAACTGAACCCGGGACCCCCCATTATGTTATATGGGAGCCCAATTGCTTGAGCCATATCTGCTTTCCTCTCTTTTTTTCTTTGTCAGTTTAGGTTAAAGTTTATGGATTTTATTGATCTTGTCAAAGAAGTAACTTTTGGTTTTGTTTATTCTCTTTTGTTTGTTTTTGTTTTCTATTTCATTTATCTTTACTTTAATTGTATTATTCAGTCAAAGGGGTGCTGATGCAAAATACCAGAAATCGGTTGGTTTTTATGAAGGTAATTTATTTAGGGTAGAAGCTTACAGACACAATGCCCTGAAGAGTCCAACTCGAGGTACCATAAGAGGTACTTTCTCCCCCAGAGTCTTTTGTCATGTGTTAATGCAAGATAGTGGGCAAAGTCTATGAGAGTTAAGTCTTCTTCCTCCTCTTCACAAGGCTCCATGGTCCCAGCTTCTTCCAATCTCAGCCACAGGCTGGGACAAGTCTTATCTCTCCTGGGGCTCATTCCTCTCTGGGCTCAGCTGCTCTATTCTCTCTACAAGGTCAGCTGTAGATTGTCAGACTCTTTCATTTCCTAGGCCCTCTGCCATGTCTATGGAGCTGTCCCTATTCCTCTGTGTTCTTTTCCTGCATGTTTACTCCCCAGGGCTCCACCATCCACAACTCTAACTTCCCTTCTCTGCAGTGCAGTTTCTCTGATGTGGCCCAGTCAAAGCCTTAATCATTATTTAATGAAGTAAAAATGAAATCTCTGAATCCAATATAATCTAATATGCCCAGTTTACAAACATGATCCAGTATCTATTTTTGGAATTCATAAACAATACCAAACTGCTACACTAATCTTTATAATTTCATTCTCTCTGCTTGCTTTGTATTGAGTTTGTGCTTGTTTTACTGGTTCTTCCAGTTTTGAAATTAGGTCTCTATTTGTAGTCCTTCTTCTTCTTTTTTTAATAATATGTCTATTACCTTGGTTTAAAGTCAATAGTCTTTTCTTTTTATTCCCCCCTTCCCCCCACCTGAGATGGCACCCTCATTTGTCTGTTTATCTTCTTTTGGAGGCACCAGAAACCAAACCTTGTATCCCCCCCGTGCGGGAGGCAAGAGCCCAACTGCTTGAGCCATTTCTGCTTCCCGCTGGTTGTGTTGTCTGCTGGTTGCAGTGTCTGCTAGTTGTGGCATCCACTCGTTTTGACATCTGCTGGTTGTGATGTCTGCTTATCTTCTTTAGGGTGCACCGGGAACTGAACCTGGAACCTCTCATGTGGAGGGCAGGCACCCAATTGCTTGAGCCACATCAGCTCCCTCTTCTTTTTTAATGTAAGCATTTAGAGGGATGTTTTCTTCTCAGCACTGCCTTCACTGCATCCTGTAAATTTTTGTATGGTGTATTTTCATTTCCTTTGCCTCAAGATATTCCCTAATTTCCCTTCTGATTTCCCCTTTAACCCATTGTTTGGTTGAGTATGTTGTTTAATTTCCACATATATGTGAATTTTCCATTTCTCCTTTTGTTGTTGATTTCTAGCTTAATTCCTTTGTGGTAGTAGAGTATACATTGTAAATTTTCAATATTTTTAAATTTATTGAGATTTGTTTTATGACCCAGGTATTGTCTATCCTGGAGAATGATCATGTACTTTTGAGACAAAATGTGTATTCTGGTTTCTTTGGGTGCAGTGTTCTATATAAATCTATTTGGTCTAGTTGGTCTAGTGTTTCACTGTAGTCCTGTACTTCCTTATTGATCTGTTGACAAGATGTGTTAAAGTCTCCTACTATTGGGAAGCGGACTTGGCCCAGTGGTTAGGGCATCCGTCTACCACATGGGAGGTCCACAGTTCAAACTCCAGGCCTCCTTGACCTGTGTGGAGCTGGCCCACATGCAGTGCTGATGTGCGCACAGAGTGCCGTGCCACGCAGGGGAGTCCCCCGTGTAGGGGAGCCCCACGCGCAAGGAGTGCGCCCCATAAGGAGAGCCACCCAGTGTGAAAGAAAGTAAAGCCTGCCCAGGAATGGGGCCACACACACGGAGAGCTGACACAACAAGATGACGCAACAAAAAGAAACACAGATTCCCGTGCCGCTGACAACAACAGAAGTGGACAAAGAACACGCAGCAAATAGACACAGAGAATAGACAACTGAGGCGGGGGGAGGGAAGAGAAATAAATAAAAAATAAATCTTTAAAAAAAAAGTCTCCTACTATTAATGTAAAACTTTAACTTCTCCTTTCAAATTTGTTAGTATTTGCTTCATATATGTTGGGGCTCTGCTGTTAGGTATATGTAGCAGTTTGATATTATTGATGAATTCCAAAAAGAAATATTGGATTATGTTTGTAAACTGATCTTTTCCTCTGGGCATATTAGATTGTATTGGATTCATACATAGGTTTAGTTGATAAGTAATTATGTAAACCTCTTGTGCCAGTAGGGCATTGACTCACAGATAAAAGGCATGGCAAGGGACAGAGTTAAGAGTTTTTGATGTTGGAGTTTTGATGTTGGAGTTAGATGCTGAAGCCTTAAGCTGGAAGCCCCAGGAAGTAAGCACACAGAGGAAACAGAAGCAAGCCCAGTGTAGTGGAAGCAGAGAGGATTCAGTGATCATGTATTGAAGGCTAGGACTCAGGAATCTCTGAGACAGAAGATTTATTATGACCCGCCAAGCCTGGTGGACTCCTGCCCAAAAAGCCAAGCCCCGAGTAGGGGCTTCAAGTTATTTTTATGCAAGAGAAACACGTGGTGGGGCCAGGAGAAGTTTAGGAGTCAAAAAGACTAGTTTTTTTTTTAGGGTTTAACCATTTGTTTGAATACCAGTTAAGCTTGAATTAACATATCACCCATAATCCAGGTAAGCTTGAATTAACATATCACCCACATTCCAGGTAAGCTTGAATTAACTTATCATCCACATTCCATCTTGATGTAACTTTGAATACATATTCAGTCTACATCCTTTTTTTTTTAAAGATTTATTTTTTATTTATTTCTCTCCCCTTCCCCCACCCCTGCCTTGTCTGCTTTCTGTATCCATTCACTGTGTGTGTTCTTCTGTGTCCACTTGGATTCTTGTCAGTGGCACTGGGAATCTGTATCTCTTTTTGTTGCATCATCTTGCTGTGTCAGCTCTCTGTGTGCGTGGCACCACTCCTGGGAAGGCTGCTTTTTTCACATGGGGCAGCTCTCCTTATGGGGTGCACTCCTTGTGCGTGAGGCTTCCATATGCGGGGGACACCCCTGTGTGGCACAGCACTCCTTGTGCACATCAGCTCTGAGCATGGGCCAGCTCACCACATGGGTCAGGAGGCCCTGGGTTTGAACCCTGGACCTCCCATGTGGTAGGTGGACACTCTATCAGTTGAGCCAATTCCGCTTTCCAGTTTGCTGTCTTGGTTGTCTTCTTCAGGCGGTATTGGGAACTGAACCTGGAACCTCCCAGGTGGTAGGTGGGAGCTCAACCGCTTGAGCCACATCTACTTCCCTGGGTCATGCTTTTTTTCTTTTTTTATTCATTCTTCCTTTTTACTGGAAAGTTTAAGCCATTTACATTTTTTTAAAAAGATTTTTAAAAATTTATTTCTATCCCCTTCCCCCCCCAGTTGTCTGTTCTCTGTGTCCATTGCTGTGTGTTCTTCTTTGTCTGCTTCTGTTGTTGTTAGCAGAATGGGAATCTGTGTTTCTTTTTGTTGTGTCATCTTGTTGTGTCAGTTCTTCGTGTGTGCAGCGCCATTCTTAGACAGGCTGCACTTTCTTTTGCGCTGAGCGGCTCTCCTTACAGGGTGCACTCCTTGCGTGTGGGGCTTCCCTACATGGGGAGCACCCCTGCGTGGCAGGGCACTCCTTGCGTGCATCAGCACTGCACGTGGGCCAGCTCCACATGGGTCAAGGAGGCCCGGGGTTTGAACCGCAGACCTCCCTTGGGGTAGGCGGACGCCCTATCCTTTGGGCCAAGTCCGCTTCCCTAAGCCATTTAAATTTAAAGTCACTACTAATAATATAGGACATTCTTCTTTCACTTTGCTATTTAGGCTTTGTAAGTATTATATGGTTTTTGTCCCTTACTTCCATTAAATCCCACTTATGTATTTATTTGCCTTTCTGTGTTGTATCATATTGAGTGGTTTTTCCTTTCTATATGGGTGTATATATATATTTTTAGGAGGTACCAGGGATTGTACCCAGGACCTCGTACATGGGAAGCAGGCACTTAACCACTGAGCTACATCCACTCCTCAATGAGAGTTGGTTTTTTCATTTGTTTTTTGTTTTTAAGCAGTACTTAGGACTGAACTCGGGACTTTGTACATGGAAGCAGGGACTCAGCTACTTGAGCTATTCCCACTCCCTGTTTGGGATTATTTTTCATTTGTTTTCCTTATAGTTAAAATTTAGCATCCCTTTTTTTTTTTTTTTTTTAAGATTTATCTTATTTATTTATCTTTCCCCAAATCATTGTTGGCATTCGCTGTGTCCTGGTCTTCTCTTCAGGAGGCACTGGGAACCAAACCCAGGACCTCAGATGTGGGAGAGAAGTGCCCAATTGCCTGAGCCACCTCCGCTCCCCATCCTGCTGCGTCCCCCACTGTGTTTTCCTCGTGTCTCTTATTGTGTCATCTTACTGCCTTAGCTTGCTGCACCCTGTCATTGTCCTAGCCCACCATCCTGCTTGTCCTCTTTTAGGATGAACCAGAAACCTCTGCTCCCTGCTTTGTAGTATGCCTCATTGTGTTTTTCTTCTTGTGTCTGTTGTTGTGTCATCTTGCTGTGTCAGCTTGCTGTACTTGCTTGCCACACCAGTTCGCTGTCTTCTTTAGGAGGCACCGGGAACCGAATCATGGGCTTCCCATGTGGCAGGCGGGGGCCCAATTGCCTGAGCCACATCTACTTCCCAGAATCTTAAATATAACAATCATATTTGGTTTTGTCCCAATTTAACTTCAATAGTATGCACATATACTTTGCCTATATCCCTCTGCTCACCCCCATTTTTGTTTTTACACATAAACCTTTTGTTTTAATAAACAAAGAATTTTCACGGATTAGATTTTAAATCACTTTTATAAATAAGGAAAACTTCTTGGGCCAAACAGGTAACAGTGAATCTACTGTAGTTGGAAGGAATGCATGCCCCACGTGCATTTTGGACCTAAAGAGAGAATATCAGCAACATCACTCTCCAGATTATAAGAACTACAGAAGAGGGGAAGACCCAGGGAAGTTTTCCCATTCCTTCTTCCACTGCACTTTTCAAATCTAAACTTGAGCCTCTTGCCTACCAGGCTAGCATCGCTTTCTCCATGGCCCTCAGCGATGCTGATGTGCAAAAGCAGATTAAGCACTAATGGCCTTCATTGAACAAGAAACTCATGAGAAAGCAGGAGAAATAGATCAAAGGCAGAAGAAGAGTGTGACATCAAGAAAGGTTATATTGTACAAAAAAATCAAAGACTTATGATTATGAATAACTCTAAGGATGAGAAGTAGATTGAGCAGAAAAAGAAAATTAAATGTCCAATTTGATGAATCAAATAAGTCTCAAAGTTCTCAAAGCCAGAGATGACCTTATCATGGATCTACTAAATGAAGCAAACAGAGACTCAGCAAAACTGGGAAAAGTACAACCAAGAACCAAGTGCTGCTGGATGGACTGGTCCTTCAGGTTTGCAACCAGTTGCTAGGGCTCTGAATGATTATTCATTACAGGAAACAGGATTTCCCTCTGGTAAAGGCTATGGTGCAAAAGCATTTCCTACATACAAAATTGCCACCAGAAAGATGTTGATGGCCAAGTTGATCTGGCCGCTTATCTACTGGAAGGTATAGCTTTTGGTGTTGAAATCTATAGTGTCCTAGACTGTATGCCTCTGTAATTTTTTTTCCACACCCCCCCCCACCCCGCCAACAAATGAGTCAGGCTGTTCATTACAATATTGTTTGTAATAATATAACATTTGAACCAGCCTAAAGATGTCTAATCTGAACAATGTAATACTAGATAGCACTTAAAAATGATACAGGGCCAGTACATTGTTTAAGAAAGATGCCCATGATATAGTATTAAGTGAGAACACATTTTAAAAAATTAATTAATTAATTTTAAAGAAATTTTAGTTTACATAAATGTTAAATAGAAAATATAGGGGATTCCATATGCCCCACCCCTCCCCCTCCCACACTTTCCCACGTTAACAACATCCTTCATTAGTGTGGTACATTAGTTGCAGTTGATGAGCACATACTGAAGCATTGCCACTAGCCATGGATTATAGCTTACATTATAGTTTACAGTTTGCCCTGCACAATTTTGTAGGTTATGATAAATATATCATAGCTTGTATCCATCATTGCGACATCGTGCAGGACAATTTCAATGCACATTTTATTTTCAAAAGCACACTTCTTTTATCTGAGCACAGAAAAATATGTGAAAAGGATACAAATCAGGAATTATCAGTGTGTAAGTTGTTAAGGTCTAAGCTATTAAGATCTAAAATATTGTATTGTGGATGACATTTTATTCATAGTTAATTTTTCACATTTTTTTGATACTTTCTAAATTACTAATTTTATAACCAGTAATTATTATAGCATATATATTTTTTGTCAAGATATCCACATACCATAACATTCACCCATTTAAAGTGTTTAACTCATGGGAAGCGGATTTGGCTCAACTGCCTACCACATGAAGGTCCAGGGTTCAAACCCAGGGCCTCCTGACCTGTGTGGTGAGCTGGCCCTCGCACAGTGCTGATGTGCTCAAGGAGTGCTGTGCCACACAGGGGTGTCCCCAGTGTAGGGGAGCCCCGTGTGCAAGGAGTGTGCCCCACATGGAGAGCCACCCAATGCGAAAAAAAACCACCGCCTGCCCAGGAGTGGTGCTGCACACAGAGAGCTGACGCAGCAAGATGACACAACAAAGAGACACAGATTCCCAGCGCCACTGACAAGAATGCAAGTGGACACAGAAGAACATACAGTGAATGGACACAGAGAGCAGACTATGGGGGTGAAAGGGAGAGAAATAAATAAAAAATAAATTAAAAAAAAGTATAATTCAGAGGTTTTTAGTATATCTACTGTGTTATACAACCATCACAGAATAAATATTTCAGAATATTTTCATGACTCCCAAAAGCTCTACTCTTCAGGTTTATTATACGAAATGTATAAAGAACTCCTACAACTCAATAACTAAAAGGCAAGAAACCCAATTACAAAGTGGGTAAAGCATCTCTTCCCCCACGCCCCCAAGATACTCTTCATGGGGAAGAGGGGCTGACTACCTCAGCCCCAGGGGAGATGTGGCCGTGCCCCTAGAAGACTGCAGCAGAGTGAGGAAGGGTGGTTCATGATGACCACTGAAGGTATAGGGGCCACCTTCTCCACCCCAACCCCCCCCAGCCCCGTAACCCCATTTTGTCAGGTGACAGGGTGCCACAATAGTTTTTTTTAAATACTCCTTTTGTTATCTTAAAGCTGCTTTTGCCTGCAGGGCAAATACTCGGGAGGGTCACCCTGGAGAGTGCTTTCCCACCATTCTTTCCCAGTCAAAACAGAGGCAGGGGCCCAAGAAAAGGGCTCAGACTGACTGCAAAGAGCCCTGAGGAGGGTATCAGGAAATGCACCAAAAGGTTTTCCAATGGCTCTCCACAGCTGAGCTTTCCTGGACTGCCCAGGAAACATAGCTCTTTGGCTAAGTGTCTCCAGCAGCCTTGAGGAAATGCTGTGTCTTTAGCTCTCCACTGCCTCTGCCCCTGTCTGGGGAGGGTTGAAGTAATGGCTGCCACCTTTGTCCTGTGTGGGTTGAAATATGGCTGCCCGCAGAGCCAGGACCCTAGAGATCCAAATACACTCATCAAAAATCATGATCAGTGATTGGCCGAGCCCACCCCTGTTCTGGAGAAAGATTTTTATGTCCCTTCCTTTTTTTTTCCTTTCCTATGTCCCTTTCTATCACCAGCAGCTCAAGAAGGACTTGGTGCTGTGGGGGCCTGTTGCAGGGTGGGGGATGGGTGCTAGTAGCCCTTGCTGAGAGAGAGCAATTTACAGTTTCTTACCATAATTTATCAGCTCTTCCGCTTGCTCTTCCTTGCATGTTGTACTGTGCTCTTCTGGCCTCTGGAGTTTAAAAATCACAGATGCAGACAGTCTCAGCCTTTTTAATAGTTGTTTTGGTTGAAGGACTGAGTCCTGGGAGCTCTCTACCCTGCCATCTTCCCTAGGGGTTCCCCTGGGTTTTGCTTATTTAATTTTAATTATTTATTTTTCAGGAGGTAATGGGGCTTGAACCCAGGACCTTTTACATGGGAAGCAGGTGCTCAACCACAGAGCTACATCTGTTCTCCATGTTTATTTTTATTTATTAAATTACTTTTAAAGAAACTTTAGATTATATAAATATTACATAAAAATATAGAGGAGTCCCATATGCCCCACTCCCTCCCCCTCCCACATTTTCCCACATTAATAGCATCTTTCATTAGTGTGGTACATTTGTTACAATTGATTAACACATACTGAAGCATTGCCACTAATGATGGATTATAGTTCACATTGTAGTTTACAGTTTGCCCCGCACAATTTTGTAGGTTATGACAAAACATATAATGGCCTATACCCATCATTGCAATGTCATGCAGGACAACTCCAATGTCCCTCATTTATTTTTAATACAGAAGTACTATTGATAGTCTCATTTGATACATTATCCTTAATGGATCAAAGAATTGTTACAAGTTTCATTAATACCTTGATACTCCCTTTCCAAAGGAATCTTAACAGAGACTCTAATATTTTTACATTTATCAAAAATTGACATTTGGACTTTGTTCCTTTACCCTTTTCTTATCAAGGTCTTAAATTGGGTTGACCCCAGCTTGAAGGTTAATAGTCTAGCAGGATGAGCTCTCCTGTAGGGTATTTTGCAGCTCTCATCTTCCATTCCATAAAGACAGATTGGTAAGAAAAATTCGAGAATGTTTGCTAACACAGGAAAATTTCTTTGTTAAGACATTGACTTTTCACAAGATTTTAATGCAGTATCAAGGGCCCTTTTGTTTCTGGAGTTAGCCTTCGGTTCACATTGGGGGCTTTTTAAGTATTAAATACTTGAAAAAAATTATTTATTTATTCATTTCTCTCCCTTTCCCCTTGCTCCGGTTGTCTGTTCTCTGTGTCTATTTGCTGCGTCTTCTTTGTCCGCTTCTGTTGTTGTCAGCAGCACGGGAATCTGTGTTTCTTTTTGTTGCGTCATCTTGTTGTGTCAGCTCTCCGTGTGAGTGGCCCCATTCCTGGGCAGGCTGCACTTTTTTTCATGCTAGGCGGCTCTCCTTACAGGGCGCACTCCTTGCACGTGGGGCTCCCCTACGCGGGGGACATCCCTGTGTGGCAGGGCACTCCTTGCGCGCATCAGCACTGCGCATGGGCCAGCTCCACATGGGTCAAGGAGGCCCGGGGTTTAAACCGCAGACCTCCCATGTGGTAGACGGACGCCCTAACCACTGGGCCAAGTCCACCGCCCCAGTATTTAATACTTTTTAAGCACTTAACCTAGTGCTTGGCGTATAGCAAGCTTTCCAGAATTGTTAGTATTAAGACCTCTTCGACAGGATCACAAACTAAATAAGTATCCTTATATAAAAAGCATTGCCTCTTTGGGAATAGTTAACTTGGATAGCTCACCTGCTTGTTTTACATGCCTTGAAAAATAGCTTTTTAGGGAAGCAGACGTGGCTCAACTGAAAGAGTGTCCACCTACCATATGGAGATCTAGGGTTCAATACCCAGGGCCTCCTGACCCATGTGGTAAGCTGGCCCATGCACAACGCTGCCACATGCATGGAGTGCTGTGCCACACAGGGGCGCCCCTGCATAGGGGTGCCCCATGTGCAAGGAGTGCACCCTGCAAGGAGAGCCACCCTGCATGGAAAAAGTGCAGTCTGCAACGGAGTGGTGCTGCACACACAGAGAGCTGACACAGCAAGATAATGTAACAAAAAAGAGAGGCAGTTTCCCAGTGCTGCTGGATAATGCAAGTGGATACAGAAGAACTCACAGCGAATGGACACAGAGAGCAGACAACCAGGGGGAAGGGGAAAGAAATAAATAAAATAAATCTTAAAAAAAAAAAGCTTTTTGGTGCTAAAGTAGTATGTGAGTTCTAGTATGAAACTAGATTATAATCTTTGGGAGTGCAAGAAGGCTTTCATGGAAGTTCATTGCTTTATCTGGCTCTTAGTAGCTCAAATTGTTAATTGCCTGGGCCAAAAATAGTGTGTTTTGGGAGATACCCTTTATTTCAACTAATATATAATGGTAGTTTTGCTGTAATTATTTGTATAGATAATCCAGAAATCCCTTGGTTTATAAACTATGCAGGACAGTCAATTCAAGTAGCAGGAAATAGCAAGTCTTGAAAATGAGAGGTTGCAAGAATGATATAATAAACTTTAGCATTCGCCTCACCTGGATTCACTAATTACATTTGCTTTCTGTATATTCATATGCATTATTTGCTGAACCATTTGAAATTAAGTTGCAGACATGCCCCTTAACCTCTATATATTTTAGTATGTATCCCCCAAGGATGAGGACATTGTCTTACACAACCACAGTAAAATCAAATGCAAGACATTTAATGTTGGTGTTCTAAGATTGCCCATTGTATTTTTTTTTTAGGATTTATTTATTTTGTATTTATTTCTCTCCCTCCCCCCTCCGCTCCCCGCTCCGCAGTTGTCGGCTCTCTGTCCATTTGCTGTGTGTTCTTTTTGTGTCCGCTTCTATTCTTGTCAGCAGCATGGGAATCTGTGTCTCTTTTTGTTGCATCATCTTGCTGAGTCAGGTCTCTGTGGGTGCAGCGCCACTCCTAGGCAGGCTGCACTTTCTTTAGCACTGGGTGGCTCTCCTTACGGGGTGCACTCCTTGGGCTTGGGGCTCCCTACGCAAGGGACACCCCTGCATGGCATGGCACTCCTTGTGTGCAACAGCACTGTGCGTGGGCCAGCTCCACATGGGTCAAGGAGGTCCTGGGTTTGAACCGCGGACCTCCCATGTGGTAGGCAGATGCTCTATCCATTGAGCCAAGTCCACTTCCCGCCCATTGCATTTAATTGTCAAATCTTTTATGTTCCCTTTAATTTGGAGCAACTCCTCAATGTTTGTCTTTCAAAGCAGTGACACTCTAGAAGAATGCACATAAGCTATTTAAAGAATGTCCCTTGATTTTTCTTGTTTCCTTATGCTTCCATTCAGGTTATACATTTTGGCAGGAATATAAAATATCCTGCTTTATATCAGAAGGCCCATGATAAGTTTATCTCATTATTGGTTGTGTTAACTTATTTGGTTAAGGTGTTGTTTGCCAGATTTCTTCACTATAATGTTGTTTTCCCCCATGTAATGATATGTGGGGCAGTATGATAATACTAATTATCCTGTTCCTCAAAAACATTTCACCCAATGATTTTAGCATCTGTTCAATTCTTGCTTGAATCAATTATTTGTTATACCTTCTATTATATTTGTTGGTTATTTTACTGTCAAGAAGAGCTTTCCTTTCTCCCTCATTTCTTTTTTACTTATAAGTCAAGGTTAGTGTAGACTCCTATTCTTGTCTCTTTAATGTATTATGATCTATGTCAGTCATTTATTTTGCCCTATTTCAGCCATGGGGAGAGGTCCTTTCTAGCTTGCTGAATGAGACTTCTGTCTGGTCTGTTAATTCACTTGAGGATTCCTATTCATGACCAAATATGTTGCAAAGTCAGATATATCAAATCTCTGTGCTTAAGTCGTAATAGTATTATGTAATTTTTGAACCTTGCTGGAATGTTTTAAGGGTTAAAAACTGCAAATAAAAACTTGCTGCTGGTTGATGTTCTGCCACCAGAAGAGGCAATCTTTTGAGAATGGTATCCCATTCCTTAAACTGCTGTTGTGTTTTTAATTGATTTTCAAAATACCACAACTCTGGTTTCTTTTCCTGTGTACTTTAAATAGATCATAAGTTAAAAAAAATCACACAACAAATACATGACTACGTTCTTATAGAAATACAATAGAAAATCTCTTAACTCTCTGTGTTTGAGGTTTAAATTTGAGAGGTTTTATTGTTCTTTATGTGATTAAAGCTAGGGAACTGAGATTGCCCAGTTCTGCCCTGCCAATAACACTACCTCAGAAGTTCTGAGGGGAGCTATAGCAGGGTAGAAATTAAGCTTATACTTTATCAAATCTCTCAATAACCCAGAGTAGCATTCTAGTAAAACACTGAGTTGAAGGCTGGCTTAGGAGCAAGTGGGACCTCTGGATAATTCACTCTACTCCTTAACTCCTCTGGTCTAAGCCTAGGTCCAGTGTGCTGTGGAAGACCTGGGAGTGGATGTGAGGTAGGGAGGGAGAGAGATGGAGAAATGCTGCGAGATGGCTAATGATAGAAAGGGGGGTGTCTCTGAAGTCACTTCCAATACTTCCATTGTATCCCATCCCTCCTTCCTGGTCATGAAGTCAGGAAAAGAAGGGAAGAGTATGTACGGTCCCAGATACCTCACCTTGGATTCTGCCTTTTGCCTCATTTCTCTGTTCTCTTTACCTTCCCCATCACAGAGACTTCAGAGATAGATGACTTCGGGTGGGTAGGGGTGGGGGTGGAGATATTTTTGTTTCATCTCATATTCAAGGTAATACATGCACTCAGTTAAAAACATAAAATATTACTAAAAGACTAAAGAAATCAACAGTCCACAGCCCCAACCCCTCTCCTCTCCTCAGTCATAAACCTGCTACATATATCAGACTACTAAGGTAAATTTAAATTAGCATCAGATTTCTTACTTGATAGGTTTATACTGGTTTCACTTTATATAGGTAGTTAGACAAGATAGCATGTTATGCGGCATTTTCCTCAAGGTGATCAACACACTGAAAGCTTGTGGTGAATTAAAATGGCCACATGTTTTCTGCAGCCCTTCCCATCAAGGGCTTTCTCCACTTCTTGATTTTGCAGCCATTGTACTTGATCAATAATATGTGGCATAAGTGACATTGAACTTGGACATTCAGAGGCCTTGCAGCTTCCACTCTCATGTTCTTTCAGAGAACACAAACTTGTAACAAGCTTGAACTAGCCTACGTGAGGATGAAATGCTAGGTAGAGAGTGTGACCACGTGGACAGAGGTCCTGGGAAGTGGTTATTACCATCCAGCTGAAGCTCCTGACATGGAGTGTGGTCACCCTGCCCGTCAACTGTCTGCAAAGGCATGTTCCCATAGAGGAGAACCACTGTGCTTACCCCAGACTATATTGCAAACCCAAAGAATTGGGAACAAATAATGCTTGTTTAAAGTCACTAAATTGTGGGGTGGTTCATCAAATAGACACTGATACAAAACTAATCATTCCTCAAATTTAGCTAATAAAAAGGAAGCATTTCCAATGAATGAATGAGCAACTGTACCTAGCAGAAATGGTTTACCCTAGGCTGAATGGGGGAGTTAGTGGATAAATGGGACTGTTTACACATTGTTCTCCTTTGTTGAACAGTATCTTGTCCAAGCTCCCATGCTGAAAAATTTCAGCACATTTCTCAGAAATTATCCAGTGGAAAAAGATATGGCCTTTACTAGTGTTTCAATAAAATACATCTTTTATCTGGCATTTTAAAGAAATGCAATTTGTATTTCTCTAATTTACCTTCCTGTTGAATATTTAACCATAACATTCACAAAGACAAGAAAAAGATAAGTCCTTTCAGGCCAGATAGTAAATGTTGAGGAAAACTGGTGGTAATAGAAAACTTTTAATTAGGCAACCAGGACTGCACCCCCTGCACCCCCCCCCCCCCGGGACAGTTTCTATTTATTTATTTATTTATTTATTTATTTACTGTGGAAAATATTTATCAGTCTGTACAATTTATTGATTTTGATAAACTATTGGCTACTTGTTAGAATAAATGAGGAACCCCTTTTTAATGGAAGTCAAGATATAACAAGAAACAGGAAGCAGGGCAAGTGCTACATAAATAGAGAAGACAAGGCCATTTAATCAAGTTCAGGGACAAATTAACTTCTTTTTCCTCCAGAAGCCACCAAAGCAGACTTATTTAAATGAGCAGTTCTGTAAAAGTGCTATTAAAGTGAAATAGATGCACTTGGGGGATTATTGCTGTTTCATAAAGAAAAAAAAAAGTGAAATAGAAAATACACATGATTATAAACATGAATTTCAGTTATCAATCCCCTTTCCTATTTTCACTTATATTGGATTTATTCTCTTAACAACTTGGTTTTTTAAGCTCTTTGATTTGCGAGCAAACATTTCTTATAATTCTATATAATTTGTAAGGCTAGGATTAAAAAATTTTGTCACTGTTTCCTGATAGTTTAATGCTGTAATTCTTTGGATGTTTTATGTAATTGAAACTATTTTCTTAATCGCAGTTGTGGGTCAAGATCTCTGCTAATGCTGTGATCTGTCCGTGGTACTTGGCAAGCTCACTAGCAATGTGAAGAGATTCCCAGCCAGCCCTAAAAGCACAATTTAAAGCTATGCGAGGTAGTAAGACAACATGGAAATCACGTTGGTACACTTGTTCAGGTTCAGGCAGCATTGTTGAAGTAATATAGCAAGGGCACAATACATAATATATGTGTGTATATGCTAGTACCTAGCTTTGCAAAATATGCTCAGGGTGGAATTGTATATAATAGGGTTCAAAGGAAACCAAAAACAGAATTAAGTGACAGTTTAAGTGGAATTAAGTGGAAACAGAGTTTTCAAGGAAATTGTGTCCTTAACTTAGGAGGACTTCAAAGTGTGTTTCTATTCTTCTCTGAGATGTGTGCTTCCTCCCGAAGGTTGACAAGTTCTCACCTTCAGACTTGTGATGGGTTAATAGAGTCAGTATTGTACAGTGGGTAAAAACATGAGTGCTGATGAAACTGGTCTGTATCTGGATTATGGTGGTGGTTAAAACAAACCTATACACAGAAACCTATGAATCCACAAAGTGGGTGTTTGAAGATGATTTAGGTATACTTAGGGGAGTATTCACATCATGAAACTCCTGTAGCTGTTACCTAAATGAAAGAATAATGATGTTCTTTCACATGGAGGGAAAAGGTGAGGCACCACCTCTGTATGATGTTAATCTTTTTTTAAAGATGTTTTTTATTTATTTTAAAATTTATTACTTTCCCCTACCCCCCTGCCCCGTTGTCTGCTCTCTGTGTCCATTCGCTGTGTATTCTTCTTCGTCCACTGCATTCTTGTCAGTGGCACTGGGAATCTGTGTCTCTTTTTGTTGCATCATCTTGTTATGTCAACTCCTGTGTTAGGCACCATTCTTGGGCAGGCCACACTTTCTTTCACACTGGGCGCTCTCCTTATGGGGCACACTCCTTGCGCGTGGGGCCCCCCTACGCGGGGGACACCCCTGCATGGCACAACACTCCTTGCGCGCATCAGCACCGCGCGTGGGCCAGCTTACCACATGCGTCAGGAGGCCCTGGGTTTGAACCCTGGACCTCCTATGTGGTAGGCGGATCCTCTATCAGTTGAGCCAAATCCGCTTCCCTGAAATATTAATCTTTTTTCTTTTTAAAGATTTTTTATTTATTTATCTCCCCTTCCCCTCCATTGTCTGCTCTCTGTGTCCATTCAGTGTGTTCTTCTGCGTTCGCTTGCATTATCATGTGGTGCTGGGAAACTGTCTCTTTTTGTTGTTATCTTGCTGCGTCAGCTCTCCATGTGCGTGGCGCCACTCCTGGGCGGGCTGCGCTTTTTTCATGTGGGGTAGCTCTCCTTGCGGGGCACACTCCTTGCACCTGGAGCACCTCTATGCGGGGGCACCCCTGTGTGGCATGGCACTCCGGGTGCGCAACAGCAATGCATGTGGGCCAGCTCACCACATGGGTCAGGAGGCCCTGGGTATCGAACCCTGGACCCTCCATATGGTAGGCTCTATCGGTTGAGCCAAGTCCTCTTCCCTGAAATATTAATCTTGAACCACTCCTCATCCACTACAGGGTACAACTGGGGAGGATAACACTATGGAGAAATGTCCACAGACAGAGGACTGATAGAGCAGGCAGAGGTCCTATCTACTTGATTAACATGAATTTGAAGACTTGTTTTTAATGTTTAAGCGTTAAACACAATCCTCCTGGGAGAAGGAAAGCAGCCAAGAGAAAATGGAACAGCCTGAGAAAGAATGGAAATGATTCTATTGCTCCACAATGCAGAGCCAAGTGGGAGGGAAGCCAGGGTAGATGATCAGTCTTTGAAACAGCTTGCCTCGGCTTGAACACTGAGTGCCTACCCTGTGAAGCCACAGCTGGAGCTCCAAGTTAGTCATTGTAGGAAATCAGCCTTGATGTCCATTTTGCAGGAAGTGTCCAAAAGATCAAGAAACACAAGCACACAAGATTGCATCTGTACTTCACATCTCAGTTGTTACAGGAAGTGGGTGTTGCAAGTAATATAAACAAATTTAGATTCTGGGGAACTACACAGTAACACACTGGTAGGAGTTAGCATTTCTTTTAATTTAAAAAAGCCCTGTAATGACACATATTTCACTTCCTTTGGTTTCATGAATACAAAAAAGGTGACGGGTCCTTTTGAAAGCCATGTAAACAATATAATAAAAACTTGCTTAGCTGCTTTCTAGCCACTTAGAACAAACTTTGTTCTGTAGAAGTGAGGGTGTTGTCCCAATACTTTTCTGTTATTCATTTAACTAATTTTTCTTTCTCTTATCTGGAAAAAAGGACTCACTAACTCCAGTACTCCACTGTAGTGTAAATGATTATTTACACAAGGGAAGTCTATTTAGATTAATGGATCAAGAAGTATCAGAAAACAGACTAAAGCTCAGAAACCAACACAGTAACAAAAAATTGTCTTAAAGCAAAATCCCCTGTTGAACACTTCAACAGCCCAGCAGTGTTCTTGGGCTGTTGGGTTGGATGATTAGGGATAAGTTAATACTAGATCATAGTAGAGATCCTCAACTAAGTCTAGCCATAGAGAATCTTATTTTTTGTCTTAGCTATTGTAAGCTGCCTTGTTTTCTTTTCTGCCTATTTTCAGTCAGAATTACAAATATTTAGTACTAGGAACATTTCAGAACAATCTAGAGCAACTTCCTCATGAGACTGTCAAGACTCAAAGAGATAAGCTAATATGTTGCACTGTTTGAAACTCCCAGAAAGGTACCTTGGAACATTTTTAGGTATTCCTGAGTCAAGTTTTATGAGCCAAAAATCACTGAATTTTACAAGTGAAGGAAACCTGAAAAAATGAACTATGAACATTTAAAAACAGAATCTTTGTTATTGAGGCTTGAAAGCCTGGAAAGAAGATAAGGAAAAGGATTCTAAAACACATGTTCATAAGTTGTCAAGGTAATAGTGACAGTTTTTAGGCTCTGTATTTCTCTAGGTACCATACTTTCTTCATTCTCTTTAAGAGTCAGGCCTAAGCTCCAACGATGAACTCTTGTTCTCAAGAGAAGATAGAAATATAATGGCCACAATTTTAACTTGTAAAGTTAGTAGTATTTCATTTTCTATAAACAAAAAACAGAACAGAAAAACAACTAGAAAGGAGTTCTATTTTTTCAAGTTGGGAAGCTGTTGCCCTCTAGAGGCACATTTGGAAATCTCAGGGGTACTTTTTTGGTTGTCATGACTCAATGGAGGGAGTGGGGGAGTTGTTTTTGGCATTTAGTGTCTGGGTACCAGAGATGCCACATATACTGAAACGCAGTTTTATACACAGAGAACTCTCTCTCCCATGATACCCACAGCATTCACTTTGAAAATGAGATCTACGAAATTTTTACAAGTTGCATCTCAAAAATTTTCCATTAGCTTTATTCTAAGAGAATGTTGTAGGAAAAGGCTTAGCTAGCGGAAGGGAGGAGATGTGAAATCATAGTTGCTCCCATACATTGGGAGATTACATGGATCTCTATTAAGACTAACCCTCAGGGAAGTGGATGTGGCTCAGGTGACTTGAGTTCCCGCCTACCACATAGGAGGTCCATTGTCTGGTTCCCAGAACGTCTTAAAGAAGACAGTGAGCTGGTACAATGGACAGGCATGGCAAGCTGACACAACAAGATGATGTAACAAGAGACACAAAAAGAAAAAACATAATGAAAGACACAACAAAGCAGGGAGCAGAGGTACCTGGTGCATTCTAAAGACAACAAGCAAGACAGAACTGATGTGACAGGCAGGTGCAGCAAGCTGATGCAGCAAGCTGATGCAACAAGAGACACCAGGAAAAGATAATGAGAGTTACAACAAAGCAGGGAATGGAGGTGGCTCAAGCAATTAGGCAACTCCTTCCCATGTCAAAGGTCCTGGGTTTATTCCCAGGTGCCTCCTAAAGACACAGCACATAGCAAGTGCAAACAACAAGGAGGTGGGGAGAAATAATAAACAAAATGAATCTTAAAAAAAAAAAGACTAACCCTCAGAATCTAGGGAAATTTCATGGATCTAACTGCATTTTCGCCCAGTTTATGCCACAAGCATTTATTCCAACATTAGGCATTGCGACTTGACAAATTATTATGTACAGCCACAGTACCACTTACCTAGGAATAACAACAGGTAAAGATGTCTGATCAATATATTTTCTTAGGTTTTACTATAGTAAATGCTACACATGGTACGTAACAGGCAAATGTCAATAAAATGGTTAAAGTGCTTTCTCTTTCATAGTTGCAGAATAGACTGGATATTAAAGGAAGATTCAAACTATGTCTTTCTATCTAAGATTTTCAGGCACTTTAAAACTGTGTAAGGTAAACTTTTGATTGTTCCATATCCATTCTCCCCTTCTTTCATTAAGTAATAAAACCCCCAAATGGTCTCCATTTCCCCCTATATTTTCCAGACTCCTTGTGGCAATGTGAACTGAAGTGGTAAGTGCAACTTCCAGCTTTTTTTCCTTCTTTAAAATAGGGAAGTTGCTTGCCCTTCATTCTCTTCACCTCTTCCCACTTGCTTAGAAATGATGCCAACTGGAGCCACCATCTTAGACCCAGAAAAGGAAGTCATAGAGTGTTCTACCAGCTGGATCTCTGGATGATCACATGGAGCAAAGCCACCTACTCACCTCCAGCTTATTTAAAACAATGCATTTTGGAGAAATGAATTTTCTGCCATTCCCCTCCCCCCCATTCTAATTGCTAAACTGTCCTGTCAATTACAGGCATCAAAAAAGAGGCGACACCTTGTCTCAATGAAAAAAAACCAAAAAACAGTAGTTGGAGAAAACTGAATGTAGCAGGTGTTCTCCTTTTTAGGTAAATTTGGGTCACAATATACAAAAACACATACACATGCCCTAAAAAAATCCTTGTATTTAAAAGTTCCATTACATTAAAGACACAGTCCAGAGTGGTTTAAAAGGTCAACTTTTAAGATCTTTAAAAAGGGTGGTGGGACCGTGTCTTATTTCTTCCTCTGCAGATTGTACACAAGGGAAGCAGGTGTCTTGGTTTTATAGGCCACGCTTTTCTTGATGCGCATTCCTTTGATGTTAACAATATGTGGCAAGAGAGGAGGCCGGACCGTCAGAACTGTTCCTCGAGGTGTATGGCCTCGGAGATGCAGTCTGTCCTTAAACTGAGGTGTTACTGCAACCCAACCTAGGAAGACATGTGACAGAACACAAAATGGTATCAGGAACCACCTTATTAAAAACACCAAACAAGCTCAAAATGGAGCAGAAAAGGAGGCCAGATCGCTCCTTTTCAGTCTTTATCATCTCACACTTCATGGAATGACCATTATTAAAAAAACAAAACAAGTGCTGGAGAGGATGTGGAGAAGTAGGAATATTCCTTCTCTGTAGGTGGGAATGTGGAATGGTGCAACCTCTGTGGAAGACAGTGGTGGTTCCTCAGGAAGGTAAATATAGAAGTATCATATTATCTAGCCATCCTCTACTAGGAATATATCCAGAAGAACTGACAACAATGACATGAACAGACATTTGCACACCAATGTTCATAGTTGTTATTCACAATTGCTAAAAGATGGAAACAATGCAAGTGTACATAAAGTGATGAATGGATAAACAAAATGTGGTATATACATATGATGGAATACTATGCAGTTGTAAGAAGAAATGAAACTGGGACACATATGACAACCTGGATGAACCTTGAGTACATTATGCTGAGTGAAATTAGCCAGAAACAGAAGGACAAATAGTTCACTAATATGAAGAATAAACACATGGATTTAAAACCTAGATTTAGGTTACTAGGGGATAGGCTGAGGTTTGAGATGGGGTAATAATGCTTAATGTATGTAGAATTTTTAATTAGCTTGACTATAAAAGTATAGAAATGGATAGGGTTGATGGTAACACATTATTTTGAGTATAACTAAGATGGCTGGTGTATAAATGGGATTGTGGCTGAAGGGGGTAGTTTGGGGATGTAAATGTCAATTGAAAGAAACCTAGAGAATGATCTAGGGATTGAATAACAGAGTGAACCAGAGGTGGATAAGGATTGTGGTTAACAGTATAAATACAAGAATGTACTTCTATGAGCTAGAACAAATGTACATCACTATTAAAAAGTGGTAAGAATGTGGTGATGCATGTGGTGATGCAGGGGATGCATGGGACTATAGTCCAATATTATAATATTCCTGCATCAATGTCAAATAAGGTGATGGGGGGTATGGGATTTTTTCCTGTGGACTAAGGAAAATATTAAAAAATTTACTGAGGCAATGACTGCACAACTCTGTGATGAAAGTGAGAGCCACTGAGTATGCACTTTGGATGGACTGTACAAGGCATGGGACTGTATAATACAGTGAACCATGTGGTGGAAGATGGACTGTGGTTATTAGTACAAATATGAGAGTGTTTGCTCATGAACTACAACAAATGTACAAAACTAATATAGGGTGTTAATAATAGGAGGTATATGGAAAAATACACCAAATGTAAGCTATGGACCTTATTAGTGGGGTCTGATGTTCTTTAATAATCTGTAACAAAAGTTCCACAACAATGCAAGGTGTTTGTGGAGGGGTAATGTATGGGAATCTGCACATTATGCATGGTTGTTTTGTAGGCTCACAACATTTCTAATAAAGAATGTATATTAAATATATATACTCACACACACAAATACACTTTAAGTTAGTAAAACTGACTTATATTCAACTTTTAAAAATGCATGGTGTAAAATTACCTGCAGAGGAAAATTTGATGTCAGCCACTGCTTCAGTTTCTCCAAGTCCTTCTCCTAATGTAATGTCTTCAGCAACAAGAGGAGGGAATTCTGCCATTCGTTCTTCTCCACCCATGGGCACCTTCCATTGAAATAAAATAAAGATGCTTTCAAGTTTAAATTCCCTGTATCTTTTTTTTGGTCTTTATTTTTTTAATGTTACATTAAAAAAATATGAGGTCCCCATATACCCCCCACCCCCATCACCCCACTCCTCCCCCCATAACAACCACCTCCTCCATCATCATGAGACATTCACTGCACTTGCCCTGTATTTTTAATAGTAAGTAAACTACTGATAAGATAATTCTGTACAGGGATCAAGAATATAACCCTTTAAACATTCAACTGTTGTAAAACTCCAAATCACTTTTAGGGTAAAACGAAAAGCACAGGAACTCTGTGACTGAGATGAAACCTATAAATCCCAGTACAACGCGCCACATGTTGCACACACACGGCAGTAACCTCCTGACAGCAGAACTGAGCTTTATTAGTTTGAATGGTTTTACGGTTCTCCAAAGGGTTTCATGTAGAGTAATGTTAGGCAGTTAAGGCAATGTCCTTCCATTTACCTGAGTTCCTACAGGCCTGGCCACAAAAATTAATCCTCGTCGCACAAGTAAATATTACATATATAATTGGTAAGGTTCAGTTTCTATGTCAAAACTTGTTTCTGTAAATTGGAAGGAAATGGATAATAATTTATTTATCCATTCATTAATGAGTGCCTACTCAAGGCCAGGTCCTGTGGTTAAGCACTACGGCCACAAAGATAGATGTTACAATTTCAGTCTGGCTCTCTTAGTAAATCCAGAGAGAAATAAGTACTTATTTCTAGAGTCAGATTTGTTTGTTTTTATCCTCTGTGAAAGGAGGTGTACATTTTATTTTTTGATTTATTTTCAGTTGCATGAAAATTGATGGTAATCACCTCTGGCATTGACTGCACCTGGTACGTTTGCAACAGATGTGTTCCGTAACAATAGCAACAATGAAAATAGCTATAGCAAACACTTACATAGTACTTAGAACAGTGCCCTAGCACTTAATCTTTTCCACAACCTCATGAGGTAGGTACAACACAGAGAGATAAGGGAAACCTGCCTCAAATTACAGTTTTGTTAAGTGGTAGAATGGAGCAGGTAACTGAACACAGGTTTTAATGCTCTTAATATTGTACAGAACATGCCTGCAGTGGGTATGGAATGTCTTGCTTTTTAAAAAAAATTGTAATTTCACTTCGCCTTAAAACTTGAAAAAAAAATTCAGTGGCATGGTAAGGGCCTTGATGGGTGGCGAAGAGCAGGAGCAAACTGGACTGTAAAGGGAATGAATGAGCAGGACAAGGAGATGAGAGTTGTTTGTTTACTTTCTAATAGATGAGAGCAATTTGAGCATATTTATAGACCGAAGGAAGCAGCTCGTCAAGCAAGAGAATATGAGCTAGAAGAAGTGGGACAATATATAGAATAATTGCCTGGGATTAGGAACCTAGGAGGAGATCCACTCTACATGGATAGGGTTTCTCAGCCTTGGTCCTATGATATTTGGGGCTTGATAATTATTTGCTGTCGGAAGCGGACTGTCCTGTGCACTGTTGGAGGCTTAG
This sequence comes from Dasypus novemcinctus, assembly GCF_030445035.2. Taxonomy (NCBI): domain Eukaryota; kingdom Metazoa; phylum Chordata; class Mammalia; order Cingulata; family Dasypodidae; genus Dasypus; species Dasypus novemcinctus. The sequence goes on along the minus strand of NC_080673.1, from coordinate 150,707,876 downwards.
CAGCATCCTCATCCTCTACCCACTAGATGCCAACAGCAGTGTACCCAGTCGTAACAAACTCACACCTTCTCTCCACTGTTCTTCACATCTAGAACAGTGTTGTTCAACAGAACTTTCTGCATGATGTGGCTTTTGAGCATTTGAAATGTGGCCAGTATGAATGAGGAACAGCATTTGAAATTTTATTTAATTTTAATGAACTAATTAAAATTGAATAGCCACATGTGGCTAGTAGCTACTGTATTAGGCAGTGAGGTTTAGAGAAAGCACAGTTCTGCAGCTATTCTAGGATTGGTTTAAATCAATTCCCCCTTTTCTTATAGAGCCCATTTCACTTTACAGCCAGAATTCTCAAGGAGAACAAGGTGAGGAGAGAGCTAACTGATGGTATAACAAAGACAGCCCTGCCCAACAAAGGCTTTCTTAGCAGCGCTATGGGACTACCATACTGTATGTTAATTATGACTGAATGAAATCATTAAAGTGTGTCTCCTTACCTTGAGTAATGTATGACCTGCATGCTTCTGATATACAGCGTCTGCCCTGTCCAAGGAAGTAATATGCACAGGAAGGAGTTTGGAAGCCAAAACTGTAAACCAAGCTGAATGATTTCCCTAAAGAAAGGAAAAAAATTACTTTACACAGTGAAAAACTTGCAAAACAATTACATTACATGTTACAATCAGTTACGAAAAAATCAAGCTATCTTTAAAAGTAACTGCAACTGTAGTCAATCTATATTAATGTCTAATAAAGAAGGCATAATAATGGAGCAGTGCATTTCAACAATCCATGGAAAACTATGACTGCTTCTACAGATTTACTTGCACCCTAAAACACCCATAATATATCCATTATTAAAAATGAAAAGGAAATATGTCCCCCTTGCCTGTCCCTGTTTAAGTATTAATATTCTGTAGGCTTTAATGAAATGTATAAGGGTTCTAAGTGTGTAATGTTCAATAAATTATGAACACAAAACCCAAGAAATGTGTTATAACAGTGGTCCACAAGTTGCATTGTTGTTGGATACATTCAAGTTTCATTTTCCTCCTATCGCCTTCACTTTGGCAAAATGGGGAACAATTCTACAGATACTTCAAGATTCCCCAAATGATACTTGTAAATGAATGCTAAACCCAAAACACACACATATACAAGCACACATATCATGGGATATAAAGAATTCTGGGATTTATTCACCATATATCAACCTTGTACCTAAAGGTTTAACCTATGATTTCCATTGAAACAACACTACAGGGTAGGGACAGCATCTTATCTTAAATACCAAGCTGAATGTGGTACTCAACATTCACTGATGATACAGTTTTTCAGATCTTGTGTTCTTTCTTTAATGGGGGGTGGGAGAAGCCCATTTCTCACGCCCTCTGAATTTTTATTATGAGAATTTTCAAACACACCAAAACAAGAAAAAAATATTGAACCTCCCCAGTTATCATCTTATCAACATTTTACCAATCTTGTTCATCTATCTGAAACCCTCCCCTCCTATTTCCCCCTGGATTATTTAAAGTAAATCCCAGTATTCAGTCATTTTTTTAATGGTACAGTTTACCTACCTGCAGAAAATCTATGCGGCCTATAGCGCCCAAAAAAAGAACACTTCCTGGTTTAAGTACAAAAGTTCTTGGAACAATGGAATGTGTTGGTAAAACAATATTTACTTCTTTTTCTGTTAGAAGATTTAAAATCTGTGAAGCAAATGGTAGCTTGTTTTAGAGAATTACTTTTATGGAAGATACAATATATTGTGATTTACCTATAAGATAAACTGATGAAAAAATATTCGACTTCACAATAAACCAAAATAACATCAGGATTTGCTGCACATAAAATGTACATACATTCTTTCTGTCTAGATCAATCTCAATCTACTTTTACTCTTCTTTTACAACTTAAACTTGAGTAACAGCAAACGAATTTTATAGGCAAATGGGACTTTCAATGTTAGCAGCATCCCTAAACGTCAAAAGTGGTGTGAACCTGAAAATATAGCTACTTTAATACCAAGAAAATATACTCTTCTTCCATCCAGGTTTCCAGGGAACTGCGATTTTCAGTTTAAGGTAAGGGAACATGTTATCTTATGTCCTAGCGGCAATTATATGAATGCATTACTGCAAAATGGTCACTTCATTCTAGGAGCAGGTAAAGAGCTTGAAGAACTACTTTCCAAATTCTGGCCTTCAATTTCCTTATTGCATACTCAGCCAAAAAAAAAAAAAAAAAAAAAGAGAGAGAGAGAAATGTAAATTCTCTGACTTAAGGAAAGCTGGAAAGTACGGGATTCGTTTAGATTCTAGAAATCAAAATTTGATTTAAAAAAAAAAGAGAGAGAGAGAAAGAAGGTAAAAAATAGATAAACTTGTGAACTTGGTTCTTAAGAAAAAATAGCAAGGAAATAAAAACTTTAAGTGATAACTAGAGAGGGTCACAAGAAAATACCTAAGAAGGGGGGATGGAAATAGCTTTCCTCAGCACTGATATTTGAAAAGGTATTTGAAAAGGCACATTAAAATCAACAACAGTAAGGAAATCTTTGAACTCTTTTTAGCAGAAAGCCTAACACTGCCATTTCATAACAGTTCCCTGGTCAGTTTGGACAACATTGGTTTTAGGCAGGGGTTCTTAACCACAGGTCCATGGACCCAAGGGGTTTGTGGAAAGATTTCAGGGGGTCCATGAGTCTGAACTGAAAAAAATAAACTTATTATCTTCATTTTCTCTGACCGCTGATGCAGACTGTCATAAAACTATCTGCTGCTATGTTCTAAGAAGGGGTCCATGGAAAAAAAGGGTTAAGACCTCCTGGTTTAAGGCATCAAATGAATATATCAGTAAACTGGCATGGAAGCAAGCTACTAGTGCTGGATGGCTTTTTATATCTAAAAACTTAAGGGCCTTGGGAAGCGGATTTGGTCCAATGGATAGGGCGTCCACCTACCACATGGGAGGTCCAAGGTTCAAACCCAGGGTCTCCTGACAAGTGTGATGAGCTGGCCCACGTGCAGTGCTGATGCGCACAAGGAGTGCATACCACGCAGGGGAGTCCCCCATGTAGGGGAGCCCCACGTGCAAGGAGTGTGCCCCATAAGGAGAGTCACCCAGCGTGAAAAGAAGTGCAGCCTGCCCAGGAGTGGCACTGCACACATGGAGAGCTGATGCAGCAAGATGATGTAATGAAAGGAGATGCAGATTCCGGGTGCTGCTGACAAGAATACAAGTGGACATAGAAGAACACACAGTGAATGGACACAGAGGGCAGACAACTGGGGGAGGAGGGAGAAATAAATAAAAAATAAATGTTAAAAAAAAAAACAAGGGTTTCATAGAATACAATTCTGAGAATGAAATTGTAAGTGATCCTAATGAGGCAAAGGAAGGAAAAGTACCTAAGAACTCACTGTTGTTTCACAGAGAGATACAGAGATAATTAAGCAAATTAGAACTAATCAGTAACCAGATTCAAAGGATGTTGGTTAATGGCTCTGTTGCAAGACTGTACAGATATGTGCTTGAATCAATTACTTTGGATGAAGATCAAAACTGCAAATGAATAAAAAATTGCAAGATTGAAGGTTGTCCATAAGATCCTGCAACTGGTTTCAAAAGATCTATCAAGGCAAGACAGGTAAAGTTCATCCTATTCTAAACTATACTCATCAGAGAACACTGATAGAAAAAATTCAGTTCTGAGTGTCATACTTTAAGAAAAAAACAAAGAAACAAATTTTTGAAAACAAGATTCTAAAGGCAGCCTGGGATGATGAATAGCCTTGATTCTATCTCTCAAAGAGAACAGCTATGGGAAATGAAGACAAATAATCTGGATTATGTCAGCATAATGAGTGTTCAATGTTTGCTGGATGAACAAATGAAAGAAAAGGATAGGGATAGAGACAGGACATTGCACTTTAAAATAGTTCAAAGTCTGGCAAGGAAAATAGGCATTACTGGCATTGGTGTGGAGAAAGTGGTTATGGTGGCTGCTGGGAGTAGGGAGTGGGAGGAAGAGATGGGATGTGCGGGTATTTTTGGGACTTGGAGTTGTTCTGGGTGGTGCTGCAGGGACAGTTACCGGACATTGTATGTCCTCCCATGGCCCACTGGGTGGACTGTGGGAGAGTGTGGGCTATGGTGTGGACCACTGACCATGAGGCACAGCGGTGCTCAGAGATGTATTCACCAAATGCAATGAATGTCTTATGATGATGGAGGTGGCTGTTTGTTATTGGGGGAGGAGTGGGGTGAGGGGGGTGGGGGTTATATGGAGACCTCATATTTTTTGAATGCTATATTAAAAAAAAAAAGACAAAAAAAAATAGGCATTACATTGGTTTCAAACAGCTTCAATGAACAATGGGTATAAGATATAGGGAACTGTTCAGCTGAACACAAAGACAGAGTCAAAGACCAAATAGGTGAGCTTGGGAGGTAATGTGATACTGCTTCAGACGATGGTGAGTCACTCCTTACTTAAGTTCAAACTAGATGACCTTTTGGTGGCTGTATTACAAAGGGAATTCAAACATGGAATAGATGGTTGAACTGCAGTGATATTTAAGATTTCTTCCAACCTCAAAAGTCTAGTATTCTATAAATGTCTCTTAACTAAAGTACTACCCACAATCATAATACAAGTAGGTTGTAAGCAGCCAAGTCTACCCAACGTAATACAGAACTTGAAGGTATATGGATTCATCTGTGAATCACTTTTATGAATGAATCAGAACTGAGTCTAAAAATGAAAGCATATCCCCTTTCCTTGTTTCTGCCAATTAAGATGTTACTTGCATAACTACATTAATGCTTCTAAAAGAAATCAATACATACACAATTTTCTTTTGTAATTCCAGGAGTGTCATGAAACCAGTGGGCATCTCTCACATCTTCTGGGGTCAATTCTACTTTTTTGGTGGGTTTGTCTGCAACCAGAACAGGTTCATTTCCCATGTCAAAGGCAAGTGAATCAGCATCAAACTCAAAGGCAGGTTTATCCTTCTGTTCTTTTGAATATATGAATGTTCTTCCAACTCTTCCTAAAACAAGTTACATTGAAGTTATTAGTCATTCCTTTAAAGCTTTTGACTCCAGACAGATAATATTTTTTGTTTGCTTCCAATAAGTTACTAAGACTACTTACATGGAAACAATGCTATCTATCTTTGCCTTTAAAAGGTACAGGGAGAAGCGGACGTGGCTCAAGTGATTGAGCTCCCGCTTACCACATAGGAGGTCCCGGTTTGGTTCCCGGTGCCTCCTGGAGAAGACGAGGAAGATAGAGAGCTGGCATGACGGGCAGGCGCAGCGAGCTGACGCAACAAGGAGACACAAAGAGGAAAGACAATGAGAGACACAACAAAGCAGGGAGCTGAGGTGGCTCAAGTGATTGTGCACCACTCTCCCATAGGAGAGATCCCAGGTTCAGTTCCCAGTGCCTCCTAAAGAGAAGACAAGCACACAGCAAATGGACACAGAAAGCAGAGAGTGAGCACAAACAAAGGGGGGGGCAAGGGGTAGGAATAAATAAAATAAACCAAAAAAAAAAAGGTACAGGAGTCAGACTGTTGCAATGATCAAGTGTATGGCAGGCTGAGCACACATTGGGGGTGGGGGTGGGTTGGAAACCAAACTTTTTAATAATGGAAGGCTAAAAAGAGACACCAAGGAAAGTGGATAGCCTAATTTTAAGCTGCTGCACGGAGCCAACAACCTTCTACTGCTGGCAATGTCTAGGTGGGCAGTTATTGCATGCTTCCTTTCCTGGACTTCTCTAAGTATTACCGTCTCTATTTTCTTAGCACACTAAACTTGGTTTCCAAACAGAACCCCACTTCAGAAGGGTCTATGTTCCATAATGACAAAAGTAGTGCCCAGACAGCTATATTTAAGGTTTTTCAACAAAAAATTTTCACATAAAACCATTAAGTTTTCCTATGGAAAATGCTTACCTACTAGATAACCATGCTTTTTCAAGTGATTAAGTTGACCTTGTTCTTGCTCACTAAGATCTTCTTCAGTTTTGGCTGCATCTTTTTTAAGCCTTTTGTACCTTTCAAACATTCTGTAAGGAGTTGGGTTACAAATAGGAAACTTCAGAAGGTTTAATGTAGTACCTGAAATACCAAAGAATAAATATGTTTTTATAAATATTGTACCAAACAAGGGAATAAAGGGAGGAAAAAAATTATTTATTTATATTTATTTCTCTTCCCCCTCCCACATATAAGTTGTCTGCTCTCTGTGTTCATTCAGTGCATGTTCTTCTGTGTCTGCTTGTATTCTTGTCAGTGGCACTGGGAATCTGTTTTTGTTGTGTCATCTTGCTGCATCAGCTCTCTGTATGTGTGGCGCCACTCCTGGGCAGGCTCTCCTTACGGGGTGCACTCCTTGTGCATGGGGTTCCCCTATGAGGGGGACACCCCTGCATGGCAGGGCACTCCTTGCGTGCTTCAGCATTGCGTGTGGGTCAGCTCACCACACAGGTCAGGAGGCCCTGGGTTTGAACCCTGGACCTCCCATGTGGTATGCGGATGCTCTATGTATTGAGCCAAATCTACTTCCCTTGAGGAGCTACGTTGTGTTGAGTACTGTGATTTATCTCATTGAACCTTCAAGACAACTCTCTGTAACAGGGATTTTTTTTTTTTAAGATTTATTTTGTTTAGTTAGTTCTCCCTGCCCCCTTGTTGTTTGCATTTGCTGTGTCTGTTTGTTGTGTGCTGGTCTTCTTTTTAGGAGGCACGGGGAACTGAACCCAGGACCTCTGATGTGGGAAGGAGGCACCTAATCACTTGAGACACTGTGGCTCCCTTAACAGGGATTCTTGACCAGGGGTCCATGGAACCCCAAGGGGTTTGTGGAAAGATTTCAGGGGGTCCATGAGCTTGAATTGAAAAAAATCAACTTATTATCTTTATTTTCTCTGACCTCCAATGTTGACTCATAAAACTATCTGCCACTACATTCTGAGGAGTCCGTGGTTTTCACCTGACTGGCAAAGGGTTCCATGGAACAAAAAAGGTTAAGAACCTTTGCTCTATAAAATTATTCTCATTTTATAGAGGAAGAAACAGGTTCAGAGACTGAAGCACAGTCTAATCTAGGATTTGAATCTTAGTTCCTGCAGGCCTGATTTCTTTTCATTTTTACCATGTTATGGCATAAAAGCACTTTCGTGAATAATTCAACCAATGTGCAAAAAAGACAGATAAGAGCAGTTTACCTAACAAAGATAAACTCTAATTTCAAAGGAACAAATGGGCCAGTTAGTACCACATTAAGAGTGTAACTGTTAAATACCAATAAGGGTCATAGAAGGTGCCATTTTCCAATTACAGAAATTTCTGTAAGCAACAAGTCCACATTTCTTTCCAACAAAACCACATACATTGCATTAGTGAACTATTCAAATGTTGAAACGTGCATAGCATACTGATCACATGAATAAACTCGAGGTGTGGAGTAGGATTGAGGGGGTGAAGGGAGGTTCATAGAGTAAAAGGAAGCATGACTTTAGGGAGGAACATACCGCTATAAGGCTACAAGGGAAACTTCCAAGAGGGCAGGAACTTTGCTTTTTCCTGGTGTATCTTCAGTTCCTAGAACAGTGACTGGTACACAAAAGTGCGAAGTATTTCTATTAAAAAATTACTAAAATATATGGAATCTCCAAGCACTAAGCTGACTCAGAAAAGAAACTTGCGTCCAAAGTTAGGAGAGAATTTTTTTAAGGAGAGACTCCAGGCATCCCCTGGTGGACATTACATAAGGATGTAATCGGAGCCTGGGGTCACCACCAGACGTTCAACACGGCTCACCTGGCCATGGGGAGATGGTAGCTCTGTCGATGGCCTCGGCGCCCTTGGCGGTGCAGTAGTCGGACTCCAGGAGCGTGTTGAAGAGAGTGGACTTGCCGGCGTTGGTGGCACCCACCAGGTAGACGTCGCCGCGATAGCGCCAGGAGCGCTGAAGCGCAGAGATCAATTCTTCGATTCCGTAGCCTGTCTTGGCACTGATCAGCCGCACGTCCCTAAGCACCGGGCGGGGCTGGGCCGGGGGATTCGGATTCTCCGCTAGGTCCCGATGCCCGTCCCCGCCGAGGTCCAGTGGTCCTCGGTGGCCAGGGCACCGCAGGAGCCCGGCGCGGACACAGTCGTCCCACAGCCGCTTCCGGATACGCTGGCAGTAGCCGGGAGCGTCCTGGGGCAGCAGGTCCACCTTGTTGCCCAGCACGATCAGTTGCTTGGGGCCCACCATGGCTGGCAGGTCGGGCAGCAGGGCGTCGGGCAGGTCCAGCAGATCTACCATGTAGAGCACGAGGGCGGGCCCCGGCCGCCGCAGCGCGGTGCTCACCAGCTCCAGGTACTGCTCGCGGCTCACCTGCAGGCGCAGGGCGCGCCGGTGGTGCACCAGCAGCCAGCACCGCTGGCACACGGTCCGCGCCAGCCCGCCGTCCTCCTGCGCCGCTGCCCTGAGGAACTTCTCGCTGGGCAGGTAGCCGGGCACGCCGGGTTCCTGGCAATGCAGCTCGGCCCCGCAGCCCGAGCAGCTCACGCCGCTGGATGGCACCGTCGGGTCCGGATGCCCCACCACCAGGTGCACCCGACGACGGCTGGCCCTTAGCTTCTGCTGCCGCCGCTCCTCCCGCCGCTCCTGACTCCGCCGCTCCTGCTCCTCCTGCCGCTGCTGTAGCTCCCGCAGCTGCTCTTCGGGAGTCGGCTCGGGCACTGGCTCCGGAATATATTCGGGGAACAGAAAACGCTCCTCCATATCAGTCTCTCCTCCGTAGTCCCCACTTGCCGTCCGGCCATGGTGAAGCTCGTGTCCCAGGCCGGAGGAGTGCTGCAAGAAAGAAGACGCCGCGCATCTCTTCTTGATGAGCTGCTCCCGGAGGCCATGGCGGACCACCGCGGGAGCGGATCCCCTCAGCACCGGGAAGAGCAACCCGCGGGTTACAAGAGTGGGTAGCATGAGGATGTGGCCTCCAGCAAAGGGGCGGAGCCACGTGCACGCACGCGCCCTGGGAAGGGAAGACTACAGTCTGGGGGTGCCTGGGATCTGCCGCCGGCTACCGGCCTCCCTCCGGCCTCTCCTCTTAACCTCTAATCCCGTGAAGTCTCGCGATTGGAAGGCTCTGAGGCCGGACAGCCCGCTACATCTTGCAGCAATTGCACCAGGGACGTAAATACTAAGTTAAGACGACCGAAGAGAATGAGTGCTGTGGGTTTGTTCACTTTCAAGCTTCTTCAGTGCTCCACTGCGGGCAAACCCCGCCCTTATTAAATCACATTTTTAAAAAGCTTCGTGGCTTTTGGTCTTCAGAACTGTAAAAAGTCTTCTTGGTTTTTTTTTTTCCCCAGGAGTCATTATTAGTGTAACAACACTGGAAAAACAAAAAGCTTCCCCCAAATCTTTCGCTGTCTGGATCCGACTCGCAAACTACCCTCCAGCTGTAGGAGCGGTTCCGGCAATCAGCCACCCGAGGGACCCGCTCCTGAAGTGCGCGTGCTCAAATCTAACTCTTGACAAGCCTTAACCTACCATTGCGCAGGCGCAATTCTACGCTTGGTTTCTTTGTGGGTGGGCCTTATGTATAAGAAGCAGAGTATTCTGGGAACGCCGTGGACGGAAGTCACTTAGTCTGTATCCGGTTGTCGTCGGTTGCTGCGTGCAATTCTGTTTCTGATTTCTAGGGTTTGGGTGCTCGGGAACCGGTTGCCAAAATGTATGACGCGGATGAAGGTAGGTGATCACTTAGCACACACTCAGCGGTGACCGATTTAGGAAGGGAAACGTGGGGACCTGCGTGGCTAGAGGATTTGCCGCCTCCCGCTCCATGTGTCCCCAGTAGTGCTTCCCTTCCCCTGCCAGTCGGGAATGAAGTCAGGATTGCTTGAGGTGAAAGATGCATGGAAATAGCGTTAATGGCCCGCGTGAAGTTGACTGTTACCTTTCCCCGATCTGTGCACCTAATTCTGATCTCCGTATCGTATTGCAGGAGCGCGCAGAATCGTTACAACAAATTCCGTTGTTTTGACTAAGTTTGAAGCAAAGGGTTTTTAAATTTTACTTTAGGATCACGGTTGGCCGATTTCTTGAATGTTTCTATTTTTGAGCATCAGTCTTGTACCAGTTTTTATGTTAGGCCCTGGAAATATACACTGGGGACAAAGAATTACAGTAAGGGGAGAAGGAATTTGATGTAGTTTAACATTCCTTCAAGCTTTCTTAAATCTAAGGAAATTGTCTTAACAAGTGGCTTTTAAACTACCTCTTCTCACAAGAGGACACAGTTCTAAAATGGTCCAACATATCTTTCTTCTTTTCACATAGATTTCTTACCCCACAGTTACTATTTCAGATTTCATCCTCTTCTAGCTTAACATTCCATGTCCATCCCTCTTTTTCCATTCCCTCAGTCACTTCATGAAGAAAATAAAAACAAAAGCTTAAAATTTTGCTCCAACTTCTGTGTCTCATTACATTTTTTATCTAGAAATTTACTAGCAGCATTGCGTTCCTTTTTCTTAACTGCTCTCAGTGGGAAAACATTTCAAAGAAATTTTTTAGCTTATTTTTGAGTAGGCAATATATTCTTATATCACAAGCCAGAAAATATAAAAATGTTTGAAAGTCAGGTTTCATTTTTGTCATTCATCTATCTACTTTTACACCCCTCCACAACAGGTTAACAAATGCTCTTACATTCTTATCACTCTTCAGTGTTTCTTTATGCATATCTAAGCAAATATAAATAGGATTCTTTTTCTCCCTTTTACAGACAAAAAGTAGCAGTCACACTTTTCTGTACTTTATTTGCTTAAAAGAACATTTAAGTATCAATTCATAGAGAGCATTTTCCTTTTTTTTTCTGACAGCTACTTTGTGGAATGTACTATAACTTAATTTATCTCCTATTGACACATAGTCATTTTCTAGTTTAGTGTTGTAATGAATAATCTTGTACATACATCATTTGTATGTCTGTAGTCTATATGATAAAGTATATCTGTAGAATAAATTTCCACATGTAGAATTGTTGTGTAAAATAAATACGTTTAACATTTTGATAAGATGGTGGCAAATGACCACCATAGTGGTAGCACTAATTTACTTTCCCACCAAGAATGTGTAATAATGCCTGTGGAAAAAGATACCATTAAACCTTTGCTCCAGTATCAAGTTTACATTCATTCCTTTGAAAATCTTTATTAGATATCCCTTCATCAGTTTTCAGACACTTCTTTTCAGCTAGCTTCTTTTTATAAGAAATTGCCAGATCTTTCTCATCCTCAAGAAAACCAGTTAAGCCCTTTTTTCATCATTTCCTTTTTATTCTAAGATTCTGTCTTCTTCCATTCATAGCTAACCTTCTAGAAAGAATAGGTTGTATGGGTTGCTCCAGGTTCACGTGGTTCAGTTTCTCCTTAACCCATTGCAATATGCTTCTGTTTATGCCACTACATTAAAATAGCTCTTACTAAGATAATCAGTGACTTGTCAATTGATATTAGATGGACATTTAAAAAATATTAACTTGAACCTTGTGGCATTTGACATAGTTGATGACTTCTGGAAACTTACTCTTCCCTTCTGCCACATCACTTTCACTTGATTCTTCTTACGCTGCTAACTTTTCTTCTCATTCTTTTCTGCTGCTCACATCCTGCTGTTTACATTCGTAGCCACACTTTTACCCCGATGGTTCTGTCTGTTAAAATGTGTCAGATCTGGTCATTTCTCTCCATCCCTGTCTGCCACAGTTGTAGGTCAGGATACCACCATCTCTTGCCTAGATTATTTCTCCAGACTGGTTTCTCTGCCTCCAGTCTTTTTTTACCTCTTTAAGCTACACTTTACATTGTGGCCATAATGGTTTTTCCAAAAGGAAAACCTGATCTAGCCATACCCCTGCTAAAATCTTAGATTGGTTCCTCAAAACTTTTTTGGTAATGACCAACCCTTACCACTTCCAACTTCATGTGCAGTGATTTATCTACATTAACCTTCTTTCATTCCTGGAATGTACTATACTGTTTTTTATTGTGGAGTCTTTTGTATAAGTTGTTTCTTCTGATTGGACTACTTCCTTCCTCCAGTCCTACTAGCCTCACCTCCTCCCATTGCCTGATTTACTCTTATTCAAGTCTTCCCTGACCTCTGTGGGTCCCAGTTAAGAGCATCTTTATCACATTATTTTTCTGCCTAACTGGCTTAAATTTGTCTCTATCTCCACAATAGGCAGTACTCTCCCTGAGGATAGAACTATATTTATATTGTTGAGGATGGTGTCTCCAGTGCTTGGGACATAGGAGGCATACTCAAGAAATATTAGGTGAATGGATAAAATAGTTGTCTTTGTAGGTTCATTTTCCTTCATATAACTTTTTTTTCCCCATATAACTTTCAAATAGCAGTGTTTCCTAATATCCTGCCTTCTTTATTTTTATTCTATCACCATTTGTTAATGATTCCTAAATATTTGTAATTTACACCCTCAGTTGAGCTTAGTGTTCAAATCCAGTTGCCTGTTGGAAGTTTTTAAGGAAATAAAAGATCCACAAGTATTCTGAAAGCTGACCTCATTATTTCCTCTCCCTTTTTCACCCCTTCCAATTTACTTCTCCTTTATGGCAATGATATTAACCTCTAATTTTCAATCAAAGCTGGAAACTGCTGAACCATCTTAGATACCTTTGTCTTCCTTTCCCCTGTCTTCCATGTATATGGGTTAGTGATTCCAGTCCATTTAAAAAGCGTTTATTAAATAATTTATTAATAAACAATTTTTGAACCCAAAGTTCTTAAGTTTTACAGACTATAGATCAGAATGTTAGAAAAATACAGGACACTTACTCTTTCACATAAAATGGGAATAATAGAGGATTGATGCACACTGATTTAACAAATGTCCTATTGCTTCAGTTGCTATTGCTGCATAACTACCCCATAATTTAGTTGCTTAAAAAATCATTATGCTCATGGATTCTGTGGGTCAGGAATTTGATGAGAGCATAGCAGCCATGGCTCATCTCTGTTATACAATGTCCGTTGTGCAACTGGGAAGACTTGCTGGGGGCTGGATTTTCTGGAATTCTTACATGTCTGGCACCTAGTTTAGGAGGACTCAAGGGTTAGGGTTGCTGATTTGAGCATCTGCAAGTGGCTTCTCAATGTAGTTTGGGCTTCCTCACATTACGGCAGCCTCAGAGTAGTACAACTTCCTACATGATAGCTTAGGGCTCCAGAAGCAAGTGTTCCAGCAAACATAGTAAAGCTTTATTGTCTTTGCTGACCTAGCTTCCAGGATCATGCAGTGTGATTTCTGCTGTATTCTCTTAATTATGGGTAAATTAGAAGCCTAATTAAAGGAGGAAACAAAGATCTCCATCTCTTAATGGCAGGAGTGTTAAGTTCACATATAGAAGAATGTGTAGGATGGGAGATAAGGTTGTGGCCATCATTGGAAAATACATTCTGCTACACCAGTACATGCCTGAAAAGTCACTGTAATAGACCATCCAACCTTTGGGTGTTACCTAGACTTTGATGTCAGAGATCCTTTGCACAGCTTCCAATCCTTTAGTAACTTGTCCAAATACTGTGTGCTTATCAAGCTAAGGCGTTGGTACCACTGTTATGAAGAACGGCAGGGATCCATTAATATTTGATCCAGCTTGGCTATGCTGAGTGTATATGGTCTTTCGTGTTGTGATGTTGAATATACTTTCTCCTCCCATACCAGTACCTGTTAGCTCTCCAGTCTGAATCATGAAGCCCTTAATTATACAGTGAAAGTGTGCCCATTAAAAAACCATTTCTGCTGTGAACACGGAAGTGTTCCATGGTCTTAGGACATCCAAGTGGAAAAAGATGATATGAATGTCTCCCTTGCTTTGTATGGATAATAATAGCACTATCTGAAATTGGTTTAGGTTCTTCACCTTGGGTAGCTGCTGTAACTTCTTCCCTAGAAGGTCTCTCATTAAAAACATCTTGGGCAGAACCTGTACTTTTTGTATCTTCTGGTTTTCATTTGGGAAACCTGTACAACCTATTCTTTTTTTTTAATTAATACTTTTTTTTATTAGAGAAGTTGTGAGTTTACAAAACAATCATGCATAACAAACAGAATTCACATACATCACCCCTCCACTAATACCTTGCATTGTTGTGGAACATTTGTTACAGATTATGAAAGAATATCATCAAGATATTACTACTAACAATGGACACATTTGGTGTGTTTTTCCATACACCCTTCTATTGTTAACAACATGTATTAATATTTTACATTTATAAAAACTTTTTGAAAGATGTACAGACTAATGTTGGGTCAGCTTGAATATTCTGAAGAACGGGTTTGCAGCTTTCCTCTCTTACAGTAGTTGTAGTATGATATTTTTGGCTAGTCCCTGGAATAAAGCCAGTTGCATCACTAGTATTTTCTTGCTTGCATAAGATCCACAAACACTGGTATTTCTACATTTATGACTTTTATGCCCAGCATTGCTCCATGTAGTACAGAGTGTCCAGTTTCATCAAAAACTATAATAATTGAGCTTACTGCATCCATCTTCTCCAACTCACATTCTACAACCATTCATATGCTGCAGTTCAGTAAACATACTTAGTGATTCTTCAAAGACTCTCATTAGTTTTCCATTTTAAAAACCTGAAAATTCTAACTTTTCTTTCAGAACCAATAGTAGCTATTTTCTTCCCATCAAGTGAAAAGCATACTGGTTGGATAAGCCTTGTACCTTGCAAATTCATATAAATCTGTGTCAGTTTTATATTCCTAATTCATATTTTTAGAGGATTTATATTCATGGGAAGTCCCAGTTTAATATTCAGTCATTCTAGGTTTGTCAGAAGACACTACTGCTTTGTAAACTGGGCTTAGCCATATCTGACTAAGAGGAGAGTATAGTAAAAAATATAGAGTGTTTGGTTATCTTCTTGACTATCATAGATGAAAATTTTTCCTGTGCTTTTCTCAGGAGCAACAACTGAAGATGGGGCATCCCTTGGACAATAGATTCACACATATCGTCCAGGAAAATAGCCAAGCTTCAGTATATTGATCATTGTCAAAGTTTACTACATCAAACACCTTTGTTGCTTTATCATTATCCACAGAACAGAACAATACTCCCTTAGAGCTAAAGGCACTACTTTCAGTACTCCCAGGTGGCTATTAAAATATTTGACAAATTCATTTCCCTCATTTTTTTTCTAGAACTTGTCCATCATGAATGGCAGTAATAATAAAATCTGTCTTGGTACACACCACATGGGTAATAACATCTCTCTGTATGTAACTATGCTCATACATGAATGTACTGGGGAGATTATCCAGATAAATTCTTTCAAACTCTAGAACTTTCCTCTTCTTGGCCAGCATTGCCTCCATAGGTAAAGGCCCAACCCAGTGTTCTTCATTTTCCTTATCCTTCTCTTGGGCTACTGCCACTGCTATTGCCAGCTTTCTTTTTCTGAGTTCCATTTTTTTCTGCTGCTTCTGGGTTCCAGGGTCATCTTCACAGTTGTGAATCACCACCTTCCTTTGCCGTGTTAGAATCATTAGGTGGCTCTGCCTTCTTATCTCCATCTTTGCCTCTGGTCTCTGAGGAACTTACTGATCAGAGTACTTTGAGCTTCCTCCTAATTATCATGTGGTCAGCTATGTGAAAATTACATGGACTTTCTGGACAAACTGGAAACTTACCAATCCAAACAGTTTACAGTGAACTTTTGTAAATCAGAAGAATCCCTATGTGATAAAGATACACATTATTTCATTATTGTAATTGACTGAAATTTTAGAAAAGTGGAATTTTATTTAGCAGAGAGTAAATAGGTGTCTTTTAATTCAAATCATGGGAATAAGGTGTTAACTGATATTTTATTGCAGATGAGTACAATATTTTTGTTTTTGCAGATATGCAGTATGATGAGGATGATGATGAAATTACCCCAGATTTGTGGCAAGAAGCATGCTGGATTGTAATTAGGTAACTTTTTAAACCAAACTGAATAAGCTTTAAAAGCCTCTGTAAAATATGATATTTTCTTTAAAAGCCTCTATAAAATATACAGAGAATATACTACATTCATGTGTCTGTTTTTCATTTTATTTACTTAAATTTTATTTTATTTTAAAAATATTTCAGGAAAGCTATGCCAATAATTCATGTATTCCCACCCTTCACCTGGATTCCTTAAATATTAATCTTTTACTATATTTCCTATTATGCGTTCAGCCTCTACCGAAGGAAAATACCCTGCCATTCTTTTGGCTGTATCTTTTGCAAGGAGGCTGCGTATTGTTATCTCCACTGCAGGGCTTGACTACTAATACTGGTGGTCATGGTTGATTAGATCAGGGGTGGTACCTTGACCCAAAGCCAGCCAATCTGTAGACCTGCCAGTAACCTTTGAAGTGTCCTGATGATGCCCAAGTAGGAGGCTGGTAATTACGTGAGCTATGCATATTGTCTCAGAAAATTGAAGTGAGGATGGAGGAGTCATCCTATGGGAGGGCAGAAGCTAAGAAAGTCTCACAGATGTATGGGTCATAAGGTGGAGGAGTTGAGACATGGAGGTGTGGTGGTAGTTGGCAATTCCTGTTGTTGAGGGGTGATAAAATAATCCAGTCCTTAGGGTTATGCTAACTCTCAGAGCTCTTTCAATCTCTATAACAATTCCTGGGAAGATAGATTCCTTATGAGCATTTATCTATTTGTATTTTTATTATATATCCCCTTTCCCATTCCTAATCTAAGTTGTCTGTTCCTTGAAAACAATAAAGCCTTCTTTAAAAGGTAGCCCATCTTTTTGTAGAGCTTCACTGTGTGATTTTTGTAACTTTACCTATGCTCCATATTTTTTATCACCAGTTATTTGCTGGGTGTTTTTATTCAAATGACTTGCCCTCATTACCTCAACATGCTTAAAGAAGAACTAAGAATCTTTAACCTAAAATTGACATTCTCATATAGTACCTATTTTAATCATTGATATCATCATTCTCCCTGTTGTTCAGGTTAGAGTCCTTATTGTGATCTTTTACTATCTCATTTCTTTAGATTTGCCTTCTTCCTGACACTTTTGAAGAAATGTTTCAGGGAGGTTGGGTAAATTTGTCACTATAAAGGACATTTATAAATCAGGGGTTCCTTATGTTTCTCATATTATACTTCAATAATTTTCTCATACCAATCTCATTTTCCCCAAACTTTACAATGAGCTCTACAAAGAAAATAAATGCTTCTGGTTATTATCACTCTTTTTGGGATACCTCATAGCTTCTTGTGCAGTGATTGGCATATAGTTAGTTGGTAAAAAAAAAAAGTATTCTGATGAATTTAATTATAATGAAAATGGAAAATGAACGTACAGAAAACATCAGTGAGTTGTAACTAATAATCAATTCAAATATTTTTCTAGTTCCTATTTTGATGAGAAAGGCTTGGTCAGACAACAGTTGGATTCTTTTGATGAGTTTATTCAGATGTCTGTTCAAAGAATTGTGGAAGATGCTCCACCAATAGACCTACAAGCTGAAGCTCAGCATGCTAGTGGAGAAGTTGAAGAACCGGTGAGATGGTTATTTTAATAAAGTAACTTTAATAAAGTAAAAGAAGAGTACTAGTTTAACATTTTGGTCCTGCTCCTCTCACCTAGCTTAAAGGTTAAGAAAAAGTCAGTAGGTGATTTTTAGAATGTATTTATAGCATTTTCAAAAATCAACTCCTTTTTATTTGCGCTAATGGAGAGTTGCATTTTTTGTAAGTAGTCCAGAATGCTAATTCTTATTAATATAGTAGATATTTTATAGTTGGGAAGAAAGGACTCAGACATGTGATGAATAATTAAGAGAAGCCAAGCAGAAGTAGATACATTGTTTCAGATAATCCCATTTTTTTCTTTCATAATGAAGAAATTATAAAAGAAAAGGTGTTTAAAGGACTTTTTCTATTTATTGCATGAAATACCTTAAATATAAAAGTAAACAAACTTTACTATTTTTCACTCAAATGTATTAGATATTTTCATTTTTCTCAGTTCTTATTGTCTTTTCACATATGCATATTTTTTGTTGTTGAAATCATAGTGACAGTATAAATTTATAATCTAGTTTTCATCAATGATTGTAAAGAATTAAGTAATCCAAAATAAATGACTACCCAATTTTGGAGGAGATAGAAAGGTAGCTGTAATGGAGGGGGTGTAGCACTGGTTGAGTGCCTGCTTTGCATGTATGAGGTTCTGGGTTCGAACTCCGGTACCTCCTGTAAAAATAAAAAAAGGTAGTTGTGGGAGCATGTTGGCCTTTGAGAGAAAAGGAAAACTGAAGGCAAAGTGAGGCAGAAAGAGCCTCAGGAATAGAGGAAGATAGGGAGAGGTCATTACTCCTAGCCAGTTCAGCTTCTCTTCTCTCTAAGCCCCTAAAGTTTGTTCTATTCTCATTCTAGTCAGCGATGCTGCTCAAATGCTGACACTATGTTAAGAATAAAAATAATTGGTTCTTAATGAAACAAATAATAATAAAAAGAAAAAATAAAAACTGGCTCTTCTAGCACTATATTGAAAAGGTGGCATTACATGCCTTTTTTTAATCCTTAGGTAATTTTTTCTTGATGGTCTTTGCATAGCGAGAGAGATCATAGTACAGCGTAGCATTTTCAAAGTGTCAGTACAGTAAGTACCATGATGGGAGGAGTTTAAGCTGACCTTGAGTTGGGTAGGGCTTAGCTTAGTAGAACAAACTGTTTAGGCATTTCAGCAAGAAAGTACCAGTGTTTGGCTTTCAGGTGGGATGGGCATTACAACAATCAGTATGTAATTTTGGTTTGATCTGTTTTTGTAGATGTTAGTGAGAAATAAGGTAGAACCAGATTGTAGGATGTTTTGGATATCACTGGATGACATAGGGAATTGTTGAAAGATAGAATATGCATAAAGCATTATTTTAGAAAGTTTATATTGGAAATGGTGTTTACTTAAAGTGAGAAGAGACTGAAGGCCACTTAAAGTCTTGAAATAGTCTAGGTTTAAGTTACTAAGGCCTGGACTTGGATGATGGTGGTGGAATTAAGGAATGGAGAAATGTCTTCCCTTTGGTTATCACCACTCTTTGCTCTTTACCTACTCCAGCTTGGGGAACTTGGGTGTCAATAATTTACTTAAGTGGTCTGCTTAATCTTATCTTCTTTGAGATTTGGTTTAGTGAGCAATCCATTTATCTTTCTAAACTTGTCCTCATGGAGGATACTTAATTGAAAACTTTTTTTTTTTTTTGCTGTGGGCTAAGTGATAGTAAACCAGAATTGGCATGGAAGTTTTCAGTCCTTGGTATAGATTGATTAGTATGTCTATGTATATTTAATCGAAGAGTTAGTATTTTTTTCCTTTCCCCTGATGTTCTATTGATTAGCTTCTTATTGCACAGTTCTAATTGTTTGAATTAGTTTTCTTTTTTCTCTGGTAATAGTTACTTTTGACCCTAACCCAGGAGAGAACATGTGAGACTATATAGGTCATTACTACAAGTCCATTTTAATTGTTTCTAGTAAACTCAGAGCACATGGTGTATGCACAGTCTTTATTTACTTGATGTATATTACAAGTCTCTTTCTCTTTTCTGCTTTAAGAGTGATAAAGTACAAAATATCATATCTATGGGTGGTGGATGTTGATGATGGATAGTCTCCCGTATCAGTTACGTAGATTAACTTTGTCAGTTTGTAGTGCTTTTTAAATTTAAAGTGTTAATGCCAATTAAATTGGAATCATTAAAACTTAAGGGAAAAATTATTTACCCTTTTCATGCTTTTGTTTAATTTCAGCCAAGATATTTGCTGAAGTTTGAACAAATATACCTCTCTAAACCTACCCATTGGGAAAGAGATGGTGCTCCTTCACCAATGATGCCAAATGAAGCCAGATTAAGAAACCTCACGTAAGAAATTGTTTTTCTTGTCAGCAATAAGTCATATTAAAATAGAATTTGAGAGAACATAAAAGTTTTTTTTTATGTTTTTATGTTTTATCTTATTGAAAACTTGTTATTTACTTGAGCCCATACCTTCTTATTGCCTAACTGTGATCTGCTTATATTTTCAAAGGTACTCTGCTCCACTTTATGTTGATATAACAAAAACGGTCATTAAAGAAGGGGAAGAACAACTTCAGACTCAGCATCAGAAAACCTTTATAGGCAAAATTCCAATTATGTTGCGTTCAACTTACTGCCTGTTAAATGGCTTAACGGATCGTGATCTTTGTGAGTTAAATGAATGTCCCTTGGATCCTGGTGGCTATTTCATTATTAATGGTTCAGAAAAGGTATATAACATTTTAAAAAATTACAGAAAATTAAAATTTGAATTTTTAGAGTTGAAATTAGAAAGTAAATCTTTATGTAAAATAACCTATAAGTGGTAGTTTTGTTTTTTAGGGAGTGAAAACTGAACTGATGAACCATAGCTTTATCTATAATATAATATAATATATAAATATATAATATAAACCAGGAGCTTGGCTAGTTATTTGAGCTTATACGTTTCTGTGAAGCATTTGTGCAAAATGGAGCGTTTAATGTTTCAGTGATATTTTTAAAGATAGATGAAATCTGATCTTCTTTTATGTGATGAGATTAAGATAACAGTTATACTCTTTATACTTCAAGGACCTTGGGTTTTATGACTGTAACTTTGTCTATATAGGTTCTAATTGCCCAAGAGAAAATGGCGACAAACACAGTTTATGTGTTTGCTAAAAAGGATTCTAAATACGCCTACACAGGAGAGTGTAGATCATGTTTGGAGAATTCTTCCCGACCGACCAGTACTATATGGGTTAGCATGTTGGCGAGAGGAGGACAGGTATGGACTGGGATATGATGTTGTTTGGGCTTATTGTTTTATGTCTGGTTTTGTGATTTACTGTGCTGCATTCTTAGTTTAAAAAAATAAACACCTCTTCTGGGGTATAATATAATCAGTGTTAATATGTTAGAAGTTATATTATTTATTACCATTTATTATTTCCTGTGTAGCAAATTAGCCCAACATTTAATGGCCCAAATTAGAAACATTTACCAGCTCTCAGTTTCTGTGCATCAGGAATTGAGGCATGTTTTGGCTGAGTGCTTTGGCCCAGTATCTCTCACAAGGTTTAGTCAGGATTTTTGCCTGGGCTGCTGTATCACTCAAAGCTCACTCACATGGTTGTTGGCAGAATTTAGTTCTCAGGGGCTGTTGAGAGCCTCAGTTCCTTTTAGGCTGTTGGCTGGAAGCCTTTCTCAGTTCCTTGCCCCAGGAGCCTCTCCAGACTTACAGCAGCTCCTAATATGGCAGTTTGCTTCATTAGCTGCCATGTTTGGGAGTAAAATCCATAATTTTTGGAGTGAGATCCATAATTTTGGGAGTGAGGCCCATAACTTTTGCTTATTATATTTGTTAAAAGAAAGTGTATGTCCAGCCCACGTTTATGGGGAGGGAATTACACAACAGTAACAACAGTATGAGGCAGAGATTATTGGGAGCCATCCTCCAAGCTGCCTAACACTAGCATGTTGCTTATAACACTAGAATCCTAAATGTTTGCTATGTGCCCATTATGTTACTCAGTGCTTTAGCCTACATTGCTTGATTTAATCTTTATACCAATCCTGGGAAATTGTTGTCATTTTTTACTTTTTTTTGAAAAAATCATATATGCACATTAAAAAAATAGTTCAAGAAAGTACAAAAAAAGGGTGTACAATAAAGTGTAGTCTTCTTTTGACCCCTGATCTCTTCTCCAGAGCAGCTGCTTTTGGTAATTTCTCATTGATCAGTACAGAAATAGTGTTAATATACCATACCTACCATTTGAACTTTGCTTGCTTCTCATATGGAGGTCCTGGGTTTGATTCCCAGTGCCTCCAAAAAACAAAACAAAAACAAACAACAAGTAAAACAGACCACATCAGGGAACCAGTGTGGCTCAGTGGTTGAGCGCTGAGATCCCTGATTCAACCCCTGGCCCTGGTACCTCAAAAAAATTACATGTAGTATAATTTGCCTGTTTTCCTTTTGTTGTTGTTTTTTTCTTACGTTTTCCTTTTTTTTTAAATAAAAATGTACTGAAGTGTATCATTCATATATGAACATACATAAATAATAAGTGTATAGTAAAAGTTGTGAAATTACAAAACAAACGTGCCTTTCATCATACAGGGCTCCCCTACATCATCCCACCACCAGCATCTTACATTGTTGTAAAACATTTGTCACAAACTATGGAAGAGCATCATCAAAATATTACTACTGCCTGTAGCCTGTATCTTATATTTGGTGTATTTTTCCTCAACCCATCTGACTAGTAACACCCTTGTATTAGTCAGCCAAAGGGGCGCAGATGCAAAATACCAGAAATTTGTTGGCTCTTAAAAAGGGTATTTATTTGGGGTAGAAGCCCTCAGTTACCAGGCCATAAAGTATAAGTTAATTACCTCCCTCACCAAAGCCTGTTGCCACACATTGGAGCAAGATGGCTGCCAATGTCTGCAAGGGTTCAGCCTCCCTCTTCCTCTTAAGGCTCTGTGGTCCTGGCTTTTTCCAGGTCAGCTGTAGTCTGGGATAAGTTTCTTCTCTCTCCTAGGGCTCATTCCTTTCTGGGCTTTGCTGCTCTGGTCTCTCCACAAGGTTAGCTGTAGACTATTAGGCTCTCTTTGTTCCCAGGGCCTCTGCCGTGTCTTTGGGGCCATTTCTGTTCCTCTGTATTCTTCTCCTGTGTGTTTACTTCCTGGGATTCCAGCATCTAAAATTCCACCTACCTCCTCTGCTATGTTGTTTTCTCTGTGAGTCCCCACCCACCAAAAGCGTCCTACTGACATGGTCTTTCAGTCCACGAACACAGAATATCCTTCCATTTATTTAGGTCTTTTTGTATTTTCTTAAGCAATGTTTTGTAGTTTTCGTAATACAGGTCCTTTTTGTCCTTGGTTAAGTTATTCCTAAGTATTTGATTCTTTTAGTCACTATTATAAATGGAATTTTTTATCTGGCTTCCTTCTCAGATTGCTCATCAGTAGTGTGTAGAAACACTACTGATTTTTGTGTATTTATCTTTTTTTAAAAAAAATTTATTTTATTCCTCTCCCCTTCCTCCTATTGTCTGCTCTCTGTGTCCATTTGCTGTGTGTTCTTCTGCATCCGCTTGCATTATACTGTGGCACTGGAAAACTGTGTCTCTTTTTTGTTGCATCATCTTGCTGCATCAGCTCTCCGTGTGTACGGTGCCACTCCTGGGCGGGCTGTGCTTTTTTCATGTGAGGCAGCTCTCCTTTGCAGGGCGTATTCCTTGTGTGGGGGGGAACCCTACATGGGAATGCCCCTGTGTGGCATGGTATTCCTTGTGTGTTGCAGCAGCACTGAGCATGGGCCAGCTTACCGCACAAGTGAGGATGCCCTGGGGATCGAACCCTGGACCCTCCATATGGTAGATGGATGCTCTATCAGCTGAGCCATGTCTACTTCCCTGTGTATTTATCTTGTGTCCCACCACTTTGCTGAACTCATCTGTTAGTTCAAGTAGCTGTGTTGTGGATTTTTCGGGATTTTCTAGATATAGGATCTTAGCAGCAAATAGTGACACTTTACTTCCTTTTTTCCTTTTTGGGTGCCTTTTAATTCTTTTTCTTGCCTAATTGCTCTAGCTAGAATTACTAGCACAATATTGAATAACAGTGGTGACAGTAGGTGTCTGTTTTGTTCCTGATCTCGGTGGGAAAGCTTTCTGTCTTTTACCATTGAGTATAATGTTAGCTGTTTTTTTTTTACATATGTACTTTACCATGTTGAGAAAACTTCCTTTTACTCCTATCTGTGTGATTATCATTGATTAATTGTCTTAAATCCTATATCTCATCAGGATATTTGGTTTGTTCCTTTAGCTGGGACAATCTCTTCCTGTTTCTTAGTATGGCTTGTTATTTGCTGATGTCTAGGCATCTGAATATGTTGGTGAATTTATTCTGACAGTCAATTTCTCTTTCTTGTCTACTGGTTTTTCCCCCCAGCCCTTCTTTGATTTTTACTTCAACTTATTGCAAGTCTTCAAAATTGCTCAGCTTAGGCTATTAAAATAGGGCCAAGGAGTCACTAAGTGGGGCACAGATCTGCTCCCAGGAGATTAGATTAAGGGACACAGAAGTGTTTTTTTTCCTTGCAGTTTCCTGGCTAGCCACTAGATGGTGCTTGTTAGCTGATTTTTTTCAGCAGAAGTGGCTCTTTGAATCTCAAATTTGCCTCTGATTCTGGTTTGGCCAGAGCTGAGATTCAAAGTGGTTTCTGCTGGTCAGATTCACTGAAGAGAAACCACTTTCTGCTCCCTTCCACACCCTACCTCTTCCCAGGGAGTAGATGTCTGTTTTCCTCTCATTTGGCTGCAGTGAGCCAGGGGTTTGATCCAGGCTATTTGCCTTGAGGGTAGGAGATGGGTGCTATTGCTGGCTGTGGGGGTAACTCAGGGTTTTTGTTTTGTTTTTTTTTATCTCTCTGTCCTTCGCCTTCGTGGGGAGTGTGCAGCACTCTCCTGGTCTGCAGAGCCGCAAAGCAGGTTCCTTGGACAGCTTTTTGCCCTTCCTTCTTCGTTTTTGTGAGAAAGTTGAACCCCGCCTACCTATTCTGATGCCATCTTCACAGAAGTCTCTTAACCATTTTCCGTTTGATGTACCTTAAAGTTTCTAGCTTGGACTCTTACAAAGAGTTCTAGAGAATCTAATGCTGCCTTTATAAGCCTTACAAAGATGAGGAACTTGGAGGTTAGAGAGTTTTAACTTTTTAAAAGTTATACAGACATAGGATAGGCATTTTATTTTATTTTTTTTGTTTTTTGTTTTTGTCTTGTTTTTTTAAAATTTTTTTTGTTTGTTATTTTAGGATAGGCATTTTGAAGAATTTTTATGGTTTTTCAAAATGGAACTGAGTTTTTCCTGATAATTGGTATTTCCATTTGATTTTCATAATACATTTTTATTTTTTATAGATTTATTACTTTATTTCTGCCCTCTCCCTTGTCTGCGGTCTGTGTCCATTCACTGTATGTTCTTCTGTATCTGCTTGGATTCTCATTAGGCAGCTCTGGGAACCAATCCTGGGACCTCCCGAAGTGGGAGAGAGGCCATCATTCTCTTGCACCACCTCAGCTCCCTGGTTTTGCTAAGTCTCTTATTTTCTCTCCTCTGTGTCTCTTTTTGTTGCATCATCTCTTGCTGCATCAGCTCTCAGTGTTGGCTGGCACTCCTGCGTGGGGCAGCACCCTGCGCGGGTTGGTACTCTGCATCGGCCAGCTCACCGCATGGGCCAGCCTGCCTTCACCAGGAGACCCTGGGTATCGAACCCTGGACCTCCTATATGGTAGACAGGAGTCCAGTTGCTTGAGCCACATCCACTTCCCTAAACCTTAATTTCTAAGGTAAATATTGAATTCTTCCTATGTGTAAAATACTGCTGGTATTGTGAGAAAGAATTAAAACCCACTGTCCTTATTAAGAAGTTACTGGTCTTACTGCAATATAAGGTAATAGCCATGAAATGATAGCTTCACAGTGCAGAGACCAAATGAGACCAATTAGATGTAATAATTTTGTAGCAACTTGGAGAAATTGAGATTACTAGAATGGTGTCCCAAAAGGCTTTATAGAGGTGGTGGAACTTGATATGCGCTGGAAAAATGGTATGGATTTATGTAAGCAGAGAAACTGGAAGGAGGGAGGAGAGTTGGGATGAGTATAGTACACGTTTGGAGAATCACCAGAAGATAGCTTTGACTGGGCTGGAAGGCATTTGTTGAATCGTGGTTGATAGGTAGATTCAGGATGGGTCTGTATTAGTGGTTCTTTACTAAAGGTTCACATTAATAACCTTAATACTCTTCATAGTACTCAAGGCTAGTCCCCTTTTCAAACCTAATAGATCAAATTGGGGGATGGAGAGAGGCCAGGTATTTGGAAAAGGTCCCCAGGTGATTGTTATGTGCATTGTTTTGTTGAGAAGCATTGGCCTGGATTATGGAGGACAAAGATATGAACATAGGATTTTAGGGAAATTACTATAACAGCTGTGGGTAAAACTAATTAATTAGAGGCAAAGAAAGAAAAATCATTTGAATTTGGTGATAAGTTTGATACAGTATGAGATGAGGATGAGTCACTTAAGATTCTGTGGTTTCGGCGGTGGACTTGGCCCAGTGGTTAGGGCGTCCGTCTACCACATGGGAGGTCTGCGGTTCAAACCCTGGGCCTCCTTGACCCATGTGGAGCTGGCCCATGCGCAGTGCTGATGCGCGCAAGGAGTGCCCTGCCATGCAGGGGTGACCCCGCGTAGGGGAGCCCCACGCGCAAGGAGTGCACCCGTAAGGAGAGCCGCCCAGCGCGAAAGAAAGTGCAGCCTGCCCAGGAGTGGTGCTGCACACACGGAGAACTGACACAACAAGATGACACAACAAAAAGAAATACAGATTTCTGTGCCGCTGACACCTCAGAAGTGGACAAAGAAGAGGCAGCAAGTAGACACAGAGAATAGATAACCGGGGTGGAGAAAGGGAAGAGAAATAAATAAATAAATCTTTAAAAAAAAAAAAAAGATTTTATGGTTTCTATCCTGAAGTTCTCAGAAAATGGTGATAAAATAGAGGATTTCTAAAAACTGACTTTTGAAGAGAATAGTGATTTCAGTTTTAGACAAATTTTTGGGGATAGAGTGTATGATACAGGCATATTTTAATATTCCACTTTTTCTGTGAAAAGATCTATGGTGAAACAAATAATATAGACTGAATAGAAGAATTGATATTCAGGTTGAAACAATCAAATGGTAGTTGGAGATATGGACTGAGAATTTAGGAATAAGTTCTAAGATTTGGTGTCATTTATAAGAAGTTGTTAGTAAACAAATAAGGTTTTTAAGAGATGTAATAAGGGTTCTAAGGAGGTGCAAGGAAGAAGACAGAAGTTGTTAATTAGAGAGATCATGATAATGTAGGGTTGTGAAGCTAAGAAAAGGTGCGTGAATTTGATATTGAAAGAAAGATATGGGGTTAAAACTGACAAACCAGGTGCCATCGGTATACTAGTGTTGGCCAGTAACTTTTATTTTGTTTTTATATATGTATACAATAAAGAGAGAGAAATCAGAAAAAAAGTTTGTGCAAAAAAGGCTGTTTAATTTTAAAACGTTATTTAAATGACAGACTTCACAGAACACCTCTCAGTTTTTTCATTCTTTGCTTAGCTTTTTCCCACATTTTATCTATCCATGCTTTCTCTACCATTTTTACCCCTCAGCTATTTCTCTTTTCCCTAAGCTTTTTTTTTTTTGGAGGTGTGTGGGAGTAATGTTCATGTTTTTTTTGCGGTCAGATGTTATCCCCAAATATAGTATTGGGTAATTCTAAGAGAATCTTGGCAGGCAGATAGTAGAGAAATGGAAGATCTCTCAGGTCTAAATGATCTGCCTGTCTAAAATAGTAAATGTCTTCCAATGTTTGAAAAGCAGCCAAAGGAGTTTCCTCAGAGTTGGAGGAAGCATGTTTCTTTTAAAATATATACAATGACCATACATATTGAATGACTCTCATGATGTTTTTGTATGACTGTAAGCTCTGAATACTTATGTTGTAATGATTTTTTTTCTAGGGTGCAAAAAAGAGTGCTATTGGTCAGCGCATTGTGGCAACTCTACCATATATCAAGCAAGAAGTTCCCATCATTATTGTGTTCCGAGCATTAGGTTTTGTGTCTGACAGAGATATTTTAGAGCATATTATTTATGATTTTGAAGATCCAGAGATGATGGAAATGGTAATGTGAAAGCAAAATATATTCATAGTGTTTTACAAGAGATTTAAAGTTACTGATTGTTGGTACCCAGTAAAACATAGTAGAAGGCTACTCTGGAGAGCAATTTAGCTCTCACAAATCCCATGCCTTTCACTGTGTAGTGAAACCATTTAGCCCTGCCTGGTCTCCATTCTGACAATTCTGTGTAAAATAATTGTGAAAATTAGAGGCAGGCAGAGTTCACTTACTGCAGCAAGAAGATTCAATAGTAAGGACAATCATAAAAGCACACCAGTCTGGTGCAATTTAGTAAAAGGGGAAAATGAGTAGTTGGTATCCTTTTTTTTTTAACATTTTATTTTGCAGTAATTTCAAACTTATAGAAAAGTTGCAAGATGAGTATAGCACCCCAGTATACCCTTCACCAAGATTTATCATTTGTTACCTTTGCCACATTTATTTTATTTATTTACTTACCTACATTATTATTATTTTTGGACGATTTGAGAGTAAATTTACTCCTAAATTCCTGTGTGTATTTCCTGAGAAGACATTCATTTATAATCACAGTACAATTTTTAAAATCAGGAAATTTAACTTAGGTGCGATACTATTAGTCTACATATATTACTCAGATTTTTGCCAGTTATCCCATTAATGTCCCTAATAGCTTTTTTAAGATTGTGTAGCTGGGGATTGAACCTTAGACTTTGTATGAGGCAAGCGGGTGCTCAACCACTGAGCCACATTGGCTCCTGAGTTGGTTTTTTTGTTTGTTTTTAGGAGGGACAGGGACCGAATCTGGGACCTCCCATGTGGGAAGCAGGTGCTCGACCGCTTGAGACACATCTGTTCCCCTCCCAAATAGCATTTTTCTTTCTTATACAGGATGCAGTCAGGATCATGTATTGTATTTTAATGTCTCTTTAATCTCTTTTAATCTTTCCTGAGCCTTTATTTTTCTTTTATAACATTGAAATTTTTGAAGAGGATAAGTCGTTTATATTGTAGAATTTCCCTAATTCTCTATTTTCTGATATTAATAGTTCCTCATGATTAGATTCAGTTTATACATTTTCTGCAGGAAAAAGACATAAGTAATATTGTATGCTTCCTGGGACTTTGCATCAGGAGTTACTTGATGTTATTTTGTCACATTATTGGTGATGTCAACTTTGATCACTTTACATTGGTGTCTGCTCCATTCCTTTACTTAAAGTTGCTGTTTTTGTGGGAAAGTTTTTTGAGGCTAGATAAATATTCAGTTCCGCATTAAAATTTTCCAGTGATTAGCCTTACCTGAATAATAGTTGATATTCTTAAAGATATCCTGAATTGTAATGAACAAGTACATTTATGCTTTGTGATTTTAAAACTATAGAGAAGTAAGGTGAAATGCAGGCTAAATGTTTGTCATTAACATAGAAATTAGGTTTTATTTAGGTTTATTAGAGTATTTATTGGTATGGTTGCATGAAAAAAAAATAGGTTCTGGTTAGCTTTTACGTTCAGCTTTTACTAATAGTTACTTGCCTTTTAAGTTTTTTTAATACTTAAAAATCTGATACAATTTATGGAACAAGAGATTATATATATTATCTTTTATCCAAAAGGCATCTCAAATGATTGACTTTCACTGAGGTCAGTCAGTATTCAAACTGGAATTTTCTTAATAAAGTGTAAGACCTGATTGGCTATATATATTTATTGTCTTTTTGAAAATTATTTTTTCTTTCTCCTCTTATGAAGCATAGGCCAGTTTTTATGTGTTTGGATCAAACATTCACTGTACAAAAGTACTTTAAGTTTTTTCCTAAGTGTTAGTATTATCGATATTCCTTTTCTCAAGTCATTAACTTTAACAAAACAATTTCCTAGCAGCAAAGGTGATTTCCTTTAAAGAGATTACTTTCATTACCATGCTATCTGTGTTCTTGCTTTGATTGGTTTACATGACCTTCTTCTGAACTTTTGGTTCCGTGTTTGGAATTTCATGTCTAAACTTGTAGATCAGTGATACAGACATAGCATAGGTCAGAAGGACCTGATTCAGTATCTGCTAATTCAGTGTTCTCTGACTTTATAGAACATAACTACCGTGAGTAATGAGAATTGACTGTATTTTCTTTTACAGAATATTGACTGGATTTATTAATAGATCAAAAACTTCTTAATACTAAGATTGAAAACAATCTGGCATATATATATATATATATAGTAACTTAATAAATTTTAACTTGACTTAAACTTCTCTAAATTGATTTTAGATATTGGGAAGAAGGAATTATGTTTTACCATTGGTCATTAAAATGTAACAAAGAAAAACACATTTTACTCTTTGTAATGGAATTATTTGTATTTTTCTAGGAAATATAATTGCCTCTACTGATGAGTGGACTTTGTCAGAGGTCTTTTCCTCTCTAAGGCCTTTTCTATTACTTTGTGATTCCTTGATTTTCTAAAAATATTTAGAAAGTATTTTCTAAATTTTCTAAAATATTTTCTAAAAATATTTGCCTGTTCCATTAAGTTTATAGGGCTCTTTAGCATGTTATAAGAAACGGTTAACTCAAGGTGAAAATATGAATTTAAAAAAACTTTTTAAATTATTTGATAGGTTAAACCTTCCCTTGATGAAGCTTTTGTTATCCAAGAACAGAATGTTGCACTAAATTTCATTGGTTCAAGAGGAGCAAAGCCTGGTGTTACTAAAGAGAAAAGAATTAAATATGCAAAAGAAGTCTTACAAAAAGAAATGCTCCCTCATGTTGGTGTCAGTGACTTTTGTGAGACCAAAAAAGCCTATTTCTTGGGGTATGTTAACTTTCCTGTTTTAAATTCTTTGCTAAGAGAAAATAAAGTTTTTCCATTAAAACTAAAACTGATATTTTTACTATATAAATTCAGAAGAAAAACAAAGCCAAAAATCCATGTGTTTCCTCTTTCACATCTTTTATTTTATTTTAAAGGTATATGGTTCATCGGTTACTGCTAGCAGCTTTGGGTAGAAGAGAACTAGATGACAGAGATCACTACGGAAACAAGAGATTGGATCTCGCTGGGCCATTACTTGCATTCTTATTTAGAGGGTAAGAAATTACAGCGGCTCTGGGAATCTGTGTCTCCCTTTGTTGTGTCATCTTGCTGCATCAGCTCTCTGTGTGTGCAGTGCCAGCTTTTTTCACCTGGGATGGCTCTCCTTGTGGGGCGCACTCCTTGTGTGTGGGGCTCCCCTATGTGGGGGACACCCCTGCATGGCACGGCACTCCTTGCGCGCATCAGTACTGTGCGTGCGCCAGCTCACCATGTGGGTCAGGAGGCCCAGGGTTTGAACCCTGGACCTCCCATATCATAGGCGGACGCTCTATCAATTGAGCCAAATCTGCTTCTGCATTGTACTGTTTTAACATCCATATTGAGTTCTTAGGAAGTTTGCTGAGATTTAGTTCTGGTTCATGTCTGGAAATGTCAAGATTCTGAGATAATTTATTACTTCTTTATATATTTTATTGCTCTGGTAGCCTTATAAGGTGTTTGAGAAAGCTGAATTACTGCTTTGATTTTTTTAGTGCCGATAGTGGGATTTTTATTAATGTGCTTTTACATTTTATAAAAACATACCCATGAAGATAGAGGAAAGTATATAAAAATATTAACAGTGGCTCACATTAATGGGGTTATGTGTGATTTTTATTTTTTTAGTTTATTGAAGTATATGACTCATACATAAACTATAAGTGTATAGTAATATGTAAAGTTACAAAGCAAACATGCATAACATCATACAGGAGTCCCATGCATCAACCTACCACCACCACCGTGCATTGTCGTGAGGCTTTTTTTTATAAATTATGAAAGAATATTGTCAAAATCTTAGTAAGTAACTATAGTCCTTATCTTAGTTTGGTGTATTTTTCCTCTCACCCACCATATATATATTTTTAAGTACCTAATTTATTTATTTTTTCTTCTCCTCCCCCTCCCTGCTCTGCTGTTTTTGCTGTATGTGTCCATTCGCTGTGTCATCTTCTGTATCTATTTCTCTTTTGTCTTCTCTTGTCTTTCTCCACTAGGATTCAATCCTGGGGACCTCTGATGTGGAGACCTCTGTCAGTTGCGCCACCTCAGTTCCTGGTCTCTGCTACCTCTACCTTGACTTTCCCCTTCGTCTCTTTTGTTGTGTCATCATCTTGCTTTGTGACTCACTTGTATGGGCCCTGGCTTATCACGCAGACACTTGGCTTGCTGCATGGGCATTGGCTTGCTGCGCAGGCACTGGCTCACCACTCAGGCGCTCGGCTTGCTGTGCGGGCACTGGCTCACCACGCAGGCGCTCGGCTTGCTGCACGGGTACTGGCTCGCCATACTGGCACTCGGCTCACTGTACGGGCACTCAGTTTGCCGTACGGGCACTCGGCTTGCCACATAGGCCCTGGTTCGCCACGCAGGCACACTTTCTCCTCTCCTTTTTCACCAGGAGGCCCCAGGGATCGAACCCAGGTCCTCTCATATGGTAGGCAGAAACCCTATCACTTCAGCCACATCTGCCTCCCCTGTTATTTTTTAAATATGTTATGACAGAAGTTGTAAAGTTACAAAACAATCATGCACATGTGCAGAATTCCCATACAACTCCTCTGTCAACATACCACTGCAACATTTGCTGTATTGAACATTTGTTACAGATTATGAGATAATACCATCAGATTATTACCACCAACCATAGTCCATAGCATACATTTGGCATACATTTTCCATATTCCCCCATTATCAACATAGTACATCTTTGGTATAGATGCACGAATATTACATTATTACTGTTACATAGTTCACTCCAGTTGTATTTTTCCCATGCTTCTCCACATTCCCACCTCCCTATAGTAGTATTTTTATTTTATTTTATTTTTGATATATTCTTTTTTTACTGCAGTGGGCTGAAAATGTGATTTGTGGAATGCTTAAACCTTGAGTAACTTTTGGGGACTTCCAAAGAACAGAGATTACTTCATGTTAAAGCAGAAATTTTCCTGAATCTGTGATCAGCCTCTGGTTCTTGGAAATATGGGAAACTTAGATCAATAATGAAGTTTTATTATGTCTGGAATAACTGTCCATGATTTTTTTTTTTATGTTTCCCATATTTTCTCTAATACATTTACAATTAGAAAAAATTTATAAGAAAATACGTAGAAAGCAAATATAAAAAGTGTATTAATATTAACAGTATTTTTCATATATTCTGTTACTTAGTATGTTTTAGGTTGGTATTTTTTTTGACTATTTATATAGCCCCATTAAAGAGCTGTTTTAGATATTTTCCCCTTATTGCCCTCCCATGTATGTTTCTGTACTACTGTATATATCGTATATACATAAAAGAGTAATAGCCCTCCCTATCCCTTGTCTGAAGTATGCATGTTGTAGATCCTTAAATATTAAAACAGTACCATTTTGTTTGTCAGTATGTTTAAGAATTTGCTTAAAGAAGTACGCATCTATGCACAGAAGTTTATTGATCGAGGAAAGGACTTTAACTTGGAATTGGCAGTTAAAACAAAGATTATATCTGATGGCCTAAAATACTCTTTAGCTACTGGAAATTGGGGTGACCAAAAGAAAGCTCATCAAGCCAGAGCTGGAGTATCTCAGGTAAGGGTGTCAACTCTAACTTTTAAGTTTGATAGGAAAAATGTTACACGAGTAGTGGATTATTTTAGTCATTGGATGTAAATTTTTTTGCTTTTTTATTCTTGCCAAATATAAAAGTACTGGGGACTTTTTTTTTGCTTTTTGCTCAATTTAAAATGTTTATTCCTTAAAAAATGAGTTGCTTTTTTACACCTATACAAAGTTCTTAATGTTTTTTTGGTGATGAGTATAATGGAATTTTACAACATATAAAAGAGTTACCTCTGCCTAAGGAATGGTATTTATTGAGTACATAGTTGAGTGAAAATTCTCTGTCATCTGACGTCCTAATTAACTGACAAAATAAGCTACCTCAAAAGGAATAGTACAGGATTTCCAAAACAAAAGAAAGACACACACACACATACACAAATCTTCTGTGGCTCAAAACACAATATCACAGCCCCATCTACAGGCAACTTGCAGTAATTGCCAAATACAATTTAGTGATAAAAAAATCCTCTCAGTAATGAAAAAATGCTTACAAGTCCTACTGGAGTACCGCTTTTGTTTAACTATACATAAGAAATTATTTAACATTCTGCTTTTCCAAATATATTTAATGCTCATTTTTTTAAGATGAGCCCCTCCCCCCCAGCAGTACTTGTATTATATCTTTGAAATTAAGCAGAAAAACAAAACAAAATAACTCATTGCTGGTGAAAAATACATAGCAAAGTCACTTCTTCATCTTCACAAAGACTGAACCCAATTTTCAGGACCATGAAGAGCTAGAAATTCACCTGGGTTCAAACACTTGTTTGTAGACTATGCAGCAACTTTGTTGTCTTTCTGTATTCAAAATCTGCAAACTCTGCTGCTGCGATCTCTAAACCCGCTACAAAATCCTTGAGGGGTGGTAAAGGTACACCTCTGCCACCACCATGCCCTCTGCTGCCAAGGAAACCAAAACCTCCTCTGCCTCTGTACCCTTCTTGCCGTGGTTTGGATGGAGTGGGATTCCAAATACTTTGGCATTTAACCTGTCTTCAGCAGCACTGGGAACTTTTGAATTTAAAAAATGAAACTTTTCTTAAATTAGCTATTAGTGTTATTTAGAGAGACTTAAGTTTTTGGTTTGCAGTATAGAAGTTCAGGATACTTATTAAATTTGAGTAGCTGCTTCAGAGATAAGGCAGCTCATCTTAAGGAAATTTTTATGGCTGAAAATCTCTATATTAGAAGCTTACATGGAGAATAAATGGACATTCCCTTTCTTAGTTGCAAAATATAGTGCTTTTAGTACTGATTCCTCTGTATTTAGTCCTTTGCATGTACAGTGACTACTACAGCTACTTCTCAGATGGTGTAATGGGGAAAGCTTTTTTAAAAAGTCTCACTAGCCATTTTATTTTATTTTTTTGTATTTATTTTTCATATTAGATTTAAAACCTGTATGTACTTGTCTAGTTTTATGAAATTTGGGTGGAGACCTCCCTCCCCCTTACCCTTTTTTTTTAACTAGTCTATAGTTAGTTAAAAAGCTATGCCCTGATTGGGCATTCAGGCACTAACGTCATGCTCCTGATCCCTAGAAATCCAGATACTGTAAATTCTGGGAGGCTGTTCATAGTCAAGTTAAAGTTTCAGATCCTGGGGAGTGGATGTAGCTAAAGTGGTTGAGCTCCTGCTTGCCTTGTAAGAGGTCCCAGGTTCGATCCCCGGTACCTCTCCAAAAAAAAACAAACAAATGAAAAAATGATCTCTCATTGGGGAACAGATATAGCTCAGTGTTTGAGCATCTGCTTCCCATGTACAAGGTCTTGGGTTCAATCCCCAGTGCCTCCTAAAAAAAAGTTTCAGATCCTGTTAATTTAATAAAAGATTTATTGGGTATACTTTGTGTTTGTGGTACATGAATGAGTTGCCATTCTTGCCCTTGAGGAGCTTACCTCCTGAACTAGAGCAGTTCAAGGTTTTTAGATCAAGGTGGGAAAATGGGGTTAGAGAGGGGAGCTGGGATAAGTTCATAGAGGGAGTCACTTGTTCATTGTGTTTTTTAGACAGATTCACAGTAGTTGATGTGGAGAAAAGATTTGAAAAGGGCAAGATGGGTGGCAGGAAGATTGTTGGGAAATAATTACGGCCTGAACTAGAACAGATTAATAGATGGAGAGTGGAGTCAAATTTGAGAAATATTTAGTAAGTTTAGTGGGACTTTCTGATTAATCAGCCAAATGGTAGAAAATTACATAGAGTACAGACAAGGGAACAGTTCTTCCTGGAGGTGGGTCAAATTGCTTTTGTAGAAGGGATAATAATTCACCAGGCAGAGCAGAGTGGGGAAGCATATTCTGTTCTCTGGCAATGACATGGTCAAAGGTGTGGAGGTGAGACAGTATATGGCAATGTGGATGGAGTATAGGAGTGCTGGGAGACTGATGGTGGCTGGTTACTTGTGGCTTCATTGAAAAGGGCTTTTACGTCATGCTCCTCTGTAGCTGTTAGGGACCTGTTAAATATATTTTTTAAATAGATGAGTAAAATGGACATACCTAGTTTTTAGTAATTCTTGTAACCATGGAGGGTAGATTGAGGGGACAAAGGGAGTTAGAGGAGATGGTAGTGGAGATAGGTAAGAGGTCGTGGGCTTGGTCTCTTGCCATGGATTAAGAATGGAGTGGTTGAATTGCTTAGAAAATTTGAAAACAAAATGGAAAGAATATAATTATTAGTGTGTAGAAAGAGGAAGTCAGAGAAAAAGATTTTGAAGTTTCTAGTTGGGAGATTAAGGGAAGCCTGATGCCATTAGCTATGACAGGAGACTCAGGAAAAGGAAGGAGATTTGGGTTGATGTAAGGCTGGGAGAAGATGGCAAATTCGTTATTTATTTATTTATTTTTCCCCACCCTCTCATTGTTTGCACTTGCTGTGTCTGTCTTCCTTGTTTCTTTAGGAGGTACGAGGAACTAAAACCAGGACCTCCAGTGTCAGAGGAATCGCTTAAGCAACTTCTGTTCCCTGCTTTTGTTGTGTCTCTCATGTTCTTCCTTCTTTTTCTCTTGTTGCATCATCTTGTTGTGTTAGCTTGCCATACCTGCCCATTGCATCAGCCGTCTGTCTTGCCTATCTTCTCTAGGAGGCTCTGGGAACTTCTGCTCCCTGCTTTGCTGTGTCTCTCATTATGTTTTTCTTCTTATGTCTCTTGTTACATCATCTTGTTGTGTCAGCTTGGTGTCTTCTTTAGGTGGTACTGGGAACTGAACCACAGACCTCCCATGTGGTAGGCAGGAGCTCAATCACTTGAACCACATCCGCTTCCCTGAATTCATTATTATATATATATTGAGCTTGATTTGCCTGCCTTATATCTGAGTGTTATCCTAACTTATAAGTATTATCTTACTTAATATCCTGTAAGCATTGGGTCTCTGGGTTAAGGAGGATTTAGCTGGAAAGAGTACTGAGATGGATTAATGATGTCTGCTGTGGCCACGGGAGTGCAATTTGGTAGCATTTAATTTTTTTTTAACACTTACTGGGTGCCTAATGTATGCTAGGTGCCATTCTAGATGTAGAGGATACGATGAAAGAATAAAACAAAACAAAAAAGGAGAGTGAATGTAGCTGAAGTGGTTGAGTGCCTGCTTTCCATGTATGAGGTCCAAGGTTTGATGTCTGGTATCTCCTTAAAACAAACAAACAAATGAAAAATTTAACTCTCATTGGGGAGCAGACATAGCTCAAATGGTTGAATGCCTCTTTCCCATATATGATGTCCTGGGTTCGAACCCTGGTACTGCCTAAAA
Source organism: Dasypus novemcinctus (assembly GCF_030445035.2). Lineage (NCBI taxonomy): Eukaryota > Metazoa > Chordata > Mammalia > Cingulata > Dasypodidae > Dasypus > Dasypus novemcinctus. The sequence continues at coordinate 150,670,577 of NC_080673.1, read as the reverse complement.
AGCAAACAAAACAAATTCCCTGCCCTTCTGGAGCTAACATCCTAGTGTTTGGAGACAGACCATAAACAAAATATGTGGTGTGTTATACTGCATGTCTTACATTTGCCATCTCTGCTCTAGGGATGGTTAAGTTATGGGGGTGAACAAGATATCCAGGAAAGGATGGAGAAAGAAGGGATGGAGATGGTTTGACACTCATTGGATTGTATGTAAAAATAGGACCTCGGTTCATTCCTATATTTGCCAAAATGTGGTAGTGTGAATTACAGGAATGCAAATTTTTTAAGATTTACTATTTTTTCTAGGTATTAAACCGCCTGACTTTTGCATCTACTCTTTCTCACCTGCGTCGTTTAAATTCCCCTATTGGTAGAGATGGCAAGCTAGCAAAACCAAGACAATTGCACAATACATTGTGGGGAATGGTGTGTCCTGCTGAGACCCCAGAGGTAATGCATTTGAATTTACATTTAGGACAGTAAGTCAGCTAATAATTACATAGGGTATAATTTCTTTTAAAATTAGGTGTTACTTAATTATGCATTGTGATTTAGAACTAAGATATTTAGAATCCTGTTCTTGGAAAATATAAGTAAATCTTTTGAAATCAAATTTAAGGAAAAATGGTTATGGAAAGAATTTTGATAGGCATATTAAATCAGTATGTGTAATACTTTGTTTACTCCCTAGGGCCATGCTGTAGGACTTGTGAAAAACTTGGCCTTGATGGCTTATATTTCAGTTGGATCTCAACCTTCTCCAATTCTGGAATTTTTAGAAGAATGGAGTATGGAAAATTTAGAAGAAATTTCTCCTGCAGCTATTGCTGAGTGTGTATAGTTGCTTTCTTTATTATTATTATTATTATTTATCTTTGGATATAGCTTACTATAGAATTGCTAAGTGAAAAATGGTTTTGGTTTTGCGTTTTAGTGCAACCAAGATTTTTGTTAATGGCTGCTGGGTTGGAATACATAAAGATCCCGAGCAACTTATGAACACCCTAAGGAAATTGCGGCGTCAGATGGACATCATTGTGTCTGAAGTAAGAGTCTTTTAGTTATGGGAGCGTACTGGGTTTCTAAGCAAGGCAAAGACCAGTCACTTTTCATTGACCTCTTTGCTGTGAACCGGTTTTCCTTGAATTGTAAAGTGTATTGTCAGTTAGTCTTCCTAAGTGATGTTTTAAGCCTCAATTAATTATAAAGTATTGCTTGCTTTAATGCTTTAGATATGATCCTGAAATTTTTTTCCAGAAAAATAGCATTTTTATTAATTACCTGACAAATGTCTTTATAATAACTATTTCCTACTCTTTTTATAACCTTTTTATATTTCCTCCTCCAGTTATAACCTTTTCATACAGCAACAGTTGCATCATAATTTTCATAAAGTGAATAGAAAGATAATTTAATCTTTCTTCTGTCATGGTGATCAAAATTTGTCTTTTAATATTGAAATTTGGGATGTATAAGACATGTAAGTGCACATTCCTTTATCCTGTAAGCCCTGAAGAAACACTGAGGGATTTTAGAAAAAAAGAGTATTAGATTTGTGTTTTACAAAAATCACTTTAACATAAGTTTGTTGAAAGATTGTCAGGTTTAGACCAGAGGCCAGGGGATAAGTTAGGAGAATACACTAGTAATATAGTCTGAAAATGACAAAAAGATTTTCTCTTACTAGAGATGGCATTGTTCTCTTCAGGGCATTATTTAGCTTATGTGGAGAACAATGGATCCTGAAAATTTTGATGTGTAATTTAAGTTTTAGAACTCAAATTTTATTTTAAAGTAAAAGGAATTCTTTTCGGTATCTTTTTGTAAAGTTGAGAATGCTTTTTAAAAAGGATATCTGATTTATCCTTTATCTGAATCCATACCCTCATTTATAAAATATGCTGTACTTGTAAGAGATTTTCTTATATTTAGGTGGGTATTGAAGTATTTTGGGATTAGGATGGGGCTTTATTTATTTTTTAATATGTTAAAATATATATCATTTTTATTATTATCCAAAATAAGACTTGTACTTTTGGTATTTTGTAAGGGTTATAGCTCATGCTTTTTTTTTTTTTTTTAATTACAAGAAAAAAAATTTTTAAAGATACTTAGATTACATAAATGTTACATTAAAAATGTGGAGGATTCCCATATGCCCCACTCCTTACCCCTCCCTCACTTTCCCACATTAACAACATCCTTCATTAGTGTGGTGCATTGATGACAATTGATGAATACATATTGGAGCATTGTCACTAAGTGTGGCTTATTGTTTATAGTTTAAATTCTCTCCACAATTTTGTAAGTTATGACCAGATATATAATGGCCTATATTTGTCATTGCAGTGTCATTCCGGACAATTCCAGTGTCCCGAAAATGCCCCCATATTATACCTATTTTTCCCTCTTCCTCCCCTCAGAACCTCTCGTGGCCACTGCCTCCACATAATAGTAAAAGTTCTTCCATTGCTAGAATCATAACAAGTCTATAGTAGAAAAACAGTAAATCTACTCTAGTCCTTTGTTCATTCCCCAATCCAGAGGATTCTGGGATGGTGATGCCCACTTTGCCTCTAATTGAGAAGAGGCTTAGATCCCGTGGGGCAGATGGATGCTTGCAGTTGTCGACGCTCTTCGTTCCTTGGGATGGTCATTATCCATCATCATCTCCTTGTTAGTTGTCCTGGGTGAATCTAATGAACTAGAGAGTAGGTGTTGCAACTCTGTTGAGATTCAGGGCCTGACTGGCACATGGAAAGCTCAAAGATTAAGTCTCTTGGACATAAACCTATCAACTCTAGTTCTAACTATAGATAGGTTCAGATAGAGGGAGCAGAAGAGCCATGTCTAGGGAAACCACAACTGAGTCCATTGCTCATGCTGAGGAGCATAAATTCCAAAGTAGGGCCCACTGACAGGGTGACAAATTTCTGAGCTGTCAGCCCTGCCTATAGAGTCTGGATATCTTCAGAACCCTCAGAAACCCCTCTATTTGAGGCAGTATTTACCATGGCAGTCAATGTCACTCAGGCTTTTGGATTCCCCAGATCTGGACCTTAGGGACTGCCTAGGTGAAAGTGTTTGAAGTAAACAGGAACATACTTAGCCAATGGCTAAGCCTCCTTTATACCTAGCAAAGGAGAGAAGACAGTATGGCTACTTCTCTAACAGGCAGGTCTTGGATTCTGACCTTGTCATATTTATAGCCTGAGGGCAGACACAGCATGATGCTTCACAGGCACCTCTAAGAGAACACCCAAGAACCAAAATGGACTGTATTTTTTGTGGTTGAGAAATTTGGCAGTGCTTGTTGGCCATGTTTTTCTGCTGAGAGCTGCCTTCAGTTTTTTTGGGGGGGTTCTCTAGAGTAAAATTAAATTCTTCCTGTTACTTTTGGCCTTTATAGCTTTCCATATGTCCATTCCCTCACCTTAAACTGCCTGTGTTCCTTTCTCTCCATGTTCACCCCAAAAGAGGATGGGTAGAAAAAGGGGAATTACTGCTTTTTTCAGATAAATCTCACTTATTCTGTAAAACTTCTATTAATTGTCATCTCCTCTAGGACACCTTGTCTAATCCCCTAGTTCAATTTAGATCATAGGTTGACAAACTTGTTTCTGTAAAGGCCCAGATACTAAATATTTTAGGGCCATGCATTGTCTGTTGTGACACTTAACTCTGCTGTTGTACTGAAAAACAACTATAGATAATGTGAAAACCAGTAAAACAACTGGTGAGGGTGGATTTGGCCTACAGGCCCCTTGGACATCCCTTGATTAAGGTCTCTGTGACTATAGCATCTTTTGTTTAAATGACCTTGATGGAATATTTACATTGTCAATAACTATTGATGTATTTGCCTGCCTCACTTACTATACTTTCAACACATTAGAGACAGGAACTATGTCTTTATATGACTGTTTTCTGCTCTGAGCATGGGGTGGCATATAGAAGACTTTCAATAAATGTTTGACATATTAATGGATGCCATGTTCTTGGGTCTTTAAATCTCTTTTGGAGAGTGCTTTTGGGAGCTAACTTTAAATGTCAGAATTGTGTATATTTTTCAGGAGTCTAGGACTTTTTCTTTTCTTTCTTATTTTATTCATTCATTCATTCACTCATTCATTCATTCATTTAATTTCTCTCCCCTCCCCCCCGTTGTCTGTTCTCTGTGTCTATTTTGCTGCATGTTCTTCTTTGTCCACTTCTGTTGTTGTCAGCTGCATGGGAATCTGTTTCTTTTTTTGTTGTGTCATCTTGTTGTGTCAGCTCTCCATGTGTGCGGCCCCATTCCTCGGCAGCCTGCATTTTCTTTCGCGCTGGGCTGCTCTCCTTACAGGGCACACTCCTTGCGCGTGGGGCTCCCCTAAGTGGGGACACCCCTACATGGCAGGGCACTCCTTGCATGCATCAGCATTGCTCATGAGCCAGCTCCACACAGGTCAAGGAGGCCCGGGGTTTGAACTGCAGACCTCCCATGTGGTAGACGAACACTCTAACCACTGGGCCAAGTCTGCTTCCCTCCTCCTTATTTTTTGGTAACTAGAGTCCCTTATTTTACCCCATTTCTAACTTTAGCCTTCTTTCTTTAATTAAAAAATTTAATTTTTTTCTTACATCAGTGTTTTAAATTATTCAGTTAACACAGGATAACTAAAATACCAATAAATCTACTTTAGTCAGTGGTTATACTTCCCCCTTATTTTTGTTCATTCCTCAGTCTTGAGGGATTTGGGACTATGTCCACCTTGACTGCTTCAGGGGAAGCCGGAGGAGTTGGAGAGTAGGAGCTGGCTGGCTGTTGCGTTTTAGGACTCAGCTGGTAAAGGAAGGCTTTAAGCCTCTGAGAAATATACTTAACAGGTAAATTGAAAATTATAGGTCCAAATAAAAGAAGTAGAAGTATCATCATTAGGGTATCTATAAATGAGTTTAGCTTATTATATTGGGGAAGTAGCTTTTCATATATTCCCAGGTAAAAACCTACCGAGGGGTGTTAATTTCTTGAGGCCATGTGCATTGTCTGTTGTCCAGATGTCTCTTTGGCCTTCAGGAACACTTTTGTTTGAGACTTTGTTTACTGTAGCAGCTTGTGAAGTCTGTCCAAGACCTCCATAAGTATAACCTCCAAAATGATTTCATCACTCACTTTGAAATCTCTTAGCCATGAAAATTCTATTTTATTTAATATCCCCCCCCCGCCTTTTGATCAAGGTCTTTCTCCACATGCATTGCTGATTCATACTTGGTAATAATCCCTTGGTGCCGGGGAGATTTATCCCTGGGAGTCATGTCCCACGTCAGTAGGGGGAAGGTAGTGAGTTTATTTGCAGAGTTTGTTTAGTCTTCTTTTGGATCTGTTAGGTACTCCTTCCTGTCAGTAGTTCTCTCTAGACCCACTAAAGAAACACCTTTGTCCATTGGAACTTAAGATACCATTTGGCCTTTGAGAAGACAATTCAATTCATGTCCACCTGATAAGACTGTAATCTACCAAGAGAGCTAGTTTTCTAAGGATTCAAGGCACAGCATTAGAAAGAATATATTTTCTTGGACAAAGAACTCCACTCATGGGATTTTTGTTTACAGGCACAATGTTCCTCCTCAGAGTGCCATCTAAGAACAGGAAGTGGGCTAAGAATTCTGGAACATTTTCTTTCTCTTGGCTTTTTACTCTTCAGTTTTGTAGTAAAACTTGTTTTTAGTGATCAAGCTTTTATGATTTACATTGTTTTTAAACCGAGTAACCCAAATCTTTTCTTAAATAAACCTGATTCTTTTAAAACACAATCCAGATGTGATTTCAAGTCATTTCTCACTTTTTCAGTACTTTTTTGTACTGTCTCATTGGCAATTCATTTTTTAAAAAGTATGCATTTTTTTCAATTAGAGAGTTGTACATTTACGGAGCAATCATGATCATGCATGAAATAGAGGATTTTCATATACCATTCAATCACTAACGCCTGGCATTTGGGTGGAATATTTGTTACAAATGACAATAGCACAGTTTTATAATTGTACTACTAATTAAATTCCATGGCATAACTTAGGGCTCAGTGTGTAGTGCAGTTTCCTGAATTTAAAAAAAAAATTCTATTCTGGTACTATTAATAAAATATAACATTACCACATATTTTCAGTGAAAAAAGGTAAACCTTTAATTGTAACCAAACTGCTTAGTCATCTCTCCAAACAAGTGAAAAATAAAAACAATAAATTCTTCTATTGTACGAACTGAAAGTTTTCATCAGCCCAGCGTTTCAGAGGGTTAAGCCAAAAGTAGCCATTCTTTTTTTTTTTTAATGTACTAGATACCTATGAATTTTTTTTGAATCATACAGTATATTAGGTTCATAGTAATGCATTCATACAATATTTGTCCATTTGTATCTGGCTTCCAAAAGCAGCCATTCTTAAGGCTGGCTGTAACCATCATATATATTTCATGTCTCAAGAGGAGGGTCATGAAATGGGTGAAGGACCTGTCCTCTCCTCCCGTCATGTTGGGAAGTCTTAGAAAGTCCCTGCTGAGGTCAGCCTCCCTTCTTGACCCTATTCCAGTCCTAAGGGAAATAAAGACCTTCTGGGCACCATCCAGAAGATCAGGAAACAGCGTGAAGCAACCAGTGCCCTCCTGTGCTTTTAGGCAGTTCTTCATTCCTTCTTCTCAGCTGTTTATTCCCAGTGTTTAGGGTGAGTATTACATTAAATACACACTAGAGAAAAAATCTCAAATGTTCCATAAGGTCCACAAGGCAAGTCACATAGCAGAAGAAAAAATTAAACAACCGCTTTAATGAAAAGCATGGCATCCAGCCCTCGGAAGGCAAGCTCAAACTCCATCTGATTGGTAATGGCAGGATTATGGCTTTGGTTGGTGGACTGCTGGGTGATCTGGCTACCCTTCTGGTGAGGCAGTGCCAGGTACTCAAACATGGGCATCTGGTCGGTGGAGAGCATGCTCTTGAGATCCTAGGGCATGGGTCGATCAGAAGGAGTTGTGATTTGTGATTCTAGCTGTGGAAGAAATACCTTTGTTGTGCAGGCAGTGACCCATGGATGTTCTGGGATTAGGAGAGGGAAAAACAGATGTAATGGGGGACATTTTCGGGATTTGGGAATCATCTGAATGACATTACAATGACAGATACAGGTCATTATATTTCCGTCCATAACCTGCAGAGTCGAATGGAAGAGAGTATAAACTACAGTGTAAACTATGTAAACTATAATCCATGCTTAGTGGCAGTGCTCCAAAATGTGTTTTATCAATTGCAATGAATGTACCGCACTGATGAAAACTGTTGCTAATGTGGGAAAATATGGGAGGTGTGGGGAGTGGGGCATATACAAATCCCCTATATATATTCTTTGTAATGTTTATGTAATTGAAGTATTTTTAAAAAAAAGAAGTCATGATTGAGGGTATCATCGCTGTCTATGCGAAACATGGGATCCAGCACCAGAAACTTGTCAATGAGGTCCAGCACATAGGGTTCACATGTAGGCCTTTAACCTGTCCTTCACCTCCTGCTTCTTACCTTTGGGCAGGTCCAGCTTCTCAAATAGCTAATGCTTGTCCACATTTGGCCACATCTCATGGGTGATGGAGCCACAGAGGTGACTGATGAGGGTGAATTCATGCTGCTTTGTGTTGCCCTGCATGATAGGGCTGTTGGTCCAGTCCACATCTCTGCCATGCACCAGCTTCCCATAGATCAATGAGGGTCAGTACCAGAGCATCACCATATGGTTGATATAATGGTTGGACTGGCTCTTCTTGGCCAGTCTGAAGGCCTGAGCCAGCCTGAAGTCTGCCAGCTTCAGGACCCCATTTCAGAAGATAAGCACATTGGCTGGCTTTTGGTCCCTGTGCAGGATCTTGTTTCTATAGTAGTAGACATTGAGTAGCATCCGCATGACCTAGTTGATCTCAGACAGCTTGAACTTGACAAAGACATTATTCAGCAACCCAGCAAGGTATGCTCGCACAAGTTGAACACTAGGTATATACTGCCTTTGCAGCGGTTATAGGGGTAAGCTTTGGTTTGACAGATCTCAATCAAGTTGACCCCATTCTTGTGCTTTAGAAGCTTGAGAACCTTGATTTCCCTTAAGCCTGTGATGGGAAACTCCTCCATCTTGTAGTTCATCAGCACCTTCTTCAAAGCCATGTTCTGGCTAGTCTTGCAATGCTTGGCCTAAACACTTCCATAGAAGTGCCTTAACCTATCTTGTCAAGCTCATATTTGGACACCTCATCACAAAATGGGTACTTCAGCAAGTCATAGTGCTTTGTCATAGCTGCCTCCAGTGCACTGCCATGACCTCCAGTGGCTGCTGCTATGGCAATTCATTTTTGATTGCCTTCCAAGAGTACATATTGGATAAAGATTTCATTGGAAATTCTTATTTATTTCCTTTCTGACTTATTTCTTTTTAGATAGGCACTTCAAATTCTACAGTGCTTTTTTCTTATGTTCTTAATTGCAGATTTTCACAAAATACACCTTTTTTAAAGATTTATTTTTTACTTTACTTTTTATTTCCCCGCCCCCATCCCCAAATGGTTCTCTTTGTCTGTCTGCTCCATCATTATTGCTCGCCTTTTTTCAGGAGGCACGAAAACCAAACCCAGGACCTCCACCTGGGAGAGGAGTGCCCAATGGCCTGAGCTACATCTGCTCTCCATGGCCTGCAGTGTTTGCTGGCCTGTGGCATCTGCTCCTTTAGGCATCTGCTTGTTGTGGTGGGGTATGGCATCTAGTTCTTGTTGGGACAGGGTACGGTGTCTAGCTCTTGTTGTGGTGGATGCTTGTCTTCTTTATGAGGCACTGAGACCCAAACCTGGAACCCTCCTATGTGGTAGATGGGTGCCTGACTGGTTGAGCCATATTTGCTTCCCCCCAAATATTTTTGATAATATTTTCTAGGCCAGTAATATCCAATAGAAATATAATGTGAACCACATATGCAGTTTTAATTTTTCTAGTAAGACGTTAAAAACATAAAAAGAAATAGGTGAAAATAATTTTAATATATACTTTATTTGATCTGATACATCTAAAATATTGTAATTTCAACATATAATTACTATTACAACTGTTTATGAGCAATTAATATTATGCATATATATATATGGGTACAGTCTTTGAGATCCAATTGTAGATTGGTCACATTTGAAGTGCTCAGTGGTCATGTGTGGCTAGTGGCTACTGTGTGAGAGAGTCACAGACCGTTTGATAGGTGATTGGGAGAAGTCAGGCTTTAGATATGGGACAGTATGGGCAAGGCAAAGTGACATGGGCCTGGTTGCTATAGGGTAAATTGTATGTAATTAAGAAAGAGCCAAACCAAGAAATTCTCATTTACTAGTGTTTGTGGCACCAAAAAATATTTCCCTTATTTCAAATTGACTTGCATGTCCTTACCAGATACTTTTCTTTCAGCTCTATAATTATCAAGGTTAAACTTTCCTTTTATAAGTTTTAAATTATACCTGTTTCTAGTATAATAAACAAAGACAGACTAAGATTTGTCTATTTTATTTGGTAATCGCTTTCTCCAGAAATTATTTTATTTTAAAAAATTATTTAGTTCTAGCTAATTCTTGTGATAAGAAAAAAGCAAAAAATTCTTGAGATTGTTTTATCTTTTTATAAATTAGGTTTCTATGATCAGGGATATCCGAGAGAGGGAGATTCGGATCTATACAGATGCAGGCCGCATTTGTAGACCACTTCTGATTGTAGAGAAACAAAAGCTACTCTTGAAGAAGAGACATATTGACCAATTGAAAGAGAGAGAATATAACAACTACAGGTGAGAAAACTGTGTCCAGTTTTAAAAATTGAGAAGTAATTCACATACCATAAAGTTCTCCCTTTTAAAGTGTACAACTCAGTGGTTTTTAGTATGTTTAGAATAGTGCAGTTATCTCCACTATCTAATTTCAGAACGTTTTTGTTGCTTTAAAAAGAAACTCTATACCCATTAGCAGTCATATCTGTTTTTCTTTATATTGTTACCAGACAACGCTTGTGGGTATTTATTTAAGCATAAAAGTCTTTGTTACCTGTTAAAGTCGAATAAGAAATATAATTTAAAAATAACCTACTTTAAACATTTATTTTTTAATGACATATCAAAATATACATTCTTACTGTAAAATAACTTCAACTATTTATAAATATAAATATGAAAAGTCCCTCATTTTTACTCCCCTCTTCAAAAGTAAGTACTGTTAACTGTTTGGTATTTATTCTTCTAGACCTTATTTTTATACCACCTTTCCTCCCTCTCCACCGCCACCCCTTAAAAAATATAATTTCTTTAAAACAAAGCAAAGCAAACTAGTAATAATAATTTTGGGATGATACTTTATATGTATTTTTTTATTAACTTGCTTTTTTCACTTGGATTAACTAACAATAATATACCTATTTTGGAACTCTTTCCATGTCAGTACATGTAGATACAGGAATAGTTTTTAACCATGTTGGAAGCCTACATGGTTAAAATATTTGGGAAATAAGGAAATTCAGTGACTTACTCTTTTTTTTAGTTGGCAGGATCTTGTGGCCAGTGGGGTAGTAGAATATATTGATACTCTAGAAGAAGAAACAGTGATGCTTGCAATGACTCCAGATGATTTACAGGAGAAAGAAGTAGCCTATTGTTCCACATATACACACTGTGAGATTCATCCTTCAATGATCCTGGGTGTATGTGCATCTATTATTCCTTTCCCTGATCATAACCAGGTTTGTAGCACTTTTTATCTTCTGCCTTGTGGGGAATGAAAAGAAGTAAAATAAAAATGAGGAATTAGTCTGTGAATCTCTTTCTAAGAGTAAAGTCTTTTAATGAAAAAGTTACGTACTCCTGCAGAATCAGCATTTGACATACTTAATGTTAACTTTCATTCTGAAGAGCCATAATTATTTCAAATGGTTATCAGTTATCTTTCAGAAATAAACAAGAACCTTATGTACAAATTTCTAATTAATGTAGTCAGTTTCTTTAGAGGTAATTAAATTGTCATTGATTCTCCTTTTCATTTCTACCTTTAGTCTCCCAGAAACACATATCAGTCTGCTATGGGTAAGCAGGCTATGGGAGTTTATATAACCAACTTCCATGTTCGTATGGACACACTGGCCCATGTTCTCTATTATCCTCAAAAACCACTTGTGACTACACGGTCTATGGAATATCTACGATTTAGAGAGTTGCCAGCAGGTATGTTCAGTTTTATTAAATGTTTTTTAAGATCCTGCCATGCTTAAAGCACTTTCCTGGGTGTTTGGGAGAGTTAGAAAAAAATGCAGTCTCTTTCTTAAGGAATGTACAGTGTTATGGGAACCTGAACACAATTAAATAAAAAGGTGGGCATGTGAAAAGTATTATGAAGGAGGTACGAAGTTCTTTGGAAGCATAGTGAAGGAAATTGATTCCAGTTGGAAGTCTAGAGCGAGTTTCATGAAGGAGATGGCATTTTAAACTGGAGTCAAGTCAGGGAGGAAGATATTTGAGAGGTGTCTTGAGCAGGGGTCTAGAGATATGGAAACATGAGATATATTTGGGGGACAGTCACTAGTCATGTTATTTTAGTATAGTTTAGTTGGAGTGTAAAAATATGGGAGTGAATTTTGACATAATGTGGAGAGAGCCTGAAGGTTAAATTTTCTTTTGAAAATGAAAACTCTTTTTGAGCTGGGAAGTAATACCATTAGGGATTTGTTTTGGGAATGTCACTTTTGTAGTAGTGTAAAGGGTGAATTAGGGTTAGATATAGTATTGGCAGGGAGATAATTTAATTTTTGCAGTAGTTTAGGTAAGATGGTGAGATTGTAAAGAAAAAGAATGATGGGTGAGGTGCCTTTGGAATACATTTAATATAGAGCTTGATGATTGACTGGATGTGGAACAACAAAGAAAGGGATGAGAGGAATCGAAAATGTTATTGGTGTTTGTAGCTTGAGTGATTGAGGAGAGACGGATGTATTAATAAAATTGGGAGCACATTAGAAGGAAGAGACTTTAGAGGTAAAATAATAAAATTCAATTTGGGACATGTTGACTTTTGATTTGCTGCCAGGACATCTAAGAAGTGATCCATTGGTGATAAATATAGATAATTATGAAATTGCTTGGGGAGAATTCAGTGTGAGAAAGGCCAGATATGGGCAAAATTTAAGGTACTAGTGCTAATGATATGCAGAAAAAGAAGTTGGGAGAGATTTGAGAAGTAGCTGATAGGGAGAGGAAGTCACAAGTTTGCAGGAGATTCTCGGGGACACTGGACAGTAGGTAAAATGGTGCAGAGAAGGTGAGAGTGTTGACTATTAAAGGAGACAATATTGTTCTTTGGCACTATTGTCTTACTGTAGTGTTAACAGAATTTTGACTTTGAATGTGGGTAACATTTGGTTGATCAGTACTGTTGAGTGAAATTTGCCTTGTAAGCCGTGGCTCTAAATTACTAACTGTAGTAGGGTCTCTAACATTTTGATATCAAGTTCTTGTACATTTTCAAAGTCCTCCACAAGGGGTTACTCTTGTCTATAAAAACAAATTCTGTTTGGTTATCTACATATCTTTGGGCTATGCTTGCAGTGTTAGCTTTCTTCAGGGTTTCTTTAGGGCTAGTGAAGAAAAGAAACATAGGTGAAGGATTGGATTTGAAATAAAGTGTTCCTTCTTTTGGCGGTGATAAAGAAGGGGTGAGGACATGCCTCGTAGGATTGCATGCCTTTCAGTTCTGTTATTTTTTCATGTCTTAATCAAGCAATCTTTTAAAAAATGCCTTTTTATCTTTAGCTAATTTCAAAGTTAGAGAAAAGTTTTCTAACTAGGGAAAAAAATCTATATACCCTTCATCCAGATTTTCTAATTGTTGATATTTTACAGCATTTGCCCTAGTCTCTCCCTTTCTCTGTGTCTCTCTTTTTCCTCTCTCTTCCTGAGCCATTTGAGAGTAAATTACAGACATGAAACCATATTATTACTCTTTAATTCTTCAGTGTATGTTTCCTATGAAGGACATTCTCCACAGTGCAGCTGTCATTCAGAAGATCTAGTCATTAGTGAGGCAAATTTGCCAGTTATCTCCATAATGCCCTGTATGGATCCAGAATCACATCCAGGATCATGCATTGCAAGTTCTTTAGTTGCATATGTCTTCAGTTTCCTTCAATGTGGAACAATTCCGTAGTCTTTCCTTGTCTTTCATAACCTTGGCATTTTGAGGAGTCCAGCCCAGGTACTATGTATATCCTTTCTCAGTTTGGGTTTGACTGTTGTTTGTTCATAATTATATTCAGATTATGAATTTTTGGCAGAATTAAACATAGAAATGATACTGTTTTCAATACATCATATCTGTAATGATATGCTATTTGTCATATTTTTAGTGATGTTTAGCTTTTATCATGTGATTCAGACGATAATCTGGTTTCTCTATTTTTTGTTTTTTATAAGTATTTTGTATTTGTTAGCAAATAACACTAAGTTGTAACTGGGGAGATACTTTGAGATGATGATCTTCCTTTTCAAACTTTTGAGTCATTAGTTTTAGCTTTGGTGGTTGTTGCTAATGGTGATTTTCAGATTTTACCTTTCCTTTCCATTTTGATGCTCAGATTGTCCAGATTTGGCTAGTAGGAGCACCTTCAAGATGATTCCTGATATTTCCTCATCATTCTTGCAGCACTTCTTTTGTTTCACTGCCCAAACCATGGATTCAGGCATTTCACCTTTTAGTGGAATATTAAGAAACTAAAAGCCGGGTGCTACGTGGGCTCACTGCTGCTACTAGAATGTCAGAGTTTCTAGGTCCTTTCAGCTGACAAAACTACTATGTGTATCTGTAAACATACATACACACACCCATATCTGTATCTTTTTTTTTTTTTTTTAGGAGGTACTGGGAATTTAACCCAGGACCTCGTACATGGGAGGCAGGTACTCAGCCACTGAGTACATCTGCTCCCCTGTATCTACTTTTTTTTTTTTTGGTAAGATTTATTTTATTTCTCCCCTGCCCCTTTGTTGTTTTGCACTCACTGCCTGTTCTCTGTTCGCCACCTTTTTTAGGAGGCACCAGCAGCCGAACCCAGGACCTCCCATGTGGGAGGGAGGCACCCAATCACTTGAGCCACCTCTGCTCCCTACTTCTTATGCCTCTCATTGTGTTTCCTTGCTGTGTCTGCTGCATCATCTCACTGAGTCACCTTGCTGTGCCAGCCTGTCATGTCAGCTTTCTATTTTGTTTGTCTTCTTTAGGGAGGTGCTGGGAACCGAACCCGGGACCTCCCATGTGGCAGCTGGGTGCCCAGATGCTTGGGCCACATCCACTTCCCCCCATATCTATTTTTATATCTATATTTAAAAACCATGTGTTCACACTAATACCTTCCACCCCAATCCAACACCAAGGATTTATTCTAGAACTCCATTTTCTGACAGTGAAAAACCTGGCTCTCATTGCCCTCAATATATTTACTTATTTATTTAATATATTGATATAACCAGTCTCCTGACTATCCCAGCTGGAATTTTGACCCTGGTCCTGCCAAACATGCCAGTCGTACTGGCTGAATTCTGAGCCCTGACCAAGGAGGGAAGGGCCTAACTATACCACCTCAAGGAGTGTCTCTTTTTTTTTTTTTTTTTTTTAAAGATTTATTTATTTCTCTCCCCTTCCCTCTCCCACCCCGGTTGTCTGTTCTCTGTGTCCATTTGCTGCATCTTCTTTGTCCGCTTCTGTTGTTGTCAGCTGCATGGGAATCTGTGTTTCTTTTTGTTGCGTCATCTTGCTGTGTCAGCTCTCCGCGTGGGCGGCGCCATTCCTGGGCAGGCTGCACTTTCTTTCGCGCTGGGCGGTTCTCCTTATGGGGCGCACTCCTTGCATGTGGGGCTCCCCTACGCGGGTGACACCCCTGTGTGGCACTGCGCTCCCTGCGCGCATCAGCACTGCACATGACCAGCTCTGCATGGGTCACGGAGGCCCAGGGTTTGAACTGCAGACCTCCCATGTGGTAGACAGACGCCGTAACCACTGGGCCAAGTCCGCTGCCAGGAGTGTCTCTTTTGATTGTTGTAATTCCTATTTCTGTGCGGTACTTTGATACTGTGGTCAACAAATCCTTTGGAACAAGATCCTTATAATAAAAGTTATCCTCGGGGAACAGGTGTAGCTTGATTTGAGTGCAGGCTTCCTATGTACAAAGTCCTAGGTTCACTCCCTGGTACCTACCTCCTTAAAAAAAAAGCCTTGACCTTAAGTGAGTCTAGGAACTTTAGAGCTTCAGTGCTGGGCTGAGCTTGAATTAGCTGAGGAGAAAGTGGCAGAAAGGTTTTCTCATGGGTATTATCTGAAGCTGGGTGACAGGTGGGTTATAATTCTGTACTTTATGTTTCCAGTTATTAAGCTTACAGATAGGTTTTTTTTAACCAAGTTACTAATATTTATTGAGCATTCAGCTTCCACAAAACATCGTCCAAGGTACTTTCCATATGTTACCTCTAAGTATCATAAAAACTTTGTGATGTTTCTTCACCTGCAAAATGAGAATAATAATAATACCTACCTCTTAAAGCTTTTGTGATGATTAAATGGTTAAATCTACTTAAAACTCATGGCTCAGTGCCGACTACTTAGTGAGGGTGAAAAAAATATTAGTTGGTTAGTAATAGCAGTGGTTGTATCTCCATTATTATAAATGTGGAAACGGGATCAGAAAAATTGTTAATTGCCCAAGGTTACACTCCTAGATGTATGTGAGACCAAGATTTTTACCTAGTTTCAAAACTTATTATGCTCTTAAGGATCTTTTTCTTTTTCCCCTTTTTGACTAGAAGCAGGCTTTCTTCCCTCCATCTTCCTGTCTTATGCTCTTTCTTTACTACATTGCTTCTTGAGTTTGGGCTTCGAAGCTAAGAAAAAAATGTTAGGAACATGATTTGGAAGTTTACATTTTTAGCTAACTTTAACTGAGCTCCCAGGCTTACCCAGATACCTTGGAAAAAGTTCTGAGGTGAAGGATTGCATCTTGGGCTGTAGTATATATAGCTTATATGTGTGTTCAGGGGATTGTCATGAGAAAGATAGGAAAACCTCACAAGGGCTGAGAGAGTTGAACACCTATTGGCTGCCTCACCTGGAGAAGAGACAGTGCTCCACTGAGATGTGAGATGTGGTTGGAGCAGTTTGTCTCTTCCATGAATTGCAGATGCTTCCCCAGCAGTAGGATCACCTCAAACCTCTCAAGTCCAAGGCCTCAGGAAGTTCTTTCCACCCTGAGATTTCTGGAGATTCTTTTTTTTTTTTTTTTTTTTTAAGATTTATTTCTCTCCCCTTCCCCCCGTTGTCCGCTCTTGGTGTCCATTCGCTGTATGTTCTACTCTGACTGCTTCCATCCCTATCAGCGGCACCGGGAATCTGTGTCTCCTTTTGTTGTGTCATCCTGCTGCGCCAGCTCTCTGTGTGTGCCACACCATTCCTGGGCAGGCTGCAATTTCTTTTTGCACTGGGCGGCTCTCCTTACGGGGCACACCACTTGCGCGTGGGGCTCCCCTATGTGGGAGACACATGGGTCAAGGAGGCCCTGGGTTTGAACTACGGACCTCCCATGTGGTAGGTGGATGCCCTATCCATTGGGTGAAGTCCGCTTCCCTCTGCGATTCTTGGCACTTCCTCCTTTCAGGTCCCCTCTGCCTTCAAGGTCTTCCATCTGTCTTTATGTGCTTTCTCTGCATTAGTATACTGCTTGACTGTGTATGAAAGTAAACGGTTCTTTTGGTTCTCTCCAAAGAATGTACACAAATAAAAGCATGGTGAGCAATGTGGATGTTACTAAAGATTTCTTAGAGGAAATCTTTTCGATTTCCAGATGGCAGCATACCTGTAGAAAGCCTACTTGATAATTCTAATCTCTGAACACCCACTTGCCTACCTGTTACAGGGGTGGGATTGGGTGGGGGAAGTTTCTCTGGTCATTCCTGCAAGGGTTCAGCCTCTCTGACACTGTCCTCACCTTGGAGAATTCACACTCCTTGCCTCTCTCTCCAAGCAGAGAACTTTGGCTCTTTTACCTCCTGAATTTGAATATACAAACCTGTCAAGGTACTCAGAAGGACAAATGCCTTCTTGTTACTGTGATACTTCTTCCTTAGAAAGCAGTCAGAATTATATTTAGCTAAGACTGTTTACTATTACCTGTTCCACAGAATGTACAGACTCACATTCTAGTAGGTTCCAGGCCTGGTGAGTGATTGGTGAGTTGGAGAGAGGATTTCCTTTCTAATAAGGTTAGCCCTACTTGGCTCAAGCTGTGGTGGTGATGTGTATGTGTAATTCTGTGTTGCCAGATCAGATTTTTCAAGAAAAGTTGGAAATCCAAACTTTGTTGTGAATTTACTTTTTAAAAGTTATCAATTAATAAGCTAACAACAATAAATACCCTCTTGAGACAAAACAAAACTTGTTTGTTATTTCAGGCTTGCCTTCTAAATAGTAATTTATGATATGCAGTCTGGACTTTATTGCCCAAATCTGGAAATCATCTGCTACTTTAGCATTACCTTAGAGTTTAACTTGGTGTTAAAACTAGCCAGGGGAATGGTTTGTATAGCCCAATAGCCAGAGTGTTTTTTTTTTTTTTTTTTTTTTTTTTTTTTTTTTTTATCTTTTTTTTTTTTTATTTTTTATTGAATTTGTAATAATATTACATTAAAAATATATATGTGAGGTCCCATTCAACCCCACCCCCCCACCCCCCACCCCCCCCCAACAACACTCGTTCCCATCATCATGACACATCCATTGGATTTGGTAAGTACATCTTTGGGCACCTCTGCACCTCATATACATTGGTTCACATCATGGCCCATACTCTCCTCTATTCCATCATGTAGGCCCTGTGAGGATTTACAATGTCCGGTGATTACCTCTGAAGCACCATCCAGTAGCCAGAGTGTTTAAGAAGCAAATGTAGTTGTCAGGAAGGAGGGCCAGCCGTTCGCATGTATTTCTTCTTTGGTTTGTGAGTTACTGGAAGTCAGAGGCTTGAGGGAGTGTGGCTTTAATGTCCCAGACCCAGACTAGCAGAGCAGGTGGCTGTGCACTGATGTTTGTGCACTCGCTGCCACTTCTGGCTTGTACCTTTCTACTTGCTAGAGTTACTGTTGTACTCCCTTTTGTACACATAAAGGAGAAAATGAATGATATGTCTTCTCATATATGGTAGGTTTTGTTTTTAATTGAATTTAGCTTTAAGCAGGCACATGTGAACTCCTATTTATCAGAATTCAGACAACCCATTCAGTCTTCTAATTTTGGTTCCTTTATATTCTGTAGTCATAATTTTTACTCTACATTTGAGATGATTATTGCAAGATATAGTATGTTAACTATAGTTTTAGAGTTAATTGGCTTTTAATTCTTGGAAAATATGATTTCCATATGATATATGAATTATGTTAATTGAATTCCACTCACATTTGACAACCATTTCTTATGTAACAATCATTTAATATACTATTTTATAGTGTTTCCAATTTTTTTTCTTCCTTCTATAATACTTGTTACTTCTATATATACGGTCTCACCAAAAGTAACTTTGGCAGCAGCAACTAAGAATAGTGTTGTGGTGAGGAAGTTAGTGCTACTTTTTTGGTGGCATAGGGAGCCGGCTCTGTAACAGAGCAGGGCTGAGAAAGGAACAGGCTATAGTATTAAAACCTAAAACCAGTAATCAGGAGGCAAGTAGGTAGGGCTTGAGCCCATCACTTACTGGTTTTAGGATCATGGGTAAATTATTTACTTAGCTCTTTCTCATTCATGAGAATAATAGTGCTTATTTTGCTTATGGAACAGAGTTGCTGTGAGGATCATGAAACTTGGTTTGGGGAGGCACTGTAAATATGAGGTGACTTGTATATATAATCACTGATAGCAAGATGTTTATGTCATCACTGATGGCTATATTGGGAATGAGTAGAATTAGAATTTGCCTGCATTAAAACATTTAGCCATCACAGAAGTTGCCTCATAGATCGCTATTCTAGGAGTAGACTTTGTTACCATGATGAAAACACCCAAGCCTCTGTGGCAAATATGATGAAATAAAATTGATTTAAAGAAAGGGGCGTTTTTTTTTTTCTTGTTTCCCAGATGATGCTTTAATGTGCATTCTTAAATTCCCTGCAGGTATCAACTCAATTGTGGCCATTGCGTCATACACTGGATACAATCAAGAAGACTCTGTTATTATGAACCGTTCAGCTGTAGATCGAGGGTTTTTCAGGTCAGCTTTTCATGAAATTTGTCAAAACACAAATCCAGTGGAAATACTAATTTTATTTTTACTTTTCTTTTTTATTTTTTTAAAGATATATTTTATTTATTTCTCTCCCCTTCCACCCCGTTGTCTTCTCTCTGTCCATTTGCTGTGTATTCTTCTGCATCTGCTTGCCTTATCAGGCGGCATTGGGAATCTGTGTCTCTTTTTTGTTTCATTATCTTGCTGCATCAGCTCTCCGTGTGTGCAGTGCCACTCCTGGGCGGGCACTCCTTGTGGGGTGCACCCCTACGCAGCACGGCACTCCGTGCACGCAGCAGCACTGCACGTGGGCCAGCTTACCATATGGGTCAGGAGGCACTGGGGATCAAACCCTGGACCCTCCATATGGTAGATGGATGCTCTGTCAGTTAAGCCATGTGCACTTCCCCACTTACTCGTCTTAATATCTGCCATGTCTATGTTTTAAGTACCTCTTTTCATTACTAGTACATTTTAGTTGTGCCTTCTATTTTTTTCATGACTAAATTAACTAGAGATTTGTCTGTTTTATTTTTCGAAGAACCAAGCTTTGGTTTTGGCGATCCTTTGGATTGTATCTTTGTTTCTGTTTTCTACTTTCCTGCTCTTATTTTGTGTTATCTCCTTCATTGTATTTTATTTGGGTTTGTTCCTTTTCTAACTTCTTAAGTTGGATGCTTAACTTATTTTTTCTTCTTTTCTACATAAGCATTTCAGACTATAACTTTTTCTCAAAATACTGCTTTCTTTGTAGCCTATAAATTCTTATTTATTTCTCTCTCCTTCCCCAACCCCCCCCCCATTGTCTGCTCTGTGTCCATTTGCTGCATGTTTTTCTTTTTGTCTGCTTCTGTTGTTGTCAGCAGCACGGGAATCTGTGTTTCTTTTTGTTGTGTCATCTTGTTGTGTCAGTTCTCCATGTGTGAGGCGCCATTCTTGGGCAGGCTGCACTTCCTTTCGTGATGGGCGGCTCTCCTTATGGGGCACACTCCTTGCGCGTGGGGATCCCCTACGCAGGGGACACCCCTGCGTGGCAGGCCGCTCCTTGAGCGCATCAGCACTGCACGTGGGCCAGCTCCACACAGGTCAAGGAGGCCTGGGGTTTGAACCGCAGACCTCCCATGTGGTAGACGGACGCCCTAACCACTGGGCCAAGTTCGCTTCCCTTCTTATGTTTTTTTGTATACAATATGGTTATTATCATTCAGTTCTATATTTAAAATTTTTTCTGGGCGTGGATGTGGCTCAATTGGTTGAGCACCTGCTTCCCACATGGGAGATCCTGGATTGGTGTCCCATGTCTTTTAAAAAAAACACAAACCCAGACAACAAGCAAACATGAAAAATCCAACTCACGGGAGCTGATGTGGCTCAGTGGTTGAGTGCCGGCTTCCCATATATGAGGTCCTGGGTTCAATCCCTGGCCCTGGTACCCCTGCCCCCCTCCCCCAATTTTTTTTTCTATTTAGGAGTATAATTTTAAATTTTTATTTTATTATTCTGTTTTAATTTCAGTCTAGTTAGAGAACAAAACCTGTTGTGTGATAGTTATTCTTGAAGTTTTCCTAAGAAATGCTTTATAGCTTAGAATAGGGCCAATTTTTATAAATGTTTTGTGTGCACTTCAGAAGAATGTGTGTACTTTAAGTGTCCTGCATATGTCTGTTACATGATAGTTACTGTTAAATTCGGTTCTTTCATATCGTCACTGTTTTTGCCTGTTTGACTTATCAGAATTGAGGTGGTGAAATCTCACAGTATGATTGTGGATTTGTCAGTATCTCCCTGTAATTTTTTTCATTCTGTATATATATAAAAAATCCGAAAAAGCTCTTTAAAATAGGTTTAATTGACATGTTTGAAAAGAAACATTTTGGTGGTTTTGAAGGTCAGGCAGGGAGAAATTTTCATCTGACTGCAGAGAAAATTTTTTCTATTAAAATAGTCTTTTGCCTCCATTCATGAAGTTTTATGAATATCCAAGAGATGTATGCTTTTATATGGATGCCTGAAGTTAATTGTAGGGAAATCATTCAGAAAGCACGAGGTCTGATAATGGTCAGAAGCAGCGAAAACACTGCTTCTTATATCTCTCGGGATTTTCAGTTGCTAATATTGTAAGCCTTTTTTTTTTTTTTGGTTTGTTTTTATATTTTATAAGTAAATACATATTTGCATTAGATAATCAAGAAAGGTCTAAAGAAGTAATAAAAATAAATACATGATCTTAGAACAGTTAAAATTGTGATGTGTTTTCCTCTTTTTTCTATTATATTTCAATTGAGTATAATATTGACAGATTGATCTCAAAGCCATGGTATATTAAGGTTGGTTAAAAAACTGGGAATTTAGAAGAGGAATGGATTTTTTTTTTTTCCCTTGTGTATTTTCAGAGGACAGGACTAGGACCAATGGTGAGAAATAGGTTAATATCAAAAACTTCTCACAGGAAGTGTTCATCCAGTATAGATCCTCCGTGACCGTCTTTCAGGGTTGCCATGGAAGAGATTATTACATTGGACAGGGTGTTGGACTCGACTTCAGGTCTCTTTTGATTCTCTAGCCATGTTAAGGTTATAGGTCAAATAGTACATGTGTTGCCAGTGTGATAGTATTTAGGGTTTAACTTTCACTCTTAATAGTTACTCTTGTCCCAGATTCATGGTTTAAATTGTCTTCCAGATACCATGGAATGATTTTTTCTAAGCCCTTTTACTAAAGAAAATAGAAATTACCTTTAGAACCATGTATTTTTTAGGTCTGTTTTCTATCGTTCTTACAAAGAACAGGAGTCTAAAAAAGGATTTGATCAGGAAGAAGTGTTTGAGAAGCCTACACGTGAAACATGCCAGGGTAAGTACTACTGATATTTAAATTATGAAATTCAAAGTTAACCTACTACGCTTTCATAGTTAATTTTGCTGGTTTCCTTATGTTGTTTTTTTTTTAACCATGTAGGAGTATGACTTCTTGTCATTCTTAGAGTTCATATTTAAGAAAATACGTATTTTAGCTAAAAAATATTTGCACCTAGGAGTGGACTTGCTGTAGACCTTCCCTCCTGGTAGGTCCTGCATTGAGGAAGATATTTAGGAAATCAGAGGCTATACGATTTTGTGGGGCACAGTTCACAAGCTCATTCTCACTTGTAGTGTGTCCCTAAGTTTATACATTTGCTTGGGAGCTCTGCTGCCCCAATTGGGCTCTTAATATATAGTTTGATTGTAATGTTTGTAAACAATTAAAAATAAATAATGGGAGAATAGCTAGCATTTATTTCTTCTAGAAAACTCAAACATTTTATTTTCTAGTTATTTATTTTCATAGATACTTTAAAAACTACATGTACAGTAGGATGGATGGCATGTCCCAGGGAAATGGGGTATCTGCTATAGTTTTGACTCCTAATAGTCTCACTTACATGTAATAAAGTATATTTTGTTTCATTAGGTATTTTCCTGTGGTTTTATGGAGTAATGAATTGATGTCCAGTGGAGTTAAGATTATATAAGCTGAAATTCATCATTTTTGTGAGAAGATAGTTTTCAGGAAGCATATCGATATTCTTTCTCTTACAATGTAGAGATTAGGAGATGACAACGCATTTGTTCAAAGCCACTCAGCAGATGTCTGTCATGGGAAAATCTTATTTTTTGATGTTTAATCCAATGTAATTCTCTTTATACTGTGGTATTATACAGAGTTTGGAGTAGTTTGTAATATTTGAAATTAGGGCATTATGTTATTACTAAATACTGATGGTAGAGATTCCTATGAATTTTCCTCTGACTTGGAACTGATTCATGTATGTGGTAAGTGGTTTTATATCTTTGTTGGAGAGTATTTGACATCCTAATACTTTCATATATATGATAGTACCATTTGAAAAATTCCATGTTCGTTTCCTCACAGGTATGAGGCATGCCATTTATGACAAGCTGGATGATGACGGTTTGATAGCTCCTGGGGTTCGTGTATCAGGAGATGATGTTATTATAGGCAAAACAGTCACCTTGCCTGAAAATGAAGATGAATTGGAGAGCACTAACAGACGCTATACCAAAAGAGACTGTAGCACTTTTCTTAGAACCAGTGAGACGGGTATTGTGGATCAGGTTATGGTGACTCTCAACCAGGAAGGATATAAATTTTGTAAAATAAGGGTGAGTATAGCTTTGTCTATGTAGCTATTGATAGGAAGTAAATCATAAAGACTCAATTAATTGATTTTTATATGACTTCAGGTACGCTCTGTTAGAATTCCACAGATTGGAGACAAATTTGCTAGTCGACATGGTCAAAAGGGAACTTGTGGTATTCAGTATAGACAAGAGGTAAGTATCTTTTCATCCCCCTCACTCTTCCCCAAGCTTTTGTTGCACGTTTTATTAAATCAAATTTTGCTTTAACTTAAGAGCCCAAAGGTGGTAAAAGCTTAACTTTTCAGTTTCAGAGTTGAAAAAGTATATGAACATACCATGTTGAGCACAATTTAGGATATACAGAAGTTCAGTTGGAGTCTTTTCTGGTTTTTTGTTTTGTAGCTAAGAATAAGATTTGTGTGGCTTTAATTCTCTTTTTATTATTTTCTTATAGGATATGCCTTTCACCTGTGAAGGTATCACCCCTGATATCATCATAAATCCCCATGCCATCCCCTCTCGTATGACTATTGGTCACTTGATTGAATGTCTTCAGGGGAAGGTAAGAGATTTTCTTTAAAATTATAGGCTCTAAATTAATGTTTCTTCAAAAATGATGATAGGAGATTTTTCTCATTTTTGAGCCAGGATACTTTGGGAAAGGCTAATGTATTTATTTTTCTGCTTTCAAATTTGTTACGATTATGAATATTTTCTTTTTTTAAAGAAATTTCTAGTTATGGCTCACTCAGAAGTTTGTAAAATGTGTTACATCCAACCTCTATAGACAATATGGTTATCCTTTTGACTGGTTCTCTTTTATAGATGAAGAATTAATTATTCTTAGTTCAGTGTGACCTTAATTATTTTATAGGCATAGTGTCAGTTAAGTGAAGGTTTTCTATTCTTCTGGATCTTATTAAGGTAGAGTGGCACAACCTGAAATAAGGATGGCTTAGTGTATTCAAATGCCTTTTGTATGTGTGTGTGTGTGTGTGTGTGTGTTAGGCCTGTAAGTTATTCAGATAGGGAAGGAGGAGGAATGGGAGAAAACAGAGTAGGGCTCCCAGGTGGAGAGGAAGGGGGTGAAAAGTGAATAAAGAGGGCTGAATTACAGACTACAATTTTCCATTATAGGTTATAAATCCCCAGGTTTACTTGCATGGTCACATGGCAGAGTTGAGAGAGGTGCACTAAGGGCAGGTACAGGTCTATAGCCAAGAGAGCGCATGAGAGTTATTTCAGCTATAGGAAGTATTTGGGAGTCTCATTCTTTTGCGCCTCCCATGAATCACTTCCTCTTTTTGAAGGCTTATTATTATTGAGTTGTTTTTCTTTTTAGGTAATTAATTTGTTATAAATATTTTGTGTAAGATTTAATAAAACGAACCTTAAGATATCACAGCTTTCTGTAACATGGATTTTAAGTTCAAAATCCTTCCCTTTATAAGAAAGTGTTTTTTTATTGAATATATTTTTATTGATAATGATTGCAGAAGGAAGAAGCATTTTAAAGACCACTTTGTTTTTTAAAGGTATCAGCTAACAAGGGTGAAATTGGTGATGCCACCCCATTTAATGATGCTGTTAATGTGCAGAAGATTTCTAATCTTTTATCCGATTATGGCTATCATCTCAGAGGAAATGAGGTATGTTTGCTTTTACATTAGTAATTTGTTACATGTATTCTTTTTTGTATGTGTGTAGTTATTTAAAAAATTAAACCTTTTGTTGAAGTATAACATGAACTTCAGATATATGCACAAATTATAAATGTACAGCTTGATGAATTTTTACAAAGTGAACACACCTGTGTGCCTAACCCAGATCAAGAAGAGAAAATTACTAGAACCCTTCTAGGCCTAGAAGCCCTCTTGTGTACCTTCTTCCAGTAACTACCTTCCCCTCAAGGTAATCGCTGTCTTAACATCTGATCCTGTAGATTAGGTTTAAACATTTTTTTTTATATAAATGGAACCATCTGGTATATGTATTCATTGAATTTGTTTAATATTTTATTGAAATCTTGTCTCTTTCAGGTCCTGTACAATGGGTTCACTGGTCGAAAAATCACATCACAAATTTTTATTGGCCCCACTTATTACCAGCGTTTGAAACATATGGTGGATGATAAGATTCATTCTCGTGCTAGGGGACCTATTCAGATCCTTAATAGACAGCCCATGGAGGGTAGATCACGGTAAGAGTGCTGCATCACCATCACCATCACCATCACCATCACCATCACCATCACCATCACCATCACCATCACCATCACCATCACCATCAATATCACCATCACCATCACCATCACCATCACCACTATTATTTTGGAAAATGTTGAACATATACAAAAATAGAATGGCATAATGAATCCCTATGTCTCTGTCACCCCATTTCAACAATTATCAACTCCTTACCAGTCTTGATTCCTCCATCTCTTCTACCAATCCCAGATTATTTTTAAGCTAAGCATATATATGATTTATGAAAGAGCAGTTCTGTATGTGTTACCTCTACCAGTATTTATCATATTAGAAAGGAAGACTGAGATAAACTTAAATATTTATTGATTAAAAGTAACAATAAGAAACCCATTACAGGTTAACATACTCATATTTTTAAGAAAAATATTTTCCACCTAAAAAATTCAGTGAGACAGGTGACATTGGTTTGCATTTTTGTGAATCTCTTTAATGAGCTGGTTTACTTTAAGACAGTTGAATTCTTGTATCTGTGTCTGCATTCATTGCATTGTAGTAGTATTTTGGTCATACAAGTATTAGAGGAAAATCTGATTTCACACAGATATGTGGTTTGAGAAGGGAGGAATATTTTAACAACCTCTTCAGATAATTGTGGATATTCCTTTTAGATGCTATAGCAAAACTTGACAAGTGGTATTTTCTTAAAGGTTAGTTATTATGTGAAATATGAAGCTCTATTGGTGAACTTTTTGTACTTAGTATGTTAAAATCCATTGCTCTTGCATTCTGAATGGATCTTTTACCCAGGCATAATTTTGTAATATGATAATTGGTCACGTGGTAGAAAATATTGGTCCAGTGAGTTGTATATTTTCAAATGTTGATACATTATTATTAAAAAAAAATCACATTTGTTAATACCACCACTGATGTCATCAGAGGAGTCTCTAAATACTGGAAAGTTCTCAAACCCATAGTGGATACAGATTTTCCAGAATTTGATTTTTGCTTGAACACTCCAATTTTTACCATTATCATCTTTAAATTGTATTTCTTGAAGGAAAAGGGTCACTTGGATAATTTTCAGAAAAATTGCTGCCAAATACCTAATGTCAGTTAGTGTATTAGTCAGCCAAAGGGGTGCTGATGAAAAATACCAGAAATCTGCTGGGCATTATAAATGGTATTTATTTGGGGTAGGAGCTTACATTACTAGGCCATAAAGCTAAATTAACTTCCCTCACCAAAGTCTGTTGGAGCAAGATGGCTGTCGATGTCTGTGAGGTTTCAGGCTTCCTGGGTTCCTACATTCCTGGGGTTTACTTTTCTCTGGGTTCAAGGTTCCTTTCTTCCTGGGGCTGATTTCTCTTTCCTCTGCACGCTGACTTCCCAGGCCTCCAGCTTAAGTTCAGCATCAGACTCCAACATCAAAACTCCAACATCAGAAAACCCTCAACTCTGTTCTTTGCCATGACTTTTAACTGTGAGTCCCCACCCACCAAGGGGACACCCTAATCATAATCATGCCAGGAACAGATCAGATTATAAGCATATTCCAATATTTCTTTTTGAAATTAATCAATAATATTAAACTGCTACAGTTACCATAGTTGGTCTGTTAGTTTATTTCCCAAGTAAAAAAGATACTCTGGGAAGCGGTATTGGCCCAGTGGTTAGGGCGTCCGTCTACCACATGGGAAGTCTGCGGTTCAAACCCCGGGCCTCCTTGACCCATGTGGAGCTGGCCCATGCGCAGTGCTGATGCGCGCAAGGAGTGCCCTGCCACTCAGGGGTGTCCAATGTGTAGGGGAGCCCCATGCGCAAGGAATGTGCCCCGTAAGGAGAGCCGCCCAGTGTGAAAGAAAGTGCAGCCTGCCCAAGAAAGGCATCACACACACGGAGAGCTGATACAACAAGATGACGCAACAAAGGGAAACACATATTCCCTGTGTGGCTGATAAGGATGGGAGCGGTCACGGAAGAACACACAGCGAATGGACTCAGAGAGCAGTCAACCGGGGAGGGGGTGGGGGTGGGGGCTAAATAAATAAATAAATCTTAAAAAAAAAAAAAGATACCCTATGAAAAAAGTGACTTTCAGAATAGTGCAAGTGCTTTTCTTCAAGACAACCATCTGACTTAAGTATACAGCAGAAGGCCTTTATGAGAACTTGCCATTTTGTCACAGTCTTATATAACGAAGGCTCAAGATTTAATAAAATGCATTATTTTTATTGCTTCATCAAGGATATTAAGTAAAACTGGGTTTGTTTGTTTTTCCCTTCACCAGGAGTATGTGGCAGTGAAGACTGACTACTAGTTAAGCTTGGTTCTCCTGCCTTGATTTGTGCTAAGGTGTCAGCTGTTTTATTCAGTCACTTTTGCACCAACAGAGCAAATGTCAACACAGTGAAACAGACAAATACTGTGTTGGTAATATTAAAAAAACTGTTTTGGTCCTCATGGGGTCCACAGACCACACTTTGAAAATAACTGCTCCAAAATAAAGTAAAATCCTAACCATAGTACCATCGTAATTCATTAATATTATATTAAATAGCCAGTGTTCAAATTTCCCTGGTTATCACATTTTATATCTCCCTTAAAAAAAAGTCTATATGTTTTCCTTCAACTTTACTTATTTTTAAAATTTCCCCTTGCAATTTATTTTTCGAGGAAATTGCTCAGGATTGTTTATCCTGGAGGGTTTCACAGTTTGGATTGTGTGCTAAATGCATCCCTGTGCTGTTCATAACATCTTTTGTCCCCTATTTTTCTTATAAATATCTAACTAGATATAGTGATTAAATGTAGATTTGAGTTTTTTGGTAGTGATACGTCATAGGAGGTATTGTGTACTTCCAGTACCTGCTTGTCTCTTTGTGATTTTAGCAGCTTTTAATGATCAGTGCCTAAGGCCTTAATTAAACAGTGATTTCTGCGCGGTGAGATTTTATCATTCCTTTTTTATTTATTAACTGGAATAGTTTATAGAAAGAAATGTCTCCACAACTGTTTGCTTACCTGACGACATAATTTATATAGTAAAGGCAGGATAAATGCTTGATCTTTCCCTTTACTTACCATTTTCAAAATAATGAGCTGGTTTTCTAGCATCTTCCAGAGGTCACCAATGATATTTTTGTAATATCATTAATGTAAGAATATTTGATGCATTGTGTGTATTAAATAGCCTAGATTTCTTTCTTACTAATATGCTGCTTTACCTTTGCCCATAGTTAAGGTGGTGCTTGTGATAGAAAATAAGCACAAAATAATCTGTTGTTTCCTCCTTAACAGTGATGGTGGCTTGCGTTTTGGAGAAATGGAACGAGATTGTCAGATTGCCCATGGAGCAGCCCAATTTTTAAGAGAAAGGTTGTTTGAGGCATCAGATCCATATCAGGTTCACGTTTGCAATCTTTGTGGAATAATGGCAATTGCTAACACCAGAACTCATACATACGAATGCAGGGGCTGCCGGAATAAAACTCAGGTATGTATGGACTTCATTGGCAGTTGGTATTTGTTCAGGATATAATCATGCTGGTATAATCATCCCAGCTGAGTAGTGTGGTGAAACAGATTGGCATTTTCACAATTTTGATAATATGCCAGTGAAAGATTTCTAGTTAGATGAGAAAAATGATAAAAAATAAAAGTTTTCTAAAAACTAGTTTAAGTGTGGCAATTTCTCTAAGCAGTTAGATGTTTTGAAATAAGCCTTGTACAAGGAGTTTTTAAACAGTGAGTCTTCCTTAAACTTCCTTAAATGTTGAGGAGGGTGAATATAAATTATCTGGCAGAAATGGCAAACTATCAAAGGCTGTTAAGAGAAAACAACCATTGGCCAAGAGAATAGGATCAGTGTTACCAGCTCACTTATTTATTCACCATCTACAGTGCCAAGTCTTCCCTTTTCATGGGGTAAAGTAGTTGGGTCACTTCACAAGGTACTAGTTACTATTTGTTTCTTCTTTTCAGATTTCTTTGGTGAGAATGCCTTATGCATGCAAACTGCTGTTTCAAGAACTCATGTCAATGAGTATTGCACCCCGAATGATGAGTGTTTAGCACCTTAAAAAAAATTAAAAAAATTCTCAACAAGATATTTGTAAATATCTTTTGTGTTTTGTTTCTGTAGAATGACTTTAAAAACAAACAAATATGTACTGCTTTGCGTGAAAAAGCATTTTATTTAATTGTTTAATGGTATGCATGCTTTTCTTTTGTAAATAGACAATAAAATTTTTTAGATAGTCTTGATGTATTGTCTTTATTTTGTTTATCTCTTTGTAAAACCAGTGACTATAACTAATGTGTTAGTGGATTGGAATAAAAGAAACTGGTTATTAGACTAGAACAGAGGTTGTAGTTTTCTATGACTACTTTAATGTATGTAGAACGATACATTCTGCAGGTTTATAGCTCGGCACCTTCACCTGTTTACAAAAAGAAAATAGAAAAAATGTAAAATTTAGTTACATGTATGGACATGGTTGAGTTTAATTAATTTTCACCTAATTTAGTGTTCCAAACAAAGAAGATATTAAAACGTGGGGATAAAGGATAGATGAGTAACTGTGTAAGTTGATACAGTTGAATGCTCTGTGGAATCTGAGCTTTGTGATCGAGATTTGTGGGAGACAATTTTGCTATACTAGTCAAGGCATAAGAGATGGATCTTAGAAATCTGGAAGAGTACATTTCACAAATGAGCAAGTTGAGATCCATAGAGGTTAAGTGACTTTCCTGTGTCATTCAGCTCTTGTTCAACATTTAAAGTGAAGGAATACTTAGTGGCAGAGCAGAGACTCAGACACCTAAGTAAGCTGTTAGCAACTGCTGTTTCATTGCCTGGCTTTACACATCTTGGCTGAATAGAATCTGAGCAAACACATCTTTACTTGGTATTTTCTTTTTATGTCATAGCTGAATGGTCCTTACAATGGAATGGTTTAACAAATGCTGAAAATAAATTCTGTTTTTCTTATTTTAGGGTTAAGTGAAAGCCAATTCAGACATCAGTCTAATAGAACTATATAAATGTAAAGTAGCAATGCTGTGACATGGTCAAAATGTGTGCTTAAGAGGAAGCTTTTTGGCAGTGAAGTGGAGGTGGAACAGAATAGGGTACTTCCTAATATATTTTTCCTTTTGGCTTTTCCTTATAAAAGTTCAGAGTGAATGACCAGAATTGCCCACACACATTTCCTTTTAAAAGGGAATTTAATATAATAGTTACAACACAAAGGAAAAATGCTATGTAGATACAAAGTTATAGGAAACATAAGTCATTCCAGTCAAGTTTGAAATTTGAATTGTAATTACTGTAAGATCAGGTGAAAACATCTAATGGCATTACGTCATCTATGTGCTCTGCTTTTGATGGCATCCTTAATGCCACTGTGGACTGCTAACATTACAGTAATTCATTAATAGCTATGTCTGATACTTTCATACTTGGTTCTGTTCTTTATTAAGCAAGAGCACTGGTCTTTGAAATGGCTGTGATATTTATTCCATACCTTTTTTCACTGGTATTTCATGTAAGGAATCGACTACTGTAATTTTTGCTGATGCTGAAGCCTGTCCTTGGGAATTGGATGCATGACACTCATATTCTCCAGCATCTTCCTTACTTAGAGGAGATACCTGTGAAAGAAAAAGATCTTTAGTTCCTCTCTGGTGGTCTGGTCTGGTGGTCTTCAATTAGGTCATTATTTCATAAGTTTCCTAAGATGATGAGGAAATTTCATAGTGAAGTATTGCTAGAAGGAGTTCAAGTCCTTCTAAGAGACTTGATCTTCAAGCCCTGTGATAACAGACTTTATAGAGCTGCAGTATTCGGTCAGCTGGAGGATTCATATTCTGAGAAATGTCAGAAACAACTTTTGATCGTATGTTAAAAACTGGTAGGTAGGTGCATATATGTGTTTGAGAGAGACCGTGATAGGGCATATGACTCATAGTATCAAATGCCAAGTCAAATAAACTACTTATGAACACTTGGGGAAAAAATGTAGTTCCTGCTTATTCACTGGTTGTTTCTAAAACATCCAATAAACCTCAGTTCTTCCTTTAGTTCACTCTGAAGGAGGAGCTTCAACCCCGTTGTAGGGCTGTTTCAAAGAAATGTGGAAGAACAAATACATTCAGGATGGCAGCACATTGGGCACCAGTGCTAGGCCTGCTTGTATCTAATATTTTCAGAATGAAATTTCCAACAGCTCTTGGTACTCACCAGCACCCAACCAGTTACTTCATGCTTTTCTGGGCCACCTCGGGTCTGAATGGCCAGGTTGTCTCGGTCACCAGGCAAGAGTTCTGTCCTTTGAACGCCATATTGACCCCTTCTTACCTGCAAAAACAAAAGGAAATAGTCTCAGTTTTGTGCACTGAATGATCAACTTGTAAGTGGCCACATTCCTAGAACTGCACAGGATGCACATGTTCTAATTGGATTAAACTCAGCAATTTATTCATGTATTTTTTTAAATTATTCAAGTTGTGAACTCTCAGTCATGCACATGTGTGGAATTCCCATACAACACCCCTCAACCAATACACTACATTTTTGTGGAACATTGGTTTTCAGATGATGAGATAACATCATCAGACTATTACCACTAACTATGGTCTATGGTATACATTTGGTATATTTTTTCCATACCCCTTATTATTAGCACAGTACATCTTTGGCATTGATGGAAGAATATTACAGTATTACTGTTGACTACAGTCCATAGGTTACATTAATTGTATTTTTCCCATGCTTCACATCCTCATCACCTTGCAATAGTGATGTACCTTTGTTTTTGTTCATAGAAAGACAGTTTTGTATTTATACTCTTAATCACCATTCTCATTCATCTCTGGGTTCACTGTGTTATTCAGTTCCTAGATTATTCTCTAGCTTTCTTTGAACTGATATTTAATCCCTAGACTACCCTTTTCAGGGACAATCCCATTTATAAATCAGCTGTGTTAGCCCTACTCACTATAATGTGTTATCAACTCTATCCATTTCTACACTTTTACAGTCAAGTTATTAAAACTTCTATAGACATCAAATATCAATACCCCTTCTCAGCCCTCCTCTTATTTCATAATAACCTATAGTCTAGGTTTTAACTCCATGCATTTATTTTTCATATTTAGTTCATACTAGTGAGACCATGTACTATTTGTCCTTTTATGTCTGGCTTATTTCACTTAGCATAATGTCTTCAAGGTTCATCCATGTTAACATATGTGTCCCAATTTCCTTTCTTCCCAGAGGAGCATGGTATCCCATCATATCTATATACCACATTTTGTTTATCCACCATGTATTATCTTTTCCTGAGCACTTTTAAAATATAGCTCATCTCATTTCTTCCTGCCACTTTCCCTATAAGCTTATACATTTTAAATTAATATTGTTTTCTGCATTCTTGGGGGATACACATCACCATACTTTCCTGGTTTTGTCTACTCATGCCCTTCTAAGTGTTAGGCCTTTTTTTAAACTTGCCTTTTTGATTCTGACAAGCTGTGTCACTCAGTGCTAGGTTTGATGCTTGGAACTTTGAGTGGGAGCGCAAATCCAGGGGCTCTTCCTCAGTAGCTTCATCTATGGGAAGTAGTGGTTTGATTCCAAAGACAATACCATTACTTTGTTCTTGAAGGCTAAGGATTAATCAAATAATTTACTGAAGACCTGAGAGCAAAATCCCTGTCAGGTATAGGCTGCTGTCATTGGTCTCTTATGACAATACTTGGTGCTAAGCCCTGTGCATGTCACAAGATTAAGAAGGATGGGTTAAGGGATGTGGATGTGGCTCAAGTGACTGGGCTCCTTCTACCATATGGGAGGCCCTGGGTTCGATCCCCGGGGCGAAGGCAAACTGGCCCGTGCCATGGAGAGCTGGTGGACTGTGCCTTGGACAGCTGGTGAAGCAAGATGATGCAACAAAGGGACACGCAGAAGAGAGACAGATGCAGCAGACCATGGAGATGAGGTGGCTCAAGCAATTGAGTGCCTCTTTCCCACACCAGAGGTCCTGGAATCGGTTCCTGGTGCCTTCTAAAGAGAAAGATGAGAGAAAGAAAACAGACAGGGAAAGGAACACACACAGCGAATGGACACAGAGCAGACAGCAAGTGCAAATAACAAGGGTGTGGGGGGGTGAAGACAGATGGGTTAAGAAGAAATTCAGTTTCCTTGGTTAGAGGCCAATGGTGAATACCATTCTAATTTTTTCCTTCAGTTTAAAGGGCAAACTGTGTTCATTATATAAACTTTGGAAGATAAACAAAAATATACAGAAGAATAAAATTTACTTGTAACTCCCCTGTACATATACATTTGGCATAAATTTCTAGATGTGTTGCTGAGTCAATGTTACAAATATTTCAAGGCTTTTTGATAATGGTAGCTTTTTTAAAAATCAAAGGATACATGAAGTATTTTGTTTATTCCATCTCAGGCCTCCTTTAAGAGGCACGGCGGTATTTATTGATATTACCTTTGTAATTTGGAAAAAGGATTTGCAATCCCCAAAAGGTAGATTCCTTTTCGTTTTCTTATATAATAAAGCAAATCTTGAGTCAAAAAAGAGTAGATCAGGATGTGTAATTTTTTTTAGAATGCACTCTTAGTGTGGTTTCTCCCACATGTGCTCTAGGCCCACTCCCACCATTTCCTGTTATTAAGTATTATCTAAGCTTCAAACACACCCCATTCCAAACAGCTGATGGGGCTGAGGCTCAGCAAACCACGTGTGATAAGGCCAACTCCTACCTTAAAGGTTCTGAAAGGCCTAATTTTGAAGGAATGTTCAGGCAGGCAGGAAAAGAAACATCCAAGTGCTTGGTAGGAATTCTAAGTGTTTTGTCTTCCCTGTAAGCATCATCTTTGACTAACAGGGTTAAGTTTAACATGTCTATTTCAGTTCCTTTCTCCATTTAAAAATATTGCGCCTGGAATCTTCATAGACTAGGGGTTTGCTGAAAAGGTAAGGGACCTGTTAACATCAGCACAGTAACAACTACTGATAAGGAAAATGCAGGCAACTCGCCAGCCTGTGTCCAGTGCAAGAATCGTGGCCTGAAGTGTCTGGAGAGTAGCAGAGGGTGTCCCCTATTAGTTCTGCTATTGCTAAGAGCCCTTGAGCAAGAAAGACATGCTACTCTCTTTGAACCTCAGTTGCTCTGTTTAACAAGTTGGGATTCTAATATTCATTTATATATTTAAAATTTATATGCTTAAATTGGATTTGAACAGTATGTAATCTTAAATACAAGTCTGTGTTCTTAGAAGTTTGGCTACAAGCAGAGTGGAGAAAACAAATGGCTGTTTATTTAGGTCAGTGACTTGCCTAGTTTTTTTTTTTTTTTTAAAGATTTTATTTATTTTTAAAATTTATTTCTCTCCCCTTCCTCTCCACCCACCCCCCAGTTGTCTGTTCTCTGTGTCTATTTGCTGCGTGTTCTTCTTTGTCCGCTTCTGTTGTTGTCAGTGGCACAGGAATCTGTTTCTTCTTGTTGCGTCATCTTGCTGTGTCAGCTCTCCGTGTGTGTGGCGCCATTCCTGGGCAGGCTGCCCTTTCTTTCACACTGGGCGGCTCTCCTTATGGGGCACACTCCTTGCGTGTGGGGCTCGCTTACGTGGGGACACCCCTGCATGGCATGGCACTCCTTGTGCGCATCAGCACTGCGCATGGGCCAGCTCCACACGGGTCAAGGAGGCCTGGGGTTTGAACTGTGGATCTCCCATGTGGTAGATGGATGTCCTAACCACTGGGCCAAGCCCTCTTCCCTTGCCTAGTTTTTTGACATGGCATTGTGTCTGGAATATTCAAACGAATTTTATGAAATGATGTGATTCTTAAGATATCTTATACTTTACTCTTTTTCCTTAAAAGAAAATGGTGGTTGTGATTTTAAGACTCACCAATGGGTCATGGATTTGTCCATGTGGCAAATCACATCATGAAAGCAGAGGCAAATCCACAAAGCACAGCAGTTGAGTTTTTGCTTCTTTCTGGTGTCTTGAAAATTTCTTTCTTTTTTCAGTCCTTCCTCCCTCTAGCCCCCAACTAGAGCCACAGAGTTGACGGTATTTAGTCATGGTGCTTTTGAAATGCCCTAAGGACAAATCCTCAGCGAGGGCTATGTCCCAAAGCTTATAGGACAAGATTCCTGAAGCAGATTTATCCCCTTGGGATGTGTGTACTTTACTTGGAGTGGGGCAGAGCAAGGACCGAAGAAATTCTTCTCTGCCAAGATTTGTTAGTAAGGTCACATGCCCTTGGACACTTTGCTCACCCTGGCTTCTCATTGTGTAAGTATCCCTAGAGAACTGCAGCAGAACTTTTTATGAGTATTCCTTGGAAATGTTGCTCCTCTGCCTCTCCACCCCCTGAATAAACCACTGTCCTCCAAATAAGCAATGAGCAGCCATCAGCAGCTTCCGCCTTAAAGTTGAAGAGGACCTTGAGAGCTTGTTTGGAGGTTCTAGCAGGGGAGCGCAGCTACTCGTATACCCTTGACCGAAGAACGGTCCTCCTCTAGCGGGGAAGGTCGTCCTCTTCGACCGAGTGCGCAGCTTCGGGAGGGACACACATGGAGCGGTGAGGGAGGAAGGGGACACCCGCCTAGCCAGCCAGATCAGCCGAATCAACCCTGGCGATCAATGGGGTGACAGATGTCGCAGCCAGATCGCCCAAAGTGGACATGGTGGCTGATGGGTATGGGGAAAGGCAGGAAGAGATGAGAGGTGGAGGCGTCTTTGGGACATGGAGCTGCCCTGGATGGTGCTTCAGGGGCAATCACTGGACATTGTAAATCCTCACAGGGCCCACTGGATGGAATGGGGGAGAGTATGGGCCATGATGTGGACCATTGACCATGAGGTGCAGAGGTGCCCAAAGATGTACTTACCAAATGCAATGGATGTGTCATGATGATGGGAATGAGTGTTGCTGGGGGGGGAGAGGTGGGGTGGGGGTGGTGGGGATGAATGGGACCTCATATATATATATATTTTTAATGTAATATTATTACAAAGTCAATTAAAAAAAAAAAACTGAAAAAAAAAAAAAAAAAAGTTGAAGAGGAACCTCTCCACTCCTACCCGGGGGTGCATTTGGCCCTTCACTGCAGCCTTTTACAGAAGTTTCAGCTCCTAAGGCTGTGGTACCTCTGTGTTGCCTCTGCCCACCCCACCTGCAGGCATTTTCTGGTAGTCTTCAACCAGGAGGTTCCAGTGGGGGTGGCAAGCTCAGGGACCCAAGCCCTCTGGCCACATGGGGGAGCCAGAGGATGACAGGTGATCCAACCTGGGACAGAGTCCTTCAGTGGGACTTTTAAATTGCAGCAGGGAGAGGGGAAGCCCTTTCTTTCCCCTGGGGTCTTTTTAAGCTGTAATAATAATGTAATAATGTGAGCTTGGCGCTGCCCGTGTCAGTATCACCCACTGTGTGGAGGAAGCTTGCTTGCTTTCTCTGTTTTTAAATTTATTTTTTTAGAACAGTTCTAAGTTTATAGAAAAATCATGTAGAAAGTAGATTTCCTATGTACTCCCCT
Source organism: Dasypus novemcinctus (assembly GCF_030445035.2). Lineage (NCBI taxonomy): Eukaryota > Metazoa > Chordata > Mammalia > Cingulata > Dasypodidae > Dasypus > Dasypus novemcinctus. The sequence goes on along the minus strand of NC_080673.1, from coordinate 150,633,324 downwards.
CTCCCACCCCTACAGTTTTTCCCCATTATTGGCATTTTGCACTGGTGTGGTACATTTGTTCCAATTGATGAATCAATATTGTTATATTTTTATTATTAACTGAAGTCCCTATTTTACATAAGGGGTCACTCTTTGTGTTGTACAATACTGGTTTTACTAAAAAAAATTTTTTTTTGTGTGTGGTAACCCATATACAACGTAAAATTTCCTACTTTAACCACTTTCAAGTATACAATTCAGTGGTGTAAATTCACATTCACAATGTTGTGCTATCGTCAACACCATCCATTGCCAACACTTTTCTATCATGTTAAACAGAAACCCTGTACTGCTTAGTATTAACTCCCCATTCCCAAGCCTCACCCCTGATAGACTGTATACAGATTACTGGCTGTGAATTTGTATAGTCTAGTTATTTCATATCAGTGACATCATACGATATTTTGTCCTGACTTGTTTCACTCAACATGATTACTCTGAGGTTCATCCAAGTTGCTGCCAGTATAGAGGAAGCTTTCTGAGCTAGAGTTAGTGTTGAAGAAATTGTGTACCTGGATCTAGCTGTCCTTGAGAAGGGAACCATCCCTTTTTTTTTTTCTTCTTTTGTCTCAGCTAGTTTGAAGTGAGTTTCTACAACTTGCAAGAAAGAGTTCTGACTAGAGGGGCCAACATTCCAGAGTTCCAGAAGTTGCTCCTGTGGTCAGACACCGAGCAAACAAAATAATCAGCAATGACCATCATCTATTCTGAAGTAATCTAGCTAAAAAGATGTGTCTGATTACTCCATTTGACTTAAACTAGGTTTCCTTTTTGGTAGCATGAGTTTGATGATTTTTATGTCACAGGATTGCTGTGGGGCTTAAAAAAGTCAAAATGTAGAAAAAAGCGCAAATATGTAAAAGAATGTACGTTATATTTGTGAAGTATTATTTGATCTGGCAAATGAGTGTTTCCTTTTCCTTTCTACAGACATGCTGAGAACACGTTGTCCTTCAAATGTGAAGATAATGCTGTAAGATACTGCCACTCCAAAGGAAAAAATTTCCAGGAACGGTAACTATGCGTATGGCAATAAGCCAAGTGATTTTACCTGCACTGCACTATAAGCCACTTTTATGGTATAGTTAGAAACTGAGGCTTAGGACAGTGGTTCTCTCTTTGGGGTTAGTTTTCTCCAGGGACATTTGGCAATGTCTGAAGACATCTTGGGCTGTCACAACTAGGGGGTGGGCACCACTGGCATCCAAGGGTAGAGGTCAGGGGTGCTGCAAAACATGGTACAATGTACAGTACAGCCCAATACATCCAAGAATTGTCTGGCCCAAAATGTCAACAGTACTGAGAAACCCTGGTTCAGAAGTCAGCCAGCCTGGCTGAGGAATGCGTGCTGTACCGTCTCCACCAGGGACACACACTCACACACACTTGCACACAGGTACACAAGCGCACACTCTCAGAGGCTGGGTTTGGGTGTTCAGTACTATAGTTCTTCCAGTTTCAGAGTTCTCTGTTAGGGCCCCACTACCAGCAAAGCGGGGCAGGGACTACTTTGTAGGTCAGCCAAAACACCGGCTGGATCAGGGCGGTGTGTGCGGGCCTGCCGAAACGCTTCGCCTGTGAGGAGCGGCAGGCGGTGGGGCAGGAGGCGGTTGTGAGGTTACTGCCCTCCTTGTGCAGTCCAAAGGAGACTTACACCACTGACCTTGTTCCAGATGAGGACAGGGGTTGGGATTCCGATGACCTCGCAGCTTAAGTACACCTGGGCTCCCGTAACATTCCAGATGTCCTTGGGGGGCGTCACAATGGAAGGGCCTACAAGAGAGGGTACAAAGCCAAATATGTCTTTTAAACAGTCTTCAACATTAGTCAGCCTCCTAGGAAGGAAATACTTGATGACTTTTATAAGGTCATCCCTTCTGTGGATTATCTGAAGCAATTTTGAAGACCAGACTGGCATCCCTCCCTGATACCAGCATGATTTTAAGCCCTGCCTTGGGAATGCATAATCTAAATGAACAAAAACAGTTAGGAAGAAAAACCTGTTATTTATAAAATTTACTTCTCCCCTAAATCATGCTCAGGGAAACCAACTTTGGCCCAGTGGTTAGGGCGTCCGTCTACCACATGGGAGGTCCGCGGTTCAAGCCCCGGGCCTCCTTGACCCGTGTGCAGCTGGCCCATGTGCAGTGCTGATGCGCGCAAGGAGTGCCGTGCCACACAGGGGTGTCCCCCGCGTAGGGGAGCCCCACGCGCAAGGAGTGCACCCATAAGGAGAGCCGCCCAGCGCGAAGGAGGGAGCAGCCTGCCGAGGAATGGCGCCGCCCACACTTCCCGTGCTGCTGACGACAACAGAAGCGGACAAAGAAACAAGACGCAGCAAAAAGACACAGAAAAACAGACAACTGGGGGAGGGGAGAGGAATTAAATAAAAATAAATCTTAAAAAAAAAAAATCATGCTCAAGTGTTTTTTTTAAAGATTTATTTTATTTATTTCTTCCCCCTCCCCCCAACTGTTTGTTTTCACTGTCTACTTTCTGTGTCTGTTCATTGTGTGCTCTCTGTGTGTGCTCGTCTTCTTTTTAGGCGGCATCAGGAATTGAACCTGGGACCTCCCATGCGGGAGGGAGGCACTCAATCATTTGAGCCACCTCCACTCCTGCTTGTTGTGTCTCCTCATTGCATCACTTGGTGTGTCATCTTGTTGAGTCAGCTTGCCATGACAGCCCATTGCGTCAGCTCACTGTCTTGCTTGTCTTCTATAGGAGGCACTGGGAACTGAACCAGGTACCTACCATGTGGTAGGTGGGCACCCAACTGCTTGAGCCACATCTGCTTCCCTCAAATGAGTTTTTTTTATACTTTTAAAAATTATCTTTTTTTTTTAAAGATACATAGATCACACACAAAAATGAGTTCTAAAAAAAAATGATTTATTTACTTTAATTTTATTTATCCCTCTCTCCCCCAGATGGTTTTCTCATCTGCCTGCTCATTGTTTGTTCTCCTTCTCCAGGAGGTATTGGGAACCTAACTCGGGACCTCCCACATGAGAGGTGAGCACCCACGGCCTGAGCCACATCTGCTCTCTGCAGGGTGAGGCATCTGCTGACATGTGGTACCTGCTCATTGCAGTGACATCTGCTCATCTTCTTTTAGGAGGCACTGGGACCTGAACCCGAGACCTCCCATGTGGTAGGTGGGTGCCCAACTGGTTGAGCCACATCTGCTTTCCTCAAAGGAGTTTTAATTCACCAGCTGTTTTGCATCATTGGGGACTTTTCCTTTAATAGAATGAAATTTTAGTTCCAAAATGTCTATTTTTTTGTTGACTAGTATTTCTGTTTTGGGGAAAGGGCAACAACCAACTCTTACTTGGATAATGAAAGAAAAAAAAAAATCTATGAAGATATTTGAAAATGTGCGAGCACCCAGCAAAGACAGAGGTCCCTGCCTCAGAATCTAACATGGACAAGTCAGTGGTGTTAAGGAGGGAATGGTAACTTTCTTCCAGAAGAAAAACATGGAGTGCCATGTGCCCTGGGGGACTGAAGGGAGTGAAGAGAGGTAGACTGGTTATCGAGGAAGATGGTGGAAAAGTCCTTCCCAGAACAGCTTGGGGGAGGCAGCAGGTAAAAGAAAGGCAGTTAGAGGTCTCCTGTGTGTGAGCAGAGCCCCCAGGAATAGGACTCTTCCAGGGTTCTCTGGGTCCAGAATCCTGGCAGAGGCTGTTGGCGGTGGCGGGGAGGGCAGCAGTCAAGTTACCAGGCATGGGACCAGTCGAGGAGAGGCCACGAAGACACCTCACTCCTCTCCCTGATTCCAAAACACATCCCTAGGCCTTTTCTCTCACATCTCCCTCAGGTAAGAAGGTCCTTATGTAGAATCAGTGTCATCGGCGTGCATCCCACACATAACAGATAGATTCCTCTCCCTATGACGGTCACCCTTTGCCTTCCTTGAATCTGGACAAGAGAGGAAGTTTGTATGGGTGTGGCGGCCAGAGCACATTTGGCTCAGTGACTGTCCTCTGGACATTTTACTGGTCTCACAGGGTCCAGGTATGCCCAGAACTTGTTTCTGGGCAGCAGGGGCTGGTGCCCGTGAACGTTGGCTACTCCCATCTCTTCACTGTGGACATCATTTTTGCCACCTGCCACAGACCCCTGTCATGAGATTCATCTTTGGAGCCACTATATTCTGATCCCAGACTGTTAGAGTCCACCAGTTCTCTTCAGGTACATGCGATCCACAGAAAAAAGAAGCTATTGGTTTTAAATTGTGGTAACAAATAATCCACTTAAAACTACTTTCCATTATACAATTCAGTGACATTCATCATATTCGCAGTGTCATGTTATCATCACCACCAACCATTACCAAAACTTTTCTATCACCCCAAACAGAAACTGTACACATTACAGATTAACTCCCATTCTCTACCCTCACCCCTGCCCCTGGTAACCTGTAATCTACTTTCTGTCTCTATGAATCTGCATATTCTAGTTATTTCATATCAGTGAAATCATAAAATATTTGTGCTTTTGGGTCTGGCTTATTTCATTCAACACATTGCCTTCATGGATCATCTATGTTGGTGCATGTGTTAAAATGTCATTCCTTTTTTTATGGCTAATATGCCACTGAATATGTCTACCACATTTGTTTATCCATTCATCTGTTTTTGTTACTGAAGATGTGTAACTGTCTCTGGTCTTGGGATGGCACTTTATGGCCAGATTTGGTCTGCCACCTGATTTTATTTTTATTTATTTATTTATATTCATTTTTTAAAAAATATTACATTCAAAAAATATGAAGTCCCATTCAACCCCACCGCACCCACCCCCCACTCCCCCCACAGCAACACTCTCTCCCATCATCGTGACACATCCATTGCACCTGGTAAGTTCATCTCTGGGCATCGCTGCACCTCATGGACAATGGTCCACATCATAGCCCATACTCTCCACGTTCCATCCAGTGGGCCCTGGGGGGATCTACAATGTCCCGTAATTGTCCGTGAAGCACCACCCAGGACAACTCCAAGTCCTGAAAACGCCTCCACATCTCATCTCTTCCTCCCATTCCCCGCACCCAGCAGCCACCATGGCCACTTTTCCCACACCAATGCCACATTTTCTCTGTGGACATTGGATTGGGTGTGTCCATTGCACATCTATGTCAAGAGGGGGCTTAGATTCCACATGGATACTGGATGCAATCCTCCTGCTTTCAGTTGTAGACACTCTAGGCTCCATGGTGTGGTGGTTGACATTCTTCATCTCCATGTTAGCTGAGTGCCACCTGATTTTATATGGCCAGAAAGTTAAGAATTTTTTTTTTCTAGCAGACACTGGGAATCTGGAACCTCATATGTGGGAAACAGGCACTTGACCACTGAGCTACATCCACTCCCAGGGTTTTTATGTTTTTAAAAGGTTGAAAAAAAATTAAAAGAAGATATTATTTCATGACATGAAAATCATAAGAAGTTTAAGTTCCACTGTCCATAAAATAAAGTATTTTGGAACACAGCCTTGCCCATTTGCTTATGAAATGTCTATGGCTGCTTTTGTGCCACAAGGGCAGAGCTGAGTAGTTGCTACCAATACTATCTGACCAAAATATATTTGCTATCTGGTCCTTTACAGAAAAAGCTTGTTGATCCCTGCTCTAATCAATCAAGGGATGACTAATGCCCAAGTAAGGTATTTCGGGAAAGTTTCAGGATTTCAATCCTTTACACATTACCCTGAGCCAAGGCAAATAAACCCCTGGATGGTTTCTGGCTCAGAAACACTTTTGAAACAACACTTTTGAAGTCAACAGATACTACAGATACTGAAAGAGTATGTTTGCTCTTACTGCTCCTTTCTCCTGGGGGCCAGCTCAACAACATCTGTGGTAGAAGAGATGTGTGCAACTACTGTTTTTTTTTAGTTAATTGTTTTAATCTTTAAAGCAGCTTTAGATGATAAAAATGTTACATCAAAAATACAGGGGGGTTCCCCTCCCCCTTCCACATTTTCCCCCATTACTAACATCTTTCATTAGCAGCTACTTTTTAGTGGATGGCAGTTCTGCTCGTTCTAAATGCCAGGTCTCAGCCACCAGGGGCCGAGAGACTTGGAACAATCCACAGAGGAGTGGCAGGGTAGCTGGGAGCCTGAGTTCCCTGCGGGTGACAGCGGCTGTTCCAGATGCTTAACAATGGTCTCTTGAACGGGTGAGTTAATTATTCCTTCTGAATTTCAGCTCTCTGCTGCCTTGGGTCTTCCAGCCAACTAAAATATCTACTGCAGCAGGGTCATCTTGCATCAGAGTCCTGGGAAAGGGACAACCTCCCCTTCAGGCCTGGAAAGTTTTCTGGCATCATCAGCATTCCAAGGACAAGAAGTCCCCCCTTTAGCAAGAGGCTATTTCCAGCACACTGTTAATTTCTTGTAACAGAAAGGAAATGACCCCAGCCTGTAAGACTTTCCCACTCATCTAAAGTATCAGAAGCTGATTTTTCAAAAAATCCCTTGGGGGTATTTTTATTTTTTCCCTTCTTAAGAATGTGCAAAACAATCAAAGTTTTGAAAGCTCTAAATATAATTTCATGTTTCCTTTCCTCCACACCATACGTCCAAATAGGAAGCATATATCTTGGTCAGGGGTCTGGCCTTTTCTCTCCGAAACGTGGATGTGGTGAGCAGACCGAGCTGTATTTGTGTGTGTTTGTTTCTAGCTCTGTCTCAGACATTTCCTCGTCTGGGTGCACCAGCGCAAGACCCTGCCAAGGGCTGGGCTAGGCTTCACTCCCTCCCGGGCTTCCGCAGGGACCCGCCCTGGGACCCCAAGGGCTCAGACACCTCGTTCCCGGATGTGATTGTACTTTGAAGTACTTTCACCCACCTTTCTGAGGGCCCTCATGCTGCTCTGTTCTCCTTCCCACACACAGGCTTGGCTGGACGACCTCAAAGCTCAGGGGATATCAAGGAATTGTTCTGAGAAGAATATACACCAGTGTTCAGAGATTTGGAGGGGTTTGGGAACAAAGCTGCCTCTCACACATCAAAACCTCACAAGGAATGCAAGACATGTTTACTGTGAGGATGTGAGGGCCTTTTGCCATGCAAAATACAACGTATCTTGACCTGCTTCCAGCTCCTGATATACGGTAGCAGGTCATGAATCTTTTTTAGGAGGCAGATCCTGGAATGCACAGGGGGGAATTCCAGCCTGGTTTTCTGTTGAATATCTTGAAGACATGCAATGGATTTTTCCTATGACATAATTTTAAAACAGAAGTTCTTAATTTTGAGGTAGTACAATTTATCCAAAAAAAAAATTTATGGATAATATTTTTTGTGTTCTGTTTCAAGAAAGTTTTGCCTAGACCAAGGCTATAAAGTTCACCTATGCTTTCTTCCACAAGCTTTATGGTTTTAACTTTTCCAATTTAGGTTTGTAATCCATCTTGAATTATTTTTTGTGTATGTTGTGTTGTAGTGGCCAAGGTTCATGTTTATTTTCTTCCCAAAAGGCTATCCAATTGCTTCAATACATTTTCCTATTGAATTGTATGGTGTCTTTGTGGAAAATCTGTTGACCACATGGATGTGGGTACATTTCTAGACTCTCTATTCTATTCCAATTGTCTATGTGTCTATTCTTTTTTTTCTTCAGACTGGCATTTTATTTGGGACAACAAAGTTTTGCTGCAGCAAAGGAAGCCAAAATGGAAGTAGCTTCCTGTGTGTCTATTCTTGTACCAACATCCATGGTATAATTTAGACATTAATTGTGTTAAAATTTAAACCCTGAATGGAGGGAGGATCCCCTATAGCAGTCTCCCTACAAAGTCCTCCTTATTCCATGAAGAACATTATAAGAGGAGCAAAAATTCTTTAAAAACATTTGTACCAAGAATACTTTGAATTAAAGCCACTGCCAAGGCGTTCAAGTTCAAAACCAGGACCAATCAGGCTGTGGGTTCCTCTCTCTCTCTCTCTCCCAACACTTGAAATACATATAAAATCTTAGGTTAATGGGTTGGGTCAATATTTGGACCATTCTCAGTATATAAATCATTTGTCCAACCTTAGACAATCCTTAGAATCCTACAAGATTTTCATACCATAAAAATCTCTATTATTCACTTACTCTCATTGGGATGATGGGTAGGAGAAGGGCCATCAGGGCCAATTTGCTGTATAATATTTGCAAAAACCCTTGGCCATTTCAAATGCCTTCCAATGTTTGATTCATGAACACAACGCAAGTTAAATGAACAAACCTAAATTGGAGAAGGCTGACCCATAGTATGGCCTTTAGGTTTTGAAACAAAGAAAATCAGATCAATAAATGACTAGATTGTTGTCCAAGGGACCACCTGGCCTCTGGGAGGCAGATGGGCTTCAACCTGACTTCCTGTATTGGAAGAATCCATAAGGTTCGGCCGCCGTCTTACTTTGTTCAGCGTTAATACCCACTATGTCACCTACTTACCAAGCTCTGCCTGGTTCTTTGCCTCATGTCTGGTCTGGAAATTCTCTTCAAACACACAGAGGGAATGGAGAAACTCTTGGAAAGGGTGAAAAGAGTTGTATTATAGAAAGATGAGTGGTGATACATGGTGAGAGAAAGTAAGGGAGTAACTTAATGGTGACCCCCAGGGACATCAAGTGGACAAACCTTGTGTGGAAGAGAAGAGATGGTGAACATGGCCCGGCTACTAGGAGAGCAGATCCAACGACGCTGCTCTCCTCTCCCCCCACTATGGAGCCATCATCTTACATATTTCACTTATGACTAGTTTTGCCACTAATGATAATCCCTAATTGCACATTTGTCAGACAATTCAAATCCTGATGGTTCTCTTCTACCATCTCTTTACAGAAAAACCTCAGGAAGGAAGCTCAGCTCAGTGACTCTTTACCAAATAACTTCTAACTCTTTCAACTCTTTCTTCCATGGCCAAAGATGATCAGGAATTTATTTTTGTTCTAAGGATAAAAGAACCCTCAGTTTACTTCGAGCTGGTTTTCAGGTAGAAAACTCACAATCAGTCTCCAAGACCAAGCCATGGTAATAGCAGTGGCGTTGAACTCAGGCTCAGCATTTGGATTCCATTTAAAACAAGTCACAGAATGTAATGTTAAGGGGCCAACACCAAGATAGGGTTATTTATTTATTAATATTTATCCTTGTCTGTGTTTCAAACACTGTCTAGCAAACATCTTGTACATAGAACATCTTCTCAATGCTCCTCTCTTCCCCTTACTCACCTTGGGCAACTCCAGACAGCAACCAAGCTGTCCACAGGGCTGCCTGGTGGCTGGGGTGAGCAAAAGTCCACGCCATGGTTTCCCCTCCTCAAACTCAACCATGTTTTCTCTACCTCAGAGGATTATCCCCAAATCAGGCAACTCCATTTTCTTCTCTTAATGTTTCACAACTTAGTTAATTCTCAATTAATCTCTTTACTATTATCCTTTATTGCAGTAATAGATATAAAATTTATCTTTTTAACCACTTTTAAGTATACAATTCAGTGATATTTATAATGATGTGCTATCATCACCTCCACCAATTCCCAAATCTTTTTCATCACCCCAAAGAGAAATGCTGTATCCACTAAGCAATAAATGCCTATTCCCTCTTCGCCGATTCCTGATCCTCTAATCTACTTTCTGACTCTATATATTTCATATAAGTGGAATCATACAATATTTGTCCTTTTATGTCTGGCTCATCTCACTTGATAAAAATAATGTTTTCAAAGTTCATCCATGTTGTCACATGTATTAGAACTTCATTCCCTTTTATGGCTGAATAATATTCTATTGTATTTCGACCCCACATTTTGTCATCTGTTGATGGATATTTGGGTTGTTCCACCTTTTGGTGGTTGTGTAGAATGTTGCTATGAACACTATACAAATACCTGTTTGAGTCCCTGCCTTCAATTTTTTAGGGTATATACCTGAGATTGGAATTTCTGAGTCATATTGCAATTCTGTTTAACTTTTGAGGAATGACCAAACTGCTTTCCTCATTCAATCTTTTTTTTTTTAAAGATTTTAAAATTTATTTTCCCCCCTTCCCCTTCTCCTATCCTGTTTTTGCTGTCTCTGTTGTCTTTTCTTCTCATTTTCTCTCTCCTCTAGGATTCACCTCGATTCGATCCTGGAGACCTCTGATGGGGAGAGAGGTTCCCTATCAATTGCGCCACCTCAATTCCTGGTTTCTGCTGTGCTCCACCTTGACTGTCCTCTTGTCTCTCTTTTGATGCAATTACCATCTTGCTGCGTGACTCACTTGCATGGACACTGGCTCACCATGAGGGCACTTGTGTGTGCACTGGCTCACTATGCGGGGTTCCCTGTCAATTGCGCCACCTCAATTCCTGGTTTCTGCTGTGCTTCACCTTGACTGTCCCCTTGTCTCTCTTTTAATGTGTCATCATCTTGCTGCGTGACTCACTTGCACGGGACACTAGCTTACCATGCAGGCACTTGTACAGGCAGTGGCTTGCTGCATAGGCATGCTTTCTCTTCTTTTTCACCAGAAGGCCCCAGGGATCGAACCCAGGTCCTCCCATATGGTAGGTGGAAGCTCTATCACTTGAGCCCCATCTGCTTCCCATTCAATCTCTTTTGATCTTTCTCAGCCCTCTGATGGTTCTGTTCTACCATCTCTTTACAGAAAAACCTCAGGAAGGAAGCTCAGCTCAGTGACTCTTTACCAAATAACTTCTAACTCTTTCAACTCTTTCTTCCATGGCCAAAGATGATCAGGAATTTATTTTTGTTCTAAGGATAAAAGCTGGTTTATCGAGCTGGTTTTCAGGTAGAAAACTCACAATCAGTCTCCAAGACCAAGCCATGGTAATAGCAGTGGCATTGAACTCAGGCATTTGGATTCCGTTTGAAACAAGTCACAGAATGTAATGTTAAGGGGCCAACACCGAGATAGGGTTATTTATTTATTAATATCTATCCTTGTCTGTGTTTCAAACACTGTCTAGCAAACATTTTCTTTCTCTCTTCTTTATTATAACTCTTGCCCAGTAATGTTAGTTTTTTTTAAACCACAGTCTTTAAGGGGAAAGACTGGAAGAAGAAAGGGGGAGAGAGAGGGAGTGGAGGACAAGGAGAAAAAAGGAAACAAGAAAGAAAGAAATATAATGACATCCTAAATCAAATTGTGACAAGCAAGAAGAAAATCTTAAGTTTGGAAGAAAACTAAAACTCAATTTAATGAATCAGTTATACCTAAAGATATCTGGAAGTTAGTAGACTCCTTCAGAATCCCCACTAATGTCAACCCACAAATACACAAACAGACTTCCAGATTAATTTAGGAGGATTTGACAATAATATAGAGTTAGCTATGTTCTGAGAAATCAATAAAGATACTGAAAAGGAAGAAATGGATGGATGGGTTTAAATTTGGAATACTAATACTTGGTTTTGAAGAGGCTAAGAAAGACAGTTCTCACAAGAAACAAATGTTATGAGAAAGAGAAGATCTTGATACAGAATTAATTTAAAACTCAACCTGCAATTAACTTAGGCTGATTTTATATAAAGTTGCATAGAGAGGACAGAGTTTAAATTAGTTATTCTATGAAAAGTATAGGCATAATATAAAAGAAGAATGTGAACACTTTTCTAGTCTCTTACAGAGCGTAAAGTACTTCCCAGACATGACCTGAGATGTCCTCACCACACTACTATTAAAAAAAAACAGGATTCTTGGGGACAAAACACTTGGCTCTGTATCCTCATCTACCACTTATAGCCATGACAACTTGGGCAGCCAATTAACCATTTTCACAGGAGAAGAAACCAGGGCAGGTCTGAGAAATCTTCTCTTTGGGCTGGGAAGTGAGTACTTATATGAATGTGTCCTAGAGTAAAGATACAGGACATCTTTGACATTCATAAGGTCCCAAAGTTGCACTGCTTGGCTCTAGAGCATTCTAATACACCTGCTCACCTATATAAATGCAATGTATGTGACGGTTATGGGTTGCATTGTTTCTCTCCAAAAGAAACACTTAAGTCTTAACTCCTGGTCCTGTGAATGTGACCTTATTGGGAAATAGCGTCTTTGAAGATGTTATTCATTAAGATAAAGCCATACTCAATTAGGGTGGGCCCTAACGCAATAGGATTGGGGTCCTTATAGGAAGAAGGAATTGGATACAGATATCTATATTTGGAAGAATGCCATGTGATGACAGGTAGAGATTGAAGCCCAAGGATTGCCAGCAAACCACTAGAAACTAGGAAGAGGCAAGGAAGAATTCTTCCCCATAGATTTCAGGCTTCCAGTCTCGAGAACTGTGAAACAATAACCTTCTGATGTTTGAAGCCACAAAGTTTGTGATGCTTGGTTACAGCAGCTCAAGCAAAGTAAGACAGTGACTCATAACAAAGTTTACTCTTCCAGGGATGAATAAAAGGAAAGAGCTTATAAAGGCATCAGCCTTTACCTAGTTAGCCAGTTCTTTTAATCTGAAAAAGTTATGTAGAAGATGCTTGGAGGTCATGTTTTGAAGTTAAATATACTCCACTAAGCACAGGAAATGGTCAAAAGTAAAATTCTCCCTAATAGTACATTTTTATCCTCTGAGATCACATTCTTCTTCTTCATTTCCTCCTGTCAATGCTTGCATTTTTACCTTGTCAATCATTCTTTCTCACTTCTACTCTAACTCACTTGCTGCTCCTGGCAGCCTGGTCTCCTCACCCACTATTACATGCTAATTCCTACTTCCAGAACCTTTGCTTATGCTGATGGATTTGCCTACTTAGAATATCCTCATTGTTCTTGTCTCTTATCTATACCTGCCCTTTGTTTGAAGCTATCAGGCTGAAGTTTCATCTCCTCTTTGACATCTTTGATAGCTCCAGTCCCCACTCATTTCTCCTCTGAAATCCTATAGGGTTCAGAGTTAGTGCCACACAGTTTAGTGCATCACTATTCTCCAATTCTTTTCCCAGCTAAGCTGAAGGAAGATACCGGAGTCTTTATGAAGTTGAACTATTTGCTGTAGATAAAAAGCAGAAAAATATAACACATACAGAACTGAGAAGACAGCCACTGTCTTGAAAATTTACCAGTGCTCACACTACCAGTTACCCACCAAAGTGATGCTATAGCCACTTCTTATCATTTGGTGGATTATTCATCATATTTTCTCTAATTCCCCATTTGACTTTGTCTTGCCATAAGCAACGTTTCTTGGCTATTCCCCACTCAACAGCCAATTAGTGGGAAACAGATGTAGTTCAACCAATTGCACTCCCCCCTACCATGTAGGAGGTCCAGGGTTTGATGCCCAGGGCCTCCTGGTGAGGGCAAGCTGGCCCATGTGGTGAGCTGGACCATGCGGAGTGCTGGCCTGTTGTGGTGCCGTCCAGTGGCTCCACTCCCGAAGAGGTAAGGATGAACAGAGCAAGACAACACACAGTAACCACTCTGGAGACGCAGGCTGGTAGCGCAGGTCTGGTTTCCTGAGGAAATGCAACAGCTTTTATGGGCATCTAAGGGGAAGTTAGGTGGTGTGCAAGTACCTGATTGGTTATGCTAATTCAACGAGGCTGGTTGGCTCATGGGATCTTGTTGCTGAGGACCAGGGAAGAAACGGGAGTGGCTTACAGTTGTTTACTGCGAGGCTCGGCACCATCTTTAAAGAGTGGCGCCTGCAGCTCACTCACAATTCCCCTATTTTTGTTTTTTAAGAAGCATTAGGCAGTGGTTGAATGAGCACCAAGGTGACTGTGCCTGTCTTAGGTTGTCTCCCTCTGGAGATCTTACCCATCACTGACTACCAGTCAAGCGCACTGGTGGTACTCTTTAGTTGCACATGTTGCGCAGCACCGCGAGACTGAAAATATTTGTGGCATGCTGCAGAACTTCTTCATTGTCCTCTTTTGTGTCCAGAGTGTTTACCATAGCCTGCTGTATAAGAACTAAATTTTTTACATCCTTCCAGAGGTACTGCACTTTGCGATACATGCACTTCAGGATGCAAAGACAGAGCAGAAACAATGCTCCAACACTGGCCCACACTGGAATGCCACCCCATGCAGGAGTGCCCCCCTGTGTGGGAATGCCACCCAGCATGGGAAAACTCCCCCATGTAGGAGTGCTGGCTGACGCCGAGAGCTGGCGCAGCAAGATGATGCAACAAGAGACACACAGGAGAGAAAATAAGAAGATGCAGCAGCACAGAGAGTTGAGGTGGCGCAAGACAGTAAATTGCCTCTCTCCCACTCTGGAAGTTCCCAGGATTGGTTCCAGGAACTGCCTAATGAGAGTACAAGCAGATATAGAAGAACACACAGTGAATGGACACAGAGAGCAGGCAATGTGGGGAAGGGTTGGGGGTGGGGGGAGAAATAAATAAAATAAATCTTTAAAAAACCAAGAAAAAACCAATTAATGTATATTCAGGGAATGCAAACTAGAACACATATCAATCAAAGCAAATTCCAATGATAAAGGGGAGTCTTCTGGGGGGGAAAAGATCATTAATCAACCTCACACCAAAAACAAAGGACTTCTGTGTTATGCTGAGTTATACTTATTTGCATTATGGCTCTCACTGAGTACTTATTAGCATACCTAAGATAATTGAATGCAAGGACTTTTCCAAGTTATGGTAGATTTGCTAATCACATTCATCTTGAATCTTAATAATGCTGGGGTCATAGACTAGCTGGCTCATACAGAGTATGTGCAATTCATACCAAATAAGGGGAGAAGGGGGTATTGAAGAGAGAGCTGAGATACCACAAATGGAGATAAAGAGTTCAGACAACTTGGCAAGAACCCCAGATTGAGATTTGATTCTGATAACACATTGAAGGGAAAAGCACTGAACAAAAGTACAAAATGGGAAAAGAATAGTAGGAAGGCACTATGGTCAAGGAGGGGAAGGGGATGAAACAAGTGGAAACTTCCTGATATTAAATAAGGGGAAGCAGTAACTGTATGGCTAATTAAAGAGTAGAGCCATCTGCCAAGAAAGGTCATGTCAGGAACTCCCAGAGATGGGGTAATTTAGCAGCTGAAACCTTGGTATGGGAAGCTGATGCAGTCTCAGGGGTATCAACTGAGGGAAACAAGGAGAGGAGATGGCAGCACAAAATCACTACTAAGTCTAAAGCATCATTGACCAGATTTAATTTCAGGGTTTTAGTTTAAGGCAGATTCATCTGGCTATTGGTAGCTGCTGTTGGTCATCTACTCTTAGTGTGAAGAAAGAACCAGCAGTTCATAATGATAAAGTCCTGCCAAACATTGCAGGGGGCAAAAATGTGGAAGAGCTGCTTTCTCTTCTCCAGATATCACAATCCTGGGGGGATGGGTTAACACATTTAGACAGAATGAAATGCTGGGGTAGGCAGTAGACCTTAGTGAGTTCAGAGCATGGAGTTTGGAAATGGGAATTCTTTTCTACCATTTCTGAATTATATGATATTATACAAATTATTTAATTTCCCTCAGTTTATTCATCTGTGAAATAGAGATAAAAGTATCTGTGACAGGGAAGCAGTTTGGCCCAATGGATAGGGCATCCACCTACCACATGGGAGGTCCAAGGTTCAAACCCAGGGCCTCCTGACCTATTTGGTGAGCTGGTCCACGTGCAGTGCTGATACGCGCGAGGAGTGCACCCCGTAGGGAGAGCCACCGAGCATGAAAAAGTTGCAGCCTGCCCAGGAATGACACCACACACACAGAGAGCTAACACAGCAATATGATGCAACAAAAAAATGAGACACAAATTCCGGGTGCCACTGACAAGAATACAAGCGGACACAGAAGAACACACATAGCGAATGGACAGAGAGAGCAGACAAGTGGCGGGGGGGGGGGGGGGGGTGTAGTGGGGAAGGGGAGAGAAATAAATCTTTAAAAAAATTCTGCGACATTAGATTATCAGAAAAATCAAAGAAGATACAGCAAATAGCACAGTGGCATGGGGTAAACACTCAATAACTATTAACTATTATTAATCTCAAAGCAACATGGGGTAAATTTTTGATAAAAAAGTTTTTTACTTAGGGAATGGAGATATCACATCTCAAGGAGCTGGGGTGGGTAGGGAAAGGAGATGGCATCTAAACAAGGCCCTGAAGTCCAGAATTAGGACTTCCTTCAAGGAAGTAAAAGGCAGGGACCTGCGTGAGCAGTGGTGTGGAGGCCAGAAAATGCTAGTATGCATTTGGAACAGTGAACACCAGTCTGGCCATGTGGGAGAGAGCTGTATAAAAGGAGAAGAGCTGGGATTCTGGTGGTGGGGCACAGTGGAAGGCTGAGGAGGTGGGGCTTTATGGTGCGTCTCTGAATGTTGGAGTGACATGATTGAAATGGCACTGCATTTTAGCAGCCTTTGCAGTAGGAATGGGGTTAAGGGCCTAAGTCAAGGTTGTGGCAATGGGAATGGAGAGGAAAGGAGCAGAATTGAGATTGTTCAGGAAGAACTTATCTTATCCCGTGACTGGATGTGGGGAGGTGGGGAGTAAGTCAAAGGCTGTGGGCTTGGGCAACAGGAAGCTGGTTGCACCATGGACAGAAGCAGGGACTTGTTAGTGACCTGGATTGGAGAAAGGGAAAGAATGGATTTGGATTTAGACTTGCTGGATTTGAGGTAGCACCTGGATAATGAGAAGGAACTGAACCCCAAGTCAAAAAAGGGAAAGGATATAGACTGGAGAGACTGATGGTGCCAAAGTAAACCTTGTCTAGTTTATATTTAGCCCTGGGATGGCTACCAGGGAGCAATGGAAAAAGAACAGTTCTGACCCTACCTCTCATCATGGGCTGCTTCTCTGGAAGGAGTTTGGTCAGCTCACTGATGATCACCTGGCCCACCCCATCCCAGGTAAGGCAGAGAAGTAGATACATAAGGGACTGATTAGCATCTGAGAACAGACTGCCCAATGCCATACAACCCTGGTGATGATATATACAGACCCAATACAATGAATGACATTTCCTGATTAATCCTGGTTACCTCTGGGCTAATGAGACACCCACTTTGGCTGCTCCAATGCTGCAAACCTGAGAGTATATTAGTCTATTTTTATTTATTTATTTTCTGAAGTAGACATCATAGTATCAGGGACATCTTTCTCGGAAGATCGTGATCTTGTGATATTCAAAATGATCACAAGTTTGAACTCACCACAGAACATAAGTGATAAGGTGCTTCTTGTTAAAAAAAAAAACCCCTATTTGATGTTGTCTTATTCTTCTCCTCTTTCTTAATAAGAAAAAGTGAGGTACTGACCAATGTGCTGAGGCCAGGGCATGGTTCTCATATCACTGGTGATCCTGGTACCTGTGGCCTGGGATCATCCTAGGAGGGACCCTGTAGTAGGTTAAGCAAATCTCTGAAGGATTTAAAACCATGTTCAGATGTGTCAGGTGGAAAGGTCACTCCGGTAGCCGTGGGGTGGATGGTCTAACATGGAGCTGTGTCAGCAACATGGCCAAATGATGAGCTAATTTATTCTGCAGAGCTTCCATGGCAGGTCCCCTAAGCTACCACCAAAACACCAGCTTGACTGCTGTTCACAAAAGTTAAATTAGCATACAAGATTTTTGTCTGCTTGGAGCACATGGAATAGAGTGCTTTTCTTCAGGGAAACTCCCTAGTTATATGGCTGCACGTTGTTCATGTCAACATAACCTTGGAAATACTTTTTTCCCCACATCTCATGGGCCTGTCTTATCAGACTATGACTCATTTTAAATCCAATGTATTTGGTCACTGTTTCCTACTCTGAAAGCACTGAACAGGGTGGGGAAGTTTCCTCAGGAGGGGACTTATGGCCAAATCATGTGGATAGTCACAACTGATTGTAGGATTCCTCGAAGTCTAGATAGTGAGTTTGCAAGGACACTCCATCTTGAGTTCCTGCCCACCTCCCTCCCCTACAGGGGCACACAATGCCTGGCAACCTCAGACATCAGCATGTGTCTACTGAACTGAGCTGTAGGGGAATTCTTTCTGAGCCTGAAAACTCACTCACCTTCAATACTTAGTGCTTAATGTCACTCCATTCACTCAACGCTGACTTAACAAGGAGCTCTAATCTGGGCATTCCCAAAGAAACATGTTCTTGAACCCTGCTCCTGTGTGGAAGGATGTGACGGACTCCCAAGTGGCCCTTCGGCTTTAGGATGGTTGGACATGATAAATAATGCTTACAACATTTTGGAAGAAGCTGAAGAAAGCTGAGGTTTGAACTCCCAGGAGATGCTGGGAGGATGCTATAATGGGGCTAATCCTGCTGTTCCTTGTTCACACAGACAACCT
Source organism: Dasypus novemcinctus (assembly GCF_030445035.2). Lineage (NCBI taxonomy): Eukaryota > Metazoa > Chordata > Mammalia > Cingulata > Dasypodidae > Dasypus > Dasypus novemcinctus. The sequence goes on along the minus strand of NC_080673.1, from coordinate 150,614,992 downwards.
GACACCAGGGAACTTAACTCCCTGTGTCTTTAGTAGAAGAGACCTGACTGACCCCCCGTTCTTCAGGCGCCCTGGATAACTTGATAGCTCTTAGCGCCACTCTTTGACCAAGGAAGAGATTTACACTGTGGGAAATCCCAGCAAATCGTTGTGGTCAGGCTGATGGTTCTGGAAGCAGCCGAGGGATTTGGCAGTGCAGATAGTATCACCCACTCAGACTAGAAGTTACCAAACGGAGATTTGTTTAGTCTCTGGAAGGTTTTGTGGATTGGCAACAATTACCTGGAAGGGAACACATAAAGTCGTGTCTGAAATAAAGACAGCTAAATAAACACACAGAGCCCACAGGAAGGCTCTAGTCATGTGGGAAGTATTCTGTCCTGCAGGAATTTATCCAGTGGTTGCCAACCTTGGCTGGACATTGGACTCACCTGGGAACGTTTAAAAATAATACCCACTCCTAGACCCCACTCCCTGAGTTCTCCTTGATCTGGTGTGGGTAGAGCCACTCAATTAAAACATGGCTTCAGGGCGCAAGATACTTAGATGATGAGGAAGCAAGTTAAAATGGGAAGAGAGAAAGACAGATTTGAAGGAGAAATGTTTCCAGGTCTTTTTAGAGACTGAGAGGCAAATACTTAAGAATCTTTTAAGAAGAGAGAAAACTCCTGTGAGCTGGCTCTCAGTGAAGTGACTAGAAACCCGACAACCACCCACCACCACCACCACCACACTTCCTTCTTATTTTAACCATATGGGGGGTGATGAGCAGTATCTTATTTCCTTTGTCAGAAGCTCTCAGAACTGTTTTCCATTCTTTACAAAATAGATTCCTACCCTCAACCCCACTCCTGCCCCTTTTTTGCCCTTAACTGTATTGTCCAGAGATGGGGCTTTGTGTCCTGAATTTGTTGGTTGTACTAAAAATCCTAATAAATTGGGATTCTCCCTTTACTCATTTATTGCCAGGTTTCTTCTCTGTTGAGACCCTTTCGATTTGGCTTCCAGAGGGCAAGGAGTAGGATGAAATAAAAAGGATCTAAGTATGAGCAAATAGCCTCTTTAGAGGTCTGTGAAACAAAGCACAAGCTGTGCTGGGCCACTCGGTTCTTGCACTTGGTGATGTTTTTACCCCCCCGTTTTCACTGAGAACGTTCATGGTTACAGCTGCTGTGGCTGCCTTGGCAGGCCATCCCAGACATTAATCAGACACACAGAACTGGACTTCCCTGTTTTTTTTCAGTGTTTTATCCTTTTTCAGCTTGTGCCCTCCAGTTATTTTCTGTATTCTTTTATGATGTCCATAGACTCTGAAAGCACTTAGTTATTTACCCCAAGTCACATCCTTTGTTTATGTACTCTTTGCTGATTGCTCTCAGATTTTCTCAGGCTTCCCAATAGGATTTTTTGTTTCTTCTGCCATTTTCTAGTACTACCTTGAAGGCTTACACTGGCACAGAATACTCCTCTCACCCTGTGGGCTGATTCTTGTATGTGTGACTTTGTGTGCTATTGTGTACCTGCTTTGTGTACCATCATGAACTTAACCTATGTTCCAGTTCAACTACAGGACATGTCAATAAGTGCTGAGAGGAAATTTACATCATAGAAGGTTCTAGATGTGAGCACAGTGAACAAATTAGGTTTGGAAGAGCTAGATGTTCAATGAGGCTCAGAAGTATCAAACATCACAACTCTGAAAATCAGGTATGTCTCTCTGATCACAGGACAGGAGGATCCACCTACTGGGAACTGGAAGACTTTGAATAAGGATTTTGTACTTTGTAAAGCCACATTTGCTTGTTTTGGGCTGGCAACAACCTGGAGCCTACACTGTTGGCTATGAGTAATGAGAATGGAACCAGGTAAAATAAAGATATGCTAACCCACAGGGGGCATGGTTACCCTTCTTCTAGGGGCACAGACACACATTGCTACTTACTGCTATTTATAGGACCAGAAATCTTTGCTTTGGCAGTGGTAATTTTTCTGTAATGAATGTTGCTTTTTTTTTGGGAGTTGTTCTCTTTTAAGTTGTTAATTCCTTTTACAATGCAAGAAGAAACAAGGGAAGGGTTTTTGTGGTTTCAATAGTAGATTGGCTTTTTACATGAGGATACTGCATCTTCACAAGGTCTAGAAGCAACTACATGCCAAGTGTCCTAAAGGTGAGGTGGGCATCCAGGAAGAAAGAGGCTAGCGACCGTTGTAGAACCATCCTTTCCCTTTGAAGGTTTTGCTTCTAAAGCAGCCATCGGCTCCAGCCTTGGCTTTTGTTTTAGTAAAGGAAAACAATTTCCTCATAAAACAGCTGGGATTTTAGATTTGGCACCTCTTTTGAGCACCCATACATAAAAGTAGGAAACTCATTCTTTACAGACTTGGGGAAGAAAATGTGCTGAATATTCCTGAAATTGGCCATGAAGTGCAGTCTATGGCTTCCCAGTCCTTACTTTCTGGGTACATTCTCAGGGAATCTTGTTAGTAAAATGTTTGACCCCTTCAGTTATCTGAAAGCTTCAACAGACCTCTGAGCTTGTCTAAGATACTGGTGAACAAAGGGGTAAGGGGAAAAGTAATCTAGGCATATCTATTCCATGGAAAAGGATTATGGCCTCTGAGCCTGTGAATCAGTTGAAGTGACACTTGAGAAGAAAATTCAAAAGTAAACTCAAATAGAGAAAATAAGAACAAGACCCCTGGGACAAGTATGACGTTGGCTCATCTTGCAAACGGTCTCCAGCCAAATCTCCACCCACGTGTATCTCTGGGAGCTTGGCCTTTGTGAAGACCAGAGGGTCATGATCACTGGAGCTAAGAGAATGATTGAGCCCATTTACAGACAGTGCTTGGATAAATTTTTTTTCACAGACCAAGAAGCATTGTAACATACATAATAATCGTGAGGAATAGCAACTCCGTAAGTATTCCATGGTGTCAGCACTGGATAGCTTTGCAACATGCCATGCAACATGTTCCCGATGCCATGCAACATGTTCAAAAGATGATTAAAGTAAGAACATATATTTCTGGTAAATACTGATTCTCAGGTGGAAAATTGGGTTGGCCAGAGGTTCAGTTCCTAATAATTAATTTAGGGATATCAAAAGAAAAATATCATCTAGTTATCAATCAACTTTAATAACCATCCTTATAATTAGAGCACTAATTTCTACTATTGTTGAGTTTATTCTTAAAGGGAAAATTCCAATGGAAAATGGTATAAAAGTTGAAAAAGGGTGATGTAATATGACTAAATAATATTTCACCATTGTATGGCATAAGGAGTTAAAAACGTGGGGTGGATTAATTAATTTAGTTCCCTATGGACTAAGTGCTATGCTGGGCGACATAAGGAATTTGAAGATGATGGGATTGGACCCCTGCCCGAAGCAGGTTTACAATCCAGGAAATGTAGACAGAGGAGTATATAAGAAGTTATCATGCGGGTAGAGTGCAGCTGGATCTATGATATAAATATCAGAAATTTTCTTACTGAGTCAGAACAGAATTCATGGAAGAGGAAAAGGAATTTCAAAAGTTAAAAATGGTGGGTGGGGACATTCCAGGCAAGGATCTCAGCATGCTCAAGGAGGCAGGAAAGCTTGGAGAGTCTGTGGGGGGTGCGGGTGGGGGGTGTGGGCGGTGGGGAGGAACGGAAATAATACCTTATGCTGGATTTGGGCTTTAAACCCCACAGTTTTTATAGCCATGACTTCATTTTGATTTTCCCAATAATCTTGGGAGCTAAGCTAGCTGATTTACTGGTAAAGAAACTGAGGTTCAGTGATGTGCAGAGTCTTGCTCATGGCATCACAGATGGGGGGTGGTGTGGCCAGGACTTGAGTTTTCCCAGTCCAAGCCCAGAGCCCTTCCCCAGCTACTGTGAGCCTCTCTATGTGATCCGATGTGGCTAAAGTGGTCTGTCTTGTTTTGTTGGGAGGTAAGACGTTTGGGGAAAAGGAAGCAGTATCTTGAGAACTGGAGGCCAGACTAGATTGCAGAGGTTTTCAATGTCAAGCCAAAGACATTTGTTATGTCTGGAAGGTGGTATCAAAATAAAAAGAACAGCAGAACAAAAATATTATAATATTTTAGAGAAAGAGTCACACACATAAACAGGGGGTCGTGGTTAACCATTCATACCTGAAATATTTCAGAGGAGTTGTGTGACTGGTTCTGGGTCAGTGGTTTGGATTTGCAATCCCAAATAGGTGAGAATTATCCTCCTATGGAATCTGGGGTGGATGTTAACCCTACTGGGGTCATTTGGCTAGAGTTTTACCCACATACTTAAAATCAGTCAATCTGGGCACTAATGTTTTCAATTAATGTTTAATATGAAAATCAGTATTTAAAAATATGCTTTGTGTTCTGTCTCCAAAATCATTAAGAAGATCAAACATTCTTAGACATTACCTTATACGGCAGGAATTCTATGAAAACTTTAAAAGCCAACGTTAACACTCAGCAATCATTCCTGGTCAGAATCAAGCAATCCAGAGGGAAGTGAAAATGTTTTCTCTCTGGGATAGGGTAAGTTTTAGATTTCTATCTTCAACTTTAGAAAATTGTACCACTTCCAGAAAAGAGATGAGGGAGGGTCCTAAATGAATACATTTACTAAAATATAAAACCTAGGAAAAATAAGATCTGGCCTGTAGCATCTTCCTGGTCTCATCTCTTGCCACTTCCCTCCTGAACTCTGAGCTCCAGCCATGATGAACTTCTTGGGGTTCCTTGAATGTGTCCTACTCTCCCTGGTTCCTGGCCTTTGCACATACTTTCTGTTGTGCTGGAATATTTCCCCCATTTCCCACCTCTCTCCACTTCTACATGATTAGCTCCCAGATATCTTTTAGGGCCATCTTCCCATGCCCCCTATTTGGACTGTGGGTTCCCTTCTCCTTCTTGCATGACCCTCTATATCAGGGGTTCTTATCCTTTTTTGTCCCACGGACCCCTTTGCCAGTCAGGTGAAAACCATGGACCCCTTACTAAGTCTGCACTATACTATGTATTATTTAATAAATATATCATACCTGCACCATCACATCCCCACAAGAATAATGTTTTTTGAATTTCAATTCAAGCTCACTGACCACCTGTTAAGAACCCCTGCTCTATAGGCACAGCATTTTCACTCTGCATTGTAATTGTCTGCATACCCCATTAGATGGTGGGCTCAATACTGGTAAGGACCAGCCAATTTATACTATCTAGTTCTTTTCATGTCACAACGTCTAGCATTGGGTAGGTGCTTAATAAACTGCTGAGTTGTTGAGTGAATCAGCGTCACTAGTTTTATTCTGGAGTTTGTACAAGAGCAAGCTTTAGTATTTGGGAAAGATTAAAGTGCAGAGATTTTGCTTCACTGAGTCCTATTTAAAAGTTAGTCCTTAGTTGTTCTTACCTACAAAAGGTCGATGTTTAGGTTTGCCCTTCTTATATTCCTGACTCAGCTATTCAGCTAGAGCAATAAAATGGCCAGAATTGCTGATTCTATAATTTTACACTTATACTAACATAGATCATATATTAAAAATCTATAAAAAGTAGCAACTCCATTTAAAAGGTTAGCTAAAACCCAGAGACAAAAGGGATGGGCCCCATAGCAAAAAATGTTCCCATATTTGTCAATTTATGAGATTTCAAAACCAGAGGCCATGGGTCAGACTTTGATGGGAAGAACCAAAGTGAAGTTTGGGCAGCTATTTAAAAGTGCAAAAGTGCAAGTCTGTGTTGACAAGCAGTAATATTATATTGGAAAAGATGGATTTTAAAGAAAGAACTGGCAAAGCATAAGCCCCAGTTATACAAGGACGTTAAAAATGTTTTTATGAGGTCATGTGAAAAATGTCAGCTTAAAATCTGTTTCCTAACATGAAAGAAGAATCGCTGATTTCGCAATGTAGAGGAAAAGCACCCGCTAAGGGGCAGGCCCTTTCTGGTAGAATGGGTGACAAGAGTGTGTAGCGATTCTCTTCTTGTGTTTGGTAAATAAATTCTTCCCTATTAAAACGTTCATATTCATAAATTATCATACAGCCAACGGCGTTTAGATTGAGAAGGACCCTAAGACCCATCTTGTCCAAATTCTCATTTTAAAGATGAGGTTAAACATTTATCTAAGTTTATTCTTAGATGATGGCAGAAAAGGAACTAGAACTATAGGAATTCGTTTTTATTTGGTCTCGTTGCACGTTATTAAAAACACAGCAAAAAACAGTATCTTTCCTCAGTCAGTTGGCCACTATTTAAACAGTGAGATGCTGGGAGCTGAGAAAGGCCATTAACCATGCACAGCTCCATTTCCTAGGCAGGTGGTCAGCAGACAGTTTAGTTATGGGAATATTTCCAATTTGCACGAGTGGAATATGTACAAATAAGATAAAGCTGGCTCCAGGAAAGTAATTTTCCCAGCTCGCCTGAGCCTGGGATTTGGAAAGCTGCAGCCTGCTCTGGAATTCTGGAACCTCACAAATGATCCTGGGTAGAACTCACCACATGACCTCGGCCCACGCATGGCAGCTCGTCAAGGTTCCAGGGCTGGCTGGCCCACAGGCTACGGCTGGATAGAAAAACAAAGGAAAAAAACCCTCCCACAATGCACTCACATAAGCAAAAACTATCTTCCTGTGTTCTCTGCCAAGAGACTTGGAGCAAAAGAGATAAGTTTGGGACTCTGATTCATCCATCAGACAAATAAAATCAGTCTATGGAGGTCAGGGGGGCAATTTATGAAGTAAACAAAAGTTCAGTTTTTTAAAGGGGGCTGTAAAGAGAATACAGATGCCATCCTGGAAATCTAATTTCACAGTGAGGAGAGAAAAGGGCTTACTCTTAAAGCATGGGGTTTTGAAAATGCCAGCAGAAGAATACATCCTGAGGGGCAACTCCAGTGGCAAAGAGCACTACTTGCTAGGCCTCCTCCCACTTTGAAAAGCACAGAAAAGTGCAGTTTAGGGTTCTGAGCCAGCTCCCAGCTGAGCTGAAGGAGGACCATCTCTAGTGGGGAAGGGCCTGATGGCACTGTTCAATTTCAGCAACACCAAATGAGGTCTGGTTGGTGAAACGTTAGGACATACTTCCTCTAGGAGTGCCAAGCTCCTGGGCTGGCCTGGGACATCTACCCTTGGCCCCCGGCCAAAGCCACTGCCCACTCTCTCAGTGACTTCTCCCTGCTTGTTTTCTCTCTCTGCTCCGCACTCACGACTCCCAGATGACTCTTAGGTTTGGTTGACTAGTTGTTCCTCTGGTTCTCTCTCCACATCCTCTCCTTCTCCTTTCTACCCCAGCTCAAAGAGTGTAGGTACAATACTCAGGGGAGGAGGGCAAAACAGATGCCTCTGAAGACTGAGATAAGCAATGAGCTACTGCACAGATAAGGGGAGCCTAGCATATACATCAGTGATGGCAGAGAAAAAGAAGACTGAAACACTTAACTCTTCAGTAGTATATGAATGTGGAAATTGAATTAGATGCCCCAGAAAAAGACATGTTCTTAATCTTAATTTGTTCCTGTGGGTATGAACCCATTGTAAATAGGACCGTTTGAGGATGATTTTAGTTAAGGTGTGGGCCAACTAAATGAGGTTGGTCCTTAATTCTAGTACTGGAGGCTTTATGAAGACAAGGCCCCTGGAAGAGCAGATGCTGGAAGTCAACAGAACCCCAACGAGAAAGAAGCCACCACCATGTGCATTATCATGTGATGGAAAGGCCAAGGACCTCAATATCACTGGCACCCAGCCCCAGAATCTCAGTCTTGTAGGAGAAAGTATCACCTTGCCAATGTCTCAATTTTGGACTTCTAGACTCAAAACCAGGAGCCAATAAATTCCCATTGTCTAAACCAATCTACTTAGTGGTATTTCTGATTTCAGCAGAGAAGCTAAGACAGTGAAAAATACACAGATAGCAAGATTCTGCTACATCATTTTTCACAGAAAGAAGTGAAAAGGAATCAAAAGAGGTGAAGTGGAACGTGAAGGATTGACTTTTCAGAGTACAGGTACATAATCATCATTGTCATGTAATGAACTGGGAATGGGATTAGTTGGAGGCACTGAGGGAAGGACATTATATTTTATTTTAAAACATAAAGTAATGCTTTCGAAGTTGACTGATACCCAGAGCATACCTTCTCTTAGTTTGTTCCTCAACTTGCTACTTTTTACATCAAACTTCTGCAAAGCTTTTCAATTGCCATTCTCAGATACTGGCCCCGTCTGAAGGACATAAGAGAAAAGCCGAAGCTACCAGGCAGTCTTTCAGGCCAGGACTCAGAGAAATGTTTGGAGCCCCTTACCCAGGCATTAGGAAGAGGGTCCTTGGTGGGCAAGTGAACTTCTGGGCTGGCTTCCAGCAGGTCTACCACACCTAGGCCTTCCTCTAGGCACACTGCCAGGAGTCAGGATGAAGGAGACCATTATGTTCTCCCCCGGCATTGTTTTCAGACAGAATCTCACCTTGACTTGCCCAGTGGGGAAACTCAAATAGGTACAGAGGTTTGACTGCCCATGTAGGGCTCTGGGACCTTTTGTGGGAATGGAGAGAGCAGAAGAGAAGAATAAAGACAGTAAATAAGCAGATGAAACTTGGGGAGCAGTCACAAGTAAGGCCACAGTGGGAACTTCCAATTATTGAGATTTCCCTTTCTCTAAGTTGTTTATACAGTCCCTCACAACAAACTCAAAATGTGAGGTTCTGCTGCAGGAGCCCTGTGGCACCGGGAGTTCTTAGATTTCCTATGGCACTCTTAGGTGAGTCTTTCTTTCTTCTAGAAGTTCGCCAAGAGAGAGGCATTTTTCCTTCAAAATGTTGAAAAGACTTTCTGTATTATGTTGTCTTACTAATTAATTTTATAAAGAGGAGGCTGGTTTAAATTAAAAATGAGAAACAAAGATATACTGATTTCATAATTGGCAGAGCTTCTTCTATTATTAAAGTTTTCTCTAACTTGCCCGTGGCCTCTCTCCCAGGTCTGTCTTATTATATTAACACAGATTTGGTATATCTATGCATTTCCATCATGGCTCACAAATTGAAAAAAGTATATTTTCTGCTGAAAATCACATTTAACAAATTCCTTTGGGAGCAGGAAAAAAATGCAAACTATTTAAAAAGATGAATTTGTGGGAGTTAGAAGTCAGCCCTGAGTCCCTCCTCTGTATGATCTTCCAGTTAAATGAGTGGGGCACCCCGGCCACGCTTATAGTAATGGAAGGTACCAATCTCTTACTGTGGGTCTGAACCTCCTTGAGACCATAATCGCTCTCCAGTCAAAACATGCAGCATGTAAAACCAAAAGCATAGAACAGAAAACCTTTGTTTTCTCTTCTGAATGTCTAAGACAACTCGAGCCAGCTCACAAATTGGAGGAAGTGGGTGATGAGCACAGAAGACAATGGCTCCTCAATTTTTCTATTTGATTCACATTGAGTAATCCTGAAAAACAAGTGTGATCACGCTCTGTATCAACAATGCACACATTTCAATGCATTGAGTAGTTTCTTGAGATAAAACTGCTAATTAAAAAGGCCAGTTTATTCGAGAAGCTTCATTTTACAGTACTTCTTATTTCTGCTCTAACTTTGAACACACTAACCCACCCGAGGTGAGCGAAGTCCCTAGGGGCCAATTGCATGTGGCCGCGGTGAAGCCTGGCAGGAGGAAGAGTGTGAAGAGGTATAACTTGCAGCATGAGTATATTTTGGCCCCAAAATGATGCCCATCAACACATTACACTAGGCCATATGACAGGCACTGTTTCTGGTATATTTGGAATATGAAACATGACTTTGGTATTTAAAAAGAACGCACCTCCTGCAGCAGCCTTTGGAAAGCCTCTCCTAGTCAAACACTACATTCCATGCTACCACGGAAGGCACACACTTCTCATCAGGTCAAGGAGAGTGCTGTATGTGTAAGGAGCGAAGGGTCAGCCAGCAGGAGGCCCACTTAAAGCCTCCACTTCTAGCACATCTGTTTCCCTTCCTCTTCTCTTCCGACAAAGGAACCTTTCAGTCTGGCCACTGCAGCTGGCTCTTGATCACTCAGGCTTGGACAAAGCAACCCCGGACCGCCAATGCGCCAATGTTCCAATACACGCACAAGAGAAGACGGCCTCTTTATTTTTGTTCCTGGGTGTCCGTGTGTGGGCAGGGATTCTAAGCAATGCCTACTGGGGTGTCAGGCCCACAGCCGCCGCACTCAGCTCAGCAGAGGACTTGGCCGGGGTCTGTATCAGAACAGGTCTCAGGGAGCCACACTGGTAGTGCTGGAGGATATCAGGGTATGTAGGAAAGCTGGTCCACACTGGCATTCAAAACTTTGGGTCTGCTTGGGACGGCTTGCCCTGAACAGTTTTTATTTCTGCTTTTCTATGAGGTTTGGGAACCCTGGCTGAACAAAGGTAGGTGGCCATGGAGAATGCCTCAGGACTGCCCAAGATTCCTAGGGTCTCTGGATCATGACGGTCAGACTAGCACAGGACTTTTCGGGTGGTCTCATAAGTTTCCATGAGCTTGCAGTAAGAGGCCAGGCTATGAGCTAGTGCAGGCGCCAATGCCACTATCACCATGACCACCTCCACTTCTTCCACCATCACTACCCATATCTGGAGAACTTCCTAAAATGGTTCTTCTCTTATTTGATCCTCCTGTGGAGTTGACCAGGCAGCTTTAAGGATCCCTGATGCACAGAGGTGAGGAAACTGGGGCTGGAGGATTTAGTAGCTTGCCTAAGCCCTAAGAGTAGATAACCTAGTAACTTGCCCAGCAATGGATAGCTATCACACAGTGGCTATTGTGCTGTGAGCATGCAAGTCCCCACCCCTGCTTTCCTCTTTGGAAAATGTGTTACTGTTCCTGAACAAAACCATTTTATTGCTTCTTCTCCTTTCTTCCCCTCCCTTATCTGCCTCTGAAGGTGTTAAAAAGCAAAAGTAAGCCATAACAGGCATCTTGGTTTGGCTTTTAATCTAGGCAAATTTGAATGTTCTACATGTCATTCATTGATCTCTCTCTCTCATTATGTGAGGTACTTGGAATTTACTCTCCAGCCTTAATTCTTCAGGGGTTTAATTCATGCTTGTTGGCCAAAACTCTCATTCCTTTTCCTCTAACTCTTAAAGTTGGAGGGAGACCTTTTTACTTATACCTTTCTAATAATTGAGCCCTATTTTTAAACATCTTTTCAGATAAACTGGATATTTCGTTTTTTGATGAAAAAAAAAAAAGATACAGTTTCCAAATAATAAAAAAAGTCACCAGCTTCCAAGGATTGTCATGTTTCAGAAACTTAAATTTTACTTTATTCAGCATATCCGTGTTAAAACAATACACCATTAAAAACTTTGAATATACTAGGAGCCTTTGGCAAGAGTCAAATTTTGTATGAGAGATAATAAAATTTAGTTGGAACAAGAAACAGTGTCATGTGAGGAAATCTGTGCCTACTGGACCCTTGACTGATGACATTTGAAAGCCCAGGCTTTGTAAAGGGAATCTTACTATAAAAATAAGCAATCCTATTACTCAGAGCCTTTTCTGCACACCATAGCTTTGAAGGAATTTGAAGGTTTGCAAATTCAAAGTGGAAAATTAAAAATCCACAAACAAGACTTGAATCCACTTATTCATGGTAAAATGAATTTAGCTTTGAAAAGTCTGTGCTCATTAGGATCATTTCAATGTAATCTGTGATCTGGTGTGAGGCTGCTTAACTAAACTTTGCCTGTTAAAGGAGACCCATTTCTAATATGAACTCTACTTCAAAAGACTTGTGAGATACACAGAGTATTAACTGAAGTGCATTTCTTTTTCAAGAATGTTCCATTGTTTTCTTTTTATTATTATTATTTCTTAATAAGTTTTTTCTTTTTTTTCTCCCAGGTTTAAGGGGTCTTTGCCTCCAAAATGCTTTCAAATCAAACTTGGGCCCTGCAGGAATGATCAAAGCTTTCCAATTCACAAAGGAATGTCCATTCCTGCTAGCTCAGGGAGGTTTCCTAACTAATGAACTAGAACACTGTCAGATGTCTGATTGCCAAGTAATATATTAAAGTGCTTTCCTAATGAGATTTCTGCAAGGTAACCATAAAAGATACACTAAGCTTCAGTGAAGCAAAAACATTTAAAAAATAACCAAAATGTCTTCAGGGAAGAGAAGAGTTCAAGGCAGCAACTAAAAAGCTACAGAGCACTGGACAAGTAGAAAAATATAGACCAAATAACTTCCTCATCTGAAAAAAGGGTGGACACACAAGCAGAGGATGGAACACTTTGGTCTTAAGGAACCACTTGAATAGCTGATGCTACCCTAATATGCATGCTTGTCTATTTACAACATGGATCTGTCATATACATAGCTATAAACATCCCCATCAAGAAAAGAAAGGATATCAATTTTTAGAACATATGCCTAAGACTTTGGGAATGGTATATAAAAATTGTAAATACCATGGACCTCTTTGTTGAAACTAGTACAATGAAAAATTCCTGCTCAAAATACAAATAGCAATGGTATGAAGCCTCTGCCATGGGCTACTAGGAAACAGTTTTTGGAAGTTCTTTCCTTGGTCCCACTCATCCCAGTGGCTTCTTCAGTTAACCATGCTGCTTAAATGAGGCTAAGAGGCTAAGAATCATCTTGATCTGCATTAGCATTAGGCTAATGCTTCAGTGTGTTCTGTATGGATCTAACTAGCCCTGAAGACCTGGGTCCAGTTCAAGAATTTAAGAGTGGAACTAGGGGAGCAGATGTGGCTCAAGCGGTTGAGTGCCTGCTTTCCACATGGGAGGTCAAGAGTTTGGTTCCTAGTGCCTCCTAAACAACAACAAAAACAAACAATAAGCAAAAGAAATGAAAGAAAAACAACTCAGGGGCGCCAATGTGGTTCAGTGGTTGAGCAATGGCTCCCCACATACGAGGTCCCAGGTTAAATCCCCGACTCTGGTACTCAAAAAAAAAAAGAGAACTGACACATTAGAAGATGGAAGATGGTGTGGGCCTGAAAAGCAACATAGCAGCTGATGTGGATGTTTAGTTTAAAAAGAAAAGCCTGGGATCGGGGAGCTACCTGTTAAATATCTTCTAATATCTGAAGGGATACCATGTCAAGGGATGAGAAGTTTTTTAGTTACTTCAAAGGGAAGCACTAAGATTGAAGAATCAGCACTCTATTTTTAGGTCAAGGAAACAAAGTGTCAGCAGTTAAAGATGCCCAATGGTAAACAGGCTTCCTTCGAACACTGTAGTGGGCATATGGGCAATGGCTGGGAGTTGTCAGGGATTCATTCTCTGCTTTATTCAAAATTCCAATGAAATCCAAGCACATGATGGATTGGTTATAAGGGGAGATTTAAAAATAATGTAATATTATAATTGCTTCTAAATAATTAACCTCTCTAATATTAGAAAATTCAAGATTAATAGGATTAACATATTTTTCAAGATTTGTTGCCCTGGATTTCTACAGAAGAAAAAAGCAGAATAATTAAATATCTGCTTCCATAAGAATATACCTACATTGTCATGTTGCTAACATAAACTCTGGATTCAGACAGATCTAGGTTCAAGTTTAGGTGGTGTTGGGTTAGTCATTTAACTTCTTGAGCCTCAGTTTTCTTATCTATAAAATGGGGTTATAACACTACCTGGGCCTTGTGGGATCACTGTGATTCCACATTGTCTGGGGCATAGTGAGTACTCAGTAAATGGCCAGTGTTGTTATGACTTTGAAATAATAATTTAAAAATGCAATAGGATTTGTCTCCATGGTTCAGGGGTAGTTTGGACTAGATAACGTTTATGATTCCTTCCAATCATATTCTATTATCCTATTCCATGTTATTTTTTTTTTCCTCTCTCACTCCTGTCCCCTGAGTGGCTGAGTAACAATAACAACTACAATGTCTACCCATCCACTGCTCACCAAAAAAAAGGGGACATTCAAGTGTGTAATAATTTAATTCTCTCAGCAACCCTGTGAAACAGGTGCTGTCTTCCATTTTAGAGAGGAGGAAACTAAGGCACATAACGGGTAAATAACTTGTCCAATATCACAAGGTTCATGAACGGTACAGCTGGGATTCAAAACTAGGCAATTTGGTTCCAGAACCCAGGCTCTTAACCACTCTTCCACATTCTCTCATGGGTAACCTAAAATTCTGTATCAGTGAACCAAATGAATTGTGATGTACTGGCAGAAGATCAAAAGTGGTAAAAGTCCCAGTGTTTACTCAATCTCCTTTTCTCAGTTTTCATTATGGTTCCTCTAGCTCTAAATTCTAGAAGCTCCATTTCTAATAATGGCTTCCTCTCAAACATCCCTTTACCCTTGATGAGCCAGAGATATAAATATGCATTTCCCATTCACTTGTGGGTGTAGAGCTTTTAAAATTGGGCTCTATCATGCTCCTCTGATCCTTTGATCCTCATGGAGACCAAGTTCATGGAGGGTTGGCTAATCCAGAGCCTACAAAGCCCCGAGCATGCTCAGGCATTAAAGAACTGCACTTGGATGACAAGGAGATTTCCCCAACAACAAAAAGTTGCTGATGAAGCTATTAGGGCTTGAGAGGGCCAGTTCCACCAGGTATCCCCACCCACCTGGGAGCTGCTGCCTGGCCAGTTCCCGCCTGTAGGGCTGATAATCCAACTGGCTCAATTCTCTGCCTCCTGCAGCGGTTGCTCATTTCTTCTTGTCCCAAAAGTTGTTCTCCAGCACTGATGATGAAAGCCTTCTATTGAGGGTGAGAAAAATGACCTTACTGTTCATGCGAATGGGGATCACTCATTCTATTTATAATAGAATTGCACACTTGTATTTGGCTCAACTCTGAGTATTCCTCTTTGCTGTCTCCTTGCTAACTACTATGGTTTCTTCAAGCAAGGTATATATATATTTTTTAAATTTCCTTGTGTTCATTAAAAAAATATGTTGCAGGTGATTCACTGCATTTTGTGTTGTTAAAATTCACATCCTGCTGTACTTCATTAGTAAAAGTCCCCCCCCTTCTTCACCTTTCAATACTGCTTGATGAGATGCAAATAGAACTATTTCAGTTTTCCAGCTGAACAGCTATGAAAAAAAAAAGAGCAGCGCCTTGCTATCTTGGTGTTACACATTAACACAGTCTTCTTTTTGCAGAGGTTCTTCAAGGTAAGCATACTTTAAAAAGTCAAATAAATGACAGAACAACTACCCTGGTACTCCAAGTCCAATGAAAATATTATGGTGTAGCCTTCAGGTGAATTTTGTACCAAAGCATCAGTCTTCAGGAATGTAATAGAAAATGAAATGCAAAGGGAAAGAAATTTCCTAATTTCTCCACTAAAACGATTTTTTGAAAAAAGAGCTCAAGGGAAAGAAAGCTAGCAAAGTCAAGTTCTATGTGAAGTTTCCCTAGGTATCTCCTGTCCAGCAATCTCTCCTCCACAAGCATTCAACAGTGCCTTGTCCTATCACTCAATGCTACTTGTCTCATTTATAGTAACACTTGTTATAATAAAATCACCACTACTCTTACTACTGCCTTTACCACTATTGATTGAGCTTACTATGTGCCAGGCCTTGAGCAGGGTCTTCGGGTATTCTCTTACAAGAATCCACTTATTAACCACATTTCACAAATGATCAATCAGGGCTCCAAGAGGTTAAATAATGAGCACAAAGTCACGGTGCTCATTAGTGGCAGGGCCAGGATTCAAGGGTAGGTTTGACTCTAGAGCTTTTATCTTGACCATGGTTCGCATTGTTTTCAGAGTTATGGCCCTTTCCATCCCCACAGAGCCTACCATAGGTGAGCATTTGAAAGAAAAAAAGAAAGAATGAATGAATGAATGACTATGTGAATGAATGAACCAGCAAATGTGTGTGTTTTCTGAAAATTATGTTTTCAAAAATTAAGTACTTTTTCACATCTAGGAAAGCACAAAATATGGAAATGCTATTTCAAATTGAGGTCACTTCTCCACCTGCCTAAAATTCAAAGGTGACACTAGTGCATTAGCCTCACATTGGTCCAAAGTGCTCCAGAGGCCATAGGAAAATGGCTGAAATATTTAAGCTGACATAGTCAAAAGAAATGATTTCAGACACATGAAGGGTTTTACTAAAGTTAACATCAAAACCTTTTCTGCCAATACTGAACACCCCCTTTTCCCACCTGCCTTCCCCCACAACACATGCCAGTCCAGGGATTGTGAGGAGACAAGCCAAATAGCCAATGGAAAGGAAAGTGCTAAAAAGCATTAGTTGGATCAGCATTCAGATGACACTGCCAATGAAAGCACTCTGGTTCACAGAAAATATCTGTCACTTTTCTTCCCTTGCCAAGGGGACCTGTATGCTGGCTCTCTGCTCTCAATCCATCCTCCCTTTCCTGGGCTAATGTTCCAGGAATTCCTATGGTGGGCTGAGGATGCTAAGAGGTGCCATCTGGTCTACCTCACCTTTCCTCTCCTGGTAGCCAAGGGACATTTCCTCTACAGAGTTTCCCCTTTTGTCAGCACAGGAAGTGAGGATCCCAACCTGGGTAGTTAAAGTGAGGTTTGAGTGGAGACCTTCAGGAGCATTCCTGGCCTCAAGATGGGGAAACTGTCCCTGACCCTCAGCTTATTTTTAAACTTGCTTCAAAATCATTTTGGAACTGTCTGTTCTTCACAGGTTCTTGTCCTCTTCTCTTTTGGCCCACGTCCAGCTATGGGATCTATGTATGAAAGCCTATTAGCGTATTAAAAATGACTGCTTTGTGGCTCTTAGAGAGTTGTACATAAAATATGGGAAAAGAATCCTGTTTTGTCTGTGATCATGAATAGTCTATGTGATTATAAAAGTTAAATTTAACTAAAAGCTACATTACAAAAAAAATGACTCCTGCTAAAATGCTTAAGAATTATGAAAGGAGGAAATTGATGTTTAGATTTATTCTCTTCTACCCCCTCCCACTTATACCAGAGACTGCATATTTCACCACCTCCCCCCAAAGGAAACATTCTTGACCTCGTGTAAATGTTTATCAGAAGTTGTCTGCCCTTGCAGAGTCTCTGAAGTCACATTCTTTATTAGTCACATCCTTCTTGGTGTGTGGTGTGAGTCTCCTATCAGGCCAGGAGGAATGCTTGGACCTCTTGCAAAAAACATTTGATGCTGGAAGCACCAGCGGCCACCTAGGGGTTTTCACTTAGCCCAAACACAAGCAGAAGCTGAGCAAAGAACTTGAGCTTCCTGATGGCTGCAGTGCTACAGTTTTGAAAATGTATGAAAAATCCATTTAGTGCCTAACCCTGTGAGGTCTTGATGTTAAAACAAAGCCTCACACAGTGCCTGGAACCAGAGAGGAAAAAGTGGAGGTTCCAGGTCCTCGTACAAGATGAGGGTCCACGGGGAGCTTTACCCTGGCTCTGAAACACTCCTACTTCAGGGCTGTAATCCAATCACTTTGTCTTCCTGGGCCTTTGATGTTGATAAATCAGTTTATACTTCAGATTTTATGTAAGTAGTATGCTTCCAACTGACTTTGGATCAATAGATTGAAGGCACTTTAGAATCAACTAGGTGATACTGGTGTGTCTCAAAAAGAAAGGTCTGAACAAGCAAAAGAAACTGCACTAGCCTGGCAGGTAGGAGAAGTGCCTTTTGGTAGTAGTTCTCATATGCATTTTCCTTAATTCACAGTTTTTTCATTTCTAAAATGGGAAGGTCAAAGCAGTCATCTATGATGTTCTTTTGAGGTCATGAATCATTTCTGATTCTTTGTTTCTAATACCTGAACTGGAGGAAGTATGTAGGCATAAGGTTCAGCCCAAGGGATATCAGTTAAAATAAGGAGGACTTTCTGTCAGTAAGTCTGAGTTGGGAAAGAATGCTATGGAATTTTTCTCTCTAGGCCATCCCAAATTGTGATATGAGAGAGCTCTTCTGGTACTGGTGTCTTTTTGAGCCGTCATGTTTGAAATCTCATATAGGATGATATAGGGAGTGGGCAGGGGAAGGTTAATGGTGAAATGAAATACAATCAGGGAATCACTCCAGATCCATGAGTCTATATTTTACATTTTAATTACCTTTTTGGTAATTAAAAGAAAGGAAAGAAAATGGTTCAACATTTGAGCAGTTTTTATCATGTTACATTGAGAATACCAATGGTGTAATGTAATGGAATACTTGGCCAGTATTTAAAAAAATACAAAATGTTTACTTTTATCCCACACTAACCCTGAATCCCCAATAACTTACATTAGCAAGTTATACATACATACAGCTTCTGTCATTTTTTTTTTTAATTAAAAATTTCAGATCGACTACTCAGCAAGTTGCCTTTTTTCAGTGAACAATCAGTATATCATATATTGATCTTTTTAGGCCAATACATATAGACCAAATACATTCTTTTTTAATAGCTGCAAAATAATCCATAATATGGGTGTACTGCTTTGTGGACATTCAGGATGTTTCAAATTTTTCTAAATAAACTATGATGCAATAAATATTCTTATTGTACACATGCCCTTATGTAGTAGTACTTTTGTTTCTGTAGCATAGGTTCCCAGAAATGAGACTGCTGGGTCAAAAAGCAGAACATTTAATTTTAAAAGACACTTTATGTGACTTTCAAAAAGGTTTTTAGAAATTCTTGTTCTTAGCAGCAGTATATGAGGGGGCTCATTTCCTCAGATTTCCCAGTAGTGGGGTTAGGAATTTTTAAAAAATAGGCCAAACTGAAGGGGGAAACACTGTATCTCATTGTCATTCTAGTATCTCTTTGTTGTTTTAGCTGCATTTATCTGATTATTTGTGAGATTGGGCAACTCTTCACATGATTTTTGGCCATTTGCAGTTGCTCTTTTTTACTGACTATAACTTCTGCTTGTTTTTTCTATTGGCTTATTTGTTTATCAATTTAGATGAGCTCTTGTTTATTACAGGTATTTACTCTTTGTCATATATTTTGCAAATAATTTCTCTATGGTGTCATTCACCTTTCAGTTTTGTTTATGGTATTCATTGTCATATATTAATAGTATGTAAGCTCTATGAGAAAAGTTCACTGCTATATCCCAGTTTCTAGAACAGTGCCCAGCACATAGAAGGTTCTCAAAGAAAACAATTACTTAATGAATGAATGAATATATAAGTTTATAATTTTTATATAGCCAAGTCTGTCAATCTTTTCCTTTATGGTTTCTGGATTATCTGAGTACCTCAATGTGACAGTCTGAAGTTTCTGAGTCCCAGAAAAGATCACGTTCTTGGAGCTAATCCATTCCTGTGGGTGTGGGACCTTTTGATTGGATCGAGTTCAGTTGGGGGCCTTTGATTGGAGCACTTCAGTGAGGTGTGACCCAGGGTGGGTCTCAGTCCTTTTGTTGGAGTCTTTTCTAAATGGGAGAAACATTCAGAGACGCACAGAGAAAGAGAGCTGCCATTTAACCCTGCCATATGAGAGAGGACTCTAGGACCATCTATAGCTACAGAAATACAGAGAAACTCCAAGAGGCTGAAAGAGAGGCCAGAGGCTGGAATCAGACAGAGCAGTCCAAAACAGAACTAGCCACAGGCCCAAAGGAGAGGGGAGAGGATGAGCAGGCTGCCATTATGTCATGACATGTGTTTGATTGCCAATAGCAAGCATCTTTAGATTGCCCACAGGTGCAATCCAGTGAGACAGAATCTCCTGATGATGCCTCGATTTGGACATTTTCACAGTCCTGGAACTGTAAGCTTTTACCCCAAAAAAATCCCCATTATAAAAGCCAATCCATTTCTGATACTTTGTGTTGGCAGCCTTTAGCAAACTAAACTACTCTATTTTACCTGTTTTATTTTATTTTTTTGTAACTTATCCTTTGATCCATCTTGAACTTGTATAATTTTTTTTTTTTCACTTATAGTCTTGATCCATTTTCAATTTGCTTTGTATACAGTGTGAAACAGGACAAACTGTTTGACCTTAAACTTTGGCCACCACCTTGTATGAAAATCATTACATAAAATGCAAATTCATTTTGGAATTTATTTTAGGGCATTTTATACACTAAAATACAAACACAGCTCACTCTACTGTTAATATGCTATTAAAATGTTTAATATTAACCGAAAAAAAATAAAGATGGAAAGTGCTTTATTGACAGTTTAATTTTGCTCAGACTTTTGTTCAGTTATATATAATCACTTTTATCTAATTATCAACCAACTCAGAGGCTGGATTATCAAGATTTCTACTGACACACACAGATGTTAAGTACATTGCTTGTCATCTCAATTCAAATGAAACTGCTGAATTGTATACAATTTATTTAATAGCACCATATCTTGGATTCCCAGAATAAATCACTCATATTTTGGTATTTAAAAAGACCTTATTAGCTAGGAAGGATGTGCTTTCACTAAAAAACAGTGAAGAAAAATATGAACATGGGACAGTACGCAATGAACCTGATACTATATGCAGCTGAACATTTTGAGGACACTCTCCAAGTTTAGACTTTATAATTCTGTAATATGTTTTGAGAAAAGCTAAGATTACTTTAAATGCAAATGCTTCCACTTTCTCCATGGTGTCATGGTGCCTTCCTAGTTGGAAGTGGTCACTTCTTCTGGACATGTTACACTCCGACATGGCACTGCTCACACATTGGCTTGCAAGGAAACCTAATTTGCCCCCACTATTCAATGCTTATTCTATTTTCTTGGCTTAAAAGCTGCTGTTAAAAGATTTGATCATAATTTAATTTTCCCCCTTATAAGTCACTTGCTCTTTTTACTCAGATGTCCAAAGGATTTTTTTTCTTTTCCTTACAGTGCAGTACATTTTACTAAAATATGACTTAGAGTCTGTCATTCTAGGTAGGCATCCTTAGGTAGATGGTCTGCTCTTTCAAAATGTAGTTTAAATATTTTTTTTGCATCTCAGGTAAGTTTTCTAAAATTATAGTTTTAGTATTTGTTCTGTTCTCTTGCTCTAGTTTCCTTTTCAGTAACTCCTATTCTCTATATGCTAGACCTGCTTTGCATATCTTCAACAGTTCTTTTCATCTTTTTTCATTTCTTTTTAATTAAAAAAATTTCCCTCTTTGACCTCCTAGTTCCTTATTTTTTATTTTTATTTTTTTATTTTTAGAAGGTACCAGGACTATTTCATCTCCTGACCTCCTATTTGTTTTAAGGGATTATCTGTTGTGTTTATGTGCTATTGTGTTTCTTCTAGTTTTGCCTTTCTTTCTGAAATAATTTAGGCACTCATTTGTAATTCTTTCCTGAGTTCTTCACCTAATCTTTGAGTTCTTCTAATTCTGATTTATGTTGTTATTTTATATTTTGAATTTTTCCCCTAATGTCTTTTGGCTATAGTGTTCATTAGTTTTGTGGGCATATCTTTTGGTGTGTTTCATTGCCCTTAAGGATGTAATTTATTTATTTTTCTTATAAGGACTGTATTTCTAGGGTGGAATTTTACCTTGAACCTTTTCTGTGCTTGTTTTTATGTAAAATTAGTTTTCCTGAACTTTTTGTGGGAGTCATTGTTCAGGATACATTTTCTAACTCTTCAGAGCCTCCTTTTGCATTGTTTTCATTCACTGTTAAAAATATAGTGACTTACTTTCTGAGATTTCCTGGTTCTGTTTCCCTTCCCCCACTTTTATCTGGCCTTCTCTTTCCTTCATATTTATTGTCTCTATTCTGCTCAATTTTTTATTCTACTCCCAGCAATTTCTCATTGGTGAAGGACCCTCTCCTGGAAGTGGGCCCTGGCTGACAGTTTCAAGAGTTTATGGGGCCCAGAGTTTATGCACTCATTAATGGGTTGGGTTCTCCACACAATGGGTACCAGCTGGAGGCTGGGATTTTCCTGTTATCAGGTCTGTTATCATCTCATTACTTCCCTCTGCCTTCTTCCACATAGCTGCTGAAATTATGCCATATCAAGGTCTTGGTGGTTCATTCCAACCCACTTGAATGTTGGGGTTTGTGGGCATACCTTGTCACCCATTTTGGGGTAAATCATGGGGTTTTGCTTTGGTATCCAAGTGCACTACATGTTTTGATGAAGAAATTACATTGGGGGAGATTAGCAAACTCTGCTGCTGCCACAGTCCCAATACTAAACCATAATCTCCTGGAGACTAGAGTCTGTGTTTTATGTCCACAGCACCAGTGGGGTACCTGACACATAGAAAACACTCACATATTTAGCTGATGAATGAGTCATTTTAAATTTGTATTTCTTTTGGCAGGATGAGCAGTTGCTTCCTTGTACTCATTAAGGTGACTGATGTATAACATGAGAGTTGCCATCGTTACCTGGACTAATACCTTTTCAGGTCACTATGTAACATGAGCTTCTAGATGGGAGAACACTGCCAACTCTTGGTTATCCAGCTAGTGATGGGCAGTAGAGGAAGAGACCATCTCAAATGGATGCAGATCTTAAAGTACTTTATATTTTGATTTGTATGAATTATTGTAGTGGATTTCTTTACTAATTATGTTTGGTTCAGGCTAACACTATTACGTAAGTAGTCACTGGGCATTACTTACTGGTAGTGATTTAAAGGGAAGGGAGTGACCCAAATGTAAATGGGGTAGCCTATTTAAACATAAACATTTGACACTGATATACACAAAGTAGTTAACTAATTGGGCTGGTGGTATAATTGGTGAAGTCAAAGGGAACAAAATCTGGTATTCGTGTAGAGCTTTACAGGTATAGGGCTTTCAAAAATCCATTACCTCATTTATTTCCTATAATCCTAACCCTTTAAGATAGGTCCTGTTGGCTCTATTTCACAGGTGAGGAAATGGGGATTGGGTGGGTGTGGGTGTGGATAAGGGATGACGTAATGTGCCCAGGATGCACGTATGTCAAGGTGTGGCCAGCAGATTCTGTTCATGTAAATTTCTTGTTTTTTACAACACCACTGCTATATCTGAAGAGTGATGACATAAACGGCCTCAAATCCCATGTTGGAAGGTGGGAGTGTGCAAATTACAGGTTATATAAATATATAAATGTAAAAATATATAATTCATATATATTGTGCTCTCTCTCTCTCTCTCTATATATATATATTTACACACATACACACACACACATATATATATGTTCTGGATTAATCTGGTCAAGGAACAGCTCTCATTTTCTCCATACAATTCCCAAATCACTCCTACCTCTCTAAATTCTATCTTCATCCTTGATCACCACACCTCTAGGCTTCCTTGAAGAAAAAGACAGAGAAAGAGAGATGCAGGTAAAAGTACCGCAGTATGAGATTTTGAGGTTGTTTCAGAAGTCTTAGTGCTACTACAAATGATGAAGGCAATGATCACATGGTGAGCCCCCTACTGTGTGCTGGGCACTGTGTGAAGCCTCACATAGATCCAGTACCTATATGTACAGGCCTGCAGATAGTCAATATTGTCCCCACTCTACAGATAACAAAATGGAGGTTCGGCGACGTTAATCATGCAATTAGTAATTGTGGAAGTGGGGATTTGAACCCCACACTCTCCAAAGCACTAATCTCTGTAATAAATATGACTTTGATAAGCACAAGAACATTACATTCACCATAATTAGAACTGAGGCAGAATTGAAGTTTATCTTTATGCTATTAGTAAAAATCAGAGAAAGCCTGTTTTCTAAGCATTTTTAAAGCACATACACATAAATAACAGGGAAAACTTTACTAGTTTTTTAAAAAATTAGTTTCAAATTATTGCTTCCGTGTATTAAAGGAAATCATGCAAAAGTCCTCAACTCTTTTCACAGTCACCATTTCTGTGAAGGAACCTGTTAAGGAGTTAATGTCATTTCTTCCAAAATGGTTTTTGTGAACTTTTGTGACACCTTTCAGGTAGGACTTCTTCCCATGAAATTTTATGAATGATGTATTTTGCCATAAAATTTTCATTCCCCCCCACAAGCCATGACCTATTTTATCATTTACTTTTCAAAAAATGAATATTTATTTAAATAAATGGTACCTCATCGAAATGAAAAACTTTTGTGCAAAGGACTTTATAATGAAAGTAAAAAGACAATCTGCTCAGTGGCAAGGAAATATTTGGAAACCACATATCCGATAAGGGTTTAATATCCAGAATATATAAAGAAATCCTATACTTCAACAATAAAAAGACAACCCAATTTAAAAATGGGCAAAAGACTTCAATAGACATCTCTCCAAAGAGGATATACAAATGTCCAAAAAGCACATGAAAAGATGCTCAATATTTTTGTCTATTAAGGAAATTAAAATCAAAACCAAGATGAGACATCATTTCACACCCACTAGAATGGTTACTATTAGAAAACAAACAAAATTAAAAGTGTTGGCAAGGATGTGGAGAAACAGGAACACTCATTCATTGTTGGTGGGTACATAAAATGGTGTAGCCACTGTGGAAGACAAGTTTGGTAGGTCCTCAGAAAGCTAAGTATAGAATTATCATATGACCCAGCAATCCCACTATTATGTATATACCCTAAAGAATTGAAAGCAGGGACTTGAACAGATACTTGTACACCAACATTCAAGCAGCATTATTCACAACTGCCAAAAGATGGAAGTAACCCAAGTGTCTATCAACTGATGAATGGATAAATAAAATGTGATATATATATACATAATGGAATATTTGTCATCTGTAAAAATGATATATATACATAATAGAATATTTGTCATCTGTAAAAATGAATGAAGTCCTGACACATGCAATGACATGGATGAACCTTGAAGACATTATGTTGATTGAAATAAATCAGACACAAAAGGACAAATATTGTATGATCTCACTGATATGAAATAATTATATAAGAAAACTCATAGAGCTAGAATCTGGAATATAGGTTGCTAGTGGCCAAGCTGGGAGTAGGGAATGGGAGTTAATGCTTGAATTGTATAGAATTTCTATTTGGGGTCATTGAAAAGTTTTAATAATGGATGGTGGTTATGGTATTTGAGGCTTTTACAGACCCTAGATAAATCATGTCCTTAGAGCTAAACCCATTCCTGTGGGTGTTATCCAATTATAGGCAGGCTTTTTGAATAGGTTACTTCAGTTAAGGACCTTTTTGTTTAGATTACATTAGCAATGTGTGACCCAGGGTGGGTCTTATCTTCTTACTGGAGACCTTTATAAATGGGATGGACACAGAGAGAGAGAGAGAGAAAAAAAAAAGCCACAGGAGTTGAGAGAGTCAACTGAAGCCAGAAGCTCAAGACAATGAAACCCAGAGGAGTAGGGAGAGACCAGTAGAACAAATTCCTTGTTCAGCAAGCAAATTTTGGGCAACCTGTAGCCAGGTTTTCTATTACTTGTAGCTAAACATATTCCTGAACAGACTAGCGGTTGCCCTTTATGATCTCCTTTCTCCTTTTCTCTTCCCCAAATCTAACCATTTACTTATATGTTGGAGGGACTGGTCCAGAAAAGCCCCTTCACATTAGTCACAGACTTACATACCTAGAAGTACTTATAAACTAAAATATCTTAATTACATTACTGATTCAGAAAATAGCTGAGAAATGTTCCTTTACCTCTTTGCCTTGGAATTCCTTGAGTCTGAGATAAGTGTGTCATGTTTCCATGAGAAACTTGCTATTTTCTGCTTTCTTTGGCAATGTCCAAAGTTAGTCCTTGCAGGTCTGAGGATTCATGCTGTCGGTCTTAAGGAGTTTTCATTGGGTCACACTAATTTTGTAGAGATGAAACACATGCACGGCACCCACCCCCACACAGGGACAAACCACAGTGAAACCTCCCCAGAGGACTTGATTTTATTTGATCTGATTGCAAATTTAACTTGTTCTTCATAAAGTTCTTATGCTCTTTACGTAGGTTTGATTTTTAAAAAACACATGAAAACAGTCATTTATCTGGTTACCTTTGCTAGCTTATTTTGCATTTTCTTCAGAAAATGGAATGATACTTTGGTTATTTAGTCAGCAAAGCTAAGAGATCCAGGTGTGTACTTGTTGAGAGATGGATCATGTGTAAACAAGCAAGAAAATCATGGATACCTGGGGAATAATTTTGTCATGCTTTATTAAAAAATTGTCACTGCCAAAACCAGGAATTTAAATTATTTTAACATACTAAAATGACAACCTTAGAACCTTTGGATAGTGTTCTTCAAACACACATACAAGGTTTAACAAAACAAGCACAAACATATGCAGTTTGGTACTAATCAGAGTAACTGGAGATTTGGAAAAATGCAGACTATCAACAAATAGGAAATTTAATGGAGATAAAAATTTAAGAGCTGAAACTGAAATCTATAGCTTAAGAAATGGAATGAAGCATCTCTTAGGTTTGACGAGCTCCGAGACTCAATTTTAGCTTCCTTTGGATTCAGCTGCAAGCATGTGTGCGTGCACCCACGTACACAGCAGCTAAACAGAATTCCTTGCTCCAGCCTCACTTAGTTCCCTTTAGCCTCTGATTAGGCACTCAAACTTGCTGATCCTTGGTTGTCTAATTTATAATGTGGAAATAATAGCTATACCATAGGGCTCTTGAGTAGATTAAAAGGCAATCTACCTATACATGGGTGGCATAACTCTTATAAATTGTACTGTGCTGTATTGATTTAAGGTATTATTATTATTCCTAGTTCCCAATCAAACATGGGAAAAATCCTGTGCTAGTAACTGATTGTATTTGCCAGAACAATCGCATGCAGCTTCTCTATTTTATAAATATTTTCTTGGCATGGTTTGGTTACTGTATTAATGGGAATAACTGCCTTACAAAAGGATATTGTTGATGAATGTGCTGGAGATTAAAGGACTTGAAAAAAAGAGAAACAAGGCTTTGCCAGCCTCTTCAAGGAATGAAGGAGAGCTCCAAGGACACGTGCAGTAAAATGCTGAAGTAGGTTCTTTTCTAGGTTTGTAGGTGGAGCAGGCTCTCCTCGTGAGGTGGGGAATAATGTTAGATCTCATGAACTGAGATGAAACAAGCAGTCAAGCCATGGTCTTGATATAATGCATGGAACTCACATTTAAACCCACTGGAGGGACACCATTACTATTATCAAACAGAATAATGAAGACCATTTTTTTTCCTTCTGTGAAAAAGTACTAAAGACAAAAACTCCAACTTGTGGGAAGTTTTTACTGTCTGCATCTCATGTGCCATTAAAGGAAACATTTTCAAGCTACTCTAGCAGGGATGCAGAAGCTTTTTGTGAGTCCCAATTCAATTGTGTCCAGAGGAATATTCTTTCCATTGCTCTATTACACAGAAATATTTGACTGACCAAATTAGACTTTAACGTGAATAACAAAATGGTATTCTTTCTTTCTGCTCTTGCTAGAAGAATTCTAGCTGGTCTTAATCAGAAACTCCCTTTGCCTGGCAATTTTGGATGTAAACTGGGTAACTAGAAGGGCTCCTGGTTTTCTGGCAGGTAACTACAAATTCCATAAATAGGAACTGGGTTACAGGAACAACTATCAATGGATTGCTACATCATTGAAGATGGGAAGTATAATCCAAATCCGAAGATAATTTAAAAGTAATTTCTACTTCAAATTCTTTACTTTGGGCCTTTTGCTTTTAGGGGAAAGTGTATCTGAATTTTTTAGAAGAGGCTAATTTTAAACTGGAATCATCAATGTTAATATGTACCAAAGTTTTAAAAAAATGTTCTTATCTTTCAGTCAATAATTCTAATTTGGGATCTATTCTAAAGAAATAATGTGGAAAAAAACACCTTTATTTACAAAGATGTGAATTAAAATGCCATTTATATCAAAGGAGTTCTAGGAAGATGGCATCAGAGTAGGCAGACAGGGCTCAACTCTCTCACAAAAACAACGGAGAAAGGGCCAAAAGCCGTCTGAGGGACCTTGGGGGTCAGCAGACCAGGACAGTGTGTCACAACTCCCAGGAAGGTGAGGGACAGAGAGACGAAGAACCTGAAAAGACCAACATGAGTTACAAAACCCACACAGTGCTGGGAAGGGCTTCCATCCCTCTGACCCATGTGGTAAGCTGGCCCATGTGCAATACTGCCATGCGCAAGGAGTGCTGAGCCATGCAGGGGTGTCCTCATGTAGGGGTGCCCCACATGCAAGGAGTGTGCCCCGCAAGGAGAGCTGCTCCATGTGAAAAAAGTGCAGCCTGCCCAGGAGTGGGGCTGCACAGATGGAGAGTTGATGAAGCAAGATGACGCAATGAAAAAGAGACGTAGTTTCCCAGTGCCGCCTGGTAATGCAAGCAGATGCAGAAGAACACACAATGAATGGACACAGAGAGCAGGCAATGGGGGGGAAGGGGAGAGACATAAATAAATCTTTAATTGAAAAAAAGACATATACTGATAGAATGGATAAAAATATATGAGCCATCTATATGCTGTCTACAAGAGACTTCAGACGTTAAGGACACAACCAGGTTGAAAGTGAAAGGTTGAAAAAAGATAGGACCACATCCTGGAGGTCTATAGACTCCTTAGAGAAGCGGCATTGTCTTTCTCATCACTGCAAACCTCCTTACGGCATTGAACATACATAAAAAGCAGGCATCCGGCATGACAGGAGTGACAGGTATTATAATTTTCCATTTCTAATGACCGTGGGGATTAGGTAACCTTTGTTTCCTAAACTAAGTGGTGGGAGAACCCAGAGGAGCCAGGGCAGAGCCTGATAGATATGCGTGAACCTGGAGAGAGACGAGACCTGGTTGCAGGGAAGGTACAGAACGGAGCCTGTGAGGCTGGCGCTGTGTGAAGGCAGGGCAGTGCAGGAGACTCCCTCACTGGTGGGAAGACCAGAGAGGGAAGGAGGGGACACCCTTCCAGAAAACCTTCCTGTCACCCCTATCAACTCAGTAAAATCTACACTTCTCACTGCTGCCTTGTGGAATGGGTTTTCTTTAGGGCACGCGACGAAGTGCCAAGTTGTGCTTGAAGGTGGGTGCAGGGTAAAAGCAGAGGCTCAGCATCAGGATAACTGACTCAGGGATTCCACATGTTTGTTAAAATGGATCAAGAAGGAAGGGGATGTTGCTCAAGTGATAAGGCCTCCGCCTACCATATGGGAGGTTCTGGGTTCGATTCTTGGGGCCTCCTTGTGAAAAAGAAGAAGAGAAAGCATGCCTATGCTGCAAGCCAGTGCCTGCGTGGTAAGCCAGTGCCTGTGCGGCATGTCAAGTGCCCGTGTGGTGAGCCAAGTGCCCACGGGGTGAGCCAAGTGCCTGCATGCAAGCCGAGTGCCCGTGTGAGTGCCCACATGGTAAGCCAAGTGCCCAGATGGTGAAGTGAGTGCCCATGTGGGTGAGTCATTGCCCATGGGGTGAGCTGAGTGCCCACGTGGTGAATCAAGTGCTCATGAGAGTGCCTGCATGGC
Source organism: Dasypus novemcinctus (assembly GCF_030445035.2). NCBI lineage: Eukaryota > Metazoa > Chordata > Mammalia > Cingulata > Dasypodidae > Dasypus > Dasypus novemcinctus. The sequence continues at coordinate 150,585,622 of NC_080673.1, read as the reverse complement.
AAGCTGAGTAGTCACATGACTGCCTGCATGGTTAGCCAGTGCCTCATGGTAAACCAGTGCCGTGTGGCAAGCTGGGTGCCCATGTGAGTGCCCATGTGGTGAGCCAGTGCCCAAGTGGCGAGCCAGTACCCACACGGTGAGCTGAGTGCCTGTGCAGCAAGCTGAATGCTGCACAGTGAGCCAGTGCCTGCACAAGTGAGTCACGCAGCAAGATGATGATGCAACAAAAGAAAATCAAAGGGGAGAGTCAAAGTGAAGCACAGCAGAGACCAGGAACTGAAGTGATGCAATTGACAGGGAGCCTCTCTCCACATCACAGGTCCCCAGGATCGAATCCCGGTGAATCCTAGAGGAGAAAGATGAGAAGACAAAAAAAAGAGGGGGGAGAAATAGATACAGAAAACCACACAGCAAATGGACACAGATAACAAAAACAGCAGGGGAGGGGAGGGGGAGGGGAAGAAAAAAAATGGATATTTACTAAAACCCTACTGTGTGCCCAAAACTATGTTACATGCTTTGGGTCATACAAAGGAAGCATAACCCACACATGACTGCTGCTGCCCTCAAAAACCATGATAGTTCCCTAATGCTTGTCACCGTTCTCCTGACCATTTCCAAGTAACTGTGTCCTCCTCAGTTAAGTGGAAGGGGAAGGCAGACCAAAATTAACCTTTATTAAATGCCTATTTAGAAGTGTATGTGGCTCAACCAGTTGGGTGCCTGCCTACCACATGGGAGGTCCCAGGTTTGGGCCCTGGTGCCTCCTAAAGAAGACAAGCAGATGTGACACCTGTTGCAACAAGCAGATGCCTAATTGAGCAGATGCCACAAGTCAGTAGGCGCCACAGCCCACAAGGAGCAGATGTGGCTCAGGGCGTTGGGCACTCGCCTCCCATGTGCGAGGTCCCAGGTTCCGTTCCTGGTGCCTCCTGGAGAAGGTGAGCAAACAATGAGCAGATGAAAGAACCATATTGGGGAAGGGAGGTAAATTTTAAAAATAAATAAATAAATCTTAAAAAAAAAAAAAGGCCTCTTGTGGGCCAGCTATTGTACTAAGCATTTAAAACATACCAACTCCTGCAACTCTCACAACCACCTTGTAAGCTGGATGGTATCTTCTTTCAACAGGAGAGACAATGGATGCTCGGTAGGTAAAGCAGGCTCCTCAGAGTCACACAGCCAGTGGCTGGTAGGATGCCATTCCCACTGCCTGGGAAACGATGAGGAGCAGATAAAATCAAACTGAACATTCCGTTCTCTGTCTCAAGAGGTTTTGAGGTAGCAAGTAAGGGGCAATTTGAGACGAGGCCCATGGGGATGGTCTCTTGCTGGGGAATGCCGAGGCGGCTCACAGGTCTGCGGGTGGAGCGCGTGAGGCAGAGCTCGCCGTTTATAAAGTCGCTGGCCAGACTCTGTAACAATATGGGGAGGGGTGGAGGGCGGAGAAAGAAACCTGTATCTTTGAGCGGCTTCAGACAGGAACAGGGGGCGGCATGCAACGACAGGCCGGGCAGAGAGGCTGAGAAGAAAGAGGCCGCAGATGCGAGTACATCAGGAGGGAAAAAAGACGGCGGGGGATGCTACTGTCACCGCCGGTCCCGAACAGGCTGCCCCGACAGTTATCTTCGAGTGAACTCAGGGCTCCGTGGTGCAGAAAAAGTTGCGCAAGAACGGCTCCTCCCTCCGGCGCTGCAGCTCTGATCTGCCACACGCCTGAGCAGAGAGCGGCCTCCCGCTCCGGAGCCCCGGCCCGCCCCAGGTCGGGCAGCGTCTTGATCTCGGCCCCAGCTGCCCTCCCCAGCTGGGCTGAGCGGCTCTAACAAGCAGCCACATGGCAGGGATCCCCTCGCCGCGCCGTCTCTAACTCGGAGCAGTGGTGCTGCGCCAGCATTTTATCCTCTGTCAAAAGGCTCCTCGGCTTCCTGAGGGGCTTCTTTTGGAAGCCGGGGTTGCCGTGTAATTGCTGCAGCTGCTGCTGAAATTCACTTTCCGATTTCTGTTCCCTGAGCAGAAAGTTCTGAAAACTCCCATGGAGAAGGGACAGGCTTTGTATCCTGCAGGCTTGGGCTACCCTGGCAAATTCCTGAAGCCTCCTTTCTGTGTGGTCTCTTTCAAAGCCTTCTGAATGTTCCAGAAGATATATTCCCTGATAAATTTCCCTCCCTTGTTTGGGGTCAGGCCAGAAAAGAGCAGAACAGATGTCAGATCTAAAGCTTTCTCAATTCACTGTGATAGTCTCCTAATCAGCTACTTGACTGCTGGCCTGCTAATCTGTGGTCATGTAAATGAAATGTCTTTGAGCCGGTCTTACTCAGGGACTAACAAAACAAGCCTCTAAGAAAGCTGGAGACGTGCCCCCTTCAAGAAAAGCATGAAAAAACAGTGTGATTGGAGTCAGCTGCTGTTCTGGCTGTTTGAATATTAAAGTGCTCTTTTTTTTAACTCCCAGAAAGTAAAAATGGATTATGCTTAATTGAGTTCTCAGACGCCTACATGCATTTTCCTTCAGCAAGTTGTCACCTAGCTGCCAAAAACATACATTTCAATTCTTAACCTTTGGCTTCTTAAAAATGCAAATTCCCTCAAGAGAGTTGTCCCACAATGAGCCTTAGCATATGTGTGAAGTATATGCAATTACCCAAGCTGGGAAGATTGAGGGGCGAGCAATACCAGGTCGGGGTTCAGGGGTTTAACCCAGGGTTAAAACCTCTGGTAAAGGCAGGACAGTTCGGTGTGTTGACAGTCACCAAGTGATTTTTCTTCTCTGCCCTACTTGGAGCTGCCAGAAAGGCCTGGAAAATGATCAAATAGCACACACAAACATTATGCTCTGAGAGGTCCTGCTTGGCCAAATAATCATGCCAGTCGCTCACAGCACGCTGGCCCTTCAAAAGCCTCTCAATTCCCATTCAGGAGATGGGCTCTGGGATTTCTAATTCTGCCCTGGACTGACTGAAACTCAGGCTGTTTTCCAGAGATCTGTATAGAGAAAATCATGTCACCTCGAGCCCGCATAGAGACATTAATTTATTTAGGAAATACCATCTTTCACAGAAAGCAGTATGACATTTACTATAAGGTACACCATTATTTTCTATACCACAGAAAGTCAATTCAACTAGGACATACACATTATCACATAGAATTTTTATTTTACGCTAATGGAAAGGGCTCTTTTACATGCAAATTTATCATATATCACCCTTGTTAATTCATCCAAAAAAAAAAAAACTATAAGCAAAATAAATTGGTTAAGGTATTCCTAAAACTTTTTCACATTTAAGAGTTTAGCTCTCCTGAGTCATTTTTGTTTTAAACTTTTTAGTTTGAAATAATTTTACATTTACAGAAGAGCTGCAAAGATACAGTCCCCTGCCCACAAGGAGTTTGCAGTCTGGTCAATAATATTTCTTTACAGTTATTTGGTACTGCTCAGTTTATAAACTGCTTTTAAGTCTGTTAACATAATTTGACTTTGATTGTTATCCTGTGAAGCAGGATATCTTCATTTCTCACAGACATTATTCTGAGGTTTCCAGAATGTTGCTTTTTGATAGTGGTAAACTCTACTTGGAACACGTCTGCTTGGCCCGGTCAACACTAACTATAGGTACAGAACTTCATATCATATGAACAGGACTTTGCCAATTACTGAGTTACTAGGTCTGTTTCACCTGGTCTAACCCTTTTTTATTTTTCAGACACAAAATTTCTATGCAACTCTGCTTTTGGGAAGACCTGCCCTCTCTGGATTTCCTGGAACATTCCTCTCCTGGCAACCTCTGCCTTGTAGAGGTTTTGGGGGAGGGGGGTATTGTTAGCTCCTGTTGTTTCTAATTAAGCTCACCTTGCTTTCCTCTGTAGAACGGTAAGTCAATTCAGCACATTAGTTTTTCATAAGGGCCAGACAGTTTTGCCTTTAATCTGACTTGGAATAGAACCGAGATCAACTATTTAATACATCAATTTTAAGTTAAAAACAAACATTAATTTTTTCCTCACAGTAGGAACCCAGGCCTTTTCCTGCTGACCTCCTTACTTTCTTCCAGTCCTAGGGGAGGGGAGGGTGTAGGGGGGTGGGGGGGTGGTACGGAAGGCAGTGTTCTTGACTGACCTGGGAAATCCACATAGGACGGCCCTGGGGCGGCTTTTCTTGGACATTTTTAGCTGCCCACTCATTCCCCAAAACAAATACTCATAAAGAGTAAAGGACACACCAGGAAATTTAAAAAATTGCCTAAAAGAAGTAGACTTAGTAATTTGCTGTCTACCTGTGCCACTCCTAGATCCAAATTAAAAGTTACAGTCATATCTATTTCCTGTCTTGAGAGTTGCTTTGATAACAATTCAGGGTTCCCTTTTTAAAAGTTACTAGAAACAAGATGTTATTTGTCTCACAACTGAAAACACAGATGAGGTCAGATCATTTGCAGGGTAGCTTGAGGTTAAGGAAGCACATAATCTTATCCACCGTAAGGAGGAATTTAGAATAAGGGAAGGCCCCACTGGCCTTGGATTCTAGCCAAAGGTACTTTGTTACTAAACCACCCAAAAGAGAGCCTTATAAGGCAGTTTCATCTAGAAGGCACTTCTGCAGTGGACCCTGAGTGCAGGCTCTAGGGACAAGATGGAAATCACATTTAAGGATCTCAATTGCTGCTAGCTGAGCTTAAACCATTCCATCCCAGAGCTCTAGCGTGTAAAAGGTCGTAAAAGTTAGGAAATCCTCTTGGGGTCCTTCTTTTCCTCAGTTATTTCATAGCTTTCCAAAAGAGGTTCTCAGAAACAGGGTTTCTTCTGACTCCCACATGAGCATGTTACAGTGTTCAACAGTTTTTACCAGCAAGTTCTTCCCGTGTAAATGCGGTTTGTGGTGTTAAACTCCAGGCCTTTTAATTCTGTCTCTTGAAGAATTATAGAACAATTGGTGAGGCCCTTTCCATTTAATAACTAATTCTCAAACTGTGAAGAAACATTAATTTCTCCTTTGGATTACTTTCCTCTAAAAGAATCTCAAATCCTTTAGGCCCTTTCTTTAAGGTTGCCTGTTTCCTTTTCTAAAGTATCGTTAGTTTTTCACCTCTTTCCTAATACACAGTGGTTAAAATTGGCAAAATTGATAAAGAGTCATTGATAAAGCTCAGCTTTCAAGGGTTTCTTTGTGGAAGAAAGGCAACTAAGGCCAGAAAAGTTTAAAAAGCCTTTCCTTTGGACTGGTGCCGATTTTTTCTGTTTCTGATACGGAAGAGAGCGAGAATATTGGGGGTTTCAAGGGGAAAATGGGGGAAGACAGTGAGAACCTCCCCAAATGAGCAAGTAGTTATAATTTGGGAGCAGGACTGGCTAATAAGCAAGTGATGTGAAGGCACTTTGTGAGCGTTCAGTAAGAAAAAGTACAGCAAGGGCTTTTCATACCCAAGTAACAAACGGCTTGCCACCGCAGGTTAGGAACCCAGATTTGACAGTGCTTCCAAGATCTGGGAGAAAAGCTAAAGTTCTTGCGGAGAGTCTAGCTATCTCTTGCCGTGATTATTGTAACGGGAGTGCTTGACCTCAGTCTCACCCCCTTCCAATCCATTTTCTCAGGGTGGCCACAAGGTTTTAAAAAGCGTAAATCCACTTGTATCACTCCCTTGATTAAAACCCTCAGTGGCTCTCATTCTCTCCTGACACTGTGTAAACCGCTAAACAGGCCTCAAGGCCCTCCATCTCTGGGCTCTGCTGTCTAGTTGCCACTTTTGTTTTCCCTCCCGAAGAGGCAGACCCATGGAGTCACATGCCATTCCTTCTGCCTGGACCATAATTCTCACCTTCCTTCTAATTCTAATCCATCCCACGCCGGCTCATCCTCCAGCCTATTCCTTCTCATGCCTCAGTCTCAGTTAGGACACCACTCTTCCAGGACATCATTCCTAGCTCTGACACTTCCAGTCTGGGGTAAAGACCCCTTCCTCTGGGCTCTCTCTACGGTCTTTACAGTACAACCATGATAGTTTAACGGAGTATTGCACTGACTTGCATTCCCTTGAGACGAGCCATCTAATTAACAAATTCACTTAATTCTGGAATCCCTCTGTTTCAACATTCACAAAAATTCAGGAATTCATCGAACAATAATAATAGAATATGGTCCTTTAAATGATACGTTACCAACATAAAAATGAACCCAAAATGAGCTTCTCAAAGAAAAAATGTTTAAAAACCATCAAATAAAACAAGTTTCTGAAATCAAAAGCTTTACAGAAGCCTTTTTCCATTGACAAAGCCATTTCTGTTGTTTGGGACCTAATTTTAACCAACAAGCATATGTGGAAATGGTGGGATTTTGGGGTGAAAAATGGCCATCCAAAATTAGAGATCAAGATAGCAACGATTGGGAAGATGAGTCATTGTCAGATGTATTCCCTGTCCTAGACTTCAGGAGGGCAGAATATTCAAGAAGAAAAAAGAGGAGCTGGGTAGGAAAGTCCACTGCCTGCATTTCCAAACGGGAAAACGCTTTCTTTACAGGATGCCTTTGTTTAATCAACAAATATTTTTGAAGTGCCCAACAATTAGCCAGCTACTGTGTTTATAAAGACTTATAAGATGGAGTCTGTCTTTGAAAATGTTGTCTAGTGGGGGAGAAAGGCATGCAAAACACCCTTGGAGGCAGGGGGAGGGACGATTACAGCTGAGCATTTTCTCTCCTCAAAGCTCATGCACTTGTTTTGCTGAAATCCTCCTGTGGGTCATTCATGTGGCTCTACTCTTCTCATGTTATGATGCTCATCCATCTCTCAGCATTTACTTTATGTAGAAATATCTGTTTACTTGTTTCTAAAGCTTACACAAAGCTCCACAGGCTGGTTACCCTGAGACCAGAGGAATGCCTGGGAAATTCAGATATTAATTCAATTCTCAATACCTATTTAAAGCATCTACTATGTGCCAGGCACCTATCTGGGCCTTTGGGGCTATATCAAGGAAAAAGTCCTTTCCTTCACAGAGCTTACTTTCAAGTTGAATAATGACAACAGTTAATGACCATCAGGTGCTTTCTATGGATTATCTTCACAACATTTAAGCCTCATAGCAACCCTATGAGATAGGTGTGATTATAACCCCCATTTTACTGGTGAGGAAACCCAGATACAGAGAGGTCAGGCACTTGCTCAAGGCTCCATTTAGTAAGCGGTAGAGCTGAGATTAACACCCAGAGAGCCTGGCTCTAGAGCCTATCATCTATTATCTTAACAGTACTCTGCTATTATGTCTCTGGTAAACATATACACTCTACATGTACAGTAAATACTTTTTGAAAAATGTCTGGGAGCATACAAAGAGCCCCAGAAAAATAAAGGGCATCATTATGAGGGAAGGGACGGGGGAAGGGAGGAGAGTCAGGGAGCATCCCAGAATAAGTGACATGGGCTGACCTTTGAAGGCTAAGAGTTCAACGGATGGAAAGATAAGTGAGGATGAGAGTGTGACTGCAGTGTGTGTGTGTGGAGAAAGGAGTAGAAGGGTGGGACACATTCCACGTAGAAGGAAAGCATGTACCAAGGCACAGAGGTATGAAGAAATATTATGTGTTGAAATGTGAAAAGCAAATAGTTATCGTGGCTGCAGAATAAAGTCTGTGGGGAGGTTTGGAGAGATAAGGCCCAGATATTAGAATGGAGTTATACTGTGAAGAGCCTCATATATCCTGCTATGTAATTTAGGCTTAGTCCTAAAGGTACTAAGAAGGGAGACCCTTGAGAATGACATTCTGACTCCATGAGTACAAACAATTCTAATGGAGGAGGAGAAAGGATGAAATCCAAAGGGACCAAGATGGCTGAAATGGGATTGCCAAGGAACTCAGATTTCAAGGAACATGCACAAAAGTGGTAAGCAAGAATTGGAATAAAGGAGCACCATGTTCTCTTCCAAATGTGAGATTCTGTTATACATTTTATCTTCTCTAATTTAACTTCTTTCTAATAAACTGAATTTTTATATCTACCTTCCAGTTACCCATGACTTCAGCAAATCCAATAAGATCTAATGGCAGTAAATTCATGATAACAGGTCCAAGAGTTTCGATTACTAGCTCATTAGCTTTCAGACAGATTGGCAGGATGATGGCTTTGCTTTCTTTCACAGAGGTAGACAACTAGTAGGTCAAGATCTCACTCTAGAAGGTGGTAAGTGGGAGATTAAGTGTGTCTCCAGGGTTCCAGGGAAAGTGCTCTGGGAGGTGAGTTTGCAAATTGTATGGATACTTTCTTAATCAGCAAGACCAGGGCTGTTTTGTTCATCCCTGGACATCTAGTGCTGACACGAGTTAGATGCTCAATACATGTGTGACAAAGGAGACCAACAGGACAGAGCACAGATTGAACTACACCATTGTGATTGAGTTCTCTCAATACTCAAGGAAGAACAATTCAAGTGTCTTTTAAAGATAGAAATGGCTGGAGGAACCTAGAAAATGAATTCCTATTCTTTGCAAAGCCAAGTTCTAAATGGTACAGAAGAAAGAGGCATTCTGTCCAGGTTACTTCTATAATTGTCAAAACACATCCAGAAGATAAGATAAAAACAATGCCAAAAAAATCCCCACAAACAAACCCAAAAACCCAACCACCCACATCCAGATGTCAGGAGAAATATGTTAAGAGACCTAGTTTTAGCTCCAACTTGTCTCTGCCATGGGAAAGTACTCTGGTGAACCTCTCTCTGGCAGTCTCCAGTAAATGGTCCCAGGCATTAGACTCCACATCTCTAAATTTAGGTTGGGAAGAAAAGGCCATTTTATGCCAAGGTTTCCAGTTTTAGATGCTATTTCTCCAAACATTTCTCAAAATATAAAGACAAGCCAAGTCTGTATCCTCAAAGAACCTGCAGACTGGAGAGGTGCTGAGCAGCTGGGTGTACATGGTGTGATTAGAAGGTAATGAGACTGGTTCTGTGTGACTTTCAGCCTCATTATTTATGATCACAGTGTGTGGATTTTTAGTGACAGGAGAGCAAAAGAGGTAAAGTAGCTATAGGCTAGAAAATGACCACACTGATCAATCATCAAGTGGTATGGGTTGAGTTGTTATCCCCCAGAAGACATGACCAAGTCCTAACCTCATGACCAAGTCCTAACCTCAGTTCCTGTGGATGTGAACTGATTTGTAAACAGGGTCATTGAAGATGTTAAGATGAAGACAAAGTGGGTTGGGGTGGGGCCTACTCCAATACGACTGGTGTCCTAATAAGGTGAGAAAATTTGGACACAGAGACAGAGAGACGGCCAAGTGACAGAAGCAGAAATTGAGTGAAGTTGCCACAAGCCAAGAAATGCCACAGATTGCACTGTCAAGTTGGGGGAGAGGCATGGAATTGATTCTCCCCTTTAAGAGGAGGTATGGCCCTACCAAGACCTTGATTTTTGGACTTCGAGCCTCCAGAACCATGAGATGGTAAATCTCTATTGTTTAAGCCAACAGTCTGTGGTGCTTGGTTATAGCAGCCCTGGCAAACCAGGACACGATGATAGCCTTCTGTTCTGATAAAGCAGGTGCCATTGCCTTTAAAAGACTATGGAGAAAAATTCCCTTAGGAATGATTAAGAAAATCTCAAAATTTGGAATGAATTCTTCAGCCATGCACATTTCTTTTTTGCTGATATGACTGATAAATTGGATCCAAAGGAACAACTGTAGCTGTTGGAAAAGTCTGGATTATTTTGGGTTATAAGTTCAAGGTGATGATAATATAAAGAGCTAACAGTGAGTTATATGATTAAAGGTCGTCAATTGGTATGGCCTTCTGGGAAAAACTCTAAAGAATGAATTATTTGGGAAGTTTGGAGAAAGTCTGGGCTGTGTTAAAGAAGCAACAGCTTCTGTCACCTCATTAGAACTACGTTCCTCTCATTTCTGCCTTGGCTGGGACCAGAAGAGGAGCTGCTAGGTTGGCTTTCTAACTTTCCTTGGACCTATTACTTATGGAAAATGTTATTTCAGGCATTAGAGTTAAAAATTTTTTTTTTCATGTCCAGACTTTATGTTTCCATTTCACTTTTGGCAAGTTTGTACTTATTTAGAACAAAATAAACTATCAAAAATAAACTATCAAAATCTCAAGGGCATGCCTGCTGAGCAAAGCATCTGGGGACAAATTACGTGAAAAAATGAAAGAAAAACAAATTGTTCATAAAGTTCACAACAAACTACATCATAAGAACACTCTTCAAAGAGTCTATATTTTATTTTTTTACTACAAATAAGTGGCTTATTGGATTATTGTTTGAGAACCTGTAATTTCCATTAACTGAACTATTTTCCTTAACTTAAGTAACTGTGAAATCTGATTTTTAAAGTTCTTATAATCTAGCTAATTAGGCGTGGGCCAAACAACTATTCTCTTAAAGTCCTCAGTTTGTATACCACTGTCAAACTCCTTTCCACTTTCTCTTCCCCAATCTCTTGACTTCACCTCTATCTACACACGCCAGAAAGAAAGACATCCCTCGGTCCCCAAGTGTGTGTGGGCAGCTCTTACCGACTTCCCAGCAGGAGGAGCTCGGTTAGATTTTACGATGGGGGCTGAGGCATTGGAAAATCTCTTCTATAAATACACCCGGCCCTGCGAGTTCTCACTTTCTTGACCCATGAATCAAATTCTCAAAAGAAACCACCAAAAAGGAGAAGGGGAGGCATCGCCCAGCCCTCCCGGTGTCCCCGCGGCTGCCACTCCTCCCCTGGGCTGCGGGCCGGAGGAGTGGCCGGCGCCAGCCGCTGCTGCCGGGCAGGCTCTGAGCCATCAGGGGGCGCGGGCTCGCCTGCCCGCGGGAGCCGAGCGGGGCGGGGTTGGCGTGGAAAGCGCTCGTGCCCACCTTGCTCGCAGGTGCCTTTGCTGACCTGGGTGATGGCCTTCTCCCCGCGGCTCTCAGCCGTCAGGCTGGCGGCGCGCAGCTTGCACCCGCTGGGGTAGGTGGTGCCGTCGCTGCCGCACACCGGGTAGCGGCTCTTGCACACGCACACGCCGCTCACCCCCGGGCCGCCGGCTGCTGCCCCGGCTTTACCCTTCCGCCTCTTGCGGCTCTTCACGCACTCCATGCCCGGCGCGCAGTGCCCCCTGCCGGCGCCGCCGCCCCCGCATGGCTCGCCCTCGCCGCGGGCGCACACCGGGCAGCAACCGCACGCGTCGCGGGTCTCGCCCAGCGGGCAGCCCCGTGGGGGCAGGGGCGGGCAGACGGCCGGCTCGCAAGGGCCGCAGGCGTCCGAAGAGGAGGAAGAGGAGAGGGGCAGGAGCAGGAGCAGCAGCCCGGCAGCGCCGAGGAGCAGGGCGCGCAGCGGCGGCCGCTCCATGGCGGGGCGCAGGGGCGGCGGCGGGACAGCGAGTGAGCGGGGACGGGCTGGCCGCCGCCTTAAACGCGCTGCCCCGCCCGGCCGGGCCGCGGGAACCCCACCCCAGGGCGGCGAGCGCGCCCCGCCCCGCCCGCGCCGCCCGCGGCGCGCTCCCGGGAACCCGGGGCCGCAGCGCGCTCCTGGGACGCGGCAGGCTGGGGAGGCCCGGCGGGCGGCGGGGGCAGCCGCGGGGACCGGGGGCGCTCGTCGCTCACCCGCGTCGCCTGGCTTTTGCCCGCGGCGTGCATCCGGCCTCTGCTCACCCCTGTTTTTCGGGCGGGCCGCTCCCTAGCCCCTCAGGATCGCACTGCCGTGAGCGCGGCTCTCGTGTCACCCTCTCCCTCCTCGCCTTTCCAACTTTCAGACGTTTATAATTCCTGACAGCAGCAGTGACTTTGAGATTACCCAGTGTTTACTGAATTCTCCACGGGCCTGCGGCACCTGAGTAAAGTGTTACTTTGTGGTTTTGGAAGCCCTTTTAAGGACATGTGGATATTGTGTTTCCCATTGGCCGTCCAGTGTGGTCTTGGGTGTCAGGCTAACAGGACACGTCGTAGCCAACTACTCCTCTTTTTAGAACCTTATACCTGCCTCCTCCCCCGTGGCATTAACAAACAAAACCGTGAGCTTTCTTTTTTTTTTTTTTTTTTTTTTTTGAGTAGGCAAGTAATTTATTCAGGTAGGGAGGGATGAGAAATGGGAGAAAATAACTTATCAGGGGACCTGTGTAGAGAGGAAGGGGGTGAGAAGTCATAAAGCAGACTGATTTCAAACTACAATTCCCATGATAGATTATAAATACCCAAGTTTTACTTGCATGGCCACATGGCAGAGGGAAAATGGTGAAAATGTTGTACAGAGGGCATGACAGAGGGCCACAGTTGAGAGCATATTCAGGCCTCACATCTGCTTTTTGAGCTGTTCATTATTCCACCCCTTTTCTTTTTTTTTTTTTTAATTTTTTTATTTTTTATTGACTTTGTAATAATATTACATTAAAAATATATATGTGAGGTCCCATTCAACCCCACCCCCCCACCCCCCCTCTCCCCCCCCCCCCCCAACAACACTCGTTCCCATCATCATGACACATCCATTGGATTTGGTAAGTACATCTTTGGGCACCTCTGCACCTCATATACATTGGTTCACATCATGGCCCATACTCTCCTCTATTCCATCATGTAGGCCCTGTGAGGATTTACAATGTCCGGTGATTACCTCTGAAGCACCATCCAGGGCAGCTCCATGTCCCGAAGACGCCTCCACCTCTCATCTCTTCCTGCCTTTCCCCATACCCTTTGTCCATTATGTCCACTTTTCCCAATCCAATGCCACCTCTTCTATGTGGACACTGGATTGGTTGTGTCCATTGCACCTTTATGTCAAGAGGAGGCTCAGATTCCACCTGGATGCTGGATGCAATCCTCCCATTTTCAGTTGTAATCACTCTAGGCTCCATGGTGTGGTGGTTGTCCTTCACCTCCATCTTAGCTGAGTGTGGTAAGTCCAATAAATCAGATTGTAGGTGCTGGAGTCTGTTGAGGCTCAGGATCTGGCTATCACATTGTCAGTCCAGAGATTCAAATCCCCTAAATATATCTTAAACCCCAACATTAACTGCACCTCCAGCACATTAGCATGAAAGTCTTATGAAGGGAGATCCCATCTGAGTCCAGATTCATCACACATAAACACCATTTCCAAAGAGGGGCCATCTGCCCTGGTAGTTAACCCCATCGGCCATGACCATAACTCCCATGGGTCTCTTTAGCCCTCAAAGGAACCAATATCTGGGGGTTGTATCTGCTTTATCTGTCTCTCTGACTCTGCTCAGTTGTGCATGAGGGCAAACCTTCTGCCAGCCTCCAGACTCTTTTTTAGAAACTCGTAGCCATATAAACTCATTTCTCCTTTCCATTTCCCCCTTACTTTAGGTCAAACAGCATTTTAAAGTCATGGTATTTTATGTAGACATGGATATTCTGCTGATCCGCATTGAACCTTCCGTATAAGGTCATTTTCCAGTTGCATCATCAGTTGGTAGTTGATAGTGGTCCCTCGTTGCCAGGGAGGCTCATCCCCGGGTGTCATGTCCCACGCTGGGGGGAAGGCATTGCATTTACATGCTGAGTTTGGCTTCGAGACTGGCCACATTTGAGTAACATGAAGGCTGACAGAAGGAAATTCCCAGGCACAAAGTTGCTCTAGGCCTTGTTATTATTTTGGGTTTATCAGCTCACAAGCATAGTCATTAGTATCAGGGGCTCACTGTTGAACCCTCACTCCCTCCCGGTCCCCACCACTGTACCTGGGAGACTGTCGCTGCTCCCCTAGGGACCACGACAGAGCACCACTGCCCGGGAACCCAGTACCCCCCCTACTGTGGTTTTTAATTGTTGCCACTATGAGTATATCCAAACATTACCATGCACCCTGGACATATGTTCTGTACAGCTCCCTGTCAGTCATATATCATCTGTCATTGGTATCCCATACCAGTATCCCTCCATTGCCATTGTTGAAACACTCTGTGATCCAGAACTCCCCGAAATTTGAAGCCCAATATAATGTCATGGTCCCTTACTAGGGAATGGCATATAGCGATGAGTTTAAAGGATAGATAAAGAACTTGGATAAAGTTAGATAAAGAACTTAGATAAAGAATGTTGACTTGAAAAAATTCCACATCCTATTTTTTTTTTTTTTTTCCCCCCCCCCCCCCTAATTATTCAGCTTTTCTTCACAGGAGTCCTAGACCACAGCAATGTATATATATAATATACAGCACTCCCACACATCCACCAGAAAACCTTTTCCCTTCCACAGTGATACTCTTACGCCCTATTCATATCATATTTACTTAAAGTGATGTACAGAGTCTGAGACATTAGCTTTCTAACAAGGTGACATCTGTATTTACATTATGGTGCATACTTTAGGATACACAGTTCTTTACATTTTTAGTTATCCTATGTTTTACATTATGGTTTACATTATCAGTCTGTCATCTCCTATATGTTATGGTGTAATATTACATGTTTTATATCCATCCTTGTGTACTCTCAAGAAACTCCTCTCTTACCCCCCATTTACTTTGGTTCCACACACTTAACGTCCATTTTCCCTTCCACCTTAGTGCCCTCAGTGATAGCCAACCTCCGTTTCCTGAGGAGCCACTTCCAGAGATAGATGGAATAGTGTTCAGGGCCTAACTTGCTCAACTGCCCCAATGCCCTGGGAGCCACCCTTTCTCTCGAGGGATACAGTTCCCTCTATTGGATGGCATTAGTCCTCCCCAGGATGTGGGTCCACCCCCACTCTCACTACTTGGGTTTCTACCCCATGGTGTCACCCACTCTGGCAGAATGAGCATTTAGACATTCCCCAGGAGCCCGTCCTGCATCAGACCCTCCCCTCCGAGCATTCTAAACAGGTAACCCTCTTTATTATATTTTGATATGATTTTCTCGGCATTTTACTCTCCACCAACACCTGACCCTCTCCTGGTTTGTATGCTACCCCTCCCTCCCCCCACTTTTGGGCAACGTTACCCACCCGTCCCTCCCCAGCCACCCTCAAACCCGCAAAGCCCCAAGCAAAGGCAACCCCTTGCCCCCCTTTTATCTCTTCTTTGTGTTCATACTTACCACCATCTCGTCTTAAATTCCACCCCTGCAGACATCGGCTCATATCCTTCCTCCACCCTCCGATTTCCTGCAAGCCTATCGTTCAGTCTCTTGCTATCTAGGGCAGCTTGTTTATTTCATATCATTGAGGTCATGTAGTATTTGTCCTTCAATGTCTGGGTTGCTTCACTCAACATAAGGTTCTCAAGATTCATCCATGTTATCACATGTGTTTGTAGTGTGTTTGTTCTTACAGCCGAGTAGTATTCCATTGTGTGTATATACCACATTTTATTGATCCACTCGTCTGTTGATGGGCATTTGGGTTGATTCCAACTTTTGGCAATAGTGAACAATGCTGCTATGAACATTGGTGTACATATATTGGTTTGTGTTCTTGTTTTCAGTTCTGCTGGGTATATTCCCAGCAGTGGTATTGCTGGGTCATATGGCAAATCTATGGCTAGTTTTTTGAGAAACCGCCATACTGTTCTCCAGAATGGTTGGATCCTTCTGCATTCCCACCAGCAGTGGATGAGTGTTCCCCTTCCTTCACATCCTCTCCAGCACTTGTATTCTTCTGTTTTTTTCATAGCTGCCAATCTTATGGGTGTAAGATGGTATCTCATTGTGGTTTTGATTTGCATTTCCCTGATAGCTAGAGATTTGGAACATTTTTTCATGTGCTTTCTTGCCATTTGTATTTCTTCTTCGGAGAAGTGTCTGTTTAAGTCTTTTTCCCATTTTTTAAATGGATTGTTTATCTTTTTATTTTCAAGATGTAGGAGTTCTTTATATATGCAAGTTATAAGTTTCTTATCAGATATATGATTGCCAAATATTTTCTCCCACTGTGTGGGCTCCCTTTTTACTTTCTTGACAAACTCCTTTGAGGTGCAGAAGGCTTTAATTTTGAGGAAGTCCCATTTATCTATTAGTTCTTTTGCTGCTCGTGCTTTTGGTGAGATATTCATAAATCCATTACCTATTACAAGGTCCTGTAGATGTTTCCCTACACTGCTTTCTAAGGTTTTTATGGTCTTGGCTTTTATATTTAGGTCTTTGATCCATCTTGAGTTAATCTTTGTATAAGGTGTGAGATGGTAATCCTCTTTCATTCTTCTACATATGGCTATCCAGTTCTCCAGACACCATTTGTTGAATAGGCCACTCTCTCCCAGTTGAGAGGGTTTGGTGGCTTTATCGAATATTATGTGGTTGTATATGTGAGGTTCTATATCAGAGCTTTCAATTCGATTCCATTGGTCTATATGTCTCTCCTTATGCCAATACCATGCTGTTTTCACCACCGTAGCTTTATAGTATGTTTTGAAGTCAGGTAGTGTGATTCCTCCAATTTCGTTTTTCTTTTTCAGTATGTCTTTGGCTATTCGGGGTCTCTTTCCTTTCCAAATAAATTTCATAGTTAGTTTTTCTAATTCCTTAAAGAAGGCTGCATTGATTTTTATTGGGATTGCATTGAATGTGTAGATCAATTTTGGTAGGATAGACATCTTAATAATGTTCAGTCTTCCTATCCATGAACAAGGAATAGTCTTCCATTTATTTAGGTCTTCTTTGATTTCCTTGAACAATCTTGTATAGTTCTCAGTGTATAAGTTCTTTACCTCTTTAGTTAAATTTATTCCTAAGTATTTGATTTTTTTATTTACTATTGTGAATGGTATTTGTTTCTTGATTTCCTCCTGATCTTGCTCATTATTGGTGTACAGAAATGCTACTGATTTTTGCGCATTGATCTTATAACCTGCGACTTTACTAAACTCATTTATGAGTTCTAGAATCTTCGTTGTAGATCTCTCAGGGTTTTCTATGTATAGGATCATGTCATCTGCAAATAATGAAATTTTGACTTCTTCCTTTCCAATTTGAATGCCTTTTATTTCTGGTTCTTGCCTCAGTGCTCGAGCAAGTACTTCTAAGACAATGTTAAATAGGAGCGGCGACAGTGGGCATCCTTGTCTTGTTCCTGAGTTTAGAGGGAAGGAGTCTAGGATTTCTCCATTGTAAACAATATTGGCTTTAGGTTTTTCATATATACTCTTTATCATGTTCAAAAAATTTCCTTGTATTCCAATCATTTGGAGTGTTTTTATCAAGAAAGGGTGCTGTATTTTGTCAAATGCTTTTTCTGCATCAATAGATATAATCATGTGATTTTTTTCCTTCAATCTGTTTATATGGTGTATTACGTTGATTGATTTTCTTATGTTGAACCATCCTTGCATACCTGGGATGAATCCCACTTGGTCGTGGTGTATAATTCGTTTAATGTGTTGTTGAATACGATTAGCAAGTATTTTGTTAAGTATTTTTGCGTCTAGGTTCATTAGAGAAATTGGTCTGTAATTTTCCTTTCTTGTGATGTCTTTGTTTGGCTTTGGTACTAGGGTAATGTTGGCATCATAGAAGGAGTTGGGTAATGTTCTTTCTGTTTCGATGGTTTGGAATAGTTTCAGCAGGATTGGTGTCAGTTCTTTCCGGAATGTTTTATAGAATTCACCTGTGAAGCCATCTGGCCCTGGGCTCTTCTTAGTTGGGAGATTTTTAATAACTGATTCTATCTCTCTGCTTGTGATTGGTTTGTTAAGATCATCAATTTCTTCTTTTGTCAATATGGGCTGTTTATGTGTTTCTAGGAATTTGTCCATTTCCTCTAGATTATCATTTTTGTTGGAATATAGTTTTTCAAAATATCCTCTTATGATAGTCTTTATTTCTGTGGGGTCAGTGGTGATATCGCCTTTCTCATTTCTTATTTTGTGTATTTGCATCTTCTCTCTTTTTTTCTTTGTTAGTGTTGCTAAAGGTTTGTCAATTTTGTTAATCTTCTCAAAAAACCAGCTCTTGGTCTTGTTTATCTGTTCAAGTGCTTTCTTATTTTCTATTTCATTTAGTTCTGCTCTTATCTTTGTTATTTCCTTCCTTCTTCTTCCTGTTGGGTTACTTTGTTGTTGTTTTTCTAATTCCTTCAAATGTGCAGTTAGTTCTTCAATTTTTGCTCTTTCTTCTTTTTTGATATATGAATTTATGGCTATAAACTTCCCTCTCAGTACTGCTTTTGCTGCATCCCATAAATTTTGGTATGTTGTGTTATCATTATCATTTGTTTCAAGGTAGTCATTGATTTCTTTTGAGATTTCCTCTTTGACCCACTGTTTTTCTAAGAGTGTGTTGTTTAATTTCCAAATCGTGGTGTGAAATCTGGGCTTCTTTCCCTTGCAAATCTCCAGCTTGACTCCACTGTGGTCAGAGATAATGTTTTGTATGATTTCAATCTTTCTGAATTCGTTCAGCCTTTCTTTGTGGCCTAGCATATGATCTATCTTGGAGAATGATCCATGTGCACTTGAGAAAAATGTATATCCTGCTGTGTTTGGGTGTAGCGATCTATATATGTCTATTAGATCGAGCTCCTCTAATATACTATTCAGATGTTTTGTGTCTTTGGTGATTCTCTTTTGAGATGTTCTGTCCAGAATTGATAGTGGTGTATTAAAATCTCCCACTATAATTGTAGATGTATCTATTCTTTCACTTAGTTTTTCCAGCGTTTGCCTGACGTATTTAGAGGCACCCTTGTTAGGGGCATAGATATTTATGATTGTTCGATCTTCTTGACAGATTTTCCCTTTGACTAAAATGTAGTATCCTTCTTTGTCTCTCACAATTGTTTCACATTTAAAGTCTATTTTGTCTGATATTAATATAGCTACTCCTGCCTTTTTTTGGTTATTGTTAGCTTGTATGATTGTTTTCCAGCCTTTCACTTTCAATCTCCATGCGTCTCTGGGTCTAAGATGTGTCTCTTGTAGACAGCATATGGATGGGTCATATTTCCTTATCCAGTGTCCCAGTCTGAATCTTTTGATAGGTGAGTTTAATCCATTGACATTCAGTGTTATTACTATCAAGGAATTATTTGTGTTAGCCATATTTTGATTGGATTTGTGTTTGTCATATTTTGTTTGTATATTTTTTTTTGTCTTTTTTGTTGTTGTTGTTGGTCTTATACTCTCCTCCAACTTTGCCTTTCCTGTTTTTTCCTTTCTTCCTGCAGAACTCCCTTTAGAATTTCTTGAAGGGGAGGTTTCTTGTTGGTATACTCTTTCAGTTTCTGTTTGTCTGCGAATATTTTGAACTCTCCATCATGTTTGAATGCTAGTTTAGCTGGGTAGAGTATTCTTGGTTGGAAATTTTTTTCCTTTAGTACCTTGACTATATCATACCACTGTCTTCTTGCCTCCATGGTTTCAGAAGAGAAATCAGCACTTAATCTAATTGAGCTTCCCTTGTATGTGATGGTTTTCTTTTCTCTTGCTGCTTTTAGGATCTTCTCTTTGTCTTGAGCATTGGATAATTTGACAAGTATATGTCTTGGGGTGGGCCTGTTGGGGTTTATGACTTGTGGAGTGCGCTGTGCTTCTTGGATATGTACATCTGTCTCTTTCAGTAGATTTGGGAAGTTTTCAGTCATTATTTCCTGCAACACTCTTTCTGACCCCTTTCCCTTCTCTTCACCTTCTGGAATGCCTATAATACGTATGTTTGAGCGTTTTGCATTGTCATTCAGGTCCCTAAATCCTAATTGGATTTTTTCTATCTTCTTATTGACCCCTTCTACTATCTGTTTGATTTCTGATGTACTGTCTTCCACATCACTAATTCTCTGCTCTGTCTCTTCTAGTCTGCTGATATTTGCTGCAAGTGTATTTTTGATTTCTTGAACTGTGGTGTTCATTCCCATCATATCTGTTATGTTTTTGCGTATGTCTGCAATTTCCCCTCCAAGTGATGTCTTCATGTTGTTAACCTCTTTCATTACTGCATCAAATTTGTCAGTGATAAATGTTCTGAGATCTTTCATTGCTTGTGCCAAGTTTTGCTCCCCTTCGTGATTATTGGTTTGTTGATTGGATTCAGCCATGTTTTCCTGATTATTGGTTTGGTTCGTAGATTTTTGTTGCTTTCTGGTCATCTCTTTATTTTGACGAATTTAATCAGTTCCTTAGCTTCTTTGTCTGCTCTTGGAGGTTAATTAGTTGTTATTTTTGCACAGGTGTTATATCTTCTCTTTGTCACTTTTTTCTTCTTATTCTAGTTACTTGTTGTTGGTTAAGTTCACTTTAGAGGAAAGTATTAGTGTTGGGGAAAGGCAATTGTGTAAGCAAGGGAAAAGTGTAAAGTTGTATTGGTGATGTATGTTAATAAAGCAGGAATATGAGATCTGGAAGGATGGAGGTTAGATTCATGTAGATTGTATAGAGTTATAGCTGTAGGTAGAGTACCTTTTATGAAGTTGATGACTGAATTTGGGAGGAGTATGGTATGAACTACACAGCTATTGTTTTCATGAGAGAGGGAAAAAGAAAAGAAAGGTAATAGTTTCAAGAGTGGATAATAGACAGAAAACAGAACAAAGGTATTAGAAATTAAGAGTTAGACACTTTGTGGATCAAAGAACGGGAGGTGGGGGGTGGAATATAGGAGAGACAGTAGATGATAGTGGATATCAAGATGCAGGGGAAGGGGGATAGTGTAGGTAGCCTAAATCAGTTCACACAGAAATGAGGCAGTGGAGGATGGGAAAACCCAGCAAATGTGAGGTGTTCCCTGTAGCACCTATTGTATACTTGAATTAAAGTAAAAATAAGTGGAAGATGAGGGACAAGAGGGTAAGAGAAAACCGAAAAAAAAACAAAAACAAAAAAAAACAAACAAACTAATTATAATAGAGAAAAAAGAAAGGCAAGAAGAAAGGAAGAAAAAAAAAAGAGGATGGGCAAACGGTGGGGAACGGATAGGGAGAAGAGAGATACAGGTACACACGTGTCACAATTGCAACACTATCTAAAACAACAACTTCCCCCCGCTTTGCCCTAAAACCCCCCCGTCTGTCTGCCCAAATGGGTCTGCAAGCACCTCCCTTCCCACAAACCCCCAATAGGCCGCCCAGGGCCCACGAACTCCCCAGTACTGCAGATGCTCAAAAAAAAAAAAAAAATTTAAGTAAAATTAAAAAAAAAAAAAAAAAAAAACAAAAAAAAACAAACAAACAAACAAAAAAAAAAAACAAAAAAAACCAGAAACCCCTCCGCAGGCCCGGCTCCGCCCGCCGCGGAGGCTTGGACCGGCTCTGCCCGGCTCCTCACGCCGCCTTGGCCTGGCCTGGCTCCGCCCAGCTCCGCTCGCTACAGCGGCCCAGCCGGCTCCGGCATCCACCTCCCGCCACCGCGGCCTGGACCGGCCCTGCCCGGCTCCGTACCCGCCGCGGCCTGACCCGGGCCCGCCCGGCTCCAAACGCTACCGCGGCCCGCAGCCGGGGCCTGAACCGGCCCCGCCCGGCTCCAAGCGCTACCGCGGCCCGCAGCGGGGGCCTGCACCGGCCCCGCCCGGCTCCAAGCGCTACCGCGGCCCGCAGCCGGGGCCTGCACCGGCCCCGCCCGGCTCCAAGCGCTACCGCGGCCCGCAGCCGGGGCCTGCACCGGCCCCGCCCGGCTCCAAGCGCTACCGCGGCCCGCAGCCGGGGCCTGCACCGGCCCCGCCCGGCTCCAAGCGCTACCGCGGCCCGCAGCCGGGGCCTGCACCGGCCCCGCCCGGCTCCAAGCGCTACCGCGGCCCGCAGCCGGGGCCTGCACCGGCCCCGCCCGGCTCCAAGCGCTACCTCGGCCGCAGCCGGGGCCTGCACCGGCCCCGCCCGGCTCCAAGCGCTACCGCGGCCCGCAGCCGGGGCCTACACCGGCCCCGCCCGGCTCCAAGCGCTACCGCGGCCCGCAGCCGGGGCCTGCACCGGCCCCGCCCGGCTCCAAGCGCTACCGCGGCCCGCAGCCGGGGCCTGCACCGGCCCCGCCCGGCTCCAAATGCTACCGCGGCCCGCAGCCGGGGCCTGCACCGGCCCCGCCCGGCTCCAAACGCTACCGCGGCCCGCAGCCGGGGCCTGCACCGGCCCCGCCCGGCTCCAAACGCTACCGCGGCCCGGCCCGGCCTGGCTCAGCCCCACCGAGCGGGGCTAGATGCCTCGTCTCCGCCTACCCAAGAAGGGAATCCTCTGCAGGTAGCTGGGATCTCCGTGTATATTTCACAGACGAATCCTCTCTGTTACCTTCCCTCCAAATCGATGTCCAGACACCTCCGGACCAGCAAAAATCCCGAAACAATCCGGTCCCAAAGAGTCTCCAACGCCGCCCAGCCGATTCCCTGCAGAAGACTCTAACAGGGATGTTCACTCAGCCGCCATCTTGCCCCCTCTCCCCGTGAGCTTTCTTATGCTCACTTTCCTTAGTCCTTAAGTGCGGGTACTTGTTTTCCATGGGAAAGCAGTGTCGTTGACTTATGTTCATACTAAATTTTGTTGGAAATTCATCAAACCTCTCTGGAGAACAGAAGCATAGCCCGGAGTAGCAAGGTCACCTAGCTCCTCAGTGGAGGTACTCCTGAGATCCCCAAAGCACCCCTAATTTCACCAGTCTTCCTATGAAGTTTTAAAAAAATATATAAAGTACCGGCAGTTCCTCAATCTATCTGTAAAGTGCTCTGCAAACTCGACTTCCAAACCTCTTCCTCCAAGAAGACTTCAAACCCTTCCTATCCAGAAAGGCTAACGCTGCCTTTTGGCCTTTGCATATTCCGGAAAAGTGGCACTTTTTTAAAAAGGTCATATGTTGACATAACAATTGTTGAAAATCCGATGAAAACTCCTTAGAGCAGAGTTTTCCCAATCATTCTTGCTTTTGCCTCACAGTAAGAGATAATGGTTGATGTGACCCAGCGCACACTGCTAAACTGAAGCTAGTGCAAGGGCACTGACATTCTCTCTCCCAAGCTATTTCAATTTTATTAATTCTTTAGTCAAGATGCACTAAACTGATTTGCCTACTTGTCATGGTTTTGGTTTCCCCAGAAGCAAAGGATTCCAGTGTAAGTATATGAGAGGTGATGTCAGGACACACCAGGGAGGGAGGGGGGAAATGAGCAGGAGAGAAGCGAGCCAATAAGCCATTTTCAAGCCGCTCCTCTAAGGAGGGCTCTGTAGTGACAAGCCCCCAGGCTCTACTGTGTGTGTGTGTGTGTGTGTGTGTGTTGGGAAGAGGGGTGTGCATATGAATGGGCAACTGTGCCCCACGGGGTTTTAAGCTTTGAGAATGTAGGGAGTCCGCTATGGTCACAAGATGATGCCTTTGGGGGCAAGTAAAAGAGCAAGCTGGGCTGCTCCCTGTTGGGGGGGGGGGACCAGGGCTGGGCGGTAGTGCCAGTTAATCTGGAGAACTTGAAAATAGAGAGAGATGCGGTCATTCAGAGAAAAGGCAGGAAAATGGAGCTTTGAAAGAGAGATTTGACAACTCCTTCCTCCCAAGAAAGAAGGTATTGTCCCCTTATTCAGCTTCAGTGTTTAGTGAAATGAAAAGCCTTGACCTCCTCATGGTTACAGAGCTGCTAAATGGCGGGAGAGAAACTTGAACTCAAACAGGTCTGACTTCAAATTCTCCAAATTCAAGACTCTCGCTGCTACCCTCCTGCTAGTCATGGAATTGGATGAGGCTTTGGATTAGCCACTTTACCTCTCTGCTCCACAGCAGTAGGCATTTGCAAACTGACTGGGATTCCTGCTACAGCCTGATGCCCACAGAAGTTACCAAACCTAAATGGCCCGTGTGGGAACTGAAGCAGTGGAGTGGGCCTTCTATTACCATCAATTCCTCACAGGCACAAACAGCAAGTGTAGCTCCAGGCCAGAGATAATTCACAGATCAAAGATACCACATTAAAAAAACAAACAAACCCCCAAAACCCTTTATTGTCAAATAAAACACAGGTATGAAACATACCCGTACAAAACAAATGTATTACTTAGTAAATTACTATAAGATGAACACCCTTGTAACCACAATCTAATAAAAAGAACTTTCCAGTGGCCCCAGAAGCCCCTCCATGTGCCCCATCCCAAATCAACTCCCTTGCTTTGCCCAAAAGTAACCAGTACCCGGACTTCATAGTAATCTAGCTTCCTTCCTTTCTTTCTTTCAAATCCAAATGTGTATACCTTGACAATATACGTTAGTTATCCAATTTTTTTGGCTATGTCTTTCAAACTTCTTTTTTTAAATAACAGCTTTATTGAGATAAAACTCACCTACCATACAATTCACCCACTTAAAGTGCACAATTCATTGGGTTTTAGTATTTTTGTATAGTCAGAGTGGTACCACCCACATCACAGTCAATTTTAGGACATTTTCATGACTCTTCCCCATTTCCCCCCCAAAAAACCCACCCAAAACAAAACCTGTACCCATTAGCAGCCACTCCCCATATTGCCCCAGTAAGCAAACACTGATTTATTTTATTTCCCTATGGTTTGCCTATTCTGGATATTTCACATAAATAGAATCACATAATATGTGGCCTTTTGTGACTGGTTTCTTTCACTTAGCATAATATTTTCAAGATTCATCCGTGCTGAAGCATTTATCAGTTACTTATTCCATTTTATTACTGGAGAGTATTCTATTGTGCTGATACACCACATTGTATTTATCCATTCATCATCTGATGAATACTTAGATTGCTTCCACTTTGGCTTTTATGAACAAAGCTGTGTTTTAGTTTTCTAGGTGGCACAAGCAAATACCATTCAAAAGGATGGCTTAAACAATGATTATGTAATGGCTCACAATTTTGAGGCTAAAAGAAAGTCCAAATCAAGGTGTCTTCAAGGTGATGCTTTCTTCCTGAAGACTGGCATTCTGGGGCTGACTGCTGGCAATCCTTTGTCCTTGACTCCTCTGTCACATGGTAAGGCACATGGCAACCTCTCCCTTCTCTTCTGGTTCCATTCATGTTCAAGCTTCATGTTCGAGCTTTTGGCCACTCCCTGTGGCTTTCTCTCTGTCTGACTGGATTTCATTCTACTTACAAAGGACCCGGTAATAGGATGAAGACCCATCCTGATTGAGGTGGGCCACACCTCAACTGAAGTAAACTCATCAAAAGGTCCTACTCACAATGGGTTTATGCCCACAGGAGCAGATTAAGTTTAAGAACATGTTTTTTAGGGGTACATACAGCTCCCAACCACCACACTCCGTCCTCTGGACCCCAAAAAGACACATTCTTTCCACATGTAAATACATTTCTTCCACCACAACATCCCAAAAGACTTATGTCATTTCAGTTACAATGCTAAGTTCAAAGTCTCATGGCACTCGATTATGAGTGTGGTCTCTCCTGGGGTACAATTCCCCTCAATCTGTGGACCTGGGAAATCTAGAAAAGAAGTTATCTGCTTCCACAGGAAAGATAGGCACATTCCGATAGTGAGAAATCATAAGGAAAACAGGGTCACAGTTCTCAAAAAATTCTGAAACCCGGCAGAGTATACACCATTAGATTTCAAGGTCTGAGAGTCATCTATGGGTGGATGTTTTGTCCTCTGGGCCTGATAGAGCAGCAGCCCCACCCTTTCCATGTGGTTGTACAATAGTCATGTTCTCGCAGAACCATGAGCTGAAGGCTCTACCCTCGCCAAGCATCAGGGTAGTGGCCAGGCTTTCTGTGAATGCTTGGGCACAGGCTCCATTCTGTCAGAGCACTGGATTGGTGGCCAGGCTTTCTGCAGTCCTTGTATCTGATTTAAGATTTTGCTCACCCCGTCACCTCCTGGTCTAGTGACATTAAGGAGCTGAAGAGTGGTGGAGGGCATAGTCTGTTCTTTCCCCTCTGTCTTTCCTTTTTCCCTACCCCTACCTCATCTACTCTCAATCCTAGGACTGAGCCCAGGGAGGAGGGATAGGGGAGAGGAGGAAGTGTCATGTATCTTTAGGGATCTGGCTACTTGCAGTCTTGCTCTTGGTTGCTACTGCTTTTCTAGTTACTGCTGACCAGTCCTCAGTAATCCATGTGAAGCAGGTATTCCAAGGCTGGCTGTCTGGTGGGGCTGATGTGTTGATTCTTTGGAGGAAAAAAAGCCACTCTGATGTCTAGGAAATGGTCCAACCTCATAGGTAGAACTCAATGTTATTCCAGACTGATCTGACAATAACAGCTAGTCCTCAGTGTTATTACAAACCCATCTGATGCTTACGGCTAAGCCAGGCTGTTCTCCTGTTGAACATAAACAATCTTTCAGAACTTCCACTCAGACAAAGTCACCCACAAAATAACATCCTCCTTCCCTTGTGAAACAAGTGACTGCTCCTTCTTTACCAATTACATCTTTGTCTTCCTCTCCTCTGCCTTCTATTTTTTTTTAAGTTTTATTTTTTATTTATTTCTCTCCCCTCTCCCCCAGTTGTCTGCTCTCTGTGTCCATTTGCTGTGTGTTCTTCTGTGACTGCTTCTATCCTTATCAGCGGCACCGGGAATGTGTGTTCCTTTTTTTGTTGCATCATCTTGTTGTTGTGTCAGCTCTCCGTGTGTGGTGCCATTCTTAGGCAGGCTGCACTTTTTTTCGCACTGGGCGGCTCTCCTTGTGGAGTGCACTCCTTGCGCGTGGGGCTCCCCTACACGGGGGACACCCCTGCGTGGCAGGGCACTCCTTGAGCGCATCAGCACTCCATATGGGCCAACTCCACATGGGCCAACTCCACACGGGTCAGGGAGGCCCAGGGTTTGAACCGTGGACCTCCCATGTGGTAGACAGACGCCCTATCCATTGGGCCAAGGCCGCTTCCCGTCTGCCTTTTATATAGATAAGATTTATTGAGCTAATCATAGAATTGTCCCTACTTTCCAACAACATCCAATTCAGAGCAAGCTCCCAATTCCTTAGGCTTCCCCAAATTACTCAGCCAAAGTCCACTTCCTATAATGGGTTCTTACTGTGATGCCCCACAGTCCCATATGGTGCCCGTTCTCCCTTGCTGCAACTTGCTCAATTACATGTGTGCTCCTTTTGTGGGAATGGGGGGTATCTTTGTCTGAAGGGCAATGACACCTGAGAGATTTGCCCTCCAGCTCCATCTCTTCTCCCCTACCTCAGCTCCACATTACCCCCATTCTACCCATGCTACATTCCAAAAACCCTTTGCAGATAGGTCCTTGTTGTGCTGGGGCAACTCCAAGACTGTTCAGGCCAGTAACCTCAGTGGTATCTATGGGAAACCCATGGTGCAGGGCGGACTGCCCCTGCTGCATCTTTCTAAGCCCTGACAGACACAAGTCTGCCTCCCAAGCTGATGCCCAACCGGGGAATTATGTGATGGGTTGCTTAGTGTCTCCCCAAAATTCATGTCCACCCAGAACAGAAAGATGCAACAGGGGCAGTCTGCACTGCACCAGCCAACCAGACAAAACAAACAAAACTCATCACCTCTCCGTCTCTCTGTGCTTCTACTGCCATACATGGCAGCTATTCTGTTTCCTTCCCTCGGGTATAATTGCATTTATATTTTGTAAAAAGTCTTATATATGCAATATCACCCATATTCGTATTTTCCTGGAAGTTTCACTATGTTATACAGTCCCTTTTTACATTTTTAAACTTTTCTTCTAGTAATATAAATATCCTTAGGCATTCCCTTTCAACCACTGTCATACCCATATAATAGCTCTGCTAGTCACAAACAGCATGATGTGTTCTCATTGTTTCCATGAATTTCCAAACACCCTTTTAACCAGTTCTGCACAGACTATCTGGTCAGTTCTTGATGGCGTTGTTTAGAATGTGGGGACTCTTACAGCATGTAGGTTTTGGTTGTGGATCCTAGTGCCATTTCCAGACAAGGGAAAAATTGTCCTATTTAACTGTCTGTTATAGTGGCAGTAGATCAGCTTTCTCATTATTTAATTTTCTTCTCTTCCTTCTCCCCCTTCTTCATCCTCATTCGTGAGTAGATGACTGGGTGAGTGACAGGAGAAGTGGGATGTAGAAGACTGAAAAGGGGCCATGCCGTTGGCAGTCTTTTGGATCATTCTAGCAAAAAGAGAAAGTGCAGCATAATTCAAACAAGGTGTGTATGTGGAGAAACAGGAAGGAACGAGTTGGGAGTCTGGGCAGTCAGACGACCAAGGGCCTTGCATACAGTGCAGGACTTTGGACTGGATCAGCTAGGCTGCCGGACATTGCTAGGGGAGGTGAGGGCAGGTTTGTAATGCAGGAAGGTCCTGACAATCCTAAGAGGGGAATGGATTGGAACAGGAACAGACCTGAAGAAGAAAACATAATTTCCACAATGCTTGGTCTACTGATAACCTATGCAGTACCTCTGTGCAAAATTGAAAAAGCACCCTTGCTGGGCAGATGCAGCATGGAGGGCACAAGACTTGGCAAACATGTATTACCTTTGTGAAAAGAAAGGAGCCTCTTCCTCCTGAGAGGCAGATGCAGCACACACGAAGATGCCCAGCCCAGCGGGTAGAGGGGGGGGGCTGTTGTTAGTTTCACTCTTCCCCTGGTCTGGATGCTTTTGTGCAGTAGGCAAACTGTACAACCTTACAGGGAAGGCTGGCCGGGTACCAACATTGTGTCTGGTATAGAATTGGCATTGAATTAAAATAAAAAAGGGACAACAGGGAAGTTCAGCTGGGCAGCTACTAGAGTCATCCAGGCAGGAATCAGTGGGTACTTACTTGCCTGAAGTAAGTTGGGGCGATGGGAATAGAAGTAGCAGTCATATCATTCAACTTGTTCAATTACAGGTGTGCTGGCGGGGGCTGAAGGGCAACGACACCCAAGAGATTTGCCCTCCAGTTCTATCTCTCCCTCCCTGTTTCAATTCCACATTCCCCCAACCTGGACACTTTTGAGAGTGAAAGGGGCCATACTGGGACAATAGGCATAAAATAAGCATAAAATGGTCATCCTAAATAGAGGGGAGGCATGGATGAGCTATTAAAGAGGTAGACTACAGAGGCCATGGAAAGTAACTGCTTGTGAGAGGAAGTCAAGAGAAACCTGAGTTTCTCGTGTGAGAGACTGGGTGAAAGCTCTGCCAAAGCAGGATTGTGATGGGGGAAGAGGATGGGCTGGATTTTGGATGTGTTGATTCTTTACAATATCAAGCCTGTCCTTTTTGGACAGCAACAGAGAGGGAAGGGGGTTCCCTAGTGATCATATTACACTATTTAAAAAACATTGCAGGACATTTGACTTGGAGTGAGTCCTGATGTCTGTTCTCTCCCTGTCTATGAAGTCCCTCAATGATAAAATCTAATTGTTTAATAAAGGACAGAAACTGATATCTTATCAGTATTCTGTATCTGATCTCTTAAGAGCTACCACTATGCAGGGAAATAGCTAATGATATAATTGAAAAGGCATTAATAGCCTATAAAATTCAATGATAAGAGTCACAGAACTCAAATGACTCTGTAGAGGTCACTTAAAGGCTGGTCAACACAGAACTTGAGCACACCGTTAACCCTGATCTTGTTATTGGGGCACAGAGATACCTGTAAAACTCTTACAGATCATCAAGGAATAGGATTTTTGCAGTCTACCTTGTATTCTGTTTTATTATTTGACAGTCTTTCACATCAGGCAGATTTCAGAATGTCACCAAATGAGCCAGCTTCCAAGTACACAGCTGCAAATAAAATTTAGTGTAAACTCTAATCCTCACTATATGGCATATATCATAAAAGACTGTTAAACCTATAAGAGCTTCATTTCCTGGCTTTAAATTCAATATTTGACACTTTAACTTTGGATTTAAACAGACTTTTACATTTAATATAGGTTCCCCTATAAAATAAATTAAGGAGCATTTCTTTTTTGTAACAACAAGTAGAAAACTCTCTTGGGGTTATTCCATAATTAGGCTCCATCTTTCTTCTGTTGTGGTGGAAACGATATGATCGTTTGGTGGTAAATGATGCAGTGCCCCATATTAATCTTCCACTTGCCCGATTACATAATTCACCTTGGCAAAGTAGAAAATGGAAAAGAAATGTCCTCATTGTTGTAAGAAGCCTGGGACAACATCAAACCAGGATGAATAAAATATGTTCAGGGAACAAATGATACAGTTACAAACTTAATTGTGGGCAAAATATTGTGCCCCAGTTTACTTGGGTGTCTTCCAAAGTTTGTAAAGATGTTTATTCTGAGAGCATTGATGCCTTCCCTTGTGAACAGATGATGACTAGGATGGTAAAGTGTTGTATAACAAAATTCCTTTCACGGATGCTGGTTTTTTTGGTTCTTGTTTTTTAACTTTATAAGGTATTAGAATAACAACATTCCTTTCACTGCTGCTAAAGATTCACTTTAAAAAACTGATTAACAGATGATATGGATGTTGCTTTATCTATTCCCTCAAGAAAGTGAGTTCTCTGGCTGGTGTGTCAGTCTCTTAGTGGAATAACAAGCTAATTCCGGTATTGTCACAGTCTGTAGCTATCAAGCTTCAAATCCAAATCCCTTACTGCCAAACTACTTCCCTCATTAGTCCTTCTCATAGCATTAATGTTTAATAAAAATGCTTGCTTTTAAAGAGAAATGTTCACATGTCAGAGTAGAGGGAATACTGGGGAATTTTGAGTCCCTCTTCCTTTTGATTTTTGCTGAGTTTAATTATCCCAGGTCATTTAAGTATATTCCTATGAGAATGAACATTTTTAGGCTTTTCCCAAGGTTCAAAGGTGAAATTCTTGTCCTTGTGTTACTTATCCTTGCATCCTGAAAGCCCCACGATATATCAAGAAATGGTGACTAGTTCGAAAGTCCAGGTCTTTAAGTGGGAGTTTCCAGGGACTTTCTTATTGCAGGAAAAAATGGTTTGCAGAACGGATATCTAGGAGAAGGGAGAGAAGATACAACTTTAAGAGAATGGAACGTGTCTACTTGGCCTCAGTACATTTTCTAGTGTTCTGTGTGTGGTCCCAGGTTTTTGGACCTCATAAGGCAGGTCAATGTACAGCTGGGGAGTCTCGTGGAGGCTTGAACAACTTCCAAGAGTGGAAAGTAGACCCAGTGGGGGTGTCCTGTCAGCCCTTCGGTGAGAGTGTTAGGAGGGGTTATGTGGTGGCAATGACTCCTGTGTTTGAAACCTTTCACCTCTTTAGCCACTGAAGTGAAGTGATGGACACTTATATGTCCAGAAAATTGGCTTACTGTGGAAAAGGGACACTATGTGCCTCTCACAGAGATGATTTTGCCAAATCTTTTTAGGCTCATTGGGGACAGAATAAAACCTATTCTCAGGTATAACTGCATCAAAAAATTAGAAGATATAACATTCTTAATCTGGGCCTCTTGAGATAGCTCTGGTCAATGGGGGAGGCGTCTAGATAAAAATAAATA
This sequence comes from Dasypus novemcinctus, assembly GCF_030445035.2. NCBI lineage: Eukaryota > Metazoa > Chordata > Mammalia > Cingulata > Dasypodidae > Dasypus > Dasypus novemcinctus. Next base: position 150,554,360 of record NC_080673.1, on the reverse strand, counting down.
CTATTGATTTACCACACTCAGTCTTAAAATTTTTTCATGAAGCACTTTAATATCTGACCTCCATGACTGCTTTGCTCAGCTTTTCCCCTTTGACTTCCATAATCTGCCAAAATCAATGACTTCCAGTCCCTCGGATTTGCCATCCTCTCTTGACTTCTCACGTGCTATTTCTTCTTTCTGAAATTCCCTCAAGAAACTGAGCATTTATCTCATTCCCAAGACTGCTTACTTTATGACCAGAACCTTGCCTCCTTTGTTCACTTACCCTCTGGGAGTGCCTTTCTTCTGAACCCCAGCCAAGGCTGGAATGCTGCCGTTTCTTGCTGGGTCTGCCTGAAGCCAAGTCTGCCCTTGTGATCCTTGCGTGCTGCCTGCCCAAGCCTGTTGGAGCAGTTCAGTTACTTCCTGCTGGGCTGCTCTGGGTTTGGCTGTTCACTTGGGCAACTTTACCTTGTCTCTTGTCATATTCCATATTCCATACAGGTCCACATAACAGACTGTGCTTCTGCCACAACATCTGTAGCTGGGTTTGCCTATAAGAACTTGCATCCTCCCTGTGAGCACCTTGAAGCCCAGATTCCAACCTTTCCCAGTCTAGGCACCCTGCTGACCTATCCCTTTGCCAACACGTTTCTCTTTCCCTTGGAAGCTTTTACGTCAGAAGAAAAATAAATGCTATGACTAAACTCATTGGGGATTTGGCTGTGAGAGTCCTGTTCTCTTCTTGTTGGTCTACTTAAAAAGGATTCAGGGCTCAGGGGAAGCAAAAACCCTTCCTAAAGGGCAAGGCAATTTTCTCCGATCCCCAGGGCATCCCTGCTCCTCCTTCAGGTTTTTACAGGGAGAACCTTCTCTATCCTTTAGGTCTGGCAGCATGGGTGGTGGGTTCTCCTCAGCTCATTGACCACCTTAGCTTTACTGCACTGTATCTAATAATCGAACTATGCAATCTTAAGGATAATAGCTTTTAAAAAACCTGGTTTACCATTGCTATGTCTCTAGCCATTAGCCCAGTAGGTGGATGAGTGAGCAAATGAATGAATAATATCGTTGTACACATTCAACTGCTAGCTCTCATTGCTTAAGAAGTGTCAGTTATCAGACATTCCTCAAATTGGTCTTTTGGGATCCCTTTGGTTATGGGTTGAATTTTGTCCACAAAAAGATATGCTGAACTCCTAACCCCTGGTACCTGTGAATGAGATCTTATTTGGAAATAGACTCTTTGCAGATGTATCCAAGTTGAGATAAGGTCATAGTGCATTAGGGTATACCCTAATCCATTGTGACTGGTGTCTTTATATTAATAATAAGAGGAGAACGCCATGTGAAGCGAGAGACACAGAGAGGAGGTCATGTGAAAATGGAGGCAGAGACTGGAGAGATGCACCCACAAACCGAGGAATGCCAAGGATGCTGGCAAACACCAGAAGTTAGAAGAGGCAAGGAACGATTCTTCCCTACATGTTTCTGAGGAAGACTGGCCCTGCTGACACCTTGACTTTGGACTGCTAGCCTCCAGAACTGCAAGGTAGTAAATTCCTAGTGTTTTAAGCCACTAGTATGCGGTTCTTTTTTTTTTTACAGCAGCCCTAGAAAAACAACTTTCTTCTCTTATTCCAGTTCCCACTGCTTACTAGCTCTGTGACCTCAGATAAGTAACTTACCCTCTTTGTGACTCAGTTTTCTCATCTAAAATGTGGGGATAATAGTATTACCTACCTCATAAGGTTGTAGGGGAATTAAATGAGCTAATACGCATAGAGCACTTGGAACAGTGCTTGGGACTTAATAAACCCTCAATAAATGTTAGCATTTTAAAAAAATATTTATTTTATTTATTTCTCTTCCTTTTCCCCCATTGTCTGCTCTCAGTGTCCATTCGCTGTGTGTTCTTCTGCATCTGCTTGTATTATCAGGTGGCACTGGGAAACTGAGTCTCTTTTTCATTGTTTCATCTTGCTGCATCAGCTCTCTGTGTGTGCGGTGCCACTCCTGGGTGAGTTGCACTTTTTTCATGCTGTGTGGCTCTCCTTATGGGGCACACTCCTTGCACATGGGGCTCCCTACACGGGGGCACCCCTGAGTGGCATGGCACTCCTTGCACACAACAGCACTGAGCATGGGCCAGCTCATCCCATGAGTCAGGAGTTCATGGGTATAGAACCCTGGACCCTCCATATGATAGGCGGACGCTCCATCTGTTGAGCTGCATCCCCTTCCCAGTAAATGTTAGTATTAGTCAATTATTTCTTGAGCTTTCCTTAGAGTTCTTACAGGATTATAAACCAATGATTTTGTCAAAATTGACTAATAGAATGAAACCAGTCATTTGTTGGATCCCCCCTTCTCACCAAGCTGAGGGCTGTGTTGTAACACAACTTTCCCTTTTCTTTGCTTTTTCATTTGATTCTGCCTCTGTTTTTGGAAGGTCACAAGGTGTTGAGGGGTAGCTCTGCTGGTAGCACTTAGGGCTGAATGACTTTGTAGGCCACACTTAGAATATTAGAGACACTTAAGGTTTGCATTAAATTTGCTAACATAGTTTTACAAGGCACCCCTCCCCCCCCCACTTTTTTAAGCAACCCTATGTGAACACATAAAATTAAAAAGTGACTAGGACAAAATGGAAGCTAGTGTGCCATAGGGCTGGGCTTTCTAGGCTAACTTCCAAAGTCTTACAAGCTGAAGTTCTGTCCCACCTTCTGATGGGAAGGTCTCTGGGAGAATGATACTTCTTGAAAAGTGCAACCTCTTTCATGTGGTCATGAAGGAGTTCTTCGGTTTCATGGTTGCTCTTTTAGGACTTACGAGATCAGGGAATTCTCCCTTCTCATTTTCTTTAAAATAAATAATAAGGCAGAGGTTCCAGGGCCCAAAAGACAGAAGCCGGTCATAGGGTTTTCCTATTGCCCTTTCATTCTTGGCCTTAAAGACTAATAAATGACATTTAAATATTACTCACACTGGATTTCATCCCCCTGCTGGTGAGAGAGATATTTCCCCAAAGGCAAGCAGCTCTGATCCTTAACTTTAAAGGGTAAAGTATAAGTACCGTGCACTAACCGATTGCGACACTGGAGATGTTGCTGTGGGGGGAGTAGTGGGGTGAGGGGGGTGGGGGTATATGGGGACCTCATATTTTTTGAATGTAATATTAAAAAAAAGGAATAAAGATAAAAAAATAAATAAATAAAAGGAAAAAAAGTAAAGGGTAAAGTAGGCACAGCTTGTTCTGCTCAAACACCGGGGCTGATTCAAGGGGGGGGTGGGTGGGAGTGGGGTTGTTTTAACCCTTTCTATTAATTCCCATGTAGCAGGATTGATAAACAGTGTTACTATTCAATTAGAATTTTTTTTGTCTTGCTCTACTTTAAACCTAGTGCTCTTTTTAAATCTTCTTTTTGTATTTTATTTATTTAATGTTACATTAAAAAATATGAAGTCCCCATATACCCCCTCACCCCACTCCTCCCATAACAACAACCTCCTCCATCATCATGGGACATTCATTGCACTTGGTGAATACCTCTCTCAGAATTTAATCACCCCATTTGAGGTGGCACAACTTTTGGGCAGAGAGCTGCCTCCCAGGAATCTCATAAGCATTATGTGTCCCACCTGTTGCAATATTTGTCTTCTGGAAAAGGTATCTGGAGATCTCAATGTAATTTGCTTACTATACATAGATTCTTAATTCCATCTATTTTTCCAGAGAGAGGATGCATTATTAATTTCATAGTGACTGTCAGGGGATTTTTGGAATTTAATCAAGCATCTCCTCAAACAATTGCAGAGCCACACTAAGAAAATCCAATAGATGCATTGGAAATGCCCAGTCATACTTGTCCTGATAATGGAGGGAATGGTTGTATTAATTTTCTATGGCTCTTTAACAAATAATCACAAATTTAGTAGCTTAAACAACATCCATTTATTATCTCACAATTCTGTAGGTCACAAGTCCAGGTGGGCTCGACTGGGTTCTCTGCTTAGGCTGATTCAAGGTATTGGCTGAATTACACTCTTATCCAGAGATTCTGGGTAAGAATCTGCTTCCGAGCTCATTGAGGTTGTTGGTGGAATTCATTTGCCTTGTGGTTGAAGTACTGAGGTTCTCTTTTCTTACTGGCTATTGGCTGGATTGCTCTCTGGTCCTTGCTTGGGGCCACATCCATCTCCAAAGCCAGCAGGGCCACATCAAATCCTTCTTGTGCTTCCAATCTCTCTGACTTCCTCTTCTACTACCAGCCTGAGAAAACTCGGTTTTTAAACGGTTCATGCGATTAGATTAGGACTACCTGGATAATCTTTTTTGATGAACTAAAAATCAGTTGATTGGGAACCTTCATTCTATCAGCAAAATTCCTTTTGTCATGGAACTAACTTATTCACAGGTGTGATATCTCCTCATAGTCATAGTCATGGTGATTAGGGTAGGAAATCTTGGGGGTTTGTTTTAGAATTCTGCTTATCACAATTGTCGAATATTTCTTCTGACATTACCTCTTCGCGGAAAGCCAAGCTCCATGATTTCCCTTCCTTGCCTTTGTGTGCCTGTGAAATTCACAGTTTGCTGCCCATGTCCTACGTCTGATCAATAAAATTTTTCGGTGATTCAAACAAGGTGCATCTCTCAGGGCATGCAGTTTCCTGGGGCTCATTTGTTGGTTTTGGGCTTTGAGGTTTGAGGTTCAACGCACCTATCTTTGCTTGAACCACCCAAGGAGAGATATGAAAACAGACAGCAGCCAACAGAACACAGGCCAAACCCCAAGCCTGTGAGTTTTAGTGTTACAAGTAAGAAACTGCTGCTGTATTCACAGACCAGCAATTATCTCATTAAATAACTTCTCAGACCTTGATTTAGCCATTATGAAAGATGTTTTGATAAAGAACATCTGCTGTTGTTTTCAGTGGAAATATTGTACCACTAAACTTTGATTAAAAACTGATTTAAAATTTTAATAGCCCCTTCTTTAGAAGATGGTTAAATGCAAAAAAGAAAAATGTCACTTATTTAAATTGTTTTTTTCCCTCTCCTTTGTTGCTCTATTTTAACCAGATTCCCATTAATGACTGTTAAAACCCACACAATTTTGGATGCAGTAAATCTAGATGCATAAATAAGATTACCATACCAGTACTGCTGTTCTCACTCTTTTTCTATTGATACCTCATTTTACTTTTATGCTTTAATTAAATTGAGTATATTTTATGTTTCTGTTTGCGTTAAAACAACTGTGGTGCATATAATTGACACTATTTCATCTCTGTTAGAAAGTGCTGAGTTGAATTAAACACACCAGTTCCATTTCCTTTTACATTTACTCTGCAGAAAAACTGACAGAAATAATACAAACTACATTTCTTTTCTAAGTTACCCTGAAAACTGGGAATAACTAACCACTGAGTAATTGCTAATAAAGAATGAAATGAAATCTTTACTGTTAATATAACTCCTATCTATATAAAAATAAATATTTAGTGGTACAAGCTAATTCTACTTAGTGCTTTTTCCTAAACAGTATATAACAAATAATAAACATATTATTATTCTATGTATTCCACATAAAGCATAAATCTTCAAATACATATTTTAATATATTTTTACTCAAACTATGATGTTTAACCTCAGTGTTTTTGGTGGGAAAATGATATTATATTTTGTTTTTATAGAGCTGGGCCCAGGAAACTTTTTCTGTAAAGGGTGATATAGTGAATATTTTTGACTTTGCAGGCCATATGGTTTCACAACTGTTGTAGCACAAAAGCAGTGCTAGATGAGATGCAAACATATGAGTTGGTGGAGTTTCAATAAAACTTTATTTACAAAAGCAAGTGGTGGACTAGATTTGGACTGTAGGCAGTAGTTTGCCAACCCTAACCATGGAGAATAAAGACCAAGTGCTGGCTAAGGTTCACAGCTGAGAAAAATCAGTAGGCCAATTCATGAATTAGGGACCTATTTGTACTTTTGTTATCATGGATTTTTTTTTTTTTGTCTTGCAATATTTGGTCTTAATTTAATCTGATGATTCCTATGTTGGGATTTCCTCCCACATTTTGTATTTTTAAGTAGGGACTTAGGACCATCAACATTTCTACAACTAAATTAAATTGATTATTCTGATTAAAATTTGCTAATTTCTCTTCTCTAGTGGTTTAGACTATAAATGCAATGTGTTTGTCTTATATACTACAAACTCTGCCTACATCACTCCAGACTCTGCAAGCGCTCAGCTTCATATCATGATATTTTATATTTATTTCCGTGTTGGGTGGGGAGGGACAAGTATAGTGAAAAAGTCAGGAAGCATTTCTCTATTAGAATGTGGGGACTGGACAATTATTTTCCTAATAAAAAAATGGGAAAGATATTTCTCCTGGTCTTTTGTGCATGCTGGTGTTTTTTCCCTCACATAGAAATGTGCCTGAAAAATGTGATAATGCCTAACCCACATTCATCCGGTGTCCACAGTGCTTTTGCAGTCCGTTGCTTTCTGTAGGCACAGCATGTTATTCAAGAGCAGTTACTGACTTCCATGTCAATTGCTCTGTGGCAGAATAGCTGCCTCCTGGTCTGTAGTTGCTGACATGAATGTTAGTTGCCAAGACACTGAGAAGTCAGAGACTGGAAGATGTTAACTTTCAGAGGAGTGTTACTTACCTCTGATCTCCCAAACAACATTCTTTGTGAATGGACTGGGGTGGCCTATAAAGAGGCAGCCCTCTTTCTTAAGGCACGGATTTTTTTGTGAGTGTGTAAGCAAAATTATCTTATGTATTTAAACTATAGTGTTAACACCCTGTAAGAGGTTGTGGGGGTAGCTTTAATAATACTAACACACCATTTCCTTGAAGGGTGTATTATGTCCCATGAATTTGGAATATGTTTTCTCTAATCCTTACAATATTTACACAGGGTAGGATTTATTACCATCATTTTGCTTGTGTGAAAATGGAGGCTCAGGGATTTTAAGTGACTCATGAAAGATGGTGAGTGGTGGAGTTGAGATTCCCGCTCAGACCACTTTGGAACCAAAGCTTTTGTCTTTCACCCATGATATTTGTTTTGATTTAGCTCTAAGCCAGTGGTTCTCAATTCCCAGGCCCACCCCAGAGCAATTAAATCATCATTTCTAAGGTAGAGTCTGGACATGGATATCTTCCAAAAGTACCCCATGTGATTTTTATCATGCAGTCAAGGTTGAAATCCACCAAACAGCAGAATTTGGAGACAGCCTACATTCAGGTAAGGATTAGGCTTATCTGAGGTTGTTAAGTGGAAAAATTTTATCCTTATCACTCTTGTTGCCTCTTTCAGTGTCATTTTGTGCTGCCATGGGATTCTCCAATGCACTTCTTCAGGAACCCTGTGCCCTCTATGGAAACTCTGTCACTGGAAGTGACAGTAGTCTGTTACACCTGGCCTGGATGTCACACCTTTGCTCTGGTTGTACTGTGATGAGCCTTTAGGCCATCACTGCTAGGTATCAGTGATGGTTAAGTTCATGTGTCATCTTGGCTGGGCTATAGTGTCCAGTAGTTTGCTCAAGCGGGCACTGGCCTGATTGTTACTATGAGGATATTGCATGGATTTCAATCATTGGTCAGTTGATTGCATCTATGGCTGATTACATCTATAGTCAACAAAGGAGATTGTCTTCAGCAATGAGAAAAGTCTCTTCCAATTAGCTGAAGGCCTGAAAGGGAAAAGTGATGATTTCAGCAGCCAGAAGAGAGAATTTTCATCTTTATTTCAGTCAGCCAGCTTCTCCTGGGGAATTCATCCAAACTTTCATCATAGTTTCCAACTTATGGCCTGCCCTATAGAATTTGGACTTGCCAATCCCCATAATCACATGAGTCAATTCCTGTAACAAATCATATGATATTTACATATATATCCTGTTGATTCTGTTTCCCTGGAGAACCCTGACTAATATAGGGTCTTTGTGTGGCATTTTATTAAGTGATTCTTACCTTTCTCTTGGAAAGAAGCCTGGAGTAAGTTCCTAACAGAGGTTGAAATAAAGTGGTCTCTGAGTTTGGGAAAGGGAGGTACTAATTCAGAATGGCAGAATCTGGGAAGGGGATGAAATAAGGTTATAATGTCTATAGATTGATTGTAGGGGTTGGGTAAGTTGAGATGAAGTTTCTGGCAGGGAGGGAAGCTTGAAGAAAAATCTGGAAGCAGGGAATACAGAGTAACCCAATGAAAAGTTTTGAGTGCCTATTCTGAGCCAGGCACCCCCACGATGAGTGCCCCACGTGAATGAGGTGAGAATGTTCTGCACATACACTTGTGTACATGCGTGGGTGGTGGGAAGTAACTCTGCAAAGGTTGGTGAGTGCCTCTGAGACACGGTCCAGTGTCTTTTTTACTGGTAGATCCCTCTACCAACCCAGTTGCCCACCCCCTATAGCCCTAGGAAAGGGCAGTGCTGTTTGGATCAAAGATGGACACCATACCTACAGGAACAAGTACATTTGCTGGCTGAGGAACTATTGGGTGATCTCTCTTGGGAATGTGAACCAATAAACACAAAAATTTCATAATAGGAAGCACTGGGTGTAAAAGACTACACGTTTACTAAGTATTGATCATGTTTCTTATGCCATTCCAGGGGCTGGATGGTGAACAAAACAGAGCTTCTGTGAAAGTGGGGAAAATGAAAAAGTAAATTAATAAAAATGTTTTGGGTGGTAATAAAACAATGAAGTCATAAGACAGAGTCATTTGGTGTAGTATAGTTGGGAAAGGCAGATAACATCAAATTCAGGGCCAGGAAAAGCCTTTTCTAGAAGGTGACATGTAATTAAAAAAAAGGGGGGGGGATGACCCACAAAAAACTACACATGAGAGGAGCTATGGTGGCCCTTGAGAGGTTTAGGGAGATTCTAGGTGGATTTCTCATTCCTTTGAGCCCCAGAACTATTTCCTCCCTTGCATGTCTTTAATAACACACACACATGTGCACACACATGCACACCCACACCCACACCTGTCCCTTGAGTTAGCTTGAATGGGTCTCTTGGTTTTACAACCCAAAGTGCTTCAACTGAAAACGTGGATAAATAGAGGAAGACTCTGAATAGCAGTCCGTGGGGTTTTGAACTTTGTTCTTTCTTAGAACAGTATGGAGCATGACTTCATGCTCTGGTGTTACGGAAAACACATTCCATTCTAGAGGGTGGAAAGCTACTAACGGTACTGAAACATGCATTCCTCTGCCAACTTCTGGAGGGAAAAAACCAACAAACACTGCCCTATACTGCCAGCATCTGGCTGGCCACCACCTGCTCTCAACGCCTGTGTAGAGTGTTTAGCTTAGCTAGGCAGCTCCAGCAGCACCTGGGATGCAAAAACATCCTGACTTTCTCCAAACACTATGGTAAGGACTGTTTAAACAGCATGTTATTCAGGAAATAGTCATTATCTCCACACCTACTGCATTGAGTGAGTGGATTATTGGATAAGCTTCAGAGGGCAGCCCCAGGGAGGGCCAAGTCCCAAAAGCTCATAACTCCCACCCACCGTGGGTGTGCTGTCAGTGGGCCAGTGGAGTCAGGCTCCTCTCAAGGTTGCTGGAGAGGAATCTGGGCTTGATTATTCCCCCTGTGTGGGGTCCTCTCTGTGCACCAAATGACCCGTGTGCATCAGCACAAAGTATGGGTGTAGATCTGTGGGAGAAGGGGAAAAGATTGCTGCTGTTGCACATGTTTTCCACAGGGAGTCTTTTGGCCCTTTGTAAGTGGTGGCAGTGGGAGGAAAAAACTGGTGCTGAGCCTTACCCCACTTCACTTCCCTGGGGAAGAGAAGGGATTCACTCTCAGCCATCATTTGATGTCTTCCTTTCCATTCATTTCCTCCTTTCCTTTCCACATCTAGCAGCAGTCAAAGATGACCTTAAAGTAACAGAGGAGGCATGTGTAGGAAGGTCACATCTGAGTTCAGCTCCATCACACTCAGGAGCACAAATTCCAAAGTAGGGCCCTCAGACATGGCACAAAACTCCAAATTCATCTGCCATGACCGTATATACTGTGGATCTCCATAGCCTTCAGGAGAACCAGCATCTAGGGTTGTATCTACTTTGTCTCTCTCTGGGGTCCTGCTGAGGTGCGCATAAGTGTGACCCCTCTGATGACCTTCCTACACATGCCTCTTCTGTCACTTTTACTGAACCTATGGTTGGCGCTAGGGATGGTGCATAGTCAGGGGACTTGAATCTCTGGACTGCCCATGTGCCAGCTTGGCTCTGAGCCTCAGCAGAGTTGCGACTCCTACTCTCTGGTTCATTGGACTTAGGGAGGTCAGCTAACAGGGAGGCGAAGATGTGAGCAACCACGCCAGGGAATCAAGAGTGCCAACAATTGCAAGCAGAGAAATTGCATCTATCATCCACGTGGAATCTCAGCCCCCTCTCAATATAGAGGTAGAGTGGACATCACCATCCCAGGATCCACAGAATGGAGGAATAAAATATGGATTAGAGTGGACTTACTGATATTCTACTATAAAAATATTGTGACTAGTAATAGAAGGAATTATATCATTGATGGGGAGAAAGTGGCCACAGGAATTGCTGAGGGCAAGGAGAGGGAAGAAAAGATGTGATGTGGGGGCATTTTGAGGACTTTGGGTTGTCCTAAATGATATTGCAGGGTCAGATGCTGGACTTTATATATCCCGCCATAACCCACTGAACTTACTGGCAGAGAGTGTGAACTACAGAGTAAACTATTATCCATGTGGTACAGCAGTGCTCCAAAATGTGTTCACTGAGTGCAATGAGTGTGCCACAATGATGGGGGAGGTTGTTGGTGTGGGAGGAGCGGGGTGGTGGTGGGGGTATGAGGGAACCTCTTATATATATATGTTTTTATACAGGATATTTATTTGGGGTAGGGGCTTACAGATACCAAGCCATATGGCATAAGTTACTTCCCTCGCCAAAGTCTAGTTTGAGCAAGATGGCTGCTGACGTCTGCGAAGGTTGAGGCTTCCTGGGTTCCTATGTTCCTGGGCTTGCTTTTCTCTGGGTTCGAGGTTCCTTTCTTCCTGGGGCTGGCTCCTCTCTCCTCTGGGAGCTTACTTCCTAGGGCTCTAGCCTAGGTCTTCACCATCAAACTCTAACATTAAAACTCCAACATCAGAAGCCCCAACTCTGTTCTTTGCCATGTCTTTTATCTGTGAGTCCCCACTACTTATATTTTTTAATGTAACACTTTTTTTGTGTGATTTATATATCTTCAAGAAAATACAATTTACATAAATAATGGAGTGGGAGGATGAGGATTGGGGTATATGGGAAACTCTTATGTTTTTTTAATGTTTTTTAATGTGATGTTCTTTGCGATCTATTAACTTTAATACAAAAGTGACTTTCATTACAAAAGTGATGAAAGGCAAAATGTTATAAGGAAATCTTTATAATATTGTTTATTTTTATTAATACACCAATTTATTTTTATTTTATTTTAGTATTTCTAAATTAGTATGTATACTTTTTAAAAGATTTTTTTCTTTATTTTCTCTTAAATGTTATATTAAAAAAATATGAGGTCCCCATATACCCCCATCCCCCCACCCCACTCCTCCCACATCAACAACCTCTTCCATCATTGTGGCACATTCCCTGTACCTAGTGAATACATTTTGGAGCACTGCTGCACCACATGGACAGTGGTCTACATTGTAGTCTACACTCTCTCCCATTCCATCCTGTGGGCCATGGCAGGACACAGAATGTCCAGCATCTGTCCCTGCAGCACCACCCAGGGCAACTCCAAATCCTGAAAATGTGCCCACATTCAATTAATAGGAAAATGAAATACAGTGATGGGTTTAAAGATTAGAAGTATAAATACTGTGGGAGCATTTTCAGTATATATACTTCTAATCTTTAAACCCATCACTATATTTCATTTTCCTATTAACTGAATTTGGCAATATATTAGGCTTCCTTGTTGAAGTTTTGGACCACAGAGAGGTTCAACTATGGCAGGGGAGGAACACTGGTGTGGGGTGTTATTGATGTGGGGGGCACATGGTTGGGAGGGAGTTCTCCAGCACATGTATATAGGGGGCATAAAAATGTTTGGATAACAGTTACAAACGACAACTGAGGAAGTGCTGAGTCCTAGCCAGGGGAGCTCTATCACATTCCCCAATGGAACAGCAACAATCCCCCAAGTGCAACAGCAAAGACCAACAATGAAGGATTTTCCAACAATGAGCCCTTGATACTGATGACTATGCTTATGAGTCTGTGTGCCTGAAATATGAACTAGGCCTGGAGTTGCAGGGTGCCTAAGGGTTACCTCCTGGGAGCCTCCATGTTGCTCAAATGTGGCCACTCTCTAAGCCAAACTCAGCATGTAAATGCATTACATTCCCTCCAGCATGGGACATGACTCCCAGGGATGAGCCTCCCTGGCACCAAGGGATTACTACCAAGTACCAGCTAGTGATGTAAATAGAAAAAGACCTTGAATAAAAGGGTCAATTCAGACTAGCAGAATATCTCAGCCCACATATAGAATCATGTGTTAAAAACTGCTTTTTGACCTTGAATAAAAGGGGGAAATGGCAAAAACAAATGAGTTTATATGGCTAAGAGTCTTCAAAAAAAGAGTCAGGAGGTCATCAGAGGGTTCATACTTGTGCACTCCTCAGGAGGACCCCAGAAACAGCCGAAGTGGATACAACCCCAAGTACTGGTTCTCCTGAGGACTATGGAGGCCCACAGGGATATGGCCATGGCAGATAGCTCTGGAGCTCAGTACCATGTAAGTGGGCCCTACTTTCAAATTTGTGTCCCTGAGTGTGATGGAGCTGGAGTCAGATGTGACCTTTTTACACATGCCTCTTCTGTCACATTTACTGAATCTTTGGTTGGTGCTAGCATTTGGTCTATTCTCAGGAGACTTGAATCTCTGGACTGTCCATGTGCCAGTTGGACCCTGAACCTGAGCAGAGTTGCAGCTCCTACTCTCTGGTTCATTGGACTTATGCAGGTTAGCTAATAGGGAGGTGAAGATGGTCAATCACCACACCAAGGAACCGAGAGCGCCTACAACTGCAAGCAGGAGAATTGCATCTATCATCCCTGTGGAATCTAAGTCCCCTCTCGATATAGAGGTGGAGTGGACATCACCATCCCAAGATCCACAGGATGGAGGAATAAAATATGGATTAGAGTGGATTTACTGATGTTCTACTAGAAAACTTTTGTGACTACTAATAGAAGAAGTTGTATCATTGATGGGGAGAAAGTGGCCACAGTTGTTGCTGAGGGCAGGGAGTGGGAAGAAGTGAAGTGATGAGGGAACATTTTTGGGACTTTGGAGTTGTCCTAAATGATATTGCAGGGTCAGATGCTGGACATTATACATCCTGCCATAACCCACTGAATGTCCTAGGGAGAGTGTGAACTACAGAGTAAACTATTATCCATGTGGTGCAGCAGTGCTCCAAAATGTGTTCGCCGAGTGCAATGAGTGTGCCACAATGATGGGGGAGGTTGTTGGTGTGGGAGAAGTGGGGTGGGGGGATGGGGAGATGGGGGTGTACAGGAACCTCTTATATTTTTTATAATGTAACTTTTTTGTGATGTACGTATCTTCAAAAAATACAATTTACAAAAATGATGGGGGTGGGGGAGTGGGATGTGGGTTAAGGGAACCTCATGTTTTTTTTAAATGTAATGTTCTATGTGATCTCTTAACTTTAATAAACAAACAAAAAACAAACATACAAAAAACTCCAACATATAGAAGCCCCCAACTCCGTTCTTTGCCATGTCTTTTATCTGTGAGTTCCTACCCACCAAGTGGTGGGGACTCAACTCTTATCTTTTTTAATGCAACTTTTTTTTGTGTATATATCTTCAAAAAAAAAATACAATTTACAAAAATGATGGGGTGGGGAGGGGTATATGGGAACCTCTTATGTTTTTTATGTTTTTAAAATACTTTTAGTGTAATGTTCTTTGTGATCTATTAACTTTAATTTTAAAAGTGTAAAAATACAAAACAAAACAAAAAGTATTCACCAAATGCAAAAAAAAGAAAAGATGACCTTAAAGGAAAAGTAATAAAAAAATTAAAAATAATTTAAATAAAGAAAAGCAACTCATCTGGTACACACTGATGTTCATGATTATTCTTTTTTTTTTTTTACTTTTCTTAAAAGAGAAACTCTTTATTCAAGTGAATTTTGTAGATCTAGATTAATAAGTAGGACAGCTTCGTAGGGAGGTAACTATAAGGGGTACTGGAATAAATCAGAAATAGGATTTACTGGAATAAATCAGAAATACGGTACCTTTTAACTCATATTTCCACCTGCTATTATTTTCCACAGGGGCAGGATGTATATTCATCCCAAACCTAATGAAGAAGAATAATAGAAAACAAAATTAAGCCCAAAAGAAAAAACAAAATACTCTTTGGTGGTGGTGGCCAATTTCTGTTGGAATGCTTTTATGGCTCCACCACATATGTAGTTCAGTTTACCTAGTCAAGCACAGCAAGCCAACTGACAGTGGTGGAAATTGGCAGTTGCAGTGGGTTGAAAGCCTGAAACCCAATAATAAGTTATTTACTTGCACTTGCTGAGAATGAATGATTTATTTTGTCTAAATCTTAAACCCTTTAATATGCCTCCTACAAGGTATCTGGATTAGAAAATCTTACATGTTCTAAATAAGAAAAGAGAATATTTTGCTAACAAGAAAGACAAAACAAACACTACAAATGCACTTTGAAAGGTCATGCAAACTGCTTCTATCCCTAGTAAATCTGAGGGATGGGTATGATATATATTTTGTGAATTTTCCATTTCTCCCTCTAGCTTTATTCTATTGTAGTCAGAGAAGATACATTGTATGGTTTCAGTATTTTTGAATTTATTGAGACTTCTTTTGTGGCTTAAGATATTGTATCTCCTTGAAAATGATCCATGTGCACTTGAGAAGAATGTGTATTCTGTTGCCACTGAGTGAAGTTATATAAATAAAACTTCAAAATAATAGACAAAAGACAGCTTAACAAATTGTAGAAGCGTTACTTAAAAGAATTCTGACCAGGCACATCTATCTCATGCACATGTATTTCTTATTGTTATATCTTCTTGTTGAATTGACCTCTTTATAGTATATAATGACCTTCTTTGTCCCTTGTAACAGTTTTTGACTTAAAGTCTATTTTTTCTCATATTAGTATGGCTACCACAGTCTTTTGGTTACTTTTTTCATCCTTTCACTTTCAACCTACCTATGTCTTTGAATTTAAGGTGAGACTCTGGTAAATAGCGTATAGATGGGTCATGTTTTGTTTTTTTTTTTAATCCATTCTGCCAATCTTTGCCTTTTGACTGGAGAGTTTAATCCATTTATAATCAAAGTAGTTACTGATAATGCAAGACTTCCTTCTGCCATTTTGATATTTAGATTTTTATTTGTAAGTCTTATACCTTTTGTCCCTCAATCCTTTTGTTATCGCCTACTTTCATATTTATTTGACTTTTTGTGTTGTACCATTCTCATTTCTTTCTGGATATGTTTTCCATATATTTTTTCTGTGGTTACCTTGGGGTTAAAATTTAACATCCTAAATATATAACCATCATTTGCTTGATATTAATTTGACTTCAATAGCCTATATACACACTGTTCCTATACCCCTCTCTTTCAGGGATTTCTTGGCCCTTCTGAAAACTTTGTCTCCCTTCCCCTGATACAGGACTGAAGAAGGGAAAATAGGTAAGAGATGTATACATTCGAAGAATGAGAAGGGAGAATGTGGAAGATTTACATTCAGGAAGGTTTTTGTAGAGGTTAGAGGTACCCTATGTTGAAGGTTACAGTGGATAATTTCAGAAGGGTTTTGCTATCCTAAAACACAAGAGATCAAATGATAGGCTGTTTCATTTAGCACGAAAAATCCGGGGGAATAAAATTGATACATGTGGTGTAGGTGGGATGGAAGAATGCATATGTTAAGGACACGCACTCTACAAATAATAAATAATAGTCACATAAGACAAGCAGGAAATAAAAGTTAGTGAACTTACAAGTTCTGGACAATTAAAGCCATTTGAAGTAGAAATTCAGAGTCAGTAGAGACTTTCTAAAAGAATGATAAAGAGGCAATGATTATGCTTATAGTCTAAGTATCAGTTGAGTACAGGGAAACCCACTTAGCTTTAATTCAGGGGAAGGAGAACAATGATTAAGTCAAAGAAAGAAAAATGATTAAGTCATTAGTCAGGCAAAGCAGGAGCTGACAACATGGGTAAAACATTGGTACATTCAAGGGAATTGTTTTTGTGCTGCCCTAACTGAAATATTTTATACTTTTGTAAGTGAAGTCAACTAATTTGTCTTGCTGAATATATTTAAGAACCTTCTAGTGACACTTGATTATATCAAATGGTTTGTTTCTCCTCTTCAAGTTTTCTGTGCCTGAAGTGTCTTCTTGCTGATCTTGTTTCCCTGATGAGGCACTTGGGAGCCACAAAGTGAGTTATAGGCCTGGAAGGGAATGAAAAACCTTTCCGGGACTTAATGAGATTCCAGGAATATCATGTGGAATTTCACCACATCTAGCCTCAGAACATTTCATTTGTACTGATTTTCCTTATAAACTGAATCAGTGTCTTACTTCACTTGATCCTGGGCTAAATTGGAAAGTAGATTTCTTTGATGCCTTTCTGCATTTCCTTTCTGTGACTCTCTTCCTGGTCCCCAGTCTGAATGTTTCATATTCTCTTAAAGCCTTGTGTTCAGTAACTGTCAACTTAGAAGGCATCTCTGCTGTGGTGGGGATAATAGTTAGCCCTCTCCGACCCTGGAATTTTTATAGAGATCATCTAGAGACCCCAGTTCGATTGGACTCTAATGAAATGAATCTTCAGTGGTAAAATTTTAAGTATGCTGATAGGCTGCTGGGGAAGTATCTTGGATTAGGGAAAACTTTTAGGAGCGCTTTGTAGCAGTAGCAGTGTGATGTGGTTGTGAATTCCAAAAATAGATGTTGGATTATGTTTGTAATCTGGTCTGTACCTGGGTGTGATTATTTATGATTAGGGCTTTGAGTCCCCACCCACCAAGGGGGGGGGCACTCACAGATAAAAGACATGGCAAAGGACAGAGTTGAGGGTTCTTAATGTTGGAGTTTTGATGTTGGAGTTTGATGCTGAAGTATTAAGCTGGAGCACTGGGGAAAGAGACAGAGTTATTCGCCTGAGAGTCTACAGCTGACCTTATGGAGAAAGGCAAAGCCTGGAGAGCCTCATAGTCTACAGCTGACCTTGTGGAGTAAACCGAGGAGCTGAGCCCAGAGGAACCCAGGAAGCCTGAACCCATGCAAACGTTGGCAGCCATCTTGCTCCAACACGTGAAAATAGACTTTGGTGAGGGAAGTAACTTATGCTTTATGGCCTGGTATCTGTAAACTCCTATTCCAAATAAATACCCTTTATAAAAACCAACCAATTTCTGGTATTTTGCATCAGCACCTCTTTGGCTAATACACTCTTGAATTCTATCCAATGAGAAGCTTCATGTTTAGAATCTCTGCACTCATTAGACCCTGATATCTTGGTTGCTTAGGGTAGTGAGTAGCATAAAACTGATCCTCAGACAGACTGTTCCCCATCCCTGAAAGAAAACAGTGACCAACCAACTCTTTTCTGCAGGATTTAAAAGTATTCTGGTGGCCACATTAGCTAATAATGTTTACTGCTTCTAAACATTAGAAAATGTAGCAGACAAACACACAGTCATTGCTACGTTTGAGTAGCTAAAATAAAGTTTAGTCTGGTTTGGGAAGAGATGGTGACATCTAGTCTGTGTGCTGATTTTCATTTAGTCCCATTCAGAGGCAAGCAGAAAGTGCTGGCAGCCTAGGGTAGGGCAGACCATCAGAGATTTAAGTTCAGTTAAATGGTGCTAGATCAGGGAATATAATATGACTTTTGAGGAATTCAGTTTTGTAAAAGATTAAAGATTATGAAGCCATCTTCATCTTAGTCAAATGCAGGCGGTCAATCTGTCTTTTGTATGCAATAAACCGGGCCTTTAGAAGTGAAGATCAAATAATCTGGAATGGAAAATTGGCTGGAGGACGTCCAGCTTGACCTGGATGTAGACATTTCTCCTGCCTTGTCCTATCTCTTGCTACAAATCATCCTGCGAGGGATAGGCAACCAGCAACTTCAATTCACACACTTTTGAAGGATGGTGACTTCAACGTTATCCATGGTGAAATTCACAGACAACAATCAATATGTATTTTCAGGGTAAGAACCATCATTCATTTCTGTTATCGGACAATCTCAGGCAGGAATCATATATTTTGTGACTTGAATGCACAGCATTTTTCAACTGCTTTATTAATGTGGCTAAGAATAGGACTTACTTTGCACTAACTGGCATTTAACTGCTGAAGTTTTCTGAGTTTCCATTTGCATTGGGGTATCCAAGGCAAGTTTGAGGCTTGGGGGTGGGGGGAAAGAGAAGGGTAGTAGAGTGAGAGGGAAAGAAAAACTGTCTGTGGGAGAGTCTTTACTGTATTATTTGTTACTCTTGGCATGAGGCAGTTTAATTTATTATCATTGACATTGAGTGTATTGTTGATTTAACTTTTGCATCGGGAGTATTGACTTTACAATGAAAAGCCAGGCACCAGCCATTGTCCACCAATGACCAGCACAATCAGAATTTCTTATCCAACATGTAGAGAGGAAAGGCAGCTAGAAGACAAAGATTTGTGTCTTGATTTTTCCATGACTTAGCTGTGTCACGCCAGCCAAGTTGCTTTTTTTTTGGTGCTTCAGTTTTTGCATCTTGAAGGAGAAAGATGTGAGATACTTGATCTAAGGTCCTTCCCAGCTCTAAGGGTCTTTGGCTCTGTGACTGGGGCTGTGCTTTACTCTTCATTGGCAATATAATACTTCAAATGAGGCAGGTTTCTAAAAAACATTGGCACAAACATACTTTAATCTCCTTATTGAAGTATTAACTGCTGCCTAATTTTTATTTTCAAAATCAGTTATTAATTTATGTTACAATAATCACCTAGTTTTTTTTTTTTTAAGATTTATTTATTATTTATTTCTCTCCTCTTCTCCCCCCGACTCCGGTTGTCTGTTCTGTGTGTCTATTTGCTGCGTCTTCTTTGTCTGCTTCTGTTGTTGTCAGCAGCATGGGAATCTGTATTTCTTTTTGCTGCATCATCTTGTTGTGTCATTTCTCTGTGTGGGTGGCACCATTCCTGGGCAGCCTGCACTTTCTTTCGTGTTGGGCGGCTCTCCTTACGGGGCGCGCTCCTTGCGCGTGGGGCTCCCCTCTGTGGGACACCCCTGCGTGGCGCGGCACTCCTTGCACACATCAGCACTGCACATGGGCCAGCTCCACACGAGTCAAGGAGGCCCGAGGTTTGAACCGCGGACCTCCCATTAATTACCTAGTTTTATAGTGCTCTAAAGTTTGCATAAGATTTCACATGCCCTGTCTCATTTGGTTCTTCTTTAATCTATAATTCTTAGTCTTCTTGGATTATGGCTCAGAGAAAGATGGTGTAAACAATGTTTACCCCAAAATACAAAAAATTATTTTCTTTGTTATGTCTAAGAATGAATGTATTAACTCAATGATGTCTACTGGCCCACTATGACAAGCCAGGTTCTTTGCTAAGGATGGAAATATAAAGATAGACCTGTGAAGTGGCAAGAGTACAATTAAACAGTTTATTGGATAAATAATTGGGAGTGGTGAATATTTCACTACTTCAAGGAAACTGGGTTGTACAGGAGTGGTGATAGAATAGAGGTACTTGGCAGTGGACTTGGCCCAGTGGTTAGGGCATCCGTTTACCACATGGGAGGTCCGCGGTTCAAACCCCGGGCCTCCTTGACTGGTGTGGAGCTGGCCCATGCGCAGTGCTGATGCGTGCAAGGAGTGCCCTGCCACTCAGGGGTGTCCCCCCGCGTAGGGGAGCCCCACGCACAAGGAGTGCGCCCCATAAGGAGAGCCGTCCAGTGCGAAAGAAACCGCACACATGGAGAGCTGACACAACAAGATGATGCAACAAAAAGAAACACAGATTCCCATGCCGCTGACAACAATAGAAGCAGACAAAGAAGACACAGCAAAGAGAAACAGAGAACAGACAACCGGGGTGGGGTGGGGGGAAGGGGAGAGAAATAAATAAATAAATAAATCTTAAAAAAAAAAAAGAATAGAGGTACTGTAGCCCACCCATTGCAGAAATGAATCCAGTGCCTTCTGGAAATCACTGTACACTCTTCTTCCTCATGGGTGTTTGATAGTGTCTGGGACATAGGTTGCTGGTCTCAGGTCAGTTTTCAGATATCAGCTCAGCACACATGAGGCCCCATCAGATTTTTTTTTTGGATGCTTTTGCAGTAAAAAGCTCATTTCCTATTTGAGAGAGTGAAAGAAAGGATCATATATGGTGCCTCTAGGGTTCAAGTCTATGTGGATCATTGTCTTTTCCAGCAGTCTCAAATCCTTGATGGTCTGGGTTTTTCAGGAGCACATTTGTGACTAATTAGTTTTATAAAATTCAACCAAGAACTTCTGATAGCAATGAATAGGAATCTGACTGGCACTAACTTTACCCTACATCATGCTAAAAGCCATGTCTTCACTTTTAAAAGATGGATTTAGTCTGTGATTCATTATAACCAAGTCTTCAAAAAAGGAGATGGGAGAACAGTTACCTTATGGCACAGATACACTGCCCAGTGTTCTATTTGCATTGAGGCTCATCTTTGGACTCATGGTACCTGACACAGAGCCTAGCACATAGAAAGCACTGAGTGTTTGTAGAACCAAAGCACTAATCTTTGCTAGCTTTTTCCCCTTCTTGTTTTATTAATGTTCAAAGTAATTTCTGTTTGTGGTATAATTTTAACAATATAAGATGTTTTAAAAGTGAATGTTCCCCCATGCATGCCATTCTACAGAAGTGACCCTCTTAACCATTTGATCCTTCCAGAACTCTTTCAGGTATACATTTATCCCTTCCACTTCAGTATACCATTAAAATTAATATTGTTTTGACCCTTTTTTAATTTTGAAAGAAGCTATAGATTACATAAATGTTACATTGAAAATATAGGGGATTCCTATATACCCCAACTCCTCCCCTCCCATGCTTCCCCCATTACAACATCTTTCATTAATGTGGTACGTTTTTCACATTTGATGAACACATATTGAAACACTGGCACTAACCATGGTATATAGTTTGCATTGTAGTTTATTTACACTTTGCACCCATGTAATTTTATAGGTTTTGACAAAATGTATAATGGCCTGTATCTGTCATTGCAATGCCATGCAGGGTAATTTCAAAGTCCCACAAATGCTCCATGTTGCACCTATTCTTCCCTCTTCCTCCTCTCAGAACCTCTGGTGAACACTGTCTTTATATCAGTGTTTCAAGATCTTCTATTGCTAGAGTAAGAATACATCTACTTTAGTTCATAGTTACATCCCCCCTCCCCCTTGTGTTCATTCTTTAATCTTGAGGGTTTTGGGATCATGATACTCACTCTGTTTCTGATTGAGATGGGACTTAGATCCCATGGGGCAAATGGATGGAACTGTCTTGCTTGCAGCTGTAGACACTCTCTATTTTTGGGGATGGGCGTTGTCCATTACTGTCCTTTTGGTCGACACTGGTCGAGTCCAGTGAACTGGAGAGTAGGTGTTGCAACTCGGTTTTGATTCAGGGCTTAACTGGCATATGTGCAGACTGAAGATGTAAGTCTCTAGGATGTATATTTACTGAGTATAGTGCTAATTATAGGTTCAAATAAAAGGGGCAGAAGAGCCATGTATGAAAGTATAAATTAATCTAACTCTGATACTTTGGGGAGTATATATTACTTTGTGTATATATATATATATATATATATATATATATACATGGACAGGGTGCCAAATTCCTGAGATTGTCTGTCTTCTTTATTGTGTGTAGATGTCTCTAGAACCCTCTGGAGCCCTGCTGTTTGAGGCACTGTTTACTGTGGCAGTCAATAAGATCCTCCTGAGATGTGCATAAGTGTAACCTCTGGAATGACCTTCAAACTCACTTTGAAATCTCTTAGCCATAAATACTGTTTTGTGTTTAATATTTCCCCCTTTTGGTCAAGGTGTTTTTCCAAATGCACTGCTAGTTGGCGCTTAGTAATAATTCCTTGGGATATTTCCTGGGAGGGTCATCCCTTGGAGCCATGTCCCACATGATGGGGTGGAGGGGGAGATAGTGAGTTTGTATGCTGACTTTGGCTTAGAGAGAGGCCACATTTGAGCAAAAAGGAGGCTTCTTTCAGAAGGCAACTCTTATGCAATATGTAATACTAGGCTGTTTCATTTTCACAAGAACAAGGTTCATAAGTACAAGTGTATTGGTTTGTCCTCCTTCACTAGACACTGCCCATGTACTCTAGGGATTCTTGTGACTCTATTAGAAAATTTATCAGGATTTCCCAGAATGGGAATTCAATGTTTTTTTGGTTATTATTAATATTTTGCCACCCTCCCACCGAGAAAATATTCCACGACTACTTGAACATATTCATATTCCTTAAAGGTATGCCCAAGGTGCACCCCTCCCTGCACATCTCCCCAGCATTGACGCCCTGCACCAGTGATCCTCCTCTGCCACAGTTGTGACCCTTCTGTAATCCAAAACCTCTCCCAAAACAAAGGCAAAATAAATTAAAAAAATTATAAAAATAAAATAACAAAAAATAAAAAATATTTTTCATTGTCTTTCATCAGCATAAGAATGTTATCTTTTATGTACAGTGACAATTTCTTCTGTATGTTCCCCCAGCATCTTGTTTTTTTTGCTTTATCTTCAAAGAAGTTTTAGTTTACAGAAAAGTCACATAGAAAATATAGGGGGAAATTGGATGTGGCTCAACCAATTGGGCTCCCATCTACCATATAGGAGGTCCAGGGTTTGATGCCCAGGGCCTCCTGGTGAGGGCAAGCTGGCCCATGCAGCATGCTGGCCCACATGGGAATGCAGCTCCATGCAGGAGTGCCACCCTGTATGGGAATGCTGTTCCACTCAGGAGAGCTGCCCTGCACAGGAGTGCTGGCTGACACAGAGAGCTGGAGCAGCAAGATGATGCAACAAGAG
Organism: Dasypus novemcinctus; assembly: GCF_030445035.2. Lineage (NCBI taxonomy): Eukaryota > Metazoa > Chordata > Mammalia > Cingulata > Dasypodidae > Dasypus > Dasypus novemcinctus. The sequence continues at coordinate 150,531,164 of NC_080673.1, read as the reverse complement.
ACACAGAGGAGAGAGAATAAGAAGATGTAGCACAGCAGGGGAGCTGAGGTGGTACAAGAGAATAATCACCTCTCTTCCACTCCAGAAGGTCTCAGGATTGGTTCCTGGAGCTGCCTAATGAGAATACAAGCAGACACAGAAGAACACACAGCGAATGGACACAGAGAGTAGGGAATGGGGGGAACGGGGGGAGAAGTAAATAAAATCTTAAAAAACAAAACAAAACAGGGCTTATTGATTGATGTTTACTTCAAAATTAAAAAAAAAAGAAAGAAAATATAGGGGATTCCAATATACCCCATCCCTTCCCCTTCCCACATTTTTCCCTATTAATAACACCTTATATGAATATGGTATATTTGTTACAATTGATGAACAAATATTGAAACATTGCTACTAACCATGGTCAATGGTTTACATTATGATTTACATTTTGCACTGTACACTTTTACGAGTTTTGACAAAATTTATAATTGTCTGTATCCATCATTGTAAGATCATGCAGAACAATTCTAACTCCCTAAAGTGCCCTGTGTTCCATCTATTCTTTCTTCCTTCTCCTCCCCTTGAAAGCTGTGATAACCACTAAATTTCAAATTTTGAAGAATAAAGTTCATAGTTACATGCATTAATATTGAGGGCTTGGCATATTGGTCTGTTTTCTCTTATTAGGCGCTACCTATGTTCTCTTAAGATTCTTGCCCCTCTATTTGAGAACTTAGCAGAACTACCAGGATGTGAGTTTAATATGTTCCTGTTTATCGTGTGGGTCTCCACCCACTGACATAGTATACTATGACAAGATATACACTTCCATATTCCATAGATGCGTGCCCCAGGTGCACCCTATCCCTCATACCCCCCTACTCCTGACATCTTGTACCATAATCCTCCCCTGCCATATTTGCCATAAGAACATTCCCACCCTTGTATAATAGTTTTAGCCACAGGCCTACAAATCCCCAGAGTTCACTTGTTCCTTCCTCCATCCCTCCCCCCAGTTCTAAGGGTAGCCCCCTCCCAACTCCCCATTGCATTCCAGCAGCATTGGCCCCAATCACATCACTATACCACTATCACCCCTATCTACTGCCCAACTGCCCCCTTCCACCTTATTGTAGATTTTGCCCATATGGAGCATTGGCTCACCACACTCTACTCCCTTTCTGTCTCCTGATGTCTTCCAGACTCTGTGAGTCTGTTGAGCCTATTTTTACCTATTAATATAAATACAAAAGTTTTTATAAGTCAGTATATTGATTTTTCCCATTCATTTTAATGATAGCGTGGGATTCCATAGCATAGATGATCCATAATTTATTGACCCATTCCTCTTTTGAATGCCATTAGGTTGTATTCAGCTCTTTGCTGTGACAAACAGTGCTTCAATGAATTTCTTGGTTGTACATTTATATTTCCATAATTTTGAGAACATTCCTGAGAAACATATTCCTGGAGGTAGAATTGCTAAGACAAGAGTTACACACATGAAAAAAAATTATAAAAACTGTGAAATCGTCTACAAAAAGCCTTATCAGTTTATGCTCTGCATGAGTTAAGCTGGTTTTGGATCATACAGTGAATGGACACAGGTAGCAAAAACAGCAGGGTAGTGGTGGGGGAACGGGGGAAAATAAATAAATAAATACATCTTTAAAATGTTTTTGGTTACTAAACCCAAAGTAGAAACAGGAAATTTAATGGATAAAGGAATTTTAATGGTTGGATACAGGCTCTGAAATGATGTCATTTGACCCCAGTTCCTCTCTCCATTTCCTCTTTTATGGCTCCACCTAGGACAAGTCTTCCTCTCATGGCATTAAATCAGCTGTAAACTCTAGGCACCATCTTTTCATGTGGTTCAATGAGAAATACCACATGTTGACATCTGTATTAGTCAGTCAAAGAGGTGCTGATGCAAAATACCAGAAACTGGTTGGTTTTTAAAGGATATTTATTTGGGGTAGGAGCTTACAGATACCAGGCCATAAAGCATAAGTTACTTTCCTCACCAAAGTCAATTTTCATGTGTTGGAGCAAGATGGCTGCTGATGTTCAGGCTCCCTGGGTTCCTCCCTTCCAGGGTCTTGCTTCTCTCTGGGCTCAGGGTTCCTTTCTTCCTGGGGTTTGCTTCTCTTTCCTCTGCGTGCTGACTTCCTGGGGCTCCAGCTTAAGACTTCAGCATTAAAGTCCAAAATCAAAACTTCAACATTAGAAATCCTCAACTCTGTTCTTTGCCATGCCTTTTATCTGTGAATCCCCACCCACCAAGGGGTGGTGACCCAACGCCCTAATGACATGGCCCAATCAAAGCCCTAATCATAAATTAATCATGCCCAGGTACAGACCAGTTTACAAACATAATCCAATATTTATTTTTGGAATTCATAACCATATCAAACTGCTGCAATATCCTAGAAGTTTCTGTAAATGACTCATTGGCTTTGATGGGCCACATGCCCATATCTGAACCAGTAAGGATGCCCAGGGCCATGGCAGACTTTTATTGTCCTGGAGCCAAGTGTGAAATCAGCTGCAACGAAACAACGTGGTGTCAGAGTGGGGAAGTGTGGCTCAATAGATAGAGTTGATAGCCATTTCTGGAACTACAGTCAATGGATAGAGCATGAAATTAGTAAAGGGGTATGGAGTAGTGTAGAGACAGTCTCTCATGTGGATTTAGGAGCCTTCGGTTTGGTCCCATCTTGAGAGTAGGCTTTTAGTATAAATTGGATTGGAGGTCAATTATGTGGCATGATTTGAACACCTTCTTTTGCAGTGCTGGGACTATAATTATGTACTACTGAAGTGTTTTTTTAAAGAGATCCTTAGATATTACTGGACTTACAAGTGAAAAGAGAATGCAGTTTCTTTAAAAGAAGCAGATATATTAAAGAAGGAAAACATCTTAATCTGTTAAGGTTGCTATGGAAATGAATAAATGCAAATTTTCATTTCTTGTCCTTTGAAGTTAGGAATCTGTAGAGAGCAGAAGTGTATTTTTTTTTTTTTTTTTTCAATTAGAGAAAGAGAGGGAAAAATATAAGCAGAGAGAAGTCTTTAGGTTAGGGCAAAAAAAGTCTAAGGTTTTTAATCTCTAAGAGGCTTATGAGATCATTTAGGCCAGTGGTTATGAAATTAGAGTAAGAATCACCTGGAATGTTTGTTAAAGACAGATTTCTGGGATGTATCCCAGAGATTCTGATTCAATAGTTCTGGGTAAGGCTCATGAATTTGAATTTACCATAAATCAAAGGGATGCGGATGCTGCTACTACTGGTCAGAGCACCACAGCTTGAGAAGCACTGACCTAGACAACTTTCCTTCTCCTCGGTTTACATATGCACAAATGGAAGCTTGTAGAGGTGAGGGGACTGGTCAAGGCCACTGAAGTGTATGCAGAGGAGCTGAGACTAGAAACAACTCTCTTAACTGCCTTTCTTGCCTTCCTCTCTCACGTCCTCTCTATTCCGTTCTCTTTTCTTACTTCCATGAGGAAACTGACGCCCAGCTTGGTTATTGCCGAAGTCGCAGAGTGGAGTCCAGAAAGAACCCAAACCCCCTGACTTTTAGGCTGGTGCTTTCTCCATTATTTCTCAAAGGTTTCCATTCCCAGAGAAGGGATGTGCCAGGGAATTATAAGGTTTCCAGATCATTGAGAAAGTGCTTTCCTTGGACTAGGGAACAAGGAAAGCCTGGATTGTTAGGTAGACAGGGTAACAAGACCGAGGGACTGTCAGTGATGATCAAAATGTTCATTTTAGTAAGAAAAGATCCTGTAGCTGGATAGAGGATTCAGAGACTTGCCAACATCAGAGCCGGTGAAACCCTGATGTGCTAGAACAGCATTGCAGTGTTAGAGGGTAAATTGCATGTAGCCCAAGGAGAGCTCTGCTTAGATTAAGCACTTATTGAAAGGACTAATACAATTAATTTTCAAATGATTATATTTATTTATAATAAAAACTTTGCCTTAATTATGTATTACATTTTAGAGACTAGTATTTAATGATACTGTTTAACAAAGAGCTATTTTTGACTTGTAGAAAATATCTTTGTTGCCTCTGCCTGTGTAAAGGATAGCTATTTTTACCACTAGGGAATTACTAAGAGGAAATTATCCACCTTTTCCAACTTTGGGCAACATATCCAGGAAGAAGTAAACAGCTTTGGGAGTGTTGGGACTGGCAAACTCAAATCTATATGGTGACAGCAAATGTCAAATCTTCTTGCTTTAAAATAGCCTCCAAACCTGGAACCCTAGTGCTGGGGTTAAGCTTTATCTGCTTCCCAAATGATCTTGCAAAATATAAACACTTACAGCAATCTGCATGTTACTATGAAGGAGTTGTTTGGTTTGATCACTTCCCTCAGCAAAAGAGTTAGGGCAGTGAGAGAGAAAGGATGATAGAAAGGAACATGGAAAGAGATACGAATTTCAATAGGAGGATACTTTTAGTGAATGTGATACTCTTCTAAGGATTTGTATGTTATTTTTCCTTCCAATTTAAGAAGAAAAGAGATTGCAGCCAGCAGTTGGCCAGGTAGGAGGGGTGTTTTGAGTGTAGGGGCCTTCCAAGAATTCCAGAATCTCACTAAAATGTGATTCTGCAGTTTTCTTCCAATCTCTGCTTTTCTCTTAAAGCAGCGGTTCTTAACCTGTTTTTGTTCCATGGACCCCTTTGTCAGGTGAAAACCATGGAGCCCTTCTCAGAATGTAGTGGCAGACAATTTTTAATTTTATGACACTCAACATTGGAGGTCAGAGAAAATGAAGATAAGAAGTTGATTATTTTCAATTCAAGCTCATGGACCTCCTGAAATCTTTCCATGAACCCCTTGCAGGTCTGTGAACACCTGGTTAAGAACTGCTGTCTTAAAGGGACTCACTCTTTCCCTTTCTCTCTGGAATATTCCAGGCCATCAGCAGTTGATTTGAAGGGTCTTGTGATGGCTAACCAGAGGGGTGGTACGATACAGTAGAGAGACCATAGCATATAGTGGTGCTGGATTCACCTGGTCTGCCACCATGTGACTCAAGAACAAGATACACTCATCTCTTGAGCCTTTGTTTCCTCCATTATAAAAGGATACTGTATTAGTCAGCCAATGGGGTGCTGATGCAAAGTACCAGAAATCTGTTGGCTTTTATAAAGGATGTTTTTTTTGGGTAGAAGCCTACAGTTACAAGACCCTAAGGAGTCCAACTCAGTGTACCATAAGAGGTACTTTCTCACCCAAAGTCTGTTGCCACATGTTGATGCAAGATGGCGGACAATGTCTGTGAGGGTTCATCTTTCATCCTTCCTCTTAAGGCTTCATGATCCCAGCTTCTTCTGATCTCAGGTGCAGGCTGGCATAAGGCTCGTCTCTATCCCTGGGGCTTGTTTTTTCCAGGCTCAGCTGCTCTGTTCCTTCACAAGGTCAATTGCAGACTATCAGACTCATCTCTCTTCCCTGGGCCTCTGCCGTGTCTCTATTCCTCTGTGTTTTCCTTCCCTGTCTTTGATTGAGCATCCGTGTATAGAGCCCACAGGTGTAGGCTAGCTTTAGGTAGGACTCAAACAGAGTCACCCTAATGACGTAGTCAAATAAAAGCACTAATCTTGATTTAATAAAGTGAAAGTGAAACCTCTGAGTCTAATCCAATCTAATACGCCCAAAGGAACAGAACAGTTTATAAACACAATCCAAAACCTATTTTTTGAATTCATAAATAATACCAAGTTGCCACAGGTACTAATGATGCACCAATATAATATTACACAGTAGTGCAGATTAAGTGGGGCAATGAATGTAAAATGTCCAGTACAATCAAATCTAGTCCATTGCACCCTGGATTTTCAGAAGCAGATGCAGCAATGGTTGGAGTTTGAGGTGAGAAGCATTTATTAGAGCTCAGCCCCTGTAAAAGGTAGGGGATCAAGCAGGCCTGGGCTGAGGGAGAAGTTGAGCTGCGTTGCTGGTAGAGTGAGGATTGCCCATCTGAGTTGTCCCACGGTGGGCCAGGATGGCTGATCCTTTCTGTCCCTGCCTCCCTTATTCAGTAGATGGGCTCTCCAGGGCAGGCATGCTTGTGGGCCAGGCTGCTCCTACAACTAGGCAGACCCTGAGCTGACAGTTGGTGTCTGTCTGCTTACTACACTCTCTGTAGCTGAGTGCAAAACCTTTCCCAAAGGATGATCTGCTTCCTCAGGTCCCTGTTTCCCCAGAAGTCCTGAGCACTTGTGGTTACCCAGCAGGGCACCTGGAAGCAGTAATTGCTTTGGCTCTGCTTTCTCCTGTGGTCCCATTTCAGCAGGAAGTGTTTTACACATTTTGTCTCACGCAGATAATTTACAAGTTACCCATGGCTCCTCTTTTACTTTGGAGAGAGAAGAAAACAGCCAGACTTTATTCTGCAGAATAAAACAACAAGGATGCTGGCAAATGTACTGTCAGCCCAGGGCCTGCCTGCTGGTATCAACAATAGGGGAGAATGCTTTGGGTACATTCGTAACAGATTCCCAAGAATGCTACGGGCAGCCAAAAAAGCCACTTGGGCTTGTTTTTTATTTTATTTTTCTCTTTATTACCTTTTTGAGATAGAGGCTGACAGATAATGACTGGGGGCATTGAGGTTAATGTCAGAGGCGCTAGGAAACCAATGAAAGAGTTAGAAAATAGGAGAAGATGGTAGATTTCTAAATGCCTATGACATTTAGAAACTGCTCTTAAGGAAAATTTGAAGGTGCACAGATAATGGAAAACCAGATCATCGGTAGAGGATTTGAAGCAGCTGTGAGGGCCCCAAATGAGTTTGTGATTGTTTTCCTAATATGACCAATCCTGGCACTATTCCATGGAGATGCCAGCATTTATCGGTGTCCCAGTCTACTTCTCTCTGTGCTCTTGGGATAATTTCAAAGTGGTAGAAAATAAGAGGACATGCATCAATTGGTAACATTCTGGACAGCGTCTCTGAAGGCAGAGTGTGTTTTGTTCCATGCAAATTCTCCCGAGTCCCTTCTAGAAGCCCAGGTTGGGGGCTGGAAAGGATTACTAGCTCCCTGTATGGACAGCAATCATGAAACCCAATTTATGTTGTTCTCTCGTGAACCAGCTTCTTTTGGGGGTTCAAGAAATTCTAGGGAAATGGAATTCCCATTTCAAACCTCAGCCACTCTACACAAGATGGCAATAACAAGACCCCAATTTAGTTCCATGTTTGGGGAGTTGTATATGGAATCGTGAAGAGTCTTGGGCAGGGAAGTAGTATAAGATTTTACAGTTTTCAGTGGGTTTTTGATATTATACTTCACTCACTCCCCTCAATAACACCGTTTGGTTGTGAGGACATTCAGAAAGATTGAGTGACTGGTCCCAGGTCTTACCCATCCTATGCAGCAGGGCAGTCCTGAGTTCTGGCCCCGTCTCTAGAGACTCTGCCCTGGTTTTCTGGACCTTGGTTTCATGGTGACCCTGGTTTTGATTTTTCTCAATAACAGAATTTCCTTGGAAACTGTCTTAGGCTATTGTGACAAACACCACAAACTTGTTGGGTTAAGCAACAGGACTTTATCATCTCATAGTTTTGAAGGCTAGAAGGTACCGGTGGCGCTTGTTCTGTCCTGAAGTTTATAACATGCTAACAATCCTCCGTCAAATGGCTGTCTCTCACTCCCTTTGGGTCTCTGTTCCTCTCATTTCCACTGACTTTTAGCTTCTACCTCTGTGTCCAATTTTCTTTGTAAGAACATCAGCCATATGATTAAGGGCCACCCTGATTCAATTTGGCCTCATCTAAACAGGATCTTTGAAGAAGCTGTTCACAAATGAGTCCATCCCTTAACAGATGATAACATTTTCAAAGACCCTATCTACAAATGGGTTCACATCCACACCCTGACTGACCTCAACCTACTCAAAGATACTTTCTGCTAATGGGTTCACACCTACAGGAATGCAGATTAAGACTTGATTACATGATCAATCATGATTCAATCCCCAACAGGGACATTTAATCCCAGGGAAACTGAAGTCAGACTCTAAATAGTCAGGGCTTCAGAGGCTGCCTCTCATCCCTACTCACAAGCTTCTCAGGCATTTTGCTGCCATCCTCCAGACCTGTGCTGGCCACTAGCCATATGTGACTACCGAGCCTTGGAATGAGACCAGTCCAAAGTGAGATGTGCTATATGAAAGACGCACTGGATTTCAAATGCTATAAAAAGGTAAAATATTTCATTGATATTTTTAATATGGACTATGTGTTGAAATGATAATATTTTGGACATATTGGGTGAAATAAATATATTCCTAAAATTATTTTCACCTACTTTTTTAGTATGGCTACTAGAAAATTTAAAATACTTACATGGTTCACTTTGCATTTCTGCTGGACTATTCTGGATCCAAGCATAACCACAATTTTTTTTTTTACAAATTCATTATTTGCTTCTTCATTCTACATCACTGTTATGGGTGGAGATAGGAGGTTCATCTGCTTTGGACCTTGAAATATAAGAGATAGTTCACAGCCTGAGTGTTATTTCACACTCAGGTGGGCATGATCATAATCGGATGCTCTTAGGGGACTCAGCAGTTTAATGTCAATGAAGAAGACTCCTAGAGGTCATGCCTCATTCATTCAACAATTTTTACATAACACCTTCTCTATGACATCTTTACTATGACAGCCTACTATATCAGGTACTGGGGCTGTATCCGTAGAATAGTTACTGGCCTTGGGTGCTTGCAGTCTGGCAAAAGTGATGGACATTAAACAATTTATATACCAAATAATTAATTATATAACTGCTAGGGTGTGTGGTGTGTGGTGAGGAGATATGGAAATATTTAGGGACTGAGTCTGGCCTGATATCTTCAGGGTTACTCCAGGCTCCAGCCTTTTCTGGAAAAGTCCTGGGCCACTGGACCATCACCCACAATTTATACAACCCCTTGTGTCCACAGAGGAAGAAATGACCTAGACAGGCCTATACCTTAAGTCTGAAGCAGAAAGAAAAAGTCTCTCCCTATGCTTTTACCAGTCTTGACCCCAAGTAAAGGAAGTGAGAAATGTGGAACCTGCTCTATTTTAAAGATCCCCTCATTTTGCTTTTTATTATATAAATTTCTTTTGATACAATCAATTAATGAAAATGAACACCTTTAAACATTTCTACTCGGTATTCTGCATGTTTTTTTGTGTCGTCGATGATGAGACTAACTAAAAATGTCTTAATTATTTATATGCCTCGATCATGTGCTTGCAGTTTTAGCAATAATGTTGCATTATGTGTGGAGAATCTAGGAGTGGGGTGGAGGTAGGTGTTGCACTGTCATGGTAAACATGTGGGTTTTGGATGTGGTGGAAGTATGGTCAGATTAGCCTGGATGTCAACCCTGACTTCCACCTACAATCTACCTGATCATGTGTAAGTCAGTCAAGGTTACTTGATCCAGTTTCCTCATCTGTACAGTGCAGTTCATACCATGTACTTGGTAGATTTTTGGGAGGAGTAGAGATTGTTTTACTTTGCTAAAAGCTGACAAAAGCAATATACTGGAAATGGGTTGGCTTTTCTAATGGGAATTTATTTGCTTGCAAGATTACAGTTCTGAGGCTATGCAAATGTCCAAATCAAGGCATCATTAGGTGATGCTTTCTACCTGAAGACCTGCTGCCTGTGATCCTGGACTTCTCTGCCACATGGCAAAGCACAGTGGAGGCATCTGCTTGTCTTTCCCTTCTCCGCTGGTTCTTGTTGCTTCAGCTTCCTGCTTCAGTGGTTTCTCTCCCCTTTTGTGTGTTTCTCTTTGTATTCATCCCATTATAAAGGTGTACAATAAAAGGATCAAGACCTATCCTGAGTCACACTTTACTGAAGGAATCTAATCAAAAGGTCCCACCTACAATAGGTTTACATCTACAGGAATGGATTAACTCTAAGGGCATGGTTTTCTGGGGTCCATAAAAGCCTAAAACCTATCAAAGAGATAATGTATAGAAAACACGTCTCAGTCTGGTAAGTAATAGATTCTCAATTAATTGTATCTATTGAAGTGGTGGGTGATTTTCATAGGGAGACCCCCAAGTTCTTTTCTTGTTCCTTGGTCCTCAGCTAGTCATATTGCCAGAGGGATAGAATCTGGACACTTAAGTTAGAACAATGCTCTGGTTTTTTCTGACTGCATAAACTACCCCACACTTTGGGATGCAAAACAAGCAATACATTTTTTTTATGTGCATGGATCCTGTGGGTCTGAAATTTGGAAAGGGTAAAGAGAGGTGATTTTTTTCTCTGTTCCACCTTGTCTGGGGCCTCAGCAGGAACATCTGAATAGCTGGAAGCTGGGATTGTTGGGATGTCTTTTCACACATGCTTAGCACCTGGGGGTGGAATGACACAGAGAAAAGCTAAACTGACTTGGGCTTCTTATAACATGGTGACAGTTCTAAAAGTGGAAGCCTGAGAGTGAAAATTCCAAAAGAGCAAGACAGAAGTTGTAACGCTTCTTTGACCTTGTCCAGTGTTAACTGTAATGCATCTGTGAATTAGATCCTAAAAATTAATATATTGACTGTATTCAAGATTATAGTATGTGATGGTTTTGCATGGCCTTATTGAAATATAGTTCATATGACACATAATTAACCCACTGAAGTATAAAATAAAATTGTTTTTAGTAAATTCACAAACTTGTACAACCATCACCACTGTTTTATCACCCCAAATGAAACACCATCATTAGTTACTCCTCTTTTGCCTCCAAACCCTATAGTCCAACACTAATCTACTTTCAAGCTCTGTGTATTCTGGACACTTCATATAAATGGAATAATACAATATATGGCTTTTTTTGGTGCCTGGCTTCTTTCACTTACCATAAGGCTTTCAAGGTTCAGCCATATTGTAGCATAAATCAGTACTTCATTCCTTTTTTTTTTTGGCACTCGACATTTTAATAATAAAGTAAATATATATATTTTAAAGATTTATTTTTTCCCCTCCCCTGCCCCTGCCCTGTTATTTTTGCTGTCTGTGTCCATTCGCTGAGTGATCTTGTTGTATCTATTTCACTTTTTGTCTTCTCTTTTCATCTTTCTCCTCTAGGATTCAGAGGGTTTCGATCCTGGGGAACTCTGATATGGAGAGAGGTTCCCTGTCAATTGTGCCACCTCGTTCCTGGTCTCTGCTGCACTTCACTTTGACTCTTCCCTTCGTATCTGATTTCTTGTGTCATCATCTTGCTGCACGACTCAGTTGTGTGGGCACTGGCTAACCACGCAGGCACTCATGTGGGCACTGGCTCACTGTGCAGGCACGCCTTCTCTTCTTCTTTTTCAGCAGGAGGTCTTAGGGATCAAACGTGGGCCCTCCCATATGGTAGGCGGAGGCCTTATCACTTCAGTCACATCCGCTTCCCAAATTAAGTATTTAATATTTAGTGTTTAATAAAATAATAAATTAAATATTTAATAAAATAATAAAAAAATAAGAAATATTTTATTTCTAAACAAAACAATGCAGTCTACCATAGATCACTCCAATACTGGTCCAAGAAATCCATAATGCATTTTAGAAATCCAATGGATACATTCCAAGTTTCAAACTATTATTTGACAAATAACAAGGTCAGTTCTACTCTCAAACTCATTTATTCTAAATTTAAGAACCTTATTTTTTTCTGTCAAAAAGCTATGAGGGTTGTTTTGGTAGTTATAAACAATTCTTAATATTTAAACAACATTGTTAAACTACTTTAAACTTGATCGCAGAGTCCTAGAATTTATTATTTTCATGTGTTAGAGTATAATTTTTTCAAGGAGGGCACTCAATTCAACTATCTACCTGTCAACATATACAGTACTAAAATACAGTACTAAATTCTTACCCATAAGTTTTAGAAACAGATCCAGGAAACCATGCAGGAGACAAATGACATATTACAACCAGACTGTGAAAGAAAGATACATATTTTGATTAGCACTTGTACAAAGAGAACAGTTATGTCTGTATGACTTCAGATTCTCAAAATATAACTGCAATATGTGTTTATAGAGCATGTCAGTTTCTATATCAGGGAGGAATTAAAAGCCTGTGTTCCTTCTAAAGAACGAAGGGGAAGTAGGGCTGCTGGGAATGGTCGGGGCAGCGGAGGTGCCTTAGGTTTTGTGGGAATGCAAATTACTTGTTTTTATGAAGCAATTCCCAGGGTTTTCTCTAGTTTGCGGTTCAAAACAAAGGAGAGAATTATGTCATTCCCTGAGCTCTTCCCAAAGCAGCATGACCATCTCATAATCCATTCTAAAGCAATAAAAAGAGAGCAGCAGTTCTCTAAGAATGTAATTTACCTACATGTTGGCCTGGATTAAAAAGAAATGTTCGTTTCCATAAATGGCAGGTTTTAGAGCTGTATGACCCATTTGGCTAAAAATAAAACAAGCTGGGTGGAACTCAAAATGGAGACAAGGTTTTTACTCATCAAAACTCAAGGATGAAAATGAACACTGGCTGGTTAATGAACTCAGCATCTGACAATAATTACTGACAGTTAAAAAATGTATACCAAAATATAGCCTCAACAGGATCAGGTTTACTTGCCCTATGGATAGAGCAGCTCAAAATGTTTAGAGGACTCACTTGTTTAAATTATGGCAATATGTTTTCAAAGTGTGTTTATTTAAGGAAAAAATGATTATAGGAAAATACTTGAAATAATTTGCCAGTGAAGGAGCAGATTCTAACAATAATCCACATCATCTTAGATTTTTAAGTGTGTAGTTTTATAAGTCAAGCAAATTGAAAATTTGTTTTAAACAAATTCTATCAAAGAGCTATTCAATATACTTACTTTAAATTTCCATGAAAAACAAATAAAAATCACATTTGAATGACATGTTTTTATCTGTTCCAAATGTATTCAAGTCTGAGGCAGATATCGTTTCTGAGAGGTGCAAGAGTTGTTTTCATGAAAGCCCTCTAAGGATAGTGACACTGGCGGTTTTTAGATATGCATTCATGTACTATATATGTACTCCAAAAAGCCAAGTGTCATCTCCTCCTTCATTAACTTAATGGTAAGAATGGGGGAGTTGGGCATTGGTGGAGCCCCAGAAGTTCTGAAGGCACTCCCAGAAGGATTAGAGTCCTGGTGTGAGATATGTGCCTCCAGGAGCTGGGTAGGGTGCTGGTCACCCCCAAGCTCCTGGAGGGACAGCGCCGATGGTACAGGTGGTGCTGCCCCGGGGCTTGGGGAGGAGGAAGGGAATACGGCCTTGGAGATAGGTAGGGCATATTAAGGGTAGGATACCCTCCAGTTCCTGGTGTCCATGGACCAGAAGACATGGATCCCCATGAACCCAAGGGCCAGCTGCCGCTGGATCTGTGGGTGTACCATACAGTCTAGGACGCTCTGGAGAGGGCATATTTGGTGTAGGATATGGCCCAGGGAGGCCGGGGCCTGACACAGTTGGGGATGGATAAGGACCACCAGGTGGGGAACATGATGGTCCAAGAAGGAGAAAAACGTGCTGGAGGCATTCTGTGGGGGGCACAGGGGGAGAGTTCGGGTAGTGCACCTGCCAACGAAAATTCATCAGACAGTTTCCTCGCAAAATCCGATCCCACAGAAAGGTCTAGAGGCGATGCTGGGTACCAGGGAAGTGAACACAGAAGAACCGAGCGCCGCCTGCTGGGCGGCGGAGGCGGCAGGAGCCACTCCCACTTGGTTCCTTTTTATTGCTAAATAAGGTTCTATTATATGGACACATCAATTTTATTTATCCAGTCATTCATTGATGGTCCTATGGATTGTACCCACTTTTTGACTATTATGAATGCTGTGAACATTTGTGTCCAAGCTTTTACGTGGATGTATGTTTTCATTTATCCTGAGTGGATATATACTGAGCAGTGGGATTGTTGGGTTATACGATAGCTCTTTGTTAACTTTTTAGGAGCTGCTAAACTGTTTTCCAAAACAGCTTTACTGTTTTACATTCCCACCAGCAGTGTACGAGAGTTTCAATTTCTGCCCATCCTTGAACACTAGTTATGTCTTTTTTGCTTATAGTCCCCCTATGGCGTGTGGAGTGGTATTTCACTGTGGTTTTGATTTGCATTTTCCTGATAGATAATGATGATGAGCATCTTTCCATGAGCCTTTTGGCCATTTGTATATCTTCTTTGGAGAAATGTTTATTCCAATTCTTTGCCCGTTATTATTAATAAACTGGGTTGTCTTTTTATTATTGAGTTGTAAAAGCTCTTTGTATATTCTAGGTACAAGTCTCTTACCAGATATATCATTGGCAAATATTTTCTCCCATTCTGTAGGTTGTCTTTTTAATTTTCTGGGAAGTATCATTTGAATAACAAATTTTAAAATTTTGATGAAATCCAGTTTATTTTTTTGTGACTGTGCTTTTGGTATCATGTCTAAGAAAGCTTTGTCTAATCCAAGATCATGAAGATTTACTCTTATATTTTCTTCCAAGAGTCTTAACAGTTTTAACTTTTATGTTTAGGTCTCTGACCATTTTGAATTAATTTTTGTGTATGTTGTGAGGAGGGGGTCCAAGTTCATTCTCTCGCATGTGGATATCCACGTGTTCCAGTACCACTTGTTGAAAATATTATTCTTTCCTCATTGAAAATTGTCAAAAATTGATTCATTCTAAATGCGAAAGTTTATTTCTAATCTGTATGTTTCTTTTTATTTCAATACTACACTGTCTTTACTGCTGTAGCTATGAGTAAGGTTTGAAATTAGAACGTGTGCATTCTCCAACTTTGTTCATTGTCAGCAGATGAGGTTTTGCTACCAAAGACACTAAAGCCAAACACTAGGAAGAATCATGAAATAGGCAATTTTGGGTACCCAGCTTCCTTTTCTGTGTCCTTCTCTTTTCATTCCCTTAAAGCAGGTGTTTTTCATCTTTTTTGTTCCATAGACCCCTTTGCCAGGCAGGTGGAAACCATGGACCCCTTACTAAGCCCAAACTATGCTGTGTATTATTTAATAAATGTATCACACCTGCACCAATACATCCCCACAAGAATAAACGTTTTTTTGAATTTTAATTCAAGCTCACAGACCCCTGGTTAAGAACTGCTTTAAAGTGTTCAAACTCTACAGGTGCTTTTCATCTAACTCTTTATCTAAAGCTGCTCTCTGGGGAAGAGCATAATAAACTTATTCCTACATAAGATATAAATGACTAGAAAAGCAAAGTATTACCATTCTTCGGAGAATTTGCTTTAAAAAATTGGGAACAAAAATATCTGACCTAAGGGATTGTTCTCTAATGGTAACATTTTATATAAGCATGAAGGCAAAGTGCTTTTTTCAGGCAGGAAAGTTGCATAATGCCCTGAAAATGATGTTAGTGGTGCATTCTTAGAATGTCTATACATAGTTTGGCTTTGTTCAAAGTTTGTTAGGTCTCCCTCTGCTGCCTTGAGTTTTATGCCCATCACTTGCTTTGTGACCTTGGGCAAATAAATCTTTATGAACCTCAGTTTCCTCTTCATGTAACTCGGGGAGAATTATGCTCACTGCACAAGTGTGTCTAGCATATGTTCTATTTAGTTGCTAAAAATAACACCAACATACGTTTCTCTTTATCAAACCCACTGCCAAAATAAATGCCAGTGTCATTCTCTGCTAGCTGTTCTCAAAGGACAGAGGAAAACTTTTTTTCCCCTTTCTCACAACTTCCTTGAGGATAATATGGAAAAAACATCCAGGAGATCCAGGTTTTACTGGAGACAGTGTCTGGGGAAACAGAATTGTAGTGCTCAATTCTTTCCTCAACACCCAAACTCTTGGATGTGCGACAACTTGCCAATCACCTTTGATTTGGGTGAGAGTTTGCTCTTGATTACATCTAGTGATAACACCTGGCTTTATATTTTTCCATGTGCTTTCCAAGGATCAACACACATGATCCTGAAGACATTTCATGAGGTTATTGCCATTTTACAGATAAAGAAACACTCAGAAAAGTTCACTGAAGACCCAGACCCTCTTTCCCTGAACTCCACAGAGCTGTAAGGCTGAGAGAAGGCTTGGATCCACTCCTGCCACCCATACCATTCCAGATCCCAGGCACAGGTCTGCTTTTTGCTTACGCATTTATTGGGGATTTCACTTAGGTTGGTCACGGGAGTTGATGATCTTTTTAAAAGCATTTTTTTTTTTAAGATGCGAAATCCAAAACCAATGACCAAAACTTCCAAAACATCTGTTTATGTTCTGAGTTGCTATGTCAGCTAGGGATTCCCAGTATTATTAAGCCTGAAAGCCGAAGCTAAATATCGGTCCTTATGGTACTATTGAGATGGACACCGCTGGCTCCACGTTCAAGTGCGGGGGCCGTCAGGGCGAGCGCCTGGCAAGCTGAGCATTTCTAGATCTGCCCGGTAGATGGCAGCATTGTGCAGACTATGCTTTCTTTCCCTGCGTGAGAGCCGTCCCCCCTTCCCGGTACCTGGCGGTGAAGCTCAAGTACCAGCGCCTCCTGACTCGCAGGCGCCCGCTGTGCCGCAGCACCTACGGATGGTCTGTGCCTGGCGTGTCACGACAGGTCTGAGTCCACGGTATGAGCCTGATTCAAACTCGGATGTTTCTGTGGCTCCGGGCAAAACCGTTGCTTTGGATAACTAAGCCCAGTTCATGTGGCTTTTTTCTTTTTTCCATCAAGGAGAAGTTCAGGGGAGGTTCTTAAATGTCCCCCATCCAAACTGCTTCCTCCCCCACTCCTTTCGTGCGGTGAGCTTTATCCTTAGAGACCCCGGGGTCTGCCACAGCTCACGGTCCGGAGTCGCTGCCGAAGATCGCCAATAGAGGGCACTGTCGTCACGTGCTGCGAAGGAGGCCGGCGCCCGGAAGGCGGCCGGCTGGTGGCGCGGTCCACGTCCTCGGCCTGACCTTGGGACCCTCATCTGCTCGTGGACAGTTCCTTCTCCTGACTACGCGGGACTCCTCACGATCCACCGTACCCCATTCCCTCAGAGACCTCTCCATTCATCCTTCCCCTTCTCGCTTGTTTCTCAGCCCCTTGGAAGGTATTGGCTCTCTACCATCAACTTTTAAACATTTTCAAGTAAACTTCATCTTGGAAAAAAATCCTCTAGGGACCCTAAGGTCCCCTCTGATGTTCACCCCTATTTCACAGGGTACCCACCCCCCCTAGCCAGGCTTCTGGTTGGCCAACTTCTTCAATCCACTTCATCCATTCACCAATCTCCCTTCTCCCCATGATGCCCCCTTTTTTGAAGCTGGGACTGCCAGAATTACCAATTGTGTGACAACCTTATCTTATTTGATGTCTCTAGAACTGGCGTTCTCTCCCTTCCTGCAAATTCCATCCACCTTGGCTAGCTTCTGGTTCTGAGACATCCCACTGCTCTGGCTGTACCTTTCTATTCTTCTGTTTTCTTCCTTTTCCAACTCTTTAAATGTCAGTGGTCCCAGGGATTCTACCCTTGCCTTACTCGATCCTTCTCATTCTCCTCAACCTCCATGGTGAATCTGCCTGTGACTGTGAAAGAAAAAAAACCCCGCCAGACTCTCCACTGTCACCTGTATTTATTGGTTGTCCTGATGACAACCACATTTTAATCTCTAGATTAGATTTTCCTCTTGCACTACAGACCCATCTCTTCGTTTTGCCAGGTTGCTTGGAAATAGTGCTTAAAAGGTAGGCTTAGCCTCAGGGCTGTTGCACTGAGGCTGGGAGCCAGTGTTTGTCTTCTGTTTAGCAATGCTTTGAATAACAGTTCTTCACCTGCAACCAGCTGGTGCTTCTTTCTCAAGGCTTCCCCAAGAGCAAAAAATATCCTGCTTACCTAGAGATGCAATCACTGAACCTAACCTCCCTCTGCCACTCCCTACTGAAGTAACTATACCCCAGATACATGCCGTGATGCCCTCATGACTAAATCCCCTTTCCCATGTCTGACTGGACCTGGGCAGGGGACCTGACTCGAGGCCACAAAACTGGGCTGGCAATGGGGCACTCAGAATCTTTTTTGAGATTTTGACACTGTAACACTAAGAAGAAAGGTCTAGTTAAAATGCAGAGAGAGGAGCTGAAAAGTCAGGAATAATTGGGGGCCATGTGAAAGATGAATGAACTAGGATGCTGTCTGAGTGGAAGGATGAAGACAGAGCAGACAGAGGCAGAGGTGAGGGCTCTATAGTCCCCTAGAGACTCCATTTCCAGTTTCTCAAGAAACTGACAGTACTTTGCTCTTAGTTTCTGAAGGTTTCCCCAAATCCTTTCCATAGCCTCTTCTTTATCATGAGCCAGTATAGAATTATATCTAATTGATGAAGAAGTGGAGGGCATTAAGAGCAAAGAAAGGGAAGAGAGGTGGCAGAGAGGGGGCTGACAGAAGCTGGGAAGGTTAGTGGTGGTTGGCGGTGGAGGGAGCAGAGGCTCAAGGTTCCCATTTGGAATTTAGGCTTCTTCTGCTACACCCGTTACTGAGAACTCCCACTGTTATGGGTTGAATTGAGTGCCCCCCCACTCCCCCCCCAAAGATACGTTCGGGTCCTAATCCTCAGTCTTGTGACCTTATTTGGAAATAGGGCCTTTGAAGAAGATATTAGTTAAGCAGACCACACTTGATTAGAGTGGGCCCTTAGTCTATTATAAGAACAGGAAACTTGGACACAGAGAGGGAGAAGATGGCCATGTGACAACTGAGGCGGATACTGAAGCCCAAGGATTGCTGGCAAACCACTGGAAGCCAGGAGAGAGGCACGGAACAGATTCTTCCCTAGAAACCAGAGAGGGAGCAAGGCCCTGCTGACTCCTTGGTTTTGGACTTCAAGCCACCCAGTTGTGGCACTTTGTTGTGGCAGCTCTGGGAGACTCTTTGTTGTGGCAGCTCTGGGAAACTAAGGCATCCACATTCCACCTAGTGCTGCATTCTCTTGAGTTGGTCAGCCATGTCTCCAAAAGTCAAAGATTTTGTGGGGTTGGATAATATTAAACACATAGCAACAGTAAGCATTTATTGAATGCCTATTTTACGTGAGGAGCTGAGGTGGTTCCTGGGGAAGTAGAGGTGAGTATGTTCCCTGCCCTTATGGAGCTCACGACCCTTCAGGAAGTTTATATAATAGAGGGTAAACACCGACATAGAATTATGTACAAACCGCTGTGGGAATACAGGAGAAATGATTAATTCTGCCTTTTGTTAGGGTGGGAGGCCTTTATAGGGGAGATGCCTTGTGAGCTGGATGTTGATAGTGAGGAGTTTGCCAGATAAAGAAGGAGGATTTGACTTCTAGGGAATGGAGTTAAGGCCCAAAGGTATATGAGTATATGGAGTATGGGAGACGTCTATATTGAATACAGGTATAACTCGAGGTGTGTGTGTGTGTGGAGTCAGTCGTAGCAGATGCCAGGGAAAAGGCAGGCAAGGACCAGAACGTGAAGGACTTTCAGTGCTATGGTTAGGAGCTTGGACTTTATCCTGAGGACACTGAGGAACTGCAGAAGTTTCTACCTGGGGAGTCATGTAATCAGAGTCATGTTTGGAAGAAACACTGGAACATGAACAGAGGATGCCTGGAGTGCAGAGAGACTAGAGGAGGTCAATCACAGCAAATCTTGAGCTCCGCTGGTATTTGACAAACTCTAGCAATATCCTAGGGCTATGATAAAAATCACAGACAGGTCATAAATTGTAACAGATTGGAGCACTCTACTGAAGAAGGTCTGGTGAATCTATACATGCCAGTGTTAACACATGGTGTAGGTGGTTCTATGTGCCATGGAGTGCTGTACTCATTCATTCACTCATCAAAACTTCATTGAATATCCAGTATGGGCTAAGAATAATGCTGGGAATACCACGGTGGGAAAGCCTATGTGGACCCTGCTGTCATAGACTCATTGTTGAGTGGGAAGACAAGTATTAACTGATAGTTTCTTATCCTAGGGCATGAATTTCCTTCCCACTTGGAAGGAAAGCAATGTGGTTCTATAAGAGTACATAGGAAAGAACTTGCCTTGACCTTAATTTGAACTAAAATGCAAAGGACTGTTGGGAGCAAAGGCCCTGTGTCTGAGGGAGCATGGTATGGTTGAGGAAGTAGAAGACTGGTAGTCGGGGCACCAAAGAAAAAGTAAGATGAGCTGGTGAGGAAGGCAGGAACCAAGCCATGGAGAACCTTGTTCTGTTAAGGCCAAGCTTTACATAAAGTACTTGTTTGGAGAGAACAGCATATGTGACCCCTGCTGTAATGGTTTCATTGTTGAGTGGGAAGACAAGTATTACTGGATTACCGAATTGTTGGTGTTGTCGAAGAAGTGGTTTAGCATGGCACATAGCTGAGAATGGAAGCTTCTCCCTCAGTAGCCACTGTGGCACCATTAAAAACAAAAAGAAAATATAGGCAACAGTCTTTTGAACAAATTCCAGATAGGGATATTTGTGTGAATTCCTGCCCCTGTCTCAGACCCATTCTAGTTGTTACAAATGATCACCCTGTCTTCTGGAGGCACACCTGGCTCTCCTCTAGTGCCAGTAAGAAGCCAGTGGGTTTGTTATGCAAGAATCTCATATGGCCAGAAAGAGGGATGTTTGGAATTAGACTTTGTGTTTGTGCTCTACTTGCAAGTTCTGGCAAGGCTGCTGGTTATGGTCACTTCCTCCTGAATGCCACAATTGAGGGTGTGCTGGGACTGCCAGGACTACCCTAGGGTTTGATGATTCACTTGAAGGATCCACAGAACTCAGAAAATCTGTTATATTCATGGTTATGGTTTATTACAGTGAAATGATACAAATTAACATCAGTAAAGGAAAAAGACCCATAGGTGAAATCAGGCATGACTTCCAGTCATCTTCACCTAGTAGAGTTGTTGGACAGTGCTTAATTCTGTCTGTGACAATGTATGATAACATGTGCAAAGTATTGCCAACCAGGGAAGCTCACCTGAACCTTAGTGTCCAGGGTTTTTATTGGATGGTCATTTACATCATCACAGAATGCTCACTTGACTGACCTTAGCTACTCAGTCTCCCAGGCAGGAGAAATCTCTGCTTTATCCTCCTCATGACCTTCTACACTGTTCTGAGGCCTCTTATGGAGGTACGACTGCATGATGGACCTTGGATGGTGCTCAGTAAGTTAAAGAGTCTGGAAAATGCGACCTATGAAGGAAATGGGGATATTTAGGTTGGAATGAGGAGGCTCAGCTTAAGCAACCTTTAAGTATTTGCTGACTTACCCTGTAGAATTAGGAGTAGACACATGTGGTATAGCTTCAAAGGACATAATTAGACCCACTGGAGATGCTCTAGGGAGGCCAGACCCTGCAAGTTAGAGCTGCTCCAGAATGTAATAGGCTGCCCCTGAATTGTCCTGATTCTGAAATTTTGTGTCAGAAGATGTGTGGCCTGTGGGAACACAGGATTCCAGCTCTGTATGGGAGCTTGGTTGAGACTGAATTCCACACTTTCTCAGTGGGTGTCTTGCCCATTTTTCTTGTTAGGATCCTGTAGGATGCACCACTCACAAAAACACCTTGGTATTAAGTACCATTATAACTTTGAAGGGACTGTAACCACCCATGGAATGTGAAAAGCAAAGGCCTCCTATCCTATACCCAGTTATCTCCCAAGAATGAAATTTCAACTTGGTTTGGGAGAGAGCATCCCACCCAGGAAGCATTTCTCTTCAGAATGATTAAAGTCTTTGGGTCCATCTGGACTCATTCATTTTAACTATTCCATTTCCCAAGAATATCATCTCATTACTTTTTCAATGACCCAATATTTTCAGCACAAGTGAATGAGTCCAAAAAGTCATTTCAGCCATTGATTATTTTTGGTAACCTTCTGATCTGTTCTGAATTCCTTTTCTTTTAATTTCCATTTATGTCCTCTTGTCTCGTCATCTGTTCCAAGCTGAAAATAGGATCTTGGCTTGACCTTATTATCTATAATTTAAGATTTTATAGTCTTTGGTTATATCTCATCTTAATAAGTGTTCCTAGGCTGTAGGTTGTAGATTTTTTTTAAAAAAGGCTGTTCTTTGCTGCTCATATCTGTTATCACAGAACCAATTTTATTGCCCTTCTCTGAGTCAGCCAAAATCTCACTTCAATCTTTGATAAGAGCTGGCTGGCATCAAAGTCAGTCTTAATAAGGGGTGCTTGTTTGCTTAGAAACAAAGAGCACATCCTCTTTAGTCATAAACTGTCTTTCACTTCTGATTGTGAATATACCAAAAATCCTACTTATGGTACTTGGTGCAATCACACACTAAGTGGTGTTTATTAGATCTTAATATGGCTGAATTTATCAGCTCCTTTTTTAGGAATAAATTTTGATATAGAAGAGGAGATAAGGCAATAGGAGAATTCTGAGTGTCTAGTTGTGATTGGCAGTAGGATGTGGAAAAGAACATGAAAATGAAATGCAGTTGACCTCAAGGACCTGCTTTGCTATGGGTGTGGGGCAACTGGTTAAGAAACATAAGAAAACATAGAAAAGGGCATTTCAGAGCCCTAAAGACAAACTTCAGGTTTTGGAAAGAACAGGGTCTGAGTGCCTAAAGTAGTTTTCATATTCAGAAGTAGGGAGAAAGGAGACAGCAAGTGGTGGAGAAGAGTAATTTTCTTGGGGAGCAGATGTAGCTCAAGTGATTGAGTGTCTGTTTCTTGTATAAAAGGTCTTGGGCTCAATCTCCAGTACCTCCTGAAAAAAAGAGTAATTTTCTTCTAGTTCCCTGGGATGTACTTTTTGTTGAGGAGTCAGAGTATCTTTGGATTTTAAGTGATCTTTCTAGTGTGTTCTGCCTGGTTGGGCATCACTCAAAACCTACCCAATCCTTTGAGATTCGGGCAGATTTCTCATGCATGTCCTTGGGGCCTGTCTTTTTGGGCCAATCTAATTTTAGAGGAAGCAGCAAATCAACAGAAAAGGAAAAGACTCTTCTTGTAGATAGGTAAAGCCCTCCTCTTTCTTTTCTCTTCTTTTTTTTTAAATTTAATTTTTAGTTAAAAAAAATTGTTTTTTGAGAGAAGTTGTGGGCTTACAGAACAATCATGAATAAAAGGCAGGATTCCCATTCATTACCCCACCACCAACACTGTGCACTGGTGTGGGAACATTTGTTACAATGGGTGATAGCACATTTTTATAATTGTACCATTAATTAAAGTCTGTGGTTTAACTCAGGAGTCCCTGTTTGTGTATTGTAGTTCCATAGGTTAAAAAAAATTATTGTTACCATATATACAATATAACATCTCAGCTCTCTTTTCTGCATTGCCAAGTACTCTTTGTGTTCCCAGGCCCATCTCACATTCCCCCTCCTCTGTGGAACCTTCTTTGAACAC
Organism: Dasypus novemcinctus; assembly: GCF_030445035.2. NCBI lineage: Eukaryota > Metazoa > Chordata > Mammalia > Cingulata > Dasypodidae > Dasypus > Dasypus novemcinctus. Next base: position 150,507,808 of record NC_080673.1, on the reverse strand, counting down.
CCAGCTGAAACTTAGCTCTGCTTAGCTGCAGTGCAAGTCAATCTCAATTCTTCAAAATACTCCTTTGGTGCTTACCATTTACCGTCTGGTATAGTGAGTTGTCATTCCTGTTCAGGGTGTGTGGTGAGTTGAATTATGTACCCCAATAAACATATGTCCTTGATCTTAATTCATGTTCCTGTGGGTGCGAACCCATTTGTGGCAGTTTGGTATTATTTATAAATTCCAAAAGTAGATATTAGATTGTGTTTATAAACTGGTCTGTTCCTCTGGGCATATTAGATTGTATAAATTTAGAGGTTTCACTTTTGATTATGATTAGGGCTTTGATTCGGTTATGTCAGTAGGATGTTGAGTTCCTGCCCACCCTTTTAGTGAGTGGGGCTCACAGAGAAAACAAATGATCCAGCAGGGGAGAGAGTTTTAGTTTTTGATACTGGAGCCCAGGGAAGTAAATACATAGGAGAAGAACAAAGAGGAATAGTGACAGCTCGTAGACACAGCAGAGACTCTGGGAAGAGAATGAGCCTAATAGCCTACAGTTGCAGCTGAGCCCAGAGAGAAATGAACCCTGGGAGAGAGATGTGACTTATCCCAGCCTACAGCTGAGATCGTAAGAAGCAGGGACCACAGAGCCTTAAGAGGAAGAGGAAGGCAGAACCCTTGCAGACATTGCCCGCCATCTTGCTCAACATGTGGCAAATGACTTTGGGCGAGAAAGTACTTCTTATGGAGCCTAGGGTTGGACTCTTTAGGGCCTGGTAGCTGTAAGCTTCTACCCCAAATAAATACCCTTTATGAAACCCAACAGATTTCTGGTACTTTGTATCAGCACCTCTTTGACTGACTAATCCACCACTGTAAGAAGGACCCCTTGAAGATGCTATTTTTAGCATCAGGTGTGACCCAACTGAATGAGGGTGGGTCTTAATTCGGATTGCTGGAGGCTTTATAAAGAGAACCCATGAGTCACAGAGGCAGAAAGGAGAGGATATTGCTATGTGACAGGAAGTGAAAATACAAGCCAAGCAACTCCAAGGATCGCGGGCAGCCAGCACAAGAATGCCACAGCCTTGCTGATATCTTGATTTTGGACATCTGTGAATCAATAATTTCCTGTGTTTTAAGCCGAACAACTAGTTTGTGGTATTTGCAATAAATAGTAGATCAGGCAAACTAAAACAGAGTTGGGGGGGGGGGGGTTGGCCATGATTATATAACCATCATCACTCTCAGAGAGTCAGAGAAAGACGACTAGATCAAGGTACTGTGGGTATCATAAATGCAAGGCTCACGCTCTGTCCTCAGTTACGGGGTTTATGGTCTAGTCTAGGTTTTCTCAAATTGAGGTTCATTGGTATTATCTGAGGTCTATGAATTCTTGTGAATTAAAAAAATTGTTTCAGTGAGGAACATATACATAGATGAAGAATTTACTTTCTTAAGACAAATTATTTAAACTGAGATTCTGTAGCCAGTCTCTGGGGTCAAGAGTATATATATATTTTTTGGCCAAAAAAATGTCCTTATATTATGCAAGTTTAAGAGACATTGTTTAGGTTGATTCTCTCCCTCCTTTCCTCTCTCCTTTCTTGTTTTTCTTCCTTCCTTCCTCCCTCCCTCTTATCCTTCCAGAATTAACATTTGTTATGTACCTATTTATGTGCCAGGCGCTGTGTTAGGTACATGAATAAGTCAGGACATGTCCTGGGCTCTCAAATTTTCACATTTGGGGTAGACTTTTCAGCTTCTTGGCTTTGATTCCTCCATCAGTAAAACAAAGGTGAGAGTAGCTTTTCTATTTCTGTCCTCTTAAATGTGTGGAAAAACATACCCTGGGATTAAAAAAAAATAAAGCCATAAAGAATTACTTGTATCCAAATTTGGCATTTCCATGTCAGCCGCAGGTGCTAAATCCACCTCTTTTCCTACCCCCTGCCAGTCTCAGTGGGAGGGATAGGGTTCCATGGAAGGTCTCAACCAGCTCTAGCAGAAATGGGTTTCGCACTACAGAGCAGAAGATTTTTCACAGGAGTTATTTTCAGATTTGATTACGCTGCCACTGACCTCCAACTTCACATTTCACAAACTCCCATGGGGCCAAGGAGCTACTCCCTGGGAATCTTCTCTGCTTAGCAGCAACTTAAGGGCAAAGTGCTGATGGGTCTCGTGTTAAAGAACAATCTATCAGAAGGCTAAGGGGCTTATTACTCATTCTAACATGAGCACTAAATAAACACTGGGCTAGATAGAAACCTGGGACCTTTTTTAACACAGAGCTAATATGATAATCCATTAAAGTAGCACATTTCCACCCACCTAAATGATTCTTGTTTAAAAATGTCTAGTCAGTGTCCAATTGCAATGCAGCCGGCAAGAACTGCACCACGACACTTAAACATGTCAGGGTAAATTTTTAACAGGGCCATTACCACTCTGGAGTAACAGGCAGGATACACTTTGCTTTGAAGGGATAAATTCCTTTTAAACTATTCTAACAGATGTGGATCCAGGTCCACTCAATGTAGTTGGGCAGGTTTTTCTTGTCCTGAGCATCACATCCAGCAGGACATGGAGCCCGCTGCTACCCAAAATGCATCCTGTGTGTGCATCATAGGAGACACGCTGTGGTCCTATCAGTGGGACACCTTGTTTGCCAGGATGTGCTTTTTCTCGGTGGAACCAGAACTACTAAGAGGGGGGTATGATGCCTTCATTCATTCAGCAAATATTTATTAAGTGTCTACATTTTACTAGACACCATACTAGATGCCAGAGGTACAGAGGTGGGTGAGACAGTTCCTGCCCTTAAGATGCTTTATAGTCCAGGTGGAGATACAGATAAGTAAAGGGACAGATGCAACACAGATCGTTAAGAGTGATTAGAGGGGAAATGGAGGCTTCTTAACTCAGTCTTGGAGGATTAGGGACAGGTATTAAACTCAGTCATGGAGGTTGTATAGGAATGAACAGGTGAACACAAGGGGAAGGTAAGTATGTAAGTTCCAAGGTGTGAAATAGCATGCCAATTTGGAAATTACAGTATTTCAGATGGCTGGTCATAGAATGCCAGATAGTATGGTGAGAAATGAGACAGGGAAGAGGTAGTGCCTCTTAGTTGTTTTTCCCTCTACCTCTTCCCTAAAGTAGCTATGGCAGGTACATTTGTGTGTGTATGCATTAAAAAAAAGCCTTCCAGTAACCTTTTCAATTCAAATGTTGAGTTTACTTGGATGAAGGCTGTAAGGTAAAATGTTACTTTCTTAGCTTGCTCAAAGTCAGGTTGGGGAAAACTTATATGAGGCCAGTTATCACAGGGGATGAGACCTGGTATTTTCCAAACTTCCAAATGCTCAGCTGAAATTTCAGTTTTTTGAAAAGAAAGCTAGCAGGCACTCTCAGTACAGAAAGAGAAGGAACTGTGCCAGAGGGATGCTAGGAGCAACTCTCATAGTTGGCCTCCTGTGAATGCATGACACCTGGAACTGCAGTTGTGTAACCCAAGAGACCTACCCGCAGGAGCAGAAATTGTGATTCTGTGAATAACACGGTGACTGCTTTGTGACGATAGGAGTTGGTAACTCAAGGGAGCAGAGGTATTCCTCAAGAACAGCACCAAATCGCGGCACAGCAGTTTATATGTTCAAAGTTTGTTGATAGTTAAAATATTGGTTCAGCTGCTATAACAGAGAACAAATAAGAGTTGATTGAATAAAATAAAGGAGTGATTTTTTCTCATATAAAAGTCTGAGCTGGTAGATGATCCAGGGATGGTAGTCAGCTGTGAGCTTCATGAGGTTTCTCAGATTGCAAGCAAACTCTATTTTGTTCATTCACCACACTCTAAGGTCAAAGATGAATCACAATCACCATCATGTCCAGGTTCCAACTTGCAAGGAGGAGAGGGGAAAGTAGGGCAAACAGGTCAGTTTGAAAGGCATGACGTGGATGCAACCCATTGGCAAGAAATTGGTCACTTGGCCACATGTAGCTATTTAGGACTGGGAATGATAGAATCTAGCTGGGCAGCATGAGTCTAGCAAAAGTTTGAGGTGTTATTGTCAAGAGAAAGAGGGGAAAAAGGGTAATGGTGGGCACTTATGTGTTTCTCTCATAGATGTTTATTTCCATCTTATCAATTGATCCTCTCAACAACCATTTGAGGAAGGAGGCAGAGATTACTTATTATCCTCCATTTTGCACATGAGGAAATTGAGACACAGAAGGATTAAGGGGCTTGGTCAACATCACGCAGTGAAGACACATGGCAATATTGGACAATTGTGAAAAGCTTGATTGGGGGGGTCCTGGTAGCGCACATCACTGAGTGTTAACATTTCTGAGGTGTAGTCCTCAGCCTGGGAATAGCAGTTCCCAGTTACTGTAGCGCCTCTCATTAGAAGAGCTTCCAGGCAACCATGAGTTAGAGGCCTAAGGAGTATGAGGGGATTTTGAACATGGCGCCTGTAGATGTGGACTGGGTTGCTTCTTCCAGTCCAAGCATGGACCTGGGAAAATAAGATAATGTGGCTTAATGGCAAGAGCATCGGATTAGGGATCAGGAGTCTGGGTTCTAGTTCTTCTTCCATCACCAATTTATTCATCTTTAACTGGTATCAATTGCGTGCCCATGAAGTATTGGGCACTTATCATTTATCTCAGAACAAAACTGTGAGATAGATACTATTGTCTATATTTTACAGAAGATGAAAGAGGCTAAAAGAGATGAGTGGCTCAAAGTTATATTGCTTATTCAAAGTAAGGCTGGGATTCAAACCCAGCCTGCCTGACTCCAAGAACAGGGCTCCCCTCCTCATGCACACTGTCTTATATGTCCACAACTGTGAGTTTGTGGGCCCTGAAGTCGAATACCTGGCTCATTGCAAGCACAACCAGCAGCATTTCTACTTGGGACCCATGGACTTGGGTTGTGCCCTTTGTGAAAGAAGCCCCCTACACTGAAGGGAAGATCCCCTAAACTGGCCTTTCTTACACAGAGAGTTGTTTCTTGATGGGACCTCCTTGGTCTACTCTTTTTCTTTATTAATTTTTGTCTCTTTTCAAAATCATCAAAGGAATACCTGCTCATAACATTCAAATAATATAGAAGTGTCTAAAATCAAGGGTGATGATTTCCCTGGTCCCCAACTCCCCCCTCCAATTCCATTTCCAAAAGGTAAGCATTCTCAGCAATCTGATGAGCATCTTCAAATGTTATAGTCTATACATTTATTTGTGTCAAGCTTTTAAAAAGTGACAGTGGTAATGTGTAGGTTGTTTTTCAAGTGGCTGTTTTCGTTTCACAATACATTGTGTTTATCTTTTTACACTAGCACATTAAAGTGGACCTCATTTCTGCTGGTGGTCTTTCCTTAGACTGGCCATGTATCCATCTTCAGCTCCTGCTCAGATTCTTGGTGGTGGTATATGATGTCTTGTTGATAGCGTGGATTTTGGATCCAGACCACTTCAATTCTGAATTATGGCTCCATCACTTATTAGCTGAGTGACCCTAGGTAACTGATTTAATTACTGTACCTCAGTTTTCTCATCTGTAAAATGGGGCTAATAACACCTTATGGGTATTATTATATGTATCATAGGGCGTTGGGAGGACTAAGTGAGTTAACACATGTAGCACACTTAGAACAGGGCCTGACACCTATGTTTTATGAGTGCTCTATGAGTGTTCACTATTCATTTTACAAGTGGACCATATTTGTATATGGGAGTATTGGGGTCCCCATTGCAAATAAATGATTAGTAGGGAGGCTTTCCTCTATAAATATTAGAAATTAAAAATTACATTTCCCTTTTTCTCTGGTGAGAAAAGATAGTTTAGTATAGATGATTTGGAGAAAACATAAAGGAAAGTAAGACCACCTGTTATGCTCTCATCCAGGGACAGCCATTGTCACCAGCTGTATTTATGTTTGATCATGTTTATAGGTAGGTGCATTTTAAAGACAAAATTGGGACTCATGCTTTGATACTGCTTAAACTGTAATGGGAATACTCTATACATCTTTGATTATTGGATAATGTGGTGTGTAATGGATGCATAGTATTCTGTTATAAACATACATTATCTATTTAGTCTATGAATGATTTTTAGGACTTTTAGTCGTGTCTCAGTTTTTACTCTTATAAACTATCCTGTAATGAATATTCATTTAAATTAATCTTTTCATGAACTTCTCATCCTTTTCTTAAGATTTAATGCTAGAAGTGGAGTTACCGGGACAAAGAGTGTGGACTTAAAATTTTTTTATTACCAACTTATTTTTCAAAAATTTTGTGCCATGTTACACTCTCAGTCAGAATGTAGAGTTCCAGTGTCCCTGCATTGTTGCCGACATGGCAAGCTATTATTTTAAAGATTGATTCTGTATAAAGTATATATAATAATGGGTCTGAGCACTGGGTATTAGCACTTCTTACAACACACACCAAATTGTGATGGATGTAAAATACTTTGCCAACTGTAGCATGCCACACAAATATCAGGATTACTATGGGGATTATCAGATCCAGACTGATGTTGATAGAACTGGTTTGCTGCTGAGATGCAGTGTGGTACTTTGTATCAGGTCTTTGTTCCCTTACTTGCCAGATAATGGAATGGTAATGCCCATAGCCTTTGGGCATTTGTTTAATATCCCAGAGCCTCAGTTTCTTAATTTGTAACCTAGAGGAATAATGCATGTTTTTAGAGGGTTGTTGTAAACATTATATTCTATAATGTATGCACATAATACACCCTCAATCAATAAGAGTTATTAGCTACAGAAGTGGTAGTTCTACAATTACAAAAGGTCATTATATTTCTGGATATTGCTTAGAAGGGTCATATATGTAGAAACCAAAGTGGAGTCCATCCCTGCAGAAACAAAAGAGAGTCTTAAAACAATTGAGAAATTATTTTATGCTTACACACACACACACACACACACGTCAATATGAATCAAGAACAATAAAAGGAACAGGGACTTCAGCCACAGAGTAGCTATTGTTAATAGATGTAGCCTGGGGAGGTGGAAATATACCTTATCATTTCTCCTATGACTCCTGCCTTAAAAAAAAATTTTTTTTTTATTAGAGCAGTTTTAGGTTTACTTAACTCCTGGTTTTTGCTCTTAAAATTTTTTAAAAAGAGGCATAAGGTATCTTAAACTCTGTGTTTAATCTCATCCTTTGGGAACAACTGCTCACAGGCAGCAAAGCAACTGTGATTTCAGTTTCTACATGCATTTAAGGAGCCCACACCTGCTCACCACTAAGACCACCTTCCTGGAACTTCATTTGGACCTTTTCTCTGACCCCATTCAAAGCTCACTGCCCCAACTCCCCTCCCTGCTCATTTTCTCTACCCTAGTACTTCTTTCTCCTTCCTTTTCAATCACCTCAGCTAACTCGGGACACGTTTTTGCTCTGCTCCCGACTGCTCTCTTCCGCACATCGTTTCTCATTTCTCACCATGAAGGCTCTTTCTCTCTTTATGGCTTCTTGAGACTTGAAAATCGAGGTAATTTAAATCTGGTAATTATGACGACAATGAGACAACTTTTGGGAAAAGCAGAGTTTAAAATTCAGGAGTTTCCTGCTATTGAAATCCCCTCCTCTCTTTGCTTTCATGGCGTAGATACCCCTGCAGGGGGTGGATCTGAGTCTACCCCTGGACCCAGTTGCCAGGCACGACAGGATGAGAAACAGTCATAGGCCAGGTGACGTCTACCCCTGGGTGGGAGCAACCCCAATTCCCAGGTTCAGGAGCAGCCTGACTCTTCTGCCTGCGGGACCTCCCTAACGCCCACCGGATGCCTGGCCTCCCAGGCTTTGCCCGAATGGGAGGAGAGACTTCGGGGCCACTTCATCTCTGCCAGTGACCAGGTGAGTCACCTCCTGCGGGCTCCTAATGGTGACCTTTCCCTCCATCCCTGGAGCAGGCAGGGCCTTCGGAAGACCTCACTCCCTCATTATAAAGTGCTTCAAGCTCTCCAAAAGTCAGCAGTGAATGAATTAGTGTGTATTAATATCCCACTTTCCTGGCACACATCTAGGCCACCGGTTAAACAACCGGGTCCAACTCACAGTTTAAAAAAAAAAAAGATCTGCTACAACCTGGTTTCAGAAGGAGGGCAAGGGAGGCATATAACACCGAGCCGGTCTCCAGACGGGCGCCATCTGTTCTCATTAGAGTGATGGAGCAGCTACTGCTCACGGGAACGCGGGGCCCCCAGGTGCACAGAATGGAGCCTGCTTGCAAACCCTTTCAGAGACTCTTTCTTTTGGGTTGTTGTTTAGTTTTGTTTTTGTCTGGCAGGCTCAAAGAGAGACTGTCCTACTTTGTACGGGAACAATCGCTTCGACATTTTAAGAAATTAAGTCCCTAGGGGAAAAAAAACAGCTCTTGTTTGAGAAGGCTTGTAATAGCTCCTGGACCACACGCTGTGCCTGCCAATTCATAACAGAGAAATAGTGCACAAGTTGAGAGCCAAAGTGGGTGTGCACTGCCATTGCTTAAAAAGGGATGGGTGCTTCCTGGGGACAGCGATCCCTCTCCAACCTCCTAGCATTTACTCAATCTGGAGAGAATTTCTCTGCCAGGCTCCTCCTCCTCCTCCATTCTAGGAAGAGCCCGACCTGTTTAGTGTCCTCCTCGTTCTGAAAGTGATAATTCCTGAGACACAGTGGGGCTCCAGGGAGCGTGCTCAAGGTCCAGCTGGTGATCTGAACTGTCTTTTGAGGGGAGAGGGTCTCCATTCTGTAGGTGTCGCTCTACTGCCAGCCTGCGAGGATGCCTGTCTGGTCAAAGAGCTCGTGTTCCCATGAAGATAATCCTTTTGGAGGGGTTTTATAGCTCCACGTTATAGGGAAAGGCAGATGAGATAACAAGAGCCTTTGGTCCCAAAGTTAAAGCGATCCTTCCCTAGGTTATCTGTTATAGAGTTTGCCTGTAAGATTAGCCTGAGACCTAACGTGTGTCTTCAGGCTTCCCACATACCTGTGTTATCCCTGTCCTCTCTTGGGGTCTCCTTCCTGCCTGTCCCCGACCCTCTTACTAGGCTCCAGTTCTGTCTCCCCTCGAGTTCTTGGTTTGTGTATCATGTCATGTCAGTTGATTCTTGCTAGAATGTAAGCGGATGTTATGTTATTTTCATGAGGCTATATTTGCATTTTAATAGGTGACCTGAATAAGGAAAAGCTTCAACCTAAGCTTCACTGGGGAACAGACAGGCAATTTTGGGGTTATGCGGTAGGGGGTGGAGAAGGGGAAACGTGAGATCTGAGACATTATCAAACATGCTGCGTGTGTTCTGGGAAATTAGTCCTTTTTTACGGGGATTGAACCCAGGACCTTGTACATGTGAAGCTGGTGCTCAACCACTGAGCTATACGGGCTCCCCTGAGTTGGTTTTTCATTTGTTTGTTTTGTCTTTAGGAGGTACAGGGATTGAACCCAGGACCTCGCACATAGGAAGCTGGCGCTCAACCACTTGAGCTACATCTGTTTCCCAGAATTGGTCCTTTTTGTTGGTCTCTTTTTCCTTTTGTCCCCAAACTAGAGGATATGGCACCCCACACAGTCTCTGGGGGCAGAAAGGAAGTGTTTTATCAGCATGTAGGAAATAAGATAGCAATTTCTCCAAGAGTACTGATAACTCAAAAAGTCCTCTGGTCTGTTCAGTTAAAAAAACATGTCAGTTTGGTTGTTCATCTAGTTCAACTGATCAATTCCATAGAAACAATGGAACTAGTGGTATTTAGAAATCAGCAGTTTCCATGTTGGTCAGAACTGTGAAAACTTCTCAAGCTCTTTGTGGCACTGCAGATGGGGTTAAGGCAGTACTGTTGGGGAAAGCCTGGCTACATCTGTCCCTTTATGAGGGGGACAGTAAAATCTATTTTTCTAAAGCACAAGATGAAATTTTGCTTTGGAACTTGGGAGGAGACCTTTTCATGTGGCCTCTGAGACCGAATGGAAGGTGCTTCTTTCTTTTCCTGATCCTGAGAGGAAATAGAAGCTGCAGTGGGAATACAGAGTTAGCAATGACCACACTAACTCTGGGTTGCCAGATTTAGCAAATAAAAATGCAGGATGTCCAGCTAAATTTGAATTTTAGGTAATCAACAAATCATTTTTTTAGTATGAGTATGTTTAATTATTTGTTGTTTACCTGGAAGTCAAATTTAACTAGGCATCCTTTATTTTACCTGACAGCCTGCCATAATGGCCTTTTGCAAATCCTTGCATATATTCTTGAAGACTACTATTTTTTTTTTAAGGTAAAATCATAACTCTCATACAACTATAGAATGAATATGTCACAGATTTTTTTAAGTCATTAAGTAATGAGAGAAGCAGTAAAATATCACAGCTGGTTCAAAGGAGAATTCAGAACATACGCATACATATTTAGAGAAGTGGTTAATGCTGAAATGATTTTTCAAATAGGTGCAAAACTGGTTAATATCACAGCACAACAACAAAGCACTCCACTGAACAAAATTAATTTGCATTTCTATGGACAAGAGTAATTTGCATTACTATAAGTTTTATACAACTTGGAATAGTTGTAAAATAGTTCAAGACAATGAAAGGCACAGAAAACCAAAGAAAGTGAGACAGAACATCCAGTTATCATTTTCTTGCCTGTTTAAAAACTTTCCCAATTTCTTCTGACAATGTTATGCTCTCTCCCATCTCAAGGCCTTTGTGCATGACAGTTCTCCACCCCCCTCAATTATCTTCTATTAATTCTTAATAACTTATCTCAAATATCTTTGGCTCTGAGAATCCCCCCTCAGTCTAGGTAAGGTTCATGTGTTATATGCCCTCCTAGGACCATGTTTCTTCCATCAGTTTATATTCATGCTCCTATATGTCCTTGTATGACGTGGCTCCTGCTCCTATCAGCTTCCCCTTCAGTAATTATGCCCTGGTCTCCCTTCTCTCCTTTTTACACCTTGACCATAACAATTTCTTTCCTGCCTCAGGGACTTTGCACCTGCTGTTCACTGTGCCTGGATTATTTTTCTCTTGGCTTTTTGCATGGCAGATTTCTTCTTCTTCTTCAGGTCTCAGTTTAAATGTCCAAAAGGCCTCCTCTGATGATCTTCTATAAGGGTGATCTTTATCTCGTATTCTCCTCACCCCAGTTTTCCGTTCCAGTGGTTCTCAAACCTTAACACAGCAGAGAATCACCTGGCAGACTTATTAAAATTCAGATTTCTGGGTCCTATGCCCAGATGGGTAACACATGAGCTACTTGGAGAGGCATGAGTTCTTGGATGCTGCTGCTGCTGGTTTAGGCATCACTCTTACAGAAACACTACTCAGTCGTGTCATTCGATTATTTCTTCTTAATGCTTTTCAAAACCTGATATTCTCCCTTTTTAAAAAAATCTTTATTGATTTGTTGTCTGTCTTTCATACAACTGAAAGTTCCACATGAGCAGGGGCATCGATGCTCCTATACTCTACTCTATTTCCTGTACCAAAGGTAGGGTCTGGTGTATAGTAGATGTTCAATAAAAATTTGTTGACTGAATGAATGAACCATTTTCTCTTTTCTTGTGCTGTATTGCCATAAAAAGTTGGTTCACCAAAGCATTGTTGAATTCAGGTGCAGGGATCAAACCAAAGAATTTGTCTTTCATCAGTAAGATGAGTTTGTGGACAGGGTCTTGCTCAGCCATACCAATGCCTATCTCTTCTGTGCTCTTCTTATCTAGAACCCAAATCACCAAGCAGCAGTTGGTCAGATAACATAGACGCATCGGGTGCTGTGGCCAGGCCCAAGCTGACCTGGTCTTGCTGAGGCCAACAGCAGCTGTGAATGTTCAGACAGATGTGCATAGTGGGTAGGACTGCGGGAGGGGCTGGTGCTTTGTCTTCAGGTCAGGCAGTTTGGGAAAAGAAAGAGAGAGTAGCTTGCCAAGCTAGGCTATAAACAGTTTGGGAAGTGGAGTGAGAGCTATAGATCCTCAGAAAAATGCCTGAATGCTGAAAATGCTGTATTCAATTGCATATAATCGCACCCATGGACCTTGGCCTCACTGGTTTCAGTCACCGTCATGGGATCTTTGGCTGGTAACTGGCAGAATGAAGTAGGGCTACTCTTCAATGCATTCACATCTTCTGTCTTGGTATCTTTGTGCACATCTTGGGGTGCTTTCCCCTTGACTCTAGACTCCCTGAGGCTGGCATTCTAGTCCAAATGCCCCAGGCCAGGCCTTATAGCCCAGCCTCTGGCCCTTCCTCCCAAGCAGCCCTCCAGATTCTCACTTTTTCTCTTCTACTCTCTTCTGTCTCATTCCTCCAGGCCTTCACTGTGCCAGGTGACCAGGTTATTGAGAAAATTACGTAACCATTTCGTACTTCAGATTACGGGGTTAACAGTACTAAATCATAGGGTTATTGTGGGTATAAAAGAGGTAATACCTGTAAAGAGTTTAGTCCCAATGCCTTGTAGCTATCAGGATAATGGCCTAATAGGCTACCGCTTTATGGAAACAGCCTTCCATTTGAGCAAGGGTCTTTGGTTGACATATGCCTTGACTGCAATAGTCTTGGCAAGTCAAATATTTGGGGACACTCCAGTGACAGTGTGTAAACAGATGTCCATTCTGTCCTTGTACCTCTGCAGATCTCCATGGGGGGACAGAGACCTAGGTACCTTGGCCACTGCCTCTGGTCCTAAGAAAGCAAGCCCTGCAATTAAGGATAAGATGATAATAGCCGTGTCGTATTCAGGAGCATGGCTTTAAATAATCCTTCTTAATAGCTTTGCCCCTAGCGTGTGACAGGTGTTTACATTATTAAGTAAAAGCGTTTAAACAGCGACCTCCTTGGTATAGGGGTGAAGGAGATTAAAATCCAAGCAGTGCACCAGCTATTTAAATCAATGAGACTTGTCAGACCTGTAACACATGAGCTACTGAGATGGTGCAGGCACCTATTGTTCTTGAGTTTCGACTAATATCTCAATATACTCATACCCTCAAAGTCTGGCCAGGCCCTGGGATCCTCATTAAAGACTGGTCTGGCCATAGCTGCTGTCTCTCTTTGGAATCAGATTTACTTAATAGTTGGATAAATGTGTACCAAGTAGCCATGCTGTTAGGGGGCACCAGAGCTGATGCCTCCTTGGAGTAATGACCTTTCAAGGAATCCCAATGGTCAAGTTCCTTAAGCTGATCAGAAGCAAGGGGACTTGTCCTTAATTAGGCAGCTGTAGTATGTTGAATTATGCACCCTGATTTAGACATGTTCTTAAACTTAATCCATGTTTCTGTGGGCATGAACCCCTCATAAATAAGAACTTCTGAAGATGTTAATTTTAGTTAAAGTGTGGTCCAACTGAATGAGGGTGGGTCTTAATCTGGAATACTGGGGGCTTAATAAAGAGGACCAAAGCCTGAAGTCAGTGGGAACCGAGAAGAGAAAGGAGAGGGCATTGCCATGTGATGGGAAAGCCAAGGAACCCAGGATTGCCAACAGCCAGCATCAGAAGGCTGCAGAATTTCAGGAGAAAGCAAGCCTTGCTAATATCTTGATTTTGGACTTCCTGTAACCCCCAAACCAGGAGCTAATAAGTTCCTTTTGTTTAAGCAAACCCATTGTGTGGCATTTCTTGTAGCAGCCAGGCAAACTAATGCAGGGGTGCTAAGCCAGGCTGCCTGGTTTCACCCATGTCACCCTTTCTTGAGTGATATTGTCCTGTTCTTTAGCCATACCATTGGAAGTCTCATGACTCCAGCAGCATTGAGGAACCAAGTCTCTGTCTAGTTTTTTTTCAAACCTTCATGCTATTAACATGTAAGGGAAATGTCTCTAACCTTTAATAATCAAGCCTAGATCCTCCGTATTTGGCAGTAGAGGGAAAATGTCCATCTAAGGAGGGAAGCTTGACCTTAAAGACCTAATTTTTGTTCCTCAAGATTTATTTTCCCCTTGAGAGCCTCTAGCTAATTTCTGCAGGCACCACAATGCTGGTTTCAGGGTGTGCTGATTCATGCTGATTAATGCTTCAGCTTTAAATGTGACAATGGAACTTTCTTTTTAAAAATTAGTTTATTCATTTATTTTTTTCAAAATAATGCCAGTTTATTAATTTGCAGTAGAGGAGATGCATTTTCAGTATTTGAAGTACTCAAGTTCTCCATCCAAGACATCTCTTTCCCAGGATTAAGGAAGCCAAAGTAATCATTACAAGGTTGCTTGCAAGGATTGGAGAAAGGTAGCGCATTAGAGCAAAGTGAGGTGAGCAGTCTTCTGCACATGGCAGAGTCTAGCAAACTTACTCTGCAGCGGAACGTCCAATTCCAGGGACAAAAGTGGGACCATCTAAGATAGGTGCCTCTCTCTCCTTAATAAAATAGGTGGAACCTGGAAGAATCCCTGCTCTCTCACTTTCTATTTGTACTTTTATCAGCCACAAACAACCCCTAATCTTGGACTTGTTACAGTCTCCAAGAAAGTCATTTATCATAAATTAATTATATGTTAAATCCATGCCTTCAAGAGTATAGGTAGCAGTCTTGATCCCTTTCTGTACTTCAGGAAACGTTCCAGCCTCATTGTCCAAAATATGTTGATTTATTACTGGTTGTTCCTAATTTCCAGTGACTTTTACTGGGTTTATACCCAATTCTGGAGTAAACCTTGCTTGAGTCCAAAGGTTCCTGGATATGGGTTTCAGACAGAAAGCATTGATTCCATAGCTAATCCCTTCTTTCTCCTCCCTTTCTTCCTTGAAGGAAGATCCGTGGATTCAGGCATGTATATCCACCCCCACAAGACTATGCCGGCAGGGCAAGTATAGCTAGTGCCATCCCCAAGGGGTAGGAAGGAGGGGAATCTCCTGGTCAGTGATTTACGTAGAACCATGGGGCAAAATCCTGGCTAATGAAATATCAAAGAAGACTGAAGAGGAATCTCTTGGGAAGGTGTTCTGGTGACAAAAGGAGTAAATAGCCTCATTGCTGTCCATTGAATAGACTCCTACTTGCAAATAATGCATCAAACTGTGCAGCCTTTTGACACCCATTAAGGAGTTGAGGACTGGATCACAGAAAGAGGGTGGAATTTGGTCCTTTATGACATTGCTGAACCGCTGAACTAATCAACCCTGATGCCATCCTCCTGTAACATTCCTTAATTTATTAATTAATTAACACCCCCCTCCCCCTGTTGTTTTTTGCTGTCTGCTCTCTGTGTGTTCTTCTGTGTCTGCTTGTCTTCTCTATAGGCAGCACTGGTAACCTGTCCTGGGACCTTCCAGAGTGGGAGAGAGGCACTCAATCTCTTGTGCTGCCTCAGCTTCCCGGTCTGCTGCATCTCTTATTGTCTCTCCTCTGTGTCTCTTTTTGTTGCGTCATCTTGCTGTGCCAGCTCTCTGTGCCAGCCAGCACTCCTGCATGGACCAGCCCTCCACTGGGTAGATGGTTGCCTAATCACTTGAGCCACATCCATTTCCCACACTTCTCATAAGAGAGCAATTTCCATTTTGAGCTGAGTTTTCTGTTCCTTGCAGCTGGAAGCCCCCTAACGGATATATACAGATAATGGGTTCTAGTCCTACAATCATTTTATCTATCTGTGTAGGTCACTGTTGACAAGTCAGTTAACATCTCTGGGCCCCTGTTTCTGTTCTTTGTTTTTTTTTTAAAGTACAAAAGTTGTAGGTTTACAGAAAAGTAATTTAAAATATACAACATTCCCATATACCCCTCTCTTGTTGACACTTTGCATTAGTGTGGTACTTTGGTTACAATTGATGAAAGAATATTAAAATATTAATGTTGACTATAATCCACAATTTACATTAGGTGCAGTCATCTGGTCCTTGGCTTTTCTTTCTTGGGAGGTTTTAGATGACTGATTCAATCTCATTACTTTTAATTGGTCTATTGAGGTCTTCTATTTCTACTTGAGTCAGTGTAGGTTGTTTGTGTATTTCAAGGAATTTATCCCTTTAAGTTGTCTAATTTGTTGGCATAGAGTTTTTCATAGTATCTTCTTATGATCCTTTTTATTCCTTTACAGTTAATAATAATGTCCCCCCTCTCATTTCTGATTTTATTTATTTTCATCTTTTATCTGTCTTTGTCAGTCTAGCTAAAGACTTGCCAATTTTATTGGTCTTTTCAAAGACTCAAATTTTGCTTTTTAAATTCTATTTTTTAATTCTCAATTTCATTTATTTCTGTTCCAATCTTTGTTATTTTTTTTTCTCCTTCTGCTTGCTTTGGTAGCAGTTTGCTGTTCTTTTATCTAGTTCTTCCAGGTGTGTAGCTAGGTCTTTGATTTTGGCTCTTCTTTTTAATGTAGGCATTTAGGACTATAAATTTCCCTTTCACCTCTGCTTTTGCTGCATCTCATAAGTTTTGATATGATGTGTTCTCATTTTCATTCATCTTAAGATAGTTACTGAATTCTCTTGCAGTTTCTTCTTTGACCTACTGATGGTTTGAACTTATTGTTTATCTTCCATATATTTGTGAATTTTACAGTTCTCCTCCTGTTATTGATTTCCACCTTCATTCCATTATGTTCATAGGAAGTGCTTTGTATAATTTCAATTGTTTTAGGTTTACTGAGACTCATTTTGTGACCCAACATGTAGTGTATCCTGGAGAAGGACCCATGAGCACTTTAGAAGAATGTACATCCTACTATTTTGGGATGCAATTCTGGGTATGTCTGTTAGGTCTAGTTCATTTATTATATTATTCAAGTTCTCTGTTTCCTTATTGACGCTCTGTCTAGATGTTCTATTTAATGATGAGTGTGGTGTATTGAAGTCTCCAACTCTTATTGTAGAGAGTTCTATTTCCCCTTCAGTTTTGCAAGTGTTTGCCTTGTGTATTTTGGGCATCCTGATTAGATGCATAAATATTAGTTATTTCTTCTTGGTGGACAGCCCCTTTTATTAATATATAGTGTCCTTCTTTGTTTCTTTTAACAGTTTTGCAGTTAATGTCTGTTTTGTCTGATATTAGTATGGCTACCACAGATCTTTTTTGGTTACTCTTTGTGTGGATTATCTTTTTCTAACCTTTCAATTTCAATTTATTTGTGTCTTTGGCTCTAAGGTGAGTTCTTGTAGACAGCATATAGAATGTATAGTTTTTATACATTCTGCCATCTGTGTTTTTTGATTGGGAAGTTTAATTCATTAACTTTCAATATTATTATTATAAAGGCAGTACTTACTTCAACTATTTTATTGTTTGGCTTTTATATGCCATATCTTATTTTTTCTCTTTTTACCCAGTTACTCTTACTGATCATCTTCATTTTTACACTCTACTCCAAGCCCCTCTCTCCTTTTTCTTTCAGCAGAACTCCCTTTAGTTTAGGGCAGATCTCTTGTTGACTAGCTCTCTCAGTTTCTATTTATTTGTGAATTTTAAACTCTCCTTTATTTTTGAAGGAGAGTTTTTCTGGATAAAGAATTCTTGACTGGCTGTTTTTCTCTTTCTGTACCTTAAACATATATACCATTGCCTTCTTGTCTCCATGGTTTCTAATGAAAAATTGGCATTTAGTCTTATTGCAGTTCCCGTGTATGTGACAAGTCATTTTTTCTCTTGCTGCTTTCCAGATTCTTTATCTTTGGCATTTGACATTCTGATTAGTATGTGTCTCAGAATAGGTCTATTAAGATTTATTCTGTTTGGAGTATGTTATGTTTCTTGGGGAAGTATATTCATGTCTTTCATAAGAATAGGGAAATTTGTGGCCATTATTTCCTCAAATATTCTTTCTGTCCCTTTCTCCCTCTCTTTTCCTTCTGGGAAATCCATGTTTGTGTGTTTTGTGCTGTCTTTCAGATCTCTGAGATACTGCTCAATATTTTCCACTCTTTTCTCTATCTGTTCTTCTATCTGTAAGATTTCTGTTGTCCTTCCTTCTAGTTTGCTAATTCTGTCTTCTGCCTGTTCAAATCTGCTGTTGTATGCCTTTAGTATATTTTCTATCTATTCAATTGTGTCTTTCATTCCCATCACTTCTGTTTTGTTTCTTTTTTATACATTCAGATTCTTTTTTATGCTCACCCAGTGTCTTCTTAATACCTTTTGTCTCTTTAGCTGTATTTTCCTTCATCTCCTTGAACTGGTTTAGGAGATTAGTTTGAACACCATTGATTAGTTGTTTCAAATTCTGTTTCTCTTCCAAAGTTTTAATTTATTCCTTTCACTGGGCAATATCTTCCTCAATTTTAGTATGGCTTGTAATTTTTTGCCTATGTCTAGGCATCTGCTTATCTTGGCTAGCTTACTTTGAAGGTCATTTTCTCTCTCTTGCTTAAGGTTTTATTGTTGACTGACCTTGTGTTAAGACTCTCCTTTGACAACTAGTTCACCATATTCTAGACCTTTAGAATTGCTCATGTTTAACTGATCAGAATTTTACAGTTCTTTTTCACCTGATTCTTGCCCTGGACATGTGATACAGCTTTTAAGATAGCACTATTTGTGCATTGTTTCACCCCCAGGAGAAACCTTTCTTTCCTCTCTTTCTTCTCCAGGAATCTTGATCTCTTCTGTTTGTTTTGCCTCTCTCTCTATTTTTTTTTACACTTCTTTCATCACCTGTAGCTGCTTTTGTCTAGAGGGTAAATTCTGGAAGGAGAGTCAACCTGGAAAGGACTTTCCCAAGTAAGTATTTCCAGACAAAACAGGGCGAGGAAGGGTTCTGAAAGGCCTGTAAGATCTCTCTCTTTCCCAGGTGATTGACTTTGGGAATTTTTGGTGTTTCAGGGGGAAAACCCCCATTCTACTCACAGCAGTGAGGGCATGACTTGGAAGCTTTTTAGAAATTCAGAATCTCAGGCCCACCAGACTTACTGTAGCCAAATCTTCATTTTAACAAGGTCCCCAGGAGAAATGTAGTCCAATAAAGCTTGAGAAGGATAGGTACAAAAGAGAGGGAGCCATTTTGCCCATATTGTCTTTCTTTACCAAAACAAAATAACTCAATATATAGGTCTAGCTCAGGAAAGAAAGTCCAATGACATCTTCATCACTAAGAGCCAAGTGGTCAACATGGCTCTGTGTACTTTTATTGGATTATGGAAGAATGGATGGGAGCTCTTGAAGTTATGAGTCTAAAGGGAGAAGGAATGTTCAGTACTTTCTGCTCAAAGCAAGGGACTAATGAGACCAAGTCATAGATTGGAGATCATTGCAGAAGTTAATTTGCTTATTTTCATAATCCTGGTCAGTACTTCTGACATCTTGCTACCAATGGCACACAGGAACTTGCTGAAGAATAGATGGACACATGCTCAGCAGCCATCTCCCAGACCTTGCCACTTCTCCCCCTACCTCCTCTTCTCTTGTGTACAGATATTTCAGTCTGTTTTCATTCCACAGCCCAGGGGATATTTAGGTCTAATGAAAAGGCTCAACAAGAACTTGAACTCAGAAACTAGGACAAGCATCCCCCAATGCTTATCAGGGTAGGAAATCCCAGTAGTTCGGCTCCTTCCCTCTGGGTCATATAAATACTCAACACTCAAATAGCACACAGTTGTCAGTTGTCTCTATTGATGTGAAGCTGAGCATGTGGAGCAGGTATGCAGGCCTTGATGAGCTGTTGGCCTTCTTGGGAGAATGGCCATATGGGGATCTTTTCCCCTGCTCTTTTGGATCCTTTGTGGTTGTGTAAGTAATAAAATGGTCATTTTCTGAAAGTTTCTGTTGTGCCTGAGCCTGTACCCTTACAAGGTACGTGTAGCAACTTGGTACACACTCCATACCCCTAGGAGACCTGGAGCGAGATTGTACCCAGTTATCAGCTTCTTAGAGAAAAACAACTCAAAGCAACACAGGGAAGGTCTCCCAGACTATAGAACAGTAATTTAGAGCAATTACTTCTGTCAAAAGTTCATTCAATGAAAACAATACCTAGTGGGTGCATGCTGCTTAGTCATTTTAGTCTCCTCATTTTAGTTTCCCCAACAACTAAGTAAGGAAATTGAGTGTTTAGTTATAGAGGCAGCAGAGGTCTCTTAGTCCCCCACTTGCTAGCTCTGTGACCTAAGGAAAGTTACTTACCCTCCCTAGGCCTTAGTTTCTCCACTTTAAAAATGATTATCAGAGTGGTACCTACCTCATGGGTGTGTTGTAACAGTAAGCTTAATAGTCACTCTGTAAATGTTAAGTATTACTTGGACTTAATGTCATTTTTTGAGAACGTGAAAATTATATAAAGGAGTGGAAGGAATCTTGAAATCACTATGGAAAGGGGATGAGTGTGAGAATACTTTAAAAATAAAAAAAAGTCTTCCTTTTTCATTTTTGTCAGAGCCATTGATTCTAATTCTTGATCTGTCCTTGAGTCACTATATTCATTAATTTCCTTGGGCCTATAAGCAACTCTTCAAAACACCTGGCATGACCTGAAGGAGTACTGGAGGTCAGTTGGAGGTCACAAAGTTAGTTAATGGACAATGATGGGTTACTATAGTAACTGTAGTAAAATATCAGAAGATCTGCAGCATCAGTAGTGTTGGGAAATTATATGATGGTTGATTCTTGATTGTCAACCTCGCTGGGAAGGAGAAACATACAGGCAAAAATCATGCTTTTGAAATGTGGCCAGGGACGCACACTCACTAGGCTGTGCTTTCATGTTTTACATGCACACGTGTGCACACACACATGCATCCTAACCTACAGGTTTGTTCCTGACCCGCTCCCTGCTTGGTGTACCTCTATACGTCACCACCTGGTAGGATTCCAGTGAGCAGGAAGTCCCAAGGGCCGCCACCAGCAGAGGGAGGGTTTTCAAGAGCCACTAACAAGCTTGCAAAGAATATGGGCTTCCTAAGGTAGAGGCACTCTTGCCTTGTGATTATTGGGGCTTGAATAGCACATTGCTTCCACTGACAAATGATTTCGGTTGGGGAGATTTTGAAACTTGTAAATACAGCATGTGTATTTGAATTTTTTATTCTAGAAGCTAACTGCTGAAAGCAAAACTGAAAAAAAAATCTTCCTCTGTTGTATCTCCGGGAAAAGATAAAAATATGGAGAGGGATTTTAAATTGGCAGTGATCTGGGTGCCTTCAGATGGCCTGTTTTCCTTTTGAGTCAAGCTCCCACTTTGGGGATTGCCATTCCTTTGATCTTGTATTCTCTCTGTTCAGGTACCCCTTTGTGCCTGTCTGACTCATGTGTAACAAATCATCTTAATTACTTCAGGCCTCACTTCCTCCTCCACTTCTCATTTTCTGAAATTCCTGCCACGGTTGCCAGATAAGCCTGTGTGGGGGCTCTAGCCCTTGGAAACAGCATGGAGACACCAGCAGCAGCGAGAGGAATTTCAAAGTTAGTTAAAAGGCACAGGAGGAGTGAGGGAATTGAATGAGAACCCCTCCTGGTTTTCAGCCTGGAGATGTAATGCTGACTGTATTCCAGTCCCATGCTCTTTGCAGGGCACAGCCCTCACACCTTCCCTTGCAGAAGAGAGAATAATTAATGCTATGTCTCCTCGGTTTGGTATCCAAAGCCCTTCTTTCATCAACAGTGCTCAAAATGCCTTAGGAACACGTAGTGATAGTACAAAAGCCAGGGAGGCAGAGAAAGGGGATGGAGACCGTGTTACGGTCAGACCTGCTGGAACTCACTGGCATGGCCAGTGGGAGACCCCAAGCAAGAAATTCCCAGGAAAGTGGGCCACCTCCCGGGACTTGTCACTAGTTAGAGACAGCCCACTTTAAGTGGCTCGGTTCTGAGTAAGATGAGTGGCATGGGGCTGCATTTTAAGTGGCTGGCTTTTAAGTGGCACAGGTGCTGAGACAGGCCAGGCTGTGAGCCTGTATGCCGGGCAGTCCAATGGGAGGTAATTAAGAGCTACGAGCCGAAACGGCAAAAAGCAAACGTAAGCTGTGCAGGATAAAAATCTTCCTGACAGTGATGTCGACTAGCTGATGGCCTCCTCCTGAGATAAACTACGAAAGGCCCATTACTCGAAGTGTTTAAATGGATCCTGGCAACACCCAGGGTTTATGCTTCTGGGAATTGCGTTGCTCCTTTTCGGGGTCCTGTGACCCTACGAGGTTGTCTTCGAAGGCTAATTGCTTGGATCACTGGTCCCTATGGCGCCGCTGGAAGGACCACTTAACAAAAGTTGCTCCGGTGGAATAATCCCACTATGTGGAGTGATTTCTCCCTCTGCAAAGGGAAACTGTTGTATTTGCATGTCAATAAATATAACGCAGCAAACCCCTCAGCCCTCAGATGTTGCGTGGGACTGTTGAGTCTTAGAGGAAAAAATTTGAAAATGCAATTTTCACGGTCCTAGTTGGATGATTCTTTGAAAGATATTTTTGAGGGAGTCTGGATTGAGGTGGGTAGATTTACCCTTGCTAGCACATTCAAGTTTTTTTTTTAAGATTTATTTATTTCCCTCCTCCCCCATTGTCTGCTCTCTGTGTCCATTCGCTGTGTGTTCTTCTGTGTCTGCTTGTATTCTCGTTAGGCGGCTCCAGGCACTGATCCTAGGACATTCCGGAGTGGGATGGAGGCAATCATTCTCTTGTGCCACCTCAGCTCCCTAGTCTGCTATGTTTCTTATTGTCTCTCCTTTGTGTCTGTTTTTGTTGTGTCATCTTGCTGTGCCAGCACTCCACGTGGGCTAGCTCACGACACAGGTCAGCACTCTGTGTGGGCCAGTTCACCACATGGGCCAGCTCGCCACATGGGCCAGCTTGCCTTCACCAGGAGGCCCTAGGTATCAAACCCTGGGCCTCCTATATGGTAGACAGGAGCCCAATTGCTTGAGCCACTTCCACTTCCCCACACTCATGTTTTAAAATACCGTGATAAAACTGGTTAGAATTCACCAGCGGAAGAGGTCACTTCTCCACCCTCTCTCCTTGATGATGTTGGAGACCACCCAAGTTGCCAGGAAGTGGCGTCTCCAGAGATAATCATCTCGGAACACTTCCCTTTCTGGACTTGGTTACTTTCACAATACATGGCTGTGCGTTAGGCACCTTACAGAGAGGGCTTTACAGTCTTTTCTCTTGTACCCCTTTCATTCCTTAGAGGGGCCTCTGGCGGCTCCCCTTCAGGCAGCTGTTGAGAATGTAAAGCTGGACTAAAACCATTTCCACGTTTCAGTTGCTTTGGGCTCAGTCCTCAATCCTGTCAACAATATGTTAGAGGAGCATGGACTCATCTCTGGCTAATTGCCATTTCATGACCTCCCTATCTTTATATTTGTCCCCTCCAACCCATCCTTCCACCACAGCCAGATCCATCTCTGGAAACCACCCTTATCATCATGACTCTCACTTTTGCAAAACCTTGCAATGGCTTTCAGGGTAGAGTACTTTGTTCCTGGTTATTTGCAGGGCTGGAATGAAATTCTTTTTCTTTTTGTAGAAATAGGTGGTTCTGGCAATATTTTGAGAGATTCAGACCTACTCGTTTTAGAAATTGTCTAGAATTGACATTAATGACTGGCTATTTCCACTTCATGTGTTATGATTTGAAAACAGATCTAAACGTTGAGGTTGATATAGGTTACATTCTTACTCCTTTCCTTTTTAAGCTCATGTTCTTCTGTATGATGAGGGTTGGTAGTAGAACAGTGGTTCTCACGCAGGGTATCTACTGCAATCACTTGGGAGCTATTGCAAATTATGGATGCTTGAATCAGAATCTTTGGAAATGGGGTCTGGGTATTGGAATGTTTACAAAACCCCCCAGGTCATTGTAATGCACAGTCATTGTTGAGAATTACACATTAAATTACTTATAAGACACCTGTCATTCAGACATTCTTGAGCTCTTATAGGTCAGCTGGATATCTTAGACCAGTGTGAAGTAGGATCCTTTTTAATTAGGGTCCAATTACAATCTTAGGTCTAAATTGAACCTGCACTTTATGTGACTATTATAATCCCAAACAAGATTCTCCTTTCCTTTGATTCCAAAAACAACTCCTCCCTGTTCCTCCATTTTACAAATATATATTGAGCACCTACTATATGCCAGAGACCCCATTCTAGGGACTGGGGAAAGATATAATGGAGAACACACCCAAGGAGCCTGTTTTCATGGAGCTTGTATTCTAGAATAGTTTCTAGACTAATGTGAATCTCTTTTCTCTCCTGCTTGAATCTCATTTCTAAGCTTTCAATGGTGTTTTTTAAAATTTAATTTAATTTAAAAATTTAAGCTTTATTTTTATTATTTACTTATTCCCCCCTCCCCTCATCACTTGTGTTTGCTGTCTGCTCTCTGTATCCATTTGCTGTGTCTGCTCTTCTTCTCTTTAGGAGGCACCGGGAACTGAACCTGGGATCTCCCATGTGGGAGAGAGGTGCTCAATCACATGAGCTACCTCTGCTCTGTGCTTTATTGTGTTTCTCATTCTGTTTTCTCTTTGTGTTTCCTAGGTGCATCATTTTGTTGTGTCAGCTTGCCATGCCAGCCTGTCGCACCTGCTCGCTATCTTGCTTGTCTTCTCCAGGAGGCATCAGGAGCCTCCCATGTGGTGGGGGGGAGATCAATCACTTGAGGCACATCTGCTCACCTCAATAATATTCTTTTGGCCTCTCATTCCTACTTCATCCCAGGCCAACAACATAAGTAAATCCACTTTTATATTTGGTTATCTTTCATCTACATGAAAACACTTTATCACAAAAGGGTCAACAATTGTGATTTCAGTATCTCAAGGATATTACAATGTCAGTAGCAGGTAGGATTGGTATCTTTGTATAGCCAAAAAGGTTAAGGAATCTATCCATTTGTAAGCACATGTTCTGTTCTATGTTTTAAAAAGTAAGTCTCACTTTCTATTTGCAGTGGACAGTGGTTCTTACAATACCCTTCATTTAATCTCTTATTAAATGTTGGGGGAGGGGAGACATTTTTCCCCACATTCCTCTATTTTTTTTGTGCGTGTGGGGACTTCTTTTGAGTAATATTCCTAGATCCTTTACCTCCTTCCTTTCCTTTTCCTTTCGCCGTAAGGGAGAAAGAGTGAATTATATAATAGGCAAGTTTTGGGTACAATGACTGAGCATGTTAAATTCAGCCTCTTTCTAATTTCTCTTTGGTACTTCTTAGTTTGTAGAGCATTCTCTGCCTCTCCATGCCACAAGTTTGACAGAGGCAGTTCCCTATGGCAGACTGCATGTCTGTGAGGGGGCAAGTCCATCTAATTCAGAAATGAGAAAGCTCACTTGGTTAATAGACCTAAAGCCATCTAATAAAGATGACATTTCCCCCCTTTCCTGCCTGGTTCTTGAATCTTTTTCTCAACTGGTTCTAAACTTGGATATGGCATTGGGCTTTCTCATACCCCAACACATCCCATATTCGAATTCCCCTCTAGAGAATCATCCTTCTCCTGTTCCTAGTTTATGTGGATAGGTGAAATTGACTCCACACATGAGACTCACAATTATTAGTTGAATGATTAGTTGAAAGATTAACATATGATTCAGTCAGATCCAATTAGCCACGATGAGGTTTTCTTTGAGGAATTCTTGATCCTATCTACTGGTTTTAAAGAGGATGCAGGATTAGAACCATTACTGCTATCATTAAAAATATGAAGCCAAAATATCATTAAAAATATGAAACTGAGTCCATTGTTTGAGCTCAGAATTTGGCACTGACTAAAACTAATTATGACTCTGGACTTTTCATCTTAAGTAAGGCAATAAATTCTCTTTTTGCTTAAGCTAGTTTGGGTTCAATTTTCTGCTACTTGCAATAGCAAATGAGTCACTCTTCACATTATTTTTTACATTGTTAGTTTTAATTGATTTTAGAAGATGACAGATCACCTCTATAACTCACTATAGATCCCAGGAGCTAGAAATGACTTTAGAAAGTCTCCTCACTATGAGGAGGATAGTCAGATTAATATATTGAGAAACTAATTATTTTAGGCACCTATTTTAGTTTCTCAGCTGCTAAAACAGATACCATACCACGGGTTGGCTTAACAAGAGGAATTTATTGGCTCACCATTTCAGAGGCTAGAAGACTTGCTTCTTCTTGGGGTTGGTATCTTCTGGTTGGCTGGCAATCTTTGGGGTTCCTTGATCTTTCCATCACATGGCAATGGACATGGGGCCAACTTCTTTCTCTTCTGAGTTCCCCTGATGTCTACCTTCTGGTTGCTCCCTGTGACTTCTTTTTTTTTTTTTTTTTTTTTTATAACAATGAATAAATTTTATTTTTTTAAAGAAGCTTTAGATTACATAAATGATACATCAAAAATATAGGGGATTCTCATATGCCCTACTCCCTCCCCTCCCACACTTCCCCCATTATCAACGTCTTTGGTTAATGTGGTGCATTTGTTACAATTGATGAACACTTACTGAAGCATTGCTATTAACCATGTCTACAGTTACATTATGGTTTATACTTTGTACCACACAACCTTATAGGTTTTGACAAAATGCATAACGACCTGTATCCATCATTGCAATGTCATTCAGAACAATTCCAATGTCCCAAAATTGATGCATGTTAAGCCTATTCTTCCCTTTCCTTCCCCTCAGAAACTCGAGTGGTCACCGCCTTTATTTTTTTTTTATTTTTTTATTTTTTTATTTTTATTGACTTTGTAATAATATTACATTAAAAATATATATGTGAGGTCATATTCAACCCCACCCCCCCCACCCCCCCTCTGCCCCCCCTCCCCCCCCCCAACAACACTCGTTCCCATCATCATGACACATCCATTGGATTTGGTAAGTACATCTTTGGGCACCTCTGCACCTCATAGACAATGGTTCACATCATGGCCCATACTCTCCTCCATTCCATCCAGTGGGCCCTGTGAGGATTTACAATGTCCGGTGATTACCTCTGAAGCACCATCCAGGGCAGCTCCATGTCCCAAAGACGCCTCCACCTCTCATCTCTTCCTGCCTTTCCCCATACCCATCGTCCACCATGTCCACTTTTCCCAATCCAATGCCACCTCTTCTATGTGGACATTGGATTGGTTGTGTCCATTGCACCTCTATGTCAAGAGGAGGCTCAGATTCCACATGGATGCTGGATGCAATCCTCCCATTTTCAGTTGTAATCACTCTAGGCTCCATGGTGTGGTGGTTGTCCTTCTTCAACTCCATCTTAGCTGAGTGTGGTAAGTCCAATAGATCAGATTGTAGGTGCTGGAGTCTGTTGAGGCTCAGGACCTGGCTATCACATTGTCAGTCCAGAGATTCAAATCCCCTAAATATATCTTAAACCCCAACATTAACTGCACCTCCAGCACATTAGCATGAAAGTCTTATGAAGGGAGATCCCATCTGAGTCCAGATTCATCACACATAAACACCATTTCCAAAGAGGGGCCATCTGCCCTGGTAGTTAACCCCATCGGCCATGACCATAACTCCCATGGGTCTCTTTAGCCCTCAAAGGAACCAATATCTGGGGGTTGTATCTGCTTTATCTGTCTCTCTGACTCTTCTCAGTTGTGCATGAGGGCAATCCTTCTGCCAGCCTCCAGACTCTTTTTTAGAAACTCGTAGCCATATAGACTCATTTCTCCTTTCCATTTCCCCCTTACTTTAGGTCAAACAGCATTTTAAAGTCATGGTATTTTATGTAGACATGGATATTCTGCTGATCCGCATTGAACCTTCTGTATAAGGTCATTTTCCAGTTGCATCATCAGTTGGTAGTTGATAGTGGTCCCTCGTTGCCAGGGAGGCTCATCCCCGGGTGTCATGTCCCACGCTGGGGGGAAGGCATTGCATTTACATGCTGAGTTTGGCTTCGAGACTGGCCACAGTCTTTGAGTAACATGAAGGCTGACAGGAGGAAATTCCCAGGCACAATGTTGCTCTAGGCCTTGTTCTTATTTTAGGTTTATCAGCTCGCAATGTGACTTCTTTTATAGTGTCCAATTTCCTTTGTTTATAGGGACTTCAGCCAGATTGGATAAGGCACATCCTCACTCAGATTAGGCATGCCTCAGCTAATAACATTTTCAAAGGTCCTATTTACAAATGGTTTCATACACACAGGACCAGGGCTTAGGAACTTAACATGCTTTTTGTGGGAGACATGATTCAGTTTCCAACAGCACCTTTTATTACTTTGATTTCTTTTGTATATTTGGGTTTTTTTTTGGAAATAATCTGTATAATGCTTGACTCTTGTAAGCTTCTAATACACCATTTTCAAAATGTTTATAGTTAATTTTTTTTTTTCTGATTAATAGGAGAAGAACAAATTCTGTTCTCTAAAGTTTAATGAGCATTATAAATATCCTCAAGGAAACAAGAAACTCTTTTGGGGGAAATTTTCTTTAGCTATATACCAAGATAAAAGATTGTGGTTTTTTTTTTTAGGAGGGGTTGGATTTCTGATGGAGGTAAACTATAACCAGAAGGGTATTAAGGTTTCAATGGGCCATAAAAAAAGGAGAAGTGCTTTCTGGTATTGGGGAAGGAAATTAGTGGAGTTGAGAGTTAAACATATTCATGGCTGCTGTTATGAATTGTGTCCTCCAAAAAAACATGTTCAAGTCCTAATGTCCAGTCCAGTGAATGTGACCCTATTTGGAAAGAGGATCTTTGAAGATGTTATTAGCTAAGATGAGGCCAAACTGGACTAGGGTGGGCCCCAATCCAATGTGACTGGCATCCTTATAAAAGGAGGAAGGGGGGTTGGGCACAGACAGAGGAAGAACAACATGTGACAACTGAGGAAGAAAGCAACATGTATTGTCAGCAAGCTATCCTCAGAAGCGAGAGAGAGAGAGGCATGGAATAGATTTAAGAAGAAGCATGGCCCTGCCAACACCTTGGTTTCAGAATTCTAGTCTCCAGAACGAGACAATAAATTTCTAATGTTTTGACTTACCCAGTTTGTGGTTCTTTGCTATAGTAGCCTAAGGTAGCTAAGATAGTTGCTGAGGTGGAGATGGTAGCTAGCCACAAAAATGTTTCCCCTTTGCATTTTATAGAATTATTGAAAAGTAGCTGCCCAGTGAAGGACTACATTTCCCAGGATCTTTTGCACCTAAATATGGCCAGGTGACTAGTTCTAACCAAGTGATATATGTCACTTTCACATCAAGGCTTTTAAGATGTTATTAATAGGGGAAAATGTGAGAGGGTGAGGGGGTGGGGTATGTAAGAAACCATATACTTTCTCCCCCCTTTATATTTTTTATGTGACTTTTCTGAAACCTAAAGCTTCTTTGAAAATAAAGTGGAAAAAAAATAAGACACTGGGGAACATACAGAAAAAAATCATCACTGTACATAAAAGATAGAGATCTTACAGGAATGAAAAACACCAGGCAAAAAGTTTTATTTTTTATCTTTCAATAATTTTTATTTATCTATTTATTTAGGTTTTTATGGGGGAACATTTTGGGTGGCAGAAAAGTAGCAACTGTGGTAAAAGAGGATCATTGGTGTGGGATGTTGGTGGTGCGGGGATGTGTGGGGAGAGGTAGACATGGGGTATGTCTCTGTGGAATATGAATGTGTTTAAGTGGTCATGGGGTATTGTCTTTGTGGGTAGAGACCCACAGAATAACCAATGGAATATTGAATTCCCATCCTGGGATACCCTGTTACATTTTCTTACGGAATGACAAGAATTTCTAGAGTACATGGGCAGTGCCTAGTGGAGGAGGACAGACCAATATGTGAGGCCCTTGATATTGGTGCTTATACTTATAAACTTTGTTCTTGTTTAAACTTAGCCTAGTGATATATATTGCCTAAGAGTTACCTCCTGGAAGCCTCCTTGTTGCTCAAATGTAGTCTCTTTAAGTCAAACACAACATATAAACTCATTACCTTCCCCCTGGATGGGACATAGCTCCCAGGGATGAGCCTTCCTGGCACTGAGGGATTATTACCAAGCACTAACTAGGGATGCATTTGGAAAAAGACCTTGAACAAAAGGTAGAAATATTAAATATAAAAGAGTTTTTATGGCCAAGAGATTTCAAAGTGAGTCGGGAGATTATTTCAGAGGTTATGCTTATGCTCATTTTAGGAGGATATCATTGATTACCACAATAAATAATTCCTCAAGCAGGGGTGTTCCTGAGGGCTCTTGAAACATCTGGACACTATAGGTGGGGCGGACAACACCAAGAATTCAACACCCTGTAAGTAGGACTTACCTTAGAAAATATGATAACCTATCCTCCCAATGTATTGGAGTTAGACTCATTTATAATTTTCCTACACATTGTTCTTATGCCCTTTTAATTTGAACCTATAATTAGCACTATACCCATTAAATTTGTGTCCCAGAGACTTAAGTCTTTTGGCTGTCCATATGCCAGTTGAGCCCTGAATCTCAGCAGAGTTGTAGCCAACACCTACTCTCCAATTCATTTTACAACTAAGCAAAAGATGATGGGCATGCCCATCCTAAAAAAAAGAGATTATCTAAAATTGAAAGCAAGACAGCTCCACCGATGTACCCCATGAGATCTATGTCCCCTCTCAATCTGAAGCAGAGTGGGCATCACCATCTCAAAATCCTCAAGATTGAGGAATGAACAAACATAAGGGGGGAATAATGCAACTGACGGTAAAGTAAACTTACTATATTATTGTAGTAACGGAAGAACCTGTAACATTGATATAAAGGCACTGGTCACTAGAATTTCTGAAGGAAGGGAGAGGGATGAATAGGTGTAACCTGGGGCATTTTTGGGACATTGGAATTGTTCCACATGATATTGCAATGATGGATACAGGCTATTATACATTTTGTCAAAACCTATAAAACTGCGTGGTGCCTAGTGTAAACTATAATGTAAACTATAGACCATGGGTAGTAGCATGCTTCAATTTGTTCATCAATTGTAACAAATGTACCACACTAATGGAAGATGTTGTTAATGGGGAAAATGTGAGGGGGAGGGGGTGAAGTTTATGGAAATCCCCTATATTTTCAATGTAACATTTATGTGACCTAAGCTTCTTTAAAAATAAAATAAAAAAATATTAAAAAAAAAAGTGGTCTGCTTTCTTGATACCTTTCCCATCTTCCATCTGTATGTTGTCCATGTGGTTAGTAGGGATCTAAGCTCAAAGAAGCTTGGATCACTGAATCATGGAGTGAAAGAAAACTTGCTTTGGGCCATTTTGTGAAGCAGAAATAAGCTTCTACTGTGTTTGCACATTATGTACTTACAGATGTATTTATTACACTGAGAACTCAGTGATTCTCAACGTGTGGTCTCCAGACCAGCAGCATCAACATCACTGGGAACTTTAAGAAATACAAATTCTCAGGTTACACTCCAGACCTATGGAATCATAAATTCTGGGATCCAGAAATCTGTGTTTTAACAAGCCCTTCAGGTGATTCTACTGCGTGCTTCAGCTTGAGAATCATTGCCTTTTTTTTTTACCAATTTCACTGCTCCCCTGCCTAGTCTATAGATTAGTTGTTTATCTCCTCAGCTTTTCCTTTACTTGATTAGATTCTAGAAGGATCTTAAATTGTTGGGCTTAATTAGGGGTGGTGGCTGAAATTATAGAATAATGTTGGAAAAGCTGGTGCAGGTGGGAAGATATTTGATGAGTTTGAAGTTCTGCTGAATTTTGAGAAAGAGAAACATCTTTGCTTAAAAACTTTTGCTCAGTTCTAAATATTTTCATTTCTTAAAGGGCGTATGCCCTACAACAGGGGTCACAACCTGTATTAGGGTTCTGCATGGAAACCGAACCAACAGGGAATATATGTGTGTGTGTGTCTGTACTGAAAATATTATGAGAGTTATTGTAGGAATTGGCTCATGTAACTTTAGAAATTGGCAAGTCTGAATTCTGCAGGACAGGCTGCAAGCTTCCTCACGAGAAACTGGCTGGCTGAGGTAGAGATGAAAATTCTTCTTTCTAACTGCTGAAATCATCACTTCTCCATTTAAGGTCTTTAACTGATTGGATGCGACTTCTTTCATTGCTGAAGGCAATCTCTTTTGTTGATTGTAGATGTAATCAGCCATAGATGCAATCAACTTACTGATGATTTAAACCCACAAAATAGCCTTGCAGTAATAATCAGACCAGTGCTTGCTTGACCACATAACCCGATGCCATAACACCTAGCTGACACATTACCTTAACCATCACACAGCCCAAATGCCTACCAGCAAATTAAGGGAAGTGGGCTGAGTAGAGGGAAGTGGCTAGTTACTGAGATACAACTGACTGTCCTGAATGTGAGCCTGGTGTTTTCAGATCTAAATATTTTTTGAAAGAGAACTGGAAATTTTGATTTTCATGTCAAATCTTCTGGTCTGTAAATGTTGAATAAATAATTTGTATAGGCCAAACATGGCTGAGGGCTGAATTTGTCCCTTGCACTGCCTATTGCACAACCTTTGTCAGGAAGAAGGGAGGAACCAGTCAAGCTGGTTAATGTTTAGTCTTCGGTCATTAGGAGGCAAAATAACTTTTACACAAATGATGAGCTTCAAAGGAGGGAGGAATCAGAGCTGTATAAAGTAGTTGCCAAGGTAACATCTTCCTGATCAGAAAGGGACCACAATCAAGTTTTATGCAGTCGCAGTGGGAGAATGAAGCATAATCTTTCTCTATTCTTTCTGTTTAAGACCAGTGAGGAAATGGATGTGGATGCAGTGCAGCTGCCTGAGAATAGCAGGAAGCAATTCTTTTCCCATTTGGAGAGATCCCAGTGAGACCTGATCTCCAACAAGCAACTCGAGGAAGTCACACCATTAAGTCTTCCAATTTGTTAACAGCAAATCAATGAAATCCTATAGCTGCTGCCCTAAGCTAGCAACGAGGGAACTGTGGACAAGTTATTTGATATCTGAATTTTAGTGAAAGAAAGTCAAAACTTTTTCTTAAAGCAGGGAAGGCCAAAGGAAAAAAAAAAGGTCTTGTATTAAGCAATAAGCGAAATGAGTTGAAGTTTTGTGGAAGAAAGCAGACTGTCTTAAATTGTATCTTTATAGAAATTTATTGTAAAAGTATTGGTAATTTGTGTTTTGGTGTGTTTGTCCCAATAAACTAATGAGAAAGGATTTTATTTTTTGTTTCATTTAATTGAAGCATAACTTTATTTTCTGTTATGAAAATAAGACATTGTTCTAGGTCTTGCCAAACTTAGCAATTGTCTCTGCTGTGGGCAAGATCGTATTTTGGTATGTTTTCAGTACAATGAGATGGATGTTTTGGAAGACGAAGAGACAGATACTTGCTTGAGTGATTTTACTCTTTTTTAATCCCTGTTGAATCCCTCTACAGCCTTTGTCTGCTGTTTGAGTATGGGCTTCTAATATATGAAGAGTTCTGGGCCCTAGAGGTGGCCTTGCTTATTTTGTACTTGGGGAAAATATAACAAACTGTCTCACATGACTTTTCAGAAATATTTATCTCATTCCTTTTGAGAGCTGCACAGAATCTGGACACATGGAAGTCTAGAAATACTGATTGTCATTTACAGTATATCCTGGTTTTGATGTTAACAAACAACATTACAGTAACTATTCCAGCAATATATTTTTTGCTTACACCATATTAATATTTTTGTAGAATAAATTCCAACATGTGAAATTGAGGGGTTAAAGGATATATGGATTTAAAATTTTAATAGCAGTTACCCAATGGCCCTACAATGGGATTATAACAGTTTATACTCCCACCAACAGTTTGTGAAACTGCTGGTTTTTTCTCAGCCTAACTGTATATTATAAAATTTCTAGTCTTTACCTATCTGGTATGCAAAAAATAATGTTTCATTGTTCTAATGTGTGTTTCTTTCATTATGAGAGTGTTTGAATACCTTTCCCATGTTTTAAAAGCATTCATTTTTTTTTTCAGTGAAATGACTATTCATATACTTTGCTTGCTCAAAAATTGTTGACATTGTAAATTGTAAAAGCTCTTTATGTAATAAGAGATGTAGTCTTTTGCCACAGAAAGATTGTTTAAAAAATAAATAACTAGATCATGTTCCAAGTGTTCATAGTTTCAGTCTAACACACACGGGAAAGGCCTCGCCAATAGCTACAACCCACAATTTACCCAGTGGAAGGTGCATGAATCTTAGGCACAGGAGGTAGCCTGGAAATAACTCATCTGCACATGAAAATCTGTAAAACCAGGCAGTCTTAAGACCTTTAATTGAGTGCTTTAATTGAGTGGACAATTAATTGAGTGCTTAGTTCAAGGTCATGGGCACAAGTGATGGTGGTTGGAGGTGGCTGGGTAAATGTGTGGTAGGTGGAGAAGCTCAGGCTCCATCTGAGGTTAGGACTCTGCCAGGAAATAGGACCCAATTTATTTTCATTTGTACTTAAGGACAGCCATTTTGACTCACTGCTTCTTAGGTGTAGAGAATATTTGGTCTCCTTTTGGCCACCGATGCCTTTCTGAGTTATTGCTTTACTTGCATTTAGAAGCAGCTTGATTGGGCCAGCTCTAGACCCTCTTGGGGATAAGAGGCAGATTTTCTTTTGTATTCCTTGTGTGGTCTCTACAGGCCATTTCTCTAATTTTGGGCCTTAGGCTGGCCTAAAGTTCTCTGTTAAGGCATCCACAGGATGGAGGAATAGAGTATGGATTAGAATGGACTTACTGATACTCTGTTGGGGAACTATTGTGATTAGTAAGGGAAGAAATTGTAATAGTGATGTGGAGAGGGTGGCCACGGTGGCTGCTGATGGTAGGGAGATGGAAGAAGAGATATGGTGAGGGAGCATTATCAGGATTTGGAGTTATCCTGGGTGGTGCTGCAGGGATGGATGCTGGACATTGTGGGTCCTGCCATGGCCCACTGGGTGGACTGTGGGAGAGTGTGGACTACAGTGTGGACCACTGTTCATGTGGTGCAGCAGTGCTCCAGAATGTATTCACCAGGTGCAGTGGATGTGCCACAATGATGGAAGAGGTTGTTGATGTGGGAGGGGTGGCATAGGTGGGGTGGGGGGTACATGGGGACCTCATATTTTCTGAATGTAACTTTTAAAAGAAAATAAGAAAAAAAAAGGCTAATGCTAACATCATCATCAGAATAAACCCAATTTTTCTCCTGTGGTACTTATAAAAAAAGCAACAGTTTAAAACTTTGAAATGTGCTTAACTAACAATAGAAACCATTGCTCTGGTAATTCCTTCCAGGAGATGATTCATCTGAAACAGGCCACTTTTCAGACTGGAAATCACCAGATCCTCAGATAGCCCCATGATTTTCATGTATCCTTCCAGTAAATTGTTGTTTGCACTGGGGCTTGGCTGGGACTCACTTAAGAGCTTTATTTTTTACTGTATTTACTGACACTTTAACTTTACATTTTGAGCTGCCTAAACAATTGTAGTATTTACCAGAAAACAGAAATCAAAGCAATGAAAGTACCTAATATTATTCATATCTCGGCACTATAAGCCTTAATTTCCTGCCTGAAGTACAGAGAGTTACTTATTTTTAAAGTCAACTCTAGCTACTGGGAGTCTGTGGATGTATATAGACAGCTGGTTTGTAGATTGAGAAAATCAATGAATAAAACAGATTGCCAAAATAGGAGGTATGAGTTCAAAGTCTTCACAGATAAACAAAAACTGATAGAATATGGTACCAAAAGACTAGAGTTACAAGAGATGCTAAAGGGGGACCTGCAACATGAAAGGAGAAAACAAGGCTGAGAGATTTGGAGAAGAGTTTAGAAATGAAGACTATTAGAAAGGGTAAGCTAAAGGATAAGAAGACAGATAATAGAATGATATGACAACAGAGAACCGAAGGACAAAATGGATGAAATAATGCTTTTACAGCAATAACACTTGTAGCAGTTTGATATGGTTCTGAATTCCAAAAATAGATATTGGATTATGTTTATGATCTGGTCTGTACCTGGGCGTGATTGAGTTATGATTGGGGCTTTGACTGGGCCATGTCATTAGGGTGTTGAGTCCCTGCCCCTTGGTGGGTGGGGACTCACAGGTAAAAGGCATGGCAAAGGACAGAGTTGAGGGCTTTTAGTGTTGGAGCTTTGATGTTGTAGTTTGATTCTGAAGCTAGAGCCCCATAGAGAGAGACAGAGCTGTTTACCAGATAGTCTACAGTTGACCTTATAGAGAGAGGCAAAGTCTAGGGAGCATCATAATCTATAGCTGTCCTTGTGGAGAAAACAGAGGAGCTGAGCCCAGAGGAACCCAGGAAGCCTGAACCCTCACACCTGTCAGCAGCCATCTTGCTCCAACACATGAAAATAGACTTTGTGAAGGAAGTAACTTATGTTTTATGGGCTGGTATCTGTAAGCTCCTATCCCAAATAAATACCTTTTATGAAAACCAACCAGTTTCTGGTATTTTGCATCAACCCCCTTTGGCTGACTAATACAACACTGAATGTTAATGGATTGAACTCCCCAATCAAAAGGCATAGGCTGATAGGATGGATAAAAAAAAAATGAGCTATCTTATGATGTCTACAAGAGACCTGCCACAGACATAAAGACACATCCAGGTTAAAAGTGAAAGGTTGGAAAAGGTATTCCATGCAAATAGTAACCAAAAAAGAGTTGGGGTAGACCAGATAAATGTAAAATGACAATATTATAGTATATGAACATTGATTACTCAGTGCAACAAGAAAATTGTTTTGTGATCAGTATTCTGTAAGTTTCTTCATAGAAAATAAACACTTGCTTTTAATGAGGAGGATTGAAGAAGAGATATTTTTTGGATACTTCATTTTTGTTTAACCCTTTCTTATGCATACCTGATAATTAAAATAATCCATTTGAATCAATAATGATTTAGCATAGACTACTGTTGAAAGAGATTTTGAGTTTTTCTGCCTCAGAAAATTATTAGTTGGCTATTGTTACCTACTGTAATTCATTTTAATAAGATGTGAAGAATTCCCAAATAGGAATTTGATTATCCAGAAAGAATTATGTCCTAAATGGAAATTGAATAAGTAAACCAATAATTTATTTCATCTTTAGAGATTATTATGCCCAATAGGTAGGGGTGTAATATAAAAATTAGAATTATGTTATAATTAATTTACATTATATTAGAATTATTATTTACATTTATAAATGTTTGTTATTAATGTTATACTATTTCTTATAATTGATTATTTTTGAATATAACCTGGTCTTGCACTCTCTTTTAAAATTTGTAATTTCTTTCAATCTAATCTATTTTTCTATTTATTTTACAATTTTACAATAAAGGTCTTTTTAAAAAAAATTATCTGGTTTTGTCATTGTCTTTTTGTTGTGTCACTTCGCTGAGTGGGGGCCTGCGCCTTCACTGTGCAGGTCTGGGACACAATTTTTTCTTTTTTATCAGGAGGTCTTGGGGATTGAACCTGGGTCCTTCATATGGTAAGTGGGAGTACAATTTCTTGAGCCACAGCCACAGACTTCCCCAATAAAGGTCTTTTTAACAGCTAAAAAAAACCCATTGATTATACATTTTAGATAGATCATACGGTATGTGAATATTATCTCAATAAAACTGCTTAATAAACAAATAAATAATTGGTCAAGAATAGCCAGAAATAGCAGCTATGTATAGCAGGGGAAACAGATTGAGAGTGGAGAAATTTCCTTGTTTGTCTGTTTTTTGCTTATTATTATTATTGAAATAATGAAAATATTTTAATAAAGATTGAAGTGAAGAGTGAAGAATGCACAACTATGTGATTATCCCAAATACCATTGATTGTACACTTCGGATAAATTGTATGCTTTAATAATATGTATTAAAAATTGCTTTAAAAAAATAGGGTGAGTTAGGGATAAATACATCAAATGTAAGATATGGACTATAGTTAGTAGTCATATTTTGATGATGCTCTTGCATAGTTTGTAACAAATGTATCACAACAATGCAAAGTGTTGGTGGAGGGGTGATGTATGGGACCCCTATATGATGTTATGCATGTTTATTTTGTAAGTTCACAACTTTTACTATTTTATTATTTATGTATGTTCATGTATGAATGATATACTTCAATTAATAAAACAAAACAAAAGAGGAGGTGTGTTCATCAAATAATGAGATCAGCTAAAAAAAATCAGACTTCAGGGTTAAAATTGTAAGAGGAAAATGAGGACTAGAAAGGGGAAGTAACTTCTTCAAGGTCTTGTGGGGACCAAACAGTAGAGCCAGAATCCACTCTCACGTCGTTTTAGTTCTATGGTCTTAGCCACGTGTTCCTCTCCCTAAACTGTAGGTTTAGCTGGGCCAGGAGGGGGCGTTATAGTAGTAGATTATTATGAATGGTGCCTCAGGAGATGGACTCTCTGGTTTTACCCTGGCCATACCTATTCTGGGAGAGGCTGATGACAGGCATTGTTCTTGTTGGCTAAGCATCTAGGTAACCAACCTATAGGCAGAAGGGGGAGCCATTGCAATCTGGATAGACAGCAAAAGGCTTACTTGATCCAAAAATATTTTCCCCCTTATTGAAACTGGCACCAATAGAGTCACTCCTTAAGTGCTTGTCAGTAGAAAGATGCATTCTAATTATTAATCATTAATAAGGGCTATACTTTTCTTCCCTCTATATCTGGTTACATGAACCCATATGCAATTTTATGCTTCTAAGCCCATGCTCAGATTGTTCTTTTGACCTGCAAAGACCTTCTCAAACTGGAGAAATGTTCAAGGCTCAGATAAAATATCATTTCTTTCTCTGATATCTTGGTCCTCACTCCCAAATGCGAAGAGCTGCATATACACACCTATGTATTTCATTTGTAATTAATACGGAATTCCTAATGTTATGGAGAATTTAAGATAGCTTACCAATATATCTATACAAGGATAAAAGAAGACTTGGGGGTTAAGGGAGAAGGCGGCAGTAAAATCAACACTACCACCTATGCTCTTATAGTTGCTAGAAGAGGGCTATACATTTGGTTCTAAGTTTCTGGCAGCTAAAGCAAAAATGGAAAAACAATGAATTATAAAATCTTGCTGTATCCATAAGATAAAAACAAGTAAGCTGTTCTAAGAAAGTTCTTTCTGAAACTGAGATCCACGAGGAAGGTCTCCATGGGGTCCTTAGAAAGTGAGCACTGTGGGTTGTTGGAGATGATACCCTCGACATCCCCACATTGGGTCCAAATTGAATTTCATTCAGCACTTTTAAAAGTGTTTTCTGATATAGGCACATGATTAAACGCCAGAGTATAATTGAGTAAAAACAATTCCTTGGGGTGTGAAAACAAAGCTGTGGATCATGTTGTTTTAGCTCTTCATAGATTTTTTAAAAACTGAATTATGCTGCTGTGTACATGAAGAATGGATTTTAGGATATCAAAAGAAATGAATGGGCTGTTTATCTGTTAGGTTAACTTCCATAAATTATATATTGCAAGTAGATTTGGCAAGTATTGTACAGCTGAAAGTTCAAGGTTGCATTTCTTTTTCCCTGCAAGAACCAAGAGTACAGATAACTCGCAGCCAATAGAGCAGAGATCTGTATGGTTTGTCAATCAATCTGTCAGAATGTACCAGTATTGTAGCCCTTATCACTTTGTACTATAGACATCTGTTTGTGTGTCAGTGTCCCTGGCATCACTGCATACTTTTCAAGGGCAGGAACTCTTTCTTTGCATCCCTGGCCTCTAACATAATGTCTGTAACATGGCATCTACATAATAAACTTTGTGGAAATGAATTAATTAAAAAGCCTCCCAGTATTATCTGGTGCTACTTAGAAAAGATAAGTACTTTGAGGAGACAAGAGCAGTGAATGTAGGATAGCTAGGTTTTGAGGAAGTTGAAAGGCAACGAGGCAGGGAAAGGACTGGAGCATGGAGCACATCTGAGAGACATGTCCAGGTGGGTGTTCTGGGGAAGGGGTGGTGAGTGGGAGCTGACATGTAGACTGGACAACATTGGGGCATCAGCTGATTAAAATAAGAGGGAACCGAAGGGGCACTAAAAAGAGCATTTTGAGTGGTGAGGTACAGAAATGACTGGAAACACCCCTTTCCTATTGTGCCAACTATTGTCCGTTGTTAGTCCTAGTCCCATCCTTATTTCCTCTCTGAATTGCAAGCTGCTGGGAACCTGGCAAGTACATTTCTAGGCTCCCTTGCTAACTGGATTCCAGTTAGGTTTGCCAGTGCGAGTACTTGTGGAGATTGGAAAGTGGTAGGAAGGGAAGGACATTCCTCTGGCTGTAATAGTGGCAGCAGTGGGTGGCACTAATAGGTGACTGGGGTTCCAACAGCGTTACTGGTGGTTTCAGTACCATCAGTGGGAGCTTGGGCTCCTGGGATCCTGCTTACCAGCTCTGGCGGATAGCCTCCAAGATGGCCTCCAATGTTCCTTGTTTGCTTCCTAGTATTCATGACCTTGTGTAATCCCTTCCCTTGTGGAACTTGCTTCTAACTAATAGACTATGACAATGTTGAAGAGACATCATGTCTATGATTAGGTTACAAAAGGTTGTGATTTCTGGCTTGCTGTTAGGCTCTCTATTGCCTCCTTGGCTTGCATGCTTTGATGATGCAGGTTGCCTTTTCATGAGGCCATGTGGCAAGGAGCTGAGGAACCAAATCCTGCCAACAACCACATGAGCTTGGAAGCAGACCCTTCCAAATTTAAGCTTTCAGATGATTATATCTCAGCCAACACCTTGACTGCAGCCTGTGAGAAATCCAGAAGCAGAGGAAGGACCCAGATAAGCCATGCCCAAATGCCAGAAACTGTGAGATAATAGATATTTGTTGTTTTGAACCATTACCCTTTTTTCTACCTCAGTGGGCTTCTTGGCCCATTCTGAAGGCTCAGGATATCTGAGAGTACACAGTGTTATTGCTCAGATGCCCCTTGTGTCCGAGGCATGGGGGCATGTGGTGGGTAACCAGATAGTGAATCAATGGATCAAAGTAAAATAAGCCAGGGACTGCAATAAAATGCAAGAGTCTGGCTGACCTGACCTGCCTTGTGGGAGTGCTGGCTACACAGAGAAGGGCATGGGATAATCTGCTGGATGCACTGAATTTTGAGCAATTATGTTTTTTTTAACATACCAATTTTATTGATACATGTTAATAAAGTATAAATCCATATGATCAATAGTATTTGGTGTAAACACATATTTGTGCATTCATCACTTCAATCATTCTTAGATCACTTTCATTATTCCATTAATAATAATAAAAACAAAAAATCAAACAATGAAAACTCATCACTTCTCAATTTCTCTATGCTTCCCCCGCTGTACATAGTTGCTATTTTTCTTTCTCTCTCTATATTTGTATTTATATTTGTAAAAACAATCTTATATATGTAATATCACCCATATTTGTGTTTTACATGAGGTTTTACTATCTTATAGAGTTCCATGTTATTTTTTTTAGCTTTCTTTCTCGTAATATATACAACCTTAGACTTTCCTTTTTTTAAAATTTTTATTTCTCTCCCCTTCCCCACCCCCCACTGTCTGCTCTTTGTGTCCATTCGCTGGGTGTTCTTCTGGTATCCGCTTGTGTCAGCGGCACCTGGAATCTGTGTCTTGTTCTGTTGCATCATCTCGCTTTTTCAGCTCTCCGTGTGTGCAACGCCATTCCTGGGCAGGCTGCACTTTTTTCCTGCTGGGTGACTCCCCTTACGGGGTGCACTCCTTGAGTGTGGGGCTCCCCTATGCGGGGGACACCCCTGCATGGCAGGGGACTCCTTGCGCGCATCTGCTCACGTGTCAGCTCATCACATGGGTCAGGAGGCCCTGGGTTTGAACCTTGGACCTCCCATGTGGTAGGTGGATGCCCTATCCATTGGGCCAAATCCATTTCCCAGACTTTCCCTTTTAACCACTGTTGTACCCTTGCAATAGTACTGCTAGTTACAAACATCATGATATGCTTTAACCATTTCTATTCATTTCCAAAGAAACAACGTTTTTACCACTTCTGCACAGATTAACCCTTTGCTTTCCATTCTCTATCTTCCTTCTATTTTCCGTTGACCTATACTCTAATTATTAACTCCATGAGTCTACACAATATATGTAGTTCATAATAGTGCAATCACACAGTATTTGTCCTTTTGTGTCTGACTGGCTTCACTCAATATAATGTCCTCCAGGTTCATCCGTGTTCTCATATGCTTCATGATTTCATTTCTTCTTACCACTGTATAATATTCCATCATGTGTGATACACCACAATTTGTTTATCCATTCATCAGTTGCTGGACACCTGGGGTGTTTCCAACTTTTGGCAATTGTGAATAATGCCAGTATGAACATTGTTGTGTATATGTCTGTTCATATCACTGCTCTTATTTTCTTCTAGGTATATACTTCATAATGGTATTGCTGGGTCAAATGGCAAGTCTATATTCAACTTCCTTAATAAATTCCAAACAGTCCTCCACAGTGGCTGAAACATTCTACATTCCCATCAGCAGTGAATAAGCATTCCTCTCTCCAGATCCTCTCCAACATTTCTGACTTTTTAACAGTGGCCAGTTTAAAGGTATGAAATCATATCTCATTGTAGTTTTGATTTACATTTCCCTAATCACTAGTGATGTTGAATATTCTTTCCATGTGTTTCTTCACCATTTGTATTTCTTCTTGGGACAATTGTCTTTTCAAGTCTTTTGCCCATTTTTAATGAGGTATGTGTCTTTTTATTGTTGAGATGTTTTATCTCTTTGTATATCATGAATATTAAACCCTTGTTGAATATGTGATTACCAAATATTTTCTTCCATTAAAGAAATAGTAATGATCATAGCAGAAATAAATGAAACAAAGAACAACAAAAAACAATAGAGAGATTCAACAAATCAAAAGTTGATTCTTTAAGAAGATCAACAAAATC
Organism: Dasypus novemcinctus; assembly: GCF_030445035.2. NCBI lineage: Eukaryota > Metazoa > Chordata > Mammalia > Cingulata > Dasypodidae > Dasypus > Dasypus novemcinctus. Next base: position 150,464,981 of record NC_080673.1, on the reverse strand, counting down.
AAGAAACCCTTAGCTAGACTGACAAAAAAAAAAAAAAGAGGGAGGAAGCAAATAAAAATCAGAAATGAGAAGGGGAACATTACGACTGACTCTGCAGAAATAAGAGATCATAAGAGGATACCATTAACAATGGTATGGCAAACTAGAAAATGTAGAGGAGATGGACAAAATCCAAGAAATATACAAATCACCTACACTGACCCTAGAAGAATAGAAGACCTCCACAAATCAATCATAAGTGAAGAGATGAAAAAAGCTAAAAAAAAAAAAACCTCCCAAAGGTGAAAAGCCTGGGACCAGATGACTTCACAAGTGAATTTTACCAATCATTCAAAGATGATCTAATAACAATCTTGCTCAAGCTCTTCCAGAAAACTGAACAGGAAAGAATGCTACCGAACTCATTCTATGAAGTTATTCTAATAACGAAACTAGATAAAGATACTACAAAAGAGGAAAGTTACAGACCAATATCTCTAATGAATATAGGTGCAAATATCCTCAACAAAATACTTGCAAACAGAATCCAAAAGCATATTAAAAGAATTATACACCATGATCAAGTGGGTTTTATCCCAGTTATGCAAGGGTGGTTCAGCACAATAAAATCAATTAATGTAATAAACCATATTGATAAATTGAAGAAGAAAAATCACATGATCTTCTCAAGTGATGCAGAAAAGGCATTTGACAAATTACAGCATCCTTTCTTGATAAAAACACTCAAAAAAATAGGAACAGAAGGTTGCTTTCTCAATATGGCAAAGAATATATATGAAAATCTACAGCTAGCATTGTGCTCAGTGTTGAAAGACTGAAAGCTTTCCTGCTGAGATCAGGAACAAGACAAGGATGCCCACTGTCACCATTGTTATTCAATATTGTACTAGAATTCTAGCTAGAGCAATTAGGCTAGATAAAGAAATAAAAGGCAACCAAATAGGAGAGGAAGAAATTAAACTTTCACTATTTGCTGATGATATGATCCTATATCTAGAATATCCTTAAAAATCTACAACAAAGCTACTAGTACTAATAGGTGAGTTCAGCAAAGTGGCAGAATACAAGCTTAATATGCAAAAATTAATAGTGTTTCAATACACTATTGATGTGCAATCTGAGGAGGATATCAGATAAAAATTCCATTCATTAGAGTGACTAAAAGAATCAAATATTTAGGAATAAACTTAACCAAGGACATAAAGGACCTGTATTCAGAAAACTATAAAACATTGCTGAAAAACCAAAGAAGATTTGAATAAATGGAAGGACCATTCATGTTCATGGATTGGAAGACTAAATATTGTTAAGATGTCAGTGCTACCCAAACTGATTTACAGATTCATGCAATCCCAGTAAAAATCCCAAGAGCCTTCTTTTCAGAAGTGGAAAGGTCAATTATCAAATTTATTTGGAAGGGTAAGGGGTCCCGATTAGCCAAAAGATTGTAAAAAAGAAGAACGAAGTTGAAGGACCCTAACTTCCAGACTTTAAAGCATATCACTTAGTTGCAGTGGTAGAAACAGCATGGCAGAAAGAGAGACACATTGACAAATGTTACCAAATCAAGAACCCAGAAATAGACCCTCACATCTATAGTCAAGTGATTTTTGACAAGGCTGTTAAGCCCTTCCAGCTTGGCCAGAACTCTCTCTTCAACAAATGGTGTGGGGAGAATTGGATATCCATATCCAAAAGAAAGAAAGAGGATACCTACCTCACACCTTTTACAAAAATTAACTCAAAATGAATCAAGGCCCTAAATATAAAAGCAAAAACCATGAAACTCCTAGCAGAAAATGTAGGAAAACATCTTCAATTTCTTGTGGTAGGTGGTAGTTTCTTAAACCTTACATCTGGAGCATGAGCAACAACAGAAAAAATAGATAAGCGGGACCTCCTCAAATTAAACACTGCACCTCAAAGGACTTTGTCAAAAAGGTGAAAAGGCAGCCAGTTCAATGAGAGAAAATATTGAGCCATTAGGTTTTGAAGTAATTTGTTACACAGCATAGATAACCAATACAATGGCAGAGCCTGCGGTTCCGGTGGTGGTAGCAGATGTGTGCTCATGGGCTTTGTGTGCACTCATACTCAGTTGCTCCTTCAGCCATAGGGTAACAGCAGCTTTCTGCAGTTATTCGTCTGTAGGAAACTTCCCATCAGCCAGCCCTTTCAGCACCTTTGTTACCATTTTTCTATGTTAAATCCTTCCTCCCCCTACCCCGTATAGAATATCTGAGCATTGACTAATGTGCCTACTGAACAATTTTTCCTGGGAAGGAGATAAAGGGGACAGTCACAGTATTATGAATGTAATTATATCGTTTTAGATGTGAGAAAAATGTGATGCAACTTAAAACATTTTTTTTTTTTTAAAGCAAATAGAGGTTTGCTTTTCTGCTGGTCTTGGTTTCTGGGGTGGGTCAGCTTCAAAAGGTAGAGGCACTGTACCTTCTTTCCTGCATGTGGTTTGGTATGTAACCTTCTCCACCTACAGACAGTAAAGGCAACATGTAAGGAATACTGAAAGACACAGCAGCTGCTTCTCCATTTTCATGTGGGAGTCCATAGAAGTGAAATCGCTACATGCTCTCTGTAACTAGAATAAAATATTATGGTGTGTGTAAGAGGGCAAATTCTTAACACAGCAGGTGAACAACTATATCTACTTCATTTCCCCTGGAGACCACAAAACTAGAAAGAAACCTATGCATCAGGCCAGAGGAGCCCTTGATGAGGCTCAAAAGAGAGGTGGCAAACTCACAAGTACACAGCAAAAACCAAGTCAGAGGCAGCAAGAGCTGTAGCTTGAGAACAAAGGGAGACTAAAAGACTAGTCAAAGAGGCCATATCTACCCACTCGCAGAAAACCTAGTGAAGAAAATGAGTTGAACTTCTCCTACTGGAAGGCTCAGGGCTGTGGGGGAGACATTCAGGAAAACCACAGGGGCAGAAAATTAGGTGGCTTTTCTGAAAAAGGAAAAATGAACCAAAGTGTTCTTTTGATATATGGTTGAAAGTGAGGACAAAGGCAAAACACTAATGTACACTTGGCATGGGAAGAATGCCTTTTATCCAAAGATCTCAAAGCAGTTTGAGTCTGTAAATTGACTTCTGAGTCTGTTGAATTATTGCTCTTTCATTTTATGTAAGAATGTATTCTAAAATTTGCTAAGCATTTTCCAACCCAAGTGCATTGGTTACTCTCCAAACAACCATTCCTGTTATGACACATGTGGCACGTGACCTCCAGAGAGGTCGGGTACCATCTAGAGAATCAGGGGAGGAAAGAAGATCCAAAATGAGTGTGTCAACACTGAATAAGGAATGGAGAACTCTGTGGTGACAACCCCCGCCTCTTCTCTGGCTAGTTCTTCATAGTGTCCATGGAAGCAGGAGAATGGTCCCCCAAGAGTGTCCAGCTTCTAGGACCTGTGACTATGTTGCCTTACATTGCAAAGAAGGATTTTACGGATGTGATTAAGTAGAGGATCCTGAGATGGGGAGATTATCCTGGATTACCTGGGTGGACCCAATATAATCACAAAGGTCCTTATGAGGGAAAGAGGGAGGCAGGAGAATCCGAGGCGAAGTTGATGACAGAAGCAGAGCCTGTAGTGCTGCTGGGCCAGGAGCCAAGAACTGCGAGCAGGAGCAGGTGTAGCTCAGTGGTCCAGCACCTGCTTTGCGTGTATGAGATCCCAGATTCAATTCCCAGGACCTCCTAAAAAATAAAAAAGTGCCGACAACTTCTAGAAGCTGGAGAAGGCAGGGAAACAGATCCTCCCCTGGACCCTCTGCCAACCCATTTCAGACTTCTGACCTCCAGAACTGTAAGATAATACATTCTTTTTTTTTTTTTTAAATGGTAGTATACATTTATTGGACTGTTTATTTGCTCTAGATAAATCTCTTTGAATTTACATCTACTCTCTGATTTAATCTTTGTAACAGTCCTAAAAGTTAGGTTACATTTTAACCCCAATTTTATAGATAAAGAAGCTAAAACACACAGAAGTCGAGTAACCTTCTGGGCCTTTGACCTGTCAATGACAATGTTAGTATTTAATTCCAGTAAGTTTAAACCCATGGAATTGGGGGAGGATTTGGGGGAGCAGGTGAGCATGGGAGATTGTCAGGTATGTGGTGGAAACTATCATGTTGAGAAAACTCCTTAGAAATATAATAAGGAAGGGTTACTTGTTTGATGGGGGGCATCTGGCACAGGGTACACCTGAGCAGGCTTCTAGGGACCGTGTGAGTGCTCATCTTGTCATAGTGTTATATGATGTTGTTTTTAAGCCACTAAATTTGTGGAATTTGGTGCAGTAACCATAGGAAACTAATACAGCATCTTTGAGGATTGCAGGGCTGTATGATCCTCTGATGCCACACACCTCAAATTTCATTTCCTAGGTTATTTGGTTAACACAATTAAAGAATCTTGTATGAAATACTTGGGTATTTGGTCACGACAATAATTAGTTTAATGGTTTAAAGGAAAAGAGTACCAATAGCAACAATAATAACAGTAATGGGGGTAGTATTAATTGTTACTGAGGGCTTACTTTGTGCCAAGTCCTGGGTCAGGCTCTTGCTGTGCCTTCTCCCTTGTTTCTTATAACAGCTCTAGGACATAATAATTATTCTTGCTATAGAGGAGGAAACTAAGTCTGACCGAGTCCTGCAGTGAGTGGAGACCCTGGCATTAGCACATACACATATCTGACTCCCAGCCACTACTTGAGTTGGAGTCTCCAGAGATTTCCTAGTTCCTGGAATGGAAAGAGGGAGCATGTAAGGCAGGGAGGTAAGCAGGCTTCCCTCTAGCACTGAGGAAATGATGACTGCCTCCGCCAAGAGGGAGTGAGGGAAAACTTCTTCCCTTCTCTGCTCTTCTACCCTGACTTGCCAGACACTTTACCTGCTGTCTGAGAGCAGCATCTTCCCTTCTTCTTTTCTGCCAACAGTGACACCTCTATTGAAAGCAAGCAAGCAACTCACATTGCATAACACATCTTTCCCATCAGAAACAACAAGCACAAGGATGCAGAAGGAGTGGGACTTCCTTAGCTTACATAAGTGGAGAGAGTGTTGAGCGAGTGGATCAGGGGAATGTGAGGAGAGAGGACCAAAATCTTAAGTTGCTGCGGCAGACCAAGGTTGATGTCGGTTAGAACTGAAATAATTAAAAATATTATAAGTCGTATTATAAAAGGGACACATGTAATAATACCCACTTCATGGAGTGGTTGTGAGACTTAATCAAGTGAATAAATAAAGAGTGCTTAGAATAGGGCTATAGAAAGATTAGCTTCTCCTCCACTGCAATGACCACTGCAACCGCTCCTGCTGCTGTCACTGCTGCAATTACAACCACTGGCTCTGCTGGTATTACTATGATAACCATTGCTACTGCTGTTTTGACTACTAGTACTATTACTACTCCATCATCGCTGCTGCCATTGCTACTATTACAACTACCGACTACCACCACTTTGATTACCGCCACCACCCCGGTGCGGTTCCGAGCACTATCACTGACTACCTCTGCTCCAGCACTGCTATTGTTTTAGTGGCTATCATTAACCTACTCTTACCACCACCGTTCCTATGACAATTATTACCTCTGCCACCACTACCTCTATGTCCAGGGGTGGCCATTGTTTCCATTCTAGTGAATATGAAACACAGACTTCTTCCTGTGCTGCCAAAAAGGGGTGGCCATGGCAGATCCTCAGGTCATTCCAGGTTCTCTGGCAATAGTTCCTGAGCTGCTGCTTTTCTTTGGGCTTTTGCCATCCTTGTGCTGCTGCTCAGCTTGGACAAAGTGGTTATCATTGCCCCAGAGCTCTCTCAGGTAGGGACTCTGCTTGCTTCATTAATCCTTTTTGGTGACAAATCCTCCTCAAATCTGTTCCTCGGTGGCCCTTTGAAGTGGACAAACAAATTCCACAGCCATGACATATCATGGTTTAAATAGAAGGCATCATGTCAAATGTCACTAGCAGCTCAGCCATGGAGCTGCTGTTCTCAGATTGATTCAGATAGTTTGGGGATAATAAGAAGAACTAACCTTTATCAAAAGCTTATCATGTACTTAACAGGTGCTGTTCTAAGCACTTAACACAGATTCATTTATTTAGACCTCCACAAAACTCTATGAGGTAGTTATTACTATTAATCACATTTGACAAATTAGAAACCCGAGGCACAGAAAAGTTAAAACATTTGTTCTAGGTAACACAGTAAGTGAAAAAGCTGGGATTCAAATTTAGGCAGTCTAATCCCAGAGAAGACACTTCTATCCACCATGGACCAACACACTGTTATCATTCTATAGATCATTTTAATCAAATGAGATTATGGTCTAGCAAAGTCTGGGGCATATCTTAGCTGCTCAATGAATGCTAGACCAATGAATGAATGAATGATGAGTGAAGAGTAACCTAACATGTCCTTCCTGTTAGTCAAGAAAGAGTAGACATGATGAATGTTCTAAACGCAAGGAATGACTGGATTACTGGCAGGATCAAATTGGAAAGGGAATAGAGTTGAGGAGAAATTGGCGACAAGGTATGTGTAGTTTGAGGGATATCTAGGGGGTTTGTCACTATGTTTTTTGGACTGTTAAGAATTTTTCTAGGACTGTTTGGGCTTCCTTGGGTTGAGGATGGCTTGGGAAGCAGAAGGCAGTTCAGTGGTGGGAGGCGGGAAGACTACAAGATGACCTCACCTTTCCTGGACCTCCCTGGTGTGACTCGTGATCTGGTTCCATCTCTGTAACAGGCAGCATCCTTCTCTGATGCAGAGAGCAATTCGTTTGCTTTTCTGAGGTATTGCAAACCGAGTGTCATCGATTTTTATGTTGGAAGACTCCTTTAGGGTCAACCCTCCTCATTTTACTGATGAGGAAACTGAGTCCCAAAAGGGTCAAGTGACTTGACAAATCCATAAAATTAGTGAGGGGACAAGCTCCCCTGAGTCCTGTGACCTTAAATCATGCCATTAATTATGGTTTGTTCATTTGTTCATCCTGATCTGGTGACAGTCTCCTGTGCTGACTTAAATGTCTTGGTGTTTCAGATTAAAAGGTTGACTCTAGCTGAGGCTACAGGCACACTTTGCCTTTCATAACACTAGCTATGACAAAGATCTAATTAGCTAATTAATCTATACTGTATTCCCTTGATACAAGGCCATATAACTTTCATGTTTAGATGGACAAACTAAGGTAACTTGCATTTTCCTTCATTTAATATTTAAAACCCCTTTATAAGAGGAAGCGGCCCCAAAGAATTCTATTTGCAATCATATTAATATCACTTAATTAAGAACATTTTTCAGCATTATAACAAAGAAAAAAAAAACAGCCTAGCTGTAACGTATGTTCTGCTAGCAGCAAAAGTTTGCCTCTTTACATAGTTAACAAATGTGAGCATCATTAAGATCATAGTAAATTATTTAGAGGATATTTACTTTTAATGATTATTTTCTCAATAAATTCTAAAATTCAATACCAATGAAACTAAGATGACTTAGTTACATACAAATGCTTCACACTGGACTCATTTTGGCTTTCTGGAAGTGACTACATTGCTTTATTAAAATTTTCTTTTGCTTTTAATAGGGAGAAAGGAAGAGCCCATTGTATCATTTAATGGCTCACTCTGTCCTGCTTAGCATGTTAACTTCTCCATAATTGTACTTTCCTATAATGTCTCCTGAATAGAAAATATCAAATCTCCTCTCCAAATCTTCACTATAATTGTTACTGCCAACTGACATGACAGAAGGATTAAAGTAACTTGTCTCTAGAGCCAATTTGATATATAACAATACAAACTTGTTAAATTCTAATGTGATCTGGGTGATACAGCTATACACATAACCTATTATTGATTTTCCCTACTTTGATAATGCAACACTATTTGTGAGTTTTCTGTAGCTCAAGAAGAACAAACATGTCGTGTGTAAGAGATCATTTGGTAGAAGTCACAGAGATTGTGTAGTATTTTAATCTAAGTGAGTAATCTAGTTCCAATACCTTTCGATTATGGAAGGGCACATGCATTTTTTGCTGGCTCAATGGCCTACTATTCAACCTGATCGCAATATAATTCTGTTTCCCTTCTCTCTTATATTTCTTTCTCCCATTATTCCCTTATTTGATTCTTATGGGATTTATATGAATTAGCATGGAAAATGGAATTCAAATATTCAGTTTTAAGCTCCTTTTTCTCTTTGTAGAACTCAAAGTTGGAGAAAAATGTGGCTTCCAGAATTTCTTCCTTTTATTCCTGACCCCACTGAGGAGCTGTTATTGTTTTTTTTTCCACCCCATTTTATCGATGGGGGCCTTGTTCCAAGTCATATGTGAACTAAGGATCCAGTCAAGAGGAAAAAAAAGCACAGGAGTATAAACAAGCTAAATACATAAATGCATTACCCAAACACAGCCTAACCTGAAAAATGCTAGTATAAATGACCTCGATGAGGGTTGTGGATGATAGCATTTTAGTGGGAACTTAAGGACATTTAGGAGAAGCTTCTAAACTTGTGGGGCCATGATTATGGCAGAAGTTGGAACTCTTCCCTACAAGATGTCTCTCGGTACTATTGTCAGGAAGTTGGTCTAACCCAGAATGGCGATTCTTATTTTGTTATGTTTCCCAAAACCCCTTTTGGTGTTTTATCTACTGGAGCATTCATTTGAGACAAACATCTTATGTTTTCTTTCTAGTCAAGCAGAAACCAAAATGAATGGGAAAAATCACCTAAGAAAATCTGTCCTGATTTCCCACATGAAGTTGACTGGAGAATCACTATTTCCCTGACAGGAGCCTTCCATATGCTCCCCCAACACTTGTCAACCACCTGGCCTGTAGAATCAGCATGCATCAGGGGCAGTGGCAGATGCTCCTTCCACTTCTTCAAGATAAAAGTCACAGAAAAGTACATTAAAAAAGTTTGTCTATCCTAGTTCATATTCCCAGGTGTTTTCCTGGTGGAGTTTGATTAGCAGTGTAAATGAAATATTTTCTGAACCTAACAAATCCACGCTTGCCTAGTTGGTGTCTTTGTGTATTTATTTTTCACCAATATTCTTAGTTATATATTTTTCTTGTTTTAAGAACTCTACTAGTATCAGGCGTTATGCAAAAAGTTTTACATACAATATCTCATTTAATCTCAAAACTACCCTACAAAGAAGGTGTTATTACCCCTAGTTGACAACATCAGGTTTAAATGACTTGCTGAGGCCACCCTGGCATACTCAGGTCTGGCTGAATTGAGGGCTTATGTTCCTTTTTTCAGGATGCTTCATGTCTCCATCTGGGGTCTTTATTTAAGAATCTATAGGGAAGTGGATTTGGCTCACTGATAGAGCATCCGCCTACCACTTGAGAGGTCCAGGGTTCAAACCCAGGGCCTCCTGAGCTGTGTGGTGACCTGGCCCACGTGCAGTGCTGATGCGCGCAAGGAGTGCTGTGCCACGCAGGGGTGTCCCCCATGTAAGGGAGCCCCACGTGCAAGGAGTGCGCCCCATAAGGAGAGCCACCCTATGTGAAAAAAGTGCAGCCTGCCCAGGAGTGGCGCCACACACAGGGAGAGCTGACACAGCAAGATGATGCAACAAAAAGAGACACAGTTTCCTGGTGCCACTGACAAGAATACAAGCAGACACAGAAGAATGTACAACAAATGTACACAGAGAGCAGCCAACCCTGGGGGAGGGGGGAAGGGGAGAGAAGAAAAGAAAGAGTCTGTAGTCTTGCAGAATCAATTCTACTAGATAGTTCTTGAAGATGCACCAGCTTGAAGAGGGCCCTTACAGGTTTAACACAATTCCTAGAAGTAGGTGGTGGGAAGCCAGGCTTTTCGTAAGCCCAATTTTCATATTCCCAATTTGGCTTCAGTGAGTTTTGACCTGTATATTTGGGTACGTCCCCTAGCTTGGAGAATGAACCATAACTTGTCATCTGAATCTCCCTCACCTCCTTCTAAGAAAGAACTCATAGTCCTCCTTTTTTCCAAGGTCAAGTATTGCAGTTCACCCAGAGACCCTTTTCTCTTAATTCAGCAAGGACAAGTGAAAAATTTTAGAAGAAAACAAAAGGAAAAGCAAATAACACCGATCCCCAAACACCCATATGAGTGCATACCAAGAAAATGTGCAGCATTGGTGGAGATGCATTTTCAGAGCACAAATTTCTTATCTGAAGCAAAGGAGACTAATAAAGTTTCTTGTTGGCAGGGCTGGGACTAACTTTCAAGTCTTTAATTCTGGATATGAGCCCCATGATCATCCCCTTTGGCTCTGGCTAGGCCATCCTTCAGTTGTACAGTAACTCTGGTTCTTAGGCAAGTCCTTCGTGAATGAGGAAGGATTCTATGATCCCTTGGTGGAATATAGGCTATCTGATTTTGCCTTTCCTAATTTACTTACCCTCCATTTGCACGTCCATGGATTCTTAGTTTTTTATTCATTAGACTAGGGCTGTGGCTGGGCTTGCTTTCTCTTAAGATTTTGGGACCTTAACAGTTGAAAGGTTGAAGGCTTCATCCTGGGAGCCTTTTCACTTTTGTTCCTACTCCTGCCATTATATGCAGAAGACTGCTTTTCTTTTAGTTTCAAAGCTTTGCATCCCCTGTGGATTTCTATGTTCCTCCTTCAGTCTTAAGGGCTATCACCTGTGCTCATTAGTAGGGCAGGGGTTATTGAACAAACTCTATCTTACCCGTCATTCCACTTTCCTACTTACTCTATGGCAGGGGTTCTTAATAAGGTTTTCCTTGAGCTTGAATTGAAATTCAAAAAAACATTATTCTTGTGGGAACATGTTGGTGCAGGTGTGATATATTTATTAAATAATACACAGTATTGTGAACTTAGGGGTCTTTGGTTTTCACCTGACTGCCAAAGGGGTCCATGGAACAAAAAAAGTTAAGAACCCCTGCTCTGGCGGCGGACTTGGCCCAGTGGTTAGGGTCCGTCTACCGCATGGGAGGTCCGCAGTTCAAACCCCGGGCCTCCTTGACCCGTGTGGAGCTGGCCCATGCGCAGTGCTGATGCGCAAGGAGTGCCGTGCCACCCAGGGGTGTCCCCCGCGTAGGGGAGCCCCACGTGCAAGGAGTGCGCCCCGTAAGGAGAGCCGCCCAGCGCGAAGGAGGGAGCAGCCTGCCCAGGAATGGCACTGCCCACACTTCCCGTGCCACTGATGACAACAGAAGCGGACAAAGAAACAAGACACAGCAAAAGACACAGAGAACAGACAACCGGGGGAGGGGGGGGGGGGAATTAAATAAATAAAATAAATCTTTAAAGAAAAAAAAAAGAACCCCTGCTCTGTGGTGACTTACCCAACCAGGGGATGGATGCACTAGAAAAGTACATCACACATAGGGAGGGAAAAAAAAACATACAAGAGAAAGAGTACTCGTTTTCTGTAGACCCTTTCCATATATATATATATATATATATATATATATATATATATATATATATATAATTAAGAAAGCATATAATTCATCCAGTGTACAATCAATTGTATTTGGTATAATCACATGGTTGTGTGCTCCTCATTTCAATCATTATTAGGGCATTTTCGTTATTTCAATAATAATAGTAATAATAAACAAAAAACAGACAAACAAGAAAATTCTTCACCTCGCAATTTCTGTTTCCCCTGCTGTACATAGCTGCTGTTTCTGGCTATTCTTACACAATCATTTATTTACTTATTAAGCAGTTTAATTGATAGTCATCTACCATACAGTCTTTCTAAGTGTATAATCAATGGCTTTCAGTATAATCACAATGTTGTGCATTCATCATCACAAAAATTTTAGAATTTTTTCATTACTCCAAAAAGAAAAACTCCATACCCCTTAGCACGCCTTCTTTAGCCCTACAAAACCACTAATCAAATTTCATCTTTATAAACTGATTTATGTTTACATTTTATATAAATGGAATCATACAATAAGTTACACCATATATTTAGTTCATAGTAGTGCAATTGTACGGTATTTGTTCTTTTTCATATATTTTTTAAGACATAAAATTGGAACCTTGAAAGACTATGAGCTTTTTGGGCGATGTTTTAGTTTCCTGGCTGCTGAAACAAACTCCATACAATGGGTTGGCTTAAACAAAGGGTAATGATCACCTCATGGTTTTGAGGCAAAGGGAAGTCTAAAATCAAGGCATCCATAAGGCAATGCTTTCTCCCTGAAGACCGTAGCATTCTGGGGCTAGCTACTGGCCATCCTCGGTTTTTCTGTCACATGCAATACACAAGGTGGCATCTTCTCCTTTCTCTTCTGGGTTCCATTGACTTCCAACTTCTGGCTGTTCTGTGACTTCTCTCCATGGCCTTTCCGTAAGGTCTTCTGATTCAGTTTGGGCACACCTTAACTAAAACATAAATGTCCTATTTACAAATTGGTTCACACCCAAAGGATCACGGGTTGGGACCTGAACTTGCCTTTGTGGGAGACATGATTCAATCACTAATAGGAAATTTATACTCTTTTGCTCAGGATGTTCCCCATTCTGGGCCTCCATCTCATACTAATGAAAATCTAATAAAAATGAATATCAGTTAAGATTTTTGGCTTACAAGTAACAGAGATAGACTCTAATTCTGAAACAAAGAGGAGACATATGAAGAATATAATGGCAACTCTAGAGTCAATAGGGGAGCTGGAAAATTACGTTTGTAAAAGAAACATGAACCAGAAAGCCAAGAAGCAAGAGAAGCCAGCCATGCCACTGTTATGGTCATCCTACTGCACGTACAAATTTAGGTAGCCCTCTGTCTTTGCTTCACTTCCTCAAAATTCAGGTGAGTGAGAACACCTGGCTGGCTGAGTGTCAGCATGTACTGGCATAGACTACCAGGCTAGGGGAGAGGAGGGATGGAGCCTCTGCCTGTGGGAACACATGGGAACCCTTTGAGAGTATGCACAAGGAGGTAGGTAGTCCTCAAAACTAGGAAGGCGTAAGAATGGATGCTAGACTGCTAGGGGAAGAAAAAAAGACAAAGGACTACAATGGGAGCAAAAACAAAACAAAAACAAATCCTCTGGCCAGTTTTATGTATTTCCTCAGTACTTCTTTTTTTTTCCCCCCTAATTCTCAGTATTTTTAACACCAATATCTCAATTTCTATAGTCCTCCCTTTTGTTCTCTTTCTTAAGTACGCATCTTTTAGGTTATCAATTGCCTTAATACTGTTAACATTTTATGCAGAGACCATACAGTCACTGCTAAAGTGAATAGTTAGAATTGGATTCTAAAGATTGATGTGCTCTTCAGGCTGCAGACCATCTGATTACTGGATTTCCTGTGGGCAATGAAGCTGCCTCCTTTTTCTCCTCTCTCGACCGTCAAGCTTGCACCACAGTAATAATATTTAATAAGAGCCGCAGTAAAACTATGTCATTGCTTTTCTGGTGGTCAAAGTGGAATGCAGCTCCAAATAAAACAGGAGTGATTGTCATATAGATAATACAGTTGTTTTAGTTCTTTCACCTTGAGAAAGGATGAGGTAGCTTGAATGTTGATTGATGCTTGTCTTTCATAGCCTGCTAGAATAATACATTAGGTGTTTGGGTGAAATTGTGAGGAGCACTTGATCATGTATTAAACATTTGTGAGCTATTTGCTGCTGTACATTCTGACTGGATCTTGAAAAACAGCCTTGCTAGTTCAGGATGAAAGAAATAAAACCTTTGTATTTTTGGCCACTCTACTGAATCAGGTGACTTTTCTTCTGAGGATATCTAAGCACTTTGCCACATTAATCTGTCCTTTTCTCGTGCCATCCCAGAATAAGTGAGATATATAATACATACAGAAACCTGAATTTATGAAACAAAAATTGTGGAGAGGTTACTTACATTAGAAAAGGTGGCTGTTTTTTTGGCTTTCCAAAAGAATTCACGTTAGGATTTCTTAAATAGCAAAGTCCTTCACTGGATTAAGAATATAACTGAAACTGTTTCAGAAATACAGCCTCTATTTAAAACAAGCCATGTTTTATATCATCCAATTTTAAAACTCAGAAACTGGGACTAATTCAGAAAAAAGTCACAGAAACTGTGTGGATCTAGAAAAAGGCTCCAGAATACTTGGTTCTCATTTCCTTACTCTCCTAGAAAGAGTAGCTTCTGTGGAAATAAAACCTGAGACCCTTCCTTCCTATAACCTGGAAGACTACTGCATTAGCTCACACTATGAAAACACCATTATGCTGTGAATAAGGTATATTGATGATTTTAATTATCTGCTTTGGAAAAGAGGATTTTAGAAAGTTTGATTTCTAAAAATAAAAGTTCCCTTAGTTTGTAATTTTAGGGGAAGACATTTTTTCTTTAATCTTTCTGGGCCTTAGAAAAATGAGTTTTTTTTTCCCCCAGCCAAATATTAGCTTTACTTTTAAGGAAGTTTTAGATTACAGAAAAGTTACATAGAAAATACAGGGGATTCCCATACAGACCATGCCTCCCCCTCTCACATTTTCCCCTATTTATAGCTTTTTCTATTAATGTGGTACATTTGTTATAATTGGTGAAAAATACTTCAAAAATATTGAAGTATTGCTCATAACCTTGGTCTATAGCTTACATTCTGCTTTAAAATTTGCACTGCACAATTTTATGTTTTGACAAAATGTATAATGGCCTGTATCCGTCATTGCAAAATCATGCAATCAATTCCAATGCCCTAAAAATGCCCCATGTTACATCTATTCTTCCCTCTCTTTTCCCTCAGAACCTCTGGTGACCACTATCTTAATATCAGTGTTACAAGTTCTTCAATTACTACAATAATAATAAGGCTAATTTGACCACTGATTGCATTATCTTATGTTTGTTCATTTCTCAGTCTTGAGGATTTTGGGATGGTGATGCCCACTTTGCTTCAGATTGAGAGGGCCTTAGATCTTATGGGGCAGATGGAAGGAACTGTTTTGCTTGCAATTGCAGATAGTCTTTGTGTTTTGGGATGGGGTTGTCCATCATCATTGTTTTGTTAATTGACCTAGGTGAGTCTGATGAACTGGAGAGTAGGTGTTGGCTGCAACTCTGCTGAGACTCAGGGCTCAACCAGCATATGAACAGACTGAAGATTTATGTCTCTGGGATATATATTTAATGGGTATAGTGTTAATTATAAGTTCAAATAAAAGGGGTAGAAGAATCATGTGTAGGAAAATTATAAATGAGTTGAACTCTTTTACATTGGGGAAATAGGTTATCATATATTTTAGGGTAAGGCCCATGGATGAGGTACTGATTTCATGGGGTTGTGTGCCTTTCCTATAGTGTTCACATGTCTCTAGAGCCCTCAGGAGCACCCTGTTTGAGGCTTTGTTTACTGTGGCAGTTAGTGAGATCCTCCTGAGATGTGCATAAGCATAACTTCTGGAATGACTTGCTGACTCACTTGAAATCTCTTAGCCATGAAAACTCTTTTGTATTTAATTTTCCCCTCTTTTGGTCAAGGTCTTTTTCCAAATGCATTACTGGTTGGCACTTGGTAATAATCCCTTGGTGCCAGGGAGCCTCATCCTGGGGAGTCATGTCCCATGTCGGGGTGGGAGCAGGGGAAGGTAGTGAGTTTATTTGCTGAGTTTGGCTTAGAGAGAGGCCACATTTGAGTATCAAGGAGGTTTTCAGGAGGTAACTCTTAAGCAATATATATTAGACTATGCTTAAGTTTTACAAGAAGAAGTTTTGTAAGCACAAACATTAATATTCAGGGCTTGGTTTATGAGTCTGTTTTCTTTTATTAGGCACTGCCTATGTACTCAAAAGATTCTTGTCACTCTATTAGAGAATGTTGCAGGACTCCCCAGGATGGGCATTTAATACTTTTTGGTTATTGTGTAGGTATCCACCCACTGAAATTATACCCTATGACCACATGAACACATTCATATTCCATAGAGGCATGCCTCAGCTGCACCCTTTCCCACACAGTCCCCACCACTGGGCCAGTGACCTTCCTGTGCCATAGTTGCCAAAAGAACATTCACACAATTGTGTTCTCAGTCATAGTGCTCTACCACCCTAGAGTTCACCTGCTCCTTCCTCCAGCCCTCCCCCCAGCTCTATAGATAGCCCAACCCACCTCTCAACCCCACTCACACTCACACTCCAGCATCGTTTACCCCACTCTCATCGCTGCACCACTATCACCCCCATCTACTGCCAAACCTCCCCCATCCACCTTATCATAGGTTCTGCCTAGATTGAAAGATTGAGCATTGGGTCACCGCACTCTACTCCCTTTCTCTCTCCTGGTGACCTATCTTTCTGACTGTACCTTTGTGAATCTGCTCAGTACCCTTAGTAAAATAATGGTTTTGAGCTAGTTAATCTCTGAGGCCTTTTATAGTTCCCAAATTCACTGCTTAGTTCTTTACAAGATTAGCATGAATCCTGAGATTCTGAGGATAAACCCTGAGATTCTATCCCTTTCCTTTTCTTAATATAAATTTTACAATAAATCCCTAATTGATCTATCTATTCCCTGCTTTATCTTCTAATTTTATAAATGCACTTTAGTGTTTTAATGCCTGTGTCCAGATTTGCAGTCAGACGAGAGTCTGAAGAATGGTACAGAAGAATGTTAGGTGTGCCTAGACACTGTTTTTTTTTTATTTTTTATTTTAAGGAGAAACAAAATCTTAGATTGTTATACAGCAGAGGTATGAAAAAGAATGAAAGTGTAAGGGAGGAAAACTCAGAGAGAGGTGGGCAGAGGTCTCCCCTGGTGAGAATTTAATGTGGCTGAGGTGGATCATCATTATTCTGAATGAATCTTGGGTCTAGTGGGTTAAAGTAAGATCCTCTATTAAGTGGGACAATGAAACATGGACATGTAAGCAATGGTCCTTAGAGAATCATCATTCCCGAAGGCCTCATGATGGTCAGTTCTGAATTCTTGAAATGTCTCTTAGCTAAGTAGAGATGAATGCAGGATTTTCCACATAGCCTTGCTTTTGGCTTTTGTTCTATTCAGTATTCCTTGTAAGGAGTGCAGCTGGCAAGTTTCTAATTCTATCTATCTTTTTTTGGCAGGGACTTCAAGACTGAGTTGAAGTCATTAATTGGTTTAGAGACAGAGTAGCAGAATGGCTAACAGCATGGGCTTGGGACCCAGGCTGCTTGGGTTCATCCTATCTACCACTTACTTGCTCGATGGTCTTGGGCAATCTGCTTAACCTCTATAGCTTCAATTTCCTTCTGGGTAAAATGGTAGCTTCCCATGATGAAATAAGCTACAGCCTCATGTGTGGAAGAAGCTTAGGGTTTGCCATTATGATTGCTTTTGGATTTTAGAATAACCATTGACTATCACTAAGTTTACTTTTTTTTTTTTTTTTAAAGATTTATTTATTTTATTTAATTTCCCCCCCTCCCCTGGTTGTCTGTTCTTGGTGTCTATTTGTTGCATCTTGTTTCTTTGTCTGCTTTTGTTTCTTTGTCCGCTTCTGTTGTCGTCAGCGGCACGGGAAGTGTGGGCGGCGCCATTCCTGGGCAGGCTGCACTTTCTTTTCACGCTGGGCGGCTTTCCTCACGGGCGCACTCCTTGCGCGTGGGGGCTCCCCCACGCGGGGGACACCCTTGCGTGGCACGGCACTCCTTGCGCGCATCAGCACTGCGCATGGCCAGCTCCACACGGGTCAAGGAGGCCCGGGGTTTGAACCGCGGACCTCCCATATGGTAGACGGACGCCCTAACCACTGGGCCAAAGTCCGTTTCCCTAAGTTTACTTTTTAAAGGTGCTTAGTTTTATCAGATTCGTTAAAGAGAATCTTTTAAAAGAGAATCTTTCACAAAATCCAAATCCATAGAGCAGATAAAATTTATGCCAAGCAGAGCTCCTTTAGTTGAAGAGGGTCAGGCTTCTCTAGTCACCCTCTTATCTCTAGGGTATTAAGACACATTTGAGGAAGCCAGTTTGAAAGCTGGTTTAGACCACTGCCAATCTGCCTCCACCCAGCGTCCCCCAAAGCTGGGACCTGTAGCAGAGTTAACAGCTGCATTTGGGTACAGTATCAAAGTCAGGGCATGATTTGCTAATTTCACTTTCTCCATGAGCAAAATGGGGATGATACTGCCAACTTTGTTGTGAGAGTGAATTAGATAATGTCTGTGAACTATTTTGAGCCGTTAGTGATCAGCTTTGGGGACAAAAGCCCTTGAGATCTTTAATTTCTAGCTTACTTTTAAAATACGGTATTCTGATCATGCTACTTAAAAATGGGTCAGATCCTCACACTGTGTAATCCTAGGATGAGATGGAAGTAATGACTTAACTATCAAGGAAAAATGTCCTCTGATTAATTGAGAAAAGAGATTTTAAAATTAGAGATATTCAGAAAGCATCTTTAGCTAGTCTCCTGTTGATTGTCTCAAATAGTTAATTTCAGACAATACAATAAAAAGAGAAGAAAAACTGGTGACAATGAAATTCCATATCTTGCTAAAGATGCAGGATTTCTTGAAGGCAACTAAAGGGGTATTGGAGAACTGTTGAGTTAGTCATTAATTCAGCAAATATTTATTGAGCACCTACCATGTACCAGGCATTCTTCCAGATAGTAGAGACCTAACCCAGAATAAAACAGACAAAAATTCTCTCAATCCCCAGGCAGCTGACAGCCAAACCTACTCAGAACCACTGACATATGGAGCTAGGCCAGTTAACCTTCAGAGAAAAGAAAATCAGCAAGGAAGATGGCATGTTAGAGGCTTCTGATGATTTTAAAATATACCTGCAAATTCTTTGACTCTCTTCCTACACAAGATGATGTCTAATTCCTCTCCCCTTTGGGCCAGCTTTAGAGAGTTGCTTCTAAGGAATAGAACATGGCAAAAGTGATGCTGTGTTATAAGAAGTGATGTGCTTTCTACCTTCTCTGTCAGGAATCCTGAGTCTCCATGTAAAAAACCCAGCTCCCCTGAATCCATCCGACTGGGAAGACCATGTGGAGAGACCAGAGAGAGGTTCAGAAAGAAGCTTGAGAAGTCATTGCTGTTTCAGCCTCAGCTCCTCAAGAGTTTTCCAAGAGCAGGAGTTAGATGCCTGCTTGAGCCAGTCTAGGGATGAGCCCAGCCCCAGCTGACATGAATGGAGCAGAGACGAGCTGTTCCCACTGTGCCGTGTTCAAATTGCAGAGTTGTGAGCAAACTGATGTTCTTATTTTAAGCCCCGAAGTTTTGGGGGTAATTTCTTACACAGCCCTAATAACTAGAAAAATGCCTCAAAAGAGAATGATACTATGGACCATAATTAATAGTATATTTATAAAAATGTGCTTTCATCAACTGTAACAAATAAATGTACCACATCAATACAAGGTGTTAATAATAGGGAGATATATGAGAATCCTGTATTTCATGCATGATTGTTCTGTAAACCCACAGAAAAATTCTCTAATAAAAAAGGAGAATCAGAGATGAAAGGATTAATGAAGACCCATGAGAAAACTGAAGAAACCTTTGAACATTTTTGCCAAAATAACCTGCTTTATGATCATGCTGTGAAAGTCAAACCGGAAGCGAAGGATGTTAAGTTGGGGTGTCATTCCATTCTTTCTGTGGAAAATTAATGAAAAAAAAAAAGCCCACATCTACATTTTAAAAAGCCCATATCAAAATTTGATGTTTAAAAAGGTTTAGAATTTACATTTAAAAATGATATACTACGCATATTCTCTTAATCTATAATTACATTTTTCTAGATAAAGTCCTACTCAAACTTACCCTGCCAGCCATGATTTACTCCCCGAATTTTTCCCCATGTTAAGTGAATGCACATTAAACCTTTTCCCATTTACGAATTTTCTCACGACTTCTTGTACCAGGGACAGGAAGGGGAGTGGGACTGATGAGGACTGGAGAGCAGAGTTCTGTTTATTATTATTTTTATGTGGTGACTTTCCTCCGATGCGCTCTGGAGAATGTATGGAGCACCTTCTTATAATCAAGGGGAGGCATATTAGGAGGAGGAAGAAATGTCTCTACTAGGGACACAAAGAATCTTTCTTGTATGTGGGTGTCAGAGGGAGGTGGCAGTCTTATAAGAGGGTGTAACAATGCCAAGGAGTGCTTCCTGAATGTTCCTGAAAGAAAGACCCCCAAACTGGAAGCGTTTGCAAAGGCCTGGCCTTATATCAAACTAACAACTCAATCTGCGGTTCATTACAACAAGCTTTCACTTTGGAACCAAGATGCATGAGTGTCTCAGAGAGGGCGCCGCACAGAGAATGAGGGGTCAGCCATTTAAGTTTAGGAGCTGAGCTGCTTCCAGTTTTTGTTTTGCAATCCTGGTCCCTTAGGACAAACCTGGCGTTTTTGTATTGATTGCTTTCTGAGCTAATGTAGTTAGGGAGAAGAGAGAATTTTTGCAGAATGTGGAATTTAGCAGAGGAAGAATGTATTAGCCTGGCTGCATTTCCTTGCCTCTGGGCATGGTTTACTCCTTGAAGGTTAGAGCCAAGGGGATTCTTTATCTTCTAACATTTTCATTTAGGGCAATCAAACACCACAATTTGCAGTCTTCAGCTTTAGGGAATCTCAGACTTCAATAAGAGGATGGTGTTTTATTATTTCCTCGGGTTGTTTTCGAAACTTTGAAAAAAAAATCACAAACACTTCTTCTGACTTGGACGACTATAACAGGGCAGAACAAACAACTCAAGTCTACTTTTACTTAGGAGAGCAATTTTCATTATTGTGGACACATGTAGTAGCCTCCTTACTTGGGTTTTTGATTTCTCAGAAACCTCTTCTTTAGTTAGTCTGCACTTCTATTTTATTGAGGGCACAGACAGGCGAAGTAGTAAAGCAAAGGAATTGTTCACTGTGGACGAGTGGAGGGCTCCAGAACTTTGTTTTTCAAGTGCTTACTGAGCAGTACAAACTGACTTCCCACAATGAGATTATGCCCTTCAAAAACCAATCTGTATTTGAAATCCTTTAGGCATAATTGTAGGAAGAGCTGCCCAAATGCCTAAATGTGGAGTTAAAATGAATTCAGTCCCAGACTATTATATGACCATGCTCAAGCCACTAAACCTGCTGAGTGTCAGTTTCTACATCCCTAAATTGGGGGTAATAATAACTACTTTGCAGGCCTAATGATGATATGGTTTGAAGCTGTATGGACAGTAGAAATGTATGTTCTTAAAGTTAACCATTCCTGTGGGTGTGGACCCATTGTAAGTAGGGTATTTTGGTGAGTATGATCTTAAGATGTGACCCACCTCTTCCAGGGTGGGTCTTAATCCTCTTCTGGAGTGCTTTATAAGAGAATGATTATAAAGAGATATAAAGAGAGAGAAAACCATTGCTGAAAGCAATGAAAGCCAGAAGAGAAGTGAGAGACCAGCAGATGCCACCAGGTGCTTTGCCTTGTGACAGAGGAGCCAAGGATCACCAGCAGCCAGTCTTCAGAGTGAAAGCATTACCTTGATCGTATCTTGTTTTGGATATTTTTCTCAGTCTCAAAGCTTTAAGCTTGTAAGCTAATAAATTCCCATTGTTAAAAGTCAACCAATTTTATGATATCTTCTTTGAGCAGCTTTAGCAAACTAGAACATGAGGTGGCTTGAGTAGCAGCCTCAGGCAGCACCTGGCACATAGTAGACCCTTCACGAGTCTTAATTAGCAACATATGTATTCCTCTGAGTCTTACCTCTCTTATTGGCATCTCTGGGGTGTTGTGAGGATCTGGTATGTGTGATGGGAAACTGGGATTCAAGAGACATTATAAGGCATTTGACTGTACATTTCCTCTTGGGTTTAAGAGGAGTGTTGAAAAGGAGCTGAACCGGTGCTGGGAGTAAGGAGTCTTTGAGGGGATCTGTGCAATCACCAAGAGTTAGTAGCTAGAAGGATTGTCAGGCTATTAGGGCCTGGGCTTAAGGGCTTAAGGGCTGGGCTTAAGGGCTGAGATCATTTTGGATCTGTGGGGTTGGTAGAGCTTACCTCACCAGAGCATTGGTTGGAGCTTTGGGGCCCTCCCCTCCTGATTTACCTGGGGCAGCCAGCATCAAGCCCATTCAGTCAGCTACAAGAGGGCTAGCACGTGTGCTTTGCATGGGGGCTGACGGCAGCAGTGAGGGTAAGGTGCTGGAAGGTAAGCACTCCAGGAGGCCTGGAATGGGAAAATCCGAGTCACAAACCAGGTGCCAGGGGCAGGTGCTTACATAAACCAGAAAAGGCTTCTTCACTTGGCAATGTGGTTCTTTCAGATAAGTTCCTGTCCCCACCCTGGTCCTCATTTAAGTGATGCAGGTTGAGTTGCATGGTACCGCAGAGGGACAGCTAAGGAGGAGGAAATTAAATGCCAACCTGTTGAGACAGAATGAATTTAATTTATTAAAATTAAATTTGTGCCCAATATTGGAGGGGATTTGTTTGCTTCATCTAATGGAATACACCTGGAACTTTGTCTTGGCTTTGGGCTTCTCTTTGTGTTTAACTTTCTGTCTCTTTGATTCTCAGTCTCTGTCCCACCTTCTCTCCTTTTGTTTCTGTTTCTGTTTCTCTTTTGTCTTTCCTTTTCTGCCTCTGCATGTGTCCCTTTTTTAGAGGAAAGAGATTTTCTTATTCTTTTCTTTATGAAATTAAAAAAAAAAAGTGAAGAAAAGCAATCTACCCCAATTACCTAAACAAGAATTTTTGGGAGTCCTGATACCACCACCTTCTCACACTGGCAGAACACTTCCTGATTTTTAAAGCACTTATACACTGGCCTTAATTTAATCTTCACACTAACTGACCCTGGTTAGGAAGGATTGTCCTAGTGTGTTAATAAGGTAAGTCTCAGAGAGGCTGGAAACTTGCCCAAGTTCAGCTTGGCAGTGGCTTGTGGCAGAGTCGAGGTCAGAGCATATGCTCCAATGTGGGGAGGATGGAGTGTCTTGCCCACCTCCATAGAGACGTACCCTGGTCAGGACCAAGATTTTTCAACTGAGGCCAGTTTAGTTTGGTCTGGAATAGAAGATTCGGCTCTGAATTTAGGATCAGGACTAAGAGTGTTGTGTCCTCTACCTTCCAACCATTTTATCGAGATGATGTTAACTGAAAAGGACTTTAAGGGAAAAAAGAGGGCTGGGGAAGAGGAAGAAATAGCAAAATAGTAAGATGGAACTCCCAGCCTGAGGGGATATGTGGAAGGGTGTGTTTAATTTCATGGAAGTTAAAATCAGATTGCCTAGTTTGCTCAGCTCAGACTACTAACTAATTATATGACATTAACCCTTTTGAACTTTTATTTTCTCATCTGTAAAATAAGGATAATTATTATTACTTACATAATAGGGTTGTTTGTGTCTATCAAATGAGACAATCCATGCAAAAAGCCTCGTATAGTACAGTGAGTACTCAATGAATCATGATGAAAACAAACCCCCGTTTTTTTGTTTTTAACATTAGCTGGGGTTGGTGCTGTCCCGATAGGCTACTTTCCTGAGTCCCTGCCCAGACTCATCGGATATTTACTGAGTGCTTATATTAGCCAGGTATTGTGCCAAGTTTCGTGGACCCAAACGAAATCTTTTTCCTGATCACGACAATACCAGTGCCTATGAGGTGAGACCCGGCATTGTTTTTCCTGGCAATTTCAATACAGTGTCATATATGTTGAGATGGGGTGAACGCAGGGTGGTATGGGAACCCAGAATGGGTTTCTCTGCAAGGCTCCCCAAATCTGGAACCTGGTACGACCCCACTGATTTGCCAGACCCCAGGCACACTCCGTACAAAACTAACAGCCTGCAGGGTTTAGCAACAGGAATCACTGATGAAAACAGACCCGTCTCAAAACCATGGGTCACCCCTTGGGTCAAAAGCCTTACCTTGTGGGACAGCCACCCCCCTGCAGTGCATGGGCCCTAGAGCCAGCCCAGCTGGCTTACCAGGAGTTGAGAACATTGATGACAATGGAGACTAATCCTTTCCAGCCATTTTGCTTGATCTTTTGTGACTGCCTTTCCACAACCCGCCGCAGATGGAGATGTTTTAGCAGCAGGGAGAGCGAGCAACACTTAGAGCCCAGAAGGGCCTCCCGCCAGCCCAGTTAGCGGTGGCAGGCGTATTCTCATTTTGTGGTTAGCTACAAGAGACGTTTTCAACAGGCCAGTGTCTCCCAGTTTCGTCTCCTTAAGAGTCTCTCTTCATAATAGCGTTTACAGAAAAGAAACGGTGGGATATAGAAAAATAAAACAAAATCATGGCCTGCCCGCCAAAGGCAGGGAAGACACTGGAGCGAAACTGGAGTTGCAGTTTCTTGTGGGCGGCCTCAGCAGTCGGGATGGCTGCTAGACACCCAGCAAGCAGCAGAGGGCTCTGCTGTTGGGGACAGAAAGGATAGACGCCCCGGGATGTAACGTCCTTGTCTCAAAATCTCTGAAGCACTGTGCTTCCAGGCCTGTTTTCTCTTTGTTGTGAACAAAAATATTTTCTCCCAAATTAGACTGACAGTTTTGAAAAGGAATTATTGGCACAGTGCAGATGTAGGCTCAGTGACTGAGCACCTGCTTCACGTGTAGGAGGTCCCTAGTTCAATCTCCAGTACCTCCTAAAAAAAAAAAAAGGAATTATTAGCATTGAAACATAACGTCAATGGGAATACTCCTCTGTGATAAGATGAGGCTTTGGAAGGAAATTTATTGCTGTTGCTGATCTCTTTTTCACCATTATTTATCACCACGATGGCCAACACAGATTCAAAACGTCATTTATAGGCACTAGAGGAGTGATTAAAAACACAGATTTTGGGTCCAGATGCCTGGACCCAAATCCTCTGTTTGACCACTTACTGAGTGACCCTGAAAAGGTCCTTCACTTCTTTGTCCCAGTCCCCCCACCTGTCTAATGGGGATAATATACTCCCTTCCTCAGAGGACTGGTATAAGGACAGGTTAGCTATATAAAATGCTGCAAACTGTTCCTGGCCCCTAGTGAGCTATATAAGGGTTTTCTATTATTATTATTATGAATACATGACCAAACCTTTCATAGTCTTTGAGGTGAGACTAAATATATTTCACATGATAATCAGCACGTTAGAACCATCTCTGGAGTCAGTTGGATGGGTTCAAGCCCTGTTTCTAATACTTAAGAGATGTGTGACCTTGGGCCAAATTTTTAACCTCTCTGCGCTTCAGTTTTCTTATGTAGCAAATGGAGACAAAAAAGCTATGTGGTGGGAATTAAATGAGATGATACGTGAAGCATAAGTCGTTTAACCTCTGTGCCTTAGGTCCCTCTAATGTAAAGTAGAGGCAATGATGGAACCTACCTCATTTCATTTGAAGATTGAATAAGGTTTTAACATAAAGTACTTAGAATAGTGCTTTGAACACAGTAAGCACATGTGATATGCTGTAGCCATTATTTTTATTAAATGACTCCCACTCCATCACCATCATCAATGTAATGTCTATTACCACTTACTCAATGTGTATTGTCTTTAAAATTCTGATATAGTGACCCACATATTTGACTTGTCTCACTCTGTATTTCCTTGGGTACTGGCAGTTTTGCATCACCCCCTGATTTTGACCTGTTATCCACTCCGATATTTTATTGACTCAATTACTGCTTCCCTGGGTACCATGCGCACACACTAAGTTAATGGCTTGTTGTTTGCTGAGTGAGGGTTTTCCGCCATCTTGCTTCAGCCTGCGAATGGTCTCTTGAGCGCCCACCTGACATAAAGAGCTCAGGTGTAACACTATTAAAGCTCCCAGTGGATCCTGGTGTACCTTGGTTTTGTGACTATAACTGCTTTTAGGCAATTTCAGAATGTTATTAGCCTGAGGCCTTTGGTCAGGAAAGGAGAATTAACATCAGTTAGTTAATGCTCCCCATCTTGGGCTATTTGGAATCTTTATTTGTAGTTTTACCTTCCATGGTAGTTGTCAGAACATATGAACACTCATTCATATAACTCCTCAAGGACCTCAAATCCTTTCCGTCAAGAGCAGACTATAAAAATTGAATAATAATCTCTTAAATCTTTTCTGTATCATTCATTCATTCACTCTTTAAACCATTTATTAAGTGCCTACTATATGCCAGGCATGTGGGAGGGAAATAGAGGTGACAATGAGAAGAAAGCCTAGGGGAAGGGAAGGATGTCACCGGGATGCCAACCCAGCCCCATCTCTATAGTATAAAAAAGAATGAATGGAACACTCTCCTCCAGTACATATTGTCAGTATGCTCAGGATCCTCACCCTTCTAGTGCTCTGTTTGTAACTTTTGGGACCCTGGCTAAGACAGTGTTTAGCAGGAAGCACAAGAGTTTTCTTCTGACTCGCCTGCAGGTGGACATTCAGTCTGTCTCAAGACCACATAACCATGGCTCCACTTATCATGAACAGCCCATCTCCAGCCCCTACAAGGGGAGTTGGACAAAGGAGAAGAGAAGTTGTTAACTAGGGGACCTAGAAGTTGAATGAAAATTTGACATAGTACTTTGCTTTTTTGGGGGCAAATACTTAATCAGTGAATAACTTAACTATATCATAGGTTGATGCAATTTGCAATACCATATTCCACCTCCCTTTTCTTTTTGAAATGCTATAGAGAAGTACTAACACAGTTCAGGCCATCATCCTCCTTTAAATGTCTGCAATGGCTCCTAATGACTGGGATATCCCAATAGCCCAGTTTAGTAAACTGAAAAAAAAAGTGAAGAAATGAATACCAATAATAATTAACCTTTATTCAGCTCCTAATATGGGCTATGTATGCTTTACCTTATTTGATCTTTAGAAAATACCTATCATTAACCCATTTTCTAGAGGTGGAAACTGAAGCTTAGAGAGTCTAAGCAACTTGCCCAAGACAACATGGATGCAAAGGGGCAGAACCAGGTTCTGAATCTAGGCTGGTTTAATTCAGATCCCATGATCTTAAACCCTACACTGTGCTTCCTCTTCAGTGATCAGCCATGCAGCCGGAGCCTCTAAGTCAGTGATCTTTATTCTAATCTCTAAGAGAAAATGAGATACTGAAAGGTCATGCTGGTTCCCAAGTCCCCACAGTGCAACAAGTGACGGCTGCCCCTCCATTCTCCTACTTGCCAAGTGAGGCTTGTATGTAAAATATCCCCATCTGCTGCCTCTGCTGCTTGGGACTGATGCTTTCTGGCCCAACTATACCAATTAAAATATAATGCTAATGAAGATAAGAATAATAGATAATATTTATGTAGCGCTACTTATGTTCTAGGTTCTCTTCTAAATATGAACTGTTTCATTGTTGCAACCATAAATGCAAGGTATTTGTCTTAGTTTGGGTTCTCCCAGGAACCTATCCTAAGACAAAGATTTTAGGACAAACACTATTTGGGAGGTAAGGAAGTGCCAGCAGGGGTGCGGGAAGCCATACAAGGGAAGGGCAGACAGGCAATGAAGAGTGGGTAATTGGAGCTTCAAGCGGCTGGGGAACTCTGGGAACCAGTGTGGACCATTCCCCGGGGGTAAGCTCTCTCCAGGAGCAAGTTGTGTCAGCTCCTGGTTGAGGGCTTCTCTGCAGCAATTTGCTGATTTAGTGTTTGCCTCACTGAAGAGGCAGCACAGTGCAGAGTTTAAGACCGTGGGCTCTGAATTAAACCAGCCTAGATTCAGAACCTGGTTCTTCCCCTTTGCAGCCATGTGGTCTTGGGCAAGTTGCTTGGTCTCTCCAAGCCTCAGTTTCCACCTCTGGAAAATGGGCTAATGATAGGTATTTTCTGGAAGCTCTGGCCTGCTGTGCCACAGGGGGAATGACCCTGGCTGCTACAGAAAGCCTTTGGGCTGGTGAAGGTCTGCCTCACAGGGGCCCACCCAGGGCGATGTGGGCTGTGCACCAACAGCTCTGCTACAACCCCTTGCGTAGCACCAATTTAAGATGACGCACTTGGGGCACAGAGGCTACGGGATTCGTCCAGGGTCACAGGGTTAGCAATCGGCAATGATCACTGGCTGGTTGTTAAGATTTCCAGCACCCATCCAAGGGTGCAATGAACCTGGTGCAGGGATTGGTAGGAGGGAGAGGATGGGGAGCTGGCAGGCACCGTCAGAACATCGTGGAGGTCCCTGCTTCCTCCTTGCTTGCCTCCTCCCACTTCTTCCCCCTCCTCCCTGCCACCGAACATTTATTTAGAACCTTCTATGATCTAGGCAGCGTTCTGAGGTTTTTACACTCATGACTGTGTTTAATCTCCGTACACCTTTGACTGGTAGGTAATAGGGGAATCTCAGTTTTACAGATGGGGCGCCTGTGGATTCCGAGAGGTTGAGCGACTCGCACAATGACACAAAGTCACTAGTGGTTGAGCTAGGATGCAGACCCGGCTGTCTGGCTCCTGCTACACCACCTCCCCACTGCAGCAGCCAGACTGAGCCCTGTCCTTGGAACACACATCTATCTTAGTGCCGTTTCAGGGACCAACCGAACGTGCTTCAGTGGAAACCCGACGCACAGGGATGGAAAGAGTTTCTCGTGGAGAAACACTAGGAGCAACATAATATTAAGCATCATCAGGTCACAAAGCCCTCAATGTATTATTTGAATATTAGCTCCTATTTCGGGTACATAAAGGTGCTCTCCTTTTCTGTCTTTATAAGAATAAGTGGAGGGGAGCAGACCTTTTGTGCCTTTTGCAAAGTCGTCCTGTGAACACTTGTCAGTACTGAGTTAGAGTAACTGAGGGCACGATTCTGCAGAACTCTGCTTGTCCTCAGCCCCTACCCCTACCCCCCCGACTGCCGCCGCCCCCACATCGTCAATACTGCGAGGAATATGGTTCTACTGCTTTGTCAATTTTTTCAGCCAGAAAAACGTTCTACCATGTGTCTTTTGTTCTTTTTTTTTTTCTGAGGCGGCTGTGAAGTTATAATTTACTGGCACGCAGAGAAAAGTGGATTTTTCTCATTGCAATTCCATTTTCCCCCCTCCTTTGGGATTCTTGGGAAAACCTGATTAAAATGTCAGCCAGAAGAATGGCTGGAGATTCTTTAAAAGGACGGATTAAACTAGGATGACCCAAAGCACTAAGAGGAGAAGAATACCCTGGGGGGTCTGAGTGACTAACTCTGTACTTATTCAAGTACAGCGAACAAAGTTAGAAGGAAAGAAGCACGAAGGCTTTATAGAGAAGAGGGGTGGTATTAAAACTATTATTGACATTAATAATAGCAAGGACCACCTGAGTAATTTCTGTCCCAGGCTCCGTACCAAACCCCTTGTCTAGATTATCTCCACTATCTCTCCCCTTCGAGGTAGGTACTGTTGTCCCCATTTACCACCTGAGGGTAAAGCCATCCAAGAGGTAAGTCCGTCCAGAGTGTGTCCACTGGAGCCTGAAGGCAGCACTCAGGGTGGGCTTGACGGTCTTACCAGGATGAGACTCTGCCAGCGCCACTCCAGGATGGGGCTGCCCCGCACACAGAGATTCCTTCTGCCTGGAGCTGAGCGCTAACTTCTTCCTTACTCTCCTGTAATCTCACCTTTTGCCCCGATCTCTTCCCTGGTTTCAAAATTTCTTATTAGCTGTTTCCTGCTTAAAAATTCTCCCTTTGGAGAAATGCGGTCACAATTGTGCATAGAATCACCTAGTTCTCTGTAGACTTAGTTGCAACATTTACATTTTGTGTTTTCTAAGAGCTGAGTTCTGAGTTTTGAACACTCCAAGGGGGAAAAATCAAAGTGGGACTGAAACCTTTGGCCTGTCCGATTCCCCTGAGGTTATCTGTGGTGCCCTCTACCCATATGGCCATATCCCAGAAAGGAAGCCTACAGAAAGACACAATGGGTTGTCTGGTTGACTTTTTTCTTTTTTAATTAGAGAAGTTGTGGGTTTACAGAAAAATCATGCAATAATATATAGGATTTCCATCTATCACCCTATTAATAAAACCTTGCATTGGTGTGGTGTATTCGTTACACTGGATGAAAGCACATTTAAAAATTGTGCTATTAACTATAGTCCACGGTTTAACTTAAGTACTCTATTAATTTTGCTGGGCTTACAAAAGAGATGGATTTGGCAGCGGACTTGGCCCAGTGGTTAGGGCGTCCGCCTACCACATGGGAGGTCCGCGGTTCAAACCCTGGGCCTCCTGACCCATGTGGAGCTGGCCCAAGCGCAGTGCTGATGCGTGCAAGGAGTGCCCTGCCACGCAGGCGTGTCCTCCGCATAGGCGAGCCCCACGCGCAAGGAGTGCGCCCCATAAGGAAAGCCGCCCAGCGCAAAAGAAAGTGCAGCCTGCCTAAGAATGGTGCCGCCCACACAGAGAGCTGACACAACAAGATGACAGAAGATGACGCAACAAAAAGAAACACAGATTCCCTTGCTGCTGACAACAACAGAAGCGGACTAAAAAGACGCAGCAAATAGACACAGAGAATAGACAACCGGGGTGGGGTGGGTGGAGAAGGGGAGAGAAATAAATAAATAAATCTTAAAAAAAAAAAAAGAGATGAATTTGGTAGCTTTTCTTTTTCTTTCTTCTCTCATTCAAGGCCTAGTCCATTTATTCTACATGGATTCTCATCTCCTGTGCTAAATGTGCTCAGTGTTGTTATAGCATGAGGCACCATATTATGTTATTCTTTCATTATTTTTAATTGTAATAGTCTTGTCTGTGCGCTAGGTTATGAGTTCCGTATGGGTGCAGACCATGGCTCCTTTTACTGTGGCTGCCTTTCCCTCTTCTCCCCCATCTTCACTCCTGCACCGCTCACAATGCTAAGCACTTAGAAAGTGCTCTGAACCTACCATTGATGGCTATTGGAAGTGTTTCCTTTAAGGCACTCAATTTCTGGAATATGTTCCTTAGAGTGAAGAACTACGCCAAAGTGGAGGAGGAGGTGGAGAAGGGGAGCGAGAAAGAGGAAATGTTAGGAAGAAGGGCAGTGACCCAAGAAGCTACTAGTCAGCCCAATGTTAGGGACTCTCCTTAAAATATCCCCTGAGATCTCCCTACACCAGCAGGAAATGTGATGAACAAATGGAAATTATTGGCATTGTTGGGCTGAGCTGCGGTACACCTGTGGGCTCCTTTCCAGAAATAGGTTACAGATTAGCAACAGGGAAGGGAATGTGGGATACCTGAAAACTTGCTACTCAAGTACTTTGTTTAGAAAGGATGGATTTCTATAAAAGTCGCAGGTGAAACCTACTGCTCACAGTCTTAAATGAAATAAAAGGGCTTATGACTGGATGTTCCAATCTCTGTCCTGAGGAAAGTTGTAAAACAGGGATAGCACAACTCCTCCGCTCTGAAAATTTCTGGGTTGGCTTCAGAATTTTAACTTCTGGAGCAGAGAACCACTCTCTTCTATGCTCGCCACGCAGTTTCCTGTAGGACTCTTGGGCTGCTCACACAATTGAAAAATCCACCTTCAAGCAGAGGGCAGTGGCAGTGTCGGGCGTACGTGGATCTTCCTTTATCCCACATTAATAGAGCCTAAAGTGCGGGTCTCTACGTCTTGGATCCTGTAATTTTCTCCTGACTGTAAAAAATATGTAATCAAAGTAACTTCTTCCCTAGAAAGAGCTGAAATCACTAGTTTGGGTAGGCTATAGAACTTATAGTCTCTTTCCTTTTCCATATATACTTCCAACCTCCTTATGGTCGGTAAATCAAAAGACTCTATGGAAGAATTCACAACTATCAGTCACTCTTTTCCTCTTTATAATCCTCCCATGGTTTTTTAAACTTTGTTTTTAGAGAAGTTTTAGATTACAGAAAAGTTACATAGAAAATATAGGGGATTCCCATATACCCTACCCTGATCCCCTTTCACATTTTCCCCTATTAATAACATCTTATTTTAGTGTGGTACATTTGTTCTAGTTGATGAACAAATATTGAAGCATTGCTATTAGCCATGGTATATAATTTACATTATAGTTTCACTTTGCACTGTACAATTTATAGGTTTTAACAAAATGTATAATGACCTGTATTCACCATTGCGATATTACGCAGAACAATTCCCAAACCCCAAAATGCCCTATGTTCCACCTACTCTTCCCTCCCACTCTCCTAGAACCTCTGGTAACCTCTATCTTTACATCAATGTTACACGTTCTTCTGTTACTACAATATAATGCATCTACTTTGGTTCATGGTTGTATTCCTCCTTTATGTTTGCTCATTTCTCAATCTTGAGGAATTGGGGATGGTGATGCCTGCTCTGCTTCAGATTGAGAAGGTGCTTAGATCCAATGGGGCAGGTGGAAGGAACTGTTTTACTTGCAGTTGTGGATACTCTTTGGTTTTTGGGATAGGGGTGCTTTCGTTTTTAAATCTATCCCAAAGGGAAAAACTGAACTAAGTTTAAGCAGACTTTTTACTGCAAAAATATACATAAGGAGCAAAGGGCAAGAATTTAAATTACATGAGATGATGAATTTTTTTCAGATAATACAGTTATTTGATAGCTCTAGCTTGTACTGAAATTTCTCATTTGCAATTAGATGTGTGCTGCTTTTTTTTTTGTATTCAGGAGAAAATGTTACCAAATAGACTTATGGGGTTTAAAAGACTTGCATTAAAAATGAAAAAGAAAAACTACTGGTGCCCAATGCACTATGCATCAGATATTGGAAATATGACCCCAGTTTTTTATGTATATGCTGACCTCCCTACAACCAGTTTAAGGTAAAGGTGTCTTAGCCTCTTGTCTTAGCATCTTTGTGGTAATTCACGGAACAATGACATTTCAGGATCGACAGGAGTTTGGATTAATATCTAGTCCAATCAGATACCCAGTGTCAAGTTTTCTCTTCAGTATCTCCACCAAATCACTCAACCTCTGCTTGAGTACCTCTAGTGATGGGGGACTCACTACCTATTGATGTAGCTCATTACATCTATGGATAGCTCTGTAGGAAGTTTTTTGTGCTGAACAAAAATCAGTTCATTCAAATGCCTACTAGGTTCCAGGTACTGTTTAAGTGCTGAAGAGACAACAATGAACAAAATAGACAGCAATCCCTGCACTCTTGGAGCTACCTCTCTACAGGGGTAGATGGAGAATAAAAGGCAGGTAAAATGAAGAGCATGACAGGAGATAAGAATGGAAGAGAAAAGACAGAAGATACTGGGGTAGGGGTTTTCCGTTTTAACTAGGGTGGTGAGGAAAGTCCTCATTGCTAAGTGACATTCAAGAGGAGTCCTGAATGAGCCATGTGATCAGAAACAGTCATCAGAAACAGCAAGTGCAAAGGCACTGAGGCAGGAGTGTGCTTGATGTGTTCACAGAGCAGAGAGGAGGCCAGCGAGGTTGGAGTGGGAAATGCAAAGGGGAGCATGGTGGGATGTGAAGAAGGAAGGGGATGGGAGCTTATTCCAGTGGGGCCTTGTGAGCCAATGGCTTTTACTCTGAATAAGATGGACAGTGATTGGAGGATGTTGAGATGGGGACTACTGTGCTCTGACAGGCAAAAGGGTGGAATTAGGAAGAGCAGTTGGGTGGGTTTTTGGGATAGTTCAGGTGTCTTGGATCAGGGGACTGTGTGAAGGAGTTGGGTTCTAGTTATATAAAATATATATATCTTTAATTTTTAACTTATTTATTTATTTATTTTTCTGGATATATTTTGAATGGTGATTTCTAATTTTCACTCGCTGATCCTAGTATTACCTTCTGGGGCTTATTTAAACCTCTTAATCTTTCTTCATATAGTCAGACTAAAGTGAAAACCAGGCAAACACTTTCTTTTTTCCTTCCCTTTCATTTCCGTTCCTCCCTCCTCGTAGGCAACCATTCTCATGTAGATGTGCGTTTTTCTATTTGGGCGAGTTCTTGGAAAACATGTATTGTTCTTTGTCATAGATTTTTAATTTAAATAGATGGCATTGTGCCACAGATTGCTTTCTATTTCCTCCAACATTTTAAAGATTTATCTGTGGAGCAGAATGTATCAAGAGTCTGCGGCTTCTGGCCGAAGCTCCTTCTTCAAATGAGACCGCCGAGCTGTGTGAAAAGCCTGCGCATGCCCATGTCCCCCTGAGTCTCCTCTTCTCCGGTTCAGACCTGCCCACTGCTTCCCGCTGTCCCCAGATAACATGGCTTTGAGCTTTTTGCTGGTCTGGCCACTGTTTCCTGAGCCTCCCACCATCTATCTCTGCTCATAGACCGGACTTCTGAGAGCAGCATCTCTGTCCGAAACTCCTTGCCATTTTTGTGGCCAGAAACAAGGGTCAGGAACTGAGAAATGACTCTGGAGATAAGAAGATAAAAACTACAGAAATTAGAAACCACTGGACAAAGTGAGAGTCCAGATCCCAAATATGCCAGGATAGACCTTTGCCCCAGTTTTCATGGGCAGTATAAAGGAACCTTTAAGAACTTGGTGTCTTGGCTCAGATAAATTTAGTTTTACCTTCTAGTTATCCATCCAATTGCATGACTTTGGATAAATCACAGTCCCTCTGAGTGGCATTTGCCCCATCTATAAAATGCTGTTAAGATAGTATTAATTTCATAATGCTGTTAATATTATTAGCTGCAATACTGTATATAAACCTTTTGTCATTAGAGCTTGACACAGAGTGAGCCATTGGTTAAGGATGGCTGTGATTTTTAAATAAAAATTCATACAAACCCAGATGGCCCAAAAAAAAAAAAAAAAAAGAAAAGAAAAAGAGAAACGTGGGTTGTTCATTTGCATTGCAAAATTGCAAAATACATTAAAGGATTTACTTTAACAACAATTTCTCTCATGCACCTAAGATATGCTTTAAATGACCAAAAATGATTGTCATTTTGTTTTCCAATAGCATAGATTGTATAAAGCTTGGTTTTCCTGTGTGATGATAGTGAGGGAAATGCACCACCTGACAATAAGAAACATACTGAAAGCTTTCTGCCCATGTGCAGACCCGATGAAGTTATCGTACATGTGAGCTCTCCATCTCTTTTATGTGTATGATTGTAGTCGCAGCAATGGACTATGGTTTTTTAAAAATGTTGAGGATAATACTATACTTTCAGAAGCGATGAACCCTACTTTTCAGATGAAAACCTGTAATAAAAACATAGGAGTAGAGGACTTGAAGAAGCAGAAGAGTTTACTGTCATAGAATCGCAGGATTGGAAAGGAACCCAGAGGTCATCAAGTACTCCCATCTCTTTCTGCAGATGAGGACATTGAGGCTTCCAGAGGTGAGAGACTTGTCCAAGGTTACCCAGCTTACCAGTGGCACAGTAGGGGCTCAGATTTCCTGTCCAATGCTCTTTCTTCTACCCATGGGTCCTAGTAAGGGTTGGATTTGACTTAAGTTTTTTTTTATATATTATTTTTATTTTTAAAGAAGCTTTAGGTTACATAAAAAATATAGGGAATTCCCATATATCCCACTGTCTCCCCTCCCACACTTTCCCACATTAACATCTTTCATTAGTGTGGTACATTTGTTACAATTGATGAACACATATTGAAGCATTCTATTAGCCAAGTACTATAATTTACATTATAGTTTACACTTTGCCCTGCACAATTTTATAGGTTTTACAAAATTTATAAAGACCTGTATCCATCATTGCAATGTCATGCAGGGCAATTCCAATGTCCCAGAAATGCTCCGTGCTATACCTATTCTTACCTCTCCTTCCCCTCAGAAGCTCTGGTGACCACTGCCTTTTTATCAATGATACAAGGTCTCACATTGCTAGAATAATGGTTGCTTTAGTCCATACTTGCTTTCTACTCTTACGTTTGTTCATTCCTCAATCTTGAGGATTTTGGAATCCTCAAGAGGGGCAATGCCCACCCTGTCTCTGACTGAGAGAGGGCTTAGATCCCATGGGACAGATGGATGGAACTGTATTGCTTGCAGTTGCAGGCACTCTCCACTTCCTGGAATGGGCATTGCCCCTCATCCTTGTTAGTTGTCCTGGGTGAGCCTAATGAACTGGAGAGTAGGTGTTGCAACTCGGCTGAGATTCAGGGATCAACTGGCATATGAACAGACTGAAGATTTTAGTCTATGGGACATATATTTAATGGGTATAGTGCTAATTATAGACTCAAATAAAAGGGGCAGAAGAGCCATGTGTAGTAAAATTATAAATGAGCCTAACTCTGTTACATTGGGGAGCATATGTTCCAAAGTAAGGTCCATTGACAGGGTGCCAAATTCCTGAGATTGCCCTGACTGAAGTGTCTGGATGTCTCTAGAGCCCTCAGGAGCCCTGCCATTTGAGACACTGTTTACTGTGGCAGTTGATGAGATCTTGCTGAGTCACGCATAAGTGAAATTTCTGGAATAACCTCTGCTCACTTTGAAGTCTCTTAGTCATAAAAACTCATTTATATTTAATAATCTCCCTTTCCGCCAAGGTCTTTTCCCAGATTCATTGCTATTCAGTGCTTGGTAATAATCCCTCAGTGCCAGGGAGGCTCATTCCTGGAAGTCATATCCCATGTTGGCGGGGAAGGTAGTGAGTTTATATGCTGAGTTTGGCTTAGAGAGAGGCCACATTTGAGCAACAAGGAGGTTTTCAGGAGGTAACTCTTAGGCAATATGTAATACTGGGTTAAGTTTTGATTTCACTAGAAAAGGTTCATAAGTATTATACAGCTATCAATATCAAAGGCCTGGCATAATGGTCTGTCCTCCTTTGCTAAGCACTGCCCATGTGCTTAGTGGATTCTTGCTGTTCTATTAAAGAATGTAGCAGGACTTCCCAGGGTGGGAATTCAATATTCTTTTGATTATTGTGTGGGACTCCACCCACTGAAACAGTACTCCATTCTGTTTTTTAATCTGCTCCAGCATCTTGGCAGTACATGCTATGGGAGATGCTCTACATATTTTGTAGAGCATCATCATGATGCAATGGGAAACAGGAGGCAAACAGAAAGAGTTCTGTTTGCATGGTTCAAATACATGGTTCTCCACTTGTTAGCTGGTATCTTAGTTTGCCACGGATGCAAACTGGTGGCTTAAAACAACAGTTCTGAAGGATAGAAATCTGAAATCAAGGCATCAGCAGGGTCATGCTTCCTCTGAAGTCTGTAGGGAAGGATATGTTCCATACATCTCTACTGACTTTTGGAGGTAGCTTGCT
Organism: Dasypus novemcinctus; assembly: GCF_030445035.2. NCBI lineage: Eukaryota > Metazoa > Chordata > Mammalia > Cingulata > Dasypodidae > Dasypus > Dasypus novemcinctus. The sequence goes on along the minus strand of NC_080673.1, from coordinate 150,427,865 downwards.
GGCACTCCATGGCATTGTCTGCCTCAGTCATTACATATTGTTCTCCCGTGACTCTCTGTGTCTAATTTCTCCTTTCTTATAAGGATACCAGTCATATTGGATTAGGGGACACCTTAATCCAGTTGGACCTTATCTTAACTAATAACATCTTCAAAGAATCTATTTCCAAATTCACAGAATCTGGGGTTAGGACTTGAGCATGTCTTTTTGGAGGATGCAATTCAACCCATAACACTGGGTGATGTAGGGCAAATTAACTTTTCTGTTCCTTCCTTTATAAAAGTAGGAAGGACAGAAGCTACTATGAAAGGTATAGTCTAAGGATTAAGTTCAGTAACATCCCTAAAAGCAGGATACCAGGTACATGGATGATTTTTTGAATAGATGAATTGAGTGATTGGAAGTATCTGTCTAATTTTCCTTGTACTTTTTAATTTAGTCCTCTCAAAAACTTTGTGAGGTAGGAACTATTATAAGCCCATTTTATAGATGTTGAAACAGAGGCTTAAAATACAGTCTAAGAAAAGTTAAATAATTTGCCTGAAGTTGGAGCTGGAGTCAAGGTGATGATCAAAAGAACTGCTCTAAAGTAGCACTCACATTTTTCTTGAGAGCAATTTTGTTATATCTGATACTAATCATGCGGATGTGTGGGCAGTGATCTGATAAGGGAACATGAACTGAATCATTAAGCCTCTACTTTATGGTCTTCACTTTCTGGTTGATGAAATTGACTTAGGGTGAGAAAATTCCACCAAGAACTTCAATATGGGAAAAATAAAAATAAAAAAGGGACAGATCCTTCTAAGTAGCTCTGCAAAGGTCAATAGGATTAGTATACCCTTTGAACATAGTTATTTTCGCTGAAATATAAAAACGGTGTGGGGGAAACGTCACAGACTACTTGTGTAATAGAAATATAATGTATTTGCCCTTTCTCTCTTCCTGTGCAGTGAAGGTGTGATTACAAGAAGCAAGTTGGTAGAATAAATGGTTACACCACAAAGTGGTGTTCTCTGGAAATGGGTTGATTTTTCTCTAAATGTTATTTTACATTCTTGGAACCATCAAAATCATCACCTCAAGGTGCCTTGAAAAGAATGAATAGGTAATGGGCAGCTAAAATTGATGGATTGGAAGCCTGAAGAAAATGTGTCCTTTTGGGGACATTTACAATTGCCTCCCAAGTTCTGTATAATTTAAACAAACTACCTCTAACTCACTTTATAGGTCAAACTTAATTTTTAACCTCCTGTGAAATGAAAATTAACCTTGAGGTAAATTCACAGAATTTCCCAAGTAGAAATTAGAGTCTTAGCAGATATTAATAATTATTCCCAGAAAAAAAAGGTTATGTGGTTAAAAAGTTTTGAAGTCACCAGGTTCGACAGAGTTTCATAGATTTCTCTACTACAGGACTTCTCAGAGCCTCTAGGGTGCTAATGAGGACTATGTGCTTTACAAAGGCCAGCATAATATGCAAATAGCATTAATCTTATTTGACCATGTGAAAACCTCACATGCTTTCTTTTTTTCATGAACACTTTTTAAAAATCTTGTAGGATTGGTATCCTCTGGGTTATATTTTGGGAAATGTTGATCTTCTCCAACCCTTCTCATTTTATAGTTTAGGGAATTGAGTTTCACAATAAAGTTTATGCACTTTATATTCAGTATCTTATTTTTGTGTCCACCTAAGAGGAGTGATTGTAAAGTAACACAATTATAATTGATGAGCATAGACATTTTTCTTGGAGATTTCAAAATGGAACCCTTGGGTATGTTTACCTTGAGTACTTTGATGATGGTGCCTTTGTTCAAAACCATTTCGGAGGTTCTCTTTTGCATATTGCTTGATTCAGGTTACCAGACCTGCCATCCAAGACAATCAGCCTCAGGACATCAGAGAAACAATTGACTGGTACTCTTGAGTAGAAAGAGCCCTGGATTATGGCATCAACGAGACTTTTGTTCTTTTAGTCTCGACTTGACCACTAACAAATTAAATGACTTTATGTTTTAAACTTTCAGAGCTCCAGTTTCTTACAACTTGACTTGGTCACTAGAATGACTACCTCATGGGGATCTTCTTTTGACTAAATGAGATAATTAATGCTCACAGTCATGCTTTATAGGAGAGTAGTTAACTGTGTAGGCTCTGGAAGTTGACTGCTTGAATTCAATTCTCAGTTCTGCTGTTACTAGTTTTTTGAACTTGAGAAAATTATTTGATTCAGTTTCATCATTTGTAGAATGGGAATGTAACAGTATTTACCTTCTTGGGTTGTGTGGATTAATTAAATAATATATGTAAAATGCTTAGCACAGTGGCCGGCATAGAGTAAGTGTCCTGTAACTGCTAGATGCTACTACTCTAACCTGTAAAGTTTTAGACCGAATTTAAAGTGGCTCCCTTTCAAGGGAAATCTTGATTTTATTAGGGTTGAATATGTAGTAAAGCAAGGAAAGGAAGATAATTAGGAGGACTAGATTTAAGAATGATATCTTGTTTTGGGTAAAAACAGTTTCATATCATGTTATATATTTTGACAAACCTGGGTTAGATTGATTAATCCAGTTCATTATCCAGTTCTGTGTAACAATATTACCATACACATAGAGACTAAAACAGCATATCAGTATTACCTTACAGTTTCTGTGGGTCAGGAGTCCAAGCATGGTTTAGTTGGAAAGTGTCAGTTGGGGCTGGAGTCTCATCTGAATGCTTGACAGGGGAAGGATTTTCTTCTAACCTCAAATGGTTGTTGGCAACATTGAATTCTATTCAGGCTGTTGGACTGAGGGCTTCAGTGTCTTGCTGTCTGTTGGTCAGAGGCCACCCTCAGCTCCTTGCCATATAGCCCTTCCCAACCTGGCTGTTTGGTTCCTCCATGCCAGCAAGGGAGAGGGAGTCTACCAGGAAGACAGGCTGCCATCTTATGTAATGTAATCACACACATGTAATCATGTACGTCCCATCACTGTTGCCATTTTGAATTGGCTAGAAGCAGATCACAGGTCCTGTTCATACTCAAGGGAAAAGGATCACACAAGGACACAGATAGCAGGAGGTGGGGGTCGTGGGGTCAACCTAGAGTCTGCCTGCCACAGATTATTTTTAAAAAAACACCCAACTTAAAAGGCTGAAGATTTTAACAGAATGTGCCCCCAAAACCAATTTTATTTTATTTTATTTTTTCAAAACCAATTTTGAAAGATGACATTTTTTGGAAAAAAAGTAGCATGGTTGGAAGATATGTAGTTTACTAAGATGACCCCTTTGAAGATACAGTGCTCATTTCAACCAGAATTAATATCTTACCAAGCTGTTAGAGCCCAGTTTGGGTATTCCATGGTCAAATTTTATCTATTTCCAAAGTAAAAGAATGTTTTTATAATCCCCACTCTTTCATGGTACTTTATGTAACTGCTTGCGGTTCTACCTTTTATGGAATTTTCCCTAAAGGCCTATCCCAGCCAATGAATATATTGAATAAAGGTTGCTTTTATTATGCAGCAAATCTTAGACATGGCCTCTCATTACCTAAACAGATCTGAAAAGATAAACCTGCCTTTACCTAATTTTCTGTGATTCTGTATGTTCAGGTTTCTGAATTCACCACACATTAGCTCAAATATTTGGTTTTCTTCAGTTCTGTAGGCCTGTGAGAGTTTGTGCTAAATAGGTCCGATGGCCTTTATTATAATTAAATACAATTACCAAGCATTTTATCTATCTCTCTATCTCTCTTTCTCCCCTTCCCTGCCCCCGCCCCAGTTCTGTTCTCTGTGTCCATTTGCTGCGTGTTCTTTTTGTCCGCTTCCGTTGTTGTCAGCGGTACAGGAATCTGTGTTTCTTTTTGTTGCGTCATCTTGTTGTGTCAGCTCTCCGTGTGTGTGGCACTATTCCTGGGCAGGCTGCATTTTCTTTTGCGCTGGGCGGCTCTCCTTACGGGGCGTACTCCTTGTGCGTGGGGCTCCTCTATGCATGGGACACCCTTGCATGGCGGGGCACTCCTTGAGTGCATCAGCACTGCATGTGGGCCAGCTCCATGTGGGTCAAGGAGGCCTGGGGTTTGAACCACGGACCTCCCATGTGATAGATGGACGCCCTATCCACTGGGCCAAGTCCACTTCCCAAGCATTTTGTATTGAACCTCATAACATGGAGGAAATGTTATAAAGAACTATGTCATGCTTTCCCTACATCATAATCACCTTGACGAGCATGACACACACAGGTGCACAAAGACATTGAAACTTGATAAATACCTCTCCAAAAACAGACTTTGGGCATAAAGATCATATCAACTTTGGAATATAAAGAAACTATAAACCGAGCAAACACTAGGTGTGAAAATCTCTCCATTTACTCTGGTGCAGACAGACTTTATGTCTGAACGAAGGTATATAAAGTTACAGTCAATCAGATGACAAATGGAAGTGAGCAGGAAGGGTCTTGCTTAGTTTCTGCTCCATAGAAAGAGCAGCAAGACAATAATAAATGCATTTGGATGCTGTGATAGCTCCCTGGAAGAAAATCTTCTGGGAAGATTTTTCAAAACTCTGATCCATTCATTCCCCAGGATTTGCCAGTCAGGTTATTGATTCATTATTTTCACTTCATTTGAAGCATTATTCATCTATGACTGTCTGTTTGTGGTTGGGTTCTACTGAGAATAAAATCAGCAAAATGTTCCTACTTTTATTTCAATTTTCTTTGGATGTTCCCCATAGTATCAACAGAACCTGGAGCGTTTTTGTTATAAGCAGATATATACTTGTTATATTGAAAGCTGAAATATTCATCTCTGAAACTTTGGATTAGGGTAGAGCATGCTGGCTGTGTAAATAAATTTATATGTAGACTCAAATTTTTTATAAATATTCTCATTTTGGCACATTAATATTCTTAGTCTTTTACTTTAAAAATATTGTGTTGCTAGAATGGATCAGCTCAAGATCCAAAAAGAGAAAAGTTGTAACATTACCTGTAACAACAACTTTAAACAACAAAATATTTCATCCTAACATTAGATATTATACCTAGGTCTGCCTTAACTTGCTATTGACCTTGGATGAATTACTTAATCCCAGCCTTGAATATTATTCAAAGGGCTTTTGTGATCTAGAATCCTAAAACTCCAAGGGAGATAGAGGGGTTGGTAACCTTTAACAAACGCATGCCAAATTTCTGACCTCTGAACTTCTGGCATTTTCAAGGACTAGTCTGAGGTCATGTTGTATTTACTCCTGGAAGCAGTGGTGAGAGAGGAAATACCGGGAAGGTAAGAGGTTAAATAGTGAGTCCCAAACTGCCAACGGAAAGTATTACTGATAAATTCAGCCACATTTATCGAGCATTTTCAAGTGCAAGGCACAGCACCAGATACTGCAGAAAGTGCAAAGAAGATTAAGACATAGTCCCTGTTTTGAACGAGCTTACAAGGTAGAAGAAAAGTAAGAGTCGATAAATAGATAAAATAACCCAAGACAAGGCAGGATGTGATTATTGCCATAAGGAAGAATCAGACCAAGTGTTATGAGAGTGTACATGGAATGATCATGTCTAGTTTAGAGAATATGGGCCAAGGAAGAGTTTCATTAAAATATGACATTTGAAATGGACCTTAAAGGATGGAGAGGAGTTTGCCTGATGAAAATGGAGGAACAAGAGCTCTACATAGAGGGAGCTGCATAAGCAATGGCTGGAGAAAGAAAAACATGGACTTTGAGCAGAAGACAGGCTAGTGCCATTTGGGCAATGGTGCAATTGTGTCGAAAAAAGAGGCAATGGGTCCATGACTTTATCAACAACAAAATTACAAAAGCCCAGATAGGTTCTATGATTGGGAAGTCATTCTGGTTTTGCAGCATGCTGGCTTTCTGAGACAACATATTTTCATCTTTATGCCAGTAGAATGCATTTTAAGTATACATCTGTCATTCTAACAATATCTTGTCTTTTGCACAGACCCAGTGTAGTCCTACAACCTTTTTCCATGTAATGTAATGCTAACAGCATTAGGGAAATGTCTAGAATTTTCATTATTCAACAACATCAGAGCCATCCAACATTAATTTTGTCAGGAGCATTACAAATTCTTCAAGACTTCTGTGTGGAGAAAATCACTCTCTTTTTAATATATCCTCTAGAACATGAAAATGGTTTAGTTCTCAGATGTTCCAAACCTGGCTGAAAAGTGCAGGCCCTCTTTTACATGGTTTTTGCTTTTAAGTATCCTTTAAATATTTGTCTTGCCTTTTTGGAGCAACTTTTTAATTTTTTAAAACTATTTTTTTTTAAGCATAACTTGTCCCCTGCTCCCACCCTGCTTTTTGCTTCCTTATACTTTACCCGCCTGTTCTTCATAACCTGTCTGTATTATGGCCCTTCTCGGCAGCAGCTTATGCTGCTGCCTCCCTCCGCCCCTCCTCCCAGCCACTGTTATCTTCCCCCTCCCAGCCCTTGCTGTTCTCCCCGCCTCATTCCAACCGCCCTCATCCCGCATCCGCCCCGGCACAACCTCTGAAACCACCTCCTCTGCCATCAACTGCTTACGGCCTAAACCGCAGGTCCGCCCTTGCCTCTGCAGCCAATCCTCAGCTGCCCCGCGGACCTGCCCCTCCCACAACCTCCCCGCCTCCACGAGGCTATAAAACCCCATGTACTTCCTTAAATAAATCAGACCTGCGCATAGACCTCGTCTCCGTGGTTTCTTCCACCTAACCGCGCGTCCCCACCAAGCCTTGAGCCGCCCGCTGCCGTCCCGGTCCGGCCGTGAGCTCGGCCGGACCCCCGGCAGTGACCCGCCCGCGGTACCGCAGCGGCGGCCACAATAACTGAATTCCATGCCAGCTACCTGTGTTAGCAAAGATCACATAATGATGTGTAAAGAGTAAGCTGCTCTTGCTCAATTTCCCTCATCAATTGCAGGCATGACTCTCCTGAATTATTTAAACTCCTGTCACCCTGGGGTGAGCCCAACAATGCCTCAGTATTCATAAAGAAGTCTCTCCAAGCTCCCCTTAAGGCATCATACTCAGCGGTGATGAATGAAATGAGGTGGTAGTGGCAGTTGTAGGATGAAAATAAACAGAAGTCCTGAGGCACCTGGGAGATCTGGACTTTTCCATAACCTATGTCCATTGGTATCTAATTTCAAAGCACTTTTTATTCAAGAGGCCAGTCAACTAGGGAGCAAAGCAAAAGTATAATGATAACACAAGATCACACACCTAAGTGGTGGAGCTGAGCTATGCAACTGTTTTTTTCTAAGTGTATTATTTCTAAGTGTTTTGTGAGTGCAGAATATTCAATTGTGTCAGTAGAGCTGGGGATGGCAAGCATGGAGAGAATTTCTGATCAGGGCTGTGCTCTCTGGTGTAGGGGATGCTGTAAGACCCTGTCCAGGTCCTGCTTGAGGACGGAGACTTGGAGACTTGCATTGCCCTGCTCCTGTTGGCTGCTGATGACTTCTTGGCAGAATCCTTCTCTGGACATTGCCTCAGCAGAAGAGAGTGCCTCACTCAAAGTCACACCCTTTCCCCAGGGCAGGTATGCTGGTCCAAGACTACATTAATTTTTTAAGCAAATTTTTAAATTGTCTTTTTAAAAAAATGATACATAGATCACAAAAAATGTTACATTAAAAAATATAAGAGGTTCCCATATACCCCAATCCTTACCCCCTTCCCCACACACTCCTCCCACATCAACAATCTCTTTCATCATTGTGGCACATTCATTGCATTTGGGGGGTACATTTGGGAGCACTGCTGCACCACATGGATAATAGTTTACATTGTAGTTTACACTCTCCCTCAGTCCATTCAGTGGGTTATGGCAGGATATATAATGTCCTGCATCTGTCCCTGTAATATCATTCAGAACAACTCCAAGTCCTGAAAATGTCCTCATATCATACCTCTTCTTCCCTCTCCCTGCCCTCAGCAACTCCCGTGGCCACTTTTTCCACTCAATTACACAATTTTTCCATTGCTAGAGTCACAATAGTTCTATAATAGAATATCAGTAAGTCCACTCTAATCCATCCTGATGACCCTGGGATGATTATGTCCACTCCACCTCTAAATCAAGAGGGGGCTTATGGGAAACGGACTTGGCCCAGTGGTTAGGGCATCCGTCTACCACATGGGAGGTCCGCGGTTCAAACCCCGGGCCTCCTTGACCCGTGTGGAGCTGGCCCATGCGCAGTGCTGATGTGCACAAGGAGTGCCGTGCCACTCAGGGGTGTCCCCCGCGTAGGGGAGCCCCACGTGCAAGGAGTGCGCCCCGTAAGGAGAGCCACTCAGCGTGAAAGTGTGCAGCCTGCCCAGGAATGGCGCTGCCCACACTTCCCGTGCTGCTGACGACAACAGAAGACGCACCAAATAGACACAGAGAACAGACAACCGGGGGAGGGGGGTAATTAAATAAATAAATAAATCTTTAAATCAAGAGGGGGCTTAGATCCCACCTGGCTGATGGATGGGATTCTCCTGCTTGCAGTTGTAGACTCTCTTGGTTCTTTGGTGTGGTGGTTGACCATCCTCACCTCCCTGTTAGCTGATCTGGGTAAGTCCAGTGAACTGGAGAGTAAGTGCTGCATCTCTGCTGAGGCTCAGGACCCAGCTGGCCCATGGATAGTCTAGAAATTCAAGTCTCCTGAGCCTACACCAATCCCAGTCCCAACCATAGGTTCAATAAAAGTGACAGAAGAGGCACGTGTAGAGAGGTCACATCTGAGTCCAACTCCATCACACTCAGGAGCACAAATTCCAAAGTGGGCCCACTGCCAAGGCACTGAACTCCAGAGCCATCTGCCATGACCATAGCCCTCAGGAGCACCAGTACCTGGGATTGTATCTACTTCGGCTGCCTCTAGGATCCTGCTGAGACGTGTGTAAGTGCGACCCCTCTGCTGATCTCCTGACTCACCTGACTCATTTTGAAGTCTCTTAGCCATATAAACTCATTTGTTTTTACCATTTCCCCCTTTTATTCAAGGTCTTTTTCTAGTTGCATCACCAGCTGGTGCTTGGTAGTAATTCCTTGGCGCCAGGGAGGCTCATCATTTGGAGTCATGTCAAAATTAAAAGTTAAAAAAAAAAGATGTAGACACTGAGGAAGGAATGGAAGAGATTGCCTTGCCACTGTACATACAGGGCAATATCTATTACAATGATGAAAGACAAAAAGTCAAAAACAAAGTTTTATGTTATTTTTCATTTTTTAATACCCCAATTTTTTACTTTATTTTAGTGTTTCTAAATTATTATGTATTCTATTTCTAATATTTAAACCTATCATTACTATTTCATTTTCCTACTAATTGAATTTGGCAACATATTAGGCTTCAATTTTGAAGAAGTTTTGGATCCCAGAGGGGTTCAACTATGTCAGGGGAGGAGCACTGATGTGGGGTGTCATTGATGGGGGATGCATGGGTGGGAGGGAGTTCTCCAGGTCATGCATATAGGATATTTAAATATGTTCAGATATTCATTGGTTATTGTCATAGTAGGTAGACTTACACACGACGACTGAGGGAGTGCTGAGTTCCTAGCCGGGGGAGTTCTGTCGCATTCCCCAATGGAATAGCAACAATCCCCCAAGTGCAAGGGCAAAGACCAGTGAAGAAGGATGGTCCAATGATGGGTCCTTGATACTGATGACTATGCTTATGAGCCTGTGTGCCTGAAATTTCAACTAGGCCTAGAGCTGCAGGGTGCAGAATTACCCCCCTGAGAGCCTCCATGTTGCTCAAACCTGGCCACTTCCTAAGCCAAACTCAGCATGTAAATGCATTACACCTGACTATGTTTTTGAAAGCTCCAGTGATCAGAGGCCCTCAGCAGGGAGGGGTGGACTTACACATCAAACTCACTTGGGGAGTTGCTGCTTCTGCCTCTGTTGTCTCCTCACTGGAAGAATTCCCAGGGAGCGGGTATAGGTCAGTGGCTGAGCACCTTCATGTACTATGTTCAGGGCCCATTCCTCAGTATGTCCTTTAAAAAAGGAAAAAAAGGCACTGACTAGTCGGAAGGTACACTGACTAGTCGGAAGGTACCCTGACTAGTAGGAAGGTTGCTTGCTGGAACGATAGAAAAGTTGCCTGCTCTGCTGGCTTTAACCATTCAGTTGCTGGATCACAGGATGACAGAGGAAGGGGCTACCTTGGTAAGGAGCATTCAGGAGAGGTTGGGATGTCAGTAGACTTTGCTGTCTCCTGCCTGGGAAGCTTGTACCACACAAACTCCCCACGCGCAGCAAACGGAGACACATCACAACTGGTGGGAGACGGGCATTTTGAAAAAGCTCTTCAGGTGTTTGTGGCATCTGCCTCCCTGAACTGGTAGAGTGATAAAACATTATTTGCAGGGGCGGATGTGCATGTGGGTGGATGTGTTGTGGGGAGGGGGTAAGAGAAAGGGGGGAGCAGGGTTGGGGAAGCGGAAAGGAGCCTTCCTCCTCTCTGCAGGTGGGTTGGTCTAGCCAGAGACTGTGGATATGGTATGGAATAGGCAAACTGTGGGGATCTGATGTGTGGTGGGTCAAGGTTCTTAAGCCAAACAGCGGTCTTGAAAAAGTTCCCAGAGCAGATGGGGCTCAAGCAGGTGAGAAGACAAGCTCCCACATGGGAAGCTGGGGTTTGGTTCTTTGTGCCCCCTAAAGAAAAATAAGCAGACAATGAGCAAACAATGAGAAAATAAACAAAAAAATACAAAAAACAAAGAGCAAACAGATGAGGGAGCCATCTCAGGGGGAATAAAACTTCTCCATTTCTACCTGCCACATTAAGCCCTATGGTAGGTTTCTTGGAAATAGGTGTCTCAACCCATCTTACTGACATTTTGGGCCAGCTAATTCTTTATTGTGTCACAGGCATTGTAGGATGATGTTTAACAGAATCCCTGGCCTCTACCCAAAATATGTCAAAAGAATCCCTGCACTTGGGACAATCAAAAATGTATCCAGACATTGTCAAATGTCCCCTGGGGGTATGGTGTCAAATAGATCCTGGCTTTAGAAGCACTACTTCAGCCGGGCCCTAAGCCTCGTTGATGCCTTCTTGTACCAACAAACAGCATTTTATTTTTTGCAAAGTTAAAAACATGTCTGCTTTTAACATGCAATAATGTCAGGACGTTTAATAATAGTCTTATTTATTATTGAATATACATGACACTAAATTTCCACATACAGATGCTTGACATAGTTCTATATTTATATAGTAAGAAGTCTTAGGTGTTTCCAAGGTAAATGTTAATAATGGAGTCCACACTGAACCATTTGCAGATATTAAATGCAGAAAATTTCACATGGGCATCCTTCAAAGAACATTGCTAATTTGGTGTCAGTTTGCCCCATGCCTTATCCTGTTCTTGGTCAGGTTTCTCTTACCTCCTCCAAAACAATGTTGGGAAATGCAAAATAATTTAACCTAAACAAAACATAATGAAGGAAACGGAAGCAACTGGGAAAATAAGAATAATTGCACCACACACACCACAGTTTTTGGATTCTCTGGTACTTTCAATTATCCCTGCCTCGGAGATTCTTCTCTAACAGGGAGGGTGTTTGCTGGTCTTTGGAGAGGCACAGAGTCGCTTAGAGAGAACAGAAAGTCTTTTGTATCCAAGAAACAAATAGTACTTAACCTCTCAGCATTTAATAGCTGCAGCAAGGGGAAGGTAACCAGAGAAAGCTGAGAAAAATATTGTTGGACTTGCCTGTGAAAGCTCAATTATCAAGGCTGTTTTGCTTACAGAAAAAGGCACTAATTGTTTCCTGAGCAATGCTACTTTTCTTTCTTTCACTGTTTCTCTTCATTGCCTTTTCATTTATTATTTTTTTCATTTAAAATTTTTTTGCAGTATATCATTCATACATGAGCATACATAAACAATAAGTGTGTAATAAAAGTTGTGAACTTACAAAACAAACATGCATTTCATCATACGGGGCTCCCATACATCACCCCAGCACCAAACCTTGCATTGTTGTGAAATATTTGTTACAAACTATGAAAGAGCATCATCAAAATACTAGTACTTACTATAGCCAATATCTTACATTTGGTGTATTTTCCCCCAACTCACCCGATTATTAACATCCTGTATTAATTCAGTTCATGAGAGAACGTTCTCATATTTGTTATGTCTTTTATTTGTACCTATTTCTTGTTGCGCCTTCCCTTTATTGACCAAGTACCTATGTGTGTGTACAGAACACAGAAATACACACAAAGTGCAATATTGCTGGACCTGCACTTCCTCTGAAAACCTATGAGAATGGGTGGGAACTCAGCCTTTATCCAAGTTCTCTCTGCTCAGGATAAGCTCTGCCTTATCAAATATATTTCTGTCTATATATTGCTTACTTATAATATTTTAATTACAAAAGAGCAGGACTTGAAAAATATCTTTTAAAAATTGTAAAATAACATTTTCTGTAGGGTTTGTTTATTTCCATTATGAGAATATTGTATATTTACTTTAGAAAAAATTGAATTTAAATAAAACAAATTGGAAAGGGGAAAGGGAAGAAGGGAGGGAGAAAGAGAGACTGTGAGGGTGACAGGAGCCCATGTATATTTTACCATCCAAAGGTAGCAACCAATAGACTTCTCTGATCAACATTATATAGTACCCAGTATAATGTTTTACAATTGATAGAACATTATACTCCATGCAATCCCAGCACTCAAGACAGCCTGGCACAAAGTAGAACTTTATAAATATCTCTTGAATGTTAAAATGTTTTTATTTTATCTTATTTCACTCAAGATGTGATGGTGCTTGAAGAAAATTGGTTAGCAAAGAGTGGAAACATGTAGGATCATAGAATGATGTAAGCAAGTTTTGAGCTAATTCCTTCATTTTGTAGAGGAGGGACATCAAACTGGGAGTGTTTAGGAACTTGCCTAAGGTTGGACAGTGGTAGAGTCAGGAGACAATCATTGCTCTTTGAATCCTAGGCCTGCACTTTTATAATCAATCCTTTAAAATGTAAAATCCTTCTAATTGAGATTTCTCAGACAAACCCAACAATATTTGTTTTTAAAAATATCAGTGTTCTCAGTTTAACCTTTCAGGGAAGCCAAAATTTATCTTTGAATTATTATTTTTCTTTCTCATTGGTTTTAGCCCTGACAGTACATCAGTTTTTGTTTTTTGTTTCCAAAATTCCGTAGTCCAGGGCCCCATATGGATTTACTGAGTCAAAATGTCCAGGACCTACACACTGATATTTTAAAAAATACTTCACGGTTGATCCTGACATTCTGTGATGTCAGAATCCCTTGCTCGGGATGGTATACTTTTCTTCCAGGACAGGATTTCCAGGGTTCATTTCCCACTGAACTGAATTTGAGGCTCTTATTCTTTGTGAAGGTGTTATACTATTATAAAACATTTCCATGATTTTTTACCAGGCTGGTAAATTATTAGTATTAGGGATTTCCATTTTTAAATGGGAACTTATATTGACTTTTTGTTCACTTCCAAAATCTTTTCTCCTTTCTTTCATCATAAGATAATTTTCTGCTGCTTCATTTGGATGCTCAGGAAAAGCCACATTTCCCAGCCTCCTTTGCTGCAAGGTTTGGCCTTGTGACTTGGTTCTGGCCATTGGGATGTAAAATGTGAGGGGATGTGAGGGGGAGTAATATCTGTAAATCTGACTGTGCCTTTGAAAGAAAAGGAGCTTATCCTCCCTTCCTACGGGAAAACCACCATACCATCTCAGATCTAGATTTTTACATGAGAGAGAAATAAACTTCTATCCTGTTTAAGCCCCCCTAGTTTTGTCCTTTATGATGGCAGTTCTGGAGCACACAGCTGGATTACATTTTTTGGTCTTCTCTGCAATTAGGTGTCATCACATGACTATGTGTTTGATTACTTTCTTTAGATCATTATGCCTTCCAGTCTTTTTACTCTCCTTCACATTGTTTGCCATTTTAGCTTCTGTTCCTGTTTTTAATTTTCCTACTCAGACTATCTTTCTTTGGAGCCTGCCAGAATTAGTGCTCTCAAATTCTATCTCTCTGCCTCCTCTGAATTGAGAAACTATCCCCCTACCCTGCCTTCTTTCACCCTATAACAAAATTCCAATGTGTCAGACATTAATCTTGTAAGTTGCATTTAGAGAGAAACCATTGACTCAGAAATGTAAGGTCACACTAATGTGCTTGCTTTCTGCTTCAAATTAATTTGTTCACTGTTCCTTTCTGTAATATTGTTTGTATATACTTCTTTTTTCCAGTTTGTCTTGAGTTGCATGCCACATTTTTGGCCTTGAGAAAAGTATGCCTGAAAGAGCATAGAAATACCTTTTACAATATTCTGTTTTTTTTTTTGACAGCATAATACCATCTGCAATCTTTGTTTCTCTGTTCTTCAGTTGTCCTTAGAGTAGGAAAATTTGTGTATTTCTAACTTGGGTGTCCTTTTCCCTTGTCAGATCTGATTATATCATGTGTTGGTGGAATGAAACTAAAATACATGGCAAATCAATGAGTGCTCATTAATAGAATGGTAAGTGCAAAACTTGAAGCACGGGCGTCATTTCTAGAGGCTCATTTCTTTGCAAAATAAAAGAGCAACTGTGTCCAATGATATCCACATTAATGCCTAAAGTATAATATTTTATTATTTTTTAAACTTTATTTTTAAAGAAGTTTTAGATTACAGAAAAGTTACATAGAAAATATAGGGGATTCCCATATCAATATACCCTATTCCACTCTGAAATACAATTATGAATGTCAAATGTTCATAAACATGGCTTTCAAAATACACTTCACCTATAAAAGCTAAATTTTGTTTGAGTGTAGATCTATTTGTTGCTATCAAAAGAAATCTCAACGCTTTATTGTAACTCACCTTAAACTGACCACCACTTATGTTTCCAGTTAACTCCCATTTTATTTTCTACTTTTCTAGTCAAATTTGATGATTATACTACCTGTCTTAGTTTGGGTATCTTAGCTTCTGTAACCAGTGTACCCAAAACTGCATCATGTTTCAAACACAATAGGATTTTATTTATTTCTCACTTAACAGTCCAAGGTGGATGATCCTGGTGGACAGGAAAGTGCTCCTGCATGAGATTATTCAGAGAACAAACTAGTGAAGGATCCAACATCTTCATCACACATCTTCCAGAATTGCCCTGACCATCTCTATTCTAGGCAGCTGGAAGATTAAAAGGGGATGGAGATGCCCATGAAAGGGGTGTCTATGGGGCAGGCCACTCAGGGGAACTCACCACTTCCCCCCATATTCCACTAGCTAGAATTTTCCATGAAATGGCTGCAGTAACCTGTTTACATGGGTTTTTCTTAAAAGTTGTTAGTTTGTGTGGCATGCCTTTCTGTGACTCTGTCCTTTTGCTCACATAACTTTTTTAGCCTATCAAAAGTCTTATTTAGTATGACAGTTTGAAGTTCTTTTATAAATCCACCAAAATTATGTTCCTAAACTAATTTATTCCTGGGGGTGGGTTACCCTTTGATTGCATTAAATTGGTTAAGGGTCCTTGGATTAGATTACTTGATAAGATTGATTTAGGACTTTTGATTGGACTATGTTAATGAAGCATGAGCCACATGCTTTACCCTCTTTCTGGGTCTGATATAAATGGAGACACATAGAAAAACAGAGGAAAAGGAAACTACCATTTTTGATCTTGCCATGTGAGAGAGGAATCCAGGTTTCTCTACAGTTGCAGAAAGGCAGAGAAGCTCTGAGAGATTGAGAGAGGTGGCCTGGAAGAGACAAGCCCTTTACTTGATGGCCCACAGCTGAGCTCCAGGAGACAGTAGATTCTGGAGGGAAAGGCAGAGACCTCAGCAGAGATCAGTGGTCATCCTGCTTTACCACATGGCAGCTGACTGTGATGAGAAAGCATGGTGCCTTGATTTGGACACTTTATGACTTTGGCACTGTAAGCTTTTACTTCACATAAATCCCCTTTATAAAAGCCAACCTATTTCTGCTACTATGCATTGGCAGGCCCGTGGCAAACTAAGACGTTTAGTTTCCAAGATACAGGTCAAAACTGACCTCCTTGTTTCAGGTCTTTATCTGCAAAAACTTGTTCTTTCTGTTGCCTTACCTTTTGAGCCTTTATCATTGCCCTATTTACTTCTACCTTGTTTTTCCATTTGTTCTTGTACATTAGTCTCACTCATATGATTATAAGGCTCTTTTAGCAAACTGGTGTGGTGGGAAATGCATGGACTTGGGAGTCAGACAGCTTTTGTAGCTCTGTAGCTGCAAGATCCCTCATCAAACCAATCTCTCTTCTCATTTTCCTCATCTTAAAAACAGTAGTAACACTGTATAATGTTGTAGTAAGAGTTACGTCAAGTAATATGTTTGAAATTTTCCAACAGGACCTTGTGTATAATAGATGCTCAATAAATGTTAACTTGGCTGCCTTTTGTTTCTTTCAGAGTGGTTTTCCCTTAGAGGATGTTTAACAAAAATGAAATGGAATTGAACTGTAAGTCCTATGCCTTCACAGCATTACAGTAGAAGTTCAAGTCAGGAGCATGAGTTTCTGGTATATATGACATGGAGAGCAAGACCAAGACAGAAGAAAGACACTTGGAATGGTTGGTGGTACAGTTGTTCGTTCAGCTCTGGAAGACTCAATAGCCTGCTTAGTAGATTATGTTAACTGCAGGCAAGTTTGCAGCTAGCTCAGATGGCCTCTGAGAATTGCTTTGCCTTAAGCAATGGCTGCTTCATCACAGAAAGAGCAAAAGGCAGCAGGCAGGACTCAAGCCAGGACCGCCCCCAGGGACCTGTTAAGTCCCCCCAAGAGCCGCTAGGGGGACTGGAGTGAGAAGATAAGGTTCAAGGGGAAATTAGGGATCAACAGAATGGTCTAAATTATGCCACCAATTACTCTAATCAGTATAGATTTACTCTGTCCAGGGACTTTGGGAAGTAAGATTTCAACCTTGGCCATTTGCCTGGATAAGGTAGAGAAAAGGAGACCAAAGGGTATAGACATTTTCACTTGATTCTTTCTATCCTTGCATCTTCAGTCCTCCCTCAGCAGAATTATTTTCATGGATGTATCTTAGTGGAGATCCAGCCTGAAATGAGGGGTTATGTAGCATAATAAATACGAACAGTCTTGGAGCCAGACCACCCGCTTTGAATAGCAACTCCAGCATTTGCTTGCTGTGTAACCTCAAGTAGCTAAACTGTTCTGTGCCTCCATTTCTTTACGCATAAAGTTGGGCCTAACTACCTTATAGGGCTGTTTTAGGATTATGTGAGTTAGTATTTAGAAAAGACTTAGAACAGTGCCAATGGTAATTGTGGGGTCAGGGTTTGTTAAATAAATGTTCAGATACATGTGAAACTGAAAATATGTTTCTCTTTCTCACCATGCTCCACAGCAGTATCTCTTGTACTCATTGAAGATGAGATACTTCCAAACTCTTCAGCAGTTATCACAATTAGGTTCAGAAGCATTTGGTAGGTTAGATGTATTTATGCATATTTAAGCTAGAGACAAATTTCAGAAGGGTTTTGTGGAGATGGGGGTAGAAAGTCAGGAAAAAATTTACCACCAGGGAAACTGAAGTCTGCATTGACCAGGAAGACAGATTTCTGAATTCTAGAGAGTAGTAGTTCCAATACAAGATGGTGGCTGGTTACTGAACTTACTACTGCTACTGTAGTAGGGTCTTCTGGCCTTGGACTGTAGTAGGGTCTTCTGGCCTTGGGGGGAAAACAATCGGTGTTTGTCAATTGAAGGACATGGCAGGGCCTAAGAAGTTCCTATTCTGGTACCTCCCTGGTGGGGCATTAACACAGAGGAAGGGAAGACCCTTCAGTAGTACAGGGGCCTGCAGAGCCGTCTTGGGCATGGAGGACTGAGGACCTGGTTTCCTCAGTGATCACAGGGAGGTGGTTCTCAGAAGGGGTGGAGGCTTTTGGGACCCTCTGACCCAGGTCAGCTGCTAGTGGCAGCCAGGGTAAACACAAATTCATTGGTTTCTCCGGAAGCAGATGCTAAGACTGAGTTTGGTATGTAGGATGTTTATTAAGAATCAGCACCTGTGGAAAGAAGGGGGTGGAAGTAGGATTGGGCAGAGGGAAGTCCAACTGTGATGCAGGCCCCACAAAGCCTTGGCAACCCCCGTGGGGAGCTCTGGATTGCATAAGGTCCATCCAAGTTGTCCCTTGATGGCTGTAATGGATGGGCCCTTACATCCTGCCTCTGTTGCTCACTGGTTGTGGGCTTCCCTGGGGAGGGTATGCCTTTGGTCAATGCAGCTCTCTGCCGAGGTAGACCCCCAGGGAGCTACCAGTTGGGACAAGTCCTCCCTGTTAGGGGGATCTGGGTGGCTCATCTCTTTGTCCATCGCATTTGATGTAGTCACAGAGGGGATTCTCAGAGGTACTTGGTGGGGGGAGGGAGGAGCTCTGCAAAGGACAAATGTTCCTATTTTAGCAAGTGGGGCTTTGGAACTGGTGAAATGTGCTCAATTAAATTTAATATAACCTTGTTTATATCCATGACCTGATGAGGTGTGGGGACATTCCAGTTACTTAGGTTGATTGTATAGTTTTACAATAAAAATAATAGGGATAAAGAAAAAAATCACTTACAATTCCATCACCCCCTCTAATCACATATTCCCTCTTGGCCTTTTCTCAGATACATCTATAACTTTTATAGAGTCTCGGTTATCTTGTTTTTATGCTAATGCAAGGAGTTAGACCTGAAATTCTAAGCACTGTGTGGGAAAAGTAGTCCTCGGGGTAATGAATGGGGCGTACCATGGACAGCATAAGTGGGGTGCTCAGCCCAGCCATTAAGCAAAGAATCAGCCGGAGAAAATAAATATTCTCATAGCTCTGACTACAAACTCACCCTATCCCCCACCAATTTAAGAGAAATTAATCTTGGTGATTAAAGGCTTGTGTTGCTATTGAGAGCAGTGTTCTTCGTATCTTACACCAGGCTGTTTCATCTGAGTCTTCAGTACAATGTCCCTGAGCTTGTTAGTTTTTGCATGTTGTTCTCATAATAGGTGCCTGCATTTTGGGTTAATTATTTGCAGTTAAAAAAATAGGCTGCTCACACTGCATTACATTTTTATAGTTATTATGTTCATTGATTAGATCACTCTGTTTAGCAGTTACTATTCCAGTTATATATTTTAATTACACTTGAACAATCAGCCTTTCTCAGTCCTTGAGTAATTTGTTGAGTTTAATTTGTCCCTTTGTCTAATTCTGGCTTAAATTATTTCATTAGTGTTGGCAGTCCTGTATTACATACCCTTCCTGGTCTTTTTAAATCAATTTCTTGGGGCTTTAATTATGTAGAACAGTCAATAAAAGTTGATACCAACAAAAGAACTATCGAGGCAAATGATCATGAAGAATATATGCTCATGAGATATATTTTATTAATTAGTATCCTTAACATTTACGCCAGAACATTAATTAATTCATACCACACCCCTTGAGAATGGTCAGCAATTTTACTCTTCATTTAGTTAATGACAAACTGTGACACAGAGAAACTATGCAAACTACTGGAAGAAAATCACACAGCAAGCCAGAGGAAAGTGATGAGTTATGTATGGATCACAGGGACATTAAAATATGTGATTAATTTGACAAATAATCATAATATATTAACTGATCAAAACTTGGCTGATAACCTTTAATTTTATTTCCATATTCAAGGAATTGTAGAAGCAAGGGGGCTAAGCATCTGCTTCAGAGGTTTTAAATTATCTGACTAGGAGATACATTTGACTCATAGACCTGCCTCATTTTCTTTTTTAAATTTCAATCTGAATACCACTTAAAGTAACATGAGTTCTCCAGTTCCCCATCTTTGCTTCTTGTCTTATGTTTGACCTTCCTACACATATTTAAGATACCTCCCCGAATCAATTAGGCATGTGAGCTGGCTAATAGCTGATTCCAGTTCAATGCTCTCACTTTCAGCTAGAAAACGAAATCTGGAGGACTGAAGTCCAAAGGCACCTGGAAAGTTACTTGTTGAGCTCAGCCTAGAAGCCTTGTTTCATGTGTCCATTCCAGTATTGTTTCCACTACACCAACTGGCTTCTATGAATTTCCTTCAGAGCATGAAAGCAAGACAAATGTTTTATTACATCTCTTTGGATTATGGAAATAAAGCTTTAAAGCTATATTACAAATACCAGAGCACATTATAGGTTTCCTAATGCTTAGAAAAGTATGTTAGTTTGGTGTGGCACAGAAAATGTTAGCCCCAAGTCAGAAGATGCATTTCAGAGTCTCAGCTGTGTCGCTAACTAGGGGCTGTTTGACTTCAAGGACTTCAGTTTCCTGAGGGTGATGTCCTAGGAGAGCTCGAAGTTCCCCTACAGCCCCAGGGTCCTGCGTCTTTCATGAATACCAATAAAAAACATATAGGAGGCAGAGAAAGACAAGCCAGCCCATTAAAATGCCACTGTTCCAGGCAACCAATTGTCTTCTGGAAGCACTTTTGAAACTGAGTTTTAATATCCTCACCCATCTTTTCAGTTAGATAGGAAACACAGAAATATATTGTCTAAGAAAGTGGTTATTAGCAAATACATATATTACACTCTTCTCTGAAAGAAAGTAAATAGATAGCTGTGATGGTTAGGCTAATGTGTCAACTTGGCCAGATAATGGTGCCCAGTTGTTTGGTCAAGCAAGCACTGGCCTAATTGTAATGCAAGGAATTTAATCATTAGTGAGTTCACTGCATCTATAGCTGATTACATCTACAATCAGCTGAAGAGATTGCCTTCAGCAATGAGTGATGTCTCATCCAATCAATTGAAGGCCTTAAAAGGAGTTGTATTTTCAGCATTCAGAGCGATTATTCCCATATCTACTTCAGGCAGCCAGTGTCTCCAGGGGAACTCCTAGAGGACCTTCATCTAAATTTCTGACTTGCAGCCTGCACTACGGAATTTGGACTCATACATCCCCATGGTCACGTGAGACAATTTTATAAAATCTTATATTATTTACAGATATCTCCTGTCGATCCTGTTTCCCTAGACAAGCCTGACAAATACAATAGTTCAAATGTCTCCACACTAAGATTCTTTTGAAGAGGGTATTCCTAAGCCACTGACTGTCATATCAACTCACAATGAGCTCTTCGAGGGACAAGTTTTCTGGGTGCTTAGTACATTTTCTAGTACATAATAGGGGCTCAATAAGTTTCTCAACATTCAGAGGAAAACCATGGAATCTTAGAGCTGGGATGGATCTCAGAAAGCAAATCCAGCCTCTTTAACAATGCAGAAATTCTCTCTATAGTAGCTTAGGAGATTGTTTGCCAGGCTATACTAGTTCACCCAATCATTTGTTTCATGAATATTTATTGTGAGTGTCTTATGTACCAAGAACTATTCAGAGAGACAGTACTGAATTGGATAGATATGGTCCTTGTACTCAAAAGGTCTGCCTTTTCTGTTTTAACATTACCAGAGACAGGGATAGACTATATTTGATAGCCCCCCATTCCACCAGTGGTCAACTCTCAGTTCTAACAATCTCTTTCTGGAAAGTGAAACCCCTTCTCAGATGATGCCAAGATAAGTTCTCTCTGAAACTTTCTCCATGTGCCCTGGAAGATTGTTCCAGGACTTAAAATATTCCTGAACCTATATCTGAATTTATGAGAGGATATTTCATCTCTGTCACCCAGCCATTACCTCTGGCTTCAATTCAGCCATCATTTAACATCTCTTAAACCACCGGCATGTGAGAACTTACCTGTGGCAAAGGCCACACCGTACTTCAGGGCATCTGGGCTCATGCTTGGTTTTGGGAATGGGGATTGGAAATGATACTCTTCGTAGTTTTTCTGGTTTGGCAGAAAAAACAGCAGTGACCTGTCACGTTTGGAAAGACTGCTTATGGGTCTGGCTTCCTGGGGAGTTTTCTTGCCCAATTGACAGACAGTTCAATCCTTTCTCCAAAACCTTGACATGTACCTGGTTGAAAACTTATTTTTTTGAAATAGGAATTAAGGTAAATCTGAGTGACTATTGATGGGAAGCAATATTGGTGAAGGGTAGGCTGGACCTGAACACAAAATCATGACACATGTCCCATTTCAGGCACACACTGTCTAACACCTTCAATTTACATCATCACACCACATAATCACTTGCTTAATAAAGCCCATGCTCCTTCGCAAGGTAACCCTGGGTGTCAGTGGTTTACTCATAATCTGCCTTTCTTACTTCATCTCCTACTTGTTGCCCTCAAAGATATTTTGATCTAGTTAAACAGAGCCTCTCATTTTCAAACTTAAGAATTAAGGGTCCTCTACATTTCTCCTAGTCTTTGCTAAGGCCCTTCTTTCATTTTGAATCCCCTTATCTCTACCTAAAAGGCCTTTCCCTTCTATCTCTACATGCCCAAAGCCCAGCCATCCTTTAAGCCTCATCAAAGATTCTACTGTCTATATCAAGTACTTTGTAATTCTTGATGGTTCTCCCTCCTCCTCAACTTTTTCCCCAGCTGGAAGTATTTTCTCCCAATTTTGAGCTTCTGTAGGATTGGTCTATGTTTCTCTTACAGTGAGTATATGTTTTAAGATAGAATATAATTACAACAGCTATGAAGTGGCAATTACATTTGGTTAGGCTCCTTCGGGACAGGGTCTATGTCTGATATCTTTGAGTGTTTTATAGGCCAGGTTGAGTCTTTTGCACTCAACAAATATTGAATAAGTTGAAAAAATTACTCAGAAGATGCTAGATACAGATATCTAAACACAGCCATATAAAATGGAATCACTGCAGAGGCCAGTCTCAGCACAGAATCACGTTGAAAAAAGGCTCCTGTCTAGAAATCTTAAAATATTTGAAGAAAGCAATTTTAACCTTTAATGCAACTATTCAAGAGACAAACACAAACAAAAAAAAACAACAATAAAAATCAAGCCAATGAAAGCAAAAGAGGGAAAAAGGATTTACATTCACAAAGTGCACAAAGTCTTAAATTGGACTTCCCTGGCCTTCTTCTCTAAAAATGTCTCAAAGGCCTTCTCTGCCCCCTTCCCCAGCACCAACATTCTCCTAACCTCTGTCTTGGTAGGCTCTCCAGGTTCCTTACCTCCTTCTCTTTGCTCTTGCCAATATAAATCCAGTTGACCTCCCTGTGTTTTCCACATCTTCCCTCAGCATTGCTGTCATCGGGTCATCCAAGCACAATAGCTGATGGGGCAGGGCAAAATAGGATCCCTCAGGCTGTCTGTGCTCAGAGGGACCCTCACTTATAGAGCTGTTATGGGGCATATAAATTCACTGTCAAGAAAGCACAAAGGGGACATATGACCAAGGATTTCTGAGATAGGGAATTGGCACCATTTCCTCATTGAAAAAGCACATGTGGGAGCTTACTCTGCAGTCCATCCCTGATAGCCTCTCTCTCAAAGTTAGGTCTTTGGACCAAACCACCTCAAATCAGGAGCGGTGGCAGTCGGTTGGGTGAAAGCTGGTTTTGCTGCTGGTTGGCAGACATCAGTCTCTAAGCTACAAGCGAGAGTGCAGGAGCCTGGGCCTCCTAAAGCCATTTGTTACCAGAGATGGCAGAAGGCTTCCCCCTCCCCTTGTTAAGAGATGACAGTAAGCATTTTTCAGCTTGTGCTTTCAGAATGTAACTAGTGAAGTATTTTTTATTCCAGTGCTGCTTGGCTTGCTTCATTTGCTTTTATGACAGTGCTTGGGTACGATTAAATGACAATTTAATGTGTATAATAACTCATTTAAAGTTTTAGTGAGGGCTTGAATGAAGGTGATGGGGTTTGAGCACATTTTAAAGCAAGCTGTACAGTTTAAACCCAAGCTAGGGGGCAACTGAGAAAGATTTCTTATCACGGCAGAGAACAGCTCCATTTTCCACATTCCTTCCCTTTTCCCCAGCTCTTTTTTCATCACATTTAGTTCCACATCTCAATTGCACAGGAAAGAACACTAGGGAATCTTAATCCCTACATCATGTACGTTTATTTCTTCTTGGGATTCCTAAGACCTTGGCACATTTCCTTTGGTGGCTGAAACGCCTCTGAGGTGAGGCTCTGTGGCCCAAGAACTGTTTGGTGGGGTGGAATCAGAAGGTTTGGGATACAAGACAAGGTCTCCAGCTTCTTTTCTAGCTAGGAGAATCTAACTTGTCATTTACTTGCTTTTTATGTGTCTTCTAAGGAATTTTGAGATGACATGTGTTGACTTATTTTGCCCCCATTCAACAGCTGGTGGAGGAAAGATGGGAGGATGGGAGAGTGAGTTCTCCATCTTTTGCAGGAGATTCCAGGCTGAATCCAGATTTGGTGGAGGGGAACAAGCACTATGGTCACGAAGGCCTCGGCTCATTCCCCTTACTGCCACTCTTAGGCTGAATGCTAAGGCTGTGGCCCAGGAGGAGTGGAGGGTCAGTGGAATCCTGGCCCATGGGATATTTCTAGTTTTACGTGGTTCCCTGCAAATGGAAGGGGGCTGAATGTTTGGAGGGTAGAAACTCCCTAAGACCCGAGCTTTTGAATCTTAGGCTCTTAACAGTCTTCTAATAACCAGGTATTGGTTTGCGTATTACAGTGTTTTTTCCTTTATCAAACTATGAAACGACAATGTGCAGAGTAAACTGTATTTATACATCTATCTATCTATCTATCTATCTATATTTTATATATATATATAAAATCTAGATCCTCTTAGGTCTAGAGCTCAGCTTGCTAGGGCTCAGGACACCCACCTGTTCCCCACCCTCCCCCAGAAGAGAGAGGAACTGCCTGAACTTCAGAGCAGGTTGAGGCAAATCTGAACAAATTTAATTCACTGCCTTTCAACATGAACTTTTCTTCTCCCAAGTTCAGGAACCCTGAGATGTCTGCATCCAGAAGACATTTTAGATTCCTTATCTTCTCTCAATTGCTTTGTACCAGAGGGAGTCTGTGCCAGGCAGGCATGGATGGAAGTGAGCCAGTTTCTAGAAATGTGGCTCATCATGGTGTTTTTTTAAAAAAATAATTTATTATATATTCAAGTTGTGTTTTAATTCTTAAGTTAGTCTTGGCTGTGATTTGGGAGAAAAACAGCTTCTTTCTTTCCCCCTTTCATAACTATCTCTGACTCTAGATAAATTAATAACTTGAAATTAATTAGTTTAGCTTTGCCAAAAGTCTGTGCTTTACTGCCAGTCAGAAAGTTTGTGCAAAAGGTGGAGGGAGTCAGGCTTCAGTGGCTCATTCCCTTCTTCTTTGAGAGTGTCTGAATGGAAGTGTCTCAGCACTGCTGACCTTGAGGGTGCTGTTCAGGCAGCTCCTGAGTGGACTTGGAATGAGAAGAGGCTGAGAGTCTCTTTTGGTGAAAATCTTTCTGACCCAACTGCAAACAGGGCATTTAATTCCATATGTGCCCCGCCCCACCGCCAGGGGGAGGCAATTAATTTCCACAAAGCACAACAACCACACTTTGGAATGCCAGGTTTTACAGTCATTTTGTTTGCATCTCAATAGCCGTTTTCAAAATAGAGACAGACACCGAGGGTGGTTTGAACATTCCGAGAACAACAGGAGAGCGGGAGCGACAGTGGGGATGCCACTTTACAGGGCAATCAGGAGGAGAGCTGAAATCACAACCTCTTATTTAGCCACTGGTAATATTGCCGAGTGAATTACAGGGTGTTTTTCTGGCAGGAGCATTTGTTTCTATAGGACTAGCTTTAAAAATGCATTCTGGGTTAGCAATCCCATTTCTCCTGACTGAGAGATAAGGGACTTGAATACCACTTTTGTGCACATTGGTAATGTGTGTGTGTGAGCCTGCACGTGCTGTGGGGGCGGGGAGGAATGGAAGAGTGATATGCAGAAGAAATGTGAGAAATGAATAGGAATATAAATGCTCTCCCAGTCCTCTGGCTTTTGTTCCTGTTTCTTTTCTTTGGTGCTCAAATCCAAGTAATAGGAGCTAAGAAAAGGACACAGGCACATGGTGGTTGGAGAATGATGAAAAAAGTGGGTGACTGGCAGGGCGCCATCGACTCTCTGTCTTGATCACCAGTGTCTAATATTTGAGTCTGGAGGCTAAATTTCAATTTTTAAAAAATACATTCAACTTAATTTTAACTCCTATTTTAGATGACTCACTTGAACATTGAACATTTAATCTAATCAAGATTATGCTCAACACTGCTTTTGATTCTTGTGGAGGCTCTATTGAGTCATTTATTTATTAACTCAAGGACTGAAATGGGACTCAGAGGACAGCCCCAAGTCTCAGAGAGAGAAGGCTAGGCCCCAGGAGGGAAAGGGAGAGAGACTTGGCTTACTTCATCTCAGGTATAGGCCTTGGACAATGTACCAATGACCTTTTCAGGAATGTTTATTACAAGAAAGGTGGACAAACAGTGAAAAGCTTGTGTTGGTCAAGGAGGGCTTGCCACTTTGGGGATTGTATCCCTGTGTACTAATAGATGACTCAGAAGAGAGAGTGCCCCCTCCTGACTTGCCCCTGTAGCAGTACGTTGCCTGCTCACTGATGGTGACTCACATGTCCAACCTAATCTTCCAGATCCACTGAATAGGGAGGTATATCCTAGGAAAATTGGTCCAGCTGGTCTCAGACATAAAAGTAACATGTAGAAGCAAAAACCACAGTTGTTAGCACGTGATGAGAAAATCTCTGTTGCTTATTAGGATGGTACTTCTCTTATTTTCCTGATAACTCTCTTCTGAACCTGTTTTTGGGGTACCAAGCAAATCTGTGCATCACACTGTCCCCTTTCCACTTCTGGTATCTTCTTTTATTTTTGACACTAGTCACAGTACAGAAGGAACAAGTAGCAGATGCTCCCTTCTCTGTAGTAGGTCCTGTCACACTGTCAATGTTCTTCTTCAAGAGGCAGCCACAGTGGCTTGTATGAAGTATTGGAGTGACATGTGATAAACTGGACTTGGTAGCTACTGGGTCACCAAATCAAATGCTTTGGTCCTTGTAGGTATTTGGTTATGGTAGCTCAAATCTCATCCTGCCTTTCCTGAAACAGGAGCTGAGGTCTTGGATGCTTATATGTTAGTTTGTGGCAGCAAACACATTTCAGAGTGGAGGGATACCCAGGCTGAAGTCAGAGCCCTGTATATTATCTTTTAGCTAATCAACTCCTCTTCTAGCAAAGTAGGCTGGGTTCACTGTTTTTACTTTTGGCCTGAAATGTGGAATTCACAAACCAGTCCCTAAGCTTGACAGCTGCTCCCTAGTCCCTCAACAGGTAGGGTGTGGGTGAGAAGATCCTGGGTGAAAGGTGGCAGGTGCCATTCTCTTCCGTGCTTGAGGGCAGAGCCACTGTGCTGCTGGGTAAGGTGATGGGGCCTGAAATCCAGCCTGTGTTTCAAGATGGTGTCAGTCATGAGGAAGGGATCCTTTTAAAAAAAACTGCTAAAAGATACTCCTATCTGCTTGTCAAATTCTGTACCCTCAGAGGGGTACCTTTTTCATTTATGCAAAAAGAACCTCTACTTAAGACACCAAACTCTCTTGCATCCAATATGCCCCGCGTGTCCTGTTGTGCAACTAGCACAGGATCTAAAAGAAAATGTAATAGCAATCCATTTGGTCATATTGTTACATTAGCACTAACGCATTGGGCATATTCAGATTATGAAGGAACTTCATGGAAGCAGGACAAATGGAGGCAGGATGAGGGACTCCCTTTTACCCTTCCCCCACCTCCTTTGTGTGTAGCTCTCACTTTTGTCACATAAACGGGAGGGAAGCAGCCTTACAAAGAAAAGCAGAGTAAATTTTGGGGAATTGATACACTCTTACAAAGAGAAATGCAATGTAAAATGTTCCACAAATGTAAATGCAAAGCGTAGAGTTTGTCTTTGGGCTGTCTTCAAGAAACGTGCTTAAATTCAATTGCTATGGCTACACGAGACTTCTGATCAGCAGGCCTTCCGTTCCACAGGGGCTAAAACTGTTTTGTTTTCAAAGGCGAAAACGTATCTGTGTGCCCTCGGTTTGCTTTGTAAAATTGAATTGCACCGAACTCATGAATAATAGAAAGAACACTAAGTACTGTGAAATTAACACTGGCATGAAGCAGAATTTCTAAAAGGGGAAACTCTGCTGGAGGAAGGCTCACTTCAACGTCCCCTAGAATAGGGGTTTGGAAACTGGGGCATCTTAGCATCAGAGGGGGGAATGAGTTCTTAAGAGGTCCATTTTGATTTCTACTTTCAGGAGGGTAGATATTTTCAAATCCTTTAGGTCAGATAACTTTCTTATTTTATGAAGATCTTCTAGGTTGGAAACTAAGGTGATTTATGTCTCCATTGAGGCCCATAAGTCAAATTGTTACAATTTTCTGTGGAAGTCACCACCTAACTCTTCAACAATGACATAGCTAGCTTTTATTGAGCACTTACTATGTGCCAGGCACTGTGCTTTACTCTCATTTTCTCATATAACCTCATCACTAACTAGTGAGATAGGTACAATTATTATCTCCATTTTACAGAGGAAGAAGCAGAAGTTCAAAAGGTTGTTACACAGCTAATAAGAGATGGGGCTAAAATTTAAACCTGAGCCTGCATAGCTTTAGAGCCTACCTTTCCAACCGCCACAAAACCCCTTCATCTTCATGTGCCCTCTTACTCCTCTGCCTGCAAAGCCCCAGTACAATGCATGCTGATGTCCTAGTGATCCTTCTCCTTCTTTCTGCTCCCTCCACAATGTGTTTTCCTGATTTTCTGGATTCTTTTTAGCTTGTCTTGGGTCATAGAGAAAAAGCTGGGAAAAGAGGAAGCATTTTATAGTCACGTACTTTATTGAGACAAATACAACTATGGACAATTTCTACCCTGGAGTCCCACAGCATAAAATACTTCATAAGTGCACATGGTTAAGAGTCTGAGCTTTGGAATCAGACAGACATGAGTTTCATTGACTCATTTGTTCATTCACTAATTCATTCATGGATTGTTTAATGAACAACTACTATTATATGCTAACTGCTCTGAATGCTGAGTTTAAATACCAGATTGATGACTTAGAGCTACGGATCTTGGGAGATTTAATAAAGCTCTTTAATGAGAATAATAATAGCTACCTCTGGATTGTTCTAAGATTAGGAGCTGGCACATAGCAAGAGCTCAATAAGTGGTATTGTTAATACAAGGATAAAAACATGCTGTTGTTGGGCAATGCTCACTTCTATTTGCTTGGGGCCCTGCTGCCAAAGTTCCAGCTAACTAATGTGCATCACCAGGGACTGGGAATTTAATGTTCCAAACTAAGCCATTAGCCTTTGCAAAGGTATTTTAGAAAGATAATGCCTTAGCCCAGAGGAGTACCTAATTCTGCTTACAATGACAGACCCAAGTGGGGGTCATTTTAGCCAGAGATTTGTGACCACCCAAATTTGTGACCTTTTTTTTTTTCACCTTTAGTAATAGCCTTCTTCTGACAGATAAGAAGCTTTCCTCAGGCCCCACCTCAATCAAGATGGCAGAGTGAGACCCTTCAGTGCTCTCTCCCCTTAGAGAAGCTTTGAATAACCAGCAAGAACCAGTCAGAAACATCTTTCTAAAAGCTCCAGGAAACAGATAAAGGACGGCAATAACAGGGCAAGCACCAAATCAAGAAAAAGGCCACTTAAAAATGGTAGAGTTTTGTGGCTCCCTGATTAGCCTTTCCACCATCCCCTCATTGGCTCTTCATGAGGCAACCCACACTCCCAGTTCAGATCCCTGGTCCTGGTTCTGGAGGGAGCAGACTAACCCTCGTGCACATACTGGGAGCACATATGTCTGGCTCAATATGTCTGAGGAAATTGCTGTCTTAGAACTTGCTCTCCAGGTAGATTGCAGCTCACTGAGTTCTCCTACATAAGGCTGTGGGAGAGCAGTTAAGTCTTGCTGTATGGGACAAAGTGTTGCTGGCTGTACAGAGGTCATGAGTAAACTCTTTCCTGGGTAAGAGGGGACATTCAGAATTGTGTGAAAGGGAGAATTCGACGGGCCACATGTTCATGGCCAAGAAAAGAGGCATATGTTGAAAGGATCAGGGAGGACCTTATGCTCTAGATCATAGTTATTCTCCAAACTCATTATATGGATAAGCCCTGAGGGAGAGTTCTCACACAGGTCAATCTTCAAAGATTGAGAAAGGTATTTACTTTTTCTTCTTCTTCTTCTTCTGCTTCTTTTTCTTCTCTTTTTTGTTAGCTTCTGGCATTCATGGAAAGCTCTGTCATAACACTAGCTGGGTAAAAACTTAAGGAACAGATTACTCAAGGTCTAAATTCCAGTGATAATGCACTAAAATATCAAAATGCCCAGGTTTCAACAAAAGATTAGAAAGCATATGAAGAGACAGAAAATGATGAACCAAGCAAAGAAGAAGATTAAAACAATAGAAATCATCAATAAGGAGGATCAAACCTAGGACATTCCAAAGACTTAAGAAAAGAAATTGATCCTAGGCATGTTCAAAGAGCTAAAGGAAAACATGGACAAAGAACCAAAGGAAATCAGGAAAGTGATAGGTGAATACAAGAAGAGCAATAGAAAGATGGAAATTATGAAAAGGAATCAAACACAGTTGAAACCCACAGTAATAGAAATTAAAAATTTCCTAGAAATGGAGCTGGCAGGAGAAAGAATCAGAATACTTGAAGATAAGACAATTTAACTCATCCAGTCTGAGGGACAAAAAGAGGGAAGAATGAAGAACAGTGAATGGAGCCTGAGGAGCCTGTGAGACATGGTCAAGCATACCAATATATGCATTGTGAGATGCCAGGAGAAGAGAGCGATGGGCAGAGAGAATATTCAAAGAACTAATGACTGAAAATGTCCCAAATTTAATGAAGATATGAATATACACATCCAAGACCCTCAAAAACTCCAAACAGGAAAAACCCACGTAGACCCACATGGCACCAGGTCAAATGGTCGAGTGCCAAAGATAGAGAGAATTCCAAAAGTCACAATAGAGAAGCAATGTGTCACATACAAGAGAGCCTCAAGAAGATCAAGTTCCCATTTCTCATTGAAACCATAAAGGCAAGAAGTCAGTGGGAAGACATTTACAGAGCTGAAAGCAGAAAATTGTCAGTCTGTATCCAGCAAAACTATCTTTTGAAAAATGAGGGAGGGATTTTTTTTTTTGAGGGAGGGATTAAAGCAATCCCAGATAAACACAAGCTGAGAGACTTGGTTATCACTAGACAGGGCCTACCAGAAATGCTAAAGAGAGTTCTGCAGACTGAAAGGAAAGGACACTAGGCAAATGACTGAAGCTAAATGAAGAAATAAAGATCTCTGGTAAAGATAATGATGTGGGTAAATATAAATACCAGTACTTTTGTACTTTTGATTTGTAACTCCAGTTTTTGATTCTTACAGGATCTGAAGGGCAAATTCATAAAATGTAGTGATAAACCAATGGTTTTGAACTCAAAATGTACAAATAAGTAACTTGTGACAAGAATTACATCAAGGTGGGGAGATGGCTGGTATAGGAACATAGTTTATGTATGCTATGGAAGTTTTTAAGTTGATGTTTTAGTCTGCTTGGGTGCTGAAAGCAAAATATCAGAAATGGCTGGTTTTTAGACTGCAGATTTATTAGTTTAAAAGCTTACAGTCCTGAGGTCATGAAAATGTCCAAATCAAGGTGTCATAAGGTGATGCTTTCTCCCAAAAGACCAGCTGCCAGTGATTCCAGACTCCTCTGGCACTTGGCAAGGGACATGGAGGCATCTGCTGGTCTCTCCTTCCATTCTGGTTTCATTGTTTCATTGTTTCAGCCTCTTGCTTCCTTGGCTTTTCTCTCAGGTTGTTTCCATGTCTTTCTCTTTGTCTCTCCATATGCATCCCATTTATAAGGACTCCAGTATGAGGATTAAGACCACTGTGGGTCACACCTTAACTGAAGTAACCTAATCAAAAGGGCCTTAACTGAAGTAACTTAATCAAAAGGCTTTACTTATAATAGGTGTACACCTGCAGGAATGGATTGGCTTTAAGAACATACTTTCCTGGGGTCCAGATAGCTTCAAACCATCACAGTTAGTATGAAATCCAATGAGATTATGATATAGTTAAGGCCCATGGTAACCACAAAGAAAATAGCAGAGAGTATGAAAACTCATA
This sequence comes from Dasypus novemcinctus, assembly GCF_030445035.2. Taxonomy (NCBI): domain Eukaryota; kingdom Metazoa; phylum Chordata; class Mammalia; order Cingulata; family Dasypodidae; genus Dasypus; species Dasypus novemcinctus. The sequence goes on along the minus strand of NC_080673.1, from coordinate 150,395,674 downwards.
GAGACAGAAAGTGAGGAACAAGTTATTAGGATTGGGGCAGGGGTAATGGGGACATAACACTAAATGAGTGTTGGGTTTCTCTTTAGAGTGAAAGAAAAATTATAGTAATGGATAGTGCTGGGGGTACTGAAACATTGTGAATGTGATTAATCCTATTAAATGGTATGTTTGGGAAGTGTTGGGATTGGAAGATATATGTTGAATATATGTTTCCAAAACAGATAAAAAAGAAAGAATCTAAAGAGATAATGACAATTAAATGCAATGTATGAAACCAGGTGGGGTGCAAGAATGGAGGAGAATAGGTTCAGAAGGACATGACTGGGACATAGGAAAAAAAATTGGAATATAGAATGTAAGCTTTATATCAATGCTAAGTGTCTTGATCTTGGTAACTGTACTTAAGATGATTATAGAAGTGAATATCCTTGTTTGGAGGAAAAGTACCTGAGAGTATCATGTGTCAGAGTATGACGTGTGCAATCTGTTCTCAAATGTTCAGAAAATGATAGGACAAAAGTGACAAAACGTTAAAATGGGGGGTTGTGGGAATCTAGGGGTCTAGGGGTATGTTGGAGTTCTTTGTATGGGGTTTGTATTATGTTTGCAACTGTCCTGTAAGTTTGAAATTATTTCAAAATAAGTTAAAAGAAGAGAAGCTTTATATATATATTGTCAAAGGAATAAGTGGTTGGTTAGGAAATATGGATACATTTATTTTAAATGTTGAAGAGATTTCCATTTGTCCTTCTAGTGTTAGTATCACACTTTATTTGATGCATAGTCCACTGACATTAGCACTTGAGGTTTTTTGGATGCCCTCAGTAATATCACTTGGCTAATCTAATGTGATTCAGCTAATGGATTTTCTATCAGCGTTTATGGACCATACATCCATCCCCTCTTCTGCCAAAGAGAAGTGCATAGATGCAGTAGGCCTGAGACCCTTTTCCACAGCAGGTAAATCTGTTTGAAGACCAGTGTGTGGAATTTGGGCTTCCCTAGTGTGGGCTCTGAAACAGAATGAAAGGCAATTTTCCTCTTTCCAACAACTTCGTAAAAGAGTAAAGAAAGAGTCTTGAAATAGTCCTGTTTTTAGAGGTAGACTTAAAAAAAAAATCCACAAAGCCTAATGGTTATTGATGATAACTACTTAAGAATGATTTAAGTTATTAGTGGGAAATAAAGAAGGATCAGAATAGGTGCATTAAGATTAGACTTGATATAAGAGTTCTATTTTTAATCTTTTATTTGAAATAATTATAGCCTCACAAGCAGTTGAAAAGTAGTAGAGAGAGGTTCCCTGTACTCATGACCCAGCTTTCCCCAATGGTGACACCTTAAACTATAGCAGTGTTCCGTTTATGAGACTCCAGTATATATTCTAAAGGGCCTGTCCCTTCCAGGGGTCAGGCTGGAGGTAGGTGGATTTCTTCCTGGCCACCATTTGGGTTAATTTAGACACCTCCTTAGAGGTTGTTTTTGTTTCCTAGGCTGTTCAAGCAAATTCCATGCAATGGTTCAGTTTAAACAATATGAATTTATTTGCTCATAGCTTTGAGGTGAAGAGAACATCCAAATCAAGGCATTATGAAGGTAATGCTTTCTCCCCAAAGCCTGGGGTTTTGAGGGTAGCTGCTGGCAATCTTTGGTCCTTAATTTGTCACGTGGCTAGGCACATGGTGGCATCTCCTGGTTTCTCCCTTCTCTTCTGGGTTCCATTGAGGTTCAGCTTCTGGCTGCTCCCTCTGACTTTCTCTCTCTGTCTGGATCTCATTCCACTTATAAAGGACCCCATGACAGGATTAAGGCCCATCCCAACTGAGGGGGGCCACACCTTCACTGAAGCAATCTCATCAAAAGGTCCTACTTATGATGGTTTCACACGCACAGGAATGGATAAGAATTTGTCTCTCTGGGGGTTCGTACAGATTCAAAGCACCGCAGAGGTCTTTCTGCCTGTAACTTTCCAATCTATTCAATTCTCATAATGTTGTCAGAGTGCTCCCTCACTCCCCAGCCTCCAGTGGCTTCCATCTCTTTCCAAGTTCCAGCCAAACAGAGCACTGACAGCAGTTGGAAGGCTCAATCCTGCCTGGGCCCTTGTTCTTTCTGATTCCACTTTTTACCAGCCTCCCCATCCCCATCCCCCCACCCCCCACTTTGATTCTGCCCCACTGGCAGAGGCTCTCTTCTTTCAGGTCTGTTTTCACCTATAGTGCAAGGCCTAAAATGAAGGCTTGGTTTTAGGTACCACCGGTGAGATCAGGAGGGCCTCAAATGACTTAACTGCAAATTCTCCTCACCATTGAGATCCTGTGGGTAAGAGCCCATGGCCAAAAAACCCTCATTATCAAACAGACTAGATGTGGTGCCTGCTTATCCCTGAGTAGTGGGATTCAGAGTCCTACCAGCCAGTGGTATTTTTCAAACAAGCCTATCACATTCTCCTGTGAGACCCAGGGAGCACCCACACTCTTGTTACTCCCAAGCCTGCCTCTCACCGTCCCTGGTCGCTCACTTTGCTCTCAGGCGTAACCCTGTGTGGTCCTGCAAGGCGTGAAGTAGCCTCCTCCCCCAGACAATGAGTACCTGTGACTAATAAACGGCTGTCTGTCTCATCTGTCCAGTGTTGGGTGTCGTAGGTTGGGCCACCCCTAGAACCGTAGAGTGGGAGGGAATCCCTTCCTCACCCACGGGGTGGAATAGGCGGTGATTAAGGCACATGGTTTTATCACATGTGTGATATCACACATGTTTTAACACATGATAAACACATGGGTTTATCAGTGATGCCTTCCCTATTTTCCTTCTCTTTCTGCCCCTTCCTGACATTTCTTAAGTCCTTGTTCTGATTTTTTTTCTTTGTAGCATGTATGCTTATGCCACATACTACCTATTTTCACATACTGCTAGTACAATGTCAGCTCCTTGAGGATGGGATTTTTCTCTGTCTTAGTCATTGCTGAGTCCCCAGCGTCTAGATCAGTACCTGGCATGTAGCAGATATTCAACAAACACATATTGTATTCAAGTTTGAATATAGGTGGGTTATTTATTTTTAAATTTGGTAAATTCCATTGTTGGTATATACACATAACAACAAAAATAATATTTTACTATTGTATAGGAACTTAGAGGTTCTCAGATACTTTTGCCCTTAGGCTACTGAAAAGCAAGAATTCAAAAATGTCCGGAGAGTAGCAAAAGTCTATTTGGAATTCCAAAATAAGTGAAAATTTGGGGTTGTTGTAAAACCATGTAAAAGCAGAAAGCTGCATACTAAAAGAAATCTACATATAAATGAAAAGTATTTTAAGATTGGGCTCAAAGGACTAAATGGGGACCAGGATGGAAAAGTCACTGTTGCTATCTGAACTCCTTTCCCAAGTCACTTTGTACCTATAGGAAAGTTTTCTAACCCCTGGGATTCTTACTCTTTGTTTTCTAGGGGAAGATGACTATTTATTCTCTGCCTTTATTTTATTATATTTTATTGTGTCAGTCATTTGCTTTGAGATCTTTAAGCTGTGACACGTTATTTGTAATGAGCTGAGGAAGCTACATTGGCTCCTTTTTATTAGAGAAGTCGTGGATTTACAGAAAAATCATGCATAAAATACAGGACTCCCATATACCACCATACTATTAATTCCAAATAGAAATTCTGTACATTTTAAACCTTAAATTCCTATTCCCTACACTCACATCATTCCCTGATAAACTGTATTCTAGACTCTGACTCTATGAGTTTGTTGATTCCAATTATTTCATATCAATGAGATAATACAATATTTGACCTTTTGTTTATGACTTATTTCATTCAACATGATGTCTTTAAGGTTCATCCATGTTGTCACATGTATTAGAACGTAATTCCTTTTTTATGGAAGAATAATATTCATTCGTGAATATGTATTGCATTTTGTTCATCCATCACTTTATGGACACTTGGGTTGCTTCTATTTTTTGGTAATTGTGAATAATGTCACAATGAACATCAATGTGTGACTATATGTTTGAGTCCCTGCTTTCATATCCTTTGGGCATATGCCTAGAAGTGGGGTTACTGGGTCATAGGGTAATTCTATACTTAGCTTTCTGAGGAACTGCCAAACTCTTTCACAGTGGCTGCACCATTTTACATTGATAACAGCAATGAATGAGTGTTCCTACTTCTCACTGGATACAACATTCTTGGTTAGCATTGCTTTCTTTCAGCACTCTAAGTATTTCAACGTGCTGCTTTCTTGTGTCCATGGTTTCTGATAAGAAATTGACACTTGACGTAATCGGGACTCTTGTACATAACACATTGCTTTTCTCTTGTAGTTTTCAGAACTGTCTCCTTGTCTTTTGCATTCAACAGTTTTATCGTTATATCATGGTGCATATTTTTCTTCACGTTTATCCTGTTTGGTGTTTTTTGGGCTTCTTGGATGTTCATACTCATTTCTTTTGCTAAGTTTGGGAAGTTTTCTGTCATTACTTATTTGTGTATTTCTTCTGCCCTTTTCTCTGTTTCTTCTCCTTCTGGGACCTCATAATGCACATATTGGTATGTTTGATGGTGTTTCAGAGGTCTCTTAGGCTATTGTCACTTTTTATATTTCTTTTTCTTCCTGCTCCTCAACCTGACTCATTTCAATTGTCTTGTCTTCAAGTTTGCTGATTCTTTTTTTCTGCCAGCTCCAATCTGATGCTAAAACCCTCCTGGAAATTTTCATTTCAGCTTCTTTAGTTTTTAACTCCAGTAGTTCTTTTTGGCTCCTTTTAAAAAATTCTCTTTATTGAGATTCTCATATTATTCATTCATTGTTTTCCTGGTATCCTTTAGTTCTTTCTCTGTATTTTCCTTCAGCTCCTTGAGCATACTGAGGATAATTTTTTTTTTTTAAGATTTATTTATTTATCTATTTATTTATTTTATTTCTCTCCCCTTCCCCCCACACCCTGGTTATCTGTTCTCGTGTCTATTTGCTGCGTCTTCTTTGTCTGCTTCTGTTGTTGTTAGCAGCATGGGAATCTGTGTTTCTTTTTGTTGCGTCATCTTGTGTCAGCTCTCCTTGTGTGTGGCGCCATTCCTGGGCAGGCTGCACTTTCTTTCACGCTGAATGGCTCTCCTTACGGGGTGCGCTCCTTGCGCATGGGGATCCCCTACGCAGGGGACACCCCTGCATGGCAGGGCACTCCTTGCGTGCATCAGCACTGCTCATGGGTCAGCTCCACATGGGTCAAGGAGGCCCAGGGTTTGAACCGCGGACCTCCCATGTGGTAGACGGATGCCCTAACCACTGGGCCAAGTCCGCCGCCATGAGGATCATTTTTTAAGTCTTCACCTGGTATGTCCACAGTCTGGTCTTCTTCATTGATATTTTCTGGAATTCTGTCCTCATCCTTTTGATAGGCCATCATTTTCTGTTTCTTTGTTTGTCTTATAATCTGCTGTTGCCCACGGCACATTATAACTGGGATTTGTTCCCTGAGATTTCTGCTTCTTAAGTTTGTAACAAGCTGGTGATATGACATATTTTCTTGAATGCCAGTTCTCCTGTCAGGTAGGCAAATGCAAAGTGCAGGGTACTCCTTATCTTTTCTGGGTCCGTGTCTAGTCCTGGGATTGTGCTTGCTAGTGGAACTGGGAGTTCCACTCTTTACTCTGTCTACTTCCAAGGAGAGAGACCTTTTCCCACTTCCAGGTGTTGCACTGTGGGACTTAAAGCAGGTAAGCCTCCGCCACGTTCACCCCGCCCCCACCCCCACCTGTTTCTTACACTGCTTTTATTGTTTCAAACCTGCTTTTGCCTGGAGGGCAAATTCTGGGAGGGGAGCATGCTGTAGAGCAGTTTCCCAAGTCAGTCTTTCCCAGTTGAAACACACAAAAGAACACAGGGACACACAAAGGGAGCGATGGCTGGCTCCAACCTGCCTGTGGAAAGGGAAGAGAGGGGTGCCAGAAATGGCAACAGGAACTTCTCTGGCTCCCCAAGTCTGCGCTTTCTTGAACTGCTCAGCAAATGCAGCCCTTCCGTTGTCCTCTGCAGCTCTGAGGAAGTGTACCATCTTTAAAACTCCTCCATCAGTTTTGTTTGGGATGGGCTAGAACATTGGCAGCCCTCAGAGTCAGACCCCCAACCATCTGAAGTAGCTAATCAAAAGTTGTGATTTGGGAAGCAGATGTGGCTCAAGTGATTGGGTTTCTGTCTACCACATGGGAGGATCCAGGTTGGATCCCCAGGGCCTCCTGGTTAAGGCATGCACATGTGGTGAGCCAGGCCTGTGTGGTGAGCCCATGCAGCAAGATGATGACACAATAAAAAGAGAGTCAAAGGGGAGAGTCAAGGTGAGATGCAACAGAAACCTGGAGCTGAGGTGGTGCAAGTGACAGGGAAACTCTCTCCATGTTGGAGGTCCCCAAGATCAAATCCTGGTGAATCCCAGAGGAGAAAATGAGAAGAGAAGACAAAAAAGAGAAATAGATACAGAAGATCACACAGCAAATGGACACAGACAGCAGAAACAGCAGGGTGGAGGGGCGGGAAGAGGAAAAAAACTTGTGATCTATGATCAGCCCACCCTTGATCTCAGGAAGTGGATTTTTATGTCCCTTTCTGGCACCAGCAAGCTACATAGGGTCCAGTTCCCACAGCTGTCTGCTGCAAGAGTGGGGACTGGGCAGTGGTAACTGCCACATGGGAGAGCAATTTACTGGCATTTAATATAATTTACTGGTTTCTTCCTCTCTCTCTTTCCTGGATGCTGTAAAGTGTTTTACTGGACTCTGGAGTTTAGAAATAGTTGATTCAGATCATTCTTGCTTGTTTCATAGTTTTTTCTGGTGGAGGGACTGATTTCTAGAACTTTCTACTTTGCCATCTTCCGCACACATTGGCTCTTTTGAAACTTTCATTATTGTTGCTACTATTGCAGTGAAATTGAGCACTCTTCTGGGGTTTTCCTATAGCCATTCCTTGCTTTAAGTAAATATTCATAGATCTGCTATCATGGAAATTAAATAGAAAGTCTCAAAATTACTTTTGGGGCATAAAGAAGGCTCTGAAGAGTGGAATGGAAGGATGCATTTCATTTTCAGATTTGGCATGAAGAAAGTGCTCTTTTTGTCAACAGATGAAATGCTCTGCCCTGGAGAAGAATTCCAAGGGAGCGGGCATAGCATGTTCAGCACAACATTTGCACACTGGGGACAGCAGTTTCTATCCACACCAGCATGGGGTATCTTGGAGGGAGCTGGTGGCAAACACTTGGGAGTTCTTATCATTTAAAAGGCACTCTTGGTGCTGACTGCATTTTAGATTATATATTCTTAAAACTCCTTGATGCCTTCTCATCCTAATAGAAGGTACGTTAGTTTGCCAAAGGGCTGCTTATGCAAAGTACCAGAAATGTGTTGGCTTTTATAAAGGGTACTTGTTTGGGGTAAAAGCTTAACAGTTCCAAGGCTGTGAAAAGTCCAACTCAAGGCACATAAGAGGTGCTTTCTTACCCAAGTCAGCTGCCACATGTTGAAGCAATTGGTGGGTGATCTCTGCCTGGTCTCTGCCGTCCCTTCTTGGCTGTACCATCTCCCCGTGCTTAGCCGAGGGCAACCAGGCATATCCCTTGTCTCTTACTGGGCCTCTTCTTTCAGGCGCAGCTGCTCTGCTTTCTTCTGATTTCACCTGCAAACTATCAGGCAAAAGGCTCGTGTCGCCCCAGGGCCTCAACTGTTTGAGCCTCTCCTTTCTGTCACAGGGCAGGATACATATGGTAGAGCTCTCTTTTTGGTGTGACTCCATTTTTTATCAGACCAGCAAGAGGGCAGACACTTAACCTGAGTCGTGCCTCATGAGGTTGTGATTGAAGAAAGGTCTCACGCCCACAGGAGTGGACCATCCCACAAACATAATCTTTCTCTTTTTGGGATTGATAAAATAATTTCAAATTGCCACAGGAGGGTTTGAGAATTTCTTTAGTCAATACACACTGACTGAGTGCCTCCTGGGGTTGCCATACTCTGAGGCCCAACAAAGGTCCAGCCCCATCTGTAAAGAGCTGACAAATGAAACTTCTGATGAGGTCATACTGGTAAGGGTACTTTTAACTATAGCATTGACTCTCTGCCTTCTTCTCCTCCCACCCTTCCCCTTCATTATCTCCATGTGGACAAATGTAGGTTGTGGGGTCAAGGGCAGAACGATTCAGTGATTCTTTTGAATTGATGAAGGTGGTGTATTTAATCAGAGACTGTTTCCAGAGAGAGAGATTTCTGTTCTTTGGAATTGTTTGAGGAGAACTGTAATCTAGGAAATTAAAAACATCAGCAATATTTGCAGCTGTGTAATGTGAAGGTCAGGAGGGAAAAAAAAAGCCTGAGAGGGCACTCTTGTGACTGATTTCAAAGGAGCTAATTCCTAGGGTTATTAGCTGCCTCAATTTACAACGCTATATACTCTTGAACACCAAAGGCTCATTATCAAAAATTAAAGAGGCATGGAACTGAGATTTGAATTATATTCTAGTTAATAGATTTTGGAACATGTTTCATATTGCTAAAATTGACCTGACCTTACAACTAATCAAGGTTCCAGTGGCCATAGAATCTCAGTCATAAAATCTTGTTTTCATGAGCATGAGGAAATTGAGAAGTTCCTTTGTTTTTATTTTTGTAGTACCTAGTAGCAGGAAAAATTGTTAGGTAAGTGTATTAGTCAGGTTTTTCTAGGGAAACAAAACTGACAGGAGATATCTGTAAATAGTATGAGATTTTACAAAAATTGTCTCACACGACTGTTGGGATGCACGAGTCCAAATTCTATAGGGCAGTCTACAAGCCAGGAACTCTGATGAAGATCCTCAATGAGTTCCCAGGAGATGCTGGCTGTCTGAAGTAGAGATGGGAATTCTCTCTCTGAATGCTGAAATTACTTCTCTTAAGGCCTTCAGCCAATTGGATGAGACATCTCTCATTGCTGATGGCAATCTCTTCAGTTGATTGTAGCTGTGATCAGCCATATATGCAATCAACTCACTGATGGTTTTAGTCCATGAAATGTCCTTGCAGTACAATTAGGCCAGTGCTTGCTTGACAAAAAAACTGGGCACTGTTACCTTGGCCAAGCTGACCCATGAGCCTAACCATCACAGTAGTAAGGCTTGTCTTTGGAGTCTACAGCCTCCATGCTCCTTGTAGTCTCTGTGTCCTCAGGGTCTTAACCTCCACTCTAATTTATTCTTTCCTTAGAAAGAAAATATAAGGATTTTCAGTTTTAAAGTTGGACAATAACTTAGTGGAGAGTCAGGGAAAAGTGTTCTAGTGGTAATATTTTCAGGTTTCCACTCTCTTTGGGGGTAGAAGTGAGTGATGTGCATCCTGAATGGATGGTCACTTACAGAGCCTATGGTAAGGCTGGCTGGTTCCAATGACTGTCTTGCTGGGCTCCCTGGCCCTACTCTCTTTTCTTATTTGAAAGCAACCTAAAGATAAGTATTAGACATATTGTTTTAATATTTAATATTCCTTAAATATTGTTTTCTTCACAATTCTTTAATCAAGAGTGACCGTACATTATATACTGTCTCATCAAAGACACATCATTCTGACTTCCACAGACCTTTACTGATTCTGGATTTCTCCTTCCCTCTATTAACAACCTTCTTGTTCTTCCATTTCTAATTCTAACAAATACATTCTTTTTTCTTTTTATTTACATTTTTTTGAAGTTTATCATTCTTGCATGAACATACATAAACAATAAGTGTATAGTAAAAGTTGTGAACTTACAAAACAAACATGCATGACATCATAAAGGGGTCCCATAACTTACCCCACCACCAATACCTTGCATTGCTGGGAAACATTTGTAGCAAATCATGAAAGAGCATAGTCAAAGTATTACTACTAACTATAGTCCATATCTTACATTTGGTGATTTTTCCCCCAACTTACCCTAATATTTTTTTGCTCATAAACCATACAACTTATCTAAAGTGTGCAATCGATGGCATTTGACATTTAAGCACAGAGTTGTGCATTCATCACTTCAATCAATATTAGAGCATTTTCATTAATCAAAAAAAAAAAAGACACAAACCACTATCATATCCATACAAACACATTTCTTGACTCCCTGAATTTTCTTCTTCAGCCAAACAAATTATTATTGTGTCTTGATCTTGTTTACTGTGACTTCTGTGCCTCAGTCTTCGACATTTCAGTTCCAAAATGCTTTTTTGTGCCCTGTTCCACCAGGCCAGATATCTTTGCCCAACAAAATTTGACTAAAATCTCTCTTCCCAGTCTAGCATGTTCTAATTACATCTCTGGAGAAAGACACTCACCAACCATTCTTTTTTTTTTCTTTTCTTTTCTTTTTTTCTTTCATACCAACCATACTTAATAATTCTTTTATGTTATTTCTGGTCAGAAAAAAATGTCCTTGTGTATAAACTAAAGCCTTTACTTTATGTTGTAAATCCATTTGCTTTGTTCTTTTTTTATTTTATGAAGATATGAGCAAAAACTTCCACTTAAGAGTTCTTCCTAAATTTAAAATCTATTATAAAATTTCATTTTAACCAGTTCTCCCAATTAAGTACTCTGTTTTTTAAACCTTTTTTTCTCAGACATATGTTCCAATCTTTTAATTATTATCAGCATCTTTCTCTTTAAATCAAATCCAGACAGATATATCATATTTCATCAATTCTAAGATGCACATTTTTTTCTCACATTTTAGCATATTACATTTTAACATTTAATAGGATTCATTTCACAATTGATGGTATCTTATAATTATAAATGACAGCACTTATTTTTTCTTAGTGAGAATTAAAATGATTGTGTATCTTCAAAGACTAAGAACCAAGAAGGCACAGAAAAGTATTCTAGATTAATGGAGACTAAAGAAACATGACTGCCAAATGCAGTGCGTAATTCTTGATGATAATCTTAGATTGGAAAAAAAGCAAAGAGCAATAAAGATCCTGTTTCAGTGATTGCTTGGTATAGGAACATGAACTTCATATTAGATACAATTATAGTATAGTGTTAAATTTCTTGGGAGCTTGTCCTTATTCTTAAAGAGATGCATGCTGGAGTGTTAAGGAATGAAATGTTGTGAAGTCTGTCTGCAACTTGTTTTCAGTTTAGGAAGAAAAGTGTATTTGTATGTATATGTAAATATACGTAGAGCAGATGTGGTGAAATGTTAAAAATTTAATTTCTCTGGAATGAATTTAGGTAAAGGAACATGAGAGTGTTTATTGTTCTATACTTTAACTTTTTCTTTATGTCTGAAAAGCTTCAAAATAACAGTGGGGAAGTGAATGGAAAAATAATGATGGGTTCATATAATTTAGGACATTTTAGATTTGCTTGATAGTTTTGAAGTCTTGTTAAAAAAGAATTTTGCAAGATATGTTGGTGACCTTGATTTTACTTGATTTGGTTATAAAAATCATGATGAAAACAGTCATAAAGGTCCACTAAACCAAATATTAGATCTGGAATAAGTTTATATGTCCTTGACCAAATCCTTGTATGTTCTGGAGTAAAATGGGGGTAATAATAGTGCCAACTTCATAGACATATTGCAAAAATTCAATGAGAAAATATACATCAAGTATTTTGGAGAGAGCTAGGAACGTGGTAAGCCCTTAATAAACATTAACAACATCATCTTCATTACCATCACTATCATTCTAGTCGTAGAACTGTGAAAAGACAAAAATCAACCTTTACACACTTAATTAAACAGAAGGATTTATTACAGGGATACAGGAGAATTCAGGAAACCCAAGGACAGCAGGAAGCAAGACAAGCTCTACCTGAGTTTTGTTCTCTCTCTCTCCTTTGAAGCTGCAGTCTCATGTCTTAGCTTCTCTCCATGCATCTCCTTCATTTCTCTCTGCTTACAGACTAATTTTTTTGTATGGCCACATGCACAGGTTAGAGCATACAGAGTCGAAAATCATGAGTCTTCATGTATGTCCTCAGTGTACAGGATAAACTAAGGTTGTCTAGTGTTTTTTAGATAGTCACTTAGGGTCCCCTGTTTCAAGTTCTTGGGAAAGAAAATTCAGTTAAAGCACTTTGGGACAGGTGTCTTTATTATCTGCTGTTTCAATGCCACCAAACCTGCCCAAAAGTCCAGCACCCTGTGCCTAGAGAATTTGCTGTATAAAAGGCCACGAAGACAAGCGTGGGTGGGTAGGAGGCTAACCCAAAGGAAAGTATTACTAATGGTGTAGCTTTAGCTATCGTTGGGAAAGAGATTTGCAGGATGAGATGGGAAATGGAGAGGTGGGAGGGGAAACGAGAAGATGCCTTAACTTTAAATTCTTGCTTTATGGGCGACCTTATATTTTAACTATAACCAGGGCTGAGTCTGCCTCTTTCCAACAAACTTTATAACTAACTCCTGGAAATGGAATCAGCTTTCATTAACATTCATCTTAAATTGCTGATTTTCCTCCTTCCTATTTTGACTAGCTCTTGGCCACTTTTGCAACTGTTTTTCATTTTCCTTGAAGAATTCTTCTCATTAAAGCAGTTTCTGAGCTCAGTCCTTGGGGACACATCTCAGATAGGAAAGTCTTACTCTATATGTTTGGATATTTTTGTATTGGCCTAGTTTCTCCTCTGGCTTCTCCCTCCATGGGGCTGATTCAAGCATAGAGCTCCCACTGACTTCAAAGGGCTCTGAGGTAAAGTGAGAAAGAGATTCACAAGAATTTCCCAAAGATATCTTGGATTTACAAAGAAGGCATTAGTAATATTTTAAAAAAGATATGAATATCAGTCCTGGAAAATGAATGGATTGTGTGAGCACCAGTCAGAAAAAGTTAAGAAATTGTCCTCTTATGGTAGAAAAAGCTCTTGTAAATTTTTAATTCTTGGTAAATGCATTTATCCTACTGGGTAGAAATTTTGGGTTCTGCTGTGGTTTCAAAAGCATAAAGATGGAATCCCTTAAATCAAATCCCTATTTTATAGGTGTCAAATATCTACCGTATTATCTTTATAACATGAACGTCAAAGCTATAAACTTATTTAAGAAAGATATATGGCACATACAATTTAAAGTAGGTATTTTCTAAATCTCTGTAAACTTTCCAATTTTTTCAATAACAACTGTTTTAAATTTCAAATAGGATCCAGACAGTGACTACTTGTGAGTTTGTAAGATGTTTCACAGATTGTAGATTATCATGCATCTGCCTTGGAGTCTTTTTGGTCACATTTAGTCATCTTTAGAAAGAAGGGAACTTATTGTAAAGGCACAAGGGTAAATGTGGCCTGCCACCAGAAATATCAGAAATGGGGATGCTCTGTTTGCAGTCACTTTGTCATTGACTTCCAAAGCTTCTTTAGTGGTGTTTGGCATGCTGCCTTCAGTGTTATTTTCCCTCTGAACTGCCTGTTGGAAGCATCATGACTGACATGTCTAGTTCTTTTTTCTTGTTTTGTGGAATTTTCTATTTCTTCCACTGGAGCAGCAAGTCCAGCAGTCAGGACAGAATTGTTGGGTGTCCTGAGTACTCCTCTGAATGCAGAGACAAAGCACAAACGAGGCTCTTGAAAGTGGAAAAGACAAGACTAGCTAAGGATTCCAGCCTGTGGGAAGAATACCATGAGAAGAAATAGCTTGCTTGGTTTGGGTAATAAAGAAACATTACTGGGGGAGCAGATGTGGCTCAAGCAGGTAAGTGCCTGCCTCCCATATGGGAGGTCTTGGATTAGGTTCCTGGTGCCTCCTAAAGAAAGCAGACAGACAATGAGCAAACAGAAGAGGGAGCCAAGTCAGAGGAGCTGATGTGGCTCAGCTGTTGAGTGCAGGCTTCTGGCATAGGAGGTCCTGGTACCTAAAAAAAAAACAAAACACCACCACGGTATTCAAAGAATTGCGGGTCTCTGGTTAGGAAGTGGACAGATGCCTCCCTTTGGTAAAAGTGGACTATCATTTCTGTCCTGGGCCAAGTTTGGTGGTCATTTCATTGATCATATGTTTGGCCACACTGAATGAGCACCATTACCACCACCCAATCATGATGGAAAAGGAACATGGTGACCTTATGATGAACTAGTGTTTAATGCCTTTCATTTACATGAACCCGTGGCGAGAGGTTCATTGACAGTAAATGCCTGACCTTGAGTTCCTGAATTCGTACGCAGGTATTGAGCATTCTCACTGCCAGGTATGTAGTTTCATTGGCATATTAAGAAACACTATTTTGTCAGGAAGATATAGCACCTTTTAAAGAAAAGAATAAATAATTTCTTCCCTAAGTTTAGTGGAGAGCATGATCTTCATGCTCTGTGTCAGTCTCTTCACTAACTCTCCTTCTTATCAGGTATAATATATTCCTGCTGGCAGCTTGATTTAATTGGGCTTGTGGCAACTGATTCAATTGAGCACTTTAATTAGGTAATTATTTTGTTATAAGAGCTGCTTTCCAGCTTGCTAGAGAGAGAGACTTTTTCATTTTTCTCAAGCTAAAAATGGAACCTGGATTCTTTTCTTTTATAACAAAGTGGAATAAAAAATCATCAGATATAGAGTTAGGCTGAGTGAGCTGTAGAATGAAGAAAAATAATCCTGGCTTATGTGGTGATAAGAAGCAAGGGTGTTTTTGAGAAATAAAGACAGAATTAGAATTTCTGAGACTGTGAGTATTGCCACCAATTGTATCTATGCTTTTGGGTGCAGGTCATCCTCTGCCTCAGTTTCTCTCCCTAAGTGTAGATTTCTTTCTCAGACATTCTGTGGAAAATAATTATTGGGAAAACATAGGATTAAAAAAAAAATCCTGTCCCTCGATTTTGAACAAATGTCTCTGAAACTAAGGAGGTTTTGTTCCTCCAAGTAAATTTAATTAATTATTGCTCTCTTTGAAAATTTATTATGAAAGTTAGTCATTTATTAACTTCAGTAAGAGATTTCATCTTTGAGGAAATGCTTTGTCTCTGAAAATATTGCCTGAAATGGAGCATCTAGGATAAAAGCTATCCTTTAATTCCCTCATCCTTGTGAGAGTCAACCTTATTATCTTTTGGTGGTTGAGAGGAATGATTGTAATAATCTAAGGATACCTCAGATCAAACAAACAAATAATTAGAGTTGACACTAGTGAAGCCAACGAGACCCTAATTAATTGATTTGCTAATAGCTCTTCTCCTTTTGCAGACATTAGCTCAAATTGGGTTTTAAGTGGTGACAAGGGCCACAAGATAAATATTTTTTCTTTAAACTCCTGACTAACCACCAGCCACACACATAGTCTTACCATTAACTAGTCTTTAGAGGTGTTTGTCCCCTAAAGGATTGAGAGTAATTTCAAACACTTTCCATACATAATATTCTATACAAACCCTTTGTGGAATGGTCAGTCAACACAGTAATGATGTTTTGCTTTGGAAATTTTTAGCTTTCTTTTTTCAGCAAGGAAGATAAAAACAAAAGGAAATGTTTCTTCATGTAAGCAAATTTTGTTTAAAGTGAAACCTTCCTTTGTGGTTGATCAGAATAATGACAGTTTTGTTCCAGAAACCCAGTGGTCAGAAAGGAGTCCTGTTGCAGCCATCACTGTGCAACAAACCACCACAAAACCAAATGGCTGAAAGCATGACTGGGCTCAACTGGGCTATTCTTCTGTTCCACAAGATGTCATATGGGCTCAGTCATCTGGAGACTTGGATATCGAATATTGAAGTTGGAGCACTTGGCTGGCAGCAGATGGAGCTGGGAACTCAGCAGTTGACACGAGTAACTTTGTTTTCTCCATGTTGACATGGACTTCTTAAAGCATGATGACTGGGTTGCAAGAGGAAATATTCTAAGAAGAGAAAGAGGGTGAAGATCTCTCAAGGCCCCACCTTGGAAGTCACACCGCATCATTCACTGATTCACAGTCACACCAAATTCAGTGGATTTATACCCAGGAGATATTAGAAGGGATGGTTCACAGAGACCATCTTTGGAAACTAGCTACCACAACTAGAGTGGAAAAAGGGGACATTTCATTAAAATATTCTTGAAAAAGTTTTCTTGTCCTTTCTCTGTCACCATTTTCATTGCTTATGACTGGGGGCAATTTCAGTTGGAATCAAGGGTGGGTATTCAGGGCTCCCTTTAAGAGAAATGAGTCTGAGGTCTAAAGCTTTTCCAAAATGAACTAATGTTACCCCTCTCCTGAATTTTCTTATTTCTTACACAGAGCCAACACATAACAATCTGCACCCTCTTTGTCTAAGGGAAATTTACCTGATATTTCTCCTTTCTCCTAGCTTTCTCATTGTGGTAGTTGAATGTAGGCTCTGGAGTAAGGTTGCTTGGATTTGAATTCCAGCTCTTTTAATTACTACTGGGCAAGAGCTTGGTACTTAGAAGCCTCAGGTTCCTTATCTTTATAATGGGCTATTCATTATTCTGTGTAGCTTGTGAGAATTGAGATAATGCATATACAATAATACAGTACCCTGCACACAGCGAGTGAGTATTCAAGGAAGTTGTAGCTCCTGTTATTATGTAATGCTGGGTACATAGGAGAATCTAAGCCCCAAGGAATTGAGCAGAAAGTGACAGGACTGAGAGGTCTCAATAAGACAGCAGGAGATCTCCGAAGCCAAATGTCTTCAAGTTAAGAACAAATGTCACTGTACCAAATGGATCTCCTGTTTCTTCTTCTGATGTTTATGCCACATTTCACACCTTCTTGCCCCAGCTTCATGCAGCAAGGATTGTTTTGGCATTGAAAGGGGACTGAAACTGGAAGAAGACTGGGCAGCAGTGAGTGGAACCAGGTCAGGGGCAGAAATGTCTGAATTTTCATGTTGTGGTGGATTGAATAATGCTCCCCACAAAGACCTGTTCAACTCCTGATTCCCATTTATAAATAGGGTCTTTGATGATCGTATTAAGATGTGGCCAGACTGAATCAGGGCGGGTCTTAATCTGGTATGATAAGCAAAGAAAGATTGGACATGGAAGTATACACAAAGGAGAGGGAAAGAGAGATTGCTGTGACAGAGACTGATTGCCAGCAAGCCACCACCAGAATGCTACAGATTTTAGAGAAGGCATGGCCTGCTGATACTTTGACTATGGACTTCTTGCCTACAAACAGTGAGCCAATAAGTTTCTGTTGTTTAAGCTGCCCAGTGTCTGGTATTTGTTATGGCAGTCCTGGCGCACTAACATACATGGTGGACACCTGGACATTGTAAGAGCCAGTGGTCTTGGTAGTCTTCTGAATTGTTCCACACTTCTTACAAAGGGGAGATTGGAAATTAGTTATCATGTATTTGCCTGAATTAAAGGGTGATTAGCCTGAATTACAACACCTGGAAAAGCCAATGTTCCTTTTGCTCACATTTATTTGACACATACTGGTGTGTCCCAGTGGTTGGAAAAGGGAATCTCACCAAGGGTTTTTCTGTTACAGGGGTTTCTCCTTTCCTCTGGCCTCATTATTTCCAAGTACAGGGCCTTAGAGTGGCCTTATCCTCTTGTCTCATCCATTCCTTGTCAGTTACCTGAGTTACCTGAGTGATATCCATTGGTCCAGATTCTCAAGAGAAAGTAAAGATTACTCTAGGGGAATTTGCTCCCTTACTTTTCACACTACCTTGGATAAAGTAAGGAAGCACTTGCATAATTGTATTTGTCTTGTAGATTCAAACTTTCCTGCAGATGTACTTTTCCAAGGTCTTCTGTAGGGGTTGAAGGCAGGGAAGAGTCACAGATTCTTTGGGTCACAGATAGGAAGGCTCATTTTTCAATGGGCCTGCCAGTTATGGTGTCATAATGATCAGTGCATCAACTTTATTTGTACACTGGTTTTGAACTAAGAAAAGGAAGTAAAGGGTGTTACTTATTGACTCCCTAAAACCCTGAAAGTGATGTGTTTCCAACCCTCACTTTGCTGGGGTTGTCTGAATGATTGAGACATCCATTTTAACTGAAGTTATATACATTTTCTTTAAAGAAAGACCTATTTCTTTAGTGTCTATGTATGAGCAGTGCAAAAACTTTTTTGAAAAACATTTACAGAACTCCTAAAAAGCATTATTTCTTGCATACTCACAGCATCTCAGTCAGTGAGACAGGCGTGCTTCTCTTTACTTATTCAGTAAATATTTATTTAGCATCTTCTTTATACTAAGCATTATCTTTGGTGTTGGAGCTATCACTGGGATGTAGAAACAGATGGAGCCCCTACTCTTATTGATCTGAGACATGCATAAATCTAAAAAAAACCAAATTATTGTATATATAAGAACTAGCTGAGATAAGTGCTATGAAGCAAGAGTATATAATTCTATGAGTGTTTATTAGATACCCTGACTTAGAATGTGTGTGGAATTAGGGAGTCTGGGAAATTATCTCTGAGAAAATGATGCTTGATCCTAATGCTGAGGGCTGAGCACAAATAAATTATTTGAAGTTAACTAGGTCTATACACATAACCACAGAGAAACAAAGAACTAGTTTTCTAATTCACTCTTATCACTCGTTCAGCTATTCATCCATCCATCCATCCATAAGCAGACTTTTCATTTCTGTATGTGCCTAGTACCATGCTAGAGAATGGCATATAGAAAGGCATAAAGAATGAAATCGTGATGACTTGACATTAATCATATCTTTTACTGGACTCCTAGAGTAATATATTTTTCCCTCAGTTCTTTAGAGTATTATGTTTACGAGTTTTCATGTCTGCCTCTTTCATGAGACTCAACCCTCAAAATTAGGCATGATGTCATTCATTTTTGGGTCTCCAGTGTCTAATATAATACCTGGCACATAGGGGGTATTTAAGAAATCTTTGTAAAATGAATGAGTTTTACGTATCACTATTATTGAAGGGTATAAAATTAAATATCAGATGAATGATCACTTTTGTTATATGGGCTAAAACTGGATGTTTGTTTGATGTTCTGGTGCTAACTAATAATGCCACATCTTAAAGGAAAGCAGACTGCTTCTGGTGAGACCTCCACATAAATCGCCAGAAGCCAGTAGTATCCGTCCCTCCGCCGTTGTCCTAACTGTGTATCCCTGAGCCAAATACTTTGCCTCTTTGTGTCTCGAGTGTTAGGATCTTCCAGGGAGCAAAAGCTAATACTATACTGCCCTGCTCCTTGGTAGGTTGATGAAATGATATTGTTAGCATGATCCAGTTTCTTGGGCATAAGTACTGCATAAACCAAGGTTTTTAATTATGGCATCCTATGAACTGGCATAACTTAATCACTCTATGCCACAGTGTGTCTCTAGATTCTCTTAAGAGCTTAATAAAATAGTCAAAAGCAAAAGGAGTGGGGGCAGGTATAGCTCAGTGGTTGAGCACAAGCTTTGCATATCTGAGGTCCCAGGTTCAAAGTGAAAGGAATCCAAACATTTTTGTTAGCTTCAGAAAAAGTTTCTATAAATTTCAGTTGAGTTCTCTCTAAGTAAAGGCTGTTTCAGAAGAGTGAATGGGATACCTAACAGAGATCTTTCAACTCTCAAAATAGACCTGTGAGATTCAAATACAGAAAGGGGCCGTGATTTCCTCCCTCACCGGTACAGTACAAATCAAATGACCTTCAAAAAAATTTTTTTGTCATTTTAGCCAACTACTATAGCTTTATTTTATCTCTGTGTTTCCCTCCTCTTTGCCCTACAAATTCCCCCTAATATTTTCTACAGTTCTTGGCTGAGAAGTAAATTATAAATTACCTGACAGTAAAGTTGGGGGATAAGAAAATCACCATCCAGTCTGATCACAAAATCAAACTGTTTGTGATATGTCAAACCTTTAAGAAATCAGTTGCTTCTTTTGAAAAATGTGTCTTTTCTCCTTCATACTGCAAACAACTGAGTCGACTCATAAATGTTTTCTGATAAAAGGCTCAAGTCATAATCTCTTCAGACTACACATTATGTCAAACATTTAAAAAGGCTAAGTATTATTAATATATTTTTTAAGAGAATCTTATTTCATAGCTTAATTCCCTATGGAACAGAGTTCAGCTCTAAGTCTTTGATAATACAAGTAAACAATGTAAAATTTGTCCTGAAGTTGTTGGAATAGAAGTTTAGTATACAGCCTCTGAGACACTTACCAAGTCACAACCTACCAAGAAGCTTTCTCATAATGTCAACAGTCATTTTACTTCTAAGTGTTCTTTAGAATTTTGCTTTATTTTAATATAAATCAATAATAATTAATATAGACCAATAATCATAAACAAACTGGAGTCTGAAGAATAACTCTTAGAGTAAAGGAAGTCTCTTCCTTTTAAGCCTTGCTCACCAGACCCCAGTTTGTTAATAATTTTTGTTCCTGCTTGATTTCAATTAAGCTTGCCCGTATATGGCAAGCTGGGGAGCTTTGTAGCACATCTGTCCAACCCAAGCTCTTTCACAAAGTTGGAAGTAAAGGTTTTATTTGAAAGATTTTTGAAGAAGCATTTGGACACTAGGACTGAGCAAGCATTTGAAAATCTGCAGATAGACAGGCTGGCGGTAATCCCTGCAAGCCAAGGGCGCAGTGAGCTTTGGGGAGCTCAAACAGGACTACCAACTTCCAGGTGAATAATTTTCAAATAAAGGAGTGTGTTGGACTATTAAATATGGAAACCCATGTCTGACAAGACACAGTAACTTTAGAAAAAGGTAATTTCTCACAGGCAGTTTCAAAAATGGTTAAAGAAAACGTTCTTGAACCTTTCCAGATAGCGTAGCTGGTTATGTGAGATGCAACATGAGTATTTTCTCTTACACACACACATGCATACATGTACACAAACATGTACACTGAGTTACATGTGTACACACAGAATCCATATCATGCTTTTACAAACTTAAGTATGAATTTCTGTGAATGAAAGTTTCAGAACAAAATATTCTATCTGGGCATGGAAAGAGAAAGATAATCTATTTTCAAATTCTTCACCTTCTCTCATCCTGCTTTCTAGTTCAAACAACTCTTCCCCAGCTTATAAACAAACCCCAGGTACCATATTTTCAGATTGTTCAACCAACAAATCATGTGTTTTTCTTACCTGTAAGTACTGCTGAACTAAGTTTATCTTATCCTCCCAAAGATGAAGAGGTCCACCTTGACTGCTTTATTTCAACTCTAACACAAGATGAAGGGTCAACAAGACTTTGGTGAGTGGAGGTGGGAGACAAGCTGCCTTGCAATGCCCTCTACTTACAGCCCCTATTATCATTTTTCTCATAGGTTGAATCAGATCATCTTGGATTCCATTAGCCAGCCCTCCCAATGGCTTGGTCTGCTTCAAATGAAACACTAGCTGCAGATCATGCATGCTCAAATATCTCATCAATTCCACATAATTCACCTAATTGAGAAACTCAAAAAGCAATTTCGTAATGACTTATTAAAATAATGCCATTTGCTAGCCCTTTAAAAAGTCCCACTTTTGCATGGTGTCATGCTATAATTAGTAATACAGCATCAGTTATTAAACTGAATACCAATTTGAGGCACTTGCACAGCATTAATGGAGTTCAGTCACTAATGGGGCACGGCACTTTGATTGTTCCTTGATACCTGAATGCTGCAGCAATATCTGGATCTTCAGATTACCTTGAAATGTTGATTTAAGATTCTTGAAACCATAGCAACAGTTGGTTCAAATGAACCCTAGAGCTTTAAAAACCAAGATTTCATTGTTGAATTTCTTTGCTTTTTTTAACCCCTTTGTTCACTAAACTCATAGAAAATGGCAGAAAACAGGTGTGATTGTCTTCCCATCAAAAAGAGAAGGGAAACCTGATATGTAGGCTTCATAACTGGTGCTGTGAGGTTATATGATAATATGTAGCAAGGTGAAAAAGAAAGCAGTATCTATTCCACTGTCTAAGCTCAGAAATCACCCCCTGTTTCCACTTGGATACCAAGAACCTTAAATTCCACTGACAAAACATTAAAAAAAAAATGTCTCCCCTCCTCTTCATTCCCATTCCCATTTCCCTATTCTAATGCAAAAGTCCATTGACCCACCTTCCTGTCTCTTACCTGGCACTTTTCAATCCATCTCCATGTCCAAATAATGCCCAAGTGATCTTGCTACTTGAAGACCTGTGATAGTTCTCCATTACTTTAAGATTAAACCTACATTTTCAACATGATTTCAAGGTTCTCTACAAACTGTCTCAGCCTACCTTTGTAAGGTTATCTCTATTTACTTTTCCCATGTATCCCAAATTCTAGAGACACCTGCCAGATGTGATGGTTAATTTCATGTGTCAACGTGGTGTTCAGTAATTTGGTAAAGTAAGCACTGGCCTGATTGTTACTGTGAGGATATTTCATGAATGGATTTGTATCTTCAGTAAGTTGATGGCATCTGTGAATGATTACATCAATAATCAACAAAGGCAATTGCCCTCAGCAATGCCAGAAGTCTCCTCATCCAATTAGTTGGAGGTCTTAAACCTGTAATCGAGGATTTCAGAAGTTACGAAGAAGAATTTTTGTCTCTATTTTAGCCAGTCAACTCCTGGGGAATTCAACTTCATCTTCATTGGAGTTTGCAACTTGTGACTTGCCCTGCAGAATTTGGACTTGCTAATTCCCATGGTCATGTGAGCCAATTCCTATAATAAATCTCTTAATATTTTATACACACACACACACACATTGTTGGTTCTATTTCTTGGGAGAACCTTGACTAATACAAATTTGTATTGTACTGAAATATCAAAAAACAGGATCTTAAGGATAAGATTTCCGAGTTGGTTTTTGGATTTCTTTCTCTAATCTGATTAGATTTAAAGACATTAATGACCCTATTTCCAATAATCAAGGGGGCACTGATAGTCCATGTTATGAATTGGCAGTAGAGATATACAAAATGTTGCCACTGGGCATTCTTATTCAAATGCTTTTAAGAGGCAAGGCTCTGGGGCACAGTGTATTTGATAGTAGATTTTTGTGAAGTTAAAAAGTATAATGATTTTGGATGGATGCTCCTAAATATGCTAGATAAAGTTGTTAAAGAAAGGATGCATGTGGGTCTTCAAATTTCCAATTCAAGTACCACACAAAGGATGTGAAATTTTTATGTGTACCCTGAAAGAAGTTCTTATATTTTGTAGCCACAGAGTTAGATTTCTAAAACACAAACACGGATTCTCATTATGCGAATAGCTGAATTAAAATGCAAATTAAATTCCCAGCCTTGTGGATGTCTACTGTTCAAATGAGAGCATTGATTGGGAAGGAATGGGATCCTGAACATTGGAATGGGTCCATATGGACTGATCATGATGACAGTGGTGATATTGAACTCCTTAATTCTGATGATTCTTCTTTGCCAGATAAACCTGTAACATTATGACCTAATGAATCAGCCATATCACCTGTTTTAGTCTGCCAAAGGGCTGTAGCTGCAAAGTACCAGGAATGAGTTAGCTTTTATAAAGGGGATTTATTAGGGGGAGGAAGTTACAGTTCTGAGGCCATGAAATGTCCAAATCAAGGCACCATCAGAGATGCTTTCTCACCAAAGTCAACTGCCATGTGGTGAAGCAAGATGGCCACCAATCTCTGCCTAAGTCTCAGCCTTCCCTTTCAGGCTCATCATCTCTCAGAACCCACCTCCTAGAGCTCAGCTGTGAACAACCAGACAAGAGAAAGTCTTGTCTCTTTCTGGGCCTCCTTTATTAGTCTCGGCTGCTTTGCTTTTTAACTGTGTTTAGCTGAGTTCATATCAGGCATATGGCTCATCTCTTCCTGGGACTTGGCATCTTGAGCCTCTCAGATCTTCTGTTTTCCTGAAGTCCTTAATCTCACATGGCAGGATCAAATGTGGTAGAGCTCCTTTTTCCTGTGTAAGTCTCCATTCATATCAGACCCAGCAAGAAGGCAGAGAGTCAACCTGAGTTATGTGTCACCGACATAGTTCAATTGAAAGGCTTTTACACCCACAGGAATGAGTTAATTCACAAACATAATTTTTCTCTTTTAGGAGTTCATAAAATAATTTCAAACTGCCATACCACCTCTTTCTAAAAAAAAAGTTAACTCTGCTGTGCTTGATAAACCTGTAATTGCCTCCCCTGAGTAAACAGCCCTTGCACCTCCATCTGAGGAGATTAACCATGTTTCAACAGATGAAACATACAGAAAAATTAGGGGATATGTGTAGGGATGGATATTAAGTGTACGGATAAGGTGGAAAGAACATAAAGTTGGCTCAGGTTAAATTTATTGATACAGTCCCACTAAGCAGAGAGTCTGGATTTAATGGGTTAGAAGAGCTCTAACAGTTTATTAGGTTGTGTTTTAGTTTGCAGAAGGGCTGCCAATGCAAAGTACTAGAAATGTTTTGGCTTTTATAAAGGGTATTTATTTGGGGTAAAAGCTTACAGTTAAGGACTAAGAAATGTCCAAATCGAGGTATCAGCAGAAATGCTTTCTCACCAAATTCAGCTACTGTTGATCCTGGTGTGTTGCCATATGGTGAAGCAAGATGGTTGCTGATCTCTGCCAAGGTTTCAGTCCTCCTCTCTGGGCTCACCATCTCCTCTTGTCCTCTTGAGCTTCTCTGTAGGCCTAGCCTCTTGTGGCCTTGTCCTTAATCGATCCTGTTGTCCTCTCTCTCCTGGCTCAGGGTTGTGTCTCTTAGGACTTCTGTCCTTGCAGCTCAGCTATGGACAAAACTGGAGTCTTTTCTCTCATATGTCAGAATCAAACAGACAGTTACCTTTTTCCTGTCTGCCCATGTGAGACTGTCTCTCCCTTTGTATCAGACCCAGCAAAAGGGTGGAGAATAAACATGAATCATACCTCACTGATGTAATCCTGTGAAATGGGTTTCACACCCACAGGAATGGTTTAGTTTTTAATGTAATATTTCTATTTTTGGGATTCATAAAATAATTTCAGACTGCCACAGGTTGGTTGGCTGAAACATGGACCAAAAGGTGGCCTACAATATCTGAAGTAAGAGGGAGTGCTGAGTTCCTAGCCAGGGGAGCTCTATCACATTCCCCAGTGGAACAGCAAAAATCCCCCAAGTGTAATGGCAAAGACCAATAAAGAAGGATGGTCCAGTAATGAGCCCTTGATATTGATGACTGTGCTTATGAGCCTGTGCACCTGAAATATGAACTAGGCCTAGAGCTGCAGGGTGCCTAAGAATTACCTCCTGAGAGCCCCCATGTTGCTCAAATGTGGCTACTCTCTAAGCCAAACTCAGCATGTAAATGCATTGCCTTCCCCATCACCAAATGCCATGAATCTCCCATGATGATGAAACAGGTTGTTGATTTGGGAGGAGTGGGGTGAGGGGGGTAGGGGGTATGTGGGGACCTCTTATATTTTTTGAATGAAACGGTTAAAAATAGTAAAGAGAGAGAGGAAAAAAAAAAACCCAAAAAACAAAAGCGTATCTGAGGTTGAAATACCAGAACTTTGCTGGTATAACGTAGATGAGGAGATCCAAAGGCTTGGAGAGATTAGAATCTTAGAGTGGATTTATTTGGATTTGCCAATCCCCATGGTCATGCAAGCAAATTACTATAATAAATCTCTTAATATTACATATATATGTATGTAAGATACATATCTGTTGATATCTGTGGTGGTTTGAAGCTGTATGTACCCAAGAAGAACATGTTCTTAAATTTAATCCATTCCTGTGGGTATGAGCCCATTGTAAATAAGACCTTTTGATGAGGTTACTTCAGGTAAAGTGTTAAGGTATATCCCATCTCATTCAGGATGGGTCTTAATCCTAATACTGGAGTCCTTTATAAGATAATGAAATTCAGACACACACACAGAGTAAGCCTCAGTAAGTAAGAAGCTGAAACCAGTGGAACCTGGAAGAGAAGGGAAAGACCAGGAGATACTGCCATGTACCTTGTCATGTGACAGAAGCACCAAGGGTCACTAGCAGCCAGCCCCAGAATGTCAGTCTTCTGGAAGAAAGTATTGACTTGATGATGCCTTTTTTTTTTAAGATTTATTTTTTCAATTAATCTCTCTCCCCTTCCCCCCTCCCCTGCATTGTCTGTTATCTTTGTCCATTTGCTGTGTGTTCTTCTGTGTCCACTTGCATTCTTGTCAGCAGCACCAGGAATCTGTGTCTCTTTTTGTTGTGTCATCTTGCTGAGTCTTGATTTGGATTTTCTTTTGGCCTCAAACTGTATGCTAATAAATTTCTATTGTTAAGGTGACCGATTGTATGGTTTTTGCTTGAGCAGCCTGAGAAACTAAAACAATATCCTATTGGTTCTGTTTCTCTGGAGAACCTTGATTAATACACCAGAGTACATGATATTCCCTGAACAGAGTTTGATGTTTCTTTTCTTTCTGGCTTTCCTTTTACTTTTTTCTCTACCGAGATTACCCTTTCCTCATCTGATCTGTCTTATGTCTATAAAGGTGTCTTTAAGTCTCATTTCAATGTCCTCTTCTCTTTAAGTTTCTTTCTGACATCCATGTTCCTCTGTGTCCAGCAAACTGACAGCCATATTAATATTAGAGCCAGATTATATTACAGTTTAATTAATTTAACATTTCTATTTTTTCTGCTGCATTTTTTCTGGACTTCTTGAAGTGCAGATTTGCCTCTTTATTCCCAGGATTTAGCACTGTGCTAGTCACTTGACAAACTTCTAGTAAGTGTTTTTTAGATGACTTGAATTGCCACTAAAACTGATTCAATAACCATTCCTCTTTGAAATAGGTTAAGGCAAAGTGGGGAAGAAATAAAAACATTTTCCATTGTCTTCTCTATACCTTTTAGATCCAACACTTCTTATCAGTCTAGTTCCAACATCATCTTACAGCTTTGATCAGCATGTTGAAAATTCTTCAGGACAGCCTCCACAGTTTATACACACTCTGAGCAAATGCAGTGAGGGGGAGGCCTACACAGAGACTATGAAAGCATAGAAAGGGCAAGTCTGGGTTGGCATTTTGGTGCTAGGATTGGACTGAACATCCTTTAAAGGACTTGTCTTATCGCCTCTCCTATTTCTCTCCCTAATGTCCTCAACAAACACAAAATTTCATTTATTAACAGACTTTTACAATCAGGTCTCTCAATATTTTGAAGGTTCCTTTTGTTTCTTTTGGAAACGTCTTTTTTTATCTAGTTTCAGATGCCTTATCACAAATAAGTAAGCCAATATGATGGCTTGGAAAACAGTAGGTGGTCATGGTCCATTACCAGTTATCTGATCTTCAATAACATCTGAAAATAGGAGAGATTAAATGCTAGGATATAATTTTTCCCTTGAAAAGCTGCCTTTATGTTCTTATTATGAATTATTTCACCCTACCATCCCAAGGGTTAGACTATTGTTCAGCAACAGCCAAAACTTCATCTCAGACTCTTTTCTGTTTATAATTTTTTTGATAAAGGAGACCAGAAAACAGTAGGCAAAGAGAATTCTGTTTCCGATTGGGATAGGGTCTGAAATAGCAATAGGCCCTGGAAATGTTCATAATTACTTCACAGAGTATGGTAGTTTGAGGCTTTTATGGGCCCAGAAAAATCATGTCTTTAGAGCTAATCCATTCCTGTGGGTGTGAACCTATCATAGGTGAGAACTTTTGATTAGGTTACCTTAGTAGGGCATGGCCCAGTATGTGTCTTAATCTTCCTACTGGAGTCCTTTATAAACAGGATGAATATGGAGAGACAGACAGACAGACAGAAACCCACAGAAACAGCCATAGGAGCTGAGAGAAAGCCAGAGGAAGGCAAAAATAGAAGCAATGCAAATTGGAAGAGAAAGGAGACCAGTAGATGCCACCTTGTGCCTTGTCATAAGACAGGGCAGTATAGTCCAGGATTGTTAGCAGCCTGTCTTCAGCAGAAAGCATTTCCTGATGGTGCCTCAATTTGGACATTTTCATGGCCGCAGAACTATAATTTTTAAGATAATAAATCCTCATTGTAAAAGCCAACTCATTTCTGGCATGTTTTATTTTGGCATCCTAGCAAACTAAAATACATAGTTTGTGTTTTTCTATGTTCTTTCTTGTTGCTAAGCTTCTTTAGGTCTTACAGCCATCTTTTTTTTATTTCTAGTATTACTTTTCCTGCTAATGGGCTCCTTCATACTTATTTACATATTTCTTAGTTAAATTTTTTTAGTTAATTCATTCATTCAAATGATTTATTTCAACAGAATTTAATTGTATTAATCAAGGTAAGTAATTCTAACTATTGAAACAATTAACAGTCTCAGTGGCTTAGCACAACAAAGGTTTATTTCTTGCTTACCTAAGTCCATTGTGAACTCTCCTGCTGAGGCTATTCACCTCCAATGGGTGATTCAAGGATTCTATCTTCTTCCTTCTTGTGGCACTACCATATTGAGGAATATAGAAGTTCTTTGCTTTCAGCCACATGGGTAGAGAACGAGCATTGTGAAAGTTTGCTTGGGATGCTTTTTGACCAGGTCTGGTAGTGATGTATATTGCATGCACTAAAATTCTTTTGGCTAGAACCCCTGCAGGAGGGGACTGCAAAAAGCATATTTTGATTGTATATCCAGGAAGGAAAAAAGAACTGGTGAGCACAATGCCAAACATTTCCCTAAGTACTGGGAATTAAAGATGACTAAGAAACAGTGTTTGATTTCACAAAATCAGAGTCTAGGGGACTAGGGACACACAAGCAGAAAATTAAACATATAAGATGTTTTAGTTTGCTAGGCTGCTCCAGCAAATACCACAAAGGGGTTTAACTTTTAACAATGGGAGTTTATTAGCTTATAAGCTTACAGTTTCAAGGCTGTGAAAATGTCCAAATTAAGGAATCATCAAGACAATGCCTTCTTCCTGAAAACGGGCTGCTGGTGATCCTGGAGTCTCTGTCATTTGGCCAGGAGCATGGCGTTGTCTGCTGGTCTCTCGTTTCCAGCTTCTTGCTTCCATGGTTTTCTCTCTTTCTTCTCTGAATCACATTCTCTTATAAAGGATTCCAGAAAGAGGATTAAGACCCATCCTGGGCCATGCCCAACTAAAGTAACCTAATTAAAAGGCCCTAATTACAATAGAATTATATCCACAGGAATGGATTAGCTTTAAGAGCATGATTTCCTGGGGTCCATACAGCTTCAAACCATCATATATGGTTTATCAGTTGCTGAGTGTTTACTCTCCTCCCCACATTATCCTAAGTCCTTACAGCCCTATGAGGTAGGTAACTTTTATTATCCCTAATTCATAGATAAGGAATCTGAGGCAAAACAGTTCAAGGAAATTGCCCATGATCATACAACTAAAAAGTGGAAGAGCCAGGATTTAAACCTAGGAGTCAAAGTTTGAACACTTAATCCTTATGTTATACTGTAATGATGAAGAGGTGCACAGGGTGTTATGCGACTGTGGAGGAAATGCATCTATTCCAGCTTGAGGTGGGATTGGAGGGGGTCTTTTTTTAGTAGGTTACCTCTGAACTGAGGTATAATGCCTGAGTTGGAGTTAAACTGTTTGGGGATAGGGAGACCTGTAGGCAGAGGGATCAGCATGGATGAGGGTGGAGAAGTAAGAAACAGCTTGGTGTTTTCCACAGTCTATAAGTAGTTTGATGCTGTGGGTCAAATTCTCTGCTAGAAGCAGGAAAGAATTATCTGTAGAGGTAGATGGAGGCCAGGTATTTTATGCAAAGCATTTTATGCAGTGCTATGGAGCTCAGAATTTATCCTAAGTGGAGGGAGCCTTTGAAAGGTTTGGATTAGGGGACTTGAATAATCAAATTTACATTTTACCTACATTCTGCTGGTGACTAGGTGAAGACTAGATTGAAGTGGGCCAAGACTGTGGGGCAAAAGATTATATAAGAGGCTTTTATAGTGGTCCAGGAACGCCATATTTTTAAATATTTCATTTTCTTATTATGCAATGAAGAGTATAAAATCACAGTATACAGTTAATAGTACAATTATAAAAGTGTTCTTTCGTGAATTGTAATAAATGTACCACACTAATGCAAGGTATTAATAATAGTGTGTTATATGGGAATGCTGTATTTTATGCATGATTTTTCTGTAGACCCGCAACTTTTCTAAATGAAAGAGCCAAAAAAAAAAAAAAAAGATCATAGCAAATACTTTTGTATTATTTACCACATGTGAAGCACAGTACTTATTTAATCTGAACAACAATCATGTGAGTGCACTACTATTATCCCCATTTTATGATGAGCAAACTGAGGTGCAGATTGTTTGTGTAAATGACTAGCACCTAATGGTGCAAAGACTCAACTCCATGAAGTCTGGCTCCAGAGCCTTTGTAGTTAACCCCTAGTGTATACAATCTCCCCATGAGTTACTATTGTATTTGATCAAAGACACATAAAGCAGAGTGAGTGAGTGGGAGGGAAAGGAATTGGGCAGTAGGATTAACAAGAGGTAAGTCTATTAGTAGGCACAGAGACCTCCTCCTGAGGGAGCCGGAACCTGGGGAGTCTTGAAGAAAGGTCAGGTGGGGAGCTAGAGAAGCCTACGCACAAGGAATGGGAGTGAGGATACAAGCTTAAGGGCCTTTGTGCCAATCCCATTGAGTGCTCTGTAAAGGTCAGTGGGTTTTACTGGCCCTTTGGTTTGTGCAGTGGCTCCCACTTGACAATGTTTATGGCCCACCCCTCTGTAACATGAATAGAAGAAGCAGTGACCATCCTTCTTCTAATATATTAATCCCATTTGCTCCTGAGAGCTCATATCTATCTATCTATCTATCTATCTATCTATCTATCTATCTATCTATCTATCTATCTATCTATCTTTTGTTTCTGTGAGGGTGGTGCTTTGTTAACACTTTGGCAACATTTTAGTAATTTATTACCATTGTTATTTAATATAATAAAGCCTTAGCTTTGCAGCTTGGAAAATTAGTTATTTCATAAATACCTGTCAGTTTATTTCAAAAACATCTGAATGCATTTTTTTTTCTTAACATTATTTTTTTATTAGAGAAGTTGTGAGTTTACAGAACAGCTGTGCACAAAATACAGGATTCCTAGATACCACCTTATTATTAACAGGTTGCCTTGGTGTGGTGCACTTGTTACAAATGACGAAAGCACATTGCAATAATTGTACTATTAACTATAGTCCATAGTTTAACTTAGGGTTCACTATTGATGTTATGGAGTTCCATGGATTAAAAAAAAACTTACTGAAGTATATCATTCATATATAAACAGTAAGTGTATAGTAAAATTGTGAATTTACAAAACAAACATGCATATTATCATATATATTATCATATACATCTCCTCACCACAAACACCTTGCTTTGTTTTGAAACATTTGTTACCAAAATATTACTACTAACTATAGCCTATATCTTTTATTTGTGTATGTTTTCCTCCCCAACCCCCCAATTATTTTATTAACATCTTATATTAGTTTTATATACTTGTTATTATTCAGGTGAAAACGTTCTCTTATTTGTCCTGTTACCCAGGGCCCATCACCCTCCACCGTATTCCCTGTGTTATACTGTCCCATGCTTTGTACAAGCCATTCAAAGTTATACTCAGTGGCTCTCATTTTCACCACAAAGTTGTGCTTTCATCATCTCAGTCAAGTTTTGAACATTTTCATTATTTCAAAAGGAAAAATCCCACATCCCTTTATATCTCCCTGTTGTTACCCCTTAGTATTAAAATATCTTCTTTGCCTGTGCTGCAAAAATATTACAATATTACTGTTAACGCTCATTGATAAATTACATTAGTTGTGATTTTCCCATGTATCACCATATTCTTAACACTTTATAAAAGAACATTCTTATTCTATTAACCAAAAGCCCATGGATTTTTAAAAATTTTAATTCTAGTACCATATATACAACCTAACATTTTACCTTTTAACCATATGCAGATTTATACTTCAGTACTGTTAATTATGTTTACAATGTTGTGCTACCATCACCACCATCCATTACCAAACTTTTCCATCATCTTAAACAGAAACTCTCTACATTCTAAGCCTTAACTCCCTATAACCTACCCCCACTCCACCCCCAGTCACCTATATTCTAGATTTTTACTCCAAGTTTACTTAGTCAAATTATTTCATATCAGTGAGAACATACATTTGTCCTTTTGTTTCTACCTTATTTCACTCGACATGATGTCTTCAAGGTTCATCTATGTGGTCACATGTATCAGATCTTCATATTCTTTTTTATGGCTGAATAATATTCTCTTGAATGTATGTACCATATTTTGTTTATCCATTCATTGGTTGATGGACACTTAGGTTATTTCCATCTTTTGGCAGTTGTGAATAATGCCTTTATAAACCTCAGTGTGCAAATATATGTTTGAGTCTCTGCTTTCAATTTTTTTTTGGTATATACCCAGTAGTTGGGTTGCTGGGTCATATGGTATTCCTGAGGAAGTACCAAAGTGTCTTCCACAGCAGCTGCACCATTTTACATTGCCACCAGCAATGAAAGTGTTCCCATTTCTCCACATCCTCTCTAACACTTGTAATTTTCCAGTTTTTTAATAATCTGGGAGTTCTTATCATCTTCTCAGATGGAATCTGTTCTGACTCTGCGGGGTCATTTCCCCTCTCTCTTACTTATCTCTTCCAGTCTGCAGTGGAATTTCTCACCCATTCCCACAGTCTCCTTTTCGCTCAGATGACTTTCTTCCCAGAATGACCATTGCTAAGGTGAAACCCAGCAGGGCTACCTCAAACAGAAGGCAACTTGCTGATCTACTCCTTTTGTTCTCAGTTTTCTATCCTAGAATCTAGAAATTCCAGTGCTGGGTCCTTCTTTTTAGCTATAATGGGGGCAGGGGTAGGAGAATGAGACATCCTCTCATCCTACATCATCATCATCATCATCATCATCATCATCATCCATTATTGCCAACACTTACATGCCCATCTTCATAAGATCCCATCTTCCTACCTCTTGGCCTTTGGGTGCAACAGGTAAGATTGCTGGTGAAGGGAAAGGATTGGAGCTCATTGGCCTTTTTGGTTTTAAGAATATGATAGAAGATTGTGAAGCAAAGGAATTTTAAATACATGCAATTGTCACAGTATGAGTGTACAGAATAGATATACAACTCTCATAAATCAATAAGAAAAGTTAACCCAATTGAAAAATGGACAAAAGACTTGCTTTGGCATTTCACATCAGGGGAATCATGGATGACCAATAATCTTATGAAAACATGCTCCATTCATAAGTATGAAGGGAAATGTGAATAAACTCTACAAGGAGATACCATTTTGTATTTACCATGTTGGAAAATTAAGTTTGTTAATATCAAGTTTTTGTGAGAATAAGGATCAATGGGAACATGAAAATTGGTCTAGCCACTTTGGGAAATAATTTAGACTTTTTTGGTGGTGTTGAAGGCATGCACATTCCACAGTTCAGCATACAACCCCCAGCCTAGAGCTTTGATGTTCAAAGGATGACTGACTGATGGCTCAAATGTCAATACCTGGAGTTTGTTCGAAATATGAAGTCTCAGGCCTCACCACAGACCACTGAATCAGAATCTGTAGGCATTTTGTGTGCATGTTACAGGTTGAAAAGCTATACTCTAGGGCACTGTTTCTTAAACATTTTTGACAGAGTCACGCTAAGAGAGGTTTATAATAAGAAATTTACAACACAACACGGTAAGTAAACATATGGCCAAAATAAAACAAAGCTTCATAAAACAATACTGACCATATGATTTGCATTGCATTCTCATATTTCTATTCTCCTACTGGTTGAGACCCACCAAACTGTTCCCACTAATGGATGGAGACTTGTGGTCTGGAAGCATGGTCTAGAGAAACACACATGTTCTCTGGGTGATAAATAAAGAATGTTCATAGAGGCATTGTACATAGAATTGAATACTGAAATAACCAAATAGCCCTCAATAACAGCATGGATAAATAAAAAATGGGCAGTTTGCACTTTGGAACACTATGTAGAAATAAAAGTGAATGAATGAATAAATGACAGTAATTTACATTAACAAGGATGAATCCCATGGACATAATGCTGAGTGAAAAATACAAGTTGCAGAAGAATGCATACAGTGTGATCCCTTCATGTAATGTACAAAATTTATATAATATTTCTTAGGGATGCACACATATATGTGATGTTATAAACACAAATAAGAAGTTGATTAGCGTAATTAATATATAATTTAGAATAGTGGTTGAGGGGTTGGAATTAAGGAGGAGTACACAGAAGATGTGAAGTTGATGTATTATTTCTTTAAGCTAGTTGATAGCTACATGGGTATTCATTTCATAGTTATTCTTTACACTTTGCACATTATAAATATCCTTTATAATGTGTTTAATTTTAACAACAACAACAAAAAGATAAAGGAAAGGCTTAACATCAAAACAACTACAAACATAGCCTCTAAAATCTACTTTATAAAGTTTTTTTTTAAAAAAAATAACAAAAGCAAACAGTCCCCAAACAACTCCCCACTCCCCACTTGACTTGCATGATAAGATAAGGCACAGAAAGTTGCTGAAGAAACCACCCCTACTGCATAAATATCCCTTTAATCACTGTACCGGTCAAAATATTTAATTGTGGTGCTTTATTCTTCCCTTTCAATGTAAGAAAAACATGGTTTTGCTGATGACAATTATGCTCTTACATTACAATGGGGGCAGATGTCTCCACTTAATCTGAGAAATTATCTGCATTTCAATGTCACAAATATCCTTTACAGTAATTAATAACAGACTGTGTAAGCGGACCCTTTCAACTCCCTGACAAATTCAGCCAAATTGGCAATACATAACCGTCTACAAACTGATAGGCCATATGCTCCATGTAACAGTCCATTTGGGACTGGATACTAACTAGTCAGGATTTATTAGGCCCTTATCTTTTACTGAGTCTACACATTCTTTATTATTTATTCTTTACCAGCCCTAAAGAATAGGTCTCCATTGCCACTGCCATTTTGAAGAAAGGCAGTGAGAGGTAAGGTAATTTGCCAAAGGTGGAGGAGTAAGATGGTGACAGTCCTGAGTAGTGTCCCCGGCGCCCAGGGAGTAATTTAGATTCTACCACCTGGAGTAGATACTGCCTATGTGTTCATCACACATTTTCATCTGAGGTTGCTGAAGCATTTCATGAACAGAAATCCTTTTCCTCCTGGTCGCTTTGGCCCTTATAGGACATATCACACAACTTAGCATCTATATTGCTCTTTTAAATCTCTTTTCTTCTTTAACTGTTCCACGTGTGTGAACTTCAGGCCCCAGCAAGGTTGTGAGTAACTTAATACCAGGAGGTATGTTTTTCTATTTCTTTGGCTTCTTCTCTTTATCAGCCTGATGCCAGCCATACAGATCAGCACTCAATCTATAATTGTTCTCTGATCCCTTTTTAACATCCTTTGTAATTTAGGTGGCAAAAACACAGGATTCCAGTTTGCTTTACACATTTAAATTTTGCTTTTACCAAGAGGGATCTGTGTTTGGGCTGCTTTTGAAGTAGGGCTAGCCTTAACAAAATTCTATTCTGACATAATTTCATGTGGACAGTTTTGGCAGGGGTGAAAGATGGAATATTACCTTTGGGGATCATTTGCATAAGTAAAAAATTACAGAAAACTTTCTCTAAGCTCTCTGTGAATATTTACTTAGAAACTGGGGCTATGTATGGCTTCATCATCCCTTGCCAATTTTAGTCTTAAGTTTCTTATTTAATTTAAGGTCTGGCTTATATGATTTCCAGATTTGTAAGAAAAATGAAAGAAAGGATAAGGGAATTGAACTGCTTCCCAATGGATGGTAGGAATAAATGATTGTGAAAAATACTAATCTTGCATTTGAATTACTTAAAAGTCACTTTTAAAGTCTTAGTTAAGATGATCTCTGTCCTTTTCTCCTTTGCTTTCCTTTTCCTCCTTTAGGATTTTTTCTTTAAGTGTTCTTTTTTATTTGGTTTGGAGACTCCTAAGTATTGATTTCATCAACCCCAGCCTAAAAAATTGCCCAGCCTCCCCTGGCAAGGCTGGCATGTGCCAGTTCCCACTAATAGACACAACAGCTGGCACCCATTCTGATTTGTCAGTCCCAATACCATACTGGCTGCTAAAGATTTTGACTATCACCCATCACTTGGTAAACACGATCTGGGCAGATGGCATGTTTGGATTTTTTTCTAAAGCAGTGTTCTTGGTGAACCTTTTTCGTCAGCTCCAACTTGGGTTTCCAACATTGAAGATGAACTGGATGTTGTGGACATTTATTATCTTTGTCTGCCCAGCATCTTTTGACACTACTTTTGGCAGTAGCCCCCAGATTTTTGTCTGGGGCTTATCTCTCCTCTTCTCAGGCCATCAGGTCTCAGCAGAGCTGACTCCATCCCTGATATTTGTTCCGGACTGGCCACATTGATTTGGGATGATGTGAGCCTATCATACTCAAAAGATGCCCTGAGGTATTTCATAGAACCAGTGGTCTAGGAGTAGATCTGTATTTCTGCTGGTCTTGGAGTTGTGTGGATGACAGTCAGGGGCTGCTGCAGCCATCTTGCCTACATGTGGTAACTGAGAATGGAGTCAGCACAGAAACAGTAGAACCAAGAGGTGGAGGGTGAGAGAAACCTGCCTGATAACATCAGTTGAACCTCTGTATCAAGCTATTCCTAAAGCCAGCTCTACACTTGGAGATTTTAGATAGAAATCACCTCTTTGGCATTTTGGATTGAGTTTCATGTTCCAAGCAAGTGAAACACAGAGGCAGGATTATAAACTGTCCAAGTTGTTCTTGCTACCCCTTTATGCCCCTCCCCATTTCAGGTACCCAAGATCCTCTTAATCCTTTCCTCCTCTCCTTCCCTCCAATGTTTTCTTCACAGTGCAGCCTCAGGGAGAGTTCTAATTTAAAAACGAATCATATCATTCCTCTGCTTAGCCTCATAACCCCCCCCCCCCCACAATCCCTGACAAGGCCCTGACAAGGCCCACAAGCTCCTGGGTGATTTAGTCCCCAACTCACCATTCCCCTCTCATGAGCTTCTTTCGATTCCATGATCGTTCTGGTTCTGTTGAGTCTTTGCATATGCTCCTTTCTTTGCCTGACCACTGTAGTCACAAAGCACTCTCCTACTACCACCTCTGCAGTCCTTCCTTGGTTAACTGCTCCTCCCCTCCTCCTTCAATTCTTAGCTCAGGTTGAGAACACGAAACTGAGTGAGGAAGAATAAAAGCAGGAAAACTTAGTGTGCCAGAGGCTTGTATGCATCTCCCTATGAGGTGCATCCATCCTGCGAAATGAACATGACTCTTTTCATTTTCAAGAAGAGTTTGAGAGATGTAAGAAAATTGCCCCAAGTCCTACAGCTAACAGAGGCCAGGCTGGTGAGGTTGCCAGATTTAGCAGCAGCAGTAGCAACAACAACAACAAAAACAAAAAAGAAAACAAGGTGCCCAGTTAGATTTGAATTTTAAAAAACAAACAATATGTTAGTACAAGTATGTCCCAATTATTCCTTGTTTATCTAAAATCAAGGTTTAAGGCCCCTAAGGACTGGAACATTCTAAACTATACTAATGGTAGAACATTTTGCAAGCAGGATAAACTACTCTAGTCTAATCAATGGTTGAGCACATTGTGAATAGGAGAAATCAGTGGACAGGCAAGGGGTGTCAAGGTGACAATGGAACTGTGTGATTCTCCTATTCTTAAATGTTAAAATACCCTGTCAAAAACACACTAAGTGATATGTATCCAGGAGGATCATATCCTCTTACCTGCCTCATAATTTTGAGAAATTTAGTCAACAACCTCCTCTTAAATCCTCTTGGAGCAAAATGAGATGTCAATTCCAAAGATGTCTTCCAAAATATTGAAAAGATGCTCATAATTTATAAATGCATACCCTTTCAACAGTGGGGAATAACACCGGGAAAATTATTACCTGTATTCCTTGGACTATTTTGCAGCTGCTAAGAATGATAATTACAAAGACTCTTTAATAATATAAGGAAATGTGTATGTTACAAGGTAGGATATACAATTGTACATATACAACGATTGCAGCAGTTTGAAAGGAAAAAAGGAAGAGAGAACAAAAGATGAAAATTTATACTTAAGAACAAAGATTGGCAAGAAGTATGCTAAAATGTTGAACGTGGCTTTCTGTGGGTGATGGGTGTTTTTTTTCTCCTTTCAACTTTTCTGTATATTAAAAATATTCTAACAGTGGCATATATTGGTTTTGAAGTGAAAACTATCAGTATTTTATTTAAAAAAGTAGATACTAATATTAATTCCTTGTTATAATATCTGTTTTCCCCAATAGATATAACATTTTCTCATAGTATTTGGCACGTAGTAGATTCTCAATAATTACTGAATGAATGAATGAAAGCAGAGAGTGTATCAGTATTCTTTACCATTGTACTCTTTATATCCTATTAAAGAGAGTTGAATGGGGGTTTTTAGCTCTTGGTGGTCTTAGGCAAACCTCATCACCTCTCTGAGACTCAGTTTCCTCACTTGTTAATTGAGGTCTTGGACTATTGTCTCTATGGTATGCCCAGAAGCTGAAAATTTTGTGATTAAAGAATTATACAAGTGGTTTTCAAATTGACAGTAAAGAAGTAGCAGCCACTTGCTGATTTTATAATTCTAGGCCACTTTTTAGCTCTAGATGCCCTTATTTTAGGATCAAGCAATGCTTTTATGATGGGCTATTTTATGAGACTTCAGGAGAGCCCAGTTATACAAGGACCACTCATGACTAAATCCACTGCTTTCTGCATTTTAAAGATTTTATTTTACATTGTTCTGGTGCTTTATGAATTATTGCTTTGTTCTATAATGGTAGCAGTTGCTGGCCTTTTTAAAGGATTGTTGGCAGTTGTCAGCTTCCATCTAGAGTGAGCTAGACAGTTTGTCATGCCCATACTTCATCAGAGAAATGACATGTAGAGATGACCGTTTTTTTCTATTGTTAGTTTTGTTATTTTTTTTGTATTTGGACAGCCAAAGAGGTATTTCATACAAAAGCAAATTACCCACAGAAAAGGAATTCATAAACCCTTTCTGTTCAGGATTTTGCTTACTTGTATGAGGCACATTCATAGATAAAGTGGAAATATACTCAACCAAACTGGTTACGTTAGGGAGGGTGTTCTGTGTTCAGCAACTTTTATGGTGGCAAACCCTTTTTATTTTTAGGCTTTCTGCTGTTGTTTTCTCCAAATATTTTTTCCAACTCTTTCGTTATTATAAGAGATGGTTAACAGCTATTTATTACCTTAGATCAACAGCCTTTAAAATTTATTATTAGTTTTTTAATGATATATAACCTTCCTTCTATCTTTCCTTAAAACTGCTTAGTTTTCTTAATGAAAAGTATTTCAGTTGTTATGTGGATACTCTATTCCATAAAGAAGATGAGTAGGTTCCCAAATCTGGGCAAGTTAATTCTGTTTACAACAAAAGTCAGTTTAAAATATCATTGGCCCAAATTAATTCAATTGTGGAAATACCAGGAAGGTTGAGTTACCAGAGCAAAATAACATTTTTGGGTGACCTACTATATGTAGTTAGCTTCCTCCATATTCTTCCAGGATTTACTCCCCATCTCCTTCAAGGCATGTACAAATAGAAGTTAGGAAACAGCAAAAAGTAATAGATGCATGAAAAAACAACATATACAAAATATCATAAAAGTGTATCTAATCTGAAATTCAAAACACCCAAACTTAGGGCGCATAAACTCAAATGCACATGAAAAACCCAGCAATGGTTGGATCTTATAAGAGCAAAACTCTCTTTCTTGAAAGAACCTCACCATCACCATCAGTTTGCCCCCTCCAATTAGTATTTAACTCTGTAGCATGTTTAGATTTTTCCCTTCACAAAAGCTTATTGATTTTTGGGAAGTATGCCATTATTTCAGAGAAAAAGAAGAATATCACATATTGAACTGACATAAGCATTCACACAACTGGATACTTTACTATTCTAGTCCTGGCTCTCCAGCTATTG
Organism: Dasypus novemcinctus; assembly: GCF_030445035.2. Classification (NCBI taxonomy): domain Eukaryota; kingdom Metazoa; phylum Chordata; class Mammalia; order Cingulata; family Dasypodidae; genus Dasypus; species Dasypus novemcinctus. The sequence goes on along the minus strand of NC_080673.1, from coordinate 150,355,673 downwards.
GGTTTTGACTGCAGTTGTTAGAAATTGAATATAAAGGAAGAGAAGGCATCGATACCTATTGCAGGAGCAGTTTCTTTCAATATTGTCACTAGCAAATTGAGGGGAAAAAATAAAATGAAAGACCCCATTTCTACCCTCTCTAATAAGGATATGGATGTAGAATTTAAATTCATCCCTTGGGGGAGGAAGAGTTGGCTTGGGAAGAGATGGAGAGTAAGGTGGAAAGACATTCTTCAGTTCAGTGAGAGAGTGTGGCTTTCATGGAAAATGTAGAATGGAGAATGAACAAGAGATAGTGTGTTCTTCATTAGCCTGGAAGACAGTTTAACTACATATTCATATTAATACATAGTCACAATTATTTCTTTCCTCTGTGACTTTGGGACATTTGGCTACAATCTATTTTTCCATGCTGCCATATTCCTCCCTAATCCACCCCTCTGTTCTAGGCCCACTGGTCTCCTTGAAATTCTATAAACATGTGATTTCATTCCTTTATGTTATGTTTTGCACACATGGTTTTTACTTGCCTATCTCCAGCTCCCGACTCTGTTTCATAAAGCACTGGCTACTTTGTATGAGGAGGCAACTTTCTTGGCTTCCATTTCCTTTGTCTATATGTGACAGGATGGGATATTTCTTCCCCTGTGCCTCATTGGTGGGAAGAAAGTCTTGGTTAATTACAGTAAAGAAAAGGTGACTGCATAATATACACCCAAGTTTAGATAAAAAAGTCAGTATTAGCAAGAAAAAATTTGTCTTGCTCAACACCAAATGATTTAAAGATCTAAATTTTTTCCTGTAATGAAAAGTTCTTCTCCTACCAGACAGGATAGAGACTTTCAGGTATTCATGGTCTCAATGACCTTGCAAAATGTTTCCAAGATAAAAATGGTGCAAAGGTGGATCTTGGAAAGATGAGGGAAATGCAAGGATTTAGAAAAAGCAGAAATCCCTAGAATCCCTAGTGATGAGATCACCATACAGAAGGAAAGATAAATCAGAGGAAAAAACGAATAGACTCTTTTTACCGTCTTCAAGATTCTGTGTGTTTGCGGTCATCTAAAGGTAGAATTGTTTTCTTTAAGAATGAATGGCCTTGATGATGGGAACGAGTGTTGTTGGGGGGGGGGGAGAGGGGGGGTGGGGGGGTGGGGTTGAATGGGACCTCACATATATATTTTTAATGTAATATTATTACAAATTCAATAAAAAATAAAAAAATTAAAAAAAAAAAAAAAAAAAAAAAAAAAAGAATGAATGGCCTATACCTTATATGGAAGTCTGGGTGTCTTACTCTCTGGTGTCTTTCCTTTCCCCTCCCTCCTTCCTCCCTTTCTCCACCTTCCCTCTCTCACTCCCTCTATCCCAACCTCTCTCCTTCCTTTCTTCCTCCCTCCCTCCCTCCATCTTAACTTCCTTTCCCCTTTCCTTCCTTCCTCCCTCCCTCTATATCTCTCCATCTACCTTTATTTATTATGGATTTTTTATTTACAAGAACTCTATACCTAGCAAGGAAAAACTCCTTCTCTCCTTCCCCTTCCCCTGATAACCTCTAATCTACTTTCTGTCTCTGTGAATTTGCTATTTCTAAGTGTCTTATAAATGACAACATGCAATATTTGTCTTTGGATGTACCTTATTTATTTCATTAAGCACGATGTTTTCAAAATTTTTCCATGTTGCAGCCAGTCTTTGAACTTCATTATTTTTTATGGCCAAATAGTATTGCATTGTGTGTATGTACTATATTTGGTTTATCCATTCACCTGTTGATGGACCCTTGGGTTGTTTCCACCTTTTGGCTAGTGTGCATAATGCTGCTATAAACATTGGTGTACACATATCTGCTTGAGGTTCTGTTTTCACTTTCATTGGGCATATACCTAGGAATGGAATTGCTGGGTCATATTGTAATTCTATATTTAACTTTTTGAGGAACTACCATATTGCTTCCTAAGGTGGTTGCACCATTTTACATTCCCACCAATAATGAATGCACTCGAGTTCCAATTTCCCTATGTCCTCTCCAACATTTGGTATTTTCTGTTTTTAAAAATAATAGCCATCCTTGTAGGTGTGGAGTAGTATCTCATTGTGGTCTTGATTTGCATGTCCCTAATGGGTAATGAGTTGTGCATCTTTTCATATATTTATTGGCTACTTGTATATCATCTTTGGAAAAATGTCTGTTCAAATCCCTTGTTCACTTTTTAATTAGGTTGTTGTCTTTTTGTTGTTGCATTGTAAATGTTCTTTATTTTGGATATTAAATAGTTTATCAAATATATGATTTGCAACCATTTTCTCCCATTCTATAGATTATCTTTTCATTTTCTTGATAATGTCCTTTGATGCACAAAATTTTTAAGTTTTAAAAATTTATCCTCCCCTCCCCCAGCTGGTTCTTTCATCTTGTCTGCTCATTGTTCACTCAACTTCTCCAGGAGGCACTGGGAACTGAATGCAGGACCTCCCATATGGGAGGTGAGTGCCCAATGCCCACATCTGCTCCCTGTGGGCTGCGGCATCTGCTGGCTTGTGGCATCTGCTCGTTTAGGAGCCTGCTCATTGCAGCAGGTATGGCATCTAGCTCATTGTGATGGGTGCAATGTCTGCTCTTCTTCTTTAGGAAGCACTGGGACCTGAACCTGGGACATCCCATGTGGTAGGTGGGCACCCAACTGGTCAAGCCACATCCACTTCCCAAAATTTTTAATTTTGATTAAGTTGAGTTTGTCTATTGCTTTTTTGTTGCTTGTGCTCTTGGTGTCATATCTAAGATTCTATTGCTGAATCTCAGGTCATGAAAATTTGCCCCAATGTTGACTTCTAATAACTTTATAGTTTTAGCTCTTATAGTTAAGTCCTTGATTCATTTTGAGTTAATTATTGTATATAATGTGAGGGAGAGGCCCTATTTCATTTTCTGCACATGGATATACAATTTTCCCAATGCCATTTGTTAAAGAAACCATTCTTTTCTGATTGCATGTTGTTTTAGTTTGCTAAAAACTGCTGAAAGCAAGATACCAGAAATGAGTTGTCTTTTACAATGGGGCTTTATTAGCTCAAAAGCTTACAGTTCTGAGACTGTGAAAATGTCTAAATCAAGGCATCAGGTGATGCTCTTCCTGAAGACCAGCTGCTAGTGATCAGGCACAAAGTAGCATCTGCTTGTCTCTGCCTTCTCCTCCAGGCTCTGTTGATTTCAGCTTTTGGCTGTTCCATCTGTGGCATTCTTTCAGCTTCTGTGGATTCCCATCTGAGCTCCTGTGTCCTTCTCTCTGTCTGTCTCTCCCTATTCATCCTGTTTGTAAAGGACTCCAGTAAGTATTAAGACCCACTCTGGGCCACACTTTATGAATTAATCTAATCAAAGACCCTTAAATGATATGATCTAATCAAAAGGTCCCATCTATAATAGGTTCATACCCACACGAAAGGCATGTTCTTTCCATACACAAGTGCCTTTATTCTATTACAATATCCTGAAAAAGCCTTAAATCATTTTAGTAACAATGTTAAATACAAAGTCTCATCAAAATTGGTTATGGGCCTCTCCTGCCCTGGAGCAAAATTCCCCTTTAATTGTGGACCTGTGGAACATAGTACAAGTTATCTGCTTCCAATATACAAAGGGGGATAGTCACAATATAAACTTCTGTGTTGGTTTGAATCTTTTAGGTGGACACCAGAAAATTATGTTCTTAAATTGAAACTATTATGAGCCTTAGACTAGATTAGATCAATTAAGGGCCATTTAATTAGATTGCTCCAGGAGGCCATAGCCAAGAGTGGACCATAAACCTTTTACTGGAGTCCTTTATAAATGGGAGAGACATACAGAAACACAGAAAGAAGTGGAAGAGGCAGAGAACACAGAAGCAGAGTCAATAGAACATAGAGGCTGAGAGAAACAACTTCAAACTGAAGCTGAAAGAGACAAGGCCCAGAGGAGATCAGAGAGAGATAAGCCATGTGCCTGATTTCCCACAGCTGAATTCAAGGAGAAAGTGAGCCTGGAGGAGAAGGCAGAGACCAGTCTTTCCATGTGGCAGGATTGCCAGCAGCCAAACTTCCATGAGAAAGCATCTCTGATGATGCCTTGAGTTGGACATTTTTACAGCCTCAGAACTGTAAGCTTTGACCTAATACATTCCCATTCTAAAAGCCAATACATTTCTGGTATATTGTTCCCAGGAGCCTTTAGCAAACAGAAACACATTTCTATTGCCTTAAGGAAAAACTGGAAGGAAAACAGGGGCCATGGATGCCAAACAGTTCTGAAAACCTGCAGGGCATACTCTATTAGATTTCATTAGATTTTCATTAGATTTCAAGGTCCTCAGGGCCTGATGGAGTGGCAGTCCCACCCTATCCAAGGACTTGCCCAGCATCCATATTCCCAGCTCCACCTTCATTAAGCAGCAGGTTGGTGGCCTCACTCTAGACCCCACCCTCTGAGAACACTGGAGTGATGGCCAGACTCTCCCCAATCTCTGCAGCACAGACCCAACCCCCTCAGAAAGTGGACTGGTGGTCAAACTCCCCCTAATCCCTGGAGAATGTGCTCCACCTTCTCTGAAGCCTGGGTGACAACGCTCTTCCTGAACAATGGGATGGAAGGCTTGACCATTTCAAGTGCTGGGACATTCTCAACCTTTACACACACGTGGGTGGGTATACCCTCCTGGTCTGAGAAGAAATCTTCAGTCCAGACCTCTGCTTCCATGGTTCTGCCTTTGACGTCATTTTTCCTTAAATCTGTCCCTTTTCTATTCCTTTTAATCCAGGCTGGAAGTAGTTCCATGCATACAGATCTCACAAAAAACTTGGTTTCATATGCAGGACACAGGGATACCAGCTGTCAGCCAGTAAGACTTTCTATAGATCCTTTCTGGATAACTGTATTTCCAAACCTGACTTGCAGTGAAATGGCTGGCTGGCTCAATGTTCATTTAAATTCTCACATGGGGCACTTTTCTCTGGGGACTTGCATTCCAGAAGTTCAAAATTTCCCAAACCATCAATTTCTGGTTTCTTTGTTCCCTGAAGTTAAGTTCTCAACTTATCCCTTTCCATGCACATTTTAGTATAAGTTGCAAGGAGAAGCCAGACTGCACTTTCCACATTTAATTTGGAAGTCTCTTCTGCTAAATATCCAAGCTTGTCACTTTTAAATTCTGCCTTTCACCTGACATTAGAATACAATTTTGCCAATTTCTCTGCCACCCTATACAAGGGCCACGGTTTTCCAGTTTGCAATGACATGCTTATCATTTCTAAGGTCTTATTGGAAGTACTTTTAGCATCTATATTTCTACCAACAGTCTCTTCAAAGCAATCTAGGCTTTTTCTATCAAGCATCTCACAATTGTTCCTGAATCTACTCAGCCAATTAAGAAATCTTTTTAGCATTTTTGGTATTTACAGTCGCAACACCCCACTCCTGGTACAAAAGCTATATTTGTTAGGGTTCCTAGGGAAACAGAACTGACAGGAGATATCTGCAAATATTATGATTTTGCAAAACTGTCCAACTTGACTGTGGGATGCACAAACTCAAATTCTGTGGGGCAGGCAGCAAGCTGGGAACTCTGATAAAGGTTTTTTTTATGAATTCCCCAGGAAAAGCTGACTGGCTGAAGTAGAAATGAAAATACCCTCTTTTGACTGCTGAAACCACCATTGCTCCTTTTAAAGCCTCCAAGTTATTGGAGGAGATGTCTCTCACTGCTAAAGAAATTCCTTGTAGATGTAATCAGCCATAGATGCTATCATGCTATTAATGTACTGATGATTTAAGTCCACTGAATGTCTTTATAGTAACAATTAGGCCAGTGCTTGCATTACCAAACAACTTGTCACCATTTTCTGGCCAAGTTGACACAAGAACCTAACCATCACACATATTCTTGGCACTACTGTAGAAAATCAATTGGCCATAAGATGTGTGGGTCTATTTCTGGATTTTTGATTTGATAACAATCTTTTATAACATTGGTTAAATTTATCCCTAGGTATTTGATTCTTTTAGATGTTATTGTAAATGAAATTGTTTTCTTAATTTTCTCTTCAGATTGTTTATTGCTAGTATATAGAAACACAATTGATTTTTGTGTGTTGATCTTGTCCTCTGCCACATTGCTGAGTTTATTAGTTTTAGTAGTTTTTCTGTGGGTTTCTATAGGTATCTATATAAATAATATCATGTCATTTGCAAATAGAGCTAGTTCTACTTCGTTTCCAATTTGGATATCTTTTAGTTCTTATTCTTGGCTAACTGCTTTGGCTAGCTCTTTAGTACAGTATTAAAAACAATGTTGAAAGCAGGCATTCTTGTCTTTTTCCTGATCTTAAGGGGGGAAATCAAAACAAGATGGGTTATATTGTTACTCAGGTCTCTATTTCTTTGTTGATTTTCTGTCTAGATGTTCTATCCAGTATTGAAAGTGATGCATTGAAATCTCCAACTAGTGTAGAATTTTCTATTTTTTTTTTCCTTCAAGTCTATCTATGTATGTTGCATATATTTTGGGGCTCTGTTATTAGGTGCATCCATGTATATAATTGTTACATCTTTTTGTTGAATTGACCTTTTCATTAATATATAATGTCCTTTCACGTTTCTTGTAAACAACATATAGCTGGATTATGCTTCTTTATCCTTTCTGCCAATCTCTGCTTTTAGATTGGCAAGTTTAATTCCTTTACATTTAAGGTATTTACTGATAAGGAAACACTTTTACTTTTTTGTTAACCGTTTGTCTTAGGAGTACTTTTTGTTCCTCGTTTCCTCCATTACTACCTTATTTCTTGTTGAGATGATCTTTTGTAATGAGCCATTGTAAGCCACTTCTTATTTCCTTTTGGGTAGATTTTTAAAAATATTTTGTTTTGTTACCACGGGGATTACATTTCTCACCCTAAATCAATTACAATTTAATTTATAAATCATAGATCCAACTGATGTGGACTGGTGTTCCTTCATGTCTTCCCATTCCCATGGGACTAGGAAAAGTGCTGAGGTTAAAATTTCTACCAGTTCAGTGAAAAAACATCTTGAAGTCAGAAAATAAGACTTATTTTCTAAATTATAGAAAAACAAGTATTATTCCTTGCCCACTTGTGTTTGTGGACTGTTATACTTGCTGGCTTTGTACACATGTATTTTTTTTATGATTATGGAAAAAGCACATGACCATTCTCCACATACTGAAAATATAAAAAGCAATATGAGCAATATTTCTACCACTATTTTATCCAATCTTTGAGGCATAAAATGTAAATCCATGGAAGTTTTTCTCCTCCACTCATGCCCTCAAACCATAAACCTGTTTACTACCTTCCAATTCATACTTTCTTTCAGTATATTTAAATACATATAAATTATTCAATATATTTATTTGCTTCTATAATTGAACAATTAATCGGATACCCTAAGTGCAGAACACTATAGAGGGCTCTATAGAGGGCTTCTGTGTGTGTATGTGTGTGTGTGTAAAGGTAAATTTGATTCTTATCCTTGAGAAACCAATTAATCATGTCAGAAAGACAGACATGAGAAAGATTAAAATATTTTATAAAGAAATATATAGCCACACACAATTTCAGTCTAAACATATTGAATTCCTTCTTAGACATAGATCAAGAATTTTGGGGGAAGAAATAATAATTTTCTAGTTCTTCCAGTGACATTTAATGATTTACTTATTACACCTTTGAAGTTACTGCCTTGAGTCATGCATTCAGAAATCTAATCAATACAAATATTGTATGGCTTTATAAAGAAAATAAGAATATCTTTTTTTATAGGTCTAGCTATAGGAATTACCCTTTATCTTTTTGCCTCAATCTACCCTCCAAGAAGCACTGTTTGAGAACCAGCATGAAGAATGATTGGGAAAACAAGCCTCTCTGTACTACTGACAGGATGTGGTAAATGCAGAAGTCTTTCATCTTACGAAAATAAATAACGTTTTCTCATTTCTTTACCTTGGTTTAGGCTTGACTAGGCATGAAAGGGGAATTTTCTTCTTCCTTTTGGAGAAGCATTTACGAACCTCTAAATGGAAGTCCCTCTATCTGCTTCTTTGCTCAGATGAGGTGCCTCATTGCCATGTCCTCAGGGTGTACTACATGGACGATGGACTGCAAGTGGGAGGCTCGGATCCTATTCTGGTACTGGCCCCTGGCTCACTGTGTGACCTGATATAAATCACTTACACCTCTCCATTTCCCCAATGGCAAGACAGTTGCCGAAATATTCGCTACTGTCTCTAATGTCACAACCAGCCTCTTGCTACAGGCTTGAGTACAGGACAGAGATATGTCACTTGTCAAAGGAAACAGACAGTCGGTTACTCATTTTCTCTAATTTGATTGAATTGCCTTGGATAAATCCACCGGAGGCTTGGAAGCAGATGGTGTGCTTTTTACTTTCCCCAACTGGAAAGAAACCCAACAAAACAACACCCCAAAATCCAAAGGAAAAAGCCCCACCCAAATGTAAGCCTAAAACATGAGGATTAGAAATTTTGGAAGTAATCAGGATCTGGCTGCCAAACAGAATCACCCAAGGAACTTCAACAAGAATATAGATTCCCATACCCCACCTGTACATATTGAATCAAAGGGCCCAGTAATCCACATTTTAAGAAAACGCCTCAGGAAATTCTGATGGTCATTTAGGTTTGGGAACCATGGGTCAATTCCACTAAATTTAATGCTTATATTCTCTTTCAGAGTGCTTGAATACTCTCAGAACTGGGGAAATCACTACTCATAAAGAGAATCAGTTCTATTTTGGAGTTGTTTAGAAAATTAGCTATTAATATTTCCTTTGATTAGGAACTAAAATTCTACTTCTACTCAACTGCTACTGACATGGTAGTTGTTAGTATTTACTGAGTATTTTCTATGTACAAGATTCTCTGTTAGAGGGTGACCAGTCATCCCAGTTTGCCTGAGACTATACTAGTTCTAGCACTAAAAACTCTGATCCTGGATAATTCGTTACCCCAGATATTTTTCAAGAATTTTCCCTTTTAATTCTCAAAATAAGGCTATGAGATAGATCTTGTTTTTGACCTCATTTAACATTTGAGGAAACTGAGGTACAGATATTAAGTAGCTTGCCCAAGATTACTCCAGCATGTAAGTTCTATTCAGGGGCACTTTCTCTTCATTAGTCACTGACCAAATGCTTTCAGGAGTCAGTATTGGGAAGCAGATGTGCTCAAGCAATTGGACTCCTGCCTACCACATGGGAGGCACCTGGTTCGATTCTGGTGCCTCTTAAAGGAGACAGTGAGCTGCCATGACCAGCAGGTTTGGCGAACTGATGCAACAAGAGACATGAGAAAAACTTAATGAGAGATACAACAAAGCAGGGAGCAGAGGTGGCTCAAGCCATTAAGCTCCTCCCTCTCACACTGGCCCTGGTTCCATTCCCGGTTCTTCCTAAAGAAACAAGGAAGATGAACAGATATAGCAAGTGCAGAACAATGAGTGGGTGGGGCATAATAAATAAAAATAAATCTTAAAAAAAAAAAGTCATTCTTACATCTTTATTTCTTTGCAAGTTTACCACCTATTGTGCAAGATGGGCCCTTTCCAGCAGTCTTATTTAGTGCTCTAGACATGACAAAATTATCTGCATGGTGATAAAAATCTGTCTTGTTTTTGTGTTAGGGGAATGAATATGGATGGGGTCTTCCCCTCAATTTTTTAAACTTGGTTATAAAGTAAGTATCATATGCAACTGTCTTAAGGAGAAGACAACCCACTGAAGACTAACATGATGTGAGGGGTTAAAGGGCATGTGTGGGAGGGAGGAGGCGATGCTGCTTGCCAACTGGAGGCCATTGCTTTAGGGAGCATGTATGGTGGTATTGTGCATGAGTTCAGGGGCGGTTTTATTTTATTTCACCATTATGACTACTATTATTACTTAGCATGAATTGGTAATGCTCTCAGATCATCCCCTATCTATTGCCTGACTTCAATTGTTTTAAAGAATACCGCCCACCCCCCCAAATTTGAAGACTAATTAAATACTTTTTGATTAAGAACTTATTGTTTAGGTATGATAATTATATTGTGGTTATATTAAGAAATATGAGAGTAAATCCAAAATATTTATGAATTAAATAATGTTCTATCAGGATTTGCTTCCAAATAACTCAGTGAAAGGAAGGGAATGACGGGAAGGTGTATGGCTAGAACGAGACTGGCATATGTTGATAAGTATTGAAGCAAGAAGATGGCTACATGGGGACTCACTTTCCTATTCTCTTTACTCATGGTGTTTAAAATTTTCCGTAATAAAAAGTAAAAGACATGCCCCTAAAGGAGGATCGGGGAGAAGTGTCCTACTATATCTTGGGGTGATCATATTGTATAACACCATTCAAAGTTTCTTTTGGTTTGATATTCCTCTTGACGTAACTTCTTAATTTGATTTGACTCACACTGAAGATACATCAGAAGGCTCTGCATTAAATATGGCTTTGTTTTAAAAAGACAATGGCCATGGTAGTTGCTGGGGGCAGGGAGAGGGAAGAAGAGGTGTGATGTGGGGGCATTTTCGGGACTTGGAATTGTCCTAAATTATATTGCAGGGACAGATGCTGGACATTGTTTATCTTGCCATAACTCACTGGATGGACTGGGGGAGAGTGTAGACTATAATGTAAACTATAATCCATGTGTTGCAGCAGTGCTCCAAAATGTAGTCACCAAATGCAATGAATGTGCCACAATGATGAAAGATGTTGCTGATGTGGGAGGAGTGGAGGTGGGGTGGGGTGTGGGGTATATAGGAACCTCTTGTATCTTTTTAATGTAACATTTTTTTGTGATCTACGTATCTTTAAAAAAAAGATAACTAAAAAATAAAAATAAAAATAAAAAATAGAAACAAAACAAAAAAACAAAAAAGCAAAAACATCTTCATTGCAAGGACATTTCCTCAGTGTGCAGACAGAGTAAAGCCATAGGGCAAGGGGTCAGGGACAGACTCAGAAGTTAGGTCACTGGCTTCTGGGGTAGGATAGATTTGGACCTGGGATGGGTAAAACAAAAGCCAGGTGCAGTGCGGTCCGGTCTAAAGGGAATGGCTCTTCCATTACTAATCACAATTGATGTGGAGAAAGTGGCCACGGTAGCTGCTGAGGCTAGGGAGTGGGAAGAAGAGATAACATGTGGGGGCATTTTCGGGACTTGGAGTTGTCCTGGGTAGTACTGCAGGGACAGACGCTGGACACTGTATGTCCTGCCATGGCCCACTGGGTGGACTGGGGGAGAGTGTAAGCTACAATGTAAACCATTATCCATGTGGTACAGCAGTGCTCCAAAGTGTATTCACCAAATGCAATCAATGTGCTATGATGATGAAAGAGGTTGTTGATTTGGAAGGAGTGGGGTGAGGGGGGTGGGGAGTATTTGGGGACCTCTTATATTTTTTGAACATAATATTTAAAATAAAATAAAGAGAGAGAGGGAAAAAAATAAATAAAGAGAATGGCTATTGCTTTGACGAGATTTGCTTCAGTTTCTGTCAGCCTCAGGGCTCCTGTGTCTGGTTTCCCCTTCCTAGCCCTTCTCAGCTCTGTTTAGTAATTTTCCCTTTCTCCCCTTTCTTAAAAAATCCCTTTGCTTCCAGATACTTTATTAAAGCAACTCTCTTCTTACTGTTAGAGTTAACAATCTGTCAGCACTTTCCATTATAAACCTCTCTCAACTGACACTCTAGTCTTAATTGGCACTGTTGTAGTGGGTGAAAAACGACAAAAAGCTTTTAGTTAATGCTGGAGACCAGACTAGGTTTTCAATCTTAACTCTGCATGTCCTGGATTAGTGGATTTAAGTTAGTCCTTTAATGTACTTGGTATCTTTTATTCACAGGTGACTTCTCTGTCATTTGCAGTACTGACACAATCAGAGAGAATTTCCTTTGCCGGGAGGCCTAGGTTCTTCACAGAAATTTAACTCAAATCCCAATTGTTTTACAATAGGCTAGCTCTCACAGGTGAATAGAAACATGGTGAAATGTAAGAGTTGGAAGCATCCTTAGAAATTATCTTATCTACTCCCCTCATTTTATAGATGAGAAAAATAGGACAAAATATTTAACTGATTTTTCCAAGTCAGAAAGCTATTTACTACAATACAGTCTTCTGACTTCCATTTAAAAACTGATTCAGCCTGATAAAAATTCAGGATTTTTATCCTGACTTAATGCGAGGAATTTAAAAAAGATAAACATTTTAAACATTTCTTTTATCTTAAAATGTGTCAAACACACCTTCATTTGCAAATCTTTTTTGTGTAGGTTCTATTAATTGGGGTTTTCCCTCACACCATTTCTGATTTCCAGTTTCTTTAAAGAAACTTGAAATGGAGTGAAATTTAAAGACATTCATTAACCAATTTGACTGTGGAATTCTTCTAAATTTTTAAGACTCCCTACCACTTTTACAGTTGTGTAATTCATAGCTATTTTGATAGCAATATTTCTAGCAATTCACGTTTATTGAGTCGTTCCAAAGAATTCAAGCTGTTTCTATAGAAACAATAAATCCCTCTCCTTCCATACTCACATGCTATCATATTTAATTAAATTATGGAATTAAAATTACAAGTACCTGGGCAGTGATAGATTTAGGAACCAGTGCTATTGACCCTTGGTAAGTATAGAAACTGATGGAAGGAGAAGTATGTGGATATACCAGAGAATTATCTACTTGTCAACTAGGGAGCAATTGTCAGCAAGTTTGCAAATACGATGGAGAACTTTTGATTATCTGGCCACATGGTGGCCATATAAGAGACCTTCTGTTGTATATTCTCGCTTTCTTTTTTTTCAATAGGCTTTCCCATAGATGCACTTTGGGGCTGTGCTAATGCAGGAAGCTCTGTTCCGGCTTCCCTGCCTTTCGGGGCCCCTGGCTACCAGGGCACAGCTTTGCCGAAGGCCGTGGCATCAACGCATGCTTCCTGCTCTGACTGTGATTTCTCTTTTTGCTTTTAAGTAACTGGGTATTTCTATTTCTGTACTTCAAACTCTGATGCATTAATCTCTTGTCATATTTCATCCAGAATGTCTACAATTTTTGGAGGCGGGGGACCTATTTGTTAGAAGGGATCTCTTAGGAGACCTTTCATTTCTGAATAACTGGTTCAGAAATAAAGAGTAGGTTCTTCCCATGAGATGTTTAGTGGAGTCTTTGTTTGTTTTCAAGAGGGCAGCTACAAGTCTCCTGTTGGGGACTCTCCTTTGCTTATACCCCCTTAATATTAGAGGTGTCTTTGCTCTAGCCAGCTCCCCACCCCCATACCATACTCCCAAGTTACCTTGGAAACCCTCCAAGTAGTCATTGCCTTTTGTCTCCCTGAAAGCCAAGTTTTAATTCCATTTCCTATTATCCCATCACTCTGTCTCTTGGACATTCTTCCTTTGATATAGATCTGTCAGGCCCCTTTGTAAAAATGTAAACCTATTACATTCCCTTTATTCACCCTGGTACTAATGCCCTGACTTCAAATAAATGTCCTGAAGCTCTGCTGGCTGGCCTTTGCAGAGCAGCACGTTTTAAAGTTACCTTCCATCTGCTGTCCTCTTTTACTTTGTTTAAGATGCAAAATGAGGGTAAAGAATCACAGGGCTTAACTAATGCTCTGTAATTTCCGGCTGTCTCTATACCTTTTTTATGACATTAATTCATTGCCACTTCTCTGACCTGTGGAATCTCTTCTGGATAGATGTTACTAGGAGTTAAAATGAAGTTTAAAAAAACAATTTGAAAACAGGTGTAATATGGCGACATTTTTCGGGGCTCGGGAATTGTCCTGAATGACATTACGACGACAGATATAGGCCATTACGTATCTTGCCATAACCTACAAAATTGTGCAGGAGAAAGCGTAAACTACAATGTAAACTATAATCCACGCTTAGAGGCAATGCTCCAAAATGTTTTCATCAATTGTAACAAATATACCACACTAATGTTACTGCGGGAAAATGTGGGAGGTGTAGGGAGTGGGGCATATGGGAATCCCTTATATTTTTATGTCACATTTATGCAATCTAAATATCTTTTAAAAGCATGTGTATATTAAAAACAAACAAAGCCAATAACCAAAAAAAAAAAACAACCCAATTTGATTCAAAAACCTTTTCAGAATCCTTATCATTGCTTCTTTTGGACTGCATATACTATGGTCACCATTTTAACAACTGCTCTCTGTTAAAACACCTATCTTAATTACTCATCTCCTCTACATGAAGGATTGGGTTTTGATATACATTCCTTTGGTTAGAAAGGAAGTATTATCCATTTAAAATACTTAAAATCATCTAAATTGCCCCTCTCTACTGAATTCTTTATTTTGTTACTTTTCTTCAAATAGGTCATTACGGTTGAAGTACTAAGAAAACCATCAAGTTTGAGTTTTAGGTTCTCAGCATTATCATTTGATATTCCACTGTTTGAATTTTTCAAACATGTTATGGTTAAATATATATCAGGTAGGTTGTTTGGGCTGCAAATCACAGAAACTGATTTTAGTACATTTACGCACAATGGAAATTTATTGGAAGATATCAAATGAATCAGAAAATCAAGGGGGTAGCCTTCAGAAAGTGGGCAGTGTGTTTATTAGCTATTGCCACAATAGTGCTGCATAACAAATGACCCACAAATTTAGGGATTTACAACAATCAGCATTAATTCTCAGTCCCGTGGGTCTGCAGATTGACTGTGATTTGGCAGATCCTGGATAGGATTAGGCCAATTTGTAGGCCCAATTATGATTCCCCCAAAACATGTAGGTCCTAATCCATGGAACCTGTGACTGTTACTTTATATAGCAAGAGACTTCACATATGTGATTAAGGACCTTGAGATATGAAGATTATCCTGGATTATTCCAGTGAACCCTAAATGCAATCGTAAGTGTACTCATAGAAGGGAGGCAGAGGGAGACAACACAGAACAGAGAAGGTGATAAGCGATGGAAGCAGAGAGAGGTTTAAAGATATTTTGTGGCTGGCTTTGGAGATGGATAAAAGGGCATGGGTCAAGGAAAGCAGCTTGAGAAGCTAGAAAAGTCAAGAAAACAGACTCTTCCCTAGAGCCTCCAGAGGCAATGTAGTCCTGCTGGTATCTGGGCTTCAGTCCAGTGAAACTGAGTTCTGACTTCTGGTTTCCAAAACTCTAAGATAATAAATTTGTGTTGTTTTAAGCCACCAAATTTGTGGCAATTTGTCACAGAAGAATGAGAACCTAACACAGCTGGGTAGCTCCACTTTGTGTTGCAGGTTGGTCAGGTTTGTCTCGAGATTATGACTTGGGTTCGGCTGTGCTCCATGTGTGTTCGTCCTGGAGACTGGGGAAAAAGAAGAGCCTTCCTGGGGCATGCTGTTCTTATGGCAAATCACTGTAGCTTAACATTTGAGACCTGTGCTTACACCACATCACCTAAAGTTCCTTTGGCCAAAGCAAGTCACATGGCCAGGCCCCAACATTGGTGGGGTGGGGAGGTATATTCAACCTACAGTGGAGGTGGGTAGGAATGAATATTTGTTGAACTATAATCCAGTCCATCCTGAATTCCATTGAGTGAAATCTGTTGACCTGGACAACAGCCAAGGAGGTCCATGTACCTCAGGAATAGCCTGGTTATAGCTGCAGGATGTTGGGCACCGCTGCTGGACACGGGGCACAGGCGGCTCCCATTACCACTTAGAAGTCTAAACTTCCTCTTGTTTTTTTTTTTTTTTTTAAATCACTTGAGCTTGAGTCAGTGTCGCAGTTACAAGGGCTAACTCTAGGTTATGAATTCAGGGAGAGTATGTTTCTAGCCTTTTAAGTTCCACAGTGTGAGGGGGGTTCTATATACTGCCAAAGTCTCACGCAGTTGCTCCATTACCTCAGTTTAGGAAGGGGGTTCAGATGCTGGGCTGTAAAAGCCAGTAATGAAAATCTTCCAAGGTGCACTGCCGTACGGTAGAAAGAGAAAGGGTTTGGGGCAAGTTGCTGAAATGCTCTGAAACTTAGTTTCCTTATCTGTCACAAAGGGATTAAAAAATAACCATAAATTTTTCTGCAAGGAATAGAATTCAGGTACTTGATACATTCGGTGCTTAATAAATGGGAGCTATTTTTTTTTCAGGGTAGTAACCCATTCCTCTGCTTTTATGTTTTCATCAGGAAATTTTCATTTCACCCACCAGGAAGGCTCCATCTGTACTAGTCAACTATCTATAAAGTCAGATCCTTTTGTGTCTCTATTCTGCATCCCCGTTTTCTTCCTTCAGGAGTGGTTCACATGTTTGTTGAGGCGGCAAGCGTCCCCATGCTTTGTCCACATTTTTCTGGGTGAGGGTCAGGTCATGGGGGCTGTTCTTCTCTGCGGTCTTTCTTCTTTCTCTCAGCCTGTGCTTTGTAAATATGGTTTCCTCTTGTGTATGTGGTAAGGGGTTTGCCCCTGCATTTTGCCCCAAGGTAGTAAAGGTTTATTCTTGAGAGAAATTATTAGGACACCCACTTGGGTAAACTCCAGGCCAAATCTCATATCTGGCTCTACCAGCAATTAAGCTGATATTTTGATATCCCATTAGCCACTCTGTCTCTCAACAGATTCCAAATCCATTGTATGAGGTAGTGAAATTAGTAACCTCAGACACCCCAACATTATTTTAAAGTGAGTCAAAGAATAAAGCTTTAGAGTCGAGAGTTGTTATTAGAACTCTCAGCTCAAGCCCTATATTCTGGGGCCAGTTTCATGTCCTATAAAATGGTTTATTTTTATATGCATAAATGGCTGAATTTCAAATATCAAAAATAACCTGAGAAGACAGATGACAAGTAGCTGAGTGGTAACCACAGTGATGAGCAACCTACAGGGTTTATAGTCTTCGAGTTGGCTCAGATAAGAAGATCATGGAAGTAGCATATAATTGGGAGCCAGGACTGATCTATTGCTGACTCTGCCACCTACTTGTGTGAGGTTTTTTTTACTTTTGGACCTCCCTGGCTGCCTGCTTTCTGCTGAGTGCATGGAGAGCTGAGTGGACCTTACCATCTGAATGCAAGGATGCTCACGGAAAATAGTTTAGGATGGGAAGTTCTTATAGTCCTTTCACAGCAATAGTCGTTATTTCTTTCCAGAGGACCAGGAGTGTGTATATAAGAATCATCAATGCAGCATAATTACTTTCTTGACTTCCCAATCCTGAAATAGCACAACTGCTTTTGCTTTTCAGGTCTGAATATCCTGGCTAAGTTGAAGATGATGCTCCACTTTCCCATCTGTTTGGAGAGCAGGAAAGATGTAAAATCTTTTCCTCAAATATACTTCTCTTGTAATTCAAAGAAATTATACTTGAAAATAGTTGTTCAGTTGCATATATACTTATGTAGACACGTCTTTAGTGGAACTTTTCTAAAGTGAATCCTATCAATCAAAGCAAAGATGCAACCCAAGGATAAATACACCTAAATAGAGAATTAATGAAGCCTTGATATTAATGACAAACATATATAGATAAGGCTATACAAAGAATGATAAAGACATTGGAATTTTACCATCCAGGCCTCAATTTTCCCATCTTCAGATAGCAGCATCCTGGTTTTCCCTGGGGAAAACTCCCCTCCCCCACTTTTAATCTATATGATTTGAATAAGCTTGATTTTATTTTCTGGATATTGAGATTTGCTACATGATCCTAATTGATCCAATAAGATAAAATCCTCAGACTTTTGATAGAATAACTGGAGGTCCTGGGCATGACTAATGAGGGGATAATCTGCCTATTAATGGATCCACAGAACTAAGCAGAGCTCAGTGATGAAGCGAGTACTAACCAAGTACTGACAACCTAAGTTGAGTCTCTGGATTCAGCCAGGCATGAAGCCCCTCTGACCTTGATTCTTTAGTTTATTTGAGCCAATATATTCCCTTTATCTACTCAAGTTTGGATTAAACTTTTGTTGCAAATTAAGGAGATCCTGCTCATATGAAGAGAGGCAAACAGACATGATAAAATAGAGTTCCTCCCAATTCGAAAGTTCTATAAGTGTTATTTATTTTATTGAGGATCTAAACGATTACATGACCATGCAGCTAGTTACTAGCATGCGCCTATGGTAGGCAGCTGGCTTATGTTCTCATCCTGGGGATCTGTGCGCAAGACTTTTTCTCTGAGACTAGTAGTAGCCTTTTGTACTATTGGATTGGCATTCTCTACAAACACGAAAATTCACAGGGGCAAAATGGTATTGATCATGAATCAATGTTTCTCCTATGGCAGAAAAACACTGAGTATTAGATAACTGGAGGGGATGTTGGAAAACTGACTCACAATTTTTACACATTAAACCAAAGATTGATGCATTAGAGATTTTGCTATCATGTTATACTGTTTGAGAAATGTTTGAGAGGCTTTAAATCAGTTACTTGTTATATCCCCAATGTCTAGCATCATGCCTGGCACACAAAGAGTACTCAATAAATATTTAGTAAATGGTTGAGTAAATGGAGTTATTTCTGCTTGTATTACAAAGTCCTTCACTTGAAATCAATAACACTTCCAAAAGGAGACTCCCAAAAGTCTGCTTGCTCCATTATTACTTTTAAAGAATGTTTAAAATGGTATTTTGTTACATTTGGCAATAATTTTTTAAAAAGAATTTATTTATTTATCCCCTTCCCTCTGCCCCATTGTTTGCAGTTGTGATCTGCTCTCTGTGTCTTTTGCTGTGTGCTCTTTGTGTCTGCTCGTCTTCTCTTTAGGAGGCACCAGCAAACATACCCAGGACCTCCCATATGGAAGAGAGGTTCCCCATCACCTGAGCCACCGCAGCTCCCTGGTTTATTGTGTCTCTCATTGTCTTTACTTTTTGTGTCTCTTTTGTTGCATCATCTTGTTGTGTCAGCTTGCTGCGCCTGCCTACCACCAGCTAGCCTTTTCCAGGAGGCACTGGGAACTGAACCTGGGACCTCCCATGTAGTAGGCAGAAACCTAATCGCTTAAGCTACATCTCCTTCTTGGCAATAATTGTTTAAAATGGGCATTTATATATGATTATTGCATTATTTTTAAAAATATAGCTTCCTTAAGAATTTCCTTTTTTTTCTCTGAAGTCCTGCTTTTTACCTCTTAATAGTTTTCTCAAATTTGTTTGACTCACATTTCATGTTCCTTTAAAAAATTAACTTCACCTTTCCCAAATAAGTCAAAATTATTCATGTTGAAATTATGTTTTCTTAAATGTTAACATATTCTCCCCCTTTCCATCTTATTTGCCATGGTTCTTCCTTCACTGCACATAGGAACTGAAATAGATTTAGATATAATTGGGTCACAGATTGTTAAATAACCGTCCTCTCTTATTTAGCCCTGTAAAATTTCCACATGCACATGCACATACACATTTCCTTTTCTGTCCACACTGCAGAACATTCCTCCCCACTGAAATTGACTGAATGGAAATTTGATCATGATCTGAATTTTTTCAATATTAGGTATTTCATTTTGTATCTCCTTTTACATCCTTAATAATATTGCCTTTTAAACCACAAAACCAGATTTATCATTGGTTTTTCCCATCTTCAGTTGTTCATTTTTCCTCCCTGACTCACATACACTGGCCTTGAATCTTTTCATCCATTCAATTACTACAAAACATATTTCTCTTCTTTTTCCTCTCTCCCTCCATCTCTCTTTTTCTCCCCTCCTTTCCTCTCTCCCTTCCTTCCTTTCTTCCTCTATCCATTCACACTAACTTACCAATAGATTCCCCCATTCTGAAAATTCCTAGTTGCTCCCTTGGGCCCATCGCATTAGAGAGGTCCATCTCCACCTTATGCTTCTATTATTTTCTTTGTTCTCCTTTAAATGTACCTTTCAACCCCTGTATTTTTTCTTTTTGTCTTTTTCTGAAGAAATAGTACTAAAACAGCAACATTGTCCATCCTTCAGAAAGCAGAACTATGAGAGTACTGGGTTGCATCCTCAGCTAGCTCTGAGATGTGTTTTTCTTGGAAGTCTAGCCTTTCTGAATGTTAAACAGATAGAGAGGAATTTTAGGGTGGTGGTTAAGGCTGGGGTACTGGCCACGGGCATCCTAGGTTGAATGGCTTTGCTATTTACCAGTTTGTGACCTTGAATAAGTTTCTAATTTCTCTGTATTCGAATTCCTCACTTTAAAATGAAAAGATACTAACAGTGTCCACTCTATCAGAATATTGGAGGGTTTAAAGAGTAGATAAAAAAACTCTTGAAAATCTTTTATACATGCTAGTTGTTACGAATAAGTAGGAATTATAGCCACAAATCTAGAAGAGGAAAATTGACATTTTTACCATTAGCAAAACACCTATCTTATAAACAAATTTACAATGATTGAATCATTCAATGAATCATTCAAGCAATGAATAATGAATATAAAATTTCAAAAAGTTTAAGATACAAAGCATTAGAAGCAAATGTAAAGCTCTTGAAATATTTCTTTCTTTATTAAGGAAAATCTTCCTGTTTTTAAAAAAGATTGTGTATAAATGTGTGTACTAGAAGAAAGGATGTTTCACTTATCTACTGCTGCATAATAATTCACCCAAACATGTAGAGGCATAAAGCAATAACCATTTTATATGCTCATGGGTTCTGTGGATCAGGAATTTTGAAAGAACACATCGTGTCTGTCTTGTCTTTACAATGTCTAGTATCTCACTTGGGTAGAACTGAATGTCTGAGGGCTAGAATCACTTGGAGGCTTCCTCACTTATATGGATGGGCAATTGGGCTGGGATAAATGCAAGGCTTGGCCCAACTGGGATTGTCAACTGCAATGCCTACTTATGTCCTTGCCATATGGCCTGGATTTCCTCACAACTTGGTGGCCTCAGGGTAGTCAGACTTCTTAATTGGCAGCTCAGGACTCTGAAAGAATAAAGAGGAAGCTGCATGACTTTTATGACCTAGCCTCAGAAGTCACTTCTGTCAAGCTCCATTCATTAAAGTTAGACGCAAACCAGCCCTATGCAAGGAGTGGAGACTAAAATCCTACATGTTAATAAGAAAAGTATCAAAGAATTGTGTTTGAAAATCATCACAAGAGGCTAGAGAAAAAATTGGTTGCACATCATTCCAGTTGCTTCTGCTGGTTGTAAGGAGCAAATCGTCTTATTTACTCATATCAATACATGGGATTAAAAGATAGAGAATCTAGTGGAAGGAGAGCTTTTAATGAGGAACATCTAGAGGAAAAATGGTGATACTTTCCTGACCCTTTATGACTTATGCTGACCTTGATTAAATGCTCAGTTTCTATGTTTTAGCTTTCTCTTATCCTCTGATTATACATGTAACTCATTGTTTGGTATTGAATCATGTCTCCTACAAAAGGCACTTTCAGGTCCAACCCCTAGTCCAGTGGGTGTGGACACATTTGTAAATAAGAACTTTGTAAGTGTTATTAGTTGAGGTGTTCCCAAACTGAATGAGGGTGGGGCTTAATCCAATAGGGCTGATGTCCTAATAAGAGAAGGAAATTAGACATGGAGAAAGAGAAGCCACCTGGAGCAGCCAGAGCTGGAAGTCAACAGAACCCAGAAGTGAAAGGAGAAGGAAGATGCTACCTTGGGCATTGCCATTTAACAGAAAAGCCAAGGACCAAGGGTCATCAGTAGCCAGACTCAGAGTGCCATAGTCTTCAAGGAAAAAGCACTGTTTTGCTGATGTCTCAAATTTGGACTTCTAGCTTAAGAAATGTAAGCCAATAAATTCCCATTGTTTAAACCAACACATTGTATGGCATTTGTTTTAGCAACTAGGAAACTGAAAAATGCATGTTTTGTAGAAAATATAAAAAAGTTCATAATATATATGAAAACAGAACTATGTCCTGTAAAGTCTCCCACAAATAGTCTTATTACCAAAGGGAAAATACCGTTAATGTTTTGACATATCTGTGTATATCCATTATTTTTCCTCTGGTAGTTGATACAATACTATGTACACAACTTTATTTTGATTAATTTTCAATTTAAAACTGTTATAAACATGTTTCCCATACAATTAGATATTCTCTGTAAACTTCTATCTTTGTCTCTCTATTATTAAGTTTTTAAATTAAAAATACAATTTAAATGAAAACTACACATGCTCATGATAAATATAAAATACAAGTTGTATAAAATTAAGAAAATAAAGCTTCTTCCTCAATAAATCCAAGTTATTGGTTTGTCAATAGAAAAATAACAAAAAATTATTTTACAAGTGTTTTTAGTATACTTATTGTTTTAAAAATTATTTCCCCTCAACATTAGTAAACTTTGAACTTCCCATGTTAAAATTTATAGATTTATCTTTATTTAGATAATCCCTTATTCAGGTTTTCCAAAATTTGATATTATAAAAATATTGCAACAAGCATCTCTGAGCTCATTTTATCCACATATGTAAGAGCATTTCTGTAGGAGAGAATCCTAGGATTGAAAATATTGGCTCAAAGGATGGATCATTTAAAATTTTGATAGAAACTGCCGAATTTGTTATCATGTGTTTTAATGGTTGCATAATATTCCCGTTTATGGATGTAATTTAATTTGCTTAATCATTTTCTCAGAACTGAACATTTTGGTTGTCTGCAGTTTTTCCCTATGACAAATAATGCTGCCTGGATATCCTTATGATGATATCGTTTTGAACATTACCATGAGATTGATTCTTATAAAGGAAATTAGTTGTCACAGAATATGAACATTTTTGAGACTTCTGATTTATATTGTTAAATGGCTTTTCAGAAATGTTGTATCACACCTGCCATCTGCAAACCTTTGAACTTGAGATCAGGCTAAAATGTTGTTATAAAATGTTTTGACTGGCTTTTTAATTTCCTATACTTAAGGCTAATAATATCTTGTTTAAAAAAGCTTGTGTTTGGCCAGACTATATAAACCTTTTCAAATGTTCATATGTTACTTAAAGTTCCATGTAGCTTCTATGAATAATGTCTCCAGTTGTCCCTTGGCAGTTGTTTTCTATTGCTGTAACTGTTAGGAAGTCTAGATCTGCATTAGTAATGGCCAGCTCAATTGCCCTGGTATGGGTTTATCTTATATGAACTTGAAATATAAAATGCTCAGATCTGGACATATTTTGTTCTTGAGGAAAAAATGTTAAGAATGACCTCTAAACATTGTTTCCATGTTTGCACCTAGATTTCAAAACTTTTGAAGCTATATTTTATTACTTCATGCTTTTCCTTGTCCTTAGAGCATTACCTTGAGGCAAATGACTTTTTCATCTTTTGAGAAAAATGATGTTTTAAGTTCAGAAATAAAGTGATAGAGGAATGGATTTTCTGATCACTCTAATCTTGAGTCCTCTTTCTTTTATTCTGAAGACCACTCACTTGTCATTTAGTCTACATTACTGTGTACTGTTAATCTTATTTGGTTTGGATATACTTTTCTGTTTAATGTCATAATTAGGTTCTCACTCTTCAAACACAGGAATTATGCCTGTTTATATTTGGATTACCTGATAATACTAAAAAATGCCTTGAAAATAGTGGGTTTTTCATTTGTTTATTTGTTCAATATATTTTTGTTGAGCATATATTCTATGCCACATAATGTCTACTTCTAGAGATTCATTGAGGAGAAGTCATGGTCTTAGTGCTCATCAAATATTCATATATTTCCCTATATTTTCCAGCCTCTCTTGTGGTTGGGTTGGGGCCATTTGATAAATTATGTCCAACAAACGGATTGTGAACATTTAACTAGGCTGGGATGGTTAAGAACTGGTGTGCCACTACCACCACTCTCTTAAGCTGATGCAGCAACCTTAGAAGTCAGATATTGAGACATTAACATCACCAGATGGAGTCTGGATCCCTGGGTCACTGAGTGGAGGAAAGCCCACCAACAACACTGGACTTTGTGCTGAGCGAAAAATAAACTTTTGTTTCTTTAAACCACGGCGACTTCGGTGTTTATTTGTTTCAGCAAATCCTATTCTGTTTTGAGACATTGCCCGAAAGCAGCTCATACTGTAGTGTGAAGTAAGTGTTTACGTGATTAATTTGGGGGTATATAGCTGGGAAATAGAGTGACCTCTGGACTTTGAGGTTATCAGTGGACTGAAGTTCAATTTGATTAGTTTCTCTGGGTTTTGGAATCCTCTTTAACTATTTGTGAGAGCTTGGGAAAAAGTACTTAACCTCCCTGGGCTGCAGTGTTCTTATTTGTAAAATGTGAGCACTCATCATTTTTGTTGCTCTAACTCCAGCTCTGTTTTGTAAGCAGCTGCGAGAGCAGAAGAAACAGAGACCATAAGGACAGTCATATCTTTATAAAAGGAGGAACTTTTCTGTGATTTACCGGTTTGGTCCTCACAACACTGCACTTGAAGTGCAGATGGAGGCAGGAAGGGCTATTATCTTCTAACACGTAGCTCTTTCTATCTTCAGGAAAGTCACAAAAATTTGTTGAAACACATTCATTACTGTCAACAAGGATGCCTCTTCTTCAGAAAGAGAATATGCACAACACTGTCAAATTCCTACTCAATCTTCCTAATCAGATATTACATCTTTTTTAAAAAAAAACTTTATTTTAACGTCAAAAAAATAAAATAACAGATAAAAGGAAGCTTAACAAATTATGGAAACATTACTTTTAAAAATCCTGTCCAGGCACATTTATCTAATTTAAGCCAGAAAACAAACTCATTTGCTTCTTCATTGTTCCAAAAGATGAATGAATGAGCACAGATTGTTTAAATAACATGACCAAGGTCTCCTTGTTAATGAAGAAAATGAAAAAAAAAAAAAAAGCTTGATCACATCTCATAAAACTAAATCCCAATATTTTTTAAATACAGATGTTACATCTTGAAGCAATCTTTTCTTGACTATCTTCCCATCCCCTTACACAAAGTTATTCACTGCCTCTTACATGCTAATTCTACATTCTGCACAAACATTTATTATTTTACTTATTATGTGGTATTTTATTATCATGTATTCAACAGGCATTTCTGCCCTTCTGGATTGCACACTCCATAAGGACAGAGACAGGGCCTTTTTTTTCTTTAAATCTCCAGCGTCTACGCCAGTGCCTAGCACCCTGTAGTTACCTAATAAATGCTTCCTAAATAATTGAATGGCAAATATGTGAAATCTTCAGTTATCCAACATTTCCTGGTTAAAAAGACTTGGCAATGGATGAGTCAATGAGACAGTGCTAGTCCTCAACTATAATCTGCTGTTATAAACTGTTCCTTCCAACTTTTTTAAGAAAAAGAGATGGACCATGTCTAGGGGACCTGCCAGGTGGTTTGGTTTCATTATAGAAATTGTGTTTTAGCTCTGGCTTCTAGGCTTTTTTTTTACAAGGGAATTAGGAGGTTTTAATGCATTTGTATAAAGAGCTTGAGATCTGCTTAGGAAAGTCCCTTCAGAATGCCTAAATGCTAGTATCATAATATTTATTGAAAATTGATGAATCGAATTTTAAAAATAGCCTTGCTCATTGTGATATCATGGACAGCATGCTGTAATAAATCCCACTTGTCTTGGATGTAGGATTTTTCAAAGACGAATGGAACGAGGAAATTAGTGTTTTTTTGAGTGGATTGCACAAGAATGAACAATTCCTAAAAAGGCCTCTTTCCATAAACTGACAAATGCTAGAAGAATGCCTTTAGCTGAACCTTCACATGCCTGGTAATTACAAGGCTAATAATGGGCAAATCCCACATGCTGCCAAATAGAGTGGGTTAGAAACACCTCTGCCTTTAAGTCTACCCTAGGATGGAGGCAGAAGACCTGTTGAAGGTCATTTCACTCTTGGATTTCTGAAGTTAGGTATGTCATTTATGTTTGTGTCCATCCTCTGGGGGTGGGGGTAGGAGTGGGGGAGGCTTCATTCTTGTGTTGTGTGAAGTTTGACAACCTTTGGTATTCATGTTAGGCATGGATTAAAAACAAAACAAAGCATGTCTTCAATGCTGAGAAAGGATTTTGTGACCAGAGTAATTGCTGACTAGAGTGGGACTGTCACTTTCATTTGGCAAAACAAGGTGAGAGCTAGAGGGAAAGGAGGTAGTTTCACTTGATGGTGCTAAAAATTCTCTGAATTGTGTTTTAAACAGCTAGTCTAAAATACTCTACCACAGAGAAAAGGGCAGAGCTGTAATTCTGCTCTCTCATACCCATTCTTTGCACTGCCTTTTGGCTTTTCAGTTTTCTTTACAAAGGAACTCTTGATATTTATTTAAATCTAACTATACTTCTATGAAAGTATGTAGAGTTTCTTGCCCAGTGCCCCCCAAAGACCAATTTTAAGGAATGAACTCCACAAAATAGAGATGCTTACTCAATTTTTGCTCTGGGAGATTACTTACCATAACCTTCATTCATAAACATACAGATTACCCATTCTGTGTAATAATAATAACTGTATTAAGAACTGTTTTTGTTTTTTTTTAGGAGGTCCTGGTTTTTGAACTCAGGAGCTTGTACCTGGGAAGTAGGCACTCAACCACTGAGCTACATGTGTTTCCCAATAAGAGTTTGGTCTATTTGTTTGTTTGTTTTTGTTTTTAGGGGGTACCAGGGATGGAACCCTGAACCTCATACATGGGAAGCAGGAACTGAACTGCTTGAACTATATCCACTCCCATGGAGTTATTATTATTGAAGCTTACTTAGAGGTGTTGAAATTGGGAAAATTTAGGGGACTTTCATAGTAACAGTGTGCAGAGACAAGAACAGAATCTAAGTCATATAGGTTCAGTTTAGAGCTATGTCAAAATGGCTGCTCAGTGGCTCTCCATGTTTAGGACCTCTCCCAGAAAGACAGGTTTTGATAATCATCAGCTCCTTTAAACAAGGGAAGGGAGGGAAACGGACTTGGCCCAATGGTTAGGGCGTCCGTCTACCACATGGGAGGTCCGTGGTTCAAACCCCGGGCTTCCTTGACCCGTGTGGAGCTGGCCCATGCGCAGTGCTGATGCGCGCAAGGAGTGCCCTGCCACGCAGGGGTGTCCCCCGCGTAGGGGAGTCCCACGTGCAAGGAGTGCGCCTAAAGGAGAGCCGCCCAGCGCGAAAGAAAGAGCAGCCTGCCCAGGAATGGCGCCGCCCACACTTCCTGTGCCGCTGACAACAACAGAAGCGGACAAAGAAACAAGACGCAGCAAATAGACACAGAGAACAGACCTCCGGGGGAGGGGGGGGAATTAAATAAATAAATCTTAAAAAAAAAACAAAACAAGGGAAGGGAAATTTTTCTACCAAAGGGAGAGTAAGGAGTATATCTAGGTGTGGCGGATACAGAAAAGTTTGGCATGGTTAAGCATAAACAGTGTGTGGGAGATCATGAGTGGAGAATCATTTTAGTTGAATGGCATTAATATAATTCTTTCTCAAGTGCAAGGTGAGGTTTTCTACCAAGAGTGGGCAAGGGTAGAAGGCTTGAAGAGTGTGGTTAATACTCAGAATATTCGGTAGATTATCAGATGTGTCTTCAAGTCACAACAAATGTAAATTTCGGTAAAGTACAAAACTTAATTTTATTCTCCATAACTCTTAGGACTTTTTCCTGTGGTTGAAAAATCCTTTGGGTTTGTGACTTCAGTAGACAGTGTACATGCTTATAGAAAGGAAGTGAACTGGATGATATTGAGATGTCATTCTAAAATCAATATTTAATGTAACACTGCGATATGCGGGACCTAATATTACCTGCAATTGGAAAAGCTGTGGACGAAGACCTCCTCAGGCCTCAGTGATTTCTCATTAACTCTGAGGAGCCAGAAAGATAGGAAAGTCTGACATTTCCTCACTGCATTTCTGTGAGTGCCAGACTTCACTGCTTCTTTCTCTGTTTCCCTAATTGCTCCATAAGAATTAGGCAGGGTACCTGTATCAGTCAGATCAGTCAGGGTTCTCCAAAGAAACAGAACCAGTAAGATATATATGACACATACACATACCTTCATACATACACAGACATAGACACACATGCTTATGTGTGTATATATAAAGAGATTTATTTCAAGGAATTGGTCCATACGTATGATAGTGGTAGTTGGAAATTGAAATGTGTAGGGCAGGCTGGCAGGCTAGAAACTGTCAGGCAAGAGTCGATTCTGTAGTCCTGAGACAGAATTTCTTCTTTCTCAGGGAAACCTCAGTTTCGCTTTTAAGGTCTTTCAAATGACTGGATGAGGTCCACCCACATCATCCAGAATAATCTTCCTTGCTGAAAGGCAACTGATTGGAGATGCTGACCGCATCTACAAATACCTCCACAGAAACACCTAGATTTGTGTTTGATTGAAGAACTGGGTACTCTAACTTAGGCAAGTTAAAACACAAAGGCAATCATCACAGCACCCATTTCTACACACTTCATAGAACATCCAGGATGATCATGTCAGAAATGAAACAATTTTTTAGTTAAAAATTTTTTTCTTTTTCATTTTCTCTCTTGGGAAGATTTGCATTGAAATGACTCTTTACACGTAGCTTATATGTTCCCACTTTTAGCAATTTATCTGCATTTCTATTCGGAATTCACCTGTTACCCTTTAGAAGCTTTTTATGTCATGTTACAAAAAATCCTTTTTTTCCACAGACATAAAAAGAGCAGAAGTAGGTATTGCTATTCCATAAGGACTGGGTATCATGAGCTCAGCATAAACAGGAATTCTCTGAATATGGAAGGATTTCTTCTGAAATTATATAAAAGTTAGAGTATTTAGCAAGGATTAACATTGTCGTAAGCATTTCATTCCAAAAAAACATTTTGAACCTTTAATTTTCCCCTTCTCTTTTCTAAAGGGTTAAACGGGGCAAGTTTAGTGTCAGTATTATAAAAGCACATCTTCCTTTCTAAAACTGTTGCATGCCTTCTGGGTAATAGGCAAATTAAAACTTTGGAGGACTGGGTTCTTTCAAACTCAACGACTGTCTGACCTTGGTTATACTGTTTACCCTCTCAGAGCCTCAAGCTCCCCGTTTATAAAGTTGGACTCATAATGATCTTGCATTTATACTCTCCTTTGAGGATTATAAAGGGAAGGCACTACATAAACCAGAAACTGTTTATTCTTTATAGTTTTCAACTGAGAGTATTACTAGTGAGGGTTCAGAATCGATCAATGAGGGACTAGGAAATAGAAGTTTTAAAGGAAGCTTTGGAAATGTTTTTATAGGAAAAAACCACAAATGGCCCCAACTTATAAGAAGAAATTTCATTTGAGAATCCTGACACTCCACTTCAGGGAGAATTTGCTTTTATCAAAAATACAGTCTAGATTATACTTAATTATTTTACTAATTCTATAAGATGTTAGGTGACTATCCTGTGTGACCATACATATACTTAAAAATACATTGGATGACTAATTTCTTATCTCACTGGGTGTTGTCACTGTCTTAACTCAAGTTTGACTGTCTGGGCTATAATATTGCTATAGTTGATTAGTAGGAGTTTTCAGGAGTAGGAAGCATAGGAAGGTACGTTTTCAGAGCAGATGTTAATTGTCTTCATTTAGCATAATAACAGCCCTCAACGCTATTCATGGCCTCTGATTCCCAGAACCAGACCAAAAGAAGATTCTAACACAACTGGAAGTATTGAGGAAGCTAGCAAGAGTCCTATAATCTTCAGAGGCAATAGTAACTTCATATCTAAAATAGATTATTGTCTACATTAATAAAATTGAACCTAACTAAATGTGATCAAGATGAGAGAGGAGAACAGATATACCTAGATAAAAAAGATTTATTAAATCCTTTTGGGTTATATGATTGTGACTTGCAACCAGATGGTCCAATCTTCTATCTACTCAACAGTTATGGGTAAGGAACAGCACTAGATCCTGGGAAGGTGGCAAGTAAAAAGCAAACCATCTGTATATTCAAAGAAGTCTCCTAATCAAAGAAAGAGAACAACAATAGAATCATAATTTGGGTACTAAGGACCTTGGAGTAGTTGAAATACTGAGGGCTTAAATGGGTAAAATATGCCTGAGGAAATACTGACTAGAAGGATAAAGCAAATTATGGAAAAGAGGAACAGAAAGAAAGAGAACTGAAAGCATGTTAGAGTTTATAATTTATGAGAGATAGACAATACCATATTGAGAAGTGCTGGAATGTTTTAAAATTATTTGGTGAAGGAAAAGTGATTGTATGTAGGTATATTATGTAGTTATATTTTGTAATAAAAACTTGTAGAATTTCCTTTCTTGGATATTCTAAAGGCAGAATCTAAATCTGTCATCTGTCATAAGTGGCTCCAAAAATAAAGGATGACTTGCTTGGCTTGATGCATTAGGGAGTGGTGGAGACTATGGCAAAATGTTGGCTGTCAGTTATGTTTATAGGAAAGAAGATGGACTTTCTGACCCCTTAAATTCAAGTTTTGGATTATAGGTAAATTTTTTTACATTGTTTTTTAGGAAAAAATTAAATTTGACTTTCTTGATTGACAGACCTCCTAAGAGAAACTGTCCTCATGTGAACAAAGGTAATTGAAAGCCTAAAAAAGTACAATTCTTCCCCACAGTGGCTCTTTATCTATGAGCATTTGGTGCCCTTTTGCTGATTCCAGGCAGCATAAACTTTGCACAGCTGACATTTTCTGACTCAACTCCTGCTATAATTGAAATTACTTTATTAAACAAGCTTGAATCATTTCAATTACTTCGTGGCCTGGAGTGCTGGTGGCATACATGATGACTACATGCTGATTAAATTAGAACTCATACACCCCAGAAAGATATGCATTCCAGAAAATGGCTTTCTCGTTCTTCAGTATAAAAAAGCCCTCTCTAATTCATATTCACTGGATAGATCCCTTTGGGTTGATATTAATATTCATAAGATAAACCACATAGCTAAAGCAGAAGATTAAAGTCAAGTCTCTTAATAAAGAAGCAAGAGTAATGACTACAGTAAAATCTCCAAAAATGCCATTATCCCCCTGAAGAGTGAACACTACTACTGTACATGTGTTGAAGCCGAGCAAGAGAACAATAAAAAATGAATTACTGCAGTGATTTGGATTTTAAAATCTGCTAGAGAGGAATGAGCAAACACAAACACTTAGACCAGTAGAAAAGAATATCAGGATCAGACGGTAGTACAAAGCAACAACTTAAGAGTAGATAAAGTTTAAAGTTCCCTTATTTTGATACAGGAAGGCTTAAATGCTATAGGACAATGCACCAAATAGTAAATTGACTATTTGTCTTCTTGGATTCATTACTTAATTCTGAGGCTGAGGGATGTGCTCAGTTAGTAATTATGCAGCTACCCCAGTTAATTCCTTCTAGTTTATCCCCTCTACTTTTGCTCTTCTTTGGCCATTTGTGTTGATACCTGCTTGATAAGCAGAAAAAATTATATATTTCCTTTGCATAGCTGCAGTCTTCCCTTTCCCTCTCCTTTCCTTCTTTCCATAAACATTTACTGGGTACCCATTTTGTGCCAGGTGCTTTTTTAGAGCCGAGGATCTAGCAATTAGCAGACAAAGCTCCTGCCCTCATAAAATGTATATTCTAGTGGGAAAACAGACAATAAACATGTGAACCAATAACAATAATTTCAGACAGTGAGAGTGCTATGAAAAAAAAGCTGATAAGGGTGTAGGAAGTGAGTGTTTTTTTTGAGGGGTGGGTTGTGTTATTTTAGATAGGGATGTTAAGGAAGAGCTCTATGGAGAGGAGATTTGAGAAGAGAATACTTACATACTAACACCATAATAATAAGAATTTATTTTTGAATAACACTTTAGAGTTTGCAAAGTTCTTTCAAATAAAGTATGTCATTTATTCCTCACAAAGATCTTGTAAGATCAGAATTTAAAAAGTGAAAACCTAAGTAAACTAGGTGAAAGTTCCCTGACTATTCAGGTGAGCACACCCACACACACACCAATTTCTAAATTAGGTTAAGAATCTAAATACCTTAATATATATACATATATAATAAATTAAGCTAAGAAGTCTTTGGTGACTTGCCCCAAATTATCTAGCCAGTATATGGCAGGACTTAGGTTCATGTCTTATATTACAAAGCTAGTTTTACTAATGGTAGAGAAAATTAGGAGACTTAAATAAAACCTAAAACCCGATTACTGCAAAACTATTGTTTTTGCCTAGCCCGTTTCAGCATTTGTGTGTGTGCGTGCACATGTGCAATATGTGTGTGTAGTGAGTCCAAAAGAAGTGGACTCTTGAAAAACGTTTTACTCAGTTACTATGTGGTACATCAATATTTGGGCAAAGCCTATTTATAACAGAACTGTGACAGTCGTTCTTGTAATTTACAAATATTCAAGATACTTACAAATATTCGTGTCATAAAGCATATGAATCCTGTAGTCAGGTTCATACCATGCCCTTTTCAGCATATCACAGTGAGAGGGTGAAGAGGCCTCCGCATCACAGCCCTTCATTGCCTCACGGCTGTGCGGAAGAGAACCACAAGCATGACGCGCTCGACATGCCCCACATGCGCCCCCATATGTCTGTAACCTGCCCGACCGAGGAATACTGTATGTTAATAAAAAAGCCTTCGATTCTTTCCGAATCATCCCGTATTTCACATGGTGGCAACCACTTTGTACATTTGTATTATTTTAAATTGTGCTTCCATGCCTTAATATACTAAATGGTCCAATGGCTGAATGCAGGTTTTCTTCCTCCAAACCATTAGTATAATTTCCACTTAGTAGACAAACCCGTCAGCGCAACAGGCTTGTCTTGTTACTGCCAGAGGTCAAAGCAGTTGCAACTTCATTTTTGTTTCTTTTCTGGAAGCTTTTCTATCAACAGGAAAACCTGTCCAGGCAGAGAGAGCAGCAGCTACAAAGGTCAGGAGGTGAGTGACCCAAGAAGACAGAACGGCTCAGAGAGACAGGCCGACCTGGAAGAGCTTTGTGGCAGTGCCGAGGCATGTGCGCTTTATCCTTCAAAGGAGAGCCTTTGCAGGGCTGTAAGCAGGCCATGGACAAGTTGGCTTAGTTCCTTAGAGTAGTTTGCCCCTGTCATTGTCTTTTTTAAACTTTTTATATTTTGTCCAATAAATTTCATGAGAAACTGGGTGTGTTTATTTCTTGTGACGGTATTTTGTGCTCGGTCCTGACGCATAGTGATTGGTAATTTCCCCTTTCCTTCAAAGCATGGTTTCTTTTGACTCCCTAGAAATTTGATGAGCCCTGAAAAAAAAATATATTCATGGTTTCAAATGTATTTTTTGACAACCTTGGATTTCAGTGCATCCACTTTCAAGTGCTTGGGGCCATTCATCCCCTCATTCTAGAACACCCCATTTTTCCTTCTTTCATTCTCGCTTCTTCTAGAAAGCAATAATTAAAGTCAGTGCTGCTCTAAAGTTAGAAAGCAGCAAAAGTATTCCCAGTGTTATAACTTGGATTCACACTGTTTTTTGGTTTTTTTTTTAAAGATTTATTTTTTATTTATTTCTCTCCCCTCTCCCCTGCCCCCAGTTGTCTGTTCTCTGTGTCTATTTGCTGTGTGTTCTTCTTTGTCCTCTTCTGTTGTCAGTGGCAGGGGAATCTGTGTTTCTTTTTGTTGCATCATCTTGTTGTGTCAGCTCTCCATGTGTGTGGCACCATTCCTGGGCAGGATACACTTTCTTTCACGCTGGGCGGCTCTCCTTACAGGGTGCACTCCTTGTGCGTGGGGCTCCCCTATGCGGGGGACACCCCTGCATGGCAGGGTACTCCTTGCTCGCATCAGCACTGCACATGGGCCAGCTCCACATGGGTCAAGGAAGCCCGAGGTTTGAACTGCGGACCTCCCATGTGGTAGGTGGACACCCTATCCACTGGGAAGACAAGTCCGCTTCCCAATTCACACTGTTTTAAACCATAGTCTTGAAAGAGATTGAAAAATTGGGTTTCAGGACTGAACACTGACTTAACAGTAGCTACCTTCCTATGGAGATTGATATTTTGTTCTGTTGAAGGAAAAGAATGATTTATAAGATATGTTGGACTGCATATTAGAGGACTTGATGATAGATTTACCATGTAGCTGCAATTTAATGTGCTAGGTGTTTTACATACATATATATGTGTTATGTGTGTCTATGTGTGTGTGTTTGTATATATACATGTGTGAAATACAACAATATGTGGTATATAGAAAAATATAAGTACTATATATTAATAATATATAGTAATAGTTATATATAAATCTGTATAATGACCCTATAAAGTAGGTATTATCCCCTTTCCAAGGTGAGGAAAACAAGGGCTAGTGTTGTTCCAACTGTGGACTAAAATAGACATTATTATTCTAGCAATGGAAGAACCTGTAACATTGATATAAAGGCAATTGCCACCAGAGGTTCTGAGGGAAGGGATAGGAAAGAATAGGTGTAACATGGCATTTTTGAGACATTGAAATTGTTCCAAATGACATTGCAATGATGGATATAGGGCATTATACATTTTGTCAAAATCTACAAAAATATGTGGTGCAAAGCATAGGCTATAAAGTAAACTATTGGTTATGGTTAGTAGCAATGCTTCAGCATGTGTTCAGCAGCTGTAACAAATGAACCACACTAATGAAAGATGTTAATGGGGAAAAGTGTGGGAGGGGGAGGGGGGGGTATATGGGAATTCCTCTATATTTTTGATGTATCATTTATGTAATATAAAGCTTCTTAAAAAAAAAGACCCTTGCTTCAGGCCACTTATAAGAGGTAGAACAAAGGTCACCTAGAAAGTCAGTATCAATGGAGAAAAAGTTCAAAGACTGAGCACCTGGGCAGACTGAAGTGTGGGTCTCGGGAAGATGAGATGGGTAAGAAAGAACCAGTAAAGTAGGAGGAGATCTGAGAGAGGGTGTCGTGGAAGCTAAGTGAAGAAAGTGTTCATGGAGGAGGAGATCTGAATAAGATGAGGGTTGGGAGATGACCGCTGGCTTTTCCAATGTGGAACTGGCTGATAGCTTTGACAAGGGTGGCTGCAGTGGAGTATTAGGGTCTAAATCCTGATCGGAGTAAGTTCAAGAGGAAAGGAGAGGAAACAGTGTTTAGAACTTTTAGGAGGAGTTTTGATCTTAAGGGGCCAAGACATGGGCTTGGTAGTTTGGAGGGGGCATATGAGGTCAAGGGAGGGCTTTTTAAAAAAATTTTTCCTGAGTACCTAAACTTTATTTTTGGTTTTATTTATTTATTTATTTATTTATTTTTATAGATTTAAAATTTTTTTAAAAAGATGCATAGATTATACAAAATATTACTTTAAAAAATATAAGAGGATCTCATACATCCCCACTCCCCACCCCCCAATCCTCCCACGTCACCAAAATCTTTCATCATTGTGGCACATTCACTGCATTTCATGAATACATTTTGGAGCACTGCTACACTGCTTCGGTTATAGTTTACATTGTAGTTTACACTCTCCCCCAGTCCATTCAGTGGGTTATGGCAGGATATATGATGTCCTGAGATGGGAAATGTTGCAGTGTGTTGTGTGACCAGGGGAATGACTTATGATCTGCTTGGGAGTGAAAAATTGATGCACAGGAGAGAGAAAGACAGAAAGAGAAAGAGAGAGAGAAAGAGAGAGAGAAAGAGAGAGAGAAAAGAGAGAGAGAGAGAGAGAGAGGGAGAGAGAATGATTGCATGATGTTTCTAATCAGGTGAGAGGGGATGGATGGCCTGAGGTAGGTAAGTACACACATAGTTCAGGGAGCTAATTAGATTGCAGAAATCGGAGGGTCTATAAAAAAAGTCACATGAACAAAGAGTGACATAACTATGGAAAGAGAATCAAGAGATTGTCGTAACTGGGGAAGCTTTCTGTCTGACATGAAGAAGCTCTTATATCCTTCCTGTGCCAGCAGACTCCAATCCTGGATTACAGCAAATTGGGAGGTCAAGGGTACAAGGCAATGGAATATTTGATTATAGTCAGGAATGCATGGCTGCCGTACTGATAGCACATCAACACTCCTGGTTAGGTGATATATATATATATTTTTTCAAGCTGAGAGTTCACACTGCCTACTTGTAAGTTTCTTGAGGGCAAGGAAAGAACCTTATCCCCTCCCCTAGCTCCTACAGTGCTTTGTACATACATAGTGGCTGCAGAAGAAAACTGTTTGTAAAATTGAATTGAACATACTCTCCAATACTAAGAGTGGATTTATATTGGGGCAAAAGTACAGATGGAAAAGTCGACAAGTTGAGCCTGTCAGTCAGCAAAGCCCCATATAACTGATTTTTATTTTTTTAAAATATATTTATTTACTTTTACTTATCTCTATCTCCCCCTTCTCCCACCCCTCCCACCCTGTTGTCGACTCTCTGTGTTCATTCACTGTGTGTTCTTCTGTGTCTGCTTGTATTCTTGTCAGCGGCATTGGGAATCTGTGTCTCTTTTTTTTGTTGTTGTGTCATCTTGCTGCGTCAGCTCTCCGTGTGTGTGGAGTCACTCCTGGGCAGGCTGCGCTTTCCTCCTGCAGGGTGGCTCTCCTTGCAGGGCACACTCCTTGCACATGGGGCTCCCCTACATGGGGAACACCTCTGCATTCCACGGCACTCGTTGCGTGCATCAACCTGCGCATGAGCCAGCTCACCACATGGGTCCCATATGGCAGGCAGATGCCTATCCATTGAGCCAAATCCGCTTCCCCTGATTTTTTTTCAGTTAACTGAATTTGACTGCATGGACTGGTTTAGTTACCTGGAGACTGAAATAAGGCTTTGTGGATAGTTGTACCTTGAATGGCCTCTTCCACATCCCTCAGTCTTTTACCAAAACACATTTGAGGGCTTTCTGCCCACTTTCTTTATGTTTCAATGAAAATAATGTGCTTTTACTCCTAATAAACAGAACATTTTGTGTTGTTTTAGTTCAGGCCTATTTTGTTATTTCTATAAACTTTCTAGATTAGGGGCTGAGAATCGGGGTTGTGGATGGGGGGAGAAATAAGATATAAAGTAAAGAGTTTTGAAGATGGAGCAGAGCCCCCAATGTGTACTTCCTCTGCTTCTTTTCAGCTTTGACATTTGCAGCAAGACCCTTTGGTTTCTGAGCTTCAAAGTCCTCCACTATGAATTAAAATAATACCCGTCCTGTTGACTTTGCAAGATTACTGTGAAGATCCGAGGAAAATGCTTGGTAAAAGGTGAAACAGAGACTCCTTTGGTGGGATGCATGGACAAGCTTCAGGCGTGTTCATGAACCTCCTGAAACTGAATGAAAACTTGTTTATGCATTTTGGCATTTTCTCTCTAGGTTATCAAAGGGT
Organism: Dasypus novemcinctus; assembly: GCF_030445035.2. Classification (NCBI taxonomy): domain Eukaryota; kingdom Metazoa; phylum Chordata; class Mammalia; order Cingulata; family Dasypodidae; genus Dasypus; species Dasypus novemcinctus. Next base: position 150,318,340 of record NC_080673.1, on the reverse strand, counting down.
TTTCTGGCAACATTGTTTAAAGGAATCTCAGCGCTAGTAGAATTGAAATTATTTGCTATGTTCAGATGTGTTGTCTATAAATCATAATAAGGTTTTCAGGGCTCTGATGAACTTTAAAAATAGTACTGCATACAGCAGAAGTTCTCAGAATTTAGGGAGCACAGAATCATCTGGAGGACATGTTAAAATAGAGGTTGCTAGACCCATCCCCAGTATTTCTGATTCAGTAGGGCTGGAATGGAAACTGTGAATCTGTATTTTTGACAAGGTCCTAGGTGAGGCTGGAGCTGATCGTCTGGGGGTCACACCTGAGAAGCACAGGCATACAATAGAGGTAGCATCAGCGCTGCAGATATTTCTAGGTAGATTATTTAGAGAAGCTTTGATTTTCAGGAAGTTGTTAATGTCCCTGAACAGGTAGTGGTAATGGTATCTGTCTTGGACCTTTCTGTTGAAAGGAAAAATAAATTTCTTAGCATCTTAGACAGTGTATGTGAGTTCAGGACTAAATTTGACTGTCCCCTTTCTTGAGCAGCATGCCATAGCTCAACAAATCTTAACATCGCTTTTGGGGCCAAAATAGTGTACTATGCCCTAGGACAATACGCCTGCCATTTCACTGATCTGGAGGAGCAGCAGCCTAAGAGCTTTGTTAAGCCCAGCAGCTGGCAATGGCTGCATTTGGGCTGAATGGGCCCCTTTAATTATTTAGCAGATCGCAGGGTTCTCTGTAAAATCATTCCAAGATTTTGAGAATATTTTTTTCTTTTGAAAAGGAAGGAAAGAAGATTTTGGAAATAAATACTTTCTGAAGATCAGGGGTGACTAGGGAATAAGGAACTGAAATGTAAGTACCATTTGTGGTTTTCTTTCTGTGGAACATGGTCCAAGTCCACCTGCCCTTTTCCTTCATTGGAAGGACGATGCACACACATTTTCTATGACTGTCTTGGATGGCAACACATAATACTGGTAAACAGTATTGAAATATAAGTGCTAAATAGCAGCATCCAGGATGAGAAACATTCAGGCAAGCCTGTCAACTGAAAAACAGGAGAAGGACATGCTTTAAACACTGCAGAAAATGCACTCCATGATAGATGGAGTTACATTTGGCTAATTTCATTTGTCCCCACAGATGCCATTTTTCAAAATCTCACTTCGTTGCTATTTTAATTTTCCCTGTCATACCCTCATCTCCACTTTCTGTTTGCCCTTAATCCTTTAATACTTTCTTCTTATCTTTACTTGACTATTCAGAATACTTAATGTTTGAAGAAACACTTTTCCAATCAGGTCTGGTACCTGTCAAGGAACAGTAAATAAGCAGAGTATTATAGATTAGAATTTTAAAATGCTATTTAAGTGGCATCAGTGCGACCCATATTAATAGTTGAGACACCATGAGGCTTTAACTGCCCTGGGATTCAAAGAACACTGAAATGTCTTAATCCTTGAAATGTGGAGGAGAGAATATTTTCACTTCTACATGAACAAAATTTGTCTGTCCAAGGGCATGCAGAGTCTTAGAAACACAAAGCAAAAAGAGCCAGTAAACAGTTTATATTTGGGGACAATCCTGTCTATTGGCCATACAAATTTCTTCAGTACCCCAGCACCCCTCTCCTTTAAACTCAATTGGGACTTATTCACAAATGCTTGCAAGCTATTTTTATTTTTAAAACAAATCAGAGCTACAGCATTAAAAAACGGTGAATAGCTGTAAATCCTGAAGAAACAGCGTCTGGGTAAAACTGCAGATATTTATGCAGTGCTTTTGGTTCCAAACATCTCCATTTCTCAAGGCATTTGAATATTTTTGGTTTACAAAATACTTCCACTTGTTTTTTTTAATGTTAGAAGTGCCTACATTTTTATAACTCCTACTAAGGTATCTTATGTTCATTACTGTCTCCATAAAAGCTAGTGATTTGGTGGCAGTGGTGCACTTTATGAGCTGTCATGGGATATGCTACATATTATGTTAAGGTGAGGAGGGAAAAGATGACAAACAAATCATAAAGTCATTCATTTTCTGAGACAATTTTACATCTGCTTTCCTCATTTTTTAAAGTTTTAAATGATGTATATGTTTGGCAAAGGAAAATGTTTGTGTTGCTTTTTATGCTTTGTACAATTAAAGACTGTGTTCTTATCACAATATGCATTTAACATTTTTTTTTTCAAGAATAAGTAAAGAGACTTGGATGATCATTCCTGACTATGTCATTAACAACCTCTGTAACTCAGAGTAATTTCTGAGTTTCTTTCTCTGTTAAAAAAGAGATAATAATACTGAGAGTAGTAGACAGAGGTCTGCAAGTCCAGATATGATATGGACTCCAAAATATAGGAAAATGACATTTGTGCAAAGACATTTGTGCTTACTAAGTTGTCTTTGTGGGATTGGGACTACTGCTCAGGAGTAGTCGTCATTGTAAATTAATGCATTGGTATTTTAGTTTATAAATCCATTGATAGAAGTTTGGCTAATGCAATTCAATCCCATTTGGGTCTGACCACTGTCAGCAACACTGAGAAAATGGGGTGTAGAGCAAAAGTAAAATTGGGTTCAAAGGTAAATCAAAAGACTTAGATTCTATTGACTAGGCTTTTTAAACTTTTGAACATAAATTTTGCCATAATCAAAATTAAAAGGCAAATAGTAAATTAGGATAAAATGTTTATGACAAATATTTGGCTGAGTGGTTAATGACCTTACTTTATAAAGTGGTCTTACAAATCTGTAAGAAAAACTCTCAAATCTCAATGGAAAAAAAAATAGACATGAATAGGCAGTTCATAAAGGAAGAAAATAAATGGCCATTAAATAAGTTCCTTGAGTAATCAATGAAATATAGCTAAAATGAAATACCAATCCTCTTTGTCAAATTGGCAAACATTACAAAAAGGTAATATTTAATTCTTAATCATTTATTCAAAATAAGTGCCTGCCCTAGAACTTTCAGGATGCCCTTGAGATGATGAAAGAAGAGAAATTTCTTTGGAAAGTACCAAATGGAGCATGTCACCCAGGCCAAGCTTTTGGGACTCAGACACTCCTACTTGTCCTTTGATCTTGAAGAGACTGATAGTTTCTTTTAGATTGCAGCAAATATTTTTATTTTTATTTTTGCTTTTTAAATTTGTTTTTTTATTGTCTTTTTAAAAAAAATATACATAGATCATACAAAATGGTATATTAAAAAATACAAAAGGTTCCCATATATTCCACTCACTCCCCCCACTCCCCCACATCGACAACCTCTTTCATCAGTGTGGCACATTCATTGTATTTATGAATACATGTTGGAGCACTGTTACACTGCATGGATTATGGTTTACATTGCAGTTTACACTCTCACCCAGACCATTCAGTGGGTTATGGCAGAATATATAATGTCCTACATCTGTCCCTGCAGTATCAGTCAGTACAGCCCCAAGTCGCAAAAATGCCCCCATATCACAACTCTTTTTACCTCTCCCTGCCCTCAGCAGCTCTCATGGCCACTGTCTCCGTATGAATGACACAATTTCTTCCATTGCTAGAGTTACAATAGCTCTATAGTAGAATATTAGTAAGTACACTCTAATCCATATTTTATTCCTCCATCCTGAGGACCCTGGGATGGCAATTTCCACTTTACCTCTAAATTGAGAGGGGGCTTAGATTCTACATGGCTGATGGATAGGATTCTCTTGCTTGCAATTGTAGACTCCCTCAGTTCCCTAGTGTAGTGGTTGACCATCCTCACCTCCCTGTTAGCTGACCTGGGTAAGCCAAATGAACTGGAGAGCTGGTGTTGCAATTCTGCTGAGGTTCAGGGCCCAGCTGGCATACAGACAGTCCAGAAATTCAAGTCTTCTGAGCCTGCACCAACCCCAGTGCCAAACACAGGTTCAGTAAAAGTGACAGAAGAGGCATGTGTAGAGAGGTCATGTCTGAGTTCAACTCCATCACACTCAGGAGCACAAGTTCCAAAGTAGGGCCCACTGGCAAGGCACTGAACTCCAGAGCCCTCTGCCATGACCGTAGAACCTGGGTGTCCTCAGGAGTACCACTACCTGGGGTTGTATCTACTTTGGCTGTCTCTGGGATCCTGATGAGATGTGAATAAGCACAACCCCTCTGGTGACCTCCCGACTCATTTTGAAGTCTCTTAGCCATATAAACTCTTTTGTCTTTACCATTTCCCCCTTTTATTCAAGGTCTTTTTCTAGTTGCATCACCAGCTGGTGCTTGGTAGTAATACGTCAGTGCCAGGGAGGCTCAACCCTGGGAGTCATGTCCCACACTGGGGGGAAGGTAATGCATTTATATGCTGAGTTTGGCTTGGAGAGTGTGTTGCAATTTGACACTGCTACCATTTTTCACCAGACTGAGGCGTCCCTCAGGCCAGTGGCCTCAAACTAGTTGGCCCCGGGGGAATGAGGACGGTGTGGAGACTATGCACACTCCAGAGACAGGGTTCTGGACCAAGTCTAACTTTATTATGTAGGAACAGCAATTTATAGTTTAGGGCAATAGGGAAGGGGGGCTAGGTGGTATTTGATTGGCGGGGGTGAATATATGCCCAAACAAGGAGAGGGGTAAGCTATGGGGGACGGTTAGGTTGATCACATAAGCTGAGCTTTTTCACACCATACTGCTTGATTGGTGGGAATCAAACAAAGGGAGGGGGGCTTGGAGAGGAGGAAGAAGATGGGGTGTAGCTTGGTTGCCATTCTGTCTGACCTCGTGGTCAGCGGCCATTTTGTTTAGCTGTGTGGTTGCCTTAGAGACAGCATGTTGGCAACTGATGAACTATGCCTTGTCGGCTGTGCACAGGGTGCTTTTGGGCGCTTTTATTTCTCCTACAAGAGTGACCACATTTGAGCAACATGGAGGATTTCAGGAGGTAACTCATAGGCACCCTACAGTTCTAGGCCTAGTTGAAATTTCAAGTACACAGGCTCACACATAGTCATCAGTATCAAGTGCCCATCATTGGGCCATCCTTCTTCACTGGTCTTTGCCCTTGTATTTCAGGGATTGTTGCTGTTCCATTGGGGGATGCTATAGAGCTCCCCAGGATGGGAACTCAGCACTCCCTCAGTAGTCACTTGTAACTCTACCCACTGTGACTATACCCAACAAATATCCAAACATATCTATATACCCTATTTGCATGCCCTGGAGAACTCCTTCCCACCCATGCATCCCCCATCAATGACAGCCCACACCAGTGCTCTTCCCCTGCCATGATAGTTTCTTTTTTTTTTTTTTGAGTATTTTTTTTACACTTTTTAAATTAAAGTTAATAGATCACAAAGAATGTTACATTAAAAAAAACATAAAAACATAAGAGGTTCCCATATACTCCACTCCCCCCCACCATTTTTGTAAATTGTATTTTTTTTAAGATAATGAACATTGCAGAAAAAATGCTACATTAAAAAATATAAGAGGTTCCTGTGTATCCCCCATCCCCCCCATCCCACTCCTCTTCCACCAACAACCTCCTCCATCACTGTGGCACACTCATCGCACTCAGTGAACACATTTTGGAGCACTACTGCACCACATAGATAATAGTTTACCCTGTGGTTCACACTGTCGCCCAGTACATTCCGTGGGTTATGGCAGGATATATAAAGTCCAGCATCTGACCCTGCAATATCATTTAGGACAACTCAAAGCCCCAAAAATGCCCCCACATCACATCTCTTCTTCCCTCTCCCTGCCTTCAGCAACTACTGTGGCCACTTTCTCTACCTCAATGCTATAATTTCTTATATTACTAATCACAATAGTTTTATAGTAGAAATCAGTGAGTCCACTCTAATCCATATTTTATTCCTCCATCCTGAGGACCCTGGGATGGTGATGTCCACTCAACCTCTAGATCAAGAAGGGGCTTAGATTCCATATGGATGATGGATACAATTCCTCTGCTTGCAGTTGTGAGCATTCTCGATTCCCTGGTATGGTGGTTGACCATCCTCACCTCCCTGTTAGCTGACCTGGCTAAGTCTAACGAAACAGAGAGTAGGAGTTGCAACTCTGCTGAGGCTCAGGACTGAGCTGGCACATGGGCAATCCAGAGATTCAAGTTCCTTGAATATGCATCATCCCTAGTGCCAATCACAGATTCGGTAAAAGTGACAGAAGAGGCATGTGTAGGAAGGTCATATCTGAGTAGGGCCCTCTGACCTGGCACAGAACTCCAAATCCATCTGTCCATGATAGTTTCTTAAACCTTGTGAGAGCCTGAGTTTTTTTCTGCCAGATGGGAATAATGCTTAATTTGCAGAGTTATGAAGATGAAATGAAATTAGTAATGTTTCTAGAAAAGAGTAGCTGCTTGATAAATGGCAGCTATTAAATTTTTTTAGACTATTTTATAGTTGCAAACATGAAATTCCAAAATATGTCATTGTGAACATAAAGGCTATGTGTGTCAGACACACATAGACAATTGTTGGCAGAAAGTGGCTTATCAGTAAACACCAGGCTGCTTTGTGCTATGGGACATTTGAGAGTGTGAATTGGGATGTCACTGAATTCTATATATGGAGGACATTTTCTCAGGCAATAGGAAACTTGGAACCTATTTTTTTCCACCAAAATTCCATCATGTCCTAAGAAGCTCCTTGTGAAGCATGGAACAAAATTTATGCAGAACAGAGTGAGACAGGGTAAACAGGAGACAAAAAGAGGCACATGTAAAAAGAGAAAATCTATTCCCTGGGCAGCATGCCTATTCTCCTAGAGGGAATTTTTCAGTTTGCATAGATATCTGTAGTAGCATGCCAGCGTTTCTTTAGAGTTAGAGAACTGCAGTTGATGAAGCTGCTGTACTTAAATGTGAACACAGAACACAGAACAGAGAGACAGAGAAATGTTCTGAAACCAGCAAGCAACATCCAATTGTGGCTGTGGAAGAACTTGGAGCAAGGACGGAAGGTAACTCAGGCAAGACCAAGTCAGAAAGTACCTGGCAACCTCTGCCAGCAAGAAGTTTCTCTAATTGGGTAGTGATTGGAATTAACATTAGCTCAATGCTGCAAAATGTTCCTAGGTTATTCTGTTTATGTATAATCCCCACATCTTCTAGCTCAATGTTACCCACTTGAGAAATTGCAACGATTTAGGCTCTCCCTCAAACAAAATTCTTCTTTCTCATTTCTGGAGCTTCTATAGCAGGGGTTCTTAACAAGGGGTCTGTGAGCTTGAATTGAAATTAAAAAAAACATTATTCTTGTGGGGACATGTTGGTATGGGTGTGATATAGTTATTAAATAATACATAGTATAGTGTGCCCAAGGGGTCCATGGTTTTCATGTGACTGGCAAAAATGTCCATGGAATAAAAAAGGTTAAGAACCCCATACTACAGAGTGCCCTCATATGTATTCACAAAGCAGTAGGTTGATTGAAATCACTACCCTGCTTTCCATCACCTTCTTCTTCTCCAGTGCTGGTTGCCACCTGTTCATACCTGCTGCCTGGAGACACTTTGGAGAGCATTTTTGCTGGCACGAGTGTCCACACCGAGGGTGATGTCTCTTCAAGCTTCCAAAGCTTCTGTTCCTTGGGTGCCAGAACAGAGCTGGGTCCTGGTAGATACTAGGGAAAGGGCCTCCTCTCCATCTCAGCCATACTCTTCCAGTTCTGTGAAGGACTCAAAGGAATATAAGCTGCTACTTGTGCCCAACTTCTTCCTTTACATGGGGCCCAAAATCTGTACAATCATCTCTGGTGGGCATGGCCCCTTCCTGGCTGGTCAGTCTCCTGTGTCTCCTTTTCAGGTCCCCTACCCCATCAAAATGTCCTGTCTCCTTGCCCAAGTACTCCATTCCCCTCCCCACATCTCACCCCAAACTGGCCCTGCAAGGAAACCAACGAAATGTGTGTGGAAAAGGTGACCTAGAGCCCAAATCCTTTTATACCTAAGTCTAACCCTGCTTATATTAATCCTTAGAAAGTGTGTTATTCATTACACAAAATAGCAATCCTTCTCAATCCACTCTTTTCCTTGTTATTATAATGTTTTCAGGAAAAGAACTTGAGCGGTAACTGAGTAAACTGAAAATTAAAGCGAAATTCTGCGTCCTGGAGCCCACTGGTCAGTTGGGCAGATCCCCACCCCTTCTAGAAGGGACTAGGCAAAGTTTGTTTCTGGCTGTGAGTGCCACACATTCTCCATACTTTGAAATAGGTAATGTTTCCTGATGCTCCTTTATATCAGCTTGCAATTTTCCTCGGATAACACCAAGCAATTTCTCATTTCCTTCCTCCTTTGATGTATGATCTTTCAAATATTCATAGATGTTTTCCCTGCCTTTTTTGCTGTGAACCTGGGGTATCTATCTCAGTCCTTCAATCACATCAGTTTTGCTATTCTAAATTCTCGCCAAATATATGACCTGCTAGAGATGTCTAGACTTGGCTCCCCGAGTCAAATAAAAAGGTAAAACATTTGTGCAAATGGCCTTGGGGCCCATAGCTGGAGGTGGTGCTGGTATCCTCCTGGTTGACCTTGACTCTGTGTGACTTTTTGGGGTCTCCACCTTGGACATAACCCTGGTCAGGTTTTCTTATTCTTCCCCCTCCAGAATGATCAAAACTGCAGGACTTAGGTGGAGGAAAACGAATGTCTTTGGTTTTGATGGGTAGGATGAAAATGTTAAGTTTGGGAAGCTCCCCACTCGGTTTTGGAGGAAATTAGGGTGTAGGCACAATTGAGCTGTACAGAGCTATCTTTGTAGCCTTGGGCAAGTGATTTAAGCCCTTTGAGCTCAGTTCCCTCATCTGTAAAATGCTGATAATGTTTGAGGCTGGAATGAGATGCTTGAACACGGCTGTGACGGTGTTGGACTCACAGTGGGCACAGCATAAAGGGGAGACATTGATACTACTACTATGCCCTTTGGAGCCAGAGAAACCTAGCTTTAAATTCCTCCTCTGCTGCTCATTGACTGTGTGAGTTTTGGTCAGAGGGTGGCAAACATTCTGTGAGATAGTAAATATTATAGGCTTTGCTAGCTACATAGTCTCTGTCACAACTACTCCACTCTGCCCTTATAGTGTGAAAGCAGCCATTGCTAATATGTAAATGAATGGGTATGACTGTGTTCTGATAAAACTTTATTTATGCACCTGAAATTTGAATTTCATAAAATGTTTACAAGTCACAAATATTATTTTACTTTTGATTTTTTTTTACTATTTAAAAATGTAAAATTAAAACAGGTAGTAGTCTGGATTTGGCACAAGAGCCATAGTTTGCTGAACTTCACCTTCGATCAATACTTCATCTGTCAAACTCTCAGTTCCTTTTCTTGTGAATTGAGTGGGTGGCCATTTCAATGAGGTAAAGTGCTTGGCATATACTAATTGTTCTAAAGAAATAATTAAATTTTAAATAAATAAATACTAGTTGGCATTGTTATTGTTGTTGCTAACATTAGAACATGGAAACCCAAAATACTGGAATGGTACATATTTTTATTTTAACATGATTACAGTTAAAGAGAAAGGTTTCTGTTTGGTTTCTTTTTAGAACTTACCTTTTCAAGAAATATAATTGAATGAAACCCAAATTTTAAATTTCGTTTAAATGTTTAAACCCAGAATATCATCAAAATGGCTAGCACATATATTATTTATTATTTGCCAAGTATATATGTGTGTGTGTCTGGGTGTGCATGCATATGAATGCACATTCACATTTACATATATACACACATATGCATATGTATTTTGGTTTACTTAATCCTCACAATAGCTATTTGTGATTGATACCACTATTAACATTTCTCTTCTATAGGTTAAAAAACATGGAGCACGGAGGTACAGAGAAGTTAAGTGATGGTGCTAAGTTACACAGCTGAGAAGCGGTGGAGCCAGAATTTGAATCCAAGCAGGCTGCCTGCTCTTAGTTACTTAGCTATACTGCCTCTGAGAAACATCACGGCAGCAGCTAACATTTTGGGAACAATTGTTAGGTGCTAGACGCCAAGCATTATGCTGATGTAGATGTACTTAATTCTCACAACAATCTTATGCATGGTACTGTTTTTAACCCATTTTACTGATGAGGAAATGAAAATACAGGGAGGTTAAGTACTTTCCCAAGTTAGTGGGTGGCAGAATCAGAATTCAAAATAAGAGGTCACTGCTTTGTAGAAGAATCAGCCCAGATTACTACCAAGCACCAACTAGTGATGCATTTGGAAAAAGACCTTGACTAAGAGGAGGAAATATTAAATACAAAAGAGTTTTTATGGCTAAAAGATTTCAAAGTGAGTCAGGAGGTCATTCCAGAGGTTACATTTACACACGTCTTGGGACGATCTCACTGACTGCCACAGTAAACAATGCCTCAAGCACGGGTGCTTCTGAGGGCCGACAACTCCAGGAAATCAGTTTCCTGTCAGTATGCCTTACCTTAGAGTATATGTTAACCTATTTCCCCAATGTGACAGAGTTAGAATCATTTATAATTTTCTTACACATGGCTCTTCTGCCCCTTTTATTTGAACCTATAATTAGCACTATGCTTGTTAAAATATGGCCCAGAGACTTAAATCATCAGCCTGTTCATATGCCTGTTGAGCCTTGAATCTCTGCAGAGTTGCAGCCAACACCTACTGTCCAGTTCATCAGACTCACCCAGGACAACTAACAAAATGAGGATGATGGACAAGACCCATCTCAGAAAAGCAGAGCAATTGCAAGCAAGATAGTTCCTTCCATCTGCCCCGTGGGATCTAAGCCCCCTCTCAATCATAAGCAGAGTGGGTATCACCATCCCCAAATCCTCACTGTTGAGGAATGAACAAACATAAAGGGGAATATATCCATTGACCAAAGTAGACATTTTTATTCTACTAATGGAAGAACTTGTAACATTCATATAAAGACAGTGGTCACCAGAGGTTCCGAGGGTGGGAGAGGGAAGAATAGGTGTGACATGGGGAATTTTTGGGACATTGGGATTGCTCTGCATGACGTTGCAATGACAGATGCAGGTCATTGTATATTTTGTCAAACCCTATAGAATTGTGCAGTGCAAAGTTTAAACCATAAACTAAAGACTATGGTTAGTAGCAATGCTTCAACATGTGTTCATCAAATGTAACAAATGTACCACACCAATGAAAGATGTTAATAATAGGCAAAATATGAGATGGGGAAGGAATGGGATATATGGAAATCCCCTATATATATATATATATATATATTTCTTTAAAGATTTATTTTTTATTTATCTCCCCTTTCCCCCCACCCCCACCCGTTGTCTGCTCTCTGTGTCTGTTTGCTATGCATTCTTCTGTGTCTGCTTGTATTCTGGACAGCTGCCCCGGAAATCTGTGTCTCTTTTTATTGCGTCATCTTGCTGCATCAGCTCTCTGTGTGTGTGGCACCATTCCTGGGCAGGCTGCACTTCTTTTCATGTGGGGTGGCTCTCCTTATGGGGCACATTCCTTGTATGTGGGTTTCCCCTACATGGGTGACACCCCTGCGTGGCAGGGCACTCCTTGCACACATCAGCACTGTGCATGGACCAGCTCACCACACGGGTCAGAAGGCCCTGGGTTTGGACCCTGGACATCCCATGTGGTAGGCAGATGCTCTATCCGTTGAGCCAAATCTGCTTCCCCCCCTATATTTTTGATGTAACTTTTCTGTAAGCTAAAACTTCTTTAAAAATAAACTAAAAAAAAATGTGCAAAAGAGATTTTAACATAATAGAATAATAATAATAATAAAAAAGAATCAGTCCAGTGGTCTAACCTGTTTAAGGAGGTATGTTTTGGTGACCAGACTGACAAAAGATGGGGGGGCTCCAGATTGCTATACCTTGTGGAAAGAAAAGGAAAGAGCCAGGCAAAGGTACTGCCAAGAATTCCTTACATACTCCGCGAAGAGATGGCAGAAAGAATTTGTGGTGGGGAGAAGGTCCCTGATTTACCTGTGGCTATCATAGTAAATCCCCCATTCCTGAGGGAAAATGTGTCAAGGAGCCCCTTTCCAGCTCACAGCTCTGAGAGGATTGTCAAATGTCCTGTTGTTCCTCTCATTTCTGCCTCTCCAGGCAGTGAAGATGCAGACTGGGCTTTATTTCCGCTAAAGCTGGCCATTTCGAAGGTTGTTCAGACATGTGCTGGTATACCTTGTCCTAAAGTAATTATGCTGGGGACAGGAATTTCTGAATTATACTCTCTTTGCCACATCTTTTTCACTTTCACAGCCTCTGTTTTTAGATCCTAAGAGATCAAGCTTTACTTTGACAAAACTGCAGCTTTTCTCAACAAGCTTTTACCGTGAAGGGCAGAGACATACCTTTTTTTTTTTTTTTTAAATATGTCTTTTAATTGTTTCATTTTGGGAGAGGAAGGATAAACTATAAATAATTTTCACTTGGGTGCATGCACGGATAATTATTTCTCTAAAAAGAGTAATAGAGACAACAAAGCAGGCCCAGTGGGGTGCACAGCAGTGTCCTGGCAATGTCGATCTGGGGACTGAAAGCTTGTTATCAGATGAGCAATTAGAAAGCAGAACCTCACGGCTCATTCATGCTCTGCGTGAGCGCATCGCATCTGTGCTCTGGGTTCTGTACTGGCTTCCCATCTGCTTGGAGATGCAGATCAAGGATTTGAGGTGGAGACTGTGATCTGTGGGGGTCAGGGTATTGGATCCTCATTCTTTACTGTGTCCGTCCCTTTCTCAGCAGGCAGCTATGGTGGCTGAAACTAGCTGATATTCTCTTGGGAACAATTCTACATCAGGACTCCTCTCGCAGGGAGGTCTCAGGAGAGGGCTGGCTATCAGCAGTGGAATAGATGTCTTATTATCTTGCAGCAGTCTAAATTTGTTGATTTTTGCTGGTCCTAGGCAGAGTAGTAGGCACAAATGTTGGCTTAAATTAGTTGTGACCAATCCAGGGTTGGGTGACGTCTTAGTTTGCCAAAGGCTGCCAATGCAAAAATACCAGACTGGGTGGGCTCTTAAAAAGGGGATTTATTTGGGGGTAAAATCTTACAGTTCCATGGTTGCAAAAATGTCCAAATCAAGGCATCATCAGAGATGCTTTCTCACCAAAGATTGGCTGCTAGTAGGTCCTGGAGTTTTGCCATGTGGTAAGGCAAGATGGTGGGTCAGCCTGTCTTTCTCTACTTTCTTCTTGAGCTCAGCCATGGGCAATTAGGCATCTCTCCCTAAGCCACATCTCCTTGAGCCTCTTGGGGTTTCTCTGTCTTTCTGCAGCTGTAGGTGAACCTGGAGTCCTCTCTCATGTGGCAGGATCAATTGGCAGAGCTCCCTTTTCTGTGTCTCCTCTTTCTCTGTGTTTCTCCCCCTGTTCTCAGTTTATATGAGACCAAGCAAGAGGACAGAGACCTAACTTGCTTCACTGATGTCGAATCAGAGCTCCTAAAAAAATCTAATCAATGATCTAATCAAAAGGTGGTACAGTTACTGCAGTCAAAAGTACCACTCTCACAGGAATGAATTAGTTTAAGAGCATAATCTTTCTTGGGATTCACAAAATTCAAATAGTCACAGGGGAAGACTCATGGATGAGGGTGAAGGCCAAATTGACTGGAGGGTTGGCTCTACTTCCTTTCTTCTCTTGCTCTGTTTCCCAACCCGTTCCTTCTCTTGTGTTCCTTTTCTTTATTAATTTGTCCCAGCTCTATCTACACTGTTGATCCAGCTGGAAATTGTGGAATCATTTTCCATTTCTTTTTCCTTATTTCCCATGTCCAATTAGCCTTCTCAGACTGCATTTGACCCTTGAAACATTTTAAAGAAGAAATCATTCCTTCCATTATTGACATCTGCCCTAGATCAGATTCTTTTCATGTATGCTGCTTGCATTAAAATAACTTCCTAACCAGTTTCTCTGCCTTCAATGTGGCCTTCACAAATTTAACCAAACCACAGATTCCAGAATGATTTTCCTAATTGCACATTCTCAAACTTTGCTGCATGTTAGACTCACTTGGGGACTGTAGCAGTTTGATATTATATATGAATTCCAAAAAGAGATACTGATTATGTTTGTAAACTGGTCTGTTCCTCTGGGCATGATACCTCTTGATTGATTTAAATTCAAAGGCTTTATGTTTACTTGATTATGTTAAGATTAGGATTTTGATTCAACCAAGTCATTAGGGCATGCAAAATTGAGTCCCCGTCCCTTTGGTGAGCTATATAAACAGACGATCGATCAAGAACACAGAAGTAGATAGAGGAAGAGAGACAGCTCCATAGACACAGCAGAGATCCTGGGAAGAGAGATGAGCGATTTGTCTGATAGTTTACAGCTGACCTTGTGAAGAAAACAGCAGCTGAGCTCAGAAGGAAATGAGATCTGAAAAGAGAGATGAACCCTATGCCAGCCTACTCTTTGGGGCCTTGTGACTGTAAGCTTCTATCCCAAATAAATACCTTTTATAAAACCCCACAGATTTCTGATACTTTGCATCAGCACCTCTTTGGCTGACTAATACAGGGAGCTTTAAAAATTCCTGATGTCCAGGCCATACCCCATGTCCATTAAATCTGAATCTCTCTTTAAAAAAATTTTTTTAATAACATTCCACATGAATCTAATGTTCAGTCATGTCTAAGCTTGTTATATGATTTAGTTTCTCTTATTCAAAAAATCTTTCAAAAGCTGCCCATTGCTTATAGCATTGAAAACCAATACTCCTTATGTTGATTTGAATTCATAGCCATTTATGGTCTGTCCTTAACCTATGTGTTTAGTCCTGCCTTGTGCATTGTTCTAGTTCTAGTTCTAACTCACTGTCTTGGGTTTCTCACTTTTTCTTATATACCCATGCCCTTTCTTGCCTCAGCAAGTTTGCTCATGTTTTTTTTTCCCTCTAGGGTTACTATTCTTTTTTTTTAAAGATTTATTTTATTTATTTCTCTCCCCTTCCCCCACCCCTCCACCCCAGTTGTCTGTTCTCTGTGTCCATTTGCTGCGTGTTCTTCTTTTTGTCCGCTTCTGTTGTTGTCAGTGGCACCAAGAATCTGTGTTGCTTTTTGTTGTGTCATCTTGCTGCGTCAGCTCTCCGTGTGTGGCGCGCCATTCCTGGCCAGGCTGCACTTTCTTTTGCGCTGGGTGGCTCTCCTTACGGGGCGCACTCCTTGCGCATGGGGCTCCCCTATGCAGGGGACACCCCTGCGTGGCAGGGCACTCCTTGCGCGCATCAGCACTGCACATGGGCCAGCTCCACATGGGTCAAGGAGGCCCGGGGTTTGAACTGCGGACCTCCCATGTGGTAGACGGGACGCTCTAACCACTGGGCAGAGTCCGCTTCCTTAGGGTTACTGTTCTGTCATTCAATGTTTCAGACAATAATTTTACCATCTACTATGAGTCAGATACCATTTCAGGCAATGCGTGAACATAATTTTTGGCCTCTAGGGTTTTATAATTGTAAGACTGAAACTGTGACAGGTGCTACAAAAGAAAGTCATTTAATAGCATATGCTTAAAGTAGAGGAATCTGTTTGGTTAGAGAAATAAAGGGCTCTCCCAAGGAAGAAATTCTTGGGATTACTTGGAGAATCTAATGGCTACAGAAATCAAATTAAGTAATCCACTTTTTTAAAAAAGAGAAAGGGCATGATCATAACTAGAAACTCCTCTAGGATGAGTTCTCCAGACAGAGGGAACAGTGGGTACAATGGCCCTGTGGTAGGAGGGGCATGGCAGGAATGCAGGCTGAAAGAAGGGCTCAGTGGCATGACCAGATAAAACAAGGGAGAGTGTGGTGGGATGGGTGGGATGAGCTTGAGCTTGGGGAGTGTGAATGGGCAGCCTGTGAAGGGCTCTGTAATGGAATTAAATTGTTTTTTCCTAATAGCTTTGGGAAACTATTGAAGGGTTTTCATTTGGGTTTTTGTTTTGAGATGATCCTGCTGGATTCTGGTTGGAGAACAGACCAGAGAGGATATAGTAGATGTGGGTGGATTAAGTGGTAGTAGTCCATGGGAGAGAGATGTAACAAGAAGGTCCTGCCTTGGTGTCATCTCCTCTGTCAGGTGGAGCTTAGCCAGAGGGATAGAGTGGTGTGGGTAGAAATCAAAGTTATGGTCTGTAAGTTTCATTCTTACATAACAAATCTTTCAGATGATGAGATCTTCCTCATCTCCTGGACAGGATGAGAGACTCACTCCATAGGTGTCACAGTCTGGGTTTGTATCTTTCATAGATTGGACCTCCAGGTTTTGGAAAGCAGAAACTGTGCCTTGTTCGTCATCACTTAGTGAATGCTCATGGAAATGAGAAGCAGTATAAGGAACGGGCAAGAGCAGAATTCTGGAGCAAGACAGTTTGGGTGGGATTCCTAACTCTGCCACTTGCTAGTTCTGTAACCTTTCACAACTTACTTAACCTCTAAGTATCTCAGTTTCCTCACTTGAAAAATGGAGATAATTATAGCAGCACAGATTTGTTGTGAGGATTGAAAGAGTTAATAAAATGTACCCAAAACAGTGTCTGAAACTGGCACTGATAGGTATTATATATGTGTTTGCCATCATCATCATCATCATCATCATCATCATCATCATCATCATTATATTATTATTAATAGGGTTGCTCATCTCATTTCACCATAGTCTGGTTAAATTTAGGATTGGACTTGAAAGGACACCCTAATATCCTAATATTTTCCTCAGATCTTTCCTTCTCTCCCATGATCCACAGGATGCTTTTGTAGGGAGGCTTTCTTTTATCTCAAACTTGCTCAGAGTATTAGAGGGTAGGTAATGAGGAAAGGGTTCCCAAATAATGCTTTATTAACTATATGAGACACTTGGAGTAAGCAGTCATGAGATAACTAATGGATAAAGTCTCCCTGTTAGCGCTCCCTCTCCATCTACCCTACCTTTAAAAAAATACCAATCTCATAACCACAGTAAGATGAGTCTCTAGCAGTGTGATGGTGGGCTTAATTATAGATGCCTCATTCATCATGTCCTCAGGCTTCCTTCTAACTAGTTTCTCTCTTACTTATAGATGAAGTTAATAATGTAAGTATTAGATGTGTTCCCACTTCCTCTTCTCATTTGAGGTCCCCTTCCCTGCCTCCTTTCCCTGCCCCACATCCAAACAGAACATTTCATTTCTTTCTTAAGTTATCACAGCATTTTAGGGATCAAATGAATCTTTTTCTTTTTTATCACAATATCACTACAACTTGTGCTTACTGGTGCAGTATGCTCTATCTTTCCTGTAGCATTGCCTTCTAGCAAAACACTGTGCTTCTCCTTTGTCCAAAGTCAAACTGTAAATCCGGTTACTTTATAACAATATTGAGTGAAATGAGAATCTCTGAAATTTCTCCTCTCCGACCCAACATTTGCTTGAGAAAAATGCAGTTGCCATTGTTTGAGCTGATGAAGATTAAATGGACTGCCTCTGAATTTAATTGAGTCTCTGTTTGAATAATATCCATGGTGGGTCCTACTGCAATGCTTGGTGATTAATGGTGAGAACGAACAACAGTAACATCTGGACCCAAAGCTGTTCTTGGCGTAGAAGGTGTTCATTCCTTTGAGAAAAAGGATTCTCTGCATCATTGTCCAAATAATCATTAGCAGATAGATCAGCTGAGACATTTTAATTAAAATTTCAAAATGTAGAGAGAAGGAAAGTTTTTCAATACTCTTATTTTATGTATCCAAGTTAAGACAAACACTCTGTTATTGAAAAGGGAATTGGGTTTCTAATTTCTCTGAGGCAGAGAAGGAAAGGTGGATTATGAAAGTAGTATTTGATTACTCTTGAAAGATGTACAAAAAGGAGAATTTGAGCACAGGATATTTTTCAGTCAGTTTGTTAATTATCCTTGCAGAGAATGCTTAAGAAAAATTTGAGGAGTCATAGTTAAAGCAACAGAAATCATAAAGAAAGTTTTGCCTGCTTTCATAACATAATTTTTTTACTTACTAAATGTAACAAAAGAGTAATCATGAAATACCATTTATGATGAATATTTATGACGACATAAGAAATAAAAGCACAAGTCTTTTGGAAGATTGTGTTTCTAAATGTTGACTAACTATATTGAAATTATTACAAAATGCTTGAATAAATAAAATGGCTTCTGTGTCTGTGCTTGTTAAAACAGGGAATTCTTTGGGGGAAGATAGCTACTTAAATATATCAACAAATTACTTGAAAAAGAGAATCTTAACTGAAGATCTTTTAGTCTAATGCTCAGGTGAAAAATACAAGGAATACATTTAACAAATCCAAGTCCTTAGAAGAGTTTTACCCCTGAGGAATTGCTGGATCTGTTAACATTATAAAACAGTAAAAGCAGACAGGGAATAAAGAAATTGCGTTTATTTAGAAGGTTCATTTCACAACACAAAGAGACACCATTGGTCAAAACCAAAATAGCCACTAAGGAAAAAAGAACCAAGAAATGTGGGAAATAATTGTTTTCAGCCAGGCCATTATTTGATATTATTACCACTTAGGTCAGCTAGCTTATTCTGTGTCAGAATGGGTAGAGAGTACCACAGTCATGAAAAGCTAGATTGAGTCTAGTCCTTTCATTAACAATGCACAGTAATTTACATGGCAGTGAGTCAGTGTGTCTACCCTAACATGTGAATTCTACTCACAAATAAGATGATAATATATTTGTCTTTTCAGCTTTGCCCTTATATATTGGAAAACCTGCATATTTTTGGACAAAGAGGAAAATTCTTGGTTTGCACAGAAAGACAAGTTCAACTATAATCTTACATAGAAAGAACAGCTTAATAACAGGAGAATACATATTTTTAAAATATGAAAATACATCTAATACTTCATAGGGTCAGAAACTGTTGAAAAAATATTTAGTGATTCAGCAAATTGTACTGAGTTTTCACTATTTACAAGGTACTATGAATTATGGGGAATATATATGTGAATTTGATTTGGCCCTACCTTCAACATGCTTACAGTTTAGTGGAGAGATTTTAAAAAAACAAAAACAGCATTCAAGGGAGAATACCCATCCCTGTGAACTGGCAAAGCACCTCTAAAATTTGTGGAGTCACTAAGGGACCCAAGGCGATGGAGCCGCCACTCTCCCAGATGCTGCTGCTTACTGAGCTAAGGGAAAAGGGGACTCTCATCACATCGGCAACTAAATGTTCAGCCTGGAAATAATGACACGTTCGTTCCGCTATTCCACAGGGGCCATGAGTCACAGGGTCTCACCCAACCAGGAAGTACAACTCTACCACGTGCAATGCTACCTGAAAGCTGAAATATATGGCACACCACATTAATGACTCTCCAAAGAATTAATCCTCTTGTGTTAGAATATCCAGATACCCTTAACGCTGTGGGGTGAGGTTCCATGAGAAGATTATTTAAGAGGAATGATAATTTAGCTTCAAATCTAGGTACTAGTGGCATGAATCAAGACTTTTCATATCAAATTGCTTATTGCAGACCTATTATAAAAAGAGACTTTCACATCTTTTTATTGCTTTCCCTTTGTGATTGGTAGGGACAGCAGTAACATTTAATTTAAAGTAAAGCATGCTCGCAAGTGGAATGACTTGCTTGGCTGATTCTATTTTACTTGTTCTTACTAAGATGTTTGTTGGGCTTTCATCTTCTGTCAGAATAAGAGAATTCAAAGGGAGATTTTCACATTTCTGTGGCTTCTGGGTTTTTATATTTGATTATATTATCGTTTGTTTTTCTCAAATTTTTAAGCTATTCTTCTCTATTGGGTCTAACAAGTGAAAGATAGATTCTTTTTTTTTTTTTAATTTATTTCTCTCCTCTTCTTCTGTGTCCACTTACATTCTTGTCAGCAGCACTGGGAATCTGCGTCTCTTTTTGTTGCATCATCTTGCTGCGCCAGCTCTCCATGTGTGCGGCGCCACACCTGGGCAGGCCACACTTTTTTCGCACGCG
The DNA here is from genome assembly GCF_030445035.2 of Dasypus novemcinctus. NCBI lineage: Eukaryota > Metazoa > Chordata > Mammalia > Cingulata > Dasypodidae > Dasypus > Dasypus novemcinctus. Next base: position 150,298,398 of record NC_080673.1, on the reverse strand, counting down.
GCAGCTCTTCTTATGGGGTGCACTCCTTGTGCGTGGGGCTCCCCTATACGGGAAACAACCCTGTGTGGCATGGCACTCCCTGCACGCATCAGTGCTGTGTGTGGGCCAGCTCACCACACAGGTCAGGAGGTCTTGGGTTTGAACCCTGGACCTCCCATGTGGTAGGCAGACGCTCTATCAGTTGAGCCAAATCCATGCCCCTAGATTCTTTTTTTATGCCCTCCAGCTCTTGAGGGTAATGGTATACAGAAAATAGAAAGAAACAATAAAAACTGCAACAAAACAACACAAATAAAATAGTTAAGTGTGAAACAAGGGTTAACTAATTTTTTCCAAAACAATTCTGAAAATCAAGTGAAAGTAGTTGAATAGGTTGATTATATTTGTCACTACAACTATGGTTCTAGAAATTTCAATATTTATGACATTCATTTCACAAAGTGGACCTGTTGAGAATTATAAATGAATTGAAATCTATTGGCCAAATTTATGAAAGTCAGATCCATAAGTGGCTTCTGAGATAAACTCAAAAGTAGCTCACCTTTAAAGCTGACTTATGGAAGGACCAGCAAGACCTCCAGGCCATTGCTGTCTCCTCAAATTTTCCAGTCTTACCACGACAGAGAGAATATGCTTTAAAAGCAGCATCCAAAAATTAGTGGCGGAGTACAAGCTTTGTCTTATGCTATTTTGAGGGGTTTTAAGGAGTCAAAACCCCACTTTTAAGGAAGAGTGCTAATTGTTAGTGAGATACCATGCCACAAATACCAGACAGACTGGAACAGATTGTAGTATTGAAAGAGGTTGGGGTGGGGTTGGTTATAGAAACAGGGTTAAAAGATCCAACTATTATTGAGGATCCCAGTCCAACTTTTATTTATATTATCTCATTCCATCCTTACAACAAAATGTTGAGGCAATTTTTTTACCCCAAATTTCTGGATGAGGAATTCAGGCTGAGAAAGACTTGCCAATTAGCTATAAACTGGGATTTGAACCCATGTATATTGGACTTTAAAACATGCCTTGTCCATAACCTTATACAGCTTTCCTGGATTTCCTGGTTAAGGGAAGGAAAAGTTGAGTTAATGGAGAAATGGAACTGAGAAGATTTTAGCAAATGCTGGTACCTTAATCTACCTTTTTTCTGTCATTTTCCAAGGCATTTCAGAGCTTTCTACTTCTGACTTTGGTGCTTTAAATCTATAGATTTATAGTAATTTTGATCCAAGGAAAAAGTATGCTTTGACCTCTAGAGTTATTCTGCTTTCCAATGATCCCAAGGAAACTTCACATTTGCTTAGCTTTCTGTAAAACCATTTTTAAGTGCTCTACTAACTTTACAAAACCATCTGTAAGGTCTCCAATTTGAAGTGAAATTTTGTTTTTTGAATATCCATGATTTATCATGATTATATATTTTTAAACCACATGAAATTTATTTATTTATTTTTTTAATCTCTATTATACTTTAAGTATTTATTTATTTATTTATTTATTTTTTATGGACTTTGTAATAATATTACATCAAAAATATATATGTGAGGTCCCATTCAACCCCACTCCCCCACCCCCCTTCTCCCCCCCAAAACACTCGTTCCCATCATCATGACACATCCATTGGATTTGGTAAGTACATCTTTGGGCACCTCTGCACCTCATAGTCAATGGTCCACATCATGGCCCATACTCTCCTCCATTCCATCCAGTGGGCCCTGTGAGGATTTACAATGTCCGGTGATTGCCTCTGAAGCACCATCCAGGGCAGCTCCATGTCCCAAAGACACCTCCACCTCTCATCTCTTCCTGCCTTTCCCCATACCCATTGTCCACCATGTCCACTTTTCTCAGTCCAATACCACCTCTTCTATGTGGACATTGGATTGGTTGTGTCCATTGCACCTCTATGTCAAGAGGAGGCTCAAATTCCACATGGATGCTGGATGCAATCCTCCCATTTTCAGTTGTAATCACTCTAGGCTCCATGGTGTGGTGATTGTCCTTCTTCAACTCCATCTTAGCTGAGTGTGGTAAGTCCAATAAATCAGATTGTAGGTGCTGGAGTCTGTTGAGGCTCAGGACCTGGCTATCACATTGTCAGTCCAGAGATTCAAATCCCCTAAATATATCTTAAATCCCAACGTTAACTGCACCTCCAGCACATTAGCATGAAAGTCTTATGAAGGGAGATCCCATCTGAGTCCAGATTCATCACACATAAACACCATTTCCAATGAGGGGCCATCTGCCCTGGTAGTTAACCCCATCGGCCATGGCCATAACTCTCATGGGTCTCTTTAGCCTTCAAAGGAACCAATATCTGGGGGTTGTATCTGCTTTATCTGTCTCTCTGACTCTGCTCAGTTATGCATGAGGGCAATCCTTCTGCCAGCCTCCAGACTCTTTTTTAGAAACTCGTAGCCATATAAACTCATTTCTCCTTTCCATTTCCCCCTTACTTTAGGTCAAACAGCATTTTAAAGTCATGTTATTTTATGTAGACATGGATATTCTGCTGATCTGCATTGAACCTTCCATATAAGGTCCTTTTCCAGTTGCATCATCAGTTAGTATTTGATAGTGGTCCCTCGTTGCCAGGGAGGCTCGTCCCCGGGTGTCATGTCCCACGCTGGAGGGAAGGCATTGCATTTACATGCTGAGTTTGGCTTCGAGACTGGCCACATTTGAGTAACATGAAGGCTGACAGGAGGAAATTCCCAGGCACAATGTTGCTCTAGGCCTTGTTCTTATTTTAGGTTTATCAGCTCACAAGCATAGTCATTAGCATCAGGGGCTCACTGTTGAACCCTCACTCCCTCCAGGTCCCCGCCGCTGTACCTGGGAGACTGTCGCTGCTCCCCTAGGGACCGCGACAGAGCACCACTGGCCAGGAACCCAGTACCCCCCCTGCTGTGGTTTTTAATTGTTGCCACTATGAGTATATCCAATCATTACGATGCCCCCTGGATATATGTTCTGTACAGCTCCCTGTCAGCCATATATCACCTGTCATTGGTATCCCATACCAGTATCCCTCCATTGCCATTGTTGAAACACTCTGTGGTCCAGAGCTCCCCGAAATTTGAAGCCCAATATAATGTCATGGTCCCTTACTAGGGAATGGCATATAGCGATGGGTTTAAAGGATAGATAAAGAACTTGGATAAAGTTAGATAAAGAACTTAGATAAAGAATGTTGACTTGAAAAAATTCCACATCCTATCCTTTTTTTTTTTTTTTTTTTTCCCCCCCCCCTAATTATTCAGCATTTCTTCACAGGAGTCCTAGACCACAGCAATGCATATATATAATATACAGCACTCCCATACATCCACCACAAAACCTTTTTCCTTCCACAGCGATACTCTTACACCCTATTCACATCATATTTACTTAAGGCGATGTACAGAGTCTGAGATATTAGCTTTCTAACAAGGTAATATCTGTGCTTACATTATGGTGCATACTTTAGGATACACAGTTCTTTACATTTTTAGTTATCCTATGTTTTACATTATGGTTTACATTATCAGTCTGTCATCTCCTATATGTTATGGTGTAATATTACATGTTTTATATCCATCCTTGTGTACTCTCAAAAAACTCCTCTCTTGCCCCCCTTTTACTTTGGTTCCACACATTTAACGTCCATTTTCCCTTCCACCTTGGTGCCCACAGTGACAGCCAACCTCCGTTTCCTGAGGAGCCACTTCCAGAAATAGATGGAATAGTGTTCAGGGCCTAACTTGCTCAACTGCCCCAATGCCCTGGGAGCCACCCTTTCTCTCGAGGGATACAGTTCCCTCTATTTGGTGGCATTAGTCCTCCCCAGGATGTGGGTCCACCCCCACTCTCACTACTTGGGATTCTACCCCATGGTGTCACCCACTCTGGCAGAATGAGCATTTAGGCATTCCCCAGGAGCCCGTCCTGCATCAGACCCTCCCCTCCGAGCATTCTAAACAGGTAACCCTCTTTATTATATTTTGATATGATTTTCTCGGCATTTTACTCTCCACCACCTCCTGACCCTCTCCTGTGTTCGTATGCTCCCCCTCCCTCCCCCCACTTTTGGGCAACGTTACCCAACCATCCCTCCCCAGCCACCCTCAAACCCGTAAAGCCCCAACCAAAGGCAACCCCTTGCCCCCATTTTATCTCTTCTTTGTGTTCATACTTACCACCATCTCGTCTTAAATTCCACCCCTGCAGACATCAGCTCATATCCTTCCTCCACCCTCCGATTTCCTGTAAGCCTATCGTTCAGTCTCTTGCTATCTAGGGCAGCTTGTTTATTTCATATCATTGAGGTCATGTAGTATTTGTCCTTCAATGTCTGGGTTGCTTCACTCAACATAAGGTTCTCAAGATTCATCCATGTTATCACATGTGTTTGTAGTGTGTTTGTTCTTACAGCCGAGTAGTATTCCATTGTGTGTATATACCACATTTTATTGATCCACTCATCTGTTGATGGGCATTTGAGTTGATTCCAACTTTTGGCAATAGTGAACAATGCTGCTATGAACATTGGTGTACATATATCGGTTTGTGTCCTTGTTTTCAGTTCTGCTGGGTATATACCCAGCAGTGGTATTGCTGGGTCATATGGCAAATCTATGGCTAGTTTTTTGAGAAACCGCCATACTGTCCTCCAGAATGGTTGGATCCTTCCGCATTCCCACCAGCAGTGGATGAGTGTTCCCCTTCCTTCACATCCTCTCCAGCACTTGTATTCTTCTGTTTTTTCCATAGCTGCCAATCTTATGGGTGTAAGATGGTATCTCATTGTAGTTTTGATTTGCATTTCCCTGATAGCTAGAGATTTGGAACATTTTTTCATGTGCTTTCTTGCCATTTGTATTTCTTCTTCGGAGAAGTGTCTGTTTAAGTCTTTTTCCCATTTTTTAAATGGGTTGTTTATCTTTTTATTTTCAAGATATAGGAGTTCTTTATATATGCAAGTTATAAGTTTCTTATCAGATATATGATTGCCAAATATTTTCTCCCACTGTGTGGGCTCCCTTTTTACTTTCTTGACAAACTCCTTTGAGATGCAGAAGGCTTTAATTTTGAGGAAGTCCCATTTATCTATTAGTTCTTTTGCTGCTCGTGCTTTTGGTGAGATATTCATAAATCCATTTCCTATTACAAGGTCCTGTAGATGTTTCCCTACACTGCTTTCTAAGGTTTTTATGGTCTTGGCTCTTATATTTAGGTCTTTGATCCATCTTGAGTTGATCTTTGTATAAGGTGTGAGATGGTAATCTTCTTTCATTCTTCTACATATGGCTATCCAGTTCTCCAGACACCATTTGTTGAATAGGCCACTCTCTCCCAATTGAGAGGGTTTGGTGGCTTTATCGAATATTATGTGGCTGTATATGTGAGCTTCTATATCAGAGCTTTCAATTCGATTCCATTGGTCTATGTGTCTCTCCTTATGCCAATACCATGCTGTTTTCACCACCGTAGCTTTATAGTATGTTTTGAAGTCAGGTAGTGTGATTCCTCCAATTTCGTTTTTCTTTTTCAGTATGTCTTTGGCTATTCGGGGTCTCTTTCCTTTCCAAATAAATTTCATAGTTAGTTTTTCTAGTTCCTTAAAGAAGGCTGCGTTGATTTTTATTGGGATTGCATTGAATGTGTAGATCAGTTTTGGTAGGATAGACATCTTAATAATGTTCAGTCTTCCTATCCATGAACAAGGAATAGTCTTCCATTTATTTAGGTCTTCTTTGATTTCCTTGAACAATCTTGTATAGTTCTCGTTGTATAAGTTCTTTACCTCTTTAGTTAAATTTATTCCTAAGTATTTGATTTTTTTATTTACTATTGTGAATGGTATTTGTTTCTTGATTTCCTCCTGATCTTGCTCATTATTGGTGTACAGAAATGCTACTGATTTTTGCGCATTGATCTTATAACCTGCGACTTTACTAAACTCATTTATGAGTTCTAGAATCTTCGTTGTAGATCTCTCAGGGTTTTCTATGTATAGGATCATGTCATCTGCAAATAATGAAATTTTGACTTCTTCCTTTCCAATTTGAATGCCTTTTATTTCTGGTTCTTGCCTCAGTGCTCGTGCAAGTACTTCTAAGACAATATTAAATAGGAGCAGAGACAGTGGGCATCCTTGTCTTGTTCCTGAGTTTAGAGGGAAGGAGTCTAGGATTTCTCCATTGTAAACAATATTGGCTTTAGGTTTTTCATATATACTCTTTATCGTGTTCAAAAAATTCCCTTGTATTCCAATCTTTTGGAGTGTTTTTATTGAGAAAGGGTGCTGTATTTTGTCAAATGCTTTTTCTGCATCAATAGATATAATCATGTGATTTTTTTCCTTCAATCTGTTTATATGGTGTATTACGTTGATTGATTTTCTTATGTTGAACCATCCTTGCATACCTGGGATGAATCCCACTTGGTCGTGGTGTATAATACGTTTAATGTGTTGTTGAATACGATTAGCAAGTATTTTGTTAAGTATTTTTGCGTCTAGGTTCATTAGAGAAATTGGTCTGTAATTTTCCTTTCTTGTGATGTCTTTGTTTGGCTTTGGTACTAGGGTAATGTTGGCATCATAGAAGGAGTTGGGTAATGTTCTTTCCGTTTCGATGTTTTGGAATAGTTTCAGCAGGATTGGTGTCAGTTCTTTCCGGAATGTTTTGTAGAATTCACCTGTGCAGCCATCTGGCCCTGGGCTCTTCTTAGTTGGGAGATTTTTGATAACCAATTTTATCTCTCTGCTTGTGATTGGTTTGTTAAGATCATCAATTTCTTCTTTCGTCAATATGGGCTGGTTATGTGTTTCTAGGAATTTGTCCATTTCCTCTAGATTGTCATTTTTGTTGGAATATAGTTTTTCAAAATATCCTCTTATGATAGTCTTTATTTCTGTGGGGTCAGTGGTGATATCGCCTTTCTCATTTCTTATTTTGTGTATTTGCATCTTCTCTCTTTTTTTCTTTGTTAGTGTTGCTAAAGGTTTGTCAATTTTGTTAATCTTCTCAAAAAACCAGCTCTTGGTCTTGTTTATCTGTTCAAGTGCTTTCTTATTTTCTATTTCATTTAGTTCTGCTCTTATCTTTATTTCCTTCCTTCTTCTTCCTGTTGGGCTACTTTGTTGTTGTTTTTCTAATTCCTTCAAATGTGCAGTTAGTTCTACAATTTTTGCTCTTTCTTCTTTTTTGATATATGAATTTATGGCTATAAACTTCCCTCTCAGTACTGCTTTTGCTGCATCCCATAAATTTTGGTATGTTGTGTTATCATTATCATTTGTTTCAAGGTAGTCATTGATTTCTTTTGAGATTTCCTCTTTGACCCACTGTTTTTCTAAGAGTGTGCTGTTTAATTTCCAAATCGTGGTGTGAAATCTGGGCTTCTGTCCCTTGCAAATCTCCAGCTTGACTCCGCTGTGGTCAGAGATAATGTTTTGTATGATTTCAATCTTTCTGAATTCGTTCAGCCTTTCTTTGTGGCCTAGCATATGATCTATCTTGGAGAATGATCCATGTGCGCTTGAGAAAAATGTATATCCTGCTGTGTTTGGGTGTAGCGATCTATATATGTCTATTAGATCGAGCTCCTCTAATATACTATTCAGATGTTTTGTTTCTTTGGTGATTCTCTTTTGAGATGTTCTGTCCAGAGTTGATAGTGGTGTATTAAAATCCCCCACTATAAGTGTAGATGTATCTATTCTTTCACTTAGTTTTTCCAGCATTTGCCTGACGTATTTAGAGGCACCCTTGTTAGGGGCATAGATATTTATGATTGTTCGATCTTCTTGACAGATTTTCCCTTTCACTAAAATGTAGTATCCTTCTTTGTCTCTCACAATTGTTTCACATTTAAAGTCTATTTTGTCTGATATTAATATAGCTACTCCTGCCTTTTTTTGGTTATTGTTAGCTTGTATGATTGTTTTCCAGCCATTCACTTTCAATCTCCATGCGTCTCTGGGTCTAAGATGTGTCTCTTGTAGACAGCATATGGATGGGTCATATTTCCTTATCCAATGTCCCAGTCTGAATCTTTTGATAGGTGAGTTTAATCCGTTGACATTCAGTGTTATTACTATCAAGGAATTATTTGTGTTAGCCATATTTTGATTGGATTTGTGTTTGTCATATTTTGTTTGTATATATTTTTTTTGTCTTTTTTGTTGTTGTTGTTGGTCTTATACTCTCCTCCAACTTTGCCTTTCCTGTTTCTTCCTTTCTTCCTGCAGAACTCCCTTTAGAATTTCTTGAAGGGGAGGTTTCTTGTTGGTATACTCTTTCAGTTTCTGTTTGTCTGTGAATATTTTGAACTCTCCTTCATGTTTGAATGCTAGTTTAGCTGGATAGAGTATTCTTGGTTGGAAGTTTTTTTCCTTTAGTACCTTGACTATATCATACCACTGTCTTCTTGCCTCCATGGTTTCAGAAGAGAAATCAGGACTTAATCTAATTGAGCTTCCCTTGTATGTGATGGTTTTCTTTTCTCTTGCTGCTTTTAGGATTTTCTCTTTGTCTTGAGCTTTGGATAATTTGATAAGTATATGTCTTGGGGTGGGCCTGTTGGGGTTTATGACTTGTGGAGTGCGCTGTGCTTCTTGGATATGTACATCTGTCTCTTTCAGTAGATTTGGGAAGTTTTCAGCCATTATTTCCTGCAACACTCCTTCTGACCCCTTTCCCTTCTCTTCACCTTCTGGAATGCCTATAATACGTATGTTTGATCGTTTTGCATTGTCATTCAGGTCCCTAAATCCTAATTGGATTTTTTCTATCTTCTTATTGACCCCTTCTACTATCTGTTTGATTTCTGATGTACTGTCTTCCACATCACTAATTCTCTGCTCTGTCTCTTCTAGTCTGCTGATATTTGCTGCAAGTGTATTTTTGATTTCTTGAACTGTGGTGTTCATTCCCATCATATCTGTTATGTTTTTGCGTATGTCTGCAATTTCCCCTCCAAGTGATGTCTTCATGTTGTTAACCTCTTTCATTACTGCATCAAATTTGTCGGTGATAAATGTTCTGAGTTCTTTCATTGCTTGTGCCAAGTTTTGCTCCCCTTCGTGATTATTGGTTTGTTGATTGGATTCAGTCATGTTTTCCTGATTATTGGTTTGGTTTGTAGATTTTTGTTGCTTTCTGGTCATTTCTTTATTTTGACGAATTTAATCAGTTCCTTAGCTTCTTTGTCTGCTTTTGGAGGTTAATTAGTTGTTATTTTTGCATAGGTGTTATATCTTCTTTTTGTCACTTTTTTCTTCTTATTCAAGTTACTTGTTGTTGGTTAAGTTCACTTTAGAAGAAAGTATTAGTGTTGGGGAAAGGCAATTGTGTCAGCAAGGGAAAAGTGTAAAGTAGTATTAGTAATGTATGTTAACAAAGCAAGAATATGAGATCTGGGAGGATGGAGGTTAGATTCATGTAGATTGTATAGAGTTATAGCTGTAGGTAGAGTACCTTTTATGAAGTAGATGACTGAATATGGGCGGAATATGGTATGAACTACAAAGCTATTGTTTTCATGAGAGAGGGAAAAAGAAAAGAAAGGTAATAGTTTCAAGAGTGGATAACAGACAGAAAACAGAACAAAGGTATTAGAAATTAAGAGTTAGACACTTTGTGGATCAAAGAATGGGAGGTGGGGGGTGGAATATAGTAGAGACAGTAGATGATAGTGGATATCAAGATGCAGGGGAAGGGGGATAGTGTAGGTAACCTAAATCAGTTCACACAAAAATGAGGCAGTGGAGGATGGGAAAACCCAGCAAATGTGAGGTGTTCCCTGTAGCACCTATTGTGTACTTGAATTAAAATAAAATAAGTGGAAAATGAGGGACAAGAGGGAAAGAGAAAACCAAAAAAAAAACTAATTATAATAAAGAAAAAAAGAAAGACAAGAAGAAAGGAAGAAAGAAAAAGAGGATAAGCAAACGGTGGGGAACAGATAGGGAGAAGAGTGATACAGGTATACACGTGTCACAATTGCAACACTATCTAAATCAACAACCAAAAAAACCCCTAAATAACTGTATAAAAAAAAAAGGACTTTGGGGGACACGCTAGGAGAAAAGACTAGGGGATAATGCAATATTAGCAATCAGGGCTTCAAAAAGAGTAAAAAATAAGATAAAGTGAAAATAAAAACAAAACAATATGAACCAATATAGATAAAACACAAAGGTTAAGGTCCAGAGCACTCAAGGATCCCAGGTAGACCCCAGAGCGTGATGGATTCAGGGGTGGAAAGTCTGAGACAGTGAAGACTCAAGAGGTGTGAGTCTGGGGTGTGGACCGCCAGAGTCCAGGGGACCCAGACCTGGCAACCTCAAATCTGGTCCACGGAAAGCTTAGGAGCCCCGCAGTGCAACTCAGCCCTCAGGGATCCCCGTAGCTGGGTGCCAGCCCCGTGGGGGAAGCCAGATCCGCGAATTCTATATTGAATGTCTGATCCCTGAAATTCACCTACACCTCAGGGTATCAGCCTTTGGACAGCTCGCTCCCTGTGCTCCCACGCAACGGCCACTTGAGGGCGCCTCTACACCACGGCCAGTTCAATGACCCAGATCCCAAGCCCCGCCGGGTGGGGTGGGCTTCAGCTGGAAACGCGGAAAACAGACTCTAAGATCCGAAATCCCAAACTTCGCAAAATATTCCCCAATCAGCTTCCAGACGTGTCCTCCTCCCTCACTGCACCCTACAACAGTCTCCCAATTGTGTCCCCTTATTGCTCAAAATCCAATTCCGTTGCAGATCTGCAGCCGGACCTGTGGGGATGGGGCTCCTGGCGGAAGCGCTTCCCCCCCCCTGTCCGGCGACCAAAACGTCCCCCACTTCACAAGAAAACACCGTCTGTCTCCCCAAATCAATCTGCTAAGGAGTCTTGTCCCAACAATCCCTCACCAGCCAGCCCAGTATCCGCGAATTTCTCAGCACCGCAAAGCCTCCAGAAAGAGGAAAAAAAAAACAAAAACCCCTGGCCGCCGCGGCTCCGGAGCTGCAAGAGCGCCCGCTACGGCGGCTCCGCCCACCCAAGGAGGGAACTTCCCGCGCCCAGCTGGGACCTCCGTTTATATATTATAGACGTATCCTCTCTGTTACCTTCCCACTGAATTGACGTCCAGACACCTTCCAACCAGCAAAAATCCCCAAAACAGCGCGGTCGTAAAGAGCCTTCAACGCTGCCCAGCCGCCCCCTGCAGAGACTCTACCAGGCAAGCTCACGCAGCCACCATCTTGCCTCTCCTTCTATCTAAACCACATGAAATTTAGAGGAAAATTTTTTCTTCTTTCTTCCTGGGCTTCCAGGTTACTCAGTTACCTCAATCACTTCTATTAATTCTGTGATTGGTGGGCATTTTCAACTCATACTGAGATGTCCAGAGCCTGGTTTATATTGCCAGACAGAAGATTTCTTTGGAATATTAGAAATGGAAATGGTGAGAGGCTTCTGGTTAAGGACTGAATAAAGAGCTCATACCATAATCAAGCTATGATCTCATAGAGTGTAAAAGGAAAAACGTACAAAAGTGACTGAAGCTCTTTTCCCTTAGGAAGTGCCAGCAACAAATCATGCATTTGTGCAGAAAATATTCCTTAGTAAAACAACCTGCAGGATAAGCATATTTCAGCAAAACACAATGATAGCACATTTTCATAACACTCTTCAGGTTATAAAAACATTTTCTCATAGTGTCTCTCCCTGACCTTGATGACAATTCCATGAGCCATGAGTTAGGTGTTATGGCTCACTGCAGGATGAGAATATAAAGCTCAGAAAGTAAAAGTGACTGGTCCAAGATTATATAACCACATATACAATTCAGGACCTCTGAATCCAAATTCAGGTGCTCTGAACACTAAAGGATATTACATGCATATTGGTGACCATCTAAGAGAGATTTCAGGGTCTGGGCCATTGACAGACTACTTGTTCCCAAAGAGCACTGTTATTCCCCCTCTTCGTAATGGTAGCCCTTAGTCTACCCTTAACTTTTGAAGGATGCTTATAAAACATTTACTCTGTCATTGCGAGATTTTGGAGAATTTAAGGAGATAACAATGGCCTGGAAAATCTTGCTTGTACCCCCCTGGCTACTATGATTTGAAGTAAGTCCTATTATCTCTCTCAGGTCGCATTTGTCCACATTGTACCAATTGTACTTTCTGGCTCTGTGATCTTGTACAAGTTACTTAACCTCTCTGGACCCTAGTACCATCTGTAAATGAGGATAATAATAATCCCTATGCCCTGGGCTATTGTGAGGATGAAATGAATTGCTACCTTGAAGGCATTTAGAACAGTGCCTTCCACATAGCAACACTCATTAGTTGTTGGATGTGATTATTAATGCATGCAAATTGCTAGTTGCAAATGACAAAGATTAAGGAAAGAGGAAGAATGGAAGACGAACTGAACTGACAGAAGTTTTCAGGGGGCAGGCTTTGATGATGCCTCAAAGAGCAGCAAAACTAACAGCTCCCAACAAACTTGCAAATGCAATGACCCTAATGTAGCTGAAACACTGAACCTCTTCTGCTCCCACTCAGCCAAAGTTTATCACCGTCCATCAAAAACATGCAGACAAGCCACTGGGCTGTGATTCCCATTGCCCATCATTGCTGGTGCTGGTAATGACCTTGTCATTGCCTTCTTGAGTGGGTTTTGAACTGGGAAACCCAGCCATTCACCCGCACATTTTCCAGTATTCCGGGCCCTTGCTGTAATGAGTGGACTCACAGGCACTTTTCTCAGCAAAAATGACTGGAGTTACTTTTAGGAAGAATGTTCAAAAGCACATTCACTAGAAGGTTACGCCAGGCGTGTAAGTAAATGTGCATTAAACCATCACATTCTGGCTAATCTCTAAAGAGAATGTGCCTGCTTTGAGCAGCTAAGAAAAAGAAAAGAAAAAAGATTAAATTATTTGCATGCAGTTGAACTAAATGCTAAGTTTGCCTTTAGGGCAAAATATTTATATTCTTTCCTACCAGGTCTGCAAACAAGCTATTGTGCTTCCAGCTAAGAAGATTAAGTGCTCAGGTCCATGGGTCTTCAAAAAACAGAGGAACTAACTACTTTTTGAAGAGGAAAAGGCACCTATGTATCTAAGATATAGGAAAGGAAAAGGACAGGGACTGTCAGGCATACGCTGGCACTTTGTGTTCTGTAGTGAGAATTAAATGGCTAAGGATGATTTGCTTTTCTCCAGAAAATGTATTATAGAAAACCAGAGAGTAGTTACCCCTTGGGTAATCTACTCCAAAAACGTGAAAGAGGTGAGGGGTAGGTAATTATAAACAGAATAAACCATAGTAGGTCGAGCTCCTTCAAGATGCCAAATTCCCTATTCTCTGCTCGGGGAATATAATTCTTTTTTTAAAGATTGACTGATTAATTGATTGATTGATTGATTTCTCCCTCCTCCCTCCATTGTCTACTGTCTGTGTCCATTTGATGTGTGTTCTGTGTCTGCTTGTATTCTTATTAGGTGGTCCCAGGAACCCATCCTGGGACCTTCCAGAATGGTAGAGAGGTGATCATTCTCGTGCTCTACTCCAGCTCCCTGACCTGTTGCATTTCTTATTATCTCCTCTGTGTTTCTTTTTGTTGCGTCATCTCGCTGCGCCAGCTCTCCACGTGGTCCAGCACTCCTGTGCTGGACAGTGCTCCTGAATGGGGCAGTACTCCATGCAGGCCAGTACTCCACGCAGGCCAGCACTCCGTGTAGACCAGCCTTCACCAGGAGGCCCTGGGCATGGAACCCTGGACCTCCTATATGGTAGATGGGAGCCCAATTGCTTGAGCCATATCCACTTCCTGGGAATATAATTCTTTCAAGAAACTCAACATGGATTAGCCTGATGTGTTAGTGCACAAAGGAAGATCATAAAGTACTTTAAAAGGAAATTATGATGACAGCCTCCCCACTAGAGCACTTTTTCCTTAACAAAATTGTTGATGATTTTGGATTTGATTCTGATTGAAGGTAGATTAGTTTATTACTCACAGCTGCTCAACCGCCAGCTTACTTTGACTTGTTTTCTTTTACTCCAACTTCTTCTTGCAGGATATAGAAAATGTGGTGATAACAACAACAATAAAGATAATAATTTTAAAAATAGTGAAGACTGGCAGAGTGCTTGTAGAGTTTCCAGCACTTTTCTTTACACATACTCTCTCATTTATTTCCCACAACAATCCTAAGAGGTAGATGTTTTCATTAACCTCATCCTAAAAATGTAGACAATTTAAATAACTTATCTAAACCTCTTCAGCTGGTAAGTGGTGGAGCTCAGATCAAATTCATTTTTTTACTATCACTAGAGGCAACCCAGTACTAGGGATACTGCTACCACTACTCCTGGAAATTAACATATACCCATTAAGTCAGAAAGTTTAGGGATCAAAAACTTCTGAATCAGCTCTGAGGTGCTGTTTGTCAATGATCCACCAATAATTTCTCACAGTGTTATATTGAAGTAGCCCTAACAGCAGATGAAAGTGAATAGAGGCCTTTGGCATAGCCCAAAAACAGCCATACGGAAGTGTAAAATTTTCTAGAACTTTGGTACTTTTAAAAATAGCTCAAATATTGGTTTCCTGACATGATAACTCTGTTTTCATTAGTATAATAAAATTTTTTCTTTAATAGATTTTGAGTAAATTTGACATCATGTAATGTGGTGACTTTTTATATTCACAGTTTACTTGTCTGCATGACCTTGTGCACACTCAGTTGAGGAACACCAATAGAGGATGGCAAATAATTAATTGACTGCCATAAATAAAGAGCTGGAGGTTAATGCCTGTGTTCTCAGTTCTGATGTCCTTTCTTCGAGAAATCCCTCGCCCTCCTTTAATACTACCCATTCCCCTAAAATATTACAGATATTATAAATTCTCAGTAGCTCTTAAGACTGTTGAAGTTTACAAAGGTAAATTACAGGAGGATAAGGATCATATCTTGATTTTTCCCCACCATTAAGTTCCTGGGTTTAAAACAGTTCTGAACAAATAGTAGGGCCTAAAAATATTTGTTAAATGGATGAATAAAGTAATGTGTGAACTTGCTGAAGAATCATTTCTCTTCTGCCTCAACTGGGGCACTGATGTAAGCAGCCTCTCCTGACTTGGTCATCCTGTTCAATTTAGATAGACTCAACACAATTAACATCTCATTTCTTGGTCACTTCTAGTGGTTTCTACAGCCATTTGGACAGGCGTCCCTCTGGACACACTATACTGGCTGCCTATTCCTTTTTGCTGGAAAGCTCAGCTTACATCAGAGCACAACTCAGCAATGCCCAGAGTAAAAGGGAAGTGTGGTGGGATGTGGTCAAGTAGAGGGTAGTGGTATCTATCCATTTCCTTTAGAAGTTGACTGCTATACCCCTGTTAAACTTGCTTTACTGAGGGGATAATTTATGCATCAACTACTTGCTCTTTGGGAATTACAGATTTACCCCATTTGCCTGTCATTTTTATAGAAACTGCAGAGGAAGAAGAATCCCCTGTCTCTTTGGCCTTGCATTATTTTCATCAGGACAAACTGGACTGTTAATAAATAACATTGTGAAATTCTCACTGAGCCAGCACTACAGGGGATAGAAGTGCTCCACGTAAGTGGATTTTCAACCTAAATGAAACTTACCCTGCTAAATCACACAACTTAAAGAAAAAAGACGATTTTGCCATATAAATGCTTCTAAACTGTATGATACCCATCCTTGCTTGCTTTTTAAATCAGAGTACAGTGAATATATTTTAACCTTACCTTGATGGCTCGAAGTCAGAACTATGAACATAAAATCATAGGATTTTAGACCTGGGTGGTTCTTAATGAAGATCATCTAGTTATCTCTTAGACTGGAAGAAAATGAAATTCAGAGAGCTGAAATGATTTTTTGAAGACTGTATAACTAGACAAACAGAAATTGAGATGAAAATTCAGCCCTCAACTCTAAACTGAGTGCCCTTCTCCATTGTACTAGACCAATTATCATAGTGGTGAATACCTTCAGAGGTTCTTGTGGTATGTAGCATTTTTTTCATCTTTTTAATAGTAGCTCTAAAGGGCTGTGCTTGTTAAGTTGTTACTCCTGGTGTCAATATTTTCCTTGTATTCTCCGTTGTTGAAAAAATCCGTTTTCATTTCTTGCTTTCATCATTGTATTTTCCTCTAGCAGTATCCTCTCTTCTTATTCGGAGTACCTCTTTCAAGGTATGCAGTGGTAATGATTGGAGTGGGGACTGTTTTATACTGTCTTGTATCTCACTCAGTTTATTGCAGTGTCTTGGGTGTCATAAGCATTTAATGGAATAGTTGTTGATTGGTTGGTACTATCATTTTGCAGGCTGGGAACCAGGGAGACGAGCTTATTAGAAATGTATCTTAAAACTTCTTTAAAAATAAAGAAAAAAAAGGTAAGTACATGTACTATAAATAGGTTCTGAGAGAGGGCCTTGGGGACCAGTATATAAATATAATATATCAGCTTTGGGACAACAGTTTGACTACCCCAAGTCTTTTGTTGTTTCCTTCTGAGTTTTCAGGCAGTTCTGCTAATGAAAGCCATTGGATAAGGGAGAAATAGGAGTAACAATAAAAATAAAAACACTAATAACATTATTTTTTATTTTTTACTAATAACACTCTACATGAACAATGCTTTAAACTAGGCTTGTGAGTTAGATTCTAGTTCTAATACGTGCACCAGCACAAGACAAGGTCATGTTTAACAGTTGTAAACAGTCTTGCCCAGTGCCTACTGGTTGCATACCTAGGGTCTAGCAGAAGCACCAGTAGAAAGAAGCATTGCCCGATCCAAATCCTAAAGGACAAGTAGGGATTCACCAGGCAAAGGGAGGGGCAACTTGGGAAAGTACTTTATAAGCAGAGGGAAAATTGGTTAACCTATTAAGGGAGAAATCTTCTTTGGAAATTAGGGGATTGTAGTCCAAGGCGGAACCAGAGAAATATGCAAGGGCAATCCCTGGAAGGTTTTAGAACGTTGCTAAGGAGCAGGAATTTTATTGGGAATACTCTAAGAGGTCACCGGAGGGTTTTATGTTGGGGAATTACATGGTTAGATTTGGTTTAACAAAATCACTTGGGTTTCATAATGGAAAACACATTCATTCCATGAATGTAAATTGAGGATCCACCTTGTGCTAGGTACTCGTCCAGGAGCTGGAGATAAAGGTCTGAATAAGCCGTAGTTCCTAATCTCATGGAACTCACATTCCAGTGTGTGTTTGTGTGTGTGGCTGTGGCAGCAGTGATGGGAACAAGTAGACATACTTACAATTTCAGATATGGATAAAAGATCTGAAGAAAACAGAAAAGAATACTAGAAAGTGGGTGGGTAGTAAAGTATTTGGATTGGATGATGTGGAAAATCCTCCCTGATATATGACACGTATTGGAAAACTCCAGGTAGGGGAGACCAGTTAAGAGATCATGGATTTGCAAATGAGTGGTGAGAGGCTAAAGTAAAATAATGGGAACAATCATGGAAAAAAGGGGCCTGATTACAGCAATATTTAAGGAGGTAGAATCTATAGGACTTGAAGAATAATTAGATGTGAGGGTGAAGAACAAGGAACAGGAATGAATGTTTCTGGCTTAACTAAGTGGATGCTAGTAACATTTATTCACACAGAGGCAACAGAGCATGTATGGGTTGGAGACATGGGGTTAGCTATGTTGATGAGAACACTTCTGGATATTTTGGAAGGCATAGTCATGCTCTCATTTGAAACACTTGGAAGACTGAACTTACTATCCTCCTAGTGATTGCATGGGACCATGAGTGGAAGTGGCATGTGCTACTTCTAGGCAAAGCATTTAATTATTAGTGTGAGACCTTTCATTTAGTCCTTATACTACTATATGGATCATGGAGTAGGCTTCAGGTTGAGATGGCAGGGCTAAAAGATTCAAGCAGTCTGGGTCTCCGAGTATGAATTAAAGTGACCATAAAGAGAGACATCCACATCTGAGGTAGAATTATGATGAGTGAGAAATAAATTTCCATGTGATAAGCCACTGAAATCTTGGGATTGTTTGTTACTGCAACATAAACAGGCTAATAAATGTTGAACTTAATGTACTTGGGGATTGCCAGGTGGAGCTGCTCTTTAGGCAGTAAAATATATAGGGTTGGATATAGGAAAGGTCTGGACTGAAGATATAGATTTGGGAGCCATTCACAAAAGTACGGTGGTTGAAGGGAGTGAATGAGACCAACAAAGATGAGTGGTCAGTGAAGGTTGAGGACAAAATCCTGGATGAAAATCATACTTTGAGGAGTGAAAAGGAAGAATCCACAAAAAAGATTGAAGAAAAAAAAATGGCCAGAGAAACAACAGGAATATTGGAGAGATTAGTTTGAATTTGGAAGAATGAAAAGGAAGGGGCAGGTATAAGCAGTGGCCTCTCTAAAATTTCTCAATGAGTTGGATTTAGAGGCTACAATATGATCAGAAGGAGGCCTGGAGCTTATACTTTGACATTGCATTGATAGAGTACATAATGTTTTTATTTATCTTGTATGTTTATTGGGTGGGAGTTGGGGGAACAAAATGAAATGATGGAAATGGTCTTGTCTCTCACTCCCATCTCTCCTGATATTGCTAATAGGTGTAAGAGACATTATCAAGGAAGTTTGGCAGAAGCTTCATTCATTTAATATATATTTATTCAATATCTATGATGTGCCATGCATCCTTGACACTGAACATGTAACAAAGTCCCACTGAGCATGAGAACAAAACAAACTCTCTTACCTCAAGGTATGCCCAGTTATTTAAAATAAACAAATACATATGTAATATTATAGGTCATAGTACATGCTAAGAAGGATAATAAAGCACAGTAAAATGTTAGAGTACAATGCAAGGGATAATTTAGATAGGATATCCAGGGAAATCTGATACAGTGACATTTGAACAGAGACCTGAATTAAATGAGGGAATGAACCTTCTATATAGGGAAGAGTATCCCAGGCAAAGGAAATAGCAGATACAAAGGTCCTGAAGCATGATTGTTCTTGGCATGTTTGGGATAGCTAGAGCTGAGAGAGCAAGGGGAAGACCAGTAGGAGATGATATCAGAGAGGTTGTGAGTCCCCATGTCTTGTAGGCAAAGAAAAAAACTTTTATTTTGTAGGAGATGTGGATCCCCTAGAATATGTTGAATAGAGAAATGGCATGAAATGTTTAACCTTAAAAAAACGTATCACTTTGGCATTTACATGAGGAGAGATTTGTAGAGGTCAAGGATGAAAGCAGGCAGTCTCATTAGAAAGCTATTGCAATAATCCAGATGAGTGATGATGGTGGCTTGGATTAGGTTGGCAGTAGTGGGGGTGGTAGGAAGTGGCTGGATTTGGCTATATTTGCATATAGCACCAACAAGATTTACTGTTAAATTGGATGTGACAGAAGAGGGCAAGATGGTCAAACATAATTTCAAAAGTTTTGCCATAAGCAACTGAACAGTGGGACCTGTCATTTATTGAGACTGTGTTGACTGTAGAAGAAACAGGTTAGAGGGAGGAAAAGTAAGAGTTATTTTTGTACATGCTAAGTTTAAGGTGCTTGTTAGATATCTGTGATGGTTAGGCTAATGTGTCAAATTGGCTAGGTAAGGGTGTCCAGTTGTTTGATCAAGCAAGCTCTGAGCTAATTGTAATACAAGGGCATTTCATGGATTTTAATGATCAGTGAGTTGATTTCGTAGATGTCTGGTTACTTCTACAATCAACTGAGGAGATTGCCATCAGCAATAAGTGATGTCTAACCCAATCACCTGAAGGCCTTAAAAGGGGAAGCGATTTCAGTATTCAGAGAGAGAATTCTCATCTCTATTTTGGACAGCCAGCATCTCCTGTGCATCTCATCAAGGATCTTCATTGGAGCCTGGTTTTCAGACTGCTCTTCAGACTTTGGACATGTACATCCCTACAATCACATGAAAGAATTTTATAAAATATCATACTATTTACAGATATCTCCTGTTGGTTCTGTTTTCCTAGAGAACCTTACTTATACAGCTTGGTACCGGGAGTGTTTCTTGAAAAACAGAACATTAAAAATTGTATTTCTGAATTGGTTCTGGGACTTTTGCAATTTGCCTCTCTATTCAGATTAGATTCAAGGGCACTAATGACTGTGTTTCCAGTAATCAAGAGGTGTGAGTTGGCAATAGAGATACACAAAGTATCACCACTTGGTATGACTACTTCCATGCTTATTAGAGGCCAGGATCTGGGTGAGAGTGTATTTAATACCTTAACAGAGTTTTGTGGAGTTAAAGATGCAATGTTGTTGGCTGGCAGTTCCTAAATACACTGGACACAATTACAAAAGAAAGGGGTAATCTGAAGGCTTCAGATTTGCAACTCTGAGCTATATGAATGATGTGAAAGTTCCTATGTGTGTCTGAAAGAAAATCTTGTTTCTGCTGCTGCAGACTTGTGATCTCTGAAAACCAGACTCAGAGTCTCATTGTACACTGTATGAGTAGCAGAGTTACAATGGAAACTAAAATCTCAACCTGTTCAAGTGAGGGGTCTGCTGTTCAAGTGACTCTTGGGGAGTTCCTTATAATCGTTGACTGAGGAAGAGAAAACTCATGCCTAGTTTATAGATGGTTCTGCATGATATGGTGGTATCAGCCGAAAGCACACAGCCCTTTTTTGGGATGTTCTTGAAGGGCACGGTGAGGGAAAATCCTTCTAGTGGGCAGAACTTCAAGCAGTGCACCTGATTGTTCACTTTCCTTGGAAGGAGAATGGCCAGAGGTGCATTTGTACACTGATGCATGGGCTGTTGTCAATGATTTGGGACTTGGAAGGAACATGATTGGAAAATTGGTGACAAAGAGGTCTGGGTACAAGGTATGTGGATGGACCTTTCTGAGTGGGCAAAAAACTTGAAAATATTTATGTCCCACATGAATGCTCATCGTAAGGTAACTTTAGCAGAGGAAGATTTTAATAATTAAGTGGATAAGATAACCTGCTCTGTGGCTAACACTTAACCTCTTTGCCTGGCCACTCCTGTCATTGCCACATGGCTCATGAACAAAGTGGTCATGGTGATAAGGATGGAGGTTATGCCTGGGCTCAACAACATGGACTTTCCCTCACCAGGGCTGACTTGGTTAAAGCCAGCAGCAGAGACCCACACTTATCCCTTGTATGGCACCATTCCCTGAGATGGTCAGCTTGCTACTTGGTGGCAGGTTGATGACATTGGACCACTACCATCAGGAAAGGGGAAATGATTTGTTCTAACTGGAATAGACACATACTCCAGATATGGGTTTGCCTTCCTTGCACACAATGCTTCTTCCAAAACTATTGCCCATGGATTTAACCAAATGTTTCATCCACAGCCATGGTATTACACACAGCATTGCCTCTGATCCCACGTCACAGCAAATGATGTGTGGGAATGGGTGTATGCCCATGGAATTCACTGGTCTTACCATGTTCCCCATCATCTTGAAGCAGCTGGATTGATAGAGTGATGGAATGTCTTTTGAAGACTCAATTATGGTGCCAACTAGGTGGCAATACCTTGCAGGGCCAGGGTAATATGCTTCAGGAGGCTGTGTATGCTCTAAATGAGCATCCACACTATGGGCTATGGTGTTGGTTCTCTCATAGCTGGATCATGGGTCCAGGAATCAAGGAGTGGAAATGGGTATGGCGCCCACTAGGAAAACATTTGCTTCCAGTCCCTGCAACCTCCAGCTCTGCTGGTCTACGAGTCTTAGTTCCAAAAGGGGGAGTCTTTGTTTCCATCAGAGAACACAATAACTTTTCCATTAAACTGGGAGTTAAGACTCACCTGGCCCCTTTGGTCTGCTTGTGCTTCTGAATCAACAGGCAATGAAGGGAATTACTGTACTGGCTAGGGTGATTGAGCCTGATATTTAAAGGGAACTAGGACTGCACCTACACAATGGAGGTAAAGAAGAGTTTGCCTGGAATAAAGGAGATCCTCTGGGTGTCTCCTAGCACACCCATGGCCCCAGATTGAAGTCAATGGAAAATTGCAACACAATCCAAGCAGGGCTAACAATGGCCCAGAATCTTTAGGAATGAATGTTTGGATTACTACCCCCCAACCTCCCCTCACCCCCAGACAAAGAACCATGGCCAACTGAGGTACTTGCTGAGGCTAAAGGGAACATGGGATGGGTAGTGGAAGAACACAGTGATAAGCACAAACTTCAACCACCTGACCAGTTACAGAAATGAAGACTGTAATGGTCATGAATATTTCTTCCTAGTTTTGTTACGAGTATGTTTGCATATATACATAAAATGTATATTCTTGTTTTCTTCTCTAACCTTTCCCCTTTTCATATGACCTAAGCTGTATTAGTTTCGTGTTGTAGTATTTAAGGATATCAAATTAAGGAGTGAATATTACCCAAGGGCTTACACTATATTCTGGAGGGATTTAGTATGTTTTCAGTTGTATGCAGGACAGTTGAGTATAATTAATTGGAAACCTATATCTATATCATCTACACCTGTATCTATATCTACCTATAACTATATCTATCTGTTATTGTTTCTATTTAAAGACTAAATTTTTTTCTGAATTAAACAGTTTATATTCTAAAACACACAAAATATCGGTACCAATTAAATACAACAAAGTTGAGGATATATATTAGTTTTTTCTTTTCTAAAAACAGACAATATTAAAATACTACAGTCAGCTCACTCTACAGAAAAGTCATGAACAGCAACTTTTCATTAAAGTCTCCAATATTTTGCTTATTTACTGACTCTAAGAACATAAAGAAAAAGGTGCAGTAGGCTGTACACATTCTCTCTCTTGCTCTCACAATACATTTATGGCTGTACATCCTGACCAATTGTTCAGACATCTATAAAATAGACACACAATGTATTTTGTCAAAGTTTTCCCAACACATAATCCTTCAACTTCTCCCTGGGCAGGAGAATTTTACAAGTAAGTTCATGGACAGCAGGTTCATCCTGCAACCACATGGAAATGAGCACCCATCATCTTCATAGCTCAATCCATCTTTTCAACATGTTCAGAATTAAGTAAAATAACAGAAGCAGAACCACACCTTAATAAAACCTGCTGAACCAAAACCAAAACAAAACTCAGCCCCTTCCCCCATCTTGGTAAGTTGTTGTATTTCCTTACATTAATACTGATCTCTGCCTTCCACCTGCCTGGCTGGGCTGAACCAAGGAAGAGCCAACCACTGTCAATGATTATAATACAATATCAAGTCAGCAGGTGATGGGTCAGGTGGAAAACAAGAATAAACTGTGAGATTTTTCAGTGTGCTTATGAAATAGAGGACAGAGAAAGACAGCTTGTGTGGCTTGGTAGCCAAGGAAAGTATGCCACCAAACTTGCAAACATATGTGCACACGGAAAACAAGAGTGGACAGCAAAAACATTCAGTCTGATGTAAATTATTTGGTTATAAAGAACAGCTTTCTGTGATGTGTGTGGCTGCCAAGATGACAAGGGGTGGGCTATGATGGTTAGGCTAATGTGTCAACTTGACTAGGTAATGGTTCCCAGTTGTTTGGTCAAGCAATCACTGGGCTAATTGTAACACAAGGGCATTTCATGGACTATAATCAACAGTTAGTTGATTGCATAGATGGCTGGTTACATCTATAATCACTGAGGAGATTGCCATCAGCAATGAGTGATGTCTCATCCAGTCAATTGAAGGCCTTAAAAGGAAGAGTAATTTCAGCATTCAGAGAGAGAATTCCCATCTCTATTTTGGACACAGCATCTCCTGGGGAACTCATCAAGGCTCTTCTTCAGAGGCCCTGGTTTGCAGCCTGCACTGTGGAATTTGGACTTGTGCATCCCCATGGTCACATGAAATACTTTTATAAAATCTCATACTATTTACAAATATCTCCTGTTGGTTCTGTTTTCTTAGAGAACACTGAGTAATACAGTATCTAAATGGAAATGTTTAGTAGGGAGTTGCATATAAAAGACTAGAATTTGGATGGAGTCATGACAGTAGATACCAGCTCTGAAGTTGTCAGTTTATAGTTGAATCCTTGTCCAGGTAGGCAACTGAAGAAATCATTTTGGAGAGAAAGGAATAATGAACTCTGTCAATTGCTGCCACTATGAGAGGTTAGATGAGAACTGAGAAATGACCATTGTCAAAATGAAGATCAAGAGCAGTTTCAGTGGAGTGGTGGGGATTAAAGTCTGAAGCGGGTCAAGAGAGAATTGGCAAATAGAAAGCTGACACAGTAAGTATAAATAACTAATGAAGTTTTTCTAAGAAGGGGAACAAAGGAATAGTAGTTGGAGGGGACTGAGAAGTCAGGGAGGGATTTTCTAAAAGACAGATGATACTACATGTTTGTATGCTGATGAGAATGACCCAGGAGAGAGGAAAATGCTAAGAGTGCAGGACAGCAGGGGAGGAAAATCCTGGGATTGGCAAAAGCAGAAGGAATTGGTACAAATGGAGCACATTTTTATGCCAGTGATAGGAGTTTAAGCAATTTATCCATTTTAATTGGTGGGAAAGAAGAGTTTATGGGTACAGATGCAGGCTATAGCTGTGGGAAGATGTCAAATTTTTTCTGACTGCCTCCATTTTCTCAGTGAAATAAGAAATTACACCATAGTTGAGAGTGAGGATAGCAGAAGAGGTATTGGAGGTTTGGGAGAGAAAAGAAGATATGAAATAGTCTTCTAAGAGTAGGAAATTGAGAATGGACTAAGGAAATATAGTATGTTTGCCAGGAAGTAGTAGGGACCTACTTGGAGTTTGTAGTCATAAACTTGTTGTGAGACAAAGCAGCACAATTGTGTGTTCCTCTATCCAGCCACTTAGGTGTCTATGATTCAGTTGCTGGTTCAAAGTAGGGTTTGCAATTAATCATGGTTGAAGGTAAGGGAGTTAAGGCATGTGCAATGGAGTGAGTAATATTGATGGATTGTAGACTCTAGGCCTGGGTGGGGAAGGGCAGTGCAAACACGGGTAGGTTCAATGGATTGTTGGAGTTGGGTACTAGAGGAAGTGATCCAGAAAGATAGCAGATGGGGGTCAGAAGACTGGATACTTGAAATTGAGCCAATGAAGGCAGTGTAGTTATTTGTAATGACAATGTGTATAACAAGGAGGGAGGCTGACGTGGGGTGGAGGACCAGATTATTGTAGTTGAGAAGGCAATGAAACAAAGGCCAAGATATAGAAGGCAGTGACAAGTGGACACTGAAATCACCACTAGTAGTAGTGAGAGAGTGACAGTGAGTCAGGTGCTGCATGTCCAAGGGATGAAGCAAAATGACCTGTGGATCTCTGCGGAGGGCGATAGGGTTGGTAGCATGAGGTTGAAGGAGTTGGGATTTAGCAGGTGGAGGGAGGAATATTTGAAACTCATAGCACCTTGTAGTATCTTCATAATACTCTCTTATTTTACATTTTGTTTTAGTCTGTGCCCTTATTTTGTTTCTTTTGCTAGTCTCACCTCCTCACTAAACTGTAAGTCTATTAAGAATAGAGGCTGTATCCTCATTTTTATCCCCCCCTCCCCTAGTGCCTAAGACAGTGCCCAGTCTATAGCAGGCAATTACCATTTGCCTATTAGATTGTACCAAATGCAGAAATTTAAAGATCAAGTGGCTAACAACCTTAGAGAAGACAATATCGAAATGGAATTTATACCAAGATTTATTGTGTGTACTAAAAACATAGCACTGTCAGCTAATCATGTAGTTCCAATTGTTTCTAGAGTTCCAAAGACATTAAAAATATAATTTGATCATAAATATTGCAAAGAAAAGCCTAGGGCCATTCTATTTGCAAGGAAAGTTGCCATTTCCTTGTTTCTATACAACAGGAAAAAATGTGTGTGAGAAGAGCACCATTTTCTAGCTTCCACATCTCCTGAACCCCCTGAATATCTGTACATTCAATATTGCTCTTTGGAAGCCAATTAATAGTTAATTTTCGTTTTGCAGAAGGAGCCATGCCCCTGACTTAACCATACCCAGGGCAAACTGGGCAATGCAAAAACACTATTCTTGAAAGTCTCCTCACTGTGTAATGGCATTGTATATGGTGAATAATAAATATTACGAAAAAGAGAAATTTTGATTGAAACTATAAACTCAACTTAGACTTGCTTCCATAACTTATTGCTACAGCATCTAAATGTAAATTGTAAGGGTGAAGTACAGTTTTATGTGATGTCCAAAATTGCCTTTTGAAAAGCATGATGTGGTGTCAGCACTTCAGTTCTGTCACTGACATAGGTAATGGAGAGAATATCTGCCACACTATAGCTTTCTGTGGGTAATTCTCATTCTACTTGTGTCTTTCAATTACCGCAGGCAAAATGCATAACTAATCAACTTAGATCAAAGATACTTGATTTGTACCCTTTCCTTCTCATCTCTGTCACCTCTTGCTCTCTCTTCTTCTTTCCCTCTCTCTCCTCTTTTCCTAGACTCTCATAAACCAGAAACACTTAAAGATAATAGCTCCTTCAAAAATGCAACTCCACAGGATTTAATTAAACCTTAAGTCCCAGACTGGCCTGGGGAGGCTGAAGTAGTGTGAGATGAATCTTTGTTCAGAATGAACATAGGATTCTAGTGGCTTCAAGGTGTCAGAGACCAAGTGCATTAAAAGAGAGATTTGGCTTGTCACTGGTTGTATAAATTCAGTGAATTAAACAATGGGCTGGAGAGTTGGCAACCCTCACTTCTGTGTGACCTTGGCAATGGTGATGTCCTTTCATCTGGCTTCCTTATCTGTAAAGTGGACTTTGAATACCAACTTCAAATTCTGTTATTACTGCTAGAAAATAACATTGTAAACATTGACCCCTCCCGTTTTGTTTCTTTTGGTTTACAAAAGCTAAATGACTATTCTAGGGTTATTGCAGTAGTTGCAGGTAGTAATTGTAGGTAAAGATGAGACAGAGATTATTTCACTAATGATTATTAAATTAATATCCATTATTAACTAATTTATTAGTAGATAAATTAAAATTCATTAAGACAGAAGCCGTTGTATCCCTGCCTTAACTACAGCTTAGGGCAAATTATTAAATACAAAACATTGTTCTTGAGAATCTCCTGGCTGGTGGGAGATTTGGCTGGCAGAATAATTGTACTAGCTAGCATTGACATTAAGCTTACTAGGTGCTAGGGACTACTTAAACAATTGACATATTTTAATGCATTTATGTCTCACAACCATGACTATGATGGATGTTGCTATTACCCCCATTTTATTGACAGGGCCAGAAGAAAAGAAGTAATTTGGCCAAGGATCCCAACAGCATGTACATGACTGAGCCAAGATTTGGACCTAGGCAGTTTGGTTCCAGAAAATATGTAGTTGACATCTGTTC
This sequence comes from Dasypus novemcinctus, assembly GCF_030445035.2. NCBI lineage: Eukaryota > Metazoa > Chordata > Mammalia > Cingulata > Dasypodidae > Dasypus > Dasypus novemcinctus. Next base: position 150,270,967 of record NC_080673.1, on the reverse strand, counting down.
CGTAATGTCTCCAAGGACTTAGGAATCCTTTCTGTAACCTAGTCAACAAGAAAAGTCAAGCAATGCCCCTGCTGAGTCTTTCAAAAAGATTTTATAATTTAACAAGTGACAAATATCTCAACTTTGTTTGTTGTTCCACAAACAACATGGCCACCTTAGGGGATCTCATTAAGAGGGATAGCTTGCTTCTAGGATATTTGACCTACCTCCTCAGAGATCTAATTTTCCTCTTGAATATTTCAAATAGGTCAAAACTAGACCCTTAATGGCCTCATACCAAACCTCAACAATCCAAATCTGATATTTTATAAATCACAGAAGGGAAAACAGACATTCTTCACCTTTCCTTCCTAGATCCTGATACACAGGGCACTGTAACTGGGCCCCAGGTTGGAAGGCTGGGACTTCCTGCGCAAGTCTATTCTTCTGAGAATACAACAGTAAAGGAAAGAGATGAAGACCCTGCCCTCTTTCTTTTCAGTCAGTCAGTACATAAGGAAGCAAATACAATACTATGTAATGGCAAGCCTGGTAGAAATACAATTCTATGAAAAAAACTGAATAAGGAAAAGGGAGAAAGGGAGATGGAAGGGGTGAATAGGCAAGCTGTTTTCATAAGGTAGTCAAGGAAGGTTTCTCTTGAAAAGGTGGCTTTTGAGCAGATTTGAATGAATTAACGGAGTGAGCCCTGAGATGACCTGGGGAAAGAACCTTCTGGTTGGGAGTGGTGTGTGTGCTTCAGGAACAGTGTGATGAGAGTGAAATCAGCAAGGCTGAGAGTGGAAGGTGATGAGGCCAGAGGTAGCTTGACATAGAGCATTTGGGTTAGGTTTTGTGATAGGAAGACACTGGAGGGTTTGTAGTAGAAAGATGATATGTGATCTGACTCACATTTTAAAGTATCTGTGGATACTCTATGGAGAAAATCTCCTGGGAATAAGCATGGAAGCAGGGAGGCCAATTTTGAAACTATTGCAACAATCCAGGTGAGAAATGATGGTGACTCGGACAAGGGCAGGGGTAGCAGTGGGGTTTGGGAGAATGATTTGGATCTGTGTTATCTTTAGAAGGTAGCAGAGAAGGGCCATGTTGATGGATTCACTCTGTGGCACGGACCAATTCTGTTTCAATATTAGATGTGTGTACAAGTGATCTTATAACTTGGCAGATTTATGTACAGGGGAATGGGATAGACTAAATGGTATCTAAGGTCTGTTTCTCCAACACAACGATTGTAATCACATTTACTACATGCTCCCTAAGATATAACAACATTCAGCTGTTTCATCGGCTACAATTAAACTTTATTTTTTCTCTGTATGAAGCTTGCCATATCTTCTTTTGATCCAGGGGGATTTTTAATAGCAACATTATTAGTCTACCAGAACAACAGCTGATGAAAGAAAATAAACTACTTTTCAGTGTATTCATGAAAATGTAGAGTAATGTACTAACATTTACAAGAAAAATTTCAAGGACAAAGTGAAGAAACTCATGAAGAAAAACAACACACAATGTAAAATGATATGTAAATGACCCTCAGGGAAGGACCAAAGAGAGGATTATTTCATTTAGCTGTATCAATGAAAAAAAAATCACCTGGCTTTCTATCAGAAAAAATCCCTATAATCCATTTTGAAATGTGCTTGCTCCATATATTACACATGACATTTCCAGGCTGCCAAATTTCTGATTGAGGTGATGATTAAAAGACAATGAGCACTTCCTTTTCTCTTTCTTCCTTTCTTGGAAACTTTGTTGCCTCAGTTCCCCTTCCTCAGAAGCTTCATGAAAGTCTGAGAGGAAGAGAGCAATGAGAGTGAGAGAGAGAGGCATTAGAGAGTTGATTTGGTTAAAGAGAATAACTGGTGGGAAGGTGTAGCAGCCAAGACAGAAAGAGCTGACATTGGGGTGAAAGGAAACCAGAGATCAGGAAGGAGCGATTTTATCTTGAGTAGTGAAGGTCAGAAAGACGTCAAGTATCAACAATACCTTGGCTAATTGCCCCAATACCAAATGGAATAAACGGCCATTTGTGGACAGTTCTGAAGTGAGATAGCTTATTTTCAACCTGAGGGTTAATGTGTTTCGTATTGGCCTACTGGGGTACCAGGGCAGCTATGAGGCAGCAGTGGGGGAGGGGAGGACGTGTTCATGTGTGTGTGCGCGCATGCGCTGGAGTTGAAGATAGTAATTTATTATGATTGCTTTCCATGCTCGCCAAAATAGACTACTTCTGAGCAATCAGGTTATGCTCCTGCAGGACTTGAGGTGGCACGGGTAGGCATTATTTAATTCATCTGTGTGAAAGTGAGCAACAGGGAGATAAAGTGGGTATTAATCAGAGTGATATGAGCTTTGGGATGGCTGCATCTAAATCAATCCGAGGATCGTCTGGGAAATCAACTCCCTGTTTTCAGCTGGCTTATGCATTTTATTCTGGTGGGGGAGATATAGAGGCTTTTTTTCACTTACTTCTTCCCAGTTTGGTTCATCCTAATGAGCCCCAGAAAATTTATAAGTCAGGAAGAATTTGCTCTGACTGGAATTTCATTCCACAGTCTCTGAAGACTGATGACCAGCAAATGTTACTGGGGCCTTATCCGATAGCCCGAGGTTCTTTTGAGTTCATTCCAAGTACTAGCAAGGATTTCTCCTTACCTCCAGCATCAAGCTCTGTGACTCTGCCAGCCTGAGAGGTATAGTTCAGTCAATACAGGTGACTGCACACCTGGAACGGGATACAATGACGAACAAGAAGTGAAGTGCCAAGGGAATCTTGCAGTGGGCTAAATATACAGTACAGAGGTAAATTACATCTTGAACTTTCCCCTCAGTTTTTGGTTATGGAATACAAGAGATAGTCTCATTGGCTTTGAAAGAATGTTTTGAGGAAGATGTTTATTTTGGAACATAGCCAGGATGGAAGATTAAGAAGAGAAATGCTGTCCTTTGATCTTCAGCTTTAACCAGGGCAGTGTTCCCAAACCCTAGAAAGTGTGTATTTTCATGCATACATGGACTTCTGGTGTGAGAGATACTGAATTCAAAATTAACTGCTGCCGCCTTGGGTCATGCCCACTAGCAGTGCTTGACTGTAAGGTGAGCACCCAGATGACCCAGAATAGGCTTATATATTTTTTTGGAAGATCATTGAAATGAAATACACAAAATAATCATAGAAACTGAAGATTGCTGAGCACATATCCATGGATTTTTAGGAATCCATGAAAAGAAGCACTGGGCAAAAGGATTTGTAGTAGTTTGCAATTATTTTATGAATTCCCAAAAAAGAAAGATTATGTTTGAAAACTAATCTATTCCTCTGGGTGCAATACCTTTTGATTAGATCACCTGTTAAGATTGAGTTAGAGCTTTTGATTTGACTATGTCAGTAAGGTGTGACTCAGGTTGAAACCCCACCCCTTTGCTGGAGCTGATAGAAACAGAAATGCACATAGACAGACAGACACTAGAAGACACATAGAGGAGAGCACGTTGTCAGTTTTTGATCCTGCCATGTGATAGAAAGGAGAAAGCTCAAATAGCTAAAGCCCCAGGGGAGAGATGGACCATTTACCTGATAGATTACAGCTGACTTTGGAAGAGAGCCAAGACTGATATAGGAAGTCCTGAGAGACAAGCCCTGTGCCAGCCTGCAGCTGAGATCGGGAAGAAGCTGGGCCCACGGAGCCTCAGAGGGAAAGAAAGCCCAGAGGGGAAGGCTGAAAGTGGCAGAGATTGCTAACCATCCTTCTTCAACGCATGGCAGCTGGCTTTGGTGAGATACCTCTCATGGTAACTTGAGTTGGACTTCCCACGGCCTAGGGACTGTAAGCTTTTACCCCAAATAAATGCACTTAAAGAAAGCCAAGTGCTTTCTGGAGTTTTTCATCAGGATCCCCTTGGCAGACTAACAAGGATTCCTCTAAAATAAATCTTGGGGCATGTATGCTACTTGTCTGGAGTCATTAGGTAGGCAAATGTTTCCTTTTAGGTCTCCGGAGTACTATAAGCTGATGCCCCCATGTCTTTAATTCATATCCTGCCAGTGTCCCATTTTTTTCTATCCTCTTTTGGAGGATAGAAAGGGACCCAGAACAACTAATAGGCCATCTGCATAGCCTAAAAAATATAAGATGGTTTTGCTCAGGATTAATGAAAGGGCTAGAGTTTTAAGGTAAATTTACTTCATAGGATTCAAAGCGTTGAAACATGCTTTCAAACTAATGAAAATCAAAAGGCCAGAGGATACAAAGCACCTATTTATATAAACATGAAAATAATTCTCATCAAGGGAATAGTGCTAAAGACTAAATTATGACATTTGATTGCTAAATTCAGCATGATTTCCAGGATCACAAAGCACATCTTACCAGTTGTTTGTTCTTTTCAACTTTTCCGTCTTAGACATAAGTAAAGATGTATTTAGTCAGGATTTATTTTTGTAAATCTGCCTATTCTGAAAACACACAATTTTGCCAATGCAACCTCTCCAGCCAGTGATTTAATCCCAGTTGACTTGAATGTGATTGACTCAATGAGCTGTTGGAGATTATAATGTTCCTCAAAGCCCTGTTGAGTTCATCTTCCTCCAGTGTTTAAAAAAGAAATTAAGAGAGAGGGAGAGGGAGACAGAGAGAAAGAGAGAGGGGGAGAGAGAGGGAAAGAGAGAGAAAAATAAACATTTTTGATCTTTACCTTACCTGGGGAGGGGAAAGTAGAAGGGAACTGGAGACAGAGAGTCAAACTTACCTTTTGAGAAATGTAAGCAAACAGAGCTGCTGCAATTGCCTCTCTCAAAAAAATATTAGGCATGATTCCAAACATTGCAGTATTGCTGGTTTCTGTTGTGCAAAGGCTAAGAAAAGAGAAAGAAATACTTTTCTCAGAGTTGCTTTGCAGGTCTGCCTTCTCTGGGGCATTCTTTCTCTGGGGATCCTGATGCTCTTTCACATAGGCAGGTGGCAGTCCATGTTGGGTACGTGTTGGGGCAGAATTAGTACCAGTGGGCACCCAGAGGTGCTAGTCAGGCCAGATTCAGACCCAGGGGAAGGATGCAGAACACACTCAAGAATAAAGATGGGAGGCAGCAGGAAGGAGGGGTCTGTTAATGTCCCACAGCATCAGCATGGAATCCTGTTTGACAAAAATAAAGCATGAAAGCTGAAGCTGATTTTCTTCCTTCAGGCATTATTTCTACCACCAAATCCTGAGCTGTCAGTTTCTCTGCTGAGAGCATTTCCATTCCCTCCTGTCTGGGCTGCTGGCTTGTTTAGATAGCAAGTCCATTTCGAAGACAGGGCTTTGCATTATTCTTCGTTTTTCTTGGTTAATGAATAATATTAAAAACATTCATGGAAAAACAATAGTAATGCTTTTAGGCGCACCCCTAAAGCAGGACGTTAACAATATGTAGGCTTCATTGGTTGAGCTATTATTTTTTATAATATCCACAAACAACTGAATTCAATATGAGGGTCTCTTTTGTTTTACCCAGACTGTGGGGCTGTAAATGCCTTTCAGGGAATATCTATTCTACATTTAACTGAAAAAAAAAAAAAAAAAATCCACAGGTTCTCTTGAATTTAAATCTTTTGCATAGAAGTTGGAGCCACCCTTTTCTTTCTTAATCCGGGTCATGCAGATAGAACCTGGTTCTCATGCTGCATCACATATGACCAACTCCCATTTTTCCACTTGTGAAATAGTTACTTTGCAGAGTAACTGGGGCAAGTAGGAAAAGCCAGATTATCCTCCATTTGCTATAGGCTGCTCTCAGTCTCCGTTCTCCCTTCCATCATTGAAAAATATACAAGGAACATGCAAACTAACCTTAACATTAATTGAAGAAAAATTATGATCAGAAAGGCAAAGTCTTTACAAATAATAAAAATCATCCCTAAAGGTAAGTATTATCTAGGATTGGGATTACCTATGCCAGGATTGCTCTCCAATGGTGTAGAAAAGCATATAAGGATATTATATATAACATTGGAGTGTTTTACATTTCCTTCCTCAAAGACCTAAAAGTGAGTTGGTATAGATAAGCCAGGGCACACATTTTAATGATAGTTAACAAAATCTGTTGCACCCAGAGACATTTTGAATTTGGAATTATTATTGACTCCATTTACTTTCAATATGTTACTCCCATTCAATTAATTATCTTAGGAAAATAATTCAAAGTGAAGAGCTCTTAGGAATCTTTTCACATGCTGAATGAGAGAGTGAGAGTCAAGAAAGGATAAGACATGTTTTTATTAAGTGAAAGATTATCTCCCCATGATTTCATAGGATCAGAATTCTAGTAGGTGTTTAACTTTGTGACTTTGAGAAAGGTCACTTGGCCTTATTACCTTGTCATTCTTGTGCTCAAATACCTGCCATTTCCCATTGCCTTATGGGCTGGTTAAGCTAATGTGTCAACTCAGCCAGATAATTGTGCCTAGTTGTTTGGTCAAGCAAGCACTGGGCTAAATGTAATACAAGGACATTTATGGACTTTAATCTTCAGTGAGTTGATTGCATAGATGGCCTGATTACATCTACAATCAACCAAGCCGATTGACTTCATCCAATCACTTGAATGCCTTAAAAGGGGAAGTGATTTCAGCATTCAGAGCGAATTCCCAGCTCTGCTTTGGACAGGCCAATGTCTCCTGGGAACTCATCAAGGACATTCATCGGAGCGCCTGGTTTGCAGCCTGCCTGTGGAATTTGGGCGTGTATATCCCCATGGTGTGTGAGAAAATTTTATAAAGTCTCATACTATTTACAGACATCTCCTGTCGGTTCTGTTTCCCTAGAGAACACAGACTAATGCACCTTGGAATAAGATTAAACCTCTCTTTGGTAATCTAACCATTTCCTGCACTTGCCTCTCAGGACACCTGGTCCTTGTAGTCAGCATCTTAGCCTCAAGGATCACTCACCATTTTCTAAGCCTATCCTTTACTTTTCTTTCTTGAGGTGTTTTCTTTTTTTCTTTCTTCTTTTCCTCTTCATATTTTTCCTTCAGGTTTAGAATCATACTTTGCTCCATTTCCTGTGCTGAAATCCTATTTTAAAACCCACATGAAGTGTATCACAAAACACATGATCCATTTCCCTACTCATCATGAATCGTTTCCTCTTCTTCCCTCTTTTAGCACAGTGTTTCTCTATCCTGGCTGCCCTCTGGGATCACTGGGAAGTTTAGAAAATACCGATGCTTGGGTTTCACCTCCAGAGTTTTAAAATTTTATTTTCCTAGGGTGGACCTGAGCATAAGTATATTTTGAAAGCTTCCCTGGATGATTCTATCAGGACTGAAAATCACTGATAGCATGTTTTGTACCTTGTTGACAGCCTTATCCCAGTTAGGGTTGTACTGGCATGAATTGGGTACAGCTGTCTCCTCCCAGAGAAATCTTCAATCCTTTGATTCTACTGCCTTGAAATTAGAGCCTGTGTATCTGCCTCCAATGCTCAGAACACAGTAATTTACCTTTGGGTAAATTAATTGAATTATTTTCAGTTAATTACAAGGAACATCTAGACTTCAGATTTCACATGTGTGCAGAGAGCTAGTCTGTTCCAAAATATCCATAGGTCTTTTCACTGTTTTGGTGGTATGACTTCACTTGAAAATTTTACTCTTGTGACAACAATGTGTTAGATAACAAGGCAGGACCTTATCTTATGGATGTCATTATTACATGAACATGAGTTACCTGGCAATTGCAGGTTTTTAGCACTTCTGTTCAGTGACCTGACACCCCTTTTGGGAAGTGATAAAAGATGGGAAGGTAAATTTCAATTGTAGGGGGTGTTTATGGAAAGAACTGGGACCCTGACAGCAGAAGTCTTTATTTTTAGCGAGGTCCAGTTCAAGGTGGTGGCAGGCCTTTGTAGGAGAAGATGTGAGAAGAGAGAGGCCTTGAAGCTGAATTTATCATCTCGCCCATAGGAAAGTTGTGCAGATGACTTTTTTATTTTTTAAAAATATTTTAAATATTTTTTATTTTTTAAAGATACTTAGATTATACAAATGTCACATAAGAAATATAGGGGATTCCCATATGTCCCGCTCCCCACACCTCCCACATTTTCCCACATTAACAACATCCTTCATTAGTGTGGTACATTTGCTGCAAATGATGAACACATTTCTATTCCTAAGTGCTAGCATTTAGGCCCTTAAACTCCTTATCTATCTACTCTCCTTTGGCGAATGGACTCAGTCTCGTGATTTGAAATATCATCTATAGATAACTCCAAAGTGTGTATTTCTAGTCTTACCTTTACCTTGAAATCCTGATTGTATACCAGTCTTCACTTAGTTAATTAATATGAACATAGCATGCATACTTCATGTGGTTCCTCTAGAAAGCAGAGATTGAGATAAGGGTTAAGATGCTTCTAGTGTAGTTTGAAAGGGCAAGTCCCAGCTGTGGAGGTGAGGCTAATGGGGAAGTAAGGCGAGGGAAGATGCAGTGCTGTGGATGAGATGCACTGTTGCCTTGGCCCTTGCTGCGTACTAAGCTGTGAAGGAACATAAAGGTCTCTCATAGGCTTGTTTACTTGGCATGTAAGTCTCCCAAAGGGTTACAAGTAATAGCTATACCTTGAGAGTAAATAGTCTAAATGAGAGAGATAGGAAGGGATATTTATTTGTCTGTCTCCCTCCCATCTCTACTTTTCATTAGTTGAGGTTTGCCCCATCGAGAACTAACTCGTCTGTACTTCTAGATTTCCCATGGCCTCTGTTAGGCAATTTGAGAAGACAGGTTCTGTCTTAGTTTGTCGGGGCTACTGTGAAAGGAACAAGACTTTACTATCTCATAATTTTGAAGCATTGGCAGGGCTTGTTTTATCCCGCAGACAGTAGCATTCCAGCAATGCTCTGTCAGAATGTGATCTCTTTCTCTTTGTATCCATCCCTCTGATTTCCCCTGACTCTGGCTTCTGTGTCAAATTTCCTTTGCTTAAAAGGGTTCCATTCATATGGATTAAGGAGTACCCTGGTTCAATCTGACCTCATCTAAATAGGATCTTCCATGATCCTATTCACAAACAAGTCCACACCTTAACTAATAAAAAACATCTTCATAGGTCCTGTTTGCAAATGGGTTTGCATCTAGAGAAGCTCTGGCTAAGATGCACATGTCTTTTGTGGCATGCCTGATTTAATCCCCGATAGATTCCATGACACTTAGTGAGGACTTTCTTTTTTATTTTTCCAAATTCTACTCAATTTATTCATTTTTTAAAAAATATTACATTCAAAAAATATGAGGTCCCCATTCACCCCCACTGCCCCCACCCCACCACTCCCCCCACAGTAACACTCTCCCCCATCATCATGTCACATCCATTGCATCTGGTGAGTACATCTCTGGGCATCGCTGCACCCCATGGCCTGTGATCCACTCATCTAAGCTCGAAAGTGGAGGGGCTACCCTGCACAGATGGGTACCACCCTCTAGAAAGAAAGAAGTAGGCAGCGGAGGGAACCTGAGCAGGCTTGCAAGATTTATGTTCCCATACGCTGTCCAAAACAGAGCTCTGATTTCTTTCCCTTTCACTAATTGGTGTCCCTGTTCCCTCTTTGCCCCTTTAGACAATTCTCCAAATAGCAGCCAGGATGATGTCTAAAAGAATAGAAATATCTAGGTCGTGCACATATTCACCTGCACAAACCTTCCAATGGTTTCCCGTCATGCGTAGGATGAAATCTAAAGTCCTCCTCATGACCTAAGAAACATATGTGAAAAGGACACTCTGGCTTCACCTCTTGTATTCCTCGTTCTCATTATTCTGCTCCAGCCACTTACTTCACACCCTTTGCTGTGCCTCAGATGCACCAAGCCTGTTCCCATCTTAATGTCTTGGACCTGTTGTTCCCACTGCCTGGAACCCTTGCTCCAGATTTTTCCATAGCTTGTTTGCTCCCTTTGCTTATTCCTTTGTCTAGTTCAGATTAGCTCTTCAGTGAGGCCTTTCCTGACTTTTTCAGGGAAAGTAGAATCCATTTTCTTCCCTTTCCTTTACTCTGCTTTGTTTTCTTCTAAGCATGTATATACCAGACATTCTAGTATGTGTGTGTCTGTTTTGTTTGGTTTGGTTTTTCAATTGTCTATCTCCTCACTACAAAGTTAACTCCATAGGATCTGGGACTTTTTTCTTGTTGCCGTTTCTTTCCTTAGTAACCAGAATAATGCCTGGAACATAGTAAACATCCAGCATTTATTGAGTGAATTAATTCTGGAATATGAAGTTTTCATGCCAAGGGATGGAGAAAGGGGGAGAGGAAATGGCATTTACTATTTTTCAGTCAGTGTCTCCAGATAACTTTTTTTCCCCTTCCCTTTTCTTCTTCCTTTCATATTACAAAGAGATCTACTCACCCTAAACAGAATGTTCCATTATCCAGAAACCAATGATACAGTGTCAACAACATGCTTGAAGTGTCAATTTTCTCCCAATTTTTCATTAAGCAACCTCGTATGTCACTAGCTTCCTGTCTGCAAAGGTGGGTGACAGAATTTAGCTTGAATAAAGTGTAGGAGGGACTGTTACTGAGGGTGCCTGGGCAGTCCCATTGCTGGGTCATGGTGGGATGCTTCTGGGTTGTGTTAGGGATCTAAACCAGAGCTCCTAGCATGCCCACAGGTCCTGGAGAAAGAGACACACGCGAGAGGCCCAGCCCGAGCTTTCACAGGCAGCTCCTCTTTCGGTGGCTGTGGAGTGAGGAACACAGCATTCTATAGGGTGATGAGAAGAAAACATTCTAATAAGGACTCATATTTGCAACATCTGTTTCTCAGAATGATGAGGGCTTCTTTCATTTTACAAATGATTGCAGCATGTCTCTAAGTACACGCCACAGTAATTGATAGACTCAAAGGGTTAAGTTGAAATGAATCCTTATTAGGCTCAGGAAACATCATCTCTTTGAGCAAACCGATGTAGAGGAAAACAGTGTAATGGTTTCTCTTTCTTAGAAAGATCGAAAGAATGTCTTTTTTTTTTTTAAGGTGTTGTAGTGAGTTAAGGATTTTAATATTCCTATTAACCTTTCTTTATCCAGCTATCTATGCTTAATTAATTCTTACAACTTCTCAAAAGTAAAACAACCTTATTCAAAGAATTTTACAAGGATAAAAATGGAATTTTAAAGATACCAACCAAACCCCACTGTTACTGGGAACTTTTTCCCAAGATAGCACTTAATAGAAATGATAGTACTTTTATTCATGGTATTTCTCAGTGGAAACATGTGGGAGATTAGCTGCTCTTAATTGTATTGCACAAATGATGAATTTGGAGGCTCCTAAAGACTAGTTTCTCAATTCTTCTACATCTCTTGGCACCTCCTATCGTATTTTCAAGAAGTGCTTAATAGATATATCTTGAAAAACAGCATGATAAAATGTAGACACAATGGTAAAATAAGAAATGTGACTCAGATTTCAAAACACGTGGATCCCCCTTTGCCAACAAATTTCATTCTCTTTTAAATATCAAAAGAAAACCCCTCTAACGGAAAGGGAAATGATGGAATGCTTACTTTAGAATCTATGCGAACTTAAGTACAATCTAAATGGGCTCTTTGTCAAGCCTAATTCCTCTTTGTACAGCTCTAAGCAGTAAACAGAACACTTTGGCATACATTATCTAATTTGATTCTCAAAATAATCTCTTCTGAATTGAATCCTCAAAGCCTTCTCAAACCCAGAAAAAGTTTCAGAATATTTCATTGCCACCTGGAGACTGATGCTATTCTAGAACTCAGAGATAAAATGCACCTTGAGAAGGAGCCAGCTGTATGGCCATCAGGACTTTTCCGCCAGATATCAGTCTGGGGTGCTGTGTTTGCTAAGGCTAACATATGGATATGTTCAAATGCAGTACTGTGTTATGTTATGTTAGTCAGGATAGGATAAATTATACAAAGAGACCCTCCCTATAGATCAGTGGCTTAACTCAAGGAAAGTTTGTTTCTTGCTAACACAAGACAATTGCAAATCTAGGCAACTTTCTGGGGTGACTCAGCAGTGCAGAAAGATGAATATATACATACCATCCTGCAACTGCACCCTGGAAACACACTTCTCCTCGGTCACTAAAGCAGGGTGGGGACTGTGGAGCAGTTACCAGGGGCAATTACGTGCTTTGCCTGGAAGTGTCACACATCATTTCTGCTTACCTAGCCATGGAAGTATTTTCAGGAAGGAGATATGGTTGACAGATACGGGTGACATTTATAGATTTCTATGCTTGAGGTTTTTCTTTTATCAACAAAGAAATATTAAGTTTTTGGTTTTAACCTGGAGTGGACTTAACCAAACCAGTCCAGACCTATGGTCTCCCACCAAATGTCGTTCCAGCCGTTTCTCCATGATGGCAGAGATAAGCTCCTTTTTGGAACACTTATGTTGGTGCCAAAATTTTCTCTCTTGTCAGGCTGTGGTGGGCTCAACAAGATGCCAAAACCACCCAGTCCAGTGAATTCAATGGAGGAAGGAAATTGGCCCAGTAGTTTTGATAGTGTGTAGTATAAATAACTGCTTGATTATGTCCAATATTCATTTTCCAGTGCATCAGTGAACTAGAATGTTATCATAGCTAGAAAGTTGTATTAAAAAATAAATAAAGACAAAAAAAAAAAAAAAAAGAAAGTTGTTACACAGATTAGGAAGAAGCAGGAAAGCAAACACTGAGTGTCATAGATGGGCCCCTCATAAGTTATGACTTTGTGCCTAGAATGAAATTGCTGTCTCCTGCAAATGTGGTTTTGGTTTCTTCCACATTGCTCTTGCACCAGCTAGTAAACCTGCTTTAATAAATTTTGATCATTAAAGGGGAGTGTGTGTGTCTGTACTTGAAAATGAACTTCCTTGCTTGCCGTGGTCCAAAATACAGTGATGAGATTTTAAACTTGATGCTCTTCATTGTGAGTAAGATATGCATAAGAATCACCAGAATAGCTTGTAAAATTCCAATTCTAGGTCTCCACCCTCAAATATTTTGAATCAGTTTTGTGGATCCTAAGAAATCATATTTTAAAACATGAATCTTGTTAATCCTGCTGCTTGCTAGCCTACAGGCCACTTTTTGAGAGACACTGAAATAGAACATAAATTGACTGGGAAATGGTCAGAATTTTGTTGTGAATTCTGAGCAGCCCCCCGAAACATCCGTGCTGTGGTGTGATTTGTTCAATATCCTATACAAAGGGCTTGGAAAACAGTCTGCCTAGTAAACTCACAATAGGCTTTCCAAGATTTGACTGCTAGAGACTGCTGTAAATTTTCTAAATAATCTGTACAACGATTTTAGGCATTTTTTCTGGTTAATATTGAGGGTTTTCCACCCACTCCATTTACTGGTGCCCTTTTAGGATTGCAGAAAAGAATGGCTGGCCCTCGATGAGGACAATGGAAAGCAAGTTGAATGAATCCCAGAATGGCATATTTTACTTGAAAAACATGCATTATGCGCTTTTCCAAGTAAACTGCACAGAAAAATGTAAATGAAGCATAAAGCTCTTATGAATTAGGCCCTAAGCGTTTTTCTTTTTAGCATATAAACTGCCACTAAGGATGTGATAGGAATGCATTTTCTACTATTTTTCAAACTGTAATTACGTTTCCCTAGTAAAACTCAAATACTTGATATGGTCCTGTTGCAACTGTACCAGACAGGTAATAATTGGAAAATTTAGAGCAGAGCTTTATCTTTTAAATGCTAAAAGGTAGGGCTATTCACCACATACAGAAGAGTTAGCATTAAATATAAAAACAGTGAACCTTGTTGTTCTCTATGATGTTAATTTTGCATCTAGAAATGGTTCCAAAGCTGTTGTACCCTTTTAAATATATAAGAATAAAAGTCAATACTTCCCCCCTCCCCATCTGAAGCAGCCTATAATCTCCATATAGCATACAATAGTTCTATTTTTTCACACTTACTGTATTTCAGGTTGGAATATGATGCATTTAATTCTCAGAGCAGTAAATTAACTTATTTAAGTAGCAATGGAATAAAATGGAAACATAAAAGAGGAAAATTCTCTGGAGAGCCCTGTTCAATTGTATATTCAAAGACCATCAGGAAAGGGTACACAATAAAACTCATAGAGAATTAAAAAGATTTGAGCAGTGCTCTTCCCATCCATCACTACAGTAGACTTTGTTAGCCAAAGTGTTAAAAATATATATATATATCCAGCAATTCTAAGACTTATGCTAAAATAAAGATGGGTGAATCTATACAAGTAACAATGAAAAGCTCCTTAAAACTTCTATGTGAAATGATAATACTTTTGGGGGACAATGCAAGTTAGATATCTTCCACATGAGTCCATCATATGCAATTTCTATGGGGAAACCATAGATTCACAACTAAGGGCAAAGCCTATCATTGTATGGAGTATGATCTTACATTGTAAGATGCTTACAAGAGCAAAAGCTCTGAAATAATTTCTGATAAGATCTCTGGTGAAATCGTTGGGCTGACTTTGCCTCTCTAGCTGGGAAAATTTCATTTCCTAGTGTGTGGGAAACCATATTCCATGGCCCTTTGATGATTACTCATCTGTTGTTGAATTTTTTAATGAGTTCCATCCAGACCTGATGCATCTTGTTTTTGTGTCTATCCAAAGAAATATCACTTATTTCCACATGCTACTTTTTACGTCTCATTACTGTGCACATTTGATTACAGGGGTCTTGCTGCATCACAACTTTGCAACCCTGAATGAAAGTCACGATTTCTAAAGGCATTTATCAATTCTGGATGCATAAATAAAACAGTAAAACTAAACGAAAAAGAATAAAGCAAAACAACAAAAACAACAAATAGACACACATACAAAAAAACCCAGTAAAACTAAAAATAATATAACTATTTAACCCCCAACCTAGAGATTGCATTCAGCATCCTCCAGCAAGTCAGACTGGAAATGGTCTCCTACAGCAGAAACATGTAACTTCTGACCACTGGGGAAGCAACAGTGCATAAGGACCAAAAACTCAAGCTTTGCAGTCAGGCACATTTCAAATCACCATTCTAACATTTACTAGCAGTACTGACCTTGGGCTCAAGGTATTTGAGCTCAGTTTTCCCTGTGTGTAAAATGAGTAAAACAATAGTTATAATACTTAGGGTAAGCTAACTTTTGTATCAGACTCCCAAATGTATAATGATTCAAACACAATAGAAATTTAAAAAAATTTTTTTTTGTTTATTAATGGTACTTGTTGTGAAATTCTGTGGTATGCCTATCCTCCAGGCAGGCTTTCAGAAACTCAGGCTATCAGAAGGTCCTGCATTTTGAAATGGGGCTCATGTTCCTTATAAAAACAGTATCACAAAAGGTGTTTTTTATCCCAGGCTTGGGAATCTATTTAACCCAATGTCACAGAGATAGTTCCTAGCAGAGCCAGAAATGGAAACAGATACTTCTTTTAATATTTGTATGGCATTCTTTACAATGAGTCTCACCAATACAAAAGGACTATTAGGCTAGCCACTAGGTAGTGGAAACAATGTTTTATTTTATTTTATTTTCTCTCTCTTTCCTTCTCCTCTTCCTTCTCCTCTCCAGTCTTCTCCTTGAGAATGTAGGTTTCAAGTTCTAATTCCTCATTTACATATGATTTTTCAGAATGTCACTCATTTGCAAGTTGGAATAGTATTACATGTATATCTATTTTTAGCATATTTTAGTATCAAATTATATTTTATTTGTGTAAATATTTATATTTGTTTAGGTTCCCAGAACATAAAATAATTGCATATTGGAGTTGTAGCCTTAGAAATATGTCAAATAACAGGGAAATTTAGCCTGGGTTTGAAATTTTGTCATGGTTAATTTATCAACGAATAATTAAGAGATCATTAGTTGGTCAACAAATATGGATTGAATGTCTATCAGATAAGCATGAAGAAGAAAGACTTCATCAGGTTCTATTGAGTTTACATTGGCACAAGTCCTTTCTTCTGAGACCAAACTAAGATTACCCAGAGACAGTCGTTACAAGTCTTAAAAACCTTGTTGGAATACCACATAAATGCTATTGGGAAGAGAGAGAGAGTTAAATTTAGGTCTTAAGAGTTAAGGAACTACTTTTCACATTTAAATTCAACAGTTAACTATTCAGGGGCATGCAAAATGCTTGGCATCACACACCTTTTGAGTTAGTGTGGTGCATTTTAAAGAACAGGATATATAAAGAAGTCACTGCTTTCAGTCTTAGCTCTGCCATTTGCAGTCTCTAACCTTGGGCAATTTGCTTTGATTCTTGGATGCTCATATCCTCCTTGCTACTGATTGGATGAGATGTTGTCTATAGTCCCTTCTTGTAAAATTCTTATTTATTGTTGCATTTCAAGGCTGTTTTAAGGACTCAGAACTTCCTTTATAAAATTTCTGAACTACCTCATTACCTTCACCACAAGCAGGATATTTAAAAGCATAGTTTTTGTCACATGATCTGATCCAATCTGCCTTCTTTCACCCCATTAGTGCTCCTGTTGTAGGGAGGGGGCAGGAAGAGGACAATATCTGCTTGTTGACTTGAGGAATAGTTGAAGGAATATGAAATGTTTAACCTGGGCTAGCGTGGCCAAGGAAGAAATAAAAGTCAGCATGGAGTATTTGAAGGAGCATCATCAATCAAAGGCACTCTTGGATACAAAGAAGAATGGAACATACTTCCTGCCCTCAAGAAGTTCAATTTGGTGGAGGACATAGACAAGCACATGAGAAACACTATAGAGAGTTTTACTCTCCAGGCATGAAGGTTTGGATATTAGAGACAAAATGGGAGTACAAAGAAGAGAGTATGTTTTTGTGTTTTCTCAGAGAGTAGAAAGTAATATATGATTAAATGTTATAGTGGACAGCTTTTGTCTTACTCTAAGAAAGGGCTTTCTAATAATTAGAGCAACCCACCATTGGATGGCATACCTCTGGAAGTAGAGGGGCTCTTCTGCTTTGCTGTAATCAAAAAGAGGCTGGACACATCTATTGAACACCTGCACCAGGTGGGCAGTTGGATAAGGTGACCTTTAGCTTACCTTTCACCACTAAGACTTTGTGAGACACTTCTCAACTGAACAAAGAGGTCCCTTTCATTGGATTCATCCTGTAGAGAGCCTCTGGGAAGATTTCATGTTCAAATGAGAAAAAAATCCAAATGATAATGCTCTAATGAAAGAGAACTATTATTTCTATTACCCATTCTCATTAAATAGCTCTTATTGTTTGTAGATAGCAGAGACGATCCCAAACCAGGCTAATGAATACAAAAAAAAAAAAATCCAAGGAAACCTCATTCCTTAGCAAATAGTGGACCTCTGGACATCTGAAATGAGGGATGCTGGAATGCAGCTTGCACAGACAGGGGCTGTAATAGGATTTACTCCAAAATGCCCAACTAAGATTTCCTTTGAGCCTGTTGCCTTTAAGCTGCATGACTCACCAGCAAATACACAAAACAAAAATGTGATCACTGTGGATTCTGCTGCCTTTGCTGGTAACATGCTGGCAATGATTGTAACAGGCCTTGCCAAGCTCACATTGACCCTCTGAGTCACACTGGTTCCTATGGAGATTAACACCATCAACAGTGGGGACAACAAGCCCCGAAGTGTGATTGGTGTTAGACAGGGAGGAGAAAAATGGCAGTATGATTCTCTAGAAATGCAGCAATTGGAATGAAAAAGGAGCATGGGGTAGCATAGCTCAGGAGAGAAAATGACCTGAAATGGTATAGCACCCTACTTCTCCAGCTCTTCTTGCAAAATGGCTTGGGAAAAAGTGTGGCTCCTGGTAGAAGGGCTACAATCAACTTTCATTTATCTGGCTACTTCTGGCAAGTTCTTTCATCCTAGATAGCTCATTTCTTCAAAGGAGGGTGGCTAAGGCAACCTCATTACAGACGGAGTAGTTCTGACTCTAGAAACAAAAGTCTGATTAACATGCAGGGATTAAGGGGGAGGAGGGACACAGATTACTTAGCTATATCTTGGTAGGCCTTAATTTTCTTTCTGGGTAAAACAGTTGTAACTTTTATTCAAATAAAATCATGGTTTCAACTTCACAATTTATGAGGCGAGTTCATGTATTTTAGCTAAGCAGTCAGGGTTCTGAGAGTTACAATCCGGCTTTTTCCTGAAGTTGTGTGGGAATGTGTGCCTTTCCAATCTTCCCTGCTCTTTGCAGCCAGTTCTACCTGTGTACTCTTCAGCAGGCGACAGCAGCCTTGTGTACAGGCTTATCCTTTTGATGCCTGACTCCTTAACTTCTTTCCCATAAAGAAAGGGGGAAAAATTGGAGACATACACATTTTCCAAATTCAATATATGTGAAACAGCCCCAGTGCACAAGGACTAGGGTGAATCATACTGTTTCCTGTCTCTGTTATATCAGCATTTATGGAAAATGCCTAATAGTTGTTGAGAGATCAAACAGATATAAGAAGAATCACTGGTTCCTGGCAAAATCAGATTAAATTGCATCAAAAGTAACTGAACTAACAACTGCCACCCTGGGAGAGAAAGAAGATAATGGCTTTCGAAAGAATGACAAAGCATTTTGTAGAAAATTGGAATGAAAAAGATATTTTGAGATGGAAAACATGCCATCATTCTTTCAAATGTTAGTTGTAGATGACTGTTCCATGAAGGAGGAGCTGTGACTTGGTACGGAGGGAAAGGCATGCCCTGGGCTGTGCATGGCCATAGTTTCAGCTGTACTGTTGACCTTAAGTGATGTCTTGGAGGAGACTCCTAAAGTTAATGGACCTCAGTTTACTCAACTGTAAAATAGTGATTTGTACCCATTTAACCTCAAGGCACTGAACACAGTGCCTGGCACAGAGTGAAAACTCAATAAAAGGTAGCGAAGAAGATGATGACGATGATGATGACAACGATGATGATATAATGACATGTCATCTTGGTACGATATGATCCGCAAAGGATTTCCAACTTCGTTCCAAATTCTGTGAGTCTGAAAAGGGAGCTTTATTTGTTATAAAAATAATTTTTAAGAAGTTGTTTTTGTAAATGTTCTGCCTCATAGAAAGCTCAATATTTCTCTGCTTGAGGAGCAATTTGAAATCAGACTCTTATGCTAGAAGATTATGCTTGTCAAAGTCTTATGTCCCCTGACCTTTACAACAATCCAGTCTCACTGTGCTACACTGTTTACATGAGAGAAGCAGCCTCGCAAATGATTAAGAGCTCAAGATCACGGTTATATTCCGGCTTTTCCACCTATCAGCCCTGTGACTTCGGCAAGTTACTGAACTCTCTGAGCTTCATTCCTCACCTGTAAAATGGAATAACAAAAGTGCCTATCTCATAGGGTGCTGTGAGGATGTAATATGTTAATACACGCAAAATACATAGACCAGTGCCTGGCAGAGAGCATATGTTTAATAATTATTCCATTGTAGTGTATTTCTTACTGAGAGACTACACTTAGGAAGGTATTGCATTTCAATCCTTTTCGCTTATATATTGTGTTGTGAAACTTAGTAAAGAATAGCTTCTAATGACAGTGTTTTTGTGTTTGTTAGGTCAGCTTTGCGTTTTGTTCTCAAGTTTCACTTGCAGTTGTGTGTGTGTGTGTGCGCGCGCGCGCACAGCCTGTCACGAAGGCTGACGGCATGCATCTGCCCACACGATGGCGCAGTGCTCCCGCAGTTCGAAAGTCAAGCTACCTGAGGGAGGCCGGGAATTTTGATCAACATCCGAAGAATCACCTCATCTCTCCCTGCAGAGAGCACAGAGCACAGAGCACAAAACTTCGTGTTCTGTCAAGTACATGTTGCTAGTTCTTGCTTTTGATTTCCTAGGAACTACATAAAACCTAAAGCCATTTTAGCTTTTAATTTTCTCCCCAATATTTTATTCCAGTCTAAATTTGCCCTTTCCAGGTGATATTTTGTTTATTGCTGAACGACAGCATTTGTGTGAAAAGTGAGAAAGCGATTTGTACTATCTTCTGCCTCCCTAGACTACCTACTGAAAACAAATTCAGCAGACACTACTTAAAAAAAAAACCACAAAAAACCAAAACAACAACAACAACAACAAACAAAATGAACAAACAGAAAACCCCAAGAGCTTGCTTAATTTTCTGGATATAGAGTGTGGGGGAGACTGTCCCAGATTAAAATATCAAATAGATGAATTTTGCTTTTAGCTTTCCCTGCACCTTCACTTTCTGCCTCTGCCTTTTCCATATGACCTTTAGGCACCAGACGGGCCCACCCTGCCCCAGGCCCCTCCCAATGACCTTGCTTGATTCCTACCCTCCTATGCAGGCCACTTACCTGCTTCTTCATCAGTGCTTGATTGTTCTGAAGCTCATCCGCTCTGATCCTTCTAATTTACTGAAACTCATCTGTCAGAAGAACCCAGTCTAACGGATTATTGTGGAGAAATACTAGCCTGACAAAGCAACACATTCCGTTTTTATTCAAAGTACTGATATACCCAGAGATTGAAGGATGGGTGTTCTGTGCAAAGATTCTCATCTGTAAATGTTTTTCATGGTCTATGATATTTTTTTGCAAGATATTCCTGTTTTAGAAAAATCACAGCCATGTATAGATACTCATCACAGGTCTAGCATCGTTTCCCTCTCTGCCACATCTCTTACGAAAGCCTTCACAGAGAGCAGCAGCCTTCTCAGATTGGATCCAATTGCACGTCGGATAGAGAGGCAGAGCTCAGATTCCTGGTAACAGCTGGTCTTGGCTCCGTCCTTATAAAAAGACCTAGATGGCATCACTCACGCTCTTTCCCTCCTGTGCCATCTGAAATCCATGCCCTGAGCCTGCTGGTAGCTCTCTAGATCTTTTTATCCCAAATTTGGCCCAACCATCTTTCATCTGTGACTTTGGAATGTTCTGTTGTATTACCCCATGATCCAAGTTGGAGTTGGGAACTGTTTCACTAGCATACCGGTTTCCACAATAAAGAATCTTTTTTTGCCCCCAAAGACTTGAACAACACACCACCAACACACACAAATTGCCAATTTATCATTTTGAAGACTGTGTCAAAGTCAATTAAGGGTATCTTATGTTTCCCTCCTGTAGCAGAGCAGAATCACTTTTATTTGCCCACTTCTGCACTTGCAACTCTCCAATCCTTCTTCCCAAACTGTCACAACGCTCTGCTAAAAACATAAATTAGGTAATTTCACTCATCTGCTCAAAATTCTTCATAGACTCCCCTTTCTCTTTTCCTAACTTCTTGTATTTCCTTACATCAAAGTACTAAGAATGATTTATAATTCTGTCACTTAGCTATTTGTTTGTTTTCTGTCTTCCCTCCTAGAATGGAGACACTGATTATAGGAAATTAGGGGATCTCATTCGCCATTGTATACTCACGAGCTAGTTACACCTTGGAGTCATTCAGGAAAAATTGTGGAATGAATGTTCTTTTACCTACCCATCACTATTCAAAACTCAAAACATCCCAAGTCCTAGTCAAAGAAAATTAAAGTGATGATAATGTGGAAAAAAACCCAGTGATGTTGTACACACTATTCCTTGAATTTTGAATGGGTGACAGTATTATCTCAATTCTATAAATAAGAAAACTGAATCTCAATGAGGTGACGAGCTTGGCCCTGAGGCACACAGTGCTGGGAGACAACCCACATGTCTTTGGTTTCAGAGCCTCTACTTTTTCTATCATTTCAGGCATTGTCTTTAGCATACAGTCCTGATATTTTCCCCTGACCCTGAAGATGCTATTATTGTTTACAAACACAGGGAACAATGAACACTTAGATAAACAAAATAAAATTTTTACTTGACTATCCCCTTTCCTGACACTAGACATAGACATATTGGTTAGAAAATCTTTATTTTTCATTAATAAAGCATTCACGGTGCCCTCAAAAATTTTCAAATTCTAAAACATCTTGTTGTCTGGGCCAGTGGTAAGCCCAAGGATCCAGAGGGAAGGGCAATTCTTTGTATAACTTATAGTTTCTCTCTCAAGAGCTTCCATTTCATTTGGGTTCTGGAAATAGAGAAGGCTGAGCATGAGAAACCTGAAAACGTTTTTGTTTTTTTTTAATGGGATTCACAGATGCAAAAGCAGCCCTGTTTTGATGTCCTGTGAACCTGTGAAAGGAGTATAATTACCCATATTGGGGTGATAGAGTCTTCCTTACTTTTTTGACTTCAGTGATGCTTTCCAGAGGAGCAGCAATGCTACTTGGTGGGAAACTGGTGCCAGAGCGAGATGCCATGGTGCCCGGTATGCCTGGCAGCACACAGCAGAAAGGCCAGTGCCCAGCAAAGGTGGCACACCTGGTAGACATGGAAGCAGCCAGCAGAGCTAGCAGTCATGCCCTAGGGACCCAGGACGAGCAGAAGAGGCAGTGATGTGTGGCAGATGCTAAGAGGTATCTGATGGGCGGCGGACTTGGCCCAGTGGTTAGGGCATCCGTCTACCAATTGGGAGGTCCGCGGTTCAAACCCCGGGCCTCCTTAACCCGTGTGGAGCTGGCCCGTGCGCAGTGCTGATGCATGAAAGGAGTGCCTTGCCACGCTAGGAGTGCCCTGCCATGCAGGGATGTACCCGTGTAGGGGAGCCCCACGCGCAAGGAGTGCGCCCCGGAAGGAGAGCCGCCCAGCGCGAAAGAAAGTGCAGCCTGCCCAGGGGTGGTGCCGCACACACGGAGAGCTGACACAACAAGATGACACAATAAAAAGAAACACAGATTCCCGTGCCGCTGATAACAGAAGCAAACAAAGATGTGCAGCTAATAGACACAGAGAACAGACAACCAGGGTGGGGCGGGGGGAGGGGAGAGAAATAAATAAATAAATCTTTAAAAAAAAAAAGAGGTATCTGATGATGGACTTTGTGCATGAGCCATGTGAGACACCCTTGGAGACCTACAGAGATAAATGAAGTGATTTTATAGGGAGCTGGGTTCTGTGTTACCTGATGAGAGCAGGATGATTAGTGACACAATTTGCATCCGTGAGCTAGTTTACTGCTTGTGTTAGGGAATGAACAATATTCCTACCTTATAGGATAGTTAGGAGAACTGAATGAGACAGCATATATGAAATTCCTAGCTCAGTGCCTGGCACACAGTAAGTGCTCAAAAAGGTTCATCTCCTTCCCTTTCCCTTATGCTATTCTCTTAGAAATACAGACTGCTGCATAGCACTGTCTTATTGCAGTCTTCCTACCTAAAAGGTACTTTTTAGGAATGCTGTAACAATTTGAATATCTAATTAAGAACATTAAAATAGAAGTCTACATGGATTTTTTTTACCATGGAATGTGATCAGTAATAATACTGATACCCAATGTTTATACCAAGGACTGTTCTAAGTACTTTATATGTATAAATGCATTTAATCCCACAAGGTACATACTTTTTTAATCTCTATTTTATAGATGAGGAACAAAGGTCTTAAGAGGTTAGGAAATTTGTCTACAGTTCCACAGTGAGCAAGTGGCAAAGACAGAATTTATATCCAGGGAGTTGTGTTCTGGGACCATGTGCTTAATATTTAACTAGTGCTTACTGTGCTTGTTGCTAGTATATTCAAGTAATCGAGAGCTCTCTGTGGGCAAGTCATTGTGCTGGGTGCTGTGAGCTGCATTGCACAACCTCAGGAAGCATCACCCATCATAGTTGTAAATGCAGTGCGCAGCCTGGACAGCTGTACATAGCAGTACTCCAAAGATGTGATCTCTTCCTGGAAATATGATAGTCTGTGTAAGTACTGTTATAGTGAACAAAGAATGCTACAGAGCAGAGAGGACTGAGAAATTAAGTGTGAGTCCTTTATCCACCAAAAAGGCACAGAGTTATCAGATAAATTTGTAGATAAATAGTTTTATACGCATAGATTTCCCTTAATGGGGACCAGTGGGAGTCATGTCTCTAAGACATCATTGTCTGGAAACATTGCTTTCCTGGGCAATGGGTATTTTTTTTTATCTTATGGAGAGTGTATCTCTTGTAATTGACTGTTACCTTTTTGTTTGGATGCTTAGAAGGTCAGAACTAGATTGGGGTTCCAATTTTTGGAACTGTGTCCAATCCCATGGCATATATTTCAATGAGCTAATTTTCTTTCTTTTTTTTTTTTAATTTTTTATTTCTCCCCCCTCCCCACCCCAGTTGTCTGCTCTCTGTGTCCATTCGCTATGTGTTCTTCTGTGACCACTTCTATCCTTATCAGCGGCACCAGGAATCTGTTTCTTTTTGTTGCATCATCTTGTTGTGTCAGCTCTCTGTGTGTGCAGTGCCATTCTTGGGCAGGCTGCAGTTTCTTTCGTGCTGGTTGGCTCTCCTTACGGGGCGCTCTCCTTGTGCTTGGGGCTCCCCTACACGGGGGACACCCCTGTATGGCAGGGCACTCCTTGTGTGCATCAGCACTGCGCATGGGCCAGCTCCACACAGGTCAAGGAGGCCTGGGGTTTGAACTGCGAATCTCCCATGTGGCAGGTGGATGCCCTATCCATTGGGCCAAGTCCACTTCCCCTAATTTTCTATCTTTTACCTTTCCTGCGATTTCTTTGATCTATTTACATTTTTTATCCAAGTATATAAAAATGCTGGTTGACTCAAATCCTTTAGGGGTGTGTTGGAGAGAGTGGCTTTGGAGTTATACCTCCTTAGAGGGGCATCGAGCAGGCCCCACATGTGCAGTCCTATTTCCTGTACAGAATGACCAGGTACAACAATTTGTGTCCCAATTAATATCTGGTAAATGTTTCTAGGCTGTTTCTGCAGCAAGAATACTTTTCAGCTGCTTGAAGGGAAATGTTGCTGTTCTTGTAGTTGATTGATTGATTGTATGATGACAGTCCAGCTGCAAAGACCATCATCTTGACACATTTAATATTACATTTGGTCCACTGGGGCTGGCTTGATTTTGATAAACACTGAGCTGAAAGGGAAGTGTTTTACCTCTTGATAAGGAAGCCATGGAAGTTTATTGAAACAAGAAAGCATGTGGTCCTGCTGGAGTAAACATCAAGAGAATGGTGTAGAATTCCCCCAGCTCTGTCTGTTCCCTTTATGTGCCACGATGTACCACATTTAACATCTGCCAGAGTTGAGACTTGGTATCTGTTTCCTTGGGAGAGAAAAGGAAAAATGTGCCAAGAGATTTTTATCTTGATTAATCTTCACATCAGCCCCAAAAGATAATCGTTTCTAATATGTTTGTCTGTAATATGGAGGTAATAGTGCAGGCTGAGATTTTTAACTATGATAACCTCAACTTATTGATTCCACAAATAAAGAGGGAAATGACAATACTTCTTGACAGGGGGAGTCCCTCTACAATCTGGTCTGGTGGTGCAGTTCAAGTGCTGGATGGCAAAATGTCTCTTTGAAGACAAACACTTAACCTCAGAAGGATCTTTAAGGTGGCTTGTATATTGATCGACTGGAGTTGCATGCAGGATGTTTTATGATCAAAAGGCAAGGTACCAACAGACTACAGCTGCCACGAGGGCTGCCAGATGACAGCCTATTCAGATAAAGAAAACTACCCATTTTCTGTTGCAGAGGAAACTGCCTGTGCTCTGTGCTGCCTTCTCTTGGCTCCGTTTGGAACTCATTGATCCAGATAAATAGAATGTGGCTTCTTTCTGATTTGTTGCTAGTAATTCAGGAATTCAGGGCATTTTTACAAATCTGCAGTGTGTAAAAAGTACAGAGTTTTGTTTTCTAAAGATGTAAGACAGACACAGCTAGCCCTCGGAGAAAGCAGTTAACAGCTATCATTGACCTTGACCTCTCAGAATCTGCTGTGGTCACCATGGGGAGAAGAGAGCCGGCATCATCCATTCTGGATTAGAATCATTTCTCCAAATCTTGGAGGGCACCTTGATCCTTTGGCCCAGTTAGCCACGTGGGGTGGGAAAACCTCTGTATGTCACGGGGACAGGGACTAGATAAACAATGCAAGCAGTGTGTTTACAGATATGCAAAGAGGCATGTAAATTAGATTCCTGTAGGCTTCATTTAGAGTGTAATTTAAAATTAATTAAAAATTAAGAGGTAAATTAGAAGCTAACATTCAACACCATATGGGAAAATATACATATTTATCAGCATGGCATATATGTATACCGCATGGACAGGAGGGTAATCGTGATGTGTATAAAACTCCTCCATTTTGATAGTGCATAAAATCATGGTGGGGAAACCAAATATGTTGCAGAGATTATTTTCTTAGCACTCTGTGAATTAAAATTCACTCTAATTTAAGAATTAAATGAATATATTTCAAATACATTACATTTTCTATAAACTTATACTAAAGGACATGGAGTTTTATGATAGGAAAGTAAAATGATAAATCAGGTACAGTTTACCTCCATATGCTATAAAATATTCGTGAAAGTCATTTTTCTCAAATGGGGTCATTGAGCACATTAACCCTGGCAGGCCTTTTGCATATTGTTAATATGCGATCTATACTTGGAAAGTAATGATTTCCCTCTCTAAGCCACTCAGGAGTTCTGGGTGATTAATGAGTTAATGGCTGCATCCGCACAAGGCCAAAACAACTCATTGAAAAGTGAAAAAATTCAATCACTCCACTGACTGTTTTGTCTACAAAACAACCAAACCACACCTGATTGATTTTCTTTTTTCTTTTAAATTACAAAAGTTGTGGGTTTACAGAAAAATCATGCCTAAAATATAGCGTTCCCATGTACTGCCCTTTTATAAACAACTTCCACTGCTGTGGTATATTTTTCACAATTGATGAAAGCACATTTTTGTAATTGTACTAGTAACTATAGTCTATGGTTTAACTTAGGATTCCCTGTTTGTGTTATGCAGTGCCACGGATTTAAAAAAAGTTATTCTAGTAATATATATATAACCTAAAATTTCCCCTTACAACCATATTCAAATATATAATTTAGTGCTCTTAATTACATTCACAATGTTGTGATACCATCACCACCATCCCTCACCAAAATTTTTCTGTCATCTCAAATAAAACTATACATTTTGTGAGTACTCCTTAATTTATGAGTTTGGTTATTCTAATTATTTCATATTGATGAGATCATACAATATTTGTCCTTTTGTGTCTGGCTTCTTTCCCTCAGCATTATGTTTTCAAGGTTCATCAGTGTTGTCACATGTATCAGAAGTTCATTTCATTTTAGGGCTGAAAAATATTCCATCCTATGTATATACCACATTTTGTTTATCCGTCATTCTTCAGTTGATGGACCATTTTAGTTGTTTCCATCTTTTGGCAATTATGAGTAATACCACTATGAACATTGGTGTGTGAATTTCTGTTCGAGTCCTTTCTTTAAATTCTTTTGGGTATATACCTGGAAGTGGAATTGCCAGGTCATATGGTAACTCTATACTTCAGTTTCTGAGAAACTAGCAAAGTGTCTTCCACAGTGTCTGTATTATTTTATATGCCCACCAGAAATGAATATTACCATTTCTTCATATCCACTCCAATGTTTGTAATTTTCCTTTTTTTTTTCTTCTTCAATAATAGCCATTCTAATGGGTATTTCATTGTGGTGTTCATTTGTATTTCCCTATCGGCTAACGATGTTGAACATCTTTTCATATGTTTTTTGGTCACACATACCTCTATTGGAGAAATGATTATTCAAGTCTTTTGTCCATTTTAAAATTGTGTTGTTTGTCTTTTTGTTGTTGAGCTGAAGGATTTATTTATGTATTCTGGTTGTTAAATCCTTATTGGATATGTGGTTTCTAATTTTTTTCTCTCATTGTTTTACTTTTGTGAATATGAAATGTTTTTTTTAAATAGATTTTTTAAATTTACTTTTTTAAAGATAAATAGATTACACAAAATGTTACATTAAAAAATATAAGAGGATCCCATATACTCCCACTCCTCCCACATTACCAAACTCTTTCATCAGTGTGGCGCATTCATTGCATTCGATGAATACATTTTGGAGCACTGCTGTACAGCATGGATTATAGTGAAATGTTTTTTGAGGTACAAACATTTTTAATTTTGATGAGGTCCCACTTATCTATTTTTTCCTTTGTTGCTTATAGTTTGGATGTGAAGTCTAAGAAAACAGTGTCCAACACACGGTCCTGCAGATGTTTCCCTACATTTTCTTCTAAAAGTTCTATAGTTCTGACTCTGGCTCTTATATTTAGGTCTTTGGTCCACTCTGAGTGGATTTTGTATATTGCATGAGGTAGGAGGTCCAAATTCTTCTTTTTTTTTTTTTTAATAATTCACCTTCATTCATGGAGATCAAGTTTTTCCAGCACCATTTGTTAAAGAGACTATTCTCACCCAAATGAGAGGTCTTTGCTTCTTTGCAAAAATCAGTTGACTAGGGTAGCAGAGTTGGCCTGATGGATTAGGTGTCCACCTACCACATGGGAGGTCCAACGTTCAAACCCAGGGCCTCCTGACCTGTGTGATGAGCTGGCCCACACGCAGTGCTCATGCGTGCAAGGAGTGCCATGCCATGTAGGGAAGTCCCCTGAGTAGGGGAACCCCATGTGCAAGGACTGTGCCCCATAAGGAGAACTGCCTAGTGCGAAAAAAAGTGCAGCCTGCCCAGGAATGGCACCGCACACACGGAGAGCTGATGCAGCAAGATGATGCAACAAAACATGACACAGATTCCGGGTGCTGCTGACAAGAATACAAGCAAACACAGAAGAACACATAGTAAATGGACACAGAGAGCAGACAACTGGGGTGGGGAGGGCGGGGAAGGGGAGAGAGAGAGAAAAAAAAAGAATAGCATTTGTCTAAAAAAAAAAAATCAGTTGACTATAAATTGAGGGTTGATTCCTGAACTTTTAGTTCTATTCCATTGGTCTGTGTGTCTGTCCTTGTGCCAGAACCATGCTGTTCTTTTTCCTGTGGCTTTGTAACAAGTTTTAAGATTTGGAAGTGTTAGTCCTCCAACAATGTTCTTTTTATCAAGATAGCTTTGGCTATTTGGGACCCCTTACCTTTTCATATAATTTTGATGATTGGATTTTAGCTTTTC
The DNA here is from genome assembly GCF_030445035.2 of Dasypus novemcinctus. Classification (NCBI taxonomy): domain Eukaryota; kingdom Metazoa; phylum Chordata; class Mammalia; order Cingulata; family Dasypodidae; genus Dasypus; species Dasypus novemcinctus. Next base: position 150,241,918 of record NC_080673.1, on the reverse strand, counting down.
CATTTCCTCAAAGAAGGGTGTTGGAATTTTGATTAGGATTGCATTGAATCTATAAATCCCTTTGGGTAGAATTGACATCTTTAGAATAGTTAGTCTTCTAGCCCATAAACATGGAATGTCCTTTCATTTTTTAGGTCTTTTTAAATTTCTTTAACAATATTTTATAGTTTTCTGTGTACAAATTCTTACATGTTTGGTTAAATTTATTTCTAGATTTTTATTATTTTAGATGTTATTATAAATGGAATTTTTTTCTTGATTTCTTTTTCCAATTGTCCATATAAGAACACTACTGATTTTTGGGTATTGATCTTGTATGCTGCCACTTTCCTGAATTCATTCATCAGCTCTAAGAACTTTGTTGAGGATTTTTCAGGATTTCTGTATGTAAGGTCATGTCACCTGGGGTACATACAGTTTCAGACACCACAAATATCTTCTCATTTCTGTCTGCATATATTTTTTATGTTTTTCTTGTGGTTACCATGGGGCCAAAATTTAACATGCTAAATAAATAACAATTGTATTTGATTTGATACCAACTTGGCTTCAATAGCACACACATACATTGTTCCTATATTACTCTGTCTCCCACCTCATTTTTGTACTTGTTACAAATTATATCTTTGTATATTTTTTGTCTCAAACCATGATTTTATCATTAATTTAACACATTTACATTTTAGTTCCTGTAGGGATTAAGAAGTAGAGTTACATACCAAAAAATACAATACAATTGTACTGGCATATGTGATTTCCCAAATGGTTACCTTTAATGAAGGCTCTTTTGTTTTTTATGCCACTTTGAATGACTGTCTAGTGTGCATTTCTTTCAGTCTGATAGTTCTCTTTAGTTTTGCTTGTATGGCAGGTCTATTGGTGATGAACTCCCTCAGCTTTTGTTTATCTGATAATGTCTTAATGAAAGAAAGTCACGCAGGATACAAAATTCTTGGTTTGCAATTTTCTTCTTAGAGCACTTTAAGTATTCCAACCCATGGTCTTCTTACCTCCATGGTTTCAAATCAACACTTAATCTGACTGGGACTCCCTTATAAATAATATGTTGCTTTTCTCTTGTAGCTTTTAGAACTCTCTCTTTGTCCTTTGCATTTGACAGTTTGATGAGTATGTAATGATGTGTATGATTTTCAAATTTATCCTCTTTGGTGTTCTTTGGGCTTCTTGGATGTGCATATTCAAATCTTTTGCTACATTTGGGACATTTTCTGTCATTATTTCTTTAATATTCCTTCTGCCTCTTTCTCTCTTTCTTCTCCTCTGGCTCTTCCCTAATACATGTATCGGTACACTTGAAGCTGTCCCAGAGGTCTCTTAGGCTATTTTCACCTTTTATAATTCTTTTTTCTTTCTGAACCTCAGATTGACTCATTTCAGTTGTCTTGTCTTTGAGTTTGCTGATTATTTCTTTTGCCAGTTTCAATCTACTGTTGAAACCCTCCCAGAAATTTTTCATTTTAGATATTGGGTTTTCAACTCCAGTAGTTCTGTTTTGTTCCTTTGAAAAATTTCTGTTTCTTTATTAAGATTCTCAGATTGTTGAGTCATTGTTTTCCTGATATACTTTAGTTATTTTTCTTTGTTTTCCTTCATCTCTTTGTGCATATTTAAAGTTATTTTTTAAAAAGTCTTTGTCTGGTATGTCAGCAGTTTGGTCCCCTTTGTTGATGTTTCTGGATTTTTATCCTCTTCCTTTGTATGGGTCATCATTTCTTGTTTCTTTGTCTTGTAATCTTTTAACACTTTAGTACAATACTTTAAAATCCTAACTCTTGGGATTTGTTCCCTGCAGTGTCTATTTCTTGATTTTATAAACAGTTGGTGAAAGTCAAGAGTTTTTCTTGAGTGTCAGAAACTAACAATGCTAATCATATTTAAGCAAATACCACCTTTTACTGTCTTTTCATATTGACTTTGCATTGGCTGGTGTGCTGCTGAGTTCAACCCTCTTATCAAGAAGGTCAGCCTAAGGTGAATACACAGAAAAGATGGGTCCTGCCCTTTGGCCTTTTCTGGCCTTATGCTTTCTAGTGGCCTTAGAAGTCCCCCTCTTTACAGGAGTTGGAATGTCCCCTCTATAACTTCCCCAGAAACAGATCTTCTTCTTCAGGTCTTCCACTGCAGGATGTAAAAGCAGGTAAGCCTGTGCCCCAGCCTATCTGCCTGAATTGTTTCTTACAGTGCTTTCAATTACTTAGCTGCTTTTGCTGGGAGGGCAAATTCTGGGAGGAGGGGTATGCCAGAGAGGAGTTTCTCAAGTTATCCTTTCCCAGCTGGAAAAGCCCTCAACCCACAAATGGAGCTCCAGGCAGCTCCAAACTATTCTGGGGAGGGGCTGAGAGAGGAGCTGGGAATGGCCCCAGGATCTCTTTCCATCGCTCCCCGAAGCTGTGCTGTCTTAATGTGGACCCTGCCCAGCCAATGCAACCTTTCAACAGTCCTCCACATCTCTCAGGAAGTGTATGTCTCTAAGTCTCCTCCACTGCCTTTGTCCCGGGCAGGTTGTAACAATGGCTGCCCTCAAAGCCCTGCCCCGCCCCTCCCCCAACCTGAATTACTAATCAAACGTCATAATTTATGATCAGCCTGTGCCCCTCCACCCCCACCCCTGTATCTTAGGAAGGTAGAATTTTATTTCCTTCTCTAGCACCAGCAAAGTATGCCAAGGGCTGAACCCCGCTGCTGTCTGCTATAGAAGTGGGGAATGCGCACTGTCAACCATCAGTCCAGAGAGCAATTCAGTGGTATTTACCCTTATTTTCCAGCCTCTTCCTTCTGCTCTTTCCTGATGCTGAATAGTTTTCTAGTGGGCTCCAGAGTTTTGAAATAGTTGATTCAGACTCTTCTTGCCTGTTTAATAGTGTTCTGGTGGAGGGACTGATTACTGAAGCGTCCTACTTCCTCATCTTTTCACAGTTTCTCAGACTTCTTTTTCACTGAATTGATTGCTATTTTTGGCAACTTCATTGAATGAACCAATTGTCTCATATAACTACAGTGTAGACCAAGTCCCTAGGTGAATGTTGTAGAACATTTCTATACTGACCTGTGATGGATCGGAACTGTATATACCCCAGAAAAACAAGTTCTTAAAGTTAGTCCATTCCTGTGGGTGTCCATTTTGGATGAGGCTACTTCAGTTAAGGTATATCCTACCTCTATCAGGATGGGTCTTAATCCTATTAGTGGAATCCTTTATAAGGGAATGAAATTCAGATAAAGAGAGAGAAAGCCACAGGGAGGAAAAAATTGAGATGGAACCTGGAAGAGGAGGAAGAGACCAGGAGACACTGCCATGTGCCTTGCCATGTGACAGAGGATCCAAGGATCACTGGCAACCAGTCCTAGAATGCTGGTCTTTGGGAAGAAACATCACCTTGATAGTGCCTTGATTTGGACATTTTCCTAGCCTCAAAGCTTTGAGTGAATAAATTGCCATTGTTTAAGCTGAACCACCTAATGGTATTTACTTAAGCAGCCTAGGAAACCAAAACACAACTTCTCTACTACCATCTTTAAAATACCTATAAGCAAGGATTCAAAATAAAATGCCTGTATAAGAAAAGTAGAATTCCATAATTTGTTGTCTTTGATAAAATATTTAATTGTACCATGATAAAGTAGTTCTTTTGAAATAATTATAGGAAATGCAAAGGGCATCTTATTATTTGAAAAAGTCACAGAGTCAAATGGATCTGAATTCAACCAGGATAAAAGATCACAGAGGAAGTACATTATAGATAAAAAGAGAGGAAAACCAATAGGTGTAGCAACAAGAAAAAATAACAACAAAACTCTCACAAAGACCAAAGGAAATTTGAGGAAATGCATATAATGAGCAAACAATGAATTTGGAAGCATAAGAGTTAGAATTGTTGGTACTGAATTTTGGAAATAGATGTGTAAAGTAAAAAAAAATAAGATTCAGGAAAAAAATGTATGTTCTTGGCTGATACACAGAAATACACACTATCCTAATATATTTGAACACTATGAATAAAAAGAATTTCTTGTACTCATTTGTCTCTGTTCACTTTGATTGCTTTACTTTTTAATAATGATGGCAGGCACTAGCTAATATGATGAAAATATATACTTTTAAAATATTGGCGAGGAAAGCAGTTTAAAAATATATATGGCAGAGTTGATTAATGTTTGGAAAGGAAAGAAAGTTATATTGTGGACACTTTTACTTTTTATTAGCCTTTCTTTAAAGGTGCAGCAGGTGTACAAAGAGGGAAGGAAAGTTCTCATTATTACTTGTCTCAATTGAGTTCATAGAATCAGGTTTTAAAAAGATAGAAACTTATGGAAACAAAAGGCATTCTATAGTAGAAATGAGCCTTAGTGATCACTTAGTCCAACTTCTCTTAATTGCAGTTGAGTCTGCTGAGGATCAGAAGGGTGAGATGAGCAACACAAGGACACGTGGCTGGTGTGTGCTAGAGCCAGAAGTTTCCACATTCCCTGACTCTTAGGCCAGGGAGAATTCTCTCTGCATGTGTCAGAGACGAACAAGTAAAGTTAAATTTTAAAATTTGAAAGATGAGGTATGAATTCATTTCAAGAGATACAGTTGGACTGAAATTACTAATGCAGGGTCTCATGCTGTTAATACATAAATGGAAAATTAACAGAGTCCCCTTTCTGTGTTGCAAAATTTAACACCATGGTAATTGCAATGCAGTCTCTAAATGGACCTTCCAGGTTCCAGGAGAGTACATTGTCCTGAAGGAGCTCCTCTTTGCTGATTTGATAAGGAGAAATGAATTGAGAGGAGAAGGATGAGCTTCTGAGTTCAGAATTTGCATTGATGCTGGAGACAGTCTTAAAGTAGTGTAAGAGAGTTGTCATTTTTGGAGAAAAAAAGAATTGCAAGAGAGGAATATTTACAAGTGAGTGCTCTAAGTCTTTAAGTGCTATCATGCTGAGGGAAAAGTTGACGTCAAAGGATGGTGGTCAGATGATGCCTGGTGGTGGTGAGAAAACCCTTACCAGGGGCCATTATGGTAGAGTTTGTGATGGACAGGAGAGAAAGGCCAGAGGTGCATTCGACTCTAATGCATGTTAACAAAGTGTCCATATAACACTGCTGCTTCTCTTAGGGTAATTAACAGCTTGTCACTAGACATTGCGACTCTGTTGTTGCAGGATGTATTCATATTCAGTACACATGTCTGAGGTGTTTGTTTGCCCATTAGCTTGAACCAACAGCAAACTGAAACAAGGGTGGCATAATCTTTTCCTGTTAATGATGGTACTGGATGGAGAGCTAATAAGCCTGAGGTGGCAGGCAGGACTCTTAAGTCCCTTCTCCTTCTACCCGCACACCACTCTGCTTTCCCCATTATCTCCCTAAGATGAAGAGAGATGCAGGGTGAGGGGAAGGTTGTTTGAAAGATGAAGCAATTTTATTCAGGAGAGACTGGGTATTCCCTAAAGGGGATGTTTAAATTATTGGCTCAAACTAAATTTAAACCAAGTTCGACATTTAGTTAATTTATTTTTCTCTAACCAGCAGGTGGGAGTTCTGAGGAAGACAAGATTATCGGCAAAATAAAGGCACTACATTTTCTCTGATTAAAAAGTCTCTTAACATTTTCATATCCTGTTGGCTTTCCAGGAAACGTAGAAATGCTCTGTAAGAAATAATCACAAAATTGACGTGATGGATTAAAGATGAAAAAACGTGTTCTGGAATGCCTAATGGGAACATTAGTCTGTGTCTACCCACACAGATCAACGCGGCTGAGTTTAGTTTAAAAAAAAAAAAACAGTTGAATTCAGCCAGGCAATTATTTTGTTACTCAATGAAACTTTCTTTTGGATTAACTGAATTTCTTTTGCACTTTATTTTGGGGTCTGTATCCACAGTATCAATATGAGAGTGAACATTTTCTCACAGAGACTTTTCATAACGTATCAAAATCCAGAATTAAGAAATTATTTCATTTGGAAATATCCAAGGGAATGTTTAAGTGAGAGATGCCTTGTGATAAGGGTAAGTGTAGTCCAATTGAACAAACATGGCTGTGCCCTTACTCTGCATAGGGCACGTGGTTGGAGTTAAGGGACAGAAGCGAGGGAGGCAAAGCAGAATCCCATGAGGAATAGGGAGACGTAGAAAGTAATTCTTACTGGGGAGTCAGGAGGAGGTTACCTTCAAGCTGGGCCTTGAAGGAAGACTTTGACTTCCGTAGGTGAGATTTCCCTGGGGAGGGCATTTGGGTTGAAGAAATGTGGACAAAGTTGCAAGAATGAGGAAATGCCCAGCGCATGGATGGCCACCTCTGTGGTCTGATGTGCCTGGAATTTGGAATATGTGTATGTCGGGAGGCTGGGTTGAGGTGGGATGGGAGGAGGCGTGGTCAGGAGATAATATTAACAAGAAAGACTGGGGCCAGAGTGTGGAGGGACTCAAATGCCTTCTAATGAAAAGTATCTTTGTCCCGGGAGATTTAAAAACAAGGTCAGCACATCCCAGCCACTCAGACACCATTCAGCCTTCGGAGAAACCCATGTCTCTCTGACTGGTACAGAATTAAAATATTCAGAGCTTGAGATTCTCTGGGACCTGCCTTGCAATGCCCATGCTTGACAGGGCTGGGAGGTACAGGTTCGTGCTTCTTGTGTGACTGCTTCTATGTGCTCTGTTGGATTAGTGTGACTGGATCCCTTGCTCACCAGTCAGGAAGCAGGGACAGGCGAATCCTTGGCTGGAAGGAGAAAAGCAGCACAGGGCACTCAGTAAAAAGGAAATGAGACTGATAATGAGCACTTCAATGCCCATATTGGATAGAGAATAGAGGCGGCAAAATCTGAAAATAACCACAAGAGGTTTAAGGAAAATAACAACTCTTGAGGGTATATGCAAAATCTCTCTATAGACTGATATTTTAAATTTGTTATTTGAGTGTAACACCTGTGTTGGTTCATTCTTACACAAATTCCTGAGGTAATTAGTTTCATAGAATATTGCTAGGTTGGCATACTTCCCCTGCTTCCATCACTCCTGGGAATATCTAAACTAGAAGACAGGTACTCTTATCACAGAGTTATATTAATAAATTTAATTAACATAAAGCAACATTAATTCAGCGGCTGGCACCTGGGGCTGGCAAGCTTTCCCTTCTCTCACACCACCAAATTGCTGATCTTGTGAGTGTCTGCCAGCTAGCATTTTTTAAAAATCAGGTTTATTAAGGTGTAATCTACATATAGTAAAATTCCCTGATTTTAGGAAAATAGTTCTATGAGTTTTGACAAATGTGTGCAGCCATGTAACCACAACAATCAAGACAGAGAACATTTCCATGACCCAAAAATTTTCTCATGCTGCTTAACAGTCAACCTCCTTCCCCACTAGAGCCCCAGGCAACCATTAATTTCTGCCACTACAGTTTTCACTTTTCCCTCAATGTCACATAAATGAAAATCATCCAGTGTGTAACATTTGAGTCTACTCAGCATAATCTGCTTTGGGATTCATCCTGTTCTTGAATGTATCGGTATTTCATTCCTTTTCATTGCTGACTCGCCTTTCATTGCAGGGATGTGCCTGAATGTGTTTATTTATTTACCATTTGATGGGCCTTTGGAATTGTTTCCAGTATCTGGCAATTACAAATAAAGAGTTTTGTGTGAACATGTTTCCATTTCTCTTGAGTTAAGTACTTAGAAGTAGGTGCTGAGTCATTCATTAAGTGTATGTTTAACTTTACCAGGACTTCCAGTCTGCGTTCTAAAGTGGCTGCACAATTTTACACTCCACCGGTGTGACAGTTTGAATTTTGTGAATCCCAGGAAAGATTATGTTCTTGAACTAATCCATTCCTGTGGGTGTGGTTCTCTTTGCATTAGTTAGATTAAGGGACCTTTGATTTAGATGACTGGATTAGATCGATTTAAGGCCTTTGATTGGTGTACGTCACTGAGGTGAAACCCAGGTTGGCTGTCCACCCTCTTGCTGGGACTTATATAATTTTAGAACACACAAGGAGGAAGAAGAGACACAGAGAAAGGATGTGCTGCCATTTTGATGCTGCCATACAAGAGAGAACTCCAGGTTCACTATCGCTGCAGAAAGACAAAGAAGCTCCAAAAGGCTCAAGGGGATGAGATCCAGGGAGCGATTCTGGGTCAACCACAGCTGAGTTTGAGGAGAAAGTAGAAAGAGACCAGCAGACCCACATCTTGCTTAACCATATGGTACCATTCTAGGATCTGACCAGCAGCTGACCTTGTTACTGTAAGGATGGCTATTTCCAACAGACAGGCCTGCCTGATCCCAGGTGTCGCAGTTTGATATTGATGAATTCCAAAAAGAAATATTGGATTATCTTTGTAAACTGATCTTTTCCTCTGGGCGTATTAGATTATATCAGATTCATAGATTTACTTGATTAAGTAATTATGTAAACCTCTTGTACCTGTAGGGCATTGAGTCCCCACCTTTTGGTGGGTGGGGACTCATAGATAAAAGGCATGGCAAAGGGACAGAGTTAAGGTTTTTGATGTTGGAGTTTGATGCTGAAGCCTTAAGCTGGAGCCCTGGGAAGAGAGGAATCCTAAGCCTGGAAAGCAGCAAGCCTTGGGAAGAGAGGAACCAGAAAGCCTGAACCCTCGCAGATGTCGGCAGCCATCTTGCCTCACCACATGAAAATAGACTTTGGTGAAGGAAGTAATTTATGCTTTATGGCCTGGTATCTGTAACCTCCTACCCCCAATAAATACCCTTTATAAAAACCAACCAATTTCTGGTATTTTGCATCAGCACCCCTTTGGCTGATGAATATACCATGCTACAAAGGACAAATATGTCTTGTTAGTGAAAAGGTGATTTATTACGAGTGCACAGCAAGGAACTGGGGAAATCTTTCCCAAACCATTTCAAAGTGAGAATGGGAACCAGGGTTGTTAAAGTCAAAAGAGAGGGTAGGGAGAGAAGAAAAAAGTAAAAAGCAAGTGATGCCAATGGTCTTGTGAGGAAGGTATGTGCAATTTCTCATCCTGTGTTGTCTCAAGCACATCCAACTTGTTATTGATTTCAGCAGGTGCAAGAGCTTCATGGCTCCTTTCTCATACAACCACTCAAGGATATCAAACTTTTTGTCTCTGAAGTTACAGATTTACACCAATCTGTCTGATTTTGCTTTAGACATAATTTTATTCCTGTAAGCAAAACTAAGAAGGTCTGGTTAATGTCCTTCAGGGAACTAATCGCAAGGGTAAACTTCTAAAATTAGATTAATAGAAAACCAGTACAATTAGTTTTAGAATTTTCAAAGCTACTTAAGTGAGGAAATTTCAATAAGCGTATTTTCCAGCTATCAACCTCTGGTAAGAAAGCATCTCTGATGATGCCTTGATTTGGACATTTTCACAGTTTCAGAATAGTAAGCTTTTCCCCTAATACAATTTCCATTATAATATCCAACACATTTCTGGTACATTGCATTGGCAGCCCTGTGACAAACTAATATAACCAGCAATGTATGAGAGTCCTAGATGTTCCACATTCTCACCAGCACTTTGTATTTCTAACGTTTTCCACTTTAATGTCTCTCATACATGTTAGTAGTATCTCGTTGTGGATTTAATTTTATTTCCCTAATGACTAATAGTGTTGAGGGTATTTTCATATGCCTCTTTGCCATCCATACTTTTTCTCTGGAGAAGTGCTGTGAGCATCTGGCAACCCTCCACATAGATATCGTCAATTGTTTTCAACAATGGAGCTAAGGTAATTCAATGGAGAAATGATAGTCTCTTCAAAACATGGTGCTATGGGACAATTAGACATCCATGAGCCAAAGAATGAACCTAGACCCATACTTCACACCATCTCCAAAGTTAACTTGAAATGCTTCTTAGGCCTAAGCATAAAATCTAACACTATAAAAATTCAAGAAGAAAACATTGGAGAATATCTCTTTGATGGTGGGTTAAACAAAGTATTCTTGGGGCACAAAGCACAAGGGTCATAAAAGAAGAAACTGCCAAATTGGACTAGATCAATCTTAAAAACTGCTCTTCAAAAAAACAACCATATGAAAAGACACCGCAGACTGGGAAATATTTGCAAAGCTCATGTCTGATAAAGGACTGGTATCTAGAATATATACAGAACTCTCATAGCCCAATAAGAAGCAAAAATAGGCAACAGGTTTGAAAAGACCCTTCCTTCACTAACTAGCTTCCGAAGATTTCCTTTCAGGCTTTCTCAGTGTTGGGGCTGATGATCTTGAGCCGAATGAGTCCATTGTGACCTTCTCCCTGATCTCTGGGGTCTGCAAACCACACGGCTAACACTGCCCATCTTTGTTGTGTGGGTGTGTCCACCTTGGTTTACACTGCATTGCCTCTGTGCCTCTAAACACTACTTTTCCTGGGCCGTGAAACTTATCACCTTTTCCTTATACTCATTAGCTTCTCTGTCTCCTTTCCTCTCTTTCTCTTTCTCCCCCTTTTGCTTTATCCTTTCTCTGATTAAAAAAAGCATTGCTTTGGCTCTAACAGCTTACTGCCATCCTACTTAAGGAAATCTTCTCTACTGCGAATAATGAGTTTACTATTAATACAACTGAAGAGATATTTTGGGCTACATTTAAGTTTTGGAGGTAGAATATAATGCACTCTGTGAGAAGGTAAGATTAGATCCAGAACTGAGGTGGCTAGTAAACAGATTTTAACACGAAATATTTCACATTAATAAACTTGTGGGCTTGAGCTTCTCCCACTGAACTCTTCATATCGCCAAAGGAAGGGTGAGAAGAAGAATAGAGAAACATAGATGAAGGAGAGTTGTGAGGGGTCTCTGGCTCCAGCCCTGCCTGTGGCTGCCGAGTGGCTCAGCTTCAAAGCCTGCTGTCCACAGGCATCCTTCATGAAAGTATGATCTGAGCTGCCGTTTCTTTCTCACTCCCACAACAGGCTTGAGGGGGAAGCCAAAGGAGACCGAAACTGAGCTGGGTCCAAGGACTACGTAGCTTGCAAATCCTTCCTGCTCACCGCCCCCCTTTACCGGGGACAGGAGTGTGATAGCGTTACACCACTCTCAGTGTAACTCCCAGAACTGTGTCTCATTTGATCACGGAGTTGAGTTGTCCAGAATTAGGTTTGCTGCATCAACCTTTTATTAAAGTGAGGACCACTCTGAGGTAGAATTCTTTCCCCCAGTAACTCCTCTGAGCAAAAGCCAAGGAAAGAGCACTGGGGCTGGCAGAATCATATCAGGGATTGATTAAAGTAAGAAAGTTTGTTTGTATATTATATACATTTCAAAACACAGTAGAAGAAGGGAGAGAAGGGCATTGTGGAGTGTTAAGGCAAGCAAGGAGATTCCACAAAGACAGTTTCTAATCACACTTCACTGTGTCAGAAGCCTATCCACTGAGATTGGTTTATCGTGGCTACAGACTTTCTGTCTCAGCAGTTAGCTATGCCTTGAAGATTCAGCTTTCATTTCCCTGAAGCCCACCGTAGAGGTACTTCCCTCTATATTTAGTTCCTGATTGGTTTTAGTACTGAGTTTCAGATAGAGTTGGTGTGAGCTTAGTGTGTATCTGTCTGTGTGAAATGCTTTCATCTGAGACCTTTATTGTCAGAGAATTTTGAGATTAATCCTTGAAATGTAGATCAGAAGTTCCAAGCTCTTTATGGTAGAGAATCTATTTTAAAAATCAAGATTTTCTTTTTATCTGCACCTGACAACAATTGTACTTCCAGAATCTAATAATTTAAAAAATATAAAAAGCTACAATGACTTCATTATGCTGGCAGAGGATTAAAAAATCACAATGGCAATTAAAAACAGCAATGCTGAGATACCTAAGACTAGAATGCACCCTTTTGCCCTCATTTCTGGGGCTCTTGGGTGGTGTGAGCCTATGGGTTGTAGAAAATGGATGGGCTGGCATGACATTTTAATTTTATTTTATTCTTTCCTTTGCTCCATTTATTTCTTTTGAGGCACTTACTGCTTGCTAAGAATACAAAATAAAGGTCATGGATCATAATGTGTCTCGGTTGGAAGGAATCTTGAGCATGCTTTAGTCCAGGTACCTCATTACAGATGAAGAAACTGAGTCTGAAAGTGGTCAAGTGCCTTGCCCAATTTCAAGCAGATAATCTGATGGTGGGGTCAAGGAATGTTCTCATGCCTCTTGAATTCTGGTTTCATATTTTTCTTCTCTCACTGTATAAAGAACAGCTGCTTGTCTCCCTAGTCCTAAAATGCATTGGATGGCAGTCACAGCTTGTGTAGCAATCTCATGCATCTATTTAAAGATTTTTAAATATCAAAAGTCATATTCTTCATGTTCAATTTATTGGAAATCTTATTTTTTTAAAAGCCGTTTTTGATGTGAGAGGGCAGCTGGGTTGACCAGAAGGTGGTTCTCTCCTGGTTGGTCTCTTCTTTCCTAACATGCTTATGTCTGGGAGAGTACAGGTCAAGGACAACATCTCAGAAGGCGGCTACCTGAACGCAGATGTGACTTTGCAGCTATCCTTTAAGAATGATGTGTTTGGATGCACCAGTTGTCATTCTCAGATTGCCCTGAAGAGAGCAGACTTTACTTTCCTGTGTTTTGTAGTTGCTGAAAAAGCCCTGGCCTTTTTCACCTGGAATGGAATGGGCTTGTTTGTCACCTAAGTGCAAATGCCATTTTAGCACTTCGCTGGTCACAACACCCTTTCTGGCCTTTATAGGAAATGACATATTCTTGTGTTCTTTGTCTCCAACATATGCTGCAGGAGGGCATGGGCAGTTTTTATGCTTTAAAAGAGAAAATGCAGAAACCTGGAGGCTGAACACCAGGGAACACAGAGAACACAAATCAGGTTACAGTGTCACCTGGGTCTTGTGAAAAGTAGAGGAAAGAAAGGATTGGCTTTGTGTCCTGTTGCTGTTAACAACCTTTCCACTGTCATTCCTGTTGTTGAGTCAGAGAAATGTTAATGCAGGATTGGTAAGGGAACCAGCTTGGCTTTCCTTCCTCCTGTTGCTCTCAGGCTGCCTCGTGTCCCTGCATGCTTTTATCCCTGCCATCCTTTTGGTGCCGGTTGTGTGTCCTAAGCACTTAGGTCTCTTTATTGTCCCTTGAGCTGCTCTTGGCACAGAGGCAGCAGCTGAGAGGCGCTGCGGAAACGCACCCAGATTACCAGCCATGGCGGCAGATGCCAGGCAAGCATCGATCCAGAGCACATGACAGCTTAGGGAAGGAAGAGAGCCATTTTATGGCCGATTACAGTGCCTCTTTCTCACAAGGCCAGCACTCTGACAAGTGGCTCCATCCTACCTGGTTCCTTGAGACACCGAAACTTGCTTTTAATTACAGTAATTACCACTCCGCGCCAGGCCTAGCCTGGGTGGCCCCGAGACTGGGGAACATTCTTTATCAGTAGGAGGGATTTTCACAGCTGGTGTTTCCTCTTGGCATTCTCCCCTGTTCTCATCAGACAGGACTTTCACCCAATATTGCACCCAGATAATACTATTATCTGGCACTCATATAGCACGTCCTAAGCCCCATGCATGTCCCACAAGCTTTACACATATTTCTTCATTTAATCCTCATCTCTCAGCATTCCTCTGAGGGAAGTATTATTATTAGAAGTCTAATTTTTCAGATTAGGAAAGGGAGGCACAGAGCAGTTAAGTATCTTGCTCAAGGCCATGTAACTAGTGAGTGAGAGACCTGGGCTAGACTTATCTTCTAAAGCATCCTGTCTTCAGGCATCTGTTTCCACTCCCTGCCTCTGGGCAATATGCTCCAACATTTCCAGAGACAGCAGAGAGCTCACTTTTTAGGAACGAAGAGGAAAGTGTACCTTTAAGAATGAGAATTTTGTGCTGCCTTCGTTTCTCCAAGATGATGTCTTGGGAAGCAAATGGTTTAAATGCTACAGATGGCAGTCAGCACAAGCTTCACTGACAGCAGGACCATCCCATTTGCCCGGACAGTCCTGGAGGGTGCCACCCATCACAGTGCACATTGTGTCATTGGTTCATTATCAGAAGCAAAATGCTCATCCTCATATTTTGCTGTGGATGCTAACATGCTTCAGAGTAACATCTTAATGTTTAAATTAACTTATCAAACAAGTACTAATTGTGCAGCTTCAGTGTGCCATGACTAAGCTCGAGTCTAGAGAGATGGAGATTCATAAGACACAAAGGTCTTGCATCTAGCAGCTCATGGTCTGCTGAGGGCAACATAAGTAAGCAGTGTCAGAAATCTCTCTTTGTATTCCAGGGCCATGGTCAAGGAGATGGATACAAAGTTCCTCTGCAGCCTTCTTCTAAATGGGACGGAACCCAGAATCATAGTAAATGGGACTGTAATTTCTGGATAGAAGATCCCTTTTATGTCAAAGAATCTGTTCTGGGACATACCAAACTACACCTTGTTACAAATTCTTAAGATAGCAAGGAGAGTAAGTTATGATCCCTATATGTACTGGAGAAGTAAAGCTTTAATTTCAAAAACCTTGTCCCCTGCTCATTTATCAACACTACCCAGAAAGCATCTCCATGGAAACTTTCTTCTACACTCAAGTTGCTTTAGATCAATCTTATAAATAGAAATGTATCCCCTGGTTTTGGATCTTGACATTTTGAGGAACGTGCACCTCCTTGTCCTACCTCATATATGCCATCCAGGAGGAGGAGAAGAAATAAGAGCTGGCACCATTGGATTTGAACATAGAGATGGAAGTGAAGAAGAGGATGGAGAAGGAGAGCTTCCAAGAGGTAAAATGACAGAAGGAAGAAGTAGAGCTGGCAGATCTGTCTGGAATCATGGTGGGAAACACCGACATGGTGCTGACTTCACCCCTCACGCTGTTCTAGTGACGATATTCACAATAAGCCTGTAAAGGAGGAACTATTTTTATTATATATTTTTAAAAATTTTACTTACATTTTTATTGTAGTAACATACATATGACACAAAACTTGCCATTTGAAACATTTTTCAGTGCACAAGCCAGTAGCATTTTAATTACATTTACGTTGTGCTACCATCACCATCAATTACCAAAATTTATTCGTCACCCAAAACATTATGCAATGATTCTCTATTCTCTTCCTCCAGCCCCTAGTAATCTCTAACCTCTCCCATCCGGCGGCGGAGAGTCCAGGGGCCTGTGGGAAGAAGCGGGGGAGGGGGCAGGAGACGAGAAGAATGGAGGCAAGACAGGATTCTGATCAAGCCTCGTTTATTAGGGGTGGGGCAGTACAATTTATACTGAGGGAAGGGAACATGTACAAAGGTGATAGGCTGGTCTTGCGGGTGGCAGGCGTCCAAGGAGGGGATTGACTGAAAGTTCGCGCCAGGTCTGCAGAGTTTCGCGCCTTGCGCATGCATAATGCTGTGGTCACCAGAGTTTGTGGCGGGAAGGGGAGAACAAAGAAACAAAGAGGAAGAAGAAGAAGGGAATGGCGGGGCAGGGCTGAGGTGGTTGTGAAATCCGCCCATGTTGTTGGAGGCTGTGTTGTGGAATTTAAGAGAAGTTCAATTATTCGAGTATAGAGAGGCCAGGACTCAGGAATGATTTTGAGAAGGAAAAATGGTTTATTGACGGCCGGCCGGACTCGGGAGCTTTCTGTTTGAATCCCGAGCCCGGAACAAGATTTTCAAACGTCTTTTATACAGAGAGGAAAGGCCAAATGGTCCCTTTGTTTCAGTTCTCAATAGGCTTCAATTAGCATATATCTCTTTCACATCTTAGGTAAGCTTTTAGCAAGGACTCCAGACATTTTAGATAAGCCTTGGTTTTTGCATTTCCCCTAAATACTTAAAGTTTATAGCCCTTGCTTTGTTAAACATTTTCTGGGACTGGAGCCTGCTGTCACCGTCCCTAAGGGCAGGACTGCAGCCTCTTACCGTTCCACACCCACAAGTCAAACAACTTAGTTATTTCTGAAGAGACACAAGTCAAACAGCTTAGTTATTTCTGAAGAGACAAAGAGCCTTCCACCCATAGCCCACATCATTCCCCCCCTTTGTCAAAGTTTACTTGCTAAGCTTTGGCATAATTATTGTTGTAGCTATGAGGTGGATGACTGTTTGTTGTCTTGACTGATTATTTATCAGTCTTTAGTACAGCATCAAGGACCGTTTTTAGAAGTTTAGAACTTTTCATTCTGGACAGCAGAATCTTGGGCAGGGGCCTCCCGCAGTTATTCTGCTGCCACTGGCACTCCCGTGGATTTCCAGTCAGGTTCCAGATCCATCTATTACTTTTATTTTACTCTTAAAGAGTTTACACCTTTAATTTAAAAGGGGTGCTGAAGGGAGACGATCTCTTTTCTGTAACTGCTTCCTGCTGGCCATGGGCTGTAGTCATTGCCTAATAAGGTGTAAAAACTCTTTAATTTATTCTAACTGGAGGAAGATGGATCTGGCATTCTGTACGAAGTTGGATGAAGTTTTCATATGGTTAATAAGATGTTCACTCTGAAAGAAACAAACTTAATTAAAAATTTGGAATACCCGTTTTTAAAAGAGGACACATTGGATTACAGAGATAGACAAGATTAGATGCCTATAAAGATGGCATTCCTTAAAAGCTGGTGGGAACAGCATATATATTCTTTTTTTAAGTTATCCATCTTTAGAGAGAAATTGCAACAGACACTTAGCTTTGTCTGAAGACACATTCCAAGCTGTTCAATGATTGACACTCATTCGCTCTGTCAGATGCTCCTGGTGAACTGGCACTCCTTGGGCAACTGGCTTCA
The DNA here is from genome assembly GCF_030445035.2 of Dasypus novemcinctus. Lineage (NCBI taxonomy): Eukaryota > Metazoa > Chordata > Mammalia > Cingulata > Dasypodidae > Dasypus > Dasypus novemcinctus. The sequence goes on along the minus strand of NC_080673.1, from coordinate 150,225,150 downwards.
CTCAGGATTAGAACACTAATTTGGAAATACTCTTAGTTTTCACCTGTGAGAGTGATCAGAACTACAGAATAAAGATTTTTACACCTTGGTTTTCATTGTACAATTTCTAGCAATTTTGACTTGTTCAATAGGTGACTCACCATCAGCAAGCAAGCCTCACTTTTGCTAACTGAGACTGGCTGAGACTGCCACCTTATTCTATAGACATGTTATTAACTGTTTAGAAAATGATTTTACCAGGAATTTAACATGTCTAATATACTTCTGCACTTGATCCAAAATAGAAAAGATAACATTACAATTATTAGGCATATATTTAGTACAGGATAAAGGTACAGCACTTAATATTAACTAATGTATTACTTAATGCATAAGGATTCAGAGTTGCCATTATTAGTTTTGAGTTTCAGGTTTGTAATACTTTACATGTTATCTCTCCATGAGAGCAGGCCATAATGCCAATTGTTTAAGTTTTACTTACAGTCTCCTGGTATCATGGCTCCACTTAGCATGTTCTTCAACGCAGTGAGCAAGTTGCAGCATCCTTCATCTTAGAGAGATTTTCCAGTATTCTACTAGCCTGGTGCATAGCGCTCTCTGGCACCATGGAACAGTGCCAGTCTGGAAGCGATATCCATTGTACACTTGGCTGTACCGAGTCATTATTGGCTGCAGGAGCTTGAAACTGCAATATAGTTTCCATCAACTTCAGGAGCAGAACCAGAGACTGATATAGCACATATTTTTAATTGAGGGGTCAGTGACCAGCCTAGCCAATAACTCACATGGAGAGGCCACCTGTAATGTATACAAGGCCTGGTTCGAATGCACAAGAGTTTGACAATGTTAAAGTTTATTCCTTGTTTAATATATATTTTAAACAACTTAACGCAATACATATATCAAATGACTATTTACTTACACAATTTTACTATGAAGATAACAGTAGGTACTTTACTTTAGTAATAGAGGAAAAATATTATTTTTCATTGTTAGAATGAAAACAGAATATTTCCAATAGAATCAAGACAACTTTTTATTACCATTTACTTAAATGTGTATTTTGCAGTGGCCTTCAGACAGGTTTATTATCATGAAGTTATTTCTGCTACCAATACCAATCTAAGTTTCTTTAGTTAACAATGACTTCTACAACTAGAACTATTTAAACATTTTCAGTTTGGAAGATGTTTTACAAACTCTTTATAATTGACTATAACCGCATTGACTAGACACCTCATGTTTAAATAAACTTACTAAATTACAATTACCAATGAAAGAAATTTACTCTCTATTTAAGAGAGCATATCTACAATCTTTTCCCTTTAGCCTAATTTCACCAATGTGAACTTACAATTTTCATTACTGTAAAGATTTTGTACATATGTTAATTTAGTTTATAAATTAACTATGGGAGATTACACTCAAGTTAAATAAAATTGAAACCATTATAGTTTATGCAAGGAATGTTCTCTTTTTCCCTTACAGGAAGCTAAAAACTTCTTTTCTTTAAGTTATCAAAATTATTAAATTAAAAGCATACTGACTACCAGGTTTTAAAACACATGCATACTGACTACCAGGTTTTAAAACACATTACACAATTACTTAATTTTTTAAAATCATAACCCAGGAAAGATCTCTCCATAGTTTTTATGGACTTTCCTTTACTTACTGAAATTTGTTAATAGAGCCACTAATTACCTTATTTTGTTGGAAAGAAATCTTCTGGAAGAAAATAAGGCTCACCAGATTGTGGAGAAGAAAATACTTTATTCTCAATCTTGCAAGAAGGGGCGCAGAGCCAGATATGGCTGGTGCCCCGAACAAAGAAAAATGACACAATTTATACCCCTAAGCCTAGCATGCAAGCTCTTCCTGTTTTTCCATAGATTGGATACTTCAGAAGTTACAGCTTATCTGAGATTTAACTTTCCCACGCAAAAGTTTGATTTAACTGCTTCTTCTATCACATTCCAACCATTTTAGTTTTTACCTGCTCCCCCCCTTTGTCAAATAAGGAATAGAATTTAGTGCTGAAATGGCACCGACTTAGTTAGCTCCTTCTTGGGCATCCTTCCACTGCCCATAGGACTGGCCTAAACTGGTCTCCTCCACTGCTGTCCAACCCGGGAGTGGGAGACTGAGGCAGCAGGCCGCCGGGTTACATCAACATTTTTCTTCTGTGAAAATTAACCTAATCTTTGTTTTGTTTTTTTTTTTCCAATTTATGGCTGACAAAGGTTTAAACTGGGAAATTACCAGGCAAACTGATTCTTAATTCCCTAGCCTAGTAGATAGGTTTAATCTGCCACACCTAGTCTTGCCTTAAAAGCTCTTGCAAAGAGGAGGCCCTTTCCCAATTGTTTCCATAATCAGATTTCTATGACTTTTTCATCCTGCTTAGTTCAATTTGGGCTTTAAGAATATTTATAAATATAACTGCATATTTAATTTTTAACAATTTGAGCAAATAGGCAGACATGAATAGTTTGACACAACAACATGACTTTAGTTACTTTAAACTTTTCAAAGACTTTTGAAACTCTTCTTAATTTGCACTATGACCATGCAGTTTACCACAAGAATTTTCTTTCTTACTTAATGGATTGTAATAACCAAAATGTTCTCAATGCCTTAGCACCATTGTTTTAGAACTTTATATTTTACCTTGAAATTAGCAGAATTTTGGATAAGCAACAAGATTAATTTTATATATTTACTGAGGCTATTTGAAGCCTCAGGGAGACAGACTGCTTTCTCTCATGAATTGCCACTCTTAGGAACACTGACCGTCAAGGCAGGAGACTTCTCCCCCTCCACCCCCCTTTTGGTTTTGGAGATAATAAAACTCCAGTGGTCATTCAACCTTATTCCATCAGGCAGCAATTTATTTAGTTTACACTTGAATTCATGAGAGAAAAGGTTACTAATACCAGAAGAGGAGACAGTGATGTCCCAGCTCTTCTCAATTATGAAATAACCATAGGCAAAGGCAAAGGGCGAGGTTAGGCCTGAAGCAACCATAAACAAAGGAAAGGTTAGTGTAGAATTTACACTTAAATAATGGTTTCAGGCTAAATTCACCCAGCTATAATCTCAGTTATTGTCTTTCCACTGTTTTACAATATAAATGCATTTATAAATGATTTTAACTCTTAGTTACAGTTTTTATTAATTTTTTAAAACCTATTAATTTTATAACACCTTTAAATACCTTTCATTCAACTTATAACATATTAAATGAACTTAACCATTACTTTAATTTTTCCTTTAAAGTGAAAGAATAAATCTCTTGCAGTTAGTTTGAAATAAAAGGCTACTTTTCAGGATTTGATTTCTAGAACATAAAATGTTCTTTTAAAAGAACTCTTCTTCAAACATTGAGGATATGATGAGGTTAAAGCACAAGAAGCTATTGATAAAATATTTTCTTTGTATATTGATCTTACTCAATTTAATCATAAAAATTTCCCTTCCACAAACCTTCTACACTTTCAGTATTCATTCAGGTTCTGTCCCACACTCTACTCTTTCCAATAATCAATCATTTTATCTTAGGACAAAATCATCTTCTGTTGCCTTAACAATAAAAACACACTCCATATATCCCACATACTAAGTTACCAGGCAAACGTCTTGCAACATATAATTGCCATTAATACTAACCAAGTTTGTTAAAATAATGAACTTTTCTTCACTTTAAATACTTAGTAGCATGTAATACCAGAAACAGTTTTTTTGGAAGCAAGTTGGCAGGGGAGATTGGCTGCCGAATAAGTTTGTTATAAAATTGCCTTTTATTATTATTATTATCAATTCAGTTTTGTTAAATAATGACTTTCTGCAATTAGCCACTTAAATACCTTAAACAATGCTTTGTAAAACTTTTATATTTATACCCTTAACACAAATTTTACCTTCACAGAACATTCTCTTACTTAAGGTTACTACAATACCTTCTAAGAACCTGAGCAGAATGCAAACGTATTTTGGCTTTGACACCCTAAGGAGGGAACTTTACTGCATTTATTCTGATTCTGCTTTTCACCTCCTTCACTTCCCCCCCTTCCAGGCAGTCGGGTGCACAACAAACAGGAATGCGACTTATGAATAGAAGGGTGGACTCACTGGAAAGGGGCAAGCCGCTCACCCCTTTCCAGCTTTCAGCCAAAATGGGCAGACAGAACCTACTCAAATTTGGCAACTCTCCCAGGAACCCAGCCGCCCTGACTGGGACATTCCCAACAGACTTGGGTGCTTGGCGCGGACACAGATGGCCTCCAAGCCCCGGCAAAGGGCCAGACCAGAGACAAGACAGCAGAGCATGCACAAACATCTAGACTCCGCAAACATCCAGACTCCTCAGCTTTTGCCCCAGAATCATTTCACCCCCTTGCCAATGGCAAGGGAGGGCTCCAGCTCAGCATGTAATTCCACTCTACATAAGGACACAACTCCAACACTAGCCTTGAGCTGACACAGACAGAAGCACAAAGGTCACTAATCTGACTCACAAGTTTATATATTTATTTTCACCACGGCTGCCCCCACAGCCATCACAAACCTCAGAACACTTAACATTTGGTATAAAGCAAATTCATTCACAAATTAGCACCATAACAAAAGATTTCAGCTAGACTTTTCCACTGTTAAACTTTACACCCAGACCAAGCTCCACCAGAAAAGCCGATCCATTTTCCTGTAACCAAGTTTTGTTTTCCTTAATCTAGACCAATTTCCAGGATATTAGGACTCGAACCTATAAATACCCTTCCTATTAAAATCGAGACTCCACTCCTTTAGTGGATATAAGACCAGTACCAGATTCTAACATGCAGTTAGACAAACCCAAAACACCAGGGCTTTTCCCCGGTTTTCCTCCTTTTCCCAAGCCTAGAGAGAACGGCTTCCCCCCAGCCTTCTGGGGCTACTAGGGTTCTCTCGGGAGGTGATCAGCCTCCCCTTCCTAGCAATTAAAGCTAGGGCCTTCCAGACTCTGCTCACCCGGGGAGTCTTACCTTCTTCCCTGTTCGGAGCTCTTTTTCGTTCCCAGAATCTTTCTCTTCAGACCTTCCATTGCCCCTTGATTTTGTCGGGAAGATTCTGGTGGAGCCCACATCTTTTCTGGATTAAATTTAATCCAGGGGCGCCCAGATTTGGGGTTCACCCGAGTCCTCCCGGCTTCCTCGGGGATTTGGAAGGGGCAGCAAAATGCTACCGTCTCTGGCCTTCATTTATTATCCCTTCGTGGTTGCCATTAATGTTGTGGAATTTAAGAGAAGTTCAATTATTCGAGTATAGAGAGGCCAGGACTCAGGAATGATTTTGAGAAGGAAAAATGGTTTATTGACGGCCGGCCGGACTCGGGAGCTTTCTGTTTGAATCCCGAGCCCGGAACAAGATTTTCAAACGTCTTTTATACAGAGAGGAAAGGCCAAATGGTCCCTTTGTTTCAGTTCTCAATAGGCTTCAATTAGCATATATCTCTTTCACATCTTAGGTAAGCTTTTAGCAAGGACTCCAGACATTTTAGATAAGCCTTGGTTTTTGCATTTCCCCTAAATACTTAAAGTTTATAGCCCTTGCTTTGTTAAACATTTCCTGGGACTGGAGCCTGCTGTCACCGTCCCTAAGGGCAGGACTGCAGCCTCTTACCGTTCCACACCCACAAGTCAAACAACTTAGTTATTTCTGAAGAGACACAAGTCAAACAACTTAGTTATTTCTGAAGAGACAAAGAGCCTTCCACCCATAGCCCACATCAGCTGTAAATAGATTTCACAGCGGGTGGCTCCCCACACTAACCTACTTATTGTCACTATGAATTTGCTTATTCTAGATATTCATATAAGTGGAATCCTACAGTATTTGGTCTTTGTGTCTGACTTATTTCACTAAGCATGTTTTCAAGGTTCATCTATTTTGTAGCTCGTTTTGGAACTTCACCCCTTTTTATGGCTGAATAGTAGTCCATGATGGATACACTATATTCTGTTTATCCACCATCTATTGATGGACACTTGAATTGAGCCATCTTTTGGCTACTGTGAATAATACTGCCATGAATATCGAGTACAAATGTCTGTTTGAGTTACTGCTTTCAATCCCTTTGGGTATATACCAAGAAGTGTAATTGCCAGATCATATGATAATTCTATGTTTAACCTTTCGGGGACTGCCAAACTGTTTCCCACAACACCTTTGCCATTTTACATTCCTACCAGCAATGCATGTGGGTTCCAATTTCTGTATATCCTCACCAATGTGTTACTTTAAATAATATCCAGTCTAGTGGGTGTGAAATGATATCATTGTGGTAGATAGGTACTATTACGCCTGCTTCAGAGATGAGCAACATGAGGCACAGACTGGCTAAATAACTTTTCCAGGGGCATACACTGAGCAAGTGGCAGAACTAGGCTTCAAACCAAGCAACATGGCTCCACGCCCTGTGCTCCTCACCACGTGCCACACTGCCTCTGGAAGTCATTACAGTCACAGAGTAGTGAGAAAAACACACGTGAAAAAGAGTTGCTTGGGTTCAAGTCAATTGGAAAATACTCTGCAGACAGTGGCATGGAATAGTTCTGCTTGGTAGTCCCTGCTCCTTTATTTTCTGTAGATAGCAGATAATGATTTTGACTACTGTTCCAATGTTCAGTTTCAAGTTCGACTAAGCACCGCAGATGGCCGACTGTTTGGGCGGCAGGCAACCATCCTTGGATCTTGGGCAATCGAGATTCAGTTGTGACCAAAGTCTACTGCCAACAAGCATGTCAGTCAGGAATGACTCCCTCGTTTCAGGCAGGAGGAATCCACCGACACAAAAGGGCTTGTGAACAAATCCTGCCAGAAATCTCTGTCCAGGCAGGAAATGGGATTTCGAAAAGAAGAGATCATAACTTGCAAAGCTACACTCTGGCTAGACTGAAGCGCGGGGCTATAAAGAAGCCATAGCCTGATCAGCAGGGAAGAGGAGGGAGGGACTATTTTCACTCTTGGTGATTTGTGAAGCTCATGCTGACTTTATCCCCAGCCCAGCTCCATCCTCAGCACATCTACTTGACTCTGTCCTCTGTGGTACAGTACTATGCTATAGTTATTTGTTAGGTGTCTGTCTGCCTCCTCAGCCAGATTTAAATTTTAAAGCAGGAGACTGTGTTTTAGTCACCTTAACATTTCCCATGCCTGGGGGATGGTGTCTAGGAGTAGATGCTCAGAAATATTTATTGCATGAATGGACGATTAAGGAATACATTTTTTGATTAGTCCAAGAAATGACATCTAAAGCAAAGCACCATCATGGGTTTGGAGGCTAATCTTTGTATTTTCCAATAAATATTCTGCCTTGGGTTTTTAGAGACGAGAGAAGGGGTTGGGGAATGCAGACTATATGCAGCCCCCTTCCCCACACAGATGTATTCACATGAATTCCTCTGCATTTTGGAATCTGGAAGGGGGGCTGCAAGAGAATGTCACATCAGGTGATTGTGCTTTCGAGTGTTCTCCCATTCAAGAAGCCTGCCATGCTTACAAACAGTTTGCATAATACCTTGTTCATTAAGACTCATAAATTAGCGCTGTTTTAATTGACTCCCTAGAGGCAGTAAATAAAATGACACAAAAATGACATCAAAGGGAGTAAATGACACTAGGTAGGTGTTTCTCTTCTTCCCCTCGGCAGCTGCTTTCTTGCTCTCTTGATCCCAGAGGTCTGAGGACCCTTCCCCCTCTTGCAGTCCCTGGCCAGGCCTTTGCTCAAGCCATTCAGAAAAGACTGATTCCCTGAACAGGTGCCAGGCTCTGAGAGCCCCCACCTGTGTTTGGTGTCCTGTGTTGCCAGCGCAGGCTGTGCCTGCACAGGGAGGTAGGTGTGGTTAGACTGCAAAGTAGGGGTAGCAATTTTGCTAATTATGGAAACAACTCTAATTGTGAAACAAAGTCTTGATCCCTTATTAAAACAATTTCAGCCATTATGTGCAGATATAATTAGCTTCACCCTAGCTTACTGGTCTCTTGCTATAGCTAGCTACTCTGGGAACAGCCAGGAAGCTACTGTTGACTGAGGCCCATTCTGTGCCATACCTTGGTGTAGGGGCTCACGCATATGATCACACACCACAGTACTAATAAATTGGGATCAACTTATCTGCAGATGAAAACACAGAGATTCAGAGAGGTTATTTATCAGGTTCAAAGTCACACAGTTTGCAAGCAATGGGGCCAAAATCTAAGCCCATGTCTATATAACTGCAAAGTGTGCGTTCTTTCTACAAAATTATGTTGGCATAATAGCTTTTGTGATCTGATCGTAGGAGAGCCCGAAAAGGGCCACTGCTCCTTAAATAGTTCCCTTCTCAGCCTACTGATGCACGACATTTCTCAGAAATTTGATGACATGTATGAATAATTCAGTGTTTATGTAAATTTATGTGTTACTTCTCAGCAACATTTGCATTTAAAGGGAACTTTAATTGTGGAATAAAAATATTTGTCCCCTATTTTATGTTTTGTTCACTTCTCTATCCTCAATGCCTAGAACTGTGCCTGACACATAGCAGATTTACCCAGTAAGAAATCTTTACTGGATAATTTAAAGCAATTCCAGACATCATGGACAGCGTGGGAGGAAATTTTTTGGGATAGAGGATATGCCACTGGGGCACGCTGTTCTCTAGAACCTCTGGAATCACACACCTTAGGCAGTGGTTTACTCTATTTATAGGTAAAGCTGACTTTATGACTTTAAGCAATGCTGATAGGAGCCTCAGGGTGTCACTGATAGGGCCAAGGCAAAGACAGAGGTAACAGAAAATGGAAGTCATTTAAGAGAATAAAAGGAGTAAGAGAGAGGAAAACATGCAGGAAAGGGTATGGGGAATGGATGCAGTACTGTGAAGAGCAGGAGCACATCACAGATCCTAGTCTGTTAGTTCTTTGCATCATTTATCGTACTCCCTGCTCTTTTTCTTCTGGGTCAGAAGGACTGAAGGGTTAATGGGATGCTGATATGACTTTCAGGCAGGGGCTGATTGTAAGGCAGGGTGGCAGGCAGCAGAGGGCTGGGCCTCACCAGTGGCTCTCAGTTCAGTAGAGAATCCTGGGGTGGGAGGGTGGAGGGTAGTGCAGGGGTGGGAGAGGGAGTGGTATTCCAGTGCTGGGGTGGGGAAAGAGGAGATCTAAGGGAGAAGGCGGATACTGGAGCCGATTTGGGAAGGCAATAGGGTTTGGTGGTGAGTTGAGGTTAAACTGTTTGTAGTTCTTAAAGAGGTCCTGGCAATGTGGACAAAGTGGAGACAAAAATGTCTCATTGTTAAGATACAGCAGAGTGTGAGCCCTGAGGGCAAGTACTACTGGTTGTAACCGGCTTGTAAACCTGATGCCTCCCTAGTTAGGCACATATAGGAAGTGACTGATACAAATCTTAATTATTTTTAATCAGGAGTTCTGAAGTCCATGGGAAACTTGGATTTTATCCAGTTGTGTATGTGTGTGTGTATGTGTGTAGCTGGGTTCATGTAAATTTTTCAGGGATGACTATCTATTAACTTTTGTCAGATTTTTCAAAGGCAGTAAGTGACCCCTAAACAATTAAGAGACACTATTATGGCTTAAGTGTTTTGAATTGCTTTGACAGAACTCCATAATACTTTCCAGTGTGCTCTCTTAGCATACAATTATTTCTTGCATTAGGATAACGCTGGTCTGGTTGCTGTAACAAATAGACCTCCAAAAGGTACACTGGTTCAAATAAATGTCCAATACAATAGAAGGTTATTTCTTGTTCACCTAAAAGTCCAAGGTAGGTGTCTCTGGTCTGCGGTGGTCATTGAGGGCCCTCTGTGTCTCTGACATCTGCAATGCGGGCTTTCAGTGTACGCTAGGGTTCAACATCAGAGCCAGAAGGCGAAGAGAGTGAATGCATGTAGAAGACTTCTAAGAATTGTCCTCCCACGTTCCATTGTCGAGAGCTCAGTCACCGGAAAGTAATGTTTGCCAGGGAAGCTGGGAAATGTAGTTGGCTATGGCCAGAGAGTGGAGTCAAAGGATTTTGCCCAGCAGCAAGCAATCCCACCCCATCTCCTCTGTTTACAACCAAGTCTATTTACAGGGATCCTCTCTGAGTGGTAGAGACAGTGCACAATTCTCATGACTGATGATCTGACTCTCTATTTCCAGAGACTCAAGACCATTTTTAAAACCTTGATAATTATGGATATCGGTGTCCCCTGCTTCGAATAACTCTCAATGTCTCAGATTATTTGTGCAAGATTCCTGTCTACTTTGACAACATGGGCTTTTCCTGGGACAAGACACAATTCCTCATCTAAAGTGGTCCCAGGGGTCAGGAAATTGGAGGAGATTTTAGGATTGTACCTGGGGCACACAGGTGCTGGCACTTCCAGTTCTTCTGCTGGGAGACAATAAACATGGCAGGTAAGAGCACACCTGACTTGGACTGGCCCTGCTGAAATATTCAATCCGCCTAGGCAATAACCTTACTGGCTTTTGGTGGTCTGAGAACATAATGGCTTTTTTCTTTCTTTTGATGACAAGGATAAGATTAGACTGAGAAGAGGCAGAACAAAAGCAATAGATTTTTATGAGGATGGAGAGGAATTTTAAGAAAGAAGAAATAATGGGAGGAGAAGTAAAAGAGAGAAGAAAGCCAGAGAATGGAGGGGGAGAAAGGAGAGGATGATGGAAGAGGAGGAGGAGGGAGAAAGGATAAAGAAGATGGACTATAAAAGACATTTCAATGCCATGAACCATTCCTAACATTGCAGAATATTATGGCATGTATTTCTGCAGGCTAACTTTTCCATCCCTTATTTACATTTTGGGATTCTGTTAGGCTTACCTCTAATTTATTTACCTTTTTTAGCAGTTGTGAAGTATTGCTTTTATTTTTGTAATCCACCTGAGGTCTTTTGTGGTGTATTGTTATGTAAGTGTATTGTGAGTGTATTGTTATGTAAGTAAAGCAATAGCCAGAGTTGCCCTAGGAAGCTAGTTAATAATTACTGCCATTTTGCAGTATTAGCTACTCTTAGCAAATAAGAAGACTAATCTATATTGATCATTTATTTGAAGATCAACCATTTACCTGTTCAATTGATCATACATTTTTTGACAATGCAGAGAAAACATGCATCGTTATTCCAACTAGGAATGGATGCCATGGAATAACACAATAATGATGAAACTCACCATATGATTGAGAGGTGGTTCCAGTCATTCATTCATTCATTCATTCATTTATTTGTTTTCTAACACAGGTTGAGGTCCTATTGTGTAGATGATATAGAAAAGACATAAAAGACAATTCTTTCCATAGGAGACACCTGACAATTACATGTCCATCATATACCAAGTTCTGAGCTAGATGTGACCCATGCATTTAATTCTCACATTCACCCTCAAGGTTGAAATTATCATTTCTCAGAAAAGTAAACTGAAGATCAGAGAATTTGTATAGCATGTCTAAGTCCACTTAAATAGTTAAGTGGAGTAGCAGGGATTTGAACTCAGGTTTCATGGGATCCAAACCCAACTCTCTTCCACTTTGGTTGCGAACAGCTAATTTTATACATAAAAATAGAATTAGGCAGCGGACTTGGCCCAGTCGTTAGGGCGTCCGTCTACCACAGGGGAGGTCTGCGGTTCAAACCCCAGGCCTCCTTGACCCGTGTGGGGCTGGCCCATGCACAGTGCTGATGCACGCAAGGAGTGCTGTGCCACGCGGGGGTGTCCCCTGCGTAGGGGAGCCCCACGTGCAAGGAGTGCGCCCTGTAAGGAGAGCCGCCCAGTGTGAAAAAAAATGCAGCCTGCTGAGGAATGATGCTGCACACATGGAGAGCTGACACAACAAGATGACACAACAAAAAGAAACACAGATTCCTGTGCCGCTGACAACAACAGAAGCGTACAAAGAAGACGCAGCAAACAGATATAGAGAACAGACAACCGGGGTGTGGTGGGGAAGGGGAAATAAATAAATAAAATAAATCTTAAAAAAAAAATAGAATTAACAAACCAAATTGTCTACTCTTCTCCTTAGTCACATTGCGATCCCATGAGCACTCCATACTCTCTTGTTTCTCTACTTTTGTTCATGTCTGTCCTTTAGCTTAAAACATCCTTCCAGTCATCTCCATATGATACTGCATTGTCCATTTGTTAAGCCCAGCTTAAATGCTATCCCTTTCATGATGTTAAAACCTCTTATTTTTCTAACAAGAGTGACTGATCACTCCTTAAAACTTTAAAAATTTCTCACTTAAGATAATTTGTCTATTTGGTTTTGAAAAAATGTTTATTTTGAAATACTTTCAAACTTACAAGACAGCTACAAAAACAATACAAACCATATGCAGAGAACTCCAACATATCCCATATCCTTTACATACCCAGATGCACCAATTTTAATATTTGCCGTATTTGACAGTTTGATTATAATATGTCATGGTGTTGTAGAATTTAAGAGAAGTTCAATTCTTTGAGTATAGAGAGGCCAGGACTCAGGAATGATTTTGAGAAGGAAAAATGGTTTATTGACGGCCGGCCGGACTCGGGAGCTTTCTGTTTGAATCCCGAGCCCCGAACAAGATTTTCAAACGTCTTTTATACAGAGAGGAAAGGCCAAATGGTCCCTTTGTTTCAGTTCTCAATAGGCTTCAATTAGCATATATCTCTTCCACATCTTAGGTAAGCTTTTAGCATGGACTCCAGACATTCTAGATAAGCCTAGGTTTTTGCATTTCCCCTAAATACTTAAAGTTTATAGCCCTTGCATTGTTAAACATTTCCTCGGACTGGAGCCTCTTACCATTCCACACCCACAAGTCAAACAACTTAGTTATCTCTGAAGAGACAAAGAGCCTTCCACCCATAGCCCACATCAATGGCATGGGTCTGTATGGTTTTATGTATTGGGATTTAATCGAGCATTTTGGATTCTTTTTTTGTTGTTAAATTTGGGAAGTTTTCTGCCATTATTTCTTTGAAAATTCTCTCTTCTCCTTCTGGAACTCCCACAATGTGTATATTGGTACACTTAATAGTTTCCCACAGGTTCCTTAGGCTCTGTTTATTCATTTATTTATTTTTCTTGTTTTTATTCCTCAGACTGATTTCAATCACCTTATATTCAAGTTTCTGATTCTTTCTTCTTTCAGCCTCAATTTGCTGTTGAATCTCTCTAGCGAATTTTTTATCTGTTACTGTGGTTTTCAGCCCTGTTTGGTTCCTTTACATAATTTCCATCTCTCTACTGGTATTTTCTTGGTGTTTATCTATTATTTTCCTGACTTCTTTTAGTTTGTTGTCCATGTTTTCCTTTAGTTCTTCAAGCATATTTAGGGCCATTTTTAAAAAATCTTTTCCTGGGATGGCTTAGGTCTGGTCCTCCTTGATGGTGGTTTCTGATATTTTAATTTTCTCTGTGTTTTTATGTTTTTTGACCTTTTGTTCAAACCTGGAAATTTTGATATTTTAATGTGTTATTGCTGGAATTCAGACTGTGAGGTATCTGTTACTTAAACTTGTATATAGCTAGTATCATGGCAGAGTTTTCCTTGATTGGCAGGAGCTAACAAAAAGAGGAGCCAAAAAGAAAACACTTTTCCAAAGTTTTGCCGATTGACCTATACTAATGCTCTGTTTCAGAGATTGTCCACACAATTAGTTTAGCCACTAGCAGCAGGCCAAAGCATAGAGAACTCCTTGATCCGTTCTGCACATGTACCTTGTCTTGGGCATGTGCATATGGCCCTAGGAATTCCCCCATTTAAATGGTTACAAATGTCCCCTCTTGCCTAGGAAACAGATTCCTCACTGTCCAGGTCATGGCACTGCATGTCCTATAACCAGAAATCCCTTGCCCCAGGCAGCATGACTTGATTGCTCTCCCACATTATTCTTTAGGAGAGTTCTGTGAGCTGCCTTCTACCTACAGGGTAAGTTCTGGGATGTTTAAGCCCCTCAGGCCACCACAAATTGGGACAGACATATAGGCTCTCAGTGTGTGAACCATGGTTACTTTGCTCCCTCAAGAACCAGGATCAGGGATCCTCACTGGGAGCATGGGCCACCACTGCACCAAAACAGTGAGGGGTGGGAGGGAAAATCAGAGAGCGAGGAGAGTCTACTGTTTTTGAGTAGCCTTTTTCTTGATTCAGCACTTTTTCTGTTACTGAAGTACTTTAACTATTTTCTGGAGATTTGAGAAAGAACCTTTTGCCAGTTCTTGCTGGCTGTCCAAAGTTTCAATGGGGGTATAGAGCCCTGAAGTGTCTCACTTTGCCATACTAAGCAAAGCAGGGACTGTCCAGTTATTTTTGTACCTAGTGTTTAGTGTCTGGTGTTTTGGTGTCTTTGTGGTAGGTAGCTTCTAAGATGGTCCCCAATGATCCCCATCTCTTAGTATTCATGCTTTTGTATAATCCTTTCTCTTTGACCATGAGCTGGATTGACTGAGTCTATTGAATTAATAGTATATGGCAGAAGTGATGGGATATCACTTCAGACACCAGGTTATAAAATGATTAAGGTTTCTGTTTTGGGAACTCTACTTCTCTCTCTTATCCTGGAGGAAGCACGTTGCCATGTAGTGAGGTTCCAGCCATGAGGGACCAAGGTCCATGTGAGTGAACTTACATGTGGATGCCCACACCATTTGAATTTTCAGATGAGGCTATTGCACCAGCCAATAGCTTGACTGCAATCTCATGAGAGACCTTGAGTCAGAGGACCTGGCTGAACTGTAACTGTGGGGAGCCACCCGCTGTGAAACCTATTTACAGCCTCCAACAACATGGCGGATTTCACAACTACTACAGCCCTGCCCCGCCACTTCCTTCTTCCTCTTCTTCTTTGTTCTCCCCTTCCCGCCACAACTCTGGTAACCACAGCAGCACGCATGCGTAAGGTGCGAAACTCTGCAGACCCGGCGCAAACTTTCAGCCAATCCCCTCCTTGGACGCCTGCTACCTGCAAGACCAGCGTATCACCTATGGACATGCTCCCTTCCCTCAGTATAAATTCCAATGCCCTACCCCCAATAAACGAGGCTTGATCAGAATCCTGTCTTGCCTCCATTCTTCTCGTCTCCTGCCCCCATTTCTTCCCCACAGGCCCCTTGACTCTGCCCCCCCGGATTGGGACATGTAACCATATCCTGAACCACAAAAATTATGGTATAATAAATTTTTAAAAATACCATGACATTTTGGGACAATTTATTATGCAGCAATGAATAACTATGATGGTTCTTCCAGACTGTAAATAGCTTGAAGATAGAATCCCTTTCTTCTTTGTCTTTCATCAGCATCATTAAGCAGAGCAATTTACATAAGCAGTGAAAGAAATGCCCTCCCTCACTTCTATGGTACTGGTGAAGGAGGGTTTGGATCAAAGAGAGATCTTATTGCAATTGATACAATTTCTCCTAGATGGCAAAGAAAGCTCATTCCAATTACTCTGATGGCTCCTGTAAGGGAAGTTTGGCTCAGGAAAGAGCCAAAAACATCTAGTCCTGAAATGCCAGGATTATTTTTTAATGGAGGGCAGCCTCCCAAGTCATGCTGGTAGGAGGGATGTTTTTTCTTCATAAATGATCAGATTCAATTGTCCTTAAGGGAAAATGTTTGCTTACTTTGGCATGTTCTTACTTCTCAGATAAACTATTGAGAAAACCGGTTAGAGTTCTCCTCTGTGGGTGAAGGAAAGAGAAATGGAACAACAATCTTTGTTTTCACTTGTAACACTAGATCTCACCCATCCTCCTCCTCCTCCCTCCTGAGTTTGCAATTGAGTACCTCAACTACCATCTAGTGCATGGTTGAGGATGCTGATGTTCAAGTCACACAAGAAGCTACCAAGAATCTGCTCTTTCTGTTCCTTCCTGAGCAAAGAACTGAGCTCACCAGGCTGGTTTGACAAAAGGGTTGGCAACTGGAGGGGAGGAAGAGATTAGAGATGGTTTACATCTATGAGCTACAGTTACTTTTTAAAAGCCTGAGACTGTAAGCCCTCCCTCCTGAGGGGCACAAAGGAAAGATGAAGTCATATGTAAATTACAATCCCTGTTCCCCCAGACCAACTTGATCATTAAATAAAGACTCTATATCTCCACTGAGCCAGGTGACCCTAGGAAACTGATGTGAAAGAAACTCAAGAAGGTGTGGTTACCATAATGCTTTCTAGTCATCTTGCAGGAAGTCTGGAGAAGCAGGTCTACGCAAATAATTGAACCTCTCTCAAATTCTACAACAAAAGGACAGGCTGCATCTACCTTCTCCCACATCTTCCTCTTTTCACTGCCCTCCCCCTCTGCAACTCTGAGGATTACTAGGAGTCCTGCTAGATGAGTGCTCAAGTTCCTTTGTTGATTGTAGACTCCTGGATGACACATAGTTCCCGGACCAACTCTTTGAACTAGCATTGAGACATCCATGCAATGGCAGTGGCTTGAAACATTCCAAGGCACAAGGGACAGTGTGATTAAATCCCCTGATTTCTCTCTTTAGATCAATGTTCCTAAAGTGGAGGTCTTAGTACTTTGGAATATGTTGCATGAATAATTAAATAAAATTAAATGTTCTATAGGAGTTTGGCTTTGTCTAAGTGTATAGGGGCATGTCACACAGGGGGAATTAATTTATGTTCAAAATTTAACCTGAAAAAAGTGCTGATGAGAAGCCCGTATTTTGTTTTGCTTTGCGTGTTTGCTGTCACTGTTGTAGCTAAAGTTATCATGTAGAGGAGAGAGATGTTCTATTTTTTCAACATGTTCACATTTGCTTCCTGCCAATTTTTTTTTTTTTTGCAATATTGTGAACACATTTGTTGTGTGTGCTTGTTTTTTTTTCTTTTTAATTAAATCTGGCTTTGTCAGGCTAACAAATCTCTCATTATTGGCAAATACAGAAATACTAATGTGATGTGCTGTTTATCGACCATGAAAAATTAAAGGATAAAATGTTGCCTGGGGAAAAAATTCTTAATTTATAATCTTATGCCCCTTATGAAGGATTTTGCTGAATATTATCTTAGAACCGATCACAGAAAGGAGAGGCTTTCCAGAGAAATTTAAGGAAAGAAAGAAAAAGAAAATGGCTATACAATGAATTTCTTTAACCTAAATAAACACAGATTGAAGGAACAATCCACAAGAGTTATCTTCATTATTCCACAGCCAACAGCAAAGCCTTATATCCCATTATGGTAATGAGCAAACCTTTGAACTTTGCATTGTACACTGCCAGGCATCAGCACTTAAGGCTTAGGCAAACAATGTTCTACAATTGCTTTGGGGAGTTGCTCAGATAATACCTCAGCTTGTATTTCTGAGTAGGTTTGATCCAGCCTTTCCAGTCTGCATTTCCCCAAAGCAGAGGCTAGAAGGGCATAAAACTGGATTTAAAAAGTGCACTTTCAGGAATAACACATGGAGTGAGATTCCCTCCTCTTGCCTTAGACCTTCTCTCCATTGGTGAATAGTGGGTGGGCATAGAGGGAAGCAATGTGCCTTGTCAAATCATGGCAGTACTATTTACTCTAAGTCTCTGCAAGCCCCTTTGAGTTCATTTTCGGAATATCTCAATACTCAGGCTGAATTTACGTGCAACATTTGAAAATACATAAACATTTGAATGAATTGACTGGAAAGCAGTGCTCCACAGCGGAAACCACAGGACTGTGGGTTCAGGTAAACCTGGATTTGCATCTCAGTTGAACAAGTTATTTATCTTTCAACCTGTTTTCTTATCTGCAAAATGGCAGAAATAATAGGGCAGGAAGCATTGTGTCTCATACTTCAGTGTCTAATGAAGAGTAGCTGCTCAATAAATGGAAGCTTCTATGGAAATGGTCAATCTAATCAAATAGAATTGTTTCAAGGACTAATTGAATATGATTAGTTTTAAAACTGCACTAACTGAAAACTTTGGTTAAAGATTAGGTTATACATGTGTGAGCAAGCAGTTTTACTAGGAAAATCATCAGTTAAATTATTTGCCATGAAGGGCCTTAACATCTACCACAAACATTTGGTTTATTGCCTGGATTTCACATTTAACTTATGGTATTGACTGTTACCATAACCTTAGAAGTCCTTACGGGAAGTGGACTTGGCTAAATGGATAGAGCGTCTGCCTACCACATGGGCGGTCTGCGGTTCAAATCCAGGACCTCCTTGACCCATGTGGAGCTGCCCATGCGCAGTGCTGATGCGTGCAAGGAATGCCCTGCCACACAGGGTGTTCCCTGTGTAGGGGAGCCCCACGCGCAAGGAATGTGCCCCACAAGGAGAGCTTTCCCGTGCAGTGAAAGTGCAGCCTGCCCAGGAGAGGCGTCACACACACGGAGAGCTGACGCAGCAAGATGATGCAACGTAAAGAGACACAGATTAATTACCATGCCGCTGACAAGAATAGAAGTGGACACAGAGAACACACAGCAAATGGACACAGAGAGCAGACAGCTGGGGGGGGGGGCGGTGGAAGGGGAGAGAAATAAAAAAAATACCTTAAAAAAAAAAGAAGTCCTTAGATGGTTTGAAAGATATGCTAGGTCTCTCTGATTTTCCATCCTTATAACCATGGGAGGATTTGGGTATAAATAAGATGTAGTCAGGACTGGTATTTAATCTGGGGATTTTATTTGGTTATTTAGTGTTGCAACAAGGGTCAAGAAAGATTCTAAATCCTTCAGGGGGCACCGTCTCTTTTTTCCCAGAAATTCACCTAGATTTCATTTCCCAGTCCCCTGTGAGGTTAGTCTGAATTCTAGTCAAAGGACATGAGTGAAAGCCACATGCCCCACCTTCCTGCCTGACTCACTAAACCCTCCCACGTGTACCTCCAAGCTCCTTTTCTCCTTGTAGCTGGCTAGAAGAGATGACTACAGGGAGACCTTGGAAGCCATTTGTTGAAGATGGCAAAGCCTCTGTCAGCCTTAGAAGAAAGCCAGCCCTAAAGCTTACTCATTGCTCAGTACTGTTAAGTGACTAGGAAATAAATTGCTGTTGTATCAGAGCCACTACACATTTTGGGGCCTGTTTGTTTCTGTACTTCACTTACCCTAATTATTACACCTCTTCTCTTACCATGGAACTGGATTTCCACGGGAATGCCTCTGATTATTATATCTAGCGAAAGATTTTATTTTTTTCAGTAAAAAGATATCCACTGGTTTTCATGAAGAAATTGAAATTGAGTAAAAGCAGCAAGAGGCCAAACAGAAAACAACATATTTCATAACCACTTTTTCTCAGTTGACACTATTCATAATATCTGTTAAAATTTCTTTTCATGTTCACTGAGATTGTTTTGCTTTGTACCTGGCATGGAACTGGCCAGATTATTCATATGAGTGAAATTTACCAAGGCCATTGCTTCTGTCTGTTTTCCAGGATATAAAGAACAGTCGCCAAGATCAAAGTAGAATTTCTGTCTGAGGGGAAAAAATGATGTGGACGAAGGGAAAGAGAGAGCAAGTGGGAGTTCATGGGGTGTTAGCTACATGCTAAGGTAGTGACACCTGAATAAAAGTCAGAGTGTCTAAAAAAATCCTTTCATGACTGTACTGAGCATTAGGCACATTGTCAAGGGCCGTGGGTGAGGCTCTGGGACAGATCAAATACACAATTTTGGCAAATCATGAGGATTCTCTTATCCCAAAGGGGGGATCTGACCAGATGATTTTGAATGTGTCTTAACTCTCAATATTTGATTTCAAGTCTTATAATTGAGAATGTAATGTGCTGATAGCCAGACATTGCTGCTGTAGTATAATAAATATCAGAATTCCCCTTCCTTCAAAAAAGAAATAAACACACCCAAAACCAAAAAACACCTTGGCTCATTCATATGCAAGCCTAACACCATTTTCCAGGGCTTGGTGGTGATGCTCAGTGACATCTCATGCAGATGCACATGGGCAGGGCATCTGGGGCAGCTAAATTCAATTTTCATCGAAACAAAGTGAAGTAGCATCTGCTTGGCATTAGAGAGAATTTTAAGCATATACTCCAGCTCTACCAAGGGAAGGAGCAAACAAAAGTCAAAAACACTTTAAGCCACTCAACCTAAAATATTTAAGGCCATCTGCATTTTCTATGTAAATGGCCATCACCTGGAACCTACTGTCGCTTTAAAAACAGAATTGACAATGATGTATGATAGGAAAAAAAGATGCATTTGCATTCAAAATACTGAATTCTTAGCTGAACTTCAGTGTTCCTGCCATAATTATGAGTTATCTTTCTAAGCCTTTGTCCTCTTCTCACTGAAATATCATTACAGGAGATTCAAGTTTTATATGGTGGGAACAAAAATGAATCTTGTTTTTCTATAAAAAACATGCTTAGTTTTTTTTGTGTAGTCTGAACCCAAAGGCATTCATGTGTTCAAAGGCCCAACATTGCATCTCTAATACTGTGGAAACATGAGCATGCTGTGTGACATTGTGGTGCATTTGATCTTGCTTGGGTTCTCTGTTTTACACTACCAATAGAGGTATTTCTAGCTGCTTCATGCCAATGTACCCTTTTTTTAAAAATATATTTTTAAAAGATACATAGATCACACAAAATGTTCACACTAAAAAAATCACACTAAAAAATACACAGGTTCCCATATGCCCCACTCCCTTCACCCCACTCCTCCCACATTAATAACCTCTTACATCAGTGTGACACATTCATTGCATTTGGTGAACACATTTTGGAGCACTGCTACACAGTATGGATTATAGTTTACATTGTAATTTACACTCTTTCCCATTCCATTCAGTGGGTTATGGCGGGATATATAATGTCCTGCATCTGTCCCTGCAATATCATTCAGGACAACTCCAAGTCCCCAAAATGCCCCCATATCACACCTCCTTTTCCCTCTCTCTGCCTTCAGCAACTCCCGTGGCCACTGCCTCCACATCAATGATATAATTTCTTTCAGTATACTCTTTAACGTTAGGTAATGACATTTTGAGACCTTCCTGAACTCAGAGGCCAGGTACCATTTGTGTTCCTTAAACTGTTATCCTATGGTTATTCTTGCTTTCTCCTTATTCATTCATTCAACGAATATTTCTTGAGAGAGCTATGTGTAAGACATTATAATAGGCACTAGAGATACAGAGGCAACTAGGATAGATTTATTCCCTGTCCTTACCATCTCGTCGAAAAAACAGATAGTGAGCAAGCAACCACAGTGTAATAAGTGAAGGGATTGAGAGACGCTGAGTCGAGCCTTAAAGGAGGTGTGGAAATTAGCCAGGTGAAGAAGGCAGAGGAGGCATTTGAAGGGGTAAGAGCAGATTCTGTAAGTGAATTTATGCTGACTTTATTCAGCAAAGGTTTGTGTTATCTCTTCAGGGACTTGTGTGCTTCTGGGATATGAGAGCAAGTCATGGAGAGATAGATGTTGGGGCTGGAGAGTCAGGCAGGGGTCTGATCCTAGAATTCTTTGTGTGTCTCTTTTGGGAGTTTGGCCTCTATCTTGTAGGTAATAGTCATTGAAAGGTTTCAATAAGGTGAGTCAGATGATCTTATTTACCTTTTAGAAGGATCAGCAGTATGGAAAAGGATTTGAGAAACTTGAGAGGAGAGCAGGCCTTTCCTAAGACATATTTTCTACTCCATGGTAACAGCCCCAGCCAGAAAGTGATCCCCACATGATTTTCCCGAATGGATGGCCTGCCTGGGTACCTCCCCTCATCTGTGCCTACTGGTACCTAATCATTTCAATGTCCAGCCCAAATCTTACCACCTTTGTGGACTCTTTCTTCATTATTCCCACTTGCAGAAATCACTTCTTTGAAATTCTATACTCCTATATTTTCTCAGTGGGCATAAAGTACAACCACCTGTAATATTATTTATCAGTTTTCTTATGAACTTCCTCCTTTTCCCTACAAAGCTCCTAAAATGAGGACATGTCTATATTTCTTTAAATCTTTAGCATCTAGGACAATTTATAGGAATTTAGGGCTGGAAGAAACCTCTGAGATCATCCAGCCCTTTCATTTGACGGATGAGGGACTTGAGACCTAGAAAAATGAATGCCTTTGTAGGTTTCTCAGCTTCTAGTTTATTATCATTTCAGCTATCCAACAAGATGCTCATTTTATGGATGATGATGTATTTGGTATCTATGACTTTATTACAGAAACATCCTCCTGTTATTGTATTTTAATGGTTGACATGATTCTTTGAGGATTAAAGATGTCTTATTTATTAATATCCTTTTTCCTTAACAACAAAAGGCCAGGTTAATATATACTTGTTTTCCTCCCATGAGAAAGCCCAGTAAGCTCTAAAATATCTTTGAGTCCTAAGATGAAGTCATGCATTCAATGTAATAGCAACTGTCAACTAGATTAGGCGTGTTTTTTCCTAAGAACTGTCACAGGTGGGCAAATTCCCAGATGTAGAGAAGAAAAGAAATTATAGTTTCTTCTTTCTAATATATGGGTGCATCTGCTCTCACTACATAGCCCTTGTCTTTACAGGTTACCCTTATATCTTTCCTTTAGTCTCCCATAAGTAGAGGTTAACTCCATGCCCATGCCTTCAAATGCTGGGTAAAGGGAGTGGGCCATGTGGACTACAAAAACATGCCTCACCAGGGGCACAGGGCATCTTTCACTAAGATCTTAATGCTGAAAATGGAGTTTGCTAACTCAATACATACAGAGATCAGGTAGGAAATGAATGAAGTCAACTGGTGGAGAAGTCTGATACTCTGGACAGTGAATGCCCTAACACTGTAACTTTTTCTCAACTCCTGTCATTTGTCTTCATGAGAGAATTTCTGTGAGTTCTACCAGGTTGTCTGATTTTCCAACTCTGTGAAGAAATCTGGATTTTTTTATGTGATGTATATCAAATTTTAAATAATGGTAACTGGTGGAAAATTTTGAAACTCTTTGTAGGCAAATACACATACAAGCCATATACTTACGCAGATTGGCCCGAAGTCCTGTTAATTTCAAATATTCTGGAAACTTACTTCTAGTTACTAGTTACTACATACACAATATACTCAATCTACCATCAATTATTTTAGAGTACATAGTGTCTGTGTAAAATATTGTTCAGGATACTTAGGGGATCTATAGAACTTAAAGTCATGTTTCTGCCCAAATGAACTTTCAGTCTTCCTGGGATATATGAGCTCATATTTACAAAGATAACTAACAGTTAAGTTACTGTGTAAATACACAGTGAGTTGAGGCAGGCTATAGGTTAAATAAGAGTTCCTAGGCCTACCCCTTGAGATGGAGTTAGTGCCCCACTTATGAGTTGCCTAATATTCTCTGCAAACCCCTGCATCTGTAAATTTGCTGAGTTCATTATAGTATAATCAAGAATTAAGAATCTGCGTCTTCCTCTTAAAATTCAAAACCTTGTGTCATGAACTGAACATTATTTATATTTAGTATATCCCACATTTAGCACAGTGCCTACATATGATAGATGCTAATTAAACACTGATAAATGAGTCAATAAATAAATTGGAGTCTATAGGAGCAAGTGGTCTTTTCAAAACACAGTAGAAATTCAGTACTAATTGTTCAATAAATGAGTATATTTTGGTGTCTGATGGAAAAGAAAGGCTTTGTGGAGAAAGTCACATTTCATTTGGACTTTGATGTAGGTGATTAACATTTCTATCCATGGAGCCCCATGGAAACCATTTTAGGTGGAGAACAGTATGAAAAAAATTATGATGTGACTTATCAGACTGCTTTGGAATATGGAATTCCATTTTTATAACATTGTTTCAAATTTTGATATAGTTTAAATATTGCTGTTCAATATTATATGAATATACACTTTCAGATCTTTTCCTTCCTGGTACATTAGTACATTCAGTAATACGCCTGTAATTCTCCAGAGAGATTAAGCTGGAGAGGTTAGGTTGTGCACCATTGTAATGAGAAGTCTTTCCTTCCTCCATTTTTTTGATTAGGAGATGAATACTGAGCAAGGGGAAAGGTTTAATAAGCTAGAAACAATTTTGAAATTCTTATGTATTTGGTAAGGAATAAATCTTAGAACTATTTAATAAGGGAATCCAATCACTTCTGAGGATTGGGCTTTAGTCATACAAGCATTTTCCCATTTTCTCTGTGTCCTGGTTAATGGACATGCCCAAGATGCTCTCTGGAGATGGCACCTTTTCTATATAACATGCCTAACAGTTGAGTTGAGAGAGTCATGACTGAAATTCCAAATAATTTCTAGATGCCTCGGTGACGTGGACCTTTTCGATAAAATCCACTGTCCCTGAATTTTCCTCTGCCACTTCTTTGATACCACAGCCTCATCCTAGAAGTTGCTTGAAATTCATGGTAGCACAAAAAGATAGTCACATATTGAAAGCAAGATCACTGTGTGCTGTAGGCTATTTCTTAGAGATATGATAAGAGCATTTTAAGAATTTCCCCCCCAAATAAATCTCTCCATCTAAAGCTTATTTATTTACTATTATTTTTATATATGCATGTGCTTGCAAGAGATCAATCATTCTGCCAAACATCTTGTACTAAATGTGCTAATGAATTTGTAAATCAAATATTTTTCAAGTATGGACTCTTATAACATTGATTGTCAATATTTGGATCACATCAATAATACAGTCAAGGAAAATAGTTTATAAGGATGGATTTCCACAGACCTTATTGGATTTCCACATACCTTATTAAGAATTGACAGGCAACTCTTCTTTATATTCATTGCTGATTTATTCTCTTTCGCTCTGTATCCACAGTCCTATGAGTACTTAGAGACAATATTAGTAATAACAGAATTATAAAAATATTCATGATCTATTGAGCACTGATGAAGCCTTGTTTTTGACTTACATGGATTATTCCTTCAAGTAATACAAATATTTCTCAGGTTATTTTAGGAAATAGACTATTGGTAACAGTTTAATGGCAGATGGGAAAAACACAAGGAGCAACAACAGCAACAAGAAAGAATAGTATAGGGAAGAATTAAATAATGAAGAGGGGCAAGTCAGTATATTGTGGTGCAGAGAGCTGAAAGGACAGAGTCAAAATGTTTGAGTTCTGATATGCTATAAACTCTGAACCAGGTAAGCCACTTAACCTCACTGAACCTCAGTAATTTTCTCTCTAAAACAGGGATAATGAAACCCATGTCTCATGGGAATGGGAACAATTAAGTGAATAAAAACATCTGGAAAGCACCCAGCACAGCTTAGCCTAGGAAAATTTGTTTTTCTTTATCTTCCTGCTTTTCTTCACACCAGACCCCTCCCTTCCTTTATCACTTCGTGTCCATTTCTTCCTAAAGAAATTGTAAATCTTAATGGACACATTTGTCAGGTCAACTGACATAGGCCTTCAAAAAAATAACGTTAACTCAGTACACTACTAAGAATGGTCTGATACCCAAGCTTTCTGATTTTCTGGGATAAGTAGAGAGAAAAATAAGTGTGCAGTACTTACTATGTACCAGGCACTGTGTAAATCTCAGGTTGGCCCTGTAAGGTATGAGTGTCCCCTTTGTACAGATGAGGAAACTGAGATAAAGAAAGGCTATTACCTTGCCTGGTATGACACAGACAGTGAGTGGAATCAATTGTTGTTCAAACCATGTTGGTTATTATATTGCTAAATCACACAATCTACCTCAGTGGTTCTTAAATGGGGAGAGGAGTGTACATCCAAGTCAGCTGGAGAAGCGTATGAGTGATTTGAAAAGTCTCCCCAAATAATTCCCATAGGCCCTTTTCTGGGTGAGAATCTTGACCTGGGATCTTTGGGAGGCTCAGAAATGGAAACTCTAATCTGGTATTGCTTCTCTCAGCCTGGTAAAGGTGGCCACCAAATCTACTTGGTGATCATCAGAACAACTTGCAAATCTGACACAACACTACTTCCTTCTTAATGGACTTGGAGTCTTTTATGAATATTTTCTATTCAATGTTTAGTGAAGCAAAAGCATTAGAGAATCAACAATCTTAATGTGGTCCTTTAAGGTAGGTCTATTATTTTAGAACTACAAAAAGTAAAAAGTTAAAAATAGTAGACAATATTTTTTGAAGACAAAAGAAACCCCTTTTTTATGGCTTGGCAGGAGAGATTGGGAATTAATCATGGGCACTGGTGCTGTTGTTTACTAGCTAAAGTGCCAAAGACACCTGTCTGTCAAGACAATATGCAGAACTGTTGATCAAGCCTGGAGCATCTGACACTGAACAACCCGCTGGAAATTCAAGATGCCATCCAATAAAAGCACACTTGCTTGATGGGGCACTGTTGCTGTGAGAAGGTATTTCCATCCTTCTTTCCACTGAACAAAAGGGTTTTCATTAGAGTTGAAAAAGGTTGGGAAGAACTGCCTTTATTTGCCCAGCAAGAGATGCCAACTGAGTGTTATGTTCATCAGAAATTCCTTCTAAAAGATCATCTCATTTTGGACTTTGAGAATCCAAAGCAACTGATGCTTTAATACAATGAAAATGACCGCTCTTTTCCCAACCACAATTGAGGATAAATCTAAAAAGGAGGATATTTGAATGGAGCAGGGTTATGGCTTCAGTCTTTCATGGACTATATGTCTTTCTCTTTTCTCCCGGATTAATGCTGTAACTTCTCTCTAATATCCTCCATTTCCTCTTTATACACTAAGAGTTCTTCAGTGATAAAAATAGAATAGTTAAGTAATTTACATTCTTTTGTTGATTGAACTGGGCACTGGAAAGGACACTTGGAATCTAGAGATACCATCTTCTCAGGAGTTCCTGAATCCACTTGAGACTTTTTCTGGGCTCCAGGTAGATGCCATGTGTCATAAAGTGCTCAGAGCCTATAAAGCAATGACAGGGATGTGAGCGTTCCTTCTCAAGAAAAAAGTCCTCCTGTAAAAGCAACAACACTTTTGTTATTGTTTCGGATGTGGGTTGTCATGTAGATAGAGACGGAAGTAACTGATGGGCAGGAAATTGTGAAAACATGTCAGAGAATTTTATCTCTCTACAGCTTTGTCAAAATGTACTCTGTTGCTGAGCTTAAGACATTGCATTACTCCCACCCCTTTAGCTAGTAGGCATCTTAGGGACAGTAAAGTATGCTAATTATTGTCAGGCCAGACAGTGTATGACTCTAGAATGTCTAAAGCTATCAGAACGGGGGCTGGGGAAGCCTCTTGCAAGCAAGGAAAGAAACCAAGTTACTAGGTATCTTTTAGATAGAACTATCTAATAAATTAAACTCTTTCGTTTACAGCTGTAAACTTCTTTGTTTTTGTGGAGCTGGATTATTATTCCCCCATTCCTTTCTCTGCTTTCCCCACTGCTTTTTCATGATTTTTATTTTGGAGGAATTATGCCGGTATTGTGAAAGATGCTCTTCAAGTGCTTCAAGGCCTCTGTATCAACTTCTCCCCCTACCTTGGCTGTTCCCTTTCTCCTATCCCCCCACTCACCTATTCTTATGCTTTGGGTCTTCTTCAAGGAGGACTTCTCTGACATCCCCCTCCTTGTAGTTTTCCTTCAGGGTACTTATATTTAGTAATTACAATTTATTTAAGAAATATCGATTCCCCTACTAGAATGCATATTCCACGATAGCAGAGATTGCTCCTGTTTGGTGGCCTCTAATAACCCAGCATCTATATCAGTGTCTGCCACATTGCTGATTCCAGAAACCCTTCCTGAAGGAATCAGTGAAACGCTGCATTTATTAACTAGTATTCACAGAATAATTAACAGACAGCCATGTATTGAGTTCTGGGCAGTACAGGGAGAGTAAAAGAAGTGAAAGGCATGGAATCTTGATCCTAAAAGCTTACAATTAGTTTGGGAGATCTAGTTCAAAAGAAGAGCTAGTGTCTGATTTTTAAAAGTACATTGGTTTCTAATCACACTGATTCAAAATCACAAATATTTATAGAATGATATTACTGCTAAGAAATAAAAATGCAATAATTAAGAGCAACCTTTTTATCAGGTTGTAGAAGAGCCTCTACATTTTATTTTGCAATATTCTTGTCCCTTCTTTGTATCTATTAACAAACACAACCATATGATATTCCTTTCCTGTTCTCATCACCATCACTTCCATGCATTGATTTTTGTCCTATCTATAAACGGTTGTGATGGGTGATTTGAAAAGGAGTTAACAGGTTGGGAAAAAGTCTATCTGGATCCTCAATGTTTGTTTTAGTTTCCTGGACTGCTCCAAGCAAATACCATGAAATAGATTGCTTTAAAGAATGGGAATTTATTCACTCATAATTTTGAGGTCTGAAGCCAGGAAAATGTCCAAATCAAGGATTCATCAAAGCAATAATTTCTTCCCAAAAAACTCACTGCTGGTGGTCAGTGATCCTTTGCTCCTCTTTCATGTGGCAAGGCACATGGAGGCATCTGCTGGATTCTCTCTTCTCTTCTGGGCTTTGTTAATTTCAGCTTCTTGCCTCCATGGTGCTCTTTATCTGTATGAATTTCATTTACTTATAATGGACTCTAGTAATAGGATTAGGACACAATCTGACTGGAGTGGGACATACTGAAGTAGCCTCATCAAAAGGTCCTATTTACAATAGGTTTGCACCCACAGGAATGAATTTGATTTGAGAACATGTTTTACAGCTTCTAACCACCACGATGTTATATACCAAGATTCAGATTGTTTAGAAAGACACATATTTAAAGATAGAAGGAAATTGGAAATTGAATCTTTTTTTTTCTTTTTTAACTCGGAAAGGGATTAAATCTCAATGCTGTGAAGTGAGAGAAGAAATTAGAAGGACCAGACGTATAGATTTGATTTGATAAAATCCTCCACAAAAATATGTTCAAGTTCTAAGCCCCAGACCTGGGTGTGGACTCATTTGTAAATAGGATCTTTGAAGATCCTATTAAGATGAAACCAAACTGAAACAGGATGGGCCTTAATGCAACATGACTGGAGTCCTTATAAGCCAGAAGAGTGAGGAGGAGACAGAAGGAGATCACCGCTTAATGGAGGCACAAATGGAGTTATGGATTCCTGGCAAGCCACCACTAGAACACTACTGACTTTTGGACAAAACAAACCTTGACTTTTGGTCTGCCCAAACCTTGATTTTTGAACTTCCAGCATCCAAAATTATGAAACAATAAATTTCTGTTATTTAAACCAACCAGCCTGTGGTATTTGTTTTAGCAGATGTGGCAAACTAAGACAGTTTCCTTAACAGCAAAATGGGGAGAATGAACATATGCACTTCATATGCTAAATTTGGAGGGGGACATACGACAATTATTCTTGTTTTATTATGATGTTTAACAATGAAGAAAACCATAGCCAAAATAAAAATGTAAACAACCTAGATAAATTGTTTTTAAACAGAAAATATAACTAAGTTTGAAGTTAATAGTTTTATTATGGTTCATACTCTTAATAAATGGGCAATAGACCATATAGATATAATGCACAAAAAAGGAAATTCTAGAAAGCATATATTTAGGGAAAAATTCAATTTCCCTAGCCTCCCTGGTTAAGTTTAATAAATAGAATATAGTATAGTAAAACTGGTAATAAGATATTTATTTGGAAACCCTCTTTTGGGAAGGACTTCTGCTGTATGCATGAATGATAAACCATGCTAAGAAATCATCATCTAAAATATTAAAAATCCATATGACTAGGGAATTTCATCATAGCATTGTTTCTTATATTGATGGAAAGCTAGAAGTCTCTTATTTTTTTATTTTTTAAAGATTTATTTTCTTTATTTCTCTCCCCTTCCCCCCCACCATTGTCTGTTCTCTGTGTCCATTTGCTGTGTGTTCTTCTGTGTCCACTTGCATTCTTGTCAGGTGGCACTGGGAATCTGTGTCTCTTTTTGTTGCATCATCTTGCTGTGTCAGCTCTCTGTGTGTGCAGTGCCACTCCTGGGCGGGCTGCACTTTTCTTGCGTGGGGTGGCTCTCCTTGCAGGGTGCACTCCTTGCACGTGACAGCACTGCACGTGGGCCAGCTCACCACACGGGCAGGAGGCCCTGGGTTCAAACCCTGGACCTCCTATATGGTAAGCAGATGCTCTATCAGTTAAGCCATATCCGCTTCCCTAGAAGTCTTTTAAAGTCCAACAAAAGAGAATGATTAAATAATGTGTTCTTCATCTATGTGTGTAATATACGCAGTTATGAGAAAAGGATACATAATTTTAAGTAACATAATTGAAAAATGGTGTTAGTTTTGGAAGGTAATGCAACAGTGTTTATCATAATTTAAAATGTCCCTGACTCCTTTTACTTCCAGGATCTGGCCTATAAGACCAGTGCACAATGATGTACGTATAGCGCACATGATGGTTTGTAGGAGTATTGATTTGAGAGAAAAATGTGGAAACAACTTAAATGTCCATCAATAAGAATATGTTTGAATTAATTTTCGTTTTTTGGTTGTGGTGACAGAGTATCCAGACAATCAAAGGAATGATGTATATATCTTCATGGAAAATTTTCCAAGAATATATTGTTAGTAAAAAAAAGTCAAGTTGTTAAAGAGCTTACACAATATGATCTAATTTTATTAAAATACAACAAGCTATAAAGGTGTAGTTCAAAATATGGTTGCAACTAAATACATATGATAAATTCAAAAGTAAAGCACACTGAACTAGCAGTGCTGATCTTTGGGAAGGAGGGTAGAAATCAGGGAAGGGAATGATGGGGTCATTCATTTTACTTATTACTATCTAGTTATTTCTGTATTGTTAATTTTTAAAAAATAATGAGCTTATTTTAATGTATCGTTAAAAATAATATTGTAACAAAAGCTAAAACATAAAGAAGTAAAAGAGAAAAATATTAAAAAACAAGTGGTTATTTTAGGTCCTTAGATTAAGCATGATTTTTTTCCTCTTTTTTTCCTGCAACTGCTATAGTATGGTTAGACTTTTTGTATATTTACGGTTCAGAAAGAAATATTTCATTAGCTACAACTTTTCCCTTAGGCCAATGAATTGCAACGTAGGTTTTATTATATGTAGTGGGGAGAAAGTGGGGAGAAGTCCTTGGCTATCCCAACTGGAAATGTGAAATTCCTCTAAATCAGAATAGTTTTAAATGACATAAAATGAAAAATAAATCCTTTCAAGCTATCTTCCTCCCTATTTTTGGGTGTGGGTGGGCGAGTTGGGGTAGGGCAGTTGTCATATAACAAACAATAGGGATTTTCAATTCTCAATTCGTTGGGGATCACTGCTTTAAGAACTAACCATCTAAGATAGATGACATGTGACACAGACAGCTATAAAGAAAGGACGTGCAGACAACTGTACAAGTATTGAAAAAATGAAGTATTTATATTATGCATGAATAATATAACTTTATGCTTGTCTCCCGGGTGAGCTTGTCAAGCTTTCTTTCTCCTGTATGCTTTGGTGTTTATTTTCTACCTTTTTTGTATTGCTTTGGACCCTCTGGAAATAGCTGACTATGACATATACTTTCCTGTGATTCTGTATATATGGGACTTCCTTTCCCCAAAATTTTCACTTTCTGATTTGTTAGTTTAATTTAAGCTAAAAGTGGACTGAATAAAGATGATTCCGTCTACCTTAATGTTCTTTGTGTTGTCTCCACCATATTCCGACATCTAATAATGGGTAAATAATTTACAAGCACAATAGGAAATCTTTTCTGAGACTTTGCAAATAAACTGGCTGGAAAACCCTCCTCAGTAAAACCCAAGTGGTTGAATTCACTCCTAACCGTATTATTTTCAAAATAACAAGAACAGAAGCTAAAACATAAAGAAGTAAAAAAGCAAAATGTTCAACAATAATAATGGTTATTTTAGGTCATGAGATGAAGGGTGATTTTTTCCCTCTCTTTTCCCCACAACTGCTATAATCGGGTTAGACTCCTTTTGTATTTAAAATTCAGAAAGAAAGATCCAGAAATAAAACTATCAGTAGTTGTTTGCTTTAAAAATAACTGGTTGTAAACTGGATCAACCTGCAGCGCCTTTCCTATCTCCCCGTTTTGTGTTGTAGAATCTGCCTTAGATTTGTATGCTATATTTGCTTTTCCATGTTAGTATTTCTCAATCTGATTGGAAATTACAGCAAGAGTTTTAATAATTAAACATAAGGGAAGAACAATATTATAGTTGAAAATTAGCCTAAGAAAGGAGAATATAACCTTTTTATAAAAGAAAAATAGAAAGGGTGAAAAAAAGCCAAATTATCTGAACAAAGAGCTGCATAATGATCTGATACACAAATAGGAATGTCATAAAAATTGGAAACCAGAGTGCTCACTGAAGAGGAATGTAGAGACAATTGCTTTTAACTGTAGAATCAGAAGAGCTAAAGCAAGAAACAAGATGCTACCAGCAAGATATTAAAAAGGAAAACTGTTTCAGAAGCTTATTCTTTCTACATCTCTTTTAAGCTCAGGTACACAGGAGGCCACCAGAATGTCTAGGCACAATTAGAGTGCTGGATACCAGTTTTCCTCTCTGGCATGGTAGGTGCCGGTGGAAGTGAATGGCTCACCTTGGCCCTGTGTGCTGGAGACCAGTGTGTGCTGTGATTCTGAACTGCTGCTAACTTTGCTCAGTGGTGCACTAACGGCAAAAGCCAGGTCATTGGCATCTCTCACTGGAACCTGGACAAGATCCTGGGCAGTGCTGCTCCTTTCAAATACCATACTTGACTCCTATGTAGGTAAAAGAAAGAAAAATGATGAGAAAAAAAAAAACAAAACTCATCCTAAAGGTTGACTTTAACATGGAGCTCACCTTTTCTCTTTCTCCCCGCTGTGCCTAGGGCTGGAGTGGGGCAGCATTACTGGTGAGTTTTATATTTGGAATTTCAACCTCTGCTATGTTTTTGCATTTTACCTCTAGGGGAGGTCTTTCCTACCTTACCTTCCAGATCTCAGGGTTTATTCTTTCTCTCCTTTATCTCTCTCTTTCCAAAATATGTTCGCAGAAAAGGACCTGATAAACTCATTAACTCTGAGGTAAGCTGCTGATAAGGCTCCAAGATGACCCTCCTACCTGGTGTGTTTGCCATTGTCTGGAAACCAAGTCAGGAAAGGGATGTCTAACTGTGGAATTGTAGCAGCTATTTGTCCAGTGCTTCTACAACCACCATTTTTATTAGCTTGCCCCTCCACTTATAAATGATATATTTTTAGAGACTTTACTTATCAACATGTATTGCATTGTTTCCCTATTAAATGATATTAGGGGTTTTATATAATTCTAATCAAAAGTAAAGAAACAAGTTACGTAGTTTTATATTGAGAAAATACATGATTTCCATTAGATTTTTTTGATTATTTAGTATGGATTCTTTTCTTTGCCGACCTGTGGTTCCTTAGAGATCTGAGCAGACAGTGTTTTATTGCATAGCTGAAATAACTAAGGTAGTGAGTGCTTCACAGGTGTTAGATTGGGTAAGAGAGGTCAGTAGGGGAGATCATTTTGGTTCCTTGAAATCTTCCCTGGTTTATTTAAAAGGACCATTATGGCTGGATGAGATGAAATATCACTAAGGAGAAAATAATTGTCTCAATAGAAGATATTCCTTGTTTCTTTCCTTTGCAACCCACAAGCAATCCATCAGTGAGTTCAGTAAATTCTATCTTCAAAATATATGCTGTGGGGAGCTGTGGCTCAAGTGTTTGGGTGCCCGCTTCCCACATGGGAGGCTGGGATTCAGTCCCGGGTGCCTCCAAAAAACAAACAACAACAACAACAAACAGGCAAAAAGCAAATAAACGAGGAAATCAACTCAGGGGAACTGATGTGGCTCATTGGTTGGACAGTGACTTTCCACATACAATGTCCTGAGTTCAATTTATTTATATAATGCTGTGTCTTACCATTCTTCACCAAATCCACAGTTTAAACATTAGCTCAAGACAGTTGAATGCTAAGAAGTCTCACAATTATTTTCCCTCTTTCTATAATTGCATAGAAGCTGGATATCCCCCCACCCCTCTCAGTAATTGGTTCAAAGGGTAATTCAGGGTAGTGGACTTGGCCCAGTGGTTAGGGAGTCCGTCTACCACATGGGAGGTCCACGGTTCAAACCCCGGGCCTCCTTGACCTGTGTGGAGCTGGCCCATGTGCAGTGCTGATGCGCGCAAGGAGTGCCGTGCCACGCAGGGGTGTCCCCGTGTAGAGGAGCCCCACGCGCAAGGAGTGCACCCCATAAGGAGAGCCGCCCAGCGGGAAAGAAAGTGCAGCCTGCCCAGGAATGGCGCCGCCCACACGGAGAGCTGACACAACAAGATGAGGCAACAAAAAGAAACACAGATTCCCTTGCCGCTGACAATAACAGAAGCGGACAAAGAAAGAAGATGCAGCAAATAGACACAGAGAACAGACAACCCGGGTGGCGGGGGGAGGGGGGGGAGAAGGGGAGAGAAATAAATAAATCTTTAATAAAAAAAAAAGGTAATTCAGGTCATATCACTCTCTTGCTAAAACCCCTCCAATGGTTTCCCAAATTGCAATAAGATAAAATCAAAATGCATTTCCATGACCCATAGGGGCCCTATGTGAGCCGTCCCCAGATTTCCTCACTGATCTCATGTGCTAGTCCTCCCATCATCTCCTAAATTCTAACCATAATGGCTTTTTTTTCCTTGTATTTAAAACAGGACTCTTTTATTCTTATATCAGGGCTTCTGTCCTGCTCTCTGCTCTTCTTGGATTATTCTTCCCTCGAAATTCATATGACGGCCTCCTTTTGATAATTTGGGTTTCGGCTCAATATTCCTGTCTCAGAAAGCTTTTCTCTGGCCCAAACTACAACCCATCCCCTGCTCACTCTATCTCATTGTCCATTATATTTTTCAGAGCAGTTATCCTGTCTGGAATCATCTCATTCACTTGCACGTTTTATGTGTTTACTGTTTTGCTCCTCCTACTAGACCACACATTTCATGAAAAGCAGAGGCTTTGTCTTTCTTGTTCACTGATATATCCCCAGAGCAATGCCTGCTACTTCATCAGCGCTCAAGAACATATGTTGAATGGTTGAAGAAAAGTACCAGAAAACATATCAGCATAATTTGCACATGCCAAAGTATTAGAACAAGTCATCATATTTCATTTATGAACAACAATCAGAACACAGAGCCCTGTCTGAAAACAAGATGTTTTGATGAATTGATTACACCACTTGAAACAAGGGGGATTTATTTTGGATAGTGCAAATAGGTCTAAGTCATGGCTATTGGGATTGAGTTGGTCATCAAGTGGCAAAATAAACACCAGTCAAATTGGAGGTTTTATTATGTTTTTTTCCCCCCTGTTTATTAAAATAGTGCTGTTTTTAAATGACTTGAAGCTTGCTGTTCTGTTACAATGACTTGTCAACTTGAAAAATGTGTTTCTTCAGGGTGGGAGGAGAGTTTTATATTCATAATTCATTTGTTGCAATGTTCATTTATTAAAGCACAGCCATGTTTCCTGACACTCTTCCCTTTTTTGGCATCATGCCTCTTTCTCCTCCTTCAATCATACTTTATGCATGTATGTGCATCCATATAAATAAAAAATTACAAAATGCGGTTTTATGTTAGTAGAAAGAGCATTTGTAATATTGTCATGCGTAGAGTGGAGATGTTTCTATATTTCATTATAATTTGAAATTCTAGAGCTTGGAGAAAGAATGAACACAAAGAGCATGTACTTTTCCTCCTCCCTGTTTATGGCTCCAAACAAGGATTTCATTGGGTTCATGTTTGGCAGTGAGCTGTACTAAAACAGAGCAGGGAATAAAGCTTGCAGAGATCTCTGATTTAATTGTATTATTCAGTTTCATACTACCCAACAAAACAAGAGACCCCTGTGGGGTAGAGGGTATAATCTAAGCATTCATCTCTATGCACCATCCTTCTCGCTAAGGTTCTAGTAAACCACGGCAATCATTAAGTTACTGTGCAAACCACAAAATTAAGCAACGAGGCTATTTTCACAGAAGGGTGTGAGAAGCAAGGCAAACCATTTTTTAAAATAAAAAATGACTTTTCCTCAAAGCTCAGAACAGTAGCAGAAGGATTTAAGAATATAAACATAACCAATCTGTCTATTCCAGGGGATAAAGGCTGTGTTTCTTAAACATAAAAGAACAAAATTTCTAAGTAGCAAGTGAGTTGGAAGCATTTGCATAATGGATTTTATTTACATAAATTACATTGCTTATAGCACTCATCTGATAAGACTTGGCAAAGGTAGAAGGCAGAAGTTGAAGCGGAGTGAAAAGAGGGGTAAATGTGTAGCTCCAGAATTCTTTTCAGCACTCTGGTTTTTCCTCATTCTTTGAAGTCTGCGTTTTCCTTAGGGGTGAATATGGGCATTTACCTATAATTCTATGAACATGAGCATCAAGAAAAATTAGCTCTGGTCATTTCTGCACTTTCTGTACCCCTTTCGCTGTTCTTTTCTCTTTTGTGAAGGTAAAAATGAGTGCGTCTGTCAACTACTGGAGCATGTTAACTCCTGTAAGTTGGGATTTGACAGCCACTGGCTGTGAATTTTCTCGCCATAACAACCAAATGAAAATGTCAGCAATGAATCTTTCTGCTAAGTGCCAGATTTTCTCTTTCTTATATGCATCATTTCCCTTTGACTGAAAAGAAAATTTCAGTTGTTTTACATAGCTCCAAAGCAAAGAGCTTATTTCTAATAACATGATAGCTCACCATGTACAGTCCTTTCATGAATGATTATTAGATGTGTTAGGCGGAATGTGTTAGGTATATCTTTATCAGGACCTCAAGTTCAAAAAAGATATTATGACTTCAGAGTCATCCAGATATAGAGAACATACCAGAATTTAAGAGGCTATTCCCTGAGGAGCCTTTGGCTTTCTGCTCTAGAGCTTCAGAACCAGTGATACTTTATCATGGGGAAAGGAAGTAAATGATTGAGGGAGCTAGCTGTTCTACATTCTGCCCTAACTTCCTTACTCAAGATCTTTGATTTAATAACAGCTGGACAGAACTAGATTTTATTTCTTGAATTCCAGGCTGCAGAATTTCATAAGCATATACTTAAACTAATTCATCCATAGAGAAATTGGTCTTTTCAAAAGTGTAAATCTTTGACCATGCTTACAGGATTAATTAGGAATGTTTGTGGCTCCAGGTAATGGTATGCCCAACTAAGCGTCGTGTGGTAGATTGAATTACGTCTCCTCTCAAGAGACAGGTTTTTAATCTTAATCTGCAGTCCTGTGGATGTGAACTCATTTGTAAACAGAAACCTCGAAGCTACAGTTATCAGCTAAAATGTGGGCTCATTTGTGAATAGTACCTTCTAAAATCTTATTTAGGTGTGTTTCAACTGAATCAGGGTATGCCTTAATCTGCGTGACTGGAGGACTTATTAAGAGAGGAAATTTCCATTCAGCCAGAGGAGCAGAAGCCAAAAGTCAGCAGAAACCTGAAGAGCAGACACAGGTGAAAGACTGCCATGTGACAGGCAGCCGAGATGCAAACCAAGGAAACCCAAGGGTTTGGGCAAGCCAGCAGCAGAACGCTGCAGGCTTCAGGGAAAATAAGGCCTTTTCAATGCCTTGGTTTTGGACTTTTAGCCTTTGACAATGTGAACCAATAAATCTCTGTCATTCAACCAACCAACCCATTGTGTGGTATTTGTCATAGTAGCCCTGGCAAACTAAGAAAGGTGACTTAAGCAAATAAATTTATTTTTCTAATATAACAAAAAATCTACAAGTGTGCAGTTTCTGCTTGATGATGCTATGAGAACCTCAGGCCTTTTTTTATCTTTCCACTGTTATATCCTTAATGTGCAGACTTTAATCCCCAGGCTAGGTGCTTCATTGTTGCATGATCATGCCACAGCTTCACACATGGAGACTTGTTTGATATAGGAAGAAGGGGAAATAGGGAAAATAGACCAGGTCAAAAGCAGTTGCTCTCTTTTTATCAAGTAAGAAACAATTTCTCCCCACCAAACTCACCCTCCTTCCATTTTGCTTCCTGTAAGACTTTTTTTTTTCAGTCATCATACATCTTATGGACCACTCCTAGCTATGGGTGCGGCTGGACCGGTGAGTGCTTTAGCTTTTACAGGCACCTAAAGAAGATGCAGGCAAAGGAAATATACTGAGCGAGTCAGGCTGCAATGTCAGCCACAATTACAAAGGAATTATAGTACTCCAGATGGGTAAGCGTTATGGTGGGTTCAGTCAAAGCTGGTGTCCTTTGACTTTTCCCTGCCCCTGACTCCACTCTTCCTCTTTCCTTTCCTAGGAGGTTGGCTTATATTTTCCAAAAAACTGCAATGTGATGCTAGATGCAAGCTAACTAACAGGAGATTGGACAAAAGTCTGAGTAGGGGAACAAGGAAGTATTACTTTCAATATTTAAGCATATTTTAGTGTCACAATTTCG
The DNA here is from genome assembly GCF_030445035.2 of Dasypus novemcinctus. NCBI lineage: Eukaryota > Metazoa > Chordata > Mammalia > Cingulata > Dasypodidae > Dasypus > Dasypus novemcinctus. Next base: position 150,186,728 of record NC_080673.1, on the reverse strand, counting down.
GAGACAAATCTGGGAAAGGAATGTCCACCTAGCAGTTGCCTGCTTTTAAATTATTGACATATCAACACAGTTCCCCATGTTTCAATCCCCTCCCTTGAACACATGTTCAAAATTTGAGGGTGTATACTAGTGAAAGCAATTATTCTCTTCTCATGAAGAATGTCTGAGAGGAAGACCACCCCATCTGAAGTTTCACTCAAGTCACAGGGCAACCCCTATGGGGTATTATACCGTTTCAAGCAAATCTTTTCCCAATTTGGGCTGGAAAGACAAAGCAACACGTCTTGAAATGAAAAGACAAATTCTTCGCTCTCCTCCTTGGTGTGAAGCAGGCAGCTGCCAAGTAAAGGTAGCTTGCAGGTTTCCCAGATAGAGGGCCTGGGTCACAGTTTGGGCAAAGGAGCTGTTGCCAACTCATGAGTTCATTGTTGTGTGGTTGCTGGCACACTAGCTGACATACAGAATCAAATAAAAATTACTACTGTCAGAAGCGATACTGGTGGCAGTACTCTGTTCATCCTTTGGTGTTTTCTGGGGACAGTCACCTCAATTTAGTGGACCTTTTTCTAGCTGCATTAATCCTCTAGGAAGGTGGCTGGAATATGCCTCTCGAATTGGTGATGCTGAGGGATTTGTCTTAATAATGGGTTTAAGGCCACATGAATTAGTCACTGTCACTCCAGGTTGGGAGAGGGAACTGTATTCAAAAACAGCACTGTCTTACGCCAGCAGGGATGAGAATAATAATAATAAAGCTAAGAGCCAGAGGAACAAAATACTCTGTTAGCCTTTTTGAAAATGAAAGCACAGTCAACATGCACCTTGGGGGATCCTAATGCAGACATATCAGAGAAATGAAAAAGTTACTGGTCATGATGTTTTTCATTAGAAAGTCAATATTCAAGCAATTGGTACTTCTGTTTATCTGTCTTTGTGTTCCTTTCCTCATTTCTCTCTCCTTTTCAATCCTTCTTTCACTTAGGAGGACCTGTCATTTGGGGACATCTAAACTCTCCCAGGGTCATAGTGACCAAATGATCTGGTCTATCCCGACAGTACACAGTGGTCTATGTCTGTGCAGGGCAGCTCTAGGAGCTCTAGAGAGGTTTGTTAGACCTCCCGATGTTCTCTCAAGTAACAACAACACTACCAAGCAGACATGACTTCACACTCTGGTCTCGTGTGAGAACCTGTTTGTACTTGAGTGCCGTCATTATCATCAAGGAACATTAAAGAAAGGTTTCATTACACTTTGAACAACTTTTCTCTTCATGTATATCTATGTACATATGTTTGTGATTCCATATGCGAAATTACCTCAAAACAAAACAAAACCCCTCACAAACTTAAAATGTCTGTGTATAAAGGACCCCAAGATAACGAGTAAGTATAATTGAAATAAGAGGAAGATAAAAGTAGAAAAATAAGATATTGCCAGGGGAAAAATCAGTATACAAAATAAATGGTCTGAAATCTAAATCATTCATTTGAGGCGGGCTGCAAATTTGGCTCTGAACTTTTTATCAGTCAAAGAACAGAGGGAAACTTGACATCAATCTCAGTTCTCACTCTCTGTCTCTCTGTATATGTATATAATGGAAGCAGAGCAATTGCTGCTGCAAAGCTCTGCCCTAATATGAAACCTGAAATAATTTCTTCCCCTTCCAATAGGCTTCATTTCATAGGTCTGGATGTGATAATGTTAAAAAAATGTGTTACTGATGCATAAAGTTTGTGGGCAGAGTAGCTAGTACTACAGAGAAAAAAAGAGACAGAGCAAGTAAATTCCTTTTTTTGAAATGTTGAAGTGTTGTCAGCTGAGTACTTGGGGATCTCAATGGTGAAGCAGGCATCATTAAAAGGAGTACTTCCCTCCAATTTTTAGGAAGATTAGATGGCTTTAAAATAGTTTGGATGTTTTTATTTTCAGAAACTCAGGATGACTCAGTTTGCTGAAATGAGTCATTGACAAACATTAAAAGAGAACACACTAACGCAAGCCAAAGAGAAACAAGTAATCAGAATGTCCCTGGATCACTATAAGATGTTGAGATGACAACCAGAGAGTTTCCACCTTGTGCGCTGTGGTCATTCAGCCACCAGCCAGAGCCTGGAGCCAGGAGGCACCTGCTCCAGTGGGGACAGCCACAGTCAGTTGCTAGGAGGTTGGCTGATAACTGGTACTTCAGTAGCCTCATCTGCACTGAGCGTCCAGCCATGTATGGAGCATTCAACCCAAAAAGGGTAACACACAATTCTGTTATTGGAAATGCCTCTGAGGAAGCAAGTGAACTGCCACTGTTTGCGGCTTTTTGGTGATTTATACCTATTCCTTTTGTTGGTAGAATCGAGTGATCTTTTAACATTTTAAAATGTAAAACGTTTTAGCTGAGTGTTTGGATTTCCTCCCATGTTTAGCATCTCTGCATCTAAATAGAGAAGTTAAACTTATTACTAAATAACTAAGACTTGAGTTTATTAAGGCCTTTTTAAATTTTTAAGCTTTGACTTTAATTATTTGAAATAATATGACACGGAGAGACCCATAAAATGAGCAGAATTTAAGAGAAAGGACAATGATGGAATCATCTATATATCTATATCTATATCTACATCTATATCATTGTCTATCTCTCTATATATACTAGAATGTTCTCTAAGAGCAGGTCAAGCTATATAGATATTTAGAAAGCACTTAAAATAAAGGCACTAAAAGCATTTTGGACTAATTGACATTAAGCAATCCCCAAAACCAAAATAAATAAATGAAAAAAAGTATACCAGATTATTCTTTTGTATCATGTCCCTAGGTAAGTCCATAGAGAAGTATTCAACTTTAAAAAGGCCCCAGGGCTTGTATGACTTTATTTTTACCATATCCTAAACAGGTTATTACAGAAGAGATACTTTTTAACACTGCACCCAAACGGTAGTAGAGGTGAATATTTCAGGCACAAACTAAGAAAATAAAGGGAAAGTTAGGAGAACAATGGGGACATTGAATTCTCCATTATCTCTTTTACTGCTGAAAGAATAAACACAAACAAATCTGTGTAAGTCTTTGGAGACACTTTGGTCACCCTTATAGATAGAATATTTTCTTTCTGGTTGTGAAGGTAACCATGAATGCATTGTAAAAACTGTAAGTGAATGTGTAAAGGCTGGCATTGAGAAGAGAGAAAATGGCAAAATGATGAAATGGTGCTAGCTATTACAAAATGTCCATTTCTGGCTCAGATGCCTTTTCTCTCCATTTCCTTTCTGTAATTGTCCCCCTTTCTCCCACTTTCTCTTGATTTAAAGTAGCAGAGTTAGAGATCAATAGATAATGCTTTATAGAACATTCTCTTGCTGTGTGAGTATAAAGCAAGGGGAATAAGGGAATCGGACCAATTGTGGATCAAAGTAGGACAATGTTAGATAGAGCAGGGTGATTAGGCATTTTTAAAGGTGTTGTTCTAAAGGAGAGTTTACAAGGTTAATTACTGGAATGTTATATCAAGCTAATAAATTTTTTGGGATATTATATTATGCACATGTGATAATATTCTACAATGGATCAGCACTAATTGCTTATTTCTTGGTGAACCATTAAAATTAGGAACCAGATATTTTTGCTGATAATGTTTACCAAAAGCATGTTCACATTTTGTAAGAGACAGCAGAATAATATTCCATTGTATGTATATATCATGTTTTGTTCAGCCATAAACAGGAATGAAATTCTGATACATGCTACAACATGGATGAACCTTGAGGAGTGAAATAATCTAAGCTAACAGAGCACAGGTAAAATTTAGTTACTAAGAGCAAGATACATTCATTCAGCAACAAACCTTTGTCTGTGGCAGTTTGAGATTTTTTTAATGAATCTCCAAAAGAGGATGATTATGTTTGTAAATTAATCTATTCCTCTGTGTGTGATACCCTTTGATTGCATTACATTCAGTTGAGCGGTCTTTGATTAGATTACTTACTTGATAAGATCGATTTAGGGATTTTGATTGGTGTCCATCAATGAAGTGTGGCTCACGTTGAGTCTGCACCCCCTTGCTGGGTCTGATATAAATGGAAATACAAAGAGATACTCAGACACACACAGGAAAAGGAAGCCACCATGTTTGATCATGCCATGTGAGAGAGAGGACTACTGGATTGCTTAATTATGAAGCCTCAAGAGGCTGTACCTGTGGAGCAGCTCAACAGGAGATGGTGAGCCTGAAGGGGAAGGCTGAAACCTCAGCAGAGCTCAATGGCCATCTTGTTTATACTGTGAGGAAACACACTGGGATGAATAGTAGCTGACTTTGATGAGAAAGTATCTCTGATAGTGCCTCAGTTTGAACTTCTCATGGCCTTGGAATTGTAAACTTTTACCCTAAATAAATCCCCTCTATAATAGCCATCCCATTTGTGGTACTTTGCATTAGCAACCCTTCGGCAAACTAAAACATCTACTATGTGTCAGACCTTTCCTGCATTCTGGGGATATATTTGATGAATCTGGGAGAAACTTGGGTGGAGGCAGAAAAATCAAAGAAAAGTAGCTTGTCTTAAATGACTTTCATTACATGTTGCCATGGCACTTCTCAGGGACTTAATTACCTAACCTTTTTTTTTTCAAAAATGGTGTTACTCAAATGCAGGTTCCTTTGTTCGCAAACTTTGCTTTTCTTCCATACCTGGTGTGTTATCATTTGTCAAGTACCAGTACCACCACTGAGTGTACTTACTCTAGCAGAGTATATGGCTTCTCAACTTTTAGACACCATAGTGTGTCTTGGCATTTTCTTGACATTGTTTTAGATTGTGGGCATCCTTGTAATAGTTAGCTGAACTCTGATCCCGTTAACTTAAAATTTTAGTTGTGGGAGGTCAAGGTATTATAGTAGTCACTTTTGTCAATCTTTTAGAAATAGCTGCATTTTTCTGCCCTTAATGGCACATGGTAGTCAAAGCAAAGTCTGATTTTGAAGCACTTACAATGGACAACTGATTCAACCTGAGTATTTGCCAAATTGATGGTTACGTACTTGGTCATGAGTGTTTCTGAATAGTTCAAAGTTCAAAGTTCAATGATGGGTGAGATGGAGGCTGGGATAATTGGAGTTTTCTCTTCTCTGCCTCTCAGATCCTATGCTGGGCATTAGGGGAATAGAGAAGAATTTGACACATTCTAAAAAATGTATGGCTTCAATATGCTTCTGTTATATTTTTTATATTAAATAGTTTGAAGACCTAATAAATGACCAAGAGTTTGTCTTTCAAGATTTAAAATACAACCTCTTCTTACTGAGGTCTGAGTATTTGTGGGATGAAGACCATGGAAAAAATATAAGGGCTTGAAGGAGAGAGAGATATCGATGGCTAAAACAATGAATGCTATATATTTCTCTTGAGAGAATCATTCCCTCCTACCAGACTGTAATATTTTTTTAAAAACCAAACGCCAAAAAACAACTATCAAGACGAACATTTAAAGCTCCTATAGCATGTGGAATACTCCACATTAACATATTGCTCAATTGGATGCTAACAAGAAAAAAATATTAGGCAACTGAATTATCTTTTCAGGTTAATGAGACTGCCAGAAAGCAACAGAGAATGCACTTTCAAGAGGGGAATTATTTAACATAATGACATTTCTTTTCATGCAAATCAAATTAATTTCTGGAAGTAAGTTAGAATATACCCAACCCTCCCTTGTAGATTTTCAAGCTGAATTGTGTTAGATCTGGAAAAACATTAAATTGCCCCCCTGCCTATCTTCAGGAGACTTTAAAATGAAAATGTGTATGAATTGGAGTAGTAAGAGTAATGACACAAACCAAGATAGCTAGGGAGTCTATTCATATCAAGAAGCAAGCATAAGGTCTGCACTGTCAGTAATTAGCATTCATACTGGGAAAGAAATTACATATTAATATACTGTGTGTTCTTTTATTAGGTGGCTCATTTTTTAACAGTGACATTCCTGTGGACAGAAATGTAATTCTTCAGAGAGATTTAAAAGGTTGGGACTACATGCAATTCACCACATTAATCATGTGTTAAGATCAAATAAACACCCATTGTGGGCTTTTTGTATTTATCAAGAGTTCTGAAGCAGTACCATGTTCTGCTCCAAAACTTTGAGAAATGAAATCTAAACTAAAAAATAGGAGAAAAGAGTGTAAGACCTGGGAAAACAAGAAAATTTTCTTATTTATTTCCAAAATCCATCTCCTATTCCTATAATTGAGGTAAAAATTTAGACTAATCTTAGAGTCATCCATCTGGCTGATATGAGCTGTTGTGAGGAGAGAGGATGAAATAAAATATATACCAAAGTCAGAAAATAATCTTAAGGATTCATTGCTATTTAGTCTGTGTTTGCAAGACATTTTTATGCCAGCTCAACTCATTCCCTCCTGCAAACACAGACTATTATAATGCTTGGCAGTGGGAGAGAGGGAGAAACCTTTGTTTCCGATTATATAACATATTACAATAGACACTTATGGTACATTAAGAGTGTAAAAGGCTAATCACCTTTAAATGCTGTGACGCATTTCAGAGAATTAGAACGTATAAGGGCATAGGATTTCTTATAGCTTATCCTTTTAAAGGTACCTACATTGGAAATAGAATTTAAAACACTCATGAATCCACACAGTGATATTTTTTAAAATAACATGATGTGAAGCATGAATTGCATTCATACATGAAAATGAAATCCGAGTGCATTCTGCTAATGGAAAGCAAAAGTCAATTGTCATTTAGGTCACTGTGTGACGGTGGGAAATCATTTTAATGAAGCTAGCCCTGTTCAAAACAGTTTGGATCTCAGCATATAAAAGAATATGCGTTCCCAAACAGGATTTCACTGGAGGCAAATACTATCAAGCGAGCAACTCAAGTGTACAGTAAAAGCTCCCACTAGCAAAAGGTTGAATAAGCTTGAATCAACAAAATAGATGGTTTTAAGTATTTTATTCTCCACATTTTTGATGACTTTCAAAGTAGTACCCAGCTGCCTGCACTGTGTGAACTTTGGGGGCAGAATTATGCTCATTGCAACTGTAACAATAGTTAAAGACTACATTCCATTGAATTAAAATTATACCCAATGACAAACAATGGAAAAGGTGGACTCTTCTCTGGAGAAAACGAAGGTGGAAATGCTTATCAGTTATATCAAGTTTCTTCTTCTCTCCTTTTTTCCCTCCAATCAGAATCCCTTCATCAATTCCCATTTCTGCTTTTCCTCTCTCCTTCTTCAAAATCTGCAACCAGAAATGAAATCCTCAGCAAGCCATTCAGGTAAAGGTGCTTTTTGTGGAAGAGTTAACAGCAATAAGGACTGCAAGTTCTTACATTTACAATCTTAAAAGACAGTAAATTTTGGCAAGGAGCTGAGAAAGTACAGTCCTTAGTTCAATCTGCATTTATTCAAGGTTGTGCTGTATGCCCTTGGGCAATCAAAGAGCCTCCGAATGCGTGCCAAGTGTCATGTCGGTTGAACTTGCTGCTGCCATCCTCTTCTCTCACTCAGAAGGCTGTGAGGAAGATGACGACCCCAGGGAAATCAAGTCAAGTTTTTTCCAGCATGTGGTCTCAGGCTATTGGTTAAGGAGACAATGGGAGTTCTGGACACAAAGTCTCTTCGTGCCTCATCATCCTCTTCTTTCTACTTAGTAAAGAGGAACAATCAAATCAGTGTGGTGAATTTTATTAATATGTGAAAATAAAGAAGGAAAAATATGCCCAACACTTGGCCAGTGCATCAAAACTTTGAAATTCTTGTTAGATGAATTTTGTTAGATGTGTGCTTTTAGTTTAGGAATAGAGAAGGAAAAAAAAAACAAAACCCAAAATGTAGAATATTTAGGCATTGCTGGGAATCCTGCCTTGTGCTTTTGTGGCATTTTAGAGTTTAAGATATCTAAGTTATTAGGCATCTGGTAAAACAAATAGTAGAAGAGACAATAGAAAGGTGGCATAATGTGGTGATTTAGACCCCATATAGTGATCTGATGTTGGAAAGAGCTGTCTGACCTCAGCAGATTACTTTAATTCCTCTAGGTTTCAGTTTCCTTTTTGGTAAAATAGAGATGATAAAATTGAAGGTGTTTAATCAGATGGAATGAAATGATATATCTAAAGAGCTTAGTATATTGTCTGAAACAAATTAAATGTTAGTTATTAATAATGTTAAAATTGGATAAAATGCAAATGATTAAATTTTAACTTTTTATATGGATATTTTGTTGACGTTGCCCACCATCTTGCAATAAAACCTTTACAGTTCTTCTTCTGTATGCCTTTTTCTGTAGAAAGGTGTTGAGAGGGACATTTCCTGTTGCCTTGGAATTTGTATGAGGGTCCCTCAATGAAAATACAGGTGTTAAGTAATCCACAGTGTTTGCAATGTGGGGGCAGGGACCAAAGTCAAGTAAGAGGAATTTTTAAGAGAGTCACTATCTGAACTGATTTAGTACAAGTGATTTAGTACAATTCTCTTAGGCCCTTTAAGGAGGACTGCACTCCCCAATTTTGGTGGTGCAATGATACTTTAGTTTCCTATGCATCAAGTAAATAATATGAAAGACAGTTGGACCTCAGTCTCTTGGATCATGGAAGGGTGGACTCTACCGCCAATGGAGGATCCTGAGGTGGAGTAGAAGAAGTTGAGCTGGATCCTGGGCTCTCACACTAGGGAACTGCGGAGGAGGAGCCCTACATGTGAATCAGCACAAGGAACTGTGCAGAGAGACAGCCCTCTCTGAAGAACATGTACAAATGTCCTTCAAGAGAATCATTATTTGGATGCCTACCAGATGGAAGTCTTGGCTCAGAGAGCAGTGACATCAAGAAAGAACCATAACTGCACAGAATTAAGTAAGTGGGCATTTGCTTTATTTTTTGGACCAAATAAGGAATGGGTATCACCCAAAGATCCTGGATTTGAAGCTGGATGTAGTAACTGATAATGCTGTTGTGGACTGCTGATGAGTGTATTTTTTGTTGTATAAGTGTAGTTGTAGTATGCTGCAGGGGGGTGGTATGTACAAGGATGGAAAGAAGATACCGTATAGGTGTTGGGAAACCAAAAGAGGTAGAGTGTGGTAAACACTTGCCATTTTATTCAGTTGCCCACATCTGGACTTGCTTTCTACATTTATGATTTCCACGAGTCTACTGGAGAGGCACAGCAAGTCTCCCACCGAAAAAGCTGAAAATGTCAGATACTACTTCTACCAGTATACACAGAGTGTATACGATATACTACTAGTATATACTGGTATACCTAGAGCATGACTGCATGATCTAGGCTCCATTAATTAGATACATAGTGCCAGATCTTTTTTTTCCAAAGTGGGGATTGAAAAGCCAGGATTTGAACTCTTTTTTTTGGGTTGGGGGAAGTATTTCCAAAACTAAAGTGTGTTAACTAGCAAATCAAGTTCAGTGGCTTCTCCACTTATTGGCATTGTAATCCTGGCCAAGTAACTTAACCTGTTTAAACCTCATCTCCTCAACTTTGAGTTGAGCTTAATGAGACTGTACTGCCATAGAGCCCTTGAGAAGAATATAGGAGGTAATGCATATAAAATGAATGAAAGGAGGCAATGTGTAAAGCAAGGACTAAATAATTGATGTAGAGTGATGCTGAAAAGCAAGGATTGTGAGGAGTGCTCTTTGGAAGTGAAGATGGCACCATGAGACTGAGCTCTCAGGGCAGCTGTGGCTGCAATGTCAGCCTAAGCTTCTAGTGCTCCATGACAGTGATGGTGGTAGCTGTTTCCTCACTGAACCAGTTCCTTAGCATATGATGAGGCTCTGCTTAGTCTGGGTAACTCCAATGAGGTTCTCTAGCCCTCCCAATAATTCTGTGAACTACCCAACAGACTTTGCATAAATTCCTTTTTTGCTTCAGTCTTTCAAGTCTGGTGTCTGTGTGTTGCTTGGAACTAGGAACCCTTGCTATTTTAATACACCTTGTCTTTATTGCTGGTGGTCAAAAACATATGAATTTTTGAAGTCAGACAAATTTGGTTTGAATCCCACTCTGTCATTTACCAGCCCAAATAATTTGTTCAAGTTTTTTGAACTCTTTGAGCTTCCAGCTTTCTTATCCTTAAATGGAGATAACACCAATTTTGTAGGTCAGTCACACAGATTAGCTGAAATGATATGTATATGAACTACCTATCATTGAGTCTTACTCCTAGAAAGCACTTCGAAAAGGTTAATTCCTTCCCCAAAAGCCAGAATGGCTGTCTTTGTTTCTTTCCTGATAGGGATTGAGCTATATAAATATTAGACAAATAGCTATTGGATTTGATATTATGATGAGTCAAGCCACCTGCGTGAGGGAAATACCTTTGGGAGAACATGGAAAATAATTGGAAAAGGGAATTTCTCTAACCTTAGGCCTATTTTAACTGAGTAGAAGGACAGGGATAACAGAACAAAGCGTGTTCTATCTTCGATTGCCTTTTGCCTGCATTCAGTGGTAATTGAGTCTGCATTATTTGTAATTTTCTGCATTATTTGTGTTGAGCCTGCATCATTAGTATTATATTCACAAGTGTTATCATGCAGTTACAGCCAACAGTCACTTAATGGAAAAATCCACTTTGAATCATGTGGGTGTTTCTTTCCTTCCTATTTCTTTCATTTTGCTGAGGAGATGCATGCATGCACACACACACATTCAATGTGAAACATATTGCGTGTGCTGAGCCCTCCTGTTTTTGAGAAAGTATGTAACTACTAAGTGTACCCAGGGTAATGATTCAGTAAAGGCACATTGACTCACTTATGTCAGGTATTAGAAATATTTTATTTGCTCCTTTATTGCTGTTTTTAAAGGCATTAGTTTAGAGCAGTGGTTTTTAAACTTTATTCATCAAAGAGGTCACTAAATGTGCGGATCTCAAGGCTCACCCAAGTGAAGGAAAAATTATTATAGCTTAGCTACTATTAATGTGGAAACTGAGGCACAAAGAGGTTAAATGTGTTGGCCATAGTCACTGACAGACTTAGAATTTGAACCCAAGTATATCTTATCTTGACTACATAATACTTACAGCGAAAAAGCAAATAAGATTTTCTCCTTTGCAAGGCAACTAAGGAAAAGTTTAGTTTTTAGTATCTTTTCTTTAATGCAGACCCTGACATAGACTTTGTTATCTTTTTTCATATCAATGAGTTTCTTACCAGTTTTCAATAATGAGTGACAAACAAGTACCTGCTTCACTTTTTCAGACTTATAAATCCTTTCCCTGGATTGAGGATTTTGGATTGAGAAATAGATCCTTTGGGGCTATTATGAACTTTAAGAAGAGTTGGGACTATAATATATGGTATTTTGTTGGAGTCTGGATTTTTATGGTGTTAGGGGATTATGACCTCGGGGAAAAAAATATCCGCGGATAAAATGGGTTTACAGAGGTTGGATGTTCTTAAACATTCATTTAGAGAAAAGTCATGAATCTTCTCCACCTATTCCTGCCTTATTATTGCCATCTGTCAAATGTTTTCTATAGATAATTATTTTATATACACTATCCTATTTAGATCTATCAGGTAGATTTTATTTTTCTTATTTCATAGTTAGGCAAAATGAAGCACAGAGACAGTAACTTCTTATATCACACAGTTTATAACTAGTGGAGCTAATATTTTATTATTTGACTCCAGTTCTACCTCACTCTAAAACCTGTGCCCTTAACTGTCAATTCTGCCTTTCTATTTAGCAGAATCATATGTTTTTATGTTTTTGAGACGTTAGTAATAAATTCAACAATAACAACAACAAAAAACTGAACAGATTTTACATCCTCCAGCATGTTATGGATTGCTCTAAAGAACAGAGAGTTAAACTACAGTGTAAGTAGAAGCTTGGGATCCCTTTATGACAGTAACTGTCCTCCTGTCAATGACAAAATGGCATCAGAGACACACGCAGGTGACAGAAGTCCCAGCACAGTACTCTGTTTGTGCAACCGTTATTAAATGGAGCCACTGGCTCCTACCTGTGGTTTTGTAGTTGTGGCTCCCACTGAGCACACATTTGACCTTCCAATTAATTAGGTGCACCTTGGCTAGAAGCCCACGATCAGCATACATATTTCACAGCTTAAACTGGATTCGTCTTCAGATGAAAGAATGTTTCAAAGTACAGCATAAATCCTCGTGTCATTTTCTTGGAAAATGAATGACACTAACAGTATTAATTTATTGATAAAATAAAAAACATTATAAAGAAACTATGCACTTCAAATTTTACTTCTAACCTGTATTTTTATGACAAGCTTTTTACTGGTGTGAAGTGACAGTGATCTTTTTTAGGAGACCTTTAATTAAAACAGATTAATCCCATCCCTTGGCTTTAAGGAGACAAGAAAATTGGACTTCCAAAGATATTGTCTCTAAAATGATTAAACTTCTACCCACATTTTTGTCAGAGATGGAGATGTTGCATTGCTCTTTATCCTTAAAATGATTCAATATTTTTTGGGACAAGTAACATTTTCCTGTTTATTTGCTATTCTATCTAAGAGCTGTGGCACTAATTTCCTTCTTTTTTAAAGAGGTTCCTACTGTCTGAGTTGCCTGTTTATTCTCCCTTCCTTTGACTTTCTTCCAAACTTGTGTCTTTCATCTCTGCAGTGAGCAATGAATAACCAGCCAAGACTGTCTCCCCTATCTTATCCCCTTTCTCTGTGCTAAAGTAATCTCAGTGTGTTGTGCTTCCTTTCTCTGCAGTGGCTAGAGTGCTGCCAGCATGTGAGACACCAACAAACTCATTTCCAATCTTCAGCCACGTAATTAACAGCAAAGATGAATAGATGGGAACAAGGATTCATTTGCAGAGTCTTGGTGGCTCTCTTTGTGCATTATCCAGGATGGATGATCTATATTTTTGCTTTCCTGCTCATTTGCTAACCTTAATAGAGTGCCTTGATAAATATATAGTCGCAATTAGACATTTGCTCATCAGCTCTTCAGCATAGATCACTGTTTAACTAGTCTGTGCGAGGCCATTAGATCCAGTCACGATGAGTGGAAAAGATCCATGAAGGATATAATTTGAGTTGCCCTCTATGTCATATCTTATCAATTGTCTTTAATTGTCTTACCAATTGTTTTAGACTTTTTCCCTTAAGAATTTTTGTTATTAGATTAGAAAAAAACTTACTAATGTAAACGTACTCTTGTTATAACAGGTGAAAAATAAAATGCTTTGTAAAAGGAAAGCTAATAATTCTCTGTTTCCCATCTCCTTAAGAAGAAAGCCAATGCTAACAGCTAACGATGTATGTTTTTACCTCCATTTCATGGAGATAAATATCCACATTTTAATATTTTTACAAAACTGAAATCACATGCTATACAGTTCACTGTAGTTATTTTTCACTTAAAAATATATCCATTCAAAGGTCGTCATCCCTGTGCATCTCTTTGTGAAAGGCCATATTCTAGGCATTAGGGATATGACAGTGGACAAGGTGGTTAATTTCCTGCTTTCATTAAGCTTTCATTTTGGTGAATTATGAATATTCCTCAAGTCAATAGATGGAGAGACAGATCATTTTAGAAATGGCTTTACAATCTAAATTTCTTTTCCTATTGATAGACATTTATGTTTTCCACTTTATTTTTTGCCAGCAATGACATATTAAGCATGCTCTTCAAGGTATGTTTACATACCAGTGCTTTTTTCTTTAATAGGGTAGAATTTCCAAACCTGTAATTTCTGGGGCAAATAAATACATGCTTTTCATTTTAATAACCATAGTAAATAACTTTCCAAAAGTTTGTAGCAATTCACATGTCCCCTCAAAACATAGAAGAATGCTTGCTTCTCTCTTCCTGTGTGTTCAACCCTCTTTTGCCATTCTGATTTGTGCGATTTTGAATGTAATTTACATTTTCCTAATTACTAGTGAGGTGGAGCACTTTTAAGTTTAAGTTTAAATGTTTTAGCCTTTGCATGTACTCTATACTCTTGTTGGCTTTTTTTTCTCTCATTATTTTTCTTTTTTCTTTATTTTTCTTTTTACTATTAGGGGTATTAGCCCTGTGTTTCTCCTATGAGTTGCAAATATTATCAGTTATATTCTCATCTTATTTTGGTATATTTTTGCATATTAAATTTAAAAAATCCTTATGTGGTCAAATGCTTTTAATTTTTCCTCTATGCTTTATAGGTTTATGGTTTCAGCTTCATTTTCTTTCAGACTGGCAGTTAAGTATACCAGTGCTATGAGTTATATGGTTCTCTCTGAACAGAATTGCCCCTTGACATATAGATTTCCATGCATACTTGGATATAGGCCTGCATCCTGTTACGTTTCATGAAACTTCAAATCTCTACAAGTTCAATAATACAATCAGAAGAGGAAGATGAGCAATCGAGAGTCTAGAAATATAGTGGTTAATTTATTGTAATCATTTTCTCATTAGTGAATGATGACTCAAATGCCATTCCTTGAAGACACAAAAATGATGATACAAGTACTGTTATCTCACTTTTCTCTGATGAAATTTCTATATTAATAAACAATTCATGTAAAAACCTAAACCCTCTGTCATTTGTTATAAACAATAACTTAACTTTCATTTTCTTATATTATAATGTTATATTGCTTTATAATCAAGGTTAGCATTATCCTGGGTATTAAAAAAGATTATAATTTTTTTTGTATTCTAGCATGCCTTGTAGTTGATAAAACTGAAGCTCTAAGGACCCCATAAAAGTATGTTCTTAACATTAATCCACTCCTGTGGATGTGAACCCATTGTAAGTAGGATCTTTTGGTGAGTAGTATCTTAAATTAAGATGTGATCCACCTCATTCAGAGTGGGTCTTATAATACTCTTACTGGAGTCCTTTGTAAGAGAATGAAATTCAGATAAAGATAGAGAAAGCCATGGAAGCAAGAAGTTGAGAGTCACAAAGCCCAGAAGAGAAGGGAGAGACCAGCCGATGCTACCACATCCACACGCCTTGCCATGTGACAGAGGAGTCCAGAATGGCTGGTAGCTGGTCTTCAGGGAGAAAGCATCACCTGCTGATGCTTTGATTTGGACCTTTTTCTCAGCCTTGAAACTAGTGTATAAGCTAATAAATTCACATAGTTAGATGCCAACCCCTTTTATGGTATCTGTTTTGAACAACTTTAGCAAATTAGAACAATATACATCTACTCTTGCAAACCTACCAGAGCATAAAAATCATGAGGAAGCTAGGTACTACAAAGAGCAGAACAACCAGACAAATCCCCCATTGCAAACATTGGCAAGCTTAATACCTCAAGATGCTTTATAAAATTGCTGGGATTGAATCATGACCCCCACAGAAGACATGTTGACACTTTACTCTGTGTTTCTGTGAGTGTGAACCCATTTGTAAATAGGACCTTTGACGATTTAGATGAGGCCAAATTGAATCAGGATGGGTCCTAATCCATATGACTGGAGTCCTTTAAAGGCAGAGAAGACTCAGATGCTGTCAGTTAATGGAAGCCAGAGAAAAGGGAGAGATCACCATGTAACAGAAACCTTCCATTATCACAATGCTACTGACTCTGGGAGGAAAGTTGGCCTTGGTGACATCTTGATTTTGGACTTCTAGCCCCTAAAACTGTGAGCCAATAAATGACTGTTGTTTAAGCCAACCTATTGTGTGGTGTTTGTCATAGTAGCTCTGGTCAACTAAGACTCTCAGTATTTTCCAAAATGTGTTCCATAGGACATAATTTAATTTTATAAACAATTAGGCTCTGTGTCAAAAAAGTTTGGCAGGTGTTATATTAAACATATTTATATAGGGTTTTTGTTGGAGGATCTCTCAGAACCTTTGGTATATTCTCATGGATTATAGATCTCCAAAAGGGGTGTCATGTATGCCATATTTCACAAACTTTATTTGGCTTTTATTACCTTTTTTCCCCTATGGTTCATTTACAGAACTGATGTTTCTTAGAACATATTGAAAAAACTTCTCTAGATTATTCCTGTTAGCCATCAAAATCTTCTATTTTCTCCCAAAAGAAGAAAATGCAAATATGAAAAGATAAGAACTACTCAATTATCTGAATTGGATTAGTTTGGCTTTGTACATGGGAAAAATTCATAATAAAAAATTCCTGACAAATACCTGGCTTTCTGCATGATGTCTCAGTCAAAATCTTCCTGACATGGACCTTATCATCACATCCATTATATTGTAGTCATCACAATATAGTCTTCTTAATGATGGGTCTGGCATTGTTGCTAACCTTCCTAAACCCCGAAAGAAATAGATTCCTTCCCTTTTAACACTGTATTTCTTTCTCCTCACACCCTCCTCCCTGTCCCCCACCCCTGGCAGGGGATCATTATGAGCCTTGAATGGTTGTGGGAGCAATTGCTTATGAAAGTTTATATTCTGCTATTTGAAACCTATTTGTGCTGCAGTAAGGAAAACTACTATAGGAATCTATAATAAAGGGTTGGTTTTGTTTCTTTATTCTCTTAAATCAATATTATAATCAATTCTATTATCTTTTGAACTGTCTCCAACTTAATGCTATCCTACTGGCAGTCTATTGGCTAAAATCCACTGCTTTTCTGGTGGGCGTATGTACTGGTTTAGCAATTCAGCACTTTTTTTCCTCTGGGGAGGTGGTGACAAGAAGGTTCGAATAATTTAACTTGACTATCCTGGCTGTTTTACATGAGGACGACAGTAAGTTCCCAAGGAGAAAGGGAGCTGACTCTTGATTTCTCCCTCCAGAAAAATATATTAAGATTAAGAGTGTTTTAGTGTTTCCATGAAAATTAGCATTGAGATATAGAAGATTAAAAAAATTTTTATTCGTTTATTTTATGTTTTCACTTTTCTGTTTCTATCTTTGTCTTGCTCTCTCTCTTCTGCCTTCATTTCTTCCCATATCTTCCTTCCTTCCTTGAATGGTCTTATTCACTGATACAAGACTTCACTGCAAATTCAACAGAGAAGCAGGGAGAGGAGAGTGCAGAATTAGGAAAGTAGTAAGTCATGCATATAAAATTTATTCAAGACACAAGTGCTGTTCCCTCACTTCATTCGGTAAGAAAAGAAGTGACAATGGTAAAAACAGTATTTCAAATCCATTCTTAATAGAGTCATGTAGACAGGGAAATATCCACACTATTCTCTCTTTATGTGCTGCTCAGAAGAGTATTTGCCAGTTTTACTGCCATCTTGCTGTCTCTGAGAAACCCCTCTAATCGTTTCTAACTCCTTTAGTTTTTCTTATCTGTAAATATTGTCTGCTGGACTACTTTCCTCTCCTATTTTAATTGTCTTTTTAAGTTGTTCCTTTTATCTGTTGTTGCCTATTTTATTTGCTATAAGCAAATAAACATTTGTATGTCTATATATTTCAAATACAATTTGTTCTATGAGTTGTTTTTTTTTTTCAACTTGGAGGGGGCAGCATACAAATACTATAGCATCCATGAACCAAAAGGATTCTTTTTATTGTCTTATTAATTCATAATGATAGGCCAGAAGTCAGGAAACTTGGGTTTTATTTTTGGCCCTGCCTAGCACTTAACCTGCTTTTTTTCCTTCTAAGTCATTAGTAATGATAATTTTTGGTCTATACTCTGACAGGGGTTTACATGTAAAATGTGAGATGTTGAATGTAAAGCAAAGGACTTAAGACATTGTAAAAAGATACTAACAGTAATTTTGCATGCATTCATCACTTTATGGAATCATTTTATTTATTCATCCACTGACTCATTCAAGTGAATTCAGCTCCTAGAATGTGCCAGATACTGTGCCACATTGCTGTGAATGCAGTAATAAATAATCATAACCTCTTGTCTCAAGACAAGAAATACACCATCAGGATTTGGTGAACCATTAACACGTAATTATTATAATATTTTTTCTTGATCTAATTTTTTGGGTTTTCCTATATTTTTGGTTTATAATCTGATGAGGGATGTACAGACCCTATCAGGCCCTCTTAACAGTTTCCTAATTGTTCAAATTCATTAGTTTATTTTTATATTTTTAGTGGGCATTGAGTATGGGGTTATATAATTTAAATAATGGGTCCAGTATCCTGATAATGTCTGAATTTTCATGACTTTTTCACACTTTCCTCATTGCTAAAAATGGTAACAGTTTTATTGAGCATTACTTCATTTCTCTTTAGCTCTTAGCTTGTCTCTTTTGTACTTTTGACAAACCCTTCTATTTTCTTTGACAGTCTTTGATACCATGACTCAAACTGTCTCATGACTGCCTTTATTTCCTCTCTACACAATTTACATATTTCATCTGTCTTTAGTTTTTGTTTTCAGCAGAGAATTTTAGTTTCCACTCAATGTCAAATGTTTCCTTAAGGAAACAGTTATCTGTTTCCTTTTTTTTTGTCAAAGTATAAGATAAAACATTTAAAAAATGTTTATGAACGAGAAACCATGTAAGCTGCCTTCATTTCTCTGTGTGTGTATGTGTGTGCATGTACATGTACTTGCCTGTGTAGCTCAGAACCTTCATTCATTAATACAGTCTTGTCTAGATATTTCATAAAGGTCATGGAGCACATATAAATTAAATACATCCATCATGGTCTTATTTTCTTTGAAGTTATTCTTTAGAGACACTTTAGAAGAATGGCCGTGAAAATGTGAAAATTAGTGCTTTAGTAAATGTATTCTCTTAGGAGTGTTACAGAACTTTTTCCTCTTTTGTTCCCATGAGATCACTGGTTTTGACCGTCCCTTTTATTAGAACCAGGACAATCACCCTTAGTTTGTTAAGTGTATATGCAAGGAAATTACCATTGTTACTGATAAAATAAAAACCTAAATTTCAAGGATTGACAATGGAGGGAAGAATCTCACAGAAAGAAAAACTGGATACTAGTATTATCTTTTATACTTTTCAGGAATCATTTGGTTGCAAGTGACAGAAACTTAAGTGGAACTGCATTAAGCAATAGGATGATTTATTGAAAATATCCTGATATGGTTCTCAGAATCGATGCAATTGAAGAACATTGAAAGAAGAAACCTGACAAATTCCCTCAGGGATTTCATTAGTTAGGATAGCAATTCAGCTATTTTAATAGCATGATTTAAACAAGACAGGTGTTTATTTCTCTTATATGAAAGCATGAGTGAGAAGGCAGGCCAGGGGAGGAGGTCACCTGATCTACATTGTCATTCAAGTTCCAAGGCTCCTCCTCTTTTGATGTTCTTCCACATGTACATGTGTTGTACTTTCTGCATCACTTCCTGTCAAGTGTAAATTCCAGCCCCTGGGAAAGAAGAAAATTTGGGGGAGAGCAAGCTGTTTCCTTATACGATCATGACACAGAAGTTACTCACACCACTTCTGGTCACAAGCTTTTGTCTGAACCTAGTCATATGTCTGCATGAGTGACTGGAAAATATCATTTCTAGCTAGTAAGCCATGTGCCTGAGTAAAGTTCATGGACCTTATTACCAAAAAGAACAGAAGAAAGGATATTGAGGACAAATAGAAGCCCCCACCATAGAAATAACAATTCTTTTACATAATCAAGACTCTATCTTTGCCACTCATCTCTCTTTCTCTCTACCATTGGGTTTCATTCTATTCTACTACAGTCCACAGAGCAGGAGATATGACTATCAGTGGCTCTCTTGATCTCCCCAGCATCAAGATCAATGTAATCTCCAATAAGTAGGCTCAATTCTTTACTCTGTCTTTAGTACAAGGCCATGACTTGAAAGGGGGATGGGACTTTAGGTAATGGTAGCATTCATTTTTTTAAACAGATATTTATTAAGAACCTACATGACAGGCAATGGTCTAGACAAAGGCCAATAATGTTTAAAGGCCAGTGAGAGAGAGAGGAGGAGAAGAAGGCAAAGGACTGAGTCCTAGGCTTCACTCATATTTTAAGTCTGAGAGAGAAGGAGGAATTCTTAAAGAAAATTGAGAATGAAAACTGGAGCAGCTGGTCTACCACTTGCTTTCGTAAATGAAGTTTTAATGGAACGCAGTCACAACAATTTGACTGCATATTTTCTATGGTTGCTTTGGCATTACTGTGACAGAGATGAGTAGTTTCAACAGTAACTGTATGCTTTCTGAAGCCTAAAATATTTATTATCTGGTCTTTTACAGAGAAAATTTGCCAGCCTCTGTTCTAGCTGTTGGTGATACAATGGCAATCAAGACAAATAAGGTCTCCATTTTTATGGAGCAAACAAACATAGGTTTTGCCTCCTTAGATCCAGTTTCCTGGGTGATTCCTGCCTCTTGTCATGGTGACAAAACAAATGATCTACCTGTTTATCTGAGTGGGGTTTCAGGTCTCTTTAGAACTGCCCTATATAACGTAGTTAAGTTCATACAAGGAGGGTCACACCATTGTCACTCTAGTTCAGTGTCCCTATGAACTTAAAGAACAGATTTCACAACCATTGAAATCACCTTCTTACCTTGCAATGTCTTATATTTGACTCCTGACCCTTCTCAGGCTATGAATAAATCAGGCCATCTTTTTAGTTGTTGTGTTATCTGTTCTCATGGCTATTTTTTTTTATTTTGAACATCTTTCATATGTTTTTCTCCAATTTTCTTGCTCTGTAGTCTCATGGCATTTACATTATTTTGAAAATTGTGTGTGTTAGCATGACTGAAGCAGAGGTAATCCTTTTACCCCAACTAAATACTTCTATCTTTTCCATTTAATTCTTTGTTTGCTCATAAAATTATAGAGATGTGAATTCAGAATGTAGAAATTCTTTCAGTTAGATTGAGGTAACTTATTACAGGTCTCACTCAATCTGCAGAGTAATGTAATACATTAGTTTAATACTCTACACACCCCTGTGGCAGAATGACATTGTGCCAACATCTGACTATAAGTATCAAGATTAGAGCCTTCCTGTAACATAGCCGTTGGGAGTTCAGAACTTGTCTGCTTAGAAATATGCTGCCATCAGTAGGTGGATAATTAATATAATGGGAAGTAATGAAGTAGGGGGCAAAGGTACAAGAGCCTTATGACAGAAGAAATTTATGACAGGGAGAACTTTATAATAAGAACAAAGCATAAGTTAGTAAATTTATCAAAGGGTCAAAATTGAAAATCTATTGAGTATGGTGTGTGCTCATTGACTTCATCTTCAGCTCAATCAGCACTGAAAGGCTTACTCTGGCATCATTTAGTTTATTAGTCGTTGGCTTATTCTTGACTTTGCTCTTGTCTGGGTTGTGTAAAGGCATCTTTTTTTTCCCCTTTCTTTCTTCTCCCCCTCTCTCCCTCTTTTCCTCCCCCCTCTTGCCTCTCTCCTTTCCTCCCTCCCTCCCTTCTTTCCTTCCTTCCTTCTTCCTTCTAAAAATAATTACTGAGCACTTACTATGTGTTAAATTCTGAGCAAGATGCTTAGAATACAGTTCTGAACAATGGAGAAACAATCCTTATCCTCATGGAACTTATGGTCAAGCAAGGGAGAAACAGAAGAAAAAAGCAATTATTAGAGGGTGCTGTGGAAGAAAATGGAGAAACAATACCAGACAGGAACTAATTGATTTCTTTCCCAGTAAAATTGCATTAGTAATAATATACTTAATTTTTTAAAATATGAATTTCATTAATTAAATTTTTTCTATAAATACCATTGAACTTTATAAATTATTAGGTGAGAATTAATAGCATCTATGAACTGTAAAACGATAACTATACTCCATAATCAGGGCCTAGCATCATTAAACCTGGCATACTGTAACATTACTAACTACCAATTAAAGTGGTATTTTCTTTTAAGTATCATCTTTGGTTAGCTTCATGTTAACCAAACATAGTTCCTAAAAAAAATTCTGTACCTCAAAAAATTATTGTGTTCTGTAAGATTCTGTTTTGGGGCAATTAGAATTGAGGGACATTCCTTGTCCTTCTCAACCTTGATCACCAGGGAGTTAGAAGGCTGGTGAATATATCATAGTGTGGACAGGTTTTAGAAATTATTGTTACCTCTAGTTACTTGCACCTAAGCAGAGGTGATGATGGTTAATAATAATAGTAATAGTAATAGCAATAAATAACTAACACTCCCATAATGATAAGTTATAAGTGTTTTACACATACTCACTCATTCGCCCTCACAGCAACTCTATCATTGTCTCTATTTTGTAAATGAGGTTATTGAGACCCATAACTGGTTAATGACTGAGCTGGAAGGTTTAAACCTCGGCTTTAGGGCATACACTTGTAAATATTATGCTCTACTGCCTCTCATAGAAGCATAAAAAAGGGAAGTACAGTTCTAGAAATTAAATGACCTGAATCCTAACGCCAACTTCCCATCAACAAGCCTTTTGCTTTGGTTTACATAACTGTAAATTGTGGGATTGAGTTATATTGGTGTTTTAGTTTGCTAGGGCTGTTATAAAAAAGTATCATACACTAGGTGGCTTAAAACAAAAGGAATCTATTGTCTCACAGTTCTTAAGGCTAGAAATCTGAAATCAAGGTGTTGGGAGGGCTGAGTTCCTTTGAAATCCATAGGGAAAAATCTGTTGCATGCATCTCTCTTGACTTTTGGTGGTGGATTGCCAAGAATCCATGGCATTCTCTGCTTTGCTATCACATGGTATACTCTCTTCTTTCTCTGTGTCCAAATTTCCTCTTCTTGTAAGGATACCCATTGTAGTGGATTAGGGACCATCTAATCCGATTGAGTCTGGCCTCATCTTAATAATATCTTCAAAGATCCTGTTTCCAATCAGAAACACATTCATGGGATGAAGGATTAGGATTTCAGCATATCTTCTAGGAGGGCAGAATTCAATCCATAAAAATTGCTCTGCCACAAATTAGGCCCCTAGTCATGTTCTATCAAAAGGGGCTTAGGTAGTTAAGTCAGCTTAATAAATGTTTTAAATTATTAATATATTCTCCTCTTAGAAAGTCATGGTGTCCTGAAAAGTCTTGCAGTATAGACACTTATCTTTATTGCAAGATATTCCTAAAATCTTGAACAAATGAGTTTATATGGCTATGAGTCTCCAAAAAGAGCCGGGAGGTTATCAGAGGGGTTGCCCTTATGCACACCTCAGCAGAGTCCCAGAGACAGATAAAGGAGATACAACCCCAGGTATTGGTTCTTCTGAGGGATACAGAGACCCACAGGTTCTATGGTCATGGCAGATGGAGTTCAGTGCCATGTCAGTTGGCCCTACTTTGGAGTCTGTGTTTCTGTGTGATGGAGCTGGACTCAGATGTGATCTTTGTCCACAAGCCTCTCCTGTTACTTTTAATGGATCTGTTGTTGGTGCTGGGATTTAGTGTATACCCAGGGTACCTGAATCTCTGGACTGACCATGTGACAGCCAGGCCCTGAGCCTCAACAGACTTGCAACTCTTACACTCTGGTTTATTGGACTTACCCCGCTCAGCTAACATGGAGGTGAAGAAGGTCAACCACTACACCAGGGAGCCAAGAGTGCCTACAACTGAAAGCAGGAGAATTGCATCCAGCATCCATGTGGAATCTAAGCCCCCTTATGATATAGATGTGGAATGGACACAATCATTTCAAGGTCCACAAGATAGAGGAATAGAGTATCGATTAGAGCAGACTTACTGATATTCTATTCATGAACTATAGTGATTAGTAATGAAAGAAAATGTGGCATTGGTGTGGAGAAAGTGGCCATGGTGGCTGCTGGGGGTAGGGACTGGGAGGAAGAGATGTGATGTGGAGGCGTTGTCAGGACTTGGAGTTGTCCTGGGTGAGGCTGTAGGGACAGTTACCAGACATTGTATGTCCTCCCATGGCCCACTGGGTGGAACGTGGGAGAGTGTGGACTATGATGTGGACCATTGACCATAAGGTGCAGTGGTGCTCCGAGATGTATTCGCCAAATACAATGAATGTCTCATGATGATGGGGGAGACTGTTGTTATGGGGGGAAGAGTGGGGTGAGGGGGGTGGGGGGTATATGGGGGCCTCATATTTTTTTGAATGTAACATTAAAAAACAATCTTTCAAGAAAAAAAATCTTGACCCCAAGAGTTGCCATTTTGGGGCATAGTAGAGGATTAACATATTTTAGCAACATAGAGAACTAGTGTTTTATGAAACTACTTTTAGAAACTCTGGACTATATGATCTCTGATGTCCCTTTCAACCTCAAAATTCCTGTGATTGTAAATATTAGTTGCTTATCTACATGCATTTGCCAACCTATTTGTATTGACCACCTATGCCAACACCAAACTGAGAGTTTGTTGAACACACATAGTGTGTAATAATATGGCTAGAAGGTATGCTTACATTCTTGACAAATACACACATTATAAAATTTATAGTTAGGGGGACTTCTAGTATGTATTATTTATTTTCCCCATCAAGCTAAAGTAATTAAAGTAGAACCTGTCATAACCATAGCGCATTAGCTGGTTTAAAGACAACAATTTTCTGTTGATGTTAATGGAATTTGGTTTTACTTGCAAATGGGTATGCATTGTATTAATAACATCTATGAAGTCTTTGTTTTAATAATAAAAAGGGGCCCTCCCTATGTTTCCTTTACCATTCCTGAAGTTTTCTGCAAAGATCTGCTTCTAGCACTAGAATTTTCTAAGCTTTACTCTACATTTTTCTAGCTGTTTCAGTAGTTGGTTTAAAGCTAAACTCTGAATGCTAAAATGAGTGAACTTACTGTTGCATGTGTATTTCTGAAAACACGTGTACAGAGAGGGATGTCCTGACCTTATTTCTGCAGCTACAGTTCAAGGTTTTGAACAGTACATGGTATGGCTTTTCAAGCAAACACACTGAAACGTCTTATACTATAGGTATTGAGGAACGTGAGAATCTTTTCCAATTTTAACCCACAGTCAAAAAGTATGACATTGGAGTTGGTAGAGGACTTCTTCTTCTGCATTTAAGATGGTGAAATTGAACCTATTGACTCCAAGTTTTACCCACAATCAAGAAATAAGAAATTAAAATTGCTAAGTGTAAAGATGTCTTCCTACAAAATTGATCAAATGGGCATTTGACAAAGTGCCATTGTGGTATGATGGCTAAGCAAAGGCTTTTAGACATGAGATAACTATAGTGAGAATGAACTATACTGGAAGAAAAAAAATGGAAAAGGAAATTTCTTGTCCAGAAACACCAAACCTGACTCTTCTCTCATTTAAGAATTTTTAATGGTAAACATTGAAAATAAATTTAATGGAATAAGTTGGCCTCTTTTATGGAATATATAGCTAATACACACTTGCTATTTTCAGTGGAAGATGTAACTGCTAGTGGCTTAAATTGAATTTCTTGGCTGACATCATTTTACAAAATGTCTTCTCCATCTTTGTTGAAGGCAAAGTACAGATATTTAGGTGACTGAGAGGTCTCTATGCTTTCAAGAAGCACTTTTCATTGCAGGGATGCCTGGGTAGTGATTATGCTCCTGGTCCTATGGAGGGTTGGTATATTATATAGCTCTGAGAAGAGTTGGTGATATATTAGCATCTTTTGAAAGTGGGGAAGAGCAGAAAAACCCCATGAAAACTTACTCTCAAGGGGATTCACTGGCATAGTGGTACAAATAACTGGAACTTCATTTTCTGGTTCCATCATTTTCCAACTGCTTGATGTCAGGCCAATTACTTCCCTTCTTTTAGCTTCAGCTTTTTCATCTATAAAATGGAAATTATGAAAATGCAACCTTGGGAGGGATGTTGTAGGGAACAAAAGAGGTAGCTTATGTGATGCACTGAACATATAGTTGTCGCTCAGAAACACGAATTTTGTTTCTCAATGGCTGCACAGAGACTTAAACTGTTTTCATAACTTTTAAACTTGTTAATTCAGGGAAGAGTTTCCAGCTGGTCCATCAGCAAAGCCTTTGAAGGCCCTTGAAAAGAAAACAACACTGAATTGTTTTCTGAAAGACAAAGCCAATACAATTGTTGAAATTGCTGCAGCAATTCTCTTCATGGTTATAATGTCACACTGCACCTTGGTTCTTAAATATATATTTTAGTTTCTGGCTTATTATGGTTTAAGAACATCAGGAAGAAGAAGAAGAACCAGCATGAGGTTGATGTTTGAGTGGCAACTGTAATTTCCATATAACAGAATCTTTGCTAATATAAAACCTACCTTCCAGATATGCAAAAGTTTAAGGAAATATGGGCACAAAATGGTGTTTCCTATCCAACAAAGAATAAGTGCAGTTACAGAATTTAGCATGTTGAGTTTTTCTTTCCAAAATCAACCACCTAAGGACCAAGGAATGAGATTTAAAATGGAATTTCTATGTGTTCCTTTACAAGTGAACAAAACAGCTTGTATAACTAAACTGGTGGCTACGGTGCAATTTGCTAATGTTTCTATTTGTTGAAGGAATGCTGAATATTTGCAGGAATGGCAAGAAGCAAAACATAGGCCTCATCTGTATGCAACATAGTCATAACATAAAATTATGAACTCAGAGATATGATTTCTGTAAAGATTGAATTAACATTGTGAAAATTAGAGCCCCTTCATTTGCATAAATCTGGGGAATACCATTGCATGGCTGAGTTAGCAATTTAGTTGGTGGTAGCTAAAAGTGAATTTGGGTGGCGGACTTGGCCCAGTGGTTAGGGCGTCTGTCTACTACATGGGAGGTCCGCGGTTCAAACCCTGGGCCTCCTTGACCTGTGTGGAGCTGGCCCATGCGCAGCGCAGTGCAGATGTGCGCAAGGAGTGTGCACAAGGAGTGCCCTGCCATGCAGGGGTGTCCTCCGCATAGGGGAGCCCCACGCGCAAGGAATGTGCCCCGTGAGGAGAGCCGCCCAGCGCGAAAGAAAGTGCAGCCTGCCCAGGAATGGTGCTGCACACACGAACTGACACAACAAGATGATGCAACAAAAAGAATCACAGATTTCTGTGCCACTGACAACAACAGAAGCGGACAAAGAAGACGCAGCAAATAGACACAGAGAACAGACAACCGGGGTGGGCGGGGGGAAGGGGAGAGAAGTAAATAAATAAACAAATCTTAAAAAAAAAAAAAGTGAATTTGCCCAGCATGTCTGAGTTCTTCCTAACTGGTGGAAGTCAGGAGGCCAGAGTCTACTCTTTATAGAATAGTCTGGTACCTGGCACAGTTCAGTTTCCACTTCCAACTTAATGCTCACCCAAAATAAAAGAAGGCAACTTAGAGATGCCTGAAAAAAATGATGAGTAATCCTGAGATGTAGCTATTTGTGTTGAAAATTTCTCTGAGAGAGAAGAGGGTCATTATCTGTTCTACACAAACCCTTGCTGCCATTTTAGCTAACTATAGTTATCTCTTAGTGATCTCTGATTCTTTGAGCTTTCAAGAAGGAGGACATGACTTAGAAGGAATCAAAACTTCCATTGGGAAACCAGGAACCTGCCCACATGTTCTTGGGCTTATCATTTTATATAAAGAAGATCTTAGCTAAGAAAAAAATCACTGATTTTCCCAGCCAATAAGCTGGTCTCACTACATTTCAGAGACAAGTTTTGTGGGACTAGAATGTATTGGACATAAGAGATCTGTTGTTCAGTCTGTGGTAAGGGGAGTTTGGTTTAACATTGTGATGTCTGAAATGCCAGAAGAGGCTGATTCAATTGGCCCACGAGAGGGCCAATTGAAGAAAAACACTGAGGTTTAAAATGAATTGGTTTCCTGGCTTCTGAGATGGTTGCTCCTGTTCTTACCTCAGGCAGCTGATATCAGCCCTGTAAGGCTCTACATGAACCTTATCACATACTGTGAATTGTGTCTTTCCCTTGGATCATTTTTGATGTCCAGAGACCTTGGACAATTGGTTCAGCATTCATGAAAACAAAAGATAAAAACCAAAGTTAACCTACGGAGCATAGATAGTGGTAATGTCTGATCATGTTCTTTCATAATCTGTAACAAATGTTTCACAGCAATGTAAGGTGTTGGCGGGGTGGGGTGGTGATATATGGGAATTCTGCACATTGTGCATGATTGTTTTGTAAGCTTACAACTTCTCTAATGAAAAATTTAAAAAATTTAAAAAAATCCAAGTTAACAAATAAAGTATATAAAAACTTTTCTTCATCTCACCCAAACATGCTTCCTCTCATTAAACTAACAATTACAAAGATAAATAGCAAAATGCTTTAACAAAAAACTAACAGGCATTCCAGAAACTATAGAATGGAGGTGTAAATGGCTGACTTGTTCACTAAAACAGGTAAAAGTCTTATGCTCCAAAGCAGTGAATAATTTATAGTCTCAACTAAAGAAACATGCAACTTATAATTAAAACAATTGTGATGAAAATGAAATACTATTAGAGTGCTATAAGAGTAAAGAGAAGTTTATTTTTACCTAGAAAGGAAGAATAGGAAAACTTTAGAGAAGGGGACATTAGAGCTGGATAGTTAAGAATGAGTAAGATTCTGTTTGTTAGAGAGAAAAAAGGGCAACAGGCATTCTAGCACAGGGACCAGAATAAGTAGAGATAATATGTTAAAGTTCATGGTATGTTCAAGGAAAATTAAGCAGATCAGTTAGGCTAGAATACAGTTAGGTTAGAATACAGGATACATGAATAGGTGAAGGGGTTAGAGAGGTAGCTGGAAGGTAAGTTGGAGTTATATTGTAAAATAAGTCATGCTGTTGATTTTGGATTTCATTAAAAGCTTTGAGGGATTTTTAAGCAGGGGAGTTGTGTGATCAGTGTCTGCAGAGTAGACATCTGAGATGGTTCAGGCTGGAGATAGGACAATAGGTGAAGAGGCTGTTATCATATAATTATAGCCTACACAAAAGAAAATGATGCATTATAGCATATGATGGCTATTCTTCAGTGGTAGAATCAGTAGGACTTGGTGATTGACTGAATGTGGAGTCAGTTAAAGAGATGGATCCAAGTTGTCTTCGAGGTCTCTATCTTGAAAGATGAGGCGGTTGACGGGGATATCATTAACAAAGATAGGGAACATGGGTGAGGGAAACAGGGATTTGAGGAAATGTTGAATTCTCTTTTGGACATGAATCTTTGATGCTTTGGGATAGTTAGGTCAAAATGTTCAATAGGCAATTAGAAGGTGGATTTGAAAAATAGCAGGCCTCAGAGGTGGAGAAATAAGTTTGGGTGTCACTTAAATAATGGATAGTTGGGAAGTGAACGTTAATGAAATCACCGGGAGACAAGGTATAGGGAGCAAGCAGAAGTGCCTTAGGGAGGCACATCAAGGAACACACCCCACATTTGCTAATAGGCCAAGGAAGTGGAGCCATGGAAAGAGATTTCAAAGAGGCCAGATAGACAATAAGACAACCAGAATAAGTAGTGCTTTGGAGAGTAATGTAGAAAAGAGTTTCAAGAAGAAGCAGTACTTAACAATGTTAAACATTGCAGAGAAACCACATTAAATAAAAGCATCTTTTCCTTTTTTCCAATTGTGCTTATTTATCCATGGCACCGCAGTTATCTCATATTATTCCTGTTTGTGAAATAGATAAAGGATTTGGGGAGAAAATGTTATCTTTGGGTGAATTAGACAAATGAACCTTTCTCTCCAGCTAAAGGCAACACTTAAAGCTTGGCCAACATGGCATCTCTCACCTCTTTGCCTGAACAACCGTGTGCAGGGAATAAGCTGAAAAACCATGTGTGGCTCTGGCTAACCAGGGGCAATGAATAAATGATTGTGGACTGGCACAAGGAGAAAGAGATGGAGGAATTGAGGTGGTCTTGAGTATTTATTTAAAATGGTTGCCTTTAGGTCCAAGAAAGTTAGGGAATGATTAAAAGGTAAGAAATGAGGTAGGAAGTCAATAGAGACAGTGATGAGATCAAAGAACAGATTTTCCAAAGATTGGTAAGGGTGAAGAATTGATTGCAAGATCAATGGGAATAGATTCTGGAGCAGAATTCTGCATTTGAAGTGGAGGGTGTCATGAAAAGATGAGGCCAGGGTGTTGGGTGGTTCATCAAAATATATGTTGAAATCACTCAGGATGATAGTAGCCACTTAAGCAGAGAAAACAACTGTGATCCTTCAGGAATGTGAAAGAGTGATGGGGAAAGGTGTGGTCAATAAATGATAATGAAGTTGCAAAGAGAGTGATATAACCTCATCTGGTGGATGAAGCTCTTGGGTAATTTTTTTCCATGTAACTGGTTCAATTTATAATCTAACAATTCTTTGGGTAACTAAAAATTATTTGTCTGGTTGTCTTGTTTGGTTATACTGAGTAACCATATAACTGTAGAGAAAAACAATAGTAGAGAGGAAACTATGGATTTAAAAATGACAAACAAAAAGAGGGGAGAGTTTTAAAAGAAATTAAAAAAAATTATTTCTATAACAAAAGAATAATAAGTCCAAAGGTGAGCATATTTTAATGGCATTCCCCCTAGTGGTGAAACTGAGAAATATTTCTGCACATTACTCTTTGGGGGATATTTTATCTTAACTACACTTTTTGACCAAAATGCCCCAGCTACAAGAAAATCTGGGATAATCATAATGTTTCTCCTTGGGAAATTTTGATATTTCTTCAATATGATGGTCTAACATCTTGAACTTCAAATGTAATTTTGCCACTCCGCTTTGACCAGGGTCTTTAAACCGGATCTAAAGATGTTTGGATGACATATTTGGGAGAGCTGAAAGTCTTGAGTTTGTCTTGACTTTCAAGAAGTCACATGCTTCAATAGTGTACTGATATGAAAAGAAAAGAAGGCATTTAAGCATATTTTACAATCAAATGAAATATTATTTGAAACTCTGTTTCTTCTCTTCTTTCAAGTTCTTAAGAGTGATAAGTGCCAATGACAAGAAAAGTATCAAAGTCTTAATTTTTCTCTCTTTTATGTTCTCTAATAATCAGTGACATAACTAGTAAAATTCATACCCATACAAAATTTAATGTGGTTCTCCTTTGCTGTATATTACTGCACACAGCAAAAAGAACTCCCTCCTTTGTCCTTGGTGTGGAGGAAATGGATTTAACTAAGTTAGGCTTAGGCCATGGTTGGGTGGTAGAGAGGCAGCACTTTGGAGAGGCAATGGGACAACTGGGATCCAGAGGATAGAATGAAGGAAGACCTTTCTAGGAACACAACTTTTTTTCAAAGCTGGGTGAGTAGGAGAGGGTTTTGAAACCTACTGTGAACTGAATTGCCTTCATTCCATTGGCTTTGACTTATTAAGTGAAGACAGACTAGAGGTAGCCTTTTCAATTTACTTGTAATTGTTATAGAATTATTTAATTTAACAAAAGATTTTTGATACTATCAAATCTAGCTTAACAAACTTTCTTATTCATTCACACAGCACACACTCACTTATTTCTTTGGGGTTAAGAGAGTTTAAGCTACCTTAGCCTCTAGGTGGGTGTTTGCAGTGATACATTATTTGCCTTATAGGTTTATATGCTTTGGCCATCCCTATGGAGCTCTCTCAAGAGACTCATCAGCGTGAGGTCCAGGGACTCTGTCCACAGACTTGATCTTCAAGCATTTGGAAAGTGGAGGGACAACCATGAAAACTCATGGTTCTTTTATTTATGAGCCCTAATATGTTGTTCCTAGATATGGTTATTGCACATGTTGGCTTAGCTATCACCCCATCAGGCTGTAAGCAAATTAGACAGACCTAATGTTTGGGTTTAGAGTCCTAACTCTCTGTCTCTCTCTGTCTCCCCCCTCCCCCCATTCTTTTCTCTCCTTCCCTCTCTTTCTTTCTCTTTCTGTATCTCCAATCTCACATAAGACTGAGAAGAAGTTTCCTTCAGGTCTGGCTCCCTGAGCCTCCAGGTTTCAAAAGCAAGCAAGATTTTTTTCAGAAGCTATTCATCTCAGTTTCTGCAGCCTATCCTTCAACAAACCTGGGGACCTGGATGCGTGTATTTCTGGTTTTTACATTAAGTTAACACATGTACTGCAATTATTTTTTCCCTGGACTGAAAGCATCTTATTCATTTTTGTCTTCTCACCACCTACTTGAGTGCTTGGTAACAGTAGATATTTAGTAATTTTGCTGAATTAAATGCCATCCCTTACTATACTCTTTGAGAAGTTGAAGCAGAGTTTATGATGATGGCGATGATGCTGATGATAAACAGGTGCTGTTCCAAGGGTATTATGCTCATTGGCTTATTTGATCCTCGCAAAAATCCTGTTAGGTAGGTTATTGTTCTCCCTGTCTTACATATGAGGAAACTGAAGCTAAAAGACTTGCTCAATGCCATTCATCTGATAAGTGATAGACAAGGGATTAAAATTCAGATGGTCTGACTCCAAAGTCTAAGTTCCAAATGATATATCCCCTCTCAAGAGGTAGAAAAACTGGTTGGAGAAAGCCAATGAACAACTTCCATGTTTAGTACTTTTTCCCCCATCTATAATATTAATAATTGTCCCATCTCTCTCTTTTTATTATTTCTAAATTCTTCCCTTTGAGCATGTGACCTTGAGCAAGTCTCTCCCATCTTAAACAAACATATAAACAAACCTCTCAACCATACACCTTTCTCTAGTCTCAGGGGTCCACCAGATAAATTAAACCACTTGCTTTTGTGTGCTAGCTTTTCCCAGCTCTGAGACCTAGAGAAATATTTCTGTTCATTCTTCCTTAAGGGATACTATATATGAAACAGAAGACAACTACTCCAATGACATGCTGATAGTCACTATGTTGTAGGGCTGTTCTTATAGAGGCCCTCTATGTCATCTGAAGTTATCAAGACAAAGCAGTGCTCAATAAAAGCAATTTTAGAGTGGGGTCAGAACAATGTATTCTGAATTTGTACTTCTCTAGTGGCCACTTGAACTGAAGGTCTAGTACTTATGTAGCTACCTGGACATGCTGTATCTTTCTGAATGCCTGGAGCATTTACTGTTTTCTCATTCGTTGGACACTTATCATATAATTTCCAATGCAGGACCTCACCTACCTGGTGTAAATTAAGATGGAGATTGTTTGGGGAGATTCTGTTGACTATATGGCATCCTCCATGCCATGGGAGCATAGGAGTTTCCTAGACAAAAATCTGGCTGAGAGAGAGAAATTTAAAACGATTTTGTTACCTCCAGAATTAAGATAGCAACTGAAATTTCCTCCTCCTGACTTTCTCTCCTTCCCACCACAGTACCAAAGCCACATACATCATCTGCATGCCCAAGAGAAGAGGGGTGGGGAGGAACTCATCAGAAGATAGTACTTGCTGCTATGACCTTAACCTTTTTTCTGACAGGGATCGGTTCTTATCTAATCCATATGAGTTTTTAATATTTTAATGTCTCCATCCTTAAATCCTAAAGAATCCAGACAATTAAAGCTACTTGTTATCCTAATACTAAACCTAAACAATTATATGTTCTTTAGAGAAAGGATATCTTCTTCATCTTTCCTAACCTAAACAAGTTTCAATGTCTGAAGGGTGATTTGTTTAAAAAATGTTGTATCAGGCAGGACTGTGGTTTGTTGCTGATAACATAAAACATCACTTCGGAGGCTTAAACAAATTAAAGGGTTGATTTTGTTAATATGATAAGAAGGATAGAGGTACTTAATGTGGCAGCTAAAAAAGGAATGTTTGAGAGCAAGGATACATGGACTTGCTAGAGAAAGAGGCTCTCATGATTCTAATTTTCATATATATATTTGTGTATATATTTTTTATTTTTAATAAAAGATAAAAGAGCAGGCATCATTTGGATAATCATCTGACTTCTCCTAGACTCCTGATTCTGTAAGTCTGGAAGTTTATGATTCCATCTTTATTTTCTCAGACTAAATAAGTGTCCAGGAGGAAACTTCTATGAACCCTGTCCAGAAAGGTTCACTAAGTTCCATCTTGCTTGCTGACATTAAGAGAGGAAATACATTGCTTTTCTCTGTAATGATTTTCCCAATTGAATGATGAATGAGATAAGAAAAAACTCAAATAGAACAAACATGGTAGATTGGAGTGACTCTAAAGGATGTTTTCCTTTAACCTATGAGAGACCTTCTTAATAAAATATTTGGAAGAATATTATATGGAAATGGAAAACTTTATAAAATTTGTTTAAGCAAATTTTAAAACTTTAAAAAATTTGTTTAGTTTTTGAGTGACAGCTAAACATCACACCAAAACAGTTACATGTCAGTTCAATGTCAATCTAATAAAAACAATTATCAATGAAGAGACTATGTGACATAGAGGAATAAACCCTGGATTCAGAACACCTGGGTTTCAGACTTATTCTACTACTGACCTTGTGAGGTTAGAAAAATCACTTGACTTTCCTGAGACTCAGTTTCTTTATCTACAAAATAAAAGTGTTCAATTAGATTATTTCATTTTCCTTTCTAATCTAAAATCTCATGTTTCTTTCTTACTGAAATGAAAATTATAATAACTACTATTAGTTAAGCAGTTTATATGTCAATAAATCAATCTGAAAAATAAAAAATATAAAAAATTAGCCTAAAAAGGCGAAATTAGGTAAATTAGATGCAATACAAATAAGCTTAATAAGTTGGAAACCAATGTTGTATTACCCAGCTAGAAACTCTGCCACCCATATGTTCATAAAAACACTGTGGTTGCTTTATTGTTCTCTCTGGCAGTGCCAATCATAGTTAGCACTAATTAATGAAATTCCAGGGTGCTGTTTGGCAGGAGGTTCATACAATGGGTGAAGCAAATGACAGTGGCAAAGTTTCCATCATTTATATTGCCGTGACAATATTGGCTCAAGTTTCAGATACAGTAATTCCAGCTCTCAGTTCCTGCGAGAACAAATGTAGATTGATTTATGTTCCGATCCTCTCTAGCATATTGTCAACACTGAGATGCCTGCCAGATCTCATCATACAAAGTGCTGACATTTTCTGGGAATCTGCTTGTCTTTACACATATTCTCTAGTAGCTTACATTTGCATGCATTGTTGGTAGTTTTAAAAAATTTTATTTTAGGGCATAAGGCATGGATTATTGATATTAAAATGAGTCTAACATTATTAACCCAGTTTATGCCAATACAGAATCCTTCAGGGTTAATTATGCTCAGAAAAGACCACCAACTTATAGTCATGAACAAGAATTAGATTTACTGAATTTTCCATGAAAATAAACTTCGTTTTAAGTAACCTCCTCTTCCTACCCCCTCCCCTTTTATTCCTGACCTTATTATCTATCTACTTTCATCTATTAGTGAGCTTCTCTACTCAGGTTGATTTCTCTTATCCCAATTCAGATTGTCAATGATGCAAAATCTCTATCTTTTGGGCTCTGATGTTTGATTTCTCATTGGTTCCAGTCATAGACATATAATTTTAAATCTACCTCTGGAGAAGAAAAAGAGTCAAATATCTCCACTGATTGTTCTAACCAAAGATGGACACATCAGGGAAATACTGAAACATCTTGGTATGAATTTGATAAAAAAAAAAAAAAGTTCCTTCAAACAATTGTGTTGTGGGAAATCAAAGATTTATTATTAGTTTCTCTTGGAAATAAAATTTAGTGTAGTTTTTCTTCAAAGTAATCATTGAGATATATCATGATTGAACTCAACATGATCAATTTTATACTCCATGTCTCCAAATGGGAAAAACAGACTTATTTTTTCATTATTGAAAAATTGAGATATAAGTGTAATGTCAAGTGTACAGCTTGATGAATTTTACACCCTCACCACCATCCTGGCAAAGATAATGAACATTTCTAATCCTGTGGAAATATCCCTCATGCCCTCTCTCAGTCTGTAGGGACATCCTGCCCCAACTGAAGGGTAATAAATTATTTAAATGAAAAAGTTCAAACATTTAAAAATGTTTGTTTTTCATTTTTCTTTTCTCTATTTTGATGTTCTTATAGAATTTCCTTCTTTCAAAAAATTCTCTTTCAGATTTCTCCCCTGAAAGATAGGGTAGAAAATAATCACTGAGCTTGGTGAGTATTGTTTCTTATTAGTTCCTGTGACATATAGTTCTAGGACTGAATATTTCTTCTTGTACCTTAATAGGTTATTGAAAGAGTGGTAGAAAATTATTTATCTTCCCCCCCAGAATTCCTGAAAGATTGCTGATGTGTATGAAAAGATGGTCTAGTTTTCCATTTGTCTGTGGAGATTACATTCAGCTTTAACTTTATTGTTTAATCTCTACAGAAGGTCCAAACTCTGCCAGATTTTCCTTTGGATCTTCATTTTATTTGCAGTCAGCAACATTGAACTTTTAATGTCCACTCAGATGCAGAGGGGAGAATGAAGTGAAAGAGAAGTAATGCATTAGCGGGCTTTTGCAGAGGCAATTCAAGCATCTCCCAGGGAGTTCTACTGAGGAACACTGATAGCAGAAGCAGTGGGGTTACAGAAACTGGGGTTGGGCTTATTTATAGCTGAACTTCCCTCAGTCCTTGACAGAGCTCTTGGCTCCCATATTAAATCTCAGGAAGATCCATATCCCCACGCATCACCAATAACCTCAACAATGTTAATACTGAACATTTATATCACATATTTTGTAGTTTATAAAATCAATCCACCTATTTAATCTCCTTATTCATTATGACAGCCCTGTATAGAAAGTATGATGCAACTGTTATATCCCTTTTTTTACTGTTATGAAACTGAGATTTAAAGAGATTAAGGATCTTTCCCAAAGTATAGACCTTCTCCAAATGTTTCAGGTCCTTGCAAAGCTGGTTTTGCATTTAGACCCTTAGGGAATTTCTGATTTTATGAATGACTCTGAAGCACATACTAGTTACACCCATATATTCAGAGCATAAGGAAAGGCATGAAGATGGTGCACATGCTCTTTCTGTGGCTCAATGTTCTAATAGAGTATTTATAAAATGGCGTTTAGAGGACAGTCTAATCCATGACAGGTTCTTGTCCACTCATTCTTCATATGATTAGTTTTGAATCACTTTAATCAGTGGTTTCAGAAACCACTTTTCCATGTAGATATTACTTCAGCTTAGCTCTTATAGCACCCCAGGCTAAGAGAATATTTAAAGCCATGAGCTTGTCAAATAGGAGCTATTAGGATTTAAGACTGGCAGGAGCCTGGATTACAAAAGCATTGACTGTGGTGGGTGACTGATAAATATTGATTGAATGGTTCTAACTATGGTTCATTATTATTTATTATTATGCTATAACAAGAATAAAATCTTAATTTTAGAAGACGGTTAACACCCTGGTGGAATTTACAGATTTAAATAAAATACACAATTTTACTGTTATGTTCTGTGTGATCAGTCCTGCAGCCCTTTTACAATTGTTTTGGAAATTCTTGGAATAAATGAAGACCCGTGTGTTGACAGCAAAAAATGCACGCATGATTATTTTCTTTTTTTAGTAGATTAGCAATACCAATACATTATTTTAAAATATTGGCAAAAGAAAGAATGAAAATTGCTACTCAAGTCCTTTTTGCTTTCTCTATTTTACAGAAATGCCACGGTTGATCTTCTTTTCTCTCACATACTGGGCCTTAAGAACTGTAGATGGCAATCCAACCACAAAAATGATAGGGTTTGCTAAATTTAGTTGTGGATTTTGCTTTTCCTAGCCACACACAATTATTTTACTCTAGGAGGGCAGCATATCAGGAGAAAGAATCATAAAAACAAAAGCAAATCTCAAAGAAATAGAAAACAAGATAATTTTTTGCAATCTTCTCCTTAAGTTCCACTACATGTATGTTTACAAAATGCAATTTTGGGCTTATGAATTAATCAAGAAATACTGAGAAGGCATTTCAAACTATGGATGGTAGAAAATCTCAGTTACCATGGAAACAAGATACCATACATGAAAACAGGCCACATCATATAGAAGATTTAATTACAATGAAATGATAAATGAATAAAGGCAATTTTTAAGCCTATTTGTGGCTAACATCCATTAGAAATCTGGTTTCCAAGGAAACCTGTGTCTAAAGACAGTAATAAGGAAAAATTGTAGAAGGAGATAACTACATTTGATAAAGATTTTGAAAAGATAACAGCAGCCCCATCAATTAGGAAGAACACTTCTAATTTTAAAAGAATCACTTTGGGATGAACTTAGATTTCATGCAAAAATCAAAAATTACCTATAACAAAAATAACATTATGTATTTCTACACAGAATAATAAAATACTTGTTTGATTGAAATGTGCTTAAGAATCTAATATTTAGAATACAATTGGAATGGCATATTTAGACATGTTTTTATTTTGAAGTGAGTTTCAGTGTGATTGAAGAGATCAAAGCTTGACCAGAAGCACAGCACAGCCATGTCAGTGAATGATTTTGATTCCAAATGTTGTGTCCTATTATCAAATTTGCTGATGATTTATGCATGCATGTTTGGGCTGAGCCAACAAGAAATAAACCATCTGGAGGGCCCTTTTGATGTAAGAATGCCAGTAGAAAATATTCATTATCCATTGTAGTCTCACTAAGGAGTAGATTGAAGTCTGGGTGGTTCAGAGAGTCCTTGGAAGCACAGTGTGTTTTAAATTTTAGGTCACCAGCAATAAATGTATCAGCAGGGGACACTAGTGGTGGTGATATTTATTCTAGGCATTGGCATTGTAGAGGAGCAGAAACTACCTCCTCCCCTCTTCCTCATGGTGTGTGAGAACACACAAAGCTAGAGCATGGACAAATCTGATGGGTTAATACGGAGTGCTACCATGACAGGGAGCAGTCATTTGACCAAGAGCGTCCGTTTCTGTGCAGTCTATGCTGCTGCACCTACTTGAGGCATTCACATCAGCAGTCTTTTAAAAAAATACAATTGCAAGACCGAGGGCTTTGGACATGAATTTCAGTTCCACTCTTTACTAGCTGTGTGGCCTTGGGCAAGTTACTTAAACTCTTTGACCTCAGTTTCTTCACCTCTGTCAGAAATAATATCTATTGCTGAGTTGTGAAAACTAGTGTCAATATATGTAAAGCAGGAATTCACAGACTTGCCTCTATTGACATTTTGCACCAGATAATTCTCCATCACGGGGGATGTTCTGTGCTTTGCAGGATGTTTAGCAGCATCCTGGGTCTCCACGTACTAGATTCCAGTACCAGCCTGACTCCCCCCAGTCCCCTCCCCAGGTTGTATAATCAACAAACTTCTCCAGACATTGCCAAATGTCCCCTGGGGATCAAAACTGCCCCTGGTTGAAAACCCTGCTATAAAGTGATCTACTAATAGTAGATGCTGAATGACTGTAGTTGCAGCATGATAAGCTTTTTGTGAGGATGCAGTATATGGCACAGTGGTTGAAACAAGGCTTTGCCATTTAATTTCTCTGAGTACTGATGCCTTTTTTCAGTTCTGGAAAATTCTCAGTATCTTTTCAAATATCACCTGCCTTTTATTCTCACAATTCTCTACTTCTAGAATGCTTGTTAAATATATAGTGGAACCTCCTTTTTTCTATCATCCATGTCCTTTAATCTCTCATATTTTTCTTTCTATATCTCCTTATATTTTGTATGGTTGATTCCTGCAGAGCTATTTTTCATTCAGGGATTCTCTTCTGAAGGGAATGTGTTGTTGAACTTAGCCACTGGGTTTTTCATTTCAATGACTATAATTTTCATTTAAAAAATTTATACCTGCTCATTTTCCAAATCTGCCTTTTATAATGCTCTTTCTTTCTTTATGGTTTCATTCCTTTTTTTTTTTTTTTGGTCCCTCTCATTAAGTGTTATAAAATAGCAATTACCTTATTGTGAAGTCTCTTTCAAATTACTTTGCTACTTACTGATGATTCTGTAGCATCTGCTGACTATTCATGGAAATGCATTTTCTTATGGGCTTTATAACTTTTGATGGATTTATTTATTGCCGGGGCTCTATATTCCTTTTGATTTCTGGCAATATCCCCATGAACACATTCATGGTTGCCTCTGATGGAGACCTACATGTTCACATCTGCTTATGTTTTTACGTTATTTCTTTAGCTCACAGTCTCTATGAAAGTAATGAAAGAATTTGGATCTCACATATTTGCTGGGTGTAGGCTGGGGAAACTTTTTTCTTAAGGTAGACTTTAGGGTTCATCCTTGGACCAGTAGGTAGAACTTTGCCAAAGAGATTTCCTTATCTGTCTCTGGTTTTATTCATAAGCCAGATATGGAAAGTTATGAGGAAACTGAACCCTAATTTCAATGTCCTGCCATATTTTTAATACTTTATATCCCTGTGATCCCATTACCCCATTTTGTGGAGCATTTGGTTTCAATATCCTGTTACTACAATGTATTTCCTTTTTATTTCTGGTACCTGAAGAATTCCTTTTTTTTTTTTTTTCTTTGAATTTTTATTATTCATTTACTATTAAAAACTGTATTTTTCAAACCAACATTTTTATGTTTTTGTAATAGTGAAGGTGTTCATTTCTTATGTCACCTTAGCTGCCAGTTCAACCATAAGTTCCCATTTACCTTTTCTTGACCCCAGTTTCCTTATCTGAAATACTGGGATAAAGAAGGAATCTCCATTGTAGGGTTCTTGTAAGTATTTAATGAGATAATGAATGGAAACCATTTATTTACTGGATACATAGTAATTGCTCAGTTTATGCTGCTATCATGTAAATGAGCTGCTGCATTTTCTGCCAAAGTTCAGATACTCAATAATTTATAGCTGTAATTATGGTTATTAGTATGGATCCTCATTTCAGATTCAAACAATTGGGAACCATACCAAGAGTTGACAAGTCCTAATAAATAGTTCTTTTTCATATATCTCTAAAATTTGTTAAGTCACAGTTGTTTGAAAAATCATGCTTTGACTAGGTTAGTGGTTTTCAGTTGGGGCTGATTTTGTCTCCAAAGGGACATTTGGCAAGGTCTGGAGACATTTTTGATTGTTTTAACTTGGGGGTGGGGTGCTATTGGTATCTAGTGAATAGAAGCCAGAGGTGCTGTTAAATACCTTAGAATGCACAGGACAGTGTCCCACAACAAATAATTATCAGGACCAAAATTTCAATGGTGCTGGCATTGAGAAATCCTGGACTAAGTTACTACATCTCTTAATATTTCAAATTCAATGTACTTTTAAACTATATGCCTCAAAAAAGTATTTTGAATTTTACTCTTAACTGAGTTGGTAATATGATGTTGACTATGAATGAATTGGTGACCAAGGTCATCTGTATGATTCAGGGGGAACCTTTCACATAACCTAGGAGTTCTTTGGCATTATAGGGTGAAGAGAGGTTACCAAAATCACATATCTATGTAGCAAAGAACAAAAGCAAAAATATTAACAAAAACAACACAGCAATATCAATAGGGCAACAATAACAAAAACACACACACAGACACCTCCATGTACACATAAACACATAGCCATACATGCATGCCAATTTGGGTGAGGTTTTAGAGATAATGTGAAATTAGCTAGGGATGTCTTTAGCTCCTGGGGCAGATACAAT
The DNA here is from genome assembly GCF_030445035.2 of Dasypus novemcinctus. Taxonomy (NCBI): domain Eukaryota; kingdom Metazoa; phylum Chordata; class Mammalia; order Cingulata; family Dasypodidae; genus Dasypus; species Dasypus novemcinctus. The sequence continues at coordinate 150,145,300 of NC_080673.1, read as the reverse complement.
ATAATGTTTATGCTGCTAAAACTTCTGGATTTGCTATGAAAGTAAAGTTGAGCTCCTCGAGGAATTCTACCCCTTTCCCCCCCACCAAAGATTTTTCAATGTATTTTAACTCTTTATTTCTATGTCTGTCTCCTTTTCTAGACTGTGACCTCTTTGTGGGCAAGTACTATGCCTTGTATATTTTTGTATCCACAGCATCAGACCTGGAGCTTGATATATCGAAGACCTTCAGTAGCATGTGAATTGAAAAATGAATGGATTAATCAGTAACATGTATGCCTAAGTTTACTAATATTTCTAGTGATATTTAAGGATATACACCCTGACTGAGCAAGGCATTGGAGAATGCAGTGAGGAGTTACAAAATGGAAGATAAAATTTATGAACAAAAGAAAACCTAGTCTCAAATGACATGGCAGAGTTGTGCAGGGCTGGAAAACAATGTCAGAAAACTAAAAAAAAACCCAACCAAACAAAAAACAAACAAAATGTGGCATACAGCAATCTAAAATGAAATCTGAGCAAAGACTGAAGAAATAATTTCTGTTGTCTCAGAATCAGACAAATATCACTAGTCTCTGCAAATAGCAATGGCAGCCCCAAAGCCAAGAACATACTTTGCTTGTGTGTATGCATGATAGTGTCTGGGGTTTATGACTGTATAAGCCAACCAACTAGGCTTTTCTCAGACACAGATTAACATAGCATCAAGAAAATTATACTTTCTGTAAAATAGACATATTTCTAATAACAGCATCAACCTTCTAATGAATGTTTCACCTATCACTGTTACCTGTATGTTCAATTTAGGAAAATTTGTGACTTCAACCTAGAATTAGAGAAATATTCATCTTATTTTAATTTTTAAAAATTTGTTTGAATAATATCCAATCCTTATCTGACAATGATTTCTAAATTCCAGCTATTTTATGCTGTCTTTAATGACAACCATTAATGTATTTTCACTTGAGTTGCACTCATCTGGAAAAGTTTTCCTCGTTTTACAGATGAGGAAACTGACCCTTCAAAAAACGAATTATTTTGTCCAATACATCACACCAAGTAAGTGGTGGAACAAAGATTTAAGACCAGGACTTTTGGGCTCAGTGTCTTGGCCTTGCCACCTCCTGGCCAGTATATAGCAGGTTTCCAGTCCTTAACAGACTTCTTCATCTGAACACTTTACATTTTCTATTTATTACTCATTGTAAAACATATTTGAATAGAAATGTTTCCATTGTAGAATTATCCTGAAATTTCTTCATAATGTAAAGCACTGTCCTTTCATGAATGATTTAGAAAAAATATAAAGATACTTCATAAGATAATCAACCCAAAGCTTCCCTTTGAAAAACCTTATTTTAAAATTTTAATTAAAATGTGGATATATTTGTGTAAAAAATTTGAAAACACAGAAAGAGCAAAGCTCTCCATCATGATTAATCCTAACTCTATATTAGGATTAAGTATCCTAACTCCTGAGCTAGTTATGTATTTAGATTCCTAGTAACAAATTCACCATTCCTTACTCTTTGGGCTTATGCAGCTGGGGCTGTGACTCTGCCAACGAGATTTGCCTGACTGCTTTACCAGACAGCTTCCTGAAAGGTTTTAGCAATAGGAAGTGGGAGGGAGGGAGACAGGACTTCCTTTTGGGTTTTCCCTTCCCTTTCAATATTTGTCTCTCTTCTACCCTCTGGCAATTTGCCCCAGTCTCCATCTTCTGGGGAGAAGCCACTCCCCACAGGAGTATGGATGAGGTCCCCCCACAAATGTCTGAGCACAACTTCTCTGGGCCTCTGGTCTATGCTTTTATATTCTTACATCCTCATCTCTTCCCCTTCTTTTTTATTTCCCCAGCTCTAGGATGGTAGTTGTTTCAGGTAGTTATTATCTCTGTTTTCTCTCAGTGTATTCTTTTAACTTTCTTTTGTATTCTTTTAGCTTTCTAATACTTGTGTTAAATCTTCCCTGTTTGAAATATAAGTTGGTTTCCTATGTTTTTGTCTGGACTCTTAACAGATACATTACCGTAATCAGTTTACTCTATATACCTAGAGCTGTTTTTCTTTCTCTTTTATTCCTAATTAAATATTTTATTATTTCATCAATGATTATTTACATGTAAAAAGAATGTGAAAGATGATAATATAAAAGGAGTGTACCGAGTACAAACCTAGCTGTGAAGTAGAGGGCAATACTGCTACTAATGGAGGCAGGTTTTCAGAAGTTAAGCTGAATGGAAGGTCACAGTTTGGGTTCAGCTTCTCTGAGTTTACAGGCACTCCTTCAGAGAAGGTAAGTGGACAAAACCATGAATTAGTCTTGGCAGATGTAGGGTTCATCAAAATGGGTTATCAGGATGGGTCGTTTTGAGCCAGGTACTGATTATTTTGTGGGAAAATACAGGGAGTGGGCTGCTCTATTTGTTCTTATCTAAGGCAGTTTCCATTTCTTTGAGGGAGCAATGAGAGTACTCAGTTGATCCAGGTAGCAGAGTGTGGGAAAGAAAGCAAATGCACACGGTTCAGGAAAGCTCTATTGGTGATGATAGCATGAAACTCAACTAATGTAACTTTTGGAATATACTCCTCAAACCTGAACTGGTGGTCCTCTGTCTTATTTCCTGGGGCTGCCATAACAAATTACCACAAGTTTGGTGGCTTAAAACAGCTGAAGTCTATTCTCTCAGTTCCAGAGGTTATACATCCAAAGTGAAGGTGTCAGCAGGGCCATGCTCTCTCTGACAACTCTAGGGAAGAATCCTTCCTTGCCTCTTCTAGCTTCTGGTTGCCCCAGGCATTTATTGGATTGTGGCCACATAACTCCATCTCTGCCTACCTCTGTCTTTACCAGTCTTTAGATACAGGGCCCCTTCACCCAGGATGATTTAATCTCAAGATCTTTAACCACGTATGGAAAGACACTATTTCCAAACGAGGTGACATTCTGAGGGCTTGGAGGGCATGAATTTTGGGGGGCACTATTCAACATGCTACACCCTCAATCCTGCTCAATACATGCAACTATCTTCTTTGGGTCTCTATTCATTAGTATCCTGTGATTTCCATTGCTCCTCTCTCGTATTGATTTTTCTATTTCTTATATCCCAAAATTTCCTATTTCTTCTGTTACTCCTCAGTTGCTTTTTTGGGGTGGTAATGGTGGTGGTGTGGCATCCTCTAGTAACTTCCTAAGAAATGTTGCATGAGAAGTAAATATTTTTGAGACCTTAGGTATCTGAAATTATTTTTTTTCTACTCTCACATTTCACTGATAGTTTGCCTGGGTACAGAATGATAGGTTGGAAATAATTTTCCTTCATAACCGTGAAGATACTTTCCCACCATCTTCTAGTTTCCACAGGTCTGACAGCATTCTGATTCTTATCCTTTTCATGTGAGTTGTTTTTATCCTCTCAGGAAGCTTGTAGAACTCCCCCTCCTCCTGTACTTGTGAAATTCCAAGGTGATGTGCCTCAGTGTGGATCTATTTGTATACATTGTAGGCCAGAGCAGTCTGGAGACTAACCTCTGAGAAATGTTTTTGAACTATTTATTAGATGATTATTTCCTTTTCTAGAATTCAGTTATAATATTTGTCTCTAATTTCTAATACTTTTTGTCCTATTTTCTACCCCTTGTCTTGTTCATTCACTTTGAGATTCGATGAAATCTTCCTGCCTTGTGAGGGATTCTCTTTCCATTATTGTCCTTGGCTACTTCTGAGGGAGGGAGTATTAAAAATATACTATTTTGGTTTTTTGAGCAGCCTTCACAGTATATTTCCTGCTTGTAGAAAGTTGGCTATAGTAGGCTGAGTATTGGCTACCCAAACATATCAGGTCCTAATCCCTGGAACCTGTAAATGTTACATAAGGAAAATAGCTCTTTGCAGATATGGTTAAGCACAGAGTATTGATAGGGAAGATTATCTTGAATGATCTGGGTGGACCCTAAATCCAACCATGCGTATGCTTATAAGAGGGCAGCAGAGAGAGGTTTGATATACACAGAAAGAAAAGGAGGCTTCCCAGGGAGGCAGAGATTGGAGCGATATGACCAAAAGCCAAAAAAAAGTCAGCAGTCATCAGAAGCTACAGAGGCAAGGACTCGAGTTTTTCCTAGAGTCTCTGGAAAGATGCCGCCCTCCCAACACCTTGATTTTGACTCAGCGAAACTAATTTTGGACTTCTGGCCTCCAGTACTGTGAGAGAGTAAATTTTTTTTTTTTTTTTAACCCATAAAGTTTGTAGTAAGTTGTTACAGGAGCCTCAGAAAACTAATTTAGGGACCCTGAGGTCTTTTTACATCTTGAGCAGGCTCACTCCTTTTAGTACAGGCCAGTGGCTCTCTTGCTAATTCAGCTCTCAGAGGCATGTGATTGCATTTTTATGCATTTGAATGCCATTTTATTCCACACTGCAAAAATTACATGTACAGTGTTTTCTAAGACACACTTCTCCCTTTGGATTTAATTACAGGCACTGGTATATGAGGCTTGTGGTGTTTTTGACTGGTCTAATGCCACGACAATGTCTGAATCGTATGAGCTTTCTTTTTTCTTCTCTAGAAGCTCGCAAAATAGTCTCTTTGTCTTCCATGGTTGAAAAATTTGCATTTCTTACTCTCTCCTGAGAGTGAAGCTCATAAAGAACTTTTAGCTGGATACTCTTGGATTTTCCACAGGCATGTTAGATATCATATGGCAAAAATGCATCTTCCTCCTCTTTGCCCCCTATTCTACTCCTTTTCCTGTATCTCTCTTATCTGTGCTAATCAGCCAAAGGGCTGCCCATGCAAAGTACCAGAAATCTGTTGACTTTTATAAAGGGGGCTTATTTAGGGTAAAAACTTACAGTTCCAAGGCTGTAAAAAGTCCAACTCAAGGCACCATGAGAGGTGCTTTCTTACCAAAGTCAGTTGCCATGTGTTGAAGCAAGATGGCTGCCAATCTCTGGCTGGGTCTCTGCCCTTCCCTCTGTGTGCTTGCCCTTTCTTGAGCAACATGGGCTCAGCCTCTTAAACCTTCATACTTAAGTGATCCTGTAGTCCTCTCTCTCCTAACATAGGACTCCTAACATAGGACAGTCTCTCTGATGTCTGGTCTGCTCTTTTCCCAATCTCAGGTGTAGTCTTTCAGGCTCATCTCTCCCCAGGGCCTCAGGTATTTGAGCCTTCTCATTTCTGTCACATGGCAGGATCAGGACTGACAGAGCTCTCTCTTCCTGTGTGTCTGTCTGTGAGTGTCCATTTATATCAGAACCAGCAAGGGGGCAGAGATTCGACCTGAGTGTCACTCACTCACATAGTGGTCAAAAGCCCTAAATCAATCTTAACAGGCAGTCTAATCAAAGTGCCCTCAACTGAATTTAATGCAATCAAAGGTTATCATATCCAGAGTAATAGATTAATTTACAATCTTTCTCTTTTTGGGATTAAAAAAATAATCTCAAACTGCCACGACATCTTTGTTTGTAGTTTCAGGTACCCATTTATCTAACACTTGGGTCTCAGCTTTGACTCCTGTGATTGCACGTACAATCATTACCAAGATTTCTCATATTTAACTTCACAAATTTGTTGAATTGTTGTTTCTTCTCCTTCATACTCCTATGGTATAAATACTTCTCCCCTGGACTATGGCAACAACCACCTGTTGCACTGTTACACAATTTGTGCTCACTCTCAGCAAAGTTGACAGTTATTCATCTAAATCTAATGCTGTCTTTGGTTTCTGCTTAAGACCCTTCACTAACTTCCTATTACTTACAGAGTAAAATGACACTCCTCAGTAAGACATTTGAGGCCTTCTGTGATTTGATCCTTACTTACCTCTTCATCTTCGTTTGTCCCAACTTTATGCTTTATCAAACACTTAGGAAATTTGGAATTGAGCATATGTATTAGTCAGCCAAAGGAGTGCTGGTGTAAAATACCAGAAATATGTTGACCTTTATAAAGGATATTTATTTGGGATAGAAGCTTATAGTTACCAGACCATAAAGCATAAGTTACTTCTGCCACCAAAATCTGTTGCCAGGTTTTGGAGCAAGATGGCTGCAGACCTCTGCAAGGGTTCAGACTTCCTGGGTTCTTCTCTTCCTGGGGCTTGCCTCTCTCCACGCTCAGCTGCTCTGTTATCTCACAAGACCAGATGTGGTCTATTAGGTGAATGGCTTGTTTCTCTTCCTGGGGTCTTCTTTCTTTCCTCATGACCAAGCCCTTCTGTGTGCTTACTTCCTGGAGCTCTAATTCAAGACTCCAGTATCAAAACTCCAATATCAAAACTTCAACTCTGTCCTTTGCCTTGTCTTTTATCTGTAAGTCCCCACCAAGGGGTAGGGACTCAACACCCTACGAATGTGGCCCAAAATCAAAGCCCCAATCATAATTTAATCATGCCCAGGTACAGACCAGTTTACAAATTTAATCCAATATCTATTTTTTGGAATTCATAAACCGTATCAAACTGCTACTGCGTAAGTCTCAAAACACCCCATGGTCTTCCACACTTCTGGACATGCAGAATGAGAAATATATAGTTCTGCGCATGCTTTTCTTTCTACCTTGAATGCCTATCTTACTTTCCTTTACTTTGATATTCTTATTCCTGTTTCAGGGATGAGCTCAGGCATCATAAAGCCTTGTCTAGTTTAACACATGCTCTCTTATACCACCACTATCTGTATGTTTCTTTCTCCTCTTCTACATTATAACTTCTTCAAATAAAAGGATTTTGTCATTTATATTTTTATACGCAGTGACAAGCACAGTGCCTGGTCCTTAGCAGATCCTCAAGAAATATTTGCTATTAAACTAGATAAATATATCATTTTACTTGTGTTGTTAATTTATGTTAACTATCTCAAACTTCCTGAACATTTTGCTGGTATCTATACCTACAGGTTATTTTCATTTTCTGTATTGAGACATGATATGTCCACATTATAAATTCAAAGCAGTTTGACATCAGCAATCTCTTTATGATCTCAACCTCATATTTATAGTACATATGAGTTTATATGCTGAGACTAATGAGCCCCATTTCAGACACTAAAAAAATTGTACTTAAGCTTTGACAATAGGACATTACTCCAGTGGAGTCTTAAATGTTGATCAATGACTTCCTGAGAATGATGATCTTCAGATACGGGATTTTCAGAGTGTTGCGTTGAATGGTAGTTGCTGAGATCAAGCCTGAACTGCATAGCTTCATCCATATGCCATCAAGCTGGATTGGAATAAGTGAAAAAGTAGTCATTCTCATCAATATTTCTTAGAATAGATATTTGAAAATTTGAAAGCATGTGACAAGCCATCTTCTCTGAAAAAAGTAAAATAAAAGTGAATCATTTCATAAGGGAAGTAATGCTTATTAAATGCTTTTTCTATTGCAAAGCAATTGTTTACTCTAGAAATCACTGTGATTGTTATTTGACAGTTTGAAAGTCAATTGACTGTCTCAACTGAATCAGATTACTGGACTTGTCACATTGTCCCATGACTCAAGACCAACAGATTCCATATGCCATCTTTAAAGGAATCTAATAGCTATTGTTCTGGTTAACAGATAACTTTTTCTCTTGCCCACCCCCATACTCCCTATCCCCCCTCACCTTTTAAAAACAGACCTCACCTCTTGTGGGTAACTTGACCGGGACAAACTTAATTCTTTATTCTTCTGGACAGAATAATATTTTTCAAGGAACTCAAGCAAAGTTCAATCATAATCCTTCCCTGGTATGTATATATGAATATTGGAGAGACACACTCTCTCCATGGGTTTTTGAGATGGAGTGCTGTTTTAGTTTGCTGGGCTGCCAAAATGCAATATACCAGTATTGGGTTGGCTATACAATGGGATTTATTAATTTACAAGCTTATAGTTCTGAGGTCATGAAAATGTCCAAATCAAGGTATCATCAGGTGATGCTTTCTCCTTGAAGGCTGGCTACAGATGATCCTGGACTTGTCTGTCACATGGCAGCATCTGCTGATCTCTCCCTTCTCTTCTGGGTTTTGATGCATTTGTTTATGACTTCAGTGGCTTTGTCTCTCTCTTTGTCGGAATTTCATTCTCTTATAAAGGACTCCAGCAAAAAGACCAAGACCCACCCTTGGTCATGCCCCATGGAAGCAATCCGATCAAAAGGCCCTATCCACCACAATAAGTCTACAGTAGAATGGAGAAGTCCCAAGAACATGATTTTCTGAGGTCCATCCAGCCTCAAACTGTCACAGGTGTTATGGACATTTGATGAGGTTTTTGATAGGCTTTATGTATTGTCCTTGGCCAACTTCCTTGACTTCACTGAGAAAATCCATGCATAATTTTATAGCAAGATAGAATAAGTGTTAGCTGTTTGAATATAGTGTTCTGAAAAAGAGAAATGATTACAATATTTGTTTTTGTATTGTCTAATATTAAATTATTAGATATTGAGGGATAAAGACCCTTCCTTATTGCTTTCATCAGTTAGGGTCCCTAACATAATCTCATGTCCAGGGTAGGCATTTGTCTGGCTTACCTGCTCCCACACCCCACAGCCGTCACCATAAAAACCAATAAGGACTTATTTTTCATAGTCTCATTCTTGATTTGTTTGTTTTATCTATTTCTTGGTGTACTTAATTTTTCTTTTAACCTTATTATTTCACACATATCATTTCAATCCTTGACTATAATTTATATTCCCCTTCTTTTGATACTATTTTAACCCACCACTCTTCTTACCAAAATCACTGGAAAAGGTAAAATAGTCTGCTTTATTGTATATTATTTACAATAGAAAATCAATATATTCCTTTTTTAAAACCCATTGATAAAACTATTTACCATAATGTTTTTCTTTCCATTTTCTCTTTTGCAAGGGTTGACTTTGAAAGAACTTTGTTTCAATTTGCTACACTATGAATCTCTGGTGCATGTTCTTATTTGTTTTGGTGAGTGAACCATTTTGATTGTTTGGCTTAAAGTGGTTTACAGTATGGTGTGATAGAGAAAAAGAATTTGGTCTAAGGTGTTCTCTTGATGCATTTGAACTTCATTGGTCTACAAACACAAAACTGAGTACAAATTTGTAAATGTAAAACCCCACCAGAACTTCTAAAAGCAATATCAATTCCATTTGTGGGTGCTAGTGCAGAGAGCCAGGCTGTTTTCCTCAAAGAGTAGTCCATAAGAAACAAATCAGTATCTCAAGATGTTTGTCCAAAAGGGCTTCAGTTGTCAATGAGTTGTGGACTATACAGCTGTATAACTTTTCTCAAAGAGTCACACCATAATTAGTATATTAAGTTCTCTAAACCACATTGTAATATAAAATGCAAAATAATTTTGTTTAACCCAAAGTATTCCAAACTTACATGACTAAGTTTTAAAAGTATTGTCTCTCAACTTTTTATGACACTGCTGTTCCTGGAAACACAATTTTGGAAATGCTTGTATCAGTATCTATTGGCTTCTAAGTCCAATTGGGCTTGGGTTAGCATTACAGCTTTATTATTTGGGTTACATATTTGTTCTTTATAAGCCAAAGACTCATCTTCTTAGGAATAACTACTTCACTGTACTGTTAAATTAAATGAGTTAATACATCTAACACAAATAATGTAATGCCTGGCATACATTTTAGTTCACCTACTTCCTAATCTTTGATTATCCCTGTTATTCTTCAAGAAGCTCTTGAAATCTCACTTCCTTTATAAATCCTTCCTTCAAAGATTGATCTAGAAAGATAGCCTTAAACTCATCTGAAACAAATGTTCATTTCTCTTGACTATAGTTTCAAGTATCAAATATTCAAATATTCTGCTTCAATACAATGATAATAAGCAGTTCCCTTTTTATGTAGAGATGGAAATCATATGATTCCAGGGAAGATTGTAGAGTATAATTTTTATTTCACTCCTCACTAGATTCCTCAAGTAGATAAATGCTAAGATTATTGGAGTAAACTAAAGAAAATTCTTTTGAGGCTGTGTGAGTTAACAGAGAAATGGCATATCAGCCTGATATTTATGTTCCAAATGAATGCTGTCATTAGGAAAAAGAAAGAAAGAAAACGATAGTTATAACCTGATGAGTTCTAAGGTATCAGTTTTGCCTGTGGTCAAAGACTGAGATTGCCAACTCTGCTTGATTACCTCAACCCAAGCTGTGGACCACCAGGTATAGATATAAAACTGGAAGGATTGTACTTCCCAGTTATGAAGCTGCATGTGGTTCTGATTGTTTCATTTCAAGAAAGACTAAGGAATACATTTCAGAGAAGCAAATATACCTTGTTTATGATGCTGTATAAGAAAGAGTTCTGGATGAGCTGAGCAGCAAACATTGACCCTTGGGATGATGAAAGGTTGTGAAATTGCCAGAAACAAAGCTGCATGACTACCAGTGGGTCATGAATACAAACGGTGTTCAGAGGATGATGCATTGAGGTACCCATTGGACCTTGGATGGGCACCAGGTATTTATCTCACTCTGATTATCTCCACCTTTTTCTACCTCTCTGATTTTCCCTTTAGGTCTAGGCTCCTTTATGGCAAAATACCTGAGTTCAGGATTATCCTGGGAAGGCACATGTAGATCTCAAGTAGAAGACTTAGACTTTGCAATTTTATTAGAACAGCACATGTGAGACAAATGAAATTTCCTCTTATTAAATTTTATTTTCTTTCACAGTATGACTTTGGAGAGTTACTATGCTAAAATACCTAAGTTCCTGTAGAAGAGGTAGTAAAGTGGTAAAAAGTGTGAGGTGAAGGAATCTTATCCTCCTATCCTTCTATCCTTATGAATTCTCCTAATCTTTGTTCATTGCCTGAACATTCATTTTCAGAAAACTTTTTTGGACAAGGGTCCTCTTTAATAGAGAGAAAAATGAGGGCTTGTGAATAGCTTATGTTATTGTGTAGCAGCTGAGATGAACCATGTTGGTTTTGAATTTAGGCAGACCTTGTTTGGAGTACAGATTCTACTACTTACTGGCTATGCCACCTTGATCTTTGAGACTTAGTTTTCTTTGATTGTGTATACATACATACACACACACACACACACACGGTATGGCATAGTAGCTGTAAAGGAAACTGTGCTTTCTTTTCTAGCATTTTTATTACTAAGTGTCTTAGGCAAAGGTGGAGGAGTGGAGTGATTATGGTCTGACTATATTTTTAAAGTAAAATCTAGATGATTCATTGTTGAATTGAACATGTGGGGTGTAAGATTAAAGGAATAAAGGATGAAACCAAAGAAAATAATACCCATTTGACAGTAGGGCTATAATAGTTAATGAAATAACTTATACAAATATAACACATAAGAGGCTGTTGGATGGTAGCTATAGATAAAATAAATCATTACTTGCATTATGTAAAACTTTGACAACACTATAAGCATAGTGGCTGCAACAAATATCCTTGATAATAGCATTAGTAAAATGATTCAGAATTTATAATGATTTTTCATAAATTTTGTCCTTTAAGCCTAAGAAAACCCTGAGATAGATATGTTCATTACTACTTTGAGGGAAAAAAGAAAACTAAAGATGAGATGGATAAAGTGACTTTGGTTGTGGTTCCATAGAAATGGGCACCTCTCCTCAAACTCAAGTCTTCTGTCTCCAGATACAACATTCCCCACACTTAGCCTCCTGCTGACCTTCCTGTTCCAAGTGCACATCTAGGGGGGATGGTAGAGTTGTGAGCAATTTATATTTTTTTCCTAATTTTCTTTACTCTGACATAGCTAGGAGGGTTCACCTATGGTTATGTAGGAAAATAATTATGATGAATAATAACTGGGTTCATTAACACATACCAAGTGCCAGGCATAAACAGTACTGGCATTAGTCCATGAAGTCCAACAATTTTCATAGGAACTCTCTGAGGCTGTGTATCAGAGTCTAGTCAAGAGACAGAAGACACACCAGTGATTTAATATAAAGAATTATTAACTAGTAAAATGGAATTAACTGTTTGTGGTGATTTAAACCTGTATGTATCCTAGAAAAATATGTTCTTAAATCTAATCCATTCCTGTGGGTGTAAACCTACTGCAAGTAGGATCTTTTGATGAGGTTATTTCAATTAAGGTGTGACCCACTTCATTCAGGAAGGGACTTGGTCCTATTACTGGAGTCCTTTATGAAAGGAATGAATATATAGAGGCAGAGAGAGATACTGAACCAAGAAGCTGAATTTAACCCAGAAGAGAATGGAGAGCCCAGCAGACTCCCCTTGCTGTGTGGCAGAGTAGCCAAGAATCATTGGCAGCCAGTCTTTGGAAAGAAAGCATCACTTTGATGATGCCTTGATTTGAACATTTTCTCGGCTTCAAACTGTAAGCTAATACATTCCCATTGTTTAAGTCAACCCATTTCATGGTATCTGCCTTCAGCAGCCTAGGAAACTGCTAAAATGCACAGCAAACTCAGAAATCAGTTACCACCTCTAGGGCTTAGATTCAAGAAAGGATCTAAGAATGTGCAAAAAACTTAGGAGGGGCCCATTGCATAATTTTTGGGATCCAGTGGCAAATGACAATGCAGAGTAACTTGATTCAAAAAAAAAAAGCATTAAGCCAAGCACAGGTTACATGCTTTGACTTGGGATATGTTACCACAGGGACATACACACTGAGGGATGTGAAAAAACTTGGCAGATGATGCAGAGTTGTACTCTATGAGCAGCCTGCTAAGGCCGGAGAAACAGGCTAGAGGGTGCAGATAAGCTGGAGTTTATCTATTGGAAATGCCTGTAGAAGTTTTCTGCGATGTTGAAAGGCATTGCCCTTCCAATGCCCTTTATTGGTAAAGCCTAACACTGTTAACTAACTAAGGAGAACAGTTTATAGTGTACAGTTCCAGTATCACAAAGAATGGCAAAGAGAGGGGGATTTGGAGCTTAGAGTTATTATTCCCATGTTACAGATGAGAAAAATGATTTCAGAAAGATGAAATCTGCAGTCTGGGAAATAATATGCAATTCCAGAATTCAAAATCATACTACTTTGCCATATTATACCCCTTTCATGGCACATTCATTGACTGTCATAGCTAGTGCTAACCAAAATGAGCTGAGGGTAGAGTAAGGTCAGTGAATAATAAGCAAATCAGCTATTGGGAGGCAAGTGCATCACAAAAGAACTGTTGAGAGAACCTCTTTTAAAAAACAAGTCAGAAGGAATGAGAAGTAGGGGAATCAAAGCTTTCATTTCAGTGTATCTCAAGGCAACTAAATAGTTCATAAGGAGAAGCTTCTTTTTATAGAAAAACTCTAGCTAGTATATTAAAAGGAATAGTATAGAATTAAAACATTTTACAACCCCTAATGATATAATAGATATAGACAATATTCATCAATGGCTGCTGATAACAAGAAAGAAAGAAAAGGCAACATCATGTGCCTCGTGACTGAAGCATACAGCACCTCCTTTCAAGTATTCTTGCCAAAAATCTATGAAGCTGATGAAGCCTCTAAGATCTAATTTCTAATTCACAGGAAAGCCAGGGGCCAAAGAAAATGTTAAAGGAAACTACAGGGATTAAATCAGCAAAGTCCACAGTATGAAAAAACTACAGGACAAGTGATTCATATTTTCAACAGTGATTCATATTTTACAAAAAATAAGAGATGGTGGGAGAGGAATCTATACATGAGAGACATATAACCAAATGCTATATTTGGATCTTACTTGGATCCTTAATTGAACAACAACTACAGAAAGAGAAAAAACTGAAAGGAAAAAACTATGAGAGAATTAAAAGTATTTGATAAAAGTATAGAATATTTGTTACCCTTTTAGGTGGGAGTATGGTATTTATTTGATTTATATACATGTATATTTAAAAAGAAACCTTATCTTGTAGAGATATACATGGAAATATATATCATGAAAGATAAGACATTTGGGATTTGCTTCAAAATAATTTGTGTTACGGGGAGTTATGTGGAGGTATAAAAAACAAAGTTAGCTATTAGTATAATGATGGAATCCATTATACTATTCTCTTTATCTCTTCACGTTTGAAAATTTTCATAATGCAAAAAAGTTTTTCTTTTGTTGAAATAATTTGACTTTTTAAATGTGCTCACAGAACTTACAAGTTCTCGGCTGTCTTCTACAAGGGCTGAAAAATAAAATATGATATTTTCCACCATGTTATTGCCTTAAAATCTCTGGTTTTGTGAAAAAGGGAAATTTACTAAGGTATTTGTTATGAAGTGTTTAATTGATGTTTTATGTTTATTCATGTGAGTTATTGTGTTTAATTAGGAAACATAAAAGAAACAAAGTGACCTAGTTCAAGATGGAGTGCTTTGACAAGAGTTATCTACATAAGATTGAAATAAGAGATCCCTCTCCATGACCTCAAAGTGTCCCTGATTCTGAGGCCTGCCTTGTCTTAGCGGAACTGAGTGTTAAAGAAGATTTTATCATGATGAAGTAGAAAACCACCGAGGACCCTTCCAGTTCTGGCATTTGATGCGTAAAAAGGGGAAATTTATCACCACTGTTTCATGGGGTAAGATAACTTTTACTGTTTAGATATTATATTATTTTTTCTCCCTACAGTTCCCTTCTTTCCTCTTCAAGCCTTGGTCCAGGAGAGGTTTACGGCAGGTTGAGAAAAGAGGGCTGAAAATGTGATGGCCTGAGGGGCTTGTTTCGGATAAAAGCTGACCAAGGGTCAGTCATTCCCACCGATGCCTTGATTCTGCCAAAGTTTGACAAAATGGACATGCTGCTCCGTGGACATGGAGAGGACGGACAAGGGGCTGAAGTGACTGTATTGCCCTTTTGCTACCATGCAGAAATGGAAACAAACCTTAATAATAGACAAAAATAACTTTATAGCTCAAGCACACTGGGGATTATAGCTTGAAATAGTATGTTCACTGCATATATTCCTCTAAACATCTAGGTCGACTATTTGTTTTCCTTTTTGCATCATCTGGTTCATATCTCAATATGAATGGAATCAGAGTAGCAAGCTGCTGGGAGTTGATAATTATATCTAATGGACTGTAAGTAAAATTGTAAGCATTCAGTGCCTTTGATTTGTTATCAGCCTGATCTATCTTATTTAGAACGTGTGAATTTTAGATGAAAGATAAAGCAGGGTAGACCAGGTATGCTGACAAGGGGTCAAACCTGAAGAATGGTGGGAATAAACAGTGCTTGTAAAGCAATTTTGTCAAGCCTTTCCAGTTACAAACCAAAGCACATTCTTCTAGGTTACAGCTGCCTCAGAAATTTCTCCATTTTAGCCCTTGCC
Organism: Dasypus novemcinctus; assembly: GCF_030445035.2. Lineage (NCBI taxonomy): Eukaryota > Metazoa > Chordata > Mammalia > Cingulata > Dasypodidae > Dasypus > Dasypus novemcinctus. The sequence continues at coordinate 150,130,017 of NC_080673.1, read as the reverse complement.
AACAGCTCACAGACTATCTTATAAACAGAAATAATAAAACAAAAACTACTAGATTTTAAAATGAGGCTCTCCTCTATTTATGGTCACTTCTATTACTTGCCAAATGGAAAAGAATGACAGCGAATAAGCCAAGTGCAGAGTTAAAAAAAAATCCCTTGAATTTTGTTTGAATTACTAGAATGGGTGTTTGCCTTCTATATTTTCCATAGCATATGTATCTTTCTAATCCAATTTGTTCAGATTATATTAAAATTCTCTACCGTCCCATGAACATACCCAGGACAGTGGAAAAAAACAGCTTCAAAGTCTGCTGGCCAACATAGAAATAATAGATCCGTTGTTATTAAAATTCAGCCTAGGCTAAACCAAAAAATGAGTTTAATTTGCATATAGAAAATTGGTTAAACATAAAGCCTATAGATGCTTGAGATCTATTTTTCCCCTTTAATCTTTATTCAGTCAATAAGCAATGATTAACTGTCACCTTGAATGTGCTGTTCCTTTTGGCTCAGCTGTGAAATGAAAAATCACGTATTCCCCCTGATTCTGGTCACCAGAAAACCCCAGCCAGTGGCAGGGTCTTTTCAGTTTTCGTTAATTAGACCTTTGTCCCTGACCCCTTCTGTGTAATACCACTGCTCAGCAACTGTCAATATTTAAATAGAAGCCTCTGAAAAGAACTACAGTCCCTTACACTTTCTTTCAGGGATGGTTTTAATGGCCCAAGCTCTTTGCTGACCTTTATGTGTTGTTGTTTTAAAGAAATATTGGAGGCCATCGTATTGGCTCTGATGATGAAGGTTACAAAAAATGACAAGTAACTGACCCTGTGATAAGATTTAAAACAGGTTTATTGGGCTGTGAGGTTGTCAGTGGTAATGAGATTTTATTCTCATTTTCTCATATCTCTTAATTTAGAGCAGAGTTAGAAAAAAATTGTTTTTAAGAGCAACCAAAAAATATGATTCATGGCTTCTGTTCATGGATATCTTAAGCTCATTAGAAAATTATGAAGATGCATAATGCCTGGGATAAACTAAAAGCTCATAAAACATTTTGCTTAAGGTAGAATTGATTTCAAATGTCCTGGGGGAGTGAATTTTAGTTAGCCATAGATTAATTTCCTTTAGCTTCAAGACTACATTGTATGAGGACAAGGTAGCTCTTTAAATTAAAGATGGCATAATTAAAAGCGCAATAAATTGAGAGAATTACTTTATTTGATATAATTTCTATGCAGTCTGGTCTCACTGTCTGATTCTGTTATGGCACTGTCAATGAGTGGTGATGACTAGGTACTGATTTTCAACTTTATTATTCTTCACTCTAATCACCCTTTATTATAATACTGATCTGCAAGGGTGCATCGATCAGAAAATGCCCGTTAATTACACTGCTAATGGTCAGCAAGCTAAAGGATTATGCTGGAATGAATAGGAACATGCTGTAAGTATCCCTGGGATAGCTACTCTAACTACAGCAGTGGCACCATGGGTGATGTCGAATTGGTAGGCAGAGCTGCCAGACTGGAGCCAGCAGGTAGCAAGCATTATTGACCTTTCATTTATTTGTAAAACTGCAGGAACCTGAAGTCTAATATTAACCAATGATATTTAGAGATTCTCTGGCATGGCAAGGCTCTGGGAATGCAGTCCCTTGATAATGCACAGAGATGAAGAGGTTTCTAAATGACACGATTTGATTCTGCTTCAGGTTTTTTAACTTTTCCTTTTAGCTCTAAAGAAGGATGAAATTTGAGACATAAGCTGTTAGCTCTTTATATGTGAGTGTGAAATACAGCAAGAAATAATTATTCTTAGATAAGTTGCTTCCAAATACTTACTAGGTTAATGGATGTACTTATTTAATATACTTATATAGTGATTTTCTTCTAAAAGTTCTCATATGCTTCTGAATTATTATAATGTGTACTAATATGCTGACACAGTATAAAGTCTTAGATAATTCATCCAGCAGAGTCCAGTGTTGACTCACTGGTATTGAAATTACACTCCTTTTTTAAAAGCTGTGTTTAGTGTTTAGAAAAATCATGAATTCCTAAAGCTTTGTCTTTTTCTTGTTGCATAGGGTATATCATTGGCAAAGACTTTAAATACCACTGAGCTTGAACATTGGAGAAATGGAAAATGAGATAATTTTGAACTGGCTTTATTAGAGAAATGGGGAATATGTAATAGAGGTACTTCTTTCACATAATTAGAGAAAGAAGAAAATGTGATGAGTATGTCTAGTCACTGTAGAAATCAAGGTCCAAGTTGATTTTTGTCTTTGAAGTAAGAAGGGTGCGGGGAGAGAGCAGGATGGAGAGTTCAAACACTCTCGGAAAGAAGAACGATTTTTCCTTTTTATCCTATCTCACTGCTAATATGGAAGAATTAGAACTTTTTTGACTATTCTTGGGATTGTCAGAAGTAGCACTAGTCAGGAAGAAGCAGCATCACAAAACAAATACATGAGGAAATAAGTACCTGACATGTTGGTCTTCTTAAATATCACTGCCCTTCACTGGTCTTTTGACTGCAATACAAGAAAAAAATAAAAATAATTTGCCTATGCCAGTTGGTTTTGTTGTTGTTGTTGTTTAATGAAGTCTTCTGTTTTAAACTCATTCCTTTGTTTTCTCTGCCAGAAATTTTTGATTTGATTTTTAAATTTTTTAAATTTCTCAGGTTGTGTGAAAGTACTGCATGTTTTTGGCATCAAGAAGATGATGCTTTTTTTTCCCTGTGGATGCCAAATATAGGACGGAATTAAAATTCAGCATACCTATTACTTGGAAATTAAAATACTATTACATTTCTTCAGAATGATTTCTTTTAACACAAAGATATATTAAATTAGACATTTAAAAATGAAGTGTTTGTTGAAATTTGGAAGTTATTTTATTATTTCCATAATTCTCTTGCCAAATGAATTAGATCTTGTCGACCAAATATGTAGTTTAAAATCATTGGATTAATGCAAATGACATTTTATATGTAAAATTAAATAGGAGGCTTTTAGAGATTTCTTAATTTAATTTGAAAGGCAATTGCAAAAATAGTTCTATTTATCAAAATTAAAGATGTTATTTAAAAATTAATTCTAAAGCTAAAGGACAAACATTAGTTCAGATTAAATGCTGACGACAAAGATTAATGGTGAAAAATCTTTAATTAGTAGAAAGGAATTGAGTGGAAAATTATTAACTTGTCCCTTCATAAATCTTTAATACTAATTGATTAGTGCTTTATATTTAAAGATACAACCACCAGAGTGTAAATAAGCAGTGTAACCTTTCTTAATTGTAGGCTAAAATAGTCTACCAGCCATTTGAAAGACATTTCTTTCTGGAATGCTTGGACAACTCTATTTCATTCCAAAAATGTAGGGGCTGTTTATTAGAAAAACCACATTCTCCTTAATAGAATAATTTCCTAAACTTGGAATCTCTGTTTTTTTCTCTCTCTCCCATAAACATCACACTAGCTATTTAAGAAATACTAAATTTCTTCTATTGTTTAAAGTAAACGTGATTCCTCAGATTCCCCTTAGTTAATATTTCTAAAGGATCTTTAACAATTTATTTTTAACCACATAATTACTTTTCCTGTATAGAACTATCAGTAACTGCCCATATTTATGCTGTTCAAAATGTGGGCATTATTAAAAACTAATTGCTTTAGTAATAAATACAACTGGGGATAGTTTTCTTCAGTAGTGATGGCAAAATCCAAACAACAAAGACAGAGTCAAAACTCAAATATATTAATGTTAGCATGTAAGGTTTAAAGAAGATGTATCTATCAGAATTTCTCTTGGGGTGAGCATTGTCTGAGAGTAGTATTTGATACAATAATATAGGTAGATGGTGACAGTCCATGGGCATGTCCAATAATAAAAGATGGCCCCTAATTTTCTAGGCATGATATAAGAATAATAATTTGCATTGCTTTCAGAAGAGAAGTAGTAAGGGAGGAAGATAATTAGAACACAATATGTAAGCTGTTGGAATGCTGTGTGTTGCATATATCTGATCTTTGTCATATACTACAAATGTTTGGTATGTACGTATTTCTTATAGAAGCTTGAGAAGGTGTTGAATTTTGCAGCTCCTGTTGAAATACAATGAAACAGAGATAGCATGTGTAGAAATAGAATTTAAGGATAGGTTCTAGAATTAGAACTGAAATCTGGGATGTATGGAATTTAAAAAAGGCAATACACAAGTACACTAGTGAAAAATATTCAACTTACAGATTTTAGGATCCATGAATACAGTTGAAGAAAAATGCATTGTTTTCAGGATATGGAAGAAAGTTAATTTCATTATTGTGTGTAGAAGAATTAAATCTGATAAATATCTCTGACACTTTTTTTTTTTTATAATTTTTTTTCAGATGTCATTTCTAATAAGAATGTGGTCACCTCTTTGGTCCAAAGATTATTTTTACTTCTTAATGTTTTCAGGACTGCTAAGCAAAGTAGTTCCCATATTAGCAATATTTCTAGGAAAGAGTTCAGCCAGAGTGGAAAGTTTCAAAATTTACTCAAGAACTCAAGAGCATTGAATGATGTGCATTCAGACTGAGGACCAAGAATTCCTGAGGATAATGCAAAGTGGTACTGTTGCTCCATGTGCTTACTCTTTTGACTGATGGGTAACTTCAAGGAATAGACATTTGATGAAGTTTAACTTTAGTTTTTCCTTTCTAAGGAGAGTGTTTTCACTCAAAAGGTCATTTAGAGATGCCACTACTGAAAGGGACGCACAAGAGTTCTTTGGGTTCTTTGTTTGGCACAGAGAACTGAAGTCCACGACAAAGTTGATCACATAAGGGAAAGAGTTTTATTCAGCCGGTGGAGGTCAGAAGGCAACAAAGTCTCAAATCTGCCTTCCTGAACAAAGGAGGCCAGGATTTTTTGTTAGAATTAGACAGTTGGGGATGGGGATGGCATTGGCTGAGTCTACCTGCAAACTAGGGTCTGCAAAGTGGGCATTAGAGGAGGGGGAGGAGGAGTGAGCTCCTAGCCACTCATTTTGTTCACTTTAATTGTGCTCCTTAGTGTCCCTGATCAGATTTCTTCACCTGGTATATGACTTCTTTTGGTTTTAGACAAGGGGGAGAAAAAAACAGGAGCTTGTTAGATAACAAAACACAGGAATTTGCTAGGGAGTGGAAAAACCGAAACTTGCTTTGTGACCAAAAACAGTTTTCATTAATAAGTAACAATGCACAGCTACATGCTATGAATTACAGGAGTGAGATTACATAGTTAAAACTAAAATATCATTCATCAGCTCAATTGAAAAAATCAAAGCTGTGATTTAACATATATTACATGACTACTTTTGGTCTCCTTCATTATTGTGTGTAATCTACTAGCTCAGTGATCTCCAAAGTGGACTGTGATTTCTCCAATGGCTACAGGGGATGAAGGGAAGAGGAAGAAAAGAGAAATTCCATTTACATGATTATGGCAGCCATTGGTTAGATATTTACAAAGCCATTTTTGTGTGTGTGTGTGACACACCAGCTAGACAACATTTCTCAGACTCATTTGCAGTTAGGTTCATCCATGTGACTGAATTCTAGCCAAAAGAATGTGAGGTGAGGAATGCATTCCACTTCCAGATCTGGCCATAACCTTGTATGTGCAATCTTAAATGCTCTTTTTCCCTTCTGTTAGCTTCACCCAGGACAACTAACAAGTAAATGATGATAGACAACAACTATCCCAAGGAACAGAAAGTGTCTGCAACTGCAAGCAAGACAGTGCCATCAATCTACCCCATGGGATCTAAGGCCCTTCTCAATTTGAAACACAGTGGGCATTACCATCCCCAAATCCTCAATATTGGGGAATGAACAATGGACTAAAGCAGACTTATTTTTATTCTATTATAGACATTATTTTTTTAGCAATGGAAGAAGGTTTAAAGGCAGTGGCCACCAGAGGTTCTGAAGGGAGAGACAGGGAAGAATAGGTATAACTTGGGCACATTTTCGGGATATTGAAATTGTCTTGCATGACATTGCAATGATGGATACGGGACTTTACGCATTTTGTCATAACCTATAAAATGTGTGGGAAGAGCGTAAACTGTAATGTAAACTACAGTCCAAGGTTAGTAGCAATGCTTCAATATGTGTTCACCAGTTGTAACAAATGTACCACACTAATGAAGGATGTTGTTAATGTGGGGAAGTATGGGAGGGGGAGTGGGTAGGGAAGATGGGATTCCTGGTATTTTTAATGTAACATTTATGCAATCTAAAGCTTCTTTAAAAATAAAAAAAAAAATTAAACACAAAGAGCAAAGGACACTGAGAAGGAGCAGTTAGTGAGGTAGGTTAGTGAGTGGTGTTTATTGAGGCTAAGAAAAGAAGTATTTTCAGAAAAAAGGGGTCAACTTTGTTGAAAGTGGCACAGAAATCCAGTGAGATAAGGAAAGAACTTTTCCACCGAAACTGACACCATGGAGGTTCTTGGAAACTTGATTGGATTGGTTTCTGTGGAATGAAGGCAGAAATCAGTCTAGAGGGGACTTACTGATGAACAGGAGATGAGAAAGTGGAGAAGGCTGTGAACAAACACAATGCATTTCAGTTTGACCATGGAGGAGAGGACAGAAACGAGGCCATATCTGAACCAATATATGGGATCATGAGACTTTTTCTCATTAAATTTTTAATTATGGGAGCTACCATAGCATATTTGGAAATAAAAGGCAATGTTACAGTAGAAAGGAAAAGATAGATGATGTAAGAAATTGGCTTGACATTATAGGAAGAGGGACCCTCTGAAAGAGAGGAGGAGAATGGTCAAGTTCAATTAGTGTTTAGATTGAGTGAACTTTCTAGCTGTGTGAACTCAGGGAAGTTATTTACCTCTCAGACCATCAATTTTCTTCTCTGTAACATGACTATAGTAACAACAGTCTTTTTGGGACTTGGAGTTTTCCTAAATGATATTGCAGGGACAGGTGCTGGACATTAAATATCCTGCCATAACCCACTGAATGTACTGGGGGAGAGTGTAAACTACAATGTAAACTATAATCCATGTGGTACAGCAGTGCTTCAAAATGTATTCACCAAATGCAATGAATGTGCTATGATGATGAAAGAGGTTGTTGATGTGGGAGGAGTGGATGGGGTGGGGTGTGGGGTATATGTGAACCTCTTATATTTATTAATATAACTTTTTTTTGTGATCTATGTATCTTTAAAAAATACACTTAAAAATAAAAAAATTATTAAATGAGTTAATGTATATATAGATTTTAATAGAAATAAAATAAAGTCATTAATAAATGGTAGCTATTGTTATTATACATGGCTATTTGCCTTATGAAAGACTCATTAAGTAAGATAACTTTGCTGGGACCTTTTATCATTTTCCATATTAGCAAGATATTTTCTTTGATATGTATTTATTTGTGAGGTTTGGCACCCATACTTTATGAATTGTCCTGGATCTCTTTATGCTCCCATAACTCTAGCCTCATCAACACCAGAGGGATTGTGGGTGGATAAAGTATAAAAGGAATCCTTTATTCAATTGCAGCTAATTGTGATTGAATCACTGAAGAGATGAGTGAGGATCAGAATTTTTTTTTTTCTTTTTTTAGGAGGTACTAGGGATTGAACCCAGGACTTCATACATGGGAAGCAAGCTCTCAACCACTGAGCTACTTCCACTCCCCTATGAGATTTGGCTTTTTTGTTTGTTCATTTTGTTTTTAAGTGTACCAGGAATCAAACCTGAGACCTAGTACAGGGGAAGCAGGTGCCCAACCACTGAGCTACATCAGCTCCCCAGGAACAGGATTCTGAAGAGAAGCAAGACATTGGTGGACAGAAGCAGTAATGAGTTTACAGGTCAGTGGATAGGGGCTTTGTATGTGAGAAGATCCAGGGATGGAAATGAGCAAATCACATATGGGAGATGGTGGTCAGGTATTGTTGGGAGTGGAGAGGTTGTGGTGAGAGATAATGAGAAATGAAGATAGGATGGGATTCTAGGGAGTTTAATATTAGTGGAAAGCACTCAAGTCCAGAGAGGGCTCAGGACATGCATATAGTAAGTGATATTGAAACCCTGGAGATTAGTGAGCAGGCAAAGCCCTTGAAGAAAATGAAGTTAGATGGAAATTTAGAGACTATCAGTGAGTAGGAGGGATTTCAATGAAAAGTGACAAGACAGAGAAATGTCTTTGAAGTCTTCACAGCAATTCAGACATGAGCTGATGAGGATTCCTGGACTTGGTAGCTATGAGAGTGGAGAGGAAAGGGTGGGTTAAAATAAAATAATTGCAGTGTTTGTGGGAAACTATGTGAAGACAAGCTAAGAGAACAATGGAAAATAGCTCAAAACTTGAAGATGTACAGTATTGAGGCAACTTGGAGTTTAAGTGATATGGGATTTTGAGAGCAGATGGAAGAAAAGAAGTGAAATGTTCCCACAGAATGAAGGATAGAAGACCGATGCTTATTTGGGTAAAAATTACATTTAAATTACAATGATAAAAACTAGGGTTAGGTACATATTATTCTGTCAAAGAAGGAACCATAATAGGAAGAAGGAATATTTGGAGTACTCTCCAGAAAATGTGATCTTGGGCAATTCAGGCCACATAATGTCTCTGTTCAGTTTTGCATATGGAGATAAAACAGTGGTCAGAATAGAGGTGTTAAGTAACTATGCATTTCTTGGTGCATGTTTCTAATTCTCAATCTTCCCTCCGCAGTATCCTGAGCACAGGCGTTTCAAGTATTGGGAATAGGAGCTGGCAGTTCACCATGAGATCTGGTACTCAGTGAAACACCTCGGAAGTTCCAACAGCTTCTTGTTTAGTTTGGGAATACAAGAGAGATGGGATTTTACTGAGAGATGGGATTTGCTGAGGAGTTGACTTAGATGCCACTGGATCATGAGGTGACACGGAGTATCACTGTATTACCAGTGAGAATCTCTAATAACTGACATGAAATGATTACTTACTATTCCAGGCACTGTACCCTGCCCAGTCCTTTGCATACAGTTGCACTTCACAGTCATCACGTAATCATGGCTGTCTTGGCAATCTATGCTAACAGTGCAGCCAATCCTACGAGTAAAATCTTTTCCTTATGAAAGGCCCCTGTGAATATCTTAGTTTGAAACGCCTTTCTCAACTCTCTCTGTGAATAAATAAAGGAAAGACAGCGCCCTTTCACGTTTGATCAGATTACAGAATTACTGTTATCTTTATCACTTTTAAGGTATCTTTAACTGTGAAGTAAAGTGTAAATTAACAGGAAAAACATGCTTGTTTTCCTAAGATGGGGAGGTCTCAACAGTTGGCATCCAGCTGGTTTTTGTTTTTGCCTGGGAAGTGTTCTGTGTTTTCTTGTCGTGCTGACAAAACTTTAAAATATGAGCAATACATAGTGAAAGTAGAATGCAAGTCTCTGTCTTAATTCGTTTTATATAAAATAGACATATCATATTTTATACATAATTTATTATATGTTATGCATGTCTATGATCTTTGCATCTTTTCTAATTCTCATCCCCCAGTTTAATAGACTTCAGTATCTTTTAATGTGCTAACTTATTTGAGGTCAAAATATGGTTAATAGTGCTTATTTTACTCCATTTTTAAAACTACTTTCATACAGGCAGAAGATTTAAATTAAATGCATATGCTATGTTGGATTACATACTTGCAGTTCCTATCACTAATGAAAATGTTTTACTTCGTTTAGAAAAACTTTTACACTTTATAGTTTGTAGATTACTCAAAAATTTTTTGTTTAATTAAGTATAATGTATGAAATGAGGAAGTTAAGCTATTTTTGAATTGAGTTTGTATTGAACGTGTCTTTAAAAAGTTAACCCTGCAAGATAAAAATGTTAAAAAAATTAGTAGCTGAGGAAAAATGTTTTTAAAGTAAGTAAGCCAAAGAACTTTAAAAAATAAAAATATTTTACATATCTGTCTGTAGGATTGGACAGGGGCTGGGGTATGTGGCCAATGTGGGTACAAAAGAAAAACCTTCATTCGTGACCACAGGGATTCATCAGAAAGGACTCACATCTTTTCCTCTGTTAATTCAACGCCCATGTGGGCCAGCATGTGTTTTTCTAGTCGTGTTCCACAGTTTTATGATGCATCTTTGATTGTAGCACCTCTTTGAAATTAAGTGTGATTTTGACAGGCTTCTATAAAGCAGAATGAGAAATTCTTAAAGGTGGATTGGAAATAGGTTTTTCTCCCTCAAATCACTTTTTAAGGGTTTTCATGCTTCCGCTGAATGGACAATGAGGACAGCTCCTGTTGAGGTGGTCTCGTTGCTTCAAAGGGGTCGTGGCAAATTGCAGCAGTGGTGGGCCTTATCTCCCAGGCGCTAGCTGGTTGTCACAGCCCTTCATCAAGGCTGGCTTCCTCTCTTCTCCTTTCCTGTTTGGTTGGCTGAGACGCCCTGAATGGAGGGAACTCAGGCACTGGTTTTTACTACTCAGCTCAGGAAGTTTACTTTCAGCACATACCTTTCCATTCCCCAACTCCACAGTGTCCTTTGGATTAGCTGCAGACTTTTAGAAAAGATTTTCTTTCCTCCCTCAAATTTAGTGGACTATTTAAAATTAAGATTCTGGACTGGAAAGTCTCACATTTGGGAGCTAGATTTTGTGGCAGACAGAAAGTAAAATGATTTTTTAATAGAATTGAATTGTTACAATTTTGGGGGGATGGTGGCTGGTGGGGAAGGTGAACATCAAATAAACCCAATAAATTGTCATTCTGTTTAGGAGAACTGTGGAGGTAAGATTTTGACACTATTGAGTTAAGATCTCCAAATCCAAACTTCGGTAATTTTTGGAAAAAAAATTGGGTTGAAAATAGTTGAGACTTGTTTTATAGAAAGGAAACTCAACTTTTGGGTCATTATATTTTTAAAGACAAGTTTCTTTCTTTTTTTAACATTTTTCAAAGTCTACTCACTAAGTCCAGTCCTATCTATTATTCCTTTCTTAAAGCTCCATTTAACATCTACAGTAAGTGACCAATTCCACACACAAAGAAATTCACTGTCTCCCTTAAAATCAAGAACTGAAGCTGTTGCTCCTCCCAGATTGACAGTAAAAGCCGACTAGCCGCATGTAAACAATATTTGAACTTTAATTTCTATGCACCATTTCTGGATTTTTCACTTTATTTTAGTGTCTTCTCAGTTCCTTCCACAGGATAGGAAATCTGGAAAATTTGAGTCTTTTTGAAGAAAACAGCAGCATTCCTTACACCTTCTTGAAGGTTGATGAACCTAGGGAAAGTGGTGAAGGAAGAATGGGCAGAAATAGTTTGTCTTCTTACCTCTGCTCTTGGAAAGTCTCCTTGTTCATGGGAAGGAGACCTTGAGTTTCTTTGGTGGAAGTATAGAAATGTTTCTTCTTTGTGACTATCAGGGAAATAGGGGAAAGTAAAAGTCTCTAATTTTTGTAGTAATTTTAATAGCAAGTGACAGAATGCCCACCTCAAATTGTCTCAAAGGATATTTACTAACTCAGATGAATGAAAAGTCTGGGAATAAGATTGCTTTGAGTAAGTCAGTCTCAACTCACTTTCACCAGGACAAGATTTCTCTCTGTTAATCTCTTCAGTCAAACTTTGTGGCATTGGCTCCTTTGAGAGATGCAACATCAGCCTCACTCTTTACTAGACCGAAGTGCACTATTACTCAGGCTGAGATTGAGAGGTTAGAGCTGCTTGGATTGGAAGGATTCCACTTGAGTCACGTGCTCAGAACTGAACCAACTGCTGTCACCACCAGGGGAAGCAGATGATGTGACTGATCAGGCTGGGACCACACGACACCCTAGAAACTAGATGTGAACTTAACTCCCCAGCAACCACATGGTCTGTGACTGGTGGAAGGGTGGTCTCCACATGAAGATGTAGGTGATGTTAGCAAAGTAAGAGAACAGATTCCGGGGAGTGAAGCACAACGTTTATCCACTCTGCTTTTGCAGTACTTTCTCCTGAAGTAGGTTTAGGGAGAGATCTGATATTTCACAGTGCCAGTTGCCTGGGATAATGAGATTATAAAATCACGAACAGCCTCTACCAACTTTCCCCTTATTTGGAAACTGATTTTTTTTAAAATTAAAAATTTAACATACTACACTGCACAGATCAACTCTATATTAGACTGACTGATGGCAATACAGCTACCAAACATCATTAGATATTGTATTGGAGCAACTATTATAAATGTGTGTTTACACCTCTCTTTAGAACTAACATGAAAAGCCCAGCAGTGGTCATTTGAAGGTTTTGAAATACTTTGAGTGACAAGAGATGGTCTTAACACCTTAAAATTGCTGGCAATGATTTTAGAAATGCAGAAAGGACAAAATAATGCCGTGAAAGAATCAAAGGAAAATTAGGAGAGATGCTAAGGTTATACAATGCATTATGTAACCATTTTGTCTTATCCCAATAATCCTGTTATTAAAAATGTTTTCTCATCTCTAAAGAATATTGTGACTTGTGACATTCTTTCTTTTTTTTTTTTTTCCCACTCTTTGTATTACCAGTTATGTTGTTAACTGCTTGATTTAGTCTGCACAATGGCCCATCTCAGGTCCACCACTCCCACACTTGCTGGGGACAACTAGGACACAATCAGCCACATAGTGCTGAATCTTGCTGCTACTCAGAGCCCAGGGATGAAACCCACAGTAAGCTTGCAAACCCCACACACAGGTATAGTATACAGAGAAAGTAAAACTCTTGCCAGAGATGACATCTGAGCCCATAGTTCTTTGGGTCTCTGTACAATATTTCACACATCACCCAAGAGGTATAACAAGAAGATCATATTAACAATAACCACTCTCTTGCATTACTTCCACACCTACCCCTCCCCTCAAAAGATACAGCCACTACACTTCCACCAATACCCCAAACCCATTCCCAACCTGTTAAACATGGTGCAAGCTCATTCACACTTAGGAGGAGGCAAATCTAGAGCCCCCGGGGCTCCAGGAGCCCGGGGGGAGGGTGCTGGGCTGTCCAGTGTGGCTGTGGCTCAGGAAGCTGCAGCCAAGAGCTAGTGAGCTGGGGCCAGGTAAGTGGGGAAGTAGAAGCCAGGCGGGCAGCTCAAGCAGATGTCTCCCTCGGCATCTCTGCTCCTTTTCCCAGCCCAAAGTGCTGCGAGGATCAGGAGTGTTGAAGGGTGAGCAATGGCTGCTGAGGGACAAGGCCCCTCTCCTGCTTGAGCTACCCTGTCTTCCAGAACCTAGGCAGCTCTAGGCAGAAAGTCTGGAAGCCTAGTGACAGAGAAGCTTCAGGGCTTCCGACCAAGGAGCCCACCAGAGTACAAGGGGCAGCAGTCAGGATATAGGCTTTCTAAAGGGCAGGGCTTCTTTCTTCCCAGCTCCCAGCCTCTTTCTGTGCTTGTTGCAGGCAGAAAACGTGTTCACCATAAGTTCTCAGTCGTTTTCCAGTACTACAGTTTGAGGTCATGAAGTGGAAGATCTCCCTCCCACAGAGGGCTGGTGAAAAGAAACAAGCCCTTCCCCTGACCCCTGGCCACTTTCTCCACAAACTCAGTAAAGGACTCTTTTAAATCCAACACTTCCAACCCATGCCCCAGAGGACGGCGGGACTTGGAGTGGAAAGAGGAGTAGCACTGAGGCCATTTCACACCCGTTAGAGCAACAGTCTTTGTCCAGACCACAATCCTTATGGGAGTAGAGACTTCAGAGCCCCTGGGCAGGTTCACCTGGAGAATTGTGCCTAGCACGTCCAGGTTATGCTGATTAATGTAAGCAAGGGCCTCACAGACTCTTTGGAGGTGAGAACCAGTTGCCATGGAGTTCCTGGGTGGTCCCAAATAACAGATTCTTCCCTGCCCAAGGGCCAGGCTTTTCTCTTTTTTTTTCCTTTACAGTTTTCAGAAGAGTTTTGGATTTGGAGACAGTAACCGAGCCCTAAAACCTGTGGAGATGAGTTTCCCAGCTGCTGTGCCACTCGCCTGGGGGACAGGGTGGTAGTAAGGAACAAGTAAGGCTTGTTCCCCTTCTGAACCAGCTGCCAGTCCACAGGAAGCTGGGATGGCCCTGTTCTCAGCGGGGATGGGGCGCAGGGGGGCAGTGCTGTCTGTGGTACTCGCTCCTGTAAGGCTGGGCCAGGGCGACAGGGGTGAGTCGCTCAGTGTCACAGTGTGGTCGAGCTCCGCCAGCTCTGCGGGCGGCAGGATGCCCAGCTCTCCTCGGTACAGGGAGAGGGCCTCAAAGGAGTCCTCCGGTTTAGAGAATAGCGGTCTGCTCTCAGAGTCCAGTTTGCAGCAAATGGAGGCCAAGGGGAAGAAGTCTGGGGGGTAGTCGGCGGGGACAAATTTCTCCCAGAAAAGTTTTACATTGAGGCCAAAGTCCAGTGTGTGGGGCAGGCAATTGGGATCTGCCTACACCTGCCTGACGAGCTCACAGGGAACAATATCCAAAGAGAAGGTATCCACAGTCTCGCTGTCGCTTTTTCCTTTAAGAATCTCAGGGGCTGTCCAGTAGGGGTTTCCCACCACTGTGTAGCGCCGCTTGTCACTTTTGGGCAAGATGCATTTCTTGGTGGTGGCCTTCTCCTCTGGGGGCCTTCTGTTCTCCTCCACTATTAGCTGCAAAAACTCAAAGTCTGCCACCATCACCGTCTTGTTCCGATTGTTGGGGCAGTTGTGTGAGTTCTGGTCCCTGTGGATGATGCACATGGAGTACAAATAGGCCATTCCAGAAGCAATGCTTTGGCAAACCTGACCTTCTGCTGTCAGGGGAGCGGGTCGACACTGCACAGGAAGTCCTTCAGTCTGCCTTCCGCAATGTACTTTGTGAGCAGGTTCAGCTTCTTGTCGTTGTAGAGCACACCAATGAACTTGGGCACATTGGGGTGGTCCAGCGTGCATACTCTCACCTCAGAATATTCTTGTATGCCCTCATCATATCAAATTAATTCCTTCATGACCACTACTTTACCCGTAGGTTTTGTGTGTCACCTTGATGGCCTGCCCATGGAAGCCCTTCCCCAGGAACCTTTCTGTGCGACAGGTTGCATGGCCACAACATCTGCGGCCAGCAGCTGCGGGATCAGCGGAGGGATTCCGATCGGCTGACGTGGGCGCTGAGCAGCAGGGGCTCCTTTAGTGAGCTGGATCCGGGAAAGGTGCAGATGCTGTTACTGCGTCCCAGAGAGCGTCTCCTCAGCATCCCTTCTCGATTCTCCTTGGTGTCCAGCGTGCTAAGGGTATGCGAGTGTCCAGCATTCTGCACGCGGGGCAAGAGCTGTGCACTCAGCCACAGCTGGTTCCAGGCGCTGGGAGACGAGGTCATGGTCAATCAAGAGCTGAAGTGCGTGGCTTCTTTGGATAATTGCATCCTCTATTTCCTCCACTAGCGGGGTGCAGACTGGTACCCATTTCGTCTCCAGGATAGGGTCCCCGGGGTGAATGGCATTGCGGTTGTTGGGACTGATATGCCTCCGGTTGACCTCTTTTACTTGCACTGTGGTGGCGTAGTTGGAGCGGACTCCTGGGGACTCCGGACCCCAGGAGAACCACCTCTCTGTGGGATTTGGGGCAGGGGTCGGTGACTAGGTAACAAACAAGCACTGCTGTCAAGTTTACATTATTTCTTTATATTGTTTTTTAATTAACTAATTAATTAATTTTAGGAGGTACTGGGGATTGAACCCAGGACTGCATACATGGGAAGCAGGCGCTCAACCATGGAGCTACATCCACTAGTCACTTTTCCACATTATTTCTTAATAGAAACCTATAGCCAAAAAAATAAAAAATAAAATTCTAGATTCTGCTGACATCCTATCTGTTCTTTGAATTTTACTACTTCAGATAAAAATCTGCAACTGTCAGTGTTTCATCCATTTTTTTTTTTTTCAGCTTCTCCAAGTACTGGATCAGACTCCTATCTCGCCAGTGAATGAGATTTGTTTTGTAAACGATTGGCATAGCATTGACAGCTCAGACAGGTCTTGAAGATTCAGAGGGAAAAAAAGAGTATAAAAGAGCTGGCAAAGTTTACTTGGGTCCAAAGTGTAAAATATGATTTCATGGTGATATTTTGTATTAAATGTTGCTCTTTGTAAGGTCAATTTGAAGAGGAAACACTTATATTTGTATATACACATATATTGTGCATGATGTAGGGGCATTAATATTTGAATAATCAGAATATGTAGTTTCTACACAGGTTACCCGATAGAGTATTGGGTAGAATTAATGTTTAATTCAGCCAAATGATCTGTTTTATTCCCTGTACTCCACCCAGGGAGTCACTGTGCAATTGAATGGTAGCAATTTTTTTGTCAGCTATTTTGGTGTCATCTAGGGACATCATCCCTTCCTCCATGACATAATTTGGGTTTAATAATTTCATTATTCAAAGAGCTGTGTCTCTGACTTACAATTTTTTTCTTAGGGATAATTTGGTCAAGATTGAAATTTAGTAAAAGTGATGGAAATAGAAACCAATATCTCAAGATGGCATATGATACTTTAAGTGCAAGAGTGCAAGGGAGATGGAAGGGTACTTCTAAGAAATACATAACAGGTATTAGCACACAACCAACTATTTTTCTTAATGAAGGAATAGATGCCATCTTCTAAAATTAAGTCTATAGTTAACAGCAGTTGACTGGTGCAGGAAAGTACAAAAACATAAATATTAATATTAAGTGTTATGACTTAAGCACCACATTAATGGTCTAAATCAAAATTCAACAACTGTGTGTTGTGTTCAGGGCTAGATAGTAAGTATTTTAGGTTTTGGCTAAAGTATTTAAAATATTTGGTGATCATATGGCCTCTGTCCCAACTACTACCTTCTGTTATTTTTACCAAAAAAGCAGGTATGTAAATGAACAAACTTTATTTATGGACACTGAAACATGAAGTTCACATAATGTTAATGTGTCACAAAATGTCATTTTTCATCTGATTTTTCCCCCCAACTATTTAGCAATGTAAAAAAAGATTCTTAGCTTTTGGTTCATCACTGGCCACGTTTAGACCATGGACCATACTTTGATGACCCCTGGTGTAGATGACAAGTGCTCTGGTTTAATGGGTATGAGTATGTAGCATATTCATTGCTAGTTTCTCCTCTCAGAGGAAGCAAAATATAAAAGTTATAAACTCAATTTTAAGATAACTAAGTCCAGTCTCCAATTTTCCTAGCAATTAACTAATTGGTTATTTATTATTTGTAACAGCGATCTTGCCTAATTAGGGATTATGCTTAGTATGTTTTTGCATGCTTTTGGGTGATGGCTTAGTTTGGCTAAGTATAAGGTTTTGTACATAAGGCAACAGCGAAAAAGAAAATTGAAAAGGTGATTGGGAGTCCGAGACTTTAGAATGCTGGGTTGAGTGTGCCATACTTCAGAAAAGAGGTGCCCTGGTGGCTTTGAACAGGGAAATAATGTGATCAAAATTGTGCTTTAGGGAGTTGAGAATTTAGACCTGAAAGATGAAAGGAAAACAGGATAAGGGAACTAACATTACTGAACTTCCATTATATGTCAGACACTTTTTAGACCATTTGATGGAATAGAGGGGAAGAATTGTGTGCAAATATTGCAGAAACTTGGAGAAGGCAAATGTTCCAGAAAAATGCCATACTCTTTTTGCTTCAGAGTGAATGCAGAGAATAAAGGGGAAGAAAGAATCAAAGATAATTTCAAGGTTCCAAGCCTTGGTGATTGAAAGAATTGTAACAAGGAGTCAGGAGGAGGAATTGGTTTTTGGAGACATTTGGGTTGAGGACTGTGCACACACCCAAGAAAATTGATGCAGGTCCACAGATATTCCAAGAGTTCCATTGATCACTTCATAAATAATACATAAGATGATTTTTAAAATTGTCACTGTGTGGCTTACATTACTGACACTTGTGTGTATCCTGCTTTGTCACACATTGACAGCAGTGGAAAGAACTGGTTACATTTGGTGTGTCAGTTAAAACGTTTGAATAGCAAAACAATTTAAGTTATTGTGGAAAATGAATGGATACCAAATTTAGTAGTTCCAGAAACTGGATATATTACAAGAGGCATTGTTTTATTTCAGATTTAAATATGCCATAATCCATATGTACTTCACATTTGCTTAATAAAGACCTCAAAAATATTCTGCTTTTTATTCTCCTAACATTAGATTTATGAAGAGTAAATTAAAGAAGCTAAGTGTTTGATTCATAGAAAACACACTGTTTTAGATTGCTGACTTGTAGCCCTTATTCTTCTTATTCAGAAGAGAAATTTTTTCAAAAGGACAAACACTTTTTGATTGACCTATGCCATTCCTGTTAAGTTCCTTATGTGATTAAATAGCTGTTCTCACTGCTCTACTAGTCTTTCCTCTGAGTGGCTCAATTGTTTTCTCATCTCTGATTATAAAGTTGCTGTGTTCATATTTTCTAACTTAGGGTATTAGTAACAATTTCTTGTGATGCCCATCTTCAGTGATTTGCTTTATTGGTATCTATGGATGCCGAGGAAGGATGGCTTTGAGTCACAGTTCCTGACATTTTAATATTTCCAAAATACCGAAGAATAAAAACTAGGTTTTGAGGAGGTAGGATGCACATTGAATTAAGAATTAGGCTTTGCTCTGGCTCTGGTTAGCTGTGTAAAACCAAGCAGAATATTTCAAACCTCTCTTACTCTCTCCATGTTGCCCTCCTTTCCTCTTTCCTTCTTTATTTTTTTATTCTTTTCTTTTTTCCATTTAAGAGCTTGTTTCAGTCAGATTTAGATGGAGAAACCAGAAGCAGCTGTAAATGTTCCATTGGGAAAGGTGTGGTGTTTTCAAGCTGTGTGTACCCCAGAAAAACATGTTCTTAAATCTAATCCATTCCTGTGGGCATATATCTATTTTAAGTAGGGCCTTTTGATTAGGTTATTTTAGTTAGGGTCGTTAGGGTATGACCCACCTCATCAGGATGGGTTGTAATCCTATTATTGGAGTCCTTTAAAAGAAGAATGAAACTGAGGCAAGAAAGCCAAGGAAGCAAGAAGCTGAACTCAGTGAAACCCAGAAGAGAAGGGAGAGATTAGGAGTCACTACCGTGTGTCTTGCCATGTGACAGAGGAGGCAAGGATCACCAGCAGTCAGTTTTGGAAAGAAAGCATTGCTTTGATACATTGATATGAACATTTTTCTGGCCTCAGAACCCTGAGGGAATAAATTCCCAGTGTTTAAGCAGAACAATTTTGTGGTATTTACTTTGCACAAACTGCTTTTGTTTTTAGCCACAGTGCAATTTATTTTATCATCCAGTCAAGGATACAAACACAAAATCTTCTTAAGATAAGGAAAATAAGTGAACATCAGGTGATTCCTGGAGTACTACTATAAATCAGCCTTCACTTACAGTAAAATTAATCTATTCAGTCATTTTGGTCATCATTCTAGTCTTCCCACTTAAAGGCTTAGACGTACCAGCTAATGGGAAGATTTTTAAGGGAAGATTTTAAAATCAGGCAAGTAGAGGCTTTTACCGATTTAGAAGGACTGAGGGAACAAAAGTACAGGAAATCATTGACCCTAGCATCTGCCCCAAAGCAGAAGATTCTCAAGCCTTTGCTTGGAATCCCAACTGTGCCTTCTGCTCATAGTTTCTTCCACAATTGCCAGAATAAGATCTTTCTTTTCTTAGTTTGCTAAAACTTATGCAAATGTCTCTCACAAGCAAATTAGAACCTGCAACAATATGGAAATAGGGAATCAGGGAAATACATTTCTAGACTCCTCACCAGTAATACAGAGGGACAGGGATGACAACAATCTCCAGTTGAAAGAACCTGGCACTGTTGCTGAGTCTCCATAAGCCAGGCAAAGATGAAGATGATGATTCCTGCCCTCAGGGTGCCCAGATTTGGGTTAAGTTGATGGTATTTCCTAAGATAGCAGATGGTAAATTTTGCTGAACAACTATACCAGGACATGAATTGAGTAAGTTAATTTTAACCTGAAAATCCTTGTAGTAAAGCCATGTTAAAAAATGGATTCTTAATGTACAGCATTGGTTGTATCATAGCTCATATCATGTCTTCAGATCTTAATAGTTACTTACATTGAAACCGAACATACAGAGATTAAGAGAAATATAAATACTATTCTCTAACATAAATGGTGTTAAGAAGTGTCACTAAATTTTCAAAGTGCTTTTCAAAATATTGTCCTGGTTTGAGTCTTTTGTGGACCCCAGAAAATCCTTTTCTTAAAGTGAACCCACTTCTTTGCCTGTAAAGTCATGTAAATTGGGTCTTTTGATTAGATTCAATTAAAGAACCTTTTGATTAGATTACCTTTGATTAGATTGTTTCTGTTGAGGGCCTTTGATTAGGTTGTGGGACCAAGGGTGTGTCTTAATCCTCTACTAGAGTCCTATATAAACAGAGAAGAGGGGAGAAGAAAAGCTGCCAGTTTACCCTGCCACACAAAAGAGGACTCCAGAGTTGCCTGCAGCCACAGGAAGATGGAGAAACCATGAGAGGCTGAGAGAGGCCAGAGACTGGAGTCAGCAGAACAGCCCAAAATGAGGAAAATGCAGCCTGGAGGAGAGGGTAGAGATGAGCCCCATGCCTGATAACCCACAGCTAAGGTTGGGGAGAAAGTGAACCTGGGGGCAAGGCAGAGACCTGCTGCCATTTTGCCTGGTCACATGGCAGGAGTCCAGGATCACCAGCAGCCAACCTTCAGTGAGACAACATCTCAGATGATGCTTTAAAATAAGATTATTGTATTTTTTCAAATAATGATTTGGGGCCAAGTTAATCTGAGAGTGTGATATTCCCCTTGATTGGGTGAAACCTCAGTTATAGATTACAGAGAATTTAGGGAAATTCATAAATTTTTGTCCTAGTCCTGTAAATGTGGGCTACCTTATCATAGGGGCATATTATATATTAAGAGATGGGTGTCATGAGAAACTAAGTAAGGAAATTTGAATAAGTCATTTCATTAAATTATGTTTTATTTCTTCCTGACTTAGTTTTCTCAACAAGGTCCAAATGAATCACAAGGGAGAGAATTCAGTAGTGGAAAGTTATATTTAAATGCTGTGCTTGTGGCAACAGTGACTGATCGCACCTGTACACAACCTTCCTCCATGGCTCCCATTGCCCACATGCATAGTAAATTCTTCATTCCACATCTTGGCCCAAAGCACATTCTTTCCAACCTCAGAATTCAGGGTTTCTCACACTTTCTATATAGTCCTTCCTTTAACTTGTCTTGCCATCTTATACTTTGGTGTCTTGGTAAATGTTCTTTGTTCAAACTGAAATCCTATCATCTTTCTGCTTTCCTCTTTTTCATCTACCTTGTCAACCCAAAGCAAACTAATCTCTTCATTATTTAGGACTCTAAACCTTGCCCAGTGCTGTGTCCTCTGTGGATGGGTCCCATGCTTACCTCTATTTATTCACTATTTTTAAAAAAATGATTTAATGGCTTGTCAGTTTTAAGCACCAGACTAAAAGCTCCTCAAAGGCAGGGACTGTTGCTATCCAGCTTCACATCCTCACAGCCAGCCAGAACCCCAGTACATAGTAAGGACTCACTGGCTGATGAATGAATGAATGAACAAATCTTGGGAGCAGGCAACTTCTGATTATAATGATAAAATGAATAAAACAGAACTACTCTTACATTTATCCCCATTTAAATATTTTATAACTATAAATGCATTATAACTTTTTTATCATAACTCTACAAAAAGGATAGGAATTACAGATCTTCCAGTGTTTTTCCCAGTGCTTAGCATTCTACTGGGCCCCACTGTGATAACAGCAATACTTATAATAATGAAGTAAGCTGGCCAATATTTTTTTTTCTTCCAATTAATTCACTTTCCCTAGTTTACCTTGCAAACCCAGCTGCTGGGAGAAACTCTGATGGTTATGGGGTTGAAGAGGAAATGGTCATAATTTTTATTTAGTGTTTTCCATATAAATGCACCTCATTATCTGCTGTACCTCATTATACAAGATGTATTTTATGACCGTTTAGTTCTCCCTAGCAGTCCTGTTTTTATTCTGTTAGGCTTGCTGTCTAAACTCTCAACTTTATGACTCCATTACCCCAGCTCACTGTTGCCTGCTGTCCCACTCCCACTGCTGAGATAGGTAATGTCGCTTTGCTATTGCCAGGCCAGCATTTCTAATACATTCCTCACATGCAGACAGGCAGTGGTGGAGGGCATGGTGCCTCTGTGTAATGCTTTCATATCACATCACTAAGCTCTCATTAGACACTTGTGAGAGAAATTACCACCGAGGCTTCTTCAGGCACAATAGCATTAATGAAGTTAGGAAATGACTCCCACAGATGTTTGACACTCAATCAATCCTACTTAATTTAATTAAAATCCAGAATGAAAGACAAAACAGATTCTCTGGTAGTCCAACCCTTGCTTTTTATTTTCTCATATGCTTTTTTTCCCCCTTTCTGATTTACTTAATCCTTGCTGAGAAATGTCAATGTAATTAACTTAAGTTCTAATTATTTAAAAGTGGACTTTGTTATAACACCTTGTATCATTTTCCACTTTTCTTCCCCTACAAATTGCAAATGCATGAGATCTCTGCTATGTAAATAGGGTGATAAAGTGAGAAAGAATTATGCTCTTATGACTTTGACAATCCATCTTACACCTCTGGAATTAAGGGGACTGATGACGCTGGGACTAACAACTTTTAGTCTTGGAATTTTGTTCATGAAATGTGTTGAAGGGCTTGTTCTTGAAGCGAAATAGATTCTTAGTAAGTTTCTTTTTACTTGATTCAGAATAGTCAGATTAACTTTAGAGTGCCAAAATTAACATAACAACTGATACTATACTGTCCTTTGTTACAAAGTCTATTAACATATATGATCTCTTTTTATTCTCACAATGGCTCAGTAGGATGTGTATTATTGTCATTTTAGAGATGAAGGGCATGAGGTTAAGAGTGTTTAAGTGATTGGTTTGTCCAAGATTTTGTGTTAAGTAAACAGTCCACCTAAAACTTAACTTTCATTTATTCATTCATTTATTCATGCAACTACCAAATAAGTATTGCCACCAAACATGTGCCAAACACTATTCCTGGCACTGGCAAAATTGTCTCATAAGCAGACATCCACAGAGTCATGTGCCCACTGCTTGGATAAAGATATGCAAAAGATGCAATGGGAGTGATTGGATAGAACCGACTAGCGGGGGGGTGTTGGGAGGAGAGCTGAAGCGTTCTAAGGGTAGAAGAATTTTCTTCTTTTTTCTTGTTTTTTGCTTGTGAGTAACATGATCAATTAGAGTTTTAGAAAGATTCAATCTAGCTTCAGAATGGTCATGTCAAGAATGCCTAACAAGGTGGGTGCTGTTGCCTTACACCCAGGTAGAAAGCATAGGAAGAGAAGTAAGAATGGGAAGGAAGACTGTAATGTTCATTTTAATTTAGTTTTCTTGCCCGTGAGGCACTCAGGGGATATATCAGTCTGCAGTTCGGTAGGAAGATCAGAGAGAAATCAGTTTAGAGATGGGTGTTAATGAGTCCTTTTCTGAGAATGTGTGTAGTGGGAAGTGAAGAGGGTTAAGGTATGGATCAAACATCGGAGCTGTAAGACTGAGTAGCCCTACTTTCTTGAGAGGAGACATGTCACATAGGTCAAAACATTGGCTCTGTGTCCCTGGAGAAGTGATAGCATAAGGTGTAAAAGCACTAGATTGGATTCAAAACATTAAGATCTTGTTCTTGCTTCACCAATATCCTCCCTGAGGGGCCTATAGAAGGAGGAAACGTTGATTCCTTCTGGATCTTTTATTTATTTATTTATTTATTTATTTATTTATTTATTTATTTAATTTCCCCCCCTCCCCTGGTTGTCTGTTCTTGGTGTCTGTTTGCTGCGTCTTGTTTCTTTGTCCGCTTCTGTTGTCGTCAGCGGCACGGGAAGTGTGGGCGGCGCCATTCCTGGGCAGGCTGCACTTTCTTTTCACGCTGGGTGGCTCTCCTCATGGGCGCACTCCTTGTGCATGGGGCTCCCCCACGCGGGGGACACCCTTGCGTGGCACGGCACTCCTTGCGTGCATCAGCACTGCACATGGCCAGCTCCACATGGGTCAAGGAGGCCCGGGGTTTGAACCGCGGACCTCCCATATGGTAGACGGACGCCCTAACCACTGGGCCAAAGTCCGTTTCCCTCCTTCTGGATCTTGGTTCTCCTATCTCTGGAGGGAAGAGGTTATAACAGGTTCTTCTCTTATCCTTTCTACCTCTACTAATTTGTGTGAGAGTCCCAATGACCAAAGCATTCAGAAAAAATGTAAGGATTGAACTCAAGATGAGCACAGTGTGTACTCTGCAGTTTGATCATAACCAGCTCTTCCTTGGATGGAGAATTCTCAAATGGACTTATAATCCAGAACCTCAGACATTTTCTTAAGGGGAAATGTTTTGAGAGCTCTTCACCAGTCCACTGTGTCCACCTCCAGTTTGTTTAACCTTCTTCCTTGATTGATCCCCTTCTTCAATTGATCAAGGAAGTGTCTTATGAAATGATCAAGAACATGTAAATGCTATCTATCTATCTATCTACCTACCTACCTACCTACCTACCTACCTACCTATTATTTATACTGGGTATTCACACATATGAGAATATACACTATATCTATTTATATCTATTTTTATAGCTGTATCTACATCTATATGGAGAGAGAAACATCACTTATTGAGTACTTAATATATGGGCCTTTGTATCTACAGTATAGCTATAGTAACTCATTTACTACCCAAAATAATCATGTAAATTAGGAATTGTTTAGCATATTTTACAGATATGAAAACCAATCCCTGAAAAGTTTCAGTAACTTTCCAAAAGCAGTTAGTACACGGCAACATAGCAGGACCAAAGTAAAAATCAAGTTTGACTCCAAAATCTGTGCTTTTAATCATTATATTATATTATCTTTAATATTGTTTATATTAATAACAACTTGTGCTTTAAGATAATAACTTCAAGGAAATGCAATTAAAATGCCTAAAACTGGGTTTTTGATTTTTACTGAAAATGCAGTAATAGCAGCAATACCCATGTAGTTTATATAAGGATTTTTACTTTGCACTTAAAAATTTTATGTAGTATTATTTTATGCCATATTTCATTTTTTAATTTTTTACTTTGCTAAAAAGGCTGTGATTTAGAGCTGAACGTTTTCAGGGTTTATCATATATTTATGTAACTTGTTTGTAGTTCTTTGAAAATAGCATAACATGGCTGATCTAAACCCATTTCCCCCCATAATCTGAAGTTACTGTCAGTTCTCTTGTCCTATATTTTGTCTCCCTCTGCGAAGGAACAAAAGACTCTGTGGGGAATCATTTTTTCTTCCTAAGATTTCATTATATAGGTGTAACTTGCTTTGCACAAGGAGTAGTTTCTCCTCAAACATATGCACGAAAAGTAGGGTTGCCAGACAAAATAGAAGAGGCCCAGTTAAATCTGAATTTCAGGTAAACAATGAATATGTTTTTAGTCTATGTAGAATACGTTTTTAGTCACCAATATTGCACAGGTGAGTAAAGCATGTGGGACCTGGTGGTGTATAGGGAGAAGATCTGATTTCTGTGCTCTCATCTGAATGTTTTTAGCCTCTGCTGCAGAATGGCAGGTCTGGTCATGGCCTGGTGGTCTACCCTAGTTGATATGCCTCACATTGGCATACTTGGTGTTACTAAAATATGGAAGAGTGACTGTGGCTCTCTGTTCATCCCTGGCTAGTTTACATGTTGACTTTGTCAACTATCTCTATTTGCCCCACTGGGGCATATAGAATTTGGGTTTCCATCCACACTCTGGGAGGTAAACAGGGCTCAGAACATTAACTGTATTAGATAAGTTAAGATGAGGACCAAAATGGAGGGCTTGCTCTGCTCCCTGTTTGAAACTCTGGGACAAGACTTTTACTGGTCATTACAGAAATGGCTAGGACTCTGGTTAATCTGAGGGAAGGGCCAAGTTAAAGTGGAAAGAACTGCAAGGCTTAGAACAAAAATAAGAACCTCAGGAAATTTTAGTCTCTGACACATTTTACATAGCAAACAGTAAATACAGCCTAAATCCTAATCCTATCCATATTAGTATAAAATCTCAGTTGAAAGACCCATTTACCTCAGTTACCTTTACAGGACACATCACATACAGCTTCTGACAAAAAAAAAAAAAAAAAAAAAAATTACAAGACATATTAAAAGTAAAGGGGAAAACCATAGCAAGCACCAGAACCAGACCCAGATAAGGCATGATTAAATAAAAAATTTTAAATGACTATAATTAATATGATAAGAGTTCTAATGGAAAAAGTGTACATCATGGAAGAACAAATGGGCAATATAAGCAGAAAGATGGAAAACCTAAGAAAAATCAAAAGGAAATACCAGAAATAAAATAAAACCACTCTAACAAAAATAAAGAATGCGTTTTATGGTCACATCAGTGGACTAGTCACTGATGAGGAAAGAATCAGTGGGCTTGGAGCTATGTCAACAGAAACTTTCAAATCAGAAATACAAAGAAACAAAAGAATTAAAGAGATGGACAAGAGTATTTAAGAAATGTGGGACAACTACAAAAGGTGTAACATACACTTAATGGTAAATCAGAATGAGAAAAAAGAGATAAAGAAACAGAAGAAATATTTGAAGTAATAATGGCTGAGAATTTTCCAAAATTAATGAGACAATAAACAAACTATCTGGGAAGCTCAGAGAACATCAAGCAGTATAAGTACCAAAAAGATACAACTAGGCACATCATAATCAAACTGTAGAAAATCAAAGACAAAGAGAAAATATTGAAAGAATTCAGAGGAAAAAAAAACTTTATGTATAAGAGAAAAAAGATAAGATTACATTGCACTTCTATTCAGAAATAACACAGGAAAGTAGAGAGTGAAGTATTTTTTTGAAAGAAAAAAAAAAAAACCCTGCCAGTCTAGAATACTGTATCCATTGAAATTATCCCTTAAAAGCAAAAGGAAAAATAAAGACTTTCTCAGAAAAACAAGAATTGAGAGAATTTGTCTTCAGTAGATCTGCCTTGATAGAAATGTTAAAAGTTGTCCAGTGGGAAGTTAAATGAAATAGGTTAGAAACCTGGATCTGTATCAAAAAGTAAAGGTGAGAAAAAAATTTGAGAAAAAAATAAAGGTGAAAAAATACTTCCTTTTTTTCTCATTTAAAAATTATTTTTTTTACTTTTTTGTTGTTTTTCAATTTTTATACTTCTATCACTCTTTACTGATCTAACAGATAATTTATTCAAAATAATAATAGTAATAAATTGGATAATTGTTGCTTATGGATAAGTGGAATAAATGACAGCATTGTTAGAAGCAATGGAAGAGATGAACTGGAATTATTCTGCCATAAGGTACCCGTGTACTACTAATGAAATGGTAGAGTGTTATTTGAAAATGGACTTAGATAAGCTACATATATAAGAAAACATTAGAGAAACCACTAAAATAATTTTAAAAAGAAGTATCACTGATATGCTAAGAGATGAGAGAAAATGAAATTATAAGAATTGCTTATTTGGAACCAGAGAGATCAGAAAAGTGTGGAAGACAAAAAGAAAAGAAAAGAGACAAAAAATAAGGGCAAAGGAAGGAAAACAGTCACAAATATGATAGATACTAACCCAATTATATCAGCAATAACTTTAAATAGAATGGCCTAAGTACACCAGTTAAAAGACAGATTGGATAATTATAATAAAAATATAATAAAAAAACAAGACACAACTATATGCTGTCAATAAGAAACCCACTTTAAATATAATGGCATAGCTAGATAAAAAGTAAAAGGAAGGAGAAAATATATCCTGCTAATATTAACCAAAAGAAAGCTGAAGTAGCTATATTAATATCAGACAAAGCAGATTTCTAAACAAGGAAAATTATCAGGATGATGAGTGTCAGTACCTAATAATAAAAGGTCAATTCTTGAAGAATACATAACAATCCTTAATGTATATGTGCTGAATAACAGGGCACCAAAATACATGAATTTCAGAAACTGATAGAACCATGAGGAAGAATAGACAAATCCACTACTACAATTAGAGACTTCAACACCCATAAGTTATTAGCAGATTTGGCAAGTGAAAAATCAGTAAGAATAGTTCAACTGAACAGCACCATCAACCAACTGGATGTAATTGATATGTATAGAATATCACATACAATAACAGGAGAATGTCCATTCTTCTTAAGCTCTCATGGAACATTCAACAAGATAGACCACATCCTGGGCCATAAAACACACCTCAAAATTTTTAAAAAATAATAGAAATCAGTAACAGAAAGGCAACTTGAATGTCCCAAAATATTTGGAGATTAAAGAACACACTTTCAAATAATCCATAAACTAAAGAAGAAGTTCCAAGAAAAAAAAAATGTTTAGAACTAAATGAGGATGAAAATACATCTTATCCAAATTTGTGGGATACAACAAAAGCAGTGCTTAGAGGGAAATATTAATATATAGCATCAAATATATATATCAGTAAAGAACAAAGTTGTGAAATCAATAATCTATGCTTCTACCCAGGACATTAGAAAAAGATGAACAGATTAAATCCAATTTAAGCAGCAGGAAAAAATATTAATAATTAGAACAGAAATCAATGAAATTGGAAACAGGAAATAATAGGGAAGATCACAAAACCCAAGAAGTTTTTTGACAAGATCAATTAAATTGATAAACTTCTAACCATGATAGTCAAGAAAAAGAAGAGAAGACACAAATTACTAATATCAGAAATGAAAGAGGGCCTATTACTACTGATATCATGGACATTGACATGACAATAAAGGAATATTGTAAGCAATTGTATGTTCACAAATTTGATAACTTGGATGAAATGGAAAAATTTCTTGAAAGACACAATCTACCAAAACTTACAGGAAGAGAAATAGGTAATTTGAATAGGCATATATTTATTAAAGAATTTGAATAAAAATTTAATAACTTTCCAAAACAGAAAGCACCAGGTCCAGATGGTTTCACTGGTGAATTCTACCAAACAGTTAAAGAAGAAACGATACCAATCTTCACAACTGATTCCAGAAAATAGAAGCAGAGGGAATATGTCCTAACATTCTATGAGCCCAGTATCATCTTAATAACCCAAACCAGATAAAGACATTACAAGAAAGGAAAATTGCATACCAATATCTCTCATGAACATAGAAGAAAACTCTTCAAGAAAACATTAGCAGGTAGAATCCAACAATGTTTAAAAATAGTTATACATCATTGCCAAGTGGGATTTATTCCATGTATTCAAGGTTGGTTCAACATCCAAATTTCAATTAATGTAGTCCACTAAATCAACAGGCTAAAGAAGAAAAATCATGTGAACATATCAATAGGTGCAGATAAAACATTTGACAAAATCTAAAACCCATAAATGATAAAAACTCTCAGCAACCTAGGAATAGAGGGAATTTCTTCAATGTGATAAATAACATATACAAAAACCTATGCCAACATTATACTTGCTGGTGAGAGGTTATATTAGCCCCAAGATTTGGAAAAAGACAACAATGTCCCCTGTCACCACTCCTATTCAACATAGTATTGAAAATCTTAGGTAACATCGTAAGACAAGAAAAATAAGTATTCAGCTTGGGAAGCAAGAAATAAAACTGTCTTTGTTTGCAGATGATATGATAATCTGTAGAAAATTCCAAAGAGTCAAAAAATTCCAAAGAGTCAACAAAATTCCTGGAACTAATAAACGATTATAGCAAGATGGCAGGATACAAGATTAATATACAAAAGTGAATGCTTTCTTCCACATCAGCAATGAAAAACTGGGATTTGAAAGTGTAAACATAACATCATTTACATTAGGCCCCAACAATGAAATACTTAATAATAAATTTAACAACATTTATACAATATCTATATTCAGAAAATGATAAAACTTTCAAGAAAGAAATCAAAGGTGATCTAAATAAATGGAGAGATATTCTGTATTCATGGACAGGGAGACTCAATATCATAAAGATGACAACTTTTCCCAAATTAATACATAGATTCAGCAAAATCTCAGCAAGTAGTTTTGTGGCTATCAACAAACAATTCTAAATTTCACATAGAAAGGTTAAAGACCCAGAATAGACAATATAATACTGAAGGAGAATGAAGTTGGAGGACTGATACCACCTAAATTCAAGACTTTAAAGCTGCAATGATCAAGACAATATGGCATTGGTGAAAAAATAGATAAATATATTAATGGTTCAGAATAGAGAGTACAGAAATACACCTATCCAAATAGAGTCAACTGATCTTTTACAAAGGACATTATTTTCAACAATTGGTGCTGGAACAATTGGACACACCTATGCAAAATTTGAATCAAGACATGGATCTTAAACCTTTCACAAAAACCAACACAAAATAGATCTTAGACCTGATGTAAATGTGAAACTACACTAGAAAATGACATAGGGAAAAATCTAGGTAACCTTAGCTTTGATGATGCCTTCTTGTACAACTCTAAAAAGCAAAGATCTGTGAAAGAATAAATTAAGTTGGACTTCATTCAAATTAAAAAAATCTGCTTTGTGAAGGACATGCTCATTGAATGAAAAGACAAGCCATAGATCCTGATAAAATATTTGCAAAACGCATATCTGGCAAAAGACTTGTAAACAAAATGTACAAAGAACTCTTAAATTTCAATAAGAAAACAAATAATGCTATTGAACACATAGGCAAAAGAATTGAACAGACTCTTCACCAAAGAAGATATACATACATATATATATATACACACACACACACACACACATATATATGAATGAAAAGATGTTCAAAAATCATATGTCATTAGGGGATTTCTAATTAAAACAATGGATACCACTATACTCCTATTAGAATAACTAGAATCTGAAACACCAATACCACCAAATGCTGGCAAGGATGAGGAGCAACAGGAACTCTCATTCATCACTGGTAGGAATGCATAATGATACAGCCATTTTGGAAGACAGTTTGGAAGTTTCTTACAGAGATAAACATAGGCTTACCATATTGTATGAGTCAGGGTTCTCCAGAAGAAACAGAACTGACAGGATATGTATATGTGTATGTATATGTATATGTATGTAGATATTATAAGATTTATTATAGGAATTGTCTCATGTGGGGACACATGACTGTGGGGATTGGTAGGTTTGAATTCCATAGGCAGGCTGCAAATTGGGAACTTGGATAAAGTTTTTTTTTTTTTTTTTTTCAGTGAAGGTTTTGATGAATTCCCTGGGGGAATCTGGCTGGCTGAAGTAGAGATAGAAATTCTTTCTGCCTGCTGAAATCAGCCTCTCTCCCTTTATGTCCTTCAACTGATTGAATAAGAATTTTTCTTATTGCTGAAGGCAATATCCTTTGTTAGTTTTAGATGTAAACAGCCGTGGTTGCAATCAGCTGAATAATGATTTAAATTCACAAAATACCCTCACAGTTATCAATCAGCCCAGTGCTTACTTGATCAAACAACTGGACACCATAACTCAGCCAAGTTGATATATGAATTTAACCCTAACACATATGATTCAGTAATTGTACTCTTAGGTATTTATCTACTGGTGTTGAAAACTCATGTCTGCACAAAATATTGTACACAAATGCTTAAAGAATCTTTAGTCATAATTGAAAAATTGGAAGCAAACAACATGCTCTTCAATAGGTGAGTTGACAAATTGAGGCACATCCATACAATGGTAAAAAGAAAAGAGCTATCAAGCCATGAAAAAAATGTGGAGGAATCTTAAATACATACTGCTAAGTAAAAGAACTCAGTCTGAAAGGCTGCATATGGTAAGATTCCAATATTACATTGTGGAAAAGGCAAAATTATGGAGAGAGTAAAAAGGTCAGTGGTTGCTATGGCTAAGGGTTATAAGGTGAATGGAAAGGATGAGTAAGTGGAGCACAGGACATTTTTAGGGCAGTGAAAGTATTCTATATGATTTTTATGATACAATAATGTGGACATATGGCATTATGCATTTGTCAAATCCATAGAACTGCATGCACACAAAGAGTGAACCCTTATGTAAACTATGGACTTTAGTTACTAATAATGTATCAATCTCAGTTCATTAATTGTAAAAAATGTACCACACTAATGCAAGATATTAATAATAGAAGAAATCATGTGTCTATGTGAATTCTTTATATTCTCTGTGTAATTGCCCGTTATAGAATGGAGAATGGATTGGAGAGGATCAGATTTAATGTAAGAAATAAAGTAGAAGGTACTGTAGTTTCCCACTGAAAGTTTATAGTGGTTTAGACTAAAGTGATGGCAGTGAGGTGGAAGGAAAGACTGAGCAAAAGGTGGAATTAAATATATTTGGAAATAGTATCAATTTAGAAAGAGGTAAGGAAAAAGGTGTTTTTCCAAAATGTAAATCTTGAGAAACTGAGTAGTTTATAGACCTATTTATTGAAATAACTAAGGAGGATAAAGTTTATTGGGAAGATCATGAATTTGGTTTGACCATGATCAAGTTTATGTGCCTGTGATTTGTGAAAGTGAAATTAAGTTAGTGGTATTTAAGGGTCAGTATTAACTCTATGATGTCCCAGGTTGTCTTAAAGCTAGTACTAAAGTTTGGACTCATTGATGAACTGATAAAGCATAAGAAAAAGTAGTTATTCAAGATGGGGTTGCTTATTTCAGCTCTTCCCATGGCTCTTGCTTGGGCAGGTGGGTGGTTGTGGCACCACGTGTATGTCTAGCTCCTCACAGGACCACTTGACTGGGTATGGACCTAACCCGCTGATTTTTTCCAACAACAGAAAATAATTTTAACTTGGAGAATCCATAATCCAAATGACCAGAAATAGCCTAATCTGGAAAGAAATAATCAATTTTATCTTAATTGTCTTAAGCATAAATATTTGAATACATTTCATCACATACATGATCATGTGGCATAGCTGTGTCTTACCAATCCTGTAAAAGCTATTTCCTGTTATTTCCTGCTCCTTTTCATTGCCACCTATATCACAAACCTCCTGTTTTTAATAAAGGAACACTGGGGATGTTCTTATGTCCTCTGGTCCTTATGTGTTTGATAATTATTACATATTTTTACCATTCTTAATCTTTTCATTTGTAGGATACGGATAATTCGCAAAGGCAAAATATGCAATCAAAGCTTTGAGAAATGGTGATAATTACTTCTCTCATATAGTAGTAAAGCATGATCTAGTTAGAAAATTGAGGGATGTTATACATCAGTACCAGGAGACAAATCTATATTTCTATTTATAAATCAAAGTTGATAGGTAGGCCCTCAGCACCTGCATTGACTATTAATACGTAAAGCTCAGTGTCTGAGCAGTGGGCCATTTTATTACCAGACTGGCACAAGCAGGGCTACTTAGTATTGTGGGAAAGCACATCTATAAGACTCAAGGGATTAGTAAAAAAATCTGAAATAATGACAATGAAATGGGGCATGTAGTAGATAATGATAATGGCCCTAATTCCTTATCCCTTTTGTAACATGCCTTTAGCAGGTGATTTTGCAGTTTCTTCCTTCCCTTTTGTGAGTTTGCTCATATCCAAAGGCTTGAAAAGTGCTTGCTCAGTTGGCCTTGCTCTATCTGCCCTCTTTGAAAATAATGCCTCAGCTACTTCTCTAGTCCTGGGTTGAGGATGGAGCTGAGCCTTACAACCCTACCTGTATCAGCCAATCCTCTGCTGACCCTCAGATCCACAAGAACAAACGATTGCTGCTTTCAGCCATTGAGTTGGTGGGGTTTATGATGTAGCAATTATGTAACATTAGCTAACTCTTAAGGGGAATTGCAGACTTAGGGAAAAGATCTTCCCTGTTGTTAGGACACCTAGAGGAAAAGAAGAGAGAGATTGGATTTGTTTGGAGTCAGGATCTTGTGAACATGTCAAATTCAGTATGACACGACACAATTGTTTTAAGGCTCAAGTGAAAATATTGAGGAAAGTGAAAGCATTATCTCATAAGGAATGGGAACATGAATGTATCTAGAAAAAAGATTCAAGCGGCTGTGAAGTCAAGGGAAATAACTAACCATTAATTTGTGACTGGCCTGCTTATAGCTATGAAAATAGAAGGAGTTGCATGATTCTTTCCCTCCCATGGTGAATATTCTTCCCTTCTTCTTCTGCATCTCTCACTTTAGCCCCTAAGACAGTGATTCTTTGGGGTTATTTTGTCCTCCAGGAGATATTTAGTAAAGTCTGGAGAAATTTTTGATTGTCATAACTTGGGTTGGTGGGTGCTACTGGAATCAAGTGGGTAGAGGCCAGAGATGCTACTAAACATTCTATAATGAACAGGACAACCCCTCACAATAAGAAATTATCTAGTTCAAAATGTCAATAGTGTCAGGTTGAGAAACTTTGCCCTAAAATGTAACTGATGTGACATGGTCTTATAGGATTCCAGGAGAGAGAACTGAGCGGACGTCAAACAGAATTTATGTTTCTCTGAGGACCTAATACATGCTAGACCCTCTGCTAGGCATTAGAAATAACAAAAAATGAGCGAGTTATTGTTCTCATTTTCATGGAGCAAATAGAGCAAGTAATAAGAGAAGTAAAGAGAAATGGAAGACTCTTATAAATAAACAAAATTAATAATTGCTATGAAGAAAAAGATCCCAGGGCTGATGAAAGGAATTTAAATTAGAGAAGACTTTACCAATAGGTGGCAAGTTAACAGATATGATGAGTTGGCATTAACTATTTAAAAAAGGGTGGGGGAGCCACTAAGGTAGAAGGAACAGCATGAGCATATCCCTGTAACTAGGGAGGGCACCATGTGTTGGAGGAACTGGAATGAAGTCAATGTGACTGAATGTTTAGAGCAAGGGAGGACGCTTGTTCATAGTATCACTGAAGAGGCAGAGAGGGGCCAGATTATGCAGGACTTTGTAGGTCTTTTTGAAGATTTTGATCCTTGTTCCAGAGTAATAATCAGGCACTGAAGGATTTAAACTGGGGAGGACTTGATTAGAATTGTATTTTTGAAAAATGGCTCTGATTACCCAGTGGATGGAAATTTGGTAGTAGGTGGATGTGACAATTCAAGGCTTTTTATGGATCCCAGAAAATATCATGTTCTTGAGTCTAATCCATTCCTGTGGGTGTGGGACACTTTGATTGGATTGGATTCAGCTGGGGGGACGGACTTTCATTGGATGGCTTCAGAGAAGCATGATGCAGGGTGAGTCTTGGTCCTCTTGCTGGAGTCCTTTATAACCAGAGGACTGAAAACAGAGAAACAGAGAAAAAGTGGCAGAGATGGAGAGGAGGAACCCAGGAGTCCAGAGAGGAATCTGGGAGAGAAGAAGCCACAGATGTAACAGCCAGAAGGTGCAGCATAAGAAAGTGCCTCCATGTGCCTTGACACGTGGAAGGAACCCAGGATTGACAGCAGCCCACCTTCAGTGAGATAGCATCTGTGAGAATGCCTTGATTTGGCTATTTTCATGGCCTCAGAACTATAAGCGTTTAGTCTAATAAATTTCCATTATAAAAGTCAACCTCCTTCTGATATATTATTCTCAGCAGCTTTTTTTAGAAAACTAAAACACAGTGGAGGAAAAAAAAAAAAAAAAAACAGGAAAGAAAGAATTTGTTCTTCTTTATAGAAATGGCCAGTGCAAATAACTAACTTATCAATCACAGATGAGGAAATTCATTTAAGATGTTTGCGAGAAAACCAGACAAGGGAGTGACAAGTACAAGTGAGTCAGAGCTGAGAAGGCACTGGTCAGGACTCTTGTTGACTCAGATAAGTGAACAGGAAAAAACCCTCTTATCCACAAAAGCTTGACCTCGGGATTGTTTTTTTCTAGTGTGCTAAGTGGGGCAAAGGAGTTACCCCAAGCAGCCTAGCTGTTCAGACTGACTTCATACTTAGAGACCAATAGAGGTATCTGTTTATAAAACACTTTTCCCCATCACCTCCTTTCTTCTCTATTAGGGATTCTGTGCATCAGTGATGTTCCCTTATCTCCCTTTACTCAGTTTCTTTGGGAAACACATTTTCCACACAGTCATCAAACAGATTTATTTACATAAACAGGTATTGAGAGCCTACTATGTGCCTAAAATAACAAAGTATTTATGAGCATGGGCTATTGACCAGATTATCTATGTTTCATGTCTGTTTTACCAGCAGCATGATTTTGGTAAATTTACGTATGAATCCCCAGCCTCAGTTTCTTCATCTGTAATATGAGAATACTACTACTACCTCACAGGGTTGTTGTGGGGGTTAAATAAATTTATGAATGCAAGTACAGTGCCTGGTACACAACAAACTTTCACTCATAATTACCTATTGTAATTGCTTGTTAGGCAATAGAGATAGAGAGATTGATAAAAATGATCCCTGTAGCCACTGAATGCACAGTCTGGTAGTGGAGCCAGAAAAGTAAAAAATACAAGTTCACTAATATGATTAATACAAATACAGAAAGAGGTAGAGCTTGCTAAGAAAATGTAGAAGAATGCATTTGCATAAAAGTCTACCTCCAGTACTCTCTCTGCCTAGAGGGCCTGTACCACATCTTGGTGTTTCTTTCTGTCTTTCCCATTTCTCAGCAAGCTCTGTTCTTTCCCCCATTTCCCAATAAATTCTTTTGACTGTCCTAAAAAATGAGTATATCTCTGGCCCAGACTGTTGTGTCTGATCTACATATCAAACTAATTATGGGATATCATCACTGGATGTTCCAAAGAAAACTCAAGCATCATTATTTACATTAGTGCCAAAAGGAGAAACAGCCTCACTGTTGCTTATCCAAGTCTGCCTGCATTTACCTCTTTCTAGTTTCACAGTGGTCTGTTTCTCTCCATCCTCGCTGTCATAAGCATTCTTTATAATGACTTCATCTTTCCCTTGATTACTGCAGTGCCTCCCAATTGGTCTTCCTTCCTCTAAAATTGTTCATTCTACTCTGCTGTCCACACTGCAATCGAAGAGATCATTCTAGAGCACAGCTCTGATTGTATTATTCCCCAAATAAACACGTTTGATAGGGCCCTACTTGCTTAAGTAGTATAAAGTACAAGCTCCTTAGGCTGCATAGGTAGTTCTTCAAAGGCAGCTTCTCAGTCTCTCCATGACTGCTCTCTTTTCAATAGACACTGCCAGCATTTTGTAAGCTTGGAGTTCCATTAATAGGGCTACACATTTCCTCTCTCACCTCTGGGCCTTTGCAAATGTGTCTTTGATTTTTTTCTTCTACTTTGAAAGAAGCTTAATAATCTCTTTCTTACTTAGGACCTGAAAACAAGGGAAAAAGGCAAAATGCAGTAACTCATGCAAAGCATTTTCATTTTAAAGAGTATGCATGAGAAATCATTGACCTCCTCATGCCTTCCTCATGGACTCTTTCTTTGAGTATGAGTGTGTGGCTCCAGAAATGTATAAATCATAATATATTTTAAAGTTAATATAAGAGCTACAAAAATACAGACTTCTACTTTATTAAATTATTTTTAAATTGTGTGAAAGAAATAAAAGATGTACTTCAAGACTGTACTTTTTACTTTGAGCAAAACTGCAATCAC
The DNA here is from genome assembly GCF_030445035.2 of Dasypus novemcinctus. Taxonomy (NCBI): domain Eukaryota; kingdom Metazoa; phylum Chordata; class Mammalia; order Cingulata; family Dasypodidae; genus Dasypus; species Dasypus novemcinctus. Next base: position 150,092,317 of record NC_080673.1, on the reverse strand, counting down.
TATATTCTCTCTGAAGGAGCAGAACATGTAAACGACAGTCTTATTAAACCAGTTTTTGATTATATAAAATACAGCACCCTTGGTTCCCTTATTGAGTACAACTGATGTGTACTGTATCATGGTTCTCCTTAACACTGGATTATTACCCATACATTTATGATTATTATTATTTTTTGCTTTTCTCCCAGAGACTAGGATGATCATTGGAAGTTTTGATTTTCTAAGTTTCCAAATGAATCTTTCTCAAAGAAAATCTATTTTAAAGAGTTCCTCAGTTTATACAATTCATATAAATATATATATCTTCATATGTACATATATTTTAAGAGAACTTGACCTTTATTTTTGGACTTAAGCCAATGGTCTGCTTAGATTTATTTAAATAAGGGCCTTTGAAAACAATATTAAGTCACACTACTACCTTAATTTTTGATGTACTGTTTAATTGAAAAAAAAATTAAAGCACCTAAAAAATAAATGCTTAAACTCCTCTATGGGTCAGAAATCTAGTTAATGAGAAACAAAGTCCTTTCTCTAAAGGACAGTTATCCTTAAGTAGCTTAGCTAAGTAATGATCATGAATATAATACAATGGCCTATGGAAAAGGAGTTAATTGCATTTTTTTCACCTTCAAATGAACAGATACACATATTATAAAATTTACTGTATTTTTTCCAGCATTCAATGAAGTGCCTTGGTTAAAAATTTCTGAAAGACTTATATTTGGGTGTAATTATTGATGATAAATTTAATATTCATAGTTTGCCATGAAGTTATTTAGAATAGCTCCCCAGAGTGTACTTTTTTGGCCATAGTTGTACCTTGGGTGTTGTAGCAGTTTGATATAGTTACAAATTCCAAAAATAGATATTGGGTTATGTTTGTAATCTGGTCTGTACCTGGGTGTGATTAAGTTATGATTAGGGCTTTGTTTGGGCCATGTCATTAGGGCATTGAAACCTACCCCTTGGTGGGTAGGGACGCACAGATAAAAGGCATGGCAAAGGACAGAGTTGAGGGTTTTTAATGTTGGAGTTTTGATGTTGGAGTTTGATGCTGAAATCTTAAGCTGGAGCCCCAGGAAGTAAGCACACAGAGGAAAGAAAAGTATGCCCCAGGAAGAGAGGAGCCCTTAGCCCAGAAGAAGCCTAAACCCTCACAGATATTGGCAGCCATCTTGCTCCAACTTGTGAAAATAGACTTTGGTGAGGGAAGTAACTTATGCTTTATGGCCTGTTATCTGTAAGCTCCTACCCCAAATAAATACCCTTCATAAAAACCAACCAATTTCTGGTACTTTGCCTCAGCTCCCCTTTGGCTGACTAATACAGAATTGGTACCGAAGAGTGGGGAAGTACTTTTGCTATTACCAAAGTGCTGGAATGGTTTTATAAATGGGTAAGAAGTACTTTTTGGAGGAATAGTGAGATGCTTTGAAGAAAAGACCTACAGTGCTTTGAAGAGACTGTTGATAGCAATATGGATGCTAAAGAGACTTTTTATGATGCCATAGAAGTAAATGATGAAACTATTATTGGAAACTGGAAGAAAGGTGATTATTGGAAACTGGAAGAAATTGAAGAGAACTTAGCAGGATTAACTGCTGGTGTTTTATGGAAGGCAGAATTTGAAAATGGCAAGCCTGGGCATTTAGCTGAAGAAATTTCCAAAGTAAACCCATAGAATGCAGCTTAGCTTCTGCTTGTATCTTACAGCAAAATATTAGATGAGAGAGATCTACTGAGGACTGAACTGTCAGGCACAAGGAAACAGAAACTAATTCTGGAAATTCCAAGCCTCTGGAAATCAAGCTCCCAGATGAAAGTGCCCCATTGGGGGACTTAACTAAACTTGGAACTTGTAAATCAGGATTGAAGATGCAGTTATGTCAGAAAGACTTGTGGAGAGTCTTACTGTCTGATGGCTTGGACCCCTGCTTCTTGCATGCTAAACCAACAAGGTTTTTGAGAGAGGTGTATGAGCAAAACCACCATCAGCATGGACTAAAAGGGACATGGAAAGGAGAAATTGAAGGAGAAACAGCTTTAAGAGGAAAACCACGGAAGCTGAGATCTGGAATTGAGACATCACCTTGGGTAAAGAAAAAACCCACCCATGTGTACAGAGAGGGTGAGTTTGTCCTAGCAGTTGAAGAGGGTGAATGTTCCTGTCCCATGTTCTGGGAGAGTTTTTGCTGCCCCAGGGCACAGAGAGGGTGGAACACATTCTCCAAGGATTATGATTAAGGTCAACACCCCACAGATCTAAGAGGGGTGGGCCTGGCCCCAAAGGTTAGGGAAGGCCAGGTGGTCAACTCATTGCTCTGAGAGGGTTGAGCCTGTATACCACAGGTTAGGGGAAATGTCTTCACATCACTGTATTAGGGGGGTTAAGTCTCTAACCCAAATATTGGGTAAGGTGTGGCAATCTCCCAACACTCTCGGAGAGAGAGGCCTGGAGCTTGGTCAACACCCTGATGCTTGATGAGGGTGGAACCAAGAAAATGGCCATTAGGCAAGTCTGTGGAAAGGGTGGGTTCTCATAGAGCCCCAAGGAGAAGAAACCATCATCTTAAGAATGACTTTCTGACTGAAATTGAATGGAGAATGACTTTCAAGTTTACTGAACTGTAGAAGACCTGTGACTCATGTTTCCCTCCCAGTTTCTCCTTATGGTAATGAAAATATTTATCCTTTGTCTGTCTATTTGTGTATTGGAAACAGATAAATTGTTTTGTAAGTTTCAGAGGTCTATAGCAGACATGACTTTACCTGAGGACAAACTGGTTTTCTTTAAACTGATTGTGATATGATTTAGTACTTGCATTGTTACTGATTTAAGTTTTTTTTTGAATATTATAATGTCTTTTTGGAATTCAGAGGGTGGAGTGTAGCAGTTTGGTATAGTTACGAATTCCAAAAATAGATATTGGATTATGTTTATTTTATTTTATTTTTTTAAAGATTTATTTATTTATTTAATTCCCCCCCTCCCCTGGTTGTCTGTTCTTGGTGTCTATTTGCTGCGTCTTGTTTCTTTGTCCGCTTCTGTTGTCGTCAGCGGCACAGGAAGTGTGGGCAGCGCCATTCCTGGGCAGGCTGCTCTTTCTTTTCACGCTGGGCGGCTTTCCTCACGGGCACACTCCTTGCGCGTGGGGCTCCCCCACGCGGGGGACACCCTTGTGTGGCATGGCACTCCTTGCGCGCATCAGCACTGTTCATGGCCAGCTCCACACGGGTCAAGGAGGCCCGGGGTTTGAACTGCGGACCTCCCATATGGTAGACGGACGCCCTAACCACTGGGTCAAAGTCCGTTTCCCTGGATTATGTTTATAATCTGGTCTATATCTGGGTGTGATTAAGTTATAATTAGGGCTTTGGTTGGGTCACATCAGGAGGGGTGGGAACTCACAGATAAAAGGTATGGCAAAATATGGAGTTGAAGGTTTTTAATATTGGAGTTTTGATGTTGGAGTTTGATGCTGAAATCTTAAGCTGGAGCCCCAGGAAGTAGGCACACAGAGGAAAGAAAAGCAAGCGCCAGGAAGAGAGGAACCCTGAGCCCAGAAGAAGCCTAAACCCTCACAGACATTGGCAGTCATCTTGCTCCAATGTGTAAAAACAGACTTTGGTGAGGGAAGTAACTTAGGCTGTATGGCCTGGTACCTGTGAGCTCCTACCCCAAATAAATACCTTTTATAAAAACCAATCAATTTCTGGTATTTTGTATCAGCACCCTTTTGGCTGACTAATACAGGTGTGTTAAAAGAATCCAAGTCTAATCAGATTTTAGCAAATCACAGAAGTTTAAATATTAATGTAACTCAAATGGCCATGGGAGTAAATACTTATGATAATAGTATCAAATGGCTCTGTGGGGATGGAGTATCTGGACACAAGAGAAGAGGGTCTCTGACTGGTAGATGGGAATAGGTGAGGAATATATGTATGGAGAGGAGGGAAATGGTGGTGCTGTTGATGAATGTAGGATGACTGAATACCTGAAAGTAACTTTTTTCTCTCCCTGTTGCTAGGATACAAAGAAAAAAATTGTATGTAAATCAGAAGGTAATGAAATGCAACCCTCTCTTTGGACCAAATTCCACTTTTGGTGGTCAAGAATATCCTGTTGAAGCAATGAAGGAAGAAAACCAGCTTCAACCAGTTGGCCAGACCTGCGCAAAGGTATTTAAACAAGAGTGAAACTGCAGTACGGGGAGTCAGGTCTGAGTTGCTTTGGACTGGCCTTGGCTCCTTACCTCTGCAGACATAATAAATGTGAGTTTGCCTAACTCTCGTCTTGAAGTTTTCTTCATGCCATCTCTGGTTATTCATAAAGGCCTTGCTTTGAGGCCTAACACTGTCACAGGTTCTATAATAGTTTCCTAATATATATACCTGGCATATATCAGATGCTCAAATTTTTAAGTGAACAACCAAAGAATCTCTGGCACCCAGCAATATTGTTAGTTCTCAATAAATACTTAAAAAAAAATAACAATAGGTAATTTTTGTCAACACTTACTAAGTGATAAGCATTGTATGAAACACTTTATATTTATGTTCTTATTTATACTTCATTAATAGTCCCATGAATTGGGTCCTGATATTATCTCCATCTTGCAGATAAGGAACTGGAGCATGGAGAGGTAAAGAAACTTCTCCCAGGTCATACATCTTGAAGGTGGTGCAGATGGGATTGGAGCTCCAGCAACCATATGCTTTCATCTCTGTGCCAGATACATGGAGATAGATGCAAATAATTGCAATACTGTGACTAATTGCAATGATAGAGCTATGTAGTCAGCTCAATTTTAGCACAAAGGATAAATGATTAGATTTACTTGAACAGTCAGAAAAAGTTTCCCAGAAATGGTGAAAAATATTGGCAGGTATGCCCATGGTGAGAACATTTGACCTAGTTCTATATTTGGTGTTCCCAGGAAGTTTGAGTAAATTAGGCTGTCCTCAGCAAATTATCACTTAAGCTCACTTGTTTGTGCTTCCTTATCTGTAAAAGGAGTGGGTTAGATTAGATGATATCTCATCTTAAATATTATGATTCAAAATGATTTATTTCATTGGAGTGTGTGCCTTCCACACAACTAAATTTAATGCAATCAAAGGGTATCACACCCAGAGGAACAGATTAGTTTACAAACATAATCTTTCTATTTTTGGGATTCATAAAATAATCTCCAACTGCCACAATGGGATTATTGTTGTTGAATTCCAAATTTGAGTGTTTGACATTTATTATTTTTCTGTCATTTCCAAGATGTGCCCCTAACACTCTGGACTTGGTTTCATCATAATCTATCATTTCCTCACCTGGTAAACCTAGAAGAGTTTTTAAGGAAATTGACTAAATTGCATATCATTGACATGTTTTTGACTCATAGGAGAGAGAATAGGCTATGAACCACTGACGAAATGTCAGGAAGTAACTTTTCAAAGGGGCATAATTCATCCTCTTACTTATAGCAAATGAGGTCAGTCTTTTCCCTACAGCATTTTGGAGAGAGGAAACGTTATCCTCTTTAAAACTACTTTTATAGAAAGCCATGACTTCCTTCAGACATGAGTAGAGAAAATTGTATCTGAGATATACTTGATGAATATAAACAATTTTTACTATGAATTGTGTTTAGGGTTGGTGACAAGGGTATAGTAGATTTGTGGTTTAATTTATTTTCTCTACTGTTTCTTGATTTCTGCTCTTTATTATGTCCTTTCTTATGCATACTTTGGTTGTACAATTTGCTCTTCTTTTTCCAGTTTTTTAAAGTGGGAACTTAGAATTTTGATTCAAAACTTTCCTTGTTTTCTAGTATAAGAATTAATGCTATAAATTTCCCTCAAGGCCCTCTTTTGCTGCAGTCCATAAATTTTGATATGCTGTATTTTAATTTTTATTCAGTTCATTCATCCTCTGGGGCCCATGGGTTATTTAGAAGTGCATTGTTTAATTTCCAAATATTTGAGTATTTTCCAGATATCTTTCTGTTACTGATTTCTTGTGTAATTCTGTTATGGTCAGAGAACATACTTTGGAAGATTTCAATTTTGAAAAATTGTTGAGCATTATTTTATGGTCCAGAATATGTTCTGCCTTGGTAAATGTTCCTTTGCGCACTTGAATCTAGCTCTGGTGAAGTGGGCAGGCATATTGTGAGTCACAAGGACTCCTTTTATGCCTCTAGGTTAAAGCAGACTGAAAGCAATCCTCTCCCACTAATTGAGCTGTCCAAGAGGTCACCACTGGTCCCATGTGACTATACAAATTTAAATTAATTAAATTAAATTTGAATTTAAAAATTCATTTTATCATCACAGAAGATTCTATTGTGCAGTGCTGTTCTAGAGTCACACCCTGATCATGACTACTCTACTAGCAGGAGAAAGCATGGAGAGGCTAACTTGAGAGAAAGAAAAAGAGCTTCCTCTATGAAGGCTTAAAGGAGAGCTTCTGGGTTGTCTACCTCAAGCTTTCTTCTTCTGGCCAGTGTTCTTTTTTGTTTGTTTGTTTGCCTTTTATCATAAAGGAGGAATCCTTAGGCTGGTCTTGATGGGGAAAATTACAAAGACATATTTCTTTTCAAAATAAATCCTTCAATTTGAAAGAACTGTTTTTACCTCTTCATACTGCTGACCATATGGTAGCTGGATCAAACGTATCGATCGGCTTCTGGGGTTGGCAGTGGATTGTATTTGGGCTGGTGCTGGTGTGGCATGAACTAAAAACTCTTGGAAAGCTGCATTAACTGAGAGTTCAAGTGAGAAAAGTTTAATACATTTGCTCCTGATATATGTTGTATGTTTACTTATATCGTGTCTATTTCTTCCAAACAGACTACAAACTCATCATACTAGCAAATGTGTCAATTTTTCTCATTGTCTCCAGGGCCCTGGTTAACAGGTCCCTGGCATTCAGGAATAACTCCAAATATTTGACAGTGAATGCATGCAGGCATCCCATTTTGGAAGAGGTTTATTTTTATTATTATTATGAATTATTTGGCAGACTTGTATTCATCTATCAAAGAGGTGCTGACGCCAAGTATCAGAAATCTGTTGGCTTTTATAATGGGGGTTTATTTGGAGGTAAAACTTAGAGTTCACTATAATGTGTTACCATAAACTCTTAATTATTTTCATCCTAATTCAGCTGGTTTATAAATGGGATTGTGGCTGAAAAGGGCAATCTAGGGATGTAACTTTTTATTGAAAGAAAACTAGAAAATAATCCGGGGTATGAATCACATAGGGAACCCTAAGGTGAATGAGAATTGTGGTTAAGAGTACAAATGCAAGAATGTCCTTCTGCTCGAGTAGACTTACTGCTGTTCTACTATAGAAATATTGTGACTCTAGCAATGGAAGAAATTATATGATTGACATGGAGACAGTGACCACTAGAGTTGCTGAAGTCAGGGAGAGGGAAAAAAGAGAGGTGTAATACGGGGACATTTTTGGGACTTGGAGTTGTCCTGAATGATATTGTAGGGACAGATGCAGGACATTATGTATCCTGCCATAACCATTGAATGGACTAGAAGAGAGTGTAAGCTACAATGCAAACTATAATCCATGCTGTGTAACAGAGCTCCAAAATGTATTTATCAAATGCAATGAATGTACCACACTAATGAAAGAAGTTGTTGTGGGAAAAGTGGGGATGTGGGGAAAGGGGTGTATGGGAATCTCCTACATTTTTTAATATAACATTTTGTGTGATCTATGTATCTTTTAAAAATAAATAAAAATATATTTAAAACAAGAATGGTCTTCTGTGAACTAGAACAGATGTACATTACTATTGCAGGGTGGTGGGAATATGGAGAAGCATGGAAAAAATACAATTAATGTAGCCTATGGACTATAGTTAATAACAATATTATAATATTCTTGCATCAATGCCAAAGATGTACTGTATTCATAATAGGGAGGTATGAAAAAAATATGCCAGATGTATGCTAGGGACCATAGTTAGTGGTAATAGTTTTATGATATTATCTCATAATCTGTAACAAATGTTCCACAACAGTGTGGTGTATGGTGGAGGGCTGTTGTGTGGGAATTCCATGCATGAACATGATTGTTTGTAATTTCACAACTTCTCTAATAAAAATATATTTAAAAAAAAGAAAAAGCTTATGATTCCAAGGCAAAATCAAGGCATCAGCTGAGATACTTTCTTACCAAAGTCAGCTACTGTTGATCCTAGTGTATTGCCACATGGTAGGGCAAGATGGCCACGAATCTCTGCGAGGTTTCTCCTTCCCATCTGGGCTCTCTTTCCGGCTCAGCTGCTCTGCTTTCTTCCTAATTTCAGCTGCAAGCTGGCATAGGGCTTGTCTCTTAGGGCTTCCTATATTAGTCTCAGTTTTTCTTCTCTCTTCACAAATTCAGCTATAAGCTATCAGGCAAATGGTGCATCTTTTCCTAGGGCCTCAGCTATTTGAGACTACTTTCTGTCACATGGCAGGGTCAAAAATAAAAGAGCTCTCTCTTCCTGTCTGTCTGTCCGTCGGAATCCATTTATATCAGACCCAGCAAGGGACAGACCCAGAGGAATAGATTCATTTACAGACATAATCTTTCTTTTTTAGGGATTCATAAAATAATCTCAAACTGCCACAACAGGAATTTGCATTAAATTAATAAATTTGTTAAATATTTAACATTAGCTTATAACTATTCATTATTTACTACTCTTAAATTGTTTATATTCCTAAATGTATGGGTTCATTTGTTGTGTGTGTGCTTGTTAAATAGACTGTAGGTTTTTAGGAGGTTGGGAGAGGATATACTAAGCCCTAGGTGTTTCTTGCTTGGGCTTGAGGGATTTATTTATATGTGCATGTGTTTTGTCTTAGTTTGCCAGACTGCTATGACAAATACCATGTAGGTTGGCTTAACAACAGGAATTTGTTGGTTAATGATTTGAATCGAGAAGTCAAAAATCCAGATATTTGGCAAGGCTTGTTTTCTCCAGGAGTCTGTAATATTTTGATGTTGGCTGCCAGCAATCCTTGGGGTTCTTTGGCTTATTATGTCTCTGCTTCCTGTAACATGATGAAGTCCTCTTCTTTCTGGCTTCTGTGATTTCTAGGTCCTCTTTATAAGATCCTCCAATTAACATGGATTAAGGCCCAACCTGATTCAATTGGCCACACCTTAACTAAAAATATTATCTTCCCACAGTCTTGTCTATAAGTGGGTTCATACCCCCACAGGAATGTGGATTAAGATTAATAACATGCTTTTGCTGGGGTCCAATATTCAGTTCATCACATGTATATTTTTTCTTGGGAATAGTTTCTTAGATTTCATTGAATTTTCAAAGGGACCACTAACAAATGTAAGAACAGCTGTATTTATAAGTGCTGGGCATAATTTAAATGTTACTTTTCAGTTCTTCTGTAGCATAGTGCAGTGTAAAGAAGGGCTAGTTGGGATCCAGAAAACCTGAGTTCTAGCTCCAGCTTTGCTATTGTCACCTTGTTAAAATCTCTGGTTTGATTGGGCTGCAATTTTATCATATGTAAGATCTTTAATAAAAAAGATAAAAGATGATGAAAGATGACTGCTATGGGCCTTTGTAACTCAGATGTTCTTATGTTTTACAGCCTGATCACCAATCTCCCAATAAGCTTAGTTTTTTAACAGAAAAGTATTGTGACATGAAATGCACTTTAAAATGTCCACAGAACTCCCATGTAGGGGAGCCCCACGCGCAAGGAGTGCACCCCATAAGGAGAGCCACCCAGTGCGAAAGAAAGTGCAGCCTGCCCAGGAACGGTGCCCGCACACATGGAGAGCTGACGCAGCAAGTTGACGCAACAAAAAGAGACACAGATTCCTGTGCCGCTGACAACAACAGAAGCAGACAAAGAAGACGAATCAAATAGACACAGAGAATAGACAACAGGGGTGGTGGGGGGGAAGGGGAGAGAAATAAAGAAATAAAAAAATCTTAAAAAGAAAATATTCACAGAAGGCATGACATTCTTTCCTGCAATCTAAATTTATTGAGAGTACTTTATTCACCTTCTAGTGTTAAGATGATGCAACCTAAAACATACCATAAGCAATGAGTTATACTCTATCACACATGCATCACTGATTTTCAGTATTCATTGGTTAATAATAATTAAAGGCTGTATAATTGCATATCTATTCTGGAAAGTCCTATTTACATTCATGTAGTGTAGCAGAATTTAAGAAGTATAATTGTAAATGGATAGTACAGAACATTCATTACTGAATTATTTTATATTTCCAGTAAACTTGTTTAATCTTGTGTTTGTTCTTCTGAAGCTAGTCTCCATGGCAAAGTGAAGTTCAACTTCAGGTTCTCTGTGAGCCCCAGCTCATTATCTGTCATTCTTTAAAGAGATATACATTATTTGTCAACGTGTATTTCTGTAGGTGATTTTTTAAATGTCTGCTATGTACTCTCCAACTGAAGTGATAATTTGTTTCTGAGATATTTTGAATTCTCAATCTTATTTCCATGGTATTAGATTTTATATAGAGCCATGGTTCTCAAAGTGTGGTCCAGTGAAATTCCTGAAACCCTTTAGGAGGTCCACAAGATCAAAACTTTCTTGACAATGATACCAAGATCTTATTTACCTTTCTTCATTCTTACTCTCTTTTGAGTGTATTGTGGACTTTTGACATGACAACCGATGGAATGGGGAAGTGGGTAGGAGAATCTGGCTGTCTTCTATTGACAGATATTAAAGAGGTTAGCAAAAATGTGAACAAATGCCACCTTTTTGGCTAATTTTTAAAATATAGTTACTTCTCACAAAGATATGTAATATATGGCATGAAATTGGTTATTGTTTTCTCTGAATAAATTAGTAAATATTTTAAATGTTCTGTTTTAGTTTCCAATACAGTAAATATCAGCTGATAAAATCCACATAAACAAAGGCTATTTGGGGTTCTCAATAGCTTTTATGAATGAAAGGACTTGCTGAAACCAAAATGATGTGGATGAACTTCTGTCTGTTAAGAGCAGTATTTTTACTCCAAATCCTCATCTTATTCAGGCTTTCATTTAGAGGAGAAAAATATGGCCTTCATTGCCCTTGGATTCACAGTCTGGATGTTTAAAAGATTGCATAGATCACCAAGTGTGCCATTGTCAAAGTAGCGGGGGGGCCGGGGAGTGGGTGGGCTACAAATAAGAATTTGAAACTTGCTAGAAATTCACCACATTACACACAATTCACATTTTGTGTAATTTCCCCCTAACTCATTTTTTCAACGATAATGATTAAGTTTAGTTTATAAACCCTTTATGGAAGCCGGATGATCAAGTAGCAAACCCATAGTGCATGGAACATTACTGTGAAGTAAGTCTATAAGGTATTACTTTTTAGTATAGTTTCTAGCCCGAAAGAATTTACACCACAAACTTCTATAGCAGATACTTTTTTTTTTCTCCTGAAACTGTAGCTTGTCTTCTGAGGTAGTTTCAGAACAGCAAATATACCTAGCCTTTTCACAAATGTTTCATTGAGGAATATTTGAAACACTTTTATGTAATCATTATTTAAGGGGAAAAAAGTCCTAGAGGCTTTCCTGCTAGACTGGTCCCATCCACAAGCAATTACTCACAGGTTTTGAGTACTAGCAATACCCAAGGGCTTGTTGGAAGCAACATTTCTATTATTGCTAATGACGAAACTGTTTGTCTGGGGAGTATATCCATTTTCCTCTTTGTCATTTATAACTGATTACTTATGGTAGCTCTAAGTGGAGAGTATATTTTTATGACAGTTGTGTTTCAGAATGAGAACAGAAATCCTGAATTATTTGTTATTAAGTTTTGCCACTCTATAACTTGACCATTTTAAAGGCAACTGTGAAAGTAGAATGTATTTTTAAAAAAATCATTTAATTTCTCTGTCAAATAATTTTTACTTTATCTTTAAATTAATGCAGGGAAAATCTGGCAAAGCAGTTATTACTAGATCTTGAAAACTCAAAGCTATAATATGCTAGATATAAATGCACATGTGATGTGTATGTATATACTCATATTTACATACATACGTACATACAAATAGCATATCAAACTGTGATATTAACTCTTACGGTTAATACTCTGCTGGGGCTAGGACACCCATTTCAATATTGTGTCTGTTAAAAACCAACACCAAAACCTTGCAATACAGAAAGAAAGCCTGGGAGAAAAAATTGTAGATATTTGAATGTTATCCTAATTAATAATGTTGCTGGGTTTAGAAAATCAACTCTATTTCTCTGAGGACTTTGCTTTAAACCTTATTATTATTTTTGCATTCTTCTTTTATTATTATTATTATTTTTAAAGATATATACATCACACAAAATGTTAGCATTATTATTTTTGTATTAGTACTGGTAGTGAACTTGGAAACGAATAATGTTTAAGCACTTATCACCCAAGTCCAATTATATGTCTTTATGTCAAGCATAATCCCATTAGAACCCATAACAAAGTGAAACAACAAATAAAAGAAATATTTGTATAATTAAAGGTGTTTTTGTTTTCTTCCTAAGACAAATTTTGAGAAGAGTTAATTATGTTACCTAATTCAATAATGATTAAAGAAGATTAAAAACCACTCGATTTAAGAAAACAATTTCCAAAATCTAAAAAGTATTGGCATTCCATCAGCAATACTTGAAGGACCATATTCAGAGATACTTGCAACAATATTGAGGACTTGACATACTCGACTGCCCTAACCCATTGGGAGCCTCCAATTCTCTCGAGAGATACAATTCCCTCTGTTTGAGATCATCAGTCCTCCCCAGGATGTGGGTACAACTTCACTCTCACTGTATGAGTCTGCACCCAATGATATGATCCACTATGACAAAAGGAGCACTCACACGCTCCCTAGAAGCCTGCCCTGTGTCCAACACCCTCCCTTAAGCATATTAAATAGGTAATCTTCCTTATTATATTTTCTAAAGAGATTTCTCAACATCGTAGTTTCGAACTCATACCTGACAATTTCCTATGTTCAAATGTTCCTCCCACCCTTCCCCCAATTTCTAGGGTCATCTGACCCATCTTCCATCCCTAATCCCCCTCAAGCCTGCAAAGTCCCACCCAAAGGTATCCCTATGCCCCCATTTTATCCCTTCCCTGTCCAGATACTTACCTCCAGCTTATCATAGATTTTACAGCTTGCAACCTTCCTTTACCCCCCAACTTCCTTTAAACCTATCATCCAGTCTCTGGAGGGGTTGCATTTACGCATACCTCAGCAGGGTCCCAGAGACAGCCAAAGTAGATACAAGCCCAGGTACTGGCTCTCCTGAGGGCTACAGAGACCCACAGGTTCTATGGTTTTGGCAGATGGCTCTGGAGTTCAGTGCCATGTCAGTTGGCCCTACTTTGGAATTTGTGCTCTTGAGTGTGATGGAGCTGGACTCAGATATGACCTTTCTACACATGCCTCCTCTGTTATGTTTACCAGACCTGTGGTTGGCGCTGGGGTTGGTATACACTCAGAAGACCTGAATCTCTGGACTGTCCATGTGACAGCCATGCCCTGAGCCTCAACAGACTTGCAAATCTTACCCTCTGGTTTATTGGACTTACTCTGGCCAGCTAACAAGGGTTGAAGAAGGTCAACCACCACACTAGGAAACCAAGAGTGCCTACAACTGCAAGCAGGAGAATTGCATCCATCATCCATGTGGAATCTAAACTCCTCTTGATATAGAGGTGCAGTGGACATAACCATCCCAGGGTCCACAGGATGGAGGAATAGAGTATGGATTAGAGTGGACTTACTGATATTCTACTATGGAACAATAGTGATTAGTAATGGAAGAAATTGTAGTATTGATGCGGAGAAAGTGGCCACGTAGCTGCTGAGGGTAGGGAGAGGGAAAAAGAGATATGAGGTGGGGGCATTTTCAGGACTTGGAGTTGTCTTGGGTGGTACTGCAGGGACAAATGCTGGACATTGCATGTCCTGCCATGGCCCACTGGGTGGACTGGGGGAAAGTGTAAACTACAATGTAAACCATTATCCATGTGGTGCAGCAGTGCTCCAAAATGTATTCACCAAATGCAATAAATGTCCCATGATGATGAAAGAGGTTGTTGATGTGGGAGGATTGGGGTGGGTGGGGGATAAACGGGGACCTCATATTTTTTTGAATGTAACATTTAAAAGAAAATAAAGAAGAAGAAGAAAAAAGAAGTCATGTTGTTTCTGCTTGGCCCTCTTGGAATACTTTTCTCTCTTGGAATGTTCTCTCTTGGAACAGTCATCATGATGAAAAAACCCAAGCCATATGGAAAGGCCGAGTATAGTTGCTTCATTTGAAAGCCATTGCTGAACCCAACCTTTGAGCCTTCTCTAGATATCAGCCCCAGGGCCTTGACTAAGGTGAGCAAAGTGAGGTACATAGGGTACAAAATTCAAGGAGGCATTCACTTTGAGGTTGACATTTGCATGAGAGTAAGAGTGAGTGCTTCCTTAAATTTTGCACCCTAGGAACCTCACTTTCTTCATCTTAGTCTTCCAGCTATTTGGAATACCCCAGCCATTCAAGACTTCCCAGCTGACAATCCAAATATCATGGAGCAGAAATAAGCTATCCCCACTGTGCCTTGTCTGAATTCCAACCCATAGAAGCCATGTACATAATAAAATTGTGTTGTATTATGCCACTAAAATAGGAGTGGCTAATTGTGTAGCAATATAGGCATACTTTGGAGATATTGTGGACTCAGTTTCAGATGACTGCAATACAGTGAATAGTACAATAAAGCTAGCATCTATATATTTTTTGTTTTCTCAGTTATGATTACACTATACTGTAATCTATCAAGTGTGTGGTAGCATTATGTAAAAACAAACAAGCAAACAAGTTACATAATTAAAATGTGAGACAGGCACGAAGTGAGCACATTCTATTAGAAAACGCTGCTGAGCAAATGAGACTTAGCTCAGTGCAGGGTTGCCACAAGCCTTCAATTTGTAAAAAACACAGTACTGCAAAGTGCAATAAAGCAAAGCACAATAAAACGAGGTATGCCTGTAGATAACTAGAACAGAGAGCAAAGATTTTTTACTTGTATTGAACTTGTCCTGGTTTCTTAGATATTTTTATGCTCTCTCAGACTGGTCAATGTTTAAAACTGACTCTTTCCCTTATATCATTTTTAGAAGCTCCAGTTTGATCCTTTTTAGTGTCTACTCCTATGATTAGAGAAGAGGATGGAACATAATGGAGCTATCTTCAAAGAAATCTCCCCCATCAAATTTCCTCTTCCCCACTCCTATCTCTTGACGCTTTTCCTGAAGTGGGTGAAGGTCTTCTGATTGAAGGACACAAGTGTCAGGAAACAGGTTCTGAACATTTCCCTCATAAATTTTACTTTGGAGAGTCTGCTTATACTCACTTCAGTTTTCAAGTAATGGCAGTTTTGTTGAAACAGAGTTCCTTTTTAACATCCTACTAAATGGAATATAATATGCTAATTTTATTTAATTTACTTAATTTATTAATAACTTATAATTAGTTACCTTATAGAATCATTGAGTTGAAGGAATCATCTGAAAGGTTCAGTTATAATTGACTCAATTTAGGTTTTACCATAGTTATAAACGACAATTTGAAGACCTATAAAAGATTTGGTTTGCATTTCTTGCAGATATCAAGGTTTACTGTATACCTAGCATCAGGTTCAGTGGCAATATAATGAAAACCCTTTTCTCTCTTCTATTTATGATCTGGTCTGCCTGGTAGCATCATTCAAATTGGGAATGGGAAGGAAGTATCAGATAGGGGATTTATCAAAGTGCTCTGTGTCTTAGAGACAGGAGCATTCTTATTGTCATCTCTATTTCCAAATGCTTACAACTGGCCAGAGTGGTTTTAAGGTTTACCTCTAGTTTTTATTCCTGATGTAATCTATATACTAACCCTACTAGATTATTTAGTTTTGACTTTTTATCCTGAAAGAGTGACATATTTATCCCTTGTGCTCTTAACAATTCTTTGTATTCATAATTATATTAAGATTAGTTGCATATGAATCTATCCATCTAGTTAAATTATAAGGGTCTTGAGGGCAGGGGCTATCTTCCTTTCAAATTAAATTAAAAACTATTTCTGGACTGTCAAAAATACAAAATGTATCAGCTAACTTTAATAATTGCCATTGGAAAATATCTTTCTGTGATGAAATACAACTTTGCTTTTAATTCTCCTTTCTAGTATCACATTTTCTGAGGTTTGAATTGAATCTTGGATGATAAGAAGAAAATACAGATTTTTACATTAAAAGAAAAAGCACTACATATATGTTTAGTTACTTGCGGTCACCCCTCGGGCTGAAGTGTGGTTTGCTGGCCTGGCAGGGGAGCGGCCGCGGTAGGCCTAATTCCGCTGCCCCCATAATAGGGTGGCTGGTCGGACTCACCGCCACCCCCGAAGGAAGCTCGGCATGGGCGCAGAGTGCCCTCGGGTCTCCCCTTCTCGGCAGCCATGCTTCTGCGGCCGCCCCTCCTCCCAGATGGCGCCACCCGATGCCTGTGGGGCGGCACCCTTCTTCTTCCTTCTCCCTGCGCAGGCGCAGGGCAGAAAATTCCAGTCTGCCCTTTTCCCCTCCCCCGACAGCAGCAACAGCCAGGTGTGGGCGGAAAAATCCAGCCTGCCCTTTTCCCCTCCCCCAACAGCAGCAACAGCCAGGTGTGGGTGGAAAAATCCAGCCCGCCCTTTTCCCTTCCCCCGACAGCAACAGCCAGGCGTGGGCGGGAAACTCAAGTCTGCCCTCCACCCCAGCAACAGCAGCCACCAATCCCGAAACCCTGCCCCTTCCCCCAGCAACAGCGACAGCCAATCCCTAACCACCACCCCTCCCCCGCCCAGTACCACCCACTGACCTTTCGCCGGCAACCAATCAGAACAGGGCGTGGCTTCGACCAATCAGCCTTACCCAGCCCCTATAAAACTGTTGCCTCTCCCTCAGTAAAGTGGACTTGCGTGTTTACCTTGTCTCCGCGGTAGTTCTTCTGCCGTGCGCCCTCCAGTCCTGAGAGCCCCCGACAAGGGCCTGGCCTCCCTTGTCCCCAGTTCGTCGCCTGCTTCTCCGGGCGACCCCTTCGTCGCCGGCTTCTCCGGGCGACCCCTTCGTCGCCGGCTTCGCCGGGCGACCCCGTCAGCCGAACCGCGCAACCCCTTATGAGACCGATCCCTCGTCTGCTGCCGGACCGACCCCTCGTCCCAAGTGGGACCGACCCCTCGTCCCAAGCGGGACCGACCCCTCGTCCAGAGCTGGACCGACCCCTCGTCCGCAGCCAGACCCCACCTCTACCGACCGAGCAAGCCGCCGCAGTTGGCGCCCAACGTGGGGCAAGGCAACTCCACCACAGCCTCACTCCATAACCTGGCGGCCCCCCCTCCTTTCTTCTCACCGTGGGGCTTCTCTCGTGCAACATTGCTGCTACCTGAGCCTTGGCTACCTCATATGATCCACGGCGGCCTGGGAGAATCGCTGGATGGCTTTCTCCTTCCATGTCGGGGGCTTATACCGACCCGCTATGATTAAGAGGAGCCTTGGATTTCTCAGGAGCGCGCGCTTGCACGTCTGAAGTAATCCTACCATAGCCCTACGCTCTCCTCTCTTCTCACCCCTATCTTTTCGCTCTGCATTGCTGCTCCTGAACCTTGGTGACCTCATATGATCCACGGCGGTCTGGGAGAATCGCTGGATGGCTTTCTCCTTCCATGTCGGGAGCTTATACCGACCCGCTATGATTAAGAGGCGCCAATAAAACTCTCAGGAGCGCGTGCCTGAGCACCTCCACCCCTGCCTTCACCTCTGCCTCCTCCCCTCTGCGCTTGCTCCCCTTTGCCTTGCTCCACTGCTCGTCGTCCCGCCCTCCCCTCGTCGGGGCCTTCTCTTGGCCCGCGACCACCGTCGGAGCCCCACCGGCTCCGACCCCTCGTCTCACCGCGCACCTCGGCTCCCATCGCCGCGCTCTCAAGGATGCCGCTCAGCCAATCTGGGTCCCCGGGAGATACGTCAAACCCGCCACCTCAGCAGCAGATGTCCCGCAGGGCACGGCGCCAGATGCGAGTGATCCAGCACCAACTGAGCCAGCTCACCCTCCACCCCGAGAGGCAACCATCCAACCCTGAAGTCCGTTCACTGCTCGCACTCTACCGTCAGTGCAGACGCCGCAACCCTCGCCATGCTGCCGAGCCAATTAACATAGTCTCTCTCCTTCTCCTTATGCTCTCCCTCGCCACCTCTGGCCAAGCTAACCCCTCTCACCAGCCCCGCTAAACGGCCCGCAACCCGCTTTCCCCGGCCCGCAGCTTGCGGAGCTTCCTCCTGTCTCGACCTCACTCCTCTTCTCAGCCATCCAAAGCGTCCTTTCTCGTCCCCCGCCCCCCTCCTTTTTTCGCTTGAACCCCTACTGCGTTGCAGATTGGGCCGCCCCATGTTGGCCCGCCCCATTAACATCGGCCTCTCTCGCGCCCGTGAAGACTTTGGCCTTCTTATTGTCCTCGCCTACATCTCCACCACTCCCGACGCTGCCGCCACCACCATCGCTGGTGCCCTGACGCGACTTGTCCTCACCGCTGCGATCCTCCAGACCATCACACAGTCTGCCTCTACCACTCTTCGCCGCCAAGAAGAGATCAACTACCTGTAACGCGCTGTCATCCTGGACTTTTAACAAGCAGATGGACCTTATAGCCACCGAGATCAACAAGAATTGGACATTGGCCACCCTTGCTTGCAACAGCAAGATACTGCCCCCCAAATTGTACATTTGTATCCCCATCATACTCACCTCCCTCTTCAGCCCCGCTTCCCTCATTGCTTACTGCCTCTTGGGCCTCGGCTACTTGTTGCTGCTGCCATCCTGGCCCTTATTTGAAAAGAAGGGGGAAATGCGGTCACCCCTCAGGCTGAAGTGTGGTTTGCTGGCCTGGCAGGGGAGCGGCCGCGGTAGGCCTAATTCCGCTGCCCCCATAATAGGGTGGCTGGTCGGACTCACCGCCACCCCCGAAGGAAGCTCGGCATGGGCGCAGAGTGCCCTCGGGTCTCCCCTTCTCGGCAGCCATGCTTCTGCGGCCGCCCCTCCTCCCAGATGGCGCCACCCGATGCCTGTGGGGCGGCACCCTTCTTCTTCCTTCTCCCTGCGCAGGCGCAGGGCAGAAAATTCCAGTCTGCCCTTTTCCCCTCCCCCGACAGCAGCAACAGCCAGGTGTGGGCGGAAAAATCCAGCCTGCCCTTTTCCCCTCCCCCAACAGCAGCAACAGCCAGGTGTGGGTGGAAAAATCCAGCCCGCCCTTTTCCCTTCCCCCGACAGCAACAGCCAGGCGTGGGCGGGAAACTCAAGTCTGCCCTCCACCCCAGCAACAGCAGCCACCAATCCCGAAACCCTGCCCCTTCCCCCAGCAACAGCGACAGCCAATCCCTAACCACCACCCCTCCCCCGCCCAGTACCACCCACTGACCTTTCGCCGGCAACCAATCAGAACAGGGCGTGGCTTCGACCAATCAGCCTTACCCAGCCCCTATAAAACTGTTGCCTCTCCCTCAGTAAAGTGGACTTGCGTGTTTACCTTGTCTCCGCGGTAGTTCTTCTGCCGTGCGCCCTCCAGTCCTGAGAGCCCCCGACAAGGGCCTGGCCTCCCTTGTCCCCAGTTCGTCGCCTGCTTCTCCGGGCGACCCCTTCGTCGCCGGCTTCTCCGGGCGACCCCTTCGTCGCCGGCTTCGCCGGGCGACCCCGTCAGCCGAACCGCGCAACCCCTTATGAGACCGATCCCTCGTCTGCTGCCGGACCGACCCCTCGTCCCAAGTGGGACCGACCCCTCGTCCCAAGCGGGACCGACCCCTCGTCCAGAGCTGGACCGACCCCTCGTCCGCAGCCAGACCCCACCTCTACCGACCGAGCAAGCCGCCGCAGTTGGCGCCCAACGTGGGGCAAGGCAACTCCACCACAGCCTCACTCCATAACCTGGCGGCCCCCCCTCCTTTCTTCTCACCGTGGGGCTTCTCTCGTGCAACATTGCTGCTACCTGAGCCTTGGCTACCTCATATGATCCACGGCGGCCTGGGAGAATCGCTGGATGGCTTTCTCCTTCCATGTCGGGGGCTTATACCGACCCGCTATGATTAAGAGGAGCCTTGGATTTCTCAGGAGCGCGCGCTTGCACGTCTGAAGTAATCCTACCATAGCCCTACGCTCTCCTCTCTTCTCACCCCTATCTTTTCGCTCTGCATTGCTGCTCCTGAACCTTGGTGACCTCATATGATCCACGGCGGTCTGGGAGAATCGCTGGATGGCTTTCTCCTTCCATGTCGGGAGCTTATACCGACCCGCTATGATTAAGAGGCGCCAATAAAACTCTCAGGAGCGCGTGCCTGAGCACCTCCACCCCTGCCTTCACCTCTGCCTCCTCCCCTCTGCGCTTGCTCCCCTTTGCCTTGCTCCACTGCTCGTCGTCCCGCCCTCCCCTCGTCGGGGCCTTCTCTTGGCCCGCGACCACCGTCGGAGCCCCACCGGCTCCGACCCCTCGTCTCACCGCGCACCTCGGCTCCCATCGCCGCGCTCTCAAGGATGCCGCTCAGCCAATCTGGGTCCCCGGGAGATACGTCAAACCCGCCACCTCAGCAGCAGATGTCCCGCAGGGCACGGCGCCAGATGCGAGTGATCCAGCACCAACTGAGCCAGCTCACCCTCCACCCCGAGAGGCAACCATCCAACCCTGAAGTCCGTTCACTGCTCGCACTCTACCGTCAGTGCAGACGCCGCAACCCTCGCCATGCTGCCGAGCCAATTAACATAGTCTCTCTCCTTCTCCTTATGCTCTCCCTCGCCACCTCTGGCCAAGCTAACCCCTCTCACCAGCCCCGCTAAACGGCCCGCAACCCGCTTTCCCCGGCCCGCAGCTTGCGGAGCTTCCTCCTGTCTCGACCTCACTCCTCTTCTCAGCCATCCAAAGCGTCCTTTCTCGTCCCCCGCCCCCCTCCTTTTTTCGCTTGAACCCCTACTGCGTTGCAGATTGGGCCGCCCCATGTTGGCCCGCCCCATTAACATCGGCCTCTCTCGCGCCCGTGAAGACTTTGGCCTTCTTATTGTCCTCGCCTACATCTCCACCACTCCCGACGCTGCCGCCACCACCATCGCTGGTGCCCTGACGCGACTTGTCCTCACCGCTGCGATCCTCCAGACCATCACACAGTCTGCCTCTACCACTCTTCGCCGCCAAGAAGAGATCAACTACCTGTAACGCGCTGTCATCCTGGACTTTTAACAAGCAGATGGACCTTATAGCCACCGAGATCAACAAGAATTGGACATTGGCCACCCTTGCTTGCAACAGCAAGATACTGCCCCCCAAATTGTACATTTGTATCCCCATCATACTCACCTCCCTCTTCAGCCCCGCTTCCCTCATTGCTTACTGCCTCTTGGGCCTCGGCTACTTGTTGCTGCTGCCATCCTGGCCCTTATTTGAAAAGAAGGGGGAAATGCGGTCACCCCTCAGGCTGAAGTGTGGTTTGCTGGCCTGGCAGGGGAGCGGCCGCGGTAGGCCTAATTCCGCTGCCCCCATAATAGGGTGGCTGGTCGGACTCACCGCCACCCCCGAAGGAAGCTCGGCATGGGCGCAGAGTGCCCTCGGGTCTCCCCTTCTCGGCAGCCATGCTTCTGCGGCCGCCCCTCCTCCCAGATGGCGCCACCCGATGCCTGTGGGGCGGCACCCTTCTTCTTCCTTCTCCCTGCGCAGGCGCAGGGCAGAAAATTCCAGTCTGCCCTTTTCCCCTCCCCCGACAGCAGCAACAGCCAGGTGTGGGCGGAAAAATCCAGCCTGCCCTTTTCCCCTCCCCCAACAGCAGCAACAGCCAGGTGTGGGTGGAAAAATCCAGCCCGCCCTTTTCCCTTCCCCCGACAGCAACAGCCAGGCGTGGGCGGGAAACTCAAGTCTGCCCTCCACCCCAGCAACAGCAGCCACCAATCCCGAAACCCTGCCCCTTCCCCCAGCAACAGCGACAGCCAATCCCTAACCACCACCCCTCCCCCGCCCAGTACCACCCACTGACCTTTCGCCGGCAACCAATCAGAACAGGGCGTGGCTTCGACCAATCAGCCTTACCCAGCCCCTATAAAACTGTTGCCTCTCCCTCAGTAAAGTGGACTTGCGTGTTTACCTTGTCTCCGCGGTAGTTCTTCTGCCGTGCGCCCTCCAGTCCTGAGAGCCCCCGACAAGGGCCTGGCCTCCCTTGTCCCCAGTTCGTCGCCTGCTTCTCCGGGCGACCCCTTCGTCGCCGGCTTCTCCGGGCGACCCCTTCGTCGCCGGCTTCGCCGGGCGACCCCGTCAGCCGAACCGCGCAACCCCTTATGAGACCGATCCCTCGTCTGCTGCCGGACCGACCCCTCGTCCCAAGTGGGACCGACCCCTCGTCCCAAGCGGGACCGACCCCTCGTCCAGAGCTGGACCGACCCCTCGTCCGCAGCCAGACCCCACCTCTACCGACCGAGCAAGCCGCCGCAGTTGGCGCCCAACGTGGGGCAAGGCAACTCCACCACAGCCTCACTCCATAACCTGGCGGCCCCCCCTCCTTTCTTCTCACCGTGGGGCTTCTCTCGTGCAACATTGCTGCTACCTGAGCCTTGGCTACCTCATATGATCCACGGCGGCCTGGGAGAATCGCTGGATGGCTTTCTCCTTCCATGTCGGGGGCTTATACCGACCCGCTATGATTAAGAGGAGCCTTGGATTTCTCAGGAGCGCGCGCTTGCACGTCTGAAGTAATCCTACCATAGCCCTACGCTCTCCTCTCTTCTCACCCCTATCTTTTCGCTCTGCATTGCTGCTCCTGAACCTTGGTGACCTCATATGATCCACGGCGGTCTGGGAGAATCGCTGGATGGCTTTCTCCTTCCATGTCGGGAGCTTATACCGACCCGCTATGATTAAGAGGCGCCAATAAAACTCTCAGGAGCGCGTGCCTGAGCACCTCCACCCCTGCCTTCACCTCTGCCTCCTCCCCTCTGCGCTTGCTCCCCTTTGCCTTGCTCCACTGCTCGTCGTCCCGCCCTCCCCTCGTCGGGGCCTTCTCTTGGCCCGCGACCACCGTCGGAGCCCCACCGGCTCCGACCCCTCGTCTCACCGCGCACCTCGGCTCCCATCGCCGCGCTCTCAAGGATGCCGCTCAGCCAATCTGGGTCCCCGGGAGATACGTCAAACCCGCCACCTCAGCAGCAGATGTCCCGCAGGGCACGGCGCCAGATGCGAGTGATCCAGCACCAACTGAGCCAGCTCACCCTCCACCCCGAGAGGCAACCATCCAACCCTGAAGTCCGTTCACTGCTCGCACTCTACCGTCAGTGCAGACGCCGCAACCCTCGCCATGCTGCCGAGCCAATTAACATAGTCTCTCTCCTTCTCCTTATGCTCTCCCTCGCCACCTCTGGCCAAGCTAACCCCTCTCACCAGCCCCGCTAAACGGCCCGCAACCCGCTTTCCCCGGCCCGCAGCTTGCGGAGCTTCCTCCTGTCTCGACCTCACTCCTCTTCTCAGCCATCCAAAGCGTCCTTTCTCGTCCCCCGCCCCCCTCCTTTTTTCGCTTGAACCCCTACTGCGTTGCAGATTGGGCCGCCCCATGTTGGCCCGCCCCATTAACATCGGCCTCTCTCGCGCCCGTGAAGACTTTGGCCTTCTTATTGTCCTCGCCTACATCTCCACCACTCCCGACGCTGCCGCCACCACCATCGCTGGTGCCCTGACGCGACTTGTCCTCACCGCTGCGATCCTCCAGACCATCACACAGTCTGCCTCTACCACTCTTCGCCGCCAAGAAGAGATCAACTACCTGTAACGCGCTGTCATCCTGGACTTTTAACAAGCAGATGGACCTTATAGCCACCGAGATCAACAAGAATTGGACATTGGCCACCCTTGCTTGCAACAGCAAGATACTGCCCCCCAAATTGTACATTTGTATCCCCATCATACTCACCTCCCTCTTCAGCCCCGCTTCCCTCATTGCTTACTGCCTCTTGGGCCTCGGCTACTTGTTGCTGCTGCCATCCTGGCCCTTATTTGAAAAGAAGGGGGAAATGCGGTCACCCCTCAGGCTGAAGTGTGGTTTGCTGGCCTGGCAGGGGAGCGGCCGCGGTAGGCCTAATTCCGCTGCCCCCATAATAGGGTGGCTGGTCGGACTCACCGCCACCCCCGAAGGAAGCTCGGCATGGGCGCAGAGTGCCCTCGGGTCTCCCCTTCTCGGCAGCCATGCTTCTGCGGCCGCCCCTCCTCCCAGATGGCGCCACCCGATGCCTGTGGGGCGGCACCCTTCTTCTTCCTTCTCCCTGCGCAGGCGCAGGGCAGAAAATTCCAGTCTGCCCTTTTCCCCTCCCCCGACAGCAGCAACAGCCAGGTGTGGGCGGAAAAATCCAGCCTGCCCTTTTCCCCTCCCCCAACAGCAGCAACAGCCAGGTGTGGGTGGAAAAATCCAGCCCGCCCTTTTCCCTTCCCCCGACAGCAACAGCCAGGCGTGGGCGGGAAACTCAAGTCTGCCCTCCACCCCAGCAACAGCAGCCACCAATCCCGAAACCCTGCCCCTTCCCCCAGCAACAGCGACAGCCAATCCCTAACCACCACCCCTCCCCCGCCCAGTACCACCCACTGACCTTTCGCCGGCAACCAATCAGAACAGGGCGTGGCTTCGACCAATCAGCCTTACCCAGCCCCTATAAAACTGTTGCCTCTCCCTCAGTAAAGTGGACTTGCGTGTTTACCTTGTCTCCGCGGTAGTTCTTCTGCCGTGCGCCCTCCAGTCCTGAGAGCCCCCGACAAGGGCCTGGCCTCCCTTGTCCCCAGTTCGTCGCCTGCTTCTCCGGGCGACCCCTTCGTCGCCGGCTTCTCCGGGCGACCCCTTCGTCGCCGGCTTCGCCGGGCGACCCCGTCAGCCGAACCGCGCAACCCCTTATGAGACCGATCCCTCGTCTGCTGCCGGACCGACCCCTCGTCCCAAGTGGGACCGACCCCTCGTCCCAAGCGGGACCGACCCCTCGTCCAGAGCTGGACCGACCCCTCGTCCGCAGCCAGACCCCACCTCTACCGACCGAGCAAGCCGCCGCAGTTACTACATATCCTAACCCCTTAACCACTCTCCCCATCCAGGCAAAATTTTCATTCCTATTTCCTATGTTATGTGCAAAATTCCTTTACAATGCTTCTCAGGTTTCATTATAAATATTGGCCGCTTATTTTGTTTTCTATTAAATTTGGAGAACTCTGAGGATGGGAATCATATTTTATTATCTTAATACAATGTCATAGTAAGGTCTCAAAAAGTCTGTTGAATTGATAGATGGATGAAATTATAGATGAATTGATGACGGAATGGTTAAGTCCCCATACAGTATCTATTTTAATTAAATGTATAAAACCACAACATTTTAGTTAATATGTTGAAATTTCTTTCTGCTAAGTGTTAAACATGAAGAAAAGGATCTATTTAAGATGACAAGCATCTTCAAACATTTCTTCACACTATGAATAGCTTTAAAAATTCTGGAAACTAAATAGAAAAGCAATTAAGGAAAGAAAATTGACATGAATGTTGAATCATTGAAGAAATAATAGAAGAATTATTTTATGTGTATAGATGCTTAATATATAAATGTCAGGGCCAATAGCGTATCACTATTCTGCTCAACCTGGAGCACTTGTGATATTGAGAAGTACAAGACATTGAGAAAACAGGAGATAGGCAGATAAACTACTAATTTGTTGTTTCAGAGTGATGTCCTCAAATTAGCCAAATGTGAAACTGTAATTATGATTAGTACTGTTCACTTCATATTTGACAGAAATTATACATACTTTGGAAATGTCAATTCAAAAATATCCTTAATATTCTTTGCAATTCAACCCATAAAGCATTATATTTATCCAGAAATGTTATTATAAAAATAGGACTTATTTTGCTTTAAGTATATGCTGTCTATCAATATATTTCTTTAATTAGTCTGTTTTTCCTGAAGTAAGTCATAAACACACCATGATGAAAACTTACTCATCAATTAATGAATTTTGAAGACTTGTAGTAGTATTTTCTAGCATAAATAAATGAATATCTGTGCTTTTATAGCATTTATGCTAAAATTTCTAAATAACTTGATTACAAAATATTCTTGCTACCCTCTTCCTTTGTTCTTTGTTGGGGACTGTTTTTCTCTAGTTTGGAAAGTTAGAGTTCCTAAAGTAGATTATTTAGCAGTTCTTTAATCCTTAGAGGTTTAATACCATTTATTCTAAGTAATATGAATGTCAATGAAAAAATTAAAGAATTACAAAAAAATCAAACATGACATCTTGGATCTTGTGATGGTTTGGAGCTGTGTTTATCTAAGAATAACACTTTCTTAAACTTAATCCATTCCTGTAGTTGTGAACCCATTGTAAATAGTACCTTTTGCTGAGGTTATTTCAGGTAAAGCATGGCCCACCTCAATCAGGATGAGTCTTAATCTTATTACTGGAGTCCCTTTTGAACAGAGTGAAATTCATTCTGAGAGAGAGCACCACAGATGGAGCAGCCAGAAGAATATCAACAGAATCCATAAAAGAAGGGAGCAACCAGGAAATGCTGCCTTGTGCCTTGTGATGTGACAAGCTAAGGGCCAAGGATCACTGTCAGTCAGCCCCAGGTTACCACAGTCTTTGAGGAGAAAGCATCAATTTGCTGATGTGTTGATTTGGACTTTCTTTTAAAGTCTCAAAACCATGAGTAAAAAATTCACCATGTTTAAGCTGAACCATTGCATGTTATTTGCCTGAGCAGCCAAAGAAGCTAAAAAGGATTTTAGTACCAGGAGAGTGTGGTGCTGCTACTGGAAATACTGAAAATGTGGAAACAGCTTTAGAATTTGTAATGGGTTGAACCTGGAAGAATTGTGAGGTGCTTGACAGAAAAAGCCTACATTGCTTTGAACAGACTCTTGGTAATATGTATGCTAAAGGTACTTAGGAACTTGTGGGAGGTCGGGCAAGATGGCATCAGAGGAAGTGCACCTGCATCATCTCTCTTACTAAAATGGCTGAATGGGGGCAAAATCCTGCTTGAGTGAGTGTTTTTGGGAACCCACAAAGCAGGAGGCTTATGGACATCGATCTGGAGAGAGTGCGACAAAAAGAGTGATTGTTCAAGGTAAACCCATGGGTTTCTGACACTTGCACTTGAAGCTGTGAGGAGGCTAAACCCTTCCCTTAGGGCTGATAGTTGCAGCACTCCCTGAACACCACTGGTCACATGGTGGCATTCCCTGAATCCTGCATTCCCTAAAACCCACAATCCCTGAACCCATGTTCCCCAAACTCATGTTCCACGAACCCAGCACTCCCCGAACCCCAGCATTCCCCAATTCCACCAGTGTCAGACAAACTCTGAGAGTGGGAGGGTTCTGGTGAAGGGTGCAGAGAGACCCAAGGCATGTGGTTTCAATTGCTTGGTCCCCCTTTTTTGAGCTTTGAGGACATATCAGCTGGCTTGAGGAGAAATTAGGAAGAGGTGAGAGGTAAACCTGCTAAGGCAGCCCAAATTACCTAAATGCCCTGGGCTAGGGAAAATTGGTCTGGGAGAAGGTGGAGTCAGGCAATTAACTAGACCTGTGCAACACACCCAAGGGAGCGGGACAGTAGGAAGTGCTTGGTAGGCTTCCAATAACATGTTTAGGGTTCCCAGCAAGGTGTGGGTGCTCTCTCTCATTATTTTCTGCGGTGAGTTGATTCACCAGGGTCCCATATGAATCTCAGAGGGGAGCTCTCCCACAGGCCTCCTGCTGCCTTGGGAGAGAGAGAAGTGAGGAAGGGGGTAAAGGGGTAGGATAGGTTCCTAATCAGTTTATTCAATTGCAAAGAGGACTCTTTGCTAGAGGGCTTGTCTGGGTGTTTTTTTGTTTGTTTGTTTGTTTGTTTGTTTGTTTTCTTGTCTTTCCTTCCTCTTTATCCCCCCCACCCTTTTTTTTTTTTTACCTTTTTTCTTTTTTTCTGTTAGGTGCTGCTGGTGGTGTTTCTTGCTTGTTGTGCTTCCTTATCCTTGACTTCCTCTTTTCTGTGTGTACTGATGTTGGCTACCAACACCATCTCCTTTCATTTACATCTTTCTATCTTCCATCTTCTGTTGTTGCTCTTACATTCCACCTTTCTTTGTTTAGCCCCCAATTTTTCTGACTTTTTATTTCTAACACATCTACACTGTTTTCTATCTTTTATTCACTCTTTATGCTACTGTCCTTTCTTTTCTCTTTCCCTCCTGATTACACTGGCCTTTTAATTAATACTACATTCTTCTCCATATGCAGCTTACCATCTCATTGCAGGTACCCCACTTTTTTATTGTTATAACTCTGCACTGCAAACAGGAGTTTAATATTCATTCTCCTAGGTCTCACATGCTTCTTCTGCTAGCATTTACTATCAATACAGCTATTTATTTTTCCTTTTCTTACCTCTTTTGCTTTCCCTGGCCTTAATCTTTTTCCTTCAAGGGAAATTAGACAACAACAAAGAAATAGAATAAAAAGAACAGTGTCAAAGAGAAGACTTAACACACACACACACAAACACAAACAGCACCTAAAAAAAATTCCAAGGCTAGACAGAGAAGTTACTCAACTGAACAAACCCATCAAGATAAATGATGACCAGACAACAATAAAAAATTGCAAACTATACCAATAGCAGGATGATATGACCCAATTCAATGAACAAACTAAAAACCAGGAAGAGGAGCAGAACATTGAACATCTAATCAAAGCTCTCCAAACAAATATCATGGGTCAACTTAATGAAATGAAGGAAGAGATAAAGGATATTAATAAAACACTTGGAGAGCATACAAAAGAAATTGTAGATTGGTTTTCGGCAAGATGGTGGCTGCGTGAGCTTGCCTGGTAGTGTCTCTGCAGGGGGCGGCTGGGCAGCGTTGAAGGCTCTTTGGGACCGCGCTGTTTCGGGGATTTTTGCTGGTTGGAAGGTGTCTGGACGTCAATTCGGTGGGAAGGTAACAGAGAGGATACATCTATAATATATAAACGGAGGTCCCAGCTGGGCTCGGGAAGTTCCCTCCTGGGGTGGGCGGAGCCGCGGTAGCGGGTGCTCCTGAAGCTCCGGAGCCGCGGCGGCCAGGGTTTTTGTTTCTTTTTTTTCCTTTTACTAGAGGCTTTGCGGTGCTGAGAAATTCGCGGATACTGGGCTGGCTGGTGAGGGATTGTTGGGATAAGACTCCTTTGCAGATTGATTTGGGGAGACAGACGGTGTTTTCTTGTGAAGCGGGGGACGTTTTTGGTCACGGGACAGGGGGGGAAGCGCTTCCGCCAGGAGCCCCATCCCCACAGCTCCGGCTGCCGATCTGCAACGGAATTGGATTTTGGACAATAAGCGGACACAATTGGGAGACTGTTGTAGGGTGCAGTGAGAGAGGAGGACACGTCTGGAAGCTGATTGGGGGATATTTTGCGAAGTTTGGGATTTCGGATCTTAGAGTCTGTTTTCGCCGTTTCCAGCTGAAGCCCACCCCACCCGGCGGGGCTTGGGATCTGGGTCATTGAACTGGCCGTGGTGTAGAGGCGCCCTCAAGTGGCCGTTGCGAGGGAGCACAGGGAGGGAGCTGTCTAAAGGCCGATACCCCGAGGAGTTAGGTGAATTTCAGGGATCAGAAATTCAATATAAAATTGGCGGATCTGGCTTCCCCCACAGGGCTGGCACCCAGCTACGGGGATCCCTGAGGGCTGTGTTGCACTGCGGGGCTCCTAAGCTTTCTGTGGACCAGATTTGAGCTTGCCAGGTCTGGGTCCCCTGAACTCTGGCGGTCCACACCCCAGACTCATACCTCTTGAGTCTTCAGTGTCTCAGACTTTCCACCCCTGAATCCATCACGCTCTGGGGTCTACCTGGGGTCCTTGAGTGCCCTGGACCTTAACGTTTGCGTTTTATCTTTATTGGTTCATATTGTTTTGTTTTTATTTTCACTTTATCTTATTTTTTACTCTTTTTGACGCCCTGATTGCTAATATTGCATTATCCCCTAGTCTTTTCTCCTAGCGTCTCCCCCAAAGTCCTTTTTTTTTTTTTTTATACAGATATTTAGGGGTTTTTTTGGTTGTTGTTTTAGATAGTGTTGCAATTGTGACACGTGTATACCTGTATCTCTCTCCCCCGTATCTGTTCCCCACCGTTTGCCTATCCTCTTTTTCTTTCTTCCTTTCTTCTTGTCTTTCTTTTTTTCTTTATTATAATTAGTGGTTTTTTTTTTCGGTTCTCTCTTTCCCTCTTGTCCCTCATTTTCCACTTATTTTATTTTAATTCAAGTACACAATACGTGCTACAGGGAACACCTCACATTTGCTGGGTTTTCCCATCCTCCACTGCCTCATTTCTGTGTGAACTGATTTAGGCTACCTACAATATCCCTCTTCCCCTGCATCTTGATAACCACTATCATCTACTGTCTCTCCTATATTCCACCCCCCACCTCCCATTCTTTGATCCACAAAGTGTCTAACTCTTAATTTCTAATACCTTTGTTCTGTTTTCTGTCTGTTATCCACTCTTGAAACTATTACCTTTCTTTTCTTTTTCCTTCTCTCATGAAAACAATAGCTTTGTAGTTCATACCATATTCCGCCTATATTCAGTCATCTACTTCATAAAAGATACTCTACCTACAGCTATAACTCTATACAATCTACATGAATCTAACCTCCATCCTCCCAGATCTCATATTCTTGCTTTGTTAACATACATTACCAATACCACTTTACACTTTACCCTTGCTGACACAATTGCCTTTCCCCAACACTAATACTTTCTTCTAAAGTGAACTTAACCAACAACAAGTAACTTGAGTAAGAAGAAAAAAGTGACAAAGAGAAGATATAACACCTATGCAAAAATAACAACTAATTAACCTCCAAAAGCAGACAAAGAAGCTAAGGAACTGATTAAATTCGTCAAAATAAAGAGATGACCAGAAAGCAACAAAAATCTACAAACCAAACCAATAATCAGGAAAACATGACTGAATCCAATCAACAAACCAATAATCACGAAGGGGAGCAAAACTTGGCACAAGCAATGAAAGAACTCAGAACATTTATCACCGACAAATTTGATGCAGTAATGAAAGAGGTTAACAACATGAAGACATCACTTGGAGGGGAAATTGCAGACATACGCAAAAACATAACAGATATGATGGGAATGAACACCACAGTTCAAGAAATCAAAAATACACTTGCAGCAAATATCAGCAGACTAGAAGAGACAGAGCAGAGAATTAGTGATGTGGAAGACAGTACCTCAGAAATCAAACAGATAGTAGAAGGGGTCAATAAGAAGATAGAAAAAATCCAATTAGGATTTAGGGACCTGAATGACAATGCAAAACGCTCAAACATACGTATTATAGGAATTCCAGAAGGTGAAGAGAAGGGAAAGGGGTCAGAAGGAGTGTTGCAGGAAATAATGGCTGAAAACTTCCCAAATCTACTGAAAGAGACAGATGTACATATCCAAGAAGCACAGCACACTCCACAAGTCATAAACCCCAACAGGCCCACCCCAAGACATATACTTATCAAATTATCCAAGGCTCAAGACAAAGAGAAAATCCTAAAAGCAGCAAGAGAAAAGAAAACCATCACATACAAGGGAAGCTCAATTAGATTAAGTGCTGATTTCTCTTCTGAAACCATGGAGGCAAGAAGACAGTGGTATGATATAGTCAAGGTACTAAAGGAAAAATACTTCCAACCAAGAATACTTTATCCAGCTAAACTAGCATTCAAACATGATGGAGAGTTCAAAATATTCACAGACAAACAGAAACTGAAAGAGTATACCAACAAGAAACCTCCCCTTCAAGAAATTCTAAAGGGAGTTCTGCAGGAAGAAAGGAAAAAACAGGAAAGGCAAAGTTGGAGGAGAGTATAAGACCAACAACAACAACAAAAAAGACCAAAAAAATATACAAACAAAATATGACAAACACAAATCCAATCAAAATATGGCTAACACAAATAATTCCTTGATAGTAATAACACTGAATGTCAACGGATTAAACTCACCTATCAAAAGATTCAGACTGGGACTTTGGATAAGGAAATATAACCCATCCATATGCTGTCTACAAGAGACACATCTTAGACCCAGAGACGCATGGAGATTGAAAGTGAATGGCTGGAAAACAATCATACAAGCTAACAATAACCAAAAAAAGGCAGGAGTAGCTATATTAATATCAGACAAAATAGACTTTAAATGTGAAACAATTGTGAGAGACAAAGAAGGATACTACATTTTAGTGAAAGGGAAAATCTGTCAAGAAGATCGAACAATCATAAATATCTATGTCCCTAACAAGGGTGCCTCTAAATACGTCAGGCAAACGCTGGAAAAACTAAGTGAAAGAATAGATACATCTACAATTATAGTGGGGGATTTTAATACACCACTATCAACTCTGGACAGAACATCTCAAAAGAGAATCACCAAAGAAACAAAACATCTGAATAGTATATTAGAGGAGCTGGATCTAATAGACATATATAGATCGCTACACCCAAACACAGCAGGATATACATTTTTCTCAAGCGCACATGGATCATTCTCCAAGATAGATCATATGCTAGGCCACAAAGAAAGGCTGAACGAATTCAGAAAGATTGAAATCATACAAAACATTATCTCTGACCACAGTGGAGTCAAGCTGGAGATTTGCAAGGGACAGAAGCCCAGATTTCACACCACGATTTGGAAATTAAACAGCACACTCTTAGAAAAACAGTGGGTCAAAGAGGAAATCTCAAAAGAAATCAATGACTACCTTGAAACAAATGATAATGATAACACAACATACCAAAATTTATGGGATGCAGCAAAAGCAGTACTGAGAGGGAAGTTTATAGCCATAAATTCATATATCAAAAAAGAAGAAAGAGCAAAAATCGAAGAACTAACTGCACATTTGAAGGAATTAGAAAAACAACAACAAAGTAACCCAACAGGAAGAAGAAG
Source organism: Dasypus novemcinctus (assembly GCF_030445035.2). Classification (NCBI taxonomy): domain Eukaryota; kingdom Metazoa; phylum Chordata; class Mammalia; order Cingulata; family Dasypodidae; genus Dasypus; species Dasypus novemcinctus. The sequence goes on along the minus strand of NC_080673.1, from coordinate 150,059,233 downwards.
GAAGGAAATAACAAAGATAAGAGCAGAACTAAATGAAATAGAAAATAAGAAAGCACTTGAACAGATAAACAAGACCAAGAGCTGGTTTTTTGAGAAGATTAACAAAATTGACAAACCTTTAGCAACACTAACAAAGAAAAAAAGAGAGAAGATGCAAATACACAAAATAAGAAATGAGAAAGGCAATAGCACCACTGACCCAACAGAAATAAAGACTATCATAAGAGGATATTTTGAAAAACTATATTCCAACAAAAATGACAATCTAGAGGAAATGGACAAATTCCTAGAAACACATAAGCAGCCCATATTGACGAAAGAAGAAATTGATGATCTTAACAAACCAATCACAAGCAGAGAGATAGAATCAGTTATCAAAAATCTCCCAACTAAGAAGAGCCCAGGGCCAGATGGCTTCACAGGTGAATTCTACAAAACATTCCGGAAAGAACTGACACCAATCCTGCTGAAACTATTCCAAAACATCGAAACGGAAAGAACATTACCCAACTCCTTCTATGATGCCAACATTACCCTAGTACCAAAGCCAAACAAAGACATCACAAGAAAGGAAAATTACAGACCAATTTCTCTAATGAACCTAGACGCAAAAATACTTAACAAAATACTTGCTAATCGTATTCAACAATACATTAAACATATTATACACCACGACCAAGTGGGATTCATCCCAGGTATGCAAGGATGGTTCAACATAAGAAAATCAATCAACGTAATACACCATATAAACAGATTGAAGGAAAAAAATCACATGATTATATCTATTGATGCAGAAAAAGCATTTGACAAAATACAGCACCCTTTCTTGATAAAAACACTCCAAAAGATTGGAATACAAGGGAATTTTTTGAACATGATAAAGAGTATATATGAAAAACCTAAAGCCAATATTGTTTACAATGGAGAAATCCTAGACTCCTTCCCTCTAAACTCAGGAACAAGACAAGGATGCCCACTGTCTCCGCTCCTATTTAACATTGTCTTAGAAGTACTTGCACGAGCACTGAGGCAAGAACCAGAAATAAAAGGCATTCAAATTGGAAAGGAAGAAGTCAAAATTTCATTATTTGCAGATGACATGATCCTATACATAGAAAACCCTGAGAGATCTACAACGAAGATTCTAGAACTCATAAATGAGTTTAGTAAAGTCGCAGGTTATAAGATCAATGCGCAAAAATCAGTAGGATTTCTGTACACCAATAATGAGCAAGATCAGGAGGAAATCAAGAAACAAATACCATTCACAATAGTAAATAAAAAAATCAAATACTTAGGAATAAATTTAACTAAAGAGGTAAAGAACTTATACAACGAGAACTATACAAGATTGTTCAAGGAAATCAAAGAAGACCTAAATAAATGGAAGACTATTCCTTGTTCATGGATAGGAAGACTGAACATTATTAACATGTCTATCCTACCAAAACTGATCTACACATTCAATGCAATCCCAATAAAAATCAACACAGCATTCTTTAAGGAATTAGAAAAACTAACTATGAAATTTATTTGGAAAGGAAAGAGACCCCGAATAGCCAAAGACATACTGAAAAAGAAAAACGAAATTGGAGGAATCACACTACCTGACTTCAAAACATACTATAAAGCTACGGTGGTGAAAACAGCATGGTATTGGCATAAGGAAAGACACATAGACCAATGGAATCGAATTGAAAGCTCTGATATAGAACCTCACATATATAGCCACATAATATTTGATAAAGCCACCAAACCCTCTCAATTGGGAGACAGTGGCCTATTCAACAAATGGTGTCTGGAGAACTGGATAGCCATATGTAGAAAAATGAAAGAGGATTACCATCTCACACTTTATACAAAGATCAACTCAAGATGGATCAAAGACCTAAATATAAGAGCCAAGACCATAAAAACCTTAGAAAGCAGTGTAGGGAAACATCTACAAGACCTTGTAATAGGAAATGGATTTATGAATATCTCACCAAAAGCACGAGCAGCAAAAGAACTAATAGATAAATGGGACTTCCTCAAAATTAAAGCCTTCTGCACCTCAAAGGAGTTTGTCAAGAAAGTAAAAAGGGAGCCCACACAGTGGGAGAAAATATTTGGCAATCATATATCTGATAAGAAACTTATAACTTGCATATATAAAGAACTCCTATATCTTGAAAATAAAAAGATAAACAACCCATTTAAAAAATGGGAAAAAGACTTAAACAGACACTTCTCCAAAGAAGAAATACAAATGGCAAGAAAGCACATGAAAAAATGTTCCAAATCTCTAGCTATCAGGGAAATGCCAATCAAAACTACAATGAGATACCATCTTACACCCATAAGATTGGCAGGTATGAAAAAAAACAGAAGAATACAAGTGCTGGAGAGGATGTGAAGGAAGGGGAACACTCATCCACTGCTGGTGGGAATGCAGAAGGATCCAACCATTTTGGAGGACAGTATGGCAGTTTCTCAAAAAACTAGCCATAGATTTGCCATATGACCCAGCAATACCACTGCTGGGTATATACCCAGCAGAACTGAAAACAAGGACACAAACCGATATATGTACACCAATGTTCATAGCAGCATTGTTCACTATTGCCAAAAGTTGGAATCAACCCAAATGCCCATCAACAGATGAGTGGATCAATAAAATGTGGTATATACACACAATGGAATACTACTCGGCTGTAAGAACAAACACACTACAAACACATGTGATAACATGGATGAATCTTGAGAACCTTATGTTGAGTGAAGCAACCCAGACATTGAAGGACAAATACTACATGACCTCAATGATATGAAATAAACAAGCTGCCCTAGATAGCAAGAGACTGAACGATAGGCTTACAGGAAATCGGAGGGTGGAGGAAGGATATGAGCCGATGTCTGCAGGGGTGGAACTTAAGACGAGATGGTGGTAAGTATGAACACAAAGAAGAGATAAAATGGGGGCAAGGGGTTGCCTTTGTTTGGGGCTTTACGGGTTTGAGGGTGGCTGGGGAGGGACGGTTGGGTAATGTTGCCCAAAAGTGGGGGGAGGGAGGGGTAGCATACGAACACCGGAGAGGGTTAGGAGGTGGTGGAGAGTAAAATGCCGAGAAAATAATATCAAAATATAATAAAGAGGGTTACCTGTTTAGAATGCTCGGAGGGGAGGGTCTGATGCAGGACGGGCTCCTGGGGAATGTCTAAATGCTCATTCTGCCAGAGTGGGTGACACCATGGGGTAGAATCCCAAGTAGTGAGAGTGGGGGTGGACCCACATCCTGGGGAGGACTAATGCCACCAAATAGAGGGAACTCTATCCCTCGAGAGAAAGGGTGGCTCCCAGGGCATTGGGGCAGATGAGCAAGTTAGGCCCTAAACACTATTCCATCTATCTCTGGAAGTGGCCCCTCAGGAAACGGAGGTTGGCTGTCACTGTGGGCACCAAGGTGGAAGGGAAAATGGACGTTAAATGTGTGGAACCAAAGTAAATGGGGGGCAAGGGAGGAGTTTCTTGAGAGTACACAAGGATGGATATAAAACATGTAATATTACACCATAATATATAGGAGACGACAGACTGATAATGTAAACCATAATGTAAAACATAGGAGAACTAAAAATGTAAAGAACTGTGTATCCTAAAGTATGCACCATAATGTAAGCACAGATATTACCATGTTAGAAAGCTAATATCTCAGACTCTGTACATCACCTTAAGTAAATATGATGTGAATAGGGTGTAAGAGTATCGCTGTGGAAGGAAAAAGGTGTTGTGGTGGATGTATGGGAGTGCTGTATATTATATATATGCATTGCTGTGGTCTAGGACTCCTACGAAGAAATGGTGAATAATTAGGGGGGGGGGGGGAAAAAAAGGATAGGATGTGGAATTTTTTCAAGCCAACATTCTTTATCTAAGTTCTTTATCTAACTTTATCCAAGTTCTTTATCTATCCTTTAAACCCATCGCTATATGCCATTCCCTAGTAAGGGACCATGACATTATATTGGGCTTCAAATTTCGGGGAGTTCTGGATCACAGAGTGTTTCAACAATGGCAATGGAGGGATACTGGTATGGGATACCAATGACAGGTGATATATAGCTGACAGAACATATGTCCAGGGTGCATGGTAATGATTGGATATACTCATAGTGGCAACAATTAAAAACCCAGCAGGGGGGGTACTGGGTTCCTGGCCAGTGGTGCTCTGTCGTGGTCCCTAGGGGAGCAGCGATAGTCTCCCAGGTACAGCGGCGGGGACCGGGAGGGAGTGAGGATTCAACAGTGAGCCCCTGATGCTAATGACTATGCTTCTGAGCTGATAAACCTAAAATAAGAACAAGGCCTAGAGCAACATTGTGCCTGGGAATTTCCTCCTGTCAGCCTTCATGTTACTCAAATGTGGCCAGTCTCGAAGCCAAACTCAGCATGTAAATGCAATGCCTTCCCTCCAGCGTGGGACATGACACCTGGGGATGAGCCTCCCTGGCAACGAGGGACCACTATCAAATACCAACTGATGATGCAACTGGAAAAGGACCTTATATGGAAGGTTCAATGCGGATCAGCAGAATATCCATGTCTACATAAAATAACATGACTTTAAAATGCTGTTTGACCTAAAGTAAGGGGGAAATGGAAAGGAGAAATGAGTTTATATGGCCACGAGTTTCTAAAAAAGAGTCTGGAGGCTGGCAGAAGGATTGCCCTCATGCACAACTGAGCAGAGTCAGAGAGACAGATAAAGCAGATACAACCCCCAGATATTGGTTCCTATGAAGGCTAAAGAGACCCATGAGAGTTATGGTCATGGCCGATGGGGTTTACTACCAGGGCAGATGGCCCCTCTCTGGAAATGGTGTTTATGTGTGATGAATCTGGACTCAGATGGGATCTCCCTTCATAAGACTTTCATACTAATCTGCTGGAGGTGCAGTTAACGTTGGGGTTTAAGATATAGTTAGGGGATTTGAATCTCTGGACTGATAATGTGAAAGCCAGGTCCTGAGCCTCAACAGACTCCAGCACCTACAATCTGATTTATTGGACTTACCACACTCAGCTAAGATGGAGTTGAAGAAGGACAATCACCACACCATGGAGCCTAGAGTGATTACAACTGAAAATGGGAGGATGGCAGCCAGCATCCATGTGGAATCTGAGCCTCCTCTTGACATAGAGGTGCAATGGACACAACCAATCCAATGTCCACATAGAAGAGGTGGCATTGGATTGGGAAAAGTGGACATGGTGGACGATGGGTATGGGGAAGGGCAGGAAGAGATGAGAGGTGGGGGCGTATTTGGGACGTGGAGCTGCCCTGGATGGCGCCTCGGGGGTGATCACCGGACATCGTGGATCCTCACAGGGCCCACTGGATGGAATGGAGGAGAGTATGGGCCATGATGTGGACCATTGTCTATGAGGTGCAGAGGTGCCCAAAGATGTACTTACCAAATCCAATGGATGTGTCATGATGATGGGAACGAGTGTTGTTGGGGGGGGAGGGGGGGGGTGGGGGGGTGGGGTTGAATGGGACCTCACATATATATTTTTAATGTAATATTATTACAAAGTCAATAAAAAAAAACTGAAAAAAAAAAAGAAATTGTAAACATACACAAAAAAGATAATGGATATGATGGTGATGAATGGCACAATCTAAGAAAAAAAATACACTCTCTGCAAATAACAGCAGATTTGAAGAGGCAGAGGAAAGAATTACTGATATGAAAGACAATACATTTGAAATCAAACAGATAGTAGAATTGATAGATAAAAAGATGGAAAAAATCCAGCAGGGACTTAGGAATTGAATGATAACATAAAATGCATACACATATGCATTATAGGCATTCCAGAAGGAGAAGAGAAGGGAAAGGGGACAGAAGGAGTGTTGGAGGAAATAATGACTGAAAAGTTCCCGAACCTATTGAGGGAGATGGATGTACATGTCCAGGATGTGCAACACACCCCAAACAGCTTAAATTCCAACAGGTCTACCACAAGACATATAATTGTCAAATATCCAATGCTCAAGATAAAGAGAAAACACTGGAGGCAACAGGAAAAAAGAGAACCATCACATACAAGGGAAGCTCAATAAGATTAAGTGCTGATTTCTCATCTGAAACCATCAAGGCAAGAAGGCAGTCATATAGCATAATCAAGGTACAAAAAGAAAAAAAATTTGAGCCAAGAATACTCTATACAGCAAGGCTGGCATTCAAAATGATGGAGAGTTCAGAATATTCACAAACAGAAATTAAGAGAGTATGACAAAAAGAAACCTGCCCTTCAAGAATACTAAAGGGAGTTATGCAGTAGGAAAGAAAAAAAAAAAAAGAAAGAAAAAAACAGGAGAGAAAGAGTTGTAGGAAAGTGTAAGAATAACTAAAAAGTCAAAAAGAGAAATAAAAACAACATATGATATACACAAATCCCCCCAAAATATGGCAAATGTAAGTAATTCCTTGGGAGTAAAAACACTAAATGTTAATGGATTACTCACCAGTCAGGAGACACAGACTGACAGAATGGATAAGGAAATATGACCCATCTGTATGCTGTCTACAAGAAACCCACCTTAGACCCAGGGATTTAAGGAGGTTGAAAGTGAACAACTGGACAATAATCTTAGAAGCAAACAATAATTTTTAAAAAAAAGGGCATGAATAGCTATACTAACATTGGACAAAATAGACTTAAAATGTAAAATTATTGTAAGAGACAAAGATGGACACTATGTATTGGTAAAAGGGGTAATCTTTCAAGAAGAAAGAACAATCATAAACATTTATGCACCTAACCAGGGCACTTCTAAATACATGAGGCAAACACTGGGAAAACTAAGTGGAATAATAGATGCCTCTACAAATATAGTGGGAGACTTTAATAGACCATTATCACCATTCTCAACAGAGAAAAAAAAAAAAATCCAACAAAACAAATCAAAACAAAACAAAGACTTTGAACAATATATTAGAGGATCTGGACCTAACAGACATATACAGAACATTGCACACAAATGCAACAGGATATACATTCATCTCAAGTGCACATGGATCATTCTCCAAGATAGATTAAGTGCTAGGCCACAGAGAAAGTCTCAATGAATTCAGAAAGATTGAAATCATACAAATTAATTTCTCTGAACATGGTGAAATGAAGATGTAAATCTGCAAGGGCCAGAGAACCAGATTAGGCACAAAGATATGGAAGTTAGACAAAGAGTGGGTCAAGGAGTGTAGCAGTTTGATATGGTTATGAATTCCAAAAATAGATATTGGATTATGCTTGTAATCTGGTCTATACCTGGGCATGATTGAGTTATGATTAGAGTGTTGAGTCTTCAGCCTTTGGTGGGTAGGGACTCACAGATAAAAGGCATGGCAAAGAACAGATTTGAGGGTTTCTGATGTCAGAGTTTTGCTGTTGGAGTTTGACGCTGAAGACTTAAGCTGGAGCCTTGGGAAGTAAACTCCCAGAGGAAAGAGAAGTCAGCCCCAGGAAGAAAGGAACCTTGAACCCAGAGAAAAGCAAGCCCCTGGAATGTAGGAACCCAGGAAGCCTGAACCCTTGCAGACTTCAGCAGCCATCTTGCTCCAAATAGACTTTGGTGAGGGAAGTAACTTATGCTTTATGGCCTGGTATCTGTAAGCTCCTATCCCAAATAAATACCCTTTATAAAAACCAACCAATTTCTGGTATTTTGCATTAGCACCCCTTTGGCTGACTAATAGAAGAAGGAAATCTCAAGAGAAATCAGTAACTACCTTGAAATCAATGGAAATGACAACAAAACAAATCAAAACTTATGGGTGCAGCAAAAGCTGCACTGAGAGGGAAATTGCTAGCCATAAATTCATACATCAAAAAAGAAGAAAGCGTTAAAATCAAAGATCTAACTGCACACTTGGAGGAATTAGTAAAAAAAAGAAAAAGAAAAATAACCATAAAGGCAGAACAAAAAAAGAAATAACAAAGATCAGAACAGAACTAAATGAAATAGAAAATAAGAAAGCACTAGAAAAACAAAACCAATAGCTGGTTCTTTGAGAAGATCAATGAAATTGACAAACCCTTAGCTAGACTAACAAAGAACAAAAGAGAGAAGATGTGAACATGCAAAATAAGAAATGAGAAAGGGAATATCACCACTGTCCTCACAGAAATAACAACTATCATAAGAGGATACTTTGAAAATCTATATGCCAACAAGAAGAACAATTTACAGGAAATGGACAAATTCCTAGAAAAAGATAAGCAGCCTACATTGATAAAAAAAGAAATTGATCTCAGCAAACAAATCACAAGTAAAGAGATAGAATTAATCATTAAAATCCTCCCAAGTAAGAAGGACTCCAGCTAGATGGCTTCATAGGTGAATTATTCCAAACATTCCAGAAAGAACTAACACCAATTTTGTTTAAAATCTTTAAAAAAATTGAAATAGAAGGAACATTGCCTAACTCATTCTATGATGACAATATTTCCCTAACACCAGGGCCAAACAAAGACAACACATGGAAGGAAAATTACTGACCTATTTCTCTAATGAAACTATATGCTAAAATCCTCAACAAAATTCTTTCTAATCATATTCAACAATATATCAAATGAAATATATATCATGACCAAGTGGGTTTCATCCCTGGTATGCAAGGATGGTTCAACTTAAGAAAATCAATCAATATAATACACCACATAAGCAGATAGAAGGAAAAAAATCACATGATCATATCTATAGATGCAGAAAAAACATTTGAGAAATACAGCACACTTTCCTGACAAAAATACTGCAAAAGATAGGAATAGAAGGAAACTTTCTGAACATAATAAAGGGTATATATGAAAAACCCACAGCTAACATCATTTACAATTGTGAAATCCTAAATTCTTTCCCTTTATGATCAGTAAGAAGACAAGGATGCCCACTATCACCCCTCCTATTTAACATTATGTTAGAAGTACTTGCTTGAGCACTGAGGCAAGAACCAGATACAAAAGGCATCCAAGCTGGAAAGGAAGAAGTCAAAATTTCACTATTTGCAGACAACATGATTCTATACAACAAAGCTTCTATAACTTGTAAATGAGTTCAGTAAAGTCTCAGGTCATAAGATCAATGTGCGAAAATCAGTAGAACTTCTTTATACCAATAATGAGCAGTTTGAGGAAGAAATCAAGAAAAAAATAACATTTACAATTACAAATACCTAGGAATAAATTTAACTGAAGATGCAAAAGACTTATACACAGAAAACTACACAACACTGTTAAAGGAAATCAAAGAAAATTTAAATAAATGGAAGAATATTTCCTGTTCATAAATAGGAAGACTAAATATCATCAAGATGTCTATCCTACCCAAACTGATCTATAGATTTAATGTAATCCCAATAAAAATCAACACAGCACTTTTTAATGAACTGGAAAAATTAATATGAAATTTATTTGGAAAGGAAAGAGATCCTAAATAGCCAAAGACATATTGAAAAAGAAAGTGAAATCAAAGGAATCACACTACCTGACTTTAAGACATACTACAAAGGTGTAGTGGTTAAAATGGCATGCTATCAGCACAAGGATAGACATACTGACCAATGAAACTGCATTGAGATTTTGGATATAGATCCTCTCATATACAGTCATCTTTTATTCCATGAGACCACCAAGCACACTCAATGGGAGTGGGGGGTAGTGGGGTATATGTGACATCTTATATTTTTTAATGTAACATTTTGTGTGATCTATGTATCTTTAAAAAAAGATAATAAAAAGTAAAAACAATACATAGTAATACCAAAAAAAGTATATAGTCTAAAATGTAAACCATAATGTAACCAAAAATTTGTAAAAGTGTACACTCTAAAATATAAACCATTATGTAAACCATGATGGAACCATGGTTGGTAGCTATGTTTCAATATCTGTACATCAGCTGTGGTAAATATAACATCCACATGTAAAAAGATCACTGTTGGGGAAGGAGATAAATGGTTTGATGTTGGGTATACGTGGCTTTACTGTAATCTAAAATTTTTTTGAAGACATAAAATAAAATTTGAAAGGAAGTTGTAGACACTGAGAAAGGAAAGGAAGAGATTGCCTTGCCACTCTACATAGAGGGCAACACTTATTACAGTGATGAAAGGCAATATCAAAAACAAAGATTTATGTTATTTTTCATTTTTTAATACCCCAATTTATTTTTTACTTTATTTTAGTTTTTCTAAATTATTATGTATTCTATTTCTAATCTTTAAACCCATCATTACTATTTCATTTTCCTATTAACTGAATTTATCAATATATTATGCCTCATTTTTGAAGAAGTTTCAGATCACAAAGCAGTTCAACTATGGCAGGGTAGGAGCTCTGATGTGGGGTATGGTGTGTCTTTGATGGGTGTGAGGGAGTTCTCCAGGGTATATAAATATGTTTGGATATTAGTTGTGTATTGTCATAGTAGATAGAGTTACATATGACAACTGGGGAAGTGCTGAGTTCCCATCCAGGGGACATGTGTCACATTCCCCAGTGGAACAGCAACAATTCCCCAAGTGCATGGGCGAAGACCAGTGAAGAGGGATGGTCCAATGATGGGCCCTTGATACTGATGACTATGCTTATGAGCCTGTGTGCTTAAAATTTCAACCAGGCCTAGAGCTGCAGGGTGCCTAAGAGTTACCTCCTGAGAGCCTCCATGTTGTTCAAATGTGGCCACTCTCTAAGACAAGCTCAGCATGTAAATGTATCACATTTCCCTCAGCATGGGACATGACTCCCAGGGATGAGCCTCCCTGGTGCTGAGGAATTACTACCAATCACCAGCTGGTGATGCAACTAGAAAAAGAACTTGAATAAAAAGGGGAAATGGTAAAGACTAATGAGTTTATATGGCTAAGGGACTTCAAAATGAGTTTGGAGGTTTTCAGAGGGGTTGTGCTTACACATCTCTCAGCAGGATCTCAGAGACAGCCAAAATAGACTCAACCCCAGGCAGTGGTGCTTCTGAAGGCTACAGAGACACCCAGGTCCTATGGTCATGGTAGATGGCTCTGGAGTTCAGTGCCTTGACAGTGGGCCCTACTTTGGAATTTGTGCTCCTGAGTGTGATGGAGCTGGACTCAGATGTGACTTCTCTACACATGCCTCTTCTGTCACTTTTACCAAAACTTTGGTTGGTGCTGGGGTTGGTGTATCCTCAGGAGACTTGAATCTCTGGACTGTCCATATGGCAGCTGGGCCCTGAGCCTCAGCAGAGTTGCAAAACCTACTCTCCAGTTCTTTGAACTTACTCAGGTCAGCTAATAGGGAGATGAGGATGGTCAACCACCACACCAGGGAACTGAGAGTGTCTACAACTGCAAGCAAGAGAATCCCATCCATCAGCCATGTGGGATCTAAGCCCCTTCTCGATTTAGAGGTGGAGTGGACATCACCATCCCAGAGTTTTCAGGATGGAGGAATAACATATGGATTAGAGTGGACTTACTGGTATTCTACTATAGAACTATTGTGACTCTAGTAATGGAAGAAGTTGAATCATTGATGTGGAGACAGTGGCCATGGGAGTTGCTGAGGGCAGGGAGAAGAAAGAAGAGATGTGATGTGGGGGCATTTTTAGGACTTGGAGTTGGCTGAATGATATTGCAGGTACAGACACAGGACATTATATATCCTGCCATAACCTACTGAATGGACTGGGGGAGAGTATAAACTACAGTGTAAACTATAATCCATGATGTTTAGCAGTGCTCCAATATGTATTAATCAAATATAATGAATGTGCCACACTGATGAAAGAGGTTGTTGATGTGGGAGGAGTGGAGGGGGGCGTATATGGGAACCCCTTATATTTTTTAATGTAATATTTTGAGTGATCTATGTATCTTTAAAAAAAAAGATAATAAAAAATAAAGGTATTTAAGATGAGGCCTTTGAAGGAAATGATGACTGTGATAATAGAAAGTGAAGAAAATGTAATACTTGTTTCAAAATGGCAGGGAACTTGATGAAAATGAGATCTGATGTTAGACAGAAGAAAGAGCTTGAGAGTGAGGAAACTGGATGTTTAGCAGTGATTTCCAAGTTAAAGGTGGAAAATGCAGCTTGGTGTCTCCTTGCAGCTTTTAGTGAACTAAGACAGGAATAGGATAAGGTGAGAAATGAACACCTGGGCATAAAGAAACCAGAAATAGAGGGTTGGATCCATGTGAACTCTATGCAAAGCCAACAAGTTAATTGAGAAATGTGTATAAATGGAACCACTGAAAACCTTACTGAAGGGAACAGAGAAAGGACACATTGATGGAAGAATGGTTTCAAGGGGTAGGCCCCACATTTCATGGAATGTCTATCTCCCACCCCAGTGCTTGAGGTGGGTAGGGATTATTCTCCATTGTTCATGGAGAGTCTGGTCACAATCCCATTGTTCAGAAAGGGTGGGGCATATACCCCGGGGTTTGCAGAGAACCTGGGCCCGAGTCCAATGCTTGGAGAGGATGGAGCCTCCCCCTTTGTTGGGGAAGAGTATGGCTGCTGTGTAATCACTTGTAAGTGTGGAACTGCTGCTCCATCAGGCCTGGAGGACAAAACATTGATCTATAGATGACTCAGACTTGAAATCTAATGGCATTTGCCCTGCTGGATTTCAGAATGTTGGGACCCATGGTCTCTATTTTTCTTCCAATTTCTCACTTCTGGAATGGAAATGTTTTTGCTATGCCTGTACATCCATTTTATATTATAAGCAGAATAACTTGTTCTTTAGTTTTCACAGATCCACAGACACAAGGGAATTGTGCTCCAGGACAGACCATGCCCATTTTGAGGAAACTTTGTACTTAGTACTGTTTCTAAAATGATGTAAGCCTTCTGGGATTGTTGTGGAATTTAAGAGAAGTTCAATTATTTGAGTATAGAGAGGCCAGGACTCAGGAATGATTTTGAGAAGGAAAAATGGTTTATTGACGGCCGGCCGGACTCGGGAGCTTTCAGTTTGAATCCCGAGCCCTGAACAAGATTTTCAAACGTCTTTTATACAGAGAGGAAAGGCCAAATGGTCCCTTTGTTTCAGATCTCAATAGGCTTCAATTAGCATATATCTTCCACATCTTAGGTAAGCTTTTAGCAGGGACTCCAGACATTCTAGATAAGCCTTTAGCGTATTTGGTTTTTGCATTTCCCCTAAATACTTAAAGTTTATAGCCCTTGCATTGTTAAACATTTCCTGGGACTGGAGCCGCTGCCAGTCCCTAAGGGCAGGACTGCAGCCTCTTACCGTTCCACACCCACAAGTCAAACAACTTAGTTATCTCTGAAGAGACAAAGAGCCTTCCACCCATAGCCCACATCAGGATGTTATGATATTTTGTATGTGGGAAGAATATGGTTTTTGGGGGTCAAGAGGGTGGAGTGTGATTGTTTGAAGTTATATGTACCCCAGAAAAATATGACCTTAAACTTAGTCCTTTCCTGTGGGTTTAAACCCATTGTAAGTAGGACTTTTTTTACAAGGTCACTTCAGATAAGGTCTGACCCACCTCAACCAGGATGGGTCTTAATCCTATTACTGGAGTCCTTTTTGAGCAGAATGAAATTCATTCAGAGAGAGAGAAAGCCACAGATGGAGTAGCCAGAAGCTGAACATCAACAGAACCCTGAAAGGAAGGGAGAAACTGGGAGATGGCACTGAGTGCCTTGCCATGTGAAAAATTAAGGAACAAGGATTGCAGGCAGCCAGTCCCAGAATGCAACAGTCTTTGGGGAGAAAGCATCACTTGGATGATGCCTTGATTTGGAGTATTTTAAGCCTCAAAACTGTGAGCAAATAAATTCTCCTTTTTTAAGCTGAACCAATGCATGGTATTTGCTCGAACAGGCAAAAGGAAACTGAAATAGGTATCAAATGGTTACTGAGTAAAAAAAAAAAATCAGCAATGACAAAAAAACCCCACACACATTGAAGGTAAAATTCTTTGATTAGCATACTGGAGAAATTTCAATAAAAGACACTTTATAAGGACCAAGGTAAATGATAATTGACATAATTAAACAAAGCAGAAACCCTTATGTTGAATTTTAAATGGAAACTCATACTACACCAATCCATGAAGTGCTTTGCTGATTTGCATACCATTTCCTTGTGATTGGAACTACATCAGGAGCATTGAAAATACAATTCATTTTCTCTAAAAAAAATGAAAAGAGATCTTGTAGTGTTTCAGGCATAACCATGTAGGTGATTGTTAGCTTGGTCAAGAAAGTGAAATGTAAAGTCAAAGATTGAGGTTGGCATAATTAAAAGTGGGAGGGAAGAAAATAGAGTTCTTTGCAGAAACTGCTAACACTTCTACAGTGCTTTTCTTTGTCAAAATACTATACAAAAACTAACTCTTTGATCCTTACCCTTTTCTTAACAAGTAATTATTATTTTCCTTTTAAAGAGTTGAGAGGAGCTAAAGAATAGGTGTTAAGCTATTTTGCAAGACTTTTTAAGCAGTCATTGTAAACAACAAAACTATATTTCAGGTATTTGGAATTTCTAGTATCAGACTCAAGTAGTTTCTCTTAAAAAGTCTGTATGAAAACAAAACAAAACAATCTATTTTCTTTATGAAAGGGAAGAAGTTTTTCTCAAATTGTCTCAAGCTCAACTTTTTATGTCTTTATTTTGAGAAAGGGTGCTGTAAAAATGTTTGGTACAAATGTACTGAAGAAATAATGATGTTTAGTTGTTTGTAAGGAGCAGCAGATAAATTATAGCTGAACTTGAAAACAAATCATAAACTTTAAGGCTGGCTAAGGATAAAGTTGTGAAAGTTGTAAATTGCCTTCCTAAGTCCCAACTTCCATCCCTTTCTTTAGTACTCCTCTCCCTACTACGGGTCAATATCTCCACCCTAGTGGATCCTGACCTGACCTTTAGTTCTGCTTAGGTACTTCTTGCTTTCCAGGAGTTCTTAACCACTTTTGTCTCACAGATCCCTTTGCCAGTCAGGTGAAAACCACGGATCCTTTACTAAGTCCGCGCTACTATGTATTATTTAATAAACATATCATATACACATCAACACATCCCCATAAGAATAATGTTTTTTTTGAATTTCAATTAAAGCTCACAGACCCCTTGTTAAGAACCCCTGCATAGTAATGGATAAGAGCTTGGGTCAGGAGGCAGATAAATCAAAGTCAGAAGACTGCATCTTACAAGCAGAGAGACCAACCTTGCCAAGTCCCTTAACCTCTCCAAGCCTCAGTTGGTTCTTCTGTTAATTGAGGGTAGTATTCGCATTTACCTCGAATTGTTCTAAGCAAATTGAGATCATACATGTGACTTAGCAAATGCCTGACAATTTTTAAGTACTAAGTACATTCTAGTTATTTTGTTTCTTCTCTCTCGCATTCTTTTCCTTTTCTTTTTGGTCCTGTTGCTGTCTTCTCAGACTTGTACAACTTGCTCTATTAAATAACTTTTATAAAGCTGTTAATGAAGATTTACTGGCAAATACCCAAAGGGTAACTTCTTTTAAAAAGAGATTTTATAGTTGACAATGACTTAACCTATAAGTCTTTTTTGAATCTCAAAGGAAAAATTTGGTTTAATTATAATATTTAATTTGTAACACATGCAAAGTCTCTCTCATTTACTTGTTTTTTTAGTATATTTCTGAGGCAGGCTAGTTTAGGGCTTGGGAGGACTACTGGAAGAAAAACATGGCAGTGAAACATACGGCCATGGAGCCCACTTGGAACCTGCCTGAGGGAAAGAACCTCCACCAGAAGTCTGCTGGAAGAATTCCATGAGAACCCCCATTTAGAATGGGATTTCATCTGGGATCAAGGAAAACCCTGGATATTCTCAAGGGCCCTTATCATTGCCCCTGCTCCCTGGGGGGGGGGGAGGGAGAATTGGTGGGTGGAGTAATCAATCAAAACAGCAAACCTCTCCCCCTGAATATTAGCAAGCGGGAGGAATACTCAATGGTTTAAAAAGCAAGCACAGACGTTAAAGCGACCCTTTTCTCCTTTTCCTGCTTGTATAAGCCCACAAGTATACTGGGACCCATAATCTGTTACTTTCTCCCATTTCTATTCTTTTCCCTCATTTCCTTAATAAACTATTGGTCTAACTAAACTGGCATGTTCTTAAATTCTTTTATGTAACATAGTCAATTTTTCCATTTCATGTCCATTTCCCATACCCTTATAGAAACTGTTCTAATGTACTTTATGTGCATCTTTCTACTTGTGTTCTTACAGATTTTGTGTTTATTTTATTTGCATAAATTTTAATTTATGTAATTGGAATAATATGCAACAGATCTCAATCTTTTTCATATCTTTCTCACTTTGCAGAATGTGTTTAAGATTCAGTCAAGTTATTGTGTGATTCAAGTTGCATAGTACTTAAAGGTGGTATCAATCCAAAATTTTTTAAAAAGTTTGTCAGTAAAGAACTATAAAGGTTGAGGAGAGTAAACTTATACCTTCACAGTCTTTCAAAGTGGAACACAAAGTTCTAAATTCAAGTTTCATATTTCTATGAAATTATTTCATTTATCATTTAAAAAGAAATCATTAATTCTCACAGTTAGCTGTGGTCATGGCGGGATGGCTCTGAAGTTCAGTGCCTTGCCAGTGGGCCCTATTTTGGAATTTATGTTCCTGAGTGTGATGGAATTGGACTCAGATGTGACCTCTCTGCACATGCCTCTTCTGTCACTTTTACCAAAACTTTGGTTGGTGCTGGGGTTGGTGTATCCTCAGGAGACTTGAATCTCTGGACTGTCCATATGGCAGCTGGGCCCTGAGCCTCAGCAGAGTTGCAAAACTACTCTCCAGTTCTTTGAACTTACTCAGGTCAGCTAATAAGGTGATGAGGATGGTCAACCACCACACCAGGGAAACGAGAGTGTCTACAACTGCAAGCAGGAGAATCCCATCCATCAGCCATGTGAGATCTAAGCCCCCTCTCGATTTAGAGGTGGAGTGGACATCACCATCCCAGGGTTCTCAGGATGGAGGAATAACATATGGATTAGAGTGGATTTAGTGGTATTCTACTATAGAACTATTGTGACTCTAGTAATGGAAGAAGTTGTATCATTGATATGGAGACAGTGGACATGGAAATTGCTGAGGGAAGGGAGAAGGAAGAAGAGATGTGATGTGGGGGCATTTTTAGGACTTGGAGTTGGCTGAATGATATTGCAGGTACAGATACAGGACATTATATATCCTGCCATTGTTGTAGAATTTGAGAGAGGTTCAATTATTTGCATATAGAGAGGCCAGAACTCAGGAATGATTTTAAGAAGGAAAAATGGTTTACTGATGGCCAGCCAGATTTGGGAGCTTTTTGTTTCAATCCCGAGCCCCGAACAAGACTTTTGAGTTTCTTTTATACAGAGAGGAAAGGTTAAATGGTCCCTTTGTTTCAGTTCTCAATAGGCTTGAGTTAGCATATATATCTTCCACATCTTAGGTAAGCTTTTAGCATGGACTTCATACAGTCTAGATAAGCTTTTAGCATATTTGGTTTGCATTTCCCCTGAATACTTAAAGTTTATAGACCTTGCATTGTTAAACTGTTTCCTGGGACTGGAGTCGTTGCCATGGTCACCAAGGGCAGGACTACATCCTCTTACCATCTCACACACAGAAGTCAGACAGCTTAGGTCATCTCTGAGGAGACAAAGAGCCTCCCACCCATAGCCCACATCACCATAACCTACTGAATGGACTGGGAAAGAGTGTAAACTATAGTGTAAACTATAATCCATGCTGTGTAGCAGTGCTCCAAAATGTATTCATCAAATATAATGAAAGTGCCACGCTGTTGAAAGAGGTTGTTGATATGGGAAGGAGTGGGGGGAGTGAGTGGGGTACATGGGAACCTCATATTTTTTTAATGTAACATTTTGAGTGATCTTTGTGTCTTTAAAAAAAAAGAATAAAAAAAGAAGTCATGTGGATTTTGGATTCCATTTCACAATATATCCTATTGTATACTATAAAAATAACACTTTGTATTAGAATTAAAATTATTTAATTTTATTTTCACTAAATTAATGAAAGGACACTCTGGGAGGATGACCATGTTTTTCCTGTGATTTTCCATACTCCCTGCACACAGTCATGCATCCCACGTTTGAGAAGCTTGGTCTTAATCTAAAATAAGCAGATTCTAAAAGTGGGATTTCAGGCAGAAATTTTGCTATATACCAGCTTATTAGGAAAGGCAGCCCTGGTAAATATACTTAGCACTGATAAATTGAGGCATTTCATTTCCACAGTAAACTGTTGAAACTATTGGCTTCTTCTACAACTCAACCATAATAATATAGGATAATTAAACTTATTCTTAAAGAAACACTCTGAAAGATTTCTGTGAGGTAACTATAGAGTGGCACCAAGGGGTGTCTTATTGAGGAGTGTGTTTAACCTTCTCTCCATTTCCGTTAACAATTCCAAAGCTATCCAAAATAAACATAATCTAAGTAATAATTTCAGATGTCACCCTTCCAATCTGATGAATTCCTGGAACTATCTCCTTGACATTCTAGAACCACCACTGCATTTTTGCTTTTATACCTTTGCAAATGGTGTTTCAAGCCTTCCCATCTTTTCCTGTTCATTCTTTGTGGCTCAAGTCAAGGCCTAGCCCATTGTGCTTTCTTGGCTTCCATTCTTCATTCTGTTTCTATGAACACCTTTGCCACTTAAAATCTCTCTAATTTAGCCTTTTTTACTTATTTTTGTGGGATGGGATCATATCCTATATATTTTTTCTGAATCTCCCATGGCAGCTAGCACAAGAGTGGACCTGCAGTAAGTACTCAATAAATGCTTATTGTTTGATTGAATTGTGTTACCTATGAACACTTGCTTGGTTTTCAATTGTATTGTGCTAAGCCTTTCCACTGAAAGTATCGATTGCAAACCAACAGCATAAGCATCCCTGGAAACTTGCTAGAAATTCAGAATCTGGATTCTAACCCAGATCACTTAGTCAGAACCTCCATTTTAAAAAGATCCCTCAGGCCATCCATATGCACATTAAATTTGAGACATCCATAGTATTCTTTCAAGCCCTAAGTGTGAGTAGATTAAAAAATTCTATAACTACTCAAAGGTCAAAATCATTAAATGTTATCTAAAGCTTGAAAATTTTGAAATAGCAAGATGAAAGTTCAGAATATCTTTTTAAAACTTGATATTTAGATTACATCTTGTCTGTGGGCCAAATCTGGACCACATACTGCTTTTATATGGCCCATGAGTGAAGAATGGTTTTTACATCCCCCGCCACCCCCCACCAGATGGCTCCCTCCTTTGTTGGCACTCGTCTGCTATTGACTTCGTTTTTTCTTTAGAAGGCACCAGGGAACCAAACTGGGACATCCCATGTGGGAGGTGGGTACCCAAATGCTTGAGCCACATCCATTCCCATTTCTAAATGATTGAAAAATCAAGAGAAGAATAGTATTTCATGACAAGTGAACATTAAATGAAATAAAATTTCTGTGTCCTTTGTCCTTAAAGTTTTATTGGAACACAGTCATACCAGTTTGTTTTGGCTCTTGTGCTACAACAGTAGAGTCATTGTGACAGAGACTATATGAGCCACAAAGCCTGAAATATTTACTATTGACCCTTGATAGTCACTAAGGGTCACAAGATGAGGGTCATTTTGCTGACTCCTACTCTAGATTCCTGGAGCTTATGTGTATGGAAAGAATTCCAGATATATTCCAAATAAACTTGTAGGAAAGCAACCATAAACTTTATATAGTTGATGGCCTTTTCGTTCTGTCTATCCAACTTAAGAAGAGGCACATAGCTACATTATAAAATTACCTACTGTGAAAAAATTATTTTGAAATGTTGTGGGATAATCATTTTGTGGGATAAATGCTTTCTTTAAGAGCCAGTCACAGGAAGTAAGAGAAGAAATAAAGTTCTTGAAAATGCCCAGTATGTCATTGTCATTTGGAACTCAATAAGCTATTACACTTTTGTCAGGTCCAATCTCTAAGGAGGTGAATGAAAAAATATATCTTGGGCAATCTGACCCCTATCAACATCATGCATCGTGGTTACCCTGACATTTGAGGAAGAGCAATTCTGCTCTGTCAACTTGGAAATTCTAAGTTGCTGATAAAGGTCACTCACTCCTTCACCTTTAGCAACTATCAGATTGAAATTAAAGTGAGGAGCTATGGAGATGGTGTCTACATCTTCTGTCAAATTTGCCTAATCCTCGTTTAGTTGTACTGCTAATTCAGCATGTTCACAGGACTCCTGACACTATGAGAAATGTCACCCTAAGACTTTAAAGGACTTAAAGGATACAGGGCCTCTTCATTTGAGTTAATCCCTCCCTAATGCGTCTTGGGGCTTTGAGAGTATGTGTGCCTTTCTTAGCTACCTGCAGGAATGCTGTACATCTTTGTATTTCAGGAATGCAGAATGGCAATCAAGTTGCTTGACTGAAAAAAACATAAGACAGAAGAAATTCAAAGGCTGCCAGAAATACTGAAGCTGTTATGTGCCTCACACATATGAGTTATTAGGGCAAATGTAAGTGATACAGTAAGAATAAAATATAATGTAAAAGGTAGTAGGTTACTATTTTAGTTTGCTAAAATTAATTTTTTTTTTTTTGGTAATCAAAAGGCTGCAAAATGCAAAATACTAGAAATGGGATGGCTTTTATAAAGGGAATTTTTTAGGGAAGAGCTTACATTTCTAAGGTTGTGAAAATGTTCAAATCAAGGCACCATCAGAGAAGCTGTCTCACCAAAGGTTGGTGGCTGGCTGTCCTGGACTTTGTCTCATGGCAAGGCAATAGGGCGGCCAGTCTCTGACTTCTCCTCCAGGACTCACTTTCTCCCCGAGCTCAGCTGTGGTAATCAGTCATATGGCTCTTCTTTCCCTGGGCCTCTTCTCTTCAGTTTTGGGCTGCTCTGCTGATTCCAGTCTCCTCCCTTTCTCTTAGACTCTTGAAGTTTCTATCTTTCTGTGGCTGCAGGTGATCCTGGACTCCTCTCACTTGGCAGGGTAAAAATGGCAGCTTTCTTTCTCTGTGCCTCATTTACGTAGGATTCCAGTAAAGGATTAAGACCTACCCTGGGTCCTATAATCTAATCAGAATCCCTTGGCTGAAGTGATCTAATCAAAAGTGATCTAATTAAAAGTCCTTTAACTGAATCTAAGCAAAAGGCTCTATATACTATAGGTTTACATGCACAGGAATTACTTAGCTTAAGAACATAATTATCTGTGGGCCACAAAAACTCAAACCAATTCAGTTACCAAGGGTTTGCACCCTTAAAGTTAGCAGACATAATCCCATCAGAAAGAAATAATCATTGAGTTTTAGCACCTGCTTAAAATATTCATTTGAAAAGCTATATTGTTTAGTTAACAACTTGCTGGATGACAATCAGAATAATGGGGGTTATTCTTTGTATAGCTTTGTAAAATACTTTGCATGTTACTTCATTTCTTGGTAATCCAGATTTCATGCTTTACAAAATAGACTTTGAATGGCTGGCTTTTTAGAACAAAATTTCTATAATGATAGACAATAATCAGCAATTTTTGGGGGTACTTTAGATGAAAGAATAGCTATGTAATTAGCCATGTAAACAAAAACACAAATAAAAAATTAAAAATGGAAACCCACAACTACTTTACTTTACTTTTCTCCTGTTCAAATTTTGGGAAAGATTAGAGTGTGTAAAGGAGGAAGCAGTGGTGAATGTAATATCAAGTTAAAGTGCATTGGAAAATGTAATTCAGATTTCCCTAGACTTCACCAACCTGCAACTAAATATGGACTCATAAAAATGACAATAATAACCAAAATGTTATTTCTTGCTACAAACTTTGATATAGGAGCTCCAGGCAAAGGAAAATCTTCAGCCTGATAGTCCTGTACTCCTCCTGCCAAGCCCTGCTGCTTTCCTACTAGACCCCAGGATCCCAGAGGGCTGTGTCAGGCACCATGAAAGAAGCACTAGAGACCTCATAGTGCTGAAATTGTGCAGGGTCCATGGTGAAATGATAGAAAATTGTCTCTTTTCTCTTTATTAGTCTGCTTTGAAGATTCCAAAAATGGCTTTTACTTTTAGACTTTTAAATCTTTAGACTAGAACTCAGATATATCTTCATGGGGCCCATCCACAGACAGATTTTGATTGATAGTTACCATAATATATTTAGAATCAACATTCCCATACCTGGCTTTGTTTCCATGCCAATTTATTGTGTATTTATCTTTGTCCTCTCAGAATAATTGAACCCCTTGAGTTCTTCAGCCCCCATGCAAATTGACATCTTGACAGACCTCCTTAAAAAAGCTGAAATGCCTATCTGAGAATTTCATACAGACTCATTACAGACCCAGCAATGATGTTACTCAGTTTCCATGCAAACATGCTATGCAAGACCACCATTTTGTTCCGCTAGTCATGCCCAGACATACCTGATCCCCAGCAGAGGACACAACTCAAGCTCAAACCAGGTGGTTTGTATGGGCCTGAGGAGTCCCGCTGGGCTTATTTGCTCACCATTCTCAGATGTCAGGATCAGTGTTTCCTCCATCATTCTATGAAAGTTAAGACTCACCAAATAGTATTTTAAATTGAGACAAACAGTAGGTAATTCTACTAGAAATAGTGGTAGGGAAGGTTCTATCAGTCACTGAGTACCAACTCTGCATCAGGCACTGTGCTATGTGTTACCTAGTTTAATGCTCACAGATGTCTCATGAATGTCTACAATTTACATTATTAAACCTACAGACAAAAAAGTTTTTTGTGACTCAGATTTAATTTAATTTATACCATTAGAAAATGGAAGGGGTCGCTAACCTAGGTCAATCATACTGCAGAGCCCATTATTTTTTTCACATTAATATATTGAAGATATTTGGATATCCTTTCTATTTATTTTAAAAAAATCCTCTAGATTCTTCTGTATATTTGGATCCCCTTTACTTATTTTCCCCAATTCATTACTCTAAACTATACACTCATCTTTATATTGTACCAGAAACCTCTTACAATTGTCTTTTCCAGAAGAGTTGTTTTAGTACACTCACACAATAGAGAAGGAGCCACTATTAAACAAATAAGTTTAAACAATGTTATCATTCTCAACACCTGTAGCTGACAAAAATTAACTACTCATATAATTGCAAGGGTAAGCCTGGGCAACTGCCATTTTTGTCAGTGGTAGATGCCTCGGTTCAGTGGTAAATTGATTCCAGTTGTCTTACAGCATTCAAGCATCTACCACACTCAACCAGGAGGCCATCGACCACTTTATCCAAATGAGAAGTAAGGGCAAAGTTAATGCCAAAAGAAAACAAGATATGCAATTTGGTTCATTGTTCTTTAAGTCCATGGACCAGTAGGAACTTGTCATAAATATGTTCCTGACAGAGCTCTGCCTGGAACTTCAATTATAAAGACAATGGGCACATCACAAGCACAACTGCTTTGTACATTCCTGTATTGCTCATTATGTTGTAACATAAGAAAATAAGTAATTAGCGTCTTTTTGTGTTAAGTGCTTTAGATGCAATTTGGCCTTTGCATTTGAAATGTAATTGTTTCAGTGTTATTAATGAATTTTTTGCAAACAATATTTTATCAACTAGAGAGACTCTTACTGATAGAATGGGTAACTCTATTCTATCTTTCCTTGTAGTTTCTAATCCACAAGCGATCAGTTTTAAGAAATTAAATGTTAGATGTTCTTTCATCTGCTATAGGCAGGTCAAATACATAAAGTCAGTTAATATGGTCAGTAAAAATTTGAGGAACTTTGTTAAAATATAAAAATAGATTTTAAAATTTCAGTGAAGTATATGTTTGTCCCTGAAAACTTTTACTGATGTGTATAAATAATGAAATATGTATTTTTTCAGGAAAATTTGTTAAACTACCCAGGTTTAGTATAAATTGTTAAGAAATAAGTTAAGGCATGTGGTATTAGTAGTACTCTTTTGTAAGTGTGTACACAATTCAAGATGACAGGAGTTGTTTTATCCCTTTAATACACAATGTGAAATAGATTTCATAGTTCTTTGAGGTCAGAGTATGGAACATATTAGTAACTAATCGTCTTCACTTCTTCTAAGGCAGTTTACATTTTTGTATTGGTGAGAAGGTCACAATAAATTATCATTTCTGAATAGTTCATTTCATTCAGAAGCATTTTAACGTGTGCTTCCAAAATGAGAAAACTTCTCTGCGGGAAGTACTCTCAAACTATTCTGCATATAAACTATTGTGAAATTTGGGATTTGAGAATCTATAAACTGTGGTTCATACATGTCTTTGTTTGCCAGTGCTATTGCAAATACTTCAGACTAGTTGGCAAAAACACCAAGATTTTATTGCCCCACAGTTTTGGAGACTTGAAGTCTAATTTCAGGGTGTCAGTGGGATAATACTTTCTTTGAAGTCTATAGCATTTGGTGATGACTTGCCAGAAATCTGTAACTCAATCTCTGCCTTGGTCACATGGCCACCTATGTCCTTCAACCTCATCTTACTATGGTGTCCAAATTTCCTATGCAATCCAAGGACTCCAGTCCTTGGATTGAGGCTGGTTCTAATTCAGTTTGAGCACACTTTAACCCATAGGATCTTCAAGGATCCTATTTATAAATGGGTTCACTTCCATTGGGCCAGGGCTTAGGACTTGAACATGTCTTTGTGGGAGACATGATTCAATATATAACAATACATAAAATGATTAACTAAGCCACATATAATTTCATAAGTAACAGGTAAAACACCATCATGTCACAAGGCAATACTACATGTTCCATTGTGTAAAAAATAGATGCTTTATGTGTGGCATTCACACTCTTAAATTTTTCACAAAATAGTTTGATTACTGATATTGCAATTCTATTATTTTTCTGATGTACTGTAAATTTAAGAAATATTAAATTCTTTTTCCATTTTAAATTGGCATGTAGTCCAACTTTATTTTCATTTCTAAAAATAAGAGAATGTAAATAGCAGGGATTACAAACCCAAATGAATCCAGGGGAAAGCTGTTGAGATTCCCACACACGAATGCTCCTAATAAAGTAACTTAAAAAAACAGCTCAATCTTTTCTTGGAGAACTTATCTTTTAGTCCTCAAATAGTCAAATGTGTAAAATAAATTTTTAGAGAGGATATCATGTAGATTAATTTGATGCTAACTTTTAACACCAAGAACAACCTCAGAAGCAGAAACCTAAGATGCCTTCAGTAGCAGATACTAAATAAAAATATTTGGGAGGCTTGATGAACTGCACAGTGTAAGAATTGCTTAAAGACATCAATATATTTTTTAAAATAAGTTTTTCTGCTGGCTAAAAGAAAATACTTTGAGCTGAGAACCGTGTTACTTTATTAGACCTAATTTTCTCCATTGACTTTCAAAATATCAATCTTGAAAAAGTTGTGACAAAATTTTTTTACCAATATCTTCTTGTTTGGAGATGGAAACCATTAATTAAAGGAGCAATTTCACTATACTATTGCAGTACTTGACATCAAATCCATAACAAACTTCACCAGAACAAGGTTTTCTTCCTATTGGGAATCACTTATTCAATTAAAGCATAACTCACATTTTTCAGCTACAAAGACAGAATAAAATAGAGGATAATCTACTATACCTAGAAGATTAGAATTGATAAAACGGAGGACGATCACAAGGTCATACCAGAACCTGGTTTCATATTTATTGGAATAAAGCATTTTTTTATTACTAAGGAAATAGGAGTTTTATGCACCCTGCTTTAGGTGCTCAAAGCTTTCCTAAAACCAGAGAAAACAATGCCTTATCAATCTAGCATTAAGAATATGATATTTAGAAGTGCGATATTTTAAATCTGTTGATCACAAGACATATTAAATAGAAGATGGAAGAATTGCTCATTCTACCAAAAGTTTTGAGAAATATTCAGATTTCTCCCTGCATCATTAAACAAAGGCATTTACCCTAAAAAATTAGGCAATAGTTTCCTTGCTATAAATTTTCATTTCCTTAAAAAATACAAAGACCAAAGCATTTCATTTTGTAAAGCATGCATTAATGACCACTAAGGTTATCAAAAAAAAAAAAAAAAGAAAAAAGATTTTATACTGCTGTGTCTTTGCCCTTGACAACTTTCGAAAGACCACTTTTTATGATGCAGTTCTCCCAGGAATCTGGGATGCAATCAGTAATTGATTTTGCTGAGAGATCTAATTGTTTGATAAAAAGCATTATATCATTCTTTAGAATGGTAACCTTGGGGGACGAAGTCTTGATCCTTCTTCTTTTATAGTCCTGAGGAGATATATCTTTAGATTGAATGTTCCTGCTAAGTTGACTGTTAAGAATTAATTGATCGGTCGATTCAGCCAACTAGACAATTTATCCTTTTTTTTTTTTGTTTCCTTTGAGTTGAGTTGATTTTTGCCTGAGCAGACTGAAGCAATGCAATTCAAGCAGACCAGAACCAGAGCTTACATTTTGCCCACATGGAAGGAAATTTTTGAAAGCCTCAGAAGTGTCTTGATCAGAACTTTTATCATAAAAGCCTATTGTTAAGGGTGTGAAAACTTCTTGCTTATTACCTTCAAAATTGCTCCTTTTACAATCTTCTTCCATCCATGACTCCATTGACCGAGCTCTGCTCACATTACTCTTCTGCTCAAAAATAGTCATTCGCTTCCCCTTGCTTATCAATCAAAATCCTTCTAGGATCTCTAAAATGTGGTGGTGATTTGCTTGTGATCCTTTAAGAAGGTATTTCACGCTCCTTCCATGGCAACTCATTTAAAACACTTGTTCTTCTCTGAAATTACACTACCACTTGGTCTTTGCTTACCTAGTTCAGTTCATCCAAATGCAGTTTCTTCTATTAATCATACTAATAATTAACTCAGGGTACACTCCTGTTTTATGTACTTGTAATACAACTTTGTTACTCTTAGGAAGGACCCCTTTTCCTTGTTTTTTTCACCTTGTCTCCTCTCTACACCCCTACCCCCCCCCAACAATCTGGCTAAACCATAGCACTTTTTTTTTTAATTGGAAGTTTTTTTTAAGCATTGTAATTTGTAGCAAACTTCACAATAAGCTCAAATTTCATAAATATTCTAGGCGGTCATTTCAATGTAGTTTAGATGTCAGGCATTTAGTTTAGACTGGGTTATTAGTCTGCCAAGGGGGTGCTGAAGCAAAGTACCAGAAAACTGTTGGCTTTTATTAAGGGTGTTTATGCTTACATACTTACAATTATGATGCCTAAAGAATCCAACTCAAGGTTACTTTCTCACCAAAATGTGTTGGCACTTACTGAAGTAAGATGGTTGCCAGTCTCTGCGAGGTTTCAGCCTTCTCTGGGCTTCCTCTCTGGGCTGCAGGCTGGCATGGGGCTTGTCTCTCAGGGCTTCCTCACTCTCCTGATATAGGGCTTGTTCCTTTCAGGGACTTCTCAGCTCTTCTGGTCTCTTCCTAAGGTCATCTGCAAACTATCGGGCAAATGGCTCATCTCTCCCTAGGGCCCCAGGATCAAAAATGACAGAGTTTTCTCTCTTGCCATGTGTCTTCTTCAAAGTATTCATTTATATCAAGGGAGTGGGGACTCAACTTAATCACACCTTACTGATGTGGTGGAATCAAAGTCCTAACATTAACAGGTAATTTAATCAAGGTCCCCTTAAATGAATCCAGTATAATCAAATGTATCACCCAGAAGAATAGATTAGTTTACAAATATAATCTTTCTCTTTTGGGGATTCACTGGGTCAATATAATAATAAAATAACAATAGCTAACTATTAATGTTTGTTTTTTTCCAACTTCTTTAGAGCTACTTAAAATATTTAGTCTGTGCATTTTCCCTGTACGTCTTTTTAAAAGAAAACTCTTTGTCTAATGCTCTCAGAACTTTCCTAGTACAAAGCTACTTATTCAAGGACCTTCGTTAAAGCTCCCAACAATTGAATTAAAGAGGCAAAATAAATAGGACAAAATAATAACTACATTCCAGTGAGGCAATTTTTTAAAGAAATTGAAACTTGGACAAATGCCTTTTTTTTTTTAAGATTTATTTATATTTATTTCTTCCCCCACCCGTTGTCTGTTCTCTGTGTCTATTGGCTGCATGTTCTTCTTTGTCCACTTCTGTTGTTGCCAGGGGCACGGAAATCTGTGTTTCTTTTTGTTGCGTCATCTTGTTGTGTCAGCTCTCCGTGTGTGCGGCGCCATTCCTGGAAAGTGGATCCATACTGACTTAGTTCAAATACTACCAAACCAAGTTAGGCAAGTTACTCAGCCACATTTCAATTTACTCCTATGTAAAATAAACTAGATTTTTCATGTAAGGACTCAGGAATGCTCTCTGTGTTTAACTCTTTTGTGTTCCCTAGAGAAAACTCAACCAACCTTGAACTCATGCCACTATTTCTTTCCTTCAAAATTGGATACATTTTTTTTCTGCCTTGCTGAGAACCCTGTGGATATTTGTCAAGTCTTAAGTATTCACATTAGCAATCCTAAAGGACTTCAGAGATGAAAATTCTCTGCTACAATCTATAAAAGTGCTCAGGGATACAACCTTAAAATAAATTGAGACATCATCATCTTTGATAAGATAATAAATCCACAGTGGTTGCTATCTTGGATAGGAAGCAACTAATTTCTCTGAATTGCTTATGCCTCTGGGAAACCGTCTGAAGTACAAAGGATTATTGGACATCTGCAAAGATGGGAAGCACATATACCATTCAGAAAAAATATTCTGCTCACCTCAGTGCCTGATGTGGTCCTGACTCAAGGTAGATTAATGCCCAGTCAGCAAATGCCCAGTAGTGTTCAACTGATTTTTTTCCCCCTCAGAGGAAAGTATTTGACTCTATACTATGTTTTGTTTATGTCCTACCTGTTGAGTATATATCTGAATTTCTACTCCTGAGGACTGGATATATTTCCTCAAAGATGCGCTAGTCCTCTCAGCTTCTTCAAGTGCCTTGACTATGTTGAAAATGGATAGGTTTCTTTGCCAGATCCAATGCCTCAAACAAAATTAATCTTGGAATAATTAATAATCTGGATTTAAATCAGTTATTAATTAATATGATAATATATGCAAGGAAATTATGTTTTTAGCCTTCAGTACAATTTTCTAACCTATTGCATTGGGTCAGTTTCATAATTCAGAAAAGTTAGCTACTATTGAAATAAATTGACCCAGGCTGAAATTTCTCTTACTGTGGATGCCATCACCTTTAGAGCAGTAGAAAATTGAACCTCTATGCATTTGCTTATTAGGCTTACACTAAAAGGGTCAATGAATTGTATGGAGTTGATAGGATTTTTGTAACTTGTGAGAAAGCGTTTTTTTCCAATTATTCATAACTTCCATTCAGTTAGTCTCAGGATATTTTCAGGCTCACATTAGAAAATTTAGATATTCTGGGTCTGAGTAAGCAGGGCTTTGTGTGGTAGTCTGGGGAATATTTTTATTTTTTAACTATTTGGTTTCTACTTATTGCATATGTGTATAATTTTAGTAGAAAATTACCAGTGAAATTTAATTCTGTAGTAAGATAAAATAAAAGGGATTGTGAAATTTAAAATTACCTGGTTATAAGTGATTTTGAGGAGTCAAATTTTGCATTTTAAAAACTCTAAGGCATTGTTTTAGTCTATTTGACTTATTGCATTAAAATAGAAGTTTGTTATTTGAGAAAATATCAAATTTCTCTGAATAAATAATTTATATCAAACTCTATTTAGCCTTCAATAGCTGTTGTGTGTTGAGGATTCTTATCTTGTCAGTTAGTTGAATGTCAGAGGAATATCTCATGGTATTTAAGGTAATTTAGAGTTTTTACATAGAAGAAGTTCTTGGCTACTTGGAAACAGTTCTTAAAGGGAGATACAAAAGTAAAAATTCTTTGGAAATTGTAAATAGTAATATGAATTATGAATCTTTTAAAGGACATTGTATGGTTTTATTACACATAGTACTTATATATCTTTTCTTTAATTTATATTGACCTGGCAGAAAGAAAAATCTATATCCACAATGAACCATAAGATCGGGAAGTTCTTATTGGCATAAAACATAAACCAGAATTCATGATTCAATGTCAAAAACTGTAAATAAAACTCATTACAGAGCAGTGCCATATTCCACTAGTCATATATCTACATATGAGAAACTACACTATGTACATTATAGGATCATCATTTCCTCTAAGGTAGGAGAGTCACAAGGTGCCATCACCTTCTTACTCTTCACTTACGTCTCCACCCTTAGCAATCATTCTCATGTCCCTGCAGTTCTACCAACATTTCTCTTACTTTTGCTCTTGAAGACCTTTCTTGCTCATTCCAAAGGACCATTTTTATCCTTGTTTGAATTTTTGCAATAGTTCATGTGGAGGCTCCTCTTGAACTTCTATCTTCCTCTGGCTTCATAACAACATATTCTCTACATATTCTGATGGTCTGCATCATACTCCTTTACAGTCCCTTCTTAATCAAGAAGGCAACTTTTTCTGCCTGTTGTCATGAATGTTCGACTATAAAACTCTGTTTTTTGCCTTTTCTTCCATCTCTACACAATTTCCCTAAATGATTTCATCTACTGTCGTGACATCTTTGCCATGTGTACACTGATCTCTCTCTTGAGCTAAGACTTAGATGTCTGTAGTAAACAGCAAAAGGATTATTTGACCAGGACCGAATTTTTAGGAATGGTTGTCTATTTCTCTCCAAATTTTGAATGTTAGTGTATGACCCTTTCCTGTACTACATTCTCTCCAGGAATATGTACCTGGTCCAGGCTTGTCCCATTAATTTCTGACCTGAGATTTTAGACCCTGAGACCATGAATCAGGTAAAATCATATTTTAAATATGTCCTCTAATTGTATGGTATAAAGCTTGGAATTTGAAGGCAGCAATGTTTGCTGTCATGCAGATCAAATAAGCAGTAAAGCCTATCTATAGAGAAAGAGGGAACATAACATAAATCAGAGGTACAGTGAGGAACAGAGATGAAAAATGCCAAGAGAGTCCTGAAGGCATTTAAGTCCTAGAATCTCCTAGCTTTTGAAAGCCAGACATATCCCTATGATAGCACATTTATAATAATTTCTGCTCTTTGTGAATGATAGTTTGATGGGAAACCTGTTGCTTTTAACTAAAAGGGATCTAGTTAATAAAACATCTTACTGCCCACTGGACATTTCTACTTCTATGCCAAGTTCCTCAAATTTAACCTCCCACTGGCACCCTTGGTTCCAAGCCATATTCTCCCTCCATAGCTTGGGAAATTATATCCTTACCTCTTTAGTTATCCAAACTGCTGAGCTGTTCATTATCTTTGATTTCTCTATAAACTACCACTTTCCTATCCAGTCAGTGAAATCCTATAATTTATCTGTCCATTTCTTTCCATTGTCACTTCACCAACTTATTTCCCAGGACAATTGCCTTATTTCATCACTTCATAACTAGGCTTCTGATTCTGACCCTGCTACCCTCCAGAGTATTCTTACTCCATAGTGATCTCCTCTTTGCCTTCACATTAAAACTCCAGATCTTTAGCTTCATTGCCAGAACCATGATCAACCTTATGACTACCTCTCCAGCATCATTTCTTGCCACTACCTGCTCTTGGATTATATGAATGAACCACATTAAAATACATATAGTTTTTCAGTGCTACCTTTTCTCCCCCCTGAAATGACCTTCCTTCCTCTACCCCCATCAGAGCACCCTGGACTGTAACTGCCTGTTTACCACTAGTCCGTAAGCCCCTTGAAGGCAAGGATAATATTTTGCATTGCATTAAGAATGTATCTTAGCACAGTTTATTTTTCATGACAAGCATTCAATAAATATTTACTGAGCAAATATATTTGTTGGAAGAATGAACTGCTGTTAGAGACAAGTACAGAGGACAGAGGCAGAGAAGTGAACTTTTAAGGCAAGGACAAAGTCCTTTTCCATGAACTAAATATTGGTAAGGAGGCAAGTCCATAACTCTGGGTTCAGTGTCTTGTGAATTATCACTTAGCAATCTTAATAATCTTGAACATGCAGCTTTTCACGCACTAGTTCATGTTCATTTCTCAGGACAGGCATTGATTCTTTAGCATGTAGCTAGTCAGGTAGAATAGATTTTACTGTCTGCACCTGGTGGCATTTTTCTCTGTGCTGCCAGTTTTTAGTTTCTTGACACTTTTTTAGATATCACTGCTTTGATTTTTTCCGGACACTGCAGTATGAGGACTATTCACATTTTAATAGCTATAGCTATTCACATTCTAGGAAAATTAACTGCTTAATTGCATTAATATGAGCCTGTTGAAGCTTTGTGCTGGGTTCATATTGCAGTGATTGGATAGGCTGGATGGTAATATAAATGTAGCAGATCATTAGAGATTTACTATTGTGCTTGATTTCAAACAACTCAGGCTTAAAAGGAGGAGAGTGCATAGAAATGTTGGAAAGCAGTTCGTTAGAACTGTGGAAAATCTCAGCTCTTGATAAGGCTCATAAGTTTTTGGTTATATTGGTTACATAAAAAGAGTAATATATTTGTAGCCCAGATGTGAGCTAGGGTCAACTTTTCCCTGCATATTTAGGCAAGATTCTTTGTTTTGTGGAAAATCCACTGCCCTATTTCTGTAAATTCCCCCAAAATTTATGTTTTTAAGGTCATCTACTTCCAATGTCCTATCTCTACTGACTCATTGGCTCTGACTTACAGATGCTCCTTTATTTCTTAGCTGCCATTGTTGCCACTCACCCCAGTGAGGAGACAGCTCCTTCTTGGTTCCCTATTAAGGCAATCACACATAGGAAACAGTTGTATATGAATCGGAATTCTTGAAAATGTTGTCTTCAAAGTCAGAATTCCATTGTAGTCATCTCTGCTCTTAATTCCCTGTGGGGGGTTCTTACTGGTCACACTGCCCTGATGAAGATCCCATTCCTGTAATTTTGTGATGGGTCTTTCATCTACCTCTTCTGGACTGCTTCTGGAAATTCACAATTTTCACTCTATTTTATAGCACAATTCAGCTTTCTTAAGTCTTCCCTCACCAAATCTACCCTTCTCTGCATATCCAAAGCCCATCTAGTTATTCTTCCATACAAAAAAGACATGCTCTCATTTAGAAGCACACAAAATATTCTGACATTTTAGTTTTCCTTTAGCAAGGTGTACCCTCCTAAGAACCTTGTGGGGGGTTCTGGTTAGTGGGCAGGGAAATTAGACCTCTTTAAAAATTATCATAATTAAGGAAGCCATCTATCTGTGGAGGGTCTTAATAGTGATAGATCACAGAATCCATTCCTACTAGTCCTTAAAGAGCAGAAGCAACATGACTTCATTATAAATCCTTTCACTCTGAAAACTTCAAATGATATGAGTGAAGATAGTTGTCTTCCTATGATATTCACCTTCCTGAGCAAGGAAGGATGCCATTCAGAAGCTTATTTGCATTATCTTTATGCTAGGTTCCTGGTGAGGCTTTTTCTGACAGGAAGAGTTCAGGAAAGAGTCAAGCAGAAGGGAAACATGTAACCATCAAACACTGAAATACATTCATTCCTGTGGAGAAATTGTGTGTACTTATCTAGACATATTTTATATTGGTTTACTCTATGTCCTCTTTAGGGTGATCACTGTTCTCCAGCAATATCTTTTTTAAAGGAAATTTGCTCATTTAGATAAGGTTTTATTAGTAAGTTTTTAGCCTTTCCTAGGGGTTATCAACCTTACCAGGGACTCTAAATGAAGAAAGGAGCTGGGAATAAGTATAGAGCAGAAGTAAACAGGAGAGCTCACATCCTGTCTAGGAAGGTCAACAGGTGCTGAGCACCTCTCAAATGCTGGAATGGGATTCTGGGGCCCAGGGACACTATGCCTTGCTTTGGATATCTGAACCCACTTAGTTACCCAAACAAAAAAAGGGTCAACTTTTAAAATTAGTTACCAATTCTGATAGTTACTTTAATATGTCAGCTTGACTGAGTTATGATGTCAACTGTTTGGTCAAGCATGAGCCTGATTGTTACTGTGAGGATACATTGTAGACTGATCTGTATATATAATCAGTTGATTGCTTCTACTGATAATTTAATACACAATCAACAGAGGAGATTGTCCTGAGCCATGAGGAGAGTCTCCCAATCCAATCAGTAGGAGGTCTTAAAAGCCAGAACTGAAGATTTCAGAAGTCTGAAAGAAGATTTTCTACCTATCTTCAGCCAGCCAGCGTTATGGGAGAATTCAACTCCATCCTCATCAGAGTTTCCAGTTTGCAGTCTGTTCTACAGAATTTTGACTTGCTAATTCCTATGATAAATCTCTCTCTCTTTCTCTTCTCTTCCCTCTATATACATCTGGGAAAGTTCTCCCAAAGATGACACTCTTCTAAGAATTTTCCCTCCAGGCAAAAGAAGCTTGAGAAAACAAAAGGAGGAATGTAAAAAATCATAGATGGGGAGAGGCTGGGATAAAGGAGTGCCAGCTTCAAATAACTGGAAGAGGGAGGTTTGACTACTGGAAAACAGATGGGATGACTAAACTCCTATAAACAAGGAAACCCCAAAAGAACTAACAAGCAAAAAACCCAGGGTAACAGAGAGGCCTGTGAAGACAGAGAAAACCCTGAATATTGCAATTGTCTTGGGCAGACCTTCCTAAAAAGAGGGCTGAAGCTCAAGAAGATTTTTGTCTTATCACTAGCTGGTTACAAAACCAAGAAGCAGACAGCCCAGTCTGTCCGGGATTCTGTAAATCCCAGGGTTAACATTTAAAAAGTTTAAAGTGTATGGCATACATTAAAAAAATACAAGGCAAAGAAAAAAACAGGAAATATTGGCTTTCCAAAGGAAAAGGTTAAAAATACAGAAAACACCAATGAAGAAGACAAGAATGTGGACTTACCAAACAAAGTCCTTAAACAATCATTAACTTGCTCAAGGAGATGATGGAAAGTACAGAAAAAGAACTAAAGGATATCAGGAAAACAGTGAATGAGCAATATGAGGGTCCAAATAAAGAGAAAAATTTTAAAAAGGAACCAAACAGAACCACTGAAGTTGAAACCACACTATCTGAAATGAAAAATTGTCTGGGAGGGTTGCAAGAGCAGATTGGAGTTGGCAGAAGAAAGAATTGGTGAACTTGAAGACAAGACACTTGAAACGAGTCAGGCTGAGGGGCAGAAAGAGAGAAGAAATATTAAAATAAAAAATAACATAAGGCAGTTATGGGACACTAACAAGCACACCAAATATGGATTATGGCAGTATCAGAAACAGAAGAAAGCTAGAAGGGCAGAGGAAATAGTCAAAGAAATAATGACAGAGAATGTCCTACACTTAGTAAAGAATGTGAATTTGTACATCTAAGAAGCTCAGAGAATGCCCAACAGAATAAATATGAAGAAAAATATACCCCATCATATACTGATCACACTAACAAATACAAAGGACAAGGAGAGAATTCTGGAAACTGCAAGAGAAGAGCTTTGTGCTACATAAATGGGAGTCCCAATTAAATTGATTGACAGTATCACATCAGAAACTATGGAGGCAAGAAGGCAGTGTGTTGAAATACTTATGTTGTAGAATTTGAGAGAGGTTCAATTATTTGCGTATAGAGAGGCCAGGACTCAGGAATGATTTTGAGAAGGAAAAATGGTTTATTGATGGCCAGCTGGACTCGCTTTCTCTTTCAATCCCGAGCCCGGAACAAGATTTTTGAGTCCCTTTTATACAGAGAGGAAAGGCCAAATGGTTCTTTTGTTTCAATAGGTTTTGTTTCAATAGGTTTGAATTAGCATATGTATCTTCCACATCCTAGGTAAGCTTTTAGCATAGACCTTATACATTCTAGATAAGCTTTTAGCCCACTTGGTTTGCATTTCCTCTGAATATTTAAAGTTTATAGAGTTTGCATTGATAAACTGTTTCCTGGGACTGGAGTTGTTGCCATGGTCACCAAGGGCAGGACTGCAGCCTCTCATCATCCCACACCCACAAGTCAGGACAGACAGCTTAGGTTAAGGTTATCTCCGAAGAGACAAAGCCTCCCACCCATAGCCCACATCACTTGAAGTGCTAAAGGAAAACAATTGCCTGGCAAGAATTTTATATCTTACAAGGCTCTCTTTCAAAAATGAGGGAGATATTAAGACATTCTCAGATAAAGAAAAACTGAGGAGGTTCATCACCAATAGATCTGCCCTATAAACAAAGCTTAAGGAAGTTCTTCTGAATGGAACAAAAAGATACTACACAGTGAATCAAAGCAACAGAAAGAAAGAAATATCTGCAGTAAAGGTACCATTTGGGCAACTATAAGCACCAGTGTTATTGGATTATATTCTTTGGTATGCAACTCCACTTCTTATAGGTGCTAAAATGCAAATGCATAAAAGTAATGATAAATATAGGTTTTTGGACATACAATATACAAAGGCATAATAAAGATTAGAGCAGAGATAAATGAAATAAGAAACAAAGAAAGAAAGAAGCAATAGAGAGTAAAAAAAAACACACAAAATTTGGTTCTTTGAAAAGATCAATAAAATTGACAAAACTTTAGCTAGACTGATGAAGAAAAAAAAGAGAAAGGATACAAATAATGAAAATCAGAAATGAAAAGGGGGTATTATTATTGACCCTGCTGAAATAAAAAGAACTATAAGTGGATACCATTAACAACTGCATGCCAATAAATTAGACAACCTAGACCCAAGGAAGAGAAACCAAGGACCAAATGGCTTCATAGAGGAATTCTGGAAAGCACTCCAAGAATACTTAACTCCCCTTCTGCTCAAAAGATTCCAAAATCTTGAATATGAGGGAAGATTATCTAATTCATTCTATGCGGCCAAAATTTCCCTTATACCACACAAAAAGAAAACTACTGAATAAGATATCTTATGAATATAGATGCAAAGTCCTAAACAAAATGCTAGCAACTGAATCCAATGCACATTAAAAGAATTATACTCCATGATTAAGTGGGGTTTATCCCTGTTATTTAAGATTTGTTCAAGATAAGAAAATTAATGAATATAATCTACCCCATTAAAAGAATGAAGGGAAAAAAAAATAACACATGTTCATCTCAATTGCAGAAAAGGCATGTGACAATACAGCACCCTATCTGAACAAAAGCACTAGGAATAGAAAGAAACATCCTCAACATCATAAAGAGCATATATGAAAAGCCCATAGCTCACTTAAGTATGGTGAAAGACTGAAAGCGCTTCCTCTAAGATTAGGAACAAGACAAGGATGCCCATTGTCACCACTGTTATTCAACATGATACTGGAAGTTCTTGCCAGAGAATTAGGCAAGAAAAAGAAATAAAGACATCCAAATTGGAAAGGAAGAAGTAAAATTTTCCTTATTTGCAGATAATATGATCCTATATATAGAAAATCCTGAAAAATACACAACAAAACTCCTATGAATTGAGCAAAGTAGTTGAATACAAGATCAACACCCCAAACTATAGTGTTTCTATACCCAAGCAATGAACAATCAGTAGAAGAAATTAAGAAAAAAATTCCATTCATAGTAGCTACTAAAAGAGTCAAATATCCAGGAATAAATCTAACCAAGATGTAAAGAACTTGTACATAGAAAACCACAAAGTGTTGTTAAAAGAAATTAAAAAGACCTACATAAATTAAAGGATATCCTGTGTTCATGCATTGGAAGACTTAATATCCTTAAGATGTCAATCCTATACAAAGCAATTTATATTCTGAGTTTGACTTAAGTGAGGCCACATTTGAGCAGCAAGGAGGTTATCAGGAGTTAACTCTTAGGCACCCTATAATACTAGGCTAATTTTCAATTTCAAAAGTAAAGGTTCATAAATACAGTCATTACAATCAAGGGCCCATCAATGATCCATTTTCCTTCACTAATCACTGCCCCTATACTCAGGGGATTCTTGCTCTACTGTTAGAGACTGTGACAGAGCTCCTCAGGATGGGCATTTGATATTCTTTTGGTTATTAATTTTTATCCCACTACCATATATACCATCTAAGTTTCCCCTGTTAATCATATTCAGATATATATTTCAGTGATGTAGGTTTTGTTCACAATATTGTGCCATCATCACCACCATCCATTACACAAAACATTTCCATCATTCAATAGTTTCAAGTCATTGAGATACAATATTTGTCCTTTTGTTTCTGGCTTAATTCACTCAATATGATGTCTTTAAGGTTCATCTATATTGCTGCATGTAACAGGATTTCATTCATTATAGTCAGGGTAGATAGCTCAGAAGTCTGATGCCTTGCCAGTGGACCCTACTTTGAATTTATTCTCCCCCATGTGACAGAGTTGGATTCAGTTGTAGCTTCCCTACACATGGCTTTTCTGACCCTTCTATTTGAATCTGTAATTAATACTAGGGTTGGTAGGTGTACATTCAAGAGACTACAATCTTTGGGCTGTCTATGTATCAGCTGGGCCCTGAATCTCAATGGAGTTGCAACACCTGCTCTCCAGTTCACTGGACTCACCCAGGACAACAAGGAGATGATGATGGACAACCACCATCCTAAGAAAACAAGAGAGACTACAACTGCAAGCAAGAGAATCCCAGCCATCTGACCATGGGATCGAAACCCCCCTGTCAATTAGAGATGGAACAGACACTCAGGATTGCAGAAAGAACTATGGACTTACTGGTATTTTACTGTAAAATTATTGTGATTCTATCGATGAAAGAAATAATATTATCCATGTTGAGGCAGTGGTCACTGGAGGTGCTGAATGTAGGGAGAAGGAAAAACAGGGGGCATCTTTGGCATTTGGGAATTGTCCTGAATGACATTACAATGACAGATACAAGTTATTACATATCTTGCCATAACTTATAGATTTGGATGGGAGATAAAGTAAGTAAACTACAATGTAAACTTTAATCCATGCTTAGTGACTGCTCCAAAATGTGTTCATTGATTGAAATGAACGTACCTCACTAATGAAGGATGTTGTTAATGTGGGAAAATGTGGGAGGTATGGGGAGTGGGGCCTATGGGAACCTCCTTTATTTTTTGTGTGACATTTGTATAATCTAAGTATTTTAAAAAAATAAAAAAAATAAAAATAAAAGAAATGAAAAAATGTATTGTCAATGTTAACAAATACTCTACACCATTGCAAGTTGTTCATGGTGACATAGCATATGGGAATCCTGTATTTTTTGTGTGATTGTTCTGTAAACCTACAACTTCCCTCATAAAGATGAAATCTGAATAAAATCTAGAGTTTAATTCATAGTAATAAACCAATGTTGGTTTAACAGATTTGACAAATGTTAGAACAAATGATTAGGGGAAACTGAAATTAGGTGAGGGTTACAGGAACACTTTGTACTACCTTTGTAATTTTTTTAAAAATCTAAAATTATTCCAAAGAAAAAGTTTATTAAAATTATTCAGAATTCTAGGTGTTTAAAAGACTCAAAGATTTGCGTGGTTGAGATCCCAGGATTTGACTGAGAAAGATCTGAGACCAGGTCTGAATAAAACTTGCAAACATAATTGGGACTGATTTTGACCACAGTAATACTCATCTGCTTTCAATTACTTGTCTGCACCACTGTAAGTAGCAATAGCAATTTTCAGTCAAGCACAACAGAAAATTTATAAACTGAATCTGTCTTGAACATATTGCCTAATATCTCTGTGCCATAGTTTTCTCACATGTGAAATACAATACTAAGTCTTATTGCATAGAATTGAGGGTTGAAAGAAAAAAATCATGTAATGTGCTTAGCAAAGGATCAGATACACCACAATTTGATAAAGAGTAGCTAATATTATTAGAATTGGCTGGAGGGTGCAATATGTATCACATACACACCTAGACGAGGATTTACCAAAATTTATTGTTTAATTGCCTCCATTTCTCAGTAATTTATGAGGTAAGTGCTTTTTGTTCACCATTGATTCTCTAATTAGCTTATGAACGGCCTATAGTAAAAACATTATGAATGCTTGTGGGTAAATAAACTTTTTTCCTATGAGATAAATATATTTTACAAATCATTGTTTCTTTTGGAATTTGCCATCATTATCTATATACTCTTCAGATTGTGACATCCCTGCAGCATCATGTGGGCATTCAATTCTGCAACTTTCTTTTTACCTCCTTTAGATATAAATGCACCTATGCTGTACATCCGGAGGGAACTCTCTGACCCTAAATACAACATCAATCATATTCCTTTTCTTGATGCAAAATGATTCTATTCTACCTTCTTATTTACAAAGGTCATTTGGGCCCTACCATTGGGGACATTTTAAAATTACTGTGTCCCCCCTCAAAGTTCAGGCTTGAAACCATTAAAACAGATGTTATTACTCTGAGAGTAATTAATTTTTCCTTTGGAGAAATAATCATTTTCCTTAAAAATAAATTAATGCCTCCTTCTTTTTCCAAGAGGTAATGGTTTAATAAATTGAGCAATTGAACTGGGCTGCCCTTGACCAAGATTTAGGGAGAAAGGAGAAGTCTTTTACGACTTTTTCCTCCTCTGGTTGTGTGAATTTAGGAGCCTCACTTCCTATGGCGGCTGGGAGGATTAAATGAGACAAAGCATTTTAAAATTTAGCCCATGTCTGACACAGAGTGAGGTTTTAAAACTGTTAGCCAACATAATTATTAGAGGTAGAAAAAGGACACTATTAATTAATCTTGTTGACTTCGTATGGCTATCGAGACTTATCAGGGTATTACATATGAAGTGCCATAAGTTTCTGGTATACAGAGCCCATTGGTGCAGGTGGTATTTTAAAAATTAGTTATTGATTAATGACCAAATTGTTCTCTTCATTTCATGTTATAGTAAATCAATTGCAAAATAGCTGAGTTTTCCTTTTCTTTCTGGACAGCAGTGTACAACATTTCACTAGCTAAGAGATATAACAAAATGCCATTTTACCAGAAGCTTATGTTTTACTATTCAGAGACAGTTCTTAATATATTTTTAAAGATTTATTGAAATGAAACCTTCCATGTGTTTATATTTCAAATTTGCTGTATTCCCAAATTTTGAACTTCAATCAATCCTTTGACACCAGATTTTCTGTGAAAAAGAACATCTGTTTGGCTTATGTCTGTAAATGTATATGTAGCTGGTTGCCATTTGAAAATGTCCACAGTTATATAAATAATATAATATAATGACACTGGGCAGAAATGTATTATGTGACCATTCTCTTGAGTTTCTTTTGGATTAAACCAGGGCCATATTTTTTGCATAGAAATTAT
Organism: Dasypus novemcinctus; assembly: GCF_030445035.2. Lineage (NCBI taxonomy): Eukaryota > Metazoa > Chordata > Mammalia > Cingulata > Dasypodidae > Dasypus > Dasypus novemcinctus. The sequence goes on along the minus strand of NC_080673.1, from coordinate 150,017,862 downwards.
CATGACATCCATAGTTTGGCATGATAGGAGATGCATTTTCATATTTCATTCAAAACAAGAAATGATTATTTTGGCAAAAATGGGTTTTACTCACTCCTTATTACCACTGTATGTAAAAGAATACCACCTCAAACAGAGAGAATTGCACTGGTAAAGAGGCCAGAGGAAGTCGCACATACTACTAAGCACAGATTGCCTGGGCTGCAGCAATGACAGCTTTCATTTTCCTTTTGCAGAATATTATAGAGGAAAATGCACGCTTTAGAAATTGCTGGACAAAGACTGTTTGTTTATGGAAGAGTATAGGGAAGGCAGACTTAGGGAACCAGATCCAAGAAGCAGAGCTCCCAGTACATATCATTTTGGACAATATAAGCCTGTGACACCATAGAGAGGACTGAGGATGAAGCCAAACTCTATCTTTTAACATACCAATGAACAGTTATCTTTCCTATGAGAACGAATTGGAGGTTGATGTCAGATTCCATTGAATATCTGGCAAAATCATTTGTATATTGGTCTGTAGAGTAAACAGAATCCCTTTTCATTGTATTTTTCTAAACTTCAGAGCACTAATTCTCCCCAAGTAGCAAATCAATACTATTTGCCATTTTAATAAAGTTCTGAGTCAAGAAACCCTTTCAGATATTATTTTACAAGTGTAACTAGTCCCTTGACACATTTGTTGTTGTTGTTGTTGTTCTTGTTTGTTTTAATTTCTCCTATTTCTTTAAAATATATTAAATAGGGGACGGTCTAGCTGTGTCTCTGGATGCCATTTCAGGAAGTCTCAGCATTTTTCTGACTACTCTCAGATCATATAAAGTCCTGTGCTCAGTTTAAGATGCAAAAACACAGTCATGATTTACAAATTAAGATTTCAAATCCTACCTATTGATTAACTCTTTAATCACCATTCAAAAGTAAGCCTTCCCCAGTGAGAGCCAGTTGCAGGTGACTTGCTTGCCTTTGGAGAAAGTGGTACACGTGGTCCTTTCATTCCTCATTCTCCTCTCCAAACTTGTTGACTGAGTTTCTGGTTGCATCAGGTTTGGAACAGGGGAGGAAGGAGGAGAAAAGGATCCAAGAAAGTCTTACTGACTAGCATGTTAGTGAGCTGCTTTACTATTTTTGTTCCGGGCAATGGCTTAGGCTGACTCTTTTTTCTCTTGGGTGATTCAGTGTGTTTTTCAGAGTTTCTGCTGCTGAGCCTGCCACCTACCACTCCTATAACACAGTCAGCACCTTTCCTTTATCTCCTTGCTTCTCTTCTGGTTTCTCAACCATTGCCCATTTTCTGGTTATTGTGACAGCTTGAAGCTAAGGGGACCCCAGAAGTTCATGTCCTTAGAGCTAGTCCATTCCTGTATATGTAAACCTATTGCAGGTGGGATCTTTGGATTAAATTACTTCAGTTCAGAGCCTTTGACTAGATTGTGGGACCCAGGGTGAGTCTAAACCTCTTACAGGAGTCTTCTAATAAAATGGGAAAAGCATAAAAAGAAACAGAAAAACTCCTGAGAGAGGTAGCCCCAGAAGCCGAAAGATGAAATCAACAGAACCCAGGAGAAAAAGCTACAGGAGCAGAGTGAAAGTGGGAGGCAGCCAGAAGCTGAAAGCCACAGAGCCTGGAGGAAAAGGCAGAGAATGGCAGACACTGCCATTGTGTCCTGCCATGGGCCTGACTGCCCACAGCTGCAGTATGGGCAGAAAGCATTTGCTGATGATACCTTGATTTGGACATTGTTTCAGCCTTACAAGTGTAAGCTTGTGTCAATAAATCCCTATTATAAAAGGCAAACCATTTCTAGTATATTGTCTTGGCAGCATTTAGCAAACTAAACACTACCCCTATACAGACCCTCCTTTATTGCCTCTTTATCCTCTGGCTGATGCTCTTTTGTTCAATATCTCTTTTTCTTTTTTACTTTCTCTCCCTTGACCCACCCTCCCACCAGTTGTCTGTTCTCTGTGTCCATTAGCTGTGTGTTCTTTTGTCTGCTTCTATTCTTGTTAGTGGCACCGGAAATCTGTGTTTCTCTTTTTGTTGTGTCAACTTGCTGGGTCAGCTCTCTGTGTGTGGTGCCACTCCTGGCCAGGCTGAACTTTCTTTCACACTGGGCGGCTCTCCTTATGCGGCACACTCTTTGTGCATGGGGCTCCCCTACATGGGGGACACCCCTGCATGGCATGGTACTCCTGCACATCAGCACTGTGCGTGGGCCAGCTCCACATGGGTCAAGGAGGCCCTGGGTTTAAACCGTGGACCTCCCATGTGGTAGGCGGATGCTCTAGCTGTTGAGCCAAGTCCGCTTCCCCAATATCCCTTTTAAAAGCACCCAGGACCAATATTCATGCAGGGCCTGTATCCCAGACTAGGGCTCACACACTGTAATGAGTCGAATGGTGAGTTCCAAAAAGGTACCTCCATGTCCCAACCCCCAGAACCTGTTGAATGTCATCTTAAATGGAAAAAGGGTCTTTGCTGATGTAATTAAGAATCTGGAGATGTGATCAGCCTGGATTTATCTGGGTGGACCCTAAATTAAATAACAAGTGTCTTTATAAGAGAAAGGCAGAAGTACATTTGAGACAAAGAATAGGAGAAGGGAAAGAGAGGAAAAGGCCACATGAGGACAGAGGCAGAAATTAAAGTGATAAAGCTACAACCCAAGGAGAGCCTGGGGCCACCAGAAGCTGGAAGAGGTGAGGAACAATTTTCTTCCAGGGGTCAGAGTGTGGCCCTACTGACATGTTGATTTTAAACCTCTGTCCTACAGAATCATGAGAGAATAAATTTCTGGTGTTTTAAGCCACCATGTGTGTGGCACTTCATTAGGGCAGCCCAGGAAACTAATCACGTAGTGTGACTGGACATCATTTTGTTCAGTTACTATGTAGACACCACCTTCCACTCTGCTCACTTAGCTGCTTTAGCCAGTTTCTCCTCTGGGGATTCTGAAGCCTTGTGTATTAGTCAGCCAAAGGGGTGTTGATGCAAAATATCAGAAATCAATAGGTTTTTATAAAGGGTATTTATTTGGGGTATTAGCTTACAGTTGCCAGACCGTTAAGCATAGGTTACTTTCCTCAGCAAAGTTTTTTGCTACGTTTTGGAACTAGAGGGCTATCGATGTCTGCCAGGATTCAGGGTTCTTGGGTTCCTCTCTTCCTGCGGCTTACCTCTGTTTCCTCACAACCAAGCTCCTCTATGTGCTTACTTCCTGGGGCTCCAGGCCAAGATCCCAGCCTTCCTTCTCTGAGGCACAGTTCTCTGTGAGTCCTTGCCCATCAAGGGGGCAAGGATGGAGCATTCTATTGACATGGTGCAATTAAAGCCTTAATCATTATTTAATCAAGTAAAAGTAAGATCTCTGAATCTGATACACTCTAATATGCCCAAAGGAAAAGACCAGTTTACAAACATAATCTAATATTTCTTTTTGGAATTCATCAATAATATCAAACTGCCACAGATTGCATCTGACACCCTAATGTGTACCCTAAACTCCAGGGCACATTTCTCCAATGTGCACCTGCTTACCAGACTTTGAGCACCTGCTCACTAGACTTAAAGGGAGAGAATAAACTGCCTTCCTCACCAATTGCATTCTTTTGAGGTACTGGGGTAGAATTCATAACCCAACTTTCTCCAAAGAAGTCCTCTCCCATTTTCTCTCTATCTTTCTTTCATAGTCATTTGTTTATTTATTTTATATTTGTAATGTGATTTAGAGTCATAAACCTCTTCTGGCCAGCAACTGTGAAATTTTTCCATCTGGCATCACTCTTTGAAATTTCATTATCAGTTGCCTCCTGCTCACTCAGTTAAAATTGCCAGTTTAACATCCTGGGTCACACGTAGATACTTGGAATAATGGGTCCTTCTTACCTATTAAAACTGATTCCCAAAGGAGAGAAAACCTAGTAAGTGCCCTGCTCTGGAAGTCAGAGACAGAAACTCTGTGGCCATCTCCCAGGCCCTCACCTATCTCTCCGACTGCTCCCCATTCTTCCTTCCCCTTTTCTATTGTGTGCAGATGTTTCAGTCTGTTTCCATTTCACAGACTGGAGATGTTAGGTCTAATGAAAAGGCCTGATCACATCTTAAACTTGAGCAAGCAGCCACAGATGCTCATCAGGGCAGGACTCTCATTGGTGGGGCCCCCTTCCCTGGATTGTATAAATACTCAACACTTATACAGCAAAGGATCTCTTCTCTCCCATCAGAATTGGGGCATGCAGCTATGCCATGCACTAACCCTGACCCAAGCAGTTGGCCTAACTGGGGGACCAGACATGATGGAATCTCTTTCCCTGCTCTTTGGACCCCTTGTGCTCTGTAAGTAATAAAATACTCATTTGCTGAAAGTTTCTATTGTGCCTGAGCCTATGCTTTCATTATGCATCATATAGTAGCTTGCTCCACAAACCCTTACCAAATTCTACTTTCAAGAGGTCTTTTTCTTAGTGTTATGCACATTACAACACTACCAGGGAACTTCTCATTTGTGATGTTTACCTTTACTTTTCAGTGTAGCGCTGGAACTCTGGTTAAAGATGGTCCCACGTTCATGGCAATCTGCACTCTTGTTGTCCCAGAAGAATGCACCCTTACTTTAAAGTTTCTCCTTCACAGAGCCTCTTCTAGAGTTAAATTACAGTTCCTGGCTCCTTTAGCAGAACAGTCGTGCCTTCCTACCCAGGTCCCACCATTTCTCAGCTTGCCTCAAGGTTGTATAATGCTAATTTGTCTTTGTGAAGGAAACTCAGCAGGCCTTTGTGGTTCTGGGGAAGCTGGAAGAAGGCAGTAAAAACCATCACTACTAAGATTTTTTTTCTGCGTTGTCAGCAGGGGAAGCTGCAGTTTCCTAGGAAGAAAGGAAGCAGAGGAGAAAGAACTCACAGAAAGAGGAAGAATTGTTACTATATTGAGGTGTGGGGTACTTTTAAATAGTTTGATTCCTAATCCCAGAATCAGGTTTAAAATATGAGAATTTATTATGCAGTGGCTTACAATTGCCCCCCCAATGTCTACTTTAGCGGGTTTTCTTTCTTTACATATGTACAAACTCATACTGCCTGTGGTAGATTGAAGTATGTACCCCAATTTAGACAAGCTCTTAATCTTATTCTGCATTCTGGTAGGTATGAAGATGTTATTTTAATTAAGACACACCCAAATGAATGAGGGTGAGTCTAAATCCATATTACTGGAGTCCTTATAAAGAGAAGAAACTGAAGTCAGAAGTGAGAGAGGGTCACAGGGAAAAGCTGGAAGTCAGTGTTAAAGCAAACATGGAGAAAAGATATTGCCATGAGATGGATTGTTGGCAGCCAGCACAGAATCCTTCAGACTTAGAGAGAGCAAGTCTTGCCAATATCTTGATTTTGGACTTTATCTAGTCTCAAAAGCAAGAGCCAATAAACTCTTGTTGTTAAACCCAAACCAGTCCGTGGTATTTGTGATAGTAGCTCTAACAAATTAGGATACTTTACTTTCTAAATATGTTTTAACACAGTATCATCATTCTTAAGTGGTCAGGGTAAAGCCTTAGAAATCTTACCCTGTCACATTTAGATCTCTTGGAGGTTTTCTATCAAAACTACCCCAGTGAGGAAAATACCCGAGTACAGACAAAGTTCTCATTGGATTGACGAACATTGCTTACTTAGGTTCAAGCTTTCCATAACTCATCCCCGAATCGAAATAGCAGGCTACTCCCTTGAAGTGCAAAAGACAAAGATTATCCAGATACTTGGGATTGTCAACCAGTAATAAAACCTTGCCTAATAAAATTTTCATTCTTTAATCAATAATATTAATATTACCAACTCTCTTCACTGGAGTAAGAGTAAGGGGTTTTTACTATAAATTGGACAGGATGTAAGAGTAAAAGTATGGGGAGAAGGGAAAGATTTATTTCCCTTCACAAATGCCAAGGCTGCCTCAACATGTGAGTGCTGAAGTCCCCCTAGACTCTCAGATGTGTATATCACTACTGTAGATTTCACTTGCTGAGGCAGAAAGAGTCTCATTCTCGGAGCCGTTTCCATGGTGGAAGGTAGAGATCAGCTTCAAATTAAGTCAGGCTCTTAGATGAATCTCCATTTTCCACTCTACCTAGGGGACTTGGAAAAGTTCCTTTACCTCTCAGAGTCTCAGTTTATTCTGTAAAGTAAAATATCTGGTAGAGTTGAGCTCTGAATTAGAGTTGAGCAAGGGATAGTAATTAATTCCATGATAATGTTATGATGATAACTTTAAAATTGATGTTGGCATGCACAGCCTATGGCATTGCCTCTGGAGGAAGTAGCCTCCATGTTCTCAGTTGTGTCCATGTTTCCTATCTCACCATTTGGCCGATTCTCTGTCTTGAAGTTTTGGTTCTTTTTAGTTCCACCTTGCCCTACTGGAAACCATTTTTTCCCTTCTTATAAAGAATGGGCATTTCTTTTCCTCTTCTCATGCAGGAAGAGTATGCAGAATATCTTTGGGCTGAAGACAGAACCTTGGGAACCATAATGTTTAAGCGGGAGGGGAGGAAAGTCATCTAAGGAATTCATAGATCTAAAGGAAATGCAGAAGCAAGTAGGACAGAGGTTCAAAAGGAAGCTGTGAAAATCAGCAAAATGTGTCATGAAGGTCTAGAAATATGATTAAAAAAAAATGTTCACTCAGACCCATATATGCTCTCTTATCAGTGCCTTTTGAGATGAGTCAAACACATTTCTGTGCCATCTAGCTGGTGTCAGAGTAATGTTTTCACAGTAGAAAATGAACCTAAATGGTCCCTTGCAATGAGACCATTTCAGCACAAGGTGGGAAATAATACAGCCCGAGTAGACAGGGACATGGAGAGTTGGTGTTGTAGAATTTGAGAGAGGTTTAATTATTTGCGTATAAAGAGGCCAGGACTCAGAAATAATTTTGAGAAGGAAAAATGGTTTATTGACGGCCAGCCGGACTCAGACTCGGAGCTTTCTGTTTCAATCCCCAGCCGGGAACAAGACTTTCAAATTTCTTTTATACAGAGAGGAAAGGTTAAATGGTTCCTTTGTTTCAGTTCTCAATAGGCTTGAATTAGCATATATATCTTTTACATCTGAGGTAAGCTTTTAGCATGGACTTCATACATTCTAGATAAGCTTTTAGCATTATTTGGTTTGCATTTCCCCTAAATACTTAAAGTTTATAAACCTTGCGTTGTTAAACTGTTTCCTGGGACTGCAGTCCTTGCCATTGTCACCAAGGGCAGGACTGCAGCCTCTTACTATTTCACACCCACAAGTCAGACAGCTTAGGTTATCTCTGAAGAGACAAAGAGCCTCCCACTCATAGCCCACATTATTTCCCTTTTCTGGATTGGCATCCTGCAGTATTTTAGGTTTAGTGTTTGTAGAGTTACAGAATGAGAGGGCAGCACTGACATAGAGCCTTCTCTCTATGGTGAAACTGAATCAGTGCAATAAATTCCCTGGGATCCAGGATTTTGGAGGCTCCAGGGCTTGTGGAGAGCCATGCAGTAAAGTGCATTGTGGGAGGGAAGTAATTTACTTTTTTTTTTTAAAGATTTATTTTATTTATTTCTCTCCCCTTCTGTCCCCCCACCCCACCCCAGTTGTCTGTTCTGTGTGTCCATTTGCTGCGTGTTCTTCTTTTTGTCCACTTCTGCTGTTGTCAGTGGCATGGGAATCTGCATCTTTTTGTTGCATCACCTTCGTCAGCTCTCTGTGTGTGTGGAGCCATTCCTGGTCAGGCTGAAATTTCTTTTGGGCTGAGTGGCTCTCCTTATGGGGCACGCTCCTTGTGTGTGGGGCTCCCCTACACGGGGGACACCCCAGTGTAGCATGGCACTCCTTGCGTGCATCAGCGCTGTGCGTGGGCCAGCTCCACACGGGTCAAGGAGGCCCGGGGTTTGAACGGCAGACCTCCCATGTGGTAGATGGACGCCCTAACCACTGGGCCAAGTCCGCTTCCTGTAATTTACTTTTTGACTTGTGCTAATAAGCAAGGCCATTTATTCAACAGAATAGAACCTTACTGACCCTCTTTTGCAGAAAATCATGTACTCCATTGATCATAAGCCAGTACCTCAAGTGAAGTACCTGCCTTCCATAATGTTTTATACAATCGAATTTGGGCACAAATTCTGCCATCTAGGCTATAGTCTGCCCACTTAGTGCACGTTACTCATATAAGGGCTCTACCTGGCCCCTATGAGCAATTAATTAGTTTGCAGAGCTTGACCTAGTCAAATCAAATAGTAAAACTCTTGCCTCTGCAGGCTCTAAGGAAAAGTCTTTTCTCATACATTTTACTCTTTAAGGCAGCTTCTAATATTCATTTTAACTTAATTTCACCCAGAACTAAAATGTTTAAGGGTAAGAATTTTACCTCTGCGAATTATGATTGACCTCAGTGGATGCATTTCCTACCCTGGCATGCCTTCTCTCCCAGGAAATATTCACCTAGAAGAGTTCTAGTGCCTTCCTCTCTTTGGCAAAAATTTATCAAATATTTTCCTATGAAAATAGGAACAAGAATAGCTTCTGTTTTAGCAAGAGTCTTGCCTTTTTTGTTCTGTTTTCTTTCTCCTCCTTCCTCCTCACCCCCCCCCCCCCCGCCCAACCTGCCATGGTAACGTCGGTCTATTTCTTCACATTAAGTTATGAAATGGTTTTCCTGCCCTATTGCTTTTATAGAAGGCAGCACTTACGACCCAATTTTGATTTACACAGAGTCACAGGAAAATGGAGCCAAATTTCAGTGTCTTTATTTGTTAAGCAGTGAACCATACCATGCACAGTTTGTTCGACATGGCAGGGGCTAAGAATGCCTCAGAAGGGACATCTCAGGGCTTTCCTTCTATGAAGCAGGATGAAGGAAGAAAATAGGACTTATTTCCCTGAGGTCCAGCCTTCAAGAAATGCAGGAGCTATATGCTAGGTTTGGCTCTTGCTAACTTGCTTTGTTATTTCACGACTTGTGTTTGTTATGCAGGGAAATCAAACAACACAATGTGGGAACATAAGGGTCTTTTGTTAGTCCCTGAAAAGACATCACAGGCTACAATTTAATAAATTTCAGTGTTATCACAGTACCTGGACCATAACAATATTTGTGAATCTCTATGATTTGATATTTTTATTAGAAAGTTCAATACATGAGAGGAAGGTAAGGTGTATGATCAAAAAGGATCTTTCTTTTACCAAAGAAAATCAATTACAATAGTCATTGTAGTGAATCAGGAACTTAGAAAACATGACCTAAGACATTTTATCAAAACACATAAATGTCACTCTAAGTACCTTCCCTTAAGAACTGATGGTGACCATATAGCTTAACCAGTCGAAGATTAGTAAATTCCTCACAGAAATACATTTTAATTTTTTTGCCAGTATCCTTCTTGTTAATGAAAACATGAAAATATATAGTTTGCCAAACCACATATAGAAATGTGCATATCCTTTATTTACATACTTTATTTGCATTTATTTACATAGTTATTTGAATTTTGAAATAATTTCATCTACTTGTTATAAGAGAAATTACTTCCCTTTGCTGCCAACATTTTTTTCCTATGAAAATAAATACAAGTGAATTAATGATCTCACTTGATTAATATGTAAATTTAACTTTTTTGAATGTAGATGTGATATTTCAATTATCATGATCCCATGCAGGAGAACTTTAAAAGACATTAACTTAGAACATGAATTTTTTTTTTTTCATACTTGTAAATCCATCTTGCTGCCAATGACTGGTCTCTGTATAATCCTTTACTGCCTTCCACTTTGCACTCTCCTACTTCTTCCTCCTCTTTTCTCCTTCTTTTTCTTTTCCTTCACAGTTCCCTCCAGCTTCTGCTCTTTTAAATCTGAATGCTGATGTTTGGTTTGAATTGTCTCCCTCAGTAGGAACCTCATATATCGTAGAAATTGTGTTCCCATTATTAAGAGCTACATATGCTAAAGTTACTATGCATTTAGATAAGTGCTTCTATGATCCATCTATATTTCTTATGTAGACATTATAAAGCAGTCCTGTCAATGAAAGACTCCTCTGTACCAAGAGAGAAGAGAGAGAAAACAATTTATTACAGAGTAAGCTTCATCACAGTTACATGCAGGTAGAGTTGCAAAAAAGTGACTACAAAATCTGGCTTATTTCACCCAAATTTATATGACAAAGTAGAAAAAACAACAATTAAGACGTCCCTTATCTCAAGAGAGAAATGAATGCCAATGAGTTTTCTTTGTTTAACTTGTGAGAGAGTTATTTTGGAGGTGCATGTTTATAGTTGCAAGGGGTTCAAAGGCTTATGACCTTGCATTATAAAATCAAAAGGTCAGACCTCTAATCAAGCTTATGATATTTTCAATGAGGGGAAGGTAAGGAGGCAATGCAATCTCTCCTCAAAGAGAATGTCATCATTTTACTCTCACAACATCTGAGTTTAGATCAGCAAGGCCCATCTGTAAGTGACTGATTCTTCAGCAAGGTAATCCAGGGTATAAGTGGGAGGATTTAGAAAATGCTCATGTACGATCTGCCATGGGTTTCAGTTGAAGTAATTAGTGGTGCGTCTGTATGATGGTGTGGTTTTCAGAGATTCAGAGATGCAAGTTGAGATTCATTCTTACTGCAATTTTAAGAAGAAATATTCATCAAATTTAGACTCAAATCTGGTCTCAGTTCTATTAAGTTGTGATGTATATAGATTCATCTGTTCGTTCATTTACTGGAGTCTTTTTGGCAAAAGTTTACCTCTTGTCATTCTTGTAGTACCATTTTTATACAGGTCATTGACTACACTAGTGATTATATTGCTATTAAGTCTCATGGTACTCAGGGCCTTGTCAGAGTTGCCAGGATTTATCTTGGAGAATGTAGGCCAAATAATCTAATCAGAAAATTCTTCAAAGAAGGTCTTATATGAACAGTTACATAGGATAACATTACAGGTTGTCAGATTTTCTCTAGCTTACAGATTCTAATCAGGAAATCAAGAAAAGCTGCAAGTAAGGAGATGGTGGTATTCATTAATGCATTCATTCACTCATTCATTCATTCAACAATATGCTTTGGCAGATGCCATAATGATAGGGAATAAAGATGAAATATAATTAATCTCTGTTCCAAAGACACATAATTTAACAGTGAATATTTTCCATATGCAAACAAGTATGAAACAAGACAATTTGTCAAAGGTCACTGCTTCATAATCATACATAGGTGGTCAGAGGCTGAAAAGATGGCCTTTGTCATGTATCCTGGGTATTTTTTTTTTTTCAAATTCTACTCAATTTATTCATTTTTTTAAAAGATATTACATTAAAAAAATACGAGGTCCCCGTTCACCCCTCCGCCCCCACCCCACCACTCCCCCCCAATAACACTCTCCTCCATCATCATGTCACATCCATTGCGTCTGGTGAGTACATCTCCGGGCATCGCTGCACCCCATGTCCCGTGTTCCATCCTGGGTATTGAGAAAGACTTTGTAGAGAAGGAGGCATTTGGGCACTGAACGATGAGTCAAGTCTCCATGAGTGATGACAGTGGGTATGCGAAATTTCATGAGGGGACATTCAAGAAATGGCGTGAAGTTCATTTTAGCTCTTGCATTGGTATGTCTAGGGGATGTATTCTGGGTCTATATTATGAATTTATACTACATTAAGGCGAACATCACATTTATGAGTTATTTCCAAAGAAGGACAGTGGAAAGGGCATGGGCTTTGGACTTAACCTAGGTTCAAATCCTGGTTCTTTCATTTTCTAACTATGGAGTCTTGGGCAATTGGTGAGTCTCTCTGTTGCATCTTACTATACAATATATAGAAATTATAGCAGTTTAGAAATCATCACATAAAATGTGTGAGATTTAGACACTATCAATCTGAGACTCTATCCACAGATTCATTACTATTCTTTTTCTGAGAAGGAAGAACTGGCCTGATCTATTGGTTAGAAAATGAGTCATATGAGAGCTTAACACGTAGCAGAGATCACCTAACGGTGCCAATTAGGAAACCAAATAGCTTTTGAGCTGTTTTCCAACTCCAGTTAACATCTTACATTTTGGTCCAGGATATTTCTTCCTATGGCTTAATACTGTTTTTCCTATGCCTCAGCTAATTTTACTTCTCACTGTTAAACCCAGTGTGATGTTACTTTTACTTTTTGTTTATCTTACAAGTAACTGTTTGAATGAATTGGCTTTGGAGCAGCCGGATTCCTTTATTTACCTCTTAATCCTTTCATGTCACTCTGGAAGTGCTGCTTCAAGACAAGTCCCTGTGGAGTTTACATTTCAAGCAGCCTATGAGGATTAGATTTTGGTTTATTTTTTCAGCATGCAAACCCGATTTGAGAAATTATCTCCTCAGGCATAAGGGTGGTAGTTCCAGAAATGTCAGTCAGAAAGGCATGTGGAATAGTCCAGCTTCCTTTTACAAATAGTTTGGAGGGGAGCAAAATACCAACTCCATCAACTAGTCAGTGAGCAGACAGACCTTTGGAAATGTCTGCAAAACCCTGTTAGCTGCTAATCTTCTCTATAATTTCACTGACATAAGCATAAACCCCATAATTAGATTGCACTAATCAAGAATACTGACAATAATGGAATATCAATCACAGCACTCATATATAAACCCAGCCAGAGTTGGAGTCTAGTTGGCCATTTGTAGTTTTGATTATAACTTAACTGTATGTTATAATGTGGTTGCTTGGCTGGCTAAATCACATGCTGATCAACTATTTCTCCAAACTGCCTTGAATCTGATATTCAAAGTGCATTATTCATTAAATTAAATTCCTCTTGCTGATGTTTGAGCATGTATGGTTTCCTCATTTGTAGTTTGTAACAGCTGTAATGCAACATCCCCAGCATAGGACACTTCTTGAGGATTAATGGCCAGAAGAGGTTAATGGCTGAAGGTAAAGCAAAAGACCATCAATTCCTTCCCTCCAGTCATTAATTCTTAGGAAATGACCTGTTCTTTTATCATTGTTGCTTGAATGTTTCTTTGCCTGACCTTTGTATGAACTGATGTGGTACCATGGGAATTAATTCTGACCAAGAGGCTGAAAAAGATGCACCCTTCAAGCTGGAAACTTTTTTTTGTTCCATGACATTTTTAAGACAACTGTCATTTACCTACCTACCATATCACAACAATTCATGCTCTAAATCTGTGTATTTTACATAAATGGTTTATCTAGGTTGAGCCATTTACTTTTTTCTAAGTTCTGAAGAATGGCTAGACCTAACAATTTATGAGAGTACCCTATTGTTTGATCATTCTTTTATAAAATGTTCATCTTTACCAGGTAGCCCTTTTTTTGAGAGATGTCTCAGGATATAACATTTCCTATCATTGTGTGGAAATGATTACATGTTCTCCTCAGACCTTTAATTCAAATGTGCACAAAGATCCTTCCTCTGGGGTCTCTTTGTGTGTTTGTTTGTACTGAGACTGAGGGGGGAGTCAGTCTGCAGGGAAAAAGGGAGTATTAAACATAAAACATGCATCCACTGATAGCTCTTGAAAGACTTTCTTATTAGCAGGGACAAGGAGGCCTCTTTCTAATCAGCTCTTCATTATTGTCTCCCTAATTATGTTCCCTGAAGATTTTCATTCTTGCATTCTTCCTTGAAAGAATAATAATGGTTAAATTATTTAATAATGTTTCTTTGTCTTTTATCTGTTCTCTAAGAATCTTAAGGTGTTTTGCAAAGATTAATTACAATTCACAAGACGCATAAAATGGGAGAATCTTAGATCTTAATTTGAAGCATTTTAAAGTTGTGAGGACTCAATAAATTAAGGAAATAGGAGAAGAAACCCTGACGTTGGGGTTCATTTGTTTGATTGTGAAGAAAGAGATTTCCTTCTCAATAATCTTGCGATGTTTTTTTGTTCCAGAATTAGGATAAAGGATGTAAGATTAGATTCATGAAAGTGAATTAACTTCTAAGCACTATGAATTAACTTTTCCTAAGCCCTCTACCTGTGCTATTTTTCACCACGAGAACAGTGCTGCGTATTTAGACTAGTGAATTAATCGGGACTCTTTGGGTCATAAGTGACTGAAACCCAACTAATAATGGTTTAGTTAAAAAAAAATAATGGATTGATGTAATTAAAAAGTGAGCCCTTGTTTTTCCTTTGCTACACTCGGCATCTCAAATACATTCCTGAGGAATTTACCTCTTGGTTCTTCTTTCCTAAATGGGTTTCATTTGATCACGTGTCCATCCTTGAACAAACTAATATGCCCAGGATACAATTGTGTTGATTGGTTGGGTTGGTTCATGTGACTGCCCTTGAAGATGACAAGGGGTCAGCCATATCCAAATCTGGTGGATTGATGCAACAGGTAGAGATTTTTCTTGAAAGGAAAATCAAGGTATTGTTCCAAGAAGGAGAAGGGGTGTTGGGAAGGCAGAAAAAGCAGACGTCTATAAAAGGTAGCACAATTTAAGTAGTTGTATTTGCTTCGAGCAGAGATAATTGAAGACCTCAGATATAAAACTTAACATATCTTTCCTTTATGAACATTATGTTTCATTAACCAACATACCACTTTCCAAAGTGTATACTCTGGAAAATAATGAGATTTTTTTTTTAATTGAAAAAAGGTGTTTGATGATTACATAAACTTGAGAACCACAGTAAACTGTAACCAACCTTTGATGTATATTAGCAGTCAAGTATTACCTGCTAAGGTCCAATATGCCCTTGTGTTATATACTGATTTTACTATATTTACACAATTGACAACTCCTTATTTTATATATATATATATATATATATATATATATATATATATAAATATGATAGTCTCTTGAGACAATATGGTCCTGGAAGAGAGAAGAAAATACTGGTAAACAAAGGTGGTTCTTGAGGAACTGTCCCAACTACAGAAACTGAAACTGAAAGTTCCATTGGCTATGCTAGGAAGTATCCATGGACATTCAGAATTTCTAAAATAATCAGTACTGGATTTCCCACTAGGGAGAGCTCACAGCAGGAGGGAATATGAGAAGCATTCTATGGTTGTTTGTCTAGTAAGCCTGTGCTCATTAACTGTGAGCTATGTACAAAACTATAAATGAAAAGACTCTGGAAATTGTTCACAAGCCCAATCCCAGGTAAGTAGATAAGCATGCATGATGAAAAACAACAACAACAGTACCCTCTGCCACCTGCTGGAAGTCCATGGAAAGCATCCAGACATGGGACTAGACTTGAAAGAGAACGGTAGCATACCAGACAGAGTGAGGGGGCAGACACTGGGAGTAAGGAAGAAGCCAAGAAAAAAGATGTTGATGGTATATGGTTGGGATCTGTATGTAAGGCGATGCCTTTGAGAATAAGTGTCTTTCTGGAAATCTACCATACATAGTAGTGGAACTGAGAAGATGTGCTGGTGTTGAAAAGTATTGTCATAATTCAGTGGATGAACTTTGGAACAAGGAACACTTAAGTGGGAAACTTATTTAATTTTGTGGACTCCTCTGCAGTGAAAATGATAGTTTTTTTTTTGTAGGAAAGTTGAGAATGTGGTAGGTACAATATTTCACGATCACAATATTGTGTATACCATACATTATTTCCTTATGAATGAATTTAATTTAATTCAAATGTGCCTGTTCCTGTTCATAAGTGAGAAATATAATCAACCTTACCAATTCTTAATAACTTAGATACTTTAAACCTGGTTAGTTTGAGTAACTATTCAGATCAACCAAAGACGTTTTCTCTTCTTCCTTTTCCTTTTTCACATCTCCCTGGGCGATATCATGTTTGAGAGAGGTTTATGTAATATGAAGGCAAGCTGTTGAGGGGGACAGAAGAGTCTGGCTGGCAGTTTGTTTGTTGCTGGCCTTGCTGACACCTGTTGAGGTATAACTTGTCCTTCTGATCCAGTTGCATCTGAATTTATTATCTTTGGACTTTCCCTGGCCACCAGTTTTTTAGTCCATTCTTCCCTTCTGCTAACTGTAACAGTCTTTCTTGTACAGCAGGCCTCTTTTCCAAGACTATGTCCTTCTAAGGGGTTGAAAAGGTCTCAACTACTTTTCTAACAAGTTTTTATCAAGTCCATTTACCTAGACAGCTTTCTTACACACGATATTCTTACTGCTGTTAGAAAGTGATTACATTTTGTACTCTTAGATCCCCAAAAACTTATCTGATGGTCTTTTGTGGTTTCTACCATCTTATCTTCTTTTCAATCTGAAATTTATTTCTCAGTCATGGTGAAAGTATAAGGGAACTGTATCTTCTACCTCATCTCAATGCTAGATATATAATCTTAATGGAAAAAAGGTTCTTATCCTATATTTCCCTTATGACCATATCTATATTTCCCTTATGACCATTATATGGTCATAAGGGAAATTCTCAGCTGTGAAATTTCTTGGATTTGTTTCTTAATAAGTAAAGCTAAGGTTTTAAAATTTAGGGAGACGAAAAAGAAAGAAAAAAAGAAAAAGATTTTTTTTTTTTCTCTCAAGTATCTGGTTTCTGCAATTGAAACCTGTGGTTTTCATTATTATTTTCTCTATCAAATATTTGCCAAAGTCTATACAAGTACTTGAAAGCCATGAATTTAACACTTTGTATTCTGTAAATCAAATGCTAACCCAAGGGCACTATGGATAGACAAACCAGACTATTGTTTGAATGATAAGGAAAAGATTATGGGTAAAGAATTTTAAAAAAGACATATCAATGTCAAAATATTAGCTTCGTATATAAGGATTGGAGATAATGCATGTAAAATATCTGACACACAGTATTCAAGAAATGGTTACTCTAATTATATTATATTCACCATTTTGGTGAGCTTTTGATTGGACTTGATGGCAGTTGGTTCAAGGCTAAACATTCAAGTGCCAGCCTGATGCATTGGAATTTTAAGCTGGTGACTGAAGGATCAGCTATGTGCTTTGAATAAGAGATACATTAATGAAAAGGTTTTACTTTGAAAGTTGAAAGAATGAACATACCAAGAGACCACCCAACCTTATTCCATCTTTAAATGGAAATTTATACTTACATGCAACATCATACTTCAGTTGGAAAAATAATTTTAAAATGTCCGTTACCTGTACAGATTATTTGTAATTAGTTGATTGCCAAAACTTCAACTTCTTTTCTGCAAAGAGACTACAATCATGCTTATTTTTTCCTTATGTAAATGGAGCCCCAGGCTCTACTTAAAAGGCAATAGGTATGTTGGTTGAAGCTATGGGTTCTGGGAAAGGCTCAAAAACAGGCCTTTCTTCATACTAGCTGATTGACCCATGAGGAGCTTTTGAAACTCCTGCTCAATTTTCTTACCCATAAGTAGAGATAAAATAGTACCTACCACTTAGAGATAGTGTGAGGATTAAAAGAGATAGTCATAATACATTTACTGCAAAGTTTGGCACATGGTAGTGTTGTGGAATTTAAGAGAAGTTCAATTATTTGAGTATAGACAGGCCAGGACTCAGTAATGATTTTGAGAAGGAAAAATGGTTTATTGACGGCCGGCCGGACTCGGGAGCTTTCAGTTTGAATCCCGAGCCCCGAACAAGATTTTCAAACGTCTTTTATACAGAGAGGAAAGGCCAAATGGTCCCTTTGTTTCAGTTCTCAATAGGCTTCAATTAGCATATATCTTCCACATCTTAGGTAAGCTTTTAGCATGGACTCCAGACATTCTAGATAAGCCTTTAGCATATTTGGTTTTTGCATTTCCCCTAAATACTTAAAGTTTATAGCCCCCGCATTGTTAAACATTTCCTGGGACTGGAGCTGCTGCTAGTCCCCAAGGGCAGGACTGCAGCCCCCCACCGTTCCACACCCACAAGTCAAACAACTTAGTTATCTCTGAAGAGACAAAGACCTTCCACCCATAGCCCACATCAGTAGGGGTCAGGTAAATTTAGCAGGTATTATTCACAACAATTCTTATCTTCATTTGTGCAGTCAGTTCTACTTTGCTGTTTTTTCAGAAAAAGTATGCTATCTTTCTTGGCACTTTGCTATTATTTTATGAGTATTATAGGGACTCTTATTTTCTTCCAAGAGAGACATCTTCATTTTCTCTGTGCAGGTCGTCTTTAACCCACTGGCTCAATTTTTTTGTCTTTCTTATATGACACTGTTTCATGGGTCCAAATCTGAGGTCCTACAATCTACAAATTGTGGTGAGGAATGAGGCCGAGGACACTGCTGATGGCTTGCACACTGCTTAAACTGAGTCACTTCTAAAGCCATTCCTAGTCCTGTACTGGCTTCCCTTGCTTGGCAGTTGTTTTAACTGTGACTATCCCAGGGTTTGGCCACTAGTGGGCACTGATTCTCTGAACAGCTTGGCACAGACAGCTGGAGCTCTCAGAGAACTGGCTTCTTAGCTGCTGGTAGCCACCTTGATCTCCTAAAGGTTTACCCAGCAACAAGGCATCTGGGGTGCCCATACCATGTTCAGGTCCACTCTAGATGGCAGTTCTAGGTGTTACCCTTTTTGGACAGAGGCTTGATAGCTCCTGCTTTGTCTCTCTTTCTCAAATGAGAGGAATATTGTTTGCTGTTCCTTTGCAATATAGACTCTTGTTACTTGGTTAGTTTGATTAGTATCAGAATTTTACAATTTAGTTTTTATTTTCAAAGATTCCTCCCCACCTCCTCCCCCTCCGAAGTCCCCAACATTTAAAGATAATCAGCAAAACAGACAAAGATTTAATATACAACATTTCTGATTGGTTCTTGCCAAGAAAGGAAAAGGCTATGATGGAGAGTCAACAAATTATGAAATTTATTTTATTTTTTTCTTTGTGTATATTCCCTTACCTTTAAATTAAGTTAGGTCTTGTGGCAAGTAATCAGATGAAGAGTAAAAATAGCCTGGAAATTCAAGCCTTACATAAGTACGCAGTATAGAAATGGATTTTAAATTATTTGTACAAGTATTTCTTGATAATCCCCCCACTTATGCTGCATTGTTGCAATTCTGAGTACTGCTTAGAGGGGAAAAAGTTGTGTTTCTGAAAACTTTAGTGAATAAAAAATCCCTTATAGATGATGAGAAAGGACATTAGGCATGGGGATCATAGTCAAAATGTGGCACTTTATTTATTTTTAATTAGAGCAGTGGTAGAATTACAGAAAAATCAAAGTTGCCATAGTCCTCCCTCTGGCCCTCACTTTTCCCTATTATTAACACTTTGCATTAGTAAGGTGACCTTGTTGCAATTGATGAAACAATGTTATTGTAATTGTACCGTAAGGAAAGTCTATAGTTTACATCAGCCTTCTCACTTATATATTACACAGTTCTATGGGTTTTGTTTTAATTTTTATACTGGAAACATGTATTCAACCTATAATTTCCCAGTTTATCCAATTTCAAATTTACAACTGGGTGGTGTTAATCATGTTCACGATGTGCTATCATTACCACCATCCAATACAAAACTTTTCTATCACCTCAAACAGAAACTCTGTACCAGGAGTCCATTTGTCTTTGGTTCTTTTTCAGGCTGTGAGAGTACTTTTGAGTCAGCAAAACCTGGCCCTTTATTTTAGTTTTTGAAATGAAAAAAAAAAGGTTTTGTTCTACCTACAAGTTTTAGTTTAGAACACAAATCTACTTTGCACCTGTTAGTCTTAAAGGTATCAAAAAATGAAACAATTGAACTCAATTGTATAATTTCATTTGGATAATGAATTTTGAAGGAAAACATTTGGGAAGAGAAATATGACAACATCTGTAAAATTCTGAATAAGATCTGCTGATCTGATGAAGGAGGAGGGAGACAGATAAAAAATTGGCCATAGAGCATAGGGGCAAGGTAACAACAAGACTCTTGCAGTGCTAAAATCTTCTTTACATGTAGAGGCAGAAGTATTCAAATCAAATCACAGTGATAACCAGAGGGATATTTTCTAACATATCCCCATGGAGAGATTTTAATGCTTTTATGAAATGAAAATCATGCTCCTCAGTTTCAGTCCAATTTTTAGTATTTGTTTTTGTATGGTTCTGTATATAAAGTTTTTTTATATATAATGATTCAAAAGTAGTTCTTCAACTTGATGCATGTAAACATAGCCTAGTATTAACATAGCAAAGCAGTTAATCTCAGGAGAACCCTCATGTATACCGAGAGTTTGTTTATTTCAAAGGGAGCTGGAAGTAAGGATTAGATTTCCAAAGGTGTGGAGATATTTTGATTTATCTCAGTTGAATTGGAACTGACATTTTTACCCCATGTACCTAATTATACCTTGCTTTAAGGGAGAAAACCACGAGGAAGAGAAAATAAAGAGTATAAGATTAGGACTCAAGATGTGAGTCAAAATCTTTCTCCATAATTACCAACTGGGTAATTTGGGATAAACCACTTGATATCTGTGATAATTTGAAAAGTCTCACCAATTTCTTATGTACTTTGCATAAGTTTGCATGTGACTTTGCAGTTCCTTCCAATAAGAGATATCTGTTTTCTCACCCTTTCACTGTAGATTGGCCTTGAAATTTATTAGGCCAACATAATGAGGTTGAAGTGCCTTTGTGGCACATTGACGTCTCTTTCATCACATGTAGAACATGTAAAGAAGAGGTGCTCCCAGATGACAACTGTTCTACCTGTAGAACCAAAGTCTTCCTTTGGGTGTGAACCCATTGCAAATGGGGCCTCATAAAGATGTTATTTTTAGTTAAGGTATGACCCAATTTAGTCCCAACAGGGACAAAATGATTTTTTCAGTGGAATCATTCCAGCCAACCTTACTGACTTATAGAATCATGAACTAAATAAATAATTGTTTTAAACCACTAAGTTGATTCAGTGACACTTTGAGATTCAGTTACCCTGTCTGGAAAATGAAGATAATTAGACTTATACCATAAGGCTTTGTGAGAACTGTATGATATGAGAAACGATAAGGGCCAATCACCATGGCTGGCGCATAGCATGTATCTAATTAATGCCAGTGTAAAGGGATTGTCAGTTCCCTTTACACCCCTTTTATCAGCTCCACCCCCCCTTTCACCCTTTCCCTCCTTACAACTTTATCTCTTGGGTCAGAAAAGCAAATAGTCAACCTTTTGAATAATTTGATTGCCACAAAGATGGCTAAGGTGCTGTGAATATATAATTAAAATGATGAATGCTCAGTTCACATTAAAATAACAGGCATGGTGAGTGTACCAGAACTCATCTTGATTAAGCTGTTTGACCCACGTGCTTTTTCACTGGCTGCAGACCAAATCCAGAGTGGAGCTGAGTGACGCTGAATGACAGGCTCTGCCTGACCCACAGAGGGATGATGCTGGATGGGCTGGTTTCATTAAATGCCACCAATTCACATTTGGTATTTATGGATCAGTTAATTATTGAAATTTGTTTTACAGCACAGATTTCGTGAATTTGTAAGCATTATATGTCTAAGCTAGCGGGTATATTTTGAAAGTGCATCAATATTAGTTGATATGATCAGTAAATGTGTGCTGAAGGCCTAATGTGTATCATGTCTAAGGCTATAGTGAGGATACATAATTTGTCCTCGTGGAACTTAGCTATGGTTGGTTCCTAAATCCCTTTCCAAATGCAGGAACCCTGCAATCAATCTTTTCCTGAAGTGGAGAGATGGACCTTCACTAGTTCAACATTAACCCAGTCTGGCTTATGATCTGTAACTAACATGCAACCACGGTTGAAGATAACTGGGTCTTTTTTTCTCGAGATAAAGTTGCAGTGAGATTGAATAATGCCTCCAGGGACTGAATATTATGTGTTGCCCAATAACTGTGCTATCCAGTATAGTAGATTGAATTATGTACCTCCATGAAATGTTCTTAAACTTAATCATCATTCCTTTGGGTGTGAACCCATTGCAAATGGGGCCTCATGAAGATGTTATTTTTAGTTAAGGTATGACCCAATTGAATTAGGTGGGTCTTAATCCATATTGCTGGAGGCCTTACAAAGAAAAAAACCCAGGAAACTAAAGTTGGAGGAGACCATAAGGGGGACCCAGAAATTGGTTGAAACTGGAAAAGCAGAGAAAAGAGAGGACTTCAACATGTGATGGGAAGCAGAGACACAAGTCAAGGAACCCTAGGGATTGCTGGCAGCCAGGACCAGAACAGAGTCTGGGAGAAAGCAAGCCTTGATGATGTCTCAGTTTTGGACTTCTTCTAGTCTCAAACCTGTAAGCCAATAAATTCTTATTGTTTAACTTAACCCATTACCAAGTCATAGCAGCTTGGCAAATTAAGACAATTGATAGCCACTGTTAGACCATTCATCTGCCAGTATTGATAATTACCAGCTGTTTGGAATTTCCTCATATTCCTTGAATATTTGATTTATATTTATTTATTCATTTATTTCTGTAGTCATTCATTTATCACCTTATCAAACACATGTGCCTTCAATGAATCAGACACATGGTCTTTGCGCTAGAGGAATTTCTGACCCGGTGAATTGCAGCAGATATATAAAAAGATACTAAAACAAACTTCAGTTAGAAGTTTTACAGGATACCCAGCAACAAGATGACTTTAGCTTGGAATAGCTAGTTTTGATCTGAGGTAGACTCTCTGCCTGAGAAAACTTGGTTCTAGGAATTTAACTGTACAGCCAGTCCTTTTCCTTATTTCCATGCCCCAGTCCTGGCTTTTATTATCTTGTGGCTTTCTGCTGGGGTTCCTGAATGCACCAATTCTGTCCCTCTGAGGCTCAAAGTTATGAAACCCTTGGTTGAACTTATTAAGAAGACAGAGAAACAGCCACAAGAATACATACATTCATTTTATAAGAAATTCTGGAAGCGATATTTTAATTTTGTTAGAGGTGATATTTATGGAAAAGTGATACTGCCATTTTGCCATGAACTTAGGAAGTTAGTAGTTTCACCAAAAAAATTCATTCATACCTGAACATACATAATCAAAATATAAATTGCTATTTTATTTTTTAACTTAGCTTATAAAATACATACAGCTATTTTAAAGAAAAGAGACCTGCTGTTTCAAAACACTTGGCTTTTGCTTATTTACAAGCTTGATTAGCTCAGGTATGATGGAGAAAGAAATATGAAGTTTTGGGGAATGTCAGAAACAGTATGAAAGTCTTCAGGTTGCTCTGATTTTCTAATATTAATTTTCTTAGTCCAGAAAAAATTATAGTGTATGATTCGAAAATAATTACACAAAAAAATCTTTTCTTAGTCATCTTCTTTGTCTGCTGTCAGGAGAATTTTTATCTTTTCTTTTCTTTCTTTATGAGCTTTCAGTTTGATTTCTGTTCTAGCAACACATCCACTAACTGATGGTATTTCTCTCTGCTGTGTCAGTGTGTGTGTGTATGTGTGTGTGTGTGAGAGAGAGAGAGAGAGAGAGAGAGAGAGAGAGAGAGAGAGAGAGAGGGAAACAACAGTAGAGCAAGAGCTTGGCTTTAAAGTAAGTCAACTCATATGCATTTGGAAATTTGGAGTATTAACCTAAGGTTAAAAAAAAGAAGGATTTATTTATTGAATTTAGACACATGATAAAAAGTATTTGTGTCATACTCATATACCATACAATCCATCCAAAGTGTATAATTAAGGGCTCTCAGTGTAATCAGAGTAATGGATAGAGGTAATGTGTCATGCTCTTTTAATATTTGTAACTATTCTAACATTTAGAAGATATGGATAGAGCTTTAGTCAAAGACAACACTGATGCACATAAAATGACCTAGTGTGAAGAGTTAGTTATGTCTTATTTCTCAATTTACTGATATATTAGTGAAACTATATTTTGGATTTGGGCATACTTAAATAGATCTCATTTTCCTCTTGAAATCTTCTTATTACTACATTTTTTTAAAACAAATGAGACATCATAGATAAAATGTCTAATTATCAAGGTAAGCTGGATATTGAAAAGAAGTATTTATCTTATTTCGATAAGCATATTCCCCATTTCTTTCTTTCTTGAACATTCTTTCTATTTTTGTGCCATCCACTGACCCTTGTCCATACAAACCGTTTTCTCTTCATGCTTATTGCATTGTGCCATTTGCTGTTGTGGAATCACAAAATAGTCTTGACCTCTATTTTGGTGTTAGATGTTTTAGACTGGGCATCATAATTTTACATGAACTTCAAACACCCATTATGCATGAGGAAATGAAGTCCTTCTAAACAGATCAGCAGTGCCCACATATTGTGGCTACACTGACATTTTTATTTTATTTATTTTATTGCCTTTAAAGAGTTTCTTGAGAAAGGAAATAAAATCCCATGTATTTAATTAGGCTCCCTTTTTCAGAACATTAACAAGAGAAATTCTCTTTCTTAATCAGTTTCATTTAATTTGGCCAACTGAGTGTAAACTTTTACATGTAACTTTGGACCATCATTTGGCCCAATCCTCCTCTTAGCAGGAGACTGAGAGTGGCTTACCAGCTCCACACGGTCTTACTTTACTCCCACCCTGTTCTAACTTTATGGACCTTAGAATTAAAGACCCAAAACTTCCTGCTTTCAGTACACTTGTAATGCAATTGGAGTGCATTCAGTTATTCTGGCAATAAATATTTATTGAGAATATACATATTTTTGTCAGGTACTCTACAAGGCTCTGGTGGAACAGTTATGAATAAGACATGATTCTTATTTGCAGCTTAGGGAGAGTAACAGATATGAGGCAATTAAGATGAAGTGTGATGTGCTCTGATAAGGGAACATTGGTGTACTATAAAAAGGGCATCCATCTGGGCTTGAGGAAAGGGGAGATTTTCAAACTGAAGAAGAAGCAGGAGGCAACCTTTGGGTGTTTGATATCCTCATCCTTTGGGGATTGTAATTCCTGTTGTCTTGCCTTCCTGATAATGATTATTTGACCACCTGAATCTCCACTGACTCCTACTTTGATATCCTGGACTGTTTTGACCTTGACTGATGATACATTTGCCATACTGGCTTCAATTTAAGATCCATTTTCTGAACTCATATATCTTCTTGCCCCAGAATCACAGATTTTTGGTCATGCCTGGGCCTTTAGACAATCTAACAGGTCTGTTTGGATGGAGTTACAGCTGAGAATGGCTTTTTTCCTTCCACTCTATTTTAATAATACCACCTACCAGGTTACAAAGGTGTGGTAGGCTCAGTGGGGGTGACACTGTTGGTGTCTCTTTCTCTTTATTTATGAAGAGGCAAGAAATTTAGTAAAGATGACAATAAAGTTGAATTTATGCCATATATGAAATCCAGGCTTGCTAAATGGGGTTATGTAGTATAGAAGAATGACAGGGAACATAAATTTATTGGGGGTATCTTAGACAAATTCAGTGGAAGAGTAGGTTCAGACATCTCTGATTTGGTCATTAGTATTGATTTATTTGATAAGAATTGGTATAAATCACAAGACTTCACCAATTCAATACTCAAAAAGTTTTTTGTTTGTTTGTTTTCTTAGGGAGAGGTACATTTGCAGCCGAGGTATTAGCTGATGCAAAATTTATCTCTGTCAAAGTTTCAGGCAGAACTGTACAAGTGATGGAACATGCTCTCTAGGAGTCTATTGATGTGAAGGACTTAATAAGGGGAGAGATAGTTCAGGTCCCCTGTTTGGTTCAAGGATGTGAGTTATTTATTAGAATCTAGTCCACATGTCTTAATGTATTCACGTCTTCTCTTTTCATTCACCCTAGTCTAGGCTAATATTCTCCTAGACTAAATTTATTTTTGTTTGTGTCCCCCTTCTGTTTATTCTACTTCATCCTCAGCAGCCAGTTATGTTTCTCAAAGTTAAACAGAGTCATGTTATTCCACTGCACAACTAGTGTGAACATCCTTCTCTGGCCTACAAGGTCCTACACGAACTGCTACCTGCTTATCCATCTTCTTCTGGCTCATTCTTCCCAGAGCTCACTGCTTCAGGTTCTATGGCCGTTCAGCTACTAGAACTGACCAAGTTCTTCTTAACTTCAGGTTCTTCGAACTTACCGTTTTCTCTGCTGAGAAATATTTTCTCCTGGATCTTTACCTTTTTTTTCCTTTCTCAAACTTTTAGAGTCACATAAAGTATCACCTCCACAAACAGATATCCCTGAAGTTATCCTTCTTATCTAAAGTAGAACTGTCCCATCTTGCTCTGACCCAGAATTTTGTTGTTTTATAGCCTACCACAATTAGTAATTATTTTCTTTGTATTTGTTTTGGTCTGTCTTTGGTTTTATAAAAGCAGAATCCTTATCTTCCTTGTTTTTCATTTCCCTCTAGGGTAGAGAACAGTGACATTAAATAAATCAATATTTGTTGAAGGAATGAATGACAAAATGTCACTCGATCTAAGTCAAGATTATTTTATTTAGATTCAAATAAAATATTGAAGGTATGAGTTACAGTAACTTTTGCAGGGGTAGGACTTAGTACCTTACCTTTCGTTCTGGGGGGAATAGATGCCAAAGCCATTGTCCCTGACTTAACACCACTTGGGAAGATTTTAAGACTCCCCAAAATGGAGAAGTAAGTACCTATGGCATATTTTAGTGGCAAAGTTGCTGATCAAGGCATTGTTAACAGCAGAAGATATTACTTTAGCAACCTGAAAGTAGAAAACGAGTGAGGTTTGCATGATTGTGAAAAGGACTGGTGTGCTCAGAGTCACTTCCAGGAGATCCCAAGAACTGCCTGGAAGGAAACGAGAAAAGCTGGAATTACTAAGGCCTGGTGAAAGGGCACAGAACTAAAGATGCTGGCCTGCTATATATATATATATATTTTTTTAATGATCCTGTTTGTCCATTCTAGACAAATGTACCCTAGAAAACATATATGTAAGAATATGTTTCCCAAACATTACAGAAATCATTAAGATCCAACTTTTTTCCCCCCAATTGTTGCAGTTATTTATTACTGCTAAAACTACCTAGAGAGCAACCTAGAGAGAAGTATAGGTAAGTTAGAGGTGATTAAGATGGAGTATGATAAAGATCTGTGGTAGGGGAACATCAGTGTACTACAGGAACACTTAAGACAGACATCCAGTCTAGCCTGAAGAATAAGCAGAAGGTGGCCTTTGGATGCTTAATTTTGTGGTTTATAATAAATTCATTGACTATCTTCACTATTCACTGGGTCAGGAATTTGACTATGGCGCTGCTGTGCTATTATTCTCTGGATCAGGAATTTGAGCAGGGCACTGCTGAGAGCAGTCCTGCTTCCTGTGACATTGGCTGAGGTGTTGGGATGGCTGGAAGGCCAAAAATGAGTTCACGTACATGCTGGCAGTTGGTGCTTGCTACTAGCTGGGAGTTCAGTATGGGCTGTTAGTCAAGGGCTTCAGCTTTCCATGTGGTCTTCTCCTCACGCTTGCCAGTACTTCCAGACAGCATGGTGGTTGGGTTTCTAAAAGAAGCATTATCAGCAGTAAAAATGAAAGCCGTACAGATCTTTTTAAGGGCTAGCTTCAGAATTACAGAGCATCATTTCCACCACTTTTTATAATTCAAAACAGATCATAGGATCAGCTCATATTCAAGGAGAGGGAAAATAGACTCTACCTATTGATGGAGAAATAACAAGATCATATTACAAAAGAGCATGTCAAATAGAAGATATTTCTGTGGCCATCTTTGGAAATACACTGCTCTAAGATACTTTATTTTGTTTGTATTATTTCCCCTGAATTTAGAAGGCAACCGACACTTTCCATTTCACAATGACTTCCCCATCCTTTAGGAAAGTCAAAAACGAAATTATCTTTATATTTATAATCCCAGGAACATTTGATTACATCTCATTTTACAACTTGAGTTAAAATTCTTTTCTAGTTTTGGAAGATAATCAATATCATAATACCTTTTTAATTAGCACATTTTATGAGACTCTTGACTTTCTTTAGGAAGTGATAAATATTAGTCAACTACCAAAGGACAGGGTCACTCTCTAGTTTATACCAGTAAATACAGTCCACTGTCAATGTCATTCCTTGGATTAAACAATGATGTTGTAGCTGGGGACCTGGTTCTAGTACCTTATCTCTGATCATTCCCCAGTATTACCTTGAGCAAATCATATAACATCTTTGGGTCTCAGTTTCCTTTTATGTAAAGTGAGTGCTTTGTTTTGGACTGGATGATATCAAAGACCTACTCTAATCTTAAAAGTATTCATATATGTTCAGAGAAGATTGATGAAAGCTAAGAATTTCTGATGATTATTCGAGAATGTTTGCTTAGGAATTCAACTTGGAAAGAAGTTATTCACCTACTCTTTGTGTCTGTTTCAATAAATAATATAAATATTCAAAACAACCTTTTTCTCTATGAAGAGTTGGTATTAGTTAGCTGTTTCTGGATAATGTTAAATCAATCTGAGACTTGTGGTTTTTAAAATTGTTTCTACTAAGTGTGAAACAAATTGATTTTTCAAAATACAAGTCAGATTCCTTGGTTTCATTTGCTAACTTGGTCAAGTTTGGTTGAGGAAGCATCTTCATGACATATGCATTCAATAGAAATTCTTGCTTAGAATTACAGAGCAGTAGCAAACATGTTTGTTTGAATGTTGCACTGTTTGATTATTTCAGCCATTTGTCTCCAACCTTATCCATAGATATACCATGTGCCATAATTTAATAATCCTCATTTAATTTATTTCTCACAGCAAACTTGTGAGTTGATATATTATCCCCATTTTACAGATGGGGAAGCAGAGGCATAAAAAGATTTAGCAAGTGGTCCAAGGTCACCTGTCTTATAGGTAGGAGAGCTGGCATTAAATACAAATTTTTAAAAAAAATTTCAGTGCCTACTCTTGTAATCCCTGTGGCATGCATTCCTTTCTAAACTTGGAATCACTTTTTTTCCCAGAAATTCCATGCATAAACTCATTAGGATGTTCCGGGAATGAAGCTCTAACACTAGGGCACTAACTCTAAAATGTCTTGGAAATACTGAATCATTTGCTATAATGAATTCCAAACTGAGTGATGAGACAGATATCACAAGGTTTTGGGACTTAATGGGCTTCATCTTCAACTTGTTTAAGAACTTTCCCTTGAACATCTATCATCCTTTCATAGCCCTGTTAAAACATCATTATTCTACTTCTACTCCTACCCATTGCCTGGCCAGAAGCTTTTCTTGCATTTCAGTTCTTACATTCAGTTTTGCCTCCAATGAGTAGGATGATAAGATAACTCAAGTCATATAAAAATCTCCTGTACCAGACTATTAAAAATAGTGCAAATTGCGTAGGACTGCAAACATGTTTTATCTTGAAAATTTATCTGGAACATTTGCTTAACTGGAACAATTTTGCATATTCACTTCCATCTGCCCATAAAATATTCCCTTGGATAAACTACTCCTTGTTCTGAATATTCAACATTCATTTTTTTCCTTTAGCTCCTTATATAAATTCACAGGTTTATTACAAACACAAATCAGATAATTTTAGGTGTTATAAATCACATATAAACAAATATATATAATCTTTTATTTAATATATTTTTTAGTCTAACTTGCCATTTATTCATGTATATTGAAACTGTGTATAATCACTCACCTAAAAATAGCCCCAAAGCATTTCAACCACTTTATTTAATTATTTTGGGAACTCATTTCAATGGTTTGCTCTTTCTAATAATGTGGAAGCTAGTGTAATACACTTTAAGGTTGCTATTGAGTGGAATTTTTTTGGATGGGTTAATAGAAGGCTGTGATTTTAGATTCTGTTTTCTTTCCCTTAGTTTATATTTGTGGCCTTCTTGAGTTACATTTTGTCTTAGTTTCAGTAGAGATTTTATGAAACTTATATAAGATATTTCAAGTGGTAACGCCTTCACAGCTGTCTGACCATCTTTGTATCTTTAACAGCTCTTTCTTCCTCCTGGTCTAGAACCAGGAGCTGATTTAGTTATGGGTCCCAATTGCTCAGATTTCTGATAGGTAGTCAATAGAACAGATTTTGCTTCTAGTGCTCAAATGTAATCCACTTGCCATGTCCTGGACTCTCTCCCCTCTATCTTCCTGTCTGTGCTTGGCTTTCACCTGCCTCTGTGTTAACTCTGGACTGTCTACCCAGCAATCACTCTGTCTCTGATGCTCTCTTTTGGCTCCACCCTTGCTTTACCTTTGTTTCTTGTAAACAAAGGTAACCTGCTCTGTGCCAACCCAGAAGTCCCTGTCACCACTGAAATCTCAGGAACTGCCTTTCTAGGAGAGAAGCATTCAGGCACTGTGGTGCTGGGACAACGAAGGAGACTGAGTCACAAAAATTTAGTGGGAACACAGGAGAGGGCTATGAAGTACAGCTTCATAGCTCTGAAAACTTCTTTGAACAGTGTGATTCTTTGACTGCATCTTAATGATGTGGAGACAATAGCTAAGTGAATCATGTATCTAATGGGGAAGCTCTCTTTATTTTAAACCAAAGCATGGAGTATGCAGAAACAACATAGTGCTAACAGAGAAAAACAGACGTTTGGATATTGCCAGAATGCAAACTTCCATGAAAAAAGGTAAAAGATGACTCTGGAGAAGGAAGAAGTCAGATTATGAAAACTCTGTTCGCAATACTGAAACACATGGGCTTATCTGAGACTGATAGAAAGCCAGTGCTTTTAATAGTCTGTTGGTTTATTTATTGTTTATTTGCCACTTGGCATACATTTAGTTTTCTCCAGGAGCTAGCACTGCAAATTGGTTTTGGAGTCCCTACTACTCCCTTATCTCCTTTCCATTCCAGATTGGTCCTAACACCCATCCCCCGGCCAAGCCAGTCCCTTCTTCTGGTTCTCCTTCCTTGTTTCCTTTTTTTCCTAAAGGCTTGTATTAATAGAAGTACTAAGGAATGCTTGTGCATAGGATGTGGAATGGTGGTGGCTGAGGTGGAGGAGATGGAAGAAATAACTATCTCTAGCTGATTCTAAAAGAAGTACTCAAATAAGCAAAAAAAAAAAAAAAAAACCAAAAAAAAACAAACAAACCAGGCACTTCTTAATATTTGGCAAGTGAAAATTCTGTGGCTCTGAGCTTGGTTGAAAATAGGGATGAGAAAGGAAGAATCTTAGAAATTTCTTTAAAGATAGCAGATTTGTTTTGTTTCAGATCTAAGTATGGACAGGCCACCAAACTGTGCATTTTTTTTCCCCACTCTTGCTCTATAGATCTTATAATTATTGGAAATTCTGAAAATATTCTGACAATATTGGAATTATGTTTTTCTTTATAATTGTTTTCCTGGGAAATTGGAGTGACACAAGATATCTAAATAGATCATCTCTGAAGTATTTCCCATGTAACTTGAAGTCAATAATCAAACATTTATAATGGCAATTTTTTGTTCAGTTATACCATGCAAGAAATTATTTCATTTTTATACTGTGGTGTAGTACCCTAACCCAGAAAAACATGTTCTTAAATTTAATCCATTCCTGTGGGTGCGAATAAATTGTAGGTAGGAACTTTTGATGGAACTCCTTCAGTTAACCTCCACCAGGAAGGATCTTAATCTTATTACTGGAGTCTTGTATAAGCAGAGTAAAATTCAGAGAGACAGAGAGAAAGTCAAGGGGACCAGAGACTGGACATCAATGGAACCCAGAAGAGAAGGGAGAGACCAAGAGACATGACCATGTGACCTGCCATGTGACGAAGGAGCCAAGGATCACCAACAGCCAACCCCAGAAAGCCACCGTCCTTAGGGGGAAAGCCTCAGCTTGATTGTGCCTTGATTTGGACTTCCTTGTAGCCTCAAAACTGTAAGCTAATAAATTCCCATTGTTTAATCCAACCTATTTCATGACATTAGCTTGAGCAGCCTAAGTAACTAAAACTTTTATTGATTCTGTGAAATAGATATTTGAAAAATCTCCATCCTATAGGTGAGAAAAAAATTGAGATTCCACATAACTGAATTGTGATCCTAGTTCACAACGCTGATCAGGTCATGAATAGAAGCTTTCTGAGTTCACCATCTGGGTTCTGTGTTATGTCACATTACCTCCATATAATTCTAACTGTAATTTTGGAAGATGAATCTGGGAAAATGTTAAACTTCTCACCTTTTTAAAAAATGGAGCTGAAATACAAGGAAAGAAAATAGTGACTGGGATTAAGAGACATACACAATTCTTTAACTTCTTAACTTGTGAACTGTTAACTTCATCCATGACTCTTTTTTGCATAACTGTTTAGTCAGTTTCTTGACACACACATTACACAGGGTGTTTTTAGCATCACTGGGCTATTCCTCTGTGATCTTTTGTTTAGTGCCAGGACAGTTAGGACTGACTTTTGCATTGCATTATCAGCTAGGATATCAATATGACTTCCTTAAGCACTAATAGAAAATTGTAGCTATTTACCAAACTCAGAATCTTTATATACAAATTGTATTTTATCTGCTAAGTCCATGGGATGAGCACCCAAAATACACATTATGGCATATATAATGGGGGAAATTTTGACAAATAACTCAACATATACAA
The DNA here is from genome assembly GCF_030445035.2 of Dasypus novemcinctus. Taxonomy (NCBI): domain Eukaryota; kingdom Metazoa; phylum Chordata; class Mammalia; order Cingulata; family Dasypodidae; genus Dasypus; species Dasypus novemcinctus. Next base: position 149,985,353 of record NC_080673.1, on the reverse strand, counting down.
AAGTTATAAAATGTACTTAAAATTGAAATCATTTTGGAACTATAATTATAAGTAGAGAACTCCCTGGCTTTCAGTTCACCTTGGGGGACATAATTTTATGCTTTGAACATTGTCTCAGAAGAGTATTACCACTGAATTACCTTTTAGCATCTCTGTTGAACTCTGAAGAGTCTAGACTGTTTCAGGAAAATGTTTTAGCTCCATCCTATTTCTACTTGACTAGAGAGAGATTTTAATCTCTGGAAAGCTCACATTTTGTAAATTTGAGATATGAAAGTAATTTCTTTAAGAAAAAATTAATGTTACTCCTTTTTAAATATGAAGAAAATTATGGCTTAGATACATTTGACAGTTTATATCAACACACCCAATTCTGCAAAGTGCTTATTATTTGCATGAATGCTGTACTTTACCACAAGTTTAATGTCAAGTTTAGATGAATAGCAAGTAGAAATTTGGGTGCATGCTTACTGTCATCCTATAAAAAGAAGATCTGATAGATTTGGGGGCTCAAACACATGTTTGATATATTGCCAACAGAATGTAATTCTACCATTTTTTTCTCTTTGTTAGATAATATATGGTATCTTGATACCACATAAGTATTTTTACCTTATATTTCCATATTTGGAATATTTATCTTTAAGTGACTATGAATTTTTTTTGTGTGTTTGTTTTACCTCTGTGCATAAGAGCGTTTCAAAAGAAAGTAACACTAACAGGCTTTAGATTTAAATTCTTTTGTTAGAATCATTAAACTCTTTCACTGGATGATGGGTTTCTCTTCTAGTGAAGAAAAAGCCTCTTTAGTTATGCTCTCAGTTGATAATGAAATACACAGACTTATAGAACATTGGGACTAATAGTTATCTATTGATCACAACTTACAAGAAAATATGTTTTATTTTGCAAGCCAGTACACATGCAAATGCATGCATGCATGTAAATAAAGCTGAAAGAAAAGCTTTATGAAAATATATTATGTTTTGTGTGATATATCCTGGCATTCCCTTTTCTCATCATCTAATTCATTAAGAAACTGTAATCTCAATCCTCTAAACTTATCTCACCACTATATACAGTGGTACGGTATATAATTTTGGCAGGGCCCTGAACAAAATGTGAGGTCCCTTGTTCAAATTGTTAAGAAGTTTTAAATAGTGACAGAAGAGCATTAAGCCAAGGTTGAGATCCTTCTGAGCTCCAGGTGTCATGTGACTGCACAGGCTATGAACCCACAAAGTCAGGCTTGCTCCCCACTTGCTCAGGAGTCACAAGTCATGCTCTACAGCAACTCTCTGATTTTATGGATGCAGAGTTGAGGCCTGTTAGAAGTTCAGTGCCTTGTTTTAGATAAAAAAATATGACTAAGTGCTATTGAATGGCAGTTCTCCAACTTCTTTCCCAGTGCTCTCACAACTAATCCTAACTAGATTACTCTGGAAATTGGAAAATGGAACTATGAATTTTCTGGTTTATTGTGAGCCATCCTTTCCTCTGACCATAACCTTCTTTTGTCAATTTAATTTTAATTCAGATGTTTAGAAAATATTTCTAATACCTCTTACTCTATTTTCATATCTTGATTTGAGTGTTTAATGATTTTTTTCCCTTTGAGTTTTTCCTTCTACCAGTTACTGTTGTATAATATTGTAGCTATTAGAAGGTATTGAAGGTAAAGAACCAGATATAAGATTCAGATTCTGAATCAAAGAAGAAAGCCATAAGAAAGAACTGAGAAGAGATGTGGAAGAGTGAAAGAAAGGGGTTAGGTTTAGAAAGGGGAGAAAGAAAATCTTTTATTCTCTGAGTCTGAAAGGAACACTGAGAGAATAAATGTCTACACAGGATACTGTACCTAAGTATAGACAGAAGAAATATGTCCATGGCTTTTATTTCTATACAGAAAAGACATCTGACTCATCATGTGATAAGGAGATTGTGTTGGGAGTCAAGCTGAAGAGGTTTGGAAACACTACCAGGTAAGGCTGAGACCTGCTAAAATGCCCTAGTTCTAATAGGATCTGCAAAGTGAAGACATTAAGTAATGTATTCGAAGTCACATATTCAGTACGCCCAATCATATTTAATAAAATGTTATTGAATTCCAATAATGATTTTAAAAATATTAGTAAAACACATTTACTATATTATTAGACTGATGTTAAACACAAGTGAATCTGAGCCAGTTTAACATAATAGGCTATTAAATGGTTCTTTTTCTAAATCTACAATATATTTTGCTTTTTGGGGGGGAGAGGTGATTAAACTACTTTTGTGTTTAGCTCTAGTCTTTAAGTCAGTGACTAGATGGGCAATAAAACTTAGGGTTTCTTCAATCTGTCTTTATTCTTAATAGAAGAAGGCAAAAGAGTTACAAATGGAGAGGAATTGGAGAAGAAAAATGAAAAAAAATTAACCAAGTCATCCCATGTTGCTGGTTTTTATTGAAATCCCTAGTTTTTTATCCAGTACAGACAAAACATGAAAAAAAACCACTTTATAAAAATGTGAATGAATGCTACGTTCTTTATCAGACCCACAAATATAATTCTGTACTAGAGTTACTTACTTATTAATGAAAAAATTGGAAAATGCACTAAGATGAGGAAACTTGTACAAAAATTTCTTCCAGATTTGAAGGTTTTAAAGTATTTTCTTCCACTAACCCCATACTTACTTTTCTCAGTCCTTTTTTCTTTTAAGTCCTTGCATCTCAATTTCAGACAGAACCTAACTTTGAATGTGCTATAAAACATTCAAATCCTTTCACCCAGCTTTGCAATGCAGGGCTCCAGTAGCAGACACTGTTAAAATCAACACATATGGCATTATTTTTTTTTCATTTCAGTTTGCAAATCCTAGAGAATTTGGGACTCCTCTGTCAGAAACACAAACTTGTGAGTTCTTAGCATGTTTATCTTGAAATGTGCTTAGCCTAGGCTGAAAGAGAAACTGTTTTCTGATTGCCTGTTCTCCAGGGTAAAGAGAAAGTCAGTTAACATGTCTTAGAAGTTCTTTTACTCATTTTGATGCCCCTTTCACAAGCAACTTTTTGTGGTATGCAACTGCATTATCATCAAAGTCTTTTTAATATCTCTTTATGGGAGATCTCAATTTCAAATGCCCAGACACATAATAGGTATAAAATGTCTTCTCCAATGATCAGAACAAAATGTAAAAATTATAAATGGAAAGTTTCCCTGTGACAGCTGTGTTAGAGTTCTCAAGAAAAACAGAACTCACAGCAGATATATAGGTGTGTTTATGTGTATAATATACATAAATATATATATATATATAAACAGATTTATTTTAGAACTTAACTCACATAATTGTGATGATTGACAAATTTGAATTCTGTAGGACAGGATGGAAACTAGAAACTGATAGAGGTGAAGCTGTATTTCTTAGGAGATTCTGGCTTGCTCAAGAAGTGTCAGAAATTCTTCTTTCTGACTTTGGAACCATCGGTTCCGGTTTTAAGATCTCCAACTGATTGGATGAAGTGACTCCCCACATTGCTGAGGGCAGTGTCCTTTGTTAATTGTAGATGCAATCAATTGATTAATGATATTAATTCACCTATGAAATATCCTTGGCGTAACAATCAGGCTAGTGCTTCCTTGAATAACCAACAGGCTACGATCTAGGCAAGTTGACACATGAAATTAACCATCACACAGCCCTACTGAGATTTCAAGATAACTATTAAAAATGTCTCCTCCCAACAATTTGCATCTTAATAGTATGATATGTCACTAAATTAATATTTAAATTTAATTTTGTTCACCTTTGATAATTTGTTTCAATAATTTTAAGAATAGCAATCCTTTAAAAAGATCAATGTTGGATAGAATTTAAGATCTAAATGACTGCCTTCAATCTCTTGAACTATTTCTTGGTAATTTACTTCATTTAAAAGATAATTGAAGAGTCCTATTGCCTTAATTAAAATTTAGATGAATCAAAACGTTTAGAACATTATTTCTTCAGCATGGTAATCGTTATTTCTAATATTAAACGGTTCTGTTATTTTAGAAAAACCTCTGGGTGAAGCATCTTTTTAATATGTTTCTTTTTGATGGGGTTTCTAAGGACTTTAAAGTGCAGTTGTTCACTGTGAATCTCTAAGGAAGGGATAATATGGAATTCAGCAATTCTCACATTTGTTTGACTACTTTAAAGAAAATATACCTCAGGGGTACTCTGTAGAACATGCTTTGGGAAAAGCTGATAGAGTAGATGATTGAGTTTCTGTTTTCACATTCAAGGACACAGTCATAGAATATAAAAAGGTGTCAAATTTTCTTTAGTTTATAAAGAAATGTGTTATCTTGGGGTGAGGCAATCTCATATGAAGTGGATAGAATGTGGGATATTTCCAAATTTAAAATAAAGACAAAACCTAAGTTTTCAGTTTTCTATTTGCCTGCGAGATAATAGTTTTAACAGATTATCTTGGAATAAAGATCCTTTGTATACACTTTACTTAGCATGAAGAAAGAAAATAGAAAGTTTGATCATCTTTACTTTGAGATAATCTGAAATGACCTGGGAATGGTCAAGATGAGAAGGGGAAAAGGAGCTTCTGATGGGCACCAAGAGAAGAGCTGTATTTTTGGATTCTTTATGTCAAGATACATGGGGGTTGGGGAGGTATTGTCTGGGCCTCTGAATCACTGGGTTGCAGATAATCCTGAAAAGATAGGAATATACCTTCCAGAAATTGAGACTATACCTAAATCCTGTTCCCATAGAGAGAACTCAGTAGACTTCCGGCATGATGTTGATTGATTATTATCCCAAAAAGCAATAATAATAGTAATAATAACACATTTTTTAATGTTATGTGCTTGGCACTGTTAAAGTGCTTTATGTGGATCACTTTATACATGCTTCAAAGAAACTGATAAATCAGTATAATTTAAATTTCAATATTTGAGTGAGGAAATTGAGACCTGGATATCTTCCCTAGATTTCACGGTTAAGAAGTGACAGAGTCAAGATATGAATACTGGATGTTCAACTCGCAAGCCCATGTTCCTAATCACTAGCAGTTTGTCTTCTATGTCACTTTTTTTCACCATCAGTAACAAAGATTCGTGTGATTGGAAGTTCCATTCTCTGTTGAACAAAGGCATTTCTGTGGCTACCAATCTCCCAAGTTTTTTGCATGCCTATGCTAGCTAGTTACTATTTGACTAGGTAACTTCCTTTCATCCCCTTGTCTTCTAAGATACAACACTAATTTGTGTTTGTATCTGACATTTTGGGGGGTAAGGATTGGGCTTAGCTGAAGATACAGAAAAGTTTGTTTTTAAAGAAGAAGGTAAAGCGTCTTTGGAATAAAGCAGAGAGAAAAGTGGAAGAAATAAAAGTATTTGAATAACATCAAGTATATGCAAAAGAGCACAGTGGGGTAAATTCAACAGTATAGTTAACATAGTATGCAGTTATAATTTTTGTAAGGCAAAGGCATCTTGGTGTGAGTCTGAGGGTTGAATTGGGCAGTTGAACCAATCCTGGCAGATGGTAAAAGATCAAGCTTGCTTTTGCCTCAGGAGGTATCCTGTAGGACCCGACATTTCTTATTCCCCTGGAGCCACTATGCAATGGAATTAATGGAGGTGTCACTGCTGCTGTGATCAGCCCACCAGTTACCACAAGTGATTCCTAATGGGATTGGAGCTCAGGTTTCTTTGCTAATTTCTCATTTCCATCCCCACTGTCATAGTTCAGGACCTTATTACCTCTAGTCTTGGGTTCCAGCTGTTTTGACTGCCTTTGGTCTTACAGCTCTCAAAATCATCCTAAAGAGATTAAGGTTCTTAAAGCTCCCTTTTTAGCCTGTCATTCCCCTAATCAAAAGTCTCCAGTGGGTCCCCATCGCCTACTGAATCAGACTTTTTTAGCCTGATATCGAGCACTCTCCTGAACTGGTGTAACTCACCTGTCCTACCTTATATTCTCCATGAACTTCCCTGTGGCCGTCCTTCCCACCTACCACTGCTATAGTTCACCATTTCTGATAGCTGTGCTTCCTCATGACACTCCCCTCACCTGCTTTCCTTTTGCCTCTCTGTCAACAATAATACCCTTCCTCTCACTTTCTTCCATCAGCATTCTACATATGTTCTCATCAATGCTCATTACAAACATCATTTCCTTCAGAAAGCTCTCTGATCTTTTCAGCTGTGAAGAACTTTTCATCTTCTGAACTTTATGAATAGGTTTGTGAGTGCTCTTTTTTTTTATTGACTTTGTAATAATATTACATTAAAAATATATATATATATATATGAGGTCACATTCAACCCCACCACCCCCACCCCAGCAACACTCATTCCCATCATCATGACACATCCATTGCATTTGGTAAGTACATCTTTGGGCACCTCTGCACCTCATGGTCAATGGTCCACATCATGGCCCATACTCTCTCCCATTCCATCCAGTGGGCCCTGTGAGGATTTACAATGTCCCGTGATTGCCCCTGAAGCACCATCCAGGGCAGCTCCATGTCCCAAAGACGCCTCCACCTCTCATCTCTTCCTGCCTTTCCCCATACCCATCAGCCACCATGTCCACTTTTCCCAATCCAATGCCACCTTTTCTATGTGGACATTGGATTGGTTGTGTCCATTGCACCTCTATGTCAAGAGGAGGCTCAGATTCCTCTTTTATGCAGCTCCAAATTTTTCTTTAGATAATAGAGTGTATATTTATTGCTGGATTTTGAGGTTATTAAATGCAGGGGCTACATCTTAGTCATCTGTGTCCCCCACACTGACTCACAAAGGGCTGTAATAGAGTGGATGCTCAGTAAATATTGATTGCACTTGAGCTGGCTCCCACCATTCCTGAGTGTTAAACACAGACTCCTAGATCCTCAAAGGCAAGTGGTCACAATATTTCTACTGACCTATTTGCTCCTCTGGTAGCCTCTCTTTTTCTCATGAAAACCCATCATAATCAGAATGAAAATCTTATTACTTTATTGTTTCTATATTGTATTTATTTCTTTATTGTTGGTCTTCCTAAGGACAGACACTAAGTCTGCCTAGATCATCCTTTTAGCCTCAGAGTTAGCATAGAACCTGGAACATGGAAGTCGTGAAATATTATAAATACCAATTGAATGAATGAATGAGACTTCTAACATCACCTGTTTTTAAAACACCTGAATAATGAATGCTCAGTTTTTAATTCAAAGACATTTAATAGGGCACTTACTATACTAAGCACATTGCTAGGACTGGGGAACCTTCTCATGCCCAAGAATGGAAGCCTTTATTCATTCAGTCAATTGGCAAAATAAGTAAAGCAGATACTCTGGTTTTAGTTGATACTCCCTGTACTAGCTGGTCCATAAAGGAATTACAAAATTTCTCTAAAACCAGTCGATGTTCTTGATAAAACAAATATGGTCTCCTTTACTTGTAAGGGTTATTTAATATCTTTAATTTATATATGAAATTTCAGATATCTAGAAGTATTTCTTCTGTATAGTAGTTTTAACCCCACATAAATAATGCTAATGGGCATGCATTCATACATCCGTGAATCAGCTGAAAATATAGAATGAATAAAGTTCAAATACTTGATAACATTTTCATATTTGAAAGTTGTACCCCAGAGTCCTGCCCGAAGTTCAGCTGAGACACTTCATATTGATGTTGGTTAGTCTAAGAGGCTTGCCATCCATAAATATAAGCCTCCTGACTCTAAGCTTTAAACCTATATCATGCTGTATCAATACATACTAGGCTATATACTATAGAACAATAATATAAAACTCTCTATTTGGCCCCTTATTGGAAATATGAGAAATGGTCTTATGTTGAAGAGCTATGTATTTTTAATAAAACAGAAATTAAAGATATTACCCATAAATGTATTCATTATTTCTTACATGATTACCTGTATAATATATTTTGGTTTTAAGAATTTAGGGCTAAAATAAAATTTCCTTCTTCTTCCACTACTATGCTTCTTCTCAGTAGTTAATAAAAGCTTTTAATTTATTATGTATGTTATATATATATGTAATAGCCAGGAAGTTCAGAGCTAAGTCTCTGGCTTGTTATGGTAGCTTTCCTTATCTTGGGTTTTATTCTATAATTACTTTCCTTTTACTCTCCCTTCCCACTTATTTCCTGACTGGTTTTTGTTCTATGCTTTAGAAAATAGTTTTATTATATTGATTGCTTGCATTGTGGTTTGAAGAAATTATTTTTGGATGTAGTTGGGGGTATAAATAAATAATGCCTGAATAAATAATAGTCTTCTCTTTAAGCATCCATATTCTCTCTTACAAACATTCATTGAGGAGTTAATTGGAAATGGAACTAAATAATACTTTGATTAATTAGTGTTCATTATGTTCTCTCAGTGTACTTTATAGAACTCATGAAGCTCCTGGTGTCTGCTCTAACACAGCTTGAACAGTACTTTTAGTGAAACAGCATTGAATTCTTCCTTTATTTTAATGAACATTATATATACACAGATTAATTTTTTATTTAGCTTTCCATATTGTTCCTTCTGCTTTGAAATGAAAATTGCAAATGCTTAAATAAATTAATTGAAAAGCTGTTTACCATCACTGTAATTCATATACATATTTTCATGTTCTCAGCTGAAATGCAATTTTCTAATGCCTGACACAGGTAATATTGTTTAATGAATCACAGTCGAGTTCACTTTTAGCTTCTTTAAACTGGAGGGAGAGGAGACTCCCTTCACTTCTATGAATATTAAAATGTGGATATGTGCAGGCTGCTCACGATCTAGAAAACAATTCCAAGCTTATTGGCACACCTGTTCCATTACCATTAGTCCTGTTCCATTACCATTAGTGGAGCAAATAGTTCTCTAGAAACATAAATACAAATCCTATCTTATGCTGAAACAATAATGTCCTGCTGATAGAAAAAAAGTGTTTGAAGATATAGACATGGCTTGTCATGAACTTATCCCTCGGGTTCTACCAGTACCTCTTCTGGTCATTATGTTTTGTGGGCTGTCACAAAATTTATCCTTGTACTCTGTTTTCTAGATAGTATTCAGCAAGACATACTTCATGAATGATGCATTGTGGAAATAGGGGACCTTGATCAAATATATATGGAAAACAAATATATCATACTTCCATGATCTTGGAGAGTCACAATTTATATTGGTATTAAGGTTTGAAAACTCATGCAAGAAAGAAATATTTATCTTGTTAAATCCAGCATTTCCCTAAAGGAAATATTTTCCTTCTCAAGACAAACAAAGTGAAATAAAACAAATAATTAATATCCTGAGAAATTAGTCTAGCCATTGTTGTTGTTGTTTTCATGTTCCATGCAATACCTTTGATTAGGATTGCTCTAGGGATTCTCTTCTATCACACAGATCTTATTCCTGTACCCTCTGTCTATTAGAACCATGGACTTTGAGCTTTGAAAGGGCTCCTAGTGATTATGCAGCCCAGTGGTTCTCAAACACTGAAGTGCATCATAACCACTTACAGAAGGTTTGATAGAATGCAGGTTGTTAGGCTCCACCTCTGTCCCAGAGTTTCTAATTCAGTAGGTCTGAATCAAGAGCCTGAGAATTTACAGTTCTAACAAGTTCTGATGCTGTTGGTTTGTGATGATTGTTTGAAAGCCATTAATGTAGTACAGCAGATCTACTCCTTTTCTGATGTTTGAAAGTCCCTTAGAGAATTTTCACTCTCAATTTCTTCATGTCCTTAATTGCTCAGGACATGTCTCTTACTCCCAAACTACTAGGTTTGAATATATGAACCACATGATCACTTATGTCTGGAAAGAGCAACAGCTTATTCTCTCAATGACCTTCACTGCCTCTAGCTGCCATAGTTCTTTAATTATTTATCAGTCTGGACATTCATTCATTACTCTTTGAATAAATGATTCCTGGGTACCTACTATGTATCAGGCACTTTTAGGTGCTGGGCATACAGTGGAGAACAAAACAGACAAAGGTCCCTGCCTCATAGAGCTTACACTTAAGGAGGATAAAACAGAGAAACAAGTAAACATATAAATAGAATAATATTAGAAAGAATGTTTGTGTGGGGGTAATAGATCCTGTGGTCTGAAAATGAGAAGGTAGCATTTGAGGTAAATCCTCAATATCTTTCTCTTTCACTATCCTCTCTTGGATTTGGTCCCCTTATGTCTATACTGATTATTTCATTGCCAGTCCTGCTATTTCTGTCAACTTTGGCTATTCTATAGACCACTGTCTTTCAGCTTTGATGCTTTGCTAATGGTTGTGGATCACAGATAATTCAACCTGTACCCCATAACCTGTGTCACTCCTTGGTGAGTCCTTCCCTTATTACTCACCCTCAAACTCTCCTTTTACCCTCTGGTCCTACCAGTAAAAGTGAGTCAGATATCTGTCTACTGTGCCTTCAGCAAATCTTGGACAGTTCCTGAGAAAAGGAATGCTATGCTTTTGGAGGCAGGTCTTTTCATTTCTGAAACATTCCTTAAGAAGATTCTTCCAAATATAATGAGCTTAATTTAATTTCATGATAGTTTCTTCCCCTGTTTGTTTCCCCTGAGTAAGGCAGATTCAATCTAACTCCTCAATGACACACTTTTGATGACAGCTATCACATCCTCCTCATCTGTGAAATCTTTCTTTCTTAGGTCAAACTACTCTCTTCTTTTAAAATTAACATCCCCTCAGTGGGTGTGGTTTGAATCTCTTTTCTCTTTTGCTTTTTCTCCTTCATATCCTCCTTAATTTTTCTTTAATCAATTCTTCAAATGTGGTTTGAATAAAAGAAACCAGATAAGGATGCTGGCTCTTCTCAGTTGGACTACTATGGATCCATGCTGCAGCCTAAATGCACAGGAGCTCTTTATTTATTTTTTAATCTTAATCTAATTTTAACTCAAATTGAGTTAAATCAATCATGGACTCTTGCTTTCCCAATTATTTTTCTCTTTTAATTTGCTGTGGTCAAATCACAGTGCCACGCTTACATAGCACTAAACCTTACATCAGGCTCTGTCTTAATTGTTTTACATATGTTAACCCTTCTAATTCTTAAACAAGTCTAGGAGACTGGAAGTATAAATTAACCACACTTTATAGACAAAGAAACTAAGTGACAGGAAGATCAAGTTAGACAGGTAGTTACAAGCGGTGGTGCCAGGATTTGCAAATGGACAGCCTGGGTCCAGAGTTTGTGCTCTGAACTACTATACTATGGTGATCTTAATCCCATTGGAGTTAGGTAAAGGTCTTTTATTTATCCCTGCGAAATTTCAGGTTGTTAAATTTACTCTAATCTCTCCAGTCTGTCAAGATTCTTTTGTGCCCTCACTGTGTCGTAAATGTATTTGATATCCCTAATAATTTCATGTATTCCATAAATATAAAAACAATCCATGAACGTACTCCATAGATCTATTATCTAGCTATCTAGCTATCATCCATTATCTCTTCATAAATCATTTACCATATGTGATTTATTCACACATTCTGAAAGCCATCAGCTGACCAGAATTTTACTTTCTCTTGAGTTAAAATGCATGTTGTCTGTAGACTCCCTTTCTACCCTTCATTTCGTGTATGGTGAACAAATTTTGAACCATGATGACTGACAGAAGGTGTTCTGGATCTTTTGCAAAGAAACAAAGGACAACTGTGTTGAAAGGCAAGTTGTATGAATTTCAGGTTTCCTTCTAGGTGATGAACATGGAAACCAATGGTAAAGCTTGGGGAACAATGAAAGTTAGTGGAAATTTTAAAATATTTATACTATGAAGGATAGCATAATCATGTTTGCAGTTTGGAGGAATCTGACCAACAACTGTGTTAAAGGTAGTGGGGACAAATGACAGCTAGAGGCATGTTATAACTCTAGGAGATTAGAGGAAAACATTGCCAGGAGAGAGTGCTGGGGTCACAATTTCATAAGGACTGAAAAAGTGCTGATACAATTAGAAAAGAATGTATACACGTGAGCTGAAAGAGGCATGTGCATGCCTCCTAATACATACCACTACACAGCATTTGGCTGCCAAAGTAACTGGTAATAATTGTTAGTTTCTTAAACTTTCTATTATTAAGTCAGGTACTAATATACCTTTCACGTTTTGATTTTCATAGGTGTATAATATGAATGCTAGAAAATCTTTTGAACTATTCTATTTTAGTGACAACGAGGGACAAAAATCTAGAAACAGTTATTTTTCTTGTCACTATCATATCACTAGAGCAGAGTTTTTTGATAGCTGCGATATTAACATTTTGGCCTTGATAATTCTTTGCGTAGGAGGCTGTCCTACATGGACATGTGTTTAGCAGCATCCCTGGTCTCTACTCACTAAATGCCAGTAACATCCTCTCAGTTGTAGCAACCAAAAATGTCTCTAGGCATTGTGAAATGTCCCCTGGGGGCAAAACTGCTCCCTGTTGACAACCGCTAAACTAGAACATCAAATATAACAGGCAGTGAGATATTTGTTGACTGATTAAAATAATTGGATGAATGAACTGTTTCCTGATGATGAATTCACATTAATTCTTCTTTTACTTACACATTAAAAGATTGGGGAGGGGTAGAAATCAGGTCATGTGAGAGAATATTTTTGCTAGATGCTATACCTAGTCAAGAAGAACATGCATTCTAGTCCTATCATAAACCAGCCAAAGTTGTTCGATTATCTAAACTAGCCAAAATTGTTCAATCGCCTGGTGAGATGAAAAGCCTGGGAATTACCACATTTACCAAAAGTTCTCCCAGGATGGAAAATCCCATCATTAGCAACTCACGCCTTTACTTTGAAATTCCCTTTCTCTGAAGTGTGCTTTTAAAAAGTAGATACAGCAGGGAGAACTCATTGTATAATCCTTATTGTTAACAAGAAAGAGATCATGCATTTGATTTCCTCTCACACGGAGAGATATGACCATTGTGGGCCTTTGGAGGCTTTTGAGATATCTTACAAAGAGGAAGAAATAAAAGCCAACTTCACCATCCGCTGAATTTTCCAAATTGGTCTGACCAGTGTTATTTGTTTATTAAATTCACACGCAAAGTCTCCAGGATGCTGTCTTTGCATGTTCCTGCTTCAAGGACATATGACAAACAGTAAAAGTCCAAATCTTCAAGATTGTGGTAGCCTGAAACTTGTTTACAGCTCAAATTGCTAATTTCATAAAATTTTATAGTTTTCTTAAACAGTAATTATTCTGAAGATTACTTTTTTCCCATTCTGTCTCTCCAAAATTGTTGCTATCTGTGAAGAACTAGTGCTAAAGCCACCCAGATTTAATTGTCATATGAATTCTCACCCAACCCACAGTCTTTGGGCAGAAGCTGCTAGGACTATTTCTTTAGAACCAGCAATGGAATCTTTTATTCAGTCCTTGCTTGAGTTGATTTCTGCTTATTATTCATTAAAATACATTTTTAAAAATATGCTTTTGCATACTCTGCAGCTAAATTATGGATAATTTGTGTGTTTTATGGATTGATTAAAATAATGGGTTTGAGTCTTCTACCTAAAGGTTGTCACCTGGTCTTTTAAGCAGAGTTGTAGCAATTATACCTACAAGAGAGTGAGTGTTTCTCTTGGTCTCTATGCAATTACCACATGACTATTAATGTCGGCAGAAATGATTCCTCACAGAGAAAAGTTCACATGGACCAAACTGAGCTATTTATAGTAGACAGTTGCTCTTCACACTATCCCTGGGATACCATATTCAATTCAACTCAATACCCTTTTGTTGTATATCTATTGTTTCTGAGGAGAGAAAATTCCACTGCTTTAAGTTATTGCTGGGCAGAAGTAGATTTACTTCTGGACATTTAAATGTTATGGGCCATTCTTTCATGTGGTCACTCCTGCACCTAGACCTTGACAAAATATAAGGGAGTTTTTGACATTAGGAAAGATTTTACCATCAAAGCTACCTAAATCTCTTTGGTCTGTTTTGGATTTGGACCACATTAGTCTTTGCTATAGCATTTATGGAAGCCTTTCCAAACGTCGTCATTCATCTGTATGAAGGAACTTTCTGGTGAATGATCTAGTACTCAAAACGTCCATAATAGCTGTAAAGATCTTCACTTATCATAACTAGTTCCTCTTACAACCAAGATTTCATGAGATGAAGAGATTTATGATTGATTCTTCCTTATTCATTTCTGAACTTGCTTGAATGTCTATAGGCTTTTGTTCTTTATTTATATCCCAAAGCAATGTGATGGGTTGTTGACAGGATTCTGTTTGCTGGATCATGGTCACATTTGCTCTGGGTGTTTCAGAATCTGCTTTGACAGGAAGGACGTGTTCTACAGGTTCTAGAGGGGCACAATACATTTCAAAGCCAGAATTATGATTATTATATACACACCTTTTTCATTCACATTAAGAGGTCTATAGTCCTATAATCTTGCTATTCCCAATGTAATAGACATTGGCAATACAGCCAATTAAGAAGGAATCTATAGATCCATTTTCTCCTTGTTGGATATTATTGTTTCATTGAAGGAAAGACAAAATATCTTGAAACTGTGATAAGTAGTGCCTGTCTTGGAAAGCATAGAGATTGACTAAATTTGCTTTGGAAAGTCTTTGAACTGGAAGTTTCTCCAAAGTAAGGACCATTGTCTTCATGATGTTTTGATCTAAGAATTCTACATGCTCAGCAAATAATAGAAACATACCCCTGTGGACAATGCATTTTCACAGTGGATAACAGAAGTGGCTCAGATACTCCATCAGTTACAGTGCAACCTTTAGGACTATGATTCTCAAAGGACAAGCTGTACCAGCAGTATTACCTCAAAGTAGTATGGAATGCCTTACACATTAAAGTGATAAGCAACATTCCCAGGCAAAGGAAAATGATGGCTTCCATCTTTTATCTTCATCTTCCCTTATATACTTCTTTTCAGTTCCTGCCCAAGGACATAAATAAATATTGTGACTACTTCTTCAAATCAGGAATTCAGGAGAAAATACTTGGTTACACAAAGTTGTAACTGAGACTTGTGCCAATCTTTGGACCTTTTTAATTAGTGATGAGTTATAGCCATGTGATCAAAATTTGTTTTAGCTATGCTAATCCCTTGAGAAATGACTCACTGGGAGTATCCATGTACATTTTAGGAGAAGTGGGAACCAGTACACTAGAATTTTCTTGTCTACAGAAACTTTGTGTTAGTGCCACTCTGCTGCAAAACCTAATCTTTTCTTTTAGTGAGTGGAAGAATATTTAAAGCTATTTTCAGTTTGGTCAGAATTGTCTCTGGAAGCACAGATGCTTGAAAAATATTCTGTGTGCAACTGGGAAAATATGTTTAGTGGATAAAAAAATATGTCTAGAATACATTTATAATAAACATTCCAGTAAATACAAACCAAGAGGAAGCATTTGTGTGTGTGTGTTTGTGACACATGTCAATGTGAAGGCCGTGGAATGGATGAGATTGTTTTCCATAATTTCAGTATATGAATGTCAAACCTGAAGGCTTTTTTATTGCAAAAGTTTGCTCCACGGCATTAAATAAATTGTGCATAGATTATGACATTCATTCCACAGCCTAAGAACTCATTTTGAAAGAGGTGAGCTTGTATTCTATACCTGAACCTTAGCTTGAATGTTATACACATACTTCGCCAGTATGAGCCAAGGTAAACATCATTTCATTGTAACCTTTTAAAATTCTTCAGCATAATGACTAGCTATGACATGAATAAGTATGAAAAAAAAAAAACACACAAAAAACCCCCGACTCTGCAACAAACCTATTCTCATGCTTCATTTACATTATTCCCAGGACGCAAATAGTAAGATATTAAAACTAGGTAAGACTGTCAAATGAAATTCACTCACCTGACAGTTCTGTCACTTTAAATTGCTTTGTTGTTTATGCCACGGTTGCAATCTCAGCCCTGTTACTTGTTAATTGCTTAGTCAATGCAATTGTATCACAACAAATTTATCAGAATTTTCAGAGTAGAACTGTCTTTCGCTTGGATATGAAATTTACTTTGATGGATTCGAAGGTGATTATTATCATTAAATGTGACAAGCAAAATAAAAAAAAATTCTAGTTTTAAATTCCTCTGCAGTGAAGGCACAGTAAAATTCTGTTTAGAGCCCTCTGATAAAGAATGAAAGCCGATGACCACTACATCTTATCAAATGAAATACTGAGTAATTAAGGAGTGCAGAACACTTTAAATGCCAGCTTTTTTTTTTTTTAAATAACATACTTATTAGTATATAATTTCTGAATGTATTTATGCATGTGGTCCAATTTGGTGAGTATTTACTGGGGGCATTGGCATTGGATTCATGAATTTGGTAGTATTCCTATCTCTGTTTTAAAGAACTAGAGAAACTGAAGCACAGAGAGGGTTCTGTAACTTCCTCAGGATGGTGTCAGAACTAGAAAGCAGTGGGATCAAAACTGAACCAAGTGGTGTATCACCAGACCTGAGATCTTAACTCCTGCATTATGTATTTGCCTTATTGGAAATGATTTGTGTGTATTGTGTGTATCCTCTATTGGCATGTGGATTACCTATATTCAGGAACTATTCTTTATTTTTTTATTCTCTGAGCCTAGAAAGTACTGGACTTGGAGTTGACATTCAATACAGTATCTGCTGAATAAAGCATTAAGTGGGGGTGGGGAAGCGGACTTGGCCCAAGGATAGGGCGTCCGTCTATCACATGGGAGGTCCGCGGTTCAAACCCAGGGCCTCCTTGACCGGTGTGGAGCTGGCCCATGCGCAGTGCTGATGCGTGCAAGGAGTGCGCTGCCACGCAAGGGTGTCTCTGCGTAGGGCAGCCCCATGCGCAAGGAGTGTGCCCCGTAAGGAGAGCCACCCAGCACAAAAGAAAGTTCAGCCTGCCCAGGAATGGTGCCACACACACGGAGAGATGACACAGAAAGATGACGCAACAAAAAGAGACACAGATTCCCATGCTGCTGACAACAACAGAAGTGGAAGAAAAAAAAAAAAGAACATGCAGCAAACAGACACAGAGAACAGACAACTGGGGCACGAAAGAAAGTTCAGCCTGCCCAGGAATGGCACCACACACACAGAGAGCTGACACAGCAAGATGATGCAACAAAAAGAAACACAGATTCCTGTGCCGCTGACAACAGAAGCAGACAAAGAAGAACAGGCAGCAAAAGGACACAGAGGGGAGAGAAATAAAAAAAAAAAAAAAAAAAGAATTAGACTGGGGTGCATTCTGATCTTTTATATCATTGGAAAAACTCATTCATAATTCATAGAAATTAAGTTGTCTCTCATACACAAAATTGGAATTATAATACCTACCAAGTTATTTCCAAGTGCTAATATGAGAAATAAATGAGATAATGAAATATAAAGTGTTTGAAAACATCAAGTCATACATATGAAAGGAATAAACTGAATATTTTTATGAGTAACAATTCAGTGGAATGTATTCTTGAGAAATATGTAGTGAACTACTGTGTGTAAGACTCTATTATTGGAGCTCTTAGAAATATAAAATAAATGTAATATAGATTTTACTCTTCAGGTACTTAGAATTGGGAACCATTACCTAGTAATTATAAATGACTTTTCCAATTAAATAATAGTAACAGACACTGAATTATTTTAGGCAAACTTTGGTGAAAAAAAATTTGATACATTCATTTATTCTTTCATACATTCAGCAAATATTAACTGTGCTTATAATGTCACAACAGGCTCTCTCTGAGGTCCTGGAAATAAAGTAGTGAGCAGTGAGGAAGTTAGACAATGCCCCTGCTATGTGAAGGGGAAAGATAATAGACATATAAAGTCATTTATACAAAGAAAAAAAATGAAAGGAAAGAGATTGATGGGGTAGGTGAGGCTATTTTATTTAGGCTTTCTCTATGAGATGGTCTCTTCTGATGTGGATGCATCTGATTGTCAGAGTCGAGGACCACATTTAAATTCTTAGGTAAACATTACTAGATCCTATCTACAGTATAACATCACTTTACATAGCCACTGTTGTAACAAGCATAGTAGATGCTGTTAGTGCTCTGCCCATATCCCTGTAGAACCCTTTACCATTTCTGTACATGCCAACTTAATTGAAAGAGCCAATATCTGTATCTTTGGGTTGCTGTGACACTATGCCAGCTCCTCCAACAGGCTAGAAGTACCTGGCAATTTATGCTCCCCAAGGTAGCCCTTAGTCAATAACTGAAGGATGTGGAATATAAATACCCAGATCTCTCTCACTATTGGTCAGGATAATTCTGAGGTATGTGTTTTCCACCATTTCCCAGCTGTAAAACTTTAGTTGCCTTCTGTGGCTGTTGGCTTTTCATTTGCATCAAGTAGTCAGCAATCCCTAAGCAGCCTGGTGGCTTGTAACACTTCCATATATTCAGCCACTAAGGAGACAAGGAGCTCAAATTTAGAAAATTTATTACTTAAGCAGGCAACAAAAGCAAGATCAGCATGGTGTCAACTCACTACACTCCTGGCACATCACAGGACAATATAGAACCAGAGACACCAGATGACAGACTACTTGAGTATTGGGTCATTTGTCATGGAAGAGCCAATTCTATATCGCAGCCAAGCCATTGCTGTAGTCTGTTGCTGTTCCCAAAGGGAAAGTGAAATACATAGTCCAGTGCCTCACCAGAGCCATCAAGGTAGAAGAGAAACTGCCTCACAGGAGCCCTCTACAAGGTAGACACCTTCCCGCAAGATAGGGACACAGATGAAAAATGTTCTTGTGGGAGCTTCACAAGACTGTATATCTTGTCATATTCCAGGGAGGATTCCAGAGTGTGTCTGAACCTTGCCTGTGTGGACCATGTGGAGACACGCAGGGTCACCCTATCACCCTTGTGGAGCCATTCCCCTACAACTAGTTCCTTCCCTTCTCCTGACCCAACATATGTACCTCCTCCTCTGCTGGTATTTCTGCATCTCGCAAATAACCTCTCTGCATTCAGACTTTGCCTCAAGAACTACTTCTAAGTAGGGCAGTGACCCAACCAAGACCCAGAATTGCATCTACAATCATGTCCAAGAGAGCTGGGTTAGCAGTACTATCAGTCATAAGGACTTACGGAGTTATGGAACCATTGTGAGCCTAGGCACCGAGTTTTCAAGCTTCGCCTTGATTTCAGCTATAGAGTTCAATTTGTCTTGGAAAGAGAAAAATAGCAAAAAGAACAATAACACCATTCCACAAGACACTCCTTTTTGTGAAAAACAATATCCCTTTTCCTGTGTTGAAATAAGAACAAGCTTTTGAAGGGAAATTTTGCTATGGGGTTGTAAATATGAGTGGTCAGTGTTGTTAGATGTGTGTAGGTATCAGTACATACATTTGCAAAAGGTTGTACATGCAAAGCTGAAGTAAGGCTTTTGAAAATCTGTGATAGCAACCCATCTCTTTTTTAGGCATGGGATGTATTTTTTGGTAACATTGTCAACATCTGTTGTGCTCAGGTGGTTTTGTCAATAGGGAGCTCTTGCAGATAAATATTATTTAGATTCATATTTAAGCATACAGATTTTACATCTCCTAAGGTTTCCAATATTTAAACCTACGTAGTTGTGACTGAGGCCTCTGTTATTTTGCATTATGCTATGCTCCTTCCTGGCATCGATCTGCATCTAAATGACATGATGATAATAACAATAGCAAACATTTTTCCACATTTACTTTGTGTTGGAATGTTCCAAGAGCTTTATTTGTATCAACTCTCTTAATTCTCATATCAACTGATAGTGTAAGTTGTTATTTCATTTTTCATTTTAGGAAACTGAAGCATAGAAAGGCTAAGTTATCTGCCCAAGGTCAGAGACCTAATAAATGGTGAAACCAGTATTCGAATCCACACAATTCAATGGAGACTTTGATCTAAAAAACTACTCATATTTCACCAGCTTCTTTTAAATGATACATTATAAGTACAATTTTAAAAATAAAATTGATAGTTGTCATAAAGTCTTTCTCCAGGGTGTATGTAAAAAAGCTTTAAATATGAATCATGCATAAAATCCAAAAGGAAAAATGATTTAAAACAACTCTATTTATCATATTAATGTCCATATGCAGAACTCTTATTGAGGATTGAGGTTGAATAGCAGGACCTGACTTTGTGCTGATAAAAATTAAATCATGTGATTAAAAAAAGCAATGAAAATTAATAGAAAATATACCACTTCTTTTGAGATTAAAAACAAATCTGGTTTTTAATTGAATGTATGTTTAATTTAATTTAAAGAAAACAATGAAAAAATAAGTAGTTGGGTTCAAAATTGTTAGTTATAAAGTTGTTAGTAAAAATCAATCTTTAAAAAATTGTTAGTTAAAATCAAATTTTTTTTCTGACTTTGCTCAGATTAATATTGCTCATTTAGGTGGGTGTATTTTATGACATAAGAACAGATTAGTACACATAAATGCTAATAACATTACAATCAAATGATGGTCATGATCCAGTTCTGTGGGGGGTGAGGGACAGCTACAGTTATAGTTATTTGAAGGTGATAATATGGATTTTTAAGGAGAACAAGGCTAGCTAGACATTAGTTTGCCTGAACTCAATAACCTGATTAACTCAGAAACATTCTCCTTGAGAATGCCAAGAGGGATTGTAGATGAGTCTCAATGTGCCGATGTGTAAGATTTAGCACTGAACTTTAGTTTAACCAATTTTCTTGGGTCCACTTTAACACCTGTGATGCTTAGAAGCCATATTCCATGGTAAGCAACATATCGATGGGTTGAGACATATTGAACTCAACTGTTTTAGCATCACTTAATTCATCATAAAAATAGACTGTTAGAACAGAGAAGCAGATGGGGCTGAATTCAACCCATGATAAAAAGAAATTCAACAGGGAAAGATCCAGAAAAATATTTTGGAGAGTCTGACTTCAGACTACAAGTGATAATTACTAGAGTTAATACTACTTAATAGACATGGGCATGCAATAAACGATCAGCTTGACATTCCTCTTCTGATTCAATAATAATTGTTCTCCACTGCTGCCCATGAACAAAAAGTCTCTTATTGATTCTGTTATAAGATGGAGACAGATTTGTATCATCAGTATCTCAGTAGCAAGAAATAGTTGGAAACTCTAGCTAATTTCAGCAGAATAGGTATTTGTTAAAGGCATATTAGGGAGTTCTCAGCATAGTTGGTAAGGCAGGAAAACCAGGCTACAAGCTTAAAAGCATGACTACACCAATGCTACACCTCAGTACTTGTCTGATGATGAAATTGTTGCTCCTTCCTTGAGAGCAGGTGCTGCAGTTTGCACTCTCCCAATCTTGTAGCAACAGTTAATGCTGCCAATGAGAGACACAAAAACCGTGTCTTTTATCCCATTAGATTCTGAGTTAATGTCTGACATGGAGCATCTGATTGGCATAGATTAGGCCCAGTGTTTACACCCCAGCTTCAAGGGAGGCCAGAAAGTGAGTGCATTATATTTTCTCACTTGTGTGATGAGAAGCAATTTCGTCTGCAATGAAGACTCATAAATTATGTAATTGCTTCACATGGGCAGGATGCTGAGATACTGAGTGGCCAAAAAGAATGATTGTCTAGTATGTGGCATCTTTATATGAAACCTCTTTGAAGAGCTCTGGCCTCTGGCCTTGTCAGAAATCAAGTTAAATAGTCTCTAAATTTGCTCCCAAAGATTTGGGCTGATAGTATAACTCTGCTGTTCAAATGCAGGATCTCTCAGACATACTGACATAATCTTGAATTAAAAGGTCCTACACTTATTCATATAGAATTGCTTATTAGTAACTCTCAGCAAAGAGAGAAATAGCTGGAGCTTGTATTAATATGCTTGACCTTTATACTTCATATCAGTGTGACCATGAAGAACGACCAAATGCTAAAGCTAATTTTTTGTAAATTATAGGGTGATATTTTTCCCATTTTCCCGCAGACCTGAACTCCCTAGGTCCCTTTTAAGCTTTCATTGCTACAGTATTTTCAAAATAATAAGACTGAAATAATATGATAACGAGCACATTGCATTTTCTGCACATGGAGCACACCTCAAATGGAAGACGCTTTCTATATCATGAACTTCAAATGTTCATTGGCTATAGTGAACTGAAATTGTACAAATGTATAGTGAATCTGAAATTGTACAAACATATTCTCAAAAATTTTTCTCCAGCTGGAAGCAATAATTATTTCTTAAAGGATACATATTTCTATAACATTGATGTAGTGAAGAATGCCCATCAACGGTTTGTGTGAAATGGTAATTTTGGTTAACATTGTGATGCTTCTGTAATTTAGTTTGTGTGCTGTTATTTTTAAGGAACACTCACCTACAACAGGCCTGTGAAGACAGGGCTTAGTGAGGAAAGAATGTGAAGATGGTAATCAAATAGCTTTGTTTAACCTTGGATCTTCTACTTAGCGGCTATATTACTTAATTTACTTAACTCTTCTGAGTCTATTTCCTTGTCTGCAACCGTGAGAATGATATTTTTCTTGCAAGATTGTGGTGGGGATTTAATGAGAAAGTTAACGCAAAGCACATTCCTTAGGCATGAACACTTTGTGGTCTCAAAAATGCTGTGGTTATTTCCATTTATAGATAAGGAAACATTAGCTTAGTGCAGACTAGGGGCAAGAAATCATCTGAAAATAACTTTAAGATGCTTATTACATGGATTTTTCTGCTCCCTATAAGAAATGAAGAAGCGTTGCTTGGAGATGACTTCAGTTCTGTAATCTACAAGGATAATTGAGAAGTTTTCTCTAAGGTGGCATCAGGGTGTGCATTATCAGGGTTACTATCAAGAAATGGAACTGACACTGAATAAGTTAGTGTGAAGTAGGTTACTCTGGCTGTTTCTGGTCAGAAATAAATGGTATAATTATCACGATTACTAAATAATTACCTGAAACTCAAGTAGACAGCCAAAGGAGCTCTTATTTATGTTGTACTGATTTAGGACACAGAGTGTCTTAATTCTCATATAAGAAATTCAATAAACTGAGCCATTAAGCCACTTTAAAAAATGACACCACTTAGTCACTTTCTTCAGTACAAGAGGCAGCAGGCTGTAAGATGAAGACTCAGACATGAACTTCAACACGTGTGTGCACATGTGTACCAACACAGGTTGCAGAGAGGCAGTAGTGAAGGTTAAACAGATGTTGACTTCTTGAATTTCACATTAAAGAAATTGGCCTGAAAATCTGTCTCTCCCCCTTACTAGGTATATAAACTTAGGTACAGTAACTTACCTCTTTTACTTTCATTATAAGAAAGACATAAATAAAAGAATACTTTTCAGGGAAGTTACTATGAGTGATAAATGTATTCATGAATGTGAAAGCACCTTACACTATCAGGAAAACAGTGGGCACTCAATAAATATTGAATCTTTAAATGTTATATTGTATTACATATTTGTGGTGATTAGTCAGTGCCTATGTTAGACAGGTAGCAAAATGATTTGAGTGTCATCTCAATTATTAAAATAAATTTTAGAATTCTACTGTATTTTTATTGCTAACAGTTAAAGCATTCCAAAATACATTCAGAATACCAAAAGAAAAATTTTGGTCACAACTCAGTGCTGGATGTCAGTGAATATTTTTTATAAACAAATCTATTGTTTTTCTCTTGATGGACCATGCTCTTCTTTCCCCCTCTTCTCGCAGTTCATTCATCCTAATACCTAGACAGTCTTATTATAATTAGCCCTTTTGGAAAGCCCAGCACCGTTTACGTGAAGGTTCACTTTTCGCATGTACTATTTTTCCTCTTGACCTCATCTGTGAAATGCATTTGAATTATTTATGTGTGCTATGCTTCACAAAATGTAGAGCAAGAGGGACCACTGACATTCCTGCCCCAGTTGGTAGAAGATAGCAGAAAAAAAGGTAGCCTAAATAAATTACTTGGTAGAATAAAAATTAAAGGTGAATTTTTTCAAATACTATTAGCTCAGGCCTCTGAGTGTCAGGAAGAAAACATCTAAAACACTTGGACTACTCAAGTGAAGGACAAAGAACACTCCAGAGTACGAAGGCTGAGGAATTTCTAGTTAAATAAAATCAGGTGTAAGATGCTGACTGGAATTGAAGTTTTGCAATTTCTTTGATTATTCGCATGGATGAGACCAATAAGCACTCAACTCCTAATGGCAGAGCCTGTTAGTCAGGCTGTTTGGTTTTGGAGGTAATAGATGGAAAGCTGATGAAGTCCAAGAAATTAAGAACAGTACTAAAGTGATTTTGTCCATCTGTGGTATTCTTGGAAGGGAAAATAAAAACCTCTTCTGAGAAGGATATAAGTTTTTTCGTTCTTTTTCTTCACTAGAGATTTTTATTTGCTTATTATTGAATAGCAACCTATGCATTCTATTTTTTAAAAAGACCTGAAGGTTGTCTATATCACAAAAACTTATTGCTAATCACAGCCAAATGCCCAAGCAAACAGAAAGGGAAAGATTTTCATTACTATTTGTTTCACTTGAAATTTTGAAATACAGCTTCAGAGTATTAATTACAGTCATCTGATGAAACCAAAGGGTAAACCATTGTGTTGATTCAATTTCATAAGGGACTAAGGTTTCAGTGAGAATTTAATTAATTTTCTTTCTTTTGTAAATTAAGTTAGTATAACCACAGAGTGGATTTAGGTAACATGGATCTATTTTTTTCCTTGAATGAGTTTTACAAAGTTGCCTCAGAGAATTCCCAAATTGAAAAGGAGAGATGTCCATTGGTAGTTTTTTCTAAATACCATCCTCTTAAATACAGAACCAGTGGCTGGAGCAATGCAAATTTCTAATCTCCTATAGGAAATAATTCAAAAGTGCATGCTGTACTGATAGTGGGTCAGGAGCATTATCTTTATAAGAAAGATAGCTCATTATGGTTATTTTCCATTTTCAATATTAATTTTTTGCTACCTTAGGTAAGTCATCTGGAAGAAGGGATTTAATAATAGGAAGAGGTACATGTCTTTCCTTTTGTAGCATGGCCAAGACACAGTTTGCTGCTTCAGTTACTCTACCCACTAAGAAACAATTCAAGCTCTGTGCTTCTGTCCAAATTATGTTGTTTATGGAACGAGAGTTTAAAAGCTTCTATATATCATGATTACTTTAAATTTTTCTTCATATTTTGAGGCCTAACATTACATAATTTTATGTCCATTAACTTATAGGTAAAGTTGATTTATTAAAATAAGGTCTAATATTTGTGTATTTTAATATGTTATGTGGGTTCCAGGTATTCCTTCTCCAAAGTAATGCCCTAATGTCCTCTTCTTCTCTTTGCATAAATTTACATCTCTGATAATTAATTGAAAAATATGTGTAGTACATTTTTATGGAGAAAGGATCCAAAACTTTCTTTGTCTTCTCAAAAAAAGCCTGGCTTCCCTCCCCACAATGCTTAAGATCACTGCTTTCTCTGCACTCTCTTGGATAATCCCATCATTTCCAGAGTCTTAGTTATCAAATGAATATCAGTGACTCTCAAATTTATATCTGAATCTATTTCTTCTGAACAACTGGCTTTTATAAAGAAGGACATTTATGCCTGAAAGTTCAAAACTAAACATACCTGTTTATCTTCCCCATTTATCCACTCCCAATATCCATATACATGCTCCTCATCTGTCTTCCTTATATTATATTAATTAATAAAAACCTTATTTATCTTACAACCCAAATAGCTTTTCTTTGTTTGTTGGCCCCTACATCCAGTTACCACATTCTGTGGTGTTGCTTTCTAAGTCAAATTCATTACCTTTTTATCTCATTGTATCTTCTCTACTTCCCTAAGGTCACTTAGTGTCACCCTTTCTCTAAAGTGGGATGCACACATCTTTGAAGATGGTCTACGGAAGTCAGAAACAGAAAGCTTAGAAATTTTATTTCCATATTAACTTCATAGTGCATAATTTGTGAACAAAGCATGTTATAAATTATGCATATACATAAGGAGTATGTACTCATTTTTTTTTTTCTGATAAAAATTCATGACCAAAAAAGTCTGGAGACCATTGATAATTGACGGAAACGTCTACCCAGTCTCTTTACCTCTGACCTTACATTCTGCAATCCATTTAGCACAGTTATTAAAAACATTCAGAGATTGGCCATACCTTTTGGATGGGATCAGCCCTTTTTTGGAATGACAAACTGTGTCCTTCATTATCTGCTTTAAGTGTACATTTCCAGTTTTATCTGTCACCCTTTCCTCCACTCATGTCCTGGGCAGGTTGAGCATTAGTATTCTGCCACTTATTTCCCCACTCCATGACTTGGCTGCAACTGCTGTTCTCTCTGTATGGACAGAGCTGTTTCTTTTTTACTTAGCAAATTTCTGCACTGTAAGACCCTGACCAAATATCCTTTTCTCTTGAAGCTTTCTCTGACTTTGGAGGCAGAGTTATTCACATCCTTTCTTGTGTACATAAAGGAATTTGTACATAGTGCTAGTAGGGCATATATTGGATTCCATTTTAATGTCTGTCCCAGATTTTCTCTTCCTCTAGACTGTGCTGTTAAATAGCATCTTGCTCATTCTTACATTCCCTAGCATTCCTGATTCAGTGTTGACATACAATGAAATCAATAAATTATCTTTCAATACATATGCTAATTTAGAGCTAGAGTATCAGGGTATCATGAGAAATGAAGTGTACTTTTCACAGAGACACCTACAGAGTAAAATATAAATAGAATATAAGGATACAGCTCTTTATTGAACCAAAATGCAGTGGGGGCCAACAAGCGGATCAAAGGGGTGAAATGAGTGCTTTTCCTTTTTCCAGGTACATGGACAATAAAGAAGGGTTCTGGGGTTACAGAATATTGTCCTAAGAGCTGTGAGTTCTCAGACAATAGTCCTTTTCTCATCCAACCAGAGGGGATTCAACTTTTCATTCTGGGGTTCCAACAAATGTAATAGCAGCATCACTGGACAGGTTTTTTTTTTCCCTTTCCTCAGGCTGCCCCAGGTCCTCAGTCTTATAGCGCCAGCTTAGGGTAGACCAGTCACCAGCATACCTAAGCACATCAAGGAGACCAAACATTCATAAAACTCATCAACCCTTCGCTTGTTTTAAGATACAGGGCTAAAAGTTATTCACCCACCTAGCATTTCAATTTTATCAGGAATGTTCAAACTGTAGATTGCACTGCCAAACTTCATATCCATACTCTACAGTTTTAAATGTTTAAATACTGTAGGGGTGTTCTGGTGACCAGAGAAAGTCTTATCACACAGCATTATTTTCTTTGAATGCAGTAGGTACTAAGTAGGTAATATCTGAAGAATAGTAAAGAAACTTACTAAGAAACTCAGTTATCTTGGTTTGCCTCTCACAGAACAGGTATGTTGAAAGATGAGAGATGGAGGTGATAGTTATTATTTTAAAAGTCTTATATGTGTATTATATTTTCATGACCTCAGTCTCCCCACCTTTTTTGTTTTCATTCTGTGTTTATCGCTATGACAGATTTGCTTTACATCTGGTAAGAGAGTCATATAAAGAGTTTTACTATTTTATTATTAGTTTGTTTTCCTTAATAAAGGTATCATTCTATTTCAAGTCATATGTTCTTAGTGATGAACATAATCTCTTTTTAATTATATTTTAATCTTATAAAAAGCATTTAAATATATTTTTGCTAAAGTTGCAACTCAACAGTCACTTCTACATTTAAATATTTCTTAAACCTCAAGGAAGAGGTAATTATTCCCCCAATCATGATTTCTTAGAATTTTATAACTATGTCTATTAGGACACTCACCACATTGATTATAGTTATTTTTATGTTTGACATCCCAGGCCTAATGTGATTTCTGAGAAGATAAGAAATATATTTTATTCATTTATGTTTTTTTTTTTGCGGTTTGGAGTAAATGTTTGTTGACAATATATTTTTTTTCATTTTTAAAATGTATTTTTATTAGAGAGATTGTGAACATACAAAACAGTCATGCACATGTGTGGAATTTCCATACAACACCCCTCCACCAACACACTACATTGTTATGGAATGTTTGTTACAGATTATGAGGTAATACCATTAGACTATTACCACTAACTATGGTCTATGGCATACATTTGGTATATTTTTTCCATACTCCCTTTTTATTAACATAGTACATCTTTGGCATTGATTCCAGAATATTATAGTATTGCTGTTAACTATAATCCATAGGTTATATTAATTGTGCTTTTCCCATGCTTTTCCACATTCTTATCACCTTGCAATAGTGATGTACATTTGTTCTGTTCATAGAAGGACATTCTTGTATTTGTACTATTAACCACAATTCTCATCCACTTCTGGGTTCACTATGCTATTCAGTCCCTAGAGTAACCTCTAGCTTTCTTTCAATTGACATTTACGTCCCTAGACTAACCTTTTAAGCCACAATCCCATTTATAAACCAGGTGCGTTAGTTCTACTCACTATAATGTGTTACCATCAACTCTATCCATTTACACACTTTTACAGTCAAGTTAGTTAAAACTTCCACATATATTATATTAAGCATCAATATACCTTGTCAGCCTTCAGAGGAAGATTAATACCCTATACTCTAGGTTTTAATCCCATGTATTTATTCTTTATATTTAGTTCGTATTAGTGAGACCATGTAATATTTGTCCTTTTGTGTCTGGCTTTTTTCACTTAACATAATGTCATCAAGGTTCATCCATGTTGTCATATGTGTCCCAGTTTTATTTCTAATTAAAGCAAGATAGCATTCCATTGTATATATATACCATATTTATTAATTACTTTTTAAAATCCCTTCATTGGTTGAAGGTCACTTGGGTTGTTTCCATCTTTTGGCAGTTGTGAATAATTCTGCTATGAACATTGGTGTACAAATACCATTTTGCATCACAGTTTTCGGTTTTCTGTATATATTCTTTGTAGAGAAATTGCTGGATCATAAGGCAATTCTGTATTTAGCTTCCTGAGAAAGTGTCAAACTGTCTTCCACAGGGACCGTAACATTCTCTATTCCCATCAGGAGTGAAGGAGTGTTCCTATTTCTCCATGTACTCTTCAGCACTTACTGTTTTCTGTTTTGTTTTTTATTTTTTTTTTAAAGATTTATTTATTTATTTATTTCTCTCCCCTCCCCCTCCACCCCAGTTGTCTCCAGTGGGGCCTTTCGGCTTGCATTCGTGCTGCAGCTCCCTACGGGGTTGGCGGTGGCATGGCTTCTCCCAAGCAATTATCGACGCTCGTGCAGCTGGAGCAGGGAGAGAGCCAGCGATTCCTGCAGCTCGGTAAATTCAGCAATCTGCCTTACTGGTTCCACTCCGAGTTCCTGAAGGATCTGCGAGCAGTTCACGTCGAGGCGTGGCTAGTGGAAGAGATCTTCGGCCGGGATGGAGAGCACATCCCTCCTGTCGAGTGTGTGAGCCACACCTTGCTTCCCGTGAATCAATGGGACCCCGAAGGCAAGGCTGAGATTTTGATATTTGGGCGGCCTTATTACCAGCATGATGTAGCCAGGTTGATCATGAACCTAGACGACTATCACTGCCAGCTCCGGGCTCAAAGCTCAGAGAAGGCCCCAGTGCAGGAGACCCGGAAGCATCAGACTTGTGAGGCCCACGCCCAGGAGGTCAGGAAGCTGCAGTCTGGGGAGGCAGCTGCCCAAAGCCCAGTTACCAGGTTAGGACAGCTTGGCTGCGGGGCCGGAGCATGGCAATCCTCTTCTTTTTTTTTTTTTTTTTTTTTTTTTTTTTTTTTTTTTTTTTTTAAATTTTTTTATTTTTTATTGAATTTGTAATAATATTACATTAAAAATATATATGTGAGGTCCCATTCAACCCCACCCCCCCACCCCCCCTCTCCCCCCCCCCAACAACACTCGTTCCCATCATCATGACACATCCATTGGATTTGGTAAGTACATCTTTGGGCACCTCTGCACCTCATATACATTGGTTCACATCATGGCCCATACTCTCCTCTATTCCATCATGTAGGCCCTGTGAGGATTTACAATGTCCGGTGATTACCTCTGAAGCACCATCCAGGGCAGCTCCATGTCCCTAAGACGCCTCCACCTCTCATCTCTTCCTGCCTTTCCCCATATCCTCTTCTTGAGATCTGTTCTTCTAGGTCTTCTGCTCCAGAACCTGGGGGAATGATGAGCGTGTTCTCCCCAGTGCTGAATGTTTGCAAGCGTGAATCTTAAAGAGTACTAATAAAGAATCGAATTTCAAAATTTGCTGTGTCTTCTTTGTCAGCTTCTGTTGTTGTCAGTGGCATGGGAATCTGTGTTTTCTTTTGGTTGCGCCATCTTGTTGTGTCAGTTCTCCGTGTGTGCGGCACCATTCCTGGGCAGGCTACACTTTCTTCCACACTGGGCAGTTCTCCTTATAGGGTGCACTCCTTGCGTGTGGGGCTCCTCTAGGCGGGGGACACCCCTCCGTGGCAGGGCACTCCTTGCGCGCATCAGCACTGCGCATGGGCCAGCTCCACATGGGTCAAGGAGGCCTGGGGTTGGAACCGTGGACCTCCGGTGTAGTAGACGGATGCCCTAACCACGGGGCTAGGTTAGCTGCCTTGTTTTTTTTAAAAATAATGGCCGCTCTATGCAGTGTGAGATATTTTCTTGTCATTTTGATTTGCATTTCTCTATTAGCTAGTGATAGTGAACATTTTTTCATGTGCTTTTCAGTCATTTGTATTTCCTCTATGGAGAAATGTTAAGTCTTTTGCCCATTTTTAAATTGGATTGCTTACTCATCTACTGCTGAGTTATAAGATCTTCTTATATAAAATGGAAATCGAACCCTTATCTGATATGTAGTATCCAAATACTTTCTTCCAGTGAGTAGGCTGCCTTTTCACCTTCTTGGCAAATTCCTTTGAATAACAAAAGTGTTTTAGTTTGAGGAGGTCCCATTTATCCATGCTTCATTTATCCACGTTTCATTGCTCGTGCTTTTGGCGTAAGTGTTAAGAATCCACTGCCTACCACAGGGTCTTTTTTTTCTTTTTGAAGATTTATTTATTTTTTTTCCTCTCCCCTCCCCATTGTCTGCACTCTTGTGTCCATTCGCTGTGTGTTCTTCTGTGTCCACTTGCATTCTTGGCAGCGCCTGGAATCTGTGTCTCTTTTTTGTTGCTTCATCTTGCTGTGTCAGCTCTGTGTGTGTGTGTGGTGCCACTTCAGAGCAGGCTGCACTTTTTTTTGCATGGGGCGGCTTTACTTGTGGGGCACACTCCTTGTGTGTGCGGCTCCCCTATGCGGGGGACACCCCTGTATGGCATGGCACTCCTTGCGCATGGCAGCACTACTCATGGGCCAACTCACCACACAAGGCAGGAGGCCCTGGGTTTGAATTCTGGACCTTCTATATGGTAGGTGGAAGCTCTACCAGTTGAGCACATCCGTTTCCCTTACCACCAGGTCTTGAAGATGTTTCCTTACATTTTCTTCTAAGAGCTTTATGGCTGTAGATTTAATAGTTAGGTCTTTGATCCATTTTGAGTTAATTTTTGTATAACATGTGGGATAGGGCTGATTTTTCCTTCTTTTGGTTACGGATATCCTGTTCTCCCAGCACCATTTGTTGAATAAACTGTTCTGCCCAAGCTGGGTGGGTTTGACTGGCTTGTCAAAAATCACTTGATCATAGATGTGAGGGTCTTTTTATGAACCATCAGTTTGGTTCCATTGGCCTATATATTTCTCAGTATGCCAGCACCATGCTTATTTTACCATTGTAGTTAGGTAATATGATTTAAAGTCTAGAAGTAAGGAAGTGAGGGTCCTCCAACTTTGTTCTTCCTTTTTAAGATGTTTCTGGCTATTCAAAGCCCCTCACCCTCCCAAATAAATTTGATAATTGTGTTTTCCATTTCTTTAAAAAATGCTGCTGGAATTTTTATTGGTATTTTATTGAATCTCTATATCAATTTGTGTATAATTGACATCTTAACTATAGTTAGTCTTCCAATCCATGGACATGGAATGTTTTTCCATTTATTTAGGTTTTTCTAAAATTTCTTTTAGTAATGAATTGTAGTTCTGAATACAAGTGCTTTATGTCATTGCTTAGGTTTATTCCTAAATATTTGATTCTTTTTGTTGCTATTGTAAAGGGAAATTTGTTTTCCATGACTCATCCCTCAGATTGTGCATTGCTGGTGTATAGAAACCCTGATTTTTTTGCATTAATCTTGTATCCTGCCACTCTGCTAAAATTATTAGCTCTAGCAGCTCACATTGTAGATTTTTGGGGACTTTCTAGATATAGGTTCTTATCATCTGCAAATAGTGAAAGTTTTACCTTTTCCTTCCAATTTGGATACATTTTATGGCTTTTACTTGCCTGACTGCTCTAGTCTTATAATGAGTAACAGAGGTGACAGTGGGCATTCTGGTGACAGTGGCATCCTTGTCTTGTTCTTGATCTCAACCGGAAAGTTTTCAGTCTTTCACCATTGAATATAATGTTACCTGTGAGTTTTTCATTCAGTTCTTATCTTTTGTAATACTTTTATCAAGAGAGGGTGCTGTGTTTTGTCAAATGCCTTTTCTGCATCAATTGATAGGATCAAGTGATTTTTCTCCTTTGGCTTATTAATGTGGTGTATTATGCTGATTGATTTCTTGTGTTGAACTACACTTGTATGTCTTGTATGAAATTCACTTGATCATGATGAACAATTCTTTTAATGTGTTGTTGGATTCATGTAGCAAGTATTTGTTGAGGATTTTTGCATCCATATTCATTAGCAAAATGGGTCTGTAATTTTCTTTTAAAAAATATCTTTGGGTTTGGTATTAGGGTGCTATTGGCTTTAGAGAATGAGTTTGGTAGCATTCCTTCTTATTAAATTTTTTGTAAGAGTTTGAGTGAGGTTGGTATTAAATCTTATTTGAATGCTTGGTAGAATTCACCTGTGAAACCATCTGACCCTGGGATTTTTATTTTGGATAGATGTTTGATGACATTTTCAATATTTTCACTTGTGATTGGTTTGTTGAGATCTTCTGTTTCTTCCAGGGTCAGTGTAGGTTGGTCATACATTCCTATGATTTTTTTCATTTCATCTACATTTTCTACAGTTTGCTGGCCAACAGTTGTCCATAGTATCCTCTTATGATCTCTTTTATTTCTGTGGGGTCAGTAGTAGTGTCCCTATCTTAATTTTTTATTTTATTTATTTGCATCTTCTCTCTTTATTCTTTTTTGTCAGTCTAGCTAAGGGTTTGTGGATTTTGTTAATCTTCTCAAAGAATCAACTTTTGAGTTTGTTAATTCTCATTCTCTCTTTATTTTTGTTCTCAATTACATTTATTTCTTATCTGATCTTCGTTAGTTCATTCCCTCTGCTTACTTTGGGCATAGTTATGTTCTTTTTTTAGTTCTTCCACCTGTGTATTTAGGTCATTGATTTTACCTTTTTCTTCTTTTTTTAAATGTAAGCATTGAGGGCTATAATTTTCCCTCTAAGCACTGCCTTCACTGCATCCCATAGATTCTGATATACTGTGGTCTTGTTTTTATTCATCTAGAGGTATTTATTGATTTTTTTCCAAAATTTCTTCTTTGATCCACTATTATTTTAGAATGTGTTGTTTAATCTTCATGTATTTATGAATTTTCCCTTTTCCTCCTGTTGTTGGTTTCCAGCTTTAATTCATTATGATCAGAGAAAGTGCTTTGTATAATTCAATCTTGTTGAATTTACTGAGATCTCTTTTGTGACCCAACATATGGTCTATCCTGGAGAAAGATCCATAAGCACTTGAAAAAAAATGTATATCCTGCTGCATTATTCTATATATGTCTATTAGGTTTAGTCCATTTATCATATTATTCAAGCACTCTATTTTTTTATTGATCCTCTGCCCATATGT
Source organism: Dasypus novemcinctus (assembly GCF_030445035.2). Taxonomy (NCBI): domain Eukaryota; kingdom Metazoa; phylum Chordata; class Mammalia; order Cingulata; family Dasypodidae; genus Dasypus; species Dasypus novemcinctus. Next base: position 149,951,422 of record NC_080673.1, on the reverse strand, counting down.
TCTATCCAATGATGAGAGTGGTGTATTCAATCTCCAACTATTTACTGTAGAGACATCTAATTTTCCCTTCAGTTTTGCCTCATGTTATTGCCTCATGTAATTTGGAACATCCTGTTTAGGTTCATATACATTTAAGATGTTATTTCTTCCTGGTGAATTACCCCTTTTATTAATATGTAATGTCCTTCCTTGTCTCTAATAATAGTTTTGCTTTTAAAGTCTTTAATCCAATGTAAATATTGCTACCACTGATTTTTTTTTTAAATTACTGCATGCATGGAATATCTCTTTCCAGTCTTTCACTTTCCTGTCTATTGGTGTCCGTGGGGCTCTTTTAGACAGCATATAGATGGTTTATATCTCTTATCCATTCTGTCTGTCTGCGTCTTTTGATTGAGGAGTTCAAACCATTAACATTCACTGTTGTTACTGTAAAGGCAGTTATTACCTCACTCAATTTGATCTTTGGGTTTTAGCTGTCATATATTATTTTCACCACTCTTTTGGCACTTTTAGTTACTTTTATTGATATAATCTTCAATTCTAGACTCTTTTCCAAGACTCTCTCTCTCCCTCCTGTCTTTTCTTTTCAGGTTGTAGCACTCCCTTTAGTATTTCCTGAGAAGCTGGTCTCTTGGTTACAAACTCTCCAAGTTTCTTTTTATCTGTTAATTCCTCAAACTTGTCCTCATTTTTGAAAAGCAATCTTGCCAGATATAAGATTCTTGGCTGGCAGTTTTTCTTCTGCAGTATAAATACATCATACAACTGTCTTCTTGTTTCTATGGTTTCTGATGAGAAACAGCACTTAATCTTATTGGATATCCATGGTATGTGATACTTCACTTTTCTCTTGCTGCTCTCAGAAGTCTCTTTTTGTCTTTGGCATTTGACATTCTGATTAGTGAATGTCTTGGAGTATGTCTATTTGGATTTATTTAGATGGGAGTACATTTTGCCTCTCAGACATGGACAGCTATGTCCTTCAATAGAGTTGGGAATTTTTCAACTATTATTTCTTCAGATATTCTTTCTGTCCCCTTTCCCTTCTCTTCTCCTGCTGGGACATATATGACATGTATATTTGCATGTCTCTTGCTGTCATTTAATTCCCTGAGGCCCTGTTCAATTTTTTCCATTCTTTTCTTTATCTGTTCTCTTGTACATTCACTTTCAGAGGTAATGTCTTCAAGTTCACTGATCCTTTCTTCTGTGTCTTCAAATCTGTTGCTACATACCTCCAGTGTATTTTTATTTTCATTTATTGTGATTTTCTTTCCCATAAGATCTGCTATTTTTCTATTTTTTCAAATTATTTTTTTATGCTCACCCAATGTCTTCTTAATATCCTTAATCTCTTTAGCCATCTCATTAAATTTATTAGGAGGTTTGTTTTATGATTACTTGTATCAACTACTTTATGTCATCTGGAGGTTTACCTTGTTCCTTTGATTGGGCCATATTGTCCTGTTTCTTGGTGTGGACTGCAATTTTTTGTTGGTGTCTTGGTAACTGGTTTACTAGATGTGTTCATTCTGGTCACAGTTGCTTTCTTTAGTTTAGGGCTTTCTGGCTCTCTCTCACTTGCTTGTTGTGTAGTAGGAGCTGAGGATGTAGTTAGTGCTGTACACCATGGAGGCTGATGCTGCCAGTGTTGCCCCAGGAACTGATTAAGTTTCTCCCACCTTTATTCTATGTCAGGGGTAAGGATGGAGCCACAGCCATGTGTCGCAATCCAAGCCATGCAGGCCAAGACCATCTTCAGTTGCCCAGAGAGACTGATAATGTTTCATGCCCCTTCCTCCCCTGCCTGGGATGGGGTTGGAGCTGCAGATGTGGGCAGCAAACTAAGCTGGGTGGGTCAAAACTGACCACAGCTGCCCAGGTAGACTGATATATCACTGTACCCCCTCCTCCCCTGTGAGAAGTGAAGATGACCCCTCTGAAGTGCCCAGCAATCTACTCCATGTGGACCAAAAGCCCCTACCATTGCCCTGAGAGGCTGAGGAATACTGTCCTTTCTTCCCTTTAAGGGGTGGGCATGGAATCACAAGTGCCCAAAAGACCAGTCTTTGTGGGCTGAAAGCACCTGCAGTTGCCCAGAGAGGCTGAGGAGTCACAATTCCACTTCTATCCTATTGGAGGGTGGCAGTGGAGCTACAGGTATCCAACTATTCCATCTGTGGGCCAAACACACCTTCAGCTCCCCAGAGAGATTGGGGAGACAGTACCTCCTCTTTTCCTATCAGGGATGGAGGTTGAGCCACAGTTACCCAACAGTCCAATTCATGCAGGCCAAAAATATCTACTGTTGTCTAGAGAGGCTGAGGAAACACTTGGCTCTTCTTACCAATGAAGGGGGGTGGGGTGGGAGTGGAATCTCAGGTGCTCAACAAACCAGTCCATGCAGGCCAAAAGTGCCTGCAGTTGCCTGGAGAGGCTGAGGGAAAATATCTCCCCTTCTGTCTTATTGGGTGGTGGGAATGGAGTTACAGGTTTCAAGTATCCAGTCTTTGTGGATGAAAGAACCTCCAGTTGCCAAGATAAACTGAAGAACCACCAGCCTCCCCATATCCTATGGAGGGGGGAAGCTGGGTATGGACTTGAAGGCACTCAACAAACCAGCCTGTGTGGGCTGAAAGCACCTGCTGAAGAAACACAACTCCCCTCCTATCAGGGGTATGGGAATGGAGCTCCAGGTGTCTGACTATCCAGGTTGTGCTGGCTGAAAATGTCTGCAGTTCCCCAGAGAGGTTGGTGCAGATTCTGTCATCTTCCTTCATGTCAGAAGTGGGCCTGGAGCTTAGGCTAGAGCTGCTGTCTGATCTGGGTGGAAAGAAGCTGGTCCCTGGCATCACTGTGATTTTCAATCAGCCCTGCTTCCCCTTTTACCAAAGGTGGAATTAAAATGGCAGCTACCAGGCTCTTTCTGATTTGGAGACAGGTTCAAATTTTAGCTGTTTTTAGGATTACAGTTTAGCCAGTGAAATTTACGAATCAGTAGCTGAAGTCAGTGCCCACATTTCTTCCTCCTCCATTTTTGGGAAATGGAGCTTCCAACTCCAGCCATTGAATAGCACCCAAGACAGCTTGCACCACTAGTGGAAAATGGGCATTGGGCTCCATGATGTGGAATACTTTACTATGAATCTTCACTGCAGATGGGCCATCTCCTCCTCCCAATTTTCCAAGGATTTGCAGGATGCTCTTTTGGTCTCTTGGCCCCTAAAGCAGGTGCTTTAGATAGCTCTGGGTGATTACTAACTGCTTTGTAGGATGAGTTTTTGGACTTTTGGAGCTCCTTACTCTGTGTTCATCTTGCTTCTCTCCCTTCATTTATGTATTCTTTGCTGTTCCCTACACCTAGTACAAGTTCAATAAATACTTATTGACTAAATAAATAGGTAATTAAATGCAAAAGAAAGTGCATGGAAATAGGATCTCTCTTTTTCTCCCCAGAGTATTATATGCAGTATCTTGCACATTATAAACACTTGAGAAAAATGTAAGAAAGTAAGATATTTCATAGGAACCCTTTTCATTTTGTTGATTAAAAATCCACCTTGAATGTGTGTTCAAGTTTTACATTTACATGCAAAGGAGGCAATGAAAAAAAGACTGAACTAAAAATCAATCTAACTCTGGTCTTGGAATTTCTCTTTCTCCTTCCTTCCTAGCAATGTAGTTTGACCTTTCCAACCCTCAATATGATCATCTGTAAAATGAATATAAAAAAACTGCCCTTCACCCTTCACATGTTGTGTTGGAATGGATGCTGTAATAAGAATTAATTTGGAAAAAGGAGCCCTGTACAAAAACTTATAGGGACAAAGTAAACCTAAAGAGATAGAGATACAATTTTTGTTCCCCCAAGATTTACTTTCTCCATTTGAAAACTATTTGAAATGATTTTTTTTTGTGGTGGTAAAACCAGTTCAGATTGTATAGATATATGTTGGTTAATGTCTAAAAGTGTATGTTTTTCAATTCTACTCTCATAAATGTATAAATATCTTTATAAATTCAGGAAAAAATACATATAACAATTTCAAATTCTAATTCTTGCTAACTTACGCATTCTCAGAAAATTGAATGTAGCTAAGTATTTCTTAATTAGTCAGAAGTGATAATCAGGGGTCCTTACATATTTCACTATTTTTTCTACTGGAGGAAAAGACAGTTTTCTGATGTTGGTGATAATTAGGGTTTTGGCAAAATGTAAATCCAATATTCCAGGTTCAGTAATTGGCTGTTTGAATTTCCTAGATTCTTTGGCAACTTTTATCTTTTCTATTTTGAATGTTCATCTTCAAAGTTATCTTTGAGGACCAAAACATCTCTCTGTATAACTTAACAAATTGGACCCATCAATTATTCCAATATTCAATAAAACTCATGCAAAATGTGAAACATACATCTAAGTGTAAGTCTCCTTAGGATGTTTTTTAAAGGCCAGCATGAGAGCAACAGAAATTGAAGGCTTATCAACAGCCTGTTTAAATTGAATACCTAAGATAGTCATTTAATTTAGGTGAGGATTTAACATTACTCTTGTACTGGCTGTTAAATTACCATCCATTCATTATCAAAAATAATATTTGAGGATTACTATTTGGCAGTTTTGATGAGACAAAGACTATCTTCAAGTAGAAAATTTCCCCCAAATGTTTAAATACATATTAATAAAGGCTTCCATATTCTTATAAACAGGACTTATTTTATACTACTGTGTTCAGTAAACTAAAGAAATTTATTTCTATAATAAAGTAGTTGAATAACAATTATGATGTATATTTAAAAAAAAATTCTAGCATTTAAGTTAGATTTAATTATTTCAGCAATATTTAAGTTAGTTATAGGGATCTGTTACAAGTTAATAAATGCCAGTTTGAGCATTTGATCAGCATTTAATAGATACCTGTTCAATACTACTATATTAAAGGTATACTGAATTATCATGGGAGATTAAAAATTTATAGCATATTTTATTTGTTTTCAAAAGTGGGCATTAAAATAGGAGGGACAGGGAAGCAGATGTGGCTCAACCAGTTGAACACCTGTGTACCACAAGGAAGATCCTGGGTTTGGGTCCTGGTGCCTCCTAAAGAAGATGAGCAGACACCACACCCACCACAACAAGCTAGATGCTGCATCTCCACAATGAGCTAAATGCTGCACTTGCAAGAAGCAGAACACTAAACAAGCAGATGCCATAGAATGCAGGGAGCAGATGTGGCTCATGCTGTTGGGCAATTGCTTCCCATGTGGGACATCCCAGGTTCGGTTCCTGGTGCTTCCTGGAGAAGGTGAGCAAACAATGAGCAGACAGAAAAGAAAACTATCTGGGGGGGGGGGGGGGCAGATAATTAAAAAAAAAAAAGTAAATAAATCTTAAAAAAAAAATAGGAGTAACAGAAGATAGAAAGTGGTAAAAACCAAAAAATAGGTGAGATAAAATATAAAAGTTGTTTAGAAAAAATAAAGAATTATTTCTTACTAAACTGAATAGGGAAGCTTCCATGAAAGAAGTAGCACTTTAACTGGTCCTTGAAGGGTGAATGTGAGGACATATGAAAGTTGGGGAGGATAGCAAACTATATGTAGACTAGTTTGAATAAAGTTATATTGGAGGAAAACCATAGGGCAAGTTTGGGAATTAATGGAGAGTGATTTCTTGAATACAGGCTAAAGGACAGAGATTTGATAAAGGGAAGTAAGTTTAATAAATATGTTATTAACTTCAATTCCAATTATATAAACATGGATTTATGGAGCTAGTTAAAATAAGAGTAATTAATTAAAATCAGAGGGAATTTTCCCCATCACAAAAGATTTATCATAGGTTTCTGTAAACATATCTGAGTAGACTCAACAATTTTATTATTTTATAAGGTAGATCCTTATAAAAAATACATCCAAGAATAAATCTATTTTGGAGAATGAGTATAACTGTACAATTGGAGTTAAAGGACTCTACCACCCAATTAGTACACCTAATTTAACCTTCATGTCAATGTCCTTTACTGCTTAGCCTCATCTGATGCTATCTTTAGCAAAAGCCTAAAGTATGAATTATAGCAATCAAAAGAAAGGGTAATCTTTGAGAATATGAAATTTTACAAAGAAACGAGAGGGAAATAACAATGATAATAATATCAACCTATCTTCTTTAGTTTCAAAGAGATTTATGTAGTGGTAAGAACATGACTTTAAAATCAGATCATGAATTTTCTATCATTTCTGTAGTTATCTTTTTTGATCTTAATTAAAATCTCTGACCTTCAGTTTTCTCTGATCTAAAAGAAAATATCACTGCCTATTTTACATGATTATTGTGGGGAATGAGTGCAGTAACAAAGAAGTAAAATGTTTAGCATATAGTAAAGGCAAACAATTTTAATTTCCCATATCCACTTCTCATACACATTATCTCATAAAGACCCCATCAATTGGATATTATTCATTCGTCTACCATTCACTTTTTTGATCTCCTACTCAAATGGGCCTTGCTCTGGTGTAGTAGATGATATAGCAGAGATCAAAACAAACAACAGTACCCTCATTCATTAAGATTCTGTAGTGGAAGTTTGAAGGAAAGACAGTCAATGAACAAAAAAGAAGTAAAACACATAATTTTGTATTTTTTCCTTGAAATTCAATAACATTTACAATTGGCCTTAGTTTAGATTGGTTGGTTTACCTTTATTTTGAAACATGGAATGCCTTTTTGATCTGCAGATTGATCACATTCTTTGAGAAAGGAAAAATTTATTCAGTGAATAAATTATTTTTCCATTGTGCTTTCTGCAAATTTCAGATGCTTAATGTTTAATAAATTCAGATTTATAAATTATAAAATTAAATGAACTGAAGTGGATGGACTGGTAAAAATTCTAGAGATTATCTTTTAAAAAGCAAAGGGTGTTTAAATAAATACATTATGCATTTTCCCTCCGTTTTAGTTTTGAAATGTGAAAAACACAGCAAATGTAAGGGAAAATATATTTAATCATTGAATATAATTTTCCTAACATAAAGGATGTACTAAATCTGCAGGCTAAAAAGGCCATTACATATTTCAAAACAAAGGTAAAACCTACCAATCACATTGAGGCATATCTTGAGTTAGTTATTTAACTTTTCAAGGAAAAGAAAAAAAGTCCTTTACTCATTCAGGTAGAAATAAAAATCCAGCCAAGTATAAGGGGTAAATAAAATTATGAAATTTCTCCATGGCAATATTCAATGCCAGAAGACAATGGCAGAAGACCTATTCATATGACAGTAAAGAAAATGGGAACCACATTTTCATTCAAAAATCAAGGAAAATAAACAGACTTTCTCAAATTTGAATTTGGATTTAAAATACAGGTAATCATTCTTGAGCTACTTACACACATATACATGTAACCAACTACAAGACAGATGGAGAAGGTATAGTAAAAGAATTAACAGCATCCAATGCCATAGGACAAACAAACATGCCACTTCTGCATTATTTGACAATGAGATTTACCACTGATAAAGGAATGGGGGATGGAGGAGAAAATATGAATAAGGTTGTGAAGAAGAGAAAATTTGTCTTAAGAATTTTATAGCCCTCTAATACAGAGATCGGCAACAGACATTTATTCCCAACCAGTAAATACAGTAATGTGGATGCAGAACAATATAAGTTTCCTCTTAGGAAGGAGAAATATTAAATCAGAAAAGTAAGTTTCTATTTGACAAGAGATCCAACTTTCATTGTAGAGAAATAATGAAGCAAAACACTTTGACCTGAAAAAACTTTTCCAGTTACTATGCTATAAAATGCTTCCCATGTGTTGGTGAGAAAACTGGAAGAAACAAAATCTTTTAGGGAGTGGGAAATAAATAATACCGTATGCCCTGAATAATTATACTGAGGCAAAGGATTCATGTCCAATTGTATTTGATTGCTCAAGTTTCTATCATCTGAGCTGATTTTCTCTTTTGGCTTTCTTAAAATCGTTCTTCAAAGACATAAGTACAATTTTATGGTTGTTTTACAAAGGCAGCTTTCTTTCTCCTTTGGAAATGTAATCTCCTATATTTGCATGGTTGTCAAGATTTATAAAACATGCCTTAATAAATGTAAAGAGTCATAAAAGAGTATAAGAATAGGAGAGGAGAGTAATGCAGGAATTGTCCCTGTAGTTAATCGCTTCTCATGTAACTGAACTCAGACAACTCATGCAACTTGTGTTTTTCCTCCTTCCCTGGCTTACAGTGAGTTCTTTGTTTTGCATAGCATGTAAAATCTCATCATAAGTTTTGGTGCCAGAGATGGCTGTTACAAATGCTATCTCCTGGCTCAAGCTGCTTATGCCAAGAATAAATTACACAAAATGCTTCCCATACCTAAAATTCATAATAGATCTTTGTTTTGACAGCAACTAGACGTCCTTTATAAACAAACAAACATGCCACCTCTGCATTACTTGACAATAAGATTTAACACTGACAAAGGAATGGGGGATGGAGGAGCTGTGGCAGAAGCTGGTGGTGAATGTGCAAATGTAATTTTCTGAGATTAAACAACTGGAGATATTAGAACATTAGAATAGAACAAAACTATTTCAAACATTGTCAAAAGAAAATGATATTACAGTTAACAAAAGTGGGAGGTGGAGAGGAATGCTGTTTTTTCACCTTTCATAGAGTCAAAATCTGCAGTGTTGAAACATTGAGAAAAATGAACTTCTTTATAATTTTTAATAACAATTTTTAACATTAAAGGAGTGGTTTAAAACAATAATTCTTAAAGCAGAATATACTTTATCTGAAATTTACTTCTTTCTTAATGTTCACTTCTGATTCTTTTATTCCCTTAATTTTAATAAAATTAAGTTTGATGCTTTTTAAAATTAGTAAAAGAATGAATAACATGCTTTAAATTTAATACAATTATCTTCTGTGTTCTTCTGCATATGTGTGCCGACAAATGTATGGCATGATGTTCCCTAATTTTAGGGATATATATTTATTTACTTTTTGAAAATTTATTTTTATTTTTAAAAAGTTTTAGATTACATAAAAGTTACATTGAAAATTTAGGTGATTCCCCTATACTCGCCCCCCCCCTCACATTTTCCCCTATTAACAACATCTTTCAATAGTGTGGTACATTTGTTACAACTGATGGAGAAATATTGAAGCATTGCCACTAACCATAGTCAATGGTTTATATTGTGATTTACGTTTTGCACTGCACAATATTATAGGTTTTAATAAAATGTATGATGACCTGAATCTGTCATTGCAATATCATGCGGAACAGTCCCAGGGATCCAAAAGAGCCCCATGTTTCACCTTTTCTTCCTTCTCCCTCCTTTCATAACCTCTGGTGACTGCTGTCTTTATATCAGTTTTATAAATTCTTCCTTTACTAGAGTAATAATAAGTCTACTTTGGTCTATAGTTGCATTCCTGCCTTGTGTTTGTTCATTCCTCAGTTTTGAGTATTTTGGGATGGTAATGGCTGTTCTGCTTTCAATTGACAGGGGCAGATAGATGGAACTGTCTTGCTTGCAGTTGTAGATACTCTGTTTTGGGGGGAGTGAGCATTGTCCATCATCATCATTTTTTTAGTTGTCCTGATCATGTCCAATGAACTGGAGAGTAGGTGTTGGCTGCAGCCATGAGTATTTGTTTACTCTATGGTTTCTTCTTTGTGTGTTTCTTTTGAAAATTTTTTATAATGAGAATTATATTTTTATTGTGATGAAATTCATATGAAAAGTTTGTTATTTGAACCATTTTACATGTACAATTCAGGGCATTAATTACATTCACAATATTGTGCAACCATTACCAGTATCTACTGCCAAATCTTTTTCATCAACTCCAGAAAGAAACTCTTATTCCATGAAGCAAAAACTTCCCATGTCCCTCTTCCTCCATTCCCTAATAAACTCGAATCTACTATGTATCTCAATGAATTTGTCTACTCTAGGTATTTTGTTTAAGTGGTATCATACAATAACTGTCCTTTTTTGTCTAGCTTATTTCACTTAGCATAATGTTTTCAAGGTACACCCATGTTGTAGTATGCATCAGAACTTCATTTTGTTTATGAATGATTAAGTATTTCATTGTATGTATATACCACATTTTATATATCCATTCATCTGTTAATGGACACGGGTTATTTCTACCTTTTGGTTATTGTAAATAATGCTACTATGAAAACTGGTGAACAAATATAATTTTGAGTCCTGTTTTCAAAACAGATAATGACTGCTTTTTTAAAAAAATTAGAGAAATTGTGGATTTACTAAACAATCATGAATAAAATATAGGATTTCCATATACCACCCCATTATATTCCCTTGCATTGATGTGGAATATTTGTTACAATTGATGATAGACATTTTTATAATTGTACTATTAATTAAAGTCCTTGACTTAACTTAGTCCATGGTTGAACTTACACTGTGTAGTATAGTTCCATGGAATTTTTTTTTTTAATTTGTAAACTTTTACCATATATGCAATCTAACATTTCCCATTTTAATCATATTCAGATACATATTTCAGTGCTTTAAATTGCATTTACAGTGTTCTGCTGTCATCTCCACCATCCATTACCTAAATATTTCCATCATTCCAAATAGGAAACCTGTGCGTTCTATATATAGAAACCTGTACGTTCTATATATATATAGAATATCCCCCTCCCCTATGTGGCTTTTTTTTTGCATGCTGTCTGCTCTGTGTCCATTCGCTGTGCGTTCTTCTGTGTCTGTATTTATTTATTTTATTTTCCTTTCCCCCTTTGCAGCTTGCTTGCTGTCTGCTCTTTGTGTCTATTCACTGTGTGATCTTCTGTGTTTTTACTTGCCTCCCTTTTTGTTGCATCGCCTTGTTGAGTTGGCTGTCCATGGCACTTGCGGGCCAAGCAGTGCTTGTGGGCCAGGTGGTGCTCTGTGCCGTGAGGGCAAGTCTGCCTACACAAGGAGGCCCTGGGACACAAATCCAGGGCCTCCCATATGGTAGACAGGAGCCCAACTGACTGAGCCACAGCCGCTTCCTGGAAACCTGTATGTTTTAAGCCTTGCCTTCCCATTCTCTATCCCCAGACTTTCCCCTGATAACCTGTATTCTAGATTCTGGCTCTGTGAATTTGCTTATTCCAAATACTTCAAATTGGCGAGACATGCAATATTTGTCCTTTTGTGTCTGGCCTGTTTAATTCAAGATGATGTTCCCAAGGTTCATCCATTTTGTTGCATAAAACTTTCCTTTTTATAGTTGAATAATATTCTATTGTATGTATATACCACATTTTATTTCTCCTTTCATCAGGTGATGGACACTTGGGTTTCTTCCATCTTTTGGCAATTGTGAATTATGCTGCTTTGAACATTGGTGTGCAAATCTGTTCAATTCCCTGCTTTCAGTTCTTTTCTATGTATATGCCTAGATGTGGAATGCCAAGTTATATGATAATTCTATACTTATCTTTCTGATAAATGGACAAATTTTCTTCCACAGTGACTGCACCATTTTACATTGCCACTGGCAATGAAATAGTCTTCCTATTTCTCTACATCAATTTTAAGTTGCTTTGTATTAGATGTGACACAGAAAATTATAGCTGAGATTTTTTTCCTCCTATTTTCTCTTTAACACACATATGCACACTCACCACATGAAAGAAAGAGAGGGAGAGGAAAAGAGAAAGATGGGTGTGGCAGCTTAAATTTTTAAAAATGAATTCCAAAAAGAAAAATGATTATGTTTTTAAATTAATCCATTACTATGGGTGTGAGACTCCTTTGATGGGACTGTTTGTGAGACATGAGCCTCTTGGGTCTTTGCCCTCTTGCTGGGTCTGATATAAATGGAGACACAGAGAGAAAGACACACAGACAGAGAACAAGGAAGCCACCATGTTGGTCCAGCCCTGTGAGAGGAAGGACTCCAGCTTCACCCACAGCTGAGCTCAGAGAGAACCCCAGAGAGGCTCAAGGAGTCGAGGCCCAGGGAGAAATGACTGATCCGCCACAGCCGAGCTCAAAGAGAAAGTGGAACTCATCTTGCCTGATTGTCATGTGGCAGGACGTTAGGATCAACTACAGACGACTTCGGTGAGAAAGCATCTCTGATGATGCCTTGATTTGGACATTTCATGATCTCAGAACTGTAAACTTTTACTCCAAATAAATCCCTTTTATAAAAGCCAACACATTTCTGTTACTTTGCATCTGTAGCCTTTTGACAAACTAAGACAGCCAGGAAGAGACAAAGAGACAGAGATGAGAGAAAAAAAACATTGAGGATAAATTAAGGGTTTTTGTTACCTTGTTTGTACCATCTGTTCCTTCTGACTGTATGATACTCAAGTGGAAATCTCTCACATGTGTGTTTGTGTTTGTGCATGTGTAATGCGCATATATATGTGTGTATATCCATGTGTGCACACATATGTATACATGTGTGTTTGTTCCTATGCATATGTATGTACATGCTTTAAATTGTAAATCTGGATTTACCTCCCATAAATGTTCACAATCTTTATTTACACGAGGTTATAGAAACTGGAAGGTAGGTTATATATATTAAACTAATCTCTTTCAGAGCACATTTAAATTGTATTCAACATAACAGTTTTATTAAATCTGTTGATTTAAAGTATACCGAATTATCCTGTAATCCACAATTCTCAGGTGAAGAGACAAAAATCCCATCAAGCTGAGGGAGAAAGAATCTAATTCCACAGAACAAAATATGCTTTTAATATACTGTGACAAGACAGGCAAGAGAAAGAAAACGGTTTAGGAGGCAAAAATGTGGGTCTCAGACTAATGAAAACATTCAATCCACGTGTCACAGCCAAATAAAATAAAAACCAATCTGAAGAGTGGGCACTGACCTCTCAAGAATAATCTTCTCTACATCATACCAAACTCACCTGGAAGAGCAGTAAATCCGTGGTAAGCATTTATCTTATGAAGAAATGTAATAAACTAGTTAAAAGAGTAAACTTTCCGTGCAACAGCACAATGAAATCCACCTAACTAAAAGAATATACATTCCACAGTATGTTGAATTATTCCTGTGCATATATTAGGCACATGTACACAGAATAAGGAAGGCTCAGTTGTGAACTGTTTCTGTCTTATGAGTTCTGCTATTATTTGAAACTTAAATTACAAATTAAAAACTCTGATTATAAGTAATATATACCTATTATAGGAAATAAAAATTGCCCAAAAGTAGAATTCAATGAGGAATTACTCACATCTTTGAGACAACTACTGTTAATATTTTTGTGCATTTGCTTTGTATTTACTCTGAATTTTTACTAGAATTTTTCTTCAAAAATTGAGGTTATATATTTATTTAATTGTATGTTCTTCTCTTCATTTAAATAAACATTAAAGGCTTCAATTACATTGTAAATGAATGATTGATATTCTAATAGGTAAATATGCCTCAGTACCTAATATATCTTATTCATGGACATATGCAATCATTTTGTTTGCTTCTAAATAATGCTATACTACATAATGCTCTGTATTTAAACTTTTTCTGTCTTTAACTGTAATGCTCTGTATTTAAATTTTTTCTGTCTTTAACTGTATTGTCTTAGGATAATTTCTATGTATGTTATTTTTGAAATAAAGGGCAAAATTATTTTGAAATCTCTGACTTGTACTACTAATTGCTTTCCAAAAGGTTTGTACTACTTCATATAACATTTATCCTCTCATTGAGGTGGCACTGATTATAACTTTCAATTTCGGATGAGTTGATAGATTTTAAAAGTCTTTCACTGTTTAATTTGCATTTCTTCAATGATATTGACACTGAAACTGTTATATGCAATTTTTTTTTCCGTTTGCCAATTACCTGTTTATCTTATTTTTATTGGAGATGATTTTATCAATTATGCCTTTTATATAGTAGGGCTACTTGACTTTTGTCTCACATTTTTTATTTGCCTATTTAGTTATTTTTAATTTTTCTTTCACAATTATATTATTCAATCCATCCTTGTATTTATTATTTATTTCTTTGTCTTTGTTCTTTCCTAGCTGTTAGAAATTGGGACTCTCCTCTTAAAAGTATCCAAGCCCTGATTTGTTTCTCTCTCTTTCTCCCAGCATAAATAATAAAGCTGATGCTGACATTAATGTAGTACTTTCTGTGTCTGGCACTACTCGAAGTACTGGTTATATTAACTAATTTAATTCTCGCAAGAACCCAGTGAGGGAGGTCCTATTATTGGCTCTATTTTTCAGATGTGAAAATTGAGACACAGAGAAGTTAAATAATTTGCTCATTGTTACCCGTCTAAATGCCATCCCAGGAAGTCTGGCTCCAGAGTCCACTTTTTTGCTGGTGACATTTCTAGCCTATGGCATGGTTCAAGATTAGCAGATCTTCATTGTATTTTGGATCTTTAATCAATTTAGGCTGATTCTTTGTATTATCTTTGTAACCAGTTTAGGGTGACTTGTACTCTGTGACGTACAAATAAATGGTTTCATTATTCTCCAATTTCTGCCTTCAGCTGTGCTCTGCTGAAACTCCCTTTCCTCTCTCTTGAATGATACTTACTGATATCCATACCTCAGGCAGATCTCATAGCTTCCTGGTCACTCTGATATTAAAAAGATCACCCACTGCAGTAGATTACTTATGTGGATGTGGGGCTGTGGCTTAAACTCTTCCTAATCGCTCTCCCCTCTGTGCTCTGTCAGTTTATCCCCTTGCCTCTTGCAGCTGTGTTCCCCTAGCCCACTGGGCTGCCCCCTTGCTGGTACCTTCAAGACACCAGGTCATACTACCTACTGTGAACTCATTTGACTTCTGGAAACTCACTCCTCTCATCTGACCGAGGCAGAAGTGCAGGCTGCTCTATTGCATCTTTCTACCCTGCTCTTTCTGTAAAATTTTTTCCAGCCGGGGGGTTTGGGGGTAGGAGTGAGACACTGGCGGCTCACTAGTCTATTGCAAGGTATCTAACTGGAGAAGAAGATGTCCACTTTGACTACACATTCTCTGTTCCTTTAAGTGATACTTTCAGAGATCCCTTACTTGATTTCAGGAGATGAGGATTCTCTCTCTCTCTCCCTATCTCTCTCTTCATTTTTCTCTCCTTACTTAATTTCCTCTCTGGCTTCTGTTTAGGGAGTAAGTCGTTCAGCATGATAATTGAAGGCAGCAAGTTGGTTTACTAGCTCAAAGTAAGCCCTGACTATGATGTCTGGCTGTTGGTTTTTACTTCCCTCTTTGGAATATAGTGTATTTTATTGTTTTTTGTTTTTTTTTGCCTTAGCTTTTGGTTCTTATTGACAATATGGGGTTAACTGGAAAGAGTCTGTTACACATTTACTAATTTTTGCCTGAAGTCTATTTTGATTTTATTTTTGCATTAACTTTAGGTTAAATATTTAGGTTATTTAACTTTAGGTTAAATATTTTGATTTAACTTTAGGTTAGTTTGCTTCATTGCTATATGCTTAGATTTATTTTACTTTTTAAAGGTGTATATATATGTTTTTATATATATATTTGTAAACAACATAGAATTTTATTTCTTAAGTCAGTTGAAACTTTTTGTCTTTTTTATGGAACAGCAAGGTAAGCGACATGCCCAAGTTCCAACCATTAAAGAGAAGCAGCGTAGGGATTTTATCCTAGGTGTGTCTGCCTCCAAAGACCATACCCCTATTCAGTACATTCATCATTTCCTCCAGTACTGTGGAAAATATCACCTTGTCTCAATTTTACTGATTATTTTAGCATTTTTAAAAACACATCTGAAGTTCTAATTGTCTAATTCAAGAAAAATACCATATGGTCTTGATGTGGGCTATGGATGGGAGGCTCTTTGTCTCTTGAGAGATAACCTAAGCTGTTTGACTTGTGGGTGTGGAACGGTAAGAGGCTGCAGTCCTGCCCTTAGTGACAATGGCAACGACTCCAGTCCCAGGAAACAGTTTAACAGTGCAAGGTCTATAAACTTTAAGTATTTAGGGGAAATGCAAGCCAAATATGCTAAAAGCTTATCGAGAATGTCTGGAGTCCATGCTAAAAGCTTACCTAAGATGTGGAAGATATATATGCTAATTCAAGCCTTTTGAGAACTGAAACAAAGGGACCATTTGGCCTTTTCTCTCTGTATAAAAGAAATTTGAAAATCTTGTTCGGGGCTCGGGATTGAAACAGAAAGCTCCCGAGTCTGGCCAGCCATCTATAAACCATTTTTCCTTCTCAAAATCATTCCTGAGTCCTGGCCTCTCTATACGCAAATAATTGAACCTCTCTCAAATTCTACAACAGTTTGACTGGATGAGGATACTACTACATTTGTTTCCTGTCACTGCTGCCCACATAGTCCCCATCATTCTTGAACTTTACTTTTCTAATTAGGTTCTTGATTAAGCTTGTGAGTCTTGGAGTCAAAGACGCCTCAGTTTACATCTCAAATCTGACACAGTTTTATATGTAAAATGTTGTGAGGATTAAAGAGCTAACATACCCCAAGGGTAGATTATAGTGTGACTCTGTTTTAGTCTATTGATGGAATTTAGACCCTTTAGGCCATGCCTGGAAAACTGGTTACACAAGCCCAATTGATATCTATTTGTATGAGGGCTGAAGATGCCTCTGGGAAAGAACTTAATCTCCTGTGCTGCTGGGGTTCAACCTTGCCTGGATATTTATGGGCAATTAGTGATATAGTCTAGCAAAAGTTTACTTTTTCAGTTTTATGTGGTTCAGTTGTTGACCCATTAATAAAGCCTGGGGCTATGGCTAAAATCTGTTTGCAGTCCAGTCTCCTGAAAATGTTTTGATCCTGGGAAAAAAGGTAAAGTAAGTAAAATCTGAGAGGCTATTTTGGGGAACTGAATTTTGGAGCACAAGCAAAACTACCTTTAAACTTTCTAAGAATATACGGTTGATGATATAAAGAGAAGAGACCTACTTTCCCCATCCCCTGCCTGCCTCATTTTGCTACAGATAGCCACCCAGTGCCTGGTGGTGGTGTCCCTGAATAGCAGTGTTGCCAGGAGGGGCTGCATTCTTCAGGTGAGCGAATTAGACCCTTGGGTGTTCAGCGCATCAACCAGGGCTATGGTGCGGGGAAAGGAAGGGATGGTGGGGCCATAAAGAACAATGGGGTGGAATAATTACTGGTGGCTGGCAGGTACTATCTTGCCTGGTGAAACAACAGAAGCCATTGGCATGGGACCACTGATGCCCTGCAGAGTCATGATGAAGCAACAGTAGGCATGTTTCTGAGCATAAACTCCTGATTCTCCCACTCAGATCTTCTCCAGACACCACATCCCACACCTCAGTAAATGACAATTCCATCCTTCCCAGGTATTTGAGCTAAAAATCTCTGAGTCTTCCTTGACTTTTCCATTTCTTTCTTATGCCACATTCAATCTACCAGGGAAGCTGATTTGGTATACTTTTGAAACATATCCAGAATCGTAATATTCTTACCACCTCCACTGTTATCACCCTCTGACCAGACCCCACCACCTCTTACTTGGATTATTGCAGTGTGCCCTTCACTGATCTTGCTTTCCTCTTGCCCCTTGGCCGTGTATTCTAACACAGCAGTCAGAAGGAGGCTTTTAAAGTTAGTTCATATCCCTCCTTTGTTCAGAATCCTCCAAATGGATATTGTGCTCATTCAAATGAAAGTTAATGCCCTTATAATTGATTACAAGATTTTATACTTTCCTTCCAAAATCTCCCTTACCTCACCATTGAATATGATGATTATGTTAGTGTAATATCTACATTACATAATGTGTGATATTTAGTATATAATATAAGGTATAATATATATCATAGGATTGTTAAGAATTTTATACAAATTAACATATGTAGACTGGTTAGAAGAGTGTCAAGTATATAGTAAATGCTTAATAAATTGAATTTGTAATCATTATTGCATTCCTAGTTTTATGCAGAAAAATGGAAGCATAGAAATGAACAGATCCCCATGCAGCACTCAAAGATTTGCAGCTCAGTAAGATTGAGGTATATGCCCAGAGCCATTTCTAGGATATGGCAGAACAGACGTTCAATCCCATAACTCTTCACTCAGATTACCCAACTAATTGTTAATCATTCAGTATAACTCATTTTGGAAAATGATGTTCTGAATTCATCTTTTATTTTATATTTTCATTTAAATTTTCCAGAATAAAGAGTGCTGAAAAAAAATTCTAAGTTCCATTTAAGCAATATTTCTCTCACAATTATGTATTTATAGTCAGATATTTGTAAAGAAATGCTTCCTTATCTCCTAAATATTAAACTCTTTGAGAGAAAGTGCTAGGTAATTGTAATTTGTGTTTTCCTAAGTTTATAAATCCAGGCGTCAATAAAATAAACAATGTATAGCAATGATGATGAGCACTAACACATCTTTGTTGGCATTTATCTGTCTATATTGATTTAAATATACTGGCAATAACCTAAAATCTCTTGTAAATGAAATCACAGTTACCTATAATTTCTCTTTTTTTTCTCATTCTTTTAGTCTCCTATGGGTGTGTGAGCAGGTCTTTGTGAGTTTGTGCTTCACATTAATTTATATTACAACTCTATTTATCACAACTAATTCTAGACTTGGCATTAAAAATTACGTCTCACAAAAGTGCAGTCATTTCTTTCACAGGGTGACATTCAGATGAGAGGAAAACACTAACTCAGTTCAAGAACTGTGTTCAAACTAATAAGAAAAAGATTTATATACTTTTTGCCAAGGCCTTCTTGACTGCTAGAAATTAGAACAAAACACTACTGAGCAAGTGGAACCAAATGATCAATTCAACGTAAGCATATTTAGGAGGGCATCTATGTAGAAAGTCCATTCAACTTATCTATATGCATTTGAGTGTGCTACATTCATACAATCATTTGAGTTAATTTAAAAACATTGGCATGCTGGTAGGCTGGCATTGCAATGCCCTTATTCTCTACAGTTTTAAATTTGCTCTATTCTGTGACCTGGCTGTTGAAGATAATGATCATGTTAGTCAAGGTGAATGATTATTTTTCAAGGAATGAATGGCTGGATATTTTCACCCAGAACATCTCAGGTAATCATAAATATTAAACCCTGGAGGCTTTTGCTGACTGTGGTGAATGTTGGTACAGAGGCTCAGTGATGCTACACTGCTGCACAGATGACAAGAAGGAGGAAAATGACAGGTTGATACCATTTTCTTCCAGGATTCCCCTGCCATGTCAACAGAAGTAGTGACAGCTTCAGCTCTCAAAAGATCAGAATATGATTATATCCTAAATTAAAATGTATTATACATTTAAATATTTTTTTGCTTAGGCCATTCGGCCTAAATAGCAGAGAAGAATTTTCTCTTCAAGAATCTAAAATGGTAGAGAGAAGATTTGGCTTAGGATTCTGTCTGATGTTTCATGACCTGAAAGGAGATTTGATGGTTTTCAATTACTAGTGATGTTTTCCAGCTTTTCTCCTTGTTAAATATATACATTTGTGCAACCCTGAAGTAAATTTATTCAGTTGCTTTTTCTCCATCAATGTCTTTTCTAAAACATTAAATGTTCTCCATTATCTTCTCCACCCAATTTTGAGACATCCTGCCATCTATACCTGCCATTGCCTCTAACTTTTCGTGTCCAATCTCCTAAAGTACAATGTATTTGACTTATATCATTATTTATTATCAATTTTTTTCTCAGACCTTCTATATCTTAGTCTCTACCTCTTCTAGTATCCCAATTCTTCATTTGCCATGTTTTTAAATATATTCTTAACTGCCAAAAGGGTAAAAAATTTGCAGGCTAAAACTTTGAAGGTTAAAAATTTATACCGTCTTCCATTAGAGGAGCCAAGTAGAAAAATGATCTCTGAGGAAAATTCCAGCTTTTTGATTTTATGGTTTCAGATAATAAGTTCCTTGAAGTTTCTTGAAGTATGTGCCCATTTGACTATAGTGATTAAAAACAGTTTGCATTTATCACTGGGGAATTGATGTGACATTGAGAAGGAGGCAACGGAGAGCAAAAAATCTGCTGCTACATCAATTTTATACTGAAACAGCATGACAGCTACTTTCCCTGGGACTTTCTGGTACTTCTGGGATAGAGTATGCCCCAAATATATTATAGCTTGATATCGGAAAGGGCCTTGTAAATTCAAGTGTAAAATTCCTAGCCAAATTCTTATAGTTGTATTTTTGTATAAGTAGAGGAGTGTTGTGAAATTTATATATAGAAATACTTGAGAGGTTAATGTTACAGGCTATGCTATACTCTTTTTTTCTGTTTACCATCATCCTTGGGACAGACTTTCTTCCCTTTATCTTAAAGTTTGAAAAAGTGGTCCTTGAAAGTTTTGTTAAAGTGACATGGATATAGATAGATAAATTTGTAAATATAACATAGTATTATTTGGTATCAGGAACCCAGAAACTGATTTTACTCTGTAACTCTTATCAACCTCATGATTCTTGAGGAACAAGAATAAGCCATTGCTGTCAAGATTCTGACTTGATCTTAGGCAAGGATGTTGGGAAGACTTAATTTAACTAATATGCTGAATGATTTCCTTTTTCACTTTTAACCCCTCATTTCATATCTAAACCTGGGATTTAACATTGCAGTGATGGTGAAAATAAGTCTATAGCATGCTGATTAGCAAGAAGAATTCAAAAACTTTAGGGTTAGATGAAGAGACATATGGTTGGACATTTTTCACTGAGGGCCAGCCCTAAAATTAGTTTTCTCTCTCTACCCTTGTGGAAGAAAGAGCATCCCAAGGCATGGCCTGCCCTTCGGAATCTAATTTCACTTGACACCATCAAAACCCCTTGGGCTTATGGCCCTTAAAACATCATGAAATCTGTTCCATTCCTCAGTTCTGTCTCCTTCCATTTTCCATGTGGGCAAATTGGAGATGGGAGAGTTGGAAGCTTTCCTTAGCTATTTTGGTGCTGTAATTAGCTTGAAGAAATTTAACAGATAGGAAAAATGAGTTGGAGGACAAAATCCTATTTCTACCAGGAATCTCTGTTTTGACAGTCTTTCCAAAGATGTTCACTGCTTTTCTTTGATCCATTCAATAACCCAGACTTCTTAGAACAACCAAAATAGCCCATATAAAGGCAAGCAAACAAACTGAGAAACAAAAATCAAGTAAAAACCAAAAAAACCAGTGGCTAAGCTAATGAAGTATCTTGAATAATGAAACAAAGTGTTTGCTTTATTTTGGTTTTCTGTTAAACTTAAAAAATTTAACTCTCATAACAAATTTCTCAAGATAGCATTTCTATGGACAGCCAAGGACTTCACTTTTAGAACTAATAATAAGTGAACATTTTGAAATACAGTTCCAATGATACAATTTCACTACAAATTTTGATTTCCCATTAATATTTGAAAGGCTTCTTTTTCTCAGATTATATCCTGATAGAAGCAATTGCTTCTATCACTGTAGACACTATGTTCCTCCTAGGTTGGGACCCAGTAACTCCTTTTCTTTTTCTTTTTCATCTGAAAAATAAATCTGAATTAATAAAGAACTAGATGAAGACCATTTTTCCACTCTTCTGACTGGTGGTATCTTATAATTAACTGCTTTCTGTATTATCTCAGGTATGCGCTTTTCCTGGAAAGGACCAAAATTCCATAGCACTATATTTTCAGAAAGGTCATTTCTTTTTTTGTGTCAAAACTGAATTCTTATTTCTGGTTGTTCTTTAAATATAATATCATTGTTGTCTATAGGAAATTTCAGATAAGAGTGGTAGAAAATCCAGTGATGGATATGCAGTCCATGTATTCCTCTTGGGACCCTAAATTCTGTTGTCTAGCTGGACCACCAGGGGATATATACCCATGTTCTCTGTACTTTTAGCTTTTCAAAGAATAGTAATCTGCACAATTCACTTTATCATTATTCTGTTGGCTTTTATGAAACATTGCAGGAATTCAGTATTAGTCAGCCAAGGGGGTACTGATGCAAAATAGTAGGTTGGTTTTTATAAAGGGTATTTATTTAGGGTAGAAGCTTACAGTTATCAGGCCATAAAGCATAAGTTACTTCCCTCACTAAAGTCTTTTGCCTCCTGTTGGAGCAAGATGGCTGCTGACATCTGCCACCCGCCACAGTTCAGGCTTCCTGGGTTCCTCTGTTCCTGGGGCTTATTTCTCTCTGGGCTCAATTTTTCTGTTTTCTCCACAAGGTTTGCTGTAGATATTGAGGATCCCTAGGCTTTGCCTCTCTCCACAAGGTCAGCTGTAGACTCTCAGGTGAACAGCTCTGCCTCTCTCCCCCAGGCTTGATTTCCTCTGAGCTTAGCTGCACTGCTCCTCTGTGTGCTTACTTCCAGCTCAAAACTGCAATATCAAAACTCCAACTCTGTCATTTGCCATGTCTTTTATTTGTGGGTGCCCACTGTCCAAGGGGTGGGGAACAATATCCTACTGACATGGCCCATTCAAAGTTCTAATCATTATTTAATCATGCTCAGCTACAGACCAGTTTAGAAACATTATCCAAAATCTATTTTTGGAATTCATGAACCATATCAAACTCCTACAAATGCTATGGTCTACTGAGACCTGATTTCCTTTTTCCTCCTGGGCACACAGCTGAACAATTTTTCCCCTCCTCTTTTTCAGTCAGGTTGGCCTTATGACTGAGTTCTGGCCAGTGAAACATGGGCAGAGCAATGTGTAGCTAAGCTTGGTCCATAACGATATTCTGGTCCTCTCTCCCCTCATCACCAAGTTCAATGTAGAGGATTCCTTGGAAGGCTCAGGGATGGTGTAATCGGGAGACAGAAGTAGCTGAGTCTCTGAATGATTGTGTAGAAAAATGTCCTTTCCTCACTCCACAACCTTTATTGGACAGTGATATTATTGATAAATAAAGGGTTACTATGTTAGACCATTAAACATGTGAGATTGTTGTAGAATTTGAGAGTGGTTCAATTATTTGTGTATAGACAGGCCAGGACTCAGGAATGATTTTGAGAAGGAAAAATGGTTTATTGACGGCCGGCCGGACTTGGGAGCTTTCTGTTTCAATCCCGAGCCCGGAACAAGATTTTGAGTCCCTTTTATACAGAGAGGAAAGGCGAAATGGTCCTTTTGTTTCAGTTCTCAAAAGGCTTGAATTAGCATATATATCTTCCACATCTTAGGTAAGCTTTTAGCATGGACCTTAGGTATTCTAGGTAAGCTTTTAGCATATTTGGTTTGCATTTCCCCTGAATACTTAAAGTTTATAGACCTTGCATTGTTAAACTGTTTCCTGGGACTGGAGTCCTTGCCATGGGACTGCAGCCTTTTATCATACCACACCCACAAGTCACAGATAGCTTAGGTTATCTCTGAAGAGACAAAGAGCCTCCCACCATAGCCCACATCAAGATTATTTGTTATAACAGTCAGTTTACCCTGACAAATACAGAGGCATGTCTCTGGAACTCAGACTATTTATTAATTGGTGACTTTAGGCAAGTTTTTTGATTCTCTCTGTTCCTTGGTTTTTTCATCTACAAAATGGCAACAATAATAATACCAATAATAATAATGTTTCTTAGGGTTATTGTGAGGATTAAAGGAGTATATGTAAAAGAGAAAATTTCATTTTCATGAAGTGCTTAGGACAGTACCATAGATGGACAAACTGTTTTCAAATTTCTATTTTCTCTGAACATTAGTACAGCCATCTCCATTGGGGCCTCATTGCCTCTTGGCAGCAAATGGCTGCAAATTAGTAGCAGCTGCTCCTTTTGATAGGCAATTATCTGTGTTCTTTCACCACAGTCCCCACTTTGCCACATTACTTTTTCTCTTACATGCTACCATGCTCATCCATTTACTAGTGGTTTCTGTATCCTATAAACATTTAGATTTGGAATCTGGCCATATAACCTGTGTGTAGTGAAGACGGATTAAAGAAGTCCCTTAATACTTTGACCTTTAATTAAACTGGAGATAATAATATTAATAAAATAAGCTCAAACAACTTCAGCTGCCCCTGGAAAAGCACAGCTATCTTGGATGGAAGTCCTTGTTCCTAATAAAGATACTTAGAGTAAATAACAGTAAAATGAGCACTTAATTTACCTGGGAGCTTTTGACAATAAAATAAAAAAAAGACAACCCTTCTTTCTCTTTGTAAGGATTATTGTCTAAGTAAAGTGAGCTTACATGTTTATCTGGCCTGTAGTTATAGCTTATATAACAATTTTAATGGTATATATAGTAGAAGCTCTAAGATAAGTGAAATGGAAAAATAAAAGTGTTGACTAGTTCTCTTTAGAATTGCCATTCAACATTTTTTTATTCTAATGGAGACCTTCATATAAAAGGTGAATAGAAATGCTTCTTTGGGTTATAGGGAAAATACGACTTTTCAGGTTTTGACAGCCTAAAATTTCTTAATAATGAGATTCACAATTGATCTGTGATGCATTTCCTTGGCCATATATGTGAGCAGATATGAACTGTGTTTTTATAGGTCACTGCATTCTGTGACCCTGTTCTAAAACCCTTTTAAGAAGGTTCTTTGCAGTTGTCAGAAAATATAAAGTAATGCATACAAGTGAGTCTGTTCATGATATTAGCAATTCAGTTGAGCTAAATGTACTACTTTCTGCCTGTCAAAGCGCTCAGTGGACAACACCCTGTACAGGAGATGCTCTCAAGGTCTGGGGTAACTGGACTCCTCCCTTTTCCTAGGCATTATTTTTGGGTCTCTTGGGAATCAGTACAAAATATTTGTATCTTTAAATGCTTTCATTGATTAATTACTACCAAGGTAGGAATGCAGCTGTAGCAGAGACTGGGCTACAGGGAAGCCTCATCTCTCTTGGGTGTCGGTGGAAGATCCTCAGACATTGACTTGTGTGAGTAGATCTTTATGATTAGCTATTGTCTTCTTAATTTAAGGGTACAAGAAGAGAGAGGAGGTGTGTCTAACAGGTCTGGTGAGAGGTGTGGTTGGTGCAGTCTGATCCTCATCTATCTTGACTCCAGAGCTGGGTCTGATTGTAACAGAAAGGAGCATTACTCTCATTTTGTACATGGAACATAATTTGGCTTCAGCCCAGTAATGACTGAAAGTAATATGGAATTTTGTCATAGGGAAAGGTTTGCTG
Source organism: Dasypus novemcinctus (assembly GCF_030445035.2). Lineage (NCBI taxonomy): Eukaryota > Metazoa > Chordata > Mammalia > Cingulata > Dasypodidae > Dasypus > Dasypus novemcinctus. The sequence continues at coordinate 149,926,265 of NC_080673.1, read as the reverse complement.
CTTTGGGGTATGCCAGAAGAAATGGCTGTTTGTGGCAATGACAATGGGCTTGAGGCTTATGGCTAGAGATGGTGCAAATCAGTTGATCATAGCAGATGCCAAATAGAGCCTTTTCAGGAGAGATACCCTTGAGCTGTGTGTGTGTAGATGTGTGTATTAATGAAGGTAAATGGGGAGTACTTTGCATGGAACTGGATTTCTCAAACTAAATAAGCGATGGCTCAAGATTTGGATAATTTGGCTTCTATAACACTGCTCTGATATTGTCCAGACTAACTAACCTAGCCACTGGGAAAAAAAAATCTAATTTGCCAATAGTATACCCCCTTGCTAGGCACTAACTATGATCAACTGTGAACTTAAGATGACCATTCAGTTCAAAGCTGCCTTTTGTCCCCAAATAAAAATTTCTTCAAGTAATCCACCTCTCCCTTGTAAATTTTATCTTTAATTTATATATGGTAAATTTTCTTCTTTTTGGCATACAGTTTTATGACTTTGGTAAATATACATTGTCCTACATCATAATTAACATACAGAACTATACCACCCTCCTCCCAAATTCCCCTTTGTAGCCAATCCATCCCCTACACCCTGTCCTTTGAATTAAAAACAAAACAGATCTACAGATTTCCAGAAATCCAAACAACATCTTAGTTGAGAAAACAATTATAGGCTTCTGGCTGATTACCTCTAATTCCATTGCTCTGGCTCTTTCTCAGTTAACAAGTAAGAGTTTTTGCATTTTTAACCCAAGCTGGCCAAGGTCATGTGAGTAAATTAAATTTTTAACAAGCTCAGTCCCTGCCTTTTCAGGAATAGATAACTCTTGAGAGGTTAACTTAATGAAGATTTCATAGGGCTTTAGTAGTCTTTGACCAAACATCATAAATACTTCTTGTTAAATGAATAAAACTTCTAATGAGTAGGTGTTCAGATGATCGGCTTTAGGTCCCTAAGTCATTCAGGAGATATCAGAACAGGTACTAATTCTTTTGCTCTGTCTCCTGCACTCTGCTGTGAATAAGACTTCCAGAGCAGTCCAGAAAAAGGTGTACCCCTCAATGTTAATTTTACTGCCTTAAGTGCCATAAAAGCTTCCTTGCTTTTAAATTACAAAATGTCAGTCTATTTATTCGTTGACTATTTTCCTTTCTTAAAAACTTTTGTTCAGATAACTTTTCAATTGCCAGTGAAGTGACATCATATCCTGTGGTTACCACAATCAAAATGCAAGTCTAAAAATAAATGCAAAAGACTAAGTACACAATTTTGACTATACACTTACTGTTTATTTATGTACATCAATATATTATATATTTCAATAAAAATGCAAAAGAAAAATTGTGTGAGGTGCAGATTAAGGTTAGCAAACAGGGTAGAGATTATTTATTCTTATTTCTGGACTCAGATCCTGAAAGTGTGGTATAAAACTTACTGTCTAGGGCTGCCCCACTTAGATTAAATCCACATAGTGTGGGTGGCCAGGCTTTTGCTTTTTCAGGGAGTCCTGCGGATATGTGGTAAATGATATATGTTCCTTAAAAACTTCACACTGGGGCTTGAGGAAAGAAATGGTAGAAATTAACCATGTATATTGGAGCTATTTAATAAATATTTATCTACATGTTATTTTGAAATGGTAGAAATTAACCATGTATATTGGAGCTATTTAATAAATATTTATCTACATGTTATTTTAAGTTTTAAGATGAACAGTTTTCCTTAAAGAGAAAAGGAAAACTAGAGCTATTTATCAGTTTGTCCTTGGAGATTTTTAAAAAACTATACAATGCTTGGCAATTTGTAGGGAGAGAAGGTTATGGCAGTATATTGCTCTTGTAGATGTAGATGGCATTTCACATTTTGTCAAAGTGTTTTTACTATGCATTTAATCCTTTGAAAATCAAAATTTAAATCAAGATCTTAAACACACATACAGACTTTTCAGACATCTTATTTCAGAAATTCAGAGCTAATTTAATATTGATTTCTATAGATTCTGCTTATCCACTCAGTTGCACACAGATAAAGCAATTCCACTGACATAGTTGCAAATGTTCATCTTACCTTACACAACTTTTTTAGAATTTTGGAATTTATGGAGGTAAGTTTTTGTGCAGGAGAGATGAGCAGAATCAGAAGAAATAAGAACCAGTGGGGATCTTTTACCAAGAGTTTAAATAAGAAACCTGGTGATTGTTGAAAAACACTATATTACTCTCCATAGCATTTGTATTTCAGACACTATCTGGGAAAGAGCAAATAGGGAGAACGTTGCATTATGCTTCATTTCTGTGAATTATGCCTTTTTCTAGAAGGAACTTGTACTAGCTACAGGTAGTAATAATAAAACTGTAATAATAATGATTTCAATTTTCCAAAGTAGAGATTGAGTTCATATAACCCCATAAAGAAAAGTCCTCCACAGATTTTATATAGAAGGAGAGATTAATAAATACATTTTATAGGTACAAGCAGCATTTCACACAATTGTTGTTCCCAGTGGGACTAGTCACAAGATGGATCCCTGGGGAGTTTTCTTCATGGCTGAGCTAAATCTGCACTTTATAATTCTATATTTTGTCCAAACTGGATCCATCTTCTTTCTTCCTCTTTGGATTTATGCCCCAGCAAATAGTCCCATTGTCTATCTTTTCGTCTCCTCCTTTCACATCTAATCTCTCCTTTGCCTTTTTAGCAATAATATCTTAGTTCTGAGTCTTAGCAAATTGTTTCCCTTATTTTGATTTTCTTACTATGCCCCCTCACTGCAACTTGAGTACCTTTCCAAATTATAAAGATAAGAATGTTACACTTTTCTTAAAATACTCTGTGGGGCTACCTATTTTTCTTAGGAGAAATTATAAATTTTTTGACTTGGAATAAGAAGCCCTTTATGATCATATCCATGCCTACTTCTCATTCAATTATTTCCTTGTTCATTCATTCACTATTTATTGAGCACCTATTATGTACTATACAGCATGCTTGCAATAGAATGCTGAACAAAAGAGCTAAGTTTAATGTTCTGAGAATCTCTCTATTGGGGGGAGATAGACAATAAATAGACATAAGGGCAAATACCTGTAGCAGAATTCATGTACTGATGAAGTCAGAGTGACTTGAGAAGCCAATCGCTCAAATTAGATAAGGTGGATAGGAAAGGCCTCTCCAATGAGACTGCATAGCTCTCTGTGGGAATAAGTCAGGCAATGTGAAGATCATTCTAGACAGACATAGGAAGCAGCAAGTGCAAAGGCCTTGAGGAAGGAATGAAAATTGTGTGTAAGAAACAGAGGGATGTTGGCATGAATGGTGCAGAATGACTAGCTACAATGGCGCATCATGGGAACGCAGGTTCATGGACACAGCAGAAACTTTCACCAAATGACTTCCTTATTATCTGCACAGCATAGAGAGTCCAGATGGGCAAATAACCTCCTTTTTTCTTACACAACACACAAAGCCCAAAAGTTCAGGGGAAGAAGTTCCATCATGGATGGTCTCCTGGGGTGGCTGATAACTGCTCTGGGTCAGGGTCAGTAGATGGCAGCTCCACTCTATTTCTTTATTACTTGCAGAGCATAAGGAGTCAAGAAGAGCAGATAACCTTATTAGTTACACAGCACAAAGAATCCAAAAGAGCAGGGGAAGCAGTCCCATCATGCTGGTTCTAAATAAATCTAAAATAAATACATGTGGTGACCAAACTGCTTGCACTGGGGTCAGTAGATGGCAGCTCTGCATGCTGCACATTGTGCCAGAGAAGTAAGACAAATCTGTACTGTCTGAGTATTGTGTTTATCTTCCTCAGGGGGAGGGGGCCCTGCCACTAAGAATTCCTGCCTTGATTAGAATGTTTGTAACTGGTTTCTGGGTTTAAAGTCTGGCTGGGCTTTTTCTTTGGACTAAATTTTCCCCAGCTGCAGAATGGCACACACTAAAAAGGAGGAGGGGCAGAAGAAGGCCAGGGGATGGCTGCCTAGTGGATGCTCTTGATTTCCCCAGAGGAGGAGGTGAGGGTAGGTAAGGTTGGGGTGATGGTTGCTTAACAGGTATCTGTAACTTTTCTAACAGATGGAAAGATGGAACATAGTGAGCAAGGAGGAAGATAGAAGGAGGTGCAGTCTAGATTAGAGAAAAAGGTCATTTGGTAGCTTAAAGGCCATGGCAGGAGTTCCAAATGCACTCATCTGTCTTTGTTACACACTTGGCATCTTTGTCTCCTCAACAAGGATATCTCATGTTTTTAACATGTTTTTCCCTGCTCTGCATGATCTTTCCTGCTCATCTCTGAGACTCATCTTAGAGGCTGGCTCATCTTTGCCAGAAATCTGGCTCTCAAATCCTAAGGCTGGGTCAGACTTTCCAATTAATGCGCTCTTGTGATACTTTGTGCATATTACCTCATGGCCCTGCCACACCAAATTGCGGTATCATTCACTTCTTTCTCTCCCTGTCAGTTTGCTTAAGACTGCCAATGTAATATACCAGAAATGGGTTAGATTTTATAAAAGGAATTTATTAGGGTGAAAGCTTACAGTTCTGAGGCTGTGACAATTGTCCAACTCAAGTTACTGTCTCACCAAAGCTCAGCTGCTGGATCCTGGACTCCTGCTATGTGACAAGGCAAAATGGCAGCTTTCTCTATCTTTCTGCAGCTGTAGGTGATCCTGGAGTCCTCTATTCATGGAAAGGTAAGCCCTTTCCATGAGATAGGAGCCCCCTGTCTCAGAGAAAGAAATGGCAGCCCTCTTTTTCTATATGACTCCTCCATTTATAAAGGACTCCAATAAAAGGATTAGGACCCTCCCTGAATCCCTTAATCTAATCAAAGGCCCTTAACTGAAAAAATCTAATCAAAAGGTCCCTAAACCATATCTAATCAAAAGGCCCAACATACAATAGGCTTCCTTGCATAGGAATGGGTTAGCTTAAGAACATAAATTTCTGGGGTCCACAAAATACTCAAACCAGGACATTCTTTTCCATTTTTTCTCCCTCCCTCCCTCCCTCCCTCCCTCCCTCCCTCCCTCCCTTCCTTCCTTCCTTCCTTCCTTCTCTTCTATTTATTTATAAATGTATTATTCTTGGTCTATCATAAAAATTAAGTTATGGATGTCTTTGAGGTAGAAATTGTACCTTATTCACTGTGAGTGCCCTAATATTTAGCGCAGTGTCTGGCATATAGCAAGAACTCAACAAATATTTGTTGAAAGTAAATAAGCAAAAATTCATATTTGCTGTGCACATAGCAATAACTGAATTGAACTTCAAATTGATCAGCATAATGTTTTAAGCATAAACTAGCATCCAGGTGTATCAAGATGGAAGAATTAGAAATCTAAAATAAAATAATTTCTAGCTTTCATCAGGATAAATCCAGACCCTTTCCATTGCATTGAAAGGCTCTTCAAAATGGTCATTAACTTTAACAAAGGTAATACAGTAATCTAAGATGTCAATAGTAGGGGAAACGTGTGTATGGTCTTGTGGGCAGGGAATTACATGGGACTTCCCTATATATTCAGTGTTATTTTTCTGTAAATGCAAATCTAAAACTCCTCTAAAAATAAAGTTAAAATTTTTTAATATCAACCACAGTCCTGTCTCATAGGAATTTTCTCCATTCCTTAAATTTTCCATCATGAGGAACTAATTTCATTTCCTTAAACTAAGAATTTATATTCATATCTTCTGGTCTTTATACATAGAGTTCAGTTTCTTCATAATTTATTTCGCACCTTGACATTTTGAGTATCTCCAATTTATCTTTTATAACTTAGATCCAATATCAAGTATGTTAAGAGTTCCATGAGTTAGTGAAGAGACAGACTCCTATAAAGAGTTAGTTTTTCTTCCCACTATATTCCAATATCCTTGTGTCCATATCTCTATTATAGCACTTGAATAGTGCATTGAAATTATTTGCTTATTATGTATTTAGACAGAGATTTCTTTGGTGTTAATAATGGTGGCTTTCTATTTTAGCTTTAATGCTTAACATAGCATTTTCATAAATGTGTTGCCCAATATGTTAGTTTGGAAAAAAAACAAACAAGTAATTCTAGAATAGTTTTTTATTTTTTGGCTCCAAGATCAGCACTTTCACTAGTAGATTAAAGAGATCCACTAGATATCAATGTTTTTTTAAAATTAACATGTGACTTTAAGCAGATTGTTTTCTTTTTACTTTGTTCACCTCAGCATCTAACTACAACAATAATATGTTTTCTTAGATGGCAATTTTTATGTAGACTTGCTCCTAAGAATAATTTGCTTTATCATTTCAAGTGCTGGGGCAATAACATAAACATTTCATTTACATAAACTTTTGTTCAGCTATACAACACAAAATAATAATACACAAAGATAATATAATCTGATTTTTCTCTTTTGAAAATCTGTCTTTGAAAGATATATACTTTTATTTCTATCTCTCTTTATCACTCTCTGTTCAGAAATACATGTACTTTTGAATGGTCCAATTTTATAACTACCTCAACTATTCTTTACTTTCAAGGTGATAGGTGGATATAGACACTCTGGATCTGAAATAATCTAGGTAAATGTTATATTAAGAGTTTTAGGATATAGTTAAATATATATCAATTTATTAATAACTCATTAGGTATGATTTGCTCAAATTACCTTAAGTAATTTACTTAACAACTATCAAATCACATATGATGGGTCTGGAAGACAATTCTCCATGAATCTCTTGTGTTCTTTATATACTGCATGAAAGGCATTGGTTGTCCATTATTCCAAACCATCTTTCCAAGGATGTTTGCACACCATATAACAGTGGAAGAAGTGATGGTGCCTCTCTCTGGAATAAAGGTCCAGCATGCTTATTGCCCATTGTAAAATATTTGAGTTCCCTAAGCGCATGCTTCCTCACTAGTGACATGATCCACTGCAACTGCTGTATGGTCTTCTTTGTATTATCCTGTGGGATCTGAGTCTCTGGAAACTGGAATCAAAAATTGCTTTATTCTGGCTACTGTTATTGCTGTGTGTAATAAACTGTCCTTCATCTTTGACTCAGGAGTCTTGTGTCCTCCACCAGCATCCATAAAACTGGGTCATGCTAATTTGTTGGTTGACATGTGGGTTAAACACATCAGACCCTTCAAAGTTCTTGACAGGTGGCTATTTGTACCTTCCTGGGAATATAGCTAAACTACATTTCACAGTCTCTCTTTCAGTCTGCTGCGGTCATGTGACTGAATTCTGGACAATGGATTGTAGGCAAATGCACCCATATCCAGGATTGGCCCATAAAATCTCTCACCCATTACTCCATGCTCTATTTTTTCCTTTGTTTCCTGGTCAGATGTAGAGGATCAAGTGGGGAACTACAAAGAATTAGAAGATGGCAGAGTCATTAGATGAAGAACCTCGGGTCCCTAAATGACCATATGGATCAGATCTCCCTGTTGATCCTTATTGGACTGTGGCATGAGTACAGAAAATCATCTTCATTATATTATACTTTTAAGATTTGTGGGAGAGATGCTTACAGTTGTGAGTTTTGTTTGATTAATACATACACCATAGTCAAATTCACATTTGAAGTCTTTTTAAACTGCTCAAATAAATGTAAAAGCTATTTAGAAACTTATTATACTAGTGTGTCTAATTCTGACCTATCCTTCACAGGGAGTTGCTAATATTTCCCTCCCCAATTAAGATTAACTAGTTCCATGTCTCAGTCATGCTGTTTTAATCACTTGCCCTCTCAGTTTTTCCTCCTCTTCTCCCTTATGTCCTCTTTTCTCCATTTCTTTCATCACTTTGCATGTTACTTCAGGGGATTATTCATTCCTCTAAATCACTCTGTATCCAATTATTATATAACTCAGGCTCCCTGGCCCTGCCCACCACTTGCCTCAGAGTCTGGAAATTTTATTTTCTTCTCCATGCATACATTTCTTTCTTTTGCAGGTTCTCCCACATACGTCATTTTATTGGAGTTGTATGTTGTGTTTACGTAATACCAGTGGGAATTTTTTTTTTTGGGGGGGGGGTAAAGTTGTCTCTACAGACTGGAATCATTCCTTACATTCATCTATCCAGCATCCTCTTTGCAGACATACTCTCTGTGCTGCCTTAATTGAACTGATTTTCCTTATATTAACTTTCCCTTTATCATATCTCTATTTATATTGCATGGTCAATAGATAAATATATTCAACATTTACTCAATAATTATTTTTAGAATTCCTACGTAGATCTAGGCACTAGAGAGACAGAAGGAAATAAAACCAACAGAATGCTTTGATGCCATGGAGATTACATTTTAGTTAACGGAAATATACCATAAACAAATAAATAAAAGTGCAAAAATTTAGAGAGTGATACTTCATTTTTTCTCCAAAATTTACAAATACTGTGTACCCACCAAAAAATAGCTCCTCTTTCCCCTCTCCCTCTCCCATCCCCTGGTAACCTCCAATCTACTTTCTGTCTTTACAAATACATTATTTCTATATATTTCATATAAATGAAATCATACAGTATTTGTCCTTATGTACTTGCTTACATCACTCAGTATAATGTTTTCAAGGTTCATCCATGTTTCGGTGTGCCTCAGAACTGTCTTCTTATGGCTAAAATGTATTCCATTGTGTGTATATACTACATTTTATTTATTTTTTCATCTGTTGATGGACACTTGAGTTGTTTCCACCTTTTGGTTATTGTGAATAATTCTGCTATGAACATTGGTGTATTTGTTTGAGTCCCTCTTTGCAAATTCCTCATTGGAAAATGAAACAAAAAAGGGATGAGAGAATACTTTGAGGGTAGGTGGGAGAGGATGGGCTACAATTGTAAATAAAGTAGTCAGGAAAGATCTTAAGGAGAAAGTAACATTTGAATGCAAATCTGCAGAGTTGAGGGAATGAGCCATGCCAGTATCAAGGGAAATGTTGCAGGCACAGAGAATAGCCAAGGCCAAGACCCTGAGGCATGATTACCCTGGCTTGTTCACAAAGAAGGAGGAGGGAGACCAGTGTGGGTAAAACAAGGGGAATAATAACACATGAGGTCCAAGAGGTAGTGGGGGGAGACAGATTGTTTAGGTCTTTTGATGCTTTCGATGATATTTATTTTTCACCTGAGAGAATTGAGAAGACCCTGAAAGGTTCTGTGCACAACAGTGACATTATCTGACTTATGTTTTAACAGAAACACTTTGTTTTTAAAATAGATTAAAGGAGGCAAAGTGAAAAACAGGATGAATGTTTGGAGGCCTTTGCAAAAATTCAGGTGTAGCTTGGAAGAAAGTGTTAGGAGTGAAGGTGGCAAGAGGTAGACTGATTTGGGATATATCTTGCAGGTATAGCATTAAGATGTGCTGGTGGATTGGCTGTGAAGTGTGAAACAAAGATGAAGCAAGTATGACATCAAATATTATGTCTGAGCAATGGAAAAAATGCTGTTGTAATTATGTGAGTTTTGGAAGATTCCAAGATGTGGGAGATATCAGAAGTTCAGTTTTGGAAATGTGAAGTTTGAGATGCTCAAGAGACATTTAGGTGGACATGTCAAGTAGCTAGATGGGTAAGTCTGGAGTCCAGGGAGGAGCTATCTAGTGGGGAAATATATATGTTTGAGAGTTATCAGTATACAGATTGTACTTAAAGCATGACAGTAGATAGGCTCACCAAAGGGATAAGTGTAGATAAAAAAGAGAAGGAGCCCATCGGTGTCTTGGTCCACACCAATATTAAGGGTCAGGGAGATGACAGGGGAACAGCAAAGGTGGCTTTGAAATAGGTGCAGCACAGTAGAAGAGGATACTTTTCCTAAGAGCTGAGTAAAGAAAATGCTTGAAAGAGAAAAAAGAAGCAACTATGTGAAATACTGCTGGTGAAGTAAATGAGATGAGGTCTTCGAATTGACCTTTGGATTTAAGAACATAGAGGTCATTTGTGACATTGACAAGAGTATATACAAGTCTATCAAGGTTTTCTTCAAGGCAGTGCAGAAAAAATAAGGATATTGACTAGAGGGGGATATTAGATTATCAGAGGCAGTTTTTAAGCTGGAGGATTTTACAAAATCTTTGTATGCTCATAAAAATAATTCATTGAGGATGAAAAAACAAAATATGAGAGAGAGGAGAGAGTTGCTGGAGCAATACCTTGAGTAAGCTGGAGGAGCTAGGATCACATACACAAGTATAGACTTCTGTTTTCCAAAGCTCAAGAATAATTCATACATAGTAACCAGAGGGAAGATGACATGTGTGGGCACAGGAAACAGAGATGGGGTGGTGGGAAATGTGGAAATTCTTTTATGTATCCTTGTATGTTTATGAAATGGAATGTTCTTAATTCTTAAATAGGAAGCAAGATCAACAATTGAGAGAGTTTGGAGAGGGAGTGCTCAATATTTAAGAAGAAGGTAAAAGATATGGAAAAGATACAGGAGTGGGAGAATGAATAGATGGAGAAATATAGTAGGATTCCCGGATGGCACTTAAGACTCATTTGAGTTTAGATGTCATTAATTTAAAGTGAGATCAACTGACATGATTGCTCTTTGTCTAGGAACATTGGTGGTAAAGTTAGAAGAAGTGTTGGATCTAACCTGGCCACTTTCTTCCTGAAGATACATCTCAATCCTTCCTCTCTTCTGAGAAACTTTATTCAGCCTAAATGATGGTAATTTGAGTCACTGATTCCATTTATCACATCTTTTTCAATCTTGTCTTTGCGAAACATAAGGGACTATTCCTTAATTAATTATAATGATACTTATTATCCATATACAACTTGCCATTTGTTGTGGGTATAGGAATTATTATACAAGGTTTCTACATTCAGTGAATGCACAATCTAGTGAAGGAGAAGTACATGAAATAAATGATGCCACGGTTTGAACGTGTGTTAGTAGCAACACATATCAATTGCTGAGAGTGCTGAAGAGGGAGTGATGAATTAGTTGGAGGGTCAAAAAAGGTTTCTTGGGGGAAGATGCTTGATCTGAGTCTTGGGTAATGAGTAAGACTTTCCTAGAGAGACATACCTACTGTATGCTATTGTATGAAAGGGCATAGCATATTGAAGACCAGAAGGGGATAAGGCAGAAGAGGTGGATAGAAGCCAGATTATGGTAAGCCTTGTGTGAAATGTTAAGGAGTTTGAGTTTTATCCTGTATATTATGGAGAGAGTCTTTGAAGTATTTTAATAAATTTATTTGATTTTAGAACTATTATTGTGGTCGTAGTGTAGAAGATGGATTGGAAGGGAGAAATTTCAGATGAGAGATGATAAGTACTAAACTGTATAGCAGTATAGATGAGGAAGAGGGTTTGATTTCATTATTGCATAGACAATGAATCCAACTAAATTTAACTCATCAAATAGACAATTAAATGACTAATTAAATATGGGAGGTGATGGAGAGATGCAGAATCTAGTATGAGTACTAGGTTTTTGACCTGTGTGACAAATAGATGTACAGAATATAGGTAGAGAATTGATACGGAAAGGAATAAGTTTAGTTTCACCTTGTATATATTTAGTAAGATATACATATAAAGTGGAGATGGTCATCAGACAGTCACAAACATGAACTTGAAGCTCAGGAGTAACATCTGGCCTGGAAATATAGATGTGGTCATCCCTCATATATTGCTGATGGTTGAAAACCTGGAAGTAAACAAAATAACACAATGAGTATAGAGAAAGAAGAGCAGAGAGTTAAGAGCTCCAGGTATTGCTAGGAATATAGTTGATTATTTAGAGGCCAATTATTTAGGACTGCAATTAACTAGAATCCTTTTTATGCTTGTTTGCTTTTGAGAAAAGATAGTAAGGTGTATTACAATAGTAATATCTATCACTCAGCACCGATGAGGGATTTAAAAAAGTACAACAGTCTGTATATCCTTAATAAGTCCAAAGCTAATTTATTTGTTCTCAAGACAGCACAAGAACAATAAATCTTCCTAGCAATAAATCTAAAACATTTCAAGAGTTCAGTCATCAATGAATGACAGAATTCATACAGTATATTCTGCTTAGTGAAACAAGATGCAGAATAGAAAATTTTAGAAATATTCTTCCTGAGGAAAACAACACCTTTTCCCCCAGCTAATCAAAAGCAAGTTAATCAGTCAATTGGTTCAGCTAATCAATGAACGAATCAACTGGTTTTCAAGCTCTGAGGATTTTAGTTAGTCCAGATTTTAGACTATACATCTTTCTAGAGACAATAGCTTTTACATCACATCTGGCAAAATTTCATTTTTAAAGAAATTGTGTTAATGAAGGTATTATGTAATTCTTTGAGAAAATAGTCATAGAGCACAGTAATTTTCTCACTGTCTGACAGGCAGCCATTCTCAGCACTTTACTTGTATTCCAGAGGTTAAACAGACTTTATGAAATAGCATTCATTTTGTGCAATACAGCTTTCTACTATATCACAATTTTACCAATTTAATGCCATATCCTTACATTCTTCAAAACGAAAGAAGTGACACATTTCACAGGCAACAAGAAAGCAGAGGTGCTGGGAAACCTCTCTCCTGCTACTTTTCAGTTCCTTCCACAATGACAGGTGCTCCCTTGATTCCCTCAGCAGTCAGGATTCAGGCCACTGCAGAGAGGTAAGGACCCTCAAGATTAGTTGTGATGCTGAGAGCATGTGAATACCTTGCCAGTTTCACTCTTCAGAAAATCCACTTTTGTGGAATGATCCTGGTCTCAGCCCCACTCTGTACAAATAGGATTTTTCTAGACTAATCTTAAACAATTGTGGGTTCATGTGGTGCTAATACAACAGAGATTTTGGGCACTTATTACTATAAGTGACAAGGGAAAAAGCCAGACTTAACCTTCCTTTCATTTCTTGGTGTTGGCTCGTCTTCCTCTTTGGTCTGGTGCTTCATTATAGACAAGCTGTGAGGTTCCTGGATAATTTTCCAGAAGGGGACTATATATAGATCTTGAGGATATCCTCCTTATTTAGAGATATAGGAATGTCTCCATTCTGTAGTGGGTATGTCACTCCTTCAGCTTTCTACTCTTCCTTCTGCTTGTCTTCCTTCTCCCTGTAAATTATTTCTAGTCTTTCTAAGACCATGCTTCCTTTTCGGCATCCATGTGATCCAACGTATAAAAGAGGGCCATGGTTTTTGGAGTTGGCAGGAAAGTTAGAGGTCAAGTAGTTTAACTTTCATTTTTTGGATGAAAGATCTGGATCAGAGTTAGGGATGTGATTTGATGTGTGGCCTTATCTGGATTGGAGTCCAAGTTTCTTTATTTTCAGTCTAGTATTCTAGACACAGTCTCTAAGCAAAGCCATAACTTTACATGCTGTATGTTAATAGGTAAAAAAAATTTTTTTTCTTCCTAGATGACTCTTAGGGGCAATTCTCTTTTTTTCCAGATTTATCTTCTGATAAAGGTGGAGTGGGTAGCATTTTGCCTCTTTCCATCCAGTCCTTTCAGAGGTGTGTGAGCCTTGCCCATGTGCCCATCCTCTACAGCTAGACATTCATGGTGATGGGAAAGAAAGACAGCAGAGGAGACAGCTGGAAGCCACTTCTGAGAGGCTAGGTTTATGTGTGAGAATGTATCTCCCTAAACGAGAGAAGCCAAAACATGATTTTTGGTAGAAGAACTTTAAAAATTAAAAAATGAAACAAACAAAAAACCAAAAACCAACTCTTTTCAAAATTCTTCTCAACATGAAAAACATACAATCTGAATGCTAAAAATCACAGTAAACAAATAAGCCAATGTTTTGTGAGCACATGGGAGTACCTGTATACCATTAGGTCTAGAATACTTTCCTGGCTAGCCAAAGGCAGAGGCTGAAATAGTTGTGAAAAGAATTGGTTATCCATTTATACAAAATATTTAGAATATGCCTTGGATAGAGACTGAAAATCGAGTAGAGGTTTCAAGAGGTTGAGGGAAGAAGGAGAGTTATTATTTAATGGGTACAGAGTATCTGTTTGGGATGATGCAAAAGTGTTGAAAATAGATGTGATGGTTGCACAACATTGTGAATATAATTCATACCACGAAATTGTACACATAAAAGTTGAAAGGTTAAAATGGAATTTAGGCTTCTCGCTTGGGAGATTGGGTAAACAGTGCCATAACTAGAACCAAATAGGAAAAAAAAGGTTAAAATGGCAAATTTTGTGTTACATATAGTTTCCTGTAATAGTGAAACTTTGTGGAAAATGAATAAGTTTAATAGTGTTTATACAAGAACTTTTTTCTCTGAAACAGATCAAATACATGTTAAAGTTACAAAATGTACTATCAGGATGATATTTGGCCAGAAATACATCATCATAATAAAAAATAATCAAAAAACCAACAAGTCATTATCATAAAAGTAATTTATTATCAATCCATTAGTTATTCTGATATAAATTTATACATTCAGAAATACAATACTAGAAACATTATTTGGAATCCTTTTCCTAAAAAGCTGACATTTAGCCATCACATGAAGGGCCAGGAAAGTTAAGGGTCAAAGTTTTGGGTGCTTGAAGCAAATTTCAAAGTGTGTTAACTTGTGTAAGTCGTTTAACCTGTGCAGCTTATTTTCTCTTCTAAAACTTGGTAATAAGGTCTGTGCTGCCCATCTTTTAGATCCCTGGAGAAAAAACTGAAATAATATGTGCATATGCAGTAAACTTCAAGAAGTAAAGCAGTCCACAACATCATTACTAGTGTAAAAGAATGAGATACATTCAAAAGCATTTAAAATAAATTTAAATATTCTAAAGTGCAGAATTCCTTTTCCTTTCTATCCAAGACATATTTTCCATTTTCTTACCTTTCCCATAAAAAAAAAATCCTAATATATTTTTAAAAAACCAACATAACCTGATATCCTGGCTTTGTGGGGTCTGAAATGTATACAATTTGGGAAGCCCTCTGTAAGGAATAGAATGCAAAATTATGAATATGAAATTTGGCACAAATAAGAATAGTCATTTAGAATGAGAAAAGAAATCTCAACAAATTGAAAAAAAAAGAAAAGCTAACAAATACCAGAAACATTACAGAATTCATAGAAATAACAGTGTTTTCAATAATTTGTTACTTGACATAATCATATTTTTAACTGCATTTCTTGGTTGCATACTCTGATCCTTGCTTCAAAAGACAATTTTGTAATGTCAATTTCTATAAAGATAACAGTATTTCTATATAGGCTTTTCTCTAGCATGGTCGATGGCAATTTCTTTTCTTTATTGACAGTGGGGTTGCAGAAGATACGTGATTTCATACATGCTTGAGGTTTGCAGCACTGCTTCGGCTTAGTGCCCTACAAACACAGGAATGCTAATACCTTGTATTTCCTGTGATTTCCATCAAAATGAAGCCTATAGTGTGCTTGCAATCATATATGCTGCATTATGGTGTATATTTCTGACAGAAGAGAAATTCCATTTTGCCTAGGCATCAATGAGAACTGATGCTTACAATTTTATATATCCAATTATCAGAATAACTTTTTTCAGAGTATCTTCTGGTTTTGTAATTTTCAAACCTTGTTTCTTGTCCACTATCTATGTGTCTCTGACATCAGAGGTCTCCAGATATTGTTCTACCATGATGCTAGGCATGCACATGTGTTTTGGGGTCAGCCCAGTAGGTATGTTGGCAAAGAGGTAAGTAGGGGGACACCTGGAAATCGTTCCTACTGCAGGACAATCAATATGTGAAAAAAGCCCCCTGAAAGGTGCCTTGGAAGGGGCTTATACAACTGAGGGTCCGGAAGCCTAATAGTTTTTACTTCTCAGTGACTGTGCATCAGCCTGACAGAATCCCTTACCACAGGGTACGTGCTGCCTTTTCAAGTGCTGTGTCCTCATTACAAACTGCTTTGTATCAGTTTCCTATGGCTGCCATAACAAATTACCAAAAACCTGGTGGCTTAAAACCAGAGAAATTTCCTTTGGAGACCAGAAGTCTGAAATCAAATTATTGTTCACTCTAAAGAGGCAAGGGGGAGAATCTTTCCTTGTTTCTCCCAGGGTCTGGTGACTCCAGACATTCCTTGGCTTATGGCTGCATAACTCCAATCTTTGTCTCTGTCTTCACATGGTTTTCTTCTCTTCCATCTCTTGTAAGAATACTTATCATTGGATTTAGAACCCACCTGGATAATCCAGGATGGTATTATCTTAAGGTCCTTAACTTAATTCAATGTGTAAACATCCCTCTCTCCAGTAACGAAGCATTCACAGGTTCTAGGCGTTGGGATGTGGCCCTATCTTTTGGGGACCCTTTTCAACTAATTACGCTGCCCTTAACTCTCTTAATTTGAAAACAGTCAGAATATGGGTCCTACCTAATTTATGTTAGCCAGAAACTCCATTATTTACACATGCTTGCTTTATATTTTATTTCAAATAATCTGAAATTTAAAATAATCTCTTTTCCAGATGTTTAAACCAAAAGTGATCACCAATTTTTTATACCCAATTATCCTAAACCATTCACAGTATGAGCAAGCTTTATTTATTGTTGTTTATTTTTAAAGCCAAATATGCCACAATATATTAATCAAGGAGATACAAGGATGATATAAAACCTAGTGTGTATTGGAATTGCTAATCCAATAACAAAAGCAATGGACACAAGACTAGCCCATGGCTTTGTATGTTTTATGCATTCATTTGACGAAATGTGATCCCCCCGTGGAAACATTTATTAGTAAGAGATATAACTGCAGATGTGTTCTGTAATAGATGTTATGGGGCAGTACTATCTGTCTGGTTCCACAGAATCTGTGACTTAAGGCTACACTAAAACAAGTTTATGAGACCTGCAGGCGAGCTCAGTGGCAAGATTACAGTCAAATCTAGGGATATATTACAAGGATGTGGACACCCATGAAAAATAACAATTGCAGAACAGTGTTAGGATGTGCACTGAAACATTCCTTTCTGACACCCTCTGAACAATTCATCTGCAGCATGTTTTTACTGGACCAATCTCCACAGCCAGGTAGAGGGATAGAATGAGGATTATGTGTGGGCAGGTACAATAAAAAAGCAATGGACCCTTTAATGCTTGGCTTTCATTAACATGGTACTAATTTCCAACTGTGGATATCACATTTTGACCAAGCAATTGTTCACAAAAGCCTCCAGGTTTTTTTTTTTAAATGATGCTTTGTTAATCTTTGGCAGAATATTTTCTCCGTAATAGCCAAGGCTTAAAATGTAAGCCTGCTGTGCAATCATTTGCAGGCTCTGTGCACAATGAATATAATTTAGCGGGAAGTATAGGAATATTAGAACAGGTAGAATAAAGTCAACTCCTTTAAATTCAGGTTTTGCACCTGTGCTTTAGTATTTAAGAAGATAATGGGGAATACATTAATTTTAGTATGCAATAAGATCATATCCTTGCTCCTGTTCTTAAGGTTGTGTAGAGCTTGCAAGTAAAAACAGTTCTTGGGGAATTTTCATTTCATTCATTTATTCATCCATTTCTTAGACAAATATTTATGGAGCTGCTACTACATGGTAGGAACTGTGCAAAATTTCAGTTGAGGCAAACAAGTTGTAATAAATTTACATGACTTGAGTATGAACCTTTCTGAAATGGAAGAAGAAAGGAAAATATAATTCATTTGCCTTTGTCTATTCATCAAATACTTATTAAGCGCTTATATTAGACACTGTGCAAGGTACTGGAGAGAAAACTCTAAACAGGACATAACACCTGCTCTTAGTTTATTCTTTGTTTGGGAGAAAGCAGGACAATCAATTTTTAGAGTATAGTTTGAAGAGTCCTACCACCACACTGTGCACAGAGTGGTATGAGAGAACAGACAAGGGCATGAAAATCAGCCTGACAGTTCAAAATCTTCTTAGATGAAGCAGCACTTAAGCTGAATTTTAAAGAATGAGTTGGAGTTAGTTAGATCCATGAAGGGGTGAAGACAGAGCACCCTAGGCTGTGGAATTAGTTAGAGTAAAGACACGAAGGTTTGACAACTCATTACCATGTTGAAATCTCTCAGTGTGGTACATTTCATAATTAATTTCTTTAGCTTTTACCTATATAAATCTCAAAAATTTGGCTTGGTAAAGCCCAGGCACAAGATTTGCTGCCAATTGAAATAATTAAGAACTTTGACGATAGAGTAATAAATAGGAATAACCTCCTATGTTATGCAAAAGGAGGATGGATGAGAATTAGCTCTGATAGCTATATACTTTATAGGCTCCACAATTTCTCCTTGTGGAATACAGCTAGACAGTGATGTTGAAGTCGCCGTACAATGAACTTTCTAAAAGATGCAGACATCAATGCACAGAGTTCAATAAAATTGTCTGCAAATGGGCAATGTTGGCTGAAAAACAAATAGAATGAACTGTCTTAATAGTGTTTTTCAGGGAAGCAAGTTTTTTTTAGTATCATTTCTGGAAATACATCTAGTGGAAGAGAGAGGAAAATCAAATTGCATTGTGAACCCAAGATTGGAATGTATATAAAATAATCCTTACATTGTATGTTAAATATGCAAACATGAAAAAAGATTGTAGGAAGATTATCGCAACATGTTATTGTAATACTTAGCACAGTATATGGGAGAAATGAGAAAATGACAAAACAAAACCCAAACGTTTACACATGAGTGTTCAGTTGCCCAGTGTCTGGGACTGTTGTGTAATGAGTGCAATAGAGAAGTTTGGGGCACAAGTTCTGCAACTGTCATTTATGACCACTTACTCCCCATGACTATTGGGAGATGCAATAAATATTAGAGAAATTTTGCCCTGCTATATAGCTTGGCAAAATTAGGTGCTTTAATAGGTTAAGTGAGTCAGTGCTAAATCAATACAAATATGGATGGCTTGGGTTCATAAGCTGGTCAGCCAAGTTTATTTCCCAGGCATAGATCTCTTCACAAAGAAAGCAATTAATATGCTCACCAAATCGGGGAGTACCTTTATAGGCAAGAGGAAGCATGGGGAATAAATTCTTGGGCCTCAGATCTCTTCTGAAAGGTACCATTATCTGCACTTAGGAGCAAATACAATCCACACGAGGTTTTGCTCAGCAGCAAGTAATGTGAGATTCTCATCACCAAATCATCAGGATCATCCAGAGCTATATTAAAACCATTGTAAAATTCTCAGAGTCATAAAGAGATGCCAGCCCAAATACTTCAGTCAATAATTGCATTATCTTGAGCTGTTAGGACACACTCAATTTTGTAGGTCATAGATTTTAAAGGAATTTGCCCTCCCTTAATTCAAGGGTATTTTACAGTCATTTTCAGACCAATCACATTGGACCTGGTCTAAAAAGCCTCAGTACACATGAAAGTGAATATAGGGAACTCAGAAAATAATGATCTGTTAGGATTATATCCTACTCACACCTCCAAGTTGAAGAGCTAATGAACTTCCAGCTGTCTTAAAGAACAAAAGAGGAGAGGCTACTCTAGGAAGTGCAACAGCATGTGCAAAGATCCTGAGAGTGGATGGGACATAGGGTATGTATGGGGAGAGGTAGAAGTGAAGTTGGAAAAATACCAGGAGCCAGATAATGAAAGGGGTTGCATGCCATGCTTGAGCTCTGATTTTATTCTGCAGGTGATGGGAAGACTTGAAGGTCTTTTAGCATGAGAAAAATAAAGGGAATTATTTTGATGCAGTAGAGCTCCCTGACTCTGGAGAGAACCTAGATCAAGCCTCAATGAACTAATTCCTGTAAAACATGACCAAACATATACATCTGGGGTTATATTGATGTGGGCTATGGGTGGAAGGCTCTTTGTCTCTTCAGAGATAACTAAGTTGTTTGACTTGTGGGTGTGGAACGGTAAGAGGCTGCAGTCCTGCCCTTAGGGACTGGCAGCGGCTCCAGTCCCAGGAAATGTTTAACAATGCAAGGGCTATAAACTTTAAGTATTTAGGGGAAATGCAAAAACCAAATACGCTAAAGGCTTATCTAGAATGTCTGGAGTCCCTGCTAAAAGCTTACCTAAGATGTGGAAGATGTATGCTAATTGAAGCCTATTGAGAACTGAAACAAAGGGACCATTTGGCCTTTCCTCTCTGTATAAAAGACGTTTGAAAATCTTGTTCAGGGCTCGGGATTCAAACTGAAAGCTCCCGAGTCCGGCCGGCCGTCAATAAACCATTTTTCCTTCTCAAAATCATTCCTGAGTCCTGGCCTCTCTATACTCAAATAATTGAACTTCTCTTAAATTCCACAACAATATGTTTCAAATTGAAAACAAAAACAAAACAAAACAAACGAACCCTACCCCCCCCCCAACAGACAAACAACTTGTATTCAGCTTGTTAGTAAGGTATATTGTCTTACAAAATCCTCTCAAAAACCTAAGGGGCTAGGTATTACTTTAACTCTCCTTTTACTGATGAGAAAATTGAGACTCAAAGTCGGTAACTTTTCTGGACAAAGGTCACACAATCACTAAGTCATATTGAAGAGATTGGGATTCTGATCTGGTGGAGTTAGTATAAGAGGTTAATCTAAACAACAGCTTCATCGTGATTCTCTGTAGTTCACCACATCCTCCAATCAGATATTTCAGGATGTGGAGTGCTCAGCAGTGGTCTTATAAGACTCCTTATCATCACTGGGGGCAAATAGAATTGCATAAATATTTGTTTTACATTTTACTTTTTTTTTTTTAAAGATTTATTTTTATTTATTTCTCTCCCCTTCTCCCCTCACTCCTGCCCACACCCCAGTTGTCTGTTCTCTGTGTCCATTTACTGCATGTTCTTTTTGTCTGCTTCTGTTGTTTTCAGTGGAATGGGAATCTGTGTTTCTTTTTGTTGCATCATCTTGCTGCATCAGCTCTCCGTGTGTGCTGTGCCATTCCTAGGCAGGCTGCACTTTCTTTTGCACTGCGTGGCTCTCCCTACGGGGTGCACTCTTTGCGGGTGGGGCTCCCCTATGGGGGGAGGAGTAGGGTCCCCCGGAATGGCAGGGCACTCCTTGCGCGCATCAGCACTGCACGTGGGCCAGCTCCACACGGGTCAAGGAGGCCCGGGGTTTGAACCGTGGACCTCCCATGTGGTAGATGGACGCCCAATCCACTGGGCTAAGTCCACTTCCCCAATTTACTTTTTAATTTACAATTTACCGTGCAACATTGAAGGAAAGTGCTCCCCAAAGAATTTATAGATAAATGTTTAATAGGAGAATAAATGGATAAGAAGAGTCAAAACAATTTTCAAGAAGAATAAGGTATTTACTAGAAATCTCTAAGCACTTCTAAATTATATTTTAAAATGATTGGAAGTGACAAATGTAAAATTCAGAATCATCGCACTGTGTTTCTCTCTGGCTAAGCCCAAGTTGTTCCCTGGATATCTGAATAATCCATTTCCCTCCCTTCTTCAGGTATCTAGTTAATGAGAGGCTTCTCTTATTTAAAACAATATCTTTCCTATCCTGCACTCCCTATCTCCCTGCCATGCTGAACTTTTTTTTATAGTATGTATTGATTTCTAGCTTACTAAACAATTTACTTAGCTGTTGTCTGTCTCACCTACTAAAAGAGAAACTTAATGGGGGCAGGACAATTTATTTCTTTTGTTTTCTGATGAATCCCCAGCCCCTAGAACAGTTCCTAACAAGTAGGTGCTAAATATTTGTTGATCCTATGGGTGGATGAGGAAGTGGGACCTGACATCAGGACTTGTAAGGCAATAGAAATCAAGGCAGTGTGAGTGACCACAGGGGAAAAACCAAGGGCAAAGGAACAGAATAGAGAAGTCAGAAACAGTCATGCTTATATAAAAACTGTATAAAAACAGAAACGTACATCACTGGAAAAATGTAAATAAATATTTATTGAATGAATGAATGAATTATAAACGCAGGGAGATTTCAGAATTATCAGGAGAGTTTCAAAGAAGTCAGAAATGAACATGTTTGCAGTGTGGATGTGGATATTTACTTGAGTACAATAAGCTAAGTTTTGTATTGCTTTTCTAATTCGCAGGAAGCAAATCACACCCGGAAAAGGACAAATCATTTTGGGGGCAATTTTTCATAACTTTGAAACTTTTGTAAAATCTCAGTCAATATTCCTTAAAATTGTCATAAAGGATGGATAACACCACATGAAATTATTTCAGTAGTAATCAGAGTTTTGTTTGTTTGTTAGATTGGAGCATACTTTTCATGAGAATTCTAAAAAGATTTTAAAATACCAAACATAACTATTCTTAATTTGCTCAATATAAAATAAGGTAGCAGAACTACACAAGTCCCTATGCCCATCTACTTCAAATCAACATCTAATTATCAATGTTTATGTATTATTCCAAGTTCCCATTTATCTAGCTCTAGACCACTATTTAATCATGATGGATTGTGATAGCAGCATCATTTGTGGTGCAGGCTATGATCTGCTATGATTCTACTGCAAAATTATTATGATGAATCACACTTGTCAATGATTTTTGAATGAGACAAATCCAAAACTAATTTGCTATCTGCAATCCAGATGTAATTGGCTATGTATCATAAATCTTCCATGAAAATATTCTTCAGTTCCATTTCTGTCAACAAACAAAAATGTTCTTCATAGTTCACTCCCCAAGAAAAACAATGGAATATAATTAGGATGAAATGGAGAAAGTATGTAGTTGACTTGAATATAAAAAACAGAAAATTCCTGGATTAAATTGGCTGCACAGATGAATCTGTGCTATAAAAATCATTGTAAATTGTATCTCTTCATTTCTGGTCTAGGGACTCAATACCTTAAGATAGCTTTAAAATATTTTACTTTCATGCCAAATTGTGGAAATTAAACAATGCTAAGGAGTGGTCTAGAATTGGAAATTGACATAGCTCTTATTTATTTTGTAATAGATTGAAGGTCAATTACAAAATATTGAGAAGGGCAAAAGGTGGAATTCGTTATTGAAGCACAATGCATATGGGACTTGAAACATTTTAGTTTCTTTTGCTGCTGGAAGGAATGAATTAAATTCTGGTACAAATAAAAACTTAGACTATGGCTTCAAACCATATGTAGACAAGAAATCTTTTTATTAAGGCCTACTAAATACAGCGTTTTATTTGGGGAATGTTTGTATTTCTTTGTGTGTGTGTGAGTGTTTGTGTACTATAAAATGGGTATCCCTGTCCTAAAAGGAAGTAGGTGAGAATTTCCAAATGAGCATAAACCTGTCATCTCCATAAAAATGATTTAAAAATCCTTCTTTTATCTATGGTGGACCAATAAGTTCTTCTTCCCACGTATGAAGCATAGCATATTTCATTAAGCAAATTTTTTGCATCAATATAATACATTTTTTCTGAATATATCAGGTCTCAGAAAGGGTACATATACCCATTCTCACATGAAAACCCAAACATTTTTTGACATGAAATATGTCTAATAAAACATCTCATTTCTTTTTCCCACAGTAATTCCCACAGAAGTGTTATTCTTCATCTAATCCACCCTTCTAAAGTAATCTCACATAATAACATGATTAATAATATTTAACACTTATATAGTGCATTTCATCTTCAAAGTACTGAACAAACATTAAATAATTAATGCATATTGAAAGAAGTCAGCAAAATCACAGAACTTCCAAATTCTTGAGACAAGCAAAAACATTTCATTATTATTTTTTTGATGATGTGGTTTGTTGAATCTGTTTTTATTTTTTATTTTTTTACCTTGTCATATAAGAGGAATAATGTTCATGGTGACGAAGTATATGAGCCTATAACTGGCTTTTACAGATGATTAAATGCTGGGGTTGAAGCCGAGGCTTTTGATAACTGCTAGAGCCATTTATGATCTCATATACCACTCCACTGTGGAACATTAGGCCTTAAATAACATCAACCATGTGCTTTTACTGAAAAGAGGTGAGAGAAAAATAAAATACTCTTTCAGATAAAGAAAAAACAACAAAACAAAATATGTAGAGAACCCTAGGGAAATATCATAAGTATACAAATTAATATTATATTTTCTGAAGATTCTGCAATAGATTTGGGAGCCAGGGTATTAATCAACTGTTGTCTGAAAAGCCTTTGAAGAGAAGACTCGCTAAAGGGATATTTTATCTATGGGCATAAAACGTGCCTTAGGCTTTATAATAGGCCCTGATGTCAGTCACTGCTATACAGGGACTCCTAACATTCACACAAAGGGATTTGGTGTTTACATTGTTAATATGCTTACATTGAACATGGTCTCTCTAAATGCACTATTTGCCAAAATCATACCTAAAAATACCATTTGATGGACAATGTCATGTCAAATGCCTACATTTGGGCTGGCACTCTGTGTGTGCAAATGTGATTAGGGCTCTGCCAGGGAGCAAATGAAAAATGCATTCATAGTATTATAATAGATGTAAGAGAGTGCTTCTCAGGTTGTCCCTTAAAACATGTGCATTGGACTTTTAATTCTTGAGATATTTTTCCTAACCTCTAAGTATCTGCTACTGAATGACACTTCTCTGAAAAAATGTAGAGGCCTAGGAGGAATTAGATCTACAAGACTGTGAGTAAAGAACCCATAATAAAAAAACATAAATAGCTGTGGAATAGAAGTATGACAGTTGGAGATTATTTATGAATCCCAAAATGAGAAAGATTATGTTTGTAAACTAATCTATTCTTCTGCATGCGATACCCTTTGATTGTATTAGATTCAGTTGAGATGTCTTGATTAAATTACCTGTTAAGATTAGGGCTTTGATTGAAGCACATCTGCAAGGTGTGACTCAGGTTGAGTCCCCACTCCCTTGGTTAGTCAATATAAATAGGCACTCACTCAAAAAGATAGGAAGAGAGAGAGCTCTGTCATTTGATTCTGTGGTCCTGGGGAGAGATGAATAATTTGCCTGATAGTTCGCAGCTGAGAAAGAAGCCCTGGGAGAAAACCCTATGCCAACCTACAGCTGAGACTGGGAAGAAACTGGGCCCATAGAGCCTTAAGAGGAAGAGGAAGCCCCAGGAGAGATCAGGCAGATATCACGGACCATCTTATTTCAACACGAGGCAACTGACTTTGATGAGAAAGCAACCTTGACTTGGACTCTTTAGGGCCTTGTAAAAATGGTCAAATATTTGTTGGGTATTTTCATAGTAGTTAGAGTTACAAACAACAACTGAGGGGGTGCTGAATTCCTAGGCAGGGGAGCTATGTCACATTCTGCAATGGAACAGCAACAATCCCACAAGTGCAAGGGCAAAGACCAGTGAAGAATTGTCCAATAATGAGCCCTTGATACTGATGACTATGCTTATAAGCCTGTGTGCCTGAAATTTGAACTAGGCCTAGAACTGCAGGTTGCCTAAGAGTTACCTCCTGAGAGCCTCCATATTGCTCATATGTGGTCACTCTTTAAGCCAAACACAGCATGTAAATTTCTTTACCTCCCCCCAGCATGGGACATGACTCCTGGGGATGAGCCTCCCTGGGCTGGTGATGCAACTAGAAAAAGACCTTGAATAAAAAGGGGGAATAGTAAAGACAAATGAGTTTATATGGCTAAGAGACTTCAAAACAAGTTGGGAAGTCATCAGAGGGGATGCACTTTTGCACGTCTCAACAGTATCTCAGATAGAGCCAAAGCAGGGCCTTGTAACTGTAAGCCTTTATCCCAAATATATACCCTTTATAAAAGTCAACAGATTTCTAGTGATTTATAAACATCAGCATCCTTTTGGAAGACTAATACAAGAAGCATGTTTATACTAAAAATGACAATTATAATGATACGAGAAAGAGTTAATAGTACTAAATTCTTCAGCCACATTGGCTCATTTACTCATCATAACAATCCTATGGAGAAAATCCCACTATTATTATTATTTTAAAGATGAAGAGAACAGGTATTAAAGATTTTAGTAAGATCTTAAGTGGAGGAGCTGAGATCTAAACCCAATAGGTCTGATGCCAGAGCTCACACTATTATCACTGTGACCTATGCCTCAATAAGTAGTATTTCAATGTCCATCCTGTGGCACCCATTGGCAGGCACTTTATGTATAAATCAATGATTACAAAATTTTTATGGATTACACCTGAAAAACATGGAGTTCCAGAGAGCAAGTAGCAGAGCTAGAATCTTTTTACAAATAAGCATAAGAGATTTATCATTCTAGCTTTGTGAGGGAACTGTGAATCCTCCAGTATATACTTCTTATTATAATATGCACTGAGGGAAAAGTAACCGATTTGCCAAAAGCCTTTCTTAAGGTAGAATCAGTGCCTAGTTGAGAATTCCTTTATTTTTGTAGTGAGAGTAAAATAGTCTTTAATATAGAAGAACAGTTCTTAGAGATAAGAAATAACTATTTGAGATGCTCTGGTCTCTATTGTCTTTACATTGAGATACATGACAAAAATAATACCATTGACTTTAATGTCAGGGAATTGATGATTGAAACCTATGGCTTGCTAATCTCAGAGATTCACCTAATGGTCATAAAAGATAATCATATGGCCAAGCAACTGATCTGTATGAATACATTTAGACATATTAATGACTTACGTTTTTTGAGCACTTACAAAATGATGGACACTGTATTAACTCATTTGATCCTCACAACAACCATATGATGAGTACAATTATTATTCACATATAAAGATGGGGAAATGAGGCCCAGAGAGGTTAAGTAACTTGTTCAATATCCCTAGTGGTTAGAGTTTGAGCCATTAACACTTGCTGTCTAATTCCAGAGCTCACTCTCTCATCCATTTGTCTAAAACTGCCTCTTAGATACATTTCTAATGATTTTAAGCAGCAACTAGAAATTTAATGCCAATTGATTTTCTCCTGGTGCCATAGGAATATGCAAAGGCTATAAAAAAAGCATTCATATTATAAGAACTTTCTAAGAAGATTCTTTAGATGGCCTTAAAACAGTAGCCCTTAGGTTATTGCTTGGTGCCTAATTTAATTAACTGTTCTTTAATATGGATGAATGTTTTTCAAACTAGGACTAGTTTGTCTGCCTAAAACAGAATTGTTTTAGAATTATTCCAATATCTATATGTATAGGAGAACTAACCTCCTCAAAGTGATTCCTTTCTCCTCATTTATCTTTTCTGGATATTATAAAACCATTCCTTCAACTTCTATGACATGCTTAAGTTATAAGAAACAATAGCATGCATTATTAATTAACATACACATCTGTAGTTTTATAGACTGATAGCCAAAATGTATAAAAAATTAATGCATATTTGTGACCAGTAAATTCATAATCATATTCATTTACACATGCTCTTTCATTCCAAAGTGCTTCATTGGCTTCCTAATTTAAAGAGAAAATTTCCAGCAGTAAAATGTTAGGGATATGCATTTGATTCCACAGACAGATGTGTGAATGTCATTGGTTTTCTGGTTAATCTTAATTGCATTCTACAGATAATTTGTTTGGTGGCTCTGCTTAAAAGTGCAAATGACAGTCTCATACAAATGCTTGGCTTTTTCCTGCAGCCCAAAAGGATGTGAGTATGATCTGTGTACACCAATTTCCCCTGAAAAGTAAGTTCCTGCTGCCTTTTAAAGGTGTGCCAAATAAATATAGCACATGGGCAAAATTTGGTCAACTCAAACGTTATTTTATCCCTGATGTTCTTTCTTGATGTAACAGTGAGGCACTATATAACCTGAGAGTAGCATTCATTTTGTTCTTTTAACAGAGTTATTTGGTATCTGATGTATGTATCAGTTTTGTTTTGCCACAAAATACTCATAACAAGTAGCATAGAGCCTCACTGGCTCAAGACACATGCGTTTATTCTTCACACTTCTGAGATGGTTGGCTGGGTAGCTCTGCTGATCTTGGAGGGGCTCACTTCCATGTCTGGAGGTTAAAAAGCTGTTAGATGATCTGGAAGGGCCTTGGCTGAAATGACTGAGTCAGCTTGGGTACATTACACATCTCTCATCTTCCAGCAGGCAAGTCTCGGTATGCCCTTCTCATGGTGACGACAGTGGGCAATAGCAAGACAAAGTACTGTCGTATTAGAGCATCTATTTACATCATGCCTGCTAACAATGCAGTGTTTTAGCTTTCTAGTCTGCTCCAGTAAATACTATGAAATGGGTTGGCTTAAAAACGGGAATTTATTATTTTACAGTTTTCAGGCTGGGAAAATGTCCAAGTCAAGTCATCATTAAGGCAATGCTTTCTTCCCAAAGAGAGCTGCTGGTGTTCTTTGGCTCCTCTTTCACATGCAAGGCACATGGCCATGCCTCCTGGTCTTTTCCTTCTCTTCTGGGTTCTATTTTGACTTCTTGCTTCCTGTGCTTTTTTCTCTCTGTCTGAATTTCATTCTCTTATGAAAGATTCTAGTAATATTAGGTTGGTGCAAAAGGAATTGCAATTTTGGACCATGAATTATAAATCATAATTAGGTTCAAACACAGCTCTATTAATCAAAATAAGAACCATTATAATCAATACATTTTTGCCAATGAAAAATAAGTTTGCTTATTCCTGTTGTGTAAAAATCCACACTGGGGATTTGACGAACTCTTGGACAGCATTTTCTGTATCCTGCTTGTTGTGGAAGCATTTTCTCTTCAAAAACTTATCAAGATGCTTGAAAAAGTGGTGGTCAGTTGGCAAGAGGTCAGGTGAATATGGCGAATGAGGCAAAACTTCATAGCCCAATTCGTTCAACTTTTGAAGCATTGGTTGTGCGACGTGCCATCTGGTGTTGTCATGGAGAAGAATTGGGCCCTTTCTGTTGACCAATGCCAGCTGCAGGCATTGGCGTCTTTGGCGCATCACATCAATTTGCTGAGCATACTACTCAGATGTAATGGTTTTGCCAGGATGCAGAAGGCTATAGTGCAGCAGACCACCAAACAGTGACCTTGACCATTTTTGGTGCATGTTTGGCTTTGGGAAATGCTTTAGAGCTTTTACTCAGTCTAACCAATGAGCTGGTCATTACCAGTTGTCTTATAAAATCCACTTTTCATTGCATATCACAATCTGATCAAGAAATGATTTGTTGTTGTGTAGATTAAGAGAAGATGACACTTCACAATGACAATTTTTTTTTTTTTTGGCAGGCTCATGAGGCACCTACTTATCAAGCTTTTTCACCTTTCCAATTTGCTTGAAATGCCGAATAATTTTAGAATGGTCAACGTTGAGTTCTTTGGCAACTGCTCATGTAGTTTAAGAGGATCAGCTTCAAAGATAAACCTCAATTTGTCATTGTCAACTTACGATGGCTGACCACTACTCTTCTCATCTCCAAGGCTATCATCTCCTTTGCAAAACTTTTTAAACCACCGCTGTCCTGTACATTCAGTAGCAGTTTCTGGGCCAAGTGTGTTGTTGATGTTGCAAGTTGTCATTGCTGCTTTACGACTCATTTTGAACTCAAATAAGAAAATCACTCAAATTTGCATTTGTCTAACATCATTTCCACAGTCTAAAATAAATATAAAATAAACAGCAAGTAATAAGTCATTAGCAAGAAAACATAAAGTGAGAAATGCATATTAAAATGATGTAAAACATAAGCACATTTATATAAGAATGTGTGCCAATATCAAATGGCAAATTTCAACAATGCAAAGTCACAATTACTTTTGCACCAAGGTCCTACTTAAAATAGGTTTACATCCACAGGAATGGATTGAATTTAAGAACACGTTTTTTTCTAGGGTTCTTACAGCTTCAAACCACCACAGTGGTTAAGACATAACTCATGACCAAGCCCAAGTTAGAGGAATTGTATCAATCTCCAAACACTTACCATGGGAAAAGATTGAAAACTTACGTGACAGAGTGTATGGGTACAGGGATACAGGATGGCTAAGTAACTGGACTTTTAGTGTAATCTAGCACCATCTTCACTCATAGTTAAAATTATTCTAGAAGTTTTAATATGAAAGTTTTCTCAGCTATAGTCTATGACTCCTTCCTTGCCCCACTAAATACCATCCAATCATGGCCTCAGTCTCACAAAGTCTAAAATCTTTTAATCTTCAATAGGTTTGGATATGAGGCCCCTTGATCTGGAGATCTAGAAAATAAAAAGACCAAAACACTGAATATATGTAGTAGATTATGCATTTTAAGATGGTCTCAACAACATTTCTAGTCTTAAGTGATCTTCCAAAATCTTGCCACTTCCTATGAGTAAGTGGAGTCTATTTCTCCTCCCCTTGACCCTGTGTGGGCTTGCAAATTTTCTGAGCACTGTGTTGCTATGAGACTCTTAAGAGTAAGTCACATAGAGGACCCACTTTTTCTCTCTTAGCATACTTATTCTTGGAATTGGGAAAAACATGTGCAGTATTACAGCTAATAGATCCCGCTAACATCCCCATCAGTAGCTACCAATCTACTGCCAGATATGTGAGTGAACAAGTCTTCAGATAATTACATCTTTTCAGTCTTTAAATCCTGTAGCTGAGGTGCCAGAAATCATGGAGTAAAGAGAAGCTATCTTTACTGTTTCTAGTTCAAATACCTGACCCACAAAATCCATGCATAATAATAAATATATTGTCCCCCTCAGATAGGGAAAGAATATCCACAATAAAAACTTTCATTTGAAAAGGGAACAGTAAGAAACACCATAGCAAAGATTAGCCTATACCAATTCTGAAATCTTTCCAGGCAAAATGTTACCAGGTCCCATGTTCAGAAATGGAGAATGTTGGCAGATTAAACGTACATTATGTAACCTGGTAATGAGTTCCAGGCCCATTGCTCACAATAAATTTTCTGACTCCTGAGTGGGCCCAATCTTTGGCTATTTCTGAAGAAATGACCTTTTTTGTACTTGGGGAAGTTGCAGGTCCAGAAATCTCTTTATGTGTCAGACAATGTGAAACTCCTTTAGACCAAGCTTGTGGTACTCTTTGTAAGTACAACAGTTCCCAAAACCCTGTGAGTTTTCCATGTATCCAATTTCAGTTCACTACATTCCCCAAAAGCCACAACCACAATTATTTGTGAGACATGGTAATTTTGGTGTGCCTGGCTGTTAGGGACAACACTAATAAGATTAGTAGGAGCTCTTTTTTTCCTCTGAGATAGCCTGTTGGACACTGATT
The DNA here is from genome assembly GCF_030445035.2 of Dasypus novemcinctus. Classification (NCBI taxonomy): domain Eukaryota; kingdom Metazoa; phylum Chordata; class Mammalia; order Cingulata; family Dasypodidae; genus Dasypus; species Dasypus novemcinctus. The sequence continues at coordinate 149,895,180 of NC_080673.1, read as the reverse complement.
TAATCCTTTCAGAGCTCTTAATAAAGGATCTCAAAGATCTTTGATTTGGCCTTTACCCTGAAACAATATATTAATACGAGAATCTTTCACTGGCTTGACAGGCTGGAGATCAGAATCATTTTATTTTCCAAACTGTCAAGTTCTGTAATTCATCAATTCTCCACATTAATTCTTTTTTTTTCTTTTAAACATGAAACATGAGTTTTTACTGACAAAACCTAAAAGCGAATAATAATAACAACAGTATCATCTTTGGCAGTACAGGTCTTATAATGAGAAGAATGGACATCCCCATTTGGCTTTAGCAAGTTTCCGAATCGGTGTTCTTTTTCTTGTCTTTTTTTTTTTTTTAATGTTATATTAAAAAAATATGAGCTCCCCATATACCCCCTACCTTCCTCACCCTACTCCTCCCATAACAACAACCTCCTCCATCATCATGGGACATTCATTGCACTTGGTGAACACATCTCTGAGCACTGCTGCATCACATGGTCAATGGTCCACATTATAGTTTACACTCTCCCCCAGTCTGCCCAGTGGGCCATGGGAGGACATACAATGTCCAGTAACTGTCCCTGTAGTACCACCCAGGACCGCTCCAAGCCCTGAAAATGCCCCCACATCACATCTCTTCCCATTCCCTACCCTCAGCAGCTACCATGGCCACTTTCTCCAAATCAACGCTACATTTTCTTCGATTACTAATCACAATAGTTCATGAATAGAATATCAGTAAGTCCACTCTAATCCATACTCTATTCCTCCATCCTGTGGACCCTGGAATGGTAATGCTGCTTAGAAACTGGTCAGTCCTTTAGCTCACCATTTCCTCATAAGTCTTTACCATGAATACCTAAAAGCAACCAGCATACATTTTCAACACTTTCTCTGGAGATCTCTTTAGTCAAATCCCATAGTTTATTAGTTAACACTTTTTAACTTTCTGGTTTCATGTGACAATTTTACCAAATGTGGAGAAACTGCAGAACACAGATTGCCATATTTCACTTTTCCTATAGCTGTTTTCCTCCAGTTTTACCAGGCTCCCATAATGGTGTCCTTACACCTCTTGCTTGTTCTCACAATCAGTGACTTTTATTTAAGCTTTTGGTACAGCACTACCTCACTTTCATTTGAAATTTGTTCATCACCTACCTTTAGCCTCACTAATGATGTAAAACAAAGAACCACGAGCAACCATAAGCATGGACTGCTCACAGAAATGGAGGGGTCTTAGCAAACACGGTGATGATCATGTCTGGGGTTCATCCACCAGAGCCTCTTCTGTTCCATGTATTTCTCTACTAAATCAAGTACACCCTTGCATGGCAGGGATAGAAGGCAGGAATGACAGACTAATGTTATGAGTCAATTTCAAGGTTTTCTTTGCAGCAAATTTTCCAACATCTCATTAGCCAAAGCAAACTACATGGCTGAACCCTGGAATAGGAACTGGGCCCATCTCTATCTCCATGGGAGGGGATTGATTGCAAACTTACATGGCAAAGAGTGTAGATACAGGGAGGAAAAAAGGATTGGAGCCATCCTGCAATCTACCAGTACTAAAGCTTCTGACCCCATACTTCCAGTCCTTATGAAAGGACCAAATGAACATTGTCACATGCTTTAGTTTAGATTTTATTTGAATTGTCTAAGTATTTAACTTCAGATTTTGTGGTTCTTTTAACTTATTTTGCACACATTACTTACAGATTAAAGCCAAAAACCTTGTCAGGAAAGTAAATTTCTTTTGTCTTAGTTAACAGATGAGGAAGCCTTAGTAGAAGGGTTAAGACATTTGCTAAATTTCCTTCCCTCCAGGGAAAAACAGTTAATAGAGGGTTCAGATTGTTTAAATCCCTTAACTGAAATATTTGTTTTACAATTAAGTCATACTAAATAACAGAGATATTTACTTCAGTTGGGGAGATATTGTTCCCTCTGATTTTTACAGATGTTTTATTTTCTCATATGTTATGTATTGAAAAGAGATTTCCTTATGGGTGCATCCCCAAACTGTATTTTTCCAATTCCACAAAGAAAGTTAAATGTATTTCCATGTGAAAAAAGCATGTTTGTACATAGTTTGATCAACCAGTATTTTTCCTTCAGAATTATCATGAGTAGCTGTTAGGGAAAGTACAGGTGGCTAAGTTAATATTCACTGCCTGTTACCATAGCTGTCATATAAGAAACCACACTCCTGACATAAAAGTCCACTTTATTTTCTTTAAACATATAGTAGTTGAATTTTATGGGAACCTTTTAGCCTTCTGTGGTCCTTTATTCCCCAAAGTGGTCACTAAAGGAAAATTAATTAATATTCAAGGACAGGAATATAATATTTTTGTGACTTTCAACCCCAAGAGCAAAACCCATTAGTAGCTATAGATTTTTCTCTGTAGCAATGAGCTAGTGTATAATCAATTTGTGTTAGCCTAACAGTATATATCAAGATCAGGAGTCTTGCTGGGTCTGTGCTTCTGTTTCCCATCAGAGCTTGTACCAGGCGGAACTTTAACTCCTGAAGATGGGCCCACAAAATGGAGTTTCAAAGGCTATAAAACAACCCCGCATCTGATCTCTGTCACCTTCTTAACAATCCCTCACTATAAACATTTATGCAAACCAACAGTCCCTCTGGGTGAAACAACTTAGTCATGAAAACTTTGATACTTTAAACAAATTGTTAGTAATAAAGGGCAATATATTTGCTTAATATTTTCTTCCCTCCTTTCCTCTCTTCCTCTCCTCTGCCCTTCCTTCTCTCCTCTCCTGCTTTCTTTCTTTTTCTGTCTCAGTCTTCTTTGCTGCTCTCTCTTATTTTTCTCTTTCACGTATTGCCAAAAATTCATTTTCTTTGAAGCAAGAATTAGTTTTCCTTATAATTATTGGAAAATGTTTCATGTGATCTTAATCCAAAGAAATTAGGTTTCTAGAGTATTTAAATATGTAATTAGAAATCATAATATGCAAACCTGTAATTTCAAGCCTGAATTTTCTCTATATTTACTGATAGAAATGCTTTTCTGTTTCTTTTAAAAATTGTCCTATTATGTAGATTAATATTATATGGTCACCAATCCATGATTTCTTTTTGGTATTATGCAAGAAGACAATACAGTGTTTGCAAGTTCCTGTTTCCTTGGAACCAAGAGTCTGACTTTGTAACTGTTGCTCCCATTATCACTTAAGCCTTAGGTTCTTTAACACTCCGAAGTGAATAACAGTGATAATATCCCAACAATAGATCATGAGAATAAAATGAATCACTAAGAAGTCAATGTTTCTGTGTTTTATAAATTTTTACAAATATAGACATATGAGATGTGGAAAATAGACAGATTTTTCTTAAAATTTCTTAAGGAATTGTTATAGCAGAATTTTTTAAACCATTGTCCCCCACACTGTTGAGATAGGGTGCACCATGCATGGCTACTATCCTTTCTGAGATCAGGTCATACTAAGGTAGGATTTAAAAAAGCACTTTTTGTACAGGCCTAGTAAAGTGGCAAAACTTTTTGGCAATAGGATATTCCAAGGTTTTATTAAATAGTGTGGAAATAGTACTAGGAGAAAGATTTGTCTGTATTGTAGATACAGTTAAGTCACCTTGAGGTTAGACAGAAGAATTTTTCTCTATCTCATTCCAACAACCCACGTGTGATGGTTAGGCTATTGTGTCAACTCGGCCAGGTAATTGTGCCCAGTTGTTTGGTCCAGCAAGCACTGGGCTAACTGTAATACAAGGATATTTATGGACTTTAGTCACCATTGATTTTACTGTAGTGGTAAATCATAGATAGCTGGTTATAATTACATTAATCAGGGAGATTGCCATCAGCAATGTGTGATACTTAACCCAATCAGTTGACTCCCTTAAAAGGGGAAGTGATTCCATCATTGAGAGAGAATTTCTCAGCTTGTCTTTGTACAGCCAACATCTCCCAGAACTCATCAAGAATCTTTATGGACTTTCATCGGAGCTCTTGGTTGCAGCCTGCCTGTAGAACCTGGAGTTGTGCATCCCCACAGCTTCATGACAGACTCTGATAAATCTCTTACTATTGACAGATATTCCTTGTTAACTCTGTTTCCCTGGAGAACCCTGACTAATACAGCTTGGTACTGAGAGTGGTTCTTGAGGGACAGAGTCTTAAACACGGGGCGTTTGAGGTGGTTCTGGGAATTTTGCAATTGTCTCTCTACTCTAATTGGACTCAAGGGTACTGATGACTCCCTTTCCAATAACGAGGAGGCTGCTAACAGTCCATGGTGCAAGTTGACAATCGAGATACACAAAATATCATCACTGGATTCCCCTACTTCCTTGTTTATAAGAAGCAAGAATCTGGGTGAGAGTGTTTTCAACACCTTAACAGAGTTTTGTGGAGTCAAAGAGTATAATGATGTTGGCTGGCTCCTCCTAGATACTCTGGATACTATTACCAAAGAAAGAGATGAGTTAAAGGCTTCAAATTTGAAATTTAAGCACCAAATAGATGATGTGAAAGTTTCTATGTGTACTCTGAAATAAAATCTTGTCTCTTGTAGCCACAGGCTGGAAATATCTGAGAACCAAACTCAGACTCTCATTGTATGAGTAGCTGAGTTACAAAGGAAACTAAAATTTCAACGCTTCAGGGCTTCTGCAGTTAAAGTGAAGGCATTGATTGGAAAAGAGTGGAAGCCAAAGAATTAGGATGGAGACATATGGGATGATGATGATATTGATGGAGCCATTGGAACCCTGAATTCTGCTGAGACTTTACCAGATAAGCCTGCATGACCTGCCCTGTCCAGACTGCACCTTGTCAACCTTGTATCATCCAGCCTCCAGCCTGCCCCAGGGAGTCTGAAACAACTTCCAGTCCGGAGGTGGGTACCAGCCAAACTGAAACCTGCCCTGCCCAGCCTCCAACCTGCCCCAGGGAGTCTGAACCTCCTCCCAGCCCTGAGGCATGTACCAGCCAAACTCTAGCATGCACTGCGGAGCCTGAGGAAACTGTCTTCCAACTCCTGCCTAAAGAGATTAATCCTGTCTCACCAGAAGAAAATGCAAGGGAATGCCCTGAGGTCAGTAGCTTGCAAAGCATTTCTAATCCTTCACTTTACCCACCCCCACCACTACTCTTGTCTTTGAGACCTATTACTAGACTGAAATCACCACAAGCCCCCAAAGGTGAAATACAAAGTGTGACCAATGAGATGGTAAAGTATACTCAGAAAGAACTGCATGAGTTTTCCAATTTATAAAGACAGAAATCAGGGGTATATATGTGGGAATGGATATTAAGAGTATGGAATAATGGTGGAAGGAATATAAAGTAGGATCAGGCTGAGTTTATTGATATGGGTCCATTAAGCAGAAATTCTGGATTCAACACTGTAGCTCAAGGGGTAAGAAAGGGCTCTAATAGTTTGTTTGGGTGGCTGATTGAAACATAGGCCAAAAGATGGCCTATCATGTCTGAGGTTGAGGTGCCCAATTTGCCCTAGTACACAGTAGAAGAGGGAATTCAAAGGCTTAGGGAAATTGGAATGATAGAATGAATTTACCATTTGAGAGTTGCTCACCCACCCCAGCAATGTCCAGAGGACACACCTTTAATCAGGACTTTGAGGAATAAATTTGTAAGACTAACTCCATCTTCTCTGAAGAGCTCTGTGGTTGCTCTTCTCTGTAGTCCAGATATTACTGTAGGAAGGGCTGTGATGGAATTAGCATCCTTAAGCATTATGGGGATAATTGGACGACGGTCTGGTAAAACAAGACTTTGGCACTTAATCGCCAAAATAAAGGTGGGCGTGGCTACTGCAATGAAAGGCATATTCAAAAAAGCACTCAAAATAGTCTGAATTGTGTAGAGTTATGGCATTGGCTAATATATCACGGGGTACCCAGCAGTGAAATAGACAGGCAGTCTACTAAATTTCTTCTGGATCTGTATAAAGAGAAGAATTCTAGGTCAAGTGAATGAAACTCTAACTCAAATTACAGACACAGAGAATGACGGCCCCTTAATCAATTCCCAGATTTGAGACAGATTACAAACCCAGAGTCCCTGGAATGAGGAGGAGCACAGGTCTCCTTGGGGAAAGACCCTATTAAACTGTTCAAAATTTATACTGCTAATCTTCCTTCCACTTTTCTCGAAGGAGATCTATGGCCTTTTACCAGAGTAACTGTGCATTGGGGAAAAGGAAATGATCAGACATTTCAGGGATTATTAGACACTGGCTCAGAAGTGACATTAATTCCAGGAGACCCAAAACATCACTGTGGTCTACGAGTCAGAGTATGGGCTTATAGAGATCAGGTGATTAATGGAGTTTTAGCTCAGGTCCATCTCACAGTTAGTCCAGTGGGTCCCCAGACCCATTCCATGGTTATTTCCCTGGTTCCAGAATGCATAATTGGAATAGACATACTCAGTAACTGGCAGAATCCCCACACTGGATCCATGACTTGTGGAGGGAGGGCCATTATGGTTGGAAAAACCAAGTGGAAGCCACTAGAACTGCCCCTACCTAGCAAAACAGTCAAACAAAAGCAATACCAGATTCCTGGAGGGATTGCAGAAATTAATGCCACCATCAAGGATTTGAAGGATGCAGGGTTGGTGATTCCCACCACATCCTAATTCAACTCTCCTATTTGGGCTGTGCAGAAGACAGATGGATCTTGGAGGATGACAGTAGATTATTGTAAACTTAACCAGGTGGTGACTCCAATTGCAGGTGCTGTCCCAGATGTGGTATCATTGCTTGAGCAAATCAGCATGTCCCATGGTACATGGTATGCAGCTGTTGATTTGGCAAATGCTTTTTTTCTCAATTGCTATTAGTAAGGACCACCAGAAACAGTTTATCTTCAGCTGGCAAAGCCAGCAGTATACCTTCATTGACCTGCCTCAGGGGTATATCAACTCTCCAGCCCTATGTCATAAAATTGTCTGCAGGGATCTTGATTGTCTCTCCCTCCCACAAGACATCACACTGGTCCATTAAATTGATGATATCGTGTTGATAGTACCTAGTGAGCAAGAAGTATCAAAGACTCTAGAATTAATAGTAAGGCATTTGTGTGAGAGAGGATGGGAGATAAATCCAACTAAAATACAAGGTCCTTCCACCTTAGTGAAATTTTAAGGTGCCAGTGATGTGGGGCATGTCGGGATAGCCCTTCTAAAGTGAAGGATTAGCTGTTGCATCTGGCTCCTCCTATGACCAAAAAAGAGGCACAAAGCTTAGTTTGTCTCTTTGGATTTTGGAGACAATACATTCCTCATTTGGGTGTGCTACTCCGGCCCATTTACTAGGTGACCAGAAAAGCTGCCAGTTTTTATTGAGGTCTGGAACAAGAGGAAGTTCTGCATCAGGTCCAGGCTGTTATGTAAGCTGCCCTACCACTTGGGCCATATGATCCAGCAGATCCAATGGTGCTGGAAGTTTCAGTGGCAAATAGAGATACTTTCTGGAGACTCTGGCAGGCCCCTATAGGAGAATCACAATTCAGACCCTTAGGATTTTGGAGCAAAGCCCTGCCATCCTCTGCAGATAACTACTTCTCTTTTGAGAAATAGCTTTTTGCCTGCTACTGGGCCTTAGTAGAGACTAAACACTTAACCATAAGCCATCAAGTTACCATGAGACCTGAGTTGCCTATAATGAGCTGGGTATTGTCTGACCCACCAAACCATAAAGTTGGGCATGCACAGCAGCACTCTATAATAAAGTGCTAGTGGTATATACGAGATAGGGCTTGAATGGGTCTTGAAGGCACATGTAAGTTACATGAGGATGCAGCCCAAATGCCCGTTGTCAACCACCCCTGCCATGTTACCATCTCTTTCCCAGCCCACAGCTTTGGCCTCTTGGGGAGTCCCTTACAATCAGTTGATTGCAGAAGAAAAAACTTGGTCCTGGTTCACAGCTGGTTCTGTGCAATATGCAGACACCACCTGAAAGTGGACAGCTGTAGCACTGCAGCCCCTTTCTGAGACATTCCTGAAGGACAGTGGTGAGGGCAAATCCTCCCAGTGGGCAGAACTTCAAGCAGTGCACCTGGTTGTTGATTTTGCTTGGAAGAAGAAATGGCCAGAGGTGCATTTGTACACTGATTTATGGGTTGTTGCCAATGGTTTGGCTGGATTGTCAGGGACTTGGAAGAAACATGAATGGAAAATTGATGACAAAGAGGTTTGGGGAAAAGGTATGTGGATTGACCTTTCTGAGTGGGCAAAAAACATGAAAATGTTTGTGTCCCATGTGAATCTCAGCAGAGGGTAACTTTAGCGGGGAAGATTTTAACAATCAAGTGGATAAGATGACCTGCTCTGTGGCTAATTCTCAGCCTCTTTCCCCAGTCACTCCTGTCATTGTCCAGTGGACTCCTGAGCAAAGTGGCCATGGAGGTAGGGATGGAGATTATGCATGGGCTCAGCAACGTGGACTTCCCCTTACCAAGGCCGACTTAGCTACAGCCACTGCTGAGTGCCCAATCTCCCGGCAGCAGAGACCCACGCTCAGCCCCCAATATGGCACCATTTCTTGAGGTGACCAGTCTGCTACCTGGTGGCAGGATGACTACATTGGACCATTTCCACCATGGAAGGGACATTGATTTGTTTTAACTGGAATAGACACGTACTCTGGATATGGGTTTGCATTTCCTGCACACATGCTTTTTCCAAAACTACCATCCATGGACTTACCGAATGTCTTATCTACCACCATCGCATTCCACACAGCATTGCTTTCAATCAAGGAACCCATTTCACAGCAAATCATGTGCAGGAATGGGCACATGCCCATGGAATTCCCTCATCTTGTCATGTTTCCATTCGCCCTGAAGAAGCTGGATTGATAGAATGGTGTAATGGCCTTTTGAAGACTTAATTACAGCACCAACTAGGTGGCAATACCTTGCAGGGCTGGGGCAATGTTCTCCAGGAGGCTGTGTATACTTTAAATCAGCATCCACTCTATGGTGTTCTTTTTCCCATAACAAGGATCCATGGGTCCAGGATCAAGGGATGGAAATGGGAGTGGCACCACTCACTGTTACCCCTAGTAACCCACTAGGAAAATTTTTGCTACCTGTCCCTGCAACCTCAACCTCTACTGGTCTACAGGTTTTAGTCCCAAAAGGAGTGCTGTCACCAGGGAACACAGCAGTGATTCCATTGAACTGGAAGTTATATCTGCCACCTGGCCACTTTGGGCTCCTCTTACCTCTAAATCAACAGGCAAAGAAGGGAATTACTGTACTGGCTGGGGTGATTGATCCTATCAAGGGTAAATAAGACTGCATCTACATAATGGGGGTAAAGAAGAGTTTGCCTGGAATACAGGAGATCCTCTAGGGTATCTCCTAGTATTGCTGATATAGCCTGTGCATTAAATCAAAATTACTTCCAAGAGTACCTAGTCTCCAAGATGGCCAAATAAGTAATATAGGCCCTACAGTCTTTGAATGTTCAGAAGGGATGTGAGACTGAGTGTGTATTCAGGGCTGCCTCCAGACGATGTGGAAGATATGCTAATCCAAACTGGCTTGGATGTAGAGAATATGTAACTCACCTGGAGGAAATAACCTATCTGATACTAAGATCTGAAGAACCTAACCAAAGGTCTGTTTACCATCACTGTTAGTCTTCCTAATCCTATATCCTCTGTATAAAAGGGTCTGGAAAAGGCTGTTCGGGGCTCGGTTTTTATTAGGACAAGAGTCCGCCGAGCCCGGCCGGTCGAAATAAACCAACTTCCTTCTCGGTATTCTCGTGTCCTGGCCTTCGATACCGCGCATACCCGAATTTCTCCACTACATTGCCATGCCCTATGATTAAAGTCAATGGAAAGTTGCAACAATCCAATCCAAGCAGGACTAACAATGGCCCAGAATCTTCAGCAATGAAAATTTGGGTCACTCCACCAGGCAAAGAACCATGGCCAGCTGAAGTGCTTGCTGAGGGTAATGGAAACATGGAATGGGTAGTGGAAGAAGGTGTGATAAATATGAAATTCAACCATGTGACCAGTTACAGAAATGAGGACTATAATGGTCATGAGTCTTTTTTCCTTGTTTCATTATGATGATGATTGTATATGTACACAAAACGAATTTCTTTGTCTTCTTCCCCAAACTTTCCCCTTATCATATAACAAGTTATATCCATTTTATGTCATAATATTTGAGGATGTCAAGTTTGAGAGTGAATATTACCCAAGAACTTGCACCCTATTCTGTATGGAATTAATGTACTTCCGGTTGTATGTAGGAGAGTTGAACATTGTTAGGCAGAAATATATATATATATATATATATATATATATATATATATATATATATATATGCATGTCTGTTATTGTTTTTACTTAGAGACTAAGTATAGTTTAAGGTAATATGTATGGTTGTTGAGTTGACAAGGGGTGAAGTGTGATGGTTAGGCGATTGTGTCAACTCAGCCAGGTAATTGTGCCCAGTTGTTTGGTCAAGCAAGCACTGGACTAACTATAATACAATGATATTTATGGACTTTAGTCACCATTCACTTTACTGTAGTGGTAAATCATGGGTAGCTGGTTATAATTACATCAATCAGGGAGATTATCATCAGCAATGTGTCACGCTTAACCCAATTGGATGAATCCCTTAAAAGGGGAAGTGATTCCAGCATTGAGAGAGAATTTCCCAGCTTGTCTTTGTACAGCCAACATCTCCTAGAACTCATCAAGAATCTTCATTGGACTTTCATCGGAGCTCCTGGTTGCAGCCTGCCTGTAGAACCTGGAGTTGTGCATCCCCACATTGTGCATCCCCACAGCTGCATGAGAGACTCTGATAAATCTCTTACTATCAACAGATATCCCTTGTTGATTCTGTTTCCTAGAGAACCCTGACCATCAAATGTCCATCAAATGGTGTCCATCAAATGGTGAATGTGTCCATCAAATGGTGAATGTGTCCATCAAATGGTGAATGTATAAATGTGTAAGTAAAATGTGGTATATATATATGAAATGGAACATCATTCAAACATAAAGAGGAATGAAATCCTGATGCATAGAACCACATAGATGAACCTTGAAGATATCATGTTGAGTGAAATAAACCTGGCATGAAAGGACAAATATTAAGATTTAATTAATATGAAATAATTAGAATAAGCAAACTCATAGAGTCAGAATGTAGAATATAGATCAGCAGGAGATGGGGTAGGGATAGGCAATGGGAAGTTAAGACTTAAAATGTATAGGGCTCCTATTTAGAATAACAAAAAAGGTTTGGTAATGGATGGTGGTGATGTTAACACAACATTTTAAATGTAATTAACAGCATTGAACCATATATTTATAAGGCAATCAAAGGGGGAAATGTTAGATTATATATATGGTAACAGAAAAATTATTTTTAAAAACCCATGGAATGGGAAGCAGCTGTTGCTCAATCAGTTGGGCTCCCGTCTACCATGGAGGAGGCCCTGGGTTCACGTCCTGGGGCATGCTTGTGAATGCAGGCTCACCCACAAGTTGCAGAGTGCCGCCTGGCCTGCAAAGCACCGTGGAATGCCACCCAGTGGAATGCCACCCGGCCTGCAAAGCACTGTGGAGTGCTGCCTGGCCTGCAAGCACTGCGGAGATCCAACTCAGCAAGGTGATGCAACAAAAAAAAAAGGGAGACAAGTGAAAAAAAACAACACAGAAGTACATGCAGCAAATGGACACAGAAAACAGACAAAAAGCAAGCCACAAGGGGTGGGGAGGGGAATAAATAAAAAATAAATACAGACACACAGAACAACACACAGTGAATGGACACAGAAAGCAGACAGCAAGCAAGTCAAAGGGGAGCGGGAATAAATAAAAATTAAAAAAAAAAAAAGCTCATGGAACTGTACTACACAGTGAACCCTAAGATAAGCCATGGACTTTTATAAAATGTGCTATCATCAATTGCAGCAAATGTTCCACACCAATTCAATGTGTTAATAATAGGGTGGTATATGGGAATCCTGTATTTTTGTATTATTGCTCTGCAACTCCCAATTTCGCTAATAAATAAAAAAATAAGGTAAAAAATGATCCAAAGGGTTTGAAAGTGAAATAATGGGTAAATATGACAGGTAAATGTAAATATAAAGAAAGAATGGGTTATGATTTGGATAGACAGACCAGATTGAATTTAAGGCAAAAAATATTTTTTAAAACAAGGAGGACATTATATCATAATAAAGTGCAATCCACAATAAATATCTAAATGTAATGAATATTTAAGCACCAAATAACCAATTATCAATATTTATTAAGCAAAAATACAAGAAGCTACAAGAAGAAATAGGCAGATATATATTATATATATTAATATAGTAGTTTTTGATTCATCTTTCCTGATTATAATGGATTAAATGAACAAAAATGAGTAAGAGATTAGAAAAAAAATAATGGATATGTGAGATATATGTACGTGTGTGTGTGCATATTTAAAGCTGTCAACCTGGAAAAGAATAATAAAATTTTTGTGCATATCCATAGAACATTCTTTCTCTCTTTTTCTTTTTCACACAAAAATGACCCTAGATTAAGCCACAGGAAAAAAATGAATACAATCAAAAGAGGAAAAAAGGAAAAACTAGTATTTTTTTATCTTATTCAATAAAACAGAAATATAAAGCACAAAATGAAGATATGAACAAAAATGACATAGAATGCAATGTTAAAAATAAACCAAATATATGTGAAAATCTAATAGAGTAAAATAGCATTTCAGAAATGTGGGGCAAATATGAATTAATAATTACTTTTGGAACAATTGGTTAACAATCTAGAGAATAAATAAAATTGGATCCTATAGCATAGACTACCACCTTTCACATTTTCTATAGTCTATGCTATAGGATCCAAGTTTATTTATTTTTCTTTTCTTCCTTTTTCACATTCATTTTTCTTTTCTTCCTTTTTTACAGAACCCCTGATTTTTGGTAGAGTCCATGGTTAAATTTCTCCGACTCCCTACAGTTCACTGTGACCATGTGATATAAATCCTAGCCAATAGGCTGTTTTCAGAATCGTTGTAAGTGGCTTCTAGGAAGTGTCCTTAAAGAAATATTGTACGCCTTTCTTCTTCTCTTCTTTCCTTCTGGCTGGAATCTTCAGCAGCTATCTTGAGCTGTAAAGTGATCTTGGAAAAGGAAGCATCTCATGATAGAACAGTGAGATAGAAAGAGAAAGAAACTCCCATATCATGGAATACTATACGAGTTCTGGACCTACAACCTCCACGAGAAAACCAGATATAATTCAGTTTGTCTAAGCCATAAAAAAAAAAAAAAAAAAGCATTAAGAAAACTAAGATAAAGGCAGGAGAAAGAGGAAATAGAAAGGAGTCCTTTATGATTAACACAAATCGATACAGTAAGGATTGATTTGCCACTAGAGGGAAAAACGAATGCATTATTTGTCCTACACTTTGAGATTATTAATCTCTGTTTAATAATAGTACAATAAGAAGGAAATAAACTCTTTTTTTCCTCTGTGCACATACAGAGGAATAGCCAAGAGGACTCAATATTTGCACTAGAATCATAAATATAGAAGTGCCCAATCCTTTCTATATTTTCAGCAGTAATTTCAGTGAGACACACAATGTGTAGTTTAGACAGTCAATTTGTTAATATATGGCAAAGCAATGCTATCTTATGTTAATGAAGATGTTGTTTACCACCTGATTATAATGTTTTTTAATCGGGAAATCATGTATTTACATTTATTGAATGTCTACCAGGTACCAGGAAATGAATTAGGGAAAGAAATTGCAGGTGACATTATACAGTGACTTTGATTTAAGAAACAGTGGAAAACAATCCATACACACTAATTCAGTAAAACAAATCGATATATACTCTAATAAGGAACTTTCCCACTCTTTTACCAGAACTACTGCAGAATATACACAAAAACATATACACACACACACCATGACAATTTGAATTTTGTGAATCCCAGAAAAAGATTGTGTTCTTAAACTAATCTATTCCTGTGGGTGTGGTACCCTCTGATTGCATTAGATGCACTTTAGATCAATTGATTAGATTGCTTTTGATTGGACTATATCAGTGAGGCATGACACAGGTTGAGTCTCTGCCCTCTTGTTATGTCTGAGATAAATGGAAACACACACAGGAAACAGGAGCCACATTTTTGATCCTGCAATATGAGAAAGGATTTGGGGTTCATTAGAAGTCAAAGCTTAAGCAAGAAGCACATAAGAGGCTGGCCCACGGAGTAACTCAAGGTGGAAGAAAAAAGACTTATGCCTTGTTGCCTATAACTGAGCTCTGGGACATAGTAGCTTCTAGACGGGAAGGCAGAGACCTCAGCAGAGATCAGTGGGTATCTTCTCCATGTGACAGGACCTCAGAATCACCAGTATCTGACTTTAGTGAGAAAGCATGTTAGCTATTGGCTTGATTTAGACATTTCACAGCTTCAGAACTGTAAGTTGTTACCCCAAATAAATTTCTTGTTATAAAAGTTAACCCATTTCTCGTACTTTACTTCAGCAGCCCCATGACAAACTAAGACATAAGGGGTATTTATTCACAATATGTTTCCATACTAGCGTTCTTTCTATTTTAAATTCTTAACAATTCCAATGTTCCCAACAATATGACATATACATATTAAGTCTGTGATTATCATTATGGCAATCATTGCATATCCCACTTTCTTAAACTCAGAGCAGTAAAAAACAAATCCTCTTTCCATGAAAGACTGTCACCATAAAATTTCTGGCCATTACATTTTTTTCATCCTTTCCAATTGCCAAGAATCTCACTGAATGCTTGCTCTTTTCATATTTTACTTTAATAAGTTTTTAAACTAGAAGTATATACACACACAAATCACCAAAAATATCTTCAGGTATTTCTTAAGTGGAAAACAAAGGAGGATGGAGGGAGAAGGGATGCTAGTTCTCCAGATTTTCTAGTCTCCATTCCAACTTTTGACAGTAAATACAGTACACAAAACAAAAGTTTTCACTGGCATAGAGTGTGAGTTGTAGAATTTCTTTTTTATTCATGCTGCATGAGCACTAGAAAATGATAAATACATCTTGCTTAGTACCAGGACAACCATCAGACCTTTAAAGATACATATTTTTCATTTTAATTACTTATTGAAACCTAGCCAACATACATATGAAAATGTGGACTTCACTCTTCCTTTTATCTTTTGTGCTGAAAATCTTGTTTCTTTTATATTTTTGGTCAGTAGTTTATATATTTCAGAAGGCAGATGCTTCAAAATTATTGAAGGTTGAATTTTAATAATAGAGGATCATTATTCATTATCTTGCTGGGAATCTGAGATCCTCATTGAATGCTTGGCTTGCTCAATGGCTCCATTTAAATTATTGGAAGAACATATTATACCATGGTGACTGGGTATGTGTGTGTATATATATGTATATATATATATTTCTGCAAATGGAATATGAAGAGCATTAGAAAGAATAAGAGAAAATCAAAACTGCAGATTTATTTTTATTAAAGAACTAGATATCTGTCCTTTGTTATTTTTTTTCCACCAAGCTTATGCACTAAAGGTCAAGAAGAATTGCACTTTCTTGAGGAAGTGACTTAGAGAGAAATCAATGTGCTGTGTACAATAAGGTATAAACTTCTTTTTACACAATTTCATTTCCCTGACATCACTGAATCATATATCCATTTTCCCATTTAGCTTCCATAGGAATACAGATCACTTAGTACCCAGTAACTTCAGATAATCCATAGGTAAATACAGATACATAGGGAGGTCAAGGAAGCTGTTTTTATATTTAAATTAGAGTAACTGGGTGGTTAATTCCCTTGCTAACCTACCACTGTGAAAACAGTATCAGAGAAGAGATAATGGAAGGGGTTATTCCTCTAACAAGAACAATATGTCTCAAGATAATAATTATATTAATGTAAACATTTATTTTTGCCCTTTATTCAACACACTTTAATGAAACAATGGCTCCATGGAGGACACTGAAAAATGCTATAAAGAAATATAAAAGTGAAAAAATATTCTGCCTTGGGATTTAATAGTATAGAAATGCAGAAAAATAACTAGCAATAGGGTTTAAAATTAAGTATCCAGTCATGCTATCCAGTGGGAAGAATGTAGAGAGGGATAATCAGATTCAAGTGATTCTTAGACGTCTAGTTAGGCAGCACTAAGGAGGTCTGAAAAACAGTAATAGGGTTATGGCCAGAGTTATAGGAACCAGGAAAATATGTATGGCCTTTGACTGGAATGGAGAAAAGCAGAGAGAATGACAAAGAAATAGACCAATTACCAGAAGTGGAATTCTATATTTAGAAAAATTAAAACAGGTGATATGGGAAACCAAATGTTTGAAATGTTTGAAATGAGGCCAGAGCCCATTCATTAGAAATACAGCATTTTTTTTTCTTTTGGTGTCAGAAAAGTAACCTGACATTTAGTCAAAAATGCTATTGATTTGAAAGATCATAGCTATTATCCCTTTCAGTTCCAATTTGGCCTTAGAATTTGAATACTCGGCCGAAGTTTCAGGTGGATATTAAGGAGTATAAGTACTGAAAAAGGTAGGAAATGCACACTCATGTAACAGCATAGCTTTTACAGAAATTGTACTCAGACTCAAGAAGATGGATTTCTACAGCTTTCTATCATGAGTCTTTTTCAGTGGTTATCAGTTATCGTTATCTTTAAACGCTTACTGGGCAGATTGATTGCATTGAGGATGGTAATTCTCATGCCTCTCTTGTGGATGGGGCCTTCTGCCCCACCCCTTGACTCTGGCAAAAGCCATGTGATTTAGTTTGATCAATGGGATATTACCAAACATGATGCAAGTGGAGCTATCTATTGCTCACAAGAAACTGCCCCCAGACTTATACTTGATTTTATCCCATCTCTATGGGTTTACAATTTGGATAGGCTGTCAGAGTTTTGTGTATGTGTATGTACATGCATGCATGTGTAATAGGTGTGCTAAGGGATGTATAGTGCTTGGGGATGCATAGGATGGTCAATAAATATTCATTAAATGGATAGATGAATAAATGACTTGTAAATGAATATGAGCAGAGACATCCCCAAAATTTTGTAGAATAATCTATGACACTGGGATATCATGAAAACCCTGACTCTGGAAAATTATCGATATATTTCTTGTTTTAAAAAGTGGGATTCTTCTGTGAATTAACTATAGTTTTGAACTAAGACTATAGCGGATTCCTCTGGGAAAGCCAGAAAGGCAGTGTCTTTTATGAGGTTGCTTCAATTTAGAGCCAATCTATTCAAAGTCATCAAAGATCTACTGTAAACAATCAGAAAAAAATGAATCAAAAAGCAATCTGCTTATTTTGATCACTTTTATGATTAATGCATAAATCTCTGTCCTGTTGAGCTGCAGCAGTTACTACTATGTTTTAGAGTAAGATTATTTTTGGGGGGTGGGGTCTGGAAACTTCACAAGGCAACTAGAATTTTTAATGTAAGTAGAATATATTGAATATCCTCTTCTGTGAGAGATTGTTTCCAAATGTACATTAAGGGGCAGAATTTGCTTTTGGTGAATTGAATTCTAGCTAGCATGTTTGCACACAGAATTTATCTAGAAGGCAATCTTCAAGTCATGTTTTAATGCTTTATATGCTTAGGGCATTTTTTTTTCAATTTTTAATATTTTTCCATACTTATTTTACAAAATAAGAAACAAAAACAAAAAACTTTGTAAGCCCCCAAAATTGTTTTAGATAGAAAATAATTGAAAGGTCTCATTTTGAAGCCCTGTGGTTGTTCCGATCCTGTTGTTAAAATGGCTGGTGTTTGCTCACAATGCTGTAATTTTTGTGAAGAAGGAAAGGAAAACTGAGAAAGAGAAAAATAAAGAGAAGGGGAAACATCTTCTCCCTTCCCCTACAGCATATTTAATGACCCATATCTGAATGGTACTTCAAGTGTTGCTTCCTTTTCTGAACAGGATGCAACTATTAGCCTTGTGATCTGCTACAGTGGTAAATCTTTGGACAGGAGAAGAGAAGTAGATTACTGGCCTGAGGCAGTAAAGGGTGAATGGGCCTTAGTGACTAAAATCCAGGCATTGCTGATGCCAAGGTCCACTCTCTGATGACAGGAGTTTAATCTCATCTGTGAGGATGACAAATAGAACAGTGGATCGGCAGTTATTGATGGCGCAGGCATGTATCCAGATTCTCAGAGCAGCATGGCATTCATTGCTGGCAAGTCCCATGTAATAGAGTGGTGTTATTATCATTATTACTAATAAGTTACGTAAATAGAAAAGCATGTTTTCAAATAGTCCAGCTGAACCAGAATAGTATTCTCAAAAATAAAATAGCAGGTTTGCTATTTCTGGTTGATAGAATTGAGGGAAAGAAGTGGGGGAAGGTGGCTCTTACTCTAATAACATTACTAACTAGTCAATGTTTGACCTTGCACAAGTCGCCCAATCTCTCTAAATCTTACATTTTCCAATCTAACCTGTTTACCCTAACAATATTGCAAAAAGGGATAAATGAGATAGAATTTGTATGTACAGATCTCTGTGGAAAGCAGCATATAGAATAAGGCTTTATTTTTGTCTTACTACTCTTGCAATAATAGTTTGATTTTTGAAATAAGGAATAAACTCTATTCCTTATGAGGTCCTGATAAATAAAATTTAGTTGACCCAACTTGGAGAAGTTGGTGTTAAGTCCCATATCAGCAAAACTAAAATCTACTTAAGTTTCTATTCCTTGTAAGTGCCCCGCAGGCCCAGAAAACAGAATTTAAATCAACCAATCACGTACCAGTAACTCCTTATTCTTATGCCAGCTAACTTCCTCATTGCTAAGCAACTGCCTGCACTAACCATATTAGGAAGTATAGTCTGTATTAACCAATGAAGATTTCCTCCCAATATACTCTCCTTTTCTGTCTATAAAGCCTGTTGCTTTCTTTCTTCAGCGGAATTCCTCTCTAATTTGTGATGATTGGATTCTTCCCAATTCACGAATTGATTCAATAAAACTCTTTGAGATCTAACCAAATTATGCTCAAGTTTTTATTTTAACAGTCCTATATAAAAGCATATAAAAAAGTACTTTTAGTTTCTGTTCTTCAAATCCTTTACATTACTTTGTGCTTTTAATAGAAGTAGTAATATTACCTTCATCATGCATCATCGTTCCTTATATTGGCTTCTCAGTATTAGAAGTTTTGTTTCAAAATTTAAAATCATTCCCTGAAATTATTAAACAGAAACTGAGTATCTGCTTTGTGGACTGGACTACTCTAAGAAGGGTACCTCATTCCAATTACTGATTGTACAGTTGTTTGTTATAACAAACTGCTAATTGACACAGTGCAGAGATATTTTCACATGCAGTAATAGTATTTTTTATAATAATTCTACAAGGCCAGAATATAGACTACCATTTAACAGATAAAATGACCGTGAGTTTACAGAATTTAAGTGACTTGTCCAATACCACATAGGAGCTAGATTTGGAGTGAGTTACTGTGCCAGATTATATCCAAAAATAACCCAAGTCTACAAGGAGCATAGACTCTAGCAGGAGAGAAAAATGCAAATGTTCCTATTTTAGAGAGAGAGTGATAAGCACCACACAAGCACCAAAAAGGGACACCAAAAAAAGAGAAGAAATTTTGGAGAAAATACATACTACCTCTATTTATAGGGTTCATGAAGAAGCTATAATAATTGAGAAGTATCTTTATTGAAAGGGGCTTGGCATATAAAAATGCAGAATAATGGGAAATCAATTTTGACTAGCAGAATCCTAATGATAAATTTGTGGAAAATGGAAATAAAAGGTAATATCTGGGAAGTCCTGAATGTACATTTCTGTTTTGGCTCTTCAAGCACATGACCTTGACGCTGACTATCCCGGTGCATTCATACGCCTGGAGTGATATTGAGACTTGTCATCCATGGAATGGAAAGAGTAGGACTGAAGTAAGCTTAAACTCTAAGGTGCATGAAAGCATTTGCAGGAAAGTCGCTGTTTTTGAAAACAAAAGGAATTTTCAAATTCATTCCAGTGAACACTCCAAAGACTAAGTTAGAAGAACTTAAAACACTGAGTTTTTCTCATAAGGTACAGTAGGTGCTTTTTTCTCCTAGTGCAGCTAAGACTTACTTCCCTAGAGGAAGGCATATTTAAGGAAAGGAAGAAAAAAGAAAATTCCCCTCTTTGCTGGCTCAGGCGATGCATGAAGAAGAGAAGGCAGAGGTGCTTTATGTAAGTCAAGTAGCACTAGATGTAGGCAGGTACCTTTTGCCTAGGGTCCCCTTGGGATCTCCAGGAGGGACATCCCTTCTGTAGACTACCCTGTATTAACTTACTGCATAGCCAACTGTACTGCCCTGGAATCTCAAATGCTGCAGACCAGATACAATGTGACCAGGAGTCTTAGAGGTAAGTTTCCAGAAGCAGTAACATAGCAGGGGCACAGTAGTTCTTCTGCAAGTTTGCTCAACAGAGGGCTGAATCCAAATAAGAGATGCAACAAGACCTCAGAGGGGTTGGTCTTTAGGGTGTCTGGGGTGACGTTTAGTAAGTCAGAATACAACACCAAACTCTTTACTGGTCCAAAGTCAGATTATGAGCTGTATCAGTAGTGGATGCCACAGATGAACTAGGAACGTGATCTATGAACAAGCCTGTGATCCCAAATCAAATCTCTAACAGGAGGTTGCTCAAGCCACAACTTCTCTTCCATGCAAACATGTCTGAGAAGAGACATGGAAGACTGAGGCATCTCAGAGACCACGCACTTTTTCCTAAGCATCTAAAGGAAGGAGGAAATAGTTAATCATTCCATTTTCTATGATGTTCAGGTGAAAAACTATATCATTGGTAGACAAAAATAAAGGAATTGCATTTTCACTGTGTATGTGATTTTTGCGAGTTACATTTGCTATCTTACTACACTAAAATGTAGATGTTACTTTTATTTTCAGATAAAGAAAAAAGGTTCAGAGTATCTCAATAATTTGACCAAGGTAACAGAAAAGGTAGAGGATGAGGTGTGACTTGAGCTGGATAGTCTCACGCACTGTCAGGCTTTTCCGGTAATACCATGCTGTAATAAAGACCACTAAGTAATCTTGATTGGATGGATAAGAATTAAGGGCTGGGTGAAAATTAAGGGCACGAGATACAGGATTTATGAATCTATTATACCATTGCCCACACTCTATATATTAAGAAAACAACATTAAACTATGAATTTAGTATAATAATGTCCAACTTAGCACTTAAACTTCCCATGATAAGTATGTGGATGCTTAAAACATCAAATATCAAAACATCCTCCCAATGCCCCTCATTTTCTGGTACTAGAAGCATTTGTCATAATACTAAATATGTCAAGATTGTTGATATACAGGGATGTCTGTTCCTGTACAGGAATAGGATCAATGTGCAGCTAGGGTAAAATTTCAAAATAATCAACAGGAGTTATCAAGGTCAGTTCTTATTTAATTAGAAATATTTTTTTAAGGACTTTAGAAGGTCAGGCCTAAAATCTCAAAATTTTGCTTATTGGTGTCGTTAAAAAAAGGAATTAAAATAAGGGGATATTTTGAGGTGTTGTCTCCATCTGTGACATTTGGGAAAACTTTCAAAAATGGGAGTAATTTTTTCAGAATTAGAAAAATACTGACTGAAGATGGAAAAATGAATTTATTACATTCTAAAATAGCATTAGTTGTCTATAAATAGAGCTAAGTTTTTGATTTTCAACACTGCTTCACCATCTACATGTTCTTCACTCTCAGTTTACTTATACAGAATTTGATTTGAAATTCTGTCAATATGTCTTTTCAATTTATAGAGGCACTAAGTTATAAGGTGTGATAACTCTAATACTACTGCATAGAAAAAGAAATGAAAATATTCAAGTTCTGAGGAGTTGAATTTTTTACTTATTTTTAATTTTTTGGAGTGTACGAATAGAGTGTTGGATTAAAGGAGGTGATAAACTACAGGAAAGGGGAGTCCATAATGCCAAAAAAGGGCAGAAAAAGAAAAGAGAATATCCCAGAAAATCTGGACCCTGATTGAGAAATACAAGGCCTAGTATGCCAATGGTGATGGCCAACATCTTAATGAATTTATTTAAAGACAATCTACTGGGCTTTTATGCTTTCTTTCTGACCATATCTGTAATATTATTGTAGAAGTCAAAAAGGAAAAAATATTCAGAGTAGATGTTTGACACCAAAAAAAAAAACCTGTAATTGTCATTATTGTGGATTGATTGTATACATAACATTAATACTTTGGGGTCTAGACCAGTGAATGAAAAATAGCAAGGTTACATGAATATTTATTTAATGACATTATTTCATAAGAGTTATTATATTTGAAATGGTGGGTAGAAAATGGCAAGGTAGCATTAAGAAGCAGATGTTGAGTCAGTTGGACTCACTTTTTAATTAAGTGGAGATTCAAATTCACATCTCAATAAATTTACAAATTACAACATCTTGGTCCTTACGGGCCTCTCAAGTATAATTGAAATTATGAAGATTAGGTTCTGACATAAACCATCATTAAAATATACTCTAAAAAGATGTGTTGATAAGGCAGAGAAGTTTTTAAATTTTTGTTTAATTTTGTTTTTAAGGTATGTGTCTTGAAATCCCAGAGATCTGAGCTTGAATTCCAGCTCCACTACTTTCTAGTTAGATGATTTAGTTATATTACTTAACTCCTTTAAATTTGTTAATTATCTTATATAAAGGAAAAACAAAAATACATGCTTTGCAAAGACGTTTTTAGAATTAAATGAAATAATGCATGTACATAGTCAGAACTTAATCCATTTTTTTCATTTTTTATTATCTTTTCTTTAAAAGATACATAGATCACACAAAATGTTACATTAAAAAATATAAGAGGTTCCCATATACCTCACTCCTCACACCCCCACTCTTCCCACATCAACAACCTCCCTCACCTCCCTCATTAGTGTGGCATATTCATAGCATTTGAAGAGTACATTTTGGAGCATTGCCACACAGCATGGATTATAGTCCATGTTGTAGTTTTGGTCTTTCCCAGTCCATTTAGTGGGTGACAGCAAGACATTGTGTCATTGGTGTGGAGACAGAGGCCATGGGAGTTGCTGAAAGCAAAGAGAAGGAAAAAGAGGTGGGATATTAGGACATTTTTGGGACTTGGAGTTGTCCTCAATACAATTTTAATATCACGTGCTAGTCAAATTTACTATATCATAAAGCTGACAATATTTGCATTTTTGTACATGCATAAACCCAAGTAAACTACTACCTAGATAAAAGTAGGGGGATATTTCTAACTCTCAGTAAGTTCCTTTAGGCCCCTTCTTTGATACCTATCAAAAAATAACTTCTATTCTTACATGTATCATCCTGATTAGTTTTGTCTTCTTTGAACTTCATCTGAATGAAATCATATAATATGTATGCTTGTTTCTGGCTTCTGTACCTCAGTATTATGTGAGTGAGATGTATCCATGTTCTTGTCTCTAAGAATAGTTCATTGTTTTCATTGCTGCTAACCATTCATTCATTCATTATTAGGCATTTGGGTTGTTTCCAGTTTAGGGGGTTTTGTGAGTAATTCTGCCATGAATATTCTTAACATTCTGGTACATGTCTTTTGATGATGGTCAAAAGCATTCATTTCACACAGACACACAGTGCAGAGTCATAGGATGCATGTGTGTGCATTGTTTTAATAGATACTGTCAGTCTTCCAAAGTGTAGGTATCGTTTTGCAATCCCATCAGCAATACATGAGAATTCCAGTTCTTCCACATCTTGTGGAAAAAATTGTATGTGTATACTCTTAACCATTCTGTTGAGAATGGAGTGTCTCCTGTTTTTAATTTGTATTTCTCCAGATGACTGATGGTGCAAATGATCTTTTCATATGCTTATTAGTCATTGGCATATCCTCTTTAATGAAGTTAATTTTCAAATGCATTGCTCATTTTAAAAATTAGATTGTTAAGTATTTTTTTATTATTGATTTTAAGGATTCTGAGTTCAAGCTCTTTTTTGTATCTTTATATTGTGAATGTCTTTTCCTAGTTTGTGCCTTGCTTTTTTTTATGTCAGAGCTTCTAGTTTGCCAATATTCTTCTTTAATATTGGTGTTTTTGTGTACAATTTAATAAAATTTGTCAAGAAGATATTGTCTATGTTTGCTTTGAAATTATTTTATTTTTCATATTTAGGACTATGATTAGGACAAATCAAGTTTTGTGTATGGTGGGAAGTAAGGGTCAAGTCACTTTTTCCTTTAAGGATATCTAATTGACCTAGTGTTATTTATTGAAAAAACTGACTTTTCAGCCTGAACTGCAGTGGTATTTTTGTTTTAAATCAGGTGACCATATATGTGTGGACCTATAGATGGAATCAGTCTCTTTGTCCAAAAATTTTTACTATAATCTTTTCCATATTTTGAGTCAATTGCAGTATTTATGATTTTAAGTGTTCTCAAATGAAAAAATATTAATTCAATACTATTGGGTTGTGAATCTTTTCTCTGAAATAATCATGAGTCTATGACTTCTATACCTCAGTAAAGACATTTATTTCCTGTCAAATGCTTTCTTTATTTCCTATAAATAATAAAAATTTCAGAATTAAAGGGGATATTTTTTGGGAATCTGTTTCATATATAATTCTGTCAACATTCAACTTTATAGAGTTTGATTTCCAATTCATTCTGTAATGTGTTATTTGTTCACTCATTCATCCATTCCTGCATTCATATGATATTTGAAAACACACTACTGTATACTAGGCACTAGTACCAGTATCTCACACATTCCAGTCCTGGTGCTGGCATATGGTATGCATCTCCATATGTTGCTGGTTTGAACCATACTGAACCAGGGCCCAAAGGATGAGGACCATACAGGAATGGAAAGAATGAGTTACTTTGAAGAGCAGAGAGAATGGGTTCTTTGGACAGTAACCACGGTCCATAAGAGAGACTAAAATTTGCATTTTGAATCATTCCTTGAGATGTAGTAGCCATGGAACTTTGATTCTAGGGATTTTTTTTCCCATGAAAAAACTCCTTTGATGTAAACCAACTCACTTGAGCACTTCCATGTTATTCCATTTAAATTCAAGCAGTAATTACCTATTTTTTAGCAGGAAGATTGTTCATTTGGAGCATGTCTGTAGCAGTTTGGCATTATTTATGAATTCTAAAAATAGATATTGGATTATGTTCGTAAACTGGTTTGTTTCTTTGGGCATATTAGATTATATTGGATTCAGAGTTTCACTTTTATTGATTAAATAATGATTAAGGCTTTGATTGGGTCACAGCAATAGGATGTTGAGTATCTGTCCCCTTGGTGGGTGGGGACTCACAGAGAAACTGCACCACAAAGAAGGGATGTTGAAGTTTTGATATTAAAGCACTGGGAAGTAAGTACATGGAGAAGCAGATACCTGAGGAAGGAGAGAAGGCTTTGTTGGAGGTAGAGGCTCTGGGAAGAGAGACAAATCATTTGCCTGATAGCCTGTAGCTGGCCCTGTGGAGAGGAGCCCTTTGCCTGATAGTCTACAACTTGCTTTGTGTAGAGAGCAGAGCAGCTGAGCCTAGAGAAAAATGAACCTAGTAAGAGAGGAACCCAGGAAACCTGAACCTTTGCAGAAGTCTGCAGCCATCTTGCTCCAAAATGTGGCAATAGATTTTGGTGAGGGAAGAGACTTATGCGTATGGTCTGGTAAGTATGTCTACCTCAAATAAATACCCTTTATAGAAGCCAACAGATTTCTGGTATTTTGCATCAGCATTCCTTTTGGCTGACTAATACAATGTCTAAAACTGAAGTTTTCCCACAGGAAAAAAAATAGTAAAGCTACACAAAATACTGTTAGAAATGTATTGCAAGTAAGAGATGTTTTCCTTTTCCAATTTTTAAAGAAAATACAAGTTATTTTATGATGGATTTAGTTTGCTTTGAGTAGTCTTTTATCACATGTTTCAAAGGGAGAGTTCTTTAAAGCACATCTTTGCTGAAACATAAAAACACAAGTTGGTTAAAGCTGACAATTTTCTTACAGACTTAGTCTGCAATACAGGAAGAAATAGGAGGCTTTCTTAGTCGCAATGAGCAGTTACCAAGTCTGCCTTCTTTTTACTGCAGTGTGTATAAGCATTACACCTCTTTTTCCCTAGATAGCATTACCTGTGTGTTTGGCCTTAAAATTGATCATATTCTTATTAAATTCAAAGAACATGTTTCAACAGTATCATATCTAATCCCCAAAGAGCAAACCTGGGAATGTAAATGTGAATTGTAAATCTGTTTCTCAGTAAAAGGATTAGAATAGGCAGTAAATGCAATGGCCAATAAGAGTAGATGTGTGGTTTACCTCAACTCTGTATAATGCTCTGAATGTTTCCTTTTCAGCTTTTCTTTCCCAAAATGGAAACCAAAAAAAAAACCCACCAGGAATTCAGCAACCTGTTTGAATAAGTTATGTAGGTTCTTAAGGAACAATACCCAATAGTTCTAATAGTACAGGCTTCTTCAAATAGATTATTATCACTATCCTCAAGCAGTGTAATAATAAAAGGAGCAAAAAGAAAACATCAATTGGCTCAGTAAATGATGACTGCCTTCCTGGCTTAAAAATTCTAACAGTTTTTAAAGACACAATTTAGAACATTCTGTGTTATCCATCCCTTCATCAATTTATTCTATGTTAACATATTCAGACAGAGTTTTATGTAGTTAGTCTGTTATAAAGATAGTAACTTTTAAAACATTTGGCATCTTGGCTTTAGAACATAATATCCAGAATACTACTATCCTTAACACATCTGTTCTCAGGGAATATACCTTCTTCCTCAGAACCTTTTAACTCTGTAATCAACATTGCTAATCAAACAAACATATTTCACAAAGGCATCTGGTAGAGCATTCCTTGACTTTTTAAAAAAAATATTAATTTCTATTGCTGGACATTTAAGTATTAATTTGCACTAAAGAATCACAAAAGACATTTATCCACCAAAATTTAGTCAGTCAAGTCCTGGCAGAAAAGAATGGGGCACACACAGAGGGCTAGCTGATTAGAGTTAAATTAAAGGACTAATTACAGAGATGTATGCAGAGTTAAGAGAGGCAACAAAGGATGGTGAGGCATTCAGGATCAGCAACAACAGAAAACCATATTACTCCTAAAGCCCTAAGGATAAGGAGAGAGAAAGATAGTATCAGATACCAGTGACGATCATAACTGTGAGAGACAGGCTTCTCAAGAGTAGCTGTGGACAGGCAGAGAGAAATGCAACCACAGTTAAAACCATGGCTTGGGAGGTATGGAGCTGAGATGTGGTTGAAAAATCACTATCTGGTTACTTTACCCTCTCATATCTACTCCCCTGAAACAAATCATATAGTGGAAGGCCAGGGATCCGGAGTGATACAGCTCTGGGGAGAAGAGCATGGCAAAGAATGGATCTGGAAAATGGCCAGTAAGTTCACCCCCTTTTTCAATTAACATTCATTCCTCTTTTTCATTTAGCTAGAAAAATCTGAAACATAAAGGGAAAAAAATCACAAACACATAAGAAACTCTATGTTTTATCAGCCAACCCATCACCCTCAGATTATGTCAATGCAGCTAGACTTCCACTAGGACTCTTGTAATTTGGGAGACTATCGGTATCCTGCATATAAATATCAGGAGAAAAATAACTATTAACATAAAACATAGCTGATGGTGCCAATTTCCAAAGTTGGTTATAAGATTTAAATTACAAGGTTTTTTGAAAATGATAACTTTATTCTTTTATTACCATTTTCATGTTTCCTTATTCCCTGCCAACATCATCTGGTGAGTTTTTTCTTCCTCAACAGGAGATCAAAGTCTTCACTTTTATAGGAAGTACCTAGTGGTCCTATCTCAATTCTAGACAAAGTTCTCTTTGCCTCCACTAGAGGGACTCAATCAATGACCCCATACATTGACCCCTTTCTCTGCCTGATGGAGCCCAAGTTGGCCAGATGTCAATTTCTATTTCAATGGGATCATGACTGAGTTTCCTGATGGAAGCATTTCTTTTTTGATCACTAGGATTTCCAAACATATTGAGGTTATTTCCAGTATATTATTAGGTTTCATACTAAGAAGGGCTATTCCTACAGTCACTCCTTATTTCCCAGATCCAGTATTCTCTCTATGGAGGGGTGGACACTATTGTCTAATGGGGTAAGACATATTCTGTATCCTGTGAAACAGCACCAAAACCTCACAGGGTGTCTTCATTTAACTTGTACCATTACTGAACCTTTGGTGACCATTTAATCACTTTACCAAGCTAGCTACTCTCTTATGAACAGAGACTATCACGAGGGGATTGCCTTGCTACACTTCCTTCACTGTAAAATGTGTCCCATCAGCAAAGGTGAGCTTTTTATAATAAGGCGATGAAGAAGGCATTTTGTTAGCCCTGATAGTGATGTTGATAGAAGCTTTGAAGACAGCAAAGAAAGTCTGTGTCTAGAATATGAAACAAATCCCATAGGGACCCTCTTTATGAACTCCTCAGGGTTTCAAAGTAATCAACTTTTGCCTAGTGACTGGCTGGCTACTATGGCTACTTTGCAAATAAACCTGTTAAATGAACAATATAAGTGGCCAAGGATAGATGTTGACTTACATCTCCAACACAGGTAATTTTGTTCATTCAGTGGTGAGAACCTTCATTTCACTGGAGAGAACTTATGTGGCCCATGAATATTTTTACACTTTGTACCCATTCTAAGATGTTTATTCACAAACCTCTCCTTTAGACTCCCTTGTCACTCATCTTCTAATCTCATTCTTTCCACTACCATGATAAAATTAACCTGTTACCTACTGACTTTGAATTAGTGTAGAATTTAGAGTGGGTCAACAGTCTTTCCTTCCAATGTCCACCAAAAGTGGACTGAAGTATGTACTGACAAAATTCCCAGTTATTACTCAGAGTTCTCTAGGGAAACAGAATCAACAGGAGATAGCTGTAAATAGTATGAGATTTATAAAATTCTCTCACATGACTGTGGGGATGCACAAGTCCAGATTCCACAGGCAAGCTGCAAACTAGGGCTTATGACAGAAGTCCCATGAAGGTCCTTTATGAGTTCCTGGGAGGCATCAGCTGTCCAAAGACATGTTGGGAAATTCCCTTTGAATGCTGAAATTACTTCCCCTTTAGAGGCATTCAACTGATTTGGTAAAACGTCACTCATCGCTGATGGCAATGTCTCTGGTTGATCATAGATGTAATCAGCTATCCTTGCAGTACATTCACTGATGACTAAAGTCCATAAATGACCTTGTATTACAATTAACCCAGTGCTTGCCTGACCAAACAACTGGGCACAATTACCTAGCCGAATTGACACATTAGCCTAAACATCACATCCCCATCTGAATTTTATGGGTTCTATGTCTTCCTAACTATTGAGTGACCTTACATTAATGTAAAAGAGCTGATGAAATTGTACATTTAGTTGGCATTTTATCTCTGCAACACTTACAATCATGCTTTGTACCTGATTCAATGTCATTTCTGCTTTTGAGATACATGCAAAAAGATACATGGAGGTTTTCAGTACCTCAGAAAGAAATTACAGTCTTTGAGTTAATTTGGATGTGTTTGAGTGCTCTCCAACTCAGTCAAATGCAATAAGCTGATTCCAGTGTTTTTTTTTAAACCAACAATGTTAACCTAGCAACTAAGTGCCACAATAAATTGATCTCCCAAAGCCTCTATCGGTACTTAATCCCGTGCTACCTGTGATAATTTCAGTAACTATGGTGCCACGGCCAACACTGCAGCCCATGAGTGAGAAGCTAACGGGTACTCTTTTACTCCCTGCTTTCCTGCCAGTGCCTCCCATTGGTCAAATGTACCTGGAATCCAGAGAGCAAGAAATCCTGACTGATACAGTCCTTTGAGTTCAGCAACCAAGGCACTGAGAAGGGTAAGATATGGATCTGGAAGAATAAATGGAGAAAAACCAGTACAGATTAATTATGTTTTTTGACTAATAAACAGATGCTTTTGGGTCAACATATTTTCTTTTTATTCTTTGGCTACAAATCTGTATTTTTCTTGATTAAAACAATAATATCCACAAAGGCCTTAGAGGCTGAGATATAGGGAAAGCTGTGATTTATTGCCAGTCACTGGCTTTATGAGGATGGGGCTCTTCCCTGCTGTGATCCTAATGCCTAAATCAATTCCTGGCCCAGAATAGCTAATAGGTATTTCTGAATAAGTACATGAGT
Organism: Dasypus novemcinctus; assembly: GCF_030445035.2. NCBI lineage: Eukaryota > Metazoa > Chordata > Mammalia > Cingulata > Dasypodidae > Dasypus > Dasypus novemcinctus. The sequence continues at coordinate 149,864,795 of NC_080673.1, read as the reverse complement.
AGTAGAAAAATGGATCAGAATCCATTTATTCTACTTTTTTTTTTTTCATTTTGGGGTGTCCAATCTCTTACTTTATGCATGATTTTATATCCAATTCTCCTGAAAACTAGTAAGAAATTTGAGTCAGTGTCAGATATGTTCTTTTATTTGCCCACTTATGACTAATTAGTGATACAAGAACTGTGTACTTTATTGGGTGATAAATCTTTCTACTTAATTTCTACTTCTGGCAGTACCCCTCAGTCAGTTTCAGAGGCAGATGGAAATCTCTCAAGCCCATAAATGTCATTCTGACCTCTGAATGATCACTTTCCTTTCTGCATATGAGGTTTGATTAAAAAATTATTGCCTGAGCTAGTTAACTGCAAGTGCTTTTGAAGCTCATATAGTAATCCAATCACGTTAAAATCTAGTTTTGCTATTTCTCCTAATGATAACCTGTTCATAAGTATAATTAAGATAATTTTTTGCTAACACACTTTGAGTCATTATCCAAGTTAAATTTCATTTGTGGTTCTGCTGACTGTCCTGCTATCTCTTGCATTTAAATCCGTCTTTACGTTCTTAAATTTATAGGCAACTTTTATATTCCAATATTTAAAATTCACAGGCAATGACTACTGTGTACTTTGAAACAAACCCAGGCCCTGATTTGCTTGCCAAATGTACAAGAGGCTTCCCCATGGCCTCTGCAGGGAACCTTTGGTAACTGGGGGCACCCTGCTTTGGTAAGTGTGTGTGGGGGTAGTAGTGAAGAGCTACTGAAGGGGGTACTTTGGCCCAGTGAGGAGGTAAGTGCTCCTCTGGAATTGCTTTTCTTGGTGAGATGGACTTTTAAAGCCCTGGGAGGGAGTGGTCTGTGTGTGTGGTATTTCTTTAACTAGGATGGAGGAGAAGAGCCCTGGAATGTTATCTACTTTAAGGACCATTCATCAAAGCTCCGAGTATTCACAGGTGCCCAGGACTAAGGTCACCTGTTGGGAGAGTCATTGGGTGTTGCCTGAAGACTGTCTTTTCAGGGTGGGGTGGGGTAGGAGATTCCTCTGTAATGTCTCCAGCCTCATCTGTGACCTTGATTTTCTAGATGTCCTTACTATAGGTCTCCTATCTGTCAAGGGCAGGGATGTCTTTGGAAGACTTTTTGAACTAAAGCTCAAGGGTCTTGTTTGATGTTTCTGCTCCTGGTCCCAAGCTGGAGGGAGCTTGTAGGCAGGTGGGTGGGAAGCAGACACAGTTCTGATTTGCTGTTTGTCTTCCTAATTCTACTTCTTGTTTATAAAGAGCTTGTTCTTCATGTTTTGAGCACTTTATGAAGAATAAAAAAACCACGTACTGCAAGAAAAAAATACAGGAAATTTTATTTTTCCTATAAACATTGTCCAAAACTTTTGGGCAAGGAAAACAATGATGCTGTAATTTAAAATTTCCCCATCTAATTTTCTCCTCTGCCATATCTTGAGTAGTGATTTTGTGTTTATAAAGTTTTTCTGCAGGAGCCCATAGTTCCTTACACTATGGTTCTGTGTAGAGAAACCAATTCTCAAGTTAGGAAATGGTCTCAATCATTTTCAAGCTGGGATATATTGTCCTCCCTGAATTTTCCCCTCATTTTAAAATGGGAACAATATTATTCTCCTTCCAGGCCTTTATGTATTAAATAAGATAAGGCAAATTAAACCTACCATGCATCACTATATAAAAACAAATAATTAGTATACTTTTCTACAATTATCTAACTATTATTTGATTCTTTTCATCTTCACTACAAACCTATTATCAATGTCATTTAATAGCTATTTTAGTTTGCCAAAGGCTGTAAACTAAAAATATTTTTGAAAACTATTTTATGAACAAATATCAGATGTGTTGACTTTTATAATGGGGATATTTTAGGGTAAAATTTTACAGTTCTGGGGCTGCAAAGCTGTCCAAATCAAGGCATCATCAGAGATGCTTTCTCAGCAAAGGTCAGCTTCTGGTCAGATCCTGAAGTCCTGCCCCATGGCAAGGCAAAATGGTAGCTCTCTGTCTGAGTCTCTGTCTTTTTCAGGCTGCTTTCTCTTGGGGCTCAGCTGTGAGTGATCAAGCGCATCACAGGGCTGGCCTCTTCCGCTTAGCACTCCTCTGTGGGCCTTGCCCATCTGGGTTTCTCTGGGCGGCTCCCTCAGCTTCTCAGGTCTTCTTTGTTTTTCTATGGCTACAGGCAATCCTGAAGTCCTTTCTCACATGGTAGAGTAAAAATGGCAGCTGTCTTTCTCTGTGTTTCTGCTTCTGGTTCTCAGTTTATATAAAACTGTGGTAAGAGGGTGGAGACCCAGCCTGGATCATGCCTCACTGAAGTCGCCCGGTCAAAGGTCCTAAATCTAGCTAATCAAATGATCAAATAAAAAGCCCTTTAACTGAATCTAATGCAATCGAAGGACCTCATACCCACAGGAATAGATTAATTCAAAGAACATGATCTTTTCCGAGATTCACAAACTTCAGACTGTCACACTGGCTGAGGAAATTCTTAGAATAATTTAATTGACCAAAGACATGAATTGGAAGTTAGATTTATATGTAGTTTTAAGATCAGTTTTAAAACCAAAGCTGTCTACCTTCACAGGCCACCATCATTTATACCATCACTTACAAGACAGGAACAATTCAATTAAATAGGCAGGCTTGCACTTTTCTCAAAACTCTTAAACATGCTGCTTTCTCTGCCTTAAATTTGCTTTGCCCTGACGATTCCTAGTCATCCCTTAGATTTCTGCTTTGACGTCAGTTACACAGAGATACCTCCCTCAGGTCTTCTTGGTGAAATTTATTTTACCTGGTTAGTTTACCAGCTGCTAAAACAAATACCGTACAGTGGGTTGGCTTAAAGAACAGGGATTTATTGGCTCACTGTTTTGAAGCTAGAAGAAGTCAGAAATTGAGGTGTCAGCAAGTGATGCTTCTCCCTGAAGACAGTGGCATTATGGAACTGACAGCTGGTGATCCTTGGCCTTTGGCTTTCTGTCACAAGCCAATGAGTATGGTGCCCTCCGTCTTCTCCCTTCTCTTCCAGTTTCTGTCGACCTCCAGGTCTGGCTGTTCCCTGCAGTTTCTCTCTCTCTGTGGCCTTCATGATATTGAAGTCAGACCCATCCATCATGGTTCATATCTTAATTGAAGTAATCTATCATAAGGTATTATTTAAAATGGGTTCACACCCACAGGGATGGACTAAGGATTGTTTTTCTGGGGTGCAGAACCTCCAAAAAACTTATTCTTCCCACCTGCAAGATGCATTTATTGCATCACAACAACCCCGAAACATTAAGACATTTTAGAATGGTAAATTCAAAGTCCCATCAAAATCACTTATGGGTGTGGTCTCTCCTGGGGAATAATCCCTCTGACAGGCCTGGGAAACCTAGAAAACAAGTAATCTGCTCCCGAAATACAATGGTGGGACTGGTATAAGACAGACATTCTGATTCCATAATAGAGAACTTGGAAAGTCATGGGTCCTGATCAAGTCTGAAACCAAGCAGGGCAAACTCCATTAGATTTCAAGGTGTTAGAGTCACCTATGAATAAATATTTGTCCTCTGGGCCTGATGAGTGGCAGACCCACCCCTTCCAAGCACTTGTACACTGGCCTTGCTCTCCCTGAACACTGGGCTGAAAGTCCCACTCTTTTCAAATGTTGGGACAGTGGCCATGCTCTCCCAGGACACCTGAACACAGGTCCTGCCATCTCCAAGCATTGGGGTATCAGGACTCTCCTTGAATAAAGGGGTGAAAAACTTGCCCCCTCCAAGCAGAGGGGCAGATAGCCTCCCACTCAAACACTGGCTTGACCTGTCCTTTCCACACACATGGGTGGACCTGCTCTTGTGGCCCAAGGAGATATTTTTCGTATAGACCTTTTGTGTTCATGGTTGTGCCCTAGAAGATCCTTCTTGGTCCCTTGTATTCCAGATGGCGGTGGTTCTGTTCATATATTTCCCAGAAACATTGTCAGCTTTGCATACATTTCAGTTGTGTCCAAATCATCAGACAATAGAACTTTCCACAGATCCTCACAGGATGCCTGCATTTCCAATCCTGACTTCTGCTGAAATGGCTGACTATATCCCTGTTCAGCCACACTTCTTTTTGGCAAAGGAGTTTTCACTTAAAGCCTCACAGGGAGACTTTTCCTCTGGGAATTTAATTCCTGAAAGCTCAAGTAGGTCCCTGATAGAGCCACCTCTGGTCCTAGCCTCTGAGGACACTCATCTGGATGGGCTGAGGATTTTCCAAATCACTAGTTTCTTTGTGCTTGACTTTTCAATCCTCGGTGTATTCCTTTCCTCTCTCATTTCACTATTAGCCACAAGGAGAAACCAGGTTGTATCTTCCATCCTTAATTTGGAAATATCCTCAGCTAAATATCCAAGTTCATTGCTTTCAAGTTCTGCCTTCTATCCAATGCCAGAACACAATTTTGCCAAATTCTCTGCCCCTTTATAACAAGGATCTCCTTTCCTCCAATTCCCAAAGACACATTCATCATTTCTTTTTAAGGACTGCATGGAAGTACTTTTATGTCCATATATCCAGTAACATTTTCCTCAAAGCAAACTGGATTTTTTTTTTTTTTTTGATCAAGCACCTCACAATTCTTCTAGCCTCTACTCCTTATCTAATTATAAAACTGTTTCCACAGTGTGGGATATTTGTCATAACAGCACCCCACTTTCTAGTACCTAAAACTGTGTTATTTTCCCAGCTGCTGAAACAAATACCATACAATGAATTGTTTTAAACAGGCTTATGTTTTTTGAGGCTAGGAGATGACCAAAATCGAGGTGTTGGCAAGGTGATGTTTTCTCCCTGAAGAATCACATTCTGGGAATGGCTGATGGCAATACATGGTCCTTGTTTTTACTGTCACATGGCAACCCATATAGAAGTATCTACTCTTATTTTCTGGGCTCCATTGACTTCCAGCTTCTGACTGTTCCACATGGCTTCTCTTTCTATGGCCTTCTCTATAAAGTCTCCACTAATAAAATTAAGACCCATCCTCATTCAGGTGGGCCACATCTGATTAAGATTAAGAATTTATTTTTCTGGTTTATATAACTTCAAGCCACCACAGTCTGTCTCCCTCAAAAGGTGGCAAGCTCTGTTATAGTAGGGCATGTCTTTAACTTGTTTGTCACCATTTTCCCAGCACAAAGAACAGTTTCTGACTGTTATCCATACAAGCTCATTGATAGATTAATGAATAAGGACACATAGGTCTCCTTGTCTTATCTACCTTTCACAGGGCCTAGATGATATAGAAACAACCCTGTTATTCCTATTCTCAATAAGTCCACAGAATAACTCAGGAATTAAAGTTAGGTTTTGTAAATGTTGCCCCCTTTCTCCTCAAATATTCTGAAATTTTATGCAAGAGATAATAGCATAGTGCTTATTTTAGATGCCATTAAGACTATGAAATGTAACAATAACACATACACATACATAACACATAATACCCTTTTCTACTAAGCTATAAAAGTAGATTCATCTGATTAAAATAAGAGTTAATATTCCAAAAGGCACTAGCATGGGGTAATATTTTCTATTTTAATTGGAATTCTTATTATTCACAACATATGTTCTTACAAGCATCGAAGCAACGCATTGCATCTCCCATTTTAGAGAACATAGTTTACTTATTAGATTAGACACATTTAAAATTCACCTTAATAAGGTTTTAATGCAAATATGAATCACAAATAAAAATAAAATGTTTTTCATTTAAGCATATCAGAGATTTTGTTCACAGTGGGATAACATTAGATAATCTCTTAACACTTAATGCCTATTACTACTGAAAACCCATAGGTGTTGACTCTACAAATTTCATTCCAATAACTTTTAATCAAGTGGTTGTCAAACCTTGCTGAACTTTGGAATTGTTTGGGAATCTTTGTAAGATAATATAAATGATAGGGCCTTATTCTTGGATACTTTTAATATATCTTGGTTGGATCCCTGAATTCTGCATTTTTGAAGAGTTCTCCAGTGATTTAGATTTCTACATGGGTTTGAAAAATACAAACTCTTCAGGAATGGCATAGGAAATAAGGTTTTCTCTCATACTTAAGTTACTTTGTAATGATAAATTAATAACTTGAGGAGATGAATTATTTTAGACAGCAATCAGTCAAATCTTTACCAATTTTTCCAACCAAAATGTAGAGGCAGTAGACTTTCATTGATTCTTTATTTAAGTTAAATAAATGGGGACATAAGAATAGCCAATAATATTGAGGCTGAAATTAATATAATGGCACCTGGGTGCAATGATTTAATGCACTGAATTCTATTCTAGAGACTATATTTCAGCCACAGCCATTGATACGTATATGTAAACTCATTTTGAAGATATGTTTATATATGAGGCAGAATGGCCTCATATATGAGTTTTTTTTTTTAAGCAGAATAAAGATTCATGACCAGAAAATTGAACTGAAAATGTGTATGGAGTATATGCAATCTTAATTTTGCTATTTCTTAGTCTAAAACTCAAATTATATTCAAAAGCCGCCGTTACTCCTGCATTATATAAAACTCCATTTAACAAATCAAATTTTGGAATAGAGTGTAGGAGAACTTTACTAAGAGTCATTATGAAAGAATACTACCTTAACTAAATTTGGCAGAATTGATAAACAAGGGGTTGGAGTTGGGATGGAAGTTTATTTCCTATTAACATCTTTTTGTTTCCTATTTGAAATACTTTAACTGCAAAACCATTTTCGAGGTCTCAACAATATTAGTGTAAGTTAGAAGTGCAATAAATGTTTTTCTACAGTCATCTTCAAAGTGTTTGACAGAAGTGTTAAAAATGACAGAAAAAGCAACTTAGAGTGGTGTTTACCACGATAGCATGGCATTACAGTCATATCCAAATTGGATGAACCGACTTCAGATAACATATTTTATTTGCCTTGAGGAAGGAGAATTCTTCTCAGTTGAACAAGAATCAAGAAATCTGATTGACAGTGTTTGTATGACAAACTGGTTTAAATTCTAAATATTTCCATATCTTAGTTTTCTCTCCTAGGAATCTAGATTGATAGGATTGATGTAGTTTGGAAGTTGTGTATGGCACCATCTTAGAAATGATTTGTGGTGACTTTGGGACCAGAGAAGAACATCATGATGGAGACATTTCTTTTCCTAATATACTCCAATTCTCATTTTAATTGGAAAAATAGTTTAGATCTTATTTCCTAAACATTGCCCTAGCAATTTGACTTGCCACATAATTGTGATGTGCCACATATCTGTGATGCACATACATCAGGGAAGCTTGAGCCATCATTGCAAATAGTGCTTTGCCATTTGCAGATTTAACATATGTGGTTTAAACCATTTCCCAGAAAGTATGCTTGTGTCACACAAAAACCAAGTTTAAAATTCATGTGCTAGGACATTGTAAGGCTCCCTGTCACAGAGGTAAGCAATTAACCAACTGGGTCTCAAAGTCATCTTTAGATCATGTTCACCCCTGAAATAAGTGACTTCAGTTCCCAATACTGTGTTCTTCATGAAAAAGTAGCTAAAGTAACAAACAAAACACTCACTATCACACACACACTTGTAAATTTTGTGCAAGTTAAAAAGATAGTTAAGTTGAAGTGTGTGTGTGTATACATACATATATATATATATATGAAAGTGCACTTCTGCTTGGGAATAAGGTTTGAGAAAAAGCTGGCAGCCTGTATCACATTTCCACATCTGTGAAGGTATCAAGATTTATCATCTCTTGAATGTCAAGATTTATCTCTAGAATGTCAAGATTTATTTCTCGAATGTCAAGTGTCTCAGGCAGTAGTCTCTACTTTGGTAGGGTGAAATTTATTATTTCTTTTTATGAATGCTGTCATTGAATACTGTAGCACTTCCAATTCAAGCTTAAAGACAGGTGGGGAAAGGAGTGTAATTTAACCCTCATTATCCTCAATTTTTCAGGACTGTGCCATCATTAGAATGGTAAATTTTAATAATATGCTTTATAGGGTCAATTTCTCAGGCATCTCTCCCTTTCTTCTCCCAGTGATCGAAGTCCTAATCACAAAGAGGTTTAATTGAAGCCATGGTGATAAAATACACTCAAGCACACATACACATTTTACAATTTTACAGTATGTACTGGTTTTGAGTGGATAATTCTGAAGAATGAGGGTCTATGCACTGAACCATGCATTTAAATTGTTCTAACTGCAAGGACTAGATGATAAAACTTTATGTCCATGCCCAAGTCACGAAAAGTTACAATTGAAGACTTTGATAGGAAGAGGAACAATCCATGGGACTAAGCTATATTGGTGCAGATGGGAAGATAGCTGAATTTTGAAGAAGCATTCTAGATTAGATGGATGACTAGCGTTTATAAGAGTGAGTGACAGATAAACAACATCAGTATTAATGAAGGAATCTGATTGGGAAGAATGTATGTTTGGAAATAATTTTGAAATAAAAAGTACAAATAAGAGTCAGAAATGATTAATGCAATGAACAATTTACAGAGCTGGACTGAAAGTTATGCAAATAATAGCAAATTAATTTCCTAAACTTTCCCTCAGTCATCTAGCACACTTGAAACCGCTGTTTGCTATATCTTTAAAATCAAAGTGAATTAATATAAAATTTTATTATCCTTGATATAATTAGGTATTTGAAACACAAAAATGAAGCATTTTATAAACTACTGGCAGATAAAGAGAAGGAGAATTGAAAAAACAATATCAGAAATTCCTTTGAAGGGAGTGACATTTACAGTAGTAGTAATTATTGTACTAATAATTAAACTGAAAACTGGTCACATAATAGTATTAGATATAACAAATGACAGAAATGTAATATGAATGCATGATTGTCTGAAGTAGTTTTTGCATAGCCTACAGAAAATAATTACTAATTAGCTAAGGAAATTTTCCACATAATTTCAATTATTAAGCTAGAAGATAAAAAGTTAACTTGGGGAATGTACAGAGAATAAAGGAAAGGATTCAGAATGGACTGAAGGGGGCAAAGAAATAATAAAACAATAACAACAAAGCAATTGGCTAAATAAAATTGTCATATTGGAGAAAGAAACATTAGAAGGTGACAATTGTCTCATTAAATATAATTGAACAAAGTTACATTTCCTCTAGGGCTGTGAATCTAGAATATTTATAGATTCAAAACAAGCCCAAAATAAGCCAAGAGATACAGAAAAACCTATTGAAAGTATGAATGAGAGCTGCAAGTAGATGACATAAGTTTGTAAAATCGAAGCTAAAAAACAGCAAAAAAAAAAAAAAAAACTAAGAAAAAAGTCACCATATTTCAGATATGAAACACTTAAAATGTCCCTGAATCTGGAGTATGCCTGCCCAGTGGGAACCTTGACGTGGAGAAAGTTAGGGGAATAATCTCATGCTTTTAGACTTCACTAAGACGTTCTGTGAAACCAATTATCCAACTGTTTCCAGGACTAAACGAACCATTAAATGTGGAACAAGTTCTTTGGGACTTCTGGTTGTGTCTATGGCTTTAACTTTCAGTTCAGAAGAGTTTTAGGTGGGAATAAAGAACAGATAGCAGGGCCACTGTGTTAGTCATTTCCTACCATTTTTTTCATCCATGATCTACCTCCTGGTTTTTCTAGGGTTCTGCCAATGTAGAGTCAGCTTTTAGCTATAGATGATGTCTTTCTCATCTTCATTTTGGGGGCATTAGAGACAGAGAGGAAAATGAAAGCACTCATACAAGTTATAACAAAGACAGTTCTAGGGTACTGATCCTAGTTAGTGCGTCCAGTGGATAACCTGATTCTCTCTTTTCTTCCTTATATCATACCAACATTATGATAGCATTATAATTTCTGAAAACATAGTATTTAGGGAAACCAAAATTAAGGAGCTATTTAACTACAATATACCAAGTAATTTTATGTTAATTTCATCTCTTTATTTATATGTAAGTACATGTAAGTTAAACTTGGAAATATTCATAATATAGATCACAACTTTATGCTGTTTCCTTCAGCATGTTTTTTAATAATCATGACACTGTACTATATATTATAAAAATTATTTTTAATGACTGCTTAATAGTCCATTGTCATGATTTATATAGCCAGTTTGTAATATTGAATATTTTGATTTTTAAAAAATGTTTAGCTGCATAAAATTAAATGCATATTCTTCTTTTGTGTTTATTTTCTTTAGGATTAACTGTGAGAAATAAGATTTTAGAACTGTAGTGTAGGAACATTTTTTTAGTCTTAAAATCTACTATTTTGTTTGCCACCAACTAGCAGATTTTAGAGGAAAGTAGTAGTAGCAGTTTCTCCACTACTTCAGCAACATTAAAAAAAATTATAGTTGAAAAATTAAACTTTTATATGAGTTTTCATTTTTTATTAAAATAGCAAATTTTTGCATCTTTCCAAATATTTGCACGTTACATTTCCTTTTAGTCTGTAGTCTTTTAGGGTAATTGCCCATTATCTACTGCAATCTTGCTTGCAAAGTTTAAGCATTTTTCATGGTCTGTTGATTTTAAAATTTTCTACAATTGAAAATGTCATACCTCAGGTTTAAAGTACTAAATGCTGAACAGTATAAAAAAAAAAGTAAAAAGTCACATTTAGACACAATGTGGAGAAACAGCAGATTATCAGGAAAGAAACCTCTTGTCAGTTCTTTCCATGTGACAAGACAGAAAAAGTTCCTGCTCTCATTTAACAATGATGATGGCAAATAAACATGCATTTTTAGGTATGTTTCAAATTGTATGTTTGTCTGTTAGCAACTCAGCATTCTTGTCTCTCAATCTATACTCTCTCCTACATTGCAGGAGATAAAAGTCTGAGAACTATGTTTCTAAACCCCTGTCACAGATTTCTTCTAAAAGAGACATTGGACAAAATGTGTAAAATACAAGAGTAAAAGAAGCAATGTTCTTCCAGTGGTGGTTGACAGAGGTTGGACTTCATTAGCCATTACATTTTTGCAGCAGTCTTTTCTGCAAATGGCTTGCCCTAATTCTGGAATTAATTGTGATAATTTCTCATGGTATTCTGTAAGTTTTGCAAATAGTTGACTCCCTGGACACTAATATGTACCCAAGGAGAACGTGTATCTTTATTCTTCCTCTTTCGGCAATTTTAAAACTCAACTGTATTGAGGTATAATTTACATGAAATGCAATGCACACATTTTAAGTGATGAGGTCAATGAGCTTTGGTAAATATATATAGTCTTATAACTACCACCACAATCAATGTGAAATATTTTCATTACTCTGAAAATTTCCCCGTTCCTTTGCAGTCATACTTGCAGCCCATGGTCTACTTCCTGTCATTATAATTATTAGAGGTTTGCAATAACTAACAAGCTAAAGCTCAAGTTTCCCCTGATATACACTGGGGAAATTCCCCATAAGCCTACATGTCTAAGGGTACAGCACTTCCCCACAGGTTAAACAAAGAAACCACATAGAGATGGGAGTAAAGGGAAATGGAAACCTTCAGAGGGAGATAAAATTCCTACAGATCAAAGAAACATCTGCTCCTGCAGCATGCCAAGAAACCATAACTCCCTAACCCCCTATCTTTTAGTCACTATCAGGAAAAATTTTCACCTCTAGGGCTTCCTATTGGCCCCTGCACCTCACTCGGACCCTTAAACCCCTTCCACCAACTATCATTTCCCTGCCTAGGAAAGTTCTGTATAAATTCAAATCCCTCCTTACAGAGGTGGGCTGAAGTCTCTCTTCAGACCCCCACCATGCTGGTGGGGGTGCTGAAATCTGTTCTTCAGACCCCCTCTGTTGGGAGAGCTTCCAAATAAATTCTTTCTTTTTCTGTAGTCATATCAGTCTCCGTGTCCCAGTAAGTGCCATATTTTCTCCAATATATGGTGCTGAAAACCCGGGACTGAGGTCATGTTGAGACTGATTGACCTGAGGAATCTCCCTTCTGCCACAGCTGAACCCCCATCCAACACCAGACATTGAATCTTGGCTAGGTGAGTTAAGGATTTCTCCACTGGAGGATCCTGCTATCACTCTCTCTCTCCTTTTCTGTTGTCTAGGACAACCCGCTGGGAACCTACCACTAGGTCAGGATCCTCACCATTCCCCAAGGGCCACAGCAGGCAGTATGCCTATGTCCTTGTGGGAAGAAACCCCTTGGCTCCAGAGACATCTGGCTCCAAGTGTGGTTTCCCATTTCCTTGGAGATGTCTGACTGATTCAGGGATGCCTGTCTTGCTCAGAATCTCCCCTGTGCTAGAGATACTTAGTCTCATCCCAGCCACTTAAAATGGGGAACTCAATTTTGACTACCCCAAAATCCATGCCCCTGGGTTATCTCCTTCATAACCTTAAAACTCTGTACCTGGAAGGAGACATCAGACCTAAAAAATTCATTTTCTATTCAACTTCTGTGTGACTGCAATACAAATTGGACAATGAAAGTCAATGGCTAGGAAACAGCACTTTTGATTTCCAAGTTCTCCCAGACTTAGAGAACTTTATCCAGCACCATGGCAGATGGCCAGAGATCCCTTACATTCGGGCATTTTTCTATCTTTGTAATTGCCCCTTCCTCTGCCAATCTGGTTCTTCCTACCAAATTCTTCTTTAATACCAGAAACCTCCTCAAAAATCCTCCTTATTACTTCCACCCCATAAAACTTCTGAAAACTCCGACTTGGTCCCTCAGATCAGCACCCCCCCTCCTGTACCTCCTCCATATAATTCTCTGGGGTTATCTCTGGACTCACAATGCACCCTTCTTCCTATCCCCCTTCATTGCTGCTGCCTTCTCCCCTCCTCATAGGCACCTGAAGAAACTACACCTCCTCCTGCACCACATTCCTCCACCTCCATCAGCATGCAGGCTCCTGACTCCACACTGATGCCAGCTCCTCTCTCACCCCTCTGGGAGCTGAAAGAACAGCCAGATTGCACGTTCCTTTCTCACTCTCAGATTTAAGCCAGATAGAGAACCAGTTAATATCTTTCTCTTGCAACCTCTACATCATTCTTTCCACCTGTCTATCTCCAGAAGAAAAAGAACATATTTGGTTTGCAGCCCAAACCCTTGCAAATACCTCAAACCAACAAAATGCTGCCAACAGCCCTGTCAGAGCCACAGCAGTCCACCCCAAAAAACCTAGCTGTAAATCCTCCACCCTCCAGAGTTCCCAACAAACACTCCACTCCAGTCAAGTCCAAAAGACCCCACCAAGGCCACACTTCAAAGGCAAAATCCTGGGCACTGAGCCAAGCAGGGCCCAAACCCACAACCTCCTCCAAGGCCGTTCCCACTGTGCAAGCAAGATATCACTGAAAGTCTGACTGTCCCCAGGCCTCTCAAGGCAAAAGGCCATCAGTCACCTAGTCAAACCCAACCATTGACTTCAACCTCCCAGACCTTCTAGAACCAGCAACAGATGATTAAAGGTACGCTAGAAACTGTGCAGACTCCCACACCCATCTCCAAAGCAAAATCTCAAGTAATTCTGATGGTAACAGGTAAGCCAGTTTCATTTCTTATTAATATGAAAACCCCTTACTCTGCCTTTCCCCAAATCCCTAAACCCTTAACTCACTCCTCAATCTCAATGGTGAAAGCCAATAGTTTCACAACCCATCTTTTACTGTACCCAGTAAAAAGCCACCTGTTCACCCATTCCCTCCCTCCTCTACTCCTCCCTTTTCCATCAAACTCTGTCAGTCCTAAAATCTAAAATACTCTGCCCATCACAAACCAGTCATAGTTCAACTAAAAAATCCTACCCACATCCCAATCAAACCCCAATATTCTGTCCTTCTTGATACCCTGCAAAGTATCAAACCTACAATTACTCACCTCTTACAAATAAACTTTTAGATTACCCCTGAACTTTAAATCTGTCTAAAGTGTACTCCTAAAAAGTAATAATCCAAAATATATGTGCTAAATATCTGTCTATCTAAACTGTTTTAAAATTTAACGCATTTATCACACTCAAATATTCCTAACTGTTGCTGATTACTAGTAAACATGTTCCCAGAAACAAAGTTGCATATTACAAGCAACACTGATTCCAAAAAAATCTTGAAAGCAGTAAAAATAGCCATACCAAAGGAGTAAAATTTATGTTTCTGTCTGCATGCCATAACTCATTTTGTGTTTGTCTGTTTGTTCACTGGCAGTATATATTTTAATACCTCCGGATAGTAATATTCATTCCTCAAAAAACAATATTCAAATGGACAAAAATTAAACAAGCACTTACATTAGTAAATAGGTATAAGTGATAAAAATTTTAAGTCTTTACTGGTAAAATTGGTGCAAATCTCTTCATAAAAAATGGTCCTTTCCTAAATTAAAATGAAATTTGTTTTTCTTCACAGAATAAAATGCAAGGTATTGAAAGAAGTAAAAAGTTTGTAGGCGTGCTGACTAAAATTTGATAAGTTTGTTCAAGAAAGTGTATTTTACCCTAAGATAAGATGACTGATTTTCATAAAATCAGGATGGAAGTATGTAAGACAAAACTTGAAGGCATATGGCAAGTTGTAGAAGGTATTGTGGTAGCATTAAGTAAGAAAAACATGTTCTGTAAAGGTGGAGTTTGTCTTGAAATGAAGTAACTATACTCTATGCAGTTATGAATAGTTACAAAAAGTTTGTAAAAGCATTGCTTAAACTGAAATATTCAAATGGCTAATTATAAAAATCATTATTAAACAGAAACTGAATTGATGATTAAAAGCCACCTCAATCTGCATATTACAGTGGTAATAGGAAAAAATAATTTTAATCCATTAAAATCTTAAGCTTTCATAAAATAATAAAAAAGTAGTTTTTATCTGCACTGCTAAAATAAAATACCTGTTAATTAATGTAATCATGATAATTATATGTTCTAAAAAATTTACTTTGAGACAATTTCCAAAATCATTTTAATAACTTATGTATGTAGGGTGTACAGAATGTATTTTATTGTTAAGGATCTTAAGAGCCTAAAAAAGCCAAATGATTAGAACAAACTACAAAGTCCTGACTGTCTATCACATTCTTAAATGGTCTTTAATTAAGTAAAACAAACAAAAGAAACCAAACAAACTGTACCCTCTGTTGTAACTGATGAAGTATAATGTTTTCTCATATTATTAAGGTACTGAAAACACTTCATCTCTCATTTAGCTCAGATATTAATACCATTATAGGTGTTAATCAGAAAAAGTTGTGCATGGAAATGAAAACTCCCCTCTCCCCCAGCAGGCTGCTTTTAAGACAATGACACAGGCTCAAGCAGTAAGGGGGTGGATCTTAACCTACCCTGTGAAATGGATGCAGGCAGTACCAATATTGGCTTTGGGTGGGGTTTGTGGCAAAGGCAACTTTCTAAACAAATACCACTTGAGTTTTACTCATAATTACCAGAAGAAAACAAAGTGCAAAACAAGAACAATGAATTTTTGTGAGCTGCCCTCTGTGGAAAAGAGAAATCTATGGAAAAACATCTGGAAAGCCTGCCAACAGGACAGATGACTGTCTTCCATGTCCCTGCCCCCTTCTCTAACATCTCTTGAGAGTGTTAAGGCAGATGCCCTCCTGAAAGTCCAGAGCCATACCTTTGAAACCCGAAAAGCAGCAGAGTGGCTCCACCAAAAAAGCAAATATTGTGGATACCAAATCTTGTAGTGTCTAGGTCAGCAGTTCTAATTGCCTGTCAGTCACCAGCAGCTCATGAACATCACCCACGAGTGTCCATCGTGCTCACTCCAAGGACTGTGACAGTTACCTCGCTGGATGAAGCATACTGGCTGAGCACAGACCCCAGCAGCACGATGGCAAGTGGATTACATCAGTCCCCTTGCTCTCTCAGAAGGGGCAAGGTATGCTTTCAGCGCTGCAAACACAGCAACGGGACTCTTGTAACCAGATCCTTACAACAATAAACTAAGTTTAACCTACAAGTTAAAGGGCCAGCTGCTGCAAGCCCAAAAGGGAAAGCAATAATAACTGTTACCTATGCTTCAAACTATTTAAACTGGGGAAAATGTGGTCATTTTGATCACTGTGCTGGTCTATGCAGTTCTGCTGGTTGGGACTCTTAAATCTATAAAAAAATCCCTCAAAATACTGTTATGAAACTACAGTTAAAATCTAAAGTCCTTTATTCCAACTAAAACTCTATATGTATATAAGCCCATCTAATCATGCAATTTCACTGTCAACCATTAATGCCATTAATGTTTAATGTTGAATGTATACTCTTATTATTCCTTCTTCTCAGACTCCTGGAAGCGATAACCTCACAGCCCAAAATTTCCTAATGAATTCCTATGCTTACCACAATTTTAACTCTCATTCTCCTTCTATCAGCAGGTCCACACATCTTCCATGCAATAACTCAGTTTATTCAGACAGCCATCCAAGATGTCACCCATGATCATCTTCTTGTCTGATTCATACACTGATTCGGACAGCGAACAGCCCAGGAATACATAAACAGCATCTTTCTGCTGCGTGAATAATATCAACCCCTGAGGGACCTGAAACCACAGCCCACTTTATAGGATGGAAGGGGACTTCTTTTCTCCACCCCTTAATAGCAGGGAGTAGCCAGAATAGAGTCGATGCCCCAAATCCCCTCACCCTCCCATCCTGCCCAGTACCATGTACCCCAATACCTAGGTTACCTAATATATATATAAACAGAGTTAGGAACGTTAAAGGTTTGTAATAATTGACAAGCTGTAGCTCAGTTTCCCCTGATATGCACTGGGGAAAGACAAACCCATCCCCAATAAACCTGTGTGTCTAAGGGCACAGCACTTCCCCACAGGTTAAACAAAGAAACCACATAGAGGCGAGAGTAAAAGGAAATGGAAACCTTCCCTACCTGCGTATCAGAGGGAGATAAGTTTCTACAGATTAAAGAAACATCTGCTCCTGCAGCATGCCAAGAAACCATAACTCCCTAACCCACTATCTTTTAGTCACTATCAGGAAAAATTTTCACCTCTAGGGCTTCCTATTGGCCCCTGCACCTCACTCGGACCCTTAAACCCCTTCCACCAACTATCATTTCCCTGACTAGGAAAGGTCTGTATAAATTCAAATCCCTCCTTCCAGGAGCGGGCTGAAGTCTCTCTTCAGACTCCCACCGTGCTGGTGGGGGTGCTGAAATCTGTTCTTTAGATCCCCTCTGTTGGTAGAGCTTCCCAATAAATTCTTTCTTTGTCTATAGTCATATAAGTCTCCATGTTCCTGTAAGCACCATATTTTCTCCAACAATAATTTTACTTTTTCTAGAGTTTCATGTAAATGGAATATAATTATGCAGGCTTGTAACTGGTTTCTTTTGCTTGTCACAATGCTTTAGAGATTCAAATCCATGTTGTTGAATTTTTTGCTGATTTGTTCCTTTTTTTCTGCTGAGTATTATTTTATGGATGATTTGTTCATCCATTTATGAATTGATGGTCATTTGGGGTATTTCTAGCTTTTGGCAATAATCACAAATGTAAAAGTCTTTGTGTGGACTTACATTTTTCTTATGGGTAAATACCTTGTTGTGGGATTGCTGAACCATATGGTAAGTGTAAGTTTAATTCTATCATATACTTCTAAGTAGTTTTCTAACATCCCTGTGACATTTTGCATTCCCACTAGCAATGTATGAAAGTTTCAGTTGCTCATCAATCTCACCAAAGTTTAATATTGCCTGGCCTTTAAATTTGAGTTATTCTATTGGATATGTAATGGTTTCTCACTATAGTTTAAATTTCATTTTCCCTATAACTAAAGGTTTTGAGAATTTTTTCTTATGTTTATTGGTCATTCATACATGTTCTTTGGTAAAGTTTCTGTTCAAATCTTTAGTTCAGTTTTGTATTAGGTCATTTGTTTTCTTATTACTGAATTAGAAGAGGTTTTAATATATTTCAGATAAAATCATCACACATGTTTTGAAAATACATCCTCAAAATCTGTGGCTTGAATTTTCATTTTATTAATCAAGTTTTCTGTGAGTTAATATCGATCATTTTAATTGTCTAGTTTATCAATATTTTGGCTGCTTTTTTGTGTCCTACCTAAGATATTTTCATTTAACCAAGGTATTCAAGGTTTATATCCAATGTTTCTTCCAGAAGATTTATAATTTTATAGTCTATCTGTAAGTGTATTATTTATTTGTAGTTTTTATGGGTTGAATTGTGCTCCTCAATTAGACTTTTTAGAGTCCTAAACCCCAGTACTTGTGAATGTGAACTTATTTGTAAATAAGGTCACTGTAAATGGAATTAATTAAGTTAAAATGAGGTTATAGTGGAGTAGGACAGACCCTTAAACCAATATGACTGTTGTCCTAGACAGACTGATAGAGAACGGCCTTGTGAGGATAGAAGAGGGATTGAATTATGCCACAATTCCAGGAACTCAAAGGATTGCTAGCTACTGTCAGAGAATCCAGGAAGGATGTTTGGAAATGATTCCTTTTTATAAAATTCAGAGAGAGCATGACAATTCTAACACTTTGATTTTGGTTTTTCTGCCTCCAGAATTGTGAAACAATACATTTGTATTGTTTTAAGTCACTTCAGTTTGTGGAACTAAGAATGTTTCTGGAACCAGGGAGTGGAGTGCTGCTATTACAAATACCTAAAAATGGGAAGGTATTTGGAATTGGGTAATGTATACAGGAAAGGCAATCCCTGTTATAAAGTAGCAGAAAACATGCTTGATAGGAAAGCGGACTTGGCCCAACGGATAGGGCATCCTCCTACCACACGGGAGGTCCACGGTTCAAACCCTGGGCCTCCTTGACCCGTGTGGAGTTGGCCCATGCGCAGTGCTGATGCACACAAGGAGTGCCGTGCCACACAGGGGTGTCCCCCACGTAGGGGAACCCCAAGCACAAGGAGTGCGCCCTGTAAGGAAAGTTGCCCAGCGCGAAAGAAAATGCAGCCTGCCCAAGAAGGGCACCATACACACGGAGAGCTGACACAACAAGATGACACAACAAAAAGAAACACAGATTCCTGATGCTGCTGATAAAGACAGAAGCGATAACAGAAGAACACACAGCGAATGCACACAGAGAGCAGACAACTCGGGGGAAGGGGAGAGAAATAAATAAAAAAATAAATCTTTAATAAAAAAAGAAAACATGTTTGAATTGTGTTCTGATGTTGTATGGAAAGCAAAACTGTAAGCAATTTACTTGGCTACGTAGCTGAGGAGATTGCCAAGCAAAGTGTGGAAGGTACAACCTGCTTTTTTCTTGTTGTTTACATAAAAATGCAAGAGGAAAGGGATAAATTGAGTAATAAACTGTTAAGCAAAATATCCTGGAATAGAGATCCAGTTATCTGGGAAAAATCTGGGAGGACCTTCTGGTATGATGGCTTGTGCCCCCATGTGTTGCCCATGACCAACAAAATATCTGAAAGTTTTATTCCAGCAGAAATACCATCAGACTGCACAAAAAGGAACAGAGGTGAGATGAAATGAAAGAAAAAAATGACTACTGACTGAAACATAATGTGGAGGACTGGGACAGAAAGACTGCTTTGGGCCAAGAGGGCAAGACCACCACCTAAGTGTTTGGAAAGTGTGAACCCACCACCGAGTTGTTCAGAGAGGGCAGAGCCACTACCTTGGTGGTTGGATGGGGTAGGGCCACTACCCCAGAGGGTCTGAAGGACAGAGAATTGAGCCACAGAAGATTACTCTCAGGCTCTGAAATCTAATAAAATGTGTACTGCTAGGTTTTAGACTTGCTTGGAACCCCTGGCCCTTTTATTCCTTCTAAATTCTCTTTTTCTGGAATTGGAAGAAATATCCTATGCCTGTTCTACCACTGTTTATTTGGATGCAGATAACTAGTTTTCTGTTTCACACAGGTCCACAAATGGAAAGGAATTTTGTCCCAGGATGGACCATACCCATAACTAATTTAGATGACATTTTGGATTTAGAGTTGATTCTGGAATGGTGTAAGTGTTTTAGGATGTTGGGATAAGGTGAACTTATTTCACATGTGTGAAGTATGTGAATGCTGGCAACCAGAGGGGGGGATAGCATTATGTTGAACTGTGTTCCACAAGAAGATATGTTGAAGTCCCAACCCCATTACCTCAGAATATTACCTTACTTGGAAATAAGGTCTTTTCAAGGAAATTAATTATGTTAAAATGAGACCATATTGGAGTAGAGTGGTCCCTTAATCTTGTATTACCATTACCTTTTTAAGAAGGGGAGAGGAGAGACCCAGACAGACACAGACAGAGAAGATGACTATGTGACAGTACATGCAGAGCTTGAGTTACGCCACAACCCAAAGAATGACAAGAATTGCCAGCCACTACCAGAAGGTAGAAGGGAGGCAGAGAACAGCTTCTTACATACAGAATTCAGATACCTTGATTTTTGGAATTCTAGACAATAAATTTATTGTTTCAAGCCACCCAGTTTATGGTGCATTGTTACAGAAGCTATTTTATAGTGTTTTCTCATATTTTATTGAACTTATCCCAATGTAGTTTTTTTTTTTGTTTCTATTGTAAACAACATTTTTCTTGATTTCAAATTCCAATTTAGATGCTAAAGAATATAAACTTGAATCATTTTTGTCTATTGACTTTGTAACCTGCAACCTTGAAACACACACTTATTAGTTTTAGTAGTTGTGTTGTACATTCCTTAGGATTTTAAACACAGGGGTGATTATATCATCTGAAATCAAAGAATGTTTTACTTCTTCCTTTACGATCTGTATGAGCTTGGAATTTTCTTTGTGTCAAGTTTTTAAACTATAAATTCAATTTCTTCTATATATATTGACCTGTGTAATATATATAAATGTTTGTATGTGTAAATATTTAGTACACAGAATTGAACTTTGGAACTTTGGAAATTTCTGTCTTTCATGAATGCCTCCTTTTCATATAAATTTTGAAATTTATTGACATAAAGTTTTTTTATGTTATTCCATTTTCTCTTCAGTAATTGTAATATATGTGATGATTTTTCCTTTTTATTCTGGATATTGATAACTTTTGTCTGTTTTCCTTTTATCTTTCTATCTAGTTTCTTCAGGTGGAAAATAAAAGTCTAACTTGATTTTTTATTAAAATTCATTGGTGATTGATTTTTCTCTATTTTTATTATTATTTTTAAAAGAAACTTAGATTACATAACTATTACATCAAAAATATAGGGGATTCCCATAAACCATATCGCCTCCCCTCCTACACTTTTCCCCATTAACAACATCTTTCATTAGTGTGGTACATTTGTTACAATTAATGAACACATATTGAAGCATTGCTAATAACCATGGTCTATAGTTAGCATTATGGCTTGCACTTTGTACCACGTAATTTTATAGGTTTTGACAAAATATAAAATTGCCTGTATCCATCATTTCAAGATCATGCAGAACAATTAAAAGGTCCCCCTAATGCTCCATGTTACACTTATTCTTCCCTCTCCCTCCCCTCAGAACCTGTGGTAACCACTGTCCCTGAACTAATGTTAAAATTTCTTCCATTACTACAATAATAATAAGTCTACTTTGTCTGTTTAACATTTCATTAATTTCATTTTGTATCTTTATTACATTTTTCAACTGCTTACATTGGTTTAATTTGCTTTTTTTCTAATTTCTTTAGGAGGAAAATAAAATGTTCGCTTTAAGAGCTTACTTCTTTTCAACATAGTTTTTTTAAAACATAGATATTTGTTACTATATGTTTCCCTCTAAGCTCAGTTTTAGCTACCCCAAGTTTTTATGTATTGTTTTTATTTTCATTCAATACAAAATGTTTCTATTTTCTCTTGTGATTTCTTCTTTTACCCATGGAGTATTTATATGTGCACTTCCATTATTAAAATATTTGGAAGTTTTCCAGATATATTTTTCCTATTGATTATTCTCATGGTTAGAAAATGAAATTTTTATTATTTCATACCTTTTAAATTTATAGATTTTTTCATGCCAGTAGATGATTGTTTTAGTTTCCCAGGCCACTTAAGCCAATAACATTAAAATTTCTGCCTTAGACAATGGCAATTTATTTGCCCACAGTTTTAAGGCTGGAAAAATGTCCAAATAAAGAGAACAAATATGAAGATGATGCTTTCTCCCCAAAGACTGTGGCATTCTGGGGCTTGCTGCTAGCAATCTTTGGTCCTTAGTTTGCCACATGGCAGAATCTCCTGGTCTCTCCCTTCTCTTCCATATTCCATTGATTTCAGCTTCTGGCTGTTCCACCCATGTCTCTTTTTATTTTTGAATTCCATTCTCTTGTAAAGGAGTACAATAACGAGATTAAGACCCTTCCTGATTGAGATGGGTTACAACTTAACTAAAGTAGCCTTAACTAAAGGTCTTACTTAAAATGGATTCATACCCACAGGAATGGGTTATATTTAAGGACATATTTTTCTGTGGTACATACAGCTTCATACCATACACTCCACCCTCTGAAGCCCAAAACAACATGTTTTCTTATTTATGCAAAATACAATTTTTCCATTACAATATCTCAAAAGCTAGTTATTTCAGAAACAGCACTTAGTAAAAAGTTTCCTCAAAATCAGTTATAGGTGTATTCTGTCCTGGGGCACAGTTCTCCTCTGTCTGTGAACCTGTGAAACCTAGAGAACAAGTTATCTGCTCTCAATATACAATAGAGGGATAGGCATAAGAATTCCTTTAGAGAATAATTGTAAGGAAAACGGGTCATGGTTTCCAAATAATTCTGAAACCCAGCAGGACAGATCCCATTAGATTTCAAGGTCTAAGAGCCATGTATGAAATGATATTTTATCCTCTGATCCAGAAGCAGCAGCAGCCCCACCCCTTCCAAGTGCTTGCTCAGTGGCCATGCCCTCCCCAAACACTAGCGGGAAGGCTCCACTTTCTTCAAGCATCAGGATGGTGGCCAGGATTTCCACAAAATACGGGGGCACAGGCTCCACTATCTCAGAGCATTGAGGTGATGGCCAGACTTTCCCTAGTCCCCAGGTCTGTCAGTCAGCCAAAGGAGTGGTGATGCAAATTACCAGAAATATAAGGAGTATTTATTTGGTGTAGAAGTTTACAGTTACCAGGCCATAAAGTGCCAGTTACTTCCCTCACCAAAGTCTATTGCCAATGCTGGAGCAAGATGGCTGCCAATGTCTGCAATGGTTCTGATATCCTCTTCTTTTAAGGCTCCTTGGTCCCAGCTTCTTCCAAAATCAACTGCAGACTGGGATAAGCCTCGTCTCTCTCCTGGAGCTTATTTCTCTCCAGGCTCAGCTGCTCTGCTTTTTCCACAAGGCCAGCTGTAGGCTATCAGGCAAACAGCTCATGTCTCTTCCTGGGGCATCTGCCATGTCTAATGGAGCCTTCTCTCCTTCCTCATGTATTTGCTTCTCTGTGTGTTTACTTCCCAGGACTCTAATATCAAAACTCTAACTTTCTCCTCTGCCATGTTGTTTTCTCTGTGATTCTCTACCCACCAAGGGGGCAGGGTTGCAACATCCTGTTGATGTGGCCCACTCAAAGCATTAATCATTATTTAATCAAGGAAAAGTGAAACCTCTGAATCCAATCCAATCTAACATGCCCAGACGAACAGACCAATTCACAAACATAATCCAATACCTATTTTTGGAATTCATAAACAATATCAAGTTGCTACACCAGGGCCCAGACTCCACCCTCTCAGAACACTGGGGCAGCAGTACTCTTCCTGAACAACAGGACAGAATGCTCGCCCTCTCCAAGCACCAGAACAGATTCACCTTTTCTATGCACATAGATGGGCCTGCTCTATTAGCCTGAGAGGATATCTTTGGTTATCATCTTCCACGGTTCTTTGAATATCATCTTTGGATATCATCTTCCATGGTTCTGTCTTTTAGGTGATATTTCCTTCAGTTTTCCTCTTTTCTGCCCCTTTTAATCCAGGCTGGCATGGCTCCATTCATACAAATCATGCAAAAAAACAAAAAACAAAAAACATACACAAAAAACCTTGTAAATTTTGCACATATTCCATTTTCAGCTTATCCCTTTCTTCTCTCATTTTACTATAAGCTTCAAGAGAAACCAGTCTGAACTTTCTACGCTTAGCTTGAAAATCAACTCAGCTAAGTATCTAAGTCCATTACTCTCAAGCCCTATGTTCCATCCAACATCAGAACACAATTTTGCCAAGTTCTCTTCCACTTTGAAACAATGATTAACACATTCATGATTTCCAGTAACACATTCATCATTTCCTTCTAAGGCTTCATTGGGAGTACCTTTAGTGTCAGTATTTCTATCAACAGTCTGTGGCTGTCTCTTTATGAATTTCATTCTACCAAAAACAGAACTCTAGTAATTAGGATTCAACCTGATTGAGTGCCTCACACCATCACTGAAGTAGTCTCATCAAAATTCCCTATTTATAATGGGTTCACACCCACAGGAATAGATTAAATTTAAGAAAATGTTTTCTAGGGTACATAGAGCTTCAAAACAAAACAATGATTTATCTTGGAGAGTGTTTCACCTTGAAAAATTTATATTCTGCTGCTGCTGTGTATAATGTTCTACATATGCCAATATATCAAATTTGTGGTTTTGTTATTAAAGATTTTTATATAATTACTATTTTGGGGGGAGAGGGTACTTGTCATCTTAATTATAGAGAGACATGTTGAAGTATCCAGCTCTAATTGTGCATTTATCTAATTCTCCTTTTATTTCTGTGGTAGGTTGAATTGTTACCTAGAAAACATTTCCTTAATCTAAATGCTTTCTTATGGGTGTGAACTCATTCCAAATGGGACTTTTGAAGATATTATTTTCAGTTAAGGTGTGGCCAACTGGAATAAAGATGAGTCTCAAACTTATTACTAGAGGCCTTATAGCTCAGGCCACTGAGATAAAACCACTAGGGAAAAGTGGAAGCTGGAAGTCAAAGGAACCTAGAAGCGAAAGGATAGGATATCACCATATGCATTTCCATAGGATGGAAAAGCAAGGATGCAGGGATTGATGGCAGCCAGTCCTAGAACTGATGCTTTAGGGATAAAGCATCAACTTATTGATGACTTGATTTTAGTTTTCTTCTAGCCTCAAAATTGAGTCAATAAATTCCTATTAGTTAAACCAATCCATTGAATGGTATTTGTTTTAGTAGCTGGGAAACTAAAACAATTTGTATTAGGCATTTTTTTCATGTTTCTCAAATTTCTGTTATTAGGTACATAGGATTGTTATGTCTTTTTGATAAACTAACTTTTATTTCTATAGAATATCTCCTTATAACTTAGTGATATTCTTTCTTCTGAAGTCTACTTTGTCCTACATGTTATATTACCTGTCCATATTTCTTTTGATTAGTGTTGTCATCGTATGTCTTTTTGTATCCTTTCACTTATAACCAATTTGAGTCTTATATTTAGAGTGGATTTCTTATAAATACTATATAGTTGGATATGGCTTTTTAAAAATTCACTGTGATATTCCTCTCCTTTTAAATCATTTGTTTAGATCACTGAAATTTAATGTACTTTGGACAAAATCTGCAATCTTAGTTTTTTTTTCCCTTCCACAGTATTTTAATCTTGTTTATTCTTTTTCTTTTCCTAACTTGTTCTGATTTGTTCATTTTTTATGGTTCCATTTTCTCTTCATTATTCAATTATTGAATGAATATATAGTCTACATATATAGATTATATAGTCTGTCTCTCTCTCTATGTATATATATGCATATATTACAGTTTACATTCACACATTCACATTATATCAAGCCAGTTCATGTACAGTGTAAGAAGAGTCCACTTAATCCCTCTTGGCTTCATGTTACTGTTGTCATGTGCTTTATTTTTACTCACATTATAATCTTAACAAACATAGTTATTTTTGCTATATACCATGAATTGTCTTTTAAAAGATTAAAAAGAAGAAAAAGTGATTTTATTATTAACCTTCATAATTACCCTTTCTGGCACTCATCGTTCTTTCGTGTGGATCTAACTTTCTATCTGGTATTATTTTTCTTTTTCTTGAAGGATTTCATTTAACATTTCTTATAGTGCTGTCCTGCTGGTGATTAGTTATCTCAGTTTCTTATGTGTGCAAAAGTCACAAATAAATGAAGTTATTTTGCCTTCATTTTAAAACATATTTTCTCTGTGAAAAAAGTTGTTGAGAGATTTTTAAAATACTAGAAAGATGTGAATACTTTTCTCGTGACTTGCCTAGCCTCTGGTTAGAAGGTTACTATCATTTTTACCTTTGTTCATTTTCCATTCAAGGTGTCTTTATTTCTCCTCTGGCTGGTTTTAGGATTTTCTCTATATCACTGATATTTTAGTTTCTTCAATCTGTAGAATTAAAAGTGATTCATAAAATTTTAAAAAATCATGGATATTATTTTTCAATTTTTTTCTCTAATTCTCACCTCAAACTTTTTCTGAGACCCCAGTTATACATATTTTAGATTACTTAATGTCTCACAGATTACTGACATCCTGTTCATTTTTTCCATCTCCCCCATAATTGTTTTGAGTGGTTTCTATTGCTATATCTTCAAGTTCACTATTGTTTTCTTCTCAAGTGCTTCATCTTATATTAATCTCATTTCATTTAAATTATCATATTTTACACTGTAGAATTTCCATGTGTATCTTTTTTATATCTTCTTTTTCTGTCCTCATTATGTGCATATTTTCTTCTACATCATGTTTATGCAATTTATATGTTTTAAAGTATTTAATCTCTGTCACTTATGGGATTGTTTTCAGCACTTGATGTTCCACCTGGTTATGGATCACATTTTCCTTTCTTTGCAAATCTGGCAACTTTTATTTGAACATGGGTATTATTAATTTTACATTGGTGTTTCCTGTAGTTTGCTGTATCCTTAAAAGAATTTTGGATTTTTTTCTGGCATGTGGTCATGTTTGTTCAGGTCAGTTTGATTACCTCAGAGTAGTCAGTCTTCTTACATGGTATCTAGCTTCCTGTATAGTTAATGTCCCAAGTGAACTGGGCAGAAGTTTTACGAATTTTTACAACCTAGTTTTCAAAGTCATATAGGGACAATTGTTGCAAATTCTATTGTTGGAACCTTACAGGTGGATCCACATTGAGGGGAAAGGGACACCTATGCCACCTCCTAATAGGAAGTCAGAGAAGATGTGGTCATGTTTTAAACTGCCATAGCTCTATTACATTCCTTCCTGCTTGTACTCTTTATAGTGTTTTTTTCCCCTTACTATATTCTAATGCAGAAGTTAGTGCTGTAATTTGGGCACTGCCGTAACAACAGACCAAAATTAGGTGGAATTGGCTTAGCAAATAGGTGGCAAGCTTCAATGAAATAGATATACTAGTTGGAGTCCATAGAACCCTATTATATTATGGCACATTTGGTTAAATTGTCAATTGTGATAACTTGGAAGGCAGAATGCTTGTAGAATAAAGTTTGAAAGAGATTGCCAGTATGTGCTGACTACAATTGGTGACATTTAGCAAGATGTTACAAGAAAGATATTAGCTAAAGCAAGAATGGCTAGTTTTCAACCAGAAATCAAAGGTAATAGAAGAGAAAGTTCAGAGCCTAAATGCCTACAAGATTGGAAAAGCTTATTGTTTCTGGAAATCAAATATTAAGAGATAAGTTATAAAAGGCTTTAAGTAACCAAGATCTACATGGACTCTTCATTAAAGAAAATGATTCATCTTAATGGTAATTATCAGATTAAGCAACTTTTCCTCTCCTACCTACCCCTATTTTTCTAGATAACCTCAAGAAATCACCAAGGAAACAATGAAATGGACAATCCCTAAGACAGTCTGGGAAACCACTTAAGCATACATATTGGGGGAAAAAACTAACTAGAGACAAATAGAAAAGAACCAGAGTTCAGAAATTTGTTACTAGTGATCTTAAAAAAATATGCAGAACCAAAAGTGATTGCAAAACTTGATTACCTCCCAGTAAAGCCAAGATGCTCTATGAAGCCTTTGAAAACCCCCAGTAGGAAAATCACAGCTTATAACCTAGTATTTTGAAGTAACACTATGCACTTTACATTTTTAATTATAATTATTAATCAGTAGACCTTGAAATAGAGATATTTTCCTGGACTATCCCATGGGACTTAATCTAACGGCATGAGCTATTTAAAGCAGAGTGTTTTCTCAGGCTAACTAAAAGGGGATATCAGAGAGATTCAAAGCATGAGAATTTTTTTATTTCCCCCCGCCCCGCAGTTTTTTGCTTGCTGTCTGCTTTCTGTGTCCATTCGCTATGCATTCTTCTGTGTCTGTATTTATTTTTATTTATTTAATTCCCCTGCCCCCACCACACACACACACTCCCGTGGCTTGCTTGCTCTCTGCTCTCTGTGTCCATTTGCTGTGCATTCTTCTGTGTTTTTGCTTGATTCCCTTTTTTGTGGCATCACCTTGCTGAGTTGGCTCTCTGCCTCGCTTGTGGGCCAGTGGTACTCTGTGGTGCTTGAGGGCCGGTGGCTCTCCACAGCATGTGAGTGAGCCTGCCTTTACAAGGAGGCCCCGGGACGTGAACACAGAGCCTCCCATATGGTAGATGGCAACCCAACTGATTGAGCCACAGCTACTTCCCAAAGCATGAGAATTTGATGTACCTTTGCTGACTTAAGGTTGGAGGGGGGAATGTATCAAGGAGATGAGACCTCAGTCTTACAACCCCAAGTAACTAAATTCTGCCAACAAGCTTCAGGTTGTTACTTCAAAGCATAATCTTTCCAGAACCACCTATAAAGGAACATAGCCCTGCAGGCACCTTGATTTAAGCTTTGTGAGTCATGATTAGAGAATCAATCTGGGCTGTGCCAGACCTCTGACCTGTACGACCATGAGTTAATCAATGAATATTATTTTAAACCATTAAGTTTGTGGTATTTGCATGCAGCAATAGAAAAATCATGTGTTATTTGACCCACCAAGCCCTAATGTTGATCATAAACAGTGGTACTCCATTAACAAGTGGAGAAAATGCATTTAAGACCAGGCGTGAACACATCTTATAAGCATAAGTAAGTATGAATAAGTCACTCTAACTCCCAACATACCTTCTAAACTACATAGCCACTTCTCTCTCTCAATTTCACTGTTGGCCTTTTAGAGCATTATCTATGACCAGCTGACAAATAAAAACCACATTTGGGATCTTGTTTATGCATAATTTCACATGTTCTGTTGGCATCAACCTAAAATAAAACATAATACTCATATCCTGGGATGGTCATGAAAGACTAGGGGAAGGGAAATCCTCCTAATCAGCTGTTTGGTTTCAGGTGAAGGAGCAATGGGCAGAGGTATGGATCTAAATTTATTTATTGTCAGGGGCTAGTTTTGCTGAGTGACCAGGGATCTGGAAAGAATAAAATTGGAGTATTGTTGACAAAACAAGAATGGGGAAGATATATTTGGATGGAACTTTCAGAGTGTATTTCTATTACACATAAATGCCCATAAGAGGGTATACAGTATACAAGTAAACAAGACAACCCATTCTGTGAATGTCAAGCAATCTCTTTTCTCAATTTGCTCTATGGGATCATTAACAAAATATCCACGATAACAAGAAAAGAAATTAGATATGAGTTAAAACTACGCCCATTCAGTCTCAAGTGCTGTGATGGTATTACCATTTGCTGGATGCTCAACTTGCACTACCTGCCAACAGTAGCAGACAGTGCTGAGCTCCTGATATGATGCCATTTCCTGGGGAGATGAACCATTGCATTGATTGCATTTGACACCTGCCATTTTGAAGGAGGCAATGATTTGTCCTCTTTGAAATTGGCAGTTTGAATATGAATTTTCCTATCCTATCCACAATGCTTTTGCTATCTCCATCATGTGTAGACTTAATGAATAGCAAGTTTGCCATCATGTCTGACCAAGTAATGTTTTTTTTTAGGAAAGGTAGTGAGGCAATGGGCTTAACCTACAGGCTGTGTTGGTTTTATTCACATACCAAACCAGATGTAATAAAAAGAAAAAGTTTAATGGAAACATGGAATCACCTATTAAAAACACAATAATAGTTTTATTTGGGTGAAAACAAGTAGCAATGTGGAGGACTGTACTAAAGATATACTGTATGCTCTGAACCAGTGACTAATGTGGTATGGCTGTGGGGGCATCTCTTGTCACCAACAACCCACTCACAAACATTTTATTTTCTGCCTCCATAATTTTAAGCTCTGCTGGTTTAAATGTGAGCAGAAAAGTTCCCACCAGAATGCATAACCATGTTCCCACTGAACAGAAATTTGTGACTACCATCCAGCAAGTTCCATCTTCTCACACCACTAAACCAACATTCACGAAAGGGAGTTAAAATACTGGTTGGGAGATGGAACCTGATTGTAAAGATAAAATGTGGTTGTTAGGGACAGGGTTGCTAGATGAATTATGGGATGCCCACTTAAGTTGGAATTTTAGATAAACAATAAATGCAATATTTGGACATATTTATGCTCTAGAGGTATTTGTTATTTATGTTAAATTTGAATTTAACAGTGTTTGTTTTTATTTTCTAAATCTGGTGATTCAAATTGGGGTAAAGTGAGGTATTCTGGGAATCTAGTAGAGTCTCAGGTACCATTGATCCTTCATTTTCTTTCCCTCTCTAACCATTTTAGTTTGTGTCCTCATCACCATACAAACTATTGCTATAGCTAAATGGCCTCCTTGTCCTGGCTTTTTCTCTAGAGCCAATCCTGTATACCAAGTGTAGAAAAGTCAACCTAAAACAGCTAAAATTCCATGACATTCTTCTGTTCAAAAACAGGATTCCTCTTTGCTAAAGAAATAAACCTCAAACTCTTAAGCCTTGAATTCAAAGCCTTTCATACTTCATGTTTTTCTCTCACAACATCTTGAAGTCAATTCCTTAATCCAACCATGTTATCTTCTCTGATGCATATGTCTTCCCATGAACCTGTGTAAATCAGAGACACACTTAAATTATCCATCTTTTGTTGAAGATTTTATTATTATTCCAGCAATGAAAGACCATTTCTTGTAAAATAGTACAATAAGAGAAAGTAAACTTGTGCTCATGTCTCTGAATATATTTCCCAAAATTGACAGTATGCTCTTTCCTTGGAATCACATTGTATTTTTGAAATATTTTTACTTAAACAAGTTATAAGAGCTAATGTAAACTTTTCTGGTGATGCTAAACCCTGAATATATATAATACTTTCACTTAGTTAATAATCACATGTAACCAAAATGACCTAAAAGTATATTTGTTTATTATTTCCATTTTACAAATAAGGAAACTGAGGAACAGAGAAGTTAAGTAACATGCCCAAGGTCATAGCTGTGTAAAGGTAGAGGTGGAATGTAAAACCAGGAGTTCTGGCTACAGAGTCTGTACTTCTAGTCATTTTATTCTACTCTATAAGGAATGCAGTTTCCTTATTTACTAAAAAAAGAAAAAATAAGATAAAATTACTTTTTGATTTGCCAATTTTCTAAGTCCATTCATTCATGCAAAGATAAATGCTATAAACAATTTAGAGTATATATTTTAGATGTTTTTCAATGTATTTCCATGTCTGTGTGTTTGAGCTCATAGAAAATGCATTTTTTAGTACATTTTAACATATATAACATATATACTGGCTTTCTTCCTTTAAAATATAACTAAAAGATATTTTCATGTCTGTGCATGCATATATGCTTCATTCATTTTGATTTCTGTTTCATTTCTAATTAGTAATCAAATAATAAATATAACCATATGGATATACTGTATTTTATTTACCATTTCCCTTTCAATGGACTCTTAGATTGTTTCTTATTTTAAGCGTAAGCAATAACACTTCATGGAGCATGATTGTACATGCCTCTTTAGGAATATATGGAAATGTTTCTCTAGGGTAGATTCAGAGCAAATGCATTTTTAATTTTAATAAGTTGACCTCCAACGTGTTTATATCTATTCATGCTCTTAATGGTAATATATGAGTATTCATTTAATTGCACTCTTAATAATAATTACTATTATCAATCTTTTAACTTTTTGTAAATTTGAAGGTCGAATATTTGCAACTTATTGCTTATATTTTCCAAAGAGCTAATAAAGTTGAACATGTTTTCATACACAATTAACCATATTTGTATTTCATCTGTGAATTGTCTGTTCATATTCCTTACTTATTTCTATTAGATTGTTCATCTTGTACTTATTGCTTGTGGGACTTTAAAATATACCAGAGCACTAACTCTGTTTATAACCACAGTAAATATTTTCCCTTTGTCTGCTGCTTGAATTTTCACTTTGTTTAACCTGTTTTCCTTCGGGTGTTTATAGTGTCTTTTGTTTTACAAGTTGTTTCTAAACTTAAGCTTTGATAAACTTCATGTCTTAGTTTCTTATGGCTACTGTAGCAAGGTACCACAAATGGGTGACTTAAAACAGCATAAGTTTATTATCTCACAATTCTTCAAGGTAGAAGTCCAAAAACTGTAAGTGAGAATCCTTCCTTTCCTCTTTCTAACTTCTGGTGGTTTGCTGGCTATGCTTACACTTCAATCTCTGCCTCTGTTGGCACATGCCTTTTTCTCTCTTTGTACCCATCTGACACCAGTCTGATTGGATTAAGGGCCCATTCTACTGCAGAATGAACTCATTTTAATTTAACTCATTCTATCTGTAAAGATCCCAACCATGTCGACAAATATGATTACATTGGGGGGTTAGGACTTCAACATGTCTTTTGGGGAACACAATTCAATTCATACTATATCCATTGCAATCCATTCTACACATAACACCTAGAATGATCTTTTTAAAACAGAAATGAGACCATATCACTTGCCTTCTTGGAAACACTTAGTGTCTTTCCATTGCAAACAGCTTACCCTGCTTTCAGCACCCTACATGGTCTACTGTGGACATGTTCCACAGTACATGTGGATGATGTCCCCATCATGTTCTTTCTTCTTTCAGAAACCTCCTTTCTGGTCCTTGAGCATACTTCCTATGAAAAATTAGATGCTTTGCACTTGCTGTTTCCTCTTCCTCATCTCTATCTGACTGGTTTCTTCTTATCCTTTATATCTCAGCAGCCCACCCCCAGAGAATTTGTCTTATACTCAAAGCAGCCTCCAATCACTCTGGATCACAGAACCCTATTTCTTTCATAGCATGTATCAGTCATGATTGGGTCATGAATACCGAAATCACTTAATGTATTTTGGTGAGAAGGTATTTAATTTATGAAATTATTAGCAAGTTGGAAGACAATAGGAATGAAGATTAGAGATTACCACCACTATTCAGGCAAGTCAGGAACTTCAGCCCACCAACATTGATTATCACAGCTACCTCTAGTGCTAAGGTAAGGAACTTGCTGGAAGCTACTGCAACCTCCCATAACTGCTATTAGACATACATGGGCCTATCGCTGTTAGAAGATATAGAAGTTTGATATAGATATTGGATTATGTTTGTAATCTAGTCTGTACCAGGGCATGATTAAGGTATAATTAGGGCTTTCATTGGGTCACATCATTAGGGGATTGAGTGGGGACTCATAGATAAAAGACATGGCAAAGGACAGAGTTGAGGGTTGTTGAAGTTGGAGTTTTGATGTTAGAATTTGATGCTGAAGTCTTAAGCTGGAGCCCCAGGAAGTAAGTACACAGAGGAAAGAGAAGCAAGCCCTGGGAATAGAGGACCTGAGCCAGGAGAACACAGAGGAATAGAGATGGCTCCTTAGTCATGGCAGAAACCCCAGGGAGAGAGACAGAGGTATTCACCCAATAGTCTACAGCTGACCTTGTGGAGAAAACAGAGGAGCTGAGCCCAGAGGAACACAGGAAGCATGAACCTTTGCAGACATCAGCAGCCATCTTGCTCCAATACGTGAATGGGGACTTTGGTGAGGGAAGTAACTTATGCTTTGTGGCCTGGTAACGGTAAGCTCCTACCCCAAATAAATAACCTTTACAAAAGCCAACAGGCTTCTGGTATTTTGCATCAGCACCCCTTTGGCTGACTAATACAGAATTTGTTACCAAGGAGTGGGGAAGTGCTTTTGCAATTACCAAAATGCTGGAATGGTTTTAGAAATGCGTAAGGGGTATTTTTTGGAGGAATTGTGAAAAGCTTGATAGAAAAGGCCCAAATCACTTTGAAGAGACTGTTGATTACAATATGGATGCTAAAGAGACTTTTTATGATGCCTTAGGAGTAAATGATAAAGCTATTATTGGAAACTGGAGGAAAGGTGATCCATATTTTGAAGTTGCAGAGAACTTAGCAAGATTAACTCCTGGTATTGTATGGAAGGCAAAACTTGAAAATAGTGAGCCTGGGCATTTAGCCGAAGAACTTCCCAAAGTAAACTCAGAGAATGCAGCTTGGCTTCTCCTCTCAGCTTATAGCAAAATGCTAGAAGAGAAAAATACGCTAAGGACTGAACTGTTGGGTGCAAAGAAAACAGAAACTGATTCTGGAAATTCCTAGTCCCTGGAAATCAAGTCCCCAGAAGACAGTGCCCCATTGGAGGACTTACCTAAACTTGGAACTTATAAATCAGGATTGAAGATGCAGTTATCTTGGAAAGACTTGTGGAAAGTCTTACTGTCTGATGGCTTGGACCCCTGCTTCTTGCATAATAAACCAACAAGGTTTTAGAGAGAGCTGTCTGAACAAAACCACTGTCATCCTGGGATAAAAGGGCATGGAAAGGAGAGACTGAAGGGGAAACAACTTCAAGAGGCAAACCATGGCAGCTGAGATCTGGAATTAGGACACCACCTTGGATCAAGAGAGGAACCCTACCCATGTGTACAGAGAGGGTGAGTTTGCCCCAGCAGCTGAAGAGAATGGGTGTTCTTGCATGATGATTTGGGAGAATTTTCCTGCCTCAGGATAAAGAGAAGGTGGAACACATTCCCCAAGGACTATGGTGATTAAGGTCAACACCCCACAGATCTGAGACTAGTGGACCTATCCCCCAAAGGTTAGGGAAAGCCAGGTGGTCAACTCATTGCCCTGAGAGGGTTG
The DNA here is from genome assembly GCF_030445035.2 of Dasypus novemcinctus. Lineage (NCBI taxonomy): Eukaryota > Metazoa > Chordata > Mammalia > Cingulata > Dasypodidae > Dasypus > Dasypus novemcinctus. The sequence goes on along the minus strand of NC_080673.1, from coordinate 149,829,693 downwards.
AGCCTCTATGCCAAAGGTTAGGGGGAATGTTGTCTTCACATTACTGTACTATGAAGGTTAAGACTCTAACCCAAATATTGGGTAAGGTGTGACAATCACCCCCACACTCTTGGAGGGTGAGATTTGGAACTTGGTCAACACCCAGATGCTTGATGAGGATGAATATGGCCATTGGACAAGCATGTGGAAAGGGTGGGTTCCCATAAGGCACCAAGGAGAAGAAACTATCATCTTAAGAATGACTCTCCGAATGAAATCGAATGGAGGATGCCCTGCAGGTTTACAGAGATGTAGAGGACCTGTGACTCCTGTTTCCCTCCCAATTTCTCCTTATTGTAATGTAAATGTTTATCCTTTGTCTGTCCATTAGTGTATTGTAAACAGACAAATTATTTTGTAAGTTTTAGAGGTCTATAACAGATAGAACTTTGCCCCAGACAAACAGTATTTCTTTACATTGATTGTGATATGATTTGTACTTGTATTGTTACTGACTTAAGGGTTTTTTGAATGTTGTAATGTCTTTTCGGAATTCAGAGGGTGGAGTGTAGCAGTTTGATATGGTTATGAATTCTAAAAATAGATATTGGATTATGTTTGTAATCTAGTCTGTACCTGGGCATGATTAAGTTATGATTAGGTTTTTGATTGGGCCACATCATTGGGGCATTGAGTCCCCACCCCGTGGTGGGTGGGAACTCACAGATAAAAGACATGGCAAAAGGCAGAGTTTAGGGGTTTTGATGTTGGAGTTTTGATGGCAGAGTCTGATACTGAAGCCTTAAGCTGGAGCCCCAGGATGTAAGCACATGGAGAAAAGAGAAGCAAGCCCTGGGAAGAGAGGACCTGAGCCAGGAGAAGAACACAGAGGAATAGAGTTGGTTCCTTAGTCACAGCAGAAACCCCAGGGAGAGAGTCAGAACCATTCACCTAATAGTCTATAGCTGACCTTGTGGAGAGAGGCAAAGTCTAGAGAGCTTCATAGTCTACAGCTGATCCTGTCGAGAAAACAGAGGAGCTGAGCCCAGAGGAACCCAGGAAGCCTGAATCCTTGCAGACATCGGCAGACATCTTGCTCCAACATGTGAAGGTGAACTTTGATGAAGGAAGTAACTTATGCTTTGTGGCCTGGTATCTGTAAGCTCCTACCCCAAATAAACACTCTTTATAGGAACCAACTGATTTCTGGTTGACTAACCAACCCCTTTGCCTGACTAATACAAAAGAACTATATTATAACTTTATTTCCTTTCGTACTTGTCTTCTGTTATCAGAGTCTAATCTAGAACTGCATAAGGTCTATCCAGGCTATTTTATTTTATTTATTTATTTATTTTTTAAAGATTTATTTATTTATTTCTCTCACCTTCCCCTGCCTACCCCGGTTGTCTGTTCTCTGTGTCTATTTGCTGTGTCTTCCTTGTCCGCTTCTGTTGTTGTCAGTGGCATGGGAATCTGTGTTTCTTTTTGTTGTGTCATTTTGTTGTGTCAGCTCTCCATGTGTGCAGCACCATTCCTGGGCAGGCTGCACTTTCTTTCACGCTGGGCAGCTCTCCTTATGGGGCGCACTCCTTGCGCTTGGGGCTCCCATACACAGGGGACACCCTTGCATGGCAGGGCACTCCTTGTGCACATCAGCGCTGCGCATGGGCTGGCTCCACATGGGTCAAGGAGGCCTGGGGTTTGAACCGTGGACCTCCCATGTGGTAGATGGACGCCCTAACCACTGGGCCGAGTCCGCCGCCCTATCCAGGTTATTTTATGTAGGGAGGATTGACAGTACATGTAACCTCAGGTCTACCTCCAATGTATTTACTCTTTTTGCAAATGTTTGTCCCTCATCCTGAAAAGAAATATTCTACTTCAGTGATCTGCCTTATAAGTTCTAATAATTCTGGATACAGACTTTAGGGAGGAGGAAGAGACTAACATTGCCATGAGGTTTTGAGTAGGTGCAGTAGGTGGAAATCATCATTCAGATCAAAAGACTATCTTATCCTGGCATTTTCAGTACAATTGGTGAGAAGGTCGCAGAGGCATAGTCAGCTAGGCCAATTATTTTACAATCAAGGGTTATATACTATTAGAACTTATAAGGCAGATCACTGAAGTAGAATATTTCTTTTCAGGAGGAGGGACAAACATTTGCAAAAAGAATAAATACATTTATTAAAGGTTTTATTTAAATGGAGTACCTGATATTTCAGCAAAAGGATTTATAAAAAGGAATTGCAGAATCAGTTGAAAACAGAAAAATATTAGATTATCTAATGACAGGATGTTCATATCTTTTTGCTTTCAATATTTATGGTGTAAAGACGTTGCTGTTGTCATATCAGGAATATTAATGATACATTAAGTTTGAAAATTTATACTTTAAGGCAGAAATTAGGAGTTGTACATGATTGAATTCTTATTTGACAGAGGCAATATATCAGTTAAGGTTCAGTCACAGAGTCAGACACTATGAGTGATAGGGAATAAAGAATTTATTGTACCATTAAGACTTTCACAATTGTGGGAGGTGGTAAGAACCTATAGAAGGCTGTGTTCTCTCTTCCTGGAGGTAGACCTGAGGATACTGTAGGTCAGCAGGGCTGGACTTGAAGTGGGGAGATAGAGGGCAGTCTGGAATCAATGAGGACAAACTAGAACCCACACCTGTCTCTCACTGCTTCCATCCTTGAGGGGCATTCAGGAGAAGCAGGAGCCCCTCATCACAGAGCTGCACACATACCTGGCCCAGGACTCAGAGAAGCTGAAGGAGGAGGTCCAGCAAGAGAAGGGGGAGCTGTATGTCTGGCTTCTCCCCTGCACCAACACCCTCGGATGATAATGGCTGCTGCTGCCTTTCTACCTTCCAAATCTCATACAAATTTCTCTTGAGGCTAGCCCCAATTTGGACCCATACACCAATGGAAATTCTGGAAAATATAGTTTCAGCCTGGCTAAGTTGATACAGTACAAAATCAACACAGGCAAAATATGAAAAATAAAACCTTAATATCTGCTCAGTGCGGGTCTTAACAGCTAGAACTGTGAAAATAAATATATCACAGTAAGGATATCTGAACTGCATGAATAGAAAGATTCAGGGAAGGTAGGGTGTTATGTAGATAAAAATTGTCATTTATCAGAAGCTTCACAGGCCTAGTTAGTGTACTCTCCTTTATTTGCTTATAGTACTTACACCTAATCTCATTAACAATCTTCCCATTCTATTGTAGTTACTAATTGGTGTATCTGTCTTCTGGACTAGATTTGGACTCTCGAGGTCAGTATATATGTTTACACTTCTTTTTATCACTAGTCCATATGATTCTGCCTGACCCATAGAAGAAGCTCCTTATAGAGTTGCTGAAAGAATGGTTCAATGAGGTCATGCCATATTTTGAAAGATAAACAGAGAAATCAGGTCTCTAACAAAAATATCATGACAAAGAAAAGACACAAGTTGTACAAAAAATGAAAATTACCTTTTTTTTTTGGTCAGATCAAAAGACTAGTTTATCTAGGCAATTAAAGCATATCAATGATAAGATCCTAGAGGTACAATTGGCGCAATTGTTTTGGAACCAAGGGGTTTACATTATCAGAACTTTTTAAAGCAGATCACTGAAGTAGAGGGTTTCTTTTCTGGATGAAATTATTTTCAGCATTTTCTCTTTGATTACTTTTAATTAATTTTGTTGAATTATAGATAAAAGTGGTATGCACACATACCCCTCTTTTGGGGCACAACAATAATTTTGTACATTTCTAATATGGGTACACACATCAGAATCGCAAGTGTCCTTCTGACAACACCCTCACTACACTAGTTTGATACTAGAAAAATTTACAGATTTTTTTCAGGTCATGATGAGAGAAAGTTGGGTAGGAGTAGATGTGTAAAAAAGGCTAATAGCAAAGTTTCTACTGTGAGAATATTTTGCTTCCCTCTTCTGAGCAGCAGGAGAACATTTATAAACTGTCATAGAGAATGGTTTAAAGATCATGATTTTTCCCAAATGCTTTGCTCTTGAAGTGTGAACTTAACAGTAAAGTATCAATGTCACCAAGCTGGCATACTATACTATCATCAGTTATCAGGTAGAGTTTTTGTTCTGCTGATGACACAGAAGAAGTGGGGAGAGATTACTGATGCTTTCCCAAGAGATTCAGACTTTCTGTTATACAGCGGTGTAATGGAACGCTTTGTTCAACACAATTAATTAAGTGCATTCATTCATTCATTTGAACATTCTATTGAAGTAAACTACTAGACTTAAAGTATACAAATTGATTAAGCTATATCTATTTTTCTATCTATGTATCTAGCTATGTATCTATCTATCCATTCATCTCCAAATGTTCACAAGATAATGAACATTTCCATCACAAGTGAAATTTTTTATGCCCCTTTGCAATTCATCCCCCTGTCCTCCACCAGTCCCAGGGCAGTCAGTGAACGGATTTCTGAAAATTTAAATTAGTGTACATGGAATAGAGTTTTATATAAATTGAATGCACTCTATTTTGAGAAGGGTGTTTGGCTTCCTTTACTGATCATAATTATTTTGACATTTTTTTCATGCTGTATGCATCAATAGTTCATTATTTTTTCCCTAGTGATTATTTTCTCATTTTTTCTTTAGACAAGTTGTAGATTTATAGAACAATCATGCCGAAGGGACAGAGTTCCCATAGACCGCCCCCTCACACACAGAGTTTTCCCTATTATATACAATTTGTATTAGTGTTTTTGTTACAATAGATGAAACAATCTTAATTATAATTATAATATTAATTATAGTCCATAGTTTACATTAGGATTCACTGTGCTGTACAGGTCTATAATTTTTGAATAATTTTATTCTTGTAACATATATATAACCTAAAGTTTTCCATTTTAACTACTTTCAAATATACAATTCAGTGGTGTTAATTACATTCACAATTACTGATACCCACAATAGCTGTCAATGAAACTTCTGTTGGCCCAAACAGAGTTCATTTCTTTTTATTTCTGAATAGTGCTCCATAAAATGGATATGCCCATTCATCTGTTCATGGCATTTATATTGATTTCAGTTTTTGGCTATTATAACTAAAGCTGTTGTGAACATTTGTGTACAAGTGTAGTGTAGATTTCTGTTTGTTTTCCTTGGTTAAAGAGCTAGGAGTAAAATAGCTGTGACAGGTAGTATGTGTGAGTTCAACTTTTTAAGAAACTTCCAAACTGTTTGTTCTTCTCATACATATCCTAGACTAAACATCTATATACATAGGCAATGATTAATGATAGTCTAGATGTTCTTGTGGGGCACTCTTATAGCTAAGCACACTAATCAAGCCATAAAAGGGTAATTCAGGGATACTTTTCCCCCAAAATTCAGTCCTTCAGCTGTTTCAGCATACAGACAGATGCTTCCACGTAGAATGACATACCTCATAATTCATCCATTTCCCTCCATATTCATTATTGACATGGACTTTGGCAGAGCCAAAACGAATCCTAGCTGTAGGTGGGGTGAAAAACCAAAGTCCAAACTCTCTTCCTATGAGGTTAGAAAATTTGATCCTAGTAAGTTCTAGCACTTACCCTAATGAAAATAGGTAGTTGGCTGGGATCATCTTCTACTCTCCTCTATTCATCTCATTATGCCATATCATAGTGGTGGTGGCTCCTTCTACAAAATCTTTTAAGATTCTCTGTCTACTCGTTTCAGATTAACTAGCACATTTCATATATCATCTGTTTTATATATGTTTTCATATGTTTTCTCTAAGCTATAAACTCCTTCAGGGAGTTTGTCTTATTAATTTTTGTTTCCTCAGAACTTAGCACCATATTTGGAATATTATAGACATACTTTTAATATTATTAAAATGAAGTAAAGTATTTGAGAAATAACAAGGATACTAGCCACAAAATGGGAATTATTCACATATTTTCCTGTCCAGACACCAATTGAAAAAATGTATATTTATACTGAACTTGAGCAAAACCATAAATCAAGATTCCTTTTCTCCATAAATGTTCCTGCATAGCTGTTAAACTTCTTTCTCCAGGCCCTGGAACAGACTCTGAACAGCCATCATTGGTTTTCTTAGCCACAATATTTTTTTCCAGTAAAAATTTCTGATCATTGGCAGCAGAACAGTCTTCCTGGCTTAACAAACATATCAAATGCAGTTTACATCGATAAGCAGTCTGAATGTAATTTGAAGTTACACTTCCTTTAGTCTGAGAAACCTGCAGTGAATTGAGTGAGCATGGCCAATTTATGTCCCTCACTCTACTTGTCTTGAGACCACTTTAGGAGTCAAGTAGGAGAAGGAAGAAGTAAAGAGCAAGACAACCTTGCTTAACAGGTGCCACTTTGATCTGCCATTTGCTTGCTCAGGTTCAACACCAAGTCTTTCTGCCTTGAAACACTTTGATGGCTTCCTCCAAGATATGAGGGACTGCAAACTGCCCTATACCTAGCAATACCTTTTTTCTGTTGGGGTCCTATGACACCTTCTCAGCTTCTCTATTCAACAGTCAAGTACTTTTCTGCTGAGGAGGGTCTCTTTGGCAGAGTATATTTCTAAAAGTGACCTGAAGGCAGCTTTTCTATGCAGTCACTTCAGAATCATGGAGTACCCTTCTCCCTTCTATTAATATTATCAGAGGCAATAAAATTTTTCCCAGTATGGTCATCTCTTGGCAGTTTTAACTATATTTCTTTTCTTTAAATTTTTCAGGCATAGGTCAAAACTGGATCCCTTACGTTCTCTAACCTTCTATAAATGCATGTCAAGCTGTACAAATGGTTCTTTGAAAGCTTTTCTCATTTGACATGGAGTGAGAGTGACGCATCCACTCCCCCCTGCCCTGATTTGAGGAGGGAAAATACCACATAACTCCAATAATTTTCTCCAAAACATCTATTTTGGCTACCAAGCCTCAAATTTTTATGCTGTTGAGGCTCTACTGAGATTTCAGGTCATAAGGTTTTGATCTCCTTTGCAAGTCTAGGCTTGGATGATCTAGCAACCTTAATATGGAATGCAGGAGTAGTTCCCACTGTTGTTTTGTTCCTGACCTTTGGGTCCTTTAGCAGCAAAAGAGAAAAAAAATCTCATTTTAAAATTTGTTACTACATGTTTCAAAATTGTTTGAATTTATGTCTATATCCTATTTCTAAAAATATCTGAACTTGTTTCAAACCAACCGAGTTACATAAAATTTCAGATTTATAGCCCAAACCACTGGAGGGCAACATCACCTTGAATGTTGCCTTTTAACTAGGGAACATTAAATTTTGATAGAATGTTAAGGAAGAAAATATTTTTAAAAGGGCATCTTAAAGTCTTAATAAGATCCTGTTTTGTTCCCAAAAAAGAAAGAAAATGAATGAATGAATGAATGCCTTAGATTATTCTCATTTGAAATGAAGCACATATTTCTTCCACATCTTAAGTGGAACTTGCTAGGATAAATGAGTTTGGTGAGGTTAAGGCAGATATAGCACAACCCAGAAGATATTATTGTCACTTCCTACATCTAAATGGGTCATTTCCAAACCCATTACATAACTCTGCAAATGTAGAAGTCTGGACATTACAAGATTAAAAAAAAAAAATAAACAAAGCAAGAGCAAATACTGACTAACATATTTTTTGAGTGTTTAACAGTAAGTAAACACTCCATTGGAAATTTGTGAGCATCTAATTCTTTATCTTCAATTGTAACAAACAGCAATATTCCTAAAAGTACAAAGCTGTATAATGCCATTCATTTAATCTCTCAGTGCCAACCACTGAGATGTGATCAGTCTAAGTACAACATGGGACTTTAGATGTGGCTTTCTCTGCTAAGAAAATAAGTACATCGATGATAAATAATTTGGTTGACAGCGTTTAGAGATCTTCAGAAAAACCAGTACATTGAAAATGTAAACGCTACCTGAAAGTTAACATTTGAACCCAGAATAACTTCTCATCAGAATTACTAACTTGTGTACCTTTTCATATTTTTCCTTTATCCAGAAAGCTTAATGAAATCCCGTGTGCAGAACACTTTCAGAATCTCTGCAGTTTGCCAGATACTCTACCATTCTCACTGTGCACAGATTTCTGTTAACATGCAGACCTCAGTGATTGTTTTTGTCAAGAGCTTATTAGAAACAGAAGTCTATTTTTTTTTTACTAAATGTGAGGAGCAGAGATTCCAGTTCTGATACAGCTAAACTGTCAACAAGATACAATGATTGGGCTGACGTCCAATTTTCTAATATTGACCTGCTTTTTTAGAGTTCTAATACAGCAAAGTTGCAATGGTAACTACAGCAAAAAGGATGTTGTGGACAATTTCATGTTTTATAGGGACCCATATCAATTTTCTATGACAGCATATGATATTTGTTTTATTACCTGTGATGTGCTAGTGCCAGACTTCTGGCAAGCAGCAGCTCCTGCATCAAAGGCATTATTGCCTTGCCATGGAAATCGGGCACTCCGACCACAATATGCAAAGCTCATATTTCCCAATTTTATGAAAAGTCCAAATGCTTGTGGGATCTGTGAAAATATTTCAAATGATCTTAATAAAACCTTTCTGATACAAGTTGGAAACAGGTGAATTTTCTCTTAGAAACTTTGAGTGGGAAAGGAGAGCAAGCGGTGAATGCTTTAGTTTAATACTTTCTGTTCAAGGAAGACTGACTTTGAAGAAAACAATTCTCTCTGTGTTTAGCTTAAACTTTCCATTCTCTGTGTGGAAGACAAATTTTTTTTTAAGTCATATGTCAGCTGAATTCACCAAGAGCTCTGGGATTTAAGTAAAAATCACCACATCACCCATCCCATGCACTATGTAGAGCCTCCCTATTTTGTGTATTTCTAGGAGATTATAGTCTCATGGTTCTTTCTGGTTCTGAGTTCCTACTCCTACTGAACTCTTATTATCAATTCTGTCTATATTACACTGAACTAGACTGATACCTAATCCGTTTTCCTTAATTTCTCCCAAACCACCCAGGAAATCTTTCATACAATTGCGGTATGTTTCATATAATTTGCTGCTTTGCTGACATCTTAGGTCAACACGATGAATTTCGAGGTGGCACCTCTGCAAATGTTCTTATTCTAAAAAGTACCTTGGCCACTTTACTACTGGAAATGTTTCCCTGGCCATGGTCTACCAGCTTCAGTGTTTTATAGTGCTGCTTGCGCCACTGTTCCCCCTTCCTCCTTAGAGCATTTTGAGGTTACAAGATTCCTCAAAACTGTGTCTTCCTTTCAATTCATTTTCCCTCACTTTATTTAAATCACTTCTCCTGACATTTCTCTGGGACTTTATTTTCATATTCAAAGGACCATTAGTGTGTCTGTAAAAACAAAGGGCCACCTTTGTCTTGTCCTTTAGAAACCCCAAATGTTGGATGATCCTTCATTCCTTCTTCCTCTTCAGTCATTTATGTTTACAGAAATATAAAAAAATAATTTTCTTTCCACTGGAAATTAAGCATATGCTCCCAAAGATTGACATATATTGTCAGTTCCTTGGGTTTGTTTAAATGATCAAATTTCATGGTATATTTGAAACTTGGTTTTGATTTTCACTTTCCTTTGGGTAGAAAATAAAATACATGTTTCCATTTTCTGTATTGTACCTCACTAATAGAGCATGTGGTTTTTTGAATAGACAGGACTTCCAGAAAAGGGAGGATTAGAATAGTCCTAAATCTTTTCTCAATGATTATATGTTAAATATATTAGTCTTTTAGGTTTGAGTGAGAGTGTGATTAAACACTACTGAATTATTTTCCTACTGCAGAGTAAAAGAATTGCCCATTCAAGAATAGTTCCAGTGACCATCCCAAAACAAGCTAAAATGTATGCTACTAGCCATTTTGTGAGATATTCTGAAAACTGTCTTTTACCCATGCTTATTTCCAAACCAGAGTTTTAAACATGGTAATACATATGAGACTATTGAAAAGATTCAGGCCTCCATGTGCTCAATAAATATTCAATGACTGAAAACAAAGGAATGAAGCCCCCTCCCCTTCACACATACACTTTTTCTTAGTGGCTGGTTATCTCAGTTGGCTTTTTTGTTTGCTTATTCAGTCATTATTTATTTCTTTTCTTTTTCCTAAAAGTACTATGTTGCAAGCTACCATAAACTAGAAATGAAAATGAAGAGGTAAACAACAAACAAACAAAAAAAAGGCAAGGAACAGAAAAAATAAGGTCAAGGAACAAAAGCATACATACAACAGAACTAGGGTAAAACTTAAAATAATAAAATATCATACTTCAAATCCTCTTTAGTATATATATATCAGGAAGTTGGGAAGAAATGATAATTTGATATAGCTTGTGGGTTTTGTTCACACACAGTTAGGGCCATAATTTCCAGGCTTAATCCCGACTAATTGCCCACAGATTTGTTCCAGTTGTTATGTCAAGGTCACCCTGACATTAATTTAGAGAGGCTTTTTAGATAATGGCATATTCAGAAGCTTCAGTAGTAGAACAGAGAGAAAATATTAAAATATTTTATCTTTCTGGAGTGTCTAATGGTATTCACATTTACCTGTAAAGAATAAGCAATAATGCTTGCCTTTAGGAAAGTACAGGATGTCACATGATGAAAGTTTGAGTGGTGAAAACTCTTTGCAAGCTCTCTTAAATTCAGTGACTTTGAACCATATGAAAAAAAAGTTATTTTTTTCTGTGGAGTCTGTTGATATCTTTGAAGTGGTTTTATGTGTGTTTATTTTTTCTTTAAGCTCCACTTCATTTGACTTCCCAGAGATGTGGGGGCAAAGAGAAGCTGTTAAAATTAAGGGGCCAAAAGAGTTGACAAAAAAAAAAGGAATCGAATGCTGTGCTTATCTGGATTTGGCTGGTGGTTATAGACAAAAAAATTATTGTATTGGCTTAACTGTTCATAGTTTAGGATTACTGATATTATGAAAAATGGTATAAGGGTGTGTGTATGCATGTGCGTATGTGTGCCTGCACTTGATGAATTAACTGATATATATATTTACATACTGTAGGGTGAACTTAACTTACCTTAGGTTAAGTATCATTTGAATAGGTAGATTTTCTAGATGTATTTAGTATAAGACAATTATTCAACATAAAATTTAATGTACTTATTTTCAAATATATTATAACTACGTTTTTTTCTTTTAATTTTTAAAATTTTTATTAAAGTTAATAGATCACATAGAATGTTACATTAAAAATAAATGAGGTTCCCATATAACCCACACCTCACACCCCCACCCCCATCATTTTTGTAAATTGTATTTTTTTTAAGATACATTATAAAAAACATAATAGGTTCCCATATACCCCCCATCCCCTAACCCCACTCCTCCCACAATAACAACCTCCCCCATCATTGTGGCACACTCATCGCACTCGGCGAACACATTTTGGAGCACTGCTGCACCACGTGGATAATAGTTTACTCTGTAGTTCACACTCTTCCCCGATACATTCAGTGGGTTATGGCAGGATATATAATGTCCAGCATCTGACTCTGCAATATCATTTAGGACAACTCCAAAGTCCCCAAAATGCCCCTTCATCACATCACTTCTTCCCACTCCCTGCCCTCAGTAACTACTGTGGCCACTTTCTCCCCATCAATGACACAACTTCTTCTATTAGTAGTCACAAAAGTTTTATAGTAGTGTATGAATAAGTCCACTCTTATCCATATTTTATTCCTCCATTCTGTGGATTCTGGGATGGTGATGTCCACTCCACCTCTATCTCTAGAAGGGGCTTAGATTCCACATGGATGGTGGATGCAATTCTCCTGCTTGCAGTTGTAGGTACTCTCAGTTCCCTGGTGTGGTGATTGACCATCTTCACCTCCCTGTTAGCTGACCTGCATAAGTCCAATGAACCAGAGAGTAGGAGTCACAACTCTGCTGAGGCTGAGGGCCCAGCTGACACATGGACAGTCCAGAGAGTCAAGTCTCCTGAGTATTCACCAATGCTAGCACCAACCAAAGGTTCAGTAAAAGTGACAGAAGAGGCATGTGTAGAAAGGTCACATCTGAGCCCAATTTCATCACAATCAGGGACACAAATTCCAAAGTAGGGCCCACATGACATGGTAGTGAGTTCCAGAGCTGTCTGCCATGACCATATCCCTGTGGGCCTCCAGGAGAACCAGTACCTGGGGTTGTATCTACTTTGGCTGTTTCTGGGGTCCTCCTGAGGAGTGGTAAGCATGACTCCTTTGATGACCTCCTGACTCTTTTTCGAAGACTCTTAGCCATATAAACTAATTTGTCTTTGCCATTTCCCCTTTTATTCAAGGTCGAAAGCAGTTTTTAACACATGATCCTACATGTGGGCTGAGATATTCTGCTGGTCTGAGTGGACCCTTTTATTCAAGGTCTTTTTCTATTTAGTTGGTTGGTAGTAATCCCTCAGTGCCAGGGAGACTCATCCCTGGGAGTCACGTCCCACACTGGGGGGAATGCAATGCATTTACATGCTGAGTTTGGCTTAGAGAGTGGCTATGTTTGAGCAACATGGAGGCTCTCAGGAGGTAACTCTTAGGCACCCTTCAGCTCTAAGACTAGTTGAAATTGCAAGCACATGGTCTCATAAGCATAGTCATCAGTATCAATGACTCATTGTTGGAAAATCCTTCTCTGTTGATCTTTGCAGTTGAACTTGGGTATAATTAGGTTTTGAGTCTTAAATAAAAGTATATCAGAAAGCATAAATTGCAATCAAAATTTTAAAATACTTTGTTGTTAATACTCATTAAAAGATTATAATTAAGGAATGTGTGGGGAGTTGTGTGAATGTGTTTGTATATATTGATGTAGAAAACAGCTTCCATTATTTTATTAAAGGGCAGGACTGAGAACAGTATAAATCTTTAAATTTTCCCTATCATCTGTTTTATTTTGTTAATTTTGGTGAGATCTGGAATCCTAAATTTGATTTCTCTTTCCAAGAAATTTTGCATTTATCGGTCAAAGCCAGGCTCCTCTAATTGCTAATTCTGTGAAGTTGGTCAATTTATATGGCCTCTGTATCTGTGCTTCCTCAAGTTAAAATAGGGATGAAGCTAATACCTACCTACTGAGGTTACGAGGGAGATGAAATAATAATGCTTCTGAGTGCCTAGAATCATACCAGGCACATAAATGTTAGGTATTATCATTACTTTGTTTTTTAAATGCAGGGTGAACTGATATGCTGGTTTAGGTACTTTCTTTGGAAACATGCTATGAAGAAACCTAGATATTTCTATGAGCATTAAGCTTCCTTTGCAGAGATATATTTGTGACCTGGCTCCAGAGGAAGTGCCTTTAGTACATGCCTGACACATGTTGTGAGCAAAACTACAGAGTGATCACAGCTTATTTTTTAGAGCAAGATGTTTTGATTTTAAGGCTGTTGATCTTTCACCTATTCGAAATTCAGATGCTTTATGTGACTGTAACCAAATCTGCTGTAAAGGAATAATTTTCCTTAATATACCACAGGCTAATAAAAAACTATTGACCCTCTTTATCAATTTATTCTCAAAATCCTTTATCTACCCTGCTTCCCTTCACACTCAAATGAATACGGATGGCGTCTTATACATAATATGTTCTCATGTTTCTTATTTTACTGCTGGTGTTTATATGAGGATTCAGTTTGTATTTTCCCCATATGTAACATTCACTAGAACTTTAAACATTTAAAAAGATTAAATACAAAAAGTTACATAAACTGAGAGTTCCTTATACTCTGCTATAGGGATTATATCATAGCCAGAGATAGAGAAGAATTTCATTGGGATGTTATTTCATTTTATAGTTTGCTTCAATGATGGAAAGAATAGCAAAGAAAAAGATACATTGTATCCAATTCCAGTTTGTACAGACTGCAGTTCAAATCAGTCAATGTAGGGAAGCAGACTTGGCTCAGTGACTAGGGCGTCCGTCTACCACATGGGAGGTCTGCAGTTCAAACCCCGGGCCTCCTTGACCCATGTGGAGCTGGCCTTGATGCGCGCAAGGAGTACTGATGCGTGCAAAGGAGTGCTGTGCCATCCAGGGGTGTCCCCCACGTAGGGGAGCCCCACACTCAAGGAGTGTGCCATGTAAGGAGAGCCACCCAGCACGAAAGAAAGTGCAACCTGCCCAGGAATGGCACTGCACACATGGAGAGCTGATGCAGCAAGATGACGCAACAAAAAGAAACACAGATTCCTGTGCCGCTGACAACAACAGAAGGGACAAAAAAAAAGAACACACAGAGAATGGACACAGAGAACAGACAACTGAGGTGGGCAGATGGGTGGGGGGGGGAAGGGGAGAGAAATAAATAAAATAAAACAACAACAAAAACAACAGAAAACCAAATCAGTCAGTGTAGAGAATTTGCAGTGACGTTGCTCCAAATCCTTATTTATTTGATAGTTGCTTATTTATTTTATTTTTCACTTAGGCAAAAAAGAAGCCTTATTTAGTACATACCATTAAAATTATTAACTCAAACTAGGAATCGATGAAAATCTTAAAACTCTCCATAAATTACTTAATGGGATATAGAGAGTTTAGAGTCAATAATAATGGATCATTTTTCTTTCAATAAATAACTCCTCTTTTAATAACACACTGCAGTGGGAAAGATATTTTTGGCCCTTCACAAAGTACTGTAATTAGGATTTCTTTAAATAAAATATATCCATTTGCCCATATACGAGAATCGCAATTACATTTTTTAATCCTCAAAAAGATGAAATACATTGGAAAGATTCGCTTTTTAATTACACAGGAAGATACATTTTAAGCAATTTTCTAGATTTGTATACCCAGACAATTTTTCATTCAGTTTCATAACTATTTTCTTAAGACAGCACTTTAAAAAGTACTATTGTAAGACACATGATCTTTATTGGCATATCCATATAAAATGCCAAGAAGATACTATACTATTGAGAAGCGCATTGATAAGGCAGAGTTAAAACTAACAGTGAAGAACATTTAACTAATACTAGTTAGAGGAAGATCAACAGATGGCATATTTATTGTTCCTGAGTTACTGGGGAGTGTGCAGAACATAAAAAAGACTATGAAAATACTATCAAAACAGGTGGACAGCTGTATTTTCCACAGATGATACAATGAAGCTTTCTGTCTGATTTAACAAAGCCATATATATATATAATTATTTTTCCATCATTTATGTTTTCAGTATCACAATGTCTTTCCCCTTAGTTCTATCTAACTCTCTTATCTCCTTTTGTCCTGTTATTAACCTCAGCTCTAACTTGGCTAAAGTCCCATTTGGCTCTAAAATTCTTTGATTATGTGATCCTATTCCTGTTCTGCACACATCAGTTGTATTTATCTATTCACGGCCAATGGAGGTAGAGATAATTTTAGGTTCCAGTTTTTTCATTGCCTGGTTTGCTAATTTTTAAAGAGTATAAACTTTTAAAAATAATCACAGGGTTTACAAGGAGTAAAACAGAATATAGGGCTTCATTCATTCACTCATTCATTCATTCATTCTCAAGTGATTAATTACTATTTACCAAGCACTGAGCTAGATTCCAGGAATACCAATAAGAATTTGGTCCAGTTCAGACCATCAGAAAGCTCTCAGGGAAATAAGAGGGCACAAACATATAAAGAAGTATAAATACAATAAAGTTGTAAGTGCTATACCTGATGTATGTATAGGTCTCAAAAACAGGACTGGTTAGTTGTCCTAAACCCACTTGGCCATTAGGAAGATGATGTCTGGGATTAATCTCAGAAGATAAATGGTCATTTATCAAATGCGGGGATAGCCTTTCCAGGCATACGGAGATGAGAGGACAAAAACATGGATGAGGAACAGGTGAATATACTTGGCGAACAATAGCTCAGCATAGGTGGGGTAGAGAGGGCCAACCAGGTAGAAGAGTTTGAACCTGATCATCTAAAGTTGTAAGGGCCTTTGTGTTGTGTGTGCACCAGATGGTTGGTTAGTATATTCCATCAAAACGTGCAAGTGTATGTTAGAACTTCTATTTAAACAGATTTTCATCCTTTAATTTTTATTTTTCAGTGTGTTTTATCATTAATATGTATTTAATTTGTAAGTAAACATACAAAATTTGATGTGCCTCGAAATTGTTTAAGGATGGAATGAAGAACTGAAAAGTTTTGGAAGTGATTCTTCTATGAATTAGAGTCTTTGGAGAGTTTTAAAGTGAAATGTTATATACCTTATTGTCAAAGGAGAGTGTCAAATTGGGAAGAATTATTTTCATTTGTCCCCAAACCAATAAACCAAATTTAACAATGGTCTTACACTTCATTTGTAGAAATAGTAAAATCATACCTTAACAAGCAATCTTTTACAAGAACGAAGGAAATTTTAGCTAATGTGATTGGCCAGGTATATGCTCTAAAACATGTTGTAGAGAAACATGACTTTTTTAGCCTTATTTGGACTCTGACTCTATGGATTAGGATCAGTTTGGCCTAAATTTCAGGAAATTTCAAAAGCTCCTCAGTGACTGATGTCTACACAAATTGTGTCTTAATATTCCTATGAAAACAAGAGTAAATTAGAATGATTTCATGATAGAGCAGATAATTTCAGAGTGTGATACACAGCTATCTTCAAACTCTCTTTCTCTCTCATTTGCATGCTATATATAAATACTTTGAAGTCATTTTGACTCATCAGGATAATCTGCCTACTTGGGCCATGGTATAGAAGGCAGGATTTTAAAATTTTGAAATAAGAGTGACTTTATTGACAAAGTTTTTATTCTGCCTACACATGATAAAAAAGAATTGATAAAGACCAATTACTGGGAAGTGGACTTGGCCCAGTGGTTAGGGCGTCCGTGTACCACATGGGAGGTCCGTGGTTCAAACCCCAGGCCTCCTAGACCTGTGTGCAGCTGGCCCATGTGCAGTGCTGATGCACGCAAGGAGTGCCCTGCCATGCAGGGGTGTCCCCCGCGTAGGGAAACCCCACGCGCAAAGAGTGTGCCCCATAAGGAGAGCCGTCCAGCATGAAAGAAAGAGCAGCCTGCCCAGGAAGGTGCTGCACACATGGAGAGCTGACACAAGATAATGCAACAAAAAGAAACACAGATGCGGACAAAGAAAAAGACACAGCAAACAGACACAGAGAACAGACAACCGGGGCGGGGGAGAAGGGGAGAGAAATGAAATAAAAAAAAAATCAATTACTTTTCAACAAAGCTAAGCAATTGTGGCAGATAAAAAGAACTTGATTATGTCATATCTCATAGCTCCATAAATGGTGGTAACTTGTTTAATTACACAGGGATGCAGTTTGAAAAACTTATCTTAACTGGGTCATCAGTGTGGGGGAAAAATTATGTGAAATATATACATTCAGCCTTGAGCACAAAATGTGTAGCTGAAGTAAAACCATCAGACCTCTGTCACAGGTAAAGTCTTGCCAATAGGGTACCCTGTTAACACAGGTGCTTTCAGAAGCCAAGTCTTGGGAACAATTTCATCTTGATAGTTAGATAAATATTTTTAAATACTTGTGGTCACAGAATTTAAGTGAAACCTTGACTTATTCTATTTCTTAGCATAAAGTTTAGTTTCTGTCTAAATCTATACACTGGAAAAATAATTTTTCACATTAGATTGAATGCTTTGTTTAATGATTCCAAGAAATGTTGCTTTGCAAACTTGAAACCAATGCTTTTTGTTTAGAGTTCATGTTTTCTTACAGGACACCATGTTTGTTGAAAAGCTTGTTGTAGTAAACTTTGTTTATTTTCTTAGAATTGTAAACTGCAGTCATCACAGGATATGGAATTTAACTGCCATTAACCTGGTGATAACTCATGGCATTAATCATTTAGCTCTAATTAATACAACATGCATAAAGGACTGGATATATTTTCTGAAATTTAGGAAAATTATTAAAAGGCGAATGTTCTTTTAAATTGTCTTTGAAAACAAAATAAAGTGGCAACTTTAAAGCACTACAAAATTTTAATTTCTTATGAATTGAAGGGACTACTTTGTTCAAATGTAAATTGTGTGATTAATATTACAGTATTTAAATTTGAAAATACTATTTTGAAAATTTACCATAATTTGAAAATACTTGTGGCAGTTTGAACAGAGTGTTCTTCAATCTAATCCATTCCTGTGGGTATAAACTTACTGGAGCTACTTGAGTTAAGGTGTGACACATCTCCTTCAGGATGGGACTTTTTTAAAAATGCATTTTTAATTGTCTTTTTTATTTTTTAATATACATAGATCACAAAAAATGTTACATTAAAAAATATAAGAGGTTCCATATCCCCCTTCCCCACTCCTCCCACATCAACAACCTCTTTCATTATTGTGGCATATTCATTGGATTTGGTGAATACATTTTGGAGAACAGCTGCACCCATGGATTATAGTTTATATCGAGAGGGAGAGAGAGAACAAGAGTCATGGAAGCCAGAAGCTGAAATCAATAAAACCCAGGAAAGAAAGACCAGCAGACGCCTCCATGTGCCTTGCCAGTGACAGAAGAGCCAAGGATCACCACCAGCTGGTCTTCTGGAAGAAAACATTGCCTTGATAATGACTAGATTTGGACATTTTCATTGTCTCAAAACTATAAACAAATAAGTTTCTGCTGTTTATGCCAATACCTATATCATGGTATTTGCCTGGAGCAGCCTAGGAAACTAAAACAATAATTCATGCATATGTTAGAATAAAAAAGGCAATTTAGGGGGCTTATTCTTATGAAATTCTTTCTAAAAAATTAGTAAACTTTTTTCAACTTCAAAAAAAATATCAGACAAAAGGTAGCTTAACAAATTATGGAAGAATTACTTTACAAAAATCTCATGAAACTCTTTACTATTTCTAATAATTGATGTGTAGTTGCTTCTTGATTTTATATACAGGCTTTTGTAACTTATTCTACATATTGAAAGTCATCATTCTAACTTTTCATTCCATATAATTATTATTGTATGCTGGTTAATAAGTTCAAAATGTCATAGAATAGACCTGGTAGTGGTGAAATTCATCGTTGCCTTTTTATCTGACTCAAAAAGGAATGTTTCTAACATTTCATTATTAACTATGGTGTTTTTGTTAATTTTGGTAGATGCCCCTTCTACACCTAGTTTTCTAGGAATTTTATCATAAAGAAAGGTTTTTTTTTTAATTAAAGATATATCCTACCTTTACTAAGATCAAATTATGGTATTTCTCTTTTAACCTGTAAATGGTGTGAATTACCTTAAGTTGGTTTTCCAGTATGACAATAACCTGACATTCTTGGAGAAAACCAAGTTGGGTATGACATAATTTTAAGAAATTGCTAGATAATGTTTATTATTACTTTCTTTAAGATTGTGCATCTTTTTTGTATGGTTAATTTATAATTGTGCCTTCTTGTACAGTTTTTGTTGGTTTTAATATAAATGTTATACTAGCTTCATAAAGTGAGTTGGGAGTATTCTTTTTCCATTCTCTAGAAGACAATGTGTTGGATAAAGTTAATATTTCCTTCAAAGTGTAAAACATTGTGGGTCTGTTTGTGGAAGATTTTTAACTACACTGTCAATTTCTTTAATCATTATGCAGTACTTCAAACTCTCCAGGACCAAGTGGACATTTGAAGGTAGCAAAATTGCAAGCACAGTGATGGGAAAATCAGCAATAGAGAACTATTCAGATATTCCATTTCATAATCTCCGTTGCAACCATAGGCATGCTCCCATTTATTTGTGCATTCTCTCCTTTTCTTTAATCTCTTATTTTAATCTGTGTTTGCTTATTTTATTATTCATTTTAAAGAACAAATTTTACCTATTTTAATCTTATCTGTTGTACTATTAATGTATTTTATTATTTCAGTCTACAATTTATTTATCACTTATTTTATTTCATATGTTCTGAACTCTTTATAACTAAACTTGCATGCCAGATTCATAATTTTATGGTTCCCACCTTTTCTAGTATAATCATACATTTTTTAAAAAATTGGAGATGTTGTGGGTTTACAGAAATTATCCGTAACATACAAGGGTGCCATATACCACCTGTTATTAACACCTTGCACTGGTGTGGTACATTTGTTATAATTGATGGAAGCATATTTTTGAAATTGTGCTATTAACTGTACTTCATAGTTTAACTTAGGTTCACTGTTCATGCTATACAATTCCAAGGATTTAAAACAAATCCTAGTGACATACATGTGATATAAAATTTCCCCTTTTTAGGCACATTGACATGTATTTAATTCAGTGTGGTTAATTATGTTCACAATGTAAGCATTAACTATGTATTCCCTATCCCTCCCCATCTCCTGATAACCTATAGTCTAGATTCTGATTCTATGATTTAGCTTATTTTAATAAGATCATAGAATACTTTTCTTTTGTGTCTGGCTTTTTTTCCCTCACCCTGATGTTTTCAAGTTCATTTATGTTATCACAGGTATCAGAACTTCATTCTTTTCATGATGGAATAATATTCCATTGACTATATAAAATACATTTTGTTTATTCATTGATCAGTTGATGAACACTTGGGTTGTTTCTACCTTTTGGCAATTGTGAATAATGCCACTAGGAACATCAATGTGCAAATATCTATTTCAAGTCCCTGCTTTTAATTCTTTTGGTTATATACTTAGAAGTGGGATTGCCAGTTTATACAATCCTATTCTTAATTTTGAGGAACTGTCAAACTGTCTTCCACACTGGCTGCTCCACTTTACATTCCCACCACCAACAAAGGAGTATTCCTGTTTCCTCACAACCTGTCCAACATCTGTAATCTCTCTTTTTAAAAAATGGAAGCCCATTCTAGTGGGTCAGAAATGGTATCTCATTGAAGTTTTGATTTGCATTTCCCTAATGGTTAATGATATTGAACATTTTTTCATGTGCTTCTGACCATTTTTATGTCTTCATTTTAGAGAGGTCTCTTCAAGTCTTACGACAATTTTTTTAAGTGGGTTGTTTAACATTTCTGTTGAGTTTAAAGATTTCTTTATGTATTCTGGATATTAAACCTTATCAGATTAGTAGATTTGAAATATTTTCTCCCATTGTGTAGGTTGTCATTTTACATCCATAGTAATGTCTTTTGAGGTACAGAAATTTATAATTTTGATGAGGTCCCATTTATCTATTTTTTTCTTTTGTTTCATATGTTTTGGGTATAAAGTCTAAGAAAACCTTGATAACATAAATTCCTGAAGATGCTTCCCTACATTTTCTTCTAAGAGTTTATACTGGCTCTTAGATTTAAGTGTTTGAGCCATTTTAAGTTCATTTGTGTGCATAGTTGGTTGTGAGGATCCATCTTTATTCTTTTGCATATGGAGATGCAGATTTCCCAGCACTATTTGCAGAAGAAAATATTATTTACTAATTAAGTGGTCTTTGCCCCTTTGTCAAAAATCAGTTAGCCATAAATGTAAGGGTAGATTTCTGAGCTCTCAATTATATTCCCTTGGTTTCCATGGCTGTCCTTGTGCCAGTACCATGCTGTTTTGATTACGGTGGCTTTATGATAAATTTTAAGATAAGGAAGTATGAGCTCTCCAACTTTGTTCTTCCTTTTTAAGATGGCTTTGACTATTCTCCTCTTCCCTTTAAGCTTATTTTTGGCCTTTCCATTTCTGCAAAGAAGCTTGTTGGGGATTTGATTGGAATTGCATTGAATATATATAAATTGCTTTGGGTAGAATTGACATCTTTACAATATTTAGTCTTCCAAATCTATGCATATGGAATGTCCTTCTATTTATTTAGAATTTTTATTTCCTTCAGCAATATTTTATAGTTTTCTTTGAAAAAATTCTTTACATCATTGGTTAAATTTATAGATATTTAAATTTGTAGATGTTTGTTTGTTTTTGCAATTGTAAATGGAATTTTTTTGTGGATTTCTCCCATTTGTTCTTTCCTGGTATATAGAAATACTTTCTCATTTTAAGATGTTGACCTTGTACCCTGCACCTTGTTGAATTTATTTATTAGCTCTAGGTGCTTGCTGTGATTTTTTTCCTATTTTCTGTGCATGGTATTTGTCATCTGCAAATA
Source organism: Dasypus novemcinctus (assembly GCF_030445035.2). NCBI lineage: Eukaryota > Metazoa > Chordata > Mammalia > Cingulata > Dasypodidae > Dasypus > Dasypus novemcinctus. The sequence continues at coordinate 149,807,609 of NC_080673.1, read as the reverse complement.
AAGTATTACTTTTTCCTTTACAAGCTGCCTTTATTTCTTTCTCTTGTTGAATAACCTTGGAGACAGTGATTCTCCTTGACTTGTTTCAGACATCAGATGGAAAGTTTTCAGTCTTTCACTATTAAGTATGACGTTCGTTGTGGGTTTTTCATATATGCCCTATAGCATATTGAGCAAGACTCTATCTATTCTTAGTTTTATAAGTGTTTAAGTGTTAAATTAAGAAGGGTCCTGGGTTTTGTCAAATGTCTTTTCTGCACCAATTGAGATAATGTGATTTTATCCCCCTTCATTCTATTAATATTGTGATATTACATTAATTGATTTTCTTATGTTGAACCACCCTTTCATAACTGAAATAAATCCATTTGATCATAGTGTATGATTCTCTTAATGTCCTGTTGGATTTGGTTTGCTGGTATTTTGTTGAGGATTTTTGCATCTTTATTTATTAGAGATATTGGTCTGTAATTTTCTTTTCTTGTGGTATCTTCATCTGCCTTTGGTATGAGGGTGATGTTGATGTTGGCCTCATAGAATGAAATAGGGAGTGTTCACTCCTCTTCAATTTTTTTGAAAGAGTTTTAACAAAATTGCTATTAATTCCCTTTTAGTGTTTGGTAACACTCCCCTGTGAAACCATCTGGTTCTGGGTTTTTCTTTGTTTGGAAGTTTTGGATTAGTGATTCAATCTCTCCTAGTTATTGGTTTATTGAGATCTTCTGTGTCTTCTTTAATCAGTATAGATAGTTTTGTGTTTCTAGGAATTTGTCCATTTTTTCTAGCTTATTTAATTTGTTGTACAATTGTTTATAGTTTCCTTTTTTGCTTCAGTGGATTCAGGAATAATACACCCCTTTACATTTCTGATTTTAATTATTTGTGTCCTCACTATTTCTTCTTCATTAGTCATTGTCAAATTTTTTATCTTTTCAAAGAACCAACTTTTGGTATTATTGATTCAATTATTTTTTTCATCCTCTGTTTCATTTAACCCCACTCTTATCTTTGTTATTTCCTTTCTTCTTCTGTTACCTTCGGTTTAGTATGCTCATCTTTTTTTGGTTCTTCTAGATTTGAGGGTAGGTCTGTGGTATTAAATCTTTCTTCCCTTTTAATATGTGATTTTGGAGCTATAAATTTTCCTGTCCAGCACTAACTTTGCTGCGTCCCATAAGTTGGGGTATGTTGTATTTCATTTTCACTCACATTAAGATATTTATTACTTGCCCTTGTGAATTACTCTTCAATCCATTGGTTGTTAAAAAATATGTTGTTTAATTTCCAGATATTCGTGAATTTCTGTCTTTTCCTCTGTTATTGATTTCTAACTTTATTCTGTTGTGGTCAGTGAAGATACATTGTATGATTTCAATGTTTTTAAATTTACTTGTTTTCTTATTTAATATATGGTCTATTCTGGAAAATTATCCATATGTATTCAGAAAAATGTTTCTCTTGTTGGGTGAAGTATTCTATATATGCCTCCTAGGTCTAGTTAGTATAGAGTATTTTTCAAGTCTTCTATTTTCGTACTGAACTTCTGTCAGAACATGCTATACATTACTGAAAGTGGTATATTGAAGTCTCCTACTATTAATGTAGAACCATCTATTTCTCCCTTACATTCTGTCAGTATTTGCTTCATATATTTTGGGTCTTTTTTGGAAGATGCTTATATATTTATAATTGCTACATCATATTGTTGAATTGGCCCCTTTATCAGTATGTAATGACTTTCTTTGTCCCTTGTAACAGTTTTGATTTCAAGTCTATTTTATCTGATGTTAGTATAGCTATACCAGATCTTTTTTGTTTACTACCTGCATGGTATATACTTTTTCATCCTTATACTTCAACTTGCTAATGTCTTTTAATTTAAGTTGAGCCTCTTGTAAAGAGTATATAGTTGGGTTGTACTTTTTATCCAATCTGCTAATTACTGCCATTTGCCTGGAGATTTTAATGCATTTATATTTACTTTAACTACTGATAATGCAAGAATCTCCTTTGCTAATTTTTCTATTTAGTCTTTATAAGTCTTATACCTTTTCTTTACCTCAATTCTTCCATTAATGTCAACTTTTACATTTATTTGACTTTTTTTGCATTGTTTCTTATCGAGTTCCTCTTTACATCTTCTGGATATATTTTTAAATATATTTTCCTTATAGTTACTAAGGGGTTAACATTTAAAATCCTAAATATGTAACAATCATATAATTTGATATCAACTCAATTTCAACAGTGTACAAACCCTATACCCCTCTATCCACTCACCTTTATTTGTATTTGTTACATAGTGTGTCTTTGTGTGTTGTATGCCTCAAATCATAGATTTATCATTACTTTTTATGAATTTGCATCTTAGCATTTGTAGGAAGTGAGAAGTGGAGTTACATACCAAAAAATGCAATACAATAATAATTGGCATTTATATTACCCAAATGGTTTCTTTTACAAGTAGTCTTTTTTTATGCTATTGCTATGTCCCTTTAGCTGTGCTTGTGGGACAGGTCTAGTGGTAATGAATTCTCTCAGCTTTTGTTTATGTGGTAATATCTTAATCTCTCCCACACTTTTGAAAGAAAGTCATGCTCATTATAAAATTTTTAGATGGCAAATGCTCTTTTTTCCCCAATACTTCAAAAATTTCCTCCTATTGCCTTCTTGTCCCCATGATTTCTGATGAGAAATCTGCACTTAATCTAACTGGAACTCCCTTGTACAGAACACATTGCTTTTCTCTTGTAGCTTGCAGATCTCTCTCTTGTACTTTGCATTTGACAGTTTGATCATTATGTGACAGGGCATGTTTCAAGTTTGTCCAGTTTGGTGTTCTATGGGCTTCTCAGAAGTACATTTTCATGTCTTTTGAAAAGTTTGGGAAATTTTCTGTTAATTTTTTCTTTGACTATTCCTTAAGCCCTTTTCTTTCTTCTCATTCTGAGACTCACATAAATGCACATCTTGATATGCTTTATGTTGTCTCATAGATCTCTTTGTCTATTTTAGCTTTTTCTAATTCCTTTTTCCTTCTGCTCATCAGCCTGACTCATTTAAATTGTCTTGTCTTTAAGCCTTCTCTTTGAGTTCACTGGTTCGTTTGTCAGCTCCAATCTGCTGTTGAAACCTTCCTGGGAATTTTCCACTTTAGTTATTGTGGTCTTCGACTCTAGTACTTCAGACGAGTTCTTTATAATATTTCTAACTCTTTATTGAGATTCTCATGTTATTTATTCATTGTTTTTTTGACATCCTTTAGATCTTTGTCTATATTTTCCTTCAACATATTGAAGATCTTTTTTTTTTCTTTTTTTAACTGTTTGTCTACTATATCCACAGTCTGATCTTCATTGTTGTTTTCTGGATTTTTATTCTCTTCCTTTGGAAGCACTATCATTCCATGTCTTTGTTTTGTAATCTTTAGTTGCATGTTGCAAATTTTAATATTTTAAAATATGAACTGTGGGATTTATTCCCTGAGATGTCTGATTTTTCAGTTTGTATCTAACTAATGATAGGACAGAGACTTTCTTGAGTGTCAGGAGCTAACAAAACCAAGAAAATCTAACCATAAAAACACTTTACCATCTTTGGAATCTGGCTTTGCACTGGCTTGGGCTCTTCTTCAGAGTTTAGTACTCTAATCAGGAAAGTTAGCAAATGCCAAATGCTGGGTTCTGCTTGTGTTTTCTATGCCTGTGTGTTGTCCTAGGCTTGCACTTGCTAGTGGCATTAGGAGATCTCCTGCTTACAGGACTTTGGATGCCCCTTCTTTTCCCCAGGAAATAGACCTTCTCCCTTTCCTCAGTTTTCCACTTCAGTACACAAAACAGTTAAGCTTTTGCTCCAGCTCATCTGCCTCAATTGTTTCTTACACGGTTTTTTTTTTTAAAACAATCTCTTTATTTTTTATTTTTTAAATATTACATTCAAAATATATATAAAAGGTTCCCATATACCCTCCACCACCCCTCCCCCCTCTCTCCCCCAGTCCATTCAGTGAGTTATGGCAGGATATATAATGTCAAGTATCTGTCCCTGCAATATCATTTAAGACAACTCAAAGTCCCAAAACTGTCCCCACAGCACATCTCTTCTTCCCTCTCCCTGCCCTCAGCAACTACTGTAGCCACTTCCTCCACATTCCACATCAGTGCTACAATTTCTTCCATTACTAGTCACAATAGTTCCCTAATTCTTAGATGGCTTTTGTTTTCTCCAGCTGCCTGAAGGGCAAATTCTGAAAGGGGGAACATGTCTGAGAAGTATTTTCCAAGTCAGTGTTTCTCAGCCTGACCAAACCAGGGACCCACATAGGCAACCCTGGATGATGCCAAACTGCCCTGAGGAGAAGATGAGGGAGGGATCAGGAATGGCTCCAGGAGCTTCCTCCATCGGTCCTCAAAGCACTTTCCTGACTCCTCACCTGACTATAAATGCAGCCATTTAATTGTCTTATGCAACAATGAAGAAGTGTCCTGTCTCTTAGTTTCCTCTGCCACTTTTGTCAGGGGTGGGTTGGAGCAATGGCTGCTCTCAGAGCTGAGCCCTCAAAAATCCAAATTGGTTAACCTAAAGCAGTGATCAAAAAAAATTGCAGTTATCAGCAATTGGACTGTGCCTCCTTTCTGATCTTGGAGAACTACATTTTATGTCCCTGTCTGACACCCACAAGTTTTGCCAAGAACCAGACCCTGCTGCTGCCTCCTGTGAAAGTGAGGAGCTGGTAAAAACAACTGCCACACAAAGAGAGAAATTCGCTGTTATTTACCAAAATTTACAGGCTCTTTCTCCTACTCTTCCTTGGATCCTGTACAGTGTTCTATTGGACTCCAGAGTTTTGATAGAGTTGATCCAGTCCCTTCAAGCCTGTTTGATCGTTATTCCAGTGGAAGAACTGATTCCTGGATTTTCCTGGTCTGCCATATTCCCCAAATTCCTCCATGATTAATATATTTTTAAGACTTTTTATTTGACTACTGGATTCTCTAGAAGATTAATTTTAAATATCCAATTTTTATTTCACCAATTGATTATTGCTTTTTCTTAAATTGAAATTTTAGTCAGATAATATGTTACTGATTCTTTGAAAAATTTTCACATCTATAACATGGCACAAGGCATGAAGCACAATATTTAAAGTTCAACTTAAAAGTGTTCCAAATGTGCTTGAGAAGAATGGGTATTGTCTGTTTGTGGGATGCAATTTTCAATATTTGTTGATTAAGTCAAGATGTTAATTATGTTATTTCAATAGTCTATATTAATAAATTCTTTTTTCACCTGCATGAAATATCATTTACTAAAAAAAATGGCATTAAAATCTCCCAATGATGGCAGATTTATGTACTTCCATTTTTCTGTTGGGTTCATATTACTTAAGAAAGTCTTAGGTAAATATATTAGAAATTACAGAATTTGATTGCAATGTAAACTTTACTCAATATTTAAAAACCTGTAATAGGTTTTTACTTCTTCAGTTTTTAAAAATATTAAATTAATATAAATACAATATCCCAACCATCTTTTGGTATTTGCTTCGTTTGCCTTTTCCTTGCTTTCAGTCTTTCTAGATTCATATGTTTTCACTTTGTCTCTTTAGAGCCATAGCTATTTGTACCTACACAAGGACATACATATTCTAACTTTCTACCTGAAAATATCTGTCTTTGAACTGGTCACTTTAGTTCATGTTCAATATAAATACATACTATAGATATATCCCCTTGTATTATTTCATATTTTTTATTTACCACTTTTTATCTGTTTCTTTTCTTCTATATTTCTTTTTAGAGAATATGTTGTTCTTTTCTTTAATATCTGGTATGTTTCCCTCAACTAGATTGGAATTTATGTATTGTACTCTCTTTTTATATTTTGTCTTATAACCCTACATTTTACCATAACTAGTTAATTTCAAGTCTAAAGTTAATCAATATATTTTCTCTCCATAAAATAGACAAGACCCCTAGGATTATTTTTTTAAAGATTTATTTACTTATTTATTTCTTCCCCCTCCCACTAGTATCTTCTCTTTGTATCAATTTGCTGTGTTCTTCTGTGTCTGCTTGTATTCTCATTAGGTGACACTGGGAACTGATCCTGGGACCTCCAGAGTGGGAGAGAGATAATCAATCTCTTGTGCCACCTCAGCTCCCTGTTCTGCTATGTCTCTTATTGTCTTTCCTCTGTGTCTCTTTTTGTTGCATCATCTTGCAGCATCAACTCTCCATGTTGGCTGGTACTCTTATGCAGGGTGGCTTTCCTGTGTGGGGTGGAACTCTGTGTGGGTCAGCACTCTGTGTGGGCCAGCTCACTGTGTGGGGCAGCTTGCCTTCACCAGGAGGCCCTGGGTTTCAAACCCTGGACCTATATGGTAGACAAGAGCCCAAATTGCTTGAGTCCCATCTGCTTCCCCCTAAGATTATTTTTAACTCTTATTACTCTTCTCAAGCTTTGAAGTTCTATTTTTATGATGTATTATTTCTATATTTATTTTAGTTAAACACTTTAGATTTGTGATATTTCACCTCCACTAATCAATTTGCTCATTCATAAAGTTTATTAAATCTTCTTTATTATCAGTTACTATCCTGGGATATGTTCTGAAGAGTTCAAAGTTCATGTCATCTAGAAGTGTTATGTCCAACTAAAAAGGAGGATTATAGGGTCTTCACCAAAGTATTGTGCAAGTGATGTAAGCACAGAGGATAAAATGACTAATTGGGAGCCCCACAATACATTTTATTACTGTTGATTTTGTAAACAATATATCTTTTAAGATTTACTGCAATTTTTACTTTTTCTCACTTATTCCTTACTACATCTCAGATATTCCTTCTATTTAGACAATGACATAATCTGTGAATAGAAACGGGGTTTTTGTTTTGTTTTGTTTTGTTTTTCTTGCATTCTGAATTAAGATTTTTCTTATCTTATTTCATTGGTTAGGCTCTCTGGTCTTGGTTGAGTAAGAGTGGTGAGAATGAGTACCTAGAATTTATTCCTGATCTTAAAGTGAGATTCTTACCATTAAGAAAAATGTAACTGAAGGATGTTTTGCAGCTGTACTTTTACAGGTTAAGGAAAATCCTTTCTATTATAAGCTTGCTGAGCACTTTTGTCCTGCCTTGAAATTTCCTCAGACACTTTTTCTGCACCTTTTGAGATTCTCATATGATTTTCTTCTTTAGTGTATTCATATGGAAAAATACTTAACTGACTTGATTTTCAATGTTGACAGTGCCTCGTGTTCTCAGACTAACTTTGCTTATATTTGAGGTATTATTGCATTGACATATTTTTGGATTCAGTTTTGTTGAGGATTTCTTCATCTATGTTCATGAGCAGTATATTGCTTTATAGTTTTCTTTTATTGCAATGTTTTGGTTTTGGTATCAGGATAATCTTGGCCTCATAAAATGAGCTGTGACGTGTTCCTTCAACTTTTATTTTCTGGAAGAGTTTATGTAGAATTGGCATTAGTTATTTCTTAAATATTTGGAATAATTTCCCAATGATAAAATCTATACCTGGAGTTTTCTTTGTTAGAAGATTATGAACTATGAAATTAACTCTTTTAATAGATATAGGAATATTGGATGAATCTAGTTATTCTTGAGTGAGCTTGGTAGTTTATATCTTTCAAGAACTGTGTCTATGTCATCAAAGTTGTCAAAATCATGGACATAAAGATTGTTGCAATATTTCTTTCATATATCTGTAGAGTCTGTGGTGATTTCCTTTCTTTTACTCTTGATATTGATTTTTGTGTATTTTCTCTTTATTTTTTCCTTTTCAGTCTGGTTAGATGCTTATCAATTTTACTGAACTTTTCCAAAATTCATATTGTGGTTTTACTGAATTTTTCTATTCAAATTCATTCATTTGTTCTCTTACATTTATTATTTCTCCCTTTTGCCTTTCTTTGGGTTTTATTTGATCTTTTTCTAGTGTCTTAAGTTGGGAGCTTAGATTATTGGCTTGACAGTTATCTGCATTTCTAATATAACCATGTGATATAATAAATTTTCCTCTAAACTATGCTTTAGCTATATTCCACACATTTTTGACATGTTGCGTTTTCGTTCAATTCAAATATGTTCCCTCATTATTTCCTCTTTAACGCATGGATAATTTAGGAGTGTGCTGATTAATTTCCAAATATTTGTGAATTTTCCAGATATCCTTGGGTTATTGATTTCTAATTTAAGTCATTTTTAGTCTGAATACATTTTATATGATTTCATTATTTTATAATTTTATGGTTGAGAATATGGACTTTTTGGTGAATCTTCCCTCTGCACTTGAAAAGAATATGTATCCTACTATTGCTAAGTGGACTGTTCTATAAATGTCCATAAATGTCAGTTAGGAAAAGTGGGCTGATAGTGATGTCCTGGCTTTCTATATCCTTACTGATTTTCTGCTTATTTGTTTTATCTGTTCATGAAGAAAGAATGTTGTCTCCAATTTTAATTGCAGATTTATTTACTTCTCCTTATAATTCTATTAGTTTATATTTCATGTATTTTGAATCTATGTTGTCAGGTTGCATAAACATTTAGGATTGCTAACTATTTTTAGTGAAGTAACTTCATGAAAATATACATGAAATAAAGTAGAATGTTCCACTCTATTCCTAGTAATATTTATGAAATAGTGGCTATTCAGGCATCTTTTGTTACTGTTTTCATGGTGTAAACACTTTCATTTTTTTACTTTTAGTTTATTTAGGGCTTTATTTTATTTAATGGAAACTCTTTTTTTGCTTCCAAGTAAAGTACACTTTTAATATGCCTATGCAAAACTGACTTGCTTACCACTTTTCATGTTTCCAGAAATGTTGATAGGAATTGATTTTTTTGCACGAAAGTATGGTAGTGTGTTTTAAAATCATATGTTACAATGTCATAATTATAAACTACTGCATAAGTCTCTCTGTTTGGCAAAGAAAAATGTCCAGTATGGGCTAAGAGATGTGAGCTTAAATATATGGCATTAGTCCAAGAATCACTAGTTTTTATTCTCCAAAAAATGAACTATTATAAACTACTTAGGTATGTATTTGACATTATTTCCATGTCAATGAAATAGATGCCAGCACAATGCTAAATACGTGTTTACAAAGTCTTACAGAATAGTGTGTTACCATCATAAGGTAATAAGTTCAATGGACATAAAGAAAGATTGAAATCAAAACAATGTTTTAAAAATTTGAAGGCATATTTGCTTGATTTTCAGTGATGTTTCAGTGACCTTCAAGTAATACTATCACATAAGATCAAAGATAAAAGAATCTCAATGCTATAAGGACATAATTTTATTATTTATTGTTATGGATCCATTATCAAGTATTCTATAGTAGATATTAAGTAGTTCAAGTAAAGATGAATACTTTATGGGTAGTTACTTTCTCACTGAAGTCAAAATTTATTGTTGTTTTCAAGGAAATTGGAAATATATCACATTTATATTTTAGAAAGTTCAATATTGTTTAGCACATATCTGAAATCACACTTTAAATATAAGGTCAAATGACAATCTCTTGCAAAATAGTTTCTCTTAATTTATTAATTACCTTTTGCTGCATAACAAATTACCTCAACATTTAGAGGCTTAAGACAACAAACATTTCTTACCTCATGGTTTCTGTGCATTAGGAACATGGGTACAGCTTAGCTAGGTGTTTCTATCCCAATGTCTCCCAGGGGCTGCAGTCTAGGTATTGGCCAGGACTGTTATCTCATCTAAGTTTTGGCTGAGAGAGGATTGTCTCCAAGCTCACTACGTGATTACTGGGGGGAGTCATTTCTTATGGGTTATTGGACTGAGGGCTTCAGTACCTTGCTAGCTTTTGGCTGGAGGTCTCCCAAAGTATCACACACTGTGGGCCTCTCACTAGCTCAACATGCAATATGGTTGCTGGCTTCCTTCAGAGCTAACTAGAAAGAAAGTAAGAGAAGGCTTACTATCATATTTTGCAGTCTTTTATTTAAAATGGCATCTATCTCTTTTGTTCTGTTCACTAGAAGGTGGTCACTAGGTACAACTCATATTCAAGGGAAGCATATGACACTAAAGTTTCAATATCAAAAGGGTAGGAATCATTAGAGGCCATTACAGACTACCTGCCATACTCGTTTATTACTTGTGTTTGTCCAACAGAGGTTCTGAGGGATGGGAGAGAGAAGAATAGATGTATTATGGGGGCATTTTTGGGACTTTGGATTTGTCCAGCATGACATTGCAATGATGAATACAAGCCATTGTATATTTTGTCATAAATTACAAAATTGTGCAGGACAAAGTGTAAACCATAATGTAAACAGTATTCCATGGTTAGTAGTAATGCTTCAATATGAGTTGATCGATTGTAACAAATGTACCACACTAATGCAGGATGTTGTTAATGTGGGAAAGTGTGAGAGCATGAAGGAGTGGAGCATATGGGGATCCCTTATATTTTTTATCTAACATTTATGTAATCTAAGACTTCTTTAAAAATAAAAAAAAAGTTAAAGGGAAAAAAAGAAATAAAAACCTATATCCAATCATCAGAGGCAAGAGAAAAAGAAAATCTTGTTTGATTTTCTCTAGGAACTTCAGAAGAAGAAATGAAAATAAATCCACATTTGCTGAAAGAATTAAATGATGTTGAAGTGGATGCAGTAAAGGGAAAATATTTTATTTCACAAAGTATGTTGTCTTATCTGTTGAAAACAGATATCCAAATTTTACTTGTCTATATCTCTTACCTATTTTTTTTTGTTGCTATTCGTATGTTTTTGTCCTTTTCTTTATTGGTGTATGCATTCTTAGAGGACAAAATTTGTATTTCTAACATTTGTGCCAAGTCCTGCAAGTACAATAGTGGATGGCTGCTTAAATTCAATTGAGCAGCATTAATTTATAGGTCAGAAAGCCCTAGGGAAATGCTCCACTTCAACATGAGCATACCTTTGAGATAATAATGATCTGACTTGGAATTTAACAATGAACTATTGGCTATCCCTTAGCTTTCTAAGAAACAGATGGTTGTATTAAGTAGTCTCTATGTTTCAGGGTCAAGACAGAAACATCTCTAGGTATGTTTTGTCTAAATTCTCTTTGATAGAGGTTAGAAAAATCATTAGTATTGTTTACATTTGCCCTCATAATAACTCTTCATCTTTCAGATAAACATTATATAATTTGCACAAAAGACAAGACTCCAAATATAAAGATCAACTGATTTTATTAAAAAGGTGATGTATAAATTGATTTTAGCTTGACATTCATTCTCCCATGGTCCAATTTCTCTTCAGCAATCAATTAAATTTTTCTCTTGCCGAGGATGAAAGTAATATTTTTTTGTACAGCTGTGGTTCCACCACTATGGCAAGGAATCCCACAGTCAAGTCAGTCAATTATGAAACACAGGACTATCCGAATAAGAACGTCATTAGATTTAGTGCCTGTCTCATGGTACAGCTTTATAATTTGAATACAGAGGTTCCTAGACATTGCACTCTGTGACTTGAAACCACTAAATGCTCATCAGTATGCCTTAATCTTTCTGAAATATTTGTAATGAGCTTAGATTTATGTCCCTAGGAATTAGCACTTAGGAAGGCCAATGGCTTCTTTCATTATTCATCACATCTTGCCTCCTATTAGTGCAATTAACATCTGTTCCAACCCAAATGATTTGAGAATTGTTCCAAACTATTCAACAGTGAAGGTTGAACAAAAAAGAATTGTTATATTTTGTTTGACATGTCTAAGAAGGTTGATAAAATGAAAGGATGTTGATTCTTGTATATATATTATACTTGGCATGGCAATTTTAAAAGTAGGTATGTGTCCATAATTGCAAAAAAATGATGATTTCTTGTCAATCAGAAGTGAATATAGGTAGAAAAATGTTGATACCTAAATTTCTGAGTATCTTTATATGAAACTGCAATTGAAGTAAACTCTACATATTTTAATATTGCTGCTCATTTTATTTTTATTCTTATTTCTCCTTCCCTTTTTTCAGGATTGTGTTTGCAAATATCTTTATTTTAATACAAAAATATGATGAGACTTCCTTTGATGCTATTTAAGTGCCTTTAGTTACTCCTGTTTCCCAGAATGTAAATAAGCAACAGGCTTTCCCCTTTTCTCTCATCTTTTGTCATTTAATTTGGTTATTTCCTAGGTTTCACAACTTACAGTGAGTGATATAGTTTGAACTTTATTACTTTTTCAACTCTTAACATGAAAAATGGACTCTTCTTAAGAAATTGTTCCTTGTATCTGAAAAAGTGTGCTGTTTCTGAATGAGCATCATATAAATACAAAATCCCACTGTTTTATTTATAACTCATTCAAAGAGAGAGTAAGGCAATAAATTAAAGAGCACTAACTGGAAACCAATCAATGTGATATTTGCATTTAAACTTAGATACTTGCTGGACCTATGACCTTCTGTAAGTTATGGAACGGTGGTGTCCTCATCTGTAAGATGGTGAGGGAAATCTAATTCAGGCTAGTTTCAAGATAAGACTTGATAATCTGACAAATGGTTAAGTCTTAATTAACACCAAATTATTACATTACTTTTATTAATTCTATCTTGATCATTGACTGTGTATGTGTGTATGTGTGTATGTGTGAGTGTGTGAAAAGGTGATCTTGAGCCTGCAGGGAGCAAGCTGGCTCCAGACTTCTCCAGGTACACATCTCTTTGCCTCTAATTCTTACTTATCCAAGTGTACATCTCTTTGCCTCCAAGGATAGCTGATCACTGATTTTAAATTGCATTTATTATTTTCATTCTTCATTTTTAATCTGTTGTTCTTGTGTTTTTAATACTGTATGTTTCTTTAGAGCTGATACATGATATCTACAGAATTTTATAAAGTTGTTAAATGTTGAGTACCTAATACCATCACTTTACCAACAGTTTATTAATAGCTCTGGACATTGATGTTTTAATGTTCTTTGGCCTACCTTTGTGCTGTACTGGAATGAGGGGAAATTCCCATAACTTTGTTTATTACTAGGAACAAAGTCATGATAATTGCTTAAGGTCCTTTAATATATTTTCTACTCTGTAATAGCATGAAGGATTTTATACATTGTTGTTATGTTTTGGCTGCAAGGGGGAAAAAATCCATGCTTCTTAATACCTGAAAATAAGTGCTCCAGGTTATCTGGCCAAAACCAATGTAACAAAGAGGAATTTGGTCAAAGCAAGCTGTTTTGGTACAATTTGGTGAAACAAAACTAAATAATTGGTTATGAATAATAATCCATTGACTGGTTTTTATGCTTTGTAGCTATTTTAGGCACATTTAAATATGGGATCAATACCAGAAGTTAAAAGAATGAAAGAAGAAAAAAGAAACCATTTATAACAAATGATTCTACTAGGCTGCATTACCTTAGTAACAAATTAAATCTTTTCTGTCATTGTGATTTTTGATAGTTAATTAACCTTTGAATTCCCAGCCTTTGGATCTTCTATTACCTGTCTACTGAAATTCCCAATCTTACCAATCCAATTTAGTCCCTCTCTGGTTACTAGCCATGTAAGATTATTGACTTTAAAGGCCGCAAATGAAATAAACACAATAGCTTTAGTGTACCTCTTAAACATTTACCCTTTTTTTAAGATGCTGCAAATTTCAAGGAGCAATTCTTAATGAAGTAACTTTTAGACTTTTGTCAACGTGTTCAAAAAAACAAGTTGGGAAAAAAATTCTTCTGCAGAATGAAAGAACCTAGGCAGAGTCTCTGACTCTCAGTATTCTGTAATTCTTCTAGAATAACTATGGACTATGGAGCCATTCACAAGGATCAGCAATCTTTGTAAACAAAATGGTCTTAATTTCAGTTGGAATATGTCAACAGGAGAGAGTACCAATGGAGAAAAAGAAGTGGATTGTCTCTGATATTATTCTTGTATTTAGAGTGGCTTATAATTTGTTACTGATGCTATTTAATACCGTATTATTCTCTTCAAAGAATTAAGACCAGTGGGCAACTTGGATAAAGAAAGCAGACTAATTAAACACAATAATATGCTATAATTGTGTGTGTGTCATTTCCCTCTCCATCTGATACCCTATATCAATAATAGGGAGCTATGAATTTTTTTATTTTGGACTAAGGAAAAGGTTCAAATGTTTACTGGGAAATGACTGCACAACTCTCTATGAAAGTGAGAGCCACTGAGTATATACTTTGCATGGAATGTACAAGGCATGGGATTAGATAACACAGTGAACCATGTGGTAGAAGATGGTCTATGGTTAACACTATAAATATGAGAGTAGGGAAGCAGTTGTCACTCAAATTATAGAGCATCCGCCTACCATATGGAGGGACCAGGGCTCGATACCCAGGGTGTCCTGACCCATGTGGTGACCTGGCCCTTGCTCAGTGCTGCCATGCACAAGGAGTGCCCTGCCATGCAGGGGTGTCCTCTGCGTAGGGAAGCCCCACACACAAGGAGTGCGCCCCGCAAGGAGAGCTGCCCCACGCAAAAAAAGTGCAGCCCACCCAGGAGAGGCACTGCACATATGGAGAGCTGACACAGCAAGATGACACAACAAAAACAACACAGTTTCTCAGAGCCGCATGACAAGAATGTAAGTAGACACAGAAGAACACATAGTGAATGGACAGAAAGCAGACATGGGGATGGGGGGAAGGAATAAAATAAATCTTTAAAAACAAAAACAAAAACAAATATGAGAGTATTCTCTCATGAACTATAACATGTGTGCAGTACTAATACATGATGTTAATAATAGGGAGTGTATGGAAAAATGCACCAAGTGTATGCTAGGAACCATAGGTAGTGGTGATAGTCTGATTATGTTCTTTCATAATCAATAACAAATATTTCAAAATGTAAAGTGTTGGTGGAGGGGTGCTGTATGGGAATTCTGCACATTATGCATGATTATTTTGTAAGCCCACAACTTTTCTAATAAAATAAATAAGTAAATAAATAATGACGAACAAAAGTAAAGAAAAGAAAAGTAAGAAAAGACAAAAATTTTTCTAGTGGTCTGTTGCTTGTAATTACTGCTTAATGTCTATATGGAAGCAATAATTAAATATTATAAAAGTTTAATAGCATTTTCTATGAACTAGTCTCTGTAGCAGTAAAAACAAAGCTTATAGTCAGATAAGTAAAACTGTAGAGAATTTAATGATACAAAGAAGTCACATTATATTATTCCAATATATTGCTACTTTTTAAATACTTTGAAATATTTGCCTTGAGGTAATGTGTATGATTTCTGTATTGACAAGAATGGGTAGGATAAGCAGAAAAAGAAACCTAAATTCATATGTGTGTGTGTGTGTGTGTGTGTATATCTATATATCTATATGATTTTATTGATTTCTGGAGAGGGATTGTGTAGCATATGACTGGGGCTATGGATTCTTATTTTAGTGACATCATATAGGTTATTTTTATATACCCGATCTTTAGATTTAAAGTATATAAATAGTCAATTAAACCAAGTGTGATAAGATAAAGCACCTGTCTCTGAGTCTCCCTCATTCATTTCCTTCTTTTCCTGGTGGTAAGGATATCTATTTAAAAATTGAGTAAAAAGGCAGAGATTTTGTTACTATGATAAGGCATCGAATCCTGCCATGAAATGGGTAAAATATTAGCCACAGAGGCTTTCTTCATCTTAAATGCTCTTCACTCTGAAGTGTATAAGACCCTAAAAACTATAAGGGAAGTGAATATGGTAGTGTCCGCCTACCATATAGGAGGTCCAGGGTTTGAACCCAGGGCTTCCTGGCCCATGTGGTGAGCCTGGCCCATGTGCTGTGATGCCACGTGCAAGGAGTGCCATGCCACGCAGGGTGTCCCCCATGTAAGGGAGCCGCACATGCAAGGAGAGCAGCCTGCAAGGAGAGCCGCCCCACATGAGAAAAGTGCAGCCCATCCAGGAGTGGTGCCATACACACACGAAGAACTGACACAGCAAGATGATGCAACAAAAAAGAGACACAGATTCCCGGTGCCGCCAAGAATGCAAGTGGACACAGAAGACACAGCAAATGGACACAAGAGAACAGACAATGGGGGGTGGGGGTAGGGAGAAATAAATAAACCTTTAAAAAAATTGAAAGAAAAAAACAACTATAAGAATTGTCAACCTTCCAGGGATAGAATCATAAATAAAGGTGTTCATAAACTTGACCTCAATGCAAGAAGATAGGATGGGACTGGAGCAGAATTAGTTGGACAGGAAAAAAGAAAACAAAATATTGGCTCTGTAGGAATAGGGGAACACACATAAAGATGCAAGATGGGGAGAGGAAAAGAATGCCCGTGTGAAACGACTTTCAAAGACAATTCGATGAAACATGTTAAGAAATATGTTGCATTGTCTTCTAAGGTCTCTATGTTCATGCTGTGATGAATGTAATTTTTTTTTTTTGTAAAATCTTAATTACACCCACTGTGAGGGTGTATTTATAAAGAACTTACTAATGTCAACTTTAGAAGCTGACTGATAGATTTGATACTCAAATATGTGAAAGTCACAAGACTCGGTCCCAATGACTTCAGTAGCAATTGCTTTGGGGTAGAATTAAGGCAGGTTCAACTTGAGTCCTCTAGGGTGGAGGTGGTTTCAGAGAAAAGAAGCCATAGTACTTCTTCCATTCATTTAATAACTAGTATTTATAGAGTGCGTATATTGTGTCAGGCACTGTTGTGGGCATTGAGTGTACAGCAGGGAACACAACCCATAATCCTGCCCTTACATTACTCTTATATTGCCCCTATCACCTTATATTGTGGAAAGGAAAAACAAACAATGAACTAAGCAACCAGATATGTATAGTGCACTGGTTGTTAAGTGCTATAGAGAAAAATAACACAGGAATTAGGATTGTTGAGGACATTTCATTTTAAATAGGGTGGTCACAGGAATCCTCAGTGAAATGCTGCCATTTGAGCTAAGACTTAAAGGAGGGTGGGGCTAGTATGCAGAAGGAAAAGGGTCCCAGGAATGAGAATGTTCCTATATATTTGAAAATAGGCAAGGAGACCAGTGTGACTGAGGCAGAGTGAAGAAGAGAGATTGAAAGAAAGGAATGTGCATATGCCTGTGGCATGGGAGAAAGGGAGAGGTTAGAAAAGAGGCTGGGTTAAAGTTCTCATGGTGAATTTTACAAGTAATGCTAATGAACCAAACTCAAATTATAAATGTATATAGTCACAATCACTGGAAGACCATTAATTTCTAGAAAATTTTGCAAGCAAACCGCAGATTCTAACATTTTCGTGTTGACAGCTTTTTAACAGACGGTTATTTGGTTAACCTCAAGCTCTGAATCCAAATGCTGTATTTTAAATAGACAAGAAGGCTATTATTTGAGAAAAACCTTTACACTCCAATCTTTTTTGATGGGGCAAGGTAAGCCAGAGTTTAGATTCAAGGCCAAATCTATTCTCTTTGAAGCTGAAGATGGCATTCTCAATCTGTGCAATTTTCTGGATGTGGTTGATATAAAATGAAGCAAGAGCGCGCCTTATGCAGCATGGTCAATATTCTGAGTAAATTCAATGCTTTACAGTTACTCTGAGATAAAGATTTATTTTCAGTTCTTGGGTATTGATTCAGGACTTTTAATACATATTCAGGGTGTTTCCTTGCTTTGCTTCTAATTAATGCAATTGCTTCAAAATCAAGGTTAACACTTTAAACAAGTATTTGGATAATTTATCGTTAAAATTCATAGTAAAATACTTTGGGAATTGAAATACCACTGAAAGAAAATAAATAGAAGCTGTCAGCTATAGAACCTGAGAAACCTTTGTGTACTGTGGAGGCACTTCTGAAAGACCTATGTACATGATTATTTTAACAATTTCCCTAAAATTATTTTTAAATTTTACTATGCTTTATGAAGATTTCCTTAACTATTAGAGGGGAAATCTTACCCCAAACTTCATTATGGATGATTGTGATTATTTTGGAATGTGTTCAGCATAAAATTGGAAAAAGAAGTGAGAGGAACATATGAAAGCTTGAATATGGTAATATTTTCAGATGATTTTGGAGAAAAGCAATGGGGATGTGTAAGGGTCAGGATGAGGAAGAGGACAGCTAGCCTAGCTGTGAAATGTGTTTCAGACCAACCTTCAATGTTAATACATACTGTTAGGTCCTTATTATTTCTCACCTAGGCTATTTTAGTAATATTCTATTTGAACTCCCTGCATTTCAATTTCTTCTATTCCTTCAGTCCAGCCTTCATGCCACCATAGAGTTCTAAACATAGAATTTATTCTCAAAAACTGCAAAGATTCCTGAGTAGCTCTGGACTCTAGAAATGATATCTAGGTATATTAAAATCTGCCACAACCCACAACCTCTTGAGTGCCTGCTTCCCATGTTTGAGGTCCCGGCTTCATTCCCTGGTACTTCCTCAAAAAAAAAAAAAAAAAAAAAAATCTGGCACAACCTCTGTTTCCAAACTAGTTGCCCACCAGCCAGCCACATTTTCTTTCCTACTGTTGCACTGGTTACTTTTGTTACACAGCAACTTTATCTTGCCCTATCCTCAGGATGGGGTGCTTTTCCTTAGTCAGGACAAGATAAAACTTTGGGGTTCCCAGTGCAAGATATGTCCCATTCTTAAGAATTTCAGGATGACAACAGTGGAGCATTAAACCAAGTGTGGGCCCTCCTGGAAGCAGGTCCCTCCGCCATTGCACAGGTCACATGCCCATGCAGCTGGTCCTCGGCACACTGCACCAATAAGAATTTAATGTTTCAAGGCATGCACCGTATGCCTGTTTGTATGAGAATACTTTTCAATTCTTTACTTCAAAAATAACTCTTCCCAATTCTTTATGTCAGAATGAACAATTCCTTCCACTCACTTTACTTCCATAGACTTGGGTTATATACTTATTTTAGTCAAACTAACATTCTCGTGTTTATTGAACATGCTCCAAAGAGAGGGGTGGAGTCTTTTGTTGTTGTTTTTCATATTATCTTTTTTTTAAGATACATAAATCACACAAAATGTTACCTTAAAAAATATGAGGTTCCCATTTATCTCATTCCCCACATCCCCCACTCTTCCCGCATCAACAACTTCTTTCACTAGTGTTGTACATTCATCGCATTTGATGAATACATTTTGGAGCACTACTACACAGCATGGATAATAGTATATGTTGTAGTTTACACTCTCTTCCAGTCCATTCAGTGAGTTATGGCAGAGAATATAATGTCCTGCATCTGTTCCTGCAATATCATTCAGGACAACTCCAAGTCCTGAAAATGTCCCCATATTTCACCTCTTTTCCCCTCTCCCTGCCTTCAGCAACTCCCATGGCCACTGTCTCCACATCAATGATATAATTTCTTCCATTGCTAGAGTCACACTAGTTCTATAGTCCACTCTAATCCATATGTTATTCCTCTTTCCTGGGGATCCTGGGATGGCAATGTACACTCCACCTCTAAATTGAGAGGGGGCTTAGATCCCAGATGACTGATGGATGGGATTTTCCTGCTTGCAGTTGTAGACTCGCTCAGTTCCTTGGTGTGGTGGTTGATCATCCTCACCTCCTTGTTAGGGGACCTGGGTAAGTCCAATGAACTGGAGAGTATGTGCTGCAATCCTGCTGAGGCTCAGCACCTAGCTGGCACATGGACAGTCCAGAGATTCAACTCTCCTAGACATACACCAACCCCAGCACCAACCACAGGTTCAGTAAAAGTGACAGAAGAGACATGTGTAGAGAAGTCACATCTGAGTTCAACCCCATCACACTCAGGAGCACAAATGCCAAAGTAGGGCGCACTGTCAAAGCACTGAAATCCGGAGTTATCTACCATGACCATAGGACCTACGTGTCTCTGTAGCCCTCAGGAGCAACTGTACCTGGAGTTGTATCTACTTTGGCTGTCTCTGAGTTCCAGCTGAAATGTGCATAAATGTGACCCCTCAGATGAACTTTCAACTCATTTTGAAGTCGCTTAGTCATATAAACTAATTTATTTTTACCATTTCCCCCCCTTACTCAAGATCTTTTTCTAGTTGTATCAGCAGCCAGTGCTTGGTTTTAATCCCTTGGAGCCAGGGAGGTTCATCCCCAGGAGTCATGTTCCATGCTGGGGGGAAGGTAAAGCATTTACATGCTGAGTTTGGCTTAGAGTGTGACCACATTTGAGCAACATAGAGGTTCTCAGGAAGTGACTCTTAATCACCCTGCTGTGCTAGGCCTAGTTGAAATTTTAAGCACACAAGCTCATAAGCATAGTTATCAGTATCGAGGGCCCATCATTGGACCATCCTTTTGCACTTGAGGATTGTTGCTGTTCCATTGGGGAATGCAACAGAGCTTCCCTGGTGAGGAAATGAGCAATCCCTCACTTGTTATGTGAAAATCTACCCATTATGTCAATACCCAACGAACATCCAACCATATTTATATACCCTTTATGCATGCCCTGGAAAACTCCCTCTCACCCCTGCATCCCCCATTAATAACATCCCATACCAATGCACCTCCCCAACTCCTTTGTGATCCAAAACTTCTTCAAAAATGAAGTGTAACATATTGCCAAATTCAATTAATAGGAAAATGAAATATTAATGATAGGTTTAAGGCTTAGAAATAAAATACATAATAATTTAGAAAAACTAAAATAAAATATAAATTGGGGAATTAAAAATGAAAAATATTATAACTTTTTTTGATGTTTTGCCTTTCATCACTGTACTAGGTGTTGACATTTAGGTACAGTGACAAGGTAATCTCTTCCATTTCTTCTTCAGTGTCTTACTTTTTTTTTTTTTATGTCTTCATGACGTTTTGGGTCACAGTAAAGTCACATATAGAATATAGGGGGCTCCCACATACCTAACATTCTCCCTCCCAGCTCCACCTCAAACATATAGATGTTTATATGTGGATGTTACATTTGCTACAACTAATGTACAAATATTGAAACATAGCTACCAAGCATGGTTACATTATGGTTTATATTTTAGACAGTACACTTTTATATATTTTTGGTTACATTATGGTTTACATTTTAGACCATATACCTCTACAAATTTTTGGTGACTTTTAACATGGCCTTCATCCATCACCATGTAATCATGCAGAACACTTCCGTTGCCCACCATTTACCTCTCTTCCATCTGAGGATGTGACACACTAGTCTGTCCTCCCCCATTGGGGACCCCCTAGGCTCTTGAGAGACACCCTTCCCTCTGTTGGAGAGCATCAGTCCTCCCCAGATGGGGGTACAACACCTTCCTGCTCATTGTTGGGCCTCCACCCAACTGATATAATACACTATGATGAGATGAGCACCCACACACTCCCTAGACACCTGCCCCAGGTGCATCCTGTGCCAGATGCCCTCATCAAACACCTTAAACCTGTAACCCTTGCTTATTGTATTTTCTAAAGAGGTTTCTCAACATTATAGTTTCAACCATGAACCTAACACTCCCCTATGTTCACTTGCTCCCCCCCAACCCTCCCACCAATTCTGTGGACCATCTGACCCATACTCCCAACCCTAGGCCCCCCTCAAGCCTGCAAAGTCCAACCCAATGTTATCCCTATACCCCCGTCTTATCCCTTCACTGCACAACAACTTTGCTCCACTTTATCATAGAGTTCACCCATGTGAACATTGGCTCGCAACCTTCCTTCTCCCCCCCCCCCCATTTCCTGTAAGTCTATCTTCCAGCTCTAGCTCTCTGAGACAGATTGATTTGCTTAATTCATATCAGAGAAGTCATATAGTATTTGTCCTTCAATGACTGGCTTACTTCACTCAACATAAGGTACTCAACATTCATCCATATTATCCCATGTGTTAGTACTGTATTCCTTCTTACAGCTAAGTAGTAATCCATTGTATGTATATACCACATTTTGTTTATCCATTCATCTGTTGATGAGCATTTGGGTTTATTCTAACTTTTGGCAATAGTGAATAATGCTGCTATGAACATTGGTGTGCATATATCGGTTAATGTACTTGTTCTCAGTTTTTCTGGGTATATACTACAGTGGAATTTCTGGATCATATGGCAAATCTATAGCTAGTTTTTTGAGGACCTGCTAAACTGTTCTCCACAATGGCTGGATCCTTCTACATTCCCACTAGCACTGGATGAGGGTTCCCATTCCTCCACATCCTCTCCAACACTTGTAGTCCTCTGAAGTTTTAATAGCTGCCTCTCTAATAGTGTAAGATGATATCTTATTGTAGTTTTGATTTGCATTTCCCTAATAGCTAGTGATGTTGAGAAGCTTTTCATGTGCTTTTTAGTCATTTGTATTTCTTCTTTGGAGAAGCATCTGTTCAAATGTCTGACCCATTTTAAAAATGGGTTGTCTTTTTATTTTCTAGAAAGAGGATTTCTTTTTATATATCCTGGATATTAGGTTCCTATCAGAAATTTGGTTACCAAATATTTTCTCCCATTTGGTAGGCTGTCTTTTCACTTTCTTGATAAACTCCTTTGAGGTGCAAAAGGTTTTAATTTTGAGGAGGTCCTTTTTATTTATTTTTTCTTTTGCTGCTTGTGCTTTGGATGTGAAATTCATGAAGCCATTTCCTATTACAAGATACTGCAGATGCTTCCCTACTTTGTCTTCCT
Source organism: Dasypus novemcinctus (assembly GCF_030445035.2). NCBI lineage: Eukaryota > Metazoa > Chordata > Mammalia > Cingulata > Dasypodidae > Dasypus > Dasypus novemcinctus. Next base: position 149,784,944 of record NC_080673.1, on the reverse strand, counting down.
AGGTCTTTATGGTCTTGGCTTTTATATTTAGGTCTTTGATCCATCTTGAGTTGATTTTTGCCTAAGGTGTGAGATAGTATTCCTCTCTCATTCTTTTGCATATGGATATGCAGTTCTCCAAGCACCACTTGCTGAAGAGGTCATTCTCTCCAGTAGAGTGGGCTTGGTGTCCTTGTCAAATATCAGATGACTGTATATGTTAGGATCTGTATCAGAACTATCAATTCAGTTCCGTTGTTCATTATGTCTATCCTTGCACCAATACCATGCTGTTTTGACCACTATAGCTTTGTAGTATATTTTAAAGTAAGGTAGTGTGATTCCTCCAATTTCATTTTTCTTTTTCAATATGTCTTTGGCTCTTTGGGGTCTCTTTCCCTTCCAAATAAATTTCATTTTAGTTTTTCCAGTTCATTAAAAAATGCTGTGTTGATTATTTGGGTTGCATTAAATCTGTAGATCATTTTGGGTAGGATAGACATCTTGATTATATTTAGTCTTCCTATCCATGAACAGGGAATATTCTTCCATTTATTTAAGTCTTCTTTGATTTCCTTGAAGAGCGTTGTGTAGTTTTCTGTGTATAAGTCTTTATATCTTTAGTTAAATTTATTCCTATATATTTGATTTTTTTAAGATTTACTTTTTATTTATTTATCCTCCCCCCTTGTGGCTTGTTTGCTCTCTGCTCTCTGTGTTCATTCACTGTGTGTTCTTCTGTGTTTGCTTGTCTCTCTTTGTTGTGACATCTTGCTGTGCCAGCTCTTCACATGGCATGGGCCACCAGCTCTGTGCAGTGCAGGCCATCTTGCCTCCCATATAGGAGACAGGAGCCCAATCGATTGAGCTGATATTTGATTTTTTATTTATTATTATAAATGTTATTTTTTTCTTGATTCCCACCTCAGATTGCCCATTATTTGTGTACAGAAATGCTATAGATTTTTGCACATCGATCTTAAAACCTGCAACTTTACTGAACTCATTTACAAGTTCTAGAAGCTTTGTTGTAGATTTCCCAGGACTTCCTATGCATAGGATCATGTCATCTGCAAATAGTGAAATTTTGACTTCTCCCTTTCCAATTTGGATGCCTTTTATATCTGGTTCTTGCCTCAGTGCTCAAGCAAGTACTTCTAACACAATGTTAAATAGGAGGTATGATAGTGGGCATCCTTTTCTTATTCCTGATCTTAGAGGAAAAGATTTTAGGATTTCATCATTGTATATGATGTTAGCTATGGTTTTTTCTATAAACCCTTTATCATATTCAGAAAGTTTCCTTCTATTCCTATCTTTTGCAGTATTTTTATCAGGAAAGGGTGCTGTATTTTGTCAAATGCTTTTTCTGCATCTATAAATATGATTATGTGATTTTTTTTCTATCTGTTTATATGGTGGGTTATATTGATTGATTTTCTTATGTTGAACCATCCTTGCATACCAGGGATGAAATCCATTTGGTCATGGTATATAATTCATTTGATGTGTTGTTGAATATGATTAGCAAGTATTTTGTTGAAGATTTTAACATCTAGGTTAATTAGAGAGATTGGTCTGTAATTTTCCTTTCTTGTGGTATCTTTGGCTTTGGTATTAGGATAATGTTGGCATCATAAAATGAGTTAGGCTGTTTTCCTTCTATTTCAATTTTTTGGAAGAGTTTAACCAAGATTGGTGTTCTTTCCAGAATGTTTGGTATAATTCACCTGTGAAGACATCTGGCCCTGGACTTTTCTTAGTTGGGAGAATTTTAATGACTGATTCTATCTCTTTACTTGTGAATTGTTTGTTGAGATCATCAATTTCCTATTTCATCAATGAGGGCTGCTTATGTGTTTCTAGGAATTTGTCCATTTCCTCTAAATTCTTCTTCCTGTTGGCATGTAGTTTTTCAAAGCATACTTTTATGATACTCTTTATTTCTGTGGGGTCAGTGGTGATATCCCCTTTCTCATTTCTTATTTTGTGTATTTGCATCTTCTTTTTTTCTTTGTTAGTCTAGTTAAGGGTTTGTCAATTTTATTGATCTTCTCAAAGAACCTGATTTTTGTTTTATTTTTTCTAGTGCTTTCTTCTTTTCTATTTCATATAGTTCTGCTCAAATCTTTGTTCTTTCTTTCTTCTTCCTTTACTGTTCATTTGTTGTTTTTTCACCAATTCCTCCAAGTGTGCCATTAGGCTTTCAATTTTAGCTCTTTCTTCTTTTTTAATATATGAATTTATGGCTATGAATTTCCCTCTCAGTATAGCTTTTGCTGCATCCCATAAATTTTGATATGTTGTGTTGTCATTTTCATTAGTTTCAAGGTAGTTACTGATTTGTTTTGAGATTTCCTCCTTGAAGCACTGTTTGTCTAAGACTGGCTTGTTTAATTTCCATATCTTTGTGCCTACTCTGGTTGTCTGGCCCTTGCAGACTTCCAGCTCCATTCCATTGTTGTAAGAGAAATTATTTTGTATGATTTCAATTTTTCTAAATTCATTGAGACTTTCTCTGTGACTTAGCATATGGTCTATCTTAGAGAATGATCCATATGCACTTGAGAAGAATGTATAAACTGCTGTATTTGGGTGTAGTGTTCTGTATATGTCTATTAGGTCCAGATCCTCTAATATATTATTAAAAGTCTTTGTTTCTTTATTGATTCTCTTTCAAGATATTCTGTCTAATGGTGATCGTGGTATATTAAAGTCTCCCACTGTAGTTGTAGAAACACCTATTCCTCCACTTAAGTTTTCCAGTATTTGCCACATATATTTTGAGGCACCCTGGTTAGGTACATAAATGTTTATTATTGTTCTTTCTTCTTGAAAGATTACCCCTTTTACTAATATATATTATCCATCTTTGTCTCTCACAATAGTTTTGCATTTAAAGTCTATTTTGTCCAATATTAGTATAGCTACTTGTGCCCTTTTTTGTTTATTGTTTGCCTCTAAAATTGTTTTCCAGCTGTTCACTTTCATTCTCCTTGAATCCCTGGGTCTATGGTGAGTTTCTTGTAGGCAGGGTTTGGATGGGTCATATTTCCTTATCCATTCTGCCAATCTGTGTCTCTTGACTAGTGTGTTTAATCCATTAACATTCAGTGTTATTACTCTCAAGAAATTACTTACATTAGCCATATTTTTCTTGGGTTTTTGTATGTCATATATATTTTTTCAATTTCTTTTTGTGTCTTTTTAGTTATTCCTACAGTCTCCTCCAATTCTGCCTCTCCTGTTTTCCTCTTTCAACATTTAGAACTCTCTTTAGTATTTCTTGAGGGGCAGGTTTCTTACTGGCATACTCTTAGTTTCTGTTTATCTGGGAATATTTTGAGCTCTTTATCATTTTTGAATGTCAACTTTGCTGGATAGAGTATTTTTGGCTGGAAATTTTTTTCTTTTAGTACCTGGACTATGTCATACCACTGCCTTCTTGACTTCCATGGTATCAGATGAGAAATAAGCACTTAATCTTATTGAGCTTCCTTTGTAGGTGATGGTGATGGATGTAGGATGACTGAATACCTGAAAGTAACTTGTTTCTCTCCCTGTTGCTAGGATACAAAGAAAAGAATTGTATGTAAATCAGAAGGTAATGAAATGCAACCCTCTCTTTATGCCAAATTCTGCTTTTGGTGGTCAAGAATATCCTGTTGAAGCAATGAAGTATGAAAACCAGCTTCAACCAGTTGGCTGGACCTGCACAGAAGCAGCCCCTTGCTGTTCTCACTTCAACTTGCTTAATTAACGTAGTAAAATTCCCACCCAAGGTGGAGTTATCTGCCCCTTTCTTGATCATGCAATGTATGTGCAAGTGTGATTTCCTGAACATACTAATCATATGATTATAAAACCAGCTATGTGTATTCATCCATTTGCATAAAAACTAATGCATAATCAAAGCAAATGCCAAGTAGTAACTTGGGTATTTAAACAAGCATGAAACTGCAGGACAGGGAGTCAGGTCTGAGTCACTTTAGACTGGCCTTGGTTCCTTACCTCTGTAGACATAGTAATGTCACTTTGCCTAACTCTCGTGTTGAAGTTTTCTTCATGCAATATCTGCTTATCCATAAAGGCCCTGCCTTGAGGCAGATTCTGTGTTGTCATTCAAATCCCTAAGTCTCTGCTGGATTTTTTCTATCTTTTTATATATCAATTCTACTGTTTGGTGTCTGATGTACTGTCTTCCACATCACCAATTCTTTCCTCTGTCTGTACAAATCTGCTGTTATTTTCTGAGAGTTTATTTTTAATTTCTTGGATTGTACCATGCATCACCATTGTATCCATTATCTTTTTGCATATGTTTACAATTTCTTCAGTATGCTCTCCAAGTGTTTTCTTAATATTCTTAATCTCTTCCTTCACTCCTGTGATGGTAGACTATTATGTCAACTCAGCCAGGTAATTGTGCCCAATAGTTTGGTCAAGTAAACAGTGGGCTAACTTTAATACAATGGCATTTATGGACTTTGGTCACCATTGACTTTATTGCAGTGGTAAATCATAGATAGCTGAATACAATTACATCAATCAGGGAAATTCCCCAGCAATGAGTGACACTTAATCCAATCAGTTGAATGCCTTAAAAGGGGAAGTGATTCCAGCATTGAGAGAGAATTTTCTCAGCTTGTCTTTGGACAGCCAACATCTCCCAGAATTCATCAAGAACCTTCATTGGACTTTCATTGGAGCCCCTGGTTGCAGCCTGCCTGAGGAGCCTGGACATGTGCATCCCCATGGCTGCATGAGAGACTCTTACAAAATTGCATACTATTGACAGATATCTCTTGTTGATTCCATTTTCCCAGAAAACCCTGAATAATACAACTACATTAAGCTGGTCCTTGATATTTGTTTGGATAGCTTTGATTAGTTGTTTGGTGTTCTGCTCCTCTTCCTGGTTTTTAGTTTGTTCATTGGACTGGGCCATGTCTTCTTGATTGTTGATATAGTTTGTAATTTTTTGTTGCTCTCTGGTCATCATTTTATCTTAATGGGTGTGTTCAGTTTATTAGCTTATCCCTCTAGTCTCAGGTTTTATTTAGTTGTTGTTTTTGTGTGTATGTTAAGTGTTCTCTTTGATACTTTGTTATTCTTATTATATTTCCTTGTTGTTGTCTAAGTTCCCTTGAGGAAAAAGATTAGAACCAGGGAAAGGAAAAGAGGTAAGAGAAGAAAAAAGTTTAATAATAAGATTGATACTAAAAGTTAGCAGAAGAACCATATAAGACCTAGGAGAATGAATATTAAACTCATGTAAACAGTATAGAGTAAAAAAGTGGAATAAAAAAATGGAGTACCTATAATGAAATGGGAAACTGAATATGGAGAAGAATATAGTAGGAATTAAAAGTCCAGTGTGATAAGGAGAGAGTGAAAAAGGAAAGAAAATACAACTACAGAAGGAGTTAATAAAAGATAGAAAACAGAATAGAAATGTTAGAAACAAATAGTCAGAAAAATTGGGGGCTAAATAAAGAGAGGTGGAATGTAAGAGCTACAACAGAAGGCAAAAGACAGAAAGATGTAGGAATGAAAAGCGATAGCATTGGTAGCCAAAATCAGTACACACAGAAAACAGGAAATCAAGGAAGAAGAAACACAGCAAATAAGAAACAAGCTGGCAGAATCTAATTTTAAAAAAGGAGGGAGGGGATAAAGAGGAAGTAAAGACAAGAGAACAAAAAGACAAACCCACAAGCAAGGAGTCAACCAAACACTAAGAATAAACAGACTGCCCTCTTAAGCACCTGTGGAGATTGTCAGGCTCCCAGTGGTTATCAGTCAATTACCCTGCAGCTTTCTCACTGCAGATTTTGAATTGGGTTTTAGTGAGTAAACTAAGTTCAATTATATAACAAAAATAACCTTTTTTTTTTTTTTAAGGAAAAATAAGAGACCCAAGGGAAGCTAATACAATGATAATGTCTATGTTTTCCCTGTCCTAAAGTATCAGCTAATTGTTTAATATCACAGTGGGTCACTACTGTAAGAGGAGCTGGGAACTGAACTAGAGACCTTATATATTCAAGGCTGAAACTCCTCTACTGACCCAAACCTTCTTGCTGGGTTGATTGGCTCTTCAATCCTGGGGCAAGATTGACTCTTTGCAATTGGATAAACTGCTAATTAAATCTGTCCCCCCCCACCCCTTTTTTTCTAACTGCTTTCTTTCCTAGGGTAGCAGGAAGCAATAACCTGTGTGAGCTTTCCCTTTTGAAATTCAAATGGGACCCTGGTGATTTAACTCATCACAGAAAAAAATGGTTCTTAGTCTCTTTGAGAGAGAGTACCCACACCTTGCTGGGAACCCTAAATATGCTCTTGGAATCTTATTAAGCACTTCCTACTGTCCCCCTCCTTTAATGAGTTACACAGGACTAGTTAGTTGCCTGACTCCACCTTCTCCCAGACCAATTTTCTCTATCCCAGGGAGGTTAGGTAAATCAGGCTGCCTCAGCAGATTCACCTCTACCCTCTTCCTGGTTTCTCCTCATGCCAGCTGGTATGCTCCTCAAAGCTCAAAAAAGGGGGTCCAGACAATAGAATCTGCACCCAGGGCATCCCTCTCCACCCTTCACCAGAACCTCCCACTCTTCCTGCTGAATGACTGACAAGGGTCAGGGAACACTGGCTTCCTGCCCTGAGGGAGGGGTTTAGCCATTCCACAACTCCAGCCTCAAGCACCAGAAACTCACTGTTTTACCTTGAGCAATCACTCTTTTTGTTGCATTCTCTTTAGATCGATGCCCTGAAGCCTCCTGCATTGTGGGTTCCCAAAACAGCTCACTCAGGCAGGATTTTGCTCCCACTCAGCTGACTTTTGTAGGAGAGGTGATGTAGGTGCACTTACCCGGATGCCATCTTACCCTTCCTCTGAGTCCTGTGTTTGGAACTGAATCTTAGTCATCCCTGTATCTCTCCTTCTACTTTCAAACCCCGTATTTTTTTGCATGATTGATGAGGAAGAAATTATGATCTCGTACATCAAATGTAGTAAAAAAGAATGTTTGCGTGACTTCATCAGAGGTCCTCAGAAAACCAGGGAACTGGTTATACCAAAATCTGTTTCTTTTCCTTGGTTTTTCATAATCACACTCTTCTCCTCTGACGATAAACATGATGCACCTGCATTAGCCAATAAGGAACCTGATCGTTTTCAACCTTTCATAATACCATGGACCAAATTTGATACTGGCTTTTTGTAGTTATACAGTTGGTGTCATTATGTTGAAAGAGGAAATAAACTTTCAGTCCTGTATATGGAAAAAATAATATTTCTATAAAGTTAGAATTGGTCTCAAGGGATGGATAATTCAGTAAGTTAGTGGAAAGATTTTATTTTTTTGCAATATTTTTTGAAAAGCTGTTTACCTGCTACTGAGCAATGTAATATAAAATGCAAGGGACAACTTGCAAAATCTCAAACTCCAATATGGGCATACTTTCCAATAATTCAAATGTCCTCAAGAGATTTTATTAAAAACAAACAAAACTAAGTTTATATTTTGGGAGGAGGTCTAATATTAACAATGGACAGGAATGTGACCAATTATTGAAGGGGCAATGGTTGAAGACATGTTTTCTGTTAAAATCGGTTTCAAAAAATAAAAAGGATCTTTGATTTGAGCACCTAAAATTCAAATGAGGTGGAAATTGATTAGAATCACTATATCTTTTAATCCCAATTAATAGATCACCTTTCAGTCAGAGAATCAAGCCTGAGTATTGACAAAATTGTGAAGTTCATAATAATTTCCTTTTATACCCCCAGATTACTTTTTATTTTATCCTTTTTACATACCCCTTTGGATAGAGTTAATTTTCTTCCATTCATTGCTACTTTCCTTTTTTGTTGTTTCTCTCACACTACGTCTAAGTTCTTGACAAGGTTTTAATGTATTAAAAGCTGACTATACATCCTTGGTTTGGAAAGTCAGGGCCCATACCTGCTCCCCCAAATATATATATAAAGTATTGAAGCATATCACTCATGCATGAAGATATATACATAATAAGTGTACAGTAGAAGTTATGAACTTACGAAATAAACATGCATAATATCGAACGGCGGTCCCATACATCACCTCTCCACCAACGCCTTGCATAGTTGTGAAACAGTTGTTACAAACTATGTAAGAGCATTGTCAAAGTATTACTACCACCTATAGTCCATATCTTACATTTGGTGTATTTTTCCCCCAATCTAACCTATTATTTTTTAAAAGTATAATTTTATTACAGAGATTGTTAACTTATAAAACAATCAGGGAAGTGGACTTGGCCCAATGGATAGGGCATCCGCCTACCACATGGGAGGTGCATGGTTCAAACCCCGGGCTTCCTTGACCCGTGTGGAGCTGGCCCACGTGCAGTGCTGATGCATGCAAGGAGAGCCGTGCCACACAAGGATGTCCCCGAGTAGGGGAGCCCCACGCGCAAGGAGTGCGCCCCATAAGGAGAGCTGCCCAGCATGAAAGAAAGTGCAGCCTGCCCAAGAATGGCACCACACACATGGAGAGCTGATACAACAAGATGACACAACAAAAAGAAACACAGATTCCCGGTGTCACTGATAAGGATAGAAGCGGTCACAGAAGAACATACAGCGAATGGACACAGAGAGCAGACAACTGCGGGGAAGGGGAGAGAAATAAATAAAAAATAAATCTTTAAAACAAAACAAAGCAAAACAAAACAAAAATACCAACCACGCACATGTGTGGAATTCCCACACAATACACCTTCAAAAACCAGCACACCGTGATGGAATATCTGTTACAGATTATGAGATAATATCATCAGACTATTATCACCAACCATGGTCCATAGTGTACGTTTGGTGCACTTTTTCCATACATCTCTGTATTAACAACACAGTACATCTTAGGCATTGATGTAAGAATATTACCATGTTGCTGTTAACTACAGTCCTCTCTCACATTCATAAGTGCCCTGGCTTAGATGAGAAACAATATGGTTATCCTAGTATTAGCTAACTTTTTTTTTTGTATCATGTTGAGGAAGTATCCTTCTATTCCTAGCTTTGAGTGTTTTTATTAAGAAAGGATGCTGGATTTTTTCCCAAATGTCTTTTCTGCATCATTTGTTATGATCACGTGGTTTTTCTTGGTCATTCTATTAATGTGATGAATTACATTCATTGATTGATTCTTATTTTGAACTACCTTTGCATGGTACGTGACATTAGGTGGTAACTCAGAATTCCAGAAAGGACAATTAGCAACAGAAATTGTATATAGATAGATAGGTGTACACTCGCACTCAAATATACTTTCTGTCCATCTGAAAGATTCCTTTAAAATTACTTGTAATTCATTCTTGACAACAATGAATTCTGTTTTTGTTTATCTAAAAGAGACTTTACTATATAATATTCACAATACTGATTTTCCAATCTGTAAGCCAGGTATATCCCTTCATATCTTTAGGGCTTTTTTTAAAATATATTTTTTATTTTTTAAAAAGATTAATAGATTACACAAAATGTTACACACAAAAAAATTTAAGGGTATAAGGGATTCCCATATGCTCCACTCCCCACTCTTCTTACCATCTTTCACCCTTCCCCAAATTAATAACTTCTTTCATTAGTGTGGAACATTCATTGCAATTGATGAACACATTTGGAGCATTGCCACTAAGAGTAAGCATGGATTATAATTTACATTGTAGTTTACACTCTCTCCCACTCAACTCTGCAGGTTATGGCAGGACATATAATGTCCTTTATCTGTCATTTTGATGTCATTCAGGACAATTCCATGTTCCAAAAATGCCCCATATTATACCTCTTCTTCTCTCTCCCTGCCTTCAGCACCTCCAGTGGTTACCATCTCCATATCAATGATATAATTTCTTCCATTGCTAGAATACCAGTAAGTCTATAGTAGAATATCAGTAAGTCAACTCTAGTCCATATTTTATTTCCCCATCCTGAGTATTCTGGGATGGTGATGCCCACTACACCTCTAATTAAAATGGGGTCTCAATCCCATGTGGCTGCTGGATGGACCTCTCTTGCTTGCGGTGTAGACAATCTTTAAGTTCCTTGCTGTGGTGATTGTCCATCCTCACATCCTTGTTAGTTGTCTTGGGTGAGTCCAAAAAACTGGAGAGTAGGTGTTGCAACTCCATGGAGGCTTAGGGCCCAGCTGGGGCAGTTGTATTTTAATGGAAACCAGGATCTAGGGGATAGTAGAATTTTAGATAAGAAGGAACTGATTGGGACAATTGGAGATGGGGATGTGTGAATAAAGAGTCCCTCTGGGTTCTCAGTAGCCCTGAAATTGTATAAACTGGTTCTTATTTACTTTATAGGATAATAAATCCTCTAGCGCAATCTCTCAGATTTACATTGCTGTAGCAGGTTCAAAACGTCCATTGTGAAGTTTGAAGGGGAAGATTTCAGGATAGCAGTATGGATGTCAACATGGCAGAGCATCATGGCCAATAACAGAGTTTCTTAAATAAAGTATTTTCATACACATCCCCAAAAAGATGGATGCACTGGGAATCAGGAACTCTAGATTCTTACCTCTTAGACTAACACAGATTCTTAAATTACTTAGTGCTTTTTGTCATGGAGGTTCCTTACAAAAATGATCCCAAATCTATCTTATGGCTTGACATTTTTAGATAACTAAAACGAAGAAGAGAAAGATATAGAGAATGAAGACAGGAACAGGTCAAGTGAGAAATGAGGAGTACTTATGAAAAAAATTGTGTTTGGGAATAACTTTCTGGGATAGAATGGATATCAAAAGGTGACATTTCCCTTCCCAAGATGGGTCTGATGAGCTTACACAAAGTACACCCAATGTAATCATCTATGTTTGCTAGGAGTCCCCATAGTAAGAACTGCCCAAGAGAAAAATATTTTGTAAACCTAAGTAAAATTTTAAACCCAGATAGAGGAGTAACAAATCTTTGTCAGGAACTTGGGTCCTGGAATCATTTTACAAACATGAAGCAAATTATTCAAGAAATCTGCATCCTTAAGAATAAAACATTGATATTGCCTTCTCTATTTTCTTAAAAAATATATTTTATGGATTAGTGAGGCGAAGTCATTGGAGTGTTTTGAGCCTCCAAGATGAGATTTATAAATGTAGATTATAACGAAGGTAGGCAGAAGATTAGTTGGTTTATAGCATGATGAGAAAGTTAATGAATTCAGCAGAAGTAACCCATTATGCAGAGACATCTAGGAGACTTCAAAAAAAAACTGTTTGCTCCTATTTGCAAAATGACCTTGAAAATTCATTACCTGACCTTGCTGTATGCATCAATAAATTCGGTTTCATTTGGAAAGGGCCTGAGGGAAATGAAGCATTACCAGCACACTGACAATGTTAACCAGGTCTGCAACAGCGGGACAAATGCTTTCATTGTGTAATGGGTCTGTGCTGTGCCACAGTCTATTCGCTCAAGTTTGATATGATTTCATTTTCACTTAAACTGATCAGTTTAATTCACTTTTCTTCTAGTTAATCACAAGGCAAATTTAATAATATTTCAGACTGATTAAGAGTGTTCTTTGGAGCTCTTTCGTTTCGAATTTCATTTATATGTGAGAATACAGTTCTTGTCTTATTGTATGTAGATAAGCAACCAAACTCAAGTCAAACAACCTTTACTGAAGACTTACTGTGTGTCAGGAATAGTGAGAGAAAGCAGGTGGAAATACATGAAAGAAGATGTTGGGTTTAGAGGAGAAGTTCCTAATGGCACAATAATAGTATGCTTGAGACAAACAGGAATTGCAACTATTTTTTGGTTTAGAGGCAGATCGTAGAAGGCCATGTATACAGAGGTAAACATAGAATTAAATGTTTTATACATTTAAAAAAGAAGGAAAACTAATGGAATAAGCATTTTGCCTCAGAAACTAGGAAAAGGCTTTGTGTGTGTGTGTGTGTGTGAATGCCCATGCACTTAGTCAAAAGTAGGACACGATAAATGTAAAAGCATATTTTAATGTTAACTAGCCAATTAACCAACTAATCAATATATAGAATTGATAACAATATCTGAGATGTTCAATTCATATTAAGAAAATTATTAAAGAATCAATGTCTGCATGATGTTTGTTAAAAAGGGGGTGCTATGGGTTTGGTGTGGAGGATTTTGTATTCAGCTGTTTGCAATAATCTTGCAGAGTTCAATATGGGACATTTTCCAGACCTGTTTCTTCTTATGAACAGGAAAATATTACATTAAAATCTGATTGATATAAGTTTTGGATTTTGCCCAGTTCAAAACAATAATTTACTCTAATGTTATTAATTTAAACAATAACTCTACTGCAGTCAACATGGGCCAAATGTTAATACTTAAACCACATAGAAACGTCTAATATTTTTATGTCTTTCTCCTTGCTGAAGAAAATGAAAAGCTTTTCCTTTCTAAAATGAGCTATTAATTCACTTCTCTTCTTACTAGTAGTCTTTCACCTGTCTGATGTTTATTCTGTTAACAATAATCTCTCTTTTGCATTTTCCATGTCTCCCTTTCTCTTTCTCCTGCCTTCTTTATCGTACATCAAATTTTCTGTTTCTTTAAATATTTTTTAAAACCCTGTTGTCCAGTTTCTTCTCTTTCAAATTACTTGTAAGGGAAGTGTATGCTCACTGCGTTCAATTTCTTCACCCCATTTCCTTCTACACACGTGTGATCTGGAATTAGAGCTTGCTTGGCTCAATGAAATTGGTGTTTTAGTTTCACCTACTGTAAGAAGATTTGATTATACTTTTTCTATGTTACTGGTTTAAATATTCTTATCTATTATATACTTATCTATCTTATCTATCTACATCTATCATCTATCTCTCTCAAATCTATTTATTTCTACCATCATCTATCATCTATCATCTATCTATATCAAGGACAGCCAGCAAAATAGAATATGATGCAATGTATACTGTGAAATAAACACATTTACTCTATTGACTAAATGAGTCCTAGTACATCTTTTTCATACTCTCAGTTGAAAATTTACATTTACTTTTGTGATTTCTTTATTCCTCTTTGCTTTGCCACTAGACACAAGTCTTTTTTGTATCTTTAGCAAAAAGCACAATGAATGGCACATAGTAGAAATTCAGTATCCATTTGTTGAATGAAAAGCACGTATGTTGAATAAATCTTTGGTCAACTTAATCAAATGCAGTTTAGATGTGAAATTAGAAATGGGGAAAATAATACAATTGAGGTTTTGAGGTACATGGTGATTCTAACAGCTCTGTATCATTGATGACTGTGAAATTAGAACTGTTTATAAACTGAGACTGAAGAGATAAAAGAGCCAAACTCCTCATCTTTGCCCAAAACTTGGTTCAAACAATAAGTATCTCTTGCCTGGCATAGTGCAAAAACTATAATTAATTGGTCTACCCAGACTTGCTGCTACTCCTGTCTTTCTGGGATATGATCCTACATGCTAAGGAGTGCTTTTGGTACCTCCTTGCTTCAAACCTTCTAACAGCCTCCTATTAACCTTAGAATATAAACAAATTTCCTAAACATGTCCTGCACTCTCTGGGTTCTTAACCTTTCTCAGCCTAATACTTTCTGATTTCCTCTTCTGAGACCAGCTCAGCAATAGGTTTGCACCAAGGGAAGGTGACACAGAACTGAAGAAATGAAAGGACAGAAAAAAAGACACAAGAGAGAAATTAAAAATGGGACCAAGGGACTCACAGCTTCTGGAACTGAGAGCCTTGACCCTAGTTTCCACATCGTATTTATTAGAAATTACAAAGCAGTAGTTATCTATGTTTACTTTCAAGGCTGCTTGTTATTAAAGCTGCAGCACCTGCAATACTAGGGAACAGGCCATACGAAGTTCAAATGCTTCCCTATGCAAACAATTTTCATACTGACTAGATAGCGTTCCATCTGGTCAAGGCTGGTTTTCCTAAGCCCACACTTCTTATCTGCATTATGGAAACGTTTCAATTTAAAACCAGGTTCCCACATTCAAATTCAAGCTTTTTTCCCCACATCCTCCTTATTTTCTTTGCTCTAGTCACACTGCCATTTTCAGGACATTATCATACTTTTTCCATTTCATCTCCCTTTGAGGATATTTCTTCCCTTTTCTCTCAATCCATTTAATGTGTATGTGTCTTCTGTATCTCAACTCAAATACTACTGAATTAACACTCAGGTCTTCATCCTTGATTTTTCTGAATTGCTCTCATTGCATCATATACTTATTTAAAAAAATAGAGCTTAAGTCATAAATGAGCTTACATTTGCATGATCCTTTAATGTCTGGGTATCTTAGCAGACTGGCAGCTCTATGAGGGGAACAATGAACTATCTCCTTGGTCACAATTGTATTTCCAGTAGCTAGCATGGTGTAGGCCTGAATTAACACTCAGGAAATATATTTTGAATAAATACATGCACAATGTATCTTTAAAAGCTGGGACCCTTCCCAAAAAAGTGTGAAGAATTGGACTTTCATAAAAAGGTCCATTTTATTAGTTGTCAAGGGAAGAAAGAAAAATATGGATGTAGATGCAAATTATTGTGTTGATTTGTGATTGGAAGACAAGGACATTATCATCTAACATTTTCTGTTAATATAAAGCAATTGTCTGTATTAAGTTGGTTGGGTGGGGAAAGTTTATAGAGAGAAATTAAAGTATGAAATTGTCATCTTGGAAAGCAGAAAAGCAAGCTTACTTGAAATCTAAAGTAGGAATGAAGAAATGACCCTTATTATTGCCAGATTGAATGTCCTCTTTTACAATCTTCTTGCCCCTCTAGTTTTTTATATGCAACATTTTAAATGGATTATTAAATCTCATTATGCTTTTATGCCTATCTTTCTTTTTTATTTTCTCAACATTTTCCCTTAAGGTTTAGACATTCATACAATTGCCACTCTTTCACATATTTCTCTTATATTCCTGATCCCATATCTAAACATTGATTTCAAAATGCTTTGTAGAAGTTATAAGCGTTACATTTTTTGGTCAGGAAACAGTCTTTTAAAATCACAATTAATTTCATAAACAGGACCATAAGGAGGAAACAAAGCCAAAAGTATTTAATGCTTTCTGTAGCAAGCAGTGGAAGAACAGACTAAATTTAGGTAGGGAACAAATAGTTAATTAGCATAATATTGGTGTTTAGACTGCAAGTAGGTGAGTATTCATTTCCTATTGTAATGATTCTGAAAAATCCAAGTGTTCTGTTATAAACGTAGTAAGAAAATACAATTCCCATAAAAAACTTGTAAAAAAAAACCTTTGCAACATAAAACCCATAGGAAATAAAAATAAAATATGGTTGAAGGGTTGAATATTACAGGAAAGTTTTTCTACTTCTTAGCAAATAAAATAGCCACAAATTCAATTTCATTTTGACAAGATAGGTATGTTTTAACAAAAAAGACCTTATCTCCACAAGTTTAATGTTGTTGATTTGATGTGTCTTCATGGTAGCTGGTATGTAAGTAGTCTTCAAACTTCCTCTCTAACTTCTAACAAAGGGTAATGACTAGTTTAGTGCATTATATTCTCAAGAGCACTTATAAAAACAATTTTTTCTTAATCTTCTTGATTGTGAAAAATGTCAAGTTTTCTCATTAAATACTGTTTTGACTTTGGCTTGTTGTTTTCAAAAACATCTTTAACCAAAATTGAAACATGTTTAGTATATATATACAAACAAACACCACCTATGTTTATTTTATTTTCACATTTTGGCACCTGAAACCATATGAATTTTGGCACCTGAAACCATATGAATTCCATTGTTTCATATGGAACTCTATTTCAAGATATACATTGTGTAATTCTTTTCTGATAACTGGAGAGATGAGCCTTTTTGCATTTTTTGGAGAGTGCATCTGAAAGAGCATTTGCTCAGGATTATTGACACATATAAACACATATAAACAAGTTCTATTGTCAGTATTATTATGATACTTGGCATAATTTCTATTTCCAAGTTTCCTGTTACACTACAAACTCTAAAAGATGATTCCCCCCCTTTTTTCCCCCTGGTCTGCTCTGTTAGCCTCTTTTCAAACATGAGTTCTGAGTGACCAGAAATGTATGAGTAGTAATCTGTACCTATGGAACACGGTCTCTTACTGGCTGGGGTAAAATTAAAAGTCATATTCTTTTATAGAATCATCCTAATAGCCACAATAAGTATATTATAATTAGGTCCAGAAAGAGGAAATCATGTTATCTTGAGTTTGTTGCCCTTGTTACTGATGGGATGGCTAAATCCTTATTACTTCACAAGAAAAATTACTCATCTCTACTTTGGAATGTATCTCACAAACCAGATAGAAAATGCACAGTGAAAGCTAATTATATTAATTGGGGAAAGTACGTTGATTTTTTTTTTATCCCCCCCCCCCATGGCTTGCTTGCTGTCTGCTGTGTCCACTCGCTGTGCATTCTTCTGTGTGTCTGTATTATATTTATTTATATTTATCCCCCCCCTCCCCAACTTGCAGCTTGTTTTGTTGTTGTTTTGCTCTCTGTGTCCATTCACTGCACACTCCTCTGAGTTTTTACTTGTCTCTCTTTTTTGTGTGTGTCACCTTGCTGAGTCGGCACTCCTCTCGCTTGCAGGCCGGGCAGCACTCAGTGGCGCTTGTGGGCCAGTGTCTTTCTGCGGCGAGGGAGCAAGCCTGACTTCACAAGGAGACCCTGGGACGCTAACCCAGGTCCTCCCTTATGGTAGATGGGAGCCCAACTGATTGAACCACAGCCGCTTCCCCAGCTATGTTGAATTTTGCTCTGCCTAAAGGCCTTTTTCATATAACATCTACTAAAATAAGGAGGAACCTACTTGAAGAAATCTTGGTGGTTTCTGCAAATACAAAGAATTCCTGTGGATTTGCACAGATAATCTGGGAACCTAGCAGATGAGATAGGCAAGCTGATCTCTGTTCTTTATGTCAAGTATAAGAAATGATTAAAATAAAAAAGAAAGTGTTAATATAATTTACATTGATGATTACTATTGAACTTGATATGCCAATTGAGATCTTCCATGGTTTAAGATCTATTTTCCTTTGCAGTCTTATCTGTCTACCACTTACATTTCTGATGCTTTAATCTAACTACACCATTCCTAAGTATGCCCAAATACTTTTTATCTCCAATTATTTTGCTGTCGGTTCCTCCAGGAAAACCATTTCCCTCATCTCCTCATGTTAAAATGCATCTCTTCCTACAATTAATTCCAACAAGTGCCTGGCTTTAAAAATATCAGTTTCATTTAGATGGCAATTGGTAAACATTCTTTTTTAATATTTTCTGAATATGTGCACAGATATAGCTCCTATTTATTGTTATACTATCTGATTTGACAGGAGTTTTAATGAAGATACAAATGGAGAAAAATTGGCTTTTAAAATCAGGAAGATAATTATTCCATTAAAAAAAAACATATGCACAATCACATCACAACTATCTGTGCTATTGAATGCTTGGTTTGAAGATTAATTTAGTTGTCAGGGCATTATGCTTTCTTCATAGTTTAAGATGTTGGATCCTGGATTTTGGATCTGAATTGCTTGTTAAGCTGAAGGTTTTTTTGACAAGTTGATATTGATTCTTTTTTATTCTTCACTATTTTTTAATTGAATATTTCTTATAGCAAGGTAACTTGTATAGAGGTTTTGTTAAGTTCTCTCAATTGCTGCAGAATAGGTCAACTATGTAAGGAGAAATGGATCTGGACTCTTAGGTGAAATAGGTATTGTGAGAACCCAAAAATAAAAGATCTGCTGAGAAAAAGTGCCTGTATTGTAATAATGGTTGCTGCAATTTTAAAATTTTATTTCAAAATATGTATACAAGCATATACAAAAGTTTTGTCAGTTCTTCGTATTTAATAAATACTGTTGGTATGAATGAGTGAAAGGATTATTTGATAAAATCCAATTTATCAATCCAAAAATGTTTTCCTTATAAATGAATCTGAAAATTGGCATCAGAGAAAAAGATTTTTGCTGTTGGCCAAATAGCATGTTATGTTTGCCAAAATTGCTTTCATGGAAAACAATGAACCATCAATCAAAAATGATGTCAGTATCTAGGACATAGTGCAATTTAGACGTACAGGTTAGTATGAGTAGGGATTGGCACAATATTTGCCAGAGAAGAGGTGATAAAATAATAGCCAAGGCATACATTTACAACTCTTCCAGGTGCTCTATAACATAAGACTGGTTCACATTATTTTCCTAAATACAGAATGAAGGTACAGAAATAATCTGGCCCAATTAATAGTGTCTTAAATGGGGGATTTAGTTTTCTTAGAGTGTGAAGTCAAGAAACAAGCTGTTGTTGGTGTTAGGTTAATACTCTGGGTGGACAACTAGGTGATTCTCTTGGTTTTCCTCTCCTGGTCACAAACTGGCTGCATCAACTCTAAGCATCACATTTGCTTAGAACAGTGAAGAACCTGGTGATGACTGAGCATTCTTTTTAAGTTCCCTGGAGACAGATGTGTAATCCAGGATGCCAAATTATTGCTTACAATGAGATGTTTCCTTTTTCTATGACAAGACAGTGCACATCCTCTGACCTCTTTTTTCATATAAATGGGCCTGGGAATCTAAATTATAGTAATTATAAAGTTGCTTGGTGAAAATTAAATTTACCAATAGTATGGCACATAGTTTTGAGCAATATTTTTTGTAGAACAGGAATGAGTCTGAAATATCTTTACACCATACTAAAGTGCATCTTTTCAGTGATTGGATTGTTTGCAACTGCTGGAGCATGAATTTTAAATAAGGAGTAGTGTAGAATGTTAACATGAATTACATAAGCTTGTTTTCGGATTCAGTTTTTCCATATTCCATTTCTGAACATAACCCTTCCATATTACCTGAAGCTCTAGCATAATTCCTTACATAGTTTCAAAAACATGTCAGGAAGCCGATGAAGGGTCCTTGTCTTCTGTGATGGCTCTCTCCCCATTGTCTTCCCTTGCAAGAATGAGAGTTATCCAAGAATCTGGAAATGGAAAAAGAAAAGAAGCAAATAATATTCCAGATGAAATAATTACTTGAACATACTATGTCTTGCATTTCACATCTTGTGCATTGCATTTACAAATATAAGTATTTATTCTACAGCCTGCGTGTTCATAAGGGATACTAAGATATGACACAAATAGGGATATAGGCTAACTAGGAAACATGAATTCATTCTACCTTTGAGTCTCAAGATGTTTTCCACAGACTACTTGTATTAAAGACTTACTATATCATTAATTCTGGGAATAGGGTCTGAAATCTGGGTTTTACAGAACCTTGCTGGGTGATTCTTATAAACATTCAAGTGTGGGAAAGTTGACATAATGCAAATTACTTTATTATTACTGGATTGTGACAAAAGCCATAATAGAATTTTAGCAACAGGGTTATTTTATTTTAATGTCATTGTGTTTCATTTGAATACCAATGGGTAATGGGAATGTGTAATAATCATTGTCCTAATGGAAGAGAAAACAACAACAAAAAACAAGCTATTGCTCTTGAGCTAAAGAAAGAAACAAAGGCAGGTGGCTTAGGGATGTTTAACTTCTGGATCTGCTGTTTAGTTTTATACTTATGCATTTATAGATTAAAAGCATCTTTATTATTCAAATTCTTTCAGGGAAAATAACTTTCTCTCACAATCTGAAAGACCTTTTCTCTAAAATCTACCCCCCCCCCCCACAGGCCTTCCTAGAAAATAAATATAATGAAACTGTTATATATGTTTTGATTTTGTTTTGAGTTCTTAAGGAACATGACTCTCACATTAAAGGAGAGCAGGCTTTGTGCTGCCTTCTTTAATATTCAAACACCTATGAGATACCCATTATTATTTTCATTTTATAGAGAAATTAACAGAGCCTCAAAGAGGTTAATTAACTTGCCCAAAATCTCACAGCAAGTGAGTAATAACCTAACACTGATTCCAGACTCCCTGGCTACAAGTCCAAGGGATTTTTCTACATCATCATGCTACACACTTGAGAAAGAATATTTTATTTTCTTCTTTAAAATGGACGTCCTTTTCTTCCATACACCACGTGCATGATAATCTGCAAGGGGTATTCTTTAAAAGCAGGGTGGTCAGATGATTTTGATGGCAGTTCTCTTAAATAGGAATTCTAAGAACAAGCTCATAAAGTACCATTGTAATATATGTGTGTATGTGTGTGTGTGTGGCAAAGCAAATGAGGGGCAGTGCACTTTCCCTCTTGTTCATATCCTGTTCTGTCACTTTCCAAATGGAAAGTGCATGATGATGTCAGTCTAGCTGCAAAAATCACATCTTTTCCCTTTTAAAAGCACACATGGAACTCTGCAAGTAATCAAGCACAGACTAGGAAAATGTTTGCAGGTTTTAGCCTTTAGGGCTATTCCAATTAAAGTGGATCTTTCTCTCCACCATGGGAATCATATCGTATAACTGATTACCAAGCACATTATGTAAACGACTCTTAGAAACTGCAAACAACCCATTATGGAGAATGCACCTTATTAACAGAGGTCAAATTAGAATATGACCCTGGTAACTAATCGCTTCAAATGTACAGTACATCAATAGGCACATAGACTAGGAAGCAGCATTTTCCATTTAAGTGAATCACTTTGACCTTCTGAACTATAAATAAACTGCAGCAATAGCTCCTGATTAGGCTTAAGGAGTTTGGCTTCTGTAGCAAATACATGCCTCAGAACTTAAGCATACTTAGAAAGTTAATCCTGTAAAGAGTCAATGAACATATTTAAAGTTTCAGCATTAATGCCTTGGACCTGAGTTTCCTCAAATTTCTGCAGTGCAGGCAGAATAGGACTGTATCCTCCTGAATAGATAAACAAGCGCTGATTTAGTCTTTATCCTCCCTCAGGATAACTAATTTAACAGAAGCAAGCCATTTTCAAAACAGAATAAAATATTTTGCTTCCCTTTGTAATTGAGGGCTTGGTTGGGCTTTGGCCCTTACATGAATATATGCAATTAACTATACTCAATGGAAATAAAGTTCTTGTTAAAAAACAGATTTTGACCCTTGTTTATTTTTATTTGATGTCTACCCTAGAACTAATTCAAAATCCATTCATCCAATTTACATCTGAAGTTAAAATCCAATCCAGTTCTTTAATTTAACAACTTTATGGTTAGTACACAAGGCTGACACTGCTGACCTATCAAGGGAGAGTACACTTGAGTTGTTTTTTCAGTGTTGGCCAAATGGATTTCCATAGCCTTTCTAAATCTCGGTTTTATCATCTGTAAAATGAAAGGCTTGAACTAAACAAGGTTTAAGCCTCCTCTAATTCTAAAATTTCTATGCATCTACAAAAGTACATGTATATAAGCATTGTTTAACCAGTCCAGATAGAAATGAATACTTTCCAGCAGTATTCACTGAAAGGTTTGTGAGATTCCTTCAGAATTCCTGTAGAGGAATGATAAATAAACGAACATACTAGTTCTTGCAAATTCAAGGAAATAATGGCTTGCAAATTTTCCTATTAGCTAGGCAAAAGTTTTAATAATCAGGGAAAAAAGACTTTAACTAAAGATCCTTTTAGAAATTTTATATGAAACAGTCAGTTTCTGAAAATGTCTTTGAAAAGCTATGTATGCTCTTAAAACTTAAGTAAAAGTCCTAGCCTAAGGCTGCAGCTGATGGTAGTGATTGGCAGGGAATCAGTTCCTTCTTAATGTTTCCCCTTTTAGTTATACAGGAGTGCTGCAAACAACAAACTGTACCTATACATTTCCCATATCAAACACCATTATTTAAATTACTAACCTTTTCACTTTAACAAGTCCAATTATTCCAAAACAGGGCGAGAGGAGGGGAGAAATATCTCCTGCACCAAGGGAACACAGAGCCTTTTTTTAACTTTGAGGAAAGGTAACATGAGGTTGATCATGTTGCGTTTTCAGGATATTCAAAATTGGCCTACATCACATAAAGGTAGAGATTCAATATTTAATTTGACTAGTGTAATGGTTAGAAAAGAACATGTCATCTAGTGTTCTGGGGTGAAATCTTGGCTTTTGATAAGGTTTTTTATTGAAGTTTTGTGCATATAAATTCAAAAGTATATTTCTTGACATGCATAGACATTTGAAGTGAAATTATGAAGTGGTTAATGTTTCTTTACATTATGCTCCATCTGTGTAACTTTTCTGTGTTCTTTGGGGGGGGGTGGCTTCCTTATTCCTTAGATACCTCTATCTTTCTGTTTCACAGAAAGCCATCCACTTTAGTTTCCTGGTTGCTAAGACAAATGCCATTCAATTGGTTGACTTAAATAATGAGACTCTGTTGGCCCACAGTTTTGAAGTTAAAAGAAAAGTTCAAAGTCAAGGCAACAAAGCAACGAAAAGGTGATGCTTCCTCCCAGAAGACTGTGGCTTGTTTCTGGCAATCCTTGGTCCTTGGCTTTTTTGTCACACGACAATGTACATGGCAGCTTCTCCTGGCTTCTCATTTCTCTTCCAGGTTCCTTTGACTTCCAGCTTCTTGCTGCTCCCTTGTCTTTCACCATCTGATGCCTTCTCTGTAAAATCTTCAAGAACTGGATTAAGGTCTATCCTAATTCAGTTGGGTCATACCTTAACTGAAATAACGTCATCAAAAGATCCTGTTTACAACTGGTTCATGCCCACAGGAATGGATTTCGATTAGGACCAAGTTTTCCTGGGGAATCCACACAGATGCTCTTGACACTTATTATGTTATCATTTCCAGAATAATCAATATATTTAACAGAGGGTTAGAGGGTTATTTTGAGAAACTGAATCACTATTAGTAGAATTTCTGAATGTATGACATGCTAATTGATTCAAGGAGATATTGCTGATCAAAGGAACCTTCTAGATATCCTTCTTATATTTATTTTTTTGCTTTTAAAATTAAAAAAATATTGAAGCATATCACTCATACATAAACATACATAAACAATAAATGCATAGTAATAGTTGTGCACTTACAAAACAAACATACATAATATCATACAGGATTTTCTTACCTCACCTTACCACCCGTACTTTGCATTGTTGTGAAACATTTTTAACTAATAATTAAAGAGCGTCCTCAGTATATAACTACTGTTTAGGTATGTTCATGTATAAATGATATAATAATAATAATGATAAAAATAATGTGGGTTGGGGAAAAATACATCCTTCTTATATTATAACACAGGCTATTATTCTACTCACAAGCCTATGCTAGGATACCATAAACTCATGAGGATTTGGGAATTTTTGTTTGTTTCATTTACTGCTTTTCTCTAACATCTGCAATGCTGCCTAAGGCAGTATAGGCATTTGCTTTAGTTTGCTAAGGTGCTGAAAGTAGATACCATAAAATGAGTTGGTTTCTAAGATTGGGAAGTCATTATCTTACAAGCTTACAGTTTTGAGGCTGAGAAAAATGTCCACATGAAGTCATTATCGTGTCTGCTATGTCTGCTAGTCTCTCCCTTCTCTCCTGGGTTTCCTTTCAGTTGCTTCCATGACTTTTTCTCTCTGTATTTCTCCTGTTTGTAAGAAGATTTAAGACCCACCCTGTAACATGCTTTACCTGAAGTAACCTACGCAAAAGGTCCTACTTACAGTAGGTTTACACCAACAGAAATGCGTCAGCTTTAAGAAGATGATATTCTGGGGTATATACAGTTCCAAACCATCATAGCACTCAAAAATCTGCCATTTGAAGCTTAACCATGCTTTTTTAAATAAAGGAAACTTCAGCAATATTTGTTTAGAAGGCTTGCTTGCTATTTATGCTATAAAATGGGCTCTATTTCCTTGGGGATACGAGGAAAATGTAAATGTTTTTGAAACAAGAAGTTACAAGTAAGTTTATATCATTCCACTATTTTGTGACACAATCAGAAAGTCTTGCATCTGAGCATGAGATGTAACATGCTTTCCCATCAGAGGAAAGACAGGCATGCAGACTACTCTTCTGAGTTAGTCTCTCCTGTGTTTCAGCTGGGTAGCTTCTTGCCGTAGGCATATTTTTCTTCCTTGTTTTAGAATTCAATGAAGTTGAGTTTTCAGGTGTAGAGTGGCAAGGTCCCTGGAACAGAAAAGGAAAATGCTCTAGCCAGCTCTGCCTCAGAGGCACATGTTTACTGAGGAAAGCCATTTATTAATATAGGGACAATAACGTCCTTTTTCTGCCCTATCTCCAGTTAATAATGCATGATTGAAAGTTATGTTCTAACCATAAATCAGGACAAACAAAACATACCACAAACTTATTTCCCTCTCAAGTCCCATAGTTTGATATGTGTGCTGCTTTAATATTCCCACTTGGGGGCTGTGCATCTAATGTTATCTTTGAAAATGTGCTAACAAGCCTGAAAGAGTGGGGACTTTTTAATACATTTTTATTACAAATGAAGATTTTGAAAAATGAAATCTGATGCTTCTTACTCAGAACATAATGTGAAAGCAAAATAAGAAATAAGAATATGCAATAAAAGTTATACCACACAGTAGAATTGTCAATTTATTACCTTATATAGAGTGTTTTTTAATTTCACTTTTGATAGAACTATTTTTATGTTGCTAGCACATTTTTAATAAGGATGCTTTCAGTGTACAATTTTTTTCCCCCAGTATATCTTATATAGTCAGACTGATTTCTGGAGATGAGAACTTGGATGGCCCATTAATAATGTGTGAAGAGCTCTGGCATTGCCTTACAAAGTGTAGGAGACTATTAGAAAAATATTTAGGTGCACTCTAAAATTTTAAAGTAGATTTTCTGGAGTTCTGTGGTGATTTGATGAGTTGGAAATTAATTCATAATTCAGATATATATAATATTCCAGTTCAAGCAAAATGAGATCCTTTTGAAATATCAGCAATTTTGGAAATTATTTTATAAGTTCAAAGCTTACCATGACAAGAAACATGAGGCCACATTGAATACTCTAAGACAGTCTAGCTAAGCTAAGCTACTATATGGTCATGTAAATTGGGTAAGTTAGTGAATTCCATGGAGATCTGCTTCTACACAGTAAAATGTAGGGATTTAATTAGATTAGTTTTTCCAAATTTAATCCAAGAACACCTTAGAATTTCATAAAGGCATGTCTAACCTTAGTTGGGAGAAACCCAGTGTCTTAATTTCCTAGATGCTAAAATAATCTCTATACAATGGTTTGGTTTCAACAACAGTAATTTAATGGCTCATGGTTGTGAGGCTAGGAGAAGTCTAAAATCTAGGCATCAGCAAAGCATCAGCAAAGCAATGTATTCTCCCCCAAAGACTGTGGTATTCTGGGCCAGTGATAATTGATTCTTGGCTTTACCATGATGTGGCAATGCACATGGTATCATCTTCTCCTTTCTCTTCCATGTTCCATTGACTTCCAGCTTCTTATTGCTTCCATGGCTGTGATGGTTAGGCTAATGTGTCAGCTAGGTCTGGTAATTATGCCCAATTGTTTGTTAAGCAAGCTCTGAGCTAATTGTAATATAAGGACATTTATGGACTTCAGTCACCAGTGAATTTACTGCATAGATAGCCGGTTACATCTACATTAATCAGGGAGATTGCCATCAGCAATGAGTGATGCTTTACCCATCTCACAGTCCAGTGGTTCCTTGTACCCATTCTGTTGTTATTTCCCCAGTTCCAGAACGCATAAGTGAAATATACAAACTCAGGAACTGGCAGAATCCCCACATTTGATCCCTGACTTGTGGAATGAAGGCTATTATAGTTGGAAAGGCCAATTAAAGCCACTAGAACTGCCCCTACCTAACAAAACTATAAATCGGAAGCAATACCAGATTCCTGGAGGGATTACAGAGATTAGTGCCACTCTCAAGGTTTTAAAGGATGCAGGGGTGGTGATTCCTACCACATCCCCATTCCACTCTCCTATTTGACCTGTGCAGAAAACAGATGGATGTTGGAGGATAACAGTAAATTATCATAAACTTAACCAGGTGGTGACTCCAATTGCAGCTGCTGTCCCAGATGTGGTATCATTGCTTGA
The DNA here is from genome assembly GCF_030445035.2 of Dasypus novemcinctus. NCBI lineage: Eukaryota > Metazoa > Chordata > Mammalia > Cingulata > Dasypodidae > Dasypus > Dasypus novemcinctus. The sequence continues at coordinate 149,758,897 of NC_080673.1, read as the reverse complement.
GCAAGTCATCACATCCCCTGGTACCTGGTATGCAACTGTTGATCTGGAAAAAGCTTTTTTTCTCAATTGCCATTAGTATGGACCACCAGAAATTGTTTGCTTTCAGCTGGCAAGGCCAGCAGTATACCCTCGCTGTCCTGCCTCAGGGATACATCAACTCTCCAGCCCTAAGTCATAATATTGTCTGCAGGGAATTTGATCATCTCTCCCTCCCACAAGACATCACAATGATCCATTATGTGGATGATATGTTGATAGGCCCTAGTGAGCAAGAAGTAACAAAGTCTCTAAACTTATTGGTAAAGCATTTGTGTGAGAAAGGATTGGAGATAAATTCAACAAATATACAGGGTCCTTCCACCACAGTGAAATGTGTAGGTGTCCAGTGGTGTAGGGCATGTCAAGCTATCCCTTCTAAAGTGAAGGATAAGCTGTTGCATCTGGCCTCTATGACCAAAAACGAGGCACAATGCTTAGTTTGTCTCTTTGGGTTTTGGAGACAACACATTCCTCATTTGGGTGTGCTACTCCGGCCCATTTACTGAGTGACCACAAAAGTTGCTACTTTTGATTGGGGATGGGAACAAGAGGAGGTTCTGTGACAGGTCCAGGTTGTTGTGCAAGCTGCAATACCACTTGGGCCATATGATCCAGCAAATCCAATGGTGCTGGAAGTTTCAGTGGCAAATAGAGATGCTGTCTAGAACCTTTGGCAGGCCCCTATAGGAGAATCATAACACAGACCTTTAGGATTTTGGAGCAAAGTCCTGCCATGTTATCTTCTCTTTCCCAGTCCACAGCTTTGGTCTCTTGGGGAGTCCTTTATAATCAGTTAACTGAGGATGAGAAAACTCGAGCTTGGTTTATGGATGGTTCTGCATGATAAGCAAGTATGACCTGAATGTGGACAGCTGCAGCCTTTTTCTAGGACATCCCTGAAAAATAGTGGTGAGGGCAAATCCTCCCAGTGGGCAGAACTTCAAACAGTGCACCTGGTTGTTCATTTCACTTGGAAGAAGAAATGACCAGAGGTGTGTTTGTACACACCTGGGCTGTTGCAAGTGGTTTGGCTGGATGGTCAGGGACTTGGAAGAAACATGATTGGAAAATTTGTGACAAAGAGGTCTGGGGAAGAGTTAGGTGTGTAGAGCTTTCTAAGTGGGCAAAAAACATGAAAATATTTGAGTTCCATGTGAATGCTCACCAAAGGGTGACTTTTTAATAATCAAGTGGATAAGATGGCTGCTCGGTGGCCATTGTTCAGGCTCTTTCTCTAGCCACTCCTGTCATTTGCCCAATGGGCTCATGAACAATGTGGCCATGGAGGTAGGAATGGAGGTTATGCATGGGTTCAGCAACATGGACTTCCCCTCACCAAGGCTGACATTGCTACCATCACTGCCTAGTGCCCAATCTGCCAGCAACAGAGACCCAAATTCAGACCCTGATACGGCACCATTCCTCAAGATGTCTAGCCTGCTACCTGGTGGCAGGTTAACTACATTGGACCACTTCCACCATGGAAAGGGCAGTGGTTTGTTTTAACTGGAATAGACACATACTCCAGATACAGATTTGCATTTCCTGCATGCAATGCTTCTTCCAAAACTACCATCCATGGACTTTCTGAATGTATTTTCTACTGTCATGTCATTCTACACAGCATTGTTTCTGATCAAGGAATTCATTTCACAACAAAAGATGTGCAGAAAGGGCTCGTGCCCATGGAATTCACTGGTCTTACCATGTTCCCCTTCACCCTGAAGCAGCTGGATTAATGGAACGATAGAATGACCTTTTGAAGACTCAATTATGGCACTAACTAGGTGGCAATACCTTGCAGGTCTGGGGCAATATTCTCCAGGAGGTTGTGTATGCTTTAAATCAGCATCCACTCTATGGTGCTGTTTCTCCCATAATCAGGATTCATGGGTCCTGGAATCAAGGGGTGGAAATGGGAGTGGCACCACTCACTATTAACCCTAATGACCCACTAGAAAATTTTTGCTTCCTGTCCCTGCAATCTCAAGCTCTGCTGGTCTACAGGTTTTAGTCCCAAAACGAGGAAGTGCTGCCACCAGGGAACACAATAACAATTCCATTGAACTGTGCGGTCACCCCTCGGGCTGAAGTGTGGTTTGCTGGCCTGGCGGGGGAGCAGCCATGGCAGGCCAAGCCGCTGCCCCCATAATAAGGTGGCTGGTCGGACTCACCGCCACCCCTGAAGGGAGCTCGGCATGGGCGCAGAGTGCCCTCGGGTCTCCCCTTCTTGGCAGCCATGCTTCCGCGGCCGCCCCTCCTCCTGGATGGCGCCACACGATGCCTGTGGGGCGGCACCCTTCTTCTTCTTTCTCCCTGCGCAGGCACAGGGCGGGAAATTCCAGGCTGCCCTTTTCCCCTCCCCTGACAGCAGCAACAGCCAGGCATGGGTGGAAAAATCCAGTCCGCCCTTTTCCCTTCCCCCGACAGCAGCAACAGCCAGGCGTGGGCGGGAAACTCAAGTCTGCCCTCCACCCCAGCAACAGCAGCCACCAATCCCTAAACCCTGCCCCTTCCCCCAGCAACAGCGACAGCCAATCCCTAACCACCACCCCTCCCCCGTCCAGTACCGCCCACTGACCTTTCGCCGGCAACCAATCAGAACAGGGCGTGGCTTCGACCAATCAGCCTTCCCCAGCCCCTATAAAACTGTTGCCTCTCCCTCAGTAAAGTGGACTTGCGTGTTTACCTTGTCTCCACGGTAGTTCTTCTGCCGTGTGCCCTCCAGTCCTGAGAGCCCCCGACAAGGGCCTGGCCTCCCTTGTCCCCAGTTCGTCGCCTGCTCTCTGGGCGACCCCTTTGTCGCCAGCTTCTCCGGGTGACCCCTTCGTCGCCGGCTTCGCCGGGCGACCCCGTCAGCCGAGCCGCACAACCCCTTGTGAGACCGATCCCTCGTCTGCTGCCAGACCGACCCCTCGTCCCAAGTGGGACCGACCCCTCGTCCCAAGTGGGACCGACCCCTCGTCCCAAGTGGGACCGACCCCTCGTCCAGAGCTGGACCGACCCCTCGTCCGCAGCCAGACCCCACCTCTACCGACTGAGCAAGCCGCCACAGTTGGCGCCCAACATGGGGCAGTGCAACCCCACCTCTACCGACCGAGCAAGCCGCCGCAGAACTGGAAGTTAAGATTGCCACCTGACCATTTTTGGCTCCTCTGAGTCAACAGGCAAAGAAGGAAATTACTGTCCTGGCCAGTGTGATTGATCCTGTCTATCACAGGGAAATAGGACTGCATCTACTTAATGTGGGTAAAGAAGAGTTTGCCTGGAATACAGGAGATCCTCTAGGGCATCTCCTAGTACTGCCATATCCTATGATTAAAGTCAATGAAAATTTGCTACAACCCAATCCAAACAGGACTAACAATGGACCAGAATGTTTAGGAATGAAAAGTTTGGGCCACCCCACCAGGCAGAGAACCACAGCCAGCTGAAGTGCTTGTTGAGGGTAATGGGAACATGGAATGGATAGTGAAAGAAGGTAGTGATAAATAAGAGCTTCAGCCATATGACCAGTTACAGAAATGAGGACTGTAATAGTCATGAATATTTCTTCCTTGTTTCATTACGAGTATGATTATATATCTATACAAAACAAATTTCTTTGTTTTCTTCCCCAACCTTTCCCTCTATCATATGACAAGTTGTATTAGTTTAATGCCATAATATTTAAGGATGTCAAGTTTAAGAGAAAATATTACCCAAGGACATGTACCCCATTTTGTAGGAAAGTAATGCATTTCTGGTTGTACATAGGAGAGTTGAATATTGTTAGGCAGAAATATATATATATACATGTCTGTTATTGTTTTTACTTAGAGACTAAGTATGGTTTAGGTGATGTGTATGGCTGCCGAGTTGATAAATGGTGGACTGTGATGGTTAGGCTCACGTGTCAAATTGGCCAGGTAATTGTGTCCAGATGTTTGGTCAAGCAAGCACTGGGATAACTGTAATACAAGGACATATATGGACTTTAGTCACCAATGATTTGACTGCACAGATGGCTGATTATATCTACATCAATCAGAGAGATTGTCATCAGCAATGAGTGACACTTTATCCAATCAGTTGAATACCTTAAAAGGAAAAGTGATTTCAGCTTTCAGAGAGGTTTTCCCAGCTCATCTTTGGACAGCCAATGTCTCATGGAAACTCATCAGGAGTCTTTATTGGACCTTTATCAGAGTCCTTGCTTGCAAGCTCCCTGTGGAGCCTAGACTTTTGTACCCCTATGGTCATATAAAATTGTGTGCTATTGACAGATATCTCCTGTTGATTCTGTTTCCCTACAGAACCTGAATAATACAATGGCTTACTTTGTGTCTGAATTTTTCTTTTTGTTTACAAAGGGTTCCAGTAATCTGGCTTAAAATCCAAAATGATTCAGTTGGCCATAATTTAACTGAAAAACATCTTAAATGATTCTATATATAATAAATCAATATGCACAGGAATGGATTAAGTTTAAAAACACATTTTTCTGAGGTACATAACTCCAGGCCACTATGGTCTTCTCTCTGGACCCCCAAAAAACATGTTCTTCCCCCATGCAGAACAAATTCATTCCATCACAATATCTGAAAAGTTTTAAGCTATTTTAGTTACTATGCTGAGTACAAAATTTTATCAAATTAATTATGGGTCTGTCCTAGGGAAAAATTCCTCTTCATCTCTGGGTCTGTAAAACCTAGAATATAAGTTATATACTTCTAATGATGAGACAGAGATAAGATACACATTCTCTTTCCAGGAGGAAAAAATTAGAAGGAAAACAGGTGTCTTGAGTCCCAAACAAGCCTAATATCCATCAGGGCCAGGCTATCCATAAATGTCAGGGCATAGGTCCTATCACCACAAAGCATGGCAGTGGCAACATTCTCTCTGAACAACAGGATACAAGGTCTACCCCATCCAAGCTCCAGGTAGACAAACTGCCCTTTCCAAGCACAAGGGCAAGCCTGCCCTTTCCACACACATGGGTGTTCCTGCTCTCTTGGTCTGAGGAAATCTTCTTGATCCAGACCTTTTCTTCCATGGTTCTGTCTTTGAAATAATTTTCTTTTCAAATTTCCCCTTCTTTGCCATTTTCAGTGCAGGCTGGCAGTAGTTCATATAAATTTTCCAAAACCTTGTCAGTTTTGCCTGCTATTCAAGTGGATCCAAATCCTCAGAAAAAAGCACTTTCCACAAATCCTTCATAGAAAACTGCATTTCCAATCTTAACTCCCACTGAAATGACTGTCTGGATTCAGGTTTAACCACATCCATTTTTTGTGAAGAGCTGTTCAGTTAAACCATCATATGGAGCCCTATTCTTCAGGAACTCACTTCCAAGAAGCTCATGGAGGTCTCAGATTCAGCCACTTCTAACCTTATTCTCAGAGCACACTATCTGGATAGGCTGAGAATTTCTAAATTATTAATTACTGATTTACTTGTTCTTAACAGTTCAGTCCTCAACTTATTGATTTCTTCTCTCATTTCACTGTAAGCTGCAAGGAGAAACTAAGCTTTATACCTCTCACACTGAGCTTGAAAATCTCAGCTAAATATCCAAGTCCATCACTTGCAAATTCTGCCTTATAGCCAACATCAGAATTCAATTTCCCCAATTACTATGCCACTTTATAACAAGGATAGCCTTTTTCCCACTTCCAATGATGCCTTAATCATTTCTTTCTAGGGACTTGCCAGAAGTAATGTTAACTTTCATATTTCTGCCAGCATTCTCTTCATGATGAATTATGTATTCTTTAAGATGATATTTCTCTACCACTCTCACTCATTCATTAATTACAAAGTCATTTCAATATTTTTAGGTATTTGACATGGCAGCACCTACTTTTTGACACCAAAAACCATTTTAATTTCCTTACTGGTAAAAAAATTACCATACATTGCATTGGCTTAAACAATAGGAATTTACTAGTTCACAGTTGTGAGGTTAGTAGAAGCCCAGAAACTAGGCTTCAGCAAGATGATGAATTCTTCCTAAAGACTGTGGCACTCTGGCACTGGCTACTGACTATTCTTGATCCTTGGCTTTTGGTCACATGGCAATGCACATGGCAGCCTCTTCTCCTTTCTCTTCTAAGTTTAATTGATATGCAGCTTCTGGTTGTTCCCCATGTCTTCCTCTATATCTGAATTTCATTCTGTTTATTAAGTACTTAAGTAATTTGATATAAGCCCAAACTGATTCAATTGCTAAAACTATAGTAAAAATGACATCTTAAAAAAATTCCTTTCATAGCTTTAATTTTCTTATATAAACTACTAATCACGTCCATGATGGCTTTGTGGATCTAAGGATGAAAATCAAATAAGCTAGAATTCTGCATCCAGCTATGATGCAGTAACTAGGACTGTCCTACCATTCAGGCCCAAAATAAAAATTATTCCACGTACATATGAGGGGCAATGATTTTCAGGCATTGTGTTAAAGGACATGCAATCTCTAAGAGAAAAAGCACACATGAGATAAATTCCATGTTGCCCTGGTTTACCTGGAGACAATTTCCCAGATATGGCCCAGTGAGCATCATAGTCCTACCAAACAGAAAGGAATGACATCAAAATTTAGGGAAGTTTAAATGACTGGAATTTGCAAGGTAGTGCAAAAGGGAAGAGGGAACTAGACAGAAGGGAGCCCACAGAGAACTAAAGACAGAGAGGACATCACCATCCCAGAATGGAGGAATAAAATATGCACTAGAGAGGACTTACTGATATTCTACTATAAAACTATTGTGATGAGTAATTGAAGAAATTTTAGCATCGATGTGGAGGACAAAGTAAATAAAAAAAGCTTTTTGGTACCTTGATTGCCCTCTTCCCAAAGCCCTTGGAAACAAGTGTGTTCCCCATTGCTGGGTCTATGGCCCTGGTTTGAGCAGTTAAACAGGGGCAATCCTAAAAACCTAGAACAAGTTCAACCAAGAATCAAAAACCAGTGATAATATCCATGCAACACTAAACTCCTAGGCAGGAGAAAGAAACTGACCATCAGAGGAAACTCCATGGCATAATCTAATGCCTAGACATCAGCAGAAAATTACAAGCCTTACTAAGAAAAAGATTGATATGGTTCAGGCAAAGGAAAAAATCAAAGCTCCAGTTGAAACATGAATTTAAAACAACTAATCAATGATGTTCAAACAACTCTCCTAAATAAAATCAAGGAGTTGAAGGATAACACAGCTAAAGAGATAAAAGAAGACACTGGGCTAATACAAAGAAGAATCTGAAAGCTTAGATAGAAAAGTAACAGAGCTTATGGGACTTAAAGAAACAATAGGAAAGATTAAAAATATAGTAGAGGCATACAAAAACTGATGTGAAATTATAGAAGAAAGAATCAGCAATGTAGAATATAGGACAGCTGAAAAGAAAGAGGAACAGACAATGAAAAGAATGGGAAAAATTGAGCAAGGGCTCAGTTTAGGGTGTTGAATGATAGCACAAAGTGCAATGACATATGTATCATAGGAGTTCCAGAAAGAGAAGAGATGTCTGAAGGGGCAGAAAGAGAATTTGAGAAAATTAATGGCTGAAAATTTATCAACTCTAACAAAGACATAAATTTGTCACGAAGCAAAGCATGTAAATCCAAATACACCTACTACAAGACACATACTATAAAGAATGTCAAATGCCAAAGATAAAGAGAAAAATCTGAAAGCAGCAAGGGAGAAGTAAAGCATCACCTACAAAAGACACCCAGTAAGACTGAGTGCAGATTGCACATCAGAAACCGTGGAGACAAGAAGACAGTATTATGCTATAATTAAGATACATTTTTAAAAAAGATTTTATTTATTTATTTATTTCTCTCCCCTTACCTCCCCACCCTGGTTGTCTGTTCTCTGTGTCTGTTTGCTGCATCTTCTTTGTCCGCTTCTGTTGTTGCCAGCAGCACGGGAATCTGTGTTTCTTTTTCTTGCATCATCTTGTTGTGTCAGCTCTCCGTGTGGGTGGCGCCATTCCTGCGCAGTTTGCACTTTCTTTCACTCTGGGCGGCTCTCCTTACAGGGCGCACTCCTTGCGTGTGGGGCTCCCCTACACAGGGGACACCCTTGTGTGGCACTGCACTCCTTGCGCGCATCAGCACTGCACATGGGCCAGCTCCACACGGGTCAAGGGGGCCTGGGGTTTGAACTGCGGACCTCCCATGTGGTAGACAGACACCTTAACCACTGGGACAAGTCTGCCGCATAATTAAGATACTGAAAGAGAAAAACAGCCGGGCAAGAATTCTTTATCCAAAAAAATTTATCCTTCAAATATGCAGGTGAGTTTAAAATATTTGCAAATAAACAGAAACTAAGAGAGTTTGTAAACAACAGTCCAGTTCTGCAGGAAAAACTAAAGGGATTTCTGCAGCCTGAAAGGAAAAGACAGGAGAGAGAGGCTTGGAGGAGAGTATAGAAATAAAGACCATCAGAAATGTAACAAAAGGGTAAAAAGATAGACAAAAACAAGATATGACATATGAAGCAAGTGACAAAATCATTGAAGTAAGTAATGCATTTACAGTAATAACATTAAGTATTAATACATTAAACCTCCCAATCGAAAGATACAGGCTGACAGAATGGATAAGAAAGCATGAGCCATCCTATGCTGTTTTCAAGAGACTCAGTTTAGACCCAGTGATACAAATAGGCTGAAAGTGAAAGGCTGTAAAAAGATATTTCACACAAACAGTAACCATAAAACAGCAGGAATAGCTATAGTACTATCAAACAAAACAGACTTAAATGTAAAAATATTGTAGGAGATGCAGAAGGTCATTATATGTTAGTAAAAGGGACAATCCACCAGGAAGGAGTAACAGTCATAAATATATCTGCACCTAAACCAGAGTGCCCCAAAATACATGAGGCAAACTCTGGCAAAACTGAAAAGAGAAATAGACATCTCTACAATAATTGTTGAAGACTTCAACCCACCATTTACATCAACAACTTGACAGAAGATCAACAAGGAAACAGAGAACATGAATAACACTATAAATAAGCTAGACCTAACAGACATATACAGTATATTGCACACCAAATCAGCAGGTTATACATTCCTCTTAATTGCTCATTGATCTATCTCCAGGATACACCTCATGGTGGGTCACAAAACAGGACTCAATAAATATAAAAAGATTGAACTTACACGAAGCAACTTCTCTGATCATAATGGAATGAAGCTGGAAATCAATAAGAGGTGGAGATGGGGGAAATTCACACACATATATATAGAGGCTAACTGAACAACACACTCTTAAACAATAAATGGATCAGAGAAGAAATTGGAAGAGAAATTATTAAATATCTTGAGGTGACTGAAAATGAGAACACAATTTATCAAAATGTATGGGATAGAGCAAAGGCAGTTCTGATAGGGATATTTATAGCCTGAAGCACCCATATTAAGAAGGAAGAAATAACTAAAATCAAAGACCTTACTAAACACCTGGAGGAAGAGCAAACCAATCCACACACAAGCACAGACTCACACACAAAAAGAAATAACAAAGTTTAGAACAGAAATAAATAAAACTGAGAACAAAAAAGTAACAGAGAAAATCAGTAAAACCAAAATTTGGTTCTTTGAGATCAATGATATTGACAAACCCTTACCTGGACTAACAAAGGATAAAAGAGCAAAGATGTAAGTAAATAAAATCAGGAATGAAAAGGGGAAAAGAACAAATGCCCCATAAAAATAAAAAGGACCATAAGAGGATATGAGAAATTATATGCCAACAAATTGGACAGCCTAGATAAAATGAACACATCTCTAGAAATGCACAAGCAACATACAGTTACTTTACCAGAAATATAAGAACTCAACAAACAAATCACAAATAACAAGATTGAATCAGTCATCAAAAATCTTCCAAAAAAGAAAATTCCAGGACCAGATGGTTTCACAGGTGAATTCTATCAAACATTTTTTTTTTCTGTGAAATTTTTTTTGTTTTGTTTTGTTTTGTTTTTTTTTTATTGACTTTGTAATAATATTACATTAAAATATATATGTGAGGTCCCATTCAATCCCACCCCCCCACCCCCCCTCTCCCCCCCCAACAACACTCGTTCCCATCATCATGACACATCCACTGGATTTGGTAAGTACATCTCTGGGCACCTCTGCACCTCATAGACAATGGTCCACATCATGGCCCATACTCTCCTCCATTCCATCCAGTGGGCCCTGTCTATCAAACATTTTGAGAAGAATTAATACCAATCCTGTTTAAACTCTTCCAAAAATGGAAGATGAGTGAAAATTACCCAACACATTTTATGAAGCAATATCATTCTAATACCAAAGTCAGATAAAGATACTACAAGAAAAGAAAGTGACAGACAAATCTCTCTAATGAACATATATATATTTATTCTCAAGAAAATACTTGCATATTGAATCCAACTGCATATAAAAACAATTATACATCACAATCAAGTGGGTTTTATTCCTGGTATGCAAGGGAAGTTCAAAATAAGAAAATCAGTTAATGTTACATCATATTAACAAATCAAATGGAAAAACCCACATGATCATCTCAGTTGACTCAGAAAAGGCATTTGCCAGTACCCTTTCTTCATAAAAACACTTTAAAAGTTAAGAATAAAAGGGCAGTTCCTCGACATGACAAATAGCGTACATGACAATCCCACAGCCAACATCTTACACAATGGAGAAAGGTTCAAAGCTTTTCCTCCAAAACTGGGAACAAAATAAATATGCTCAATGTCACCACTATAATTTAGGCTTGTACTAAAAGTTTTTGCTATAGCAATCAGAAAAATAAATAAAAGGGAAAGAGGAAGTAAGACTTTCACTGTTCAAAAATGATATGTTCTAATATTTAGAAAATTCTGAAATATCTACAACAAAGCAACTAGAATTAACAGAAGAGTTGGACAAAGTAGCAGGATAAAAGATTGATGCACAAAAATCAGTAGTGATTATACACACTAGTAATAAGAATCTGAGGAGGAAATCAAGAAAAAGTTCCATTTACAATAGAAACAAAAAGACTCAAATATCTAGGAATTAATTTAACCAAGGAGGTAAAATCTGTATTCAGATAACTACAAAACACTTTTTAAAAGCAATCAAAGAAGACTTAAACAAATAAAAGGACATACTATATGTACGGATTGGACAACTTAAATATTATGAAGATGTCATTTCTACCTAAACTGATTTATAGATTCAATGCAGTCCCAATAATAATTTCAACAGCCTACTTTACAGTAATAGAAATGTTAATTACCAAGTTTATTTGGAAGAAAAGGGAGTCCCAAAGAGCTAAAAACATTCTATAAAAGATGAGTGAGGTTGAAGGACTCATGCTTCCCAACCTTGAACTGTTATACAAAGCTACAGTGATCAAAACAACATGGTATTGGCATAAAGACAGATAAATTAATCAATGGAATAGAATTGAGAGTTCTATGGTCAACCAATCTTTGGTAAGCCTAAATCCACCTTATTAGGAAAGTACAGTCTCTTCAACAAATGGATCTGGGAGAACTGGATATCCATAACCAAAGGATAAAAAGAACCGCTATCTCACTCCCTATACAAGAATCAATTTAAAATGGATCAAAGACCTAAATATAAAACCCAGGACCATAAAAACTCCTTGAAGGTAATTTAGGCAAATGTATTCCAGATTTTGTGGTAGGTGGGGGTCTCTTAAACATTTCACCCAAAACACAAGAAACAAAAAAATATAAATATTAATGGGAATTCTTCAAAATTAAATGCTTAAACATCAAAGGACTTTGTGCAAAGGGCAAAAAGACAACCCACCCAGTGGGAGAAAATATTTGAAATCACATTTCTGACAATGGTTCACTATTTATGATATATGAAAGGATTTTCCAACTCAGCTATAAAATGACAAAACAACCCAGTTAGAAAATGGGCAAAACTCCTGAATAGATATTTTTCTAAAGAAGAAATACAAATGGTGAAACAACAGATAAAAAAAAATTCAGCATCACTAGCAATTAGGGAAATGAAAATAAAAGATACAATAAGATATCATTTCATACCTACTTGAAAGCTCACTATTAAAAAGACAGAAAACTGTAAGTGTTTAGAGAGGATTTCTAAAGATAGAAACACTTAATCACTGGTGGTGAGAATATAGAATGGTACAGTCACTGTGGAATGCTGTTTGGCATTGCTAAGGAAATTAGATATAGAGACCTGGCATTACCACTGTTAGGTACATACCCAAGGGAACTGAGAGTAGAGACAGATGCATACCAATGTTCATAGCAGCATTATTCACAATAGTCAAATTATGGAAACAACCCAGATGTCCATCAACTGATGAATGCATAAACAAATTGCGGTATGTACATATGATGTAGTATTGTTCAGTTGTAAGAAGAAATGAAGCCACAAAACACATGACAACATAGGTGAACCTGGAGGACATTATGCTGAGTGAAGCAAACCAGACACAGAGGACAAATGATTTCACTATTATGAACTGAATGTAATGAAAAAAACTCATGGAGTTAATAGTTAGAACATAGGCCATCAGAAAATAGAATGAAGCTAGAGAATGGAAAGCTAATGTTTAATCTGTATAGAATTGGTACAAAGGTTGTTTATAAGTATTTGGAAAGAATAGAAAGTTGAAAGCACTTCATAGTGTTCATAATTAGCAACACAAGTATATGGATAATTTGGTGGTTGAAAGGGAATGTCTTAGGTTATGTATATCACTAGAAGGAAAGCTATAAAATGAAACATGAGACTGTGTGTCATAGTGAACCCTCTTGTGAAAAATAAGTACAGTTAATAGTGCATATATAAGATTGTTTTTCTCTGAAACTGAACAAATATATGTTAATATTACAAGATGTCAACACAAACACATTATAGAGACAGAACTAGATTAGCAGTTATGTATGGCAGGAGGAATATGGTATGATTGAGAGGTGACTACTAAGGGATAGAGTTTTTTATTTGTTTCCTTTGTTTTCTGTTGGTTTATTTCTATCTTTTTTGGAGTAATAAAAATATTGATTGAAGTGATAAATGTACAACTCTGTGATTATTCCAGATACCATTGATTGTACACTTCAGATGGATTATATACTTATGAATATATTTCAATAAAATTGATTATAATAAAAGAAAATAAAAGATAGCATAATTGAAATTCTACAACTGAAGACTTAACTACAATAACTGAGGTAAGAAATCACTGGATTAGCTTTAAGTAGATTGTAGATAGCAGAAGAAAGTTAGCTATCTAACTTTCAGAAATTAACAGAAATTATCCACCCTTAAAAGAAATAAAGATAGAAGAAAATTAATCAAAGCATGTGAAACAGTAGAAAATGGACTAAAATACACATTGTAATTGTCCTAGAATGAGGGAAAATGAGAAGAGGTACATCATAATCATATTGTTAAGAAATAGAAAATAATAGACGAATTGGTGAAACAGATTGCCATAAAGTATTCCATTAAAAGGAAGAGAGATTTATCTCTGACTTCTCTTTAAAAAGAAAATACAAGCCAGAAGTCAATGGAATGATACATTTGAAGTACTAAAAAAAATAAAAACTGCCAACCAGTGAAAATATCCTTCAAAATGTGAATGAAATGAAGTCAGTTTCCATTAAATTAAACTTGCTCTATAAGAAATGATAACTGAGTTTTTTTTCAGAGTGATAGGAAATGATCCCAGATTGAAACTCATAACTATAAGAAGGAACAATGAGCATGATAAGTGGTAACAAAATGAATACCTATCAAAATTGATTTTTTTTCAAACTTTCCTTAAGAGACCATTGTGATAATTTTGGATTATTGCCTTTTGACCCCAAATCCATTCTTCATTGTCCTGTTTTTTTTTTGTTGAATCTAGATCATGTAAATATTTTTCCACTTCCCATGGGTATGATGTTGTTTTATCAATAGAGGTGATAAACACTGTAGGAGGCAGCAACTTTTATTCCTGTTTCCCACGTGTTTTTCTTTTTGGCCCTGTGAAGCTCTGCTGGTATGCAAGATACTCAGCAGAGCATATCCCTGATTTTTTTAGTCTGCTGAAGCAAGTATCATGCAATGTGCTTGATTAAGCAATGGAAATTTATTGGCTCATAATTTCGAGGTTAGGAGAAGTCCAAAATCAGTGGGTTTCCCAGAAGACAATAGTTTTCTGGCACTGGCTACTTATGATCCTTGGTCCTGGCTTTTATTCACATGGCAATGCACATGATGACCTCTCTAAGCTTCTGCTTTTTCTTCCTGCCTCTAATACAAGGCCTTCAGTATTAAGATTAAGGCCTGTCCTGATTTAGAGGTTAACTGAAGTAATCTCATCAAAAGTTCCTATTTATGAGGGTAGATACCCCAGGAATGGATTGAGTTTAAGAACATGTTTTTCAGAATTGCTTAGCTCCGCACCACCAGACCCTACAAGGCAGCTTCCTGGTAAGTTCCATGGAACTCTAGTGGACTACAAAGTGAATTCAATGGAATCCTTTGTGTATGTTTCAGATTCCTTAGCCAGCTTCACATCAAGTTCAAGAGATCCTCAGCACGGAAGTTTCCGGGGAGTTTTGCAACATCCTAGTCTTTCCCAGCTGAGACTCTTCTTGTGGGTTGCTTCCTTATGAGTCCTATCAGTGGCCCATCTAACTTTGCAGTAAGTTCAACATTACTCTCCATCCACAAGGAAACTTCTCCACAAGAGACTCCCCAGTAAGTGATACATCAGTGAACTTCTGCACAATCATGCAGGCTATGTATACCCCTTTCCAACCAGGTCTGAATCTCAGCATTGAGATGGGGAGCTCCCCTAAATATGTCTCTTTCTAGTACACTCTGTGTTAATCCTAGAAATAGTGGCTATTCCTTATATCTGCTATTCCTATATTATTTCAAGTTCAGTTTACTCCACTGTAGCCTATCCCTGGTCCTTCCATCCTAAATTACTAGTTAATTTTTTTCTAATATTAAAATTTCTCTGTTCAAATTACTGTGTGGTGTCTGTCTTTTGACTGCACCTTATCTCATATAATAACTGATTATTTAAACCAAAAAATATATTGTAAGGTGGATTTTATAGAGTTTGTATTAATACGCTGTTGTAAAGTTTTACATTTAGTAATAGATAGGAATTTTTAGGTATGAAATATAAGATATGATATGAGATAGGAGAAGTAGGAAGTAGGAGGTGTGAATTAGGAAGGAAGGGACACTCTTGACTCTAAGTAGACTTTGATAAATTAAGAATACAAGTCATTATTCTTTTAGGAATCAGCAAAAAGTAATAAAAAGGGGTTCAACTATTAAAACTAGAGAAGAAAGAAAATATAATACTAGAAATATTCAATTAACCCAAAGGAAATAAGCAAAGCTGTATAGAGAAACAACCACAGAAACTAAAGGAAAGATAATAAGGAAGACAAATTGTATCAGTCAGTCAAAGGGGTACGGATACAAAGAAGCAGAAATCTGTTGGCTTTTATAAAGGGTATTTATTTGGGGTACAAGCTTACTGTTACAAGGCCCTAAAAAAGTCCAACTCAAGGTTACTTCCTCACCAAAGTCTTCTGCCACATGTAGAAGCAAGATGGCAGACAACCTCTGCCTAGTCTCTCCCTTCTTCCTCTCAAAGCTCCGTTTTCTTCAGCTGCATCCTATCAAGTGAATGACTCATCTCTTCCCTGAGTTCCAGGATCAAAACTGGCAAAATTCTCCCTCTTTTGTGTCTATGGAGCTCTTGTGTCTTCTGTGTATCTTCTTGAGTAAGAGTCTGTTTCTATCAGCCTGCCAAGGGGACAGGGACTCAACCCTGAGCCATGCTCCACTGATGGGGTCGAATTAAAGCCCCAATCTTGATTTAATCAAGTAAATGTAAAACCTTTGAATTTAACACAATCAGAGCATATCATCCCCAGAGGAACAGACCAGTTTATAAACATAATTGATTCCTTTTTTGGAATTCATAAATATAATATCAAGCAGCAACACAAATGTAAACCAAATATATCAATAATTAACTTAAATGTAAATGGACTAAGCACTTCACTTTAATGACAGAGATTTTCAGAATAGATACAAAGCAAGGCTAAGTTAAATTTTGTCCACAGGTTTTACTTTATATTTAAATAAACAAATAATTTGAATGCAAAATAATTTAAAATATATACATTGTGAAGTGTAAACATACGAAAGTGGCACACCTATTTTAATATCAAATAAAGAAGACTTTGAGACAAAAAAATAAACTTGCAAGAGACAAAATGAGGAAATTTTATGTAATTATAACAGGGAAATTTCATCAGGAAAACACAATAATCTTAAATATGTATGTACCTAGTAATAATTTTGTAAAAACACTCAAAAACTGAGAACTAAAAGGAAAAAATAGGTAAATTCAAAGTTCTAGTGGAGGTTTTAGTATTTCTTTCTTACACTACATAGACAAAAAAATTACTAAGGACATAGAAAATCAGAGCAACATTATTTATCTACTGGACATAATTTACTTTTATAGAATACGATACATAGCAACTAAATGACTGCATAAAACTATTATTTTCAGGTTTACTAAAATACCATGTTTGATCTTAATATAAGAACCAATAAATTTCAAAAGGTTAAAATTTTAGAGAATTTTCTGTTTCCTATTGATTTAGAAATCAGTATTTAAATGACATTTTAAACATTTTTATGTTTTTCAAAATTGAATAACACTCATTTTAAAAATGTGTGCTAAGGAATTCATCACAAGGGATTTAGAAAATATTTTGAATTGAATCATGGAAAGACAATATATCAAAATATTTATAAATCAGTGCTGAAAAGGGAATTTATAGTTTTAAATACCTATATAATAAATGAACATGTGTTTCGGTAAGAAGCTAGAAAAAGCCAAGGATCTAAAGGTAAAGTAATATAAGCAAAGAAACAGTGGAAAGCCAAGTAGAACAGAAATTTATATGTTATAATATAGACAAACAATAAAGAAAATTAGCAAAGCCAAATTTGGACCTCCAAAAAAGAGTAATAAAATTGAGAAATTCTAACTAAACTTATCAAGAACAAAGTAGAAAAATATTATTATCAGATGTATTAGGGTTCTCCAGAGAACAGAACTGTCAGGGTGTATATATATA
Organism: Dasypus novemcinctus; assembly: GCF_030445035.2. Taxonomy (NCBI): domain Eukaryota; kingdom Metazoa; phylum Chordata; class Mammalia; order Cingulata; family Dasypodidae; genus Dasypus; species Dasypus novemcinctus. Next base: position 149,741,690 of record NC_080673.1, on the reverse strand, counting down.
ACTATTTAGAGATTTATTCGAAGCATTGACTCACATGATCATGAGGATTGGCAAGTTCAAATTCTGTAAGACAGGCTGTAAATTGGGAACTTGATGGACATGAAGTTGAATTCCCCAGGAGAAGTTGCAAGGTGGAAACTCCAATGAAAGTGACATTCAATTCCCCAGGAGAAACTGACTGACTGAAATAGAAATAGAAATTGTTCCTAACTGTTGAAATCCTTAGTTCTCACTGTAATGTCTCCAAATGATTGAATGAGGAAATTTTTCGTTATTGGAAGTGAAATCCTTTCTTGATTATAGATTTGTTTGGTGTACTAAAGTTGCTCAAAACAGATTCTATAAAATGGGTTGGATTTTAACAATGGGAATTTATTAACATACAAACTTACAGTTTTGAGGCTGAGAAAAATGTCCAAGTCAAGGCATCATCAAAGTAATACTTTCTTCCCAAAGACCAGCGCTGGCAACCATGGACTCCTCTGTCACAAAGCAAGGCACTTGGCGGTGTATGCTGGGCTCTCCCCTCCCTTCAGGGTTTTGTTGCTTTAAGCTTCTTGCTTCCATGGCTTTTTTTTTTCTGTCTGAATTTCATTTTCTTAAAAAGGACTACAGTAAAAGGATTAAGACCCACCCTGAAGGAGGAGGTTCACATTTTAACTTATCGTAAGCTCCTCCTCCTCAGAAGATCCTACTTACAGTGGGTCCACACCCACAGGAATGGATTAACTGTGTGGACATTTTTTCTGAGGTATATATAGCCCAAAACCATCACACAGATGTAATCAGACATAGATGCAATCAATGGACTAATTATTTAAATCTATCTATGAAAAATCTTTCAGTAACAATCAGGGCAGTGCTTGCTTGACCAAACAGCTGGCCACCACAATCTAGTCAAGTTGACACATGAAATTAATGATCACTGTCCAATCCTTGTCAGCTGGGCACCCATACACATCTCCTTAAATCATAGTTAATCTCTAAATAGAAACAATAACATAGCCATATTTTACCTCACCTAATTCAACTGTCCTATGTACAACTGAGATGCACTAGCCCTTTCCCCAGAAGATGATCCAAGTCCTTCTGTAATATTCACTCTTAAAACTGATATTCTGTAATTTAAATACTATGACATAAAGTTAATACAATTTATATTATGCTATAAGAGGATATGAAGGGGAAGAAAACAGAGATATTTCCATTAACTATATATACATTCATATTCACAACAAAACAAGAAAGAGGGAAGCAGATGTGGCTCAAGTGATTGCACTTTTGTCTACCATCTGGGAGGATCTGGGTTCGATCCCCAGGGCCTCCTGGTAAAGGCATGTCCATGCAGTAAGCCAGTGCTGGTGCAATGAGCCAGTGCCCACGCAGTGACACACGCAGTGAGCCAGTGCCCACACAGTGAGACATGAAGCAAGATGATGACACAACAAAAAAAGAGAGACAAAGGGGAGAGTCAAGGCAAGATGCAAGAGAAACCAGGAACCACTCTCTGCATTGGAGGTCCCCAAGATCAAATCCCAGTGCATCCTAGAGGAGAAAATGAGAAGAAAAGACAAAAAGAGAAATAGATACAGAAGATCACAAAGTGAATGGGACACAGACAGCAAAAACAGCAGGGTGGTGGGGGAAAGGAGGAGAAAAAAATAAGAAGGAAGAAATACTCATAACCATTGTCCTTACTTTCACATCTGGTCATGTGGTTGTAGCTCAGATTTATAACTACCTTCTTCCTCTATCCATTCCAAATCGCCTTTACCCTCAGCAAACACCTCAACTGGTTGTGGTTCTTTGCCTGGTGGGATGACACAAACCTTTATTCCTTAGCGGTTTGGGTCATTAGTAGTCCTGCCTGGATTGGGGCATTTGAAAATTAGTTTTTCTAGGCTGTTATAAATACCACAAACTGGTTTTAGTTTAACAATAGGAATTTTTTAGGGTTCCTGCTGGGGTTGGTAGCTTTCTGACTAACTGGAAATCCCTGGTTTCCTTGGCTTTCCTAACACATAGTGATGTCCTCTGCTTTCTCTTCTGGGTTCTATTCATTTCCAGCTTCTCTCTGTGGCCTTTTCAAACTATATTGGAATATCTCCTGTTTATATAGAACTCTGGTAATCCCATTAAGACCCTCCTTCATTCAGACTGGACACACCTTAACTAAAAATAACATCTTTAAGAAGTGCTATTTATAATGGAATATACTGACAGGAATACAGATTAAGAACATAATCGAACTATAATGTCAGAATGAAAGAAGAGATACCAGTAAACATCCTACAAGTATATTAAAGGGATAGTTTACAAAACACTATGCATGACAAAAATTGAGCAACTTAGATGAAATAGATATTTTCCTTAAAGATACAATTTACCCAGACACATGCAGAAATAGAAAATATTAATAGCTCTTGATCTGTCAAAGAAATTAAATTGATCATTAAAAACCTCCCTGAAAGAAAACTCCACACACAAATGGGTGTGCTGATGACTTTTATCAAATATTAATTAATATTAATTGTATAATTAATTTTATATAGAAACTTTCAGAAAATAGAGGAAGAAATGTTTCCCAACTGATGTTATAAAGGCAGCATAATTTTTATACGAAAATATAGCAAAGATATTACTAGAAAATAATTACAGTCCCGTATTCCTCATGAATATAAATAAATATTCTAACAGTATTAGACAAATTGAATATAGAAAAGATAATACAATTAATTACAGGAGTTACTATATTAACAGAACAAAGGAGAAAAATCATTTAATCATCTCAATAGATATTGGAAAAAAGCATTTGATAGAATTCAACATTGACTCATTTAAAACAACTCTCAGTAAACTAGGAATAGAAGGAAATTTCTTCATCTTCTTAATAGGTATCTATGAATAAATCTAAAGCTATTACACACTTAATATAAAAAAAGAATACTTTCCCCCTAACCTTGACCAAGGTTACAATGTCTAATCTTAGCACTTCTATTCAAACTGTACTGGAAGTTCAGCCAGTGCAATAAAGAAAAAAAAAGACATTAAAATTAGAAAGGAAGAACTTTATTTTCAGAGAACACAATTATCTACACAGAAGCATTTGCATCTTGTATATAAATTGTACCTCAGTAGAGTTGAAAAAATAAAATTTATAAAAACAAAATGACTTGGAACAAATTTAATACATAGGCATCTAAAAGATTATTTTGTGCGTGAAGTTCCACAGTTTCTATAATATTAAGCCCTAACTAGTTACCTGGAATTTTAACTACTTTTGAGCTTTTTCACAGATCTTAAGACAGTATGTTCAGAAAAAAAAGCAACTCAAGAATTATGAATTTGCTAATCAGTCATCAAAATACCTCTGAATTAGACATTAAGTCAACACAGAATTTTGATACGAGTTGGAAATAGACACTTGGTCATTATGAGAGGGAGACAAGACAGTGGTAAGAATTGAGATTATCCTAAATATCTGAGGTGATAATACACTCATCTTCTCAAGTCAACCATGCATAATAATGTAAAATAATGGTCTTTATGAAGGCAGCAGTTTGGAAAAAAATAGGCAAAAGTGGGATTAAAATGTGCTATGAAAATAAATGGCAAATATAATGGTTATTTTGAAATTTGTTGTTTCTATAGTTTTATATAAGGCTGAAACAAGAGTATCATAATTTCTTTTCTCCTATTGATTCCCCAGTTTTTACAAATACATCATTGTTGGAAATGCTCAAAAAGCACTACTAGTTTGAATGAAAAGTTTTTGGAATTAAGTTCATTTCATTCATCAAATTTATATATATAGAACACAGGCCTTTCTACCTAAGAGCTGCATAATGCTGCTTCTGTGGGGTTAATTTAAGGCTTGCTGCCATGGTGCCCACATATCTGATAAAAGTGAATATTCATTTGACTTAAGAAATGGGTGGTTTATATGTCCCTGTAAAGTCTAAATTTACTGAGAGGAGACACAAAAGTACTTATATTAGCAAAATTAGGTAAACAGATTAGTTTCCTGTCCTTCTACACAAACAAAAACCCAGACTGGAAGAAGAGAAACAGAGCAGAGAACTGTTTGTGGTGGAGAGAGCAGAGGAAAAGAGGGGTGGAGTTTTGAGGCTTCTGTAGTGCAAAAATAAATAGATTAAAAAAAAGTTTTCGGAAATTGGACAAAATGGAAGACTGGGAACATAGTTGGTCCTAAACATATGCACAGTTTCTAAGGAAAGAGAACTGACAGGAGATAACAGTAAATATTATGACTTTCTATAAAAATTATCTCACCTAACTGTGGGAATGGACAAGTCCAATTCAGTAGGGCAGGCTGCAAATGGGAATTATGATAAAGGTTGTATTAGTCAATCAAAGGGGTGCTGATGCAAAATACCAGAAATCTGTTGGCTTTTATAAAAGGATATTTATTTGGGGTAGAAGCTTTCAGTTACACTCCCTAAAACCTAAATTAATTCATCACCAAACTCTGGTGCCACGTGTTGGAGCAAGATGGCTGCCCATGTCTGCAAGACTTCTTCTTCTTAAGGCTCCATGGCCCCAGTTTCTTCCAATATCAGCTGTAGGCTGGGATAAATCTCGTCTCTCTCCCAGGGCTCTTTTCTTTTCAGCTGCTCTGCTGTCTCCACAATGCCAGCTGTAAACTATCAGGTGAATGGCTCGTCTCTCTTCCCAGGGCCTCTGCCATGTCTAATGGAGCTTCTCTCCTTCCTTATGTATCTGCTTCTCTGTGTTTTTACTTCCCAGGGCTCCAGCTTTAAAACTCCAACTTTCTCCTCTGCCTTGTCAATTTTTCTGTGAATTCCCATCTACCAAGGTCCTACTGATGTCACCCAATCAAAGCCTTAATCAATATTTAATCAATTAAAAGTAAAACCTCTGAATCCAAATCCAATCTAGTATGCCAAGAGAAACAGACCAGTTCACAAACATAATCCAAAATCTATTTTTAGAATTTACACATAATATCAAACTGCTGCAAATTTTTCAAGTACTTCTAGGAGAAGCAGGCTGGATGAAGTAGAGATGGAAAATCTATCTTCTGACTTCTGAAATCATTAGTTCTCTTATTGTTGAAGGCAACCTCCTCAATTTATTGTAGATGTAATCAGTCATAGATCCATTTAACTTACAGATGATTTAAGTCCACAAAATACCCTTGCAGTAACAATCAGTCCAACACTTGCTTGACCAAATAACTGTGCACCACAACCTGGCAAAGCTGACACATGAACTTAACTATCACAGGTAGTAACTGCATGAATAATTAAAATATGTTCATATCTAGTCAAGGACATTTTCACAAAGGAAGCTAGAGATAAGGAAAGGCAAGCATATGCTGAGGTAAAGCGTGCCAGTTTTAGAAAAGAAACTCTCATTAAAAATGAAATCTTAAATAGTTTGAAATATGTTTTTCAAGATACCTGATATATATTTTGCTACTGAAATTCTCAGGGAAGTAAAGAGGGTATGACAGAGATTCTTTGTAGAGTTTTTTAGTGGGATAACTTCTGGACCTTAAAACAAGATGTGACTTTAGTGCTTAGTAGGAAGACACAGGAGTGATGATAGAGAAGGTGGCCTCCAGATGTGGGGTGGTTTCACCATTTCAATTCTGGGAAGCATGTTAGTACAGCAGTCGCAATCAGGGAAAGTGGGTCTATACAAATTGTTATGAAAATTCAAGGGTGCTGCTACATGCCACTTTCATTTTCTCACATAAGGCCTGCGGTCATAGCTTAGATTCATACCTCTTAGGCTCTATTTCATCAGCATCATCAAGTGTACAACTTATTTCACATAGGGAAATTCCAACACTTCCCATTATCATTTTTTTTCTCAGCTAGACTACTCAGACTGACAAATCCAGAAAAAATAAAGAGTCCGTGACTAGCAAAAAATAATTTTCTTGTCTAAACAACATTCCTGAGGGATCACCTATAGATCTAGATAATTTAACAACTTACCTATATAATAAAACATTTTAGCAATGTCTCATTCCTTTTGCTTTGGTAAGAAGGAAATATAGATATATACACCTAAAAATAAGAAGATGAATTATCACATATTATTGTGTCACAATTTTTATACTCTATACACTGATTCATGTATCAATGGATGTCTTATTCTATTAGAATACTATATATGAAAATACAGCCATTTAATATGTATATAAGTGTGTGTGTATATATATATACACAATGTATACATATATATGTATCTAATTTTGTTTCTTTTCTTAAATCAACAAGATTGAAACCCAGGGAATTCCTTATTAATTTTGAGGTTTTGGCTAAAAGACATGTTGAAATAATAATTTCAAACACTTATATATTCCTTACTATGTACCAGATACTGATCTCTGTGCTATGTATTACTTATTTAATTCTCACCTCAGCCCTAGGAATTGGGTTTTATCATAATTTCCATTTTATAAATGATGTAACTAAGTCATAGAAACGTTAAGTAACTTGCCCAAGTTGATACAATTAGCAGTTGGCAGAGATGGGCTTTGAGTCCAGGTAGTCTCAAACAATTGGAGTGCTCACATATATTCTAGAGAACACTGTTTCTCTCCCTCCCTCTTTAAAAAAAAATCAGTAAACAAGATTCAAAAGAAAAATACTACATTTCTGGTAACATTCCTGGATTTCAAGTTATGCACATCTGTTTCTGACATAGCACAGATTTGTTCATTTTTAAAATAATATATATGATGGATTTGTAATATACCATGTAGTTGTATCTATAGGTCTATTTTCTTCTTTGATATTACATAAAGTAAGTGGGAATTTAGCTTCTCTGAACATGATTATCCCAATCTAGTATCCCATCTTACTAACCTTCAAATCCTGTGTCAAAATATTAGCATGCTGGCAAGAGAGTTGATAGAGTGACTAAACAAATGAGTAAAACACATAATTCAATAACTTAAAATGAATTTGACTATAATTTACATGGCATATTAATATTCTTGATGGCATACCTATTGACTATGAATGTCCTATAAATTATAATAAGATTTGTTCACAATTTCTTATCTAGTGCATAGTATAATATGGGACATGAAATGGGAACTTAATACTTTATTACAATTTCAAAATATCTTTAAAATGAATAGTGAACATGATCTGAGATGTAAAGTGTGTACAATAATTATGTGTCAAATAATAGTGCCTTATTATAAATTGATGTAAAAAATTCACATAATATAAAATTCACTTTTTAACCATATTAAGGCATACAATTCAGTGCCTTTTAATGAATTTACAATGTTCTGCAACCATAAACACTATCTAAATTTCAACATGTTCAACACCCCCAAAAGATACCCTCTACTTATTAGTCACTTCCCATTCACCCCTCCCCTCTGTCCCTGACAACCACTAATATGCTTTCTGTCTCTATGGATTTGCCTATTCTGTACATTCATATAAAAGGAATCATGCAATATGTGGCCTATGTCTTGTTTCTTTCACTGAGCATAATGTATTTCAGGTTCATGCACATTGTAGCAGGCATTCATTACTTTCCACTGCCAAATAACATTGGTTATATTGATATATCACATTTTGTTTATCCATTCACTGGCTGATGAAACAGGGTTGCATCAACTTTTTGGCTATTATGAATAATGCTTCTATGAGCATTAATTTAAAAATTTTTGTTTGATCACTCATTTTCAATCCCATGAGTATATACATCAGAGTGGAATTGCTCAGTCATGTGGTTATTCTGTATTTAATATTGTGAGGAAATGCTAAACTGTTTTCCACAGCAGCGGTACCATTTTACATTACCACTAAGAGTGTGGGATGGTTCAAATTATTCTACACTCTTACTCATACTTAGTATTCCTCATTTAAAAAAAAGTCATTCTTATGAGTGTGAAGTGGTATCTTAATGTGGTTTTGATTTGTATTTGCTTACTTATTAGTGAATGATATTGAACATCTTTTCATGTGCTTCTTGGCTATTGGTGTATCTTTTTTTTTTTTTTTTTCCTTTGGGAAAAATGTCTCTTCGTTTCCACTGCCCATTTTTAAATTTTATTTTTCTTTTTTGTTGTGTCACAAGAGTTCTTCATATCTTCTGAGGTTGATTTGCAGATATTTTCTACTTTTATGTGGGCCATACTTTTACTTTCTTGATAGTGCCCTTTGATAAACAAGGGTTTTTAATTTTTGTGTGGTCCTTTTTTTTTCCTTTTGTTGTGTGCTCTTTCGGTGATACAACTAAGATTTCACTGCCAAATTTAAGGTTATGAAGATTTATCCCTATATTTTCTTCTAAAAGTTTTATTGTTTTATCTCTTATATATAGGTCTTTAATCCATTCTGAGTTAATTTTTGAATATGTTGTGAGGTAGGGCTCAAATTTTATGATTTTGCATGTGGCTTCAAGTTGTTCCAACAACATTTGTTGAAAATACTTTTTGTTTCCCATTCAGTGGTCTTGACACCCTTATCAAAAATCATTTGGGTCACATTGTGCTGCATTCTTGGCTCCCTGAGGAGTGGAAAGCCAGACAAGCCTTCCACAGCCACTGCCATATCTGGGTGGTACAGCCCCAGACCAAACCCTGGATGGGGCAGGAGCAGAGACCAATCCTAAGAGGAGACTGAAGTTTGTTAGAAGACAAACCCTTCTTCCTATAAATAATCCATAGTGAACTTCTACCTATAAATACTTCCACAGGAAGAAAGGACCTCTGTTATGTACCTGACGTCATACTGGAAACTCCAGAAGAAAGAACGACCTCTGGAAATCAGCAAGGAAACTCCAAGAACTTCTGTGAATCACAACAAGAGTATAAAAGATGAAAAATGCAAAGCTAACTACACAAAACCAAGTGTCTTTCCTTCAACTTCTCTGTAGCAGTTTGATATAGTTATGAATTCGAAAAATAGATATTGGATTATGTTATAATCTGATCTGTTCCTGGGCATGATTGAGTTATGATTAGGGCATTGAGTCCTCACCCCTTGGTGAGTGGAGACTCACAGATAAGAGGCATGGCAAAGAACAGATTTGAGGGTTTTTCATGTTGGAGTTTTGATGCTGGAGTTTGATGCTGAAGCCTTAAGCAAGAGCCCTGGGAAGTAAGCTCAGAGAGGAAAGAGAAGCCAGACCCAGGAAGAAAGGAAGCTTGAACCCAGAAAGAAGCAAGAACCTGAAAGGGAGGAACCTAGGAAGCCTGAACCCTCACAACCAGTTGGCAGCCATCTTGTTCCAACACATGAAAATAGACTTTGGTGAGAGAAGTAACTTATGCTATGGCCTGGTATCTGTAAGCTCCTACCCCAAATAAATACCTTTTATAAAAATCAACCAATTTATGGTATTTTGCATCAGCACCCCTTTGGCTGACTAATACACTCTTCGTAAATCCTCACCTCGAAAGCCTTTTTGGATCTTTTCTCCAAATGTTCTATGCAATGTGAGTGGGAAGAGTCCTGTAGAGAGCAGCTTGAGTGTTAAAACTGAAAAGGATCCACGATCTATGAAAATCCACCAGGGAGAATAAAAGGAAGGGCCACTCAATACCTGGGCTGTTGTGAAACCAGGAAATACCAAGGAGAAAACTGTATTATTTTCAGCCCACCAGTGTAGTCATAGGATAGGATCTATGAAAACAAAAAACTCTTGTGATATTGATGGGAGAGCTACTGTATTTACCAGGTTTTTCTAGGGAAACAGAATGGACAGGAGATATCTGTAAACAGCATGGGATTTTGTATAATTACCTCATGAGACCTTGGGGATGCAAAAGTCCAAATTCCACAGGACAGGTTGTAAGCCAGGGACTCAAGTGAAAGTTCTTGATGAGTTTTCAGGAGACGCTGGCTGTGGGAAGCAGAGATGGAAATTCTCTCTCTTAATGTTGAAATGACATCTCCTTTTAAGGCCTTCAACTGATTGGATAAGACATCACTCATTACTGATGGCAAACTCTTCAGTTAATTGTAGATATAGTCAGCCACACGTACAATCAACTCACTGATGATTAAAGTCCATGAAATGCCTTTGTATTACAACCAACCCATTGCTTGCTTGACCAAACAAGTGGAAACCATTACCTGGTCAAGTTGACACATTAGCCTAACCATCACAGCTACTAAAAGGAGGGAAAAATCAGGAAATCTTAAAAAAGCCAACATACAGGTAGAAAAGATGAGGAAAGTCAATAGCAAGTGCTACCAGCTTGAACCTTTTGCCTTGAGAATTGTTCTGTGCTTTACATGAGTGACAATGGGGATGCAGTCTCTACAGGATGCCCCTGTCTGTCAGACAGATGGTGGCCTTCCTCCAGTGAAGAGCCAGTGCTCTGCTAGCCAGTTGTGCAAAAGGCTGTACAAATTCACTTGCTGTTGTGAAGTTTTGTGGGCAATCCAGATTTTTACCCCCAACCTCAAGTCCTTCTTTGCCCCAGGAGCCTGTGAGGACCTATGGAAAGGGGAAATCTTGAGGTTAGTGAACCACATAGTGAGCCAGTCCAGACATGGTAGCCAGGCTGGACTCAGAGCACCTGAAGAGGCAGAGCTAGTGTGAGCCTGGGAGCCGCTTGAGGAATAACAGCTTCCATGGAAATGTGGACTGCGTGTTGCTTACAAACAGCACTCAGGCCAATGAAAGCAACACACACAAAAAAAGGCGCCTTGGAGGAACCTGACACTCAGATGAACTCTGTGGGTTATATCTGTAGATTATAGCCTTTCAAGAGCTGCACTTTGTTCTCCTAAAGGGGACCTGGCCAGGGGCAGTGTTCCTCAGGGCTGTCCCTCACTGCCAGCAGGTATGAATTTCTATATGAATAATGCAAAATTAGAGCCAGGTCAACACATTGCATGTAAAACAGCAACAGGAAATATGACAGAAGAACTTGTTGGGTTAACTTTTCTCTACGCGCCTGTTCCCAAGAAACAGAATTGTCCACAAATACTGATGATTATAAGAACAGAGAGACTACCACTTAGTAGCCAAAATCCTGGTCAAAGAAGAAAAGAATCTTTGTGCATTAGCATCACTGTGACCAAGGTCAAGAAATACCAACCATGTAAACCCCTGTAAAGACCTACTTTCAGGGATGTTTTATTTGGTTGATTTGTTTGGGATTTTTGTTTGTTTATTTTTGCCACCTGGTCATTGCCAGTTGGACAGTTCCCAGTTGAATGAAAATACAATAAAAGCATCTTCAGAGTACAGCTAACTTGAAGTTGCTGCTGAGGATGACAGTGCGTTTGAGGAAAAAGTGTTTCAGCTGAGTTATTTGTCCTGCCCCCATCTTCTGTGGAGAGTACATTATTGGGGCATGAGGCATCCAGTTAGAAAAAGCAGTAATCTCATGACTTTCTGGAGACCAGGTTTAAAATCCAGCAGCTTTTGGAGCCTTAGAAATATGTGGTTTTTTGGTGCCACAAGATTATTCAGGTTATGCCCTACCAAGTGTTTAGTAGCTCTTAAATGTACATGCTGCTATTTTACATTTATTGTTGAATACTACTACATCAGGCCAGCAGATCCTCCCTGGGTTTGAAATCCATGCAATAGAGAAGATCCTTGCAAACAGTGTAAGGAAAAAAATGTGAAAAGGGACATGTCCCTGTGCTGATGGCACACCAAGCCCTTTTGCCAGGCATTGCCCTCTGGGCCAGGATACTAAATGTGCTGCCACCAGTCTCAGAAGGACTTCCCTGGCTGTGAGCTGGGGTTTCATGACAATCTCTGGGTCCGTGCCAGCCGCAGCTTTAAAAGGGCATTCCATAAGAAAGCAAAAGGGACTGAAACCAAAGAAGAATATTAAAAGTCCATGGGAGAGGCAATTAAAAAACTGACTTTTAAAACTGCAAACATACAACCCAGACATACCATACAAGTGAGTACCACCTTTCAGAGTGTCCGTCAGTCTAGGAATATCTGTACTTATTCACTAGGACTGCCATTGCTTGAGCTGCACCAGAAAATTTGTCTTAATGTTCCATAGTGATGCTTCACATTTGATTGAGGTTGGTACCCCAGTTTCATTCACTTGGCTGTGAATAACAGCCTGTTTTCTTAAAAAATCCACAAAGGATAAAGACCTGTGCCCTATCAAGGACAATCAGAAGAGTACACTGCAGAGCCTGCAGGCACTCCCCAAAAAGACTGCCAGAAATGTTTCTGGGACTAGCATCATATTTGAAATAAGTGGAGTGTCCAATGACAATAATTGCAGCACTTTTAGATGAAAGGTATGCTTAAAAAGGAAAAGGCAGGCACCTTACTTTAGACCTTATGTGCTTGATCCTGTGAGAAAGGTGTTTGTGGTCAGAAATGGATTTCATGCCCTGTGGTGTTTACAGTGTATATAATTGTTGTGTGTTCATAGGGCTATGAAACTGCACATTAAACTTGAACATCTTTACCTTTAGATGAGTGCTTTCGGCTCTCTGTAAATGACACGATTAAAATCCAGTTGTATATAATGGACAACTGACTGAACAACATAGCCATCACAATGCAGCTATAACTGCATTGCAGCTATAATTGTGCGTTATTATATTGTCCTGTCTCAAATTTGTATATCCTGTATAAAATATGAATGTTTCCCAAATAGACTATGCAATTTCCTCTATATAGTATGAATGTTTCTGAGAAGAAACTCTAAATAGTTTAAAGGCTGGCCTGTTTAAAGAATTCCAAATAGTGGTTAACTGGGCAACCTTAAAATTAGCATACAGAATAATCTTTTGTCATATTTTAGTGATCCACCAAGAATAAAAGAATGTTATATAGTCAGATTATAACTTCTTTGTCTACTTTATTCTTTCTGTCTGATTATAAAAACATTTTTTAACTTCAGTCAAAACATAAATCTTTAAAAAATCAGTTGGCCTTAAATATATGGGTTTATTTCTGGACTGTTAATTCTATTCGTCTGGACAATATGTCTATCTTTATGCAAATACCATAGTGTTTTTGATTATTGTGGCTTTGTAGTAAGTTTTGATATATGGATGTCCAAGTCCTCTGCTTTTTTTTCCTTTTCAATATTGTTTCATCTATTATGGGTTGCTTACAATTCTATATGAAATTTAAGACCCTCTTGTCCATTTCTGCAAAAAAAGGTAGTGGAAATTTTATAGCAATTGCTTTGAATCTGCAGATCAATTTAGGGAGTATTGCCATTTTAACTATATTATCTCCCACTCAGTGAGCACTGTGTGGCTTTCCATTTATTTAGATATTCTTTAATTTCTTTCAACAATGTTTTTTTTTTTGCTTTTGGTATACACATATTAGACTTGCTTTGCAAAATTTATTCTTATTTATTTCATTCCTTTTTTCTTTTCATTTCATTTAAAAAAAATTAGAGCCATTGTAAGTTTACAGAAAAATGATGCAGAAAGCAAGGAATTCACGTATACCTCCATTCACACTCACTGTTTTCTCTATTAACATTATTGCATTAGTGTAGTATTTTGTAATAATTGATGAAATGATATCATTATAAGTAGATAATTAACTATGCTCCATAGTTTATTAAGCACTCAAGCTTTGTGTTGTACAGTTCTACTTTTTAAATGTTTTATTCTTGTAGCATGTATACCACTTAAAATTTCTCATTGCAACCACTTTCAAATGTACAATTCAATGTCATTAGTTACATTCACAATGTTGTGCGGCCATCACTGCCATCCTTTACCTCAACTCCTTCATCACCCCAAATAAATACTCTGTACCAATCGGGCACTATGTCCCTATTCTCCACCTTACCTCTTTCTCCCGGTAACCTGTAAACTAGTTTCTGATTCTGTGTCTTTGCATATTCTAATTATTTCATGCAGGTGAGATCATACAATATTTGTCCTTTTGTGTTTGTCTTTTTTCAGTCAACATGATGTCTTCAAGGTTTATCCAAGTAGTTGCAGGTATCAGGTCTTTTTTGTGGCTGAATAATATTACTTGGTATATATACCGCATTTTGTTTATCCATTCATCATGATGACGTACTCCCTCAGCTTTTGTTTATCTGGGAATGACTTAATCTCTTCTCTATTTTTATAAGACAGTCTTATTAGACACAATATTTTTTTTTTGACAAGTTATTTTTTTTTCACTTTAAATATTTCAGCACACTGATTTCTTACCTACAAGGTTTATGATGAGAAACTGGCACAATCTTATTGAGGCTCTTTTGTATATGACACATTGCAGCTTTCATAATCTTGTCTTTCACATTGAACAGTTCAAATATAATGTGACTGAGCATGAAAGAGATTGAGAGGTAAGGAATTTTCTTGTTTGTCTGTTTTTTGTTTACTATTATTATTGAAATAATGAAAATGTTCTAATAATGATTGAAATGGTGTATGCATAACTATGTGAGTATACCAGATACCATTGATTGCACACTTTGGATGAATTGTATGTTTTATTAATATGTATCAGTAAAATTGATTTGTTTAAAAAAACTTTCAAAAATTTTCATGTCTATTATCTGTCTATTCTCTATTTGTTTGATTTCTATTTTTATCTTTAGTGCTTCCTTCTTTTTTCTTTTTTAAGTCTAGTTTGCTTTTCTTTTTCTAATTCCTTAAGTTAGAAGGTTAGGCTATTGATTTGAGATCTTTTTTATTGCAGGGGTTTACAGCTATTCGTTTCCCAATGATGTTTCCCTGCATTCCATAGGTTTGGATGTGGTATATTTTGGTTTTATTAATCTCTAGATGTTTTCTAATTTCCCTTGTGATTTACTCTTTTATCCATTGATGGTTAAAAAGTGTGTCATTTAATTTCCACATATTCACGAATTTTCCAGATGTTCTTCTGTTACTGATTTCTAATTTCACTCAATTGTTTCAAAGCAGATACTTTGTATGATATTGATCTTTTAAAATTTATTGAGACTTGTTAGAAGGTGTAACATATTGTATATTCTGCAGAATGTTCTTTGTGAAATTGAGAAGAATATGTAGTCTGCTATTACTGTGAGCTAATAAATTCCCATTTTTTAAGGTACCCCATTGTATGGTATTTGCATTAGGAATCAAAGAAACTGAAACAAGTGGTAATCTTTTGCCTAGGTTGCTTTAAAATGATTCTTTCTTATACTGCTTTAGTGGTCTACAAGCTGCTTCTGTGCTCAGGACAAGTTTTTGGATAGTGAGCCAGAGAAGAGTGTCCTGGTTTAGTCCATCAGGATGCCACTCAGTATACGTGTATGTGCACAGGGATTGCTTTGCTCTCTCCCAAAAGGACCCAGTGACCACAATGCGAGCTTAGGTCAGTTACACACCAGGCCTTGGAGGAAGCGGAGGAGAGGCAAGCGAGGATGCCACAAGTTCCTTCTACATTTTTGAAAGCAGTTGAAAGGGTTTTTGTTTGTTGGAAGTTCTTTTGATTACTGATTCACTCTCTTTATTGTTATAGGTCTGTTCATATTTCCTATTTCTTCATAATCCAGATTTGGTAGTTTGTTTCTACGAATTCATCTATTTCATCTAGGTTATCTAATTTGTTGGCAAACAACTGTATGTAGTATTCTCTTATAAATCTTTTAATTTCTGAAAGATTGGCAACAGTTCTCTCACTTTCATTTCTAGCTTTAGAAGTTTGAGTCTTATATTATTTTTTTCATCAATCTTGCTAGTGGTTTATTTTGTTAAAATTTTCCCTCTTCAATTCTGTCAGATTTTACCTTATATATTTTGGAAGTCTCTTTTTAGGTACATATATGTTTACAAAAGTAATATAATCTTGATGAATTGATCATTTTATTATATTTATCATTATACAATGTTGAATTATTTTCTCTTGTAGTAATTTTCGAAATAACACAGTTATTTCATCTATGTTTGGTTATCATTTGCATGGAATATCTTTATCCATTCTTCCACTTTCAGCCAACTTCTGTCTTATGATCAAAAGTGAGTGTCTTGTGGACAGCAAATGTTTAGATCATGTTTTCATCTTTCTGTCACTTTCTGCCTTTTAATTTGTGAGTTTAATATATCAATTTCATGTCTTTACTTATAAGGAAGGATTTATGTAATTTTATTATTTATTTTTTCATATACATATTTTTCTCAATTCCTCCTTTATGGCCATCTCTGTATTACATAGTTATCTTCCAGTGTGCCATTTTGATTCACATCTCATTTCTTTTGTTATGTATTTTCAGTTATTTTTAGTGGTTGCCCTGGGAATTGAATTAACATCTTGATTATTAAATCTAGGTTGAATTACTACCTACTTATTTTCACTAGAATATAAAAACTTACACTCTGTAGTGCTTCGCCTTCTCCCCTTTTTGTCAAAAATTGTATCTTTATTCATTGTGGTCTCCAAAACATAAATGCATAATTATGGTTTTATGTTATTGCCTTTTAAATTATATAGGAAAAAACTATTTTTACAAATAAAAATGCATTAACACTGATTTTTTCATTTACTTGTGTAGTTATCTTCTCTGGTATTATTTATTTTTGGATAGTTTCAAGTTATTTCCCTTTAGCATTTCCTGTAGGGCAGGTCTGCTAAAGTGTATAGTAAAGATTATAAACTTACAAAACAAACATACGTAACATCACACTGGGGTCTCATACATCACCCTTCCACCAACTCTTTGCACTTTGCATTGGTGTGAAACTTTTGTTACAAACTATGCAAGCGCATCATCAAGATATTTCTACCAACTATAGTCATTATCTAACATTTGGTTTATTTTTCCCCTAACCCATATTATTATTTTTTAAATATATTTTTGTTACAGATATTGTGAAAAAAAAAATCAAGTTTTTGCCAGAATTCTTGAATGACAGTTTTGTTCCTTCAGCATATTGACACATTGAATATGTTGCCTTACTACCTTCTGGCATCCATGTTTTTTTTGTTTTGTTTTGTTTTTGTTTTTTTTCAGAAGGCACTGGGAATTGAACCTGGACCTCCCAATTGGGAGGCAGGTGCTCAACTTCTTGAGCCATGTCTGTTCCCCCATCTGTAGTTTTTCATGGTACACCAGCTTATTGAGGATTCCTCATATTGCTTTTATCTTGCTGCTTTTGAGATTCTCTGTTTGTCTTTGAGAAACCCTCTTTTTGTCAGTTTGATTATAATGGCTTGGTGTGTATCTCTTTGAGTTTATTCTGTTTGGGGTTTATTGAGACTCTTGAATGTGTAGATTCAAGTTTTGAATCAAATATGGAAAGTTTTCAACTATTGCTTCCTCATACATTCTTTCTTCCCCTTTCCCTCACTCTTCTCCTTTGGGGAATCTCATATATATGTTGGTATGCAAGACTGATGGTGTTCCCAGGTCCTTTAGGCTGTATTCATTTATCTTCTTTCTTTATTCTTTCCTCCCTTGAGTCTGCATAATATCATTTAATCTGTCTTCAGGCTCACTAATTCTTTTTTTCTGCCTCTTCCAATCTGCCTTTGAACTCACTAGTGAATTTTTCATTTCAGTTATTGTATTCTTTAACTCCATAATTCCTATCTGGTTCCTTTTTATAATTTCTATCTCTTTATTGATATTCCTATCCATTTCTTAAGACATTATTCTCATGATTTCTTTAGTTCTTTATACATAGTTTCTTTTGTTTATTTGAGCATATTTAACATAGTTTATTTAAAATTTTTGTCCAATAAGTCCCATGTTTGGACTTCCTCATGGACAATTTCTATTTTTCTTCTTTCTTTTTTTTTACTGTGTGTGGGTTATACTTGTGTTTTTATTTTTCTTATTGCTTGCCTCATAATTTCCTTATTGAAAACTGGATATTTTGAATATTATAAAGTTGAAATATGGAAATCAGGTTCTTTTCCTTCCCTAGGGTTTTTTTTTGCTGTTGCTTGCTGTAATTACTTTGTTTTTTTGTTCTTGACTAATTTAGTAAATCTGGGTTCTTTGTCATGTGTGACCAGTAAATAGCTGTTCCGTTAGCTGGTAGTCAAGCTGGTGATCCAATCAAAATGTCCTTGAATGCCTGAACTCAACCCCAAAATAAACTCTCAGTGTTTAAAGATGGGCTCTGTTGTATGCATTGGGGCACACTTTCAAAACGCAGTCAGGCTGTTTACAACTATGCCTATCCTTCACTTCTTATTTGTTCAGAGCTTGAAGATCATCCAGTAGACAGGGCTTGAGGCTTTTTCTGACTGTGTGCCCAGCCCTCTGTATATGCACAGCCTCTATATTCCCAGTAATATGTGGGAGCTTTTCAATGCCACCAGATAGGTTATAATCAACAACCACAGTTTCTTGAGAATCAGGTCTCTTCTGCTCCCTACAGTACGATGAACCTATACCAGAAATATGGCCCACCCCCAAGCTGGGGAGTGGGGACTTTAGCAAGGTAAATTACAATGCCACAAAGCTCTCTTACAAAGGCTCAGCTATTGCTTTTCTTGATTAAGCATTCGCTGAGTTGCTGTAAAACTTTAATTAGTTTCTAGAGTTCCATTAAAGTTGATTCTGACAGTCTCTGCCAGTTTATTTGCTGCTTGTATAGAGGGAAGGGCCTTAGGAGTTCACTACTCTGACATTTTCTCTGAGGTTACCCCTATGATTAGCTCTCTTATTCTGGTGTAATGTTCTGATTTATTTTTTTCAGTAAATGGTTCTTTGGTAATATGTTGGTCTGTTTGAGATAACTCACGGATCCAAAAGTAATTGCTGCTACAGAGAATACTAGCTTCTCAGGAAAATCCATATTGTCCTCATATTCTGTGTACACAGATTCACAATATTTCCCAGCACCTCTTGCAATTAGGGAGAGCATGTGGTTGCAGTCTACAAATGGAAGAGACATGTCCCAGTTCTTGGACCTCAAATCCTACCCCTGCCCTCTATATATACACTTTTCCATTCTCTGCTCTCTTGGATGTATATAGAATGAGTGAAGAAATCAAGTGAAAGACACTATTAAAGATGTCAGCTTTTGTGAGGCTGGGTTCCTGAAGGACTGCCTGAAGACTTCCCTACTAACCACACTCCCACACAGTCACAATACTATTATATGTGCAAGAAACAAGCATGTTTCATGTTTGTGTCATTATTTATTTTAAAGTGAATTTGTTACAGCAGTTAGCCTAATTAAGTTAATACATTTTTTAAAATTGTTATATTCTTCTCTAGGTGCCAAGGAGAATATAAAAGACATGAAAAATCTCCCTGCTGTAGAGAAGGCTGACCATATTATGATGAAGGTTACCAGAATTAGGTGCATTTTGTCTATTATTGCATTTCTTCAGGAAGAAACACTTCTGTGTTCCTGGGGTATGTTTTTACATATCCCCACCTGCACGCAGCATTCCATTACTGCTTAAGGTTTAGCAAATTTTGAAGCTACACTTCTAGGAGCCTGCAATGATGATAATGAAAGTCGTTCATTAATTCCTTGATTTGATTAAAATATTTTCTCAAATATTATTGAGATACATTATATATGAGGTACCACATCACATTTGCTGCAATGTCAGAAATCATATAAATCAAACTGGAGGTCCTGAACACATTCCTAAATATCTTTAACTCTCTTCCTAAAATACCTTGTGTACAAAATGTATACTGAATACAAGAATTGTTTTTTCACCTTCCAGCTGGAGTAGTGAGGTTGATGCTCAAGCTCAGCAACCCTACAATCTGAAATGAGTTGAAAAATAAAAAAGTGGAAATAGGAATCAGGCAAGCTTGTCTTTAAAAACTTTACTGGAAATTCCTGCCTATAACCTGCCCTGTGGAATTTGGACTTGCCAGTCCCTACATCTGTGGAAGATAAATACTTATAATAAATCCTTTAATCCCATATAATAAACCTCTTTATATGTGTGTACTTATGTGTATATATATACACACTTATATATGTCCTATTGGCTCTGTTCCTCTGGAGAAGCCTGATTGATACAAAGAGTATTAACATTTTGGAAGAAGGAATAAAAAGAGAAGAGGGAAAACATTGCTTCCATTTTGATTTTCAAAGTAAGAACTTGAAGTCCATGATATGTGCTAGTGTTGAAATTCAGGGTTTTTTGAAATTGATAAGGTTTTCTTATTTCCAGACCAGACCTGCCCCTTCCATCTCTCTAGGTAGAGCATGACAGATGGGCATCCCACGCATTGCTGACACCTTTATGTCTTTGGAAATATTTGTATTAGGCTGAAGCTGTTAAATAGCCAGTATTCAACAGTTTTAAGCTACCAAAATAGAAAATTCATATGATTGAAACTATATTATATTTTAACTCTTTTGACTCCATGTTTGGGCAATTGGTATTTTATTATGAACTCTTGTGGCCTTAAAGTGTCTTATTCTAACAAAAGTCATATTATAAGAAATTTCCAAAAGATTGATGTAAACTGTCTTATTCTTGCAGAATTCGCATATTAATATATCATACAGCCTTGACTCATGAAGTGGGAATGAGTTTGATAAGTGAAAGAGCTTGTCGATCTTAACAAAATTTAAAATAAACTGTGTTTGTACATAAAAATCTTTTTAACTGCTCACCTTGAAATTAAAAGGAAAAAATGATCTAAATGGATCATTTAAGTTGGTATGTAACATTGCCCTTCACAAATCTGTCATTTGATTATAGGATGAAATTGGCATTTCTGAGTTCACAATTTAAATGACTTATTACATGAATCAGTATGTAATGATTAATAATCATTTACCATCAATAATCACAAAATAAACATCACATAGATATAAATTATCTTAATTACAAATAATTATAAATTATCAGCTAATTGTTTCAGCCCCTTATATTTGAGCAGTTGTTCATTTGTTTTTATGGAAATTTTGCCAGTATAAAAATTACCCATTGTTAAAATTCGATGAGCTTATCATGCACATATTTTAAATTGTTATGCATTATAAAATAAATTTTGAACTATTATATATTATTTTCTCCAGATGTTAGGATAAAAAGAGAAATTTTAGAAAATGCAATAGGAAGCCATTAGAAAAATTAATGAAATAAAATCTTTTGGATCATTTGAATAAATTTTTGGAGAAAGTAGATAGAATGCAATAAAAGGAGGAGACTTCAAACCTATTAGTTTCAACCTAATGTAGCACTAGTAAGCCATTGATGGAGAAAGATGCGAATTTAGCTTCTACCTCCATGTCAACAATAATTTATAAATTATAAGAAAAACAACAGGTAAACACACACAAAGAATCTATTAAACCAAATATACTTTCTGCTGATCTAGATGCTTGATGATGTAATTTGAATATTAAACAATGGAGCACTTTTTAACCAAATGACAATATAGTTTAGAAACATTAGTGAATCTTCAAAATTGTTAAAAATATACTAGATCTTGGTTACTTTATTACAAATCAGAGGAGTCTATATTTTCTCAAAATTGCAAATTACGTAGGAATGGGAAAAAATCTACTGTTGAATGAGATGTTGCAAAACACAGGCAGCATTTATCAGACAGTCTTGGCAAACATGAAGAGGGAGAAATAATAGCAAGTATCAAAATTGAAATCTGATAAACTATTGAAGCTTCCTAAACAGAGAGTAAGTGAGTGTAAGAAAAATATTGGCAAGATCTTGTTGAATGAATTATAGGCACAGTTTAGTTTCTGCCAAGGCAATGGCTAGTGCTCAGGGGCTAATCCAAAAAGCTCTATGATATTATCATGGGATTTACTTCTATTGCAGAAAGTATATAAAAAATAAATGATATGATTTATTTTAGCTAATGAAAGACATGACCATAGAAGGATCATACACATTTTTAGTAGACTACTTAAAGAAATAAATTAACATAAATTTGGACATAAAAGTTTTTAGGCATCAGAGATACAATGATGCACATAAACTTGGAAAAGAGAATAGATAGAAGATCCTCAGATTGTCTAAGGTAGTTTACTTTCTTGTCATGTCATGCTGTAGACTTGTGGTATACAATGAGGTAAAATATTCCTTTGATTCTGAGACATTTTTTAAAAGTTCTTGAGAGTCAAGAAATGTTGAAGGGTACTGAGAGCATGTTTCATCACTGAAGTTTGAAACCATTGCCAAAACAATAATGGAAAGTATGAATGGATATCACAAAACCACAGACTATTCATTAGAGGGTACTATTCTAGTGATCTTTTAGAAATTGTTGATATATTAATAAATATCTGGATTCTGTAATAAAAAACAAAAATATTTTTTATAATATATATCCATTCAATTTATTTGATCTATACTATGTTTTAAGCAAAATTAACATGTAAGCAAAATTATGCATGAGCAAAATTCAGTGTATAAAAGCCCCTGTAATCACTGAAGAGATTATGAAGTAATCTTAAAAAAGATTGCCATGTAGTGTGAATTGTATAATGAATTTGAACATCAGAATTATGAAAGGATTTACCAATGAAATTGATAAGCATAGTAACAAATGTGCTATTGAAGAGACCTCTTTATCCTTGAAGCTTTAAAAAGCTTAAATTGCTTTATAAAACTTAATAAAGCTTCCATTGTAGTTTTGCAATACATTTGCGTAAACAATTACTGGACATCCTTTAAATATTTTGTAGCTCTCAGACTATATTAACTTTGTCAGTGGAAAAGGTAGCTCCTCATAAAATATTCTGAGAATTAGCTAATGTCTACCATGTCCCATGATTCAAATTTAATCCATCGTTTCTTTAAAAGAACCAAAAATTAGAATGACTACATATTGAAATGCAATAAACATTTTCATTTCCATGTGAGTAAGGATTATAATTAATTAGAGTACAAATTATTATAGCCTAACAATTTTAAGTTTCTAATAAATGTGATTAAAATTCAAATTTTCTATTGTATTATTTTCAAATGTTGGTATATAAAATTTGTAAAAAATGACTTTATTTAGAAATAAAAAATATGCTAACTTACATATCTTTATTTAACTTGAGGAAGGTGTGTCTGTTACTAATTTGGCCAAAGCCATCCTGCTCCTAACACATTTCAAGAGCCTTGTCTGGGGGCTCAAATCATGGAATTTTCTTCTAAGACATAGGATAAACGATATAACAAAAGTTCACACCAGAGAAAGAGATAAAGGAGAAAGTGCTGTGCTTTGTAAATAGGGCAGGGGCGGGGGTGAGAAACAGAGAGAGTGTCTGGTGAGAATAAGATCTGGGACTATAATGGAAATAAGGAGAGAGTGACGAGTGTCCTAGAAGAAGGAGAAAATAGCTTGGATAAGATGTTTGATCTTTTAATTTGCTGTTTATTTTCCCAAACAATAACAGCAACAACAAAAAGTCCAAAGCTTTGTTACTTCCAAACAACTGTTTTAAAACCAGAATAAACTAGGATACTTTTATTGACAAATTTAAGGACCGACCAGTAGCACTGCTTCCTTTATAGCATTATTGAGTACGAATGGGAAGTCTGGAGAAACACAAATTACTCTACAGTTAAATTGTAGAGTGTAAATTCAAACTCTTGCCTATGCTAACATTTATTTAACACTTATCATGTTTTAAGGATGCTTTAAGACCGTTATATCCATTCAATTAATGTTCATAAAAAACTTATGAGGTAACTTCATTTAAGTGATTGACACAAAATCATAAAGAATTATTTGTCTGACCAAACATTCAAGCTCACTTCAATTTCCTCTACTATCTCTCAGGAACCAAAAGCTCTTTTACAATTATTTCTGGAGAAAGAAAGACAGAAAACAGATGTGAGGGGAGGAAAGACAAGAGGGTAGTTTTGGCAAAGAAAGAGGCTAGGAGAGAGAAAGGGAGAAGGGAGAGAAGGAATGAAGGGGAAAGGAAGTAAGGGAAGGAGGGAGGGAAGAACTAGATCTACCACTTGGGTTGAGAGGTATAATGTCAGTGAGAAAGAAGTGAAGAGATCAGAACTGCTCCAACACCTTTTTATGACTCTAACAGTCAAGGGAATTGATGTCTGGAAACTAAGAGGAAGGAGAAAACATGCCAGAGGGATGAAGAGATAGTAAGTGGACAGAAAGTGTGCTTGTATTTCTTTGGCTGTATAATTGGATTCTATTCTATGAGAGAACTTGTAGGTGGAATATTAGAGCAGCTTTTAAGAACTGTAAAAAGTAAGATAAAGACCAGAAATGGAGCTAGGGTTTGGAATTCCAATTTTCACCATGGTATTACAGGACTAGAGAAAACAGCATTATAAGGTGGATTATGAAGAAGTGATAGTGATTATTGACAGATTGATTTCAAACTAGATGGGTTGTTTAAGCACAGAAATAAAGGGAGAGTTTGTTTCTCAACACTGAAAATGCCCACATAGTATACTAATGACTGATTCAGAGATAAAGAGGGCATTTCAATTTGCAAATAATACGTACAGAGAGGAGAATGCTAGAAAAATGTCCTATGGCAAAAACCAGATGCAAACTGATGTCAATGTTGTAATAATAGATTAAATATAAAAAATAAAATTAAAAGCCATTCTATTTTTAGTTATATTTTGATAATTTTTAAAAACAAATACTTCACAAATATAAACTGAAGAATATGTGGCCTGTACTAGTGGAATTTCAGATATGAATTTTTTTTTTGAAAATGAAATTATTTTAATATATTTTTTTAAAAAGATACATAAATCACACAAAATGTTACATTAAAAAATATAAGAGGCCCCATATACCCTACTCTCCACACCCCCACACTCCTCCCAAATCAACAACCTCCTTCATCAGTGTGGCACATTCATTGCATTTGAGGAATACATTCTGGAGCACTGTTACATCACATGGATTATAGTTTACATTGTAGTTTACACTCTCTCCCAGTCCATTCAGTGGGTTATGGCAGGATATATAATATTGTGTATCTACCCTTGCAATATCATTCAGGACAACTCCAAGTCCCCAAAATGCCCCCATATCACATCTCTTCTTCCCTCTCCCTGCCCTCAGCAACTCCCGTGGCCACTGTCTTCACATCAATGATATAATTTCTTCCACTGCCAGAGTCACAATAGTTCTATAGTAGAATACCAGTAAGTCCACTTTAATCCACATTTTATTCCTCCATCCTGCAGACCCTGAGATGGTGATGTGCACTCCACCTCTAAATTGAGAGGGGACTTAGAGCCCACATGGCTGGGGGATGCAATTCACCTGCTTGCCGTTGTAGACTCCCTTGGTTCCTGGTGTGGTGGTTGACCATTCTCACCTCCGTGGTAGCTGACCTGGGTATGTCCAAAGAGCCAGAGAGTAGGTGTTGCAACTCTACTGAGACTCAGGGCCCAGCTGACACATGAACAGTCCAGAGATTCAAGTCTCCTGAGCATACACCAACCCCAGAGCCAACCACAGGTTCAGTAAAAGTGACAGAAAAGGCATGTGTAGAGAAGTTACATTTAAGTCCAACTTCATCACACTCAGGAGCACAAATTCCAAAATATGGTCCACTGGTAAAATATCAAAAACAAAGTTTTAGGATATTTTTCATTTTTTAATACCCCAATTTATTTTTTACTTTATTTTAGTTTTTCTAAATTATTATATATTCTATTTCTAATCTTTAAACCTACCATTACTATTTCATTTTCCTACTAATTGAATTTGGCAAAATATTAGGCTCCATTTTTTAAGAACTTTTGGGTTACAGAAGGTTTCAACTATGGCAGTGGAGGAACAATGGTGTGGGGTGCCATTGAGGGAGAATGCATTGGTGGGAGGGAGTTCTCCAGGGCATGTATATAGGGTATATAAAAATGTTTGGATATTCGTTGGGTATTGTCATAGTAGGTAGAGTTACACATGACAACTTAGGGAGTGCTGAGTTCCCATCCAGGAGAGCTCTGTCACATTCCCCAATGGAACAGCAACAATCCCCCAAATGCATGGGCAAAGACCAGTGAAGAAGGATGGTCCAACAATGGACCCTTGATTCTGATAACTATGCTTCTGAGCCTGTGTGCTTGAAATTTCAACTAGGCCTAGAGCTTCAGGGTGCCTAAGAGTTACCTCCTGAGAGCATACATATTTCTCAAATGTGGCCACTCTCTAAGCCAAACTCAGCATGTAAATACATTATCTTCCTCTGGCTGGGACATGATTCCTAGGGATGAGCCTCTCTCGTGCTAAGGGATTACTACCAATCACCAGCTGGTGATGCAATTAGAAAAAGACCTTGAATAAAAGGGGGAAATGGTAAAGACAAATGAGTTTATATGGCTAAGAGGCTTCAAAATGAGTTGGGAGGTCATCAGAGGGGTTGCACTTAAGCATTTCTCAGTAGGATCTCAGAGATAGCCAAAGTAGATACAACCCCAGGTGATGGTACTCCTGAGGGCTATGGAGACACCGAGGTCCTATGGTCATGGCAGATGGCTCTGGAATTTTAGCTATGAATAATTGTCATGTGCTGTTACAAAAAGTCACTTTGAGCCTAGGCTTTATGAAAACAGGCATATTACCTCAAAAGAGGAAATATCATATTAGTTTAGTACACCCATTCTGTCAAGGAGACAGAAATAAAAGCAAACTAACAAGGATTTGAATAAAGCACCTAGCCCAGGGTAAGAGAGAATTGCAGGCCCCTAAAAAGCAAGCCTCATTCCTACCACCTTCTTATATTTAAAAACTAGTTCATTAGGAGTTCTAGTTCTCTGGAAATTTCTGAGCAACTTCTTTTTGAATTAAAATTAGGTGATATTTCTCACAATCACAGTTATCTAAAGGAGCCACTTCAGGAGGTAGTAGGCTTCCCATTACCCTTGGTCTTAAACAGTTATTGATGTAGGAGAATGTATTTAGTATTGCTCATTGTTTTGTTACCTGTGATCAGAACAATGCTTGGTTCACTTAGCCACCAACAAATGTTTACTGTATGATTGATTGAAAAGTGTTACTTATAATCAACATTTATTGAAGCACTCATTATTTTTTTAATACATATTAATAAAACATAAATCTAGCCAAAGAATACAATCAATGGCATTTGGTGTAATCACATTTGTGCATTCATCACCACAATCACTTTCAGCGTATTTTCATTATTTCAATAAAAAAATAAATAAAAACAAACAAATAAAGCTCATCACCTCTCAATCTCTCTGTGCCTTGCCTGTTGCACATAGCTGCTATTCTTCTTCCTTCTTTCTAGCATGTTTATATTTTGTAAAACAGCCTTATATATGCAATATCACACATATTTGTATTTTACATGAGGTTTTACTATCTTATCCAGCTCCATATTACAGTTTTAGCTTTCCTTCTAGTAATGTACAGGACCTTAGACTTTCCTTTTCAACCACTGTCATACCCATACAATAGCACTTCTAGTTACAAACACCATGATATGCTTTAACCATTTCTATTCATTTCCAAAGATTTACAGACAAACTTTTTAACAGTTCTGCACAGCTTAACCCTCAGCTTTCCATTCTCTACCCTCTTTCTATTTTCTGGTGACCTATATTCTAATTATTAACTCAATGTCTTTACATAGTATATTTAGTTCATAGTAGTGCAATCATACAGTATCTGTTCCTTTGTGTCTGGCTTGCTTCACTCAATGTAATGCCCTTCAGGGTAAGCCATGATATCATATGCCTCACAATTTCATTTCTTCCTACTGCTGAATAATATTCCGTTGTGTGTATAAATCACAATTTGTTTATCCATTCATCCATTGATGGACACCTAGGTTGTTTCAACTTTTGACAATTGTGAATAATGCCACTATGAACATCAGTGTGCAGATGTTTTTTCATGTCTCTGTTCTCAGTTCTTCTGGTTATATACCTAGTAATAGGATTGCCAGGTCACATGGCAAGTCTATATTCACCTTCCTTAGGAATTGCCAAACAGTCCTCCACAGTTGCTGTAACATTTTACATTCCCACCAACAGTGAATAAGCATTCCTATCTCTCCACAGTCTCTCCAATATTTAGTTTTCCAACTTTTTAATAGCAGTCAGTCCTATAGGAGTGAAATGATACCTCGTTGTAGTTTTGATTTGTATTTCCCTAATTGTGAAGCACTCATTATAGATCAAGCACAATTAAATTACAAAAATTCTTTTGGAAGGTAAGTAATTATTTTCATTTTATATCTCAGAGAAATGAAGCTGAAAAAGGGAAAGGCACTTGGCTAAGTTACCCAGGAAATAAGTGGAGGAACCTGGATTCAAATTGTTATATTTGTCTCCTAGGCCTGTTTCAAGCTCCTAAAATTTGTTGATTTAGATAACCCATAAGGTTCCTTCATCAAACATTCCACAATATATTCCAGTACGAGGGGCTTGAATTTGCCAACTCCTACTATGTTGAAAACAATTTTTTTACTCTACTTGTTTGCAATAATATGAATAATGATTTAGTTTCTAAACATTTTAATTAATTAGTGGAGGGAAAAAAATGCCAGAAGGAAGTCAGCTGTACTAGTAGAGTGTATGAGTATGGGTAACTGGATCCTAGGGGGAGCATGGGGCTTTGAGTGCTTAGAAGATGTGCACGGAGGTGGGAAAAAGTGGAGCCAAAGATAGATTGTGCTACTTTGCAATCTTGCCTATTCTCATCTGCTGTTTATAATTTGGTTATTAAGGTAGAGTATAAGTCCTTTAAGGGTAGGTTTTATGTCATACTAATATTTGTATCTGTTACAAAATTGTAAGAATGTATCTAAGAAAGACTAAATGAGTAGTGAATATCATTGTCCTTGTGGCAGCTGGAATGGGTACAATATAAAGAGGAAACTTACTTGCAACAAACCCAACAAACCTTGTTTTGTTATGGCACTTCTGGAATTTATTTAGTATCTTATCTTTAAGATTTATCTCAAATTTAGTTCTGAAAAATATTCTGTGATCTATTGCACAACTGCCTTTGTTTGTTTGTTGCACACTGTGTTTTCCTTTATAGTACCACTGCCACACATACAGTAATGATCTGTTTGAATATCTGCAAGCTCCTTTTCCCACATTAACTTGACTCTGAATTCCTTGAGGGAGGGTAATAGTTTTGTTCATTAAGTTATATCCCGAATGCCTAGCAGATAGTAGATAATAAATGTTTGTTGAATTAATGGACAAATTGATGAAACAATTTATTTCTTTGGATAATAATTTAAAATGTGTCAGTTTATTAAGAAGTAACATTAGAATATTGAAAGCAAATTTAAAATTAAAATAATATTTAAAAATCCTCTGTTGTCCTCTATTGCTCATTTGATATTTCAATGTGTAGAAAATGTTAAACCCTCCAAAATATGTTACATTTAATATACGCAAAAACTTTAAAAAATTTACAAAGAGTACTGACACCTTTTCAACTAGAAGTAAACAGTTTTCTGCAGTGGAGAGCACAATGATATAATGAGCGTCTTTAAAAATATAAAAATCACTCTTTCATAAGCTATTATACTTTCAACATTTTTGTTTATTCCCAAATCAAGAACATTACAACAAAGTCTGAAACATTATTATAAACTTCCTCTGTGGTAGCTGTGGCTATACAATAGAAATAGTAATGCTTTCTCTTCCTACCTTGATGGGTTGTTTGTGAGGACCAGATGAGAATGTGAAAGCACTTTAGAATTGTAAAAATAACTGTAGAAATGCCAGGAATTGTACAAATGAATAATGAACATATAAAGCCAGTTACAAAGATATTTTCATTTTCTTTGACAAGAATATCTAAAAATATAATAAGATTTGGAGATACAGGCTACCTCTTAGGACATGGAAAACATTAATAGTATTTTGGTAACAATTACTTTAAAATAACTGGTAAATCTCAATTAGTGATATGCTTAATATTGGATTTTTAAACATAAATGCTTAAAAACTTTTCAGATATACTTATTAATAGCTCTTCTCCCCAAAAACATAATATCTAGAAGAATAATGATCAGGAAACTGTATCAACTGCTTGCTAAGATTATAGGTTTTATTTGGACTCAGATGGCCTTTGTTGAATCCCAAATATCTCACATACAAGCACCATAACCTTGAAAAAGTTAATGGACTTTCAAAGCCTACCATTTCTCATGTGTGTAATAAGAAAACTATCTATCTCCCGGGGCTGTTGTGAGGATCAAATGGGACAAAGCATATAAAAGTTCCAGCAAAGTGATTGGCTCATAGAAAGTGCTCGAAAATTGCAAAATGTGCACACACACACACACACACAGATATACATGATTAAACATAATATGTATACATACGTGATGTATATATACCTATGAAGATTAGTTAACTTTTGCTTAAGTGTGATGGGAATATCTCAGTGCTCTTGAAAGAGTTCATCTTTCTTATGCTCTTTATTACACAATTCATTGATATATAAATATCTTATTTCACTGTTAGCACAGAAATTTTAGCAAGATACCAAATATCATTAATTTAAAATTGTTTGAAATAAAGACGTTTTACCAGACTATCTTTGGGAACTGTATTAGATATAGTGTAGTACAAAAGCAATAGCACTGCATTAGAGTTTTCAAACCCTCAGTTTTTCATTTGCCATCTGTTTTTGAGAAAATCACTTATCTTCCAGAACTTCAGTTTGCTGATATGTAACTATTGTGATAATTAAACCCATGTAAAAAGAATGTTGTGAAGATCAAAAAAGATAATACAATTAAAAACATTTTTTAACAGTTAAGTATTTGTTATAGTCATCCTGTAGGTCACTTTGGACCCCTCAAGCAAAATTTGGTTAAAATGTCAAGACTGGTGACACCTACATGCACCACCAAGAGGGTATATAAAGACTTATATTTACATAAGGAGGTTTTCTGGGGAGAGCAAGACAAGCCTCTCAAGCTGGTTCTTAAAATGGCTGGTTATAGTGGTTAGGGTGTGGGGCCAAAGCGATGGTACTGATGGGGGCAGGCAGGAGATTACATGGTTTGAACTTCACGTGGAGACTAAGGAAGGAGCACCCAGGATTTCTCATCCACTTCCTCAGATAAAGGAAGTAAGGAAGGGGAGGGATGGGGCTTAAAGCAGTCAGCAGCCAATATAAAAAACAGAGTCAGACTTTATTACACTACTGTACAATCAATGGTTTTATTTTTAAACTCAATCAAAGTGTGGTGATGTTGGTTGCGACCCAACAGCCACTTCCTTCCCTCTTCCTTGTTAACAGAACCTATCTCCCATAATACACTCTGAAATGCTGACCCAATCCAGCAAACGGGATTCAAGAGGAAGTCTGCTGGATGGCTACTGGGAGCAATTTTGCTTTTTAATAAAGAGATGCGTGAGAGCCAAATATT
Source organism: Dasypus novemcinctus (assembly GCF_030445035.2). Lineage (NCBI taxonomy): Eukaryota > Metazoa > Chordata > Mammalia > Cingulata > Dasypodidae > Dasypus > Dasypus novemcinctus. The sequence continues at coordinate 149,710,461 of NC_080673.1, read as the reverse complement.
CCATTTCTTTATCATCAGGATGTTTTTGTGATTTGAATTGATAATTGAATACATTGTTAAATTTTGGGTTTGCTCAGGAATGATTTTAGCATGCATTCAAAATATTTCATGTGTTCCTGAAAGTCTAATCTACTCTATTTAAGATAGAGAGAATGAAAAATAAACACGATGATGTTTCTTTGTTATCTCATCTAATTTCGGCAACACTGGCTACTCCTAATAATCAAAAGGCCTAAATGTTAGTAATAAAGTACTTCAATTGATAAAAATTAAAATGAATTATTTGCCATGCAACATATAGTGGAATAGATAGAAAATTTCAAATGGTGGTGTCTGTGTGTGAAGAATTATTTTATTTTATTTATTTTTTTAAAAGATTTATTTATTTATTTATCTCCCCTTCCACCATCCCTCCCCCTACCCCCCAACCCCGGTTGTCTGTTCTCTGTGTCTATTTGCTGTGTCATTTTTGTCTACTTCTGTTGTTGTCAGTGGCACAGGAATCTGTGTTTCTTTATTTTTTGTTGCGTCATCTTGTTGTGTCAGCTCTCCGTGTGTGCGGCACCATTCCTGGGCAGGCTGCACTTTCTTTCACACTGGGCGCTCCCCTTACGGGGTGTACTCCTCGCGCGTGGGGCTCCCCTATGCGGGGACATCCCTGCATGGCAGGGCACTCCTTGCGCGCATCAGCACTGTGCATGGGCCAGCTCCACACGGGTCGAGGAGGCCCGGGGTTTGAACCGCGGACCTCCCATATGGTAGATGGATGCCCTAACCACTGGGCCAAGTCCGCCGCCAAGAATTATTTTAAGTGATCATGTTTGGGCATACTGAATTAAAGCAAGTTTCCTTTCTTTGGGGGTAAACAGGAATAGGTTGTGGTGAGGGGTCTGTGGTAAGCAGAATAAAGTAGTTTTCAAAAGATGTCCATGTGAAATACCCCAAACCTGTGAATTTATTTTATGTAAAATATATTATGCTTATAAATTTGTACGGTTATTACATTGCATGGAAAAAGGGGACTTTGAAGACCTTAAATATGGAGATTATTCTGGATTATCACATGAGCCCTAAGAGCAGAAAACTTTTTCCGGTGGGAAACACTAGAGATGAGGCAGATGGGGATGTTACAGCTGTATGATGCATGAAAAAGTCTAGACCTGCCATTGCCTGCTTTGATGATTGATGAACCAAGGAATGTGGGCAGCCTTTAGAAACTGAGAACAATATGTACCAAAGCCAGCAAGGAAAAAGGGATGTTGGTTTTATAGACATGTGGGACTGGATTATTCCAACAATCTGAATGAACCTGAAAACAGATTGTGTTCCCAAACCTCCAGATAAGCACCAGGCTGGCCAATACCTTCATCTTGGATTTATGAGACCCAGAACAGAGAAACTAGCCAAGTTCATTCAGACTTCTGACCAATAGAACTGTGAAGTATTAAATTTACATTGTTTCAAGCACCTAAATTTGTGGTAATTTGTTATGGCAATAAATGAAAACTAAAACAGAGATTTTGATTCTCTGTCATCTAGATTCTACCTATTATGGAAGGTAGTGAGGTAAAGAGAGTTTGGGGTTGGAAGTCTGGCATTCTTCAAATATTATCAGAAATTTGACTGCCTAATCTTCATACTTATAATATTCAGTTTAATGTCACAGACAAATAAAACTCTTTACTACTGGCAATGGTTTTTACCCCACCAGTCTTAATGAGGTGGCCATCTGCTGTGGCATCATGAAGACATAACTTTTGAACATCTGACAGTTATTCAACCAAACATTGTTCCCAACACCCTCTGGAACCTTTTGCAGCAGTTATAGCTTATTAATGATGGCCATTACAGCCAGCCATCTCCTCCATGAGCTCTAAAACTTTTCTATGTAAGTGCAACAGTATGCCTTCTCATGGAATTATTCTAATGCATTGAAGAGGAAAATATAATTATCCTTTTGTAATGAATAATTGTAGACCATTCTGAAAGTCTCATTATTCGTTTTCAGTTATTTATTTTTTAATGTTAATTATTGAAAAGATGCCATCAATGAGTAAACAGTTTCAAATAATTTTTTTTGCAAGTTCCTCACTATTTAGGAATTCTCTCCTCTTTCCCATTAGCCACACTTTTTCTACAAGAGAATTGCTAGAGAAATACCAAATGCTGAAATGTTGTTTTACTTGTTGGTTGATGTAACTTCTAATGAGTATCTTTTGAAAAAACAAACAATAATGTGAACAAAAAATGCTAACACATTATAATACATCATAAAGGTACTTTCTGATTGCTCAGTCTGGTTACCTAACTAAAGAACCCTCAATCCAAAGACTATAAGGGAATACAAGTCAAGAAATCCAATAGTTTTATCTTTTTTTTTCTTAATTCTCCATTTGACAAATTACATGAAAACATTTCTACAAATAAATACTTTGAAAACAAAGCTAGGGCTCAGTTTTTCTTGAGGAATGGTCCCTGTCTCAGAGTCCCTCCTGAGGACTTATCAATCCTTTTATGGTTATCTAGCCAGCCATGCATATTTACATGCTCATATTAAACTTGTTCCTTTGATATGCTGCTTTTTTTTCTGGTAAATTGCAATTCTGAAATCATCTCTGTAAGTCATTTTATCTGTCTTAGCATACCATAAAACCTGACATCTTGTTTAATTGTTTTAATTAGCTAATTTTTGCATATAGCCTTTATCATTAACAATGGGATGAAGAAACCAGCCACTGATTTTCCCTTTCAAGAGCCATGAAATTTGTGAGCTTAGTTTTCCCACAAGCATTTTGAGAGAATTTATGTCAGTATGGCGACCTTAACAAATCCAGTGTATGTCAAAAATTGTGATAGAAAAATTGCCAATATTTTACTAGTGAGTCATAATTCTGTACTACCCATGGACATTAAACCACTATTACTGTTTTTTCGTTTGTTTGTTTTTTTTATAGATACATTTTTAAAAAATTTTTTAATTTTTTAATTTTTAAAAATTTTTAAAATTTCTCTCCCCTTCCCGCCCCCCGGTTGTCTGTTCTCTGTGTCTTTTTGCTGCATCTTCTTTGTCCGCTTCTGTTGTTGTCAGCGGCATGGGAATCTGTGTTTCTTTTTGCTGCGTCATCTTGTTGCGTCAGCTCTCCGTGTGTGCAGCACCATTCCTGGGCAGGCTGCACTTTCTTTCACGCTGGGCGCTCTCCTTATGGGGTACACTCCTTGTGCGTGGGGCTCCCCTACGCAGGGACACCCCTGCGTGGGGGCAGGGCACTCCTTGTGCGCATCAGCACTACGCATAGGCCAGCTCCACATGGGTCAAGGAGGCCCGGGGTTTGAACCGCGGACCTCCCATGTGGTAGACAGACACCCTAGCCACTGAGCCAAGTCCGCCGCCCACTATTACTGTTAATTGTCACATCTCCTGAGTATAAACCAAAGTATCTGCATTATGTTGGAGTCTATAAACTCAAGAGACACTACAAACTTTTAACAAGCTATGTCTCTAGACCTAACTTTCTGGAGATTTTTTTATACTTTGTTTCCATTGCAGACCATGAGAAAACATTTTGATCTATCTGGTTAAAGTACCCCAAAGGAGATGATGGGTAGGGACTGTCTCTAGATACTCATTCAATGATATTGATTAAAGTGTATCTAAATAGTGCATTTTGGTATATCTAAATGGTGGATTTGGGCATAGATTCAGGAGAACAAGGTTGATAAGTATCCTACTCTGAGGATTTTGTTAAAACTTTTGGGAAAGAAGATGTCCCTTTCTTGAAAAATTGTTACCTGTGCAACAATATAAGCCTAGAGATACCAGTAGTCATCACTACTATCTCAAAGGGAAAATTCAGCCCAGAAAAAAGCCAACACAAAAGAAAGCAGACAAGAGTGATGGATAGAGATGCCCTGCTGATTTGTTTTACATTCCCCCATTAAATTCAGCAAGTCCTGGAGCCAGTTCCATCCCCTACACTTCAGGTATATGATAATTACAAATAAAAGAACCTGAGCAGTGTTATAATTAGGAAATAAGCTCATGTCTTCCAAGCAACAGATTCTGAAGTATGAAACTAGATGAATAGATAATAAAAATCAAGAAAAATTCTTATAAAGATTGTAATTCATTTAAAGAAAGGGCTTGACCATGAGTCAGTGATCACTATGTTAAAATAGCTATTCTTTTTTTTTTTTTAAAGATTTCTTTATTTATTTAATCCCTCCCCCCACCCCCCCAGTTGTCTGCTCTCTGTGTCTATTTGCTGCATCTTGTTTCTTTGCCCGCTTCTGTTATTGTCAGCAGCATGGGAAGTGTGGGCGGCGCCATTCCTGGGCAGGCTGCACTTTCTTTCGCGCTGGGCGGCTCTCCCTACGGGTACACTCCTTGTGCGTGGGGTTCCCCTACGCAGGGGACACCCCTGCGTGGCAGGGCACTCCTTGCCCACATCAGCACAGCACATGGGCCAGCTCCACACGGGTCAAGGAGGCCCGGGGTTTGAACCGTGGACCTCCCATGTGGTAGAAGGACGCCCTAACCACTGGGCGAAGTCCACTTCCCAAAATAGCTATTCTTTAATGTCATCGTATTCAGAAAAAGTTGAGTAGCTACCTCAACTTAATAATATTTCACTATTTAAAATGTCCAACTATGGATTTGTTTGTTATTCCTAAGTACAAGATTGCCCCTGACCTTGGTATTAGGGAAGAGAGATAATGGTGAATAAAAAGCTTCAGATGAGAGAAACAGATTGTAGAAATAAGGAAGCAGCAGTTCAGGGGTGTTTTATCCTCTTAAAATTCCCCAGAATTCATGTGACAGCCCTTTACATTTCTGTGGCGATCCATATTATTTGTTGTGGTTTGCACTCACGGGGTTATGTGACTTTTAAACTTCATTGCTCACTTGATCTGAATCTTACCTCAAATTGTATTTATAGGAATATTTATTTTTTCATCAGGATTTTAGCAAAAGTAAATATGTGAGAAAAAAAGCAAATCAAAATAAAGCAAACAACCATCACCACCCCTTCCTCAAAGAACACGAAATATAAACCATAAAACTCAGTTCACCTTGAAGATTTAGTTTTCCTTCCAAATTCTTTCTGGTCACTTTGGCTTTGGTACCTGCATTACTGTTGGAGAAAAAGTGGCTCTCACTGGGACATGGAGACTGATGATTGCAGGCAGAGGGTTTATTGGGAAGCTCTCCCAATGGAGGGGGTCTGAAAAATATACTTCAACCTGTTCCTGGAAGGGGGAATATGAATTTATACAGTACTTTTTTAGGTGGGGAAATGTAGTCAGTGAGAGGGGGTTGAGGGTCCAAGTGAGGTACAGGGGCCAATAGGAAACCCTAGAGAAGAAAATTTTCCCTTGTGTGGCTAGAGGGTAGTGGTTTATGGAGTTGTTTTCTTGAAATTCTGGAGGAACAGGTGGTGCTTTGACCTGGAGGGGTGAAGGGCTCTATCTCACTTTACTCCCTCATCTCCTTGTGATTTCTTTGTTCAACCTTTGGGGAAGTACCCTGCTTTCAGACATGCCAGCTTTATGGCGGAGCTTGTCCTTCCTCCATGCATGTCAGGGGGAACTGAGTCAATGCTTGTTAATTGCAAACCTAGTGAGGGAGAACCTCTAACAATGACTAAATTGTGAAAAATTGAAGAAAAATGTTCAATTTTTGTGCCTTTATAGTTATTCCTTCTCTAGCAGAATTGCCTAATACTAAGCAGCTGCTGGATGGTTGGATGGATGGATGGATGGGATGGATGGGTAGATATATATTCTACATTTAGTTGACTCAGCCTATATTTCAGGAATTTTGAAGCTAGAAAATGTAAACGTAACATGTAGTTAATTGTATGCTTTTAAAAACTGTTGTATTAAACTTCCTTGACTGTGAAAGACTCTCCTCCCACTTTATAGTTGTACAGGTATTTGTTAAGTTATTTTTCCCATTGAGTAATTCTAACTGATATCCTTTTCTCTTGGGTGCCTCTTATTTATCTTTCAGATCTGAGGATACAGATTTCTTCCTCTGGGACACATTTTGTGACCCTTAAATTAAAAAAAAAAAGACATTTCTCTTTTTTAATGTGTTAGAGCTCACTACTAATCATAGGGTTAATTACAGTGTATCTGAATATTTATGTCTTCCAATATCATGTTCAGTAAAGAAATCGACAACCAAAAGCAATTAAAATAATCCACTCTTCATTGAGTGTTTCTGAAAGTTGTCAACTTCAATTTGCAAACAAAGCAATAATTCTTAAAATTGTTTTCCATAGAGAATGTACCCAAAGCCTCTCTCCAAGTCCTATTTTTCCTTCCCCACCACAAATAACTCTCCAATCCTGGTTAAAGTACTCTTGGCTCTTTCAGCCCTCCTGTCATTTCCTGGAACTTTGCTTGCCATTTTAGCTTTTTTTGCAATATAATATCTTCCAGTATGGGGCTACTAAAAGCGGGGTAGGTAGACTCATGCTGATCACAGAAATGTTTGTTGCTGACAGAAATCAAGTAAGTACTGAAATTGTGTGAAAGCACTAAGAATTTTTATAGCAAATTGATAAGAGTGATTTTTTTTTGGGGGGGGTCTGGTGTGAACCCATAGGACCAGGGGTTAGAACTTGAATGTGTCTTTGTGGGAACATGATTCAACCCATAACAACCAGAAAGAAACTTCTTTTTAAGTTAGTTTACTTTTAATCCCTCTATAATTTTATTTATGGAAATCTGATTGTATCTAATTTTATAATAAAAACTTTATCAGTATCCTAGCCATTGCTGTACTTTTAATTCAAACATGCTCTATATTCTATTTTAAAATAGTTCCTTCATTGCTTTATTGATCTGCTAAATTATTACTTGTCAGAATTTCTAAATATACAATTTTTATAAACTCTCTTAAAATATACACATTATAAGGTCATTTGCATCCCATATTGAAAATGGCTTCAGGCTGACTTTTTGTCCCCACTTTTGTCCACTGAAGGTTTTTTCCTTGGTATGTACATTCTTGCTTCTATAAGGCTTTTATTCTACAAGAAATACTTTGCATTATTTAGGATGGCATCTGAAAATAACATGGTCAGCCACTTTCCTTCTACCATCAATAACATCTCTCTTCCTTTTGCTTATATCACCCTTAGACTTCTAATGTTGAGTCATACCCATTGACTATGACAAATTGATCATTTTATAAGATAAGTTGGCTGTGTAAACCATTCTCCACTCACATTTTCTGCCTGAATCTTTCTTTTCCTGGGCAAACTCATTCATGTCTACCACATCAATTATTATCACTATTCGGATAGCTCCCAAACCTATGTCTTCAGCCCAAAGCAATCTCCTTCTCTAAAATCTGAATTTTTAGGTACCAGTTGAATGTCTTTATTTGCCTATACTCAGGTTCCTGAAATACAATGCATTTGAAATGAAATAGATTTTCTCCATCCATCCTTATTCTTATTCTTGATGAAATAATCTTTCTGTTTTTTTAAAAGATTTATTTATTTTTTAATTTCTCTCCCCTTTCCCCCACCCACCCACCCCAGTTGTCTGTTCTCTGTGTCTATTCACTACGTGTTCTTTGTCTGCTTCTGTTGTTGTCAGTGGCACGGGAATCTGTGTCTCTCTTTTTTGTTGCATCATCTTGCTGCATCAGCTCTCTCTGTGTGTGGCACCATTCCTGGGCAGGCTGAACTTTCTTTCATGCTGGGTGGCTCTCCTTACAGGACGCACTCCTAGCACATGGGGCTCCCCAAGTGGGGACACCCCTGCGTGGCACAGCACTTCTTGCTCACATCAGCACTGCTCATGGGCCAGCTCCACACAGGTCAAGGAGGCCCGCGGTTTGAACGGCGGACCTCCCATGTGGTAGACGGATGCGCTAACCACTGGGCCAAGTCCACTTTCCCTACTTTCTTTATGGTCATTATTTTTATGAGTGGTAGACATTACTCTTCCAGTTGCCTAGAATATGTAACTTATTCTCCTTTTCTCCACAAATATGATTAGTCACCAAGTCTTGCTTCTACATCAAAAAATGCCTTTATATCTTTTTCCATCTTTTCTCTTCACATTTCTATTCCTTTTGGCCTGTTCTGATCTCCTGGTTCTAATTTCTTGCCACTGAATTTCACTCTCTACTCTGTCACAAGAATTTTCTTCTTAACTCACAGGTTGGTTCACAATTACCTTTCCTTATCTCAAAAATCTTCAATAGTTTCTACTAATTGCAGAATAAATTCACTCTTTTTTAATAATTATTTTATTATTATTATTATTTATTTCTCTCCCCTTCCCACCACCCCTGCCCCAGTTTCTGTTGTCTGTGTCCATTTGCTGTGTGTTCTTCTTTTTGTCTGCTTCTGTTGTTGTCAGCAGCACTGGAATCTGTGTTACTTTTTTGTTGTTGCATCATCTTGACGCGTCAGCTCTCCATGTGTGCAGTGCTGTTCCTGGGCAGGCAGCACTTTCTTTCGCACTGGTCAGCTCTCCTTACAGGGTGCACTCCTTGCGCATGGGTCTTCCCTATGTGGGAGTTACACCTGTGTGGCAGGGCACTCCTTGTGCACATCAGCACTGAGCATGGGCCAGCTCCACACAAGTTAAGGAGGCCCGGGATTTGAACTCCGGTCCTCCCATTTGGTAGACGGACGCCCTATCCACTGGGTCAAGTCCGCTTCCCTGAATTCAAACTCTTTAGCATGAAATTAAAGGTCTTTCAAGATATGTGGTTTAATATAAATTTGATTTTCAATGAATTCAATATAATTAACATATCCATAATTTTCCAATTTGCACGTCTCCTTCTTTTGAAATATTTTTCTTTCAATCATTTTCTTACCACATCATAATCCTTCACATACCATCAGCTTCCAGGGTTCACCCCAAATGACTCCTTATTTGCTGTATGCAGGGGGTACATTCTTGTGAAATCCCAGGGAAATTGGTTTGGATCTCTGCATGGCTTTGGTTTTATTATGACTATAGTGCAAGTTTACCACAGATGCACTTAACTTACTCAAATCATCTGTCTGCTCACAATTTCAATGCGCTGTAGACTTACAACTGTGTACCATTCTTCTCAAAGAAAGCATGAGCTGAGATTCATGAATCTTCATTTGCCCAGATAGGTCTTAGTTTCCACATACTTCTGATGGGAACATCTTGCCAAAGTTCAGCCTGATATGGCTCTAGTCTTTGGAAGCTGTAGTTTTGTTTTTGTTTTTTTTCTTTTATTTTGGCAAAGACTCTAAATGGTAGGCCAATAATAAAGAAACACAGGCCATTCCTTTTCCAACTCTGCTGGTCTAATTGAAAGATCCATGATCATTTCTGTTATGGTCTTTTCCTAAGAAGATTTTGAATTTTTGAATAAGAAACGAATTTTTGAAGTTTTAGGGTTCAGCTTTTAGGATTACGAACTTCTTAAAAGAAAATATGTCTTTTCTAGTTCCCTTTTAAAAACTATTATGATACTCTACTCATAGTGCTTGATACATGCTCATTGAAATAAATTTATTTTGATTTTATTTTATTTTCTAAATAGCATGGGCTTCATAAAGACACCAAATTGTGTCAAGCAATATTAAGATTCTTTGCTTCTTATGTCCTTGTGGTATGGTTGGGCATTCTTTATCACCTCTCTTTTAACTCTTCATGATCAATTGAAATATTCTACAGGAAACCCTCGCTATTGCTTTTCTGAACTACCAGAAGGGCAAACATTTTCACTTCTTGGCCCAGTAAATAAAAATGCTAGGCTGCTATGTTGAATTTTCTTGAAACTCAAGGAAAATAAAGTTCACCACAGCCCTCCAAGGACACAGAAAACTGTGCCAAGGGGTTCACAAATGGGTGAACTTGTGTCACATTTATTAAAACTCACAAATTATAGTTAACTGTGGCTTTCAGGCATACTCACTCTTTTTCATTTAATAGAAGAAGAAAGTGGCTTGTATATTTACACACACACAATAATCATCATCACAACTTAATAATAAAAGAAACTCTCCTTCCTATAATGTTGTCACATTACTACCTTTGCATAGAAAGATGAAACAGAGTCTTCTCAACTTGTAACATTTTAATTTTATTCTTTGGAGATTCCATCTTTCGATCTCTTTTATAGCCTGACTAATGTAAGGTTATGTCAACTCCCATTAGGAACTCTGGTCATCCTTTTGGCAGAGCAGGCCTAATGTCGTCATTAGTAGTAAGCCCTGGAAGGACTTCCTGCTGTGTTTTGTTTTGTTTTTTTGGATAATTATAATATTTTTCATTCTATAAAGAGCATGAAGGGAATTTCTGTGTCTCTCATACTATTTTTATACTGAATTTTGGGATGGGGTAAAAAGGAGTAAAGTAAGTAAAATAAGTGCCAAAAAAATTAACTGTACTTCTACATTAAATATTGTTTCAGTAGAGTTGTCCAATATGTTTTCTGGATAGATATGTGTGCAGGAATGAGACTTTGAATTTAGGAATCAGGTAAGATGTTTATCTAAATTGTTGTAATTCAGCTAGTTTTTTTTAAACCTCATTGCGAATATCTAAATGCAGTAAGTATGAGAAACTATCCTGAAACTGAATGTTTACAGTACCTAACATTTGGCCTGTTATCCTTCCTGGTATTTTCTGCCACTATTTACATTGCAAATAAGTTATTGAAAATAAACTGCAGTTTTATTATTACTAGCGCTATCTTTTTGGTTTTGGTAGAGCTTTTTCATAATTGGAATATATGGAAATACTTTACCATATGCAGATCATATCTGCTATACTTGCAAGGATGTCAAAAGATTATTATTAGGATCTGGACAGCTGTAGAATGGATGTGGAATCTGAATAATTCATTGCCTGCTGAGAGGTGAACTTGACTACTTCCACAAACATTTAGGAAGGCACATTATGTTTCAGTCATAAAGAACTTAACCATTGCTTTGATTATTTATTCCTTACCACCATCACATGAGGTCAGTAAGAATTACTTTGGTTTCCATAACTCTATAATTAGGGGAATTGAAGATACAGAAGTAGATGGAAACTGTGGTTAAGCCAGTTACCCAATGTTATAAACAAGGTCACAGCTAGGCAGAAATCTGAGATTACATTTCTAAGCCCCAATGTGTTCATTTCATAGTTCAATCAAAGGAGGCAGATTACTTCTTAGATGTGGCAAGGTTATAACTTTTCAACGTGAAACAAATTAGAATCTTAAATTTATATATCATCTTTAAATTTCACCTCATCCAATTATTCAACAAATATTTATTTAGTGCCTGCTATATAAAGGACTTGCACATGATAATGTCACATTTACTTTTCTCATGGAGCTTTATATACACAATTCATCATAACATAGGCACAGAGGAGGGACAGACACATAATAACTGGATCAAGAAGCAGTGGACCAATAACCAAAGGGCAAAAGTTGTTTTACTTCCAAGTACCCCATATATTTCTTTCTCCTCCTTAGGCATAGACCTGTGACTGGACAGACAAATGACTTGTTATAAGTTTAAATTGATAGTCTTTATTTATTTATTTTTTATAACATATTTTTTATTTATTTTAAAAATATATATAGATCACACAAAATGTTTCATTAAAAAATATAGGAGACTCCCATATGCCCAAATTCCACACTCCTCAGTTTTCCCACATCAACACCTCTTTCATTAGTGTTGTACATTCATTGCATTTGATGACTATATTTTGGAGCACTGCTACTCAGCATGGATTATAGTTTACATTGTAGTTTACACTCTCTCCCAGTCCCTTCAGTGGGTTATGCAGGGTATATAATGTCCTACATCTGTCCCTGCAATATAAATTGATAGTCTTTAAATATTTGTTTTGGTATTTATTTAGTTGAGAGGACAAGAAAAATGAATTTTCTATTTACTAAAGTTATAAATCTTTTTTTAGTTAAAAATACGGGGCTTATATATAGACTGAATGAATCTTGGTTAACAGTTTTTGTTGTGAGATTTTCTATAGTTCAGTTTAATTTCTGTCTTTGAGTCCCTGGTTTCTGCTAGTGATCTAAAATGATGGGCCTTCCAGGGGTTCCTCCCCATCCCACAATTGTACCTTCGTGACTGAAAAGGGAATGAGCACATTAGGTTCTCAATTACTGGTACAGACTGAGTATTAATAAAAGAAGTGAGACAATACTAGAACAATACATCAACAGATTAATATCTCACAATATTTCTCAGTTGTCTTCTCTTTCAGTAAATTGTTGTAGAGTCATAGATACTTTTTTTTTAGGTTTTCCCCCACAGTTGTCCAAGGTGCTAGAACATGGCATTTTGTTCAGGACAGTGACTGCCAAGTTGGAGAGGAATGAATAGACTGTTCGTGTAGAGATGCAGCCTCATTCTCCCATGAAATCCTCTATTCTCCCAGTGCTGGACCTCTCATTGTCACCCCTCTTCCTGGAGCCCAGTCATAGGCAAGGCAACTCAGGACTGGAGGATGAACAGCTCACTGTGGTTTAAAGCCTGCCATGACGAAATTTTAGATATTCAGATGGTAATGCCTTTATAATTCCCCTGAAACCCTAATTATATCCATTCCTTCCTAGACTGACCATTTTCTGCCTACTATCTGAGTTTCAAGCTGAGATATCCCTTCCATTCAAATTTGTCTGCTGGAACAGAAGGGAGCTACCAAGTAAGTGGTCATTTCCTTGTGTGGCCCCATTTACACCATAGGTTCAGATTTTTTCTTCTTTTAATTCCTGGTCCTGTGTCACTCTTTATCTGGCTTGAGTAGGAAACATAGAGTGTCTCCTTGAATAGACTAGACCCTCGTGGAATAAACTGGCTATACTACCTGATCCATTCTTGAGACAGTTCCCCAAAGGCTTTAGCTTCCTTATTGCTGGTTGTGGTTTCTGCTCCACAACCCTGGGTACAACCCGCTAAGCTCTTCTCTTCACAGATATATCCAAGAGAAAGGGTCCTTGCATTTCCATAATTGCTGCCACAGTGTTTACCCTGTGATGCCAGGCAGCTCTCCTTATGACCTCCCTGTGAAAACTTCCCTCTTTAGCCCAGCCTCTTTGTCAGTGCCCTTGGCACATCACTTTTATATTAATGGGCAATTAACATAGTTTAGAATGGAACTGGAAATTCTCACTACCAGAGAAGCTTCTTCATGCACTATGTATAAATCTCATTCTATAAACACAAGTTTCCAAGAAACATAGCTCTTTTATTTTCTAAGTTTCAACTAAATTTTTGACTTTAGGTTGGAGGGAAGCTTAACTTTGGAGAATTCCTGAGGATTTAACCACCCCAGCTTGTTAGGAGTCTCAGACTTGCCAAAGAATTAAGAAGGGTCATATGAGTAACTAAGAAGTGACAATGACCCCTGTTAGATGATCACTTCTGAGATTTCCATGCCATTCCAGGAGCACAAAATTCTTTTACAAAATTGCCAGTAGTATAGTAGGCATACATAGAGGCACTACTCAACCATTTCTCCCCAGGTCTTGCCATGTTTCTGAGGAAATGTCTTCTACTCTCAGAATCCATAAATTCAGAAACCACAAATCAATCTCTGTTTCTCTCTCTTTCTCTCTCTCATACTCTCTCATTCTCTCTTCCTCTCTCTCTCTTTCTTCCCCTTTCCCCCTTCTTCTTCTTCCTTCTCCTAATTTCTGGCATTGCCTCTTTTCTATGTCAAGAAATCCTATTCCCTGAAAGAATAAAATAAAACATAGAAAGAAGGAAAACAACCTGAACCAGAATGCTATTCCAGACAATCATGCACCCAACTCAACATAATTTTGTCTTATTTCATTTTGTCTATATTACTTATATTCATCAGATAGACAGATAACTGACATGGAATGGCTTTTAATCTCTATTTCTCTTCTTCTTGTTTTTCTTGTTTTGTTTTGTTTTTCTGTTTCCCTTGTCAGAAGGTCCCTCCCACTTTTCTACTAGTTTTGATCTCTCTTCAGTCTCTTCTGCAATATCATTAAATCTCACAATTTCCTTGGGAAACCTTCCAAAGGGCTTAAATCTAGATAATAAAATAACTTTCACATTCTGTGCTAAACTCTGGTTTTATAATTTCAGTTGACGGAATTTCTCATGTAAGTCTCAGGGTTGGTTTGGACTACAGTTGCATCCCCCAACTTGAACATCTGAACTGAAAAATCTTTGGAAAAAGGAAGGAGTTTGAAAATTGCTCCTCTGTAATTCAGTGTGAGCATGATTAGTGTACATTTTGACACTATGTTAATTATGTTAGAATTCTTTGGAAGAAACATGATTTAACTGGTATTCTATGTCTACTTTTGTCTAATGATTATTTTAGTACACTTTAATGTTGCTTCCTCAGGCATCTGCCTGACTGGTTCATGCTGTAATCTGACATTGTCTAGGTCACCCTCATTTCTTGCTTGTACTACTGTAATAGTTATCTGATTAGTCTCCTTCCTGCCTCTTGTCTTACCTTATTCAAGTTATTCATCTACAAGGAAACCTGACGTGAGTGTCCAAAATGCAAATATTAACGAATTACCTTCTTGCTTAGAATTCTTCAATGAGTTTCAGGATCTATGGCAATAAACCACAGAAGCTACTTGCTTAGATTCTCCTGCAGTGCCTTTTAAAATGCAGAATGACAAATACCGCTTCAGAATTTCTAGGGAGATGGGGGAAATCTCCAGCAGGGTTTGAAAATTTGCATTTGCATCTGAACAAGAACCCAGGAAAATTCTTAGCCTGACTAGTTTAAAGGTAGTAAAAAAAATAAAGTAAAAGTCACTAAATATGATTGCCTTGCAAAACCATCTACTGTTATTATGGAATCTTTGTTCAAGCCATGCCTGATTACTTGTATTTTCATATTTCATTCATGCCTTCTTACTTTTGCATACACTATTCTTTCTATTTTGTGCGCCATTCTTATCTTTTTTAACTGGCAAATTCCTACTTGTTCTGTAAGAGGCAGTAGGAACAATTCTTCATCTGTGAAGTCTTCACTGACCTCCCGTCTCGCACAGAGAACCATTCTCACCCCTCTAGCTGTTCTTCTCACACTTAATAAATACCATCATTTCTGTGAGGAAAAGTTTCAGTTAAAGCTAGTGGACAGCTGTGATAATTGTGGCCAAAACCAGTGCATGAACTAACATATCTGATGATAACTGTGAGGGTGGTAATTGAATTTTATCAGTTTTCTGTATTAGCACTCAATACAATGGTTGGCATATAGAAGGCATTGAGTAATTCTTTGCAATGGTGAATTAAAAACACATGTTTTCCTCCCTGCCATCGTTGAATCTCTCTGTAGTCCAAAACTTCTTTAAAAGGGAAGCCTAACATATTGCCAGGTTCCATTAATAGTAAAATGGATATAGTGATAGGTTTAAAGGTTAGATATAGAATACATAGTAACTTAGAAAAATTAAATAAAGGAAAAATAAATTGGGGTATCAAAAAATGAAATAATGAAAAAATGAAAAAGCTTTGTTTTTGACACTTTGCCAGCTGACGATGTAACTAGAAAAAGACCTTGAATAAAAGGGTTAACTCAGACCAGCAGAATATCTCAGCCTACATGTAATATCAGGTGTTAAAAACTGCTTTTTGACCTTTGATAAAAGGGGGAAATGGAAAGGACAAATGAGTTTATATGGCTGTGAGTCTCCAAAAAAGATTCTGGTGGTCGAGGGTTATGCATGCCTCAGCAGGGTACCAGAGACAGCCAAAGTAGATAGAAACCCAGGTACTGGTTCTCCTGAGGGCTACTGGAGACCCACAGGTTCTGTGGTCATGGCAGATGGCTCTGGAGTTCAGGGCTATGTCAGTTGGCCCTACTTTGGAATTTGTACCTGAATGTGATGGAGCTGGACTCAGATATGACCTTTCTACACATGCCTCTTCTGTTACTTATACCAGACCTGTGGTTGGTGTTTGGGTTGGTGTATACTCAGGAGACCTGAATCTCTGGACTATTCATGTGACAGCCAGGTCCTGAGCCTCAGCAGACTTGCAACTCCTACCCTCTGGTTTATTGAACTTACCCTGGCCAGCTAACAGGAAGGTGAAGAAGATCAACCACCACACCAGGGAGCCAAGAGTGCCTACAACTGCAAGTAGGAGAATTGCATCCATCATCCATGTGGAATCTAAGACCCTCATGATGTAGAGGGGGACTGGACTTAACCATCCCAGGGTCCACAGGATGGAGGAATAGAGTATAAATTAGAGTGGACTTATTGTTGCTCTGCTGGGGAACTATTGTGATTAGTAAGGGAAGAAATTGTAATATTGATATGGAAAAAGTAGCCATGGTAGCTGCTGATGGTAGGGAGAGGGAAGATGAGATATGATGTGGGCACATTTTCAGGATTTGGAGCTGTCCTGGGTGGTGCTGCAGGGACAGATGCTGGACATTGTGTGTCCTGTGATGGCCCACTGGGTGGAATAGGAGACAGTGTAGACTATAATGTAGACCATTGTCCATGTGGTGCAGCAGCAGTGCTCCAAAATGTATTCACCAGTTGCAGTGAATGTGCAATGATGATGGAAGAGGTTGTTAATGTGGGAGGAGTAGGGTAGGGGGGTTGAGGGGTATATGGGGGCCTCATATTTTTTGAATGTAACATTTAAAAGAAAATAAAGAAGAAAAAAAGCACACATATATTTGGAAATACATAGAACTTTTTCTATTTCCTAGGATGCAACAACTCAGCTGAGATAATTCAGCACATAGCTGAAAAAAATGCCACCGGATATATTCCATTCTAAAGATAGCTACCCCAAATTGATATCTTTACTTCTACTCCCCAGGCCTAACCAAATGCTATTGGAATCAGTCCTCTTTGCCCCAGTTTACCATGTCAATATATCTAAGAAGTCTAGGTAAGCAAGACAGAAAGAGAGTGTTTTCAAAGTCATTGGACTGATAGGAAATGTACCTGGAGAGTGAGAGGCATTTCCACCATGAGCATGAGAAGTGGGCAGTCGGCCCTCAAATCGAGTGATGAGGATCCTTCCAGAGCATCAGTCACATACCTGTACTGCAATAAGAGAGTCTGGTATGCTTTTCTTTATATGAATATACAATTTGAAGTGGATTTGTCACTATCCCTGTGGCTTTCTGGGCCGCGGAAAAGAGAACTGGAGAGAGGAGGCAGGGCAGAGAGGGTGGGAGTGAAGCATTGACTGTTTATCATGGTAGGGACGTGTAAACTTCCTTTGTATCAAGTGCATGCTTGGAAGGTAACTGTCTTTCAGCCATCCTTGTGGAAACATTATAGGAGGGTCGATGGCTAAAGAAGTTGTCTTTACATGAGGTGGATGGCTGGAGATGGAAGATTGGGGCATGGCGGTGGCAGTGGGTGAGCTTGAACTCCCACAGCCAGGAACTGTGTGTGTAGTGGAGAAACCCTCCAGGATTACTGCTTCGAGACAGAAGTATCTCATGAGAGGGGCAAATCTAGCCCAGGGAGTCCATCAGTGGCCTTTGGCCAGGAAAGTAGCAACAGACATTACAGAGAAAGTTATACCTATATCCAGTTAAGTATACTGACATTTGCCATTTTCCCTGCCTTTTTCATCCTCCATCCTCATTATCAGAGTAGCTCCTTCCTGGATGAGGAAAGGAGAGGAAGGACTGAAAAAGTACATTCTGCCTCCACTCCAGTAAAAGTTCCTAATGCTACAGGTATTATCAAGAGAAAAGAGCAAAGCATTGAATAGATTATCATCTGGAATTTTAAACTAGATTGGATTAATTATATAGTCAACAAGGGCCAGAAAGCCAAGATGCTTACTAAGGTAGTTATTAACTTATAACAGATCTGCCTCCCAATGGGGAATGGAAATTCAACAAGGCTTTTAGAAGGCAGTGATTAAAGAAAAATAAATCACTTTTATACCATCAAATTGAGATTCCTGCTAAAATCCAGTTTATTTGAATAAAAATAGTGAGAACTAGAAAGCAACAGTATTCTTCAAGGACTACTCATATCTCAATTTTCTGAAAGTATTTCTAGAGGTTTGGAAAAACACAAGATGAACCAGGAAGCCCCAGGATAAGAATGTAGATAGAAACTTGTAGTTTGTACAAGTGTCTGAGGGAATAAAAGTATCAGGCAGAGTGGATTGGGGTCTGTATTGAGTTAAGAAAAGAGAGAATAGAAAGCAAATTGTTCTGTTTCGTTTTTATTTGGCATTCCCTATTCAGAAGAGACATCACTGTAAAGTGGAGTGGGTAGGTTGGGTAGGTATCACATCAAATGCTAAAGTGTAAGTTAAGATTTGATGCCAAACAATCCTGAATTTTCATTCTAACTCCATCCCTTAAAGCAGTGAGACTTTCTCTTGACTTCATATTTGATTTTAGTAACAAATATGAGAATAACAGCATCACCCACTTTGGTTTGTTGGAAAGATTACGTGAGATTACACACAGGCACAATGCAAGAGCTGGCATAGAGTAAATCCTAATGAATATGAATTTCTTTCATTCCAGGAGAAATACATTCCACTGCAGCAGAAAGTATTAGTTCCTCATATTTCTTTGTAAATGAAACCTCCTTCAAAAATGTCCAAATCCTTTTTAGCACTGATTCATCCCCATGAGACTACTGTTAAATTATATATTCTGTCTTCCAGACACTTTGATTCTGCCTATTGGTGATTTGGATAGAGATATGAGTACCCTAGGTGTGTTAGATCTATAGTTCCATTCTAAGTTATGAATCATCAATCTTCTGTGTGTTTGATTACTCACACTCTGATGTGATTTCCCAAATCCTGATCATCTCTTGGTGAACTGGAATAGCAAAGCTGTTGCCTAGCAGTGGTAAATGGTGACCATATAAAGGAGTGATTTTCCACCAGCTAAGGACCAAGTAGTCTTCATGCATCACATTGCTGCTACCCTTCCTTTGAATGATTCTGTGGAATCACGCTAAGACTTTAAGAATAGGCAGTATGGAAACAAGGAAACTCTATAATGTGTCATGAAACTACAACTTCCTTTGAATGATTCTGTGGAATCACGCTAAGATTTTAAGAATAGGCAGTATGGAAACAAGGAAACTCTATAATGTGTCATGAAACTACAACCATAACATAGGTGCACACAAAATGGCAAGTTCATCATGCAGGATATTTAGGCAGATTAAACAGCAGGTACACCCTTTCCTTCAGGGGAGAGAATGATAAGAAACAGCTTGTAAGCTTTAAGGGAAAAATTTTGCAGTGGTAAAATAAAGTGTTAGCCACCTGCCAGTTCTGCACAACAGCATGCGCACACGTGAAATATCCATAAAGTCAAAATAACATGGTTATAGTGTCACCTTTCACTCTTTGAATATGTCAAGGCAAATGAGATAATACTGGGGTGTATTACTTGCTTTAAGTCTTTGTCTTGAGACTTAAAGAAGTGGTCATTTTATTTCTTAAATTGAACATGAATTTTTTTAAAAAACATATTTTGCTAAAATATTTCCATCAACATGCATCATTTACAATAAACTTTCAATATTTAACTCTTTATCCTATTATAACATTTCATGAATATTGGGGATATTTAGTCAGCTCTGTTCTTTCAACCATTAATTATGCTTTTCTTTCACAAAAATAGTTACTCTTAACTGGATGGCTGCTAGGTAGTATTCCTTACCTTTCGCTGATGGCATGGTACATTGTAAGTGTTACCTGTAGAACTAAGTTTTCAGTGTATTTTATGAGACACTGTGATTATGGGTTGGATCTTTGTCTGAGTTAACTTTGGATCCAGTTCAGAAATTATCATAGTATCAGGAACATAGACAATAAATATTTTTTCAATCAATGCATTAATTATGCTGCATGATAGAATTAGGGCATTTAGTTCATCTTCTTAATTAAAAAAAACATGAAATTGAGGACTAAGAAGTCAAAATGACTTGCATAGCTTTATTAACTAATTAATTGAAACAATCCACATATAAAAATAAAATTTTAATGAAGTACACAATTTTAATTGTGTACTTTAATTCTTAATCATAATACACTCAACTATGACTTAAAGAAACTTAAGAAAATAATTTTTGTCTCTTCATTTCTGTTGTGGATGATACAGCTTTTCTTTGATTTCTACTGGTGATTTATAAATATTGTATCAGAGCCCAGCAAACACTTAACATCAACAAGGTGACACAATCTAAATTTTTCTTCAATGTTCCCACTATGATAATGCTTTATAATAAAAAGACCTCTACATTCATAGTAAATGTGAATTATAAGATCTAATTCATATTTATTCATGTGAAATAGACTCCTTTTGCTTATAAAACATTGAGGTACATTGCTCACCTAATATTCTATGTGTTTCCTTACATTTTCCTGCCTCTCATGACTAATATGAGACAAAGGATTGGGAGAAGTAATGTGCATCTCTTCTAAGCTGAGGCAGTTAAAAGCTGGAGTACTTCCTTCCTACTTTGTGCTCTTGCATGCTGACCCTGGAAGTCCATGTGTTGATCTTATACCGTCACAGGCTAGAAGCAACATGACTCCCTGAGTTACCACCTGGAAGAAAAATGTCTCCTCCATCAGACTTTTTGTGAGCAAAACCCCCAAACTTTGGTTATATTAAGCCACTGAGATTTTAAGGTCTTGTCTGCTGAACAACTGATGCTGCTTGACCTCAGTAATACAAATGTTTTGCATGCATGGTAATTTGCTTATTTTAGCTTTCTATATAAGTGTACAGATCTTTAAATTTCCAAATACTTATCCTAACTCACTTCTAGGGGTTCATTTAGTGGTGGGCTCTTGGTTTTGAGCCAGAGCAGTACAACTCAAATGGTATGGTTAGTCCACATGCTAAGTCTAAAGGCAAACTCATTTCATGAGGATGGCTGGCCTGGGGTGAGCAAGCACAAAGCATGAGGGTTATATGAGGCTGTGCATCCCTGGAGATTTTCCATATCACTCAAGAGATAGCAGGTTAAAACTTGGATAGGGTTTTTTGTTTGTTTGTTTGTTTTTATTTTTATGATTGTAGATAGTCACGATAACGATAGAAAAATGATTTTCAAAAATCTTAGTGAATACAGATTTTTAAAGATATCTTTTACAGGGAAATTGGTATATTGCTTCTATCCCAGCTCAAAGGACAAGATACATTAAATCATTACCCTCCTTTGAGGGTAATGAAGTTTGAATAAGACTGAGGAAGCAAACTGGGTTTACAGAATAAGATAGGTTCGGTGTTAGTATACCATTGATGGAATCACCCTGAATAGGATTTAAATTTGGTCCCAAACTGTTGCTAGCTATATGATCTTGATCACATCCCTGAATTTCTTCAAACATCAGTTTTCCTCATTTGGGAAAATGGGAACGAAAACATGTATTTCATTATATCACATTGAGGATCAAGTTTATAAATTATACAGGAAACCTACAGATTCCCCAATGACTGAAAGTCCCCTTTCTCTTTAGTTGTAAATTGATGATGATAGCATTTCCCTACCTAACTCACACAGTTGTTGTGTGGGGAAAAATGAGATGATATACATTGAAACAAATTGTAAGTGGTACATTATGATTCACATGTAAACTATTGAAACATGAATGTTGCAAAAATTTCTATTTTTAAAATTAGGACGGCAAAAAATAAATTTTTTTTGTTTTATTTTGTTTTGTTTTGTTTCGCAAGGTAAATATTGTAAAATAATTTTGGAATACTCTAACAAAATCCAGCTTTTGAACTCTAGACTAGGGATTGGCAAACTAGACCTACAGGCTAAATCCAGCCTTACTCAAAAAGACCCAAACTTAATCCCTAAATTAAAAATAGAGCCTAGTTAGAAGGTTATTAAAGTAATCCAAGAAGGAGAAAATCACCCGTGTTTTGGGCTAGAGTGGTATCTACAAAGGCGGTGCATTTAACATGATTACTCTCATGTAAGAATATATATATATATATATGGAAAGTAATATACAAAAGGGAAAATAGTTATGTTAAACTTGTATTAATGTCTCTGTAATTAAAATTTAAAATCTATGGTTAAAAAATTAATTAAATTCTTTAAAGTGTCATTTAATCACAGGTTAATTTGGGAGGGAATGCAAACTTAACCCACCTAGGCTACCATATAGCACCCTGTGCACGGATAAACATTTAAATGTTATCAGAAGACCTAAACCCTATCTGTTTTTAAAGTTCAAGGAGAGAAAGTCCTTAATCTTTTCCCTCCAAATCCTTACTGCTTTACATATGCCATGTTTGCTAGATTGGAACTTTTGGTAAGTGCTTTAAGGATTTTTTAATCCTCCTTTCTGTGAGATCAATGCAATCTCCTTCCACTGTCTGCTTTATACATTAGGAGATTCTATAAACCGAGCGAGGAATTCAATAACAGTGGTGTCTGATGCGCTGGATAATTTAGAGATGCAGCCACCTGACAGCTGATTCTTCAGTGACTCCACTTCTACTGACAGAAGTAAAAGAAAATGCTGAAGTTGTCAGTCTGGTTCTATTTTTTATGAGCAAATTTTGCACTTTTTTGGAGCTATGGGATGGAGGTGCATTGCAGGGATGAACTTCATGTGCCAATCTGCAAAGCAATCCTTGCTCTGTCTTGTGATGGGAAGAACACTTGTGGAACATTTTTCACCCGAGGATGGCAAAGTGCCTCATTAAAATGGATTTATTAAACCTCAAGGGCCCTCTGTAGAAGAGGGATGGTCAGCTGCTATTACATCGAGATGGGAAACTTATAAAAAACAGTCCAAGGGACTAGATTATAGTACCAAAAATTGGCATACTTTACATGCTTTCTGCCCTGGTTTGATAACTGGGATCAGCTGAGCCATGAGGCATCCTGGCACTTGAAACACCATGGGCATGTGTGGAAGGGAAAATGTTAGATGCAGTGTTTCGCAACCTCAGCACTATTGAAATTATGGGCTGGATAAATTTTTGTTGGGACTGGGAGAAGCTATTCTGAGCATGATAGGACGTTTAGCAGTATCCCTGGCCTTTACCAACTAGATGCCAATAGCATCCCCTCTGGGAGCTACCCAAAAGTCTAGACATTTCCAAATGTCACCTGGGAGACAAAATGACCCTCCTCCCTCAAGAACCACTGTGCTTGATGTAGCTGAAAAGGGAGCCTAAAACACATCCCCGTTCTAAAATTGTCAGTTCATAGGAATATCAGCTTCATATTTAGAATGTCCAGAGATCAGAGGCAAACACAGGCTTGAATTAAGCAAACATTGTAATAAAATGATGAGAGGATTCAGGGCCCAAGAAGGCTAACGTTGGCAAGTAGTACTAAAAACATTGAGGCAGGTGTACGTGGTTTGGTCTGAGTGATTCATCAAGGAAGCTGACAGAAGGCAGGTAAGGTCTTCAAGCCTCACGGAGCAGATTGGGGCACAGGGAGGAATGGCTTACAGGGAATAAAACTGAGACCTTACTTGTGGCATGGAATGAACCAACAGAGTAGGGTGAGAGTTTTCCCTTGTCATTTCCACACTCGGCCAGATGGTAACTTCTGGGGCTGAACACACCAAAAATGTTTAGACCTTTCTCAGGAAGTGGGTGGTACTGAGTCTGCTGGGGAAAAGCATCGATAATTACTGAGAGTGGCAAGGGAGAGCAGGGGTGACCACTGCCAGGAGCTTCACTCCCTTTATTTATACTAATTATTTGTGAGATACTAATTTATCCCCCGACCTTGCATCAAAGCAATTCCTAAGCTACAATTACTAGGATAAATATTAATTTCTACTTATTTAACAACATTTAACATTTTAAAATAGAAACACTTAGATACATTGCTATCATTGTCCTTGTTACCTAGTATCTGAAAGGAACACTTTCTCTCCAGGACTGACAATCCTTCACTCTCTAAGGTTGTTTATGAGTTCTCGTCTTAAATAGCTACTAATATTTTTACAATAATATAAATATGTTTAAACCAGCTTAGACTTTATATAGGATATGGGCATTCTTATAATAGTCTCTCATTTATTAATTCAACCACCCATGCATCCATTTATTCCGTTAATCAAACTCCAAACATTGTTTGAGTAGTTGTTGTTACTTGGCACACATCCAAATATGGGACATGAAGATGAAAATAAATAGGGTCTCTGATTTCAAGTAAAAAATAGACTCTTCGGTATATGATATTTAAACAATTAATGTGACCACAGAATAATATATCACTTGTGTATGTATATATGTATATGCTTGACAAGGACATGATGTTTCAGTTAAAACTAGAAGAATTGCTGTTGATTCACCAGGCGAAAATATGGATTTTAGGACATAGCATTCAGAGTCAGTAGGAAATACAGAGTTGTGAAAGAATGTCATATTCAGAGAGCAGCAACACAATTGATGTGAGTAGTGGGAACTAAGCCTAGAAATGTGTGAATGGGTGAATTTGTGAATATCCTTGTCTGGCATGCTCAGAAAGGTAAGCTTTGACTTTTGAGCAAAGGACTTTTAAGCAATGGAATGACTTGAACAGGTTCACATTATAGAAAGACCACTCTGATGGTACTTTGGAAGATTTATTAGAATTGAGAGATTAGTGGCAGACAGACCAAGAGAGACCAATTAGGAGGCTATTGCAATAGTCTATGTGACAAATGATGATGGCCTGAACTGAAGTAGGGACAATGGGATGGAAAGAAGAGAATTGATCTGAGATCTGTTTAGGTGGTAGGAGTAAATGGATTTAAAAGCATTTGGAATGATAAAATATAAGAATTCAAGAGAATAGTGCCTAGGTAGCAGTAAACAGAATTCCAAGCTCTACTGGTATTGGTTATTTGAAGCCAGAAATTTTATTTTTGCATCATAGTTTAATAGCATAGTTACAGAAGTTGATTTTATTTGGCTGGGTTTTGCATTAGGAATTTTTTAAATAATTTTTTTTATTCTTTAAAAGATACTTAGGTTACATAAATGATACCCCCAATGTATGGGGATTCCCATATGCCTCACTCCCCACACCCTCCCATATAAACAACATCTTTCATTTGTGTAGCACATTCATTGCAACTGATAAACGCATCCTGGGGCATTGCCTCTGAGCATGGACCATAGTTCACAATGTGGTTTACACTCTTTCCCACACAATTCTGCATGTTATGGGAAGACATAAAATGGCCTATATCTGTCATTGCAATGTCATTCAGGAAGATTCCCAAGTCCCAAAAAAGCCCCTGAATTACACCTGTTTTTCCCTCCCCCTGACCCCAGAGCCTCCATTGGCCACTGCCTCCATATCAATGTTGTAATTTCTTCCATTGCTAGAATCACAATAAGTCTATAGTAGAATACTAGTAAGTCCACTCTAGTCCATAGTTCATTCCCCAATCCTGAGAATTCTGGGAATGGTGATGTCCACTCCACCTCCAATTTGATCCCATACAGCTGATGGATGGAACTCCCTTGCTGGCAGTTGTAAGCTCTCTCATTTCCTTGGTATGGTGGTTGTCAATCCTCACCTCCTTGTTAGTTGCCCTGGGTGCATCCAATGATGCACCACCAACTCTTAGAACACATCTGTGGGCAACCAGACATAGGACTTCTCTCTTTCTGCCCTCCTTTCAGTCTCAGCTGCTCAGATGCTCTGCTTTCTTCCTGAGTTCAGCTGGAGACTATCAGGCATATGGCTCGTCACATCAGCCTTGAGCTGCTCTGTGGGCCCAGCCTCTTGGGAGCTTTGTGCTTAAATTTTGGCTCCTAGCCATCCTTCAGTCCTCTTCCACATGACAAGTTAAAAAATGGTGGTTTCCTTTCTCTGTGTGGCTCTCTCTGTGTCTCTGTTTATATAAAGCTCCAGTAAGAAAACAGAGACCCAATTTGAGTAATGCCTCACTGATGTTGTCCAATCAGAAGGGTTCCACCTCCACAGGAGTGAATTAGTTCAAGAACATAATCCTTTTCCTTTTTGGGATTCATAAATTAACTTCAAACTGTCACATCCCCCATTTGTTTTGAAGTACAGAATAATAGATTAATCCTGCTCATTAAATAGTGTCACATTATTAACCAAAACTGCTTTTTTTTGAAGTCTATTATAATTATATCTCAACATACCATAGATAAATGGTTTAACTATAGGGGATTTGTACTAAATCAGATTACTGGGAAGGGATAAAATTTCTAGCCTTTTAATTATAACCCTTCTATTATTATTATTAGAAAGTGAGTGCCAAGGATTTGAAAGGCAGTTTTATTGTTCCCTTTAAAAGAACCAGAAAAGAAAAATGCCAAAACCAATAACAAAAGTTCATAGTGGCCTTAAGCAGTTTCCTAGGAAGAAGAGTGAGCCATCAGTGTGTGTGAGACGCAAACTATGCCTACGGATCAGCTAATTACTTCCTCCTGTTCTATGGCAAAAACACATGACTTAACAGTTATTTTTCATCATCAACACCTATTAGTCCTTTCTGTCAGTCAGCTCCTGCCAGAAGAACTACTACTACTACTACTAATGTGAAATAGGATATCACAAATTCATTTGACAGATGGCACTTATAATAGGGTCAAAGTCTTATCTTTTATAGTCAGAGAACAAATTAATAGCATCTCTCTTTAGGCTAAGAGGATATTCTTGATCTCCAAGCATGAATGTGTCTGATGTATGTCTTACAGGTTTATTTTGCCCTATAGATTTGTCCGCTATTGTTTTTTTTTTTACTTAATATTATTTAACATAATTTCTAAATTTGCCATAGTAGGACAATTTATCTTTTTCTAAAAAGATTTATTTTATTTATTTATTTCTCTCTCCCTTGCATTTGCACTTGCCATGTCTTTTTTTCTTCCTTGTTTCTTTAGAATGCACCGAGAGCTTAATCCAGGATCTCCAATGTGGGAGGGAGGTGCTTAATTGCTTGAGCCACCTCTGCTCCCTGCTTTGTTGTGTCTCTTGTTATGTTTTTTTTCCTGTGTCTCCTGGTGTGTCATCTTGTTGCATCAGCTTGCTGTGCCTGCCCATCATACCAACTCTCTGTCTTCTTTGGGAGGCACCGGGAACCAAACCAGGGACTTCCCATGTGGTAGGTGGGAGCTCAGTCACTTGAGCCACATCTGCTCCCTATATTTATTCTTGAAAGTATTTTTTTTTTGACATTTTATTTAGATTCTTTTTTGTCACTAATGGCCGGGTTGAATAAAAAAGGAGCAAACTGATGAATTAGCCAGCATAAAAGTAGGTCTAGAGACCTACTTCTTATTTTATTACAAAAGGCAATAGGAATAGAAATCAACACTTTGAGTAGGTAAATATATGAAATAAAATTTCAGTTTCAAATCTGCATAACCATTATGGGACTCTTCTAAACATAAATGGAGCACTGCCAGGAATTCAGCCAAGTTAATAGTGCTTAAACAGGGATTATCCCAGGCAAAGCAAATGCGATGCTTTGCCGAATCTGTTCTGTTTTATGATTATTTATGAAGTTGCTTTATATTTTTTGGTGGATTGAAAGCTACTTGAAGATGATGATATTTCTCTCTATACCCTATGTTATTTCCCATAGTGATTTGTATGTAGTAGATGCTCAATAAATCTTTTCCCAATAAATGATAAATATTTGAAGCAGGCACTGGCATCCTCAAGCACAATGTGACCAATATGGCACATGGCCAACTTTCAGTTTCATGGGGAGAGCTGCTTCTGACATCCAGAATATGCCTTTGTGTCATAATCCCTTCAGAACTCTGCCCTCCAGAGTTTAATCAATTATTTATTTTTAATACATTTAAAAATAATAATTCTGTCTTTTGTTATATGTGATTAGATATATATTCCATTTGGCTTCCTGTTCTAAAGAGTATGAAGTAATGTACCAAATTCTACCAGTTTATATGCAATTATATCCCTGGTAATCTCTATGAAATATTTTCACTCTCTTCTTTCAGTGATAACTGATTCAATTTTCACAGCAACTAAAAGTGAAGAAATACTTATTTTTCAATTATTTAAGGCAATTTTACTGAATTCTATAATTTTAGAAGGAAACCATTCATATATCAGGTCAATTGATATATTTTAGATTAGCAATCTAAGATCCTAAAAATTAAAATTAGTTTTCCTAGGCCAAATAGTGGTAGTACAGAGACATGTCAATAATAAGTCACATTACCCTTCAATTGGTTGTGCTTAGTCAAGGATAAACAGAGAAAACAGGTAATCTTTGCTATTTTATATAATTTCTATTTGGTGGCTTTCATATTTCCTCCTTCAAGGTCAATGAACATATTCATAAAGCATAGGTCATATTTGAAAGGACTATGGTCTGTATAGGGAGGCAGGGCTTTGCCATATTATGATCTTGACAAACATTTTAGCTTCTGTTTCACCCTACTCCTCATCCACCAGAATCTCAGAGGGTCATATTACTAGATTCTCCTTTTTCTGCCTTAGATATTTCAGATCAAAGTCTGAGCTTTGTTAAACTAGCATTATCTGGACACTACTAGGAACAAGCCTTTGTGTGTGTGATACAACCCAGGAGATCATTTGGCATGTATTAGGGCAAACAACTGAGTTGAAAGGAAAGGCTTATAGTGACATGAAAGTACCACAGTGTCAGAATTTGTGAATTTCTTTTTTTTTTTATTTTTACAACTTTACAGACAGAAATGAGGAAAAACAGTACCTTAACAATCCACAAAATATCCACTGGCATGGAGGAAAATTCAGTTATTGATCGAAATTAGAAGACAGAATAGGAAACCTAGCTATAGATTCACCTAAGAGTGTTTGATTCGCTCACCATTAAGAACTCAGAGTTCCAAGCTCAGTCATTAAAGCAGCCCTTTCACAGAATGAATACTGGTAGGAAAGCAGCATATTGGCATGTGGGAGATTTGGCATTTTCAGCATCCACATGAAAAGAAGGGTGGTAAAATTGGGGAAAAAAGCAGTTTAGAGATGTGAAAACATTTCAAAGAATTCTTGTATGTTTGTTTCATGAAAAAAAGACCTACTCATCACATGAGCAAAACACTTTTAATTAGGGTTCCATAAATCTTCAATATTTAGCATGAGCCATTTCAAACTACATTTTGTTATAAATAAGTGGAATCTTCTCAGGCTTTGAATCTTCTCAACTGATTCCAGCATGGTATAGATTACCCTTTAGATATTACAGCTACCATTTAAGGAAGAGTAAAGATTTCACTGCATTTTTAATCCATACTAATTTTGCTTTTTCAGATATTCCATAAAAGCTATGGCTGTCACAGAGCCTGGTGGTTTGATTAACTAGTCTGACAAAGTGCATGAAAAACCAGGAGGTAATTTGCATCATATTTGAGGCTACTGGACTCCACTTGGTGAACGAGATGTTCAAAAAGGATTTCTCAGCCTTTGACATTTCAGGAAGCTGTAGAACAGCTGAAGGTTGGTGTGTCATTAACAGATGAGACTTGTTCAAGTTACCCCGTCTTTCTCGTCTTCCCGGCTTAATTGGCATGTCAGTCTATGGATCCATCCTGCGATAAAAGGCCAAATGTCTACTGATTCTCTAAACCTGACTGGTGAGTTTCTCAGGTCTCTGGTGCTGCTTATAGACAACGAGACCACTCAGTGAACCTTGCTATTGAAGTTGACAAAGAAGCAGACTGAGTGCTGGGAAGAATCTTTCCACATGCATTATTCTACTTGTCAGACGCACCTATCAAAAGAGAAGTAGGGAAGTTGTGGGGCCACTGACTTATGTAATGCTTCTTTTTTAAAAGAATAGAGTGATGTAACAATAAAATCCAAACTTTCTTGGATAACGAGAGAGAGCTTAAGAAACAGGAAAAAAGTTTGAAAAGCAAAATATAGGTCTACAGAAAAATATACTGCCACCTTGGAAATTGGAATTTTGGGGGGTTTGTTTCTGTCTTTGGCCTTGATACACAGTATGCTGCACTCTCAGCCAACACACCCTTCCTGATGCTGCCTCATGTGTGACTTCTGCAACATCTGCTGTTGTCACTGCTGTGTCCTGGCAAACTATGTGTAAGTGGTAGGGCTGATTGCTGAAAAGAAGCAAAGGAAGAGTATCAGCAGTATGTTCAATAGAAGTTTAATTATGGCGGCCTGCACATTTCAGGAAATAAACCAGGAGGTAAGGCTGGGTGGGAATTGCTGGAAACCTTTTGACATTATCTAAGGCATCAGAGATATCTGCATCCTGGGAAGTCTGACCAACTATAGAAAAGGCAGTTGGAGTCTGTCATGAGTTCAGGTGATTGAAGGAAAGGAAGACCAATTGCGAGTGAAAGAAGCTAGGATCTCATCACCATGGGTGCAACACCTTACTGCCTCTTTGTACCCTAAATCAGTCGTCCCTCCCATTTCCAGGAACTTATCTTCCTTAATAGTGAAGTGTGTGAGTTTAGTTGTATTAATAGTACTTTCATGTTCCTTTAGAGAAATGGTCATCTACTGTTTATCCAAGAGTGCTCTACTGTTCCCTTTACATTCCTTATTTTTCAGAGAGCTGAGACGGTGTTTGTTACCTAAACATGTTTTCTATGCTTCTCTTGTGCTATTCTATCAGCTAATATGCCCTTTCCCGCATTTTATTCCTTCAGACTCTGGCTACAAGGCTGCCTCTTTCTGAACCCTTTTCAGGTATTTTCCTTCAAAAGTAATC
The DNA here is from genome assembly GCF_030445035.2 of Dasypus novemcinctus. NCBI lineage: Eukaryota > Metazoa > Chordata > Mammalia > Cingulata > Dasypodidae > Dasypus > Dasypus novemcinctus. The sequence goes on along the minus strand of NC_080673.1, from coordinate 149,679,796 downwards.
TTGTCCTTTTGTGAATTCCTCTAGCATTTTTTTTCCCTCTGTGATGGGATTCAGATTTTATGTTTTATGATGATTGTGTGTATCTTGTTTCCCTGCACTAGAAAAAGCCCCTCAAGTGTCCCTTAACGTGAGCCCCTATTTTATTAACCTAGTTGAAGATCCATCCTGCCAATAGAAAATATTATAAGAGAAGAGTGAAGAATGGGGGTCATACAGGATTTTATTTTTGTTTAATATTCTAATACAACATTTAAAAATAATGTATTGACACTCCAAAATTACTTTTTGTTTTTAAAATGATGAAATAAGAAATAGTTTAAAGGGAGGAAAACATGTAGTTAAGAAAGTCTGGGTTCCTAGCATAAAATATGGCATGTAGTTGGCATTCATTGAAACTTTAGTTATTCTTTATTACATTCATTAATGAATCAACTGGAGAAACATAAATTTTAAAACATTTGTTCACAAGTATCTCAGAAAGGATAATATGCAGTATAACAGGCTAGGAATATAATAATCTATTTCAATCCCTTAGAAAATCCATGAAAGATAGAATTATATCCTCAGTTTGCATCTGTTGTAACCAAAACTCATAAACAGTGAATGATTTGCTCATGGGCATGCAGCCAGTAAGTATGACCAACCACTCTTGAGTCTGCCTTAAAAATACCAGTCTGCAAAACTAACAAGAATTCTCAGAAAGCTAGAAAGATCATGCAGCTACTAAGGGAAAGATATCTTTCTGCTTCATTTATCTATTTAGTTATTCATTTGAGAAATATTTTTTGCCCATTTATATATCAGGCACTGTTCTAGATGCATGTACACAGCAGTAAACAAATATATTTAGTCAAATGACAGCTGCTGAGCCTCTATCTATCACATCTGCAATCTAGGCAATGACACATCTGAACTAGCTCTTCAGTTCTCCCCGTTAAAGGTTTGCTAGAAACAATACCCCAAATTTATCCTTAAAACTCAGGGATCATCATATCAATGATGTTCTTCTATTGCTAGAATAATGTCTGTAATAGAATAATAGTAAGTCTACTTTAGTCCTTTGTTCATTCCCCAGTCTTGAGGATTTGGGAATGGTGATGCCCACTGTTTCTAACTGAGAGAGGGCTTAGATCCCAGGGTGCAGATGGATGGAATTATCTTACTTGCACTTGTAAGCACTCTGTTCGTTGGTGTGATTGCTATCTGCCATCATTTCCTTGTTAGTAGTCCTAGATGAGTCCAATGAACTGGTGAGTAAATGTTGCAACTCTGTTGATTTTCAAAATACATGCCACTATACATTTTGTCATAACCTATAAAATTAACTGGGGCAAAGTGTAAACTATAATGTAAACTATAGTCCACAGTTAGTAGCTATGCTTCGACATGTATTCAACAATTGTAACAAATACACCACACTAATGAAGGATATTGTTAATGTGGGAAAGTGTGGGAAGGGACAGGGTAGAGGATATGAGAATCCCCTGTATTTTTATGTAACATTTATATAATCTAAAGCTTCTTTAAAAAAAACACAAAAACTAAAAAATAATGCATCCAATGCGGTCGGTGCTTCTAATATGCAGATATGTGAAATAAATGAGTACAGTTTTAAATGAAAAAATAAATAAAAACAAAACTCAATGCCCAAAACTTAGTCATGTGAACTTTCTCATCTACAAGACAGGCTGGAGTATGCATTAAATAGTTTTCAGTTATGCATTTTAATAATGCAAAACATTTAGGGTTATATTTGCTGAGATGAAAGATAGAATGGCTACTTGGTAGGAAACAAGCATCTCTGAAATGTCCCTGTAAAACTATTATTCACCTAGTGGCCAGAGTTATCTGTTATTATTGTCTGGCTCCAAACCAATTTATTAATAGACTAGCACCAAAAAAGAGTACCACACCCATAGCTGGTATGCCTATCTATCCTTTTCTATTTACTTCTCTGCAATCAAGCTCATCATAACTTGATAGAAGACAATAGTATGGATATTCTATTTTGTTCATAATCTTTCCAGTTAAATAAGTCAAGCATATTTCAGCATAATCAAGGGCAAATTCAGATGGCAGGATAGGCACACAAGAGTTAGTAAGAAGAAGAAAAATAAAAAAGAAGAAAGAAAAATGATAATATAAAAATGAATGTTACATTTAAATAATAACTAAAGGATAGGAAAAATTAATTTTCAGTTGTTCAGATCAGTAAGAAGAATTATAGAAGTAATTTGTAATCAGTGTAGTTAACTAATTTACCTATTCTTTTCAAAGCAGGTAAGTGAAGTATTATCTATTTTCTGAATTACCATTTTAGCAAAATTTTTGGCTTGGAAAATGGCAATAATAAAAAAGTTATCTTCAAAAGTGAATGTTACAATAGCAGTTTAGGGAAAGGAAATCTGAAGGTATTCTTTTGGATGTTTGAATTAATATCTCTCAGCAGCTGTTTTACTTTGTTTTGAGGAAACAGCTGGAAACTCACGGGTTTAAAATAAAAGATTTAGGATAAAAAATAGAACCAAATAGACAAGACGTGTTGATCATTAACAGCCTGCTATAGTTTATATTGTGTATTTAAAAATGGATTTAATTAAACTGGTGGAGCAGTGTTCCTCAGGCCTTGCTAATTAGCTAATAAAGCCTCTATCACTTCTAATTTTCTTGAACAGAGACAATTACTACAGAAATGAAACAGTTGCTGCTGAAGGGAAATTCAGTATTTCTTAAAAATAGCAACAATTGGACAATGAATACAAATTTGTATAAGTGACTCATGGAATAACTGATTTAAATTTAAATTTGGTCAACGAATATAAGGAGCACTGATAGAAAGAAACAGTGAATTAACTAATAATAGGAGTTATAATATATATGTGTGTACATATTTATGAAGTATACTCACATAACTATTTTCATACCAAAACTTTTATAATCGATTGTTTGCTTGATTGTTTATCTCTTTACCTAAAAAAGTGACTTCGAGTGGTTTCTAAACATATTTTGAAAGTATATAAATTAGAAGTAATTTTTTAAAAAATTAGAAAAAGAAATAGGACTAAATGTCACTATTCCAATATTGTCTTGAAGACATTGCATCCACAGATATGTCCCTTTTTTAGCCAATGTCTTCAGAGATGATGGACAATTGATAAAGTGACTCTACTATTCATCAGAAATAAACAAATTAGTAGATTTTTCATTGACTTGGTAAGTTTATTCACAGCCTCATGTTTTGTGTGGCAGTTTGAAATTATTTTATGAATCCCAAAATGACAAATATATTTTAATAAAGTAATCCATTTCTGTGGGTGTGAGACCCATTTGACTGCATTACGTCAGTAAGGTGTTATTCCTATTGAGTCTCGTCCCTGTTGCTAGGTCTGTTATGAAGAGAGACACAGAGAATTAGACAGACACGGGGAAAGGGAGTCAGCATATTTGATTCTGCCACATGAGAAAGAGGATTGGTTAGGCACAAAGTCCCCAAGGGGCTGGGCCCTCATTGCAGCTCAAGAGGAAACCAGCCCTACTATATACCTGATGACTTACAGCTGAACTTGGGGAGTCAATGAAACAGCCCAGACTGATGGAGGAGGCTGGGAGAGATATAAGCCCTGTATGCCTGGCTACCCAAAGCTGAGTTCCAAGAGAAGGTACATTTTGGAGGGGAAGCCAGAAACCTCAGCAGAGACTGGCGGCCATCTTGCCTCACCATGTGGCAAAAACACCAGGATCAACAGTAACTGACTTTGGTGAGAAAGCACCTCTTATGGTGCCTTGAGTTGGACGTTTCATGGCCTTGGAACAGTGAAATTTTATCCCAAATAAATACCCTTTATAAAAGTTAACACATTTCTGTTTTTGCATTGGTAGTCCTTTGGCAAACTAAAACAAGTGGACTCTACTATTCACTAGTAATAAATAAATTAGTAGATTTTTATTTGACTTGGTAAGTTTATTCACAGCCTAATGTTTGGTTTACTGTGCTTTGTCAGGATTCTTATTAAATAGAGAAGTAAATAACCTGATAATTAACAAGCAGAAACACACCTTGATTAATAGCTGCCATGGACAAGAGTCATCAGCTAAAATATTAACCTTTTAGTTTTAAACTACAAATTCAGGTACAATCTACCAATTTTCTCATCGTTTTTGGATATTAACAGTTGTACAAAATGGGATCACAATGAATGAAACTTGAATTAAACACACTTGATCCAAGGCACTTGCCTTCAAGGTTATGCATTCTTTTATATTGAAAAGCACACAATCAAAAGAGATAGAGTCAAAATACGTCTAGATATTATTAAAGTTAATGGAGTTTTGAAAAGTTAAATAACTTTTTTATTATGATTTGTAACTCCTTCCTGATTGTATGCTCTTGTATTTGTTTATTTTACCAGAACCTACAAAAATCATACAAAGGAATAAAGAATATGTGACATGTCAGTGTGGCTGGGTTAATCTCAATTTATATTGATCAAAAGTATAGGTTACCATATTAAGATTAAAATACACAAGAGCACAAACATTGTTCATGGTCTGGGAAAAGTGAGTGAGTGAATTAATTTTTACTGCAATGTATTAATAAAAGAACAATGGGGTTGTGAAAATATCGTGGTGTCAGTTTTCAGAGTGATTACAGAGGATTCTCACAAAGGTAGTTCTGATTTACCCTGCCAGTATGCTGTCATTTCCACCCTCTCAAAGAACAATTCCTAAAATACTAGTTCTTCCAACAAGCCCACAGGCTCCTCTAATTTCTATCAGTAACCTCTGTATTAACCTTCTTCATGTGCCAGCTTAGGTGTGATATCCTAACACTTCAAAAAGTCTTCTACCAACCCTCACCTCTTTTGCTTCACTCTCCTACTACTGTGTTGACAACTTGATTTGAAACAACTGCTTACCTGCTCCATATCTGTACAATCCTAGCCAAATTCCTGCAAGTATGCCTAACATTTCTATTGTATTGCTCTAGTTAGGTTTCTCCAACATTCCAGAGCAACTGCTATTTAGGAATTGCCATAGTCCATATGGCAATTTCTTCATATACATTTTTGTCTTTATTTTTTTTTAATATTACATTTGAAAAATATGAGATCCCCATATACTCCCCACCCCCCTCAACCTACTCCTCCCCCCATAACAACAATCTCCTCCATCATCATGAGACATTCATTGCATTTGGTTAATACATCTCTGAGCACCGCTGCACCTCAAGGTCAATGGTCCACACCATAGCCCACACTCTCCCACAGTCGACCCAGTGGGTCATGGGAGGACATACAATGCCCGGTAACTGTCCCTGCAGCACCTCCCAGGACAACTCCAAGTCCTGAAAATGGCCCCATATCTCATCTCTTCCTCCCACTCCCTACCCCCAGCAGTTACCATGGCCACTTTCTCCACACCAATGCCACAATTTCTTCGATTACTAATCACAATAGTTCATGAATAGAATATCAGTAAGTCCACTCTAATCCATACTCTATTCCTCTATCCTGTGGACCTTGGAATAGTTGTGTCCACTCCACATCTATATCAAGAGGGGGCTTAGATTCCATATGGATGCTGGATGCAATTCTCCTGCTTTCAGTTGTAGGCACTCTTGGCTCCCTGGTGTGGTGGTTGACCTTCACCGCCATGTTAGCTGAGTGGGGTAAGTCCAATAAACCAGAGTATAGGAGTTGCAAGTCTGTTGAGGCTCAGGGCCTGGCTATCAGATGGTCAGTCCAGAGATTCAGATCCCCTGGGTATACATTAAACCCCAGCACCAACTACAGTTCCAGTAAAAGTAACAGGAGAGTCTTGTGAACAAAGATCACATCTGAGTCAGCTCCATCACACAGAAACACAAACTCCAAAGTAGGGCGAACTGACATGGCACTGAACTCCATCTTCCATGACCATAGAACCTGTGGTTTTCTGTAGCCCTCAGAAGAACCAACACCTGGGGTTGTATCTACTTATCTGTCTCTGGGACTCTGCTCAGATGTGCATAAGGGTAACCCTTCTGATAACCTCCTGGCTCTTTTTGGAGACTCATAGCCATATAAACTCATTTGTCCTTTCCATTTCCCCCTTTTATTCAGGTCAAAAAGCATTTTTAACTCCTGGTATTATATATACTTTTGACTTTCAGTGGCTAATCTTACCTAATTGAGAAAAAAAGAATTAAGAAAAAATCTGCTTCAAGTTTTTGACACCAGGCTTGATTACGTGTATATTATCTATCAATTCCTCTTGCATTTTTACATCTGAGACCAATCCATTCTGTTATAAAGCCCAAATTTTTCTGCCTTAGCTCTTGATTCCCACTCACACCCCAGCTTTTGTTTTTTAATTGGCATTTATAAAAGCTCAACTCCCTTTTAAAAAAGACCATAAAACATTATGAGAAACCCTACAAACCTCCCTCAGTCATATTCCTTCTTTTCTTTATCTCACGGTCTTCTGATGAGAGTCAAACATTTGGATAAAATTGCCCATTTCGGTGCCTCACCTTTCTCACTTTTTATTCATCCCTCAACTCATTATGATTCCACTTCTGCCTTTAATACTTCACTGAGCATAGCTTTCACTACAATCACCCACACTTTCCACATGACCAGGCACAATGGTCACTCTTCGACCCTCATCTTTCTTGATCTCTCAATAGCATTCAACACTGTCAGCCATTATCTCTTCCCCCAAGTTTTTCTCCCTGTAAACAGTATGAAACTTTAATCTCCAGGATTTCATCCTACATCTCTGGCTGCTTTTCAGGATTTCCATTGTAGTTCCTCTTATAGCCTACACTCCTAAAATATTGTTGTTCCTCAGAGACCTGCCTTAAGTCTTCTCTTTTCACTTTAATCTTTTTCAGTAGCATCAATTAGTATGTGTGTTCTGATGATGGGCAAATTTCTTTCTCAAAATAGGCCTCTATCCTGAGCCCCAGATTTCTAAGCTAAATTGCTGTCTAGCTGTTGTCAATGCAACATCTTCATTCAGATGTATCCAGGGAAAATTAAGCTCAATATTTCTCAAATTAACTCATCATCTTCTCTCCTAAGGATACACTCCACATTGTTTACTACTGAAATGCCAGTATCAGAAACATGAATCATTCTTGATTCTTTACCTTCCCACTCCTTCTTAGTCTAAACAAATCAAGTCCTTTTAAATTCTGCCTTCTAAATATATGCTGAATCCATCCACTCCTCTCTGACCCAATTGCCAGCCACTATTCATGTTGTTCCCACCATAATCTGATAGATTATTAAATATCCAGACTTTTCCCTGCTCCTCTTAACTTTCCTTATTTTACAACTAGTCATTCTTTTAAAATTCCAATTTGATTATATCACTCCACTCTTTAAAATTCAAAATCCGACTATATTGCCCCATGTTTAAATTCTTCAAGACCCCCTGAAGGTCCCCAAAAATAGATTCTTAACATGGTTGATGGGTCATTTTATAACATGGTTCCATTTTCTTTGTCATAGTTTATCATTTGCTCCCTAGTAATTTAGGCTCCAACTTTGTATTAGCCAGAGTTCCTCAGGGAACCAAAACCAACAGGAAATTTATTATAGGAATTGGTTCATACAATTGTGGCAATGGGCAAATACAAATTCCACAGGGCAGGCTTCAAGCTGGGAAGCCCCATGAAGTTTTTCAATTAATTCCTCATGAGACACTGGCTGGCAGAAGTAGAGTTAGAAATTCTTCCTTCTGACTACTGAAATCATCAGTTCTCCCTTTGAGGCCTTCAACTGATTGAAGTCGAATTGACTTCTCTCATTGCTGAAGGCAATCTCTATTCGATGGCAGATAGAATCAGTCAAAGATGCAATCAACTTAGTGATGGTTTAAATCCTCAAAATTTCCTCACTGTAAGAATCAGGCCAATGCTTGCTTGACCCAAGAGCTGGACACCATAACCTAATCAAGTTAACACCTGAACTTAACCATCACATTCATTTTTAAATCAGTTCCTCAAATATATGATGATTTTTGTTTTCTTTTTCTCTGCCTGGTATACTCTTTAACTTCTCTGTGCCTGGAAAATGCCTGCTTATCCTTCATGTTCAAAGACTAGCCTCAACTTTATGCTCACATAACTCCTTTGATTTTCTATCTAGAACATATATCTAATCTATTTTTATTCTTATGTTTGGATTCCCCTTTGGAATGTAGGTTTCATAAAGGTAGGAACTGTGAAAACATGATAATCATTATATTCTTAGTTCCTGGATTATAGATGTTTAACAAGAATTTATTGAATAAATGTAGGTAGACCCAAGATCTGAGTAAAGGAAGTTAGTATAGGTAACAAGTAAAATCAGAAACATTTACTGTAAGCTATTTAAAATTGATTTTGTGAATAAATTGTTCTTTTTATGTATCAATTACCTCAACTTATGTTGATTAATCAGTTTTGATTAGTGTTGAAGATATCCTTTTCATTCCTTTATTATTTTGTGAAAAATATTTAATTGTATGTTTATAATGATCTGTGTTAGTTTTGATCGTGAGAAACATAACCCAACAGGTTGAAAATAATTTTGATATTTATATGATTGGAAATTCCTGGGAAAGAACTAAATTCAGGTAATTGTAAATTAATAAATTCCTATTGTAAAAGTCAACCCATTTCTAGTATATTGCCTTAGAAGCCTTTTGCAAACTAAAACAGAGTCACACAAGCAATAATACTCTGAATTAAGTGGACAGGCATAGGATCCTTTAAGAATCTAGCTTATGGTATCTTTTCTAAGGGCCAAGATTGCTTTGCTTGTTTGATTTTGCTAACCTGTTTTTGCTAGGATAAGGAATGCTTCTAAAATACCCAAATCTATACATCCTGAAAACTGCTAATTCACAAAATGAAAATTCATTTCTAATATCCATTATATTCATTAACCAACTGTATCAGTCAGCCAAATGGGTGCTGATGCAAAATACCAAAAATTGGTTGGTTTTTATAAAGGCTAATTATTTGGGGTAGCAGCTTACAGATATCAGGCCATAAAGCATAAGTTGTTTCCCTCACCAAAGTCTATTTTCACCTATTGGAGCAAGATGGCTGCCACCATCTGTGAGGCTTCCTGGGTTCCACCCTTCCAGGGTCTTGTTTCTCTCTGAGTTTAGGGTTCCTTTCTTCCCAGGGTTTGCTTCTTCCTGGGCTCAGGGTTACTCTCTTTCTGGGGCTTGCTTTTCTTTCCTCTGTGAGCTTACTTCCCAGGGCTCCAGCTTAAGGCTTCAGCATCAAACTCCAACACCAAAAACCCTTCTACTCTGTCCTTTGCCATGCCTTTCATTAGTGAGTCCCCACCCACCAAGGCAGGGACCCAGCTCAACACCCTATTGACGTGGCTCAATCAAATCCCTAGCCATAATTTAATCATGCCCAGGTACAGAACAGTTTATGAACATAATCCATGTCTATTTTTGGAATTCATAACTATATCAAACTGCTATACCAACCAATAAGTTTAACTGTAAACATAGTTTTGAAATGTAATTATGCTAACTAACAAAACTCCTGGTTTTGATGGTGTTGACTGTAGATAAAGACAGCCAAAATACTGTTAGCAATTGTTTGGGAGTGTGGTCTTTTGAATAAAATCTAGCTAACAATTCTTGGAATCTACATTCCAAAGTAGGACAGTTGATCACCATTAGGGGGTAGATTAAAACTAACACATAAATTTCTATTTCACTGTCTATGCCAATATATTTTAATGTAAACTACAGACCAGGTAACAGTTCACTCTTAAATAGTATAGGATGCTTTTCTAAAAATAAGCATGTCTCCTTTCATAGGCAAAATACCATGATCATATTTAATAGAATGGATCAAAATTTCTTAATATCATTTAATGTTTCATCCATATTAAAATTTACCTAATTGCCCTCAACATATTCTTTGTTCCCTGTCTGCCTGAATTAAGATCCATATATTACATATTTTGCTTTGGCCCCTTAGTTTTCTAATCTTTAACAGTAACTTTTTGTGAAGAAATACTTAGAAGTTGAAGCCTGTTCCAGCTGTGCTAAAGAATGTCTTTGTAGAGTAGATTATTTTTCCTTTTCTTATAATTCCTCTAAACTGGAAGTTACATCTAAAGTATTAATTCGATTTGAACATGTTTAACAAAAAAGATTGTATTTGACACTGTGCTTTATAAAGGCTTTTCCTTTTTGTACCATTCTGCATCCATGTTTTTTTGTAGTTTCAATTCAATAATTTCTTTTTGATGCCCAATATGTCACAACTTTGTCCCACTGGAGCTCCGTCAATTTAGCTCCTTGGCTGGTTTGTCCTCAAGATATGTTCTTGCTTCCTGGCTGAGTAAGATATTCTAGTGTCAACTTGAATCATCCCTGCTCTACTGGTTCTTTGGAAATGCTATTAGAGACAAAAGTCTGGGCAATAAAGTTTACATATAATGTTTGCTGCTGAAATGGCATTTGTTACTAAGCTATTTCATAAACAGAGCTAGAAAAGAATAGATGTATTTCTAAAAATCATTATTTTACTGCATTCTCTCTTAAATGTCTTTTTAAATTTCATTTTCTCTTATTTTTAAAAGATACTTAGATTATACAAATGTCACATAACAAATATAGGGGATTCCCATATGCATCACTCCCCACATCTCCCACATTTTCCCACCTTCATTAGTGAGGTACATTCAGTGTAATTGAGGAACACATTTTGGAGCATTGACACTTAGCATGGATTAAATTTTACATTGTAGTATATACCCTCTCCCACCCAGTTCTGTAGGTTATGGCAAGATTTACAATGACCTGTATTTGTTGTTGCAATGTCACTCAGGACAATTCCCTAGTCCCCAAAATGCCACCTTATTATGCCTATTTTTCCCTCTCCCTCCCCACAGACTTTCCAGTGGCCACTGTCTCCACATCAATGATATGTATGATTTCTTCCATTGCTAGAATCATAATAAGTAGATAGTAGAATACCAGTAAGTCTACTTTAGACCATAGTTTATTCCCCAATCCTAAGGATTCTGGGATAGTGATGTACACTCCATTGCTAATTGAGAGGAGGCTGAGATCCCATAGGTCCGATGGATGGGACTCTCTTGCTTGCATTTGTAGATTCTCTAGATTCCTTGATATGGTAATTGTCCATCATCACCCCCACGGCTCATTCTCCAATGAACTGAAGAGTAGGTATGGCAACCCCATTGAGATTCAGAAAGGGCCCAGCTTGTTCATGGACAGGTCAAAGATTTAAGATTCTTGGACATAAACCTGCCAACTCTAGTAGTAATTATAGGTTCAAATAGAAGGACAGAAGAGCCATGTGTAACAGGGAAACCACAACTGAGTCCAACCCTATCACTCTGGGGAGCATAAATTCCAAAGTAAGGTTCATTGGCAGGGTACCAAACTCCTGAGCTACCTGCCCTGACTGTAGTGTCTGGATATCTCCCATCCCTCAGAGGCTTTGCTATTTGGGTTGTATCTACTTTGGCAGTCAAAGAGATCCAGCTGAGACCATGCATAAGCATAACCCCTGGAATGACCTACCTCCCAACTCACTTTGAAGTCTCTTAGACATATAAACTCATTTGTCTTTACCTTTCCCCCTTTTGATCAAGGTCTTTTTCCAGTTGCATTGCTAGTTGGTGCTTGATAGTAACCCTCAGTGCCAGGGAAGCTCCTCCCTGGGAGTCATGTCCCATGCTGGCAGGCAAGGTAATGTATTTATATGTTGAGTTCAATTTAGAGAGAGGCCACATTGGAGCAACAAGGAGGCTCACAGGAGGCAACTCTTAGGCACCCTATAATTCTAGGCTAAGCTTCAATTTCAAGAGTAAAGTTTCATAATCACAGTCATCAATATTAAGGGCCCATCAATGGGGCATCCTCCTTCACTAGTTATTGCCCCTGTACTCAGGGGACTCTTGTTGATCCATTAGAGAATGTGGCAGGGCTTCCCAGGATGGGAATTTGATATTCCTTCACTTATTGTGTGAATCTCCACCCACTGTGGCAATGCCCCATGAATATTTGAACACATTTATATGTCTTATATGTAGGCCCAGGTGAGCTTCCTTCCATGTATACCTAGTCACTGACACCCTGCATCAATGTTCCTCCCCTGCCACAGTAGTAACCCTTTTATGATCCAGAATGTCTTCAAAAATGAAGCCAATAAAATAGCCAAAAACAATTAATAAGAAAATGAAATATGATAGTTTAAAAAATATGAAATAAAATACAAAAAAAATATAAATATTTGGGATAATAAAAATTATGAAAAAATAAAAAAAGATTTTTTTTGACATTTTGCCTCTCATCACTGTAAGGTCTCTTGTCCTATATGTAAAGTGACATATTCTTCCATTTATTCCCCCAGTGCCTTACTTTTTTTTTCATTTTGTCCTCAAAGAAGTTTTAGGTTACGGAAAAGTCATGTATCAAATATAGGAGACTCCCATATACCCAACATCCTCCCCCTTTTCCCCTTCCCATATTAATAACATTTTATATGTGTCTGGTGCATTTGTTACAACTGATGTACAAATATTGAAACATAGTACCAACCATGGTAAAAGGTTTATATTATGGTTTATATTTTGGACCATACACTTTTATAAACTTTGATGCAATTCAACATGGCCTGTATCCATTATATCAAGATCAGGTAGAATACTTCAATCTCCTCCAAAATGCCCCCTGTTCCATTCTCTTTCTACCTTTTGCTCCCCTTGGGACCCATCGCAACCACCAGGCTTCGCTGCTCAAAGAACAAGATTCTTAGTTACTTGGAACAAAACTGAGGGCCTGAAACTCTGGTCTGCCCTCCCTTATTATGCACCACTCTTGCTTTTGAGAGACTCCTATTTGAAAAGATAGCAAACCTTTTCAGGATGGGAGTCCATCACCTTGCCACTCATTATGTGGGTCCCCACCCATTGATATAACACACTATGGCAAGGTGAACAGTCACACGCTCCCTAGAAGCCTGCCTCCAGGCTTCTGAATGCCCCCATATCCAACACCCCAAACCAGTAGTTTTCACTTGCTATATTGCCAAAAGAGCATTCCCAGCATTGTAGTTTCATTAAATGTATTTGATTAATTAACTCTTTGTTTCTCAAAATAAAAATGTTGAATCCTAAAAATATTATAAAAAATGTTTCAAAATAATAATTTCAATATTTCCACTAACAATAAAGCTGTAGAAATAAGTTTAAAATTGTTGCTGTTAATTTTGTGCTTAAAATATACCCCAATAAGAATGTATAATCAAAACACTGTGTTCTAGAGTCATTTGGAATAATTCTGAATTCTCTGTGCTTATGTGAATACTTACCGACTTATAGTTTAGTTTTATAATGACTCAAAAGTTACAAGTGCAAAATTTCTGTATGCAAGGCCCAACTTGCCAATTTCTGCTTTATCCCGTTTAATTTTTAGCAATATTAAAACATACATTCTAATATACTCAATTTTTCCATTTTTATTTTGTTAGATAAGGAGATTTTAAATTAATCTTAAACCTTATAAGTAATACATTTTCTTCTTTTTAAAATAATATGTTACATTTCCTTACCAAAATAATATATGATTTATTTCCTTACCAAAATAATATATCATTATTATACCAACTTTTAGAATGTTTAAATTCAGGTCAATCTATTAGTATTGATTTAACCAGAACTAATTGTAAAATCTCTATGCTCTTCCAAATTTCCCATGTGATTAGGAAGAACAGTACATGGGAATACAAAGTCTTAATATTTTGCTGAGATCCTCTTAGTCAAGGACTAAAGGCAACATTTCTATAATCTTTACTACAATCTTTCTTTTAATTACTGGAAACTTTTAGTGTGGAATTCAAAATACTCAAATGTTTTTAGATAAATAAAAAGTATTTTTACCCTAATGCAATATGAATTCAAATTTACAAAAGCAAAGCTAAAGATAAAATACACTTAAATTGATAAATATATATCTGTGATAGTTTGAGAATGTATGTACCCCAGAAAATAATGCTCTTGATACTGGGCTATCCCTGTGCATGTGAACCTATTTTGGATGATATTGTTGGATTAGATTACTTCAGGGTAGGTCTTAATCCTCTTTCTAGAAACATTTATAGACATGAATATGGACAGAGAGGGCAGCAGAGACAGAGAAAAACTCCCAAAAGCTGAGAGAGAAAGCCCCAGAAGCTGGAACCTGCAATCCATGGAACACAGAAACAGAGAGAAAGCTGAGAAGCAGGAAGCTGTGGACAAAGGAGCCCAGAGGAGGAGAGTCCCAGCAGATGCCCCCGTGTGCCTTGCCATGAGAAAGAGGAGTCCAGGATTACTGACAGCAGGTTTTAGGTGAGAAAAAACATTGTCTGATGAAGATTTGATTCAAACATGCTTCTCAGCCTCAAAACTGTAAGCTTTCAGACTAATAAATCCCAAATGTAAATGCCAACCCATTTCTGGTGGATTGCTTTGTTAAGCTTTAGCAAACCAGAACATGAATATGATTAAAAGGGGGAAATGTAAATTGTACACATAGTAATAATATGAAAATTTAAAAAAAAATTTCACAGAACCGCACTACCCAAACATTGTACCCTAAGACAAACCATGGACTTTAATTAATAGTACAAGTATAAAAACGTGCTATCATCAATTGTAACAAATGTTCCATACCAATGCAAGGTATTGATGGTGGGGTGTTATAGGGGAATCTTATTTTATGCATGATTGTTCTGTAAACCCACAATTTCTCCAATTAAAAAATAAAAATTAAATCATTTTTTTATAGAAATCCAAATTTTTCACAGAATTAAGAGATAATATGTTATGCTGGAAATTTCATTTCTGCCTCTGTAGTAACTTCACTTAAATACATAGGAAAACCACAACGTTGCATTTAACTCTAGTCAAATTTTAAATTTCTCCTTTCACTTTTCAATTTAAAAGTCATGTGACATGGTCTAAAACTGGATTTTTATTTTGGAAAACTGAGAATGGTTTTTGTTTGTTTGTTTATGTGTTTGTTTTAACCAATGAAGTCTATGTGTGGTATGATAGGGCCAGGGTTAACTTTCTATTTTTTGGTCAGTCTAAAACCTAGCCTTGGAACAAGTAAGTCTCTTATCTTTTCTTATTAGGCAACATTTATACATATTTCTTGAGTTTAAGAAAATGGGAGAAAATAGAATTATTTGTGTTTCAAAATAGTTGATTTACAACTGTTTTAGCCTCTTACAAACTCTTTTAAACAAATAATTGTTTTGAACAGAATTGTCTCATATAAGCTATTCAAATACACTGGACCTTTTATTAACATTTGAATAATTTATACCAATTTACATAAGCAAACTTTGGAACATTAAGAAAAAGTTTGAGGTCATCATTACAAGCAACTACTCTGGAAACTCTAAGATCTTTGAACATTATTGTTTTTTTTCTATTGATATGTAATATGTTATATGAGTTAAGCACACAGAACTTTTTAGGGAGAAGAAATTCTCCATCTTAAAGCAGAGATTACTTTTAGTATTAAAAGACAATTGTCAACTATTACATATATTTATATTCTAATATCTAACCAATGCAAATTCTTTAAATAGGCACTCTACTCCCTGGCCTTTTATAATCCTGGTTTAACTTGAGGAAGTAGTTACTTATTTTAGTAAATTTCCAAATAGCTTAAATGCCCAGCCTTTAATAAACAAATCAAAATACTTCTGTGCCTAGAAAGGAAAAAAAAAAAACTTTTTCAGCTGTCAAATTTCTGTTTTTAAAATGTGCTTCAATTCATTAAATTAAAAATATAAAACTCTATTTCTAAACTGTTGAATTGAAGTTATGTCTCTTATTAATTTATTTATAATCCTAAAAGCATTGTCAGTCTTTTTAAAAGGACTTCAACTCAGTGATTGGCCCCATCCAGAAGTTTAGCCAATTACCCACTTCTAGTGATTTCAAAATGCCTTACACATTCAACATAGTTTCCTTCCCAGGTACTTCAGTTGCCTAATTTAACAGACATTCCTGGGTACTGAGTACTAAGTACTAAGTTGGTTTTAGAATCACTGCCAACCACAATCCCTCAAAACATCTGTGGTCTACACAGCCAAGCCAGGCACCCTTCTTTGGACATAAATTTCTGCTTTAAGCTGACATTCCCAGCTTCTGCCTTGTCGTCAAAACTGAAGTATCTGTGGCTGGGCAGTGTTTTCCTCAAGTTGGCTTTATTATTATTATTATTATTATAATTCAAAATTATTTGATCATGACTATTATCTTAAAAAATATATTTGCAATCTAATTGTACCACATGCCCTAAGCATACATGATAAGATGAAACACTCATCTGTGGACAAATAAACAAGAAGAAAAAGGGGCCAAGCAGACTGTCCAAAGTGGAGGGACCCTTGAATCTTTTTGCTGATACCAAGGGAACTGATCAGCTATAAATATCTGGGGACTTACGCACCCTTGGAATTTATATCACATTTATATACAAGACATGGGGAAATCTGAAGGGAAAACACACATAAGTTGTGGGAACATTATTCAGGACAAATACATGAGCACACAAATCACTGAAGAAAATTAGAACTAAAATAGGAGGAAATTGTGATATCTGTAATCATATACTTTTCTGATTCGTGAAAGATCAAGACACCATGAATTCCAGAAATAAATATTGGATTGTATTTGTAAACTGGCTCACCAATACAACATCTAAAAATAAAGCAAGTGTGATCTGTAGTTTATATTTTTATTGTTGCTAGGAGCTGGATAACTTGATAAATAAGGACATGAAAACAAATGCAGGTTTTTAAGACTGAATATGAATGAGATATAATTTTGCCCTTCTACTTCCAGTATTAGGCATTTAAATAAATTATTGCCAAAGCAGTCACAGTTGATAAAACTGATGCATTAAATAAGAAGAAGGCAGATAAAATTTAAGTTCAAACAGTGATTACTGTTTTGGAAGACATTTTTATGCAAGTTAAAATAAGAAAGTAAATAAAAATATCTACTAAAGATCAAGAAAGATTCACTCCTCAACAACGTGTCAGTATACTAACAGAAATGAAAATAAAGCAAATTTACAGTAAAATTCTCCACAAACTTGTTTTAAAGCTGAGACCTATGCCTATTATTTATGAATAATAGAATGCATTTAAAATCAATTTCAGAATAAAGCAGGAATTAATATTGAATGAATATAAATAGATTTATTGTATATATATAGATAGATGTACATATATACATATTCTCAAACTGAAGAATAGAAATTCTAGTTTCTGTTACTTCATTAAGAATATTTGTTACCTCATTAAGAATATTAAGAATGTAATATTTGATAGAAAGTTCAAATAACCTGAAAAAATAATTTCAACATTGTTTTTTATATTTCTAAAACTTGTTGATATGTTACTTCACAATCTCTCATTTTAAAAATGTATTTGAGAATAGATTATACTATTCCAGGTATAATTATATATACCTTTCCCCTTGCTTGCAATAGAGTTCTCATGAAAAATATCTCAACAAAAGTGCAATTTAGAATTTGTGGGAAAGATAAGAATTATTTTGATTCTTGCACAAATTAGTAACATACAAAGGCCAGAAATACTTTTCTAATTCCAGATTTGCTCAGGTGAATAGCCCTTCCATATATCATAGGTTGAAATCCAAATTCTTCCTTTGGCTCTCATGGACCACCCTACCAGATTTATTTCTTGCCTTCTCCACTTTGCTTTCCTTACTGTATCACAAAGAACTTCTTGAATTCTACAAACATAACATCATTTTTCACAAATGTATATTTATTCATATTATTCTTGAACGTAGAATCTGTTTTTCTCCTTTCCCTCTCTTGCTCTCCTTTCCCTCTCTTTCTCCCAGTCCCCTAATTCTTCTTTAATATAAAGTGTGTTCCACTGATCAGTTGCAGTAACATTACCTGGGAACTTGTTAGAAATGTAAATATCATAACCCTCCCGTGACCTACCAATTAAAAAATTCTGAGAGAGTTACTCAGCCATCTGCATTTTTAATAAGTCCGTTAGCTGATTCTGCAGAGAATAAAAGTTTAAGAACCAGTGTGTAAGGTAACCTAGGAAACGTATTCATCAACTCCTTAACCAAGCCTCAAGAACTGATCCAGTGAATGACAGTAGATCTGGTATAACTGGCTTTCAACCTTGGCTGCACTTTGGAATCAACTAGGGAGCTTTAAAAGCACTGAAGCTTGGGACAGTTCCCCAGGGAATCTGACCTGGCAAACAGCCTGGGCTCTGGGATTGTTGAAAGCTCTCTGGGTGTTTCTAATGTGCATTGCTGTTATCTGTACCCTGCTTCTGCCATGACTGTGAATTAGCTGCTCTCTGCTATTAGCTTTCCCTCTACTGCCTATCATTCTTCTGCCTCTGCTTCTGTCATCCTCTCTCAAACCTTTGCATTCAAAGCTCCAAAAATGAAGGTTTTGCCGCAGTTCAATACGGAGTGCCCATTTTAGACAAATACTTCACTTTGAACCTCCTCAAAGTTTGCTGATTTCCTCAGATGTGGCTCGTTAATGTATGCCTTTGAGGTACCACTTCCAACCCATCTCCATGTGGACAAGGTAGAAGTAGTGTTGTATGGCACAATTAAAGTGATTATGTAGAAAGAACTACCTTGTATCCTTTACCCTTAGATGGTAATACAGATGTGGCAGAGATTTGAGTTAGTCTTATGATGTCTTTTTAAATACAAATACTCATATCAAGTGAAAATTCATTCCCCCAGGGATCTTTTTTTAACTTTTCTGGCAAATCAAGTTTCATCCTTCTTTTGATGATTTGAATAAAGTAGATTGACTTGTAATTATTTCTCTGTGTATTTTATCTCCAAATGTTCAAGTTAGTGATGTGTTTCCTTCATGTTTTATCTGTTCTGTACAACTTCTCTCAACATTCACATACTCATACCACTCACATGTGGTCATAAATGCTCAGTAAAATGTGTTCTCATAACAGATGTCAATTTTGTGCAGCAATAAACTCTTTTCGCCATGACTGCAGGCCATGGGTGAAAAATAAGTGTAGCAAAAGCTTTATTGTTAAAATTTACGGTAATAAATATTTTAAAAACTGTTAGAGGTAGGCAGAGGATGTCAAGTATATAACTATCACTTAGTACTGTAAATATGTTATTTTACCTGGGAGACTGTTGCAGGACAAATTTTCAGGGCCCAGACCAAGACTACTACATCTGAATCTACATATAATAAGATTCTCTGGTGACTCATAGGCATTTTAAAGTGAGATAAACATAGTTTCAAAATGTTTAATTCTCAAACCTGCCATTTGGGTTAGAGCTACCCATTGGTTTCTATGTGTATTCAGTGTGTATATATATATATATATATATATTCCAATAAGTGCTATTCTGTTGTTATGTTGGTTTTGGAGTATTTTTCAATGTTTTTTTGTTTTTGTTTTTGTTTTTCCTGACTAGGGTCTAATCAATAAAAAATAAAATAATATCACGCTTTAACTAATGTAAATTAGGCATCTATAAAAAATATTCATTTAATAAAATTTCTCCTTGATTTTCTCTTCCTCATTTCATACTTGCCACTACCATAAAGCTTAAACTGCACAGAGAACACACCTTGAAACCCTCACCTCAGTTTAGAAGCCTCAATTTTCTCATCTGTAAAATGGGAGTAATATAAAGTACCTACATCATTGGACTTATATCACACTTAAATGAGATATCCAGAGCTACATATTCTGATACGGGAAATGTTGAATAATTGTTAGGAACGGCTATTATTATTTTTATTTCAAATTACATATTATTATTTTTATTTCAAATTACAAATATTTTTTATTATCAATTTACTACTTAAAAATTCTTCCAACTATTTACTATTTCACTTCAACTATATTAGCACTGGGAAATATTTTTTTTAAAACACATCCATGCATGCAAAGGAATTTGTTAGTCTAGCACTTGTAAAGTGTCTTGTGTTGTTTTAATTTGACTTTCCATAACAAGAATTAATTTTATAAGGATATTTGTTATTGTATTTCTTCTTGTATGAGCTGTCATTTCACTTGATCTTTTTATTTATTAAGGTCTGAATATTTTCTTATAAATTTAAAAATACTTTACTATATATGATGACCCTGGTACCTTGTAGTTTACTTTTATTATTTTCTCATTGCACAAACATTTATTCTTTGTGTTTTTGAGTTAAGACACGCTTTCTCTCTAACACTTGCTTCCTTTCTACCCTTCCACATATGCGTTAAGTCTTAAATACTATCTTATGATGCTTTACATTTTTGAATTAGGCAACCAAGTAAAATAATACTTGACATTTTTATGTACTTGAAGGTTTGACATGTTGAGTTGAGATTATATTCATTCCCCAAGTGTAAAAATGGACCCCAAAGATCAACTTCGAAGGGACAGATTTCATTTTAATATTTTTCCCTTTTATTTTTTTGTTCTTACATCAGAGATACCCAAAGAAAAAATTATGTTTTCTAACAGTCATGGTTATAGAAGAGACTCAAGTGTCAAATGGTTGGTTTGTGAAAATAACTTTCAGGATATATTCTAACATTGAAATTCCAAGCCTTGTGTATGTCTCTTAATTGTATTATCAAGTCTTGTTGGTTAAGTTTCTTTTTATACCAACACTTTTATGTCAATGTATAGTATTCTAACTGCATATTTTTCTTACACATTTTTTACTTGACTGTGACCTGTTTAATATGGTCCTTGATATGGTCCTTTATTTACTTATCGTGTAGTATACAGCCTAATATATAGCAAATGAATATTTGTTGAAAGAATGGAAGAAAAAAGTAAAGAAAAATAAAGAAATATGCATACAATGTTGGAGCAAGGCAACCTTTCTGCCTATTCTGAAATCTTATAGACTAATGCCTTAGATAATGAAAACATGTTTTATATCTTTATAGGAAAAAATGCAGATATTTGACATATCTATCCCATGTCCATCAAGTACATAAAAACTCAGTGTCTAGGAAAAAGAACATTTCATGCCTGAGAAACCACATGTGGCTCAGTTTATTTTAAAGAAAGGCTTATCAGACAATGAACCATCTTTTTGCTCATTGCCATGTGTTGCAGAAAATAACATCTATCAAGATAATGAACATGGGAGCATTTTGCCAAGATATATTTTATAAAGTTCTGTAATCACACCTAGATTGAAACTTCAATGTGCAACCAAAAATATAGGGCTGTTTTTAAAGTGTGCTATTGCAGAACTTACTGGTGATAGAAAGCCAGGAAAATACTGCTGAATGAATCCTGGAAAAACTAATTGAATAGGACACTATGACACGCTACACAAATCCCTTCAGCAAGGGACTGGTTTCTTCAGTTGCACAGAGCACCTCGCCCAAGGTCGTGCCCTTTCCCACTGCAGCCCACATCAGTGTGTGATCATTAGGAGTTATCCCATCAGGGAAATCTCTGAGGGGCCATTCTAGCCTAACACTAACTGTGTGGTTGGCCAAAACTGTTGACTGAGTTTATCTCTCTGCCTTTCATTCCCTTCCTCACTCCTTAATGTTGTGCACATTAAACTTCATCTCAGAGATTGCATTTTGGAGAACCCAACAACAATAGAAATCATCACTGTTTCTGTAGAAAACACTGTATAAGGGCGAAAAAAAGCAAAGTTCAGAAAACAATATAGAAAACATTCAGATTATGACTCCATTTGCTATTTTAAAGTGTTATATTGTGTCTACAATTATTTTGAATATATGAAAAGTTTGTTAAATTAATAAATTATATCATAATCAAAATACCCATACAATAATTTATATTTTAAAAATTCATGCTACATGCCCCATGTGGCAGTTTGATATTATTTATGAATTCCAAAAAGCAACATTGATTATATTTGTAAACTGGTCTGTTCCTCTGGACATGATACCTTTTGCCTGATTAAAATTCAAAGACTTTACCTTTACATAATTAAATCAAGATAGGGCTTTGATTTGACCACTTCATTAGGACAACTCTGAGTCTCTGCTGCCTTTGTGGGCTATATAAATGGATACTTAATCAAGAAGACAGAACTCAAGAGAAGAGAGATCTCCATAGGTCCAGATGAGGAATTTGCAGCCCCAGAGAAAGGTGAGTCATTTGCCTGATAGTTTGCAGCCCTGAGTAGCTGACCAGTCCTGGGAAAAGAAATGAGCCCTCCATTCTACAGCTGAGATTGGAAGTAGCTGGGGCCACAGAGCCTTAAGAGGAAAGAGGAAGGTTGAACACTCGCAGACATCCCCCATCATCTTCCTTCAAAACATGTCAATAGCGTGGATTATGGTTTACATTGTAGTTTACACTCTCTCCCAGTCCATTCAATGGGTTATGGCAGGATATGTAATGTCCTGCATCTGTTTCTGCAATATCATTCAGGACAAGTCCAAGTCCTGATAATGCCCCCATATCATACCTCTTCTTCCCCCTCCATGCCCTCAGTAACTCCCATGGCCTCTGTCTCCACATCAGTGAAAGAGTTTCTTCCATTGCTAGAATCACATTAATTCTATAGTAGAATACCAGTAAGTCTACTCTAATCCGCATTTTATTCCTCCATCCTGAGGACTCTGGGATGGTGATGACCACTCTACCTCTAAATTGAGAGGGTGCTTAGATCCCACATGGCTGATGGATGGGATTCTCCTGCTTGCAATTGTAGACTCTCTCGGTTTCCTGATGTGGTAGTTGACCATCCTCATTTCCCTGTTATGAATGTGCCACAATGATGAAAGAGGTTGTCGATGTGGGAGGAGTGTGATAGGGTGGGGAGTGGGGGTTTACAGGAACCTGTTATATTTTTTAAGGTAACATGTTGTGTGATCTATGTATCTTTAAAAAAAAAGATAACAAAAAATTAATTAAAAACTTAATAAAGCAAGAAATAAGTAA
This sequence comes from Dasypus novemcinctus, assembly GCF_030445035.2. Lineage (NCBI taxonomy): Eukaryota > Metazoa > Chordata > Mammalia > Cingulata > Dasypodidae > Dasypus > Dasypus novemcinctus. The sequence goes on along the minus strand of NC_080673.1, from coordinate 149,656,814 downwards.
AAAATATAAGAAAAAAACAAAAAACATGGTAACAGACATTTAATGGTGAGGAACTAACCTTGAGTTGAATTCTTTAGGGCCTGATAACTGTAAGCTTTTACTTCAAATAAATATCCTATAAGATTTCTGGTACTTTCCATCAGCATTCCCTTTGTCTGACTAATACAACTCCTTAATTCCAGTTATTTTTTACAAAGACAACATTATATAATGGACATGATATCATAATTCAGGCCTAAATTCTACTCTAAGATCTATTACTTTTTAGAAAAATATGAGGTAAAATATCTCAGTATCACAGGCTCCTGATTTATAAAATGGAGGAGTCTAACTTCTTGTGTCTTCTATATAGGTTTCTGGAAGGTAAAAATTTCGTGAATCTGCTTCATAAATTTTAAGACCTATACAAATATGAGGTTGGTTTTTCTTGACAATGTAGAAAATATCTATTCTAAACTGTACTTTGAAGGAAATCTAAATACTGTTAAAACATCATATCTACCAGTAGAAAGATGGTTTTCCACAGCAGCTGAGCATCAGAATCACCTGAGACTTAGTCCCCCAATCACTTTTTAATAAAAAGTACTCAAACAACTCTTGTGCCATCACCTTTGGAACTGTCTAACATGGAATGTTGCTTATGAGGACTCCTCAACCTTTGTTCTGCTGGACATTCACTTTTTAATGTAGAATATCTCTGGAGAGGTAAAAAAAAATTCCTAAAAGTAGAGTTAATTGGACTTATGTCGTGCTTTATGATATCCTTTATTTAAATCTTGTGCAGAACCTAGAATTACATGAAGTGTGTTGAAACAAAAATTTAATTAACTGATGGATCTCATTTTAGTAACATTATCCATCAAATTGGCTGCCTATGGTTAGCTTAAAGGCCACTCCATTATATCATTTTTATGGTCCTGGAAAAACACAAAAGTATTATCAATAAGTACATTTATTCAAACATATCTAGAATAAATTATTTGGTAAATGTATACGTTTAAGATTATAAAAGAAAGCAAATGGCTTGACACAAAAGGACTAGACTATGGATTAGAACACCTGAATGACATCCCTAGTTCTGCCCTAGAAAGTACACAAACTTTGTAAACCTATAGGGTGCTCTATGTGCTCACTAATCAAGGACAGATTGAAGCAGATGTATGTTGTTTCCTCTTTTGTGACCTGTTTTCTCTAAAATTTCATTGCCTTCCATCTCTGTCATTAATCTCACTATTATTATAACCACTTTCCAACTTCACTATGAACATACCCCACTGAGTTTTATAGATTTCTATGTGCAATATGCCCCACCTCTTCCATAAAACTTCAATTTACCTAAATTGAAATCTCTCTCTCTTTTTTTAGTTGGTCAGGTAATGTCATGTCATCATAAACTCTCCATTAAAAATTTCTCCTTCTCCCACTTGTGCTTGTTCAGTGTGATTCACATAACAGTACTTAATAGATACTTGTTTGCTCAGTGGTCACAAGCATGTGGCTCATGGGTCAAAGATGGCCTGAAGATGTGTCTTTCTGGTCTGTAACTTGTTGGTCTCCCATGTAATGGAAAGCATACAAAAAAAATTGTGGGGAGCAGAAGTGGCTCAGGCAGTTGAGAACCCATCCCCCCCCCACTTTGGGAGGTCCAGGATTTGGTTCCTGGTGCCTCCTAAAGAAGACAAACAATGAACAAACAATGATCAGACATTGAGCACAAACAACAAGCAGACATCAAGTACAAACAATAAGCAGACGAGAAAAAATAATGAGCAGACAGCGAGCTAACATCAAGCAAACAATAAGCAAAGGAGCAGGAGTGGATGTGGCTCAAGCAGTTGAACACCTGCCTCCCACATGGGAGGTCCTGGGTTTGGTTCCTGGTCCTCTAAAGAAAAAACAGACAATGAGCAGACAATGAGCAAAAAACAATGTGCAGACAATGAGCACAAACAATGAGCAAAAACAATGAATAAACAGACAAGGGAGCCATTTTGGGGGAGAAAAATTGGGGAACTTTTACTTAAAAATAGTAATTTCTACCTTCTCTTAGAAATTGGAATACTGGTAAAATAGCACCCATAGTCCCACGTGGTAAAAGTTGCTTGGACAAGTAGCTGCTGTCCTCTTTTATGAAGCTTTACATTATCCATTTTACTATAGTCTCAACCATTTCCTTTAATCTCCGTGTCTCATGCGGACTGTCAATTCCTGTTCGGCATTTTATATTTTATTCATCATTTAGTCCCATTTACTTTCAAGCCCTTATAGATGTTTAAGTTTCAAACTTTGATTCAAGTCTTATTATTTGGTGCCACCATCACTACATGAAGTTGCCATTTATACTATCCAAGGTACAGCCTCATCACACTCATCTACTAACATCCAAAATATATATTTATATGCTTATTAACATTTTCTATATTCTTATGTTTTAAGCTGGCTTTTCCTGAGTGTGCTCTGCAGAGCATTTGTTCATCTAGGTATTTATAGCTGCTCTTCAGAAATGGAACATAAATATACTTAGAAATGGGTAGGGGAAGAAAAATTGAGGAGCTCTTTGAATGGAGCTTTAAGATGCTGCTTTGCATTATGAATCTCCTGGAAAGAGAAGCAACATGCAACATTTCCTTACTTGTTAAACTATAAATACTCTGACAACATTCATCATGGATTCTTAGCAATAGGAAGAAGCTTTGAGGTGATGCCATCCAGCTCATTTTACAGGTGAGGAACCTGAGGTCTGGGAAGGAGAAGGAATGTACTACCATGTTCATATCCGTAGTAATATTAAACTCATTGTTGCTGAGCTCCCAGTTTCATGTTTCTCACCTACCTCAAGTTCACTCTTTTTCTCTCTCAGTTCTCTCAACAAATTAGCTTCATTGTAATTTACTGTATTTGTTACTCTGTTTGGGCAAGGGGCAACCATTTTAACAACAACCCAGCTATTCAGCTGAAAAGTGATTTTCAGCTGGTGTGGTCTGTAGAGGGAGTAGGTGCACTAATACAATTAAAATAACTTGGAGATTATAAGGTGCTTTACAAAATATACATACCATTCCCTGAATATTGGGCTAGGCATACCATACTTATTTCTGAAGATGCCCAAGGTCTCTTGAAGGATGGGTGGCCATGAACATTTTGTATTCATTTTTTGTTATCACTAGAGGCTCGTGTACTTTGTCTAAAGAGGCATTTACTAGAAATCGCTAGTTCTACTTGTGTTTGGAATGGGGGTTTTTAAGTCAAATATTCCATCCTAATTAAACACATATTATACTAGACAATATGTGAGTGGAGTGTGAGACCAGACATTCAGAAGACCCAGCATTCAAACCATCTCCAGTTATCTGTGAATTAGAATTTTACTAAGCTTCTAAACTATATACTTCTTCAGAAAACAGATTTTACAGTTTCACAATTGTGTTTTAAGGATTTCATCGGAAGGCATATGTAAAATGCTCCATATAGGGTAGTTCCTTTCTAAATGTTATTCCCTTTCCCCTACCAGTTAGAATGATGAATGGCAAAGACCAAAGTTAGTTTCCTCATGGGAGGAAAAGGTGAGGATGAGGGCAGTTCTTTCCTGAGAAAGTATTTCACTGCTCCTGGATGACGTGTTGTGTGCCCTGTAAATGATGACCTGTTGCTTTAGCTGTTCTGTGGGGGTAGAGCAGCTCTTGCTTCTTCTCAGCGGTCCATATCAACCCCCATGACCGGGGAACCGAATGCTGTGTGGTACAAACATATTGCAGAGTGGATTTTTTTTTTCTATTATTTACTTCTTCTGAAGAGAAACATTGACAAATCCAGCATATCTGTACTGGTGATTTATTATTCAGTTTTATTCTTCTACAAGAGGATTCATGAAGAAGTAAAAGTCCATTCAACCATTAGAAAAGTAAATATATATGTGTAGCAGTTTGATATTGTTTATGAATTCTAAAATTAGATTTTGGATTATGTTTGTGAACTGGTCTGTTTCTTTGGGCATATGAGATTGGATTGGATTCAGAGGTTTCACTTTTACTTGATTAAATAATGATTAAGGCTTTGATTGGGCCACATCAGGAGGACATTGCATCCCTGCCCCCTTGTTGGACAGGGACTCACAGAGAAAACCACATGCCAGAGGAGAAAGTTAGAGTTTTGATCCTGGAGCCTGGGAAGTAAGCACGCAGAGAAGCAGATTCGTGAGGAAAGAGAGAAGTTTCCATTAGACATGGCAGAGGCCCCAGGAAGAGAGACAAAACTGTCTGATAGTTACAGCTGGTCTTGTGGAGAGAGCAGAGCAGCGGAGCCCAGAGAGAAACAAGCCCTGGAATAAAACTTGTCCCAGCCTGCAGCTGAGATTGGAAGAAGTTGGGACCAGGAAACCTTGGGAGGTGGAGGAAGACTGAACCTTGCAGACATCACTTCCATCTTGCATCAACATGTGGCAACAGACTCTGGTAACAAAATACCTCTTACAGCACCTTGAGTTGGATTCTTTATGCCTTGTGACTTTACATTTCTAACCCAAATAAATACCCTTTATAAAAACCAATTGATTTCTGGTATTTTGCATCAGCACCCCTTTAGCTAATACAATATAATATGCTACTTAGTTATTTTAATACATCAAAATAACTTTATGTCTTTAATGTTCAAGTGGGTTTAAGATATCTTTGAATGCAAGTTGCAGATTTTGACTGAGGGGTCTTGCCTATTGGATGGTTTTTTTTGTTTTTTGTTTTGGTAATCAAGGTATAATATTCTGAGCTCTAAAATTCAGTGTTGATATTTAAATCTCATACTTAAGTCATGTTGATAGAATGAGTTTAGGACATAGGCACCAAGGAATTCTGATATTTCTGAAAAGAGATTTGTTCCCACATGAGGAAATAGGAGAAACTGAGAAACCTTGCTTCACCCTGTGCCTTGAGAGTTCACCTTGATGGAACCAAGGGTGAAGCAGACACCTTCAGTCTGTTAGCATTCCTGTTTAGCTCATCTCTCAGTTAGCCTATAATTTGTTTTGCTATTTTAGTCCTTATGCCTCTGGGGTCAGTACTAAATACTGACTAAAACTGCCATACTTATTACTTCCCCATCTACTCTTTGATCTCAGAATTGCTTGGTGGCTACATTTCTCACCAAATCTATCAACTACTTTACAGTTTCTCTTCTTCCCTTGTCTATGATTAGACTTTTGAACTTCTCTCTTATCAACATCTTCAATCCCCTTGTACTCATAGCTTTCCTTCTGTCCTAATCAGAAACATTTCATGCCTGGATATATATGTAATCCTTCTCTGTTCCTACACCTGAATTTTTAAAAGATGTTGCAGGAAAAAAAACCCCACAATTTCGCATACTCTTGCCAGTAATTATTCATGCTCTTCAGCTTCAGGTGGACTCAAGCATGACCACCTGTCATTTTACAAGAACTGGTCAGGATTTTTTATCATTTTTCTTAGCAATGATACAAATTTTCACCACTCTCCTCAATCATTTGCTGTATGACAATCCTGTACCTAATACAGTTACAATACCTTAGAAATGCAGCCTAGCTGAGTATAGCACACAGCAAAGAGGTTGAAACTACTACTGAAGGGCTAAGGCTAATTCACGCCTTATGTGTACTTTTTTTTTCTTTCAATTCCTTTGTATTTTTAAATAGATTTTTTACAATTTTTTAAAAGATACATAGATCATATAAAATATTACATTAAAAAAAATGAGGATCCCATATATCCCCACTCTCAACCCCCTCCCCACTCCTCCCACTTCACCAAATTCTTTCATCAGTGTGGCACATTCATTGCATTTATGAGTACATTTTGGAGCACAGCTACACAGAGTGGATTATAGTTTACACTGCAGTTTACAATCGCTCCCAGTTCATTCAGTGGGTTATGGCAGGGTATATGATGTCCTGCCTCCATCTCTGCAATATCATTCAGGACAACTCCAAGTCCTGAAAATCTTATGCATATTTTTATTAAGCATCTTAAGAATTTTTTTAAAGATAGATAAATAAAAAGGTATGAAAATTAGTAAATAAAATGCATTATTAAAATGTCTTCATATGCGGTCTTTCTCCACTTTTTCGTAAACTTCCCCATCTCCACAATTGCAACCACATACACTCTTAGTTACAGATACCCACGTCTTAAGATCTTTATTTTCTTAAATGCAGCAACTTCCGTGGCTAGAAGGAAAATATTCTGTGGGTCTCATGCATCTACTGAACGTAATGACTCTTTGTAAGACGAATATTTTCTCAGGTGCAAACCTGGCTTCTTCCTGCCATTCCCCCGCCTCTTCTTCCCTGGAAACAGCACGGAAGGTGTTCAAGGGCCCTGGCCAAGCCTGGAGGAAGGAGCGTGTAATTACAGAAGGCACCTAGCATGTAGGGCAGATGGCGCTGGTTGGGACTCTCTCCTTTGACGGCGAGGGACGGCATTGTTTTGTAGAGAACCTCCTGCATACGTGCACCTAAAGGTCCCACACCAGTCCTGAGTACATTGCATAAATCTTTTGGTCTTGCACACTTTGGCTTTGTGTCTTTTGTTCTCCTGTGTAATCTGTATGTAACCTCTTGCCATCTGCGGAGCCCTCCCTGGAGTCCAGTTGCCTCCCTGAACCCCGTCTCCTGTCTGTAGGCTTCCCTAAGTAAACGTTGGGATGATTTGTCTGTCTCTCCCGCTAGAAGTTCTTTGGGCTCCTGAGCAAGGGCAGTAACATCCTGGGACCCGAGGCTCTATTTCTGCAGCAGCACACCCTTGACTCTTTCTTCTCTTGTGCACAAACATTTCAACCATTTTTCCATCCTTACAAAAGCTTTTATCACAGCTTCATTTCTAGTTACCATCTACTTTCTCTTTTTCTCCCTATCATCCAAACTGTTTGAAGAACTGATTAGCACTCATTTCTGTTCTTCTTTTTGTTCTCCAGTCCAATATAGATGGGCTTTTGTTCTTACCGCAACACTAAAATTGCTCCTGCCCTATCACGAATAATTTACTAAGTGCCAAATCCAAAGGGTGGGTAACATATTTGAGATTCGTGATCTCCATCTCCAAGATAATAATCATATTAAAGAGGAGTAACTAATACTACCATTTTCCAAAATGCTATGATTACACTTTTTTATTCATTATCTCATCAACTCTCATAAAGACTCTACGATGGAGTTACTATAATTACCCCCATTTTATTGACAGGGCAATTGGGAGCTGGAGGGATTATGTAAATTGCCAGGTCACATTGTTACTAAGTGCCAGAACTGAATCTAGATCTTAAAACTCCATTCCCTTATCATATGGGACATGCACTCTCATGTTTTTCATTGACTCCTCTGAATCTTCCAAAGTGTGAGCTGTACTCTGATTGTAGGTTGTTTGATGTCCTGGGCCCCATGACCGGCTCTTGTCAGCCTCTTCACTGAGAATCACAGTACACAAATATTAGCTGTTTTGTGACTAGGATGCTACAAACTACTGTGCCTCCTGTCTGCTGTTTCATTGTACTGAAATGATGATTCCTCCTAGCACGTTGTTGTCTGCTGAAACCAAGCCAGAGTAGCCTAAGCCAACGCTTGTTGGTTTACTTATTTCCCTCTTGGGAGTTAGACTTTGATTTGGGTCAGTTTTCCAGACTTGGTCCAGAAGGCCCCCCTACCTTATTCTCCTTTCCCACTGGGCTGTGCAGCTAAGTTCCCAAGGGGCTTGAGCAAACTGTAACTATGACAACCTTAAACTCTAACTGATTAGGAGAACAAATACAGTTTAGAATGGCAGATAATACCACAGAAGAAGTATAAATGAGGGCTAAAGAAACACTGAGAAATAGGCCTTTGGCTTTACTACTGAGAGAATATTAGGGATGGGGCATATTTATAGATTAAGTGATTTTGAGCTAATCAAATATGGTACCTTTAGTTTCAGGAAAATTTGAATTCTGCCAGAGATGATATATTTTCTTTTTTAAAAATCACCTTTGTTAATTGCTGTGTTGCCATTTTTCCTAAAAAATAAAACTTCCTTAAAACCATGATTATTTTAACAGAATGCTTAAGTAGTTCATGCATGGTTGCAAGCATTGAACAACTCCAGAGTCACTATCAATACTGTATTTTACTGCATTTGAACTTAAGTGCTAGCATCTTTATAGTGTAATATTATTCATGCTGCATGCTATATGAATACTGCTACTTGAAATTAGGTGATACAGTAGCCCTGTTTAAAAGCAACTAATACACACTTTATGGAACAGTAATTATATATTCATTCCTGGGCTAGTTCCCCTTTGCCTTTGGGAACTCAAACACATATGAGATCTGCTTTCCTGAAATCAAGGATTCCAAATCAAGGTGCAGAAAATCAATTTACACATGTGTCTGACAAAGGATAGTGTACAATATTATATAAATAGGTGTGAAATTGTTAGGCATAATTGCTAAAAAGCAGAAGACGATATAAACCAGAATATTCTTGAAAGTCTATTGAAAACAGAGTAGTGTGGGGATAATCAAGAAAAGGAAATGAGTAATGCAGTACAAACTAAGGCATGGCATATGGAGGTATATAATACTGAAATCTGGAGAAGCATGCAGAAAATGTCTCAAATTGTATTAGTGGTCAGCAGAGAGTGCTGAAAAATGATCTTCCCACTAACCAGGACTAAGGAGATCAGTGTTTTGTTTTTCTCATTTGTAAGGGTATTATTTTTTCACTATGTAATATCTTACTGTCTCATAAATAGTATTCAGCTTTTGATAAAGAACCATTACCCATGAGCATCAAGGCGAATCAAGTAAACATTTATAAGAAGCAGTTAGTTCCTTTCTTCCTGGCCTTGATTTTATTTACTCAATTAATTATTTAATCTTAACAAGGAACACGGCCTCCCTGTGCTCTCTTCATTCCTTTGAAATAATCAGCAGTGAAGGGAGGCAATGCAGTAAATGGACTCTGTGTGCAGGAATAAGAGAATCTTGGCTAACTGTTATTTTAAGTACCATGAACATAACAGCAGCAGCTCAGCAATAATAATAAAAAAATAATTTATATTGAACACATCTTATGAAAGGTTATTATACAGAAAATGATGACCAGTTGTTCTCTATTACAAGGAAGCAAAGATAAATATGATCTGGATGTAAATATTAGTAGACTATATTATTGCAAGATATAGTAATATTTTCCCAGGAAGACTTTAAATAAATATGAATCATTTCATCTGTCAAAAACATTTTAGGTTGAAATCTATGTGAAGTCAGTGGGATGGATTCAAACACTACCTTGCAAAAGATTATCACTAGTCTGAGAATTCATGGTCCTGCCCCCATCGCCTCTCTTCCAAAGATATCTGTGATGCAGGAATTTGGGAAGAAATATGTCAATGGGGGGTATATATTAGAGGAAGTTTTCCAGTGTTCGTGAAGTATAATTCCTCACCTTGCTTCCTGATCCTCTGATATCTTTACAAGGGAATTTGGTAAAATTCTATGTTACTCTTCAATCTTTTGAAGTTAGGATTTCTGATTTGCCGCTCCACACTTCAAAGATAACTTCAGAATAAAATCTAGACCCCTTCCTTGGCATAGAGGACCCATCATTACCTAGACACCATCCAACTGGTCTTATTTCCCTCTACTGGGCTTTGTGCCATATGTTCTGGATACATTGAATTACTTTAAGTTCCCTAGGCTTTCTGATGTTCCTTCATGTGTATGACCTTTGCAAATACTGTCTCCGTAGGCTTCTTTTTTCCCTGGCTTTTATTTCTAATCTTGGGACTTTAACCTTCAAAATGCAACTTCAATATCACGTGTCTTGCCTTTCCTGTACTCCCAGGCACACCGTTGTGTACTGTAAGGATTTGGAGCATACCTTTGTCATGGAACATACCAGAGTATTCTACAACGGTTGTGTTCATATCTGTTTTCTGTTGATTTTTAGAGTAGAGACCTTGTATTATGCACATCTGTTTGACTAAAGTTGCATCTGGCATATATTAATAATAGTTACTAATTACAATTTCGCTGGATGGAATTGAGTTTGACTAAGAGATCAAAGAAACTTCTTAAAGAAGTAACCTAATAATTTTACATGGTTTAAATCCGGGTATTTCAGGAAAAGAAGTACCATAATGCATCAAAAAGCTTTTCTGGAGTATTTTCCTTCCTTCATTTCTGCAAATATGATCAGCAATGGACATAGAATTCTTTTAAAATCTGGTCCTTTGTCATCTGCTGGGGAAGGTGGCTGTATTATTCTGCCAAAGGGCTGCCAATGCAAAGTAACAGAAATCTGTTGATTTTATAAAGGCCATTTATTTGGGGGTAAAATCTTGCAGTTAGAGGCTGTAAAAAGTCCAACTCAAGGTTGCTTTCTCACCAAAGTTTGTTGCCACATGTTGAAGCAAGATGGTGGCTGATCTCTGGCTGATCCCTTCCTTCATCTCTGGACTTCCTCTTCCTCCTGAGGCTCCATGGATCCAGCCTCTTGAAATTTTGTGCTTGTGTGACTCTGTAGTCCTTTCTCCCCTAGCATAGGGTTTGTTTCTTTCTGGACCCCCTCTATTAGTCTCGGTTGCTCTAGCCTCTTCTCGATCTCATCTGTAAGCCGTCAGGCAAAATGTCTCAGCTGTTTTGAGTCTTCTCCATTCTGTCACACGGCAGGATCAAAAATGACAGAGCTCTCTTTTCCTGAGTGTCTGTCTGTGTGCTGTGTGAGTGACCCTTTCTATCAGATCCAGCAAGGGGGTAGAGACTCAACCTGAGATAGGCCCACTGACAACAGTCAAATCAAAAGCCCAAAGCAATCTTAAGAGGTAATCTAATCAAAGGCCTCTCAAATGAATTTAGTACAATCAAAGGAGTCAAACCCAGAGGAATCGTTTATACATATAATATTTACCTTTTTGGGATTCATAGTGGCTTATACAAGCCTTGCTTATAAAAAGTCAAGGTTTCTGAAATTTTGTGTCCTGATATGTATGTATGTATATATACATACATATATATATTTTTTTCCCTGCAGGAGAGCTTCTTGTTAGGGAGGAGGGAAAAGGAGCTATAAGGTCCCAAAATATGTGGTACTGGGTACCACGTGGGTGATGGAGAAACTGAATGAAAGCCTCAGCATCTTTAGGACCATTCCTGACTTCTAAATTACAATTCATTTCTATTCTAAATTCTCCCTGCTGTTTTCACTGCTGGTGAGATAGCATAGAGTAAATCATTCCATTTGCTTTAACTCCTACTATCTACAATCTTGAAAGAGGTGAAGACTAGTACATATGAGCAATTAAGGGGGGAAACAGGGCAGTTTGTATGGAATGGTAGGAGGAAAGAATGGAAGATTATCAAGTATAGTGCCTCCATTTTGCCTGGTTTATGTAATTTTAAGTCTATTTTATAAATAACTGTCTGTTAATTCCCCTTTACAATGGGTTACCATAGATGTTTTGCAGGGTCCATTTAAAATTTAATTCCTAACAATTGACTCATTTTGTGGCATTAGGGGGAAATTTACCTTCATGTACCAAAAGAGAAAAATTGCGTCTTGGCCTTACTGCTGACCTATTGGTTTTGCAAGTCTAAAGTTAGAAAGCAGCTAAAGTAGTATAATACTTTTGCATTTTATTCCATATCATCTATATCAGAATATTTCATGTTTCTGTAGGTAACCACGTACCTATTTATAATATAGAAGACACTGAAACATGACCCTGACAGGTGTTATGAAAGACAAAAAAACAGCCTGAGAATAGTCATTTGCATGGGAAAACTACCTTTCTGTTGTGAGTGCTGCAGCCAATATCTTATGCTCTGAAAGTTGCCCTCATTGCTTAGAGGAATCCTATGTTGTAAATGTGCTACAGCTGATAAACTTGCTCCTGTAGGCTTTTATTTTTCATATTTGGTATTTCATTAGGCAATACACTGACCTTTTATTTTCTTTTATACTTTGGCCTCAGATGGTGATAGAAGTTCTCTCTCTTTCAACTTACATATAATTGAACTTGAGATTAGCTACTCACAGGTGCTGATAAACTTTGCTATGTGTTGCCTAAAAACAAATTCCGACTTCAATTTGAATAGCACCTTTCACATCAGTGCCCCAAATTGCTTCACAGTAATATATCATCAATATTTCACAACATGGAAGCTCTGAGCAGCATATTCAATGATTCAGCTATCACTTCAAATAATCTAGAGAAGCAACAAAGAGAGGAAAGCAGGTCTTCTTTGTACCATACAGTGATACAGCCAATGTTTTCCAAGTGTTTTCACTTTTACAGCATGTTTAGAAGAAAAGTCTAGCAGAAAGGTGCAAGACTGATCCAGTGACATCATTAAGTTTTTCATCAGTAAATCCAAATCAAGCACACATATACACAGACCCTTGTTCACAAAAGGATAAACCTGTCATTTCATTTAGCACTTCAGCTTTGAATGTGGTATATGAAGCATCTTCAAAATTAAGAATAATATGTTATTTTATTTGAAAACTTAATGAAATAAATGTGTAATTACTGTCTGGGAAGGCAAGTAGCCCTAACTAGGCACAGGAAAAACTTCCTGAATTCCCTTTTTCTCTTTCTCATCACATTCAGTCCCCATTTTAATTCCTGTATAATCCACATTATTTTTTTTCCCTCTTTTTGTCATAATCATAGTTTGGGTCTTCATTTATCACTTGGATTATCCCAGCATTTTTCTGACTGCTTTCCTTGAATCTAGTTTTGCCTTAATGTTCTACCTCACTACCCTATACTTCATTACAAGGGTTATAGTGAATTTCTGTAGTAAGAATGGGCAAGGTCTCTCTCCAGCTAAATATACTCTCCAATGCCTCTCCATAAATTTCAGAATATTTAAAATTCTTAGCAAAGAGCATAAACTGACCCCTGACTATATTTTCATCTTTTTATTCATAGGATCAACATTTTTGTGGTTCTCTGATTATGTCACCTTCTTTCTCATTTCTGGACTTTAAAATACATGGAGTCTTTCACTAAATACATATAATTATCTGGTTACTCAGGTCTCTCCTTCACTAGGACAAGACATAATGCATTAACTCTCTGGGCCTGATAGTTGATATTTAATCCCTGGTTTCTGAATTGAATATAATTTAATATGAAGCATAAAACTTCCATGCCACTCACATATCCTGTTTACTGCACAAAAATAGATCTAGGGTCCAATCTCAAAAATTTCAATTCTAAACATGTTAGAAGAATTATGCATCATTTTGTAATCTGTTGAAAAGTATAGACCCTCCTGGCAGAATGAAATGCATAGAGACTCTTTCATATGCAATTCTTCAAATAGATTCAAAGGTTTCATTCATGCCTTGAGTGAAATTCAGAGCTTTATAGCTAAAAACTCCTGCTCTACATCATTCCTATGTTGGTAAACTTGCCATTGGGAAATTTGTTCATTGTGTTAGCATGTTCAGCCCTGTGACACACCATGATTTAGAAAATCATAAAATCTTAGGGTTAGCAAATCATATAAATATTGTTTAGCCCAATTTCATATCTAATACATGAAGCAGCTCTAAATGTGAATGCTACACACTTTCCCTTCTCATGTCTAAGTATTGGTATCCAACGATATTGAAGCCACCGCCTCCTGTGCCTTATTACCTCTACTTGAATTGTCCTGATTGTTCAAAAATTTTCTGAGGTTTGTGGTTTGAGCTCTGGGATGAAAAGATCTTGGAGGGCCTCACTGCTGCCCTTACAATAAGAAAACACCTGGACAAAGTAAAAATCAATGACTTTTCTTGGACTCATCAGAGAACTGAGATTGCAGGGCAAACTGTATCCCTGAGACCAGGAGAGACAGCCACAACCAGAGAGTCACAGCTGCAATCTGCTTACCTAGAACAGAAGTCACTGAAGTCATACTGGTAGGGCTGCTTAAACAGAGATTTTGATGAATTTCTGGAAGCTGAATTTAGACTAGCATTAGAGTGAGAAATGCCTGCAATCTCCAGGGATCTCACAAGGAGGTTCTCACTTTAAGATCTCAGAAAGATGCCCCTTAAGATTCTTGCAAGAGGAGAGGAAGAGTAAACGTTGTGAAGTATACCCAGAAACATTTCCATGGCAAAGACTTGCTGACCAGAGGAAAAGAAAAATTACCGGAGCCTAATCCTATCTAAAGAAAGGGCATTGCTCTCACTCCAATCTCCTTCAGGTTTTCTTCATGTAAGGGAATGAAAACAGTCAACAGGGATCAGAGCTTTAAGGATTAGACCGGGAACACTGAATCAAAGAAGGCAATAGGGAGTAGGGAGGGGTGCACTATACCACTGGATAAACACAGCACCTAAGATTGACTAAAAGAATGAGATTTAATCAGAAAATTATAGAATACTCCTTCTTCTTTTACCTTACCATCATACTAGCATGGCTCCAATAAAATAAGATTAGATTGCAGTTGAAAGTGCTACAAAGACTCAGGATCTCACTGTAGAGGAAAACTTACAGAGGCCTAAAGCAAAACGAGGACAGAGCCAGAAATACTAGAGGAAACTGAAGTCTCTGTTATCCATATATACTGCAAACATGAAGCACAGCCCAACTCCTAGCAAGATTAATATAAATACTTATATTAAAGACCTATTTAGCTCAGTTCCTATTACCTGGTTTAATATATTTGACTTTCAACAAATTATTATAATTCATTCCAAAAAGCAAGAAAAACATAATCTAAAAGAATAAAGCAAGTATCAGAATGAAACTCACATGTGACACAGATGCTGGATAATCACACAGAGAATTAAAAAGAGCTATGATTAAGATGTTAAGGGTTCTAATTTTTAAAAAGGCACAACATCAAGAGCAATGTGTAATGTAAACAGAGAAATGAAAATTCTAAGAAAATTTTTTAAAATGCTATAACAGGAGTGAAAATTTTCTTCAGTGAATCATCAGTAGAAGCATCATGGCCAAAGAAACAATCACTGAGCTTGAAAATATTTCACTAGAAACTTCCCAAACTGAAATGCAAAGAGGAAAAAGAAAGAAAGAAAGGAAAAATAAACAACAGATCACAACAGTACATCCAGGAATTGTGGACAATTTCAAAGGCATAACATGTGTAACTGGAATACCAAAAGAAGAAGAAAGAGAATGGAAAAGAAATCATTGAAGTAATAATGGCTGAGGATTTTCTGAAATTAATGACAGAAAATGAACCATAGATCTGGGGAGGTCAGAGCACACTAAGAAAAATAAATACAAAATACAAAGAAAACAAAGCAAAAAGTATCTAAACATATCATATTAGAACAGCAGAAAACCAAAGGCAAAAAAAAAACAAACAAAAAAAAAAACCAACCTCTTCAAAGAAGCCAAAGGAGAAAATAGGAGAACCTTACCTAGAGTAATAAGGATAAGAATTAGAGCAGACTTTTTGTCCAAAATCAGGCAAGAAAAGAGCTAGGAGAGTGGAATTTTTAAACTATTGAAAGAAAAAAATTTCTATTTTTGGTGAAATTGTCCTTGAAAATTAAAGAAGAAATAAATGTCTTAGAAGAAAGTTAATAACTGAGGGAATTAATCCTAGAAAGCTTTCTGCACCAAAAATGATTAAATACATTCTTTAGGCAGAAAGAAAATAATATAGATTAGAAATCTGCATCTCCATGAAGAAGGAATAGTCTCTGAGAAGGAATAAAATAAGGTAAAAATAAAATGTTTAACAATTATTTTTAATTGATCTAAATAATAATTTATTTTAAGATAGTAATAAAAACAATACAGTTGATGATTATAGAAAATGAATAAATGAAATTAATGAGAGCATTGGTAAAGAGATTGGGAGGAAAAAATTGAGAATAATCTTGTATAAATTATCTGCACTACACATAAAGGGGTATGCTATAGTGTTATTTAAAGATGAACTTAGATTAGTTAAAACAATATTGCAAAATCCAGAACAATTAGTAATTTTTAAAAAAGATTTATAATTTAGATGCTAAGAGGGATGATAACATGGAATTATATAAAAGTTGATTTAAAACCAGAGATGACAGAAAAAGAGGGGAAAATAAACAAGAAATGCAACAAATAGTAAATATACATATGGTTAATATTAACTAAACTATATCAATAATCTCTTTAAATGTGAATGATCTAAATGCACCAATGAAAAGACAGAGGTTGTCAGAAATATAAAAATACAAACCCAACTATATGGCTGTCTATAAGAAATTCACTTTATATATAAAGACACAGGCTAAAAGTAAAAGAATGGAGAAAGATATAGAAAGCTAACTCTAACTAATGAAAGCTGGAATAGCTATATTCATTTCAGTCATGCAGAGTTCAGAACAGGAAAATTATTAGGGATAAAAGTGGCATATATTCAATGGGTCAATTCTCCAAGGAGCCATAACAATCCAAAACATGTATGAACCTAATAACAAATCATAAAAAGACATGAGACAGAAGCTGATAGAACTAAAAGGAAAAATAGACAAATCTGTTATCAGATATGAAGACATCATCAATTAACCCATTGCCAGTAACTGATGGATCAAGCAAAGACAAAATCATTAAGAATACATATGACTTGAATAGAATTATCAAATAACTTGATCTAAATGGCATTGATAGAATACTCCATCAACCCCAAAATAATACACATTCTTCTCAAGCTCACATGGGACCTCATCAACACTAACCACACTCTGGGCCATAAAACACAACTTAAAAACCAAAAGGTATAGAAATAATTTAAATATGTTCTTAGAATGGAAATAATATAGAAATCAATAGAATAAATTACCTAAAAATCACTAAGTATTTAAGAATTTTAAGAAATTTAAGAATACATTTCTTAGTAAAACAATTGTCAAAGAAGTCTCAAGAGAAATGAAAAAAATATTTTGAATTAAGTGCAAATGAAAATACAACTTTACAATATTGGTGGGATACACTGAAAGCAGTCCATAAAGGCTAATTTATTGTATTACATGCATACAGAGGAAAGCAGAAAGATCTAAAATCAGTAACCTAACCTTCTACCAGGGAGACTAGAGAACAAAGAACAATTTATGTGTAGAGCAAGCAGAAGGAAATAAACTGTAAAAAGTAGAGCCAAAATCAGTAACATTGAAAACAGGAAATGAACAGAGTAAATCAATGAAACCAAAAACTGGTTCTACAAGAAGATCAATAAAATTGATAAAAATAATTAGGCTAAAAATATAGAAAGCATTAACTACATATATCAGAAAAGAAAGTGTGAATATTATTACACTACTGATCATACGGATAGTAAAATGCTGAGAAAGGAATACCGCAAAAAACATTATGTCCACAAACTTGAACACTTAGGTGAAATAGAACCATTTTTAGAAAGATAGGAATTACTAAAGCTCACACAAAGAAAAACATAATATGTATAGCCATATATCTATTAAGTAAATTGAATAAAAAATTAATAACCTTCCATGAAAAAAAAATACCAGGTCTCTTTGGTTGCCTTGGTAAATTCTACCAAAACATTTAAGGAAAAAATAATTTCCTTATTTCTTCACAATCTCTTCTAGAAAATTTAAGAAGGGAAAATACTTCCTAACTTATTCTATAAGGTCAGGATTACCAAAATACCAAATTCAGTTATAGACATGACAATAAATGGAAAATACAGACTAATATCTTCCATAAAAATTGAAATAAAAAGCTTAAACAAAACATTAACAAACAAATCCAACAATATATACTTCCTGACCAAGTCAGATTTACTCCAGGTGTGAAAGGCTGATACAACTTTCAAATATCAATGAATTTAATTCACCATATCATCAGGCCAAAGAAGAAAAATGCAATGCTTATATCAGTTGCTACAGAGGAAGTATTTGACAAAAAATGATAATGCATTCAGGATAAAAATTCTGCAAACTCTAAAATGAGTGGAAAGTCCTCAATTTGATAATGAACATCTACAAAAACCTAAAGCTGCATTTTACTTCCTTATAACAACATTTACTCCTGTTCCCTTAAGTTTGGGAACAAGCCAGGGATGCCCTCTCAACCAGTCTTAATCAGTATCATACTAGAAGTCTTAAATAGTGCAATAAGACAAGAAAAGGAAATAAAATGTGCATACATTCGCAATTAATAAAACTGTTTTTATTCACATACAAAAGACATGATTGCTATGTAGAACCTACCCAATCTAACAAAACAAAACAAAACAAAAAAGGAAAATCTCCTAGACTTAATAAGTGAGTACAGTAGAGTTACATAAGATGAATTATATGAAACTCTATTTCTTTCCCATATACCAAACAATGGGAATGTGATATTTAACAAAAAATAATATCATTAACAATAGGGTAAAAAAAAATGAAATATTGGCGTCAGACTTGGCCCAGTGATTAGGGTGTCTGTCTACCACATGGGAGGTCCGCGGTTCAAACCCCAAGCCTCCTTGACCCATGTGGAGCCGGCCCATGCACAGTGCTGATGCGTGCAAGGAGTGCCCTGCCATGCAGGGGTGTCCCTGAGTAGTGGAGCCCCATGCACAAGAAGCACACCCCGTAAGGAGAGCCGCCCAGTGTGAAAGAAAGTGCAGCCTGCCCAGGAATGATGCCGCACACATGGAGAGCTGACACAACAAGATGACGCAACAAAAAGAAACACAGATTCCCATGCCGCTGACAACAACAGAAGCAGACAAAGAAGATGCAGCAAACAGACACAGAGAACAGATAACCCGGGTGGGGGGGGGGAAGGGGAGAGAAATAAATAAATAAAATCTTAAAAAAAAAAAAAAGAAATATTTACTGTTTTGTAGTCAATCGCCCACCACAAAATATATTGTTTTTTGTTTGGGTGTTGAGAATGATGATACGACATACAAAATTATACAAAGAGTTTATGAGTCACATAATGAGCTTTTCTGAGGAGATCAGCAAGGTTTTCGCTTTCAGACCTCAAGAAAGGAAAGGAGACTTGCTTGGGATTTTTATGGTGGTTAAGGGATGAGGCTGGGTGATCATTTCCATATGTGGATAGGACCTGTTTGCTTTGAATCTCCCACAAGCACCAATGGAAGGAACACACAGGATTTCTTATCAGCTTTACCAGCTGAGGAGTAGACGAGGAAGAGGGAAAAGTAAGGTTTAAAAGCAGTCAGCTGTGAAATACCAAATTTTTTTCTTATAACATATGCACAGAATCTATATGCAGGAAGCTACAAAATACAGGTGCAAGAAATCAAAGCAGATCAGATCTTCTCAACTTGATCACAAATTCATTGCAATCCAAATGAAAATTCCAGAAGGTAGTTTGCAGATAATGAGAAACTACTTCTAAAATTTATATGTAAAGGCAAAAGAATACAGTAGCCAACCTAAGTACCCATGTCATCAGACTTCAAGATATACTATAATGCTACAATAAATGAGACATCATGGTACTGGTGAAAGAATAGACACATAGATCAGTGGAACAGAATAGAGAGTCCAGAAACACCCACGCAAATATAGTGAACTTCTTTTTGACAAAGGCACAAAGGAGAGTCAATGGAGAAAGGATTGTCTTTTCAACAAATAGCGATGGGACAATTGGATGTCCCTATGTAGACAATAATGCTAGGCACAGAACTTATATCTTAAACAGAAATGAATTCAAGGTGGATCATAGACCCAAACTTAAAATGCAAAATTATAACAGGCACTGCAGAAAATTGGAGAAAATTGATAAGACCTGAGGCTTGGTCTTGGTAAAACACAAAAGCATCATCTATGAAAGGAAATTTGAGAAGTTGGACATTTCTAAAATTAAAAGCTTCTGTTCTGCAAAAGACATTAAGAGAATGAAAAGGTAAGCCACTGTTTGTGAGAAAATATTTCCATACATCTGACAAAAGGCTTTTATCCACAGTGCAAAACAAAGCAAAGCAAAACAAAAAACACAACCTTTTTTTTCTTGTAAACTTTTTCTTTATTTAATTGTCAATGAAAATATAGATTCCAAACTAGTAATTATCAGATAGGAACAGCTTAACAAATTTTCAGTTTTCAGTCTTCAAGTCTCATGTCCACTGTCACCTCAGTCTGATTCCCTAATTTTCTGTGGAAATTCCAAGCACTGGTTTGGTTTACTTGATCATCTCACCGGGGCCATTCCTTTCCTACAACTCACTTGAATCCAAACTTGTGATGTGTGGCTCATAATATTTTAGCCATTCAGAAGGGTCTGGAAATTAGCCAGAATCAGGGACATAAAACTTCTTTAAAGAGATGCAGTGAATCCTTGTATTTATCACTGAAAATATCTTCAAATACAAAAAAGCACAATAGGTGCGTCTTTTAAAAATAGAAACTTTAAAGATAAAAGGGAAAAAAAAGTCCCTTCCTGAAAAGTTTCATCACCAGACACATCATCTACATGCAGAGCTGACAAGACTGGCTGTTTCCATGAGAATTTAAAACTAGGCTATTTGAATGAAAGAATATGGTAGGTTTTACTGCATAGCACTCTCCAGCCCAAACTGGGAGACAGACATATCCTTTTCTCCCGTCTCGCAAATGCTGGATTTCAGCTCTTGATCATTTTGCCCTGGATTATTCCTTTTCTTTAAGCTCTTTGTCATGCTCTGGAAAATATCCTGACTTTCTATGGTGGTGAAGGCATCTGAGTCCAATTTTTTCCTTTACTTCAGTTGCTACAAGTGGGATTTGGATTTTATATGTGTTGCTCATTTGTAGTCCCCAGTGATGATTTGATCATAGAAGTCACACATATGATAACCTCTTTTGTTCTCAGATTCATTTTACAACATGTTTATTGGGGTGGTTGCAGGTTTATGGCCCTGGATGAAACTTTGGACTATTTCAAGAGTAGTTTCGAGAACAGACTCCTCCCACTTTGCGAATCGGACAGCTCTAAGCCATACACTGGGGGAATGTTGGAAACAAGTCTGCTCAAGAAAGGGTTTTTAATTCATAGGTTCTGCTAGGCATATCACTTAGTTGCTTGTTTCAGAACCCCAAAACCTATTTCTGGCAACTTTCTTCTATTTCAGAGTCTGAAAATCTCTTAGCTCCTCCAAGAGGCCAGCAGCAAACATATCATCCACCCTTTTATCCAAACACTCCTGTAGAACTGTCTGGTCAGCATAAAGCAGGGGATGCAGGGATTAGGGAACTTCAGAGGGTCTGAAAGGGGACCACGACCTTCTGCATGATGATGATAAAGAAATTCAGTATGAGAGAGTCCTGTTTCTTCAATACTTGCAACCTCCTACATGGAGTCAGTGCTGAAGATCTGCTCCAGAGCAGCTGGCCTAGCTGCAATGCCAAGGTGCATTTGCCAGTGCTGGTGGCCCCAAAGAATCACTACAGGAGGCAGTGTTCATTGCAGGCTGTGGAGTCTGAGGTCCACAGGAACTGCCAAAACACAAAACCTTAAAACTCAAGAACAATAAAACTACCAAATTAGAAACTGGGCAAAATTTCTGAAAATATACCTCAGTTAAAAGGGAGAACAGATGTCAAAAAGAAAGTGAAAAAAATGCTCAACTTAATTTATTACAGAAATGCAAATCCAAAAATGATCTACTACATGCCATAAGAATGGCTAAAATAAAAAAATCTGATAATAACAATTGTTGACAAAGATATGGAGCAACAGGAACCCTCATCAATTGCTGATGGGAATAAAATATAGTACAGCCACTTTCATAATCAGTTTGACAGTTTCTTATAAAACTAAATAGAGTATTGTCATTTGCGCTGGCAATCTCATTGCTAGGTGTTTAATCAATTAATTTTAAATCAAATGCCTGCACAAAAGCCTACACATTAATGTTTATAGCAATTTGATTAATAAT
The DNA here is from genome assembly GCF_030445035.2 of Dasypus novemcinctus. NCBI lineage: Eukaryota > Metazoa > Chordata > Mammalia > Cingulata > Dasypodidae > Dasypus > Dasypus novemcinctus. The sequence continues at coordinate 149,634,955 of NC_080673.1, read as the reverse complement.
TTTCAAAAACTGGAAACAATGAAGATGTCCTTTGGTAAGTAAATAAATAGACATACTGTGGTACATCCTTACAATAGAATAAACTCGGTGATAAGAAAGAATGAGCTATCTAGCCGTTCAAAGAATTGATAAATCTCAAATTCATATTGCTAAGTGAAAGAAGCCAAGCTGAAAAGGCAACATGCTATATGATTTTGTTTATATGACGTCCTTGCAAACTGTCCAGATGGTAAAAAAGATTGGTAGTTGATCGGTTGGATATAAGAAGCAGAGGAAAATGTTTAGGATGGTGAAACTATTGTTTGATACTAAAATGGGGGAAATATGACGCTATGCATAGTCTACAAGTTGTAGAAACTTATTCATCTTCACATTACGAAGAGTGTACTTTAATATATACAAATTTAAATATTCTTTTAGGATGTGGAGGAATCCCTGCCTGAAATAAAGAACTTGACAAAGTAATCTATCTGTATAACAAAGTTATGAAAAATTCTTACCAAAGTTGGGGGGAGGGTGGTTAGTGGAGAAATGGTATGGGCCTAAGTAACTTTGGAAATGAGTGGAATGTGTAAAACTAAAGGCAAAGGAATAATAGTTGACAAAATTGCTTCCCATAGGTATGTATTTTAGTAATTTAACAATGATATAAATGGATGATAAATCATGGGATGTAGGTTTCCACTGTTGTAATGGGAAGTTTCAAATAAGCAAGAGGAGGAAACTTCAATGATCCACGTGGTACTGTATTAGAGTTGGAGCCATTTGTAAAAACTCAAGTTTTACATGTAAATATTTATAGATATGGGCATATATACAGGTTGGTGTACATGCATGCATTTCCTTGCTCTGTCAGCAGAGTTTGTCAAAAGCAATGACATCTCAGTAGCAATGAGCACCCTGATCTTGGCTTCTGATACCATTTCCAATGAAAGGAATCAAGGTTGCTTGGAGAAATGGCTGATTTTATGATTAGAGCAGGAAATACACAAGATGAGCTGGAGCAGGCTGTACTGTTTTTGTAAGTTTTATGTAAATCTAAAATTATTCTAAAGTAAAAAGTTTATTTTCAAATGTCATCTCATATAGTAAACTATAGTTTCTATGGTTAAATGCTCTAAGATTTTCTTTATTACTCAAATATTAAAGCCAGAGTAATCAGTTTCTCACACTTTTTCTAATTTATTGAGAGATGATCTTGGCTGAAAGATGAATAATATTGTTTTTACTTTTTATGGGATGTGCTTTTAGCAGAATTAGAATTAGATGTCTGAGTAGTTGTTGATTCTTCTTCTATATCCTGAATTAGGGCCAGTATTGTAACTTTTATATTTAAATGAATTTGTGCATGTACATTCTCTACAATTTTAGGTAATTTATTACATGTTTTCTTAATATAACAATTTAATATTCATATATCTCATCACTTCAGGCAGTTATTTTCTCCTTTCAGTTCTTCCAGGATTCAAGCAATGACAAAGTGCACTGTATGTGTTATTCCATATGTTTTTCTATCAAACTTAATTATGAAATCCCTGAATGTATTATTTTCATTAGATACTATTACTAAAATTTCATGTAACAAACCATCCCAATATTCAGTGACATACAATGATGTTATTGAAACTTTCAGTGACTTAAAACTACTATAATATTGTCACATTGTATTAGTGAGTCACAATCTGAAAAATCTTGGTGCCATGTACAAAATGTACTAAATTTCAAGTGTTTTGCTTATACTTTGTTTATGAGCGTATATGCATTTATATAACAAGTATTTTTTTGCATGCGTTTTTTTCCCAAAATTCTTTTCTCAGAAAGACTGTGTATCGTCAGCTTTTATGTTTTCATGTGAGATTTGTGTGGCTTCTCTTTAGATTTCATAACCTTCTTTCAAAAAATTATCTTACCATTAAGAAAGTGACAATTACTTGAAGTTAGTATCCTTACACTGCTTGACATCTGAGAAAGGTTTTCTTAAACTATTTGTGTTTTTTTTCTTTTTTCTAAATGCAAGAAATAACAACACATTTGGATTTTTCTGTGTGCAATTTTCTCTCTATTGCATTTTGTGATTTGATAGAAAACATATCACTGAAATCTAATCAATTCATAGAAATATCCTCAGGGGAATCCTGCATTCATTGACTCTTTTATACAGGGGTGCAAATGCCTGGCTCCTTACTTCAATTTGAGATGACTTTTATGGGCTATTCCATTAAACCTTTTCCTCATCTCAGTTCTGCTTCCTTTCCTCCTTTTCAGGTACTCTTCAGAGCATTCTTCAATATCACTCCTGCACGCAAATCTCTTCCTCAGAGAAAGATTCCAGGGAACCTGACCAAGCCGTTACCTGTGAGAATTAATTCAAGTCACTTGTTATATCTTTGTCCCCTCTCTTTCCTTTCTTGTCATGTCACATTTATAACACAAGTTGGCATATGTGCTCTGGAGAGTCATTTAATTGAAGAGTTTCTAACCTTGTGCAAATGAGCTATAGATATTCACTGACTAGTAAAGAGTGCAATAGAGAATAAGAACGTTTTTTCAAATTTTATACTAAAAAGGGAGATGTCTTCAACAATGAATGATTGCACATTAATATATTAAAAACCAAGTATGTGAAACTATCTCTTGATCAGCATGTATCTCAGTGTTTTACAAATAGCAATGGCAAAAACAAGTGCTGGAGGAAATCTGAATTATTGACCATAATACTCAGAAAGAGATGATCAATTATGAATTGTGATAATAAAATTTCTAGCTATGTTTTCCTTCAGTTGAATGTCTTATCAATAATTACAACATGTTCGCCAAAAGAATGAAAACAGAAACCAGCAGCTTTTCAAAAAAGAAAAATAAATCCTCTCTTGGGCATAAGTAATCGCCTTTACATAAATGTGCTTTTTCTGAAACAGCTGAAGAATATATGCAGATTGACTTAAAAAATTAATGTACCTTCCAAAGGACCCAAACTATTACTAGAAGGAATCTTTAATTTGGAAAATCTAGTCCCATAAACATTTTTCCCTCTAAGTTAAAATATGCCTACCACTTTGATGTTGTTTTGGAAACTTTGGGGAAAAAAATCTATCATCCCTGTTAATTATCTTAAAATGAGATTGCTGCTTTTCTAGGCATTAAAGACATAGTACATTATAGAAAGCAAAGAGAAATCAGACTCTAATGTTGTGACATTACATTACAGTGAATATAAAATATAATAGCTATGAAAAAATACACCGCATGAAAGAATACAAGAAACATGGCTTGTATATATGCACATACACACTTACATACATGTAATTATATAGCCACAGTAACATATGTCCTTGTGAGAGAATGTGTATATTTGTGTATATGTGGCCCATGAGGTGCACATATGTGTGTATGTTGTTGAACTATGAATCACTCTATTCTAAGGAATCAGAAGGAATATTTCACATATTATAGGGTAGGATTGAATATTGATTTCCCTAGAAGATAGTGAATTAGAGAATTAAAAGACTCTGGCTGTTCTGATATTAAAGTGCAAGTACTGCCTTCAAGCTAGCAAATACATTTATTGAAGGTGGTTTTTTTTTTTTGATGTTGTATAAAACACTTCCCTAAATAGGAAAAGAGATGGATCCTGCCCATGAGGAGTTTATATTCTAACATAAAGTAAGCCTCAAGCCATAAACTGCCTGATTTATAGCTCAATGATTAACTTAACATAAGCAACAAAACAAATGCTTGAAGAATCTGAAATCTAAGCTTCTCTCCCACAGCCACAGGCAAATATTTGAACGGGACATCTGAATTCTTAATTTCTATTTTCAGACTGTCAATATTCACAATAAAACAAAAGAATCTCTTTTGTAAGATGATTCATTCCTCAGCTAGTTTTGGTTCCCTAATCACGTGCAGCTTGCAACTACAGATAGAATGGTTTGATTCTCTATTTTAATCTCCTTGCATATGAGTCTCTCTCTCTCTCTCCCTCTGAAATAATTATTTGCATAGAATTTTTTTTCTCATGTCTACAGTCAGGGATAAATTTTATAAAAGTCCCTACTTAGTGAGGTTACAAATGAGTATTTGTGACAGAGTGCTGCAAATTGCATCCAGAAGCCGTGAATGCAGATTTTCTGCCTTCTTGGTCATATCTCTATGAATATAACACCACTGAAACTTGTTCTGAGGTCATCTCACACTCCCACCCCAATCAGGGCTCCCTTAATATGGTACCAGGTTTTGACACCAAAGTTACACTGGAATGACTATGCTCACAAAACCCTCCATGCCTCATGGTGTTTTTTTGTTTGTTTGTTTGTTTTTCATTCAGCATGCATTTGAAACAAAATATCCTCCACTCCTCTTGCATCTCCATTTTGTGAATTTCCACATGTGGCAGTTTGATATAATGGATGAATTCTGAAAAGAAATATTGGCTTATACTTGTAATCTGATCTGTACATGGGCATGGTTGAGTTATGATTAGGGCATTGAGTCACCACCTACCAAGGGATGGGGACTCACAGATAAAAGGCATGGTGAAGAACAGAGTTGAGGGCTTTCAATGTTGGAGTTTTGATGTTGGAATTTGACGCAGAAGCTGGAGCCCCAGGAAGAGAAACAGAGCCATTTGCCTGATAATCTACAGCTGACCTTGTGGAGCGAGGCAAAGCCTTGAGAGCCTCATAGTCTACAGCTGACCTTGTAGAGTAAACAGAGGCGCTGAGCCCACAGGAACCCAGGAAGCCTGAACCCTCGCAGACATCGGCAGCCATCTTGTTCCAACACATGAAAATAGACTTTGGTGAGGGAAGTAATTTATACTTTATGGTATGGTGTCTGTAAGCTCCTACCCAAATAAATACCCTTTGTAACATCCAGCAGATTTCTGGTATTTTGCATCAGCACCCCTTGGCTAACTAAAACACCACATTTTCCTTCCCTTTTAGTCCTGAAACATTTAATTTATTATCCCTGTACCTGTCTTCATAATTAGCAACATTTCTGAATCATCAGCCTCTTCAATGAAATATCCAGACTTCAGGATTTGCTGATTCAAAGATGATATTATTTTTTTCAGTTTTTCTTGCAAATAGGTCTTCAATATGCCATACCCAACAACATGGCTGAATTCCTGAATGTGAGTTTGGCATCACTCTACCTCTTTATTACCACTTCCAAAGCACAATTCTTCCACCCCTGCGGTGGGAAATCCCACCTCCTCTATGGTTAATATGTCTATGCCACTAGCCAACATCTTAATCAAATCTAGTCAATGAAGTCTTTAATGCTTTCTCTTTACCACATACTTCTAAACATACTTCTAAACATCAGCCTAGGGTGATTTCAGTGTTCATTTAATAATGAATCCAATACTTTAGTTCTTTTGGTTCCTTGCTATCCTGGTTTCAAATAAAGCTTAGTTTTCACTCTATTTTAATCACCAACACACTCAGCCATTTTGTGGCAGGATTACTTTTATAATCAGATATCAAACTCCAGTATTTTACTTTTTCTTGCCGTCTTAGATAGTTCCATGTCTTCTGTAAATTCAACTTTTTAAAAAAAATCCCAGAGCAACTTCTATTTCCTTGATGATACATTTTGCTCTGAGCAGTTCAGCTTTCTTCTGGCCTCTTTTTTATGGCTTTCAAGGTATGTATTTTATGGACTCTGATCAATACCTGCCTTTGGCCTCATCATCCCAGCAAAACTACAACCTTAGGTCAATGGTGCTAAGTTCTTTTTTAAACTGCTAAGGGAAATTTGAATAAAACAAGTCAGTCTTGAAGGTTGGTGCAAACATGAAAATCATATTCTTCAACCTCAGTTGGATCCTCAACATTGCAAAATACTTACTTAACCATTTTTGGCCAATTATATTTGTCTGTTCCTCACAGTAATTTTGCAAACTCCATTTGCCCTCTATCTCTCAAATGAACTCATCTTCCCATTTCCTATTTCCAAAAGTATTGAGACTGGTACATATCAATTATCTTACTTTCCTGCCCCAAATTCACTATCAGAACATATCCTTGCTCCTTTCCTATAACATCAAAGGAAAAGATACTAATCAGAACTGACTGTTAAAACTGGCAACCCTGAAATATCCTAGCCCAGCCACATGCTTATCTTATCCACATCACAGCCACACGTTTCTGTTTATTACAGGCATCGTTGTTAAGTCTTTATTATTTGCTTATTAATTCCCTTGTTTTACTTTCTCCACATGATGATGTTTACCTCAGGAACTATCAGAACAATAGGTGGAAAGGCCTTGTTCTAAATAGGATATTTACATACTTTATTCAACTTAAAGGGTTCGATTTTATTTTTGACCAAAGTCATTTTAATCTTATATCTATAAACAGTAACTTTTCTGAAAACCTTGAGTTCCTGGATTCTCTCTACTAACTCTCATTTATGTTCGCAAATCAGACAAATTTAGCCTGTTCTTATGTCTTTCTTGCAACGCTTTGCCAAATGAAGGAAGCAGTCTACACACAGGGCTGCTTTGCTACTCTGTTCTAGAACTATCAAAGACAAGCAACCTGTCCTTCAAGTCATAGCAGGCAACAATTTTACTAAATATTTTTCCATTCCATAAAATGGTTCACCATCTTTCCTGATCATCCTTTCAGTTTCCTCACTGATTGCCAAACCAATAGAAAAACACTATGTTTTGTTTTTTTTCTTTTTTTGGCTATACAGCATCCCATTTCTGTTACCAATTTCTGCATTATGATAGCAATATTAACTGAAACAACAGAAAATCTTAAAAGCTTAGTGTTTTAGCACACCAAAAGTTTATTTCCTTTCAACTTTTTTGCATGTTTGAACATTTTTATAATAAAGTGTTGAAAAAGTAGAGCTGAAAAATAAGTATTTTTTGCTCACGTCTCTCTGATAAGCTTCAGAACTGTTTTCTACCTTTTACTTAAGCTTTGCTAACTAAATATCTCCTGAGAATCTGGAATTCAACAACCACAAAACTTGCTTGTTTTCTCCACACTTCCACCCTTAGTTTGAACTTCCTCCAGTGTTCTCTAACACAGGGTATAACACCAACATCTATCCAGTTGACCAAGCATGACATCCACACATCATTCTTATTTCCCCATTTCTCTCACCTATCACCCTTCCTCTTATGCTTCTGGCTAAGCACTAAACCCTCTCAAATATACTAATTTTTAAAAACTCCATTAACTTCTATCATCCAAATTTCTCCTACTACTGTTCAAATTATTGATTTTGCTGTAGCTCACTTAACTGGCCTGGCTCACTGCAATAACCTTCTCAAAACCTCTCCAAGCATGCAGTTCTACATAATCTAACTCATTCATTACACTATGGTCAGAGTCGTTTAATAATAATAATTAATAAAACATTAAATTTGGTGAAATTGATTTTTTTCTTATATCAGATATCACTTCTGGAATTCACTGTTTTCCAGTTCTCTCATTCTTATTTAGTTTCCCTCCCATGTGTGTTTATATAGTAGCATATACTTTCCTATTTTAGCACTTTTTAACCTACGGTAATTTTGTGATTATTTCACTTTTCTGCATTCTTCTTGAATCAAACATGATCTGCAATTATTAGGGTCTTACATAAACAAAGATACAGTTCCAACTGTGCAATGGAACATTCTTCCACAACACAGAGGTATTAGGATATGGATGCAGTTTCTAGTTCAAATGACTTGGCATTCCATGGTTCTTACTTAGTGTCCGCAGGATTTTTTAAAATAAATGCTTCTAGATTTATTGCAATGTCTTTCTTTCAATTTCCAACATCTTTGAATGAGTGATTTTGCTAATCTTAATGAGTTTAATAAATATCTTTCTGCAGGAAATGCTTCTTCAAGATTCTGAAACCAGTTTTCTGAAAGTTCCACTTCTGAACACTCATTGGATTTTATCCAAAATCTGATTCTCTATTATAAATGTCATTAACCAAATCTGCTACACACCTAAGGACACAAGCAATACATTATAAAAGTTTTCTTTTATATTCCTTTATCTCAATATCCAATTAATGATAAATTTCTGTGATTTATCTCAAATCTGTTACTCTCTAATACTGCTACCCTTTTTTACCTTATGACTCATCTTCTTTCTCTTGAGCTATTAGACTGTTTACATAAATACTCTCCATGCATCTATTCTTTTTTTCTTTTTCCTTTTATTTGAGCAGTTATAGGTTTGCAGAAAAATCATGCAGAAAGTATAGCGCATCCATATACCAATCAACAATAGGCTTCCCTATTAACATTTGCATTAGTTTGGTGCTTTTGCAACAAACAGTGAAGCAATATTATTATAAATTTAATAATAATTCTAATTAATTCATGTAAGTGAGATCATACAGTTTTTGTCCTTTTGTGTCAGGCTTATTCTGTGCAATATGATGACTTCCAGGTTCATTCATTTTATAGCAAGTGTCAAAACTTCATCACATTTTTATAGCTTAATAATATTCTATTCTGATTGCAAAATTACATTTTGGTTATCAATTCAATTTTGATGGACATTAGGGTTGAGTCATCTTTTGTCAGTTGTGAAGAATGCTTCTATGAACATTGATAAGCAAATATCTGTTCAAATCCATGATTTTAATTTTCTTGGGTGTATACCAAAAAGTGGGATTTCTGGTCAAATGTTAAATCTATATGTCACTTTATGAGGAATTGCCAAACTGTTTCCCATAAGGGATGTATCAATTTGCCACCCCAACAATGCACTAGAGTTCCATTGCTCCAAATCCTCTAATATTCATTTTCCATTTTTAAAATTGTACCCAATCTAGTGGGTATGAAATGGAATCTCCTGTGGTTTGATTTGCATTTCCACAATGACTAATCATGTTGAGCATCTTTTCAAATGCTTATTGTCCATTTGAATATAATTCTTTGAGAAATGTCTATTCAAGTATTTTCCCATTTTTTAGTTGGATTTTTTGCCTTTTTATTGTTGAGTTGTGGAATTTACTTAGATATGCTGAGTGTTAAACCATTATCAGATACATGGTTTCCAAATATTTTCTCTCATTCTGTAAGTTCCTTTTTCACTGTCATGATAATATTCTTTGATACATAAAAGTTTTTAATTTTGATGAAGTCCTATTTATCTTTGCTGTTTTTGTTGTTCCTTGTGCATTTGGTATAAAGTCTAAGAAACCATTTCTAACACAAAGTGTTGTTTTTTAAAGATTTATTTATTTATTTATTTCTCTTCACCCCCCTCCACCCCGGTTGTCTGTTCTCTGTGTCTATTTGCTGGTCATCTTCTCTGTCCACTTCTGTTGTTGTCAGCGGCATGGGAATCTGTGTTTCTTTTTGTGTCAGCTCTCCATGCGCGGCACCATTCTTGGGCAGGCTGCACTTTGTTTCGGCTGGGCGGCCCTCCTTACGGGGCTCTCCTTAAGGGGTGCACTTCTTGCGCGTGGGGCTCCCCTACGTGAGGGACACCCCTGTGTGGCACAGCACTCCTTATGCTCATCAGCACTGCGCATGGAACCAACTCCACACGGGTCAAGGAGGCCAGGGTTTGAACCACGGACCTCCCATGTGGTAGACGGATGCCCTTACCACTGGGCCAAGTCTGCTTCCTGCTAACACAAAGTTTTGAAGATATTTCCCTGCGATTTATTTTAGGAGTTTTACAGTTTTGTTTCTTGTATTTAGTTCTTTGATCTACTTTGAGGTAAATTTTGTATATGATATAAGGTAGCAGTCCACATCCATTCTTTTGCAAATGGATATCCAGTTTTCCCAGCACCATTTGCTGAAGAGACTACTCTTTCCAAATTGGGTAAACTTGGCATCCTTGTCAAAAATTAATTGACCAGAATGGTGGCAGAGTAAGGAGCTCCAAGAGTCAGCTCATCCTACAGAGAAATTAGTAATTACCCAAAGGTAACTAAAGCACTTATTTGGGGCACAGGAAACCAGAAGAGCATCCTGAAACACCCTTAAAAGAATGGAAGGAAGAGACCACCCAACTGCAGTGAAGGATCGTGCATAGAGCACTCCATGCCACGGAGGCTGGCACTCTTTGTCCTCTTGCAGCACAAACTACTTCAGAAATAATTCCATGACTGAAGTTGGAAACTCCATTTACCAAAACCAGGGGAGGAAGATATGGCCGAGCACAGACATCAGTTACTGTTTAGTGGATTTGGCTGACAATATGTAATCCTAAGGTTTGAGCCTGTCTGGGTCAGAAAGGGGCGGGTGGCCATGATTTTCACTCTACCCTAGCATCAGAGGAAGCAAGAATGATTGAAAATCACAGAGATGGTAGAGACTGGCTTCTTTTCACCCAGATTGGACTGCAGCTTTAGCCTAGGCCCCAGCCTGACCTCTGGCAGGAGGGAAGCTGGCGGGACCTGCACCAGCCTCTCCAGAAAACTGCAGGTGCTTTTGGCAGACACACACTGGATAGTTGGACACCTGGAGCTCCATCTCCACCCACGAAGAGGAGAGGAGGGAATCTTTGTTTCCTTGGCTTCTTTGGGCAACTGTATGTGCTTTTGGCCTGCATGGGTTAGTTTGTTGAGAGTCTTAGATTCCATCCTTGCCCTCCCACCCTCCTGCCACCTGCATAGGATAGGAGGGGGGCTTGCCTCAGCCTCTCTGGACAACTGTAGACACTTTCAGCTCCCAAAGACTGGACACTCAGACACATGTAGCTCAATTTCTGTCCCCTAATAGGATAAGAGGGGAGCTGAATTACCTCAGTCTCTCTGGGAAAGTGCAGGTGCTGTCAGCCTACACAGACTGTTGAGTGCTGGGGGCTCTACCTCTGTATCCCCACCATAGGATAGGAAAGGGCTGGTACTTCCCAGCATTTCTGAGCAACTGCAGGTGCTTTGGACCTGCATGGTCTGGTTTGTTGAGCACCTTTGATTCCATCCCTGCCTACCCTATAGGATAAGAAAGGAGGGTGGTGTTTCTTCAGCCTCTCTGGGCAACTGCAGGTGCTTTTGGCCTGCATGGGCTAGTTTGTTGGGTGCCTGTGGTTACATTCCCAACTTTGAAGGACAGAAGAGATTGTATGCCCTCAGCCTCTCAGGGTAACTGCAGGTACTTTTGACTCATAAAGATTAGACTGTTGGGCACGCCAAAGGGTCCATCCACACCCCTGGTAGGGAAGGATGGGGGCTGAAGCTATGTTTGTCTACCTGGTCAACTGTGGTCAGTTTTGGCCTGCATGGCTTAGTATGCTGCCCACACCTTCAGCTCCATCCCTGCCCAGGCTGGGGAGGAAGGGGTGTGAAGCTTCATAAGTCTCTCCAGGCAAGTACAGATGGTCTTGGCCTGCATGGCTTGGGTTCCATCCCTAAACATGGCAGAGGAGAATCTTCATTGGTTCTTGGGGAATGTGGGTAGCTTTAGCCTCCACAGTGTGCAATACTAACTATACCCTTGGTTCCTACTATACAGTCATCAAGGGAGAAAGGCCAAGAAAGTCCTGAACTAAAGAGATAAACTGCACCTAGAAAAAAATTACATCTACTAAGCCAGATGCCAAGACACCAACAAAAAACTACAATCCATATCAAGCAACAGGAAGATACGGCCAAGTTAAAGGAACAAGATATACCTCCATCAAAAAACTAGCCATAGATTTGCCATATGACCCAGCAATACCACTGCTGGGTATATACCAAGCAGAACTGAAAACAAGGACACAAACCGATATATGTACACCAATGTTCATAGCAGCATTGTTCACTATTGCCAAAAGTTGGAATCAACCCAAATGCCCATCAACAGATGAGTGGATCAATAAAATGTGGTATATACACACAATGGAATACTACTGGGCTGTAAGAACAAACACACTACAAACGCATGTGATAACATGGATGAATCTTGAGAACCTTATGTTGAGTGAAGCAACCCAGACATTGAAGGACAAATACTACATGACCTCAATGATATGAAATAAACAAGCTGCCCTAGATAGCAAGAGACTGAACGATAGGCTTACAGGAAATCGGAGGGTGGAGGAAGGATGTGAGCCGATGTCTGCAGGGGTGGAATTTAAGACGAGATGGTGGTAAGCATGAACACAAAGAAGAGATAAAAGGGGGGCAAGGGGTTGCCTTTGGTTGGGGCTTTGCAGGTTTGAGGGTGGCTGGGGAGGGACAGATGGGTAACATTGCCCAAAAGTGGGGGGAGGGAGGGGTAGCATACGAACACAGGAGAGGGTCAGGTGTTGGTGGAGAGTAAAATGCCGAGAAAATCATATCAAAATATAATAAAGAGGGTTACCTGTTTAGAATGCTCGGAGGGGAGGGTCTGATGCAGGACGGGCTCCTGGGGAATGTCTAAATGCTCATTCTGCCAGAGTGGGTGACACCATGGGGTAGAAACCCAAGTAGTGAGAGTGGGGGTGGACCCACATCCTGGGGAGGACTAATGCCATCAAATAGAGGGAACTGTATCCCTCGAGAGAAAGGGTGGCTCCCAGGGCATTAGGGCAGTTGAGCAAGTTAGGCCCTGAACACTATTCCATCTATATCTGGAAGTGGCTCCTCAGGAAACGGAGGTTGGCTGTCACTGTGGGCACCAAGGTGGAAGGGAAAATGGACGTTAAATGTGTGGAACCAAGGTAAATGGGGGGTAAGAGAGGAGTATCTTGAGAGTACACAAGGATGGATATAAAACATGTAATATTACACCATAACATATAGGAGATAACAGACTGATAATGTAAACCATAATGTAAAACATAGGATAACTAAGAAAGTAAAAAACTGTGTATCCTAAAGTATGCACCATAATGTAAGCACAGATGTCACCTTGTTAGAAAGCTAGTGTCTCAGACTCTATACATCACGTTAAGTAAATATGATGTGAATAGGGTGTAAGAGTAGCACTGTGGAAGGGAAAAGGTTTTGTGGTGGATGTATGGGAGTGCTGTACATTATATATATGCATTGCTGTGGTCTAGGGCTCCTGTGAAGAGAAGCTGAATAATTAGGGGGGGAAAAAAAAAAAAAAAGAAAAAGATAGGATGTAGAATTTTTTCCAAGTAAACACGTGTTCTTTATCTAACCTTTAAACCCATCGCTATATGCCATTCCCTAGTAAGGGACCCTGACATTATATTGGGCTTCAAATTTCGGGGAGTTCTGGATCACAGAATGTTTCAACAATGGCAATGGAGGGATACTGGTATGGGATGCCATTGACAGGTGATATATGGCTGACAGGGAACTGTACAGAACATATGTCCAGGGTGCATGGTAATGTTTGGATATACTCATAGTGGTAACAATTAAAAAACACAGCAGGGGGGGTACTGGATTCCTGGCCAGTGGTACTCTGTCGTGGTCCCTAGGGGAGCAGCGACAGTCTCCCAGGTGCAGCGGCGGAGACCGGGAGGGAGTGAGGGTTCAACAGTGAGCCCCTGATGCTAATGACTATGCTTGTGAGCTGATAAGCCTAAAATAAGAACAAGGCCTAGAGCAACATTGTGCCTGGGAATTTCCTCCTGTCAGCCTTCATGTTACTCAAATGTGGCCAGTCTCGAAGCCAAACTCAGCATGTAAATGCAATGCCTTCCCCCCAGCGTGGGACATGACACCCAGGGATGAGCCTCCCTGGCACTGAGGGACCACTATCAACTACCAACTAATGATGCAACTGGAAAATGACCTTATACGGAAGGTTCAATGCGGATCAGCAGAATATCCCTGTCTACATAAAATAGCATGACTTTAAAATGCTGTTTGACCTAAAGTAAGGGGGAAATGGAAAGGAGAAATGAGTCTATATGGCTACGAGTTTCTAAAACAGAGTCTGGAGGCTGGCAAAAGGATTGCCCTTATGCACAACTGAGCAGAGTCAGAGAGACAGATAAAGCAGATACAACTCCCAGATATTGGTTCCTTTGAGGGCTAAAGAGAACCATGGGAGTTATGGTCATGGCCGATGGGGTTAACTACCAGGTCAGATGGCCCCTCTTTGGAAATGGTGTTTATGTGTGATGAATCTGGACTCAGATGGAATCTCCCTTCATAAGACTTTCATGCTAATGTGCTGGAGGTGCAGTTAATGTTGGGGTTTAAGATATATTTAGGGGATTTGAATCTCTGGACTGACAATGTGATAGCCAGGTCCTGAGCCTCAACAGACTCCAGCACCTACAATCTGTTTTATTGGACTTACCACACTCAGCTAAGATGGAGTTGAAGAAGGACAACCACCATACCATGGAGCCTAGAGTGATTACAACTGAAAGCAGGAGGATTGCATCCAGCATCCATGTGGAATCTGAGCCTCCTCTTGACATAGAGGTGCAATGGACACAACCAATCCAATGTCCACATAGAAGAGGTGGCATTGGATTGGGAAAAGTGTACATGGTGGCTGATGGGTATGGGGAAAGGCAGGAAGAGATGAGAGGTGGAGACGTCTTTGGGACATGGAGCTGCCCTGGATGGTGCTTCAGAGGCAATCACCGGACATTGTATATCCTCACAGGGCCCACTGGATGGAATGGGGGAGAGTATGGGCCATGATGTGGACCATTGACTATGAGGTGCAGAGGTGCCCAAAGATGTACTTACCAAATCCAATGGATGTGTCATGATGATGGGAGGGAGTGTTGCTGGGGGGGGGGGGGGGAGAGGTGGGTTGGGGGGGTGGGGTTGAATGGGACCTCACATATATATTTTTAATGTAATATTATTACAAAGTCAATAAAATTAAAAAAAAAAAAAGATATACCTCCAGATGACATTAAGGAGTTCAGACAACTAATCATAGATGTTCAAACAAATCTCCTTAATAAACTCAAAGAGATGGTTAAAGATTAAGAGATTAAAGAGATTAGGGATATTAAGAAGACACTGAGTAAAAAAAAAGAATAATTTGAAAGCATATATAGGAAAATAACAGATCTTATGTGAATAAAGGCATAAAAAATGAGATAAAAATAACCTGGGGGCATATAACAGGAGATTTGAGGTGGCAGAAGAAAAGATCCATGACTTTGATGACATGGCCTCCAAAAGTGAGCATATGAAAGAATAGATAAAGAAAACAATAGGAAAAAAATTGAACAGGGTTTCAGGAAACTAAATGACAGTAAGAGACATGAAAATATACATCTTATGGGTGTCCTAGTAGGAAAAGAGAAGGGAAAAGGGGCAGAACAAATACTTGAAGAAATAATGGTAGAAAATTCCTCAACCTCTCCACAAAAAGGGAGGAAAATTCCCCAACTGTACTGAAAGACATGGATAACATGTCCAAGAAACACAACATACTTATATTTGAAAAAATCCAAACAGTCCTATTCTGAGACACATACTAAATAGAATATCAAATGCTAAAGCAAGAGAAAAGTGATACATCAAATACAATGGACACCCAATAAGATTAAGTGCTGATTTGTCACCAGAAACGGTGGAGGCAAGAAGGCAGTGATATGATATATTTAAGATACTGCAAGAGAAAACTGCTCCCCAAAAATCTTATATCAGTCAAGATTGTCTTTCAATTGCTGTTATCTGTTCAGATAAACAGAAACTAAGTTTGTACCCAAGAGACCAGTTTTGGAGGAAATAGTAAAGGGAATTTTACAGCTGAAAAGAATAAAAACAGGAGGAGAGGTTTGTAAGACAGTCTAGAAATGAAGATCATATCAATAAAAGTAACTGCAAGTGTAAAAATAGTGATGAAAACAAAATATCACAAATAAAACCCAAAGGTCAAAATGGGTGAAGTAAGACCTGCCTTTTGGAACCTGTCTTTGAAGCTGTTACTGAAGTGACAGCTGGGAAAAAACAGACAGCCCTGGGAACTGAAGTCCATGGTGTGGAGATTGAGTGTGCAGAAGAAAGGGGTTCATCATGGTGGATGATCTAAAATGCTTCCTGTATAAAAAATTACCAAGTGTTGAAGGTCTCCGTGCTATTGTTGTGTCAGATAGAGATGGAGTAGCAGTTATTAAAGTGGCAAATGATAATGCCCCAGAGGATGCTTTAAGATCTGGTTTCTTATCTACTTTTGCCCTTGCAACAGACCAAGGGAGCAAACATAGACTTTGAAAAAACAAAAGCATTATCTGTTACTATAACATTTACCAGGTGGTTCAATTTAGTCATTTACCTTTGGTGGTGAGTTTCATAGACAGCAGCACAGGACTAATTGTCAGCCTAGAAAAGGAATTTGCTTCACTGTTTGAATAATTGAGCCAAGTTGTGGAGGTTTCTTAATTTGACAGTGGATTCAATATGTATCTTATCTTCATTATGTCAGACACATTATCAATCCAGCAATCTTTAGACCACAATAATATTTATATCCATGTACTCAAGAAAGGGCCCCTTTTCTACCTTATACTAAGAAAGAGCCTACAGATATAATTTCTGGACAGATTGTTGCATTTCCTTGTTTAGGGTCTTTTCTTATTTAGTAAGATCTGGGGACGCTATAAAAATGCTTCCATCTACGTCAGCTCCATAGAGTTAGCGCAGCCACCAAATATGCTTAAGATTCTCTTCAGTAGATCAGAATCAAAATGGTATGTTGATCCACTTAAGCCATTAAGGGATCCTTAGTGTATAATTCTCCCAGGTCTTCAGAGTGAAGCAGACCCTTTTTATTGTGAATAATAAGAACATATTTTTGCTTTATTTCTTTGTATTGAATATGAAGAAGATAAAACGAGTTAGCAAAGATAACAAAGTCAGTACAATCATTAACTTTCCCATGTAAATATTATTTCTTAGTATATACAAATACTATTAATTTTTTGTTCTTCTCAGAGGACGCTCCTCTTTATCTAAAATGCAAATTACAGCTAAATTTCCCCCATTCTGCTCTCTGTAACCAATCAGTGTTTTAATATTTGTGTTTTCTTTATAAAATTTAGATGCAATTTGTTATGGAATTCTGTTTCCAATTTTGGTATGTATGTAAACATGATAATATAACCATTTTTTTCCACGAGTATAAATAAAATAGTTTTTTGAAGAGCAAAAAAAAGAACTGCCTTTACAGTAATAATATTGACTGTTAATGGATTAAATTCCCCAATCAAAAAGCACAGACTGGTGGAATGGATAAGAAAATGTGAGTTACCTATATGCTGTCTACAGGAGATTCACCTTAGACCCAAGGACACCAATAGACTGAAAGTAAAAGATTTGGAAAAGACATCCCATGCATGCAATAACTTACTTCAGATGGAATAGACTTTTTTTAAAAAAACAAGACTGTTATTATAGACAAGGAAGGACATTATATATTAATATAAAGGGCAATTTACCAGGAAGAAATAACAATCATAAATATATATGCACCTAAACAGGATGCCACAAATTATATGAGGCAAACACTGACAAAATGGAAGGGAGAAATAGAAATCTTTACAATAATAATTGGAGACTTCAATACACCACTCTCAGCATTGGACAATCATCTGGGAAGAGGATCAATAAAGAAACAGACAGGTTGAATATATGAAAAATGGACTGCACCAAATAGACTTATACAGAACATTACACTCCAAAACAACAGGATATACATTCTTCTCAAGTGTTCTTGGATCTTTCTCCAGGATAGACAATATGTTGGTCACAAAGCAGATCTCAATAAATTCAACATGATTGAAATTATACAAGCACTTCCTCTGATCATAATTCAATAAAGTTGGAAATCAACAACAGGTGGAAAAAGGAAAAATCACAAATATATGGATATTAAACAACACACTCTTAAATAATCAGTGAGTCAAAGAAGAAATTATGAAAGAAATCAATTTTGATTAAATATTTTGAGGTGAATTAAAATGAGAACACAACATATCAAAACCTATGGGACACCATGAAGGCAGTGCTGAGAAGGAAATTTATAGTCTTTGATGCTTGCATTATAAAAGAAGAAAAAACTCAAATCAATGACCTAACAGCTAGAGAAACTAGAAAAAGAACAGAAAACGATTCCAAATGCAAGCAGAAGAAATAACAAAGATAAGTGCAGAAATAAATGAAATTGAGAACAAAAATACAATAGAATTAACAAAACCAAAAGTTGTTTCTTTGAGATTAAAAAATTGACAAACTTTTAGCAAGACTGAAAAAGAAATAAAGAGAAAAGATGCAAATAAATAAAATAAAAAATGAAAACTGGTAATTTCAACTGACCCCAAAGAAACAAAAGAGATCATAAAAGATACTATGAACAACTCTATGCCAATATACTACACAGTGACGATGAAATGCAAAAATTCCTAGGAATGTAGGAAAATTCTACACTGACCCTGGAAGAAATAGAAGACATCAACAAACCAATCACAGGCAAAGAGATTGAAACAGTCATTAAACATTTAGCCAAGGGAAGCAGACTTGGCCCAGCATTAGGGCATCCGTCTACCACATGGGAGGTCCATGGTTCAAACCCCGGGCCTCCTTGACCTGTGTGGACCTGGTCCATGCACAGTGCTGATGCGCGCAAGGAGTGCCGTGCCACTCAGGGGTGTCCCCCGCGTAGGGGAGCCCCACACGCAAGGAGTGTGCCCCATAAGAAGAGCGAAAGAAAGTGCGGCCTGCCCAGGAATGGCACCGCACACATGGAGAGCTGACACAACAAGATGATGCAACAGGAAACACAGATTCCCATGATGCTGACAACAACAGAAGCGGACAAAGAAGAAGCACAGCAAATAGACACAGAGAACAGACAATCAGGGCGGGGTGGGGGGGAATAAATAAATAAATAAAATCTTAAAAAAGAAACAAAAACGTTTAGCCAAAATGAAAATCCCAGGACCAGATGGTTTCTCTGGGGAGTTCTACAAGCTTTCAAAGAATACTTAATACTGATATTACACAAACTCTTTTAAAAAATTGAACAAAAAGGAACACTACTAAACTAGTTCTATGAAGCCAATATTACCCTAATACCAAATCCAAATAAAGATATACAAAAAAAGAGAAAATTATACACCCATTTCCTTTATTAATATGGCTGCAAAAATCCTGAGCAGTATACTTGTTAAATGAATCCAGCAACACACTAAAGGAATTATTCATCACGATCAAGTGGGTTTTATACCAGGCATGCAACAATGGTTCAGCACAAGGAAATCAATCAATGTAATATACCACATTAATAAATCAAAGAAGAAAAATCACATGATGACAAATACAGCATCCTTTCTTGGGAAAAATACTACATAAGATAAGAATTGAGGGAAACTTTCTCAACATGATAAAGACCATATATGAAAAACACACAGCTAACTTTGTACTCAATGGTGAAAGACTGAAGCCTTTCCTGTTGAGTACAGGAACAAGACAAGAATGCCCACTGTCCACACTGTTGTTCAACATAGTGCTAGAACTTCCAGCTAGAGCAGTCAGGCAAGAAAAAGAAATAAGATAGATCCAAATTGGAAAGGAGCAAGAAAAATTTTTCCTATTCATAGATGATATAGTCACATACTTAGAAAGTCCTGAAAAATCTACAACAAAGTTGTTAGCGCTAATAAATTATTTCAACAAAAGGCAGAAAACAAGATTAATATGCAAAAATCAATAGTTTTTCTATACACTAGTAATGTGCAATCTGAGGAGGAATTCAGGAAAATCTATTAACAACAGTGACTAAATAATCAAATATTTAAGAATAAACCTAACCAAGGATGTAAAGCACTTGTATCTAGGAAAGTACAATGTAATTCTATAAGAAATTTAAAAAGACCTAAACAAATAGAAGAATGTTCTGTATTCAAATTGGAAGACTTAATATTCTAAAGATCTCAATTCTATCCAAACTAATATACAAATTCAATGCAATCCCAATAAAAATTCCACCAGCATTTTTAAAAGAAATGGAAACATAATTCTTAAATTTATTTGGAATGTTAAGGGGCCCCAAATAGTCAGAAACATCTGAAAAAGGAAGAGCAAAATTTCACAAATCTCTCTTCCTGACTTTAAATCATTATCTGAGCTACAGTGGTAAAACAACATGGTAATGGCATAAAGATAAACAGACCAATGGAACCAAACAAATGGTTCAGAAACAGACTCTCACATCTATGGTCAAGTGATTTTTGACAAGGCTGTCAAACTCACCTAGCTGGGGCAGGATAGTCTATTCAACAAATGGTGCTGGGAGAATTGGATATCCTTAGCCAAAAGAAATAAAGAGGACCCTTATCTCATAACTTACAGAAAATTTAACTCAAAATGGATCAAAGATTCAAATATAAAAGCTATTAATAGAACCATAAAGTTCCTAAAAGAAAATGTGAGGAAACATCTTCAAGACTTGGTAGTAGGTGGTGCATTGTTAAACCTTACAGTGAAAGCATTAGCAATGAAAGAAAACATGGATAAATTAGGCCTCCTCAAATTTAAACACTTCTGTGATTCAAAGGACTTCACCAAGAAAATGAAAGGCAGCCCACTCAATGGGTGGAATATTTAGAAATCACTTATCCAATAAGGGTTTTATTTCCATTCTATATAAAGAGACCCTACAACTCAACAATAAAAGAGCAAGCTATCCAATTTTAAAATGGGAAAAAGACTTAAATAGAAAATTCTCCAAAGAGGAAATACAAATGGCCAAAAAGCATATGAAAAAAATGTTCAATATCACTAGTTATTATGGACATGCAAATCAAAATGACAATGTGGTATCATCTCACAGCACACAGAATGGCCATTATTTTAAAAAACAAAACAGAACAGAAAACAATAAGTGCTGGAGAGGATGTGGAGGAAATGTGAACACTCCTTCACTGTTGGTAGAAATGTAAAATGGCACAGCCTCTGTGGAATACAGTTTGGTGGTTCCTCAGGAAGCTAAATATAGAACTGACATATCCTCCAGCAATTCTTTTATTAGGAATATAAATAGAACTTAAAACTGTAATATGAACAGACATTTTCACACTGATGTTCATCACAGTGGCATTATTCACAATTGCCAAAAGCTGGAAACACCCAATTGTCTATCAACTGATGAATGGATAAACAAAATGTGGTATATACATTTGATGGAATACTATGCTGCTATAAGAAGAAATGAAATTGGGACACATATGATAAAGTGGATGAACCTTGAAGACATTATGCTAAGTGAAATAAGCCAAACACAAAAGGATAAATATTGCATGGTCTCACTAATATGAACTAAATATGAAGAATAAATTCATGAAGTTAAACGTAGAGTAGAGGTTATTAGGAGATAACAAGAGAAATGAGAAGATGAACTGATACTTAATGTATGTAGAAGTTTTAATTAATTTCACTGTAAAAGTCTGGAAATGGATACAGATGATTGCAACACATTATAGAGAGTAAAACACTAACAGCTGGTTTATAAATGGGTTTGTGGCTGAAAATGGTAGTTTAGGGATGTAAATGCTTAGGGATGTAAATGATTGAAAGAAAGCTAGTGAATAATCTATGGAATGAATAACATCGTGAATCCAGAGGTAGGTGAGAATTGTAGCTAATAGTACAAATACAAGAATGTCCTATGAACTAAAACAAATGTACATCACTATTGCAAGGTGGAAAGAATGTGGAGAAGCATGGGAAAAGCAAAATTAACATAATGTATGGACTATAGTCAATTTGTAATATTCTTGCATCAATGCTAGGGATGTGCTGTGCATTAATAATCAGAGGTATCCAAAAAATATACCAAATATATGCTATAGACTATAGTTAGTGGTAATAGTCTGATGATATTATCTCATAATTTGTATAACAAATGTTTCCACAGCAATGTAGTATGTTAGGGAGGGGTGTTTATGGGAATTCCACACATGTGCATAATTTTTTGTAAGTTCTCAACTTTAATAAAAATATATTAAAAATTGGCATAGATTTGAGGGTTTATTTCTGAACTCTTTATTCCATTGGTCTATTTGCCTGTCTTTATTCCAGTATCATGCTGTTTTGTTTACTGTAGTTTTGTAATAACTTTTTAAAATAATTAATTATTTTATTTTTAAAGAAGATTTAGATTACATAAATGTTACATAAAAAAGATAAGGGATTCCCATATGCCCTACTCCTTCCCCCTCCCACATTTTCCCACATAGACAATATCCTTCATTAGTGTTGTATATTTGTTACAATTGAAGAACTCATATTGAAGCATTACTACTAACCATGGACTACAGTTTACATTAGAGTTTACACTTTGTACCACACAATTTTGTAAGTTATGACACAATTTACAATGGCCTGTATCCATCACTGCAATGTCATGCAGGACAAATCCAATGTCCCAAAAATGCCCCCATATTACACCTATTCTTCTCTCTCCCATCCCTCAGAACCTGAGGTGGCCACAGTCTTTACATCAATGATAAGAGTTCTTCTACTGCTAGAAAAATAATAAGTCTATAGTAGAATACTAATAAGCCTACCTTAGTTCATTGTTCATTCCCCAATCTTGAGGATTTGGGGTATTGATGACCACTCTGTTTCTAATTGAGATGGAGCTTAGATCCCATGGGGCAGATGGATGGATCTATCTTGCTTGCAGTTGCAATACTCTCTTTTTCTTGGTATGGTGGTTGTCTATCATCATCTCCTTTTTAGTTGTCCTGGGTGAATACAATGAACTGGACAGTAGGTGTTGCAACACTGCTGAGATACAGCGCTTAACTGGCATATGGGAAGACTAAAGACTTAAGTGTCTGAGACATATATTTATCAAGTATAGTGCTAATTATGGGTTCAAATAAAAGGAGCAGAAGAGACATGAGTAGAGAAACTATGAATGAATCTAACTGTTACACTGAAGAGCATAAATTCCAAAGTAAGGCCCACTGACAGGGTGCCAAATTCCTGAGCTGTCTCCTTATAGTTTATGGATATCTCTAAATCCCTCAGGAGCCCTGCTATCTGAGGCACTGCTTATTGTGGCAGTCAATGAGATCCTGCTGAGATTTGCATAATTGTAACCTCTGGAATGACCTACTGACTCATTTTGAAATTACTTAGCCATATAAACTCATTTGTCTTTACTTTTTCTCATTTTTGGTCAAGGTCTTCTTCCATATGCATTGCTAGTTGACATTTGGTAATAATTCCTCAGTGCCAGGGAGGCTTATCCCTGGGAGTTATGTCCCACACTGGGGGGTGGGTAGTGTATTTATATGCTGAGTTTGACTTAGAGAGAGGCTATATTTGAGCAACAGGAGGCTTTCGGGAAGCAACTCTTAGACATTATATAATACTACAATAAGTTTCAATTTCACAAGACAAGGTTCATAAGTACATCATAAGTACTATTAACAATGTCAAGAGCCTGGCTGAATGGTCTATTTTTCTTCAGTAGACATTGACCTTGCACTTGGTAAAAATTTTAAAATCAAGAAGTTTGAGTATTTCAGCTTTGTTCATCTTTTTCAAGACATTTTTGCTATTTAGGGCCCTTTACCCTTCCATATAAATTTGATGACTGACATTTTCATTTCTATAAAGAATGCTTTTGGAAGTTTGATTGGGCAGATTATGTTTACTCCATTTATCACTTTTGGTCAGATTGATATCTTAACAATTCATGAAAATGGAACTTTTTTTTCATTTATTTAAGTATTCTCTCATTTCTTTCAACAAGGGTTTGTAGGTTTCTGTGTAAAAATCCTTTACATTCATAGTTTAGTGTACTTCTAGATATTTGATTCTTATTTGCTATTGAAAACAGGATAATTTGTGATATTTGTTTCAGAATGTTCATTAGTATTGCGTGAGAAACATTACTGATTTTTGCACGTTGATTTTGCGGTCCATCACTTTGCTAAATTTGATCCTTAGTTCTGGTAGTCTTGTGGGTTTTTCAGGATTTCCTATGTATAGAATCATATCATCAACAAGTAAGGAAATTTTGACTTCTTCCTTTCTGATGTTGATTGCTTTTATTTTTTTTTTTAATCTAATTTTTCTGTATGGAACTTGTAGTACAATGTTGAACAACAGTGGTGACAATGACCATCTTTTCTTGTTCTTGATATTAAAGGGAGCACCTTCAGTCTTTCTGAACTGAGTTTCATGTTGCCTATGGGTTTTTCATCTATGCCCTTTACTATTTTCAGGAAATCTTTTATTCCTAGTTTTCTGAGTGTTTTTATTAAGTATGGGTGCTAGATATTGTTAAATGCCTTTTATGCATCAATTGAGATGGTCATGTGAATTTTTAAAAAAATTCATTCTATTCATATTGTGTCTTACAATAATTGACTTTTTTTCTGTTGAGCCACATTGTATTATTGGGATACATCCCAATTGATCATGGTATAAAATGCTTTGTCTTTCTAGGAATGTTGTTCACAACAACCTCTTATAATCCTTTTTATTTCTGTGGGAATGCTACTAATGTCCCCATTTATTTCTGATTTTAGTTTTTTGTGCCATCTCTTTTTTTTTGGTCAGACTAAAGGCTTGTTGATTTTATTTTATTAATCTTCTAAAGTAACCAACTTTTGGTTTTGTTGATTTTCTCTTTAATTTTTTAAATTCTTTATTTATCGCCACTCTAATCGTTGTTGATTTCTTCCTCCTGCTCACTTAGATTTAGTTTGTTATTCTTACTACATGTTTTAGGTTAGTTCTCTGATTTTTCTTCTTCACAATATAAGCATTTAGAGCTGGAAATTTCCCTCTGAGCACTGCCTTTTCTACATTTCATAATTTTTAATGTGTTTTGGTTTTCATTCACATCCATATATTTATTTATTATTTCCTAATTTCTAGTGTGATTTGTTCTTTGTTCAACAGGTGTTATAGTGGCTTGGAGCTGTTTTCCCTAGGAAGAACATGTTCTTACTCTTAATCCATTCCCATGGGTGTGAACCCATTACAAATAAGACCTTTTGATGCATTTACGTCAATTAATATGTGGCCAAACTACATCAGTTTTGGTCTTAATCCTATTACTAGAGACCTTTAGATCCAAAATGAAAGCCATGAGGAAAAGCTGGAAGTCAACAGAACTCAGCTAAACTGGAAGAGGCCTCCATTTGACAGAAAAGCTAGGAACCAAGGATCATTGCAGGAAGCACTAAAATGTCACCATCCTCTGGAAGAAAGAACTTCTTGATTTGAACATTTCTCTCAACTTTAAAACTGTAAGCTTGTAAACTAATACATTCCCATTATTAAAAAGTCAAAGCATTTTATGGTATTTACTTTAGCAGCTTTAGCAAACTAGAACAGATTTTGGTACCAGGGAAGTATGGTGCTGCTATTACAAATAGCAAAAATGTGGTACTGGCTTATTAAATGGGTATGCTGGAAGAATTGTGAAATGCTTGATAGAAAAGGCTTAGACTGGCTTTGAAGAGACTTTTTAGAAATATGGTCACTAAAATTACTTCTGATGAAGACATAGACAGAAATAGTTAATGTGTCACTGAAAACTAAAAGAAAGGGCACTCTAGTTTTAAAGTGCAGAGAATTTGGCAAATTGGGTCCTGGTGTCAGATGGAAGGCAAAATTTAAAGTGATGAGTTTGGATATTTAGTTGAGGAGATTTCTAAACTAAATGTGGAAGCACAGTCTGACTTCTTCTTTGAGGTTATAGTCAAATGTGAGAGGAAAGGGATACGCTGAGTACTGAACTCCTTGACATAAAGAAATAAAAAATTGATGGTTTGGAAAATGCTGAATTTGTGGAAAAATGAGTTCCCAGAGAATAATGCAGCATGGAAGGGTTTAACTTAACACAGAACCAGTCAGCCATTTCAGTGCAAGTCAGGATTGGAAGTGCAGTTCTCCAGGAAGGATCTATGTAATGTCTTACTGTCTGATGGTGTGGATCCCTGTGTATACATGTGAAATTGACAAGGTTTGTTTTTGTTTTTGTTTTTGTGCAGGACGTGAATGAATGGAACCACTGTCAGCCTGGACTAATAAGGACTGCAAAGGAAGAGATTGAAAAGCATAACCATGGAACCTGAGGTCTGGACTGAAGACATCTTCTCAGGCCAAGAGAGTGGACCCACACATGCATATGGAAATGATGAGTATGTCCTGGAGCTTGGAGAGGATGGGCCTTCTGCGCCATAGTTTAGGAATAGTACTACTACCCCAATTTTCTTAAATACCTGGGGAATTGTGGAAAGGCTGGCTGCCACTCCAATGCTTGAAGAAAGTGGAGACTAGAAGCTGGCCGTCTCACCAAGTCTGGATGAGGGTGTAGCTGAGAGCCTGGATATCACTCCAAAGTTTGAAGATTTTGTAGCCTTCACCCCATTGTTTTAGTACAGCATGGCCACTGTGCAAGCAATTGGAAAGGGTGGTGCTGCCACTCCATCAAGTCCTGAAGACCAGGCATCATTCTATAGCTTAATCTCAGACTTTGAAATCTAATGGAGTATGCTCTGCAGTATTTCAGAGTTGTTTGGGCTGCAAGATCTCTGTTTTCTTTCTAATTTCTCCCTATGGAAATGGGAAATTTTATCCTATGATTGGCTTTCCCTTGTATGTTGGAAGCTATAACTTGTTCTCTAAGTTTCATATGTCCATTGACTGAGGGGAATTGTTTCCCAGCACAGATAACATCTATAATTGATTTTGATGAGACTTTGTATTAGTGTTCTTACTGAAATGACTTAAGGCTTTTGGGATATTGCGATAGAATGACTGTATTTGCATGTGGAAAGAATGTGTCTTTTAGGATCCAGAGGGTGGAGTGTGATGATTTGAAACTATGAACCCCAGAAAAGTATTTCTTAAAGTTAATCCTTCCCTGTGGTTGTGGACTCATTATAAGTGTGATCTTTTGGTGAGTAGGATCTTAAGATGTGATTCATCTCATTCCATTCATGGTTTGTCTTAATCCTCTTACTGAAGTCCTTCATAGGAGAATGAAATTCAGACAGAGAGAAAGCCATGAAGTAAGAAGCTGAAGGCAATGAAATCCAGAAGAAAAGAGAGAAAAAAGTACATGCTACCATGTGTCTTACCAGGTGACAGAGGATTCCAGAATCCCTGCCGCCAGTCTTTAGGGAGAAAGTATCACTTTGATGATGCTTTCATTTGGTCATTTTTTTCAGCCTCAATACTGTAAGCTTGTAAACTAATACATTTCCATTGTTAAAAGCCAACAAATTTTATGGTATTCACTTGAGCAGCTTAGCAAACCAGAACAATGTTCCTTAGGTCTCTTATGCTTTGTTTATTTTCTCTTTTCTTTCTTTTTCTTTTTATCCACTCATCCTGAGTCATTTCAGTGGTCTTATCTTCAGTTTCAGTGATCCTTTCTTTTGACAGCTCTTATCTGCTATTGAAATCCTTTAGGGAATTTTTAAATTTACTTGTTATAGTCTTAACCTCCAGTGTTTCTGTTTGGTGTGTGTTTTAGTTTTCCAGTCTGCTCAAGCAAATACATTGAAATGGTAAGTTTAAACAATGCAAATATATTTGCTCATGGTTTTGAGGCTAAAAGAAAGTCCAAATCAAGGCATCATCAAGGCGATGCTTTCTTCCCTACTATTGGTGTTCTGAAGCTGGCTGCTGGTGACCCTTTGCTCTTTTGTCACATGGCAAGGCACAAGGTGATAGCTTCAGATCTTTTCTATATTTTATTGATGTCTGGCTGCTCCCTCTTGGGTTATCTCTTTGTCTGAATTTCTTTCTCTTATAAATAAAGGACTCCAGTAATTAAGACCCACCTTGCTTGAGGTGGCATACCTTTACTGAAATAACCTCATCAAAAGATCCTACTTACAATCAGTTTATACCCACAGGATTGGATTAAATTTAAGGACATATTTTTTGTGGCATACATATAGCTTCAAACCACACAATTTCAATTTATATTCTATTTCTTTATTGAGATGATCATTTTGTTCATTCATCGTTTTCCTGATATCCTGTAGTTTTTTTCTCCATGTTTTCTTGTATCTCTGTATGTTAAAGTCTGGTCCTTTATTGCTGATAGTTTAAAGATTTATCTTGTCCTTTTGGATGGGCCATTTGTTCTTTCTTTGTCTTTTAATCTTTTGTTGCACATTTAACAGTTTAATGCTTTTAAGTTTTAAGTTCAGGAGTTCGTCCCTGTGCTGTCTGATCCTTAAGTATGTATTCAGTTAGGGATATGACAGGGATTTCCATAAATACTAGTAGTTAACTGAAACAAACAAATCTATGCAAAAAATGACCTTCACAGTCCTTGCAAATTGGATTTATGTTGACTTTCTTTCTTTCTACCAAGAATTTCAAACTGTGGTAAAAGCATGGGCTCCTGTCCTCCTCTGATGAGTCTATATCTTGTTCTGAGCTCATGCTCACTGGTGATTTTAAGAATTCCCCTATTTATAGGAATCTGAATGTTTCTCTATTCTCTATGAAATAGAATCTGCCCCAACTCCTGGAGTACTTTATTATATGCCCAGAAGCCAGTAGCCCTTTGCCCCAGCTTCCTTGGATTTGATTGTGTCTTAAGTTGTTTTAGCTATATGCAAGCTCCATATGCCTGCAGAGCAATTTCTGAGACAGCAAGTCTGAGACAAATGTCCTGATATAGACTTTTAGGCTGCCACTTGATTGATTGGACCTTATATGGGCACAGGTATTACTCTACTCCCACTGAAACAGGGCCAGGTGCATACATTGAGGATTCAGGCCAGCTCCACATTCATCATGGTGCCACATGGTTTTCTTACCATTTTTATGTTTTATTTTCTTGATTCAAGAGTCACCCACTTACTGATACCCTTTAACTCCTTTCATATCTCTAAATAAGATAGATATACCAGTTTTTGCTTGTTGTTCAAAGATTATGTGATAGAATAGAACCCTGGAGCATCTTACACTTCATCTTGGTCATGTACTCATTCTCGACCACCACAAATTTATCTTTTCCACTCACCCAGAATAACCTACATAAGATGTGGGTTACCTCAATCACCTGCTGAGTACCTTGTAGGGACATTTCTGTGCCTAGAGAATGAACTACTAAATTCCAATATGACATTATGGTTCCATATATGAAGATACTCTGCAGTCTCATGCTTTCTCACTCCCTGCCTTACCTTTCATTCTCTGGTAATAAAAATGTTTGCATCTTCAATTTATGCCATTTATCTCACATTTTCATTTCTTTACACAGAATATTCTCTTGCTTGGAATACTTAACTATATTCCTTTCCTTTGATGATTTTTTTACTCATCTTTCAAGACTAAATTCAGGTATTTCATTCTACAAGATTTTCATTCTATAAGGATTTCTGAGGTCCCCAAGTTGTGGTAGTAGGTGTCCTTATTTGCTCCCCTAACGAGTATAAGCCTTTACTATGTCGCAAATTGAATTATATTACATGTGTATAAGTACTCCTGTCAGACTCTGAGTTCCATGAGGTAGTGTTCAAGGAGGCAGACTCTAAGTTCTCTGCCTTCAATTTCTCAATGACGTTTGATAGTTCTGAAGTTGTGGCGACTGAAGTCTTTAAAATGACCTATAAGGCTTTGCATAATCCATACAGTCTCTTTTCTTGAGACTTTTGTTGATCTCTGCCTGTCTCTGTCACAAGGAAATATATATCTTCTTCTTTGGATTACACCTCTTTGTCTACTTTCCTTTGGGTATAAGGACTTCAGGAATGTTGGATTAAGGTACATCCTCATTCAGTTCAGCCATGCCATAACTAGTAACATCTTCTAATATGCTGCTTACTAATGGGTTCACATCTGCAACCTGACTCACTTTAACTATAATAATAACATGTTCAAAGATCCTATTTACAAATGTGTTAATAGCCACAGGACCAGACCATTTGAACTTGAACATGTCCTTTACAGTGAATATGATTCAAACAACAAGAGTTTTCTAATTATTTGCACAATGCCTGGCCCGTAGAACACATTTAATAAGTAAATATTGGTCAAATAAGCTTACAGATGTCTGCCTTACTTTTATGATGTCATCAGTGCTCACACTCAACAGCTCATGCATAAAAGGCTTTATGCTTTTAAACTGAAAGGCCTTTTAAACTGTGAAAGGCCGATATTCTCAAAATGTTCAACTGTGAAAAATGAAACTAATAGGAAATATATTAAGCAGATCATATTTCTATTTCAATTTTGCACTGAATAATTTTAATTCCATCAAGACATGTTTAATGTATTCAGAATTTTTGTCCTGTCAATTACATAGAATAGCTTAGATTTCTAAATTTTCAGTCTTCCTTTTATTTTGTGAAGACTTGATTGGCACAGCCTCAATCCCCAACCTGTCATATCCTGAGCAAATCACCACAGCTCAAATAGATTCTCCTTGCATATGAAATCTGCCTCAATCATCTCACTTGAGTATATTAGACAATGTTTTTACATATGTGTCTCCTATACTGGAATGTAAGCTTTGTGAGGGAAGCCACTATGTTGTTTTAATGTTCATATCCATAGAAACTGTTACGGTGTCTGGAATGAATGCATTTTCAGTTAATATTTGTTAAAAAAATAAATGACTCAATGAGTGTCTCAGAATCATGAAATGCTTTACATAATTGAAATTGTATTAAAAGGTTTAGCCTAGACTTACTTCATCTGAAAAAGCTTTTTCCCTCCACAATTAATGGTAAGCTACACAACGTATTTTCTAAATTTTCTTTTATGCTTGCCATATTTTATGCTCTACTTTTAATCTATTTATCATTCATTCTGCCTTAGTATGCCACCTTATCTAATTTTGAATAAAGCACAAAGTTAAAAATTAATTAGGACAATTTAGTACAATTAAGAGAGTGTGGTTCTAATTACACTATCAAACTAAGAATAATTGCTCCTGTATTTCCATACAGCAACTGCTTTTGATGTCTCCAAAATGCTTGTATGAAGGGAAAAATTAAAAAATTCTATTTGTATTCTAAATCTTGACATTGTTATTCTAGTCAAAACCACAAAATTATCCTCAAAATGTAATAGAAAACAATGACAAATATTTATATTATGTATTTCATCAAAAATCTCATTAATGCTCTAAAGACCATTCATTTTGGATTGTATGTGAACAAGTGCACATATATGTATATTGATAGATACACTCCTTTCTCAGGTGGGACTGATTACTGCCTGCCAATGGATCTGTAATTGTCCTTTATGTATTAGTGAAGCAGGCTTGGTTTAAAGTATTATCAAATATACTAAAACACAATACTTTAATTGTGTGCTATTGATGGACCACAGGATACAGGTAGGGCTCTTAACTTCAGGACATTTAGAATATCAATGAAGCCGCTGAAAAAAATACAGTGTATTTTTTACATTGACATCCCTTGGAGAATGTTGGCCATAAAATAAAAACTGGGCAATTAGCAATCCCAATTCTCATGACCAACTCTTGTTAGCCATCTTCTAGACAGGTACAAATGTTCCTAAATAGACCCCAATTCTGAGCCTTGTTTATGCATTCCATCAACATAATTTTCTTTTACTCAAATAAATTATTGACTAAGGAATTTGAAAATTATTTCCTTTAGCATTATTTTTGTCTTTATCCACTACATTTTTATTTTCATCTCTCTCTCTCTCACTTTCTGTCTCTCTCTCCTTTGTTTTTTGTTTGTTTTATTTTGATAAATATCACCTAACTAACTCAATACAATCTGATAAATGCATGGGTGTTTAACAAATGAAAAAGTGCCATCAATTGGTAGAGATGGTAGCACACAAACTAAGAGGCACTGATTGAATATAGATGAAACTTTACAAGCCCATTAGTGTGAAAAGCTTTTTCAAACGAATTATTAACTCTTATTTCCTCTGGTGTAGGCTTGTAAAGGGCAGCATTTAAGAGATACTAATCCAAAAAAAAAAAAAAAAGAGAGATACTAATAGTGTTAGAGCATTGCATATAAGAAAAAAAGTGAAAAAGGTAAACGATATCATATCTTAATAGTCACTTCCTTGCAATTAATTTCAGAGGCTAGCTTGTAATTGTAGAAGAAAAATGTAAGAAAAACAAAAGAAAAAATGTATGGTTAATCATTTCCTGAATTAGATTAGGTTTAATTCAAATAAAACAATTGAAAGATTTACAGAAGGAAGAGCATAAAAAGTTTGCATTCTTTTTCCCATGTTCTACTTTTTCATATTTTCATCAGTAGGGACCTGTCAAAATACGTTCTAATGTAATGACATCTTTAGTGATATTGACACGTGCAAGAAAAGTAGAGCAGCAGCAGCAGTAGCAGCAAAACAGCTGATATACACCACAATTTCCAGCACCAGAATTAATTTCTCATGTGATATTTACTCCTTTTAGACCAAATGCTATTCCAAAAATCAGGCTCATCTGGACTTATATACAACCAATAGGTGTGCTTACTATGCTCTGGCTCTCAGTGACTGGCAGATTGGAGGCCAAATGCTACCCAATGTCAAAATGTGTATTCTAGCCCTATGTCAGAGTTCTTTAGCACTGAAACATTTGTAATTTCTGAACAATTCCCATAAAACTTAGGGGTTGTTGACCTGAACTAAACTGCCTATGGCTAGCAATGTCATTCTCCTTCTCGTTTCACTTTCCAGGTTGATAAAAATCAATACTTTCTCTCATAGAATTCTGACTTTTGAAGCAGCTTTTAGGTTCATGAGAATTGTGTGGAACTGATAAGGGGATAAGAGGTGTTATTTCATCTCTCAAAGAGCTATTTCCTGCATCCATCTACACAGAATTCTAGAAATGTTATTTAAAAAAACAAACTACTTTGAAATTAATTAGTCTTAGATATTTGATAGTGTAATTTTTGAAAATAGTTCACTATGTCATAAGCATCTGCTCCCAATCTACTGTTTGCATCCCACTCTTAACTCTAATGTTTATGTTTGATTTCAATTATTGCTGATTTAGTCTTAAAGAAAGTGACGCTTATACCTATTGTATGGTTACAATTAGAAAAAAAGCTAAAAGGAAGATAGAACTATGAACTCTCTATTGGTTTGCTCTTCATCTAACTAGAAAATGGGGACGAATTAATTTTTAAGAGACTCTTCCCAATACAATGAATATATTTCAAAGAAAAATTAAACAAAATACCAAATCTATATAATATTAAGCAGCCTATTTAAAATAAATATTTAAAGACACATAATAAAGGGAGGTTGAGAGGGATTTTGGATTCCAGGGAAATCCTGTATCATGATGTCCTTAGTAAAATCTTTAGACAAAGTTATTTTTTAAAAATCCTGGCAGAGAAGAATCAACCACATAATTCCATATGGGGCATATTAGTCTGCCAAAGGGTTGCTGATGCAAAGTACTAGAAAATGTTTTGACTTTTTTTTTAAGATTTATTTTTTATTTATTTCTCTCCCCTTCCCTGCTCTCCTCCCCCAGTTGTCTGCTCTCTTGAGTCCACTGGCTGTGTGTTCTTCTGTGTCTGCTTCTATTCTTGTCAGCGGCACCCCGAATCTGTGTCTCTTTTTGTTGCATCATCTTGTTGTGTCAGCTCTCCGTGTGTGTGGTGCCATTCCTGGGCAGGCTGCATTTTTTTCACACTGGGCGGCTCTCCTTATGGGGTGCACTCCTTGCATGTGGGGCTCCCCTACATGGGGGACACCCCTGAGTGGCACAGCATTCCTTGAGTGCATCAGCACTGCATGTGGGCCAGCTCATCACACAGGTCAGGAGACCCTGGGTTTGAACCTTGGACCTCGCATGTGGTAGGTGGATGCCCTATCCGTTTGGCCAAATAAAGGAGGTTTATTTGGGATAAAAGCTTTCAGTTCCAAGGCCGAGAAAAATCCAATCAAGGCACCGTAAGAGATGCTTTGTCATCAAAGTTAGCTTTCATGTGTTGAAGAAAGAAGGCTGCCAATCTCTTTCCAGGTTTCAGGCTTTCCCTCCAGGTTCACCCTTTCCTCTTGAGCATATTTCACTCAAAACGAAATCTTCAAGGTTCATCCATTTGGTGCATCTATCAGAATTCATTCCTTTTTATGGCTGAATAATAGTCCATTGTTTATATATACAACATTATATTTATCCATTCATCAATTTATTGACAACTGAATTGCTTCCACCTTTTAGCAATTGTGAATAATGCTGCTATAAACATTGGTGTGCAAAACTCTAAGTCCTTGCTTTCAATTATTTTAAGTATATAACTAGTACTGTGATTGCTGCATCATATGGTAATTTTATACTTAGCTTTCTGAAGAAATGCTAAATTCTTTTCCACAGCAGCTGTGCCATTTTCCATTGCCACAAGCAATGAGTAAGTTTTTCTATTTCTTCAGATCCTTTCCAACACTTGTTTTCTTCTTTTTAATAGCAGTCATTATAATGGGTAAGAAATGGTATTGTAACGTGGTTTTGATGTGCATTTCTCTAATGGCTCATGCTCTTGTACATCTTTTCATGTATCTTTTGGCCATTTTTATATCTTCAGGTCTTCTTCCCATTTTCTAATAGGGCTGTTTATCTTTTTGTTGTTATGGTAAAGGATTTCTTTATATATTCTGGATATTAAATCTTTATCAGAGAAGTGGTTTCCAAATCTTTTCTCCCATTGTATAAGCTGTCCTTTTACTTTCATGATAAAGTCCTTTGATATACAGAAGTCTTTAATTGCAATGATGTCCCATTTATCTCTTTTTTTCTTTTGTTGCTTGTTCTTTGGCTGTAAAGTCTAAGAAACCATTTCCTACCACAAGGTCTTGAAAAGGCTTCCCTATATTTTCTTCTTGGAGTTTCATAGTTTTAGAACTAATATTAAGCATTTTGGGTTTGTTTGTTTTTTTTCATTTTGAATTGATTTTTATATATGGTGTGGTGGGGGGTCCTCCTTTCTTTTTCAAAAGGAGATTTTTCCCTATTGGGTGATCTCTATCACTTTGTCAAAATTCAGTTGGCCATAAATATGAGGGTTGATTTCTTAACTTCCAAATTATATTTCATTGGTCTATATGTCCATCCTTGTGCCAATATCATGCTGTTTAAATTATTACGGTTTGTAATAAATTTTAAGATCGGTGTATTAGTCAGCTAAAGGGGTGCTGATGCAAAATACCAGAAATAGGTTAGTTTTTATAAAGGGTATTTATTTGGGGTAGGAACTTACAGATACAAGCCACAAAACATAAGTTACTTCCTTAAGCAAAGTCTATTTCCACGTGTTGGAGTAAGATGGCTGCCAACAGCTGCAAGGGTTCAGGCTTCTTGGGTTCTTCCCTTTCAGGGTCTTGCTTCTCTCTGGGCTCAAGGTTCCTTTCCTTCCAGGGCTTTTTTCTTCCTGGGACTGGTTTCTTTTTCCTCTGTGAGCTTTCTTCCTGGGGCTCCAGCTTAAGGCTTCAGCATCAAACTCCAACAGCAAAACTCCAGCAGCAAAAACCCTCAACTCTTATTTCCCATGCCTTTTATCTGTGAGTCCCCACCCACCAAGGGGACCCACCAATGCCCTAATCATAACTTCAATCATACTCAGGTACAGATCAGATTACAAACATAATCCAATACCTATTTTTGAATTCATAACCCTATCAAACCGCTACAATTGGGAAGTGCAAATTATTGAATTTTAGTTTTCTTTTTCAAGATAGCATTAGCTACTCAGGGCTCATTGTCCTCCCATATTAACTTGATGATTAGCTTTTCCATTCCAGTGTAACTTTGATTCAGATTGCATTGAATCTATAAATTGCTTTAGGCCGTATTGACATCTTCTTATTTTCAATGAGAAACATTTTATTAAAGCTATAAGTGTACAGCTATAAAACATAGATTTCAACAAACAAATTCACGGTTTGATTACATGGAACATTTGCTCAGGAGTAATGAATTTGCATTTCCTTATTACCCAGGTGGTATGGACATCTTTTTTTTTTTTAGATTTATTTATTTATTTTTCTCCCCCTCCCCCCCCAGTTGTCTGTTCTCTGTGTCCATTTGCTGTGTGTTCTTCTTTTTGTCAGCATCCGCTGTTGTCAACGGCATGGAAATCTGTGTTTCTTTCCGTTGTGTAAGCTCTCCATGTGTGCAGCGCCATTCCTGGGCAGGCTGCACTGTCTTTCGCTCTGGATGGCTCTCCTTACGGGGCGCACTCCTTGCACGTGGGGCTCCCCTACATGGGGTACACCTCTGCGTGGCAGGGCACTCCTTGCACGCATCAGCACTGCGCATGGGCCAGCTCTGTATGGGTCAAGGAGGCCCAGGGTTTGAACTGCAGATGTCCCATGTGGTAGATGGATGCCCTAACCACTGGCCCAAGTCCGCCACCTGATATTGACATCTTGATGTTTAGTCTTTCAACCCATGCACATGGAATATACTTCCATTTATTTGGGTCTTCTTTAATTTCCTCTAGCAATTTTTTGTTGTTTTCTGTGTACAAGTACATTACATCCTTGGTAATATTTATTCCTAAATATTTGATTCTTTTATTTGCTTTTGTGAATGGAATTTGTTCTTGATTTCTTCTTCTGATTGCTCATTTTCTGTGTATAGAAACACCACTGATTTGGGGGTACTGATCTTGCACCCCACCACATTGCTGAATTCATTTATTAGCTCTAAGAACTTTGTTGTGGATTTTTCAGGTTTTTCTGTATTTCGGATCATATCATCAGCGCAGAGGGAAAGTTTTGCAACTTCCTTTTCAATTTGGATGCCCTTTATTTGTTTTTCTTGCCTGATTACTTTGGAGAGTACATCCAGTACAATGTTGAATAAGTGTGGTGATCATGAGCATCCTTGTCTTGTTCCTCATTAGAGAGAAAGCTTTCAGTCTTTCATCATTATACAGGATGTTAGCTGTGGGCATTTTAGATATCTTTTAATCATTTTGAGGAAATTTCCTTCTATTCCTAGTGTTCTATGTGTGCTTTTTAAAAAAATCACAAAATGGTGCTTTATTATGTCAAATGCTGTCTCTGCATTATTGGGATGATCTTTTTAAAAATTCATCTTATTAATGTGATATATTATATTAACTGAATTTCTTTTGTTGAACCAAATTTGCATACCACAGATAATCACCACTTGCTCATGGTGTATAATTCATTTAATGTGCCTTTGGATTCTGTTTGCTAGTGTTTTGTGGAGAATTGTTTGCATCTATATTCATAAGCAAACCTAGTCTGTAGTTTTATTTTTCTTCTCAGTATCTTTTTAAAATTTATTTCTTAATTGTCTTTTTTTAAAGATACATAGATTACAAAAAATGTTACATTAAATGGTATAAGAAGTTCTGATATACTCCACTCCACACTCCTCCCATATCAACAACCTCTTTCATCATTGTGGCACATGCATTTCATTTGGTGTCTTTTCAGTTTTTTATCTGGCTTTGATATGAGGGTGATGTTGGCCTCATAGAACGTGTTAGGGTGTGTTCCCTCCTGTAACAGTTTGATATAGTTATGAATTCCAAAAATAGATATTGGATTATGTTTGTAATCTGGTCTGTACCTGGGCATGATTAAGTTATGATTAGGGCTTTGATTGGGCCGTGTCGGTAGTTCCCACCCCTTGGTGGGTGGGGACTCACAGATAAAAGGCATGGCAAAAGACAGTGTTGGAGGGTTCTTAATGTTGGGCTTTTGATGCTGGAGTTGGATTCTGAAGTCTTAAGCTGGAGCCCCTGGAAGAGAGACAGCTGTTCACCCCATAGGCTACAGCTGATCTTGTGGAGAGAGACAAAGCCTAGAAAACCTAATAGTCTACAGCTGACCTTGTAGAGAAACCACAGGAGCTGAGTCCAGAGGAACCCAGAAAGCCTGAACCCTTACAGATGTCGGCAGCCATCTTGCTCTAACATGTGAAAATAGACCTTGGTGAGGGAAGTAACTTATGCTTTATGGCCTGGTATCTGTAAGTTCCTACCCCAAATAAATACCCTTTATAAAAACCAAGCAATTTCTGGTATTTTGCATCAGCAACCCTTTGGCTGACTAATACACCTCCTGTTCAAGTTTTTGGAAGGCTGATGAGAGATTGACTTAAAGTCTTGGAATGTTGGGTACAATTCTCCTGTTAAGGCATTTGTTCCTGGGCATGTCTTT
The DNA here is from genome assembly GCF_030445035.2 of Dasypus novemcinctus. Classification (NCBI taxonomy): domain Eukaryota; kingdom Metazoa; phylum Chordata; class Mammalia; order Cingulata; family Dasypodidae; genus Dasypus; species Dasypus novemcinctus. Next base: position 149,596,957 of record NC_080673.1, on the reverse strand, counting down.
GTTGGGAAGTTTTGATACTGACTTAATATCTTAGCTAGTAATTGATTTGTTAAGATTTTCTATTTCTTCTTGAGTCAGTGTAGGTCAGTTGGTATGTCTAAGAATTTGTCCATTTCATATAGGTTATCTAATTATTGGCATGCAGTTGTTCATAGTATCTTTTTATAATCCTTTTTATTTCAGTGAGTCAGTAGCATTGTCCCCCTTTTCAATAATGGTTTTCATTATTTGTATCCTCTCTCTTTTTTTCTTTGTCAGTCTAGCTAAAAGTTTGTCAATTCTATTGATCTTTTCAAAGAACCAACTTTTGGTTTTCTTGATTCTATTATTTTTAAATTTCATTTATCTCCACTCTAATCTTTGTTATTCCTTTCTTTTCCTGGACTCGAGTTTTCTCTGCTCTTCTTTTTCTAGCTCTTCCTGTTTTGTGGTTAGGTCTAGGATTTGAAGCCTTTCTTTTTTGTAATGTAAGAACTTAGAGCTATAAATTTCCCTCTCAGCACTGTCTTTGCTGCATCCCATAAGTTATGGTATGTTGTATTTTCATTTTCATTGTTCTCAAGATTTTCCTAATTTGGGTTATGATTTCCTCCTTAACCAATTCTTAGAAAATTTAAGTAAACTTTAATTCAACTTTAAAAACAAAATAACAGATAAAAAGCAGCTTAACAAATAATGGAAGCATGGCTTAAAAAAATTCTTTCCAGATACATTTATCTCATTTAATCCTAACACAAACTCAATTGTTTCTCCAGTGTTCGGAAAGATACCTAAATGAGTATGGATTGATTAAATGACATGACCAACGTCTCTTTGTTAATGATGAAAATGAAGAAAAAAATGCTTGATTTCATATTCATATCTCATAAAATTAAATCCCATGTTCTTTTTCTTTGACTTGAAAAAATTACTATTGCTATAGTACCTTCCTTGCCTTTGCTACAAAATATTACAATATCACATTACCTATAGTCTATAAATCACACTAGTTGTATTTTCCCATTCATTGTTTAAGAGTATGTTTTTAAAATTTCCACACTGTGTAAATTTTACATATCCCCCTCTGTTATTGGTATCTAGCTTCATTCTGTTGTGGTCAGAGAATATAAATTCTATTATTTCAATATTTTTAATTTATTGAGATTTTTTGTGTGACACCACATGTAGACTATCCTGGAGAATGATACATGTGCACTTGAGAAGATGTATATTCTATTTTTGTTGGGTGTCTTGTTGTATATATATATCTGTTAGGGCTAGTTGTTTTAGTATATCATTAAATTCCTGTACTTCCTTACTGATCTGACTAGTTATTCTCTATATTATGGAGAATGGTGTGTTAAAGTCTTCTAGTATTAACATAGAACCATCAATTTCATGCTTCAAATTTGTCAGTATTTGCTTCATATGTTATGGAGCTCTGCTGTTAAGTGAACATAAATTTGTAATTGTTACATCTTCCTCTTGAATTGTCCCCTTTATCAATATATAATGACAATCTTTGCCCATCATAACTGTTTTTGACTTAAAGTTTCTTTTATCCAATATTAGTGCAATCACCCTAGCTCTCTTTTGGTTACTACTTGGATGGTATATTTTTTCCATCCTTTCAACCTAAACCTATTTGTGTCTTTGAATTTAAAGTGAGTCTCTTTCAGACTGTATATATTTGGGTCCCATGTCTTTTAGTTTTATTTTTTAGGAGGTACCGGGTATTGAACCCAGACCTTGCACATGGAAAGCAGGCACTAAACCACTGTGTTACATTCACTCTCCAGTGATAGTTGTTTTTTTTTTTTAATTAAATTTAATTCTTTATTTGTTTGTTTTTAGGAGGTACTGGGGATTGAACCCAAGACCTTGTACATAGGAAGCAGACACTCAACCACTTGAGCTACATTTGCTCCCCTGGGCCATGCTTTTTCTTGTTTCTGCCAGTCTGCCTTTTGACTTGACAGTTTCACCCATTTACATTTAAAGTCACTACTGACAAAGAAGAAACCTTTCTTCTGCCATTTTCCTCTTTAGTCTTTCTAAATCTTACACCTTTTTTAGTCCCTCACTTCCATTAAAGTCTACTTTTATATTTATTTGCTTTTTGTGTTGTTGAGTGCCTTCTCATTTCTATCTGGATATATTTTTCATCTAGTTTCTTTGTGGTTACACTGTGGTTAAAATTTTACATTTTAAATAAATAATCATATTTAGTATAATACCAACTTAACTTCAATAACATACACATATATTTTCCCATTTTGCTCTGTCTCCCCACTATTTTTGTACTTGTTATATTTATATCTTTGTACATTGTATGTCCAAAAACCTAGACTTACTGTTACTTTTTATGTATATACATTTTAGCACTTACAGGATGTATGAAGTGCAGTTACATAGCAAACAATATACTATGATAATATTGGCATTTACAAATACCCAATACCAAATGGTTACATTTACCACAGGTCTCTGTTTTTTATGCTGCTTTGAACCATTGTCTATTGTCCTTTCCTTTCAGTCTGAAGAACTCCTTTTGGCATTGCTCGTAGGGTAGATCTAGTGGTAATGAACTTCCTTAGCCTTTGTTTGTCTTTGTATCTGAGAATGATCAAATCTCTCCCTCATTTTTGAAAGAAAGTCTAACTAGATATTAAATTCTTGACTGACTGTTGCTTTCTTTCAGTACTTTAAATATTTCATCCCATTACCTTCTTGCCTCCATACTCTCTGATGAGAATTTGGCACTCAATCTAATTGGGATTCCCTTGAATGTCACACATTTATTTTCCCACGCAGTTTTCAGAACTCTCTCTTGCCCTTTGTATTCAGTAGGGTGATCAATACATCAGGGGTGTGTTTTTCTTCATCTTATCTTGTTTGCTCTTTAAATTTCTTGGATGTACATGTTCATGTCTATTGCTAAGTATGGGAAGTTCCCTGTCATTATATTTTCAATTTTCCTTTTGTCCCTTTCTCTCTTTCTTTTCCTTCTGAGACTCCCAGAATGCATATATTGATGCATTTGATGGTGCCCTAGAGGTTTCTTATGCTATTTTCTCTTTGAATATTTCCTCTTCCTTTTTGTTCTTCATGCTGACTAATTTCAAAGTCTTGACTTCAAGTTATTGATATCATTTTGTTCTAATTCTAATTTTCTCTTGAAATTGCCCTGGGAATTTTTAATTTCAATTTTTGTGGACTTCAACTCTAGTACTTCTGTTTCCTTTTTAAATTTTCTTTTTCTCTACTTAGATTCTCACATTGCTCATTCATTGTTTTTGTGATATTTTTAGTTCTTTCTCTGTCTTTTCCTTCATCTCCTTGTTTTTAATATTCCTTTTAAAGGCTTTCTTTGGTAAGTCCATGTTCTTTGATTCTTTGTTGGAATTTTCTGTATTTTTATCCTTTTCCTGTGGCTGGGTCATCATTTTCTGTTTCTTTGTCTTGCACTCTTTTGTTGTATACTTTAATTTTTTACTTTAACTTTTTTGAAAAATTTTATTAAAACTCCATACAATCAATCAATCCAAACTATACAATCAATGGCTTTCAGTAAAATCACAGAGTCGAGCATTCATCATGACAATCAGTTTTAGAACATTTGCATTACTCCAAAAAATCCCCTAACCTTATACCCCCACTATTGATCCTTAGCATTGTTTTAGTGCCTTTGTTATAACTGATGAAAAAATTTAACAATATTACATTAACTATGGTCAATAATTTGCTTTTATTTTCCCATATACCACCCTAATATTAAGATCTTATAATAGTAACATACATTTGTTGTAATTAATGAAAGATTATTCCTATATTCATACTTTGTTAAACATTTATCATCCACTATATGTTTCAATATGCTTTTCAGTCCCAAGTTTATCCTCTGGTTTTCCTTCTTTTGACATATACAGTTCTAAACTTCCCTTTTCAAGCACAATCATACCCATAAATCAGAGCTGTTGATTACACTCAAAATAATGTGCTACCATCACACCTGTCCTTTACCAAACATTTATAGTCAATCTTATTCAAAACTCTGCATACATTAAGCATCAACTCCCCATCCTCTACCCTCATTTTATCTCATAGTAACCTATACTCTTGAATTTATTGCCATGACTTTACTTATTATAATTAGTTCATATTACTGAAACCATGCAATATTTATCCTGTTGTGTTTGGCTTATTTCACGCAACGTAATTTCCTCAAGATTCATCTGAGTTGTTGCATATATTCTTCTTAAAGCTGAATAGTATTGCATCACAAGTACACACCACATTTTATTTATCTAGTCATTGGTTGATGGACAATTGTTTTCTTTCCATCTTCTGGCAATTGGGACATCTGCACACCATAGTTCATAGTGGTGAATTTGGGTGAGTCTCTTGTAAATAGCATAGAGTTGGGTCATGCTTTTTAATCTATATTTTCATCACTGTCTTTTGACTGGACAGTTTATTTATGTTTTAAGTAACTACAGATAATGTCAGACTTTCTTCTGCCATTTTGTCATTTTGTGTTTATAAGTTGGGATGATTAGTCTAATGTGTCAACTTGGCCAGGTAATTGTGCCCAGTTATTTGGTCAAGCAAGCACTGGGCTAATTTTAATAAAAGAGCATTTAATGGAATTTAAACATCAGTGAGTTGATTGCATAGATGCAATCTATGCAACGTAGAAGATTGCCCTCAGCAATGAGTGACATCTCATTTAACCAGCTGAAAGCCTTTAAAGGGGAAGTGATTTCAGCATTCAGAGAGATAATTTCCATCTTTACTTCAGTCAGCCAGTGTCTCCTGGGAACTCCTCTTCAAGGACCTTGATTGGAGTACCTTGTTTGCAGCCTTCCTGTGGAATTTGGACTTTTGCGCCCCCATGGTCAAAAATCTCATACAATTTACAGATATCTTCTATTGCATCTGTTTCCCTTGAGAACATGACTAATACATGAGTATTACAACATATTATCTCCCTCAATTTTTTGATTAATAACTAATATATTTATATTTTGTAGTGTACAATTTTTGAGTGCCTTTTCATTTTCTACTGTATGTATTCTTTCAGATATTTTCCTTGTCGTTACCATGGGTTTTAAATTTAACATCATAAATCTATAACAATCCTGTTTGACTAGATATGAACTTAACTTCAATAGCATACACAAACATTGTTCCTATACCTCTCTATCTCTCTAACTTTTTGTTGTACTTGTCATAAATTTTATCTTTTACATTGCATGACCAAAACTACAGGTTTATCATTACTTTTTTATACATTTGCAGTTTGGAAAATCTAAGAAAGAGAAAATGGTGTTATATAACAAAAAAATACAACAGTTTTGCCACTTTTAATTACTTACATGGTTGCCTTTTAGAGGTCTTTTAGAGGTCTATTTTTTTCACTCTTCTTTGATCCATTATCTAGTGTCCTAAAGAACCCCCTTTAGCTTTGCTCGTAGTGCAAGTTTAGGGATGATGAACTTCCTCAGTATTTACATATCTGGGAATGTTTCATCATTCCCTAATCTTGAAAGATTTTGTATCAAAATTACAAAATTATTGGTTGGCAATTGTTTTCTTTTGGCACTTAAAATATTTCATCCCACTGCCATCATACCTACATGTTTTATGATGAGAAATTTTCACTTGATTTTATTACAACTTTCAGAATTTTCACCTTGTCCTTGATATTTGGCAGTTTGACTACTATGTATCTGGGCATATATATCCTCATGTTTAACCTGTTTAGGTTTTGTTGAACTTCTTGTATATGCATGTTCATATCTTTTGCTAAATATGGGAAGTTCTTTTGCCATTATTTATTTGAATTTTCCTTCTTCCCCTTTCTTCTGTTCTGGGATTCTTATCATGCCTATATTGGCATGCTTAATGGTGTCCCACAGATTTCTTAGGCTCATCACTGTTTTTCATTCTTTTCTCTTTCTGCTCCTCAGCTTGAATCATTTCAATTTTCTTTATTTCTAGTTTATTGATTTTTTCTACTGCCTGCTCCAATATGCTGTTGAAGCCCTCTGGTGAATTTTCTACTTCAATTATTTCAGTCTTCAACTACAGTATTTACTTTTCTTTGGTTCCTTTTTAAAATTTCTCTGTATTGAGATTCTCATATTCATACATTGCTTTCTTAATTCCTTTACCAAATTTTCATTTATTTCCTTGAGCATATTGAAGGTCATTTGTTTTACTCTTTATCTTGTATGTCTAAAGACTAGTTTTCTTCATTGATGCTTTCTCAATCTTTCTCTTGTTCCTTTGGATAGGTCATATACCCTATTTCTTTTTTGTCTTATAATCTTTTGTTGTACACTGTACATTTTGATATTTTAAAGTGTTAACTCTGGGTTTAATTCCTGGGCTATCTGTTCTTTTTATTTATATCCAGCTAATGACACGGTAAACATTTCCTTGAGTGCCAGGAGCTAACAAAAACATCTTTCACTCTTTTTGCAAATTGGCTTATTTTGGCTTGTGCTTTTCTTCAGAATTTAGCCCTCCTACCAAAATGAAAGTCCAAGGGGAAAGGAAGTACAGGGCTCTCCTCTTTCTTTGCTAAGCCTGTGTCTTATTTTTGGTTAGTGAAAATAGCACCCTGGAGTGTCTTACAGTGCCATCTTGGTGTACCACTAGCTCAGGTCTCCTCTCTGTCTGTTCTTGCTTGTTTGACTTTCCAAATGAATTTTAGAATCAGTGGAGCTCTGAAATATAATGTTATCAACAACAAACTTGATACATTAGATTTGTTTATAAATTAACTTAGGAAAAACCTATATCTTTATGATTTTAGCCTTCCCATCTAAAATTATGCTTTTTTCATTCTGTTAAGTTTATATTTTTCAGCTGTGTTTTACTGTTTTGGATATTGAAAGTTTTGGATATTTCTTGGTAAGTTTATATCTAAGTATTTCATTTACCTCCTATATTACCATCTCCTAGCTTTAATGTTGGTGTATAAATATATAAAGATATTTTAATCTTAATTATGAACCAAACAGGCAAATACACATACATGTAAAGATAAGTAGAATTATGGTTGATAGATAGGTAAATAGGTAGAAAGAAAGATAGTCTTATCATACAAAAGTAGAGCTAGTTCTTCCACTTCTTTACAATTCTTATACCTTTGTTTATTCTCTCTTTTCTCATTCTATTGCCTATTAGTCTAGAAGAATTTTAAATTGTAGAGATAGTGGGCAATCATTATTTTTGTACTTAGTGAGAAAGCTGCTATTATTTCCTCATTAAATAAGATTCTTGTTCTTAGACTGACACAATATACATTTTGTTATATATTTTTTTCCTAAGTCACTGACCATCAATTCCTGTTTTTAATAGTTTTTAAAATGAACAGGTGTTTTTTTACATAAAACGTTTTCTTCTGTGTTGATGTACTACCTTTTTCTAGAAACATTATCTTTGCATAACTTCCAGAATCTATTTTCTTTTTACTCCTACCACCCTCATTATTCACTGTGCTAAAATCTCTGATCTATAAAATTTGTATGCCTCAGGGCTCAATCCCCTGCCATTTTACCAAACTGTGCTCACTCTTTAGGTGGTCTTATCCAGGCCCTAACACTAAATAACACCAATACATTTATAACTGCCAAATATATTCCTGGAATTTATATATAAATACTTTTTCTCAGAATTCTTTATGAATATATACACCTACTTACACATCTTCCCCCTTTGGATATCTAATAACTGTCTAAAATTGAACTAAACTATTGACTTCCTCAACTTCAAACTTGTATCTCTTCAAAGTATCTGCACTTTGGTACATTTATTTTCCAACAAAACATTAGATGGGGCATGCTATGTGCCTGACACTACTTATTCTAAGTGTCCTTATAAGTAGTGATTCATTTGGCTATTATATTAACTTTGTGAGGGAGGTAGCATTTTTACACACCATTTATCAATTAGGAGACTGAGACCTGGAAAGCTTAAACGACTTGTCTAGTATTTCACAGTTGGTGAAAGATCTAAGTTTACACATGGGCAGCATGGCTGCAGAGTCCATGCTCTTTACCACTAAACAATGCATTTTTCTTCATTCCCAGGTCATTGAACTTGGAGCTATCCTTTCCTCCTCTATTTCTCTTAAACTCAAATTTAATACATAAGCAAATCCCGATGACTCTTCAATCACTATTTTTCCAGCATCTGTGCATTTTTTACTTTATTCACTCTAAATACCCTGGTTTAAACTGCCATAATGTCTTACATGGATTATCAAAATAAACTCCAAACTAGTTTCTAACCTTTCACATCCCTTATTTCTACACTATATGTTTCATATATCTGCTATTTTCCCGTTTAAAACGTACGTCAGACCTTATTTGTTCCCTGCTCAAAAGTCTCCATTGTCTTCTTAAATCCGTGGGTGCTAAAGCCAAAGTTCCTAAAATGACTTAAAAGCGCCTCATAATCCAGACCCATTGATCTTATCACTCCCTCTACTTCAGCCACACTGATATCCTTATTGTTCCTTGAATACACCAAGAAAACTCCCATCCCAGGGCTTTGCTCTTGCTGTTCCCTCTGCCCAGTAGACCCTTTCCCCAGATATCTGAATGTGGCTCTTTATTTATTCCTTTCAGTTTTATGCTTATCATAGCTCAGAATGGCTTTTCTTAAATGTTTTCTATAAAATAGAATTTCTATTCATCACTCTCACTTGGATTTATTCCACAGGATTTATTGACCTTTAAATATTATATGTGAATTTATTTTTCTATTGTTTATTCTTTGTATCTCCAAATAAGGGACTTTTATTTTTCACTGCTGAGTCTCTAGTACCCATAAAGGTACTTTGCATAAGATAGTTGCTCAGTAATTATTATTAGCTGAATGAACAAATGATATGCATGGTTTCCTTAACTTACTTGATTAATACGTCTTCCTATGGGACATTCCACAGTGCTGTTTAATAATATCCCATGAGACATTATTTAAGAAAGTCTTCAGTTTAATACTAGACAACTGGTTTCTTATCAATATTAATGGATAGCTCCTGGATTTCTTTTTTATTTTCATTTAAAAAACAATTTCTTAAAGTATATAATTCATACATAAACATACATAAACAATAAGTATGTAATAAAAGTTGTGGACTTACAAAACAAGCATGCATAGCATCATACAGAGCTCTCATACAACACCCCACCACCAACACCTTGCATGGTTGTGAAACATTTGTAAAAAATTACGAAAGAGCATTATTAAAGTATTACTACTAATTATAGTCCGTATTTTACAATAATGCATTTTCTCTCCAAACTACACTACTATTTTTTGTTCATAAACCACATAAGTTATCTAAAGTCTATAATCAAAGGCATTTGCTATAATCAGAGTTGCACATTTATCATATTCAATCAATATTAGAGCATTTTTCAACTCAAAAAACAAAAACAAAAACAATGAAAAACAAACCACTAATCATACCAATATGTTAATGCTATTAGTTACAAATCCTGTGTTGTTTGCTATTCATTTCCAAACAACTTTTTACCAATACTGTACAGATTAAGCCTCAGCTTCTCATTCTCAAACTATATTTTTTTCTCTAGTGACTTAGTTTCTAGCTATTAACTCCATGAATCTGTTCATTACATTTAGTCCATTTTAGCAAAATCATTCAATGTTTGTCCTTTTGTGCTTGGTTTGCTTCACTCAACATAATGTCCTCCAGGTTCATCCATGTTGTCATATGCCTTATGACTTCATTTCTTCTTACAGCTGAATAATATTCCATCGTAAGTACACCCCACAATTTGCTTATCCATTTGTCAGTTGATGGACACCTGAATTATTTCCATTTTTGGCAATTGGGAATAATGTCTCTATGAACATCAATGTGCAGATGTCTGTTCTTGTCCCTGCTCTCAGTTCTCCTGGGTATATATCTAGTAGCAGTATTGCCAGTTCACATGGTAGACCTATTGCTAACTTCCTTAGGAACCCACCAAACAGACTTCCACAGTGGCTGGACCACTTATATTCCTACCAACAATGAATAAATTTTCCTATTTCTCCACATTCTTTCCAAAATTTGTAGTTTACTGCTTTGTTAATAGTGGCCATTCTAGTAGGTGTTAAATGATATCTCATTGTAGCTTTGATTTACATTTCCCTAATAGCCAGGGATGTTGAATATTTTTTCATGTGATTTTTTTCACCATTTGTATTTCTTCTAAAGAATAATGTCTATTCAGGTTTTTGCCCATTTTTTTAATTGGGTCATTTCTCTTTTTACTGTTGAGTTGTAGGATATAAATCATGAATATTAGATTCTTGTCAGATGTGTAGTTTCCAAATATTTTTCTCCTGTTGTGTAGGCTGCTTTTTTACACTCTTCACAAATTCCTCTAAGGTGCAGAAGTGTTTAATTTTGAGGAGGTCCCATTTATCTATTTTTTTCTTTTGTCATTCATGATTTGGATGTAAGTTTTAAGAGACCACTAGCTACCACAAAGCCTTGTAGATGTTTCCCAACATTATCTTCTAGGAGTTTTATGGTCCTGTCTTTTATGTTTAGGTCTTTGATCCATCTTGAGTTGATTCCTGTATAGGGAGTGATTTAGGGGTCCTCTTTCATTCATTTGGCAATGGATATCCAGTTCTCCCAGTACTATTTGTTGAAGAGCCTATTCTGTCTCAGAAAAGTAGATTTGGTAGGCTTATCAAAAATCAGTTGACCATAGAAGTGAGGGTCTATTTCTGAATTCTTAATTTGATTCCTTCGATGCATATGTCTATCTTTATGCCAAAACGATACTGTTTTGACCACTGTAGCTTTATAATACACTTCAAGGTCAGGAAGCAGGAGTACTCTGACTTTGCTTTTCTTTTTTTAAAATGTTTTTGGCTATTCAGGTCCCCTTTCCCTTCTAAATAAATTTAGTAATTGACTTTTATTTTTCTGTAATGTAGGTTTTTGGAATTTTGATAGATATTGCATTGAATCTATAAACCAATTTCGGTAGAATTGACATCTTCACGATATTTAGTTTTCCAATCCATGAACATGGGGTGTTCTTCCAAATGGTTTAGGTCTTCTTTGATTTCTTTTAGCACTGTTTTTTAGCTTTCTGAATATAGATCCTTTACATTTCTGGTTAAATTATTTCCTAGTATTTGAGTCTTTCTGTTGCTATTGTAATTGGAATGTTTTTCTTGATTTCCTTCTCAGCTTGCTCATTACTGGTGTATAGAAACACTACTGATTTTTTGCATGTTGATCTTGTATCCTGACATTTTGATGAACTCATTTATTAGCTCTAATATCTTTGTTGTAGATATTTTGGGATTTACTAAATATAGGATCATGCCATCTGTGAATAGTGAGAGTTTTTCTTCCTTTTTTCCAATTTGGATGTCTTTTATTTTTTTCTTGCCTAATTACTCTAGCTATAACTTCTAGCACAATGCTATTAACAAATAACAGTGGTGACAGTGGGTACCCTGGTCTTGTTCCTGATCTTAGAGGGAAAATTTTCAACCCTTCCACATTTAGTATGATGTTGGCTGTAAGATTTTCATATATACCCTTTATTGTGTTCAGTAACATTCCTTCTATAATTATCTTTTGAAGTGATTTTTATCAAAAAGAATGCTGGATTTTGTCAAATGCCTTTTTTGCTTCAATTGAGATGAGCATGTGGTTCTTTCCTTTTGTTAATGTGGTATATTACATTAATTGATTTTCTTATGTTGAATTCTTGCATACCAGGAATAAAACCCACTTGATAGTGACCTATAGTTGTTTTTTATATATAGTTGGGTTTGATTTGCAAGTATTTAGTTGAGAATTTTTGTATCTATATTCATTAGAGAGATTGGTCTGTAACTTTCTTTTCTTGTAGTATCTTTATCTGGCTTTTTTATTAGGGTGATATTGGCTTTATAAAATGTGTTGGGTAATTTTCTCTCCTCTTAAATTTTTTGGGAAGAGTTTGAACAGTATTGGTAATACCTTTCTCAAAATATTTGGTAGAATTAGCCTATGAAGCCATCTGTTCCTAGACTTTTTTTTTTGGAAGTTTTTTGATAAATGATTCTATTTCTTTGCTTACGAATGTTTAGTTTCTGTATTTCTTGTATATTCCATGTAGGTTATTTGTTCATTTTTAGGAATTTGTCCATTTCACTAAGATTGTATAATTTGTTGGCATCCAGTTTCTCAAAATATATATTCTTATGATGTATATCCTTTTTATTTTGTGTGGTCAGTTATAATGTGCTCCCTTTCATTTCTGATTTAATTTATTTGCATCTTATTTCTTTTTCCCTTTGCACATCTTGCTAAAGGTTGTCAATTTTATTGATTTTCTCACAGAACCAGCTTTTGGTTTTGTTGATTATCTCTACTGGTTTTTTTGTTCTTGTTATTGTTGCTCTCAATTTCATTTGTTTCTGCTCTAATCTTTGTTACTTCCTTCTTTTTGCTTGATTTTGGATTAGTTTGCTGCTCTTTTTCTAGTTTTCCCAGTCATTCAGTTAGATCTTTGATCTTACATCTTCATTTTAATATAGAAATTTAGGGCTGAATATTTCACTCCCACCACTGCTGTTACTGTATCCCATAAGTTTTGATAAATTGTGTTCTCATTTTCCTTTGTCTTGACATATCTACTAAATTTTCTTGCAATTTCTTCTCTGACCCATTGATTATTAAGGAGTTTGTTTAGTCTCCATATATGTGTAAAATTTCCCCTTTCCTCCCTATTATTTATTTCCACCTTCATTCCCTTATGATCAGAGAAGATGCTTTGTATAATTTCAATCTTCTTAAATTTATTGAGAGCTGTGTTGTGACCCAACATGTGGTCTATCCTGGAGAAGATCCATGAACACTTGAGAAGAACTTATAACTTGCTGATTTGGGGTGCAATGTGCTATATATGTCTGTCAGGTCCAGCTCATTTATGATATTGTTCAAGTTCTCTGTTTTCTTGTTGATCTTCTGTCTAGTTGTTCTATCTATTGATATAAGTGGCATGTTGAAGTCTTCAGCTATTACTTTAGAGATGTCTATCTCTCCTTTCAGTTTTGCCAGAGATTGCCTCATGTATTTTGGGGCACTCCAGCTAGGTGCATAGATATTTGTGACTGTTATTCCTTCCTGGTGGATTATCCATTTTATTAATAAATAATGGCCTACTGCATCTCTTATCACTTTTTTTTTTGTTTTGCATTTAATGTGTATTTGTCAAACATCAGTATAGCTACCCCTGCTCCTCTTTTGGCTACTATTTGTGTGAAATATCTTTTTCCAACCTTTTGCTTTCAGTCTATTTGCACCCTTGGGTCTAAGGTGAGTCTCCCGCCAACAGCATGTGGATGGCTCATCTTTTCTTATCCATTCTGTCAGCCCATATCTTCTGATTGGGGAGTTAAATACATTAATATTCAGTGTTATTACTGTAAAGGCATTACTTACTTCAGCCATTTTATCCTTTGGCTTTCAAATGTTGCATCTTATTTTTGTCTGTCTTTTTACCTTTTTGGTTATTCTTTCTGACAGTCTTCACTTCTATACTCTCTTTCTCTTATTTTCTTTTCTGGCTGCAGAACTCCCTTTAGTTTTTCCTGAAGAGCTGGATTCTTATTTACAAAGTCTCTTAGTTTCTGTTTATCTGTGAATATTTTAAACTCACTGATATTTGAGGGAAAGTTCTGCCAGATAAAGAATTCTTGGCTGGCAGTTTTTCTCTTTCATTACCTTAATTATATCATATTATTGCTTTCTTGCCTCCATGGTTTCTGAAGAGAAATCTTCACTAAGTTTTATTAGATGTCCCTTATATGTGATGTTTTGCTTTTCCCTTGCTGATTTCAGAATTTTCTCTTTATCTTTGGCATTTGGCATTCTGCATATTATGAGTCTTGGGGTAGGTCTATTTGCATTTATTCTAATTGGAGTATGTTGTGCTCCCTGGACATATATGTTCATGTCTTTCATGAGAGTTGGGAAATTTTTCAGTCATTATTTCCTCAAATACTCCTTCTTCCCCTTTTCTCTTCTCATCTCTTCTGGAACTCCCACAGCATGTATGCCGTTGCCCTTCATGGTATCATTTAACTCTCTGAGCCCCTGCTCAATTTTTTCCATTCTTTTCTCTTTCTGATATTTTCCTTCTTCAATTTTAATCATTCTTTCTTTTACATTACTGATTCTTTTTTACATGAATTCAAAGCTCCTGTTGTGTGCCTCTATTGTATTTTTAATCTCAGTTATTGTATCTTTCATTCCCATAAATCTGCTATTTTTCTATTCTAGATTTCAATTTTTTCATTGTGCTCACTCAGTGTCTCCTTAATATCTTTTTTTACTTAGCCTTTTTGTCCTTCAACTCCATAATTTGATCTAAGAGATTTGTGTGATCCTCATTGATTAGCTTTGAAATATTTCATTTCATATTTATCAACTCACCAGCTAATCTAGACTATTGTTATTATATTGCTTATAATGGGCACAACATACATATTTGCTGTTTGTATGATTATTCTGTGAATGCTAAAGAAACACTTATTTGTACCCAGAGCATGAATCTCAGGGATCTGTTACCTAGAAAACATTTTTCCTTTGTAGAAGTAAGAGTATTAACCCAAAATTTATTGCTAGATAAATCTGTCTGTGGCACTCAAATATCACTTGTTCAGATATCATAAAATAGAGTTCTGCAAGTTATCATATGAGATGATGAAAGTGTCCTTTTTACTTGTAAAGCTTTCTTGTGCAAGACAAAAAATAATTTATATTCTTCTAGACGTTAGCAAATGTAACAAAATTCCTAAAAATAATTTATAAAACAACACCAAAATCCAGAACTCAGTGTAAATTTTTGTTGAAGTCAATGTAAATCCACTTATCATCTTCTTAAATGATAAATCATACTGTTGCCAAGAATGAGAAGAATTGACGATATAGGTGAAGAGTTCAGAGTGGCTAATTTTTAAAAGAAAGTTTCCCAATGAATTGTCATATTCTCTTAGAACAAACTCTAATATTCAAAGAATTCAGGGGCATGTTGATACTGCTTTTTATTTCCAACAATGAGTTCCTAGTTTTGAGGACATGATTTGAAGTAACAAGTGAAAAGCATTCCCCTTTGAGAGCAATTACCAAACTTCCATGGAATTATTTACATGTGTGATTGTTCCTTCTCAGAGTTCTCAAACCTATTGTTGTTTTTTATGGATTTTAACCAATTCATGTTAACCAAGAGCAATCATGTTTACAGACAAAAAATGGTATTTTAAGTTTAGCTTGTTTTCATATGCTTAATTTAAACTATTAAAAGATGGTTCTTTTCTTTTATGATTATATACCTAGCATAATATCCAGAACATGTAGGTACTCAACAAATATATAGTAGAGCTTGAATGAACACTTTGTTTTAACTTAAAACTGAGATATAGCTTAAGAAATAGCAGGAGTATATGAAACATTTTCTTTATTAGAAAAAAATATCTGGAGTTGAAGTGGTTCCTCAAATAATGTAATATTTCATATAGTTGAAGTATAAAAATATGCTTTAGCTAATTTTCAAGGTTGGGACTGTTTAACTGAATAAATTAAAATTAAATAAATTCATATGTGTATACTTTATATGGAATCAAACATTTCTATATGTACATGGTTGAAGTAGGAAAAAAATAACACCTAACCTCAAACTTACCTTTCTATAAAAGATTAACCATAGATCCCATCATCTTTAAAATTGTATCTCAATGTGCTAACAGAATAAGATTTATTCTGACACAAACTTGAACATCCAATGATCTGGATTCTTCTACTTAGCATCTACTATAGTGAAATAATACTTTCATAACACTAGGATATGCTGGATTTTAGTGTGGGTAAATTATGGTCTGTGTAAGAAAATAATCACAACTTAAAAAAATATTCTGCAAATTTTTGTAAAGTCACTCCTCCTGTAGGTAGGATATGCCAGAAGGTCTAGAATTGGATTTATCTTCTAAGTCCCCTTAATATATTTTTTAATTTACTTTTTAAAGATTTATTTTATTTACTTATTTTTCTCCACCCCCTAGTTGTTTGCACTTGCTGCGTCTGTCATTCCTTATTTCTTTAGAGGTACCAGGAGCTGAACCTGGGACCTCTGATGTGGGAAGGAGGTGCCTAATCACTTGAGCCACATCTGCTCCCTGCTTCACTATGTCTTTCATTATGTTTTAGCTCCCAGTGTCTTTTGTTGGGTCATCCTGTTGCATCAGCTCACTGCACTTGCCTGTGCCTGCCCATGCTTGCCCATCATGTCTGCTCGTTGTCTTCTTTAGGATGCACAAGGATCTGAACCAGGAACCCTCCACGAGGTAGG
The DNA here is from genome assembly GCF_030445035.2 of Dasypus novemcinctus. NCBI lineage: Eukaryota > Metazoa > Chordata > Mammalia > Cingulata > Dasypodidae > Dasypus > Dasypus novemcinctus. The sequence continues at coordinate 149,580,587 of NC_080673.1, read as the reverse complement.
TGGAAGCCCAGTCACTTGAGCTACATCCACTTCCCCCTCTTTATGTTTTATTAAGAAGAATTTTGTGGCTGTGCAGAGTCTGTGGAGTGCTGCCTCCATTACCTAAGGCATAATGGGCAGCTGAGCCTATGAAAGCCTCTTTTTTCAGAAGAGTCCAACATGCAACCAGAAGTTACCAATTCAATTGTGTGTAGTATAAGGCTGAGGACAACGGTTTTTGGCACTAGAAACTCATAGGCAACTTAGGGCCATTATGGGTGAGCCAGAGTCTCCAGGAGGCATGAGAATAGACTGGTAGCACTTCCAAAGTGAAGGACACTATAAGAAACCTCATATTGCAATTTGGACAGATTCTAGAACCTTTTGTTGTAGGTGTCTCTATTTAAACTGGGATGATTTGCAAGTAACAGCATAACTGGGCTTAATAAAATTTGTAACTGAGAAATATGTTGCTGTAGAACCCGAAAGGACTAAAAGACATTTACCTTGTTTTAGTATTGTGGGTGCTGAGAGGGTAATAGTTGTCTTTTTTTTTTTTTTTAAAGATTTATTCATTTATTTAATTTCACCCCCTCCCCTGGTTGTCTGTTCTTGGTGTCCATTTGCTGCGTCTTGTTTCTTTGTCCGCTTCTGTTGTCGTCAGCGGCACGGGAAGTGTGGGCGGCGCCATTCCTGGGCAGGCTGCTCTTTCTTTTCTCGCTGGGCGGCTCTCCTCACGGGCGCACTCCTTGCGCGTGGGGCTCCCCCACACGGGGGACACCCTTGCGTTGCACGGCACTCCTTGCGCGCATCAGCGCTGCACATGGCCAGCTCCACACGGGTCAAGGAGGCCCGGGGTTTGAGCCGCGGACCTCCCATATGGTAGACAGACTCCCTAACCACTGGGCCAAAGTCCGTTTCCCAATAGTTGTCTTTTTTGACAGTGTAAGGGATAGAGGAATTCTACACTAACCAACTGATTCCCAGAAATTAATCTGGATATACCTTAGGAGATCATCTCTATTCTGCTCATATTTATATAAGTTTCTTTCTCCAGAGTGTCCTAAATCAGTATTGACAGGGTTAGGGTACTCCCCTATGGTGACTGTTGATTTATTAAGATTTAGGAGGCAATCACCGGACATTGTAAATCCTCACAGGGCCCACTGGATGGAATGGAGGAGAGTATGGGCCATGATGTGGACCATTGACTATGAGGTGCAGAGGTGACCAAAGATGTACTTACCAAATCCAATGGATGTGTCATGATGATGGGAACGAGTGTTGCTGGGGGGGGGGGAGAGGTGGGGGGGGGGGGGAGAGGTGGGGGGGGAGAGGTGGGGTGGGGGGGGTGGGGTTGAATGGGACCTCACATATATATTTTTAATGTAATATTATTACAAAATCAATAAAAAAAATGTAAAAAAAAAAAAAAGATTTAGGGATGCTAGGCTTAAATCAGATGTAATCCTTTTACATGTCGATAGGCCACACACTCAATTAAAACCAAAGTCTTTGTTGGTCCATTTCATGGTTATCTAGTAGAGTGATGGTGTCCCCCAGCTCTTTTACTGAGGTGGGGATAAAGCATTCTGTGTGATGGGGTGCCATGGATGTTTTCTACTATAGCCCTAAGGTTAAAGTCTTTTTGGTGTTAGAGGCATGGGAAGTAGTAGCAGAACCAAATAAGTCCTCATAGGATCCCAGTGACTAACTTGGTTTTAGGGGTGTGGACCTCAACTCACCATTTGGTGACTACAATTCTTCCACATGAGCTACCACTTGATGAGCCAATTTATTGCATAGAGTATCCATCTTTCCACTGTGTGCTCCCCTGATCAAGTAAATGCCTAGCTAAAAAAAGCAACCAATGATCACTAAATGAGAGTGGTTTCCTTGAGGCCTAGCATCAGCCAAGACTTAAGCTGATTAAATCTGATTAAATCAGAGGTAGGTACAGGCCAAGACACCCAAACTTACACCCCTTTAAGAAGAGCCCCAATCTCATATTCAGATTCCTAAGTAATAAGTATTGAAACTTCCAGTTTAGGCTGTTAAATCTATAATGGAGACTTGGTAGGACTTGGTAAATGCATCACAGTGCAGCACAGCACAGAGCAAGCTTGACAACAGATAGCAACACAGTTCAAAGAGCAAACTTGCCAGTCAGCAGAACCTTAAAGGTATCAGCCGGTTAGCAAGTCAAAAGCAAGAGCAGAAAGAACCCCAGGAAGTGGGTGATATCTCTTAGGCATCTTGCTTACAACTCCAGTTGTTTTGTATTTGCATTTTAGAGGGTGGGATCAAGTCTTCCCCCCTAATTGTTTGGATGTCAAGACTGATGCTGCCATACATGCACCAAGAGTATGCAGAAAGGTTGATTTCTCATAAATGGTGCTTTTGGACAGAGGACAGGCATGCACTCAAACCTGTGAACATTTCTTTTCTGAGATTTTGTATCTAGAGGGAATCTAAATTACAAATTACTGCTAAAATATTATAAGATTTTGTCACACTCCTCTTTTAGTTATCTTCCATTTATAGCAGTGATTACAATCTGAGAGTATTAGACTTAAAAGTTTGATGTGTAAATACATTTCAAGAGGTGCCTAGAATGTCATCCCACTGAAAACTGAGCTCTGTTGGCCTAAATGAGAAGTCCTCTATGCCCTCTTAAGTGGTGCTTCAGAACCATAGCTCATGCACAACAAAAAATATCACAGAATAATTAGGGAGAGTAGAAATCATTATAATGTCAGTCCTCCCTATTATTGAATTGTAACCACTCAATATAGAACTGCCTAAAGCAATTGTTGAATGCAATAGATCCAACTGTATCTCCTTCGGAGTCCACAGAACCATCTTGCTGTAGCCTGCGGGTTCCACACAAGGACCTTTCCTCAATTAGGTTTTAATCACCTTGGAGAGCAGCTGAGAATTTCAATCATTATTTTTTCCAAGGTCCCATCAATCTTGTCTTTTGAAGTAATTTGATTTTTTTTTCTTACTCTACAAGAATACTAAATCTTCTTACTGGAGAAAAATGATGGGTGAAAACAAAGTGGAAGAAACTATTTTTTACAGGATATTTAAATGAAACTCCCAAGGAATCATTTTAAATAGCTTTACTACACCTGTACCTTAATGTCTTGGTATAGGAAAAGTCCCTCTGAGGGTCTCATTTTTTATTGCTTACTGTAGCAATTTGGTCAAATTTAATGTTCAGGTCTAGAAGCCTCATGTCCTATGGTTAAGAGTTAAAGATTGAGAAAACAGATGGCTCTGGTTTTAAATCACAGTGCCATCACTTACAAACCATGTGATCTTCATTCATTTATCATCCTTGAGACTCAGTTTCCATATACCTAACACCTAAAAATAATGGTACCTGCTTCAGGTGAAGGATGTAGAATGTAAATATTCTTAAGTATTTAGAACATTTCCTGGCACATAATATTAATTTCAAATGGTAGCTACCACTTTTATCTCATTCTCTATTGTCTTGACACACCCATTTTCAGTCCCCCATGATGTAAATTAAGTCAACAAATGAAATAATATGAATTTCTGAAGATGAACATCATCATGTGGGTAAGTTTAATTAGTCATCATGCTCATTATTTGAAATCATAGTCTAGCAATATTTATTAAGTAACACAAAAGTAGGGGGAGACATAGTTCCTTTTTGCTTATTTTTTACTCTGGAGGTTAAACATTTTTATTAAATATACTTATTAATTTATTAAGCACATTTAATTATTAAATATATTTATTTGCATATAATTATTAGCCATTTACTAACTCAGCAAATTGAAACATCCCTTTCTTTTTTTCTATTTTTTAAGATTGCTGTGTAAAAATAATACGAAGCAAATTTTGTATAATGAACTATCAATACTGTATCCTTAAACATTGACTTAAGACTACAAGTACATTCAAAGACAATTTTTCTTTATATTTCATTACACTTTGTTGTTACTTTGACTAGAAGTCTGATTGCATTGCCTTGAAATTTTGTGTTTCTATATATTTCTCTACTTCTACACTGTGAGATTCATAAGGGTGGAGACCACATAATTAATCTTTGTATTAGACAAACCTCAAACAACCCATAGTTGAGGCTTAATCTTTCTTTATTCAATGAAGAAACAAATGCTTGGGTGAATGAGCAATCTTCTGCTGTCAGGCCAAATGAGAACTTTATTTTTGTATGCAGAGGTTCCTAGAACCTCCTAATTTTAAAGGCCACCAGAGAACAGCATTACAAAAACCTTTCTTACTCTATATTCAATCATCATTTCTGTCAAGAAATTTTTCTTCTCTAACACACTGCAGTTGGAGCAACAAGAGGCTAAAATGTCTAGAAATTGCAGGGCAGAAAGGAGAGGTAGAAAGACATCAGAGATCTGCAGAGACAATCCCACTCTAGTCTTTGGGTATGTACCGATTTGCATGTACAAGGAGTGGAACTATACAAAGACATCGAGGAAAAAGAAAACAAAACAAAAACACTATAAAGTTGTAGCATAACAAATTCCAGTACCAATATAGGAATAATTTGTGTTCCAATACAAAATAGTGTGCGTTTCATCCTAGAAGGCTGGGGAGTGGACAACAGGAAAGCACTTCATGACTTGGAGGGTAGGAGGTCTTACCTCTAGAGAATAAGGAATTTTTGATGTTGCTGTTGATCACATACTTAAATAGACATTTTAAAATTGAGTGATCTAACGCCATCTTTGGTGCTCCCTGCAAGAAAAATAAGGTCCATATGTTGCCCAAACAGCAGGGATTCAAACTATGAATTTTGTTTGTTGTGTATTCCAAGGGAGCAGTCATTAGCCACATGAGTGAGGAATACAGCATGATAGAATACAAACAAAAATAGGTCCATGATTAGATTATTGGAAATCTATTCCTGATTTTTGCAAACATTTAACATTATTTCCAATCACAATCTAAATTTACTTAAAATCTCATTTGCTTCCTTTTTAAGAAAAGGAGGTTGGTGTTTTTATTTATTTTAGTCAAATAGGGAGTTAGCCAACATGGTTTTGAGTGGTTGAGGATGTATTTAACACAATAATTAAGAATTTAATCTCATAGGCTCCTCAAGTAAGGGCAGAATATTTACGGATTTTCTTCCACTTATTTAAAGCCCACTGGGCAGGAAGAATAAAAATGGGAGTTAGTTAATTCTTTGATTGTTATCTTACTTTCTAAAGTCTAAATCAGAAATTAAGAAGAAAGAGACCACAATGATGAATAAAATGATAGACAAAGGGGAAATAAAATAATATGTGTCCTTTGCCATTTGACAACAGATCTATTATCTATTAAAGAATTTGATAAGTATGCAATACTTATATTGCACATGCACAGATTTTGCTTCGGGTACAAAGGAATCTCTTATTCTTGGAATTGTTGGTGGTGAAATGGACATTGCTAAGGAGGGAACTATACATAATTTACAGACACTTTTCTACTCACTAATGTGTCTTTGCGGACATTATTCTTTGTTATCTCTTACAAGTAGAGTGAGAAGTACCAAGTAGATAATGGTTAAAGGCAAATTATCTTTAAATTCAGATTTTTAAATTTTAAGGGATAGCTGACTGATTCAAGGTACATATTGGAAGTATTCAATGAATGACCAGTATCTAAAAGGAATTAACTCTCAATACCAGTTCTATGACCTATCAAAATATCAGATACTCCTCTGGTTAGATTTGTATCACTAGCTAGGTCAGGGTCCTGGCTACTCCTTTACCAGGTATATTAGTTTTTTATTGCTGTATCACACAGTTCTACAATTTAGTAGCTTGAAACAATATATGTTTATCATCTCACAGTTTCCATGGGTCAGTAGTCTAGGCACAGAGGAGCTGAGTCCTCTGCTCAGAATCTAACAAGCCTGCAATTAAGCTGTTGGCTGGGCTGTTTCTCATCTAGAGGGCCACCTGAGAAAAAATGTGCTTCAAAATTTATTAATTATTGGCAGAATTCTTATCCTTGTATCTTTAGTTCAGAAAGCCCAGGCTTCTGGCTGGCTCTCTCCTGAAAGCTGCACTCAGCTCCTAGAAGCCACCCATAACAAGCAGAGACTGCATGCAATTCCTGGATGCTGTCCCTTTTTCCTAGAGACTGCTCCAAGTTCTTTGTCACGTGATTTCCTCAGCATGGTCACTTACTCCATCAAGAGCCTGCTAGCAGGACAGAGTCCTATATATAGTAACCTAATCGCAAAATTAACATCTCATCACCTCTGCCATATTCTATTGGCTAGAATTATGTGATAGGCCTTAATCATGCTCAAAGGGAAGGGATGATACGAGAGTCTTCTACTGGGTTGAACAGTGTCTCTCCAAAAAATTGATGTCCACTTGGAACCCATGAGTGTGACCCAGATATACAGGGAAACCTCCATGTGACATAGAGGCAGAGGTTGGAGTGATGTGTACACAAACCAAGGAATGCCAAGGATTGCAGACAACCAACAGAACTAGGAGATAAGCATGAAATAGATTCTCCCTCAGAACCCTAGAAGGAATCAACCCTGCCAAACCTTTATTTTGGACTTCTAGCCTCCATTACTGAGAATGAATATATTTCTATTGTTTTAAGCCACAAAAGTTGTGCTACTTTTTTACAGCAGCCCTAGAAAACCAATACCCCACGAACAGCAGCAGGCTGGATAATGGACCACCTCCCTGGAGTCTGTCTTCCACACCACCTAATGTAATATTATTTTCACAGCGAGACATAGATGCAACTCCCCTAGGATTCCACTTGTCACATTTTTTTCCTCCACTTTTGTTAGTAAATATAAATGCTGAAACCCATTCTGATAAATAACCTCAAAGTTAGAAAATCCAGAGAAGACTAAAATGAGCTTGGTAATTAGAATGTTTTGTATTTAGGTGGCACTTTAAACTTTGCAAAGCATTTATTATAAACATTAACCTTAATTTTTAACCTAGTATGTATTATGAGAGATAAAGAGAGTAATGGTGTTACACATATATAACAGGAAAGAAAAATACTATAGTTTAATAAAAAGCAGACCTAGAATATAGTCTTATCCATCCTTAGTAGAACATGCTTTAAAATGAATTTTACTAACTCTGAGACTATGAATAAGGCCCTCTTCACTTCTGTTTATGACCTAGAAATCTTTGAAAAAGGATAGTTGCCTTGAAGTTGCTAAAGAAATCGAGGGTTCCACATGGATATAGGTTTATTTGGAAACATTTTGCACCATAAATCTTCACTTAAAAGTGAAAATTTGAAATTGGTAATATTGAGTAAATACTATGATTTCTCCAAATGAGGCATATTTTTCTTTTTTTTTGAACAGAAGGACTATGGCATTTAGATTAGTAAACTCTCTCTGCAATTGTGAGAAGGTACAATACATTCTCTTTTTATGATTTCTATCTTTCTTGTTATAAAGATAAAACTTTCAATATTATTATATGAAATCCTGTCAAAAACAGAAAAATGCTCTGTTCTTTTCTGTGTCACATTTCTACTTTAATGGAATTTTAGGTCTTACTATTTTTTCTTTGTTTCCTCTCTGATGTCTTACAGGCACTGAAGAGAGATCAACAATTTTTATTTTACTCAATTTACTGCAAGGATACAATGAACATATTGTCCAGTTTGAAAACATTTTTAAGGGTACAGTATGAACTAAGAAATTATAAAAGAATTATGCAGAGATAACAATTTTTCCCTTATCATTAACTCCAGGGGACTAAATCTAATTTCCCAATTATGCCAGTCATTCATACATATTTGGCATATTAATTCCTAATATGAAAGGGATAAGAACAAAATAAGACAAATATTATTTTGAGAATTTGCAGAAGAGGTGTCAAAAATATCAAAGGTGTAGTAGTTTTCTCTGACTCTAAAGCACATACATTTTTTACTGTAAGCACCATCGTGCTTTGTTGCCTCACAATGGAACACATTTCAATGAATCATTCATTTATTGGTTTGCTTGTAAATTGGGAAGATATTGTCAAATAGAATATCAAGGGATTTCATTGTATTGTACATATTGGAAATGTTTTAGTAAAATATTATGAGATAATGTTCAGTGAATGCATTTTCTTTTATTCTTAAACAATAAAGTGAGACTCAAAATGTCACCTTCTGTGAGTGGCAATTATTTGAATGTGGAGTGAAATGTTCTCCCCACTTCAGTTTCACTTGGTTGCTCTGTATTAGAAAGTGCTGGAAGAATCTAGCAGTATGATTAAGACAGTCAGAAGGAATGTCTTTGGAGAGAACCCAAAGTATTATTTAGATTTATACAATGATATTAAAATCACAATTAAGGACAAAGCAAAAAATAGCATGAACTGCAAAAGGTACAAATCTATGTGTGTGGTATGGGAAGGAAAATGATTTCCTGGTTGCTTTCATTTGCATTCTAAGACTCTGTAATTGATATAAACTTAGAAAGTGATGATAAGACATTTTCTAATAATGACATAATTCTAATACATCATGGCTGGTCATCCATCAAAGCTTTGTTTATGATACATTGATTGATGGAATGAGAAGGAAATGATTCCCTCTTTTAGCTAAAGAGTGAAAGAACAGAGTCACTTTAGAAATTGCATTCTCCTTTCAAGATAAAAAGAAATGTATTTTAATCAATTGGATGCTATCGAATAAATAGCTGACTTGCAACAGATCCTCAAGTCTCGTAATAAAAATTAATACTGGCCTGAGAACAGAGGCATATAAACACTGACATTAGATGGCAAGGGTTAGCCCTTTTTTTGCCTCTCTCTTAACTGATGGTGTTGAGGCATTGTGAGAGTGTCAGTGAGGCCTCAGGATACCTAATCGTGAGTCATTGGAGAGCAAATATGCATTCATATTGATGGGAGCCAGAATAGGGTGCTGAAAAAATTTTTGAACAAAGAAATCACCAGGAGCTAAAGTGGGGAGATGAATTGGGCTAGAAAAAACACGTAAATCAAATGTAAGCCTGTCAGGGCTAATGGGGATGGGAAAATAGAATAGCAAAGAAGCAATGTTCATGTGCAATAAAGTTCCATTTAAGATGAGCAAGATAAAATGGTTCGGGTTTATATGCTTGTTGATGCAGTATTATGATTTGTGGGCAAGCAATATAGATAATGCAGAGAAAGACTAGAATCAGTGAGAGAAGCACACACACCTAAAAAGAAGATGAAACCATTTCTGATGATGTGTATTCATTCTTCTTGAACCATTTTACTCTGAACTGGAATAAACAGACAATGTAACAAGAATTGATGTGACACAGAATCATAAATACATTTATGTACTCCACTTTATTTAGACTTAGGTTTTATTAGTGGGTGCAAAATGAGAACTGTATTTAAAATTAGCAAATATTACTAACAGGTTATTAAACTTTTTTTGGAGTAGTAGCATAGAGGATGCATGGATTGGTGCCCATATTAGTCAGCCAAAGGGGTGCTGATGCAAAATACGAGAAATTGGTTGGTATTTTATAAAGGGTATTTATTTGGGGTAGGAGCTTACACATACAAGGCCATAAAGTATACGTTAGTTCCCTCACCAGTCTATTTGGAGCAAGATGGCTGCCAACATCTGAGAGGGTTCAGGCTTCCTGGGTTCCTACATTCCTGGGGCTTGCTTTTCTCTGGGTGCTGAGTTCTCTTTCCTCTGCATGCTGACTTTCAGGCGCTCCAGCCTAAGTCTTCAGCAACAAATTTCAACATCAAAACTCTAACATCAGAAAATCCTTAACTCTATTCTTTGACATGCCTTTTATCTGTGAGTCCCTCCCCCTTGTTGGGTGCCCTAATCCTAACTCAACATGGCCAGGTAGAGATCAGATTACAAGCATAATCCAATATTTCTTTTTGGAATTCATCAATAATATCAAACTGCTACAGTGCCTAACTCTCACCTGAGAAAATTAAATTAGAGAGATGAAGGCATTCTGTATAGAATGGGCCTTCATTCTAAAAGCACATGAGAGCCAAGGAGAAGTGAGTCTGTTACTTGAATCTGATGTTGCCCATGGTAAAATCAAAGTCATATAAAATTACCAAAAATCCTGACCAAGTCAGTCAGAGTCAGCAAACAGTTTCAGCACAAAGAGGTTGGAAGTGAGTTGCAAGACTCCAAAGGATGGAGAAAAGGAAACTTTGAGGTAAGTCCATGACCCAAAGCAAGAACGCCATAGACAAGAGGATCTTACCAATTGGGGTACAACCGACAAATGTGTTCAAACCAGGAAAAGTCAGCTTTAAATAATGGTCAGACCAAGTTATGACAGTAAAAATCAAGAAAAATCTTTCCCCCCTCTCCTTAACTTTGCTCTTTCCTTATAATCCAAGCTCAGAGGATTCAGAAACTTGTTTAGCCATATCGCAGAGGAATAAAGGAAGGGAAACACAAAACTGTATATACCATTTTCCTTGGTTTATTTTTCTGTTTACTGTAGGCCCTAGCAGGGAGCAGAGTAGTTGTGATTGAATGAAAGTGGCAACTTGGATTATTATAGGAGTCTGGACATTCCAAGAAATGAATTATATCTATGAGCTTATTGCATTTAAGAAACTTTATATTATTAATATCTAAGTCTTGAGTACTAGGCACTTTAACCCAGGGTAGGAGAAGTTAACTTCCCTTTACAAAATTAAAAGACAAGGAAGAAGGAAATAAAATTGCTCTGTGACTGTATTCCAATGGGCCTGCCTGTTCAATGTCAATTTTATATTATATTCTGGTCCTATGCCAGATTTGTAAAGAATCTATGTGCATTACCACAGATGCATACTGGTGCTTGTCAAAATCTGTAGACATAAAAATGGAGCCAGGACAGCCAGGAAAATTTACATGAAAATCAGAGTTCTAATTGCTACAGACATTCTAATTTCTGAGCCACACTATGTTGAATGATTTAAAGTAACTATGGCTCCTATTATCTAGGAGTCACCACATAAGTCATGGCAGTTCCTTGGCTTTCATCCAAGGGCAGGATAGGAACTTACCTCACTGAATGAATTTCAAAGAGAGAGAAGGAGTTGAAATGAAGTCACTTTGTGATTATATACCATGTGTCAGGACTGTAGGAAAGCCAGTAACAATGATAAGAAGAAAATTATCTACAAAATCAAACAAATAAAGGAAAAATCACCTCACCAGAAGCTGGGTTTCTCTTCTGAGTGTGGATGCTGAAGTTATGGTCTCCACTTCTATAAAAACATGAATAAACCCTTTGATACTATTAATAAACTATGTTTTTTTTGACCAAAGGAAGGTCATGCTGGTTAATATCTGACTGACATTGAAAATATCTGTTTTGCTTTGTTTTTGATTTTTTGGTCCTTGAAGATTTACTTCCTTTTTGTCTCTAGGTAACAAATCTTTACAAAACTTATCTAAACTTTTTTTTGCTGATGGTGGGGTCATGACCCCTTTTAGAATCTGGGAAAACTCTTGACCCTTCCTTCTCCAGCTCAAAAACATGCACATAAGCACGTAGGACACATCTGCTGATTTGGGTGGCCAGAATCATTCAATTTTTCTTATGGGAAACCTACTTTCTTGGCAGTGAAAGAATTCATCCCCCAAATTAAATGGATTGTGCCTGCCACATAGAAACAGTGATTCATTCAATCATGGGCACATGACATAAGCCAAGCCATGTGCAGCCCTCCATGGAACTTTTTCCTGAAGCTGTAGGAAGGATGTCTTTTCTCCCCTAGGATTCTCAGGTGGTGGGATGTGAATCTTGGGCAGGTGAACGTCAACATTTTTTGCACATTTCAAGGAACTGTCCAAGAGGTAAGAAGTTGAATAGAGCCCTATTACCCTTTGAGCCCCTAGAACAACACTTTTTAGTAACATGAACTAATAAATTGCCCCTTCTCATTTAAATTATTCTATATTAGGTTTCTTTTTCCTCTAATACTTGACTTAAACAATTGACAGTTTCTTATAATTCTATGGTTTCCTGGATCCAAGAAATTCATAAACATTCCATCTCAAGTTAAGAAAGCATCTTTTTGTGTGGTTTCTAGCAATGGAGTTCTGAGTATTAATAAGAAAAAAAAGAAAACATAGCCAAAGATGAAGGAAAGAAAGATCTAAGTATTTCTGAATATCTAATATTTTGTTTACCTTTACCATCTTTAAAAAAGGAGATACGTATCTATTTTGAACTTTAAAAAAAAAAAAAACAATAACACCCCACACCAGCATTCCTCCCCTGCCATAATTGAACCCCTCTGTGGTCCAAAACTTCTTCAAAAATGAAGCCTATTATAGTGCCAAATTCAATTAGTAGGAAAATGAAATAGTAATGATAGGTTTAAAGATTAGAAATAGAACATATACTAATTTAGAAAAACTAAAATGAAGCAAAAATTAATTGGAGTATTAAAAAATGACAAATATCGTAAAACTTTGTTTTTGACATTTGCCTTTTATCACTGTAATGGGTATTGCCCTGTCTGTACAATAGCAAGGCAGTTTCTTTCATTTCTTCCTCAGGGTCTACATCCATTTTTTTTTCCCCTAATTTTTAATTTTTTCTTCAAAAAGTTTTAGATACAGTAAGGTCACCTACACAATATAGGAGAAATCTCATATATCCAACATCAACCCCTTTTGCCCCTTCCCCAGCAATGATCTTTTTACATGTTCATATTATATTTGCTGCAGGTGATGTACAGATATTGAAACATTGCTATCAAATGTGGTTCCATTTTGATTTATGTTATGGTTTATATTTTAGACTGCATAATTTTCTAAAATTTTAGTTACATTATAATTTACCTTATGGTTTACATTTTAGCCTATAGACTTTTATACATTTTTGTGAAGTTAAACATGTCCTATATCCATCATTGCATGATCTTGTGGGACACTTCCATTGCCCCCCAGTTACCCTGCTTCCATCTACTCTATTCCTGTCTCCCTCTCCCCTCAGGGCCCACAGTGACAACCAAGCTTCAGTGCTTGAAGGACCAGATTCACAGATACTTGCAAGAATGCTGAGGGCTTGACATATTAGACTATCCTCCCCCATTGGGAGCCACCAATTCTCTCGAGAGACCCAATACTCTCTATGTGAGAACATCAGGCCTCCCCAGTATGTGAGTACACCTTCCCACTCATTATATGGGTCTCATTTTGACAATAAAACACACTATGACAAGATGAGCACTTACACACTCCCTAGAAGCTGTCCCCTGTGCCAGATGCCCCTTCTTAAGCACCTTAAACAGGTAATCCTTCCTTATTATATTTTTTCAACATTATAGTTTCAACCACATACCTGACAATCTACCATGTTCCTCTGTCCCTCCCAACCTTCCCCCGCCCCCATTCCTTGGGCCATCTGACCCATACTCCCAACCCTAGCCCCACTCAAGCCTGCAAAACCCAACACAATAGTATTCTTATGCCCCTGGAGGAATGCTGGTGTTGGATGTTATTGATGGAAGACACATGGTTGGGAGGGAGTTCTCCAGGGCATGTATTTAGGGTATATAAAAATGTTTGGATATTTGTTGGGTATTTTCATAGTAGTTACAGTTACAAATGACAACTGAAGGAGTGCTGAGTTCCTAGCCAGAGGAGCTCTGTCACATTCCCCAATGGAACAGCAACAATCCCCCAAGTGCAAGGGTAAAGACCAGTAAAGAAGGATGATCCAGTGATGAGCCCTTGATACTCATGCCTATCCTTATGAGTCTGTGTGCCTGAAATCTGAAATAGGTCTAGAGCTGCAGGGTGCCTAAGAGTTACCTCCTGAGAGCATCCATGTTGTTCAAATGTGGCCACTCTCTAAGCCAAACTCAGCATGTAAATGCACTGCCTTCCCCCCAGCATGGGAAATGACCCCCAGGGATGAGTCTCCCTGGTGCTGAGGGATTACTACCAAGCACCAGCTGATGATGCAACTAGAAAAAGACCTTGAATAAAAGGGGGGAATGGCAAAGACAAATGAGTTTATATGGCTAAGTCTTCAAAAAAGAGTCAGGAGGTCATCAGAGGGGTCATGCTTACGCATGCCTCAGCAGGATCCCAGAGACAGTCAAAGTAGATACAACCACAGGTACTGGTGCTCCTGAGGGTTACAGAGACACACAGGTTCTTAGGTCATGGAAGTTGACTCTGGAGTTCAGTGCCTTGTCAGTGGGCCCCACTTTGGAATTTTTGTTCCTGAGTGTGATGGAGTTGGACTCAGATGTGACCTTTTTACCACATGCCTCTTCTGTCACTTTTACTGAACCTGTGTTTGGTGCTGGGGTTGGTATATATCCAGTAGACTTGAATCTCTGGACTGTCCATGTGCTAGCTGGTCCTTGAGCTTCAGCAGAGTTGCAACTCTTACTCTCTGGTTCGATGGACTTACACAGGTCAGTTAACATGGGGTGAAGGTGGTCAACCACCACAATAGGGAACTGAGAGTGCCTACAACTGCAAGCAGGAGAATCGCATTCATCAACCATGTGGGATCTAAGCCCCCTCTCAATATAAAGGTGGAGAGGGCACCACCATCCCAGGGTCCACAGGATGGAGGAATAAAACATGGATTAAAGTGGACTTACTGGTATTCTACTACAGAACTATTGTGACTAGTAATGGAAGAAACTGTAGCACTGGCGTGGAGAAAGTGGCCATGATAGTTGCTGAGGGCAGAGAGAGGGAAGAAGAGATGTGATGTGAGGGCATTTTCGGGACTTGGAGTTGTCCTAAATGATATTGCAGAGACAGATGCTGGACATTATATAACCTGCCATAACCCACTGACTGTACTGGGGGAGAGCGTGAACTACATTGTGAACTATAATCCATGTGATGCAACAGTGCTCCAAGATGTATTTACCAAATGCAATTAATGTGCCTCAATGATGAAGGAGGTTATTGATGTGGGAGGAGTGGGGTGTATGTGTGTGTGTGTGTATGTGGGATATGTGGGAACATTTTATATTTTTTAATGTAACATTTTGTGTGATCTATATATCTTCAAAAAAGTACAATAAAAAAGCAAAAAGAAAATACATAATAGAGCAACAATACATTAACATTCATGGAAGAAAGAATAAGATGGTTAATATGGACACAATCATTGAATTGGTTTATAATTACAGTAATTGTTCACTATAACGTCAATTTATTTATATCCCTGAAAGCATTGAGCACAAAATAAGTGATAAAATTTGGGAGTGAATATCCCAAATTATGAATGCCATATGCTATAAACTTGATACTGTTCATTGTGATTCTAGGACTGCTATGGTATTTTTATCTTCATGAGTATATGAAGTATTTTCATATGAAGATTAAGTGACTGGTTTTAATGATAAATTGGATTTGTGTGTGGGGAGGTATGTGTGTCTGGGTATATCTGTTTGTGTGTTTACATTTATGATGTGAAAGAAGAAAGATAGTTTTTAATGGAGAGGACTGTACTGATTGCTGGGAAAGAAATGTTAAACTGAGAAAAGGCTTGCCTTTATAAAATAAAGGCAAGTTGCACATTCCCAATATAAGTTATCTTAGATGAAGATTTTAAATTTTTTCCTCTCTGATAGAAATGATTGTTTTCCACATATGACTAGTCGATTTGTTGCAAGATTTCCAGTGAACACTTTTCTTTCTTGAATATAAAGCTTCGTATACTGTCATAAGTTTACATCAAGACATTATATCTCTTTGCTGAATAGCTGCAATGAACTTCTAAATTTTCCTCCCTACATCTATCCTTGCTTTGTAGTCTAGAGTCAGTGATTCTGTTAGAATGTACATGAGATGCTATTTCCATTCCCAATCTCAGAGAAAATGCAAAGTTTTCTATAGCTTAATAGGCTTTACACAAGTCAGGCTTTTATTAATTCTAACTTCACCTTCTGATGTTCTTTGCCTTGCTCCTGCTGCACTCATACTGGCTGCCTTGTTGTTTCTTGAACTAATGCTCTTAGAACATTTTTCTCCCAGATATCAACATGACTCATTTCCTTTAGGTCTCTGCTCAAATGTTATTTTGTCAGAGACCACTTTGATGATTTTATATAAAATTGCCACCTTCCACTGTTACCATTTTTACTCTTATACTCTCTTCCTTTCACCTGACATATTATTTATGTTTTTTTTTTGTTTTTTGTTTGCTGATTGTTAATTTGTTTGCTAATTGTCTGTCTGCCCTCACTTGAATATAAAGTCCAGGAAGATGGGTATTTCCTCTTGTTCACAACAGCATCTCTTTTTCCTGGAAGAGTGTGGAAACATAATGAAAATCTGTTAAATAAATGAATTTTCCTAAAACAGAACTGAAATACTGAATGGGTACCTAGACACTTACTCAGAGATTGAAAATATTGATATATCCTATTGGACCTAAGACAGAGTTCAAGATATCTGTAGAAAATGAAATCATTAAAAAGATAGAGCCAAGGCCAGAGACCCAGTCTTCAAAATTACTTCTTTTTCTACTTTTTTTCACATATTTTAAGGGAGAATCAGCTGGATATACTTCCAAAACTTGAATCAATAAAACTTCTGACACATGACAAAAGAGAAAAGTGGCAAGCTACCTTATTTATAAGAAGTTAAAATCCATGAATAAAAACCACGTGGTAGAGTCTAACTGTTGAGTGTGATGTAAGTAAGCTTGGAGGATATGCCACAACACCATCAGAATTCAGCTTTCAAACCTCTTCTAGAATGCCAAGAGACATTATGCATTGTTAAAGATCTGCCAGCCTCTTCCCAGGGGAGATGTCATCTCTCTGATGAGTGAAGTAAGTTTCTCTGCTAATCTGAGAAGGTTCTTCAACCCTTCAGTTCTCTGGGAACCAGAAGTATGAAATATTAAAAACAATAACAAGTTTTTCATGCTATCAAACTTAGTTTTCAGAAAGTTATAACTTCTTTTCTTCAGTGGCATTTCAAGGTACCCAATTAAATAAAAAATAAGAAATAGTTATTTTATGATATCTATAATTATAGCTTAACCCTCAATTATTTTATTGTATTTCATTCAAGGTGCTCAGCACCATTCTTTATAGCCAATATTTGAAAGCACAGAAACTGTGTAAGGACACAATTGAGAGTCCTCTTCTGGCTCTTCACCCACTCCATTTTTCCACTGGACCCAATTTACAAGAGACATGGTAGAGTACAGAGGGCCAAATACCCTTCACATATCTTTCTGCCCCTCATTCATCATTTCTCTCATACCTTGTTGTCACCTTATATATTCATTTATTTTTAATCACAATTAAATGGAAATCAGAGACAATTTTAGTTATCGAGAATTCAGCAAGATAACAGAGGGTGCTATATGGATGAAGAGATTAGATAATTATTATTTAAAAAGAAGGAATGGGAGTTAGATAAAATGAGGAAAATGGGGAAAAAAAGCAGAAAGATTGACTTGCCAAAGAGCACGTACCTAAGAAGACTTCTTCTCTGTAGGCATCTGTCTTTTTCCTTGAGAACTCAGGGTTTCATCTGTCTCCATCAGGTCCAATATCCAGGGGTTGTGCTAACACTTTTTTTAGAAGGTGGGGCAGCATTAAAAGGCTAAAGGAAATTATAATTATATGTTTCTTCATTGTTGTGTCAGGTACAACCAAGGTGTTTTTTTCTATTTCACATTATGTAATGCTCATTGTCACTTTTAACCTGGATTATTTTTTTCTAAAAAAGTCTTTTCTTCATTCTTCTTCATCTTATGCTAAAAGAGGTTACTGATGCATGTGACTCACTGGCACTTTATTTTAGTTGCTAGGTTTAAAGGGCACCTGTGAGTATCCTGCTAACCTAATTTCTAGCCTACTCAGGTTCTCTTGACCTTGGATTTTGACTCAGCACAAATCATACTCTGATGCAACAAACTTCTGTGGAACTGCTGAGCTTATGTTTTGATCCATCCTGCTCAGAGGCAGCCCAGTGTGCCTACTCCATATTTAGCTAGGGCCTAAATATACAGAAGGGGCATAATGTTGCAAAAGACAGACATGGCTCCTTACATCACACAGTTTGAAATCTTAAGCAGGAGACAGATGTGTAAGAAATTGTTAGAGAGATGCGTGTGGTAAAGGAGAAATGAATCATGCCATCCTTGTATATATGTAACAGGGAGGCCTGAACTAGACCGAAGCCTCTCAAGATGTGACATTTAAAGTGAGACCTGAGGAGTTATTAAAAATTAGCAGGCAAAGGATGAGAGTGAGAGGAATTCCAGGTAAAGAGTGAGAGGAATTCCAGGTAAAGGCAGGCAAAACTCTGTGACAGGAAAAGCCCAAAGATTTAAGTTTCTTGGACATACACCTATCCACTCTAGTACTAACCATAGGTTCCAATAGAAGGGGCAGAAGAGCCATATGTAGGGAAACCATAATTGAGGTCCAACTCTGGCACACTGGGAATCATAAATTCCAAAGTAGGGCCGTGGGCATGGTACCAAACTTGTGAGATGTCTACCCTGCCTATAGTGTCTGGGTGTCTCCGCAGCCCTCAGAAACCCTGATATTTGAGGCAATATTTACTTTGGCAGTCAATGAGATCCTGCTGAAATGTGCATAAGCTTAACCTCTGGAATGACCTCCTGACCCACTTTGAAGTCTCTTAGATATATAAACCCATTTGTCTTTACCCTTTCCCCCTTTTGGTCAAGGTCTTTCTCCAGTTGCATAACTAGTTGGGGCTTGGAAATAATCCCTTAGTGCTAGGAAGGCTCATCCCCAGGAGTCATGCCCCACATTGGGGTGAAAGTAATGCATTTATGTGCTTAGTTTGCCTTAGAGAGAGGCCACATTTGAGCAACAAGGAGGCTCTCAGGAGATAACTCTTAAGCACCCTATATACTAGGCTAAGTTTCAATTTCAAAAGTAAAGATTCATAAATCCAGTCATCACTATTAAGGCCATGTCAGTGGTCCATCCTCCTTCACTAGTCACTGCCCCTGTACGCTAGGGATTCTTGCTGTCCTATTAGAGGATGTGATAGAGCTCTCCATGATGGACATTCAATATTATTTTGGTTATTTGTGTGAATTGTCACCCACTGTGACAATGCCCCATGAACACATGGACACATTCATATGCCTTATAAGTATTCCCCAGGGGAACCTCCTTCCATGCATCCGCTATCTCTGATACCCCACACAACGATCCTCCCGTGCCACAGTTGTAACCCTTCTGTGGTCCAAACTTCTTCAAAATTGAAGTAAAAAAAATCTTTGGACTTTCCATGTGCCAGTTGGATCCTGAATCTCAACAGTGTTGCAACACCTACTCTCAGTTCACTGGACTCACCCAGAACAACTAACAAGGAGATGATGATGGTCATGACCATCCCAAGGAACAGAGAGCATCTGCAACTGCAAGCAAGGGAGTCCCATGGGACTATCCACCCGCCCCATGTGATATAAGCCCCCTCTTAATTAGAGGTGGAGTGGGCATCACCATCCCAGAATTCTCAGGATTGGGGAATAAAATATGGACTAGAGTAGACTTACTGTTATTCTACTATAGACTTATAGTGTTTCTAGCAATAGAAGAACTGCTATCATTGATGTGGAGACAGAGGCCACTGGAGGTTCTGAGGGGAGAACCTCTGAAGGTTCCCAGGAGAGGGTAAAATAGGTGTGATATGGGGGCATTTTCAGGACTTGGAAATTGTCCTGAATGACACTGCAATGACAGATACAGGCCATTATATATCTTGTCATAACTTACAAAATTGTACAGGAGAGAGAGTGTAAACTACAATGTAAACTATAATCCATGCTTTGTGGCAATGCTCCAAAATGTGTTTATTAATTGTAACAAAAATACTACACTAATGAAGGATGTTGTTAATATGGGAAAATGTGTGAGGGGTAGGGAGTGGGGCATATGGGAAACCCCTATATTTTTTGTGTAGCATTTAAGATCTAAGTACCTTTTTTAAAAAATAAAAATGTATACTAAAAAACAAACAAATTCCATGACAGGAAAGATCACGACATATTTAAGGAACAGAAGAAAACTTGCTCAAGCAACAAGTGTGAGAGGGAGAGTGGTATCTAATTGAGGTGTGAGATGTAGGTAAAATATCAAGCTTTTACTGGTGTTGAGAAATATTCTGGATATTTCCCTAATAGTCATGAAAATTCACTGACATTATTAAGCAGAAGGGTAGCATGATTGATTTAAATATCTTAAAGTTCCTCTAGTTGCTCAGTAGAGAGTGTATTGGAGGAAATAAATGATGGACACGGAAAACCAGTTAAAGGATGGTTGCTGGAAACAGTTGACGGTGGCTTGGACTGGGAGGTTCAAGTTGGGAGATTCAAATGCTCTTGGAGGTAATGGTGAATCAATTGCAGACCTGAATGAACTGGATTCAAAATTGAGATCCACATTCTGATAATTGACACATTTATGAGAAAAGGTATAGAATGCTTGAAATTAGGTCTGTCTTAGAAAATCAGGAAAGTGCGATGGCTCTGTATGTGGGGGTACTACTGACTAAACCATGTCTAAAGATGGTTTCCACACAGACTTTTCAGTCTGTGCCAGCCTAATAGTTCAGTTGTTCAGTACTAGTCCAACAAGTTTTCACTGCTTCAGTTTTACTCTGTTGATTGCTCATCTGATTTTTCCAATCAAAGTGTCAATATATTTTTTAGACCAGCACTTATAGTATCTAAATGGGCTTTAAGTTACTGGGTTATCATCTATTTTTTAGCTAAGGAATAAGATGTTCATTATTTGGTGTTTCTTAAAGAAAATTTTCTAAATGCATATAGGATATAAGCATGGGCTTGGCTCTAATGTACAAATATTGCAACACAGCAAACTAGGTATATACTTTTGCATTAAAGATTGACATTTTCTTCTGTTACAATGGTAGCATTTCAAATTCATTTAAGTATAGGATATTCCATTGGAATTAATTAACATAAAATAATTTAGGAAAAACGTGCATTACTGAAATGGCATAAGGGGATTCGACTTAAAATTTTGTAAATTAAAAGTGCCACTTTTAGTGAATTACTTAATCTCATTAAGCATCTGGTAGTTAATAAAATTTCATATTTCAAAAATATCCTTTTTTATTTTTTAAACTAACAAAGAACAGTTGCAGGCAGTTTATTCATGACTAACACAAAGTTTTCTTAATAATTTGTTTTCCACTATCCATAACTAAGAGTGTCATTCAGATTAACCACATTAGAACTGGCTATATTTTAAATTCCATGTATTAAATGCTTTACTATTTATTAAATAGCCCCACCATTAGTTCAAATGCATTTGGAAGGGTTTTTATCTCATTTTCTTACCTAGTATAAGAAATTTTAATTTGCCTTTAATCCTAAATCTGAAATATTAATATTGGATGTTCATTGAATAACATAGAGAATAGATAAATGAGAGCAAATATGGAAGAGGACATATGTTCACACATCTTTACTGTACCTCACATCACCCATACCTTAACTCACTTACCCACTCACTCACTCACTCAATAATTCCTTTGACAAACATTTGACACTATATATTTTTTAATGTGTAGATGAATAAGACAAAAAGCTTCCCTCAACCACGCCGTAGTCTCTGGAAAAGCAGGACACATAGTAGTTTCTGTGTAATATCTGTGGCATAAAAAAGTGTGTGCAACGTCATGTGAGAGAATGAAAAAACAGCAACTTAGTCAATGAAAAAAAGATGTTTTAAGGAAGAAAGTTTATTTGAGGAAAGAATATTTTGATCAGGGAGCAATAACATTCCTGATAAAGGCAAGGGCATCTGTATACACACTGATGAGTGCGTGAACATGAGAGAGACATTAAGGGTACGGCAAGCAGCTCTGGGTGCTGTCCTAGAAGATAGAAAGGAATGACAGTGAATGACACTTGACTAAGGTGGAGACTGTGGGACTAGACTTTATGCTGAGTTCGAGCAGAAGCTGTGCTGATTCTCAGTGGTGCCTCAGGAGTGCTTATGAGGGGTGTAAGTAAAGGCAATGGAAACAATTTGAATCAGCCAAGAAAAATAAAGTTTAGATTACATGTACAGTTCTCTGTCCTCACTGTTTAGTAATGTGGGCCCACATATTATGAATATGATGCTGAAATTACTATGTCTGAAGGAGTTTATGGTACAGAATGTGTGCTCATGGCAGATTTGCGATTAACTTAAGTTTTTTGAATAATGCTTGGGAGCAGACTTGGCCCAGTGGTTAGGGCGTCCACGCTTCAAACCCCGGGCTTCCTTGACCCGTGTGGCGCTGGCCCATGCACAGTGCTAATGCGCACAAGGAGTGCCCTGCCACGCAGGGGTGTCCCCGCGTAGGAGAGCCCCACACGCAAGGAGTGCGCCTGTGAGGAGAGCCGCCCAGCGCGAAAGAAAGTGCAGCCTGCCCAGGAATGGTGCTGCACACACGGAGAGCTGACACAACAAGATGACGCAACAAAAAGGAACACAGATTCCTATGCTGCTGATAAGGATAGAAGCGGTCACAGAAGAACACGCAGGGAATGGACACAGAAAGCATACAACTGGGGGGTGGGGAGAGAAAGAAATAAAAAATAAATCTTTGAAAAAAAAAGAATAGTGGTACTTCAAAGTGACTTCTTGTGTTTATCTCATGGGCATTATGGATTGACTGAGATTGTGGAGCTAAATCTCAAACTCACTGATAACAAGAGGGAAACCGTTTTTTTATACTTATTGAGTCTAATTGCTGGCTTTACAGTGTCCGCATCGATCCATCTATTTATCTATCTATCATTTCAATATATCATAATTTTTGAGGGATATCATTCTTTATATGTATAATAAAATAATTATAACTAACAATATTGAGTGATTTTTATCTCACTGTTGTATGAACACGGTTATTTCAAAAACAAACCCATGCAGTAGATATTACCATTATCTCCATTTTACAGATGATACGTACAATTTTTGTTTCTCTTTCACTTGTAGAATGGAGTGGAATATAATAAAAGGATCTAAAAATACTTTAAAGAGTTAAAAACAAGAATTAGTTAGCCCACGTGTTTTATTCCATTGTGCTTAAAAATTACTTGTCATTCAGGAATCCAAAAAAAATCTTTTTACTATATTTTCTTCTTTTAATATTTCTTCTCCTGCTTTTTTAACTAATTTGAAATGTGTTTGGTTAAAATGTTGTTAATATTACTAATTTTCCCAAGGAGATATTGAGTGATCTTACCTTTTGAATGATTTGTATTGCCAAGTTTATCAGATAATAAATTCCTATATGTGTATTAAGACCTTTAGAAA
Source organism: Dasypus novemcinctus (assembly GCF_030445035.2). Classification (NCBI taxonomy): domain Eukaryota; kingdom Metazoa; phylum Chordata; class Mammalia; order Cingulata; family Dasypodidae; genus Dasypus; species Dasypus novemcinctus. The sequence goes on along the minus strand of NC_080673.1, from coordinate 149,557,314 downwards.
GCTATGGTCTTTGATTGGTCTGTCTGACAATGCTTGCATTCTTTTACTTTTGATGCTTTATGTTAGTTATTACTATCTCATTTCCATTTTGTAACTTGTTGCACTGATTAGAAAACCCAGACAATGTTAAATATTCATAGTGATATTAGACATACTTATTCCTGATTTTAATGGGAATTGTTGTGATGTTTCAGTTTTAATTATAAAGATGACTCTTACAGCATTAATTCCTATGTTAAGTAACACAAGGTAAAAACATTCCATCCACTTGCCCAAGGTAACGGAGTTAGTAAAAGACCTACCTGGGACTCACTATGACCTATATCAAACTAGCTTCAAAGTCCAAGTTGTAAACATTCTTTTATCTGTGCTTTTAGATTTGGAAAAAAAAATCTTCTATGCTCTACCCAGGAGTTTCTGATACTATTGCAGCTTTGAATTTATTTCATTTGTCTTGATATTGCAGTACCTCCAGGAATAGTGCACCCATTCAGGGGCAAGAAAAGAAAAAATAATGCACAGGACGCAGATGTGGCCCAAGCAGTTGGGTGCCTGCCTACCACACGAGAGGTCCTGGGTTTGTTTTCTGGTGCCTCCTAAAAAAAAAGATGAGCACACAATGAACAGAGAGCAGGCAGTGAGCACACACAATGGGGGAGGGAGGAGAAATAAATAAAATAAATCTTTTTAAAAAATGCACTGAGCAAGGAGAGAGTCACAAGCCAATGGCCTGCTCTCAAACTTCATATTTTAATATAAAATATTCATATAGCATACTCCACCTCTGTTTGCTAGTTTCTAGAAAATACTCCATTGCATATGCACTTTCAAATTTGTTTCAGAGTTATGTAATAAGTCTCTTGCAACACTTTAACAACTTTACCAAGGTGAGCTTTACATACAATAAAAGCACCCATTTTAAGAGGATAGTTCAATGAATTTTGTTGCTATTTAAATCTTAAGGTTTTATGATAATATTAGGCATATTTATACTATATCAATATGGTGTTTTACTTTATCTTAATACATATAATACTCGTTCCGTTATAGATTACATCAAGTTTATTAAACACTTGGTTAAGGATGAAGGAAAGCACTTAGCTGAAATCCACTGTTCCTTCTTACCCATTCCTTTCAATAAGAATAGATTTGAACATGCTTTACTCTAAAAACATTACTGTACCCAAATTTATATTTACTTTAAAGTGTTTTGACTTCTATTAAGCCCGCGTGATAGCTTCTTATAATCTGTTAAATTGGAAAGTTATAATTTCTATTATATGTATAAAACATATATAAACACTTTTTAAGGTAAATGCATGAGAATTAAATATGCATATAAAATTACTACAAGCATATGCAGGTGATTCTCTTGTGCCAATTGTGGGACTGCCAAAAGCCAGCAGAGGAGTCACTGAAAAAAGAGATTCAAATTATGCTAAGAAAATAGAAAAACTCTGAGTACTGAATTGTGCAGTGATATTGTTTGTTATTATTATATAAATGTTCTTCTATAAATAAAGGAATCAATAAATGCTGCTTGAACAATATGTAAACTTTATTTTTTATATAGTCATAAAATATTTCTAAATGCTGTAATGCACATCTTCCAGTTTTAATAGTAAAGAATTTTCATGTGTATGCTTCTGTTATCAGCTTTAATAGTATTATAGTTATCTGATTTGTTTTCCACTTCCCCAAGGAATACATTTATTGCAATCCTTTTTTTTTAATATTCAGTTGTTTGTTCCTTTATTTGATCTATGTAAAACGGTATCTGCCGTTTATTGAACAAATACTCTGTTTCTAGAAGTGAGCTAATGGCATTATTTTTATTACATCATTAAATCCTCACTACTCTGAAGTATGATATTATTTCAACAAATGGACTTAGATACTAGACAATGAGAGAGTGAAGTACCTTACTGAGTATGTGGGCATCAAAATGTCAGAAGCATGATTTATACCCAGATTTCATCTGATTTCAAACCACCAACACTTAAACTGTTTGAGACTATGAAACTTTCCACTACTGTTAGGGATAAGGCTCTTTTAAACTGAATCATTATCTGAGCATTTAGCCATACGTGGAGAACAAGAGAGCAATCCATTATAATCTAGTTATAAAGCACAGCATATTGAAAGACTAATTATCCTAAGGGAAACATTATCAAATCTATAAGTCTGTTTCTAGTGCAATAGGTAAATATGGAAAATAGTTCATCATTTAGATGGTTTTATTGCTCATCCCACAATAAATATAAGGGGCTGTAGCAGTTTGATATTGTTTATGAATTCCAAAAAAAAGATATTGGATTATATTTGTAAACTGATTTGTCTCTCCAGGCATATTAGAATCTATTTGATTGAGAGGTTTCACTTTTACTTAATTAAATAATGATTAAGGCTTTGATTGGGCCATGCCAGTAAGACATTGCACCCCACCCCCTTGGTGGGGGCAGGGACTCACAGAGAAAACAACAATGCAGAAGTGTTAGTTGGAGTTTTGATGCTGGAGTTTTGAGCTGGAGCCCAGGAAGTAAGCACACAAAAGAGCTTGGTTGTGAGGAAAGAGAAGCAAGCCTTAGGAAGAGAGACAAACCATTCACCCATAGTTTACAGTTGGCATTGTGGAGAGAACAGAGCAGCTGAACCCAGAGAGAAATGAGCTCTGGGAGAGAGACAAGACTTATCCCAGCCAACAGCTGATATTGGAAGAAACTGGGACCACAGAGCCTTAAGATGAAGAGGAAGCCTGAGCCCTTGCAGATACTGGCAGTCATCTTGCTCCAACACATGGCAACCGACTTTGGTGAGGGAAGTAATTTATGCTTTACTTCCCTCAAGAACTGTAAGCTTCTACCCCAAATAAATACCCTTTATAAAGCCAACAGATTTCTGGTATTTTGCATCAGCACCCCTTTGGCTGACTAATACAGGGGCCTTAAAGGTTAATTAGCTCTGTCTCTGTAAACTTTGGGTGATATTGAGAACATAATTCTCGAGCACTGCAGGTACTAGTAGTAATGCCTTTAGTAACTTTGGCAGTAGCATCAGTTATGTGAAAAATATCAAAGCTTTGGCATGGGTGGTACTGTTAGTTTTTGGGATAACAATAGTAATACTGCTACCATGGACTCAATTATTACTGTCATGACTAGACATTGTTGGCTTTTGAAGGTGCATTAGCAGCTTATTTGGTAATTTTTGGAAGAGCAGCTTTCTTTGACTTTGTTTACCTACAAGTGTCCTATTGTCTTTTCTCTTTCTCAAATTTCCTTTTTACATTCCTTACTTTCTTTTTTTCCTTTTTTATGAATATGAAACAAAAGGAAAAGTCATTCCTATATTTATGAAATTAGTGCCTACAATGTGCCCCAAACCAATGTGCCCCAAACTATCAGCTAAAAACAACACTTTTCTAAGATGAAATACAGCACACTTGATGGGCAAGGGTCTACTCTATTCTTCAGTACATAGGAGGCTCAATTTCAAGAAATTCAGAGGAGTTCTCTCTTGATGATATTTCCTTTGAATTACCTTTCATATTAAGGCCTTTTTTTTTTTTGAGGCAAAGTGAGAATTTATTAAGATACTTCCATGAGCCGATGTTCATGCATATCACTTTGCATACCTGCCATATTTAATTCCCACAATGCCCCTTGGACGTATTATGACTCCAGATTTCATATGAGGAAACTGAGTTTCAGATACATGAAATAAGCTGTCTAATCACACAGCTTTCAAGTTATGATATTGACCTTCATCCACAGGTCTGCCTGGTTCTTGAACTCATAAGCTTTAATCATATAAGATGGAACCATGCAAGAATTTTTTGCTATTAGTTAATGAGCACAATTAGCACACTTCCAGATGATGTGACAATCTTTCTTGTTATATGGAATTTTTATTTATAGTAATCTTTATGGTGAATGCTTTCTTTTTTTATTTTTAACTCACTCATTAAGACACTTTTTGAAAATACACCAAGCAAAATCATACATCTTGCTTGCATCACAGATTTTTAAAAAATATTTCATCCTTCCACCATCACATTACACCTGAATTATCATCTTAATTTTTTATAATTAAAGTTATGAACTTGCAAAACAATCATGTATAATGTGCAGAATTCCCACAATATATCATCTTAAATTTTTATCTAGACACATTATGCCTAATCTCTCTTGGCAACAATCTGTTCTAGCCATTTATAAATGTTTAAGCCTCCACAAACAACTGTTTTCTTCCAGCCATACTTGTATATTTAAAAAATCATAATGTTTCATTCACTACATCATATTTTCCATGCTCAAGGTGAAGATCAGACTTCTGAAACTGGAATTAAAGACACTTTACAACTGTGCTGATGGCTAACTTTCTAAACATATTTTTTTCTATCTGTTTTACTAACCTTTGAGAAAATATGTTCTTGAAAAAGATTTTATAAAATGCTGTCTTTATGTCTTTGATAATATTATTTTTTCATTAGCTGGCTATTTTGAACCCTTAGTTCAATTTTAGTTGAAGGTTCATCTCCTCTCTGGAGACTTTCTATAATGTAAAGTGACCTTCCTCCCAACTTCATTCCTATAATTCCTTTTATGTTGGACTTTTCTTATTCTTTTATTCCTCAACTAACATGAAAGTCTCTAAAAGAGAGATCTTATATGTGTATTTTGCTGTAATACCTATAGCACTGGTATAGTAACTATATGTAGTGGATTTTCATTTTATATTTATTGGTTAGTTGATAGATTGAACAAAGAAACCAAAGCATTATTTCTTGAACTTCAAGAGTTTACAATATAATTATTATATATTTTTTTCTGGATAGCTCTCAAAGGACTTGGAACTATTCTCGAATAATGACTCATGAGAATGAGGTATGGATATGGTTCAGATTTTTTTCCTTATAAAATGTGGGTTTTATTCTGCAGTATCCATCAGTGTTCTTCCTACTCTTACCTTCTATTCTACAGGAAAACATGGAAGGAGTGTATTAACTTGGAGAAGAGAGGGCATTTTTTAGGTTATTGAGAAGTTAAATGATCATAGAGCAAAAAGGAAAGAATTCTAAGTAGTGGAAACCCCACATTAAGTAGCTGAGAGAAAATGAACCATGAGTCACCTTATTTAAGTATGCTATCAAGGAAAGTACCTTGGTGGTGACACAGGCTTCTTGAATTGGCATTATGAGGAACAAGCTTGGAAAAATAAGTTTGGGGCAGATCCATATAACACTTCCATCAAAGACAAAGGGGATACTTGAAATGTAAAACTAAAGATAGGAAAGATTAAAGGCCAATTTACAAGTCACAGTGCTTCGTAGAAAAAAGTGTTTCAGACATCACTCTTTGCAAGCTTGATATGAATGTTCTATGTACGTGTCTGCCTGCTACTGAAATAACTAGGTTTCTTTCCTTTTGGTCTGTTGAAGTTCTCAAACTTACTTAAAACAACAGCAATAAAAGCTTGTTCATTATTTTAGATACTACACAATGTGTCAAAGGCCCCAGGAGTTGACTGGAGAAAGTTCTGAACATGACTTCAACTAAAAAAGAAAGATTTCATATAATTTATAAATGCTTGCTATATTACATGTATCAGCAACACAGCTGGAGGTAATTACTACAGAAACAGGGTAAGACCTAGTGGGACAGAAGAGTGATCTGAGACAGATTATCCAATAGTTCACACAAGCTGTATTTTCTATGCTGGGATGAATTTGTACTGGAAGGAAGAATATTGCCAGAAGCTGACAGAATCATTATACACGTTTCTGTGAAAAAATGAAATACTTAGAGGGAAAGCCCATCTGGGATGGTTACAGACTGAAGTATATAAAGTTTGCCTTGTTGAGCTGTTTGCTGACTAGATATGAATAAAAATAGTGAATAGGTTATGGGCTTTACTGATGTCATATCTTAAATACAGATATAGCTAATAAACAGAAATAATTATAGTATGCTCACAACTATATTTCCACAGGGAGAAATAAGAAATGATTTATGTTTTAATATAGAGAATTGTTAAATATCAAGTAAATATATCTGTGCTTATGTAGTGCATGGAAATGTTAGTGCTACTTAGATAGCCATATAGAAAAAATACTTAAAGAAAATTTCCGTTTGATCAAATAAGACGGAATTGTGAATTTAGTCTCTTTGCTTAAGCTTGCTCCTCCTAAATCTCCCTGCTTTCCTTGCAAAGTTGTTCACAGCATCCGAGCACAGATAATCTTTTTGTTTAGTGGACGTTGCTATTTTTGCAATGCCTTAAGAGTTGGTTGCCAGATCATTAATGGGCTATGAATTATGCAATAAACTCTTCTGCACCAATATAAAAGAAGTCAGCAGTGAAGTCTGGCTTGAGAATAGATGAAAGGCAACAATAAAAGCCATAAACACATTTTTTCATTTGGAAGTCCTATTAAGAATTAGAAATAATTCATGTTCACATAATTTCATATGGCAAAGATGCAGGACTTTTGAAAAATTGAAGAAAACGGAGAAGATCCTGGGAATTGAAACAGAGCCTGGGACTGGGAAGCAAGGGTCTCATTCTTTTGTTTCCTTCTTCTTACTAAAGTCTCAGGCTAGTACAAATTACATTTATAATAACAAGTTTATGGGCTCATGTACAACCCATCAGGCAGTTATTTTTCTGAAAATTATCACTTGCTATTTTTTAAAAGTACTTTCATATAATGCCATTTTAATTCATGTTAAAATAACTAAAACTGTATTTTGTAAGTGAAGGTGCTCCTACTGATGATATAGATTTTCCTGGTTCTGAGAGTAAAAGAATGAGAGATGAATAGCATTTCTTCCTAAGAAAAGTGCCAATTAGGAATGCTGGAGACTGTGTTTTATTCTATTTTCTTTAATTTCTTTTTTTATTTGACAAGTTGTGAGTTAACAGAACAATCATGCCTACCATATAGGATTCCATCCATTGCCCCACCAACAACTTAAATTGTTGTGACACATTGGTTACAAATGATAAAAGGACATCATCATAATATTACTGTTATCTACAGTCCATACCTTATATTTGCTGCATTTTTCCAACAAAGCATCCTATCATTAACACCTTGTGTTAGTATTGTATATTCGTAATAGCTCATGAAGGGATGTTCTCATATTTGTACTGTTAACCACAGTCCATTGTTCAACATGGGGTATGCTGTTATGCATTCCCCTACCTTGTACAGTCCATTGAAAGTGTATGTTCAGTGGCTCTCAGTTTCATCACAGAGTTGGGCTGTCATCAGTTCCATCCATGTCAGAATGGTTTCATTGCTCCAAAAGTAAAAATTCCATATCCACTCCCCATTATTGACCCTGAGCATTGATAAAGCACCTGCTTTGCCACTGTTGTAAAAATATTACAATATTGTTACCAACTATAGTCATATGTTACATTAGTTCTATATTTACCTATGTATCTTCATATTTTTAACATCTTGTAATAGAACACTCTTGTATTTGTACTATTAACCACAAACATTACCCCCCACCAAAATCACTGTTATAGAATCTCTAGATTACCCTCTAGTTTTCTATCAATTGGCATTAACCTCCCTAGATGACACTTTTCAGTCACAATCACATTTACAAATTGGCCATGTTGATCATATTCACTGTAATTTGTTGCCATCAACTCTATCCATTTCTCCATATTTATAATCTCCATTATTTAATATTCTGCATACATTCAACATCAGCTCCCTCTGCTCAAGCCATATTTTGTCTCCTAGCAAGCTACACTCTATAGTTTAATGCAATGAGTTTACTCATCATATTTATTTCATATTATTGAGAATATACACTTTTAGCCCTTTTGTGTCTGGCTTAGTTCACTCAACATAATGTCCTCAAGATTCATCCATGTTGTCATGTGCATCACAAGTTAATTTCTTCTTATAGCTAAATGTTTTCCATTGTAGGTATGGAACAGCTTTGTTTTATCCCTTTATCAGTTGACAGACCCTTGGGTATTTTCCATCTTTTTGCAATTGTGAATAATGCTGCTAAGAACATTAGTGTGAAAATGTCTGTTTGTGTCCTTGTTTTCCATTCAATGAATCTCCAAACTGTCCTCCACAGAGGCTGTACCATTTTACATTCCTATCAACAGTGAAGGTTTTTTACTATTTCTCCACATCCCCTTCAGCCCTTGTAATTTTCTGCCTCTCTAATAATGGCTATTCTGGTGTGAAATGATATCTCATTGTAGTTTTGATCTGCATTTCCCTAATAGCTAGTGATGTGTAGCATCATTTCCTGTGTTTTTGGCCATTTGTATTTCTTCCATGGATAAACTTCTGTTCAAGTCTTTCCACCATTTTTTAATTGGATTGCATGCTTTTATCACTGAGTTGTATGATCGCCTTATATAACATGTAGATCAAACCCTTATCAGATATGTGACTGCCTTTTCACCTTCTTATCAAAGTCATTTGAGGGACAAAGTGTTTAATTTTGAGGAACTTCCATTTAATTATTTTTTCATTCATTCCTTAGGCTTTGAGTTGAAGTTTAAGAGGGCTTGATCTACCACAAGTTTTTGATGAGGTTTCTTTACATTTTCTTCTTGGAGTTTTTTGATCCTAGCTTTTATATTTAGGTCCTTGATTCATTTTGAGTTAAAAATGTATATAACGTATGAGATAGGGGTCATCCTTCTTTCTTTAGCAATGTATATCCATTTCTCCCAGCACCATTTTGGAATAGACTGCTCTGACCCAGCTGGGTGGGTTTGATAGCTTTGTCAAAAATCACTTGGCCACTGATGTGGAGGTCTATTTCTGAGTTCTTAATTCAGTTTCATTGGTCAATATATCTATCTTATGCCAGTGCCATGCTGTTTTTACCACTGTATCCAGTTAACATGCTTTAAAGTCAGGAAATGAGAATCCTCCAACTTCATTCTTTTTAAAGAAAGTTTTGCCTATTCAGGCCCCATTATCTGTCCAAATAAATTTGATAATTGGATTTTTAATTTCTGTAAAAACTGTTTAAAAAAAGGCTGTTGGAATTTTTATTGGGATTGCACTGATTCCATAAATCAGTTTGGGTATAATTGACATCTTTACAATATTTAGTCTTCCAGTCCATGAATATGGAATGTCTTCCATTTACTTATATCTTCTTTGGTTTCTTTCAGCAATATTTTGTAGTTTTCTGGATATACTTCCTTTATGCCCTAGGTTAAGGTTATTCCTAAATATTTGATTCTTTTATTCACTATTATAAATGGAAAAAAAATTCCTCCTCAGATGACTCATTAGTGGTGTATAAAAATGCTTCTTATTTTTGCATATAATCTTGTTTGCTGCTACTTTGCTGAGTTCATCTATTAGTTTTAGTAGTATTGTCATGGATATTTCAGGATTTTCTAGGTATAGGATCACATCATAAGCAAATAATGAAAATTTTACTTCTTCCTTTCCTATGTTGGTGACTTTAATTTTTTTTCTTGCCTCATTACTTTAGCTAGAACTTCTAGCACAATATTGAATAACAGTGGTGGCAGTGGTTACCTTTGTCTTGCTCCCAATCTCAGCAGGAAAGCTTTCAGTCATTCAACATTGAGTACAATGCTAGCTGTGGGCTTTTCTTATATGCACTTTAATATGCTAATAAAATGATCTTCTATTCCTATCTTTTGGAGTATTTTATCAAGAAAAAATGCTAAAACTTTTTAAATGCCTTTTCTATATTAATAGAGATGATCATGTGATTTTTATTCTTCAATCACACTAATCTATTTTCTTGTATTAAACCATGCTTACATACCTGGAATAAAACCCACCTGATCATGTTGTACAATTCTTTTACTGTGATTTTGGATTTGGTTAACATTTATTTTGCTGAAGATTTTTGCATCTATATTCATTAGAGAAGTTGGTCAGTAGTTTTCTTTTTTCATAGTAATTTTGTCTGGCTTTGGTATTAGGGTGATGTTGGCTTCATAGAATAAATTTGGTTGCAATCACTACTGTTCAATTTATTGGAAAACTTTGAGTAAGATTGGCATTAGATCTTCTTTGAATGATTGGTAGAATTCACCTGTGAAGTTATCTGCTCTAGACTTTTCATTTGGGAGATTTTAGATAACTGTTTCAAGCTCATTACTTATGATTTGTTTGTTGAGTATTGTTTCCTACAAATATAAACCTACATACACGTAATTCCTTGTAGCATTGTTCATAACAGCAAAAGACTGGAATCAACCTAAATGACCATCAAATACTTGAAATCATAAAGAAGAAAAAGAGTTATAGTTTTGATAAGACGATTCAGACCCATCATCCTGCTGAGAACAATTCCAAAAGCTAGATAAAAATAAATAATAATACATCTATTTGAGATAACGGTGAGCTAATAAAATGATGGCACTGAAATACATGAAGAAAAGGAAACTTCAAAACAGTTCCCACTCTAATTTGGGACTGCTTCCTTCAAGACATTTGATTATTCCCAAAACTGAGGCACAGAATTTAAGAAGTTGGGCCAGAGAGACAAAAATTGATATTCAGGGCTTATTAAAAAGTAACCTTAGACAACACCCTATATTTTGTTTTGGAACTTACTTATGAGTAAGTGTAAAACAGAAATAAATCAATTGTTTCAGAAATTGAATGACAGCTCTAATAATTTTAATTCCTAACTGGTTAAAGGTGACCTGGATTGCAAGTACTTTTAGTGACAGAGAGAAGCAAACATCAGTCCTGTCGATAAGGAGATAGCAACATCCAAGTTTTCAAATTATCTCTATAACTTTTTCTTTGTTTACAATGCTCTGCACTCAGAATCAAAAATAACGAGACATAAAACTATAAAGTAAAATGGAACTGAAAACCAAGGGAAATAAGTGACAATATTAAGACCTGCAGGCACACAAAGGCTCTAGATCATATTATTATAAGACATGAATAGTAAAGTAATTGTGCATAGTATGATCAAGGAAATGAAAGACAAGCACGAACATTTTAGCAAAGAGGTTGAAGATAAACAATTGAAATTTGAGCTGACTGGTTTAGTAGGAAATTATCAAGATCAAAGAATTCTAAAAAAAGCATAATAAAAATGAAAACAATCAGCAACAAGGATACATTTCACAAATATAATATTCAGTAAAGATGTCTATCAATATATCTATATCTAAATCTATGTAATCAATCATCTATCTATCCTCATCTAATTTGTAAACATTTTTTAAACCTGAAAAATTAATCTCAGGTGTTAAAATGTAGGAAAATTATTATCTTTAAGATAAAGGAAAGAGATGCTTGTGGGAGGGCATAAGTCTCCTGAAGTCTTGGTGATATCTGGGTGACAGTTACACAGTCATGTTCATTTTGTGTCAATCCATTGAATTACACATTTGTATTTTGTGCATGTGTTATGTATATGTGTTAAAAATTTAAAAGGAAATACCAAAACAAAATGAAGATGTTCATATGTATAGATAAGGAAAATCACTGATATATATTGCTATATGAATATGCATACATATTGTATATACTGAATATTGTATATATTGTATAAGAATATACACAACAAGTATTTTTATACTCCCATAACCTGTGTGTAAAAAAAGAGGAAAAATAATGGTTATATTTTGCTTGAATTAAAAATAATCTCTGGGAGAATGCATGAGAAAATGGTCACATTTTCTTTTGCAAAAGGGAATTGGGTTTCCAACTACACAAATAGAATAGAGTCTATTTAATGAATACATTTTTGTTCTGGCTTTGTCAAGTTATGTGCATTTTTTACCTTTTAAAAAAAAAGAAGAAAAATAAAAATGACCTTGAATTGCAACAGGCAGAATAGAGCTGAACTAACACTGGATCTAACAGATTTTCAAACATTAAGCAAATTTGTCACTTGGAAGTATTGAATCTCTTATAATTTCTTCATAAAAAGAATTTTAAAAATCAGGAAATAAATGGGAATGTAAGATGGAGCATCAAGCAATTTAAGTCTGATATCATGAGGGGTTGAATATGACTGGTGATAGTGAGACTTCATGGACAGGAAAGGATGCAAGATATTTTGTAAAAAGCAGCAGCAAAAAACTCAGGGACTGACTGCACAAAAAAAGGGAAGGTGTGAAGCAACATGGGATTCAGCTGAATTAAATGCAATATGCTAGCATCATGGCCAGAGAAGTTTTTGTTTGTTTAAGAAGTGCTAAAGTGAGGAATTGATGCTTAGCTACTATTTTTTTTTATTTCCTATATTTGAAACACATTCTCTAATTCTTACTAAAAACTTCCTTTGTTTGACTGATCTAAACATTCTTATTACTAGGACTCTATACCAAAGAGGAGAATCTGATAAGGAAACACCTAGTGTTTTTTCCTAAAAATCAGAAAGTCTCGTTTTGCTGGAAACCATATGCTCACACTTTCTTAGCCTTTTTTTTAAACAACATTTGTCCCATGTTAGCATCTTACCCAGAAGCTACCTAGAATTCCTGCTCCCATTTCTCTTTGGCACACTGTCATGTTTTACTTACTTGGTCACCCTTGGAACATTAGTTCCAGTGATTTGACTGTTCTAAACTACTTGTACTGAATTGTTAACTAAAAATAAATTCCTTGTGTGAGATGACACTGATGAAATTACTTCATGTCAAGAAACAGTTCAAGATTTTTTTCCTGTAACTTTGGATTTCCTCTCACTGACCTTCTCCTTGCTTTATAATTCAAATTTAATCATATGAACTAGGAGTCTTTAAGGAAATTTGTTAAGACATTCTTTAATGATTAAATGGAAGACTCTGTCATATATGCATTCTTGGAGGATATATAGGCACACCCCTTAACTAGAGATTTTTATTCTTTATTTCTCACTACGATATCTATCTATCTATATATAAAATTCCTCATATTTGCTAATTTCCTTTCTGTGCTCTATTTTTGAAGGTTTTTTGGTTGTTTTACTTGAAATACATGAGAATGATATTGAGAGAAAAAATGAAATTATGTATTATATTTTGAATCAAATCATGTTTTTAATTTCAAAGCCATGCAATATCAGAACAAACTGATACAAATGAAGGTGGAAATCACAGTTTTTAAGAACTTACAGTATACAAACTATTTTTTGTGTCTTATCTAATTCAATCAGCATGTCTAAAAGGTAGATAATCTACCTCCCTATTATACACGTGGCACATGAGAGTTTAAAAGATGAGGTTGTGGGAAGCAGACTTGGCCCAATGGATAGGGCATCTGCCTACCACATAGGAGATCTGCAATTAAACCCCCGGCCTCCTTGACCCGTGTGGAGCAGGCCCATGTGCTGTGCTGATGCGTGCAAGGAGTGCCATGCCACGCAGGGGTGTTCCCTGCGTAGGGGAGCCCCACGCACAAGGAGTGCGCCCCATAAGGAGAGCTGCCCAGCGCGAAAGAAAGTGCAGCCTGCCCAGGAATGGCGCCACACACACGGAGAGCTGACACAACAAGATGACGCAACAGAAAGGAATATAGATTCCTGGTGCCGCTGATGAGGATAGAAGCAGTCACAGAAGAACACACAGCGAATGGACACAGAGAGCAGACAATGGGGGGGGGGGAAGGGGAGAGAAATTTAAAAATAAATAAATAAATAATTAAAATTAAAAAAAAGATGAGACTGTGTTGCTCGAACAAATATAAACAATAAAAAGTGGCATAGCGTGGGATTCGTACTCCATTTTATCTGGCTTCTTGGTTTTACTTTTACTTTTTGTTTTTCATTTTTTGTTTTTAATTTCTAATAAATCACCTTACTTTCTGCCTTCATGAGGAACAATAGCTAGTGTCCAATTGACAGCTATAAAGGGGAATTAGATGGCAATTGTATTCAAAATCAATACAAGTTAATGTAAAGGTCATGAAGTTACAAGATATGGTTTTAATTTCCTTTTCTATTACTGATACTGATGAGACCTTGAACAATCCACTTTGTTATAAAATATAGATAGTATTTATACACACAACTTGATGTGGGAATTAAATGAAGGAATGTATATGATCATAGTTTGAATTATCCTTATTATTGCACTTAGTTTATGTATAAAGATAATTCTTTCCTGAGAAAATCAAACAATCATAATAAACTTTATATTTAAATTCAGTTGATAACTAACTTTGTAATACTGATTATGCTATATTCAAAGAACTGGGAAACATATGACCTGAAACCACTTTCACTATCCTTTAGGATATTCACTACATTGTTTTAGAATCAACATAAAAATTTTGTTGTATATTGCTATGTGTGTTCAATTTTGCTTGCATTTTCTCATTTTAATTTATATTTTTTCTTTCTGATCCTAAATAATATTAAATGATTAATGTTCTTAGCTTTTTGAAATTTATTTGCTTAACCCCAATTCAGGAAATCATACTTAGATTTAAGAAAAGTATCACTATATCTCTATATTTTACATTTTTATTTTTTAATTTTTTATATTTTACATTGTTTTAATAAGGAAATAAAGACAGGATTCAGTACATAAAAATAAATCTGAATAATGCCCTTTGGATTTTCTCTCATGAAATCCTATTAACACGTTAATGTTAAAATAATGTTAACTTCTGGTAAAAGCCACTAAGGAATACTAAGGTGTACTATATGATTTTTTTCATATCTTTTCAGACTTCATTTTTGCATTTAAAAAAATTTATTCTAGTAACATATATATGTTCTAAATTTTCCCCTTTTAACCGTATTTATATATATAATTCAGTGTTCTTAATTATGTTCAGTGTTGTGCTACCATCACCACCATCCATTTTCAAAACTTTAAAATTGACCTAAATCAAAGAGCTACACAATTTAAGCATTAATGCCCCATTCCCTAGCCCCAACCTGATCACTGGTTACCTCTATTCTAGATTCTAGCTCTGATTACTTATTATAATTATTTTATATCAATGAGATCATACAATATATGTCCTTTTGTGTCTGGCTTATTACACTTAACATAATGTCTTCAAGATTCATCCATGTTGTCACATGAATCAGAAGTTCATTCTGTCTGTAATGCAGAAAAATATTTTGTTGTATGTTGTATTAGTCAGCCTAAGGGGTGCTGATGTAAAATACCAGAAATCGTTTGGTTTTTATAAAGGGTATTTATCTGGCCTAGAAGCTTACAGTAATCAGGCCATAAACTATTAGTTACTTCCCTCACCAAAGGCTTTTGCCATGTCTTGGAGCAAGAAAACTGCTGACATATGCCAGGGTTCCAGGCTTCCTGGGTTCCTCTCTTCCCGGGGTCCATTTCTCTCTGGGTGCTTTCCAAGGAACGCAGTGAATTGGTGAACAGCTCACAAACCAAAAAGACAGTAGTTATAGGAAACAGGTCCTAATGGAACAGATGATTTCAGCAAGGCAGGAACGGTTTATTGATATAAGATTGATTAGGCAGGGAAAAAGATGTCGTGACAGGCTTCTGGAAATATAGGTTACGCATCTGAATACAACAGCTGTTGTTCAGTAACCAGTCACAGGGGGTTGCGGTTTTAATGATTTAGGAATTCTGCTACTATTTGGAGTAGAGAAAAGAGCTGGAAGGGTTAGGGAGAAAGTACGAAGTCATATACGCTACAGTTGTCTTTTTACTTTCATGAAAAAGTCCTTTGATACACAAAAGTTTTTAATTTTGATGAGGTCCCATTTATCTATTTTTTCTTTTGTTACTTGTCCTTTGGGTATAAAGTCTAAGAAATCATTGCCTACCAGAAGATATAGAAGATGCTCCCCTATGTTTTCTTCAAGGTGATTGATAGTCATGTTTAGTTCTTTGATCCATTTTAAGATAATTCATGTATATGGTGTAAGATAGAAGACTTTCTTCATTGTTTTGCATTGGTGTATCTAGTTCTGTCAGTACCGTATGTTGAAGAATCTATTCTTTCCTAATTGAGTGGACTTGGCAGCCTTGTTAAAAATCAACTGGTCATAAATTTAAGGGTCTATCTCTGAGCTCTAAATTCAATTCCATGTTTATCTGTCCTTGTGCAAGTAACATGCTATTTGATCACTGTAATTTTGTTAAGGTTAGAAAGTGTGAGTCCTCTAATTTTGTTCTTTTCCAAGATAGTTTTGGATCTTTGTGGTTCCTTACCCTTATAAAAAAGTTTTATAATTGGCTTTTCCATTTCTACAAAGTAGGCTGTTGGAATTTTTATTGGGATTGTGTTGAATCTGTAAATCACTTTGGATAGACTAGACATCTTAACAATATTTAGTCTTCCAATCCACGGGCATGGAATGTGCTTCCATTTATTTATATGTTCTGATTTCTTTTAGCAAACTTCTTTAGTTTTCTGCGAATAAGTCCATTACATCCTTGGTTAAATTTATTCCTAGATATTAGATTCTTTTAGTTGCTCATGTAAATGGAATTTTATTCTTGATTTCTCCCTCAAATTGCTTATAACTAGTGAACAGAAACACTATTCTTTTTTGTATGTTCGTCTCTACTCTGCCACTTCGCTGAATTTGTTTATTAGCTCTAGTAGCCTTGTTGTAGATCTTTTAGGACTTTCTGAATATAAGATCACATCATCTGAAAGTAGTGAAACTTTTAGTTCTTCCTTTCCAATTTGAATGCCTTTGATTTCTTTTCCTTGACTATCTGCTCTGGACAGACCTTCCAGTGCAATGCTCAATAGACTTGGTGACAGTGGGCATCATTGACTCGTTCCTGATCTTAAAGGGAAATCTTTCAGTCTGTCACCATTTAATGTAATGTTAGCTGTAGGTTTTTCATATATACCCTTTATCATGTTGAGTAAGTTTCTTTCTATTCTTATTTTTCTAAGTGTTTTATTTAAGAAAAGATGCTGGATTTTGTCAAATGCTCTTCCTGTGCTGATGTACCTAAAGCTTAGTAGGAGTCTGTCTCTCTGTCTATCCAGCTTTCAAGTTGAAAAATTTAATTCTCTCAATATTTATATATATAATATTCTTATAATACATGACAAACAATAGAAAAGAAGAAAATAGGAAGGGGTCTGGTTAATTCTATAAATAAATACCTTTTCCTTAGTAACCAAGAATTAACTTGTAATGGATACAGCTTTCTGTTTTCTAATCATGGTTAAATAACTTCCATTGCACTGGCAGGGCACTCTCCATTGGGACATCATTTCCAAAGTAAAGTGAGAAAGGAATCAATGAAGAAGGCAATTGTATTTCTGTCAATAAAGTATTTATAAGTTTTAGATTGTCATAAGGATATGTTGTTCCAACTATATATTGTTTTTTAACTAATTCTTTCTTCCATGGGAGGGGCCCATTCAGGTTTTAGAGATAGCATTTTGTCCAAATAAGTTTGCTATCATTTTATTTGCCTGATGCTAGGCTCTCTGAGCTTGGCTTATGTTTTAGGTTTTCATTCTAGCACATGAATCATATATTCCAGCACAGGATTCCAATATCTCCTTCTATTCTGAGGTCACCAATACATTATGGAAATTTTATCTTTAATTACATTTAGAAAGAATCAAATTTTTATTTATAATAGAAAACATCTTCCAGGGGAAGAAGGAAGCAAACGAACAAATGAGGAAGGATTAGAAAACTCTCTTGGTACTTCATCATTTAGCAGTATGAAAGAAAACATAGTGAATGAGAAATTATAGGACAATCCACAACTCACTGAAACCCTATATTTCTATAATACATTCTTATATTGATTGGCTCATTAATATTAATGGTGACTGTGGTGAATTAGAAGATATTACTGGACAATAGAATTTCTTTTTCATTTTTAAACACACCCACATTTTTAAAGCACAAAGCCATATTAGGCTGGATTTGAAATTTTGGAAGCATGGAACTGGGGAAGTGGACAGAATTACTTCCTGGGCCCTCTTTTGACTACTTTGGAAAACTTCAAAATAATGGGTTTTATCATATATTTTCTATTTACTTTAAAAAGAATTAGAATTCCTTTCCTGACAGAAATCTGCCTTTTGCATCATTTCAGTTTATGATTAATTCAACCAACACCATTTTTGTGAATACTATCATGGCTTTGGTTTGCTAACTAACCATCACTCTAATGATCATGAATGAGAATTCTTGAAAAAGAGCCACGTACCTGCCAACAGTTCCTGTTTCAGGCTCATTGCATCCCTTGCCTTTATTCAAAGACTACAGGTCTTGACTGTCTGTAATACTTCTGATTTACTGTACAATGGCATCTACGCATTTTTCTCAAATGTTTTTTATTGGAAGTCATCATCTTTGACAGCTATCAGGACCCAAATATCATATATTCTGAACACCCAGCTAATATCACTTTCACCAACAGGGCTTTTTCTCCAACCCACAAGTCTTTGTAATTCTTCTCAGATGATTTGGTAGTGTGAAATTCAGTTTAAACAATTAAGAAATTTGAGCAGTTTAATAAATTAATATGACTTGCTATAAGAAGTTGCCATTAAGTTTCAATTATTCATTCATTAAAAATACTAATAAAATTTTACTATTATTTAGTACTGTTTGTTTTCTTGCTCAATCACCGTGCATTAAACCAGATGCTCTACATAGATTGCTCTTAATTTTTATGCCTGTACTGTGCAATAAGTATTACATACCTTGCCTATTTCATATGTAGGATAACTAAAGCTGACAAAGACTCAGGAACTTGCCCACAATACTAATTTCCTCCTAGTTCTAGTTACTGTGCAGGGTCTTGGAAATATATTAAGTATTTAATTTCTGCTACTAGAGATAGGCAAGAAATCATTGTTAATGTCTGAAAATACTGTTTCACTGTTCTTAAAGAGCATCTAACATGTTGTAAACTTTTTAAATTTTTCAATTGTGAATGTTATTCTTTACTGTGAAAACTATATCAAGCAGGACTGTCAGTTGAAAGTAACAGAAACCCAGTTCAATTTGGTTTAAACTTAAAAAACAAACAAATTTTACTTTCATTTCAAAGATTCTGAAATTATTAAAATAAATGGAGAGCTGCAGAAACCGGGGAAATTGTGGGGCTTTGATGAAATGACAATTGGGTGGTCTGGGATATATGTATAGTGGACCCTACGGTGAGTTGGACTTTAGCCAGGACTCCATTTTACCATAAACTCCTATTCTAATAGAAAAGCCATGATGAGGCGTCTTCAAGTATGAAAGCCAAATCAGATGTGTCTCAGAGTCCTTGAATGTCTAGATAATACCGTTTCCTCATTGTATAGTCACCCAAGTTCATAGTAATAGGTTTCTTTGGGGAAAAGAAGCATTATGATATACTTAACTTATTATTTTAGAGTTACTAGAGTTCTACAATTGTGAAAATGAAGTAAGATACATAAGAATAGCAAATGAAAACAAAATGTTTACTATTGCAGATGACATAATTATATATAATTCAATAAATGAATATTATTATGGATTATAAGAAAACTCAGTAGAGTAGTTGCAAGGTACACAAGGTTGTCTGAAAATAATAAAATCAATTAATGTAATATACATTAACAGAACGAAGAAAAAAACACATGACCTTCTCATTGATACAGAAAAGACATTTGAAAAGTACAGCACCCCTTTTTTTTTTTTTTTTTTTTTTACTTTTCTAAAGTGTATTTATTTGGGGTAGAAGCTTACAGTTACCAGGCCATGAGGCATAAGTTATTTCCCTCACTAAAGTCTGTTGCCAGATACTGGATCAAGATGGTTGCTGACATTCAGTCTTCCTCTTCCTCTTAAAGCTCTGTGGTCCCAGCTTCTTCCAATATCAGCTGTAGACTGGGATAAGTCTTGTCCCATCTTCTGGGGCTCCTTTCTTTCAAGGCTCAACTGCTCTGCTCCCTCCACAAGGCCAGCTGTAAACTTCAGGCGAATGACTCATCTTTCTTCCTGGGACCTCCACTATGTCTAAAGAGCCATCTCTATTCCTCTGTATTCTTCTCCTGTGTGCTTACTTTCCAGGGTTCTAGCAACCAAAACTCCCAACTCTGTCCTTTTTTTAATTATTATTTTCTTTTCTTTTTGTCTTTATTTTTTTTAATGTTACATTCAAAAAATATGAGGGCCCTATATACCCCCCACCCCCCTCACCCCTCTCCTCCCATAACAACAACCTCCTCCATCATCATGGGACTTCATTGCACTTGGTGAATACATCTCTGCACCACATGGTCCACATTACAGTTTACACTCTCCCCCAGTGGGCCATGCGCTATCACCCAGGACAACTCCAAGTCCTGAAAATGCCCCCACATTGCATCTCTTCTTCTCACTCCCTACCCTCTGCAGCTACCATGGCCACTTTCTCCACATCAATGCTACATTATTTTCAGTTACTAATCACAATAGTTCATGAATAAGATATCAGTAAGTCCACTCTAATCCATACTCTATTCTTCCATCCTGTGGACACTGGAATGGTTGTGTCCACTCCACATCTATATCAAGAGTGGGCTTGGATTCCACATGGATGTTGGATGTAATTCTCCTGCTTGCAGTTGTAGGAACTTTGGCTCCCTGGTGTGGTGGTTGACCTTCTTCACCTCCATGTTAGCTGAGTGGCAGCACCCCTTCTTGATAAAAACATTTAGAACACTAAGAGTAAAAGAAAACTTGCTCTTCATGATGAAGAGCATATATCAACAGCCCACAGTTAACATCCTACTAAATGGTGAATGACTGAAGACTTTGCCTCTAAGATCAGGAACAAGACAAGGATGCCCACTGTCATTGCTGCTATTCAATGTTGACCTAGAAGTTCTTGCCAGAGAAATTAGGCAAGAAAAAGAAATACAAATCATCCAAATTGTAAAGGAAGAAGTAAAAGTTTCTGTAATTTCACATGGTATGATCCTATGTACAGAACATCCTGAGAAATCCACAACAAATCTCCTAGAATTAATTAATGATTCAGCAACAACACCCCAAAATCAGTAGTGTTTCTACACACGAGCAATAGAAAAAAAGAAGAAATAAAGAAACAAATTCCATTAACAATAAGAATTAAAATAATCAAATATCCAGGAATAAATCTAACCAAAGATGAAAAGGACTTGTACACAGAAAATTACACAACATTCTTAAAGAAGACCCAAATAAATGGAAAACCTCTTTGTGTTCATGGAGTGGAAGACTAAATACTATTACAATGTTAATCCTACCCAAAACAATGTATAGATTCAATGCAAAATCCCATCAAAATCACAACAACCTTCTTTGCAGAAATGGAAAAGCAAATCATCAAATATATATGGAAGTGTAAGGGGTGCCTAAAAGATAAATTGAAACAAAGAATAAAGTTGGAGGGCTCACACGTCACAATCTTAAAACTTATGACAAAGCCACAGTAATCAAAATAGCATGGCACTGGCAAACGACAGACATAGAGACTGATGAAATATAATTGAAAGCTCAGAAACCAACCCAAACATTTATGGCAAACTGATTTTTAACAAGGTGACAAAGACCACTCAATTGGGAAGGAATAACCTATTCAACAAATGGTGCTGGGAAAACTGTGTTTCCATGTCCAAAAAAGAGAAAGATAAAGGTTTAATAAACAGAATATATAAAGAAATCCTTCGATATAATAATAAAAAGACAAACAACACAAAAAAATGGTCAAAACACTTGAATAACTATCTCTCTAAAGAAGATATATGTGTAGTAAGTAGGAGGGTTACCTGGTTAGGACGCTCAGGGGCTATGGTCTGATGTGTGACGGACTCCGGAGGGAATAGCTGAAGGCTCATTTTGCCAAGGTGGGTTCTACCATTGGGTGGGGTGGACCCATATCCTGGGGAAGACTAATGCCGTTGAATAGAGAGAACTGTATCTCTCGTGAGAAAGGACGGCTCCCAGGGTATTAGATTGGCAGGCGTTGTGGGCCCTAAGGGGAGGGGAAAATGGATGTGGAATGGATGGAACAAAGGTAAATAAGGGGGAAAAAGAGGAGTTATGTGAGAGTACACGAGGATGAATATAAAACAGCTAATATTACACCAAAAACATATAGGGGACGACAGACTAATAATGAAAACCATAAGATAAAACATAGGATAACTAAAAAATTTAGAAAACTGTACAGCCTAAAATATGGACCACATAGTAAGCACAAATGTCACCTTGTTTGAAAACTATAGTGTTGGAATCTGTACATCAGTTTCAGGAAATATGATACGAATAAGTTAAAAGATTATTGCTGTGCAAGGGAAAAGGTTTTATGGTGGATCTGGGGAAATACTGTATATTGTATATATGAATTTCGGTGATCTAAGACTCTTCTGAAGCTGACATTATGTTGGGATTCACTTTACGGGAAGTTTTGGATCACAGAGTGGTTCAACAATGGCAGCGGAGGAATACTGATATGGGATGTTATTGACAGGATATATATGGTTGACAGGGAGTTATACAGGGCATATGCCCAGGGTATATGGTAATGTCTATATATACTCATAGTGGAAACAAAAACAACAGCTGGGGGGGTACTGGGCTCCTGGCCGGGGGGTCACTGTTGTGGGCCCTGGGAGAGCAGCGGCAATCCTCCAGGTGCAACGGCAAGAACCAGGAAGGAAGGAGGGCCCAACAGTGGGCTCGTGATACTAATGGTTACACTTTTGAGCCTATACACCTGCAATAAGAACAAGGCCTAGAGTAGCATTGTGCCTGGGGGTTTCCTCCTGACAGCTTGCATGTTACTCAAATGTGGCCACTCTCACAGCCAAACTCAGTGTGTAGATGCGATGCATTCCCCCCAGCGTGGGACATGACACCCGGGGATGAGCCTCCCTGGCACCGAGGGATCACTACCACATACCAGCTGAAGAAGCAACTAGAAAATGACCTTGAATTAAAGATTCAATGCGGAACAGCAGAATATACCTGTCTACATATAATGACATGACTTCGGGAAGCTGTTTGACCTAATGTAAGGGGGAAATGGAAAGGAGAAATGAGATTATAAGGCTGTGAGTCTCTAAAAAAGAGTCTGGAGGTTGTCAGAAGGAATACCCCTATGTACAACTGAACAGAGTCTAAGAGACAGATAAGGTAGATACAACCCCTGGTATTGGTTCTTTTGAGGGATAAAGAGACCCACGGGTTCTATGGTCATGGCAGAAGGGGTTCACTGCCATGACAGATAGCCCTTCTTTGGAGCTGGTGTTTCTGCGTGATGGAATTGGACTCAGAGGGGATCTCTTTTCACAAGACTTGCATGCTACTTTATTGGAATTGTAGTCAGTGCTGGGTTTATGATATATGTAGGGGATTCGAATCTCTGGACTGATAATATGACACCCAGGCCCAGAGCCTCAACAGACTTCAGCTCCTACACATTGATTTATTGGACTTACTCCACTCAGCTAACATGGAGTTGAAGAAGGTCAACCACCACAACATGGAGCCTAGAGTGTCTACAACTGGAAGCGGGAGGAGTGCATCCAGTACCCATATGGAATCTAAGCCCTCACTTGACATAGATGTGCAATGGACACAACCAATCCAATGTCCACAGAGAAAATGTGGAATGGGTGTGGGAACGGTAGCCATGGTAGCTGCTGGGTGTGGGGAACGGGAGGAAGAGATGAGATGTGGAGGCGTTTTCGGGACGTGGAGTTGTCCTGGATAGTGCTTCACGGACAATTACGGGACATTATAGATCCCCCCAGGGCCCACTGGATGGAACGTGAGAGAGTCTGGGCTATGATGTGGACCATTGACTATGGGGTGCAGTGATGCTCAGAGATGAATTTACCAGGTGCAATGGATGTGTCATGATGATGGGAGAGAGTGTTGCTGTGGGGGGAGTGGGGGGCGGGGGCGGTGGGGTTGAATGGGACCTCATATTTTTCATAATGTAATTAAAAATAAATAAATAAATAATTAATTAAAAAAAAAAAGAAGATATATGAACAGCCAAAAAGAACATGAAAAGATTCTCAACATCCTTAGTCATCAGGGAAATATAAATCAAAACCACATTGAGATACCATTTTATACACATTAGAATGACTACTATGAAAAAAAAAAACAACCCAGAAAATTACTAGTGGAATACAGAGAAATAGGGACACTCATTCATTGCTGATGGCAATGTAAAATGGTGCAGCTACTGTGGAAAACACTTTGGTGGTGCCTCACAAACTTAAGTATAGAATTAACACATGACCTGGTAATCCCACTACTTGGCATATAATCAGAAGAA
This sequence comes from Dasypus novemcinctus, assembly GCF_030445035.2. Classification (NCBI taxonomy): domain Eukaryota; kingdom Metazoa; phylum Chordata; class Mammalia; order Cingulata; family Dasypodidae; genus Dasypus; species Dasypus novemcinctus. Next base: position 149,533,107 of record NC_080673.1, on the reverse strand, counting down.
TTGAAAGCAATGACTCAAACAAATACTTGCACCAATGTTCATAGCAGCATTATTCACAATTGCTGAAAGATGGAAGCAACCCAAATATCCATTAAATGATGAATGGGTAAACAAATACGGTATAGACATTCAATGGAATATTTTTCAGCCATAAAAAAAGAATGAAATGTTGATTCATGATACAACATGAATGAACCTTAAAGACATCAGACATCATTTTGAGTGGAACAAGCCAGACACAGAACAAATATTGCATAATCTCACTGATTTTAAAGAATTAGGATAAGCAAACTCATAGGTCAGAATGTAAAATATAGGTTACCTGGAGACAGACATGGTTGGGATAGGGTTTGGGAAGTTAAGGCTTAAAATATATAGGGTAATATTTGGTAATGGATGATTGTGATGGTAGCATAATATTGTGAATTAATAGCACTGAAAAATTATCTCAATGTCAGTAAAAGGGGAAATGTGAGGTTATATATCCGATAATAGAATAAAAATTTTAAAATATTCTACTGAACTACACTACAAAACCATAAACCCTATGTTAAACCATGGACTGTAATTAATACTAAAATTATAAGAATGTGCTATCATCAATTGCAGCAAATATTCCACACCAATACAAATTGTTAATATTAGGATTGTATATGAGAAACTTATTTTATGCATTATATTTTCTGCAAACCTATGACTTCTCTAATAAAGAAATAAAACAAAAATGATTTCATTTATAATAGGAAAATAATATTTAAAATATTTGGAAATAAGCTTAATAAGAAATGTACAAGATCTATATGAAAAATCAATTAAAGAACTACTCAAGGTCATAAAATTGGATGTTATATAATCTTTCCTTGAGTTGGGCGGCTAATACAAATGTATCAATTGTCTAAATATAATACATAAATTTAGCAATGTAGACCTCCCCCAAATACTGATACCAGATTATTTTAGTTTTAAATTCTTATCAAAAACAACTCTGCCTAAATACCCAGGAAATTTCTGAGATTGGACAGGAATACAGGCTATGTACAATAGACCTTATAGCATGTCAATGTTCTATTTCTACAGTTATAAGGAAAGCTATTTCATATTAAGTCAAGACTTTGAAAGTGATGGATAAAGAATTATTTCATGGTGTTTATGTGTGATGAATCTGGACTCAGATGGGATCTCCCTTCATAAGACTTTCATACTAATCTGCTGGAGGTGCAGTTAACGTTGGGGTTTAAGATATAGTTAGGCGATTTGAATCTCTGGACTGATAATGTGATAGCCAGGTCCTGAGCCTCAACAGACTCCAGCACCTACAATCTGATTTATTGGACTTACCACACTCAGCTAAGATGGAGTTGAAGAAGGACAATCACCACACCATGGAGCCTAGAGTGATTACAACTGAAAATGGGAGCATGGCAGCCAGCATCCATGTGGAATCTGAGCCTCCTCTTGACATAGAGGTGCAATGGACACAACCAATCCAATGTCCACATAGAAGAGGTGGCATTGGATTGGGAAAAGTGGACATGGTGGACGATGGGTATGGGGAAGGGCAGGAAGAGATGAGAGGTGGGGGCGTATTTGGGACGTGGAGCTGCCCTGGATGGCGCCTCGGGGGTGATCACCGGACATCGTGGATCCTCACAGGGCCCACTGGATGGAATGGAGGAGAGTATGGGCCATGATGTGGACCATTGTCTATGAGGTGCAGAGGTGCCCAAAGATGTACTTACCAAATCCAATGGATGTGTCATGATGATGGGAACGAGTGTTGTTGGGGGGGGAGAGGGGGGATGGGGGGGTGGGGTTGAATGGGACCTCACATATATGTTTTTAATGTAATATTATTACAAAGTCAATAAAAAAAAAAAAAGAATTATTTCAGGCCAAAGTATACTGTGTGCTTTATCTAGCAATCTTTCATTCATTTATTCATCATTCAACAATTTTTATTGTATCCTTACTCTATGTCATACTTAGTTCTTTTTTTTCACTTTTTTTTCTTTTTTAAAAGATACTTTGATTACATAAATGATACAGAGAATATATAGGGGATTCCCATATGCCCTGCTCCCCACCTCCCACATTTTCCCACATTAGTAACATCTTTCATCAATGTGGTTCATTTATTGCAATTGATAAACACATTTTAGAGCATTGCCATTAAGCATGGATTATAGTTTACATTGTAGTTTACACTCTCTCTCATTAGATTCTATATGTTATGGCCTGATATAAAATATCCTGTACCTGTCATCGTAGTGTCATTCAGGATGATTCCCAACTCCTGAAAATGCCCCCATATTATACCTAATCCCAGATCATCCACGGGCATCCACAACAGTGGTATTTCTTCCATTGCTAGAATCACAATAAGTCTATAATAGAATACTAGTAAGCTTATTTTTTTATTTATTTTATTTTATTTTTTATTTCTCTCCCCTCCCCGCCCCGCCCCAGTTGTCTGTTCTCTCTGTCGATTTTGCTGAGTGTTCTTTTGTCTGCTTTTGTTGTTGTCAGTGGCACGAGAATCTGTGTCTCTTTTTGTTGTGTCATCTTGTTGTGTCAGCTCTTCATGTGTGTGGCGCCATTCTTGGGCAGGCTGAACTTTCTTTCATGCTGGGCAGCTCTCCTTATGGGTAGCACTCCTTGCGCGTGGGGCTCCCCTATGCGAGGACACCCCTGCATGGCAGGGCACTCCTTGTGTGCATTGTACTGCGCATGGGCCAGCTCCACACAGGTCAAGGAGGCCTGGGGTTTGAACCGTGGACCTCCCGTGTGGTAGATGGACGCCCTATCCACTGGGCCAAGTGTGCTTCCCTAGCAAGTTTGTTTTAGTCCATAGTTTGTTTCCCAATCCTGAGGACTCTGGAATGGTGATGCCACTCCACCGTTAATTGAGGGGGGCTTTGATCCCATGCATCCGATGGATGGGACTCTCTTGCCTGCAGTTGTAAGCACTCTTGGTTCTTTGGTATGCTGTTTGCCCATCATTTCCTCCCTGTTAGTAGTCCTGGGTGAGTCCGTTAAACTGGAGAGTAGGTGTTGCAACTCTGTTGAGATTCAGGGCTCTGCTGGCACATGGACAATACAAATATTTAAGTCTCTTGGGTGTATACTTACCAACTCTAGTACTGATTATAGGTTCAAATAGAAGGACAGAAGTGTCATGTATAGGAAATCACTACTGATTCTAATTCTGTCACCCTAGGAAGCATAAATACCAGATTAAGGCTTTCTGGCAAGGGGCCAAATTCCTGAGCTATCTGCCCTGACTACAGTGTCTGGATGTCTCCATATCTCTGAGAAGCTTTGCTATTTGGGAGTAGTATCTATTTTGTCAGGGAGATCCTGTTGAGATAGGCATAAACACTACTGCTGGGATGCCTCCCAACTCACTTTGAAGTCTCTTTGCCATACAAACTTATTTTCTTTAGCTTTTCCTTTGGTCAAGGTCTTTTTCTTAATGCAGGGGAGAGAGCAACAAAACAGACAATTCCTACCCTCCTGCCTCACACAGTCTAGTGGGGATTTAAGTGTGTAAGTTTAAGATTAAGAAGTACCCAACTCAGTGGTCATGTCCAAGAAAGACTGTAGGATTTTCAACTCATGATTTAAATCTGCACCTGGAAGGGACATGGTTGAGTCAATAAGCTTTGACTTGGCTCTCACTGATTCACACTTATGATCCATAGTTGTGGAGACCCAGAAATTTAATCCTTCATTTATCACTGTAGAATCTTGATGCCTTCTCTATGTAAAACCTACCCAGCTAACTTCTTTATGCATTTTTAGTAAAACTTGCTAGATTTATACAGGTAGAATCTTTTTCTGTTATCTCCTTTAAACTGAACTTTTTAAGAGTATTTATCAATTAAAACATTATACTGGAAGCTATTCTTACTAAGTGTTAAAACTAATTATAATGTTATATTAAATAGTATGACACTGACTCAAAAGTCATATCATTGGAACACAACGGAAAGTTTATAAAGCTATTCAAATAAATACTGAAATTAATATATAATACAAAAGGCAATTGATCAAAGAGGATCATTCAATTAGTTTTGCTGGGAAAATTGAAATAGCCATCAGGAAAACAGTAAGGATTTGAGTCTCTTCCCATAATCATTATATCACAGTAAATGCCAATGAATCAAATATCTAAATATGAAATAGGAACAATATAAAATACAGAAAAATGGGAGAATTTAGTTACACTTCTCACCAAGCATTGCATAAAATCCAGAAGCAACAATAGGAACGATTGTGAAGTCCAGCTGCATTATGAAGTTTCCCGACAAAAATTTCCTTAAATAAAGTGAAAATGCAAACAAAATTAAGAACAGAATAATTGCAACTGATATGCCAGAAAAAAATTCTAAAATAAGACTTGTGTTTGTAACTTCTATTATTTTTCTTACTGTTATCCTCTTTGCTTTTAATGGTTACCCTTTGAACAGAAATGATTTTTACTATTAGCTTTATTTCGATATTCTTAAAAACTCTACACTCTACATTCTTTTATAAAGAATATTTACTTTTTCCTTTTAAGTAATTGTAACAAGAATTTAACTTTGGTTATGATGAAAATTGAGTAAGTTAATTCTGAATTTGGTTATGATGAAAATAGAATAAGTTAATTCTGAATTTAGACTTTAGAAAGCTTTACAAGTATAATTTATAGATTAAGTAAAAATCACTATTGCATATTTAAATAAAAGTAGTGAAATGTTTTTTTAATGAGAATCCACATGCCCTTTAGTCTTCCTCAGAAAAAGATAAATGTATATCTCCTAAACTTCATTCAGAAATATTATGCTAAGTTAAGATAGATTTAAATGCCAAGTTTGTGGACAAACTCAAAAATGGTGTTGAGTGTTTAGAAAATCCAGGTGTGTTATGTAGTTTTTCTCTTTATTCCATCAAATAAGTACTGCATCCTCATTTTCTTTTCTTTAATATTATTTGTATATTCTGTAAACCTCTGATTTTGTGTGAAAGCATACAATATAACAAGACAGGAGAAAGTAGGAAATTATGCCATAAAATATAATGGGACATTTGATAATCATGAAAATCATACACCTGTTCTACCAAACTGAAAAAAAAAAAAAGTTACTTGTGGTGAAGGTACCAAAATCAATGTATTCTGGCTATACACAATTAATTTTGGAGAATATAAAATTGCAAGACTTAAATTTTCCTTCTTAGATAAACATACTGTCACTGCTTATTTGTTATTAATCCCTTGATATATTGCAATGCCTGCCTATGACTTTATTTTTTTCACAATTCACATTGCATTGCTTATAATTATAGATGTTTCTTTCCAGTTCCTAAATAGTTAGTGATGTCAATACAAAGAAAGATGCATATTTTAATTTGTAAAATAGGAGTATACCTTTCTTTCTTTTGTAATACAGTAAAAAATGTTCAGTTCATTTTAATTATCTTGTTTACAAAGGAGTCATTTTGATGTAAGTCCAGTGGTGATACATTTATACTGAAAAACTCTGTATAATATATACAATTGATTTATTTCACAATTTCCTTACCTTTGTAGACTCAGTTTTCAGTTTGATCTTTTAAAATTGTAAATCAGATCATATTTTCCCACGCTTAAATTGTTCAGACAAACTTCAAATATTTAACCTGATTTATAATTCCTTACCATCTAGCTCCTGCCTACTGCTCCAGTCTTAGCAGTTGCCTCTCTTTTTCTCCCTGTCTCCTCTCTCTCTTTTCTTTCTCTTATCTCTCTCACTTTCTAAGCTCTAAATAAAGGTACCCAACCCCCTTATTTTATAATTCTTTTGCTTGGCCACCAATTCTCTCATGTCAGGATACAGGCATTCTCTCTGTCAGAATTGTCTTTTGCACACTCACTTTCTACCTATTCCTGTTCATATTTCTGGACTCAGATTAAATGTTGGTTTCTTTCTTCCTTATATTTGGTACCACAGACTAAGTTATAAGCTTCCATATGAACTTATAGTTTCACTTTTGTATTTGTATATAAGTAATTCTATTGTTTAATATCTATCCTTTCCATTGGAGTATAAATTCCATGAAGGATAAGATGCTTATGATTTAACTCTCTAGTTATAATGAATAGGAATATGAATACATATTAGGTATTTAAGAAAAATTGTTTTGAAGGAGCTGTTATTCATTGGTCTACTCTAGCAACTACACAAATGTTAACATATAAGTGCTTGTTACAACCCAATTTCTGAAGGGCACAAGTTGATGAGGCTGTGAGACCAAAGAACACACCTGGCAATTAGTCAGGCATAAGCTTTATTGGGACTTATGTGTAAGGGAGAATCTTTGACAGGGTCGATGAAAGAATGAATGAAGTTAGCACTCTACAAAGCAATGAGAAAATGAGGAATGATATATAAGGCATCTCAGAACGAGGACACCCCATAGGGTAGGAGAATAGAGTTCCTACTAGGGCCATGTGAAGCATACACGTGGGGTGTGGTGATGTTTATACTACCCTCCTAGGAAGGACATTTACCAAGGATGTTTACAGTTCTAGGAAGATTATAGTTTGTGATACCATCTATTCATTCCCTCCCCTCTGGCAGGGTTCTTAACCTTTACTTTATGCCTTGGTTACACAAACAGCTATGTGCTGAGGACTTAGGGGGACCCTGGGCCCCCATAATCCACTCCCACATAGTGGCCTACATTGACTATAGGACAAGCATGGCATCCACCTTCTACAGCAATAGTATAAAAGACAACAGCTAAAACTGTTATGTGTTTTTCAGTGACGATTACAGCACCACCTGGCACAAAAACCAGCAGGGACTGCACTTTGCTCTTTTACTCTATATCTAGCCTTGATAGTAAAATTAAACAACTCAGAGGTAACCACCCCACATTATCTATTCCTCTTGTCATTTCATGCAGACTTGATGAGCTCTAGGGTGACAGACTCAGCCGTTAACCATCCTAAATCATTATCTACAGCATATCCTAATAAAGGCCTGGGCTTATTCACCCATAGGGGGGAAAAATATGAGTCTCATTGAAAGACAGCAGCTGGATTTCAGTCTTAAATGAGAAGGTCTTGTTCCAAACTCGTCGATGGGTCATATTCTGCCATCAAGGTGCTCCATGCTGTCCAATGTGCAAGAGCTACAGCCCAAGGAAGGCCAGTAGCACCCAAGGATGGTAAGTCTGCAAACCCAATGTTGGGCTTGACCATTGGCATGGGTTACTGCTGAAGCCCACCGTAGAAAAGTATTGACAAGGACATTATGGGTGAAGAGGGAGATGTTTATGGGGAACAGTAAGAGGCAGATCATGCTGGTCAAACTGTATACAAGTAACATTTCCATTAGTAGTTAACAAAGTACCAGATACGGGACTCCTATGAGGAGGCTTCCAATGCCATATATTTTCCCCCTCTAAATACTCTGAGTTTTCTGTGGTGACATAAAAAATTAGTTTAAGTATAAGGAGAGTCCACATGAATACATATGGGCCCCAGCTATTTGTTGTCCTGATTGGTTGCTTTCTACCTTCACCTGTCAACTTTCAGGGAACAAATGGGGAGGCCTTCCTATTTGGATTTATTCTGGACTTCTTTTGAGTCCAGGACTTTCGAACTGGACCTTGTGACCAGAGTCTTTGGCAGGCTTTATCTGACCAGCTGCCTTCTCTGTTTCCTATACTAACCTGCTTCAACTACCCCCTCAGAGAGTTCCCACCCTTATTTTTAAGGGGCGGGGCTGAAGGGTGATGGTCATTCTTCTATAGCTGATTCCTGCTGGCTAGTGGCAGAAGTTTCCTGCCTGACAAGGCATGAAACTCTTTGGCTATTCTATTGAGGTTGAGGGAAGACAGGTCAGAGCTGGAAGAAATGCCCACATGACTAATACCTTGCTCTGGAAGACATTGGTTTTGGAAGAGATAAGCAAGTTAGAATTTTGAAGATACATGGTCCTACTAAAAGGATAAAGAAAATTGTGGTAAGTGGCCCCCAAAAGGGGGCCAGCCATGACATACTGAACAGTGGGGATGAGGAAGGCCAGGTGCCTCCAGAGGTTACATCCTCCTGAAGCTGATGGGCTTGATCTTGTAAGTCTCAAACATTGTCTAGGAAACTGCTACCACCAGTTGCCACAGCAGTAGTTATGCCTAGTACAGCTAGAAGAGGTATGAGGAGAGGCACTACCCTAGACGTGAACTCACAAAGACCATGTATGCAACAACAAGATAAACATATGGCATGCAAAATAATGACAATACTTAAGAGAGCCATTCTTTTATCTTATAGGTGTGTTCATTAATTACTTAGAAAATGAATTACTTTTACAAAGACTTTTAATATGCTCTATACCCTGTATATGATCCAGAATAAAATAAACATTATTATATTCATCAGGTATATAGGTACAACACTTAATACTAATCAATGCACTCATCAAAGCACAAGTTACTTTTTGAGCTGCAGTTAATAGATCTAAGCTCCAGGTTTGCTGTCTCTCCATGGGAGCAGACCATAATGCCAATTGTGTCTGTTTAGTTTCTACTCACATTCCTCTGGTAATTATTGCTCTGGTATATCCTTCACAAAGGCAGCATGCTGCACGATTGTCCCTTGGAGGGAAGTCCCAGTGTTCCCAATGCATAGCATCCTTGGACACGATGAAACAGAGCCAGTTTGGAGGCAGTGTGAGTCTGGCCATATTGAGCCATCACTGGCTGCTGCAGGAGTCTGAAACTAACATGCTCTCCATCCATTTCAGGAGTCATATCCAGAAATCTGGTAGATCCTATTATTATTTTAAGACCCATAATGACCAACCAACTCAATAACTCAAATGGAGGGTTATCATGCGTTGTACTGAATGCCTGGTTTGAATGTACAAGAGAGTCTGGCAATACTGAAGTCTATCTCTTTTGATTTTCATACATTTTCTAAATACTTCCAATAGATTTTGTAACATAACAAATGAACTATTTTATTACTTTACTTTTTACTTTTGCCCCTTTACCATAATTATATTAATTAACAGCTATTTTATTTTGGCACTACAGGAAAAGCTACATTCTTCATTATTATATGGAAACTTAAGTTTCCCAATGGAATCAAGATTATCTTCCCTCTACCACCACTTTAATATGCAGATTAAGATGGCCTGTGACAGGTTTCCCTGTTATGAAGTTACTTTTTGTTATCAACATTGATTCTGGTTTGTATTTAATAATAGCTTCCTGGGATTGACCTTTTAAATACTTTAGTTTAGAAAATGCTTTTGCAAGCTTCCTGTAACTAACCATAACCATATAGACTATAGTCATTCCATCTCAAGACAAATTTTGCCTTTATAAAACACATCCCCTTACTTAATGCTACCATCTACAAAACCCTGTACAATTTTTTTTATTTAATCAAGATTTTTTTCTTTTATGTTTTCTGAATTACAAATAGTACTGTTTAGTCTGCTAGACTGCCAAAATGCAATATACCAGAAATGCATTGGCTTTTAAAATGGAGATTTGTTATCTTTCAAGCTTACAGTGCTGAGTCCATGAATATTCAAGTCTTGTCTTACATATTTCCACCCAGATTTTATGGAAACCAACCACCTTATCTTTGGACAAAATACATTCCCTTAATCAAACTTATCAAACTTTAGTCAGCATTGACCATGAATTCACTTTCACAAAATTTTTACTCTTTCTGTATCCATTTAAGTCTCACAGCCCTCATTCTATTGTGTGAAAAAAAATATTCCTGTCAATTTAGGCAAAAACAATTTTTAAAAAAGAGGTTTGTAATAATTTCATGAGCTAAAAACTTAAAATTTTCATCATCTTAAAGATTTAACACATGTAATGCTAATTATTTTTTACTATCTTATAAACCTATAGAAATTAAACACAAGTTAAATAAAATGGAAAACATTGCAGATTATGCAAAAGATACTTGAGCAGTATAAATACAGTTAAGCACTAATTTAGAGTTTAGACTGACAGACATATAACACACATACTCTGGATTACTCTTCAGGAGTACACTTAGACTCAAAGTTCAGGATTAAACTATTGATTCAAAACTAAAAGTTCTTTTTAACACCTTAATAAAAATTCTGGTTAAAATAAAATGTGAATAAAACTTAAAGCATTGTCAAAATAACACCCCTTTTAAACTCTTCCACAGTTTACACACTCTTATGAGCTTTCAGTTTTGTAATATATTTTTAATTACAAGATTACAAAAACTGCTAGGATTTTTTTCTTTCCCTTTTTTCTTTTGTTTTCATAGAGTTATCTGGGTCAAAGTTACTAAATTTTAATAGCATCAATGTTATTAATGTGGTTATCCAGATCTAATTAGAATGAACATGGAAACAGAACATAGAAATTAATGTTGCTAAGTTTTTCTACTTCTCCAGCAACTAAATAAATTCTATCAGTCCCCACTAGCCTGCAGTTGCACCATCCAGGCAGCAGGGGTTTTGCAGAGTTGCTGCTGGAATGTTTTCCCTATCTTAGTTAACTGCAACTCCCATCAGAGTTTTCAGGGTGGCCCCATACTCATGGGGAGTTCACAATAGTCATGCAAGTGAGTGGCCGCATATTCTCTTGACAGTCCCCACTTGTCTTGGAGAATAGCCACCCCTCCCCACATGACATTATAGGTGAACCCAGGATTTCCCCCACTGATTCTCCTTTCCCTGAGCTCATGCCCTCTACCGCTGGTGATCCTTTGGCCTCCTGGCTCGTGATTCACCAATTGTTACAACCCAATTCCTGAAGAGCACAAGTTGGTGAGGCCGCGAGACCAAAGAACATACCTGGCATTTAGTCAGGTATAAGCTTATGGACAGGAGAGAATTTTTGACTGTGGCCTGTCAAAGAATGAATGGTGTTAGTGCTCTGCAAAAAGATGGGAAAATAAAGGGTGATATATAAGGGATCTCAGAACAAAGACATCCTATAGGGTATGAGAGCAAAGTTTTTGCTAGGGCCAAATGAAGTGTACACATGGGGTGCGGTTATGTTTATACTACGCTTATAGGCTTATAGGAAGGACGTGTACCAAGGATGTTTACTGCTTTGGGAAGAGTATAGTTTATGATACCATATATAAATTCTCTCCCCTCTGGGGAGGGTTATTAACCTTTAACTTATGCCTAGGTCACACAGCTAGCTATGTGCTGAGGACTTGAAGGACCTGAGTCCCCATAGTGCTTAAATATTCATTGAATGAATGGATGGATGAATGAATGAACACACTCTTACCTACTCCCATGTCTTCAGTTGTTTTCTTCATGTTTGCCTATTTCCACCCAGCACAGACTCTCTTAGGGCCTCCAGTTCCACATTTAAGAATGGCTGAAAGAGGAACAGGGAGTGGTTGCAATTTTGTTTTCAACAGCTAAAGCCTCTGCTTTTCAATCTGGGCTTTGCTACTCAGACTTCTCTAGGTCTCAATTTCTTGCTCTTCATACTGGGTCTCATATTGTTTACCTTTAGTGTCATGATAAGTACTGCCTAAGTTAAAGTAGGAAAAACATTTAGAAAAATACCCAGCCTATCATTCAGTGTTGTTTTAAAATTTTATTATAATTAGTTAAATGAACATTTCTACTCATATATATTTTCTATGCCTTGACCATATTATGTATATAACTAAACTCATGATTTTGCCACTCCCTAAAATAATACCTTCTATTGATTTTTGTTAAGAAACCATATCATCATCTCTGAGTTGAAGTCTTTGAGTTCTCTTCCTTCTTTGCAACTTCCTTTAATCTACCAATCCCTAAGTGCTCTCTCTTAATCCTCTTCTTTACCTTGTCATCATACTTCGCACCCAGTCCTGAGTCATATCTTCCTTAATTATTGATCCTATCTCCTAGAATCTTCCATTCTTTTCCATTTTATATACCTAGCCAGATTTTTGCCCTCCTACTTCATTACTTTGGTTATTTTAACCATTTGCAGAAAGTTCTTTGAACAGAAGCCTTTGAATAAAATCAAACTCCCTCTATTTTAAAACATTCTTAAAACTGTTTATAATACATTTCCCACTACTTCTTATACAAATCCTTTGTACTACCATTGATCATTGCCTCAATTATTCTTACTCATGCCATGCATGCTTCCAAGAATGCCTTTTCATGGATTCTTGATATCACCAATTACATTCCTTCCCAATTTTACATCCAAACTCAGATAATGCAAAATCAGATATTAGCTACTATATATTGCTACTTACAAGAGTACATATTTCAATATACATCTAATTTCCCTGTAGCAATTTTTATTTCATATATCCTTTATTGATTCTGGTTCCCTAAATGTACTCTGTACTCTTAGGACTAAGTGTTTGTGTTGTCCACTCTAATTCAATACTTTATTCTGAGCCCCATTGGACAGAAATATACTCATCATTGAAGATCCTTTTTAGCTTTCTCTTCTTCTGTGAGCCAATTGCTAATTCTCTAGTTAGAATTTTAATCTTATTCTTCATAGTGGTAGTTCACTTCATTGGTGAATTTTTCTCCTCCTATCTCAATGTTTTTGGCATGTGACTTTGCAATTCTTCCTTTTTCAGGGACAGAATCAAATATATCCCCATGTTGCTTTTCTTTGAGATTGGCCAACTTGCCAACGGAATGAGGTAGATGTGACAGTGTGCAATTTATTAGCATAGGCCTTAGAGGACTCACATAATTCTGCTTACTCTTTGCTCATCTGCAGTTTCTATTAAAATAACATGCTGTGGCTATCAGTAAGTCAATGGACCTATAGTAAGAAACATAGCCTTCCAGCTGCTACAGGCTGAGGCAGAACTGTTTTGCTGAGCACAGCTCAGATTGCTGCTGAGTTTGGGGGTGGTCTGCTATGCAGCCAAAACAATCAGATGCATCCATTCTGTTGGACATTGAATCATGTCCCCCACAAAAGGCAGGTTCAGGTCCAACCTGTGGTCCTGTGGGTGTGAACTTATTTGAAAATAGAACCCGTGAAGATGTTTTAAGTTAAGGTGTGCCCAAACTGAATGAGGTTGAGCCTTAATCCAATGTGGCTCAAGTCTTTATAATCACAGGAAATTGGACATGGAGAAGAAGTCATAGGTAACAGTTAGAAGTTGGAAGTCAACAAAAACCAGAAAAGAAAGAAGCCACTGCCATCTACATTGTCATGTGATCCATAAGCCAAGGATCTGGGATGACTGAAAGGCAGCAACCGGCCACAGAATGCCACAGTTTTATAGGAGAAAGCATTGCCTTACTAACCCCTCAATTTTGGGCTTTTCCTACCCTCAAAACTGTGAGCCAATAAATTCCCATAGTTTAAGCCAGCCATTGTGTGGTATTTGTTTTAACATCTAGGAAACTAAAACACATACTAACATAGCTTTTAGTTAACATATCTATTATGCCAATTACCAGGTAATTCATAAAAAAAATTTGTTACATGCTATATTACTATCTTTTTAATGAATTAAACTAAGTATTTCATATATGCTTTATTATGTACATATATACATTATTTATTTTACTGACTTAACTTCAGAAGTAAACTTTTGTTGAGCTTGTCAGGAGCCATCTAGACAGGGGAAATTCCTAAAGCATCTCTGAATTCCTGAGGGCAACCACTATGCAAAATACTCTATACAAAATAAAGCAGTCCATATGCTTGTAGAATGAATGATGGACTTTGGATCTATCATAATATCCCAAGTGGTCCAAATGTATATTTAAGTTTGATAATTTTCTGACATAAAAGTTTCATAATTTTATCAATGATTAAAAAATATAGCTAATTTATGTAGTAATTTTTGAGGATTTGCTTTTGAGCTTAAAGTTTGGGGGGGAATTTCATTAACTGCTCCTAATACATAAATAAAAGAATATGAAAAATCTTGATTAGATATTTAAGTCTTGAATTGTTTGATGCCGCTGCCTGTGGTTACTTGTCAAAAAGCCTATGTGATGAATGAGTAAAATGAAACTTTACGTAATTCCTTATAGTGACACTACATGATTTAGATTGTGATTTATGGTTGACACATGGCTAAAGTGTGTTGATTATTAAAGAAGCAGGATAGTTAGTATGATAAACACAGAGATTCTGTCCTAGCTCTAACACTTACCAGAAGCAGAAACTTGGGTAAATTGCTTACTCTGTGCCTCACTTTCCTTATCTGCACATGAATTACTATGTAACAAAGCCCTGAGCATACTGTCTGACACATGGCAAATATTACATCAATATTAGCTATTACTATTTTGAGAAATTTTGGAATGAGTATATAATCAGTAACATCTTTCATGAAAGCTTTGCAAGACAAATATTTTAATATAGTGTTACCCCATAGGAACATTATTCTTTTAAAATGCTGTTGATTCTGAGGAAACTGACTCTTTCTGAAGTACTCACCAAGAGTTTCCTCTCTTTGATTTACTTGAAAGCTATATATAGGTAGCTGGTACTTTTATGTGCTTCTCTGGTAGAACCTATGGAATTAAAGTGACAAGGATTAACAGCTCATGTCTCTTGGTTTCTGTCTTAAATATTCACATATCTGTAAGTAAAGTCTTATAGAATCTATTACAATATATGTATTTTGTCTTTTTTCTCTTTTTTTATTGTGCACTTCCTAATAGTCATCTCTCTTTCTTATTCATTTAAATAATTGGCAGTCTGTGCAACCCTAAGCAGAAGGTGGGAGCTTATTTATGTCTCCTCTTTGTCTGTAAAGACAAAAGAGAGGAACATATGACATCAAATCAAGGAGTGCTTTGTTTTATAATCTCTCCTGAGGCATCTAGAAGTTCCCTCCCTCCTTAGTCATATTTCTTGTTACCAGGCATTAATGAAGATACTAATTAGTCATTCCATGCCATAAGCTTCCACTGGATATTTTCAAGACCTGTTTCTCTCTATTGTGTATATGCTTCTGATGTATGTTTTCCACTACTTACCTCTAAGTTCTGTCCATGAGATAGAGAAGAAAACTGAAGACAACAGAAATTCTGCCTTGTTTTCTGATTCAGTATGTGTCTAAAAACTCATAATAACAGCATGCAAAAAATTTACCCCAGACAGAAAATCAGCCACTCATCGAGCAAAAGCTAGGTACCACTAACTACAATGAAGCTCAAAAACAAGAAGCCCAAATCCTCTCCTGATAGAGGTTCTAGCCAGTATAGTCATGCTTCTCATTAGAATATTGTAATTCTGAGAGCAAAAAGTGATGTGGCAAGGAACATTTGTACTAATAATTAGTACCTAATCTTTGATTTTTTGTTTATCCTACATTTGACCAACGCTGGAGTTATCATTGTTTTCATTAGATCGCTCCATTAATTTATTTTAAAAATATTTAGAGTACTTCTTCTATCCAAAATAATTGTTTGGATAAAGGTAAAAATATCTCAGTAGGTAAACATTTACCAAATCCATCAAACTAAAAGACAAATATGTAGGATGACATAATTTATATCAAGAAGTATTTAGGAAGATTAGATAAGTAGATCCAATCTAGCTATGGGAATCTTGATAGGGAAAAAAACATAAAGAAGATCAATACAGAGAGAGTGGAGATAACAACCACACAACTGAGAACATCTTAGGATTTCAGCTTACACATTGTTTATTAGGAGTCAAAATGTGATATTCTGGTCAAAAAACAAAAACAAAGTAAATATATAAGAGAAAAGATAAGTGATACCTCAAAGGAAAAGTCCTGATGATAAAATAATAAAATGTGAAGAATTTTTGGTTCATGTGAGTTAAATCCTCATGCAAGTCCCAATTTCTTAAATGACTAAGTTTAGGCTAAACATAGTTAACTTGAAATCATAAGTTTTCAGATTCATATTATTCATGGATACTTATAGCTCACCAATTCAGAGTTCTTGGAAAAATTTATGCATATAAAATCCCAAATTATGCAGAATATTATTGTGTTTGTTGACATGGAATAAGGAAGAAAGATGATGGGAAAGAGAATTTTTCTGTTTTGCAGAAGGTAGAATTTATAGGAAGGGGTATTCAGGAACAAGTTATAGAATTCAAATTCAAAATTGCTTAAGCCATAGGGGATATATTTGAATGGAACTTTGTGGAAGGCCAGTGGTGACTATCACTAAAGAAACAGATTTGTTTCTACATATCTACATATCTCTAGCTATGCCAGTGAATGTCTACCTTTTTCCTCCCCATCTTTCAGCTCTTCTTCTCTATGTATGGCAAAAATGAGATTCTGTATTGGATCCAGGCTTACACTGCCTGTGTGATTTGCAGTATCAGACAATACCTCAGAAAGAAATCTTCTATGTGGTATTCATATCATTTCCCCCAAAATGTTTGTGATTGACCATACTTAGATTACATATACAGTTATATGCCCAACTTTATAATGGAGATGGTTGTAAAGATATATGGCATGAGCAAGAGAATCACACTGTGAGGGAATAATAATTTTCTAAATAGATCACAAAATATACCAGAGGACATTAGAAATACTATCCTACCAGTTTCATTAATTTAGCATATGAATGATATAGTTTGATATAGAAAATATCATTACAATTAGAGAACATTTATATTAGCCCAAGATTCATGCTCTTCTCCCAAATCCAAAAACAGTTTAGTATCCAAAGGTTTCCCAGAATTACTAAATGAATGAGACAAATGTAGTCAAACCACAGAAAATGCCTTAAAACCTTATAACTTTCTCTGAGCATCTTTCTTCTAGCATACCAGATTTCCATCTCTTTGAATTAGGTCTTAATTATATCCTTTGCAGCTCTGTGCTTAACCTGTGCAGTGATTGAGTGACAATAATTCATATTTTTTAAGATTCTTTTATGTAAAGATGATATCTAATCTATGTGGCATCTTTCTAAAGATGAGACAAGCACTATCCTCCTTCTCTACGTAGAGAATTGGAATGCTTTCAAATGGCCCCAATTCACTTGCTAGTTGAAAGCTAAGTATAGTAATTCTAACTAACACTCCTGTGTTCTATCTGCCAAACCCAGAAGGCATAATGTTATGAAAATTTCTTCTTTAATTCATTTTCATTCACTTCAGTTCAATTTGATACACTAAGCTGTATTAAGAAACCACCATGTTCTCAATGCCATCCTAAATTCTGTGGGCAATACAAAATATGCATAAGACGAAATTCTTTAATCTTAAATGTATCATAATTTAATCCAAGGCACACTACCTAAACTCAAAGAATATTTAAAAAACAATTCAGGTCAATATACACTGTAAATTCTTAACTATAAAAAGAGTGGTGGAGATAGTAAGTACAGTAGTAGTTAAGTTATTATATAACAACATTTAGCATGGACTCTTTCTTATACCAACTGTCTTCCTTAAAACTATTTCTAAATCTATTTTTGGTTTGGTTAAACCATTCCAAATGGATCCTTGTACATCTACAGCAAGGCAGTCAATGTCTTAAGTATGTGCAGTGGTAACTGTAGCAGTTTGGCATTATTTGTGAACTCCAAAAATAGATATTGGATTATGTTTGTGAACTTCTCTTTTTCTCTGGGCATATTAGATTACATGGGATTCAGAGGTTTTGCTTTTATTTGATTAAATAATGATTTAGCTTTTGATTGGGCCATGTCAGTAAGACATTGAGTCCTTACCCTTTTGGTGGGCAGAGACTCACAAAGAAACCACACCACAGGGAAGAGAGGTTGGAGTTTTGTTATTGGAGCTCTAGGAAATAAACACACAGAGACACAGATATGGGAGGAAGGAGAGAAGGCTCTGTTAGAGGCAGAGGCCACAGGAAGAGAGTTGAACCATTTGCTTGATAGTCTATAGCTTGCCTTAAGGAAAGAGCAGAGCAGCAGAGCCTGGAGAGAAACAAGCCCTAGGAAAAGAAGAACCCAGGAAGCCTGAACCCTTGGCAGATATTGGTAGTCATCGTGCTCCAAAACATGGAAACAGACTTTGGTGAGGGAAGTAATTATGTTTTATGGCTTGGTAACTGTAAGCTTCTACCTCAAATAAATACCCTTTATAAAAAGCAACCAATTTGTGATATTTTGCATCAGTACCCCTTTGGCTGATTAATATAGTGACTAAAACAAATACCATTCTAGGCCTCATGGAATTATAAATTAATGGGAGAGTCAGATATTAAACAAGCATGCATAACAACCAATAATAAAACTTGTGATCTGTGCTTTGATGGGAAGTACAGTTGCTAGAGAAAGAATAAGCGAAAAATGGATTTAGGTTAAGATTAAGGCATTAAAGCTGAGACCTGAAGAATGAGTAGAGGCTAGCAAATAAGGATTGCATTGAAGAACATTCATGAATGAAGGAAGACCCTGAAGATATACCATCTTAAGGAGTAGCTTCGAACAGGCAGGTAAAGCAAAGACGTGTATTTAGACAGCAGTGCGGTGTCCCTTAACTTGTTCTTTAGCTCTATGAGGTAAATGGGAATTTGGCATTTATGTCTATTTAGAAAATTAGTGGATGGCTAGAGACTACAAATGTTTAAAGGAAAGCTCAAAGGGAAAAAACAGCTGACTATATCAAAATTGCTCTGAGCAAGAATGCTTGGGTAGGCTCAGGTTAAAACTCCAGAAATCATGACAAAGGACTTAGGGTTACTGGTAAAGAAAGTGAGGTCCTTGAAATTGCTTGTGAATGTGTTAGACTCAGTTCACTGAGCAAAGGAAATTCATCACAAGGTATTTAAATATCTTCCTATTAAATGATATGATATCAAATAAACAACCTTAAAAGAGATTAAGAGCAAATCTTGTAATTTTGTGTTTTCCCATCATTGCTTAGCATATTACCCTGGACATAACAGATGCTGAAGTAAATTCTGTGGACTGATTGAGATGATTTAAAAGGATAAGCTTAGTAAAGCTAAATTAAGATAATTATATCTTGAATAAGTACATTCATAGCACAATGTTTCTTGTTTTGTCCCAATAGCATCTTGTACGTTGCAGCACACTGGAGAACACTGCAGCACTCTGCAGTAGCATTAGTTCAAGTATCTGACATTGCTACTGTACTGTGCATTTCTCCGAGCAGGGACTATGTTTTGTTCTTTTGTATTCAGAGTATCTAGAAAGCATGCGACATCAAATAAGTGCTTAATATTTATCGAATGCTGAATGAGAAAATAAATAAAATAAGGAATGAAGAAATGAAGCAAGCCAGTCATCGTGGATTATCAGTTGGTTAAAACTGACTTAGCTAAAGGAAGGAAAAGGGAGAAGCTCACATTACAAACGCACATTTTTGTCACTCAAGAAGTGTGCGCTTATTGGATAAGGTGATGTACTAGATATTTGGTGATGTACTAGATATGTGAATGGCAGTAATATGTTGATATATACAGAACATTCATACTTTCAATGGGTTTTGAAATTCAATGTACATAAGAATCACTTCCAGTGGTTTTTAAAAGTGCAGATGTACTCTGCCCAACCATTAAAGGTTCAAATCAGCCAACTTAACCAGAATACCCACACTTCTAGACCATACTTGAGAAGTGCTGTATTAGATGTAAATGGTAGCATTGTTCAAGCTATTTGAAAAATTGAAAGGAAGATAATAAACTTTACTCCCTTATGTTTCCTTGGAGTTGGTCAAAGGAAATTTTAAACAACTCATATCTGCTCTTTTATAACAACAGTGTATTGAAAGAAAGAAACAATGCCTCCTCCTAATTTCTCCCTTTGATTTCTGATGTGGAGAAAAGCAGCAAGAGTTGTAAGCTGACCCCCAGTATTATTCATCACTTATTCAACTTTAACCCAGCAGTCTGGGTTTATTTCAGCAGTTTAAAACTAATGCTCTATATAGATTCCTGCTGGGAGCTTTCACCATCCCTACGGCTTCACAAAAGATTATGTTCTTAACACCAGGCAGGGAGGTGGCTAGCCAGAAAGCAGGCCAAAGAAGCACACTAAGCAGCAAGGCTAAAATTATATTTAGCACAGCCAATTTGTAATATACTTTCCAGGAGTGCTGCTATTCTCCTGTGAAATAAAATAGGGGAGAATTCCATGTGATGGTGTGGAGTTGCATGTCCCCAAGTAAAATAAGTCCTTAAACTTAATCCATTCCTGTGGGTGTGAAAACATTGTAAGTATGGCCTTTCAATGAGGTTACTTCAAATCCAATTGGGATGCATCTGAACACTATTTCTGGAGTCTTTTATAAGAAGAATGAAATTCAAATGGAGAGGAAAAGCCACAGAAAGGGACTAGCAGCTGAACATCAACAGAACTTAGAAGAGAAGGGAAATACCAGGAAACGATACCATGTGTCCTGCCATGTGACAAATTACGAACCAAGAATGACAGGCTGCCAGCTCCAAAATGCCAGTTTTTGGGAAGAAAGCATCACCTTGATGATACTTTGATTTGGAATATCTTTCTTTTTTAAAAAAGATACATAGATCACACAAATGTTACATTAAAAAAATATAAGAATTTCCCATATACCCCACCCTCCACCCCCCTTTTCCCCCACACCAACGACCTCCCTCATTAATGTGGCACATTCATTGCATTTGATGAATACATTTTGGAGCACTGCTACACAGCATGGATTATAGTTTATACTGTAGTTTACACTCTCTTCCAGTCCATTCAGTGGGTTATGGCAGGACACAATGCCCTGTATTGTCTCTGCAACACCACCCAGGACAACTCCAAGTCCTAAAAAAGCCCCCACACCATGTCCCCTCTCCATTCCCCCCATCCCCAGCAACCCCTGCTGCCACTGTCTGCGCACCAATGACACAATCTCTTCCATTGCCAAAGTCACACCAATTCCACAGTAGAATACCAGCAAGTCCGCTCCAGTCCATACCCCATTCCTCCATCCTGAGGACCTTGGGATGGCGACGCCCTCCTCACCTCCAGCTTGAGAGGAGACTCAGATCTCACATGGCTGGTGGATGGGACTCTCCTGTCCGCAGCTGAAGACTCTCTTGGATCCCCATTGTGGTTGCTGACTACCCCCACCTCCCTGCCAGCCCACTAGGTCAAGTCCAATGAACTGGAGAGTAGGCGTTGCCTCCGCTGAGGCTCAGGGCACAGCTGGCACATGGACAGTCCAGTGACCCAAGACTCCTGGGCATACACCAACCCCAGCACCAGGACAGGTTCAGTAAAAGTGACAGAAGAGGCATGTGCAGAGAAGTCACACCCGAGTCCAACTCTGTCACACTCAGAAGCACAAACTCCAAAGCAGGGCCCACTGGCAAGGCACTGAACTCCAGAGCCATTTGCTATAACCTCAGGACCCGGGTATCTCTGCAGCCCCCAGGTACACCACTACCTGGAGTTGCATCCGCCCAGACTTTCTTTGAGATCCTGCTGAAATTTGCATAAGCCCTGCGCTTCTGGTGACCTCCCAACTCATGTGAGCTAATAATTTCCAATTGTTGAAACTGATGAAATGCACGCTATTTGCTTGAGCAGCCAAGGAAAACTACAACAGGCCAGAAAAAAAGACTGTGGGTCTCTTTGACATTTATTCTGTTGAGAAGAGCTATTTCTCCAATTCCTACCGTATGGTTAGTGGAGCTTCTGTGTGCTCATATGGACCTGAGATTCTAACAACAGTTAATTTCAATGGAAATGCACAATACCAGCTAGGATGTTCAGAGTCATTTCTTGGGAATTTTGAACTAAGGGATGAAGACCTGTTTATGCCCCATGTCTGGTGGTGAAATAGGGGTGCTATAGCAATTGTGTTTCCTGCATTAAAGTTTACTTTTGTTGAGGAAACCCAAAACAGCATTCAAGGATATAGGGGAGTGAGAACTGAAGGTAGCAAGGAGAGGAGGATGCAATTTTGTAGCAATCCAGTTGCTTGCTCCTTGTGTCTCTGAGACTATTTGCCTTTTATCATGGTTCCATACACTTTGTAGTAACTCCCTGAATTCACCTAAATTAATTTGATTTGAAATTTTGACATTTTCACGTAAGGATTTTTAGCAAATTTGGTTGGATGATCAGTCAGCAGTAAATTGTAAGGTGTTAACTCTTTGAAGGAATAATTTCTTATATGGTGAAACTAATATTTAATATAACTCTGAATTACACTATAAGAGAAACTCTGAAAGAACAAAGTTTTTATTTCTCTGCTACCTATCTACACATCTCTCTCAAAGGTAAACATTTAGGAAACACAGAATTTACAGAGGTAAATTGATATGGTGAGCCACATAGCACTTCAAACCCTCATTTTCTTCCATATGCTTCTATTACAGTTCACTGGCCAAAAATTATGCTTTTAATTCTAATAACTCTTGACCAAGGTCTATTTAAAGTGTCTGTCTTATGTTGCAGAGATATTTTGCTCATGTATATTTTATTAAGTTATTCATGTTTTCCTGTCTGAGTAACAAATTGTCTAAAATGTATGTCTAACAGTCATAAATAAACTGTTCACTAAATGCTCAAACTTCTGCAAAATTCAATCCCTCAGATCTCATTGTTTTAAATTTAAAACTCACCCATGCAATTATCTGAAGCTCATATATCATCTTTGATGATGTTCTGGCTACCCTGCCACTTGATGAGTGATGATGATCAGCTTCTCATTGTCTTTCTGCTTTTCCTATTGTTTAACATTTTTATGTCAGATTTAAAGTGCTGTTTTCGTGTAAATTCTTATTGTTGCTTAATAGTTTCTTAACTTTTACTTTTGAATCACCTTGCAGTTTGACTTTTCACTTCCATGATCTAAGGTTGCCTAGATACACTTTTCAAGGTTTAGAAAGGAAGGACATGCCAGAAAACACCAAAATATATAAGACCAAATGATTGGATTGTGCTCAATTTACAGAGAAACTATATTTCTCTGTAAATACCATAAAACAAATACACAATTCTAACAATAAGTTTCTGAAAGAAATGAGAGCTTGATTTTGCATCTATATTCCTGTAAATCAGCAATTGATGGAGATTGGGTTTCAGAAAAAGGTGAGTAGCAATGTTAAATATCATATAAGCCTGAAAGGCAAAGCTTCAAGATCCATCAGTATTGTTTACTGTCCTGATTTGGAACATATTACTTTTTTGTAGAAAGGTGCACATATACTCTTAAAATCTTATCAAAATAAATTTGTGATACTTATTTAAGACAATTTTCTGTTATTCACAATGTTAGGAGAGGATTAAGTGGAAAAGGATTTTCTTAAGTAAAGTCTATTACATGTGAATATCTTTTATCTTAAGAGTCAGGAAATGCAAGATAATTAAATAAAGGATGTGGCCATTA
Organism: Dasypus novemcinctus; assembly: GCF_030445035.2. Lineage (NCBI taxonomy): Eukaryota > Metazoa > Chordata > Mammalia > Cingulata > Dasypodidae > Dasypus > Dasypus novemcinctus. The sequence goes on along the minus strand of NC_080673.1, from coordinate 149,509,815 downwards.
TCTTCTAGATTCTCTTCCTGTCAGCTTCCTATTTATGTTTGTCTTATATTCTTCCATCTAAATCTAGTACAGCAGAAATCTGACAAGTTTCCCCTACAAGATATCTGAGCTTCTAAGAAAGACAATGTTTAAATGATTTGTTCAGTTTTAGCTGCACTTTATTGAGCATTTTCTAAATGAAAACTGTTGCACAGCATTTTTCACAAACTTTATAATGAGAATTTATTATTATCCTTATTTTGTTATAAAGGTTTTGAAGCTGGATTTTTCCTTATGTTGTTCTGGGTTTTGAGATCTCTGAAAATTGGGGAAGCCAATTGGAATGCAAATGCCTCTACTAGGTCATGTGCTCCATGAAGACAGAAACAGGTTCAAAATCTTATATCCCCAGGCTTGTATGCAATAGCCTCTAATTTGATAAAAGAATGGAAAAGAAGCAAGTTTAAAATCTAGAATCACTTTCCATTGATTCGCAAACTATTTTCCTTAGATTATAGGTCAGCTTTTAGAAGGCTTTTTTTTTTAAGTGTACATATCAAAAGATCAGTGAAGTGACATTTCTTGGACTGAATTTATGTAAGGAAAGCCTTTAGAACAGTCCTGGCTCAGAGTTCACACTGTTTAGATGTTTTTATTTCTTTTGTTGCTATTAATGTTATTAGAAAGCATCTATGTATGATTTTAATTTTTTAAATGCTCCTAATGCCCACTCAGTAAACGAGGAAAATAAAAAATTAAAATAAATAAATAAATAAACCAATTCCTGTCTCTTAAAGCTTCTCTTCCCCTGTGAGAGGACCCATTCTAATTCATATTATGGATGATACATTTAATCTTGCCTATTTGATTAAAGTAACATTGCTTTCTGTTTCTGAACATGATGAATGGCTCCTACTCATTTGAAAGGTGACAATACATTAGTTTGATTTTTGTGGAGGGCTGTAATGTTCTTTGCTAATGGTCTAAAGCAATAGATTCAGATGAAAAATTAAAATGTTTACTATCCTTCTTCTGTATTATGTAAGAAGAGTCCCTTGGAGAATAGCGTTTCCATTATGGAGAATGATCTATCCTTTCTGATTTGTTTCGCTGTGGAATTCAGAGGGCAGACACATTTCTGACTTTATATACAATTTCATCTCTTCAAGAAGCAGCAAGAAGTGAAATAACCTCTCAGGAAAACATGGAAAGCAGACCCTTATTACATGGAACAGTTTGAACTATTCAACATCTGTAGCTAATTCTGTCATGCTTTGATAAAATAGTGCAACATTTAAATACTAAAGAAGCAATATACTGATAATGAAACCATTTCCAGGCAAAGAACTTAGAGCAGGTATGCTGTTTGGATAGTTTCATTATAAATGTCTGTGCAACCTAAAAACATTTTAGGCTAATGCAATGCAAAAGACTGCATCTGGATGGTGAGGCATACACTTAAGCTTTAATTAGAATTTAAGACTGGAAGGGCCTTTTAAAACGGAGATCCCCTTGAACGGCAGAACAATGCTCTGTTGAACTATCAAAACACATATAGTATTAAGTAAAGTCAACTTTTACTATTATTCACTTAACCAATATTTACGAAAAAACTTCTGCATGTCAGGTGTTTCTAAATTCTGCAGTAAAGAAAACAGAGCAGCTTAAATGTGCTAGCACATTAGGGTGCACGGATGAAAAAAAAATGTGTTTATTTGCCTCCCTATAATAAAAAGTTAAAGTCTAAACCTTAATTGTATTTGAGTGCAATGTACCTGAATTTTGGACTTAGAATTCTTTTTTTATTTCTTTTGTGTGATGGTTTTGTTTTGTGTACTGGCATCTAACTGTGGTATGTAAGTGTTCAATATTAGCATGTGAAAATTATTTTAGTGGAATTTATCTGGTTTGTTTCTCTGCTTCTTAATCTTTACGGCAGTGGTGAAATGACATCCTACAGTCTTAACTCTTATTTACACTTAATAGTATGGGACTGTGGAAAAATTGCTAATATTTCTAAGGCTTGATTTCCTTACCTTTAACTAAAAGAATAATAGTACCTATTTGATATTATGAGAATTAAGTGGGACAATTCAATAAACTCATAATACAATATGAGAATTAAATACATAATTATTTCAAATGTTTGCTTTTAAAATTATACAGGATCAAATAGAATTTTAGGAAAAGGCAATTTTCACTGAGGTAAAACTGCATCAGATCTAGTCACAAACTGCTTTGATGTCTGTCCTTAAGAGAATTACACATTATTCTGTGAACAAGATACCAATGGACAACTATAGGTAAAGACAAGAAGAAAGGCTACTTTTACTCAAAAACCTTGGGTTCTCAAGTATTATTTATTCTGAATATTCATGGAAATTTTTCCCAAGAATGGATCATGGGCTTCTGAATTTCCATGGTCTTCAACAGAGCTGTTCACCTCTTAGATAGCTTGGATTTTTATCTTATTTGCATGTCCATCTGAAGTAGGTTACTTAGGAAAGTGGGGTAGAGATGGGTGGGAGGCAATAGATCTTTCATTCTAATGCATTTCTTCTAAGAATTCTTAGAGAGGTCAAACTTGGAGAAAATTTGAAATCAATGTCTAAGAGTTACATCTCTGAATGATGTACGTTTGTATTATGGAGACATAGTTGCAGTAAAAGGTTTTATTTCTATATAGGAAAAGCATCATGCAATTTTCTATCTTTAAGTAAGAGTTACTTCAAAATTCTGCTCACAAAATGTTAGGAAAACTTTTTTTTAAGAAATATCATGTGTAACTCAACATTTTGTAAATATCAACGGTGTCTACTAATAAAATTACCCATGGTGATTTTGTACAAGCATTTGTTTTCCACTAAATATTCAAAATCTGATTTGTGGTATTTTCTCCATATAAGCCATTGAGTCCTTTAATATTTTAATTCTTTGAATCTACAGAAACGGTTTGAGTATACATGCGCTTGTCTTTACAAATTCGGCAGAGAGGAATTGTCCACTTCTAAGAATATTTTCTCATTACTAGCATATCAATTAAGGGGAGTTGCACATATATAAATTGGGTGCAGACAGAGCCTGTGTCTCCATGGTTCAGGGACAATGAAAATCAATAGTCTTTATTATTATTCACCAAGGACCAAAGTACCTCAGAGCTTGCACTGCCGTTTGTGATGGACTGCAGAGATCACATGTTCAAGATTGTGAGGAATATTGTCTATTTGTGGTGTTCTTCTTTCAGTCGGACCTTGATGATATGAAAGTAGTTCAACTTTATGCGTCATACGTGACTTCAAAAATCACCCTATGAAAATAAACAGTAGTATTCATTTTTGGTTAGATTCTAGGAGTCCGAAACAAAATTTATATTTACAGGAGAAATGAGTATTTGAATATAGGAGTGTCCATTTGGTAGGTTAAGTTAGTGTCTAAATTGGTGTGTTCATAGAGAAGATAAAATAGCTTCCAAACTGTATTGTATCAGAAGTACCTATGCCTGCCAGTGTATGTGCCCTCACTAAGCCATAATATTCTTTGTCTGGTATGATAGGATGGTGCTATTCATTGTTAGTAGTCTGAAGTCATAAAAAACATATCAAATTTGCCAGCACAAAAGCTATGCTTCTGTGGTAAAGCTCTGTTGGTCTGGGCACATGTGACATGTCAATTAGAGATAAGTTCTATATGATTAATTGAATGGGCAATTACCAGAAAATGGACTTTAAAACTAGCTAGAGAGAAAATGTGTCAATCAATTTAATTCCTAACAAAATTTCCATAATTCTATACTTTTGTAAATTAAAAAAAAAATACATGCCCCGTACACACATGCAAAAATAACATACACCTGTAGACACTGCAGATGCAAAAGTAATTATGCATTTATTTAGTGAGTTGCAAAATTGAACTCAAACAACAATACGATAGTGCAAAAAATATATCTTGTCTTTATTAGGGGTATTATAGTCTAGTCTTCCATGTCTAAGTTCCTTATGCTCACTACTAGAAGCAAAACCAAAATTTCTCATCCTCTTTAAACTTTAGTCTAATTCAATCGTTTAGACAATGTCTTCAGGTAATAGTCTCTTAAAGAGTTTTATAGCTGTTCAACAGTTTTGTCTATCTTTTACAAGGTCTTGTTTGGGAATTTTTATAATATTGACCTGGAAAATATGGGTTAATTGTTGCATGACCCCTGGCAACTCTGATCTCCAGAAGACGTTCCTTCACCACATTTTGGATTGATAGCTTGCTGGCCACCATAGCTAAAGCCTAGTCCTGGTTAGTTTTTTTGGAGGCATTGTCTAGCTCACCAGATTTCTTGTAACTTCAACTGGGTCTAGAGACTCCTTGAATGCATCTGGCAGTGGCTTTCTTTAGACATGATATGAGTGATCTGCTTTGTAGTTTTCAATACACAGCTATCTGTTCTTCTGATGAGTTCTCCATATGGACTCTACTTTTTCTGGGTCTCATTCAGTCATATAGACTAAAGCATGACCGAGGAAGCTAAAACTTCAGACTGTCAATCCAGAAACAATGATCAGACTACAGTAACTAAATTGATGGACCTGTGCCCCACCTAGGTGAGAAGACAGTGTGAAATATAATCTGTGACAATATATAGTATTGAGGATTGATAGCAAGGAATTGATAGGAACATTCCCCAATCGTGCTTTTGATGCACAACTCACTGTCAGTTAGCTAAAGTCCCGAGGTGGGAAAATTGGGATACATATAAATAACAATTAAGCTCCCTCCCTCCCCTTTCTTTTTTTTTTTTTTTCTCTTCCTCTAATCCAAAGCTTGAGATGGGTAAGTCAAAAGAATATTTTTTCATCTTAAGAGATTTCTTTAGCAAGAATCCAATGAATGTAGATCTTCCATGCTTTATTGTTTAAATGTTGAAAAGGAAATAAAGAATTTAGAGAATTTTCTTCCAAGACAATAACTTGCCATGCGATATACTTTAATAGGTACTAGTGAAAAAATACTGAACAAGAATGCCTCATCTTGCTGATTTTTAATCCTGACACTCCAGATTAGCACATTGGAGGTATTTTAAAGAATGTAGCCAGACAGGAGTTTTTCCCTCCACATCTTCATCGTAATACCAGATTGCTTTAAAATGAAGTTCCTTTCATAATTGGATGACTAATTTTCTCATCTTAAAACTTGGATATCTTTCTTATGGAAATTAACAGTAGCATATCCTTCTATCCCAGTTTTCTTTACCCTTTGTCTAGCTATGAATCATAAAAAAAAATTTGGCAGGATCTTTTCCCAAACTTCCAGGTAGTTGTACACATGCCTGAACATGCACACAGATCTGCACTTGCACACAGGCCTGTAGTTGTATACCTGCTTGCATATATACATAATTCTGTGCTTGTCCATGTTCCTGAAGTTGTATACTCTCCTGTATTTGTGCACATCTATTCACTTGTACACATTTTCCCTACTAGAATACAGACTTGCTCTTGTATGTAGGCCTGCACTTAAAAAGACTCCATAACTTGTACATGGGTTTATGTTTGTCTTTAAGTTTCCCAAGTAAGTTTTTGCAATACCCTTAACTGCCTCTTTTATTTTTACTTCCCTGTGAAAAGTATAATCCTCCACATTATTGGATATAAAATGTCTACTTTATTAATCAGACAATGTATTTGTAAGATCTCTTTCAAGTTCAGTTTCTATTTGTCCATGCAACTTAGTCCAAACATCTTTAAATTAGCTTAACTTTAGTATGTTTTATGAATACAGTTTCTTATACAACTATTAGCTACTTGCTTGCAAGGATTATGCCTTTTACATATTTTATTTCTAAGTACCTAGAATAGTATGTATTTCATATGGTTAATTAGTTAATATTTATTTGAACAAGTGTATTTGAATACAGTCAATTATTAAAAGAATGTATTATAGCCTATAATGAGCATTGCAATGTAACAACAATATTCAAAGTAACTTTATGGTCTAAAGTAACCAATCTAGTACAATAAACTAACTACAAGACATAATAGAATGAGACTCCAATTAGTGGTGAACAGTGCCAACTTACCACAAAAAGCACCATTGCCATTGTCATCCCAAATGTAATTGCATTTTTTAAAAGATTTACTTTATTTATTTATTTTCCCCTCCCCCTTCCCCCATCCTGATGTTTTGCTGCCTGTGTCCATTCACTTTATTATCTTCAGTGTCTATTTCTCTTTTTGTCTTCTCTTCTCATTTTTGTTTTTGCTGTTTTCTTCTCTAGGATTCACCAGGATTTGACCTTGGGGACCTCTGATGTGGAGAGGTCACTTGCGTTACCTCAGTTCTGGGTTTCTGCTGCACTTCACCTTGACTCTCCCCTTCATCTTTCTTTTGTTGTGTCATCATCTTGCTGTGTGACTCACTTGTGTGGGCACTGGCATATCATGTGGGCGCTGACTCATCATGTAGGCACTTGGCTCACCATGCAGGCACTCAGGCGGGCACTGGTCTTGTCACATGGGTACTGGCTCACTGCGCAGGCATGCTTTCTCTTTTCCTTTATTACCTGGAGTCCCCAGAGATGGAATCCTGGTCCTCCCATAGGGTAGGTGGAAGCCCTATCACTTCACCCACATCTGCTTCTCTACAATTGCATTTTGTGCTATTTAGTGGTTCACCATGATGACTTCCAATAAAGTTAGGAAACACTTTCAGTATATTCTTTATCAGTTTTTTTCTGATATATTTTTTGTGTAGCAGAAGTTCTAACTTTAATCCAAACTGTATCCAATGTATTCAGATATGTCTGACTATTTCCAGGAATCATTCATATGATGCTATTTAAATACAAAGAAAGGCTTACACATGACCAACAAGGGAACATTGGGAGCTTATTTTTTTATATTCATTATTCATTTATTCTTAAAAATATTTAATGAGCAACTATTGTGTTCCATTAAATAAGCTAAATGCCTAAACTAAAAGATACATGAAACACAGTTCTTGCTCTCAAAAAACTCACAATTCAGTTTCTCAAATTGCCTATGGCAATAAATTAAAGTCAGAAGCATGGTCTCATATTAAAATCAGAATAAAGATGACATACTCTTCCTTGTCTCCTAGTGTCTGGTAATTAATTATAGGTCATCTTATTAGGCATTTTAATATAGAAACTAAAGTAAAAGACTCTAATTAGTTTATTTGAGCAATTACCTAAAACATTTATAAATAAGATAAAGAAACCAAATGTTTCCAGAACACAATTCTATTCTGGTATTTGTAAATAGAAGGCACACATGGTGGGCAAGTTAGCTATTAATATTATTATTTACATATAATTATTTACCAAAATTTCTTGGCAACTATGAAAGAATTCTTGAAAACTGGCTTTCTGTGATACAACAAGGGGACATTTGGAGCAGAATATAGGAGATTCAGAACACAATGGGCATAGGAGCAAGACAGAAAGAACATGGGTTATGCTTCTGTGATAGAGAGGACTTGTGATCATGAACGTGGGTCATAAATTAGGGCTTTCCAGGAACACTTGTTGGTGAAGGCCTGGATGTCCTGCATTACCTAGTGTGGAAAAAAGCAGGGGAATAGGTGACACCTATTATTTAGATGTTCTGACTTTAAATATTCTCTTTGGGAAATCTGGGGAATGGGCTAAAATTTGTCTGGCATGTGTTTTTGGTGAAATTGATAAAGATGCAGTCTATTTTTTTTTAAAAAATTATACCGGATTTATGATAATTGATTATATAAGATTAGTCACCCAGAAATCACCAATGCTGCTAGGTAGCCCATTACCATCAGTTGCTCACACCTTCCTGGGTTCTCTTTATTCTCTTCCGTATCTACTGCCTAGGATAATTCATCCACCCAAAGTTCCTGATTCTTAACTTTTCCTATGGAAAGATCAGTGTTCCCTGAAGTCAGGGGTAATGGAAAGAGATAAAAGCGAAATGAGTAGAAACTAAAGGAAGGTGCATGTTTGGAAGCCTTTTAAACACTGGATTTTCTCTTTGATCCTTACTGTGAATATCCAGAGTATATTGCAAGTATAGGAGCTGAGGAGATGAGTTGTGAATCCATATGCTGGGTGGTAGGGAAGGTTTTGGTAGAAGCAGAAGGTGGCAGAAGAAAAGGAGCCATGTTCCACTGCCATTTATTGAGGCAGTAAAAGATTTGCAGTGATGAGGTCACCGCAGATAAGTATCACTGTTCATTATGCCTCAGTTCCTGAATCCTACCTTTCTCCATCCTCTCTACCACAATCCTGATGCTTCAGCTCAAAGAATTTGGAGTTGACAAGTTTTGTATCCGTCATTCAAGGTAAATTCTTCAAACATCATCTGATAAAACTTTTTACTCCTTTGTTCATGTAGTGCATTTTTGTAGCTGAGATACATAATGATTTAAAAAGACTTTCTGAGTTAACCTGAGGGCATAGCTGGTATGCTTAACACAATGTCCATGAAGACATAAATTCTGACCTTCAATCAAGTAATTGCTATACAACTGTTGTAGGTAGACTCATGATCCCACAAAGATTCCTACATCTGAATCCCTAAAACCTATAAATATGTTACCTTACATGGAAAAGGGACTTTGCACATGTGATTAAGGTTAAGAACGTTGATATCAGAAATGATTTTGGGTTATCTTAGTGGGCCAATTTAATCACTGATTCTTTAAATTGGAAAATCTATCCTGGCCAGGTCAAAAGCTGAGGCCATAGATGAGATGTGACCAGGGAAGAGAGGTCAGAGGGATGCAGTGTTGTTGGGTTTGAAGACAGGAGAAGGAGTCCATGTGTCCAACCAAAAGAAGCTGGAAAAGGCAAGACTGTCTACCCTGGAGCCTCCGGAAGGGAAAGCAACCCTGCCAACTCCTTGATTTTAGCCCAGTGAGACTCATTTCCAAATTCTGACCTCCAGACCTTTAAAACAATACATTTAGAAGAAATGCTGAATAATTAGGGGGGAAAAAAAAAAAAAAAGGATAGGATGTGGAATTTTCTCAAGTCAACATTCTTTATCCAAGTTCTTTATCTAACTTTATCCAAGTTCTTTATCTATCCTTTAAACCCATCGCTATATGCCATTCCCTAGTAAGGGACCATGACATTATATTGAGCTTCAAATTTCGGGGAGTTCTGGATCACAGAGTGTTTCAACAATGGCAATGGAGGGATAATGGTATGGGATACCAATGACAGGTGATATATGGCTGACAGGGAGCTGTAAAGAACATATGTCCAGGGTGCATGGTAATGATTGGATATACTCATAGTGGCAACAATTAAAAACCACAGCAGGGGGGTACTGGGTTCCTGGCCAGTGGTGCTCTGTCGTGGTCCCTAGGGGAGCAGCGACAGTCTCCCAGGTACAGCGGCGGGGACCGGGAGGGAGTGAGGGTTCAACAGTGAGCCCCTGATGCTAATGACTATGCTTGTGAGCTGATAAACCTAAAATAAGAACAAGGCCTAGAGCAACATTGTGCCTGGGAATTTCCTCCTGTCAGCCTTCATGTTACTCAAATGTGGCCAGTCTCGAAGCCAAACTCAGCATGTAAATGCAATGCCTTCCCTCCAGCGTGGGACATGACACCTGGGGATGAGCCTCCCTGGCAACGAGGGACCACTATCAAATACCAACTGATGATGCAACTGGAAAAGGACCTTATACGGAAGGTTCAATGCGGATCAGCAGAATATCCATGTCTACATAAAATACCATGACTTTAAAATGCTGTTTGACCTAAAGTAAGGGGGAAATGGAAAGGAGAAATGAGTTTATATGGCTACGAGTTTCTAAAAAAGAGTCTGGAGGCTGGCAGAAGGATTGCCCTCATGCACAACTGAGCAGAGTCAGAGAGACAGATAAAGCAGATACAACCCCCAGATATTGGTTCCTTTGAAGGCTAAAGAGACCCATGAGAGTTATGGTCATGGCCGATGGGGTTAACTACCAGGGCAGATGGCCCCTCTTTGGAAATGGTGTTTATGTATGATGAATCTGGACTCAGATGGGATCTCCCTTCATAAGACTTTCATGCTAATGTGCTGGAGGTGCAGTTAACGTTGGGGTTTAAGATATATTTAGGGGATTTGAATCTCTGGACTGACAATGTGATAGCCAGGTCCTGAGCCTCAACAGACTCCAGCACCTACAATCTGATTTATTGGACTTACCACACTCAGCTAAGATGGAGTTGAAGAAGGACAACCACCACACCATGGAGCCTAGAGTGATTACAACTGAAAATGGGAGGATTGCATCCAGCATCCAGGTGGAATCTGAGCCTCCTCTTGACTTAGAGGTGCAATGGACACAACCAATCCAATTTCCACATAGAAGAGGTGGCATTGGATTGGGAAAAGTGGACATGGTGGACGATGGGTATGGGGAAAGGCAGGAAGAGATGAGAGGTGGAGGCGTCTTTGGGACATGGAGCTGCCCTGGATGGTGCTTCAGAGCTAATCACCGGACATTGTATATCCTCACAGGGCCCACTGGATGGAATGGAGGAGAGTATGGGCCATGATGTGGACCATTGTCTATGAGGTGCAGAGATGCCCAAAGATGTACTTACCAAATCCAATGGATGTGTCATGATGATGTGAACGAGTGTTGTTGGGGGGGGAGGGGGGGGTGGGGGGGTGGGGTTGAATGGGACCTCACATATATATTTTTAATGTAATATTATTACAAAGTCAATAAAAAAAAAGACAAAAAATAAAATAAAAAATAAAACAATACATTTAAATTGTTTTAAGCTACTAAGTTTGTGGTAATTTTTTACAGCAGTAATAAAAGACTAATACAACAATTTATTAAATGGGATGCTAACTGCATTAACTGCTACTTTGAAGTTTGAAAGTACATTAATTTAATCTGCGTTTGGGCACAGTGTTCAGGATTTAATGTCTGCTCTCTCATCAGGTGGGCAATATCACAGCCATTCACAGATAAGGAAACTGGAGTTTCAAGAAAGGAGTAATTTCCTCAAGGATATCTAGCCAGTGAAGATAGGAGCTGGAACTAAAGTCAGACCTGTCTGCAAAGTATGCTTGCTCTATTGCACCCCCACTCGAGGCAATCAAAACTGCTAGATGTGGTGGTATGTGTGCTTCTGTCAATCTATTCTGTAAACTATAAAATAGTGTAAATCACTAAAAGACACACCTAGTGGTAAAGCTAAATGTAGTAAAGACCTTTGTTGCAGTCTGATTGCTGAGTCCAAAAGATTCTATTGTACCTTTAAAATGAGTCTGTTCTTTTCCTAGAAGGGTCCTGCAGAAGCACTATACTATTAAAAATCATTGTGTTTTATGCAATCTTAGATATAAGAAGCATGGTGAGATTATGAACTCTGAAAAGCAGTATCTCAGAAGTAGATGAACACAATTTTGAAATACTTTTCACGTGTTCCTCTTCCAGGATATTCAACTCCATGCCTGATTGCAGTTTATCCCCACAATCCATACTTGCAAATATAATGGGCTTCTGGTTCGGGGTCCAAGTTGGGATTCTGTGCCCATTCTTTCTGAGATGAAGGTCTGGAATACAGGAATCTAGGTTAATGCTGAATGGATGTAAGGTGACCACAAAAAAGAGAGGCACCAAAATGCAAAATATAATAATTAAAAAAATCAGAGTAATTATCATGGGAAAAGGGTGATATCTTTTTCTGATTCTCATCCTGGGCTGCAGAATGGTATCATGAGCAATATTGTAAAGGGAATCGAGATTTGTAACTCTGAAAGCCTGACATATGAGACCCTTGTTAGTACTCATAAAAACTCCCTGCTTAAGAATTCACATGAGAAAGAAAAATTGACTCATTATCATTTTATAAATTAGGTATTTTGAGAACTACCTAGCTCTTCGTTTGCCTTCTTTATAATAGGATCTTTTGTTACTACCTAATAAATCTTTATTTTAAGGCAAAACAATATCCAACTTGAGATTTCTGCTGTCACAAAAAGAACATCCCATCAATTCAACAAGTCCCACTGTTGTTGCAGCCTAATCTGAAGAGAATAGATTTAACACAGTAAAGTGTATTTGATGTCTTCATTTTTAAACTTTATTAAAGTAGATCATTTGGTGCTTGTGGAGTGCCAAGTGTGAGCTTACCTGCTGAACAACACAGAACTGAAATGTTGTTTCTTGTCCCATGAGCTAATTTTTCAGTGCACACTGATATGATTGAGGGCTGACGAATGAATATGATATAAATAGAAGAAAAGCCTCTGACTCAAATGAAAAAAATTTTTTTTCTTTGGGGTTTAATTATAGTTTGCTTAATAAATTCCTTAAAAAGTTTACACTTGGAGCTTTATACTCTAATGATTTTTATCAGGGTTGTTGTCAAAGAATAAGCATGAAAACCAGTCTAGAGTAAAAGCAAAACATTATGATTACAACAGTACACTCAAATACAGATGTAATATCCAAGATCTGGGATTCAATGAGCTTTTAATTTTGAGAAACAATACTTATTTCTGATGGATGAGAACAAATACTCATTGCTGATGGGGTATTTCATGAGGATTTCAAAGTGTGATAGGAAAATAGGAATGGAAGCCAGAAATCAGCACATTCAAAGAAAATTGAATAGGTGTTGGGAAATGAAGGCTTGGCCAAGGCATTCTTACTGGAATTATATAAGCTTGAACTTTTCCTAGAAAAATTTCAGTGATTGTTGAATATTGGAGTTCTTGCTTTCTCGGTGAAGTCATTTGTATTAAATCTAGATCCACTGTGTCAGTATCCTTATCTTATTCACAGTTGTATCCTTCATATGTGCTAATAGTGGTGGGTGTTAGTAGGTACAGAACACAATAACTACTTATGGCAATGATAAAAGACTGCAGAAAGGCAAGGGCGAAGAGTCTCCTCTGCTCTGAAGGTCAAAGACATTATTATATGCCTGCCTGTGGGACTGAAAAAAGTCTCATTATGTTAGCCATTCATATTATAAAATACTTTAAATAGCCTGGATGATGTTTAAATGAAATGGAACAAGTTGTTATCTCTTTTAAACCTTTGTATATTGAGTTTGAAATGTGACCTACTATACAAGAGTAGTTTCATTTATACTTCTTTTCATTTCTAATGTCTACTGACATTGTTCTCTGTATTGTGTCTGCCAGAATGGATTGAGGCCATCCAGAAAGAGAGAAAGATATTAGAACCAGCAGAAAGTGATTATAGGTGGCATCTGGAAGGAGTCATTTTCTCTTAAGGCTTTGACATGTCATTCCTGGTAAATTGGTTCTATTAGCTATCTACAGGTACCAGATGTACCATAGGAGATTATGCCAATAAATCTTCTGTGTATTATATATATATTTTTACTATTGCTGATTCATTGGTGTTCTCATAAACTCAACCATCTTTGACTCGAAATGGATTCCTGTTTAAGCTTCTTAGGTACTTCCTAACTCCATGCATATTTCTGAAATTGTTCTTGCATGATATGTCCAAATACTAGAAATAAATTATTTTAGCATATATTGGTATATTGACAAGCTATCTTATCTGTTTGAATTCAAATTTCTCAGTAGATTATTGTCTCAGTGCATTCAATAAATACTGCAAGTCCGTTTTTAGTAAAATAGTTTCTATAAGATTATCATTGCTTTTATCAGTGTGAAATCACTATTGCCATACATGTATACTCCAAAATATGTAACAATAAAATGAATGTACCAAGAGCAGTATTTGGGGACATAGGATTATTTGAGGAGAGACACAGGTTTATTGAAATCATTTTATTAGAAAGGGTTGCACATGTCCTTTTGAATTGTCTTTCTTCACTCTAGGAATAGCCATAATTAACCTCATTTGTAAATAAATTTCTTATTCCTTAGATCCATATCTTAGACATCATTCTGGGTTCAGTTCATGTTTGATTCTTGAAATTTCATATTAATTTCCAGCAATCATTATATCTTCTTTATCTTAATATCTACTAAAACATGTAGAACCATATACAGCTATTGCACTTTGATTCTTTCTTCAACAAAATGGTTGAATTTCTATTCACATTTCAAGACTCAGATCAAGTATTTCCTCCCTGACCCAACTAAGCAAATCTGATCAGTTCATCTTTGTGCCAAAGTTGTGACTAGTGTATACCATTCATTACTATTCACTGTATTCCTGTTCTATGTATTTGTTTTGGTGTCACCCAAAGATTGTGAGTGTCAAAGGTAGATAGATGGATGGATGTATAGATAGATAGATAGATAGATAGATAGATAGATAGATAGATAGAATGATAGACAATTTCTAGCATTCAGTTCAGCTGCATTGCACATCCTTGTGGACTGAGTTTATAAACAAATTTCTATATTATTTTAAAATGATGCAATGTGTATTAATCTTTAACTGCTTTATCATTTAGTTATATAGCTCTAATATTTTCTTATTTAATGTTTCCCCCATCATCAGTTTTACCATCACCTTGATAGGTGTTTCAGTTTTCTGGTTGCCAAAACAAATACCATTCAATGAATTGGCTTAAACTTGGAAACTTAACTCCATCACCGTTCAAGGCTAGGAAAAGTCCAAATCAAGGTGTCATCACTGTAATGCTTTCTTACTAAAGACTGGCATTCTGGGGATGGCTATCGATAATCCTTAGTCCTGAACTCCTATGGCACATGGCAGTTTACATGGTAGCCTCTCCTGGCCTTTTAGTGTTCTTCTGGGTTCTGTTAAATTTCAACTTCTTGCTTGCTGCAGCTTTCTTTATGTCTGATTTCATTCTGCTTATAAAGGATTCCAGTAATAATTCTGATTGAGTTGGTCTACATCTTAACCAAAATAACCTCATCAAATTTCCTACTTGCAGTGGGTTCACAGCCATAGGAAAAGATTGTTTAAGAACATATTTTTCTCTGACGCTTAAATCCAAACCAACACAATATACAGAGTATGCATTCAGTAAATGTGAGTTGGTTGTGTTCTTACATATCATCACACCTGTGTCAGAAATTTATCTAATCCTCTCTATATAGGCTTTTCTAGATAACACCTAATAGTAAAAGGCTAGATAAAATACTGTGACTGCATTGAAGCCCAATTAATAGTTGTATGATTTTATGTTGAAAATTTCATTTCTGACCCATTTCTAACTAGTTATAACTGCTCTCTTATCTAAGAATCTGTTACAACCTGCTCCCATGATCTGAGTTTGCTGTCTTTTCTGAACTCTTCTGACTTCTGTTTCTCAATATAGAGAATAACAGAAGGGAACATACAAAGAAAAATAGTAGAAATATAAGGTTTATTTTTTTACATATTAGTTTATAGTTTGATGTAATAGCACTAAAATCTATGAATATTGAAATGGGTTTTAGGCATTTGCTTCCATTTGTAAGCAATGCATTGATTTGATTTTCCTTGGTTTAATAAGTACTTACTGAGTGGTTACCACTGTGTTCAGTTCTCTGCTTAGTGTTATGGAAGAGAACATAAAGTATTAACTAGAGTATTTACCTCAGAGGAATTTATTACTCTTTAGGGGGACAAATGATATGTGCCCATAAAACAACAGAACTGAACAGAACCTGAGTAAATGCTTATAAATGATCTCACAACTTTTATTGTGGGATTCATGAGACGGGCAGCATCCCATTCAGAAATAGAAAGCAGCTCCAGTGGAGGTGCAAAGGGAAGCTCACATAGGGTGAGCACGAAAGCAAGAGAATAGATGTTCTGATTGGCTGACATTGTTTCCAATTTACTTAGGGGAGACATATAGAGTTGGGAGCAGGTGGTTCCTTAGGATTGAGGAAGTCAGCTTGTGATAACAGATGAGCTGTATTTAAGTTTGGTGTTATGAGCAAGCCAGGCATTTATAGGAAATAGACATGGTGTTAGGTTTTTGGTTTGCTGATGTGGGATTTAGAATGAGTTCCTCCACGTTGGTCCTGCTAGATTTTACTTATCATGCCAAACTGAGTGATGCAGAAAATTAATAATATGGGATTTTTGGAAATGAAGTATATACAGTGACAAACATAATAAACTGGGGTTGAAATGATGATGCGCAAAGTGCTTTCTATGAAGCAAAACAATGGAAAGCCTTCCAAAGTTTAAATTAGTTTTGTATCCTTTCCATGCTGATATGAATTGTTTTGTACAACATTCTTAGTAACTTTCTCTTTTTCTGAAAATTCCTCTAGTTTTGTCATTATTACATTGAGGTTGAAAACAAATTCTTCCATGAAATATCAGGAGCAGAAAAAGATCAATTAAATATCTATAGAATAGTGTAGTCATTGTCACTATTTATCTCTGGCTTTCAGTTAGTCTTTGAAATTTAATATTGAAAACTCAGTAGACTTACTGAAAGTTATCTCATTTACAGTGCAGTCATTATTCTCAAGTCTATCATCTTCCAACATAGGACCAGGACAAAACACTTTCATGGCTACCTTCTCAAATGCTTTCCTATTTAATAGCACCAAGGGTCTCTCTCTCATAATTTTTTCCATGTGAGATGCTGATGCATGAATAAAGTGTTGGTGATAGATTTATGATGCTAGAGAAACTTCTTTATTACTGAATCTGACACTATTAATTTTTCTCCTATAATTGTGTCAATAGCATTTTGTAATTTAATATTAAATCATTTTTTATAAATAACAGATTGGGCATCAGTCTGCTCTACTCTGATGTCTATGGGAGACTTGCCAAGGATAGGGCTGATGAAACACAACCTTAGACAAGCTCCATCTGTCCCATTTAGACGATATACAGTGTCAGATCTCAGTGGTGGAAGTAATAACTGCAAGCTGTTCCCCAAAGCAGACAGCAAGAGAGGGCTACTGATCACACTGATTAAAATAAACAAACCCTAGGGTGGGTTGTAGTCAGTATAAATTTAAGCTAGATAACCTCTTTCAAACATACTTCTGCTTTTAAGGGTAATGCCATTTAGAAAAATGAAGCAAATGCAGTTCAGCACATTTAAAATGTATGTAGGTTTGATTTGGCCATTAATAAAATATTTTGGAGGGCACATTGCTTATAGCTTTTAGAAAATAGATTTAAAGGACATAGAACTGTATAAAATATTTCCCCAGAATATCTTGACTCAGAAGCATCTTTAAGCTGGTCAGGAGTTCATGATTCAGTCAGGCTTTACTGAAAAGTTTCTGGAAACAAGGTCAGTAATGGTAGAATGAGTTTTATGCAGGATCAAATGGAAGCCCATCATTCCACTCTGGGTCTTAATGAGGTTCCCAATTACCACATAAAAGTCATCGATAGAGATGGACTTCCTGGTCACAGAAAACTTCTAAAACCTTAAAATCCACTGAGTGGTAGGGTATTCTCCCAAAAATGGTTTCCAAATGAAGTTATCGGTCACTATATAGAAAATTTTCATGGCTAGACATTTTCTATATTGCTTGTGTTTATTTTTAATTACTATTAAACTGCATTATATACTAGACATTTAATTAGTCCTTGGAGGTAAAATTTGAAATACTTGAGAATATTGAAAATAAGAAATTGTAACAAATTAGAAAAGCTCTAAACTAGGAGAGATTCCCAAGTGAATGTTTTTGGTTGTTTTTGTAGTCATAAAATGAAGCATGGTTGGCCATATGTGTGTAAGTGATTTCTAAGGTCAAAGTTTATTTGAATATTCCTTTTATAGTTCACTGCAAATTTGGTGAATATCAACATAAGGGGATTTGTTTTACTCAATAATAATGTTCGTTTTCATAATTATTGTTCATCATTTACTGAAGGGCAACTAAGCATTCATTTGTCCTGATTTCCAGGAAGAATTTTGACATGTAGAAGCAATTTTTCTGAAACACAAAGTTATCTAGACTTACTCAACGTTGGCACCAGTGACAATATGGGCAAGATAATTCTTTGTTGTGGGGGACTGTTCTGTGTATTGTAGGATATTTTGCAACATACCTGGCTCTACAACTGTATATCAGTAGCAATCAGTCCCCTTACTTACCTTATGACAATGAAAAATTTCTCCAGGCATTGCCAAATATACCCTTAGAAGGGATGCAAAATTACCCCCAGTGAAAACTACTGATCTAGATCATTAGTGAAATAAAAACTACTTTTGAGGTTGCTCAATTTTATCATACTTAGTGAAATGATGGATTTTAAGACTTTGCAATTTTCTTATAGTTTATAAAAGTATACCTAAACAAGGATATTCCATGCCACATTTTTAAATAATGTTGAACCCAAAGTGAACATTGTTAAAACTGGAAGGACAAACTTATTTTTAGTCTGTGATGTGATGTTGAATCAGGATACACCATATTCCTTTTCAAGAAAATAAAGACTGACTACAATTTTTTGGGGAAAATGCTTGAAAAGTTCTTCGAATTGGTCATCTTACAAATACAAGGCCATTTTTCTTCTGACTTTATGACCTTTTATTCTATGCATAGGTGACCTACCACTGAGCACAACTCAACAAAAGCCTATGAAGAATTCTGAAGGTGTTCTTTTAAAATTATTTTATTAATAATTAATAATGAAATTAATAATTAATAATTATTGTTTAAAAGTTAGAGGTTTACAGAAATATAATGAGTAAAATATATAAAACTCAGAGTTCCCATATACCACCTTATTGCATTTTGAATTACTGAGATACATTAGTTGTACTTCATGAAAGAATATTTTTCTAATTATTCTATTAACTAAAGTCCATCATTAATAATAGAGCTCACTGTGTTGCATATTCCTATGTTTCATCTTTTATTTTTTATTTTTTTAATACATAAATTACCTAAAATTTCCCTAACAACATTAATATATATAATTCAGTTCTCTTAATTTTACTGACAGTATTGTGTTACCATTGCCACCATCCAATTCCAAATCTTTACAATCAACCCAAATAAAAATTCTGTACAAATTAAGCATCAAATCCCCATAGCTCAGCCCCTGGTAACCTATAGTTATGACTCCAATAAGAGTTTGCTTATTCTAAATGTTTCATGACATGGAGATCAAACAATACCTGTCCTTTGGTTTCTGGCTTCTTTCAATCCACATGATGTCTTCAGGGTCATCATCAATCCTTTATAATGCTTAATAATGTTCCATTGTATGTATATGCCACAGCTTGTTTATCTGTTCCTCAATTAATGGATACTTGGGTTGCTCCCATCTTTCAGCAATTGTGGATAATGCCTCTATGCACATCGATGTGCAAATATCTGTTCAATTTCCTGCTTTCAGTTCTTCTGAGTATATACCTAGCAGCAGGATTGTCAAATTATATGGTAATTCTATTCTTACTTTTCTGAGGGCCTGCTATACTATCTTTCAAAGTGGCTGTATCGTTTTACATTGTCACCAAAATTGAATGAGTGTTCCTATTTCCTCATGTCCTCTCCAACATCAGTAATTTTATGGTTTTGTTTTTTTTTAATATTAGTCATTCTAGTGGGTGTAAAATGGTATTTCATGGCTGTTTTGATGTGTTTTACTAATAGATAGTGATATTAAGCATATTTTCATGTGTTTTTTAGCCATTTGTGTATCATCTTAGAAGAAATGTCTATTCAAGTCATTTGACCATTTTTAAAAATTAAGTTGCTTATCTTTTTATTATTGATTCATAAGATTTCTTTATATATTCTGGATACTAAACTCTTATTGGATATGTAGTTTCCAAATATTTCTTCCATGGACTAGATTGTCTTTTTAATTTCCTGATAAAGTACTTTGATGCACAAAAGTTTATAATATTGATGTCCCTTTATTTTTTTTTTCTTTTGCTGCTTGTGCTTTGGATGTGAAGTCTAAGAAACCAATGCCTAACATAAGATTCTTAAGATGCTCCTTAAAATGCTTCCCTTTATTTTCTTTTAGGGGTTTTATAGTCCTTGCTCCTATATTTAGGTCATTGAATCACTAGAGTTAATATTTACATTTGGTGAGAGAGAGGGATCCACTTTCCTTCTTTTGATTATGGATATACAGTTCTTCCAGCACCAGCTGTTGAAGAGACTCTTTTTTCCCAGTTGAGTGGACATGGAAGTCTTGTCAAATATCAATTGGCCATAGATGTGAGGGTCTATTTCTGAATTCTCAATTCAAGTCTTGTCTATTTTAGTCTATATATCTATCCTTGAGCCAGTTCCATGCTGCTTTGACCAATTTACCTTTCTAAAAAGCTTTAAAGTCAGGAAGTGTGAGTCCAACTTTTTTTTCTTTTTCAAAAAGTTTTTGGCTATTCTGGACCTCTTACCCTTCCAAATAAATTTGATGAGTGTTTTTTCCATTTCTGCAAAGTAGACTGTTGGAGTTTTGATTGAGATTGTATTGAATCTGTAAATAATATTGGGTAAATTAACAATATTTAGTCTTCCACTCCAAGTACATGGAATGCCAGTCCAGTTATTCAGATATTCTTTGATATCTTTCAGCAATGTTTTGTAGTTTCCTGTATGCTACTCCTTTACATACCAGGTTAAATTTATTCCTATTTGATTCTTTTAGTTGCTATTGTAAGTGGATTTTTTTCTTGGTTTCCTTTTCAGATTGCTCATTATTAATGTGTAGAAAAACTACCAATTTTTGCATGTTGATCTTGTACCCCACTACTTTGCTGAATTTGTTTATTGTCTTTAGTAGCTTTGTGGTGGGTTTTACAGGACTTCTAAATATAAGATCCTGCTATCTACAAATGGTGAAAGTTTACTTCCCCCTTTCCGATTTGGTTGACTTTTTTTTTTTATCCCATTCCCCCTTGTTGCTTTTTGCATGCTGTCTGCACTCTGCATCCATTAACTGCAGGCTCTTCTGTGTTCTCGCTTGTCTCCCTTCTTTTTGTTGAGTCACCTTATTGAGTAGGCTTTCCGTGGCATCTGCAGGCCAGGTGGTATTTTGCAGCGTGCAGGTGAGCCTGCCTTCACAAGGAGGCCCTGGGACGGGGACTAAGGGCCTCCCATATGGTAGACCGGAGCTCTTCTGATTGAGCCACAGCCACTTCCCTTGCCTGGCTTTTAGCTCTTTTTCTTCCTTAACTGCTCTGGCTAGGACTTCCAGCAGAATGTTGAATAGTGTTAGTGACAGTGGACATCATTGTCTTGTTCACGATCTCAGAGGGATAGCTTTCATTATTTCACCATTAAGTTTGATGTTGACTGTGGGTTTTTCATATATGCCCTTTATCAAGTCGAGTAATTTTCCTTCTGTTCTTATTTTCTAAGTGTTTGTATCAGGAAACCAAGGTTAATTTTGTCAAATGCCTTTTCTGCACCAATTAAGATGACCATGTGTTTTTTTCTTTCCCTTCATTTTGCTAATGCAATGTATTACATTAATTGATTTTCTTATGTTGGACCATCCTTGCATAACTGGGCTAAAACCCACTTGATCACAGTGTATATTTCTTTTAATATGCTGTTGGATTAGATTTGTAAGCATTTTGTAGAGGGTTTTTACATCTATGCTCAAAGAGGCAATGGTCTGTATTTTCATTTTCTTTTATATGGTTTTGATATTAGGGTGATGTTAGCTTCATAGAATAAGTTAGGTAGTGTTCCTCTTGTTCCATTTCTTCAAGTTTCCTGTTTCCTTATTTATCTTCTATCTTTGTGTTCATCTATTTATAAGAGTGGTGTATTGAAGGCTTGAACTATTGTTTTAGAGCTGTGTTTTTCTCCTTTACGTTTTGCCAGTATTTTCCTTATGTATTTTTGGGGTACTGTGGTTAGGTGAATAGATACTTAAGATTATTATTTCTTCTTGGTGGATTTACCCTTTTACTGATAGTGTCCTTTTTGTCCTTGTAACAGTTTTTGCCTTAAAGTCCATTTTGGCTGATACTAGTCTAGCTACCTCAGCTCTTTTGTGGTTACTGTTTATATGGATTATTCTTTTCCATTCTTTTGCTTTCATATTTTTTGTGTATTTGGGTCTCAGGTGAGTCTCTTGTAAACAATATGTAGTTGGATCATGATTGTTTATCCAGTCTACTAATCTGTGTCTTTTTATCGGGTTATTTAATCCTTTTAATATTCAATGTTATTACAACAAAGATAGTACTTCAGGCATTTTGTGCTTTGGTTTACATATGTCATATCATTTTGGTCTCTCTTTTCCTTTATTGCCACCTCCTTTTTTATATAGTTAATTTTTTTGGATGTAGCTGACTGTTCTATTTCTCATTTCCATTTCTATATATGTTTTAAATACTCCATTTGTGGTTACCAGGGTGTTTGTATTACACAACCTACTTTTATAACCTACTAATTGGAACAAATCCCCACTTAGCTTCAATAGCATACATGTTTATTTTTGTCCCACATTGCCTACTTATATTGTGTGTCTATTACCAGGGAATATGACTTTTTCCTATTCAACTATATTATATGTATAATATATATATATAAGATATAACTATATTATGACTCTTACAGAAATTAAAGAGTAGGGTTGTATATTGAGAATACTACTGGGTTTTGTATTAGTCCTCTCAGTTACCTTTACTGAAGATCTTAATTTCTTCACACTACTCCAAACCATTCTCCTGTCTTTTCTTTTCAACTGTAGAACTCCCTTTAGAAATTCTTGAATAGTAGGACTTCTGTTGAACTCTCAGAGGTTGTGTTTATCTGTGAATATTTTTAACTCTCCCTCATTTTTTGAAGGACAGTTTTGCTGTATAAAGAAATTTATAGCTGGCAATTTTTCTCTTTCAGTACCTTAACTATGCCATACAACTGCTTTCTCACCTCTATAACTTGTGATGAGCAGTTAGCACTTAGTCTTACTGAGGATCCATTCTATGTGATAAAGTGTTTTTCTCTTGCTGTTTATAGAATTTTCTGTCTTTTGCATTTGACATTCTGAAAAAAATGTGTCTTAGAGTAGGTATATTAAATTTTATTCTATCTGGAATATATTGTAATTCGTGGACATGGCATGTATGTTTATGTCTTTCATAAGAATTGGGAAATGTGCAGCCATTATTTCCTCAAAAATCTTTCTGCCCTATTTCCTTCTCCTCTATATCTGAGACACCCATGATACATGTGTTTGTGCATTTCATACTGTCACTCAAGTCCCTGAGAATTTGCTCAAATTTTTCTATTATTTTCTCTATCTCTTCTGATTGTGGGATTTCAATTGTATTGTCTTCTACTTTGCTTATTCTACCTTCTGTTTTTTCATATCTGCTGTCCTTTGTCTCTAGTGTATTTTCAATCTCCATTATTGTGCCTTTTATTCCCATACTTTCTGTTTTGCTTCCTTTTGAATTTTCAAATTCTTCTTTACACTGACATGTTTCCTTCTTAAAATCCTTTATCTCCATATCAACTATCAGTTAGTTCTATCCACATGTTCTTTCATTTCCTTGAATTGGTTTAAAAGTGTTTGAACTTCCTTGGTTAGTTGCTCCCAATTCTTTGCTTCCTCTGAAAATTTTTATATATTTGTTTGACTGGGCCATATCTTCATGTTTCTTAGTGTGGCTTGTAATTTTTTGCTGCTGTCTGGACATCTGATTCTTTTGATGTATTACATCTGAAGGCCAGTTTCTTCTTCTTGCTGGGGTTCATTGGTGAATGGCTCAGTGTTAAGGCTCTCCTTTGATGATTGCCTCAACTTATTATGGAACATTAGAGTAGCCTGTATTTAACTGTTCAGATTTTCTTGTCTCTTCTGCACATAATTCTTGCCCTGGATGTGTGACAAAATTTTTAAGTTTGCCCTTTTTGTGTACAATTATTTCTTTCAGGAGAAAGCTTCTCTTTCTCTGCCCCTTCCCCCAAAATCTTGTTATGGTCCTTTTGTTTTTGTGTAGCCTTTTCTCATCAGCTCCTGTGATTTGTTTAAATTGTCTCCTTCATTACACTTTTCAGTTCTAGGACACTTCTTGTCTTCCAGGAGTCCATTTACCCAATTTTTAGTTTTTTCTGTAAGGCTTTTCTGTCTCTGGTTTCTTCCCTTTTAGGTATCTCATTTTATGGAGCCAAAGGGGGTCATCCAAAAGGACCATTTATGTTCCTTTAGGTAGTTCAACAAGCAGAGAATGGATGGAGTGTGTGCACCTCTTGTCACATTTCTGCCATGGTCTATTATTTTCCAGGGGACATTATTTTAAATGCAGTGCTCCTTGTGTTCTATTATAGGTCTTTGTAGACTTGGTCCTGTGCCTGGATGTGCATAGGACACTATGCTGCTGTTATGAGTGGTTCTATAGTCTGCATCCACGGCAGGAGGGACATGGATCTTGCTGCCTCTGTGAAACTCCCAAGCTTCATGGGACTGAGTGAGGGTGAGGATTTGGACTAGTGGGTCTGGGATGTAAATCTCCTACTTGATTTTGTTTCTGTTTTTTTTTTCCTTTGAGGTAGCATTTGTGGAGGCCTTTGCTAGTCTCCAGAGATTCAAGCAAGTGAGATTATCCTTTTATTAGTTGATTCTGAGGTCAGGCTTTCCCAGAAGATGTTTTACTTCACTATGTGATGTCACCCTCTCAAAAGTAACTACATTTTAGAAAATATAGAGTGAATAACTTGGGAAATGCTTTAAACTTGTAGAAAGTATTTTAGCTTTATTTTTAATATGCAGAATTATTTTCTACCAGTTCCTCATAGACTCTGACTAAAATGTTTACTATACAGAAATCTTTAAATATTTGTGCAATTCTGCATGTAGGATTGAGGAAAATGTAATTTATTTGTTTT
The DNA here is from genome assembly GCF_030445035.2 of Dasypus novemcinctus. Classification (NCBI taxonomy): domain Eukaryota; kingdom Metazoa; phylum Chordata; class Mammalia; order Cingulata; family Dasypodidae; genus Dasypus; species Dasypus novemcinctus. The sequence continues at coordinate 149,485,133 of NC_080673.1, read as the reverse complement.
CAGTCAGAAACAAATAAGCATATGGGTATAGGACACTATTGATCTTTTTAAAGTTATGTCTCATTCACAACATAAAAGACTCAGTTATTGTAAATATGTCAATTATCTTCTCAATGATCTATAGTGCCATTGAAATTTCAATGAAACCTCTAAAATTTCTTTGGAATTTGAGTGATAATTCAAAAATTTATTTGGAAATGCAATAAAAAAATCTAAGACACTTTAAAAAGGAAGATGGATGTCAAGAGTTACCATAGAAGTTTAGAAAGTAAGGTGAAACAGCAGTTGTCCAAAGATAGATGGGATAACCAATGAAAAAATATCAAGAGCCTAGACACAGACTCTTTCATATATGGGTACTTAATTTATAATAAACTTAGAACTGAATATAAGTGGAGAAAGAAAGAATGCTTTTAAAAATGGTGCTGATAGCAATGGCTATACACACTGAAATGAGTATAAAAGTTGCACAGCATCATTTTCTGTAATAGCTCCAAATTGGAAATGCTCTGAATTATGGTTGAAAGGTTAAATAAAATGTATGTTTATAAATTGGAACACCATATAAGCTTTGAAAATGAATTACAATAAGTATACAGAACAAATTGGATGGGTGTTAAAAATATAGTCTTGAGACAAAGAATCCAGATGCAAAAGAATACACATTGTAGTGATTCCATTTACAGAAAGTTTAAAACAGTCAAAACAAAACCATCTGTTTTGGGATGCACCATTATGGGATAAAGCTATAAAGATAAAGTCAGGTTAACTATAGGAGGAAGGAAGTGTAGGGGCATTGGGTTTTTGGGTGGGACAGGGTTTGGCAATATTTTATTTTGTTCACATTACAATAACTCATCAAGTTGTATATTTATATCTTAGTATTTTTTGGTAGGTGTCTATATGTGTATAATTTTAAAACATGAAAAACAATTTCACTAAATACAAGTGGACTGACACACTGATAAAATGCTATACTCTTCTCAAGAAGAAGGGAACACTTGAAATAAAGGATTCAACTAGTAAGGTACATCAGAGTTGTAAAATTTTTGATTGTTGTATATTTTGGAGATTTTGAAGAAAGGCATTTTGTCAGTTAAAACAGAGATGATTAGGAGATAGTATTTTCACAGAAAATTAAAATTTTAGACATCTCAAAAGGAACCCAGAGTCTTCAATCTTGACATCTAAGTTCTCTCGAAATATTTCTAGTTTTTTATTTCACATTATCTTTAGAGCTTCTCCTTTTGACAGACACCAGAAATGAAGTAATAAAGCAAGTTATAAGCATATCACAGTTAACTGTGCTAATATCCTTCTTTGCTAAGATGTTATCACCACTACATCTCATTATCTAATCAGTCCTAACTAACCCTTATCAAAGATACCGTTGTTCTAGGGTTCATGACTTCTGCTCTTCAAAGGAGATCTCCCTTTTCCTCTATTAATCAAATTTTCAAGTAAAAACACATACTTGAATCATTTTCTCCTGTTTCAAAGGCAGAAGAGACTCTGTTTTGTTTTTTAAACAATCTCTCTCTACTTTTTTGCATACAATTGTATTTGTCCTCATAAAAACACAAAAATCTCTCCTTCACTCTACATTCCCCTTCAATCACAAACCTACTTCACAGCAAAATTTTTCAAATATATTTGTTATACCAATATGTCTCTACTCCTTCACTTCGTATTTTTCCTTAATTTATCCCTTCTCGGCTTTTACTTCCATATTTCTCTGGATCGGTTCCTGTCAAGGAGCACCAAGACTCCCTGATTTCCAAGTACAATGGACACCAGCTGTGATGGCTAATTTCATTTGTCTGCTTGGCTAGGTTATGGTGTCCAGAAGTTTGGTGAAACAAATTCTGGCCTGATTTTTGCTGTGAACGTATTTTGTAGATGGATTTGCATTTCTAGTCAATTGATTTTATCTACAGCTGATTGCATTTACAATCAACAAAAGAGATTACCTTCAGCAATAGATGTGATTCCACATCCAGCCAATTGGAGTTCTAAAAGCTGGAACTGAGGATTTCAGAAGTCAGAGAAGCATTCTCAACTCTATGTCATCCAGACAACTTCTGGGGAATCCAACTTCATTCATCTCATCAGAATTTCCAACATTCAGCAGCCCTCCAGAATTACATGGACTTGGCAATCCCAACAGTTATATGGGTCAATTCCTATTACTAACGTATGCATGTTATATATATGTTACTAACATCTAACATTATTTTTCTTGAAATCTAAACAGCATTCAATAGTTGACCCCTCTCTCAAACACTCTCTTGAAAATCTAAATGCTAATTTCTCTCAATTCCGTATTTTCAGTCTAGAATTATCTCCTGAATTTCACCTTTATAACTTCCATTTGCCTACTTGACATCTCTACCTGAATGTTAGATGAAGCTATCTTAAATTTAGTATGACCAAAATGGAGTATTCTATTCTCTCCTTTAGAGCCCTCTCTCTTCTAGTCTTTCCCATTTTAAAAGTAACTCCAACAGCATCAAATCTTAAGTTAAACATCTACTTAATTCCTCTTTTCCCCCATCTCAGTACCCACATTCCAGATATCAGCAAGTCTTTCTGATTAGCTACCAAAATACTCATCTGTCCACTTCTCTCTATTGCCACAACTGTGCTTCCAAGCAGTCACTATCTCTTGCCTAGAATTATTTATCAACCTCCTAATTATCTCTTTGATTTTATTCTTATTATTTGCCACTTTTTTTAGACACAATAAAATCATTTTTTCTTTCTAATTTATATATATATATATTTATTTAAGAAACTTTAGATTATATAATATCATATTAAAAATATAGGGGATGCCCATGTGCCCCACTCCCTCCCCCTTCTACACTTTCCAACATTAACAACATAATTCATTAGTGTGGTACATTTGTTACAATTGATGAACACATATTGAAGCACTGCCACTAACTGTGGATTACAGTTTACATTATAGTTTACACATTGTCCCACACAATTTTGTAAGTTATGACAAAATGCATAATGGCCTGTATCCGTCATGGCAACGTCATGCAGAACAACTCCAATGTCCAAAAAATGGCCCCATATTACTCCTTTTTTAATTTAAATCTTAATTAAATCATGCACTCTACTACTTTAAGCCTCAGTGACTGCCAACTTATCTTTTAATAAAATTAAAATCCCTTACTAGGTGACATGAGTCAGCATGACCAAAACCCTGTCTTCCTTTCCAGCTTCATATTTTGCAGCTGTCCCCTTATTCATTGTGTTTCATGAGAAATGACACCTCCTTGAACATTCCAAGTTTTTCCCTACACAGAGAGAACCTTTGGACTTGCTCTTCCTTCTGCGTGGAAAGCTCTTCCCCCAACTTTGCCTGATGGCTTATTTTTAATTTTCAAATCTCTGCTCTTTAAAGCAATCTTGTAGAACTTCTAAAACCTTTTGGTCACTCTCTATCAGCAATTATCCTGTATGACAATCTGTTTGTTTAGTATTAGTTTCCACAACAAGAATGTAAATTCTAAAAACAAGGACCCCGGCTTCCACTGGGTCAATTTTCAGTCCAGACCTGCTGCATTTGTGCCTGCATGGCTCAATGGAGTAATAAAATAAGTATGTAATTAAGTAATGAGTGAGAGAAACAGTTCTAATTTTTTCTATAAAAATGGCACCCGTGAGTGTTTAAAGATTGCCATGGATACGATTCATATATAGTATTTCTCAGTAAGTTAGTGATCTTGGAATTTCTTAACCTGAGTTTTATGTTTTTCCTAAACTGTATCCTTTTTATATAGATAATTTTGTGAAATGTGGGGACGATACAACATTTTGCTTTCAAGTTGATTTAAAAACAGTTTAAGAAGAGGGTATTGTATAAGAAATTTTTACTGAAGAAAAACTATTTATTGAAATGATTTTATCAACAATATTTGAAACTAAATTTTGATGATCTTGTCTTCTCAATGCAGTCACCTATTGCTCCTCTCCCACTTAAGATGAAAGCCTATTTCACAAATAGCTAGGGCTATTAAGGCATTGATTTTATGTGGAACAAATTGCCATTATTATTATTTTGGTATCAGATCTTTTCCTGAATATTAAGGAAGGGAAAATACTTGTTTTAAATAACTTTCTGAAGAAATAGTTTTAGGTATGCATAATATTTAGGTTTTAGATAAGCAGAGAGAATTACAGCTTTCTGAATTTATTCAGGAAATAAACCAGATAAAGCACAAATATTAAGATGGAAAATTCATCATGGAAAAAATAATCAATTATTAAATATACAATTCTTTTGATTTTTCTAATTTTAAAAATTGTCTTCCTTGTATCCCTCCAACTATTAAAGATTTGTGACATTTCTCCATGAGGACATCAGTTTGTAGAATCACATAGACTCATGAATTTTGAAAAAAATTAAAGATCTTGGAAATAATTTGTTTCTTTTTTTTCCAGTTTAGTCATAGCCATTTAAAGAATTCTGGAAAAGTCGATGGAAGGTGGTATATCCCCTCTAGACTAACCTATGAAATTACTTAAGAAAGATGATGTATCCATGACAGTGTGGCTGCTTTACTAATTTGTAAGAAATCACAAATAAATGTACTCTCCAACACAATCTTCTGCATCAGCTGTTTTAAAGTTCTGATGTCGAATGTTAGCTTTTTGTTCAAAACACAAGCTGAAAGGGTCTATTCAAATAGATGATTTTTTTTCGAAATTTACTTCATTTAATGTATCTCTTAAGTATTCTTTGACTGATTAAGAGCTTAAAGATCAAAGTATCTTTTAAAAGTTATATGAAACAACCATTTAACAAGTAAGTATAAGGCAATCATCAATTACTCATAATTATACAGTGTGTACTATATGCTAAATGAAAAACATTCAGAGGCAATTTTCCTTAAATTGGTATTTTCCCAAAGGCAAGAAAGAAGTTAATATTAGCATGCAGCAGGATTGAAATTTTTTAGAATTTTGTGCCTCAGTTTCCTCATCTGTGTAATAATAGTGTGTGCTAGATATGGTTGTCATAAGGATTAAATAAATTCATATTTATATAGTGATTTGAAGAATGCCTGGAATATAATGAATTCTTTGTTATCAGAAGCAAGATAATTAAAAGCTTATAAATGAACGGAAATAAAAGTTGAATTAATTGGCTGCCTGTTCATCAAGAATGCATTCATTTCTTCTGATCCTGCAATTCCACCTGACTTCAATGCTTTCCTTCCTCATCTGCAGCTACCCAAAATTTAGTTATCCTGGTTATGTATAAAACTCACCGACTAAAGAGATCTTTCTTCATTTCTTAATAGCCCCATGTTATTTAGCAATAACTCTTTATTGACATGGTTTGCTCCATAAATATTTTATTGCTATTTAAATTTTTAATCATCCAAACTTTGTAGTTGTTTTGCCTCCTCTCCTTGATTTTAAGCTTTGTGAGGCCAAAGAGTTTTCTTTTATTTCCTTCCAGCATTTTACTTAAAGTATCCCAAGAAAAAAGTAGTCAAAATATATTTGTGGATTTGATGGAATTTTAGCTACAGTTCAAATTATATTTAAAACTGATTTCCAAGAGATGTAATTCAAAACCTGACCAGTGCTCTCAAAAAGGAAGAAGCAAATGACCATACTTTTATTTTAAAGTAAGACTAAATAGAGGGAATACATCTGGCCAGCTTTCCAACACTTGCATTCACATATTTTTATAAGCAAGTCATACTTCAAATTCATTGACTTTCCAAAGAACTCAATATAATCATCTCACAAACTGTCAAAGAAAAAAAGAAATTGCCAAGTAACTGCATAGTCATTTTTTCTTTTGTTAAATATATTTTTTATTAAAATATTTAGTTTACATAAATGTTACATAAAAATAAAGGGGATTCCCATGTGCCCCACTCCCTACACCTCCCCCATTTTACTACATTAACAATATCCTTCATTATTGTGGTACATTCATTACAACTGATACACACATTTTGGAGCATTTCCACTAAGCATAGATTATAGTTTAAATAGTAGTTTACACTCTCTCCCATACAATTTTGTAGGTTATGGCAAGATATGTAATGGCCTATATCTGTCATTGCAGTGTCATTCAGAACAATTCCCAAGTCCTGAAAATGCCCCCATATTACACCTGTTTTTTCCTATCTCCCACCTCAGAACCTTCAGTGGCCACTGCCTCCACATCAATGATAACAGTTTTTCTATTGCAAGAATAACAAGTTTATAGCAGAATACCAGTATATCTACTTCGGTCCATAGTTCATTCCCCCAATCCTGAGGATTCTGGGATGGTGATGCCCACTCCTCCTCTAATTGAGATGGGGCTTCATTCCCATAGGGCATGGATGGGACTCTCTTGCTTGTAGTTGTAGACTCTCTCAGTTGCTTGGGATGGTCATTCCATCACCATCTCCTTGTTAGTTGTCCCTGTTGAGTCCAATGAACTGGAGAGTAAGTATTGCAACTTTATTCTTTGGAAATGGATATCCGATCTTTCCAGTGCCTTTTGTGGAAGAGATTATTCTCTCCCACTTGAGTGAACCTGGTGACATTTTAAAATATCAATTGGCTATAGACGTGTGGGTCTATATCTGAACCCTCAATTTGGTTCCATTGGTCATTATGTCACTCATCTGTAATTACTTTAGGTGTAAAGTGATCTGACACCCCTATCAAGAGGCAGAGATTGTCAGAATAGATAAGCAATGCTCCAACTCTAAAAGAGACACACTTTAGTTCTAAAACACAAATAACCTGCAAATGAAATAGTGGAAAGTTATACACCATACAAATACTTACCAAAAGAGAGCTTTAATGTCTATACAGATATCAAGTAAAACAGACTAAGTTAAAAAAATTAGCAGAGAAAAAAAGCATTATATAATGATAAAGTGTGAATAATTAGGAAGAAATAAAATTATAACCATATATGCACCTGTGGCAGTTGATATTGTTTATGAATTTCAAAAATAGATATTGGTTTATGTTTGTAAAGTGGTCTTTTCCTCTGGGAATATTAGATTACATTGGATACAGAGGTTTCACTTTTACTTGATTAAATAATGATTAAGGCTTTAATTGGTGGGCAGGGACTTACAGAGAAATCACACTGCAGAGAAGGGAGGTGAGAGTTTTGATTTTGGAGCCATGGGAAGTAAACACACAAAGAAGAAACACACATAAGGAAAGAAAGAAGGCTCCATTAGACATGGCAGATGACCTGGAAATAGAGATGAGCAATTTAGCCTGATGATCTACAGCTGGCCTTGTGGAGAGAGAAGTGCAGCTAAGCCCAGAAAGAAATGAGCTTCAAGTGAGAGAAACTAGACTTATCCCAGCCTACAGGTGATATTGGAAGAAGCTGGGACCACGGAGCCTTAAGAGGGTGAGTAAGCCTAAATCCTTGCAGAATTTGGCAACAATCTTGCTCCCACACATGGCAAAAGACTATGGTGAGTAAGTACCTTATGCTGTATGGCCTGGTACCTGTAAGCTTTTAACCCAAATAAATACCTTTTATAAAAGCCAAAACATTTCTGGTATTTTGCATTGGTACCCCTTTGGCTGACTAATACAGCACCTACCAACAAAACTTAGAAAGTGCATATGTGAAGTAAAAACTGACAAAATTGAAAGGAGAAAAAGGCAATTCAATGATAGTATTTGGAAACTTCCTATTACATTTTTAACAATGGATAGAACAATTATGCAGATTGATAAGGAAATTGAAGCCCTGAGAGGCATCAAAAATCTCTAAGACCTAACAGATAACTGTACAGCACTCCCCCAAAAAGCAGAATAACACACATTATCCTCAAATGCTCGTGGAACATTTCCCCAGATAAACCATATGTTGGTACAGAAATCTCAAATTTTTTTTTAATTGAACTCATACAAAATATGTTCCTTGAATAAAATGGAATTAAATTAGAAATCAATAAGAGAAGGAAAATATGGTGATGGTTGTACAACTCTGAGAATATACTAAAACCACTGAATTATATACTTTTAAAGGGTGAATTGTGTGTTATGAAAATTCTATCTCAATAAAGTTATTTTTTAAAGTGAAAAAAAGGAAAATGTGGTAATTTTCATATATGTGGAAATTAAATGACATACTCCTAAATAACTATTACAGTTTGCTAGGCTCCTGAAATGCAGATAACATAAAATGAGTTGACTTTTATAATGTGAATTTATTAGGTTAAATTTTACAGTTCCAGTGCTGGGAAAAATGTCCAAATGAAGGCGCCAGGCAAAGCTGTCTCCCAGAAGGTTGGCTGCTGGTGATCCTGGACTCCTGTCATGTGACAAGACACAATGGCCACTCTGCCTACCTCCGCCTTCTCCTCCAGGCTTACTTTCTCTCCCAGCTCAGCTGGGCATGATTAGCACATGGCAGGGTCCTCTCATCTCTCCCCTCTTCTCTTTTTATTTCTCTCAGGTTCATTGATTTCAACTTCTGAAGTTCTTTCTCTATTTCTACTGCCTCTCTCTGTTTCTATGACCTTCTTTTCTGTCTTTCTACAGCTTTTATTCCTCCATTTATAAAGGACTCCAGTAAGTTGATTAAGACCCACCCTGCCCTAATTGAAGTGATCGAATCAAAAGAAAGCTCCCTTAACTGAATCTAATCAAAAGGTATGATCTGTAATGGATTTACAGACACAGGAATTTGTTCACTTTAAGATGAGGATTTTTTAGGGTTCTACAAAGGACTCAACCCAAGACAAAAGCTTACATATTAAAGAATAAATAAAGGAACTATTATAATATACTTTTAGATGAATGAAAAAGAAAATACAACAAATGAAATTTACAGAATGCTCTTAAGCAATGGTTAAGGGGAAATCTATCATTGTAAGTGCATATATGAAAACATGAAAAAAGATTTCAATTTAATAACTTAACCTTTCACCTTAAGACTAGAAACATAAAATTAAATCCAAAATCAACAGAAAAAAGAAATAATAGATTGGAATAGAAGTGATTGAAAATAAAGAAACCATGGGGAAAAAATCTTAGAAACCAAAAGTTGGTTCTTTGGAAGGTTCAATAAAATTGACAAACCTCTTTTTGGGCTGAAAATAGAAGAAAATAACCAAATTTAAAATCAGAAATAAAAGAAGGAAGGTCAACTAATGACTTTAGAAAAGTTAAAAAGATTGTAAGGAAATTATATGAACAATCATTTGCCAATAAGTTAGATAACCTAGAAGAAATGGAAAATTCCTAGACAGACACAAACTACCAAAACCAACTGAAGAAGAAATAAAAAATATAAATCATGTGTAAAAAGTGAAGAAAATGAATTTATAATTCAAAAACTTCTCTCAATTAAAATCCTAAGTCCACATGAATTGAATGATTTCCACTAAATATTTAAAGAATTAATTCTTCCACAAACTCTTTTAATCATTAGAAATGGATGGGACATGTTGCAATTAATTTGCCTTTTATGAGGCAAGTATTACCTTGATGCCCAATCCAGACAAAGACATCTTAAAAAATATAATTACAGACCAATATTCCTCAAAAATTAGAAAACAAAATTCCTCATCAAAATGCTAACAAAAATCAAGACACACATAAAAATAATTATATCATGACCAATTAGATTTAACCAAGAATGCAAGTTTGGTTAAACATACCTAAATTGATTAATGAAATGCATAATGGTAATGATAAGTAATGTAAAATATCATATATTTATACATTATATAAATATACATACTTGATAAAGATTATCTCAATAGACACTGAAAAGGATTGGACAAAATACAGCACCCCTTCTTTATAAAAGTGCTCAATAATCTAGGAAAAGAAGGAGAGTTCCTCAACCTAATATAGGACATCTATGATAAACCAACAGCTAGTAGCACACTAAAGGTGAAAGAGTATCTACTTTCCACATAAGATCAGGAGAAAGAAAATTATGCTTGCTCTCACCATTTCTACATAATAGTGTACTAAGTGTTATAGACAGAGCAATTAGATAAGAGAAAGAAATAAAAGATGAGAGTCAGGAAATGTACATGTAAAACTATTTCTACTCACAGACAATATGATCTTGTACATATAAAGGCTAAGTGAGCCACTAAAAATTAATTAAAGTAATAAGTTCTGCAAGTGGAAGGGTACAAGATTAATACACAAAAATCAGTTTTATTTCTTTACCCATTATATTTTATTTTTATTAGGGAACTTGAAGGTTTACAAAAAAACATGAAGAAATAAAAAGTTACCATATATCATCACCATTACTATTCACTTCTTCCATTAGCGTAGTACCATTGTTTCAACTGATGAAAGAATATTAGTTTAATTGTACTATTAACTCTAGTCCATAGGCTACATTAGGTTCACTGCTTATGTTGTAAATGCTGGGTTTTAATTTTAACTCTAGCGAAATATATATAACCTAAAATTTCCTCCTGTAACAACATTCAAATATATCATTCAGCGGTGTCAATTAAATTCACAATGATGTGCTACCATCACAAAAATCATTTACAAAAAACCCTCCCTCACAGTAAATAGATCTTTTGTAACTAATAAGTAATTTCCCTGGCCTCTGGTACATAATATTGTAGTTTCTGACTCTATGAAATTGTTTATACAATTATTTCATATAAGTAACATCATACAATATTTGTCCTTTTGTGTCTGCCTTATTTTACTCAACATGATGTCTTTATGGTTATCTATGCTATGGCATGTATCAGAACCTTATTTCTTAAGGCTGGGTAATATTTCTTAAGGCTGGGTAATATTCCATAGTATGCATACACTACATTTTGTTTATTCATTCATCCCTTTATGGAAACTTGGGTTGGTTCCATTTGTGAGAATTTTAAGTTCTTTTATGAATCCTCAAAATAAAAAGATTATGTTTCTGAACTAACCTATTGCTGTGCTTGGGAGAAATTTTTGATTGTATTATATCAGTGAGGCATGACTCAGGTCAACTCTGGCCTCTTGTTGGGTCAGATATTAAAGGAGACACAGGGAAAGGGAGCCATCATATTGATCCTGCCATGTGAGAGAGAAGACCACAGGAAAACAGAGAATCCCTGAACACTGAGAGAGAATTCAAAGTCTGCAACCAGCAGAATACAGAGACAAAGGAAGAGGCCCAAGAAACTGGACCCATGAAGTGGCTCAATGCTGAAGAGATGAGCCAGATGCCTGCTAACTCACAGCTGAAATCAAGAATAAAGTTGAGCACCTGTGACTGAGAGAAGAGCCCAGGAAGAGAAGACCTGTGCCAGATTGCCCACAGCTGAGCGCCTGGAGCTGGTAGCTTCTAGAGGGGAAGACAGAGACCTGAGCAAAGACCAGTAGTCATCTTGCTTTGCCATGTGGCAGGAACTAAGAAAGCATGTCTGTGATGACTTGACATTTCAAGGCCTCAGAACTGAAGCTTTTAGCCCAAATAAATTTTAGAAGCAAACACATTTCTGGAACTTTGCAGTGACAGCCCTGTCCCAAACCAAGACACTGGCTTTTGGCAAATTTGAGTAATGCTGCTATGAACCTCAGTGTGTAAATATCTGTTTGAGTCCTCACTTACAATTATTTTTGGTATATAACTAGATGTGGGACTGCTAGGTCATACAGTAGTTTTAAACTTATATTTCTGTTTTTCACAGAAACCAAAGACTTTACCCTTCCAACAACAATTAATGAAGTTTCCTATTTCTCCACATCTTCTCCAACACTTTTTATTTTCCATTTTAAAAATAGCAACCAATCTAGTAGGTGTGAACTGGTGTTTGACTGTGGTTTTGATTAGCATTTCCCTAGTTGCTAATGATGTTGAGCATATCATCACGTGCATTTTGGCCATTTGTATACTTTCTTTGGAGAAATGTCTATTCAAGGTTTTACCCATTTATAAATTGGTTTGTTTGTCTTTGTTTAAATTATAGGATAACTATATATTCTATATATTAAAAGATTAAAGGGCAAGTCATTTCCAAATATTTTCTCCCATTATGTACAATCTGTTTTACATTCATAACAAAAGTCATTAATGCAAAAAGCTTTTAATTTTGATGAAGCCCCATTATGGCAGTTTGGTATTATTTATGAATTACAAAAAGAGATATAGATTATGTTTGTAAACTGGTCTGTTCCTCTGGGCATATTACCTTTAGACTGTATTAGATTCAGCTGAGATGACTTTGATGAAATTATGTTAAGATTAGGGCTTGATTCAACCACTTCATTAGGGTGATTTAGTTTGAATCTCCATGCCCTGATGGGCTATATAAGTGGAGGCTCAATCAAGAACTTGGAAACAGATATGTGAAAAAAGAGTGCCATAAACATGGCAGATTCCCAGGAAGAGAAATGAGCCATCTGCCTGACAGTTTACAGCTGACCTTGTGAAGAGGCCAGGGCAGCTGAGCCAGAAAAGAAATGAGCTCCAGGAAGAAAACCGAACCCTATGCCAGGCTACCGCTGGACCCATGGGGCCTTAAGAGGAAAGAGGAAAGCTGAACCCTTGCAGACATTGCCCACCATCATGCTTCAACACGTGACAACAGACTTTGGGTGAGGAAGTACATCTTATGGTACTTTAAGTGGGGCTCTTAAAGGCCTTGTAACTGTAAGCTTTTACCCCAAATAAATACCCTTAATAAAAGTCAACAGGCTTCTGGTACCCTGCATCAGCACCCTTTTGACTGACTAATACACCCTTTTAAATTATTTTATTCATTTGGTATAATATACAAGAAACCATTCCCTAATGCAAGGTCCTAAAGAAGCTACAAAATGTTTTCTTCTATGATGTTTGTAGTAATTCACTCCTATATTTAGATCTTTGATCCATTTTGAGTTTTATTTTATGATGTGAGGTAGGGGGTCCATCTTGTTTTTATGCACATCCAGTTTTTGCAATACCATTTTAATAAAGGGATTATTCTCTCCAAATTGAGTGGACTTGGCACCTTGTCAAAATCTATTGGCCATATATTTCAGCATATATTTCTAAATTTTTGGTTAGATGCCTGTATTGTACTGCAACCATGCTGTTTTCATTACTTTAACCTTGTAACATGTTTCAAAATTGGAAACTGTGAGTGCTCCAACTTTGTCCTTCTTTTTCAAGTTGCTTATGTCTACCCAGGGCCTCTTATTCTTCCATATAAATTTTATTATTGGCTTTTCCATTTCTTCAAAGAAGGATGGTGGAATTTTGATTGGCAATGTATTGAATCTGTAAATCACTTTGATATAATTGATATGTTATAAATATTTATTCTTCCAATCCATGAACATGGAATGTCCTTCCATTTGTGTCATATAACTTATTCTTCAGTTGAGATGATCATATGTTTTTGTTTTTGTTTTGTTTTTCCTTTGCTCTATTAATATGATGCTATTGTAATGATTTTTTTAATTTTATTTTTGCAAGTTTAATATAACTGTATTAATAAAAAATATGGTGGCATAGATACTCCAGAGTGTTATTACCCTACAAATTCTTTGAACAAACAACAGAAACTAGTAGAGCCATCTTCCTCAATAGTCTCGAGAAGCATTAGAGGGTTTGCTTAACTGTGCAGAGCCAAACTAAGAAAACAAACTATCGAACAGTAGGAGAAAGGTCTCATGGTACACTTGTTGGCTCCTCTTCAAACCCCTCCCCAAAATGGTCTTGACCAGTTCTGCACTCCCATTTTGGGTACCTGGCTATCTTTCAGAGGAGCCAATCTACTAATTTGCATCTTGAAATCTGGAATCAAGAAACTTATCTTGGGTTATCACTCTGAGAATTTGCTATGACACTAAAAGCAGAAGCAACAAAAGAAAAGTAGTTATATTGGACTACATCAAAATTAAAAACTTATGTGGAGAACCAGCAAGATGGCAGTGGAGTAAGGTGTTCCTAGTCAGCTTTTGCTGCAGGGCAGTTAGCAAACACCCAGAGCTCTCTGGAGCAAGCTGAAGTACCGGTTTGGGGGCTCCAGGAGACCAGAAGAACATCCTTGAAGTGAAAGGAGGAGACTGCCCATCTGCAGAGAAGACTCATAAGTCGAGCACTCCACACCACCAAGGCTGGTGCCCAACCTCCAATGGAGGCACAAACTGCCTCGGGAGCTGTTCCATGGCTGTAACTGAAAGCTCCACTTCCCCAAAACTGGGGAGGAAGAGACAGTTGGGCACCAATTTCAGCTACCGATGAGTAAATTCAGTGGGCTAGAGTATAATCCTGAGAACAGCTAAAGTTTGAACCTGTACAAGTCAGAAAGAGGCTGGAAGCTGCCATCTTAACTCTGCACCTGGCACAAGGGGAAGCAGGGTGGCCTGAGAATCCCAGTGTTGGTGGGGACCAGCTTCTTTCCATCCAGATCACATTGCAGCTGTAGCCTAGGCCCCAGGATCACCTCCATCAGGGAGGAAGCTGTGGGGACCTGTGCCAGCCTCTCCAGGAAATTACCAGCCAAGCCGTGGAGGCAGGTGACTATCCTACTCTGGCAGCGTAAGCCACCCCAGGGGCTAGTCTGTGGTTGGAGTTGGAGGTTCCATTTCTCAGAAATGGGGGAGGAGGAGACCTTTGCCTGCCGATTTTGGCTGCTGATTGGTAGACTAGGCTGGCTAAGGCATAACCCTGGTAACAATTAGGGTGTGAACCAGCCCAAGTCAGAAAGAGGCCAGTAGCTGCCATTCTGACTCTGCACCCATCCTGAGGGGAAGCCAGGCAGACAGTTTCTTTCATGAAACTGGTTCAGCAGGAACCAGTTTCTTTCATGCAGATCAGCCTGCAACCTTAGACTAGGCTTCAGTCTAGTTCCACCTCTGGTGGGGAGAGGCCTGAGGAGCCCTGCACTAGCCTATAAAGGTAACTGCAGGTAACTTTGGCTGGCCAGACTGAAAATCAGAAGTCTACCAGGGCAACTGTGGTCATCTTGGACCCACACTGCATAGATTGCTGCCCACACCTGCAGCTCCATCCCTACCCCAGGCAGTGTAGAAAGGGATGTGAAGCTTCATCAGTCTATCTGGGCAACTACAGTCTATGCCTGCACTTGGATTATTCCACATAGTTGTGACTCTGTCCCTACCCCTGGCAAAAGAGAAAGTTGGAAGAAACTTCATTGGTCCCTGGTGCAACGAGGGCAGCTTGAGCATCCATAGCTTACAGCACCAGCTACATGCTTGGCTCCTACTGCAGAACCAGCAATGGAGAAAGGATAGGTAGCCCAAAACTAAAGAGAAAAACTGCGCCCGGAATAAATACTACTATAGTAAGCCAGATGTGAAGACACCAACAAAAAATTACAATCCACAAGATTGTTTCAAGAAAACATATCTTCCAAGAAACAGAAAGATATGGCCCAGTTAAAGGAACAAGATTAGCCTCCAGATGACATAAAGGAGTTGAGACAACTAATTATAGATGTTCAAACAAATCTCCTTAATATATTCAGTGAAATGGCTAAAGAGATTAAGGATATTAAGAAGACACTGGATGAGCACAAAGAAGAATTTGAAAGCATACATAGAAAAATAGCAGATCTTATGGAATGAAAGGTGCAATAAATGAAATTTTAAAACATTGGAATCATATAATAGCAGATTTGAGGAGGCAGAAGAAAGGATTGGTGTGCTTAAAGAAATGGCCTCTGAAAGTGAACATACAAAAGAAGAGATGAAGAAAAGAATGGAAGAAATTGAAAGGTCTCAGGGAACTAAAAGAAAGCAAAAGGCATGCAAACATTTGTATAGTGGGTGTCCCAGAGGAGAAGAGAAGAGGAAAGGAGCGGAAGGAATATTTGAAGAAATAATGGTAGAATATTTCCCAACCCTATTGAAGGACATAATATCCATGTCCAAGAAGCACAATGTACTTGTACTCCCATCCAAAAAAATCCAAATAGACTAACTCCAAGACACATACTCATCAGAATGTCCAAGGGCAAAGACAAAGAGAGAATTTTGAGAACAGCAAGCGAAAAGCCATGCATAACATATAAAGGATATCCAATAAGATTAAGTGCTGATTTCTCACCAGAAACCATGGCAGCAAGAAGACAGTGGTCTGATATATTTAAGATACTACAAGAGAAAAATTTCCAGCCAAGAATCTTATATCCAGCAAGACTCTCTTTCAAAAATCAGGGTGAAATTAGAATATTCACAGATACACAGAAATTGAGAGAATTTCTAAGCAAGAGACCAGATTTTCAGGAAATGCTAAAAGGTGTGCTAGAGCCTGAAAAGAAAAGACAGGAGAGAAGGGCCTGGAAGAGTATCTAGGCATGAAGATTATATCAATAAAAGTAACTAAAAGTATCAAAAGAGTGGAGAAAATAAAAAACTGAAATAGTCAGGAATAAACTTAACCAATGATGTAAAGCACTGGTATTCAGAAAACTGCAAATCAATGCTAAAACTAATCAAAATTGCCCTAAATAACTGGAAGAACATTCCATGTTCATGGATTGGAAGACTAAATATCATCAAGATGTCAATTCTACTCAAATTGATATACAGATTTAATGCAATCTCGATAAAAATTCCACCAGCATTAAAGAAAAAATTGAAAACATGATCATTAAATGTATTTGGAAGGGTAAGGAGTCCTGAATAGTCAGAAACATCATAAAAAGGAAAAGTCAACCCTCTTCTTCAGACTTTTAATCATAATACTTACCTGTAGTGGTAAAAACAGCATGGTACTGTTGTTTTAGCCTGAAGACAGGCACAATAGACCAATGGAACCAAATTTATGGTTCAGAAACAGACCCTCACAGGTATGGTGAAGTGATTTTTGACTAGCCTGTCAAAGTCACACAGCTTGGGCAGAACAATCCATTCAACAAAAGGTGCTGAAAATATTGGACATCCATAGTTGAAAGACGGAAAGAGGACCCCTGTCTCGCACCTCATCCAAAAATTAACTCAAAATGCATAAAAAAAAACTAAAAATAAAAGCAAGAATCATAAAACTTCTAGAAGAAATTGTAGGAAAATATCTTCAAGACCTGGTGGTAGATGGTGGATTTTTGAAGAAGATAAGAGAAGGACTGAGTGGACTACTGATGTTTAATGTATGTGGAAGTTTTAATTAACTTTACTGTAAAGGTATGGAAATATATAGAGTTGATGGTAACACACAGTAACAGCTAGTTTGTAAATGGAGATGTGACAGAAAATGGTAGTCTAGTTATGTAAATGCCAACTGACAGAATGCTAGAGAATAATCTGGGAAGTGGATTGCACAGTAAACCAAGAGCTGGATGAGAATTGTGGTTGATAGTACAGATGTAAGTGTGTTGATAGAGGGGTGTTGTTTGGGAATTCTGCATATGTGCATGATTATTTTATAAGTTTACAACTTCTGTCATAAAAAAATATATTTTAAAAGTATTAATAGAGTGGGTTGGGGGAAACACATCAAATGTAAGATAAGGACTATGATTAGTAGTAAGATTTTGACAATATTCTTTCATCATTTGTAAAAAATGTCTCATGACAGTGCAAGGTGTTGGTGGAGGGTTGATATGTGGGACCCCTATATGATGTTATGCATGTTTGCTTTGTAAGTTCACAACTTTTACTATACACTCAATTGTTTATGTATGTTTATATGTAAATGATATAAAGATAATAATAGGATTGATTAGGGGAAAATACTTTGTTTAGAAGTAATATTTTGACAATGTTCCTTAATTATTAGTTAAAAAGGTTTAAAAATAATGCAAGTTATTGGTGGTAGTGTGAGATATTATATGTTTGTTTGATATTATATATGTTTTGTAAGTTCACAACTATTATATACTTATTGTTTATGTGTGTTTATGTATGAGTGATATATTTCAATAAATTTAAAAAATTTTTAAATTAAAAAAAATGAAAGAAAGAAAACATGCAAAAAAAAAATCCAAAAAACCTACTTGTGTCAAGAAAGTAAGGATACAATCCAGAGAATGGAAGAAAATATTTATCAATTATAATCTAATTAAGTACTGTAGCCAAAGTATATAAAGAACTTTTATTTCAACAATAAAGAGACAAATAATTTATTTTACAAATGAGGAAGTAATTTGAATAAGCATTGGTTCAAAGAATATATACAACTATCCAGAAAACACATTGAAAGATGTTCAACATCATTATTCATTAGCAAATGCAAGTAAAGACGCCAGTGAGGTACCACTTCATCCCCACTAAACCAGTTCATATAAAAAAGACAGAAAATAACAAGTTTATTGAGGATGTGGAGAAATTGGAGCACTTGTACACTGCGATTGTGAATGTACAATGGTGAAGACACTTTGGAAAAGAGTCTGACAGTTCCTTAAAATGATAGTTATAATATTACCATATGTTCCAGCAATTCTACTTCTAGTTATGTACTCAAGAGATATAAAAGTTTATTTTTATGCAAAATGTTCTGCACAACTATTGATAGCAATATTATTTGAAATAGCCCCAAAGTACAAACAACTCAAAGATGAATTAATTTATGATAGATAAACAAAATATCGCATCTCTATAAAATATAATATTATTCAGCAGTGAAAAGGAAGTACTATTATATTCCATTTATGTGAATAGGTAAATCCACGGAGAAGAAAATAGATAAGTGGTTGCAAGGGGTTGGAGAGATTGGTCTATTGCAGAGTGACTGCTGATGGGAAAGGAGTTTTGTTTTGAGATAATGAAGCCATTATAAAATTAGATAATGGTGATGGTTGTATAACTCTGAATATAATAAAAATTATTGACTTCTGTACTTTAAAAGAATTGGGCGGGAGGAGTTATTACTAAATGGGTTCAGAAATTCTGTTTGAGTAGATGACAGAGTTGGAGTAATTAATATTCTTGATGGTAGCACATTATTTTGAATATAATTAAAGACATGGAAATATATATTTGGAAGTGATTAAAATGGGAAATTTTGAGATATATATATGTGATTACAAGTTTTAACAAAAGTATGAATTTTATTTTATCTGAATTATATTTAATTAAGTCTTTATTTGAAAAAAATAGTTTGGACCCTGATTGATATGTATATGTTATGGACGGTGGGAAATAGTTACCTAGTAAATGAGTCGTGATGTCATAAGGTCTGTGTGCCTTCCTTGTCAGGGATATATTCTCATAGTTTTCTCATCACACCATGACCTTTTCTCTTGCTGATAAAACAGTATACACAACAAAGAGTAAAAAATGGTTTTATTAGTCAGATTATTGTAAATTATATTGCAGCAGAAATCAACTAGCAAGTGTCAATAACTTAAAGACTGACAAATTAATCCAACCTCTTGGCTTTGAAAATAATATTTTTATTAGAACATAGCCACACCCATTTCTTTCCTTTTGCATATTGTTTATGGCCTCTATCACACAACAGGTAAACTTAGTTGTTGTAAAAAGACTACATGCATAGCTTAAAATATTTACTCTCTTACTCTTTAACAGAAAAAGTTTGCTGGCCTCTGTTCTGTAGCAACACAAGTTTATATTAATAACTCACGAAAACAAAGCCCCTGTGTTTTTGAATGACTCTCTGGGGTAGCAGTGCTCCATGTGATGGTTCAGCGGTTGCACCTCCAAATCAATATGGACTTTCACATTTGTCAAGACAAGAGAAGGGCAAGAAAGGATGATTGCACTCCACTGTTAAATGTTTCTGGCCTGGGTGACACATGTCAGATCCACACATATTTCATTGGCCAAAGCAAATTATGTGCCAATGCCCAACTTCAAATTTGCAGGAAGAAGGTAGGAGCTTTAATGGCTATTTTTTTATTAACTGATATTCTGTTCATTCTTTTATCTGAAACAATTCATCTGAATTTCAGAATGATTCAATCTTACATAAGCTCCTATGGTGTTCATTAGCTTCATGACTGCCAGGCTCTTAAAATAATTTTTCTGAGGTTGTAATTTCTATGCTCTCTATTCTAAAACTGATAAAAATTCTAATATTATGGTTGATCCTACATATGTTCTGCATAAACAATAACCATCTAGAATGCAGGTATACTTTCAAATATTAAGAAATATATATACATATAATGCATATAATCATACATTAAAGAATGACTAGTATTTAAAGGAAGAGATATTTACTTTGCAAAATAATTCCATATTGGTCTCCTTTTTAAATATTGGATTCTTTACTGCATTTGAAATCATTGCATTACCATTAGTTTATAAGTGATATATAGGAGCTCAGTTATTGTAAAGAGCAAATTACATTTTTTTCCTAAGTAAATGAGAGATACTGCTTTCATCTTGGTGTTTTAGAAATATGAATAAATATTTTTGAAATGCTATGGAAGAGAAAATGTACAATGGGAAAAATTGGAGGTTTGTCACTGTTATTCTGAAACTTAGTGTCTGTAAATGCAAAATCAGCTCTTAGAATGAAATAATTTATGAGCCCTGGATTTATTTATTTTAGAGAAAAAGTTAGCAGAGGAATATCATGAATGTACAAAATTATTTAAGAACCTCTCCTCTTGTATTTCCTATTGTAAATAACTTTCTCTTACCAATCTAAAATTTATCTTTAAAAAAACCCTAAAACAATATTACTCTTTTGAGCCCATGAGCTCTATTATAACATTTAGGAATTCTGAAAAATATGTTTTATTTTATGCTTGTGTTTTCTCTGGGCTTGTTAAAGTATAGAGTATTCCTACTTTCTCTATATTTAAAGTGGAAGCCAGGAAAACATAGACAAACCAAAATTAATACACTGGAAAATATTCAAATTCTTAAAAAATTTGTCTGTAAAAATATCCCTGGAGGTACCCCATGCCATTTGCCAGAAAGGTTTGCTATAACAGCTAAGTATCTTTTAAGCAAGCATTTAAAATGGTCAATAATTACAACACTGCTGTGATAAGGTATAGGGTAGAACAAAGTTCATCCACACCTACTCAATGAAGAGAATAGGTAAGAAGCAGAAGCTTCAAAAATCACAAGCATGGCTTCTAAGATAATAGGTCATTTTGTTCTTTGTTATTATTGACTCTTCTTTGTTTCTTTGTTAGCTAGTCTTTTCCTGCCCATGACAATTTCTATCCCTCTGGATTCTGTTTCTTTTCAGTTCTCACTGGTGACATAGATCCACTTATATAGTTTTGTGTATTATTTTCTTGAGCTAACATAAAATTCCAGTCATATGATTCTTTATACATAAAAAGTTATTGTAGGAACAACACTTTTCCCTGGCCTGGAGGATCTCCCATTCACTCTTTACTCATTTAATTGACTTTTTGATCACTTGATGCATTGTGGACACTGCCTTAAGACCAAAAAGCTTCCTGAACCTCAATTCAGTGACTCCTGTTAAGGGAATGGCCTCAACCCTAATTGCTTTCGTTGCAGATAAATAGAGGACTAACCATTAGTTTTAGAGTTAGGAGACCTTCACTTGTAGTGACAGTGAGTGGGGGGTGATGTTCTTACTGTGGCTGAGAGTATATACCTCTGCAATCTGAAGCTGTGATTTTGACTGTTTTCTTTCTTTCTTTCTCTTCTTCCTCTTTCCTTCTTCCCTCCCTTCCTCCCACCCTTCCTTCCTTCCTCTCTCCCTCTTTCTTTCTTTCTCCCTCTCTCTATCTCTCAATCTCTCTATCCATGTATCTATCTCACTTCTCTCTTTCCCTCTCTCCATCTCTTTCTCTTTCTCTCAAATACACATACATGTGAATGCAATTATTTGGTCCCATAATACTAGTGTATTGTAGTGTAAAGTTTAAGATCTTACATTCTGGAGTCTGGTTTTGGGTTCTCATTCCAGGTGAACCACTCATTGGCTGTCAGACATGAGCATATTACATACAGTTACGTAGATCAATTATCTTATCTGTAAAATGGGAAAAAATAACAGAACCCATATCATAGAATTGCTATGTGGATTAAAAGAGATAATATGATAAAGGTAATTAGCAGAGTGGTTAAGTCATCATGAACACTAGAAATCAATTATACAATTGATGCTTTACGATGCTTTACAAAATATCTTAATCTCAAATAAAATATAAAATATTAGTAATTATAAATGTATCATGGATTCTAAACAATTGTTACTAAGGATGTTTCCAGAAGCAACATGCTTATAATTAAAGATTGTGTATATATCTGGAACTCAGATCTCACAATCTTCTAGCTACCTTGAATATTAAAGTAACATTTTTCAAAGCCCCCATCTTGGTTTCTAGTCAACAAAGATGGTGTCAAGATGTATCCAGGGTGTTGTGTCCCCATAAAATTTTGAAAAACTTGCAAAAGGTAGCATTGCCATCTTCCTCAAAACTACAGAAAACAATTAAAGGTTTGCAGTAGATGGTGAATGATTAAACAAGAAAACACAGATTTAAAATGGTAGTAGTAGCTTTTGGCCCATTAGCTAACCCTCCCCCAACTCCTTCCTCAGTGCAATGTGGAGCTAACTTGCACTCTTTTTGTGGATCCCTGACCCAGCTTCAGAGGAAGCACAGAAACCCCTATGCAAATACTTCGGTGCCAAAATATCAGTGGCAATCTATTGATGGTAATCTGTATTACTGTACCTGGACACTACTCTCAGGTTCACCCTAGAACTTATTCTGAAGGAAGAAGCATCTTTCAGATATGTAAGAAATCTAAGAAAAAAGTCAAAGTGACCTAAGGCAAAGGATTGCTTTCTTTAAGTTATTCAGTAGAGCAACCAGGAAGAGGAAAAAACTATATTTCATAGGGCATAGAGCAGACATTCAAATTCTTATAAATGGAAGAGTTCCAAAAGATGCAAGCTCAGATTCAGGATGAGAAAGATGGAGAGGACCCTGAACTTCATATTTCATATTTTCCTTAGCATGATCTTCTGGATAGGAGGGCTAAATTGTGAAGGAGAGCACCATATAACACATAATTTGCAAAGACTGAGAAAGGGATTTTTGTGCTTGATCAGTTTTGTAAGCACCTGTCACCCACAGAAATCTCTTGTCGTATAAATAACTAGCTGGACACAAATATAAAGAACAGATAGATCAGGAACTAAAATCACAGAGTTAACATTAAAAATATTAAAATATACAGTGTGCCACAAATGATTACAAGTCAACCAAAGAAAAAGGAGATGATGATCCATCCAAAGAAACAAGGTAAAAATTCAGATACATTCAATGAAGAAGACCAGACTTTGGGCATATCAAACAAAGATATTTTTTAAAAAGATTCTTAATATTCTCAACAATATAAAGGAAAACATAGAGAAAGAGTAAAGAATATCAGGAAGATAATGAATGAGCAATAAAAGAATCTCAATAAAATGATAGAATTTTTTTAGGAGGAACCTGGGAATGGATTCAAGACCTTGTACATGGGAAGCAGATGTTCAACCACTGAGTTACTTCTTCTCCCCAATGAGAGTTTTCTTTCTTTCATTTGTTTGTTTGATTTTTTAGACGGTACCAGAGATCAAACCCGGGACATCGCACTTGAGAAGCAGGTGCTCAACTACTTGAGCTACATCCACCCCCCTGAAATGATAGAAATTTTAAAAAAGAACCAAATAGAAATACTGGAACTGAAGACCACAATAACTGAAATGAAATATTTCCTAGAAAATTTCAGCAGCATATTGGACCTAGCAGGAGAAAGACTAGTGAGTATGAAATGAAGAAAAATGCAATGTTTCTAACTGGGGAGAAGAAAGAAAAAAAATAATGAAAAAAAGTAGAAAGCATAAGACAACTGTGGAGCACCATCAAGCATACAAATATTTACATTATGGGAATCCCAGAAAGAGAAGAAAGAGAGAATGGGACAGAAGGTATATTCAAACACATAATGGCAGAAGAAGGTCTTAAATTTAATGAACGACATGAAAAGATATACTCAAGAATCCCAATGAAACTTAAAAAGGATGAATTTGAGGAACCATATCGAGATATACTGTAGTAAAACTGTTGAATGCCAAGGACAAGGAGAGAGTTCTGAAAGGTGAAAGTGAAAAAGCAATGTGTTATGTATAAGAGAGTCCCAATAAGATTAAGTGATAATTTTATTTCAGACTTCATGGAGGCAAGAAGGTAGTGATATCAAATATTTAAAGTGTTGAAAGAAAATATTCACCAATCAATACTTTTGTATATTTCAAAAATGAGATAGCAATTAAGACATTCCCAGATAAACGAAAACTGAAGGTGTTCATCAACTTTAAACATGCCCTATAAAAAAAAATTCTAAAGAGTATTACTTAGACTGAAAGGAAAGGACACTAGGCAATGGATTAAAATGACATAAGGAAATAAAGACTACTGCTAATGCCAGTAATACTGTATTGTATTTTAGAACCTTTAACAGGTTCTAAAATGTTTATGCATAAAAATTAATGATAAATCTATGGTTTGTGGCATAAAATATGAAAAAGGTATATTTTTTATAATGGACAACAAAAAGATGGGAATATGGAAAGGTATATAAACAGTGTATGTGTATGCTTTTGAATATAAGTTGGTATAAAATCAGACATAATTATTTGTTAGGAAGTTAAATTTAAGCCACATAGTAACCAAAAATATCTGAAAAATACTTGTGAAAAGATATAAGAAGGGATACAATTGGTACAATGTGAAAAATCAAATAAATATGAAAATAAGTTGTTAATAGAAAAATTGAGGGAAAAAAGTAAAAGATTGATAAAGTCCAAATTCTAAAATGGTAGAAGAAAGGGCTGTATTATCAGTAATTACTTTAAATGAAGGCACCAGTGAAAATACATTGACATAATTAATAAAAAATTATCACCAGACTATATGCTGTTTACAAGAGTCTTACTTTAAATTACAAGTCAGATAAAGGTTAAAAGTGAAAGGATTGAAAAAATATACTTTGCAAATAGTAACCACAAGAGAGCTGGAATAGCTATACTAATATCAGATAAGATGACTTAAAGTCAAAAACTCTTATAAGGGACAAGGAAGATCGCTGTATACTAATAAATGGGTCAATTCACATAAAAAGACATAAAAATTATATTTATATACATATATATCCCTAGTGGCAGGGCCTATATAAAGAAAATACTGACAGATTTGAAGGAAAAAATAAATGTTTCTACATTAATGATAGGAAACTTCAATACACCACTATGCAACATCTAATACAATACATCTAGATAGATGATCAAAAAGGAGATAGAAGACTTAACCAATATTATAACCAAATAGAACTGATATATATATACAATTGGTACATATGTGTATATATATATATATAAATCACTTCACTCAACAGCATCAGAACACAAAATCCTCTTTAGTACACATGGATCATTTTGCAGGATAGACGATGTGTCACAAAATAAATTTCAATGAATTTAAAACTCTGGAACCATAAAATGTATCTTCTCTGACCAGAATGGAATGAAGCTAGAAATCAATAACCAAAAGAGAACTGGGCAATTGAAAACTATGTAAACATTAAATAATGTTCTCTTAATCAACCATGGGGCAAAGAAGAAATCACAAGGGAAATTAGGAAATATTGTGATGCAAATGAAAACAAAAGCACAACATATCAAAATTTATGGGCTGCAGCAAAGGCAGTGCTGAAAGGAACATTTATAATTCTAAATGTTATATTAAAAAAGAATGAAGACCTCAAATCAGACAGCTCATCACACAACTGGATGGTACAGATAAAAAAGAGTAATCTATACCCTAAATGAGCAGAAGGAATGAATGCAAAATATTAGTTTAGAGAAAATTGAAATAGAGAATTTAAAAAATTAAAGAGGAGCAATGAAACCAAAAATTAGTTTTAAAAAAGGTCAATAAAATTGACAATCCTTTAGCTAGACTGACAGAAGAAAAGGTAGAAGATGAAAATAATTAAAATCAAGAATGAAAGAGAATTAATGTCAAACTCACAGAAATAAAAAAGGTTTATAAGAAGATGCTATAAACAAATGTACACCAACAAATTGGATAATGTAATTGAAATTGACAAACTCCCAGAAATATACAAACTATCTAAACTGATTCAAAAAGAAATTGAAGAACACAGTAGAAAAATAACGAGTAGAGTTTGAGTCAGTAATCAAAAACCTCTCCAAAATAAAATGGACAGCATTAGATGGCTTCACCTAAGAAATTTACCAAAAATACTGAGAAGAATTAGCACCTCTCCTGCCCAAACAATTCCAAAAAATTGAATAGGCAGGAAAAATCCTTAATTATTTTTTATGAGACCATTATTATCCTATTACCAAAACCAGATAAAAATACCCTATGAAAAGAAAATTGAAGTCCTACCTTCCTCACAAATATTGATGCAAAGTCCTTAACAAAAAAAATTTACAAACTGAATCCAAAAGCATATCAAAAGAGTTATTATACCATGATGAAGTGTGATTTATCCCAAGGATGCAAGAGTGGTTCAACATAAGAAAATCAGAATGTAATAGAACATATTAATAAAATGAAGGGGGAAAAACACACTAGCATTATCATTACAATTAATGCAGGAGAGGCATTTGACAAAAGCACCTAGACATCTAGACTAGAAGGAAACTTCCTCCAAATGACAAGGAGCATATATGAAAAACCCACAGTAATAACCCTCCCAATAGTAAAAGACTGAAAACTTACCCTCTAAGATCAGGAAAAAGATAAGGATGCTCATTGTCACTACTGTGATTCGTTAGATGAGAAAAGAAATAAATTGGTATCAAATTGCAAAGGAAAAAGAAAAACTTTCCGTATCAGTAGATTTCTTGATCTCATATACAGAAAATCTGGAAAGCTCCACAACACAGCTACTAAAGTCAATGAAAGAACTTAGCAAAGTGGTGAGGTACAAGATCAACAGACAAACGTCAGTAGTATTTCTACACACTAGCAATGAACAATCAGAGGAAGAAATCAAAAATATTCCATTTACATTAGCAGCTAAAAGAATGAATAATCTAGGATTAAATTTAACCAAGGATAAAGAGACATGCACAGAAATCAACAAAACATTGCTTAAAGAAGTCAAATAAGACCTAAATAAATGGACATTCCATATTTATGAAATGAAAGAATAATATTGTTAAGAGTTTCAATTCTTTCAATTCTACCCAAAGTGATGTACAGATTCAATGCAATCCCAGTAAAAAATCCAATAAGATTATTTACAAAAATGGAAAAAATGGAAAATCTAATCATTGAATTTTTGTTTGTTTATTTTATGTTATATAATGGGAGCCAGGGATTGAACCTGGGATCTTGTATGTATGAAGCTAGCACTCAACCACTGATCCACATTGGCTTCCCTGAGTTGGTTTTTTCATTTGTTTGTCTTTTATTTCTTTTCATTTCTTTCAGGAGGCACTGGGAACCAAACCCAGGACCTCCCACATGGGAGGCAGGCTGTCAACCACTTGAGCCACATCTGCTCCCAATCATCAACTTTTTTTCCCCCATAAATCATCTCATTTTAATTCCCGAATATGCTATATAGATATTTGGAAAATCTATTTTATTTTATTTTTTGTCATTTCCTACTTTATTTTTAAAAAATTTTTATTTATTTTTAATTGTCTTCTTTTTAAAAGATACATAGATCACAAAAAATTTTACATTAAAAATATTAGAGGTTCCCATATACCCCATGATAGGGGGAAGGTAAAGCATTTACATGCTGAGTTTGACTTAGAGAGTGGCTACATTTGAGCAGCATGGAAGCTCTCAGGAGGTAACTCTTAGGCACCCTGCAGCTCTAGGCCTAGTTGAAATTTCAGGCACACAGGCTCATAAGCATAGTCATCAGTATCAAGGGCTCATCATTGGACCATCCTTCTTCACTGGTCTTTGCCCTTGCACTTGGGGGATTATTGCTGTTTCATTGAGGAATGTGACAGGGCTCCCCTAGCTAGGAACTCAGCACCCCCTCAGTTGTTGTTTGGGTATTATAACTATGACAATACCCAATGAATATCCAAACATTTTAATATACCCTATATACATGCTCTGGAGAACTACCTCCCAACCATGTGTCCCTGATCAATAACACCCCACACCAGTGTTCCTTCCCTGCCCTAGTTGAACTGAACCCCTCTGTGGTCCAAAACTTCTTCAAAAATGAAGCCTAATATATTGTCCAATTCAAATAGTAGGAAAATGAAATAGTAATGATAGTTTAAAGATTAGAAATTGAATACACACTAATTTAGAAAAACTAAAATAAAGTAAAAAATAAATTGAGGTATTAAAAACCAATTACCAACATTTTATGTAGGGGTAAGGGACCTCAAATATCCAAAGCCATCTTGAAAAAGTAGGATGAAGTTGAAGGATTCACACTTCCAGATTTTAAAATATTATAAAGCTACTGTAATCAAAAAAGCATGATATTGGCATAGGAGAAGACATATAGACTAATGGCATTCAATTGAGAATTCCGAAATAAGCCCTCATATCTATGTCCAACTGATTTTTGACAACAGTGACAAATATAATCTATTGGGAAAGAATAGTCTCTTCCCTAAATGATGTTGGGAAACTGGATATCCATATGCAGAAGAATGAAGGTGGACCCCTACCTCAAACCAAATATGAAAATTAACTAAAAATATATTAATTGCCTAAATATAAGAACCAAAAGTATAAAACCCCTAGAAAAAAACAGGGCAAAGCATCTTCTGTACTTTTCATTAGGCAATGAATTTTTCAACTTTAAAAAACATAAGAAACAAATGAAAAATTTTGTGCATCAAAGAACTTCATTATGAAAGTAAAAAGATAACTTACAAGATGGAAATTATTTAGAATCCACATATCCAATATGGTTTAACTATCCGGATTATGTGAAGCAGTCCTACAAGTCAACAACACAAAGACAAAAAGCCCATTAAAATATGGACAGAAGACTTGAATAGACATTTCTCCAAAGCAGGGGTTCTTAACCTTTTTTGTTCTACGGACTTCTTAGCCAGTCAGGTGAAAACCATGAACCCTTTACTAAGACCACACTATACTGTGTATTAATTAATAAATATATCACACCCATACCAAAGTAGTCCCACAAGAATAGTGTTTTCTGAATTTCAATTCAAGCTCACGGACCCCTTGTTAAGACCCCCTGCTACAAAGCAGTGGCCAAAAAGTACTTGAAAAGATGTTAACATCATTAGACATTAGGAAATGCAAATCAAAACTTCAGATAACATTTTTTACCTACTAGAATGACTATTATTAATAAAAAAAGAGAAAATAATGTTGGAGATTTGGGGCAAGAGAAGCCCTCTTTCATTGTTGGTGGGAATGTAAAATGGTACAGCCACTGTAGAAAATATAACTATAGAATTATCATTTGACCTGTCGTTCCCACTTCTAGATATATATTCCAAAGAACTGAAAGCAGGGACTCAAACAGATATTTCAACAACAATGTTCATAGTGGAATTATTCACAATTGCCAAAATATGGATGCAACAAAGTGTCCATTAGCACATGAACGGATGAACAAACCGTGGTATTTATATAACATGGAATATTATTCAGCCATGAAAATGAATGTAGTTGTGATATTATGTGTGACAATTTGAATGAACCTTGAAGGCATCATGATGATTGAAATAAGTTAGACACCAAATGACAATTTCTATATGATCTCAATGACACAAAATAGAGTTAGTAAATTCAAAGAGTTAGAAATTAGAATACAAGTCTCAGGGCTCAACATGGGGTTAGAAAATGGGAAGTTCATGCTTACATGTCATAGAGTTTTTATCTGGGGTGATGGAAAAGTTCTGGTAATGGATGGTTTTGATGGTAGCACAACTTTATGAATATAATTAACATCATCGTATTATATATTTGGATGTTGTTACAAGAGGAAATTTTAGCTTGTCTATATGTAGCAGAGTAAAAACTCAAAAAAAAACAACAACATGTAATTGTATAATACAGTGAACCTTAATGTAAACTGTGGGTTACAGTTAATAGTACAATTATAATAATATTTTTCATCAATTGTAACTGAAATACCAAACAAATACAAGAAAACTGTGTGTCTGTAAGAGGGATATACCAGAGCTCTGTATTTTCTCCATGATTTTTCTTTAAGGCTACAACTTCTCCAATAATGATAAAAATAAAAAGTAAAAGCTCTTATCCCCAAAAAACCTCCAAATATGAAGGCTCCAAGAATTTTATATTTTCCAAAGGTTCTTTCTTAATAAATTCTGAGACTTCATAAGAAAAGGTGATGGTTACTTCTCATTCGCACCAAACTGTGTTTCTCTCAAAAATTTACTTTGACTTCCTATGAATCATTTCTGTTCATCCTTTCATAAATTTCTGCAAGCTGCTACTGCTCTCTCATACCACTACCAGACCTCCAAGTGTGGGCACTGAGCATTCTCTTAACTTTTCAAAGCAGGTCTAAGACAAGGCTTTATTGAAGTCAACTAAAATCTTGGGTTTAAGGGATAAAATTTATAGCTGAAAAATTAATTGCTCTTAGGGTGTGCAGGTCATGCCTCTTCAATGTGCCCCTTTTACTGGCTAACTCTGTCTTTAGAAACCATGTTTTTGTCATGGTGTAAGAGTCAGCCAATCTGTTGACCAAAAAGAGCTCACATCAACCATGTCCTGGTCCTATAAAGAAGAAAAGCCTTTGCTTTACTCTGCTTTAAAGCCAGAGTGCTTTGCTGATCCTGGGTGATTGACAAGGAAAACACTAGTCTGAAACACTGGCATGCAGTAGAATTGTAACTTTAATACTTCCTACAAAAAGAATAGGTTTATACTTGCCATTTGCTGATTTTCTCCAGACAATTTTAAAGGCAAAGTTGTATCCATATCTCCAGAGATGGAAGCTACTAGTTACTTTTAAATCAAATTCTTTTATATATATATATATGTTTAAATATCACATTAAAATTATCCTCACTGAACTCCACAATTTTAAATCTAAATATCCTATATCATTATTTTTAACTTCTAGTTAGTAGACCTCCAATTGTAAAACATGGCCACAATTTAAATATAATTTTCTTTTGAGATTCTTCCCCTCCCCAAAATTAACCTCTCAAGTGGTGTTTCTCTGACCAAAACCTCTTATCTTTCCATCTCCTACATCCTCTCACTTCTACTGAATCTCCATTTTTTAAATCACCACCTTAATCTTTCCAAATTCTCTTAGCCAATCATATCATTTCTTCATTTCAGACTACTGTTTTAATGCTTTGAATCTAATACCTTTCTTCACCTCTCGACTGAAAATATTCTCTTGAATATCTGTAAGTATTTATCAACAGGCTTCTTTCAGTTCTAATACACTGAGCTGCATTATTTGATTTAGTTATTCTGATTGAATATGATCATTTTCTTCATTAACAAGGAGACTTTGATCATATCATTTAACCGATCTGTGCTCATTTATTCATCTATTGGAACACTGAAGAAACAAGTGAATTTTTTTAGGATTAAATAAAATAAATGTGCCTGGATAGGATTTTTAAAAATAATGCTTCCATAATTTGTTAAGCTGCCTTTTGTCTTTTATTTTTTGAGGTTGAAATAAAGTTTGATATATATATGTATATTTAAAACTGATACTTAATATTCATACCACACCAGCCATAGAAAAACCATGCTATTTCCTACTGCTAAACTGTAAGTTTCAATTACCCCTATTTCCCATCTCCTTGTCCTCTACTCTATTTGCACAAGGATCCAAGGCTGGCTTGCTTGTAGCTACCTATTGCCAGTATCAACCTCAGTAGGTCAAAAGATAAAGTAACATGGTACCCAGATCATAAAAGGCCAGAGTCATCCACCAAAAGACTGTAAAATAGAAACTAACCATGCTTTACAAGCCAAGATAAAGGCAATTCTAGTCACCTTAGTCTCCTATAATATACTTCCTTAACCCAAACTTAAATCTCCCCTCTTTATTCCAAATTGCTTTTCTGTACTGTCTGAGACTACCTTTCTCTTTCTCAATTTCTCTCTCTCAATTTCCCCTCTCTCTCCCCTCCCTCAAACCCTGTCTCTCCACCCCCACCCCATCTCTCTCACACACATTCTTTGCCACAGGATAAAGATGTAGGTATGTAATGATAAATACTACTGAGGACTAAAGGACCAAGTTCTCTGTAGTAATGTATATCATAAGCATGATTTATTTTATGTGAAGGGGAGACTTTCACATTCAAATGAGACACTTCTTCTATTCCTCACCACAATCTTCTGCACAAAGCTTTATGGAGAAGTACACTGAACAGAATTTTAGTGTCTTAGAAGTTTACATTCTCATTCTTTTTAAAGCAGTAAGCTCTGATTTAACTCCTATCATTTTAATTGTGCTTTTGAATTGGGAAGATGAGCACAGAATGATTTTATTTGCTCTTTTCCCCACAAGGGCTATAATGTACAATCTAGAGTTTCTCTTGCATTGATTTAAGCACCAAGACATGCTAGCAGGTGAGAAAACTGACATAACTCTAAGCTTGAACTCTTTCTGTCTGTGGTAGAGTAACTGAAATGGTTCTGTTTGAAAGATGCTGGTACTCATTCTTTTTATGTGCTAAATGGGTTGTTTCTCATAGATCTTTCTAACAATGGTGCTCTAAGCTCCACAGTCTGCTGTGTATTACTGTCACATTACAAGTCATAATTGGCCTTATAGCAAATTGTAATTCCATCAGACTATTTCTCTTTGGTTCATAATGGCTAATTGTTAACTTTTTGCTATGTTATTTTTCCAATTCATGAAGAGGGAAAATGATAGTTTCTGCCCACTTGATATATATATTTGTTGATCAAATAAAGAAGGTTCCAGTTTAAGGAAAAAACAAAACAAAACAGCCACCCCCCCACCCCCCACCCACCCAAACAGATGCTGCCACACCATGTGGTTTTAGATTTTATTTTTACTAACCAAAGTTGGCCCACAGTCTCAACTTTGCTTTAGTGTTTCTCTGGACTAGATGACTTCTGCTGTAGCAATTTTCCTGTATGTGTCTGCCAGTCAACAGATACCTAAGAGGAAGATGCCACATATCATGCCTTTGAGCTCTTCTGGGCTCCAGGAACTTACCTCCAACAGTCAATTTTCTAATAAGCCTCTTACAGGTGTGAATTTCGGAAAGGAAAAATGAATGTGTTTCTATTTTATTTCACCCTCCTAGTTAGTGTCCTGTGTCTCACTGTGAAAGCCACACTGAAGTAAAAGGACTCCGAAAACTCATAATTGACCACCTCTCTTTTCTAAAGAATCATTTATAATTACTTACCATTACCATTTGAGTAAAATCTGAATTAACAGAGTTACTGTTGATTTATTTTTATTTTAATATAAGAATTTTAGTATGCTTCCAAAATACAAAACTATAAAAATTCATTATTCAGAGGAGTATCACCTCTCTCTGATTGTTTTCCTGTCATTTTCCTCCCACAGTTCTATATGTCATCAATTTCATTATTTTCTGGTTTATATTCCCTGTGTTTCTTTTTTTAAAGGAAAGGGGATGAATGCATTTCCTTAATTCTCCTTCTTTCTTACATAATCAGTAGCATACTATATGTAAACATTTAACTTTGTTCTTTTCACTTAATATTTCCTGTAACTAAATCCTTATGCAATGTCTAATATTTTTCTATTCTTAAATATTTCATGGACAGACATCCAAATACAAGAGAACCCTCTTCAGTTGTCTAATGAAATTCAGTTTCCTTAATGAGTTATGTTGGTGGTGATAGGGAGAGGGTTTGTTTGATTTAACTTCTATATATTATTATTTTTCCTTTTCCTGTTTCCCTTTCCTTTACCTCCACATCTTCTTATATTTATCTCATTCTCCTCTCCTTAATTAGAGGCCCAAAGCTATGGTTCTCAAAGTTTGAAACTTTTTTTTTTACTTCAAAAAATAATTACATTCAAATAACCTGACATATCATGCTTTAGCAATTACAGAACCATGATTTTGACACATGGCAATTTATGAGTTAAGCAAATGTGAAATGCTAAAAGATGTGACCAGCTGTTCTTCTGTTTTAAGTTTAGAGTGCTGCAAAATTCAGGTAATGACATTTTTTCAGTTGACGTAAACAGCCCATGGTACAGCATACTAAATCATTAAAGAGTTCTAGAAGTACAAATCCAAAGAAGGTAATACCTTACTAAGTTACAAAACCTTGGCAAATTAATACAGTACTCTTTAATACAATAAAATCATATTTTTGTTGGTGTTATATGTTACTTTATATTGATAATTTGCACTCCAAAAGTATTACCTAAGTATATCAACTTTAAACACTGTGGTTTTTAGTAGTAATTTAAAGCATGGCAAGTTTGTAAACACAAATTAACATGCTTTTAAAAAGTTACAATTTTCTATTTTTAAAGAGAGTCCCTTCATATAAGCTGTTGAAGTTTAATGCAGTAGGGCAATTGTGTGTGCATATAAATTAAGGTGGCTCTGCTTGTTTCTGGGGTTGGTCCAAAGTCAGGTAGAGTCCCAATGTGTGAAAAGCTTTAACATTCCACCCTAACTCCTTATTCAATATGCTAATACCAATTGCAAAGTACTTTTTCAAAAATTGTAAAATTTAAAAATATATACTGGAACCCTTAAAATGAGATGGTCATTTCAAATAACACAAATTTCAGACGGTCTCTTAATTAGAGGCCCTGCATCTCCTTGTCTTCATGAAAAGTCACGTATACTTTCTTCAGCTTATTACAAAAAAGTCTACCTAAAATATAGTTGTATTTTAAAAAGTAATAATACATAAATATATTGCCAGCTTGGAAAGACCTGGGGGATCCAATATTGTACACCAATTTTCATTATCATTCCTCTACAAATACTGCTGCATTCATTGGTGTCCTTATGCTTCCTCTTGCCGAAGCTGCCAATTTTTCAATCTCAGCATTTAATTTATGTATGACACATTCCATTGCCTGCCGGCCTTTAGTAGCATTTGAAGAAATTGTACTTGCCATCAGTCCTTCCAGGTAACTACTGAGGCTGACTCCTTTCACAGTGATTATGGCTACTTGAGTCAAAACAGTTTTTTCTGGGTCTTGAGAATATGGTTTGTATATAAGTCTCTCATCTACTGAAACCATATTTGTAAATGAAATATTAGTCGATTTAAGTTCCATTGTTCTCTCTCCCGGATCCACTACTGAATGTTTTTGCATATTTGTTTTGTTTTTTGCCACACTGATAAGAGATTTCACAATGGAAGGCAGTCCCCACTCTGCTGAGAGGTCTATGACCGCAAATTTCCAGAGGGATCTACGTGTCCGTCTAATGCATCAACTCTAACCACACTTGGGTTCATAGGGCTTGGGTATTTCTACATTGCAAACTGGAGGAAAGGTGATCTGTTTTTAAAATCTGCAGAGAACTTAGCAAGATTGACTCTTGATGTTATATGGAAGGCAGAATTTGAAAATTACAAACTTGCACATTTAGCCAAGGAGATTTCCAAACTAAATGTGGAAAATGCAGGCTGGTTCCTCCTTGCCACTGTAGTAAGAGGGTTGAGACTGTACCCTAGAGAATGGGTAAAGTGTAGCCATCAACCCAATGTTCTTGGAGGGTAGGTCTGAAGCAAGGTCACCAGGCGGATGCTTGATGAGGGTTGAACCAAGAAAATGGCCATTGGACAAGCCTGTGGAAAGGGTGGAGCCCCCTGAATTGCCAAGGAGGAGAAGAAACCATCATCTTAAGAATGACTCTCAGACTTTAAAATCTAATGGAGTATGCCTTGCAGGTTTTCAGAACAACTGGGGACCAGTGATGCAAGTTTCCCACCCTAATTCTCCTTAAGGTAATGCAAATATTTATCCTATGTCTGTTGCTTTGTATATTGGAAACAGATAAATTGTTTGGTAAGTTTCACAGGTCTAAGGCCAGACAGGACTTTGCCCCCAAAACAAACTGTATTTCCGTAAACTAATTGTGATATAATTTTGTACTTGTATTGCTAACTGAAAGTGCTTATGGTTTTTTGAATATTTGAATGTCTTTCTTGAATTCAGGGGGTGGAGTGTGTCAATTTGAGATTATTTATGAATCCCAAAAAGAGAGATTATATTTGTGAAATGGATGTGATACATTTTCATTGTATTAGATTCAACTGAGATGTCTTTGATTAAATTATGTTAAGATCAGTAGGTTGTAACTCTGTTTAAGTCTCCACCCCTTTGGTGGGCTATATAAATTGACACTCAAGAAGATACACAGAAGGAGGCACAGGCAGAAAGAGAGCATCATAGATAAGGTAGAAGAGAGAACTTTGATCCTGCAGCCTCAGGAAAAGAGATGAACAATGTGACTGATAGTTTGCAGCTGAAGAGAACAGAGCAGCTGAGCGAAGGAAGCCTGTAAAGAAACATACCCTATGCCAGGCTATAGCTGCGATCAGAAGAAGCAGGTCCCACCGAGCCTTAAGAGAAAGAAGGAAGGAGAGATCAGACCCACCATCTTACTTCAACACATGCCAGCTGAGAAAGTACCTCTTATGGTGCCTTGAGTTGAACTCTTTACTTGTAACTGTAAGTTTTCACCCCAAATAAATACCCTTTATAAATACCAACAGACTTCAGAAACTTTTCATCAGCACCTCTTTAGCTGACTAGTGCAGCCTGTGACAGGTTTCTCTGTTATGACATTATTTTTTGTTATCAATATCAATTCAAGTTTTATTTAATATTGACTTCCTGGAAGTAGTCATTGAAATACTTCAGTTTAGAAAATGCTTTTATAAATGTCCTATAGCCATAACCACATAGACTAGTTACTTCTCCTTTAAATAAGCTTATTAAATTACAGCCAACAACCAATGAAATTTCCTTTTATCCATTTAAACCTTGTCTTATGTCCCTTATTCTGTTCTGTGAACACTTGTCATTTTACTTATTTTCTTCTTTAGCTTAATTTCATTAAGCAGAAACTTAGAGTTTTTATCATTTTAAAGATTTAGTAAGGAAAATGCTGATTTGTTTTATTAGTATCCTATAAAACTATATATTCCACCCAAACCAAATAAAATTTGAAAGTTATGGTTTGTACAAGAATTTTTTTTCCTTCCCCCACAGAAGGCTAAAACCACTTTTCTTTTTAATATTCTAAAATAGTGACTCACCTTAAAACAAACTCTCAGATTCTGGAATATATTAGAATAATATATCGTTTAATCATAATTTAGAAAAACTTTCCATAGTTTTCAAGGACTTTATTTACTTACTGAAAATTGGCAATTGGATTATTGATTACTCTCATTCCAAGACTATTAAAAGGCTTAAATTGGGGAATTGCAGGACAAACTATGCAACCAAGTTTTATTCTGTAACATTTCCTCTGTCATTATTGTTCTTAATTTCCCCACCTAGTAGACAGTGCTTTAATTTAAGCTAAACTTACATTTCATTATCTTATCACACCTAGCCCTTCCCCCACAGCTGTATCAAAGTGAAGGACCTGGAGGCAGGTCAAGGAGCTTAGGATAAACTTTTTCTTCCAATAGTTTCTATATTCAGATTTCTATATGACCTTTCCATCCTATTTAGCTCCTCTAGTTTAGGATCCAGGGGTATTAATTTACATGTATAAGTACTTATTTAATTTTTAACAATTTGAATTGAGTTTTTCATTTTTTTGAGGTACTAGGGATTGAACCCAGGACCTTGTACATGGAAAGCAGGTGCTCAAACACTGAGCAACATTCACTCCTCAGTGAAAGTTGGTTTCATCATTTGTTTGTTTTGTTTGTTTTTTTTTGAAGATACTGGAGAATGAACCTGGGATCTCGTACATGGTGCTCAACCACTTGAGCTACATCTGCTGTGTAGAGCTCTTTTAGAATTTTCATTTACTAATTTGATATTACCATCCAGAGGTATGAAAATATACTCTGAAAAAG
The DNA here is from genome assembly GCF_030445035.2 of Dasypus novemcinctus. Classification (NCBI taxonomy): domain Eukaryota; kingdom Metazoa; phylum Chordata; class Mammalia; order Cingulata; family Dasypodidae; genus Dasypus; species Dasypus novemcinctus. The sequence continues at coordinate 149,447,223 of NC_080673.1, read as the reverse complement.
AGACAGACACAAATAGAGAGTTAGACACACAAACAAAAACACAGAGTACAGTAGAGCATTGTAGGAAGATGACATTGAACTAACAGGAAGAGCTGGATTCTCTCACAAAAACAATGGCAAAAAAGCCAAAAGCTGTCCAAGGGACCTTCTTTGGGGGTCAGCAGACCAGGACAGTGCTATACAACTCCCAGAAGGGTGAGTAGCAGAGGGACAGTAACAACAAGTGTCAATTACCAAGCCCCTGTGGTGGCCAGGAAAGGTTCTCTTCCCCTACCCTGAAGATATTAAGCTGAGGTAAAACCTCTCGCACACTGAAGCTACTGACAGTGGAACAGAAATCTCCCTGTCAGTTATTTCAAGGGAAAAGGGAGGGGAGTTGACTCTGTTCTGAATATTAACACAGAAACACAGGAACACTGAGACTGAAACACCTCCATGGAAAGGTTCACTGATGAAAGCCATCTGCTGGCAGATCTGGAAATTGCATGGACAAAATCTGTTCTCAGTTCTCTCTGTATCTTAACCTCTAGGAGAAAATCTATATACCACTAGGGAGTCCTGGTCTGATTTTGATAACTTAACACAGGCAATTTTAAAGACATAGAATAAGTTGAACCAAATATTAAAGAGAAGCTGAGAAAAAAAAATTGGAAAGAGAGAGAAATTGGTCATCACAGTAGATTCGCCAATTCAAATGTCTAGACATCAGCAAAAAATTACAAGTTATACTAGGAAAAAAGAAGAGATGATGCAGTCAAAGGAACTAACTGAATATCCTGAAGAAGTATAGAATTTAAGATAATTAATCTGTGATAATCACACAACTCTCCTAAATCACTTCACAGAATTAAAGAAATAATGGATATTTAGAAGACACTCAGTGAGCATAAAGATAATTTGAAAGCCTGCAAAGAAAATTAACAGAACTTATGGGAATGAAAGACACAATGGGTGAGATTAAAACTACATTAGAGGCATATGAGAGCTGATTTGAGTGGTTTGAAGACAGAATTAGTGATTTCAAAGACAGATCATCTGAACTGGAAAAGACTGGAAAGAAGTAGGAGAAGAGAATGTAAAAAAATTTAACAGAGTCTCAAAGAAATTGTATGACAATGCAAAATGCACAAATATTCATGTTACTGGTGTCCCAGAAGGAGAAGAGAATGGAAAAGTGGTAGAAATAAGTAGTGAAAAAATAATGACCCAAAACTCCCCAGCCCTGATGAAGGACAGAAATATCAATATCCAACAAGGACAATGCTCCCCAAGCAGAATAATCTGAATGGACCTACCTCAAGACACATATGATACAGAATGACAAATATCAGAGATAAAGAGAGGATTCTGAAAGCAGCAAGAGGAAAGCAAAGCATCACATAAAAGGAAAATTCAATAAGATTAAGTTCCAACTTCTCATCAGAAGTCATGGAGGAGAGAAAAAGTGGTATGAAGTATTTAAGGTACTGAAAGAGAAAAACTGCCAGCCAAGAATTCTGTATCTGGCAAACTGTCCTTCAAAAATGACAGTGAGTTCAAAGTCTTCACAGACAAACAAAGACTGATAGAATATGTTACCAAAGACCAGAATTACAAGAGATACTAAAGGGAGTGCTGCAAACTAAAAGTAAAAGACAATGGCAAGAAATTTGGAAAAGAGTAGAGAAATGAAGATTATTAGGAAAGGTAAACTGAAGGATAAGAAAACCAATAATAGACTGATATGACAACAGAGAACTGAAAGACAAAATGGATGAAGTAAGTAATGCCTTTACAGTAATAACATTGAATATTAATGGATTAAATTCCCCAAACAAAAGACATAGACTAATAGAATGGATAAAAAAATAAGCTGTCTATATATTGTCTACAAAAGACCCATCTCAGAAATCAGGACACAACCAGATTAAAAGTGAAATGTTGGAAAAGATAGTCTATGCAAATAGTAACCAAAAAAGAGCGCAAGTAGCAATATTAATATTGGACAAAATAGATTTCAAATGCAAAACTGCAATAAGGGATGAAGAAGGTCATTATTTATTAATAAAGGTGGCAATTCAAGAAGAAAAAATAACTGTACTAAATATTTCAAGGATTCTTAATCTTGTTTGGGCCATGGAACCCTTTGCTAGTCAGGTGAAAACCACAGACCCCTTAGTAAGTCCACACTATGCTGTACATTATTTAATAAATATATCACACCTACACCAACACGTCCCCAACAAGAATATTTTTTTTTGAATTTTCAGTTCATGCTCATGGAACTCCTGAAATCTTTCCACAAACTCCTGGGGCTTCTGTGGACCCTTATTTAAGAATCTCTGACCAAACTTTATTTCCCCAAGATACAAAAGGCACACACTAGAAAAACTGAAGGAAGAAATAAATGTCCCTACAATAATTGTTGGAGACTTCAATACACCACTCTCCATATTGTGAAGAACATCTGGACAGAGGATAAATAAACAGACAACTTGAATAATATGATAAATGAACTAGACCTAACAGACATCAATACAGCAATGCACCCCAAAACAGCAGGATATACATTTTTTTCAAGTGGTTATGGATCCTTTTCCAAGATAGACCATACATTAGATCACAGACAAGTCTCAATAAATTTAAGAAGATCAAAATTATACAAAACACTTTCTCTAATCATAACAGAATGAAGCTGGAAATCAATAATGGATGGAAAAAAAGGAACATTCATAAATGTATGGAGATTAAACAACACACTCACATAATCTGTGGGTCAAAGAAGAAATTGCAAGAGAATTCAGCAAATATCTTGAGATGAAAGAAAATGAGAACACATCATATCAAAACATATGAATCACTGTAAAGGAAGTGCTGAGAAAGAAATATATATCCTCAATGCTTACATTAAAAAAGAAAAAAGAGCTAAAATTGAAGATCTAACTGCACACTTGAAAGAACTAGGAAAAGAACAGCAAACTAATCCCAAACAAAGCTGAAGGAAAGAAATAATAAAGATCAGAGCAGAAATAAATGAAATTTAGAATAACAACAACAAAATAATAGAATCAACAAGAGCAAAATTTGGTTCTTTGAGATGATCAACAAAAATCAACCAACCCTTAGCTAGACTGACAAAGAAAAAAAGAGAGAAGAATGAAATAATTAAAATAAAAAATGAGAGGGGGACATTACCACTGACTCCACAGAAATAAGAGCGATCATAAAAGGATACCATGAACAACAGTATACCAACAAACTAGACAATGCAGAGGAGATGGACAAATTCCTAGAAACACCCAAAGCATGTATACTGACCCTAGAAGAAACAGAAGACCTCGACAAACCAACCACAAGTGAAGAGATTGAAACAATCATCAAAAATCTCCCAAAGATAAAAAGCCCAGGTCCAGATGACCTCACAGGTAAATTGTAATTTACCTGTGAAGACAAGCTAATCCAAATCTTGCTCGAGCTCTTCCATAATATGGAACAGGAAATAACACTACCAAACTCATTCTATGAAGCCAAATTGCCCTAATACCAAAACCAGATTAAGATACCATGAAACATGAAAATTATGGTCCAATATCTCTAATGAATATGGATGTAAAAATCCTCTCTAAATACCTGCACACTGAATCCAAAAGCACATTAAAAGAATTACACACCACCATCAAGTGGGTTTTATCACAGGTATGCAAGGGTGGTTGAACACAAGAAAATCAATTACTGTAATAAACCACATTGATAAGTTGGTTATCAATTGATGCGATCTCAATTGATGCAGAAAATCATGCGATTTCAATTGATGCAGAAAAGGCATTTGACAAAATACAGGATTCTTTTTTGATAAAAACACTCAAAAAGATAGGTATAGAAGGAAGTTTTCTCACTATGGTAAAGTGCACATATGAAAAATATACAGCTAGCATTTTATTCTGTGGTGAAAGACTGAAAGTTTTCTCACTGAAACAAGACAAGGATGCTCAGTCACCACTGTTATTCAATATTGTGCTAGAGGTGCTAGTAGAACAATAGGCTAGATAAAGAAATAAAAATGCACCCAAATAGGAAAGGAAGAAGTAAAACTTTCATTATTCACTGATGATATGATCCTATATCTAGAATGTCCTGAAAAACACACAAAAAAAGCTTCTAGAACTAACAGATGGGTTCAACAAAGTGGCAGGATACATGATTAATACATAAAAATCAAAGCATATCTATATACTAATGATGTGCAATCTGAGGAAGAAATAAGAAAAAAATCCATTTATAATAGCAACTAAAACAAAACATTTAGGAAATGAACGTAACCAAGGACATAAAGGACCTATATCCAGAAAACCACAAAACATTACTAAAAGAAACTGACAAAGACTTAAATAAATGGAACGTCATTCTGTGTATATGGATTGGAAGAATAAATATCATTAAGATGTCAATTCTACAGAAACTGATTTACAGAGTCAATGCAATCCCAATAAAAATCCCAACAGCTTTTTCTGCAGAAATGGAAAAAATAATGATTAAATTTATTTGGAAGGGTAAGGACCCCTAAATAGCCAAAAAGATGTTAAAAATGAACAAATTTGGAGGACTCTCAGGTCCAGTCTTTAAAGCATATTGCTTAGCTACAATAGTAAAAGCAGCATGGTACTGGCATAAAGACAGACACATTGACCAGTGGAGCCAAATTGAGAACTCAGAAATAGACCCTCACATCTACAGTCAAGCGATTTTTAACAAGGCTGTCAAGTCCTTCCACCTGGACCAGAACAGTCTACTCAACAAATGGTGCTGGGAGAACTGGATATCCATATCCAAAAGAAAGTAAGAAGACCCATTTCTTCTCATACCATATATGAAAATTACCTCAAAATAGATCAATGATCTATGCAATGAATGTCTCATGATGATGGAGGAGGTTGTTGTTATGGGGGGAGGAGTGGAGGGAGGGGGGTGGGAGTATATAGGAACCTCATATTTTTTGAATGTAACATTAAAATAAATAAAGACAAAAATAAAGAAATAAATAAAAGGAAAGCGTATTCACTGTTGGTGGGAATATAGAATGGTACAGCCACTGTGGAGGACTGTTTGGCAATTTCAAAGGAAGTTGAATATAGACTTGCCATGGGACCCAGCAACACCATTACTAGGTATGTTCCCTGAAGAACTGAGAGCAGAGACATGAACAGACAGACATCTGCACATCAGTGTTCACAGTGACATTATTCACAATTACCTGAAGTTGGAAACAACCCAACTGATGAATGGATAAACAAATTGTGGTATAAACATATGATGGAATATAATGCAGCAGTAGGAAGAAATGAAGTCATGAAGGATGTGACGTCATGGATGAAACTGAAGGGCATTATGTTGAGTAAAGCACGTCAGACACAAAAGGACAAATATAGTATGATTGTGCTATTATGAACTAAATAAATTGTGTAAACTCATGGAGTTAATAACTAGAATATCAATCACCAGAAAATTGGAGGGTAAAGAATGGAAAGATGAGGGTTAGTCTATGCAGTACTGGAAGAAAGGTTGTTTGTAAATCTTTGGAAATGAATAGAAATGGTTAAACCATATCATGGAGTTTGTAACTAGCAGTGCTATTGTTACATGGATATGACAGTAGTTGTCAGAGAAAGACTAAGGTCATATATATTACAAGAAGGAAAGCTAAAACTAACATGGGAATGTATAGGATATTAAAACTTCATGTAAATGTGAATTTGGGTGATATTGTGTATATGATTGTATTTATAAAATATAAAATATACTAGAGAGATGGAAAAAGAATAGTAGCTATGTATGGCAGGGGAAGTATAGAGTGATTGAGAGGTGATGAGTTTTGTTCGTATTTTGTTTATTATTATAATTGGAATAATGAAAGTGCTCTAAGAATGAAGTGATGAAGGCACAAATATGTGATTACAATTAATACTAGTGATTCTACACTTTGGATGAATTTATGTATCAATAAAGTTGATTTTTTTTAAAAGAAAAAAGCTAGTATAAGAGTTTATACATCTAAATAAAAGTGAAATGGAAAAAATAAGCAAATAAAATGAAGAAACACTTGCAATGAATATTACAAAGGATTTGGAGTTTGAAAGGTATGTATTTTGTCTCTCTAACTAGAAAAATGATGCTTGTGAAAGTATATAAGGCATACACTAATATTCACTACTACCAGGAATGTAAACTTGGATCAATCATCAAGAAATAAAACAATATGTGTTAAAAGATCTTTAAACAAAATAAAACATAAAAAAGCAACTCACTAATGTTACTTATGATTTTCTTTATCTTACAAAATAAGTTTAACTGTAAAATAACATTATATTCAACAGATCTTTTTGAAAACTATTTATAATTATTCTAATGTGCACTGTGATAAGGCATTTTTGCGCAAAAAATGTTTTTAGTCATTGGCTTATAATCAAATTGTTCCCATGCCTTAAAATATAATCTATAACCTTTTCCTTTACTTCAGAGCTCTGCTTATTTCACATTTTGACTCTGACAGACCTCTGATGAACAACACCAACTAATCACTGAGGCAACTGAAATCTCAGGGGAAACTGATTTCTGTCATGACCAAATGCTTTTGGGGTCTTTGATGCTCAGAGTGGGAGATCCACCACTCCCCAGTCCTCAGAAATAACAGAACTCTAGTGGCTGCTGGACTGGAAGAGTCGTCATACAACCCCATGGATTATGGATTACACTGGGCTGCAATCTCAACAGTTTTGGGGTTGCACCTGGGGTGCCAAGTTGAAACCTTTCAGGGATTCCTCTGGGTTCTTGCCCAGAGCAGATGAATTGGAGTCCACACAGGGATGGTCATGAGAGAAAGAAAATTTATTAATGCCAGTAGAAGAACCAGAGACAGGGGTGTCTCAAATCTGCTATCCCTGAACTGTGGGGAGCAGAAGTTTCTAGGGATTTAAACGGGTTTATCATCACAATAACAAGTATACACAGTGTAAGTCTAGTCTTGATGAAACCATAAACAAAGGCAAAAGTTTGGTCTATGATTACCAACACAATATTGAGAATACACAAGGTGAGGCTAGTCTTGAAATAACCATAAACAAAGGTAAATTCAGTTTAGAATTACCATCATGAAAGCAAGTCTAGAACAAATCCAGTCAGTTTCAGCACCTGCAGATCTTGTATTTTTTGCTGTTTTATATTATAAAGGTATCTAGAGAATGCTTTAATTTTAACTTAGTTACAATTTTTAGTAAATTTTCACTTCAAAATAAATTAGGGATATTCATTTATCAACTAAGCAACCAAAACTATTTCATTAGTAACAATTAATGTTTTTTTTCCCCTTTTACAGCAGTCGAACTAAATCCTTTTGTGATTTCTTTTATAAAATAAATCCAATTGCAAGATATTATTAAAATTTGAAGATTAATTTTTAGGTTACTTTTCACTGTTATCCAGTTTATAATGTGGCCAGGAAATGTTGTAATGGAAAATCAATTTCTCTTTTCCTTGAGTGAATCCCCTCCAAGTTTATACTAAATTATCCAATATACAACCCAAAGGAGATATAGCTGGCACATTCTGAGTGTTTCTCATCAGTAGGCAATACCAACAGAAGTCATGAAGATAGAACATCAAAAACAGGAGCTCCTCAAAGTCAACAGGTTTCCTAACTGAAAATATAAAATTAACAGTTGAACCCAGAATCTGATTCATGAGCTCTTAGGCATAGCAGACTGACAAAGTTAAATTAAGCAGGGATTAGAGCAAAAGAAAGAATTTTACATATTTACTTAGCATAGGGAAAGACCCAATTCTATAAATCACCTTCACACAGAGCTCCCAGTATCTGCCCATGACAGAAAAATTGCTCAGATCCTCCAGCCTTGCTCCTCCAGGAAATCCCTGGGCAGCTGCTAGGCACAGAGCTGAGGTATCCAGGGAAGACTAATGGCTGACTAGACATGAATTGGGGCTGCTCTGGGGGCTGAATACCCATCAGTCACTGCTCACAAGGAATAAAGTCCTGTAAGCTTTTTCATTGGATGGAAAGAGGCTTCAAATCATGTATGGCCTGCTGGACCAGGTTTTAATGGAGTGGGCTACTAAGAAGGGGATTATCCAAGGTATTATTTTACATCTCAGAAAGGGATATTCCTTGCGCTCTGGATTTTCCTTGTACATAACACAACCCACAAGAACCCTTTTGGCTCTTGTTCTAATACAGAGCCATAAAAAGTCAGACAGAAAATTTCTAGTCATTTTCCTTCCCTTTTACATAAGAGATCTGACTGGAGGACAGGGTTACAATTAAATGTTCCATTTAACAGCCACTCCTTGCCATCTTTTAATGTAAACTGAATTATAGAAGAAGGTTAGGTTCTTTCTCTTTACACCATCAGTAGGTAGGTTGTTCCAGGTTCGGAGGAGACAACCCAGTGGTGGGGAGTGTATGGGAATGCTGGAAGAACTGGCTATTATCCTATGGGAGGATGAGAGTGCATTCATCAGTTTTAGTGGCATCCCACTCCTCGATCTCACCACATGGAAACTGCTCATTGTCTTGGTGTCCTGGTGATCAGATTCCCTTGCTCCTGGATGTTTCCAGGGTCTTACAGGTCTTAGGAGCCATCTGGATCTTGTTCTCAAACCTAAGCTACCAAGTTGAGTTTCCTCCCTAGAACAGGGGCTTCCTAGGAACTTTTTCCTTCTAGAATGGTCTATGTTTTAGGTGATTTAGGGAATGGCCATGAAAGGAACTTTATAATCGTCCAGATTATCAAGCACTGAAGGTAAGAGGTCTCCTTTATGGCCACAGCCATAAAAGTCTCCTTGAATCTGCATAGCATGGGGACCAGCCTCAGTCAACTCTAGAGCATGAGGACTCTTGGAAGACATTTATGTCCTGTGGGAGCTGAATCTAGAAACTGCTTGAAGCAGTGAGAGGAAAAGGCACAAATAAATGATGGAAGGAAATGGCAGACAGACAAAAGAGAGCACAGGCAGGCTCTGGTTAGAGGCCAAAACTCATCAGTCTTTGTCGGGTGGCAGTAGAATGTTACCAGATCTTCACTCCTGGCTGTCTCACCAAAGATGTCACCAACGGTGGGTTTCCAAGTTCTTGGCCATGTTGCAGAAAAGAATTTAAGGACATGCCATATTTTAAGCAAGCAAATAAAGAATTTATTGTAAAGTGAAAGAAAGAGGAAGTACACACCTGAGACAGGGATGCAGGCATGCTCAAGGAGAGATGCATGCAGGAACTGAGACTGTGACCTCATTTAAAGCTGGTCTTCCCCTGCCCCTTCTTCCTCCATGTAAATGAATACTTCTAAGTTACAACATTCTCTTTGGTTCTAAGTATACAGAAGAACGATTGCAAACAGCATTTTTATTGTTTCTGAGTGTCTGCCAGCCTGAGTGAGGGTGAGTGGGGGTTGGGGGATAGGAGCAAATGGGCTTCTCATTATCTATTGTCTTCAGGCATTCAGCTGGCTTTGGGAGGGAGGTTGACTCTTCTGTTGTTGGTGGGACTTTCTGCTATTAGGTGCAGGTAAAGATGTGCACTTATGAGCAGAAGTTTTACACAGAACTGGCTCTTTTGTCCTTATCACCCTAATGATTTCCTATGGCACTCTTTTTCCCTCAGGTCCCTGTTCTAGCCTGCCTTAACAGCATTCAGAGACCACAGAATAAATGAGAAGAAAATGCCCTAATAAATAATTTAAAATGTTATAGATGCCCATAAGATAATTTTACAAGTTTATTTTGATAATATTGGAATATACTATTTTTACTGTAAATAGAATTAATTTATTCTTCCTCTTCACAATGATTATCACCTCTTCCTCCAATAATATACATATGTTAATTTCTCTCCTCAAATATATAGTCATCGCTATAATGATCAAATATGTTAAAATATAATGATTGATTTTCTTACTTGTAGGATACAAATATCAAACTAGTAACTTTGACAGGATAGAACTAAACATACTTTTTTTTTTTTTTTAATTTGAAGGAGCACATTTCCTTTATTCCCCTGGATTTTAAATACCACTTACTGGAAAAATGGCAGAGTTGAAAAAGTCAGTGTTTACCTTTATGTAAGTAATGTGTCTGTGGCTTACTAGAACAAGCATTTGTACAATACAACAATAAGAACAATTATTCAATACCTTTAAAAAAAAGTTAAAAACATGTAAATTTTATTGGCTTGTGTTAACACCATAATTCATTGGTCAGAATACAGTAGCTACACTGCCATTATTTATATCAATAGCCTCATTAAGAAGCTAAAGATTTTTCTCCTTGAGTTATTGTTCTTCTCTGAATAGTCAATGAAGCCTTTGGCAATTTCCTTGCTCCACACAACCTGCCTTTGTTTCTTTGAAGGAGCACTAGACATATTACCGTAGAGAGGCCAGAGATACTTAAAATGAATCTTCTGTATTCTTTTCAATATAATCATTTCTGAATTATTTACAATAGATGATCATTTAATATGGTTGGACAAACAGGTTTTAAAATTAAAGAGACTCTGGTTCAAATGTGATGCCATACTTGCCTAAATAAGTATGTTCATTCATTAAAAAAATTATTCAATTTTCCTAATTTTTAGTTTGTATGCCAGTGTGATTAGGAATATAATGTCTCACAGATGCGTTATGGGAATTACTGAAATAATACATACAAAGACATTCCTGGAGTAATTGGTATCTTACTAGGGCTCAACAAAAGAGCTAATTGGTATTCTTCAAATTTCTTTGAAATCAGAGTGCAAATTAAGATGGCTCTAAGAGGTAATATCATTTTGAAGTTGATTAATTTTTATACCATAATGCTTCTTGGGAACTGCTCTGTATAGGCAGCACCATTCAAAAGTCTTATAACTCCTCTTTAATTAGAGCTGTTCTTTAGCAGTTTAATCAAAGAACTTTTGCTGGTTGTATAACTTCAAATATTAATCTACCAGTATATTTTCTCAGGCTCCTTATGAGTCCAGATGAAGCAACCACTCAGTACTGAGAGAGGTAAATCAGAGTTAGAGTTACCTTTCCTTGAGTCTTTCATTAAAGTTTGTCTGCTATTGCTCTAAGTGCTTATAAATATAGTAATTAATTTAATTTTCACATCAACCCTCTGAGGTAGCGTACTAGGCAATATCATTTGGCTGCTCTGCTCACCTTTACATGTTTCTGCATTCATACTGCAGTTGCTGTAAGTGCTAGGTGTTAACTGCTCACAGATGCCTCCACCTATAGGCAATCACCCTGCCCTCTGACTCAAACTGTCTTGCTAGAGATGTTAACCCCATCATCCAAATGATGACACAAAAGGCTGGGCTCCCTCCCTTAAGGTGGGACCAACTCCATTGTTCCCCCCTTAAGTTCAAAATGAAGTCGTTTCCAACTGTGTTAATTATTCTCCAAGAAGGCTCCCCAGGGAACCCATGTCTCTTGGTATTTATGCTTTGTGTAGACCCCTTCTATATCAAATCTCAGATGGCCCTATATTAAAGGTAATCAATAGAATGTGGCAAAAGTGAAACTGCATGACTCTGACATTGGGTTATAATGAATCTTGAAGCTTCTACCTTAGTCTCTTGGAATACTTCAGGGGAAGGCAAACATCATATAAAAGTATCTGACTATCCTGTGACTGCCATTCAGTGAGAAAGCACAAGCTAGCAATCTGGAAAATCCATGTAGAGGTTGAGCAGATGCTGGACAGCCCACAGGTGTTCCAGATGTCTCAGCTTAAGTGCTAGATGAGTGAGTGAAGAAGTTATTGTGGGCATTTCAGCCACATGGGAAACAACTAAGACCTCAAGCACATATCTTCAGCAGAACCCTCTAAAACACCTCCTTTTTGAGCCACCTCACTTCATATTGTGGAGTAAAAGATGCACCCCCACTGTACCCCAACTAAATTCCTGATGCACCAGAATCATGAGATCATGACATAATTGTTTGTTTATATCATTAATAATCGGAGTAGTGTGCAATAATAAATGCCAAGAATTCAGCTAAGGCCACATCCTTGTTCAGAATCTTCCAAGAATCATTGTCTTAGCTTCTTCTAAATAATCCTACATTCAACAACAGGTAGACTCTATTGATCTTCAAAGTTTAGAGATGCTGAGGCACAGACAGATTAGAAAAAATTTACTGAAGGTTACACAGATAGTACTTGGCAGAGCTAATATTTGAGCTGCACACTAGAAGTCTTGTTCTAACCACAGTGCTGTTGTGCTCCCAACCAAAATGATACTGCTGACGGCAATGGGCAGGATATTGTGTTGGTTTACCTTGCCAAACTTTCAAATCAAATAACCTTAGAATGTAATAGAAATGCTATTCCCTTTCTTATTTATTTATTTATTTATTTATTTATTTATTTATTTATTTATTTATCTATCTATTTATTTATTTTAACTCTGAGGGTCTGTGTCGACTGAGAGACAGAATCCACTGTCTTGTTTAGAATGTAAGCCTTCTGTGCGATGGCAGGAGGAGAGCACACGGGGCCAGCCTGGCTGTCAGCTAAGTACAGTGATGTTCTTTTTACATCATGACAATCTTTTTATCACTTGCTAAAATTCAGTGTTATCTCTCCCCCAAACATTTCTGCCATCTGTCTACATGTGATTTTGACCATGATTACGTGGTAATTGCAGCTGTGTTTCTGATACAAATTATTACATTGTAGAACAGCCAAAGCAAATTCATTTTCAGGCATCTATTTTTAATATCCTGCCCTTCCAATCTATCCCCATTGTGAGTCCCCAAAGTTCCCTGATTATTCTTTTGAAATTTCATAATTATCTCAGAAAGTATTGATGCTTTCTGCTTCAAAAATTTAAAAAGTAGCATAAAAATCTTTCTATATCTACCAACCAAATGAAAATAACTTTAGGGGCTAATTTTTTCAGATCACAATAGAAATATAATAAAGACTGGTAAATGTATTCATTTAATTTTGTTAAATGGAGCCCAGATAACTTGATAGATTTTACAATAACATTTTCCCAAATGTGTACTTATAAATAAATCAGTGTTTGCATTTATGAATCTTGTGTGTCTTTTAAAATGTCTCAGAAAATAATACAAAGTTTAAAATACTGTACTCTTAGGTAGAATTGTTTGAAAGTTTTGGCAGATTGTTTCAATAAGAAATTTCTGAGATAACAAATGTTTTCCAATGTCAAATTTCTCTAAGTGCATTTATTATTCATCTCCCTTCCCCCACGAAGTTAACTATAAAATAATTGTTAATTATTATCTTTTTAGAGCAATATAGAAAAAAACCCTTTCATATGTGTACCTTTCAGAGAAATGTCTTCAGTGTTAAATGTCTGGCAGTTTCTTAAGCAAAAGCTAGCACAGAGCTGAATACAAGAGGCTAGAGAGTCTTACAACTGTAAGAATGAAGGCAGAAGATCTAAATACCCTAGAAGAAAATCAAAGCCATAAATACTGGAATAAAAATCTCTAGTTATCTATCCTGAGAAGTTTTGGTAATAAACTGCAAATTTCCCTTTAGTGCAGGGGTTCTTAACAAGGGGTCTGTGAGCTTGAATTGAAATTCAATAAAACATTATTCTAGTGGGGGATGTGTTGGTGTGGGTGTGATATATTTATTAAATAATACACAGTATAGTGTGGACTTGTAAGGGGTCCATGGTTTTCACCTGGCTGGCAAGAGGTCCGTGGAACAAAAACCCCTGCTTTAGCTAGAATCAAGTCAGAGACTTGAAAAAGAGAGCAAATGTCAAAATACAAAAGTAAGTAACTAGTCAATGCAAAAAGTATTAGATGTTGCTCTTTATATTTCTTAAAAAAACACACACACACCAGAAAAAATTTTAGCTGTCACTCTCTATTCAAATTCTGCTTGGTGCTAGAAATATTACGTTGGCCAAATTTGACTGTTTCAGTGCTCATGCTGTTTCTTTGGCACTGAGAAATCTTTCCTCCATAGTGCCTGGCCAACTATCACTCATTCTCCACATTTCCTATTAGGCATCATTTCCTCTGAATCCCTCCAATCTGTGATAAGTGGCTCTACTTGGTTTTCTCATAATACCGTGTTCTTCTTTCCTAACACTTGTTCTCCTATGTAGTAATTACCTCTTTGTTAGTCTATGTAATAAGAATATAATTAAGAAGTCAAGCATTGTTCTTGACATCATGGAAACTCCATTCTAGTGAAGGACACATGTATGAAATACTACATCTTTTGTATCATTTAATTTACTATCCTTGATGTGGGCTATGGGTGGAAGGCTCTTTGTCTCTTCAGAGATAACTAAGTTGTTTGACTTGTGGGTGTGGAACGGTAAGAGGCTGCAGTCCTGCCCTTAGGGACAGTGGCAGCGGCTCCAGTCCCAGGAAATGTTTAACAATGCAAGGGCTATAAACTTCAAGTATTTAGGGGAAATGCAAAAAGTAAATATGCTAAAAGCTTATCTAGAATATCTGGAGTCCATGCTAAAAGCTTACCTAAGATGTGGAAGAGATATATGCTAATTGAAGCCTATTGAGAACTGAAACAAAGGGACCATTTGGCCTTTCCTCTCTGTATAAAAGACGTTTGAAAATCTTGTTTGGGGCTCGGGATTCAAACAGAAGTTCCCAAGTCCGGCCGGCCGTCAATAAACCATTTTTCCTTCTCAAAATCATTCCTGAGTCCTGGCCTCTCTATACTCAAATAATTGAACTTCTCTTAAATTCTACAACATCCTTAATTCAATAATTTTTTGGATTCCATTGGAACTCTATACATTCTGCCACATATTTGCCATAGGTACTTGTGTCTTCACCCTCTTCTTACCTAGGTCTGATTGCATGGAGCATTATTGCAGTTATTCCCTTGTGTTCATTGTCAACTACCTTTCCCTCTGTAATATATGATAGGCAGAACTTCCAGTATGAGTAAACACAACCCTCCACCTATTCATTCCTCTAGTGTTTCTGTGTAGCTAAGTCTGGCTGCAGAATAATATACAATGCTGCTGACTTAACTTATTCTATTTACTACGGCAACTCTCAAATACTGTTCTGGTATACTATTCCATTTCCCTAATCAGTTCAGTCATCCACCTGTTCATATCTTTTCCTTCTGTCTCTCCCATTATCCTATTTTTCCCTTTTTACTAGCTCAACTACATCAACCTACTATAGTATCCACCTGCTTAAAAACAAACACAAAACTACACTGTTCTCTAGCACCTCCCCAATAATCAACTACTCTTATAGTAACATTCTGCCAAGAATTTCTTTAAACTCACTGTCTTTATTCCCTGTTTTCCATTCTTTCTCTATTTTTAAAAGATTTATTTATTTATTTCTCTACCCTCACCCCCACCCCTGCCCCCGCCCCCACCTGGGTTGTCTGTTCTCTGTGTCTATTGCTGTGTCTTCTTCTTTGTCCACTTCTGTTGTTGTCAAAGGCACAGAAATCTGTGTTTCTTTTTGTTGGATCATCTCGTTGTGTCAGCGCTCCATGTGTGCGGCACCATTCCTGGGCAGGCTGCACTTTCTTTCACGCTGGGCAGCTCTCCTTATGGGGCGCATTCCTTGCGGGTTGGACTCCCCTACATGGGGGACACCCCTGCGTGGCAGGGCACTCCTTGAGTGCATCAGCACTGCACATGGGCCAGTTCCACATGGGTCAAGGAGGCCTGGGGTTTGAGCCATGGACCTCCCATGTGGTAGACGGACGCCCCAACCACTGGGCCAAGTCTCTCTTGATCCCACTATAACAAGTCTTTCATCTTGTCTTGTCTGAATCACCAATTACCATCACATTGCCAAATTCAGCTGGCTTTTATAAGTCCTCAAATTATTCACCCACTAAACAACATTTGGCACATTCTAATTGATTCTGGGGCATTACATCCCCTGGTTTAATTTGCCCTTACTTTCCTGTTCTTGCCTAGCCTCTCTTTTTTAGTCTGGGCCTCTAAACCTTTTCATGTCTGTTCAAGTTCTTCCTCATCTCTCTTCTTCAAATGACTCCCTGCAAACCTTATCCAGTCCCAGGATGTTTTTATTTGTTGATAGATTGTCAGACTCACATATTCAGTTGAAACCTTTTTTTGGGATTCAACCATTTACTTCTATCTTCTCTTGGGTGTCTTATAGGCCCCTTATGTATATGAGACTAAAATTTTTAATCTACTGCATGGCATAGGATGTTCTTCCTTCATATATTGTAAATGTTTCTTCATGTAAATCAAGTTTAAACGCAAGTATCGTTTCTTCAGAAAATCCTTTCCTAATCATTCATTCAATCCCAATCGTACCCCTTACCAGTTGTCCCAAGTGTATATTTTCTTATTCTGCTACATATTATTTACTTTGCTTTCCTACCATGTAGTGAGATTCATGAGGGTCTCCATTGCTTCATTCCTAGACTCTAGAACAGAACTTGTACCAGAGTAGGCATTCAAAAATGTTGGTAGTTGGATAAATGCAATAAGCAAATAAATGAACAAAATAAAACAATTATACATAGTTATCTATGCTCTTCATGAAAAATAGGGTGTTGTGACAAAAAAGAAAGTAACTGGAGAGGGGTGAATAGTGTTGTCAGGGAAATCTCTTTGAGATAATGACTAAGTCTTAAACAATGACACAGCAACTGCCTTGCCTAAAACCAGAGGAAACACCTTCCAAGAAGAGATAATAGAGAGCAGAAAGGAAGTTCAGTGTAAAAGGGTTGGTTGAATTTTAGGAACCATTAGAAGACCTTTGTGACTGGAGCATAGCAAGTGATGATAAGGTGAGTAAGATGAGAATAGAGAGATAAGCAAGAGCCAGATTACACATGATTTTGTACAATGTGATAAGGGGTTTTGTGTTATTCTTAGTGAAATACAGCATAGTTTTAATCAGAGGAGTGGAATAATATTTGTTTTTAGTAAGGATATTTTGGCTGCTCAATGGATAAAGGATGGAAGAAAAGCGTTAATAAAAATAGGGAGAGCAATAATATGGTTACTGCAAACGGTCGGTAAAGACATGTTAACTGTTCTGTTGTGACAATGACATGTAGAAAATTATATAGATTTGAGATTAATTTGAAGGTAGAATTGGTAGATCTTGTTAATTAATGGCTTGGATCTGGAATTAAATAAGAAAAAAGCAAAGTTAAATATAGATTATGGCTTTCTAATATAATGATAAATGTGAGTCAGGTAAGTGTCAGAAAACTGTCATGAAGTGATCTGAGAAATGACCACAAATTGCAAGCAGGTTTAATGCAATAGTTTGGATGCTCAATTTAATTTATTTGCTTGTTTCATCACAAGCTGCCAGCATAAACAATATGCAATAACCAGGTTAAGGACACACAGCACAGTTAAAGGTGGAGGATACTAGAGTCTCTAAAGTCCATTGACCTTAATGAGAGGTCTTCAGGTTGGTCCCACGTATGATCAGCTGAGCATCCAAAGCTACCTGCAAGAGGCACTGGTAGTGGTGTGGCAAAGATGGCAGTAAGTCTTGCAGCATGGCTTGGGCATTGGAGCCAGAAGTCAGAGTGGCCAGGTTTCAATCTGCCTCTATCTGACACTCACCAAAGTGACATCAGCACTTGGTTTTTATGTCTCAGAGATCTGGTCATTAATATTCTTACTGAGGGAGTGTCCCTCTGGCAGGCATCAAGCCAGTCTATGTCATATCCTTACCTGAATGTTTTGTTTTCAGTTGTTATAATAACACGTTTTTCTTAATTTGTTTGCTTTCTAGTTGTTGTCAACATATTTACAATGTTTGGGGTATTCAAGATCATTGATATTTCGATACACAACTTGGGGGCAGGAGCTCCTACCAACTTCTGCTATAAAGAAAAAAAGAAGACTCAACAGGATAAGATTTGAGGCCAGAAACTAGGAGTCATTTCGGTTAAGTTAAATTTGAGATGCCTCTGAAATACGCCAGTGGAGATGTCTGGACTCTGAAAATGTTCATGTAATGGAACTTCTGAAGTAGTTATCTGGCGAATGAATTTGCTGAGATATAGAGAAGTTGGATACTTTTTTCATATGCCTTCAGCAGCAAAAGGAAAAAGTCTGTCTCACGTTGAAAACAAAGCATATAATTCATTAAGGTGTGAAGATCTTGGAAGTTGCCTGGTCAAGAAAACCAGACATGGGTGGTGTCAGCATGAAGATAGTATTATAAGTCCATAGCAATTGCTGCAGCTCCCTAAGAAGAGTATAGAGCATAGACCTGAGTGATTTGAACATGTAGAGATTGACTAAAAAAGCAAAGGAGACAGAATTTGTATGAACAGTAAAATAAGAGGAAAATCAGGAGAGAAGTTCCATGAAAAATGAGTAGAGAGTGTTTCTAGGAGGAAAGAATGGTGAACTGTGTTGGATTGTTGAAGAATGCAAATAAAATGAGTAGTATGAATGATCCACATATGTTTAATAAACAAATAAATTCATGATTAAATATCTTTAAAGTACTAATCTTCCAGAAACCTATCCGAACATTTAATTTTCATTTTTAAAAATACAATCAGGCTGGGATCATGGAAAAAGTTTAAAACATTGTAAAAAAAAAAATGGAGCAAGAGTAAGAACACTTTATATCACATGACTTTGGACAAGCTTGACTTTTTTCTGAGATTCCAAGTCCTTGCCATGAAATAAGAAAAATCAAGTCTGTTCTATTTTCTTCTTAAGGTTTTTGGAAACTAAATGTGGTTATGATACATTAAAATGTTTTAGATATTGCTAAAGCACTAAGGAATGTGGTTCTTATTATACATATGTATGCATTTATACTTGTGAATAGCAAACTTCAAAGACTGCAGCTTTTACTATTTTCTTAGTTGTCTTAGTTTCTTAGTTGTGTATAGTGTATTTCACAGAGTGTAAAAGATATCAAATCTTATGCTATTTTCCAGGTGTCTTTAGAAAAGTTCACATTATCATTATTATTATTAATAATGTCAATATGCTTAAGTGGTAATTTCAGTCATCTCGCTACATCATGTTTTCTAGTGATATAAATAGCACTTTTCTAAATTTTTAGGAGCACATTTATTCCTGTTGTAACTCACATAGGGCTACAGTAAAGTTGTTATTGATAATTCTAAAATTGGAAACTTTCATGATCCTACTCCATAGTTGCAAATGGAATTTTTAAGTGGATGACAAGAAAGAAGACCAGAGAATGGTTTGAATTTCCATATATAAAATTGCTTCTATAAATATACCTGTGTCTTTTGTAGCCACATTACAAGTATTTGTAGATACTAAGATTTGAGATATGAAAAAGAAGGAATAACAATAACAGCAGCAATAGAACTAAAAATATTTTATAGTTTAGTTGGACAGACTAAGTACAGTGACCACCTGAAAACATCAACAACAGAATTTTATCAGGGATATTGTTAGTACAGAACATAATAGCAGTACATCAAAGGAATGCAGAGCTAAAAATAACAATCAATAATTAAGATTAAGATAAAAGCCAACATATCTATTATATTTTAGTTAGCTAATTTAAAAAAATTAGCTTTTTATCCAGTGCATTCAGTACAGATACCAGAACCATCTTTTCACAATAACCATGGATCTTCAGTATACAAGGATAATTATATAAAACTAAATGCTGGTCTAGAATTCTTGTAAGCCATCTTCATCTTTTCTGACCAAGCTCAAAAATGGTCATTCTGAACTAATTTTATAAAGGAGACATACAAGTATTACTTGTACTGTAACATGAAAACAGTCACTAAAATTTTCAGTTTACTTTTCACATTTGTAGGATACACATCCTGCAATGAGGAATGGAGAAAACAATATCAGGAGAAACCGGGGAAAGCAAGTTGTTTCTGTGACTTTTAACTTGATGTTGTTTGTACTGAGTGAGTCCCTCTATCTACTCATCGGCTGTAGGAATCTGGAGACTTCATTTATAAGCCCTGAAGAATTCAAAATTTATTGTAGGCTCATTCTGGGTGTTTTCTGTGGCTTTCATCCATCATCTTCAGATCAATAGGTCATGCAGAAATCAAAATTAGACAGAACATTCGTAACAGGCAAAGACAAAATATTCTAAGACAATATGAGTTTTATTCTATGCCACCAGGGAATCTTATTTAATAGATAAGGCTTTTTAGGCATCTAGGATCACAATGGAGAAAACATTCAAGTAGTAAAACCAGGACTTTAGATGATCTCAACACAAAGTCTGTAACAGGCACCCACACCAACTCCAACTCAGTGACTCAACTTTTAACCAATTCATAATTTACATCCCACAATTTAAGAAATTGCTAGGATACTGTGCTTAAAAAAGACATCCAAAATCTGTTACACATTAATGGTCACCAGAAAGGGGTGATTTCTCAAGGATAGTGACAGAACTGATGACCTAAACAAGGACTGCTCAAGTCTTTTGCAATTCATGAATTTATAGGCTGTGGAGTATTCAAAGCAACATGCAGTGTCTTCAAGGAAATCTGGATTATTATGAGCCTTCCAGAGCTTTACACCAGGGCTGTACCTTACCTATTAAGATCTCACACATTGTTTTAAAGATCTCAGTATTACAGCATGGAATCAACTGATACTATGCTGAGGCACAAATGTTATTTGCCTTTCCTTCAGCTAGCAGGAAATCCCCAGGGAGGATGTTCTAAACAAGTAGGCTAGAGACGAAGTTGAAGGGAGAAGCAATTGCTTTTGACTGCTAATGTTTAATCTGTCCCCTGCAGGAATGAAAGTGGTCTGTTATCCTTGAGTAGAATTAGGTCATTTGGAAGGAGAGCAAGATGACACCAAAGTAGTTGATGTTGATGCCTTAGTAGTAAATTCAATTCAGTGCATGACTTATGTGAATTACAAGACTGAGATAAACTTCACTAATGTAATGACTTCTGGGGAATAGTTCAGAATTCTATTTAAGTCTCTTCATCTGTTGTTACCTTGCAATTCTTGGTTACATTGTAAGTGGCAATGTTAGATCTCCTGCAGTTGACTTGTCATCATTTCTTTCATCTCCATAGAAATGTGCTCCAGACTGATACCTGACTCACAGGTTTGAAGAAAAATCATATGGGATTTTGTGCTAAATAAGATATTTTATTATTATTTATTTATATTAATCTTTCTATATAAAACAAAATAATAATATGTGTGGTATGGGCACTTTAATACATGTCTGTTTCCTAATAAATTTCCATATAAATTTTATTTTTCAAAATATTAATATCCAAAGGTCAAGAGACTTCTGAGTTTTAGTCAATTTTTATTGACTAACACAAATAGAACTAATTTGGTCTATATTTGCAATATTTTAATTTCTATACAGTGACAGTACTACCCCATACTTATTATGATTTTATGTTCTTTTCTAAAGTACATTAACATGAAAACTTTATAGAGAAATAATATTTTATAGTCTCAAGTAGTAAAATGGTCTTTTTAAAATATGGTGTTGTCAAAGTATAATTGACATACAATAAACTGCACAATTTCAAGTGTACAAGTTGAGTTTTGAAAAATATACACAAAAATGCAACTATCAACACAATCAAGAAAATTTACACTATGTCTCCTGCCCCCAAATTTTCTTGCCACATTCCTACTCCTCCCTTTTCCAAAAGCAGCCGCTGATCTACTCTGTCACCATATTAGTTTGCATTTTATAGAATTTTATATGTTACAAATTATTTTGAAATTCACACATTTTAATATGTATGAAGATTTCATTCTTTGATATTGTTAAGTATCCGATTTTATGAATATAGCTCAATTTGTTTATCTATTCAATTGTTGATAAGGATGTGAGTTGAGGCTATTACAAATAAAGTTGCTATGAACATTTGTATAAAAGTCTTTGTTTGGTCATATGCTTTACTTCTCTTGGGTAAATACCTAGTTGTAGAAAGACTGGCTCATATGATAAGTACATGTTTTATTTTCAAAGAAACTACCACCAGTTTTTTTGCCACCAGCAGTGTATGAGAGTCTTAGTTTTTCTATATCATCATCATAAATTGGAATGTTCTTTTTAATTATAGTGATTTTAGTAGGTATTTATATCATCTCACTGTAGATTTAATTTTCATTTTGCTAGTGATATCATTTCTTAAGGTTACTTGTTATTTATACATCTTATTTGGTGAAATATATGTTCAAATCTTTTTTTCTTTTTTTAAAGATGTATTTATTTATTTATTTCTCTCCCCTCCCCCCCCACCCGGGTTGTCTGTTCTCTGTGTCCATATGCTGTGTCTTCTTCTTTGTCTGCTTCTGTCATTGTCAGCGGCATGGGAATCTGTTTCTTTTTGCTCTGTCATCTTGTGTGTCAGCTCTCTGTGTGTGCGGCACCATTCCTGGGCAGGCTGTACTTTCTTTCGCGCTGGGCGGCTCTCCTTATGGGGTGCACTCCTTGCGCATGGGGCTCCCCCACGCGGGGGACACCCCTGCGTGGCATGACACTCCTTGCGCGCATCAGCACTGTGCATGGGCCAGCTGCACACGGGTCAAGGAGGCCCGGGGTTTGAACTGCAGACCTCCCATGTGGTAGACGGACGCCCTAACCACTGGGCCAAGTCCGCTTCCCTGTTCAAATCTTTTGCCTATATTTATTTTGGATTATTTGATTTGTTATTATTGTGCTTGAAATTTTTGTTATATATTCAAATATATATAAAGTATGTATTTATATGTATAAATAAACAAGTTTTTGATATTAATATATTAATATATAGTTATATCCTGGAGATACTGCAGGTTCTGCTCCAGATTACTGCAATAAAACAAATATCACAATAAAATGAGTCACACGAAGTTTTTGGTTTCCCAGTGCATATAAAAGCTATGTTTACTCTATATTGTAGTCTATTAAGTATACAGGAGAGTGTCTAAGAATATGTCTAAAAAAACAATGAAGGTTCTGAGGTGATGGAGAGGTAAGAATTAGTGTGACATAGAGACATTTTTGGGTTATTGTAATTGTTCTGCATGAGATTGCAATGACTGATACAGGCCTTTATACATTTTTTCAAAAACCTATAAAATTGTTCTGGGCAAGTATAAACTATAATGTAAACTTATATAGCAATGGTTCAATATGTGTTTATCAATTATAACAAATGTACCACTCTAATGAAAGATGTTGCTAATGTGGGAAATTATGGAGGGGTGGGGTATATGGGAATCCTCTCAAGTTTTGATGTAACATTTACGTAATCTAAAGTGTCTTTAAAGATTAAAAAAAATAGGGAAGCAGCTGTGGTTCAATCGATTGGGCTCCCATCTACCATATGGGAGGCCCTGGCTTCATGTCCCAGGTCTTCCTTGTGAAGGCAAAGCTGGCCGTGCCCACAGAGAGCTGACAGCACATGCCTGCAGA
Source organism: Dasypus novemcinctus (assembly GCF_030445035.2). Taxonomy (NCBI): domain Eukaryota; kingdom Metazoa; phylum Chordata; class Mammalia; order Cingulata; family Dasypodidae; genus Dasypus; species Dasypus novemcinctus. Next base: position 149,423,839 of record NC_080673.1, on the reverse strand, counting down.
GAGCTTGTACAGCAAGATGAGGCAACAAGAGGGGAGACAAGCAGACACAGAAGAATGCACAGCTAATGGACACAGAGAGCAGACAGCAAGCAGGCCATGGAAGAGGGGAGATAAATAAAAATAAAAAATAAATCTTTAAAAAATAAATATAAAAAAAGAAAGAAAAGTAGACAAATGACAGACTTTAGTCTGCTCTTCTTGTGTTACATCTTCAGTGTAAGGTTTGAATATTTTATTTCCAGGATAATGGTCAGTGTCATTTGTTAGTATATTTTCTAGGCTTTTATTCTGAGTACTTAAAAAAAAAAAAAAGAAACAAACAACAACAAAAAAAACCTCTCACTTAATTCTGATAATCTTTAGAAGAGTGAAATGATGGTTACCTATGTTTTACAATAAGAAAGATATACTATAGACAAATATTTTCCAAAGAGCACAAATCAGATGGTTAGAACCAAGACCAGGGCTGTATGTGTGAGAGTCATCATTGATCATTCAGAGCAATGTTTTCTAATTTCTCACAGTAACCATTAGTTGCAAGGGGGTTTTAACACCAACAAAAAATCGATACAAAGACTTAAGTAATACTAAGAGAAAGTGTCACGAATTTTTATGTGACAGCCTAAACTTATTTTTGTTCTTTCTAAAGGATTATTTATTCAAAGTAAATTTCAATATTAGAGATAATTTTTTAAAAATGTGACACAGACATGAAGGGAGCACATGCTGTAGAAAAAATGGTGCCAGCAGACTTGCTTTTTGCAGGATTGCCACAAACCTTCAATTTGTAAAAAATTCATTACCTGTAATATTATCACAAATAACAGCTTTTTAAAGAGAAGTTTTTAATTTTAATGAAATCCACTTTGTTAATTTTTTCTTTTATGGATTTTTGTCTTGAGGTGATATCTAAAAAATCTTTGGCTAACCCAAGGTAACAAACATATTTTTCCAGAGTTTCCTTCTAAAAATTTTTATAGTTTTTGGTTTTATAGCTAGGTCTCTGGTTCACCTGAAGCTTTATTTTTTTTATAATGTGGTTATATATGGATAAATGTTTTCAGTTTCTCATGTGCCTATCCAATTGCTCCAGCACCATTTGATGAAAGGACCATCCTTTCTCCACTATACTGCCTTTCTATATTTGATGAAAATATGTTCTTCATATAAGTGTGATCTATGATTGGGCTCCCTTTTTCAGTTTATTATTTTTGATTAACCTATTTTTCTATATTTACATCATCTCTATTACTGTAGCTTTATAATAATTTTGAAGTAAAGCAGTGTTAATCATCCAATTTTAGGTTTTGTTTTTTCAAAGTAGTTTGGTTATTCTAGATCCTTTGTCTTTCAAAATAAATTTTACAATCAGCTTGTTAATTTCTATTAAAAATAAAAAAACAAATTGTTTTTATTTTGATTGTGACAGCACTGAATCTATAGACCCATATAGGGAGAATTGACGTAATTACAAAATTGAGTCTTCCCGCCTATGGACAAGACGTGTAACTCTTCATTAACTTATGTATTTGTTAAATTACCTTGATAATATTTTAGCTTTCAGCATACATCTCTTTCACATATTTGTCAGATTTATTTCTAAGTACTTAATATTTTATGCCATTTTAAGTGATAGTTTAATTATTAGTCTATAATTTTTCATTGCTAGTACATAAAATGAAATTAAATTTTTATGCAGATGTGTTGATATATTTTTTTGCAATTTTACTATATTCACTTATTTCTGGTAGCTTTTTTTTTATCCCTCTCTTGCAACTTTTTTTTTTACAAGCTGTCTGTTCTCTGTGTCCATTTTGCTGTATGTTCTTCTGTATCTGTATTTATTTATTTTCCCCTCCCCCCCTTGAGGCTTGCTTGCTGTCTGCTCTCTATGTTCATTCGCTGTGGGCTCTCCTGTGTTCCTGCTTGTCTCTCTTCTTTGTTGTGTTACTTTTGCTTCCCCGCAGCATCTGCTGGCAGGGCGACGCTCTGCAGTGTGTGGGCGAGCCTCCCTTCACAGGAGGTCCTGGACGCGAACCGAGGGCATCTCATATGGTAGACAGGAGCTCATCTGATTGAGCCACAGCCACTTTCCTATTTCTGATAGCTTTTTAAAAATAGGTTTTATCATATTGTCTACATCCTTTGTGAATCGAGGCAGTTTTATTTCATTTTCATTCTAGATGCCTATTATTATTATTATTATATTACTACCATCATTATTATTTTCCCTTAGTGTACTTTTTAAAACTTCCAGTATGATGTTGAAATGAAATGGGAGAGAGTGGATATCTTTTTATTGTTCTCAATATCAAGGAGAAAATATTAAAATTTTCAGCAATAACTTCAGGTTTTTGCTAGTGCCTTTCACCAGGGTGAGTTAGACCCATTCTATTCCTACTCTGCAAAGATTTTCATCAAGAAGAATGTTGGATTTTGTCAAAGCACTTTTTCCCATGTTTACTGAAATGATCTCATGGTATTTCATTTTCAGTTTTTTACTGTCTTGAATTATACCAATTGACTTTCAAATGTTGCACCAACCAACCTTAATTGTTTAGGGTAAATACCAATTAATCATAATGAGTTTTTGTTTAGCTTTGATTTGTTTGTATTTTTGAATCTATGTTCATGAGATTTATTTATCTGTAGTTTTATTAGAATGTAATCTCTTTGCCTGCTTTTGATATCAAGGTAATTAATCATGGATTCATAGAATCAGTTTCCAAGCATTCCTTCCTTTCCTATTTTCTGGAAGTTATTGTATAATAGATTATTGCACTTTTCTCTAAATGCTTGTTAAAATTCACTATTGAAATCATTTGGACATGGAGTTTTCAATTTTGGAAGTTTTTTTTAACAATAATTAAATTACTTAGAAAGATATAAAAGTATTCATCTGTGTATTCTCTTTTTTTAAACAAGTCAATTTTATTGATACATACTGATAAAGCATACAATTCAAAGTGTACAATCAATGGCATTTGATATAATCACATAGTTGTGCATTTATCACTTCAAACATTATAGAGCATTTTCCTTATTTAATAATAATAGAAACTTTGGAAGTTTGTGTCTTTCCAAGTTTTGATCCATTTCATTTATGTTGTCAAATTTTTGGCATACGTTTTCTCAAATTATTCCCTTTCCTTTTGATATATGGAAATTTGTATTGAAGTCATCACTCTCATACATGAGATTTATAATTTGTGTTTCCTTTATTTTTTTCCTGATTAGTCTGGCTAGAGGTTTATTCATTCTATTTATGTTCTTTAAGAGCAAAGTTTTAGTTTCACCAAGTTTTCTAAATAATGCTTTTGCTTTAAATTTCATTGATTGTAACTCTGATTTTTATTTCTCTTATTTTAGCTTTGCTTCTGTTAAATTTGTTCTCCTGTCAAAGCAGAAACTGAGGTCATTGATTTGAGACCTTTCTTCTTTTCTATTTGGGCATTTAGTGCTAGAAATTTCCACCTGGGAAATGCCTTTGTCGCTCGCCATAAATTTTGCTAAGTTGTGGTATGTATTTTCATTCAGTTAAAATAGTTTGTGATTTTTTTTTTACTCCTCATTTTACCCACATGTAATTTAGAAATATCTGTGGAATTTCCAGAGGTCTTTCATTTTTTATTTCTACTTTAATTACATAGTGTTCAGAGAACATGCTTTGTACTTGAATCCTTTTAAATTTATTTTGCAATTATTGAGAATTATTTAGGGGTCATAATATTGTCTACTGTGTTTGCCTTTGTCTATAAGGCATATTTGACTATGGTTGAATGCAATGTACATCTAATATCAATAAAATCATATTATTGATGGTGTTGTTCAAGTCTTCTATATTTTTACATTTATCTTGTCTGCTTGTTCAGTTAAATATTGAGAGAGGAGTATTGAATTCCATGGCTATTTGTGATTCTGTCTGTTACTCCTTGCAGTTACATATGTTTTTTGCTTCATATGTTTTTGAGTTTCTTTTTTTCTGTATATAAATATTTTGGATTGCTGGTTCCACTTGATGGAGTGAACTATTTATCAGTATGAAATGAGCTTTTAAAAAAAATCTCCAGCTATATTCTTTGCTCTGAAATATATTTAGTCTGATAATAATATTGATACTCCATATTTCTATTTATTAGTGTGTTTTGGCATGTTATTTACTTTTACATCCTTTTACTTAAGCCTATCTGTGTCTTTATATCTTTATATTTGAGGTGCATTTCTTGTGGAGAGTATTTATATTGATTGGGTCATGATTTTTAAACCAATTCAACAATCTTTGCTTCTTTTTTTTCACATTTAGTCATTTACAGATAATTTGTTGTTGATGTGACTTGGCTTAAGTCAATTATCTTACTGTTTGTTCTTTGTTCCATTTGTTCTTTGTGCCTACTTTCCCAAATTTCATGGATTTTTCTGCCTGATTTTGGATGAGTTGTCTTTCTTTATTACATTTTATTTCTTTTGTTGGCTTTTTATTGTAACTCTTTGTTTTTTTAATTTAGTGACTGCATTTTGGTTTATAATAAGTCTTGTTCATTCATTACAGTCTACCTTCACCTACTATTATGTAACTTTTTGAATAGTATATGACCCTATAATAGTACACTTATCTTTGTCTTCTCTTTATGTTTGTTTTCATACATTTAGTATCAGAAATACTATGAATGTCACTCTATATCACTAACATTCTGGTTTAAATAACTGATTATGCTTTAAAGAGTTGAAAGAACTTAAAAAGCTAATATATTTGCCTATATAATTACCAATTTTATTGTTCTTCATTCTTTGATTTTTTTGAAATCTTTATTTCCATCTTTCTTCTGCTTGAGTGATTTCCTTTAATATTTCTTATAGTACGGGCTTATTGCTTATGAATTCTTTGTTTGTATATGTTTGAATACTCTTTATTTAACCTTTATTTCCAAGATATTTTCACTGGACATAGAATTTTAAGTTGACAGGTTTTGTTGTGTTTTTTTTTCCTTCAGTCCTCTAAAAGTGTTCTTCCACCATTTTCCACTCACTTGCATTTTTCCAATAAGAAATATGCTGTTATCCTTATTACAGTTACTCTATACTTAACATGTCTTTTGAACTGAATTAATTTAAGATTTTTTCTTTGTAATTGGTTTTGAAGTGTTTGTTTGTTTCGCACACAGAGTCCAAAGACCTTAAACATTTTGGTTCATTTTTTATCAAATTTGGGAAAGGTTGGGTCATTTCCTTAAAGCATATTCTTTCATTTCGCCACTTGTCTTCTTAGTAATTTCTATAACAAAATAATCAGTGTCAATCCCCTATCATCCATGAATTGTCCTCTTTATGCCATTTCTTCCTGTCTCATATTGAGTCCTGAAATATCTACTTGTGTTTCTCTCCCTAGACTCTCAGCTTTCTCTCCAACTCAGATAAATCTAATTGCTCTTCTCCCTCTCTTTGCCTTAGTAGAAACTCTCTCAAGGAAGTAGCTGAAACAATCATAGGATTCAGATTATTTGTTTCCTCTTTTGCAGTGATTGTTATTGTCACTGCCTGATAAACAGTGTCTTAGCAACTATTATTTTCTATATTTTGTATATTTTTGTTGTAATTGTTTCAAAACGGAGGAAAAAATCTGGTGCTTATTATTCCTTTCTGCCTGGAAGACAGCAGTTATTATTTTATTATTTTTTAAAGATTTTTCTTTTATTTATTCGCCCCCCTTGCGGCTTGTTTGCTGTCTGCTTTCTGTGTCCATTTTCTGCGTGTTCTTCTGTGTCTGCTTATTTCCCTTTGTTGCCTCAATTTACTGTGCCAGCTCTCTGCAGTGGCAGGCATCAACTCTCTGCCGGTGCAGGCCATCAGCTCTCCGTGGGCACAGGCTGTCAGCTCTCTGCAGGCATTGGCCAGCTTGCCTTCACAAGGAGTCTCTGAGACTTGAACCCAGGGCCTCCCATATGGTAAATGGGAGCTCAATCAACTGAGCCACAGCCGCTTTCCCAGCAGTTATTTTAAAAGGCAATTTTGCCATATTATTTTACAAAATAATAACCTGGGTTCACCTGCCCTTGCATAAATCTAAACTTTTCTTTCTACCTAATTGGCAATAAAATTTTCAGTGCCAATTTGGAAGTGATTTTAGCCTCTGAGTAGTACTGTTCTACAAGATGTTTTTCTGTGTTTGTTTGTTTGTTTTTATGAAGCTTATTTTGAATGTTAAGCTGGGAAAAAGAAATTAATTGTGATTAGGAGGCTCTCAGACAAAATGAGTTTTATTTGAAGGCCCTTTTCCTACTCTTAACAGATTCAGTAAACTAGAACCATTAGCCTCTCTTGAAGACAATTTTTGCGTGGAGGATGGATCTATCTGTGCTAAGTCATAAACTGATGAAACTGATAACTGAGATGCCCTAAAATACAATGTCCCTGGATTCCAAAATATTGTCTTAAATATTTGTTGCTAGAGTTAATCATCTGGAAGAAACTGTCCTTGTTTGGGAAAATCCATTAACAGGAAACCTGAGGTTGGAAAGCAAGAAAATAAAGACATAGATTTGCAAAAATAAGTTATCAAAAGCAGATTCTGTAAATAGATGAAGAGTAATGAGGGTGGGTGGATAAAAGCAGATGAAAGAGAGCAGAGAGGGATAAGACAGGAAAAAGTAGTTCAAGTAATATGGTAAGAGGTTGAAACTGAAATGGTAGACAATATAGGGATTTTTAAAAAGAGAATGAATAAAGTTTGCATCTAAGTTGTTTGCATTTCCATGCTGTAGATTTGCTTTATCTGTCCAAATCTTCAGAAAACTCTGGTTGTGCACAGAAATCCTCAGACAATCCTGAGAAGCAGGTTTTCTAGGGAGAATAGTCTCAATAAAACATCACTAGGAAAGGTAGAAGAGATTATGGGACAAGCTCAAAGGGTTCAATTTCTAGCAGGTAATTTATATAAATCATAAAAAGAGGATGTAATGAAACTATGGATTGATCTCAAGGCTTTATCTTGCTCAATTACAGAATAACATTTACATTTGGTTTCATAAAATATTTTACAAAATAGAAAATCTTACCTTCAAGTGTTTCTCAGTGTGCCAATTCTGTTTTGCTATGTAACAAATTACCCTCAAATCTAGCAGCTTAAAACAATAAATATTTAATTTAGTACATTTTATGTAGGTCAGGAATCTGAGCTTGCTTAGCAGTGTGTCGCAGCCTCAAAGTCTCACACAAGGCTGCAATCAGTTTTTCCACTAAGGCTGAGGTTTCAGCTGAAGGATCAAATGGAAGAAGCAGCACTGCCGGGCCCACTCCCATAATTCTAGATTGGATTCAATTCTCTGAACTCTTGGAATAGCGACATCAGTTCCTTGATATTTGTTGGCAGAGTCCTTTAGACCCTTTCCTTCACAGCTTCTCCACAGGGTATGGCACAACATGGCAGCTGACTCCTCAGAGCAAGAGAGGGCAAGAATATAAACGCTGAAGTATTTTTGTAATTTAGTACCAGAAGTGGAATTTTATCATTTTTCTTGTAATCTATATGTTAGAAGTAAGCTACTAAGTCTAACTCACAATGAAAGGGTTGCATGAGAGTTTGAATCTCAAGGGGCTGGGATCATTAGAATCCATCTTAATGGCTGCCTACCACATCCAAGGGAAACAAAATGTTGTAATTCAAAGACATCGCTGTCAATCAAAGTAATTGCTTAATTAATTTAGGGTCTGACATGGAGATAAATGCATTCTCTTATAAGTAGGCTGAGATAAACTAAAAATTTGTGGCATTATCTGTTTGTAGAATTAAACTGTGAGTGAACTACAAATGTGAAAAGGGATGTTTTATTATGACACTTGTTCACTAAACATAAAATATTTTTTTTGTTGAAACATCATGGGTAGATAAGTTTGCTAGTGTTTTTCTTTCCTATTTTTCCTTTTAGTTGTTGACAACCTTTAAGAAATTTTAGTGAGCAGGGAGTTAAATTCCATGGTTGTGTTCACATGGAAAAAAATAATCAGAATGCATAATATAGAAGTGTTTTCTGAAAAGTTAATTATTATAGCAGAAACTGAAACTCAGATCCCAGGAAAAATGGTAGAATTTAACATACCCTTCACTCCCTCTTTGCCAAAGGAAGAAATAACTGTTGCTGAACACAGGTAAACATTTTTGCCATTTTGATTCAAATATCTAAGGACAGGCTACCTCGGCCTATATCTAGGTTTTACAAATTCCATACCAAAAAAATTATACTTCCTGCTTAATTTATTCTTCTTTCTAATTTTATTCTGCTAAGAGCATCAACATGTGTAGTTACTCTACTTCATAACTTGTATATACCACTTTTTATATAGCTATTCAAATGCAGAGTTCTTAATGTAACACATGCAATGCCTCTCACACTTATCCCATAGCTACCACAGAGCTATAGCTCCTGAATAATTTCAGCAAGATATACTACAATTTTCTGATTCAAAATACTCTTTCCAGTATTCTGTCCTTTCTATTATTTCAAGAGTAGGCATCTCAAATAATATATCATTCTGCTGTGATAAATTGTTCACTCATCAATCTCCTTAGGTTGTAACATGCTGTTCTTTACTGAACCTATTGAGGTTTAAGGTAATATATTCCTCCCTGGCTGACTCTGACACTTAACTTACTTTATTTATATTTATTTTGCCTGTATTCAGTTATGTAACTTCTTTACCTCCTTCTGTCCTTGCTGCCACTGCTTCCTCACCAATATACCTGAAACTTTCCTATCTAACAATACCCAGTTTCAATGGTAGTTGGTTCATGGAGCCTACTGATTGTGCTATCTAGAATATTTCTCCATCTTAAATTGCATTAATACATCTCTTTTGACAATGAACACATTATACTTAACATTACATTTTTTTGTCTATATATTTTATTTTCTCTATTTTACTTTAAGGTAATATTATTCATCAATGCTTTCCACTCAGTACCTATTATAGGCTCTTACGTATATTAATAGTAGAGTCTCAATAAAAGTATAAAAATAGATTGGATGAATTGGTCAATCAATGATACGAGTATAAGCACTATTCCACATATACATATAAACATACAAGCACTTCCATGACATTTTGGGATGTTCTTCTCTAGACAATTCCAGTGATAGGATGGATTAATCCAAGTAATTATTCATTCTGTTGCTAGGCTCCTCTAATTGTTTGAAAATTTTCTTTTAATAAGCTGAAATATGACTTTACAATTTTATAACTAAAATAAAATTATAATAACAGTTGCTTCATGATTTTATATTAAATTGTTGCTTATAAAATATTTTTACATAAATAAAACCAAGTAAATTTTCTGAAGATACACAGAATAAATATACCCTTGCGTCCACTTTTCTGTGTCATGTGTTAACACTCCTTCCTAAATATTAACCATGTTCATGGCTCTTCTAGTTAGTTTTCTTTAAATTAGCATTTAAAATTCTTTTAAATATGTCAGAGAAAGGGTTAATATTGTTTTGCTAAAAAGATTTTATACAAGGAGATTTTCAAGAAGCCTTATTATTCTAAAACTAAAAAACAGGAAGAGTCAATTAAAATAAAAAGATTAAATAAAATAACGTATATAAAGCACTTAGCAGTGTGTCTTTTTAGAGACAAAATCCATAGAGAAAATTATTATTGTAAATAAAAATATCAATAAATATTTCCAATGTGTCTATAGAAATGGTTCAACCTCCCTGACAAACAAATGCAGTTAAAATAATGATTACTTCTACTTACCAACTATCAAAAATAGTTCAGTACTATTAAAAATAGCATTATTCAATATAATGCATTATTCAATATAATGGGTGTAAATATTGGTAAAATTGAGTAATAGGTGTTGAGAAGTTTAAGTTGTTTATAATTTAGAATAAATAGTTCTATCTATAATCATAAGTAATTATAAACGGAGAAAAAGATTTAGAAGTACAGATGTTAATCTTACTATTGTTTAGAACACAGAGAAACCAGTAAATGGCCATAATGGCAATGGCCACCCACATAATATTTAGTCACATGACAGACTTCTTTAGTTAAGATGAAATTCAGTTAGATGTGATTGAAAAATCAAAACGGTAGTGATTTACGCAAGATACAAGTTTATTTCTCTTTCATATAGCAGTAATCTGAAGACAGGCTGTCCAGGGCTGGCATAGTACAACCCATTTGAGAGACCTAGTCTTCTTTAGTCTTATCATTCTCACCACATATTTCCTATCCTATGTTCCCTTGTGGTGCTTGAACTCAGGTCATCATAGTATCATTAGGGAATAGAGAGGAAGAGAAGACAGTAGTCCATGCCAGGAATTTAGTCACACAGCTACCCATGTGCAAGGGAGGTTAAGAAATGTGGCCTTTGGTTCAGGTAGTCAACTTAATAAAGTTGGTATTTAATAACAGGAAGAAGTACAAACTGATATTAGGAAAATGACTAATAACCTTTGCTTTGGAAGCTACTGAATCTGCTAGATAGTATAATTTCAAAGAATTACTGATGCCTAGGGAACATCTCATAATGATATGCCAAACAAAAAACTAAGCACATGGAGCAATATCAATAATGGAAATGTTTTTACATATGCTAAAAATTAAGGAAATAATTCCTAGTCTTAGTAATGTTTATTTCTGCATTATGTGGTTAATGGTAATTTTAAATGCTTTTTGCTTCTTCATATTTTTAAGATTTTTATGATGAATATACTTGCCTTTGTAATTAAAAAAAAGTATGAGGATTAGTTCATTTGTATTTTCAGCATCCCTTTTTTTGTTTTCATCAGTTTACATGACTCAGTTTATTCATAGCTTAAGTCTTCCTGACATTTTTCTCCCAAATCCATGTGAACCTATTATTTTTATTCTTTGATATGACTTTCATCCCATCATCTCTATAAATCTATTTTATATCTAATCTCATCAGTGAGCTTTTTGAGTATTTATAGTAATTTATTTGGCTACAGTTCCTCTTAATTTCAGGTAAAACTTATTCAAGATTATTTTTTAGAATAAAGTCATTGGATCATTGATCTCCAAATATATCTGTTCCTCAACATTCTTAAACACATTGATGGTCACTCTCATCAAAATCCATGACTTTTTAAGACAGAAGCCCAACCTAGGGATAGTAGAGTCTGTGTATGTAGGTAGAATAGAGTCTCTGTGTATGTGTGTATGCATGTGTGTGAATGGTTTTTAAAAAGTCCCATAAGAAATCCTGATAAACCTCCCTGCTACCCTTCTCTGAACTTGCTATTTAAGAGCTCTTAACCACCTGAGACATTTAATTTTCCAGATCTTGGCTAAGAAACCCTGTACAGAGTTATGGAAAAAGTCCTAGACTTGTTATCAGATGACCTAGGTCCAAGGCCTTGCTCTGTCATTTGCAAGTCTTGTGATCCAAGGCAGTCACTTAGACTTTCTTGCTTCCTTCCCTGATTTTAAAAGAAAGATAAAATATCTCATAGAGTGGCTGTCAGGATGAAATGAGTTAAAACAAAAGCTCTTTCTAAGATAAAAAGTGCTACATAATCGAAGAAATGTTTTTCTTTTAACTTTACAGAGTGCTTACCTAACATTTAAGAGCTCTTTCTCTTTGTGCCCTACCTCTAACCCTTTTCATTATATGAAATCCAGTGTTTCAGGCTCATTTTTATGCTTCTCTAAATAGTAAATAGCTCCAACTATATTTTTTATTGGTAAGGATCAAGATTATATTCATATTACATGTCTAAAGATTGTTGATATACAGGAGGAAAAGTATTGTGGTTGGAGAAATGTGGGCTAATCTCTGTTGTGATAAAAATTAGGTCACTGTATTAGTCAGTCAAAGGGGTGCTGATGCAAAATACCAGAAATTGGTTGGTTTTTATAAAGAGCATTTATTTGGGGTAGGAGCTTACAGATACCAGGCCATAAAGCATAAGTTACTTCCCTCACCAAAGCCTATTTTCACGTGTTGGAGCGAGATGGCTGCCAATGGCTGCAAGAGTTCAGGCTTCCTGTGTTCCTCCCTCCCAGGGTCTTGCTTCTCTCTGGGTTCAAGTTTCCTTTCTTCCCCGGACTTGATTCTCTTTCCTCTGTGAGTTTACTTCCCAGGGCTCCAGCTTAAGGCTTCAGCATCAAACTCCAACATCAAAAGCACTCGCATCAAAAGCTTCAACTCTGTCCTCTGCCATGCCTTTTATCTGTGAGTGCTAGTTATAAGTTCACATAAATGGGGCAGAAGAATTATATGTAGGAAAATTATAAATGGGTCTAACTCTGATACATTGGGGGAGATGGGTTACCATATATTCCATAGCAAGGTCCACTGATGGCGTGCTGATTTCCTGGTGTTGTATGCACTGCCTACAATGTCTAGACATCTCTAGAGGCCCGAGGAGCACCCTTACTTGCAGCACTGTATACTGTGGCAGACAGTGAGATTCTCCTGAGACATGCATAAGTGTCACCTCCGGAAATTTTTGAATTTTTGAAATCCTTAGCCATAAAAACTCATTTGTATTTAATATTTCCCCTTTTTGGTCTAGGTCTTTCTCCAAATGCATTGTTAGTTGGTGCTTGGATGCTCATCCCTGGGATCATGTCCCAAACCAAAGGGAAGCAGTGACTTTATATGCTGAGTTTGGCTTAGAGAGAGTCTACATTAAGCAACAAGGAGGCCTTCAAGAGGTAACACTTTGATAATATATATCACCCAGCCAAGTTTTTAATCTCACAAGAACAAGGATCATAAATATAAGCATCAATATCAAGGGCCTGTCATATGGTCTTTGCTAGTCATTGCCCATGTATTCCAGAGATTCTCACCACTCTATAAGAGAATGTAGCAGGATTCGCTAGGGTGGGTATTTAATATACCCACTGAGACAACAACCCATGAACGCATGAACACACTCACACTTATAGAGGCATACCCCAGGTGCACCCCACACATCCTGGACCAGTGATCCTCCACTACCACAGATGTAAACATTCTGCAACCCAAAACCTCTCCAAAAACATAGCATCAAAAAATAATAATAATAAGTGAAATTAATAATGAGTCACTAGAATATTAGATGACTTTTTCAAAAGTTTTATTAGAGAAATGGTGGGTATACAGACCAATTATGCATAAAAATACAGGATTCCCGTTTTTCCGTCACACGACCAACACTTTGCATTGCTATGGAATATTTGTTAAAATTGATGATAGCATGTTTTCATTATTGTGCTGAAATTTTTTAACGGTAAATACCTTCGTTACAATTGATGAAAAAATATTAAAATAGTACTATTTACTATCATCCATAGTTTCCATTAGGTGCATTTTTTTACATCTATCACCCTATTATTAACACCTTGAGTTAATGTCATACATATGTTATAATTCATGCAAGAACATTCTTGTACTGTTAACTATAGTCTACCATCTACAGTAGGGTTCACTGTGTTATACAGTTCTATGTTTTATCTGTTTATATATATATATATATAAAACCTAAAGTTTCCCCTTTAACCATGTTCATCTATAAAATTCAATGCTATTGACTACACTTACTATAATTTGCTACCATCATTATCACCCATTTCCAAATCTTTAGAATCAGCCTAAATAGAAATTCTATAGAAATTAACATCAACTTCCCATTCTATAACGCCCATCTATGCCCTGGTTATCTATATTCTAGAATTTAACACTCTGAGTTTGCGTATAATAAATTAGTTAATATTAGTGAGATAATGCAATATTTGTCTCTTTGTGTCTGGCTTATTTCACTCAGTATAATGTCCTCAAGGTTCATCCATGTTGTCACATGCATCAAGACTTTATTGCTTATTATGGCTGAATAATATTCCACTGTATGTACATACTACATTTTGTTATTCATTCATCAGTTGATGGATACTTGGGTTGCTGCCATCTTTTGGCAATTGTAAATAATGCTGCTCTGAACATTTGTGTGCAAATATCTTTTTGATTCCCTGCTTTCAATTCCTGTGTGTATATAGGTAGTAGTGGGATTGCCAAATCATATGGACTTAGCTGAGGAACTGCCAAAACTGTCCTCCACAGAGGTTGCACTATTTTACATTACTGCCAGCAATGAATGAGGGTTCCTATTTCTCCACATCCTCTCCAATACTTGTAGTTTTCTGATTATTAAATAGTAGCCATTTTAGTGGCTCCACAAGATATCTCCTTGTGGTTTGATTGACATTATGTTGATCACTAATGTTGTTGACCATGTTTTCATTTTCTTTTTAGAAGAGAAATGTCTCTTCTTTTGCAAATTTTGTGATTGAGTTGTTTGTCTTTTTATTGTTGAGTTGTAGAATTTCTTTATATATTCTGGATATTAAATTCTTACTAGATGTGTAGTTTCCAAATATTTTCTTCCATTGCATAGGTTGTCTTCACTTTCATGACAAAGTCTATTGATGCACAAAAAATTTTAAATTTTAGGAGTTCCCAATTATCTATTATTTCTTTCATTGCTTGTGTTCTAGATGTAAAGTCCAAGAAACAATTGCCCAACAAAAGATACTGAAGATGCTTTCCTGCATTTTATTCTAGGAGTTTTATAGTCCTGGTTCTTATATTTAGATTTTTTATCCATTTTGAATTAGTTTTTTTCATAAGGTGTGAGATAGGGGTCCTTTTTCATTCTTTTGCATACAGATATCCAATTCTCCCAGCACCATTTGCTGAAAAGACTGCTCTTTCCCAATTGAGGGGACATGGCATCCTTGTCAAAAATCAGTTGACCAGAGCTGGAAGGTCTATTTCTGTACTCTCAATTTAATTCCATTGGTCAATATGTTAATCATTGTGCAAATACCATGCTCTTTTGACCACTGTAACTTTGTTATAAGCTTTAAAATTAAGAAGTTGAATCTGCCAACTTTGTTCTTTTTCAAGATGTTTTTGGCTATTTGAGGCCTATTACCCTTCCTAATAATGTGATAATTGGTTTTTCCAATTTTGCAAAGAAGGCTGTTATAATTTTGATTTGAGGTTGCATTGATTCTGTTTATCATTTTGGGTACAACTGACTTCTTAATAATATATAGTCTTCCAATCCATGAATGTGGAATGCCTTTCCAATTATTTGAGTCTTTGATTTGTTTTAGCAATATTTTGTAGTTAAAGTCATCTACATCCTTGGTTAAGTGAACTCCTAGATATTTGATTATGTTAGTTGCTATCATAAATGAAATTTTTTCTAGATTTCTTCCTCAGACTGTTCACTATTCAGTAATGATAGAATTATATTAATAATAATTTTAAATACTTTAAAATTTCATGCATTTTTCTATTCAAAATAGCTTATTAGTAAAAAAAGTCTATTAGTTACCAAAATAATTTAGATAATGGAGGTAAAATTAAATTAGAAAGCAAAGCACTATATATTTGGGAAATTATAACTCTATGATAATTGTAAAAATGACCCAATTGGGAAGTCTGGATGTTAAGTTTTGATTTTATACTAACTATGGCTAAGTGTAGTAAGTTGCTCTTTATCCTTAATTAATAGCAAAATTTAAAAATAACTAGTGACTTTGAATTTAAATGAATGTTGTTGTAGCAAACAAAGTTTCAGGAATAGTAATAATATGCACCCTACTTCATTCCAGGTACTATATCATTTAATGCTTTTACAAAAAGTGCTTCCCTTTGGTCCATCTGCAACATCTAAGGAAACACGGTAACCAAGTCAAGCTAATAAATCTTAAATTTATTAGTTAAAAAAGATAAAGTTAATTATAAGGATCTCAGTGATATTTGAGGGAAGCATGTGGAGATAAAACAGGACTAAATAATGCACACTAGAAATGAGAAAGGAATTAAAAGGAAGTAAATGTCATGAAACTTAAGGGTTTGATTCTGATAATATTTTCTAATCTATCTTATTAATAAATGCATCATTCTTGAAAAAATAGACCATCTGTTTGTAAACTAACAGCAGCATTAATTTTCATGTACTTTCTATTTCCCAAATAATTAATAAAAATATTGACCTGATAAAACCAAAAAGGGCCATATAATTTTTAGTTATAATTTCTTGTCATATATTTATAGTTAAGTGCAATGGATGAGAAAGCCTTATTACCATTATTAATTGATTATTATTTGGGCCTCACATAATAACTTCAGATTTGCTCTTAAAAAAGGCAGTTATGAAAGATTTATTGAATAGTTCTCACAACATGAAACACTTCTGAAGATACAGAATTTGAATAAAATATCTCTTTTTCTCCCTTTTCTATCTCATTTCTTCTTGCTCTAAAATTACCAAACACGTTAAAATATGATCTTCTCTGATTCTTGTTTTAAAGCCAACAAAACTCTTCACTATTTAAAAAGACCCAAGTAGATTTATTATTAGTTCAGCATAGAGCATCACTCTATATGCCATGTTCAACACTCCTATTTTCAATTTATTTCCTCACCTCAGGGTAACCTCATATTTTAGATTAATGTCATTTGATAACAGAGTACAATTCTGCATGACATATTTTCAGTTGCCATAGACAATGCTTTGATGAATGCCTTTAAAGTAGAATAAATCTCGTGTGTTATAAAACAAATGACCTGGTACACTTTTGAAACCATAATGAATACTTTTCAGGGATAAAAATGCCAACAAAAATTTCAAAAGAAAACGAAAATATGCCTGTGGTAGTGTTTTTTCTTTTTTTTTTTTTTTGGTACTCAAATCATCAGAAGCATTCTAACTGGATCTCACTGAAGTCACCTTTCCTGGACATACTAAGGATGCAGGTGCAAATATTGTACAGGTGCAAATAATTGGCTCAATCCTTCAACCAACAACATTGTGGGAATATGGAGAGCCTCCAAATGAATATGAAGCAGATTCTGCTTCCAAGGGTTCAAAAATCCCTTTCATCTGGATCATTAAGTTCCTTTATATTTAGAATTGTTATGACAGAGAAACCAATATTCCTTAACTTTAGCAATTGCTCATCACAAACTGCAGAACATTAAAATACTAATTTTACACTGTAAACAATTCAAATTGTTTTCATGCTGCCATGTGTAAATGATGTTTGAATGATCAAGAAAGCAGCTTAAGTATATATTTTCACTCTGATTTTATAGTCATGACCATGTTCTATGGAGATATATTTTTTTGTTTATGTTTTTAAAGAAGGTATATGATCCCTGTCCTCAAATAGTGCCAAAGGGCAATAGTATACCCCAAAGCAAGAGAGAGCATTCTATTTCAAATCCTAATACCACATTGTTTGTATTGGTGATAACACTGATTCAAGCTTGTATTACTAAGACCTAAGACAGTGATGGACAAGAGCAGAAGTACATCTCTTTTTGGATCGAATATATGCTGCTTTATTTACCAAAAGAATTTTGAATAACTTTTTCTTTCACAAAAGATTGTCATGGTAGCAGTATAAAATTTCCCTTGCATTTTTATGGATTCTATTTCCATCTAATTATTTATTAGCATCCAAAAATGTATTATACACTATTACTTACATCACCATATTATGCAAGAAATTTAGGGTATAGAAAACACCATCTAAACTTTGAGTAAAGCTTTAGTCTATATAGTTAAACTCATATTTTTATTTGCCAAAAACTATGATGCATTAACTCACTGAGAACTTACAACTGCTCTATGACATAAGTATCATTATTATGATCACCCTTATTCTATAGATGACAAAAATGATGTATAAAAAGGCTAGTTACTTTGCTAAGGTCATCAAGCTAGGCTCTTGCAAAGGCAAAAATAGCATTCAGGCTATCTGACCTTACAGCCTATTCACGTAACTTCTCTTCTTTAATATTCACTAGACCTTACTGTTAATTTTAGGGATTCTAAAACTGACCTATAAGATGGTCTTTTAATTGACTTACCCATACAAATAGCTCTTTCAAGTCCTTTCCTTTCAATATGCTTTTAACTTCATCACAGTGTTTTTCTTTATTTTAATGTACTGTCAAATATCCTATGGATTTTAAATAAGTTGAATTAATATTTATTCTGTTTTTTTAGCACAATTACCCTAAAAGAGTTGAAAGAAAACTATAAATAATCCAATAGCTTGGCTGTTCTTTCTGTACCAAATTTAAATGAGGTATACTGAGAGAATCGGAGTTTCAATCAGAGAACATGGCTTATGTTGTAGGAGGATAAGATTTTAGTGGGATATTAAAAATTCCATGGCAAATCCAACAGAAATTTCTGTATATTCCATATTCCTCTGTTCTTGCCCACATAATCTCCTTTCCACATAACTGAGTGACTTTAAAAAACATAGTTTGGATCATATCACCATTCTGCTCAGAATGCTGCAAGTGCTTCACATCTACCTCAGTGTATTAGTTAGTCAAAGGGGTGCAGATGCAAAATACCAGAAATTGGTTGGTTTTAATAAAGGGTATTTATTTGGGGTAGGAGCTTACAGATACCAGGCCATAAAGCATAAGTTATTTCCCTCACCAAAGCAGATTTTCACATGTTGGAGCAAGATGGTTGTCAACGTCTGTGAGGGTTCAGGCTTCCTGGGTTCCTCCCATTCTGGGGCTTGCTTCTCTTTCTTCTGTGTGCTTACTTCTTGGGGCTTCAGCTTAAGGCTTCAGCATCAAACTCCAAATTCAAAAGACCAACATCAAAAAACCTCGACTCTGTTCTTTGCCATGCCTTTTATCTGTGAGCCCCCTAATGACATGAACCAATCAAAGTCCTAATCATAACTCAATCACACCCAGGTACGGACGAGATTACAAACATAATCCAATATCTATTTTTGGAATTCATAACTGTATCAAACTGCTACACTCAGCTTAAATTTAGTTTATGTACAATGGTTTGCCTGGCCTTAAAACCTCTGTTCTCTATTGTTCCTTCCTGTCCTTAATCCCCACCACCATCTCCCTTGCTCATTTACCTTCAGGCACTCTGGCTTTTTTGTGGTTGTGTAAACACAGAAAGCATAAAACACTCTTTTACTTCTTTTTCCTGCAAGCTTTTCCCCAGGAAGCTCTATGACTGCTCCATGTGCAAGTGCCAGCTGATTTGGGAGGTTCTCAACTAGAACTGACATTAGAAAATTACTTTTATTTTAAAATTAAACTGTCTGGCCATGGTTCTTTTTTTGTTTATTTATTTGCTATTTTATGTCTATTTTGTCTTGTTGATTGTTGGTATGTTTGCCCCTATAGAGGTTTGTGACTCATTTATTTGGACCAAGTTGAACTTCCTGTTCCTGTTAAACATCTAGAAAAAGTTTTCATGTTGGCATAGAATATATCTGAATGTCATGTATATATCACTCACTCCAGAATATTTATGTGAGCAATGAGAATGATGCCCTTGTTCAGGTTTTCAGTTTATTATGTATTGAAAAAAGAATATGATGGTGAAAATACTTGTCTGTGTCCTATATCCTTGAATATTTTAAAGCAAATGGCTCAAAAACAAGTCAACTTATTTTAACAAAAGTTGTCGAAGATAAGGTTCTGAAATGATGATGTGAAGTTGCTCTGAATTGCACCAATAGTCCACATAAATTCCATAAGTTATTAAATTCATTAAATTTTTATCAATTCTGCTGTTAGTCATCATCCCAAGGAAATCTGAATAAATTCTTCTAAAGAGTTTTTCTTATGTTTATTAAATAATTTTGCAATCAAACAAAAAACAAAAATAAGGACTTGTATCCAATAGACGAATGAAAGTTACCATGAAAGGACCAATTTTCAAGAAAAAACTAACAAATCCCTTCTTTAGAAGAACAGATGATTTGTTTGAGTAAGTATTTGTTTGACACTTGTATAGTTAAATTATACCTTCTTTTTTTCCTAAGGGTGTTTAGAAACATTTTTTTTTTTTTTTTAGTTTTCCCAGAACTTGAAGTTACCATTCAGGAGCAAACCCCAATGATACTGCCAGCTCTCTTTCCTAAGAATAATATTATTCTGGTTCATTCTCAGAGATCAAACCAAAGATTAAATAATGAATAATATTCTATTCCAGGCTTCCAAGTGGATGAGTCTCCTAGCACATAGCAGAGCACTGATTAAAATGATAAGCTGGACCTATAGGTTAAGTTAAACTAACAATAAAACAGGATACAAAAACTGCTTCCAAGGTGCAAGAATTAAGAGTCATCAACAAATCATGTGAGAAACCTTCTTTCACACATTGCTTTGACTTGGCCTGGATTTTATACCCTTTCCCCTCTTCACCATCACCAGAGATTAATTGTTGCTTTTGGGCTGGGATAATTTAGACATAAGTCCCAGAAATAGAGATTAGACAAAATGCCCTTGACTGCCTTGGGATTTTTTCTGTCTGCCCAGGTCTGTGCTAATTCTGATGCTCTCAATGCACTGGGACTATACATTGGGATTTCTCCTGGCTCAGCCTTTTAAAAAATTTTAAACAAATCAATTTTATTGATACATATTACTAAATTATGCAATCTATCCAAAGTATACAGTCAATGGTATTTAGTATAACCACATAGTTGTATGTTCATAACTTCAATCATTATTAAAGCATTTTAATTATTTCAATAATAATAATAAAAACACAAAAAAACAAACAAGAAAATTCCTCACCACTCATTCTGTTTCCCCTACTGTATATAGCTGCAATTTCTATTATTGAATAATTATTTGTTTGTTTATTAAGCAGATTTATTGAAATATATTCACATACCATATGATCTATCTAAAGTGTATAACCAATGGCTTTTTTAGCTATTAAAAAGACCTTTATTGCAAAATTATAAAATAATAGAAAAATAGATTGAAAGAAAGTGCAAATTTTAAATGAGAGTGCAAGGTCACGTTAGCTTTAATATCATCAATTATTAAAAAATAGCATAGCAACAAGCAATTATAAATGTAAAATAATAATTCAAATATAATCAAACTTAACTATAACATAATTCTACTTTTTATATTACATCTCTAACTATTGGACATGATCTCTAAGAATGAAATAAATTATTGGTCTAGTTATTTAATTTCCATTTAGACCATAATTCTTTCTAGATAATCAAAATCCTATTTGGGAATTCTTCATACCTTATTGGAATGAATTACAGCAGATAACAATTTGCCAATTCTTAATTTTATGAGGCAGAAAAACTCAAAACCTTATTCAAAAGTACTCATGCTAAATTATTATTGATCCACATAGATTATTTTTAAAAAGACTATGAATAAAAAAGGATTAAAGAAAAATGAAGTATCCAAAAATATATCTCTCCTCCAGCCCTCCTCAATTAAAAGCAAGAGTTTATTTTTTATGAAAAAAATTAAAGAATACTGATCACAGGAAAAATGTGCCATTTGCACTGAATAATAATTGTTTGCATACTATGATGTTGTTATTTTACATTTATCTGTTGTCTTTTTTTGGTTATTATTTGCATAATATTTGCAAAACGAACACCTTTTTCTAACCTTTTACTTTTAACCTGGTTGTGTCCTTATGTCTGAGGTGCATCTCTTGTATACAACATATAGACAGCTCATATATTTTTAATCCATTTTAGCAATCGAGGTCTTTTGATTGGGGAGTTCAATCCATTAACATCAGTGTTATTACTGTAAAAGCATTACTTACTTCACCCATTTTGTCCTTTGGCTCTCTGTTGTCATATCTTTCTATTCCTGTCTTCTTAACCTTTAGTTTACCCTTTCCAATAATCTTTACTTCTAAACTCTTCTCCAAATCTCTCACCCTTGTTTTTTTTCTTTCAGGTTGCAGCGCATCCTTTAGTATTTCTTGCAAATCTGGTCATTTGGTAACATATTCTATCAGTTTTTATTGGTCTGTGAAGACTTTGAACTCATCCTCATTTCTGAAGGATAGCTTTGCAGGATTCAGAATTCTTGGCTGGCAGGTTTGTTTTTTTTTTTTCTTTTAGTACCTTAAATATATCATGCCACTATCTTCTCACCACCATGGTTTCTGATGACAGGTTGGCACTTAATCCTTATTGAGTTCTCCTTGTCTGTGATGCTTTGTTTTTCTCTTGCCGCATTCAGAATCCTCTCATCTCTGATATTTGTCATTGTTAATAGCATGTGTCTTGGGGTAAGTCTATTTAGATTTATTTTTTGTTTAGGGTGCATTGTCTTTAGTTATTGACATTTATGTACTTCATAAAGGTTGGGAAGGTTTTGGTCATTATTTCCTCAAGTATTCTTTCTGCTCCTTTTCCATTCTCTTCTCCTTCTGGGACACCAATAATGTGAATGTTTTTGTGCTTCATGTCATGTAATTCCCTGAGACGCTATTCCATTTTTTTCCCCATTTTATTCTCTTTCTGTTCTCTTGTCTTTTCCAGTTCAGATGTTCTGTCTTTGAATCACTGAATCTGTCTTCAAGCAATTCAAATCTGCACTTATGTGTCACTAATGTATTTGTATTTTTAATCTCATCTATTGTGTCTTTCATTCCCATAACATCTGTTACTTTACTTTGCAGGCTTTCAAATTGTTCTTTAGGCTTTCCCAGTGTCTTCTTAATATCCTTTTTTTCTTTAGTCGTATTTTCTTTTAATTCTTTGAAGTGGTTTAGGACAGTTCTTTGATTATCATGATTAATTGTATTAAATCCTATATCTCTTCAGGATATTTGGTTTGTTCTTTTGGCTGGGCCATCTTTTCCTGTTTCCTAGTATGGTTTGTAATTTTTTGCTGATGTCTAGGCATCTGAATATGTTGGTGAATATGTTGGCTAATTTCTCTCTCCTATCATTTATTTTTCCCTTCTCACAGCTCTTCTTTGATATTTGGTTCAACTTATTTTAGTCTTTAAAATTGCCCAGCTTAAGTTTTCAAATTGGGCCAGGGACTCATTAGTGGGATACAGATTATCTCCTGGGGGGTGAAAACAGTGAGTGTGACAGTTTGTGTCCATGCAGTTTCCAATGGGCCAGCAAGATGGCACTAGTCAGTGCACATTTTCATGGAGGTGTTTCAGTCTTGGCTTTCCTATACTCTAGTGTTGAATCTCCAGATCACAGATTCAAAGTGGGCTCTGCTCGCTGAATTCACCTAAGAAAAGCATCCCAACCTCCCCTCCCTTTTCCCTGGAAACAGCAGATAAGGAGGGAGATGGCTGCTCCCCTCTCATTCAGCTGCAGTTAGCCAGGAGTTTTACCTTAGCTTAATATCTTGGGCATGACAAGGAGAGCCCTTGCCAACCATCAGGGGAGCTTGGTAACTCATGTTTGTCATTTAGGCTTCTTTGTCTCTCTGTCCATCCCCCTTCTGGGTGTTGTATATTTCTGTCTTTGTCTGCTGACCCCCAAAGCAGGTCCCTCAGACAGCTTTTGGTTCTTTCTCCATTGTTTTTGTGAGACCATTCAGCTCTGCCCATTAGTCCATTGCCATCTTCCCACAATGTGAGTATGCTTTTGAATTGCAGAATTCACTACCAGATGATGATGAATCATGAACTACCAGCACAACTGTTTAACAAGCTTTTGATTTAGGTAGTGGATACATCTATCATTGACTTCTAATCCCTGTGTATATTTGACTAAATATTCAGATGAGAAAAAAAATTGAGTGAGATATGCATATGGGAAAATTGTCTTTTGGATTTGGGACTCTTCAGAGGCCAATTAAGAAGCTTGCATACTGGACACTTCTAGCTCTTATCTTTATCTGATGGGTCTCTTCACCTGAACTCATGGAAGAATATCCTTCCTGGGCCAATTATAGTTAGGAAGCACTATATGACTCATGGTGATTAGTAGACATAATTCTTCTACAGTGTCCTGAAAGCCATGTTTCATGAAGAAGGAATGACAATATGAAAGCCAATCATGTCCCACAGTACATCATTTAGAAAAAAAACTGCCCTGGAAATTTATTGAACCTCATCAGATTTATCATGAACAAGATATAAGTCTTTCTTTTTAATTAAGTCACTCAGAGAGAAGGGTAATTTAAATTACCCTACCCTTTATTTAAATGTCAGTGAACTTCTGTTCATTTAATACTAGCTCTTATTCAATGCATATTGAGTTGGATGTTTAGGCATACTTCCTATGTCAATGATATTGAGTACCCAGAATTCCATTATTGGTTAATATAAAATTGATTGAGTTCCTATTCTTCAATGACATTTTGCTAGGAACTGAGAAAGTAAAATATCATAAACTATCATAATCTAGTGATGTAGAAAGAATATGAACAAACAAGTAGTTATAATTTTGTGTATTATTCTAATACTCTATTAAGAGATAGACATCAAGAACTGAGGAATATGTAAAATATTACCTAAGTGATTCAGAAATATCATCACAGAAGAGATATCAAAGTTATAAAGACTCAAGAGAACGTTCCAGCGCACAAGAAAGGGTACTGTCCAGAGGGGAGAAACTTCATATTCAATGGGACAAGGAACAAAAGAGTATTTTACACTTGGTGAATGGAAAATATTTGCTAGCTTTTATGTCAAGGGATAAGTAAGGATAAGTAGTGAGCAATGGTATGAGTAATGTTTTTTAGGTATATCCTGCCAAAAGTAAAGAACCACAGACAGATTTTTTTTTTATTGACTTTGTAATAATATTACATTAAAAATATATATGTGAGGTCCCATTCAACCCCATCCCCCCACCCCCCCTCTCCCCCCCCCAACAACACTCGTTCCCATCATCATGACACATCCATTGGATTTGGTAAGTACATCTTTGGGCACCTCTGCACCTCATATACATTGGTTCACATCATAGCCCATACTCTCCTCCATTCCATCCAGTGGGCCCTGTGAGGATTTACAATGTCCGGTGATTGCCTCTGAAGTACCATCCAGGGCAGCTCCATGTCCCAAAGACGCCTCCACCTCTCATCTCTTCCTGCCTTTCCCCATACCCTTCGTCCACTATGTCCACTTTTCCCATTCCAATGCCACCTCTTCTGTGTGGACATTGGATTGGTTGTGTCCATTGCACCTCTATGTCAAGAGGAGGGTCAGATTCCACCTGGATGCTGGATGCAATCCTCCCATTTTCAGTTGTAATCACTCTAGGCTCCATGGTGTGGTGGTTGTCCTTCTTCAACTCCATCTTAGCTGAGTGTGGTAAGTCCAATAAATCAGATTGTAGGTGCTGGAGTCTGTTGAGGCTCAGGATCTGGCTATCACATTGTCAGTCCAGAGATTCAAATCCCCTAAATATATCTTAACCCCAACATTAACTGCACCTCCAGCACATTGGCATGAAAGTCTTATGAAGGGAGATCCCATCTGAGTCCAGATTCATCACACATAAACACCATTTCCAAAGAGGGGCCATCTGCCCTGGTAGTTAACCCCATCGGCCATGACCATAACTCCCGTGGGTCTCTTTAGCCCTCAAAGGAACCAATATCTGGGGGTTGTATCTGCTTTATCTGTCTCTCTGACTCTGCTCAGTTGTGCATGAGGGCAAACCTTCTGCCAGCCTCCAGACTCTTTTTTAGAAACTCGTAGCCATATAAACTCATTTCTCCTTTCCATTTCCCCCTTACTTTAGGTCAAACAGCATTTTAAAGTCATGGTATTTTATGTAGACATGGATATTCTGCTGATCCGCATTGAACCTTCCGTATAAGGTCATTTTCCAGTTGCATCATCAGTTGGTAGTTGATAGTGGTCCCTCGTTGCCAGGGAGGCTCATCCCCGGGTGTCATGTCCCACGCTGGGGGGAAGGCATTGCATTTACATGCTGAGTTTGGCTTCGAGACTGGCCACATTTGAGTAACATGAAGGCTGACAGGAGGAAATTCCCAGGCACAAAGTTGTTCTAGGCCTTGTTCTTATTTTGGGTTTACCAGCTCACAAGCATAGTCATTAGCATCAGGGGCTCACTGTTGAACCCTCACTCCCTCCCGGTCCCCACCACTGTACCTGGGAGACTGTCGCTGCTCCCCTAGGGACCACGACAGAGCACCACTGGCCAGGAACCCAGTACCCCCCCCTACTGTGGTTTTTAATTGTTGCCACTATGAGTATATCCAAACATTACCATGCACCCTGGACATATGTTCTGTACAGCTCCCTGTCAGCCATATATCACCTGTCATTGGTACCCCATACCAGTATCCCTCCATTGCCATTGTTGAAACACTCTGTGATCCAGAACTCCCCGAAATTTGAAGCCCAATATAATTTCATGGTCCCTTACTAGGGAATGGCATATAGCGATGAGCTTAAAGGATAGATAAAGAACTTGGATAAAGTTAGATAAAGAACTTAGATAAAGAATGTTGACTTGAAAAAATTCCACATCCTATCTTTTTCTTCCCCCCCCCCCCCCCTAATTATTCAGCTTTTCTTCACAGGAGTCCTAGACCACAGCAATGTATATATATAATATACAGCACTCCCACACATCCACCAGAAAACCTTTTCCCTTCCACAGTGATACTCTTACGCCCTATTCATATCATATTTACTTAAAGTGATGTACAGAGTCTGAGACATTAGCTTTCTAACAAGGTGACATCTGTGCTTACATTGTGGTGCATACTTTAGGATACACAGTTCTTTACATTTTTAGTTATCCTATGTTTTACATTATGGTTTACATTATCAGTCTGTCATCTCCTATATGTTATAGTGTAATATTACATGTTTTATATCCATGCTTGTGTACTCTCAAGAAACTCCTCTCTTACCCCCCATTTACTTTGGTTCCACACATTTAACGTCCATTTTCCCTTCCACCTTGGTGTCCTCAGTGATAGCCAACCTCCGTTTCCTGAGGAGCCACTTCCAGAGATAGATGGAATAGTGTTCAGGTCCTAACTTACTCAACTGCCCCAATGCCCTGGGAGCCACCCTTTCTCTCGAGGGATACAGTTCCCTCTATTTGATGGCATTAGTCCTCCCCAGGATGTGGGTCCACCCCCACTCTCACTACTTGGGTTTCTACCCCATGGTGTCACCCACTCTGGCAGAATGAGCATTTAGACATTCCCCAGGAGCCCGTCCTGCATCAGACCCTCCCCTCCGAGCATTCTAAACAGGTAACCCTCTTTATTATATTTTGATATGATTTTCTCGGCATTTTACTCTCCACCAACACCTGACCCTCTCCTGGTTCGTATGCTACCCCTCCCTCCCCCCACTTTTGGGGAACGTTACCCATCCGTCCCTCCCCAGCCACCCTCAAACCCGCAAAGCCCCAAGCAAAGGCAACCCCTTGCCCCCCTTTTATCTCTTCTTTGTGTTCATACTTACCACCATCTCGTCTTAAATTCGACCCCTGCAGACATCGGCTCATATCCTTCCTCCACCCTCCGATTTCCTGTAAGCCTATCGTTCAGTCTCTTGCTATCTAGGGCAGCTTGGTTATTTCATATCATTGAGGTCATGTAGTATTTGTCCTTCAATGTCTGGGTTGCTTCACTCAACATAAGGTTCTCAAGATTCATCCATGTTATCACATGTGTTTGTAGTGTGTTTGTTCTTACAGCCGAGTAGTATTCCATTGTGTGTATATACCACATTTTATTGATCCACTCATCTGTTGATGGGCATTTGGGTTGATTCCAACTTTATTAGTGCACAATGCAGCAATAGTGAACAATGCTGCTATGAACATTGGTGTACATATATCGGTTTGTGTTCTTGTTTTCAGTTCTGCTGGGTATATACCCAGCAGTGGTATTGCTGGGTCATATGGCAAATCTATGGCTAGTTTTTTGAGAAACCGCCATACTGTCCTCCAGAATGGTTGGATCCTTCTGCATTCCCACCAGCAGTGGATGAGTGTTCCCCTTCCTTCACATCCTCTCCAGCACTTGTATTCTTCTGTTTTTTTCATAGCTGCCAATCTTATGGGTGTAAGATGGTATCTCATTGTAGTTTTGATTTGCATTTCCCTGATAGCTAGAGATTTGGAACATTTTTTCATGTGCTTTCTTGCCATTTGTATTTCTTCTTCGGAGAAGTGTCTGTTTAAGTCTTTTTCCCATTTTTTAAATGGGTTGTTTATCTTTTTATTTTCAAGATATAGGAGTTCTTTATATATGCAAGTTATAAGTTTCTTATCAGATATATGGTTGCCAAATATTTTCTCCCACTGTGTGGGCTCCCTTTTTACTTTCTTGACAAACTCCTTTGAGGTGCAGAAGGCTTTAATTTTGAGGAAGTCCCATTTATCTATTAGTTCTTTTGCTGCTCGTGCTTTTGGTGAGATATTCATAAATCCATTTCCTATTACAAGGTCCTGTAGATGTTTCCCTACACTGCTTTCTAAGGTTTTTATGGTCTTGGCTCTTATATTTAGGTCTTTGATCCATCTTGAGTTGATCTTTGTATAAGGTGTGAGATGGTAATCCTCTTTCATTCTTCTACATATGGCTATCCAGTTCTCCAGACACCATTTGTTGAATAGGCCACTCTCTCCCAGTTGAGAGGGTTTGGTGGCTTTATCGAATATTATGTGGTTGTATATGTGAGGTTCTATATCAGAGCTTTCAATTCAATTCCATTGGTCTATGTGTCTCTCCTTATGCCAATTCCATGCTGTTTTCACCACTGTGGCTTTATAGTATGTTTTGAAGTCAGGTAGTGTGATTCCTCCAATTTCGTTTTTCTTTTTCAGTATGTCTTTGGCTATTCGGGGTCTCTTTCCTTTCCAAATAAATTTCATAGTTAGTTTTTCTAGTTCCTTAAAGAAGGCTGCATTGATTTTTATTGGGATTGCATTGAATGTGTAGATCAGTTTTGGTAGGATAGACATCTTAATAATGTTCAGTCTTCCTATCCATGAACAAGGAATAGTCTTCCATTTATTTAGGTCTTCTTTGATTTCCTTGAACAATCTTGTATAGTTCTCGGTGTATAAGTTCTTTACCTCTTTAGTTAAATTTATTCCTAAGTATTTGATTTTTTTATTTACTATTGTGAATGGTATTTGTTTCTTGACTTCCTCCTGATCTTGCTCATTATTGGTGTACAGAAATGCTACTGATTTTTGCGCATTGATCTTATAACCTGCGACTTTACTAAACTCATTTATGAGTTCTAGAATCTTCGTTGTAGATCTCTCAGGGTTTTCTATGTATAGGATCATGTCATCTGCAAATAATGAAATTTTGACTTCTTCCTTTCCAATTTGAATGCCTTTTATTTCTGGTTCTTGCCTCAGTGCTCGAGCAAGTACTTCTAAGACAATGTTAAATAGGAGCGGAGACAGTGGGCATCCTTGTCTTGTTCCTGAGTTTAGAGGGAAGGAGTCTAGGATTTCTCCATTGTAAACAATATTGGCTTTAGGTTTTTCATATATACTCTTTATCATGTTCAAAAAATTCCCTTGTATTCCAACCTTTTGGAGTGTTTTTATCAAAAAAGGGTGCTGTATTTTGTCAAATGCTTTTTCTGCATCAATAGATATAATCATGTGATTTTTTTCCTTCAATCTGTTTATATGGTGTATTACGTTGATTGATTTTCTTATGTTGAACCATCCTTGCATACCTGGGATGAATCCCACTTGGTCGTGGTGTATAATACGTTTAATGTGTTGTTGAATACGATTAGCAAGTATTTTGTTAAGTATTTTTGCGTCTAGGTTCATTAGAGAAATTGGTCTGTAATTTTCCTTTCTTGTGATGTCTTTGTTTGGCTTTGGTACTAGGGTAATGTTGGCATCATAGAAGGAGTTGGGTAACGTTCTTTCTGTTTCGATGTTTTGGAATAGTTTCAGCAGGATTGGTGTCAGTTCTTTCCGGAATGTTTTGTAGAATTCACCTGTGAAGCCATCTGGCCCTGGGCTCTTCTTAGTTGGGAGATTTTTAATAACTGATTCTATCTCTCTGCTTGTGATTGGTTTGTTAAGATCATCAATTTCTTCTTTTGTCAATATGGGCTGTTTATGTGTTTCTAGGAATTTGTCCATTTCCTCTAGATTGTCATTTTTGTTGGAATATAGTTTTTCAAAATATCCTCTTATGATAGTCTTTATTTCTGTGGGGTCAGTGGTGATATCGCCTTTCTCATTTCTTATTTTGTGTATTTGCATCTTCTCTCTTTTTTTCTTTGTTAGTGTTGCTAAAGGTTTGTCAATTTTGTTAATCTTCTCAAAAAACCAGCTCTTGGTCTTGTTTATCTGTTCAAGTGCTTTCTTATTTTCTATTTCATTTAGTTCTGCTCTTATCTTTGTTATTTCCTTCCTTCTTCTTCCTGTTGGGTTGCTTTGTTGTTGTTTTTCTAATTCCTTCAAATGTGCAGTTAGTTCTTCAATTTTTGCTCTTTCTTCTTTTTTGATATATGAATTTATGGCTATAAACTTCCCTCTCAGTACTGCTTTTGCTGCATCCCATAAATTTTGGTATGTTGTGTTATCATTATCATTTGTTTCAAGGTAGTCATTGATTTCTTTTGAGATTTCCTCTTTGACCCACTGTTTTTCTAAGAGTGTGCTGTTTAATTTCCAAATCGTGGTGTGAAATCTGGGCTTCTGTCCCTTGCAAATCTCCAGCTTGACTCCACTGTGGTCAGAGATAATGTTTTGTATGATTTCAATCTTTCTGAATTCGTTCAGCCTTTCTTTGTGGCCTAGCATATGATCTATCTTGGAGAATGATCCATGTGCGCTTGAGAAAAATGTATATCCTGCTGTGTTTGGGTGTAGCGATCTATATATGTCTATTAGATCGAGCTCCTCTAATATACTATTCAGATGTTTTTTTTCTTTGGTGATTCTCTTTTGAGATGTTCTGTCCAGAGTTGATAGTGGTGTATTAAAATCCCCCACTATAATTGTAGATGTATCTATTCTTTCACTTAGTTCTTCCAGCGTTTGCCTGACGTATTTAGAGGCACCCTTGTTAGGGGCATAGATATTTATGATTGTTCGATCTTCTTGACAGATTTTCCCTTGGACTAAAATGTAGTATCCTTCTTTGTCTCTCACAATTGTTTCACATTTAAAGTCTATTTTGTCTGATATTAATATAGCTACTCCTGCCTTTTTTTGGTTATTGTTAGCTTGTATGATTGTTTTCCAGCCTTTCACTTTCAATCTCCATGCGTCTCTGGGTCTAAGATGTGTCTCTTGTAGACAGCATATGGATGGGTCATATTTCCTTATCCAATGTCCCAGTCTGAATCTTTTGATAGGTGAGTTTAATCCATTGACATTCAGTGTTATTACTATCAAGGAATTATTTGTGTTAGCCATACTTTGATTGGATTTGTGTTTGTCATATTTTGTTTGTATATTTTTTTTTTGTCTTTTTTGTTGTTGTTGTTGGTCTTATACTCTCCTCCAACTTTGCCTTTCCTGTTTTTTCCTTTCTTCCTGCAGCACTCCCTTTAGAATTTCTTGAAGGGGAGGTTTCTTGTTGGTATACTCTTTCAGTTTCTGTTTGTCTGCGAATATTTTGAAATCTCCATCATATTTGAATGCTAGTTTAGCTGGATAAAGTATTCTTGGTTGGAAATTTCTTTCCTTTAGTACCTTGACTATATCATACCACTGTCTTCTTGCCTCCATGGTTTCAGAAGAGAAATCAGCACTTAATCTAATTGAGCTTCCCTTGTATGTGATGGTTTTCTTTTCTCTTGCTGCTTTTAGGATTTTCTCTTTGTCTTGAGCATTGGATAATTTGACAAGTATATGTCTTGGGGTGGGCCTGTTGGGGTTTATGACTTGTGGAGTGCGCTGTGCTTCTTGGATATGTACATCTGTCTCTTTCAGTATATTTGGGAAGTTTTCAGCCATTATTTCCTGCAACACTCTTTCTGACCCCTTTCCCTTCTCTTCACCTTCTGGAATGCCTATAATACATATGTTTGAGCGTTTTGCATTGTCATTCATGTCCCTAAATCCTAATTGGATTTTTTCTATTTTCTTATTGACCCCTTCTACTATCTGTTTGATTTCTGATGTACTGTCTTCCACATCACTAATTCTCTGCTCTGTCTCTTCTAGTCTGCTGATATTTGCTGCAAGTGAATTTTTGATTTCTTGAACTGTGGTGTTCATTCCCATCATATCTGTTATGTTTTTGCGTATGTCTGCAATTTCCCCTCCAAGTGATATCTTCATGTTGTTAACCTCTTTCATTACTGCATCAAATTTGTCGGTGATAAATGTTCTAAGATCTTTCATTGCTTGTGCCAAGTTTTGCTCCCCTTCGTGATTATTGGTTTGTTGATTGGATTCAGCCATATTTTCCTGATTATTGGTTTGGTTTGTAGATTTTTGTTGCTTTCTGGTCATCTCTTTATTTTGACGAATTTAATCAGTTCCTTAGCTTCTTTGTCTGCTCTTGGAGGTTAATTAGTTGTTATTTTTGCATAGGTGTTATATCTTCTCTTTGTCAGATTTTTCTTCTTATTCTAGTTACTTGTTGTTGGTTAAGTTCACTTTAGAGGAAAGTATTAGTGTTGGGGAAAGGCAATTGTGTAAGCAAGGGAAAAGTGTAAAGTTGTATTGGTGATGTATGTTAACAAAGCAAGAATATGAGATCTGGAAGGATGGAGGTTAGATTCATGTAGATTGTATAGAGTTATAGCTGTAGGTAGAGTACCTTTTATGAAGTAGATGACTGAATTTGGGAGGAATATGGTATGAACTACAAAGCTATTGTTTTCATGAGAGAGGGAGAAAGAAAGGAGAGGTAATAGTTTCAAGAGTGGATAATAGACAGAAAACAGAACAAAGGTATTAGAAATTAAGAGTTAGACACTTTGTGGATCAAAGAACGGGAGGTTGGGGGTGGAATATAGGAGAGACAGTAGATGATAGTAGATATCAAGATGCAGGGGAAGGGGGATAGTGTAGGTAGCCTAAATCAGTTCACACAGAAATGAGGCAGTGGAGGATCGGAAAACCCAGCAAATGTGAGGTGTTCCCTGTAGCACCTATTGTATACTTGAATTAAAATAAAAATAAGTGGAAGATGAGGGACAAGAGGGAAAGAGAAAACCGAAAAAAAAAAAAAAACTAATTATAATAAAGAAAAAAGAAAGACAAGAAGAAAGGAAGAAAGAAAAAGAGGATGGGCAAACGGTGGGGAACGGATAGGGAGAAGAGAGATACAGGTATACACGTGTCACAATTGCAACACTATCTAAAACAACAACTTCCCCCCGCTTTGCCCTAAAACCTCCCGTCTGTCTGCCCAAATGGGTCTGCAAGCACCTCCCTTCCCACAAACCCCCAATAGGCCGCCCAGGGCCCACGAACTCCCCAGTACTGCAGATGCTCCAAAAATAAAATAAAATAAAATAAAATAAAGTAAAATAAATTAAAAAAAAAAAAAAAAGAACAGAAACCCCTCCGCAGGCCCGGCTCCGCCCGCCGCGGAGGCTTGGACCGGCTCTGCCCGGCTCCTTACACCGCCTCGGCCTGGCCTGGCTCCGCCCGGCTCCGCTCGCTACAGCGGCCCAGCCGGCTCCCGCGTCCACCTCCCGCCACCGCGGCCTGGACCGGCCCCGCCCGGCTCCGTACCCGCCGCGGCCTGACCCGGCTCCGCCTGGCTCCGCTCGCTACAGCGGCCCGGCCCAGCTCCGGCGTCCGCCTCTCGCCACCGCGGCCTGCACCCGCCCCGCCCGTCTCCGTATGCCGCCGCGGCCCGGCCCGCACACCACCGCGGCCCGGGTCGGCCCTGCTCGGCCCCGCCCGGCCCCGCCCGGCCCCGCTGGCCGCCGGCGCAGCCCGGCCTGGCTCCGGCGTCCGCCGCTGCGGCCCGACCTGGCTCAGCCCCACCGAGCGGGGCTAGATGCCTCGTTTCTGCCTACCCAAGGAGGGAATCCTCTACAGGTAGCTGGGATCTCCGTGTATCTTTCACAGACGAATCCTCTCTGTTACCTTCCCTCCAAATCGATGTCCAGACACCTCCGGACCAGCAAAAATCCCGAAACAATCCGGTCCCAAAGAGTCTCCAACGCCGCCCAGCCGATTCCCTGCAGAAGACCCTAACAGGGATGTTCACTCAGCCGCCATCTTGCCCCTCTCCCAGACAGATATTTAAGTTGAGGAAGGACAAGATTGCATTTGCTTTTCAAACATACTGAAAATTACCTGGAGGACAGACAAAAAAGGTAGGCCTGTAAGCAGCAAGATGTGTTTGGTTAATGAAAAAGTACAGATAAGAAGAGTTCATATCTCTGTGGTAGAGGCAGTACACATGGAGAGAAAGATGTATATTTCAGAGTCCTTGATAAAGGGATCAGGAGGGCTTGTCATATTGTGAAATGTCAATACAACAGGAAAATAAAAAGTAGAGATTATACTAAAGTTTCCAGTTTATGTGACTAGAAAGAAACACCATTATTACCAAGAAGATCTCTTTTAGTTTCCTAGCTGCTAAACAAATACTACAGAATGGATTGCCTTAAACAATGGAAATTTACTAGCTCACAGTTTTGAGGCTAAGAGAAGTCCAAAATAAAGGTCTCAGCAAGTTGAAGCTTTCTGCTTGAAGCTATGGGGTTTTGGAGCTGGCTGCCAGCCACCCTTGGGATTCCTTTGCTTTTTTCATCACATAGCAAAGTCCTCTCTGTTCTCATCTAGGTTTTGTGACTTTTCTTTCTTTTCCAATTTCCTTTGATTATAAGGTCTTTAGCCATGTTGGATTCAGTTCTGTCCACCTGCATTCAGTTCTGGCATGTATTAAACGAATAATATCTATAAAGGCCCAATTTATGAAGCATTCACACCTACAGGACTAGTGCCTTTGAGGGGGAGGGGGTGGAGAAGTGACATGAATAGGATCAAAAAGGAGAAATGTGGAAGGTCAAATAATGGCCCCATGAGGTCCACCTCTTAACTCCCTTGAAATTGTGAATGTTAACTTACATGGCTTATGTGGCACAATTGGTAGATGTCATTGAGATGGGGAAATTCTCCTGGATTTTCTAATAGACTTTAAATCTAACTATAGATGTCCTTATATGATACAGACAAAGGAAGATTTCAGACAGAAAAGGAGAAGGCAATGTGACTACAGAGGCAGAGATTGGCGTAATACGGTCACAAGTCAAGGAATATCAGCAGGAATCCACCAGAAGGTAGAAGAAGCAAAAAACAGACTCTTCCACACAGCCTCTATGACAGTAGGATTTTGGCCTACTGAAATTGATTTCAGACTTTTGGTCTCAAGAAATGTAAGAGAATAAAGTTCTGTTGTTTTAAGCCATTAACTTTGTGATAATTTGTTACAGCAGTTAATAGGAAAGTAATACAAGAAACTTAGAAGGTTAGGAGTTTCTACCAGAAACTCCTAACCTTCTAAGTTTCTTGTATTACACATATATATATATCTATATATTTATATTTATATATAAGGTATATGTGTGTTTGTGAGTGTTGCATTTGTCTGCATATGTGTACATGTGAATTGAGAAAAGTATAGAGGAAGGGAAAGACTTAAACTGAAGTTATATAAGAAAAGTAAGCCGGGAATTTTGTGTTTCTCACTTCTCAGATACTGTAGCCAAGATACCAGATATGACAATATCAGAGAAAGTTGAGAGAAAGGTTGTAGCTGGCCAGGGAAATAATTTTTGTTGGGAGATATAGAACTATCAGGAGGACTAGCACAGCCTTTATGATTCCTTTTCTCAGCTGTGGACCTTAAACTCTGAACCACTTATTGAGCCTCACCACATCTCAGATTCTTGTATCTAGTCCTAACTCTTCTGCTAGTTTTCCATTAATGACATTTGGGGGGGAAAAGGTGATAAAAGAATTTCATAAAAGTCATTTGAGACCGCCAGATAGAAAGTGGTGGGCAATAAAAGCGGTATCTATAACAAGCATGAGATTGCGCCCCAAATCTTCCTCATATGTTCAGCCATGTTTAGAGATAAGAGATGCAATCTTATAGGGTCATTCTCTGAAATGAGGACAGAAAGCTTTGTGAACTTTTTTTCATGTATTTTGTCATGAGTGGATAATAATTATAATAAACACCAATTGGGTAGCTACTGTTTTAAGGGCTTTTCATATTTTATCTATTCATTCCTCACAACAACCATGAGATAGGTTCTACCCATAAGATCATTTCAGAGGCACGAAACATTAATTCACACCTAGCTAGCAAGAAAACCAGGACTCAAACTGAGCCCACATTCTTAACCAATGAGATACAGATTTTACCCAAAATTAGAAGCCTCAGAGATTTACTTCTAAGGTTCCTTTTTAAACTTTTTAATTTGGAGGGAGCAGATATAGTACTGGGTCAGTGCTCTGTAGATGGTCTTTCATATGTATCAGAATCAGTAGCAGCAATAATGAAATGGGACCAACCAGTTTTGAAAGGCCTCCTAAAAATCTCAGATTTTGTTCATAGGGTTCCTGAACTCCAGCTATTCCTAAATTCAATTACTGAAATAGATATAGTGTACCTCTTCTTCTTTCAGCTCCTCCATCTTTTTTTTTTTGTTCCTAGTAGCAAAAAGATTGATAATTCTTAAAATATCTCCTAGGACATTCATACTGATTGAACTAATCAGAACCAGTTTCTGATTAAGACATGAATACAAAGGTAATGGTTGATAGGATAGAATATTTGGGGAACAAGATATTGTAGGAAAGTAGAAAATCATTTCTAAAAATCCCTGTTAAAATCATTCTAAATTATCCAAGACATTTCACTTTTCTGATGAAAAGTCCTTGTTGTTTTCATGGTCATCATTTAAAATTGGCATTCATGTTTAACATCAGTGTAGAAAAAAAACAAAACCTAGAGACTTATACCAAACATATAATGTCTTGAGAGTATAAATTAAAAAAAAAATATTTTGTTAATTGTGGTTTTTAGTAAGTGAATTTTCAATTATTTGAAATTTAGACCCCTACTAAAATTTTTCCAAGCAACCCATGAATACTGAATAATATTCTCTAATGGTTTCTAAACAAGGTCTTTAAAAAAAGAAAAAAAGTCAATCTTCTTAGTGCTATGTAGACACTTTCAATATGAAGACATGTGACTCTCTTAGGCTCTGAAAATTTCCCTTTGTTTTCTCTTTGATAATTCCTTCCCCTCCATTTTCTTTGTTCTTCTTGTTTATTAAATATTTCACAATTTTGCCTCCATATTGAATGCCTTTTCACTTGCCACTTTTCATCTCTTTATCATTTAGTACTACATTCTGAAATAATTCCTTACCTTCATTTCAAACATTTCATTGGATTCTATTTCCATTAAAGAGATTTTAAATTTATATACTTACTACTTAATTTATAGCAGGTTCTTTATATTCCACTGAAATAATATCTAAATTTTCTGAAGATATCAATTAGAAGTAGTGTATTGTTTGTTTACATCCTTTTCACTTACCTGAATTTTAGTATTCTTCCTTCAGAATTACTTGTCTCAAATTTATTCATTTTTATTCTTCTCTTTTAAAGTATTGAATTTCTAAAACATCTATGGATCCTTAATTGATTATTTATATATAGAGGGCCAGGTAGATTAATTTAGATGACAGGGGTTTCCTCTGCTGTTATTGATCACGTCCAGTGAATGAGAAGGGTGTTTGCAGTTGTGTGTGTTGATATTTTGATATGCTACTGATATTCCCGAAGTATGAATATATGTATGAAGCAGACAGAGGTAAGAATCCAGACAAATACCAAAACAAAGCCAATCTGACTAATGAGAACAAACCCTCCCTCTGGGAACCTGGATCCTGCTTAATATGTCACTTAGACTATATCTGGCACTGATGTAAACACTGCTCCCTGATGCAAAGGACTGCGAGTGGCTCAAATGTATACATGTTCCTCAGATTCATGCTCCATCACTTGTGATTTCTGCTTTCCTCTCATACCCTCTCTACTTAGTTCCTGACTCAAGGCAGCTATACTGTGCAAAGCTACTCCTATCTTGACAACTGACTTCTTATACTGAGCAGTGACTGCTTTTATTCTAATATATCCATCAAGGTGCTCCATCAATTTTTTGTCTTCCAGAAATTCATTCTAATTTTTTTTTTACTGCTGATCTTTCTCCGCTGCCATTCTCAGAAGCTCTATGAATTTATTCACTTTTTTATTTCTTTCCTGAATACTCAATGGGTTTTTGAGATGGAGGAGAATTTAATGAGATTTCTGACTCTAATAACTGGAACCAGAAATCCTGTGCGACTTCTAAAATGTTATTTAATAAGGAAAAGCAACTCACTTATTTAAAGTCAATAACAAAGAAACATTCCCACATACAGGTATATATGTATATGTATATATAAAAAGAATTTAGTTTTCTTTTTTACACTATTCACACCTATCTCCAAATATATGTTAAATGTGTGAGAAAGCATCTTAGGAAAAATGATTTTATAGATTTGAGAACCAAAAACCTTTAAATAATATAGTATTTTCAAAAACGAGATTAAAAAGTAAATGACAGACTGGGAAAGTAATTTCAAAATAGATAAAAAGGAGCTAATAACTTTACCATGTCAACTACTACTTTAAAAAAAAGCCTCTTGTAATTTATAATTTTGAAAAAAAATATTAAGCACCACAACTGGAAATATAAGAACAAGATATGAAGAGGTAATCTAAAAATGAAAATGGTTAACAAATTAAAAAATATCAAACTTTAAGTTGTGGGTATTTAAATTTTTGTAGGATGTAGTATGACTTTTTTAAAAACAGAAGTGCCAAACACACAATTTGAACCAATTTAAGCAGAGACCGAGTCTATCAAAGGGAGATCATGTAGTTTACTGACTCAAAAGAAGTGGTACAAAATCACAGGATACTTCTGAGGCTTCTAAATGTCCCAGGGCCTCCATGATTTTTCTGCGCTCTAACTCTCATTTGCCTTTATTGCTACTTGGACAGAGGCTTTCCCCATGTAGAAAATGAAGATAGCTGTGGATCCCCAGAGTTACATCTGTCTCATTTGGTGGCTCCTCAGGAGAGCTCCTGTATGTCAGAAGGACTCTGATCTACCTTGACACACAGGCCTATCCAGGAACAAATGAACATGGCCAGGGGCACTGCACATTGTGATGGGATCAAACCGGTTCCTATGCTAACCCCTGTGTTCAAATGCAACAAGAGCAACATAGTTGTGTAATGAGTTAAGGGTAGGTTTTGTTTGAGGTAAGATGTTACAAAAGTAGGGAGAAAAGTACTCTGGAATCTTTTCTTGATAATCGCTTCCACCCAGGAGCATTTGGAAGACGTTGACCTACTAGGAGAAATGAAAGGGAATAAAACATCGGTTTATATCTTTCAGAAACATTGTTTGTGACTGCAAGGCTTACTGGTCAAAGACAGATTGGTAGATAATACGTTACCTAAAGACATACAAGGGGCTGAGTTTTCATTCAGTTCCAAAGCCATAATTAAATTGTTACCAAAGTCCAAAGTGGTGAGATCTTCTAAGTTCTTGAGTGATTTTGTGAGAATAAAAATAGGAAAATAAGTTGAATAGACTCCCAGGGGCCCTGGTACAACCTCTCCATCTCTACACATGGGAACAGCATTTTGGGGAAAGGGGTTACACTTATGAAGCATGATTTCTTACTAGCAATATAGCCCAGTCAACGAATTCAAATTTGTCCTATCACTGCAACAAATGGCCAAACTGGGGAGA
This sequence comes from Dasypus novemcinctus, assembly GCF_030445035.2. Taxonomy (NCBI): domain Eukaryota; kingdom Metazoa; phylum Chordata; class Mammalia; order Cingulata; family Dasypodidae; genus Dasypus; species Dasypus novemcinctus. The sequence continues at coordinate 149,384,265 of NC_080673.1, read as the reverse complement.
GAAGCAAGGAAGTAGGCAAGAGATGGAAATGAGTACTCCTCGAGGCTAGGAAAGAGTTAATTATGTAGCTTATCCAAACTTAAGTTTAGGAATCCCATACCATCACCTAAGACCTAAGGTTCTTGCCATGACTTTTCACTCCTCTTTATGGTTATAGTGGACTTCCTTTACAGAAAACAAGAACGGAAGAGGAATTTGCAAATTGTTAAGTTCAATAGCAAGCGAATACTGAGGGTAAATAATAATTCTTCAAATTCGTGTTTCCTAACACAGTTAGTTGTGGGTGCTTTCAAATATGTGTTACTATCCTTATTTTCTATAATTAAAACTATTTGCCTTTTGATTAAAAAATATTTATCTCCGTAACTATCTATCTATTTCATTAGTGTGTGTGTATGTGTGTGTGTGTGTAATCTTGAAATAATATTTTATCTGTACGATGTTATCCAGGAATTAATTTTCATACCTAAGTTCAAGCTCTATAAAATTTTACCCTATCTCTTGTTTTGTTTTGTTTTAATTTAAAATATCTTATTCAAAAGCTGTTTTTCCAATGGGTTGGTTCATTTCATGGTTCTATTTCTTATTTTTAGGGTGAAATTTTTCTTCACGTTAGTAGATAACTTTACCTTTTAACTATGTAATTAATTCATTCCCTAATTTTTCATGTAAGTTGCATATTAGACAGCAGTAATAGGACAGACACACCAAGAGGTATGCACAAGCATACACACAAAATTGCATTCTGCAGCAGTCTTGATAATATAATGCTATTTAGAATTAGTAGTTGGTAGTTTACTTTAGGAGTGGGGAATATGCATTAGATTTCCACAGACTACTCTGAAATTTGGTGCAGAGTGATAATCATATCATAATAAGTGCCCCTTTCCTGTAATTCCAATGTGTAAGTTCAAAGGAAACATATTTTAGTAATTGCATATCTTAACAATTTAAATCAATATAACAATGAGAGTATAGATAGTAACTTTAAGGTATTGAATATACAATTACGCATATTTCTAGAATGTCACAATTTTTTCTGTGGAGGAATGTGTGAGAAAGAGAAAAAAGAGAGAGAAGGTGAATTATATTTTATCCATGTGGTTTATATAAGTTGCCACCATGATATTTCATTTTACTTTAATTACTTGATGTTTTAGCATGGCTATGGTATCAAAATTAGTCTTTTATGAGTGAACCAGCAAGATGGCAGTGGAGTAAAGAGCTCCTAGAGTCAGCTCCTGCTACAGGGCAGTTAGCAAACACCCAGAGCTCTCTGGAGCTAGCTGAAGTACCTGTTTGGGGGCTCCAGAAGACCAGAAGAGCATACTCCAATGTCCTTGAGTGGAAGGAGGAGACTGCCCATCTGCAGAGAAGACTCGTAAGTAGAGAGCTCCACACCACGGTGGCTGGTGCCCATCCTCCACTAGAGGCACAAGCTGCCTCCGGAGATGTTCCCTGGATGGAATTGAAAGCTCCACTTCCCCAAAACAGGGGAGGAAGAGACGGCTGGACACCAATTCAGCTATTGATGAGTAAATTCAGTGGGCTAGAGTATAATCCTGAGACCAGCTAAAGTTTGATCCTGTCCAAGTCAGAAAGAGGCTGGCAGCTGCCATCTTAACTCCGCGCCTGGCACAAGGGGAAGCGAGGTGGACTGAAAATCCCAGTGCTGGTGGGGATCGGCTTCGTTCCATCCAGGTCAGATCACAGCTCCAGCCTAGGCTGCAGTGTCACTTCCAGCAGGGAGGAAGCTGGGGGGACTTGCGCCAGCCTCTCCAGGAAATTACTGGCCAAGTCGGTGACTATCTTACTCTGGCAGCATGAGCTGCCCCAGGGGCTATTCTGTGGTTGGCGTTGGAGACTCCATTTCTGAGAAACAGGGGAGGAGGAGACGGTTGGCTGCCAATTTTGGCTGCTGATTGGTAGGCTTGGCTAGCTAAGAGAAAACCCTGGTAACAGCTGAGGTGTGAACCAGCCCTAGTCAGAAAGAGACCAGTAGCCACCATTCTGACTCTGCCCCAGCCTAAGGGGAAGCCAGGCTGACTGAAACTTTCAGTGTCTGCAGGAATCAGTTTCTTTCATGCAGATCAGCCTGCAGTCCTAGCCTAGGCTTCAGCCCGCCTCTGGTGGAGAGGAGCCTGAGGAGCCCTGCACCAGCCTATACAGGTAACTGCAGGTAACTTTAGCTGGAATAGACTGAAAATCAGAAGTCTACTAGGGCAACTGTAGTCATCTTGGACCTTCACTGCATAGATTGCTGCCCACACCGCAGCCCCATCCCCACCCCAGGCAGGGGAGAAAGGGATGTGAAGCTTCATCAGTCTCTCTAGGCAACTACAGTCTAGGCCTGCACTTGGTTTATTCCACATAGCTGTGACTCTGTCCCCACCCCTGGCAAGGAGAAAGTTGGAAGAAGCTTCATTGGTCCCTGATACAATGAGGGCAGCTTGAGCCTCCACAGCTTAAAGCACCAACTACATGCTTTGTTCCTACTTCAGAACCAGCAAGAGAGAAAGAATAGGAAGCCCTAAACTAAAGACAAAACTGCACCCAGAAAGAATATTCTAGTAAACCAGATGCCAGGACACCAACAAAAATTACAATCCACACCAAGAAACAGGAAGCTATGGCCCAGTTAAAGGAATAAGATAAGCCTCCAGATGACAAAAAGTAGTTGAGATAACTAATCATAGATGTTCAAACAAATCTCCTTCAATGAGATGGCTAAAGAGATTAAGGATATTAAGAAGACCCTGGATTAGTGCAAAGAAGAATTTGAAAGCATACATAGAAAAATAGCAGGTCTTATGGGAATGAAAGGTGCAATAAATGAAATTAAAAACCATTGGAATTATATAATAGCAGATTTGAGGAGGCAGAAGAAAGGATTGGTGAGCTTGAAGAAATGACCTGTGAAAGTGAACATACAAAAGAACAGACGAAGAAAAGAACGGAAAAAATGGAACAAGGTTTCAGGGAACTGAATGATAGCAAAAGGCATGCAAACATATGTATAATGGGTGTCCCAGAAGGAGAAGAGAAGGGGAAAAGAGCAGAAGGAATATTTGAAGAAATAATGGTATAAAATTTCCCAACCCTATTGAAGGACGTAGGAGTCCATGCCCAAGAAGCACAATGTACTCCCATCCAAAAAAATTCAAATAGTCCAATTCCAAGACTCACTCATCAGAATGTCAAAGGGCAAAGGCAAAGAGAGAATTCTGAGAACAGCAAGAGAAAAGCAATGCATAACATATAAGGGATATCCAATAAGATTAAGTGCTGACTTCTCACCAGAAACAATGGTGGCAAGGAGAGGATCTGATATATTTAAGATACTATGAGAGAAAAACTTCCAGCCAAGAATGTCATATCCAGCAAGACTATCTTTCAAAAATGAGGGTGAATTTAGAATATTCACAGATAAACAGCAACTGAAAGAATTTCTAAGCAAGAGACCAGATTTTCAGGAAATACTAAAGGGCATGCTAGAGCCTGAAAAGAAAAGACAGGAGAGAGGTGCCTGGAAGAGAGTCTAGAAATTAAGATTATATCAATAAAAAAAAAAAACTAAAATTGTCAAAAGAATGGTGAAAATAAAATATGACAGATAAAATTCAGATAGGAATAAACTTAACCAGTGAAGTAAAGCACTTGTATTCAGAAAACTATAACTCAATGTTAAAACTAATTGAAAAAGTTCTAAATAACTGGAAGAACATTCTATACTCATGGATTGGAAGACTAAATAGCATCAAGATGTTAATTTACTCAAATTGATATAGAGATTTAATGCAATCCCAATAAAAATTCCACCAGCTTTAAAGAAAAAATTGAAAACATGATCATTAAATTTATTTGGAAGGGTAAGGAGTCCTGAATAGACACAAACATCATAAAAAGGAAATGTAAACCCCCATCTCCAGACTTTAAATCTTAATACCTACCTATAGTGGTAAAAACAGCATGGTACTAGCCTAAAGACAGGCACAATAGACCAATGGAACTAAATTTATGGTTCAGAAACAGACCCTCACAGGTGTGGTCAAGTGATTTTTGACTAGCCTGTCAAAGTCACACAGCTTGGGCAGAACAATCCATTCAACAAAAGGTGCTGAAAGAATTCGACATCCATAGCTGAAAGAAGGAAAGAGGACCCCTATCTCACATCTCATCCAAAAATTAACTCAAAATAGATAAAAAACTAAAAATAAAAGCAAGAACCATAAAACTTCTACAAGAAATTGTAGGAAAATATCTTCAAGACCTGGTGGAAATGATGGATTCTTGAAGGAGATAAGAGAAGGACTGAGTGGACTACTGATGTTTAATTTATGTAGAAGTTTTAATTATCTTTACTGTAAAGGTATGGAAATGTATAGAGTGAATGGTAACACACAGTGAGTAATAACTAGTTTATAAATGGGGATGTGACTGAAAATGGTAGTCTAGTTATGTAAATGCCAATTGACAGAATGCTAGAGAATAATCTGGGAAGTGCATAGCACAGTAAACCAAGAGGTGGATGAGAATTGTGGTTGATGGTACAGATGCAAGAGTGTCCTTTGTGAGTTAGAACAAATGTATATCATTACTACAGGGTTTTGGGAATATGGAGAAGCATGGAAAAAATACAGCTGGAGTGACCTATGGACAGTGGTTAGTAGTAATAATATAATATTCTTGCAAATATGCAAAAGATGTACTGTGTTCTTGCTGAGGCAGTATGGAAAATGTGAGCCAAATGTACACTATGGACATGGTAACAATCAGATGATATTATTTTATTTGTAGCAAATGTCACACCACATTATGGTGTGTTGATAGAGGGGTGTTGTTTGGGAATTCTGCACATGTGCATGATTGTTTTATGTTTACAAATTCTGTCATAAAAAATATATTTAAAAAATAATAACAGGGTGGGTTGAGGGAAAAACACACCAAATGTAAGTTAAGGACTATGATTAGTAATAGACTTTGACAATATTCTTTCATGATTTTTAACAGACATCTCATGACAATGCAGGGTGTTGGTGGAGGACTGATGTATGGGACCCCTGTATGATATTATGCAAGTTTGCTTTGTACGTTCACAACTTTTACTATACACTTAATTGTTTATGTATGTTCATGTATAAATGATACAAAAATAATAATAGGATTGATTAGGGGAAAAATACTTTGTTTAGTAGTAATATTTTGACAATGCTCTTTAATTATTAGTTAAAAAGTTTTAAAAATGGATATGGCGTCTGCCTACCTCATGGTAGGTCCACAGTTCAATCCCAGGGCCTCCTTGACCCGTGTGGAGCTGGCCCATGCACAGTACTGATGCATGCAAGGAGTGCCGTGTCATGCAGGGGTGTGCCCTGCATAGGGGAGCCCCAGGCACAAGGAGTGCACCCCGTAATGAGAGCCACCCTGCGCGAAAGAAAGTTCAGCCTGCCCAGGAATGGCGCTGTATGCAGGGAGAGCTGACGCAGCAAGATGACGCAACAAAAAGAGACACAGATTCTTGGTGCTGCTGACAAAAATAGAAGCAGACAAAGAAGAACACGCAGCGAATGTACACAGAGACCAGACAACTGGGTTGGGGGGGGGGGGAAGGGGAGAGAAATAAATAAAAATAAATCTTAAAAAAAAAACAATGCAAGTTATTGGTGGTAGGGTGAAAAGTTACATATGTTTGTTTGATGTTATATGTGTTTGTTTTGTAAGTTCAACTATTATACACTCATTATTTATGTATGTTTATGTATGAGTGATATAGTTCATTAAAATAAATAAAATAAAATAAATTAGTCTTTTACACAATTTGTGGGTTCAAGATTTTATGTGATATGTATGGTAGATGCTATACCTTTTATAGGATGGAATTGTTAAAATTTATAATGAACTCTATAAGAAGACAATATATATTAAAATACTGTATTAAATTTCTTTTAGCAACAATCAAATTCATTAAAAGTCTTTAGTTTATACTTTTTAGAATAGTTTAATGGGAAGGATATTTTAAGTCCAATTATTAATAATTTATTTAATTCTATCTTGGGGTAAATAAATATCTTAGAAATAACTGTTGAATTATTACACTTAACAATGCAGGGAGGATAAAGATGGAAACAAGAAAGCATAAAATAACACATTTCTGAAAACTGAAATTATCACACTTGTTATATAATGAAAAAATAAGGAACCATGTAACTAACAATGGTTGGTATAGTTATATTTACATATGCAAAAGTAATTATCTAGAAATAAACATTTGCCTTAATAACATAATGCTAAGCAAACTTCTTAGGGAATATTTAAGAAAAATGCAGTTTTAATTTTAATATGCTCATGAGATCAATTAATGTATTACATATGCAAATATGAAGGCAATGACCCTGATTCTGAATGCTTGGTATTTCTGGAATTGGCATATGGCTCTTCCTAACAGCCGACATAATGATTTCCATAAATTAGCTTCTAATGCCATGTAATGAACTCTGATTTGTGTTAATTTGGGCATTACTGAGCAATTTCATGTTAATTTTTGTTAAAAATCTGTTTGTAAGGCCGTATTAGAGTTTTATTTTACATCTATGATTCCAAAAATAGTAAGACAGGAAATTATTTTGATTCAGATGTATTGAGACAAATCCAGTTTCATAAAAAAAGAATGCAGAATGTGACTCACAAAGTTAATACGAAATTGTTTCTAATATTCCAAAAGTTTAAAATGTATTTTCATTAAACAATAATCATGTCAAAGAGTTGAAAAGGGTTATTGTGTTCATATTTACAGTAGTCATTGTTGAATTCCCCTCTTGGAGTATTTCCCACCCTTATTTATTTATTTACTTTTTTATTATTTTTTCCCACCTTATTTTTACTTCTTGCAGAACATTAAAATGTTGTGTAGCTACTGGTAGTGGTAAGGTCATGCTTTCACCAGTAATGTGATATATATGTATCAACTGTTTACAAGATTAATAGTTTTAACGAAGTAAAATAAATTAAAAGAGAATAAACATGAATATTTTCTATTCAATTTTTTGTGGTGGTCTGAAAAAGGGTACAATGCAAGTTAAAGCTATTATTCTTATGTAAATTACTCTTAATGTCTCATATTACTTTCTCTACCTAAGTTTCCTCATGCAACAGTGGGATAATAGTATCTAGTGCATTTGTTTATTAATAGGAATTACATTAGCTAATATAATAAAAGTGCTAGGAAAATGGTAAGGATGCTAGACCTGTTGGTTGAAGAAGTATGGTTAAAATGGATATACTTACTTGTTCAAGCATAGTCATCTTATATCTCCTATTGTTCATCCTCTACTTTATAGCCAATGTTAAATTTCTGAAACACAAATATTATCTATGCGATGTTTATTTGCTTAAAAACGTTTAATGAGTAAATCCAGGATAGATACCAGAATCCTTTGCATGAAATACAAGGCCATTCAAAATCTGGCTTCTATAATCTTTTCATGTCATCTGTCAATCTCTATCAATCATTTCTGTCATTCTATCCACACTGAAATACTAAGGTTTACCTGAAGAGCTAATGATGTTTTATGCCCTCCTGGTATTTTAAAACTTATTTTTAATTTGAGAAATTGTAAGTTTACAGAAAAATCATGTAAAAACACATGTAGGTAATTTACTCCCTCTACTATTAACACTTTGTATTAGTGAGGTACTTTTGATATGGTTGAAAGAATATTATAATTTTACTTTTAACTAGAGCCCATAGTATATATTAAGGTTTTATATATTAAGTATATATATATATGATATATATAAGTATATATTAAGATTTTTCCAATATAACATCCTATTATTAGCATCTTAAAAAATGTTTCTTTTAATTCCCCCCGCCCTCTTCCTCCCAGTGTCTATTCTCTGTGTCCATTCGCTGTGCATTCTTTTGTGCCTGTTGTATTCTCATTAGGGGGTCCCAGGAACCCATCTTGGGACTTTCCAGAGTGGGAGAGAAGCAATCATTCTTTTGTTGTCACTTCAGATCCCTAGTTTGTTACATCTCATATTGTTTCTTCTTTTTGTCTCTTTTTGTTGCGTCACCTTGCTGCATCAGCTCTCCGTTTGGGGGGCATCATTTGGATATGTATTTCCGTGTGGTTATGTTCACCATGTTGTGGTACCATCACCACCATATAATACCAAACATTTTCATCATTCCAAATAGGAACTGTGTGTACTTTAAGCCTTAACTTCCCGTTCCTTATCTCAACCTCATTCCCTGATAACCTATATTCTAGATTCTGACTCTCTGAGATCGGTTATTAAAATTATTTCATATCTAGTGAGATCATACAATATTTGTTCTTTTCTCTTTGGCTTATTTCACTCAACACAATGTCTTCAAGGATCCTCCATGTTGCTGTATGTATCAGAACCTCATTCCTTTATAAGGCTGAATAAAATCATTGTATGTATATACCATATTTTGTTTACCAATTCATTGGTTGATAGACACTTGGGTTGCTTCCATCTTTTGGCAATTGTGAATAATTCCACTATGAACACCAGTGTGCAAATATTTATTTGAGGCCTTGCATTGAAGTTTTTGGGTGTAGACGGAGTAGTGGGATTGCCAGGTTGTATGGTAATTATATACTTAACTTTCTGGGGAACTGCCACATTTTTGTCCATCCATAGCAGCTGCACCTTTTTACATTGTCACGAGCAGTGAGTGTTCCTTTTTCCTCTGTGTCTTCTCTAACACTTGTAATTTTCCATTTTTTTTTTTAATAGCAGCCACTCTAATGGGTGTGAAATTGTATCTCTGTGTTTTTGATTTGTATTTTACTGATGTCTAATGATGTTGAACATCTTTTATGTGCTTTCTGGCCATGTATATATCCCCTTTGGAGATGTCTTTTCAAGTCTTTAGCCCATTTTTTAAATTGGAATGTTTGTCTTATTTTTGTATGTATTTTGGTTATTAAATATTTATCAGATATGTGGTTTCCAAAAACTTTTCCCCACTGTGCAGTTTGTCATTTTACTTTTATGACAAAGTTATTTGAAGCACAAAAGTTTTTAATTTTGGTGAAGTATCATTCATCTATTTCTTTTTCTTTTGTTGTTCGTGCATTGGGTGTAAAGTATAAGAAACCATTTACTAACAAAAAGTCCTGAAGAATCTTCCCTACATTTTCTTCTAGGACTTTGATAGTTCTGACTCCTATATTTAGTTCATTGATCCACTTAAAGTTATTTTTGTATAAAAAGTTAGAAGTGTTCCTTCTCTTTTTACAAATGGACATCCAGTTTTCCCAGCACCATTTGATAAGAGTTTTCTTTCCCAACTGAGTTTGCCCTCTTGCAAAAATCAGTTGGCCATGAATGTGAGGGTTGATTTCTGAACTCTCAATTAAATTTCATTGGTCTATAGGTCTGTCCTTGTGTCTGTGCTCTGCTGTTTTGATTATTGTGACCTCATAGTAAGTTTTAAGATGGGGAAGTGTGAGTCTTTGAACTTCATTGTTATTTTCATGATGGCTTTGACTATTCGGAGCCACTTACCATCTATGTATTTGATGATTGACTTTTCTATTTCAGCAAAGAATATTGTTGGAATTTTGGTTGGGATTACCATTAATTTATAAATTTCTATGAGTAGGATTGACATCTTGGCAATATTAATCTTCCAATGAATGAACAGAGAATGTCCTTCCATTTATATAGGTCTTCTTTGATCTCTTTCAGCAATGTTTTTGTAGTTTCCTGTGTACAAGTCCTTTATATCTTTGGCTAGATTTATTCCTAGATATTTAATTTTTTAAAAAGTTTCTTCTTCTAATTATTTATTACTTGTATACAGTAAAACTAATGATTTTTGGCTGTTTATTTTGTACCTCACCACTTTGCTGTATTTATTTATTAGCTCTCAGAGCTTTCTTGTGGATTTTTCAGGATTTTGTGTGTATAAAATCTGATCATTTGCAAATAGGGAAAGTTTTCCTTCTTTTCCAATTTGGATGTATTTAATTTCTTTGTCTTGTATAATTGCTATAAGAATGTCAATACAAGGTTGAATAACAGTGGTAACAGTGGGCCTCCTTGTCTTGTTCCTGATCTCAAAGGGAAAGCTTTCATTCTTTCACCATTAATTAGGATATTCACTGTGGGTTTTTCATATTTGCATTTTATCATACTGAGGAAGTTTCCTTCTCTTCCTAGTGCTCTAAGTGTTTGTATCAAGAAGGGTTACTGGATTTGTTAATGTGGAGCATTACATTAATTGATTTTCTTGTATTAAACCAGGCTTGCACAACAGAGATAAATACAACTTGATCATGGTGTATAATTCTCCTGTTCTGCTGCACTCAGTTTGCTAGTATTTTGTTGAGGATATTTGCATGTATATCAGTAAGAAATATTGATCTGTAATATTCTTTTCTTGTGGTGTCTTTGCCTGGCTTTGCTGTATGGTGATGGTGGACTCATAGAATCAATTAGGAACTATTCCTGCCTCCTCAATTTTTTGCAAGAGTTGGAGCAGTTTTGGAGATATGTCTTCCTGGAATATTTTGTTAAACTCCCTTGTGAAGCCATCTGGCCTTGACCTTTTCATTGTTCGGAGGTTTCTGAGTACTGATTCAAACTTTTTACTAGTAATTGGTTTGTAAAGATCTTCTATTTCTTTCTGAGTCAATGTATGTAATTTGTGTGTTTCTTAGAGTCTGTCCTTTTCATCTAGGTTATATAATTTATTTTTGTACAGTTGATCATAGTATCCTTTTATTGTGCTTTATATTTCAGTGAGTTTAGTAGTAATGTCCTCTTTTCATATCTGGTTTTTGTTATTTGTATCTTCTTTCTTTTTTTAATTTCAATTTTTTTTGAGGGACAAAAAAGTTTAAGAATTACAAAGATGGAATAGGAAACTGACAAAAGAGATCCTGTAGATCAATAGTCCTTTTAATGGTAAATTGAATAAACCCTCTAGATAAAAGTCAGAGATTGGCAGAATGGATAAAAATATATAACCCAACCAAATGCTGTCTGCAAGAGACTGACCTTAAAGTCAGTGGTACAAATAGGTTGAAAGTGAAAGGGTAAAAAATATATCATGCAAGTAGTAATCAAAAGAGTTGAAGTAGCTACACTAATATCAGATAAAATAGATTAATGTCAAAAACAGTTATGAAAGATAAAGATGGTCATTATATACTGATAAAGGAGTCAATTCAAGAAAGGAGGATACAGTTGGTAGAATAATAATAATCTGGCATGTGGATCTGGATTGCTAGAATAATAATCTGGCATGTGGATCTGTGAATTTCATTTAATTAGTAGACATTGCATATTTACCACATGCAAGGAACTGTGCTAGATTCTTTGATGGAGTTGTGGAAGCCCAAAATTTACTACCTTAACACAAGATTTACAGCTGTTAACCCAAACCACCTCACTCATCCTGAGTGCTAAGACCTTGGAAAAGTACCAACACAGCTCGGAATTAGCCTTTCCGTCTGAGGGAGGTGCTGCAATAGCTGCATTTGTGACTTCAGGTGTCAAATCTTGTTTGTGGCACCAACTTTCTTAGGCATGTTGATTCCAAAAAGGAGCTGAAGGTTGGGGTGGCCATGGCAATTTGTTAAAATAAGACAACAATGAAGTAATGCTTTTTGAATACACTTGAACTTGTGCATATCATAATATATATTTATTTTTTTACATCTTTCTCTTCTATAGATTTTTTTTCTATAGACTTTTAATATCATGAGGATTTGTATCATATTCTACATATTTTTCAACACATAATGCTTAATAGAGTACCTTACATTTGGCAGACTTTCAAGGACAATTTCTTGAATTTTATGTTGAAAATACAGGAATTGTGCCCATAAGTTGATTTCCCAACATGATAAATTTGAGTGTAAAATTTAACAGGGTCTATGTCTATGAAATACATTTCCTGTTTCTCAACAGTTATATTTTCATGTTTTATTTCAATGAAATCTTAAATACATCTGCCTTTAATTATGAACATTGAAAATGTGGCTTTATTTTCCTGTAATAAAATCTTTGTTTCTTCCTGCAAGAGTATGCACATCCATGTCTCAATGGTTCTGGTAAACTTATCTCACTTCATAGAACAGAAGGTAGGTCAAATTCATTCAGGCTAATCATGAGTTGAACAATTTGATCCTTTACTTCACTCTGTAAATCAAAGTTAGAGGTGCCAAGAATATTGAATTGTGGTGTGTGAATCTTTGTGCTGATCAAAACATATATAGGAGACCAAAAAATGCCCATGGCCCATAGAAATAAGTGATAGATACTAAACTGTAGCATATCCAAGGACATGTGATTATCAAGTCTCATTTTTCTTAATCTACAGTTTGGATTTTAGGAATGGATCAGTATATTGTGTGTCAACATGAATTCCATTGTAGCTGAGATAGGCAATTCTTTGTGTGAGAAAAGACAGCATTTTCCCAAAATTTACATACATCCTCATTGCTGTCCAGTTCATCAAAACTTATTTATTCCTAATAACCTGCTACTCATATCATCACTTTGATGAGGTATTAAGATTTTTGCTCCACTCTGCTTTGGCTACTAGAGTCAGCTTAGGGGTGGGATATACTGACATTCCAGATAAAATTGTGTAAGTCGTCATTTTAGGACATTTTTCCTAAATAGATTGTCCTTTTTCAAATTATATGTTACCTCTTCCAACCTCAACTGTGGTTGTATAAAATGTTATTTTATTTTATCTTGGCTTGTTTATAAGATCACTCATAAATTTTAACATTATAGTATTTGTATATAATATTTTAAACTTTCTTCATAAATAGATGTTGAATATTTCACATTTGTGTTTGTATGTGCATACACGTGCATTGGGTGTGTTTTTTGGATAGAATAGAGGAGTGTTTCTCATGGAAATTTCCCTCAGGTTTTATTTTTTTTATGTGGCTTTTTTTAGTACATAAGAGCTTGGGTTTTTATTGGGAATGAGATGTGTCGACCCAGCCACCTGGACTAAGCACATAGGCATTATGATGTATTATAAGTGGCTCTGAATAGTCAAAGCCATCACGAAAATAGCAATGAAGTTTAAAGACTCACACTGCTCAATCTTAAAACTTATTACGAAGTCACAATGATCAAAACAGCAGAGTACAGACACAAGGACAGACCTATAGACCAATGAAATGCCAACTTAATTGAGGTAGGTATTTGTAGAGCCATCAATGGGATAAAAAGAACACCAAAGTAAAGCAGACGGTCCGAGTCAGACATTGGTGTGAAGAGACTAGGGCAAACGGGAGTAGACAGATGAGTTAATAGGCAGTAGTAACCAAAGAAAGAATTCAGAGAATGAAGATACTGCTTTAAAAAAGAAACTATAAAATGGCTTCTTAGTAGACAAAGAAAGCATAAAGTCAGTGGATTCAGAAATATCAGATTACAACACGCTGATGAAACCAAATCGACCACAAACATTCAATGGACTTTAGAAACAGTTGGATTAGACCAAATGCAGTAGAAGGTTTTCTGTAGCAGAACTGAACAGGTGGAAGTCCTATTTTTTCAAGCACATGCCAATGATTGTATGATGAATAAAAGAGAAAACACACACTCATACAAATGAAGTAAATAATAATTAGAGGTGGACTTACTTATGGTCTAGCCACTACTTCCCCCGGGATAACATCTGAAGAGAAGCTTGTGGAAGGTATATCATGATGCAAATAATTTGAAAAATGTAGAAAAAAAATTAACTTTAGCCCGTTATTCATGCTAACCAGATTAGATTGTTCTTTGGCTTAATGACTTTGTTCAAAGTCATTGTAGATAATTTGTCATATAGTTTCATAACTATATTGTCTTACCTGTTTTACTCATTAGCATGTGAGGAATCTTAGAACTGGGAAAATGATGAAGTTTCTTCATGTGTTCTATGTACTGTGGTTTAAACAGAGACATAGGGGTATTTGGCACTTCAGATTATTCCCATTGTTTTTAGTATTCCCCAATAGGGTTGAGGCTCAGTAAGACGGGTTGTATAAATGGAAACCAAAAGCAACCGCCTAGAGTGAGAGGGTTAAAAGCAGAGGATTTGAGGCAGTCTTGAAACAGGTCCTCAGCTTCAAATCATGTGTGCGTTTTCATAAATCTTAAGACCAGGGAGTATGTTTTACTTCTCTTGCTGCTATTTTGCAGCCTCTCGCAACCCACCACAAAAATTGCAATGTCCTTGATGCCAGCATTCACATTCACTTATTCCTGTATCTTCACCTACCACATCTGCTCTACTCTGATAACTGCAGAGCCATAGCCACAGTGCTCAGCTTCTAATTGTCCAATTCATATTTGTTGAGTATCTGTTGTTTAATGAAAAGGTTTACCTGACCTCTAATTAACAAATTCTGTAAATTATACAGATGGATGCTGTCTTACTTTGCCAGGCTGATAAGACAAATATCAAACAATGAGTTGGCTTTAAAAGGAATTTATTGGCTCATGATTTTGAGGCTAGAATTCCAAAATCAAGGTATCGATGGTCTTCCTTTCTCCCTGAGTTTGTAGTGTTATTGTGCTGGCCTCTGAAAATCCTTGGGGTTCCTTAATTTATCTCTTCTTTCTGACTTCTGTAACTTCTTGATTCTCTTCATAAGACCTCCAGTAATCTGAATTAAGACCCACCCTCATTCATTTGGACCACATCTTAACTAAAAATAACATCCTCAAAAGTTCCTCTTTATAAATGGGCTCACACGCAGTGGGATGTAGATTAAGTTTAAAAGCATGACTTGCTGGAGTAAATAACTATCACAAATGCCTGTAGCATAGCATTTATCCTGGATAAATGCACAGTGTGCTTTTATAATTTGAGTTGAATTTTTATCAAGAGTCATTTATGTTCATTGTCAAGTCTATTCAGTCCAGTTAACATTGCCAGGGCAGTTAAAAAACTTGAAATGTGAATATTTCAATGAAATATAAGTGTGGAATATGAAGTGTTGATGCTTGTATGAAAACGAAGTTGAATGCTTAAGACAGAATTGATGATGATGAGAGGAAAAAGAAATCTGTTGAATGATGTATAGGTAGAAAATTGTAAAAGATTCGAGAGAAATCACAAAAATCTGGAGACATTTCACATTGCTTAGCAACTGTCTTAAATTCCAACTCACTCTGAAGAAACTCAAGCTGAAAATCACACATTGTATTGTAGTCTATGCAAGGAAAACAGTGCAGAACTTTAATCATTTAAATAAAACATTTGGTTCTACATTAAACTAGTTTTGTGCATCCATTTTTACAATTTATATTAAAATATGTATTTAAGATATTATAGTTACAGGTTTTTATAATTCTTCATTTTAATCAATTAATTGACTCAGTGCTTATATTTTTGCCCTTGAGATATCTACTGTGGTTAAATCAATCATCCTAGCATTAAATATTAAGTACAAGCATCATTATTCATCATATGTATTGAGCTCTGACAATATGTGAACCTTGCGAAAATTACATAAAAGCATAAGAACAATTACTTTGTAAGAAAAATTTGCATCCAACTATAAGCGATTAGATTTCATATATGAAATATGAGCCCACAATAATAGACAATGATGTTAATGAAAATAGTCAAATGAACGATTCAGGCAATGTATTAAGGCGAACAAGCCGATTACTGCAGGAGACAGTAGACCAAGAAAGTCATTAGGAGGAGGTAGGACTTGAGATGGAAGAAAAACAAAGGCAATGTGTAGGGAGTGTGTGAGGAAAAGACAAAATCAGTTTTGGAGAAACTGAGGGATGAGAAACCAAGAAGCTGTAATGAGCCAAACAGTTCCAAGGAGTCATATTGAGTAATAATAAGTGATTTATCTATAGAATGGAGACAGGTGGTGCCAGTTTTCAATGATATGCCAAAATTCTTGTCATTTTTTCTTTGTATGGCATTATTAAATGATTATGAGTAGTAGTAATATCAAGAAAGATAACATAATTAAAGCCATATTTTATGTGAAATCAATTCATTAGATAGGAAGAAGGGGCAGGAATATGGAAGATCTTCAAATATTTAAAGAAGATTGTTATAAAAAATTCCTTCACCAAACTCTCTAATTTCCTATAATTGCTTACTAATATAAATGAATAGTAAAAGTTCTTCCCAATTTGAGCTATAACTATAATTTTACTGTTGTTATTTGCAGGCATTTAGTTTGCTAACCATTTAATTCAACAGATTTAATTAGATTTCATCATATATATGTATACCTAATTTATTATCTTTATAAAAACAACGTAATTATATATTGTAAATGGTTTGTACTGACATCACTACAGTAATCTCTCACACATTCTGACAGTTACACATTAGCTGGCTTGATACACTCAATTCTAAAATATTAGTTGCTTGACCTTGATATTTTTTCTAATACTATTTCTACCTACTCCTCAATTTCTCTGAATTTTATGTTTCCATGCAACCTCAGTTTTATCTCTCCTTAGCTGATTTCATAAATCTTTCTTTTCTTGTCACTTGTCTAATACTATTTCAATATACCATATAATAGAGATGTCCATTAATAGCAGTAGTAAACTCCAAACTGCAATGAATTATATGACTAGGGTTTTTATCTGGGCTTTTCACCTCATAAAATGTTTTTTTTTCCCTGTGTCCCTCCATAATAGGCTTTGTCAAAAGTGAATACCACATAAATATTTGATTTATTATATTCCTATCTACCACACTGACAGGGAAATGATGTACCTAAAAACCAGTTGTCATTAGGATCAGTATGTTTGAGTTCTTCATGGAAATAGGTAGATTAGAATTTTATACGGCAAAAATAAACACCTAAAAATCATGAAGGTTGGTGTTTTGCTTGAATGAATACTCTCATTAAAGTGCAAATACACAAATGAAAGAAGAACTTATTTCTACTTATAATTTCCAAGCATCATTTTGAGCAATAAAGTTAATTTTCTCACAGCAAGAGTTAACAGAGGTGATCATAAGTTTCAAAATTTGACAAAATGAGTTTCATACCTTCTATCTCCTCTCCTCTATGCTAAATGGATTTAGGTATAATGCACTTTCCATTACCCAGTTCATTTCTGCAAAGGATCTTCTATGGATCACCTATCTGCACTATGATTGAGTTTAATGGTATGTGTGTTTTAGAGGTGGATGACTAATTATTAGCAGTATGGACATCATTATTCTGTCATGTAATTGTATGAGAGACCAGGCTGCCCATAAGCTATAAAATAGCCAATGGGTAGAAAACAAATTAATCACTTAATGTTTGTTGATCACTTACTATGGGCTATTTAGCATACTGTGTCCTGAGATTTTACATCTGGCTTCAGAACACTCCTACACTTTTAGTTTTTCTCTTACTTTACTGAACATCCCTCAGATTTCCTTGCTGGTTTCTCCTCTTCTCCTTGACTTCTTTCTTTATTACTTATTTTTCAATTTAAAAAATTTAATTGCCTCTTTTTAAAGATACATAGATCACAAAAAAAATCACATTAAAACAATATAAGAGGTTCCTATATACCCCACACCCCACCCCACTCCTCCCACATCAACAATCTCTTTCATCATTGTGGCACATTCATTGCATTGGTGGATACATTTTAGAGCTCTTCTAAACAGCATGGATTATAGTTTACATTGTAGTTTACACTCTCCCCCAGTACATTCAGTAGGTTATGGCAGGATATATAATGTCCAGCATTTGTCCCTGCAATGTCATTTAGGACAACTCCAAGTCCTAAAAATGCCCCCACATCACATCTCTTCTTCCCTCTCCCTGCTCTCAGCAACTACTGTGGCCACTGTCTCCACATCAATGGTACAGTTTCTTCAATTGCTAGAGTAACAATAGTTCTACAGTAGAATACCAGTAAGTCCACTCTAATCCATGTTTGAAGACTTGAATCTCTGGACTGGCTGTGTGCCAGCTGGGCTCTGACTCTCAACAGAGTTGCAACTCCTACTCTCCAGTTCGTTGGACTTATCCAGGTTAGCTAATAGGGAGCTGAAGTAGGTCAACCACCACACCAGGGAACCAAGAGTACCTACAACTGCAAGCAGGAGAATCACATCCATCAACCATGTAGAATCTAAGGTCCATCGTGATTTAGAGGTGGGGTGAACATCACCATCCTTGACTTCTTAATGTTAAATTTTCCAAGGGCTCAGGTTTTGGTTTTCTTTTTTTATCTATTGTCCTCCCTTATTTAGTGATCTCATCCAGTGTACTGACTTTGAATACTATTTACATGCTGTCTGTCAAATTATATGCTGACTGTCAAATTCATATCTCCAACTCTAGACAACTTTCCTAAATTCTAGAGTCATGTATCCAACTGCATATTCTACATTTCCATTAGGAGCTTAGGAGACACCTAGGAAATCAAAATGTCCAAAACTGACCTTCTGATTTCCCTGAAACCTCCTTTAGCTTTTCCATTTCAGTTGAGGACAACTGCATCCTTTTAGTTACACAGGTCAAAATTCTTCGATCATTTCTTGACTCTTTTTATCATAGCTCTCCATCCAGTCTGTTAAGAAACGTGGTTCTTTTACCTTCAAAACATAGGCAGAGTTAGACATCTCACTATCACTCCTATCTGAACCACCACAACTTTCCACATATTTTTAATTATTTTTTTTTCAGCCCGAATGATACTGTTAGAACGTAAGTTATTTCATGCTATCCTTCTGCTTAAAATCCTACAAAAGAGCTCCATTTTATTCAATGTATGAACCAAAATAATTTTCATGGCCCATAAAGTCCCACATAACCCCTTTCTAGCCTCACCCCATTCAGTTCCCTCTACCTCACATTTCTCCAGTCAACTCAAACATGCCAGACATACTCCTGCCTCGGGACATTGGAATTAGCTCTTCTTTTTGCCTGGAGTGATTAACTACACTCATGCAAAAATGACCACATATCAATATTATTCACTTTAGCCATTACTCAGATTTCATCTTCTGAATGGTTCCACACTATTTAATCATCCCATTAAAAATTGTAACACATCTGTTTTCATAGCACATATAAACACCTAACATACAATTTATTCATATATTTTTGTATTGTTTATTACCTGTTTCTTCTTTCTAGAATGTACACTCTTAGAGGAGAGGAAACTTAATCTGTTTTTTTTTTTTCACTGATACATACCAATCACCTGAAGTAATGCTTGGCACATACAAAATTTCATCTATTCTGTAATCCACATTTTTAAAAAAATTAACATCTTTACAATGGATACATTTTACAATTGATAGCAGGTCATAAAACAATGAACAATATTATTTTGCTTCTTATTTGTACATAAAATAATAGTATATCTTACAATCAATGACATTTTAGTTTCAATGAAATATTATGATAGGAATTCATTGAATATTTGTTGAATGAATGAGTGAGAAGCAACAGCTCAGTTCTTTAGGTATTTATATACTAATTGAGTAGCAGGACTTGTGGAGAAATATTTATAATGCAATATGCAAACTATGGTAAAGATATTAACTGAGCATAGAAAAGCAGTTTATTCTTATTTATTCCCGAGTGAAGAGAAAGAATGGTCAAAGAAAACTGTTACTACTACCAGTTGAAAGGTGGGGTGTTTTGTTAATGGCATGGAAAGGGATAGGTCAGAGAGACAGAAACACAGGTTGGTGAGTAACCAGTGGTTATGATTAGGAACCACAATTTACAAGTTATAATTATTAAATTACGTTACTTGAATTTTCTCCCTGAATAATGTTTAAAATTATTATAGTAAACCTTTGCCCTTATTTTGCTTTATGTAAATGTAGATTTGCTTCATGTTTATGCAGATTTTCATGTATGTGCTCTTTCTTAATCTAATATCTGGGAAACAAGTAATTACTATTACATTAATAATAGTATATTCCCTTTTGTGAATAATTAGAAGACAAGTGATATACATCTGTGCCCATGTATTTCTACAGCACATCCATAAAACCTGAAAATAAAGTAAATGATATTTTATTTTATTTACAAATTTAAGAGGTCTTGACCATAATATGTGTATTTTTCTGTGTTTCCAGACTTTATAAACATCTTCTAGAGATATCTGCAAAGAAGTTTTTGAAAGGTTGGAACTGGATAGTAGGGTACACCCTGCTCACAGAATTGAAGTCTCACATTTATTAGGAGGGAGAAAGGGGGGGAGGGCGGAGAATAAAAGGGTCATTAGGGTCCTCTTTGGCATACACTTGACCATGAACAGCTTTCCCTGCCAAGCTGTAAGGGTATTTTTATGTCTGTCTGTTTGCTTGCTTGCTTGATATTTTGCTGTTGTTGTTTATGCTGTTTTGGGTAGAGTTAAGAGTGAATTTAAGAACCATATTATTTGTAGATAGAATTAGCTGCTAAAATTATTTAAAAAACTTTCAAGTTATTCTATATTTTGTGACCATAAAATGGGAATATTGTACTGATGATTCACAGATATAATATCAGAAATATATTCAAAATCTGTATAAAAACATCAATGTACATAAATATCTCTTGAATTAACTAACATATTATCTACAAAAAAGATAAACTAATTTTAAAAGTACCATTTGTAAATATAGGAAGGAATATACTAGATATGTTTAACATGCAAGGATGAACATTTATGGTACAGTATATATAGAATCAATTTAACTATATCTACCTCTAATTATTTCATAAAATGATTTGAATGAAGAAATATATGTAATTATAAAATACTTTTTCTGAAGAAGAGGATAAAATTTCATCTAAATTAGCCATAATGAAAAAAATAATTGTTTTGGAAAGTCTAGCTAACCTAGCAATAGAAAGTCTTGATTGACTGATTAATGTGTTCATTTCTTCCTTAAAAATAATGGAGCACTTCCTGTTTTCTAACTACAGGACCATGTGCTGAGGTGACTATAAAATATGCAGTCAAGTGAGAGCTTCCAACAGATCAGAGTCTATTTAAGCAGGGAATATTTTTTGCTATTGTTTCTTACTATAGCCCTACCATCTAGCACAGTGCTTAAAACACATACTAAAAACCACTGAGTAAATATATAAGGAATGAGTATTGAATAAAACCCAGCAGTTAATGTAAGTTTTAATTAGAAACTATATCAAAATATTTGAGATAAAAATTAAACACCTTGCACTTTTCCCGCACTTATTCCTTTCACACCCTACTTCCAACCCATTAGTATCTGTCACCATATGCCCACATACAGCTGCTTCTTGCTATCATCTTAGTCCAAGGTATTGCCATTTTTAACAAGACTGCTATAATGTTCTTTTAACTGGTCTCTTGCTTCCACTCTTATACACACACAAATATTCTCTATACATCAGCCAGTGTGATTATTTTTATTTTTTTTTAAAGATTTATTTCTCTCCCATTCCCCGCCCCCCACCCTGGTTGTCTGTTCTCTGTGTCTATTTGCTGCATCTTCTTTGTCTGCTTCTGTTGTTGTCAGCTCAGATTATGATATTCCACTTTTGAAAAACAAAATAAAAAAATCCAGTGGTTTTCCATCACATTAAGAAGAATATAGCAAAGTTCTTATTGCAAGATCGACAAGAACTGCTTCCAAACTACCTCCAATCTCACTTTTTATCATTCATCCACTTGCTCGCTGAGCTTCACTAAACTTGCCTCATTGTTGTTTAAACCTGCTAGACTGTTCTCAGATTTGGGACTTGTCAATCCTTCTGTAATACTCTTTCCTCCAATCTGAAATGTTGCTTTCTCCAATGTTCAGCTTTCTTTCTCACTTTTTGAATTATCTGTTCAAGTGGTGCCATTTCAGGGAAGTTTCTCTTGACCACCTTATTTGTGAAAGATTCCCACCCTACTTCTTAGTCACTTAATCTGCTTTATTTCCCTTTTGTTGTTTATCTCTTTTTCTCTCCCTATATCATATGGCATGTTAATTCTTTGCTTTATTGAGTGACTCTGCTCTAGTCTTCTCTCTGTGGACTAATTTCTTCCCTCAAACCATGGTTTCTTCTTTTCCATAAACTTGGATTTCCATGAACCTGAAAGCAACTTCAAAACTGTCTGAACATTTAGCTAAGTGACCTTCCCACAGTTAATGAATGTATTGTTTCAGTGTTCCTGTTCCTTGTAGAGAAATCTGACTGGCTTAAATTTTATTATATTTATGTACTCCTAGTTCTCTCAGCTGTGTTGAGACAGGGGCTATAATGACCTAGGTCCATTCAACACTTTAATTGGTCCTGTGTGTGAGTAGTTCCAAGAGAAGAAAGCTATAGATGTAGTCAAATCCCCTATATATTGACTGTATGTAGTTATTAAAAGTATCAGAAATAATGGCCTTACATGAAAAAAGTGAATATCTGTATAACTATTGAAAATTTAACCTATTGTTGAATCTCACTTAGTATTTTATGAATTTAATTTAGTTTTGGATTAATAGACAAGTCACAGATTCCCAAATGTTTGCCTTGAGTGTATACATCATATCAGTACTGCGGTCAGTATTAAAGATTACTGACAGAACCTTTGTTTCATGTTTTTATGATCCTCTCTATATTATTAATATTCTGTAATGAAATAATGACTTCCTTACATCTTTATTGGATCTAACTCAAATAATCAGAGTGTTAACAATTTTTGAAACTACTCTTGGCATCCTATATAATTTCAAGGGCAAACTAAAACGGATGAATGATTGTTTTTATCTTAGCATTGTCAATGATAAGTTTGAACTACATTAAGTTTGCAAAGGCATCTTTTCTCAAGAAGAGCATTAAGGAACGTGGTGATTGTGGGTACTGAATTTAAATGTTTATTACGTAATGTGTAAGCTGTCTATTGCTGTGTACAAATTACTTCTTTGGGTAAGGAATTCAGAAGCTCTTTCCACAGTGTCTCTGGCTCAGGTTCTCATAGGTTGTAATTGGTATGCCAGCAGAGCCTGTAGTCATTAGATGACTTGAATGACTGGAATTGGAAGAGTCCCATGAATTTGGCAGGAGGCCTCAGTTTCTCAATATATGAACCTCTCTATTTGCCTCTGTTTTTTCCATGTGGACATCTCAGTAGATTGTTCCTGATATAGTATATTAGTCAGGGTTTTTTAGGGAAATCCATGTATGTGTATAAATGTTATGAAATTTTTAATAGGAATTAGCTCTCACAACTGTGGAGATGGTTAAGTTCAAATTCCATAGGGGAGGCCACAAGCTGCAAACTCCGATGAATATTTTCATGAATTCCCCAGGAGAAGCCGGCCGGCTGAAGTAGAGATGGAACTTGCCCCTTCTGACTTTTGAAATCACCACTTTTCCTTTTAAGGCCTTCAACAGAATGTACATTTCATCTCTCATTGTTGAAAGCAATCTTCTCAGTTGATTGTAGATGAAATCAGCAATAGATGTGATCAATTTGCTGATAATTTAAATCTATGAAATATCATCACAGTAACAATCAGACCTGTGCTTGCTTAACTAAACAACTAGATGCCATTATCTGGTCATGTTGACACATGGACTTAACCATCACACATGACATCTCTCTTGCTCAGAGCAAGTGATTCAAGAGGGGGAAGAGGGCATGAGGTAGTGGGGAGAGGAAGCTATAGTGCTTTTCATGTATTCTCAAGTCTATAACAGTAGAAAATCAGAGGAGGGAGAAAGTAGCAGTAGGATGAGGTATACTGGTTTTAGAGGCCTGAAATTCACTTTAAAAATATATAAATACTTTCACATTTACAAATTAAAAAATTCTCATACCATGTGAACATGTTGCAGGGTTTCATCCCAGGGCTTTTACAAGTAAAGGGACATGAAACTTAGCCTTCAGAAGTTTCATAGTAAATTACATCTGAATAAGAAATTGGCTATATTCTTAATAGTTGTAGTGACAAGCGATATTCTATCATCTTTTGTGGAGGGAAGAAGCTATAATTTATTCATTCAAACCAAATGTGAAGTAAGTCCAAGAGAATCTTTTCCATGAGTAAATAATTAATTAACCAACAATATATCCCAGTACTTGCATGAGCATGGAATGAAAATTGGGATGAATTGGAGAGGGGTCAGGTCTGCGACTGCTTGCATGCCCAGAATTTGATGTGGCAATTACAATGCATAGAGTGGATGCATTGGAAAGTAATTGGGTTTTAACGGTCCTAGGAGCACTCCATTCAAGAGGGGGCCCCAGCAGCAAGAGACTGTGGGATGGGCCATGTTAGGACATTCCAAAGAACTCATACCTTTGTTCTCTATGAGGGTCAGTATTTGGTTGGAGAACACTGGTGCCAGCAAGATTTAACCAGAGATGGAGTTAATACCAAAAAGGAGGGTTCTGCATTTGTGGCCTGTTAAAAAGATCTTGGTACCTTTCCTATATCTAGATAGAAGAGTAAAGGAGAAAAAGGAGATTAAGAGTTTTGAATTTGATGTTAGGTTTTTGTTTTAAGCGAGACATTGGTATAAGTTTTCCAACTGAAGAGAGTAAAATGGCCTGAGGTGACATTAAGGGTTATGAAAAAGGTTTCGGTATAAAATCATGGTGAAAGAAAGATAAATACACACATAATTATATCACTTAATATTGAAACTTTGAAATAACCTATGACTTCTCATTACATGATATAATTAGAATGCATCAGAGGTATGTCTAGAATTCAGAGCTCCACTTTTCTCTCATATTTCCATGAAACCAAGCTGTTTCCTTTATAATTTGAAATCCTATTATATATCAACTATGATCTAAGTCACATTTTTCATTTAATATGTGCATACTTTTATGAGTATAATCTCCTTTCGTATTATTAAATTTTAATGAAGTAAATGTTATTAGTCAGAGGCTGTACTACCTACTATAAAAGCAAAAATGGATGGTCCTTTTTTCAATCTCTCATCTTTGTAGTACTTTCTATGCAAATCAATAGATATCCTTCCCCACTAAACAGAACAGCTAATATAAATATTCACTGCTCCACAATCTCCATTTCACTATCTTTAGCTTCTTATGTTTATATTGTATTCATTCTATTAATTTCTCAAGTTACTACCCTGTTTAATAATTTATAATAACACCATCATGCATTAAGCCACCCTAAATCAACTTCGAATCATCAATCTGTAATTAATTTCTCATCTCAACCAACCTTGCCTTATGAAACTTTTCATTGACCCTGGAGTTAGCTCTCAATATCATCCTTAATATAAATAGCTCTCAAAACTTCTTCTACCATACTCCATGATACTTGAAGCAATGCTTTAAATCAGTGTCTGCTTCAAGTAAGCATGCTTGGAATGTCTTATCATCATATTGGCAAGAGATTCTTTGCTTGCTGTAGAAATCTAGAAAGAAACAGCTTAGTAACTCCTCCAAAAATGCCATACAGATAATATTATGGTTTTACTAGTAATTAGAAGACTCAAATAAGAGAGAACAAATTACCGTTTATTATTATCTAATTGGAAAATGATGGCATTTATGAAACTATATCAATTCAACAAATATTTACTAGTATCCTATTACATGCCAGATCCTGCAGATATCATAGTAAATGTATTGGACTAAAATCTTTTTGCTTACAGAATTAAAGTTTAGATTGTGGTGAGGGACAAAAAAATTGAATAAGGTCTATGATATTTAGTAGAAATTAAATACTGTGGAAAACATTAGAGAATGAAATAATTATGGACAGTCCTACAGGGAGAGGGGTCAAGGAATGTCTTACTAAGTAAGGTTCAACCTAGTAAAGGCTTGAGGGAGAGAAGTGAGTGAGCCATAAAACTATCGTGGGACAGCTTGCCAATCAGAGAAAAGAGGCAGTGGAAGTATTTCAACAGTTCTGGGTATATTATATTTCATGATTCACAAATTCAACTTTGCCCAACTTTATGATTTAAAGTTTGATATTGATGATATCAGAAGTGTGTTTGACTGTTTCATATAGTAATTAACCTTTTGGCTATTCTAAGATATCATGATCATTTTTAAAAACTAAAATACACACCTTTACAGAATACTCTTGCAAGACACTAAATAATAAGTTGTTACACCTACTGGAAAATCTAACTTTTAGTGCTATAGCTTAAATAAAGGGGAACCAAATGTCACAGGTAGTACAAATCACTGCACAATTGTCTTATATTGTATCTTCTGTTTTGAACATATTAGCATGGACTAAGAAGAAAAAGAATAATTTTGAATTCTTATTAGGACAGAACTCCATTTGCAAAAACACAGTTATGGAAATAATTAGCCTATAATATTGGGTTATATTACAAAATCAAATCAGTCAGAAAATCAAGTATTGGAAACATACTTCATCCAAATCTTTCCCTTTTTCTTGTAAGAGAGTCTAAAAGTTTTCAAATCTCTGCTCATCATAGATATACTTGGCAGGTACCCTGCCCAATGACAAATATGTTCACCTCTTCAAGAGGACATTACAGGCAGCAGGGGCTTTGGATAGCCTGCAATCTGTGTGCAGGTAATATTTTTCACAAACCTTATAGCCCATAGAGTAAACTATGCACAGATAACCTGACTATTTTCCAGGCTTCTTTTGATTAACTGCATAAAAGAGTAGAGATTTATTAGGGGATGAAGTTTCTGCATTAAATTTATGAAAAATGAATGTGAAAAAATGACACCATCTGATTCCAGAAAGGGGTGACAGTACAGTGTGTTCCCATCACAGCCATTATAGGGGTGCATTTGCATATCTCTGCTGCTTGCATTTCTAGGAGGCTTACACTCAGCAGAAAGTTTTATTCTTGCTGTCACCTATCCATCATTAACACGTGTTGTACAAAGAAAATTCCAACAAATCTCTGCTAATTCAAATTTGCACTAAGAATATATAAGAAGTTAGAGATGAACCTAGTTGAGTTCAACATTGAATCTGTACCTGAATTGGTTCTTCAGTCTAAATTAACTTAGATAAAATCAGGAAGGGAAATGTGAATAGTCTGAAGAGATAGAGCTCATACTTGGTGCCCATTCTTCTTATTGTTAATATGTCTAAAAGTATCAAATTATAAAAAGAACTGTCATTTATGGGGTGTTTACTTTTATTCTATATATGTAATTTATTTCCATTATCTTAGTAAATACTCAAACACCTCTCTGAATTAGTATCTATAAAGAGATGAAGAAACTGATGTACAGAGAAGCTAAGTAATTTGTCCAGTGCTACACTGTTACACAGTTAAATAGTTGACCTAGGATCCAAATCCAAACAGTGTAACTCTAAAGCTTGTTTGCTTAGCTGTTAAAATATACTACTTAAACAGATTATATAGAATGGAGCTTGGCAAATTTAGGTAGGCCTGTCTTCTTCAAATTCACTTTCTGATTTAGATATGAAAGATGGAATTGTCATAACTCTAAGTCTGGTCTGAAATAAACTGTTACATGTTAATAAAGTTTGAAAGGTAGCTCTGCTCTGACATATATGCTGCATGTTTTCCTTCTCCCCTTCAGTGCCTTAGTAGGAGCTTGACCTATACAGATTAGATTAATGGGCTCTTCCTCAGGCTTCCAGAGCAGAGTGAGGTGGGCACTCGCTCTGTGTGCAGCCAGGTTCCAAATGAGTCTCTTAACCAAAGGTCTCAACTCCTTCAGACAACCTTTCCTAAAAGACTTCCCAGTCTCTCAAGGGTGGTAACCCCTTCTCTTTCCCAGTTATGGTTTAGGTTTGGTGCCCTATTCTTATTAGTTCTTGCACTACCCCTTGTGGCTTCTTAACACTCTGCCTGCATATTTGTTCTTTATACCTTTAAAAAAATTCTCCTTGAATTATTATAATTTGAATATGAAAACTCTATCTTGTTAAGATATTTATTGATATAGTTCAAAAAGTTTCGTGTACTAATATAGAATAGTGAGTTGCTCTCATTTTCATAGCCACACATTGCATTACACATGCTTGCTCATAACCTCCAAACATTTCCTGAATCTTTCCTTTTCTGCCGTCTACTATTGACTTACTAAATGTCAGGGTCAACATGGATCACTTTAGAGTGATATAGGAAAAAAAAACCATAATTGACTACATTGTAGATTCACTGCTTTAATTTTTAAAAAAGCCAAGTACGTTCTTTGTTATAAAGTTGGTTAGACTACTAGAATACTGAAACATTGATCAACTGTGAGTTATAGTTATAATTAGCACTATGTTCAAGCAATGTTGATTGAGGCCTCAGTGTGGGTGCATAATAAAATATGCTCCCATGTTTTAATGTATAAATCATATTTCCACACCAAATGAAGCTGTTTAGAGTATGCCATGCTCTGAATCCAGTCATTTCCACTTCAGCGTTTCTGGACTCTCTGTCAATGTCATTCCTATGAAAATAGCTTTGTCATATTATTGTTGCTTTATCATCATAGTTCCTGCATGTATACTGCCCTTTTTATTTTGAAATCCTAAATATTGGTGTTATAGATCTCTTATTATAGGCAGGGACTGAATTTAAGTTCATTGAATATCCATTTATTTGGGACTGTATTATGGGATTCTTTTCCTTGTGCTCTACTTCAACTTGCCCAATGCCCTTGACAGAACTTTCAAGCAATGCCAAATATAACACAAATGTGGGCCTTATATTCAAAGAGGAATAAAGAACTAGCCTATCATCATCATTAGAGAAAAGCCCCAAGGGCATATATTCTACTGATTTGGTTTAATTAGATGACCTCCATACTTAGATAACAACAAACTAATAGGAACTGCAATTTCAAATATTTTATCCTAAATGGAATCATAACTCATGTTGTTTTAAGTTTTCCTCAGTTTTATGTATCCATTAATGTAGAACATTAGAGAAAACACATGTCCTGAGTCCTGGTGAATGGGGAGAGAATTACCAGACACTGGGTAATAAAAGGTTGCTGAATAGAAGCAGAGGTAAGTTTAGTAGTTTCAGACACTAATCATGGAATAATCTACTGCCTTTGTAATAGAAACCAGTTTTGACTCTTGAACTTACATTGCTTTACTCCCAAGTGATAGAATTGGGGCCTTGGCCCTAGACCTAAGAGGGAACACAATTTTGTATTATTTCTTTTAACTCAGATAAAAGCGATATTCTTCATCCTGTGTTTTGCTGTTTTTTTCTGAAACATTTTATGACCAGCTTACATTGCCTCACCTTTGTACCATTCTCCTTTGAGAATTATACTAGTAAACAAAAGATAAAAGCTTGAAATAATCTTCTTTTATGTTTCTCTTCTTTTCTCTGTATGAGTGAAAAGATTTGAGAGAAAATAAGGATTCTTAGACATCTCTAATAGTGGCTATCATTTAAGAATAATTTGTTGACAATTGACTAAATTAGAATGCTACATGTGAACACAATTGTGATCTGATTTCAAATAAAAACAGAGTTATGACTTGGCTTTGGTAGATCAAAAATGATTGAAGGCATTTGTTTACTTGAAAATAAAAGCCAAGTTTCTGTAAAGATGGTTTCCTTTGCATGTTTATACAAAGCAAACCAAAACAGAACAGTTTGCTTTCTATGCACTACCATCAGAGTGATAGTACCTTCTCAGAGCATATTCTTAATTCATAGGAAAAGAAAATGGAATAAATCATCAGGGTGATTT
This sequence comes from Dasypus novemcinctus, assembly GCF_030445035.2. Lineage (NCBI taxonomy): Eukaryota > Metazoa > Chordata > Mammalia > Cingulata > Dasypodidae > Dasypus > Dasypus novemcinctus. The sequence goes on along the minus strand of NC_080673.1, from coordinate 149,354,640 downwards.
TGCCAAACAGACTAAACTTTTGACAATATGAATAATGTGTATTGATACTAGGTATATCCTTTTTTCCTTAAGTAGTCTCCTTTATTCTCATTACATATTTGTATAAAACTTTTCTCCAAAACTTTATTCACTACCCAATCCATGAACAAGCTAAAAAAAAAAAGTTTAAAAATAGTGTAAAGTTTAGCAATCTCATACTTATTCAAGTCCTAGAATCACACAAGAAATATATTTGGAGTTCTTCATTTAATATGCAAGAAAATAATTAATCTCTAATATTGAAATAAATGTATTTTAATTTAACATGTTATTAAAATTATAATTACATATTAGCTGTGTCATAATTTAACTTTACAATTTAAAATCCTTGTCTAAACAATGATAATACTTAAGGGCAAAAGATAGAAGGATGATGTTTGCTTTGAATTAAAAATCCTTAAATTAACTAGGGTAACTAATAAATTAATAAATGAATGTTTTTATAATTTGAGATAATTCAAGTAATATAAAAGTAAAATAGTATAGCAGAAGAATGGAATGTATGCTTGATAAGGTGCAGCCTCTAAATTCTAACTCCTGGTAACATAACAAGTAGAGAAGACTGTCCCATCAGTAGGAAGAATTTGTCTTGTCAAAAGATTACATAACAAATGGTTCCTTTGCTCAGTTTGATATGAGAAAAGAAGGAAAGTCACTGAGCTAAGAATAAGAGCCCTAGCTCTGCTATTACATGGTTGTATAATCTCGATAAATCACTTTACTTCTCTGGATCTTATTTTCTTTATCCAATGATTAGGAGTACCAATTCTTGAACCAATTTGCTGAGGTGCAAATTGTATTTCACCATATATGTGTGATATTGTGTATGTTTCCTAATGTCTTTCTCTGTGTGAGAGAACAATTTCCTCATTGGAAAATGTAGACAATTATAGTAACAGCTCATAAGACTGTTGTGAAAATTTAGTGAGTAAATGCATGTAAACCATTTAGAATAATGACTAGTCCATTGTACATTCCAAATGAATGTTGGCTTTAACATGATAAGGTATGATTAAGAAATCATTGATTTGTTTATATTTCATTTGGATTAATATTGTATTTATTCAAGATCTGAGTCTAAAATGAGAAAAGAACAATGGTTTCTTAGATTCAGACTTCTTGTTCATGTAAAATTTTATATTGATGAAGCCCTTGCCAAATGTAAGAAAAAGAATGGACTATTTGCAATAAAACATGTCTGGCTCAACTTAGATGAGTGATGACCAGGCATGTGAGGCTATCAACACTTCAGTTTTCCAACTTATCTGTTATCTATCTGCAAGATTTCATCAGCAACAGTAATTTGATAAGGAGTTGAAAGAAGGAGGCTCTTATGGTGCCCAATGAAAAGAGAAGATGAGATTATTTTGAGGGTTATTGATACGGTGTCTTCTTTTCTCTCAGTTTTAGAGATGAGCTTGGTCTCCCCAGATTCACCTAAAAGCTATTTTGAAGATAATCTTTCAGACATCTGTGATGTGTGTGGCAGATGGTAACGTGTAAACCAGATTTGGGGTGGATGGTATCATCCAATCACAATTAGGCATTCCATAGACATAGCTTGGACTTTTCAAGCATCTTTCGTTTCCTCTATATTAGAATCTCCACAAGGCAAGTATCTTGTTTACTGCTATATCCATTGTGCTTCACACAATGGTCAGAACTCAATAGAGGCTTGATAAGTGTGCATTAAATGTAAGGATAAAAGGAGCACAGAATATTTTTGGAACTTGAGACTTGAAGTTTTGAAACTTATGATATGCCAAGGAGCAGCATCATAGGCAAGGTGTTTTCCCAGAAATCTCAGGAATCACATCAGAGAGATTGTACCTTTTGAGAGACTTATGGGCAGCAAATATCAATGTAGATTGTAGACAATGAATATAAGCAGATAGAATTACTATATGGATACAGATATTATCTGAACATTTTTGAGACTTTCTGGAGTGTTCTATAATTATGAAGGTAGATTTTGAGTTTGGAAGAGTTATAAAGGAAGAAGAGTGGAGACTTTGACTTATTAAAAGTAGGATTAGCCAATAAAATTCAGACATTACATTTAAGTGATGATTATTATCTGATATTAATTCTAAATACTTATACTGCCTCAAAATGGATGAAATATTCTGATAGTTTAGTATTTCTGAATAACCAGCTCAAGAAATCTTTACATTTTAAGCAATTTGATGAAATCCTATTTCAAGACTTTACTAATAGTATTTGATTTTAAAGAATAACTGATAATGAATAACACCTGTTAGCTGTATTACATGACTTCAAAATGAGTTTGTCTGAGATGGCTTCTACTGAATGATTCTTCTGTCCATAAAAATTTTCCTCAAACATAAATGATTACAAATGCTATTTATCAGTAGAGAGGGCATGAAGGAATGGACATAAGTCTTATGATCACCTCCAACAATCTATGTTATGTTCACTGTATACTACATTAATGGTCCAAACTTAGAGTTAGTTGGTCTAAAATCATAGAAAGACTTTGCTAATTATCAATAGAAGTAAGAGCAATTATAGAAGATTCAAGAAAGTGGGAGTTATGAGAGGAGATTGTAAGTTTGCAGAGTAAACAAGCCAATACAAGAGAGAGAATGAAGTAGAGAAGCAAAATGAAGGAGAAGTATCACAGGATTCCACAGAGAGGAGGAATGAACAGCCTGCATCTATAATTACCTCATTTTCTTATAGTTTTTGTTCTAGTCCAGTCCACAGGAATTGCGGTGGTTTGAAATTGTATGTTACTTTTCCACAGGGCTGCCAATGCAGAGTGCCAGGAATGTATTCCCTTTTTATAATGGGAAATTTATTAGGGTAAAAGCTTACAGTTCTGAAGCCATGAAATGTCTAAGTCAAGGAACCATAAATGATACTTTCTCACTGATGTCAGCTATTGGTAATCCTGGTGTCCTGCCACATGGTGAAGCAAGATGGTGGGCTATCCTTGCCCTCAAGGCTCACAATCTCTCTGATTTCAGCTGTGGATGATCAGGCATATGGCAGGGCTTCTTTCCTTGGCCTTAAACTGAGATGTGGGTCCAGCCCTTCAGGGGCCTCTTTCTGTGTCTCTGTGCTCTGCTGATTCCAGACTCCTGGGTCTCTTTCAATCTGTTGGGGCTTCTCTGTTTTTCTGCAATCCTCTCTCACATGGCAGGATCAAAATGATGATTTCCTTTCTCTGTGTGTCTCTCTCTATGTCTCTGTTAATATCAGACCCAACAAGAGGGTGGAGGCCCAAACTGTATCATACCTCACCGATGTAGTCCAAGCAAAAACCCCAAAGTGATCTAAACAGGTATCTAAGCAAAGGTCCTTGACTGAATTTAATGCAATTGAAAGGCCTCACAGCTACAGGAATGGATTAGTTCAAAAACATAATCTATTTTTGAGGGGATTCAGGAAATTCACACTGTCACAGTATGCAAGAAAAATATGTTCTTAAAGTCAATCGGTTCCTGAGGGTGACCCACTTTAAATAAGACTTTTTGAGGATTCTTCAGGTAAAATGGGGCCCACATCAATAAGGATGGGCCTTATTCCTATGACTGGAGTCCTTTATAACATAATGAAATTTGAACAGAAAGAGAGAGAGAGAGAGAGAAAGGCACAGGAAGCAAGACGCTGAGAACAATGAATGGAAGAAAAGGGAGAGACCAACAGATGCCACCATGTGCCTTGCCATGTGACAGAGAAGCCAAGGAGCCATGTGTCTCCAGCAACCAGTCTTAGGAAGAATGCTTCACCATGATGATGCCTTGATATGGACATTTTCCTGGCCTCAAAACTGTGAATGAATAAATTACCATTTTTTAAGCCATCCCATTTCATGGTATTTGCTTTGAGCAGCCTAAGAAACTAAAAGAGGTATTATAAGAATCTTACCACTTTTTCTTGAGGTAACATAAGTATCTGTTTTTTATTTAGAAATCAGTCTAAGAAGAGAAATCTGTCTCTTGGGAAACCTGATATCACATCTGCTTTTATATCTGATATCTTCATAGTCTGCTAAGCTTTAGTATGCAAATTGATTAATACAGTAGGAGTTCAGGCAAATTTATAAATTTTGTTCATGTTACTACTTGCTATCTTATTTTATAATTCATCTGCTTTTTCTATAGAACTTTAACCCCTGAGTTACATACAACTACAATTGTTTTTAATGCAGTATAGATTGAGTCTAGGGACTTAAAGATTTATATCTCAAAATAATTCTATGAAATAGGTAACAATTACCTATTTTGTACATAAAGGATTTAATCAATGTTTCAGAGGGTAAATTCAGAGGCAAGACTCCAAAAACAAAGGTTCTCAAACCTAATGCTACAGTAAGGACAATACTAGCCTATAAGCCAAAGGGCCTAAATTTTGTCTTCAAGCATCTGGAATACCTGAATTTCTAAAGATAAGGACAGGAGTAGAATCTACTTCAGAATATTGATTCAAGAAGAGCCAAATTTTTCTAAGTTTCAAAGGAGAGATCCTCTGAAAGTTTCCTGCATACCTGATGACAATTTCCTTGTTTGTTTGAATTAAAAACTCTCTCTCTTTAGGGTTACTCAAAGACTAGAACACATCCTGACTTCAGATGTTTTCCCTTGGGTTGATTACAATTCCATAAAGGCAAAACATCTTGGAAAATATAAAACAATGTATTTTCTTCATATGTGTTTTTATTATAATTGTTTCACTTAAAATAAAATTACAAGATTTCTAACTGGTCCCTTACTTCATTCTCTGAACTGATCTCTACTTTACATAAGCACCTTCATTGAAATCATTTGAAAATTACAACCAGGATGATATTTTAAAACAATAATCTATTTAAATCTCTGAGAAATATACTTAACAGTTAAATTGAAAATTATAGGTTGAAACAAAAGGAGTAGAAAAATCACAATTATAGGAATTATAAATAAGTATAACTATGCTATATTGTTCATATGTCAGTTGAGCCCTGAAACCCAGCAGAGTTGTGGCCAACTTCTACATTCCAGTTCGTCAGGCTTGCCCTGGGTATCTAACAAAACAATAATGATGGACCAGTCCCATCTCAAAACAAGGAGTATCTTCAAATGCAAGCAAAGCAATCTTTTCCTCTGCTGCATAATATCTATTTCCCTTCTCAGCTTGAAGCAGTCAAAGCAGACAGTGTCCCAAATCCCTCAAGATTGAGGGATGAACAAAAATGAGGGAGAATAATCCCAGACCAAAACAGATTTATTGTTATTGTAGTTATTAACTTGTGTCAACTGAGTAACTTGTAACATTGATATTTAAAAAATAATAAAGAAATGAAATCATACTTCAGCTTAAAATTCTTCAACTGTGATTGATTTTACACAAACAGACCTGTCAAAATCCCTAATATGAACTGAAGTCTTCTCTGTTATCTGGCTTCTGTCTTCCTTTTTTTTTTGTTTGTTTATTTGTCTTTAGGTTTTTGGACCTAATGCTTTCCCTTTGCCTGGGATGTTAGTTTGAATGCCCTTTACTTAAACTCTTCTTTGTGATATTCCCATTTTCACATTGTTTTGTTCCAAGATGTACTTACCTTCACAATTTTACATATATTCATATAGTAACTGTATTCAAACAGATTAATCATTTCCAATACAAATAATTTTAAACCAAGATGGGCTCTTAATAAGTAAAAGTCCTTCCCTATGATTTTGGAATTGGAGCCAAAATATTTAAATCATAGATTTAATTTTCTAGGTTGCTTCCCAGAATGTAAGAGGTTAAATCCAGAGGTCTTGGTGACAGCCATTTTCTCTTTTATTTTCTTTTTTCTTTTTTTAATTAGACAAGTGGTAGATTTTCAGAAAAATCATGTAAGAAAATGCAGCATTCCCATAGTTCACAACTGCCTATTATTAACAGTTGCCTTAGTGCAGTGCCTTTGTTACCATTGCTGAAAGAATATAACTGTACTATTAACTACATTCATAGCTTTCATTAGGGTGCATTTTTTTTTAATATACCACCCTATTATTATCACCTTGCATTAGTGTTTTATATTTGTTATAGTACATGAAAGAACATTTTTATAATTGTACTATTAATTAAAGTCCCTTCATTTGCAATAGGGCTCACTGTGTTGCATAGTCCTATGTTTTATCTTATGTATTTTTTATTCTTTTAATATAAACACAACCTAAAATTCCCCCTTTTAACAATATTAAAATACACAATTCAGTTAATTACACTCACAATATTGTGCTACCGTGACCACCATCCATTTCCAAAGCTCTACAATCAACCCACGTAGAAATTTGGCACAAATTAAGCATCAATTCCACATTCTCCATCCCAAACTCAGGCCCTGGTAACCTATATTCTGGTCTTAATTTTATGAGTTTGTTTGTTCTAATTATTTCATATCAGTATGATCATACAATATTTGCCCTTTTTTGTCTGGTTTATTTCACTCAATATGTCTACAAGGTTAATATATGTTGTGGCATGAACCAGAATTTCATTCCTTTCTAATGCTGAATAATATTTCATTGTATGTATGTACTACATTGCATTTATCTGTTCATCAACTGATGAACTCAAGTTGATTCCTTCCTTTGGCAATTGTGAATAATGCCACTATGAGCACTGGTGTTTAAACAACCACTTGAGTCCCTGCCTTCAACTTTTCTTGGTATATACCTAGTAAAGTGATTGCCAGGTCATATGATAATGACATATGTAGTCTTCTTAAGAACTGGTAAATGGAATTCTACAGCTGCCACACCATTTTACATTGTCACCAGCAATGAATGAGTGTTCCTACTTATCTATATGCTCTCCAATATTTATAATTTTCTGTTGTTGTTTTTTAATAGTAGCCATTCTAGTGGGTGCAAAATGTTATCTTGTGATTTTGATTTGCCTTTCTCCAAGAGTTAATGATGTTGAGCATCTTTTCATGTGCTTTTTAGCCATTTGACTATTGTCTTTGGAGACATGTCTATTCAATTCTTTTGCCCAGTTTTTAAATTGCTTTGTATGTCTTTTTATTGTTGAGTTGTAGAATTTCTTTATCTTTTTTAGATATTAAACCCTTATTGGATATGTGGTTTCCAACTATGTTCTCCCATTAAATAGGCTGTCTTTTCACTTATATGACAAATCTCTTGAGGCATAAAGTTTTAAATTTTTAATGGAGTCTCATTCATTGATTTCTTTCGTTTGTTGGTTGTGCTTTGGGCATTAAATCTAAGAAACAAATGCCTAAAACAAGATCTTAATGATGATTCCTTACATTTTGTTCTTGAATTTTATAGTCCTTACTTTTGTATTTAGATCTTTGATCCCGTGTTAATTAATTTGTGTATATGATGTGAGATAGGGGTCCTCCTTCATTCTTTTGCATATGGATACCCAGTTCTTCAAGCACTGTTTGTTGGAGAGACTATTCCTTCCAAATTGAGTGGACTTGGAAGCCTTGCCAAAAATTAATTGAACTTAGATATCAGAGTGTATTTCTAAATTCTCAATTTGATTCCATTGGTCTATATGTCTATCTTTGTACCAGTACAATGCTGCTTTGAGCATTATACCTTTGTAATGAGCTTTAAAGTCAGGAAGTGTGAGTCTTCCTACCTTATTGACTATACAGGGCCGCTTATCCTTCCAAATAAGTTTGATAATTGGGTTTTCCATTTTTACAAAGTAGGATGTGGGAATTTTTACTGGAATTACATTGACTCTGTAAATCATTTTGGGTAGAATTGACCTCTTAACAATAGTTTTCCAATCCATGAGTGTGTATTGTCTTTCCATTTATTTAGATCTTTCTTGATTTCTTTCATCAAATTTTATGGTTTTCTGTATATAAGTCCTTTACATCTTTGGTTAAATTGATTCCTAGATAATTGATTATTTCAGTTGCTAATGCAAATGGAATATTTTTCTTGATTTTCTCCCCAGATTGCACATTAATAGTGTATATCAACATTACTGATTTTTGCATGTTGATCTCATAAACTTTCACTTTGCTGAATTTGTTTTATCTCTAGGAGCTTTGTTGTACATTATCTGGGAATTTCTATGTATAGTATTATGTCTTCTGCAAATAGTGAAAGTTTTAGTTTCTCCTCTCCAATCTGGATACTTTTGTTTTTTTCTTGCTTAATTGCCCTTGATTGAAATTACAACACAATGTTGAATGAGAGTGGTGACAGTAGGCATCTTGTCTTGTTCCAGAATTTAGAAAGAAAGCATTTAGTCATGTATTGAATATCCAGCTAGTATTGTAGATATATCTATTTTTCCCTTTGGTTTTGCCAGTGTTTGCCTTGTGTAGTTTCAGGAGTGTGATTATGGGCAAAGTTTTGTTTTTATTATTTATTCTTGGTGGAGTGACACTTTTATTAATATATAATGTCCTTCCTTGTCTCTTATATCAGCTTTTGACTTAAAGTCAATTTTGTCCAATTTTAGTGTAGCTAGGTCAGCAATTTTTTTGATTACTGTATGCATGGAATATCTATTTCCATCCTTTCACTTTCAATTTATTGGTGTCTTTGAGTCCGTTTTGTCTATTGTAAAGAATAAATATTTGTATTGTACTTTTTTATCCATTCTTTCAATCTGTGTCTTTCAATTGGAGAGTTTAATCCATTAAAATTCATTGTTATTGCTGTAAAGGCAGTACTTACTTTTGCAATTTTATGCTTTGGCTTTTATATGTGTTATCTTTTGTTTATGTTTTCCTTTTTTACAACCTCCTTTTTCTATATAGTTAATATTTTATGATACATTTGACTGATACCTTTCAAATTACTGTTCCTGTATATTTTTGAAATGCTTTCTTTGTGATTATCTTGGTTTTGTATTATACATGCTAAAAGTTACTAATTTGAAGATGCCAATTTAGCTTCAATAGCATACGTGCTCTCTGCTCTCATATTCCCATGTTTCCCCTTTTTATGTTAATTTTGCTCCACATTACCTCTTTATATCTTGCATGGCCATTATCAGAAAATATGCATTTTTCTTGTTCAGTTGTATTCAGACTTAAAGAAATTAAAGAGTAGAGTTTTATATTGACGATATAGTATTATTAGGTCTTGCATTTACCTTTTTAGTTACATTTACTGAAGATCTTCACTTCTGTCTACTTAAAGGCACTCTCTCTTATCTTTTCCTTTCAACCTGTAGAACTCTGTTTAGGAATTCTTGTAGGGCAGGTCTTTTGTTGATGAACTACTTAGTTTCTATTTATCCCTGAATATTTTAAACTCTTCTCATTTTTGAAGGGCAGTTTTCCAGATAAAGAATTATTGGTGGGCAGTTTTTCTCTTTCAATAACTTAAATATTTCATGATACTGCCTATTTGCCACCATGATTTTTTTAAGTATTTACCTAGATAAATAATTTATTTAATGTAAATTTACTTTATGAAATGTAAATTCCTTCTCTTCTCCTAATCCTTATCCTCTCCCTCTTCCTTTGGTTTACCTAAAAATTTATCATGATGGACATCATTTATTATAAAAATGTTGTCTATCTAGACTATTTATAGATTTATTAATTTATTATAATATTTTTATATCACAAGTGGAACCACACATAGCTACACTTTTTCTAATTTCTTTTTTAAATACAAAAGCAAAACCTCTGGGATAGTCCAAGTCAGGCAATTAACAGATGTATTAAGAAAAAGTTAATTCTTCTTCCCCTGCCCAAGAGTACACCACCAGGCCACAGCAAGCACATTTCTATGTTCATACAATGTTTTAAAATATGTTTTGGTTTCTCCTTTCCTTTAGAATTGTTGTTTACTCAAGTATATAATATACATTGACTCTACATTCACTTTTTTTCAATTAACAAAGTACTGTAGACAAATTACTAGATTAATACATAAAGAGTTAATGCTTTCTTTTTTAACATTTTTTGAAGTATATCACTCATACATAAACATGCATAAAATATAAGTGTATAGTAGTAGTTGTAAACTTACAAAACAAACATACATAACCTTATACAGGGCTCTCATACCTCACACTACCACTGATACCTTGCATTGTTGTGAAAAATTTTTAACTAATGATTAAAGAGCATCCTCAAAATATTACTACTAACAAAAGTATCTTACACTTGGTGTATTTTCCCCCAACCCAGCCAATTATTATTATTATAAATATATCATTTATACATGAACATACATAAACAATAAACGGATAGTAAAAATTGTGAACTTACAAAGCAAACATGTGTAACATCATACAGGGATCCCATACATCAACCCACCACCAACATCTTGCATTGTTGTGAGACATAATGTGAGAAATTATGAAAGAATATTGTCAAAATCTTACTACTAACTATAGCCCTTATTTATATTGACATATTTTCTCCAAAACACACCCTATTATTTCTTTTCAAATATATTTCAATGACAGAAGTTGTAAACATACAAAACAATCATATACATGTGCAGAATTCTCATACAACACCCCTTTATCAACACACCACATCAACATAAAACATTGTTACAGATTATGAGATAATAACATCAGATTATTACCAGGTCCATAGGGTACATTTGGCACATTTTTTCCATACTCCCCCATTATCAGCACAGTACATCTTTGGCATAGATGCATGAATATTACATTATTACTGTTAACCACAGTCCATAGGTCACTCCAGTTGCATTTTTCCCATGCTTCTCCGTATTCACACCATGCTGCAATAGTCATGTACATCTGCTCTAGCTCACAAAGGATACTCTTGCGTCTGTACCATCAACCACAATTTTCATCCACCTCTGGGTTTACTGTTAGTCAGTCCATAGATTATTCTCCAGCTTTCTTTCAATTGGCATTTATATCCCTGGGCTACCCTTTTCAGCCACATTTCCATTTATAAACCAGCTGTTACTACAATGTGTTACCATCAACTCTACACATTTCCACACTTTTACAATGAAGTTAATTAAAACTTCTACATACATTAAACATCAGTAATCCATTTCAGTCCTCCTCTAATCTCCTTAAATAATCCAACACATATCACCAGGTTTTGAAAATATTTTCCTACATTTTCTTCTAGAAGCTCTATGGTTCTTGCTTTTATATTCAGATTTTTTATCAATTTTGAGTTAATTTTTGTATTAGGTATGAGGTAGGAGACATTTTTCCTTCTTTTGGCTATGAATGTCCAGTTGTTTCAGCACCATTTGTTGAATGGAATGTTTTGCCCAAGCTGGGTGGATTTGACAGGCTTGTCAAAAATCACTTGACCATAGATGTAAGGGTCTGTTTCTGAACCATCTACTTGGTTCTACTGGTCTATGTGTCTGTCTTTATGCAGTACCATGTTGTTTTTACCACCGTAGCTACGTAATATAATTTAAAACCTGGAAGTGAGAGTCCTCCAAATTCACTTCTCCTTTTTTAAGATTTTCTGGCTATTCAGGATCCCTTACCTTTCCAAATACATTGGATAATTTACATGGGAATTGCATTGAATCTATATATTTGAGTTGAAATGACATCTTAATGATATTTAGTCTTCCAGTCCATGAGCATGGAATGTTCTTCCTATTATTTAGGTCTTTTTTTGTATTTCTTTTAACAGTGAGTGGTAGTTTTCTGAATACAAGTGTTTACATTGTTGGTTAAGTTTATTCCAAAATATCTGGGTTTTATCTATCCTGGTTTCTTGGTGTGGATTGTAATTTTTTTGTTGGTGTCTTGTCATCTGGCTTACTAGATGTATTTATTCTGGGTGCAGTTTCTCTCTTTAATTTAGAGCTTTCTTGCCATTTTCTCCCTCACTAGTTGTGTAGTAGGAGCCAAGGATGTAGTTAGTGTATAAGCTTTGTAGGCTCAAGCTGCCCTAATTGCCCCAGGGACCAATGAAGCTTCTCCCAACTTTCTTCTTTGCAAAGGGTAGGGACAGAGCCATAGCCATGTGTGATAATCCAAGTTGTGTAGGCCTAGAGAGGAGTTGCCCCAAGAGATACTTATAAAGCTTCATACCCGTTTCTCCCCTCCCTGGGGTAGAGATGGAGCTGAAGGTGTGGGCAAACAAACATGATGGTCCAAAACTACCACAGTTGCCCCTCTTGACTTCTGACTATTCAGTCTGTGCCAACCAAATGTACCTGCAGTTACCCATAGAGGTTGAAGTAGGTTCGCCCAGCTTTATCCCTGCCAGAAGTGGGGCTAGGGCTTAGGTTAGAGCTGCAATCTGATTTGGATTGAAAGAAGCCCTTCCTTACCAGAACTGTGATTTTCAGTCTGCCCCGCTTCCCCTCATGCTAGGGGCTGAGTTAAAATGGCCTCTACCAGCCACTTTCTGACTTAGACAGGTTCAAACTTTAGTTATTCTTAGGATTATACTTTAGCCCACCAAATTTACTAATCAATAACTGAAATTAGTGCACAGCTGTTTCTTTCTCCCCATTTTTGGGGGGAAATGGAGCTTCCAATTCCAGCCACAGAATAGCTCCAGAGGCAGGAGTGTTCTACCCACTAATCTTCTCTGCAGAGTGGCAGTCTCCTCCTTCCCATCTTTCAAGGATGTTGCAGGATGCTCTTCTGGTTTCCTGGAGCCCCCAAATAGGTGCTTTAGATAGCTATGGGTGATTACTAACTGCCCTATATCATGGGCTTACCCTAGGAGCTCCTTACTTTGCTGCTATCTTGCTAGTTGTCCTCTATCTCCATGATTTTTGGTAAGACATTTTCACTCTTATTGAGGATCCATTGTATGAAATGAATCACCTTTTTCCTACTACATTCAGAATTCTCTTTATCTTTAGCATTTGCATTCTGATTAGTATGTGCCTTAGAGGAGATGTCTTAGGGTTTCTTCTGTTTGGATTATGTTGCACTTCTTGCACATGTATATTTATGTCTTTCCCCCAATATTCTTTCTGCACGTTTTCCTCCTCTTATCTTCTGGGATACCTTGAGATGTTTCATGCTGCCACTTAAATTCCTGAGAAACTTCTCAAGTTTTTTCTTTTCTTTTCTCTGTTTTTCTTGTTGTATGATTTTGGTTGGTCTCTTTACTAGTTCACTGATTCTTATGCCTGCCTCATTAAATCTCCTCTTGTAAGACCCAAGTGTATTTTTATTCTGTGTTATTTTGCTCCTTATCCCCACATTTTCTGTTATGCTTGCTGTTAAACTTTGAAATTCTATTTTATGCTCTACGTCTTCTCAACACCTTTAGCTCTATATCCCTATTTTCCTTCAACTCCTTGAATTAATTTAGGAGATTTGTTTGAATTTCTTTGATTAGTTGTTCCAAATTCTGTGTCTTCACTGAAGCCCTATCTTCCTCCTTCTTAATATAGCTTACAATTTTTTTGTGGATGTTTTGATATTTGATTTTTTTTTGATATGTTAATTCTGAAGGCCAATTTCTCCCTCTTGTCTAAAGTTTTATTATTGATTAGCTTTGTGTTAAAGCTCTTCTTTGAAGCTTAGTCTAACTTATTCTGGACCTTTAAAGTAGCCTATGTCTAATTGTTCTGATTTTATCAGATCTTCTTCAGGTGTCTCTTGACCTGAATATGGGCTACAACTTTAAAAGAATGCACTGTTTGTGCAATTGTTTCACCTCCTGGAGAAAGTTTTCTTTCTTCTGTTCTTTCTCCAGAAATCTTGATTTGTATGAATTTTCTTCTTCACTCAGTACCCCCTTTTCTTTACAGTTTTCAGTTCTGGGACCTATCCTGTCTCACAACAGCTCAGGTTTTTCCTCTTTTATTTCTATGAGGATGCTCTGCCTCTGGTTTCTTCCCTGTTAGGTTTTCTTTCCTTGAGGACCAGATGTCAATCAAGAAAGTTCTGTTTTGTGTTTAGGTTGTCCAGTGTACAGAGATTGGATTTAGGGTGTTCACCTCTTGCCAACAGTTTTTCTGTGGTGCCTCTTTTTCATTTTTCTCTGGTGATCCTTTTTTTACATGGCACTCCTCAGAGGCTTTTTATTTTCCTGCCCTGGGTTGCTGTGGACTTGGGTTCCTGTGCCTGATTATGTATGGTGCTCTAACTCATTGTTGTAAGTGGTTCTATAGTGTATCAGTGTCAGGAGAGAACAGGATCATTCTACATCTTTGTGATTCTCAAGCCGTGTGGGTTCTGAGTGAGTGGGAAGAGTCCTGAATGATAAGTCTGGGAGAGAAATCTCCTACCTGATTTTGGAGATCATTTTTCATTTTCTTCAATTCAGCATTTGTGGAGCCCTTTTCCATTCTCTATCATCCTCCAGATTTCTAATCAACTGCAATTTGTCTTTTTATTTGTTAATTTTCTATGGTATGTCTTATGTCACCATGTGGATGATATTACTAAACATTTTCTCTTAATTGACTAGAAGGTTCAGAAGTTTTATCTGCATTAATATATGTTTAAGTAATGATACATAGAGTGGAGCTACCAGTCCTTCACCAGAAACTTTCTGAGTTTCCTTCAGGGCTTCCCTCAGACAATGGCACTGTCTTCTTCCTGAGTACCAGATGTACCCCTGACTTTATTATATTCCACAGGACACTATTGTCTCTTAATCTAAAATCTACTGGGAACCTTCTTAAACCACTCCCATTTTATAGACTCAACCAATTAACCAACATTGTGCATTCCATCTGATAAATGTACTGATTATTCCTTGCCGTCCTAACTGGGTGCTCATGGTTAATAGATTCATGCCAAATATTCCACTCTCTTGAACCTGCTAACTAGAGTCAGCATTGTTGCTCCTAGTATGACAGTTGATTGTGTTTTTTTTAAATTACTAAATGCAATTGCCTATTACTAATAACAATGGGATATACGTGCAAAATAATAGTTGCTGTTGCCATAACTATCAAATTGAATTCTTTGGAAAGTGCTGTGGAGTTAGATGTGGGCATCTTTAAATGCTGGGGAATACACCTTTAAAGAAAAAAAATACACTAAGATTTTTTGATGTTCCTTTATGTTATTGATCTACTTTAAGGAATCCAAAACTGATGGCAGCATAAGCCTAAGGTTTTGAGTTATCAAAATATCTTGGAGTTTCTCTTCAGGTTGACATCCTACTTAATGTAAGTGTATTGAAATACTGTTTCTCAGAATAGGGAATCAACATGGTTAATGTGAACTTACATTTAAAAAATCATCTTAAACATCTAGTAGATATAATGCTAACTTATTTGATCAGAAAATCTATATAAGTTTAAGAAGAATAAACCCAAGTAGAGTAAAATGCACATTTGCATTGTACCTAACATTGATAACTCAAACGGTATAGCTGTTTTTATTAAACCAACAATACAGTGTCATATGTCAAAGATTTATCTAAATTATGTGAACTTGAATTTTTTAAATATTTAGGGTTATTTTTTTATAAGGAAACTTTCTCTTTTAACATTGTATTATAAGTTCAGTTTCTTTGTCTCCTGAAATATTGAGAGCATTTATTCTATATAAGCACTTATTTGTCTTTAGGGCAATTAAAATAGAGCTCCTTCAACAGGTTTTACCAGTTAATTTAGATACCATCTGGAGGTAGGAAAATATTCTATATGTAATATACATAAATACATAAACATACAGGCACAAATAGAGAACATATAGCTTCAATTCTAAAAATTTCATCATGAATCAGACATAAACACACCATACAAAAGTCACTAGTTTATATAAAAGAGCTGGCTTTCATCTTTGTCCTATTATGTAATTTTTAACAGGGTTATGTTTTTGGTAGATGGGACAAGTTGAGGTTACTTGTTTAATGTAAAGGCTAAATGTTCCCCACCAATATTTGTAAAGAAAGCTTTTAAGATTTTCTTTGCCCTGATGTATAATCTTTTGGAAACTATTGCCTAAATTTTGGATGAGGGATAGAGGATACCAAACAGCCATCTGGGCCTCTCCAAACTACATTTCAGTAAATGAAATATCCAGTTGTGTCTTATGAATCTTTCAGCCTCAGATGGTTGTTTTGGAGATCTCTGAGTTCTTTAAGAATCCTCAATGTCGAGAGGGAGCATAACACATCAGGGGGTATAAAATGATGTGGGGCTGGAGTGGATTTGGGGGAAGATTGAAAGTGAGAAACCAAGAAGGAAGGAGGAATGTGTAGTCATGAGAAGGTAGAGGTCTTAGATGAGCCAGTTTGGGGAGGTTTCAAGTTTCCCGTAGAGACCACTGAAGTTTTTGGAAATCATTAGTGAACTTATGCTATAGAGGAACAAAACAGACCAAATTAACCCCATAGTGGCAAAACATGCAGTAAGAAGGTTCTTAAGAGGTAAAGTGCCATAAAATTGGGAATTTCCCCTCATGAAGGAAGGCACCAGAACAATCAAAATTTAAGATCCCAACCAAAGAGGATGATCAAAATTCAAACTAAGAATTTGTTTGAATTGATAAGAGCTTATCAAACTGAGAAATTGATAAGAGAGCTTATCAAACTAAGAAAACAGAGGAAATATAGGCCTCACAAAAAGTCCCAGGAAAAGACCCTCTCAGCATAAGGGGCCAGGGTGGAAGGGGCCAGCCACTCAAATAAGTAAAGAAGACCTCCTCCCAAGAAGTAACCCATTCAACATACAGAAAGGAGCCAGAAGAAGTCCTGCTAAAGGAAATCAGTTATGTAAGCCCACTCAAATGAGCCAAGAAGACTTCCATCTAGGAGCCTGCTTATTCAAACCAAAGAACTAGCTCAAATAAAAACATCAAGGTATAAATCCCCTTAGTGAGATCTCAACATACAAAAGAATAAAGTCAAATACTTACCAGGTTTCAGTGAACAAAACTTCTGGATCATTGGATCAGTAGTCAGACCCCAGACATCCAAGGAAGTCGATGACAGTAAGTCTGTGGCACACCGGGGTCATTCCCAGGTCAGGGGTCCAGTGGATGTTCAGATAATATCTGAGTCACAGCACCAGTAACTGTGAAAGAAAAACTTGCACCTACAAAACAATTTTAAATAGGCAGGGATGACTCAATTCAAGAGCAGATGGACAGTAGAACTTGACCGTTGAAACAAAGCACAAGGTTTTCATGGACTGAAGAACGTTAGTGAAAGAGCACTGGATGACGACAGGGGTTTGATTTACTGAGGTTGCAATTGGGACCACTTGGTTCTTAATGTTTTCTTTGTAACACTTTGGGTGCCAAGAGTTTGTAAGAGTTGGGAGGGAGGAGGAGGGAGACAAGGAATTAGCCCCTTCTCAGCTTCTCAGTTACCTGGGTAGCAGGGGTGGGGGGATGGGCAGGAAAGATTTAATATTTAGAATAGAATCTGAAGCGGTGCTTCTTACCTTCATTACCTGAGTCCAAGCTGTGCTTGTTTGTTTGTTTGTTTGTTTTTGTAGTCCCACAGCAGCTAGACTAGTTTCAAGGTAGTCAGGGTGGGAGAGGGAGCAGTTGAGGGGTATTCAGGAAGTAAAGCTGACAACTTGGTCAAGAGAAAGAAAAACAGTCTACCGAAGGGCATATATCAAAGTTTGGTAAACAAATATGGACTTTTTGTATTTAAGTTAAAATAAAATAAGATAGGAATGCCATTTATTTTGGTTCACAATTGAAATGTATTTAAATTAATTTATCATTCCCCAACCATCTTGCTTCTTGGATAATAGACCTTTTACTCTCCACTGTGGCTTAAGATTGGACTAGTAGAATGTATTACTACAACCAAAAGAAAACAAATCCTTAATTATGCAATATCTCATGGATATCCTGGAATTTTTTTCACATTTAGAGATGCCAAGGTGAGACAGAAATCTTAATGAGAGGTGAAGAGTTTAGATGGGGGGGGGGGAGGTGGGCAGCTGAGACTTTATAATAAGATGTTAAATTTGCACGATGAGATTTGTTTGTTTTCTTGCAAGAAGTGAATTCATTATTACTATAGGGAACATAAACCAGAGTTATGGTGCTTCTGTTTCTTTACTTTTGCATTTATGTCACAACTTTTTGCTAAAATGCTTTGAAGTGGCATATAGTAAAGACAATTCACTAAGACTGAACCGTTAACAGAGAATTGTTCTTATCTAGTACTTATTGCACTCAAATTCTATGTCGTATTTGAAAATGTGCTTGTATTAAAAATGGAGATTGTAAAGTTGGGGGAAAAAGTGAAGTCTACAAAACTATATATATATATATATATAGTTCCCCTCTATGCTACTTGCCTCATATTTTCATAACTGAAAACAACAAACTTTTCATTATCTGACACATTTTGCAAATCTAGGTAACCATAAAAAGGAGATGTCTATAATCATTTTTCAACATATACATTTTGAAGATGACTGTGTAATAGAGATTTTCCTTTATGAGTGGCTAGAAGAGTTATAAAAATCAAATTTAATACTACTTATGGATTTTATAATTATAATATGAAAACTTTAACACTAATTTTTTTGGGCACTCTACACCAAAGATCATGCCAGATTATAATACAATAAATATTTTAGCTCCATTTCCTTCAGTAGTTTCTAGGTCATACAAATTCTACCACATTGCTTATGGATCTGTTTACTTACTGCATAAACCTGCCCCATCACTTGATTGGCAACAGTGAATTACTACTTTGTGGCAGACATTTTGGACAAAAGTGTCACTTCAGAAATCTATGCTTGGATGAAGACACTGTGATTCACTTATAGTTGCTTTAACCTAGGATCCAGTAATGTGTCCATTAGAACCAAAGTAGATGTATATGTTTACAGTTATTATAACTGTCCAGGCCTTATCATGGAGGAAAGAAAAATACTGGAATTTTGAAGTTATTTTAGCACTGCATGCTATGTCAGGTTCTTAACAAAATATATTTAGATTTGGTTGGTCATAATAAGGGAGCTGGCTTATATTTTTGTAAATATCCAATATAACTGATGTGGGATCTTTAAAGTAGGCTCAAACACAGAAAAACAAATATCCATTTTGCCTAATAAAATGCCCATTAAAAAAAGTTGGAGAGGTTCATTACAGCTCTGATCTGCTCATTCCATTATGGAAATTATTAAAGATTGCTTCAGGATGTGGCCACAGTAATGAAGTGCTCAGAATAATGTCTTATAAATGTCATTCTTGCAACTAATAGCTTCTGAGTAGACATTTTAAATATTAAAATTCTTAAACATCTTTTTTTGATATTTTTGATTTTAGGAAAGGGACTGTCTACTCTTAAGTATGTGTTTCCTGGTACATTGGGATGAATGCATGTTTATATATGTGTGTGTGCATAGGACATGTGGACTGTTATCCAGGGAATCAAGGTAAGTTCAAATTCCATAATGTGCACTTGAATTTGGGATGAATAGCTATCTCTAAAATGTGCCAAACATTATACTTCTAACTGCCTTCTTGTGTATATTTAATTCACCTCTCTTGGGGCTCAGTACAAAGAAGGTCACATACAAATACAGTATTTGTAGACCTCATGAAGGTGGGGCACATAACTAATTTTGCCATAATTTTATGCCTCCATGTCCAAAGAAGGTGCCTGGGATGTAATGTACTTGTTAAAAGAGCAACCTTCAGAATCAGATCGCCTGAGTGGGAATCTAGTATTGCACTTGCTTGCTGTGTGATGTTGAGTAACTTGCTCATACCTCAATTTCCTGAGATATGGAAAGAGGAGAATAAGTGTCTTACATATAGGATGATTACAAAAATGGGGCATATATTCATACTATATGCTTAGGAAAGAAGCTGGAGCACAGTCAGTGCCCCCTCAATATAGTTGCTGAATATCCAAGAGTCACTGCGCTCCCACCCTGTCTGAATTATCAGATTTACCAAATCCAGGTCCCTGTTCTCATAGTATGTTCATAGTTTACTCAGTCCAAAGGGTAAATCTTGCTTGTTTGCATGTCACTGTTGCAGTTCAACAGTTAAAAAAAAAATCAGGCTATGTTTAAGAAGTATCTACCCCTTTGAAGAGCTATCATCCCTCTCCATACTAAAATTTTTCTCAAGGACCCTTTAGTATCTTGCGCTCTATATCCAGTATCACTTTAGTACGTAAACCTGGATGTACCATTTCCCTGTTCAAAATCTTCTCATCCCTGAGTAAAGTACAAAGTTCTTATAATGGTTTAGTTGGCCCTTTATAACCAGAATCAACCACTGATCTCTGATTTCATCTTCCACTATCTAGCCTCTCCTATCCATTCCCTACCTCACGTTAACCTAGTGCTTTTATCTACTTCTTGCAGATTTCTTTTCTACATTGTGCTTTCATTAGTATAGTGCCATTTATATTGAAAGAGACCTTGTTAGAATCTCTTAGCAGACCACTTTAGAATATCATTTTTGGGAAACATTTATAAAGGTATACTGCATCCTGCTTTATAACTACATTATACATTATTCTCCACGCACAAGGAGTGTGCCCCATAAGGAGAGCTGCCCAGTGCAAAAGAAAGTGCAGCCTGCCCAAGCGTGGCGCTGCACACACACAGAGCTGACACAACAAAATGACACAGGAAAAAGAAACACAGATTCCCAGTGCTGCTGATAAGAATGGAAGCAGTCACAAAAGAACACACAGCGAATGGAAACAGAGAGCAGACAATGGGGCGGGGTGGGGGTGGGGGGCGGAAATAAAAAATAAATCTTTAGGAAAAAAAATTCTCCATATGAAGAACATTGGAAAAACATATATTGGCTTTTCTGAGTGATTACTTTGTTATTATCTTTTCCTAATCTAAATATTATCATTTTCTGTCTTTGAAATGGCAACTAGAGAACTTAGACTCAAATATAAGTACCTTGTAAACATTAAAAAATTATGAACCTCATACACAACTCTTTTGTGTCTGAAAACTTTGTTTTTCCTTTTTTCCTGCTTATAATGTATTTTATCCTTTTGAAATCATGCATCCTTATAAAAGAAATTAGACTTGTGAATATAAAACCCAAACCAAGCTCAATATTATAACCACCCAAATAAAAGATTATTAATTCAAGGAAGATATAGACTGCAGATGCAGAGATATATTTGTAGGCCCTTGCTCCCTGAATCTGCTTTCTCAACTAGAATATGGATAGAGCCTTCTAGACTATAATTTTGCTAACAATCCAGAGAATCTGAAGTTTGTAAACATTTCTTAAACCAAAGCAGAAACATAAAGTCATCCTGAATGATAAAAAAGTGTTTAAGAACTATAGATTGGCAACAATTGAACTTCTTAGATCTGATAGGACTCTTATTATGTGCTGGCAAGCTCAGAGACAGTCTCCAGATGACTTCACACTACAATAAGAGCCTCTTGTCTTCAAGAGGATTTGATACATTCTCCTGTAGTATCTATATCTAAGCTTCTACCTACAACCACTGTGTAGGGTTGCTTTTGTTCCAGAAAAATCTGTGTGCTTGACTAATCAAGTCAGAAATTCAATCTAAATTTTAGTTTCCGTGTACAGGAAAATATTTCCACTTTAAATCTACCTCAAATCCTTTTCTGGAATATCTAAATAAAAATTCTTAATTATTGAGGGTTTTGTGTTACCATTTTTCTTATATTTTTGGGTATCCTCATGGTAGTATAAAAATAGTTGGTACATTTAAGACACACTGTGTGTGTCTGTATGGGCCTGTGCACATATGTTTATGTCTGTGGGTGGTATAAATGAAGAAAAGAAGAGAAACTATACTTGTTAGCATGGTGTAATGATTTTCTCTTTCTCTTTATTTCAAACCAGTGTGGTCATCTATCTTTGTAGAAAATAGAACTCTCAGTTGCCTTCAATTTATTTGACAAACTCACATGGTTCATATTTTTTCCTAAACAAATGAAAATCCAAAAAAAATCCTTAAAAGCAAAAAAGTACTATGTAGTGGCATCTGGTTAAAAATAACTGAGAACTGGGAAATGGACTTGGCCCAGTGGTAAGAGCATTTGTCTACCACATGGGAGGTCCACGGTTCAAACCCCGGGCCTCCTTGTGGAGCTGGCCCATGTGCAGTGCTGATGCACGCAAGGAGTGCCCTGTCACGCAGGGGTGTCCCCCGTGTAGGGGAACCCCACACGCAAGGAGTGCGCCCTGTAAGGAGAGCCGCCCAGCATGAAAGAAAGTTCGGCCTGCCCAGGAATGGCGCCACACACACGGAGAACTGACACAGCAAGATGATGCAACAAAAGAGACATAGATTCCAGTGCCGCTGACAACAACAGAAGCGGACAAAGAAGAAGACGCAGCAAATAGACACAGAGAACAGACAACGGGGACGGGGGGTAGGGAAGAGAAATAAATAAATAAATCTTAAAAAAAATAACTAAGAACTATTATTTTTTTTAATTTACAAAATTCTCCATTGTCTTACAACTGGAATATTTCTCAGAGAGCCCGGGCCTTAGGAAGAATAGAGATTAACCATGTAAAGGGGCAAGGGAAAGAGAGAAGGAAATATATGATTATATGCTTTTATATGGGTAAGATAAAGCCCTCTAAATTTTACTTGGAATAGGGTAGCTTTCATATACTTGGGAGTGGTAATGCTTCCATCACCATTGTGGGGAATAATGCAGTCTACAGAAAGTTCATTAAAATTATGGAATAAAAAGTATCCATTAGATTTGTTTATAAAGAGATTACTAGAGCACATTCAATGAAGTGGTGGGAATGGATACCTCATGACGAGGAGTCAATGGGCAATAAGGCAGTGGGGAGAGTGAGTATATATTTTTGCTATTCAGACAGTAATTTATGTATCAACAGCATTAGTCTCACTTAGGGGCTTTTTAGAAATTGAATCTCAGACATGTCCTCAGAACTACTGTATTAGAATATGTATTTTTAGAACATCTCCAGGTTATTGCTAAGCACATTAAAGTTTGAAAAACATTAGTATGGACACCAGTTTCAAGAATGATGGTTATGAAAGAATAAACAAAAATAAGGCAGTAAGAAGATATTTAACTCCTACCTTTAAAAATTATTTTGAAAGAGACTAAACACATGGAAGAAGATGATGGACAAGGTTTAAAATATATGGTTATATATCAAATCAAATCAAACATTAATAAAGTAAGCATTGTTATTCTCAGTTATAGATTGGAAAATGAGTCTCAGAGAGGTTAAGATACTTTGTTAAAGCTGTAAAATAGCTTGTAGAACCATATTTCAAATGAGCATATTTCTGTCTCTAAAACTATTCATGGTTAGGGTTGATTATTACTAAGAAGAAATATAGTGAATTAAACGGTAGATGGAGCTCTGATGAATGACAGAGATCTTTAATTTTGGTATTATTGTTGATGGTACTAAATGGAATAGGAATTGCTTAATTTATTCATTTCCCAATTATTTTATCTTTGTCAGCATGTCAATTTGTCTGATGAACAATCAATGGCAAATTTAGAAAATATTTTGTGAAGTGGTAGATTTCACAATTTTATATATAAATATTGTGAAACGTGAACTAAAATTTAATTTCATACTGACACACTCAAGTTTCCAAACTCGCAGTCTATGGATACTCTGGTGTTCATCCTAGATAATCTTGCTTGAGCATTTTATTCCTGAACAACATGGTTAACTAATTTCCAAGGGCAGTCTTGGCCTCCACAGCTAATGGCTACAGGGGTACAAAATCTGACCTTTTTGCCTCAATTTAGTACAACTGGAGAGCATCTTAACTTCAAAATGCTATGTGGGTTCAGCTGGGGGTCTTTCACAACTGTACTGTAGTTCACTTAAATGGTGTGTTTGAGCCAGGTTCACATTGCTTCTGAGGGCAATTGTGTGCATCATTCTCAATTCCTTATTTGTGAAATTATGATGGTAATTTGAAATTGGTCATGATAGGATTACATGGCCCATAAAAATCAGCAAATGTTACAAATTAAGGATTTCCTCCCCCCCAGGGAGCTCATTGTTAAACATTTACCAGGATACCTTTAGTTCAACTTCTTCCTCTTCTCAAACCTGCATCTCTTACTTCTTTACATTTTTAATTCATAAAAATACCCTTCAATAAACCTTTTGGATTTTTCCCTCCCAGAATCTGTTTCCAAGGCTCCTGGAACCCAAGACAACTAAGAAAATTGAAGTTTTGCAAAAATTCAGATATTTTCAACAGTTTATAGTAGAGGTTGTCGAAACAACAGACCAAGGGCCTAGATTTGTAATGAAGTTTTATTGGAACACAGCCATGCCCAATTGGATACTTTCCTTTTTTCTTTTTTAGGTTCTTTTTTTGTTCTCTTTCTCTTTTTTTTTTAGTGTTACATTCAAAAAATATATGAGATTCCCATATACCCCCAGCCCCCTCACCCCATTCCTCCCACATCAGCAACCTCTTTCAACAGCATGGCACATTCATTGCATTTGGTGAATACATTTTGGAGCACTGCTGTACCACATGGATAATGGTTTACATTATAGTTTACACTCTCCCCCAGTCCACCCAGTGGGCCATGGCAGGACATACAATGTCCAGCAACTGTCCCTGCAGTACCACCCAGGACAACTCCAAGTCCTGAAAATGCCCCCACATCATATCTCTTCTTCCCTCTCCCTACCCTCAGCACCTACCGTGGCCACTTTAATGGAAGAAATTGTAGCGTCAATGTGGACTTTTTTCTTTAATGACTTCCTAAATGGCAGAGTTAAATATAAGTGACAAACTCTAAAATATTTACTATTTGGACCTTTCTATAAAATGTTTGCTAACCCTGATCTACTAGATATCTTTAAGGCAATGCAAGCTAGAGGCATCCAAAGTTAATCTCATTCTTCTTCTTCGGCTTCATTTCCTAGACTTAGTTATCTTCGCATCTATTTTAGACGCCTGAATCCATATTTTCCACTCCATCCTTATTGTACTAACATTTAGGATCTTCTCTATTGTTGGGGTAGTCCTTCATCTTTCATCCTTGCTAGCAGTGTCTCTTCATGTCAGTTTTTTCCTATGCTTTTCTGAGAATTAATTTTCTAAAACAGAGATTCCCAAACATTTCTCTATTTAAAATTCCATTAATCAAATAGCCAATAATTAAATCACCATTAACTAAATAAATGCCAAAACTTTTAACTTGGTATATCTCTTCATTATTTACATGTCATAACTCTTCCCAGCTTTATCAACACCCCTTTTAAACACAGCCTCTACCATGTTGCCACAGATAATAGTTTACAAGCCAGCAAAGGTCATTGTTCTCTTATGTCTTAGTGTATTCCAATCTAGCTATCTATGATCTTCCATTTTCTGATTTATAAAATTCTTAAGATCCAGCTCAAATATTCCTTCTAATTTTAAGGCTTCCATTATTCCCCTTATGTGGCATTTTGAGATTATTTATGAATCCCCAAAATAGAGATTATGTTTATAAAGTGGTCTGTTCTTCTGAGCATGTGACATCCTTTGGATGCATCTGATTCAGATGATATGTCTGGATTAAATTACCTGTTAATATTAGGCCTTTGATTCAACCACATCAGTAAGGCATGACTCAGGGGTTGAGCTCCCAACCCCTTGGTGGGCTGATATAAATGGACACTCACAGAAGACAAGAAAAAGAGAGAGAGAGCTTCAGCATCAGTTTCATCCTGGAGCCCCAGGACGGGCTGACCCATTCACCTCGTAGTGTTCACTGAGCACCTGAGCAGCTGAGAAAGCCTGGAAAGAAATGAGTCCTATGCCAGACTGACATAGGAATCCCTGAGAGTCAAACCTTATAACAGGCTACAGCTGAGATGGGAAAAGTTGGGCCCATGAAAACTTAAGAGGAAGAAGGAAGGAGAGACCAAGCAGATATCTCCTGTCATCTTGCCTCAGAAAATGGCAGCTGACTTTGGTGAGAAAGCAGCTTGAGACATAGGTTCTGAAAGTTCATGTTCTCTGCCATCTCAGCTTCTATAAGATTGAACATGGCTCTCTAATTCAAAACATTTTAATTGACTTTATCAGACAGAGTAGGACTTGATTTTCTTTCACAATTGTCTTGGGAACATGAATGTTGTAAAGCTATTACAGCTGTCATCTGAAGCATTTCAAATAATTTGGAATATCTCAAACAATGATATTCAAAACCTTCCAAGCATACTCATCCAGAATATTAAATTGAGAAGACCAGGTTTTTATAATTTAGCACTGTTCCAATTATTTCAGTGGCAACAATTTAATATATCATAACTGAATCTGGAATATCATTTGAATCGGTGGTATTTTCTATGGCTAAAATTTAGCAAACCCAATATAAGGCAACAAAACTCTGGAGAAAAGAAATAAACCACTAGAGATATAACAGATGGAACTGACCCAGTAGTTTTTCTTATATTCATACAAACATTAAAATAGCTTTTAGAAAAGAAGCCCACTGAAAATAAGACTTTATAGTAATTTGAAATGTGAAATTTTAATCTTTGACAGATTACTAACTTTTGGTGTCATCTACTTAATCAACAGAAGTGAAATAAGATTGCTTTTCTTTTCTTTAGGCATGAAGTACAATTTTTGCATTTTATCCAAGCTTATTACTTTTGCTATCATGGTAAGGATTTCTATATGCAAGTAATTTTTAAAATTGAGATAGGTTCACATTTATTCTTAATTTTATTTCAATGTTGCTGGAAGCAATTTCAATTTAGATGAATTGAGAGGAAACATTTTTTTTAAACCACAGCCAGTTCTGTTTCTAAAAAAAAGTGTTTCCTTTTAGCTCTCTTACATTTAACCAAAAGGCTATGTAAATATAGTACAAATGTAATGAGGCAAACATTCTTTTCATGTAATTTTAACTTTTCTCCTAATTAACCATTGAGTTTTATTCTTTTTTCTCCCCTTGTTATTTTGTGTAAACATTTGATGTTACCTTATTTTTAATGGTCCATTATGGACTATATTTCAGGTTTCTAAGTACCCAGATAACCTATGTCTACCCACACAATTACAAGCATATTTTATGTGCTTTGATGATATTTCCTATTTTACAAATTGAAGCTTTGTGGCATACCTGCATCAAGCAAATCTACTGGTGCCATTTTTCCAACAGCATGTACTCAGTTCTTGTCTCTGTGTCACAATTGGTAATTCCCACAATATTTCAAACTCTTTCATTATTATTTTGTCTGTTATGGTAATCTATAAACAGTGATCTTTGATATTATATTGTATATAAGATGGCGAACTTATTCAATAAATGTGTGTGTTCTGACTGCTTCATTGATAAGTTATTTCTCCATTTCTCTTCTCAAGCCTCCTATAGTTTATGACACAAAAATATTGAAATTAGGCCAGTAAATAGCCTTACAGTAGCCTCTAAGAGCTCAAGAAAGGAAGAGTGGCACATCTCTCATTTTAAATCAAACTTAGAAACGATTAAGCTTAGTGAGGAAGAACAGTAGAAAGCTGAGATAGGCTAAAAGCTAGGTCTCTTTGTGTCAGTTAGCCAGGTACTGAAAGCAAATGAAAAGTTCTTGCAGGAAATTCCAAAAGTGCTTTTCCACTGAATATGTGAATGATAAGAAAGTGTAAAAGCCTTATTGCTGTTTTGAAGAAAGTTTTAGTGGTCTGGATAAAAGTTCAAACCAGCCCCAATATTCCCTTAAGCCAAAATCTAATCCAGAGAAAGGTCCCAACTGTATTTAATTTTATGAAGACTGGGAGAGATGAGGAAGCTGCAGAAGAAAAGTTTGAAGCAAATAGAGATTGGTTCATAAGGCTTAAGGAAAGAAGCTGTATCTATTAGATAAAAGTGTAAGGTGAAGCAGCAAATGCTGACACAGAAGCTGTTATTTAGAAGATCTAGCTAAGATAATTGATGAGGGTGCCTGCATTAAAAAACAAGATTTTCAATGTAGATGAAACAGCCTGATATTGGAAGAGATGCCATCTGGGACATTCCTAGCTAGATGTAGAAGTCAATGCCTGACTTCAAAGCTTCAAAGGACAGGCTGACCTTCCAATTAGGGAAAACGAAGCTGACGACTTTAATTTAAAGCCCATGCTTGTTTACCATTCTGAAAATCCTAGGACCCTTAAGTATTATGCTAAACTTACCCTTCCTGTGCTCTATCAATGGAACAACAAAGCTTGGATGACACCACATCTATTTACAACAATGGGCTTAAAATATTCAGCATTATATTACTTTAAAAAATTGTCATAGTCACCCACCCTTCAACGACCACCACCCTGATCAGTCAGTAGCTATCAACATCAAGGCAATATTCTCCACCAGCAAAAAGATTATGAGTTGCTAAAACCTCAGATGATAGTAAACATTTATTAGCAATGAAATATTTTTAAATTAAGGTGTAAACATTGTTTTTTTAAACATAATGCTATTGCACACTTAACAGACTACAGTATAGTGTAAACACAATTTTTATATGAACTAGGAAAACAAAATTTCACATGACTTGCTTTATTGTGATATTCAATTTATTGTGGTGTTCTAGAAATGAACCCACAGTATCTCTGAGTTATGCCTGTATAACAAAATGAACTAGTTTTTCTAATGATAAAAATATATGTTTAATATCAGCAGCAAGAATACCAATTTCTCTTAAGCCAGGGCTGTGTGTTCTCTCTTTCTTAAATTCTTCACATTTTCTATCTAGGGCAGTGCTGGATTCATTATGTAAGTAAACATGTGTGGATGTTTGGGTATTCGTCCTTATTGCACTGCTCTCAAACTTTCCTTATTATGTTGCACCTTCCTAAGAGACAATAAGTGGGACTGTTTACAGTACAGCAGATACCATTGCTACTGGGAAATCAGTCAGAAGGAGGATGAAATAAAATTTGCAGGGTGATTTATTTCATTTTGTCTCTAAACAGAGTAAATGTGTGAAGATAATTGCCCTTTCAACAATTAAAAAAGGTTATATAAAAATAATTTTCACTTAATGAAACATGCTTCTGAAAAGATTTCTCATTTGATAGCATAACCTATTTCTATGCTTCTTATCAAAATCCGATTAATGCTAAAAACAAAACTGAAAACATTTTTATTATTTTTCTTCCTTCAATACTTGGAACAAAGAAAAAAAGTATGACTTTTTTCATTTCATTGCTGCTGAGCCTTTCTTAAAAATGAACCAGCAGATGCCATTAGTAGGTTAATTGATTTAATAGTGCTTCTATGAATAAGCTAGCATTTCTGCCTTAAACTGCTTTCTCATTTGATTGGTCCTCTGTAATGGGATTCTACAAAATGTATGGAAAGATCACCAAGAAATTCAGCTTAAGATGTTTCAATGAATTCATTAGCATTTAGAAGGCTTAGAAATTATTGCATTTTCAATTTGCTAAATACACATTTGTTACTAATAATTGGACACGTATATTGCTTTTACAAAAGCTCTTTACAATGCAGTCTTGTAAAAATGAAGTGTGTTAATAGCCAAATGGTGTGTTTATTTTCAATTGCAAAGCAAGTAGTTCCTACCAGGGATTTACAAGATAGAAGAAATAGGATCACTTAAGGCAACCTTCAAGGCAGTCTCAGTCCAGACAGCAGAGGAGAAAAGGGACTGCCTTAGAGAACCTGCGAGACAGGTGCTATCACCAGCGGATGCAGACCTCAAGCCAAGAGAAATGCCAAGTGCCATTTTGGATCTAAGTCATTTTCCAGAAAGAATGCTAAAGTTTTGTAAAACAGAACTGTTACTTGTATCAGAGGGTTATTAAATTCATGCTTCGTCTAAAGGCCAAATCGTCCCATGTTAACATCATTATCAACCCAGAGCCCAGACCAAACTCGAATATCATCATTATAGAAAAATGCCTGTGAGGCAGGGATAAATGTAAATCTTGATTACAATAATTCATTATTTTAAAATTCTGTTTCTTAATATTTAATAGTAAATTTTTTTAAAGTTTGACATTGCTATACAGGACTAATAATTTCTCATTCCTTTCAACATATGTTGATGGAGGAAAGAGACACTTCTTTTCCTTTTATGTGTTTCTCATTTTTCTATTAAATGCTCTAATTTTTCTTATGCTTTAGGGTTTTATACTGTGTTTGGCTGGAGAACAACATCATATATAATTGTCTGAATTTGAAGCTTTAATTCCACAGAAAATTTTATGGTAGCAAAGTTGATATTCTGTTTTAAATTCAGACTTACAAAACAAGAAGATATACCAAATAGTGATATTGCTGGAAAAACCACTATCTAAATAAAATTAAATGACCAAAAGCTAAATATAGTTTGAAAGACTAATTTGTTTAAAGCAATAATGCTAATTTAACAACAATTCTATGAAGATTAGAATTGTGTATATTATGATGTGTTCTCTTCTCTAGTATTCTGCTTTGTATCATTGTTTATATGCTTAAAAATATTTATTGCCTCAAAATGTGTAGTGTTTTTCATGAGGTTATCTGGTCAACACACATATTGTCTCAATCTTTTTTTTTTTAAGATTTATTTTTTTTTAATTTTTATTTATCCCCCCACCTTGCCGCTTGCTTGCTGTCTGCTCTCTGTGTCCATTCGCTGAGCATTCTTCTGCTTGTCTGCTTGTCTCCCTTTGTTGTGTCATCTTGCTGCACCAGCTCTTCATGGGTATGGGCCGTCAGCTCTCCGTGGGCGTGGGCCAGCTTGCCTTCACAAGGAGGCCCTGGGATGCAAACCCAGGGCCTCCCATATGGTAGATGGGAGCCCGATCAATTGAGCCACAGCTGCTTCCCTGTCTCAAAATCTTTAATATTTACAATCTATTATTTATTTAACTATTTTTAAATGATTAAATTATTTGGTCATACAATAATAAATATACTTTTAATATTAACTGCATGGTAGAAATACAATACATCAAACACACAAGGAGTTTTTCACTCCCAATTGCAGCTGTACTGCTTACCTATGTTTAAAGGAGAATACTGAAATATTAACAAAAATCTGAATGGTATGCTTTGTCTTTGCAGACATTATTTAGCTGATTAGATATAATGGTAACTTCTGTGATACCAAGTCCTAAATGACATATAGGAATATTCCTACAATGTTCCTCTTTCCACAGGAGATTTCCTTTGTCATCAGATGATACACTATCCTGTTTAAAACATTTCACCAATTGTCTATTTAAAATGAGAAAAATAGCTACTCTTTTGAGACTTATTCATTCAATCAAAACTTATTGAAACTTTATTATCCACTGGGCATTGGGGATAAGGTGATAATCTAATCAAACTTAAAACTGTTTTTATAGAGCTT
Source organism: Dasypus novemcinctus (assembly GCF_030445035.2). Taxonomy (NCBI): domain Eukaryota; kingdom Metazoa; phylum Chordata; class Mammalia; order Cingulata; family Dasypodidae; genus Dasypus; species Dasypus novemcinctus. The sequence continues at coordinate 149,323,455 of NC_080673.1, read as the reverse complement.
ATATTCTAGTAGGTTTTATGAGGTTTGATTATTCCTTACCTCTCAGGAGTCTGGGTCTAGGACAAAGTGAGTGAGGCACCCAGTTCTGGTGCAAAATTTAGGGGGGCTCACAAAAACCTCAATAATGAAGATAGTCAATAATGTAATACAATATTTTAAATAAACAAAGTTAATGAAAAAAATCTATGATGAGTAAAATTAAAAATTAAATAAAGAAGTGTCGTGCAGAGACATAATGGAGCATAAGGCAAATGAGAAAATAATGAATAGTAAAATAAACTTCAACTCTTGCTGAGAGAATGCATTTGGATATAGGGAGGGAAGAAAGATATGAGAGTTAGCTTTGGAGACTACCTACCAGTCTGTTCCTTGGCAAAAATAACCCATATCCCTTCCACATGCAAAACATTCTCAAAAGTGTTTTAGGCAATTACATCATCAGCTCCAAATCCAAGATCATTTTATGCCGTAAATTAGACATCTAAAATGATAAGTTCTCACACTTACTAACATCTTGGTACTGTGGTGAGGAAGAGTCAGGATAACTACAAAACATATTCCCATTGAAGGGAAGGAAGAAGAAAAATGAAGGCAAACTGTCTTAGTATTTAGTATTTAATAAAATGCTATTTAGTAAAGATATGGTTGCTCAATAAAGATAAGGAAGAGAGGTTTGTAAGATATTTACATTTAAGTAGCACTGAGTAATAAATAAAATAAAATAAAATAAAATATGACATTGAGCAGTAGTGATAGCATTAAACTATTGAGTGGTTTTGATGAATGTTACATTGATTATTGGAAAGAATTTCAAAGACTCTGGAAAATGATTGATTTTCATTATTTTTTAATAAATGAATAATCATCTAGGTAAAGGATACATTAACTTAGCTGCTTAATGTAGTTCTACAAAGCAGAAGCCCCAGAAGCACACCCAAGTGCAGCAGTCTTTATGAAGGTACCAACTATTGATGGTAATACCCGATTTAAAGAAAGATTTTAAAGATGCTTTTGTTTATCACATTTACTCTTCTACATGGGGTTTTTGGTCTCTTCTGGCCCTTCCAAGCTCTTCAAGTTAGGCAGGTGACATGCTTTCCTGTTTACAAGTATAAAGGCAGCACAGAACTTACCGTGAGCTGTGAAGGAACATGAATTTATTATTTACACCAGTCCCAAACATAAGATCGCACTGTCCTGCAATATCTCTATTATTTTAGTTCATTAAGCTTATTATGTGAAAGCAACAATTTAACAACCTAATTATAATAAAAGCAATAACTTAAGAACTCTTTTCATTTCAAAATGAAAATACTAAGCTCTTCTTAGTATAAACATAGAAAGCTTATTTAATAAAAATAAGGTTGCTATAAGAAAGTAAAACCAATATTTTAATATTCCACAATATCATTTATATTAATGTTGTTTTCATGGTAGTTTCATGTTCAAGGATTGGTAGTTAAGGAAAATAGAATAATGACACAGTAAAACTTACTTTTATCCATACACTTGAAGACAAAAAGTAATTAGCTTCCAGGAAACGCTAAATCACAAGTCACAGAAGAATATTTAGGAAGTCTCCAGGAATTTTAAAGAAGGCATTATTAATGCCCTAAATAATTATTCTATGAAACCCTATTTTTCAAGTTGCCAATGGACAATCATTTCTATATGAAGAATTTGTTTCAAAACAACAACCTAATTGATGTATTCTGAGTAAAAATTCAGGAATCAGATTAAAGGAGTCTTTTCTGCTTTCAAAAGACAAAAGAAATTTCAAGAAGGAAGGCAAGGAGGAAGTACTAAGCACTAAGGGACACTTCTCTGGGCAAACCATTTTTGCTCTCCTGAAAGAAAGTGATGAGCCTTTTCTTAAAAGATTTAAATAAGAATTTGCCAGATTTTTCCTTGATAGCTACAGGGGAACAATCTTAGCCAATACTGTATTTAAAATACACATTTTATCTAAGAAGTATTTATTAAGTACTTATTGAGGCATGTCCTGTGTTAAACATTGGGGATACTAACAGGGTAAGATGCACTATAGCCTGCTGTGTCTTTATGGAGCTAACACCCTTAAATAAGGAACAATATTATTAATTAATTAAACAATATTTGTTGCATGAAAGTTATAAAATCTGCTCTGAAAGAAAGCAAAGGGAACTATTCTGGTGGTTCAAGGAATCTTCTCTAAGTTCCATTTAAACTCATTTAATTACTGTATTAGTTCCTATTGCAGCTATAACAAGTTACTACAGACATAGTGGCTTAAAACAAAATGAGTCTCCTTGGATTAATATCAAGGTGTTTTAAGACAGCATTTTCTCTGGAGGCCTATGGGAGGATCTGTTTGCCTGCCTTTTCCAGCCTTCCTGGACTTATGGTCCTCTTCCTCCATTCTCAAAGTCAGCAACAATGGTTTTTATGCTGTTTTCAGACTGCCATCCTCTCTTTCTTTTTCCTCCCCCTTCCACTTATAAGGTATTTGTGATGACATTGGGCCTAACAGAATGAACATCCTCATCTCAAGGCAGCTGAATAGCAAACTTAATTCCAACACAAACCTTAGTTTTCCTTTGTTGTGAGATCCAATATATTCTCAGATTCCAGGGTTAGGAAGCAGACATCTTTAAAGTGTAGGAGTTAGTCCAGAAAAGGAAGTAAGCATTCCAAGCAAAGAAAACAACATGAATAAGAGCTCAAAACTGGGAATAGGATGATGTGACAAGGACTGAAAGGGATAGTCTCTTCAATAGCATGCAATCATAGCAGTGAAACATAATCAGGCTTAAGGCACAGGTGGCTGAGGACCTATTGAACTTGTTACATAACATGAGAATCAGTTATTTGTTTGTTTTTAAAGTTCTAATCACATTATCTAGAAGCCTCTCATTCCTGGAATTTGTAATAAAACTGGCATTTCTCTCAGCAACAACTCTCAATGACTAGTAGTGTGTTTATTTACAAATGGATCAGATAGCCAATACCAAAATGACCTAGTCTGATCCGAGTCTGATGGTGGACATTTTTGTTCATTGTTCTTAACACAAAAACAGATAATTGTCATCTTTTATCTTAATAAAAAAAGCAGCTTCCTCGTAGGTATTTCTTAACTGGGAACATCAGGAAGAATTGTCTAGGTTGACACAATTTGAAGTTTTAGCAGTATATCTCACAATAAAATAATTCTTATAGTTTCCCTTTATATTCTTTTGCTTTTGCTGAAGTTTTTGAATTTCTACACAGTCACGAACTATTGAATTATGACCTATGGTAAACAAATGACATAGACATTTCATGTATTATCATATTTTGGATAGTAACAAAATTTATTTCACTCTTTCTGTGACATCAGAAAACTACACTGATTTTGATAATTTTGCTGGTTTGAGTCTTTTGTGGATCCCAGAAAACTATGTTCTTAAGCCAACCCATTCCTGTGTGTATAACCTATTCTATGTGGGATCTTTTGGTTAGATTACATTAAGGGATTCTTTGATTAGATCACTTTTTATTAGATTATTTCCCTTAAGTGATCATATTGTGGGACCCAGAGTGTGTCCCAATTGTTTTACTGGAGTACTATATAAATGGAGGAGAAAGGAAAGGAAGGGCTGAACTTTTATCCTGCCATGTGAGAGATACTACTGAATTGCCTATAGCCACAGAAAGACAGAGGAACCCAAAGAGGCTGAAAGAAGAGGTCAGAGGCTAGAATCAGTGGAGCAGCCCAAACCTAAATCAATGAATCCCGGAAGAGATGAGAGAGACAAGCCTAACCACGCACAGCTGAACTCAGAGAGTTCTCTTTATAAAAGCCAACCCATTTCTGGTATTTTGCTTGGGCAAATGAAAACAATAATATTAGGTATTTTATAACTGGGAGTAGTCCCAAGGGGTCCCTCCCCATATTACCTACTTTTGTGTACCCTTCTTCTTTCCCCCATCAAACAAAGCTTCCATTCAGGATGCCCTTCTTAAAGGAGGCTAAAATTTAAAAGAAAAAAAAATAAAGGAATAAGTGGTGAGCTTATGAAATACACGAAGAGGTATTTTAGTTATTTCAAGTGTAAATAACCTTATGTGTTCTTTTTTTCTTTCATGTATAACTATGAACTTGAAGACTATTTAATTATCAATGAGCATATGTTACTTCTAGAAGTATAAAGCTCTTTACAAACAAAAAATATTCTTTCGTCCATAAGTATGAACCTTGCATAAAATATACTTTATACTCATCAAGCATTTAAAGAAAAATGAGAATATGGAAGTGAACAACTAAATGATGAGTGAATAGAAAACACTTTTTTTTTCTGTTGAGAATGAAGGATAATCCAGGAAAGTAATGGATGGGAAATATGGAAAATACAAAATAGCTCTGAAAATCTGAATTTCTATAGAATTTCACAGCAGTTTTCATGTAGTGTAGAATTTTGAGTAAAAACCAGCATTTTAAACAAATGTAGAATTTAGATGCTATTAATCCTAGCCAAATACATTTCTTCAGCATCATAAGTAACAAACTTTTGCTTTCTGTTTAAATTCTTCCAATTAATTGCATGAAACACAACTTTCTCTAATGAATTACAAGCCTTGAAAAGAAGGTTTCAATTTATATGACTTTTTCATTTTTAATCAGAGCTTCCATTCACATTGTTCATTTTTTTCATGGTTACAGAATAAAGGGATTGTTAGAAATTGACCTTGATAATTAACTTCTAAAGATGAAAAATTTTATTGATGACAGGAAGATGTAATTTAATGATTAATAAAGGAAAACCAAAGTTTTTATAAACTTGCCATAAGTGGAATTTTCTCATTTATTATAATGCCATTTACCACTAAAAAAGAATTATTGGTGAGGAGATAATTCCTGATTTTTCTTCCGGTTAATATGAGCATAAATAACTATATATCTTCCAGGGTAGGAGATATGTGTACAATTAAAACTGACTTAGGGAGGAGAAAAAAGATGGGGATTCTAATCAGGAAGAGATAAACATAGGCAAAACATTACCAAAGTTAAAACAAAAATGGAGAAGAATTGCTTTTCTGCATCAATTTAACTGAAGACTATTTAACAACCATCTGGAATTTTTATGGTTTTAAAAAACATATTAGACAAACTCAACTATAAACTTGAATCTGCTCACCTCTCAAACTGTGTACAATACCTTAAAGACAAAGGAGACTCAATCATCCTTAGGATGTGCTGCCTTTAGTCACTCAGATTGACATTTTAACCTTGTTTCCATAGAATCCCATGTAAGGAGGGTTTAGAATCTCAGTCATGGAAATCTAAAGGAAATACAAGTGACCAGAACTGTGACAGCTGATTGTTAGGCCCAAAGTCACTGTAGGGGCCCATCCTTCTGAACTTTGTGGCTGTTTCTCATCCCAGCTGCCTCCCCAAACATACTTCTTTTCTAAAAATGTAGAACCAACCTACTATTTCCTGGAGAAGTTCTAACATTTAGCTAATAGTCATGGGCAGTCATTATTTGTAAACCTGGCCAATTATAAGTTTCACTCCCACTTTCTCCAGATCACCCATTCTTTCCCCAAAGAAACTATCTCAGTCTCTGTACTGATATTCTCATACAAGGGGAATTTCCTTTCTCTCTAGACTGAGAAGTTCCAGGAAGGTTTGTGCTTGGCATATGGCTGGCTAGATAAGCAACTGTTTCTTTATGATATCTGTGTGACTCTTCATGTAGTAAGAAAAAAGTAAAATTATTCAAATAATGATTAATCACAGTTTCTTGAACAGAATTCTCCTAGGCTATAATCCTCCTTAATGAGTTTGTTTGCTTTTGCTAATAGTCTCTTTAGTTATGGCTTGGAAGCTCACTAGAAAGTTCAAAAGAAAAAAAAATTGTTCTGGAAAAAATGAAAGGGAACTTGGGATGACTGGGAGCAAGGAAACTAGGAAGATAAATGATAGAAGTCTGAGTAGAGATGAAGGGGTTGTAGCAGCATGACAAGAAGCTAAAGTTTGTGCAGAAGTCTGCAGTGACAATTTTTAAGAACAAGCATTAGAACAATAACCCACAAGCCTTTTTTACCCCAGCCAAGTCTCTATCATTCATAATCTAAAGGTAGAGAAATAACAAGATTGGATATTATATGGAATTCAAGACATCTCTTTCTGTTTTTCCCATAGTAAGCTTCTGCTAATGCTTTATGTTTCAGGTAATGATTATGTCTTAATGACACTTGTGGGTCATTGAATGACTGGTTTTTAATCTTGATAAAATGGAAAGCCATTGGAGTGTTTTGAATAGGCATGGGGAGGTAGTAAAATGAGCAACTTAGTTTTCAATATGGTAACTTAAGCTGTTATATTAGGAATTGGTTAAGAAGGATGAAGTCAAAACAGGAATACCATATAGGAGGCTACTGCAATAATCCAGATGAATGATGACATAGCTTCGATCCAAAAGAATAGCAATGGCGATGTCAAGAGAGAAATCAAGAATGGCACCAGATTTTTGTTCCAAAATACTGAACTATGGAATTGCCATCAACTGAAAGGTTACCATTGTTTATGTAATAGATTTGGAGGGGAAAATCAAAAATGATATTTGTATTAATTTAGTTTAAGGTACAGTTGAACATGATGACTAGACCTAGAGATATCTGAATCTAGGCAGGGTTGCATATATAAACGTAGGGTTTACCAGTGTTTAGAACATATCTGAAGTCATAAAACTTAATGAAATTAAAGGGCATGTTTACATGTTGTAAAATAGAGGCACAAGTATTAAGCAATAATATAGTCCAGTGTTATAAAGTCATTGAGATAAAGGGTAGGCAGTAAAAAATACAAGGAGGAAGCATCATTGAGGCAGAACATAAGCCATTTGAATGTACTGCTGCAGAGATGAAGTGAAGTGATTAATGTAGTTTTCGATAAGAAGGAAACAGTAGTCAACAGCATAAATGTTCTGATATATCAAGTGAGATGAAGAATGTTAACTGATCTTTAGATGAGGACTGTTAATTTACTCCTAGATTTGGTTTGATATTTGTACTTAGAAGGGCACAAAGGGAATGTGGTAAGAGTAGTTGAATATAGAATATATCTTATTCTTTTGAGAGGTATTTTGGTATAAAAGGAAAGTGATAAAAATGAGGGACCTGGTGGCTGACATGGCCCAGTGGTTAGGGCATCCATCTACCACATGGGAGGTCCGCAGTTCAAACCCTGGACCTCCCTGACCCTTCTGGACCTGGCGCATGCACAGTGCTGATGCGTGCAGGGAGTGCCCTGCCTCGCAGGGGTGTCCTGGCGTAGGGGAGCCCCACGCGCAAGGAGTGTGCCCCGTTAAGGAGAGCCACCCAGTGCGAAAGAAAGTGGAGCCTGCCCAGGAATGGTGCTGCACACAAGGAGAGCTGACACAACAAGATGACGCAACAAAAAGAAACACAGACTCCCATGCCACTGACAACAACAGAAGTGGACAAAGAAGACACAGCAAATAGACATAGAGAACAGACAACGGGGCAGAAGAGGAAGGGGAGAGAACTGAATAAATAAATAAATCTTTAAAAAAAAACGAGGGACCTAGGTTGAAGGTTGATGTGAGTTTAAGAGAGAATAAATATCAGCATTTTTATTTGATGTGAAACATCTAGTAGTGTGATAAAAATTGATGTGGTAAGAATAATATGGGAGAAATATCATTGAATGTATAAGAAGAGATAGAACCTAATAAACAAGAGATTTGGTTTTGTTAGCAGCAGTGGTGAGCCAACCATGTTAGCAGTAGAAAAGGCAGAGGCAGGTAGTTTGGTAGGTATAGGAATATCAGACTGAGGAAGTTGATTGTAGACTAATTTTACTTTCTCAGTGAAATAGCACACCACAGTCTTTGGAGAAAAAGCAAACCTTGCTGATATTCTGATATGGACTTCTTCTAGCCTCAAAACTATTAGCCAGTTAATTTTCTCCCAGTCTATTGTTTGTCTTTTCGTTCTTTCATAGAGCAGATTTTTATACATTTCAGTAAATTCCAACTCATCAATTTTTTTCTTTCATGGATCTTATCTGTCACTTGAAGTATTCCTTTATTCATACACTTGTGTTTTCTAATGTTACAATTTTTTCTAATATTAGCTATCTTTCCTTTTGCACATGCTATACAAATTCTGAATCATTATCCAAAATTTATTAATTCATTTATTTCACCATTATTAGTATTTGCAATTATTCTCTATGCCATTATAATGATGGATGCTTGGCACTCTGAATGCATTTTTGTACCCCTAGAACTTCACATCTTAAGGACTGAGCTTTATTATACATAAATTTTTAAAAAGATTAAATTAGGACAAATAGAATGCCCACTATGATAAAAGAACATAACTGTATTTCAAGTGTATGAAACAACCTCTCTGATGGGTATGGGGGGGAAACTGATGACCGAGTAACTTTGGAAATGAGTGGAATCTCTAAGACTAAAGGCAAAAGGAAGTGTACATAAGTATCGTATTGTAGTTGATAAAGTTGTTTCATGTAGGGACACAGATGAACAATTTTGTAATCACTATTCATGTATACATGTATTGAACAATTACATAAGTGTGTGTGATGGTGGGAACAATTTGGTGATGGTGGGAACAATCTTCACTGTTGGGGGAAGGTTACAGACAAACAAAAGAGTAGGCCAGAATGATCCATGTCATAAAGGATTCTAGCTAGAGATACCAGTATGAATCATGATTACCTTAATAAATATACAGATGGTTTCATAAATATTTACAGATATGTGCATATATATTGGTTGTATACACACACTTTTAATTTTTATCTGAGAGCTGGAAAGCAACAATAACCTATTAGTAATGAGTACAACTAGTGCTCAGAAATTTGTTACTAATACTATTTTACAACGAAAGGAATCACGGCTCCTTGAATAAATGACTGAGTTTCAGATATACATGAAATATACAAGATCAGACTGGAGCATCTTAAAATGCTAAAATTAAAGAAGTGCTAAAAATTTAATAAAAATCACACAAACAAAGAATGATGAAGATATGCCAAAAATACAAAGGAGCCAAATGAAAGAGCTCCCAATTGAAGAAGCTGGAACAATTTGAGCAATAAAATAAATTACATAGTATGGATCATAACCCAAATTATACAACAAATAAATATCCACAATACCATTCTGATATAAATAAATAATTGGACAAACGAGTACATATGAGAATAGACAAATATCCCAGGCAGAAGAATTCCAAACACTTTATGTAGACACTTGCCCTAACTGTCAAATTTGGAGGTGTGTGCTACCTTAGTCCAACTTGCTTCAACTAAGTCACTTGCCTCAACACTGACCTTTGGTTTAATTAATAAGCAAGTTTCCAGCCCTGAGGCTTAAACTAACCAAGAGCTCAAACACAAATCTGCAGCCACCATCCACACTACCCATGTCCCTTACCCAAAATCCACAGCTGGTTCCAAATGATAAGCTAACTATGCCCAACTCCCTTAGATCCTCAGTCCCTTTTCTTTTTTTGTGTGTATTTTCTTTAAATTAACCAATCCTTGATTCTCACAGGAAATCTGTGAGAACTCCAACCCTTGACCACAATAAAGGCACATACTCATGGGACTTTCTGGCTCTATTTGTGTGCTCCCCACCTGCTACTTGAGCCACCCAAGCCAATTGTGCTTCCCCTCTACAATATCCTATTTCTCTGAAGCCTGTGAGTAGCACACTATCTTTTCTCATGCATGATGGCATGAGTTACCCATTGTGTAACACCTGACCTCCACCTGGACCTAAATTTAAAATTCAACTTAACTAATTTGAAATGATACTCCATTCTCAAATCAGTGGAGTATAACCTCCCACTCCATAAATACAGACTGTGCATTGTGACTTCCTTCCAATGACTACATTGTGGAAATGGGTTAAAAGACTAGGGAAATTCTATAGAACTATGTCATAATATAAAACTACATCAATCAAGTTTAACCTCAACAATGATAAGTCATGTTAATTGAGTGTAGCTTTAATATAATGTGTTGAGAATTGCATTTTTACCTTTGTGGTCTTCTTCTGCTAAACTCATAACCCTTCATCTAATCATGAGGAAAACATCAGACAAATCCCAACTGATGGACATTCTACAAATTACCTGATCAATGCTTCTCAAAACTGTATAGGCCATCAAAAGGAAGGCATGTCTAAAATTGTCACAGTTAAGAGAAGCCTAAGAAGACATGACTAAAAAAATGCAAGGTGGCATATGGGAAGGACTCCTGGGACAGAAAATACATATTAAGTAAAAACTAAAGAAATCTGGATAAAGTATGCACTCTAGTTAATAATAGCACATCAATAGTGGCTCATTAATTGTGAGAAATGTTCTACACTATTGTAAGATGTTGACAAGAGAGGAAACTGTATGTGATGATTATGGAAGTTTCTATATTGCAACTTTTCTGTAAATCCAAAACAATTCTAAAATAAACAATATAAAAATATTAAATGTTTAGTCCTCGAGTTTGATGATTATATTTCTTACAGCACATTTCTGAATCCAGGGACTCATGAGTAAATAAATAGACTTCTAAGAGAAATTGAGAAACAGTACTTTTTATTGACAGGATCATTGACTAAAACAGAAACTACTAAGTAATTAAATGGAGTGTGGAGAGAGATAGACTTCAGAATGTAGTTCAGAAAGATAGGATGAAGTCATCGTGCTAACAGTATATTCTGTTCAGTATTGCATCTTAGCAACATTGAAGAAGAAATCTTAATATCTAGCACCTATTAATCAACTTGATAGAAAATATACTCCACAAAACATCAGAGTGATGGAGGATTTTTTAAGTATTTTAGACATTATCATGCTCAAATTCGTATTTTGCTGCACTGCTTAGAGGAAATAACATTTAGATTTTATCATCATTATCATCATGGGCAAGTTTTCATTTTGTTGATAATTCATTTTATTAGAATATCAGTTGCTGTTAGTCTCCTAAAGAGAAAGAAAGCTCTATCTTAGGAAGCTGCCATTTAGATAGATACATATTTGGCAACAGAGATGTAAAATCTTAGATGGAAAACATTTTGATTTATAAAAACATGCATGGAAACTGTGCCATAAACTTTAAACAAATCAAATATTATATCCTATACTTCCTTTTTACCAAATACTTAGTTGGATAGTTCACTCTGATATACACACTTAAATGCATATAGAGTTTGTATAATTGTTAGCAACCTCATTATTACTGACTAGGACTCACTGTATTATTTGTCAATTGTTATAAGAATGTTTAAAATAATGTATTATTCAGTGGTTTAGCAGAATAGAATGTTAATCACCTCTCTCCCATAAACAACCCCCCCCCACACACACACACACAACAGGCTAGATGGCATCATGGCTTTTTGATGAGTAGCATCTATAAGACTTCTTGCTAATCACAGTGAGAGGAATGTTTATAGAAGAATACAGTCTGGTTGGAAGCAAGGTGTCTTTGGGAAAAAGATCTACATTTTAAAAAGAGCAAATATAGAGGCAAATACCCCATTTTAAAAAAATCTCTATTTTATTGCTCTTTTCAGATCATTATCAATCAGTATACATATATAATTTAATGATCTTAAATGAGATAACTTTCTTAGACATTGTGATTATTTCTGTAATTACAACATGGCAACTCAATATATAAAAATACATCTGTTGTTTCTACTTGTATCTTTTCTTAAACATTTCCATCATGCTAATTCAGTTGCTCATTTCATATTCCTTTCATTTCATGTTTTTTTAAATAAGCACCTGGGGAATTCTGTCTATAGGGAAGAATATGAGATGATTCAACATCACAGCTTATGACATAATCTCATTGTTTCCATTTAGTTTTGCTGCTATTTCTATAAAATTCCAATTTCTCAATTCTCTCCCCAGAGTCAAAACTATTTTAGCCCACTCAGCTAAATGAAATTGGTGAAAAAAAATGGAGCTCTGTTATCTTGGAAAGATCTACCTAGACAATAATTTTGATTAAATTTTAAAATAAATAGAGGCTGAAAATGTAACAAATTTCCAACTAGCTTCTTTTTATCCTATTTGCTGCTAGAATTCAAGAAAACTCATTATTTCATTTACAGTTTGTTTTAATGCTTCAACGAATCAAACTATCAATCAACCAGTTATAAAGTTGGCTGTATGTTCTCTTCAACATTCTAGATGCTACATATGGTATGAATTTTGTGGTTGCTGAATCTATACTCTAGTTGAATAGAAATGTCCTAACATAATAAAAATAAGAAAAATGTTAAAGATTAGACTAGTAAGGAAAAGCTTTAAGAAAGGGGTGAAATCACTATGAAAGAACTTGGGATGGATACCTAAAGAGTGAAACTATACATCAAAAGATGAGACTAGTTGGAAGGCAAAAAGAGCGTGTCCAGATATGCTGGCCTCAACTTTTCCCATGGTCATTTGAAACCCACATCAGTGTTCTATGTACCTTTCTCAGATATATGTTATCCTGTGAGGTAGGAAAAAACTATGAAAAAAGTTAAAAAAAACAACAACTAAAAATGACATATATGCCTATTAAAATTTTTAACTTTATCTAAAGCAAGAGATAGGAAGAACTGCTCATCTAATAAAATGAAGAAGTATCAATCATTGTTGTCCCATCTTACGTATTTCTTCTTATTCTCTTTTAAAAGTATTTACACTGCTTTACTTCAAGATTTACTGTCAGGGTGACTGAGTAGCTCTTTTCTTAGCAGTATAAACACCAGTCACTTCATTTTGGCAAGGATTGCTCTTAAACCATGTTTGGCACATATTCTTAGAAGCAGAAAACTTCAGACTCCAATATCATAGTTCACAGCCAGAGAATAATGAACTGTCTTCCAAGAGAGCACCAAGGTCAGGCTGGTTGAGAATAGATTTCTAAAGTTAAGTTATATGTGGCAATTGCCATTTTGTTGTATAAGCTGGCATACCAAGGAAAATTTGCTAGAACATTTCATAATTAGTCTGTTTTTATCCTACTTGAAGTAATCTCTTAATGAAACAAAAGGTAGGAACTTTCTTCATTTGAGTATATTGTAATATCAGTTCACTTTAAACCCCATCAGCAATTTTGCTTGAGAAATTTATATACTAATTGGGTTATATAAAATGGAAGTTTTGTGCAATGCTGTGACACCCGGATACTCCTTCAGGATTGAAGGATTTTTTTCCCCCAACTAGTGGAAATGCTTCTGGAGATGTTTTCACATTTTGCAATTGTATCAGCTGAAGAAGACCTTCAAGGACCAAGGCCATATCTACTTTCAGGGGCAGTCAGGATCCAATGTGTCTTAGTTTGTCAGAGTTTTTGTAACTAACACCACAGAAAATTTAATTAAAACAAAAGTTCATTGTCTCATAGCTTTGGAGGCTAGAAGCCCAAAATCAAGGTGTTGGCAGATAATAGTTTATTTGAAGTGTATAGCATTCTGGCGGTGGCTTGTTAGAAATCTGTAGCTCAGTTTCTATTTCTGTCACATTGTCATCTGTCTCCTATCTTCTAACCCGTGGAGACCAAATTTCCTCTATTTTAAAGTCTACAGTCAGATTGGATTAAAGCCTATCCTGATTCATTTCAGCCTCACCTTAACTAATACCATCTTCAAAGATCCTCTTTACAAATGGATTCACATCCAAGGGCTTGGGGGTTGACTTGAGCATGTCTTTGTGGGGGACATGACTCCATCCATACTACAATCATTGATCAATGCAGGGATTTAAAGTCTGTTCCTTGCTCCATTTTGGGGTGATTTTGAAACTTAACTCTGGAGTTCTCAATAGCTGCCAGCTGAGGCTTTCACTGGTATTGCATTACAGCTCAGCTTCTCCCCCTAACTAATTCTACTTCTTTCCTTCCCTTTCACGGTGTTCATTTGAAGTGTGTTCCTTAAAAAAATCTTTCAGAGTCAGCTTCCCATAGAATCCAACCTGTGATTATTTTAAAATATATTCTTACGTGGTGTGGATGTGGCTCAAGCCAATTGAGTGCCCACCTCCCATACGGGAGGTACTAGGTTTGGTTCCTGGTGCCTTCTAAGAAGACAAACAAACAAGGACCAGACAAGCAGACATCGAACAAAAACAAAACAAAACAATGAGATAGCAAAAAACTGCAAGCAGACAACAAACAAAAAACAAGCAGACAATTAGCAAAAACAATGAGCAAGACAATGAAAAATTAATAGCAGAAAACGGACAAAAACAAAAAAGCAGGGAGCAGATGTGGCTTAAGCAGTTGAGTGCCCATCTCCCATATGAGAAATTTCAGGTTCAGGTCCCAGTACCTTCTAAAGAAAAAACAAAGAGCAGACAATGAGCAGGAAAAAAAAAAAGAGCACAAAGAACAAGCAAAAATAACCAAGCAAACAGATGAGAGAGCCATCTCGCAGGGTGGGGATAAACTAATAAAATGTGTTCTTATATGTCCCATCATCTCCTAAACAAATATCAGACACATATGTCCATCCCTATGGAGAATTAGTTGAAAACCCCATATTTGCTTCAAATTATTTGTGACCAAAACATGTTCAAAACTTTAAGAGGTATAATTTTCATTACTCTTATAATTTTTAGTTCTCTTTCTTCCATCCCATTATTGAAATTACCTTCGCTTCATAAACATGCACATAATGAATGTGCTACCAATTAAATGTGTCATCTGGCATTGTTAGATACTTACTAGCAGAATCATTTTCAGTTCATATTCCAAGCATAAAGTTGCATTTCAAATGGGTTTTGCCAAATTATGCAGCACTGATTTTGGTAGAGAAAAACTGTCTACTAGAGAAATCCCTCATTCAACCTTTACTTATTATGTTATTATTGAATATCTGTAATATTCTGGTAGAAGTTGTTGTTTTTGGGAGACAGTGAGTAAAACAAACATAAGCCCTATTACATCAATGCTATTAAAACCATTAAAATGGATAATTGATAAAGATGTACTCAGGGCAGACTTATTTAGAAAGGCTTCAATGAGAAGGTGTCATTGAACTAAGAAGTGAAACATGAGAATAGACCAACCTCTTGAACATATGGGGATCAAGAGAAAAAGTATCCAGGGGGAAGAAAGAACATGTGTGGGAAGCACATGTGGCTCAAGTGATTGAGCTCCTGCCTACAACATAGGAGGTCTGGGTTCAGTTCTCTGTGCCTCCTAAAGAAGACAAGCAAGACAGTGAGCTGATGTGACAGGTTGGTGCAAGGAGCTGATGCAACAAGATGACACAAGAAGAAATACATGGAGGAAAACATAATAAAAGATATAACAAAGCAGGGAGCAGAGGTGGCTTATGGGATTAGGCAACTCCCTTCTACATGGGAGGCCCCAGGTTTGATCCCAGTGCATCCTAAAAAAAAAACAACCAAAACATCATACAACAAACAGATGCATAAAATGTAAACAATGAGGGGGTGGAGAGAAATGGATAAATAAAATAAATTTTTTTAAAAAAGAAAGGACATGTGTAATATCCCTAGAGGTGGTAATGACGTTGCTTTATTTGAAGGGTAAAAAGAAGGTCCATGTGACTGGAGCATGGTCCCTAGAAACAGAACTTGAGAAGAGAACTAATGCACAAGTTGTTTATTAAGGAAGTGTCTAATGAGCATAGGAACACTAAAGGATATGAGGGGGTCTGGGTGGAGTATCAACTCAGATTTGTACAGAGGGAAAGCAGGACAGTGTAGGAACATAAGAACCTATTTATATTTTGTTTGATGAGATGCTTTGAAGAGTTTTAATCAGAGGTGTAGCACAATCAGAACTATGCTTTAAAATGATCCCTTTGGAGACTGATCCAAGAATGGATTTTAGGAGAGCAAACATCGTAGCAGATAAGTCAGTTGTAAACGAATTGAAGTGGTCTAGAATGTGATGATGGGACCTAGATCAAAGAATGGATAGAGAGATAGGTATCGATACCCTGAACATATTTCAGAGATTGATTTCACAGATTTTGCTGAGAGTTTAGATGTAGGATATATGATAAGAGAAGAGTGAAGAATCATGTCTTGGACTGTGGCCAGATCAAATGGATTGTGGAATTCACTAAAATGGATAATCTTGGATAGGAATAGGGCGAGTGAGAAAAGTCCAAAAGTTCTGTTTTAGACAAGTGCAGATATCAAGCAGTCAAAGAGATCCAGACAAAAGTCTGAGCTGGGAAAGATATTTTGGAGACAGGCATATACGACTATATAGACATGGTAGTGGATGAGCTTACATAGGGAGCAGGGTCCACAATCAATGAGACACTTCAGCATTCTAGTTCTGGCAGAGGAAAATTGCCAGTGAGGGTAAGAAAAGCAAGCTTTTATACAGGACTAAAAAAAAGTTGTTTGACGGAGGAGGGAATAGTCAACTATGATAACAAAGGGGACTGTTCGAACATTGTGAGAATTTTGCAGCAGCTCAGCAAGACGCAGGGTATTAGGAACACGCTATTAAATCCGAGGGTCAGCTAAAATACAGCGAAAAAAACTTTTGTTTATACAGCTAGTCTCCTTTGTTTCCATCATTTTAAGAAAGAACCTAATGATGAATTATTTGGTACACCTTTTCCAACCTTTAATTAGGTGGTAAATTCTAGTGGCCGTGAGTCATTGCAAATAGTGTTTCTTTACTCTGCCTTTGAGATAAAAAAGAAATATCTATGCTTGCAATACTCTAAACATTCTTTTGCACATTTTGTTACCATTATTTAATTTCTCTTCCTTACCAGAATTACCTTGGGGAGAATACAGTAGTGTAGTTCTTAAGAGCATAGCTCTGCAATTAGACTACCTGAATTCCAGAGTCTTTACTGCCACGTTCAGGTTGCATGACCTTGCCTCACTCAGGTTTGCCTCAATCTCTTCACTTGTAAAATAAGGATAATAATAGTGCTTATCTCATGGGTATTGTGCGAATCAGTTGAGCTAATAAGAATGAAAAGCCCACAGTTTATTGCCTGGTACATGTTAATTGCTAGCAATATTATTATTGCCTAGGAAGTTTCCTATTCGTTTTCCATCTAAGAAAATCCATATTCATTTTTTGTCTGGATTCTCTTCTATGAACTCTTTTCCAACACCTTTGGACAGAATTCATCTTTATCACCTCTGTGTGACCACTGCATTTTTACTGATACTTAGTTTTTTCTTTCCTATACTTTACATGTACACAACGAGCTTCCTGAAGGCAAGATTATGAATTGCACATCTTGTGTCCTTGAAACAAAATGGTGTGCCAGACATGCACTGCACCAGTGATTATCAGCCCTGGCTCCCTGGCAGGATTACTGGGGAAATTTTCAAAATATGCGTGTCCTAGGATTAGGATTCAACAGAGTATTGGGGATTTTTTTAGAAGGGTCCTCATATGGTTTTCATATTTGGCAAGAAGAGAATTTCTCTGGTAGGCACTTCATAAATAGGAAAATGAGTAAATAAGATATATTTTGTCTTGCTTAGTATTTAAAAGGAAAAAGTTCTTATTTTTTTCATCCATTCTGAATACCCTATAGAAAAATTTTGTCATTTCATGTTTTTAGGTATTTATTAATGGGAAAGAATGGCTATACATTATCTGCTTTATGTAATAACTTTTTTTTTTATTTGAATACTATTATGTATCACTTTTCAGTTTTTCCTGAAAAGGTCTAAACAATTATATATACTGCCTTTGGATTTGGTTATGAAGTTTTCTGGGTATGATTTCCCATTTTGATTTCTCAAAAGAAAGTTTATTCATGAAAAATAAAATTCAAATGTATAGGAATATAATACCTAAGCTTTCCTTATGGTTCTATTGTCAGTAATGCTTCATTTGAATGTAGTTATTTGTTTTTGTCTAATATATCCATTGGCCAAATTAGTTAAAATATATTTCTCATTATCTCTAAGTTTTCAAAAAGGGGAACAGTGTATATACATGATATTAAACAAAAAAACACTTATTTTGGGTAAAGCATTAAAAATAAACATAAAAATGAAAATTAAATTATACCTTTCATTGAAACTGATTGGCCAAGTGTGTCATGAAATACAGCACTCATTACCAGGAATTTGACTTACTGTCAAAAATAGGAATACATTTTCATAATGTTAATGGTTTTATTAGTAGGAGTTTTCTATTATATCCAGATTCATGCAATAATTTGTTTTGTCTTATTTGCAGATTTTCAATTTTCCATGGTGGTTTTCCAAAAGTTTTGATGGAATGCATATATACATATATATATATATATGTATGATATATATATCATTAAGTATCAAGTAATTGCTTCTCTTCAGTCATATGCTTTTATAATGATATATAAATATTTTCATATATATATTAAGGTAAAAGGAGTTTTATCCTTTTAACTTACAAATAGAATATGAAAAGATAAGCAGAATGCTATTTTGTAATTAGGTTAAAGTAAGTGGAAATGCATTTGTGTAGTGCCTTGGAACTAAAAGATAAAGTGAACTAATGTGTCTTCTTGTAATCTTAGAACAAGTGTACTTTATCAAAGGACAGATGGTTGTTCAGCAATCTATCACCAGAGTAAAGAACATGAGTGATAACTTACTTCTTCTTTGGGCCATATTTATCACCCAATGGATACATTATCTATCATTATGTTTTCTTTAACAGTAATTTCCAGTTTTTGTAATACAGTTGGATATTTAAATGGCATCCATTATTTCACTGCATGTTTTCAAAATCTCTGGGTGTTTTCATTAGCAGATTCTTTTAAACATTTTCTAACTGCAAATATCTCTTGAAGGAAAGGCATCTAATAAGATGCTCCTTCATTTGAAAATCACCTGACTTTTCTATCATATTTAAATACCATATTTCATATTGCCCTCAATAAAATGAATAAGCTCACATACACATTAACATTTTTCTGTAGGGTTTCTGGATCATTCAGGTTGGTACTTTGCCGTCGGGCTGGAGGGCTTAGCCTTGCTCAGGCCCAAGAGTCAGGGGGGGGCTCGCTCCTGCCAAACTGCCGGCGGGGGGTACTCCCGAAGGGAGCACCAGTTCTCCAGGCGTGGAGGACGCGCGGTTTGGGAAAAAACCACGGAGACCGCTTGAGCGCAAGAACAGGTCTGCTTTATTATGGAAGTGCACTAGGTTATATAGGGTTGAGAGGGAGGAGTAAGATGGAGGGAGGGCTAGCTACGGGGCAGTAGTGGACAGGCTGAAGCTGATGGACAGCCCCGAGGTAAGCAGTTACTGGGGAAGAGGGCAGATTGTACGTTGGCAATATGGGAGGGACTGGCGGGAAAGATAGCGACGGCTGGAAAGGGGAGGAGGGGTGGCGAGAGACAGCAACAGTACTTTGGTTTTCTTCAGATATTGTTGTGAAAATTTAAAAAGGATCTTTGGCACCAATTCCTTACACACAATGATTTCTTTGGTTCTTAGCTTTCTTTTTTAAATGTCAGTATGTAAGGAAAGGTCACTGATATTTGGGGGCAAAACAATACACAGTAATAGCCACCATCAAGCTTTATCAAAGATTCCACCACACAGTTATTTCATTTTTATAAAACTGGAAGCATGCTTCTTGGATCTGAAAATTCACTAGGGAGATCCATCTTCTTTTATGATTTCAGAGAAGATTATTTTGACTCTTGGTCTGAAAGAAGACTCTAAGTAATTAAAGATTATGAACTTCATCTTCTGCTCTAGACCAGAAACGTGTCTTCATTTGCTTTGCTGCTTAATGTTGATTAAAGACCCAAATATTTGTGCAGTATAGATTCAAATGATTTCTGTCCAGTAGAAGAAATAAGCCCAACTCATACATTTTATTACTCTCTAGGCATTAACCAGTTTTGTATATAACCTTGTTTCCTAATTCCTCAAGCATCTTGGTTTTAAAATGCTCTCTGAACCAGCTTTGCTATCTTCCTGGTACCCTCATTAACAAACAGATAATATTTTTGTCTTGTATCCTTCTGTATTTGGAAAAAAAGCTATGACTATATCACTAATCTTAATACCTTATGAGTATGACTACACTTTCTTTGCTTATTTCACATAACAATTTGATGTGATTGTGACATGTGGATCATAGAAAACCTCAATAGACCATCTCAAAGCCAATAAGACAACTCAAATTTGAATTGCTTATTTTCAAGATTGATGTTTATGGTGAAATTGTGAATGAGTGTCATTTGAGTATCTTTTCCAATTAAGAGGTGCAATGAGAAGGCACATTTCATGCCAGTGTTACTTCCAGTGGACTCTAGAAAGTCATTTATGGGTAATAGCTTCAGTTATCTTCACAATGGTTCAGATTATTGATGAGTCTAGAATGACACTGAAAATCACAGGCCATATTATACTATTAGACAAAACTTAAAACACAAGTCTCACACAACTTCAAAGGGTTAATATGCAAAATTGCCAACATTTTAAGATAGTCTTTATTTGAATTTTGCTGCTAATAATTCAAGCAGTAATAAAGAACTTATTTGTATTTCTCCTATGCATTATTATTGTTATAAATTTGTGAGATATTGTTGGAAGATGAATGACACAATGTTATTTTTCATTAAATAATCACTTTTCTTATATCACATAGCTTCATAAGATTATGTGTTTATTTTCTTCAGTGCCTTACATGCCCTTGAAAGAAAGGTAGCTAAAATGGGAACAAAAGTAAAGCTGTAAGATAAATTTCCAGTCATCCAGAAAAGAGTAGGATCAAATCCTGAGTTATTTGCACTATTAAGACAGAGACTAATCAACTAGATTCTAGTGCTTTTTTGAAATAGATTTTAAATCACAGTGTTCTGGTTTTTCCTTTTATACAATTCTGCATGTTTGAGTTATGCATCATTGGTAGTGTTTTAAACCATAGCATCTACAACAGGTCTTTATTGCATGCTTTATTGCATACTTGAATGGCATTTTTCAAAGCCTGGAGGTTTCTCATATTTCCTTTGGTGAGATTTATGAAATAGAATTTGTAGAGTCAGAAAAAGGGAATCAAGAGAAAAGAGTTCTTGACTCTGTTTAATATAATCTTTGATTGCCATAGGCTAACTCAGACCTAAGAAAAATAAAGTTTCCGGTTTAAATCAATGAGGCATTTTATTTTATTTTTTAATTCTCCATTGAATTTCCAGTTCCATCGGCCTTCACAAATGATTGCTTGTGATGCCAGAATGTCTCCTAGTCTCTTCTTTCTCTCTCAATATCAAAGATCCCTTATTTAAGGAAATATGCCTATCACAGTTGTAGGATGCCTTCAACATATTCACTGAATGTAAAGGCAATGTAAAAATATCTAAATAATCCACAGGCTGTGGAATTTCATTCAGCAATGGGCAGATACTGTCTAATACCTGAGACAATCAATAAACTAAGATAGATTCCACTAAGACTTAGATATTTCAGAGGTATCATGATATAATGCAAAGTACAAGGTATTAAAACCAGGCAAGCATAGATTTTAATCCCATCTCTGGGGTTGTGGACAATATTATGGGTTGAATCGTGCTCCCCCCAAAAAGATATGCTCCCCCAAAAGATACACGAACTTATTTGGAAATAGAGCCATTACAGACAATGCTAGTTAATTTAAAATGAAGTTATACTGTAGTTGAGTGTGACCTTAATCCTTATAAGGAGAGAAAGCCAGAGCAGAGAGTGAAGTGCTGCAGCTGTAAACTATGGAATTCCATTGATTGCCAGCCACCCAGAAGCTGTAAAGAGGCAAGGAAGGATTGCACCTTACTGGTTTCAGAGGAACCATGACCCAGTTGACACCTTGATTTCAGACTTTTAGACTCCAGAAGCGTGAGGAGATACATTTCCATTGTTTTAAAGTGCCAAGTTTGTGGTACATTGTTACGGCCGCCTTACAAAACTAAGACAGGAAAGTTTCATAATCTATTGGGTTTAAGTTTCCTCTTACTAAATAGGAGACATAAACTTGGAAGGCTGCTGGCAAAGTAGAAATTCTGGATAAAGAATATCTGAAACATAATAAACATTCAATAATATCTATTAGTAAAAATTATACCACCAAGTGGAAAGAACTGTCTTCCTTATTTGTTAGTTGCTCTTGAATATGCTGATTCATGTACTTTTGGCCTCACAAGGTAACCTTGTTCTCTCAGGTTTACTTCTCCTTCTGATGTGTTTGTCCCATGTTCTCATCTAGGAGCCTAAGGCCAGAGATGCTTTTACTGTAAGCTTATTGCTAAGTTCAGGTCTCTCCTCCACTGATTTCCTGTTTTTCCTGTTTTGAAGTCTTCAAATCTGTTGTGAATCAAAGTGTAAGGGAATGGAAATACAATTTAAAGAAAATATTATCCCTGAGTTTAAGAATCTTAGTTTCCCAAGTCACTGATTCTCAAGTGCCCTTTGCAATTATCTTGCAAAGAAGTTAAGAATCCTAATGCCAATAGTATCTGCTGTGGACTGATTTACACAAATTATTGTTATTTTATAATTCCATTGCTTCTCATCATTTCTGTTATACTTCATTTCAGGCAATTAAAATAAAATCTCACAGTAAGATTCCGCCAGCAGGCAACTGATTGTTGATAACTTATTTTAAATTCCAAATCTGAAATATTATGTCCCTCCTTCTCCCAACACCTCCAATCCTTTAATCTGCTGTTGATAATGAATAATAAACCGTTTATTATGTAGAGATTTACTGGGAAACTACTGGACTGTTGGCGAAACACCCATGACCAAAACAAACAGCAGTGCCTCATGGAACTCACATTTGAGACTTGGCTTTTTATGATGGCACTTCTGAGATGCATTCTACTGTATCTGGATAGTGCTAGTTAATTTTGGAGGCATCTCTTGCTCTGTTCTGCAATTGTTTTCTTTGAAGTCATCAGTAATTTGCCAGCTGGGCACCGTTATAAAATAATCATTCATAGGAAATTTCAGATCCATTTCTCAAGACACAGGCAAGACCCAAAGTACTATTTAGGTCAGAATGAGTGCCCCAGGTATGAAAGAATTTCATCCAGAACATATTATTCTTTTATTTTTAAGCTTGAAACCTAGACTGAAGCAACATTTTGACAAAGGGAGAATTTGGGCATTTGTTTTGATCCTGGAAACATGAAATTAGTTTCTTTTCTGCCTGAAGCCATTACTTGCTTCACTTAATTCTTAACCCCTCCAGAAGGGAAAAATAAACTACAAGATGGGAAAAGATGTCAGGTGTTTTACCAGATAGTTAATAATTTGTTCAACAGAAACTGGATCCACTAGAGTTATAACTTTTAAATCTACTTTACAAAATGGAAAGCTGAAAAATGAACCAGATATGATCCTGGCTAAAATCCTGGCTTTGCCATGTGGCTGCTATGTAACCAAGGGTAAGTCTGTTTTGTCTACAATAAGATAAAATTTTCTAATCTGTAAGGTGAAAAAATTATTACTATTCAGATTGTTTGGGGGCAAATGAATGGCATAAGCAAAACATCAAATATCGTGCCAGGTATGCATTAGGTATTCAGTGGGGATAATTGTTCTCAACATTAATATCTCTCACAAATATTTCAAGAATAAGAAAGTCAGAATTTTAAAAAGGACTTTAAAATGTAAGCAATGTTATGGAAATTTAGAAGAAGTAATATTTCTGCTGGTCCTGAAAAATTGGCTTGGGAAGGGACCTTCAAGGTGTATTCATTTATTAGAATTTCCCGCTTTACCAACCTGACAGTGAATGTTGAAAAAATCTTAGTAAGTATTCTCCATTTTTTAACATTTATACATAAAATAACATTTAATTTCACGAAGCCATCATTTGTCTAACAATTGTTCATATTTATCTAGAATTGGCTTAGATAAGAGAATAGTTTATAAATATATCTATATGCATATAATATGTGGGTATTTTATAGGACTGTATATAAGAATATGCTTTTGTATCGATCTGTTAAATATGACCTGAATAAAAAGTTAAGGAAAACATTCCCAAACCTTTGTTTTCTCATGGATAAATTCTATCACTTGTTTGCAAAATGTCATAAATTTTAAAAATTGCTAAATATGCACATTTAGAATTTAATTTTTGTCTCTTGCTGTGTAAGAATAAAGTAATATGGATTAAAGACTTTCTCTAAAGAGAAAATAACGTAATAGAGTTTTGCTCTAAAAAAGTAGCATGCCTTAACATTTATCTATCCTCATTTCATTCTCCACATAGTCAGTTTGAAGATATCCATTCTGCCTTCTGTAAGGAGAAAAAAAAATGATATTTTAAATATATAGTACATGGCAAATGGATAGGAAAAAATAAATAAACCACATATATAGTATTCCTTAAACTTTCTCTTATTTGAGGAAGAAAGAGGTGAGGATTCTATGAGCCGTGACTACGAGGTAAAATAGAAATTCTGCACTTGTCTCCTTTTCCCTGAATTCTGCTTTCTTAAGACCAACGTTGGTCAAAGATGAGCAAGCTTAACTTTGTACCCTACATTTGTTCTTCTGTCGTGGTCATTGAATGCTTCAAATCATCTATAGGCTCAGGAAGATGAAATGAAACATGATGCCTGGAGGGAATAGAGTAGGACTTTTCTTGCTAATGTAACCATGTTATCTTTTCTCATTCAGTAGGAAACGAAGTGTTGCCTTTACCTTTGGGCGACAGGGAGCTATATTAAGCCTCTGGAGTTTATAATATTTTAGTGGTTTTCTATCTGTGAAAATATTAACAGCTGCAAATGCTAAAGCGAAGGAGTTGAAAATTTCATGAAATTCTCGTGGAAGAAAGGCTTGTGGCCAAAAAATATCACTTCTCTTGACTCAAATCCTGCCGAAAAAACGGGGGAATCCAGGCATGTGAAAACTGTGTACTTACCCATACCAGGATGTCAAAACAGACACCAAAGAAAATTTCCCCTTATAATGAGTTTGTAAGTTAGATAGTAACACAGTTTTCTTGCTGTGGAATTTGAGGAAAATTAACAAAGTCTTATAGCTGATAAATGTCAAAACAGACCCATGTCTGTTGAACTTATAAGGCTTGTTGATTTCCTTAACTTAATACATTTCAACAGCTGACACTTTATTCATTAATATTAGTTTTCTATTACGTTGAATTAGATGATATTCAAATAATTGTTTAAAAGGTAGTGATCAAGAGGCATCTAAAAGAAAGATCTTCAAAATCACTTTTTCAGCTGGCAAATATGTTTGCAATATGGCCTATTTCTTTTTATAACCATCTCTGCAGGCCTGAGCTATCCCATACTTTCAGTGGGCCCAGGCTGCTTCTAAGGCCTATAATAAATAGCTTTCTTCAAATGTATTTGATATTCACAAGAGGAGAATTAGATCATTTTTTAATTAACTTTTCCAGTGAAGTCTCTATAATTATACTAGTTAATATTATGCTGCATAGAGTTAGTGTGCAAGATGTTTTCTGATTAAATGAATGAATGTATGAAAGTAAGCTTCCAAAGGATTTATATTCTCATTCATGCATTAGGTGGTGATATCTGTTATTTTCTTAATGCTATCTGCAAGAAATTCTTATTAGAAAAAACTTTTCCTCCTCATAGTTATGAAGTATCTGTTTCATTACAGGTAGCATATATAATTCTATAATAGTAATTCTAGAAATCTGTGTTCCTAATTGTTGGCTACTTTCAAAGAGGCCTTATTGCTGCTTATCACTTTATTCCTTTATTGGATAAAAAAGAGAGCAATGTTTCTTTTCCTTCATAGTTGACTCTTTCTAACTCATCAGAACCTATCATTTTGCTAAAATTGCTGCACTCTACTGCCTGCTGCCCCTGAAATGATCACAAGCTTCCAAAAACCTTCAAGAGCCCATGCTGGAATTCTATTCTTTGCTCTCACACACAAACCAATATGTTTTTAAAGAAGGTTGCTCTACTAACTGTACCTTGTTTTCTTGATTAATTAAAAAAAAATCAAATAAACTTAGTCATCATTAATTACCAGTGTTTTATTTATAGCAATTTTAAAGGTAATATTCATAAATCTTTGAATCAAATAATTTTCAGTGACCTAAGCAATAACAGAAAAAACAACCACTATACATGATAACTATTATAATCCCATATTTTAGTTAAAAGTTTAATTTTTTTATTTGGATTCCCATAAACAGTAAGTAATGAAGCTTCGAACTCAATTGCAGTCTTTTGACTTCAAATTCAGAATAGTTTCTATTTTACCAACACAGATATGCATTGTGAGTAGTATTTTTTGTCAATGCTTAATTAGGATTGTTCTATCTATGAATCTATATCTCTATACTTCAGGGATATGATCACTGTCCCTGGAGGAACATTGAAAGTGAAGGAACATATTTTTAATGTATACTTATGCAGTATCAAAGAAAACAAATTCAACAACAGAAAAAATTGGCTAGTGTGTATTCCATTAAAATGTGCTATTCATTTTAATTATCTTAAATATTTACTCTCCTTTATAAATAAGCATATATATATATGCAGCTTTAAAAGGATTATCAAAAACCCTGTATATTTGGCCATCTACAAATTCATTCATCACACCCCTATTTATCAATAGCTCCCCTTAAGCCACTCCCCTCTACTATTCCTTGTTCCTGTAAGCTAAGACAACACTAGTATCTGTCTATAGTAAATATGCTCTGAATCCACTGACACGTTCTGATGAAAACCAAACAAGCAGAGAATAGAATGTGGCAATGGAGATGGTTTGCATTTCTTTTTGGCTTGCTGCTTCATTCTTGTTAAGCCCCTGCCTGAATCCCATCAAGCTCAACTCAATTTCATTTAAGCCTTTGGCATATAGACTGCATTTGTCATAACAGTTGATAAAGGTAGAATTTATATGATTATACCTGATTTTGAAACCTTGCTACTGAATTCAATTTGAAGTCAAATCTATTATACAATGTAAAATATGAAAAGGAATATGACCTCAAAATACAACTTTTTTAGTAATTGATACTATCCATCTTGAGTGAGAAAGAGCTGTCCTCTGCTGGATAAGAGTTTATATTAGTATCACAAAAATTCACAAGTCCAAGGTTACAGTTGGAATGGAAATCACTATTTCAGTTTAGAGAGTCTTACCTGTGTTTACTGATTTTTGTTTGTTCATTTAAATAAAAAAACACTTTCTGGTTTTAAAGGTTAAATCTCCTAAAAATATTCAATATTCAAAGCAGATTTCATTGGAAACTATTTCTTTTTATTTATCCTTGTTTGGAGAGCATGTATGTGTTTTTCAAGTAAATAAGGAAGATGCCTTATTCCAAGAATACACCATCTAGTTTATACCGACACTTTAACTCAAACAATTATACACTAATGAGTGATCAGGTAACTAGTTTCTTTCTTACACCTTTTTATCAAAGGCTCCAGAGTGGTATGGAATATCAGGTGGTAGAAAATATATTAGTAATGCTGTGGCCTTGTGGATGAAAGGGCACAAAAAATAGAAGGAAATATAGAGTGTTTAATGTAGAAAAAGATAATAATCAAAAACAAACAAGAAAATAATACTACTTTCATGAACAAATACCACCTGTATTCATTACAACTTCCAAATATTTTCTGATAAGATTTCTTACATGTTAAGATTGTTTGGCTGCCCATTTCCTTAGGGAATATTTTTGGAAAGAATGGAAATATTATACCTATAACAATTCAAACAATTTCTATAAAAACTGAAAGTCATTCAAATCTAATTAGATGGTAACCAAAATTTCAAACGTTGTAAAAGCAGTAAAATGAATCTTTGATTGTTGTAATTGGCAATGGTTTAATTTCAAATAACCATCTTGCCAAATGCTACCAAATCTTTGAAAAATGCTGTTGAAAATCCTTAGTGACTTTCTTACAGTTTCGTTTGGATTTATATCTTTAAATACAATTTATTGAGAATCAAATTTTAAATGTGTATGATGTTACAGAGTGAATGTTAAAGACACTAATATTGAAACATCATCTATGATTAAAAAGTAATTGCTTTTTCTCCTCCCTCCCTCCCTCCCTTCCTTCCTTTCTTCCCTCCTTTCTCTCCTTCTTCATGCCATCTTTCTCCCTCCTTTGTTACTTTCTTCACATGAAATGATTTCTTGAGAAATGATAATAAAATGAATATGTACTACCTCAATATAGAATTAGCTCATGCAAAATAAGCAATATTGAAAAAAACATATATAGGAAGATTGAATCTGAAATAAAATTTTCCAACTATTAAGTTGTAAGTGTTCCTCTCATGCAATGATATAAATATAAAAATAAACATTAATATTTTTAAATATGCCTTTAAAAAATATATACCATATCAGAAAAAAATCGAACTAGTTTTGTAACTATGTAGATATTTGCAAATAAGTATTGGAAAAAATACAAACAAAGATTTCCTTTTTCAAGTCATGTTGTTTTTATTATCTCTGCTTCATTTCTATTTATGTTCAATATCACCATCCTCCAAGGCCTAATTTTTCTTGTCTCGCAGAGCTTGTCATTGCTATGCTCTCTTCTGCACCTTAGGTTGAACCTAAGCTGTCACATATTACATTCCTTCAGATCACAACTTCCAGCTAACACACAAGCAACTTGTTTCTTAGCTAATGTGTTATTGGGATAAGGATAGAAAAACAAATCACTGAGAGGTTTGTCAAATACCAGCTGTAACTTTCCTCCTCCCTTTGTCGAAAGAATGTTTTTAGGACCCAGCAGAGATGGTTACATGTTCTATTCTTGAAGGTCTCCAGATGGAGTCTCTCTGACACCTTCCCCAATACTGCTTTTCCATTATTTGGTACCCTGACATCAACATGTTCTTCCTTATGCTTACTTGATTCTCTGCTGCAGTTATTTAAGCCCATTTCTTCAGTTTGTTTCTCTAAGGTTAGTATTTCTTTAGAGAAACTGAATAGCACTTTCCTAAACACTGACAAAGAAAGTCTGTATTTTTGAAAATTAACAAAATTACACAAATTCCCTTAGAAGAAAGAATTTGGGTTATAGGCCCAGAAAAGAATACCACTGAATGGAAGAGTCCCAGGTATTAAAAAGTAAACCAGATTTTAGCACACAGATGTCTTTTCTTATACAATAACAGACTATTGCAGGTTTGAGCAGTGTGTTATATAGTCATTGCTGCCTCTTCAATAACTCATTTTGATATTTTGTAATTTGCCAAAATGTGCCTTTGTGATCCCACAGGCTCTTAACTACTTTGTAATGAGTGTGTATGAACAGATGGAAAATGTTTTCAATTTTAGAGAAAACCACTAATGGATGTCACCAGCTATTAGAAAAGCTCAGGTGGCTCCATTTTCCAAGGAAAGGTGTTGTCATAAAACTCTTCATTTTTAATGAAATGTTTGCTCATTTATACCTAGATGGTAATTTAAGACTTCACAAGTCTAAACAGATTAGAACTATAGTTGGAAATTATTCAGTGCTAAATAGCCTGGAAATCCAATCTCAAGAATCTCACCTGAAAATTATACTGTCAATCTAGGTCATTTTATTAGAACAACTTGAATTACTATATAAACGAATCCCCCCAAAAATGGATAAAGGAATTTAACCAAAACGTTAAATGCATGCTTGAGCTTTGATAATGATCTGTCTTTCAAAGTAAAAAGGAGGATGCCTTCTGTCCTCAATTTGCATCCCAAGCAAATATATCTTCTCAAAGAAAAATATATCAAAAAAATGATTACAACAAAGATTTTTCCCAAAGCATAGTCTATCTCATGTTC
Source organism: Dasypus novemcinctus (assembly GCF_030445035.2). Lineage (NCBI taxonomy): Eukaryota > Metazoa > Chordata > Mammalia > Cingulata > Dasypodidae > Dasypus > Dasypus novemcinctus. Next base: position 149,293,687 of record NC_080673.1, on the reverse strand, counting down.
AAAAGCTATTTTCTGGTTCTCAGAAAAATTAGTTAAATCATCCCCTAAAATCCCACACCATTTTCTTCTTTTATAAGCTTCTCAATCTAATATCATATGCATGAAACAGGCAGAAATCAGGTCTAATTATTAGTTTATTTTAGGCCATTGTTATCTTCTCTTTCACCTAGTAAAACTTTGGTCAAAAATAAATGTGAAACCATCTGTGCAATGATTGATCCTACATGCATTTACTTATGTAGGGCTCCATCAACAGGAATTATTTATATGCAAGTTGGGAAGGAATAAAACTAGCAATTACTTTCTATCAAAAAAATTCCTATTTTAGGAGGACTTCATGTTTCCATTTATCTCTTAATTGGGCATGAAATATTCAATAAGTGTTTTAGATAAACTCTTTTCTGCTGTTATGAAAAATAGGTGGTCTAGCATGCAAAATACTGAACCTATAACCCACTTACTCTCAGGAATATTATATAGATGAAATTATATCAAAACAAAACCACTGAAAATAGATAACTAATGATAAAAGTGCTTCTACACTGGAAAACAATTTAAAAAATGTAAGTCTAAGGGATATGTCAAATATACATTGTTTCTTTTTTTTTTTAAGATTTATTTATTTCTCTCCCCTTCCCCCCCAACCCCGGTTGTCTGTTCTCTGTGACCATTTGCTGTGTCTTCTTTGTCCACTTCTGTTGTTGTCAGCGGCACGGGAATCTGTGTTTCTTTTTGTTGCGTCATCTTGTTGTGTCAGCTTTCCGTGTGTGCAGCACCATTCCTGGGCAGGCTGCACTTTCTTTCATGCTTGGTGACTCTCCTTACAGGGTGCACTCCTTGCATGTGGGGCTCCCCTATACAGGGACACCCCTGCATGGCACGGCCCTCCTTGCCCGCATCAGCACTGTGCGTGGGCCAGCTCCCCATGGGTCAAGGAGGCCGGGGGTTTGAACTGTGGCCCTCCCATTATACATTGTTTCTTTATATTTTATTTATACACAGAGACAAACCACCAAACATTTTCTCTTCTGAGACCACATTACATAGTAAAAGCAAAGTAGCAACATAACAGATGCCATGTGTATGAGAAGAATCACTGCTTTTTAAAATAAAAATGCCCAAAAGAGAGCATCCATTTATTTTCATTGATCAGTATTACAAATTCATACACAAAATCTAAATAGTTAGTTCCTCATTTAGTTCCCTCTTTATTACAGATGCCAGAAAGTTTTCATTCATAATTGCCTTCCTAAACCAAAGATTGTTGATAACATTTTCCTGTCATAATTCTTGTGGCAGTTTGATACTATTTATGATTTCCAAAAAGAAATACTGATTATATTTGTAAATTGGCCTGTTCCTCTGGGCATGATACCCTTTGATTGTATTAAACTCAACGGTTTTACGTTTACTTTATTATGTTAAGATTAGGGCTTTGAATCAACCATGTCATTAGGGTGTTCAGGGTTGAATCCCTGCCCCCTTGGTGGACTAAATAAATGGGCACCACTCAATGAAAACACAGGAGAAGAACACTGAGGAAGAGAGAGAGCTCCATAGATTCGACAGAGGTCCCGGGAAGAGAGATGAACAATTAACCTGATAATTTGCAGCTGAAGAGACCAGAGCCCTGGCAGTTGAGCAGGCCCCAGGTAGAAATGAGCCCTCCAGCCTATAGCTGAGATAGGAAGACTGCACCCATGGAGCCTTAATAGGAAGTAGGAAGGCTGAAACCTCGCAGATGTCACCTGCCATCTTGCTTCAACATGTGGCGACAGATTTTGATGAGTAACTACCTTGAGTTGAACTCTTTAGGGCCTTGTACTTGTAAGCTTTTACCCCAAGTAAATACCTTTTATAAAAGCCAACAGATTCTGGTACTTTGCATCAAAACTCCTTTTGGCTGACTAATACGACTCTCCATCTTTTATAATTTGGCTTTGGTTTCTTTATTTTCTATTAAGACCTTGGTGATATTGTATCTATTTTTTTTTATTTCAAATTAGCTTCCAATCACTTTTGGTTATAGGTCTGGCTTACATTTGAGTTAGTTTATCATATATAGCAAGGTGGTATAACATTTCTGATTGTAGTTTAAACACATGTTAGAATAGAATATCAAATCCCATTCTAATATGGCTCAACAAGGAAGGGGTATAATTAATTTAATGAATAAATCATTGCCCCCTCCCCAAATATGACCATTAGAATTCAAGTCAGCCATGAAATTTTTAGACTGAATGGAGGTAAGTGTTATTTTTGTGACTCTGAAGAACAATATTAAAACACCACTTTGTATGCATCTATTTTTATTCAAACACACACACACATATATTTTATCCCACATAGGATGTTGGCAGATTGAACCAATTTCAGAAGAAAAGATTAGTGAACTTGAATTATTGGTTATAAAAACTATTCAAACTGAAACATAGAGAGAAAAAAGTTGTAAAACAAATGAAATTGTGGGACAACCTCAGGTAACTTAATATATGTATAATTGGATTCCTGAAGGAAGAGGAAGAAAAGAAAAAAATATTTGAAGCAATTCCATTATGGCTGGTATTTTTCCAAATTTGATTAAAACTATAAATCCAGAGATCTCAGAACCTCAACATCTACCAAGCAAAGAAACATGAAAATGACAACCCCATCACACCATAATTATTTTTTTCTGACACATTACATACAGAGGAATAAACATGTAAGGATGATAGCTGATTTTTCATCAGAAACAATGTAAGCAAAAAGTCAGTAGAACAGTATTTCTCAACTTTTTTTCATTATCATCTCTATCCAAAAGCCCTTTAAGCATTATTTTTACTAATCAATGTTTTCAATATCGCAGATATACTTAGTATATCTTTTTAGGTACTGTGGTGCTTTCATGACAAACAATTAATATATACTTTTTGTCCCCTTCTTCCCCAACCAAGAATAAATTTTAACTCCCTTTAAGGTGTTATTGCCCACACTGAGGATGCATGCAGAGGGCAATATCTTGAAAGTGCTGAAAAAAATTGTCAACATATAATTCTATACTGAGCAAAAATACCTTTCATAAAACAAAGTAAAAAAATATTTTCTTCAGATATGCAAGAGATGAATTATTTCATGACCTGCAAAACTGTACCACAAGACATAATAAAGGAAATCCTTTAGGAAGGAAATTACATGAGATGAAAATCTAGGTCTACACATAGGAATGAAGAACACAAGAAATGGTAACTACATGAATAAATCTTTTTTTTTCTTTATTATTTACATATTTTTCAAAGATAATTGACTTTTTAAATGAAAACTAATATCAATATTTTATGAGGTTTTCATTAATCCCGGGGGAAAGAAATTGAAAATAAACATTAAAATACATGACATAATGGCCATTAAGTGGTATGAAAAAGTTAGAATGAGGCAATTGCTTAGTAACTGACTTCAATGGGTGGAAGCTGCCATTTGTTTTTTTAATGATAAAGCAAGTTCTCCTTGAGGAGATGAAGTAGCTCACCTTAGGAAAACTCTACGGTCAGTAATATCAAGGAAGAAGAAACAGCTATTAAATGTCCCTAAGGTGGAAGTAGCTCAAGTCATCAAAAGCTTCAAAGAGAGCTATTGGGATCATAGCAGTAATTGATGTAGTACCATAAAAGATGGGGTTAAAAAGGTAAGCAAAGGCCCATAAATCCTTGCATGCCAGAAGAAGGATTTTGGATTTTTTACAAACTGCAGTGGCCAGACAATGCAGGATTTTAGTCAGATATGTTTTTTCTTTCCTTTACTTGATTGCAAGTTGCCTAAATCTGTCATGCATTAGAATCTGCACTATAGAACCTTGATACCATCGAAACATGCCAAGATTCTTCTTGCCTAGTGTCAAAGCCTCTATGATTTCTAGTCTCGGAAGAACTAAAGACAATATTAAATATTGGATTTCCTAATGTATTGGGATATTATACTACGAGAAAAGCAGTAACAAGATGTGAACTATACGTTAGGAAGACCATGAAGTTTTTTCAGAAGTAATAATGGAACTAAAATAAAAAGATGATTTGGTGTCAATTTACACAAAAAAATGCAGATCAGGAAAGAATGTTCAAAGAAAGTATAACAATATTTATTAAGTCTGTCAGTGAAGAAAAACCTCAATGAGAAAGAAAGAAAGAGGAATGAGGAGTTTACTTTGTCCAAAATTTTAAGAAGGGCATAGTGTTGAGGAGAATGTTTGTTTTGATACATCTGAAAATGGTATGGTTTGAATCTAATATTATGCCTTAAGACATCTAAAAGGTATATTCTCTTATTTTCCATTTGGTTATCATATATATTACTCACCTGCTAATGAATGTGACCATTATTTTTTTGTCACTATGACTTCAATACCATAATGTAGCATGTATTTCCAAATGTCCCACTATACTCTATGCCAGGGACTTATGACATGATAAAGCTGACCTGTTATTCTATTTCAAAAATTTGTTACTTAATCATAGCTTATCACATAATACAAAGACACAAGGTTATCAATTATTTTTTAGACGTAGCAATCATAACCTAATATATGTACATGTATTTTTGCCTAGGTCTTCATAATTCTTTATTGATGATTGGCATAGCATTAGAGAACATCTTTTCTTTTAAGAGACTTACTCTAAATTTTCTCTTCTTTGTTTCCTCATCTGTTTTTGTTTTCTAGACTACAAAGCAGATGCCATGATATGGGTGGGCATTTAGAAATGGGAATTTATTAGGTTACAGTTTTGAGGCTTAGAAAAATGTCCAAATTAAGGCATCATCAAGGTGATGCTTTTTTCCCCGAGGATTAGTTCTCAGTGATCGTTGACTCCTCTGCCACATGGCAACATCTGCCGGTCTTTCCCTTCTCTTAAGATTTCATTGCGTTCAGCTTCTTTCCTTTGCAGCTTTCTCTTACTTTGTATGAGTTTCATTCTCTTATAAAGGACTCCAGTAAGAAGATTAAGACCCCCTTTTGCCAACAGCTTAACTGAAGTAACCTTATCAAAAAGTCCTATGTGAAAAGATTTACAGCCACAGAAATGGATTATCTTTAAGAACATGATTTTCTCAGGTTAAAATATTTTCAAACCACCACATCATCTTATGACCCTTACCAACATAGCCACTACAGTTTATTTAAAAATATTTCTAAAACTTCTTTACAGAAATCTGTGATTACTTAAAGCTCATTTGAAAATATTTTACCAAGTAGTAATGCTCAGCATCCTTACCACATGGCAAGATAAAAATTCAAAAGAATCCTTATTTCTCCCTGTATTTTCCTATGTGACTTGGTCCTTTCTCCAAGAAGAGAAAGGTTAGTATAGCCAAAAAAATGCAGTGGTTTTTCAGAGGCCTAGTAATTGGAGAGAAAAAGAAAGAATTCACATTATGGAAAATATATGTAATCTAATATCCAGGGTACCCTATTCTCAAAATAGGCCAAGAATTGATGGGAAAAGTATCAGAGGAGAAATAGGAATAGCGCAGATATATGAACATATACATCTATTTGAAAAAGGGTTGAGCTTCAAATGGGATAACCCTCAAGTGAAGTGGGGCAGCAGATATTCAGCTGGGTATGTGTAATCCAAGAGAAAAAAATGGATGTGTTCTATTTCTTGGTAGGCATTGGGAAGGAAGAAAGACCTCATCCTAGAAATACGTATGTGATATTACTGAGATTGCCTTACTTGGTCCCCCTCACAGTAGAAAAGCAGAGGCATAGCTAAATGATTTCATGACCTTCAGAACAGCATTGAACTAGACAATGATTGACATCTACACACATTCTCATATCCTAGTAAGGTGTGCAAGGATTGAAAGAATCCCAGGAAGGAGTGCTCCTAAAATTAAAGTTACTATTCATGCTTTAATATGGGATGAAACAGAGTTACTGGAATGGACGAGTATTGGGTGGAGGACCATGTTGAATGATGAATATTTCCATAGATGTCGACAGGAATTGATTATATATGAGGACCATATATTACATATGAAATCTTTGCCACTATTTAAAATGCCAGAATTTCCACACAATCCCAATGACTAAGGTGGGGAAATCAAACTGATGGAGATTAAGTTTTTATCTTTGCCATTGAATGGGGATCTTGAAAATTATAATTATATAAAATAAAGGAAATTACATCTCAAGCACATCTATATTTGTGGAGTGAGACTTGTACCTGCTATGAATATATTCTATGCTCCCTATGAGGTACATCTTACATTTTATATATATATTTAGGAGGTACTGGGGATTAAACCCAGGATCTTGTACATAGGATGCAGGTTCTCAATGACTGAGCTATACCTGCTTCTCTCTTACATTACTTTTGATCCAGTGAAAGGTATGCCTTTGGGTTTGTTTTTCCTTCTATACCTGAACAAGCCAATAGAATTCAGACATTTCTCTTAAAGTTCATTTTTCCTCATGATACTTTTCAGTGCTCAGGAAAACTGAATCAAGTTATTTAATGTTTTTTAATATTCAAAGAGAAGACCATAAATATCTTCTTTTCATTCTTCTGGAATAAAAAGGGTGCACTCTTCTAAGACCGTAATTATAGTCAATTATAGTTGAGATCATTTCTACTTCTTATATTCACCTCATGGAATATAATCACATTAAATGTTCTGATCTGTGTCATCAGATTATAATGTCATTTATATATGAATCTACCACCTCTCTCTCTCTACTTAAATTGATAGTTCTAACTAAACCTTCTTCCCAAAACTAAAGGATATTTACGAAAATAGCTCTTAAATATGAAGTCGATATGAATAAATCTTAGATGGTAGCATACTTTTCTAATTCATTTCTATTTTTTTTATCAGATAGCACTTTTTCAAGCTTTATACATTTGCTTAAGTAATCATATCTGATCGACCTTAGAAATCTTAGTAACAAAATATTTCTTTCTGACTATTCTTCCTATTAAACTGTTGAAGAACCTCTACTATGATTCTTTAATTACATCACCACTTTATCATTATCAATCAAATTATCTCTGGTGTTCATTTTTCTTTGTCTCACCTACAATATATATTGCATCATTATAGTTAATTTTTTGTATATCATCCCAAATCTCTTACTTCTACTTCATATTAATTATACTCACCTGGAAAGACATTAAAGCAGTTTGGACCCCAATATTCATTTAACTTTTTCCATCAGTGCTACAGCAAATAATTGCTCAGTTTAGCCATATTATTTCAGATTACACTTATAATTTCAAATTTTAAATGAATCCTCTCTTAGCCTTAACCTTCTTCACCTTTGATCTGAGCTGATCATTCATCTTCTAACTCACTGAGGTAGTAGAAACAATCAGAAGTCATTTACCTCAAAATCCCACCAAAATATAAACAAATTTATCTATCCCACAACCATCTTCTCTTTTAACAATTTAAAAAGTATTAGTCTTCTTATCAAAGGCTAGTACTGTGTTTTCTGTATTCCTTCCCTTTTCAAGAAGTATACTCTTTTCTATCTCTTCCCAAGAATTTCTCCATTTTTAATTGATATTTCCCATAAACATAAAACATATTCTGGTTTATCTCATTTGTTCTGTGGACTGTCAATCTCTTCCAGATATAATGCATTGATCTGTCCCAGTTTACTGATAGATTTCTGAAATGATTTCTTTTCATAAAGACCTTCTACTTCCTTATCTTCAGTTCTTACCTCTGACCCATGAAGACTGGCTCCATCCATCAGTGTTCCAATCTTCTTGAATCTTCTCTTTTCAAGGATACCAGTGATGTTACATTTTAAATCTAGGACTCAGTTAATGCCAATTTCCTTCCTGAAATACTATCCTTTCTTGGTTTCTATGATGCCTTTCTCTCAAGGAGTTCCTTTAACAATTTCATGTCTCACAAACAACTTCCTCTTAGAAAACATCTCAAGCTCTTGACTTTCTTGACTTCCCCCCACATAATTTTTTCTTGCTTTTGTGAATAAATGCCATCACTATCCACTTGAAGCCAGAAATTCAGGAGAAATTCTTTAGTGGTAGTAGTAGCAATTTATATTAGTAACTATATTAGAGATCCTCTGTTTCTGTTAACAAATGTTTTCCTAACCCCTTTCATTAGTAGATTTAACTGATTATATTGCTATATTTTGATACATCATTGACTCATATTGATTATTTCTTTAAATATTTGTTCACTTTTAGACTCCTTTACTACATGATTGCTTTACCTTGGTTGCATCAACTATTATCTGAATTACTACATCTACTTCTCACAGTTTACTTCAATTTCCTCTCTGTGTGACAATAAAAGTGATCTTTAAAATGTAGGTTGGATCACATTACTTCACTACTTAAAATTTTGAATGGCTTTCCAAAACTCTGAGAATACAATTCAACAATCTTACGATAGACTGTATGGCAAGGCATGATCTGGCGCCTCGAATCTAATCTCACTTCACTACCCCATTGTTATTTACACATTTTAAAAAATATGTAAATTTATTTCTCATGTTTACCCCACTACCTCAAAATGCACCTCCACCTCCTTCTCTACCAGATTATCACCCTTTCATTTTTAGATATCATCTTACATGATATCTGTTCAAAGAGACCATCCCTCTATCAAAAGGCCACTTCCTGGGAAGCAGATGTGGCTCAACCAATTGGGCTCCCATCTACCATATGGGAGGTCCTGGGTTCACTTCCCAGGACCTCCTTGTGAAGGTAAGCTGGCCCGTGCCTGCGGAGAGCTGACAGCCTGCACTCATGGAGAGCTGGTGCAGCAAAATGACACAGGAAAGCGAGACAAGTAGACACAGGAGAACATGCAGCGAATGGACACAGCAGACAGCAAGCAAGTGGCAAGAGGGGAGATAAATAAATTAAAATAAAAAAATCTAAAAAAAAAAATAAAAGGTCACTTTCTCAATGATCACTAACTTTTCTTATGTATTTATTCCATGCTTCTTATTCATCCTAAACATATTTTATTTGTCTTTTTATTTGTTCTTTGTCTGTCTCCTCAGCTGTAGAATACATTCCATCAGGTCAAGGACTCTGTCATTTTACCATTTTTTTAAATTTATTTTAAATTTATTTTAAATTTATTTTATTTATTTTTACCTCCAGCCCATTTAACTTTGTGTAGTATATCATATGTATTCAGTAAATATGTTTATTGATTAAATGACTTCTCATCAATGGCATTTTAGACGACCAGTTGCCATTAAATTTGGTGGAATTAGAACTTGGTAAGACAATTTAAAGTGTTATCCTTTGTAATCACCATCACATGCAGATTTCTAAAAATCTTTTAATCTTCCTGTTTGGAGTGAGTTCTGCTAATTTACCTTAATTTTTCAAATAATGCCACTACAATTGTGGTTTAAGTACAGATTTAGGGAATACTTGCTGTTTAGAGATACTTTCTTTCATCGGGAGGGGGCTATTATTAAGAGAAGCTGATGTGCACTTCTCTTAATACCTGATTCCAGACTTTATCATGTTAACTACTTGGTTCTCTATTGCATCATAACAAACTATCATGAACTTTAGTGGCTTAAAACAGCATTCATTTTGTTATTATGTCATACTTTTGTGGATCAGAAATTTAGAACACACAAGGACTTTCTTATTTCCAAATATATAGTCTCTGCTGGGATAATATAAACAACTGAGAATTGGAATATCTCAGGATTACAAGGATCTTTTTTTCATGCAGTCTCAGAGCTTTCTCTTTGGTCTCTTCATGTGTTCTCCATGATGGAGTCCACAGCAGGATGACCTTAGAGTAGTTGGGTTCCTTACCTGGCTGGTCAGCATTCCAATAAGAAGTGTTCTGCGAGAGGAAGATGAATCTTAAGTCCTGGATCTGGAAACAGGTATAGCATCTCTTCTGTAACTTTATTTCCACTCTATGCTATTTGTCAGAGCTATCCCAGAGCCTGCCCAGATGTAAGAAGAGGGTATATAGAGCCTCTTAAACCAAACAAAATAAGGAACCGAATTTTAATTATAAATGGAAAGACAGTATTTAAAAAAAAAAAATGAAAAAGGTCAAGTCTTCCTTATTAATGATGTTGAAAAAACACATAGAAATTTATGCTGGTATGTAATTGATTAATTTATCCCTTTCAAAGGGATAATTGAAAAAAATGTCCAATATGAATTAATGCATTTGCATATTAGTTAAGAAATTTGTCTACAGTGAAGTGAGAGAGTTGTACCTCAATATTTATACTGACATCACTAGAGATTGAGTCCTAATCTGATTCTTCAGGTAAATTAACTGCTGAATTTTAAACAAATATGAAATGAAGTGGTTAGGTTAGCTGATCTCAACTTTCCTATTTATTTTAAAGCTCCGAGGGCTTATGTTCTTGAAACACAAAATGGCTTTCAAAAACTGTGGTGGTTTGAAACAATACGTACCACAGGAAAACATTCTCCTAAATTTAAATCATTCCTGTGGGTGTGAACCCATTGTAACTAGGATCTTTTGTTTTTTAAATATTTATTTATTCATTTATCTCCCCTCCCACCCCCACCCCCACCCCCACCCCCACCCCCACCCCCACCCCCACCCCCACCCCCACCCCGGTTGTCTGTTCTCTGTGTCTATTTGCTGTGTCGTCTTCTTTGTCTATTCTGTTGTTGTCAGCAGCACAGGAATCTGTGTTTCCCTTTGTTGCATCATCTTGTTGTGTCAGCTCTCTATGTGTGTGACACCATTCCTGGGCAGACTGCACTTTCTTTCGTGCTGGGCAGCTCTTCTTACGAGGCGCATTCCTTACGCTTGGTGCTCCCCTACGCGGGGGACACCCTTGTGTGGCAAGGCACTCCTTGCACACATCAGCACTGTGCATGGGCCAGCTCCACACGGGTCAAGGAGGTCCGGGATTTGAACTGCATACCTCCCATGTGGTAGACGGATGCCCTAACCACTGGGCCAAGTCCGCTGCCTGTAAATAGGATCTTTTGATGAAGCTACTTCAGTCCAGATTTTGGACTGGAAGAGTGGTGTACTGCTATTTTAAACACAAAAATATGGAAACAGCTTTGGAATTGGGTAATTAGTTGATGCTAGAAGAACCGTGATGTGCTCAATCGAAAAGGCCTAGACTGATTTGAAGAGACTGTTGTTAGAAATGTGGATACTAAAGATACTTTTGATGAGGCCATTGAGAGAAATGATAAATGTGTTATTGGGAACTGGAAGAAAGGTGATCCTTGTTTAAAAATAGCAGAGAATTTGGCCAAGTTAAGTTGTGATGTTGTATGAAAAGCACAATTTGAAAATGATGAACTTGGATATTTTACTGAGAATCTAAGTTAAATGTGAAAAGTACAGCCTGATTTCTCCTTACAGCTTATAGTAAAATGTGAGTGGAAAAGGATAAGCTGAGAACTTAATTCCTGGGCACAAAGAAACCAAAAACTGACCATTAGGGAAAGTCTGAGTTTTTGGAAAGCAAATTCCATTGAATAGTGCTCCAGCTGAGGGTTTAACTGAACATGGAAACATCAGCCATTTCAGGGGATGTCAAGAGTTCAAGTTTGGAAATTTAGTTATCCAGGAAGGATCTGTGGAAAGTTCTACCATCTGATGATTTGGACCCCTGTGAGCTACATGCAGGGCCAAAAAGTTTTTTGCATAACTTATATGAATGCTATCACTGCCAGCCTGGACTAGGAGGGACAAAGAACCAATTAAAGGAAAAATCACTTCAAGGGGAGAACCATGCAGCTGAGTTCTGGACCAAAGATCTTCTCAGGCCAAGACAGCATGTTCACCCAAGTATATGTGGAAAGGGTGAGTCTGTCAAAGTGCTTGAGAGAGTGGACCTTCTGTCCTATTGTTAAGAATAAGTGTTGTCACCCCAGTGCTTAGAGTGGGTAGAGCCAGTGCCCTGAGGGTTGTGGGAAGTCTGGACATGATCTGGTCACTTGGAGAGAATGTAGCCTTCACTCTGATGTTTGGGGAGACTATGGCCGCTGCACATGTCCTTGGAAGGGCAGAGCTGCTGTTTTTTCATCAGTCCCAGAGGACAAAATATCATTCTGTAGATGATTCTCATACCTTGGAATGTAATGGAGTATGCCCTGCTGGGCTTCAGAATTGTTTGTGACCCATGATCTTTGTTTTTCTTCCAATTTCTCCCAGTGTGAATGAAAGTGTTTATCCTATGTCTATGCCTCCATTTTACATTGGGAGCAGAGAACTTGTTGTACAGGTTTCACAGGTCCACAGATGGAGGGGAATTGTGTCCTAGGACAAACCATACCCACAACTGATTTTGATGAGACTTTGTACTAAGCATTGTTGCTGAAATGATAGGCTTTTAGGATATTGTGATGGAATGAATTATTTTGCATGTAGAAAAACATGTGTTTTGGGGGTGCAACAGGTGGAGTATGATGGTTTGAAGTTGTAAGTATCCCAGAAAAACATGCTCTTAAGTTTAATCCATTCCTGTCAGTGTGAACCCATTGTAAGTAGGACCTTTTGATGATGTTACATCACTAAGGTGTTTCCTACCTCAGTCAGTAGGGTCTTATAAGGGAATTACATTCAGACAGAGGGAAAAGTCACAGGAAGTCAGAAGTTGAGATCATCAGATTTCAGAAGAGAAGAGAGAGACCAGGAGACACTGTCATGTGCCTTGCCATGTGAGAGAGGAGCAAAGAATTGCTGGTATCCCATCCCCAGAATGCCACAGTCTTTGAAGAGAAAGCAATGACTTGATGTTGCCTTATTTGGACTTTCTTTTAGCCTCAATATTATAAAGAAATAAATTCCCATTCTTTGCTTCAACTCATTTTATGGTGTTTGCTTGAGCAGCCTAGGACACTAAAACAAAGACCAAGAGAAAATAATTTTTGTTCTTAATTGAATTTATTCAACTTATTTAATTATACTACATAGTAGAAAGCAGAGTTTATGTTGAAAGTTACTTGGCTATTACTAAGTCCCTTTTCTGTTCAAAAATGACTATCTATGGATCTTATCTTCATTCTGTGGACTTGGACTGCTTTATGAGGCATCCTCCTTTTTACAAGAAATGCAATACATGTTTAACTCTGAGTAGTTTTCTCAGCTTTTTTCTTGCCAGTAGAATTTTGGGTTACCAAAGGACTCTTTTCAGTTCATAAAGCCTCTGTCTCTTTCGTTCTAAGTTGAGACATATAGGATCTTTTAAAAGTTAGCAGGTGTCATGTGAATCTTATTTGTCTTCTCCATTATATAAACATTTCAACCCCAAATTCTTTTCAATATAAGCCCTTCTCTACCTGATATGTCTCCTATGAAACAGTGTTATTAATCTTTTTTGTGTAATTGATTCATACCCTACAAAATGCTTAGAGAATCTTTTTTATTAACTCATGTTTATTTTGAAGCACCAAGATATTTTTCTATCATCTTAAAGGATATTTTAGTGATACCATCATCTTCATTTTTAGAGCATTCAATTGTATTAGTTATATATGGCTCCATAACAAATTAGTTAAATATTTAACCACTTAAAACAGCAAATATTTATTTTCTCACGTTAGCTACATTCCGAAAGCCAAGAGTAGTTTAACTGTTGGTGAGGATGACTGTCATCTGAAGGAGATGGGATGACCGTCTTCCAAGCTCACAAAGAAAACAGTTGGTAGGAGGCTTCAGTTTTTCTCCTTGTAGGCCTCTTCACGGTAGTTGACTTCCCTAGAAGGAGCGACCGAGAAAGAGGGAGCACAATGCCCCACTGCCTTTTATAACATAGTCTTGTAGTTACAAGCCAGTATTTTTTATTTTCTATTAATTAGAGTAATTCACTAAATCCAGCCAACACTGAACCAAATGGAATAATGCAAAGGCATGGATAACAAGAGTCGGGTATCATTCAACATCTTTGAGGCCTGCTATAACAATATACCTCAGAAATTTTGAATAATTAGTGGGCGGTATCTCTTCAAATATTTTTGTTTCAGTTTGACACTTAGCTCTTTCTAGAGCTTCCATTACACATATTTTATTTTATACCACTCTATCATGTACCATTTATCCTTCATATCTTTTTCTTTATTGTTTTCCTCTTTTTTGATTTGTACTTCAATTTGTACAAATTATACCAACCTATATTCTAGTTTTTATATTCTGTTTTCTGCTGTGTCTAATTTGATATTCAAATTTTATTTTTGACTATTGCATTTTTCAGTTTTAGAATTTACTTTTTGTTATTTTTAGTTATTCTTGTTCTCTGTGTAATTCTCCATCTTTTCATTTTCTTTCTTAAATATATTAATCCTAGGAATTTAAAAGTCCAATATCTGTTGTTTTTCATGTGTCCACTTCTCCTGAATTTTTTTGTAATTTGATTCTATTTCCTTTTTTGACATATATATTGTTTGCATGTTGGATATTGTATTTGAAATATACTACAACTTTAGGTGAAGGTATCTTCACCCAAAGAGGATTTAATTTTCTTCCAGTAGGTAAACAAAATAGGGGCATACCACCTTGATCCAGCTTTATTTCTAGTTAATTTTTCCCCCATAGAAGTATGGCACTTCTAAAGTCTCAACTACAAGTCTTGGGTGTTTACTTACCCCTTAATACTCCTAAGACCGTAGACTTAGCTTTCATCTCTCTAGCTTGATAAGGCTGCCAGAGGTTCTTAGTTTTTAGTAGCAGCTACATGTTTGATTTCTATGTTATCGTGAGCGTGTTTGGGGTTAACAAATAAAAATAAATGGAATGCAATTTCTTTTTGGTTCCCTTTTCTCTGCATTTTAGTATCCAAAGTCAAAACTTTTATGTTATACCTTGTTTTAGTTTCCAACTCTACTCAAGCAAATACCATGAAATGAATTGGGTGAAACAAGGAGAATTTGGTTGCTCACGGTTTTGAGATTAGGAACAAATTCCAAATCAAGGCATCATCAAAGTGATGTTTTCTCTCCGTAGACTGTGTTATTCTGGGGATGGCTGCCAATGATCTTTGGTCAAGTGTTCCTTTGTCAGTTGACAATCCACATGAGGCCCTCTTTTGGACTCTCAGTTTTCTTCTGGGTTCCATTGAATTTTTAGCTTCTTGCTTCCCGTGGTTTTTGCTCTCTCTGCCTGTATTTCATTCCATTTATAAAGGACTCCAATAATGGATTAACACCCATTCTGATTGAGGTGTATCATACCTTAATTGGGGTAGCAGCAGTATCAAAAGGTCCTACTTATAATGTGTTTGCATGTATAGAAATAGATTAGGTGGAAGAGTATTTTTTTTTTTTTTTCTGGTACATTCAGCTTAAAACCACCACATAACTCAATGCCAATTTTTGTTTCCCTAGCCCAGTGGCACTTCCACAAACTCAAGACCACTGCTGCATGTTCCTCCTTTCCACCCCTACAAATTAAATCATCAAATGCCAAGGCAGGGGATAAGTGGTAAGTGTAAATATAGCATTCTCTTAGATGCATTTCCTTCCTTCAGAATCTTTACCACTCAAATACTGACTTACTTGCCTAATTTCTCGTGCCTTTGAACATTACTTTTGTATTTTAACCAGACTTTATAGTTGTTATGGGAGATTTATTTTGATACCAATTACTTCATCCTTTCCAGAGACACAAGTCACTTACCTCAATTTTATTACAAGATATGCACATAATTTATATGCAGTTATATAATTTCCAGTACCCTCCAAGCCCATTATCAGTTAGAAATGGAAATGCAGAAGCCCAGATATGGTCATGTGCAGTAGATTGAACTATGTATCCTAGGATAAAAAAATAATGTCTTACTTTTAATCTGTTCTTATAGTGTGACTCTATTGTAGATAGGGCCTTTTGAAGACATTATTTTAGTTAAGGTTTTGCGAACTGAAGCACCATGGTAGGTCTTAATCCAAATTACAGGTATCCTTTATAAGCAGAAAAAATTCAGAAGTAGGGAGAGAAAGTCACAGATGAAGCTGAAAGTTAGCAGGAATGTGGAAGAGAAGAGAGGACATTGCTATGTAATGGAAAGTCCAAGGAAACCCAGAGATCACCAGCAACCAGTTCAGAACCCAGTAGTCTTCAGGAAGAAAACATTGACTTGCTGACACCTCAGTTTGGACTTCCAGCCCCCAAAATGTGAGACAGTAAGTTCCCAGTCTTTAACTCAACATATTGTATGTTATCTGTTTGAGCAACCAGGATATTAAGACATTATGGCTATGAGGAATATACTGATGTTTCATGATACAATCTGGATAAACGTAGAAGAAAGATCTATCTAACAAGTGGAAAATTAGTTCTTCCTGTACCTGCAACACTTGCTTATCTTAAGCCCAAACCTGCTGAAGCAGAATAAGGACATCACAAAATTCAGATTAAATGCTGTTTTTAAACAAGATTTTGCTGGCAATTACCAAAAACACAAAGGAAAAGTGTATATGTTTTTGGATCAGTGGATCATATCTACTGAATGCAAATGATAAAACTACATTATGTTTACAAATGTCTACAGTTTTGAACTTTTCAGCCAATAGAATGTTATTTATAGATTCTTGCTTTGAACTACAGACAACTTTCTTGAAAGTCACTTTGGGTCATGAAACTTTTTCAGATAGCCTAAAACTGCTTTTGATTTGGGTTCTAAAAATTTTTTTTAAGTTGAAGAAAAATAGTGAAAATGTTAAATATTTTTAAAATTTCTCCCATAACCAATTACTTATGTGGTAACATAATAGGACTTCAAGAAGTAAAGGTAGAATATATTAAGTAATAAAAAATAAGAAAATTTTATTACGCATTTAAAGAATTTTACATCCAATATTGGATTTTCTAATGAAATAATAATTATGTCAATTCACTGTACTTAATTAATCATTAAATTTGGAATTTATGGGCACACAACTGAAAAATAAACTGTTAGTAAACTGTTAGTGAAATGTAAACCACTGAAAGGTTTATATATATTTTTTATTTCTCTCATGTCTGATAACTTATGTGATAACACCATAGGACTTAAAGCAGTAAAGGTAGAATATATTAAGTAATTGAAAATAAGAAAATTCTATTACATATTTAAAGGAATTTACATTCAATATTAGGTTTTCTAATGAAATAATTACGTCAATTCATTGTGCTTAATTAATCATTAAATTTGAAATTTACTGGCACACAACTGAAAAATAGTTACTAAAATATAAGCCACCTTATCATATGCTACAAAATTATATGTGATTTAAATACTCATTATACAGATGAGTTTGCCAAATTTTAAACCTCATCTCATACCTCTACTTCTGAGTCACTCATGACTCCTCACCACAGTGTCTCCTAGTCTTCACCCTGCTCTTTTTTTGGGGTGATGCCCAGTACTCCCCTGGTCTCCAGAGCTCCAGAACATTTGTTCTCCAGAACATTTGTTCTGGACAGTTTGTGCTTTTCCTCTACCTATTTTTCTGGGAGAGAAGTGAGCCCTGTAACTCTCTAATCCTCCATCTTCCCTTTGTCATTTTCCTACACATGTCTGATACTAACATAATATGTTCACCTTGACAGTGTAAGTATTGATAAAAATAATTTCCAGTGTCATGGGAAACCCAATTATTTTTATGATTTTAATACAAAAACATTAATTATCACATTTGCCATCTGATATTCAAAAACTTCTCCTTTAATGTGTACTGGATTGTGTGAGCTGATATAATTTGTGACCTTAGAAAAGGAGGCAAGCTAAGAAATCAATTTTATTTCAGAGGCCTTGGATATGTATGTTAATTAAGCAACTATATATGTAATAGGATTATTTTCATAACATATTTTAGTACGAAGTAATATTGAATTATATAAAGCGCTTCATTTTTTAAGTTAAATTAGTTGTCATAGTGACAATTCAGAATTGCAAAAATGTTTGATCCTTAGCACTTGAGGCTCTTGGGTGGATTACCCTGCCTGAGGTTGTCATTTTTTAAGTGATTTGTAGCCATGTCTATCTGTCTTTGATAGGTAACAAAATTTTTAGGATTTTGGAAATTTTTATTTTCTAAAAATAAATGATTTAATTATGTAGGATTGACTTAGAATTTTGTATTTATCCTGTATTCTTTCTTAAAAATTATTTTTGTCATTGATTTGAGGGTCTAGGAAATGGCAGAAATAAACAAAACCCCCTTTTCCATATGTTTCAGGCTGACTTTTATTATTAAAAATGTATAATAAAATATAATTACTTATATAAGGAAAAGAAATATATACTATTTATTTTGGTCTCTTTAGCTTATTGATGACAAGGACCTAGTCTTCCTCCTAACCATCATAATCCCTGATACATTCTGAGGAACTTCAAGAATCCTTTCTTTTTTTTCCAAATTCTATTCAATTTATTCATTTTTTAAAAAATATTACATTCAAAATATATGAGGTCCCCATTCACCCCCACCGCCCCCACCCCACCACTCCCCTTTGTATGATAATGATGAATGCTGCCCATGCCTTACTCCAGAGATTTTTATTTTAGCAAATAAAGGTATATGGAGATTTCAATATAATTAGAAGTGGGGTGTGCTAACTTGTTTATTATACTTCAATTGCAAAATTTTTGAAAAATTTTGCAAATTTTTTCTGTTAATAATGTTAAACATTTAGTTAATGTTTTCTAAAGTTACAAAATAATAGAAATTTTTTATGAGAATAGAAATGAAATCATATGAGTTAAAATAAGCCAAATTATTGAGTTTCTCAACCCTGCGATAATTCTGCAAAAATTATGAATTATTTCAAGAATGAACAAAAAGTTTGTCTTTTACTTCTTTCACAGTAAGAATATGAAGGTCAGACATAAGTATTCCAAGATTTTCTGAAGTTGTAAAGCACAACATAACAAACTAGAAACTGCATTTATCCCGGTTCCTCATTGAGTTACATAGTCACTAAGAACTGCCAACTTGCTGACTTTATGTATTTTTAAGTCCAAAAGGCAAAAGGTGAGTGTTCACCACTGACCTGTTTGTCAAAAACACAGAACAATTTTCTAGATGCAGACAGTTTATAAGATTTTTTTTTTACCATTTTGTTCTTATAGTCTCCTCTCAGATATTTTCTATCTTTCCAGAACATTTATTCAAGAGATGACTGAATTTTTAAACTTAATAAAATATTGTAAGATTTAACTTATTCAATATAAAACTGAAAGACTTTAATGGAAAAATTAGATTTTAGATGTCACAGTGCTCTATGAACTGAATGTCATATTTTAAAAATTATATATATATGTGTATATATATATATATATGAATATGTTCAAGTGGTCATGGGATATTGCCTCAGTGGGTGGAGACCTACAAAATAACCACAAGAAAATTGAATCCCTATCCTTGGAAGTTCTGCTACAGACTCTAGTAGAACAGCAAGAATTCCTTTAGTACACAAGCAGTGCCTAGTGAAGGAGAACAGACCAATATGTCAAGCCTTTAATACTGAAGCTTGTATTTATCAACCTTGTTCTTTTGAAATTGAAACTAAGTTTAGTATTATTTATAGCCTAAGATTTATCTTTATTAGCTTTCAGCAAATAAACATACTACCATCCCCCCCAGCATGGGAGATGACTCCCGGAGATAAGCCTCCCTGACACTGAGGTATTATTACCAAGTACTAACCAGCAATGTATCTGGAAAAAGACCTTGTGCAAAAAAGGGAAATATTAAATATAAATGAATTTTTATGCTAAGATATTGCAAAGTGAGTCAGGAGGTCATTCCAGAGATTATGCTTAAGCATGTCTCAGGAGGATCTCATTAACTGCCACAGTAAACAGTGCCTCAAGCAGTGGGGTTCCTGAGGGCTCCAGAGACATCTAGACACTATACACAGGGCAGACAACCCTGGGAAATCAACATTCCACCATTGAACCTTACCAAGGAATAGATGGTAACCTATCTCCTCCACTGTATCAGAGATAGACTCCTTTATAATTTCCCTACACATGGTTCTTCTGCCCCATTTATTTGAACTTACATTTAGCACTATACCCATTAAGTATTTGTCCCAGAGTCTTAAAACTTCCAGGTTTTCATAAACCCCATGAGATCTGAATCTCAGCAGAGTTTCAGCCAACTCCCCAGTTCATCAGACTTACCCAGGACAACTAGCAAAAAGGTGATGAGGGACAACTCACATCCCAAAAATCAGAGAGTATCTGCAACTACAAGCAAGACAGCTCCATCCATCTGCCCCATGGGATCTATAATCCTCCTCTTTATTGGTAGCAGAGTGAGCATCACCATCTAATAAAGTGGCGAGAGTCTCTGGAGTATGTGGGTATTGCTTAGCTAGGAAGACAGACCAATATGCCAGACTCTTGATATTGATGCTTGTACTTATGAACTGTATTCTTGTGAAATAAAAAACTTGGCCTCGTAATATATATCGTCTAAGAGTTAACTCCTGAAGGACTCCCTGTTCAACCATGGCTTCTCTCTAAACCAAACTCAGCATATAAATTCACTGTATTTCTCCTGGCATGGGGAATGACACCTGGCGATGAACCTCCTTGGAACCAAACACAAACTAATGATGCATCTGGAAAAAGACCTAGACCAAAAGGGAGAAATATTAAATGCAAATGAGTTTTTATGGCTAAGAGATTTTAAAGTGAGTTAAGAGGTCATTTCAGAGGTTACATTTATTCACATCTCAAGAGGATCTCATTGAATGGCATAGAAAACTGTGCCTCAGGTTGGGATTCTGACAGCTCTAGGGACATCTAGACACTATAGATGGGCAGACAAGCTCAGGAATTCGACACTCTGTCTGTCGGTGAGCCTTCCCTTGGAAATTTATGTTCCTCAAGGTAACAGGGTTAGACTCATTTATAATTTTCCTACCTGTAGCTCTTCTGACCCTTTTATTTGAACCTGTAATTAGTACTATGCCCATTAAATATATATATCAGAAAAATAAATTTTCTGGCTGTTCATATGCTAATTGAGTCCTGAATCTCAGCAAAGTTGTAGCCAATACCCACTCTCCAGTTCATTGGACTTACCCTAGACAACTAACAAAATGATGATGAAGGACAAGGCCCACCTTATAAAACAGGAAGTATCTGCAATTGCAAGCAAGACACTTCCATCCATCTGCCCCGTGGGATCTAAGTCCCTCTCAATCAGGAACAGAGTAGGCATCACTCTTCAGAAATCCTCAAGATTGAGGAATGAGCAAACATAAGGGTGGAATGCAACTATGGACTAAAATAGACTTATTATTCTAACAATGGGAGAAGTTGTAACATTTAAATAAGAACCTGAGGTTCTGAGGGTAATGAAAGAATAGGTATAACATGGGACATTGGAATTGTTCTGAATGACATTGCAATAATGGATACAGGCCATTATACATTTTGTCAAAATCTATAAAAATGTGCAGTGCAAAGTTTAAACGCTAATGTAAACTCTTTTGTTTTTTTTAAAGATTTATTTATTTTTTTATTTCTTTCCCCTTCCCCCCCACCCCCTGCCCCGGTTGTCTGTTTCTGTGTCTATTTGCTGCGTCTTCTTTGTCTGCGTCTGTTGTTGCCAGTGGCACAGGAATCTATGTTTCTTTTTGCTGAGTCATCTTGTTATGTCAGGTCTCCTGTGTGTGCGGCACCATTCTTGGGCAGGCTACACTTTCTTTCGCGCTAGGCCGCTCTCCATACGGGGCGCACTCCTTGCGCGTGGGGTGCCCCTACACGGGGGACACCCCTGCGTGGCAGGGCACTCTTTGCGCACATCAGCATGCCCGTGGGCCAGCTCCACACGGGTCAAGGAGGCCCAGGGTTTGAACCGTGGACCTCCCATGTGGTAAACTCTTGACCACAGTTAGCAGCAATGCTTTAATATGTACTCATTAATTGTAGCAAATGTGCTGTACTATTCAAAGATATTGTTAATGGGGAAATCCCCCTATATTTTCAAGATATCATTTATGTAATCTAAAGGTTCTTTAAAAATAAAATTTTAAAGATAATATAGTTTATATACTATTAATGATTTATTGGCAATTATGACATTTAACATATATATATGAAAAGAACAAGAAAGAAATTCCCACAAATTTAAATGATGTAATAGATTTCAAATTAAAAAGTTATTCTTCTAAGAAAATAATTTGATCAGTAAATGAAAACAAATATATTTTTCACTTCAGTAATTTATATTTAGCCTCCATTTTTAACTAATTCTTACTGAAAATTTAGTGGACATAAATTTAAACAAATGTTCATACTACTGTACTCTGTCTCTACCTTTGTTTCAGGTCAATAGGTATTGAGCATTGATCTTTCTAAGTTACAACTTTTTCCTCATTAAAACAACTTAAGGATCCTGCTGTGCTATTATGAAAATAGTTATATATATATATATATATATATATATATATATAACAGAATGTATCAGAAAATCTTGAGTTTAACTTTTTGGTGATTAACTGGGGGAATACTCAAATCTCTCATAGGATGTTAGCATTCTTTGAATATATTCAATTTTGTTTCAATTGTGTTGTATTTTCTTTTTCTTTAAGGTGCACTTTATTCTAGATGTTAGACTGAAAAAAGGGATCTGCCAAATTACTCTAAATTTCTTCATTTGTTTGCAAAAAGTACAAAATTTACAGGTGTTTTTCTGATCCCCATTTTGATATTTTTTAACTGAGTTTGCTAACTGGATGCTTTTATGATTAGGTGGTAGATTTGCTTTAAATGGCTGTAAATGACATTTTACGTCCTTCCTGAAACTACAGTTTCTTAAACTACTTTCAATTACAGAGGATATACCTGTCTTTTAAATTATCATAATTACTTTTCTTTTAATGTATTACCTCTATTAAATTCCTTTTGTGTGAGATTCTATTGGTATTTACAATGTTGATATTTACTCCCTCTGTTTCATTCATACAGAATGCTATAAAATCTTTGTGCAGACTTTTAAATTTCATTAGACCTTTTATTAGTCACTCCTCACATTTTATAAGGTAAGGAAAGCTTCACTATTTTTTAAATAGAAGAAAAGAGCAGTAGTTTAGAGTCAACCCCAGAAATCACAAATGGCCTATTCAATGAACCTGTGGCCTCATTAGAGATCCAGAGTCCATTTATCTAGATACAGTTAGATTCATGCATTTGAAATGGATTTTCTTTAACTTTTAAAGTAGTTATTATAAACCTATTAATTAAGGAGCTAGGACTCCTTAAAGCACTACAATTTAGCCATGTTGAAAACAACACAAGCATAGTATATTATTTTTAGCAGTTTAAGGGAAAGAACTTTTATGTGTTCTCAGAAAGTATATCAGGACAAAGAGTCACCATAAATAATTTTAATCAAATGAGAAATTTTAAATGAAAGGTAGAGTGAGGTATAGAGTATAGACCAAATAACATGAAAGAGTCTTTTCAATCTTTCTAAGTATGTTATCTTATTTTTTAAAACTTTTATTTGAGGTTAGTATAGATTCTCAGGAAGTTGCAAAAAAAGGTATAGGAAGTTTTCTTTGTACTATTGCCACCTTTTTTTCTTGAGTATAACAACTTTAACCACTGTAGTACATCATCAAAACCAGGAAATTGATATCAGTACTTTCCTCAGAATTTATTACATACCCTTATTTATGGGAGTGGATACATAGCACTGTGCATTTTCATCACTTGTGTAAATTTGTATATTTACCACCACAATAGAGAAAAGTGCTCTTTCAACACCATAAAGCTCCATTGTGTTATCCCTTTGTAAGTCCACTCCCACCCTCATTTCCTAATCCTATCCCTAAGAGAACCACCAATCTCTTCTCTATTTCTATCATTTTGTCATTATAAGGAAATTATATAAGTGGAATAATATATTACATAAACTTTTTGGCTTGGCTTTTTTCTTGAGCACAATATGCTTCATAGCTATCCAAGTTATTGCATCAACTTCACATTCTTTTATCTTCCTCTTGGATTTCAATCATATGAATATTAGACCTTTCCTTATTGGGTTCAAGTTTTATAAGGCAGTATTTATTTATTTACGTATTCTCTCAGTTGTTCAATTTGGGTAATATCAATTAATTTACCTTTGAATTCACTGATTTTTTTTTCTTCTGCCATTTCCATTCTGGTGAGTCTATGCAGTGAGTAGTTTTTATTTTTTTCTCATGTGTTTTCATTTATTGTATTTTTCAGATCTATGATTTCTCTTTTTTGGATCTTCAATTTCTTTGCTGAGATTTTATTTGAAATTTGTTTCAAGAAGTTTATGGTGCTTTGGAGCTGCACATACCTTAGGAAACCATGTTCTTAAAATTAATCCATTCCTGTGAGTGTGAATCCATTTTAAGGAGGACATTATGATGAGATTCCTTCAATTAAGGTGTGGCTCACATCATTCAGGATGGGTTTTAATCTTATTAATGGAATCCTTTATAAGCAAAGTAGAAACAAAGGAGAGAAAACCTTAGGAAGCAGAGAAACTGAACTTCAGTGGGACACAGAGAAGAACTGTAAGGGCAGGAGAGGCCAACATGTATATTGCCATGTGATGAAGTAGTCAAGGTCCAAGGATTGCCAGCAATTTATCCCAGAATGCCAGTCTCTGGGAAGAATACATTACTGTGATAATGCCTTTTGGACTCTCTTTTGGCCTCAAAACCATGAGCAAATGAATTCTTATTGCTTAAGTCATCCCTTTGAATGGTATTTGCTTGAGTAGACAAAGAAACTAAAAAAGGGTTTATAATTGTTAATTCCAGCATCTTTATGATTGCTACTTTGAACTCTTTTAACAGGTAATTCTAATATCTTAATCAATGTGTTGGTGTCTTTCAATTGTATTTTTCTCATACAAGTTGTGAATGGTATGGTTCCTAGTATTACAAGTGATTTTTTTTATTGTACCAAAGACAATTTGCACATCATGTTTTGAGTCTTGGGATCCTATTTTATCTTTTCTTTTAGCAGGCATCAGCATGTTTATATGAAGCATGGTAGTAGAAATGGAGGTGCATATACAGATACCCAATGGGTCACACCATTACCACCCTGGCAAAACCGGAGTGCTAACTCATACCACTTTGTTGCACATTGATTGGGTAAATGTTCAAACTGCTGACATCTTCCTGGTGAATTTGAAACACTGACTTTCATTACATTGTTCCTTCAAATGTGGGAGCTCCCCTCAAGGCTCCAATGACATTAAGCAGGGAAGAGAATGAATTGGAAATTAACCCCACCTCTTACCACCAAATTCTGCTTATTTGATGCTGGGTGGGAGGAGACTCAACTCCTGTCAAGTCCCACTGAAACAAGTGTGGGTAGGAAAGCAGAGTTCTGATTAGCACCATTTCATACTTGGTTTCATTGGTGCTGGGTCAGGGTGGAGTTTGAGCTCCCTACTGGGTCACATTTTCACCATGGTGGAGCAGAAGACCAGAATAATGTCTAGTCCTACTTCACACATCCTCACTGTCTTGTGTGGAGCATGGAGGCTCAGGTCTTTCTGTACCTTGCTGGTTCTGTCCTGGTGGCAGAACCAGAGCACTACCTGCTTCTGCCAGGCAGAGGATGGAATGTCAACTGTCGGCTTGGGTACATTGACACTACTCTGGCAATGGAATTAGAAAACTTCCTGGTTCTGGTAATTGGGAATGTAAGATCCACTCTTGTGGTAGTTAAAATTCTAAAATAACCTCAAGATATTCTGCCTTAGTCTCTGAAATTGTGAAGATTAAGAGATGTCATACAAATGATTATGTTATGTTACTTAACAAAATGGATTTTTCAGATATAATTAAGATTTCTGAGAAGTTGACTTTAGTTAATCAAAAGGGAAATTATCATGGTGAGTCTAAAATAATTACATGAGCTCTTTAGAAGCAGGAAGTTTTCTCTAATTCATAGCAGAATGGGAATTCAGAGATATCCAAATCACTAGAAGGATTATGCCCACCTTTGCTGACTTTGACAAGGAAACTGCCTTGTACAAGGACTAGACAGCAATCACTAGGAGGTTAGAACAATCACTCATTGACAATGACCAAGTAAATGGGGGA
Source organism: Dasypus novemcinctus (assembly GCF_030445035.2). Taxonomy (NCBI): domain Eukaryota; kingdom Metazoa; phylum Chordata; class Mammalia; order Cingulata; family Dasypodidae; genus Dasypus; species Dasypus novemcinctus. Next base: position 149,267,650 of record NC_080673.1, on the reverse strand, counting down.
CTCAGTACTTCAGTACATAGAAATGAATTCTGTCAGTGAAAACAAATCTGGAAGTGGATTCCTCCTTCCCTGAGCATCTGGAGAAGAAACTCCAGCCAACATTTTTATCACAGCTTTATGAGATGCTAAGACTAGAACACAGTTCAACCCATTCAGAATCTTGTCTTCCCCAAGAGAGAGATGATAAAGACATCTCATTTTAATCTGCTAAATTTGGAGAAATTTGTGATGCAAAAAATAGGAAGTGAAAACACATTTGGTTCTTTGAATTTGGGTACAGCCATAACAAATAGTTAAAAATGTTGGATTGGTTTTGAAATTGTCCAGTGGTGAAGTCTAGAGATTTAAGGGGCATTATAAAGAGTTTAATTTTCCTTGATTAAACTGTTAATAGAAATACAGACATGAAAGGCATGGCAAGTGAGAATTGAAAAGGATGTGAAGAACATTATAGAGAAATGATAGTCACCTTATAGAAATCTTACATTGCTATGAAGAGATTGTTAATTGTAATTTGGACTTGAAGAATGCTGCCAGTAAAGGCTGAGAAGGAAGTGAGGGACATGTTAAAGGAAGTTGGGGAAATAAAAATCTTTGTTATGTAATAGCAGAATGCTTAGCCGTATTCTATCCTACAATAATATGGAAAGTAGAACTTGAAAGACATGAGTCTGAATATGCAGCTAAGGTGATCTGCAAACAAAATGTTGACGTTACTTCCTATTTCCTTCTTGCTGCTTATTGTAAATATAAGAGGAGTGGAATAAAATGAGATGGGAAATGTCAACCAAGGGAAATATTTAGGATTTGGTCATTTTGAAAATTCCTAGCCTCTTCAGAAGGCCAAAGACACTAAAGTTTAGATATGGCATGCCAAGATCATGCAGAGAAAAGGCTGAGTGTGTGACTGTACAACTCTTTGTTCAAACCTCAGAGTACTCAACCACACAAAAGACACTTCCAGGTAATCAGTACAGTTCCTCATAGATCCTCTTAATAAAACCAGGAGACTTTGGAAACTTAAGGGCATTGTTTCTCAGTCATCTAAGGAGAAGCCAAAAAAAAAAAAGGAGAAGTTATTTCAAAAACGTTTGTGGATGTAGGTTGTCTCTGGTAGAGTAAATCCCTGTGATATCTAGGACAGATCCACAATGTTTTTGAGAAAATTATATTAGAAAAAACATTGCCAGAGTGGACTGAAAAGGACAAAGATAATAGAAAAATGAAAGGAGGCTCTCAGACCACTAAAATTCTACTAGCAGGAAGCATGTTGATAAAATTACTCAGCCGCAAATATATGCTCTTTCAAGAAAGAGAAAGGATAACTGTCTTAGCTTTCATGGGATGCTATGACAAATACCACACTCATTGGCTTTGACATAAAGAATTTATCAGTTCACAGGTTTGGATGTTAGAAGTCAAGTGGTCAGCAAGGATATAGTTTATTCAAAGTCAGTACTCATCCTGTGATGCCAATCCTTCATAATATGGTGTTGTACCTCTCAGCTTTTCCTTACTTTGGGCTTTTACTGACTTGCCTGTGCTTATAAGGACATCAATCATTTTGGCTTATTAAATTTGGCCTCATCTACATAGTATTTTCAAAGATCATTTCATGTATCTAAATTAATGATAACATCTTCCAACATTTTATTTAAAAATGGGTCCAGACCATAGAACTGGAGGGTAGGACTTGAGTGTGTCCTGTTGGAAGCATTATTCAATAGATCACATTACTTAAGGGGGCAGCAATAGTAGTCTAGAGAAAAGATCCAAGAGCCAAAGGCATAGAGTTTTGGACCATTGTTATGGTTAGGCTCACATGTCAACTTGGCCTGGTAATTGTGCCTGGTTGTTTAGTCAAGCAAGGTCTGGCCTAATTGCTAGTGTGAGGACATTTTGTGGACTTAAATCATCAGTAAGTTGACTGTATCTATAATCACCTGAGGGGATTGCCTTTAGCAATGAGAGAAGCCTTATCCAATCAGTTGAAGGCTATAAAAGGAAAAGTGATGATTTTAGCAGCCGGAAGAGAATTTTCATCTCTACTTGAGCCAGCCAGTTTCTCTTGGAGAATTTATTGAAAACCTTCATCAGAGTTCCCAGCTTGCAGCCTTCCCTATGGAATTTGGACTCATGTATCCCATCAATCATAAGGGACAATTCTATAAAATCTCATAATATTTACAAATCTCTCCTATGCATTCTGTTTCCCTGGAAAGCCTACTCTAATGCACCTTCATACTAGGAGTGGTTCTTAAGAAACAGCTTCTTAAAAATGGGATTTCTGAATTAGATCTAGGGTTTTTGCAATTGATCTATACTCTGTATAGATTCAAAGGCACTAATGACTCTAATTCTAATAATCAAGTTTCCACTGATAGTCTATGGCATGAGTTATCAGTAGTGATATTCAAAGTATCACAACTGGAGAAACGGACTTGGCCCAGTGGTTAGGGCGTCCGTCAACCTCATGGGAGGTCCGCGGTTCAAAACCCGGACTTCCTTGACCCGTGTGGAGCTGGCCCATGCGCAGTGCTGATATGCGGAAGGAGTGCCGTGCCACGCAGGGGTGTCCCCCGTGTAGGGGAGCCGCACGCGCAGTGTGCGCCCTGTAAGGAGAGCCGCCCAGGAATGGTGCCGCCCACACTTTCCGTGCTGCTGACGACAACAGAAGCGGACAAAGAAACAAGACACAGCAAATAGACACAGAGAACAGACAACCGGGGGAGGGGGGGGAACTAACTAAATAAATAAATCTTAAAAAAAAAAAATCACAACTGGATATGTCTACTCACATACTTACAAGAGGAAAAGTTCTGGGTGAAAGTGTTTTTTATACCTGACCAGAATTATGTACAGTTAAAAGGTTTAATGATGTTAGTTGACTGTTCCTAACTGGATCCAGTTATTAAAGAAGGTATGAGCTTCAAATTTGCAACCCAAGTGCCACATAAATGATGTGAAAGTTTCTCTGTGCCCTGAAAGAAACTCTCACCTTGTGTAGCCTCAGACTTGTTATCTCTGAAAACCAAAGAATCTCAATGTGCAAGTGGCAGAATTACAATGGAAATTATATCTCAACTTTGCAAAATGTCTGCTATTAAGTAAGGACATTGATTAGAAAGAAATGAGATCCTGAAAATTGGAACAGGGACGTATGGATTGATAATGATGGCAGTGGAGACATTGAAACCCTAGATTCTGCTGTTTGCTAAATAACCTGTAATGGTCTGCCTTTACAAAACAGCCACCTAGCATCCAGTCTGCCTTGAGGAATCAGCTTCCTGACATCTATTCTACATTCAGGAATCTTCAATCCAACCTCCACATGAAGAGGCCAATCTTGTTTTACCAACTGGATACCCTGAGGGATTTGTTTGTAAGACACTAATTCTTCTTGTTACCCACCCCCACCACCCTTCTTTTCTTCCAGACCTATACCTAGACTGTAATCCCTACAGGTCATAAAAGGTGAGGTACAAAGTGTGACCCATGAGGAGGTATGCTACACTCCAAAAGAACTGCTTGAGTTTTCCAGTTAATAAAGACATAAATAGGGGAACATGTGTGGGAATAGATATTAATGGTGTAGGATAAGTGTGGACAGAATATTAATTTGGATAAGGCTGAATTTATTGATATGGGCCCACTAAGTAGAGATACTGGATTCAATGTTGTAGCTTGAGGGGTTAGAAAGGGCTTTAACAGTATGTTCATGTGTCTGTAAGAAATATGGACCAAAAAATGGTTGACATAACCTGGGGTCAAAATGCCCAAATACAGTAATACTGTAGATGAGGATATCCAAAGACTTAGAGAGGTTGGATTGCTAGAGTGGATCTATCATATAAGACCTGCTCACCTACCCCAGGAATGTCCAGAGAACACAACTTTCAGCAGGACTGTGAAAATTTATGAAACTAACTCCACCTTCCCTGAAAGGCTTTTTGGCTGCTCTTCTCTGTAGATCAGATATTACTGTGGGAACTGCTGGCACTGAACTGGGATCTTTAAACTCAATGGGGAATGATTGGATCAGGCTTGACAGAAGCCAAAGGGAAGCACTCATTCACCAAAGACAGGTGAGCATGACTACTAAAATGGACAGCAGATCAAAGTGGTAATCAAAATAGTCTGAGTCGCAGAGACTTATAGTAGATAATGAGATACCTAGAAATAAAATATTAGGCAGTCTACTAAATTCATACTTGATCTGTTTAAGCAGAAGAGTTCTAGTTCAAGTTGTATTAGTCAATCAAAGCTTACAGATACCAGGCCACAAAGCATAAGTTACTTCCCTCACCAAAATCTATTTTTACTTGTTGGAGCAAGATAGCTGCTGACATCAGCCAGTGTTCAAGCTTTTTGGGTTACTCTGTTCTCAGGGCTTACTTCTCTTTCCTCTGTGTACTTACTTCCTGGGGCTCCAGCTTAAGACTATAGCATCAAACTCCAACATCAAAAACCGCAACATCAAAATCCTCCAACTCTGTCCTTTGCCATGTCTTTTATCTGAGTCCCACCTATCAAGGTGTGGGAACTCAACACCCTACTGACATGACCCAATCAAAGCCCTAATCATAATTTATTCACACGCAGGTACAGACCTCTTTACAAACATAATCCAATATCTATTTTTGAAATTCATAACTATATCAAACTGCTACACAAGAGAAAAAATCTAATTTTAATTGTAAAAACAGAGAGTTAAGGCCCTTTAATCATTCCAAGACTTGGGGAAATTTGCAGACCCAGATCCCTTTGAACGAGGGGAAGGCCAAGACCCCATGGGCAAGGACCCTGTTTTACTGCCAAAAATTTATACTATTAATCTTCCTCCCAGCCTTCACCAGAAAAATCTATGTTTTTTAACTAGGGTAACTGTACACTTGGGAAAAGGATATAATCAGACATTTCAGAGGTTACTAGATACTGGCTCAATGTTACTGATGTTCACCAGTCAAAATTTGGGCTTTTGGAGGTCAGGTGATCTATGGAGATTTAACTCAGGTCCATCTCACAGTGGGTCCAATGGATCTCCAGTCCTAGTCTGTGGTTATTTCCTGAGTTCCAGAATACAAAATTGGAATACATATACTCAGCTACTGACAGAATCCTCACATTGGTTTCCTCACATGTGGTGTTAGACATATTATAGTAGGAAAGGCCTGTAGAAGCCACTAGAACTGCCATTACCTGGCAAAATAATGAAACAAAAGCAATGCAGGATTCCTAGAGGGATTTCAGAGATCAGTGTCACCATGAGGGATGCAGGGGTGTTGATTCCCACCACAACCCCCCTTATCTCTCCTATTTGTTCTATGCAGAAAACACATGGATCTTGGAGTATAAGAGTGGATTATCCTAAACTTAACCAGGTGGTGACTATAGTTGCTGCAGCTTCTTCAGATGTGGTATAATTCCTTGAGCAAATCAACACTGCCCCTGGTAGCTAGTGTGGTAGTCTTGAGTGTTTTGAGGATGCTAGAAACTTACATTCTTAAATTAATCCTGTTGGTGTTGGTGTGAGCCTATTTATTCTAGGGGAGACCCATTGATTAGAATATTTCAGTAAAGTATAGACCAGAGTGGTCTTATTCCTTTTACTGGAATCCTTTATAAATGGGATGATACTGAGAGAAAAAGGCCACAGACACAGGAAAAACCCCTCAGAAGTTAAGAAAAAAGGTCCTAGAAGCCAAAAGCTGAAATCAATGGAACCCAGAAAAGGGGAAGCCACAGGAGCATAAAGAACACCACAAGAGCAAGAAACCGAGAGCAATAGGGCTGTGCCACGATGATGGAAGAGGTTGTTGATGTGGGAGGGGTGGGGTGGGTGGGGTGCAGGGTATATGTGGACCTCATATTTTTTGAATGTAACATTTAAAAGAAAATAAAGAAGAAAAAAAAGGAAGAGGAGGCAGAGACTGGTAAAAACTTAGATGCTTGAAGAGGTTAAAGTCAAGAATAGGGCCACTTGTCAAGTCCTTGAAAAGGGTAAGCTGGTTGCTATATCAGCTCAAAAGAGAAGATATTGTCCTATAGCTAACTCAGACATTGAAATACAGTATGTACTGTAGGTTTTTAGATTTGCTTGAGGCATGTGACCTCTGTTTTCCTTCCAATTTATCTCTATGGCAATGAGAACAATAATTACATTACTGTCCCTCTTGTGTATATTGGAAACAGATAACTTGCTCTAAGTTTCACAGGTCCTCATCCAGAGGGGAATTTTGCCCTAAGACATCCATACCTAATACTGATATTGATGAAGATTTGTAGTTAATATTGTTACTGAAATAATTTAAGGTTTTTAAAAAATATTTTGATGGAATAAATGTATTTTACATATGGAAAGAATATGTATTTTGGGAATCCAGAGTGTGGAGTATAGTAGTTTGAGTCTTTTGTGGACCCTAGAAAATTATGCTTTTAAATTAATCCATTCCTTTGGGTGTGAATCTATTGTAGGTGGGACACTTTGACTAGATTACTTCAGCAAGTCAAAGCCCAGAGTGGGTCTTAATCCTCAGGCTGGAATCTTTTATAAACAGGATAAAGCTGTGATAAAAAGGCCATAGAGACAAAGAAAATCCAGCAGAGGCTAAGCAAGAAGGTCTCAGAAGCCAGAAGCTGACATCAATGGAATGTGGGAGAGAAAAACTGTAGAAGCAGAAAGAACAACACTAGAGGAAGAAACTGAAAGGGACAGAGCCTAGAAGAGAAGGCAGAGACTGAAAGATGCCACCTTTATACCCTAGCATGTGGCAGAAGCCCAGGTATCCAGCAGCCAATTTTCAGGGAGAGAGGTTTGCCTGATACTTTTCTCAGACTCAGAACTCTTTACCTTGTAAATTAATAAATACCCATTTAAAAAGTCAACCCACTTCTGGTAGGCTTTAGGAAACTAAATGCCCGGTAAGCAGCTATTGATCTAGAAAATGATTTTTTTTTTCCAATTGTTAGTAAGGACAACCAGAAACAGTTCACTTTCAGCTGGCAATGCCAGGAATACACCATTACTCTCCTAACTCAGCAATTTATCAACTCTCAAGCCCTATGTCATAATATGGTCCACAGGGATCTTAATCTTCTCTCCGTCCCACAAGACATCACACTGGTCCAAAATATTAATGATATCAGGTGGACATAGTGAGCAAGAAGTAGCAATTACTCTATACTATTGGTAAGATATTTGCATATCAGAGAATGGGAAATAAATCTAATGCAAGTAAGAGGCATTCACCCTCAGTGAAACTGCTAGTTGTCCAGTGGTGTGTAGTCTGTGAAAATATCCCTCCTAAGGTATAGGATAAGCTGTTGCTTCTGGTCCTTCCTACAACCAAAAAGTAGGCACAATGCCTAATTAGCCTTTTTGTATTTTGGAGACAAGATATTCCTGATATGGGTATGCTACTCTGATTCATTTACTAATTGACCAGAAAAGCTTCTAATTTTGAGTGGGGACCAGAAAAAGATTAGGCTCTATGATAGATCCAGGTTGCCTTGCCAGATGCTCCGCCACTTGACCATACGATTCAGAAAATCCAACAGTTTTGGAAGTGTCTTCTCCCTGACCCCTCTTCTTTGCTTATAAATAGATATAGTGCCTTTTTGGCAGTCCCCTTTAGGAAAATAACAAAGCAGATCATTAGGATTTTGGACAAAATCCTTGCCATTCTGTGCAGATACCACTTCTCCTTTTGAGAAACAGCTTTTGACCTGCTCCTGGACCTTAGTAGAGTCTGAATGTTTAGTCATGGGCCACCAAGTTATCATGAGAACTTAGTTGCCTCTCATGAAATGGGTGTAGACAGACCTGCCAAGCCATACAGTTGGACATGCATATAAACACCACAACGTTAAAATGGAAGTGGTATATATAAGATAGGGCTTGAGTGGGTCCTGAAAACACAAGTGCATTACTTGAAGAAGTGACCCAAATGTCCATGGTCCCAACTCCTGCCATACTACTTTCTTGTTCCAGCTTACATATATGGTCTTTTGGAGAGTTATTCACAATTAGAGAGACTAAGGAAGAGAAAACCCAGGCCTGGTTTACAGATGTTTTGCGCAATATGCAGTACCACCTGAAAGAGGACAGCTGAAGCACTGCAGCCCTTTTTGAGGATGTCCCTGAAGGCCTTCTTTCTAATGGGCAGAACTTTGAGCAGTGCATCTTGTTGTTCATTTTGTTTGGAATGAGAAACGGCCCAAGGTATGTTTGTACCTAATGATCTAGCTGGTGATCAGGGACTGGGAATGAATAAGATAGAAAAATTGGTAACAGAGAGGTATGGGGAAAAGTCGTGGATAGGCCTTTCAGAGCGGGCAGAAAACTGAAGATAACTGTGTCCAGTGTGAACGTTCACAAGAAGGTGACTTAGCAGAGAAAGATTTTAATAATCAAGTGGATAATATGACCTGGTCTTTGAATACAAATCAACCTCTTTCCCTAGGCATTCCTATCATTGCCCAGTGGGCACATGAGCAAATGGAGTCATGTGTGGAGTCAGCAACATGGACTTCCCCTCACCATGGTTGACCTGGCTACAGCCATGGATGGTTGCCCAATCTTCTAGTAGCAGAGGCCCACACTCAGTCCCCAACATGGCACCATTCCTTCAGGTGAAAGACCATTTACTTGGTGGCAGCTTGATTACATTTGACCACTTCCATCATGGAAGGGGCAGTGATTTTTTCTAACTGGAATAGACACATACTCTGGATATTGTATGCTTCATCAATGTATTGAATGTTTCTTCCAATATTTCCTTCCATGGACTTAGAGAATGCCTGATCCACCATCATGGAATTCTACACAGCATTGCTTCTGAACAAGAAACACACTTCACAGCAAATGACGTGTAGGAATGAACATATGCTTATGGACTTCACTGGTATTACCATGTTCCCCATTATCCTGAAGCATCTGGATTGATAGATTGGTGGAATAGCATATGAAGACTCAATTATAGGGCCAACTAGATGGCAATATCTTGCTGGGCTGGGGCAATATTCTCCAGGAGACTATGTATGCTCTAAATCAGCACCCACTCTGTGGCATTGTTTATCACATAACCAGGATTCACAGGTCCGGGAATCAAGGTGTGAAAATGGGATGGCATCAATTACTATTACCTCTAGTAATCCACTAGAAAAAATTTTGCTTCCTATCCCTACAACCTGCTGGTCTCCACCCTCTAAGATAAAACACTGTGACAAAATGAACTTTTTCATATTCCATAGAAGAATGCCCCAGGTGTATACTTTCTTGCAGATCCTCCCACCCCCAATGGCCAGCACCTACCATATTTGCCAAATAACATTCCTGCCATTGTAGATTTAACCACAGACCTACAAACCCCCAGAATGGATCTGTTCACTCCTCCAGCTCTTCCCTTATTTCCCTGGATAGTTGAACCCACACCTCCCCAAATTCCCCCTCACATTCCAGACGATAGATCTTACAGTGATGAAAGACATAATGAAAAAGATTATTTTATTTTTTATACTTGTATTTCATTTATTATTATTATTTTGTTATTTTTATTTATTTTTTGGACTTTGTTTTGGGGAGATCTTGAGTCAAAGAAGGGTCATAACTGTGGCAGGGGAGGATCATTGGTGTAGGGTGTCAATGATGGGGGGATGTGTGGGGAGGGGTGCACCTGGGGCATGCCTCTATTGAATATAAATATGTTCAGATATTCATGGGGCATTGTCTCTATGGGTAGAGACCCACACAGTAACCAAAAGAAAATTGAATTCCCATCCTGGGAAGTCCTGCTATATATTCTAATAAAGCAGCAAGAATCTCTCAACTAATGGGCAGTGCCTAGTGAAGGAGGACAGACCACTATGCCAGACCCTTCATATTGATATTTGTACTTATGAACCTTGTTTTTGTGAAACTGAAACTTAGATTAGTATTATATACTGCTTAAGAGTTATCTCCTGAAAGCCTCCTTTTTGCTCAAATGTGGCCTCTCCAAGCAACACTTGGCATATAAATGTACCAATTTCCCCTTCCCACCCCAGGAATGGGATTTGACTCCCAGGGATGAGCTTCACTGGCACCAAAGGATTATTACCAAGCACCAACTATCAATGCATTTATAAAAAGACCTTGACCAAAAGAGGAAAATATTAAATACATATGAATTTTTATGGCTAAAAGATTTTAAAGTGAGTTGGGAGGTCATTCCAGAGATTGAGCTTATACATGTCTCAACAGAATCTCATTGACTGCCACAGTAACGGGATGATCTATTTGAGGATCATGGGATGGGACTTATGTGTTTTGTGATTTGGAGGGTGTGGCAGTTTGAGATTTTTTATGAATTCCAAAAAGAAATATTGATTATGTTTGTAAAATGGTCTGTTCCTCTGGTGTGATGCCCATTGATTGTATTGAATTCAAAGGTTTTATGTTTACTTGATTATGTTAAAATTAGGGCTTTAATTCAACCATGTCATTAGGGCATGTAGGGTTGAGTCCTCACCCCTTTGGTGGACTGTATAAATGGACACTTACTCAAGGAGAACACAGATGAAGAAACACACAGAGGAATCAAGAGGGCTCCATAAACATGGGAGAGGAGAGATCTTGTCAGCTTTGATCCAGTGGCCCTGGGAAGAGAGATAAGCCATTCTCCTGAGAGTTTACAGTTGACTGTCTGAAGAGAACAGGGCAGCTGAGCCTAGAAAGAAATGAGCCCTCCAGGCTACAGCTGAGCTCGGAAGAAGTTCAGACCTCAGAGCCTTAAGAGGAAAGAGGAAGGCTGAACCCTAGCAGATATGGGCTGCTATCTTGCTTCAACACATGGAAAAATACATTTGGTGAGGAAGAACCTCTTATGATAGATACCTTGAGTTGAACTCTTTAGGGCTTTGTCACTGTAAGCTTCTACCCCAAATAAATATCCTTCATAAAAGCCAACATACTTCTCTTCCCCTTTGGTTGACTAATACAAAGGGACATGAATCCTTGCAAATTATAGAAAGGATTGTGGTCGGCAGAATTCAATAATGCCCCCAATGTTTTCTGTCATAATCCCCAGGAATGTGCATGGTAAAAGGAGGGGCTATTAAAAATAAAAAGTTACTAATTGGTTTACTTTAAGTTCATCTAAAGGGAGTTGATTATCAAGGTGGCCCTAATTTAATCACATGAGCTCTTTAAGAAAGTAGACTTTTCTCTGATTGGTTACCAAATGGGCAGTCAGAGATTCTCACAGCATGACAAGAATTTTACATGCCATTATTGGTTTTGGAGATGGAGAATGCCAATCAGAATGAAGAGACAGTTTCTTTAAGAGCTGAGAAGGATCCCCAGTGAGTAGCTAATAATGAAAATGGTATCTCAGTCTTAAAGCTGCATGGAACTAAACAAAACCTCAGTAACCTGTAAGGAAATTCTTCTCCAAATCCTCCAGATGGAAGACCAGTTTGAATGACACCTTAAATTCAGTCTTGTGAGACTAAGTAGAGAATTAAATTGAGCACACCTGGATTTCTGACTTATAGGACTGGAAGTTAAATGGAAATTGCTTATTCTAATAAATTTTGAATAGCTTGTCAAGAAGCAATAAGACATAAATATATATTTGGTACCTGGGCATGAGGATGCTGCCATAGTCAACACTTAAAAAGATAGGCGTAACAGTAGAAAAACTAATAAAATTTCACTATCTCTGATGGTGAATTTGAGTGCTGCCTGTTTTCACTGAGCAGGGTATAGGAGATAAGCTACCCACTTGGCCCCCAAAACTGCACTCCCATGCCCAGGTACCAAATATGTACTTATGTCTTATTGCTTCATGACAATCTATCCAAAATTTATTAGAATAAGCAATATCCATTTAACTTCCTGTCCTATAAGGCAATCTGATTGTCCCATCCTTATCCTAGGGAGTGGGTATGGAGTGAGAGCTTTATACATGCTCACCTCACTGAAACCATGGAGATGTGGTTTTATTTCATGTGTGGTTTCTGTACTATTAAGCCACCTTTCTTCTGATCCTGATCCTTTGGTCAGCATAACAGGCTTATAATACTCTTTTGTGTCTGTGGATTTTGGTCACTCTAGGTGGCAGGCTATTTCTGTGCTCTTTTCTAGATGTATGGAAGGAATAAAGAAAATGCAGGAAACCTACCTTCATGTTGTTTCTGAAATCCTAAGGTCCCTAGGAAGTACATTGCCTTCTTTTCATCTTTCTGAACTTTCTTACATTTGATCTTGTGTTAAGTCTAGTGTTTTGAGTTATAAGAGCAAGAATCTAGAAGGAAAGGGGCTATGCCATCTTGGCTTAAATTGGAAGTCTTGATGAATGGTCATTAAAATTTAAAAATAATGAATGGGAGTAACACCATCTACATGGTACTTAAACCACTTCCTAAAATAACTCCCCAGAGATTCAACGAGTAAGGGGCAAATTCCCTTCTTATAACTATGGGATGCAGTAGAGAATGGAGAAGGACTCCACAAATGGTAAATCAATGAAAAAGAAAAATATCCGTTTAGAAACTTCTGTCTCAGATCTGCTGTTCTACTTCCCTCTCTCTCACTTGGTCCTGCACATCCTGGGAGTTGCTCAGAAGCAGCAGCCCAGATACCTCCCACCTCCTATTGGGCAAAAAGTCTATGATAGCCACTCACAGAAGTAATAGAATAACAAGTATGTCCAGGCATAGGGACCTAAATCCATAGAGACCTGGGCAGAACACAAGTCACTGAGAAGGGCTGCATACAAAAGGGCCTCCAGGAAAAAAGAAAGAGCACAGTAGAAAGGATGGCAAGTGATACACTCAATCTAGTTTCTGTTGGCTGGACCAAATGCCTACAAAATGGAGTGACCCACCTTTCTGGATAGACCCCATCTGACTTCCCAGAGCAGGATACCCTAATATGGAAGAAACTGGAGGCAGAAAAGGCTCATAGAGTAAAAAGGGGAGTTAAGCCAAACTGTTGTAACACAGACAGGCCCCAGATCTGGAAAAAAGTAAGAAAAATGGGGTATTGAGTGAGGGAGAGAACTTAAACAAATCATAGGGGCTGGGGAGAAAATTCTATGCAAAACAAAAAGAACAGATCAAGATTCCCAGAAAAGGAAGAGAAACAATTACACAAAAGTGCACTCTTAAAAATTGTACCTCTTATCAAGGACACAAACTAGATGAAGAAGAGCTGAGAAAATTGGACAAATTCAACACAGACTATTATAAAGGTGTGGAATAAGTTAGACCAAGCATTAAAGAAGAGCTTTAACACAAAGCCAGTCAACAAAAAGAAAACACTACAGAAAAGGGAGAAACCAACCTTCAGATTTAATTCATCAAGATAATCAGATGCCTAGACATCAGAAAAAATTACAAGTCATACTAAGAAACAGGAAGATATGGCTCAGGCAAAGGAACAAATTGAAACTTCAGAGGAGACATAGAATTTGGAACAAGTAATCAAAGAAATGCAACCAAATCGCTTAAATCAATTCAAGAAGAAGGAAAATATAGCTAAAGAGATAAATTACATTAAAAAGACATTATGTGGTGGCAGACTTGGCCCAGTGGTTAAGGCATCCTTCTACCACATGGGAGGTCCGGGCCTCCTTGACCCGTGTGGAGATGGCCCATGTGCAGCCCTGATGCGTGCAAGGAGTGCTGATGCCATGCAGGGGTATCCCCCGTGTAGGGGAGCCCCACGTGCAAGGAGTGCACCCCATAAGGAGAGCCGCCCAGCGCAAAAGAAAGTGCAGCCTGCCCAGGAATGGTGCCGCACACACGGAGAGCTGACGCAACAAGACGACGCAACAAAAAGAAACAGATTCCCATGCCGCTGACAACAACAGAAGCAGATAAAGAACACGCAGCAAATAGACACAGAGAACAGACAACCAGGGTGGGGTGGGAGGGGAGACAAATAAATAAATAAATCGTTAAAAAAATAAAAATAAAAAGGCATTATGTGAGCAAAGATAATTTGAAAGTATAAAAAGAAACAGCGGAAGTTATGGGAATGAATAGCACAATAATAGAAGTTTAAAACACACTAGAGGCATACAACAACAGATTTATAAAGGCAGAAAAGAATCAGCCAACTAGCAGAAAACATGATCGAAATTATAACATCAGAAGAAGAGATAGAGAAAATAATATAAAATTTTGAGCAGTTTCTCAGGACTTGAATGAGGCACACATTCAAATACGTCATGGGTGTTCCAGAAGAAGAAAAGAAGGGAAAAGGAGAAGAAAGAATATTTGAGGAATTGATGGCTGAATATTTCGCAATGTTTATAAAATACACAAATATACAATTCCAAAAAATGTAATGTACTCCAAATATAATAAATCCTAACAAACTTCAATATATACTAATCAGAATATCAAATGCCTAAGATAGAGACAGAATTCTGAAAACAGCCATAGAAAAATAATTCATCATATACAAGGGATTCAATAAGACTAAGTACTCATTTCTGATCAGAAACCATAGAGGTGAGAAGAAAATGGTATGATTTATTTAAGGTACTGTAAAAGAAAAACTGTCAGTCAAATATTCTTTAGACAGCAACACTGTCTTTCAAAAATGAGAGAGAGTTTACATATTCACAGATAAACAGAAACTCAGAGAGTTTGTCAATTAAATTTCTGCTCCACAAGAATAACTAAAGGGAGTTGTGTAGGTTGAAAGGAAAGGACTAGAAAGGGTGACTTTCAGCAGTGTGAAGAAATGAAAATTATCAGGAAAGGTAATTAACCAAAAAAGAGCTGGGGTAATTATACTAATATAAGACAAAATGGATGTTATAAGTAATAAAACAATCAACCAAGAAGAAATATTAATGCTTCTAACCAGGTTGCCTCAAAATGCATGAGGAAACAATTATCAAAACTGAGGGGAAAAACAGACACCTCCAATATAATAGTTGAAATTAAATACAGCACTCATCAATAGATAGAACATCTAGAGAGAAGATCAATAAGGAAACAAGAAAATTTGATTAATATAATAAATGAACTGGACCTAACACACATATACAGAACATTGCACCACATAAAATAGGATATACATTCTTTTCAAGTGCACGCGGGTAATTCTCCAGGATAGACCACAGGTTGGGTCACAAAACAAGACTCAATAAATTGAAAATGTTTACAGCTATACAAAGCATCTTCTCTAACCATAATGGAATGAAGATAGAAATCACTAACAGGTGGAGAACTGGAAAACCCAAAATGTTATTGAAAATAAATAATCCACATTTAAACAATCAATAGAGTCAAAGAAGGAATGGCCAGAGAAATCAGTAAATATCTTGAGGTGAAGGAAACCAATAGCACAACATACCAAAACTTATGGGATACAGTGATGGCAGTGCTGATAGGGAAATTATAGTGCTAAACACTTATATTAAAAAGAAAAGGGGTTCCAGGAAGAAGAAGTCATCAGAGTCTGCAGGCAGGGCCCAATTCTCCCACAAAAATAACAAGAAAAGGTCAAAGCTGTTCAAGTGACCAGACCAAGACAGTGCTACCTAACTTCCATGAGTACAAGGTACACAAAGAGGAAGAACCTGAAACAACAAATGTAAGTTACCAAAACCCCATGGCAGCTGGAAAGGCCCCCCAACTTTCATTCCCAAGACATTAAGCTTGGATAACACCACTGGCTCCAAGCAGCAGGTTAGAAGAGGGGAACAGACAACTTCCTCAATGTCACATGTTACAACAGAAACATTAAAGAATTATACACCATAAGTTGGTTTTATATAGTATGCAGCAGAGGATCAAAACAAGAAAATTGATTAGTGTAATAAATCACACTGATAAATGGAAGAAGCAAAATCATACGATCCTCTCAATTGATGAAACAAGGCATTTGACAAAATACAGCAAACTTTCTTAATAGAAACACTCCAAAAAATAGGAATAGGAAGAAACTTTCTCCATATGGTAAAGTGTATATATGAAAACCAAAATTGTACTCAGTGATGAAAGAATGATAACTTTCTCACTGAGATCAGGAACAAGACAAGGATGCCCACTGTGACCACTGCTATTCAATTTTGTCCTGGAAGTTCTAGCTAGAGCAATTAGGCTACGTAAAGAAATAAAAGGCACCTAAATAGGAAAGGAAAAAATAGAACTTGCACTGATGAAATAGAAATAGAACTATTCACTAATGATATGATCCTATATCTAGAAAATCCTGAAAAATCCACAACAGAGCTACGAGACCTAATAGACAAGTTGATTTTCAATATGCAAAAAATCACATTTCTACACACTACTGATGAGCAGTCTGAGAAAGAAATCTGAAAAAAATACCAATTATAATAGCAACTAAAAAATCAAATATTTAGGTATAAACTTCACTAAGAATATAAACAATCTGTATTCAGAAAGCTACAGAACTTCGCTAAAAGAAACCAAAGAAGACAATGGAAAGATTTCCACGTTCATTGAATGGAAGACTAAGTATCATTAGGAAGTCAAATTCTACCCAAACTAATTTACAGAGTCAATGCAATCCCAATAAAAACCCTAATAGCCTTTTTTTGCAGAAATGGAAAAGCCAATTATCAAACTTATTTGTAATGATAAGGGACCTCAAATAGCCAAAATGTCTTGAAAAAGAAGTTAGAGGATTCTCGTTTCCTGACTTTAAATCATATTACTTAGCTACAGTGGGAAAACAGCATGGTACCAGCATAAAAACACAGATTGGCCAGTAGAACTGAAACAAGAACTCAGAAAATTGACCCTCACATCCACAGTCAAGTGATTTTTAGCAAGGCTGCTAAACCCACCCAGCTGGGCCAGAATAGTCTATTCAACAAATGGTGCTAGAAGAACTAGATAGCCATAACCAAAAGAAAGAAGACCTTTCTCTCACATTTTATATAATATTAACTCAAAATGGATCAAGGGCCTAAATATAAAAGTGACAACCATAAAACTTCTAGAATACAATATAGGAAAACATCTTCAAGATCTTGTGGTAGGCTGTAATTTCTTAAACGTGATACACAAAGCAACAAAAGAAAATGTTGATAAATGTGACCTCAGAAGTATTCATTTTTGCACCTTAAAGGACTTTGTCAAAAGGGTGAAAAGGCATCTGACTCAATGGGAGAAAATTTTTGGCAATAACATATCTGGTAAGTGTTTAATATTCATGATATATAATGAGAACATGCAACTCAATAACAAAATGCAAAACTGTCCAATTAAAAAATGGGCAAAAGACATGAAAAGAGAATCGTCCAAAGAAGAAATGCAAATGGTGAAGAAACACGTGAAAAAATGTTCAACATCACTAGCAATTAGGGAAATGCAAATCAAAACCTCAATGAGATATCATTTCACACCTAAAAGACTGGCCATTATTAAAAAGTCAGAAAATGTAAATGTTGGAGATGATGTGGAAAGATAAGTATGTTTATTCACTCTTGGTGGGAATGTAGATGGTACAGCCACTGTAGAGGACTGTTTGACAGTTCCTAAGAAATTTGAAATTGCCATGTGATCTGGCAATACCATTACTAGGAATATACACAGAAGAACTGAATGCAGAGATAAGAACAGACATCTGAACACCAATGTTCATAGTGGTGTTATTCATAATTGCCAATATTTGGAAACAATGTCCATCAGCTAATGAATGGATAAGGAAAATGTGGTATATTCATCCAATGGAATATTACTTAGCCATAAATATGAATGAAGACCTGTTGCATGTAATAACATCAATAAACCTGGACTTTTGAGGAAAATGGCTCTGCTAATTTTTGTTTGTTCAAAGAGTTTGTGGGGGAATGGCACCCTGGAGCATCTTATACCACCATATTTTTGGCTGCTTTTTCTAAAAGGTTGTATATACGATATTTTCCCTTTTTAAAAATTTTATTGAAGTATATCAATCATACATGAATACACATAAACAACAAGTGTACAGTTAAAGTTGTAAACCTACCAAACTCATATCATACAGGGGTCTCACACATCAACCTACCACCTACACCTTGCATTGTTGTGAGGCATCTGCCACAAATTATGAAAGAATATTGACAAAATCTTACTATTAAGGATAGTACCTACCTTACATGTGGTGTATTCCCCCCCCAACCAACTCTATGATTATTTTTTAAATATATTTTTATTACATAAGTTGTGAACTTACAAACAATCAAGCACATATGTAGAATTCCCATACAATACCTTCACTAACACAATTTACCATGCGGGAATATTTACTATAGACCATGAGATAATGTCATCAGACTAGTCTCACCAACCATGGTCCATAGTGTACATTTGACATAGTTTCTCCATACTCACCCATTATCAACACGGTATATCTTTGGCATAGATGCATGAAAATTGCAGTATTGCCGTTGACTCAGTCCATAGGTGTGGCAATTTGATATTCTTTAAGAATTCCAAAAATAGATATTGGATTGTGTTTGTAAATTGGTCTGTTCTTCTGGTCTTCTCCTCCTCCTCCTCCTCCAGATTTTGAGGTTTCACTTTTATTTTATTAAATCAAGATTAGGACTTTTATGGAAAGCCACCATACCAAGGAACTGTGAGAGTCTACAGCTGTGGGCATGAGAGTCCCATCTACCAGCCTTGTGGGATCAAAGCCCCCTTTCAATTGAAAGGTGAAGTAGGCATTGCCATCGCAGGTTCCTCAGGATAGGGGAATAAAACATGGACTAGAGTGGACTTCTGGTATTATACTATAGAATTATTGTGACTATGGCAATGGAAGAAATTATATCATTGGTGTGGAGGCAGTGGCCACTAGAGTTGCTGAAGGCAGGATGAGGGAAAAGAAGGTATAATGTGCGGCATTTTTAAGACTTGGACTTGTCCTAATAATTTTGCAGGGACAGATGCAGAACATTATATATCCTGCCATAACCCACTGAGTGGACTGTGAAAGAGTGTAAACTACAGTGTAAACTATAATCCATGCTGAGAAGCAGTGATCCAAAATGTATTCTTCAAATGCAATGAATGTACTACACTGATGAAAGTTGTTGACGTGGGAAAAGTGGGAGTTGTGGAGAGTGGGGTATATGGGAACCTCCTATATTTTTAATGTAACTTTTTGTGTGATCTATGTATTTTTCAAAATAAATAAAAAATACATATTTTAAAAAGGCTCCCTTTAGGGCTTTTATTTGACCACATCTTTAGGGTGACTCCGTTTGAGTCCCTACCCCTGTCTCTTTGTGGTCTATATAAACAGGTACTCAATAAAAAATAAGCAAGTAAATACATGGAGAAGAACACAGAGAGTTTCGTTTTGGATGCTGGGGCCCCAGCAAGAGAGCCTTGTCGTTTGCCTGATAGTTTGCTGCTGAAGAGACCAGAGCTCTGAACAGTTGAGAAAGCCTGGAAAGAAATCAGCCCTGGTGAGAGAGGCAAACCTTATGCTAGCCTACAACTGAGATCAGAAGATGCTGGGGCCATTGGGTCTTAGGAGGAAGTCATCTTGCTGCACCACATGACAACAGACTTTGGTGAGGAAAGTAATTTACTCTTCATGGCCTTGTGACTATAAGTTTCTATCCCAAATAAATAACTCTTTATAAAAGCCAACAGAACTCTGGTATTTTGCATCAGCACCTCTTTGGCTGGCTAATACAATTGGTCACACAAATTGCATTTTCCCCATGCTTTTCCACATGCTCACCACCTGCAATAATGACATACATCTGCTATAGCTCCCAGAGGACATCTGTACCATTGATTATAATTCTCATACAACTCTGGGTTCATTGTGCTATCCAGTCCATAGATTATTCTCTAGCTTTCTTTCAAATGACATTCACTTCCATAGAACACCCTTTCAAGCCACATTCCCATTTATAAAACAGCTGCTATTCACTATAATTTGTTACCATCAACTCTACACATTTCCACATTTTCATAATAAAGTTAATAAAATTTCCATATACATTAAGCATCATTAATCCTTCTCAGCCTTCCTCTTATCCTCATATATATGACAAACAAATAAACAAGAAAATTCCTCACCTTTCAATCACTCTATACTCCCCCATTGTACATAGCTGCTGTTTCTGCTTATTCCATCCAAAAGTATAATCAATGGCTTTTAGTATAATCACAATGTTGTATATTCACCAACTTAAAAATTTTAGAAAAATTTCATTACTCCAAAAAGGAAGATTCAAAACCCGTATTTCTTCCTCATACTTACATAACAAATAATATATACTTTTAATAAACTTGCAAAAATAAAATTAAAAAATAAAATCCAGGAAAGTGGATTTGGCTCAACTAATAGTGCATCTGTCTACCATATAGGAGGTCCAGGGTTCAATCCCAGGGCCTCCTGGCCCACGTGCAGTGCTGATGCACTCAAGGAGTGCTGTGCCATGCAGGGGTGTCCCCTGTATAAGGGAGCCCCGTATGCAAGGAGAACGCCCTGCAAGTAGAGCCACCCCACATGATAAAAAGCACAGCCTGCCCAGGAGTGGCTCCACACACACAGAGAGCTGGCACAGAAGATGATGCAACAAAAAGAGACACAGATTCCTGGTGTTGCTGACAAGAATGCAAGCAGACACAGAAGAACACACAGTGAATGGACACAGAGAGTAGACAATGGGGTGGGGGGAAGGGGAGAGAAATAAAAATAAATAAATCTTTAAAAATAAAATAAAATAAAATTATAATAGCATCACTTTAATAGAACAAAGGCAAAAAACACATGGCCATCTCAATTAAAGAACAAAAGTTTTTTGACAAAATCAAGCACCACCTCTTGATTAAAAATACATAGAAAACTAGAAAGAGAAGGAAATTTTCCTCAACATGATAAAGGACATGGTATGAAAAACCTACAGTTAACATCTTCCCTAATTTTGAAAGACTGAAAGCTTTCCCTCTAAGACAAGGGACAAAACAAAGATATTTACTTTCACCATTGTTTTTCAGCATTGTACTGGAAATTCTAGCTAGAGCAACTAGGCAAGAAAAAGAAATAAATGCAAATGAATTTAAAGAATGAAGTAAAACTATCACTATTTGCAGATTACTGAATCCAAATACATCATGAAAAGTTCACAACAAAGCTGTTAGTGCTAATAAATGAATTTGGCAAGGTAGTGAAGTTCAAGATCAACTCACAAAATCAGAAGTGTTTCTATATACTAGTAAGAATTAATCAGGGGAGAAAATTTAAAAAATATTCCATTAGAAGAGCAACAGAGAGAATCAAATATATAAGTATAAGTTAAAAAAGTGAGTAGAGGACTTATTAATGGAAAATTGCAAAACTTTACTAAAAGAAATAAAAGAATACTGACACAAATGGGAGGCCATTCCATGTTCATGCTTTGGAAGAATAAATATTTAAAAGATGTCAATTCTTCCAGCAATATCATTACTGAATATATGCCCAGAAGAAATGAGAGTAGTGACATAAACAGACATCTGCATACCGATGTTCAACAGCAATGTTATTCACAATTGCCAAACATTGGAAATGACCATGGTTGCTTCAACTGATGAATGGATAAACAAATTGTGGTGTATACACATGATAGAACATTATGCTATGGTAAGAAAAAATGAAGTCGTGAAGCATATGAAAACAAGGATGAACCTGGAAGACATTATGTTGAGTGAAGCAAGCTGGACACAAAGGACAAATACTGTATGATTGCACAATTATGAACTAAATATATTGTCTCATGGTATTAATAATTAGAAAATAGGTCACCATAAAATAGAATGTGGGCAGAGAATGGAAAGCTGACAGTTCATCTGTGTAGTTTGGTAAAACTTTTGTAAATCTTTGGAAATGAATAGAATGGTGAAAGAACATCATTATGTTTGTAACTAGCAGAGCTATTGTATGAGTTTGACAGGAGTTGAAAGGGAAGTCTAAGCTCATGTATATTACTAAAAAAGGTAATATGGGACTATATAGCAGAGTGAAACTTCAAGTAAAACACAAGAATTGGTGATAATGCATATATAGGACTGTTTGTACAAAACATAAATATAAATACAGTAGAGAGATGGAAATAGAATAGCAGCTATGTATGGTAGGAGAAGCATAGAGAGATTGAAAGATGATGATTTTTGTTTGTTTTTTGTTTATAATTATTGACATAACAAAAATACTCTAAAAATGATTGAAGTGATGAATGCAAAACTATTTTGATTATACTGAATACCATTGATTTTACACTTAGGATGGTTTTATGCTTTATTAATATGTATCAATTAAATTGATTTGTTAAATAAATCAATATTGTTTCTATACACTAGTAATGAGCAATCTGAAGAGGAAATCAAGAAAAAATTTCCATTTACAATAATATCTAAAAGAGTCAAATATCTAAGAATAAACTTAACCCAGGATGTAAAGGACTTGTTCACAGAAACTATAAAATATTGCTATAAGAAATCAAAGTAGGCCTAAGTAAATGCAAAGACTTTTTGTGTTCATGGATTGTAAGACTAAAGAAGATTGTCAAGGGTCAATTCTAGTCAATATAATTTACAGATTTAGCATAATTTTTAAATGTTCTGTTTGCAGAATTGGAAAAGTCAATTATTCAATTTATTTGGAGCCATGTAAAGCCAAAAAAAGAAAAAAGCCTCTTGAAAAGAAGATTATACATGGAGGACTCACATTTCCTGATTTAAAGCATATTACAAAGCTTCAGAGGTCAAAACATCAGGACATTGGCAGAGGGATAATATATTGACCAATGGAATAGAATTGGGAGTTCAGAAATAGACCTTCACATCTATAGCCAATCGATTTTTTAAAAATTCTATTTTAAAGAAACTTTAGATTATATAAATGTTAAATTAAAAATATATGGGATTCCCATATGCCCTATTCATTACCCTTCCAAAGCTTTCTCACATTAACAACATCCATCATTAGTGTGGTACATTTGTTACAATTGATGAACACATACTGAAGCATTGCCACTAACCATAGATTATGTTTAATTATACTTTACACTTTGTTCCACACAATTTCATAAGTCATGACAAATATATAATGGCCTATATTCATCACTGCAACCTCATGCAAGACAATTCCAATGTGTCAAAAATGCCCCCATATTACACCTATTTTTCCCTTTCCCTTCCTCACAACCTCCAGTGACCACTGCCTTCACGTCAATGATAAAATCCATCCATTGCTAGAATAACAATAAGTCTATAGGAGAATAATAGTGAGTCTGCTCTAGTCCACAGTTCACTCCCCAAACTTGAGGGACTTGAGGATGGTGATGCCACTCTGCCTCTAATTGAGAGGGGGCTTAGATCCCATGAGGTAGATGGATAGAACTATCTTGCTTGCAGTTGCAGGCACTCTGTTCCTTGGGATGGGCATATCCATCATCATCACCTTGTTAGTTGTCTCAGGTGACAATTAACTAGAGAGTAGGTGTTACAACTGCTAAGATTCAAGAGTATGGCCAACTGATTTTTGACAAGGCTTCCAAGTCCACTCAATTTGGGAAAGAATAGCCTTTTGAACAAATGGTGCTAGGAGAATTGTATATCCATATGCAAAAGAATGAATGAGAAACTCTCTCACACCATCTACAAAAATTAACTCAAAGTGGATCAGAGACCTAAATATAAGATCCAGGACTATAAAACTCCTAGGAGAAAATATAGGGAAGCATTTTCAGGATCTTGTTTTAGGTAAAGATTTCTTAGACTTTGTATCAAAGCACAAGCTATGAAAGAGAAAAAAAAATAGATTAATGGACCATATCAAAACAAGCTTTAAAAGACTTTGCCATGAAAGTTAAAACACAGTCTACTTAGTGGGAGAAAATAATTGGAAACAAATTATCTGATAATTGTTCAATATCCAGAATATATAAAGAAATCCTACCAGTGAAAAATAAATAGATAAATAGACTAACCCAATAAACTAAATATTCATTTCTCCAAAGAGGATATACAAATGGAATAAAAGCACATGAAAAGATGTTCAACATCACTAGCTATGATGTAAATGCAAATCAAAACTGAATGAAATATCATTTCACACCCACTTAAAAGAAAAGAAAACTACAAGTGTTGGAGAGGATGTGGAGAAAAAAGGAACAGCCATTCACTGCTGGTAGAAATGTAAAATGTACAACCATAGTGGAGGACAGTTTGTCAGATTTTCAACAAAGTAAAAAATTACCATATGATTTGGCAATCCCTCTACTACATATTAATGTAAATCCAAAAGAATTGAAAGCAGAGACTCAAATAGATTTTTAGAAATCAATGTTCATGGTGGCATTATTCACAGTTGCCAAAAGATGGTAGCAACCCAACTCTCCACCAAATGATGAGTGAATTAAAAATGTGGTATAGTCATGTGATAGAATATTACCTAGCCATAAATATGAGTGAAGTCCTGATGCATGTGACAACATGGATAAACCTTGAGAGTATTATGCAGAGTGAAATAAGCCAGACACAAAAGGACAAATATTGTATGATCTCACTGATATGAGCTAATTATTATAAGCAAACTCACTAGAATACAGGTTACCTGGGCACAGATTTGGGTTAGAAAATGTGGAGCTGATGCTTATTAAATTTGTATGGAATTTCTGTTTAGGCTGTCTGTAAAGGTTTGGGAATGGTTGGAGATGATGGTAGAACATTACTGTGAGTGTAAATTAATTAACAGCACTGAACTATGAAGATGAATGTGGTAAAATGAGAAACTATAGATCATATATGTTACTAGATTAAAAATTAAAAGATAAAACATGGGACTATGTAACACAGTGATCCCTATTTTGGATCATGGACTCTAGTTAATAGTGTAAGTGTAAGAATGCTTTTCATGAATTATAAAAAATTTACAACATTAACACAAGATGCTAATAAGAGAGTGGTATATAGGAAAATACATCTAATAAATTATGGTGATAGTTAATAGTACCATTTTAATAATCTTTCATCAATCTTAAGAAAGCTTACTACTGTTAAAAAATAGTACAGTTGGAGAACCAGCAAGATGGCGGTGGAGTTAAGAGCTCCTAGAGTCAGCTCCTGCTACGGGGCAGTTAGCAAACACACAGAGCTCTCTGTGGCTAGCTGAAGCACATGTTTGCGGGCTTCAGGAGACCAGAAGAGCATGGGTAATGTCCTTGAAGGAGTGGAAGGAGGAGACTGCCCGTCTGCAGAGAAGACCCCCAAGGCCGGTGCCCATCCTTCACTGCACACGATCCACCTCCAGAGCTTTTTGTGACTGGAACTGAAAGCTGCACTTCCCCAAAACAGGGTAGGCAGAGAGGGTTGGGCACCATTTTCAGCTACTGATGAGGAAATTCAGTGAGCTACAGTATAATTCTAAGGACAGCTAAAGTTTGATCCTGTCCAGTTCAGAAAGAGGCCGGGATCTGCCATCTTAACTCTGGCCTGGCATGAGGGGAAGCAGGGCGGACTGAATATTCTAGTGCTGGGGGTAACCAGCTTCTTTCCATTGAGGTCACATTGCAGATCTAGCCTAGCCCCAGTGCCACCTCCAGCAGGGTGGAAGCTGCCGGTACCTGAGCCAGTCTTTCCCGGAAATTACTGGCCAAGTCGCAGAGGCTGGTGATCATCCTAGTTTCGTGGCATTAGCTGCCCTCAGAGTTATTCTGGGGCTGGAATTGAAGCCCCATTTCCCAGAAACAGGGGAAGAGGAGACAGTTGGCTGCTGATTTCAGCTACTGATTGGTAGACTTGGCTGGTTAATATAAAACCCTGAAAATAGCTGGGGTGTGAACCAGCCCATGTCAGAAAGAGGCAAGTAGTGGGCACTTTGACTCTGCCCCCATCCTGAGGGGAAGCCAGGGTGGCTGAAACTCTCCGTGTCAGCAGGAAACAGTTTATTTCATGCAAATCAGCCTATAGCCCTAGCCTAGGCGCCAGCCCTGCCTCTGGTGGGAAGAGGTATGAGGAATCCTGCATCAGCATACCCAGATAACTTCAGGTAACTTTGACTAGAATAGACTGAAAATCAGAAGTCTACGAGGGCAACTGTGGTATCTTGGACCTGCACTGCATACATTGCTGCCCATACCTGCAGCTCTATCCCTGCCCCAGGCAGGGGAGAAAGGGATGTGAAGCTTCATCAGTCTTTCTGGGCAACTACAATCTAGGCCTGTGTGGGGATTTTTCCACACAGCTGTGACTCTGTCCCTTCCCCTGGCAAAGGAGAGAGTTGGAAGAAACTTCATCAGTCCCTGGGGCAATGAAGGTAGCTTGAGTCTCCAGCTTACAGCACCAACCAACTACATGCTTGGCTCCTACTGTGCAATCAGCAAGGGAGAAAGGATAGGAAGCCCTAAACTGAAGAGAGAAACTGCATCCAGAAAAAATATTCTAGTAAGCCAGATGTGAAGACCCCCCAAAAAATTGCAATCCATACCAAGAAACAGGAAGCTACAGCCCAGTTAAAGGAACAAGACCAGACTCCAGATGATGTAAGGGAATTGAGACAACTAATCATAGATATTCAAACAAATCTCCTTAATAAATTCAATGAGAAAGCTAAAGAGATTAAGGCTATTAAGAAGACACTGGATGAGCACAAAGAAGAATTTGAAAGCATACATAGAAAAATAGCAAATCTTATGCGACTGAGAGGTACAATAAATGAAATTTAAAAAACAAATTGGAATTATATAATAGCAGGTTTGAGGAGGCAGAAGAAAGGATTGGTGAGCTTGAAGAAATGGTCTCTGAAAGTGAAACAGACCCTTACAGGTATGGTCAAGTGATTTTTGACTAGCCTATCAAACCCACACAGCTTGGGCAGAACAATCCACTCAACAAATTTTCCTGAAACAATTGGATATCCAAAGCTAAAAGAAGGTAAGAGGACCCTATTTCACACCTTATCCAAAAATTAACTCAAAATGGATTAAAAAAAAAAAAAAACTAAAAATAAAAGTAAGAACCATAAAATTTCTAGAAGAAATTATTGGAAAATATCTTCAAGACCTGTTGGTAGGTGGTGGACTCTCAAAGGAGATAAGAGGAGGACTGAGTGGACTACTGATGTTTAATGTATGTAGAAGCTTTAATTAGCGTTACAATAAAAGTGTGGAAATGTATAGAGTGGATGGTAACACACAGTGAGTAACAGTTTATAAATGGGGATGTGACTGAAAATGGTAGTCTAGTTATGTAAATGTCAACTGACAGAATGCTAAAGAATAATCTGGGAAGTAGTTAGCAAGTAAACCAAGAGGTGGATGAGAATTGTGGTTGATGGTACAGATGCAAGATTGTCCTTTGTTAGCTAGAACAAATGTATATCAATACTACAGGGTGTTGGGAAAGTGAAGAGATATGGGAAAAATAAAGTTGGAGTGACCTATGGACTGTGGTTAGTAGTAATAATATTCTTGCATCTATGTGAAAGATGTACTGTGTTGATATTGAGGCAGTATGGAAAATGTGAGCCAAATGTACACTACGGACATGATAACAATCAGATGATATTATTTTATCTGTAACAAATGACACACCACATTGTGGTGTGTTGATGGAGGGGTGTTGTCTGGGAATTCTGTACATGTGCATGGTTATTTTATGTTTATAACTTCTGTCATAAAAATATATTTAAAGAAATAGTAATAGGGTGGGTTGGGGGGAAAACACACCAAATGTAAGATAAGGACTATGATTAGTAGTAAGATTTTAACAATATTCTTTCATAATATTTAACAAATATCTCATGACAATGCAGGTTTTGGTGGAGGGTTGATGTATGGGACCCCTGTATGATGTTATGCATGTTTGCTTTGTAAGTTCACAACTTTCATTATACACTTACTTGTTTATGTATGTTCATATATAAATGATATAAAGATAATAATAATAGGATTGATTGGGGGAAAATACTTTGTTTAGTAGTAATATTTTGACAATGCTCTTTATTCATTAGTTAAAAAGGTTTAACAACAATGCAAGTTATTGGTAGGGTGAGTTATGAGAGTCCTGTATGATGTAATATATGTTTGTTTTGTAAATTCACAACTATTATTACATACTTATTGTTTATGTATGTTTATATATGTGTGATATACGTCACTAAATTAAAAAAAAAATTTAATTACATTTAGCTCCAAAAAAAAAAAGTACAGTTACAAAAAATGCTGTCATAAATTGTAACAAATGCTCCACACCAATGCAAGGTATTGATTGATGGTGGGGTGGTATATAGGAATCCAGTACTTTATGTGTGAGTGGACTGTAAACACTCATTTCTAATGTAAAAATTAAAACTAAAAAAGGGAGGGAAAAGTATTAAAATTAATGTATATTTTGTGGTTATTTAATAATTTTTGCTACAAGTGTGCACTCATTTGTTTATTAATAAATATTATCCATCATATTAGTATATTGCATTATTTAATTGGCATTTTCTGGTATTTTATCTTTAAGTACAATTGTTTTGTAATGTATGCTAGTAAGGAAAATTGTCAGCTCTATAGAAAGTCAACTTGTGTTTTTTACATTAATAAATTGCCCACTGTGGTATAAATATACTATAAAATAGCTCCCCAAGTATTCTCAGGTGAATTACAAAACAGTTGATTTTGGCAGAAGATGGTATAGATACCTATTGATAAATAGGTAAAATATTGTTCCCTACTGTAATGTGAGCACTCATGTTGAATTGCTTTATAGTCCTTCTCTGGAAATATTCTTCTTGTGTAACAAGAAAGGCCTTATTTACCTCATCTGCCTCCCCTAAAAGTCTAGGTCAATATATGGAAGGTAGTATATGTTGAAACAATATTTATTGGATTAAAAAAAGAATTAACTAGCAATGCAACCGGAAAAATATCTTCACCAAAAAGGGGAAAGAGTAAATACAAATGAATTTATATGGCTAATAAACTCCAAAGTGAATTGGGAGTTCATTTCAGAGGTTATGCTTATGCACATCTCAGCAGGAACTCATTGACTGTCAAAGTAACTATTATCTCAA
This sequence comes from Dasypus novemcinctus, assembly GCF_030445035.2. Lineage (NCBI taxonomy): Eukaryota > Metazoa > Chordata > Mammalia > Cingulata > Dasypodidae > Dasypus > Dasypus novemcinctus. Next base: position 149,238,630 of record NC_080673.1, on the reverse strand, counting down.
ATAGTGGAGATTCTGAGGGCCCTGGAGACATCCAGACACTAGGCAGGACAGACAGTTCAGGAGCTTGGCACCCTGTCAATGAGTTCTACTTTGGAATTTATGCTTCCCATATGATGGATTTGGACTCAGTTGTGTTTTCCCTACACACGACTTTGCTGTCCCTCTATGAAACTAGAGTTTGTACTAGAGTTGGTAGTTGTATGTCCAAGAGAATTAAATCTTTGGGCTGTCTATGGGCCATTTGGACCCTGAATCTCAACAGACTTGCAACAACTACTCTCCAGTTCATTGAATTCACCCAGGACAACTAACAAGGAGATGATGACTGAAAACAACCATCTCAAGGAATAGGGAGAGGTGGAAACTGCAAGCAAGAAAGCCCTATCTATCTGCCCAATGAGATGTAAGTCCCCTATCAATTAGAGGTGGAGTGGGTTATCACTATCACAGAATCCTCAAGACTGGTGAATGGACGAGGGAGGGAGGAACTAGAGAAGACTTAAAATTATTCTACTATAAACTTGTGATTCTAGCAATGGAAGAAATTTATCTTGGCTATGGAAGCAGTGGCCACTGGAGGTTCTAAGAGGAGGGAGAGGGAAAAATAGGTGTAATTTGGGAGCATTTTTTGGGACTTGGGAATTATCTTGAATGACAGTGCAAAGACAGATACAGCCATTAAATATTTTGTAAAAACTTGCGAAAAGACGCAGGGGAAGGTGGAAACTACAATGTAAACTCTAATCATCACTTAGTGGCCATGCTTCAAGATGTGTTCATCAATTGTGGCAAATGTAACCATACAATTGAAGAATGTTGTTGATGTGGAGAAATGTGGGAGGAGTAGGGAGCGGGGCATATGGAAATACCCTATTTTTTTGTGTAACATTTATGCAATCTAAATTTCTTTAAAAAAATCAAAAGTGTATTAAAAATAATAATTACTGGACACTTGGTAGTAGTAGTATTTTGGGTAAAGTAATAATGTTGGACATTGTCCTTGTCTTTAATAGCATGTCATTTCATACCACAACAGGACAATATATTAAGATAATTTAAAAATAAGGCAACGAACACTCAAATAAGTGAAAAAACTTGCCCAAACCATGCATCTGCTAGATAGCAGAGCATTTGAAATTCAAATCCATCTTCTTAAGGGTCTGAGTTAAGCTGCTTCTTCTATTTTATGATTGTGAAGTACTACATAATTACTTTGAATTTAATTAACACTTTCAAATACTTTTCATGTATGTAATTATGACAATATTTATATAATTTTTGAAAATAATATTGCAGACAAAGCTCACACATATTTCTTGAAATCATAAAGAATGACTGGTGTGCTTGATAGCTTTGCTTCCGTTTTCCACCAGCTACTAGTTTTGAATTCACTGTCTTAAGGTGTGACCTTAATTTTGTGTTTCACTTTGCCAAAGAGACACTAGAACAGGTAGCTGAGTGGCACACTGGCATAGGATTCTTTTAGTGTTCCTGGACGCAAAAGCAAATACAAAGTAATAGGTTGGCTTAAACAATGGGAATTTATTGGCTCATGATTTTGGGGCTTGGAGAAATCCAAAGTCAAGTTGTCATCAAGGTGATGCTTTCTTTAGGAAAATTATAGTGTTCTGGATCTGACTTTTCTATCATATGGCAGTGTACATGGTAGCCCGTCATGGTTTCTTGGTTCCAGTTGCTTTTAGCTTCTGACTGCTCCCTGTGGCATCTCTCTCTTTGTGACTGTCTCTACAGGGCCTTCAGCATTAAGACTAACACCTGTCCGGGGCCACACCTTAACTAAAGTAATCTCATCAAAAAGTCCTATTTATATGGAATATTTTTCAGCTGTAAGAAAAAATGAAATTGTGATGCATAGGACAACATAGGTGAACCTTGACAATATTAGTTGAGGGAAATAAGCCAGACACAAAAGGACAAATATTGTATGCTTTCACTAATATGAATTAAATATGATGAGTAAACTTATGGAAGTAAACTCTGGGGTATAGGTTACTAGGAGACAGAATGCATATTGAGAATAGGAACTGATGTTTAATGTATGTGGCATTATTAATATAGTTAATTGTAAAAGTGCAAAAATGCATAGAGTTGATAGTAACACATTACAGTGAATATAACTAACACTGCTATTTATACGTGTGATTGTGGCTGAAAGGGGTAGTCTGGGTATAAATGACAATTAGAAGGAAGTTAGAGAATAATTTAGGGAACGTATAAGATAGTGATTTTTGATGGTGGATAAAGATTGTTTTAATACTTTAAATGTAAGAATGCTCTTCTTTTACAAAGTGCTAAGAACATGGTAATACGCAGGAAAATGGTAACTAATGTAACTTATGGATATAGTTAACAGAAATATTTCAATATTTTTCAGCAATGGCTAGAAGATAATATTTCAACTCTAAGGAACAACAATAGGAGGCATAAGCGTTTATTGGATTTTTCCTTTTGGAGTAATGAACACGTTCTAAAATTGACTGAGGTGATGACAGCAAAATTTTTGATGAAAATGAAACCTGCTGAGTATTTGAATGGATTGTACAAAGCATGGGACTTTATAACTCAGGAAATCCAGTGGTGGAAGATGGAGCGTGGTTAACAGGACAAATATGAGAATGTTCTCTCACGAACAATAACAAATATGTAATACTAATATATGATGTTAATAATTGGGTAGTGTAGCAGTTTGATATAATTGATGAATTACAAAAAGAAATATTGGATTATGCTTGTAATCTGATCTATACCTGGGCATGACTGAGTTATGATTAGAGCATTGAGTCCCCACAGAGTCCACACCCCTTGGTGGGTGGGGACTCACAGATAAAAGGTATGGTGAAGAACAGAGTTGGGGGCTTTTAATGTTGGAGTTTTTGATTATGCAGTTTGATGCTGAAGACTTAAACTGGAGCCCTGGGAAGTCAGCATGCAGATGAAAGAGAAGCCAGTCCCAGGAAGAAAGGAACCTTGAAGCCAGAGTAAAACAAGCCCCAGGAATGTAGGAACCCAGGAAACCTGATTCCTCTCAGATGCTGGCAGCCATCTTGCTCCAAATAGATTTTGGTGAGGGAAGTAACTTAAGCCTTATGGCCTGGTATCTGTAAGCTCCTACCCCAAATAAATATCCTTTGTAAAAACCAACCCATTTCTGGTATTTTGCATCAGCACCCCTTTGACTAATACAGGTGGGTTAGAGGAAAATATACTAAATATTAGATATAGGCTATAGTTAGTCATATTTTGGTGATGCTGTTTCATAGTTCTTAAAAAATGTAATACATGTTTCACAACAAGGCAAGGTGTTGTTAGTGGGGTGATGTTGAGAGCCTTGCATGATGATATACAAGTTTGTTTTTTAAATTCACAACTTTTACTGTACACTTACTGCTTATGTATGTCCATGTATCAGTGATATACTTCAATAAAATTTTATTTTGAAAAAGTTCTATTTATATGCGTTCAAACCTACATGAATGGAGTAAGTTCAAGAAAATGTTTTTCTGGGGTACATTCACTTCCAAGCTACTACAAAGACCATAGTGATTTTGAAGTAAATTACATAATGTTTTTCACCACATATTCAGGAATATTTCACTTGCAGAAAGCACATACTTAGTAGATAATAAAGTCCGCCTTAAATGGGAAAACAGTAAGAGATGATTGGAAAAGAGAGAATCATAATGAACCAAGAGCAATAATTGAAAGTAAGATGAGGATGATGGATTGTATGAATAGAGACACAGAACTTTTTTAAGGTAAGCTAATTAAGCTACATGATTCTGCCCTTTGTGTGGCATATCTGTCTGGTCACTAATGTAGCCATCTACAGCACGACACTTTGGAATATATGAATATCAGAATGATGATATTATATTACAAACTTAGGAAAGTCAGGTCATTGAAACATTACTAAAAATAAGAGTAACAAAAGATTTCCGAGTTATCCTCTTAGTAGTATTAAAATGTTAATTACCACAGTTTGTTTGTTCTAATCTAGTGCAGTGATGGCAGAGTAGGATTGAGCAAAATTGCAGATGAGGATTATCTGTAGTAATGGATTGATTTTATACTGGGTATAGAGGAGATGGTTTTGAATAATTGGTTTCTTCAATGAATCCTTGCCTGTTTTTTGGTTGCTTTTTTTTTCCATCTGAAAACCATCAATGTTTTTTTTGAAGATATGATCCTTTTTATTGCAAAGACCTAATAATGCCAAAAAAAAAAAAAACTCTAATGGATTTTTCTGCATCAGAATATTCAGAATATATGGTGGTGTGAGTAGTGAGCAATGGTATAAGCAGCACATATGTCATGCAAATAAGAAAGAGTCTCCTAAAGGATCCTAGAAGCTTCATTGTACACTTAATTTTATGGAAATACAAGGAATGCCTACAGGAATAGTTAGGGTTTCAGTGCTGTTTAGCCATAGTGTTTTATATTTTATTTTATTTTATTTTTATCTTTTTATTTTATTTTATTTTATTTTTTTTTCTTTTAGCCATAGTTTTAAAACCAAGTATAGTGCAAAAATGAAATACAGATTTTGGTACAAGAAGCAATACTTTCCTGAATGTTAAAGGAAAACTTAAGAATTATATAAAACTAGAAGTAAACTTTGTTTTCAAAAGCAACAATATTGTTCTCAAATTCAGTATCAAAACCAATCAAGATTGAAAACCTAAAGTGTCATTTACAAGCAACTCCCTTGTGGTTCCTTTTTACTCAAAATCATTTGGAGCCTGAGTTGTGTTCTATGATGATGGTAACATTTGCTGAATGTACTAGGTGGCATTTACAATAAACCCTTATTGAAATCCCAAATCATATTTTTAAAGGAAAGTTCAATCAAAAAACATTTGCAACCCATTTACTATATATGCTATATAAACTTCATGACTTTCTGTTTCCCAGTATATGAGTTTCTTCTAAACTGACTATGGTAAAAGGAGAAGAAACATAAACATTTTTATATAGCAAGAAAATAAGATTTCTAGGTAATTTTGTACATTTGAGAATATGTATTATGCCTGGGTTTACTCTAAGCATTCGCTGAAATGAACTCATGAGTATTCTCAGGTATCATATGTAAAGCAGATGAAAAAATAAATCCTATATTTATATTTTTGATAAAGCTCTATTTTCTCTATAGATGTACTAAATTTTTTAAAAAGTGTATCTAAAATTAAAGGTGAAGAAAATGATATTTCCTGAGCTCTTGCAATATTTATTATGAGACTGTCATTTCCATGCCAATAATAGATGTTTATTTGTTGTCACTAACACTTTATTCATAGTGAAAGATTTCAAAGTGAATACAAGGAGTGAGGAAAAGGAAGTATGTGATGAATACAATCACAACTAACTAAATATTTTCCAAAATAGGCCCAATATGTTTAGTTGAATTGTCTTAAATTTTGTGTATCCTACAAAAGAAAAAAATTGTGTAACCATGGTATATTTAAAAGTGTTTTAAAATGACTATTTTGAATATAAAATAAATATATTTACTATATGGTAAAGCTTTCAAAAAATGGAAGCAAAGATGGCTTATTCAATACTTGTTTTAGAGACAGCTATTAGCCATTTAGAAAATAAAATGAACCTGGGTTTTTCACACATCAAACCCAAAATTTTATTTAAAATTTTAAATAAAAAAGACAAGTGCTACATAAAAAATAGGTGAATATTCACATTGTGAAAGAGTACACAAATTCCAAAAAAACTTAGAGCTGTATATTGAAATTACATAATCATTAATTAACTCAGCAGGATAAATTCAAAAGCTAGTGTTAATAAAAGAGAAAATGCCAATTATTTTATTATAAAAGTGTATTTATATTCAGTAAAAGAGGAACAGTCCCCAAATATATGAGCAAAATGTTGAAACGTTTATCAGTGTGGTCAATCACACTGACAGAGACTTTATAATGTATGCATGTATATCAAATAAAGATATATATAATTTGTATATAGCAAGAGACATATTCATAAAAGCACAGTGGATTATTAAGATTATTGTTGGAATAGAAAAAAATGATTTTTCATTTGTTTTTCACAGAGTGTAAATTGAATTGCTACATAACTTTTGGAGAACAATTTAGTAATGGACAAACATTTTTAACTGTTCTTTGCCACAGATAGGTTCAATTAAGTGGGGGCAATATAGGCATCTAAATAGAAAGCTATTTGTTTATTGCATCATTGTTTGTGCTCTTTCTCTTTAGCAAGGTGGTACATGAAATATGACCCACACCTAATTCTATTTCAGCAAAGGAATGATTAGTAAATTATTTCATGTTTTGTTAGTTTGAAATACCTTTATTTCCCCTACCCAACTCCCCTCCTGCTTGTGTGTATATGGAAGTCTGCAGTGATAATTATTTTCTCTAACGGATTTGAAGACGCTATGCTTTGCCTCCTAGTCTTTTCAGATAATCTACCTTTTGTTCTTAGCTATTTTTAAATCTTATATTTTGCCTGGTATTCTGCAGTTTTATTTTAATATTTTTATTGGTTAGTAGTTTAATTTTACTTTTTCAATTTTTGATTCATTGGACTTCTTGGTTGAATTAAGTCATTTAGTTAAGGATTTTGGAACATTTCAGTAATCTTTTCTTGAATATGGTCTCTCCATTTTTCTCTTTCTTCTCCTTTCTGGAAGTCCAGTCAGTGGTGATGTTGTTCTTTGCATTTTATCCCCCTTGTTTCTTAATCTCCCTTGCATATTTTCATTTTGTGTTTTTCTTTATGATGCTTCCTGTGTGTTTGCTAAAGTTATTCTTCCTTATACTAAATCTCTTTCAAGTGTACTTATCCTGTCATTGAACAGAAACAAAACAAAACTATTTTATTTCCAGAATTTCTATTTGGCTCCATTTCTATTTAACTCTTCCTTATTATTTGAGCTTTATCATTTTTGTATGATTTTGGCTCCCACTTTTGTGTCTTTAATCACTTTAATTTTGTTTCTTAATGGACCGTATAAATTCCTGGATTATTTTCATATGTGCTTGAATATTGAAATGTAGAATTATTTAAAATAGATCTTTGTTGATGGGAACCCTGGCAGACCTAGGTTGAGTGGATTTCTCTTTGAAAGGGTTATCAAGGATTATCAAGGGTTACTTGTTTTCTTTTACAAAGATCCAAAAAGCTATCACTTTCATGGAATCATTTTTTTAATGCTTTAGGATCATAAAACTAAAGTGCAGCAAAAACACATTTCAATAAGTAGAGGTTAATATTCAGTACCAAATTGATGAGAAATTGAAGGAAGCTTGACATTAAATAATTCTAGGTCAGTATTTTGGTAGCATTTACAGAAGGGGGGAAAACAGAAGAAAAGAAGAAAGAAGATTATGGGAATATAGCAGGATTGGAAGCTCAAGGTTTTAGTCCTTACATCCGAAGAACTATTAAACGGGCAGGAACTGTCTGAAAGAACTACTTCAAAATTCCAGAGACCAGTACTACACTGAACAGCACCCAGGAATGAGTGAGAAGAATAGGCTAGTAAATTATGGTAAAGATTGGAAATTGTTCTATCTGCATGATGGTTACTGGTGCCCATCCCCCACGACTGCAGCAGGCTGCCATAAAGTCCAGGCACTGGCTACACTGCTGATGATAGAAAGGGACATAAAATCCTCTTCCCCAAGACCAGGAACAGGCACAGCTGATAGGTGATAACAGCTTTTCATTAGTAACCTCAGATCACTGAGAACCGGGCTCTAAGTTTGGACATTGTTGCAAAGGGCTCCAGACAAAGGTGGTTGAGGAGACTTAAAGGTGATATACTTCTTCAAGTCTGGGGTGCAGTTAGTTAAAAGGGCTACATTTGCTGGGTGGGTCAAGAAAGTGCCACTGTGGGGAGCCCTAGGAGAAGATGCTGGTGCCCTTCCTGATCTTCTTCCTAAGGCAGTTTGAAGCTAGTCTGTGCTTCCTTTGTGGGTCCTTGGTCTTGCTTCGACGGGGAAAGATGAAATGAAGCTAGAAAAAATTGCAGAGGGAGAAATGAAAAATTCACAAATATGTGGAAATTAAACAATGTACTCTTAAACAATCAATAGATTAAAGATGAAATCACAAGGGAAATTTGGAAACACCTTGAGGAAAATGAAAATACAACCTACCAAAATGTATTGGGTCTTTGAAAAGATCGATGAAATTGACAATTCATTAACTAGACTGATGAAGGAAAAAGAGAGGACACAAATTATAAATCTCAGAAATGAAAAGAAGGACATTACTACTGACCCCACTGAAATTAAAATGACTATAAGAGGATAGTATGAACAACAGTATGCCAATAAATTAGATAACTTAGAGGAAATGGACAAATTCTTAGAAACACACAAACTAATTAAACTGACTCAAGAAGAAATAGAAGATCTCAACAAACCAATTACTAGTAAGGAGATTGTGTTGGTAATAAAGAACATCCCAACAAAGGAAAAAACCCCTTGGACCATCTGGCATCACAGGGCAATTTCCAAGAAGACTTAATGGAAGTTCTGTTCAAACGCTTCCAAAAAGCTGAAGAGGAAAGAACACAGCCTAATTCATTCTATGAGGCTATCACCCTCATATCAAAGCCAGATAAAGATAACACAATAAAAGAAAATTACAGAACAGTATCTCTTACAGATGAAGACGTAAAATCCTCAACAAAATACTCGTGAACCAAATCCAACAGCACATTAAAACAATTATACACTATGGTTAAGTGGGATTTAATCCTTTTATCAAGGGTGGTTAAGTATGTGAAAATCAATTAAGGCAATACACCACATTAACAGAATGAAGGGGATAAAAAAACACATTGTCACTTCAATATTACAAATTCCAGCATGCCTTCTTGATTAAAAAAACAAACAACAACAAAACCACACACACACAGAAAACTAAAAATAGAAGGAAACTTCCTGAACATAATTAAGGGAATATATGAAAAACCGACAACTAACATGGTAGCAGTGAAAGACTGAAAACTTTCCCTTCAAGATCAGGAATGAGACAAGGATGTTTACTGTCACCACTGGTTTTCAACATCGTGCTGGAAATTTTAGTCAGAGCAATTAGGCAGAAAATAAAAAGCATCCAAGGAAGGATGCTTTGGAAAGGAAGAAGTAAAAATTTCCCTATTTGCAAATAAACAATACAGAAAATCCTGAAAAATTCATGGCAAAGCTCCTAGAGCTAATAAAGGAACTTATCAAAGCACCAGCATATAAGATCAACACCCTTAAATCAGTATTTTTCTTTATATAAGGAATAAATAATTACAAGAAAAAATTCCATTTACAATGGCAACCAAAAGTGTCAAATATCTAAGAATAAATCTAGCCAAGGATATGAGGGCTTGTACACAAAAAAATGCAAATCATTGCTAAAAGAAATCAAAGAATCCCTAAATAAATGGAAGCACATAGCATGTTCATGAATTGGAAGACTAAATATTATTCGGATGTCAATCTTACCCAAAGCAATTTATAGATTCAACAAAAACCTGATCAAAATTCTAACAACCTTCTTTGCAGAAATGAAAAACTCAGGCATCAAACTTATATGAAAGGGTAAGGGGCCCTAAATAGCCAAAGCCATCAAGAAACAGGAGAATGAAGATGGAGGACTCACACTTCCCAAAATTAAAACTTATGACAAAGCCATAGTAATCAAAACAACATGGTACGGTCATAAGGACAGACATATAGACCAAAGGAACTGAATTTAGAATTCAGAAACCAACCCTCACTTTTATGGTCAAATGATTTTTGACAAAGGGGTAAAAAAACACTCAATTAGGAAAGAATAGTATCTTTAACAAATGGTGCTAGAAAAATGGATCTTCATTTGGAAAGAAAAACAAAAACTCTACCACACACCTTATACAAAATCAACATAAAATAGATCAGACTAAATATGAGTCAGAACAACTAAACTTCTAGGAAAAAAATAAGAATGCATTTTTAGGACCTTGGGTTAAGTGATGGTATCTTAGATTTTACACCCAAAATACAAGAAACAAAAGAAAAATCAGGTAAATGAGACCTTACCAAAATGAAAAATTTTTGCACCTCAAAGGAGTTTATCATGATGGTAAAGCAACCTATACAATGGGAGAAAACATGTGGAAACCACATATTCTGTAAAGGTTTAATATCCAAAATATAAATAGGAATCCTTCAATTCAATCATCACAATGTAAACAACCCAATTAAAAAATGGGCAAAAGACTTGAATAGACATTTTTCCAAAGAAGATATATAAATGGGTAGAAAGCCACAAACTGATGCTTAACATAATTTGCACTATGGACAACAGCTCTGTGATGCCTTTATCAATCATTTTACTTTGTTCAGTGCTTGAAATTTCTAGTTTTGTAGGACCCGTTGAAACTCCTCAAAAATGCCTCTTGGCTACTTTTTTGGTAAGCAACAAATGGGTGAGAAATAAAGTCTGAAACCCATGTAACTATAGTTGTTCATTGTTTCCTATAGCCATAGGCATTCTGCTTTAATTTCACATTTAGTAGGTATTAATAAAATAAGTTATTTACTAAGTAAAATCAATTCTGACATTTGTTTTTAAATTTTGCAGAATGACAGATAAGTCATGAGATTCACTTTACAAAGTTAAAACCAGACATTTTGATGAATGAAATGATTACTTCCCAATTCTCTGTGCTATCAAAGGTGTTAATTTCTAGCCTTCATGTGAAGGATGGAAACCAGCTGTTTATAAAAACCTCTCTTAATGAGGAATGGCTGGGCTAGTAACAAATGATGATTATGCTTCCTTCTTTGTAAAAAAAGGTCTTTTTTTTAAAAATTTTTTTTATTGACTTTGTAATAATATTACATTAAAAATATATATATGAGGTCCCATTCAACCCCACCCCCCCCACCCCACCTCTCCCCACCCTCAGCAACACTTGTTCCCATCATCATGACACATCCATTGCATTTGGTAAGTACATCTTTGGGCATCTCTGTACCTCATGGTCAATGGTCCACATCATGGCCCATACTCTCCCCCATTCCATCCAGTGGGCCCTGTGAGGATTTACAATGTCCGGTGATTGCCCCTGAAGCACCATCCAGGGCAGCTCCATGTCCCAAAGATGCCTCCACCTCTCATCTCTTCCTGCCTTTCCCCATACCCATCAGCCACCATGTCCACTTTTCCCAATCCAATGCCACCTCTTCTATGTAGATATTGGATTGGTTGTGTCCATTGCCCCTCTATGTCACGAGGAGGCTCAGATTCCACATGGATGCTGGATGCGATCCTCCCACTTTCAGTTGTAATCACTCTAGGCTCCATTGTGTGGTGGTTGTCCTTCTTCAACTCCATCTTAGCTGAGTGTGGTAAGTCCGATAAATCAGATTGTAGGTGCTGGAGTCTGTTGAGGCTCAGGACCTGGCTATCACATTGTCAGTCCAGAGAGTCAAATCCCCTAAATATATCTTAAACCCCAACACTAACTGCACCTCCAGCACATTAGCATGAAAGTCTTATGAAGAGAGATCCCATCTGAGTCCAGATTCATCACACATAAACACCATTTCCAAAGAGGGGCCATCTGACCTGGTAGTTAACCCCATCAGCCATGACCATAACTCCCATGGGTCTCTTTAGCCCTCAAAGGAACCAATATCTGGGGGTTGTATCTGCTTTATCTGTCTCTCAGACTCTGCTCAGTTGTGCATAAGGGCAATCCTTCTGCCAGCCTCCAGACTCTTTTTTAGAGACTCATAGCCATATAAACTCATTTCTCCTTTCCATTTCCCCCTTACATTAGGTCAAACAGCATTTTAAAGTCATGTTATTTTATGTAGACAGGGATATTCTGCTGATCCGCATTGAACCTTCCGTATAAGGTCATTTTCCAATTGCATCATCAGTTGGTAGTTGATAGTGGTCCCTCGGTGCCAGGGAGGCTCATCCCCAGGTGTCATGTCCCACGCTGGGGGGAAGGCATTGCATTTACATGCTGAGTTTGGCTTCGAGACTGGCCACATTTGAGTAACATGAAGGCTTACAGGAGGAAATTCCCAGGCACAATGCTGCTCTAGGCCTTGTTCTTATTTTAGGCTTATCAGCTCACAAGCATAGTCATTAGCATCAGGGGCTCACTGTTGAACCCTCACTCCCTCCTGGTCCCGCCGCTGCACCTGGGAGACTGTCGCTGCTCCCCTAGGGACCACAACAGAGCACCACTGGCCAGGAACCCAGTACCCCCCCTGCTGTGGTTTTTAATTGTTGCCACTATGAGTATATCCAAACATTACCATGCACCCTGGACATATGTTCTGTACAGCTCCCTGTCAGCCATATATCACCTGTCAATGGTATCCTATACCAGTATCCCTCCATTGCCATTGTTGAAACATTCTGTGATCCAGAACTCCCCGAAATTTGAAGCTCAATATAATGTCAGGGTCCCTTACTAGGGAATGGCATATAGCGATGGGTTTAAAGGTTAGATAAACAATATGTGTTGACTTGGAAAAAATTCTACATCCTATCTTTTTCCTTTTTTTTTTTTTTTTGTAAAAAAAAGGTCTTGACATGATGAAGTGCTCTAATCAGTTCCTGCCTCTCTTTTGTTGTAAAAACAAAACAAAACAACTATTAACCTATGGGGAATCATGGCCTTAAATTCCAAAGAGTCAGCATTTCTGATTGAGGAAGATCCATATTTTTTTGGCAGTTTTGACCAAATTAAAAGAATAAGAATAAATAAATAAATAAATAAATAAATAAATAAATATATATATTTCTATCTTACCAGTAGCCTGTTTCTTTTTCAACTCTGCTATGTCCAAATACTCATCCTGAGGTAAAAGGGATTTTACATGGCTTAAAGTGATCTATCTTTCTATACATGAGATACTTCTAGGATTTCACAGTCTGTGCTGCTTGAGGTAGCACTCATTTTCCTTGGATGCATTAAATATGCAAGGAGAGAAGGTGAAAGATTTCCTCCAGATTTCTCCATGGTATCCATCTATGTGAGCCAACTTGCCTTACTCTTCCAAAGAGAAAATCAATATTTAATCAGGATTGATAACAGTATTGTGTCTTGGTTTTATTTTGGAATGATCTCAGTTTTGGAATTGGTAAATAAATGCAACATGATTAGCAAATTTTATGTAACTCTTTTTCATTATCCTGATAATATCAAATTATAAAACAATTGAAGCCCTTTTTGATTTAATGAGTTACATACATTTTTAGTGTAGACTATATATATTCTAATTTTTTTAACAAATCAATTTTATTGATATATATTAACAAAGCTTAAAATTTATCCAAAATGTACAATCAATGGTATTTGGGATAATCACATAGTTGTGCATTTATTACTTCAATCATTATGAAAGCATTTTCATTATTTCAATAATAATAAACAAAAAACAGACAAAAGAAATAAGAAAATCCCTCACCTCTCAATCTGTTTCCCCTGCTGTACATAGCTGCTATTTCTGACTAATTTTTTAAAACATTTTTTTGTCTTTTTTTTTAAAGATACATGGATCACACAAAATATTATTAAAAAATATAAGAGGTTCCCATACACCCCACTCCCCATCCCCCCACTCCTCCCACTATGTTCTAATTTTGTAACTGGATAGAAATGAGTATCTTAGATTTATATAATTTGAAAATGGTAACCCAGCACACTCTTTCTCATGGATAAGGAAAAATATATATCTACAGCTGTAAGATAAACACTAACAGTATAAATATGGCTATGTGTTAAGATCTTCCTTGACTTGGAATTCTTCCCTCTTCATGTGTGGAATGTATGAAGTATCCCTCTCTCATACACTTTGCTAGAAACAAGTTAGGAAGGATATACTAGAAAGAGCAATGCAAAAAAAAAATACTTTCTACAGAACATTCTCTACCAGTCTCTGTCAGACCTTCACTTTCCATACTTTCTTAATCTACCTCCTGTTCCTATGACTCTTCTCCATTTATATTAAAAATATTCAATGGTATGATGCCCTCTTCTTCATTCCTAATAAAAATTTCTAAGAAAATATCTGTTCCTAACCATGGAGCATCTTAAAAAGTTTAACAAGTACATCACACGTACTATTCAATCAAAACTGTTAAAGGTTATCATGCCAGAGCAGGGTTTTAGAGACCCCCTACTATGCCAAACATTAATTTTGGGGAATATATATTGGGGGAAGAGAAGAGTTAGCACCTTTAAATCATGTTATGATAAGCTTCTTTTTCCTGAGGTCAACTATGAAACTATTTATAATTACATATATTTTATTGACTGCTTTGTTTCTGAGCACTTTTGGAATGCTTTATAGTGGAGGTTTAAGGAAATTATATTTTTGTAGCTTAATGTACACTGGGCCTTGGGTTATGTTCTGAGGAATTGCAAAACACAGAATCATTCAATTCCAAATTTCTGTATCTTAGCGATTGCTTAAATGCTATTGGTTATCACAGTCTTAATGGAACTGGGAAGCCAATATATTTTCTTATAATAAATTATTCAACATATATTTACACAATATAATAAGAAATTGTTTAAATGTATTTTATCTTTATAAACATGCTTTTTAATCACTTATAAAAATAGATGTAAAGATTCTGAATATAATACTAATAATATAATTTAGCCATGTAACAAAAATAATACATCATTTTATTTTTGTAAAATAAAATGGCTCTTATTCTGTAATGAAAGCTTTGTCAGGTATTGTATATGTCAGACATTTCCTATGACCTACTCTGGAGAAGATGAAGACTTCTGCTTTGACCACAGGCCACTTCTGATCTCAGGGAATTCACTCAACTTTGGAGTTATAATGTCACCTTTAAAGTGTTGATGAAGTGAGAGAAACTAATCATAGATTCAACTGCAGAACAATAAAAATATGGCATGGATTTTGTTGATTATTCTTTGTCTTTCATTAGTGTGACCCAAAATAGAATCAAAAGAAATTGTGCGTTGAGCAGGTCCAGTAAAAGCAGGCTGGTTTTGTGTGCTAATAATCCTTATATTTTGTGCCATTTGTCTGAAAGAAGTCAAGTCCATCGTAGGAGACTCCTTGCAACTAAAATAAATTGTTAGTCATTTCATTTCTCACAAACGTGTCTTTCGATACCAGGGAAACCCACTTCCATTGGTGAATATTGCATCTGTACTCCAGGACCTAAACAAAGGCCTGTGTCCTAGAGCAGACACAAGGCTATGTCCCTGTGTGATTGATGCCAGTGTACAGAAGTGCAGGACCGGTTCGCTTCTCTTTGATAGCAGAAATATCTATTGTGAACATACCATTAGATAGAGTTCTCAATTTGTAGCAAGTAATGAATTATTATAGGCAAATTCTGTGTTGAGAAAACTACTTGAATCTCAAACTCTTAGTCATTTATTTTTATATTCTACACACAGCAGATTGTTTTGATGTCTAGACTACTAGATTAAATATTTCAGACCATAAATATTTCAGGATATAAACAGTGTTTTAACTCACTTTACCAAGGGAAAATAAATCGTCTGATGTCCTTTGCCAATTAATTCTTCACCAGTCCCCAATTTAAAAAAAAAAAAAGAAAGAAAAAAAAAAAAACTATAGCCATATAGACGTAATTTGAGAAATTTGAGGGTGGTTTTAATACAAGTATATCAGTATATCTCCCTACATAATTTATATCAACACATAAAGGAGAAAAAATATAAACATATAAAACTGTAGAATAGATATTTGATAATATTTTCCACCATCATAAATAATAGAAAGAAACAATATAATTATTATAAGCTATTTAAAATAACTTCCTAAAAATATTATCACAAATGGAAATCTTAAAGTATTTCAATCAAAATCAGGAATTTGCCAGGGATGCCAAATGTCAACTGTATTTATTTAATGTTGGCTTGGAGATTTAACAGGTGCATTGGACAAGAACTCTAAACATTGTAAACACTGAAAAAAGAAGAGGTGAATACAGCTTCTTTATTGTAATTGAATTCCTAGAAAAAAATAAGATGTTTTAGAAAAAAACTACCAGAAAAGTAAAAGAAGTTGGTAATTTATCTGTGTACAATATTGACATGTAAAGCCAAGTATTTTTTATACCAGCAACATGCTCTCAGTAATAAAAATTGGGTAAATACATCATTCAAAATTCCATATAAATTCCAAAAACCTAGAAATATATTTTAAGAAGAAAGAATATTTAAAATCTTAGTGAAATATAGAAAAAAGGATCTGAATATGTTCTTGTATAGGAATCAAGTGTTTTACATTATATTAAGATTTTCAAAATAATGCTCCCAAGGTTTAATTGGCTTGAACATCTGTATGGCAAAGTAATGTTTTACCAATAAGAAAATAGAAGAAGTAAACTAAGAGGAACAATAATAAGGTGGGAGAAGAGAGGGAGGAGAAGAAGGAGTAAGTAAAGGAGAAAGAATAAGAAAAAGGAAAGAGGAGGAGGAAAATGAAGATGCAAAGAAGGAGGGAGAGTGGGAGGAAAGGAGGAGGATGAGTAAACAGAAGAAGAAACAGAGGAGGAGAAAGAGGAAGCGGAGGAGAAAAAAGGAGGAAGAAGCATGTGCTGAATTGTCAATTATCATATCATACTATAATATTCTAATGACATCGATGTGGCACTGGCAATAAAATAGATGAATAGAACCAAACCATGACATACAATATGCAGAGATACCTCTCAGCATATGGAATAATTTGATACATGAATAATGGTATTTCAATTCAGTGGAAAGATACATTATTTGTTAAATACTTCTAGCCCGAATAACTATACATCAAGGAGAAAATTAAGCTGTGTTGCTATTTTACAGAACAGACTTTTTGGATAATAAAAATGTAAGTGTAAAAATAAAAAATCAAGGATATAAAAAAATTGAAATCAATAATTAAAGTTTAGGGGCATAGGAAACATGATTATCCAAAACTAGAATCCTAGACACCATCAAAAATAATTTAAGTACATCTACTTGGGGAAATATATTTAAGTCAATGCAGAAAACAACCAAATGGTAAAAGTCTAGTTGTTGAATATACAAAGAGCCCTTACAAATCAACAAGGAAGGGATGAGTGATCCAGTACATAAATAAGTAAATATGTTAAATAAGCAACTGTGAGAAAAGCATATTGAAATGGATAACAAACATGCAAAAACTACTTCAAGTCCCCACCAGTTAGAGAAGTACCAATTCATTTAAAAGCAGGACAGATTTTTATACCCAGCAGACAGGCAAAAAAAAAAAAAAAAAAATTAAAAAGAGGCAAAAGCAACTATTGCCAGCTGGTAGGATGGGAACACATGTATTCTCATACATAAAGAATAGTAGAGTGTGAAATAACAAATGCTGTGAAAATAAAATTGGAAAATATATCATAATTTAAAATATTTTTACCTATCATTCTAGCAATCCTGATTCTAGAAATCTATATCTTCAAGCAAGAGAACTTAAAGATGAACATTTATATGATAGTTTGCTGCAGCAATTTTTGTAGGAATGTAGCAGCCTATCAATTTTTTGGTGGTCTAGCAAATTATTGCACATCTACCATAGTTGATATGCAGCCAAAAAAAGAATTAGTTTAAGTTCTACTGGTTGAATTGCATGGTATTGCAAAAGATAATTGTTGCAGTATAAACACAAGATGCAGAAAATGAGCCAACTTTTTTTTTTTTTGGTACAATGATAAATATTCTCTCTATATATGTGATCACAGAAAATAAGGAAACATGAATATTACATTATTAATTCATTACCTAGAAGAAAGTGAGAAAAATCAGGATGGCATGATAGGCATTTTAAATTCTAAAACTAGATTATACTACATAAAATTTAGTGTGTGTGCATGAGTGACTTTGAATTAAATTACAAATAAAGGGAAAAAATAAAAAATATAAGAATTTCAAAGAAGATACAGAAGACTAGGTAGTACAATACATCCAGTTATTCTTGCCTTTTCTTTTATATACCAATGACGCTTATTTATACGCAATAAAGAGGTTCCACTTCATGATAGAAATATTAACAAAATCATTGTTCCTTAACTTTGCATATAATGCTTACATCATGTGACTTTCTTAAAAGATGTAAGAAAAATAAAAAGCTAAGTTATTGTCATTTGTAAGTTAGATGGTGCCATGTTCGGCTGTGATTCAATAGCTGTTATCTTGCTGTTTACTTTAGAAGTTTCACTTCATACTGCCAATAGAGAATGTATTTTTATTTTGTGATTTCTCATCCTTTTATGTAGATTAAAATACATTATTATTGCAAAACTTGGGAGAATATTATATAAAGCATGCAGTGTATTGGTGTGTATTTCAGGTTTGTTAATGTTTCATCATAGGCACAGCTGAAAAGAATATTTTTTAATATTATTTTGTGTTTTTTAAAACTATTTCTTCATCAAGAACTCAACTAACACAGGCATACAATAGGAATCATTATGATTAAGATAAAGGAAAAGACATCTACCTAACAGAACAGTAAAAAAAAAAAATATTGGCATGTTAAAAAAGTAAAAAAGAGTACTAAAACTGAGACCTTCAGAAATTGTCAGCCTTTATTGTCTTGTAATTTAGATCCCATAGAAATAGCATTTAAAATTTTTTTTAAATATAAGCAGAAGTGTGCCATACTGAAAGCAAAATGGATTTAAATTCTGTATTACTCGGCCAAAGGGGTGCTGATGCAAAATACCAGAAATCTGTCAGCTTTTATAAAGCATATTTATTTGAGGTAGAAGATTACAGTTATCAGGCCATAAAGCATAAGTTGCTTCCCTCACCAAAGTCCGTTGCTACGTGTTGGAGCAAGATGGCTGCCAGCATCTGCCAAGGGTTCAGGAGTCTTGGGTTCCTCTGTCTTGGGCTTGTTTCTCTCCGGGCTCAGCAGCTGTGCTCTCTCCACAAGGCCAGCTATAGACTATCAGGTGAAAGGCTCTGTCTCTCTCCCCTGGGATTCTGCCCTGTCTAAGGAGCCCGTTCTATTCCTCGGTGTTCTCCTGGATGTTTAATTCCTGGGCTCTAATATCAAAACTCCAACCTCCCTTCTCTGCGGTTTGGTTTCTCTGTGAGTCTCTGACCCCTTGGTGGATACGTCCTACTGATGTGGCCCAATCAAAGCCTTGATCATTATTTAATCAAGTAAAAGTGAAGCCTCTGAATCTAACACACTCTATGCCCAGAGACAAAGATGAGTTTACAAACATAATCCAATATGTTGTGTTTTTTTTGGAATTCATCATTAATACCAAACTGCTACACATTTCATCTTGGCTACACGCTCTGCATTATCAGGGTAGTAACAGTTGCTAGGAGAATTCCTGAAAAGTATTTGCTTCTTATAACTTCTAGAAGTTTATATTTTCAAAGTTAAGTTCAGAAATATGTAGCCAATAAAATAAGAACAGGGTAAAAATAATCCCAAATTGGAGTCATCAATCTAGAAATTACAAGGGAAATATTCTATGATTTTTTAAAATGGTCAATTTCCAGACCAAATAAATAATGCTAACATGAATTTTACTTCTACATTTAAGAAAAAACAGGGATGCTATATAGATTTGGAGTAGTGAAAAGGTCAGTAGAACCAGGGAACCTATTCAGGTTTTTTTTTTTTGTTTTTTTTTATCTTTATTTTTAAAGAAGCTTTAGATGACATGAATGTTACATCAAAAATATAGGAGATTCCCATGTACTCCACTCTTCCCTCTCCCCCACTTTTACCATGAACATATTTCATTAGTGTGGTCATTTGCTACAATTGATAAGCACATATTTAAACATTTCTACTAATGTTCAGGTTTGCTTTTGATACAATTGAGCTATGTCAGTGTGGGGGAAAGTACTTAATATTGCTTATCATCTGCCTTCTGTGTCCTATCACCATTTACTGTAGTTCACCTTGGACAGTTTCAGTTTATAACTGTGTTCTGCATAATTCTTAATCATCTCCCTTTACTCTCAAAAGTGTTTTGACTTGTTTATATTGTTATCATGTTCATGTTATACACACAAAAATACTTTTGCATGGTATTTAAGCATCTTTGAAGTGTAGCCTTGGAACCCATAGGGAACTGATTCTTAAGTTTGTATGCATAAAGATATTTTTTAATTAGAAAAGCTGTGGTTTGCAGAACAATCATGCATAAAATACAGGATTTCCATACCACCCTATTATTAAAATTTTGCATTGGGGTTTTACATTTGTCACAAATAATGATATCACATTTTTATGATTGTTCAGTAAAGATCTGAGTGCTTTTTATGTATCACATGTGGATTGCTGGGCCCCTCTCCCAGAGTTGCTTGTTCAGTAGCTCTGCTATGGACGACAGGAGCTCTTTTACACATGTGGCCAATGCTCATTGCTATTGGATTATCCTCTTGGTTTAGACACATGGCAGAATTGTTCTTTTTGGTTCCTCTGTGTTGGGGGAGACATGTGACTAGTTCTGGCCATTAAATTGAAAGCAGAAATGGTGTGCGTCACTCCTAGACCAGGACATTATGTTTTTTGTATAAAAATAAACAACATTTGGGGTGGTAGTTGATCAGCATAATTCCTTGAGTGACTACTAGTAACAGAACTTCCTTCCCTGCATGATCTGATGATGGATGTGAAATGTGAATGAGAAATACACCTTTGCTTTTTAAGCCACGGGCTTTATTTTTTTGACTTTAGGCAAATCTGCCCTATCTTGATTGATACACAGGTATGGAAGCCCCCAATTTGACAACATGCATAGAAAGCTTATTGGCCCAAAGTTTATTCTTTCTATATTAGGGATTAGAATAGATTGTGTGTTCCAACATGTTTTTGTTTTTAGTTTTTTGAATAGCAAAATATATTTCAGAAAGGTAGATGGAACAACAAGTGAGGGGAAGTAAGAGGAAAGAGTGTTTTAAAAATATTGGTGGTTGCACATGTCAAAAGCTGAAAAGTTAAGTAAAATGAGAACTGAAGTTGTGTATTGGATTCAGTTACATTTGGCCACCTCTGTGGTTAGAAAATACCGAATCTGTGAAGACTGTCAATAAGTTAATGATGAAAATGTACATTTTAGACAGCCAGTGTAAATTACTTTGAGATATTTAGCTATGAAGGGAGGAAAATAGACACAGTGTTATCTGGAAGACAGGGATGCTACTGGGAGGAATAGTTTCAATTATGTGTGATATTAGAACATTCTTTTTCAAGCCTATATACTGAACTTATCTGAGTAATACTGAAAAGAAAATATATCTCAGTCCTATCTATTGCTGGTTAATTAAACCAAAATTTCTGGGTTTAGAGGCAAAGCACTCACAATTTTAAATTCACCTCACACATTTATAACACAGAGACATTAAGAAAATTACAGACATTAACATATTTGAATCCTAATGGGAAGAACCTGGGAGACAGAAAATGCCTCTGAGAGATAGAAAAGATAATCAATAGCAAAAGGGCCTTAAGAAAGCCAAAGAATATGGGAACAAAGCTGAGGTGGTGAGGGGAAGCTTATATAAGAGACGGCATGATTTTTTCCTGAATTTAGCTTCAGTGAAAGAAAGGATTGTTTATAGTTCTTGATGGTCTGTTTATTGGCGGAAGTTGACGGAGTTTGCATCTGATAGGAACTTCTATTTTTATCAGTGAAGCAGAGGGAAAGTAATATTCTCATAATAAAGAGATATAAGGAGGTCAGAGGTTTAGAAAAGCTAACTTACTAGAGAAGCATTGTGATCTTTCTGGGAATATTGAGGTCCCCTCTGAGGCTGAAAACCACAAATTATTAGAAACTTCACAGGTAAGTGATTTTTTTCCAGAAGTGTTTAGTTACCTGATTGTAGACATGAACACAGTTGCTGATAGAGTTCACTTTTGATATAATTTTGTCAAGTGGTTTTAATGAGAAATGAGTGACACAAGAGAGACCTGGGCATATTCAAGATAGTAATAGAAATGAAGATCTTTTGCTTGGAATTTAGGCTGTATATGGAGGAAAGAAAGGTAGGATGGCACTGGTTTTTATACAATATATTGCATGATGTCTAATAACAGGAAAATGGAAAGGAGCAGATGGTGGCTGGAGAGTGGTATGTTTAAGTTAATAATTTTGGAGAAGAAATAGTTGTGAGTCATGGGGAGAATATGAGAGCAAGCAGCAAAGTATTAGAGGATAGGTTGTAAGGAGACAGAGGAACTGACCTCCTATTATTATTTGGAAAGGTCATCCTCAAGGACATTAATTCATTAGAATACTGATAAGCATTAAGGTTTAGAGAAGAGATTTGGAAGTCCCTGCTGAATGCTAGGAAATAGCTGGGAAATTTGGTTACTACTACAAAAAGAAAGAAGAAATAATGGAGGCAGATGCAATGACTGACAGGAATAGGATCTAGAAACTGGAAGATCAAATGCCTGAGAAAGGGATGGGAGAGCTGTAAGGACACCACTTTTACCATCTGATTTTGAAGTACATAAGGTATGAGAGACAGCTGTGATGGAACTTCATAGGACATACAATTTCAGTTGTGATGAAATTTTGGGTTATCATCAATCAGTACACACTATCATGAGCTAATAGGAACTGGGATGGTAATGGGAGGAGATAAATCCTGAAAAGTGTTTGTTAGAGGTGGTTTGAACGTCTCCTGCTTTGGGGAAGAAAGGCATCTTATCTCACGGTCTCTAAGTACTTTTTCCAATGCTTTGAGTCTTAGAGTGCCCTTCAGTTCACATGAAAATATCAGTGCTTTAAAGTTGCCTAAAGTAATTGTATACTCTAGTGATAATATGGAAGTAATATGAGTAAAACCCAAAATAGAAAAGATTTAGGAGTGCCTAGTAGGATATAGGCTACTTTCCTGAGAGCTCTGTATACCTGGCAACATAGCCCATTAACTGTTTTAAGCTGCTCCAATTGCTATTCGCTCCATTGTCAGGGCTGAATATAGGAATAATGGAAATGAATCTCACTAGGAGGTACACTTCGTTACAGAGTCACATAAACATTTTCACAGTTCTCCAACTCTTCTGGGTCGGATATTTCTGTAATGAGTCAGGTAATAAAGAGAATAATTTACTGTGTATACTTGTGTTTACCACCAAATATTGCTTCTCCTCCTTTCTGCAATGTTCTCTGAGACCTAAAGTTTAAGTATTAAAACAGTTGAAACCCACCTGGTTGGACTGTATTTTTAACAGCATTTTGGGGGGATTTGGTGATATTCTTATAAAAATTTATTAATGATTTAATTTATACTTTTAACTGTGATATTTTAAAAATATCAATATACATTTTTTTTTCAAAATCAAATGATAAAAATGCACCAGTAATTTGAGAATGGACAGTTTCAGGTAAATCATAATTAATTTGTAAATGAGGTTAACTTCTAAAAGGAGTAAAAGAGGACTTTTACCCCTTTTGCAAAAATAGCAAACACAAGAAGCACCTACCACCTTCTAGGGCTGCAGAGAAGAAAACAGGAAAGATACTAAGGACTTCAAAAATCACTTCATCACTACTTCCAACCCACTGAGATTATGAATTTTGAAGAGTAAGTGACTGCCACAGGTACACACAGTTTACAAAAGGCAGAGAAACTTGCTAGAAAGAATAAATGGGAACTACAGCCCTGTCTCATCAGGAGACAGAGAAACCTGCCCGAGGGCAGGACAAAATTGAGCTGGTCTGTGAGGACCACTGAGTTAAGCATCACTGGGCCTCCTACAAGAGGCTCTACTGGCGACCATATAAAAGAAACAATAGCACATTATAACCAGGGAGAAAAGCATATTACTGTAGTTTTACAGTCACCCTCCTGTACCTTCTCTGAGAAAGTCTAATAATGCTTTAGCTGGAAAAAGAGAAATGTTTACAAAGTTCAACCCCAGAGTCAAAAAGTACAGAAAAGAAGTATAGATATGGAGCTGAGAGGCAGTAATACATTTATAAATGTAACAGCCTATATGGAAAATTCAGAAAATATTTTCTAATATGGGGGTTTCAAAAGTAGCTGAGCAAAATTAACTACCATGAAGATATAATTTATGTATCTGATTTTAGACTTCAATATATTCAATCCGCAAAGATGAATTTGTGAGTAATTAAGCAAGATAGACAATAAAATGTCAATTGAAACTTAGATGTAACTAAAGAGTTTGTGGTAAACATTAATACATAAATGTTATACTTACTTTTAAAATATATTTTTATTACAGAAGTTGTAAATTTACAAAACAATCTTGCATTTATGTAGAATTTCCAAACAACAACCCTTCATCCACACACCACACTGTTGTGGAATATATGTTACAGACTGTGAGATAATACCATCAAACTATTACCACTAACAATTATCCTTGGCATACATTTGGCATATTTTTTCCATACCTCCCTATTTTTAACACAGTACATATTTAGCATTGATGCAGGAATACTATAGCATCGCTGTTAACTACAGTCCCTATGTTACATTAATTGTATTTTTCCCATGCTTCTCCACATTCCCACTATCCTGCAATAGTGATGTACATCCATCCTAGTTCACAGAAGGACATTCTTGCATTTGTACTATTAACAATTCTCATCCACCTCTGGGTTCACTGTGTTATTCAGTCCCTAGATTATTCTCTTTCTTTCAATTCACATTTACATCCCTAGGCTACCCTTTACAGCCACAATCACATTCATAAACCAGGTACTACTCACTATAATGTGCCACCATCAACTCTATCCATTTCCACACTTTCACAGTCAAGTTAATTAAAACTTCTAGATAATTAAGCATCAGTACTCCTTCACAGCCCTCCTCCTATCTCCTGATAACCTATACTCTAGGTTTTAATTCCATGTGCTTATTCTTCATATTTAGTTCATATTAGTGAGACCATGCAACAGTTGTCCTTTTGTTTCCGGCTTATTTCACTTAGCATAATGCCTTCAAGAGTCATCCACATTATCATATGTTTCTCATAATTAGTTAAAGGACACTTGGGTTGTTTCCATCTTTTGGAGATTGTGAGCAATGCTGCTTTGAACATCAGTGTGCAGATGTCTGTTCATGTCACAGTTTTCAGATCTCCTGGATATATTCCTGGTAGAGGAATTGTTGGATCATATGGCAGTTCTTTATATTTAGCTTCCTGAGAAACTATCAAACTGTTTTCCACAGAGACTGCACCATTTTACAATCCCACCAATAGTGTAGGAGTGTTCCTATTTTTCTATTCCTCTCCAGCACTTATTGTTTTCTGTTTTTTTTAAATAATGGTCATTCTATGAAGTGTGAGATGATATCTTGTTGTCATTTTGATTTGCATTTCTCTAATAGCTAGTGATAATGAGCATTTTTTCATATGCTTTTTGGCCATTTGTATTTCCTCTTTAGAGAAATGTCTATTTAAGTCTTTTGCCCATTTTTTATTTGGACTACTTGCTCTTTATTTTCTTATTATTTTTTATTATCTTTTTTAAAAAAGATAAATAAATCACACAATATGTTACTTCAAAAAATTAAGAGGTTCCCACATACCCCATTCCCCATATCCCCCACGCCTCCCACATTAACAACCTCCTCCACTAGTGTGGTACATTCACTGCACCCAATGAATACATTTTGG
Organism: Dasypus novemcinctus; assembly: GCF_030445035.2. Classification (NCBI taxonomy): domain Eukaryota; kingdom Metazoa; phylum Chordata; class Mammalia; order Cingulata; family Dasypodidae; genus Dasypus; species Dasypus novemcinctus. Next base: position 149,212,966 of record NC_080673.1, on the reverse strand, counting down.
GGCACTGCCACACAGCATGCATCTGTCCCTGCAGTATCACCCAGGACAACTCCAAGTCCCCAAAATGCCCCCGTAGCACACCTACCTTACCCTCTCCCTGCCCTCAACAATGCCTGTGGCCACTGTTTCCACATCAATGACACAACCTCTTCTATTGCTAGAGTCAAAGTAATTCTATTACTTATTCTTCTGAGTTTTATGATTTCTTTATATAGAATGAAAATCAAACCCTTGTCAGATATGTGGTTTCCACACAGTTTCTCCCATTGAACGAGCTGCCTTTTTACCTTCATTTTAAAAAAAAATATTGATTTTTATTTATTTATTTATCCTCCCCCCTTCATTGTTTGTGCTCGCTGTCTGCTCTCCGTGGCTGTTAGTTCTGTGCTCTCTGTGTCAACTCATCTTCTTTTTAGGAGGCACAGGAAACAGAACCCGGGCCCTTCCATGTGGGAGGGAGGTGTCCAACTGCCTAAGCCACCTCTACTCCGTGCTTGTTGTGTCTCTCATGGTGCCTCTTTGTTGCATCATCTTGTTGCATCATCTCCTTGTGTCATCTCAATGCACTATTACATTGCACCAGCCCATTGCATCATCTTGTTGCATCAGCTCATTGCATCAGCTTATTCTGTCAGCCCATGGCATCAGATCATCACATCAGCCTGATGTACCAGCCCATTACATCAGCTCACTGTCGTGCTCCTCTTCTTTAGGAGGCACCAGAAACTGAACTCAGAACTTCCCATGTGGTAGGTGGGAACCCAACTGCTTGAACCATACTCACTTCCTTTTTTCACCTTCTTCATGAAGTCCTTTGTAACACAAAAATGTTTAAGTTTGAGGAGGTCCCATTTATCCGTGTTTTCTTCATTGCTTGTGCTTTCTGTGTAATTTAAGAAGGCATCACCTACCAACAGGTCTTGATGATATTTTCCTACATTTTCTTCTAGGATCTTTATGGTTTTACTTTTTATATTTAGATCTTTGATCCATTTTGAGTTAATTTTTGTATAAGGCATGAGATAAGAATCGTTTTTCTTTCTTATGACTACAAATATCCTGCACCATTTGTTGAATAGACTGTTTTTATCCAACGGGGTAGGTTTTGACAGTCTTGTCAAAAATCACTTGACCTTAGATGTAAGGATTTTTTCTGAACCATCAGTTCAATTCCTTTGATCTATGTGTCTAGTGTTATGCCAGTGCCATGCAGTTTTTACCGTTGTGGTTGAAGCGAAAGTCCTCCAAACTTGCTGTTTCTTTTTAAGATGTTTCTGGTTAATAGGGTCCCTTAGCCTTGCAAATAAATTAGAAAATTGTGTTTTCTATTTGTTTTTAAAAAATGTGGGTAGAAATTTTTATTGGGATTGCATTGAATCTATGTATCAATTTGGTTAGAATTGACTTTTTTTTTTCTTATTTTTCACCCCCCTTCCATTGTCTGCTCTTTGTGTGCTCTTCTGTGTCTGTTGTATTCTCATTAGGCAGCTCTAGGGACCCATTCTTGGACCTTCTGAAGTGAGAGAGAGGTGATCTTTCTCTTGCTCCACCTCAGCTCCCTAGTTCGCTGTGTCTCATATTGTCTCTTCTCTGTGTCTCCTTTTTTTTTTTTTCATCCTTTTGTTTTATTTCAGTAAACACAATATCTTCAAGGTTCATTCATGCTGTCATGTACTTTCCCAGTTCTCTCTACTTAGTGTTGAATAGTATTCCATCATAGGTATATGTCACATTTCTTTATCCAAGTTAAGATGATGAACATTTAAGATGAAAAAACTTAAATGTGTCTCCTTTTTTTTTGAGTCATCTTGCTGTGCCAGTTCTCCGTGTGGGCAGCACCACTCCTGGGCAGTCTGCTTTCCTGGACGGGGCTGCACTCCTTGCGTGGGTGTCACCCCTATGTGGGGCGACACTCCTTTGCATGCAGCAGCACTTCACATGGGCCAACTCACCACACGAGCCAGGAGGCCCTGGGTATCGAACCCTGGACCTCCTACATGGTAGGTGGAAGCTCTATCCATTAAGCCATATCCGTTTCCCAGAATTGACACCTTAATGATATTTAGTCTTAAAATCCATGAGCATGGAATGTTCTTCCAGTTATTTAGGTCTTTTATTATTTCTTTTAGCCATGAATTTAGTTTTCTGAATATAAGTTTATTCCTATATATTTGATTATTTTATCAAATGTTTTTAAATAATATTTTATTAAATACTCTAATGGAATTTTTTTCCTGATTTCAGCCTCAGGTTGCACATTATTAGTGTATAGAAACACCACTGATTTTTGTGTATTGATCTATCCTGGAACTCTACTACAAATGTTCATTAGTTCTAGCAGCTTTGTTGTAGACTTTTTGAGACTTCATCAGTATAGTATCATATCATCTATGATTAGTGAAAGTTTTATTTCTTCCTTTCCAATTTGGATGCCTTTTAAATCTTTTTCTTGCCTATTTGCTTTGGTTAGAACCTCTAGCACTATGTTTAACAATAGTGGTGGCAGTGGACATTTTTGTCTTATCCCTGTGATTTCTCTCACAATTTCTTCTTTGACCCACTGTTTATTTAAGAGTGTGTTGTTTAATCACCATATATTTGTGAATGTCCCCCTTTTCCACCTCTTGTTGATTTCCAACTTTATTCCATTATGATCAGAGAAAGTGCTTTGTTTAATTTTGATCATGTTGGATTTATTGAGATCTTCTTTGTGACACCCAACTTATGGTCTATCCTGCAGAAAGATCCATGAGCACTTGAGAAAAAAGTATATCCTGTTCTTTGGGGTGGAATGTTGTGTATGTGTCTATTAGGTTTAGTCCATTTATCATATTATTCAAGAACTCTGTTTCTTTATTGATCCTCTGCCCAGATGTCCTATAAAATGCTGAGAGTAGTATATTGAAGTCTCCAACTATTACTGTAGAGACATCTATTTCTCTCTTAAATTTTGCTGGTGATTTCCTCATGTATCTTGGGTCATCCTGGTTGGGTGCAAATATATTTATGATTGTTATTTCATCCTGGTGAATTGCCCCTTTTATTAGTATATAATGTTCTTTGTCTCTAATAACAATTTTGCTCTTAAAGTCTATTTCATCTGATTTAAGTATAGCTACTCCAGTGTTTTTTGGTTACAGCATGCATGGAATATTTTTTCCCAGCCTTTCACTTTAAATGTATTGTTATACTTGGGTCTAAGGTGAGTCTCTTATAGACAGCATTTAGGTGACTCATATTTTCTTATCCATTCTGCCAGTTTGTGTCTTTTAATTGGAGAGTTTAATCCATTAGCATTCAATGTTATTACTGTAAAGGCAGTTCTTAGTTCATCCATTTTGACCTTTAGGTTTTATCTGTCATATTTTATTTTCTCCACTCTTTTTTATGCTTTTAGTTAATTTTACTGATAAGACCTTCATTTCTAGACTCTCTTCCAAACCTCTCTCTCCTGTCTTGTCTTTTCAGGCTGTATCACTTCCTTTAGTATTTCCTGCAAAGCTGGTCTTGGTTACAAACTTTTTCAGTTTCTGTTTATCTGTAAATATTCTAAGCTCACCCTCATTTTTGAAAGACAATCTTGACAGATTTAAGCATCGTGTCTTGTAGTGGGTCTGTTTGGATTTTTTCATATGGGAGTAAGTTGTGCTTCTTGGACACAGATATCTATGTCCTTCAATAGGATTGGGAGATTTTCTACCATTATTTCTTCAAATATTCCTTCTGTCCCTTTTCCATTCTCTTCTCCTTTTGGGACACCCATGACAAATATGTTTTCATGTCTCTTGCTGTCATTTAGTTCCCTGAAACCCTCTTCATTTTTTTCCATTCTTTACTGCATTTGTTTTTTGCTGTGTTCACTTTTGGAGGTCATATCTCCAGGCTCACTGATTCTTTCTTCCACCTCCTCAAATATGCCTTTATATACCTACAGTGTATTTTTAATTTCTTTTATTGTGATTTTATTCCCATAATATATGTTATTTTTCTGTTTATGCTTTCATATTCTTCTTTGTGTTCACCCCCTATTTAATAACTTTAATCTTTTTAGCCATTACATAGAATTTATTAAGGAGATTTGCTTAAGCATCTATGATTAGTTGTCTTGACTCCTTTATCTTGTTCCTTTGACTGGGTCATATCTTCCTGTTTCTTGGTATGGACTATAATTTTTGTTGGTGTCTTGGTATCTTGCTTACTAGATGTATTTATTCTGGGCACAATTTCTCTTTTCATTTTGGGGCTTTCTTGCACTTTCTCCCTTGCTGGTTGTGTAGTAGTAGCCAAGGACATAATTGGTACTGTAAGCTGTGGAAGCTGAAGTTGCCCACATTGCTCCAGGGACCGATGAAGCTTCTCCCAACTTTCTCCTCTGTCAGAGGTGGGGATTGAGCCCCAGCCTTGTGTGATAATCCAAGTAATGCATGCTAAGACCATCTGTATTTATCTGATAAGAATGATGAAGCTTCATGCCCCTTCCTCCTCTGCCTGGGGCAGGAATGGAGCTGCAGGCATGGGCAAATCATCTCTGGTATTTTGTTCCAAAATGACCACAGTTGCCCAGGTAGACTGATGTAGCACAGGTCCCCTCCTCCTTTGCCAGGGGAGGGGATAGAGCTGATGGAGTGGCCAAAACTCTAATCTATATGGGTCAAATGAACCTGAAGTTGCCCTGAACTGCTAAGGGAGTATTGTCCTTTCTACCCTACAGGGGGTGGTGATGGAACCACAAGCAGCCAAGAGTTCTGTCTATTTCAGCCAAAAGTGTCTGCCATTGCCCAGAGAAGTTGAACAAACACCAGCCCTCTCCTATCCTATTGGGGGTGGAGGTGATCCCACAGGTGCCCAACAGTTCAGTCCCTGTAGGCCAAAAGATTTGCTGTTGCCTGGAAAGATTAGGAAATCTGTCCACTGCCTATCCTATCATCTAGTCCTTGCAGGTTGAAAGTGCCTGGTGTTGCCCTGAAAGGCTGAGGAAATACAGCTCCCCTCCTATCCTACTTGGAGGAAAGGATGGAGCTATAGTCTATGTGGGTCAAAAGCACCTGCAGTTACCCAGAGAGGCTGGGTAACAACCTCTCTTGTCCTATGAAGGGTGGTGGTGGAGTCACAGTTTCCTAACAGCGGAATTTGTGCAGGCCAAAAGTACCTGCAGTTGTCCAGATATGCTGAGGCAACAGCTCCCTCTTATCCTATGGAGGGTTGGGGATAGAGTCGCAGGTGTCCCCATACCCAGTCTGTGCAGGAAGAAAGTGCCTGCAGTTGCCCAGAAAAGCTGAAGAAACACCACCTAATGGGAATGGAGGGGTGGTGATGGAATTGAAGGCACTCAACAAACCTGTTTCTGTGGACCAAAATCACCTACAGTTGACCAGAGAGGGTGAGGAAACACCTCTGGTGCAGGGATGGAACCCCAGGGTTCTGACTATTCAGTCTGTTCCAACTTAAAATGCCTGCAGTTACCTGGAAAGACTGATATAGTTTTCACCAGCTTCCTCCCTGCCATAGTTGGGACTGGAGCTTAGTCTAGGGCTAAAATCCTACCTGGGTGGAAAAAGCCAGTCCCTACCATCACTGTGATTTTCAATCAGTCCTGCTTTCCTTCATGCCAGGGGCAGAGTTAAAATGGTGGCTACCGGCTTCTTTCAGATTTGAACAGGTTCAAACCAGCTGTTCTGTGGATTATACTTTAGCCAACCAAATTTACTAATCAGTAGCTGAAGCTGGTGGCCAACGCTTTTCCTCCTCAGTTTAGGGAAAAGAAACTTCCAAGTCCAGCTGTGGAATAGTTCCTGAAATGGTCTGTGCTGTCTGTGGAGGATGGGCATCGTCCTCCTCAGCGTGGAGTGTTCTACTCATGGACTTCACCACAGATGGGCAGTCTCCTCCTTCTGTTCTTTCAAGGATGTTGAAGCTTGCTCTTCTGGTCTCCGGGAGTCCCCAAACAGATGCTTTAAATTGCACTTGGTGATTACTAACTGCCCTGTAGTATAACTGACTCTTGGAGCTCCTTACTCATCTTGCCCCTTCCCTTACATTTACTTTTAAAGTGAAGATTTTACTTTGTAAATCGTTTGTAATATGATATGCCAGTTTTGCCAGATGATGTGAATAGAAGCATATGATTTCAAAGATGCCAAACAACCCTTATGTCCGAAGTTTTTTCTGTCTATGGACCACTATCACATATCATTCATCTAGTACTTAGTGCTTTTGCTTTATTGTTCTTGTTTCTTGGTTTCCGTTTGGATATATAAATATGCCTGAGAGGATATTGCTTTTTAACTGTTGTCAGCTCTTTCTCTACAATAAAATACCTATGTATTTTTTTTTTTAATAATATGTATAGAAGCAAAAAGCACTAACTCTGGTGTGCATGGAAACTTTAAACTTTATGCTTATCAGAAGCCAAATGCTATACTTCTATCTTGATCTAAATTAATACATATTAATCATTCCTAATTTTCTTGATTTTTGGTATCGAAATGTATATAAAGATCATCTTGCTCAATTGCCCATATTTTATAATTGATACAGTGGCAATGGCATGTGATTCATGATTAAACTTACTGCAGGGGCAAAATTAGAACCAAGTCATCTGGTTATTTCAGGTTTGTTATATTTCCTTTTTTTTACTGGTAAGGTAAAATGAAGGCAATGGACGAAAGAAGTGGACAGATTTTTGAAAGTACATGGACAATCACAAAAGAATAAATGAGATAATTGTGATGGATATCTTAGAATTTTAACTAGAGAATGTCGTGATTCTAAAGCTGTAATTGTCTCTACATGAATCCAATTTATTGTTTGAGAAAACATTCAGCCAATCGGTCATCTGATTTTGTGGTTGTGGTTGCTCTTTTGGTCTCTCTATAAACAGCATTCAACTGTCCTGACCACTTTTGTATTTCTCACTGAATTGGCTCGATAGGGTAACCAAATCATTTGGGCTTTTGTATGCTTCAAGCATAATTGGAATCCTGTCTGAGAAAGATAAATAGTATTGTTAATCGGCACCTATAAACCATGCTTAACAAAAGGCAATACAGAACTACCAACAAGAATATTTAGTTTCTTTTTTCAATTTCCCTTCATTCAATAGAAATCATGAAGAATGGCAAAAAATTGCCAAGTATTCACTGAATTGTAGAGAAAAGTAAGGAGTCAATGTGCGGTACATTGTAGAGCACATTTTGAAGAGAATCTTACATTGACAATAATATGACCTGAGGACAGGTTTCTGCAGAAAGCAGCTAGTATAATCCAACCTACTGGCTTTCAGCCTCAAGAATAATAGAAGATAATATAGATACATCTTAGGGTATTTTTCCATTTCATAAGGTCTTTTTCTCTTTGATTCCTTAGAATTGCCTCCCTAACCCTCAGGGATTAAAATGCTATTGTTGTATTATGTGAAACTGTCATTTTGGCCAATTAATTAGATAAGAGACAGAATGTTACCTCATGCTGGGCTAATCATATTCTTTTCCTGAGAATTCTGGATTGGAGTTTTTGGAAACTGTGACTTTCTCCGTATATAGCTGGAAACAAACATATTTAACTCAGGAAGGGTCAGGCACTGATCCTTGGCCATGAGAATGGAAAGGGGCTCTATAGCATACAGAGACTGAGGCTAAAATCAGAAAAAAGCAGAAAAGTCTATTAGAGAGAAAATTCTTTTTTGTCTTCTTAGTTTCTGGTTCCAATACCCTGGAAATAAGAGCTGCTTTCCCACCTGCTCATTAATTCCTCCATTTTATTGCTTAAGCCCGTTCAAGTTACTAAGAAGAGGATATTTAAAGAAGAAGAAGAGGAAAAGTAAAAGAAGAAGACAATGGCGGAGGAGGAGAAGAAAGATGAAAAGGAGGAGGGGGAGGAGGAAGAGAGAGGTAGAATTATTGTTTGCACTAGATTTTTAAAAATATTTACCATAATACTTTTCACCATACCATTAAAAATTTTTAGCACATGTGTCCAAAGGTCTTACATAAATGAGTGCCCAAATTAAGTCATAAAGTAAGGTGAATTAAATTAACAACTTTTTGTGACTTATTTAAAAAAATTTTCTATAGTAGACATGGCAACTAGATTTCCTTAATTTTCTTTTTGCCCAGAAAAGCCATTCATAGCACAGTTTAATGTTTTTCCTGTAAGTATTTTCTATTCCTATATATGTCAACAGAGGCCTCAGAATAGTACTTTGTCAGATGATTTCTGTGCATCTTCTAGTTTTTTAAAAAAAAACAAAGAAAATGATTGATACATCTTTCTAATCTTTAGCTTTTTTATTGCATCTCTTAGGAGATTTGTAGTACACAATATTTTAGCTGGCTTAAACAAATATGGATAAACAGTTTTTAAATATCTGTCTTGTATTTAGGTTCTTATGGACATTATCAAGCAATCAGAAGGATGCCTTGATAGAATATATAAAACTATATGTCAATAAAATTTTATGTATTTTATATATATATAATTTTGTAAATTTTAATATTGCCAACAGTGGTGATAGTTTAGGTGGTCTTTGAAGAACTAAGAGTAGTATCCTTGTCATTTAATAGTATATATTCTGTGCCAGAAATTCTGCTAAAACTCTTATGATTCTTCCCACTAATCTTCATAGCAACTATGATTACTATAATTTTATATATGAGAAAATGAAAACCAAGTGACATTAGTAAAAATTTTTAGTGGTGCATGAGATAAATTTAGGTACTTTAATTTTGTACTTTTAGAAAATAGATTTTAGGTTGTGAGCCCTATACTTTAAATATGAAACAATTTTCCTTTTGAGACTTTCTCTCCTTCCATTTTCATCATCCATGAAGTAAGTAGGCATTCCCCATTTGCCTACATGTTTAATAATGATCATAAAAAAGTCATTATTGGATCTTTCAACCAAAAGATTAAGCCCAAAATATTTTGCCCTAGTGCCCAGCTAAACATTATTGTCAGGGGAACATAACTATCTATACCTTTCACTGTTCTTTCTTCAATTTTTCATAAAATGTCCTCTCTTTCTGATGTTAATTTTCTCCTCGAGCTATGACATCCTTTGGTATTTGAAAATGAATGACGGTTTCCTCCAAGTTTAGAGTGACTAGGTTGTTAAGATTATAAATGTGTATTCTCAGACACTTGAACATTGTTCACAAATTGGATTTTTGAAGTGTTAGCAATGCTCTTTTTGAGGGATTAATCTCTCCTTCAATAGAGATGGGAGGAGGAGGAGCAACCCAAATACAATATTCAACAAACTTTATCACACTCAGTTCTTAAGCCTAAGACCCCGAGTTATCTCTTGAGCGATTTTTCATCTCTTTATCTCATATTTCTCTTCTGCTGACCTGATCACATATTTTTGGTGCATCTCAAGAATTTTCTCTAGGTATCCTAAATGTGTTTTCATCCCTATTTTCATGTCAGTTCATCTTGTTTCAAGGATTTCAAGGCAAAAGCCTCAGTAAAAAACATTTTCCTTCACTTATCTTCACCTTGTTAAGTCCAAGGAAATAAATGGAGAAAGGTGTAAGTTTGAAAGCATCTTAATCAAAGATATGGTGACCCTTTCTCTCTTCAAGGAAAATGTCTCCTTTGCTAGAGGAGGCATGTACCTCTATTTTGAAAGTTCTTATCTAAAGAGGAAGCCTAAAAGCACATTTTGTTCTTTCTTTACTCTTGGATAGTAACTGGAACTTCTAGCAAATATTTTGAAAATCCAGTAGTTATGATCTCTTCTCTGATCTAAGGGGATCATGAACTCATGTAGAGAATTGATAGTGATGCCTGGTCTTCAAGCAAATGACTCAATACTCTATGATCTATTTCCATGGACATCTGAGTCTTATTCAACCAGAGTATCCCGCTACAACTGTTTTTATTTTTATTTTTTGAGGGCACTTGCAAACTGCCTACTTATTCTGTCAGTGTGCTGCATGCTGAAAATCAACTCAACTAAATTCCTTTAAACAGTGAGTCTCTGTTTAAGTTTTACAGACTACAAGGGCATGGATGCAATTCTCAGAGGACCAACATTTCATGAGAATATTTTCGCCAATTATTGGAATATGTTGCATGCAATACTTTTTGTGAAATAAATTAAATTTCAAGGACTTTCTTAGAGAAATGGAGGGAAGAGTGAGAGAAATGACATTGTAGCAAAATTATTAATTTCTAAAAATAAAGCAAAATTTCATTATTCTGTCGCTAACATAATTTTGCAAAGAAACAGAAGTTCAGTACCCTTTATATTTTAAAAGAATGAATTAAATACAGTTCTCAAGGTAAGTATTTACAGATACTTCTCAAACTGAATTATTAGTTTTATTAAAAACATTTAAAATTTATTCTAAAATCTTAGCTTAAATAATATAATGAACTTTTTGTTAGACAAATTAGGTAAGTTTTTTCTTGTGTAGAATTTTTCTCTTAATAAAATTCAGCATTCCTCGAAGTATTTTATAACTTTGATTTTGGAATATTTGTTTGGCATTAGAGAATTAATATCTGTTCATCAGAAAACTGTCATCACTATTGATATTTTGCTTTATTTACTTTCAGTCACATGGGTATATCAATTTACAAACTTAATATGTAATATATAATAAAATATTACAACTCTAGTTTATTTTCATAGTCATCATTTTACTTATTGCATTTTCAAGCATTTTTTCAAGTCTTTAAATACTAATCTAAAACATAGTATTGACTTGTGTTTATTATATAGATGTAGCAGAATTAATTTAATAATTACTGTATTATTTCTCACTTAGATTATTTTATTTTTAAAATATGTAAATTACCGGCAATAAACTTTGTTGTACACTTTATCCTTTTTGATGATTACTACTTTAGATAGACTTCTTGATATAGAATTAGTAGGACAATACGCTTAAAAATTTTAGACTTTTATTGCATATTTTAACATATTTTCCTTAAATATATTAAATTGTGAAACAATCTAAAGTCTCATTGGAAATGTAATTTAATTTTCAATATGCTTTTTTTAAAATCCCCAAATGTTCAATTTCTTATAAGAAAAATACTGTATTGTGTATGGATTTTCTATAAAATACAACAAACCTTTTGTGAACCCATGTGATGCAAATGATACTAGAAATACACAACTTCATATTAAACTTTAAAAATACTTGCACACACACACTGAAACACACACAAACGCAGCTTGTCTTGTTAGCTATTTATGGTTCTTTTGTATTAGGTTTTAGTTATTTCCTTCCAAGGATCTGGTATTTATTACTGTTTGCCCAGCACTGGTACTTTGTATGGTTTTCTCTCATTTATGTCATGTCTTGTGAGCATACATCCTCACAGAAATTTAACCATGATTTTGCCTCATATGACACCAACTCTTTTCTAAATTTGCATAAAGCTGGGGTACAAAAAAGTAATTGTTTCCAGAGTCTGCTTCTACCAACTACAACTCAGCCCCTCTGGTAGGATGAATTAGGTACCGCAACAAATATACATTCTTAAACTTAAACTATGTCTGTGGGTGTGAACCCATTGTAAATTGGACATCTTGATGATTTCTTTGTAGTGAAGGTATGGCCCAAGAGGATGAGGGTGAATCTTAATCTAGATTACTGGAGGCCTTATAAGGAAAACCAAAAAGTCACAGAAGTGAGAAAGGAGAGGATTTTGCCAGATGACAGGATGCAGAGATAAAAGCCAAGGACACCATGATTTCTGGCAGCTAGAATCGTAGAACGCTATGATTTTCAGGAAAAGAAGATTTTGCTGATATCTTGATTTTGCACTTCTAGCTTCAAAACCATGAACCAGTAAATTCCCATTGTTTAAATCAACACATTATGTGGTATTTATCAAAGCAGCCTAGCAAACAAAAACATAGCCTTTCAGGAATAATGGAGACCCTCCAAATCAGAACATAGTACAAGGCTAGCCTTAAAACATTCGCAAATGATCCCTAAGATGTGTGTAAGCTCCCCACCCAAATTTATATTTATGCAAGTGTGAGAACGTTAGTGTATACGTGTGTGCACATGTATTACACATAGGGCGAAGGAAGGGAGATATCCTAACTTTGATATTAGCATGACCACAAAAATGTTTAAAATGTTTGATTTTAAGGTTCTTTCTTGGTGTGAATGAAATTTTTATTAACCTTTTTGTAAGTTCCCCTAAAATATTCAAAAGTTTATCTGAGCTATTTCTGTGTGGGAACAGAGAAGATAACTATAAATCATTCAATGCAAATTGTATCAATCTCTTTAAGGTAATATGGCTAATGTTATGAGTAAAAGAAGCTTGCTCAAGTGGTGATGTAACTGCCCCAAGATCATTTTTGCTACTAAATTGCAAACTTTGTTTTAAAACCAAATTTAACTGACGATAAAAATCTTTGAATTTGTCATCTGACTCCACAAAAGTCATAGGTTATTAAGGATAGAAATTGGATTGTGTTTGTACTTGTGTGTGCCTGCACCAGTGCACTGCTTAACTGTTTATTTAGTTAAGGAATAGAGATAAATGAATTATATTTTTAAATTTGACTAGATTTTGGGGAGCAGAAGGGATTAAATACACAATATTGGGTTTGAGAAAAGCAAAAAGTGGAATTGTCTCCATTTTAGAATTACTCTTATTGGAAGTTTCTTAAAAGATAATTTCTTTGTGCATTATTCATGTACCCTTGTGTGTTTATATATGTATATGCATATCCCAAAACTCACATAATATAGAAGGCAATGTGGGCAGGGACTTCAATCTCATGAAACAAAGCCCAGAGGCATATTCTATTATGTTATTGCAATTTTCATGGATCACTTTTCTGAATGGTTAATATTTATTCTGTAAGACTGGCTCAAAACTCCTGTTAAATTGAGATATGAAAGTTCAATTCTAATTTTAATCCAGACCTGGTCTTCATTTAGAAGCAGACTTTGTTAAGATCCAAAACTCTTGTTTTCCTAACAAAGAGCAGTCTCTTCCAGTTTTTATTTTAATGAACAAAATAAGCTAATTGTTTCAGTTTCTACAGATGGGAAAGCAGGCCCTCAAATTGTGGAATCACTATGTTTACAAGGCCATCAGCTATTATTTGATCAAGGAGAACTGCTAAGAACCCTTGAGCTTCATTCACATACTCTACGTAAACAAACATAAGGGAGATGAAATAATAAAATAGATAGGAGAAGAGCATCTCAACTACTTTCTTTAGAGTTTTAAACTATAAATATTTAAAAGGAGATGAAATAATATGTTGAGAGGTCAGTGATTTGCATAAAGCTGTGCAGTGGTAAATATAAACAATGGAGCCCAATTCACGCCATCTGTGTAGTATAGGACAGTAAGGCTCCTAAGAACCACCTAGAAAGATTGTTAAAACATAAATTTCAAGGTTCCATAGCTACAGACTCTTATTCAGTAGATGGGCAAGAATTGGCATTTTTAACCAGTCCCCATGTGACACTAATGCTGCCACCCATTGTGGCACTGTGCACCACACTGCAGAGCTGAGTGTAGACAACCCTGGCTTTTAATATTGGTTTAACAAATTATAATTGCCTTATTTTTCAAGTCATTTCAGCTTTTAAGCCACATTCTCCTTAACTTTATATTAAGGAAAATCAGACCTACCTTTGTTGTGCGAACTAAATGAAAAAATATATTAAAAATGTCTAGCCTGTCATACGTGTTCATAATACTGATTCCATTCTGCCCTCTGTGGAGCCATCCTGTGGAGCTTTATTGATTCCTCCAGTTCCTTTCTCCTCGTGATTGCCCCTCTATTCTTATTCTGATGGAGCTGAGCAACCTTTAATGCTTCATTCTGACATCTTCCTGTGAAGGTATTGAACTGAAAATTCAGCAGTTGAGAGAATTATTTATTATTAGAAGTATTAAGTTCTCTTTATGGCACCAACTCTCTCCTAAGTTTGCAATACATTTATCATTTTAATGTTTCAGAGTTTTATCATAAAAATGACTCATTAATTCAGATCATTTTGAAAAACTGAATGTGAGAATTTGAGAAAAGTCAAAAACTGAGGTTGAACTTTTCGCTATCTCTGGAAACAAATTTCTTTTGGTGGCTGTATTAACTAAGTACAAAATTTATTTTAAAATTTATTTAATTCAATTGACAGAATGAAATAATTTAAGGTATTTTAATACAAAGTTGTTTTAATTTCAACGAATTTTGTTTTATGAAATTTTGCTGTATCATGAGTTTAGGTTTTTCAGATAATTATTAAATAAAATTTTAATAAGATAAATTTCCTTTGATTCAATTCTAAAGATATCAGACAAATACTTTCATGCAACGTTTTAAATAATAATGATTTTTAAATGTAGTATTTTATATATTTTTGATATAACAAATTTTAAATCTATTTTATTGAGATGTTAATAATTTTAGCGTTATGCAAATTTTATGAATGTTATCAGCTATAGAAGAAAACAAGCAGCAATACAGAAGCATATATAGAAATTATTGTTATTAAAATATTAGGCAAGTTGTTATTTATGAAAGATTATTTGAGCAGTTTATGATTCATAAATCAGGCAGTACACAATCATACATGGGGAAGCTTATATAAGATGAACATATAAGTAAGAGGTGAAATATTCTGGCTGGATAACATTGTTTCCATTTCACATAGGGGAGTCTTAGAGAATGGGAAGCAGATGTACATTGATTAATGTAGTATGTTTGTCCATCCTGATAGGCTATCTCTACTAGACTAAAACTGGTTTACCACCAGTTGTTGTTTATCTTCAATACTGTAAGGTGCATTCCATTATTCCTTTAGAAAAAAAAAAAAAGCCCTGCAGGTGAATTGTGTTTGTCTTCAGAAAAATCCTTTCTTAGAAAAGGGTTCCTCCTCGGGGCAATGCCCAATGTAGGCAGGCATTTTCTTTTACTCAAAGATGGATAAATCATTTTTAAAAAACTGAGGTTGCTGGTATTCTGGTTATAGCTTGCAGTCATTCCATAACTCAATCTCTGAATCTTTGTCAAATGGCCATCTTTCTCTCCTCTAACTCCTCTGTGGTTCTTACGCCCTAAATTTCCTCTACTTATAAGAACTCCAGTCATATCAGATTAAGTGCACCCTGATTCTGACTAGATTCACCTTCATAAATAGGGTCTTTGAAGATAATATTTACAAATGAATTCGCATCCATAGGACCTGTGATTAGGTAAATGTGAATTTTTTGGTGGGCATAATTCAATCCATAACACCATAAATAATCCTTTAAAAGCTTCATATTAGAAACAATGTTGAAACCATGTATTGCTAAGAAGATACACTATGAAATAAACAAGTCTGCATACGTGAATTTAGACATACTATGGTATAAACAAATACTTTCTTGCCTTCTTAGAAGTCCCTTAAACAAACAGAAATTACAAAAAAAAAAAAAAATTTCTGTAGAGTGAAGAGTTCCTGACATTTACTGATGTTATAGTGGCTTTATAATCTGTCAACTTGGCCAGGCTAAACTCACTTCCCAGAATTCCCATTCCTGAATTTCTTTTTATGGTGGGTCACAAGATAGATTTCTTGCGTGAGTTTTGGAGGGCAGAATTGAAAATCCAGCCATTTTGTAGCTAACATGTCTTGTCTATACCAAAAAACCCTCCTCACTGATGGGAGGCAATGGTCAGGTATGCAACTGTTCCCCCAGATCCTCTGTTACCTTTTATGACTACTAAGACAGATGTGTGTATGTTTAGTTCCATTCTGAATAGGCTCAGCTTTTCTAGGGCGCTCCTGCTGCCAAGATCAGAAGCATAGTTTCAATCTGTCCTCATGAGTTCCAGCATGTGTTTGTGGGTTCTATTTTGTTACATCTATTCCCCACTTCAGTTCATCTTCCTTTCCTAACTATCTGCCTCGTGGACTTCAAGCTACAACCTCATACTCAGAGGCAACTTTATAGAGAATACTTGACTAAATCACACATTTATATGGTGTCAAGTCCCTGTAAGAAATCCTTTATTGTATGTGTATGTAGTTGTAGTTGTTTCTGCTTTTCTGATTAATCTATGACTAATTTGGAACAAAGAGTGGTTACAGAGAGTAACTAACCATCCTGATTTACCTGGGAGTCAGCGGTTTCCTGAGAAATGGAAATTTCAGTTCTAAAATTCAGACAGTCTTAAGCAAACTAAGATGTTGATCATTCTATTCCATAGAACCAGAATATTAAGAATGAGGTACCTGAATTGTGTGGGATATCCTGATTGATTCCCTGATTTGATTAGATTTAAAGGTATTAATGACCATGTTCCCAGTAGCAGAGGGGACTCTGGTGGTCCATGGCAAACAGTGACAAGTAGTTACACAAAATATCACCTGTAGATGCTTGTAATCAAATGACTATAAAAAGCAAAGCACTAGGTGACCAAGTATTTGTTGCCATAGAGCATTTTAGTGAAAAGAAAAATATAATGGGGCCAGTCGATTGCTTCTTACTGCACTGGAGAAATTAGGGGAAAAAAAAAACAAAACAAAACCTCAGGGTTTTAAATCCCAGCTCAAGAACCTTAAAACTTTTTTGACTGACCTGAAAGAAACCTTTATATCTTGTAGGGAAAGTGCCAAGATTTCTGAAAAACAAACTCAATTTTTAATCCTTGAGATGGCTGAATAGTAAATCAAATTGAATCCCCAATGTTTTGAAGTCATTTTTAATATAGTTAGAGCAATCACTGGGAAGGAATGGCATAATGAATATTGGGATGGGGACAAGTGGTCAGACTCCAATGAGACTAGGGACCTTGAACACTTGCCTTCTGCTGTGCCTTCCACTGTGGCCCGAAGAGAGTGTTTACTTTTGTCTGAAGAAACAATAATGTGTATTTCCATGAGGTGATTGCCTTGCAAGACAGTGTTAGTCCCAGGGTCTACCCCCATCACCAATCCCTTTGTCTAGATCTGTCACCAGAATCAAGTGCCACCAGGCTCCAAAGGGTGAGAAACACACTGTGATCCATGAAGAGGTAAGATGCACACCAAAACAATTACATAGTGTTGCTAATTAAGTAAAGCTTGGGGACTGTTTGTAGGAATAGATATTAAGGGAGTAGTATCAAAATTTATGGGATCTTCTGTGTTTTAGCTTGAGAAGGTAAGGATGGCTATACTAGTATGCTTGGTTGGCTGCTTGAAATAAGAACCCAAAGATGGCTTACACTAAATGAAATTTAAATGTCAGAACTTCTTGGGTATATAGTAGAGCAAAGTACTTAAAGGGTTAGGATATTAGAATACCAGAGAGGATTTATGGAGTAAAACTTGTCTACCCCAGGATGTTCAAGGAAACACTGTCTTCACCACATCCATAAGAACTAAGTTAACAAAGGGAACATCAGCATAACTGAAGAGTTCTGTGGTCATTCTTCTCTGTAAGTCAAAAATTAAAGAGAGAATGCTACCATAAAACTGGAATCCTTAAATGCAATGGGGATAATGGGATCTCAGTTTGGCAGGCACCAGGTAACAGCACAATTGGCAAAAACAGGATAGGCATGGTTACTGTAATGTACAGTAAAGAAAAAGCAATAGTCAGAATAGTCTAGCCCACAGAGATATTTGATGCTGACTATTCTATTATAGTGTCCATAGAACTGAAATAGGTGGGCAGAACACTAAAGTCTTATTTAATTTCTTTAAATGGGGAAGCTCAAGATCTAGTGAATGGAAGTATGACTTGAATCACCATAAGAAAGTGATACGTCCCCTCAAACAATGCCCACAGCTGAATCAGTTCAGACCTTAGAACCCCTTGAGCAAAGGGAGGTCATTACTCCTTGATGCGAAAAATCTAGACTGTTAACTTTCCTCCGAGCCTTGTCTAAAGGCAATTGCAGTCATTTACCAGGATGACTCTGAATCAAGGAAAGGGACATAATTACACATTTTGGGGATTACCAGACACTGGATCTGCATTTAAACTAAGTCCTAGAGACCCCTAAAAAACACTATAGTCCTCTAGACAGAGAAGAAATTCATCATGGGATGGTCAAGGGAGATTTGGCTCTAGTCAGTCTCACAGTGTGTTGAGAGGATCTGTGAATCTTCTGGGTGGTTATTTCTCAAATAGAATTTATAATTGAAATATATGTCAATATTCATCAGAAGCCCTACATTCATCTACTGACTTTACTGAGAAATATTATGGTATTAAAGGGCATGTGGAAGTCCCTAGAATTGCCTCTATATATGAATATAGTAAACCAAAAGCAATGCCTCCCTCCTTAAGGAATTTCAAAGGTTGGTGCCATCACCAAGGACTTGGAAAATGCAAGGATGATGGTTCCTACCAAACCTCCATTCAGCTCACTACACTGAAAGCGCAGAAGTCAAATGGATCTCAGAACATGACCGTAGATTACTGTAAATTAATTTTCACCAAGTGAAGCAGCTTTATCAGATGTGATTTCCTTGGCAACAGATAAAAACATTTTCTGGCACCTGGTATGTAGCTATTGATATGGCAAATGCTTTCTTTTATCCATATTGACTGTAATAATTTCTTATTGCCATTGTAAAAAAAAAATACCACACTTTTTGTGGCTTTAAACAACACGGCTTTATTCTCTTAGAGTTTTGGAGGTGAGTAGTTTGAATAAATTTTACTAGCTTAAATTCAAGGATTTTTCAGGGTTGTTTCATTTTGGCTCTATAAAAGGAAAATCCATTTCCTTACATTTTACAATTTCTAGTGGCCACCTGTGACCCCTACCTACAACTTCAAAGGGCATTATCCAATCTCTACCTTTGTCATGACAGTTCTTTCCTCTCTAATTCTTACTCCAGGATAATCGACCTGTTTCAAGATCCTTAACTTAATCACATCTGAAAAATTCCATTTGTCATGTAAGGTAGCATTCACCAGTTCCAGAAATTAGGATGTGGACATATTTATGGAACATTATTCAGCCTACTGTAGTCTGCCCTCTGGCATCCGAAGTCTGACATCCATCCTACATTCATCCCAAAGACCCCAAAAGTCTCAACCCATTACAGCATCAGTTCAGTGTATGTTTTTTTCAATAACCCTGCTATTCAGGCATAACTGCTATAACTTCCTTAGCCATAACTTATTATCTAGAATGGAAAAATAATTGTGTGTGAAGGAAACATATCAGCATGATGACTATGTACAAGAATTTTGCATTATACCCCCATTAAAGTTTGTGTGATTTTTGTAATGTTGTTTTGAAGAGATTCTCTCCATTTCAATCCTTCACTTCTTCATTCACTATTTCACACAGCATTTGTTTCCATGTATATATTTACATACTTACTCTCATTAAATTGTTATTAAAGTAATTATTCCTTAATGAATGAACTGAGATGTATTTTGCATAATTTTGGTTCTGTAAAAAACTATACACTTTGGTCATAGAGCAGCTTTAATTTACTCAGATTCATGACACAATAATTTTTTTTTCTAAATTATCAAAATAAAAGATATAGCTATACCTATATTACACAACACCTGGAGAGAGAACTAATTGTTGTGTCAATTTAAAGATATAGGTGTTTTCAGAAAAAAAATATTTATTTAAAAAATTTATTGTCTCCTCTGTGACAGACATTTTGGGTGGTTGCTATACAGCAGTATACTAAGAAATGATCCATGCCTTCATGGCACTTACATTATAATTATAACTATATTATGATAAGTATTATACTCAAATATATTCTATAGTAACTTAAAGATTATGTAACAGAAAAAAAATGAGAACAGAAAGTAGAGTTGGGTAGGGTAAAAGACTGTGATTCTAAAATGTGTCAAAGAAAAAGTGGAAATTGAACGAAGACTTGAAGGAGATGATGGAAATAGTGATCTAGATATTAGGAAAAAGAGCATCCTGTGCAGAGGTTGCAGCCACTGAAAATATTGTATTGCTGTAGTAGGCACAGTGTGTTCATGGGCCAGCAGGAGTCTGATGGGGTACAGTGAAATGAAGTGAGGAGGACAAGGTACCAAATCAAGAGGTCATTCAAGGCCATTGTGAGAACATTTACCCTGTAAAAACTTTGCAAGATTTTAAACAAGTAGTTACATTATCTGTTTTATATTTTTAAAGCATTATTCTTTCTGCTGTTTTGAGAACAGACTATGGGAGGATTGATAAGTTTGAATCAAGGGGACTTCTTAGGAGGATTTTGCAATAATTCAGGGAAGATGATATTGATTCTGACAGAGAGTATCAGTGAAGGTAGTAGGTGGATTCTGGATACATTTGAAGATAAAGTCACAGTGTCTTTAAAATCCAAAGTTTGGATTTTAAAAAGGGAAAGTACAGGATGTCTCTGCTGGTGAAGTCAGGGATATACTCAGTGGTTATGTTCGAACCCTTGCCTCTGCCCCCTTTTCTCCTCTTGCTTGTTTGCATGCAGGTGTTCAATATTTTTGATTTACTACTGGTTTGCATGCAAATGTTTGGTATTTCTTATTTTTGCTTGTTTGCATTCAGGTGCATTGGTATGTTTCTCTTGCACAAGAATACAGGAATTTGTGGGAGACATTAAACCTTAATCAGTCCCAGCTCTATGCTAGGGCACAGGGATTGTTCAATGAATGCTTTTTGCTCATAAATGGGGACCCTTTATATATCACCCCTTGAGATATACAAAAACCCAAGCCCTCAGGCAGCCCAAATGTCTCTCATCTCTGATGTGAAGTGGGGCTTGTGGAGCAGCTGCAACACTAACCAGATCAGTTGGCCTCCCTGGGGGAGGCTTGATGATGGTATCTCTTTCCCTGCTTTTTTGGATCCTTTGAATTGTGTAAATAATAAAGCAGTCATTTGCTAAAAGTCTCTGCCTGTGCCTGTTGTTCCCTCAAGGCAGTATATAGCAACTTGCTTCATAGACTCCAAGTCTCATGAACTGAGAAGCTGAAGTATAGAGTTGCCATGCACTGAGCTGGGTTGAGCAGGGTAGTTTTAGAAGGAAATATAGAATTCAATTCTAGATATTTTCTGTTTGAAATGTATCTTAGACATCCAAGTGAAGTTGACAAGTAGATAATTGGTTATGCAATTCAGAAGTTCAGCAGAAAACTTGAAGATAGACTTATTTAGAATTCATGGCCATTGAAATGACATTTAAAGTGATGATGGAATAATATCACTGAGAGAATGATTTTAGACTTAGAAAAGACAAAATGTTCACAGAATAAACCTTGGAACTTCCTACATTAAGACACAGAGGACAAAGGAAGAACCGAAAAAGTGAACGTGAAAATATTTAGTAAAACATACCAGTGAGAAAAGCTGTGTTGAGACCAATGAGGTAGAGATGGGTACTATAAAGACCAGATTATCATGATACTTATCAAAATCATTGTTAAAATTTCTTTTGATTTATATTTTTTGTTTTATTTTTAAGATGCTGGATTGTACTCTGAAAATGATCAGTGGGTGATTCTGAAAATGTTTCTTCTATTGTTTAGAAGGAACCTCAACACATGAATGTGTAAAAGGCTGTATGTTGTGATTATTAGATACTATTTTTACATTTGCTGAGACAAGTTTGATCCTAGCCTTTTCAACCCAGAGAACCCAGACTTTGGCTCCATTCTCTAAGCTGATTACTGAGGCCCAGTGAAGAGGTCTAATGAATTATAGTGGCAACTCCCTAGTGATCATTGATTTCATTCGGCTCACTGAACAGAAATAAGTACTTTCTAATTTGTTGTGACATTGAATAGATGTGCTTATTTATTAGAGGATGTTCTAATGGCAGCATGCCACCTTGTCAGAAAAAAAGAGCAACTTCCCTTTTCCAGGGAAAAAGAGAATATCAAGCAAAGATGGTCAAATCAAAATCTGCACAAGAGTTCAACAAATGGCCATGTATAGTTTGAAAATATGACAGAAACATGAAAAAGAACATCAATATTAGTGTCTAAAATCTGGGTTTGAGTTTCTTCTCAACTCAACCACATATGAGCTTTGACTTTTGGAAAGGTTCTTTATATCTTGTTCTCAGGTTTTTCATCCAAAAATGTGGATGAAGGCAGAAACCTTAAGGGTCATTGGGTGCATACAATGAAAATAAATGTCAAGGCCTCTAAAAAGTTAAACATTTTAAACGTGCAAAATGTATTTTTAGTGTGAGTGACTAGATGCCCAGTGGCCTTATTTCAGCTTAAATTAATGGCAGAAGAACTCTTATTACCCTAGGAGCTTCTGCATTACTTGAACAGTTGAATTTTCTTGAGTTGTAAATTTTATGCATTGTTGAAGCCCAACACAATAGCATCAGACTCAATTGATTTGTAGAACAGTAACTCTTAACATTAAAAATTATATGAAACTTTTCTTTTAAAGATCTTGTTGAGGAATTTACTGCATTAGAATTGAGTGCAAAGTCTACTGCCAGAAAACCTAAACATTGTCATTAAAAAGAAGTGTCATGTTACAAAGAAATAAGAGAATATTCTGATTAAGGATTGTTTTACAGATTGTAATGGATTTTTGAAAAATATAATATTCATCATAATAACAACAGAGGTTGATAAGGAAGGCATGAATAATATTTTCCTTCTTCACTCCATGCCAACATTTCTAATTTCTTTCCATTTATGTAATCAACATTACATAATTATATATTATAGTGTCATTTCAAATACTTTAAATGTCTCTAAAATATATATACACATATATTCTGTCATTAAATGAAAATCAGTTCTGTTCAGAATAACATATTCTCAAGGGTCAATGATCTTTTGTTCAAAGAAATAGTCAAAACATTTGAATATAAAATCATTACCCTCTGATTGTAGCTTTTCTGGTCTGGTCCAGTTAAATTATGTGGAGAAAGTTGATATGGGTTCTGCATCTACCTATCAATACAAGGAAGGTGAGGAAAAGTCTATATCATGTTGTTAAACATACTCTTGCTTGGAATCATGTAGATAACCACTTGGATAATGGACAAACATTCTATGTAAACAATTAAGGAGCTTATGTATAGGCAATACTGATTTGTCAGATGAGCTTTGATTTTTCCTTAAAATCTCCCAGTTTCTCCTCTACACCAAGAATAGATTTCTCCCTGATTGGCCCCCTTTTTCACTCTTGCCTACATTATATGTGTATGTGGTTCCTTCTATATCAGTAGATGAGATCTATTTAAACAAAATAAGGGACTTGAAATTACAAAATTAGCTTGGAACCACAATTTTGTTTTGAATGGGTCTACTTGATAAATGTGAGGTTTCTCTGACTTAGATAAATGTGCGATTTATACAATTTTCACTACTCACAAATCACCATATTTATAGGCAGTAGAATGGATCTGAACTATGGAAACTTCATTTATAAAATCAATCTGTGAAATAATACATAGCTCATCACATTGTTTTAAATATTAAATGGCATAATTTGTATAAAAGGACTGGAACAGGCATAATTTCTAGAAATTCCCCAAATTTCAAATCCTAAATCCCAGAACCTGTGAATGCCATGAGATAAAATATCACTCCTTTGATTTTATTATGTGGTATGATACAGTTGACATGAATAAAGAGAAATTATGCAGGTGAGCCTAATCTAATCACATAAGCCCTTAAATGCAGAGAATCTTCTTTGCCTGATAGAACTGGAAGGCAGAAGAGGGAGAAAAGAAGATACAGCAGGAGAGGAAGTCAGAAATATTCAAAGCTTGAGAAGGATTCTGACACTCTATTGATGCTTTGAAGATGAAGGAAGATACAAGAGTAAGAACCCCAAGGAGTGGTAGAAACAGAAAGTTGTCCTTTGCTGACTGCCAGGAAGGAACCAGGAACTTCTGATCTATGACCACAAGAAACTGGAGTCTGCTCACAGTTTAAATAAGTGTGGAAGCAGATATTCCCCAGAGCCTACAGATAGGAGCCCAGTTCAGTTGATGCCTTCATTTCTGGCTTGTGAGGTTCCCTAAGCAAAATCCCAGGCTGCCCAGCTGGATTTATGATCTAAAGAACTATGAGATAAAGAATTTGTGTTGTTCTAGGACACTATGTTTGTGATAAGTTGTTATGTAGCAATAGAAAAAGATAGGGCCAGTGTTTGGCACAGTGAAGGTGTTCAATAAATGTTAGACCTCTTTCCTTCTTTATGCAAAATATAACAATTTTGTTTGCAATTCAGACTTGGCTCATTTACTCTTTTCTAAAATAACAAATTCTTACTATGTAAGGTATAATTGAATGTCATCTTCCTTAAGAAGCTTGTTCTGATCTCTCCAGGAATATTTCTTTTTCTCTTTGAACTACCATCACAATTTTATTGCTATTTTTTACCACACTGTTTTAATTTGCCAAAGGCTGCCAAGGTAATGTTCCAAAAATGGGTTTGCTTTCACAATGGGGATTTACTAACTTGTAAATTTACAGTTCTGAAGCCATGAAAATGTCAAAATCAAGGCTTCATCAGGAGATGCCTTTCTCCCTGAAGACCAGCAGTGGTCCTGGACCCCTGTCACATGACAAGGCACAAGCAGCATCTCTGGTTTCTGCCTTCTCCTCCAGGTTTCATTTCTTTCAGCTTCTGGAGTTTTCCTCTCTGAGCTCCTGGATCTTTCTTCGTATTCATCCTGTTTATAAAGGGTAAGATCACTCTCAAGTTATACCTTACTGAATTAATCTAATGATAGGCATGTAACTGAAATAACTTAATTAAAAGCTCCCACCTACAATAGCTTCACACCCACAGAAATGGATTAATTTAAGAACATAATTTTCTGGAGTTCACAAAGACTCAAATGACTACAAAGCCTCAATATGCCATATTTTGAGGTATATTTTATTTATCTATAGATATGTTCAGATCTACACTGTACATCCTTACTTCTGATATTATTGCTTGGTAAAGAATATATTCGTATCTCTTCAAATATTTATCAAATAATATAAGCCTCAACACACTTGCAACTCCTACCCTCTGGTTTACTGAACTTACTCCAGCCAGCTAACAGGGAGGTGAAGGTCAACCACCACATCAGGGAGCCAAGAGTGCCTACAACTGAAAGCAGGAGAATTGCATCCATCATCCATGTGGAATCTAAGCCCCCTCTTGATATAGATGTGGAGTGGACATAACCATCCCAGGGTCCACAAGATGGAGGAATAGAGTATGGATTAGAGTGGACTCACTGATATTCTATTCTGAAACTATTGTGATTAGTAATGGAAGAAAATATAGCATTAATGTAGAAAAAGTGGCCATGGTAGCTGCTGGGGGTTGGGAGAGGGAAGAAGAGATATGATGTGGGGGCATTTTCAGGGCTTGGGGTTGTCCTGGGTGGTACTACAGGGACAGATGCTGGACATTGTGTGTCCTCCCATGGCTCACTAGGTCGACTGGATGAGACTGTAAACTACAATGTAAACCCCTATCCATGTGGTGCAGCAGTGCTCCAAAATGTACTCACCAATTTCAATGAACGTGCCACTATGATGAAAGAGGTTGTTGATGTGGAGCTATATGGGGACCTCATATTTTTTGAATGTAACATTAAAAAGAAATGACTGAAGTGATGAGGGCATAACTATGTGATTATAACAAATATCATTGATTGTACATTCTGAATAAATTGTACGCTTTATTATATGTATCAATAAAATTTATTTGTTAAAAATATATATATTCACTAATTGGCTATTTAATATAGTCTATAAATAAATATTCTCAGTTGATCAAAATATATCTTATTTCTGAAAATATAATTGTCCTCGTATTTTACATTAAATACTGAGAAAAAATTATAAGGGCAATAATGAACATTTTTTAATAGTTCTATTTTTAGTCAGCATTTCATTGTAGTCATCCTACTGTGTGATTTATTTCCTATAAGGTGGACTGATTTTCTAGCTGTTCCAAGGTAACAGGTGTCTCATAAATGTTAAATAAGAGAAAAAGCTTTTGTAAAGTATTTGAAACATTAAGATTAAAGCTTTGATGAGAAGAATTCTCTGCCATTTGAAAAGGGCCAAAAGTCATCAGTAATCATTATGGTACTTTACAAGGTCAATGTAATCTGAAAACATTTGTCAAACACTCTTTATAAAATACTTCCCTTAATATTTGAGAGTTGGAAGAGTTCAGAAATTAAATGTTTGCCAGTTCTGTGTCATTACTCAGTAGTTTTTAGAGAAGTCATTAACTTATACATAGGGTAACAAAAGATTATATTTTTCTTTTATATCTTTTAAATATAAAGGGAGGAATATATTAGTTCTATTTATATAAATTAGTATTTCAAAGTAGATTTCTAGGCTAAATATAATATTGAGAATAAATAGCAAAAACAGAACATCCAATGAATGATGAAAGTACTACTTGAAAGAATAAAGAGTAAAAAAATGAAAAACAAAGAATTTCTACTTGAGAGAAATGAAATTATGCATTTAGAAATGTAAAAATTAAAGTTTGTATAGAACATAAACTGTATGTTTAACTAAAATAATAAGAAATCCACTATCACATGTTTTAGTATTGAGATAAAAAAATAAACCATCTCTGACTATAAATAAAATTTGGAAACTATTCAGGCATTACTTTAGAAAAATCCATTATGGGGATAAGAATCCTTCTCACTCCCAAATCCTACTATACTTTATGTACCTAAAAGTTTCATTTCCTTGGTAGGCTAAATTTTCGTCCATTATAAATAAATCAGTTTATGTTTTATGACAATAAAAGTCTAGTTCTGTGTCATCTGAGATAATTTTAGCTATGGTAATTCTTCTGAATATAGTACTTCTTAAAATAAAATGAAACTTCTTTTTGGTATACATATAATATTTTCCTTATTATAGTTTTAATTGATACATAATCACATAAAACAGTGGGAGAAGTTGGCTAAAACCTATAGTACTATATCCTAAATTTAACACTTCAGAATGTGATTGAGTTTAACAACTAGAACAACAATAACAGAAACAAAACCTGTGCTAAGGTAAAGGATATAATTAAGCATTAAAAAATCACATAGTTATAAGAAGATAAGATTCAGTCAAAAGGTAAAGAAAAAATATTTTTGTTGGAGTATCTTGTAGAAATTTCTGCACAAGTATAATACCATTTAGAGAGACTAGGAGACATTAATATTGCTACATATATATAAGGAAAAGAGAGGGAAAAAGGAGTCAGGAAACTTCAAGGGTTTTTCATGTGGAGATGAAAATATTTTTGTGGAAAATAAATGATTAGTGCAAGAAGTTTTTTAAAAAAAAGGTAATAAAAATAAGACCTCTTTATCTTTTCTTTCTAGAATTTCCATTCAGAATTTAACAACTGAGTGAAATTCAAAAGTCATAATCTATAATTAATACTATTATTATCAATATTACCCATTATCTATATTACTATGTTGATAGATTTTTAAAGTTAACATACATACACACACGTATATATATATACAATTTTTCATGACAATTTTGATTGTAATTCTGATTTTACAGATCAGGAAACTTAAATTCAGAGAGTTAAAATGGCTGAATAAGGTTCAAAGAGCTACAGACAAGTCTGAGATAGTAAAACGAATCCTAGTAGTTTTTACAATAATCCAAGATTTTCTACACCATATTGCCACAAAAGAATACATGCTTACTTGTTAAATATCAAAATTTGATAAAAAGGCAATACTGAAACCTCTGTTAAGTTAAACAGTAGTTTTTATGATTAAATAACAATAGGATACGGTATTATTTATATAACCCTTGAGGAAAACTAAATCCAAGGAAAATTATTAATGTTTGTATTACTATGTAGAAGAGTTGGATACTCTCTGTGGTAGGCAAACCTTAAGGTACCCCTAATGGTTTCTCACTCCCTGCTGTCAAGGTCTTTGAGTATACCATTCCCTTGACTGGGGCCAGTTTCTGTGGTTTCTTGGCAATAGACTCAGCACAAGTGGAAGGATGCTACTCCTTTTATTATACTATGTCAGATAAGTCTACAGTTTAGCAGGTTGGAGAAAGAGATTTTCCTTTCTTGGTATGATGAAGTCAGTGTTCAAGTTAAGGAAGTCTACATGGCAAGGAACTGTAGGCTGCCTCTAGTACCACGGAGCAGAATCCAACCCACAGTCAGCCAAAATACAGGGTCTTCGATGATACATCTGCAAGGAAATGAATTCTTTCAATACTATGATAGAGCTTGGAAGCCATGACAGACCTAAATCTTGCCAGGCTTCTGAACCCAACACTCAGGACCTGAAAGACAATAAATGTGTATTGTTTTAAGTCACTGTGCAAATTTATTACATAAAAATAGATAACTTGTGGAATGCGTTGTTACATGATACATTGTGGGAACACAGGCTCAGGCACAAAAGAAACTTTCAGCAAATGACTGCTTTATTACTTATACCACATAAATAATTAGCACTATTTTTGATAAATACATGTCCCAGAGACTTGAATCTTTGGTACGTCCATGTGCCAGTTGAGCCCTGAATTTCAGCAGAGTAGCAACACTTATTCTCCAGTTCTTTGGACTCACCAAGGACCACTAACAAGGAGATGATGATGGACAATGCTCATCCCAAGGAACAGAGAGTATCTGCAACTGCAAGCAAGACAGCTCCATGCATCCGCCCCATGGGATTTATGCCCCCTCTTAATTAGAAGCAGAGTGGACATCCCCAATCCTCAAGATTGGGGAATGAACAATTGACAAAAGTAGACATTATTATCTACTATAGACTTACTATTTTTCTAGCAATGAAAGAACTCTTATCATTGGTGTAAAGGCAGTGGCCACCACAGGTTCTGAGGGATGGGAGAGGGAAGAGTAGGTGTACTATAGGTGCATGTTCAGGACATTGGACTTGTCCTGCATGGCATTGCAGTGACAGATAACAGGCTATTGTATATTTTGTCATAACTTACAAAATTGAGTGGGGCAAAGTGTAAACTATAGTGTAAACTGTAGTCCATGGTGGTAGCAATGCTTCAAGATGGGTTCATCAATTGTAACAAATACACCCCACTAATGAAGAATGTTGTTAATGTGATAAAGTGTGTATAAGGGGGAGAATCCCTTATTTTTGTATGTAATATTTATGTAATCTAAAGTTTCTTTAAAAATAAAAATAATTATTTTTTAAAAAAGAGTAGAGAAAGATATCCCATCTTGACCCGTCTCCTAGGATGACCTAACTACTCTCAGTGGATGGCACCTCCTCACAACACATTTTATATTGGAGGAGATAGACTATGTGATGTTTGAATGATGTATTTATCCACCCCAGGGAGAGGGGTCCTGCCACCAAGAATTCCTGCACTGGAAATCATCTGGAGTTGCTTATTCCCAGTTTTCAGGTTTAAGGTCTTTTCATTTTAAGGTTTTTTTCATTAGACTGAATATATCCCCAAGGCTGTAGAATAGAAACAGGCTGAAATATCATGCACAATAGAAGTGAAGGCTGAGGAAAGAAGGCAAGGGTGGGTCTATGGCTACAGAGCATGTGTCCCTGGCTTCCCAAGGATAACTGATACTAATTTTGGTACTGCTGAGACCAGTTAAGCAATAAGACTACACAAAGGGAAGGCAATGCAGAACCGAAGAAATAAAAGAATAGAAAGAAAGACACAAGGGAGGAAATAAAGATGGGACCAGGGGACTCAGCTTCTGAAACTGAGAGCCTCAACCCTAGTTTCCACATTGTATTTATTTAGAAACTAACAATCAGCTGTTTGTTATCAGAATTGCAACATCACCTACAATAACAGGAAGCAACTGCAACATCTACAATAAGGAAGTAACTGCAACATCAACAATCAGGCAACATCTACAATAATAGGAAACAACAAATAGGGAACAGGTAAGCCAGTTTCCCACAACATGGTACCAGAATTGGAGCACCAGAATGTGGACATGAATATGGAACTGGGGTGGGTAGAAGCTAGAAGAAATTGAGGACCATGATAGAGAAAGCCTAAATCACTTTGAACAAGCTATTTGTAGAAGTCTGGACTTTTCTAAGTATTTTGTCTGTGAAGCCCCCTAGATGAAAAAGAAGTCTGTTTTCATAGATTCAGAAATTCCCGTGAAATTTACTTCTGAAGTTATGTGTAAAGCAGAAATTGTAAGTGATGAAATTGGTAATGTGACTAAGGAGATTTCCAAGCAAAGCATTAAAAGTGTTGTTTCTTCCTGTTCTTTAGAGTAAAATGAGAGATGAGAAAAATATTATTGAGGGAAAACTGCTAAACAGAATGGAAGCAGAACTATAAGCAATGGGATCTACTGAAGGATTTTAAACATGGGAATAATATGATCAAATTTACATTTTAGAAAGATGTTATTGTGGATGATATTGAAAAACAGGAAGTTTAAAATAAATCATTGTTTACTCAGAAAGCTTTCCATAGTTCTTCAATAAAAGTCCAATATTTCTTCTCTGAACTGCCATTGGTGTCTCCAACACTCTTTTGGAGAACTCTTTATATGTGCTGTAATTATTGAAAAAATGTGAATAATTTTGAATTATCCAAATAATTTATATAGAACATATGTTCACTTTGAATAGTTTATTAGTTTCCTATTACTGCTGTAAAAAATTATTACAAACACTGTGGCTTAAAATACAAAAAAAAAATTACCTTACAATTCTGGAGGTCAGTAGTCTGAAATGGTCATACAAGCTAATATCAGGAGATAGGCAGAGCAGCATTTCTTCAGGATGCTGTAAGGAAAATCTGTTTCTTTGTTTTCTCCAGCTACTCTAGGTTCCCTGTGTTCCTTGGCTTATGGCCCCTTCTTCCATCTTCAAAATGCATAATTTCTACCTCTGTTCCCATTATCACCTCTCTCTTACTGTGTCTCTCCTGACACTCTTTCACTTAATAAAGTACACTGTGGTTATATGGGGCCTATGCAGCTAATCCAAGATAATCTCCCCATCTCCAGAATTTATTTAATCACATCTGTAATGTTCATTTTGCCATCTAAGGAAACATATACACAACTTCTGGAGATTAGAAAGTGAGCATATTTGAGGGGGGGCGGGGGGGAAGGACCATTATTCTGTTAACCTGTAAATAGGGATTAAGATTTTTATCTCATTATCATCTGCGTATAATAGTATCAAGTGCATGGAACTAAAATGCCTAAATCAGTAAACACTTGTTTATTTGATAAATGTGTTACCCAACTTGTACACTTCTTTTACAGTTCACCTTTGTCCAATTGTTTACTGAAGAAAAGGACTATTTCAAACTCATTATTTGGGGGGTACTTATCATCACGTTATGTGGTTTTACAACCCCAGATTGTCTGATGGTCCCAGCTGGCTTCACTATTAACCAATATATGTATCTCTGACAAAACTGTTGTTCATGATACAATGATCCTGTTGGCCATAAAGAAGAATAATATGGGAAAAAAATGACATTTCTCATCACAATCCCATCTCTTAATTCTTCACATCATCATTTCACAAGCATGTAAGAATCTAAAATATTTAATAAATTTCTGATGTTCCTTGTTGGCACATTGCAGTTTCTTAGGGAGAATTCTGCCACTTTTCCTTGTCTTCAAAAGTTAACTGTTCTTCAAGTCTCTATTTTGTTATTATACCATTCTCTAACACAAGAAATACTTTTGCTTAGGATTTATCCTTCTGTTTCTATTTTCTGACATCTTACTTTGTCATCATAAAGGCACTTTTCCTATTTCCATCTGCCTAAAATTTTCCCCAATTCTGATCTAATTAACAGAAGTCATACTGTGGGCTTTGAAATTCTCATATAAATCACAAAACTCCAAATTTTCACTGAATCCTCAAAGTATGCTTAAGTATGTACATTTGTTAGACATGGTCAAATGATTCAGGTGCTTCTTACATCCTTTTGTGACACTATATGTCAGACATATCACAGAGACCTGGAAGAACTGACATTTTAAGTTCCTATTTCCTAGATGATTAAACACTATGAAGAGTCAGTGTTCACATCCTTCTACTAATCTTTCCCATTACAATTACATTCTTTAAATAAACTAGTGCCTCTATTAATTCTTATAACACATCATTTCATTGATCAATCACTGGAAATAGTAAGTTGCTTCCAGGTGCTTTGTAACATCCTATCAGTTGGCTTTATGCCATCTTCAGTCACTGGATTTGCATACCACAGATCATCAAATCTAAACACAGAATCACAGGCACCATTAGGGGATTTTGGACACAGTATATGGTATATTTTATTTTATTTTATTTTTTTTTTTTTCTTCTTCTTGTTTCATTGCACATATATTTGGTTTTACTAGAATGGCTGAAACTCTACAGAGAAATGCTTTTTAAAATTTATTTTATTTTTTTTAATTGTTCTTTTTAAAAAAGATACATAGATCAAACAAAAAAATGTTACATTAAAAAACATACGAGGTTCCCATGTACCCCCAACCCCATCCCACCGCACTCCTCCCCACATCAACAACCTCTTTCAGCACTGTGGCACATTCGTTACATTTGATGAATACATTTTGAAGCACTGCTAAACAGCATGGATTGTAGTTTAAATTGTAGTTTACACTTTTCCCAGTCCATTCAGTGGGTTATGGCAGGATATATTATGTCCTGCATCCGTCCCTGCAATATCATTTAGGACAATTCCAAGTCCCAAAAACTCCCCCGCATCACATCTCTTCTTCCCTCTTCCTGCCCTCAGCAACTACCGTGGCCATTTTCTCCACATCAATGATACAATTTCTTCCACTGCTGGAGTCACAATAGTTCTATAGTAGAATACCAGTAAGTTCACTTTAATCCACATTTCTTCCTCCATCCTGTGGACAATGGGAGGGAGATGTCCACTCCACCTCTATATTGAGAGGGGGCTTAGATCTCACATGGTTGATGGATGTGATTTGACTGCTTGCAGCTGTGGGCACTCTCCATTCCTTGGTGTGGTGGTCAACCATCTTCACCTCCCTGTTAGCTGACCTGCGTAATTACAACAAACCAGAGAGTAGATGTTGCAACTCTGCTGAGGCTCAAAACCCAGGTGGCACATGGTCAGTCCAGAGATTCAAGTCTCCTGAGTTTACATCAACCCCAGTGCCAACCACAGGTTCTCTTAAAGTGACCAAGGAGGCATGTGTAGAAAGGTCACATCTGAATCCAACTCCATGATACTCAGGAACACAAATTCCAAAGTAGGGCCCACTGGCAAGGCACTGAACTCCAGAGCCATCTGTCATGACCATAGAACCTGTGTGTCTCTGTAGCCCTCAGGAACACCAGTAACTGAGATTGTATCTACTTTGGCTGTCTCTGGGATCCTGCTGGGAAATGCATAAGCATGACCCCTCTGATTATCTCCTGACTCATATTGAAGTCTCTTAGTCATAGAAACTCATTTGTACTTACCATTTCCCCCTTTTATTCAAGGCCTTTTTCTACTTGCATCACCAGCTAGTGATTGGTAGTAATCCCTTAGAACCAGGGAAACTCATCCCCGGGAGTCTTGTCCCATGCTGCAGGGAAGGTAATGCATTTACATGCTGAGTTTGGCTTAGAGAGTAGTCTCATTTGAGCAACATGGAGGCTTTCAAGAGGTAACTCTTAGGCACCTTGCAGCTCTAGGCCTAGTTGAAATTTCAGGCACACAGGATCATAAGCAAAGTCATCAGTATAAAGGACTCATCATTGGACTATCCTGCTTCACTGGTCTTTGCCCTCGCACTTTGGGGATTGTTGCTATTGCTCTGGGGAATGTAACAGAGCTCCCCTGGGTAGGAACTCAGCACTCCCTCAGTTGTCTTTTCTAACTGTAACTACTATGAAAATACCCAACAATTATCCAAACATTTTTATATACCTTAAATACATGCCCTGGAGAACTCCCTCCCAACCATGTGTCCCCCATCAATAACACCCCACACCAGTGTTCCTCCCCTGCCATAGTTGAACCTCTCTGTGTTCCAAAACTTCTTAAAAACTGAAGCTTAATATATTGCCAAAGTCAATGAGTAAGAAAATGAAATAGTAATGATAGGTTTAAAGATAAGAACTAGAATATATACTAATTTAGAAAATGTAGGTGGCAGACTTAGCCCAATGATTAGGGCATCCGTTTACCACATGGGAGGTCCACGGTACAAACCCCGGTCCTCCTTGACCTGTGTGAAGCTGGCCCATGTGCAGTGCTGATGCGCACAAGGAGTGCCGTGCCACACAGTGGTGTCCCCCGCGTAGGGGAGCCCCATGCGCAAGGAGTGCACCCCCTAAGGAGAGCCACCCAGCGTGAAAGAAAGTGCAGCCTGCCCAGGAATGGCGCTGCATACACGGAGAGCTGACACAACAAGATGACTCAACAAAAAGAAACACAGACTCCCATGCCACTGACAACCACAGAAGCGGACAAAGAAGATGCAGCAAATAGACACAGAGAACAGACAATGGGGTGGGGGTGGGGGAGTAAGGGGAGAGAAATAAATAAATAAATCTTCTTAAAAAAAAGAAAATCTAAAATAAAGTGAAAAATAAATTGGGTATTAGAAAATGCAAATTACCATAAAACTTTGTTTTTTATGTTTTGCATTTCAACACTGTAATAGGTGTTACCCGGTATGTACAGTGGCAAGGCAATTTCTTTCATTCCTTCCTCAGTGTCTACATCCTTGATTTTTTATTTTTTAATTTTGTCTTCAAAAAGTTTTAGATCATAGTAATGTTACAATTACAATATAAGGACTCCCATATTTCCAACATTAAACCCTTTTCCCCCTTCCCTCACAATGATATTTTTACATGTTCATGTTATATTTGCTGTAGCTGATGTACAGAAACCATAATGTAACTAAAAATTTAGAAAATTGTACAATCTAAAATATAAACCATAATGTAAACCAAAATGGAACCATGTTTAGTAGCTATGTTTCAATATCTGTACATCAGTATGTAATCTATTTCTTATCTTTAAACCTATCATTACTATTTCATTTTCCTACTAATTGAATTTGGAAATATATATTAGGCTTCAGTTTTTAAGAAGTGTTGGATCACAGAGTTGTTCAACTGTGGCAAGTGAGGAGCACTGATGAAGGGTATTATTTTGGGGGACATGTGGTTGGGAAGTAGTTCTCCAGGACTTGTATACAGGGTATATAAAAATGTTCAGATATTCATCAGGTATTGGCATAATAGGTAGAGTTACAAACAACAATGAAGGAGTGCTGAGTTTCTAGCCAGGGGAGCTCTGTCACATTTCCCAGTACAACAGCAACAATCCCCCAAGTGCAAGGGCAAAAACCAATGGAGAAGGATGTCCCAATAATGAATCATTGATACTGATGACTATGCTTAGGAGTCCATGTGCTTGAAATTACAACTAGGCCTAGAGCAGCAGGGTGCCTAAGAATTATTTCTTACAAGCCTCCATATTGCTAAATGTGGCCACTCTCTAAGTCAGATTCAGCATGTAAATACATTGCCATCTGCTCAGCATGGGACATGTCTCCCAGGGATGAGACTCCTTGGCGCTGACGGATTACTACCAATCACTAACTGGTGATGCAAGTAGAAAAAGGCCTTGAATAAAAGGGGGAAATGGTAAGTACAAATGAGTTTCTATGACTAAGAGACTTCAATATGAGTCAGGAGATAATCAGAGGGGTCATGCTTATGCATTTCCCAGCAGGATCCCAGAGACAGCCAAAGTAGATACAATCTCAGTTACTGGTGTTCCTGAGGGCTACAGAGACACACAGGTTCTATGGTCATGACAGATGGCTCTGGAGTTCAGTGCCTTGCCAGTGGGCCCTACTTTGGAATTTGTGTTCCTGAGTATCATGGAGTTGGATTCAGATGTGACCTTTCTACACATGCCTCCTTGGTCACTTTAAGAGAACCTGTGGTTGGCACTGGGGTTGATGTAAACTCAGGAGACTTGAATCTCTGGACTGACCATGTGCCACCTGGGTTTTGAGCCTCAGCAGAGTTGCAACATCTACTCTCTGGTTTGTTGTAATTACGCAGGTCAGCTAACAGGGAGGTGAAGATGGTTGACCACCACACCAAGGAATGGAGAGTGCCCACAGCTGCAAGCAGTCAAATCACATCCATCAACCATGTGAGATCTAAGCCCCCTCTCAATATAGAGGTGGAGTGGACATCTCCCTCCCATTGTCCACAGGATGGAGGAAGAAATGTGGATTAAAGTGAACTTACTGGTATTCTACTATAGAACTATTGTGACTCCAGCAGTGGAAGAAATTGTATCATTGATGTGGAGAAAATGGCCACGGTAGTTGCTGAGGGCAGGAAGAGGGAAGAAGAGATGTGATGCGGGGGAGTTTTTGGGACTTGGAATTGTCCTAAATGATATTGCAGGGACGGATGCAGGACATAATATATCCTGCCATAACCCACTGAATGGACTGGGAAAAGTGTAAACTACAATTTAAACTACAATCCATGCTGTTTAGCAGTGCTTCAAAATGTATTCATCAAATGTAACGAATGTGCCACAGTGCTGAAAGAGGTTGTTGATGTGGGGAGGAGTGCGGTGGGATGGGGTTGGGGGTACACGGGAACCTCTTATATTTTTTCATGTAACTTTTTTGCAATCGATGTGTTTTCAACAACATACAATTAAAAAAGAAAAATAGATAAATAAATAACAATTTTTAAAAAGTTATAGAATACATATTAATTTAGAGAAACTAAAATGAAGTAAAAAATAAATTTGGGTATTAAAAATGAAAAATATCATAAAACTTTGTTTTTGATGTTTTGCCTTTCATCACTGTAATAGGGGTTACCCTGTATGTATAGTGACAAGGCAGTCTCTCACATTCCTTCCTCAGTGTCCACATCCTTTTTTTTTAATTTTTAATTTTGACTTCAAAAAAGTTTTAGACGATATTTAATTTTAGTATATACACTGAAAATAGCATATATATTTATTTATTTGTTAAATATGTATGTGGATATATATATGAAACTCTTGCAATTGAGATTGAGATAGTATTGTCATATTCTTTCTTTCATTTATTTGAATATTTTTTTTCTTCTATAAAAATTCTTCACAAATTTTTTCTGGCTTTTTATCTCTCTCTTCTAGGACTCTTATGATGTGTATACTGGTACACTTGATGGTATTCCACAGGTTCCTCAGTTCTTTAGTATAATATATTAGTTTAAAGAGGAAGTCTTCAGAAATGGCATGAATGTCATAAATGCTATGAAATGTCATGAATGCTATGAAAGTATCCAATAATAGTTGTCTGGGTGGCCATAATAATAATAAAGTAGATGGCAAGCCCTGATTGCTCAAGTGTCATATAATATTCTAAACATAAAAATTCAATGAACATTATTATTTAGCTAACATTTTCTTTACCTTACACGATGAGGAGACTAAGGCCTGGAAAGCTTAGGTAACTTCTCTCCAAAGTCATACAGATAGTGATTGAGCTAGAATTTGTACCTAACTCATATGAGTTCAGGAGATTTAACTTAACCAATGTTTTATATCTCCCTTTACTTGATAATCTTAGAGCGAGAAAGGTGTTTAATGCTGCCTTGTTTTAACTCCTCAAACTTTTGTCTTCTCTTGAGATATTGGGAATCCCAAGGGGAAGAGAGGAGAGGGGACACATGAAGTTATTTGTTTTTTTTGTTTGTTTGATTTGTGCATTTGTTTATGTTTCATTTATATTTTAATGGGACAACCTTGAGCCCCTCTGTATGCTGAATATAAGTGTCCTTTGAAAGTTATCAGAAAGATAATAATATTTGAAAGCAAAGAAAGGTTTCAAAGAGAAGATAAGGAATGGAATCTGGGATTTAGGATGGATGTTGAAGAAGTAGCCAAAAGAGCTATGAAATCCAGAGACAGAATATTAGAATTTAATGGTGGACACGGAGAATATAGGTCTGTAAGGGAGAAACAAAGGAGTTTATGCATATTAGCTTCAGGTCTTTTGGGGGGAAAGGAAGTTTTATCAGCAGTGAGCAAGGAGAATTATATTGATGGAACTTGAATAAAGGCTTAAAGTTTCAAATGTTTCATGTGTCCAACAAGAAGAGCCAGAGAAATAAGCAAAAAATATTAAGTTTTGTGATGGCATACATATGCAGGATTGCAGTCACTGTCGCTGTGGTTGTGCGTTTATGTGTATATATGTTTTTTTGTGTGTGTTTTAAGCACATTAGAGACACAAATAAGACATTTAATTCAGATTCATCAAGGGTTAGAAATTACTATTGTAGCTCTGGTGTTAAACATGCCAGCTAGAAAGTATGAAAAGGACACAGTGAGTCCTAGGCTGGATAGAGAAGTAATAAAAAAAGATTAGGAGACCCATAGATCATGAGAACATAGAGGGCTTGAAGTTTCAATGACAAAGTAGAGTACAAAGAATAAGGCTGTGGGTGTGTTAGTATAGTAATACTTTAGGTAAGAAGGTGCTATGTTGATAGTGACATATAAGAAATGGAATATGTCTATGCACAATGGCTAAATGTACTCATGAATTAAAATGGAAGTGAGCTAAATGGTGTTGTTTTACAGGAGGTTAAAGACCATGGAGATTGGAGTGTTGTGTGGATCAAGATTCACACACTGATGTGAACAATTATGAGAATACTGGTTGGAGTAGATAGTGGGAACTGTGATTCTGGGTCCAAAATTGTCATAGAAGGTGACAGTGTAAACCTTAAGTAGTTGATTGACACTGAGAAATTCATAAATGAGGATTCAGTTAGCATCAACTAAAAGAGTAATTTCAGGCATGGTTATTAAAGAGAAATGAGTTGAAAGTGACAATATCATTAATGCAATATAATTATACTTATTTATTCTGTAACTACTTATCTCCCACTAGGAGTACATAAGATTTACGAAAGCAGAGAATTTTTAAAATTTTCTAGTCATTAGCTTTTCCTCATTACTTAAAATTTTGTCCTGGATATAGCTGGTACTCAGTTAATGTCTGTTGAGTGAGATGGATAAATATCTTAATGAAAGAATTATGAAATGGTAATGGAAAAATAAGTATATTGCTTTGCATTCTGGTTCTATGATATGAGCATGATTTTGAAAAGTTAAATGGAAGGAAATTGGTGTCTTGAGGGAAAATCCAGTTTTCAGTTAAGGCAAGGAGGTGAATGAAGATTTTGGTTACTAAGATTAGAAGGTGAGGGGGTTCAGAATAAAAATATGGAAAGTAATGGAGATAGCAATTAATGGCCAGATGACCCCCTAATTTTGCAGAGGTGAGTGAAAAATTAATTAGTTTTCTCACATGAGTAATAGTAGGTAAACTATTGTACCATTATATCAATCAAGGCTACAACAAGAAACAGTACATTCAAAGGGTTAGTTGAAGAGAGAGTAATACAGAAACCAATTATAGGGGTGTGGGCAAAGTAAAGGAATCCAACAAGAGATGGCAAAATGCCCAGGAAGTAGCATTGCAGAAAGCCAATAATTGCCTTCCAGGAAGTTAAACAAAGATGGTGGTGGTACCAAACCTAGCAAGAGCACTACCTGTGAGAGATGGGGTGAGGAGGGGTGGACCACACTGTCCTTCTTCTACTTCCTTCAGGTCATCCTCATTAGGATTGTCAGAATCCAAGCAGAAGTAAGACAGAGTGGAGACTGGATCTTGAAAAGTAAGCAAAGAATAACCAGCAAAAATATGTGACAGGGACAACAACAAGATGGCTGAGTAAGGAGCTCTAAGAGTGAGCTCTTGCTCCCGGGCAGTTAGTAATCACCAAGAGTTATCTAAAGCACCTGTTTGGGGGCTCCAGGAGACCAGAAGAGCAACATGCATCATCCTTGAAAGAATGGCAGGAGGAGACTGCCCATCTGCAGAGAAGGCAAGTGAGTAGAGCATTCTATGTTGTGGAGACAAGTGCCCATCTGCCACTGGTGGCACAAACTGCCTTGAGAGCTATTCCATGGCTGGAGCTGGAAGCTTCATTTCTCAAAAATGGGGGAGGAAGAGACAGCTGGGCAACTTTAGCTACTAATTAGCAAATTAGGTTGGCTAAATTATAATCCTAAGAACAGCTGAACTGTGAACCTATCCAAGTCAGAAAGAGGCTATAGCCACCATTTTAGCCCTACCCCTGGAATGAGGGGAATAGGGGCAGACTGAAAATCACAGTGCTGGTAGAGACTGGCTTCTTTCTATCCAGATCAGATTGCAGCTCTAGCCTAAGCCCCAGCCCCATGTCCTGCAGGGAAGAAAGTGGAGGGACCAGCAGCAGCGTCTCTGGGAAACTGCAGGTCATACTAAGGAGGCCAGTGCTCAACTACTCTTGTGGAGCAAGCTGACTCAGTAGCAATTCTGTGGCTGGAGTTCAGGCTACATTCCCCAAAAATAGGGGAGGAATAGACACTTGGCCACCAACTTCAGCTTCGGCTTAGTAAATTCACTGACTAAAGTATAATCCTAAGAATGGCTAAAGTTAAACCTGTACAAGTAGGAAAGAGGCCAGTAGCAGCCATTTTACTCTGTCCCCACCATGAGGGGAAGCAGAGCTGATTGAAAATCACAGTGATAGCAGGGACCGGCTTTTTTCCACCCAGATCAGATTGAGGCGCTAGGCTAGGTTCCAGGCCCACCTCTGGCAGGGAGGAAGCTGGTGGAACCTGCACCAGCCTCCCTGGGTAATGTCGTGTACATTCAGTGGGCACAGACTGATTATTTGACACCTAGGGGTCCATTCCTTCACCCCAAAAAGGCAGGAGATGAATCATGCTTTCTCAATCTCTGTGGACAACTGCAGGCACTTTCAGCCCACATAGACTGATTTGTTAAGTACCATCAATTCCATCTCCACCCCTCCAACTCCATAGAATAAGGTAGGGCTGAGGTTTCTTCAGACTGTCTGTGAAACTGCAGGTGTTTAACCCACACAGACTGGGTCCTCTGGCACCTGTAGCTCCATTCCCACCCCCATTAGGATAAGTGGGGAACTGTATTGCTCAGTCCTTATGAGTAACTGCAGGTGCTTTTGGCCCACAAAGACTGAATAGTTGTATACCTACAGCTTCATCCCTCCCTCAAGGAAGGTGGAAGGGGAGCTTCTTCCCTTAGCCATTCCAGATAATGGCAGGCACTTTTGATCTGCACAGCCTGACCTGTTGTGTACCTGTGGATCTACTCCACCCCCCAAAAGCATGAGAGGGGCTGGTGTTTCTTCAGCCTCTCTAGGCAGTGGCAGGCACATTCAGCATACATGGACTGAATTGTTGGGCAGCACTGGTTCTGTTCCAGCCCCTTAAAGGGCAGAAGGGACAGTATTCTCTCAGCCTCTCAGGGCAAATGCAGGTGGATTCAACCCACATGACTAAGATTGTTGGGCATCCAGAAGGTCCATTCCCACCTAGCAGGGAGGTGGTGGTTGTGCTACATCAGTCCACCTGGCAACTGTGGTCATTTTGGACCTGTGTGACACGGATTGCTGCCCACATCTACATCTCCATCCATACCCCAGGCAGGGGAGAAAGGGATGTGAAGCTCCATTAGACTCTCTGGGCATCCTCAGAGGGTCTTGACCTGCATGACTTCGATTATTTCACAGGCGGTAGCTCTATCCCTGGCAAAGAGAAAGGTGGGAGAAGCTTCATTAGTCTCTGAGATAACATGAGGAATTTCAGTCTCCACAGCACCAACTACATCCTCAGCCCCTACTGCACAACTGGCAAGGGAGAAAGGGCAAGAAAGTCATAAACTAAGGAGAGAAACTACACCCACAATAAATATATCTAGTAAGCAAGATGCCAAGACACCGACAAAAACCTACAATTCATACCAAGAAAAAAGAAGGTATGACCCCGTTAAAGGAAAAAGATAAGCCTCCAGATGACATAAAGGAGTTGAGACAACTAATCACAGATGTCCAAACAAATCTCCTTAATAAATTCAATGAGATGACTAAAGAGATTAAGGATATTAAGAAGATATTGGGTGAGCACAAAGAATTTGAAAGCATATGTAGGAAAATAGCAGATCTTATGGGATTGAAAGACACAATAAATGAAATTAAAATTTTTGGAGCCATGTAACAGCAGATTTGAGGTGGCAGAAGAAAAAATTAGTGAGCTTAAAGACATGGCCTCCAAAAGCAAACATACGAAAGAATGGATG
Organism: Dasypus novemcinctus; assembly: GCF_030445035.2. Taxonomy (NCBI): domain Eukaryota; kingdom Metazoa; phylum Chordata; class Mammalia; order Cingulata; family Dasypodidae; genus Dasypus; species Dasypus novemcinctus. Next base: position 149,170,848 of record NC_080673.1, on the reverse strand, counting down.
AAGAAAAGAATGGAAAAAATCGAACAAGTTCTTAGTGAACTAAATTACAGCAAGAGACATGCGAACATTAAGTGGCATGAGTGTCCCAGAAGGAGAAGAAAAAGAGGCAGAAGGAATATTTAAAGAAATAATAGTAGAAAATTTCCAACCCTGTTGAAAAACATAGATATTTGTGTCTAAGAAGAACAACATGCTCCCATCCAAATAAATATGAATAGGCAATATGAATATGAGACACATAATAATCAGAATATCAAATGCCAAAGGCAAAGAGAGAATTCTGAGAGCAGCAAGAGAAAAGCAATGTATAACATATAAGGGGTATCTGATAAGAATAAGTGAAGATTTCTCATCAGAAACTATGGAGGCAAGAAGGCAGTGGTATGATGTATTTAAGAAATGGCAAGAGAAAAATTTCCAGCCAAGAATCTTATATCCAGCAAGGTTGTCTTTCAAACATGAGGGTGAATTTAGAATATTCACAGATATACAGAAACTGAGAGAGTTTGCAAAAGAGATGACTTTGCAGTCTGAAAAGAAAAGACAGGAGGGAGACAGAGGCTTGGAAGAGAGTCTAGAAATGAAGATTATATCAGTAAAAGGAGATAACTATGTCAAAAGAATGGTGAAAATGTAATATGATAGATCAAACCCAAAGACCAAAATAGGTGAGATAAGAACTGCCTTTAGAGTGATAACACTGAATATTAATGGATTAAACTCCAAATCAAAAGACATAGACTGGTGGAATGCATAAGAAAATATGAGCCATCTATACACTATCTAAAAGAGACTCACCTTAGACTGAAGGATACTAATAGATTGAAAGAGAACAGCTGGAAAAAGGTATTCCACACAAGCAGTAACAACAACAACAACAAAAGCTGGAGTAGCTATAATTATATCAAATGAAATACACTTTAAATGACAGTAATGTGCATTCTGGGGAGGAAGTCAGGAAATAATTCCACTTTCAATAGCAATAAAATAATCAAATATTTAGAGATAAGTGTGACCAAGAATGTAAAGCACATATTGTTCAAAGAAATTTAAAAAGACCTAAATAACTGTAAGAACATTCCACACCCATGGATTGGAAGACTACCATTATGATGTCAATTCTACACAAATCAATATACAGACTCAATGCAATCCTGATAAAATTTCCACCAGCATTTTTTAAACAAATGAAAAACCAATTATCAAATTTACTTGGAAGGGTAAGTTGTCCCTCATAGAAACAGCTTCAAAAGGAAAAGTGAATTTGGAGACTTCTCACTTCCAGACTTTAAATCATATTATCTAGCTCCAGTGGTAAAAACAGCATGATACTGGCATAAAGATAGACACACAGACCACTGGAGCCAAACTGATGGTTCAGAAACAGACTCACATCTATAGTCAAGTGATTTTTGACAAGCCTGTCAAATACACCCAGCTCTGGCAGAAGAGTCCATTCAAAAAATGGTGCTGAGAGAACTGGATATCCATAGCCAAAAGAAAGAAAGAGGACCCCTATTTCACATCTTATACAAAAATTAACTCAAAATATATTGAAGACCTAAAAATGAAAGAACCATAAAGCTCCTAGAAGAAAATATAGGAAAAGATCTTTAATATCTGGTGGTAGGTGGTAGATTCTTAAAGGAGACAAGAGAAGGGCTGAGAAGGACTACTGATGCTTAATGTATGTTGAAGTTTAATTAACTTTACTGTAAAAATGTGGAACTGTATAGAGCTGATAGTAATATATTATACTGAGTAGTAACTGGTTTATAAATGGGATTATGGCTGGAGAGGGTAGTCTAGGGATGTAAATGTCAACTGAAAGAAAGCTAGAGAATAATCTAGGAACTGATTTTAACACATTGAACCCAGAAGAAGTGGGTGAGAATTGTGGTTGATGGTCTTTCTGTGAGCTAGAGCAGATGTACTTGATTCACCATTGAAGGGTGTGGGAATATAGAGGAAGCATGGGAAATATACAACTGGTGTGACCTATGGATTGGGGTTAACAGCAATAATGTAATTTTCATGCATCTATGCCAAAGATGTACTGTGTTGATAATAGGGCAGTGTGGAAAATGTGCCATATGTCCACTATGGGGCATGGTTGGTGGTAATAGTCTGATGATATTATCTCATAATCTGTAACAAATGTTCTGCCATGGTGTGATGTGTTGATGAAGGGGTGTTGTATGGGAATTCTACGCATGAGCACGATTGTTTTATAGTTGACAACCTCTGTAATAAAAACATATTTAAAAAAATAATAATAGGGTGGGTTGGGGGAAAATATAGCAAATGTGAGATATAGACTACAATTAACAGTAAGATTTTGAAGATATTTCATAATTTATGACATGTCTCACAACAATGCAAGGTGTTGGTGGTGGGTTGATGTATGGGACCTCTGTATGATGTTATACATGTTTGTTTTGTAAGTTCACAACTTCTACTAAATACTTGTTGTTTATGTATGTTCATGTATGAATGATAAATAAAATTTTTAAAAAGGGCATGTGACACTTTGAAATGTACCCCAGAAAATTATGTTCTTAAAATTAGTCCATTTCTGTGGGTGTAGACTTATTGGAGGTGGGACCTTTAAGTTGTGTTACTGCAATTGAGGAATTGCCCAGGGTAGGTTTTAATCCACTTACTGGAGACCTTTATAAATGGGATGAATATGGAGAGAGATGCATAGAGAGAAAGCCATGGAACCAAGAAGCCAAAAGCGACAAAACCCAGGAGATTAGGGAGACCAGCAGATGCCATCATGTGCCTTGCCCTATGACAGAGGAGTCCAGGATAACTGGCACTTGGTCTTCAGGGAGAAACCATCTCCTGATGATGCCTTGATGTGGACATTTTCACAGCCTCAGAACTGATAAGATTATAACTAATAAATCACCATTGTAAAAGTCAACCCAGTTCTGGTATATTGCATTTCAGTAGCCTAGTAAACTGAAACAAACATTTACCCCAATGTTGAATATCCTTGAGGGAGCAGGAATGTGTATGCACTTTTATGTATGTGTATGCACTTTTATGTATGTATGTGTACACATGCAAGTTTTAGGCCTGTTCAAATTGTTATGTCTATGCATCAAGCAAGTGATAATTTCAAGCCTTTAGTTGAAGATATGGGTGTAGAGTTGAGCTGTCCCATAAAGTTGTCACCAACCTTTTGCGACTAAGAAACTTGATATGTGACTTGTCTGAGTTGAGCTGTGTAAAAGCACACTAGATTTTCAAGAGTTGGTACAGAAACCAATATAAAACATGTTGGATCAAATGTAAATATAAATATGTATTTACATTTTTATGATGGTTCCTAGAAACTTTGAAATTACACCTGTGGCTTTCATTTGTACATTATATTTTTTATTGGACAGTGCTGATCCTGAGCAAATATTTTTCCATAAGGCATATAACATTTCATGGGATTGTGGATTCCCTGTCTTCTCTTGGTAGAGAAACTAATACAGTTTTCTTTCAGTAGCAGATGTTTTTAATTCCATAAAATATGCAAGCACTACATATCTTTATGCTGAAAGAGATATATTGATCAAAGTTATGACTCACCAAGGAATGGTGTCATATTTTATCTTGATATATGAAAATTTATAAATGGAATTTTATGCAAAACATTATTTAGATATTATCAGCTTTAACCCAGAGTCTCGAACAATTTGGCTTTGAGATTTTAATTCATTTTGGGCTAAATTGCAAATCCTGTAGTACTTCCTAGTCTTACTCTATAGTCTTTCTCTATGGTACTTGTCTATCAACTTGAGAGAAACTTAAAAAATATATGACAGAGCGTAGATACAGGTTTGGTTTTAATTCATTTCAGATTCATAGCAGTGACTTGAAATGAATTGAAGTAAAGAAGACTTGAATATATTTAAAGCCTTGAGAAGAAAGAATTTAAATATGCTTATCACTTTGCTATCTGCTATATTCTTCCTTTCTTTTCTGTTACAAAGTTTCCTAGAAAGAACTTGCAAGTTATGCAAAACACTGCAAAACTGAAAAGGACTCTCGAGATTTCCTGCATGCCACTATTCCCATTATAAGGAAATCTAAATCTCAGATCCCTATACTTTGTGGCTATTAAAATTTTATTGAACTTTGTGAAGGAACTAAGCTATATTAATGCTGGCGCATTTGTGAAGTTACATTGTAATAATGATATTATGCTTTCCAAGAAAAAGATACTTGATTCCTATTCCATACAATGTGCTACAATATCCAGCATTAGATGCTAGAAGGAAGATTTGCAGAGACTGCTCTCAGAATTCACATTCCCAAAGTACCAGCAGGAGAAAGGCAAGGTTTGGCAATTTTATGGTGTTCCAGTTTTGATGGCCCAACCTGCAACACATCTCTTTGTGTAAGGTAGTTGATCAATACACACAAAATTTAATTTTACAGGAAAACATGCCCTTCAGAGACTAACCTTCTCTGGCTTAGGAGAAATAAGTTTCTGGGGTTTCCCATGGGTCAGCCTTGGCAGGAGTCATTGACAGATAGGACAACCTATTTGGAGTGGAACAGTAAAAAGGGCTTTTGTAAAGTGATTTCTAGGTTGGATAAATGCTGGAGAGATTGCTACAGAATGTAGAATGGGAGCTAACGCAAAGCCTAGATCAGTCTCACTAACAGGAGTAAGACAATGTGTCATGGCAATACTTTCTGATTTTAAGAGAGCTAATAGTAAATCTCATATAATCTTTTTAAGGATACTATGCAATATTCAATTAAGGGGGTTAGTTTATGTGAAGAGAGCATATGTGATAAATAAAAAAATTCCTGGATATAGGCCATTGATGCTTTAGGAGTTTAATAAAAATTGTATTAACTGCTTAAAATTGGATTATTTATTAGAAGCTTAATATATGAGTCAGGCTGCTCTTCTAAGTGGTTTACTTACCTGCATTCATTTCATCCTTAAAATAACTATCAAGTAAGTTTAATTATTTTTTAATAGATGGGAAACCAGGGCATCAAGAGTTTGATTAATTGTCCATGGTAGGTCCAGGAGACATCATGAGCTATACAATTGGTTCACACCCATATAGGGATACTAACAAATAAGATACAACGAAACCTCAGTAGGGGACATTATTTATCTCTGGAATCTCTTTGTGGGTAACAGTTGCTGAACCTGTAATGTGGAAAAGTCGTATTAGCACAAGCTCTGTGACTAACCCAGTGCTAGGAACTTTGTTTTGGAAAGTACTGTATACCTGACTCTTTTTAGAGGAGACAATCTTTCGGTACTAGGCAATGTCTTTTTAAGAGATGTGGACTTTATAACCTTGAGCCTGTAAGTAAGAAGGGCTTTCTGTGATTATGTACATGCTCATAGGCAGCTATCTGGTAGCAATACCTTAGCAAGGGATATGGGGCTTCAGAAATTATCCAATTATTAGCGGTATGAAATTTCACCCATTTACATAGATCTCTTCATTAGGAAACTTTTGAGACCATAGATTGCTTCATCTTCATCAAATCTCTGCTTCTTAATTATCTGATATTAGTTAGGTTATCATTTAATAAGTACTTACCATATTTTAGGTAGTGCATACTTAACATATTTCATTTCATTTAACCTTAAAACAATCCTGAGGAGTAGTATTATTGTCTCCAGTTTTCTAATGAGGAAATGGAGGTTCAGAGAGTCTTAAAAGTGTGTCCCAGGCCACAAAACCACTAAATGACAGAGCCACAAATCCATGTATCTGATTTCAAAGTCTGCTTGTATTTCCTGTATGTTACTTAAGCACAGGCCTGCAGTTTAGTTTCTAAGATATAATGCTTTGGGAAAGAAGAAAAGTGATATTTACTTTTTCTTCTTTTTTTTTTTTTGTAAAACTAGATATTTAAAAATTATGTTAAACTGGATTATTAGTACATAAATACTCCTTAGAAATTTATAAAAGAAATTTTGAGAGAAAAAACAACTCTTTCTTAATGATACTTAGTCATTTGGAATGAGTGGGTGTCTTTGCATTAATTTTTTTCTTTAGTGCCTATGAAACAAAATAAATTAGGTAAATGCTTGTATTTTATAGCACTGGGCATTCAATGTGGTGTGATTATTTAATTGATTCAGTTATGTATTAGATGTTTTCTGATTATCTGTTGTATCACTGCTTTCTTTGCTTGGCTCACATCCCTGCATGGCCTTTCCATTTCCATTCGGGAGCTTGAATTCCTAGCTTTGTGGAAGGGCTGCAGAACCCACTTTGCCCATAAGCACTGTGGGTTGGGAGTGCCTGAGAAATAACATGCCCCAAGTGAAGTTGATAATCATTAACTGACTGGTGGGGTATGTGAATAAATACCCCATCTCCCTCACTTCAGTCATTCTACTTCTCAGGCAGGTATTTTTCAGTTTTCAAGAGCTTCCCTGTGGTGTTGAGCTTCAGGTGACGAAAATAGGACTCCTTGTTGTCTGTTTTCGCTTGTTTGCATCACTTCTGCTCTATGCTGTTGGTGTCCCTATGCTTTCAAATAAATGAAAAGCACGCAGCCCTTGTCTCAGAATTTGCTTCTGGAGGTAGCCCCAGCTAAGAATTTATTATGTGCAAAACCTCACACTACTAGTTCACACCAATGGGTCAAGCACAGTTCTTGGCCACAAAGTATCTATGGATCTAAAAGATAGAACAGTTACATATATTTAGCAACACAGCATCAACTTCATCTCTTGTCACTTTTACCTGCTCGTATATAAGTTTGTCCTGAGACTATAGTAGATAAATGCAATGTGTGAATGTATGCATGTAGCACACATTCAATTGCCTTATTTTGGTAATTCACAGGAAATTGAACTTCATTTAAAATCTAAAATGTATTTATCTCTATGTAAGAACTAGATACATATTTAGGGCCAATGATATTAATTTGTCCTATTGTATGCAAATCTAAACTACGAGTTTTGATATAGAGTGATAAAATATTAATAGAGTTTCTTTTTATACAGAAAAATGTAAGAAAAGTGAAAATGTCAAATTACAAAATTTCATCAAGAATCATACAACTTCAAAGTTAATAATTGTGGCCAAATGGCAAAGCCATTTAACCTGGGGAAAAAAATATGCATAAAATCAGTGTTCTGGCTGCAATACTGTAGCTAACACCACACTGGGCTTTTCTGTGAGTGATTTTGGGTGCCTGTCATATCGTTATTATACTACTACCTATTAAGACAACATAAAATATTTTCATTTCCCAAAGCAATGTTACACAAGCATTTATTATATAGTAGCACTAATGTCACTGCTAAAAAATCATATTTAAAACCAGCAATTGTGGATAAGAAATTAGTTGTGACAAAACACTCTGATAAAGGCCAAGCAAATATTATGATATACTCTGCTGTTACTTTACAATTGAACACTACAAAATGCAGAGGTAATGCTGAAATTTGTTTTAACTTGTTAAAGCAGAAATGGTTTTCATTTTGAAGCCCTCATATAAACAGATGAGAAAACAGGAAAATGCTGGGGCTAAGGTTGCAAAATAACACCATCATCATTTTGACCTGATATGCAAAGCTGTGTCTGAGGATGCCTCTCCACTTGTATATATTTATTCCTATGAAGGAAAGCAAGTTTTAAATGAGATAAATTTTGAATTATAATACTTCTGCAAGAACATATCTCAGCATAAAAGGAAAGTATCCTTTCCTCCAGGTTATCAAATTGCTGCTTTTCCCCATGGATACGTGGTAGATGAAATTATTTTGCAGTCTATCTAAAACAAAGGATTTACAAAGCAACTAGAAATTTGAGATTTTTTTTTATTATAATTTATGTTAGGTTTATAAAAAAACAATCTACTTGCCCTATAGTGACTGACTTACTTTACTCAACATATACTCATCAAGTATTTATTGTGTACCTTCTGGGTGCATACATTATATTGTTTGTTAAATAGTTTCAAATGATACATAAAATATTGTGATGATCATGTCCTGACTGTGATAGAAGTTTCTAAATCTAATACAGCATTTGTAATGGGATCAATTTCAATTGGAGGTTTTGTTTGTTTGTTTGAGATTTTGTCTCATTTATTTCAAATACTTAGTTAAATTTCCATAAACAGGAATGAATCTTTACAAGAATTTCATTAAATTAATAGAAACATGGAGACCATGATAAATCACATTTCCTTGATGTAAAATGTGCCAAGTACAGTTAGATAGTGGAGTTATTCCAACACTTGAATTTTTGTTAAAATTATAAAATTATCAATGTTACCTCAACCTTCCGTTTTAGTTTTTGTTCCCCCAATAAACGTGCCCAGGTCTCTTCATTTTACTATGTTTAGTTAATGTACACTCTTTTATTTAATTTTTTATCCTGGGAAGACAATTAATCATGGTCTATAGATTATGTTATGGTACACTTTGCATCATACAATTTTATCAGTTTTGAAAAAATGTGCAATGACCTGTATCCATCATTGCAAATGGTGCAGAACAATTCCAATGATCCCCAAATGCCCCATGTTCCTATATTATTCTCTTTCCCTTCCATCAGAACCTCTGGTAACCACTATCTTTACATCAATGTTAGAATTTCTTCTGATATTACAATAATAATAAATTTACTTTCTTTATTATTTATCTTTGTATCAATTTTAGAAGTTCTTCTGATACTACAATACTAATAAATTTACTTTGGTCCATAGTTGTATTCCTCAATCTTGAGGATTTTGGGTGGTAATGTCCTCTCTGCTTCTGAGTAAGGGGGCTTAGAGTCCATGGGGCGGATGTATGGACTTGTCTTGCTTGCTTGTAGTTGTAAATACTCTTGTTTTTTGGGATGGGTGTTGTCCATCAGCATCATTTTGTTAGTTGTCCTAGACAGCTGTTGGCTGCAACTTTGCTGAGATTCAGGGTTCAATCAGCATGTGAATAAACCAAAGAGTTAAGTCTCTAGGAAATATATTTAATGGGTATAATGCTAATTATAGGTTCAAATAAAAGGGGCAGAAGAAGCATGTGTAGGGAGATTATAAATGGGTCTAACATTGGGGAAATAGATTAATTTATATTCCAAGGTATGCCCTCTAACAGGGTGTCGATTTCATTGGGTTGTCTGCACTGCCTCCTAGAGCCCTCAGAAGCACTCTTGCTTGATGCTTTGTTTACTGTGGTAGTAAGAGTCGCCTGAGACATGTATAAGCATAACTCTGGAATGACCTCCTGACTCACTTTGAAATCTCTTAGCCATAAAAACTTTTTTGTATTTAGTATTTCCCCCTTTTGGTCAAGATCTTTTTCCAAATGCATTGTTAGTTGGCACTTGGTAATAATCCTTCTGAGCCAGGGAGGCTCATCCTGGGATTCATATCATACAGAACAATTCCAATGCCCTGAAAATGCCCCATGTTCCATCTCTCTTATTCTTTGTCTGCCCCCCCCAACCTATGGTAATCGCTAAGTTTCAATTTTTCAAGAATAAGGTTCATATTTATATGCATTAATATTGAGAGTTTGTCATAGTGGTCTGTTTTCTTCTATTAGGCACTGCTTATGTACTTGAGAGATTCTTGGCGCTCTATTTGAGAATGTAGCAAGACTCACCAAGATGGGAGTTTAATATTTTGTTGTTTATTGTGTGGGTCTCCACATACTGAGATAACACACTATGACAGGATGAATATACTCATATTCCACAGAAGCATGCCCCAGGTGCATTCTTTCCCACATAGCACTTACCATCGACACTCTGCACCAGTAAAACACACCCCTACCATGTTTACCAGAAAAAACCTTCCCACAGCTATATTTTCAATCACAGATCTACACCTCACCTACCAAAGTTCACCTACTCCTTCCTTTAGCCCTCCCCACAATTCCTTAGATAGTCCAACCCATCCCCTCATATTCCAGCACCACTGACCCCACTCACATCCCTGTAACACCATTACTCCCATCCATTGCTAAAGAACCCCCTTCCACCTTATCATAGGTTCTGCCCAGATTGAGTATTGTGTCTCACCACTCTCCTCTCCTTTTCTGTCTCCTAACCTATCTTGCAGACACTATCTCTGTGAGTCTACTCAATATGCTTAGGTCATATTTGCCCTATAGTGACTGACTTACTTCACTCAACATAATATCTTTGAGATTCATCCATATTGTCATGTGTCAATATTTCACTCCTTTTTTTTCCTCTATTTTTTTAAATGTTACATTAAAAAAACATAAGGCATCCCCATATGCCCCCCCATCCCCTCACCCCACTCCTCCCACATCAACAACCTCTTTCATCATCGTGGCGCATTCATTGAATTTGGTGAACACATTTTGGAGCACCACTGTACCACAGGATAATGGTTTACATTGTAGTTTACACTTTCCCAAGTCCACCCAGTGGGCCATGGCAGAATGTCCAGCATCTGTCCCTGCAGTACCACCCAGGACAACTCCAAATCCTGAAAATGCCCCCACATCATATCTCTTCTCCCTCTCCTTAATGTCAGCAGCTACCATGACCACTTTCTCCATCTCAATGCTACAATTTATTACATTACTAATTACAATAGTTCCATAGTAGGATATCAGTAAGTCCATTCTAATCCATACTCTATTCCTCCATCCTGTGGACCCTGGGATGGTTATGTCTACTCCACCTCTATATCAAAAGGGGGCTTAGATTCCACATGGATGATGGATACAATTCTCCTACTTGCAGTTGTAGGCACTCTTGGCTCCCTGGTGTGGTGGTTGACCTTCTTCACCTCCCTGTTAGCTGGCCTGGGTAAGTCCAATAATCCAGACAGTAGGAGTTGCAAGTCTGCTGAGGCTCAGGGCCTGACTGTCACTTGGACAGTCCAGAGATTCAGGTCTCCTGTATATACACCAACCCCAGTGCCAACCACAGGTCTGATAAAAGTGACAGAAGAGGCATGTGTAGAAAGGTCACATCTGAGTTCAACTCCATCATGCTCAGGGACACAAACTCCAAAGTAGGGCCAACTGGCATGGCACTGAACTCCATAGCCATCTGCCATGACCATAGAACCTGTGGGTCGTAACCTTCAGGAGAACCAGTATACCTAGGTTTCTATCTGCTTTGACTGTCTCTGGTACCCTGCTGAGGTGTGTGTAAGTGTTACCCCTCTGATGACCTCCTGACTCTTTTTTTGGAGACTCATAGCCATATAAACTCATTTGTCCTTTCCATTTCCCCCTTTTATTCAAGGTCAAAAGCAGTTTTTAACACCTGGTATTACATGTAGGCTGAGGTGTTCTGCTGGTCTGAGTTGACCCTTTTATTCAAGGTCTTTTTCTAGTTATATCATCAGCTGGTGCTTGGTGGTAATCCCTTGTTGCCAGGGAGGCTCATCCCTGGGAGTCGTGTTCCATGCTGGAGGGAAGGAAATGCATTTACATGCTGAGTTTGGCTTAGAGAATGGCCACATTTGAGCAAGGTGGAGGCTCCCAGGAGATAAATCTTAGGCACCCCACAGCACTAGAACTAGTACATATTTCAGGCATACAAACTCATAAGCATAGTCACTAGTATCAAGGGCTCATTGTTGGATGATCCTTCTTTATTGGTCTTTGCATTGCACTTGGGGGATTATTGCTGTTCCAATGGGAAATGTGATAGAGCTCCCCTGGCTAGGAACTCAGCACTCCCTCAGTTGTCATTTGTTACTACCATGAAAATATCCAAACATTTTTCTGTACCCTGTATACATGCCCTGGAGAACTCCCTCCCAACGATGCGCCCCCCATTAATAACACCCCACACCAGTGTTCCTCCCCTGTCATAGTTGAACCTCTCTGTAGTCCAAAACTTCTTCAAAAATAAAGCCTAATATATTTTCAAGTTCCATTAGTAGTAAAATGTAATATAGTGATGGGTTTAAAGGTTAGATATAGAATACATACTAATATAGAAAAATTAACTACAGAAAACATAAATTGGGGTGTCATAAAATGACAAAATGGAAAAGCTTTGTTTTTGACATTTTGCCTTTCATCACTGCAATAGGTGTTGCCCTGTATGTACAGTGGCAAGGCAATTTCTTTCATTTCTTCCTCAGTGTCTACATCCTTTCTTTTTTTTTTTCTTTTTAAGTTTGTCATCACAAAAGTTTTAGATCACAGTGATTCACATATACAATATAGGGTACTCCCACATACTCAGCTATAAGAAGGAATACAGTGCATACACATGTGACAACATAGATGAATCTTGAGGACCTTATGTTGAGTGAAGCAACCCAGGCATTGAAGGACAGATACTACATGATGTCTCTGATATGAAATAAGTAAACCAAGCTGTCTCAGAGAGCTAGAAACTGGATGATAGGCTTAAATGAAGTTTGGCAGAGAGGAAGGTGATGAGCTGACATCTACATGGGTAAAAATCTATGGTAAGCTGGAGGTAAGTATTTGTACAGGGAAGGGATAAAATAGGCATATAGGGATACCTTGGGGTTGGACTTTGTGGGCTTGAGGGGGGCTAGGGATGGGAGGGTCAGATAACCCAAGAAATTGGGGGGGGGGGGGTGGGGAGAACATCTGAACTTCATTCCTTCTTACAGCTGATTTTTCCATTGAATGAATACAGCACATTTTGCTTATCCATTCATCTGTTGATGGAAACTTGAGTTGCTTCCAACTTTTGGCACTAGTGAATAATGCCGCTATGAATATTGGTGTGCATATATCTGTTCATGTCCTTGCTTTCATTTCTTCTCGGTATATACCTAGCAGTGAGATTGTTGGATAATATGGCAATTCTATAGTTAATTTCTTGAGAAACCAACAAACTGTCCTCCACAATGGCCGCACAATTCTTCCTTCCCACCAACAGTGGATGAGTGTTTACATCCATCCACATCTACTACAACACTTGTAGTTTTCTGCTGTTTTTTCTTAATAGCTACCAGTCTAATAAGTATAAGATGGTATCCCATTGTAGTTTTGATTTGCATTTCCCTAATAATTAGTGACTTGGACATCTTTCCATGTGATTTTAGCCATTTGTATTTCCTCTTTTGGAAAAGTGTCTATTCAAATCTATTGCACATTTTTTAAAGGGTTGCTTATCTTTTTATTTTCAAGACAGAATTTCTTTATATATGTGGATATTAGGTCCTTATCAGATAAGTGGTTCCCAAATATTTTCTCCCCTTGAGTAGGCTGCCTTTTCAGTTCCTTGACAAACTCCTTTGAAGCACAAAAGTTTTTAATTTTAAACAAGTCCCATTTATCTATTTGTTCTTTCTTGGGTTGTGCTTTGGGTATAAAGTTTATGAAACCATTTCCTACTATAAGAGGTTGTTGAAGTTTCCCTACATTATTTTCCAGGAGCTTAATAGCATTGGCTCTTATATTTAGATTTTTTATCTATCTTGAATTAATTTTTGTATAGGACATGAGATGGTGATCCTCTCTCATTCTTTGTATAAGGATATCCAGTTCTCCTAGCACCATTTGTTAAAGAGGTTATTCTGTCCCAGTTGATAATGTTTGTTGGCCTTGACAAATATCAATTGGATATATATGCATGGATCTATATCAGTTCCATCCTTGTGCCAATACCATGCAGTTTTGACCACCTTAGCTTTATAGCATTCTTTAAAGTCAAGGAACATGAGGAGCAGATGTCACTCAAGTGGTCGAATGCTCACCTCCCACTTGGGTGATCCCAAGTTTGGTTCCCAGTGCATCATGAATAAACAAAGAGACAACAAGCAAAACAAATGAAAAAGCCAACTCTGGGAAGCCAATGAGGCTCAGTGGTTGAGTGCTGGCTTCCCACATGTGAGGTCCTGGCCCCTAGTCCCTCAAAAAAAAAAAAAAAAAAAAAAAATCAGGCATCATGATTCTTCCAATTTTGTCTTTTTTTTCCAATCTGCTTTTGGTTATTTGAGTTTCCTTGCCCTTCCAGATAAATTTCAAATAGTTTTTTCCAGTCAGTAAAAAATGGCTATTGTGATTTCTATTGGGATTTTGTTAAATCCGTGAATAAATTTGGCTAGCACAGACATGTTAATGATATTTAGTCTTCAAATCCATGAACATGGATTATTCTTCTATTTATTTAAGGCCTCTTTGGTTTACTTTAGCAATGTTGCATAGTTTTCTATGTGAAAGTCCTTTACATCTTTAGTGATGTTTATTCCTAGATATTTATTTCTTTTAACTGATACATCCTGCCACTTCACTGAATTGTTTATCAGCTTTTGAAGATTTGTTATAGTTTTTCTATGTATAGGACCATGTTATATACAGATAGTGAAATTCTTACTTTTTCCTTTCCAAATTGGATGACTTTTCTTTTTCTTGCCTAAGTGCTCAAGCAAATACTTCTAATATAATGTTAAATAAGAGGAATGATAGTGGGCATTTTTGTCTTGTTCCAGATCTTAGAGTGAAAGCCATTTGCATTTCACCAGTGAGTATGGTGTTAACTGTGCATTTGTCATATATACAGTTTATCATGTTGAGGAGGTTTCCTTCTATTCCCATATTTTGAGGTGTTTTGATGGTTATTGATGATTACTTCAACCTCATTACTTGTGATTGGTCTGTAGAGTTTTATTTCTTTCTCCATTATGTAGGTTGCTTGTGTGTTTCTAGTAATTTGTCCATTTCATTTAAATTATCCATCTTATTGGCATACAAGTTTTCAAAGTAACCTCTTATGATACACTTTATTTCTGTGGGATCAGGTGCAATATCTCCTCTCTCATTTTTTATTTCATCTATTTGCATCTTCACTATTTTTTTCTTTGTTAGTATAGGTAAGGGTTTGTCAATTTTTGTTAATCCTCTCAAAGAACCAGCTTTTTGTTTTGTTTATTTTTTCTAGTGATTTTTTTTTTATTCTCATTTTGTTTAGTTCTGCTCTAACCTTTGTAATTTCCTTCTTTCTGCTTGCTTTGGGATTAACTTGTTCTTTTTCTAGTTCTGCGTTATGTTCAGTTAGGTTTTTTATTTTAGCTCTTTCTTCTTTTATAATATAGGCATTTATGGCTATAAATTTCCCTCTCAGCACTGATTTAACACATACCATAAGTTTTAATAGGCTGTGTTCTCATATTTATTTGTTTCAAGGTAGTTACTGATTTCTTCTGCAATTTCCTCCTTGACCTGATGTGGGCTATGGGTGGAAGGCTCTTTGTCTCTTCAGAGATAACTAAGTTGTTTGACTTGTGGGTGTGGAACGGTAAGAGGCTGCAGTCCTGCCCTTAGGGACAGAGGCAGCGGCTCCAGTCCCAGGAAATGTTTAACAATGCAAGGGCTATAAACTTTAAGTATTTAGGGGAAATGCAAAAACCAAATACACTAAAGGCTTATCTAGAATGTCTGGAATCCATGCTAAAAGCTTACCTAAGATGTGGAAGATATATGCTAATTGAAGCCTATTGAGAACTGAAACAAAGGGACCATTTGGCCTTTCCTCTCTGTATAAAAGATGTTTGAAAATCTTGTTCAGGGCTCGGGATTCAAACAGAAGTTCCCGAGTCCGGCCGGCCGTCAATAAACCATTTTTCCTTCTCAAAATCATTCCTGAGTCCTGGCCTCTCTATACTCAAATAATTGAACTTCTCTTAAATTCCACAACAGACCCACTGATTGTTTAACTTCAGTATATTTGTGCCTACTCTGGTTCTCTGCCCATTATCAATTTACAACTTCATTCTGCTGTGGTCAGAGAAATTACTTTGTATAATTTCAATCTTTCCACATTTGTTGAGACTTGTTCTGTCACCTATCATGTGATTTATCCTGAAGAATAATCCATGTGTAATTGAGAAGAATGCATATCCTGCTATATTTGGGTGGAATGGTCTGTATATGTCTCTTAGGTTTAGTTCCTCTAATTTAATATTGGAGGTCATTTATTTATTAACCCTCTGTTGAGATGCTATGTCTAATGTTCATAATGATATACTAAATTCCCTCATTATGATTGTAGAGGCATCTATTTCTCCTCTTAGTTTTTCCATTGTTTGCTTCATGTATTTTGAGGAACCCTGGTTAGGTGCATAAATATTTATGATTGCTCTTTCTTCTTGATGATTGCCCTTTTACTAGTATTTTTGTACTTTTATAAATACATTAGTAAAAAGTACTAATGTTAGACTTTTAACTATATATAGTGTCCTTCTTTGTCTCTTACAATAGTTTTGCATTTAAAATCTATTTTTGCTGATACTCCCACACTTTTTGATATTGTTTACATGCAAAATTGTTTTCCAACCTTTCACTTGCAACCTCATGTCCCTGGGTCTAAGGTGAGTTTCTTGTAGACAGCATATAGATGGGTTTTATTTTCTTATGCATTTGGCCAATCTGTGTCTCTTTATTTAAGGGGAGTTTAATCCATTAACTTTCAATGTTATTACTGTCAATATAGTCTTTATATTAGTCATTTTTTATTTTCATTTATATTTGTCATATATTGTTTTTATTTCTCTTTATATCCTTTAGTTACTCACATTAATAATCTTCCTTTCTACACTCTCCTCCAACTCTTTCCTGCAACCTACAAAACTCCCTTTAATTTTTCTTGATGGACAGGACTCTTTTTGATGAACTCCTTCAACTTTTGTTTATCTGTAAATATTATGACCTCTTCCTCCTTTTTTAATGCCAGCTTTGTTGGATACAGAATTCTTGGCTTATGGTTTTTCTTTTAATACCTTAACTATGTCATACCACTGCCTGCTCACTTCCATGGTTTCAAATGAGAAATCAACACTTAATTATCAACCTTCCCTTTGTTGTGTTGGATCTCTTTTCTCCTGCTGCTTTCAGAATTCTTTCTTTTTCTTGAGTGTTTAAAAGTCTGATAAGTATGTGTCTCAGTGTAGGCCTATTAAGATTTATACTGTTTGGAGTGCACTATACTTCCTGGATATGTACATCCATGTCCCTCAAAAGGAAATTCTTGGGTATTATTTCCTCTAACACTTCTGTCCCCTATAGCTCTCTTCTCTTTCTGAAATGCCTGTAATGTGCATATTCATACGTTTCATGTTGTCATTCAATTCCTTGAGTCTCTGATGATTTTTTTCTAACTTTTTATCTATCTGTTCTACTAACTGTGCAATTACAGTTGTTCTGTTTTCAACATCACTAATTCTTTTCTCTGCCTGTTCAAATCTGCTGTTATGTGTTCCCAATGTATTTTAATTTCTTGCATTGTGCCTTTTATCACCATTAGATATGTTATCACTTCTGGTATGTTTATGATTTCTTTTGTACATTCTCTCAGTGTCTTCTTAATATCCTTTATCTCTTCCTTCATTTCATTAATTTGATTCACGATATTTGTTTTGAAATCCTTGGTTAATTTTTCTACCTTCTGCATATCCTCCTGCTTTTTAATTTTTTTATTAGATTGGGCCATTTCTTCCTGTTTTTCAGTATGATTTGTAGTTTTTGCTGGTTCCTAGACATCTGTTTATCGTGATGGGCATGGTTTTGAAAATTATAAATAGAATTGAACAAAATCAACTAACTGAAAATATGTATCTAATGCTTTAGCTCCTTTCTTTTTCTCTATTTTCTTTCTTTCTCCATCCCCCCTTCATCATATGCCTTCTCCTGTTAAAACATTAAAAAAAACCTTTAGCACAGATAAATGTTATCGCTTATAGAAGCACTTTGTACTGACTTGTACTGAATTTCAATACAGTCTTTTTAGTCTGAAAAATAAATCAGCATTTATATTTAATGAAATCACTGTCAGAATATAAAATTGTCTATTATAGCTGTGAAGCATTAGAAAAAGCCAGTCATTGTCAAATGTTTATGCTTGTGATTCTAACCATGTCATTGTCTCCACATCTCCATTACCTCTCCACAGAAACTGCTTCAGGGTCTTCTGAAAAACAAACAACCACTTTGTACTTCTAACTTCTTTCCAACTTCCCTGAAGCAATAGTTAAATTTGTAAGGGGGATATTGAACCTCATTAATCTGAGAGCTCTCTTTAGACTGTCTTGGACCATTCACCTGAACCATATCACATTTCCCATAAGGTTTCGATTGAACCTAGGGACCCAGTTTGTGTTGGTGACACCTTCAAAACTTATGGGCCTCTGTGGTAACTCTGTCTGTGCAAAGAAGACTGGTGTCAGCAGCCCCTCAGAAGTACTCTTTATTTGAGGTACTGGGGCCAGGAATTGAAACTGGGATCTCATGTGTGGGAAGCCAGTGCTTAACCACTGAGCTACATTGGCTCCCCTGAGTTGGTTTAGTCATTTGTCTATTTTGTTTTTAGGAAGACCAGGGATCAAACTTTGTACATGGGAAGCAGGTGTTCAACTGCTTGAGTACATCCACTCCTGTATAATGTCTAGAAGATACCCAAATGGGACACATTGAAATCATTGAAACAACTGCCAATTTCTCTTTATCATGAGCAAAAAGTACTTGTGAAGGTTAGTTTTATGTAAGCTTGGCTAGGTTATAGCACACATTTTTTCAATTAATCACTAATATAGGTATTGCTATATGTATATTATTAAAAGATCACTTCACAAAATAAGACTGATTTGTCTTCACCTGTCTTAAAGTTTATTTTTTTCTCAGAATACTGGGATTGTATATAATGATTATGACCACAATTATAATGACTCATTATAATAATAGGACTCCACTTTAGTATATTTCATACTACTTTTACTTACTTTTAGTCTATTGGATCATTCATTTACCCCGGAACTCTTTAATTTTGGTATGTTTAAAATTTTGTCTTTGCTTTTCTGATATTCGCACACTTTATATTTTCTCTAAAGTTCTTAAAATCATTTCTTTAACTTCAACTGCTATCTTCTAAGGGGAAGAGGAATTAGTATCAACTCATCTGTAAAATTTAATAAATTTATAGTGATACCTAGAAACCCATGTTAAGGATTCATAAAGAGTATTCTTTTTTTTTTTTAAGATTTTTTTTTCTCCCCCCCGCCCCCAGTTGTCTGCTCTCTGTGTCCATTTGCTGTGTGTTCTTCTGTGACCACTTCTATCCTTATCAGCAGCACCGGAATCTGTGTTTCTTTTTGTTGCATCATCTTGTTGTGTCAGTTCTCTGTGTGTGTGATGCCATTCTTGGGCAGGCTGCACTTTCTTTCACCCTGGGCAGCTCTCCTCAAGGGGTTCACTCCTTGTGGGTGGGGCTCCCCTATGCGAGGGACAGCCCTGCGTGGCACGGTACTCCTTGTGCGCATCAGCACTGTGCATGGACCAGGTCCACACGGGTCAAGGAGGTTCAGTGTTTGAACTGCCTTGGATGTGAAAGAGAAGTGAGAACAGGAAATGCTGCACTTTTGGGAAACTCTGATCTTTGTGGTGATACTGACAAAATCTTTAATCATCAGAACTGACTTCCCTGTTGAGCTCAAGCCTACACACAATTACTCCTAGACTTTTTTTCTATTCTGAATGTTAAACAGACATCTCATTCTCTGCCAAATTGATTTTCTTCTGTACAGACAATCTTTTAAACAGCATCGCTTTTCATCTAATCATTGAGACCAGAAAAGTTGGTGAACTTAACTAATACATGTTAAATTATAGATAGAAATCACATCCCAAATAATTTCTATGCCTTTTTTACTTAGACCAGTTGCTGAATATTATCCTTACAAGTGAGTCCCACTTATAGGAAAAGGCAACAAGATCTCTTGAACAAAGGAGGGTTCTGGGAAGTTGCTGATGAGCTAGGTTTCAGATGTTCATCATGTTTTTAATATTAATTGTATCCAGAATGCAGATTGGATAATATATAAATAACACTAACAGCATTAGTCCCCTTTGACCAATTTCTAACCCCGAGCATGACACAATGAAAGAAAAAATGGAAAAAATATACTATATGAGTGACCAAACAATCCATAAGTGAGGTATGGATTTAAAATTATGTTCTTTGCTTATATACAGGAGTAGGAGGCAGCTGCTTCCCCCTTCTCTCACAAAAAGAGAAACCAAATCCTCTGGGAGATGGGATGAAAAGGATTTGGGTTCTTTATACTAACCATTAGGAATATAATTGCATCTCTCCAAAGGTCACATATGTCTTCTATGTTTCCAGTTTTTCTTACCTGGAAATACCTCCAAAGTCCTGGATATCATTTACCCTTAAAATGTGAGCATGTATCTTTGAAATCAGGTATTTCTTTCTGGCCTGGCATTCTTTTGCAACCTAAGTGAATGTAAATTAACTTCCCATTGCTTGCTTTTAACCCAGGATCCAATGTGTATGGGACATTTTTCTGAAAGCTCCAACTCTGTAGAAACACAAAAATATTTTCTACCCACTGCACAGTGTGGCAGCCACCCAAGTGAAGTGTTGTACTTTGAGGAGCCATAGCTGAATACGGGGTTGTGAACTAAGAGAGCTACAGTGTTAGAGAGTTAAGGTATGTGCAAGGAGTTGGATCAAAATAGATATGGCTGCAGAGTATAGAGGTATCTGTGTGACATTACAAAGGTAAGCATTAATAATGAGACTATGGCAATGAGAAGCAATCACATGATTAAAATGGAGTGAAAATAATTTTAATATGCTTACAAACATACATACACTCCTGAAGTTCTGACAGATAAAAAAAAAATCTGAAAAAGAAATCAGCAAATTAAATATAATGTTATATTAAAAGGATGGTACATAAATACCTAGAAGTTTTTTTTTTCCCCCCAGGAATTGAATACAATGCAGTTTAAACAATTAAATCTATATAATTAAGAATTATAATAATTAAAAGTGAAAAAAGCATATATAGTATTACATATCAAAAGCTATTAACTAAAATGCAATAGTCATATACAATTTAATTTTTCTATTAAAATAGTGGGTTGTAGTCTTACTATAATCATGGCTATTTTCTCAAATCAACCATAACATCTCTCTTAGAAAAAGACAGTTGTTTCCCATTAAACCAGAGATAGGAAAAATCAATTTCCATTACTACTATTGCTTAGAAAACCAATTATAAAGTCTCAATAATGAAAAACAAAATATGACGTTGTACCAAAATAGACTAATTTATGAGGGCAATTAGAAAACTCAAAAGCACATACATATGTGTATATATGTATATGTATATATATGAATGTGTACATTTATATGCATTTAATATAGATATGCAATGCATTTCTAGTTGGTAAGGGAAAGATGGATCAGTTAATAATGAATAATAATACAAATTACTTATTCAAAGGAAATTCATTGACAATCCCATAATAGAGCATGTGTCTCAAAATGCCAGGTGGATTCAAGAGTTAAATATAAAATAATTTAAATTCCTAAAAAGCATGAAGATATTACAGGTGAATATTTATGTGGGCTGAAGAAGACTTTTCCAAATAATGTGCCAAAGACTAAACATGGAAAAGAATAAAATAAAACAGTATATATTAGACAGGCCAAGGAAAGGCTGGGAGTAATATCTTTGCTATGTGTGACAAAGAAACATTAAATGCCCATGATAGTTAAATTATACAGACATGTTAATAGAAATATTGAAATTAATAGAGAAAATTGAGAAAGCAAGAACAGACCTTTCACAAGTAAAGAAAAGCAAGTAAAGAAATTGTTTCTATCTTGATATTTTCTATTTTTCTTCTTTCATCTATTTTATACTCTGCAGACTTTTTCAATAAAAGTAACTATCACAATTAAAGAACAAATGATTTTTTAGAAATTAAATCCTCATTAAAATATTGTTGGAAATGAAAATGTGGGGCATTTAAGAAATAATTCATTACAAAAAATAAATTTCTGCCTATGGCAGCAATTGTGTTTAAAACCTTTCAAACTTGAGTGGAAAGTACTTACTAGCAAAAATCTGTAGAGATTAACTGTTTAGATTTTGTTCACATTTATTAACAATGGTGTAAAAACAAAAGTGCTATTTTTGAACCAAGCCATACTCTAGAAGAAGAAGTGGGAAGAAACCTTCTAGAGATATTAAAGAAAGTAAAATAAATGCTTTCAGGTCTAGATTTCATTTCCAGAGTTTATCATAAATTGTGCCATCTAAAGAAGAGCATCAGATTATTTAAGAATGAATGCATGTGTGTATATGTATGTGGTGTGTTTGTGTATGACATATATATGCATATATACATATGCATACACACAAAATAGCCCTGCATGGCTTCTCTGTTGTCTCAAAGAACTACTTGGGAAGAATTCACAAGGGATTAGGTAGACATAGGTGAAATGCCTTGTATTTGTGTTAATCCAATATAGAAATACAGTTAAATTTTAAGAGCACTAAAGCCCAAGGCTTTCAATTACTTCAATACCACCATGATTTAATTTGGTTAAAAACCATACTATGAAAGTTTAGAAAAATAAATTTTTGTCTTGGGAACAATTGCAGAGTTTATAGAAATAAGTAAAATAAACTTCAACATAGAGTTGAGAGAATATTGTCTGCTTTCATACTTTTATCCCTTGTCTGTTTCCATTATTTATACTTTCCTGCTTTCTTCTGTTTCTTTTTGGAAAACAGGCTTGCAAAGGAGTATCCCTAAATCATCTCACTTATTTTTCAAAATTAAAATCATATTAATTTATGAGTTTTGATTAAAATATTCTGAATAATAAATTATTCCAAAACAACTTCACCTTGGCCTTTCATTAACAACCTTCATTAACATATATACACACAACATATTGTTTACTCTGCTGAGAATAATTTTATATTTAGAATATTAAAATATGTCAGTAACCCTGAATTCTTCTCTAACCCTACAACACAACCATGAACTCATATAGAACAAAAATCCTACGGCACAGTAGAACTGACATATATTTAACATGAAGGCAAAATTGCAAAGCTGTTTTCCTAATTTTAGAAGTACTTTTACATCCTTTCCATGCTTAAGAAAAAAGAAGGTGATGAATCCCACAACTTTTCTTTAAATGCAGATTTGAAAGACATTTATTCTCTTGTTATGTATAAATGGGTATTAAATGGAATCATGGAAGAATATCCCTTATCATAGCCCCTAGAACATAAATATAGTAAGAATATTTATTCAACTCTTTTTACAGTCACCCTTGATTCTTGTATGTCATAGTGCCAAGGTACAAGTCAGTTACAGGAAAGAGTTTAAATACCCATATCAATTATATAGATTCTACTATTGAGTCATAAGTTCTCAGAATTTCCACTAATGTATTCTTATTAAAAGAAAGGGGTGTAGTCCTGGAAATCAGGTAAGAATCCTAAACAAGGCATTTGTGTACAAAATGCATTTAATATATCAGTTTTGTCAACAAGATGCAAGAATTTTGCATTCAGTGTCATAATACTTGCATATACTTAGCACAAGGCATTGTGGATACTGCTTCTTACAGTTCCTGGACAGAAGACATTTTGAAGGCATATTTTCTGACAAGAATCTGGTAAATCACATGGAACCCCTCAGTCCCTTGCCCAAAAGCATTCACAGTCAAAAAGGAACACATGCATTCATGGCTAAAGGTGTTGTAGAATTGATTATATATTTAAGATTAAAGTTCTTTTTTTAAAAAAAAATTTCTTTGTCTTTATTTATTTATTTTTTAATATTACATTAAAAATATATGAGGTGCCCATAAACCCCTCTACCCCCCTCACCCCACTCCTCCCATAACAACAACCTCCTCCAACATCATGGGACAGTCATTGTACTTGGTGAATACATCTCTGAGTACTGCTGCACTACATGGTCAATGGTCCACATTATAGTTTACACTCTCCCCCAGTCCACCCAGTGGGCCATGGGAGGACATGCAATGTCCAGTAACTGTCCCCGTAGTACCATCCAGGACAACTCTAAGTCCTGAAAATGCCCCCACATCACATCTCTTCTTCCCACTCCCCACCCTCAGCAGCTACCATGGCAACTTTCTCCATCTCAATGCTACATTTACTTCCATTACTAATCACAATACTTCCAGAATAGAGTATCAGTAAGTCCACTCTAATCCATACTCTATTCCTCCATTCTGTGGACCCTGGGATAGTTATGTCCACTCCACCTCTGTATCGAGAGGGTAAAGTTCTTAATTTTAATCCCATTCATGTCAGTGCAAACCAATTATAACTAGGACATTTTCAATATATTATTTTTAGACAAAGTGTGGTCAACTGAATCTGAATTTTTTTTTTTTAAGAGATATGGAAGATTGAACCTGGGACCTCATAGATGTGAAGCTGGTATTCAACCACTGAGCTACAACCACTTCCCTGGATGGGTTTTAATCCTAACTTTGGAAACCTTACAAAAAAGAAAGAAACTGGAAGTCAAGGGAAGCTGGAAGAGAAAGGAGAGGACATTACATGTGACAGGAACACCCAGGAATCAAAGGCTTGTTGGCCAGACAGAAGGTTAATAGCCCCAGGAAGAGGCATGCCTTCCAACCTCAGAAGCTGTGAAACTGTCCTCATTTTTAAGCCAACCTGTTGTGTAGTATTTGTTATAGCAGTTTTGAAAACTAAGTGTTTGGTACTGAGAACAGGGTGCTGCTAATACAAATACCTGAAAATTTATAAATGGCTTTGGAACTGGGTAATGGGTAAAGGCTAGAAAAATTTGTGATGCTTGATAGAAAAAGCCTACATTTCTTTAAAAAGACTGTTGGCAGAAATATGAACATTAAAGGTTCTTCTGATGAAGCCTTAGAAGGAAATAAAGAATGTGCTATTGGAGACTGGAGAAAAGGCAATCCTTGCTAAAAACATCAGAGAACTTGACTGAATTATATCCTAAAGTTGGATTGAAACTGGAACAGGTCGGTGATGAACTTGCATATGAAGCTGAGATTTCCAAGCTAAGTATAAACTCTGCCACCTGGTTTCTTCTTGCAGATTATAGTAAAATACAAGACAAAAAGGCTAAGCTAATAAACACTTACACAAAAAGGAAACAGATTTGAAAAATTCCCAGCCTATCCAGATAGGGTGCTCTGAGGAAAGGGCCAAAAGCTACTATATCATAGCCCTCTCCAAGGTTCTGGGAATTGAATCCTCAAGGAACAGAACTCTATATAATGGTTTGACTGAACAACTCTGCTAAAGAGGCTATGACTAAACATGGACCCTGTGAGATCTCAGAGGAAGTCAGGATTGGAGGTGCAGTTGTTCAGGAATTATCCATGGAAAGACCTTCTTTTCTAATGGTTTGGACTCCTTTTGAAGAGCACGCAAAGCTGACAAAGGTGTTGCAAAATGTTTATAAACAGAATCACTGCCATCCTGGACTGAAAGGAACAGTGAAGGGATGAGTTGATGGAAGAATGATTTACAGGGTAGAATATGAAAGCAGAGATCTGGACTGAAAAGCTCTCCTCATGTCAAAACCAGGGGCCCACCTGCATGTACGGAAAGGGAAGGGTTCACCCCAGTACTTGTAGGGGCACAAGGCATCTGCCCCTGTGCTTGGATGGTTTCTGCCCTGCTGCTTATCGAGAGTTTGGCTGTCACCCCAAAGTTCACAGAAAGTGGTGTTATGCTCAGGTGTTCACTAAACATTGGCCACCATCCTAATGGCTTGGAAAGGGTGGAACCTAAACCCTAGTTTTCTTGTATAACAAGATTACCACTCTGGGGCACAGAGAGGGTGGGGTCTAGGCCCCAGCACTCTGGGAGAACATGGCCACTGAGCAAGCAATGGTATAGGATGGAGCCGCCATTCCTGCAGACCCAGAGGTCAAAGCCTCCATCCAGAAATGACTTTTAGAACTTTAAATGTATTGTAGCTTACCATGGTAGGTTTTGGATTTGCTTAGGAATTGTGACTCTAATTTTCCTTCTAATTTATCCCTTCTTGGATGAAAACGTCTATCTGTGGCTTTCTGACCATTGTATTTTGAAAGATGATAACTTCTATTGTAGGTTTCACAGGTCCATAGTCAGAGATTAATTTTGCTTCAGGACAGATCACACCCATAAATGATTGTGATGGATTTGTAAATCGAAATAATTAAGGCTTTAGGCTGTTGTGAGGAAATGAGTGTATATTTTGCATGTGAAAAAACATGTTTTTTTAGGATCGAGAGAGCAGACTGTGGTAAGTTGGATTTCATATCCCAGAAAAACATGTTTTTAATCTTATTCCTGTTCTTGTTGGTATGAACCCATTGTAAATAGGATTTTTTTAAGATGATGTTTTTAGTTAAGGTGTGGCCAACAAAATTAAGATGGAGGGTGTATAAAGGAGAAAGCCATGGGGAAAAGTCAAAAGTTGGAAATAAACAGAATCTGGAAGAAAATGGAAAGGACATCACAATATGATAGGAAAGCCAAGGAACCCAAGGCTTGCTGGCCAGCCAAAGTGCTAACAATCACCGGAGGAAGCAAGCCCTTAAGCCTCCAAAACCATGAGACAATACCTCCCTGTTGCTAAGCCAAACCATTGTGTGGTATTTGTCATAGAAGCTAAGAAACATGGGGGAAATTTTTCAATTTTGCTAATGAGAGAAGTAAGACCGCAATAGCTATGTTTTTCTAGAAACATGTCCAATATATGATGGAAAAAGGAAAATCCCAAAAAGATCTTTTTCTCCTTACAATAGAGGCAAAGGAAAAATTATAAGGACACTAAATGGATGAGAGCATTTCATCTGGAACTCAAAATACCAAATGGCAGAACAAATAATCACCTGTTAGAAAAGAGGAGAGAGAATCTCTCAGAACCAAAACTCTTATCAATTCTTCTGAATGAAAGATAGGGAATATAGTCCAATTGGTCTCGTGTCCATTTTTCTCATCAGCAAAGGAAGATTTTAAACTAGAATTTTGCTTCTCATTTAGACCAGCATCGACATAGCCCCAAGAATACACAATAGTTATCTAGGGATTATATAAATCTTAGCACATGGATTATATATCTTTTGAAATAACTACTTGAATCAAAGATCTGAGAGGAGAAATGCATTATCATCATTCTTTGATTTATTGTTTCATGCATCCAAATTCTATTTATTAAGCATTTAATATATGCCAGGAACTGTGCTATACCATGGGGATAAAGCATTGAACAAGAATAAGTCCTTGTCTTCATTGAGCTTTAGTCATAAGTGCACATGTAAGCTAAAGAAGGGAAAATTGTCAAGAAAGAGAGTCAACTAGGGATATGTGTTCTGGAAAGACCAAGTCATTTTTGCACAGAGTAAAGGCTGTGAGACTTCATAATCACTATATAATCAACGAATTTTATGAGAGCAATATAATCATGAAATGTGTTCTGGAAAAGAGTCTACCTCTCACCCTAGTGACTTTCCCATTATTCTCCTAACCACCATCAAATTTTTATAGGTAATAGGAAATCGGAAATGATTATTTAATCAATTTTTAAAAGTGATCAAAACTGAAAAACATTAAGAACTAGTTTTCTTGTGAAAACATGGGAAAACGTAATGTAGTGTGAAATGAATAGCAAAATATGGCAATTAAAGGTATTACTATCTAAAATCCATAAATAGGACAATAGAGATTAACTTGAATAGAGGAAGGGTCATATTGGGGCTAGAAAAAGTTGAGTATAAAGATAGGCAGAGAAGTAAGAGCAATTGAGGAGAGATACAATGTCAGAGATGGGAGGAGAGAATCAAAGAGGGGGCAAGGGACCCAAGTGTAGATAATTTTATAGAGAGAAAGAAAAGTCTCTTTCGTTTTTATTTCTACTATTTGTTATACTCCTGAGTACAGAAGAGTCAATAAGATATCCAAGCTTTCCAACAATGTTTTTAATATTTTTAACATTGTTACATTTTTAGCCAAAAGTATACTTAGTTTCAAGGTAATCAGGCCAATCAAACCCCAGAGCCATGTATTCAGAGACATCAGTAAATTTTTCTTAAGGGAGAATTTTAACAAGATAGATAGCCATCTGAGAGACTCCACTTGTTTCTATTGCTTCTGCCCTGCTGGAAAAGATGACTTTGAGATTGCTTCTAGTCCTACATTTTTATGAGTCAAAGACTCATTTAATCTATCAGTACTAACTACAGGATAATAATTCAAGCAAATCATAAAATTTTCATTCCCAATTTGTGGTCAGTTTATGTGGGGTCTAATATTTCAAGCAAATAGCTTTTATTACAATTATGAGCATACACATTATTAAAGTAGACATTCCATATGCTTTATTTGAACACAAATATTATATTATTATATTATAAAGTTTTTATCCAGAAGACTACATGTGATTTCTCTTTTTTTATGTCATTCTATAGTTTATTCAGTTTCCTTTTCTTTGTATAGCAGAAAAGTTTTGGGTTTATGGCTACATATGATTTCTGATCATTTGGTTACACTGTGATGGCTCTCAAATTAGTGTGCATCATTTGTGACTTAGCATTTTCAGTCTATGCTAAACTGTTATGAATTAAATATTGGTATAGCACATCTTTTACATAGTTCTTTCAATTTCATTAGATACCTGTTGCTACTAGTGCTTGTTTCATGACAGTTACTTATATTAAAATGTAAAAGCAATCATAAAAATGTATTTTTTCAGAGGCTGTACTAATTTTTGAGCCAGCAATCACATTAGTAGGAATACATCAGAAGAACTGAAATCAAGGATGCAAACTGACATTTACACACCAGTGTTCACAGCAGCATTATTCACAGTTGCTAAAATACGGAAGCAGCCCAAGTATCCATCAACTGATGAATGGATAAACAAAATGTTGTATATACAGACAATAGGATACTATTTAGCTGTAAGAAGAAATGAAATTAGGATGCATACAACAGCATTGAACAACCTTAAGGACATTATGTTGAGTGAAACAAGCCAGACACAAAAGGGCAAGTATTGTATGGTCTCACTAATATGGACTAGGTATGGTGAATAAGCTACAGAGATAAACTCTAGAGTATAGGTTACTCAGAGATAAAATGTGGATTGAAAATGGGAGTTGATGTTTAATATTTTAGAACTTTTAATACGTTTTATTGTAAAAGCATGGAAGTGAATTGAGTTTATAGTGACATTATAGTGAGTAGAAAACTACTGATTTATAAATGTGATTGTGGCTGAAAGAGGTAGTCTGTGGATATAATGTCAGTTGAAAGGAAGCTAGAGAATAATCTAGGGAATGTATAACAGTGATTTCAGTGGTGGATAAAGATTATGGTAAATATAAGAATATACTTCAGGAAGCAGACTTGTCCCAGTGGTTAGGGTGTCCATCTACCACATGGGAGGTTCGCAGTTCAAACCCCGGGCCTCCTTGACCCATGTGGAGCTGGCCCATGCACAGTACTGATGCACACGGAGAGTGCCCTGTCACGCAGGGGTGTCCCGCATAGGGGAGCCCCATGCGCAGGGAGTGTGTCCCATAAGGAGAGCCACCCAGCGCAAAGGAAAGTGCAGCCTGCCCAGGAATGGCACCGCTCACATGGAGAGCTGACACAGCAAGATGACGCAACAAATAGAGACACAACTTCCTGTGCGGCTGACAACAACAGCAGAAGCGGACAAAGAAGAAGACACAGCAAATAGACACAGAGAACAAACAACCAGGGTGGGGGGGGAGGGGGGGTGGAGGAAAAGGGAAGAGAAATAAATAAATAAATCTTTATTAAAAAAAAAGAATATACCACTTTTATAAAGTGTTAAAAATATGGTGATACATGGGAAAATTACAACTAATATAAGTTATCATGATAGTTAACAATAATACTGTAATAATTTTGCAGCAATGGCAAGGAAATATATCAATTCTAAAGGACAACAATACAGGGTTTAGGAAGATAAGAGATTTTTCCTTTTGGAGTAATTAAAATGTTCTGGGGTTGTCAACACAACTCTGTGATGAAAATTAGAGCCACTGAGTGTACACTTTAATGGATTATACAAAATATGGGACTGTATAATACAGAGAATCCAGTAGTGGAGATAGACTGTGGTTGACAGAACAAATACAAGAACACTCTCTCATGAACTATAATAAATATATAATGATAATACAGAGTGTAGATGATCAGGTGGGTTGGAGGAGAAATACATAAAGTTAGTAGTGATATTTAGACAATGCTCTTTCATAATGTGTAGGAAATATTTGACGACAATGCAAGGTGTTGGTGGTGGTGTGATGTATGGAGCCTTGTATGGTGATATTCATGACTTTTTATATTCACAATGTTTACTACATATTTATTATTTATGTATGTTCATTTATGAATGATATACTTCAATAAAATGTTATAAAAAGGCAGTTATATGAAAGGGATTTAATATTGCTGCAATTTTCAAGACTAAAACAATAATTATTTCTATTGTCTAACAGTACCTTTTAAAATTGCTGACAAAAGTCAGTAATAAAGTGAATTATATTTCAGTATCTTAGATCAATTAATTCAGTATAACTTTATATAATAAAACAATGTACACAACATATTTTATTGTCTGCAAACATAAATCTCCAATAACTTATGGTAAAAATTTCAGTATGAATTTGAAAGAAAAAGGATACGATAATTAGTATGTTTTGTATAAATATTCAAAATTCCACATATTTTAGGATCAGCCAAATAGCCTGCAATCACCAAATTTGCAAAAAATTTTTTTTTTTAAATTTTATTCCAGTCATAAGATATCCAGTGCTAAAATATCCTTGGTAAAATTCTGCATTGTATAGAGATGTTATACAGAATCATATTAGGAACAGAGATGAAAGGTATAATAAAATAAGATATACTAAGTCCCTATCTCCAAATGATGTTTCTCCTGGCTGATCATTCTATCATTTGTCTATCTCTGTTTCATGATTTTTTCCATATCAACCAATCCAGTTTCCTCTGTTGATTTAACTTTGATTCCAGGATACTTAAGGTTTGTTTCTTACTCTTGGAAATTCCCAGACCCTGAATTACCTCATTCTGAACTTGCCATTTGATGTCTGAAATCATATCCCTGTCTACTTTTGTTCCCTGGTACAACTAAAATGTGGTAATACATTGAGCTAGCTTCAATTAAAATGCCAGGTAATATCAATTTCAAATAATTAGATTCCCCTTGATTTCACTAATACCTTTGTGACCCACCAGTCAAACCTACCCTATTTCTTGCATGTAAGGTTTCTTTTTTTAAAAATACATTAAATATAACAATAATATATAAACATTTTTAAATCAAACATTTTTGAAAGATATAAAATAAAAAGTAAAAGTCCACAACTCCAGTCAACTACCCTGAAGAATTTTAATTTTTCTGAAGGTTAATATGATTCTTTTCTTTTTTGTTCATCAATTTTAGGCAATACTTACGGAGATTGCTTTGAAAAATGGAGATGACATCATTTTTCATCCATGCTTTCATTTAAACATTCAGGGAAGAGAGGGTAGGAGTAAGTCTGCAATAGAAAAGAAAAACTCCTGGCTGCTCATACAGAAAAAAAAAAAAAACATTTTAAATACAATTTGATTTTCTATATACTAAGGAAAATATTAGTGTTCTCAAAAATTCATGTCCAGCCCAAACCTCAGAAAATGACCTCATTTGGCAATAGGCTCTTCAAAGAGGTAATCAAGTTAAAATGAGGACATATCGAATGAGGGTGAGTTGTAAATCCAATGACTGATGCTTTTTTGAGTGAAAGAAGAGGAGCTATGGAGACATGGGGCAGACACAGGGAAGAAGAACATGTGAAGATGGAAGCAGAGATGGACTGGTGCAGCTGTAAGATAAGGGACAAGAATTGCCATGAGGTACCTGAGCAAGGAAGAGGCAGGGAAAGATTCTTTACTAGAGCCTTCACAGCGATCTTGAAACCACCAACACCATGAGTTCGGACTTCTATCCTTGAAAACTCTGAGACAATAAATTTCTCTTGTCTTAAGCCCCTCAGTTTTTGCAATTTGTTTGGCAGCCATAGGAAAGGACTGCAATAGCCAGTAGCCCAAATTGTACAGGATACTCCTGCTTATGATAAAGAAAGTGGCAAGTAAATGTAGCTGCACTCTAAAAAAATTTTTTTCTAAAAAAAATTGGAAAATCTGCAAAATTATTTTAAGTCCATCAGAGGACTGAGATCTCCAAGAAATCTAATACACTAAAATACAAGAAGTAACAAGCTCCTCCTAGAAAAGGCAAGGTCCATTCTGCAACAACTTTACCAAAGCATTGAGAAGAGGAAGAAGCAACCACAGACAAAAGGAAACAGCTGAACATTTAATGAATCTTTAAACCTTTGGGGTTAACTGGCCACCTAGTTTCCCCAGAAATGAGGAAAGTCTGGATCTGCCCACTGACTCTTTTCTGTGGGATTTTCTGAATTGGCCAGGAGATATTTGGAGGGAAGAGTAAAACAATCTCAAAGCCACAGGTACATAGGACATACCTAAGTCTGAGAGCAGAGTAAGCTAGCCTATGGAACTTCCCCATTCAAGAAAGAGCATGATAGGTTTTCTGTTTGTTTGTTTGTTTTTTACCTCTGCAGCTATATCTGAGGGTTTTGAAAGCTGAAAAAAGATATTTCCTTGGTATCCAAGTACTCAGAGCCTACCTAAATTTGAGGGTAGAAGAGAAGAACTGAGAAAAATATTTTTAAACTTTGGGCCTACACCAATTTCCACAAAGGAGCAGTATACCAAATATGAAGAGATTGGCGCATTGAGAAAACATTCTTTTAATGAGGTGGAGGAGCAAAGGGCTTCCATAAGTCAGATGGCAGAGTAACAATTGTTTTGGTTACCCAACTCCTAAAATGGACACTATAAAATGGGTTGGCTTAACAACAAGAATTGTATTGGCTCACCCTCTCAGAGGCTAGAAGGTTTGCTTCTTCGCAAGCTTGATATCTTCTCACTGGGCAGTAATTTTAGAAGTTACTGGCTTTTCTGCCCTATGGCAATGCCCATGACAGCATCTTCTCCTATCTACTACAGGTTTCATTGACTTCCAACTTCTGGCTTCCCTCATGGCTTCCTTTCTTGGAGTCCAATTTTCTTTCTTTCTTCAGTTACCCTCATTCAATTTGGGAACACCTCAACTAAAAACATCTACAAAGGTCTCAATAATACACACCAATGTTCATAGTGGCATCATTCACTATTGCCAAAAGTTGGAATCAACCCAAATCCTTCGACAGATGAATGGATAAACAAAATATGTTATATACATACAATGGAATACTACTCAGCTATAGAAGGGAGAAAATGGAAGGAAAATAGGGGCCATGGGTTTCAAACAAGTCTGAAACCAAGCAGGGCAAACTCCTATAGATTTCATGGTCTGAGAATCATGTATGGATTGATGTTTTGTCCTCCAGACCTGCTACAGTAGTAATCACACCCTTTCCAAGTACTTGCACTGGGTCAGGTTCTTCCCAAACACTGGACTGTAGGCACCTTTCTCTCCAAGCACTGTGGCAGCTGCACACTTCCTGAACAATGTAGCACAAGGCTGAATCTCTCAAGGCACCTGGGCATAAAGTCTGACCCTTCCAAGTGCAAGGGCAGACCTACCCTTTCCATACACGTGGGTGAGTTCTTTCTTGCCTCAAGATCTCTTTGGTCCAGACCTCCATAGTTCTGCCTTTGAAGTTATTCTTCCTTGCTTTGTTCACACAGATTTCACAAAATCCTTCTTAGCTTTGTGTACAGTCCTAGGATTCCAAACCATGAGTAAATAGAACTTTCCACAGATTCTTCATGGACAATTGCGTTTCCAATCCTGACTTCCTCTGAAATATCTGACTAGATCCATGTTCAGCTACACCTTCTTTAGCAAAGAGTTATTCAGTTTATCTATCACATGGAATCCCATCCTCTGAGGAGTCACTGCCTGAAAGTTGGGCACTAGTGTCAGAGCACACTGTGAATAGGCTGAGAATTTTCCAAACCATCAATTACTGGTTTTTTGTGCTTAATAGTTCAAGTCTCAGTTTATCTTTTTCCAATCTCATTTCACTATAAGCTGCAAGGGGAATCCAGGCGGCATCTTTGAAACTTAGCTTGGAAATCTCAGCTAAATATCTAAGTTCATTGCCTTCAACTTCTGCCTTCCAGTCTTCATCAGAAAAATAATTTTCCAAGTCCTCTGCAATTTATAACAAGGATATCTTTCTTTCAATTTCCAATGCACTCATTTCCTTCTAAGGCCTAATCAGCGCTAACTTCAATATCCATATTTCTGCCAACAGTCTCTTAAAGCAATCTGGACATTTTCTATTAAGCACTTCACAATTCTTTCAGCTTCTACCCATTACTAAATTCCAAAGCTATTTCCATTTTTAGGTATTTGTCATAGAAGAACCCCATTTCATGATAACAAAAACTGTTTCCATTTTCTGGCTACTAAAATAAATGCATACAGTGGGTTGGCAAACAACAGGAAATTTCTGACCCATGGTTACACAGCTTAGAAGGATTGCTTACTCCCAGGACTGATATCTTTTGGTTGGATGGCAACCTTTGGGTTCTTTGGCTTTTCTTTTTTCATTTTTCTTTATTAGAGAAGTTGTGAGTTTACAGAAAAATCATTCATAAAATATTAGATTCCCTTACACAACCCCATCACCAACATCTTGCATTGGTGAGGAACATTTGTTATGAAAAAAGATAACACATTTTTGTAATTTTACTATTAATTAAATTCTTATGGATTAACATAGGGTTCATTGTAACTGTAGTATACTTCCATGGATTTTTAAAAAATAAATTTTATTGATACATATTAATAAAGCATAAATCCATCCAAAGTGTATACAATCAATGGTAATTGGTGTGATCACATATTTGTGCATTTATCACTTCAGTAATTCTTATAGTGCTTTCATTATTCCAATATTAATAATAATAAAAAACAAAGCTCATCACCAATCAATCTCTCTATGCTTCCCCTGCTGTATATAGCTGCTATTCTTTTTCCTTCTCTCTATAATTTATAAAAAGTCTTATATGCAATAGCACCCAAATTCACATTTACATGAGGTTTTACTATCTTATAGAGTCCTATGTTACAGATTTTCATTTCCTTCTAGTAATTCACATGACCTTAGGCTTTCACTTTCAACCACTGTCATACCCTACAATAGTATGGCTAGTTACAAACACCAAGATATGCTTTAAGCATTTCTATTCATTTTCAAAGATTTATAAAGAACTCTTTTTTTAACCAATTCTGCACAGATTAATCCTTAGCTTTCCATTCTCCACACTCCTATTTCCTGGTGACCTGTATTTTAATAATTAATTCATTGAGTTTGGACAATATTTTTAGTTCATACACTATTTTTCCTCTTCTGTCTGGCTTGCTTTATTCAATAAAATGTCCTTACGGTTCATCCATGTTGTCATATGCCTCATGACTTCATTTCTTCTTATGATTACATAATAGTCCATAGTGTGTATACCACAATTTGTTTATCCATTCATCAGTTGAAGGACACCTGGGTTGTTTCCAACTTTTGGCAAACTTGAATAATGCCACTATGAACACTGGTGTGCAGATGTCTGTTAATATCTCTGCTCTCAGTTATTCTGCATATATACATAACAATGGTATTGCCAGATCACATGGCAAGCCTATATTTAACTTTCTTTAGGAAACTGCCAAACAGTCCTCCACAGTGACTGTACCAGTCTATATTCTCACTAACAGTGAATAAGCATTCCTCTCTCTCCACATCCTCTCCAAAATTTACTGTTTTCTGACTTTTTAATAGTGGTCTGTCTAATAGTGTGGAATGATATCTTATCTCATTGTAGTTTTGATTTGCATTTCCCTAATTGCTAGTGATGTTAAACATTTTTTCTTGTGTTTCTTTCCATTTGTATTTATTCTTTAGACAATTTCTTTTCAAGTCTTTTGCTCATTTTTAAATTTCGTGTTCAGTTGTATGATCTCTTTGTATATTATGGCTATTAAATATGTATCAGATACGTGATTGCGAAATATGTTGTCCTGGGTAAGTCCGAAGAATTAGCTAGTAGGTTTTGCAACTGTACTGAGATTCAGGACTCAACTGGCACATAAACGGACAAAAGATTTAAGTCTCTGGGACATATATTTAACAAGTGTAGTGCTAATTATAGGTAAAAATAAAAGAGGCAGAAGATCCATATGTAGGGAAACTATACATGAATCTGAGTCTATCACATTGGGGAACATTAATTCCAGAGCAAACCCACTAAGAAGATGATGAAATTCTGAGCTTGCCTACACTGCTTAGAATATTTAGATGTCTCTAGAGCCTTTACAATCCCTGCTTTTTTGAGGCACCATTTCCTATGGCAGTCAATGAAATCCTGCTGTGATGTGCATAAGCATAACCTCTAGAATGACCTCCTAATTCACTCTGAATGCTCTTAGCCATAAAACTCATTTGTATTTAATATTTTTCCTTTTTGGTCAAGGTCTTTTTTCCAGATGCCTTACTAGATGGTGCTTGGTAATAATCCCTTGCTGCCAGGGAGGCTTATCCCTGGGTGTCATGTCCAACTTTGGGGGAAAACAAGTGCATTTATATGCTGAGTTTGGATAAGACACATCTGAGCAACAAGGAGGCTTTCAGGAGGTAATTATTAGGCAATATATAATATTAGGTTACTTTTCAATTTCACAAGAAATAGTTCATAGGTACAATCATCACTATCAAAGGCCAGGCATACTGGTCTGTCTTCCTTCAGTAGGCACTGCCCTTATATTAATACTTGGGGGATTCTTGCCATTGTATTACAGAATGTAGCAGGACTCCCCAGGACGGGAATTAAATATTCTTTCTGTTATCGTGTGGGTCTCCACCCACTGAGACAATACCCTATGAACACTTGAACATATATGTATGACTTACAGGCATGCCCCAAGTGAACCCCCCCACCCCCATCACATACACTCCAAACCATTTATCCTCCCTTGCCACAGTTGTAATCCCTCTGTGGCAAAACTGTGCTAAAAATGAAGCAACAAAATAACCAAATAAAATTATTAAGAAAATGAAATTATAATAATAGTTTTATAAATAACAAATGAAATATAAAAAATAAAATATTTTTGAAATAATAAAAAAATCTAGACAATGTGTCTTTCATCACTGTAAAATCTGGTGTCTTGTATTTACAATGACGTTTCCTTCCATATATTTCTCAAGTGTCTTATTTTTTCACTTTATCTTCAAAGAAGCTTTAGGTTACAGAAAACCACAAAGAGAATATAGGGGATTCCCATATACACAATACCCTTCCCATTTTCCCCTATCTCCTATTAATAACACTTTACATGGAGATAGTACATTTGTTAAAATTGATGTACAAATATTAAAGCAATGCTATTAACCATAGTCAATGGTTTATATTACAGTTTTCATTTTGGATCATACACTTTTATAGATTTTGAAGAAATATTAAATGACTTGTATCCATTATTGCAAGATCATGCAGAACAATTCTAATGCCCTAAAAATACCCTCTGTTCCATCTGATCTTGTCTTCACCCCACCTCCTTTCAGAACCTATGGTAACCAATAAGTTTCACTTTTGAAGAATAAAATTCATAGTTACTTGCAGTAATATTGAGGGCTTGACATGTTAGTCTGTTTTCTTTTATTAGGTACTGCCTATGTTCTTGAATGACTCTTGTCACTTTATTTGAGAACATAGCATGACTCCCAAGGATGGCAGTTCAATATATTCCAGTTAATTGTGTGGGTCTTTACTCACTATATAACACACTATGACATGATGAACACTTACATATTTCATAAAAGACTGCCCCAGGTGCATCTGGTCCTGTATGTCCCCCCCACACACAACACCCTACACCAGCAATCCTCCCATGCTCTATTTGCCAAAAAAAAACATTACCCAAGTTGTAGTTTTAATCACAGACCTACAAATCCCCAGAGTTCATTTGCTTCTTCCCCTGACCTCCCCCCATTTCCATGGATAGTGCAATCCAACCCCCTCACCCTACTCCTACTCACATACCAGCACTGTCAAACCCAATCGCATCACTGCACCACGATCTAGCCCATCCACTGTTCAACTACACCCTTCCACCTTATGATAGATTTTGCCCATTTGGACATCAGTTTACCACCCTCTACTTCCTTTCTTTCTCCTTTAAATATATCTTCCAGACTCTATCTCTGTGAGTCTGCTCAATTTGTTTAATTCATATCAGTGAAATTATGTAATATTTGTCCCTTGATGCCTGTTTTACATCACTCAACATAAGGTCTTCAAGATTCATCCACGTTATTCTATGTGTTATTACTGCATTCCTTCTTACAACTGAGTAATATTCCACTGTATGCATATACAACTATCTTCTTGTGTATCCATCTATTGATGTGCATTTGGGTTGCTTCCCACCTTTGGCAACAGTGTATAATACCATTGTGAACATTGGTGTGCATATATTTGTTGGTGTCCCTGCTTTCAATCCTTTCGGGTTTATATGCAGCAGTGGGACTGCTGGATTATATCAAAGTTCTATAATTAGCTTCCTGAGGAACAGTCAAACAGTTGTCCACAATGGCTGCATCATATCCCAGCAGCAGTTGACAAGAAAGTGTTCCCTTTACTCTACATCCTCTCCAACACTTGTGGTCTTTTGTTTTTTAAATAGTCCCCAGTCTAATGTGCTTAAGATGATATCTCATTGTAGTTTTGATTTGTATTTTCCTATTAGCTAGCTAGTGATGTTGGGCTTCTTTTCAAGTGATTTTTAGCCATTTGTATTTCTTATTTGGAGAAGTGTCTATTCAAATCTCCTGCTGATTTTTAAAATAGGTTGTTAGTCTTTTTATTTTTGAGATGTAGGGTTTCTTTATATAATTCAGTTCCTATTGGATAGATGGTTACCAAATATTTTTTCCTATTGAGTAGGTTGCTTTTTCACTTTCTTGACAAACTCCTTTGAAGCACAAAAGTTTTTAATTTTGAGGAGGCCCTATTTATTTTTTATTTTATGGCTTATGTTTTGGGTGTAAAGTTTATGAAACCATTTCTTACTACAAGACCTTCTAGATCCTTCCCGACATTATCTTCTAGGAGATTTATGGTTGAGGATCTTATATTTAGATCTTTGATCCATCTTGATTTAATCTGTTAGAACTCATTTCTGTTCCATTGGTTAGAATATCTATCCTTGTGCCAATACCTTGCAGTTTTGACCTCTGTGACTTTGTAGCATGTTTTAAAGTCAGGTAGTGTAATTTTTGCAATTTCATTTTTATTTTTCAATGTCTTTGTCTTTTTGGAGCTCCTTGGACTTCCAAATAAATTTCATAGTTAGCTTTTCCAATTCAGTTAAAAAAAAATGCTGCTGTATCTTATATTGGGATTGTGTTAAATCTATAGATCAATTTGTGTAGGAGAGACATCTTAATGATGTTTAGTTTTCCTATCCTGAACAGAGAACATTCTTCCATTTATACAGATCTTCTTTGATTTCTTTTAACAATATTTTGTACTTTTCTGTGTACAATTCTTTTACATCTTTAGTTAAGTTTATTTCTAGGTATTTGATTCTTTTAGTTGATGTTGTTAATGGAATTTTTTTCTTGATTTCCTCCTCAGATTACTTGTTATTGGTGCACAGAAATGCTACTGATTTTTAAATGCTGATCTTATATCCTGCCTTTTAACTGAACTCATTCATCAGCTCTAGAAGCTTTGTGGTAGGTTTCTCAAGGCTTTCTATGTATAGGATAATGTCATCTGCAAATAGTGAAATTTTTACTTCTTCCTTTCCAGTTTGGATACTTTTATATCTTTTTCTTGCCTAAGTGCTTAAGCAAGAACTTCTAACAAAATGTTAAATAAGAGCAAAATGTTAAATAAGTATTTTGTTGGGATTTTAGCATTCAGTTCATTAGAGAGATTGGTCTTTAGTGTTCCATTCTTGCAGCATCTTTATGTGGCTTTGGTATTAGTGATGCTGACATTATAGAATGAGTTAGGCAATGTTCCTTCCACTTCTATTTTTTGGAGGAGTTTCAGGAGGATTGGTGTTTGTTCTTTCTGGAATGATGAGGAGAATTCACCTGTGAAGCCCTCTGGTCCTGAACTCTTCTTAGTTGGGAGGGATTTGATAACTAATTCAATCTCCTCACTTGTGAATGGTCTGTTCAGTTCATCAAGTTCTTTTTTCATCAATTTAGGTTGCTTGCACATTTCTAGAAGTTTTTCCATTTCATCTACATTATTCATCTTTTTGACATAAAATTTTTCAAAGTATCCTCTTATGATACTGTTTATTTCTGTGGGATCATTGGTGATACCTCCTTCCCATTTCCTAGTTTATGTCTTTGCATCTTCTCCCTCTTTTCCTTTGTTAGACTAACTAAGGCTTTGTCAATTTTATTAATCTCAAAAAAACAGCTTTCGGTTTGTTAAATTTTTTCTAGTGCCCTCTTATTTTCAGTTTCATTTATCTCTGCTATAATCTTTATTTCCTTCTCTCTGCTTGCTTTGGGATTCCTTTGTTGTTGTTGTTGTTGTTTTTTCTAATTCCTGCAGGTGTGCAATTAAGTCTTTGATTTTTTCTTTCTTTTTTTTTTTAAATATAGGCATTTATGGCTATAAATTTCACACTTAGCACTGTTTTTGCTGAATCCCATAGGTTTTAAAACATTGTGTTCTCATTTTCATTTGTGTCAAGGTAGTTACTGATTTCTTCTGCAATTTCCTCCTTGACCCACTGATTGTTTAAGAGTATGCTACTTAACTTCCATATATTTGTGCATATTCTGGTTCTCTGCCCATTAGTAATCTCCAATTTCATTCTTTTGTGGTCAGAGAAATTACATTATATCCTCCAACAGTCCTTCTGTCCCATTCCCATCTCTTCTCCCTCTGGGATACCTATAATGAGTATGTTTGTGCATTTTGTGCTGTCATTAAAATCCCTAAGTCCTTGCTGGATTTTTTTCTAGCTTTTTATCTATCTGTTCCACCATCTGTCTGATTTCAGATGTTCTGTCCTCAATATCAGTGATTCTTTCCTCTGCCTGTTCAAATCTGCTGTCATATGCTTCCAGTATATTTTTAATTTCTTGCATTGTGCCATTCATCACTATCAGATCTGTTATATTTTTATGTACATTTATGATTTCTTCAGTATGTTCCCCCTGTCCTGTATCTTCTTAATATCCTTTGTCTCTGCTTTCACTTCATTAAGTAGATTCATGATATTTGTTTGGACATCCTGGATTAGTTGCTACACATTCTGCATCTCCTCCTGTTACTTTACTTTGTTATACTGGGTCATGTCTTCCTGTTTCTTATCAAGACTTATAATTTTTTTGTTGTTATTGGTGTCTAGGCATCTCTTTATCTTGATAGGCTTTGTACTAGTCAGCCAAAGGGATATTGATGCAAAATACTAGGAATATGTTGGCTCTTATGAAGTTTATTTATTTGGGATAGAAGCTTACAGTTACCAGGCCATAAAGAGTAAGTTACTTCCCTCACCAAAGTCTGTTGCCATGTGTTAAAGTCAGATGACTGCAGACATCTGCAAGGTTCAGGCTTCCTGGATTCCTCTTTTTCCAGGTCTTGTTTCTCTCCAGACTCAGCTGTTCTGCTCTCTCCACAAGACCAGCTGCAGACTGTCAGGCAAATGGCTTATCTCTCTTCCCAAGGCCTTTGCTGTGTCCAATTGAGACTTCTCTCCTTCTTCATGTACCTGTTTCTCTATGTGTTTATTTCCCAGGCTCCAGGATCAAAACTCAAAACTCCTTTCTCTACAGTGCAGTTTCCCTGTAAATCCCCAACCACCAAGGAAACCAAGGGACTGGGGACTCAAAGTCCTCCTGACATGGCCCAATCAAAGCTTTAATCATTATTTAATCAAGTAAAAGTGAAACTTCTGAATCCAATATAATCTAATATGCCCAGAGGATCAAACCAGTTTACAAACATAATCCAATATCTATTTTTGGCATTCATAAACAATATCAAACTGCTACAGGCTTATTCAGTTGTTTGCTTCTCTTTCTACTCTAGGGCTTTATTTAGTTATTATGTGTGTGTGTTTGTTGGAAGGTTCCATTTTGACACTTGGTTCCTCTTATTCTATATTATTGCTGTTGAAATGTGTTCCCATGAAAAAAATACCAGGATCAGAGAAAAGGAAAGTGATAAAATGGGGAAAAAGAATAATAGTAACAATAATAAAAAGGTAGAGAAGAAGCTGTACAAGAACTAGGAAAATAAATAAGTAATATGAGTGAAAAATAAAAATTACAAAGGAATAAGAATAAAAAAGTTGGAATAGAAAAAAAATGAAATAAAAAGCAAAATAGAGAAAAATTAGAATGAATTAAAAGACTGTAAATATAAGAAAGAGAAGAAAAGAGAGAGAGAAAATGAAGACCAAGCAAGAAGAGGTGGAATGAAAGAAAATTAACAGAAGACAGAAGATTGAAAAATTAAGGAAAGAAAAGAACTAAAGTAGGTAGAAAACATAAGTAAAATTTTAAAAAGGGAAAAAAAGAAAAGGAAAAGAAAACATTGTTTTCTGTGAGAGAATTAAGATCTGCCTATGTACTTCAGCATAATCATTTCAGGAGTCTCTTTCTTATGCCATTTTGCTATTTATCTTTTTTCCTTGTAGTTGTTAAAATTTAACATCCTAAATATATAACAATCATGTTTGGTTTTATACGAACTTTATTTCAATAGCATGCACATATATTTTTCCTATACTCCTCTGTCACCCCATCATTTTTATTTAACCATAGCTTATCAGCTTTTTCCTATCATTACTCCCTGGATGCTACACAGTGTTCTTCTGGTCTCTGGAGTTTCAAAATCAGTTTTTCAGACAGTGTCTGCATATTTAATAGTTTTGGTGGAGGAATTGAGTCCTGGAACTCCCTACCAGCCATCTTCCCCAGCAGGTGTGGCTTCAATGGCTTTTCTGTCATATAGCAATGTACATAGGGACATTTCTTTTCTCTTCTGGATTTTATTAAATTTCAGCTTCTGTTTTCTCCTGTGGTTTCTCTTTCTGTATCAAATTTCCTTTGCTTATTAGGTCTTTAACATATTGATGTAAATCCACCCTTCTTCAGTTTGGGCACACTGAACTAACATCTTCAAAGTTTGATTTATAAATTTTTGGCGCCCACAAGGACAGGGCTTGAACTTGAATACACTTTTGATGGAACATAATTCAATCTCCAACTAGAACATTGATCAAAAACTTTCAGCATGCTAGTCCATTAACGTAGTATGAGAAGAAGCCATTTATTGCTGGTGATAGGCTAGAAGAGCATAAATGATATGCTCACTGAGACATGGCTGTATGGAGTCTGCCTATTCAAAGTACAGGGGCCACTGGGGGAGGGGCAGTTACACTAAGATGGATTCCATCTCCCTTCTGAAATGTGATGGCATAGCCAGAGAATTGAAAAAGCATATGGCACATTGAATGCAACTAAGGTAACATCAAAGGGTAGGCAACTCAATACCAGTCTAAATTGACTCAATAAACCTGACACTAATGACCTAACAGAAAAAAAGCCATGCCCTTTTCTGAGTCTAAATAGTATTTACCGTGGTTTCTACTTTTCATTTACACATAGGACTTGACCTTGAATCACAAAACAAACAGACACAGACACAAAGAGTAATACAAATACATATACAGTGTTGTCAAGAGACATAAAAGTACTTGGACTCTCAAACATGGTTCAAATGTTTGAATATCAGAAAAGGACATTAAACTATGATAAATGTGTTAAAGTCCTTAGGAGAAAAAATGGACAATATGCATGAATAGATAAAGAATTTCAGCAGAGAGATCAAAACTATAAAAAAGAGTCAAATGCCAGTGATAAAAGTGATAAGCATGGAAGAAGATACTAAAAATTCTTCTTTGTTAACATATCAACAGATTGGACATGGTCAGAGATTCAGTTTATTTGACAACATTAGAAATTTTCAAATAGAAACACAAAGGTTTATAAAAAGTAAAATAGAGGAACACCTATTACATATTTGTGAATAGTGTGATGATATACTAATACATGTGTAATTAGAATCATAACAGAAAATAGAGATAGACTGGTTTGGGACAAAATTTAAAGAGATAATGATTAATTTCCAAAATTAATGAAGGATAACCCACAGAGCCAAAAATCATAAGGAGAATAAATAAAGAAGAAAAAAAACTTCTGAAAACTAACCATAAAGAAGTAACTGTGAAAACACCCCCAGAGAAAAGAAACAGGAAGAATTACACCTGACTTTTTATCAGAAACAATGAATATGAGAAGACAGTGTGACAACAATTTTAGTATTTGTCAACCTAGAATTTTATATCCACAAAAAATTCTTCAAGAACAAAGGTGAAATTAAGAGAATTTAACAGAAAAAAAAAATATGTTTACATTATTTATATGGATAAATATTAATACATTTGACTATATTATACTTCACTGTTCCCATACAAATTACCCCAAATGAAAATAACATGTCATCCCAAATAAAAAGAAAATCCAATGACTGAGGGAAGGTATTTGAATCACAGATAACTGACAAAAAATTAGTTCCAAAGATAAATTCTGACCATGAATATGAAAAATTCAAGTAGTACAAGAGTAAAAAGGTTATAGATTTGAAGCATCCAGAGCAACTAATTTATTTAGTTATTACTTTCCATTCA
This sequence comes from Dasypus novemcinctus, assembly GCF_030445035.2. Taxonomy (NCBI): domain Eukaryota; kingdom Metazoa; phylum Chordata; class Mammalia; order Cingulata; family Dasypodidae; genus Dasypus; species Dasypus novemcinctus. The sequence goes on along the minus strand of NC_080673.1, from coordinate 149,126,219 downwards.
CATCCACTGTTTTTTGTTTCTTGTTTTTTTTTGAACTTCCATGGTGAGATTTCTTGACCTTTATACCACAATGTAAAACATTCACATAATTGAATTTTCTTTTTCAATTTGAACAATACTCCGGAAAACGTATTCTTTACCTATCTGAACAAAAGTTATTTAGGCATGCACATTTTAATTATTTAGCTATTTAAATTTTTATTCTTTCAATGATATTTCATATTACAAAACACTTGTTTCTGAGAACTAATTTTATAGTCATGTCTTCTATTTATTAGCATCTGAATATTACATGTAATAATCCTTCTATTTTCTTCAAGATAAATAAATGTTCCTCATAGTCACTGAAAAAAAATATACTTTGTTTTCCTTAACTTCCATTCATAGGATGTTCCTAATATTTATTTTCACACTGGAAACTTTACTCAGATTTTCAAAATTGTACCATCTAAATATATTAGTGCATGTATTCTCCAAAATACTTTCTTTGAATTCATAGTACTTTTTGCAATCATATTTTCCCCTACAAACCAACCATCCTAGTCTATAGTACACTTAATTTAATAAAATTTTCTAAATTAAAAAAATTAAATGAATAACATTTTATGACTAATTTTTAAAGATGATTATGTAGTTTTCTTTCTTTAAATAGTTCTGTGCCATATCAGTTGGTCCTATTTCAGAGTTTGTTTTCCTGAGTCTGATGGAGTTGTACCTCAGTACCTTTCTACACATGCCTCTTCTGTTAGTTTTACCTGACCTGTGGTTGGTGCTGCGGTTGGTGTATACTCAGGAGACCTGAATCTCTGGACTGTCCATGTGACAGCAAGGCCCTGAGCCTCAGCAGACTTGCAACTCCTACCCTCTGGTTTATTGGACTTACCCTGCCCAGCTAACAGGGGTTGAAGAAGGTCAACCACCACACCAGGGAGCCAAGAGTGCCTACAACTGCAAGCAGGAGAATTGCATCCATCATCCATGTGGAATCTAAGCCCCTTCTTGATATAGAAAAGGAGTGGATATAACCACCCCAGGGTCCATAGGATGGAGGAATAGAGTATGGATTAGAGTGGACTTATTGATATTCTACTATGGAACTATTGTGATTAGTAATGGAAGAAATTGTAGCATTGAGGTGGAGAAAGTGGCCACGGTAGCTGCTGAGGGTAGGGAGAGGGAAGAAAAGATACGATGTGGGGCATTTTCAGGACTTAGAGTTGTCTTGGGTGGTACTGCAGGGACAAATGCTGGACATTGTATGTCCTGCCATTGCCCACTAGTTGGACTGGGGGAGAGTGTAAACTACAATGTAAACCATTACCCTGTGGTGCAGCAGTACTCCAAAATGTATTCACCAAATGCAGTGAATGTGCCATGATGATGAAAGAGGTTGTTGGTGTGGGAGGAGTGGGGTGAGGGGGATAGGAATAAAAGGGGAATTCATATTTTTTAATGTAACATTTTAAAAAATAGAGAAAAAGTATTATTCAATAAAAAACAGACACTACTAGTTTCTGTTTACAAGAAGCTAACTTTAAGTATAAAGAGAGTGTTAGATAAAAAGTATAGGATGGAAAATATATGACCATGTGTAAAAGATGTAACTAAGCATGAGACAACACCAGTGACTATTTAAATACCAGAAAACTTTACAGCAAAGAATATGACAAGAAATAAAGAGTGACCTTTCATAATGACAGGGGGAAAATCTATTAGCCCAAGTATTTTTCACACAATATATAATTACCATTTGTTATTTTATCAACAAATAACTCTCTATTTTTACAGATTAAATACAGATTTGGAAGATTAAATAAGTCAAACCTAAAGAAAATGGATAGGCCATTAATAGAAAAGTTTCATAAAGTAGTCTCATTAAAATTTTAGGTTGATGTATAATTTACACTTCCCTGATACAACAATTTGAACTTATATAATAAGAACACTTGTGACTTGGACAGTACTGGATTACTCACTGTTTCTATCTTTACATTAAAATAATTCATACATTTGAAAAAACCAATCTATTAAGAAAACTTCAAAATACATGAAACATAAAATGATAGAACTGAAAAAAGTAGATCAATCAATCCAAAATTCTATTTTGAAATTTCAATTCTCCTCTCTTAGTTTCTGATAGAAGAAATAGACAGGAAAATATGAGCCCAGAGTAAAAATATTAACCAAGTTAATGATCTAAGCTATTATCATAAAAAGCTATAAAATAAGATCACATTTAACCTCAATGTAGAAGGAATGAAATAATAAAGGTCAGTGCAAAAGTAAATGAAATATAAATTGGGTAACAATAATGAAAATCTATGCAACTGAAATATATTTCTTAAGATTAACATAATTGAGTATATTTCTGGCTAGATTGATCAAGGAGGGTGGGGAGAAGAAAGAAACAATCTGCCAATATTAGGAATGAAAAAGGGGGCATCATTATAGATCCTACAGATATTAAAATAATATTAAAGATATTCTGTGAAAAACTTTACATAAAATTCTTGGAAAAGTTAGAAAAATGGAAAAATTCTTGAAAGATACTATGATAGGTGAAATGTGTCCCTAAAGAGTCTATGCTCTAATCTCTGGAATCTGTGAATATATTATTCTACATGGCAAATGAGACTTTGCAGATGTATTTAAGGTTATTCACCTTAAAATAAGGATATTATCCTGGCTTATCTGAACTGGCCTAATTTGGTATCATGAACTCTTGAAAAAAGAGAAATGTCTCTGGCTGGTAACAGAGTAAGGCAGAAGAAGGGGAGGTAGAAAATATTTGAAGCATGAGAAAACTTGTGCAGCCATTGCTGAACAGGGGCCAGATGAAAAGCTTGAGAAGAAATGTGGAAAACCTCTAGGAGCAATGACAGCGTTATGCTGACTATCAGGAGGGATACATGAAACACAGTCCCATAATGGCAAGGAACTGAATTCAGCCACCAAACTAATCAGCAGGAGCCAAAATTAGAGACTCTTCTTGGAAGGATCTGTGAATATCCTTCTTGTGCAATGGAGTAAATAAATGTGACATACATTGGAAACCCATAAAGTTTTTGAGAATTTTATGTCAGGAGAAACACTGTCAGCTTGGACTAAAAGAGATAGAGAAAATAAGAAATGAAGCACACAGGCTAATAAAACCACTCAGTTGCAAAATGAAAGATGATCCTCAGGATGGAATATCAAGCCACATAAGTTTATTACCAGAACATAAAACCCATGGTTGTTCTCCAAGTTCCATTTTAATATTATTTGGGACTGGTGACTCCTTATCTTTTCCTTTTTGTACCAGAATGTCTAAAACTATTATTTTATGCCTGTCCAGCATTGCATTTTGGGAGGAGATAACTTGATTCTTTATTTTTATCCATTCATAGATGGAGAACAATTGTGCCACAAGATGGATTTTGTACAGAGCCCCACCCAAAGCAAATCAAGGGGATGTGATATGGAATTGTTTTAAACTAAAGAGATTTAGATGAGATTTTAGGATTTTGAGTTGGCACTATAACAGGAAAAAGTAAAAAGGCAAAATAGTGAAAATAAATGGTGAAATATATTTTTTGACTCATTCAAGGTCCTGTAGAGTAATTATAACTGGGTTTAGAATTTGGTTCTGACATGGTAAGCACACACATGATAGCATAAAATAAAATAAAACTTTTTGTTAACAGAACTTTACATAATCATATTCAATATTGAAATATTTGTTTCTATCCTCATTTAAATAAATTACAATTAGTATTCAAAAATAAATATGCTTCCTTCTCTCCAAAGCAACAATAAGGTTTTTTGTTTTTTTTTTTATCCCATGGCTTTGGGTTTCTTTGCTACTTTTCATTCTACTTTTCATTTCATTCATTCATTTCATTTCATGAATTTCATTTCATTTCATTCACAGCAACTACATTAGAAGAATCATCCTTTCTATAGAGGAAAACTATCTGAAGGAAAATTATCTTTAAAAATAATTGCTCTTCTGGAATTTTGATGCACCTCACTTGTCTTAGACTGCCAATGCTTCTATGACAAACACCACACAATGCATTGGTTTAAACAACAAACATTTGTTGACTCATGATTTTAAAGACTAGAAGTCAAAATCAAGATATCAGCGAAGTTATGCTTTCTCCTGGTGTCAGTAGTGTTCTGGCAATGGCAGTCCTCCATCACATGCTGAGCCCTCTCTTCTCTCTGACTTCTTCTGACTTCTGGCTCCAAGATGAACACAGTCTCTTCCAAATGAGTCACCAATAAGTTGTAAATATGCCTTTTACGTATGAAACTGTGGGTAATGTTTTAATTTGAGACCAATTGTTTATTGGAAGGCATTTTTTGTCTGTCTTTCTCTTCATCTATCTGTCTTTCTGACTCTCTCTCTCCACACATATGCACACACACACACAAACACACATATACACATAAACAAGGATTCAGTTGTCTCAAGGACAAAATTATTTCTCTGAGATAGGATTTTTTTCAAAATTGCATCAGTTTTGATGATATTTGTACGCAGCTTAATATCAGTTGCTTTGATCCATCTTCTTTACTTCTACCTCTAAATTTCAGCAACTTTGGCTGGAAAAATTAATATGATCTGTTCCCTTCCTAGCTACCTTGAAAAAGTGATCTTTCCTACATATCTTCCTCTCAGTAATTGCCACTCCATGCACAAATATATTTGGAGTCATCCTTCAATCCTCTTTTACCCTCACATCCCATACTCAATCCTTTCACAAGTTCTGTCAACTGTACCTTCAAATTACATTTTTCATCTAGCCATATTTCATTACCCACACCCCCTCCACAACATGGTAACTGAAGTCATTATCCCCTCTGACCTCTTGGTGGCTACTGCAATAGCCTGCAAATTCATCTCTCAATTTTAGTTCTGTCCTATTAACATCAATTTACTAAACAAATATAGGGATATTTGTATAAATGCTAATTAAATCTTGTCATTCACCTATTCAAATCCTCTAATGGATTTCCATTGCACTCAGGAAAAAAAAACAGTCCAAGCTCATAAGGCCTAAAAACCCAGTATGATTTGACTTTTCTCCTAATTTTTGTGTTCCTTTATTAACCACTTTCCTCTGGGGTTACTCCAGGCAAGTTACACTAACCTTTTCCTATTCCTTCATCTGTCAGTCACAGAGTTCTCTTCGGGATTTAGGGATTTTCTCTCATCTGTCTGGAATGTTCTTTCTTGAGTTCTTTGTGTGGCTCATTCCCTCATCTGATCTTGGTCAATTCTCACATGGCACCTGCCCAGAAGGGTCTTTTATAACCACTCAATCTATACAAATGCCCTCTGAACTTTTATCCCCTTACATTGTTTTATTTTTGTTGATATTTCAACATTTCGTTTAATCACTTATTTATATTTATTGTCTACCTCCCCCAATCACAGGAATTTTATCTGAATTGGTCACATTTCTTAGCACCCATAAGAGTGATTAGAGAATAAATACATATATTAAATAAATGACCAAAATGAATGAATTCATAAAATGACAGTTATTGTTATCTCTTGCTAATATTCTTGATGTATTTATCTTTGAAATCACTTGCTTTTTTTCACTTTTTCTATAATCACACTTCTAGATACCTTCGCATCTAGAAAGATGACAAAATTACTTGTATGAAGGTGGTCATTTTTATGCAATAAAAGCTGATGTTGGGAAACCTAAGGAAGGAAAATATAAATTATGACAGACAATATTTCAAGCTTAATTCTAATACATAAAAAAGATTGGATTCTTCACTATACCTAGGAACTCAGTGTACTTGAGAAACATTAAGAAATATAATGTTCTTTAAAGATGTATTTTAAAATATTCTGTGGAGTCTAATATTTTATGATAATCACTTGTGTCTTTAGAAGTGAGAAGGCATGCTTATGAGGTCTGATACTTAAGATTATTTATTTAACTATTCTATCTAGGATATTGTTAATCTCTAGAGGCATCAATGAATTATTAGGAACATGATTTATAATGTACAATTTAATTTGTGAGTAGTTCTTGCATATAGCTTATGCATTATTCCCCATTCATCTTTTCTTTAGAATTGCAAGCCATTATTTACCTTACAAATAGTAACTGTCTACATCAGGCATTGAAATACTAGTAGTATCTGTTCTTGGATCAAAATGATCTTTTTCTTTAGTAAAATATTTTAAAATTAGTATTTTAAAATATGCATTCAAATCACTATATGCAAAGAAATAGTATAAATATTCTAAAAATATAAAATGTTTGCAGGAAGTATAAGGAAATTCTATATTTTGAGGTATAATAAAAATTCACTCATGTGTCATGTGTCAACTTGACCTGGTTATGGTGTCTAGTCGTTTGGTCAAGCAAGCAAAGGCCTAATTGTTACTGTGAGGATATTTCATGGATTTAAATCATCAGTAAATTGATTTCTTCTATGGTTGGTTACATATACAATCAATGAAAGTAGTCTCATTCAATCACATGAAGGACTTAAAAGGGAAGTGCTGACAGCAGCAGTAAGAAAGGAGAATTCCCAACTCTGCTTCACCAAATAAGTTTCTCCTGGTGAATTTATTGAAAACCTTCATCAGAGTTCCCAGCTTTCAGTGTGCCCTACAGAATTTGGACTTGTGTATTTCCATAGTCGTGTGAGCCAATGCCTATAAAAATTTCATATTTACATAGTATCTACTCTATTGGTTCTATTTTCCTAAAGAACCCTATTACAAATTTGTTACCAGAAGTGGAATGCTGGTATTTCAAATACCAAAAAAATGGTGGAAATGGTTTTGGAATTGGGTAATTAGTAGAGGCTGAAAGAATTGTTAGGTGCTTGATATATTAAGCCTAGATTGTTTTGGTCCTTCAAAACAATTGCTGGAAATATGGATGCTGAAGTTACTTCTGATGAGGCTTATAGCTGTAAATGATGAATGTGTTATTGGAAACTGGAGAAAAAGTGATCCTTCTTTTAAAGTCTCATAGAACTTGGCAAAATTATATTCTTTTATTGGATAGAGGTAGAACTTCACAGTGATGAACTTGGTACTTAACTGAGATTTCCATGTTAAATGTGAATGGTACAGCCTGGTTTCTCCTTGCATTTGAGAAGGGATTGGGATAAGTTGAGGAATAAACTCCTGGGCATAAAGGAACCAGAATTTGATGGTTTGGACTCTTGTAAACATGCCATTTGGACATGTTTTTGGTGTGCGTGTGTGATTTATATGCGTAGAACCACTGCCAGTCTGGACTGAAAGAAACAGAGAAGTGACAAATTAAAGGAAGAATGGCTTCAAGGACAGAAGCATGGAATCTGTCGTCTGAACTTGAGACATCTCCTCGGGCCAGGAGAGAGAGCCTATCTTTGTGTATGGAGAGGACAGGTCTAACCTTGCACTTGGAGGAGGTGGGACTTCCACTCTACTGTTCAGGAAAGTACTGCAACTCCAATGCTCAAAGATGGTGAGATATGTGCCCTGGCATTCATCAAAAGTCTGGCTGCCACTCCAGTGCTCAGAAAGGGTGAGGTCTGTGTCCTATTGTTTGCAAGAGCCTGGCTGCCATCTCAATTCTCAGATGGGGAGGGGGATTTTACCTCAGTGTTTGGGTATTACATGGCTACTGAGCAGGCAGTTGGAAGGGGTGTAACTGCCACTCCTTTAGGACTAGAGGACAAACACCAGTCTATATGTTTTTCTCAGATCTTAAAATCGAGTGTAGTTTGCCCTGCTGGATATTTTAATTGCTTGGAACTTATGGCCTCTGTTTTCCTGACAATTTCCCATTATTGGACTGGGAATGTTTACCCTATACCCATACTGCCCTTGTATATTGGAAATAGATAACTTGTTTTCTAGATTTGACAGGTCAACAGACAGAAGGGAATTATTCCCCAGGACAGATCATACCTGTTTTAGTTTGAAAGAAGCTGCTGAAAGCAATATACCAGATTTAGGTTGGCTTTTATAATAGAGTTTATTGGCCTGTAAGGTTACAGTTCTTTGGCTCAGAAAATTGTCCAAATCAAGGCATCATCAGATGATGCTTTCTCCCTGAAGACTGGCTGCCAGTGATCCTGGACTCCTCTCTCACATGGCAAGACATATGGCACTATTTCCCTCCTTCTCTGAAATACTTTGCCTTGAGTTCCCTGCTTTGTGACTTTCTCTCTCAGCTTCTGTGGGTTTTTGTCTGTCTCTTTCTCCCTATTCATCCCATTTATAAAAAACTCCAGTAACAGGATTAAGTTCCATGCTGGATCAAGTCTTACTGAAGTAATCTAGCCAAAAGGCCCTAAACAGAAGTAATCTAATTAGAAGCTTCAGACACACAGAAATTGATTAGTTTTCAGTACATAATTTTTCTGGGGTCCACAAAAGCCTCAAACTACCACAACACTCACAAAATGATTTTGATGAGACTTTGAGTTTAGCACTGTTGCTGGTATTATTTAACGTTTTGGGATGCTGTGAGGAAAATAATGTATTTTGCATGTGGAATGAATATGTGTTTTTGTGGTAGAGAGAGTGAAGTATGTATGTACACCAGAAAGACATGTTCTTAAACTTAATCCATTCTTGTGGTTGTTAACCCATTATAAGTAGGACCTTCTGATAGGTCACTTCAGTTAAGGTGTGGTCTACCTTAATAAGGATGGGTCTTAATCCTACTTCCGGAGTCCTTTATAAGTGGAATGAAATCCCGACAGTCAGAGAAAGCCATGGAGGGGACAGCCTGAAGAAGAATTTCAATGGAATTTGAATAAGAAAGGAAGAGAACAGAAGATGCCTCCACATACCTTGCCATGTGACAAAATAAGGACCAAGAATCAATGGCAGTCAGCCCCATAATGCCAGCATCTTCAGAGTGAAAGCATTGCCTTAATGATGTCTTGTTTTGGACTTCTATCTTAGCCTCAAAACTGTAAGCAAATAAATTCCTCTTACATAACTCAAACCATTGCATAGTATTTGCTTGAGCAGCGTAGGAAACAAAATCCTGTGGCGGAGGGTGCCTTGTCAAAATCAACTTTGTAGATTATTTTTAAGATTTCCAAAATTACATCAATAATGTACAGTTATCTGATTCTAAATACCTATAAGACCTGAAAAATTAAGTTTTTTTCATTTTTGTTGTTGTTGTTATTTAACTTACTTGGCAGTAATACCTAATCTTACTTGAACTCATTTGGTGGAAATCCTGATTGGTATTTGTAGGAAGTTAATTATAGACTTTATTTATGCCCTTTATTCTAATTTTTTATGTTTCACTGCAGATATGCTAATATGCTCAATTATAGAATGATTCCCCAAATCCTACTGGAGGATATTATAAAAATTTAGTATACATACTGTTCTACCTCTTCACAATCTGATAATTCCTGAATTCTAGAAACCTTTTGGTCCAAAAAGTTTAGATAAGGATTTGTCAACCTAAACAACTTCATGTGTAATTAAATCAATGCTTGATGCATAATAACTGCTAACAAATATTAGTACACAATAAATGTTAATTATTAAAATGTATCTGTATCATTAGCCTCCCAGCTATTAAAGAGGGTTTCTTAACTGGGAACCTAAAAGGACATCCCCATCCCAAGTCAATTAATTTAAATCCGTTCTTCCAGTGACTCAAATCTTCCCATCCCAAATCAAATAAGGCAAACCCATTCTTCTAGTTACTTAAATCCAAAGCTTTGGTGCTATCATTAAGTCGATACTGCTATTTCATACATCTCCTTCAAAAAATCTCCTCAAATGCTGTTGGCTCTAATTATGAAATATATCCAGAACTTGATGACTTTAATTGCCTCCACTGTTAGCCCTTTGTTCTAAGAACAGATCTCTCTCAGCTTAATTATTCCAATGCCTCCTAACTGGTTTGGTGGATTCTATTTTCATCTTCCTCATCCTCTCAACCATCAGTCTGTTATCAGCAATGCAGTTCAGCATCTTATTCAAATCATGTCATGCCTCTGCAAAGATTTTGAAATACCTCTCCATATCTTTTCATATTACCCAGTAAAAGCTAAAATCTACAATGACTTACAAGAGCCACATAGTCTGTCACTACTTTATCTCTCTAAACTCATCTCTTAACATTCTTCCACTCATTTACTGCTTTCTAGGCATACAACTATCCTTAATGTTGTTTCAGCGTGCCATACAAGTCCTCATATTTGGACTTTTATCCTGGTTCCTCCTTCTGGAACTTTTTCCCACAGATAGCACATTGCTAAATTCCCCAACTCCTTCAAATATTTTCACAGGGCATCTCTTTCCCAAATGGGCTTATTCTGTTCACTCTATTTAGAGTAACAATCAGTATCAGTTCCACCTTCCCCTGGCTTAATCATTCCCATTACTCTAGATTCCCCTTATCATGCTATGAAAATATTTCCATAACATTTCCTAACAACTAACATAATATATAATTAATAATTAACTCATTTTTAAATTTAGTGGATTATAGACTAACGTTCTATGCTAAATATAAATCCATAAAGACAAGGATCAATGTTTTTTCCATTTACGTACTTCAAACTCCTAAAACAAGAACTAATACATAATAGTTTCACAATAGTATTTGTTGACTAAATGAAAAACAGTATTCAATTTTTATATTCTTTAAAAATAAAGTTTGAGAACTATGGAAAGGTTTTTTTTTTCCCCTTTACTTCCAAGAAAGGATTCCCATTTTTACTATCAAAGATTGTTTTTAGCCTTCTATGTATTTTCCCTTTATAGCTTCCCATAATTCATTAGAATTCAAATTAGAATTCAGTATACTTTCCAGAACTGAGAGAGAGCTGAGGGAGAGCCAGCAAAACCTCGAACAATATAGTCTTCCTACATAGAGCATATGAAGGAGCTAAAGTATGACTAGTCACTTCTTTAGACTTCCTCAGTGTCTGCTATTACATACCAAGTATTTTCCACTTGGCCATACATGGTTGATAAAGATAAAATGGAATTAGGAAAGGTGGCCATTTTGGAAGAGCATGGCAATTTCATGGAGACTCAAAATCAGCTGCTTCATAAGTTTTAGTAGAAACAGAGAAGCTAAAGTGATTTAAAACAAAGTTGCTGAAACCTCAACAATTTGTCTAGGTCAAAAGTATAAAACTGGAGGCAAAGATGGAAAATATTTGTTGGCTTCTTATAATATCCTAGTTAATAGTCCTTTATTTTCTACACTAGAAGCTTCTGTTTGAGAAAAGCTAAACCTATATGCACTTTGAAGTTAAATAGAACTTATATAATAAGATGTTTTTATAGCAACTCCTGAAAAAAACTTATAATACAAAAGAATGTATTTAATAAAATGTAAGAATTCATATTTCCCACATCCCTAAGAACAAAATCATGATTTTCTACTTTATAAACTCCACGTTATACAATTTTTCATTTGTTTTATTTGCAAAAATACACTGAGGATATTGAAAATTAACCATTTGAGGTTATGCAGTCCATGACAATTTATAAATATAAAATTAATTATATATAAATAATGAAAAACACTAATATTTCATTTACACTTTTATTTCTGTTTTAATGAAGCAGCTGGCACTTTAAAAAATATTTATTTCAGGACTTTCTGATTAGAAAAAAATACCAAAACTATTTCTTCACCTGTTTATTATTCAAAGTAGCATGCTGATAGAATGGGTTAATATCCCCATGCCACCAGAGCCAATTACTTTTATAACACTTACTTCTTAATTTAATTACCATGCTTAATCATCTCAAGTACTTTTCTCATCCTCTTCATTTATGACACATGACAGAAAAGTGTTCTTTTACCATTTCCTTATTTATCAACAATTTATTAAGATTTCACTACATAAATTGTGAGAATATTGAAGTTATTTTGGCTCCCTGACATTCATCTTTTCTTCTTCTAATATTAACAAGCTTTTCATTTGAGTATCCACCTATTCTTGCCAAAGTTCTTGTTCTTCAAGGAACTTGGACCTAACCTCTTGGGCACATCATATCATTCTGGTCAGAGATTAGGACACACACAGTGATATGAATCAAACAGAAGGAAGAGAATTGTGTTGGCAGAGTCAGGAGTTTTCACTCATTTTTGAAAGAACTACTAGGAGAGATTGCTGGATATGCCCAAGGAGGTAAGCACCCTGGAGCTACTTGCAATCATCCTACATCCACTAAAGGAACCAGGCATAGGATCAACAGACTTTGTCAAAGACTAGGAAGGGGACAGGAAAAAATGGATGACAAAGTGACATTGATGGATTAAGCCTTCCCTGACAACCATCAAACTTGAATTTTTAGTTTTGTGAGCCTATATGTTCATTTCATTTAAAGTTTATTCCAGTTTGTCTCTGGTTTTAGGTTACTTGAAGTGGAAAGATTCCTCAAGATAAAAATGTTTGAAAATATTTACTTCTTTTTTTTTTTTTTTTAAAGATTTATTTTTAATTTTTTAATTCCCCTCCCCTCCCCTGGTTGTCTGTTTTCTGTGTCTTTTGCTGCGTCTTGTTTCTTTGTCCGCTTCTGTTGTCATCAGCGGCACGGGAAGTGTGGGCGGCACCATTCCTCGGCAGGCTGCTCCCTCCTTCGCGCTGGGCGGCTCTCCTTATGGGTGCACTCCTTGCGTGTGGGGCTCCCCTACGCGGGGGACACCCCTGTGTAGCACAGCACTCCTTGCGCGCATCAGCACTGCACTTGGGCCAGCTCCACACGGGTCAAGGAGGCCCGGGGCTTGAACCGCGGACCTCCCATGTGGTAGACGGACTCCCTAACCACTGGGCCAAAGTCCGTTTCCCTATTTACTTCTTATTTAAAAGATTTTGAAGCATACACTTGAAAACTTTTTCATTGGTTAATATATGAACATTTTTGCTTCTCAATTAAAAAAATGAGTATGTTTTGTCAATATTCCATTGATTTTTAATTATTCTCTCTTTTTCCCATCCTTCCATGTCTGAATTCTGGCCTTCATTGTCTTTTTTCCTTTCATGCTAAAAGTCTACATTGTCTTTTCTTTTTTTTAAATGAAATGAACAATTCCCATAGGTACAGAGCTTTTCCTTACTTTCAGAAGACATTCCCAATTTGTTTTCTTGCTTTTCCTGGTCTAGCTGCTAAAGTCCATGGTCAGATGGGTGAACTATCATGAATTATTTTCAGTTATTTTAACTTTATGTTTAATATTTCCTTTCCAACCATAAGAAACAGACTTGCTTTTTAAAACCTTATTTATTCGAACTCTACTAATTAAAATCTGTGCTAATTCAGATAAGACAGGTCTAAGATTTATTTTTACACTCAAAACAAAAGCTCTGATGATGAAACAATTTTAGTTTAAGACAAATTAAATATTTAATTTGTTTTCAAACAGCTATGGACTATAAATCAAGCCTGAAGAGCAATTAAATCTGATCCTCTAAGGATATTTACTAGGTAATACACTAAATTATCAACTAAACAGGATAATGGAAGATCACCAATTCATCATTAAATAATATATATGAATATAGTGTTCTCTGAGTCCAGTTTTACTAAAGTGTAAAGTTGAAAATGACAAAACTTGTTTTGAAAATATTTTGCAATTATAAAGTTTCACAATTATATTTGTCTTTATTTCAATTAGTATAATTAGTGAGATTCTATGATAGATACAAGTATTATAAAAATAACATGCATTGAAACTACTATATACCAAATGTTATATATTGAGTTTCACACATCTCATTTCGCCCTCACATTAATTTTATGAGGAAAATAATACTACTATTTTATAGTTGATAAAATCTAGGAAGTATTATAACAGGATATAGAGTCTCTTGCTTTTTCTGCAATGCTGCTTGTATTAAAAGACAAGACATAATACATCTGTGTATAAAAGTATTTTATCATAATTCCTCTCATTTTATAAAATGTCTCTTCTTTTATTGGGAGCAGATGTGGCTCAAGCAGTTGAATGTCTGCTTCCCACATGGAAGGTCCTGGTTTTTGTCCCTGGTGCCTTCTTAAACAAAAACAAACAACAAACAAATAAATGAAAGAATCAACTCAGGGGAGCTGATATGGCTCAGTGGTTCAGCTCCAACTTCCCACATATGAAGTTCTAGGTCCAATCCTTGCTCCTGGTATCTCAAAAAAAAGTAAAATATTTCTTCTTTTACCCACTTTTTTTCCTGCACAATCTTAAGTGAATAAAATCTTTACGGTTTCTGTAATAAAATGAATAACCATTCAATGTATTATTGAAAGGATGTGCTTTAACTTAGGGTGTGCTACTTTTATCTACACCTACCTATTTCTGCTCTGGAATCTGAATACTACATAATAAATGTTTCTTTGGGGAGAGAGACAGCATCCCCCCAAAAAGCCAACAAAATTCTTTAGCTAGTTCAAAATAATGCATCTCATCTATCTTAATTCATAATACAAGAGAATACCTAGAGTTGGGTGGGTCAAAATATGGTTTAAAAATAGAGGTGTATGATTGATCTGGGCTCAGTAAACTCCAACTCCTCCTCTCCTCCTCCTCCTCATCCTCCTGCTGAGTCTCAGGGCTCAATTGGCACATGAAGAATCCAAAATTTAAGTGTCTGGGACATATATTTAACAAGTATAGTGCTAATTATAGGTTCAAATATAAAGGGTAGAAGAGCCATGTGTAGGGAAGCTATAAATGATTCTAACTCTGTTACACTGGGGAGCATAAATTCCAAAGTAAGGCCCATTGACAGGATGCTGAATTTGTGAACTTGTCTGTCCTGTTTATAGTGTCCAGATGTTTCTAGAGCCCTCTGGACCCTGCTGTTTGAGGCACTATTTACTATGGCAGTCAATGCAATCCTGCCGAGAAGTGCATAAGTTTTATCCTCTGGAATGACCACCTGACTCACTTTGAAATCTCTTAGCCATAAAATCATTTGTATTAATATTTCCCCTTTTGGTCAAGATCTTTTTCCAGCTGCCTTACTAGTTGGATGCATGGTAATAATCCTTCAGTACCAGGAAGGCTCATCCCCGAGAGTCATGTCCCATGCTGGGGTGAAGGTAGTATATTTATATGCTGAGTTTGGCTTAGAAAGAGACCACAAGCAACAAGGAGCAACAAGGAGGCCTCCACTATTAGACTTACAGGAATAAAGGTGTTGTGCCAGGCAATATATAATACTAGACTAAGTTTCAATTTCATAAGAAAAGTTTCATAAGTACAAACTTAATATTAAGGGTCTGGTGTAACTGTCTGCTTTCACTAAGCACTGCCCATGTGTTCAGGAGATTCTTGCCATTCTCTTAGAGAATGTAACAGGACTCCACAGGGTGGGAATTCAATATCCTTTCAGTTATTGTGTGGGTCTCCACCTACTGAGACAATACCTTATGAACATTTGAACATATTCATATGCCTTAGAGGTATACCTTAGGTACACCCACACACATCCCCCATCAGCAATACCCTGCATTAGTGATCCTCCCCTGCCACAGTTGACCCAAAACCTCTCCAAAAAAAAAAAAAAATGAAATTAATAAAAAATAAAGTAATTTAAAAAAGAACAAAATACAAAATTTTTAAAAATTTTAAATAAAATTAAAATATTTACATATTGTCTTTTTCATCACTGTAAGATCTATTTCTTACATGTACAGTGATGATTTCTTCCATATGTTCCCTCAGTATCTTATTTTTTCACATTATCTTTAAAGAACCTTTAGGTTACAGAAAAGTCAAATAGAAAAAATAGGGGATTCCCATAGATACAATGCCTTCCCCCTTTTCCATTTTCCCCTATTAATAACATTTTACATGTGGATTGTACATTTGAGACTCTTTTAAAGTCTATTCTTTTAATTTTTCTGCATGTAAAAATTTATTACCAACAAATTGACAGACTGCATACAATGTATAGCAGTGATTTGTGACCAGCTTAATACTTTTTGACTTCTTTTCAACATGATGTCATAAATGACTTAAATTATCAAAATTTTGGTCTATTCCATAAATGTTTATTTCTTTCTTAAATCAAAGCAAAGAGGTGTGAGTCAGGGAGTGGATGTAACTCAATGGTTCAGTGCCTCCTTCACATGTATGAGATCTTGGGTTCAATCCCTGGTAGCTCCTTAAAAAAAAAGTGAGTTCCCAAAGATGGGTTGGTAAGTCAACCTCTTAGAAGGCATCTCCTATACTACTGTATTAGTCAGCCAAAGAGGTACTGGTGCAAAATACCAGAAATAGGTCGGTTTTTATGAAAGGTATTTGCGTGGGGTAGAAGTTTACAATCACAAGACCCAAAAGAGTCCAACTCAAGGTACTGTAAGAGGTACTTTTTCACCCAGAATCTGTTGCCCTGTGTTGATGCAAGATGGCAGGCGATGTCTGTGAGGGTTCAGTCTTCCTTCTCCTCCCAAGGCTTAGTGATCCTAGCTTCTTCCAATCTTAGCTGCAGCCTGGGACTAGTCTTGTCTCTCTCTTTCAGGGCTCTTTTCTTCCCAGGCTCAGCAGCTCTGCCTTCTCCACAAGGGCAGCTTTAAACTGTCAGGCAAATGGCTTCTCTCTCTTCCTGGGGCCTCTGCTGTCTCTAATAAAGCCTTCTCTCATTCCTCACGTATCTGCTTCTCCAGGTATTTACTTCCCAGGGCTCCAGTATTAAAACTCTTACTTTCTTCTCTGCCACGTCATCCTACTGATGCAGCCCAATCAAAGCCTTAATCATCATTTAATCAAGTAAAAGTGAAACCTCTGAATCCAATTCAATCTAATGTGCCCAGAGGAGCAGGCCAGTTCACAAACATAATCCATTATCTATTGTGGGGGTTCATAAACAATATCAAACTGCTACAACTACCACTATCATGTGGTGCTTAAATAATGTTAAATTGTAGCAGAATTCTAATGAGGTACAGAAAAAATAGTTCAAAGCACATGCTCTGATTATTTCACTTCCCCCTACATGTGAGTCATGAAACCAATATTGTCCTAAACTGCAATAGAAGGAAGTGTCATTTTTAATCACACTTATAAAATGTATATTCTCAATCACTGGCTTGTTTAAAATACATTTGAAATTCCAAATAGTTATTAACAAATTAAAATCACCCAACCTTGATATATTTAGGTATGATATATAACACTGTTTACTTCTTAAGCACTAGGCATATATTACCTCACCAATAAAAATAGCTTTAAATATATTTATTATTACTTTGAATGTTTCACACAGGTTTGACTCAGGAATTAGACATTGGGATGATGCAGAATATAAGCATTCATTAGTATCTGCCATGGGTTGGTTGAATAACTGTTTTTAATAAGTGTATATATCTCTAGTGTTATGAAAAAAGACTTCCATATTGAAAACAGTCAATACGATAATCTTCATTTTAAAATTCTTGCTTTTATTCAGGCTATTATATTTTTAAAAGGAATTAAGGCCCAAAGGAATAGATAGGAAATGTATGGATGGAAATTCTTCATGTTAAAAAAAAATGATATAGAAGATTTTGAGCTAACAGAATTCATGACATAATATAGGTAAAGCACATAATTTGATGGAACCTTGTATGATATATGATATTAACTATTGATAATGTATAATACAGACACCTGGATTTATTGAACATTGAAATGTCTAGCCTGGCATAGCACCTTTATTCCTGTAAGTCTAATACTGGCTTGCACTCAGCATAGAATGAGCCACAGACATCCTGATTTCAATTACAACTCAATACCTGAGACATACACTTTAATCTATCTGACCCTGGGTTTTCAGGTCTAGTTTCCGTCTCTTAGAATTATTACTCTGGCACGCATATCCTGTTTCTGGATGAGTCACAATAACCACGTAGATTAGATTGCTTCTAGACTCTCCAAGTTAGTGCCTCTCCCAGTACTGTTTGAGCCCAAGAACTTATCTCTTGATACAGGCCCTTCCAGCATTAGCATAGGACTCCTAATAGAATATTGAAAACAGGTTGTGACTTTTAAACCCTTTTAAGGGCAATTGATTTATTACAAGTCAAGGGAAGATCTATGAAACACCTCATACTCACTGTATTTCATTAAATATTGTGCTAAATCAAGATTTGTATTACCTAAGAATTATATATATGTACATATATATTAAAAGTATATAATATAATTTTATATTCTCCAGCCACCATAGACTCTGGAATCAGCTATCAGAACATCACAAATATCACATCTATCTCTCAAGGAAAGAGTTGGTAACATTTTACAACATGAGAAGCATTTGAATTCAGTTTCAAAATTTTATGGAACCAAAAAATGTATAAAATCTAGTAGGACTAGAAGATGTTTTGTTTTGTCTACCAGAAGAGGGATGCAGGACCATGGGTCTTTTGGCATGCACATCCAGGCATTTATCTCTGAAAAGATTAGGTAAGACTCTCAGCAACTTAGCAGATCGTTTGAAGCCTATATCTAAACCTGGCCTTATCTGAAAATAATGCCATGTTACTCTACCTTTTCAATGTCCATGATGTCACTCAGTTACCATGCTACTAAGAGCTGATACAGAATTCAATTAAGAACAATTTTAGAATTAGCCAATACAATAAATATCTAAGCAAATAATAATGTGTGTGTGTTAGAAATGGGACCTCCAAAATTTTGTGGCAAAAATTGTTACAGGTTCACAGAATTTTGCAATCTATACATCCATTTTTCTTTAAAATTGCAATCTATACAACATTTTCCTGTAAATAATTTAAATGAAAATACATAAAGGTATATTGTCTTTTCATCTACTTCAATTCAGAACACTGTTTCTTACCCAAACAGCAGCTAGTCTCATATCCAGAATTTTTTTCATCTTACTCTCTGAGGAGAGCTAATGGATTTTCCTCACTTTTCATTCAAGGAATTCCTTGAGAGAAAGAGTTCACCTATAAGTAATAGGCAAATTAAAGTCGTCAAGAAAACAAAATAAACTACCTTAGTTTTAGTCTGGACCTATTTTACAGAATACATGCTCTTTGAATTTTTCTTTGGTGCTCAGATATCTCCAGGTTGGAATATGTCCCCTTAGATAGGAGATAATGTAGTAATCAAATAGGCCCAGCTTAAGGATGGCACATGGTTGATGTCTCTTTGGGCTCACTTGTTATCCAGCCGAGCTTATCATTTAAGGAGAGTAAATCAGGATTTTTCAGTTGTGAATTTGGCTTGACTGCCCATTGCCAGGATCCCAGCAGAAAGCATTGGTAGTTGTGAGAGGCAAGGAGCATGACAAGGACCACTTCTTTCTTCTATCGTGACTAAATTAGGCATTACTTTGTGTTTGGTTCTTTCCCGTCTTTTTTTTTTTTAACAATTTTTTTATTATCTTTTTTTAAAGATATATAGAGCACACAAATGTTACATTAAGAAATATAAGAGGTTTCCATATACCCCACTCCCCACCCCACCGCCACTTCTCCCACATCAACAACCTCTTTCATCAGTGTGGCACATTCATTGCATTTGATGAATACATTTTGGAACACTGCTACTCTGCATGGATTATAGTTTACATTGTAGTTTACACTCTCTCCCTGTCCGTTCAGTGGGTTATTGCAGGATATATAATGTCCTGCATCTGTCCCTGCAATATCATTCAGGACAACCCCAAGTCCCAAAAATGCTCCCATATCACACCTCTTATTCCCTCTCCTTGCCCTCCACAACTCCCGAGGCCAGTGTCTCCCCATCAATGATACAATTTCTTCCATTGTTAGAGTTGCAATAATTCTATAGTAGAATACCAGTAAGTCCACTCTAGTTCATATTTTATTCCTCCATCCTGAGGACCCTGAGATGGCAATGTTCACTCCACCTCTAAACTGAGAAGGGGCTTAGATCCCACATGGCTGATGGATGGGATTCTCTTGCTTGCAGCTGTAGATTCTCTTGGGTCCCTGGTGTGGTGGCTGACCATCCTCACCCCCCTGTTAACTGATCCAGGTAAATCCAAAGAACTGGAGAGTAGGTGTTGCAACTCTGCTAAGGCTCAGGGCCCAGCTGGCACATGGACAGTCCAGAGATTCAAGTTTCCTGAGCATACACCAACCCTAGCACCAACCACAGGTCCAGTAAAAGTGACAGAAGAGGCATGTGTAGAAAGGTCACATCTGAGTCCAACTCCATCACACTCAGGAGTAATCTTTCCAGTTATTTTTAACCCAAGGATAGGATCTCTTATCTTTAGATTCAGGCTAGGGTTCTATTTTACAATGGATGGATTATTTTTAATTTATGGTGATTCTACACATCTTACTAGGTTTAATCAGAAGTGCTGGCTTTAACATTGCCAGCCATATCAGACCTCTTAGACACTATAATTTCATACTGGATTCACATTTACTACAAATCCCTGAAAGTTGTGATTTTTTCCACTGATTCATTGGTATTAGTATTTGTAGGATTTAAATGGCATGTTTTTTTTATATTACTTTCTTTTTTCAAGGTATCTAACATTTAGGTCCCAGAGACCAAGAACATCATTAGATGAATGAACAAAAAAAAATGTACTTCTAAAACTAGAAAAGAACTGGAATTGTTTTCCTCAAATTGGTGGAGCTTGCTTGTAATTTATCCACACTTTCTTCCCTGGTCTTTTACATCCTGAGAATCAGAACTATATGTACTGCAACCCTTACTAACATGTCTGATGGTGGTCAAAAGTAGAATTTGTTGTCCTGTAAGTCCAAACTGGGACTTAATGCAATGCCTTAGTTTTATTGGCACAGTGCATAAATCTACTGCTTGAAACTTGTTACTGATAAAACAAAGATATTGGCTCTTAAGCTGTTGAATTGCTAAAATATTTTTTAGAAGTCAAATCTAATTGCTAATGGGACCTAGAGGAAAATCACTGAAACATTTGCTTAATAGTCCAATTTACTGAAAACTTAGTCGATATAATATGAATCATAATGTCCAGTTAAAGAGCAACTTTTATGATAAAAGTTGTCGTTTTAGAAAATAATATTAAATTGTAAAAAATGTTGAAGATTTAAAAATCAGATTTGAGATATAGGATTTCCTCTCCTTTATTTCCAATTTGAGGCTTTGAAAATAGCAAGGTCTAAGGTTTTTCATTTGGCATACTTTTGGAGACCTACTGTTAAAGTTATAACAGGGAGGAAATCTAGATGGATCTTGTCCCTGGACCACATATGTAATTGTAATGAGCTTTATAAAACTTTACCTTTAAAAGTATGATTGTTATGCCTTCTTACTTCTGCTGCCTGGAGTGACTATGAGTCTTCTATTAATTTTATAGAGATTAGGAATATTATCAATAGTAAAAACGTTCTTTTTTATTTCTCTTATATTGAACTTTGCTATAAATTATGCATTTTAGAAACACTGAATATCTGATATATAATATTAGTTCAAGACTTCTCCAATATCATGCTGGCAGGCAATCCTTTTCTCATTCTTGCTGTGCTCAAGTGTTTATCTTAAGGATTTGTAACTACTTACAATGGAAATGTAGAAAGAGTTTATAATATACACCATTACAATAAAATATAAAATGAAGAAATAGTGATGAGTTGGTGTCACAAGAACACAAAATGGATCAAGGTGAAACAATAATGAGATATGGACCTTTGGCCTCTTCAGGATACTAGAGGTTTATTGAGATCAGGTTTGTTGAACTCAAAAGTCATTACCATGTTATAACTATTTGGAAGTTAATATGAAATGACTCTTGGTAGCAGTGAGTTCTCCTGAAAAATATTTATTAAACAGCTGGTGCTAATATCCTTTTTTGTCATTTAGCTACTGCGATGAGTTAAGTGATCTCAAAAACTATTACTTGTTTCCTTGTAAGAGGGAGATACTAGGTATGATGAAATATGAGCTATGAAAATTACTAGTAGCACAACTCAAGTGTAGTTATTTAATCTTCCTCCTCCAATTTCAGTTTACTCCTCTGGAAAATGTTTCAATACTTTGCAGGGATATTTTTTAGTAATAAAAGAAATAGGTGAAAACTATTTAGTACAATATTTGCGATGTGGTTGTTCAATAAGCATTCTTAATTCCATTCTTATTGCAACTCTAAGTTTTTGGCAGGTCCAGTATGTCATGGCAAGCCCCCTTTTGGGCATGTTTAATGCCATCTTCTTTATCCTTTTAGAGAGACCATATATCTTCATCTAAGTAAGTTTATTTTTTCCAGAATCAGCACCTTCCAGAACAAGATCTTAGTCAAGCAGGGATTTCATCCAGTTCCAACCACGATGCCAGACCCAGTTCCCTCAACCTCCATAGAATCACCAGAGAGTTCCACACCCTGTCAGGCATGGACTACTGCCCCTAACCAGCAGGAAGCAGCTCCTGAATAATCATTTCTGATAAACATTTAAGTTAATCACAATAATTATATTTTTGAATTTGGAAGACAGTGATACAAATCTGCATTTTAGGGGTATTATGTATTTATATTTATATTATTTCTAATTATAGATGGGATAAAAGTAGAGCAAATGATCAAACCTCTATTTGCTGACTGCTCCTCTATGGTCTCAATAAATACCTCAGGTTCAATACTCCAAAAATCAAGAATAGTATCAAATATCTAGGAATCAATTAAATGTAAATGGGGATCAATTGCATTAAAATTATCTAACTTGGATATATTTGCTCTTTAAAATTTTATGCATAACTTTTATTCCTCTTAGGTATATAAAGGACAACATTCTATTTAGAATATTTGTATAATCAAATAGAATGAATGTATTATATAAAATCCAAACTAAAAATGTATTTTTCAGAAATAAATGTCCCTTTCAAATATCGACATGCACTAAAAACAATTGGATTTATTATACTGCTGTAGTTGAAAGCAATTTTACAGTGGAAAATTCAGAAATTTAGAATATGAGGAACTGAGTTTAGGATTTAATACTGTCCTTTACCAGCTGTATGGCTTGAGGTAATTTACTAATATCTCATTTTTAGTTTCTACTCCTAGAAAATAGTTCTACTACTACTATTCCCATTACTAATAATACTATTATCTCCACCATCAATACCATTACCTATTTCTCAAGGCTGTCATGAAAGCGAAATTAAATGAAAAATATATGTGAAAAAAGTTCAACAAAATCATGGCACTTTCCTTGAACCCAGGAAACACATGCATATTACATGTTTGTATACATAGACATAGTCTATGGTCTATGCGAAGCCCAACTTCAGTACTTCTGAATCAATACAAATCTCTGATGCTGTTGTCAGTATTCTGCAGTGCCAATACTCTATCTACTACTTGTTTCATGTTTATTTCAGCTACTTAGCCCATCCGTGAATAGTACAACATCTGAATAGATGGTGACTTACTGTAAATTTTCAGGCGTGTGAGTGCTCAGATTATTTTTATTTGTAGCATTTTTCTCTTATTTTCTTCTATTAAAAATTATTTATGATAATTTGAAAGTGAGTTCTCAGAAAAGAATTATTATGTATCAGTTGCTCTGTCAAATAGAAAATTCTGTCATTTGCTCTGAAATTTCTAAATACATCATGCATTGTATTTTATTTTGGAAGCAGCAGCTAAGAGATTTGGATTCCATTCTTATTGTGAAAATGGTAAAGAGAGAGCTACAGTAAATAGATTTATTTGTAATAATTGAAGGTAGCTTGTTCAAGATTTGTGGGGAGAAGACAAATTGGATAGGAGAGATACTAATTTAGGACAAGCTATTGAAATATTATACACTTTCTTATTTAAATTAGTACATATACAATTATTATAAGTTCATTTGGAGAAGAAGTGCAGAATACAATGAAAGAGGTAATTAGTCTTTATTAACTGCCTACAGTATGTTATTCTATTAATGGTATAGCATAGTTTTTAAGAGTGTGGTGTCTGTAATCAGGTAAATTTTGTGCTTTCAAACCTAGGCTTACTAGCTAGGGACCTTAATTGGGCATTTCTGAATAACTCAGTTTATCTTATCTGCTAAGTGTGAATAATAATAATACCTAAATCATAGAATGGTTTCATGGATTGAAGTAAAATGCCTAAAAACACTTAGAGCAGAGCATGGGATATTACAGACTTCCTAATTTTACATATTAGAACATAAGACCTGGAATGTTTAAGAACTTCCCAAGGTCACGCAATCAACAATGATTAAGACTGGGAACCATTTTCTTTAAGTCAGTGTTCCTTCCACCATGCCAAAAATGAGTCTTTGACTAATCATTGATTATAAAATTATTAACAATAAGCTCAAAATATAAATGAATTTTGCCTGGGTAAATGGTGGGTGTGGTGGGGACAGAAGAAATAGGTAGAGGAATACAAGTTTACATTTTAATTTTAAATAAAGAATGTTCAGCAACATAGTATTCGATAAATGTGAGATTGATTGCGAGATTTTGGAAGGCTTGATGCCTTACTTTTGGGTATTCTTTTATGACTCACTACTGCTGTACAACTTCCCCATTTGAGATTTCTAAATTAAAAAAGATATAAGGGAAAACACAATAGTCTCAAAACAACAGCCTTTATCACCACAGTCTAAGCCAAAGCCATAACTTCTCTGTACTCCAAGGCCTGAATACTGATTCCACTGCAGTTTATTGTTCATACATCAACCAGCCTGGGCTTTTAAACAATGTAAATCAAATGACATTTCCCTGCCTAAAATCCACCAAAGATTTCCAATCTTACTTTCAATGAGACCCAAGCTGCTTACCATGCTCACCATGGTCATACATGATTTAGTGCCTGCATGACCCTCCTGAATCAACATGTAATACTCTTATGACTTACTCAGATACAACCATATTGATCTTTGTTCTTTCTGTCTTTGACCATGGTAATCACTTTCACTTGCTATTTCCTTAGCCTTGGATTCTCTGCTTCAATGTCAGATCTCACCATTTATCTTTATGGGAAGTTAATTTTTTCATTAATTTTTATTTGTTTATTATGTGGATGACCCATACTTATAGAATAAAATCTAGCTCTCCCACCAATTCCACCACACCACCACACATCTATAAAATAGAATATAAGTACCATGTAACCAAGGAATTGTCTACTTTGGTCAGTTCTGCAAAGTTATTATGTTTATGTGTTATGTGAATAAACAACTTGTTGTTCCTTGCATATGTAAAGGAACCATCGGGATGGTTCGCAAATTGGATGACTTTGCTTATTTTACTAGTGAATTCTAAATTCAGTTTTTTTGTGTGTGTTTCATTGACTATGGGGCTGAGAGAGATTAAGAGCACCCCTAGTGGTCAAAAACATATGAAGAAAAAATACAATTGGAACCATATATTTCTGAGAAATGCAGCTAATTTTCTGAGGCAATTCATTGAATGGTTACATGGTCTCTTAAACAATTGCATTTTCTTGAATCAGTATGCTGTGACTAAGCTACTTGTGATAACAGAGGATTGATTTTCCTCTTATACTTCCCCTCCAAATTCAAACCCTACCTTGAGAAGAAACAATTAGATTCCCTGTAAATGCAGTGTTACTGATGAGCTTGTTCCATGGTCAATGGAGGAAATCAATTTTCATTTAAGAACCTACAGTACTTTGCCTTTTTCCTTTTCTGTAGTCTTTATTGATTCTTCTTTTCATGGAAAGACACTATCCATTCTGCAGTAGCCAGGCACTCTTTCAAAAGTTCCATAATAATGGAGTAAGAGTCCACAAAGAGTTTTCCTAAACTGGCAATATGCCCACTTTTCAATATGTAGATGAAAGCCATTCTAACAATTACAAAACATGGGAGAAGTATATTTAGAGGATAAAGAAACATAAATTTCAAAATATACTCTTCTCTAGCCTTTTCAAAGATGTTAGGAGCATGAAAGAGTAAAAAGAATAATATAATGGAATATAAATTATTCCTTTTAATTGTATGGCCACCAATTCGTTCAGGTCAAACATCATTTTTGAAACAATTGTCTCTGTCCCTCCGAAGCTCTGACATAAGTATGTTTAGTAGGCATTTGTTGATGAGAAAAATAACATGATTTAACTGACATTTTTATACCAGTATTGTACAAGCTGTAGTTTCTGGATATGTACACATAAGGAAGTCTATCTTACGGAGAATGACTCCTGGTTTCAAGGCAAAGTTGGGTTTTTTTTTGACAGATGCCTTCTCAGATTAAGCCATCTTCCCTTCTTTGTTTATAGTGATGATAACCCATCCATATGTTGAAGGTAAAAATGTTATCTTTTGCATTTAGGTCTTCTCTGCAGAGAGGTCTCTGATAAACACTTAGTAAACTTAATTTGCTTAATGTAAAATTATTGCTTCATGGATTTTATATTGGAAGATAAAATTTATGCTTCTTTAGTTTTCATGTATATGCATGGCTCCAAAGGTAAACAACAACAATACCAACAACAACAGAATTAAACTTTAAATATTATATAATTATTCTGATTTATTCTCTTAAAAATAACAGTCGAGAATAAATATGCTGTCTAATATAATGAAAGCAGAAAAATAAATGCTATTTTCATGATCCAAATGAAAGAAACTGAAATAAAACAAGTCTTTTTGGGGGAATTGAATCATGTCCTCCACAAAAGATAAGTTCAGGTCCTAACCCCTGATGATGGAACCATTTTAAAATAGAATCTGTGAAGATGTTATTAGTTAAGGAGTCACTGAACTGAATGAGGGTGGGTCTTAATTCAATATGGCTGAAGTCCTTGTAAGCAAAGGGAATTGGACATAAAAGGAGAAGCCTCAGGGAGCAGCCAGAAGCTGTAAGTCAACAAAACCCAGAAGATAAAGAAGATGTTGCCAAGGACAGAAAAGCCAAAGACTAAGGGATGCCAGCAGTCAACCCCAGAAAAAACGATCTTCAGGGAGAAATCACTGCCTTGCTGACCCTTAGATGTTAGAACTTCTCCTTGCCTAAAAGTCATGAGCCAGTGTATGGTATTTATCTTACTTGCTGGGAAACTGAAACAGCTTTAACTCAAACACTTTGCCATTGTACCCTGCCAACAAAATTATAACTTAGTTTAACTTTTTGAATTTTTAAAAATGTGAAACTAAAATAGAGTCATCTAGCCATAAATATTTTCCTGTTCTATTTTCTGAGATATTTTTGCCATCTATTCTTTCCCTATGAAAATTAGAAAACTTTTATCCAAATTATGTTATAAAGTATTTTTAAATTTAAATTTAAAATTAACTTGTCCTTTTACACTGTGCTTATGAATGTATATTAAATTATGGAACTTTTTTAAAATAAAAGGTCTTCCCTTTTCTAATAGCTGGTAACTTCCAAAACGAGATGTAGCACATTTGTTTATTGGAAGTTTTTTCTCCATTTTTATTTAAAATTATTAAACTGTGTGTGTTTGACTACTTAGCTTAAGACTACTTAGCTTTATCTTAACTTTATCCACTACTCCATTTTGTGTTTTTGTTTGCTGTTTTTATTTTTTTATTTGAGAGGTTGTGAGTTTATGAATCAACTATGCATACCATACAGGATTCTGATGCAATGCCCCACCACCAGACCCCCTACATTGTGGTATCAGATTTGTAATAATTGATGAAAGAACATTGTCATGATTGTACTGCTATATGTAGTTCACAGCTTATATTTGGTGTATTCTTCTCACCAATCATCCTATTATTAATACCATGTATTAGTACTGTATATTTGCTATATTTCCTGAAACAACCTTGTCATATATGTACTATTAGCTACAGTCAATCATCCACCATGGAGTACACTGTGTTATATGGTCTTCTGCCTAGTACAATGCATCCAAAGTGTACACTCAGTGGCTCTCAGTTTCATCAGAGTTGTGCTGTCATCACCTCAGTCCATTTCAGAATGTTTTCCTTACACCAAAAGGAAAGATCCCATACCCACCTATACCTCTCCCATTACTGATGCTTAGCATTAATATAGTATCTTCTTTGTCATTGTTGTAAAAATATTACAATATTACTATTAACTATAGTGAACACATTTCATTAGTTTCTTTTTCTAATTTTCTCCATATTCTCAACACCTTGTAATAGAGGAACATTATTGTAATTGTTCTATTAACCACAATCATCATCCACCACTGAAATCACTATGTTATATGGTCCCTAGTATATCCTCTAGCTTCTTTCAATTGACCTTATTCTCCTTAAACTATCCTTTTCAGCCACATTCACATGTATAAATAGGCAGTGCTAGTTGTGTTAGTTATACTCACTATAATGTGTTACCATCAACTCTATTTCCACACATTTAAAAGCCACCTTTATTAAATATCCTATGTATATTCAGCATCAGCTGCCCATTCTCAACTCACATTCTATCTCCTAGTAACATATACTCTACA
The DNA here is from genome assembly GCF_030445035.2 of Dasypus novemcinctus. Classification (NCBI taxonomy): domain Eukaryota; kingdom Metazoa; phylum Chordata; class Mammalia; order Cingulata; family Dasypodidae; genus Dasypus; species Dasypus novemcinctus. The sequence continues at coordinate 149,097,869 of NC_080673.1, read as the reverse complement.
GTGTAAGTCTGTGAGTTTATTCATAATATTGAGTTCATATTAGTGAGACCATACAGTATAGGTCCTTTTGTATCTGACTTATTTCACTCAACATAATGTCCTCAAGGTTGTTCCATGTTGTCATATGCATCCTGATCTCATTTCTTCTTACAGCTGAATAGTATTCCATTGTATGTATATATTACATTTTGTCATCAGTTAATGGACACTTAAGTTGTTTACATCTTTCAGCAATTGTGAATAATGCTACTACGAACATTTGTGTGCAAATATCTTCTTGTGTTCTTGCCTGCAGTTCTCCTGAATATATTCCTAGAACTCCAGATCATATGGCAGCTCCGTATTTACTTTCCTGAGGAAATGCCAAATTGTCTTCCACAGATGCTGCATCATTTTCCATTCTCACCAACAGTGAAAGAGTGTTCCTATTTCTCCACATCCTCTCCTGAACTTGTAGTTTCCTTTTTTTATTTTTTAATAATGGCCATTCTGTAAGGTATGAAATAGCATTTCAATGTAGTTTTGATCTGCATTTCCTAATAGCTATAGATGTGAAGCGTCTTTTCACATGATTTTTTGGCCATTTGTAGTTTTTCTTTAGAAAAATATTTGTTCAAAAGTTTGCTCATTTTTAAATTGGGTTACTTGTCTTTTTATCATGGAGTTGTATGATCTCTTTAAATAACATGGGGGATGAAACCAATATCAGATATTCCAAAAATGTTCTCCCCTTGAGTAGTCTGCATTTTCACATTCTTAACAAAGTCATTGGAAGTATAAAAGTGTTTAAATAGATAAATGGCAGGTCCCATTTATCTATTTCTTTATTTTATTACTCATGCATTGGGTGTAAAGTTTAAGAAACTGCCTCCTACCACAATATCTAGAAGAGATTTCCCTAAATTTTCTTCTAGAACTTTTATGATTTACTTTTATATGATAAATTTCATATTTAGTTCCTTGATCCATTTTGAGTTAATTTTTGTATAAGGTGTGAGTTAGATGTCCTCTTTCTTTCTTTTAGCTTTGGATATCCACTTCTCTCAGCACATTTTGTTCAATAGAGCAATTTGACCCAGCTGTGTGGGTTTGACAGCCTTGTAAAAAATCATTTGACCATGGATGTGGTGGTCTAGTTCTGAATTCTCAGTTCAGTTCCCTTGGTCAATATGTCTATCTTAATCCTAGAACCAGGCTGGTCTTTACCACTGTAGCTAAGTAATATGATTTAAAGTCAGGAAGTGAGAGTCCTCCAACTTTATTCTTTTAAACAACATTTTTGAACATTCAGGGCCCTGTACCTTAGCTAATAAATTTGGTGGTTGGCTTTTCCATTTCTACAAAAAGTCCTGTTGAAATTTTTACTGGAATTGTGTTGAATCTATAAATCAGTGGGGCTAGAATTGCCATTTTTCCCCCCAGGAGGTACAAGGGATTGCACTTCCTAGAAAATGGGAAGTAAATACTCAACCGCTGAGCTACACTCTCTCCCATATAATTGACATTTTAATGATATTTAGTCTTCTAATCCATGAACTTGGACTGTCTTTCCATGTACCGTGTTCGTTGTTTTGTTTTAGCAACGTGCTGAGGTTTTCTGAATACAGGTTCTTTATATCCTTTGTTAAGTTTATTCCTAAATATTTTATTATTTTAGTTGCTATTTTAAATGGAGTAATTATTTTCTGATTTCCTCCTTAGATTGACCATTATTATTGTATAGAAACACTACTGAGTTTTTGCATATTAATATTGTATTTTATCACGTTGCTGAACTTGTCTATTCTAGTACCTTTGTTGTGGGTTTTTCAGGATTTCTAGGTTTAGGATCATGTCATCAGCAAATAGCAAATGTTTTACTTCTTCATTTCCTATTTGGGTGACTTTATTTCCTTTCCTTGCCTAATTGCTTTAGATAGAACGTATAGCACAATATTGAATAACTGGTGACATCAGGTATACTTGTCTTGTGCCCAACTCAGTGGGAATGAATTCAATCTTTCACCATTAAGTGCAATATCATCTGTGGGTTTTACATTTAAGCACTTTACCATGTTGAGAAAATTTCCTTTTATTCCTATCTTTCTGAGTGTTTTAATTAACAAAGATGTCATATTTTGTTAAATGCCTTTTCTGCATCAATCGAGAGAATAATATGATTTTTCTTGTGTCGAACTACCCTTATTCCTGGGATAAAGAACACTTGATTGTGGTGTATTGCTCTTTGGGTGTGCTTTCAGATTTGGTTTAAAAGTATTTTGTTGAGGATTTTTGCATCTATAACCATTAGTGATATTGGTCTGTAATTTTCCTTTTTCATAGTATCTTTATCTGGTTTTGGTATTAGGGTGATGTTGTCTTTATAGAATGAGTTAGGTAGCCTTCTTTCTTGTTCAATTTTTTGGAAGAGTTCAGGCAAGATTTATATTAGATTATCCTAGAATGATTGGTAGATTTCACCTGTGATGCCATTCATTCCTGGGCTTTTCAATTTGGGGAGGTTTTTTTTTTTTTTAATGACTTTTTCAATTTCTCTACTTGTGATTGGTTTGTTGAGGTATTTTATTTCTTCTAGGGTCAGTGTGAGTTGTTCTTGTGTTTCTAGGAATTGGCCCATGTTGCTGATGTTGTCCAGTTTGTTGGCACACAGTTGTTCATAGTATCCTCTTACAATCTCTCTTATTTTTGCAGTGCCAGTGATAACGTTCTCCCTTTCATTTATGATTTTATTTATTTGTTTCTCTCTTTTTTCTTCATCATGTAGGTAAGGGTTTGTTGATTTTGTTGATATTCTCAAAGAACCAATTTTGGTTTTGCTGATTCTCTTATTGTTTTTTGTTCTCAATATCATTTATTTCTGCTCTGATTTTTAAAAATTTCTTTTCTTAAGCTTGGTTTGAGATTAGTTTTAATATATTTTAATATGTTCTGGTCTTGTTTTCATTCACCTCAGGATACTTAAAGATTTATCTTGCAATTTCTTCTTTGACCAACTGATTATTCAGGAGTGTGTTGTTTAATCTCCATATATTTGTGAATTTTCCCTTTTTCCACCCATTATGGATTTCCAGCTTCATTCATTCTCTGATGATCAGAGAAAATGCTTTGTATAACTTCAATCATTTTAAATTTATTGAGACCTGTCTTGTGACCCACTATATGTTCTTCCCTGAAGAAGGTCCTTGAGCCCTTGAGAAGGATGTATATCCTGATATTTTAGGCTGTAAAGCTGTATACATATGTTAGGTCTAGTTCAGTTATCATACTATTCAAGCTTTCTGTTTCTTTATTTATCCTTTGTGTAGCTATTCTATCCAATGCTGAGAATAATGATGTCTCCAACTATTATTTTAGAGATGTCTATTTCTTCTTTCAGTTTTGCCAGTGTGTGCCTCATGTATTTTGGGGCACCCAGGTTAGGTGTGTAAATATTTATGATTGTTATTCCTTTTTGGTGAGTTGCCCCTTTTATAAATATATAATGATCTTATCTCATTCATTTTTTTATAACAGCATTTAAAATCTATTTTACCTGATATTAGTATCACTTATCTAGATGTTTTTTCCAACCTTTCACTTTCAGACTGATTGTGCCCTTGCATTCAAGGTGTGTCTTAAGGTGACAGCAAATAGATGGCTCAAGTTTTTTTTGTGTGTTTGTTTTTGTTTTATCCATTCTGTCAGTTTATGTCTATTGATCGAGGAGTTCAAACCATTAATGTTCAATGTTATTACTGTAAATATATTACTTACGTTGTCCATTTGATTTTTTGCCTTTCTATTGTCATATCTTAGTATTGTCTATCTTTATATCATTTTAGCTACCCTTACTAAAAATCATCTTTTCTACAATCTTCTCCCAAGTATCTCACTCTTGCCTTCTCCTTTCAGGCTCCAGCACTCCTTTTAGTTTCTCTTATAAATCTGGTCTTTTGGTAACAAATACTCTCAGTTTTCATTTGTCTGTTAAGACTTTTGACTCACCCTCATTTTCAAAGGGCAAATTTGCCAAATTTTTGGCTGGCAGTTTTTCCCTTTCAGTACCTTAAATATATCATAACACTGCCTTTTCACATCTATGGTTTCTGATGAGAGAGTAGCACTTAGTCTTATTGAGGTATACTTGTATGTGGTACATTTCTTTTCTCTTGCTACTTTCAGAATCCTCTCTATCTCTGGCATTGGCATTCTGAATAGTAGGTGTCTGGGAGTAGGCCTATTCATATTTATTCTCTTAGCAGTGTTTTGTCCTTCTTGGATATTGATATTTTTGTCTTTCATTAGGGTTGGGAAGTTTTCAGCCATTATTTCATCAAATATTCTCTCTGCCCTTTTCCATTTTCTTCTCCTTTTGGGACATCTAATGCATTTACTTGTGCACTTTGCATTGTCATGCAATTCCTTGAGACTGTGTTAATTTTTTTTTTTTTCATTCTTTTCTCTTTCTGTTTTCCTGTCTTATCAAATTCAGATGTTCTGTCTTTGAAGTCACTTATCCTGTCCTCAGTCCATTCAAATCTGTTGTTATATGCCTCTAGTGTATTTTTAATCTCATCCATTGTGACTTTTTTTCTCATAAGCTCTGTTACTTTTCTTTGCAGGCTTTAAAATTGTTTGTTATGCTCACCCAGTGTCTTTGTCATCTCCTTTATTTCTTTAGCCATACTTTCCTTCAACTCCTTGAACTGATTCAGGAGATTTTCATGCTCTTCATTGATTAGTTATCTTAAATCCTGTGTCTTGTCAGGATTTTTTATTTCTTACGTTAGCTAGGCCATATCTTCTTCTTTCTTAGTATGGCTTGTAATATTTTGCTGATATCTAGGCATCTGATTATGTTAGTGAGTTTACACTGATAATCAATTTCTCTCTCTTGCCTAGTGGTTCTATTGTATTGCTCTTCTTTGATTTTTGGTTCAACTTACTCTCTATCTTTAAAGTTTCCCAGCTTACATTATCAAAACAGGGCCAGGGACCTAATAATGAGGTACAGAACAGTTCCAAAGGGTCTGGAACATGAAAGACTCCAAACAGCAATTTTCTTCTTCTTGTGTCCTGGCCTAGCAGCAGATAAAAAACTAGGATAATCAATTTGGGGGAACAATTTGTTAAAAGTATTTTAAGTATTAACAAATGTAACAAATATAACTGACACTTAAATATATTGTTTGTACAATGTGCTAATAATAGGGAGACATATAAGAATCCAGTAATTTATTCAAGATTGTTCCATAAACCCACAAATTCTCTAATTTAAAGGAAAACAAACAAGCAAACAAATAATATACTTAAGTATCAGTTAATAATACACAAACTGTTAAGAAATGTACATTTTTCTAACTAGTCTACAATGCTATCTTTGTATGATATATTTGCATGATAATAAATTTAAATTTTTTTTCATTGATGCTAGAGTTATTCATCCAAACAGGAAATTATCAGTAAGATGAAGGGAAGATTATTAGAGAGGGAAAAAATGAAGGAAATAGTTGCACTGAATACCTTTCTACTAACTGTGGGAGAGTATGTTCCTAGATGTCTCACAGACATTTGTGGTTCATTAATGAGATCTAATTATAGTGTGATTTACTTGGATGACCTTTTCTAAATCATTATTTTTAAAACCAAGTTTGTTTTTCATTATGAAATACCTAACATGAGCATGACATGCCACTAGGAAACTGAAGAAAAAACAGTTGAACCACATTGGTGCATTTCTTTTCAAATCCAAGAAGCTAAGTATATTAGGCTAAATGGCATCTTTCTCAGTAAAAGAAATATTTCTCATGGTGGATAACAATGGTTTCTATAATAATTTAATAATTATTTATAAAAATGAATATTGCTCATTTGAAATTCAAATTTTACTTTACTATAAGTGTGCTTGTAATATTTGAGACATACATTTAATAAAACATTCATTTTTAAGTATAAATGCAAATTTAACTCAGTTTACTGTATTTTTATTTGCTAATTCTGACAACCCTAACTGTGGATCATTCAAGTAATAAATATTATGTAAAATACATGTAAACATGTATAACTCAATCATGCTGAAATGATTACTTTTAATATTTTAATGTAATTCTTGCATAGTTCTTATGTGAATATAATTGAACTCATGTATTCTTCACCATCTGTGGGTTTTTTATTTTCAAGGAAAAATAATGCAAAGCCAGATTAGTCATTGTTGTTAGACTAAAATTTATGAATGACCTGAAAATAGGTAATATTAATCTTTGATAAATTTATTGATCTTTCCAACTTAGCTAAAATTGAGTCATTTTATATCTTTTAAAGGAGCAATAAACCATGATACAAGTTATTTCATAATAAGAAACATAAACTCAATGCTATATATTTATGCTGCTGCATGAAATAATGAACTATTTTGTATACCTATCGTAGGAGAACAGTTGTGACTGTGAAAATAATTTGGTTTTCCTTAAATTGGAAAGGATGGAGGCCATTAGTCTTCTAAATATTTAGGAAACATGGCAGAACATTTAATTAAGCAACATTGTGAAGGTCCTGGTAAAGGAAATAAATTTCCTAAGGGAAAAAGAAGAGAAATAGATATATAAAAAAGATGCAGTACAGAATAAAATTTCATTTTGGATGATCAAATGTACCTGGCAACAACTGACTTGAGTTTGGTTCTAACCCAGTAAAAGAAAGACATGAAATCCCTTACAAATTACTTGTTTATGAATTTTTATTGTGTTTCATCTCTGGTAAATTGGAAAAAACTTAGTTTTTTTAAGACAAATAAATGTCTAGGAAATTTGCATATTTAAAAATTCTTAGATGAGTTATTTGAAAATAATCACTTTTTCTTTCAAAATTCTGAAAACACAAATCCATTTTTTCCAGAATAAAAAAAAATTCTGAAAATGGAATTTTATGGTGGAAAAGAATATAAAGCCAGCTTTGTTTTCCAGCCTTGTTTTCCTTGTCCCAGATTTGATTATATTTTCTTTCTGCACATAAAGAGGCTTTTTTTTTTCTTTTCATTTTAATGCAAACATTTACAATTATTCCTCAGGTATTCAGTGACTTGTTCAATTTTTATTCACAAATATACTTTCAACTAAGTTTTCCTCTTTTATGATTTTATTTTTATTTGTTACCCTTTTAGCTTTTTTTATTGAATACAGGGTATCTGAATGTAAGAACAACATTTTCTTTTCTTCATATTTATTATTTTACTTTAATATGCCTATAATCTTTCTTTCCTTCATTTTTGTAACTCGATTTTTATTTTATATATTATGGAGTTCACTCATTTTAAATGTACAATTCAAGGCGTTTTAGTAAATTTACCAAGTTGTTTAAACATTAACATATCAGATTTAGAATATTTTTATCTTCCCAATAAAATCATTCTTGCCCTTTTACAGTTAATCCTAATCTTCCCTACTCATGACCCTCAGGCAACCACTAGTTTATTTTCTGGTCCTATAGATTAACATTTTTGGACATTTCATATAAACAGAATCATATGATCCATAGTCTTTGGCATGGCTTCTTCCTTCTCTTCTTTACTCTGTAAGTGCTTCTGGATTGTCTTCTATATCACTACTTCAATATACTGTTCTTCAAATCTGTGCCATACGACCTCCAATGCAGATTTTGGTTCTGATGCTACACATTCACATTTTTGTAATTCTTCATTACACACACCACACACAGACATAAACACAAATGGATTTTTTTTCTTTTTTCTTTTTATTCATTTTTTAAAAAATATCACACTCAAAAATATGAAGTCCCATTCAACTCCACCGCCCCCACCCCCCACTCCCCCTACAGCAACACTCTCTCCCATCATCGTGACACATCCATTGCACCTGGTAAGTACATCTCTGGGCATCGCTGCACCCCATAGTCAATGGTCCACATCATAGCCCACACTCTCCCACGTTCCATCCAGTGGGCCCTGGGGGGATCTACAATGTCCCGTAGTTGTCCGTGAAGCACCACCCAGGACAACTCCAAGTCCCGAAAACGCCTCCCCATCTCATCTCTTCCTCCCATTCCCCGCACCCAGCAGCCACCATGGCCACCCTTCCCAAACCAATGCCACATTTTCTCTGTGGACATTGGATTGGTTGTGTCCATTGCACATCTATGTCAAGAGGGGGCTTAGATTCCACCACAAATGGATTTTAATCTCAACTTGTTAGCACTAAGCGTTAGTAGATATTAGGAGGGAGGAAACAGTTATATATATATACCTACGCAAAGTAGCCAGTTACAAAGTAGAGAGAATCTGCCCAGTTGCTTTGTGGCATAGGGCTTTAGCTTAGAAGGTACCATATTTAGACATTAAAAAATATCTTTTTCTTTTCAGGTGGTCTTAGCATCATTTGAGTAGAATTCTGAAAATCATTTTTATGGTTATTTGTCCAACTTGACATTTATTATGAAAGGAACCAAGTAATTTAAATGGTTAATAAAAGGCTTCATTAAAGGTGTGTCATCCAAGGAGCGTAAATTAATAAAATTCAGATACTGAGAAAAGAAGTCGTGTTTTGCCTGGGCCAAAAGCTACCCACTCAAAGACATACAGTGGTTGGATGGATGGGTGGTCTTTTAAGAGGTTTCAAGGAGTTAACTCATTCTTTGAAATTCTAAACAAAATTTTGATTGTTAAATTTTCTGGAGATTATTTTAATCCACTTTTTGAAAGGGAATCAATTCTCACCCCCTAAATTGTAAGAACTTTGGTTAAATCTTAAGTTAATTTCTTCTTAAGTCAATTTCAAATCTTTAATTTCTTCTTAATAATGGCATTGTGTCATTTGGGGTATATATTTGTTTATTTCTGATTGGTTTTCTATTTTTCCTGTCTAGGTTGCTTTATATGATAAACATCCTATTTTATTATTCTAATGAGAAACACAGTAAGTAATTTTATAAACAAATATTTCATGAACTTAAAAAATACAGTTGTTATTTTTATAGGTACACAATTTGAGTCAGAAAGAATTGTACTAAGGATAATTGTTCTCATAAAAATTTTATCAGACAAAATTGTCTCATAAAATCAGATATTTCTCTTTAGAGACTCCCTTCTTAGGAATTCTGACCTATGAACCAAATTAACATTTTTGATAAGTGGAAGATGCTCTGAAACTATTTTTCTATTTTTATGGCTATGGAATGTAAAGCAATCAGATTAACAAGTATCTGCTTTTTAAATCATCAGATTATTTAGTTTTGCATTGATATAATCACAATACATTATAAAATGATTCTATACTTATCTTTTGTAATCAGTTTATAGTCTGAGGGCCGATCATTAGTGCCTATAGAATAAGCAAATGCAAACAATGACCCTGATTCCCAGAGCAAGGTATAGGGTTCACTGAGCAAACTATTGGTAATTAGCTCTGATTATAATATTGTTGAAAAGTGTGAATTATGTAATGAATTTTGAAATACTTAACTATGTCTTATTTTAATCCATGAAGAATTCATACAAATGGGTAATCAACACATTTTTAATTACCCACTGAAGGACACAATACAAGAAAAAAAATTTAAAATAAATTCCTTGTTAAAATTTTAAAAGAAATGTACCTCTTATGAAACTCTTTCCCATACGTAGACAAATTAAAATACTGTCATCAATTTAATAAATCACTTAAAATGCAGTTTTCTTAAAGGAATATACAACATTTATTTCAGAAACTGATAAGAAAAGGAACTTAAAACATACATTTAGGTTATTTTTGGTGTTCTAGGAATCTGTGTATAATTTCTCATCAGAAATGCAAATGTGCTGAATATCAAATGAAATGATGGAACATTTATAGATGTATTAAATATCTCACACATATATTCTTGATTCTGAAGTTCAGATTTATAAAAGGAATTTGAGTTATTATTAGGAGTAACCTCGATATAGTCTTTGAAGTCATTTATGATGAAAATTCACAATGATATAGCACAATTCTAATGTGAGTAACCTGAATTTTAGTACAGTTGGAAACTATTAGAATTGTGAATCTGTCATTACTTCTATCTTATCTAATGAATGGAAGAACTTAAAATAGAAGTTAAGGGGAGCGGGTATGGCTCAAGCTGTTGGATGCCTGCCTCCTACATGGGAGGTCCCGGGTTCGGTTCATGGTGCCTCCTAAAGAAGATGAGGTGATGAAATAAGCAGATGCAATGAGCAGATGCAATAAGTTGACACAATGAACTGACACAATGGGCAAAGACAGAAAGTAGGGACAACAAGCAGACAGACAAAGGTGCTATTTCAAGGGGGTAGAATAGAAATTAAAAATCCTCTGTTTTCAGCACCATGATTCAAAACAAAAAAACAAAAAGCAAGCTTTAACTATACATAATAACTGATATAGGGATTTCCCAGTGCTATCAAAGGCATGAGTCTCTTGCTCTTTTTGGAATCTTCTGGCACATGCTGAAGACATACACTGATATCATGGATGGCATCAATAAAATCTATTTTTTTACAATGTTCCATAAAATAAATAAAATTTTGCTGGCATAAGAACTATGTTCAATGAAGAAGGCTGAAAAGCAAAGAAAATTTAAAATGACAAACTAATTTTAGAATCATTCTATTTATGAATGTGTCATTCCAGGTTTAGATGACTTGTGTCCTTAAAAACACCATGAAAATGCATTGCTCTAACTCTCTTGAACCAAAATGTTGAGCATATTGGCTATCCATTTTAGGGAAAGAAATATTCTGTTTTTTCCCCATATTTCAGCCTCTGACCAAGGAGGGGTTAATTTCTGTTTGAACTTCTGTCATTTTCCTCACTAAAAGGTGAATAAAGCCTCCAATTCCACTCTTTTACTTTCTCCTTTCAAGGGGTAAAACCTGTGTTTTTCCTATGATTCAGGACCTGAGAATCTGGTTTTCTTTAATCAGGATTGAAAGATGCTATGAATTCTTGATTAAGCAATTTCCCCCATTTTTCTCTAAGCAAGCCAGTAAGAACATAATTGTCAGGGTCTGCTCCTGGCATCTAACTCTGGTTCTGAGAAGAGAACTATAACTCTCTATAATATCTGAATATATGAATCCCAAGAATTAACTTAAGAGAGGGTGTTAGAAGAACACAATTTGTCCTTCACTAAGTCATATTCATGAACCCATCCTTAGTAGAGTTTGCCATGAGATACAATATATATATCTTACTATTAATCAAATATCCATTTCCTCCCCAATTTGGCTACTGCCCAGCTAGAGGGGGATTAGATTACACAACAGAACTATTTTAAGATAAGATTAATAAATCCAATTCATCAGCTCTCCCTGCATATATACCAGCACATAGTCAGGATTATTAATGAAATGTTTTTTAATTTAAATAGTGTTTACACATTTGTAAATAGGACCTTTGAAGATTTTATATTGTAATTAACATAAAGATAATGGTTACAAAGGCTTTGACACATGATGGGGGGAGGGAAGAATAAGTGGAACAGGGCATTTTTAGGGCATTGGAATTGTTCTGCATGATTTTCCAATGACAGACACAGGCCAATATACATTTTGCAAAAATCTATAAAATTATACAGTGCTAAGTGTAAACCATAATGGAAACTATAGACCATGGTTAGAAGCAATGCTTCAACATCTATTCATCAGTTGTAACAAATGTACCACACTAATGTAAGATGTTATTAATAGGGGAAAATGTGAGAGGGGGGAAGAGATGGGGTACATGAGAATCCCCTATATATTTTTGATGTAACTTTTCTGTAATCTAAAACTTCTTTAAAAATAAAGTTTAAAAAAAAAGGTGTTTTGAATGAGGATGAGCTATAATCCAAGATGGCTGAAGTCCTTATAAACAAAGAAAATTAGACATGGAAATGAAGCCACAGGGAGCAGCCAGAAGTTTAAGTCAATGGAACATGAAAGAGAAAGAAGAAAACATTCCTATGTGCATTGCCATATGACAGAAAAGCCAGGGACTCCAATGACTGATGCCCAGCGAGAAGATTCCCACCCCAGGAGTAAGCAAGCTGTTTTAGTTTCCTAGGTTGTTCAAAACAGATTATCATGAAATGGGTTAGCTTACATAATGGGACTTCATTAGCTTACAGTTTGAGTCCAGAAAAATGTCCAAATTAAGCCACCATCAAGAGGATGCTTTCTTCCTGAAGACTGGGTGCCAGTAATCCTTGGCTTCTCTGCCACATGTTAAGACACATGGCGGTGAATACTTGTCTCCTTCTTTTCTGAGTTTCACTGATTTCAGTTTCTTGCTTCATGGCTTTCACTCTCTCTGTAGTCATTCTGCTTTTTAAAGGACTCTGGTAATAGGATTAAGTCTATCCTAAATGAGGCAGGTCACACCTTAACTGAAATAGACTCATCAAAAGATCCTACTGGCAATGGATTTACACTTACAGGATTTGATTAATTCAAGAACATGTTTTTCTGAGGTACATACAGTTTCAAACCACCACACAAACATTCTCTCAAATTGTGAGCCAATAAATTCCTGTTGTTAAGCAACCCATCATGTGGTATTTGCTTTAGCAGCCAAGAAACTAAAAGAGTAAAAGAGCAGTGTTAGACGGTGAAAGGATATTAGAAGCCATAAACAAATTAAAGAAAGAACTCAAAGAAATGTAAGCAATCTGGATTGGCAAGCAATAAGACTCCTTGAATAATAAGAAAAGAAAAGAAGAGGAAAGAAGAAGTAGAAAATAAGATGTCAATGAGGAACATCTTGGGAGCCACATGAAGTGAACGATCCATAAGAAGCCAAGCCTATCCTTAAAAAGTTCAAAATGTTCAAGTATTATCTTTATTAATTATTGGCATGAATTGAGGTTTATAAGACCAGGCAAATGCAATTGAGCTATTTTTAAGCTAATATTTTCTTATTTTATTCTTTAATATTATTTTATTTGGAAGCAAGAGAGTATTGCAGATGACAGAGAGCAAAGGTTTGGGTTTTTATCATCAAATTTTCTTTTGTAAATTCATTAAATAAAACATGGAAATTATTATTTTACTATGATGGATTTTTTCATTTGATTAGTTTAGTATAAAACACATGCTTTGTCCTTTTGAATTAAAAAGTGGAAAGTTTTATTTATTTTTATAAAATAGAAGCAGTAACTTCACTTGAAACTTAAAGAAAGGTATTGTCTGAATCCCATTTTAGACTTATGAAAAATGCTAAAATTTTATTATGTAATATTTTACGTTATTGTCCTATTTATTAAAATTTACTTTTCACATATAGTTGCATGGGTAATATAAATATGACACACTTTTTTTTTTACAATAAAATGAAGCCGCATTTTAAACTAAGAAATTTGAAATTGTTTGGTGTGTTTCAAAGACTATAGTTAGTATTGAAAACTCTGAATCACTTATAATAGCATTTCTTTTACCTTGTGATTTCTCCCACACATGCAAGAAAGAAAGATTTTGTTTTTGAACTTTAGTCTGCCTGAATGAAATATTCTATTATTTGTCTACCTGCACATTTATGATTGCATTCCAAAAGATGATCTTCTTTCAACCATATGACTTTGCTTCCATTCTATGTAAATAAATAATAAGATTATACTGTTAAATTAAGAAACTGCATAAATGTTATTGTAGAAGTTAGAACTTCAATGTCAGCCCTTCCTTCCTGATCCTTCTTCCATTTTCCAGCAATGCTTGTTAAGTTAGGTGTTGAATGGGAAGCAATTAAGATGGGAAAAAGATTTGTGGCAGACAGACTTTAAGATGAACTCCATGATCTCCTTATCCTAGCATTCACACACCTGTAAAATCGTCGCCCCTTTAACGTGGGGCAAGGCTTTTGACTTGCTTCTAACCAATAGGATACTGGGAAATGTGACGGGATTTCTCAGTCCCACGATTTTGTTATGTGGTACAAATCTCTGTCTTGCTAACAAACTCGGTCCAGAGACTTAGGCTTTCCATTTTCTGACTTTCAGGAACAAAGCTGCCAGAAATCCCACGAGCACGGAACTGCATGAGACAAACAACCTCACAAGTTGCCGAAGTGGTTGTTTCTTTAGCAGAGCGGCTAGATGAGAAACCAGGCCAGGCCACCACCCTGCAGTCTTGTGTGACACTAAGCAGAAGGCCCAGCTAATCGGTGCCCGGAATTCTGACCCTCACAAACCGTAAGATAATGCATGTGTGTTCATTTAAGCTGCTACATTTGTGGTTATATTTTATGCAAGAGAGAAAACTAATTCAAGATTATATAGATTTTGGCCTTCTGAAGAGCTCTTCTTTTCTTTGTTGTCATTATTACCATACTCACTTAAAGGTATATTTATATATCATGTGCCTCCAAGGGCTTTGAACATTTTTAACCAGAAAACGAATAAAATTCAGTTAGTAAGAAATAAGTATGACACAGTCAAGGTAGAATGAGTTCTAGGATGATGCTTATTCTTTGAATAAGGTAAGTTGTCTCCATATATCCCAGCAGGAGTAATGATTTCTTCATTTTGACATCTTCTTCTATGCTGTTCCTGTACCATTCCATTGTCCCTGATGCAATTTTAAGCCAAAATATGTAACTAATTAATGATGGGAAAAGATTAATCATTGTAGAGACAATGAATCATTTGGGAAAGTTGGTTAAAAATTGCATGGTTTGCTAATTTCCCAATCATTTTTAACATTAAATCAAATTATAAATATATGTTATATAAAAATATCTTATGGTAAAACAAAGTAGTCTATAGAATTTATGTTCTTAAAACAAAAGCATCTGCAAATATTTTATTTTGAATATTTACAACATGAGGAATGGTAGAATTTCCCATTAATACCCAAATTAATAATGGTATTTTACATGGACCCAGGGGGACTCTTTTTCTTTCATGAAAATAGCAGAATGTTTGCAAGTTAGCATTTTTCTCCCATTCTTGGACTGAAAAAAATCATTTGAATTAATTAAAACATGGGAGTTGGAATGATACACCAAAAATCATTTTATTAATTCTGTTTGGAAGATACTGGTATTTGCTTCTGTTTTCAGAAGAACAATATCTTTGTTCTTGTAGAAAACTGGTCATTAACATTGCTTTGTAGTACAGTGAATTGATTCTCTGCAATGCTAGTATCTGTTCAACTATAAAAATAGACTTGCAATTTTGAAAAGCATGATTTTCACTGAACTCCAATGCTTTGGCAAAAAGTGTTTCCAGCAGTGTTTTGTCTTTTGTAACCTGTTTCTAGTCTGAAGACAGTAGCTGAATGCTGTATAAAATAATCATTAGTGCCTGTAGAATAAGCACATGCAAACAATGACCTTGATTGCCAGAGTAAGTGTGCAGGGTTCACTGTGCAGAAATATTGGGTAATTAGCTCTGATTTTACTGTTGTTGAAAACATTAATTATTTAATGAATTTGAAGTACTGAAGTGTTTGCTTCTGACTTAAAAAAAGTACTCTTTAGTAATCAACAATCAGGTTTAGTGCAATGAAAGAAAAACTAAAATGATTTGTCAAAACAGTATTGAAATTTTCAGATATGCCTTTTGAAAAAAAAGTGAAGAGAAGAAAAGTCATTTAGGTACCACATTCTATGGTACTTGATGGTAAGACAAAAAAAACAACAGGAAAGGCAAGATTGGGGTAAGAGCTGAAGCAAATGTGTCTTTACTCATAGTAAGTAGCTTACAGCTTGCAGGTCTCTTTTTTATTTTTCTTTAATTAGTGAAATTGCTGTGGGTTATAGAACAATCATGCATAAAGTATAGGATTCCCATATACTGCCCTATTATTAACACCTTGCATTGGTGTAGTACGTTTGTTACAGTTGATAGAAGCACATTATAATTGTACTGTTAACTACAATCAATGGATTAATTTAGGGTTCACTGAGTTGTGCAGTTACATTGATTTTTTTCAAAAATTTTATCTTAGTACCACACATACAACCTAAAATTTCCCCTTTTAACCACATTCAAATATACAATTTAGTGTTGTCAATTACATTCACAATGTTGTGCTACCATTACCACCATCGTTACCAAAAGTTTTTCAATTATTCCAAATAGAAACTCCCTATACTTTAAGTCTTAGCTCCCTATCCCCCTAATCCCACTTCATCCCCTGGTAACCTATATTTTAATTTCTGACTCTGTGAGTTTACTGACTCTAATGATTTCATATAAGTGAGAGCACACAATATTTGTCCTTTTGTGTCTAGCTTATTTCATTCAACATGTTTTTCAAAGTTCATTCATATTGTCACAGAAAACCATAGACTGAAAGACCAACAATAAGGTACAGTATTTTTAAAGTTAAAAAAATGAGTAATTTAAAGTAAGTCCAAATGTTTAAGATATAGAATCCAATTTAAGGATTCTATCACAGTAGCTTAGAAACAATTTTTAGTTTCACTGTCAGTGGCTAGAGATCATCATTCTATGGCATCATTATGGTATGGTACATATTTTCTTTGCAATAAAATTATATTTGGCAATATTAAAAAGATGAAATCCTCTAGAAAAAGACAAAAAAAAAAAAAAAAAACATGTAAGACTGCAATGAAATCAAATCACCCAAAGTATGAAATAAATAAAATTAAATTCTGTACTCTAAGCCCCAAATATCTCTCTTACTTTCCTTTTTAATAAGGTATCAATGATGTGTCATAGAATATTTTACATGTTGACCTGCATTTATATGCCCCATAACAGGGTTGGTTTGAGAACCTTTATTTTTCTACAACTATTAGAAAATAGTTTTGCTTTAAATAGTATTCCATCCAAAACATACTGCTTATGACAATTTAAATTATTTAAATTGAATTCTCAAAGGAAAAATGTTAACAAAAAGCAAACTGTAAATTATTTTGTTGATGCTTTGGTATAGTTTGTGTCAGAATATGGCCTAGAAATTTCTAGGACAATAAATCATTTTCATAACTTCAGAAAATTTTTGTCAAGTCCAACCTTATCTTATTTCTGACCAAGTAAGTTCTAAATTTCTTACAAAGGAAATATTATTATAATGAATAGTGTATTACACTGAAATTATTTTTGGATTCCAGGTAATAGCCAAGAATAATACTGCTTAATTCCATATAGAAGGAAGATCATTGTCACAAATTATTCAGTATAGTAAATGCTTTCTTTTCCCAGTCTTTCTTCATATTTCACTGAGATTACTAATAAAAAGACAGTAAAACCTCAATTGTGCATCTGAGCACAAATGCAAGGAGAACAACATAACCCCTACTAGTTGTTACTAGAATGAGATATGACCTGTGTGTCCTATATTTTCTCTTCTCAGAGGGGAGCCTGTATTCTATAAACTAAGGGAGGAGAGAATCCTTGCTTCATATCCCTCTCTTATATATTTTTCTAAAGGAGATCTGAATCCCTTCCAAGAACAAGCCATTTTGTCCTACTTACAATTCTGCCTGCTCTTCAGGGCTAGCAACTCAGAAAGGTGAGTTACACTGGGTGATATAGTGTGACCTATAGATTATCACTAAATTGGCTAAATATAGTTAGAAAGTTCTCCATGAGGCAACCTTTTGAACCAGCCAATAGTCCCTGGCCACCCAGGGTGACCTGTGTGTGCTCTAAGAGTGTCAAACTTGAGTCCCTTAGTGCTTAATGCTCTATTACCCCTTGTGTCCTTACACATGCTGCTCTTTCTGATAGTGACTGTCAATGCCCCCAGCAATGTTATATGCTCCTACTTTCTGATCTGACATATAAAAGTTACTTTTCAGGCAAGTTATACTATTGTATAAATGAAAAAGATATGTGATATTTTGAATTATCTTTAAGCATTGCATTTGTGAACTATAAACCCTAAGACAGGAGTAACAGAATTTTGTCAACCCTGCAGCAGTAATATTTTATTCTAATCAATACATAGTGTAATCACTCAACTTTAGGTGAAAGAAAAAATATTTTAAGATGGCCTCAAGTATTAAAGTTTTAAAGTAAGACTATGGAATATAATCAATATTTGTTTAATTTGTTTTTCCCACACACCTTATTCCCATTCAAATAAATTTCTCTTCCATACTATATTGACCTACTTAATCAACAATCAGAAGCCCAGATCAGAGGTAAATTAACAGTACAAGGATGCTGGTTACAGGAATGTGATTCTTAAAAAATAGTTGAGGGTTTCCAAGTCCTTCCTTTATGACCTGCATAACTCTACTCTTGAAAATTAATTCAATATTTGTGCCAGTGGGCAACACTTTTATAAATAGACACGCATTTTTAAAATACATGAATAAAAAGCTATATTTTCACTTAAAATAGTCATCAAAATATGTGAAGAAAAATATTCCTTTTATTTGTTGGGAAATAGTCAACAATGAATTGTTTCCAAAGATAATTTCTTTCTACCTTTGACTTGAGTTATAGAGAGAAACTAATACTTAAGTTTGACAAGATCTGTAGCTCTGCAGTGCTCTGTGGTACTAATTAAAACTGACACATTGCAGCACTGGCCTGAAAGCCTAATATTTGTGGATCATGAATAATGATTAGCTACAGGAAAATAACTTTCTGATATCTGTTAGCCCTCCTCATCAGCATGTACCCAACTCTTTCTTGACTGTCATCTTCACGGAAAAGTACCAGAAATGTGTTGGCTTTTATAATGGGGATTTATTTGGGATAAAAGCTTAGAGTTCCATGGCTGCAAAAGTAAGGCATCAGTAGGTTTGCTTTCTCACCAAAGTCACTTTGTCACATGGTGAAGCAATATGGCTGCGTCTCTCTGTCAAGGTCTCTGCCTTCCCTCTCAGAATCTATTGGACCACAGCTGAGGGCAACCAGGCATAGAGCTTGTCCCTTTCCAGGCCTCCTCTCCCAGTCTCAGCTGCTTTGCTTTGTTCCTGAGTTCAGCTGCCAGCTTTCAGGCATATGGTTCATCTCTCCCTGGCCCTCAGCTCTTTGAGCCTCTTGAGGGCTTCTTTCCTTGCTGCTCGGCTGTGGAGAAACTGGATACCTTCCTCTCACATGACAGGATCAAATATGACAGCATCCTTTTCCTTTGTCTGTGTCTGTCTCTCTGTGTGTCTCCATTTATATCAGACCCAGCAAGAGGGCTGAGATTCAACCCAAATCATAATTTACTTAGTTCAATCAAAAGCCCTAAAGCGATCTTCCCAAGTAACTGAATAATTTCAGTTGGTCCTTAAACTAAATTTAATGCAATCAAAGGGTACCATACCCACAGGAATATATTAGTTCAAAAACATAATCCCTTTATTTTTGGGACTCATAGAATAATTTCAAACTGCCACACACAGCTCCACTGGGTTTGTCTTTTTCTACCTTTGCTAAAATGCCTGGGGTAATATGTATCTTTTTGACTAAAAACCAAATATTTTGGGTTTGGTTGTTATTGTTATTGTTCTTTTTTTCCAAAGATTGCTAACAAGTTTTGAAAAAGAAGCTCAGGAATCAGTAAAAAACATTTTTGCTCATTTATATGGTTTCATTTTGTGGAGGGGGAGAATGGAGCAATTACTATTATTAATGACTATATAAAGAGAACAGCCATATTCAGTTATTCCCATGTGGCAAAAAAACTGATAACTCCTTGTTTGTTTAGTGGTTGGAAAGAAAGGAGTGTTTTTTAAAAACAATTACTTGTTTTATCTTCATTTCTGAATTTATAATCAACAAAGGTAGTTACTGTTTCAGTTGCCACTACTGTTTTAATTCTTGTTCTAATTTCAGGCTTTAATCAAATTTCTGCAAGCCCATTAAACTCCACTCAACCAATCACATTTTAGTCTCTTTTATCTTGTCAATTTGCACAGTCTATGGATTCAAGGGTTTGCTATCTTTTCTCCCAATTATCACATGTCCTTTTCATTTGTGTCCTGATAAGTTTACATCAAATTATGAAGAAGACTCCACCTTCATTAGTACTGCTTCTCCTTGCCATCATTTTTCCCTGAAAAGTGGACTTTTTAGGGTATAATAGATGGTAACACAATATTCTCTCTCTTCTCTCAACAAAAATGCCTGTTCTTCCATGTAACAAAGGAAGTTAAGAGAATAGATATACCTTTTCAGATATGAATGCACATTTTAATCCCTTGATTACTTATAAACTATTTTGCTAGGTATCCTGGATATAACCAATGTAAAGATGAATTGATTACTGGAAAATATCTTTTCTTTGTCCTTTTTAGAATAGAGTCCACTGATTAGGGTGGAAAGCATTCATTGGTAAGGGTGATTTTCTTTCATGCAATACATTTGTTCAAAAGTTAGATACATTGAGGAATATTATTTATTGGTATAATGACATCCTGGGTAACTTGTTATGAAAGAAAGTCAATATCATTTCATAATATTCTGTTTAAATTAATAAGTAATTACTCTTATATCAAATACATATCTATAATTTTTCTTTAATTATTTTCTATTTGTCTTTTCAAAGATTTATGAATGTAAAAAAACAGTACTTTCAATGTTATCCTTATTATTTTTAAAAATCAATCTCACTTTTCTAGCAGATGCTTGGAATTATTTTTTGTTTATTTCTCACTTACACAAGATGATACTATTCTTTGTTATTATTTTTAAAAATCTGAATTTTTTTTTCATTTTTCTTTCAAGTAGTGATTCCTAAGAACTCATACATTAAAATAATTTTCTTGCTATTTTTGGCTTAATATCTGTATACAGGTTTATTTTGCATTATATTCAAAGTGACTAAGATAGGTTGCAATCGCAACCTAAAAACATATTTTCTATTAGATATATTGTGACTGAAATTCTAATTTTGCCAACCATGAGTGTCTTTTCATGGTATGTGATAAAATGTAAACCTGTCAGAGGAAATAAAACATATAATTAAAGTTTTATTTAATAGATATATTATTAAGTAGAAAAAAGATATGCTTGAAAGTGTAATAATATTTTGTAAATGGCATTTAAAATGATTTGAAGGAAGGATCTATAATGTATAGTGATATAATTTTACATTTATTATCCAAGTATTTAGCTAAATTTTGCTACAGATTCACTGGTTTTCTTCTTCACTTGAGTTTACTGTACTGTCAAGTGTACTATTTTAGCACCCAATCTAAAGAGTTCACAGCTCGTAAAGAATTTTGTGCTATAGCATGTCAGTGATATGGGATGCATGGGGGGGGGCTACCTTTAAGACATATGAGTATGTTCAGGTGTTCATGGGGCATTGTCTCGATGGGTAGAGATCCTCACAATAACCAAAAGAATATTGAATTCTCATCCTGGAGAGTTCGCTACATTCTCTAATAAAACATTAAGAATTCCCTGAGTGCAAGGGCAAGGTCTAGTGAAAGAGGACAGGCCATTATGACAGGCCCTTGACATTGAGGGTTGTGCTTATGAACCTTTTCTTGTGAAGTTGAAATTTAGTTTAGTATTATGTACTGCCTAAGAATTACCTCCTGAGATCCTCTTGTTGCTCAAATGTGGCCTATTTCAAAGCCAAACTCAACATATAAATACACTACCTTTCCCGCAGCATGGACCATAACTCCTGGGGATGAACCTCTCTGGCACCAAGGGATTGTTACCAAGAGCCAACTAGCAATGCATCTGGAAAGGGACCTTGACCAAAAAGGGGAAATGGTAAATAAAATTAGTTTTTATGACTAGAGGAGTTCAAAATGAGTCAAGAGATCATTCTAGAGGTTATGCTTATGCAAATTTCAGCAGGATATCATTGATAGCTGCAGTAAACAGTACCTCAGATAGTTGGACTCCTGCAGGCTCTAGAGATATCCAGAAACTATAAGCAGTGGACAGTTCAGGAATTTGGTGCCCTGTCAGTGGGCCCTAGTTTGGAATTTATGCTCCCCAGTGTAACAGTTAGACTCATTTATAGGATCTCTACACATGGCTCTTCTGCTCCTTTTATTTTGAACCAATAATTAGCACTAGATAAATACATGTCCCAGAAACTTAAATCTTTGGTCTGTCGATGTGCCACTTGAGCCCTGAATTTCAGCAGAGTTGTAACACCTACTCTACAGTTCATCGGGTTCACCCAGGGCAACTAATAAGGTGATGATGATGGACAGTGCCCATTCCAAGGAACAAAGAGTGTCTGCAACTACAAGTAAGATAGCTCCATCCATCTGCCCCATGGAATCTAAGCACCCTCTCAATTAGAAACAGAGTGGGCATCATCATCCCAAAATCTCACGATCGGGGAAGAAACAATAGACTAAAGTGGACTTATTATTTTTCTACTCTAGACTTCTATCCTAGCAATAGAAGAACACCTATCATTGATGATAAAGGCAGCGGCCACTAGAGATTCTGAGGGATGGGAGAAGAAGAGTAGGTGTAATATGGGGGCATTTTTGGGACGTTGGATTTGTCCTGCATGACATGGCAGTGACAGATACAGGCCATTGTATATTTTGTCATAACTTACAAAGTTGTGTGGGATGAAGAGAAAACTGTAATGTAAACTGCAGCCCATGGTTATTGGCAGTGCTTCAATATGGGTTCATCAATTGTAAGAAATGTACCACGCTAATGAAGGGTGTTGTTAATGTGGGAAAGTTTAGGAGGATAAAGGAGTGGGCCATATAGGAATCTCTTATATCTTTTATGTAACATTTATGTAATCTAAATATTCTTTAAAAATAGAAAAAGTAATTATATATATATATATAATTTATATATATATATATATATATATATAAGAATTACGTGCTATTTTGACTTTGGATTCTTATAGAATTCACACCTGACTAGTCATAGGGATTTAACTCTGGCATTATCTCATTTCAAAACTGTTTAAGTTCTTTAAATAATCTAACAGCATTCTGTAAGATCTAAAAACATTCATATAAAAAAAGAAAATCTCTAGCCACTTTTGTATACTTCAAAATTGAATAAATAAACAAATGAAAACCATTCACCACTTGAAAACCTACTGCCCTGAGTTGTAATACTCAAGTTACAGGATGAAGTATAACTTATTCTCCTTTTTACTTTACAGCAATTATGTATCTACATTTTTTGGTCTGCCTTTAAATTTACTCTGCTGGTTGAGGGACTTTCTTTTTTTACCTATGATTTCATCAATAGTATATTATAGAAAAAGAGAACTTTTTTTGAGATTTATTTTTTACTTTTACTCAACTGTATATGTTGTACAGGTGCTTAAAAATAAAGTTAAAACACAAAGCAACAAGGAATTTCTCAATAGTAATATTAAATGTTATATACCCCATGGAAGTCTCCCCCAATAATTGAACATCCTCAAAATGAGTAGGCATATTGTAAGGGACATTAGATTTCCCATGACTTATGGAATGGGAAACATTTTCATTTGAATTTCAAATGATTGAGTATCTCAGCTGACACCCTACATATTTATATTTCTTATAATTTGCAAAAATTTGCAAAAATTGTATTTTAAGAGCCTGGTACTAATAAATATGACAAAACAACAAAGAAAATTATCAGAAGTTTAACTCTTGAGATCAAATATCAGCAAAATCTTGTAATCTGATGCATATTCCTTTGCTCTGGCTAGCATAAGAAAATAGACATTATAGCAGAATCTGTCCCACTCCCAGTAATTGTTATGGATTGAATTGTGTCTTCCAAAAGGATATGTTCAAGTCTTAACTGCTAGTCCCATGAATGTGAACCCATTTGGAAATAGGATCTTTGAAGATGTTGTTAAAATGAGGACAAAGTGGATCAGGGTAGGCCTTCAATCCAACATGACTAGTCTTCTTATAGGCAGAGAATATTTAGACACAGAGAAAGACAGGGAAAGAAATGACCATATGAAGGAGGCAGAGATTGAGTTATGGTGCCACAAACCAAGGGACTGCTGGCCATTCATGAGAAGCCAGGAGAGAGGCATGGAATGAATTTTCCCCTTTGAGAGTAGGCATGGCCCTGCAGACACCTTGCTTCCAGACTTCTGGCTCAGAAATTTACAGCAATAAACTCCTGTTGTTTTAAGCCACCCAGTTTGTAAGACTTTGTTATGGCAGTCTTAAAAAACTAATATAATAATCTATGGAAAAATACATCATATAGACTCTTGGCTAGGGATAGTAGTAGACAAGATAAATATTTTCTTACATATTCATTTGAAAAGTAAACCTTACAAACAGACATGCTTAGTAAAAACCTCTATGCAAGTTCTGATAGGCCTATAAAAATGGCTTCCTTTCCCACAGAAATGGCCCACAGATTGGCCCTTAATCAGCATAGATATATCAGTTAGGAAAGTCCAATTTATGCTACAGTACTAAATAAATTTCACATCTTAGTCTTATCCTAACTCACTCTATGTATCGACACATCTGCACATCAATGACCAGTTGGTTGAGGGGCATCTTGCCATGTTGATATCATTCTCACTGTGGGATCTGAGTTAAATACTACAGTCTAGAACATTTCCACTTGCTCTGGTAAAGGGAAAAGGGCACCCCAGAGGGTGTTACAGAACCAATTTATTGAACAACCCAGAAGTGACACGCTTCACTGTCCCCTCCTAACTCATTTACTAGAAAGCCACATGGTACCTCCAACTACAGGAAAACAAGGAATAAATGCAATTATGTGACAGGAGGCAAAGCAAAAATACCTAACAAACAAGAGTAATGAGTCACTGTAGTAAAAAAATCTGTTTATTTTTGGTAAAGAAGAATATATTATGTCTACAAATCCTTTGTAAACAGCCCCTTTGGTTATTTTTATGCTCCCACAAAAGAATTCTTCCAGCAATCAATGTCTAAAATACAGGAAAAAAATGTGTGGATATAGTCATAGACTAACATTTTCTGCCATGAGAGAGGAAATAAAAATAGTCAGTTCACTTCTTTAGAAAGTAACCTTATTCTTCACAAGTGAACTCTGTCAATTATTGGATTTTACACAGCCAGGTAATTGAAGAATTTCATCTTCAGAAAGAGGGCAGGAAAAATGTAAGCAATATATGTACACAACTTGATATTATTTTGAAGGAGGATAAAACAATATTAAAAACATTTGGAGATTCTCTCTCTCTTATATAATGGAACTTCTATCTTCTTGAAACAAATTTTTTTAGAAAGCATTTAAATTAGTGCTTCTCAAAGAGAGAAGAAATACTTGGATTTGGTGGGATCATGTTGAAATTATTTGAGAAGAAAATTACTTTTGTAATCTGAAAGATGATGAACAAAACTGGATTGAACTAGTTACATGTACTTAGGCAAGTGATTTATTCTTTTAGATCAGGCATTGGAAAACTATGACCCACAGTCCAAATTCAGCCTGCTGTTGGTTTTGTATGGCTAAGCTAAGATGTATTTTACATTTTTAAATAATTGATAAAAGTGAAAAGATAATAACATTTCATGACGTAAAATTAGTGAAATTTAAATTTCAATATCCATAAATAAAATCGCATTGGAGCACAGCCACTTTCATTTATTCACATAAAACCATTTTACTTGGCTGCTTTTGTGCTACAATAACAGGCCTAATATATTCACTATCTAAGCCTTGAAAGAAAAAGTTTAATTCCTGTTTCAGAGTTTCATCTTCCTTAACTGTGCAATAAGAATAACTCTCATTTCATAGTTTTGCAATATTTTAGAAAGTTGATCTGTAACTTGTTTATAATCCTTATATGACTTTGAGTTTTTATCAGAATTGTGATTCAGTCACAGATCAATGATTTCCACACCAGACTTAACATTTGAGTATACATTATGCCTTTTTAATTTATATTCAGATTGAATCCTGACAAGAACACCAGGGAGGCTGAAAGGCACTGTCAGAGGGGTCTTGCTATAATGAAAGCTATGAGAAGAGAGTGAAAATATTCTAACCTTATGATAGAAACAGTTATTGTCTTGCCCAATCTGATTATTACCACATTTACTTCTCCTATTAAAAGCACATTTGATTCCAACTGCACCATTACCATCAGTCTTGAAGGTGGAATAAGGAAAGAGATAGGGAGAAGAGCCTTATATTTCCTTTAGAGATAAAAAAAGGAAAATCCTGAAAACAGTAAAAAAAAAAAAAAAATGGGTACACTGCATGCAGGGGGAAAACTGTGCAAAATATAAGTGACTTCTCATTCCAAACAGTAAAGCCCAAAAGGAAAGAAAAAAAGATAATTTGTTAAGTACAAAATTTATATGCACTAACAATGTCTTTCAAAGACAAAGGATAAATAAAGACATTCTGAGGTAAAGGAAAGCTGAATTTGTGAACCACAAGCATACAAAAACCTAAGGGGAGTTTAAGACTTAAGGAATATAGCACCAGACTCTACACGAATGAATATGACTCTACACGAATGAATAAAAGCCAGAAAGGATAAGTATGTGGGTGAAATAAAAGGCTCTCATTTTATAAACCTCTTAAATTCTTTAAAAGATATTTGATTGTTAAAAAGAAAAATAAAACCTTTTATGTGGGATGTTCACAGCATTAACAGATAACAAAATTATCATAAAAATGCAGGTAGAATAAATAAAACTCTTTTCTGCAACTTAAAGTATTTTATATTAACTGATATAAAACATTGAATAGATTGTGAATAAATTAAAGGTTTATATTGCATTTTCTGTAGTAATTACTAATAGAAAAGAAAATAGAATTTAATATATTCAAGTAAATTGGAATACTAAAAAATATTTAAGAAAAAAGAAGGCAAGAAAGAAGAAACAGGATCAGGAAAAGATAATACAAAGGAAAACAAAGCAAAATTGTAGGTCTAATTCCTATCTTATCCATAATTATATTAAAAGTAAATGAAATAAAAACCTCTCTGTCTATATGATTGTGTAGTCATTTAATGAAATATACAACAACCAAAATTCATCAAATTATATGCTTTAAGTGGATGCAGTTCGTTGTACGTAAATCATTCATCAATGATTTATCATTGATAAATGAAAAAATTGATATTCTCACAATGAATAAAAAAGATCCAATTCTGTTTATAAGAGTTGTGTTTTAACTGTAAAAACACAGATAGAAAGCAAAAGGAACAAAGAAGATATAACATGCAAAGTGTAAGCTTAGGAAAAACTCTTCCCAACTCATCTTGAGATAAGTATAACTGTGTTATCAAACTTGTCCTTCCAGAGGTTATGCTTACACATTTTCAAACAGCTGGGTTCCTGAGGGCTCCAGAGACATCTAGACACTATCGACAGTGAAGACAGTCTGAGGAATTTGGCACCCTGCCAGAGGGCCTTTGGAGTTTATGCTCCCCAGTGTAACAGAGTTAGCTTCATTTATAATTTCCCTACACATGGCTCTTCTAACCATTTTGTTTGAACCTATAATTAGCACTATACGTGTTAAATATATGTCCCTGGATTTAAATTTTCCATCTGTTCATAGGCCGGTTGATCATGAATCTCAGCAGTGTTGCAACACCTACTCTCCAGTTCATTGGACTCATCCAGGATAACTAACAAAAGGTTGATGATGAACAACACCCATCCTAAAAAAACAGAGTATCGACAACAGCAAGCAAGACAATCCATCCATCTGCCACATACGATCTAACCTCCCTCTCAGTCAGAAGCAGAGGAGGCACCAACATCCCAAATCCTCAAGATTGGGGAATGAAGCAACATAAGGGAGGAATGCTACTATGACTAAGTAGACTTATTATTATTCTAGTGATGGAAGAAGTTGTAACAATGATATAAAGTGGTGGTCACCAGAGGTTCTGAGGGGAGAGAGAAGGGAGAAAAGTTGTAACCTAAGACATTTTTTGGGGAATTGGAATTGTTCTGCATGACATCGTGATAATGGATGCAGGCCATTTAATATTTTGTCATAACCTATAAAATTGTGTGGGGAAAAGTATGAACTATAATGTAAATTATAGACAATGGTTAGTAACAATGCTTCAATATGTGTTCAGCAATTATAGCAAATGTACCACACTAATGAAAGATGTCAATGTGGGAAAGTGCGGGAGGGCAGGAGTGGGGCATATGGGAATTGCCTATATTTTTTTATATAATATTTTTGTAATCTAAAGCTTCTTTAAAATAAAAAAAATAAGAAATGAAAAAGCATTGCACATAATGAAAATTAAAATTTTGTTTCCCTTATAAAGATAGATGAATAATTTATCAATATAATATTAGAAAATAGAAACCAGAATTATGTAAAATGAATAATAGATCATGACTAAGGGGGAATTATGCAAAAACTGCATGATTGTTTCTACATTTGAAAAGTTTTTATTGTAGTTCGCCAAATTAACAAAATATAGATGTGTTACGAGAGCATCTCAGTAAATGAAAAAAAATTTTTTTTGAGAAGTTTCAACACCCATCAATAGAAACCTCTTAACAAACTAGTAATAGAAGGAAAATTATCCAATGTTATAGAAGACCACATAATAATAGCTTCAGCTATCATACTAAACAGTGAAAGAGTGAGTAAATTTTTGCCTGAGATTTGGAGAAATGATAAGATATCTTCTCTTATTACTTTCAGTTAATATTGTAATATAAGTTCTAGCTATGCATAATTTGAAAATTTATGTCTAGCAAAGGACATAAATTTTAAAATAACTAAGAACGAAGTAAATTTAAATTATAAATGATATATGTTTACATAGAAGTCTAAAGAAAAAATTTAAAAAGACATCTAATAGATGAATTCAGCAAAGTTACTGAATATAAGATCAGCATGCAAAAACCTAAGTATTTTGAAAAACATCTGTAATTGGAAATGAAAAGCAAAGAATACAATACATGTACAATTTTGCCAAGAAACATGAAATATTGAAAAATTAACTAAAGACATGCAGGTCTGCTGCACAGAAAACTACAAAGACATTAAGAGAATTTAAATAAAACATTAAGAAGAGAGATGTAACAAATTCATTATGGATTGGAACACTCAATATTGCTATCATATGATCTGTACAGTAAATGCTACCCAAATAAAAGTCAAAAGGTTTTTTTCCTGGTAGTAAGTGAGAGCCAATTCTAAAATTTATATCCAAAATCATTGGACTCATAAAAAAGAAAAAAAGGAAGAAAAAAAGGAAGACAAGATAGAGGAAAAGGAGAAGAAAGAGATTTGCAGTGATTATTTTTTTATTTCAAGACTTTTTATAAAGCTACACTTATTAATACAGTGTGGTATTATTGTATGACTAGGAAAATAGAACAATAAAATACAGTGTCCACAAATAAACCCACTATATATAGACAACTAATTTTCAGATAAAGACAGAAAGGTAATGCATTGAAGAAAGAAAGACTTCACTAAGTGGTGCTAGAATAACTAGATAAATATATAAGTGGTATAATAAACCTTGACTCTAATTAGGACTACACAAACACACAAAGGAAGATGGATTACAGGTCCTAATATAAAACCCAAAATTATAAAGCTTCTAGGGGAAAAAAAATAGAAACATGCATTCACACCTCTTGAGTATGGAAAGATATCTTAAAAGTGTCAGTAAAAAGCATTGGATATCAAAGTAAAAATGAAAACAAAACAAAACACACACACACACTTCATCCAAACCATCTAAAACATCATTTAAGAATGCAATATTAACTATAGATTGGCAATCCATATATCTGATTAATGTCTTGTATACAATTTACAGTTTCCAATTTAAAAATAGAAAATTTATGAAGAGACACTTTTCACAAATGAAGATACACAAATGGCAATATACACATGAAAATATGACAGACATCATCTATCATAAAGGAAATACAAATTAAAACCATAATGAGATACTTTTCACATTCATTAGAATAACTAAATTTTTAAAAATTCAGTGTCAAATATGGAGATTACTTGAATCAACAGAAACTCATACATTTCCACATTTGGAGTGCAAAATTTTAGGACAACTTAGGAAAACTGTTTCTTATAATGTTGAACAATACCTATACCCCTTCACCCAGAAACTGCACTCTCAGTTTATCCCAAGAAAAATGAAAATGTCTCTCCACAAAAAAGTTTGCAAAAGAATGTTTATAGCTATATTAATAATATTCTAAACTGAAGAAAACATATCTATCAATATAAAAATCCATATACAAACTATGATATACTCATGCAATGGAATACTACTCAGTAATGAAAAAGAGTGAACTGAAAACAACATGGATGAATCTCAGAAATGTTATATTGAAGAAAAGAAAACAAGCACCTTAAAGTACATACTATGTGAGTATGCTTACATGAAGGCAAAATTAATCTATGATAGAATGCAGAATAATTTTTGCCTGCAGTGGGCAGGGATTATGTGGAGATGAACATGAGGATGCATTCTGTGATGTATATATTCTAAAACTTGAATGACGAGATACTACAAATATGTATAGATTCATCTAAACATGTTATCTACTCAGGATATTTGCCTATTTTATTAGGTAAATTTTATCCCCAAACTACAAACAAGTATTGAACATTTATTAGTAAATTTCCTTTTGGAAATGGTATATTTAAACAACTCACAACTACTTTAGCTGAATTTTAAGTTTAAGCAAATGAATAAATATATTGTGAATAATGGGAGTCAAACATCCCTCTTGGAGATGGAAGTTACATATGGAAAGGAAAAAGATTAGAATAAACCCTGTATTTTTCAGTTGGAATTGGAAATACAGATATGAAAACATGGCTTTATAAGTAAAATAAAATAGAAATATAAGTAGATCACGTGTATTAATAGAAGGATATATACAACAATGGGTATGTTTGTATTTATGTATGTGTGTGTGTGTGCTTTTATAAAATGTCTGGATGAGTACTGATCCAGAAAATGAGTACAAAAAAAAAATAAGGTAAACTACTTGTGGAATTTTAATTTTCTAGATGTAGAAATTTTTTAAAGTTAAAAATATAGTGATAAATGTTAATATATTTTATATAACCTAATATATTCAAATATTATATTTTCAACATAGAATTAACATAAAATATTAATCAGAAATTTTGTATTCTTTATTTCATACCAAGTCCTCAAAACACAGTGTGCATTTTACACTTTCCACACATCCCAATTTAAATGCCAAATTTTCTTTAAAATATTTCAATTCTATTTATATATCATAAAATTGATAAAATATAGGTTTCACATATCTATTTTTCCAAAAATACTTAAAATGTCTGTTTTTAAATTTATATCTACTGTTTACTAAAATTAATTTAAATCAAATACTCAGTTTCTCAGTTACATGGTGCACATTTCAAGTACTCAGTAGTCACTTGTGTCCCTTTAAGGTTACCATAAGGGACAGCAAGAGTCAATAAACAGTGAATTCCTACCACTAAAAATAGGAATGCCTAGTGCCCAGGCACTTTAGATGAATGGGTTTTAAGATAGAGCTTCAAATACTGTTGTCCAGCAGGAGGATCCAGGACTAGAAAAAGGTCTCTTCAAGGGCTGTAGCAGGGAAAGTATAATACAAGATGGTCCTAGATTATCATTTTTTTTTCTGCCAGAAATAACAGTATTCATAGAATGATGAAGTGACTTCAAAAAGTAAAGCAACCAACTTGAATGGGTTCCCACTGATGAAATCTGGAACATAATCATAATAATATCTTAGTACCATAATAAATGATAATGAATTGTAACCCAGTAAATCAAAATCAGTTAAGACTCTCTGATTCCATTATGGAAAGAAGAATGGGAGGAAGAGACGAAGGTAAAGAGGGAGAGAGGAAGGGAAGAAAGAAAAAATAAAGAAGCGACGATGTGTGGAAAAGAGGAAGGGAGGAAGGCGGGTCTTTTCCTTACAGTAGAATGTCAACTAAAAATGAATTAGCAATTATGTAGTTATAAAGTCATCAATGGATGATCACTAATAGGTGTTAAGTATGTATGTGTAATGAAAAATAAGATATACACATTATCTCTAAGTATCTTATAAAAAAGTTACTTAATTATAAAAGAAAACATGTTAGTATTATAGCAAAGAAATCTGGTAGACACCGCTTTAATAAAATGATCTAAGCTAGTATCACCAATATAAGACAAACCGACATCATGTGCCTCAGAATGTGTTACAATGAAAAGAACACAGAATCATTTATGTGGTTTTCCCACATAAATGTGAATCTATCCATGAGTAAAAACACCAGACAATGAAATTGAATGGCATTCTATAAAAGCAGTGATTGTGCACTTCGAACTGACAAAGCCAAGAAATATAAAGAAAAGCTGAGGATCAAAGAAGAGTCAATAAACATACGTGAAAAGTAAATGCAGTACATGATCTTGGACTGGATCCTGGACTGGAACTAAATAATTATAAAGGACATTATTGAGACATCTGAAAAATATAAATATGGACTGTGGTTAAATAATAGCATCCTACAAATGTTTTATTTAATGATTTAATAATTTTATTGTGGCTATGCCCTTCCTTGTTCTTAGGAAATATATGGTAAAAGGAAAAATAAATGTGAAAAATAACTTTTAAGTGATTCAGAAACAGCTCTATAGATATATGCATATGGGAAGATGGAGTACTTTTTACTGTTATTGAAACTTTGTCATAAGTTTAAAATTTGTCAAAATATAAAGGACAGAAAAGAGCAGAATATACTAATTGGAAAACTCCATGTGTACAAAATAAAGGGTTGATTTTAAAATTCAGTAAGAACTGTGGGAAACTGTGAAAACCTCTGCTCGGCTTGATTTTTGACATATGGAAATATAGGTCTATAATAACCAGATATTTTAAATTTTTTCTAGTGAAACTGGTAATTCAGGATTTAACATGGAATTTCCTGATATTAAATGACAGTAAGGGCAGTTGAGAAAGTCAGGCCCTGAATACTGCTGCAAGGATCTCTGGACAGGGCTTCTTGGGAAATAGAGATTGGCTGGCGTTGTGGGCCTCAAGGGGAGGGGGAAAATGGATGTGGAATGGAAGGAACCAAGGTGAATATGGGGGCAAGAGAGGAGTTCTGTGAGAGTACACGAGGATGAATATAAAACATGTAATATTATACCAGAAACATATAGGGGATGACAGAATAATAATGTAAACCATAAGGCAAAACATAGGATAACTAAAAAATTTAGAAAACTGTACAATCTAAAGTATGGACCACATAGTAAGCACAGATGTCACCTTGTTTGAAAGCTATTGTCCCGGAATCTGTACATCAGTATCAGGAAATATGATATGAATAAGCTAAAAGATTATCGCTATGGAAGGGAAAAGGTTTTATGGTGGATCTGGGGAAGTACTGTATATTGTATATATGAATTTCGGTGATCTAAGACTCTTGTGAAGCTGACATTATGTTGGGATTCACTTTACAGGAAGTTTTGAATCATAGAGTGGTTCAACAATGGCAGCAGAGGAATACTGATATAGGATGTTGTTGACAGGATATATATGACTGACAGGGAGTTATACAGGGCATATGCCCAGGGTATATAGTAATGTCTAGATATACTCATAGTGGAAACAATTAAAAACAACAGCTGGGGCGGGTACTGGGCGCCTGGCCGGGGGGTCACGGTCATGGACCCTGGGGAGCAGTGGCAGTCCGCCAGGGGCAACGGCAAGAACCAGGAAGGAAGGAGGGCCCCACAGTGGGTTCCTGATACTAATGGCTATGCTTTTGAGCCTATACATCTGCAATAAGAACAAGGCCTAGAGTAGCACTGTGCCTGGGAGTTTCCTCCTGACAGCCTTCATGTTACTCAAATGTGGCCACTCTCACAGCCAAACTCAGCATGTAGATGCAGTGCATTCCCCCCAACGTGGGACATGACACCCGGGGATGAGCCTCCCTGGCACCGAGGGATCACTACCACATACCAGCTGAAGATACAACTAGAAAATGACCTTGAATTAAAGGTTCAATACGGATCAGCAGAATATCCTTGTCTACATATAATAACATGACTTCAAAATGCTGTTTGACCTAATATAAGGGGGAAAATGGAAAGGAGAAATGAGATTATAAGGCTATGAGTCTCTAAAAAAGAGTCTGGAGGTTGTCAGAAGGAATGCCCTTATGCACAACTGAGCAGAGTCTAAGAGACAGATAAAGTAGATACAACCCCAGGTATTGGTTCTTCTGAGGGATAAAGAGACCCACGGGTTCTATGGTCATGGCAGATGGGGTTCACTGCCATGGCAGATGGCCCTTCTTTGGAGCTAGTGTTTCTACATGATGGAATTGAACTCGGAGGGGATCTCTTCCCACAAGACTTGCATGCTACTTTATTGGAATTGTAGTTGGTGCTGGAGTTTAAGATATATTTAGGGGATTTGAATCTCTGGACTGATAATAAGACACCCAGGCCCAGAGCCTCAACAGACTTCAGCTCCTACACTTTGATTTAT
The DNA here is from genome assembly GCF_030445035.2 of Dasypus novemcinctus. Classification (NCBI taxonomy): domain Eukaryota; kingdom Metazoa; phylum Chordata; class Mammalia; order Cingulata; family Dasypodidae; genus Dasypus; species Dasypus novemcinctus. The sequence continues at coordinate 149,063,538 of NC_080673.1, read as the reverse complement.
TGGACTGACCCCACTCAGCTAACATGGAGTTGAAGAAGGTCAACCACCACACCATGGAGCCTAGAGTGTCTAGAGTGTCTACAACTGAAAGCAGGAGGAGTGCATCCAGTATCCATGTGGAACCCACTTGACATAGATGTGCAATGGACACAACCAATCCAATGTCCACAGAGAAAATGTGGAATGGGTGTGGGAAGGGTAGCCATGGTGGCTGCTGGGTTTGGGGAATGGGAGGAAGAGATGAGATGTGGAGGCGTTTTCGGGATGTGGAGTTGTCCTGGGTGGTGCTTCACGGACAATTACAGGACATTGTAGACCCCCCCAGGGCCCACTGGATGGAACGGGGGAGAGTGTGGGCTATGATGTGGACCATTGACTACGGGGTGCAGTGATGTTCAGAGATGTACTTACTGGGTGCAATGGATGTCTCACGATGATGGGAGAGAGTGTTGCTGTGGGGAGAGTGAGGGGTGGGGGCGGTGGGGTTGATTGGGACCTCGTATTTTTTTAATGTAATTCGTAAAAATAAATAATTTTAATTAAAAAAAATGACAGTATAGAATAAAAGGTATATACTGTGGATCTGAGACCACAAATTAACAATCTAGCTATTATTACACATAAAAATACTTTTACAATTTTATAAAATGATTCAAAATTTTAGGTAAGAAAGATAGATGAATAATATCAACATCTCAGTTTGGACCTTAGATCTTGACCTATCTCAGCAATTCTTTACTAAAATTTTATATTTCCGATAACATTGTTTGAAATGTCATTTAAAAATATATTTTACATGCTTCATATTGTCTGTGTTTAAGTGATGAATAGTATAAATCATGCCTAAGATTTTGTAAATTCTTTGTTCCTAATATTTCCATATATGAATCTTTTCTGTATTTTAACTTTATAGATGCTTTTAATACTTTAAGTTTTAATTTTCTACCTCCCAAATTCCTTACTTTCCTTTCTCATTTCAAGGTTAGCAAAGGTAAGGGTGAGGAAAAGGGTTTTAAAGAATGAGGGACTGTATGTAGGTTTTCACGCACAGTGCTAGATGGGATATAGAAACTATAGGCTGGAACAAAGTTATAGCACTTGCAGAAGTCCGATAAGCTCTAGTGACAGAGTGGAAAATCACCAAAACTCAATGGAGGCAAAGCTAGTGTTAAAACTGATTTATAAGTCACAGACTGTAGTTAGTTTTACAATTATAAACTTATAAACATGATCTTTTATCAGTTGTAACAAATGTATCACACTAACACAAGGAGTTAATAGGGTGGTATGTGGCAACTATTTTATGCATGATTCTTCCTTAAACCTACAATTTCTCTAATATAGCCACACAACTAATATACAGATAGACAGAAAGACAGACAGACAGATGGAGATATGTTTATAGAGCCAGGATCAAGATCCTGGAAACAAGATGATGTACAAACGAGCCAAGTGGAAATGAGTATGTGATTATGGTCATCGTGGTGAATTAGGAGAGCAGTGTGGTTGGAAGAAGCAGGAAAATTTTGAACAGTTGTGAAAACACCTGTTGGTTTCTCCTTTAAATAATTGTAACATGATGTATTCATGAGTCAGCAGGATTTAGAAAGTCAGAGGTAAAATGGATACTCATATTACAGATTACACAGCCAATAAAGTAAATCAAATCCATTTGCCCATATTAAATTTCAGAGGTGCATCTGATAACATGGCTGTGATTGATAAGTCCCTATTCTACTTTTTATGTATTGCAGGTGCTGGCTCCATGAATGCTATCAGAATTGTGACTTGTACTATAATCTTCATAGCCTGACTGATGGCATGACTATCCACATTTTAATACTGTTTTCTGAACCTTGAGCCTATATTATATCAAACACAAAATAACTGTATCAATCCTAATACACTGTAAAATGTACAGCATCCATCTTGTCTCTCATTAAAATATCTCTTGCAGTCTTTACTTGCCCTAGGTATATCCCCATAAACTCTAGTGCTCTTATACCTATTGGGACTCCAAGGGTCTGTTCTCATTATCCTTCAAACTTCTCTGCTCTCCTCTCTCCCCATCCTCACATTTTTCTCACTCCTTTATAGGATGATAATTTATATATGTTTAAATATTTTAGTATAATTCAAGGGTGATTTCTCGCTATAGTTACAACAATTCCTATTCTTACCAAATGATATAAACTTTTTTTAACAGTAAAATTCCCTGAAGTTCCCAAATAAGAAAGAAGATATATAGTTTTCATTATATTTTCTGGGTTAAAAACAGGAATATATTGCAAATAAAAATCAAAATGTCTGTGTATTTTTAAAATCCAGAGGTTTTTTTTTATAAAAAGAAATAATGGAATCAATAAATAATTTCTGTATTTCATAGGGCTACTCATATTGTTGTAATTTGAAGTATTATTCCTCAATTTTTAATACATTTGGATTCATATATACATGAAATTTTAATGTTTCTAGTTTCAATAGGAATTGGAAGAAGATAGAACAGAATTGTACAACACCCTACTTTAGTTCTTTATTCAATAGGTGTGACTCCCTGAGACACATGCTTTAGAGACTGTTGGTCTAATTAAACTTATCAAGCGTTCATGGGAAGGCTGCTGAAATGGGCTTGGAATCAGAGATACTGATTTTTCTATTACTCCATGGCCATGAAGTTTATTATTAACATTGTCATTTTTTATGTTATATATATTTTTTACTAGAGAAATTGTGAACTTACAAAACAGTCATGCATAATGCACAGAATTCCCATACAACACCTCTCCACCAACACCTTACATTGTTGTGGAACATTTGTTACAAATTATGGAAGAACATCATCAGACTATTAGCACTGACTGTGGTCTACACTTTTTCCATACCCCCCTCCCATTATTAGCACAGTACCTTATTTGACATTGATGGAAGAATATGACAATATTGCTATTAACTACAGCCCATAAGCTATATTAACTGCATTTTTCCATGCATCTCCATATTAACTTTATTTTTGTTGGGTTAAATAGGACAGGTTAGAATTTTTTTTGATTCTTTCACCTTCTTATCCTTTTCTGTCACACTCTGACTCTGACATATAGAAGCCCTCGGGACATAAAGTGGAGGAGATTGTAAGATATGCAAATACAGGGCACAGACAGCAGACTCTAGGAGCAAACATACCCAGGACTGCTTGCTATGCTAACACCGTACTTTTTTCCAGGTAAGCCAGGATTTGATAACAAAACCCTATTCAACCAGTCATGCAAATCGAGTCTATTCCATGCGGAAATAAAGCCTATTCCCAAACTAACAGCTGTGATGGCCTAGTGTTCTTTTCCTAAAGTTTAAGACCGGGATTTCTCTTAAAACCTATTCATTTAAAGTGCCTGTGAGAGGAAATTCATGCACATTTAAAACACAGAATATGCAAAATGAACTAAATAGAGCTGTATACAAAAGACTAAGTGCCAATCATGGATAATTTAAATAGTTTAGAAAGGGCTCTCATAATTACCTACAATTTTTCTTCTTGTGGAAAATGAACTGGATTTTAAGAACTTTACTTACCATTAATTGCTATATACAAAGTGTTACAGTGATTTGTGCAGGTAATTTTCCAACTATTTATTTATCTGCATATGCATAATGAATTTACAACTGATCCTAACCATGATTAGAAATACAAATGAACTATTGTAAATTATCATATAAAATACAAAACTGAAGAGTAATGTCTTTAAACTAGCACTGAATTTAAAGAGGAAATATGGAATACTCAATTCCATTGATTAATTATAAAAATGAAGACAATATATACACTTCTATTTTGGGTTGACTGTTGCTTCTTATTATGTAATGTTGAATGGTGCTCCATTTTTAAAGGACTATTGAATTCAAATGAATGCTATAAGATAGAACAAAGCCATTCTAAATTAGATCATATTGTTAGATCATGTAGATTATGTGCTTTTCCTTCCAAAGGCAATGCAATATCAATGTCATTCAAAATTGTAAAGAACTGAAATAAACTATTATTAATATGTAGGCTGAAAGGGACAGATATGGGGCATATCTATATGGACATAATGACTAGAAAATTACAGGAAAATATATCAAGATTGGCCTATACAAAGAGCTAAACCAAATTAACCACTGAAACATATTTACCAAAGCTACCCATTTAAGATCAAAATAACATTTTCTAGGTAAGGAGTCTGATATAAGCTATTTAATCACATTCTTATATATGCACATACACAAACACCACAAGTCCATATACATAGACCCTACCTGTGACCTTCACCCTGATTCCTCCCCAACATTGAGACTTAGGACCATTTCATTTATCCTATACCTGTGAATTTACTCTCATTCTAGGGCTTTGAAACAATTCTGACCTTAACAAAGTGCAGTGTAAGTAGTTCTAGATTAGCACATAATCAATAGCAGATATTTATATTGTATGTGTTATGTTCAGTGTGTTATGTTCAGATAATTGAAAAAATAGTTTGCTTCTAATCTTAAGTTATTAAAATATACATGCATGCAATTAGTGAAATTAGCTGTTTGTTCTAGAAAGGAATTGATCTAGTATCCAGTCTTTGCTCTGTCATATCAATCTGAATGACCCTGTAAATATCATATAGTACCCCGTAGACTTTGTCTTCTTAGCTTATAAAGTGCAGGAATAAATTCCATGTAAATGTATTAAAAAACAGTAATTATATATAGAAATTTTATTAAATTTAATGAATTAATGCATGCAATAAGCTTATTATTATTTGTAGCGTATAGATTGCAATCAATATATGATCTGTCTTAAGAAACAATGACTTAGGTCAAAGGAGAGAAAATACAATAAAGACTTGATTATTTGTGAAGGATGCTATTGCTTTTATATAATATATATATACATAATTGAAGATTGATAAAGTAAAAATGGGAACTTGTGAACCACATGAAAATGGAAAACCAGAGACTGTTTATTGGTTTAGTAGGGAGGCGAGAGATAAAATGGAGCTGGGGATACGATCATTCTGTCTTGGTACAGTGGCTGTGTCAATGGGCTGGAGAAAGTATACATTGATTAATCCTTAAATCTTCCTGTTCCCTCACATGCCATACATAAACCATCAGCAAATTAATTGGACTGGTTCTCACCCCTTCCAGCTGAATCATCCTAATCCAAACCAGGAGTATTGTTACAACCTCCTAACTGGTTCAACCTATTCTTAATGCAGCCACCAGAACTGTCTTTTTAAAACATATATCAGATTATGTTATTCTTCTCATTTTACCTCCCATTTTACTCAGTAAAAAGTCAACATTCTTTACAAGGCTGTACTAAATCTACCTCCTTGATTACCAATCTTTCCTCATCGCCTACTGTTCTCTCTCTTACCTGTTTTCCTCCAACAAGTTAGACTCACTGTATACTTTTGCCCGAGGGAATCTTCACTTTCTGTTTCCTTGCATAAAACACACTTTCCTGGGTACCTACATGGCTTCTTTCTCATTTACAACAGATCTCTGTTCAGATGTCAACTTGAACAGCCTCTATAAATAGCATCCATCTCTCTACCAGACTATCCTTAATTTCCTCCTCTGACTTTTTTTTCTCTGTATAATTTATCATCTTCTTACCTAACACTTACTTACTTGTTTTTTTTTAATTATTTATGTTCTTCAATGCCCCTTGTATGCCTTCACAATGCAAGTTCCATGAGTCCAAGGCCTTTATTTTGTTTACAGTTGTATCCTTAATGCTCCTAAAGATTCCTGGCTAATAGTATATACTTATTGAATATTGTGGATTAAGGGATCATGATTATACAACACTTTTTCTAATAATACATTCTATAAGCAATATTGCAATTATCCTTTCAGCTTTACAGGTACTGTTATACATGAAAGGGTAAAGTATACTTGAGACACAAGTATTTGACTCAGAGAAAAAGATAATTCCCATTTTTATAAATTAATATGCTGATTAAAAATTCTCCAGAGAAGGGGAAACAAACAAAATTTATCTATCCTGTGGTCTGATGGAGGAATACCAGGACCAAGTTCTGATGCTGTTTGACTAAATGACATTTTCCTTAAACTAAAAAAACAAAAAAGGAATATTGAACTACTTCCCTGGCAAATCACTTTGTCAGCAAGTCTATAAATCACACCTTTACAATAAACTCTACTTTCTACTCCTAGCAAGAATATATTTAATCACTCCTAGATAGATGATTACCTATTATTTTCATGATTGTTTTATTTGTTATATTTTTAAAAGACCAAACATAAGTTTTTGAACTTTAAAATTAGCAACTGTGATGATTTCAGTATTCTGAGGAATACATATAATTATAAGTCAATTATTTGAATGCATAATTACTTTAATATATAAAAAAATAAGAATAATAATTTGTATATCTAAAAATGGTTTGGTCTTACCAAAGTTCTCTAACATTCGTTATTATCAAAGTCTATGACGTTTGGCTTGTGAACTCTTTTCTAAAACTCTGCTTAATTTGAGTTACAAATATTGAGCAAATAAAAGGTTGGAATACTTAAGAAGTGTTTATGGATTATTTCCATGAATGGCAGGATTTGCCTTTTGTACGTCCAATTCACAGAGCAAATCTAAGAGGAAGCAATGAAAAAAATCTCAGGAGAGTTGACGTTTGTCTCAACTTTCCCAAGGAGGTGATTATATCAAGATTAATGTCATTACTGCTGCTCCTCTCTGAAATTACTACCCCTGTAAAAGAATATCTGGGATTAGGAAACAGGTCTGTCATAGGAGCTTCAAAAGTGGAGAGACCTAACAATACTTTCTCATTTACTATTTCTTCCATTGTTTTCTTTATTAGAGAAGTTATGTGTTTACAAAAAAATCATGCATGAAATACAGAATTCCTGTATACTGCTAAATGGTTAACAGCTTGCATTGGTGTGGAACATTTTTTACAATTGATGAAAGCACATTTTTATAATTACACTCTTAATTATAGTCCATGGTTTAATGTAAGGTTCACAGTTTGTGTAGTGCAGTTTCATGGGTTTATAAAACAATTTTTCATTCATACAACCTAACAATTTCTTTTAGCCACATTCAGATACTTACATATATATAAATAAATATTTCAGTGCTGTTAAGTATGTTCACAGTATTGTGCTACCATCACCACCATCCTCTACCAAAATATTTCCATCATTACAAATAGGAACCCTATACATTTTTTCTTCTTTTTTTCCTTTTTATTTAATTTGAAAGAAGGCTTAGATTACATAAATGTTACATGGAAAATATAGGGGGATTTCCTATATGTTTGGGACATGACTCCTGGGGATAAGCTTCCCTGGCACAGAGGGATTATTACCAAGCACCAACTAGAAATGCATTTGATAAAAGATCTTCACCAAAAGGGAGAAATATTAAATGCAAATGAATTTTTACAACTAAAAGATTTCAAAGTCAAGAAGTCATTCCAGAGGTTATGCTTATGCAAATCTCAGGAGGATGTCATTGAAGTCACACTAAACAGTCCCTCAAATATTGGGCTCCTGAGAACTCTAGAGACATCTAAACACTATTGGCAGGGCAGACAATCTCAATTTGGCATCCTGTTAAAGGGTCTGACTTTGGAAGATATGCTTCCCAAGTAACAGAGCTAGACATATATAATTTCCCTATACATGGTTCTTATGCCTCTTTTATTTGAATCTATAGCAATATACTAGTTAAATATATGTCCCAGAAACTTAACTCTTTGGTCTGTTCATATGGCAGATGAGTCCTGAATCTCAGCAGAGTTGCAACACCTACTTTCAAGATCATTGGACTCATCCAGGACAACTAACAGAAGGATGATAATGGACAATGCCCATACCGAAAAACAGAATATTTACAACTGCCAGCAAGATAGTTCCACCCATCTGCCCCATGGTATCTAAATCCCCTCTCAATTAGAAACAGTGGGGGCATCACCATCCCCACATCCTGAAGATTGAGGAATTAACAAACATAAGGGAAGAATGCAACTATTGACTAAAGTAGATTTATTGTTATTCTAGAAATGGAAGAAATAATGACACTGATATGAAGGCAGTGGCCACCAAAAGTTCTGAGGGGAAGGAAAGGGAAGAACACTTGTAACATGGGGCATCTTGGGGACATTGGAATTCTTTTGAATGAATTCCAATAATGGATACAGGCCATTATATTTTTTGTCAAAACCTGTAAAATTGTGCAATGCAAAGTATAAGCTCAACATAAACTATAGATCATCGTTAGTAGCAATGCTTCAATGTGCGTTTATCAATGTAACAAAGTGTAACATTAGTGCAACAATGAAAAATGTTGTTAATGGGGAAAAGTGTGGGAGGAGGAAGGAATGGGATATATGGGAATTTCATTTATTTGGCACAGGATTACTACTTTTCTAGATACTTTGCAAGAAATAAGGCAAATAAATAGGGTACTATTTAAAGTTACATTCATAAAACTTCAAGCATCTGCTATTAATATTAGGAGACTTTTCAATATCTTTTAATAATATAAAATGGAATAAATATATTTCTATTTACATTTTAATATCATATTTATATTACAAGCATTCTCAATTATTTGCCTTATATCCTAACCTTTGCAAACTGTCCTTGCGTTACCTGAGGAAAAGTAATTGTCAAAGTTAGTTGTTAATGATATCATTTCTTGCTTGTTCTACTTCTGAGTTATTTTTACCTTGTGGTTTTATTTATTTTGGCACAGCAAGATCATAGCTTCCTCTGCAATTTCACAAAATATGTCTTGCCTTATAACCTCATTGGCTGCCCTAATTGTAATGTTCCTATAAAAGAAAGGGAAATTGGATATTTATTTAAATACCTTTTAAGCTTTTTATGCAATTTTTTAATGTTTTAGCCGCATATATTAGAGAGCATCTTTGCAAGTGCAATTGTTCTTCTTCCACCCTTCTTTCTTCCTCTGTAAACCCAATCATTTTCATGGAGACTTTTGCATCCTAAGGTTTTAGTTTGGAGAATAACACTAAACATTTTTTATTTTCCGTATTGGATTGATATTCATATTTCTAAGAGCAAAATGTATTGCTGTGACCCTGGAAGTTTTCCTTTACAAAGTCAAATAGTTGCTACTCTATTTTTTAAAATGCTAGTCACATTAAGTTCACAACACCAGCATTTCTTAAAATCGAGTCATTTTTGCCAAATCTGAGTGCTACTTGTATGTTTATATTTGACATTTTTGGTGTGGCTATCCCACTTTGGGGGAGACTGCTGCATGATCTATCAGTAAATGCTTATTGAGCATCTGCAATAAAGCGAGAGGCTTTGGGAATATAAAGGTAAATAATGCACATATGCCTTCTTGGAGCTTATGGCATAATGGCGAAGATAGAAAATATGAGTAGTTCAAAGGAAAGTAGTGCTAAGTGCATTCTAGATATGTGCACAGGTTGTTAGCAGTTTGACAGAGGAGGAGAGAGAAAGGCATTAGAGACAGTAGAAACTTTATGTGTAAAAGCCCTGATTTCTGAAACAGGATTTTGATTTCAGGAACTGTAAGCTATTTGTTTTAGCTGGATTGAAAGCCAAATCTAAAGTACAAAACACTTGGGAATGGGAGGAGACTGGTCTAGAGAGGTAGGCGAGAATCATGTTATAAAGAATTCCAAATCCTAAAACATGGAGGTTAAACTTTATAATAAAATCCAAGAAGAACCAAAGTAAACATATCTGTGGGTTTCTCTGCAGATGCATCTTTTTATAGGAAAGAGCTCCTGGCCATTATTATATTCAAATGGCCAGAGGGAGAAAACATTTGAATTTAATGATATCTCTAGGCCTAAGACTTTTCAGTGTGATTATATTTTGGATATTTAATCTCTAAAAAAGTTTAAATTTTCCTTTTCTCTCACCATATATTTTGCTACTTCTATTTATAAGCAATACCCTACTTAGCAATCAAATTTTATTTAAATAGTAGATAATACAATTGGGAAGTAGAAGGGCAGTCAGGAGGCCTAAGCTTCTGTTCCAGTCTTGTCAATAATTAGCTACAATATAGAATAAGAAAATAATATCTATCAGACATCATCCTCTTTACATATACATATACATTTATATATTATATTATCCTTTACATTAACTAGGAAACCAGCATCATTACCTTTGTTATATGGATAAGGAGATTTTCTCAAACAGATTAAATATAAGTATCTTCCCCAAGTTTACAAAGATAATAGAAGAGAGAAGTAGATTTTAACTCAGGTGTACCTTTATTTAGATTCTGGATTCACTAGCACTATTTTCATCTGTACCTAGTCACTTACAATTCTTATCAAGTCAAAGTTCCTATTAGATTAGTGGTTCTCACATGTGGTCCTTGTATCAGCATCACCTTGGAACATGTTAGAAGTACAAATTCTGGGGCCCCATTCTTATACCTAAACTGGACGTATGACCCCGCAGTCGCTGTGTCAGAAAGCCTGCAGCTTATTCTTTTGCACACCAAAATCTGAGAGCCACTGTATTAGAGTGTTACACCATGTTATGTTTCTCAACCCAGACTGCATATTATAATCATCTTGAAGGCCTTGAAATATTTTGAAATATTGATATTGGAAAAATATCTCCAGAGATTATGATGTATGCATATTCTGAAGTGGGATATATATATATAAAACGCTTTCCAGGTAATTCTAAAGTGTAGTTAAGGTTGAGAAAGACCCAAAAAGTTCAGTGCTTCTCAAATTTAATGCACATTCAAAACATTTTTGGGGGGATCTTTTTAAATGCAGATTCTGGTTCAGTGTATCTGGTTGTGGCTGAGATTCTACACAATCTACCATGTTATGCTGATGCTCCTGGTCCATAGGAGATATTTAACAGGAAAGGATTATTCTATCATTGACATGACACCCAAGTTCTGAAATATATGATTCTAAGAAACCTTTCAATTCACTACCAAAAGAAGGCAATATTTCTTAGTTTATAACTAAGTGGGTCTATTGTTAGGAGGGTTTGAATCCTCACTTCACCAGGGATTAGCTACACAATTTTGAGCAAATAACATATTTCCTCTGTGCTTCAGTATTTTTTTTAATCTTTAAAGTGGGACTAATAACTACCATATATAACTGCTGTGACTATTTAATAAAATAATCAATATAAAATGAATACCACAGTGTCTTCTATTTCATATTTGCTTAATAACTGTTACTGTTAACTTTTAGTTTCTACTTTGACTTATATTAGAGTAGTTTAATACATTTCTCATGGCAATTAGTAACACATGGAAATATTGACATGTGTTCCTATGATTTTAATTGTAGAGTACTACAATGAAAAAGTGTAAACAAACTATGAATGATAAAAAAATGAAAGCCATAACACATTTATTTATTCTTAGCACTAAATAATTTGATAAATATGGAGAATGTAGAGCTCTAAAATACAAAATATAATGTAATTTCCACCAGGTATCACACTTTTATCACCTATCTAATGTTTTAAAAATTATAGCATTATTCTTTTGACCTGTTTAGGATTATGTCCTTTTCTTAAAGCTCCTGAATCCTGAGACTTATGGCTTGCTCTTCTAACAGAACAGTTCTTTGATCCAAATGTCTTCTTATTAAATATAACAGATTGCCTAAGTTTCTTTGCAACCAGTGGTCCAAAGAAGTATTTTTAAAAGTTTATAAGATATATTAATTTAATTCATAATTTCTGATTTTAACAAACTCTAAATTGCTTTATATTCCCCCTTAGAGAGTTTGACCTACTTAGTAGATTGGAGAACTTTGTGATCTGAATCATATTCCTGTCTGACAGCAGGAATTCACATCCCTTGAGGACTTACCTTAAATAGGACTCATCAGTCCTCTTTAGTACAGTGCCCCAGCTGCCCATGCTAAAGACAAAAGGGTAGCCAATTTAATTAAACACAGCCTCAAGGAGCAAAATTCATTATCAATTTTACCAAGTAATCTAAGACTATATCAGTGCTCCGTATGATAGGATATATGGAGCCAAGTAGTCTAATCAGGAAAGAAGTCCCTTAAATTTAATTGTTCCTTTGACTGTTTAATTGGAGATAAAATTAGAGGCCAAAATTAGAGGCAAAATATATCATTAGAGTAAAGAAACCTATATTTCTTTTATGTGATAAAATGTCAATAAAATACACAACCAAGCTTTAGGGGGAGAATCACCTGTGCTCATACAAAAATATCACACCTCTTTTGCTACCCTTGTCTATACAAGCAGTTTCAAGGAAAATGAACAACAGATGAATGGTTTATTTTGGAGTTGCTATTATATATGCAAATGTCTGACACAAATGCAGTGACTAGAAATAGATTCTCAATGATTACTTTAGTTACTCAGATATTAATTGACTACCTTGTGCTGTACTAAACAAAGAGAAAACCAAGTGACATAAAACATGTTTTTTTCTGACCCCATAATAAGATGAGAGATAATTATATATAGGAATACATGATTTTAAAAATAGAATTAAGGTGCATACTATGCAGTATGGATTGTGGGAATATTAGAGAAACCAACTTAGAGCAATTATCATTCAAGTTGGGTCTGAAAGAAAGAAAGATTTAGAATTTAACAGGAAGTAAATAGGTGAGAGAGATGTCTTGACACAAGGAATACTCCATGAGGTGAAGTGCCCTAGCATGCCCCTAACTTTCCCGTGGCAGATGGAATGAATGAAGTGAGACTGATAGAAAATGAGATTGTTGAGGGCAACTACCCTTGGATTTTATGGATCACATATTGAGTTATTCTCTTTCTATACATTAACTCATTTTATCCCCTCAACAAATATCAAGGTAAGTATTTGTATCTTCATCTTGATAAATAATGACATTGATAAATAATACTATTCAGATGTGGAAGCTCATGGCTCTAATCACTAAAAATTTTTTCATTGACTGTCAACAAGACCTTTGTATATCATGTTAATTGGGCAAATTTTATTCTATAAATAACTATCAATGTATTATAATTAGGAAATCCGTGACTATATTTCAGTTTAGACCAACACGTACCCATGTACACGTGCACACATACATATACACACACATATCTAAAACAAACACTAAAATGAAACAAAAACAACAGAAACCTGGTAACAATTTGGATATTGAATCGAAAGGATAGTGAACATGTAGTAAGAGATTAAGAAAACCTGACATAGTTGCTGAAATAGTTGCTTATACTTCAAGTAATTTAAGAAGAAAATGTAATGTTAGAATAATTGTTGGAAGAAAGTTAATTTAATTACTTATCTTCTACATTAATTGATATATATTGAATACATTAATGTGTTTTGTCCTGTTTTAGGTACAAGCAAATGGTGTTTAAAAATGTATATTGTCCTTGTCATCATGGAACCAACATCTAATAAGAAATTCATATATAAAACAAATACAAAAATCATTATATTTTAAAATTTAATTAATTTATGAGAGAGCTGTAACAATATCTCACTATTATTCAGCTAGATTTAAATAGATATGCTTTAATCCAAGCAACAATTATTTATTGAATACCTACTATGTGCCAGAAGCACAAGGAAAGAAGTAACACACTTTAGCTGAGTCAGTTCTAATAAAGAAAAAATCCCTATAATTTTCACCAGAGTAACTGATTTGTAGGAATCTGAGATCTTATATTGCTTTTTATCTCCATTTCGCTAACTCTTTTGAAACTAGATGTGATCATTTCAAATTGTAGCCTCCAATTTCAAAAATATCTGGTCTCATGGCCTGACAGAAATAAAATAAGTGATTAAGGACAACTATTTTTGACAGCTCCCCAAACTCTTAAGAAGTTCCAATTTTTTTTATGCCGAGTTCTGCTTCCTCCTCAATCCATATGCCTCTGAAATGCTGTCGGCTCCCCAACCAAACATACAAGCATCTGTCTCTAAAACTGCAAAAACTTAGCAATAGATGTGCATATAAGGTTAGATGGTCGATAATATTAAATTCTCACTAAAAACGTTCAGAGGAAAATGTTGAAATGGGACACTACAGGAAGGATCAAAAATAAAGGCAGAAACTAAGTACTTTTTTTAAGATAGAATATAAATGAAAAGGAACCTGTCTTATTTATCTATGGCTGTGTAATAAATTATACCAACATTTAGTTGCTCAAAATGTAATGTATATTTATTATATAACAGTTTCTGCAGGTCAGGAATCCAGGCACAGCTTAGCTGGATTCTCTACCTCAGGATCTCTCACAGGCTGCCATGGGCTGTAGTCATCTCAAGGTTCAGCTTGGGAAGGATCAGCTTCCGTGCTCATGTGGCAGTATTCAGCTCTTCTCTGACATTGGCCAGAGGTCACACTCAGTTCTTTGTCAAGTGGGCCTCTCTGAATGACAGCTTGCCTTATTAAAACACTCAATCTATGTTCCCTCCAACACTTGAAATTTTCCATTTTGTTTAAGAGTAGTCATTCGAGTGGTGGTGAAATAGTATCTTATTGTGGTATTAATCTGCATTTCCCTAATATCTAATGATGTTTAGCATCTTTTCATGTGTATATCTTCTTTGGAGAAATAGGAACACTCTTTCATTCTTGGGAATGTAAAATGGTGCAGCAGTTGTGGAAGACATTTTGGCAGTTCCTCAGAAAAATAAGTACAGAATTACCATATAAGCTGTCAATGCTTCTTCTAGGAATATATCGAAAAGAACTGAAAGCAGGAAGTTGAAGAGATATTTGCACACTGATATTCATAGCAGCTTTTTCAGACTCGCCGAAAAATTGAAGCAATGCAAATGTTCATCAATCAATGAATGGATAAACAAAATGATGGAATATTATTTAGCCATAAAAAGAAATGAAAGTCCTGATAAATGCAACAACATGTATGAACACTGAAGGTATCATTTTGAGTGAAATGTCAGATACAAAAAGACAAGTATTCTATAATCTTACTGATACGAGAAAACTAGATTCAACAAATGCATAAAGTCAAAATCTAAAATATAGGCTACCAGTAGCCAGGGTGACATAGGGAATAGGGAATTAATGCTTAAATTGTACAGTTCCTATTTGGGTTGATAGTAAATTTTTGGTAGTGAATTCTGGTGATAGTCTCACAGCATTGTGAATGAAATTAACAGGACTGAATTTTATGTTTGCAAGTGGTTAAATGAGAAAATATTAAATTGGATATATATTACTAGAATAAAAATTAAAAAACAAATATAGAGATGTACAATACAAACAGGGAACCCTATTTTAGATTATGGACTATAGGTAGCAGTAAAATTATAAAAATATTCTTTCATTAATTGTGACAAATAAACCACAATAATGCACAGTATTGATAATAGGTGTTATTTGGTAACCCTGTATTTTATGCATGATTTTTCTGTAAACCTACAACTTATCAAATAAATAAATAAATATAAAAGCATGCAATACCAGAAGACTATAGCATCTACTAAAATTACAGAGAACATAGTCATTTGTAGCCTGAGATGACCCATTTCTTTTACTCTATTCTATTGGTTGGAAGCAAGATACTAGGTTGAGTCCATTCTAGAGATGTGAATACCAGGTGGGAGGGCTCATTGGGGACTAGCTCAGAATTTACTACCATGAAGTTAGCATGCATATATAGAGGACAGTTCACTCAAGAGGTAGGTGATAAAATTATGAGTGATAGGGGACAATACTGAAGGTTGCCTGAGTATCGTTATCCTCTGCAGATAGTTGCATTTGATCTGAAAATTGAGCATACCAAAAGGAGGGTAACATAAGTCCAAAGGCCTTAAGGCAGAAAGGTTGCCAGAGTGTTTGGAAGATTAGCATGGCTGTAAATGCAAGTGAGTGAAGTGACATGGTTCAAGTTTGGTGTGGAGAAAATATAGGGACTATTTCTTATAGGCACTTATAGTCTGTTTAAATATTTTGAGCTTTAAACTAATTAAAAGCAGAAGCCATTGAAAAGTTTTCATATCTTGAGTTGCAAGAACTGGCAACAGCTTTTGGGGAGAAGACTTGCTGGTAGTGTACCTGTGTCTTGATGTGCTTGATGAAGTAAGGTATTTTTTAAGATGGAAAAGTCTAGAGCTTTTTAAATTTAATGATAGCAAAGATCCAAGAGAAAATATCATTGAAGAAAAGAGGTGGCAATTGTAATGTATGAGGAGATAGGAGGTAATTTCAGGGGCCAAATGAAGAAGTCGGCCTTACAGAGAGTATTGAGATTCATTTTAACAGGAAGACAAGTAGGGCAGATGATTGTGATATGAGATTTTGTTGTAGAAAGATACGATAAAATATTTCTTGATGGTAGTTTTGAGAAGCAACTGGAACATTAGATACTCACTATTTTTTCATTTGTTGGGATTCTTTGATTCTTAAATGACCATCCTTTGTGTTCTCATTTGAAATTCTATGATTTCAGTTTTGTTTGTTTACCCCCCCACCCCCATTATGTTTTTGTTCTCTGTGTCCATTCACTGTGTGTTCTCTGTGTCTGCTTGTCTTCTCTTCTCATTTCTCTTTAGGAGGCACTGGGAACCCATCCCAGGACCTTCAACTTGAGAGAGAGGTACCCAATTGCCTGAGCCACTTCAGCTCCCTGGTTCTCTCTGTGTCCCATTGTCCCTCCTTTGTGACTCCTTTGTTGCATCATTTTGCTGCACCAGCTCTCCAGTTACACAGGCCAGCTCCCCAAATGCACAGACCAGCTCGCTTTCACCAGGAGACCCTGGGAAACGAACCTGGGATGCCCCATGTGGTAGACAGGAGCCCAATCACTTGAGGCATATCCACTCCAGTGATCATAATTCTATGATTTCTAATGTAAGTTTTCCATTATGCAATGCCTTGAAAAAGAGAAAAAAAAATCCTAAACCAGTTCTTCTCAGATGCTTGTCTACAGCTAGATTCAAATGCAAACAATGAAAACACCCTCTGGTGAATTTTTCATGAAGCAATGTTAGAGTTTATTCATGGATTGTATACTACCTATGAGTTGTGTTAAAATATCCTTTTCTTTATTAAGTGGTGATGGTAAAAGAGACAGTTTGCATTCTAATGATCTTCACCTAAAGTTTAACAGTGGTACCATCCATGGATGGGGACACTGATTCTTTTTTTTTTTTTTTCAGTTTACTTTTTTGAGTATTCAGACTTTGTGGCACAATACTATTTTATGTAAATTGTGAATGAAATGAATGAAATATTTAATTTTTATAGTGAAGAAAAATTATTCACTGGCAATAAATATTGGATAAGAACATATTACTTCATGGGAGAAAAACTAAAGCAGAAAAAGCCTAGCTGCCTAATTCTATTGCTTCCATACTACTTGTAGCTTTAAGAGGCTAATCTAGATTACTCGCTGGTAAGATTTATTCACAGGAGAAACCTGAAAACTAGTACATCTTGTTATCTTTTCAAACCCATTAAATTTATCTCACTATCTAAAACTCATTGATTTTCAATATTGTGAGTTATCTAAGCCTCAATTTACAAACCAGGAAACAGAAATATGCTATATTGAAAAGGAGTTTTTTACTAGGAAATATTGTGGAAAGGATTCCTCTGTGTGAACAAAGACTACAACAGAAAACTCAAACTCAAGCTCTCCCAGTTATATAAAAATTCCCATTAAGAAAAAATGTCATTGTCACAACCTGTCTATTCATCAATCTGTGGTTATATAACTAATATATGTCATGTGTAAATGTATTCTCTCTCGATAAGTATATATATGTATAATATATAAAATACACATATATGATATATAGTACATATAGAGTATTATGCCAAGTACACTGTTTTAAGCACTTCTAAATACTTTTCCAGATGAATAGAATGAAATGCCTAACCCATAGTAAAGTTGATAGTAATTATAATTTCTGAAATTGCAAATAAGTAAAACAGTAGAAAAACTATTAAGTTTTGATGCCATATCAGTCCATTTCTTTCACATCACTTTTAGGGATCTCTTTTTGTAAAAGCTCAGTCTTTGGGATCATTGAAAGATTACATTGTAATCTCTCTAATCATCTCTTAAACCTATTTTTTTTCCACTGCAATTGCATCCAAAGAATGTCTAACTGCTTACTAGCAGCACAAATCCAAACTGTAAATAGTGGCATCTACAATTTCATTGCTGTTTTCCTATTGTTTGGAAAAATGACTAAATTATGGCCAACTAATTAGGATCAAAACCTCAGATTCATTTTGGTTAACATCTAACAGTTATGAAAATCCATTATATGTCAGACCTTTTAGATCTACCATGTTAATCAATCTTTGCAACATGAGAAAGTAATTATTATTACTCGTCCACTTTACTCAGTGGGAAAACTAAGCCACCAGAATTTAGTGACTTGCTGGAGTTGCTGAGGAGGGCCATGATTGTGTCAGGAGTTGAACTCAGTTCTGCCACCTTCTAAATCCCAAATGCTATACAATGGTAATTGATTCTGCATCTGTGATTAAACAGAAATGAATTCATTTCAAAATTATACCTTTCTACAGCTGAATATGTGAAAATGGATTATTGGTATTTTCATAATAAGGCAAATCTGTGTTTTCTTCTCTTTGGGAAATTAATAAACACTTCTGAATAATAGTCTATAGGAAAATATTATGGATTAAAGACCCCTTGGTTTCTGGGAATTATTAAATAAACTTTTTTGACTAATGAAATAATATCTCTCAAAAGCACAATTTTCTTCATTTATTTTTGTTCCCTATCTGAGGGCAATAATACTTCTTTATGGTACACACAGAGAGGAGATTTTTCTATATGCCAAATAAAACATTAGTAAGGGTATTACTTTTTACTAATTTCAAACAGTGTTATAAAAGCTATCCAAAACATGAATGAATTTTTTACTTCCTTTTAAAATTATGGCTAATTATTTTATTTCAGATTTATGTATTCTAACTTTTACTTTCAGCTTTTTTTTTTTTTTCTTGATGCTTGGTCCATTTGTTCTATCGGTAATTTTATGATTTGAAATGAAGTCTATTTCAAGTCATTCTCTTTGATCTTAGCAGTATTTTTTTTTCAATCTTTCTCTCTGTTTCTCTTTCCCTTTCTCTTTCTCTCTCTCTGTCTCTCTCTCCACTCCTAGCTCTACCATAAATATCTATTGTAAATGAAGATCTTTAGTTTGTTCATTGCTTACACCTTTCACATCTAATTGTTTCCTCTTTTTTTGGCAATGAAGTGAATCACATAGAGGAATAAAAAGGACACCAGATTGTGAATCAATAATTCTAGGCTCAAAACCCTACCTTGAATTTGACCATGTTATTTAAAATCTTGGTAACCATTTCCTTATTTCCTCAATGGAAAAGCAACCTGCCTTTCCTAACTACATAGATAAAATGAAAAGATATGGAAATACTAGCATTTATAAAATGTTGAAAATGTGTATGTTTTGAAAGAATTATTGAGAACATTTTCTATTTCTGAAATGTACCTATTCGCTAGATTCACTCTTCAGGAAATACTACCATAAATACTATTATTCTCTTCTTTAATATGTCTCCCTCTTCAAGCAAAGGAAAATTTTATCAACTAAAATTTTCTTATCATGCTCTTACTCAAGATCTCTTCTCAAAAATGTAATTCATTTAGCATTTTTTATTCCTGTGATTTTAAAAATTTATAGGTTAGACATATATAGGATGTCTGTATAACCAGAAAGAAAAAGAAAATGATTGGGTGCAGATTGAGATTTTAGAAATGTATAGGTTGTAGTGATTCTGGGATAAATGCTATACCTTACAATAGTACTTAGATATAATTCCTTCCTTTAAAGCAACTATTCACTAACTAGTCGCAGAGCACCTGTTAGGTGGCCATTGCCCATGCCTCTCCTACCCCCAGCTCTTTCTCTGGGGAAGTCATAAATCCATGCTAAGCGGCTATCCATTGGCCTTCTCTACCTGTTCTCCTTTTCAATTGTGTGCCATTCTACAACCTGAGGAAGATATTAAGTCTAATGAAAAGACACAGCTGGACCTAAAACCTGGAATATGGAAACAAGCAGCCCCAGATGCTTACCACAACAGGAATTCTCAGTTGTTGGCTCTCTCCCCTGCTCTCCCAGATGGATAAAAAACATACTCAAACAGTATACATTTGTCTCTCTTCTCTCATAGGAAATGGGACATGGGAGTTGCCATCTATGGATCCTGACTTGAAGCATGTTTTGGTTACCCTGGGAGACCATCAGTGAAGCAATTTCTTCCCTTGCTCTTTTGGACCCTCTGTGCTGGGTAACTGACAAGGAAATTATTTTCCCTTTCTGGACATTTTATTCTGTGCAAGTAATAAAGGAAACATTTCCTGAAAATTTCTCTTGTGCACATGACTAACTCTCTCATTTCAGTAAAATGCTCAAATGATATCTTGCTAAAGACTGTCTTTCCTCCTTTCTCTGTCTGATTGTTCTCCATAAAATTTATATTACACACATGCATGTATTTATATATGTGTTTATGTATGTATACATACAACATTATATTTGTTTCAAAAAATAATATGCCTCTTTTTATATCTGCTGTTAAATCCTACTTGGGTTGAAGGGTTATAAACTAATTCATTTGAATATATATGCAATTCTTTAACATATTTGTTTATTTTCTGTTTCCTTTACTGGACTGAAAGCTTTATGAGAGTAGATGTATTTTCTTGTATTACTGTATCACCAGGACAAATAAATCTTTACCACCTAATACGTGCAAAATGAAAACAGGTTGGATGAATGAATACATGCATGTGTATGTGAATATCCTTCTAATAGTACTGGTATTATTTTCCAGTTTTTCAAATCTGCCTCCCTCAATAGGCTTATTGAAGAGAGGAAACTTATCCAATTATTTCTCGTACTTACAAAACATAGCAAATATCCTGGTATTTAGAAGTTTGATGATAAGTATTTGCTAAAAAATGAAGGAATAAGTAAATAAAAACACAAACAGAAGAAGATAGTGATGCTGGAAGAGTTGAAAATTTTTCCAGTCACAAGTATGTGCGGAACGCTTGTCCTGACTCGTTTTAGTTTCACTTTAAAGCCCCAAAATATTATTTGGTCTGTTAGATTATTTCCAAGGACTTGGGAACCCTCTTGTTTTTGTTCCTTATTCCAAAGAAGCTTTGTTTTTCATCAGTACAATAACCACAATTTGACTATCTTACTTTATTTATTATAGAACAAACCAAACAATATGTATTGAGTTATCAAATACATGTGTGCTGTAATCAGCTAGGTTTTACTACATTAAATGAGGATTTGAATGAAACTAGAATTTCATTGCCTTGGAAAACATCTGTCCATCCACCCCAGTCATTATTTCTAAGGAATACAATGGGGTGTTCATATATTTTATGAGAGTAAAGTATATGCCAGCATTTCTCATTTAGTCTCATTATTTCCTTTTGTGATAAGGTTTACAATCTTTATTTATTTTACTGGAGTATATCAAATTATTGATATTATTTTACACCTCTGCACACTTGTAATATAAATAGAATAGGTAAATTTGATCATCACATTCTTAGACTGAATTTTCTTGAGAGTTAGAAAATTGTCTGCACCTTGATTTTTATCCCTGATTTGTGTCATTTTGCCCTTCACATCACTTTCAATGTCATTTTATTTCTTTATAAAATGCTATGACCTTTTATTAAACTAGAAAAAAAATGAAAATCTTTTGAAATGAAATAAGGAACCACAGTTTGCTAAATTCAATATCAAGACAGTATCTATTACTCATTCAGGATATAACAACTCTAAATTTGTTCTAAGAGTAGGATCCTACAGAGCATAATGCACACTACTAATGATGATGGTACAATTGTGACTGGTTTATGGAATTTATAATAGTTTTGGCTCTTTGGAATGATATCCGACATTTTAAAAAGTAGCTCTTTAAAGACCCGGAGTCTTTTTTTTTTAAGGGAAATTAAAATCGTACCTGGCAAATAACCAAAGCAAAGGACAGAGTAGGTAGTCACTAACTAATATTTTTGGATAATAAATTTCACAAAAATAATAGGCCCCTCTCTTTTTACACTTAATCTGTGAATCCTCATTTGTGACCTTTAATATTGAATCAAGGGACTATAAACTCCTTAACTTGTTTCAATCACTGGTTTAAGGATAGAAATGTTTAATAACATATTTTAAAGACTATTTTGCTCTAAGCTAATTGGCTAAAGTCTCTTAACTGACATTTGTAATTATTATTTTTTCCTGCTCAGCATAATCATGCTTTCTGTGAAAAATAGCCACACAAAAGATAAATAAAGGATAAAAAATGCTATTGGATCTCTGTATAAATAAAAGGCTTTGAGATTGCTTATATCCTGTATGATGGACTGAAAGAACAAATGTCAATAGCAGCAAGTGTAACATTCACAACTCTAGGTAAAAAATGTTTACTAAATTAAATAAATAAATTTTGCAGTTGTATTTTTTCTAATATGTATCTTACGGCAAATTGTTAAGGATGATTATTCTAAATAGTAGTACTATCTCTTTGTATTTGATTGAAATAATTGTAAATATACTTTAATGGCAAAAGAAGTACTATTATAGGCACTTGGAAAGTCTGGTTCAAAGGAGGCATTGCAGGTTACTTAAACTTGCATAATTCCAATATTTGATTTTTATAATCCAAACCTATTACAATAGTTGCAATGTCCCTCTATTCATATATGAATGTTGGATATTTTCTGCAGAATTCTGAGCATCATTTCATTCTAATCTGAATTCAACACTTTCTTTATTAAGAGTCAAAATGCTTTGGTTATTAGATAAATAGATTTCTGTGGTTTTTTGTAGGAACTTGACTCTTAGACCGCAAATGGGCAATGAAGTAGAATGAAACATTCATTTTCCCTGAGTGTCAAATTTCAATACATTTTTAGGTTAATCTATTATTTATTTTCAACATAAAAAGGGACTTCTTAGTATTAAGACATCTTCACTTGGAAATTCTGAGAGCTGTAATTGAAAAACCTTGAACAAAGTCTTACTTATGTCACCTTGCATAAATCGCAACTTATCCATTTTTCAAATGAATATATGGAAACTTATTATCTATGTCATGAAGTGGTTTCAGAGGATAAGTAATACTATATGGGGAAATGCTTTGTATTCCTAAAATTTCAAACTTAAGCTTAGTGGGGTTTTTTTAGAATTTTTAAACCTTTATTTTCTCTTGATGTAAACTATTCAATTTCCACCTACATTCTGAGCTTTGGTGAATTTAACTTTTTAATTAAATAATCATAAAGGTAAAATTTAATAAGGATATTAATCATGGTGAAGGTAATAATGATAAAAATGATAATACTAGGTGATATTTATATTTTTATCACTATTCCAAGTGACATATCAACAAATCTCCAAAGTTTAACCATAGCCTTCTGGAAAATTGCATTTCTCATTTATGTATTCTATTAATCATTTATGTCCTAGAACAGGGGTTCTTAACAAGGGGTCTGTGAGCTTGAATTGAAATTCAAAACATTCTTGTGGTGTTGGGGATGTGATATATTTATTAAATAATTCATAGTGTAGGGTGGAATTAGCAAAGGGTCTATGGTTTTCACTTGACTGGCAAAGGGGTCCATGGAACAAAAAAAGGTTAAGAACCCCTGTCCTAGAATAAGTAATATACTTTCTCTTTTGTGCACAGACAAGAGAATAATATAGAATCATATGGTAGAAAGCCATTCTTTAACCAAGTGTTCTGATCAGAAAGAATAAAACTACTCTGGGGTGATCACAACCCCAAAGCAATGTTTTTTAAAAATTTCTAAATTTCATATTGTAAGGACATAATTTTAAAATATTGAAAACATTGGGAAGCAGATTTGGCTCAATCAATTGGGCTCCTGTCTACCATATGGGAGACCCTGGGTCCCCTTCCAGGGCCTCCTTCTGAGAGCAAAGCTGGTTCGCGCCCACGAGGAGCTAACGACCTGCACCTGTGGAGAGTTGGCGCAGCAAGATGACATGAGAAAGGGAGGCAAGCAGACACAGAAGAATGTGCAGCGAATGGACACAGAGAGTAGACAGCAAGCAAGCACAAGGGGGGTGATAAATAAATAAAATAACTTTTTAAAAAAGTTAAAAACATGACTCAAAAAAATATAAAATCAACATGTGTCAAAGATTTCATTAAACTCATTTATTTATGAAGAACTCAGTGAGACAAGTTTGTTTCAAAAAGAATTTGAAGAAGTTGTATTTATAAGCACCATAAAAAGTTAGGTTAGCCACAAATCTGGTTAATGTTGTACATGGCAATAAATTGTAACCTTAGGGTATTATCATTTCTACCAGATAGAAATCTACATAATATGCATGTTTTTCAAAGTTTTTAAGAGGCTCACTCATGGGTTATAATTGTCCAGAAAAATGTACTTGCAATTCACTTGGAAATTTATTATTTGATCAGTCACCAGACTTTATAAAATTGTTATCCTATAATTTTCTAGCATTCATTTACTGACAGTAAATACTGCAGCTGGATCTACAATACCTGGAGCTGAACCACCACTCTATGAGGGGAAAGGAGAAGACTTGCTGCTGGTAAAGTGAAGAAGAGGCAGTGGTATGGTGATTGGCCATCCATTCATACCATGGACATGATGGAAAAACCTCAGGTCCTTTAACCTAGAAATGAAAAGATTCAAGGATACCAGTTAACTATCTTCAAATTTTAAGTAATCATATGTAGAAGAAATACTCAACTATTTTATATCATTGTAAAAGGAACAGACTTAAAAGCAACAGCTTGTGGTTTATTACAAAAAAAAGTTTTGTGACATTGAGAATTATGGGGTTGGAATAATCTATTGTGGCATGAATTCCCTATCCCAAGAGGTATGGAAGTCCAAAAGATTACTATTGTTTCTTGTTGATGTGATCTAAGAATATCAAACAGAAGAAATTATAAAGCATCTGTAAGTTTTCTTTTAAGTGTAAAATATTAAGAATTAACAAACAAGCAAAATGGAGATTCTTTATGTAATCAGAACTTCTTTTTCTTTATGAACTTCAAACTTTTTTACCTTACAAACAATGCAGTTATAACTCAACATCTAACATTTGTATTATAATTCAAATAATGGATTAAGATATAATGTCCAACTTAGGTAGATACTGGCATTTTAAAATAAAATTGCTAATGCCTGGCTTACTTCACTAAACATAAGGTCCTCAAGATTGATCCATATTATCCCATGTGTTTGTACTGTGTTCCTTCTTACAGCCAAGTAGTATTCCATTGTATTTATATATCACATTTTATTTGTCCATTCACCTGTTGATGGGCATTTGGGTTGATTCTAACTTTTGGCAATAGTGAATAAGGCCGCTATGAACATTGGTGTGCATATATCAGTTTGTGTCCTTGTTTTCACCAAACTTAGCATGTAAATGCATCACCATCATCCCAGCATGGTACATGACTCTGGGGGGGTGAGCCTCCCTGGCAACAGGACATTACTACCAATCACCAGCTGGTGATGCAACTAGAAAAAGGCCTTGAATAAAAGGGGAAAATGATAAAGACAAATGAGATTATATGGCTAAGAGACTTCAGAAAGAGTCAGGAAGTCATCAGAGGGGTTGCTTTTATGCACATCTCAGCAGGATCTCAGGGACAATCAAAGTGGATACAACCCTAGGTACTAGTGCTCCTGAGGGCTATGAAGACAGGGTCTATGGTCATGGCAGATGGCTCTGGAGTTCAGTGCCTTGCCAGGGGGCCCTACTCTGGAATTTGTGCTCCTGAGTGTGATGAAGTTGGACTCATATGTGACCTTTGTATACATGCCTCTTCTGTCACTTTTAGTCAACCTGTGGTTGGCACAGGGGTTGATGTTTACTCAGGAGGCTTGAATCTCTGGACTGGCCATGTGCCATCTGGACCCTGAGCCTCAGCAGAGTTGCAACTCCTACTCTCCAGTTCATTGGACTTACCCAGCTCAGCTAACAGGGAGGTGAAGATGGTCAACCACCACACCAGGAAACCGAGAGTGCCTACAACTGCAAGCAGGAGAATCACATCCATCAACCATGTGGGATCTAAGTCCCCTTTCAATTTAGAGATGGAGTGGACATCACCATCCCAGCGTCCATAGGAGGGAGGAATACAATATGAATTAGAGTGGACTTACTGGTATTCTACTATAGAATTATTGTGACTCTAGCATTGGAAGAAATTGTATCATTGATACGGAGGCAGTGGACACGGTAGTTGCTGAGGGCAGGGAGAAGGAAGAAGAGATGTGATGTGGCAGCAGTTTTGGGACTTGGAGTTGTCCTAAGTGATATTGCAGGGACAGATGCTAGACATTATATATCTTGCAATAACCCACTGAATGTACTAAGGAAGAGTATAAACTACAATGTAAACTATAATCCATGCAGTGCAGCAGTGCTCCAAAATGTATTCACCAAATGCAATGCATATGCCACAATGATGAAAGAGGTTGTTGATGTGGGAGGACTGGGAGGGGGGGTCGGGGGGGGGGTATATGGGAACCTCTTACATTTTTTAATGTAATATTTTTTGTGATCTATGTGTCTTTTCAAAAAAGACAATTAAAAATAAATAAACAATTAAAACAAATTGCTACATTCCTGTTTTAAAATATTTTAGTATATATAATTTAAATAGAGTTCACAATTTCCACAAACTACATTTCTATACTATTTTACTCACAGAATTGTATCTTAATGTAATATCATGTATGCCTGACTGCTCTATATTTTATCCCAGAAATATGTATTTTTTCTTATTACTGTAGGACTTCCCACTTTGAAATTGCACTTTCTGATTCAGTTAACATTACAATTACTATCAATATGCAACTGATCATTACTACACACATATATGTATGTGTGTATATACTTTAAGTAATTATTAATATTAATGTTAATTATTAATTTGGAATTTGATTTCAATAAGATGTATTGGCCTTTCCATCAATTAGTTCATTTATTATTCTACAATGACAAAGATTCTGCCATTAATTATTTTACTTTATTTTTTCCAAAATTATGAATGTGAATCTTAAGAAATGTTGTTCATTAATAAAAGTAGCTAGAATTTGAGGAAATTTTGTTATAGCAACATAACTCAATTACTTTTATCACCTTCTGAATTATATGCCAAAAATCACATAATGGTTTATAATCAAAATTATTTTTAATGATTTAGTAGCTGACAATTTTATTAGTTCCTCCTTCAATTTCGTAGAAAGCAAAGAGTTGGTAACATTTTACATGACAAGGTGATTTGTTACTCGCTCATTAGAGTCATTCATTTTCTCACTATTGATACAACTATTTCAAATTGTTCATTTTTTGGCATCTTGAGTTTTTTACACCCCTGGGCAATGCATCTTGTTAAGACAAAAAATGTCTGAGAGATATACCTACTTTTTAAGTGACAGAAAGGAATTTGTAAAGACGAGAAAGGACAACATCACAGAAGTTTTCTCAGGAGAATTAGTTTCACAAGTGAATAGAATGTGGAAGTGGATATCTCAAAATCAATGCCTTTAAGACTATGTGTCTACGTATCTCTTGGAAAATTATTACACATATCGAGTAGGGCACTTACCCCATATTAAATATTTTAGGAGCTTGTTCACTGAGTATTTTGTAGAATTATGGTTGTTCTCATATTACCAAAGATGAGAAATAAATTGAAGTTGTTGCTTCATCATATTTATTACTTTAAGCTGACCATTCTCAAATGTTATCCTATTGTTGTACAAATATATTTGATTGCACATTAAGTGATACTTCCCCTGGAACCTCATGAAAGTGATTTATGTTCCCTGGAGGCGATTCATGGGAATTGACCTACCAATTGATCAGAATAATAACGGAAACTTTAAGTTAGAAAATGGTGCTTATTTCTGCTCAATCACAGTCTATTTAGTATGAAGCTATGGCTTATACAACCTAACTATATAAATAAAAATATGTATGTTATTTCCCATATACAATGTTTTCAGGTATAAGCACAAACTAAGATTATCAAAAATGTTTTTCCTTTCTATCAAAGATCATAAAAAATCATATTATAATTTGTACATATTTGATTATTATTGTTTATCTATAAATGATTTTATATAATACAAAAATTAATTGTACACACACACACACACACACGAGGAAGTATTATATTAACTGCTCTCTCTGGGATGTTGCCTAATATTACCATATACTTTTCTTTCAAATATAAAATTCGGAGAGATATACAATCTTCTTCTCATTAACTTGCTTACAAGTCATGGTAGTTATTTATGTTGTTTCTACATATTTCCTCCAAAAACATATTAAAAGGAATATAAACTAAACCTTTATATGACAGTGCATGTCTATGCTTTATCTAGAATGCCTTTCTTTGGCTATATTCCATATGAAGCATGGATATTTGGCAATAATGCTGTTATAGATATATATCTATACAGAGATAAATATATAACCACATATATCATTTTTTTGTTTTAATTAAATATTTTTATACTGGAAGACTAGTTAGCATTTTATTTGGTGTCATAAATTAGTGTAATAGAGAAAGGAGGGATAGAGAATCAGTGATAACTGTTTTTCATACTTTATTTTGGCTTGAGATTCATTCAGATATATGTTCATCCAACATATTTACAAATAGTAACTATAGCTGTAAGTGGTCAAAATCATAAAAGAGACTACAGGAAACATTATTCTACAGTTCAGAGGAAAGAAAACATTAAAATAATTTTCTATAGTAGAATTAAAAAAGAAATCTCTTTATATCACTCATACATTATCATTTGATTAGATTGTGAACTTCTTAAGATCTGAATAGAGAAATTGAAACTGTTTATACCACATTCACACACAGTAGGTCATTGATGAATGAACATATTTACTGACCTCCTTTTAGATGGAAAAAATATTGCTAGGTGGCATTATGAAATATTCCTTAGTTTATTTAATGTTGTTTTTATTCCATTAAATTTTATTCAGTTTAATTTGATACTCTTTACAAAGCTGTATGTTCTTTCAGAAAAGAAATATGTTTTAAATATCCCATTTTTGGACTTATTGGTATCAACTCGGATACATATATAAACTGTCAGATGGCAATATGTTAGGTATATAATAGTAATCTCTCTTGAATTGCATCAATCATTTGCTATATAGAAAAAATATTTTTTCTCTCCACTTCCATGTCAACTATGTTTCCACTTCTCCTAAAGAGACAAGAATTATTTCTTCATAATGGCAGATGTATTTTAGGGAGATATTAAGGTTGAATCTGTAGACCTCAGTAATGGGTTTATGGTAATGAAATTTCAAGGCTCAATTACCTTCTGTGCACGTGTGTACATACATGTATGCACATAGCACAAGAGAGAGTACTATTAATATATATTTATATATATACTTACATGTTATGTACATAATTCATTATCTGATAATATTAACTACCTATGATTTTTTTTGCTGTCAGTGACCAAAATCCCAAAATAATAGAGAGAAGTTTATTCATCTATATGTTAACACAGTCAGTAGGTATGCAGCTGAGTGTAAAAGCAGGGAAATTAGGCATGATATTCTCTGGGTAAGCAGGGGCTCTTTCAAGAAATCAAGTGTGGGTTAACATTCTAAAATAAAATGATGCATCTCATTAATAGGCATAGATATGAAAATTATTAGGTTATATATCCATGTACTTGTAAAATATCTTTATCAGCATTTAAACCTACACCTATGCTCCATATGAATTTAGAATAATAAGCCATTCTAGAATAATGTTGTTTGTAAAAGAGCAAATACAGATTGTTATATAGTAGATGGAATGTTCTATGAATATTCATCATTTTGATGGATGGTACTATTCAGCTCATCTGTGTCGTATTCTGACTGCTTGCTTGATCTCTAACTACTGAGAAAAGGCTATTGAAGCCTCCATCTCTAATAATGGTTACATCTGTTTCTCCTTTATATTCTGTTTTTGCCTCATGTATGTATTTTGAAACATTTTTGTTAGTTGCATACATGTTTAGAATTGTTATGTCTTCTTGAATAATTAACCATTTTTCATTATTATTATTGTTTTTTTAAGAGGTACTGGGGATTGAACCCAGGACCTCGTATATGCAAGGCAGCCACTCAACAACTGAGCTACACCCACTCCCCTTTTTTCATTATTTTTACCCTTCATGATCTTTCATGTTCTGAAGTCTGCTTTGTAAGAAATTAATGTGGCTACTCTAGCTTTCTTTTGGTTAGAATATACATGTTATATAATTCTCCATCTCTTTACCTTTAACCTATCTTACTCTTTATATTAAAAAGGCAGGGTAGACAATCCCAGGAATCCGGCACCCTGTCAGTGGACCTTACTTTGGGATATATGATAACCCATCACCTCAATGTAACAGAGTTAAACTCATTCATAATTTTCCTACACATGGCTTTAATGCCCCTTTCATTTGAACTTGTAATTAGCACTATACTTGATATATATGTGTCCCAGAGACTTAAATCTTCTGGTGTTCATATGCTGGTTGAGCCCTGAATCTCAGGAGAGTTGCAGCCAACATCTACTCTCCAGTTTGTCGGACTCACACAGGATGACTAACAAAAGGATGATGATGGACAATGCTAATCCCAAAAACCAGAGTATCTACAACTGCAAGGAAGACAGTTCCATCCATCTGTCCCATGGGATCTAAACCCCCTATCGTCCAGAAATAGATTGGGCATCACCATTTCAAAATTCTCAAGATTAAGGAATAAACAAACATAAGGGTGGGATGCAATTATGGACTAAATTCAATTTATCATTTTTATAGTCTATTAATGGAAGAACTTGTAACATTGATATAAAGGCAGTGGTGACCAGAGGATCTAAGGTGAGAGGGAAGAATAAGTGTAACATGGGGCCTTTGGGGGGCATTGGAATTGTTCTGCATTACATTGTAATGATGGATACAAACCATTATTCATTTTATCAAAATCTATAAAATTGTGTCGTGCAAAATGTAAACCATAATGTAAATTATAGGCCATGTTAGTACCAATGTTTTAATACGTGTTCATCAATTGTGTAATAACAAAGGTACTGCACTAATAAAAAATGTTGTTACTGGGGAAAAGTGTGGGAGGAGGAGGGGTTGGGGTATATGGGAATCCCTTATATTTTCTATGTAACACTTATATAATCTAAAGCGTCTTTAGGGAAGCAGATTTGGGCCAATGGATAGGGCATCTGCCTACCACATGGGAGGTCCAAGGTTCAAACCCAGGGCATCCTGACCTGTGTGATGAACTGGCCCACACACCATGCAGATGCGCACAAGGAGTATGGTGCCACGCAGGGGTGTCCCCCACGTTGAGGAGCCCCACGTGCAAGGAATGCCCTCTGTAAGGAGAGCCGCCCAGTGCAAAAAAAGTGCAGCCTATCTAGGAGTGGCGCTGCACACACGGAGAGCTGATGCAGCAGGATGATGCAGCAAAAAGAGACACAGATTCTGGGTGCCACTGACAAGATTACAAGCAGACACAGAAAGGAAACAGAGCGAATGGACACAGAGAGCAGACAATTGGGGGTGGGGGGCGAGGAAGGGGAGAGAAATAAAAAATAAATCTTTAAAAAATATAAAATAAAGTGTCTTTAAAAATAAAAAGTAGGTTTTGATAGGCCATGCACATTTGGGTGTGTGTGTTTTTTTCCCAAATAAGACAATATCTGTTGTTTAGTGTACTTAAATCATATTTAAAATGGTAATTGATATGGGCACATTAAAATGTGTCATCTTGCTGTTTTCTATTCAAAATGAATTATTTTTTTTGCAAGTCTCTCCCTTTTTTCTGCCTTCTTTGATTTGTGTGTGTGTGTTACTTGTAATTCTTAAAATATTTTTTAGTGATTGTCCTACGGTTAACAATTTAATATATTAAATAATATAGGCAATCTTCAAGTAAGTTATAGTGCTTCATGTGTAGTGAAGGTAACATCTAACAATTTCTCCCTCCTTGTCTTGTGAAATTGTTGACATTCATTTTACCTTTACATATTCTAAAAACACTCAATTATTGTTGCTACTATTGTTTAAACAGTCAATTAACTCTTAGAGCAATTAAAGCAAGAAAATTGAAATATAGTATTTTACCTTTACTTATTCCTTTATAATATTCTTCCCTTCTTTATGTAGCTCCATTGTCCTGACCTATTTGCCTGTAGAACATCTAACATTTCTTGTAGGGCAGAGATGATGACAATGAACATCTCAGTTTTGATTCACCTGAGAAAGTCTTCGTTTATCTTTTACTTTTGAAGGATTATTTTGCTAGTTAAAGAATTCTGATTTGGCAGTTGTTTATTTTCTTTCAAATGTTAAAGATTTCACTCTACTTTGTCCTTCTTACATAGCTTCTGACAAGGCCTTTGTAATTCTTATTTTTGTTCCTCTGTAAAGCTTCCTCCAACCCCTCTAGGTACCTTCAAGATTCCCCCCCCCTTTTTTTTTTTTTCTGAATATGATATCCCCAGGTGTTGGTTGTTTGGTATTTATCTTGCTTGGTGTTCTCTGAGCTTCTTGTATTGGGGGTTTGTAATTTTGTAAACTTTGGGATTATTAGTTCTTCAAATATTTCTTTTCCCTTGTTAGTTATTCTTTTCCCTCTGATATTCCAATTTTGTGTATGTTACACCGTTGGATATTGTCCCATAGTTCTGCAGTATTCTCTTTTAGTTTTTCATTATTATTTTCCTCTTTAAATTTTAGCTTGGATAATTTCCATGGATCTAAATTAAACTTCATTGATTATTTTCCTGACTGTTGTACTTCCTGAAGAGTCTTGCGAAGGCATTCTTTATGCCTATTACTTTGTTTTTGATTTCTAGAATTTCCTTGTGACTCCTTCTACAAGTTTCCATTTCTCTTTTGACATTATTCATCTGGTTTTACACTTTCTCTATCATTTCTATCTAAGGAGCCTGTAACATAGTAATCATAGGTATTTTAAATTACCTGATAATTTCAAAATCTGTGTCAAATTAGAAATTAGTTCTAATGATTGTTTTATCCTTTCATTGTTTCTCTTGCCTTTTGACATACCTTGATATTTGCTGTAGTTGTTGGAAGCCAAACATGTTGTAGTAAATAACATAAATAGGACTTAACATTGAGAATTTTTGTCCATCTGGGGCTGTATTTGTCATTTATTGTAGCTATGAGTGACTTCAATTTTTGGTTTATTTGTTCGTTTTGTTTTGTTTGTTTGTTTGTTTGTTTTGAGGTACAGGGGTCAGGGATTGAACCTGGAACCTTGAATATGAGAAACTAGTGTTCAGCCACTGAGCTACATCTGGTCCCTTCAATTTCTTTTAGTGGTTTTGAATTTCTCTAGTAATGATGTTTTTGTCTCTCCTTTTGGATCTGGGTTTCACTTGGGATATTCTTCAGAGATAGTCTGCCTTTTGCAACTATCTAGCTGTAATCCATTGTTAATATTCCTGGAATTTTATTAACATGGGAGTAGTGTGATGGAGGGGGTTTCTCTAGGCTTTGACTTGTTTGAATCTTTGGTATGCACAGTAGGTCTGTATCTTGGAATTGTGGCCTTCACAAGTATTCTGGGCAAAGCTTCTAAATCAGGATGGGTTGCATAGGAATGCTTCAGTGTCCCAAGTTCTGTAAGCACTCTCTTCTATATAATATAGTCATGTTTTTCCCCCTTAGTTGAGACAAGGGCAAGGGGGGCAGAGTAGAGTTCTTTTCCCTTATCTGGAACAGAATTAAACTGGTGCTTCCTGATGATGTTTGAACCCTCGAGATTAAGTGCTTTATTCTATAAGGAATAATGGCATTGGTGGTTTCTCAATGGGTATTCTTCCATCCACTTTCCATGGGTAAGGGGTTGGAGAGGTGAGAGTGCATGTCTCCATATTCCTCTTAATCTTCCTTGTTAGAACTTGGCAGAGTTATTAGAAGAAAATGGAAAAGGCTTCAAAATTGTGGGCCTTCCGCACTGGACTGTGGCCCCCCAAAGTTTCCTACTCCCACTCTAATCCATAGTTGGCCTTCAACAATTAGTCAGAATTTGTAGTTTAATCTTTCTACTGTCTTATATGGCATCTGGTTGCTTCTCACCAGGTAAACAATAGTTAGGCTCTTGTGTTCCCTGCAGGTGCCTTTCTCTCCAGATTTCAGGATGGTGATTTTTTTTCTATGATCTCATTTCTATGATGAATCCAAGAAGAGTTGTTGATTTTCAGTTTTTCCAGCTTCTTCTTGTTGCAAGGATGGTAGGTATGACTTCCAAGCTCTTTATTTGTATGACCTGCATCCAAAAGTCTTCACATGATATTTTAAGTAAACAACAAAAACAAATGGTAATGAAGATTTGATTAAGCAATTTCATGAAAATAATTTATCTTCTTGGAAAAAAGAAGGGATATTCTATTATATAATAATATATAATAATAATAATAGCCTTCTAATCTATTATCGGAACAACAGGGACTGGTATTATTTTGTTCCTTCTTATTTCTACTCCTTTATTCTTTCTTAACTTTCCATAGCAAGCATGTGATTCATTTGAAAAAATGTACATATAAAGCATTAAGTATCTACTCACTCAATTTCAAAATCATGTAAGAAAAATATTGTACAGAAACACATTTTTAGAAGAGCATAAAAAAAGAACATAAGCACTCACACTATCTATGTCAATCTAATAAATGGAACTGAAGTTCACATTTGTCTCTAAACACACAGGCAGCAAGAATAAAAAAGTGGGGGAAACATGATCAATTATTGAGTGCTCTTCAAAATGCCCTCATAGAAATAAAATCTACTTAATGCTAAATTACACAAGGCACTTCTCAGCTAGAAATACATTTTATAAGAAAAATGACAAAAGGGATAATGTCCTAAAAATGTTACAATGAACTTCACAGTTCTATTAATTCTTACAACATAAGATAAAAATCAAAAGCCAAATATAAATGATATTCACAGTCATATATAACTCCATGAAGACAGTTCTGTAAGTGATAAATTAATGTGGTCCAAGTATATAGGATTTTTATTTTTCATTTTGATCCTAGGGTAGGATTTAGAGGAACAACAGAAAAGATACTGCACATCAAAGATTGTGGTAGCCCACCTCCAAAATAACCCCCAATGAAACACTTCTCCTAGTATTCATTTTCTTGTGTAGACCCTTTCTATATT
Organism: Dasypus novemcinctus; assembly: GCF_030445035.2. Taxonomy (NCBI): domain Eukaryota; kingdom Metazoa; phylum Chordata; class Mammalia; order Cingulata; family Dasypodidae; genus Dasypus; species Dasypus novemcinctus. The sequence continues at coordinate 149,028,231 of NC_080673.1, read as the reverse complement.
CCATCAGGAGTGTAATCTATATTACCAATAGAATATGACAAAAGTGATGATATGTGACTTTCAAGACTAGGATATAAAAAGCATTGTGACATTTTCTTTGCTCTCTTCTTTTTGGGAATTATTTGCTCTTGTGAAAACGAGCTATCATGTCATAAAAGCATTCAAGCATCCTTATGGAGAGGTTGATGAGGCAAGGAACAGGGTTTTCCTGCCAACAGCTCATCTTGAAAGGAGATCATGTAGCCCAAAATACGTCTTTGGATGACTCCCTCCTTAAAGTCTCCTAGCCAGAACCATTCAAATAATGTATTGCAAAATTCTAGACCCATAGAAATAGTGAGATAAAAAAATATTTGTTGATATAAAATCCTGTCTTGGGGTAAACTGCTACACAGCAATAGATTATAATTTAGCAAGTCTCTCCTAAATTTCCCTTATCTCAGCTACATTTGAGACAGAAAATGGAGATTAGTACATGGTTGGACTTCTGAACAGCTGGTTTTTAGTGTTATTTTTATTCTAAAATATTTATCGGATGGAAGATATTTCACTTTCAAAACAAAATTTTGTAACATTTTAAGAGCCTCAATAACTCTTGCTGGAATTGAAGATCATTCAAACACAACACAAAGGTGGATTATACTCTTTAACTTAACACATATTTATTTATAACCTTTTGTCTCCCAGGCATTGTTTAGCAGGGGTCACACAGGTATACAGACTTATTCTCCTCTAGTGTGAAAGAGTCCTGCATCTATTGTAACTTATGAGCAGATTTTCAATTGAATCTACACCAAAAATGAGGACAACGATGTTGGGGGTGGAAATTTTCAGTACTCTTTACAACATAAAAAAAAATCAATACACCTTCTCTTGGAATTTATGATTTTTAGTGACTGGTTTATTTGTGCATCTTCCAGGGTTAATTAGGAGCAAATAGTTCCTTTTGATAGCTGAATAAATTGACTTGCCATCTGCAGTAATTTGATATAAACCTGCCCATTCTATCAAAAACAATGGTTTTGGTTTAAGAATATTTATCACTGAGACTTATTTTTGTTTTTATATTTCATAAAAAAATAAAAATACTAAAAGATGAAGAGGTTAAAGGAATATTGACTTAGAGAGGCTCTCAATGAAAGTAGGTGTGTTCCCACTTTCAAAGAGCAGTTTATGGAACAAAAGCGTGTAGTGGTAGTGAATGATTGCCTCTATTAAGTTCAGGTAGAAAAATTACATAACTGTTTAAAAATCCATGTCAACATAGTCAAAGATTCAAAATTTATAATATTAATATTAAAAACTAAAATTTCAGTTATGAATATGAAAACTCAAAACTTCTTTGAAAATATACTAAAATTTCAGACACAATCACTGTTCAACTAGTGTGAACATGTAATATGTCCACACACTTCTGCCCCAGGCCCACTGTGAGCTTCTTGCCACCAAACTCTAATATCAAGAGCTGACAGAAAAGTATTCATAATTAGTCTGTCAAACCTGTCATACTTCAGCCAGATAGCTAACAGCTCCTATAAAGAAGAAGGTCAAGGAAAAAATCTGAAAAGCGCTTCAATAATTTGCTTTTTCTAGGGAGTATAGTGTTTCAGATACAGAAAATTTTTCTGATTACAGAAAACTGACTCTTGTATTGCTGAAAGGGACACCACTAATATGTTTGAGGGGTGGGAGCAGTTGAGAGTACAGATGGAAGCTCCCTAACAGCTAACATATGTTCTAGACTTTATTCTGACAAGCTGCCATACTCACTAAAAGGAAAAACATATGTGATATTATAGTTTAATATGATTAAAAGTATGGTTGTATAGGATTGAAAACTCGTGTAATGTTATGGTTTTACAGGGATTGAAAGGATAACAAAGATTACTGAAATCAAACATTATTGCATGTCTGGGATTTCTCTTAATAGTTCAGAAATGTTTGGTTAGAGTATTTAAATAGACATTAATGAATTATATATTTATTCTACAAAATTTGTTTTTCTTGCCTTTAGTTCATCAAAATTTCTAATAATATATTTATAATCATTGCCTTAGTTTATTAATTTAAATCAATTTATAGTAATTTAAATTTGTAGAAATTTTGCTCTGTTGAGACAGTAACCATTAAAATTATCTATACATACTTCCTTAAGTATTCCTAAATTTATGAAAACAAAGCATAGATTTTCCATACCAAGTTAAAAGATTATAATGTGGTTGTACAAATAGCATTTTTTAAATCACAGAAAATAGTACTTTTAACTGTGGCTATCCCAAAAGACCACCATAAAATCCTGTTTACAATCTTAGATTACTAGACCATGGATGTAAGGAAGAATGCCACCTTCAGAGAATCTCAGTTGGATCTAAGAAAGAAGAGTTCAACGAAAAGAATATACACAGATTACTGAGGTCTGAGCTCATGTAGTTTAGAGAGAGTCAAGTAGTAAAATGAGTGGCAATTGAACTTGTATTTGATGTGACAAATTATTATTGGTGACACTGCAAGGTACTCAAGAGTAATCTGTTCGTCTAGAAAAATGTTTCTAAGGATTTTCTGAGGCAATCGTTTGCAGTCTTATTATCCTGTGGAAGAATATACTCGAATAAACAGCTGTAATGTTAACACAGATGGTTATTGTTATTACTGCAAATTATTTAATGTAATGATGGTTGTTATCACTTGTCATGCTTTTCAACATCTCTTTAAAATATATCTAGATCTATATATTCTTTCTTAATTTTTTCATTCAAAATTTATATTCCAGAGATTCATAATGCAAACTTATTTCCGTAATAAAACTATTGTACAAATTACTTTTGTGATTATTTTTACATAAATCTCCTTCGTAGGCATCCAAGTGTTTTATTTACTTGTTTTGGTTTTCTTATAAAATTGGAATGTCATTTTTGCTGCATATTTTATATACTTTGTTTTCCTAAGAGACAGGATTTACTTAATTTGTCCAGGGTCTGATGATAAAGTTAAATTTTATATGTGTTTCGTCAAAATGTTTCACTTTTAAACACATACATTTAAATTAAAATAAATTAAAAACAACATTTGAATTATTCTAATGAATGTCATTGCTAAGCATAGATGAAGTGTTAAAAGGCATTTTGATGTTTTGGACAAAATTTTGCTTTAACACCTTTTTTTTTTCCTGTACCAATATACCAGCAATATTATCAGCTTACCCTCACCAAACTTTTGTATTAATTCAAAAAATTAAGAATTCTTTCTTCAGTTTTTCAATTAAGTCAAAATATCTACTCTTCAAAACATGAGATTTTCTTGTTTTCTTCTTCTAGTTGTTTAGTATTATACAAAACAAATGTTACTAGTTCCACAGGACTTTTATTGTTGATACATTAACTAATTGAAATTAATAACATGACATTTAAAATTTCATGTATGACTTCTCCTTGTATATTGCCTGATATATTTAATAATATTATTATGACTTCTCATGCCTCGATAGCATTTGTGTCATTATTATTGTATTCATTTTATGTGTTCATCCATTCTAATATCACACATTAAAATCATTTATACTAAACCTAATTGTACATTGTTTTTTGTGAATATATTGTTTCTAGTAACACCATAAAAAACATACAGATTTCAAAATAAAACATAATATTCTTTTAAGGACCTCACTACTACAATCATTATTGTGGTACATTGTTTTGTGGAATTCTGTCAATTGTTTCAAGTTTATATCAGTCTTCTTCCAGTCCTAAAATTACATTGTGCATATTTATGTGCAAGCAATATCTCATTGCCGGTAACTAAATCTTCCTTTTGTAAAAACTCTGTAGTTGCAAACATTTTATCTGGCCTGTCTCAATTATGGAGTGGATGAGAATAATTTTCTCATTGTTTCAATCAGTAATTAATGCCTCATTAAATCAAGAATTTGTATTATCCTGATTAAAATTTTATGTGGGTGATGTTGGGCAGAAATCCATTCACTTTTATTGTCTTCAGTTTTCAAAAATTCAAGCAGATTTCTCTTTCATTTTATTTTTTAGGAATTTTAAGCAGAACTTTTTTTTTTTCATTTCTAACTTGATTTTGGCATACTCAATCTGATTAATAATCTAAGTGATGTAAAGAATAAAAAGCAATTGTGTCCATAATGTATAAGGCTCAAATGTCTTTATTAAAAATATAAAACAAAGTGTAAAAATTTTTAAATAAGATTGTTTTATACATTTCCAAAGAAAGATTTTCTAAGTATTAAAATATCTGAGATATTCAAAACTATGTTAGTTATAATTATTAATATCCAAAATTAAATCACAATTATTCAAACAAATTTGTTTTTCATTTTATTTATTTTTTCTAATAAACTATTGTAAATTTATTTACAATTAAATTTCTTTATAACATAAAATCATTAATTCTACCGATGATTGACATCTTGTTTCAATTAAGTAATACATAACATACTTCTTATATGTTATTTCTAACTTTATATTTATTATATCTTATATCTAACTTTTAAACTTACACAAATTTAAAAGGAGTATCAATTATTTCTTATTGGAAAATGTCAGTTATATCTTATTTTTTGAAAAATATTTTTCAGCTGCTATGTGCATCTATTGTCAATGCTGTGCCAAATCATGAATACCTCTGGAATTACAAATTGGAATGAAAAGTAAAGCAAGAAAATGGCCACATAACCATAGAAAATGATACTTTCTTATGCAAGAATCTATTATGCATTCACAATTATCTGAGAAAATGGATTTGAAAAGTTAATTATTTTTTTATATGTAAGCACTGGTGCTGCCGAAGACTTTGCTGTATTTCAGAGCAGTGTCTTCTCCAACATGCCCAACACTGCAGTGGAAAAGCCATCAAATCTTCCCTCATTTGTTTTAGTTGTAGAACTAGTTAATGGAAAGGAAAGAAGTCTTTTCCAGGGTCTGAACATGTTTATCCTCAAAGTGAATATGTAGTTAGAGGTTGTATGTCAGTGTTGAGAGATAATTCTAAATGACAGACTAGACTGCCATAAGCCTCCATTTTTTTGTATATGCTATTTACTACATGCTGGAAGTATGTGTAGTTCAAGGATCCCTCTCGCTTGAATTTAAGCGTGGTCCTGGTACTGAAAATGCATTTGGCTTGCAATAATATGCATTTTTACAGAAAAAAACCTTCCAGAATATTAAATTTACAATTTTTGGCTTTAAGACATTCCCAAGTCTTTGTGGATGGAATCTGGCAATAAATAAATCAGTTAAAATAAGTATATCAAACATGATTTTATCCTTCAAATTGGTATAAAACATTGAGATAGAGAGGGAATATGCTATAACAGAAAAATATAGGGTCTGAAATTAACTTTTTCTGAGTTTAAATGCTGGTTCCAGAGTTTCAAAAGAGTTCTGTACATTCCATTTCAACTAGACTATCAGAATGACTCTTCCTTAGATAGGCATTATAGAGTCCCACTCATCTCTCCTTCCTTTCCTTTCTCTTTTTACCAACCTGAACATGTATTTTTCTTCCCCTGATGATTCTTTCCTTCATCTTAGCTTCTGGTCTAAGATATTAGACAGGTTTCATCTATATATTTTTCTGTCAAGAAACCTGGAGTATAGGGAATATAGACACAGAAAACTACTTTTTTTTAAAATTCAGCCAAGAGTAAATCAAGTCCTTTTTGTTATTAAAGGTTAAATATATTAATTGCATTATTAACCTGTTAAATGAATTAGCAAAGTCATGGAGGCTACTTGTCCATATGTGTCTAAAACAAAAGCCAACTAATCTATGCATGACTGAAGTATGAGCTAACTAGTCTGTATATCTTGAAATTAGCCATATTTGTCTAAGCAAGTTATCTGCAAGACAAACTAAGGCTCTCTGAGTTTGCACAACTGCTAGGACATTATGGCATTCTTTAAACCTGAGTCTGGATTTCCCTGAAACCACAACTTTTGCTGGGGTTAAATGCATTTTGTTTTTGTTTAACAAATCATATTTTTCTTAGTGTAGCCTTATTTTATTTACTTTAAAAACTGTCTCTTCCTCAGGGAAAAAGGGAGCTGTTTTATTTCTACAAAGAGTTTTCCCCAACCTTCAAACTGCCTCCTTTTGATAATTTAATGTTCTTTCTTTTCTAAATTCTTAATCTGTCTTTTATTTTACAGTTCATTGATGAGGAGAGGACCAAATTTTGCTGATGTTGAACTTTGTAATGGCAGAGTGACTCAGTGAAGGTACCCACAAGAGCTTTTTGCTCTCTACTAGATTCTTTAGCTTTCAGAGTTCACAGGTAAGCCTCTCATCGTGCTGATCTTGTACTAGATGCCCTTGGTAAGTATCAGAACTTTGAGAGTTTAACATTATGGGCTCTACTTGATTTAAAAGGGTGAAAAAACCCTTTGATATCCCAGCTCATATGTAACTAAGGACAGCTTGAAGCTGCCGGGACCTTTTCCGTAGACTCAGTCCTGCCCCTTCAATGTGCCTTGGTAAAGAAGGGCTCTAGGATCCCTGGAAACAATGGAATGCATTCTTTAATTGATATACTGAATCAACCAAAAGTGTATCTGGTTCCAAAATTGCTTCTTTAAAAGACTCTTTGCAGAAAACTTAAGAAAAATTAAAATCTAGTCTTGGTAACCCTCTGACTAAAAAGACTAGATGGCTGGATGCTGATGTGGCCCTTTTTGCTTCTTCTAATCCTTCTGCTCCTCTTTGTAATCCTTCTTAGCCTGACTGCTGAAGTTTGGCAAATGTCCTATGAAACCCGACCTTCTGAGACTGGCTGGAATGCCACTCTCCATAGCTTTCAGCGCTTGGCCAAGAGCAGAGCACAGGGCTACTGTTAATGAATTTCTTAATCCAAAAATGGATTTGAAAAATTAAGAGTTTAGAATTCTAATTGGAGCTTATGATTCAGCATTGCTTACCTTATTCAATTTATTCATGTGGTTTTGAGTCTGGATGAGGGGGGAAAAAGTAGACTGAGACAGCTAAATGGGAAAAGCTGGAAGATGATAATAGGGACATTACAAGGAGCTACAAGTAGGGATGTTCCCCAAAAAGCCAGCCAAATTGTTAAGTACTTATCAAATGCTATGCTGAAGACTTTTCCTCAGAAAACTGGTTGGTTAAGAATCCAATCTTATAAAACAAATAAGAAAAGATGTCTCCATCTGAATTATAAGAAGCAATTGTTCCAGAACTTTGGAGCTTATTCAGGTCTTCCATCTTTTACTGATTAACCTGAAGGGCCACTGTCCTCACTATTTATCAAAGGACTTGAATCTGATATTGTGGAGTTGGTTCAAAAAACATAAACTTAAGTGGGAAGCTTCTCCTTTAGAATATTTTGAAAGAACTCTGGAGCAGGGTAAGATTAAAAAGACAAATAAAATAATGGCTTACATTTCATCAACTCCAAATGGGTAGAATAAAAATTTATTAAAAAATCCCCCAATTACCACTTTAATGACAATCATACAAAAATAGTGGTACCTCTAAGGGAAGAAATATTAAGGACCCTAGCTGACTATATTGCAAGCAATAGGGACATTAAAAATGAGATTTGTCTGTTTTTAAAAAGAAAGAAGCAAGCACTAGGTATGCAAAAGACCCAGTTTAATATGGCTCCTTTGTATATTTCCTTTTAAAAAAAAGAATGTGTGTGTGTTTTGTATTAAAGATAGTTTGGTGCTACAGTGACCATGATGGGAAAGTTTTAGTTTAGACAAGGTTACACATTTAACAAGCTATCATATATTCATATACATAATAGTTTTACTTTGACAGTAATTGTGCTTTGTAAGATGTTAGTTTGAAGGCAGTTTCTGTAAGTATGTATGGTATACACTGAGTTATTATTGAGGAAAAAGAGAATAGTTTTGTCCTAAAGTAAAATGACTCATTGTTAAGAATAAGAATGAGAAAACAAAGGACAAAATCTGAATGGATTTAGAAAGTTGTAGAAGGTTTGCAGAAAAGGAATTTTATTTCTTCTGATCAAAGTTAGATAGGATTTAATGGGTCTATCTATAAGATTTTTATGAGCCTTAGCATCAAATATTATAATGATGTCCAACTAGAATTTGGCTTTCTCTCTCTCAAAGGAGATTTCTTTTTAAAAAGTAAAGTTTTCTTGAATTATTGCTCTGTTTTTAGTAAGCAGTTGTGAAAGTTATTTTCTGAGTAATCAGTGTGTAAGGCAGAGAGTCTATTTTATCAGAATAAATTCTTTAGTTTATGTTGACTTTATCATGTCCTTGAATGTTTAAAAAAATGTTTTCTCACTTTTGGGAAAAAAGCAAACAAACAGTTTTTTTGTTTATTTATCATCCCATTATCTCCTATATTTACTTTTAAAAGCTTTTATCATCACTTTGGTTAAATAGAGAGTCAAGTGTTATTTCACAGGGACCTATGGTTAGATTTAACCAAGTGTGTAAACTTGAGAATTTGGACATTTTGCCTTTTCAGATGAAACCCTCAATTATATGTTTTCTGATTTCATGCTATTTGTTTGATTTTAAAAAGGGCCTCTAAAAGTAAAAAAGCACACATTTGTTCTTTCACCTTGTAAAAAGAGAGGTTCTAGAAATAGTTTTATTTATTATGCTATGAATTACATGGGAAGTGTTTTCAAATGAAACAGGATTTTCTAGGGTAACAAATGTAGCTCAGTGGTTGAGGCCTGCCTCACATCTATGAGGTCCCAGGTTCAATCCCTGATACCACCAAAAAATAAAAATAAAAACAAAAATAAAATAAAATCCAGGACCAATATTAAAAACATAAAAGGATATTCTAACATTTTATTAATTAAATTTTTATGAATAAAATGTTATGAGTATATATAAATAAATAAATTTAGAAGTTATATAAAGTTCTTAGAGATTTGTCAAAGTCCACACTGACCATGGGAAGTTCTACTACTGATTTGCCAAATATTAGACAACAGTATAATGTTATCAATCATAATTTTCAGCTATTCTTTTATGTTGTTGTTGTTGTTTTTTAGGAGGTACCAGGGATTGAACCCAGGACCTCCTTCATGTGCAACATGTGCTGGCCCAACGAGCTACACCATGTCCACTTTTTTTTTTTCCAGTTATTCTTAAAATTGTGTTACCAGTCATAGAAACAAACTAAATTTCTTCTCAGTTGAATTATTTATAAAGAAAGCACATTAGATCTTTCACTTTTATAAAACAATAATAAGATAACTATGGCTATTTGTCTTTTTTAATCCATAGGTAGTATTTTGTTTATTCTGATGTTTTCCTGAAAATACTTGCATTCAACGCCATGCCAGGATGCTTCATCTTCAGTAACAAAAAATGGACTGTCACAGAGACCCATGGAAAAACTGTGCACATGCTTCTAAAGACATTGCTTAAAGAACTTTGAGACCATACCATGGGACTGAGTCATGATTTCCAGAAATCTAGTAGGAAGTTAATGGGATCACAACATTGCTAATACTAAGAATGAACTTAACAAGAATTAGTTACTTAAGACTGGATGAATAGATAATGAATGTTGCATGGATTTTGTTTGGAATATTGCTGATGTTTTAATGTTTTATTTTCTAGATATAAAGAATCCTTTTTGCCTTTCTTTAAACTATCTGTAATCATAAAACATTTATCCTTTATCCCTGCCTGATCCCCCAGAAATTGAAAACTCTTACTGAATATTCTTAGTTTCATGGAATTATAGTTTTTGCATAAGTTCATTAAGAAAATACCTCGTCCCCCTTCCCCCCACCCCCCGCTTTGTTAACAGGACATAATTGAAGGCACTGTATATATAACCAAAGCTTTGACTAGAAGATCATAATTGAAAATGGTGCTTATGATCTGTGATGGTTAAATTCTTATGTCAGTTTGGTCAGATTATGGTGTTCAGTTGTTTGTTCAAGCAAGCAGCGCCTGATTGTTGTTGAGGATATGTCATTGGTTTGAATTATCAGTCAGGTGATTTTATCTATGACTGTTCACATCCACAATCAACTGATGAGATTTCTTCAATAATTTGAGAAGTCTCATCCAATCAGTTGAAGACCTTAAAAGGAGAAGTGATGATTTCAGCAGTCAGAGGAGAGAATTTCCAGCTCTACTGCAGCCAGCCAGGTTCTCCTGGGGAATTCTTTGAAAATACTCCTTTGAGTTTCTAGGTTGTGGCCTGTCCTGTGGATTTTGGACTTGTGCATCTCCACAGTTTATATGCGAATGTTCTTATAAAATCTCATAACTTGTTGATTCTAATTTCATTGAGAACCCTAATATAAGACCATATAAATAACATGAATATCTTAAAGGACCGTGTCAAAGTGTTTTACGACATCAGTCAGTCTTGATCACTACAATGGACAAACCTATTTCCTGACCAAGGTTCTTGGTTCAATAGAAAAAGGGGACAACTAGTAAGCTTTAGATACATGTTTTCTGCTTTTCACTGTAATTATCAATCTTTATATTTTCTTTTTTTTTTAAATTTCTTTGTTGTACAGATGATGTTTCAAGATTCTATTAAAAAAAACAGAAAAAAAAAGATTCTATTTAAATTCCTTGTCACCTTTAAGGCAGATAGTTGTGCTTAAGATAGCTGAGAAAAAAAAAAAAAATGAAGAGAGGGAGAGAGAAAGAGATAGAAATAAGACTGTCTTTAGTAGGCCAGAAATAAAAATAAAATAATAGACCCCCTGACTTAGGAGAGAGGTTTGTAACTGTTAACCACTCACACCCCATTCCAAGGGCGTTAACTATACTTAAACAAACACTCAACAAATCTTGCTGCATTCAGGAAAACAAAGTGAGGGGAGAAATGACTAACAGAGTTGAGTACAACCACCCAACAAGTAAGGAAATCAAGGATGGTGACTTGAGCGCTTTTGTTTTATTCATACTTTATTTCAAATTCAAAATAAAAAATAGAAAAAGACAGCTCAACAAGTTATGGAAACATTACTCCTAAAAATTTCTGTGCAGGAACTTTTTTTCCATTTAATTCCAGCTACTAACTCAATTGTTCCTCTAGTGTTCAGAAAGTTACACAGATGAATACAGATTAGTTATATGACATAGTCAAGGTATTTATTAATGAAAAAAAAAGAAGTGAAAAAAAATACTTAATCATATTCAAACTTCATGAAATCAAATCCCGTATTCATTTTTTTGCCTTTAGCCTAATATAATACCAACTTTGCTTTGTTACAAAAACACTACAATAAATGATATAAAGATAATAACAATCAGATTGGTTAGGGGAAAACTACTTTGTTTAGTAGTAATATTTTGACAATGCTCTTTAATCATTAGTTAAAAAAGTTGAAAAAGAATGCAAGTTATTGGCGGTAGGGTGAGATGTTATATATGTTTGTTTGATGTTACATATGTTTGGTTTGTAAGTTCACAACTATTATACACTTATTGTTTATATGTTTATGTATGAGTGATATATTTCAATAATTTTTTAAAAAAATCAATAAAACAACAAAAAACAAAACAAAACATTACAATGATGTTGTTAACTGTAGTCTATAAATTACTTTAGTTATATTTTTCCCATGTATCACCACATTCTTAACACCTTGCAGAAAAATATTCCTATATTTATATTATCAACCACAGTCCTCATCTACTGCCAAAATCATTGTTATACATTGTTTTAGTTTGCCAAAGGACTGTTGATGTAAAGTACCAGAAATGGGTTGGGTTTTATAAAAGGGATTTATTTGGGATAAAAGCTTACAGTTCCAAAGTTGTGAAATATCCCAGTCATGGCACTATCAAAGGTGCTCCCTCACTAGTATCAGTTATTTCTGATCATGTCGTCCAGGCATGTGGTGAAGCAAGATGGTCACCAATCTTTGCCAAGGTCTCTGCCTTCCCCTTCAGAATCTGCTGTCTCCTGGAGCTCAACTGTGGGCAACCAGGCATAAGGCTTATGTCTTTCTGGGCTTCCTCTATCAGTTTCTATTGCTCTGCTTCCTTCCTGAGTTTAGCTGCATGCTATTAGACACATGGATCATCTCTTTCTGGGCCTCAGCAATTTGAGCCTCTAGGGGCTTCTCTCCTTGCAGCTCAGCTGTGGGTGAAACTGGAGTTCTTTCTCACATTGCAAGATCAAATATGGGAGTTTCCTTTATATGTGTCTCTAAGACCTAGCAAGAGGGTGGAGACTTTAGCTGAGTCATGCCTCACAGACATAATCCAACCAAAAGCCCTAAATCAATATTAGCAAATAATATAAATTATGTCACATGCATTTCCTATGTTATCCTCCAGCTCTCCTCCAACTAACATTGATCCCCTTAGACTACTCATTTCAGCCACAATCACAAGGATTGGACCTTCCAAGAACTGATAGAATTTCAATTTAAGCAACACTTAGACTGTTGAGAAAGGGTTTCAAAAATTGGGAAATATCATACTATCTGTGTATTTGAGACTGTACGTATCCCTGAAAATCATGTTCTTAAAGCTGGCCCATTCGTGGGTGTGAACCTATTGTGTGTGGGATCTTTTGATTAGGTTACTTCAATTAAGGCATGACCCAGGGTGGGTCTTATTCTTCTTGCTGGAGTCCTTTATAAACGCAATGAAACAGAGAGACACACACACACAGAGCCTCAGAAGTAGGAAGCTGAAGGCAAGGAGACCTGGAAGAGAAAGGTGAGCCCAGAAAATACTGCCAAGTGCCTTGCCATGTGACAGAGGAGTCCAGGATCACCAGCAGCAGGGCTTTGAAGAGAAATCACCGTCTGATGATTTCTTTATTTAGACATTTTCATGTCTTAAGAACTGTAAACTTTTAAACTATTATTAATAAATCTCTTTTGTAAAAGCCAACCCATTTCTTGTATATTACATTTTGGGAGCCTAGTAGACTAAACACTAATCCGTGCACTTATGTTTCCTGTAATGTAAGACCCTTCTATGTAATAAGTAAAGTAAATGTCAACCAATCATTGTAACTTCCCATTTGAAGTCCTCTAAGTTTCTTTATAAGTGACTGTGACTAGATGGCTCTTAAAATATTCATTCTAATTTCCTAGGTTTGAGATTGCCTTCCTTAAGCAGTTTTGTTTTAAGCTCACTGTACCCAGAACTCCTGGCTACTGTGGCACCCTGCAGTGGAGCCTCTAGCCAGAATTCCTTTGGGTTGACCCCAGGAGAGGAGGAGTTTTTGGAAGACAAAAGAGAAAAGTAGATGGAGAGAGGAAAGATGAGGGCTTATTCCTTCCTGTTGTGCCTCTCCTTTGCTGCTGTTGACCTTTCACTTCATTATTATTAGGATGGCACCATCATGTAGGAAAAGTTGGTCAGTACTGGCCCATTCTTCCCAGACAATGCTTTTCCATGTTTGGTGGTGGTCAGAAGTTGAAATACACTCGTGTGGAAAGCGTTGCTGACTTAGTTTTATTTCTAAACAAATAGATTTACACTGCATTGGATATAAAAAGTTTGCATTCTTTTATCAATAATCTCAGTCTTCCTGTTTGCTCATTCTCAAAGATAGCTGGTTTCCTTGCTTGTAGAAGCATAAAATTGAACTTTTTTGATATGTAATGCACTGCAAGCTTCTGACTGAACAAAAAACAAACAGGAGGTAGTATGCATATGGAAATGCAAAAAATGTGTGGTTGCAGGGCTGAAATAATTGAATGACTTAAAAAATTGTGTTTAGTTCTTTTTGTCCCTAAAATCAATGTATAGTAATAATTATTTGGGATTTTCATATTCATAAAGTTGTGGCATAATAAGGACCTAGTACAATAACATGATACATAGAATTAACATTATATTATACATCAGCTAAACACATGGTATTTTTCTTTCTTTTTTTTTATCTATTTGCATTACTTGGGAAATGTTGATAAAAGTAAATTGGGAAGGTGAAAGGGAGATTTTAAATTCAATGCATCCACTATATTTATAATTATATTTCAGGGATGTGTTCAACTTCTCTGATGCCCTCAAAATAGAAAACACTACAATGAATAGTGATTCTCAATCACCTTAAACCATTAGTTGAGAACTACATAAGACTGGGCCCCATTTCAGTTGATTCTTCAACATTAATAAGAACACTTTATACTACATGGATAAAATGGTCCCCTACCTTTCCTTGACTAGTCATTTAAATCTAATTTCATGCTGACAGAAGAATGACACTCTAAGGAAAATAAGATATGAAAATTTCCATACTCTTAATGGAATCAACCAAAAAAAAGTATTTATGTACAAAGATATTACAAGAGACTGATAGCTTTTTCAAACTGTAATGCTGGGAAGTGGATGTTGCTCAAGCAGTTGAGCACCTGCCTCCCACATAGGAGGTCTCAGGTTTGGTTTCAGGTGCCTCCTAAAGATGACAAACAAACAATGAGCAGACAATAAGCAGACAATAAGCAGACATCAAAAAAAAGAGAAAAAACACATGAAACAATTTGCAGACAATGATCACAAACAATGAGCAGACTACAAGAAAAAACAATAAGCAGACAATGAGCAGACGATGAGCAGAAAATGAGCAAAAGAAGCAATGAGCAGACAAGGAGCAAAAACAATGAGCAAGGGGGAGCAGATGTGGCTCAAGCAATTGAGTGCTGTCTCCCAAAAGGGAGGTCCTGGATTTGAATCCCAGCGTCTCCTAAAGAAGACAAACAAAGAGCAGCCTATAGCAGACATCGAGAGCAAAAACAACGAACAGACAATAAACAAAAATAAACAAGCAGGGAGCAGATGTGGCTCCAGCAGGTAAGCACTGGCCTTCCACAGGGGAGATCCCAGGTTCTGTTTCCAGTGCCTCCTAAAACCCAAACAGACAACACGCAGACAATGAGCAAAAAACACAACAATGAGCAGACAATGAAAAAAAAAAAAGCAACAAGCAGACAATGAGTGCAAACAATGAGCAAAAGTGAGGCTCTTTGAGCTTGCACAACTGCTAGGGCATTCTCAATTCTTTAAACCTGGGTCTTGATTTCCCCCAAACTAGGCGTTCTATTGAGGGTAAATGTGTTTTGATAGTTAGTATTCTAACCCCTAATAAGACTTGCTTTTCGTATTGTTTTTTTAAACCAATAATATTTTCTTAGTGTAAACTCATGTATTTAATATCTCAGTGTACTTTTTCTCAGAAAAAAACAGAACACTTTGTCTCAGAACAGTGTTCCTTATTCTGCAAATTGTCTCCTTTTGATAAAGAGTCTTCTCTAAATTCTTAAAATTTGTCTTATATTTGAGAAGCCTTAAGCTGTCTTTAACTTCTTCTTCATATCAAGGAATGTTCCTGTTGTCTTGGCTGATTATAGAACAATGCCTCTGGAAAGTGGTGGTGAAATGCCTTGCCCCACAATATAGTTAGGGAAGAAATGTCTGTTCTTTCACAAGCAGAAGAAGAGGAAGAGGAAGAGGAAAAGGAAGAGGAAGAAGGGAGGAGGGTGTGGAGAAGTCCTTGTCTTAGTGATAGTAGCGGCATATTAGAAATTACTGAAAACAATAGAAACACCTTGCATAAAATAGGTACTTAACAAATTGTGGCCACTGCAGTTTCAATATATCACAGGTGTTGGCAGAAGAAAATAAACGGGAATTTGGGGGAAGTTTTGCAGAAAGCACAGACTGGGCACCTGAAGGTCCACAGATGACACAGAAAAGGTTTAGAAACTCAGAGATGCAAAAAATTATTTGTATAGTACTGTATAATAACAACATATTTTATCTTTTAATACCATCAATATACCCAAATTTTACAATAAGGTAAAATTTTATGGGGTGTAAACACCCCATAAGAGAAAAAAAAAATCAGACTTCTCTGGTATGAAGGTCAGGGCCAAAAAATTTTACAGATTTTCCAGATTGCAGGGGCACCATGATATTGAAGGGATAACTGAAAAATGAAGTTATAGAAAATCAAATGAAATTTCATATTGATTTTTAGTTGTCCAAAGTTGTTTAGAAATCTAGATACAAATATTAGTAAATATATTTTAAGTATTTCATCAAGTATAGGAAAAAAATAGTTTCTTCATCCCAGAAAATGTCTTTTACTGTATTAGAGTATTTTCTTTTTCCTAATCGCCACCTCCCCTTTACCATGTTTCAATAACAATCTATACTTCAATTGGCCCATTTCTCTATCACATAAAATAACATAAGGACTGACAGAAAGTTGGTCAGATGTATTTATATCAAAAAAAAGAATAACAAAATAATATTAGCATTCTGTAAGAGGAGAAGGAAAGAAATTATCCCTTACATAGTTTTAAATAGTGTGTATTTCTCCATGCAGACTTTAGAGAGAAAACTAAATTATGTTAATTTGCAGTTACTTTAGGGGGAAAATTAAATTATGTTAATTTGCAGTTAATATTTAATATGTTTTAATTTTATAAACTGGAAGATTCCTTTACTACTTCAACACCAAGCAGAAAGAAGTTAAATATATTAAATATATGCATAATATGGGGTCTGGTCCTAGTATATATGCATGTGCTTGTATAACGTGTGTGTTTTTTAGCAAGTGGAAAATAATTTCAAAATTTGAATTTTTGCTATTCTAATTTTAATATGGACTTGGGTGTGATCAGTACATGTGGAAAAATAGACTTGTGGTTAATAGTATTTCAACAAATTGAATATTACCACAATAAGGAACAAATTGATTTAGGCATTTTGATTGTGTTCATATGAAATATCTCTCATATTAACATGTAATTATGCCAGTATTCAATAAGTTATAGAGTTGATCATGTTCTACATTTAGATAATGATGTGTTTATAGACTGTTAAATAGGTCATTGGCAAATTAATTGAAGATGCCTACAGTAAGTTCTTCAATTTGTCAATCAGGATGTTTGGTTTGTCCAGGTCCATTTTAATTGTGATTTCACAGTAACAAAAACAGCATAAACCTATTGCATTCTTATAGTAGGTGATTTTTTCTCCTGTCCTAGAAAATAACCAAAACTGGTTAGTTTGCAGTGTTTCTCCTTATAGCATTATGAGGGAGAGTCGTGGAGTACCAGGATACGGGAACTTACAAGTTATATAAGTTGAAATTCATAGCCTTTCAAACTAATGCTGTATAAATTAACATGTAGGCGTCTCTCTGCATATCACCAATGTTTCTAAGGTACATTGGGATCATTTCTGTATTGTTTTTCTAGATATAAATTTATCACTGTCTTCATACATTTAATAACAACACAGTGACATTGCTAATATATTGGCTTTAAACAAAAATTAGTGACTCCTATGTGCTAAGTTCTTTCTATCATTACCTCATTTAATCTTCATTGCATATATTGCTGTAAAATAGTTATTAATAGACCTAAATTATTTTTACTGGATACATTAAATTTTTTTTTAAACTTTAAATTACATAAATTTATATAAAAAATATAGGGGATTCTCATTCATGCTACCCCCTCCTCCTCCCACACTTTCCCCCAACAACATCTTTCATTATTGTGTTTCCTTAAATTGATTAACACTTATTGAAACATTAAATAGACCTTATTTTAATGATGATCAGCAAAGTACTCAGGGAAATTAAATGATTTGTCCAGGAGCTCTCAGAGAGTCACCATAGGATTCAGATTACATTTGAATAAACCATTTCCTCTTTCCGCTGTATTATACTGAATATATCTGATTGATAAGAATGAAGACCAACATTATTAAAACACTTTTAAAAGAAGGTATTTTCTTGTGACTCCAACTGAGTGGAATATATTGCTTGTATAACCATTGAGGTTTTAAATAGATATCTCTTAATTGAGGAAGATTTTATTTTCCAAAAATATCCACAAAAATATTTCCTACCATCTCTCTCTCTCTTTCTCTCTTTTTTTTCCCAGATGTCTTTGTCACTTTTAACTTTGAAAGGTAGAGTCTAGCTTTTCTCCTTTTGAATCAGGGAAAGGTTATAACCCTACCAGGAGACATAACATGTGGCTTCCGCATCTAGTAAGTAAAGACAATACAACTTCCACCTGTACTCATGGGATGCTTGCTCTTGAAAGCTAACCACCCTGTTCAAAGAAAGCCCAAGTAACCTGTAGAGAGCAAACCATAACACTGGCAGATTGCCTTGCTGAAAACCAACCCTAACTTGCCAGTCAGGTGAATGAACCATCTGAAAGTGGATTCCCCAGTCCCCAGTTAACCATCCCAGCTCTTTGTAGAGCAGGGTTAATTGCCTCTGCTGAGCCCTGCTCAATTGCATATTTGTGAGCAAATTAAATTTTTGTTGTTTTAGCACTAACCTTTGGGATGGTTTATGTAGTAATAGATAATTGTCTGATACAATTTTCTCTAAGGACAGTTTAAAAATCTATATATTTAAGGCAAACCAACAAAATGAATTCATGTATATTTATAGGATTTTATTCGTTCACACACATACCTATTCATTGGTGATGTACCTGCTTTTGGTCTAACCTACTGTAAAAGAAAATATACTTTAACAATGGGTAATTATCATATTAACCCATTAAAAGCTCTTTTCTTATTTTCATATGACAAATATTCTAAAAACCTCTTTGGGCTGGAAAATTCAGAGTTTAAAAGCATTGGCTGTATTTGTAAAGCACTTTTCTTATTAATTGTTAGAGAATGCCAAAGTCCCTTGTGGTACACATAGCAATACAAGCTGATTAAGAGACTTAGTATTATTTTTAAATTACTTAATTGTCATTTAATGAAATAGGGAGCTTCCACTTCCACCCTACCTAATAAAACAGTTACTCTGCAAGGAATGAATTGCTGGCTGCCTTGACCTTGCAGAGCAAGCTGGGTTTAAAGAAGCCACATAATACATTTCTACAATGATGGCATAGGGACTGAAAGCCATATTACTGGAAATGTGCATGTTAGCATTTTATATCCCTTTTATAATTGCTGAAGTAATAGCCAACATACATTAAGAAATGACTGGGTATTCCACTGGGTGCCCTGATTGCAGTCAAAGCACACATATGAACACTTCCTAATTGCAAAAGTAATTTCTAGGAACTAAAAACACAGTTCATTTGCTTTTCCACCCTGCCCTTGGGAACCTGCAATTTTGCTTCATTACTATCACTCAACCTTTAGCCCCCATCCACTTCAAAAAGGTTTGCAGTGTTTTATGTATAATAAAAACAGCACCCACATATAGCCAAGCAGAATTCTGTTGTGTTTGTTAGTGCTGCTGTTTCCAAGTTTGAAATTAGCTACATTTGGGGCCAGGAATTTAGCCATAGTGACCCAATTTTATTACATGTATCCACTTTAAGGGAGACTAGGATCCTTTTTTGTTTGGTTAACTGCATCATCTTCTCAAACCGACTAACTTTTCAAGGAAATGGAACTTAGAACATAAGTTGTATCTCAGATTTCCAATCACCATGCCTAAAACTCTAAATTCTAAGATCCCATAATCCTTGTATATAAGGCCTAAGGTTTGTGTGTGTATGTGTGTGTGTATTTCAGAATAAATATTGCTGATTTTCTCTTGCTGGAATGAGAAGAGATTAGCTGTCACTTAATATTTTCTGTATCTGTCATGTAAGTCATTATGGAGTCTGTGACAATATACTCATTTTTTGATTATTTGTTTGTGTGATCTTGGGCCACATTTGCCTGGGCATTTGGAAATGCTTTTTCTTCCATACGACTCTAAATATTAAATATGTTTTTGTTCATAAAAGTCCGTTGAGCCTAGATTATTCCTACACCTCTTTTTATCTTTTTCTTTGTGTTCATCTTACATTTACTTTCCTTCTTTACCTTTCTTACATTATTTCCATATTTTACACTTCATTTTCCTCCCATAGCCTGGCTTTCTCTCTGTCACTATTTGAACTATCTCCTTCCAGTATATGTTATTTGTTTACTTGTTTGTGTTTGTCCAGAATCAGTTCCTCCATTATCAGATAATAATATCCAGATTTTCCTTTGGGGAAACATTCCATCCATCCTAGTTCATTTATTTCAGTTGAAGTTGACAGTTTCCAGTGTTGGTCACTCAATCTAGCTGATCAATCACAAAGCTGCAGTGGTAGGTTCAGGATGGCTTCATGGCATACATTTGTTTAAAGAAAAGAATATGGAAGAGCTTGCAGTATCTGGTAATAAATATATATATTAACTTTCTACCAAATCTGTTAAACTGGTTGGATGTTAGTCTTGAATTTCTGGTGGCCATCTTTGCACAATATGAGGAGAGCAAGACAAGAATGAAGACAGATAAAAGAGAAGCATAAACAGGTTTTTAATAGTATAGTTAAGCATTTTGATCCAACATGGCTTATTTTACAGATATTTCATTTATATAACAGCTCCTCTTCCCAAACACATACATGCACACACACACTCTTAAAGTGGTATTGTTGTCAGCTTCAGTTGTATTTCTCTTATTTGCAACTATAAAATTTCTGATCATAAGATTCTTGATTTTTCCCTGCTCCTACATTTCTGTCTCTTTACGTCTCTTTGTGGTCTAGTGTAATCTTCGCCTGTCCAATCTTCTAGTTAATTTTATTCAGTCTACTTTACTTTTTCTCATTTTATTCAATTTCACATGGCATTATCTTCATTTATTTTAGTCCTCCTTTTAGTACTCTATTCCTAGCTCCAGTTTTTGGCTTCTTCTAATCATCAGTCAACTCTGATGAAAACTATTTCTTCTTTAAGATATATTTGCTGACTTATGAGCAAGGGAGAGATCTTTAGCTCAGCTTGTCATTTTTAGACAAATTTCCAAAGAAAATGCATTCTTTTCCTACATGATCCAAGGGCAACAGGAGTCATCATTTTCTCTATTTTGTGATAGTTTGGTTCTTTATCATTACATCTTCATTTTAGCAACTAGCCCATTTCAGCAGCAATAAAGTACAGAATCCTTTAGAACCAGCAAATTATTTTGAAATATCTATGCAAATTTAGGTAAATTAGGAGTGCATATAGGTATATTAGAATTAATAATAATAAATGTATACTCAATACAAGTGTATTCCATATATAACATACATGAGATGAGGAGGAACTATGGTAAAAATATAAAATATGTTGTGTTTCTTATACTCAATTATATCTGTACACGTTGAAATTTCTGTTGAAGAAAATTTCTTTTAAAATGTCACTGAGAATGAACTATATTCATAAAACCAACTTAAGAATAAAATAAAGCATGGTATTATAAATGACAATAGACATCATCATGTTTAAATGACAATCAAGATTCATTATCATTCAAATAGGAATTGACCTTATATTTCCTTGATCATAATTATCATTTTTGGTCCAAAACACTCATTTAAATTCAAAGAATGCTCATAAATAGATGCGTAATTATAATTGAAAGTGACAAAATTCACAGATAATTTGGGTGACATCCAAAATTACATGGAATTTTGGCTATCCAAAATGGAATAGGTCAAGAAGTTCAAATCAGCAAACATTTTAGTGTACCTGCTTATGCTGTAGAAACCTGCAGTGGTGAGTAGGTTATAGTCTTGTCTTCAAAAATTGGATTCTATGCAAGGGAAGATTAAGCTACAATATTATAGTATGTTAAATGCCATAATAGAATTGGTAAAAGTTTAAGTGTATCTCACCATTCTTGAGGGAGTTAATGAAATATGTTACTTAAATAAATATATTTGAGGAAGAGGATATCCTGAATATTGGGTAGAAGGCCATTTTAAGCAGAGGGACCAGCAAGTTTACAGGAATGGAAAAATATGAGAGGATTTGACCTTGTGACACATCTGAATATCTCTAATGCATTATGGCTAAAATATGAAATACATATTATAGAGAGTGAGAGAGTCAAACTATCCCTGTGCTTAAGAGAGTTACAAAGTGTTTCAAGATATTGATACATAAATATTAAGCATAATGCAAAACAGAACACTGTAATATGTGTAATAGTATTCCAGAAAAATATTTTTGAATGGCTCTGAACAGGCATTTAATTCTCATTAGTGGGAATTGAGAAGGTTTCAAGGAGAAAGGAACATTTACTGAGACAACAAGGAAAATAACATGTCAGTAAGCATGGAGCAGAATAAGAGGGGAAATGCATTCCAGACAGAGTATGAATGGTACTTCAAGCCATTGAGTCTTCAAATCTTACGAACTTAAAGGAAACTGAATGTAATCAGCATGAGGTGGATTAAGTAAGTTTTGGAGTTGGAAAGTAGATTTTGTTTGTAAGAAAATTTACCTGAGACTTAGTTTAAAGATGTCAGATTGGACACAAATGGTTCTTTCCTTTCCCTGCCAATATAAATGACAGACATGGTACAAAATGGCCTAAATTCAAAAGGAAAAAGGAGAATTAATAAGGAGACAATTGCAACAACATTTTGAAAAATGGAAAGTAGATGAATGAGTGATAACTAACCACCAGTAAAGAAAGCTGAAGTCTAAACGAGAAGTGGGATAAAGGTGGAACACTTCAAAACCCCAAAAAGATACAAGAAAAGGCATTACTAGATGCTGTTTAAAGTGAGGGCAAAGGTAGTAATAACTGGATGGAAATACTTTAAGACTCTATTACATCCCCAGAGCCAATCCCTTTTAAATATATCTGGGGAACTGCTTTTCTCCCACTCAAACCAAAGAGTATAAGATTATCCATTAAGAGGGGAAAAAGATACTTTGTGGACTACAGGTTAACAGGAAAATTCCAGGGTAGGGCAATATAGTTAAAAGAGGAGTATTAATTTAATGCTAAATGCTGAGATATAATCAACCTCAACAAGCTTTTCCCAGTCAACTTGCAGAAATCAGAAACTAAGCCTATGTCTTCCATGCAGGAAATTATCAAAGAATTCCTTGAACAATTTGAACAGCAGCATAACATAGTCTTAAGATGGAGAAAACAGAATTTTCACAACAAGTAGTCTATCTAATTACACAGGAAACCACAGTGTACTGCCACAACCCTACTTAGAGATTTGGTTAACCACTTTGTGTCCCAATTCTAAATATGAATAGATTTCAAAGGATCACTGGATATCTAAGCAAAATTTCTAATATAACAAATTTAGACAAAAATAAATAGAAAAACAATAATTTATCATCAATAACCTTAGAAAAGTTGGAAAAAACAAATCATACACAACTAGAAAATTCTAAGAACAGAAACATAATTCAGAAATCAAGAATATTTTATCAAAGATTAAAAACTAAGACTAAGTGTTGGCAGATAAAGTTAAGCAAATTCCCTAGAAAATAGAGAAGAGCCAAAAGGGTAAAAAAATGAATGAAAGAGGAGTTCTGGTCAACTACGGTAGTGGTTTAAGACAATCTAAAGTATCATTTTACCTACAAAGTCTTTGAACAACTACCTAACTTTGACAGAGTCATATTCCTTAAAAACTAAGGAAAACAGTTAAGGAGGTGTAGCTAGGTAAGTGCCAAATCAAGAAAATGCAGCTTTAAAAATTCTAGAAGCATGTGGTGCCCTTACTGTTCTTTCTCATACTTGTTTCCTAGCACAGTGTGGAGCCAGCCGGAACTCCCATTGCTAGTCTAAGGTCCTGTTCCAGAGGGAGCACAGGAACCCCTATGCACAATACTGGGGTGTTTGTATGTCGGTATCAATCTATTGGATGACAGACTGAGAGACTGAACAAAAAAACCTCTTTTCTGGCTCATCCTTCAAGAACTTATCCTTTCAGCAAAAACAGCTTGTAGACAGCCAAAGCAGTGTAAGCAACAAGTCAGAGCCACCTGGGACAAAGGATTACCTGCTTTTAAGACACACAATAAAGGTCCTGGAAGGGGGAGAAAGTCTATTTCATAAGGAATAGAGGAGGCATTTAGAATCCTGTAAATAGGGGAATTCCTAAGGCCAGGAACAAACAAAAGCCCAGGACAGGATGCGGTCTCAGAAAAGATAAAACGAGATATCTGCACTGCACTATGGTGTAGTCTGATCTTCTTGATAGGAGGGCTAACTGAAGGAGAGCACCAGCCAAAAGCAGAAACAATTTGCAAAGTTAAGAAAGGTGTTTGCTTTTGTTAGCTTCTGGCACCCAAAGAAAGCTCTGTCATAACTGCTAGCTTTCTAAAAACTTAAGGAATATTTGGATTAATGAAAACATTCTTAAGTAAACTGAGCTGATGACAGCACAACTCTGCAATGAAACTGAGATCCACTGAGTGTACACTGGATTGACTGAACAAGGCAGGGAACCATATAACAAATGTGAAAACATTCTCTCATGAACTGTAACAAATATAAAATGCTAAAACTTAAGGAACAGATAACACAGGGCCAAAATACCAGAGTTAGCCCATTAAAATGTTAGTATTTTAATACTATGTGACTGTACAAGTACAGGGAGAAACTTTACAAGGCCTAATACAGTGAACATTGCAGGTCTAAAAGCTAAATGGAGATACCATATATTTTGCACAGCTGGATGCTGTTGAGACCAAGAAAATCAGTAAAGAAAGAAGACCTAAAGCTAAGGGAAAAACTGAAGTAATGCTGCTCTATAAAGACAAGCCTGACAAGATAAAGATCTGCTATGAATTTGACTCTCTCCAGAATCAAAGTCAATAGTCTTTAAAGGGAGGTAACATATTCAAACTCCCTACAATATATCATCCACAAAGTACAGAACAATTTTTTAATCATACATGTGAAGAAAAGGTACCTATAATCAAAAACAAGTGAACAAGTCAACAAACAAAAAACATAATGGAAACACAATAATTGAAATATTAGAATTATCAGATAAGGACTTTAAAACCACAATTAAGTAAAATCAATGGCTTCCTGCATTGGACCCTTCCTGGAGGGACCCAGCTCTGTGAAAGGATTTTCCAGAAATCCCAGAAAGTCAAAAACAATTGACTTTAATGGACTTTCCAAGAAATTGGAACAATGGAATTCACCATGCAGAATTTCAGATAGGCAACACTTAGTGATAACTCTTTTCAGTCCAGTAATGAGAGCTTATCAGAACAGATAGGCATACTAACCAATGTATATGAGCTCCTGCTTTGTGATACCATCTCCCACATAAAATGGAAACAACATGAGACAGTCAGAAGATTTCCTTGCTTGCTTTCATATTTTCCCTAAATGAGCTATCTCTTTCTACTCCCTTGGTGAAGCTCCTTACCACTTTCGGTTTTGTGCTGCCCAATATGCAAATCATTTGTAACTCAAAGAAACTTTAAGAAAAAAAATGTTAGATGGCTCAGTTTACCTTTGACACAAGAATCATAAATTTGTTCAACATGTTAAGGAAAAGATGGACAAAATGAGTAAACAAATGGGTAATAAAAACTATCAAATGTATGGAATTGACACGAGTATTCTAGGACTTAAAAATACAATATCTGCAATGAAAAATAAATGGGATTATAGGCTGAATTTTAAAAAGGATCTACTTGAAGGTAGATCAGCAGAAATTATCCAACCAAAATTAAAAAAAAGATTGAAAAAATATTAATAGAGCCTTTGGATTATGAGAAACAATATTAAGAAGTCTCATGTGAATAAACTGCAATCACAAAAAGCAAAAAAAGAGAGAATGGTTTAGGATAAAATATTTGAACTAATAGTTGGCAAAATTCGTGGTTAAAATAAATTTATCAACCTATAGATCCAACAAGCTAAATAAACCTCAAGGAGAAGAAATTCAAAGAAAATAGGCAGATCATATTCAAAACTGCAAAAAACAAAGATAAAGAGAAATCTGAAAAGCATTCATAGAAATATGGTTGAACTTTAGCTATCAAGGATATGTATATAAAACCTCAATGATATGTAACTACAGATAATGAAAATGACTCAAATTATAAATAATCTAAATATCAAAAGTTGCTAAGGATGTATTGTATCTCTACCTTTCATGAATTGCTGGTCGAAGTGTAAAATAACATGTTTTGAAAAAAACGTATTACCAATTTCTAATAAAGTTATTCATATATCCTTTGACCCAACAAATTCACTGCTATGTATTTCCTCAAATGAAATAAAAACATATATTCACAAAAGACTTACATATGAATGTCAATAGCATCTATTTGTAATAGTAAAAAAGTGGAAACAACTAAAATGTCCATCAACAGGAGACTGAATAAACAAATTGTTACACCACTGTAGACACTATTCAGCAATGTCTCAAATGCATTACGTTGAGGGGACTTTCTGGATTAAAATGTTCTGTATTTAAATGATGTTAAAAAAAGAGTGTATACTTGTCAAAAGACATTGAATTTTACATTTAAGATCTGTACACTTGTATGAAAAGATTTCTCGATTAAAAAATTAAAACTCCCGGGAAAACGGACTTTGGCCCAGTGGTTAGGGCGTCCGTCTACCATATGGGAGGTCCGCGGTTCAAACCCCGGGCCTCCTTGACCCGTGTGGAGCTGGCCCATGCGCAGCGCTGATGCGCGCAAGGAGTGCCGTGCCACGCAAGGGTGTCCCCTGCGTGGGGGAGCCCCACGCGCAAGGAGTGCGCCCGTGAGGAAAAGCCGAGCGTGAAAAGAAAGAGCAGCCTGCCAGAAATGGCACCGCCCACACTTCCCGTGCCGCTGACGACAACGGAAGCAGACAAAGAAACAAGACGCAGCAAATAGACACCAAGAACAGACAACCAGGGGAGGGGGGGAATTAAATAAATAAATAAATCTTTAAAAAAAAAAAAAAAAAATTTTAAAACTCCCAAATTATAGGCAAATAAAAATTTTGATTTGTATAAACCACCGTATATCCAGCAAAGTGTTAAAAAAATAAAGACAGTTAACTCATGCAGGATGTCAACAGTGTATCTCCATACACTCTTTACATGAAGCTTCTAGAAGTTTCATTACATTGAGTTAAGAGAATAGTACAATAAATACTAGGAAAACAGAGACTATAACTCAGTAAGTCCATTTAGTGAATGAGTAAGATTGTGATAGAGGAAGATTCCAGGGTGAAATTTATGCTTCAGGTTTAGAAGTCAGCCAGTTTAGATTGGTTGAGTTTGTGGTCTTCTAGAGAAATTTCTTCAGGAAAATGAAATTGATAGAATGCCTGTAGAGCAGCCATTAGGGTCCAGCAACAGGGATCATAATTGAACAAGGGCTCCAGCTGCAATGCTCTGAAATTTGTAACTACATTTACACAGAGGCCATCTCAGAGAATTACCTATTTAAAAAGTTTTTGAAGTACACAGCAGTAAAGCTGATCAGTCCTAAGTATACAGCGCAGTGAATAATCACAAAGTGAACACACCATCAATACCACAAGACTGTGACTCCCTCTTTCCTTCCAAAGTTAAACACAGTTTAACTTCTAACACTTATTTTTCCTGAATTTGAAAATAAATAACAAAAATTATAATATATTCTTTGGTTATTGTGAGCTCATAAATGGAGTTCAGGTATGTTATCTCTTCTATTCTCTCGAAGACTTTAAAATAGGTGCTTTTTTGTTGTTGTTTTTAAAATGTATGTGGAAGAAACTATTGCAGAAACTACCTGCCTCCTGGTGGAATTAAGCTCCAGCTGCCTGCAATGGGAAATTTGCTTAATAAAGCACCCTATATTTGTTTCCTATTTTCCTCTGTTTCACTTCTCCACTGTCCTACAAATCTTTTAGATGGGATCATCATTTAGATAAATTTTTTTCATTTGAATCCTTGACTCATTGTCTGCTTCTAGGGACACAAACCAAGACAATTTTGCTGATGCTACTGGTCCTATGCACAGTTGTCCTTGGATCTCATTTACTGTTTCTCTGTCTGCCTTCTCCAGCTATGGTGTACCCTTGCTTCTAGACCTACATCCATGCTCTGCTGAAGCATCCATTTCTTGCAGTGTTTAAATGAATAGCTTGCACAGAATTCCCCTCTCACTCTTGCTTCTAGGGAAAAAGGGCTAAGGCAAAGAACATTTTTTTCTGCTATTTATCAGACATATTATTGGAGTGTTTATGACCAAACTAGTCCAAGTTGTATTTAATTTCTTTGATAGTATAGAGAAATATCTACATGTACAAATTTTTTTGTTGAGGTTATTTTTAGGTTGTTCATTGTTTATTTTGAGGTGGGCCATTCTATCTTTACTTCTGTAGTATTTTTGCATAAATCCTGGATTAATCCTTTTAAACATACTTAAATGGGAAATTCTGGGTCAATTTATCAAAAATAGAGTGGGAAAACATGAAAGAAAATAAAATGGGGCTGTAAAAACTTCAGATCACAATTGTGATTTAGAAGATTGCCTCCCTAAATCAGCTGGTCATCTATAAAATTGTTTGATGGGGCATAAGTATCAGATGTAAACAGTCTTCATCTGACCTGCAGAGATGCTTTCTTTGCTTTTTTCTCTTTTAGTGATTTCTGCTCCTCCTCTTTTCCTCCTATGCTCCTTACCTTTAAATAGTTAGCAGGATATTTTTCTGAGTTGAGACAGATAGTTCATTTTAGTATTAAGGGCAAGAATGCAGCATAACTACTACTAAGAGAAAAATAATTCAAATTCGGTCTTTATTCATATTATGAACGCCAAGTTTAGAATCAAATTAAATTACTTCTAGTATTCTCTACTTTGCATATTTTCTGATTTCTCTACAGTTTTATAACTGATCCTTATTTTTCGTCAAAAGCACAAACCAGATCATCTCTCCTGGTCTGGAAAAAAAAAGATTTGAATAATTTTCACATGTCTCTTTTTTCAGTGACTTTTTATTCAAGTTTACGAAAACATGCTTTTGAGACAAGAGCTATGTTAGAGCAGTGAAACTTCTCTCATTATGAAATTATGATTTGAAAGCTAATAAGAAATCCAAGTGCCCATGAACAAATGAAACAATAAACAAAATGCAGTACATGCAAATAATAGAATATTATTCAGCCCTAAGAGTGAAGCTCAAATACATTCTGCAGCATAGAAGAACCTTGAAACATTATGCTCAGTGAAATAATTAAGACACATAAGGACACATATAGTATGATGTCATTCATAAGAGTTGTCTAGAAATAAATTCATATAGGCAGGAAGTAGATTAGAGGTTACCAGGGGATAGGTGGAGGGTAGAGAAGGGAAATATATATTTGGTGGATATAGAGTGTAAATAAAAGAGAAAAAGAAATACTGTATGAGTATATAAAAATGCACATATGTGGGTATGTAAATGAATAGTAAAATGTCTTGAAGGATAACCAAGAATATGTAAATAGTCATTACTTTTGTTTATTGGGAATGAGAGAGAGGGTATTTGACTTTCAACTTTTGTAAATTTGTACTTTGTTTGAAGAATTGGCACAAGTATTTATGATGTTATATAAAATGTAAAAATAAAAGGAACACTAACTCAAGACAAAAAAGTAAGATTCTAAAGTGCTAAAGTTTTAAGCAATTCTTATAAAAAGTTGAAGATTTGAGTAATAATAACAATTTAAATGCTTTGGAAAAAAACATAATTTCCACCAACCCACTTAAGTGTACTCCATAGAAGTTTACTCAAATGGAATGTCAGGTAAATGTAGCATATAAGGACATAGCATGAATTGCTCTTATAATGACAATGGAATTATCATCTTTAAACTCTGCTATTTCTGAATTAATAACAAAGCAGTGATATTTCCAAGATAGGGTGTTTAAGACTAAATGCATTCTTTTAATTGCCTGCTTCTACTGAACTTCATTTGTACATAGAATTAAAGTGTTGGAAAGGAACACAGAGAGCTACTATTTGAACCCCTTGAGATTACAGATGAAGCGGTGGGGCAGAGATGCCAAGGGCCTGGTTGATTATCACATTAATTCATCACTTTCAGAACTAAATTTAGAGTGCACATCTGAGATTACATGTAGATGTCTCTGCTATAAAAGAAAGAGGTTTATTTGGGGGCATTATTATGTTTTTCCTGTCTACTCATTCAGAATTTACGGCTTGTAACATTGAATTTTTTATTAAAATATGTGTCAATATAATAAATAGTGGTCTTTGAACATGTTTATACATACAACAGAGATATGTTTTGCCTACTTTCAAATCAATGTTAAACCCTTATAGAAGCATGATAAATTTTTTTCAACAACCACAGCAGGTCTGTCCACAAATTGAAATCAGTTCTCTCTTTGGAATAGCTCTATGACTTATACCTAGAAATGTGCCATGAAGAAATAATATATAAGGCACCTTGAATTTAGCTTGTATTTTGTCAGATTTCAATCAACGTATTCTCATTATCTTAAAGTAGAAGTACAATAGATTAGGAAAAAATAATCTGTGGTCTCTACAATCTTAGTAGCACTCAGTGCTCCTTTCTAGATTATGAGTTCATACAAGGATGGAAAATGGCATGCATTTGTGCTAACATCTGTTGAAAGACATGTTTCTCATATTCCAAATTCTTTGCAATTATGCAATAAGGCAATTTCATATCATGAAAGAATTATGCACTCATTGATCTTGAAGTCATTGTACTAAAAATGTGAAAAAAAAATTAAAGGAAAAAAAATCACCACAGATGTTACAGTAGTGAAGCTTTTTGACAGGGGGTCTAATTTACAACAGGCCTGATTAAAATGTCATTGTTCTTCAAAAATATTTCAGGCATGCAATGCAAAAATGCTCATGACAGAGCATGAAAATGCAATGATCAAATCTGCTATTTTCTTCTGAGAACCAGGTTACATTAAACAATAATAACAACCACATTGGGAAGACCTTCCCAAACTTCCATCTTTTTAATGCACACATTTGCAGAGGGAAGAAGAAAAAATGCCGTTTTTTTTTTTTTTTTTTCCTTTTAATGTATCTGTTTTGGATCTGGCGAGCCAATGCAGCACCTCACTTAAGCTCGACATCAGCAATGACTTAGTACTTCTTCCCATTTGCCCTTGTCAAGGTCTGGATTCATTGATAGAGAAAGGGTGAGCTAACTTAGATAAAGCATAAATTCGTTCAGAGTTTGTCCTCAGTTTGAACCCTAGGAAATGATACCACATCCAGTAGTTGAAAAAGTAGATAACATTTTAAGGAGAAAGAGAAATTGTATCAGTCTTCTAGTAAGAAGAATCTGATTTTACTATCCAATAACTACAAGACTAAAAATATATTATTTGTTTTTTAAATTCCTTACCTCTATTTGAGACGTCTAATAAGAAACATGAAAACACTTTTTTCATCAAACAAGATATTGCTAGAGAAGCAAATTGGAAATATTGAGAGAGAACCACCCTGCTCTGAATAAGAAAGAGATGGGAATAACCAGAGAGGAAAAGTTTGGGGGTAGAGGAAAGTGAAGATGAGATGCAGATGACGAATGACTAGAGAGCCTAAAGAACTTGTAATGCAATATGAGAGGTAATCTGTAAACTACGCCCCAAGAAAAGCTTCAGTCATTTCTGTGTTCTCTGACAATATTCTTCAGAGGATTTTTTAATGCAACAGTATATTAGATTATTCTAATTTATTATTCCTAACTACTTCAAGAAGTCACTGTCTTCATGATACACAAGTTGCTAAACTTGGCATAAATAAGAAGCTGCAGAAATTATTGTAATATGAGACTTCCCAATTTTGGTAGCATGTCTGTGGCAGGCTGGGATTTTGAGAAAAAATGTCAAAAAATGTACAAAATTATTTCTTACTGTGAGAAAAAAAACTTGTACAAAACATTTCAGGTTAAGAAGCATGCTTATCTTAGCTCTGTAAATGCACACATTCTTAAGAACTTTCAGTCTTTCTTGGAAGAGGATAAGGGATGTGTTGTGGATGTGCTTAGAAATAGAGCCAAGCAAAGATTGGACTACTGATAAAGTGCAAGACATAAAGTAAGTTTGAAATCACTTACATAAGCTACATGCTACCTGTAACGGAGAAATTTTCAGGAAGTCCAGTATCAGGGATAAAAGTAGGAGACATGGCAAGAAAATGCCACTGAAATGTTACAGAGTTGGCAAGCAGGTAGCAGAGATTAAAAGAGTTAATAGAGTGTACATTATTTTTTTTTAAAGTTCCACAATTTTTCCTTATCTTTCTTTTTTTTAATGATAGATTTTTAAATTTATTTTCCCTTCCTTTCCCCCTCCCTCCTCCCCCCTGCCCCCCCCCCCCACCCCGTTGTCTGCTCTCTGTGTCCATTCGCTGTGTATTCTTCTGTGACCTCTTCTCTCCTTATCAGCAGCACCGGGAATCTGTGTTTCTTTTTGTGGCGTCATCTTGCTGTGTCAGCTCTCCATGTGTGCAGCACCATTCTTGGGCAGGCTGCACCTTCTTTCGCACTGGGCTGTTCTCCTTATGGGGCGTACTCCTTGTGCATGGGGCTCCCGTATGCGGGGGACACCCTTGCGTGGCAGGGCACTCCTTGTGCGCATCAGCACTGTGCATGGGCCAGCTCCACATGGGTCAAGGAGGCCTGGGGTTTGAACTGCAGACCTCCCATGTGGTAGGAGGATGCCCTATCCATTGGGCCAAGTCCGCTTCCCTACATTACTTTATTTTTTTTTTTTTCAGCCTCGTGGTACATTACTTTATATGATCCAAAGATCCCAAAACATTCCTCTTTCTACCAGAATGTCAAACTACTTGAAAGCATTTCCAGCAATGTGGTTGTTTGCCAGGAGTTTGTGTGTAAACTCTGTAAATGTTCCAACAGAAGGGGGGAAAAGGATTCCTGAATAAATTTGGATATCTAGAAATTCTCAGCAAATATTAAACAAGAAGCTTAAAGAAAAAGAATTGGTTGCATCTGGTCAGTGTGGAAACACTATTGTAAAAAGTTATATTTTGAACAGATGGCAAAATTCTTGTTGTTGTTATAAGAACAAAAAATATTTTACGGTCTAGTTACAAATATAGGGCACTGCTCTATCCTGAGTCTCAGAATCCTGCTTATCAAAGGTACACCAAAATCCAGCATACAGATTGAGCTCTGCTTTAAATAGATGGATTTTAAAAGCTGTTTGCTATCATGCTAGCAATCTGAGTACATTACACCTGACTGCAAATCAGTTCCCATCCTGTGGCCTGTTTTCTGAAGCACAGTTTCTAGCTTTATGCCTGAAAACTTATCTTTAATTTGTAAAGGTAATGGATTTAATAAATGGTTATACTTATACTCCACTCACTTTTTAGTAACCTAGCTAAGATCTAGATATTTCATTTTCAAGCCATTTATTTTCAAGGCCTTTTTCCCCTTCCAGAACACATTTGTGTCTGGGGTTATGCTACCTGTTGACAAATGCCATGACAATGTTGCCTGTGTAGATTAGTGAATCCTGCTCTAAAATTCACAAAGGCTATGCTTTGCCAATCCACAAAGATCAAGGTACTGTACTACAAATATGCAAATAATCTTGTTGGGACTCAGTACCGAGCCGGCTTCTCTTACCCTGGACTCTTTCTTGTCACCCACTAGTGTAATATGCACCTGTGGTGGTTTGAAGCTCTAAGTGCTCCAGAAAAACATGTTAATTAATGTAATCCATTTCTGTGGTTGTGAACGCTTTGTAAGTAGGACCTTTTGATGAAATTACTTTGGTTAAGGTGTGCCCCATATGAATCTATTTGGGTCTCTATATTATTACTGGCATCCATTATAAGAGAATAAAATTCAGATAGAGAGAGAGAAGGCCACTGGGAGTAAGAAGCTGACAGTCAGTGAACCCTGAAGACAAGAGAGAGACCAGAGACTCCAGCATGTGCCTTGCTGTGTGACAGAGGAGTCAAGAATTGCAGGTTCCCAGACCGGAATGTGACAGTCTTTGGGGAGAAAGCATCACCTTGATGATGCCTTGATTTGGACTTTCCCATAGCCTCAAAACTACAGGCTAATCAATTTCCATTGTTTAATTCCACCCATTCCATTGTTTGTGATTGGGCAGCCTGGGAAACTAAAACAGCCCTTGGATTCTAGCATTTTTATCAATCCTACTATAAAGGCTCCTCAGTTAAGA
This sequence comes from Dasypus novemcinctus, assembly GCF_030445035.2. Lineage (NCBI taxonomy): Eukaryota > Metazoa > Chordata > Mammalia > Cingulata > Dasypodidae > Dasypus > Dasypus novemcinctus. The sequence goes on along the minus strand of NC_080673.1, from coordinate 148,994,299 downwards.
CATGAGTCAAGAGGCTCAAACATAGGAGCTACCTGGTATAGTTATTCTGATTGTATTCCAGACTGGAAGATCCCAGGGAATGCCTGAAGGAACCCAGGGAGAGGGAGTATAGGAGTTTACATGCGCTAGCTTCCAAAACAAGCCAGAATATCTAGACTTCCAGCCATTCACTAAAATATTTATTTAATTCTGTCTATGTTCAAGAGACCTTATTTAAAAGAGCTGTGCTTTTGATCTCATAGTTCCACTATTAAAATATTGTCAAAACAATTACAATAGTTAATATTATAAATTAGTAAACAAAGGAGCAGACTTTCTTTGACTTATGCAGTCTTATAAAGCTAACGATGATCTCGTTTGAGTAATTAGTATGTGCCAAACTTTACACCAAGTACTAGAGATGCGGTATTTGTACCTTCACAACAAACCTATTGGGTCTGGGCAATTATTGTTCCCATCTTAAATATGAAGAAAATGTGGTTTAGTAAGTGATGAAGTCTGGCTGTATGGGTAGGCTGTCTTTTTCCAGATCAGGTGCTTTTCACTATGTTGAAAGGCTGACTCCCAATCTGGACAAATCTGTGATAGAATCACACACTCTCTTGACTTCCTCTTGTTACTTTTTCACATAAACAAAATTCCAAACCTCATTTCTCAAAAATCAAAATAAATAAAGATTTAACTCATTCATTAAATTACCTACATATCCTTGTTTAAGATTAAATACATATCTCTTAAATATTGCTATCAATAGATGCTTATCGTTCCTCTTTAAATCATTCTTCAAATGATTTTGCAACTCTTCTGCAAGCTAAGAGACTTCCAACTTCATGTGTAATTTTGTTAGAGATGAACTATAGCTGGATTTAATAAAACACTTTTGACATACCAGATTATTAAATCTTACTAAGAGATGACCAAATTGATTTTCACATGATCTCTATTTCATAGATTAGCGGAAGACTGAATATCATTGAAAAAATTATGTACATAAAATATTGATTGCTCTGTCTTTATTGGACCCCATCAAAATATATTTAATAAGAATTTCTATAAAGCAAATTTAGTTTACCAATGAACTGAATCATAAAGTTAGAAACCCAGTCATTTAGAACAAAGTTTCCAAAAGACCAAGTTAAAAATATATATATAAATTTTATAAAGGATTTTTTATTAGGGAGAGTTTCACAGTATAACCACATCCACTTGGAATGTACTAATGTCCTTGAAGATTTGTATAATAGAAGACTCTAAGCTCCTGGAACATAAATTTATTTTCTATCTAACTGTGTCCAATTCAGTAAAGACTGACAGCAATAGATGTGAATGGATCCTCCACACATGATACATCTTACATACTGATAATATCACAAAGCTGTATTGAGATAAAAGATAAGTATTAGTAGGGAAATGTAAAAACAGGAGATAAAAACTGTTAGAGCCTAAGTATTTTACTGGAAAAGATAAGGGAAAAATTTAATTTATATCTTCAAATATGCACACATATTTCAATAGCTCACTTATCTGTAGAGTTAAAGGGAAAGAAGATACTAACATATATGTGGATTTTTCAGATAGTCAAAATGTAATTTATAGGACCATGTAATAGATCCAGATGAGGATTACAGTAACAGGATCAAGGGAATTCATATAATTCCAGTGTGTTGAACTAAGATTATATCAGTTTTATTTTGTTCAATTCATAGGATTATATTTTACAAGAGTATTTAGAGACAGGTGGCCATATAAATGATAATGATCAGAGTGAGAAAAAATGTAAAACCTATTCACATTTGAAGAATAACTAAAGAAGGAAAGAATACTTATCAGGTGTACTGGTACCTGTTTTCAAATAACTTAATGCCCATCATGGAAAACAAACTTAACAAAAGATGATTAAACACCAAAAAGTTGAATAATTCCTATGAGTTCAAAGTTCAGCTGATATTTGTTCAGCATAAGAAAAAATTTTGAAATGATTATAGTCATTTCAAAATAGATCATTGTGTTCCCAAGATCTGCTTCAACTAGAAGTTGGAAAAACATATCACTTTTGTACAGACACTCCATTTTATTTAAAGGAATGCTATACTACTTTTTAAAAAATGCTTTTCTTTCAAGTTATGGATGTCTACTGGAAAAATTTAGAAAGCACTATAACTTGAAATATATCTGAATTTTCATTTTGTTTTGGATACAAATTATCACAAGAAAATTTTGATGAACATTGAGGTTTGAGAATCCTGATGATTGTCAAAATCCTAAATGTCAAAAAAATGCTAAAGGAAAATCTAATAATCAAATTAGGAAAGAGTCTTGGGAAGAGTGTCATCCAGACTCTGATTTGATTACAAAGCTGACATAAATATACCAAAAACTGGTTGAATGAATGTACAATGCAGAATAAGAAGCATAATTGAAGATATGGTGTCACAAAAGCATAGAAAACGGTGGGTGTCTGTAATACAAGGAACATTGAATCCAAAAGGAAGGAAATGATCATTCAAAGTCTAGGTAGTGTGGAGTTTTTCCTGAAAGTAACTCACATGAGTAATTATGACTGTCAAAACTTTGAGGTTTTGGCAGTGTTTATAGAGAGTGGTAGATAGATTCAGTAACTGTCTGGAAGGTAGACTACAGATTTGATGACTGATGATTTGAGGGCATGGCAAATCATGACGAGTACTCAGGGTTGAGTTTAAGATTTATTTCTTGGGTGACTGGATGGTCTGAACTGTATACAAGTATAATACCATAGGTGATTCAAGTATGGGTGGGAGTACCTTTAGCATGATGCGAGGTAATGGTACATGCACATGGACATGCACAGAGGTCAGTTGGACTAATGAATCTGATGTTTAAAGAAAGAGGTGGTAACTATTTTTGTATAAACAAGGAGACTATTTTAAGTAATCTAAGTATATGAGATAGTTGAAATCATGATGATGCTTGCAATCCTTAAGGAAAAATGTACTGAAAGAAAAGACAAATAATAAAATGAATTCTGGGCACATTGATATTTAAGAGCATAACCTAGAAAGTAGAGTTGGTGAAATACATTAAGATAATGCATCTGGAAAAAGACCTTGACCAAAAGGGGGAAATATTAAATACAAATGAGTTTTTATGGCTAAGAGATGTCAAAGTGAGTTGGGAGGTCATTCCAGAGGTTACACGTATGCTCCTTTCAGCAGGATCTCATTGACTGTCACAGTAAACAGTGCCTCAAACAGCAGGACTCCTTAGGGCTCTAGATTAATCTAGACACTATAAGCAGGGCAGACAAGCTCAGAATTCGGTATTTTGTCAGAATTCATGTAGGCTATCTCTCTTTCATTGTTTCTTTCTTTCCTTTATTGTATTGTTTCTTTCCTCCCTCCCTCCCTTCCTCTCTCCATCTTCCTTCCTTCCTTCCTTCCTTCCTTCTTTCCTTCCTTCCTTTCTCCCTCCCTCCCTCCCTTCCTCCCTCCCTTCCTCCCTTCCTCCCTTCCTTCCTTCCTTCCTCTTTCCATTCTCTTCTTCCTTCCTCCCCTCCCTTCCTTCCTTCTTTCCTTTCCTTCTTTCTTTCCTCCTTGATTGCAGATTGGTTTATCTAGATTCCCTATATTGCAAATGATCAGATTTATCTTTTCATTTGTCAAAGTTTTCACATGTTCTCGCCCTATTTTCTGTCATTGTATCCTAAAAGGAAAAATTACCGTGAGGCACATAGGGAGCTCCTTTGTAGAACTTGTACTCAATGAATGCTTCTTTTTTATTCTAAATGTATTTTAATTTTCCCAATAGGAGCAAAGGAACAATTCCTGTTTGGCACCAGGTAGCAGTCTCTGTTGGGTCTTGACCAAGAAAACAAGAATAAAGCTAGGAGGTAGGAAAAACTATGGGTTAATGAATACTGTTCTTGGGTTTCCAAAACTACCTGGACTACAGATGCAAACAAAAACATTAAGTCATCTATTTGGCCAAGTTAACTTTCTACTCTCTGCTATACTCTCAAGAGTCTGCTATACTCTCTCAATAATCATTTTCATCATGGTGATATCTACCCAGTAATGTATCTTGATGGCAGAGAGAACCAAGTAACCTGATAAATTCCAGGTAGCTGTCTAGTCAGTTAATTCCCCAGGCTCCCAAATTTACTTTACAATGTCTATCATGAAAAGACTGATAAATACAAATAAGAAATTCTGACCCATTCTTATGACAAAAGAGAGGAAATAAATTTGAGGCACAATACTTGTTTGATGCGAACAACAACTACACAGCTCACAGGAAATATAACCACTAATTGGGGAGAAAAGACCAATCATATATATATTTCTTTAATAAAATCAACATATTTATATTGATTATATAATATAAGGCTGTAACTTGGTATCAGCATACATTGATTAAGCTAAGATGTAGGGATTTATGGCTAGTAATACACTAAAAGATGAAAAAAAATCCTTTTTTAGGATGTATAATTAACTCCATAAAATAAAATAACAAAGAGCAGAAGTAGTAATAAGAGAATATGTAGTTCTGAATATTAGCTAAAGAGGGATGTGGGAAATAAACAAAGCCACACAAACAAGAACTTTAATTTTATTCTTTTCCTGAGTGGCTTCCATATCTGTGTTTAAATTCTCACGATGCTTATGGCAGGACTTGGTATTTCTTCACCCATTATTATCCCCTTCATCTGGATAGCACCAACTTATTAAATGTTTAGGTCTTGGAAACAATAATATTCCCTCTTTTTCAAAACATAAACATTTACTCTGCATCTGCTAATCACTTTGCAGCTGTCTGGAAAAGTCTGAACACGTGTTAGACTCTTGTTCAGGTATTACTAAGTAGAGCGATCAGTCAAAGTCTAAATTCACTTTTGTTCTTCCAGCCCAGTTTTATATTTGTAACTATCCCATCAATTTGTGCATCACTAGTGTGTAGTGGCTACATTTAACAGCTCAGTTTGAAAGGTTTGAAATATAATATAAATATCTGACTAGCTGAAATGTTTATTGAGCATCATCAAACCATACCTCTGCAGTGGAAAAATTCTAATATGCTTTACTGGGAAGTGAAAGAGGTAAATTGAATAACTTTAATTAATTACTTTTTTTGTCAGTAATTCTTTAAAGTCCACAACTTACATGTTCATAGATTCCTAAAGAATAATACTACATTACTGATAATAAAAAAATGATGACTCTGAAAAAAAATTACATTCATTTCAATCCAGATTTGAATATTGAAATCTACCTTACTTGACAGGTCACTTTCATGTTGGCCAAAATATAATGGAAATCATGTTGTCTGGCACTATATAATATGCTAATATAAGGCAGAAATTAAAACATACCTAAGAATGAAAAATCCATTCATTCATTTATTTGTTCAGTAAATATTTATTGAGCATATAACATGTGTTATGTTCTCTTTTCAGTACTAAACAATGGTAAACAAAGACAAAAATTCCTGGTACGCTGGCTATTACAGTTGATATTACATAAATTAGAGTCAATTTAAACCTTGCAAATGTACCTATGATGTTTAACTTTGGACCTTTATATCTCTCAAGGCATGTATCATCGTCTTATATGTTCATACAATTTTATATGTTCATACTGTCGCCAGATCAGATGGTCACTTGACTCTTCATTTTACCTTGTAAAATGCCCTCAGGAGATCTTAATAAACCTTTAGAAGCCTGGGTTCATTAGGATATTGGACATAATAATGGACACTTGAGTCAGAGGATCTGTAGATGTCTTGCCTAAGAAGGAAAGGATTCTCATTACCATTTGCAGTGTAGCAATGTCACCTTTGTCCATTGTGTACAATGACCTTTGATTTTTATAATGTGCTCAGACTGATATCTGTGCCTTACTATTTTAACAGCCCCTACCCACGCTTTTCCCCACGCAGTGGTTTAAAGAAACTGTAAGAATTTATTTTATTGTATCTGACAGTTTCAGTGGGTCAGAAATTCAGAAAGGGTTTGGCTGGTGACCACAGATGTCGATTGACTTCCCTCAGGACAAGAAATTCAAGAGAGAAAGGCAGGAAGCCACACACCCTTTATGACCCAGCCTCAGAGGTCAGACACAGGCACCTCTGCTATTTTTCACTGTTGCTCAGCCTAGCCAGATTCACCCTGAGGAGAGATGCAAAAGGGCATGATTACGCCGAACAGGGATCGTTGGGGGCCACCTTGAGGTTGGCTACCATTCTCATTATATCCACTTTTAGGAGTTTATTCTAAAAATAAATCAGGGATGTGGGCAAAGATTTATCTATCAGGAGAAGATATTGTTTTCCTTATTGTTTGTAGAAGCAGGAAAAAAGGAAACAGTAGACATGTCCATCAGGTTGAATTAATCATGCTGTGCTCATGAAATAGAATTGTATTTAGTCATTACAAATTATGTTGCAGAAGAATATTTTACAACATGGAAAGATGTGTTCATAGCATGTAATTAATATAATATGTAATAATATAACAAAAATAACACAATATATATAGTGATACTCTTTTGTAAAGAAAAGGCTTTTCTATAATAACGTACATAACGTATGAAAGGACACATACCTGGGATAGTTCAGATTATAGATCAGGAAGCATCCACTCCCCTTCATATCCACAGTGAATAAAAATACACTTTTCCACCAAAGTAATATGGGGTTCAGTTATATGCTTTGGCCAATAGAGCATGGACAGTAGTATCCGTGGCTGGTTTCATGCCTACACGTTAGGAAGGCTTGCATGTTTCTGCTGTACTTTTGGGAGAAAACTGACCTGAGGCACATGATAGAGCCATGAGAATCACAGAAACATGGAGCAAACATGAACTGAACCTGCAGCCTGGAGCCAAGCCCAGCCAAACCTACCATGACCAGCCATTCCCTAGACAACCTGCAGAATCAAGTAAAATATATAGATTTTTACTGTTGAATGCTTTTGAGATTTCATGTTGTTACTGATGACATTATCAAAATGGAACAATTTTTATTTCTGGATGAAAGAATTATTTTCTTTATTTCTTACTGTCATTTAAAAAATTTTCTCTGATAAGCATACTTTTAAAATAAGAAATACTTATTTATACATATCTATATATAAAACAAGGTTTTGAAAAGTTAAAAAAAATACCGATGCCTGTAATCTCACCAGGTCTGTCTGTTCTAATCCTCACACAGACAGATGACAACTTCATATCCTGTTTTAATGTTTCTCCAAAGCATTGTAAACATTTTCTCTGTTGCTATCATCATGATTAACATTTACAGGGTTTGAAAGAATCTCCATCAAGTAAATATAATATAGTATACTGGTGTTTTTTCCTGTTGTTGGGAATTTAGGTCATTTATGAATTTTTGCACTTAGAGATCATGGGAAAATGAATATATGCTTAGATGTGCTTTGTTCCCTCCCTTTGAATTATTTCCCGAAGATAAAGTCACAGGCTTGGGACTCTGAGGAGAAATAAATATTTCAATCCCTTTGATATCTACTAAAAGTTTGCCTGTAATAAAGAATTCAATCACTGTGTCTCTCTGCCAGCTGTATTAATTGTGCCAGACTTTCACAAAAAATACAGATTGCCTATCCCATATGCCTCAGGAAATAAACCCTGATTGTATTCTGGGGTCAGAGTGCCCAGCCTTCCTTGTAGCCTCCTTGTAGCTAGGAGAAGCAAATGAGATGAAAGAAGAGTTTATTAAGTAGATTATATGAAAAGCTCTTTAAAAGGGCTAGACAACTGGAAGTTAACCCTCTTTTCTCCCTGCTACCACTTTTTTGCTATGATGTTTGGATCTCCAGCAGTCATCTTGGGCCAAGAGGTTACTTTGAGGTAAGAAACTACAATCTATGCAAGGAAAAGAAAAAAGATTCATAAAAATGTTGTAGAGGTGCCATTCAAGCTTTAGATTGACTATCTTCAGGTTACTTCATGTGAGAAAAAAATACAAATTTTATATTAGCTAAGTCTTTGAGTTTTAGATTTCTTTTACTAGTCACTGAGCCACTTCTTTCTCAAAACATTACTATTGGTTAAAGCCCATTAAAATAGGTAAAAAAATGTATAGGTATCAAATGGGACTTAATTATTTTTCTACAATGTGTGTTTTGAGGGCTGTTAGAGGAAGAAGGAATAATGTGATTAAAGCTGTACAATCTATAAAGGATAAGGCATTTTCTGGGAACACATAGTTCATTTTCCTGGAGTCTGAGGTTCTTCTGCTCCCACCTTACTGAGGGAAGGAAAGTATGACCATATTGTGAGTGTTTTGGGTTTTAAGGTAATATATAAATTCTGTTGGTAATGGGGAATCCTTAAGTCAGGGAGTCCCAGTGGAGACAAACTGTGTTCTATGTTTCTATCATCTATCATCTCTCTCTCTCTCTCTGTCTCTGTCTCTCTCTCTCTCTCTCTCCCTTCCTCTCTCTCTCTTCATACACACACACAGTTCTAGCAGGAGAGGTATTGTATTAACCAAAGGGGTGTTGATGCACAATACCTGAAATCTGTTAGCTTTTATATAGGGTCTTTATTTGGGGTTGAAGCCCATAGTTACCAGGCCATAAAGCATAAATTACTTTCCTCATCAAAGTCTGTTGCCACATGTTGGAGTAAGATGGCTGCTGACACCTGCAAGAATTCAGGCTTCTTGGGTTCCTTGCTTCCCAGGGCTCATTTCTCTTTGAGCTCAGCTCCTCTCCTTTCTCTACAAGGGCAGCTCTATACTATCAGATAAATGGCTTGTCTCTCTTCCAGAGACCTCTACCAGTTTTTATCGGCGACTTCTCTTCTTCCCCATGCATCTGCTTCTCTGTATATTTGCTTCCTGGGCTCCAAGATCAAAACACCAAACTCCCTTCTCTGTAGTGCAGTTTCTCTGTGAGTCCCCACCAAACAAGGGGCAGTGACTCAACATCCTATTGACATGACCCAATCAAAGCCTCAATTATTATTTAATCAAGTAAAAGTGAAACTTCTGAATCCAATATAATCTAATATGCCTGGAGGGACAGACCAGTTTACAAATATGATCCAATATCTATTTTTGGAATTCATAAACAATATCAAACTGCCACATGTATCAAGGAAGTCCCCTTACCCAGGATAGTGTGGTGAATATAGATAAGTTGCAGGACTTGGAGAAGCTGAGAAATTCACACACTGCAGAGCAGGAGAGCCTGGCTTGGCTGGTACTCTGTGATAGGCTATTTCTGTCCTTTGCATGCTCAGATGGAGACATGCCATCTGTATGAGTCAGCCAAAGGGGTGCTGATGCAAAGTACCAGTAATCTGTTGGTTTTTATAAGGGATATTAATTTGGGATAAACACTTACAGTTACAAGGCCCTAAATAGTCCAACTCGGCAGCTTTCTCGCCAAAGTCAGTTGCCATGTCTGGAAGCAAGATGGTGGGTGATCTCTACCTGGTGACTCCTTCCTTCTTCCTCTTAAGGCTCCTTGGGCCCAGCTTCTTCTTCTCAGCTATAGACTGACATACGGTTTGTCTCTCAGCGTTTCCTATATCAGTATGGCATAGGGCTAATTTCTTTCTGGACTTTACCAGCTGCTTAGCTGCTAAATATCAGAGTAATGGCTCATCTTTCTTCCTGGGCCACAGGATCAAAGTTCTCCCTTTTTCTCATGTTCATAGAGCTCTCTTTCTTCCTGTGTGTCTTCTTGAGTGAGTGTCCATTTATATCAGCCCACCAAGGGGACAGGGACACAACCAGAGTCATGCCTTACTGACATAGTTGAATCAAAGCCCTCAATCTTAACATAATTTAATCAAAGGCATCTCAGGTGAATCTATTACAGTCAAAGTATATGACACCCAGAGCAAGAGATAAGTTTACAAAAATAATCTCTCTTTTTGGGATTCATAAACAATCTCTAACTGCCACACTCTACCTCTGAATCCCCAAATGACATTACAATATTCAAAAAAACCTAAAATCAGTAACAGTGCTAAGTACAAAATCATATCACAATCAGTTTATAGAAATACAGTTTGTTTTAGGGCAAAGTCCCCAAACAATTTATCTGCTTCCAATATACAAAGGACAGACATAGGATAAACATTTGCATTACCATAAGGAATCTGTGGGAGGGAAACATGAGTCACTGGCCCGCAACAGTTCTGAAAACTTGCAGGGCTGAAATCTACTCTATTAGATTTCAAAGTCTAAGGGGCATTCTTAAGATAATGTTTTCTTCTCCTCAGAGCCCCATGTGGGCCCACCCTTTCCACAGCCTTGCCCAATGGTCATTTTCTTGCTTCTACCCTCATCAACCATCTACATGGCACCCACGGTCCAGACCTCACTCTCCAAGAATGCTGGGTTGATGGCCACACTTTACCCACTTTAAGGGAGTTGAAGAATCTCAACTCTATAGCCTCAGGCAACAAAATTCCTGAACAATGGGTTGGGACAGCCAACCTCTGCAACTGCTGGGGCAAAATCACCTTCTCTGTACACATGGGTGGCATTCCTCTCTTGTCCCAAAGAGACGTCTTAATTCCAGATCTCAGGTTCCATAATTTTCCTCTTAAAACCATTTTCCCTTCCATCTCTCACTTTGATGTCCCTTTTAGTCCAGGCTAACAGTGATTTTTGTTCATATGACTTTCTCAAAAATCTTGTTGGTTTAGCATGCAGGAAGCAGGAGTTCCAGCAATCAGAGGTAAGACTTTCTACAAGTCTTTCCTAGATGACAGAATTTCCAATCTTGACTTAAAAGTTCCAAGTTTAGTTACTTCCTCAAATGGGACATTATCATCTGTGTGCTTGATTCTAGTGGCTTGGAATTTCTGGAATCATTTTCTATATTATTTTCCCCAATATTCAGTTCTCAGCTTATCTCTCTCATCTAGCATCTCACTATAAAGTGCAAGGAGAACCAAGCCACATTCTCCACATTTACTTTGGAAATCTCTTCAGCTATATGCCCAGGCTTGCCATTTTCAAATTCTGCCTTCTATAAAGCATCAGGAGTTAATCTTGTTAAGTTCTCTGCAATTTTAAAGCATGGATTGCCTTTCCTTGTTTCCAATAATAGTTTTTTTTCTTTTACTTCTAAGGTCACATAAAAATCTCTTTAGTGCCTATATTCCTACCAACAGTCTCTTCAAAGCACTCTAGGCTTTTTCTATAAATAATCTCACAATTATTTCCATCTAATGCCTCATTGAAAATAACTTTAGCCTCCATGTCACTACACACAGTCTCTTAAAAGCAATCTAAGCCTTTTTCATCAAGCATCTACACTTCCTCTAAAAAATAGCCCTTACCTATATATAAAACCATCCCAGCGTTTTGGTAATTGCAGAGGCTCTCTCCCACTTCTTGGTACCAAATTCTGTATTTGCATCAGCCAAAGTGGTGCTGATGCAAAGTACCAGAACTTTATTGACTTTTACAAAGGGTATTTTTATTTGGGGTAGAAGCTTACAGTCCTAAGGCCCTAAAGAGTCCAACTCAAGGTGCTCTAAGAGGTACTTTCTTACCCAAAGTCATTGGCCACACGTTGGAGCAAGATGGTGGGCGATGTCTGTGAGGGTCCAGCCCTCCTCTTCCTCTTAAGGTTCCATGAGCTCAGCTGTAGGATGGCATAAGGCTTCTCTCTTCTCGGGTCTTATCTCTTTCCCAGCTCAGCTGCTCTGGTCTCTTCACAAGGCCAGCTGCAGACTATCAGGCAAACAGCTCGGCTCTCTCCTAGGGCCTCCAACATGAAAACTAAGCACTCTCCTCTGCCATGTCGTTTTCTGTGTGAGTGTCCACCCACCAAGGGGCAGGACACAACATCCTACTGAAGTGGCCAAATCAATGCCCTAATATGATTTAATCAATTGAAAGTGAAACCTCTGAATTTAATACAATCAAAAATGTATCATGTCCAGAGGAACAGACCAGTTTACATAAATAATCAAAATTCTTTTTTGGAATTCATCAATAATATTGAACTGCCACAAAAGTCTTTCTAGGCAATTAAGACAGTCTTATATAATATAATGGAACATGATAATGTGAATGACATTCTATCACTTTTGCTGTATTATGTAAAATTATTAAGGGAGTGGAATTTCATCACCTTTGTCATTTATTTTAGTTAAAAAGAAGTCACAAGTTCTTCCACCATTCAAGTGGAGGGAATGGTACAGCACATGAACATGGGATTACTCTTGGGTATGTCCAACATAGGTTGACAGTTCAGCCTAACCAATTTAATGCCTACAGGATAATAAATAAAAAGCTTGATTAGAACATAACAAAAGCAAATATTTAAACATTCTATCCAATATGTCCAGCATAAAATAAATACTTCTTAGAGTTAGGCAGAAAAGGAAAAAGTGAGACCTCTGTTGAAGAGTAAAGCAGAAAAATGAAACAAACCGGAAAGGGAAGTCAAGTTGGAATTAGCTGGCAAGAAATGATGACCAAATGCATTGCATGACCCTGGCTTGTAATCTAGACAGGAAAACAAAAGAACTAAAAGGGATATTAGTGGGGCAACTCATAAAATTTTATGTATATTATATATTCGATGATAAATGCTATTAATGATAAATTTCATTATTTTAATCACTTTAAAAATTAAACATTGAAGAATTTAAGGCAAAGGGTGAAGGGGGCATGATATCTGCAACTAACTCTTAAATGGATACTTGGATTACAGCTGGTTTGTTATGCATTTCCTTGTCCTTTAATTTTATATGCTTTCTCATGTGTGCACATAAAAATATGAGAAACTTCCAGGTAAAGGACATGTAATAAAGAAATGTTATTAGAAATGATGTCAGATATTTGATACTTTTTGTAGCAGTTTGAAGCTGTTGTGGGCCCCAGAAAATCCTGTTCTTAAAGCTAATCTATTCATGTGCATGCAAACCTATTGGAGGGTTGAGCTTTTGATTAATTTACTTCAGATAAGGGCCTGTGATTAGATTGTGTGACCAATGGTGGGTCTTAATTCCCTTACCCGAGTCCTTTATAAACTGAGTAATAAAAAACCACAGACACAGAAAACACTGTAGAGTCAGAAAGGAACCCAGAAGCTGAAAGAAAGGACCCCGGGAGGTAGAAATTGAAATCTACAGAATATAGAAACTGAGAGGAAGCCACTATAGCCAGAAACTGAAAGCAAGGAGCCCCATGCCAGGAGCAATGGGGAGAGAGGTGGATACCCCTCTGTGCCTGATTGCCCACAGCTGCAGCTCAGGCAGAAAGGATCTTCTGATGATGCCTTGGGCACTTTCACAGACTCTTAACTGTAAGCTTTACACCTAAGAAATTCCCATTGTAAAAGCCAACCCATTTCTGGTATGTTTCTCCCAGCAGCTTTTAACAAATTAAAACACTTCTTCCTGAATCTACAGTTGGGTTTTTAGTTGCAACAGATCTCTTTATTAGTTATTTTGCTTTTTAAAAATGAAAAATATTTAAATGAAAGTGATTATCACTATTTTATCAGAAATATGTAGAACTTATTTAGGTACCTTGACTAAGAATTTTAACTAGTGGGAACAAACTATATTTAATAATAGGTTAATGAGGACCATCAATAAACTTTTTTGAGAAAACATAATGTGCTAATTTAAATTATATTTACGTTGTGATGGTTAAGCTCATGTGTCACCTTGGCCATGTAATGGTGCCCAGTTATTTGGTCAGACAAGCGCTGGCCTGATAGTTACTTTGAGGAAATTTCATGGAATTAAATTATAAGTAAGATTTCATCTATGGCTCATTACATCTACAATCAACTGAGGAGATTGCCTTCAATAATGGGATATGTTTCATCCAATCTGTTGAAGGCTTTAAAAGGAGAAGTGATGATTTCACCAGTAAGAAGAATTTCCATCTCTGTTTCAGCTAACCCACAAGCACCTTCATCAGAGTTTCTGGTTTGTAGCCTGCCCTATAGAATGTGGACCTGTGCATCCTCACAGTCCCAGGAGACAATTTTATAAAATCTCATAACATTTACAGATATTCTTGGTTCTGTTTTCCTAGAGAACCCTGACTAATACATATGTTTCATTTTTATTATGCTAGGAATATTGTATTTCAATCAGGAATCAGGAATTTCGTATAAGTGATGAACAGTGATGAGGTTAAAAGATTATATCACAGAAGAGAAGTGTATGTGTTTCTATGTGTTTATAGTTTCAAGGAAAACTATATAGGAGTCAATTTTGTTAGAAGAAAATTGTTAAGTTAATTTTAAAGTATATGTATATATGGGAAATTCATAAATATTTTAGTCTTTATATTAAATGTAAAGATTACTCTGAATATTTTTTAATGTAAAATATGGTAAGACCATTTCAAGTTGTCCTGAAACATGAACTAGAACATTTGAAATATTGACTGATCTGAACTAGCTGCTTTGATTAAGTTGAATTTTAGTCATTAGTCATACCAGACTGTATTCAATTGAACTCATTTCATTTTTTAAAAATTTATTGAAATATATCACTCATACATAAACATACATAAACAATAAATGTATAATTGTTGTGAACTTAGAAAACAAACATATATAATGTCAAACAAACATATATAACATCTCACCCCACCACCAATAACTTGCATTGTTTTTAAACCTTTTTAACTAATGATTAAAGAGCATTGTCAAAATATTACTACTAAACAAAGTATTTTTCCCTTAACCAATCTGATTATTATTACCTTTATATCATTTATATATGAACATACATGAACAATTAAGTGTATAGTAAAAGTTGTGAATTTACAAAGAAAACATGCATAACTATTATTTTGGGAAGACTGCATTTGATTTTGCATCTGTGCCAAAAATGAAATAGTTTTTAGTATTATTCTTGAAATAAAGGTCATGACATTATGTTGTCTAGAGATAAAAACTTATTGGCAAAACAAGTCCATCTTTTCAAACTTACTGACAAAATTCAGAATTTTTTGAATATTTTTGCCCTATATAATACAATAAACTTCATCCTAAATGATTCAATTTAAATCATAATTTTCCCCTAATATGAAGTCAATATAATGTTTTGTCATTGTGGAAGCAGTTGACACTGGAAAAATTCATATATACTAAGTCATGCCTGAAGAGAAAACTTGGAAATTATTCAAGAACTCAGTTTTAACTCATTCATTCATTCATTTATGCACTCATTCAACCACAAACATTTGTTCATTTCTACAGTAACAGGCATTGTGAAATAGATGAAATGAAAGTACTCAAACAGAACTGCCCTAGAACAAATATTAATCCCCACAATTTTAAAAGTTCAAAATTTACCAATATATATATATGGATAGATAAAAGTGAATGGATCGATACATCTCAATATGCTAAAATAATTTGTAAACTTGAATGCTAGACTTGCAGTTTAGTTCTATCTCATGTATGGGGCATGCTATGCATCAGTATTGAATGAGATTGCCTTGGATCTTTATTTTACCCACCCTGGTGCAGTATTAGAGGAAAGATACTCAATATGCGACACTAGTTTTTCACTTTAGCAAAAATATACTACCTTATGAATTTGAATATATTTTTAATGATAGTAATACTTTTTTCAGAAATGAATCTACCACCTCACACCTTTAAAGTTCATGATCTGGTAGATATGAATAAAATATGCCCTATCATAAAAGAATGCATTCCTTACTTTAAATGTTCTCTGATGATTTTTGCTTTTATATCAGCTTTGGTTTTTTTTTCAATGTTATTTCATGATTTCAGTGACTAATTATATTTCATACAAAACCACATCCTTATTGATTCCAATGACAGAGTTACTATATCTGAAAATGTTTCACCTGGAAATCCTTTACACTTACAGGGATATGTTTATAGGGTCTATTATGTATAATTCAGTGCTTTTCTTTTTGAAACAAAAACATTCCAAGCAACATAAAATCTTATGTTCTGACATAGATATGTATAAAATGTAGAAATGGATTAACAAATAAAAGGACATAGTCTGATTAAAATTAGCTTAATCTTCTTAAACTATCATGCTAATCTTTAATTCCTGTTTTAATGGTAAACTCTTAGGAGAGGAGGAGTATAATTCTCAAGATTAAGACACAGAAATCTGACAAAGCCCATAAAATCTGTTATAAACCATAAAAAATTATGTGATTTTTCAATTATTTCTTAGCAAGGGAAATGTTAAATATCTACAGTTGTTCTTTCTTTTCTCTGTGTCCTTTCCTCTCCTCTGTCAAAGAAAACTTTCTATTCACATGTACTCCATCCGTCCTTACAATAATTTTAGCTGTATTTCGTATCTTTATTTCTTTTGCCAGGTAAAAGGAGGAAAACAACTCTATCTTCAGGGTAGCATAAAATAACATTTAATCATGCTTCATATGTAGTAAAGATCAGTTTACTGCCTCATAAGTCTGAAAATAATTAACTTCTAAAACTGGAAAATGGACAGATGACTCCAGGCAAAATTAAAATGATTTGTGAGTATTTAGTATATTAAATTACTTCATAAAATATATACACCATAATTTGTTAATAAAACAACAACAACAAAAATCTTACAAGGTTACTGTTCTGTATGAAAGGCAGAGCCAGATACAAGAGCTGGCATGCAGGTAGTTTATTTGGAGGCATGAGTCCAAAGAAAATGACTGGGGAACTGAGAAGAGTAACAGTGGTAAGGAGGTAAAGTAAAAGTAAGAAGGTAAAGGTTGTATAATCAAGGTAAACTCCATGGTATGTATTTGGGCTTGACCCTCCTGGGACCCTCTGGGATTGCTATATAGGATTAATCTCCAGATTGTCCATCTGAGGGAGGAAAGAAGTGGATATTTTCCCTCCATTTTTTCACATCTTCTTTTGGTCATTGATTGCCCCATGGTGTACTAACATTTCCAGACTGCTTGCTTCTCCTGGGCATCCCTCACTTCCTGCAGAGTTTCATTAGAAAGGCACTGGGACAAAAATGAAGAGTTAGGCAATGCAGCTGAGGTGCGTGCAAGGGTAAACTTAACATTGTCTAGAGGTGGCACAATATTGTCTAGAGGTGGACCAGGGGGATGTTAGGCAGCATCCAACTAATATAGAGGGCTAAAGTAATCATGGTTAAATTAAGAATTTGGACTTTATTTTGGAAAGAATTACTGTATAATTTCACTCAAGCTCTTTGTTAGGGAAGCCAAGATATTTTGTCTAATAGACTCCTTGGCAAATAAAGTAAAAGAAATCTTTCAGTGTCTACTGAGATAATAGCAAATGCATTTTTGTACTTTGGCTATCATGGTTGCTTTAGGCTGAGCAGAATCAGAATGAATTTCTGAGATATGGAATACTCAATGAATAAAGATATGAGGACAGAGGCTGGAATGACATGTAAAGGATTCATGAATGGCTGGGAGATATGGTTAAATGACTTTTTAGTTCATATACATCCCTAAGATTCTATTACTCAAGAATATGTGTCCTTATAGAATTGCAAAGATAAATTCCTTAAATATGATTTCATATAATGATTTTTTCTGTATTCCATGGGTCCAGAAATTTCCCCCAACACAGATATCTAGTGGATGAAAGAAACTGTTGGAAAATAAACATAGAAAACTGATTATAGTTAAATCAGTGTCAAACTATTGTCACAAATGTAAAATTTATTTAAAGGCCAGGCCACATCACACTTATGGGTCAATAATGTCATTTTCACATACAAAGGAAAGATGAGGTCTATATGACAATAAATTCCTCTAAATCTGTACTATTAGTATCTGGGCTACTTCATTTGGCACATTGAGCAAGTGGTATTTACTTTTCTATGCACAAGCCTTCCTTCCTTTCCAAATAAGTTATAATTAAATCCCTCTAAGATAAAGAATTATAAAGATATATTATAATTCCCACAATGATAGGCATGTTTTCTTACTCCCAATATTCTCAGCACCTAGAATAGCCTTCTGTAAATACTAAGTGATCAATAAATGACTCTTCTTTTTTAGTTGCTCTTGTCTTCATGAAGAGACTTTTATAGGTGCTAGGATCTGTGATTATTTCTTTTCATAAAGTATATTATGAAATCCTAACTACAACCCTTCGTGATCAGCATTTTATTTCAAATTGAAAGATAAGGGAACTCCCTACATGAGAAAATTATTGGAAATTGTCAAATAAGTGGTTATAGCACTGGAAAGGAATGCAGATAAATGAATTCAAAATACAGAGCTTTTTCTGCTGAACCAATATACTTTCCCCATGATAATGTTATATTTTGCACAACACTAGTGTGTGTCACAGTGATCTTTCATAAAAACTACCTCAAAGTATAGAAACATAGCTATTGTGAAAGATAAACTGAGGCATCTTAAAATGTTATTAGAGGCATTTAAAAAATGTTAATCAGAATTGTTGACATGTACCTCTGTGAGAAACAAAGTTACCAACTAGTACAGTGTTATGTATGTTCTTTTTATTTTGCCATTAGTTTAGAAACATTTTTCTAAAGTTACATTTTTTCTCATCCTCTTCAATGATGTTACATCATACATTTGTAACAGAATTTGTGTATTATATCCTGCTTTGTAACCTAGGATCCCTTAATCAACTGATGATTTTTTTTAAATATTTAAATTTATTTTCTCTTGGCTTATGTATCTGTCAGGGTTCAGCCAGAGAAACAGGACCAGTAGGAGATAAATAGATAGATAGATAGATAGATAGATAGATAGATAGATAGATAGATAGATAGATAGATAGATAGATACGTAGATAGATAGATAGATAGATAGATAGATAGAAGATAAATTTATTATAGGGAATTATCTTAAACAATTACAGGAATTGGTTAATCAATCTCTGCATATCTTTTTTTAAAATTTTAAAATTATTTTTATTTTTATTTATTTCCCAGTTGTCTGTTCTCTGTGTCTATTTGCTGTGTGTTCTTCTGTGACGGCTTATATCCTTATCAGCAGCATTGGTTATCTGTGTTTCTTTTTTTTGCATCATCTTGTTGTGTCAGCTCTCCATGTGTACAGCTCCATTCTTGGGCAGGCTGCTCCTTCTTTCGTGCTGGGCAGCTCTCCTAATGGGACGCACGCCCCCTGCATGGGGCTCCCCCACGCGGGGGACACCCCTGCGTGGCACAGCACTCCCTGTGCACATCAGCACTGTGCATGGGCCAGCTCCACACGGGTCAAGGAGGCCTGGGGTTTGAACTGTGAACCTCCCATGTAGTAGGCGGAAGCCCTATCCATTGGGCCAAGTCTGCTTCCCTGTTTTTTTTTCTTTTAAAGATTTATTTTATTTATTTATCCCCACCCCTTGCCTCTTGCTTGCTGTCTGCTCTCTGTGTCCATTTGCTATGCGTTGTTCTGTGTCTGCTTGTCTCCCTTTGTTGTGTCATCTTGCTGTGCCAGCTCTCTACAGGCATGGGCCAGCTTGCCTTCACAAGGAGGCCCTGGGAAGAGAACCCAGGGCCTCCCATATGGTAGATAGGAGCCCAATGGGTTGAGCCACATCCGCTTCCCTTTGTTTCTAATGCAAAGTCCACAGGTAGACAGTCAGGAACAGAAGATCACAAACAGGCTGGAATCCCATGAGTACCAACTGGAACACCTTAAGTTTGGTCTGAAATACATATCTAATCCTGCTGCCCTTGGACTTAGTGATAAGAGCATCCTGAAGAAGCTGGGGTCCTCTTCATCACCAGGTTAAACACACATACCTGGCCCAGGAATCAGAAAAACTGGAATACCCAGTGGAAGGTCCAAAAGTTACATCCAGGCCCAGCTGCTGCTTCATACCAGTGAGGTGAGTCAGCAGATTACTGGCAACCTTTGTGTGCTACAAAATGGCTGATGCCTCTATCTGCCATATAAATCTCAGGAAAGCATTTCATGATTCTTTTAGTCCACCCTAACCAGATATATACTAGGAAGGGAATTCTGAGAAATGCAGTTCAGTTTAGCCAAGCTGACACCCACAGAACCATCACAGTTTGTTTGCAATGCTATTTTTACTCTTTATTATTTAGTTGGTTCTCAAGATACTAAAATATGTACATTTAATTTAGCAAAGTTTACACTGAATTTGTTATACTCTATGCTACATTTGTCCTGATCTTATAGTATATTTTATATTTAAATATACTATAAACATTATTTTTACTTTTTGCTGGAATATGCTCCATTGCTTTCACAGAAATTTTGAAAAGAAAAGATTAATATTTTACATTTATCTGTATATTTTCTTTCTGGTGCTTTTGGATACTTCCTGGAGAGCTAAGTTTCACTTGAACATGAAGAAATTTCTTTAGCATTTACTGCACTGCAGGGTAATTAGCAGGAAATTTGTAATTTTTACAGTATTTAAAAATATCTTATTTTGCCTTAAATTTTGAAGGATTTTTGTGCTGGTACAGAGTTTTTTGTTTTTTTTTTTTTATGAAAGTCTTTTAAATATCATTCAACTGTCTTCTGGTTTTCATTAAGTCAATGAGAAATTAGCCTTCTTTCTCATCACTGTCCCTTATAAAGTATGTATTTTTTCTGTCACCTTTTCTTTAATTTTCAGCAATTACATAGAAAGTATAATAATATTACATTGTGTTTATATACCACATTTAGTTTATCCATTATGGATACTTGGTTTGATTCATCATTGGCAATTGTGTATAATGCTGCTATGAACAATGGTTTGCAAATATCTGTTCAAGTTCCTGCTTTCAATTATTTTGGGTTTATACTTACAAGTGAGATTGCCAGGTCATATAGTAATTGTATACTTAACTGTCTGAGGAACTGCCAAATTGTCTTCGAGAGAAGCTATAGATTTTTAAACATGGTATGAGGTAGTGGTCCACCTTCATTATTCTGAAATTAAAGATCCAGTTTTCCCACTGCCATTTGCTGAAGAGATTATCTTTTTTCCAAAGGAGACTATTCTTTTCCAATTGCACTCAATTTCCAATTTACCTCATTGTCAAAAATCACATGGTCATAAATGCTGGAGTTGATTTTTTAAAAATTTATTGAAGTATATCATTCATTCATAAACATACATAAACAATAAGTGTATAGTAATAGTTGTGTACTTATAAAACAAACATATATAATATCATACAGGACTCTCATACTTCAAACCCTTCACCACTACCTTGCATTGTTTTTAAACATTTTTAACTAATGATTAAAGAACTGTCAAAATATTACTACTAACCAAAGTATTTTTCCCCCAACCCACCCTATTTTTATTATTTTTATATCATTTATATATGAACATACATGAACAATAAGTGTATAATAGAAGTTGTGAACTTACAAAGCAAACATGCATAACATCATACAGGGGTCCCATATATCAACCCTCCACCAACACCTTGCATTATCCTGAGAAGTTTGTTACAAATTATGAAAGAATATTGTCAAAATCTTCCTATCAATTATAGTCCTTATCTTACATTTGGTGTATTTTCCTCAACCCACCCTATTATTATTTTTTAAATATATATTTTATGATAGGTGTTGTAAACTTATAAAACCTTCGGGCACATGTGCAGAATTCCCAAACAACACTCCTCTATCAACGCACCACATTGTGGTGGAACATTGTTACTGATAAGATAATATCATTTGATTGTTACCACATCCATAGTATATATTTGGCACACATTGTCCACACTGCACCATTACCAACACAGTACATCTTTGGCGTAGATGCAAGAATATTATATTATTATTGCTAATCACAGTCTGCAGGTCACTCCAGTTTTATTTTTCCCATGCTTCTCCACATTCCCACCACTGTGCAATAGTGATGTACATTTGTTCTAGCTAACAAAGGACACTCTTGCATCTGTACCATCAACCACAATTCTCATCCACCTCTTGGTTTACTCTGCTGTTCAGTTCCTAGATTATTCTCTAGCATTCTGTCAGTTGGCATTTAAATGCCAACACTACCATATTCAGCCACATCCCCATTTATAAACTAGCTGTTATTCACTATATGAGTTACCATCCACTCTATATGTTTCCACACTTTTACAGTGAAACTAATTAAAGCTTCTACATGCATTAAACCTCAGTAATCCATCTCAGTCCTCTTATCTCCTTTAAAAATCCACTACCTACCACTAGGTCTTGAAGATATTTTCCTACAATTTCTTCTAGGAGCTTCATAGTTCTTGCTTTTACTTTTAGGTTTTTGATCCATTTTGAGTTAATATTTGGATAAGGTATGAGATAGGGGTCCTCTTTCTTTCTTTGGCTGTGGATATCCAGTTCTTTTAGTACCATTTGTCAAATGGACTGTTCTGCCCAAGCTGTATGGGTTTGACAGGCTAGTCAAAAATCACTTGAACATAAACGTGAGGGTCTGTTACTAAACCATCAGTTTGGTTCCATTGCTCTATGTATCTGTCTTTATGCTAGTACCATGCTGTTTTTACCGCTATAGCTGGGTAATATGATTTGAAGTCTGGAGATGAGAGTTCGCTTTTCCTTCTTAAGATATTTCTGGCTATTCAGGACCCCTTACATTCCACATAAATTTGATAGCCATGTTTTCAATAAAAAAATGCTAGTGGACTTTTTATTGGGATTGCATTGAATCTGTATATCAATTTGAGTAGAACTGATGTCTTCCAATGCATGAGCATGGAATGTTCTTCCAGTTATTTAGGACTTTTTGATGTCTTTTAACACTGAGTTGCAGTTTTCTGAAAACAAGTGCTTTTACATCATTGGTTAAATTTATTCCTGACTATTTGTCATATTTTATTTTCAACACACTTTTGACACTTTTAGTTACTTTTATTGATATAATCTTCATTTCTATGAAAGAAATTGTATCAACTGATGTGGAGACAATGACCACGGGATTTGCTGAAGGCAGGGAGAGGGAAAAAGAGGTGTGATACTGGGGCATTTTCAGGACTTGGAGTTGTCCTCAATGACATTGCAGGGACAGATGCAAGACATTATATATCCTGCCTTTACCCACTGAATGGACGGGGAGAGAGTGTAAACTACAACATAAACTATAATCCATGCTTTATAGCAATGCTCCAAAATGTACTCATCAAATGCAATGAATGTACCACCCCAGTGAAAGAAGTTGTCAGTGTGGGAGGAGTGGGGGATATGGGGAGTGGGGTATATGGGAACCTCTTATATTTTTTAATGCAACATTTTCTGTGATCTATATATTGTTGTTGTTTTTTTTAAAGGTAATAAAAGAAATCTTCATTTCTAGACTCTCTTCCAGGCCTCTCTCTCCTGTCTTTTCTTTTCAGGTTTTAGCATACACTTTAGGATTTCCTGAAAAATCTGGTCTCTTAGTTAGACATTCTCTGTTTCTGTTTATCTGTGAATATTCTAAACCCCCACTCAATTTTAAAAGATAATCTTGCCAGACATAATATTCTTGGCTGGAAATTTTTTTCTCTTATAGTATCTTAAATATATCATACCACTGTCTTCTTTCCTCCATGGTTTCTGGTGAGAAATCAGCACTTAATCTTATTGGGTATCCCTTATATGCTATGCATTGCTTTTCTCTTGCTTCTCTCAGAATTCTCTGTCTTTGGCATTTCACATTCTGATTAGTTGGTCTTTTCGGATTTTTTCAAATGAGTGTATGCTGTGCTTCTTGGACATGGATGTCTATGTCCTTCAATAAGGTTGGGAAATTTTCTACCATTATTTCTTTAAGTATTCCTTCTGCCCCTTTTCCCTTCTCCTTCTGGGACACTCATGATATGCATATTTGCACTTCTTTTGCTGTCATTTAGTCCCCTGAAACCTTGTTCATTTTTTCCCATTCTTTTCTTCATCTATTCTTTTGTATGTTCACTTTCAGAGGTCATTTCTTCAAGTTCACCAATTCTTTCTTCAGCCTCCTCAAATCTATTATATGATTCCAATGTTTTTTTTTTAAATTTCATTTATTGTGCATTTCATTCCTGTAAGATATTGCTATTTTTCTATGTATACTTCAAATTCTCCTTTATGCTCATCCAAAGTCTACTTAATATCCTTAATCTCTTTAGCCATGTCATTGAATTTATCAAGGAGTTTTGTTTAAATATCTATGATTACTTGTCTCAGCTCCTTTATGTCATCTGGAAGCTTATCTTGTTCCTTTAACTGGCCATAGCTTCCTGTTTCTTGGTGTGAATTGTAATTTTTTGTTGGGGTCTTGGCACCTGACTTACTAGTGTATTTATTCCGGGTGCAGTTTTTCTCTTTAATTTAGGGCTTGCTCCACTTTCTTCCTTACTAGTTGTGCAGTAGGAGCCAAGGATGTAGTTTGTGCTATAAGTTGTAGGGACTCAAGCTGCCCTCATTGCCCCAGGGACCAATGAAGATTCTCACAACTTTCTCTTTTGCCGGGGGTAGGGACAGAATCACAGCTGTATGAATAATCCAAGTCATGCAGGCCTAGATTGTCATTGCCTAGAGAGAGTGATGAAGCTTCATGCCTCTTTCTTCCCTGCCTGAGCTGGGGATGGAGCTGCAGGTATGGGTAGCAATCTATGCAGTGTGGGTCGAGGATGACCTCAGTTGCCCCACTTGTCTTCTGAATATTCAGTCCATGCAGGCTGAATGTACCTGCAGTTACCTGGGCAGGCTGATGCAGGGTCCACCATTTTCCTCCCTTCTGGAGGTGGGGCTGAAGCCTAGGCTAAGGCTGCAGGCCGATTTGGGTAAAAGAAATCAATTCCTACAGTCACTGTGATTTTCAGTCAGCTGGACTTCCCTTCGTGCTGGGGGAGGAGTCAAAATGGTAGCCACTGGCCTCTCTCTGACCTGGACTGGTTCATACCCCTGCTGTTCCTAGGGCTATACTCCAGTCAGCCGAATTCACTAATCAGTAGATGAAATTGGTGACCAACCTCTTCCTACTGTGTTTTTTGGAAATAGAACTTCAAATTCCAGCCACAGAGTAGCTCCTAGGGCAATTTGCACTGCCAATGTAGGATAATCACCAGTCTCCACAGCTTGGCCAGTAATTTCCTGGAGAGGCTGGCACAGGTCCCTCAGCTTCCTCCCTGCTGGAGGTAGGGCTGGGGGCTAGGCTAGAGATGTTTTCTGATCTGGATGAAAAGAAGCTAGTCCTTGCCAGCACTGTGTTTTAAGTCCCTCACTTCCCCTCATGCCAGGCACCAAGTTAAGATGGCTGCTACCAACCTCTTTCTGACTTGGACAGGTTCAAACTTTAGCTGTTCTTAGGATTATATTTTAGCCTGCTGAATTTACTCATCAGTGGTTGAAGTTGGTGCCCAATCTCTCTTCCTCCCATTTTCAGGAAGTGGAGCTTTCAATTCCAGCTGTGGAACTGCTCCTGAGGCTGCTTGTGCCTCCAGTAAAGGATGGGCACTGGTTACCCTGATGTGTCATGCTTTAGTTAAGAATCTTCTCTGCAAATGGACAGTCTCCTCCTTCCATTCCTTCAAGGATGTTGCAGGATGCTCTTCTGGTCTTCTGGAGCTACCATACAGATAGCTCTGGCTGTTAACTAACTGCCCTGTAGCAGGAGCTGACTCTAGGAGCTCCTTACTCTGCCACCTTCTTACTGGTTTACTGGGTTTGATTTTTGATTTTTCAATTTGATTCCATTTGTCTATATGTCTGCCGTCATGCCAGTATCATGCTGCTTTGATTATTGTGACTTTGTAACAAGTTTTACAAACAAAAATTGAGCCCACCAAATTTGTTCTTCTTTTATAAGATTACTTTTGTTATTCAGAGCTCCTTATTCTTCAATATAAATTTTGATGGTTGGGTTTTCCATTTCTGTAAAGAAGGTTCTTGAAATTTTGAATGGCATTGCATTAAATCTATAAATCATTCTGTGTAGAATTTGCAGCTTAACAATATTAAGTCTTCCAATCCCTGAACGTAGAATGTTCTTCCATTTATTTGGACCTTCTTAGTTGCATTTGGCAATGTTTTATCATTTTCTGTGTACAAATACTATATATCCTTGGTTAGATTTACCCATAGATATTTGATTCTTTTACTTGATAGTGTAAATTGATTTTTTCTTGATTACTCATTCTGGTAATTAATTGCTAGTTATAGAAACAATACTGATTTAATGGTGTTGAACTCATACCCCAGCACTTTGATGAATTCATTTATTAAATCTTTGAACTTTGTTGTGGATTTTTCAGGATTTTCTGTATATAGGATCATTTCATATGCAAATAGTGAAGGTTTGTCTTGTTCCTTTCCAATTTGGATATCTTTTTCTTTTTTTCTTTTCTAATTGCTCTGGTTAGAACTTCTAAGGTAATGTTGAATAAAGTGGTAGGCATGATTGTCATGTTTGTTTGTTTTTATCTTAGAGGAAAAGTTTTAGACTTTCACCATTAATAGGATGTGGGTTTTTCCTGTATGCTCTTTATCATGTTCAGGGAGTTTCCTTCTATTTCTAGTGTTCTTAGAGTTTTTATTAAGTAGTGGTGCTGAATTTTGTTGAATGCCCTTTCTGCATCAACTGAGATGATTTTGTGTGTTTTTCCCCCTTCATTCTGTTAATATGGTATAATACTTAAATTGATTTTGCCACTTTGAATCACTACTGTATACATGGGAGAAATCCCAATTGATTATGGTATATAATTCTTTTAATACAATATTGGATTCAGTTTGCCAGTATTTTTTTGAAGATTTTTCTATCTATGTTCATAAGAAATATTGGTCTGTAATTTTCTTTTCTTTTTTTTAATCTTTATCTGGCTTTAGTATGAGGATGATGTTGTTCTTACAGAGTCAATTAGAGTGTGTCACTTCCTGTTCAATTTTTTGGAAGATTCTAAGTTAGATTTTTGTTATTTCTTTGTGGGGCATTTGATAAATATTTTTCTGCAAAGCCTTCTGGTCTTGGGTTATTTTTGTTGGCAAATATTTTGCTTAAGAATTCATTCCCTTTACTAGTTATTGATTTCTTCTTGAGTCAGTGTAGTAGTTTTTGTGTCTAGGAATGTATCCTTTTCATCTAGGTTACCTAATTTATTGGCATATAGTTGTTCATAGACTTCCCTATGGTCCTATTTATTTCAACAGGGTTGGTGGTAATGCCCACTTATCATGTCTGGTTTTAACTATTTGTGTCCTTTCTCTTTGTTTCTTTGTGATGCTAGCTAATGGTTTGTCAATATTACTGATTTTTTTTTTCCAAAGAATCAACTTTTGGTTTGGTTGATTCTACCTATTGTCCTATTTTTCATTATCTACTTAATTTATTTCCATGCTAATCTTTTCTATTTCCTTCCTTCTCCTCACTTTGTATTTAGTTTTGTTTTTTTCCCTTAGTTCTCCCAGTTTTGAGGTTAGGTCTCTGAATTGACATCTGTTTTGTTAGGGAAGAGGCAGAAACCCAAAATACTAACTAAAAAGAGCTTTATTTAGTTAGGAATTTAGATCAATCACAGTAATTAAGTAATAACAATATAACAAAGATAAATGGATCAATTAGATAACATAGAGGAAAAATGAAAGTGTATGTACGATCACTCACAGAACCCGGGAAAACCCAACAGCTGGTCTTTCACGAGGTTGGGAAGTCCAACAGCTGACCAGAATCCCAATTGGAATTTCAGTTCCAGGCAGAGTGTCTTCTCTTGGGTGAGACTTCAACTGGCAGCCACTGGGTCCTCCGCTTTTAAGGGGCTCTGAACTTTCAGAGCTCTTGCCAAAAATGCAACTCGTGAGTGTTCAGCACATTCCAAACTACCAATGCCGGTCCCTGGGGAAATGGCCAGTTCCCCATGGAGGAGCATGGTGTCCATAAGGTGCCTTGCTCTATCTAAGATCATTAAACAGGGACATACAGATGTGAGATAAATCAGATAAGGAACAAAGGTATATTGTGATTATAGAACTGAGTTTTACCATTAACTATTCTGAGCAAAACAGAAAGAAAGAATGCGGGCCTATTGTCTGGTTTCAGTTACAGAGTAACTGAGCTCCTGCCGCAGAGCTCATGCTCTGAAAATACTACAATGTATGGTGTTAGCTTAAAAGGCCCAAAATTTTTATTTCCATGATCAAACCAGATTAGTGGAGATTCACAATTCTTCATAATTCAAACATAGGCATTCTTATATCAACATCTTTCCTCTTTTTAATGTAACCTCTTAGAGCTATACATGTCTGCGGTCACCCCTCGGGCTGAAGTGTGGTTTGATGGCCTGGCGAGGGGCGGTGACCGCGGTAGGCCTATTCCGAACTGCTGCTCCCATAATAGGGTGGTTGGTCGGGCCCACCGCCACCCCTGAAGGAAGCTCGGCATGGGCGCAGAGTGCCCTCGGGTCTCCCCTTCTCGGCAGCCATGCTTCCGCGGCCACCCCTCCTCCCAGATGGCGCCACACGATGCCTTGTGGGGCGGCACCCTTCTTCTTCTTTCTCCCTGCGCAGGCGCAGGGTGGAAAAATCCAGTCTGCCCTTTTCCCTCCCCCGGAGAGCAGCAACAGCCAGGCGTGGGCGGGAAACTCCAGTCTGCCCTCTACCCCAGCAACAGCAGCCACCAATCACTAAACCCTGCCACTTCCCCCAGCAACAGCAACAGCCAATCCCTAATCACCACCCCTCCCCCGTCCAGTACCGCCCACTGACCTTTCTCTGGCAACCAATCAGAACAGGGCATGGCTTCGGCCAATCAGCCTTCCCCAGCCCCTATAAAACTGTTGCCTCTCCCTCAATAAAGTGGACTTGCATGTTTACCTTGTCTCCGCGGTAGTTCTTCTGCCGTGCGCCCTCCAGTCCTGAGAGCCCCCGACAAGGGCCTGGCCTCCCTTGTCCCCAGTTCGTCGCCTGCTTCTCCGGGCGACCCCCTCGTCGCCGGCTTCGCCGGGCGACCCCGTCAGCTGAACCGCGCAACCCCTGTGAGACCGACCCCTCGTCTGCTGCCAGACCGACCCCTCGTCCCAAGCGGGACCGACCCCTCGTCCGCAGCCAGACCCCACCTCTACCGACCGAGCAAGCCGCCGCACATGTCCCTCTCAGCATCTCATAAGTGTTATAGACCAGTGATATTGACCAGACTCAGACTTTGAATAGCGTTCCAATTGAGAGCTTTATTAGCCAAACAGCGACTGCCTCATCCTACGCAGAAGAGAGAACAGCCCCAAATCTCAGGAAAGAGATGTTTTTATAGTCTTTAGGAAGGGGGGGGGGGGGGTTAGCAAGCAAGCAGGCACAGAAGCGGAACACTGGGGTTAGCTGAAGATAGGGTATCTATTTTTTTTTCTTTTAAAAGGCTTTTTTTTTGTGAACAGCCCTAAGCCCTAAGTTATTTATTGGTCCTCTTCTTGAGTGAAGCCCTAAATTGTTTACACTTTTTTTAAGAGCAGCTCTAAGTTACTTATTTTTCTGAAAGCACTTGCAATTCCTATTTCCTAATGTAGTTCTATTCCTATTTTCCCAATGTGGCCTTACCCTTACATAAGTTTTGGTATGTTGCATTTTCATTTTCATTTACTTTAAGATGTTCTTAATTTTCCTTGTGATTTTTTAAATTTAACCCAATGGTTCTTTGAATATCTTGTTAATTCCACATATTTGTGAATTTCCCATTTCTCCCTTTGCTATTGTTTTCTAGCTTCATTTTTTATTGGTTGGAGAAGATATACTGTATGAATTCAATGTTATTGAAATTATTAAGACTTATTTGTGACCAAAGATATAGTCTATCTTGGAGAATGATCCATATGCACTTGAGAAGAATGTGTATTTTGTTGTTCTTGGGTGAAGTGTTCCATATGTGTTTGATGTGCCTGTAAGGTTCAATTGTTTTAACCTATCTTTATATCTTGTATTTTCTTATTGCTGTTCTGTCTAGATGTTCTGTCCCTTTTTGAAAGTGGTAATTTAAAGTTTTCTCATTAATGTAGAACCACCGATTTCTTCCTATGAATTTGTTGGTATTTGCTTCATGTATTTTTTGTTTGATTTTGCTCACTGTTTGCTTGTTTTGCTCATTGTTTGTTCATTTGTTTTTGCTCATTGTTCTCTCATTGTCTACTCATTGTTTTTGTTCCTTGTCTACTTGTTGTTTTTGCTCATGTAGTCTGTTCATTGTTTGTGTTTTCTTTAGGAGACCCCAGGAACCAAACCTGGAACCTCCCTTGTAGGAGGCAGGCGCTCAACTGCTTGAGCCATATCTGCTTCCCTTCATGTATTTTTGGATTCTGCAATTTGGTACATATAAATCTACAATTTTTATATCTTCCTGTTGGATTGACGTCTTTATTAGTATTAGTTAACTACCCAGCTGACTCTTGTTCATTCACTACATGATTTTTTTTTTTCATCTTTTCACCTTCAACCAACTTATTATTTTAAATTTAAGGTGAGTTTCTTGCAGATAGTTGGGTCATGCTTTTTTAATCAATTTTGCTACTATCTGCCTTTTGAATGAAGAGGTTAATCCATTTACACTTAATGTCACTACTGATAAGACAGGACTTTCTTCTGCTATTTTGTTATTTAGTCTTTCTAAGTCATAATTTTTTTTTGCCTCTCAATTCTTCCATTAATACTTACTTTATATTTATTTGATATATTTATGTTGTTCTATATTGAGCATCTTCTCCTTTCTAATTGGGTGTGCTTTTCCTACGTTCTCTTTGTGGTTACCATGAGGATAATATTAACCATACAGAATATACAACAATTGTATTTGATTTGATACCAACTTAACTTTAATAGCACACACATATACATTTTCCTTATACCCCTCTGTCTCTGTAACTTTTGTTTTTGTATTTGTTACAAATTATATCTTTATACATTGTACATCTAAATCCATAGATATAGCATTATTTTTTATTCACTTACATTTCAGCACTTTGTCAAGTGAGAAGTGGAATTACATTCCAAAAAATACAATAGTACTGACATTTGTAATTACCCATTTGGTTATCTTAATGGAGGTCTTTATTTCTTTATTCTTCGTTGAACCACTCTGTAGTCTCTTTTCTTTCAGTCTGAAGAGCTCCCTTTAGCACAGCTTATAGGGCAGGTCTAGTGTTGATGCACTCCCTTAGTTTTTGTTCATCTTGGAATGTCTTAATCTCTCCCTCATTTTTAAAAGAACATTTTAGCAGATATAAAATTCTTGATTATTAATTGTTTTCTTTCTGCACTTTAAGTATTTCAACCCATTGCCTTCTTGCCTCCATGATTTCTGACAAATAATGACATTCAGACAGAAGTTATAGACTTCTTTGTCTACAAAACACATTGCTTTTCTCTTACAGCTTTCAGCAGTCTCTCTTTGTCATTTGTATTTAACAGTTTTATACATATGATGGTGTTTTTTTTTTTTTCTTCAACTATATACTGTTTGGTGTTCTCTGGGTTTTTTGGATGTGCATATTCTGCATTTTTCTTAGTTTGGGAAGATTTTTGACATTATTTATTTGAATATTCTTTCTGCACCTTTCTTTCTTCTACGTCTGGGACTCTCATATGCATATATCATATGCATATATCAGTATATATATCATGCATATATCAGTATGCTTGATGATGTCCCATAGCAATTTCTGCTTCTTACAATTCATTTTTTATCTTTCTGCTATCCTGACTCATTTAAGATGCCTTGTCTTTGAGTTTGCTGTTCTTTTCTTCCACAAGCTACAATCTGCTGTAGAAACCCTTCTGAGAATTTCTCCTTTCATTTATTGTGCTCATCTACTCTAGTATTTTTGTTTGGTTCCTTTATAAAATTTATATCACTTTATTAAAATTCTCATAGTGTTCATTCATTGTTTTCCTGATATCTTTTAGTTCTTGGTCCGTATTTTACTTCATCTTATTGATCTTTTATAGTATTTATCTGAAGTCTATATCTGATATGTTCACAGTGTGTCTTCTTCATTAGTGTTTTCTGGATTTTTACTGTCCTCTTTTAAAGGGGCCTTCATTTCCTGTTCTTTTTGTCTCATAATCTTTTCTTGCACACTTTACTTTTTAAAATGTTAATGTTGGGATTTATTCCCTGAGATGTCTGTTTCTTTATTTGGTAACCAACCAGTGATATGACAGAAATTTTCTTGAGTATCAGCCTTCCCATAGGGAAGGTCCAGCCAAGGCAAATGGAAAGTGCAGCATCCTTCCTGTCTTATATATGCTGGTATCTTCTCCTGGGCTTGTGCTTTCTAGTTACTTAGGAATTCTCCTGTTTATGGGTGCTAGAATGCCCCCTCTCTTTTTTATGATACATCCCTTCTTCTCCTGAGTGCACCACTGAGGTTTTAAGCAGGTACACTTTTATCCTACTCTGTCCATCTCAATTTTTTCTGATGCTTCTTTTCTTGTCTGTAGCTTCTTTGGCCTGGGAGCCAAATTATGGGAGGTGGGCATGCCAGATAGTAGTTGTTCTTTTTTTAATATATTTTTTTTAATTTTTAAAGAAGCTTTAGATTACACGCATGTTACTTGAAAAATATAGGGGATTCCCATATACCCCACCCTTTCCCTCTGCCACACTTTTCCCCATTAACAACATCTTTTATTAGTATGGCACATATGTTACAATTGAAAAACACATATTGAAGCATTGCTGCTAACCATGGTCTATAGTCTACACTATGTTTCACATCTTGCACCACACAATTTTATAGGTTTTAACAAAATGTATAATGGCTGGTATCTGTCATTGTAATATCATACAGAATGATTCCGTTTTCTAGATGGAGAAAGTATAAGTGCTAAGGAACTTAATTAGTTTATTAAGATTGCTCTAACAAATTAACACAAACAATGTACTTCAAATACTTATTTTTTCACAGTATTGTGAAAGATGCTTGGAGACCAGAAGTCTGAAATGAAAGTGCTGGCAGGGCCATACTACCTCTGGAGGCTCTGAGAGAGAATCTTTGTATGGTTCTTCCTACTACTCATTGCTGTTGGCATTCCTTATGTTCCTTGGCTTATGGTTATATCACTCTAACTTCTGCCTCTGTCTTCTCATATCCTTCTCCCTTGTATGTCTGCTCCTGTTCTGTATCTTAGCAGGACACTTGTCATTGGACTTATGGTCCATTGGGTGGTCTAAGATGATCTTGTCTCAAAATCTTTAACTTAATTACATCTCTAAAATAATTTTTTTATAAATAAAATTTCCAGAGATTTGGATGTTGACATGTTTTATTAGGAGCCATCATTCAATCCACTACAGGGACTAATTGTAGATTCCATAGTTTAGCAAATATTATATCCCTTCTATGATAAAGCTTTAGCAAGCTAGGAAGAAAAGGAAACTCTCTTATCCCGAGTTAAAAAAAAAAAAAAAAAAAGACCTACCTGACTGTGATTCTCCTAATTTTAGTAATTTTAGCATCTTTTGCAATCTGGATAGACTGAGAATTTCTGAACTCATCAACTACTTTTCTTAACAGGTTTTCCCTCACCTTTTCTCTTCTTGCATTTTACTATAAACAGCAAAAAAGAAAGCAGGCTATGCCTTCAGAACTTTACTTTTAAATCTCCCCAGCTAAATATCCAATTTCATCTCTGACAAGTTCTGGTTTCCACATAAGTATAGGATCCATTTCAGCTAAATTTTCTGCTACTAGGATCCTCTTTCCTCTATTTTTCAATAGCATGTTGCTTATTCCCTTCTGAGCCTCACAAGCAATGCTATTATTATTCAATTTCTAGCAATATCCTTTTTATAATGATTTAGTTATTCTCTAAGACAACACAGGTTTTTCTCTACTATGCTCTTCACTTCCTTCTGAGCCCTCTCTTTCAGAGCCTTTAACATCCATATTTCTATTAATATTCTGTTCAAGGCAATCTAGGTTTTGTCTACCATGCCTCTCAAAATTTTTCAAGCCTCTACCCTTGCGCAATCCCGAAGTCCTTTCCACATTTAGATGTTGGTTGTAGCAGCACCCCTTCAGATAACCAAGTTTGATTAGTTTCCACTGGTTCCTGTAATAAGTTACAACAAATTAGTTCGCTTAAAAACAACACAGATTTACTCTCTTTTAAATCTTCAGGCCAGAAGTCCAAGATACATTTCACTCAGCTAAAGTTAAGTTATCAGCACAGCTGTTCCTTCTGGTAGCTGAAAGAGAGAATTCATTTCCTTTTCTTTTTTAACTTCTGATGGTTCTTGACGTTGCTTAGTTTATGGCCCTTTAAGCATCTTCAGATTATATCACTCCAATTTCTGCTTTCATTATCACATTATCATCTCTTCTGTCATCAAATCTCCATCTACCTCCTTTTTATAAGGATACTGTGGTTAATGTTCCGGGTTTCCAGGTGTGAGGAACTGAGTATCTGTGGGGGCCATTGTTCAGCCTACCACAAAGCTCTTCCATGATAAAGTCATAGTAAACAGGAAAAGGCGATATTTTTAACTTAATAAAAGATAGCAACAAAACATACCATTTATAACTTGTTTTAAATGTCACCCCCTTAGAAATCAGAGCCAGTATTAGGATCCTTGTTATCAACACTTCTAGCCAAAATTGTAATGATGGTTAAAAAGATAAGAAAACAAGATATACATTTTAAACTATTTTCAAGTAATGTGGAGAAAACCTAATAAAATCTATGGAGAAAAATGTTACACGTAAAAAGAGTTCGTTAAAGGCTGGTAGAAATATAATAAAAATACTAAAATCAATCATATACTTATTTAAAAATTATTTAAAAATTATAATGTGGCAAATACCCCATTCACTATAGTAGCAAAAACTATAAAGTACATGGAAATGTGCAAATTTTATGATAAAATTACACAAAATTACTGAGAAATACGGCATAATTACTGTATAAATTGAGATATAACATGTCTGTAAGTAAGTTAATTTAGAAGAAAATTTAAATCTCCCCAAATTAATCTGTTAATCTAACTCAATTCCATTCAAAACATCAACGGATTTTTCATTTTTAAAGGAATTTGATTCCCTAAGTTTGTAAATAATTAAAATGGGACAAAAAGTGAAGCATTTAAAGAAGGGAAGGAAAGGGATAACTAAGATGACAATGATGAATGTGTTAGTTGCTAAGTTGCTCAAAGCAATATACCATGAAATGGATTGGCTTTTAACAATGGGAATTTATCAGCTTAGAAGCATACAGTTTAAGGCCATGAAAATGACCATATCAAGCCATCATCAGGTAGTGCTTTCTTCCCAAAGACCAGCTGCCAGAGATCCTGGACTTTTCTTTCACATGACAAGGGACATGGTAGTGTCTGCTGGTCTCTCCCTTCTCTTCCAGCCTTCATTGCTTTCAGCTGCTTGCTTCTGTGCCTTTCTCTCTCCTTATATTCATCCTGTTTTTGAAGGAATCCAATAAGAAATGATTAAGGCCCACCTTGGGCCATACCATACCTGAAATAACCTATTTAAATTCCCTACTTACAATATGGTTACACCCACAGGGATGGATTAACTTTAAGAACATGATTTCCTGGGGTACATACAGCTGCAAACCATCACAAGGAGGAAGAAGAGAAAGAAAAAGAGGAGGAAGAAAAAGGAGGATGTAAAGAGGAAGATAGATGATTAGAAACTGAGAGATGTAGATGAAGAGATGGGATACCCATTTTCTTAGAATATCAATCAGAGACAAAGTCTGTTGCATGAAAACTTTGTTTTATAGAGTGACATTACAAATCAGTGGACAAAGAATGGACTAATGAATAAATAGTGTTGGGGTGACTGGATATCTGTATAGAAAAAAGTAGATCCTAGCTCACAACATGCATAAAAGTGGATTAAAGAACTAAGAACTAAATATGAGAAGCAAAGTTGCAATATATTTAGTAGGAAATTTACAAAAAATTTTAATACATTAGAATATATAGAAAATTCCTTAAATAAAACACCAAGGACAAAGATCTTAAAAGAAAATGTTGGTGTATATATACACACATATATATAAAATAAGGTGAATTTTGAGGGAAAATCTATAAAAGCATTCCAATATACACCTCATTAGAAAACAAATGGACCCAATAGAAATAGGAATTTTACTAACAAGGAAACAAATGTGACTCCTAAATGTGAAAATATGCTTAACCACATTTATAGTCAGGGAAATACAAAATCAGAAAGAATTTGTTGCCATTTCATACCAATCATATTGATATCTGATAGTAACTTGTGTTAAAGTAGGTGTAAAGAAACAGGAACTCTCAGGTAGTGCAGGTGGGAATATGAAAGTTTCTTCATTGAAGAACAATTTGGATTTATCGAATAATGTTGAAGTTACACCTAACCAGCAAAAGCTTATGGATATAATCAGCAAATCTACAAACCTTAGGCAAAATGGGCATATATGAAAAGGATGACCTGCACCAAGTTCTTTGCATTAATAAAAATAATTTGACTAGAATTAAATGTATAAACATTATGAATATAAATAAACATGATATTTAGTACAACAGGTAAGTTGCAAGAGAATATATGGGACTGAAAGCATTTATGTTATTTTTATTTCCCAAAGTATTCTTATAAAAGAAGTCTTATATAAGAAAACATATATGTATCAAAATGTACTAAAAATACAAATCCATATTAACCACAAGATGTCATTTACCTCCAAGTAAGAAGGAAGAGGAATAGAATAAGAATGTGAGTCATATTTATAAGTATTTCATTTTAAAAAAATGTATCAAATTTGGAAAAGTGTTCAATTTTAGAACTAAAACCTCATTTCAGAACCAGGTCTAGAAAAGGATAAGAATAGAACTTTCAGATAGCTTAAGCGATCCCATTGGTGAGAGAAGGAGTAAAGATGGGGCTGAGAATTGGGCAGAAATGATAGACATTGATCATAGGACACCTTTGGCAATTTTCAAACTTTTTGTACTCTTTGGCATGTATAATTATAGTATTCAATATTTGTTGGAACGCTTACTTCAATTACATGTTTTGACCAACAAAATAACCATCACTTCCAATTATTCCTGAATATAGAATTTAACAATAGCAAATTAGTGTGGTGTTGTGATGAGAGAATTTTAAATTAGGGATGGATTTTCACTTGATTGCTTTACAAGGATTTTAATTATGAAGAAGTATCTTAGATTGCAAAACTAATTATCATTTTGAACATTTAAGACATTATTATAATGATGATCTTGGACATTACTTTTGGAAGACTCCTCACCAAATACTTTCTTTTTAAAACCTGAAGTATAGTATGTATAGTGACTAAAATCATCCTCTGAGACTCTCAGGTTTTTAAACAGGCTCTTATATGTTTTCCAGCTTTGTGATGTTGGACAAGAATCTCTAAGACACTATCACTTCATCTGTAAAAACAAAAAGAATATTGGTTATTTCATAGAGTTACTTGTGAAAATTAAAATAGATAATCCATATATAAACCACTCAGTAAATTAGTACATAAAATTAACCACTGTAACAATTATCTGTGTTTCTTTTCATTTTAGAGGTATTTCATTAATCTGAAATTGGACTATTAGGGCAATTATCTTATTAATGTAATATATTAGTACACTAAATATTATTTATATATGACCATAATATCGACAAAAACTACTACACTTCTCATCTATTCAACTTCTTTATTGCAGAATGCAGAAATAACCAGTTGAATAAAGTGTAGCGGGGTATCTGTGGGAATAAAGAGAATTGAAAACATATGTAAAGACAGATGAAATTGAAGAACAGGAAAAAGATAGTTCTAGTGTTGTCCTATAGAAATATAAGTAGTTTGCTACAGCTATACTTCTGAAATAAATTCTACATAATGTAATCTCAAATATTCTCTTAATATGTCCTCACTAACATTTAGTTGCTAGCTAAAGAAACTGTGTAACAGCTTGACGCTTTGATCCTTACTGTTGATAAGGTTAACACCATAAAATTAAGAGATGTTTAGTGTCAGCATCTAAACTCTGATCTTCTCTCTTTATCTAAACGGAATTTGAAGTTTTCTACCATTTTAACTAAAAAGTATTTTCTTTGTTTCAATGGACTTCGAGCATATATTTTCTTGTTCATTATGTTTGTCTATTTTTATACTGTGTCTTACTACTATTTTACAGGAGATGTCAGGGGGATGAATTTGTCTATATTCATTAGCAATTGCTCATGTGTACCTACAGCACTTTTATACTACCTGGAAAATAAATGAAAATACGATTTTTTGTTTTCCTAATACAATGAGGTAAGAGAGGAAAGTAGGGGTGAGGGATATGCTTTCCCTTATAAAATTATGATATTTTATATAGCATAAATGTGTTTGAGAATTCTACTCAAGACATGAGTAGATGCTATAAATTGTACAGAGGCTTCCTAGTGGCAATTTGACCCAACCACTTCATTTAATTCCATAAAGTAGTTTTAGGCCACCAGAAAAAAAAATACTATTTCTTTTTTCTTTTAACAGTTTACTAGAAGAGGAAATGTTGGTTTCCTTGACAATAATAACAGAATCATAGCTTCAGTTTTACTAAGAGATTTAAAAATCACTAGACCTATGGAACTTAACATGATGTCTGACAACTAGTAAATATGAATATTTATTTTTGATTGAATGACAAAATGAATGAATAAAGTCATTGATGTTACCAGAAATTCAAAATATACATCTCTCCATTAGCATTTGCATGGGCTCTTTATATAAAATTTTTATGTAAGGATTTCTTTCTGATAAGGTAAAAGAATACATTTATGCATGTTTACAAAATTCATAATTCTCTTGAGTTTCAGATCTTTTTTGAAAAATGTATCAAAATTAAATGTAAAATTATATCATATTTTGTTCTGACAAATTTTGTTCTGATCGCTTAAGCTGTCTGATACGTTTTTAATTCTTTTTTAAAATAGTTTTTAGATTCTCCTTATTTGGCTCATATTTCCTTATATATATATGTATATATATATATATTACTTAAATGTGTGTGTGTATATATATACATAAATTATAATCTAGAATTAGCCCTAAAGAGATGATCTCAGTTAGAAACAGCTGTGATTAAAAGCATTTTCTTTTTTCTTCCTATGTGTGATTAGTGTATATTTTAAGTTTCTTCATGATGAATATCTATATAGCCAAATGTCAAATTCCCACATTTTAATGTCAAGATCCAACCTCAAATATATTGCATAGATTTTAATTTTATTTACTGTGGCTGTCAATATAGTCTTATTACTCTATTTCATTTTTGATCTTTAATGAAGTACCTGTGAGTTATGATGTGGAAAAATGTCAGGATGAGAAAATGATGATCCCCATTTTTTCCCCAGCCATGACATTTCAGTATTATGAGCTGTATCTCACAAGGTCAGGACTGTGTGACCTATTTTGCTGTACTCATTATCCACTAATCCCCAAATATAGGCCAAGAAAAAGGAGGAAGTAGATTTGAAAAACACTTCTGGCCATAGTTTTCTGTGATGTGTTGCATGGAAGGACATGGGGCAATATACTCTATGGCTTTTTCGGGTGAGAAAGCTCAAGTTGTGTCATGAAATATTAACTCATGCCCCACCATAGAGAATTGATAATCAGATTCTCTTTCCATTACTTTTACCACTTTTGTCCCTAGCAAGAAAGGTGAAATCATTTTTCATGAACTCACCTCCTTTGGCCCTGTGAGCAGACATTTCTGGGGTTGATGTTTGAACAAATACAATTCCAAAAGTGCTGCAAAATGTCTATAATTCTTTTTTCTCTTTGCAATTTGTTTACAGTGTCAAAGTGAAACAATAGCTTCATCTTGGCCAAAGCTGATAACAAGATACTTATTTAGATTTTCTTGGTGAAATAAGTAAAACCACAACTGAGAATATGGGTGGGATTGGAGTGGATGGGGGAAAGGTATTGAAGGAAGGAGAATAGGATTGTGAATGTACTAGGAAATATAGAAAAATTTCTGGGCAGTGTTATCTGTCCTAGTGGTGTCAAAGGATTATTGAAATATGAGCACAAAATGAAGTGAACTTAGAAAGATATGAGGTGATAGTCATAGAATGAGAAACTTGAAACTGAGATTATGGAGGGTTAAAATGACTGGACTAGTAATGATGAGTCTAGAAAATTTTCATGTTGTTGAATGTCTAAGGTGAAGGACAATAATATAACAAAATTATTGAAGGTCAATCAAGGAGATAAGAGAACAGAACACTGCAAAGAACATAAATTTCTGTAACAAAATAATCAGTAATTAAATATTGGAGAAATGACTGCCACAAGCATAAAATGACTAGGAAATTAGGAAGAGCGACCTAATGGCCTATGGATAATGGTAACAATAAGAGGTACTTTAGTACTAATTCTGATATTCTGGTAACCAGGATCTGGCTGCTTTGAAGTACTGAAAGTGGTCTTAAATTGGCAATGAGGGACAAAGAAGAAAACTACCCCACCTGCATAGTCAGTGAGAATTCGCCATTTAAATGGAAGCGTTGTCCTTAGGAAAGAGTTTTGTTTCTGTCAGAACAAGAATATGAGACGGTTGAAGGTAGACAAGATTTAACTGGTCAATCACCAGAAATTTCAGAAGGTGTAGTGAAAATACTTCAATAAGTGGGACAGAGTGGGAAAGTGAAGAGTGTTGAGAAATTGGGATGTGAAAGGCCAAATCAGGATTTTAGTGAAGGATAAGAGGAATGAGCTAAGATAACGGAGTTTGTGGTTACTGGTTTAAATTGCTAAAAAGGGAATATGGAGATTAATGCTGATAGTGTTAAAGCAAAAAGTGGTATAAAGGCATGTGACAGTTTGAAGTTCTTTTATGAATCTCCAAAAAAAAAAAAAAAGATTATATTTTTGAAATAATTCATTCCTATAGATGTGGGACCCTTTTGACTGGACTACATCAGTGAGGCATGACATGGGCTGGATTTAAGCACTTTTTCTGGGCCTTATATAAAGTGACACAGAGAAAGGAAGCTGCTATTTTTGATCCTGCCATGTGGGAAGACTGGAGGATCACCAGCAACCAAAGCTTAAGCATGAATCCCTAAGACTCTGGGCCCACAGAGCTGCTCAAGGCTGAGGAGATGAGCCCTGCCATATTCTTGATTGTCATGTGAGAGGATGCCAGGATCACCAGTAACTGACTTGGTAAGAAAGCATCTCTGACTGTGCCTTGATTTGGACATATCATAACCTTGGAACTGTAAGCATTTGCCCCCAGTAAAATTCCCATTATAAAAACTAACTCATTTCTGGTGCTTTGCATTGCCAGGCCTTTGAAAAACTCAGATAGAAATCAATAACAAAAGAGTGAGGTGCCACCAAAAATGGTGGAATGACTTTATAAATGGATAAGAGCATTTTTTTTTTTTTTGAGGAATTGTGAGATGCTCAAAAGAAAAGGCCTAGATTGCTTTGAAGAGATTGTTGGTAAGAATATGGACCCTACAATTATTTCTGATCGGGCCTTAGTAAGGAATGATGAAACAATTATTGGACACTGGAGGAAAGGTGATCTTTGTTATAAAGTTGTAGAAAACTTGGCAAAATTGACTCCTGATGTTACTTGGAAGGCAGAATTTGAAAATGATAAGTTTGGACATTTAGCTGAGGAGATTTCCACATTAAATGTGGAAAATGAGGCCTGGTTTCTCTCAGCAGCCTATAGCAAAAAGCAAGAGGAAAGAGATACAGTACTCCCAGGCACAAAGAAATAAAAAATTGATGGTTTGGGAAATTCCCAGCTTCTGGAAAATAAGTCCACAGAGGATAATACCTATGTGAAGACTTAACTAAACTTGGAAAGAAGCAGCTATTTCCTTGAAAATCAGGATTGGAAATTCAGTCATCTAGGAAGGACTTGTGGAAAGTCTTACTGTCTGACAGGTAGGACTTCTATGAACTCCATACACAATCAATGAGCTTTCTACAAGAGCTATATGAAAGAAACCACTGTCAACCTGGACTAAAAGGGACAGGGAGGGAAGAGATTGAAGGAAAAAATGGCTTCAAGAGGAAAACCAAGGAAGCTGAGGTCTGTACTTAAGATATCTTCTTGGGCCAAGAGAGGGACCCTACCCATGTGTGCTGAAAAGGTGAGCTTGCCCTGGCTTTTGAAAAGATTGGATTTTCCACCCCATTGTTCAGGGATAGTTTGGTCACCTCAGGATTCAGAGAGGATGAAACACATTCCCCAAAGATCAGATAGAGTTAGGTCACCACCCCACTGTTCCAACCCCACTGTGCAAAGGGGATTGAGACTGTCCCCCAGACATTGGGGAAAGTGTGGCCATCATTCCAATGTTTTTGGAGGGTGAAGTCTATATTTCGGCTGCCACAAAGATGCTTAATGAGAGTGGAAGTGAGAAGATGACTATTGGGCAAGCCCCTGGAAAGGATGCATCCCATGAGTCCCCAAGGAGAAGAAACCATCATTTGATCAATGACTCTCAGACTTTGAAATCTAATGGAGTATGCTCTGCAGGTTTTTGGGTTTTGAATATCTGATACCTGTTTCCCTCCTAATTGATCCCAATTGTAGTCCAAATGTTTATCCTCTGTCTGATCTTCCTTTGTATATTGGAAGCAGATCACTTGTTTTTAAGTGTCACAAGTCTACAGCCAGAGGGAAATGTTACCCCAAGATAAATCGTATGCCTGTAACTGCTTTTTATGAGATTTTGCACTTAGAATTGCTTTTGAGATGATTTAAGACTTTTGGAAATATTGTGATGCAATGAATGTATTTTGCATGTGAAAAACACGTGTCTTTTTGGGAATCAGTGGGTGGAATGTGAGCATTTGAAATATTTTATGAA
Source organism: Dasypus novemcinctus (assembly GCF_030445035.2). Lineage (NCBI taxonomy): Eukaryota > Metazoa > Chordata > Mammalia > Cingulata > Dasypodidae > Dasypus > Dasypus novemcinctus. Next base: position 148,951,571 of record NC_080673.1, on the reverse strand, counting down.
TGCTGAAAAGAAAAATATCCATTCCTGTGGGTGTGGGAATTTTATTGTAATACATAATGAGGCATGATACAGGTTGGGTTTCTATCCTTTTGCTGAGGCTTATATAAATCGAGACAGTGAAAGGAATCTGCCATTTTTTATCCTGCCATGTGAGAGAGGACTCAAGGATCATTAACCACCCAAGCTTACACATACCCAATTTGCTTGGCCCACGGAGCAGCCCTAGGCTGAGAAGATGAGCCCTGCCATATTCATGGCCTTGGGACTGTAAGCTTTTATCCCAAATAAAATTCCCATTATAAAAGGATCACCTTTCCTCCAGTGTCCAATAATTGTTTCATCATTCCCTTCTAAGGTGTCATCAGAAATAACTATAGGGTCCATATTCTTACCAACAATCTCTTCAAAGCAATCTAAGCCTTTTTTTTCTAGCATCTCACAATTCCCAAAAAGCCAAGCCATTTCTGATACTTTGTATTGGCAGCCCTTTTGGCAAACTGAGACAAGGTCGTAAATGGTAATAGGAGGTAAGGTCTTTCCCGAAGTATGTAGTGTTTTGAGAGATGGGGTTGAGAGAGGTTTGAAGAACACAGTGGATTCTGGAAGATCAGTTGTCTTAAAATGTTGAATGGTCCAAGAAAAACAAAATGGGTCCCTTTCCACCCTAATAACTACTACTCTGACTTCTCATATTCTGAATCAGTATTTGGCTTTTACATAAATGAACGCATGCCTAATTTACTCTTTTGTCTCTGTCTTTGTTCACATAATGGTAGAACCTCAATTGTTGCAAATAACTTGTAATTGCCTCATAGATTATGGTTTACAGAATGGTTTATTATATATTATTTCACTTAACTCTAACATCAAACTGATACTGTACCACCTAGGATCAGAGAAAAAAAATCTGGTTAATACCGAGCAAAAGTGGGTCCTTTCTCCCAAAGAATTTTAAAGCCAATTCCTGAGACACCAGAAATGACACCAGAAAGAGCTTAATTGGTTGCATATGCAATGGAGCACAACAGCTTCATGGCCCCAAACTGCCTCTCTGTATTTTATAACATTGGGGTGTCAATGAATAATTGGGGTGGAGCTGAACACTTGTTCCTTTGGTAATAACATTAAGGGGCTGGTTGTAAAGGAAGCTGTAGTAAAGGAAGCAATGTAGAGTCATTGACCTCTAGGCTCCATGGCTTATCTCACATAAAACTAATCCAAAGATTTTCTGATAAATACAGTTAATATGTAAAATTGAAGATTATAGGTTTAAATAACCATGCTACAGTGGGGTGCGGTCACCCCTCGGGCTGAAGTGTGGTTTGCTGGCCTGGCAGGGGAGTGGCCGCGGTAGGCCTAATTCCGCTGCCCCCATAATAGGGTGGTTGGTCGGGCCCACCGCCACCCCTGAAGGAAGCTCGGCATGGGTGCAGAGTGCCCTCGGGTCTCCCCTTCTCGGCAGCCATGCTTCCGCGGCCACCCCTCCTCCCAGATGGCGCCACCCGATGCCTTGTGGGGCGGCACCCTTCTTCTTCCTTCTCCCTGCGCAGGCGCAGGGCAGAAAATTCCAGTCTGCCCTTTTCCCCTCCCCCGACAGCAGCAACAGCCAGGCGTGGGCGGAGAAATCCAGCCCGCCCTTTTCCCCTCCCCCGACAGCAGCAACAGCCAGGCGTGGGCGGAAAAATCCAGCCCGCCCTTTTCCCTTCCCCCGACAGCAGCAATAGCCAGGCGTGGGCGGGAAACTCAAGTCTGCCCTCCACCCCAGCAACAGCAGCCACCAATCCCTAAACCCTGCCCCTTCCCCCAGCAACAGCGACAGCCAATCCCTAACCACCACCCCTCCCCCGTCCAGTACCGCCCACTGACCTTTTGCCGGCAACCAATCAGAACAGGGCGTGGCTTCGACCAATCAGCCTTCCCCAGCCCCTATAAAACTGTTGCCTCTCCCTCAGTAAAGTGGACTTGCGTGTTTACCTTGTCTCCGCAGTAGTTCTTCTGCCGTGCGCCCTCCAGTCCTGAGAGCCCCCGACAAGGGCCTGGCCTCCCTTGTCCCCAGTTCGTCGCCTGCTTCGCCGGGCGACCCCTTCGTCGCCGGCTTCGCCGGGCGACCCCGTCAGCCGAACCGCGCAACCCCTTGTGAGACCGATCCCTCGTCTGCTGCCGGACCGATCCCTCGTCCCAGGTGGGACCGACCCCCGTCCCAAGCGGGACCAACCCCTCGTCCAGAGCTGGACCGACCCCTCGTCCGCAGCCAGACCCCACCTCTACCGACCGAGCAAGCCGCCGCGGTTGGCGCCCAACGTGGGGCAAGGCAACCCCACCACAGCCTCACTCCATAACCTGGCGGCCCCCCCCTCCTCTCTTCTCACCGTGGGACTTCTCTCGTGCAACATTGCTGCTACCTGAGCCTTGGCTACCTCATACGATCCACGGCGGTCTGGGAGAATCGCTGGATGGCTTTCTCCTTCCATGTCGGGAGCTTATACCGACCCGCTATGATTAAGAGGAGCCTTGGATTTCTCGGGAGCGTGCGCTTGCACGTCTGAAGTAATCCTACCACAGCCCTACCCCCTCCTCTCTTCTCACCTTGGGACTTCTCTCGTGCAACATTGCTGCTACCTGAGCCTTGGCTACCTCATATGATCCACGGCGGTCTGGGAGAATCGCTGGATGGCTTTCTCCTTCCATGTCGGGGGCTTATACTGACCCGCTATGATTAAGAGGAGCCTTGGATTTCTCGGGAGCACGCGCTTGCACGTCTGAAGTAACCCTACCACAGCCCTACGCCCTCCTCTTTTCTCACCCCTATCTTTTCACTCTGCATTGCTGCTCCTGAACCTTGGTGACCTCATATGATCCACGGTGGTCTGGGAGAATCGCTGGATGGCTTTCTCCTTCCATGTCGGGGGCTTATACCGACCCGCTATGATTAAGAGGCGCCAATAAAACTCTCAGGAGCGCGTGCCTGAGCACCTCCACCCCTGCCTTCACCTCTGCCTCCTCCCCTTCACGCTTGCTCCCCTTTGCCTTGCTCCACTGCTCGTCGTCCCGCCCTCCCCTCGTCGGGGCCTTCTCTTGGCCCGCGACCACCGTCGGAGCCCCACCGGCTCCGACCCCTCGTCTCACCGCGCACCTCGGCTCCCATCGCCGCGCTCTCAAGGTAAGGGCCCCTTTTCTTATCGGCTCCAAAAGGCCATTAGCAATGGGTAACATCCTATCTGCTAAGCAAGCCCCACAAGTTCGGGCTCTTGCCAGTCTCCTAGACACTCACCGGTGTAAGATCTCTTTGAAACAGCTTCAAGTGTACTGGGACCTTCTTCTCCCCTTTAATCCATGGCTAACGTGTCAGCTTTGGGACCCGGACACCTATACTCGCCTTATAGATAGGGTCACTTCTGCTGTGGAGCAGGAAGGTAAAAGATTCCCTCCTGGCTTATTACCGGTGCTTTTTACCATCTGCTCCTGCCTTCAAGGTGCCCCTACCATCGACTCCCCCCGGCCGAGCCACCGCCGCTGCCGTGATTGTCAGGACGGCGACTTTAACAGGGACCCTAATTGGAATTCTGATACCGACTCCGATTCCGATTCTGAGTCGCTTGTTGAGCGCCTTAATAACGCGCTAAAAAATTGTCCCCCTAAACAATGTAATCTAGCAGTGCCGAGCGCCGGTGAAGATGGCGAACTTCTGCCTTCTTCCTCGCTCATAAAGGGGAGGTCCCTTTGCCCCTCCCTCCCCCCGACGACTTCCTGCCTGGGTGGGCCAGAAGCTCCCTCCCCGCCATTTTGTAGCACCGCTGGGGACGGCCCGCAGACATTTTGTAACACCGCATGGGCAACGGCTCCTCTCGCGCCCTCCGTGCCAGCGGCCCCCCCTGGCTCCGCCTCCCCCGGCAGCCCCCTCCATCCGATCCGTGGCAAGCTGCCGCATGCGCGGCCCCCTCTAGCCTATTTTTGGACCCGTATTCCTCCCCCGTCGGGGCACCTCCGCCTACCTCCCTGCCGCCTCCTACCACCTGCTTTCCCCTTAACGTAACTCCCACCTCTCAGCGCCCCTTTCCGTGGTACCCACATGATGCGGAAAGTGTTAAACAGCTCCGCAAGGCCGTTAAGGAGGACGGGTTAGGCAGCCCTTATGCTCAGCATTTGTTAGAGGAGATGTCCACCCTTCTGTGCATCCCCCTCGACTGGCTCCAACTGGCCCGTGGCATCCTCACGCCTGGCCAGTTTATAAATTGGCGTGCCCTTTTCATGCCGAGGCTGAAAAGCAGGTTGCGGCCAACGTCGCAAGGGGTGTTAATCACCCACCAGAAGCCTTCACCGGCACCGGTCAGTTTAGCCAGGCTGCGGCCTACTACCGTGCTCCGGCTGGCTTCTGGCTTCAGATTCGCGAGGTCGCCCTACGGGCCTTTCGCGCCTGCACTGCCAGTAGTGCTGACAAGTTCACTAAGCTCACACAGACCAAGGATGAGGACTTTTCTACCTATGTTTCCAGAGTCCTCCGGGCATGTGAGCGCAGGGTCCACGATGAACAGGCTCAGTGCGCCCTCGCCCGTGAAATTATCCTTGAAGGGGCCAGCCCCATTTGTCGACAGGCGATCGCTCCCGTGAGAGAAAAGTCGATAGACGATTGGGTAATTGCCTGTAACGGCCTCGACCAACAGGCTGCTTCTTTCGCCAAGGCTGTCACGACAGCCATGGCACTTAACTCCTCTTGTTTTAGATGTGGTGAGCCAGGACATTTCGCCCGTGAATGCCCGGCAGTCTCTGCACCGCCGGGCCCTCCTGTTCCTCCCCCCCCACCGCCCTGACGGGGCCCTTCTACCCCCTGCCCCCGCTGCGGCCGGGGGTACCATTGGGCTCGCGACTGCCGTATGCAGCCTCCCCTGCAGCGGCAACAGCCATCTTTAAACTCCAGGAGGGGCAGGCCTCAGCCCCACCCCAAAGAGGCTCCCCATCCCAACCTTCCAAAGCCCTGATGTGGACAGTCCCCATCACATCCACCAGGCCTACCATGAGGTTTAAGATTCACCACCGCTGGTATTCTGGGACCCTCGACTCGGGTGCAGAGGTCTCTTGTTTCCCTGCTCATTTCGCCGCCCAGTGGTCTGTTCAAGAAGGCCCTTCTGTCCAAGGGGCCACTGGCTCCTCTACCTCCCTTCGCGCCAGTCACCCTATTGCCCGGGAGGACAGTGAGGGACGTGTGGGCACATTCCGGCCCCTCTTCCTTAGCACCCTTGATACTATACTTTGGGGGCGAGATGTCCTGGAGGAGTGCGGTGTTCAGTTAACCACTCAGCCCCCCCCAATAGTTTGCGCCACTGCTCAATTAACACCTCCCACACCCACTCCTCTGCGGTGGGATACAGAGGAGCCTATTTGGGTGGAGCAGTGGCCCTTGCCATCCCACAAACTCCAAGCTCTTCGTGAGTTGGTTCGAGAGCAGCTTGAAGCTGGACATATAGAACCGTCCACAAGTCCCTACAATTTGCCCGTTTTTATTATTAAAAAGAAGGCCACTGGCAAATACCGCCTCCTACATGATTTGAGGGAGATTAATAAGCATATCCTCCCCATGGGAACTCCCCAACCGGGACTCCCTCACCCAGTAGCCATTCCTAAACACTTTTTTGTGGCTACTCTAGATATTAAGGACTGCTTTTTTTCCATTCCGCTTCACCAAAAGGACCGCCCGCGCTTTGCCTTTACTGTTCCTGTCCCCAACCACCGAGGGGCAGCCGATAGGTATCAGTGGAAAGTCCTTCCACAAGGCATGCGCAATAGCCCAGCCATCTGCCAGCTGTATGTGAACGCGGCAGTCGCCCCCTTGCGAGATCTGGGCTACCTCATTCACTATATGGATGATGTCCTGGTCGCATGTGAGACCCATGAGAAGCTGCAGTATGTCCTCTCTCAACTTCGGCATAATCTGTCCGCCATTGGCTTAACAATCCAGAATGACAAGGTCAAATTTGAACCCCCCTTAACCTTCCTGGGGTTCCATATCTCCCAGCATGTAACCCCAATGGCTGTGCGACTAAATGTACCAGACCGAGTCACCCTCACAGAGCTCCAGCAGCTCTGTGGGAATATCAATTGGGTCCGTCCGGCTCTGTCTGTTACCACGGCACAGCTCCAGCCATTATTTGCTCTCTTACAAACCAGTCATAAACCCCCCTCTGCCGTGTCCGCAAAGATAGCCATCACACCCGAAGCTCAAGCCGCCATTGCCGCTGTAGATAAGGCCCTTAATAACTGCTGCCTCCAGCGGTTCGATCCCCAGCGGCCTCTCCAGGCATTGGTCCTCCCCACCAAGGGAACGCCCACTGGAGTTCTTTGGCAGGACGGGCCCCTCCTCTGGCTCCATCCTTCTAAAAGCAAGATGCAAAAGATCTGCCCCGCAGTAAGACTATGGATCGCTCTCGCAGCCGATTTAGTGCAGCTGTCCGTCCATACGTTTGAAACTCAGCCTGCCGTAATTGTTTGGCCGCTTAATGCGAAAGAAACCACCTCCCTCATTAGGGATAATGAGCAAATGCAGGTGCTGTGTGAGGGATTTGCAGGTGATTTCAATTGCCATTTCCCTAGTCACCGTCTACTCCAAGGTGTGTCCAAATTTCCCTTCCGAAGTCCTTTTTTCCCCTTCCCGTCTTCCTCCCCCTTTCCGAGGTCCGTCACTATTTTCACGGATGCGTCTAGAACTAAGTACTCCATGGTTGTGTACCTGGATGGAGTCGCAGAGCCGAAAGTCTTTACACATCTTAACCTACACTCCGTCCAGACGGGAGAGCTTTTGGCTATTGTAGAAGCGCTTCGCGCCTTCCCCTGTGAACCTGTTAACATCTTTACAGATAGCCTCTATTCTCTGCAAGTCTGCAGGGTCTTGGCATTAGCTACATTCTTCCCGACCTCCTCTCCTATTGATGAGGCACTGGATGCCCTTAAGACCCTTCTTGAAAAACTCATGGCACCCTGGTATATTGCTCATATCCGGAGCCACTCCGGGTTGCCTGGCCCCCTAGCGGCAGGCAACGACACCGCGGATCAGACGGTCTCCGCCCTTGCCCTTGATTCGGTCGGAGATGCTATCAATCAGGCTAAGTCCTTACATTCGAGGTTTCACTTTTCTGCCGCCTCACTCCACCACCTTTTGCCTGAGTTGCCAATTGAGACTTGTAAGCACCTAGTGCGGACATGCAAAACCTGTGCCCCCTTCCTGCCTCTGGGGCCTCTGCAACCGCAGGGGGTGAATCCCCACAGCCTTAGGCCTAATTCCAGGTGGCAGATGGATGTCACGCATGTCCCGTCCTTTGGACGCCTTAAGTTCTTGCACATTATAATTGACACCTTCTCCCACATGTGCTATGCAGTCCCCTTGCCTGGGGAGACTGCTAAGCACTGCATTAAGGCCCTTCGGCAAGGGATTCTCTTCATGGGGGTCCCCTGGGACCTAAAGACGGATAACGGCCCTGCTTATCGCAGTGAATCCTTTGCGAGGTTCCTTCAGCTCTACCAAATCGCCCACCATTTTGGTATCCCATATAACCCACAAGGACAGGCCATTGTGGAGAGCTCCCATCGCCGTCTGAAACAAGAAATTGAAAAACAGAGGGAAATCCTCCCTCACGCTCCTCCCGGAGACATCATCACCGCTGTCCTAATCCATCTAAATCTCTTGACCTTTGATAAGGATGGTCTCTCGGCAGTCCATAGGCATTGGGGCCCCTCGTATCGCCCCACACAGGCCCCCCTGGTCCTTTGGAAGGACCCTCAAACAGGTCAGTGGCGTGGCCCGTGCCCCCTTCTTACCCAGGGCCGAGGTTTCGCTTGTGTCTTCCCGCAGGATGCCGCTCAGCCAATCTGGGTCCCCGGGAGATACGTCAAACCCGCCACCTCAGCAGCGGATGTCCCGCAGGGCACGGCGCCAGATGCGAGTGATCCAGCACCAACTGAGCCAGCTCACCCTCCACCCCGAGAGGCAACCATCCAACCCTGAAGTCCGTTCACTGCTCGCACTCTACCGTCAGTGCAGACGCCGCAACCCTCGCCATGCTGCCGAGCCAATTAACATAGCCTCTCTCCTTCTCCTTATGCTCTCCCTCGCCACCTCTGGCCAAGCTAACCCCTCTCACCAGCCCCGCTAAACGGCCCGCAACCCGCTTTCCCCGGCCCGCAGCTTGCGGAGCTTCCTCCTGTCTCGACCTCACTCCTCTTCTCAGCCATCCAAAGCGTCCTTTCTCGTCCCCCGCCCCCCTCCTTTTTTCGCTTGAACCCCTACTGCGTTGCAGATTGGGCCGCCCCATGTCGGCCCGCCCCATTAACATCGGCCTCTCTCGCGCCCATGAAGACTTTGACCTTCTTATTGTCCTCGCCTACGTCTCCACCACTCCCGACGCTGCCGCCACCACCGTCGCTGGTGCCCTGACGCGACTTGTCCTCACCGCTGCGATCCTCCAGACCATCACACAGTCTGCCTCTACCGCTCTTCGCCACCAAGAAGAGATCAACTACCTGTAACGCGCTGTCATCCTGGACTTTTAACAAGCAGATGGACCTTATAGCCACCGAGATCAACAAGAATTGGACATTGGCCACCCTTGCTTGCAACGGCAAGATACTGCCCCCCAAATTGTACATTTGTATCCCCGTCATACTCACCTCCCTCTTCAGCCCCGCTTCCCTCATTGCTTACTGCCTCTTGGGCCTCGGCTACTTGTTGCTGCTGCCATCCTGGCCCTTATTTGAAAAGAAGGGGGAAATGCGGTCACCCCTCGGGCTGAAGTGTGGTTTGCTGGCCTGGCAGGGGAGCGGCCGCGGTAGGCCTAATTCCGCTGCCCCCAGAATAGGGTGGTTGGTCGGGCCCACCGCCACCCCTGAAGGAAGCTCGGCATGGGTGCAGAGTGCCCTCGGGTCTCCCCTTCTCGGCAGCCATGCTTCCGCGGCCACCCCTCCTCCCAGATGGCGCCACCTGATGCCTTGTGGGGCGGCACCCTTCTTCTTCCTTCTCCCTGCGCAGGCGCAGGGCAGAAAATTCCAGTCTGCCCTTTTCCCCTCCCCCGACAGCAGCAACAGCCAGGCGTGGGCGGAGAAATCAGCCCGCCCTTTTCCCCTCCCCCGACAGCAGCAACAGCCAGGCTTGGGCGGAAAAATCCAGCCCGCCCTTTTCCCTTCCCCCGACAGCAGCAATAGCCAGGCGTGGGCGGGAAACTCAAGTCTGCCCTCCACCCCAGCAACAGCAGCCACCAATCCCTAAACCCTGCCCCTTCCCCCAGCAACAGCGACAGCCAATCCCTAACCACCACCCCTCCCCCGTCCAGTACCGCCCACTGACCTTTTGCCGGCAACCAATCAGAACAGGGCGTGGCTTCGACCAATCAGCCTTCCCCAGCCCCTATAAAACTGTTGCCTCTCCCTCAGTAAAGTGGACTTGCGTGTTTACCTTGTCTCCGCAGTAGTTCTTCTGCCGTGCGCCCTCCAGTCCTGAGAGCCCCCGACAAGGGCCTGGCCTCCCTTGTCCCCAGTTCGTCGCCTGCTTCTCCGGGCGACCCCTTCGTCGCTGGCTTTGCCGGGCGACCCCTTCGTCGCCGGCTTCGCCGGGCGACCCCGTCAGCCGAACCGCGCAACCCCTTGTGAGACCGATCCCTTGTCTGCTGCCGGACCGACCGCTCGTCCCAAGTGGGACCGACCCCTCGTCCCAAGTGGGACCGACCCCTCGTCCAGAGCTGGACCGACCCCTCGTCCGCAGCCAGACCCCACCTCTACCGACCGAGCAAGCCGCCGCAGTGGGGAAATGGATTTATAGAGTTTCTTAGATATAATTTGGGATATTTCTTTTGGGCTTTGCCAGCTGTGGCTTTTTGTACTACCTGGCTGCAGCCTATGTAAGAGTAATCTCCAGAATGACCTCTCACTCTATTTGAAATCTCCTAGCCATTAAAACTTTTTCTGTCCTATTCTTTCCCCCTTTTTGACCTAATCCCATGTTGGCAGGGTGACCCATCCCTGGGAGTTGTCAAATCCTGCATTGCCAGGAACCATCTCTGGAAGTTAAGTCCCACGTTGCCAGGGAGAATTATCCACAGAAATTCTGTCTTATGGGGAGGGGAAGGGTAGGGGAAAGGTAGTTTGAGTTTGCCTTAGAGAAACAGGCCACATTTGCATAACAAAGAGGTTCTCTAAGGGGACTCTTAGGCATTAATTTTAGTTAAGTTTAGCTTCATCATCACAGAAATAAATTTCATGAATACAAGCCTAGAGATCAAGGGCTCAGTTTACTAGCATGTTTCTTTTTCAAAGATTTGCTTTGTACAGTTCTACCATTTCAATAAGTTGGGAGCTCCCATTTTTTGAGAGAGTAGTAGAAATTTATGAGGTGAAGAATTTTAATATTTCTGTTTTTTCCAGTCCTTAAGGGGACTTTGCAAATAACTTTCTATCTTATACCTGAAACACTTTGAAATAGATCAGAATATTATAAAAACTCTCTACAGAATATCACAATCTCTTTCCCTTTTTTACATTACATGTTAGCTATGCTGTTTAAATTAGCTGACTAGTCAGGTTAAATTAGATAGTGCTCCACAGAAATTTAAAGAATTTTCCTGACCAAAAAAAATTTCTTCTTTCTGCTCCTCACAGTACTTAAAGTTTTAAAATACTGATAATATTACCTTTTCCTTGCATCCTGAATGCCTTTAGTCCTTATATTAGCCTCATTTACCCTTTAATTGAAATCTGATTCTTTTAGCTTCATTAATTGGTGTGGTCTTTTAGAATTAATGCTGATTTTTCAGCACCTTTAGAGCTGATTAATTTTAACTCTGAATTCCAAGTGTCATACAGGCCCTTAAAATTCTAGGAAGATGTATTAGTCAGGATTCTCTTGGGAAACAGAATCAATAGTAGATATCTGTAAAGAGTATGAGATTTTCTCTCATGTGACTGTGGGGATGCACAAGTCCAGGTTCCACAGGCAGGCTGCAAACCAGGGGCTCTGATGAAAGTCCACTGAAGTTTCTCGATAAGTTTCTGGGAGACACTGGCTGCCCAAAGATGAGCTGGGAAATACTCTCTGTATGGTGAAATCACTTCCCCTTTTAAGGCATTCAACTGGTTGGATAAAGCATCGCTCATTGCTGATGGCAATCTCCCAGGGTGATCTAGATGTAATCAGCCATCTATGCAGTAAACTCACTGATGACTAAAGCCCATAAATGTCCTTGTATTATAATTAGCCCAGTGTTTGCTTGACCAAAACTGGACATAATTACCTGGCCAAGTTGACATATTAGCCTGACCATCACAGGAGATATTAGGTCATTAAAGCATCTTAGAGCTTAGAAATAACAATTAGAGATCAGAGATCAGGTATAAATATGACTGCTGCAAGAATTTGCAGTTTAGGCCTTATTTTCCTTATGAGCATTTAAACAAAACTGTTTATAGGGATCATTACTATAGGCCATGGTGAGAGTTTTATTTCACTTTTAATTTTATACTTTTACCAAGATTGTTAATCAACAGGCATACTATAACTTAGAGACTCTTGCCTTACTTTTCCTTTCTAGTTCCTTTTTATTGAAGATGGAGTGACTACATGTGCTTTTAGAGAAACATCAGAGCAAAACCGTGTAAGTGATAAGAGATTTTGGTTGTTTTCATTACATTACATTTTCCTAAGAATAACTGAAACTGTTACCAACAATATCAGCCTGGAGATCAGTATTAGGATAGAATAGACAGAACTTTAAAAGTCTTTAAGAATTGTATAAAATCCCCCAATATCTAAGTAGAGTATAGATTTAATTTCTTCTTCATGTTTTCTGTTTTAGAAAGATACTATTTACCACAAAGAAACTTCATCAGTACTGGAAGAAAACTATTTTTCTAGTAAATTTTATGAGAACTTAAGATTCCAAATGGAATCAAGATTATCTCTATTACCATTTTTATCACTACCATAATATAATTACATGGTTATGGGAACATTAATATCCCAACCCTAAGAATATATTACTTTCAACAATGAGGTTGATGCCCTTAAAACTTCAGAGTGGTAAATGTAAGATGGATCTTTGGAAGTATTAAGTGATTTCTCTTAGTCGTAAACATAAGTCTACACGTTTGCAATAGTTGTAGGAAATAAATACTTTGATCATGCACAGTATTTTATGGTAAACCAATTTTTTTTTTAACACATTTAACACCTTGATAAAAATTCTAATCAGAATAAAATGTGGGAAGTGGATATGGCTCAATGGATAGAGCTTCCGCCTACTATATAGGAGGTCCAGGGTTCAATACCCAGGGTCTCCTGGCCCATGTGGTGAGCTGGTTCACGTGGAGTGCTGCCACATGCAAGGAGTGTCACCCTGCACAGGGGTGCAACTCATGCAAGGAATGACCCATATGCAAGGAGAGCAGCCCCATGCAGGAGGGCAGATCACCAGGAGTGGTATAGCCCACATGGAGAGCTGATGCAGCAAGGTGATGCAATGAAAGAGGGGCACATAGAAGAGACAATATGAGATGCAGCAAACTAGGGAGCTGAGGTGGAGCAAGAGAATGGTCTCCTCTCTCCCATTCGGGAAGGTCCCAGGATGGGTTCCCAGAGCTGCGTAATGAGACTACAACAGATACAGAAGAACACAGTGAGTGGACACAGAGAGCAGACAATGGGATGGGGTATTTGGGAGGGGAGAGAAACAAGGAAAAAAAATGTGTCAAAATAACATCCCATTTAAACTTTTCCACAGTTTGCACAAGTATTATATTTTCAATTTTGGAATATATTTTTCCATTGTAAATTAAAACATAGTGATAATATCAATTTTCATAAACATATATATTTCAGCACCTCACTTTTTACAAAGTGAAAGAACAAATTCTTTGTAACAGTTCGCAATTTAAAAATATCCTTAAGGGTTTTATTAGAATATTAAAAGTTGCCAGGTTGCACATTATATTTAAACATGCATATCAGGCCTCTACAGCAGTGACAAAATAACAATGACTTTTTACTTTTTTAAAGCAATTAAGGATATGGTAAGGTCAACATGCCTAGATAGCATAGATAATAATCGATTAAGGTGACACTTTACAGGCTTTTCTGCTATAAAGTTACTTTTCATTTTTAATATTAACTCCTAGATTTCTACTTAATAATTTTGCAGAATCAGTCATTTACATAATAATATTTCAGTTTAGAAAATGCTTTTACACACTTCTCATAACCATCCATAACCACATAGATTAATTGCTTTGTCTAAAGACAAATTTGATCTTTAAATAAGTTTAATGAATTACAGTCAGCAATAAGTGGAATTTACTTCCACAACCCTTCAACAATTTTCCATGTCCATTCAAATCTTGTCCTACTTATTTCCATCCTGATTTTATGAAAACTAGCCATTTCCTGTTAGGACAAAACATACTCCATTAAGCTTTCACAAAACTTCAACTTGTTTTCATATCTGTGTAAGTCATATCACTCATTCTGTTCTGTGAAAATCTAGTCATTTCAATATAGGCAAAACAATTATTTTTAAAAGAGGCTTGTAATAATTTTATTACTCAAAAACTTACAATTTTGCCATCTAAAAATTTCAACAGACACAATGTTAACTTAGTAATATCTGTATAGGCACCAGAAGATTATACTCAAATAGAAGAAAGTTAAAATAATGGTATTTTATGTAAAAAAATGTTTTCTTTTCTCTTTTCTTACATAGGAAGGTAAAACTGCTTTGTTTTTACAATACCTTAAAATTGTAAATAACCTCAGAAGCATAGTTACTAACAGGCTCTGGAGAACATGCTATAATTGTTTTATTTGATTTAATCATAATTTAAAAGAAAAAAACTTTTCATAGCTTTTAAGGACTTTACTTTCTGAAATTTGGCATTTGGATTATTAATTACTCTCATCCCAAGGCTGTTAAAAAACAGTTTAAATTGGGGAATTACAGGACAAACTATGCAAACCAATGTTTATTTCTGTAATGTTTCCTCTGTCCCTATTATTCTTAATTTCCAGGCTTAGTAGAAAGAGTTCTGAGCTAAACTTACATCTTGCATTTTATCATACCTAGCCTTCCCCCAATAACTCTCTCAAGTAGAAGGCCCTGGGGGCAGGGTAGATCAATGAGTTTAGGAAAAAAAGTACTTTTTTTCTTCTTACAATCGTTTCTATATTCAGATTTCTATATGACCTTTACATCTTGTTTGGCTTTTCTAATTTGGGGTTTCAGTACTACTCACTTACATACACACACACACACACACACACATATATATATATATCATTTATTTAATTTTTAGTAATTTGAATCCAGCTCTTGTAAGAATTTTTGTTAATTTCATATTAACAATCAGACATAGGTAGATGTACATTGAACAGATAGGTGCAAATAGGCATACACACAAATAGAAATATAACTTTCTAATTTGGCTCATAAATCTTACTATTTGGTATTGTTGTCTTTGGGTTTCTCATCATTCCACACCTTTGATTTTGTTTTATTTTGTTTCGTTTTTACAGATCTCCTCTCAGATCAGTGTTGCCTGTAAAATGGGAGGTTTTCTCGGAAACACTTTTACATATATATAAAAATTGGAGAAAAAGTTAAATGGGTATTATATGATTAAAAGGATTTTTAGCAAGGAAGGTTTATTTAAGAAAGTATGCTTTAAATATTTGGTTTCAATTCCATATTAAGGCTAACCTCTTCCCAAACCCTTTCATTCCAGGTTTCTATCTGTTAACACCCAGCTGTCCTTTAGGGATCTCTAATTTCTTAAGAATGTCTCCCATCCTTTGGCGCACGGGTGAAGGAGTTTTACCTTTTGTTCTAACCATGCTCTAATTGACCTTCTTCACTAGAGTTTCTAGTAGCAACTGGCTTTTCTCAACTTGGCCTTTAAAGAAAGATGATGGATTTTTCCTCAGTTTCTGCATTACTTTACCAAAATCTAATTATACCTTGGAACAATTAAACTTTTTACACTGGAAGCATTTCCTGGAAGAGTGGAGTTTTTGCTGGCTCAGTTGCTGGTTTAGAGAGCCATTCTGGCCAAATTGAGATAAAGGTTCTTTTCTAAGGAGCCATTTTCCTCCTGATTCTAAGTTATATTGAATAATATATACTTTTGCTACAGGAGAATGATTTCCTGCTTTTTTAGTAACCAGTAACCATTTAGGAATACTTGAGCAATATAAATTCAGTTAAACGGTAATTTAGTAGTTTAGACAGACATTGAATATTTACTGCACCTAAGTAACACAAACCATTTAATGAACAGACACTTAGCATTTCCTATATTCCGGAGTGCTTTTCAGGAGCATACTTAACAAACAGACTCAAAGTTCAGAGGTATGTCCAACAGACTTAAGCTTCAGGAGTATATCCAACAGACAGACTCCAGGTTCAAGAGTATACTTAAACAACAGACCGAAGGTGGGGACTTGAGCCCCAAACAGTATGGTACCAAAAAATTACCCAGGAAAAGCTGGAGAGATTAGAGTAAGGGGAATCATTCTGGAAGGAGTATAAGGTGACTCAAACCTCCAAACTCACTTCACAGTTCACTTTTACCTTGATGACCCGCTCAACCAGACAGATGTCTGGACTTGGGGCAGGAATTATTTCTCTCTTTGAAGCTCTAAAAGGGCCTTTATGGTCTGGAATACTAATGAGGTAGGAGAAACCAATCATCAAGCTTTTAGACCAAGAGGGTTTAGTAGCCTCACAAAACTCAATTCTCATGCTTAACTCTCTTGCTAGGACTCCAGAAACTTGAGCCATCGAACTTTTTCAGGGACCTCTTTGTCCTTAGTCCCATCTGGGTCATGAAATTTCTACCAAGCAAAGGTGTGTTCCTTCCTCACTATGAATCTTTAAAGCCAATTTCTGAGACACCAGGATATCAAAGAGAGAGAGTTTTATTGATTGCACATACAATGGAGCACAGTGGCTATATGGCCCAAAACTTCCACTCTAATTTGCAGAAATTCTAATATTTTATAACATCAGGGTGCCAATGAATAATTAGGGTGGGACTGAACACAAGTTCCTTCATTAATAAACATTAAAGGCTGAACAGGATGGATGGGGTAGCAAACCAGGGTCAGTTGCAAGGATTTGGGATCTGGATATACAGATCAAAGGTCAGTTATAAGGTCTTTCATACAGATATTAAACAGGTGAATGGAATGATTACTATAAGAATAAGAGGAATACATAAGGCTGAGTTCAATCAAGAATTACCATTATAATAGTAAGCATACACAAGGGTGAGGTTAAGTCTAGAGCAGCGGTTCTTAACCTTTTTTGTTTCATAGATCCCTTTGCCAGTTAGGTGAAAACCACCAGAGACCCCTTCTCAGAATGTAGCAGGAGATAGTTCTATAATACTCAACTAGCATCTGGTCTAACAACTACTGTAATTTTGAAGAATTGGATGAGCATAAGTGATTTTTTGAGATATGTAACTGTAATGTGATAAGAAATTAAAACTACTGTAATTTATTGCATTTATTTATAAGTGAAAGAAAAGCTAGATTTCAGCTAGAGATCAGGGAAAATAAAGATAATAAATTGATTTTTTTTTCAATTCAAGCTCACGGACCGCCTCAAATTTTTCCATGGACCTCTAGTTAAGAACCCTTTGCCTAAAGTAACGATAAACAAGTGTGGGGCTATTTTAGCCAGCTTCAGTAATTTCAGGTATTAACCTCTTTTGCTATTTTTTAATTGTTAGAATTTCCCCCTTACAAGGTTTGCAATTATTAACATGTAATAAGACCGTGACTCAACTCCCCCATGACATAAATTGAAGAAAGGCAGCCTCCAGCCATAACCAATTGAACAAGCCATAACCTACAGGCTAGAAGACAGCCCATCCTCTCCAAGAATAAGCAAAGAGAGCAAATAAGGGCCTTCATTCCCTGCAGGCCTAGGCACCACCAACACTTCCTGCATTCCAAGAATACCCTACCTCCTTGGCCACTTCCCCCAGCCATTGGGGCCCAGGCTGTATTCGGTTTCCCTGCCTATTGATATACTGTATAAAGTCACATCCACTACCCTGCAGGGGTGGGCTGAAGTCTATTTTGTTGGGAGAGTGTCTCAATAAACTTCCTGCCTGCAATCATCAGTCTCTGTGTCCCAGTGAGCATTGCCATTTCTCCAACATTTGGTGCTGAAAGCCTGGGACTGGGGTCTCATTGAGACTGACTGATCAGTGAGGAATCTCTGCCCTCCCACTGCCAAGAACCCATCCAACACCAGCCACTGAATCGTAGTTGGGTGAGTCAAGGATTTCTCCACCAGAGGATCCTGCTTTCTCTCTCTTTTTCTGTTGTTCAGGACAATCCACCAAAAGTCCTAGTGCTAGATGAGTGATCCTCACCATCCCCAGGGGCCACAGCAGGCAGGAGGCCCACATCCCATTGGGAAGAGACCCCTTGGCTCCAGAGATATCCAGTCCCAAGTGTGGTCTTCCATTTCCTTAATTGATTTCTGACTGATTCAGTGGTGCCTGTCTCACTTGGAATCTCCCCTGTTCTTTCCTTTCTAGAGATCTTTAATCTCACCCATGCCACTTAAAATGGGGAATTCAAATCTGGCCCCCCAAAAACCTCACCTCTGGGCTGTCTCCTTCACAACCTTAGAACTCTAAACCCAGAAAGAGACATCAGACCTAAAAAGCTCATTTTCTCTTTGACCTTAGTGTGGCCACAATACAATTGGACCATGAAAGTCAATGGTAAGAAAACGGCACTTTTGATTTCCAAGTTCTCTGAGACTTAAAGAACTTTATCCAGAGCAACAGGAAGTGGCCTGAGGTTTCTTACATTCAGGCCTTCTTTTATCTTTGTAACCACCCCTCCCTCCGTCAATCCTGTTCCTCTTACCAAATTCGTCTACACCAAAAACCTCTTCAAAAGTCTTCTTCTTCTTTCCTTCCACCCCTCAAGTCCCTGCAAAACCTTGACTTTGATCCAGCTGATTAGGCTCTTCTTACACCTCCTCCTTATATACCTCCAATGCCACCTCCACCCCTACCCACCTCAACCTCTAACTTCCTTCCTCTCCCTCCTCACCATCACTGCCTTCCACCCCAACTTTCTCCCTTCCTCATTCCCACTCACTAGGACTCTACCCCTCCCTCATTGCTGTCCTCCACTTCTGTTGCTGATCCAAATTGCCTACCTCCCAATTCTACATAGATGCCAGCTCCCCTCTTACCCCTCCAGGAAGTAGCAGGAGTTGAAAGAATAGAGTACATATCCCTTTTTCACGCTCAGATTTAAGTCTGATAGAAAACCAAATAGGATCATTCTCTGAAAACCCTGACACATACATTAAGGAATTTTAACCCCTCACCCACTCCTATGACCTCACCTATCAGGATACATATGTTATTATTACTTCCTTTACTACCCCAGAGGAAAATAGCCATATCTGGGCTGAAGCTACCATTTTAACAGACTCTATGCATACACAAGATCCTAATAGACACCTGGAAGTCCCCATTGCTATTCCAACCACTAAACCTCCTTGGGATTACTAGCCAGGTTGCCCAGACCTTCACTATATAGCCCATTTTTTAACCTGCACAATAGAAGGCATGAAAAAGTCCACAGTCAAAGCACTTAATTATGATAAAATTAAAGAAATTTCACAGAAACCTGATGAAAAGCCAGCTATTTTCATGAATAGATTAACTGAGTCTCTCCTTAAATACACTAAACTTTTTTTAAGATTTATTTTATTTATTTATTTCTCTCCCTTCACCCCCTCCCACCCCGGTTGTCTGTTCTCTGTGTCTATTTGCTGCGTCTTCTTTATCTGCTTCTGTTGTTGTCAGTGGATGTGAATCTATATTTCTTTTTGTTGCGTCATCCTGTTCTGTCAGCTCTCTGTGTGTGCGGCACCATTCCTGGGGAGGCTGCACTTTCTTTCCCACTGGGTGGCTCTCCTTACAGGGCTCATTCGTTGCATGTGGGGCTCCCCTACGCGGGGGACACCCCTGCGTGGCACAGCACTCCCTGTGTGCATCAGCACTGCGCATGGGCGAGCTCCACATGGGTCAAGGAGGCCCGAGGTTTGAACCATGGACCTCCCATGTGGTAGATGGACGCCCCAATCACTGGGCCAAGTCCACCACCAAATACACTAATTTAGATCTTGAGTCAGATTGTGGTCAATTGTATCTATACACCCACTTTATCATGCAGTCTTATCCAGACACTAGAAAGAAGTTACAAAAGTTAGAGGATGGCCCTGAAACCCCTCAGAAAGACCTGATTAAGGCAGCATTTAAGGTCTTTAACAATAGAGAAAAGGAAGCAAAATTAGAGAACCATAAACAAGATCAGGCTAAAGCCTCCCTCCTAGCTGCTGCCTTCAGGTTTAAGTCTCAAAAACCTAGTCTCTCTCCTTCTTTGCAGCCACCTCCTAGACCATTTTAAGTGTGGAAAGAATGGGCATTGGTTATGTTCCTGTCCTAATCCCAGGCCCCTATGGAGGCCTTATTCAGGGTGTGTCATCACAAGGGTCATTGGAAGTCAGATTGTCCTGAAACCCCTGTTTCCAGGAAAGCTCTTCTAGCACTGATGTGGGCTATGGGTGGGAGGCTCTTTGTCTCTTCAGAGATAACCTAGGCTGTTTGACTTGTGGGTGTGGAATGGTAAGAGGCTGCAGTCCTGCCCTTAGTGACAATGGCAAGGATTCCAGTCCCAGGAAACAGTTTAACAATGCAAGGTCTATAAACTTTAAGTATTTAGGGAAAATGCAAACCAAATATGCTAAAAGCTTATCTAGAATGTCTGGAGTCCATGCTAAAAGCTTACCTAAGATGTGGAAGATATATATGCTAATTCAAGCCTATTGAGAACTGAAACAAAGGGACCCTTTGGCCTTTCCTCTCTGTATAAAAGAAATTTGAAAATCTTGTTCGGGGCTCGGGATTGAAACAGAAAGCTCCTGAGTTTGGCAGGCCGTCAATAAACCATTTTTTCCTTCTCAGAATCATTCCTGAGTCCTGGTGTCTCTATATGCAAATAATTGAACCTCTCTCAAATTCTACAACAGCACACCCTGGAGACCTAGAGCCAGGATCCTCCTTTCCAGACCTCTTCAGGATAACGCAGGATGACTGACAAGCCCTTGGTTCAAGATGGCCCCACATCTCCATCAGGAAATCTGAACTGAGGGTTATCAACAAGGTTGGAGGTAAGCTGATCTCCTTTTTAATTGACACAGGGGCCACATATTCAGTCCTCTTAGAACATTCAGGACTTTTATCCACTTCCTCAATCTCTATTGTGGGTGTTGGTAGCATCCCTTCTCCTTTAATTACCAAACCAATAATATGCTTGATAGAAAATCACACATTCTCCCATTTCTTATAATCCCTACCTGTCCCTCCCCTCTCTTAGGCTGTGACACATTGTTCAAACTCCACTCTTCTATTTCTTTCACTCTTCCATCCTCTTAAACAAACTTCCTTCTCCTCTTGTCCTCTCCACTACCCCCTCCCTTATTCCCACTGATATTCCTCCTATATTGCAGGCAGAAATAAACCCCGAGGTCTGGAAAACTAATTCTCCTTCAGTCTCAACTCACTATCCCCTCTTAGAATAATCTTTAAAAACCCTCCTCCTTCACAAATATTTCTCAATATTCCCTGTATCTCAGTGCTTGACAAGTCCTTAAGTGCACTATTGACAAACTCTGTGCTTCTGGTCTTTTGTGCACAACTAATTCACCCTTTAACACTTCCATTCTGGCAGTAAAAAAGCCAAATGGGAGCTGTCACCTTGTACAGGATCTTAGAACCATTAAAAAAGGCACACAGCCTATTGTTCCTTTAGTTCCTAATCTGTACCGTCTCTTGTCCCATGTACACCCCCTCCCCCATTACACACTACACCGTAATTGATCTTAAGGATGTCTTCTTCACTATCTCCTTAGATAAAACTTCCCAAAACAGTTTTGCTTTTATGTGAATGGACCCTGAGAACCCCTTAAATCCCTAGCAGTTAATGTGGATGGTCCTTCCTTCCCCAGGGCTTTAGAGATAGTCATTATATCTTTGGGCAAGCTTTACACCAAGATCTTTCTACCCTTCAGCTCCCCTCCAGCACCCTCCTCCAATATGTCAATGACTTAATTCTTTGTAGCCCCTCCTTACAAACCTCCATTAATCACACTGTTACCCTGCTTAACTTCCTTGGAAACAATACATTTCCCCAGGGAAAGGATAATTTTTCAAATCTAAAGTTACTTATCTAGGTCTCCATCTTTCTCTCTCACATAAACATCTAACTGCAGATTGTATCCAACTCATCAAAGATTATCCCCTCCTACAAATCAAGGCAGACTGCCTCTCTTTCCTAGGAGTCATCAATTTCTTCTACCTCTGGATTCCAAACTTAGGACCTATATCTAAACTGCTATACTAAGCCGCTTCTGGCAACCCACACAAATCACTCAATTGCCCTCTATCCCTCAAACTCCCCTTTTGCAAATTTAGAGAAACCCTATTAATTGTACCTGCTCTAGTCCTTCCTAATCCCACTAAGCCCTTTTCCCTTTACATTAACACCCTACACAGACATGCTCTAGGAATCTTAATGCAATCTTATGGCCCCTACAACCATCATGGCTTACTTCTCCAAACAGTTAGATCCTGTAACCATTGGTTGGCCTACCTGTCTCAAAGTCCTCGCCACTGCCTCCTTTCTAGTCCAAGAAAGTTTTAAACTATCTCCAATAAATTGCCTCGATGTCTTCTCTTCACATTCCTTGTCTCCTCTCTTGAATTACAAAGCTACTCCATCTACCTCCTCTACCCACTTCCAAACTCTCCATGCAACCCTTGCACAGAACCCTGGAGTCTTCCTAACCACTGTCCTCATCTGAATCCTGCCACCCTCTTTCCCACCCACTGAATCCAGCCCTCAGAAACACCTAACACTACATCCATGATTGTACTGAAGTGCTTGATCTCCTTGACAAACCCCTTCCTAATACTTTAGAAACCCCTCTTCCTAATCCTACTTACACATGGTTTATTAATGGCATTTCTATTAAACTTAATTCCACCCAGGCTGGATACTCTATTGTTACCTTAACTAACACAGTTGAATCTGCTCCCCTCACTTCCCTGCACAACCTCACAACAAGATGAGCACATAGCCCTCACCAGAGCATGGTCAGAGGCAAGGACAAGCCCTAAGCATCTACATTGACTTTGACTCCGAATACACATACCACATTCCACGCTCACACGCAGAGAGGGTTCCTAACTTCTGACGAATCCTCTATTGTTAACAAAGATCTCATTCTATAATTACTTAAAATTACTTAAAGCAGCATCACTTCCAACCTAAGCTGCTATAATTCACTGCAAAGGGCACCAAAAATCTAATTCTCCTATGTCTGCTGGCAATAAATGAGTCAACATTGAAGCCAGAGTGCAGGCTACCCAACCCTGCACTCCACCATCACACACATTCTCCTAGCACTTTCATGTCTTGCCTGCCCCTCCCCCCCCCCCCACCGTCCTGCTGCCCCATACACCTGAAGAAACCTCAAAGTTCCCCTTTATTAAAGAAAAAAATTTGAGGGGTGGTTCATGAAAAACAGATTTTTTTTTTTTTTTTTTTTTACCTCTACACTGCCCTGAACTCTCAAACAATTTAAAAGAAATTATAAAAAAAACTGCTTTATTTGTCAACAAACTAATATCCATGGAGGCTCTATACCTCTCTTTCACAGCCTACCAATTTAGAGGTTCTAAGCCAGGACAAGACTGGCAATTAGATTTTACATACATACCACCTGTAAGGAAGGTTAAATACATCTTAGTCTTTGTAGACACCTTTTCTGGATGGGTTGAAGTATTTCCAGTCCCCTCCAAGCCAGCTGATGTTGTAATTAACATCCTGTTAACAAGAAATAATTCCCAGATTTGGCCTTCCCTTTCCTTTGCAGTCAGATAATGGGACAGCCTTCACCTCACAGATCACAAAAGGGGTTTGTAGTGCCTTAAAGAATTACCTGGAAGTTACATATTCCTTACAGACCTCAGTCCTCCGGAAAAGTTGACTGTATGAATGGGATCCTAAAACAGCTCTTAACCAAATTAACAATGCAGATTCAGACACGTGAACTGAACTTCTGCCCTTAGCTCTCATGAGAATTTGAACTCTTCTTTGAAAACCACACTTCCTAAGCCCCTTTGAAATCATGTATGGACACCCTTTTACCATTGCCAATATACCTCCCAATCATCAGATTTCAAAAGTAATAATAGTTGGCCTAACACAAGTGTGTTCATTACTGCATCAGTTAACTGACTCCACTCTTCCTGTACTGGAACCTTCTGTCCCCTCATTACCTATTCATCCAGGTGGCTGGGTATACCTAAAAGCCTTACATCAAAGCCTTTAACCCCAGTTTGGATGGGTCCTTTTCTTGTTCTCCTAACCACACTCATTGCAGCAAAACTTTTAAACTTTCCATCAAGGATATACTTTTCCAGATGAAAGCTTGCTCCACCACCTTCTGTAGACAACAAATTATGAGATCCTGAAGCTAAGGATATATATACCTGTGAACCTCTCAGAGACTCACAAAAAAACTGAGGTGACAATGTTCCAATTACTACCGATCCTGTTTCCCTCTGATCTTTCCCTTTCTTTCCTGCCATTCAGTCACAGTACACTTAAATCTGGCAGCACCAATTTGTAAGTTGTTACTCAAAGCCAACGTGTTTGTATCATTCTGTCCTCACACTTAACCAGCTTTGTTACCCCTTCTACCCTTTCACTCGAGCAATATGTTGACATCATTCAGGACCTGTGGTTACAAGGAGATCTTTCTGATTTTTACCCTAAAGAAATCCTCTTCTTTTTCCTTTGCCACCCTCATCCTCTTTACTAACTAAAGTCTCCCTACGATGTATGCCCTATATTTTACTCTTCCACTCCTCTTTCTACTAACCTCTCAAACAACCCCTTATCAATCCCTTACAGACACTATCCAAACCATGGTAAACACAAGTTAACCATTCCGATTGTTGGATATGCCTTGAGCATACCCACACTGAAACTATATCATTATTCACCTTTCCTCTAAACCCAGAAACTCTCCTGCATGTCCACCCACAATACACTGGCTTTAGAGGTCAGTGGGTTACAGAAACTGCCCCGCCCCCCCCCCCCAAGTTTACCAGAATAAAAAGATATACTTATTCTTCATCAGGCCTTAAACATCTTTCATTCAGGGGAAAATTCAAATTCTATTGGTGTTGTCACAGTTGTAATGGACAGACCCTTTTTATGCTTTGAATACCCATCCACATGATCTCATGCAGCTAATATAGTACATACACCCACTACATCTTGTAATCGTACTCTACTCTTTAACACTATCACACTGCACTGGCAGACAGATTTGAAAGTGCCAAACAAACATCTTAATTCAACCCTATTTTTGAATAACCCAGGCATCAGTAAAACACTAACTGGACAAGTAAGCAGTAAAAATTATGGTGAAAACGTACTATGCTTCAATAGCTCTTATAAACAAATCAAGTTATTTAGGGTAGGAACACAATTAGGACAATTATATAATTTAAGCAAATTAAAACCAGAAGAAACCCAAAAAATCTCTCCACTTTTCTTTTCTGAAATCTCTGTCAGACTAACCTAACATACGATATTTCTAAATCCCACTACTTTCTTTTATGTGTTAATGTAGTATATGGCAGAACCCAAATTCAACATTCCCAATCACTCATATTCTTATTTTTTTTCCTTCAGACTCCTCAAAGGCATTAATGCTTGCAGGAACAGGTTTCTCTATTCTGTGTGGTAATACTGCATGCCTAACACTTCTTACCATATGGATGGGAACTTGCACTATAGCATCTATTATTCCTAATGGCACCATCCTAAATCCCCAAGATATGGTCTCCTCTGGACAAATACCTAATCTCAATTCTTTTCTTAAAACCTCACTTCAGCCTCAACTGAGTGAACAAAAAAAGAGGTGCTTCTTAGGGGACCCAGAATTTGGATATCACATCCATGATAATTCAATCCTAGAAAGACCTGGCATAGGACATACTATCTTTTGCAGTCTATTCTGATTTTCAGGTATTCCAGTGTTAGAACAAGCAATTCTAAATATCTCCCTCACATTACAATTATCCTGGAATGCAGCCATGCAGGTCATAAACAATCAATGTCGGGAAATTAACAGTCTGGCATCGGTTGTCATGCAAAACAGAAGTTCATTAGATGTCCTCACTTCTGTTGCAGGAAGGACTTGTGTGATCATAAATGAAACTTGCTGTTTCTATGTTAACAGAATGGGGCAGATAGAAGAAAATCTCAAAATTTTAAAAGGAAACATAGAAATCATTCAGATGACTTGAGTAAACAGTGATGGAAACCAATCACGGTTATCCTAATTTCTTTCTTTCTTCTCCTCACACCTGAAAACAATCCTTTCATCCTTTATACACCATTACTGATAGTATTGTGGGTCTTCTTTTTAGTCCTTGCCTCTTACAGCTTTTTGTCTGATTCATACACTGAACTGTACAGTCAAAAACTAAGGAATACGTGAATGGTGACTTTTTTCAGGGAGAGCAACAATACTAATCTCTGCAGGACCAGAAGCCAAAACCCACTGGGAAGGATGGAAGGGAACCCCTCTCTGGCCCTTGACAGCAGGAAGTAGCCAGACTGAATTGATGTTCCAAATCCCCTCACCCTCCCATTCTGCCCAGTACTCCCATTACTCAGGTCCTTCATCATATATAGATATAATCAAAGAGTTAGGAATGTTAGTTTCCCCTTACAAAGTTTGCAAAGATTAACAGGTAGTAAGACTGTGATTCAACTCCCCTTGACATATATTGAAGAAAGGCAGCCTCCAGCCATAACTGATTGAGCAAGTCATAGCCCTTGGGCTAGGAAGCAGCCCATCCCCTCCCGAGAATAAACAAAGTGGAGCAGATAAGGGCCTTCACCCACTCTGGGCCCAGGCACCATGAACACTTCCCACACTCCAAGAATACCATACATCCTTACTTACTTCTTCCTGGTGATTTGGCCCCAGGAAGTGCTCAGCTTCCCAGTCTATTGGTGTACTGTATCAAGTCATATCCACCACCCTCCAGAGGTGAGATAAGTCTATTCTTCAGACCCCCATTAGGAGAGCTTCTCAATAAACTTTCTGTCTGCAATCATCAGTATCCTCATCCCAGTGAGCGTTGCCTTTTCTCCAACACTAATATAAAGGCATCTATATAATGATTTAATAACCATAATTATTTTTTAATTCTTAACCCTCAGTTACATGGGGTCATAGCACTTAGCTACTACATGATGAAGCTCTAATTTAAATGCCTATCTTTGGTTTTACATTGACCCACAGTGTCCCTCTGTTAAGGGAGGAGGGAAAGCTAAATTTATAGAAGGTTATATATTCATAACCAAGATATAATATATTAAGAATACTATAAAGAACTTAAATAATTTTTAGGTGAGTTGTCTCTTCAAGACTTCCTGATTTTTAGCTTTCCTTTGATTCACACTTATCCTTGATGTGTTTCTGCATCATTATGCCATGGGAACTCTGGAGAGAGCTGTGAATTTCTTGTATGTATCCATTCTGAAGTTAACAAGACTTGTCAGGAACAATAATTCTTCATGTTTTCCATTTAGGATTCAAATCTTAAAATCTAATGGAAATTACCTTTACAAATTCATTTTATGAGCACTGGTGGTACCCTTCCCCAGTAGGTTAGCTGATAAGGATAAATGGAAATAATTCACTAAAATAAAATAGAAGTGCCTAGTCCTCCCCATTTATTAGACAGGTGGATTTTTTATTACCTTATTAGCATGTTATGCATAATATAGAGATTTGAAGCAAATATCAAACTGGCCTTGATACTGAGTTTATTGTAGTTCAGAGTTTCTCTTACCAGCACATTTATTTCATATGTATTTATCATGTTTTCTGTGGCCATATTATTTACTAAATTGCATAAAGAACATATAAAGAGGAAAGTGAGCCATTGATATTGCAATGGCTTCATAGAGAAATGATTCTATAATGATCTGCACTGCCTCTGAGAAAGTGTCCTCTTTCATTATGAAGGAGTATCTTATCTACTTCTTCTCTAATATTTTGATCTTTGGGTTTGTTTTGCAAATGCTCTTCATGTCAAAGGGGACAGATCAAAGGGAGAAAGCAAAGCAATGATTAAAATCTGAGCAAGCCACTGTCATAATAATAGAAGTGAAATTGAAATGGAAGGAACTTAGCACTATACATATTTTTAGTCTGCTCTATTAATAATTAAATGGTATTTAAAATGCTTATAGGCTTCTTTTGAGACAGTAGGGTGGGGTTGTGAAGAAAATGATCTCTGAGAGGTAACTCTGGAGGCAGCACTGGTGGTAGGAGACATGGGATAATTAAGGCAAGATGTGAAATTGTATGGGGGAATTATTTAATAAAATATTAAAGAAGCACCAGTTTGGGAAAGCTAGTTCTGAGGAATCAATCATCAGAAAGGCAGAACTCATGTAAGAAAATTCTGTGGCAAAGGCAAGGATTTCTGTATTCAATTCTATGAAGAGACCAAAAACTGAGCATTTTTAGGGGATAGCTTGCTATTTTAATTACTAAAGTAACTCAGAGAACTAAAGAAAACTAAGGATGGATTGGATTATAGGGGACACTAACCTAGATAATAACTGAAATAGAGAGAAACAAACTGAGTACCATGATTGTTTAAAAAAAAGTCTTATAGCCTTCTTTTAATCCATAAATATCATAATATATGAAGCATCTTAGTATTAAAAGAATTACACCATACTGCACTGATCAAATCCTTTAGGCCAAGTCTTTAGGTGTATCACAGCTCTGAGCCTTTTGACCCTTCAAAAATGTCTTTCTGAGGAGTTAATAGAGAACAGATGTTAACTGTGGCAGCAGCTGTTACAATTAGACAAATGGGGAAATTTAGCAAATGAAGAGGGCAGAAGCTCTTTAATAGACAATCCAATTCCTTAAAATTCAAATACAAGTTTTGAAAAGGTCAAAAAAAAGATGTATAAGCATGTTTTAGCACATGTACATTCATTAAAAATGCTTTCAGGTAGCAACTTTCACTGAAACAAAAATTCTCGTGTTCATTTGAAATAGCCTAATGATTGAAATTATGGAAATCAAGCTGTTTTTATATTGTAGAAAGTCAAGTTCAATTATGACATGAGTTTTGAAGTTAGAATTCCTTGTTTTCTATCACAGTAAATAACCTTTTTCGGAGGGATTATTGTGTCCTTTTCCTAATGATAAAGAAAAATCAGTGGAAAATGCAATATCCTCCCAGTCTAGAACCTCATTATTTGTCAGTGGAGAGAGACATATAAACATGTTATATGATGATTGCTACTAGAATTAATGGAAAAATTAATCTCCCTGACAGGGTAAAAAACCATACAGAGAAGCAATTTTGACTTCAGTTTCTATGAAAGAATAAAAACTTGCTAGAAGAGGAAGAGAAGCATTATCCTATCGCAGGGAATACTGAAAAATGTAGAGTCATGAAGGCACATTGTGTATTAGAGACTGGACACAATGTCAGATTTGGAAAGACCAATGGTACTCAGATATTTTTTTTTAAGAGTTATATTTCTTTCTTTTTTTTTTAGAGATTTATTATTTATTTATTTATTTATTTATTTATTTATTTATTTATTTATTTATTTCTCTCCCATTTCCCAAACCCCCACCCTGGTTGTCTGTTCTCTGTGTCTATTTGCTGCGTCTTCTTTGTCCGCTTCTGTTGTCGTCAGTGGCACGGGAATCTGTTTCTTTTTTTGTTGCGTCAGCTCTCCGTGTGCGTGGTGCCATTCGTGGGCAGGTTGAATTTTCTTTCGCACTGGGTGGCTCTCCTTATGGGGCACACTCCTTGCGCATGGGACTCCCCTACGTGGGGACACCCCTGCGTGGCACGGCACTCCTTGCGCTCATCAGCACTGCGCATGGGCCAGCTCCACACGGGTCAAGGAGGCCCGGGGTTTGAACCACGGACCTTCTATGTGGTAGACGGACGCCCTAACCACTGGGCCAAGTCCCCTGCCAGTACTCAGATTTTAATTTACATCATGATTGTCCAGATGCTTGTTAAAAAAATGGAGCTGTGTTAAGTCCATTGTTGTACCTATAAATCTATTTTACCAACATACCTTATTGCACTCATGAAGTCATGGGGTTGAATGCACATTGAGAAATGTTTCTTTAAATCAGTGTTCCTTAAAGTTTAATCCACAGACCAGCATTATTGTCACTTTGAGACTTCTCAGCAATGTCAATTCTTGGTCCCGCCCCACACCTGAAGAATTAGAAAACTTGGAGTTAGGGCTAGAAATCTGCATTAACATGCTCTTCAGCTGATTCTAATCCCAAGTCAAGTTTGAGAAACACTTGCCTGTTTTTTAAAGTAATGCTTCAATAGTTTGATAAGCTGCCTTTGACTGTTATTTTATTTTTTAAAGTTGAAATAAAGTCTTCTTAAAAATAGAGAAACCCACTGCTTTAAATTGGACAAATACCTTATCAGTTGTTTGTTTCCTAGGGAGGCTCACTTACTGATGAGTTTTTAGAGGTGGGCCATATTCAACTTTCCTTACCTGTTACCTTTATCCGAGAAAATCTTCAGATGCTTTAGCAGAAATAAACTCGGAATGTCCCATGCAGGTGAATCAATTCATTATTTCTGGGAAGCAGACTTGGCCCAGTGGTTAGGGTGTCCATCTACCACATGGGAGGTCCACAGTTCAAACCCGGGCCTCCTTGACCCATGTGGAGCTGGCCCATGCACAGTGCTGATGCACTCAAGGAGTGCCGTGCCACGCAGGGGTGTCCCCCACGTAGGGGAGCCCCAAGCGCAAGGAGTACGCCCCGTAAGGAGAGCCACCCAGAGCAATAAAAAGTATAAGCCTGCCTATGAATGGTGCTGCACACACGGAGAGATGATACAACAAGATGATGCAACAACAACAATAAAAAAACCACAGATTCCCGTGCCGCTGACAACAACAGAAGCAGACAAAGAAGAACACGAGCCAAATAGACAGAGAACAGACAACCGGGGTGGGCGGGGAAGGGGAGAGAAATAAATAAATAAAAATCTTTAAGAAAAGAATTCATTATTGCTGGCTTCTCTTTGGTGATCTGATTCCAGTTCCAAAACCTGAGTTTATGGGATAAAAATATGTATCAGAACCCGGTTGACTAATATAAAAGTTTGTCCCGAAATATTTGCTGAACTGTATTTCTTTGTCTCAAATGTTTATATGTTCCTGCCTCAAATTAGTCAACAAATTCTATTTGGATTATAAGGGATTTGTTGTAATTGTATTTCATGTGAAATCATTTGACTGATTAGTTAATTTGTGCTTAATAAAACTTACAAGCTCTTATTTATAACACAAATAAGATATCCCTTTAGTGTGAATCAAGGTGATGGAGGCCAAATCAAGACTATTTTTCTATGTTATCCATATCCTTTTAATGAATCCATAGGCTCATCTATTTATGAAGAAATATTAAATTTTATATAGTATATAAGGAGTAAAATTTTGGTGTTTGATCACCCACTCATAACTATGCTGAATATGTCATAGCCCTGTATGAGATGACTTTGTAACCTAAGAACACAGTAGCCTTCTACATTTTTTTGAATGACTATAACCGTTCATCCTGAACTTTAGATGCCAATGACAATGTGTAGGTTAAAACCTTTATTTTATCTACATATCAAACAGACTGTGGCAGAACACATGTTTTTTTTATTATTTTTCCTCTTCCACAATAAAGGATTATACAAATTATGCTATTTCTCAATGATGAGCATGATTAAAGATTCAAATCTGAGTGCAAATAATACTTGTAAATGTTGGGCCTTGATTATTCTTCTTCTTATCTTCTCTATTTCTTCTCTCTGTCTCAATCCCTCCATGGTCATGTACTAATCTCTGGTGAGAGAGGTTAAAAGACTTTATAGCCAGTACTTCTCAAAGAACAGTTCTAAACTGTTTTTCTGAGTACGAAGATTAATGATTTTTAGAGAAGTAAGAAGTTATAGAACTAGTGAGACCTCTAGGTTCTCCACTTTTTTCAATTTTCATTGATTGATTATTTGGCTATATTCTAGGCATTGCATCCAGAGCTCGGAGAGGTAAAATAATAAATAAAAGAAGGTCACAGCAATCTGCAATTCAAAATATTCTGGGTGACACAGCCACAGACCAAATGTAGCTAAAATACAATCGGGCCAGAGAAGAATATATATAGCTCATATATATTCAATTTCATATTGCTTATTTGACAACCAGTGATGTCAATATTTTATATGCTCAACATATATAATATCTCTGTAATTCTGTATATAAAACATGGCATTAGTCATCTTTAATCTAAAGGGATAAATGGTTGGCTTTGTCTTCATATTGAGCTGATAATACGTAATTTCTCCACAAAACATAGGAAAAGGTGTGAATATGTTTTGGAAATGATTGTTATTGAAACTGCTCCACTTCTTTAAACCACTGATTTAAAGAAACATTTACCTTCTCCTTCCCATAGTCCTTTAAGGAGTTCTCTATGGTCATTTGACTGAGAAAGAGTAAACTAGGGCCTGGTTCACAGATGGTTCTGCACAATCTGATATACAGGAACTACATGGAAGTGGACAGCTGCTGCACTACAACCCTTTTCTCAGAGATCCCTGAAACACAGCAGTGAAGGGAAATCATTCCAGTGGGCAGAAATTTGGGCAGTATACCTGGTAATTCATTCTGTTTTGAAGAAGAAATGGCCTAAGGTGCTTTATGTACTGATTCATGGGCTGTGGTCAATTGTTGGACAGCACGGTCAGGGACTTGGACGAAACATGATTGGAAATTAGCAAAACAGAGATCTGAAGGAGAAGTATGTGGATAAATCTTTCTGAGTGAGCAAAAAAACATGAAGATGTTTTTACCCCATGTGACTAATCTCCAGAGGGTGACTTCAGCAGAGAAGGATTTTAATAATCAAGTGGATAGGGTGACCCATTCTGAGGATACCTTTCAGTCATATTTTCCCAGTCACTCTTGTCCTTGCAGTGTTAAGTTCTGCTGGTCTACAGGTCTTAGTTCTAAAAGGGAGAGTGCTTCCACCAGGAATCACAGCAATGTTTCCATTGAACTGGAAATGAAGACTGCCAAATGGCCACTTTGGGCTACTATGCCTCTTAATCAACAGGCAAATAAGGGAATTAATCCTGATTATCAAGGAGAAATACAACTGCTACTACACAATGGAGGTAAAAAAAGAGTATGCCTGGAATACAGGAGATCCCCTAGGGCATCTCTTAGTACTGTCATACCCTCTGGTTGAAGTCAATGGAAAACTGCAACAACCCAATCCTGGCAGAATTAGTCATGGCCCCAAAATTTGAGGAATGAAGGTTTGTACCAGGCAAAGTACCATGACCAGCTGAGGTACCTGCTGAACATAAAGGGAATGGAAATGGTAGAGGAAGAAAATTGTGATAAATATGAACTATGACCACATGACCAGTTTTAGAAATGAGGACTATGATGGTTATGGATATTTCTTCCTTGATTTGTTATGAATGTTTGTATATATTCATGAAGGAAATTCATCAAAAACCTTCACCAGAGTTCCCAGATTGTGTCCTGCCGTATAGAATTCAGAGTTGCCTATCCTCACAGTTGTGTGAGTCACTTCCTGTAATGAAACTTATATCCTGTTGGTTCTGTTTCCCTGGAGAATCCTTGATAATACAAGCTGATATTCCATAATTTCTCTCCTAACATAGGAATAAATGAGAACATGACTTAGAAGTTATTATTATTGAAACTGATAGAGTGGACCTTTGGAGGTAGGGTGATTTTCTTGGCAACAGAAGTAACTTTGGATTCAGGCAAATCTAGGTTAATATGTGGATGGTGTGACTTCAGGCAGTTATTTTAACCTTTCTGAAATTCTTTTCCTTGTCTCTACATCTGTGAAGTGGTGATAATAAAGACTACAATATACTGCTGTGAAATAATTAAGTGAGATGAAGTTTGTAAAGCACCTGGCATTTGGTTGGTGTTCAATAAATTTAGTTTTATTTGACATATATTCTCTTCCATGCCTTATGCTTTCTTATGGAGTCATTAAGTATTTGCTGCTCCATTACACATCATATATCTTTAAGGCCTAAGTAGTCTGCCTAAAAAAGAAAATTGCCAAAGTAAATACTATTTCCTTATTATTCAATCAGTGCACAAATACATGGTGTGCATCTACTCTATAACATGAATTCTGATTGGTGACAATGGGGGGTTGGAGTGGATAGTGAAATGTAAGATTACAGCCTGGAGAATTAAAGTGAGATAGATGGTTTGGAATGGGTGACATTTAAGCAAAAATGGCAAAGATGAGTAAGTGGAAGAATAAGAGGGACAGTAAAAAGTTATAAGCCAAACCCCATTTATGTTCCTGTGCTGGCATTAACTAGTTCTCTAAAGGTTTATTGTTGTATGCAAAGTTGTTTTCTACTTGTACCTTCCACCTGTTTTGAATTTTTCTATCTTAACTAGTAAAAAATGATAGTTTGTGCTTTATCTAGACAATGCGGATAGGGTGGAGAGACTTTGGGAATTTGCTCCACGCTGCATAATGAGTCTGGAAAACAACCTCCTAATATAAGGGTTTGTGGTTAGTATGCCTTTACGAAAGCTGAGGACAAGAGTAAAAAAATATCTATGGTTTTGATGGTAGAAATTGTTTCTACTTTTTTAAATAAGGAAAAAGTTAATTTATTCCATTGTGTAAAACATTCTTCTAGACACTAGTGATGCAGGGATGAATAAGACAAAATCTGAATTATTGAGGATCTCAGGGTCTCCTGATGTATAATATCCTGGTCCCCGTACACAAAGAAACAGTTCATAGTGGAGTTTAGGTTTCATTTAAAAAGCAGAGGAGCTGATGTGGCTCAGTGGTTGAGTGCCAGCTTCCCACATACTAGGTTTGTAGTTCAATCCCTGGCCCCAGTACCTAAAAAAAGCAATGCTCCTAACACTTAATAGAGGGTGGGACTAAATAAGGATACGTTTTTTTTTTTATTTGTTTTTTAAGAACTATTATGGGGGAAGCAGACTTGGCCCCATGGATAGGGCATCCGTCTACCACATGGGAGGTCCATGGTTCAAACCCCGGGCCTCCTTGACCCATGTGGAGCTGGCCCGTGCGCAGTGCTGATACGCACAAGGAGTGCTGTGCTACACAGGAGTGCCCCCTGCGTAGGGGAGCCCCACGCACAACGAGTGCACCCGTAAGGAGAGCCTCCTAGTTCGAAAGAAAGTGCAGCCTGCTCTGCCCAGGAATGGCACCGCACACACGGAGAGTTGACACAGCAAGATGACACAACAAAAAGAAACACAGATTCCCCTGCCGCTGACAACAACAGAACAGGACAAAAAGAACACGCAGCAAATGGACACAGAGAACAGACAACTGGGGAGGGCAGGAAGGGGGGAGAAATAAATAAAAATAAATCTTAAAAAAAAAAAAGAACTATTATGTAACATAACTGGATTTTAGCAAATTATTTTATTTAGTGGAAGAATATTAAGGTAGAAGGAGAACAATTTCTTTCCCTTCTGTCTTTATATCTTGAGCAGATATATAAAGGCTTGTTAGCAATATAATCTTTTTTTTTTTCTCTCCCCTTCCACCCCCAAACCTCCCATTGTCTGCTCTCTGTGTCCATTTGCTGTGTGTTCTTCCTTGTCCGCTTCTGTTGTTGTCAGTGGCACAGGAATCTGTGTTTCCTTTTGCTGCCTCATCTTGTGTGTCAGCTCTCCCTGTGTGTGGCACCATTCCTGGGCAGAGCAGGCTGCACTTTCTTTCACACTGGGCGGCTCTCCTTACTTGGTGCACTCCTTGCGCTAGGTGCACTCCTTGCACGTGGGGCTCCCCTACGCAGGGCACCCCTGCGTGGCAGGGCACTCCTTGCGCGTATCAGCACTGCGCATGCGCCAGCTCCATGTGGGCCAGCTCCACACAGGTCAAGGAGGCCCAGGGTTTGAACCACAGACCTCCCATGTGGTAGACCAATGCCCTATCCACTGGGCCAAGTCTGCTTCCCAGCAATATAATAATATAATCTTTGTAAGACTCATGTTTTGTGCACCATGTGACAAAATAGAAGATATTTTATATCACAGCACTGCTTTTTAAAATACCATAATTGATACAATTCTTTTTAACATTTTTGATGATAAAATGTACTATTTCTATGCTTATTTATCTTTTCCACAGACTTTCTTTTATTCACCAAAACTACACTAATGATGAATCTCAAGTAAAAATAAGGCATTTATTTGAGATTAAATATTTTTTACATTAATAACGTGACTGACAATTTTGAAAATAAATGAATGCTTCTTGTCAGCTTACAAATCTTAACCATATTTCAGCAACCTTTCTGGTAAATAGCCTGCCTCCCCATTCACCTGCCCAGAAATGTCTAAAGCCAGATGCATGTTTTAAGAGATGAGACAACCATAGAACTCACTCTCATTTAAGTTAAAATTATCTTATCTGACAAAATTCACACACACTTCATAGATTGAGAAAATTCCAGGGGTAAAAAAGAAGAGAAAAAAAAAAACCAATAGCACTGTTCTTCAAGCAGCACAAAGCCTTTTGCAGATAATATCTTATTACTCTTTGGAACAAACTGCCCAGGTAAACTGCTATTATTTTTATCTCTGTATCACAAGGGAAACTGGGTTTCAGAGCGATTAAATGGCAATTATTGACACACTACAAGTAGATGGTAAAGCCAAAAATTAGTTTCTAAATTTAAAGTCTATTTTTGTTCTCCCTTCATGAGACAAGAATCAGGTGTGTTTTCATGTTAGATTTAATGTAGCTTTCTAACCTTGGGACTTAAATAGGAGCACAAAAAATAACTTTAATTTAATAAGATGCAGATGAAACTGATGTTCACACACCAAAAAGAGGAGTATTTTTGCTTTTTGTTATGATTTTGTTTTTATCTTTAGCTTATGCATCCAGCATGGTGGAATACAATTACTGCTCCATACTATCTGCATGCTGACAATCCAGACAATAAATTAATAGTATGGTGAGAGCCATTACTTCCTTGGAAGTTGTGTTAGTTGCTGGGGCTGCCATAATAAAATACCACAAACTGGATGGCTTAAAACAACAGAAATTTATTGTCTCACAATTCTGGAAGCTAAATATTTGAAATCAAGGTGTCAGCAGGGACTTGTTTCCTCTTAAAGGGGAGAATCATTCCATGCTTCTCCCACAGCTGCCCATGGCTGGCTGGCAATCCATCACTTTCCTTGGTTTGTGGCAGCATAATACTATCTCTGCCTCTTCCACATGGTGGTCTCTCTTCCATCTCTCTCTTACTGACCATATCCAAATTTCCTCTGCTTATAAGGAGACGAGTCATATTGAATTAAGTGGCAATGCTAGTCTAGTTTGTCTTCATCTTAACCAATAATATACATATTGAAGGTTCCATTTCCAAATTGAGTCATATTAGGAAACCAGGAGTTAGGAACTGAACATCTCTTTGTGTATGCGGGGGTGCATAATTCAATCCATAAGAGAGGTGGTGATTTTGAAAACATCAAGGTAAGTAGAAGTATATATACAATGTTTGTTGGGTAATTCAACAACTGTCATTTTCTATTGCTGGCCAGGTATTTGGATAATCACTTTTCCAGCTTTACTTTTGATCTGCTTCTGGAGGATGAGCTATAAGAAGTCTTTTAGGGAAAATCTAGGATGAAAAAAGAGCTACCGGAGCTATGTCAACCTTCTGTTGCCCATGAAGCACATGCAAGAAAATGAAATGTAATATTGTGACTATGAAAGTGATATGTAATATTAAACATAAATTTAAAAAGAGGCCAGGCTCTCATAAAATCATTAAGTCATTGTTTCAGTTATGTGAGCTAACTAAATGACTCTTCTGATTGCAGCTAAAAGTTAAGTTTGAAGTCACTTGGTATTAAAGCATTTAGATATAAATTCATCTACTATGTAAGTGGACCCCTAAGTTAGCTTATTTTATTCACATTCTCCTTGTATACAAATTCAAATTTCATACTTCCTTAATTCCAAAAGATTCATAAAAATATGAATCTTTTAGTCATGAAGTCACACAATAATTTCCCGTTGTAGAGCTGTCTCAGTGACTGCCTCAGTCACCTCACAAGGAGCACTAGAGCTGGATGACCCTTTAAAGTTGTCCAGGTTGAAACAAGGGTGTCAAGCCTTTAAACACCTCTGATCATCACTCATTGGATTTGGGTTGCCCAAGAAAAGGGCATGGCCTTGGGTAAGTCATCTCTCTTCGACCCAGGTAATCATGGAAGAGGGAAGATACCTGAAAATGTTTTGCTAGCTATACTCCCTGCAGCAAAGAAAATAGTCTGTCAGTCCTGGAAAGACATGGAGAAATCCATGACAGCGTCCCACTTTACACCATTCACATTGTGTGATTCTTTTGTCCCAAGCTTAATGATATAAGAACTTTTTCATCTTTTTGCCTGAAATTCCTTTTTCAGGAGATAATTTTATATAATTTAAAGAACACGGAAGTTTTTAAATGAAAAAAATGCATTATAATAATTGCTCATGTTTTTTAAGAGCTTTGCAATGTGCCAAGAATCATTTTAACATCCTAACATTGCATTAGTTTATGGAGTTCTATTATTATCATCTTTATCTTACAAGTGAAGAAAATGAAGCTCGGAGAGGGTTATGTTACTTACAGAAAGTCACATGATTATAGATTTGACCTCAACTGTCGGAATCCATTTTCTACACTTTAAACACTAACTTTTACCAACTTTCTAATTCCTTAATGGCAAAGCAATAAGAGCATTTGTCTAAATTGCTATTGGTGACTATATATGGAAACTGAATATAAAATTCTGTAATTTCTCCCCCTTAGAGTTTTGTCTTATATATAATGTTTCAGGGAAAGATTAAGGAGAGTATTGCAAATTTGCTCTCACATTGTTTATTGTTTTACATAGTAGCTTTGATGTAATTGTTTTTTTTTAAAGAAGCTTTAGATTACCTAAATGTTACATAAAATATATAAGGTTTTCCCATAAACCCCACTCCCTCCTCCTACCACACTTTCTCACATTAACATCATCCTTCATTAGTGTTTTATATTTGTTACAATTGATGAACACATAGTGAAACATTGCTACTAACCGTGGTCTATAATTCACAGTATAGTTTACACTCTGTCCCACACAATTTTGTAGGTTATGACAAAATATACAATGACCTGCATTTGTCATTGCAGGATAATTCTACTCTCCTGAAAATGCCTCCATATTACAGCTATTCTTCTCTCTTCCTCCCCTCACAACCTCTGGTGGCCACTGCCTTGTATCAATGATAAAAGTTCTTCCATTGCTAGAATAATAATGTCTATAGTCAAATAATAATAAGTCTACTTTAGTTCAGATAAGACATGGGGGGAATATACAAAAGAAAATGTCACTGTACATACAAAAAACAGATCTTACAGTGATGAAAGCCACAATGTCAAACTTTGTTTTTGCATTTTATTTTCTATTTTTAAAACTATTATTTCATTTTCTTAAAAGATTTTTATTTATTTATTTATTTCTCTCCCCTTTCCCCTGCCTGCCCCCCATTGTCTCTTCTCTGTGTCTCTTTGCTGCGTCTTCTTCTTTGTCTGCTTCTGTTGTTGTCAGCGGCACAGGAATCTGTGTTTCTTTTTGTTGCATCATCTTGTAGTCTCAGCTCTCCATGTGTGTGGCACCATTCTTGGACAGGCTGCACTTTCTTTTGCACTGGGCAGCTCTCCTTACGGGGCGCACTCCTTGCATGTGGGGCAAACCCCTGCATGGCAGGGCACCCCTTGCACCCATCAGCACTGCGCATGGGCCAGCTCCACATGGGTCAAGGAGGCCCGGGGTTTGAACCGTGGACCTCCCATATGGTAGACGGATACCCTAACTACTGGGCCAAGTCCACTTCCCATATTTCATTTTCTTATTAATTTTATTAGGCTATTTTCTTGGCTTTATTTTTAGAGAGGTTTTGGATCACAAAAGAGACACAACTGTGGCAGAAGTGGATCACTGATGTAAGATGTTGGTGATTGGGGGATGCCCAGGGAGGGGTTCACCTGGGGCATGCATCTAAGGCATATGAATATTTTCAAGTATTCATGGGTATTGTCTCAATGGGTGGAGACACATACAATAATGGAAAGAATATTGAAATAAATTACTTTCAGTCCACATAGTGAAATGAAAATGAGTAGAAGCAACGTGTAGCATATTCACCTTTAAAGGATATAACAATTTGAAAAGATAAAGAAAAGAACAAAAGATTTTTAAAAGTTTTTTTTAGTAATTAGTTATGAATCACAAAAGGCAATGGGATCCCTCAGCTGTTCTGAACCAACTTTGTTTCCTATGCATTTAGAAATTGATGCTATACAGTTCTCCAAATAATAGTAAAATTTTTTTCCATTAATTTTCTCCTAGTTTTTAGAATTAAGTTTTTTTTTATTTTTTTATTTTTAAAGCTATCAATTGTTACATGTGAAGTTGGGACAAATGCAGAAAGACCAAAGGAATTCAGCAAAAACAAGACCAAACGAGTGTTTTTTTTTATTCTCAGGGCACAGTGATCCAGTGCCACTGTGAGACCTAAAGACTTATAGGAATTTTATGGGCAGAACGGTTGATAGATGCTGTGTTTAATTCACGGTGAAATTCTACTATGGAATGTAAAATTGTCTGCACCTTTTGTAATAATCATATCGTATCTGTTTAAACCCAATATCCTTTTTCTTAAAAGGAGTATCTCATAGGTCCTACTTACTGAATTCATGGTATTTCTGTGACTCCTTTATTCTTCTTTATCTGAAAGGTTCAAGATAATTAGAAAATGAAGAAGGAAAAATAGAAAATTAAAATTATTCTTAACATCACCATCTAAGTAAAACCACTATTAATATTTATGTATATTCTCCCATTATTTTTCTATCATTTTTATGTACAGTCTACAAACATTAGCTAGATCAATTGTATACTTTGTGGAGTCCAACGCAAAATAAAGTTTTAGGGGAACTTCTTAAAAAAATTAGGGCTTCTAGATGAGCTTTAAACCAAGGGTATGGCCACTTAAGCCCATAAACTTGTATAATTGCTCAGGCCACATGTCCATGGCCATGAAGCTAGTCATGGGATTTGATCAATGAATGACTACTAAATAATAGGAATAACTGGAGAAGCAAAAGATTTCTCAAATATAGTGATGAAAACTCAGAATTATATGAATTCGGCATTACTGCAGGTCCTCCCTGGGTCTGCATATCCATAACATGATGGAGA
The DNA here is from genome assembly GCF_030445035.2 of Dasypus novemcinctus. NCBI lineage: Eukaryota > Metazoa > Chordata > Mammalia > Cingulata > Dasypodidae > Dasypus > Dasypus novemcinctus. The sequence continues at coordinate 148,911,031 of NC_080673.1, read as the reverse complement.
ATGATATTCATTTGGAATTAAGAATCCATACTTAGGGATAATGGAGAGAAAATCAGGTTAAAACTAATAAAATGTTGTAGTTATTGCAGAAATGCTAGTGGAGAAGAAGAGATTAGAGAAATACAGTATATCAGGGACAATCACTGCAGCGTATATTAGGTAAAGTTTATTCCACTTTTCTGAAATTGAATTTTTAAAGAATTGCAGCTTAATGGTATGTAGACAAATTGGTCACTGAATATTTACTAATTTTTCCTAAAACATACCCTCATCATTTTGTACTTATAATTGTCTCATTAATGCAGGAGTACTGCTAAATTTGGGGCTCCTATTTCAAATTAGAGGAAAAAAATGAGCTGCTGGAGATTACTGATAATGCCACTTTGGTCCTGCCCTTGGGAAAATTGGGATTTATGTTTTCTAAGATTGTTGTCATCTACCTTGTAAGTAATCAGCAAGCCTTGAACTATAAATAAAGGAATTTGCAAGTGGTAGAAACAACATTATAGGCATATTTACTGCTTACATGTTTCTGACAACACTATCAATCACCACTTTGGTGAATACTTTGTGAATTTTGGTGGTTAATTGATGCTTAGTCAATTTCTAGGTTTTTTTTTTATTTTTAATAATGGGAGGAACCAATAATGTGAAGAGTCAGCAGAGTAGATGATATAGACAGAATGAATTTTTGCAAGTTTTGCATCAAATATTTTTGTTAAACTTATTAACTGTGTAATATTAGCAACTAATGTTCATAATCATGTATTTTACATTAAATTCTCACCTATTATTTAAAAACACTGCTTGGGTAGTTGATGTGGCTCAAGCAGTTGAGTACCCACCTACCACATGGGAGGTCCTGGTTTCCATTTCCAATGCCTACTAAAGAAGACAAAATGAACAACGATCAGACAAGGCACAAAAACAATGAGCAAAAAAACATAAACTAAAACAAATAAAAAACCACTGCTTGATATTCACAATCTAAACTTTTACACATAGCACCCTAACTAAACTCAATAATTATATTTATCACTCTTTCTTAATTGTCTAAGCTTCTCTCTAGACCATGAGTTTATTAAACAATGGGGGTTAATACTAATCTTTTTTTCCCAAGATTATTAGTGCATTGATTGGAATACAGTTAGATCTCAGTAAGTATTTGTTGAATGAATGAATCTGGCAATCATGAATAATTGTACTGTTAAGGAGCACATGACATTATTGAAGGAACAATTATGTAAATAAGTTAGAGAATCACAGGTAACAAGATAAAATCAATTCCATATACTGAAGCTGAAGCAAAGGATTCTGGTAATTTGCTTTTTTAATTATTTTTTAAACTTTCCTCCTTTTATTATTATTATGATTATTATTATTTTAACAATAAAAATAAAGAGTTAAATAAAATGCATAGTGTTAATAATAAGGATCGTATGGAAAAAATATTAAGTGTACGGTATGGACTGTAAGTGTAGTGGTAATAATCTGATCATATTCTTTCATAATCTATAACAAATGTTCTACAACAATATAAGGTAATGGTTGAGGGGTGACATATGGGAATTCTGTACATTATGCATGATTGTTTTGTAAGCTCACAACTTTTCTAATGAAAATAAATAAATAATAAATAAATAAAATACTTCTCAGTTCAGGGCATGCTAACTAACTTAACTTGTTCTCCCCTTCATCCCACTCACTACTCCAATCCTTTCCCCTTAATGGGCATCTAAAATTTGCATAAATATTTTCTTGTAAATGAGTCCCTTTCTGTCCTGACCCAAGCAAGAGAGATCCTGTCCTGGTCCTTATGTTTTATTGTGCCCTACCCTGATCCTTCTTTAGCTATGCTCTTCCCAAAGGGCAAGTAGTCAGTGGGGCCAGAGGATGTGCCCACCAAGATCATTCCCAATCATACTCCTCATCTTCTATATGATAGCTCAGATTCCCAGGACCACAAAGCTTTCTCATTTAATTATTGAACACCATTTAGCTTCCAGGACTGCACTGGCTTTGTCTTCCAAAATCAAACTGTGCCTCTGGTCTACAAACGCCTAGACTAGATGGATGGACAATGGGTAGCTGTATGCAAGGACTATGGATGAAGTTTGAATGTGGAAAATGGATAGTGCTCATACCTGCAGATGAAACCCTTTGCTAGAGAGAACAAAATGGAAAGGGGACAGGAGAAGGGGTTAAGAGTAACAGATATATTCTATGATTTCATTAATATAAAATGGAAAGATAAATTTATAGAGATGAAATTTATAGTGGTTATTTAGGGCTGGGGAATGACAGAGGGATTGAGAGGTGACTTCTAAGGAGTATAGGGCTTTCCTTCTAGGAGTAATGAAAATGTCCTGAACTTGATCATGGTGAGAAATGCACACATCTGTAATTATACTAAAGTACACTTAGGATAGCTTATATGGTATGTAACTATATCTCAATAAAACTGCTTTTAAAACTTGGAAAAAAAAAAAAGAGTAACAGAGAACAAAGGGTGAGTGGTAGGAGTGTGATAAAAGATATTTGTCTTATTGGCAAAAAGATTTGTATGGAAAAAAATATTCCTACCCATGAGTTCAACAAGTGTGCATAATCACCAGAAAATTCAACTCCTGGGTAATTATCCAGAAAAATTAACAACAACAACAACAACAACAACAAAACAAAAAAACACTTTCAACCAAGTTACTAAACTAACAAGTATGAGAACATTTGTCTCAGCATTTTTTGTGGCGTAATGAATTATAGATTACCTTCTTTTACTCATGCCTATTTAGTTCAAGATTAGCTTATTTGTTCTTCTTAACTGATTATCTCTCTGCCTTCTCTTTCTCTATATCTCTATTATACATATGTAAAATACAATATATAAATAAATATTTTTATTTGTTTTAAAAGTTTTAAGATTTTCTTTTAGTTACTTTCTTGCATGTCATTATAATGGAGCTCTAAATATTTTCTCATATTCCTTATGTTCTCTTCTTTTAATTGTAGGTTTATGTTTTTAGTTTTTATTTGTTGTTGATTTCTAAAGACTAGAACATTTTAAGCTCTCTTTTTACTACAGATTTCTAGTTTCAATGAATTGTGATAAAATAACAGTCTGGTTTTATTGCTGCTGTTTCTTCAGTACGTTTCATTTGCTCTTGAAAATTAATATTTATTTTGTGTTTATTGGTTATGCAATTTAATTTCTGTATATGAATATATATAGGTATATATATGCATATAAGAAACACGTGTGTATATATTATAGTATCTATACTGCTGTATATAATATGTGTATGTACTAGTATACAAAATAATGAATGATGTATACTAATTGTAATATAATATATTATTTTGGACTTATTAATTATTATTAATTAAATTAATTAAATCATTAGGATCTTTACATATGTTTGGATATAATAGCTTCTGAGAATGGTGTTGCAGATGCATACAGGAAGGATATGAACTGTAGGTGGCAGAGGAGGATGGGTGGGAGTTGAAGGAGCTGGAGGGGGATTGGAAGGATAGAGGAAATAGAAGGGGCAATGCATGGTCTGCACACTCAAATCCAGCATTCCCTGTTACACCACAATCTTTCATGGAAATAAGTTGTGTCAGAAAATTCTAAATTTAACCTAGACCTGCTTCTTATATGCATAGGACAGGATAAGAGTATAAATGGAAGTTCACATGCTATAGGTCCAATTAATTTTATATTATAAATCAAGATAATAGATATTTAAATCAATGTATTCTATCTGCCTCCCTTGCCAATATACTTCACAAAGACCATGAAAGTCATGATTTACCACCTGATAAAGAAGATTTGTTCATTGAAAGCCCAGAGTATCTTTAATAAAATGTTTTCTTTCATATAGAATTACATGCTTGTAGATGCATGTGCTCACTAGTGGAATTTTTCTTATTATGCTGCATATTATAATAAGGCCATCATGACCTTTACTTATGAAAAGCTAAAGGCATACAAAGCTGTTGTTTTGGAATATAGGGCATTGTTACTTTTACCTTCACTGAAAAGCTACAAGCACCTTTGTGTGACCTAGTGAGACTTACACTTCATATAAATTGCTTCCAGAGCTATGGTGAATAGTTGTCATTTAATGTCAGTTTAGAATGCCAATAATGATTCTATTGGTGACAATTTAGCTTAGTCAAATATATCAATCAATGAGATGGTTGGATTTTCTTTTCTGGTCTGATCAGGATATGCAAAATTTTCGTTGCTGTCAACAGTTATATCAACAATGCAAATTATTGTGGACTGTCTTTCTTCCTGTTCACATTTCTCTTCATAGTTATATAATCACCATAATCAGATTGCATAGTGACAATGACAGTGCTTGGCCTTTGCACTAACTTTTTAACTAAAAAGTCCTAGGGGATAGTGATTAATTAATCTTTTTCCATCTTTCTTACTTCACAACATTAGCTATACCCAAAAGTGGCCTTGGCAGAAGGCATAGTATAAAGTATATGAATATAAAATAAATTAAGAAATACTTCCCTCTTTGTTCAATATTTACTTCTTAGCCATTCTTTCTCATGAATGTAGTACAGAGTATATGGTTATGCAAAGAGAAAAGAAATCAGTGCACCAGGAATCCGTTAGATGTGAAAACTCTTAGGAGATACAGTTATGAGAGTTGTGACACTTCTGGTCAAGATCTGTCCTGTAAAATTTCAATCATGCCCATCTGTTTACTTCCCCTACAGTTTCTTGAGAGGCATCATCATCACAGAGGGTACTCCAGGTAAGTGAGTACTTCAGGCAAGTGTGTGTTGCCTAGGATTTTTGACTACAAACTCTTAGGTAATTTTCTTCTGATGGATTGGGTTGAATCAATTGAGAGTTGTTAGGACTTGTTTTCTTCCTCAGATATATGTCCTTGAATAGAGTAAAGATGAAAAGGTATTTTCTGATTCATGCTTCTGTATCCTCTGCCCTGAACACATTTGTCCGTTTGTTTGTTTATTCACTGGTTGATTGATTGGATGGTTTTATTTTGTTTATTTGTTCTAAAGGTGATCTCAAATGAAGAAGTGTTACCATTCAAGTATGGCAAATTCTCAGTTCATTTTTCAACTGCTACCTGGAAGTGTAAGAGAGAAATAGTTATCCAAAGTTAGTGAATTGTGGATAAGAAACTCCAAACAAGCATGAAGGGAATATAATATAGAAAATAGTTTTTGTTATTGTTGCTTATTTCTGGTGCAAAATAATATCACGTTAATAGCCCTGAATGTGAGTTCTCACAATAAACACAGAGTAATTCACACTCATAGTAAACAGACAAACAAAAGTAAAATATGACACTCAACACAATCTAATGCAAGAAGAAATTTACTAAAAATTTAAGGCAGATAAATTGATGTTGAGAATTCCTATTGTCTAGCACATGGTATAAATTTATTTTGTTTCTCAAAGCAGATATTATTGTGATTTTAAAAATATTATAGCAAAAAACAGCATGATGATAATCTATGCCTTCTATACTATCGATTGCAACGTTCAAATATTAGAGCTTGTACCATGTAGAAAATCTGAAATTAATTTCTATATATTAGTACTGCTCAGTGAGATTGGCTGAGCATTAATACCTCTTGTCTAAACTAACTATTTTGTGCATCTATTTAGAGACCTCAAATCACAAAAGAAAACTAGAAATATATAGGGGAGCAAGATGCTATTTACATATTCCATTAGTCAGGGTTTTCTAGGGAAACAACCCACAGAAAATATCTATAAATAGTATGATATTTTATAAAATTGTCTCGTGTGACTGTGGGGATGCACAAATTCTGGTTCCATAGGGCAGGCTGTAAGCCAGGTATCCCAATCAAAGACCTCATTGAGTTCCTCTAGAGACAGTGGCTGCCTGAAGTAGAGATGAGAATTCTCTCTCTGAATGCTGAAATCACTTCTGCTTTTAGGCCTTCAACTGATTGGATAAGACTTCAATCACTGCTAATAACAGTCTACTCAATTGATTGTAGATATAATCAGCCATATACAAAATAAAATCATTGATGATTAAGGCCCATGAAATGTTCTTGTATTACAATTAGCCCAGTGCTTGCTTGACCACACAACTGGGTACCATTCCCTAGCAGAGTTGAAACAATAGCTTAACCATCAGTCAACCCTTTGTCAACTTTGCAGCCATACACATCAACTTAAGTCACACTTTATCTCTAAATAAAAACCATAACAAAAATGTATTTATGTGTATGTATGTGTATATATCCATATCTATCTATCTATCTATCTATCTATCTATCTATTACCTAACAATATTAACTCTCCTGTGAATAACAAGAAATTCACTAAATCTCTTTGGAATAGAGTGCAAGACCTTGGGTTTTATTTTCTGTTAAACTTGACATCCTTTAAATACTACAACATAAAACTAATACAACTTATGTCATATGTTAAGGGGAAAGGATAGGGGAAAAAAGAAAGACATTCATTTTATATACACATATAAACATAGTCATAAGAAAATAAGGAAGAAATATTCATAATCATTGCCGTCTTCATTTCTGAAACTGATCACATGGTCTTAGTTTGTATTCACCACTACCTTCAACCATTATCCATTCCATGTTCCCTCTACTTTCAGCAAGCATCTCAGCTGGTTGTTTGCCTAGTGGGGTGACCCAAACCTTCATTCCTGAAGATTTTTTGGTCCATTGTTAGTCCTGTCTGGATTCAGTTTTTGCAGTTTTCCATTGAATTTAATCACAGGGCACAGCACTACTAAGAGATGCCCTAAGGGATCTCCTGTGTTCTAGGCAAACTCTTCTTAACTTCCATTGTATAGTTGAATTCGTATTATCCCTTGATAGTCAGAATCAATCACCCCAGCCAGTACAATAATACCCTTCTTTGCCTGTTGATTCAGAGGCATGAGTAGCCCAAAGTGGCCATTAGGCAGTATTAATTTCCAGTCCAATGGAATCATTGTTGTGTTCCCTGGTGGAAGCACGCCTCCATTTTAACTAAGATGTATAGACCAGCAAAGTATAAGGTTGCAGAGAGAGGAAGCATAATGAGAGTGGAGCTACTTTCATTTCCATCCCTTGATTCCTGGACCCATGAACACTGGCTACAGGAGAAACAGTGCCATAGAGAGGTTGCTGATTTAGAACATACACAGCCTCCTGAAGAATACTGCCCCAGCCCTGCAAGGTATTGCCAGCTAGTTGGCACTGTAATTGAGTCTTTAAAAGGCCATTCAACCATTCTATCAATCTAGCTGCTTTAGGATGATAGGAAACTTGGTAAAAACAGTGAATTCCATGAGCATGTGCCCATCCATGCATGTCATTTGCTATGAAGTGGGTTCCTTTATATGAAGCAATGCTGTGGAATAGCGTGTCAGTGGACAAGACATTCAGTAAATCCATGGATGATAGTTTTGGAAAAAGCATTGCATTTAAAGGAAGGCAAATCCATATCCAGAGTATTTATCTATTTCAGTTAGAATGAATCACAGCCACTTCCTTGATGGAAGTGGTCCATTGTAACCAACCTTCCACCAAGCAGCAGTTTTACCTCCTTGAGGAATGGTGCCAGAGCATAGGCTGTGTGTGGTCTTTGCTCTGGCAGATCGGGTACAGAGCATAACGGTAACCAGGCTGGCCTTTTTGAGGAGAAGTCCATGTTGCTGAGGCCATGCATAACCTCCATCCCTACCACCAGGACCACTTTGTTCATGAGCTCATTGGGCAATGAAAGAAGTGGCTGGGGAAAGAGGCTGACTGGTATCCACAGAATGGGTCATCTTATCCACTTGATTATTAAAATCTTCCTCTGCTGAAGTCACCCACTGGTGAGCATTCACGTGGGACACAAATCTTACCACGTTTTTTGCCCACTCAGAAAGGTCTATCCACAAAGCTCTTCTCCAGAACTCTTTGTCACCAATTTTCCAATCATGTTCCTTCCAAGTCCCTGACCATCCAAACAATTGGCAATGGCCCATGAATCAGTGTACAAATGCAGCTTTGGCCATTTCTCCTTCCATACAAAATGAACAAGGTGTACTGCTTGAAGTTTTGCCCACTGTGGGCAGGCAAAAGAAGGTAATGTGGGAAGAATTGTGACCATGAGCATTTGGATCACTTCCTCATGTCACTTACTTGTGCCTTCAGGACCTGCTTGAGCCCTACCTCATATATACCACTATCACTTTCTGATGGTTTGCTGCTGTGCATGACCAACTTTATGGTATGGCAGGTCAAGCAACACCCATTTCATGATGACTCAGGTCCTTTGGTAACTTGCTGGCCCAAGGTTAAGCATTCAGTCTTTACTAAGGTCCAGTAGCAGACCAAAAGCTGTTCACTAAAAGTAGAGTAGTGGTCTGCAGAGGATTGCAGGACTTTGTTCCAAAGTCCTAAGAGTTTGTGTTGTTATTCTCCTATAGGGGTCTGCCAAAGGCTCCAGATGGCACCTCTATTTGCCACTGACACTTCCAGAATCATTTGATCTACTGAATCATATGGCCCAAGTTACAGTCCCACTTGCACAGCAGCATGGACCAGTTGAAGAGCCTTGTCTTGTTCCAACTCCCGCTCAAAGCCAGCAGATTTTCTGTTTACCAAGAAACTTGGTTAGAGTAGTACACTCAAATGAGGAAAATGTTGACCCCAAAATCAGAAGATGCCTAGTAAGCATTATGCCTCTTTTTTTCATCAGTGGGGGGGCCAAATGCAACAGTTTAGCCTTCACTTCAGAAGGGATATCTTGACATCCTCCATATCACTGGACACCTAGAAATTTCCTTGTATTTTTGTTGGATTTATCTCCCATCCTCTTTCATACCAAAGCCCAACCAATAAATCTGGAGTAGTAGCTACTTCTGGCTCACTAGACCCAATCAGCATGATATCATCATTATAATGGACCAGTGTGATGTCTTATGAGATGATCTATGTCCCTGTAGACAATATTATGACATAGGACTGGAAAGTTGATATACCCCTGAAGTAGAACAGTGGAGGTATATAGCCTAGCCAGCTGAAAGCAAACTCTTTCTGGTGGTCCTTACTAATAGTAATTGAGAAAAAGCATTTGCCAAATCAATAGGTGCATACCAGGTACAAGGGGATGTGTTGGCTTGCTCAAGCAATGATACCATATCTGGAACAGCAGCTGTAATTGGAGTCACCACCTGATTAAGCTTATGGTAGTCCCCTACCATCTTCCAAGAACTATCTGTTTTTTGCACAGGCCAGATAAGAGAGTTGAATGAGAAGGGAGTGGAAATCAACCCTGCAGCCTTCAAATAATTGATGGTGGCACTAATCTATCTATCCTTTGAGGAATCCAGTGTTGCTTTTTATTTATTATCTTGCTAGATAGGGGCAGTTCTAGGGGCTTCCACTTGGCTTTTCCTACCATAGTAGCCCTCAGTCCACAAGACAGGGAAACAATATGGGATTCTGTCATTGCTGATTATGTCAGTTCCACTTGTCCATTCTGCATCTGGGTAAATAACCACAGAATGGGTCTGGGGACTCAGTGTGCCCACTGTGAGATGGGTCTGAGCTAAAATTCCATCTATCACCTGACCTCCATAAACCCCTACTCTGCTGGTGGACCACTGTGACATTTTTTGTCCTGGACTTAATATATTTCTGAGCCAGTGTCTAATAATCCCTGAAATGTCTGAACATTTTCTTTTCCCCAATGCAGTTACCCTGGTAAAAGACTGTAGGCCTCTGAGGAAAGTTGGGAGAAAGATTAACATTATAAATTTTGGACAGTACCACATGGTCCTTCCCCAAGTGGATCTGACCTTCTCATTTAAGGGGCTCTGAGTCTATAAACTCTCAAATCTAGGATTTGATTAAGGAGCTGTGATTCTTTGTTTCTGTAATTCAAATTAGACTTGTGTTCACTCAATCTAGAACTCTTCTGCTTATACAGATGAAGTAGGAATTTAGTACAATATCCATCTATTTTACTTCTAGCTACCACATGATCTATTAACCAATGCCATATGTCTATGTGACTTAGACTATTTGGGTGTGTGTGCACGTGTGTGTGTGTGTGTGTGTGACTTAAGTATTTTATTGTCCATGATTCTGTGGTTCAACAATTTGAATTGGATTTAGCTAGGGGGTATTTCTGTTTGTCTTGCTTGGAGTCACTTCTGCAACTGCAGTCAGATGACAGGATGCTGGCAGCTGGCTGTGCCCACATGGTCCCATTCACAGGTCTGGTGTTTAGCTTGGGCTAGTACATCTCAGTTTTTCTCCACATGACCTCTCCAGCAGGATAACCTGGACTCTGATATGTGCCCACTGAGCTCCAAGAGGACAAGCACTAATGCACAAGCACTACAAACCTCTGCTTATTTCAGATTCATGGACTTAGACTCTTTTGATTGCTGCTTTGAATCTGCTTTTCATTGTAGTAGCCATGGCCACCTTGTCTTTGGCAATTATATGCTGCCATTTGCCTTCTGCCGGCCAAGAATCTGATTATGCCCATAGTGTTTAAGGATTCTAGTTCCATGACAGAAATTCCTACAGTAATATCTGGACTGCAGAGAAGAGCAACCACAAAATTCTTCAGATGGCATTAGTCTCAGAAATTTATTCCTCACAGACCTGGTGTGTCTTCTGGACTTTCCTGGTGTGGATGGGTAGGTCTTAGATGGTAAATCCATCCTAGTGCTCCAGTCTCTCTAAGCTTTTACATTCCCTTTTCTATAGTATACCAAGACAAGTCTTGCACTTCAACCTCAGACAGCATCAGTCATCTTTTGATCCATGTTTCAGCCAGCCACCCAAAGTAACTGTCAGAGACATTTTTAATCCTTCTAACTACAATATTGAATCCAGAATTTCTGCTTCATGGGCCCATATCAATAAATTCAGCCTGATCCAACTTTATATTCCCTCCACCATTATCCCATACCCTTACTATCCTTTCCCACACAAATTCTCCTTATTTCTGTCTATATAAATTGGAAAATGAATGCAGTTCTGTTGGAGTATTGTATACTTCCTCATGAATCACACTTTGCACTTCACTTTTGGGGGCTTATTGTGACTTTAGTATAGTTACAGATCTAGAAGAAAAGAGGGGTGGTGGGGACAGGTAAGGAGAAGTATTAAGTGTTTCTTGTAATCTGATTTTATCATGGCATTTCCTTGAATTCTCATTTGGTAAGATAGGATTAATCTCTTCAGATAGCTGTTGGATGGCAGAATTCTGGGACAGACTGAAGGTTAGGTGGTTTTCTCCTCAGGGCAAGGTATGCGTTGGGTGGTTCCCTCCTCAGGACATTCGGGACAGGCTGGAAGTTGGATGGTGAAGACTTAATATTGGGTGGTCATCTCCTCAGGATAGGAATGAAGTCTGGTGGTTGTCTCCCCAAGTCAGACCATTACAGATTTATCTGGCAAAGTCTCAGCAAAATTTACAGTTTCAATGTCTCCACAGCCATCATTATCAACCCACATGTTTCTGTCTCAGTCCTCAGTATTCCATTCCTTTCCAGTCAGTGCCCTCACATTAACAACAGACACCCTACAAGGGTGAGATTTTTGTTTCCACTGTAATTCCTGCTACTCACAAATGAGACATCAAGTCTGGTTTCCAGAGATCTCAAGTCTGCAGCTACATGAAAAAATATTTTATTTCAGGACACACATAGAAATTTCACATCATTCATGTGGTGCTTAACTTGCAAATTTGAAGCCTGCAGCTCATCCCTGACTGTTGTAACTGTGTCCAGCTTATTCAGAAACAGCCAGCCAACATTACTGTAACTTTTAACTCCATAAAACTCTTTTAAAGTACTAAAAACACTCTCAAACAGATCCTTGACTCTTGTAAGCATGAAAGTGGTAATATCCAATGGAGATATTTTGCAAATCATTATTGCCAACTCATGTACTACCAGTAGCTTCACAATTATTATAAGCAGAGTCATTAGTGCCCTTGAATCTAGTCAGAATAGAGAGCTAATTGCAAAAATCTCAGATCCAATTCAGAAATCCCATTTCTGAGATTGCGTTTCTCGAGAATGCCCACTACTCAGCCCAAGCTCTACCAAGTCAGGGTTCTCTAGGGAAACAGTACTGACAGGAGTATCTGTAAATAGTATGAGATCTTATAAAACTGTCTCATATGAACATGAGGATACACAAGTCCAAATTCTCTAGGGCAGGCTTCAAACCAGGGACTCCAAAGAAGGTCCTTGAGGAGTTTCCTAGGAGATGCTGGCTGTCTAGAATAGAGATAAGAATCCTCTATCTGAATGCTAAAATTACTTCTCTTTTTAAGGCCTTTAACTGATTGGGTGAGACACCAGTCATTGCTAACAACAATCTACTCAGTTGATGGTAGATGTAATCAGTCATATATACAACCAACTCACTGATAAAGTCCATGAAATATCGTTGTATTACAATTAGCCCAGTGCTTGCTTGAGCAAACAACTGGAAACCATTACTTGGCCAATTTGACATATTAACCTAACCATCACATATATTTACTATGGGAGGAACACTTGGCTTGAAAGCCCTGTAAGAGAAAGAGGAGACAGAAAAAATCTGGAAGAAGTTCATATCAGGGATTTAAGATTTTCACATCTAATGCCACCATAAATTTTAAGGAATCTTGGAGATGAGGATAGGAGAAAGAAATTATCATAACTAAACAGAAGAATACTGGATAAACTGGATAAAAGATTACTGAAAATGAGATTTAGTGTCAGAATGCTATGTATTGATCTGTACATGTTTTAGCAAAAAACAATACAAAACAAAACAAAAACAAAAAAATTGACACAATTTGTTGACTCCTTTTGTTAGCATACTGAATAACAGACTGCACAGATTTTGCACAGTTATAACATAAGCAAGTATAAACATAACAACCTAGACTCTATCAACCTAGACTCTGTCTACCTGAGGGTAGACACACATATATCCATAAAAATATGTAAATATAAAATATATACACATATATATTTGCTCACAAACATTAAGAGGCTTGAATATGTATAAAGTTTTGAAAAATTTTAAGATTATTATATAAAATGGGCTAAAAAGCTGTATAAAACACCTCAGGGGAAAAAACAAAACAAAACTACAGAAATATAATCCATGTGGTGGGTATGGAGTGGTATTTATCCCAGAAAAACATGTTCTTAAACTTAATCCATTCCTGTGGCTATGCACCCATTGTAAGTAGGACATTTGATGGGATTACTTCAATTGAGTTGTGGCCCACATCAAATAGGATGGGTCTTAGTCCTATTACTGGAGTCCTTTATATGTGGAATGGATTCATATAGAAAGAGAGAAAGCCACAGAGGGATCTACCAGAAGCTGAATAGCAATGGAACCCAGAAGAGAAGGGAGGGAACAGGTGATACCTCCATGTGCCTTGCCATGTAACAAGTTAAAGATCAAGGCTCATCAGCAGTGAGCCCCAGAACACCATAGTCTTTGGGTAGAAAGCATCATCTTGATGATGCCTTGCTTTGGACTTTTTTCCTAACCTCAGAACTGTGAGCCATTATATTCCCATTGTTTAAGCCAACTCATTGCATGGTATTTTCTTGAGCTGCCTGAGAAACTAAAACAATCCATATAACCAGTAAAAGGGAAAAAGAAAATAGAATAACATGTAGAAAAGAGAAATAAAAAGACATTTTCCATTGTAACAATCAATGTAAATGAGTGAAACTTCCATTTTAGGCAAATATTCTCAGATTTTAGTGAAAATAAACTAAAATGAATTTTTAAAACCAAGTAGTATAACTTGTTTATGTAATTGTTTTTGTCATGACATATTATGATACAAGAATTGGAATGTTTACCGTGAAATAAGGATGGTTCGTGCATTTGGATTTCAGAAGATCAAAATAAAGCTAAAAAATGCTATTTTCATTAAGGTAGGACTTTTTTCAATGTAATTCTTCATTTTCGTGTACATTAATTAATACCACTTTGATACATATTTTCATGACAGAGAATCTTAACAGCTCATCCTATGAGTTGTTTTTTTGTGGGTAGATTTTATACTACATGTCTAATCGGTTGTTCCTTGGAATCTGGGAAAGTGAGCAGAATATATTTAAATGGAATATGGACAAGACAGTTAATGTCATCACCTTTTGCATGAAAGAATCATACATAAAGCAAAGCGCAGACAAAAGAAGGCAAATACATACATGAGAGTCAATAGTCAAAACAAAAACTAGGCAAAGCAGAGTTTAAGACAAAAATATTAGTATTGAGATTATTATTATTCATAAAATTCATTACTAATTTCTAGTAATACTAATACATACAAAGAAGAGAGCAATGAATCATTTAAATGCCTCCACCCAGAATAATTAATAATAACAGTTGGGAACCATCAGAACTGACATCTTCTATGTTTGTAACAAATATGCATATGTATATGTACAAAAAGAAGGAAAAATTGACCAACTGGTCAACAGGAATAGTTTATATTAATGGGAATGTACTATATATGCCATATAACATATAGTACATTTGGTTCATGTAAAATACATTTTTTCTTAGAAAACACACATTACCAGAATTAAAACAACCAAATAGAAAAACAGAAAAATTCTTAAAAATAATTATCTCTCAAAATATACTTGTCTCTAAAAATTACATCTAAAACCACAAGGTAGGAATCTGTGAGAAAGTGCTAAGGAAGTTCCTGATCATTATTAATTCTTGTTTCACCACTATTTGAATAAGAAATTATTTTTTAAAAATGCAGTAGCCTTTCTACACTTATTTAGTTTATGTCATTGTCAACAGGAAACATTAAAATTTTGCTTAAAAGACACTAACTGTGGCTTAAACATTACATCTATGATTCACATTAACTTATTAGAGGCCATTTTATAATTAATATATTTCTATAGGAAAGACTTATTTTTTTCATGATATCATGAACAATTATTTATGTACATCTGTTTTTCAGATGTCTTGTAGTTAAATCAGAAATTAAAACATCTTATCCATGGAGATATTACACTGACTTGTAATTCGCAAAGAGACACTCTTCCATATGTCTCTTTTCTTCATCTGTGAAAATATGTCATATGGGCAGTTTTCTTCACTTGAGAATCAGGAATGGTATTTTCTGTTTTGTTAGCTTTAGAAGAAACAAGTTTTAAATTATGAAAGAAAACTTGCTTAAAAATCCCACTGTTCCATAGTGGTTAGCATCTAGCTGAATTTAAAGCATCTGGTATTCACATTTTTATTTTTTACCTAGAAAAGACCATAACAATTTGGTATTGACAATTGGAAAACAATTCCCCAGATAATCACCATACCTATATATGAGAAACATCTTGCATGATTTTAAAAATTATATGAAGTAGCAGTTATAGAATAACTAGTTTGAATTATATTTTTCTGATACTACCTGAAAATTTGTTGACAATGTTAGTAATAGCTTTGCACTGATGATAATGTTAGCTTTGCAAAAATGTAGCAAAGCTTTTCTTTAGAACTTAGGCATTTTAGAGTGGTTTCCAGCAGACATTTTAGAGTGGTTTCCAGCAGTGGTTTTCATCTTTATTTTGTCTATAAAGATTTTGTCAGGTCCCAAAGTTGTGTCATGTCTATTTGTATGTTTGATAAATGTTAATAAGTAGTATTAATACTGATTTTTGGAAAATATTTCACATTATCTCTAAAACAGTACAATGAATAACAAATCCTAAAAATCATTTTAATAGGTGCATGGTAGTTTAAGACTGTATGTACCCCAGAAAATCATGTTTCACAAGCTGGTACATTCCTGTGAGTGTGAACCTATTGTGGGTGTGACATGTTGAATAGGTTACTTCAGTTAAGGGTCTTTTGATTAGGTTATTTCAATTAAGGCTTGACCCAGGATGGGTCTTAATCCTTTTACTGGAGTCCTTTATAACTGCGCTGAAAATGAAGAAGCTGGAAGCAATGAAACAAGGAAGAGAAGGGAGAGACCAGCAGACGCTGCCATGTGCTTTGCCATGTGAAAAAAGAGTCCAGGATTGCCAGCAGCCAGCAGCTTGGGGGAGAAAGCATCACCTGATGATGCCTTGATATGAACACTATCATGGCCTCAGAACTGTAAACTTGCAAGTTAATAAATCCCCATTGTAAAAGTCAACCCATTTCAGGCGTATTGCATTTTGGCAGCCTAGTGTACTAATACAACTTATAAAATAAAACTATTTGAAATAAACAGAGTCCTGTTTTCTGTCTCTCTAAGGATTATCAGCTGGGTTCTGAATATTATAAAATAAAACATTTTTTCAGGGTTATCTTCTTTTAATTCACATATAAAATATTAAAGAATGGGAAAATAATTCCCTGAAGAAAAGACATCATCTGTTTGTAATAATTATTGCTATGGATATAATAGAAATACAAGTTAATTATTTGGATGCAAGAATAATTTCATGAAACACAAACACCATCTCTTTATACCTATCTATCTATCTATCTATCTATCTATCTATCTATCTATCTATCTATCTATCTTTCTATCTTTCTATCTATCTGTCTATCTTAATTCATACGTGAAAATTCCTAGAAAATAGGCCTAGGTGGAAGGGAACAAGAATGTACAAGAAAGTACATTCTAACTTTACCTCAGATTCATATTACACATAAACACACACATATATAATATGTATACATATGTAGACACATAACAGTATATTAAAATATATTTGTGGCCATTACCCTGAATTTGAAGACATAGCCGGTAGGGTACCAAACTCTTCTTCAACCTCAATTGAAGACAGTATTATAATATTAGATATAGTTCAAATACTGTATGCTTTAAATTATTACTATAAATAAGATTGGTTGTTGGGAGTCGTTTAGTTTATAAATAAATTGTTTCAAACTTTGCTCATAGTGACAACTTCAGGGTAGGAACTCAAATCATGAGCACCAAAGATTCTAAACAGGAAATGGGTGCAAGAATATTATAAGGCTCTATGTTGTATTCTAATGGAACACAGAGGAGAAAAAATATTAAGAGGGTTACAAGTGAAATAATATCTAGAAAAGGCCGTGTTTTTTATGAGACCTCTTGCTTGTTCAAAATTTATCTTTAAATTTGTTCTCTAAAGAAGGAAAGAATAAAAAGTCTTCCAACTTTCTTTTTTAATACTGTGACCAAAACTTAACCGGCAGTTCTCAAGCTGTTTGCTTTGCTTCTATGTCATTTATTTAAATCCCAGGATTTATTTTTCTGCATTGCAAGTACATTCGCCTCAACTCCTTGCATTCCATCATTGTCAAGCTGATACATATTTTCTTTGTAGTTAAAACAAAAGAAAAAAATAATCTTATAAATATTTGTCAATTCTAATGATTAATTTTTAACTCAAACAGCTTTGAAAAAAATGCAGTTCTTTTCAGGGATTATCAGAAACCCCTTGCATTAGTATTGTGGGACTTCAAACATAAACAGAATATTTTATTTGGTTTCCCAATTCTCCATTACAGTCATGCTGTGTATGAGCCCCTTGTGTGATATGCAAAGTGGTCTTAGTTCTAAAGAACAGTCTTAAGCACATATATCCGGAAGGATATATATATTAACATAATACTAAACCATTTTATTCTGGTGACTGTGGATTAACTCTTTATTGTGCTACATGGACTGTGACTTCCTGCTACTGGTTGAAAATCTTATGGGTACAGTCGATATTAATTTCAAGACTGGCACTGAGACAGTGAAAGTGTTTGATACATGGATAAGGTTTTCAGAGAGACTTGAAAGAATGGTATTGAATATTTACTTTACATTCAGCTTTCAAAGTAGAAGACAGATTTTCAAACTGATGTAACTACATATTTGAATTCATAGAGGAACACACATTTTAAAAAGAACCTCGTAATCTAGATGGGTCCAGAGGGACAAAGTAGCTTGCAGATCAAGTTGTTGACTCAGACATTTTTCAGAGTACAAGAAATTTCATATGACCAAGTAAAAGTCTGCCTGTGTAGATAGTAGTTCAACGTTTAAAGGCCATCAAGGTACTTTTACTTCAAACATTGCTCTGGATCCTATAAGTTAATACAATGCCCAAGGATATAGTCATTACTTGAAAGTAGTGTTATTGTGGTTGTTAAATTAGTCTTTCGGCATTTATTGTATATTTACTGTGCCCAGAGTATTTTTCAGATGTGTGTGAAGAGGGGAGAAGGAGCAGGACAGAACATTTACTTTGAGGAACTTAAAATCCAATTGGATGCACAAAACATAAATACCTGAAATAGCTTCAGGGCATTTATGAAGAAGAAAACCTTAAAGCAGATATTTAATATAAAAGAATGTTTCAAAGGCCTAATTGCAATGACAAATATGCACAATTGGTTACTGAAATTCATACCCGCAAACATTTTTACTATCTGATTAACCTATTAAGCAGCAAGCGGCACCATGTTAGCACATCTAAAAAACTATAGAAAATGTGAATGAATTATTTCAGATCATCAAGAAGAACAATGCGTTCGAGTTGAAATACTGGGATATGATTTCATCTGAAATAAAACCTCAAAGCAAAATGTATTTTGATATAAAATTATGTGGGTCAATACTTTAATACTGAAAAATTGTTTGAAGAACATATGGGTGACCCTGAAATTTACTTTCACCATCTTCCTAGCAAATAATCTGATTAGCTTGATTTCCTCATTGGCCCCCTGAATGCAGTGTTTTCAATCTTGCCGTTGCTACTTAATTCATACTGTTCCACTAATGTATAAATATCAGTTATCATATGGTAGAGTGAGAGTTAGGTTTGGGGTTAGCTAGTTACCTTTCCTCAATCACTTATCAAGGCCTTCTTTCTCCTGTATAAATCACCTTTCCAATCTAGGTCTTTTTCTGCAGAGGGATTTTCATGATTACTTCAGCCTTCATTGAGACCTTGCCCTAAACTTCCATAGGCTACACCATTTAAGTTTAAATCAAATTGTTTTTTATTGTCCATTCTTGTTTCATGATTTATTTAATTAAAAAGTGATTTGCTGTGTGTCTGATAGGTATAAAAGAATACATTTGTTATTGAATGCGTGTTATAAACTAGATCATCTTTTTCTCTCTTCCTTGAGAGGAGTCAAGTCTTATTTTCTACAGTGCTTAGCACAGATTAAAGCAGCTGGATGATAAATGACTAATTCTTGATTACTGCCATTTGTAGTTGACCCTTGATTGCATTAGCTGTGCTAAGTCAGGGGAATAATAACAACCTAGGGGACCAATGCACACACACAAACACACACCCATATATACATATTTTAACAAATCAATATAATTGATGCGTATTAATAAATCATAAATTCATCCAAAGTGTACTGTCAATGGTATTCTGTGTAATCACATATTTGTGCATTCATCACTTCAATCATTCTTAGAGCACTTTCATTATTCCAATAATAATAATAATAAACAAACAAACAAAACTCATCACCGCTCAGTCACTCTATGCTTCCCCTGCCATGCATAGCTGCTATTCTATTTCGTTTATATTGGTATTTGTATTTTGTAAAAAAGTCTTATATATGCATTATCACCCAAATTCGTGTTTTATATGAGGCTTTACTGTCTTATAGAGTCCTATGTTACAGTTTTTAGCTTTTCATCTAGTAATATACATGACCTTAGACTTTCCCTTTCAATCACTGTCACACCCAGACAATACGCTAGTGACGCTGCTAGTTAGAAATACCATTTCTATTTATTTCCAAAGACTTACAACCTTTTTACCAAGTCTGCACAGATTAACCCTCAGCAGCCCATTCTCTACCCTCCTTCTATTTTCTGGTGATCTATATTCTAATATGAACCGCATGAGTTTACACAATATATTTAGTTCATAATAGCACTGTCATACAGTATTTGTCCTTTTGTGTCTGGTTTGCTTCACTCAACATAATGTCCTCCATGTTTATCTATGTTTTCATATGCTTCACAACTGCATTTCTCCTTACCACTGCAAATAGTCCACCATGTGTGTGAACAACAATTTGCTTATTCATTCAACTGTTGATGGACACCTGGGTTGTTTTCAAAGTTCTTTTAACTTTTTTCTGTTTTTTAAATTAATTTTTAAAAGAAGCTTTAGATTGCATAAATGTTACATAAAAAATATAGGGAATTCCCATATGCCTCTCCCTTTCCCCCCTCCCCTACCTTCCCACGTTAATGACATCCTTCATTAGTGTGGTACATTTGTTACAATTGATGAAAACATATTGATGCACTGCCATCAACCGTGGAGTATAGTTTACATTATAATTTACACTCTGACCTGCACAATTTTATAAGTTTTGACAAAATATATAATGGCCTGTATCTGCCACTGCAATGTCATTCAGGACAATTCCAATGTCCCAAAAATGCCCCCATATTACACCCATTAGTCCCTCTCCATCCTTCCAGAAACTCTGATGACTGCCACCTTCATATCATTAACAAAAGAAACTCCATTGCTACAATAATAATAAATCTATAATTGAATAATAACAAGTCAACTTTAGTCCATTATTTGCTCCCCAACCTTGAGGATTTGGGGATGGTAATCCCCACTCTGTTTCTAATTGAGAGGGGGCTTAGATTCCATGGGGTAGATGGATGGAACTATCTTGCTTACTGTTGCAGGCACTCTCTGTTCCTTGGGATGGACATTGTCCATCATCATGTCCTTGTTTGTTTCCTTGGGGGAGTTCAATGAAATGGAGATTAGGTCTTGCAACTCTGCTGAAATTCAGGGATCAACTGTCACATGGATGAAGCAAAGATTTATGTCTCTGGAACTTATATTTATCAAGTATAGTGCAAATTATAGGTTCAAATTAAAGGGGTAGGAAAACCATTTCTAGGGAAATTAAAGTTAATCTAACTCTATAACACTGGGGAGCATAAATTCCATTGTAAGGTCACCCCAGGATGAGATTGTCTGGATGTCTCTAGAACTTTTAGAAGCCCAGCTATTTGGGGCCCTGTTTATTGTGGCAGTCAATGAGATCCTGCTGAGATGTGCATAAGTCTAACGTCAGTATACACTTCCCAACTCACTTTGAAATCTTTTAGCCATAAAAACTCATTCGTATTTACTATTTCCCCCTTTTGCTCAAGACCTTTTTCTTCTAGATGCATTGCTAGTTGTGCTTGTTAATAATCCCTCTGTGCCAGGGAGTCTCATCCCCAGGAGTCATGTCCTATGCCAAGGGGAAGGTAGTGCTTTTTTATGGTGAATTTGGCTTAGAGAGAGGACATATTTGAGCAACAAGGAGGCTATCAGGATGTAACTCTTAGGCAATAGAAAATATAGGCTAAATTTCAATTTCACAAGAAAAGGTTCATAAGCACAATCATGAATATCAAAAGTCTGGCTTAGTAGTCTGTCTTCCTTCACTAGGAACTGCCCTTGTACTCAGAAAAATCTTGCTGTCCTATTAGAGTACTACCCAGGATGAGAATTCAGCATTCATTTGGTTAATGTATGGGTCTCCATGCACTGAGACAATACCCCATGAATACCTGCACATATTCATATGCATTAGAGGCATGCCCCAGGTGCACTCCTCCCTACACATCCCCAATCACCAACACCCCACACAAGTGATTCTCCCCTGCCTGCCACAGTTGTGACCCACTTGTGATCCAAAATCTCTTCAAAAATGAAGTCAACAAAATAACCAAATAAAATCAATAAGTGTGTGAAATAGTAATAGTTTTAAAAGTAATAATAAAATACAAAAAACTAAAGAACTGAAATAATATTAAAAAAAATTTTAGACATTGTGTCTTTCATCACTGTAAGATGTGTTGCCTTATATATGCTGTGACATTTTCTTCCGTATATTTCCCCCAGTGTTTTTTTTTTTTTCATTTTATGTTCAAGGAAGATTTAAGTTACAAAGAAGTCACATAGAGCATAGAGAATATAGGAGAGTCCCCTATACCCAACACTCTCCCCCTTTTCCACTCTCCCTTATTAATAACATTTTACATGCAGATGATACATTTGCTACTATTGACTACCACACCTGACTCCTTACACCAGTAACCCTCCCCTGCCGTATTTGCCAAAAGAATATTTCCAATGTTGTAACTTTAACCACAGACCTGCAATTTTACAGAGATCATCTGCTCCTTCCCCCAGCCCTCCCCCCAGTCCCAAGGATATTACAACCCAATCCCCCCATATACTCTCCTTCACAGACCAGCACCACTGAACCCAATAATGTCACCGCACCACTGGGAGGCCCATACACTGCCTAACTGCACCTCCACCATAGATTTCGCCCTTATGGTTATCAGCTCACCACCTTTTATCCTCTTTCTATGACCTGTAAACCTTCTTTCAGAATCTAGCTCAGAATCTAGAATTTGCTTAATTCATATCTATGAGGTTATACTGTATTTGTCCTTCAGTACCTGGCTTACTTTAGTCAATATAAGATCTTCAGGATTCATCTATGTTATCTCATGTGTTAATATTGCATTCCTTCTTACAACTGAATAACATTCCATGGTAGGTATATACCACAGTTTGCTTATCCATTCTTCTGTTCATAGTCATTGGAGTGGCTTCCAACTTTTGGTAATAGTAAATTTTGTTGCTATGAATGTTGGTGTGACTATATTACTACTATGCACATTGGTATGCAGATGTCTGTTCCTTTCTTTGCTTTCAGTTCTTCTGGGTATATACCTAGTAGGGGTATTGCCAGGACACATGGCAAGTCTATACCGAACTTCCTTAGGAACTGCCAAACATTCCTTCACAGTGGCTGTAACATTCTACATTCCTACCAACAGTGGATAAGTGTTCTTATCTGTTTACATCCTCTCCAACATTTGCAGTTTTCTGAATTTTTAATAGCAGTCTAATAGGAGTGATATGATATCTCATTGTAGTTTTGATTTGCATTTCCCTAATATCTAGTGATGTTGAATATTTTTTTATGTGTTTCCTTACTATTTGTTTTTCTTCTTTGGACAACTGTCTTTTCAAGTCTTTTACCCATTTTTTAATGATGCAATTTGTCTTTTAATTTTTGTATTGTATAGTTTTGTATACCATGGATATTAAACCATTATCAGATATGTGATTGCCAAATATTTTCTCCCATTAAGTCAGTTACCTTTTCACACTTCATAAAGTCCTTTGAGGTGCAAAAGTGTTTAATTTTGAGGAGGTCCTGTGTATCTACATTTTCTTTTGTTGCTGGTGTTTTGTTTTTTGTTGCGTAAGGTTTAAGAAACTACCACAAGATCTTGAAGTTGTTTTCCCATATTTTCTTAGTTTTATGGTTGTCACTTTTCTATTTCTGTCCTTGATCCATTTTGAGTTAATTTTTGTATAAGGTGTGAGATAGGAGTCACCTTTTGTTCTTTTGGATGTGGACACCCAGTTCTTCCAGCACCATTTCTTGAAATAGTACTATTTGTCCTGGTCCAGCTGGGAGGACTTGATTGCTTTATCAAAAATCACTTTACTATAGATATGAGGGTCTATTTCTGCATTCTCAATTTGATTCCATTGGTCAAAGAGTCTCTCTTTATGCCAGTACCATGCTGTTTTTTTTTTGTTCTTGTTGTTGTTTTTTTAAACTGTAGCTAAATAATATGATTTAAAATTTGGAAGTGAGAGTCCTCCATCTTCATTCTTTTTAAATTCTTTTTGGCTATTTGGGGCTTCTTACCCTTCCAAATGTTGATAATTGTTTTTTTCCACTTCTGCAAAAATGGCTGTTGAAATTTTTATTGAGATTGCATTGAATCTGTAAATCAGTTTGGGTAGAATTGACATCTTAATGATATTTAGTCTTCCAATCTATGAACACGGAATATCCTTCTACTTATTTAAGTTTTCTTCAGTGTCTTTTAGCAATGTATTGTAGTTTTCTGAATACAGGTCCTGTATATCCTTGGTTAAGTTCATTCCTAAATATTTGATTTTTTAACTTGGTATTATAAAAGGAGTTTTTTTTCTGATTTCCTCCACAGATTGAATGAGTCATGTATAGAAATGTTCATGATCTTTGCATATTAATCTTGTATTCCACCACTTTGCTGAACTTGTCTATTAGTTCTAGTAGCTTTGTTGTTGACTTTTCAGGAAATTCTAGATACACAATCATGGATCATGTCATCAGTGTATAGTGAATGATTTACATCTTCCTTTTCTATTTGAGTGCCTTTTATTTCTTTAGCCCAGTTGCTCTAGTTAGGACTTCTAGCACAATACTGAATAACAATGGTTACAGTTGGCATCTTTGTCTTGTTCCTGATCTCAGTGGGAAAGTTTTCAGTCTTCCCCTGTTGAGTAAACTGTTTAGTTGTAGGTTTTTCATACATGCATTAGACAATTTGGGAAAGCTTCCTTGTATTCCTATCTTTTGGAGTGTTTTTATCAGGAAAGTATGAGGCATTTTGTTAGATGCCTTTCATGCAGCAGTTGAGAAGAACATGTGATTTTTCTTCTTCAATTTACTACTGTAACTTATCACACTAATAGATTTCTAGGGTTGAACCACTGTTGCATACCTGGCGTAAAATGCATTTGATAGTGGTGTGGTGTATAATTTCT
This sequence comes from Dasypus novemcinctus, assembly GCF_030445035.2. Taxonomy (NCBI): domain Eukaryota; kingdom Metazoa; phylum Chordata; class Mammalia; order Cingulata; family Dasypodidae; genus Dasypus; species Dasypus novemcinctus. The sequence goes on along the minus strand of NC_080673.1, from coordinate 148,886,393 downwards.
TTTAGTGTGCTTTTGGATTCAGTTTGCAAGTTTTTTTGTTGAGGATTTTTTGCACTTATATTCATTAGAGCTATTGGTCTGTAATTTTCTCTTTCTTATCTTCATGTGATTTTGTTATTAGGGGATGCTGGCTTCATAGAATGAGTTTGGAAGTACACTTTGCTGTTCAATTTTTCAGAAGAGATTGAGCAAGATTCATATCAGGTCATCTTTGATTGATTGATAGAATTCACCTTTGAAGGCATCTTGTTCCCAGCTTTTCATTTTTGGGAGTTTTTTGATGATGGTTTCAGTCTTTTCACTTGTGATTGGTTTGTTGAGGTCTTTTATTTCTTCTAGGGTCAGTTTAGGTGGATCATGTGCTTCAAGTAATTTGGCCCTCTCCTCTATGTTGTCTAGTTTTGTGGCATGCACCTGTTCATAGCATCCCTTAGATCTCTCTGATTTCTGTGTGGTCGGTGGTAATGTCCTCCCCTCATTTAATATTTTATTTATTTGCTTCTTCTTTCTTTTTTCTTTGTCAGCCTATCCAAGGATTTTTGATTTTGTTGATTCTATTTTTTGTTGTTGTTGTTTTGTTTTTGTTCTCCATTTCATTTATTTCTGCTCTGGTCTTGATTGCTTCTTTCCTTTAGCTTAGTTTGGGATTAGTTTGCTGTTCTTTTTCTAGTTTCTCCAGGTGTTCAATTAGATCTTCAATTATGGCTCTTTCTTCTTTTTTAATGTAAGCACTGAGGGCTATAAATTTCCCTCTCAACACTGCCTTTGCAGGTCCCATTGAATTTAATATGTTGTATTCTCATTTCATTCATTTCAAGATATTTTCTGAATTCTCTTGCAATTTCTTCTTTTATCAGTTATTATTTGTGTTTTTTAAAATCTCCATATATTCATAAATTTTTCCTTTTTCCCTCTATTATTGATTTCCAACTTCCTTTCATTGTGATCAGAGAACATGTTTTGTATAATAGCAATCATTTTAAATTTATTGAGACTTTCTTATGACCCAATATATAGTCTATCTTGGAGAAGGATCCATGAGCACTTGAAAAGAATGTATATACTGCTGCTTTGGGGTGCAATGCAACAATGATGTCTATTAGGTTTATTTCACTTATCTTATTATTCAAATCTTTTTCTTTTTTTATCCTCTGTCCAGAAGTTCTATCCAATACTGAGAGTGATGTTGAAGACTCCAACTAATATGGTTGAGACATCTATTTCTCCCTTTAGTTTTGCCAGTGTGTACCTCATGTATCTTGGGCACTCAAGTTAGGTGAAAAAATATTTAGTATAGTTATTTCTTCATGGTGAATTTCTACCTTTATTAATATACAATAGCCCCACGCCATCTCTTAGAACAGTTTTGCTTTTGAAATCTATTTTTTTTTCAATATTAGTATAGCTACATCAGCTCTTTTTTTTGGTTACTATTTGCATGTAATCTTTTTCCAACCTTTCATTGTACATCTTACATCTGAGGTGGATCTCTTGTAGACAATATATAAATGGGTCATATCCATTCTATCAATATATGTCTTTTGATTGGGGAGTTCAAGCCTGCGGGGAGCCGCCCGGAGCTACGTGCATTTGCGGTCTCCAGCAACATGGCGGTTTTCATAAGTACGCCTACTCCACTCCTGTGCTTCCGCCTTCTTCTTCCCCTTTCCCCAGTTTCCCTGGCAAAAAGTTCGTACCTGCGCAACAAGATGTTGACGCCATGACCAGCATTGAAGACTCGCAACCTATAGCAAGTGGTGTAACAGCATTTTATTGCCTTATATGGAAGAGCCGCTTCATCAGCCTATCACCCCCTGCTAATACCCTCCCCTTAGTATATATTCTGATGCTCTACCCTCAGTAAACGGAGACTTGATCAGAATCCTGTCTTGTCTCTGTTTCTCTCGCCTCTTGTCCCCCAATTCCCACTCCCTCTTTCAGGTGCCGGTTCGTTTGACCTGCGGGCCGGGTCAATTGGCGCCCGAGCACAGGGACCTGAAAACGAGGGATCCAGTGAGGAACGCTGACAGACAGTCCAGCCGGACCAAGTGTAACGCCCAGAAATCAAAAAGGAGAATCAGAGAGTAATAAGAGGATGCTGCGAGGGAACCTGCCTCCCGGTTGCGAAGCCTCGGTAAGTGATCGGTGAATATGGGACAAGCAATGAGTGAGCATGAACTTTTTATTAAGAGCCTCGGAGAGGTGTTAAAGGCGAGAGGAATAAAGGTTAAATTTAAGGAGCTAATAGAATTCTTTAGATTTTTGAGAGAAGTCTGTCCGTGGCTTCCTCAGGAAGGGATCATAAATGAAAGGTGGTGGAGTAGAGTTGGGGACACTCTACAAGACTTTTATAAAACCTTTGGCCCTGAGAGAGTTCCCGTAACCACTTTCTTCTACTGGAATGTTATCAATGACCTCTTCGTGATCTGCCATACCAACTATTGGCTGCACAAGTAGTTGCTAAAGGCGAGGAACTCCTAGCACAGGACAGGTCTAAATCCCCCCCGGCAAAAAGTCCTGCTAAATACCACCCCCCCATTCAGACTCAGTGTCTATTAAAATAGATAGCGATGATGACAGTGCCCCTTCCCCTTGCTCTAAGGGAAGAGCTGGCCCTAATCAGAGGAAGAGAGTTATTAGTAATCCAAACCCTAATGCCCCGTGTACGGATTCCGATAACTCCAACCCTGAGGCTGAAGAACGCTCTGTTGGTTTCTGCCCACCCCCAAATGCAACCCCCCCCCCGCTTCCGCCCCCGCTAGCCTAGACCCCAGTGCAGATCTAAAGTTATGGCTCTCTTTTTTAAAAGAGAGAAAGGATCTACAATCTCAATGCGCAACTCTGCAGCGTCAGCTCAGCTTAACCGCTCCTCTAAAAAATCCCCTAACTGCCAACTTCCGCAAACCACCCCTTTTTTCATCCCCTGTTATCGAGAGGCCTGGGAGCCCTAATGAGGCTGGTGAGGGGAGCGAGGTTGCTGTTGAACCTGAGCCTGAGCGCATCTATAACCCTTTCCCTTTTGAAACCTTGAAGGCGCTTAAGTCCGCGGTCACCACCTATGGCCCTACTGCTCCATACACCCTCTCTCTGTTAGAACACATTGCTGATGGGTGGCTCACCCCCCACGACTGGCACAGCTGTGCCTGCTCCGCTCTCAGTGCAGGAGATTATCTCCTCTGGAAGTCAGAATATTGTGAGTTTTGCAAGGAAACCTCACAGCGGAATCTCAGAACTGAGAATGGGTGGACCGAGGACATGCTTCTCGGCCCAGGAGATTTTAAGCAGAACTCAAATCAGTTGCATTATGATGCTGGACTTTTCGAACAAGTCTGTGCTGCAGCCCTTAAGGCCTGGAAAAGACTGCCTACCAAGGGACAATCCCTTACCTCCTTAACTTCTATCCATCAGGGCCCCGAGGAACTATTCTCCAACGGGTAGACTTTGCACCACCGCTGAGAGAATGTTTGGTGATGCAAATACTGATGCTGACTATGTAAAACAACTTGCCTTTGAAAATGCTAATGCAGCCTGCCAAGCGGCTATCCAGCCCTATAGAAAAAGGGAAAATCTCTCTGGCTACATTAAGCTTTGCTCAGACATAGGCCCTACAAAGCAGCAGGGTCTGGCTATAGCTGCCACCATAAGGGAGGCCACCTCTGAACAGGTTCAAGCCTTCATCTTGGCCTTGAGAGAAGTGCTTCCATCCCTGGTGCTCCATGCACCTAGGGCCTGTTTCTCTTGTGGCAACCCTGGCCATCTAGCCAGAGATTGTCATTGCCATCCCCTGCTAGCCAAAAGCCACCCCGCCCTTCCCAACTCCTGCTCCCGTTGCCACAGGGGCAGACACTGGGCTAATGAATGCAAATCAAGAACCAATTCTTCAGGTCGCCCACTCCCTCCTTATCAGGGAAATGGGAGGAGGGGCCAGCCCCAGGCCCCGACCAACAATCAGACTTATGGGGCAATCAGCTTTGTTCCCGCCAGCGGCAATCTATTTCTGGCCTCTGTAGAGCCACCTCAGGGAGTGCAGGATTGGACCTCTGTACCTCCTCCCACACAGTACTAACACCGCCTATGGGAGTTCAAGCCCTGCCTACAGGCGTGTTTGGCCCACTACCAAAAGGCACTTTTGGTCTCATCATTGGGCGAGGCAGCTCCCTTATTAGTGGCCTCCACATTTCCCCTGGAGTTATGGATAGTGATTTCACCGGAGAAATAAAAATTATGGCTTCTGCTCCAAAAAGCATTATTTCCTTCCCTGCTGGACAGCCAGTCGCTCAACTACTAATACTCCCCCTAATACCCACCAACAACACTGCCATTGATAGTGACCGCAGGGATAGAGCATTCGGCTCCTCTGATGCATACTGGGTACACCCTATCACCACCCACAGACCTACTATGTCTCTTTGGCTTGACGGTAAACAATTCGAAGGCTTAATAGATACAGGGGCAGACGTTACCATCTTAAAAAAGGCTGATTGGCCATCCACCTGGCCCCTTTCTCCCTCCTTAACCAACTTACAGGGCATTGGGAAAACCCAAAACCCTGAAAGAAGTTCGAAGCCCTTGACTTGGAAAGATAGGGAGGGAAATCAAGGAACTATACAGCCCTATGTCTTCCAAGGGCTCCCTGTCAATCTGTGGGGATGAGACTTACTTGCCCAAATAGGACTCTGTATGGGTAGCCCCAACGATATAGTCACAGCTCAAATGCTTTCCCAGGGATTTAAGCCAGGGAAAGGCTTAGGAAAGCTTGAGACAGGCATTACTCAACCCATACTGGCCACAGGACACACCCACAAAAAAGGCCTGGGAAATTTAGCCTAAGGGTTGTTGATCTTCCTATACCCCATGCAGACCAAATCACCTGGCTTTCAGATGAACCTGTATAGGTCGATCAATGGCCTTTATCCTCAGACAAGCTACAGGCTGCCCAGCGGTTAGTGCAGGAACAGCTAGCGGTAGGACATATTACAGAAAGTGACTCTCCCTGGAATACTCCTATTTTTGTCATTAAAAAGAAATCTGGAAAATGTCGATTATTGCAGGACTTAAGAGCAGTAAACAAAACAATGATACCTATGGGAGCCTTGCAGTCTGGTCTTCCAACCCCTGTAGCCATCCCCTTTGGATATTATAAAATTATCATAGATCTAAAAGGTTGTTTCTTTACTATCCCATTACACCCAGCCGATCAAAAATGCTTTGCGTTTAGCCTCCCCTCTGTGAATTTCAAAGAACCTATGAAGAGATATTACTGGAAGGTTTTACCCCAAGGCATGACAAACAGCCCTACCTTATGTCAAAAATTTGTGGCTACCACCATAAGAGAAGTAAGGGCAATGTGGGAAGACTTTTATGTTATTCACTACATGGATGACATTTTAATGGCTGGTAAAAAGGAACAAGATGTCCTAACATGTTACCATGATATGAAAACAGCCTTAAAGGTACACGGGCTTCAAATTGTCCCTGATAAAGTACAATTACAAGACCCTTATACCTACCTGGGGTTTCATATGGCAGGAAATAAAATAACCACCCAGAAGGCCAACCTCAGACTAGACAGATTAAAAACCCCAAACAACTTCCAAAAGCTCTTAGGCAACATAAATTGGCTCCGTCCCTACTTAAAATTAACCACAGGAGACTTAAAACCCCTATTTAACATATTACAAGGAGACTCTAACCCTAACTCCCCTAGAAGTCTTACTCCGGAAGAACGCCAAGCCCTTAAAATAGTCGAGCAAGCTATACAATCACAATTTGTCACTACCATGGACTATAGCCAACCCTTGTTTTTTGTCATGTGTAAAACTTCTCTCACTCCCACGGCAGTATTCTGGCAAACAGCCCCCATAATGTGGGTGCACTTACCCGCATCACCCGCTAAAGTAATTTATCTTACTACCAAGCTGTCGCAGATATTGTCCGCCTAGGGAGAGAACAAGGCAAACGTTATTTTGGTAAGGAACCCGATACCATTATTCAGCCCTATACTAAGGAACAAATCAGCTGGCTGTTGCAGACAACTGACAGCTGGCCTATTGCTTGTGCATCTTATGCCAGACAAATAGATAACCATTACCCCAATGATAAGATGCATGTCTTCATTTTCCCCTTCACCACTTATCTCCAACCCATCACTGGAGCCCTATCAGTATTCACCAACGGGTCCTCCTCGAGAATGGCTGCTTATGTCTTTAATAACAAAACTGTCTGGTTTCAAACCCACTCCAAATCTGCGCAGCTTACAGAGCTACAAGCTGTCATAGCTGTATTCTCTGCATTCCGAGATGCCTCTTTCAATCTCTTCACAGATAGCGCTTATATAGCTTAGTCAGTCCCTTTGCTTGAAACTGCCGCTCAAATAAAGAATGTCTCAGAAGTGACAACCTTATTTACTCAACTACAATCTCTTATTCAAAAAAGAAATCACCCCTTTTTTATTGGTCACCTTAGAGCTCATTCCAATCTTCCTGGTCCTCTTACCCTAGGAAACCATTTAGCTGATCAAGCCACTCGGCTACTGTGCTATGTTAACCAGGGCATGCATAACAACTCGGATAACCTTAACAAGGCTGTTAAAGCTCACCAATTACGTCATATTAATGTACATACTTTAAGGCTTATGTTCAAAATTACCAGAGAACAGGCTCATCAGATTGTTAAAGAATGCCCTTCCTGTGTAACCCTTTTACCTACACCTCATTTAGGAGTGAATCCTCGAGGTCTCATACCCAATGCCCTCTGGCAAATAGATGTAACTCATATTCCTGAATTTGGTAATCTAAAATATGTGCATGTTACTGTTGATACCTTTAGTGGCTTTATTTTCACCACCCCACCACATCTGTTAACTGCCATGTCAGTATTAGGAATCCCACAACAAATAAAAACAGATAATGGCCCCGGTTATACCAGTCACATGTTTGCCACCTTCTGCCAACATCTGGGCATAAAACACATCACAGGCATTCCATATAACCCCCAAGGGCAAGGTATAGTCGAAAGAGCGCATCTGTCTCTAAAAAACATCATTGAAAAAATAAAAAAGGGGGAGTGGTACCCTGTCAAAGGATCCCCCCAAAATCTATTATCCCACTCTCTCTTTATTCTAAAATTTTTAAGCTTAGATCAAAAAGGACATTCTGAGGCTGACCGCTTCTGGCACCCTAATACCGGCACAAAACTTGCCACCGTTTGGATAATTGGACCCAATGGATAATACCTGTCATGGACCCGATCCCGTCCTAATATGGGGCAGAGGATCAGTTTGCGTCTATTCCAAAGAACTAGATGCAGCCAGGTGGCTGTCGGAACGATTGGTAAAACAAATAGGTAATAACAACCTATGCAGGGTAGAGAACTCTCCCTGAGATGATCTCTGCTTTCTTGCAGGCGAGCAACCAATGCTAAAACCCATGCGGCTGTACAGCCCCCCTGGAATCCTTCTGTGACACCAGCTCTCTGAGTCTTTAGTACAACCTAAGTGTGTCGGCCAACGCCGCACACCACATCCGCCAGTGCCAGCTGCTTGCGACTGAAGAGCCCATCCTTGCTATAGCCCCCTCATGTTTTTCTCTCCCCCTCTTGCCTTCACCTCCCCAAACCTCCATTATGAAACCGCAGCAAGAGAACGCGGTGCATACCGCACCTCCCTCTGGCCTCCACACATTATAACCAAAATGGGAGCACCTTGACTGCTGGCAGCGGTTCTCAAATACATATGAACCCTGTCAGGTTCTGAGGTGATGAACTGGATAGCCAATGACGGGAAACTGGGCGTGATCGGTTCCAAGGCAGAGCCACCTAAGATAGAGACACAGCCTTCCGCCGCTGTTGCATTTTCCATGATGGGTAAGGTAATCTGTCTGACTGTTTGCACACCCCGACCTAAGACAGGCACAGTTCCCCCCGAACTCAGGGTGCTTCGTAAAATATAATAAAGAAGGGAGACCTGTGGGGAGCCGCCCGGAGCTACGTGCATTTGCGGTCTCCAGCAACATGGCGGTTTTCATAAGTACGCCTACTCCACCCCTGTGCTTCCACCTTCTTCCCCTTTCCCCAGTTTCCGGGGCAAAAAGTGTCACACCTGTGCAACAAGATGTTGAAGCCATGACCAGCATTGAAGACTCACAACCTATAGCAAGTGGTGTAACAGCATTTTATTGCCTTATATGGAAGAGCCACTTCATCAGCCTATCACCCCCTGCTAATACCCTCCCCTTAGTATATATTCTGATGCTCTACCCTCAATAAATGGAGACTTGATCAGAATCCTGTCTTGTCTCTGTTTCTCTCGCCTCTTGTCCCCCAATTCCCACTCCCTCTTTCAGGTGCCGGTTCGTTTGGCCTGCGGGCCGGGTCACAAATCATTAACTTTCAATGTGATTACTGTAAAGGCATTACTTACTTCATCCATTTTGCCCTTCAGCTCTCTGTTGTGATATTGTACTATTGATTGCCTTCTTACACTTTAGTTTACCATTCTTAATAATCTTAATTTCTACATTCTCCTCCAAATCTTTCACCTTGTTTTTTTCCTTTCAGCAGCAATACCCTCTTTAGTATCTCTTGTAATTCTGGTCATATTCTATGAGTTTTTGTTTATCTTTGAAAACTTTGAAATCACCCTCACTTTTAAAGCACAGTTCTGCCAGATACAGATTTCTCGACTAGCAGTTTTTCTCTTTCAGTACTTTAAATATATCATACCACTTTATTCTTGCTTCCATAGTTTCTGATGAGAAGTGGGCATTTAATCTTATCCAGTTTCCCTTGTAATTGATGCTTTGGTATTCTTTTGCTGCTTTCAAAATCTTATCTTTATCTCTGATATTTGTCATTCTGAATAGTAGATGTCTGGGGCAGGTCTATTCAGATTTATTCTGTTTGACATGTATTGCCCTTCTTGGATATCGATATTTGTTTATCATAAGGTTTGTAAACTTTTCAGTCATTATTTCCTCAAATATTCTTTCTGCCCCATTCCACTGTCTTCTACTTCTGGTACAGCAATAATGTGAATATTTGTGCATTTGTGTTATTATTTAATTTCCTGAGACTCTCCTCCATGTTTTCCTTTCTCTTCTCTTTCTGTTCTCCTGTATTTTCCATTTCAGATATTTTGTCTTTGAAATCACTAATTATGTCTTTGAGCAATGTAAATCTGCTCTTATGTGTCTCTAATGTATTTTAATCTCATCCATCATTTCTTTTATCCCTTTAAGTCTGTTACTTTTATTTGCAGTCTTTCAAATTGCTCTTTATGTTCATCCAATGTCTTCTTAATATTCTCTCTTTGGTTATGTTTCCTTTAAATTTTCTGAAGTGGTTTAGGAGAGTTGTATGATTATCATCCACTAATTATCTTAAATCCTGTATCTCTAGGATATTTGGTTTGTTCCTCTGGCTGGGCCATGTCTTCCTGTTTTCTAGTATTGCTAGTAATTTTTTGTTGATGTCTAGGCATATGAATATGTTGGTGAATTTACTTTGATGGCCAATTTATCTCTCTTACCTGATTTTTTAAAAAATTTCACAGCTCTTTCTTGATCTTTGGTTCCTCTTATTTTAAGTATGTAATATTGCCCAGCTTAAATTATGAAAATGGGCCAGAGACTCACTAAAGGGGTGTAGATTTTCTCCCAGGGGTTAGGATTTAAAGAGAATGAGTTTTTGTTCATGCTATTTCTCGACCTGCCAACAGATGGCACTTGTTGCACCGTCCCAAGCATCTCTTTCAGGCTTGGCTTTCTTGTGTTATGTTGAATCTTCAGAGCAGAAATTCAAAGCTAGCTCTGCTGGGTGGATAAACTGATGAAAAGCCCTCTTCCCACCCTCCCATTTTCTTTAAAACAGCTGACAAGAAGGAAGATGCTTGTTCCCTTCTCATTCAACTGCAGTGAGCCAGGATTTTTATACCAACTGAATATATTGGAAGTGGGGGAGGAGAGCCATTCCCAGCCACCACTATGGTTTGTTAATTCACATTTCTTGTTGTGGGTTCTTTATCTCTCTGTCCCTCACCTTCTTGGGAATTGTGGAGCACTCTCCTGGACTGCTGAACCCTAAATCTGGTTCCTCAGACAGTTTTTGTCTCTTTTTCCATTATTTTTGTGAGAACATTGAACCCTATCTGTTAATCTGATGCCATCCTCCCACAATCACCCATACATACTTTTTTAATAATTATTTTTGGAAGTCGATAAAGCCATAGTTTGAAAATTTCAGAGAAAACAGAAAAGTTGTCCTGTTAACTCTGCCTCAGGAAAGAATGGAGATCTTCCTTGAGACCCATCCATTCCTCAGAACCATCTTGTTGGAAGCAGTTCTTTCACTTTTGTTTCCTGAACTTTCTATGTTCATGTTTCCCATCTGATTTGTTAAAAGTAACAAAACAAAATAGAGTTTCTATTCCTAGGATATTTAAAATGGAATCTGAAAGTCATTTTGGAGGTTTCTCTTAGGCAGATCTCAGGCAGATATCACGAACTGTTAAAGTATGCAAAGCTTCAAGCAGCAGTGTTCCTCAAAACCATAAGGACATCCAGATACCATAAACAAACCACAAGATAATTATGAACTTAACTATCTAACTTGAAGGACAACTAGATTGCCCCTAATATCCACCAACCACAAGCAATTTAGCTAATCTTCTTTTCCTTTTAAAATCCTTGACTGGACATTATGAAGACGGGACATAATTTGGTTGGTTACCTGATTCTGTCTTCCCCAACTGCAATTTTGAGACCCCAAGTAAATGCTTCTATTGCCTTTCAGTTTAATTTTTTATTTCTAAGTTGGCAGTTTTGTACAACCTCTTGAAATAGGAACGACAATAAAGAGCTTAGGTGTCAAATATCTTTCATGAAAGTTGAAAATAAGATAGAAACATCTAAATTTGTTTTCTTTTTCAGATCCTGCTTCACTACCCATTTCCTAAAGAAAATACAATTTTTGCTATGTGACAAAGTGTTATTTCCTAAGCACCATCTTGAAAGGAAGAAGGGCAAAGAGTCGGATCAAACATCATGTGTGGTCTTGCAGAAGTGTTCAGCAAAGTGCAAGAACAACAATATTCATAACAACACTATTAATCCTAGTCCCACTTGGAAACTCCTCAATTGCCCATCTACAGTAAGATGGTAAAATTATATATTTACCCAACCTAATGCAATATTATGAAGCACAATACATCCAATATGCATGAATTTCACATAGTTGAGTTATAGAAGTCAGGCACAAAGCGGTATATACGATATGATATCATTTACATAAAAAGCAAAATGCTAGCGGTTATCCCTGGGGTTATAGTCACTGGAAGGGAACAATGCTGGAGGGTGGGTTTCTGAGAGTCTTGGTCATATTCTGTTTCTTGATCTGAGTTTCAGTTATGTGGATGGGCTCAGCTTGTGTAAACATTTTGAGCAGTGCACTTAAGATATGTATGTTTTCTTGTATATGTTTTGTACCTCAGTTTTAAATGTTTAAAAATGAACAGAAGAAATAAGTATGTTGGTTTAGTAGGTGAAAGCCCAGCAAAGTGCCTTCTCTCCCATTGCAAGTGGATGGTTTTCTGCGGAAAAATATTATGAGAGATATGCTGTATGTTTTACCCTGTACATATCAAATGGTTAGCAATACATCAAGCCAAGTATTCTATTTTAGTAGTATACTAGTTTAATATCAATGTTTCTTTTTCCTTGTAGTGTTTACAGTATTTTCCATTTGATTCACTACTTGCCTAACTGAAACTAAAGAAAATGTTTTCCAATCATTTTTCTAAAAATTTCTGGTTATTTTTTTTTAACAGCTAAAATACATCTTAACTGATTTACTAATTGTTTGATATGTTTATCAATTGCTTCCTCAATAGCAAAGAGAATAATAGGATAAGATTCCTTTATGGGAAGAACATCAGTACATATAATCTTATTTTAAAATGACATCGTTTTCCTAACCTGGATAATTATCCATAGAAGATGTTGATAATGAGAAATATGTGCACAGATGAACAGTTTATAACTGAACCAGTAAATAGATGGACCTTGAAGGATGAATAGTAATGTATATATTTTTTTAATCGAAAACGTTATTATTGAGATAACTGTAGATTCATATGCAGTTGTTAAGAAATAGTACATAGAGAATTCTGTACACATTGCCCAATTTCCACAATGGTAAAATTTGTAAAATATTCTATTACTGTACTATAGACATTGACCTTGATAAAATTCATTTAACTTTCTGAGACATTTCAGTTTTACCAGAAATTGTGTGTGCTTATGGGTTTGTGTGTGAGCATGTGAAGTTCTCTGCATGCAATTCTTTTTTTCTTTTCTTTTTTTTCTTTCAAGCTACCACGGCCGAGGATTGAACCCCAGACCTCTTTCATGGGAAGCTGGCACTCAACCACTGAGCCACATCACCTTGCTTGTGTTTTTCTTTCTTAGGAGACACTGGGGACTGAAATTGGGACCTTCTATGGGAGGAGCGGGTGCTTAATTGCTTGAGCCACATCTGCTCCCCTATGTAATTTTATTACCCATATGTATTCACCATCACAATCAAGAAACCAAATAGTTGCAACACTGCAAGGATCCCTTTGTGTTGCCTCTTTATAAGTACACAAACCTCTCTCCTGTCCATCTTCCCTTCTTCACATCCTCCACCACCCTCTTCTTGTCTTCAACCCCTGACAGCCACTAATTTATCCACTATTTCTAAAATTTTGTCACTTAACCTAATTCCCTGATGATTCCACCAAATTATTGTGTGTATCAATTGTTCGTTGCTTTTAATTGCTGTTTAGTATTCCTTGATATGTATGTAACACATTTTGTTTAACCATTTATCCGTTGAAGGCCATCTGTCCTGATTCCAATTTTTTGCTACTACAAATAAAACTTCTATGACATCTATGTACATTGATCTAATTTAAGGAGAGCAAATGTTGGCTCTACCATTGGATATAAGTTTAAGTGGCTAGGGATGTGATCAAATGATTCAGGACTTTAAAACACAGGTAGACATATTTAGACCTGATAATATAACAAATAAATGTCCACTGTTGGTTCTGTAGCAAGTGATACACAATGGCATTATGGGGGAGAAAGAGACTAGACAAAGTATTTCTCAACCATGGCTGACCATCAGATTCATGTGGGGAGATTTTAAAATCTTAATGCCCAGGCTGCACAATCAAATCAGAAACTCTGTGGGTGGAATTAATATATTAGTATTTTTCAGTGGTCCAGGTTATTCCAAGATAAAAACCCACCAGACTGATGGCAAGTAATCAAATTAGGAAGCTATTGCCATAATCAATTAACAAAAAGGGATGGTTTCACAGGAAAAAAACAAGTTGAAGAATTTGGAGTTAGAAATGTCAGCATCTAGCGATGGATTAGATATGTTTAAGAAGACAAAGAATAGGTCAAAGAGAGTGGTCATTGTCCCAAACTAAATTGTGAATTTGGGGGAAAAAAAATCTGAAAGAGAATATTCATGGAGAGGTCTTTGTACGGATGATCTATTTGGTTTGATAGTAAGAGACTTAGAAGTGCTTGAAGTGAGTTGGAAATTTTCATACTCAAATGATTTATCTCCCCCTACCTCATGCATGAAGACAAAGTTTAACTTCACATTAAATATGGACTTTTATCTACCTTAGCAAAAAGCAATATTTATTAAATGCATTTTTAGTTAGTTTGCAGTATACTTAGGTGATAATATTGCATTTCTCCTGTGATGAGCAAATTTCAAATCTCAATACTTGCTGCAATAAACTGCAATGAAACACACCATAATATATTGTATTAGTTATAGCTCTGCTGTGAATTTGGCAATCAGGCATTCAAAACTTGGCTACAGCAAAGAAGAGCCAAGTGGCTTTTATAATGTATTTTTAAGTGAAAGTCATAAAGAAAAATCCATTTCATTAAGTGCATGAAGAGAGTTTCTTGGAAATTTATTCAGTTAGAGAAGCCCAGTTCCCAAGTGAGTCCTGTTCACTCTACAGTAGGTGAGTTTATTTTCCACAGTGGCTGCATTTAGTGCTATTGAGTTGTTTTCCTTGTCACCTTAGGCAAGCTTGATGTTTAATGGGATCGCTAATAGAATATATAGTCAGTTATGGAGTTCTAAACTAGCTTGGGTTAGCTATGACAAAAATCAGTTACTACAGGCACTGGTCCACAGAAATCGGGGTACTCTCATTTATGTTCCTAGTGAACAGCTGTATATGGTCTCCAAGAGAAGAAAAACAATAACGACCAAATAGATGCTAATTAGCACCCACATTGGCCTTTAAAAAAGACACTGAGAAGAAAATTTCAAAACAAGACTGGTTAAAGTCAGTAAAATTTTGTGACAATAAAATTAACGAAGAAAAATAAATGACTTTCCAAGGATTTTCTGAAAACTCATATTCTTCACTTCATCAACAAGTTAAAGTACAATTCTGTGATTGATGTGATATAGTTTGTACATTCCATTATTTATCCAATTATTTTTACCAAAATATCTAATATTAGCAAACGTGTGTAACCACCAAATGTTACTGGCTTAATATATATCTTTGATATGACAAACATTCTTTCTAGCAGATTAGCACTGGCAAGCTTCAGAAAGTCAAAAAAGATAAGTCCTTTGCTTTGCAAAGTAGGTAATAATTCTGTTGGTTGCCCTTTAAAGTTTTGGCTTTAGATATTCATTTATTTAATGTGATATTCTGAGCTGAATACAATTCAGTGGAAACAATATAACTTTTCAGTTATTTACAACCTAATATGAATGGATTTTAGATTCTTCCCAGGAAACAAGTTGAGGGGGGAAAGGATATAAGGATACTAGAATCATAAAAGAGACTCAAAATTAGGAAAAGATTGCAAAAGTAGATTTCCATGCTTGTTGCTTAATTCAGATACCAGTTGACTTTGAGTTTAATTAGTATTTCATCTGTTGTTTTATGGCATCATTTTCTAAGATGAAATATTACTTGTGTTAAAAAGATCTTGTTTTATTCCAACTAAATATTAATGTGGACATCTTCATTGAAAACTGGTCTTATTTTGGAAAAAACTTCTGTGGTTCATAAGTGACATGCTAGGAATGACTGATGTCTAAATGCAATCAAATATTTATGTTATTATTTTTCCTTGAAGATGGAATTTTCAATAGACTAACACTGGATTAGGTTGCTGGTGTGACAGCAAGCATTTCATGGGAATCACTGACTGTGGTGATGTCCTTTATTGATATACCTGTGTTTTCCTATCAAACTGGTATAAAGTGTTAAGTTTATGGAAGGGATTAAGAAATATTTTAAACTGTCCAATTAATCTTACTAGCATGCATTCAAATACAATTAACTTTTGCACATGAAGCAATTCATTTTTCCTACTTCAACCAACAGGGTCCTGAAATGAATGCCCACTGTGTTTTTCATAAACAGTCTCCACACCTATGTAGGAAGGCAAATAAAAATTCTGCTTGCTGATAATATCACACCCATAGTCAAAGAATGTAATACTTTTAGAGTTGTATAGCACTTTACAATTTGCATGATGCTTTCATAAGAATCTTGTGAAATAATTAAAACATATATCATCTTAAATCTAAACAAAGTCAAAATGAATTTGCACAACTTGAGAAGTTTGAAGCCAGAATCACAACATTGGCTTTACTGATGGCTAACAGTGACTAAGGAAGGTCCAGTGCTTCTTTCAACTGCATTTAAGTTTCCTAAGTGACTACAGGTAGACAAATACAGTACAAGAGCATTATATGTGACTTTAACCTCAGCAAATTTAATTTGACTATTGGAAATAATAAATAAATGAATTAATAAGTAAGAAATAAGAAAGAGCCATAGCAATTTATGCAATGCATGGGATTCTGCTCATATACATCTAAGAAACTAGACTTAAGTCTGCCCTTCTCTCAGTCAGGTGCATTGCCCTCATGCCTGTCATAGTGTCAGCATTTTACCACATTGACTGTAGTTCAAATAATAAAGCAATGCTTTGCATACCATTTGGCTGACAAATTTAAGGTCTCAAGTTCAATGTCTGACATACTCAGTTCTCAATATGATGACAGTGGCAAGAGCGATAAAATCACTATTGTGCCAACAGTGACAATTCTAATTGTTTCTATTTTCTGCTCTAAGGTCTTTCCTTAATTAGGGGGAATTTCCCCCACACAATGCCTGTTTTGGAAATGTTTGCATGTGAAAGAACCATATATAGGAGAGTATCACTTTAAATTAATTACTATTAACTTTGACTGTATTTTTAATTCTACCTGAAAATAGTACTATATTTCTTTCATTCACCCATTCTCCACTCTCATCCTCCTAATCTTGTGGAGGATTATTATCTGTCTTCTGTGTTAAACTTCATTATTTGTCCCTCATCTTCAGTATCAGCTCATGAACTTCCTTTTTAGCAGGTTAAAACATTTAAAGGAACCAGAAAAGAATACCCACATATGCCCACATTCACATTTATTTGCTTACAATCGTCTGTACCCATCACTCTATCTTTTCTCCTGGTATCATTGAATGAACTCCCTTTGACCCAGTCTCAAGCTAATCATTCAACTGTGTACTATTTCAAGTTCACTTTATTGAATTCAAAGTTAACCCTCCAGAAATTCTCCCCTCTTCAGCATTATCATTTCTTCCCACTTTTCTGTATCAATACTATCAGCAAACTAACATGCTGTTATTTTTTCCCATTTTAAAAATAAAGCTCTTGATTCTTTTTTTCCCCAGTCAGTTTTAAACCATTTTAATGTTCAGGTTTGCAACAAAATTCTTTGAAAAATTTGCCTGTATTTACTGTCCCAAGTTTATCTTCTCCTAATCTTAGTTTAGTTATCTGACCCTTTTTAAGCCTGTCTGGTCAATATTACCCATTACCTCTATATTGAATAGAAACAAAGCCATTTTTTTGGTTTGCTTTGGGGAAGGGGTATCATTACATTTATCTAATTAGTTTTTATTAGAACGGTTGTAGGTTTACATGACAATTACGCAAAAAATAAGATACCATATACCACCCCATTATTAACATATTAACACTTTGCATCCCTGTGGTACATTTACTACAACTGATGAGAGCATATTTTATAATTGTACTATTGGTCATAGTACATGGTTTAATTTAGTGTTCCCTGTGATGTGCACTTCCAGCAATTTTTTTTTTTAAATTTTATTCTAGTAGCATATATACAACCTAAAATTTTCCCTTCTAAGTACATTCAAATACATAATCCAGTGCTATTCATTACATACGCAATGTTAGGCAGCAGCATATAGTATGCTGTTCCTATTCTTTTCTATAGATCTTTTTTTCAACTGCATTCCAGATTGTCTACTGCCTCACAGTTTTGTTCATTCTCCTTTTCTGATCCTTTAATGTCAGGCAGGCAGTCTTAGTTTGCCAAAGATTGTCAAGGCAATATATTACAAATGCATTGACTTTTTTTTTTTATTTGCCCCCCCCCCTCTGGCTTTCTTGTTGTCTGCTCTCTGTGTCCATTCACTGCACACTCTTCTGTGTTTTAGCTTGTCTCCCTTTTTGTTGCGTCACCTTGCTGAGTCTGCACTCTACTGCACTTGCAGGCCGGTGGCTCTCTGTGGAGTGCGGGCAAGGCTGCCTTCACATATGTTAGATGGGAGCCCAACTGACTGAGCCACAGCAGCTTCTGGGTTGCCTTTTATAAAGGAACGTTTTTGGGGTAAAAGCTTACAGTTCTGAGGCCATGATATATCCAAATCAAGCTTTCTCATCAAAGTTTGTTTCTCATCAAAGTTTGTTGGCAAATCCTGGAATCCTGTCATGTTGTTGTAGAGTTTGAGAGAGTTTCAATTATTTGCGTATAGAAAGGCCAAGACTCAGGAACGATTTTAAGAAGGAAAAATGATTTATTGACGGCCAGCTGGCTGGACTTGGGAGCTTTCTGTTACAACCCTGAGCCCCAAACAAGAATTTTGAGTTCTTTTTTACAGAGGAAGGGCTAAATCGTTCTTTGTTTCAGTGTTCAATAGGTTTGAATTAGCATATATATCTTCCACATTCTAGGTAAGCTTTTAGCATGGACTTCATACATTCTAGATAAGCTTTTAGCACATTTGGTTTGCATTTTCTCTGAATATTTAAAGTTTATAGAGTTTGCATTGATAAACTATTTCCTGGGACTGGAGTCATTGCCATGGTTACCAAGGGCAGGACTGCAGCCTGTCACCATCCCACACCCACAAGTCAGGACAGACAGCTTAGGTTAAGGTTATCTCTGAAGACACAAAGAGCCTCCCACCCATAGCCCACATCAATGTGGCAAGGCAAGATGGTGGCCAATCTCTGCCAGTCCTGAAGTCCTCTCTGTCACATGGTAGGGTCAAAATGACAGAGCTCCCTTTCTCTGTATCTCTTTCTCTCTGTGTATTCTCAGTTTATATCTGACTGAGCAAGAGGGCAGAGAATGCAACTTGGGTCATGCCACACTGACCTAAAGTGAGCTTACTGAAAGTGATTTGCTATAATGTTCCCTAACTTAATATAATGCAATCAAGGGACCTCATGCCCACAAGAATGGATTAGTTCAAGAAGAAAATTTTTTTTTTGAGATTTACAAAATTCAAACCATCACAGTGGTCTAGTGCTCTGTCTTTTGTCAAATGCTATTGTGCTGTATTCACTTCTCTATAAGCTTACCTACTCTAATGGCTAGAAACACTGTATACTGTTTTTAAATTTTTATTTCAAGCATAGACAACTCTTTTGAATGCTGGACATATATCCATTTGCCTACTTGACAATATTTCTCCCCCACCTAGTAATTCTCCCATGGCTTCTCCTTTCACAGTGAGTAAAACCTAAGTTTGTATGATGAATTAGAGGGGCATATAGGATCTAGTCTCTTATACGTTCTTTTCTACTATTATTCCTAATTGCTCTGCTCCAACAACACTTTCTCAAAATCTCACAAAGTCCCCTATTTTCCCTCATTCTAGAATTGTTTTCCAACATTATACCTTTGTCACCTTCTTCAATGTCTTTGCTCATATGTCACCTTTTAGTGAGGTCTAGTTTAACAATCCTATTTGTAATTGTACCACGCCTTAAACATTTCATGTCTCCCTTACAATTCTGCACTATTTTCTTTTATATAAAAGAACCTATCTCCTTCTAATATACCACACAATAAAAATCATATTTCCCATATTTAGTTTTTATGTCTCATTAAACTAGAGAATATGCCTTAAAACATTTTTAAATTTATGGTTTCAATGCAACAAGTACTTTTTTTGAAGTTTTTTTATTATTGAACTTTAAGAACTTTATTTAGATTATTATTTTTTTTAAGGGGGTACTGGGAACTAAACCTGGGACCTTAAACATATGAAGCAGGCACTCAAAAACTGAGCTACACCTGTTTCCCTGGATTAAATTTTTTTCATTTCAAAGCTGTTATGACTTCAAAAGAGGAGATTCTAATATATAATGTCGTATACAAACCTATGACTGCATAAGAGTGCATTAGAAACTAGTCTTGGAAAAATGTTAACTACCATGAGCCACTACTTTCAGATTGTATATCATTCCTATTCATTTCAGTTAAAAAAATACTGGCCCTAATTTAATACATTTTTTTTTTAAATACAATTTGCAATAGTTTTTATTTTTTATTTTTATTTATTTATTTATTTATTTTTTTATTGACTTTGTAATAATATTACATTAAAAATATATATGTGAGGTCCCATTCAACCCCACCGCCCCACCCCCCCTCTCCCCCCCCCAACAACACTCGTTCCCATCATCATGACACATCCATTGGATTTGGTAAGTACATCTTTGGGCACCTCTGCACCTCATAGACAATGGTTCACATAAATACATTATTAAAGTGTATTTTTTCTGTGAAATTTAGCCATGGTAAGCCAAGGTAAGGGGGAGGTAGGAGTGGTTCATTAGGGGAAAGAAGGAATTTATTGTTTTTGCTTTTATTAGTTTTCTTTTTTATTAGAGAGAATGTGGGTTTACAGAACAATCATGCATAAAATACTGGATTTCCATATACCACCCCACCACCACCACCACCTGGCATTAGGATGGCACATTTGTTACAATTTTTATAATTGTAGTATTAATTAAAGCTAGTAGGTTAACTTAAGTTTCTCTCTTTGTGTAGTGTACATTATGGATTTTTTAAAAATTTTATTCTGTTGCCATATAGCTAACATTTCCCCTTTTAATCATATTCAGATATATATTTCTGTGCCATGAATTACATTCACACTGTTATGCTTCTATTATCACTATCCATTACTTAAACATTTCCCTCATTCCAAATGGGAACCCTGAACATTTTAAGCCTCAATTTCCCATTCTCTACCCTCACTCTCTGCCTGGTAACCTATATTCTAGATTCTGACTCCATGAGTTTTTTTTATTCTAATTGTTTCAAATCAGTGAGTTCATACAATATTTATCCTTTTGTGTCTGGCTTATTTCACTCAACATGATGTCTTCAAGGTCATCCATATTGTCACCTATATCAGGACTTCATTCCTTTTTACAGTTGAATAATATTCCATTGTATATATACACCCATATTTTATTTATCCATTCATTGGTTGATGGACTTTTGGGTTAATTTAATCTTTTGGCAACTGTGAATGGTGCTGTTATGAACTTCAGTGTGCAAGTACCATTCAATTCTTTTGGGTATATAACTAGCAGTGTGATTGCCGGGTGATGTGATATTCTATACGTAGCTTTCTGAGGAACTGCCAAACTGTCTTTCATAGCACCTGCCCCATTTTATATTGTCATCAGCACTGGGAAGGAAGGAATTTTATATCATTGATATGGTTTAGAATTGCTGATGAATGGTTATTATAAAACACAGACCAACTCTAGTAGTTGTATTTATTTAAGTCTGTGACACTAAATTATGTTCTACAGCTAGACTTTATCAGTAATGACAATTTGGCTTTTACCTTAAGTGACTTGCATCATTTTTTATTTCACTTTGCTCAGAACAAGACAAGAAAGACAAATAATATTCACTAAGTTTCCTCAAAGACTTTATTCCTGCTCTCATCCCACAGTGAGTTTTCCTTTATGTATGACTGTCATTCATTTTTAGCATCAGCTAAATGGTCCACACACATACGAAGAAAATGTTTATTTAAACAAAGAAAGTGGCAATGTGAGTGTAAAAATGAATTTCCTTTGAGGAACATTAATAGTAAAATGCCAATATCATTTTATCAATAAATAGATATTGCCCCTATAAATAGGGAATACAATTTGAAAGGCAAAATGACAATGTAATAAACAACAGTAAATTCTAAATAATTAAAAGTGAATTAGGATCATAATGCTTGAGCCTATTAGAACTCAAGGTTTTTGCTGTATGAGGAAAATCCTGGCTAGAGTTTTATAGAATGTTTGTATGCTTCCCTGAATTCTAAAATACCAAGTTCTTTAAAGAATAAATATTTCCTCCATTGTTTTGGTCATTTTATATTTTCTCAGTACAAATCTATAGAGTTACTGGTACTAGAAAAACTGAATAGTTTATAGAATGACGTATGGAGGAAAATAGTTTGTTGCCTTTCATGATACAAACACATTTATTCAAGTTATATGACAACTACAAGTTACAACTTTATTTCAGATATAATTTCTGAAATCGTTGATGGATGAGAATAATGATTTTTACAGCAAATGGCTGATGTTTGTTACTTAGATATATCATGGAAGCTTAAAACATTCATGTAATAATTTACATTAGTAATAATATTATTTAGCCTTTATTGGACATATACTATATACTGGGCATTTTACTAAGAGTAGAGTTTTGTAATTTGAGAAGCTACTGCCTTCACTCTCTTCTAACAGCATTTTGTTCATTCCTTGTGATACTTTTTTTTTGGAGGTAGAGGATTAAACACAGGACCTTGTACATGGGAAGAAGGTGCTCAATCATATGAGCTACATCTGCTCATCATTTTTATGTTGCTTAACAATTTGTAAATCCTTGCTGTATCCAAGTAGCCTGATGCATAACAAATACTCCATCAATATCTTATATACTTTAATGGAAACTCATGAATTCTAACACTCTTAATTGGAAATAAAATTGAGAGGGAGTGGACGACCTATGACATTTTCCCAAAAAGAAGTTCTAAGAATCTGCTTGCAGAAATGTTTAGATACAAAAGCAGTGCAGGAAAAGACAAATATATATGAGATAATGAAGCTGTAATCATTGCAGTTACCTCTTCCACCACATTTTTTTTATTCTCCTTCAAACCACAAGGTAGATTTATTATGAAATCTGGTTGTTTGGGAGCTATTACAACTTGACAGATAAATACATCATATAATCAGTGTATCACCTTTATATAAGGTGAATCAATAAAGTTCAAAGAAAGTTATTGGCAATGCTAATCCATCTACCAATTATTATGGCATTACACTCTACTTCCTTCACAGGTTCAGGCTTTTATACTCCATTAAAGCATGGTAAATTACAAAATAGAGCACCCTGGCTATGTAGAGTGCTTTTTTTTATGCACAGAGATCAGTTTAATAGTCCATTTTTTCACTTCTGACTGTGAGAACATAACAACATTATATGGGTGACTCCACAAGAATTTTAGAATGTTTTTTTAGGTTTTTGAATGTCATACATTTTCAGTGGCATAGCTCCTGTCTTATTTTGTTCTTTTATTTTTCCCTTGGAAATCTAGAAAAAATTCCTTTCACATTTTGCATACAAAAGAATGTTGAATAAAAATGCAATTTCAATTCTAGGCTTTGGTTTTCTCTAGGAAACCAGGATGAGAAGGTGTACTCAGCTGGCCGATAGGATATCCCAATACATTCAGAAAAGAGGGGAAAGTGAGCAAATAAAAAAATAACTTCATGCTTACTCATGAAAAACATAATTTTTATATTCAGATATGGTCTTTTGTTTGTAAATGTCCATTTTTTTCAATGATTTTAATATTTTACAAATGTCTTTGATTTACACTAAAACAGAGAGTAAGGTGTATTAGTCAGCCAAATGGGTGTTAATGCAAAATACCAGAAATTGGTTGGTTTTTATAAAGGGTATTTAATTAGAGTAGGAATTTACAGATACCAGGCCATAAAGCATAAATTTCTTCCCTCACCAAAGTCTATTTGGAGCAAGATGGCTGCCGACGTCTTCTAGGGTTCAGGTTTCCTGGGTTGCTACATTCCTGGGGCTTGCTTTTCTTTGGGTTCAAGGTTCCTTTCTTCCTGGGGCTGGGCTTCTCTTTTCTCTGGGAGTTTACTTCCCAGGGCTCTAGCTTAAGTCTTCAGCATCAAACTCCAACATCAAAACTCCAACATCAGAAAACCCTACACTCTGATCTTTGCCATGCCTTTTATTTGTGAATCCCCATCCACCAAGGTGTTGGGACTCAACGCCCTAATCATAACTCAATCATGCCCAGGTACAGATCAGATTACAAGCATAATCCAATACGTCTTTTTGAAATTCATCAATTATATCAAACTGCTGCATAAGGTAAATACTTTGCTCACACCTTGCCAAGAAGATATATATCTTCACAGAAGCATCCAACCTTTTCTTTAAAGTCCTTAATCCAATCCCTGGTGGGTTGTCAAAATGTTTCAAAGCATAGGTGGCACTACCTTGAAGCTTGACTGTGTGGTGACACCAAATTCCTAAATCTGTCTAATTCTCTGTTGCTTGTATTATTTTTAGATATTCTGCATATCTCTTGCAGTAACAGAAATCACACTGCTACAGGTGCCAGGTTTGAGAATTTGCAAGCTGACAAATTAGACCTGTCATAACTATTCCTTAAGAAAAGAATATACTTCACACTCCATTCCCCCCATTGTGTATCTTAGTTCTGGGGCCACAGCTGGCCGCTGTTGCGTATCTGATTTTGTTGGCTTGAAAATATGGAGGAAGTGCTTGCTATGCTGCCTTGGACCAAGTGTGAAAATTTTCAAAAGTCACCTGTAAAGGCATCTTTGAATGTTGTTCTTGAGGAGACTTCTGGCTTCTGTGCTTTATACCTACCCTTTATACTGAACTTCACTCAAAAGCCTTTAAACCTCATTGATGATTCAGTGACCTGCCCAGTCACTGTACTTTCTGTAGCAACCATCCCAGCTTGAGACTAAGCTGTATTCACCCTAAGATTTACATGAGGGAGCAAGGCGAATTAGTTCTAAGGATATTGTGATATAGAGTTTTGTTGCAAAGATGGTGGGTTAACATCAGAGGAAAAGGTTCATAGCTCTCCCTTAGTTTATCCCTCAACCCACTTGCCACAGACATACTTCAGTCCACAGGTAAGTCCATGAGAAATAAAAGATGACTTTCAAGTAAATCTGCCTTTGTTCTTTTTATTATTACCTCCTTGAGAAACTGAGCATGTCAGCTACAGCTATATTATTGTCAGTGACATCTACAAATTGCAAAAGCATAAACACTGATTTCTGCAATAGCACAAGACAAATACTGTTGACCTTAATATTGAGCATTGGCAGCTTTTTTTCAACAATCATTGGAAGCAATCTTTGGTAGAAAGCTTTGGGATTTCCTCTGGCAACTACCACAAACGGCAAGAGTACATACTCTGATGCAGTCCATTGAGGGAGGTCTTGTCACATTTGTTAGGCTCTGGCAGGGTTAGAGGCAACTCTTTTGGGCATCAGTAACCTGGCTTGCACTTTTGTCCCTGAAGCTAACAAGCAGCATCATTTCACAATGAGCCATAGTCGGGAACGTGGGACTAAAGGAAAATTCCATAGGGTGGTCACAAGGAGGACCAATCAACGAAATATGTTTTCAACACATCCCTTGAGGAGTAGAAAGTCATCTGACAGCAAACTGAAGATATCTAATTTTCTTTAGTGTGAAGGGTAGAAATAAGAGACATGAGTAGTGTCAACCACGTGATGCTAGTCTCAATCTTCCGCTGGAAATTCCTGGGTTTCCATGAATACTATTGAAGTGCTTATTTAAAATAACAAGAACTAAGTTAGGTATAGAGTTATTGAATCACAGAGGTATGAATTGTGAATAGAATACTAGACTGGGATGTGCTCTTAAATTAAAAATAAATTTAAACACCCCCCAAATGCCCTTACTACTCAGTCACTAATAAGTAGAGTTGGATTGACTGCCTACTGCTAAGCATGGGCACTGAAGGGAAAGAACTTTCAGGCAATGTATATTCTGTCAAAGGAGAAAGATAACAGCTGTATTAATGTATAAACTACAGATCACATGGTGATAAATATTGTTAAGAATAATCGGAATAAGACACTAGAAAGTGACAGGTAATGTTATTTTAAATGTGGAGTTCAGTAAAGGCCTTTCTGGGTCTCTCTGAGCAGCTGATCATGTTAAGTATCAGAGCATTTGGTTTAATCGTTTTTGCTCTTCATAAAGCCTATACTTTTTCTAGAACTATTTCAAATGTCTCTTCTTAATTTCCAAAGCATTGCACATTTAGAAAATTATTGTGCATGCTCTTTCACAATGGAAAACATAAACCTCTTGATTAATTTTCTTCCTGAATGCTTCTATTCATGCCATTTGGTTCTGTGAATGTAAGGAGTTCTCCTTCTGACACAAACACAGGGGTGTGTATTCTTCAGAACTACATTTATGCATGCTGTATCCTATTCCATTGATTACTTTTATTTATTACTGTTTCTCTATTTATGTATATCTAAATATATGTTTTTACTGATGTACTTATATCGTCTCTCTATAGATACAGCAAAACAGGTATATTGTCTTAGATACAAATAGAATCAGATGCACACAGAGAAAAACTGTTGGCTACTATGATTTAAGATTAAGATATCAAACTGTTTGTTATTAAGCTGTTTGGCCTCATAGGCGATCTAACATTATGTTACTATGTCTGATGCTTAGTGAAAGCCCAAATTGTATTTTAACCTCGACAGAATTTACCAAGACTAACTCTGAGTAGGTATGCTGATCCTGCTGTCATTTCAGGAAGCCTAGGCCAAATGCAGCAGGTAAAAGGAGAGCCAGTTTGTTTGACTGAGAGTCTTTCCTCTCATTTGGGTGTCTGTAGGCATTGACTTTCTCAAAGACAATGTAATTTTTCTATTTTAATATTGATCTTCAGTAAGAGAATCAGGATATGTTACTTACTTAAGTATTCATTTATGAAAGAAGAAAAAGAAATGGAGGCATTTTCACAATTGTGTGGAAACTTAAAATTCATTTTTAGATACAAGAAATATAGCAATAAGGATCATGAAGATAGAAGATTAAATGGAAATGCAAGAACAATGGTGTACAAGGTAGAACGAGGAGGATCAAGTACTAAGCAAGCATTGCTGGTACAGATTACACCCACATGTATACAAGGTATAGGAAAGAAGGCTTTGATTAAGAAGTGGGAACCTGGGCTAAAATCTTAAATGAATTTATTTTGGGGGAATTGGAAAATCCCTGATGAGTGCTAATTGGGGAAAACTGATAAGATCAAAGTTTAAAAAAAAATAGCTTGCAATAGAATGCAGAGTAGATTGGAGGGGCTAGTCAGTAAAATATATTTTAAACATTATATAGAGATTGAAATTAGATAATATGGTGAAAAGTTATATACTTAGGTTCCAACAGGCAGAAATTGGTATTTAAAATAATGCACTCATTTTCTAACAACACTACTAGATCACTGCAATTTTTTCTCTTATTTTACTTCCCAAGAGGTCTCTTAGTTGCATAAATTAAATGCATAAATTAATTCCTTTTAAAAATGAGAAGAGTGTTTTGGAAATTAGATATAAGATGCCAATGGGGAATAAAAACAAATGTACAGACAAAGTCCACAGGGAAGGAAAATAGTCAGATAATGGAGTGAGGACAAGGTGGCAATCTTAGCAAAAATGAAACAACAGATGGGGTATAATTTTTTGAGTCCTTATGCAGATGGTTCACCAGATGGATTCTGCTGGGTTCATACGGCTTATGTGTGTTTTTCAACTGCTTATCATGATAGACAAGGCCACTTCTGTGCAGGCAAAATCTTTGCTTGGTTGAGGTTATTCAAATATAATAGGGGAGTAAACTGGTTGTTGGTGACATAAATATAAAGTATTTTATTAACTACTATTTTTAATTAGACACTTGCAGATAATACTATTTGGAACACATTAAACTTCTTCAGAAAGAGAACAGGTCATGGATTAGAAAATAATCTAGAAAAAATTGTGTAGGTTAGAAGTTATGGAGATTTTAAATTTGAACCATTAAGCCATTTTTGGAACATTAATATTTGAAATTGCTTCCACTTAACACAATAAAATATAGAACTCAGTAAGATTATAACTTAAGAATGATTTAAATTAAATTAAGAAAATATTTCTATATAAATTAAAACTAACCTGTATATTACTATTTTGTTGATATTTATACTAGTAAATATCTAGTAAATACTAGTCTAGTAAATAATAAAAGTCATTATCTTTAACAAACTACCATTGTGTATGTGTTTTGTTGGCTTTGAAGTAAATATTCAGAATCATTCAGTAATATCTTTATTGATTAATGAAAATTCCTAGAAGGGACATCATTTAAATATCAAGGGACAATAAGAATGAACCATTGGAATAATGCATTTTTTTAAAACTAATTGCTCACCATTAAGATTTATAGCACAAACAGGAATTCTATTTTATTTGGGGGCTACCTTTTCCACTATTACAAGATGAGATCTTAATTCAAGTGATTTTAAATTGTAGCAGAAAGCATTTTTCTTATTGTAGCTCTTGTAAGATTGATTTGTAACATGAAAGGAATATGATATGTCTGGAGACACCACAAAGTGTTGGAAACCAATATATCAGGATGTCTCAGATGAAGTTTTCTAAAAAGACAAATATATCAATGACAGGGTGTTTCAAACAAAACATATTGGAATTTTTATTATTTCCTTATGTTTATGACATTATTTCATTTGAATCTTACAATAACCATTTGAGGTCAGCATGAAAAAATAATTATTTTTGTTTTTTGTCTAAGAAAACTGGAACTTGAAAAAAATTGAATGACTGACTAAAAGTTTAATATTTAGTAGGAGGAAGAGTCAAGATTTTTGCTCTAAGTCCAAGGTACTTTCATCCCACAAATACTGAAGGGATGTGTACTATGTACCAAGTGGACATAAGCTTGTGATATGCAACTGAGTCCTGACATGAAGCACATAAAGGCAAGAATTGCTAGAGAATGTGCTTATGCAGAAATGAATCAAACACCATTGAATATTTTATTGATTCATTCAACAATTAGTTTGGGGTAACTAATATACACCAGCTTTTCAGTTGAGATTTGATTATTCATAATGAAGAGAGAGAGAGCCCTTTCTCTCAAGACACATCAGTGAGTATTGCTGTACAATATTACAGTCACAATTATGTGGTAGGTATTTGAGAGACAGAGAAAAAAATCACCTTAGTTTTTCTGAGTGAGTTAAAAAAAGTATAATGGCTGAGGTGACGTTTCTGATGAATCTTGAGGAAAAAGTTGAAACACACTACTCAAAGAGGGGAAGTGTCCATCTGTGAAGAAAGAGTAGAAGATGCCAAGTCATAGACATAAAATAGGATATAAGGATGTCAATATTGCTTAAACATACGTTCTAAGCCTTGGAGAGGCAAAATATGATGATGGAGCCTAATATAGGAGGCAAATCTTGAATTCATGACTGGCTTTGTGAAGAGATTTGTTTATTTCAGGTGCAAATTAAAAATGTGTTCATCAGTTGCAATTAAGGGACTTCACTAATGAAGGATGTTGTTAATGTGGGAAAATATGGGAGGTGTGGGGAGTGGGGCATGTGGAATCCCCTATATTTTTAATGTGACATTTGTATATTCTAAGTATCTTTAAAAAAAAAAAGACTTAAAGGAAAAAAAGGCATCAGTATCAAAGTCAGTAATATGTCGATTTGCGGTCTCCCCTAAGCTTTCAGGCTAATGAGACACATGATTCTCAAGTGTCACAACTGAAGAGCTACATGAATAATGTGTACAAAAGCAGAAAATGAACTAGCATATACAGATGCTTAGATATGAAACAAGTGAGTGTACTACACTATTTTTAGGTGAAATGGCATGATGTTTTGAATTTCTTTTGAAACACTGCTTAAAGAAACAAAAGTAAGGGCTGGGAAAAGATAGATTGAAAAAGAATGGCAAGAGTAGGAATTGTTGAATATAAATAATAGATACATGAGGGCTCATTATAATACTCTATTTTTATGTATTTTTGAAAATTCATATAGTAAACATCTTTGTGTATAATAAACACTAAAAAAATAAAGTCATTGAGAATTTTGAACAGAGTTCAAAATGGTCAGATTTTGAAATTAAACATGGTTATCCTTGACTATTTTTAGTAGATGGATTTGATTTCTATGAAAATATGATGAGTAGAAACAATAGAGTCTGAACTAGGCTAAAAGAAGTAGGAATGAAAAATACCATTTGAAATATTCAGATGTTTGAATTTCAAGGCCTTAAATTATATTGCATTTGAAAAAGAATGTAGATATGATGAAAAGGATGGAAGAGTGTAAAATGACTGGCAAATATCTAACCTTAGACATTAGATGGATGATAATGAGGGCATTCATCATAACAAGTAGAGAAAAAGAACTAGATTTAGTTCCTGGTCGTGATGGATTGAGAAGAAGGGAATAGAATGGATTGGGATAAGTTTTATTTCATTAACTAAATTTGAATTTCCTGAGGATAGCTCAGGTCCAGACATACAGTAGGCAACTAAAATGGTATGCTGATATTGATACAAATTAGTAGAAAGCATCATACATTTGGGTGTTAAAGTCTTAGTGCCATATAACATTCCCCAGGAACAAGTGGTCAATATACGAAAGGAAGGAGGAAAAAGATAGGATAAATCAATATGGAATATGCAAGCAGAGGATAAGAATCTTATAGAATTGTGATGCTGCCAAATATTCTTATGCTGCTTTGTAATGATTAGTTCACATCTTCTTGTCACAAAACAAAGAAGACTGAATTCCATATTTAACTTATGTTTTATATTTTACTCATCATTGTATGCTTAATGCCGTTAACAATGACTAGAACATCATAGGAATTAAATAAATTTTATTGTATGACTGGATGATATTTGAACCACATTCAAGAAAGCCTGAAGGAGTAAAAAGCAGAAAGATCAAAGAGATTGGCAAATTTTGAAGATAATAAAATGAAATACATTCTCAGCCATGTCAAAACTAACTTTAAGAAATGTGACACTTGAATTTATACATCTTGGGTGATAGTTCTATTTTTTCCCCTGGAACTAAAATTTCTTGCTTCTATTAAAACACAGTAGAGGAAAAAAAAAAAAGGGAATCTTAATCAAACTAGAAAAAAATCTTCTTTATCAAATTCATCATTTGGATAATCTTTTTTTTCCAAATGGACACAGTGAAATAACAGCAAATTTAACCACAGTCAAACCCAGATTTTGTGACTTTTCAATACTGTGGCTGAGTAACAAATCCATTTATGTCAAAAAAATTGATTCATTAAATAAATGGAAGTATGTGAAAACCAGTCCATAATTCCATAATTGTTTACTCCGTGTGTAGATTCTGCTACTTTTCCTTATGACATAAATGCGAAATCACTATATATCCAGTTTGTTTGACTTTAAAGTATTCATGTTTCTGAAAAACAACATTTTGCTAATCTTAACCACTGATTTCATTGCACTGATGCAATCTAAATCATAAATCCATCTGACATGTTATTTGGTGGTTTAAATTCTCAAATGTACAAATACCATATTAAGCAAAGAATTGAGATTAAGGGTATTATTATAAGGATTTCTTTTTTATTTCTTGTAAATACTATGTCTAGTGGAAAATTATGGATCTATATACATAAATTATAATTTTATATTTATATGTATAATAAATTAATATATATGAAATATCGTTTACCTTAAAAAAACTACCAGTACTAATGATGTTGTCTTGTATTTATTTACATATATTTTTTTCATTCTAGACTGTAATATTTTTCAAGAATAAAGCATTTCTGTACATTTTTCCACAATTTTCTGCAACTTCTTACCAAATCCTACCAGTATACTGCTTGCTGTCAGAGAAACATTTTAACACTGTAACTAATTTTTTGAATTCCCTATTTGAAACTTTAGTGGTTCTGTGAGTGACTAATGAAAAAATCTAAACTCCTTCGTGTATTTTACAAGTTTTCCATAATTTGGCTCCTTCCTAAAATTTAGATTTATATCATATTCCTCCTAAGCTGTTTCTTTCCTCTTTCCTGTGGTTATGTCGATCTCATGGCTTGCAAAGTTCTCTCCTCAGCCGTTGTTCCCTTTTCTCCATTTGTCTACTGTCACAAGGCACCACACACTAAGTGACTTAAAACAATTGACATTTATTGTCTCACAGCTTTGCAGGCTAGAAATCCAAAATCAAGTTTTTGGAGAGCTCTGTTCCCTCTGTAACCTACAGGAGAGAATCCGTCCTTGCCTCATCTAGTTTCTGGTGTTTGCCAATATTCCTTGCTATTCCTTGGCTTGTAGATGTATCACTCCAGTCTCTGCCTCCATCTTCACAAAGCCTTCTTCCCTGTGTCTGTCCTCCTCTTCCTATAAGGACAGTCATCATATCAGCTTAGGGCACAACCTAATCCAGTATGGTCTCATCCTAAAGTGAATCAATCAAGAAAAGCCTTATTTCCAAATAGAGTCATATTCACAGGTGAAGGAGGTTAAGACTTAAACATATTTTTATGAGGAGAACAATCCAACCCATAACACAACTAGAGGTCTATTTTTAAAATTCAGTTTATGTCTTTTCTTTTATTAAGTTTATCCTATTTCCCCTCACCTTGTGATTCAAGCCTGAATCACACCATACTTCACCTTGGTTTGGTTTTGTTATACCTTTATCTCTGTTATTTCTCTATTATCTATCTATATCCATCCATTCATCCATCCATCCATCCATCTACTTATCCTCTCCATTTCCATCTATCTCTGTATCCTTTATAATGAGTCTCAGGCTATAATTTGAAAACAAGAACTATGTTTTACTATCCCAGAAACTGAAACAGTATCTTGCTCAACACAAATATTTAATGAGTATTTCCAGCTGAATAAGTATATTAATGAATTTAAATATAATATTTTAATATAAAAAAATCACAGAAAAGAAAAAGACATAGCTATCAATTTAGTAGTAGGTAGTGAATAAGAACATGGGCACTGGTTTCAAGACACCTTGTCAGCTCTACCTACAAAATATGAGCACAATCTGAGCACTTAAATGGCTTTAGTCTGAGCTTCTATCATCTATTTCTGCAAATCCTATAATAGCCTCCAAACTGATGCTACCTGCTTCTACCCTTGACTGCTACTTTATATTTTAGCACAGTAACCAGAAAGATCATTTAAAATCTAAGTCAGATCATTGTATTTATCTGCCCTCCCTTTCCCCTGCCCACTTCATTCAGAGTAAAAGCTGAAATTCTTAATATGGCTCCAAAGGCCATCTGTGATCTGACTTCACAACCCCTCTCTAACATCATATTCTAGTATGCTCTCTTTCTCACTAGCTTTGCTCCAGTTACACTGTCATCATTTTGCTTCCAGATATTTCAGGTATATTTTGTCTTCAGAGTTTTTGTTCTATGTATTTATTTTTCCTGTAATGTTCTTTCCTAGAATAAGGGCTTGGCAAACACTTTGGCTGGTCAAAATGTCTCATAAATCTTTTATTTTTTTTCAATGAAGCTCATACTGTCCAGGCATTTTAATACTCTCTGATTGGCTTCCTCATCCTCATCCCACCTCCTATGCCACTTCAGTAATGTGCATGAAAATGCACTTTGAGATCTACTGCATCCTGGTATATAGTTGACTGATGGCCCAGCTGCTACCTTTCTGGATCAATCTCTGACAAACTCCTGTCCCTACACTCTCTCCATATTTCCCAAGGATTGCTCTCAGCCAATGACTGAGTAGTATTGGTGGTGTAATAGAGGCCCATTTCTGCAAGGCACCAAGATCCTTCAATGGAAGATTTGGCCTAAAGAATGCTCCACCTTCCTTATAACTGAGCTTCAGACTGAGAATCTTCCTACTAATGCTCTTTCCTTACGTCTTTCTTTCATAAGAGTCAGACCTGTACCACATTCTGAAGACTTTTCCTGCCCTTTCTCACCCATTCCCCTGTTTCATTTACAGACATTTTCCCCAATAAATTTCTTATACTTTGTGTCCCTCTTGATATATCCTTCTTATAGGATTCAAAAGAATATCTTGCTAAATGTTTTCTTTCCTCCGTGGCACTTTTCTTCTAACATTAGGATTAACAAACTGCAGCCCATAGGCCAAGTCTAGCTTACCGTCTATTATTAACCCTGTGTTCCAGTAATAAATAATTTGCAAAAAACAAGCGGCAGGCCAAATTATGGGGAAACTTGTAAGATGCTAAACTCATTAAAGGGTTTAGGTTATCTTTTAGTCATTTATAGAACCAGTGAAGTTCATGTCGGGCAAGGGCACTATACTGGTTTGAATCTCTTGTGGACCACAGAAAATTATGTTCTTAAATTAAACCTATTGTGACTCTTTGATTAGATTAGATCAATTAAGGGCCATTTGATTAGATTGCTCTGGTAGGGCAAAGCCCAGGGTGGGTTTTGAACCTCTAACTGTGTCCTTTATAAATGGAAGATTAAACAGCCACTTACATAGAGAAAAAAGCCAGAGGGACAGAGAGAAGCTTCCAGAAGTTGAGGAATCTGGGAGAGAGAAAAGCCATAGATTTTGCAACCTGAAGCAGAACTAGCATCAATGCCCAGAGGAGAGATGAGCAAACACCACCATTTTGCCCTAATGTGTGCCTGTTTGTCCACAGCTGAGCTTGGGAAGAAAGCAAGGCTGGAGGAGGAGGCAGAGACTGGCAGAGCTACCATTGTGCCTTGCCACAGGGCTGGAGTCCAGGATCACTAACAGTCAAACTTCAGGAAAAGAGCTTTGCCTGATGCCTTGATTTGGACATTTTTCACAGTATCAGAACTGTAAGCTTTTGTCTAATTGTAAAAGCCAACTCATTTCTTGTATATTGCATTGGCAACTTTAGCAAACTAAAATGGCCCCTCATCTTTCTAAGTCCCAGGTTCCTCATATAATAATAGTACCCACGTCATCGTGTTAGTTTGGGGATTAAATGATACATTGTAACATGGTAAGACCAATGCTTAGTGCATGACTAAACATTTAATAAATGTTAGATATTTCAAAGACAGAGAAATGTAATGTTTTTCATTACACTGTTGTATGTTAGAAAATTTCAGCTTACTAAGAGTCAATCTATGAACCTACACTAGAGATTTATTTGGGAAAAACAAAAAGGATCTAGCTAAAGTAGGGTTGATAATATTCCCTGTCTGTTACAGGGTGTTACAAGGACAGATGAAATTATAATTATGACAGTATAAAAAGCTGAAAGACCAAAGATGAAATATGATTTAGATTCTTTTTATTCTTCTAGCTTCAAATAAAAGCAAAAAAATGAAAGAACACTCCTTATTTTAATTTTCATATATAATGTATTATACCCATAAGAATGACTGAATTTAATATAGTTGTTGAAACTTTGAACCATTTACCAATGTGATCATCATCTTCGAATTTAAAAAAACTCAGTTGTAAATGTTAGTTCTTTATATTTCAAGGCATTGTGAATCTCCATTTCAAAACATATCATATATTTTCCATGCTGAAATATCTTAGTTTTAGCAGAATTAGGAAATGTGCATTTCCACCTCAATACAAGCTGAAGTCTTGATAAGCTACAATTGAATATCTGGTATTTGTGTTCTGATTAGTAAAACTGTTCTCTTTTTGTGTTCATTTGCTACTCCTTGTTACTGCATTCTCACTCACTTGCACTCCAGCCTCTCCTTTGATATTATTTTTGTTAAGATCATTATTTATATTCTGTGCACCATATTGGAAAATATTTTTTAATCCATAGCTTCTTTCATCTCTCAGAAATATTTTAAAAAGTCAGAAACTATATCTTCCTTTTCCTTAGATATCACAGCTTTATTTTCATCCGATTTCCCTGACAACTGGTTCTTTAAGGACTTTCCTTCCTCTGCACTGCTCATCTTATGCAGTTCTAATCTATACCAAAACATTATAGTTATTTTTCATTAAACCACTATTAATTTTCTTTAAATTTTTAAATATTTTTCAGTCTTAAAATATAATGTGATATATGCTTATATATTGGCATATAGAATATCTAGTATCGTATAATTTTGATATATATTATCTAAATAAAAGTTCTTAGGGTTTTCAATTTATGTTAACCTGTAAAGAGTTTTTGAGACCAAAAGTTGAGAACCAGCCAATGTTCTGATATTTGGAGAAAAATGTTAACAATTATCATAAGAGGAAACCAAATGACAAATAATTATTTGAAAAAAAATTCTACATTTTTAATAGTAATAGTTAAGGAAACATTAAATCTAAATCTACATCTAATCTAATTCAAAGTCTATATCTGAATTTAGGAAGGACAGCCATGAGTGGGAAGATTATCTCAATTTAGAAATGTTTAGTTTCAAGAGGAGATATTCATCTATTTCTACAAAAATATTTAGGTTAGCACTTGGAACCCAGTGGACATGGCTGAAAATGTGTAGTAGATGTTGGAAATTACCAGAACCTTGATGGCGACTAAAGCTGAAAGAATAATTAATAAGTGAGAGAAAATATATGAACAAAATTTGGCTTGTTACAGATTTATAGGTGTAAAATAAATGGAAGAATATTTTAATAGCCTTTCAGATAATTGCAGATACTTAATATTACCTCAAACTGCCAAAGGATAGTTTTTTCATATCTTGAATTATTCATATCTTGTAAATATTGACACATTTTATAATACAGTATCAAATAATTATCTCATATTTAAATACTAGAAACAATCTCATCTTTAAGTATTAGAAAGGTGTCAAGATTATGGTGACAAACATAGTTTTACAAAAATGTGGATATTTACTTTGCCATCAGAAAGTCTTTGTTTAAATGGAAACATGATATCTATAAGAAATAAATTTTTATTAAAAATTAGTAACAATTAGAGCAAAGCTTTAAAGAACAGTTAATTTGTAAAACACTGTTTGAAAATACCATGGTAGACTTTAAAGTAAAGAGTGTTTTTGGGAGAAATCACTGGAAGTTCATCAAAGGTGAGCAAGACTTTGTACGACCTGGGCTTCAATAGATGATACTAGAGGGGGCAGGCAAGACTGAGAATACCTTGTATACAATTCTTTGTGGAGCAAAGCCACTTTGTATCCATTCTGTTTTTCATTTTAGCTTCCATGAAAATAGTATGCATTTTTCAGTCAATGGTGTCTTCAATTTCTGTCAGTCTGTCAGGAGGCAGTTTTGTGAAAACGTTTCATTGGCACCTTCTGATAAGATCAAGACAACTCTAGTTTCAAAGAATCTGAAAACCAACTTATGATTTAAATGCTTCTTATCAAAACAGACTAAAAACAATCTTCGAGGGATTCTTTCATTGAAATATGAAATGGGGCATTTGTATGTAGAGCCTAAAGCTTGAGGAGGAACTACTCAATGCCCAAACCTTTACATACATCATCTCAGAAGATTTCAATAATAATCTTCTAAGAAAGGTATTTTTTAAATTTACAACAATATTATTGAATTTTATCATCCATAAATGAACATACAATAATAGTAGGGATATAGCAAAGGTTGTAAATTTATAAATTAAATATACATCATATACAGGACTCCCATACATCACCCCACCACCAACACTTTGAATTGTTGAGGAACAGTTGATAAAATGATGAAAGAGAATTGTTAAAATTTACTACTAACTACAGTTCATATCTTACATTTGGTGCATTTTTCCTTAAGCCACCCTATTATTAATACCCTTTATTAGTATTATATATTTGTTATAGTTCATGAGAGAATATTCTCATAGTTTTACTTTTAACCACAGTCTATCATCCACTACAGGATACAGTGTGCTATACAGTACCATGCCTTTTACAATCCATTTAAAGTGTATACTCAGTGCTCTTATTTTCATCAGAGTTGTGTTGTTGTCACCTCAGTTAAGTTTAGAATGTTTTCATTACTCCAAAAAAATATCCCATTCTCTATTATATCCCTCTATTTTTGACCCTTAGAATTGATAAAATATCTTCTTTGCCAATGCTGCAAAAATATTATAATATTATTGCTAACTATTGACTAAAAGTTACAATGGTTGTAGTTTTCCAATGTATCACACTATACTTAACATTTTGTAATAGGTCATTCCTACATTTATATTATTACCCACAATTTTCACCCACCACCGAAATCACTGTTATTCAGTCCCAAGATTATCTCTAGCTTTTCTTCAGTTGAAATTTACATGCCTTTTAGTTCACAGTCACACTTATAATCAGCAGTGGTAGTTACACTCACTATAATGTGTTACCATTATTTCTATTCATGTCCACACTTTTACAATAAAGCTTATTAAAAATTCTACATACATTAAGCATCAGCTCCCATTCTCAATACACATTCTATCTCCTAGTAACCTATAATCTAGAGTTTATCATCATGAGTTTACTAATTGTATTTTGTTAATGTTAGTGAGACCATACTTGAATAACATAATATATGAACTAGATCTAAAAGACATATAAAAAACATTGCACCCCAAAAACATTGCATAAAATATACACTCTTCTCAACTGCTTATAGCTCTTTCTCCAGGATAGATCATATGTTGGGACACAAAACAAGTCTCAATAAATTTTAAAACATTGATATCAAATAAAGCACTAACTCTGATCATAACAAAAAGAAGGTGCATATCAAAAACAGGTGGAATAAGACAAAACATACAAATATATGGAGGTTAAGCAACACACTCTTAAACAATCAGTGGGTAAAGAAGAACTTGCAAGAGAAATCAATAAATATCTCTAGCTGAATATAAATGAGCACAATATATCAAAACCTATGGGATGCAGCAAAGGCAGTGCTGAGAGGTATAACCCTCAATGTTTACATTAAAAAAGAATAAAAGAGCAACAAACTAATCTAAAACAAGCAGAAGGAAAGGAATAACAAAGATCAAAGCAGAAAAAAAAATAGAGGCAATCAACAAAACCAACAAAATCTTTGAGAAGATCAGCAAAACTGAGAAACTCTTAGATATACTGAAAAGGAAAAAAAAAAAAAGATGGTATCAATAGAAGTAGGAAATGAGAGGAGAGGCATTGCTACTGACCCCACACAAATGAAAGAACTCATAAAAGTTGTGTTAATTTGCCAAAGGACTGCTGAAGCAAAGTACCAATATTGGCTTGGCTTTTATAAAGGGAATTTATTTGGAGTAAAAGCTTAGTTTTGAGGCCTGGAAATGTCCAAATCAAGGCACTATCAGAGGTGCTTTCTCAACAAAGTCAACTTTGGCTTAATTGCCTTTCTGCAGCTGTAGGCAAACATGGAGTCTGCGACATGGCTGGATCAAACATGGCAGAGCTCCCATTTTTGGTAAGTGTCTCTCTTTCTGTGTTTCCATTTTTATCAGACCCAGCAAGAGAACAAGGACTTAAACTGAGTCATGCCTTGTTGACATAATCCAATTAAAAGTGCCTCACACAAACAGGAATGAATTATTTTAAAATCCTAATCTTTCTCTTTTTGTGGGATTCATAAAAGACTTTCAAACTGTTACAAGAGGATACTATGAACAAATGTACAGCAACAAGCTAGACAATGTAGACAAAAAGACAAATTCCTAGAAACACATGAACAACCTTCACTGACCCTCAAAGAAACAGAAGACCACAACAAACAAAACACAATGCAAAGATATTGAAACAGGCATCAAAAATCTCTCATAAATGAAAAGCCCAGAACAAGTTGGCTTCACAGGTGAATTAATTACTCAAAGAATTAATGCCAGTATTGTTCAAACTATTTCAAAAAAGTGAACAGGAGGGAATGCTCCCAAACTCTTTCCATGAAGCCAATATCACCCTAATGTGAAGGCCAGATAAAGATATCATGAAAAGAGAAAATTATAGATGAATTTATCTAGTGAATATATATGCAAAAATCCTTAATAACATCCTTGTTAATTGAATCTAATGGCACATTCTACATCAAGATCAAGTGTTTTTTAACCCAGGTATGTAGAGTGTGTCAACACAAGAAAACATCAATCAAAGTAATACACCATGTTACTAAATTGAAAAAGAAAAATAACATGATCATCTCAATTGATGCAGAGAAGGCATTTGAGATAATCCAAAATCCTTTCCAGATAAAAAGACACTGAAAGATAGGAGTAGAAGGAAATTTTATCAACATGTTAGAGTGCATATATGAAAAATTCACAACTAACATTGTATACGAAACAGTGAAAAATGGAAAGCTTTCCCACTGAAAATGGGAACAAGATAAAGATGCCCGCTGTCTCCACTGTTTTTCAATATTGTGTTGGAAGTTCTAGCTAGGGCAATTAGGCAAGAAGAAGAAATAGAATGCATCCAAATAAGAAAAGAAGAAACAAAACTTTCACTTATGTGAAAGTGAAATTTTCACTTTCATGTGCTGATGACATGCTTACAAAAAACTAAAAATGGATCAAAGACCTAAATATAAAAGTTACAACAATAAAACTCCTAGAATAAAATCTAGGGAAACATCTTCAAGATCTTGTGGTAGGTGTTGATTTCTTAAACTTTCTGCCAAGAACATGAGCCACAAAAGAAAAAAAAAAAAAGATAAATTTGACCTCCTCAATGTTAAACACATTCTATACTTCACAAGACCTTGTGAAGAAATTTAAAAACAGCCTTCTCAATGGGAGAAGATATTTGGAAATCACACATCTGATATGGGTTTGATATCCATGTTATATCAAGAGACCATACAACTCAATGATAAAAAGACAAGCAGCCTAATTTAAAAATGGGCGAAAGACTTAAATAGACATTTTTTTCCATAGAGGAAATATAAAGGGTCAAAAGGCACATGAAAAAATTTTCAGCATCACTAGCTGTGCCAGTTTGAAGTGTTTTTATGGATCCCAAAAAGAAAATGATTACATTTTTCAACTGCCCCGTTCCTGTATGTGTGTGACCCTTTTGATTGGACAATGTCAGTAAGGCAAGACTCAGATTGATTTTCTACCCTCTTGCTGCACAGCACCCAGAGCAACAAAACCAGAATATTTCAAGTAGCAGAGAAGACCCCTCTTATATACCCTAAACGCTATCAAGGTAAAATAAACCTAACTTCAAACAGCATAGATAGATTATGCCTATTCTTTGTACTCTATATAAATTGAATTGTGCAGCATGTATTCTTTTGTGACCAGCTTTCTATTCATTTTAATATTTGTCATATTCATCTATACTGTTGCATGAAATCATATATTTTTGTTCTCATTGTTATATAATGTTCTATTCAATAAATACATTAAATTGGTTCAGCTATCCTATTGTTGAAGGGGATTTCACTTTTTAAATATACATGCATATACACATATACAAAGAGAGAAAAAGAAAGAAGGCAATTTGTTAAAAGTTTGCTTTCTTAATTTAAAAAATATTACTAAAGAAAGAAAGAAAAACTCCTTTAAAACATGTTACATGCAAGGAAAAACTACATGCATCTAATATTTCTATTTTCCTTACTAAATTTTAGCTTACAGTAACCAATCCCAAATAATCAATTGAAAGCTATTGCACAGTCTCTGACAACTTATGTTCCTTAGGACTGTTAAAATTACATATTTATTGACTTATAACTCATATATCATAGATTCCCTCTTTCAAATGTATATTTCAGTGTTTTTAAATATATTCACAGTTGTATAACCATAAACACATATTTAATTGCAAAATATTTTCATCACCACAAACTGAAACCACATACTGATCTGCAGGCACAATTCATTCATTCCCTTCACTGCATAGTCCCTGACAATCAATAATCTACTTTCTATCTATTTATATTACCTATTCTGAACATTTCATATAGGTGAAACTCTACAAGTGTGTCCTTCT
Source organism: Dasypus novemcinctus (assembly GCF_030445035.2). Lineage (NCBI taxonomy): Eukaryota > Metazoa > Chordata > Mammalia > Cingulata > Dasypodidae > Dasypus > Dasypus novemcinctus. Next base: position 148,845,162 of record NC_080673.1, on the reverse strand, counting down.
GTGGCTGGCTTTAAGTTTAGCATAATATTTTCAAGGTTTACCATGTTGTAGTATGTATTGGTGCTCCTTTCCTTTTCATAGCTGAGTAATATCCCTTTGTATGACTTAACCTCATTCTGTTTGTACATTCAACAGTCAATGAACAATTGGATTATTACTACCTTTTCACTAACAGCAACAAAGCCACTATAAACGTCTGTGTAAAATTTTGTGTCAGTACATACTTAGTAGTAGACTGACTTGATTGTATATCAACCCTCTTGATTTTGGGGGGAACTGTCAAACTTTTCCAAAGTGGCTGCATCATTGCACTGTCCAATCATGGCAAAATATCTATGATGTTAAGATCGTTTTATCTACTTTAAGTGGACAATTCTTTGACATTAAATATACTGACAATTCTGTGTAACTTTTACCACTATTTCTATGCTATTTTCATCACCCTAAACCAAAACTCATACTCATTCGGGAATAACTCCCCATTACTACCTTCCATTACCCTGATAATCACTATTCTGATTTCTACCTCTCTGAATTTGCTTAGGCTATTTCAAACATCCTTTTGTGTCTGGCTTATTTCACTCAACATGAGATCCTCAAGGTCCATCCATGTTGTAACATGAACCTGCACTTTACTTATTTTCATGGCTGATTAATAATCCATGTATGGATATTTCATATTTTGTTAAACCATTCATCGGTTAATGGATAATTGGGTTGCTTCCACCTTTGGGCTACTGTGAAGAATGCCACAGTGAATATTGGTATACAAATATCTAAGTCCCTGTTTTCAATTTTTGGGGGCATATACCTAGGAGTCAACTTGATGGATCATAATTTAATTCTGTTTATTTCCCAAGGAACTGTCAAACTGCTTTCCACAGTGGATGCACCATTTTTCATCCCACCAATAATATACAAGAGTTATTAGTACTATTTCTATAATTTCTTGCCAACACGTGTTATTTCATTTTTTAAAAATATAACCATCCAGGAGGGTATGAAAGTATATATTGTAGTTTTTTTTTTTTAGAATGGTAATAAAATATTATTTTAAGTTTGATTTAAAGGTAATATTTAAATTAACAATATTTTTACCTTACTTTGCTACAATGCTGTTTTAAAATAAAATTTATTGATACACATTAATGAAGCATAAATTCATCCAAAGAGTTCAAACAATGGTATTTGGTATAATCACATATTTGTGCATTCATCAAAACTTCAATCATTCTTAGACCACATTAATTATTCCAGTAATAATAATAATAATAAAACAACCAAAAAGCTCATCACCTCTCAGTCTATGGTTCCTCTGTTGTACTGTACAGAGCTGCAATTCTTTTTCCTTCTTTCTAGTATATTTGTATTTGTATTTTATAAAAACAGTCTTCCATATGCAATATCACCAGTATTTGTGATTTACATGAAGTCTTACTATCTCATACAGTTTTTAGCTTTCCATTTAGTAATATACGTGACCTTAGACTTTCTCTTTCAACCACTGTCATACCCATAAAATAGTATTGCTAGTTAAAAACACCATGATATGCTTTCACCATTTCTATTCATTTCCAAAGATTTACAACCATTTAACCAATTCTGCACAGATTAACCTTTAGCTTTCTATGCTCTACCCTCCTTCTATTTTCTGGTGACCTATATTCTAATTACTAACTCCATGAGTATTTTACACCATATATTTAGTTCACAAAAGTGTCATTATACAGTATTTGTCCTTTTGTGTCTGGCTTGAGTCACTCAATATAATATTCTCCAGGTTCATCCATGTTCACAAACGCTTCACAACTTCATTTCTTCTTACCACTGCAAATATTCCATAGTGTGTATAAACCACAATTTATTTATCCATTCTTCAGTTGATGGGTCCTGTGTTGTTTAAAACTTTTGGCAATTGTGAATAATGCCATTATGAACATCAGTGTGCAGATATTTTTTTTGTATCACTGCTCTCACTTCTTCTGGGTACATCTAGTAATGGTATTGCCAGGTGCCTTGGCAAGTCTATATTCAAATTTCTTAAGAACTGCCGAACAGTACTCCACAGTGGCTGTACTATTCTATAGTCCCACCAATAGCGAATACTCATTCTTATCTCTTCACATCCTCTCCAACATTTACAATTTTCTGACTTTTTAATAGCAGTCAAACAGGTGTGAAATGATATCTCATTGTAGTTTTGATTTGCATTTCCCTAATCACTAATGATGTTCACGTGTTTTTTTACCATTTGTATTTCTTCTTGGACTACTGTATTTTCAAGTCTTTTACCCATTTTTTAGTTGGGTGGTTTGTCTTTTTATTGTTGAATTATATGGTCTCTTTGTATATAATGGATATTAAACCCTTATCCAATACATGATTACAAAATATTTTTCCCCATTGATTTGGATGCCTTTTCACACTTTCAACAAAAGTTTTTGAGGTTCAAAAGTGTTTAATTTTGAGGAGGTCCCATTTATCTTTTTTTTTTTTTTTGCTTGTGCTTCAGATGTAAGGTTTAAGAAACTAATGTCTACTGAAATATCTTGAAGATGTTTTCCTACATTTCCTTCTATTAATAGGAATTTTACGGTTGTCACTTTTATATTTAGGCCTTTGATCCATTTAGAGTTAATTTTTGTATAAGGTGTGAGATAGGAGTTTTCTTTCTTCCTTTTGGATATGGATATCCATTTCTCCCAGCACCATTTGTTGAATATACTGTTCTGTCCAAGTGGGAGGGTTTGACAGCCTTGTCAAAAATCACTTGACTGTACATGTGAAGGTTTATGCCTCAGTTCTTGATTCGATTCCATCTGTCTGTCTTAATGCTAATATCATGGTGTTTTTACCACTATAGCTAAGTAAAATGCTTTTATTTATTTTTTTATTTATAAAGATTTATTTATTTATTTAATTCCTCTCGTCCCCCACCCCGGTTGTCTGTTCTCTGTGTCTATTTGCTGCATCTTTTTTCTTTGTCCCGCTTCTGTTGTTGTCAGCAGCACGGGAATCTGTGTCTCTTTTTTGTTGGGTCATCTTGTTGTGTTGGCTCTCCGTGTGGGTGGTGCCATTCTTAGGCAGGCTGCACTTTATTTCGCGCTGGGTGGCTCTCCTTACTGGGTGCACTCCTTGTGCGTGGGGCTCCCCTATGCAGGGGACACCCCTGAGTGGCACGGCACTCCTTGCGTGCATCAGCACTGCGCATGGGTCAGCTCCATACGGGTCAAGGAGGCCCGGGATTTGAACCGCGGACCTACCATGTGGTAGATGGACACCCTAACCACTGGGCCAAGTCTGTTTCCTAGTAATATGCTTTGAAGTCCAGAAGTGAGTGTCCTCCAACTTCATTCTTTGTTTTTTTAAGCTCTTTTTGGCTATTCTGGGCCTTTTAACCTTCCAAATAAATCTAATAATTGTTTTTTCCCTCTTTTGCAAAAAAGGCCATTGGGGCTTTTTATTGGAACTGTGTTGAATCTGTAAGTCTGCTTGGATAGAATTCATATCTTAATGATATTATTGTCTTCCAGTCCATGAATATGAAATGTCACTTCCATTTAAGTCTAATTTGATTTCTTTTAGCAATATTTTGTAGTTTTCTGAATACAGGTTGTTTATGTCCTTGGTTAGGTTTATTTCTAAATATTTGATTGGTTTAGTTGGTATTATAAATGGAATTTTTTTTTCTAATTTCTTCCTCAGTTTGCACATCATAAGTGTATAGAAATGCAATTTGATTTTTGCGTATTAATCTTGTATCCTGCCACTTTGCCGAACTTATCTATTAGTTCTAGTAGCTTTGTTGTGGACATTTTTTAGGAGATTCTAGATATAAGATCATATTATTAGTGAATAGTGGAAGTTTTACCTCTTCCTTTCATATTTGGATGTCTTTTATTTCTTTCTGTAGCCTGATTAATCTAGGTAGAATCTCTAGTATACTATTGAGTAACAATTGTGACAGTGCTTATCCTTGTCTTTTTCTTGAACTCAGCAAGAAAGCTTTCAGTCTTTCACCTTTGAGTACAATGCTAGCTGTAGCTTTTTCATATATGGGCTTCACCATATTGAGAAAATTTCCTTCTATTCCTATCTTTTGGATTGTTTTTATCTAGACAGGATGCTGTATGTTGTCAAATGCCTTTTCTGCATCAATTGAGAGGATCATGTGATTTTTCGTCTTCAATTTATCTGTATGCACTATTACACTAATTGATTTTTCTTGTGTTGAGCCACCCTTGCACACCTGGGATTAAACCCACTTGATCATGTTGTATAATTCTTTTAATGTGCTTTTGGATTCTCTTTGCAAGTATTTTGTTGAGGATTTTTGCATCTATATTCATTAGAAATATTGGTCTGTAATTTTCTTTTTTTGAAGTAACTTTGTCTGGCTTTGGTATTAGGGTGATGTTGGCTTCATAGAATGTATTTGGAAGCATTCATTCCTGTTCAGTTTTTTAGAAGAGCTTGCCCAAGACTTGCACAATCATTTTTGAATGATTCATAAAATTCACCTGTGAAGCCATCTGTTCCCCAGCTTTTCATATTTGGAGACTTTTGACAACTGTCTCAATCTCTTCTTTTGTGATTGGTTTGTTGAGGTCTTCTGTTTCTTCTAGGGTCAGTGTGGGTGGTTTGTGTATTTAAGTAATTTGACCATGTCCTCTATGTTGTCTAGTTTTTTGGCAAAATGTTTTTCATAGTATCTTCTTATAATCTCTCTTATTACTGTGGAGTCAGGGGCATGTCCCCCCCTCTCATTTCTGATTTTATTTATTTGTGTCTTCTCTCTTTTTTCTTTATTTAGTGAAGGGTTTGTTGACTTTGTTGATCTGAAAGAACCAACATTTGGTTTTGTTGATTATCTCTGTTTTGTTCCTTATTTCATTTATTTCTGCTCTGTTCTTTACTATTACTTTCCTTCAGCTTGGTTTGCTGTTCTTTTTCTAGTTCCTCTAGGTGTGCAGTTAGAGCTTCAATCTTAACTCTTTCTTTCTTTTTAATGTAAGCATTGAGGGTTGTAATTTTCCCTCTCAGCACTGCCTGCTTTGCAGTGTCCCATTGTTGTTGTTGTTGTTTTTCTGTTATTTTATTTATTTATTTCTCCCCAGCCCTTTGTTGTTTGCACTTGCTGTGTCTGTCTTCCTTGTTTCTTTAGGAGGCAAGGAGCCAAACCAGGACCTCTGATGTGGGAGGAAGGTGCTTAATTGTTTGAGCCACATCTGCTCTCTGCTTTGTTGTGTCTCTCAATATGTTTTTTTCTCCCTGCTTCTTTTGTGTCCTCTTGTTGCATCAGCTCACTGCACCTGCCCACTGAGTCAGCTCACTGTCTTCTTTAGAACACACTGGGAACCTCTGCTCCCTGCTTTGTTGTGTCTCTTATTATATTTTTTCTTCTTGTGTCTCTTGTTGTGTCAGCTTGCTGCATCAGCATACTATCTTCTTTAGGATCCAAACTAGCAACATCCACTGTGGTAAGCAGGAACCCAGTCACCTGAGTCATATTTGCTTCCCCCCATTGGTTTTGATATGATATGTTGTATTTTAATTTTCATTTCATTTCATCTTAAGATTTCTGCTGAACTCTCTTACAATTGCTTCTTTGACCCACTGATTGTTTGAGTGTGTTGTTTAATCTCAATATATTTATGAAATTTCCCTTTTTTTGTCCATTACTGATTTCCAACTCCATTCAATTATGATAAGAGAAAGTGTTTTGTATAATTTCAATTTTTAAAAATTTATTGTGGCATGTCTTAAGATTCAACATATGGTCTATCTTGGAGAAAAATCCGTGAGCACTTGAAAAAAAAAAGTACATCCTGCTGTTTTTGAGTGCAGTGCTCTATAGATGTCTATTAGGTCTAGTTTATTTATCATATTATTCAAGTTCTTTGTTTCTTTATTTAGCCTCTTTCTGGATGTTCTATCCAATACTGAGAGTGTAGTATTGAAGTCTCCAACTATTTTTGCAGAGAAATCTATTTCTCCATCCAGCTTTGCCAGTGTGTGCCTCATGTACCTTGGGCACTCAGGTTAGGTGCATAAATATGTAGTATAGTTATTTCATCCTGGTGATTTGCCCTTTTTATTAATATGTAATGACTTTCTTCATCCCTTATAGCAGTTTTGCATTTGAAATCTCCTGAAACTAGTATTGCTACTCTAGCTTTTTTCTGGTTACTATTTGCATATAATACCTTTTTCCAACCTTTCACTTTTACCTTGGTTGTGTCCATACATCTGAGGTGGGTCACTTTAGACAACATATAGATGGTTTATATATTTTTACCCATTCAATTAGTTTATATCTTTTGTTTGGGTATTCAATCCATTAGCAATCAATGTTTTATTTTTTAATTTTTTTTTTTTTTAAAGATTTATTTTTATTTATTTAATTCCCCTCCCCTCCCCCGGTTGTCTGTTTTCTGTGTCTTTTTGCTGCGTCTTGTTTCTTTGTCCGCTTCTGTTGTCGTCAGCGGCACGGGAAGTGTGGGCGGCGCCATTCCTGGGCAGGCTGCACTTTCTTTCGCGCTGGGCGGCTCTCCTTACAGGGCGCACTCCTTGCGCGTGGGGCTCCCCTACACGGGGGACACCCCTGTGTGGCACGGCACTCCTTGCGCGCATCAGCACTGCGCATGGGCCAGCTCCACACGGGTCAAGGAGGCCCGGGGCTTGAACCGCAGACCTCCCATGTGGTAGACGGACGCCCTAAACACTGGGCCAAAGTCCGTTTCCCCAGAAACTCTTATTGTGTATTCTTCTTTTCATGGCAATATAATTATTTGCATAGGTTCAATATTATGTTATCAGGACATATTTGGAGACCTTGATTATATAACCAAGGGTTTGACTGGAAAGTCATTTTGAAGAATGAGGCCCATGTAATTAGATATGACCTGACATTTTCAAAGAATGAAGGTTGACTTAATAGAGCCAAGGCTTTAAAGGCCCCTTGGAAAAACCATCTGGTTCCTGTCTTATAGGTTTCCCAGTCTCACAGGTGTGTGAGGAAGGTTGCTTCTTGGCAGGACTTTGAGAAGAGAGGAATTCACCCAAATCTTTAGGTACTGCAGGCGAAATTTGGTGGCAATTTCTTGGCTCGGCTTCCTAGCCTAGAAAGGCTTTTAAAAATCCAATCTGAGATTCCTCATAAAAAACTTCCAACAAGCAAATTAAAAAAAAAAAAAAAAAAGCCTTTAAGGTCAATTACCATTCTTGCTGCACCTATACAAATATGAGGCCAAATTAAATAAAACCAGCCTTAATTTACCATCAAGAATAATCTTTCTCCGGGATTATCTTTGATCAAAGGAGGGTGACTGTAGAGAAAAATCAATCATGTGTTTCCATGGAAAACCATAGTACATTCCTGCAGGTTATCAGATATATATATATGCGTGCTCCTGTGCCTTGTCTTGCAGCTCTTTTGTACCTCTTTGTAAACTGCAGGTAATTGAGTTTTGTGACAAACGTGTAAATTAAACTGCATCCTGTCATCTTAGACATATTCACAACCCTGACCGATTTTTTTATTCTGGCGGTTTCGTTCCATATAAGGCTAGAACTCTCCAAACAAAATTTCCAGTTTTTCTCTCACACTCCTGACTCGGTGTCACTGATGGCCTCTCCCAGATTCTTATCAGGGCTCTAGGTAGCTGCTAGGTTGGCTCTTTTCTCCAGAATCAGAAGAAGTCTCTTATTGGGGAGCGAATGTAGCTCAGTGGTTGAGCGCTTGCTTCCCATGTACAAAGTCCTGGATTCAATCCCCAGTACCTCCTTTGAGATGTGTATGGATCTTGTGGTCAGAGCATCCTCCATCTTGCTATAGACCCCACTCTCTGTTGCAACAGTTCCTTTCTTCCTTTGCAGTAATCCTTTTGAATAAAATCTCTGCTTACCAAGTCTGGATTTGTTTTCTTCATATGACAATGTAACAGCAAATTATGAGAAAATTTCCAGATCACATTTTGTATGATATATATATATATATATATATATATATATACACATATTTTTTAATTTTTAAAAGATACTTAGATTTCATAAATGATACATAAAAAACATAGAGGATTCCCATATGCCCCATTCCCAATCCCTCCCACACTTTTCCACATTAACAACATCCTTCATTAGTGTGGTACATTTGTTAGATTTGATTAACACATATTGGAGCATTGCCACTAAATGTGGATTATAGTTCATATTATAGTTTAAACTCTCTCCCTGCACAAAATTGTGTAAGTTATGACCAGATATATAATGGTCTGTAAGTGTCATTGCAATGTCATTCAGAACAATTCCAATATCCTGAAATGCCCCCATAGTACACCTATTTTTCCCCTTTACCTCCCCTCAGAACCTCTAGTAGCCACTGCCTCCACATCAATGATAAAAGTTCTTCCATTGCTAGAATAACAGTATGTCTATAGTAGAATAAGAGTATGTCTACTCTAGTCCATTGTTCATTCTCCAATCCTGAGGATTCTGAAATGGTGATGCCCACTCCACCTCTAATTGAGAGGGATCTTAGATCTCATGGGGCAGATGGATGAGACTATCTTGCTTGCAGCTGTAGACTCTCTCTGTTCCTTGGGATGGCCATTATCCATCATCATTTCCTTGTTAGTTGTGCTGGGTGAATCCAATATACTGGAAAGTAGGTGTTGCAACTCTGATGAGATTTAGGGCCCAATAGGTACATGGACAGACCAAAGATTTAAGTCTCTTGGGCATAAACCTATCAATACTAGTACTAACTATAGGTTCAAATAGAAAAGGCAGAAAAGTCATGTGTAGGGAAACCACAACTGAGTCCGACTGCCACTTTTGGGAGCCAAAGTAGGGCCCGCTGACAGAATGCCAAACTCCTGAGCTGTCTGCCCTGCCTATAGTGTTTGAGTGTCTCCAGAGCTCTCAGGAGCCCTGATATTTGAGGCAATATTTACTATGGCAGTCAATGAGATCCTGCTGAGACTTGCATAAGCACTAACTTTTGGAATGACCTCCTCACTCATTTTAAAGTCTCTTAACCACATAAACTATTTGTCTTTACCCTTTCCCCCTTTTGGTCAAGGTCTTTTTCTAGTTGCATTGCTAGCTGGTGCTTGGTAGTAATCCCTCAGTGTCAGGGAGGCTAATCCCCGGGAGTCCTGTCCCATGCCAGGGGAAAGGTAATGCATTTAAATGCTGAGTTTAGCTTAGAGAGAGGTCATATTTGATGGCCACATTTTATATGATATATATTTTTATATGTTTACAGAAGTAATGCATGACTACATTCTTGCAAACTTCAAAAACTACCAAAGTACATAGCATTGAAAAATAAAACTTCCTTCCCCCACCTCCTCCCTTCCCCCCACCACCTCAACCCACTCCTTCTCTCTTTAGAAGTGAACCTGACTTTTTTTCTGTGCATTTCAAGAAACAAAGACAGAAGTGGTCAGACAGGTTCAACAGGATCCTCTGGCTTCCTGGGTCTCTTGCCTCTTCAAGTTCTGAACTGAAATTGGTAGCTCCCTCAGGTGAAAGCCATCAGGGCCTTGAGGGTCATTTATTTTATGAGGATCTTATTTATCTGAAAATCAAAATTTTCCCAACCTTGCTAGACAAAAACTCAATCAATAGATCAAGAAGACATGTGATTGGAAGGTAGAACTGATTTAAAGGTTTCTGAGCTTACATAGATGAATCCCTTAAAACCAAAGTGTTGTAGAATTTGAGAGAAGTTCAATTATTTGAGTATAGAGAGGCCAGGACTCAGGAATGATTTTGAGAAGGAAAAATGGTTTATTGATGGCCGGCCAGACTCGGGAGCTTTCTGTTTGAATCCCGAGCCCTGAACAAGATTTTCAAACGTCTTTTATACAGAGAGGAAAGGCCAAATGGTCCCTTTGTTTCAGTTCTCAATAGGCTTCAATTAGCATATATATCTTCAACATCTTAGGTAAGCTTTTAGCATGGACTCCAGATATTCTAGATAAGCTTTTAGCATATTTGGTTTTTGCATTTCCCCTAAATACTTAAAGTTTATAGACCTTGCACTGTTAAACTGTTTCCTGGGACTGGAGCCATTGCCATTGTCCCTAAGGGCAGGACTGCAGCCCCTTACCTTTCCACACCTACAAGTCAAACAGCTTAAGTTATCTCTGAAGAGACAAAGAGCCTTCCACCCATAGCCCACATCATTCCCCCCTTTTGCCAAAGTTTAACTTGCTAAGCTTTGGCATAATTATTGTTGGAGCTATGAGGTGGATGGCTGTTTGTTGTTTTGATTGATTATCAGTTTTTAGTACAGCATCCAGGACTGTTTTTAGAAGTTTAGAACTTTTCATTCTGGACAGCAGAATCTTGGGCAGGGGCCTCCTGCAGTTATTCTGCTGCCACTGGCACTTACGTGGATTTCCAGTCAGGTTCCAGATCCATCTACTACTTTTATTTTACTCTTAAAGAGTTTACACCTTTAATTTAAAAGGGGTGCTGAAGGGAGACGATCTCTTTTCTGTAACTGCCTCCTGCTGGCCATGGGCTGTAGTCATTGCCTAATAAGGTGTAAAACTCTTATTAATTTATTTTAACTGGAGGAAGATGGATCTGGCATTCTGTACAAAGTTGGATGAAGTTTTCATATGGTTAATAAGATGTTCACTCTGAAAGAAACAAACTTAATTAAAAACTTGGAATACCCATTTTTAAAAGAGGACATTGGATTACAGAGCTTAGGTGCCTATAAAGATGGCACACCTTCTTAAAAGCTGGTGGGAACAGCATATATATATATATATATATTTTTAAGTTATTTATCTTTAAAGAAAAATTGCAACAGACACTTAGCTTTGTCTGAAGACACATTCCAAGCTGTTCAATGATTGGTACTCATTCGCTCTGTCAGATGCTCCTGGTCAACTGGCACTCCTTGGGCAACTGGCTTCACTCAGGATTAGAACACTAAGTTGGAAATTCTCTTGGTTTTCACCTGTGGAGTGATTAGAACTACAGAATAAAGGTTTTGTTTTACACCTTCTCCATGTTCAGAGTTCTTTTTCGTTTCCAGAATCTTTCTCTTCAGACCTTCCATTGCCCTCGATTTTTGTCAGGAAGATTCTGGTGGTGCCCACATCTTTTCTGGATTAAATTTAATCCAGGGGCACCCAGATTTGGGGTTCACCCGAGTCCTCCCGGCTTCCTTGGGGATTTGGAAGGGGCAGCAAAATGCTACCGTCTCTGGCCTTCGTTTGTTGTCCCGCCAGAGTCACCAAAAATGTTGTAGAATTTGAGAGAAGTTCAATTATTTGAGTATAGAGAGGCCAGGACTCAGGAATGATTTTGAGAAGGAAAAATGGTTTATTGATGGCTGGCCGGACTCAGGAGCTTTCTGTTTGAATCCCGAGCCTGCAATCAATGTAATTATTGCAAAAGCGTTGCTTACTTTGTTCATTTTGTCCTTTGGCTCTCTGTTGTCATAATATGATACTGTCTATCATGACAATAATTGTCTCTCTCCTTGATTCATAGTTCACTCTTCTTCAACTCCCTCACCTTTATTTTTTCCCTTTCAGGCTTCAGCTCTCCCTTTATTATCTCTTGCAATTCTGATCTTTTGGTAACATAGTCTATGAATTTTGGTTTATCTGTAAAGACTTTGAACTCATCTTCATTTTTGAAGGACAGTCTTGCCAGACACGGAATTCTTGACTGACAGTTTTCCTCTTTCAGTACCTTAAATACATTATCCCTCTTTCTCCTCACCTCCATGGTTTCTGATGAGAGGTCAGCACTTAAGCCTATACAGTTTCTCTTGTATGTGATGCTCTGCTTTTCTTTGCTGCTTTCAGAATCCTATCTTTATCTCTGATATTTTTCATTCTTTATAGTAGATGTCTGTGGATAAGTCTAATCAGGTTTTATTCTGTTTCATGTATGTCATCCTTCTTGAATATTGATATTCATCTTTCATAAAATTTGGGAACTTTACAGTCATTATTTCCTCAAATATTCTTTCTGCCTCTTTACCATTCTCTTCTTCTTGGACAGTAATAATGTGAACATTTGTGTGTTTGTGTTTTCAATTTTCTGAGACTCTGTTCCATTTTTTTCACTCTCTTCTCTTAATATTCTCCTGTCATTTCCAGTTTGATGTTTTGTCTTTGACATCACTAATTCTGTCTTTGAGCAATTCAAATCTGATTTTATATGCCTCTAATGTATTTTTTATTTCATCCATCATGTCTTTCTTTCTCATAATGTCTGTTACTTTTCTTTACAGACATTCAATTGTTCTTTATGCTCACCTAGTGTCTTCTTAATATCCTTTATCTCTTTAGTCATGGTTTCTTTAAATTCTTCATAATTATTTAGGAGAGTTCTGTGACTATCACTGATCATCTTAAATCCTCTATCTCTTCACAATATTTGATTAGTTCCTTTGACTGGGCCATCTCTCCCTGTTTCTTTGTATGACTTGTAATTTTTTTGCTGATGTCTAGGCATTTGAACAGGTGAGTTATTCTCACCTGAGTTATTCAATTTCTCTCTCTTTCCATTTTTTCCCCCACAATCTTCTTTGATATTTAGTTCAACTTATTCAAAGTCTTTAAAATTGCCTCATTTGAGTTATCAAAATTGGTCTAGGGACTCACTAATGGGGCGCAGATTTTCTCCCAGTATTAGGATACAGATAGTGCCATTAAATTATTGTCTATGCAATTTGTAGACTTGCCAGCAGATGGCGGTGATCAGTGCCCCTTTCCATGGATGTGTTTCAGTCTGGGCTGTCCTGTGTAGAACCTCCAGAGTCAAAAATCACTTGGTCATATGTATTTAACTTTGGACTCTCAATTCTATTCACCTGGTGTTTGTGTATGTGTGTGTGTGTGTGTATATATATATATATATATATATATGAGTACATATATATCTATATACTGTTTTAAAAACTGTAGCATTGTAGTTTTGTAGATAGGAAGTGAGAGTTTACCAATTATTTTCTTTTTCAAGATTTTTCAGCTATGTGGGACATATTGAATTTCCATATGAATTTGGGGATCAGCTTTTTCATTTCTGCAAAATAGGCTGTTGGAATTTTGATAGGATTTGCATTGAATTTGTAGATAATTTAGGCAAAATTGAACCTTAACAATATTAAATAATCATATTCATGTGCTCAGTGTTTTCCCATTTATTTAGATCTTTTTTAGCTTTTTTACTTTTTTTTAGGAGATTTTGGGGATTGTATGCAGGACTTCATATATGGGAAGCAGGCACTCAACCACTGAGCTATATCTGTTCTTTGATCTTCATACAGCAACATTTTATAGTTTCCTCTGTATAAGTCTTTCACTTCCTTGATTAAATTTATTTCTAGGTATTTTTTTTTTCTTTTAGATGCTATTGTAGATGGGAATTGGTTTTCTTGATTTTGTTTTTAGATTGTTTATTACTGGTATATAGGAACATAATATCTTGTATGTGTTTGTCTTATTGAATCATGTTTTAGATCTACTAGCAAACTTGTGGATTCTTTAGGGTTTTCTATATATAAGATCATATCATGTGCTATTAAAGATAATCTGACTTCATTCTTTTCAATTTAGATATCTTTTAAGTCTCTCTCTTACCTGATTGTTCTGGATAGAACAATATTGAATAATGGCAATGACTGTGGCATCCTTGTCTTGTTCCTGATAATAGGGGGAAAGCTTTTAGTCTACCATCAATGAGTATGATATGTGATGTGGGTTTTTCATAAATGTCCTTTATCAAGTTGAGGAAGTTCCCTTCTATTGTTAATTTTTGAGTAATTTTTATCTTGAAAGGATTTTGTATTTTGTCAGATGCCTTTTCTGTATAATTGAATTGATCATGTAGTTTTTAAAAATTTCCTTCATTCTATTAATGTGTTGAATTACATTGACTGATTTTCTTATATTGAACCATCCTTGCATTCACAGAATAAATTCCACTTGATCATGGTGTATTATTCTTTTAATATGCTGTTGGATTTGATTTGCCAGTAATTTGTTGAGGACTTTTGCATCTATATTCACAAAGACTATCTAATTCAATCTAGTCTTTCACCATCCCAGAGTCCAAATGTTACGGAAAACTGTGACTTTCCCACATGAACAAAATAATTGCTACCTTAGTTTAGGCAAGGCAAGAGATGGACACAAGTGTGTGCACACTAAAATCTCACCACTTAGATAAGTCATGCTTTCTCCTATAAAAAGGTTCAAGTGAGGAAAGCAGAATCATTATACACAATTTTAGAAGACTTTTCTGCAGTACTTGCCAGATATTCAAAAGATTAGAGCTGAAAGAAGTTCCATTTTAATTAGGAAAATTAAACCTCTTTCTTCAAAAAAAGGTTCAGGTAGCAGCTTCTACATGGTTCTGGTGGGCTTCTTTTCTGAGTTGAAACTTAGAAGACAGAGACTGTCTCCCTCCCATGACTTCATGAGTCCAATGGAAACCTGCACAGAAGGACCACTCTGGCTGTATGAAAACTTGCTACTCCCTAGTCAAGCTTTTCATCTCTATCAGTTACCCAATAACACAAGGGAAACTCTTTCTTCAAAGGCATGTAATTCTCTGCTTTGGATGGTATGCCTTTGATTCAGAATCCCAGGGCAGGCATTGTGAGTCTTCCACTGGGGTTTGTTATAAGCAAACACTATCTTTTCCCACTACTGATACCTGCAATTCATAGATTCTGCTAGATCAGACTATATGGCCAAACAACAATTCTGGACCTACAACAAAACCCTTTCTCGCTCAAGGTCTCACTCAGTACTGGCAGTTTCTGTGTAACCCAAAACCTGGGCCAGAGTAGTTTTCCAAGTGTGGAATGCATTGAGTTCAGAACCCCAGGAGGTCCTATTTAATTCTTACCTTCCTTATTTGTGGAAAGGGATGCAGAATACAAACACTTATCTTTTATTTTGGAGAAGATATCCCAGTATATCCTACCATGAATTTTTAAAAGCATCATTGAAATGGCAAGTCCCTGAATCTTTGTAGGGTTTAATCTGCCACCCCCCACCCCCTCCCCAGGGGAACATATGTCTTACTAAATCCTTCATTATACCAAGCACTTCTTCCTGGGCTACCTGGTTAGCATGGTACCATAGATGCAATGGATTATTGTGATGACCTGTGATATGTTCAGGTAGCCCTAATCTCTCTGTACAATGTTATGACAGAGGGTGGGAGTGTCAACATAGCACTTACTACATTAGTCAAATAGAAATGGGGAAGGAATACATTTGCCACATCATTGACCATGTACAATGTACCTGAGAACTTAACAGTCTGCTCTAGCAATTATCCATGTGCCACAGAACAGCTATGTTTTAAGCTACTACTTGAGCTTGTGATGGTCTAATTCATTATCCAGGATACATTTGATTTTTTTAAGGGTCCAAATTGGTAAATTAAATAGAGATAAAACAAGGAACTCAAATGTACATCTTTTAGGTTTTTAACAGTAGAACTAATTTCATTCCCTTTCCTGACCCATCAAATGTGATATTGTTTTAGTTTGTTTTTATTTATTATTTCGTCTGGGATGATGCAATTTCAAAGTTTTCCACTTTCCACTATTATAATTTTACACTGCCCTTTCCTATTTCCCAAATAAGTCAAGGGCCCAATATAAGGCTTACTCCAACTACCAAGTATATAATTTCCAAGTGTACATTCAAGGACTATGGAAATTATGCTGAGAGGATCTTCAAATCTTGATGCTATAAATATAATCCTTTGAGTGTCTGAGGAATCACAACGTTAGAACCATAGGAAAAGAGAAGCAACTGTAGTAAATTGAATTAAAATTCTGATTCCACAACAATTTTGTGACCTCACATAAATTGAGATCATTAATGGTCATTGGCTTCTTTATATTTACAATTCGTTTTCAATTCATAATGTTGCCAGCTCAGTATTAAAAAACCACTCCATCTTAATATTTAGAATATTTTTATTATTTGATTATTCCTTTTCACTTTGATAATACAAAGTAATGTGATAAATATTTCCTAGAATTACTATTATTGGCTGTCTAATGAATTCTCCCTTCATGGTTATAAAGTCTGCCATTGCAAAAATGTAGTAAGCTGTGTTCAATTTCACCAACAAATTCATCCTTAAAGGGACATATCTCTTCACCGTTCAAAGAACTACTAACAAACCTAGTCCTCAAATTAAATATCAAACCATAAATAATCTCAGTCACATACAGTGCTAATTTATAAGCCCATAATTATGCCTCAGCAAACAAAATCAACTAAAGGCTCTTCTCCCAGGAAGCTCCAAGAGTATCCCCTGAACAGACGACTTCTCATTACATCACCTACTATGGGCCCAAACATCATCAATAAATCTTTTAAACTTTTCATTAGAGGGAAGTGTCCTTTCAGTCTAGAAACTTCATTCCCACAAGGGAAGGTTGACTGCTTCCCAAAGATGAGCAGAGAGGTGGAGGCTCAGAGTAGACGCTGTCAAAACACAAGCATAAGCCTCAGTGAATCACTCACCCACCCCATGATCAACCTCCTTAAATTCTTGGAATGTTTTTCCACTAACCCACCCCCAGCCCATAAAAGGTTACTGTCCTTTGTTTTGATGGAGTTGAGTTCTACTCTCTCTCCTTTACCAGGGTTATTATGAATAAAGTCATCCTTGCCTGTTCAAAAACAAAAACAAAAACAAACAAACAAAACAAACAAACACAAGCATATTTTGTACTTGGAAGCATTTGAAATGTGGTAGTGTTTGTCAGAATTTATCAGTATTTCCTGATGTTTGTTTTAAAACCACAAATTCCTAGATCTTACACCAAGAATCCTGACCCAGAAACTGAATCAGACCGGGGAAGGGGCTTAGGTTATAAAGGCACACTGGGATTCTAATGCAGGACTGGTGTTCAGAATCCATGCTCTATGTTGACCCCAAAATTATTTCATTATCAGAAGGCATTTTCTCCCAATAGTGAGGCCTGGGAAGGTATGATGTATTGACTTTCCTCTTAGGAGATGGTTTATTTACTCTCCTCTCTGATCTTTTAATAAATTACACATCAGGATTATATTCTACCATCTATGACTTTCTGATTGTTACTTAGTTATGAAAACTTTGCCCTGAATAAAACTATGTAGCACTTATAATATTTCTTCCTGTTAGATAATTGGATCAAATAGAAATGTAACTAAATTTTGGAAAATCCCTATGGGGCAAAATAGTTATATACAATCGTTTTAAATTCTAAAATAGTAGCAAACTATTACAAGATAAACTAAAAAGGAGATTTTAGAAGAAATAAAGAGCATTTAAACTTAACTAGATATTTTGCCTATGGTCTAGGGGAACACAATGTGTTTGAAATCGAATGGACTTTTAATCCTGGATTTTTTTCACTTTTAACCAATGGAGAGAATTTACTAGGAATAATCATCCCTTATAAAGAAATTTCACTTTCAACATGAATTCCCATGAATTATTAAATTTTACAGAATTCAGTATACATCTCATTTATATTGACCTTTGTTGTAAGAATGTTATTGGGTCATTTTACCTGCTATTACTTTTGTTTGCAATGTTTTATGCTTCTCCATACCCTTCTTTGCCTTGCTAAATCTTATATTTTCTTCAATTTCTAATTTACAAACTTTCTTTTCAGGAATATATTTCTCTACCCCTGCATCTGGTTAAGAATCTTTCCTTATAATCCTACAGTAAGACCTTATCATACCCTGATTTTACACAACATTGCTATTATTTTCTGTACAATTCTGAATGTGGTCTCCTGAGAATCTGATGTAGTAAGTTTGAACTTAAATTATTTAACATTTTACTAATAAAAATAACAATTATGGCTTGTAATATTAATCAAGCACCTTTTATTTAATAGGCAGTATGTGAGGACCTTTGAGTGGATTATCTCATTTTCTTTTCACAATGACCTTATGGCATAATTAATATTATTTTGTTCATTCTTTAGAAAAGGAATCTGAAGCTTAAGTAATTGGTTTTGATTGCAACACATGGTCCAAACACAAATAATTTTGGGACAGAATTCCTATTTTTATATTTTTAAAAAGTATGATTATATAAGCCCCTGTTTCATGCCTATAAAAAGGGAATATAATATTAAATACTTCATGGGGTTGTTTTGACAATTTAATGTGATGATGTATATAACATGACACATACAAAATTCTATTATGAAGGATGTTTATCACTGCTTTATTTTTCCTTCAGATTACAATGTCCAGGAAGGCAAGCACTTTATCTGTTTTCTCAATATTCTTCCCAAAGCAAGCTCTTTAACATTTACTATTTTGGAACTGAATGATTCAAGTTTCTGATTCAAAGTTAGTTTTTGGGTGTGGGAATCAAAACTCATACATATCTGAGTCCATATGAATTCATGCCCGAAAACCATTTGACTCCATTGACTTTAAAATAGCCTTGTTCCAATTAGTCATATTATTTATAATCCTAAGTGAGTTATTTTAATTGATACTGGATCTAGCACTATTTCAATGGAAATTGGCTTTAGAGTTGCAACAGTGGATGCCAGGCACATAAATTTCTCTTAGGAAATTTGGCAGTTTAAAATTATTTTATGAATCCCAAAAAGAAAGATTTGTTCATGAACTAATCCATTCCTATTGGTGTGAAACCCTTTCAATTGGACTACATCAGTGAGGTGCGACTTAATTTGAGTTTCTACGTTTTTGCCGGGTCTGGTAAAAATCAGAGACACTGAGAGAGAGAGACGCAGACATAGATAAAAGAACCACTGTATTTGATCCTGCAATGTAAAGAAGGGACTGGTTTCCCCTACCGCTGAACTGCAAGGAGAGAAGCCCCCAAGAGGTTCAGAGCTGAGGCCTAGGGAGAGAGAAGCCATATGCCTGATAGCTTACAGCTGAATTTAGGAAGAAAGTGGAGCAGCTGAAACTGATCGAGGAGACCTTTTAGGAGACAAATCTTACTCCTGGTTGCCCATGGCTGAGCTCTGAGAGACAGTAGATTGTGGAGGGGAAGGCAGAGACCTGGGCAGAGATTGCTCAGACAACAGAATCAATAGTAGCTGACATTGGTGAGAATGTACTTATCATGATACTTTCTGAATTTGGACATTTCACAGTCTGGGAAATGTAAGTTTACTCCAAATAAACCCCCTTTATAAAAGCCAAACCATTCTAGTATTTTGCATCAGGAGCCCCTTGGCAAACTAAAACAGGAACAATTCTAGAACCTAAGGTACTCTTGAGCTATCCCTATTCTTTCCTTCCTTCTTCCCTTATTACACATCCTTACACAACATTTTTTCTTTGTTTTTCACAGATACTGTTTGTTGATGTCTCTTTTCCCTGGCCTATTACAGAAGAGAACACAAGTTTATAGAATTTCCATTGTTTTCTTCTGTATGAGGCATTAATGCAAAATCATTTTATTCTCAGGTTTGGTTGGAGAAGGTGGTTGAGATGTGACAAGTGATTAATAAGTTAATGTATCATTCAGTTTATTCCAGAGAAACAGGAAGAGTGTGTGTGAGTGTGTGTGTGTTTGTATGTGTTTGTTTATTAAGAGATTTATTATAAGGAATTAGCTCATGTGAATCTGGGGACTAAGAAGTCCAGGTTTGTAAGAAAGGCTAGAGATTGGAGATGTTGACTTGATGACTGTGTTTTTGAATTTTTGAGTCCAATTTCTGTATGTTGGAAACTCAAGAAGAGTGGAGGATGTAGTCCAGAGGCATAATTTCTTCTGATCAATGGAAATCTCAGCACTTGATCTTAAGACTGCCAAATGACTGGACATGGCCCACCCAAATTATGGAGGGTAATTTACTTAGCATAAAGTCAACTAATTGTAGATCCCATCAACAAGGTACTTACCTGATAATAGGGGTAATAGGTTGACCTCTGACCAAACATAATCTAGGCAAGAAGGCACGTAACATGAACCATCACAGTTAGACAGGGGAACCTAGAATCAACAAAATGGCTCCTCCTGTGACCATATCCACTTTCACCCAGATAGAAAAAACAAAGCAGCATTATAGGTGCTAATGTCAGGACTCTGTACAGAAAAGATAGAAAATGATGATGCCATGGTTCAGAGTAAGATCAGTTTTAGAATTTCCTGGGGTTGGGGGCAATTTATGACAGAAGGAAGTTGCCATAGAAGCTCTGGGATGAATATAAGGATGAGGTTTGGGAAAGAACGAGAAAGACAAAAAAAGAGACAGAGGTTAAACTGTGATAATGATATAGGAAAGTAAATCTCTCAGTTGTGTGAAGTCAGATTAACACTGAGTGAGTTACAAATATAGTCAATCACATGACTAAAAGTAGAAAGAAGGAAAATCCTTGGAAATTAGAAGAGGTAAAAAACAGGAGTCCTGTACCTGTTGCATCTTTTAGATGAGGTGGTTGTTTTCTTGTGGCAATAATGTATTTTGTACAATTGTATATGAGACAGAAACCATCAGTATAGATGCTGATGGATGGTAATTTTTTCAAACTATTACAAATTTGAATCAAACTATGATTAAGAAATTCTATCTTCTTAGCATTGTCTAAAAAATCCTTTATGATCTATAAATTGCTTTATAATCAAAGCATGTTTTCCTTTGTGCTCTTAGATGTAATAAGGTAAAATGCATAATTGATATAATATGGTCCCAATAATTTGCAACTGGGTATACATTTATTACAAACTATTGTATCCTTCAATTAATTTTGAAACTTTTTCCCTCTCCTTATGTGTGTATAATTAGCTGAATGATAATGAAGCTAAAAATGTGTAGAGAAAAGAGAATTCCCTTGTGTTTAGAAAATTCCCAGCAGGCGTGGCAATGTAAACTTTGTAATTTGAGAGCTCAAGCAGGAGGAGTGTGGAAGATATTGCACTACTCTTTTTTTTTACCAAGTCTTACAAATAATTTTTAGTGTAATTACTATAATTTAGCAACTGGTTGATTTAAAAGGGGTTTTGATAGCAGAACTGAGTCATTCATTATATCATACAAAAGTAAAGAAAAATTGAAAAGCCAAACATGTGCAACTATAAATTGCTAATGCATTAAAAGGAATTTTAAAATATGTATGCCTAAATGAAGTATTGGTCTAAATGGTAACTTGATTAACTGACACTCTGGCAATAACCTTTCTGAAGCCCTCAGCACTTTTCAGTCAGTGAATTTACCCATAGAGATAGATGTGTCTCTGAAATGTTAAATCTGGTCATTAGATTAAAGGAAGTAGGCAATCATTGGAATTAGATTGTTTGGATATATAATTCAAAGCATTATAAAAGCTGTTCATTACATAAGGATTTGTGATGCAGAGCATTAAAGAAGCTCTTCATTACTCAGGGAATACCTTCCTTTGACCTACAGTTTGACTTTTCTACCTTTTAACCCAAATTGTACTGGAGACCTGCATTCATCAAGAGTAGTCAATTTCCAGTATCATCCTACTGGGATAGAAGGCCAACTGCAGTACAATTTCATGGGTCCCCTGGTACTTCAGTGATTGATGCATGTGCAAATAACCTTTTGTATCTCTGTGGCACCATTCCTCTGACGAACTCAAAGGACTTAATAAAGTTCCTAAATCTTACCAACATTATCTTTGAGGTGAGAGTACAATCCATGAAAAGATAATTCACATGCAGTTAAATACACTGTGAGTCAAGACCTGTCTCTTATAAAGTAACTCTTAAGATAGTATTGACTAATATTTCAGTATTGATAGTGCCTTACAATATTAATGAAAAGCCTACTATGTGTGATATACTGACAAAATTATGTTCTATCACTATATATAATAATAGCTGCCATTTATTGAGTGCCTGTCATGAATAATTCATCGGGCTACATAAATATATGTTCCTTATAATTCCTCACAATAAACATCCATGATAAATGTATATATTAGAAATCTCAGAGTTAGAGAATATGCTGTTCAAATTCACATAGCTAGAAAGTGTTGTTGGTCTTGACAATTAAATTCAATTCTAGAATTGTTGTTTTATCATTATATCAAGCTCTCCTCTATTAATGGAAAAAAATCACCTCCCTCGAATTAAGATTATCATTCAGCTGACAAAACTGATTTTCTCCAAGTCCTTTAGCAAATAATAATAAAAAATCATTGAATATTAAAGCTGGAAATTATATTAGGGTCATTCAATTTTGACAAAGATTAGATAAGACTAATAAAATAAATTCAAGATGCTTCCTCTTACATAAATGGTATCTTAGCTATATACCTATAGATAGATGATAGATGTGATTAGATCTATGATAAAGTACTCCTATCTCTCTCTCCATCTATCCATCTTTTTTCTTAACTTTATCACTCCGTATATATGAATATATTTGGTAAAATGTAAAAATATATATGGATGTGAAATATATTAATATTATTATTAGAACTCATTATTTGTGCAGGTATTTTGATCATAGGTTAATCATTTAAACAGGTGTAGCAGCAGTCATAAACTTGAGAATTTTCATGACACTTGCATCAGGGATTAGAATTATAATAGTTATTTCAGTATCCTCAGTTAGTACATAAGAACAGTAGAGTTTACTGGTCTTTTTTAGGTCACTAATTAGAATGAAATTCATGAAGATCCTTGACTTTTCCCGCTTGAGTTCACTTTCATATTATCTTAATGAAAGCAGATTGATGTCTGACTTTAAGTGACATCAAATAAATTTAAATATCCCAGGCAAATGAGTATTTTTGAATCAATATGTCATACATAAGTTTTGTGGGTGATTACTTGCAATTAAAGTGATTATAAGTCATAGTAAAAATAAGTATTTTGAACCTACTGGTTATAGTTAGTAACTAAAGAAATTTGAAATTTGAGTTCTATTCAAAACAGAGTTTATGTTGATATATGGGATCTATCTCTGAAATACATTGCAGCTTTCAATAGGTTTGCTAACTCTAAGTAGTATTGCCCTAATCAAAATAATAATGATATAGAATGATATAATACTCATTCTAATATTATGAAAAATTAGTAATGATACATTTTAATAACTAAACAAATTTCGTTAAGAATATATTGTCTTGCTTCTTAAATTACTTGATGATTGAAATACATGATGATTGAAAACCTAGGTTTATGTGTTTTTTATATACATTTATTTGAATATATTTCTTTCTATCTATCTATCTAAATACCATCTATCTTCCTATCTACCTAATGTGTTTTAAGATGATCAGAGGAAACTTCTTAAATTATTGATTTTTTTTCATCAGGAACTACAATTTTTTCCTAGTTATGTTTTTATCATAGTTGATAAAATATCCTAATCCATATATTGCAAAAAATAAGAGGAGCTTATTGTTTTATATGTTAATTAATTTCTAGATGAAGTGCCTATTCAACACACTGTCAGGAAACATACCTTTGTCAATTTTACCTAACCTATGTGTGACAGTTTGAGATTATTTATGAATCTTAAAAAGAAAAAATTATGTTTGGAAACTATTCCTCTGGGTGTGGTACCCTTTGATTATATTAAATCCAGTGAGGGGTCTCTGAGTAAATTTACATGATAAAATCTATTTAGGGCTTCTGATTGGGCTATGTCAGTAAGGCATAACTCAGGCTGAGTCATCGTCCCCATTCTGGGCTAATATAAACAGACATTAAATCAAGAAGACAGATGGGAAGAGAGAGACCTCTGTCATGCTTGATTCTAGGGCCTTAAGGATAGATGAGTCATTCACCTGATAGTTTGTAGCTGACCTTGTGAAGAGAACAGAGCTGCAGAGCAGCTGAGAAGACCTGGAAAAAACAGGAGCCTTATGCTAGAGGCTGATACAGGAAGTTCTGAGAGACAAGCCCTATGCCAGCCTATAGTTGAGATCAGGAAGAAGCTGGGCCCACAAGTCTAAGAGGAAGAGGAAGTCCAGAAAGGAGAAACCAGGCAGAGATCAGTGGCCATCTTGCTTCAACACATGTCAACTGACTTTGGTGAGAAAGCAACATTGAGTTGGACTCCTTAGGGCTTTTTACCTGTAAGCTTTTACCTCAAATAAATACCATCTAAAAAAGCAACAAATTTCTGTTGCTTTGCATTAGCACCCCTTGACAGACTAATACACTCAGAAAATGGAAGATTTCTTTCTCCCCCCTCCTTTTATTTTTAACTTCCTGGAGTATTATCCGGGCTATAGAAGTCAGGGCACTAAGGTGTGGGGGATTCTGACATTGGTTGGTGTCTGTCTACTCTGGCTTCTGTTAAAATGCATGTTATCCCTATGGCTAATGGCTGTTCTCAAACTTTCCCAATGACATCCATTGGCATATCAAAGATCTCAGTTGAACATGCTACCTTTACTGCAACAAACCATCAATGCAATTATTAGACTCTTTTGGTTCTTCTGTTCCACTTAATAAACTTGAAAAGATTTCTCAGAGAAACAGATAATTTAGTTATGCAGAGGACCCACAAGATGCTTGGCAGGGTATCTGAGATGCAATTCAGACTCTTTTGCTCACATTGTTCTTGTTGCTCAGCTTTTTGATATCCAAACTTCTCTTAAAATTTATTACCACCACCTTAAAAGACTTGGTCTGAGAGGTTCAGGGTGAAGAGATTGTTCCTAGAGTTCCATGTCTTTTTCCAACCCACAGGAGATTGACAAGTGGTCTACCAAAATTGCTCTTTATGGGAGATTCTTGAATTTAGAAGCTCATTTGCTTGTTTCTGGCATTTGAGCCAGGGCATAACTTCTTTGGGAAGTGTAGGCAAAGTTATAGTTTGAGTGGTTGAAGACTGGCACAATGAAAGAAGGGGGAAAACCCACAAACAACAAAATACATTGATTAATGCTGCAAAGTTTTGTCCTATCACATAAGCCTTGATTTAAGTACTTATTTTTTATACTGTAGCTATTCATAACTACATTTCTCACTCTCACAGTAACTCTGAAAGAGACACACTTTGGATGGAATTATGCTTTATTAATATGTATCAATAAAATTTGTTTGTTAAAAAAAAGATCTGACTTTAAGTCTTACCATAAAGCTGTAGTAACCAAGAGAGTGTTGTATTGTTGAAAGGATGGACATCATTTAATGCAACAAAATGTAGAACTCTGAATTAAACCCACACAAATATAGCCAACTATTTTTCTTTGCTAAAGATGCAAATTTACTTCATTGGAACAAAGATTAACTTTTCTACAAATGGTGCTGGAACAATTTCACATCTCTATGTGCAAAAAATTGAGTTAGATATATTTTATTTAATCAGAGATTCCGGAAACACAAGGCAACATTTTGTACGAATATATTTATATGACGTTCTGGAAAAGGCAAAACTAATGGACAGAAAACAACCAGTAGTTACCAGAATTTGGGTAATCGAGGTGTGTTTGACTAAAAGAAGAATCCACAGGCTAATTTTCCAGGGATGATATTATTCTTTAAGGTTCTGGGGTGGTGGAAACATGACTTTATATATTTTTTAAAACCAATAATAAAATAGCATCATAGAGCATACTCTACAAAAAGTAAATTTTAATGCATAGAACTAAATAAAAAAATCAATCAGGAATAAAGAGATACCAGGAGGGTGAAAAAAGAGTCTAATTTTATTATAAATACAGGAAATAATCTCACTAAAGTGGGTGGGTAAAAAAGGGAGCTGACATAATAACTCTAAAAGGTGGTGTTTTGATTAGAAACTGAAACTAAAGATAAAAGGAACTGTACATAAACACTGTACTTTAGTTGCTAAACCTATTATTCACAGGGTCCAGGCTGGCAATTCCAATACTGCTTTTTGTGTGTACTGAGTTCAATAAACAAATAAAGGTTCATGGTAGATAGCGGGAGCAGATTTCTCCCTGTCAAACAGGGATGCTAAATATAAGGGGGTAAATGGAATGAACAATGTGGCACTGGAGTAGAGTTGAAGACATCAATATGAATTACTTAGCTTAAAATATATATAAAAAGGGATTGATAAAGAAATAATTATAGATATATGTTTATATAGGGGTTGGTATAAATACATGCATTTCCTAGCTTTTTTCCATGGAGAAATCCTATAGTACTGATTTCACAGTAATTATAAGCATGCCCAGAACCCAGATCATGGTTTCTAATACCATTCTCCAATAAAAGGAACAAAGATTTCCTAGAGAATTGGTGTGTTGGAGGGTTGGTACAAGGAAAATACAAGTTGATCATGGAACATCATTTAGTACTTTTTACAGAATTGATTCTTTAAAGTTATTGAGGGTTTTGAGTTCATAACTTAAAAATATTTTCAGAGCAGTTAATTGAACATCTGAAATAGTATAATTTTTCTCTAAATACTGGTACAGTTGACAAGTTTGGATAGATTAATGGCTTGGTTATATATTTTTATTATTGTAATGAAGATTTTTACAATCAGCACTACAATGTTCCTCACATGAGCAATAACCATACAGACAATAGTTCAATTAGCTCTTTTTCCTTTTAGGTGTCAGATATCAGCTTAAATCATCATGTCTTTTGGATTTTTTTTTCCTGGCCTCTGACCATATTTATCATGTGCCTTTACTTGCTTTAATAGCACTCTTTACTTCAGCTATGTGACTTAGCACTCCGCCCTAATAGATAATTTATATATCTCATTCAACAGAATAAATATTTTTCACTGATACAGATGCATATCTACCTGTTTACTCAATTAATTCCTAGTGACAGTCTCATAGCTTATACCTCATAAAATATATTTTGATGAATTAATGTATAATCATTTAAACATACATGTATTTTTACTCAGAAGAATGTGATGCTACTTATTCTGATTAACTTAAGAATAAAAAAATTAACTTCTTACATGGGCAGAAAATAGTGAACAAAATTCAAAATATTAATGCAAAAAATTAAATGTTACAAGATTTCTACCTAAATGTCCTTTAGAACATTTCTGAGATTAAAGACCCACATGGTATTCAATTAGAATTTCCCTTTAGAAACATGAACCTACTTCTTGTGCCTTATCCAGCTGTCTTACTCCTCCCACAATGTAGCAATCTAAAATTAACTATTATTTTTATATTTTGGGGGGAAAACATATTTCCTACATGCATTTGGAAATACAATATATGCCTCCAAGTGAATTCCTGTGGGCTTTTTACCATGGGTATTTAAATTATAAAAAGGCCAAAAGATAAGTTTGAGGGGGAACCAGCAAGATAGCAGCAGAGTAAGGATCTCCTAGAGCCAGCTCCTGCTACAGGGCAGGTAGTAAACACCACAGCTATCTGGAGCTTGCTGAAGCACCTGTTTGGGGGCTCCAGGAACCCAGAAGAACATCCTGCCACATCCTTGAAGGGATAGGAGACTGCTCATCTGTAGAGTAGACTCATAAGTAGAACACTCCATACCATGGAGGCTGGTGCCCATCCTCCAGTAGAGGAACAAGTCACCTCAGGAGCTGTTCCATGGCTGGAATTGAAAGCTCCATTTCCCAAAAAATGGGGAGGAAGAGATGGTTGGGAACCAACTTCAGCTACTGATGAGTAAATTCAGTGGGCTAATGTATAATCCTAAGAATAGCTATAGCTAGAACCTGTCCATGTCATAAAGTGGTTGGTAACCACCATATTAACACTGCACCTGGCATGAGGGGAAATGGGACAGACTGAAAATCACCATGCTGGTAGGGACCAGCTTCTCTCCATCCAGGTCAGATTGCAGCTTTAGCCTAAACCCCAGCTTCACCTCCAGGAGGGAGGATAATGGGGCGACCTGTGCCAGGCTGTCTGGGAAATTACTGGCCAAGCCATAGAAGTCAGTGATTACCCTACTTTGGCAGCTCAAGCTGCCACAAGAGTTATTCTGTGGCTGGAATTTGAAACCCAGTTTCTCAAAAACAGGGGAGGAAGAGATGGTTGGGCACTGATTTCAGCTACTGATAAGTAAATTTGGCTGCTTAAAGCATAACCCTAAAAATAGCTAAAGTATGAACCTGTCCAGATTGGAAAGAGGCCGTAGCCTGAGAGGAAGCCAGGCTGACTGAAAATCACAGTGACAGTAGGAGACAGCTTTTTTCACCCAGACTGGCCTGCAGCCCATAGCCTAGGCTTCAGCCCCACCTCTGGCAGGGAGGAGGCTGGCGGGCCCTGCACCAGCCTATTCAGGTAACTGCAGGTACCTTTGGCTGGCACAGACTGAATAATCAGAAGTCTATCAGGGCAACCAAGGTCATCTTGGGCCTGCACTGCATAGATTGCTGTCCACACCTGCAGTTCCATCCTGCCCCAGGCAAGGGAGAGAGGGGGATGAAGCTTCACCAGTCTCTCTGGACAACTACAATCTAGGCCTGCACTACTTGGATTATTCTACACAGCTGTGACTCTGACCCTACCCATGGCAAAGGAGAAGTCAGGAGAAGCTTCACTGGTCCCTGGGGCAATGAGAGCAGCTTGAGTCCCCACAGCTTATAGCACCAATTACATCCTTGGCTCTTACTGCACAAAGAACAAGGGAGAAATGGCAGGAAGCCCTCAATGAAAGAGAACACCTGCACCCAGAATAATTACTCCAGTAAACCAGATGCTAAGCCACCACCAAAAAATGCAATGCACACCAAGAAACATGATGATAGAGTCCAGTTAAGGGAACAAGATAAGCATCCAGATGACAAAAAGGAATTGAGACAACTAATCATAGATGTTCAAATAAATCTCCTTAATAAATTCAATGAGATGGCTAAAGAGATTAAGGATATTAAGAAGACATTGAATGAGCACAAAGAAGAATTTGAAAGCATACATAGAAAAATAACAGATCTCATGGGAATGAAAGGTGCAATAAATGAAATTTTAAAAAGCATTGCAATCATATAATAGCAGATTTGAAGGGGCAGAAGAAAGGATTCATGAGCTTGAAGAAATGGCCTCTGAAACTGAACATACAAAAGAGCAGATGAAGAAAAGAATGGAAAAAATTGAACAAGGTCTCAGGGAATTAAAGGACAGCAAAAGACATACAATATAAGTGTCATGGATCTCCCAGAAGGAAAAGATAAGGGAAAAGGGGCAGAAGGAATATTTGAAGAAATAATGGTAGAAAATTACCATTGAATGAATTACTATGAATTCATTCAAAACCAATGAATTACTATTGAAGGACATAGATATCCAAGTCCAAGAAGCAAAATGTACTCCCATCTGAAAAATCCAAATAGATCATCTACTAGACAAAATCTAATCAGAATGGCAAATACCAAAGACAAAGAGAGAATTCTGAGAACAGCAAGAGAAAAGAAATCCATAACATATAAGGGAAACCCCATAAGATTAAGTGCTGATTTCTCACCAGAAATCATGAATACAAGAGAAAAATTTCCAGCCAAGAATTTTATATCCAGAAAGAATGTCTTTCAAAAATGAGGGTGAGTTTAGAATGTTCACAGATTAAAAAAAAACCAACAAGAGAATTTCTAAGCAAGAGACCAGATTTTCAGAAAATTCTAAAGGGTGTGCTAGAGCCTGAAAAGAAAAGATAAGAGAGCGGGGCCTGGAAGAGAGTCTAGAAATGAAGATTATATCAATGAATGCAACTAAAACTATCAAAAGAGTGGTGAAAATAAAATATGACCAATAAAACTCAAATAGTCAGGAATAAATGTAACCAATGATGTAAAGCACTTGTATTCAGAAAACTGCAACTCAATGTTAAAAGAAATTTTAAAAAGACCTAAATAACTTGAAGAACATTCCATGCTCAAGCATTGGAAGACTAAATATCATTAAGATGCCAGTTTACTCAAATTGATATTCAGATACAATGAAATCTTGATAAAAATTCCACCAGCATTTTTTTTTTTAATTGAAAACATAATTTTCAGATTTATTTGGATGGGTAAGTAGTCCTGAATAGCCAGAAACATCTTAAAAATGAAAAGCAAATTCTCATCTCTAGACTTTAAATTATATTACCTAGCCATAGTGGTAATAGCTGCATGGTACTGGTATAAAGAAAGACACATGGACCAATGGAACCATGGTCCATGGACACATGGACCAAAGGAACCAAATTAATGGTTCAGAAACAGTCCCTCACATGTATGGTCAAGTGGTTTATTACTAGCCTGTCAAACCACCCAGCTTGGCAGAACAGTCCACTCAACAAATGGTGCTTAAAGAACTGGATATCCATAGCCAAAAAAAGGAAAGAGGACTACTATCTCACACATTATTCAAAAATTAACTCAAAATGGATTTAGAAAAATCACTAAAAATAAAAGTAAGAACCATAAAGCTTCTAGAAGAAATTGCAGGAAAATATCTTCAAGACCTGGTGGTAGGTGGCAAATTCTTAAAGAAGATAAGAGGAGGACTGAGTGGACTACTGATGTTTAATGATTGTAGAAGCTTACTGTAAATGTGTGGAAATGTATAAAGTGGATGGTAATACATAGTAACAGTAACAGTTAGTTTATGAATGGGTATGAGGCTGAAAATGGTAATCTAGGTATGTAAATTCCAATTCCTAGAGAATAATCTAGGAACTGAATAGCACAGTAAAGCAAGAGGTGGATGAGAATTGTGGTTGATGGTACTAGATGCAAGAGTGTCTTTTTTAGATAGAGCAAATATACATCACTATTGCAGGTTGGTGGAAATGTGGAGCAGCATGGAAAAAATACTACTGGAATGACCTATGGACTGTGGTTAGCTGTAGTAATTATAATATTGCATCTATGCCAAAAATGTACTGTGTTGATAATGGGCAGTATGAAAATGTATGTCAAATGTACAATATGGACTTGGTAGCAATCAGATGATATTATCTTATCTTAACAAGTGTTCCTCCACAGTGTGGTGTGTTGATAGAGGGGTGTTGTTCGGGAATAATGTACATGTGCATGATTGTTTTATAACTTTACAACTTCTGTCATAAAAAATATATTTAAAAAATAATAATAGCATGGGTTGGGGGAAAAACACCAAATATAAGATAAGGATGATAATTAGTAGTAAATTTTGACAGCATTCTTTCATAATTTGTAATAAATGTCTCACAACAATGGGAGGTGTTAGTGGAGGGTTAATGTATGGGATCCTTGTACAATGTTATGCTTGTTTGCTTAAGTTTACAAATTTTACTATACATTTAATTGTTTATGTATGTTCATATATAAATGATATAAAGATAATAATAATAATAGGGTGGGTTGGGGGAAAATACTTTGATTGATAGTGATGTTTTGACAATGCTCTTTAATAATGAGTTTAAAATATTTAGCAACAATGCAAGATGTTGATAGTAGGGTGAAGTATGAGAGTCCTGTATGATGTTATATATGTTTGGTTTGTAAATTCACAACTATTATTGTATGCTTATTTTTTATGTATGTTTATGCATGAGTGATATACTTTAATTAAAAAAGGTAAGGTTGAAAAACCATATAGGAGTAGGTTTTTTCAAACTATTTGTTATGTTGTGTTAATGTTTTATACTTAACTGCTTTTATTAAGTTTTACTCATAAAATGAGTTCAGTTTCTTCAGGAAATAAACTCAGTGTATATTTAGAGCTTCAGAAAGACATGAGTTTCAAAAGTAATCACAATAATGGTAACTATTAATAATGTCTGCAGCAACAATAGCAGTTGATATGTATTAATGTTTTATGTATAGCAAGAACTGTGCAACAAATATCACCTATGGGTCAATTTTAATAGATGTAAATTTTCTGAATTATACATAATTTATTTATTTCATAGTTCAGATATTACCAAGGTAGAGAATGACTGGAAAGACGATGCAAGGTAGGGACAGAATTTTGGGAATATCAACGATTACAGCAGATCCTCAAGCCTGTGTTAAGGAATGACAATAAAAACATCCTAATTTCCTCAAATGTAGCAAAAGAGGAGTTATCAGATCCTAAGATCTGCAGGACAGAGAGGAAAGATACTTTTTCCCCAGCAAATATATTTGATAGAACCTATCCTGAACCAGGAGGGGCTAGGAGAGGGAAGGGATGTAATATATTATTAAAAGTGGAAAAACACCTTTACTTAATAACTACAAATTTTAAACCTCCAATAATTTTAGAGGTTATATTATTTATATATGCATATTTATAGTATATATATACAATAATAATAGTACATAACGTTTGCCTTGTCAAATTGTATTCAATATTAAAAAGAAGACCATATGATCAGATAATTTAATTCAATTAATTAAAATACACTTTATGTAAACTTTTTATTTTCCAGAAATATTAGGAAATAATACTACAAACAGTGGAGCTATGTATCCTGGCCTATGTTACTCCTCTCTTTGCTTGAAACTATGTGGCATGCTTGCTAGCTTTAATTTCTAGCCACCAACTATCTACTCTAAACAGGATCCAGAGAAAATTACCTTGCAGAAAGAAAACAAGATTAAACAGGTGCAATAATATGAACTATTTTCTACAAACATTTTCCAGATATGATGATTAATTGTTTTGTAGACAAATATTTGTATTTCTTGCTGCCATTTTCAATCATATGTTTCATAATCTATTTGCAGAAATTCTCATTGATAAAATTTTATCCAAGAAGTCAAATGGTTTATTCCCAAACCTTGTCATTGCATTTTCATATATTAATAAAATGATTTTCTTTTTATATACATAGGGCCTCAATTTGAGCCAACCAAATGTCAATATGAGATGGCCAGTATTCTTCCTCTTCATAAGAAAGTATTTTTTAGAATACTAATTATGTGTCTGGTCATGAGCTAGGTGCTACACATACATTTAATCCTAACAATTCCATAAGGTAGGTCATCTCATCTGCTCTGTTTTACATATAGGACAGAGAGGCACTGAAACATTACTAACAATTGATATTTAGTGGGGTTAGTACAGAACCATAAATTTGATTGCTATAGAACACTCTTTCTTAGTCACAGACTATAACATTTCATGACTCAGAAAATGAGATGGAAAGATAAACTGGGCTTTAGTTAAAGTGTGAAAAGAATAAGGAGTAGTAAACTGCTCATTCCTCAAATTTCATAACCTTAAAATGCATGGAAATTTAGCATTGATATATTCTTCATAATTACTAACAATGAAACCCCAAGAGGAAAAAAATAGATATTCATGATGATAATGAGGAAACACTGTTAGTTTTACATATTGAATTAAGTAAATCAACATTGAAACATTTCTGGAATATATGTAATTTTACTATTTTTAAAATGCAGATTAATTTACTATCAGTAATTATAGCTCACTGATGATTATTATATTCAATACACAAAAGAAGCAGGGTAAAAACCAAAGCTTCTATGAAAATGTCATAAATAAAAATGTACAAGTGTTAGAAAATGCTATTAATTTTAAATTTTTAAAATAATTTATCTTAAATTTATATTTATATAATTCTTGAATATTTGAAATATTTTCAGGTGTTTTCTATTGTTTCAGTACTGTAGCTGAGCGTGAGGGTTTCGTCCTCGCTCAGGCCCAAGAGTCGGGGGGGCTTGCTCCTGCCGAACCGCCGGCGGGGGGTGCTCCAAGAGGGAACACCGTTTCTCCAGGCGTGGGGGACGCACGGTTGAGGAAAAACCACGGAGACCAC
Source organism: Dasypus novemcinctus (assembly GCF_030445035.2). Classification (NCBI taxonomy): domain Eukaryota; kingdom Metazoa; phylum Chordata; class Mammalia; order Cingulata; family Dasypodidae; genus Dasypus; species Dasypus novemcinctus. The sequence goes on along the minus strand of NC_080673.1, from coordinate 148,811,523 downwards.
TTGAGCGCAAGAACAGGTCTGCTTTATTATGGAAGTACACTTAGCTATATAGGGTTGGGTAGAGGGAGGGGCGTGATGAAGGGAGGGTTGGCTAAGGGGAGGCTGTGGACAGGCTGAAGCTGATGGATAGACCTGAGGTAAGCAGTTACTGGGGAAGAGGGCAGATTGTAGGTTGGCAATATGGGCGGGACTGGCAGGAAGGGCGGCGGGGGCTGAAAGGGGAGGAGGGGTGAAGAAAGGCGGCAACACAGTACAATATATCAAAGTAGTAGAATATTTGTTTTAAATGTAATTCATGGTATAAATCCTCCTAATGGCCAAATTATTTTGTTTCTTTATATCCAGACTCAAATATTAACTCAATTACCATTACCCCAGCCCTAAAAACTGTTAATATTATCTTACTGCTTTATGGAAAAGAAAATAATATAATGATTCCTAATTGACTTCAGTGTTTGGAATTCTGAGGACAGTCAACAGAACATGACAAAGGAAAAGGAAACCACTCATGCGTTTTGAGAACATTCTTTCAACTGGGTAAAAAAAAAAAAAAAAAAACACAAGGCATCATTCTATTTGGTTTGACAGTGGCAAAATTTCCATATTTATTGAAATTTAGGCAAATTATACATTTGTCCACTCAACTTTGTAGCTCAGCTGTAATGAATTATACTCTCTGATAAATAGTTGATACATAATACTGAACATGGCACTTATATTTCCTACCCACATGGAGATGGTAGGAGTGATTTCTATGTAAACTTATAATTTCCTTTTTTTTAATTTTCCACCCACTTGAAAAAGCATTTTCAGTGTGTCTCTTAGTTATAAGTAAATATAGAAATTATAAAAGTTTTACTATACAATAAAGCTTATGACATAATATGAAATTAGAAGTGCTATAAATCTAACAAAATTCTTAAGAAACTATTGCATCAAATAACATGATTCCAAACTATTAATGAAGAAGAACTTTGAACATCTTGTAATTTTTGAAGATAAAACATTTTTATATGAAGAAATGAAAATCAGAATAAAGATAGCCCATGATTAAATGTGAGATGATGACATTCTGGATTTAGAATTATGAACATCAGATTTACTAGCACCAACTACATTCTGAAATATAGGCTGTGAACTGACAGTTGGGAAAAATCTTGCAAGGGTAGGTTTATGATAATAAAATAATTATAATTCTGTATTAATGAGTATTCAGCACTTATTCAATCACAGACTTTACTATTATTCTTACCGTATCACCTAACTACAGAAAGAAACAAAATATTCAACAGTGATGCCTTTAAAAGTAGGATAGAGAAAAGAGATTTTCAGTTCAAGGACATCAACCATTTCACCATAATAGAAGCCATCTGACATATAAAGAATTCAAATCTTTTAACTGACTTTTAAATATTTATGATTACTTCATCACATCACTTATCTAAAGTTTCTGAGATTTTCCTTTCTTTAGGGAACTGCCAATATGTTTAAGTTCCTTGAAAGGAAAATGATTTATAAATGTAACATACTTAGTACACTGTAATTCTCATAACTCAATACACAATATGAAGTTTAAAAAGACACTAAAATTTTCCACAACCAAAAATCACATCAATATTTTAAAAATATATTTTTTCTAAAAAAGGTGTTTACATTGTTGAATATTTGTAGATTGTCAAGAATATGAGATTGAATTTGTGCATTAGATATTGCAGTCTCCATGTGTACTTATTATATGAGCAGGGTGAATTCTAATTGTCATATAAATGAAGCCGACACTTGAAATTCATTTTAATGCAAATTTTTCCTGAGATCAGTTCAGCATTTAGTGTGAATCATATCATATTAATTTGTTTTTCATGAATTTTTTTGGCATTTCCCAATTAAATTGACTATGAAATTTAGAGGGCAGAAATTACGCTTAAGTTATTCATTGTTTATCACCAGTGTCTATTTCATTGAAATAGAAATTAAATAATTATGAATTAAATTAATTAACTTTTTAGAAGAAATAATATATCAACTCCGAATATAGAGTATTATATCAAGGATACATTTTGATTGATTAATTCCCCAACTGAGTCTCCCAGATAAATGCAATAAGATTCAAGGTTATTGCATGAGACTAGTCCTGTATCTTTTAGAATCTTACAGCCAAATTTGGTGCTTAAATAATTTCCCCAAGGAATAAGAGGTATTTGTTGGGGTCAGAACTGATTCCTTCTGACATTTTGGTGAAAATATAGTTAAGTTTTAGTCTTGAGAGGTATAAAAACTCCTCTTTAATTATCCCTCCAAGAATAAGGCATTCTGTCTTTAAAAAGTAAGGGTATAATGGGTTAAACTTGGTCTCAAATAGCACCATAAGGCAATATTAATATAGTCTGTACCAAACTAAAGTAACACTTCCTCCCAGATACCTAAAGAGATAAGAGGTATTTTGCCTGCTCCGTCTTTTTTTCTGACTTTTTTTCTTTATTTTTAAAGGAGCTTTACATCAAAATATAGGGAATTCCCATATGCCCACCCCCTCTCATACTTTCCCCCATTAACAACATCTTTCATTGGTGTGGTGCATTTGTTACAATTGATTAATGCATCTTAAAGCGTTGCTACTGACCATGGTCTATAGTTTACATAATGGTTTTCACTTTGCACTGCACACTTTTGTAGGCTGTGACAAAACATATAATGACTTGTATCCATCATTACAATATAATGCAGAACAATTCCAATGTCCCCAAAGTGCCCCATATTAAACCTATTCGTCTCTTTCCTTCCCTTGAAACCTCTGGTGAGCACTGTCTTTACATCAATGTTACTAGTTTTCCCATTACTAGAATAAAAAGTCTTATTTTAGTTTAAGGTTTCTTTCCCCCTATGTTTGTTGGTTCCTCATTCTTGAGGATTTCAGGATGGTGATGCCCACTCTGCTTCTGATTGAAAGGGAGCTTACATCCCATGGGCCAGGTTTATGGAATTGTCCTGCTTGCATAGTAGACAATCTCTGTTTATTGAGATAGGCATTGTCCATCAGCATCCTTTCATTGGTTGTCCTGGGTGAGTCCAAAGAACTGCAGAGTAGGTGTTGGCTGCAACTCTGCTGAGATTCAGGGATTAACCAGCATATGAACATGCAGAATATTTAAGTCTCTGGGACATATATTTAGTGGGTGTGTAGTGTAGGTTTTAAAAAATGAGGCAGAAGAGCCATATATAAGAAAATTATAAATAAGTTTACTCTGATACATTGGGGAGATTCATTATCATATATTCAAAACTAAAGCCCACTAATGGGATGCTGATTTCCTGGGCTGTCTGCTCTGCCTATTATATCTAGATGTCTTTAGAGTCCTCAGGAGCACCCCTGCTTGAGGCAGGATTAACTGTGTCAGACAGTGCACAAGCATAATTTCTAGAATGACCTACTGACTCACTTTGAAATCTCTTAGCCATAAAAATTCACTTCTATTTAATAATTCCCTTTAAATTCATCACTAGTGGGCCCTTGGTAATAATCCCTTGGAGCCAGGGAGGCCCATTCCTTGGAGTCATGTCCCATGTCAGGGGGAAGGTAGTGATTTATATACTGAGTTTGATTTGAAAGACATCACATTTGACAAACAAGGAGGATTATAGGAGGTAACATTTAGGCAATTTATATTACTAGGCTAAGTTTCAATTTCATGAGAACAAGGTGCATAGGTACAAGCATCAATATCAAGGCATGACATAATTGGTCTGTCCTCCCTTTTCTATTATATTCATATTACTTAAATAAAATCTATCCTCTCGTATAGATAAGACAGCATGGGGATAATGGAGAGAGGAATGCCAGGGAGCTATTCCTTCTAGTAGACTTTAGTGTGCCATTTTCTATACTGACATGGTACAAGAGGCCATCCCCATGCCCTAAAAATATTTATTTTCATTACTAAATTTTTCTTAAATTAAATAGGTGAGTATATTTGGAAAGTTGGTAGGGAGAGCTGAGGAGTCAGCATTAATTTAAATTAGTGTTCAGTCATACATCCTTAATGTTAATTATTGAAAGTTTCTCCCAGGGATATCACATATTGTAACTTTTTATCTATGACTTTTTGCTCCTGCAAGAGTGGTCATTATAAAAGGAGGTAAAATTTACAGTTTTGAATTTATTATTTTGGTTGTCATTCAGGACTTCATTTTGCAATATAACTCTCATGCCCTCAAATTTATTTATTACTTATTACTGAGATGAGGAACCTACTTTAAAAAAAATAGAAGGGAGATGAAACAACCTGACATGTAATAAAAGATACTAGTGGTTCCTTACTCTAGTATGCTTGGAGAAGTCTGTGTATTTCCAACAAAAATTGTTAAGCAAATCTTTAAGTTCTGCTACCCATATGATAATGTGTTGTTTACATTAACACAGTCCATTGCCTTTGAATTTTGCTATTTATGTAAACAGTTACAAAGCTAACTTAATATGACATCTGCAAATAATACCAAAGAGCAGTTCAGAGAGGGATAGGACACCTGGAAGTTGGAGAAAATCCGGGAACTGAACCAATTCAGCAGGAGCAGTGGCTTAGAGTCAGAGATAACTACGTAAATGTAAGCCACTTATATTTCAATGCAGCATAACAGTATGCAAGATATTAATTGTATATTTTAGCCAATATCTACTATTTTCATGCATAGACTGACCCTTGTTGCCATTTTGGTTATATTAACAAATCATCTTCCTAGTAACATATCATTGTTGGAAAATAATTTGTTCATAAAAACTCTATGGCACACATGCTCATAAATCAACTGTTTATTTCCTGCCAAAATATAATGTATTTTGTTTTCTATTGTGTGAACACATGCTCAAGGCAAGAAAACTAATTTTTAAAATACAAAACAATAAAGCCCAAAATTTCATTCATAAGTATTATAACAGCAACTGCACATAATAAAGTAAGGCGTTAAAATAAGGTCATCTACTTTTATATGTCAATGTTTCAGCTCTGAGAAACCATTGAGTATTCAGTGCCACTGATGTGAAACGAAAATTAATTCCCTTGGTAGGAAATCCCAGGGCGAGGGGAATCAAAATTTGTTTTTGCTGAGGATTCCACAGCTCTAAATATAGACAGTTTTACCCCTTGATTGGCAAGATAGCAAGGAAATATTTTAGGAAAGGAAAATGTCATGTAGAAATAAGTTGCCAGGTGTTTAATCTGGAATCTGTATCCACATTTCTTAATGGATGTGTTTCACCATATTGGGGAGAAACCCAAACCAATGTAAGTAGATTTGAATTTATCAGTGAGGTTCAGACTGATGACAAAAATACTGGAGTACTGTGTTCAGAAAATGGTTTAAGCCAAGGATTTAAATATGCCAAGAAAGAGAAATTAAATGTTCTGATATTAATACAAATCAGATTTATTGAAAAAATTCATGAATTGGCAAATAGAAAGATTATTTCCCTGGATCTGATTAGAGGAAATAACATATGCTTTCTTTAGTGTCTTAACCATCATCTTTTCAATAGCAATATTTCACTAAATGTATGTAAAAAGTGGTAACATAATGAAAGGTAGAGGTTACAATTTGAGTCAAAGGCAAATAGAAGAAGTTGTAGTTAATCCCCTTCTGACTGCTAAGCCTCTGTGCATTATTTTTCTTAGTTTTTAATTTGACAAGTAGTTGATGCAGGTTTGATCATAAATTTTATAGGTCTTGATCATTTCAGCAAATTTCTCATTTCTTCAGTATGATCCTTTGGAAACTGACAGCTTTGTAATGAACCAAAGTAATGGTTTTACTTCTTTTAAAAAAATAAAAGTAACCAGTGATGAGTATTCAGTAGTTATAGTTTCTGTATACTCACAAAGCCTCAGAGGAAGGTGGTTCTAAAGTGCCCTAATTCGGATATTTATACTGCTTCCTGTTAATTTTGGTAGAGAGGAAAACTATATTTTTGCTTTTTGGGCTACTTTAGATCAGTGAAAGGGGAGTGGACACTTACACATTTACAATTCATCTTAAAGAAAGCCATGCAAATATAAAACTTTATTCATGTAGGGAAGCAGATGTGGCTCAATCAGTTGGATGCCTGCCTACCACATGGGAGGTCTGAGGTTTGGTTCCCAGTAGACGAGCAAGATAGCGAGCTGATGTGACGGGCTGGTGCAGCAAGCTGACACAATGAGATGATGCAATGAAGAAGCACAAAGAGAGAACAACAAACAGGGAGCAGATGGGGCTCAGTGACTGGGTGCCTTCCTCCCCCATGGGAGGTCCTGGGTTTGATTCTTGGTGTCTCCTAAAAAAAAAAGGAAAGAAGATGAGCAGGCACAGAGAGCACACAATGAACAGACATAGAGAACAGACAGGAAGGGCAAACAATGGGGGGAGAAGGGTTAAATAAATAAATAAACTTTAAAAAATTTATTCATGTAGAAGATAAGAAAAACACTCTCTGGCAACAAAAAGATAGTTTGGTATGGTTTTTTAAAAATGTGCAGTAATCCTGCATTAAAATACAGATGCTTTTAGTGGCAACCAACAATGGGATGTACAAGGTAATATGCATGATTTAAACAAATGAAATGACAGGTTTTTAAATCATTGCAAATGTATATTGTTCTAAAGTTTCTGGATTAATACAAATTTTCAATATTAATACACAGGTTTTAAGATACTGGTATATAATATTCTATAGATTTGGTAAGTAAATAGGAAATACTTGTTTGTCTCATGTAAAATGAAACAATCACTCCAACCAGCTCTCTCAATGAAGTATAATACAGTAGTTCCAATTGAATTAGAAACCAAGTAAACTTGGAGATAAATGAATCATAAATCAATAAATACCTCAGCCTGCACTTCATGGTTTATTGATTCACAAGCTGTTTATCCCATACTCATTGTGCTTCAGTGCAATTAACGTTTAATTACATTTTCTGTGTGTACCAAATTGTATCTTAGATGTCTTCCTAGACTAAACAATTTCAAGCTCTATATCTACTCACTAACCATAGCTTTTTGTTTGTTCTTTTTTCTTCAGTATGCTAGTCTTGATTTTTGCTTATACACCAGACACATCTCACAATAGGACCTCATTAAAGCACATTTAACAAACTCTGTCTAATTATAAACATGTTTATTGTTCTCATTTTTTACGTCAAGATTGATTTAAAATCCAACAGATGATGTGTGTAAGAGAAAATATTTTGTAGTAGGAGCCATATGAAGCTATTAAATTTTATGAATATGAACCATGAAATCTGTACTTTCAGTCACACTATCAAAAGATCTAGCCTAGAATGAGAATACACATTTATGAATCAACTTGATATTGATCACGTATTCATTCCTTTTTAAAACAATTGGTCATAAGATATTCTTCCTAATTTCATATTATCTCATTGTGTTAAAAATCAAATTTTCAACAAGCAAACCTACACTTCCAGGTAATTTTCCACTTTTATAATCTGAGATGCAACATAAATTTTACTTTATTTTTCCTACTGATTTTTTTAAAAACTATAAGCCTATAAAATAATATCCTGACCAGAGCTCTTTAAAATATTTCAGAAATAGTAACTGTTATAGTAGCACACGTTGATGTAGAAGGAGATTCGTTTTAAGGAAGATGGAAGTTATCCTTGATCTTGCAGATTTCAAAGTTAGATGGGAATGTAGCATTGTGTAAAATGTTCTAAATGATATAATTCACCTGTTCATCCCTGTTGCTAAAATCCAAAATTAAGAGTATATTTATAGATTTCAAAATTTCATCAATTTCAGTGACTCTTAGGAAACATTTAGTTGCAAGTATCTTATCTGGTCCAGGGTCCATCACTGAGATAGTGAAATAGACAAGAAACATCCTGTTGACACCTAACAGGACGGACAAATGAAGAATTTTGGACTTTTTGTCATGTTCAATCCATGGTTACTATTATATGAAAATAAAAAATGTTTTTATATACCTCATAAATTCTATATTACTACTCAGGCAATTAAAAGAATTGAATAAAAAACTTACCTCTTCTTATCTAAGTATTCTTATAGATTCAAATATTATATACATGTGTGTTTGTATTGGAGCTTGTGTATGTTAAACTATTGTAGAAATGTATATTAGTCTCATTATTTGGGCAACATTATTACAGCACTTTATGCCTACTTTAATTCTACACACCACTTCAAGAGAATCTATGCAATGAAAAGATTTAAATATACAATTCTTACCAATTTATAATGAATTTCTGCATATGACGCTGTTTTCAAATTTGAAATTGAGTCAAAATTTGGGGAATATGTATCTAGTAAAAGCCAACACTTTCTGGTGAGCAGAAATCACAACAAAATTATTTTTGTACATAACTCTAATGATATTTTGCAGCCTACTGGATTCCCAAGCTTTAGATAGTGTTCCAGCAATTAAGTTTATGCACATACATTGTGAAAAGGTTAAAGTATAAACTAGGCTACAAAATAAACTTCCATCTTTAAGCGAATGTAAACATGGAAGTCTTCTGTCTTCATTTCAGCTAGATCTGAAATTAAAGATGAGAAAATTGGGTATCTACTTCTCTACTATTGCAAAGTCTGGCTCTGTACTTCCAAGGATGGCTTGCAAAGAAATTGTCAAATCTGTTTGTATTGTTGCTGTAGTTGTTGTTGGTGGTTTTATTCTAAGCTGAACTCCATCTCCATCCTATAAATGACTAGATAGGTTATGAGAAGAAGTAAAAAACTGAAAGATATCTTGGGAATGAGTTGAAGTGTGAGAATGCCAGTCCATGGAGTAGAGAGATGTGAGCCCTTTCCCTTCACATCTAGCCTGGTAAGGAATACCAAGAGAACACCAAGAGCTTGTTACTGGTCCCCCAGTGTTCAGGGCCTAGTAGACTGGTGTTTGAAAGATAGAATATGGTGAAAATTCTACCAGCAAGGGATGCAAAGATGAAGTGTTTCTTCTATAGATAATGGCAATGCAAGAGAGAGAGCTAACCAGGAGCCATTTTAACTCCTGATAAACCAATGTCTGATTATGCCATATCTTGTCAATAAGACATTTCCTGTACCTTATTTCTTGTCCTTTCTCTATCTACCTTCACCACCTTTGAAAGGTCCTATGGTAGCTTGACCAACTGTAGCAGAGAAGCAGGTATGCTGGAAGAGAAATAAAGACTCATACAATTTTTTCTTTCCCCAAAATGGCTGCTTCCTAGAAACATACCCAAGCTGAAAGAGGGGTGAATTTTCTGTTTACATTTTTTTGTTTGATTCTGTCTCAAAACTGTAACATTTTAGTTTCTGTGTGAGATATTTGTGAGCAGAAATGACTAAAATATGTTTTATTAATGAATGCTGGAAAACCCTTAATATCTGCTATAGTTATCATCCAAGAAGAAGGCAGGATGACAAAAAAATAGTTTTCTTATTGAACACTTTCAAGCCATGCTTATAAAATGTATTGCTATATATGGTTCCTACAAACATTCTTTGTTCTTTGCGAAGTTGTTTAAAGCAGTAACACTCTATAAACAATATAGTAATTGACATAGTGATATTTGCCTTCAACTCACCTGTCTGACTCATTATCTTTCCACGTGTGTTCTTTTATTTTACAGCTTAAACATATTCTTCCTTTCAGCCAGATTGAGTATTTCACTGTCTGAATATGCTTTGTTAATTCCAGGGGTTTTTTTTTTTTTTGTTGTTGTTGTTGTTGTTATATTTTGGTTTTGTGCTCTTACAACTAATCTGGAATTCCCTTATCTTTTAATTTTCTCTAAATCAGTGTCATCTCTCTGCCAATGTTTGGCTAAAATCTTTTGTCTTTCATGACATCTCTACTTTCTCTTTATCCCCATTATTCTCTTCTCAGAATTCTGATTCTTCTTCTAGTAATTTTTTTGCAATCTAAAAATATAATCTCTTGTACCACCCTTTACTCCTTGTTTCTTCATGTCCTTAGTTTACTTTGTCAGCATGTTCTGTCGATTCCATATTCAATATATTTCGAGTGTTCAAACATTTTCAACAACTTCACTCCTACAACACTGTTTAAAGACATAATTATCATTCATATAAATCACTGTAATATTATCCAAAGCCTGTTTGTGCTATATTTTGTCAAGGCAGCAGACTAAGTTTTTTGGCCAAAGGTTCATCACACCATGTCACTCATCCTCAGAGAATTTGCCAATGTTTTCCTATTACACAGAGTAGACACAATTTTTTACAATTCTCTGTGATGGTTAAGTTCATGTATCAAATTGACCAGGTTGTGATGTCATTTGTTTGGTCAAGCAAGCACTGACCTGATTGGTACTGTTAGGCCATTTCATGGACTTAAATCATCATTACTTGATTGCATCTATGACTGATTACATCTGCAAACAACTGAGGAGATTGTGTTCAACAATGAGAGATGCCTCATCAAATCAGATGAGAGCTTCAAAAAGAGAAGCATGATTTCAGGAGACAGAAGAAAGATTTATATTTCTATTCATCTCTATTTTAGCCGGTCAGCTTCTCCTGGGAAATTCATCGAAAACCTTCATTGGAGTTCCCTGCCTGCAGCCTGTCCTATGGAATTTAGACTTGCCTCTCACTACAGTTGCTTGAGGCAATTCTTATAGAAATTTCATAATATCTATAGATATCTTGTTACTGAGAGTCACGTGCTGCTACTGCAAACACCAAACATATAGAAATAACTTTGGAATTTGTTAAGGATATAGGTTGTAAGAACTGTGTGGTGCTTGATAGAAAAAGGCCCTATATTGCTTTGAAGATTCTGTTTGCAGAAATATGAATGGTAAAAGTACTTCTGACTGAACCTTAGAAAAAAATGATAAATGTGTTATTGGAAACTGGAGAAAAAGTGACCCTTTTATTAAAGTGGAAGAGAGCTTGATAATATCAACTTCACAAGATGACAGAAAGCAAAATTTGAGTGATGAGCTTTGATATTTAGCTGAGGAATATTCCAAACTAAATGTGGAAAGGGCAGCCTTCTTTCTCTTTGCAGCTTATAATAAAATGTGAGAGGAAAAGGATAAGCTAAGAGCTGAACTTTTAGACACAAAGAAACCAGAAATTGATGGTTTGGAAAATTCTAAGCCTTTTAAAAATGAGTCCCCAGGATACAGTGCTCCATGTGAAGTTTTAACTGAATGTGTATCCAGTTAGCCATTTGCTTGGAGTAGCCACGGAAAATAAAACAAGGTCTAATACAGTTAAATTTCTTGTTAGCACTTTGGCCTATTTCTATCTACTCATTCTACTGCACCTACACTGGTTTTCCTGCTTTACCTTGAACCTTCCAGGCACATATATCAACTCAAGGCCTTTGCACTTACTTCTCCAAATGCTTGGAATGTTCTTTCCCCAGTTGTCAACATAACTTCCCTTAGTTATCCACCTTAATTTCAGGTCTTTGCTCAAATATCACTCTCTTAAAGAGGACTCCTTTCACCAACTGTCCAATTTAAATTTGCAAACTCCCCACTTCCCAACAATCTATTCTTCCTTACTGTTTTGTTTTTCTGCAAAGCATATACAATCATACTATTATATTTTGCTTCTTTATCTTTTTAATTATTTTTATTCCACTATTATATCAACAAAAAGTCTAAAGATTTTTGTGAATATAACTGAAACAAGTCCAGTGAATTGTTGAGTTTATCAGCTAGGATTTTCATCTGTGACCCTTAGTTATCCAACTTTACTGTTAATAACTCTATCTTATTAAGTAGGGTAATTATCTATACACAAACGAGTACATGCCATAAATACCCTGGGCAAACATTGGTTTAGTAGTGGCTGAGAGGAAATGAATGCTAAAGAAATTAAAAGCCTGACTAATAAGCACACAGCAGGCAAATTCCTGAACGACTTTTCCTCTTAATCTGAACCATGCTACCTCACTTGTGAAAGTGAGTTTCATTATACCATCCAGTGCTATGGATACAGGGCAATAAGCAGCATGGGGTAAACATGGACATCAAAGTCTTAACACAGCTCCATTGTAATTAATTCTTTAAACCTCACTGAAGTCATTTTATGTCAATTCTACATTTCCACAGATAGCCAGCTGCCTTAAATAATGCTTGCATTTCCTCTTAGATTTCAGTTCTACCATAAATCCTCACCTATCTACTTGCCACGTTTTTTACTTCTAATAGCTTGACTGATACCTTGCTATATTAATTGTTAATTGGAGGTACTTTCTATTGACAAATTCTGTTCACTTTAAGGAAACTTTCATTCTTAATTAAATGACTTAGGATATCACAGTCCTAAATGATTTTATTGATTTTATATATGTATTTAGAATATTAATACTCTGATATTATCCTAATATTTGAGAATTATCACATATAAACAATGTATGGGAAAATCGAAGTCAAATTTTCTTCTAAGTTCAACTGCTGAAACTTTCTGCATAGATAACAAGTCACTCTTGCATTTATCAGTTAAAAAGGAAAAAGGTAAAAATTAGCAAACTTTATATACATTTAGTTTAATGAAAAATAAATTATAATGTGAGAGATAGTGTATTAATTTGGGAAAAGATTCAAACACTAGTAATTCTCCAAGGTTTTTCATGAGAAAAAGAAACATTAATATTCAACCAGTGAGGTTAACTTCTATAACATATGCTGATTTTAGCATCAATTGTTCAAGAATACTATTCCAAGTATAAGACAAAATAAATAAATGACAGTATAGTTAGAATATTCATATAAAACAAAAATCTATTGTTGAAAAAACTCATATCTTAGTATAAAAAAGCAATGTAGGAATAATAGAACTCTTAAAAATATATAAAGTACATTTAAAATGTTCTCTATTACCACTGCATAGATTTTAAATGTGATTCTAGATTATATTTAAAAGATTTAAGATTAAAAGAAGAGAAGAAATTAATAAAATCAGAAAAATTAAATGTTTAAATTACGATTTTGTCATTAATTTTTAAAAATATATTCAATTTTTTGCTTGTGTCAGCAAAGCTTAAAACATGTAGTTTTATGAAAAAGAAAGAGATAGAATATTATTTGACTGGTGGACAATTGTATTCATTTTAATATCTAATCGTTCTATTATATATGTTTTGAGTAAGAACTTAAAATCCAAATTTTGCTCTTAAACACTATATTAGTCAGCCAAAGGGGTGCTGACCTGCAAAATACCAGAACTCTGCTGGCTTTTATAAGTGGTATTTATTCAGGGAAGAAGTTTACAATTTCAAGGCCATAAAGCATAAGTTACTTCCTTTACCAAAGTCTATTGCCTTGTGTTGGGGCAAGTTGTCTGCTGATGTCTGCCAAGGGTTCAGGCTTCCTCGATTCCTCCATTTCTCTCCAGGCTCAGCTGCTATGGTCAGCTATGGTCTCCACAGGGTCAGCTGTACTCTATTAGGCAAACAGCTTGTTTCTCTTCCCTGGGCATTCTCTCCTTCCTCACAACCAACTTCCTCTGTGTGCTACTTCCCAGGAGTCCAGCTCAAGACTCCAGCATCAAAAACTCCATCTCTGTCCTTTGCTTTGTCTTTTATCTGTGAGTCACCACCCACCAAGAGGTGGGGACTCAACACCCTACTGATGTGGTCCAATCAAAGCCCTAATCATAATTTAATCACATCCAGGTACAGACCAGTTTACAAACATAATCCAATATTTCTTTTTGGACTTCATCAATAATATCAAACTGCTACAAATTCCTTAATATTTTGTAATCCAGAAATAAAGTTCTTCCAAAAAAACTCTGTAAAATATTAAAATATGATAGAAAATTTTATTTCACTTAATTTATATATAAATAGTTTCCATGCAAAACCAATTTTTCTTATCAAGTGAATCTAGGAAACAATTGATACAATAAATATTAAATTCCTAGTGAAGAATTTTGGAAAGTCATCTCTATGATCATATATTTTGGGAATTCCAGGTAAGCATTAAATGTGCAAAATTTTCAAGTTTACTTTATAGAGAACGTCTTTCCCCTTTCTCTAAGTCCCACTAAAACCCAAATTCCCAAAGCCTTTCACAGAGATAGTTTTCAATGAAATACAGTGAGAATAAAATTGTTCATGAATAGGATAACATACCCAGTATTTTGGAACATAGACCACCACCCATATGGCAGTGAAAAGACTGTAAGAGATCAGTAAGATACTTAAAATAGAAAATGGTGGGGAATCTTTGCACAGCAATTGAAAGGCAAAGGAGATTTTAGAAAACTGCTGCAAGAATTTGAAAGGGGTAAACTTGAATGAGTAACCAAAGATAAAAATGAGAAGTCTTGCTCTAGCAACTTGGATAATGGTAATATCATTGTTCCAAAGGGATAAAACATAATAAAAATCAGGATTTCAAGGGAAAGTAAAAATTGGATAGTGTAGAAATTAACTTGAGGTAGTCACAAAGCATCCATGTGACAATGCAGATTTGGGAATCCCCTAAGTATAGCAATGGCTAAAATCATGCTAGATATTAAGAACATTTAGTAAGTAAAGTAGTTGCAGCTAATATTGCACGGTCTGCTGAAGTGCATGGCATCTTAGAATCAGAAGCCTTTGTTGCAAAGAAACTACCTCTTCCTTTCACGAATGTGTGTTTGCTAAGTCCTACTTTATAATGCTGCAGGGTGGGATGGTTCCTTTCTCTCAAGTGGGTTAAGCAGTCAGCTTTCTATGAAGTCTGAGTTTTGTCAATTCTCTATCTTCACTCATGTGCTTTGAGAACTGAAATTCCAAGAGGAAAAAAAAAAAAAAAAAAAGGAAAGAGGCATTTAGCTGCTCATATTGTAAGTAGGGGTGATGTCTAATAAGCAATCCTGGAAGTAGAAAGAGTCCAGACCCTTAAATTGTCCACGTCTGTGACACTTCCACTGTAACAAATGGTGTTGCCATGGGTTTCTCTCACAGAGGTCTGCCTTGCCAAGGCAAAAGATCTAGTCTATAAGCAATCTTTCCATCAGCAGTTCTTTTTCATCCAGATTAACAGAGGAAAACAACCAGATCAATTAAGCAATGCTAGGGAGTGATTGGTGGGAAATTGCCTGAAGTGCTTTCCCTTCTATTCATTTTTGAACAAAGCTACATTAACATAAATAAATAGTTTCTTAAAAGAATGTTGATGGAAACCTGGTAGGGAAACTAAGAAAATGATTTTGCCAGGGTCTCTAAAACTTCTGAATTTGATCAAACTTGAGTGATGACATACAGATCTCCATTGTTAATCTGCTGCCTTAATTTTTCCAAGTTTCTTATTTGAAGAAGAAAGCCCTTGTACACTTGGTAGTGCTGGTTTTCTTTGATATCTAATTTGGACTGATGAGACTGTTCAAGTAGCTCTCCCAACCAATCAGCTAATGAGCAGTTCCATTCCATGCAGAACAGTAAGCGCAATGTCTTGCCATTGTTAAAAAATACCAAAATCTGGTAAGAAGGACAGAGGTATTCTATACAAAGAGATTGAGTGATTTGGTCTGAATGGTTGTAATTGGTTGTAATTCAGCAGGTTTGGAGGGGAAATTGGGAGCTCATTTTTTGAGCATAAATTTGAAATTCCTATTAAACAGCCAAACTGAAATGTTAAATAGGAATGTGTTTATTTATTCCTAAATTTCAGAAAGTACCTTGTGAATATGGGACTGGATGACATTACCAAGAGAGTAATTTGACTGAAAAACTAAAACTAAAGATATCTAGAATATTCCAACATTAAAAGGTCAAAGAAATGAGAAATGAACAAATAAGAAGTCTGAGGCAGAGTGACCATTGAGAAAAAAGTAAAGGCAATGTGTGCATTACCTTGACAGGTAAATAAAAATATGTTATAGATGGAAATTTATCAATTTGTCAATTGTTGCTTAAAGTTAAATATCAATTTAAATTTAGCCATGAGATTAAGCAAAAGTCAAGATCGTTGATAACTTTGATAAAATGAATTTTGGTGCACAAGTGGGGCTGAAGTCCTAGGAGAAGGCTCAAACAGTTAAAGCCCCCAGGAGAGATACATCATTTGCCTGATAGCTTACAGGTAACCTTGGGAAGAGTTCTGAGACTAACATACGGTGCCTTGAGGGACAAGCTCCATGCCAGCCTACAATGGAGCTCAGGAAGAAGCAGGACCCAAGGAGCTTCAAGAAGAAGAGGAAGCCCAGAGGGGAAGCTGAAATCTGTCATAGATCACTTGCCATCTTGTTTCAACATGTGGGGCTAACTGATGAGAAAGTACCTCTTATGGTACCTTGAGTTTTGGACTTTCCATGGCCTTGGTAACATAAGCTTTAACCCCAAATAAATACCTTTTATAAAAGCCAACAAATTCCTGTTACTTTGCATTGGCACCACTTTGGTGTACTGATACACCATGTAACAGAAAAACAAAGGACAAAACTCACTGGTAGACAGCTCAGAATGCCATAGTCTTCTGGGAGAAAGTATTGCCTTAAAAATGTATTGATCTTGAACTTTTCCTAGGCTCAAAACCAGTAGCCAATAAATTCCCATTGTTTAAGTCACCCCATTGCGTGGTATTTGTTTTAGCAGCCAGGAAATTAAAATATTACCCATTTCCTTGTTATGTATGTATTCATTATTTTTATAAAGCCAGCTTAGTCAATTAATATTGCTAGAGTAACTACTGTGGCCTAGACATTATACTTAATACTGAGAAATAGCTGTGAACAAATTATAAACAAGGGACTTAGTTACTATCTATAGAATTGATAAAACTATCTTTTTATCAGCATTTTTGCCAAAAGGCAAAATGGGCATCTGTTTTTTTCCATCATAAGTCCACCATCTCACTCTTAGATAACTACTCTTTGTCTATTACCCATTTATACCTCCTTAATAGGTCACACCTCTTATATCCAATTTAAACACAATTTCTCTTAAGAATCAACTCAGAAGTCCCAGATACAGGTAATGTTTTCTGACACCTTTGAATATTTATTTTAAAGATTGATTTATCCCAATGATGTAGAGTTAGTAGGCAATATCTTGTAGCAAATCATACTCCTCTGGCTTTCTGGACCAGGATATGGAGCAGGAGCAATGGAGTAGATGAGTTAGGTAAATGGATAAATCCTCAAATGAAGAGCCAGAAATCCTACAGCTAAGGTTCAACAACTTCCTTTAAGTCAGAACCAGCCAAGCTTAGCTTTTCATGGATCTTCCTCTTGGATTTCTTTGGGATTCTCCTTTGGGATTCTCATTTAAAAACGACTAAAGAATTACGCTAACAAATCACAGTATGAATAATCCTTTTTGAATTAGTCCAAGTTTCTATTCCTTTAATCAAACCAACCAAAGCTAAAATAATGCTATTATTTGTGATTTGTTCACTCCTCCTCATTATCTGTATGCACACCTGTTATCTGTATCATTTGTCATTATTATTATGTGCCTATTAAAATAATTATATTATTGACACATTTCTTATTTTTAATCAGTGAATTATAAATTGAAATATTTTTCCATTCCCTACTTTTCATAACCTACAACTTTTACATTTGAAGAAATCCTAAAAGATACACGTGGCTACAGGTTCAATTGAGTAAAAAATTATTTATGGCACGCTACACTATTGAAGACTGATCTATTGATCCTCAATGTTCATTAGAAATTTATTAGCACCATACTACCTTTTCTTCTTTGCTTCTTCCTTTTATTCTGATCTATTGGCTTTAGGCCAAGAAGAGGTTGCTACAGAAAACCTCACTAAATTAGCTTTCCACTCTCTTGATGCTTTCAGAATAATTCATATAAAATGTTCAGATCATAGTTCATTTTTTTGGAAAAAAAAACAAAAAACAAACATGAGACAACTAGAGCTACCCAACAGTGCTATTCCCCCAAGAAAAGTTTTAGCCCATTATGCTCTGAGGAGACTATAGACAAAGATAATTTTTTTTTTTTACCATTTCTGAGAATTTGTTTTTAAACCAGACAGTATTTCTCTATTTCATCATTTAACCAAAACTATAGTATTATTTTGAGTGCTCATTTATAGGTTATTTCATTTAATGATCAGAACAATTATATTTGGTTGGTATTATTCTTGTCCTACTTTGTGGATAAGAACACTTAAAACATTCATGGCCAAGTGACTTAGCCAAAGCTTCACAGCCAGTAAACATTAGAGGCTGGATATGAAAAACAGTGGTCTTATTTCAGAGTATGAATGTTAATCATTGAAGATATTATGTAATACCCCATTTTAAAACTATATTCAGGTAAATTGAAGTCATAAACATTTACTTAAATCCTTGATAAAAGGATTTTCATTTCAATGAATGTGTGTTGATATTTCATAAAGTAAGGAATAAAATACCTGTTCTTTTAATGAGCTTATATGGGGGAAGGTGTATTTTCAGGGAAGGAAGGAAAATGTCAGTTGAAAGAGCAAGAAGCCAATAATTCTCCTAGAGTTCTTTGATCTTCATATTTATCTGAATAACAAGCAACTAAACTGCTGATATTTCTAGAATATGATTCATCTTGATGGCTATATCTTGTAATCATATATTTTTTTGACAGATGAAGCAAGGAGAACCAGATAGTTGAAAATCTGATTTACCAAGATTGACTAATTTCCTTTCCCTCCTTATTCTATTTGAAGTATCATTAGGAAGTTATCTTTCCTGAGATGCTGCTCCTCACCAGCCTGTCCTTGCCAAAGCCAAGAAGATCACTCAGCACCCTCTCCATCATTTCATGTCATTGTCCCATTAAATTTTAGGGCTTGTTGTTTTTATGTATTTTTTAAGGCCACAAATGGTTTATCATCTTTGGCAACAACAAAAGTAAATATTAAAAGGCCATTATGTATTTTGTCATAACTTACAAAATTGTGCAGGACAAAGTATATACTATAACGCAAATTATAATCCACACTTAGTAGAAATGCTCCAATATATGTGTTCATCAATTGTAACAAATGTACCACATTAGTGAAGGATACTGTTAATTTGAAAAAGTGTGGGAGGTATAAGGAGTGGGGCATATGAGAATCCCCTTTATTTTTTATGTAACATTTATGTAATCTAAAGGGTAGTCATCCCTCCCTAGCTAGGCTGAGAGGCTTTCTTATTCTCCATCCTGCTTTAAGAAAGTTGCAGTTCAAGGGTTGTTTTAAATGTCAGACACCCACATGTTTTTAGGCCAGCTCTGTGTTTCTTTGGCTGTACCACTCTGCTAGAACCTCAGACAACCCATCATCTATTTGATCCAGTCAGCAACATGTGCCAATTATTCAAAGCTCTTTTCTAGAATACTAGAATACTTCTCAGATTTTCAGATTTTCTTTTCTCAAAAATTCTTTTCTTTCCTTCTTGGTGCTGCTCCCTCATTTTTTTCTCACTTCCAGTTTTGACTTAATTAGAGATAACCTTTGTCCTATAACACTTGATTGCAAAATGAACAAATTTAGTCTCTATTCTCTGAGGATTTTTTTCCCCCGAAATGCCAGGATATTCTGGGCTTGAACTCTATCCCCTCACAGATTTAAAAGGATAAGTGTCTGACCATATTCTTGATTTGAACTGTGCAATGAGACTGAATCTTTTTATTTGTCTTTATTTATTTTTTAATATTACATTAAAAAAATATGAGGTCCCCATATACCCCCCACCCCCACTCCACTCCTCCCCCCATAACAACAATCTCCTCCATCATCATGAGACATCATTGCATTTGGTGAATACATCTCTGAGCACTGCTGCACCTCATGGTCAATGGTCCACATCATAGCCCTCATTCTCCCACATTCCATCCAGTGGGCCATGGGAGGACATACAGTGTCAGGTAACTGTCCCTGCAACACCACCCAGGACAACTCCAAGTCCCGAAAACGCCCCCGCATCTCATGTCTTCCTCCCATTCCCTACCCCCAGCAGCCACCATGGCCACTTTCTCCACACCAATGCCACATTTTCTTCGATTACTAATCACAATAGTTCATGAATAGAATATCAGTAAATCCACTCTAATCCATACTCTATTCCTTCATCGTGTGGACCTTGGAATGGTTGTGTCCACTCCACATGTTTATCAAGAGGGGGCTTAGATTCCACATGGATACTGTATGCGATCCTCCTGCTTTTAGTTGTAGGCACTCTTGGCACCCTGGTGTGGTGGTTGACCTTCTCCACCTCCATGTTAGCTGAATGGGCTAAGTCGAATAAACCAGAGTGTAGGAGCTGAAGTCTGTTGAGGCTCAGGGCCTGGCTAGCACATGGTCAGTCCAGAGATTCAGGTCCCCTGAGTATATATTAAACCCGAGCACCAACTACAGTTCTGGTAAAAGTAACAGGAGAGGCTTGTGAACAAAGAACACTTTTGAGCCCAGCTCCATCACACAGAAACACAAACTCCAAAGTAGGGCCAACTGACATGGCACTGAACTCCATCTGCCATGACCATAGAACCTGTGGATCTCTGCAGCCCTCAGAAGAACCAATACCAGGGATGCATCTACTTTATCTGTCTCTGGGACTCTGCTGAGGTGTGCATAAGGGCAACCCCTCTGATAACCTCCCGATTCTTTTTGGAGACTCATTAATCTTTGTTGCTCAAAGCAGACTGTTTATGATATGGAAATTTTTTTAAAAATCAGTGGTTAAAGACAACAAAAAATGTGGTTGTGAGGGTCAGAGAGTGTTTATTTCTGTATTTATTTTTTCACCCTGTTTACTTAGGGACCCACATGAGATTCATCTCTACCTTATTTTATACTCCCACAATTGCCCTAGGAAAGATTCAGCAGCTTCAGTCTTCCATAGAACCAGAAAAAGTGGAAAACATAGCCTACCATCTTGTAAACTGACCAATGATATCCCAAACACCTACTCTTTCTGCTAGTCATGTTGTTCTTTCAACACAATGCATGGCCTGTAGTATTTTATTATTTAGGTATAGCAACTTAAAAAATGAAACCTTTCAAAATATTTCTATTTTTTAACTGCATTATTATTTATGAAACTTATTGATTCAGACAGTTAATTAATAGCAAATACAGGACTTTTCCAGGATCTTGACTCCCAACTTAGTACTTTTTCTATTATTTGTTTTTATCCTATTTTTCCTCCCAGGAGCTTGACAAATAACTATAAGTAATTCAACGAAAATTGCCTCTTTTGAGCTAATTCTATGTTGTAAATCTATTAGAATGAGTCCTTCATTTGATTTCATTCAAATGAAAAAATTCATTTTTCTCATTCAGTTATTCTAATGGGATGGTTATAATCTCATTAGTTAATTTATTCAGTCCTTGCAATGTTAGCTGTTCTGTGGATACAAAAACAATAAACCACAGCCCTGACATCAGGAAACTCATAAGTAGAACTGAGACAAGGAAATTACACATAGACAAGGAAATGAAGGGCATTTCATGTGGGGAGCCATCCGCTGTGAGACCTATTTACAACCTGCCACAACATGGCGGTTCTCACAACATGGTGGAGTTCACAAATCTGCCCTGTCATTTCCTCGTTCTTCTTCCTCTTTGTTTCTTTGTTCTCCCCTTCCCGCCACAACTCTCTTTGTTTCTTTGTTCTCCCCTTCCCGCTGCAACTCTGGCGACCACAGCAATACGCATGCGCATGGCGCGAGACTCTGCAGACCCGAGACAAACTGTCGGCCAATCCCCTCCTTGGACGTCTGCCACCCACAAAACCAGCCTGTCACCTATGTACACGTTCCCTTCCCTCCCTATAAATTCCCGTGTTTTACCCCCAATAAACGAGACTTGGTCAGAATCCTGTCTTGTCTCCATTCTTCTCTCGACTCCTTCCCCACCCTGCTTCTTTCCACAGGTCCCTGGATTTGCCCCCGCCGGCCGGAGCAAGTGGCGCCCAATGTCGTGGGGCCCCGCCCACCGTTGTTTACGGGACCTGGGGGAAGAAGCAAGCCAATACACAAAGGAAAACCTGCGCAGGTGGTTTTTGTAAATAAGGAAGACCTGAGAATTCTTGGGTGGAAGACCTGAGCCTTCAGCTTGGGCGGAAGACCTGAGCTTTCAGCTTGGATGGAGGAGACCTTCAGGGAACTGCCTATTCCCTGGAAGACATCTCGGTAATTGTCAACCTTCATGTAGGCGTGCACCGTTCCTGGAATTCTCCTCATCTGTGGAGGCATCATCATAGAAGCCCTCCTGTTCTACACCAGAGCACCTAACGACTGGACCATGCAAGAGAAAGTTCTGCTAATTCTCTTCTTCGTAATGTATATTTGCCGCCTTCTCACTATCGCCTGTTATCTGTAGCGCACCTACGCATAATGCACTCCCTTGTGTTTTCTTCTACCCTTGCTCTAATTCTCTCATTCCCTGCACCACAGACATCAGCAAGTAAGGCCAAAAAGGATCACTATGCAGTTACCTTTTCAGTGCATTACTCATATACTGACCCACTAGTCCAGAAAAATTCTAAACCTCTAGGAAAGGCATACTGCGGTCTAACCAGGTGCGAAGGTCCCCTCGACATTGTAATCAATAGGGCAACCCAGAGAAAGGGAGAAGGGTTGTTTGCCCTTGGTTCATACATGTGCTGGCCCCACCGCCAAACGCTCACCTTCTGCACCCAACGTGGTTATGACAAGACATATGGTGGGTGCCCCTACTGGCAATGTACCATAGACCGTTCGCAATCTTGCAGAGGCGTCGCCAACAAATGGTGTATCTACCACCAGCATCACAATGGTACTACCTGGCTCCATATTCAGGATCCCAACCATGATAAGTGGAAGGCGGGAGTCACAGGGACTCTCTACCATGAAGCCGTGCACTTCAAACCCACAGTCTTTATCTCTGTCTTCCGTACCGTCTCTAAGTACAATACTACCTGGGACATTTCAGTCCTCACAGAAGATATAAAGCAACAAGAGTTAAGCTTAAAAGCAAGCCTTGCCAGCACACCCTTACTTACATGGCCAGAGATTATTCAAACCACTCTAGACATTCTTAATAACACCAATTGGCTAAAAATCACCAGCTGCTTTCTCTGCGCTGCCTTCCAACAGTCCTTGCTAATTGCTACCCCAGTTCCTCTAAGCGCTACCCTCTCATTCAACAGCTCTCTCACCGCAGATGACACCACCAAAAATTTCCACCTTGCCCCACCTCAGGGCAATCTCACCTGCATTCTTCTCAATACGACAGTTCGCTCTGCCCCCCCATTTAAATGTACTCACAATCTAACTAGCAACGCTACCTGTGCCCCTCCTCCACTCTTCTACTGGTGTAACGGTACCGTCTCTTGCTGCATCAACGATTCTATCCTTGTTCCCTGCATTCCGGTTCTTCTTACCCCCCATTTAACCTACTATACGCAGGGGGAATTGCATAGTCTTTTAGCCCCCCGTCAGCCCAGAGCCATTTTACTCCTGATCCTAATCAGAATGGCCCTTGTGGGCGCAGTCACTGCCCTCGGGCTTAGCGCTGGTGGATTGGCACACTCTGTCCTGCAGGGACAACATTTTGAAGCATTACAGCAGATTAACCTACAATCCACTGCCGAATCCCTTGAATCCCTCCAGAGGCAACTTACTTCCCTTGCTCAAGTAACCCTTCAAAACCACAGGGCCCTTGATTTACTTACAGCAGAAAAAGGGGGCACCTGCCTTTTCCTTCAGGAGGAATGCTGCTACTACATAAATGAATCTGGTATTGTTGAGCAAAATGTTAAGATTCTACGAGAATTTTGGGCGAAGGGATACTGCCCTCCCAGTCAACCTCCTCCCTGTCGGCCTGGCTCACTTCCCCTCTCATGACGTGGCTGGCTCCCCTCCTCAGTCCCCTAATCGCTCTCATATTAATCTGTGCATTTGCACCTTGCCTCCTTAAATTTCTCCAAGAAAGGATGAAGCAAATCTCGGCCCACATGAAGTATCTTGCTGCTGTTCATCAGTACCAACCCATCCGGACCGAAGAACAAACAACCGACATTTGAAAATGCAAATTTCTTATGTTGTTTCATTTGCATTTCTTTGCCTGTTTTCTCCTCACAGTCACCACTTCCCTTATCGCGGCTTAACCTTCTCTGTTTAATTTATATCACTGAACGGCTTCGGCAGAGATCCAGCGGCTCGAATGAGCAATGAGCACCCTGGCCTGACAAGACCGGGGCGGGTGTGGCCACACCCACTAATCTCAGTACATTATGCATGTCATGAGGAGTGTATAACTCCCCGCTATAGCTTACTTGTCGCTGAGGCGCTGGACTGGTTAGCCAATGACGGGCAACTGGACTGACCCATCAGTCAACCTAAGACAGGGACGTGGCCTTTTGCTGCCATGATTCCCAATGACGGGTAAGACTGATCGCATACCGGGTAAGACGAATCGCTTACTGGGTGCAGCTCCGACCTAAGACAGGCACAGCACCCCTTTCAGCATGGGAGCACCTTGCAGCCGCATGCCACTACTGAAAATAAGCCCTGTTCTAACGTGAGCCGCCGCCGGCTGTTCCTTTCTTCAATTCATTATGCATTAAACAGAAAAGGGGGACCTGTGGGGAGCCATCCGCTGTGAGACCTATTTACAGCCTGCCACAATATGGTGGATCTCACAACATGGCGGAGTTCACAAATCTTCCCTGTCATTTCCTCGTTCTTCCTCTTTGTTTCTTTGTTCTCCCCTTCCCGCCACAACTCTGTTTCTTTGTTCTCCCCTTCCCGCCGCAACTCTGGCGACCACAGCAATACGCATGCGCAAGGCGTGAGACTCCGCAGATCCGAGACGAACTGTCGGCCAATCCCCTCCTTGGACGTCTGCCACCCACAAAACCAGCCTGTCACCTATGTACACGTTCCTTTCCCTCCCTATAAATTCCCGTGCTTTACCCCCAATAAACGAGACTTGATCAGAATCCTGTCTTGTCTCCATTCTTCTCTCGACTCCTGCCCCACCCTGCTTCTTTCCACAGGTCCCTGGATTTGCCCCCGCTGGCCGGAGCAATTTCAGGCAGAGAAAATTAATGTAGAGTGACATGAAAGTCTGAAGTTATATTATTGGATAACTATTTCTAGTATACTGGATTTCAGTAAGATTGGAACTGAGACATGCATTAATGTGACATGATGATGGGCCTCAGAGCAGAACAAGGTGATTAACAAGAGACAAAATAGAAAAGATGGTAACTGGCCAGATCATAAAGGACCTTGTTGGCCATAAAATATAGTAAACTTTATCTCATATGTGATGGGAACCATTGAAAAGAATGTCGCTGCTAAGCTATCTGCACCCATTATGGTAACTTTATTCTATTTTCCATTTCTTTATACACAAAGTCTACACAATTTTGAAGATTTTTGTACAAATTCTTTCTTCCTGTAGTGGTCATCCCTAGCTTTTGTGTTCTTAACCTTACGTTTCTTGTATTTTTTTTTTTTTCTTCCTTGAATTGCTTTCTGGTGGTGTTGCATTTGAATAGCTATTATTTTCTTTTTATGGCTATTTTCCATTAACCTGTTTTTACTTTCATTTTGTACAATCTACTGTTCACAAGCAATAATTTTTTTGGCTTTGCTTTTAGGCGAATTAATATGATAGTAATGTACAAACTACCATATTAATAATTTGTAGGCTTTATGTAAAATATATAGTCTCTATATGGTGTTTAATGCAGAAGTTAGTTCATAATTCTAAGAAGAGAAACTTGCAGTGGTAAGCATGCTAATATTCATCACATTCAAACAGAGTACTTACTATGTGCAACATAGCTATCAACAATGCAGGATAAAAATGTTAGTCCTAACTCCAAGATATATTCAGAAGCATATATTTACTATGTCACATCATTTAGATAATTTTTTAAAATTAAAAAGAAATCCTGACATTGCAGAACTGAAATGTATTAATATTCCATTCTTACATTTCCATGAAATCATAAGCAAAAAGAATCACAAAACAAAAAACGGAGAAGCTTATAAAACTAAATATGGATCTTAGCATTAACAGATGAAGAGAGAAAGGAATTAAAACACTTTAATTAAAAAATCAAAAGTGGTTAATAAATTATGTAGAAACTGAAAATTTAAAAACTATTTACAACCTGGAATGGCTGGCTGACTGTTAAAAAACTACACGGATGAATCATGGGTGGTGGTGAAGAGCAGAAAGGGATTATGGATGAATCTACATTATTCTAGCTGCTCTCCATGCCATTCATCTCTGAAGAAAGCCTGACATTGATTGGATATTGACCCAGACTAATGCTGGCAGCAGTTCCAGTGATGGTAACCTGTCATCAGTAGATCCTTCCACTGGGTTCGCAATTCTGATCTGCGCCCCAGACATCTGATGGATCTCATTGATTTTGGCAACTTGATGCCGGATTATGAAGCCAGTCAGTTCATTTGGAATGGTGAGTGCATGAAGCTTAGTCTGAGCAGATGCACCCAAACTGCCACTGAATCCTGTGTCACCGTGCATCACAGGAAAATGGGACTGTATCATCGCCAACTGGTGCAGCTTGTTCAAATCTGGCTGTGAAATGGCATATTGTCCTTGAGTGATATAAACCTCTAGGGGTGTTCCCTCCAGGTCAGGGGTGAAGCACATGGGTAGGGTGGTGTGGAGAAAGCTCGCACTGTTGCTACCTGTGCTGCACCTGTCCTGAGCACCTGCAAAGATGACTGGACAACTGGACGGCTTGGGCTGGTACAGGATGGTAATGTCGGGGCGGGGGGAAGGGGGATTCAAACATGACCAGCAGATTTGTCTGACACACTCAATGACTGACTGCAGAAGGTCAGCAATAGCGATGGCCCACTCAGTTGAGTTGGGGAGCATATCCCCTGCCACCTGGACCTGAGCCCCTGTGCTTTCTTGTATTTCCTTAATCTTGCGTCCACCTCTCCTAATAAGAAAACCACACTGACTAGCAGGGCCCACCAGCCTCAGGGTGACTGGGGGTCTACTGGCAGCTATTGCTATTAGTCATAGAGCTGCTGATGTCTTCTTCCAGTTATCTATGATCATAGCAAAGGCTTTAAAGATGACCTTGGTGGATCCAGCCAAAATGATAATTCCCTCAGGACAATTCCCTTCTGAGATCCTGATGGATGCACAGTTTTCCTCGCGCATCATTATTTCTGATGATCCTGCCAACTTCTTTCCATGCACAAGTAGCCACATGGTGAATGTGGCATTTTCAATCACACCGGCGTCCACGTCGAGCAGTGTTCTGAGGTTCTGGATTTTGAGTGGTCAAGTCTTCGGTCACTGCAGGTGAGAGACGACTGTGGGGAAGAGGAGAGTGGGCGGGAAGAGGAAGGGCGAGAGGCCTGGGGTGGGATAATAGGAGTGGGTGGGAAAGCGAGGGGGTCCTGCGCGCAGACAGAATGGGGGAGGGGGGTGGAGGAGGAGGAGGAGGAGAAGGAGGAGGAAGGGGAAAGAGACCCTCGGTGTGGCTGGAGAGGGGCAGGCTGCGGTCTTCCGGCTGCTGCCTCTGCTGGTCTGGGCTAGATAAGTTCAAAGTACTATATTTTCATTTGTAATAGATGTATTTACTGTTCATTCTGACAATTCTGCCTTTATGGTTTAATTCCTTTTGAAACAGAGACTTGTTCATAAAACCGATATGAAAAACAATTTCACTAAGCTATGCTAGTGATTCCTGGCTCCATACAGGTGCTATAAAAACTGTAAGCTTTTGCCAAAATAACAGTGGCTCTGTTAAATAGATTGTCAATATGCTTTGGAAAAAAAAAAACGACTTCTGTATAACACTGAAAAAAAACAAGAACTTCGTAATATCAATATTGGGAATGTTTTAACAGCACTGGAAAAAAATGCCTTAATAATGCTTAGTCCACATAATGTTTCTTCTAATTAAGCCTTTGCCAATAGAATAGCATAGAATTTGGGATGAGAAAAATCTACTTGATATACAGGTGCCAAAGAGAATTCGAGTAAGTTGTTTACATTCTCTAGCCTCTGTATTTTTCATACACAAAATGAATTTTAATATTCAAACATTACAAAGTTACTATGAGAATTAAATGAAAAATGTATTTAGAGAACATTGTCTAGCATATAGTTTAGTGGTCAATAAATGTGAGTTATAATTATCATTTGAAATTTATTATCACTATTTTTATCATTATTAGTTTAACACCGTAAGACAGTAAACATATTTTTGGTTTTCAGAGCAGAGGATTTGGGATTTTGGAATTGTGGATAAGTGGTAACTGTATGATAGACTTTTATCTAAAACCTGCCTTTTCCACTTGATTAAAAATTCAACAATATAATTCTACTACTTTTCTCTCCCTCTCTGTTTCTGTCTCTCCCTTTCTATTTCTCTCTTTGAGAGAGCTAGCTTGCTATTTTTTGTATCTCCTCAATCCTCTTTCTCTCATTTCTAAAACTGAAATAATACTAATAACTTTCATGCTATATATATGGGACTGAAATGTGGTACTCTATATTAAATTGTTTTATAAGCAATAAAGTATAAATATATAACTATTAGTTGAAACCGATTAAAAATTAATTATTTGAGCTCTGCCAGATATAAATTGAAATTAAGGACCACCATAAAAAGCTAAACTGACAGTCATGAGCATTCTTAATGTTGGCTATGCCAAACATTCCTACTTTAATAGTTTCTTTAATTTTTGTATTTGATTCTAGTTAACATTATAGTTTATCCATTTGAGAGTTTCCTGGCAAATTTGTAAAACCCTATCTTTCAAGAAATAGAAATTTGCTGACTGATGAAATTTTAGGAAAAAAATTGAAACTATCTTAAAAGATTAAAATAATTTAAGAATATTTCTGACTGAATTTACACTCCTCATTAGCATTAAATATTAATGAACATGCTTGTCAATGTGTGTGTCATTTTCTCTCTTCAGTTAAGCCTCTTCTGAAAGTTTCTCACTGTGGATCTTTGGAAATTTTTTCTATTCTTCTAAAATCTTAAAAAATAAAAAACAGAAACAAATCAGTGCATTGCATAGTAGTGTGTGGGATGTGAGCTCTATTTCTTTTGAACTATTATAATATTTTCTATCAAAAAACTTTTCACAGTGTATCATAATGGTTTGTTTACTTTTCTGTCTCTCATTAGACACAGATCTGTGAAGAAAACATCATTTTCCATCCAGCCTGCATTGTAGTGTTCCTTGAATTAAATTGAATAACACTTGTACCTTGTTGGCCCACATCGTGCATATATTCTCTTATAGTAATATATATTTTTATTGCAGTAGTGCATTGAAAATTCCTTGAAATATGGAGATATAATTTTATTCTGTTACTAATATGGAGTGTATAAAATACGTGAGAAGTTGAGTGCTAGATAGAGCTCGAGGCAATTGTCACTATATCTGCCTGCTACAATTGAAATCTTCTTAGGTTCCTATGAATGAGTCCCTGATAGCCCAAGCTGGACAGCTACCAGAATTTCTAAATCAAGTGAAGGAAAAAGAGAGGGAGTGAGAGAAGAAATGGAACAAATGGATGAAAACATTTGGAGAGTCAAAAGATTCTAAGGTATTGACCCTGTGAGGTAAAAGGAAAGAGACATTTGTTTTCAAACAATTACAGTTAAAAAAGAAGTTAAAATCTTCTAAAAACCAAAAATGTGAACTTTTGAAAGAGAGTGGCAAATATGTGTTACAAGGCACAGAAGAGAACCTAAATGTCAATGGTGGACACAGCACACTCATCAGACTACAGAGACAGAGATGGAAATGTCATTACTTGTGTATTCTAAAAAAAAGACCATAGTTTTACATTTTTATTTCCTATCTCAATACAAAATACAAGTTGCATTTACAGATCACATATACCCATGAAGTATTTAGAATATAAATAGCTTCTCACATATTCTATTGGTAATTCTAAAATATTTTGGACTCTCAATTTTTTTGTTGTTTTTGTTGTTTTTGTTGTTTTTATTTTTTCATACTCTGGTAAATTGTGAGTAGTGTCCTCCCAGTTAGCTAACCCAAACTTCAAAAAGATGTCGTTACATTGAATGTTGAATCTATATAATTATCTCCGCATTTTTTATATTACATTTTTTCACCTTATTTCAGCATGATTTTAAAGTGGTCACCCTGACATCACTTGATGTAAGCTGAGGAAGAGTTATCTGTTAGTCTTAGAAAAACTGAGACCTGAACTGTTAAAACAGACACCCAGTGTTCTGCTTTGCTAAGATGCTCAAAGCAGATCCCATAAAATAGATTGGCTTTTAACCACGGGAACTTATTAGGTTACAAGCTTACAGTTTTGAGGCTGATTAAAATGTCAAATCCAGGCATCAATAGGCAATGTTTTCTCTCTGAAGACTGGCTTCCAGTGATTCTAAACTACTTGTCAAATGCTGATGAACATGGCGGTTCCTGCTGGTATCCACCTTCTCTTCCAGATTTCATTGTTTTCTGCTTCTTGCTTTCATGGCTTTCTCTCTTTGTTTGACCTTCTTTCTCTTATAAAGGATCTAGTAAAAGGATTAAGACCTACCTATAAGGTGATGGATCACATCTTAAGATCCTACTCACCAAGAGATCTTACTTACAATGAGTTCTCACTCACTGGAATAGATTAAGAACATACTTTTTAAGATATCTACAGTTTCAAACCCCCATACCTACATTCAAGTGCTATTCTGTGTATGGTGTACTAATGTGTGGCAGAGGAACTTTCTTCTGAACTATTAGGGCTAGAGTTGGGCATCAGGTTGAAGTTAGCATTTTTATACATTTTGTAAATAAGTAAAACTTCAAAGCTAAGTGAGTAGACTAATGTATTTCTAGTGGTTTCTTGTAGCTATAAAAAAAAGTATAAGCTTATATTAGGAATGGGGCAGGGGATCAAGAGGGTGGGAAGGGACAACTTCAAATAAAAGCTAAAGATAATGATGATGAAGAATGAACAGGGCATAAGTTCTGAACTTTATATTGGTAATAACAAGTAAAGAAATGAAAATTTAAGTTATTGCATAGTTTTAAAACAAAGGGTTTTAAAATGCATGTTTAAGAGAATAGTGGTACAAGAACTGACACTATAGACAGATAATTATTTAGAGAAAAAGTAACTGTTTTTTGTAGAAGAGCCTCAAAGAAAGGATAGTTAATGAAAACCATCTTACTGGACTGCAGAAAATAGACATGATAATGTTAAGTAAATTTTAATCCTTTAATTTTATTATCGATTTTTATTTAGCAAATCATAGGTTTACTGAATCACATATTTAAACAAAACTGTAAAAGGCATCTATGGCCAGATTAACTGTGGAGAATTATTATTTATTTATTTATATTTTCTAATTCCTTCTGCTATCAGGACCATTATTATTTCCATGCATTGAGCTATTCTTCACCATTTTGTGGTGGATAGCATACTCAACAATTTCACACTTTAGGCTTCCTTTCTCTTTCTCCTTGTCTTGCTTAAGAAAACATTCTTTTTATTAATTTGTGACCTTGAACATGCTGTTTAATATTGAACATCAATAACATTGAACATTTAATACTGAACAGCAATAACATTGCTATATTATGGCTAAAAAGTATTGTCCTTCTTCATGGTTTTATGGTGACACCTGTATGTTAATTGCTTTGTGAACCACAAGAGATGATGCATTATTTGTTTAATCATTGAATTGAGATGCAGTAGTCTTTCATGTTTTGTGCTCATTTCTTTCCATGTGACCAGTTCAGAATTTAGGACTAGAATGGCTGCCCTGCAGGACATTATAAGTGATGACTTCATCATTTAATGTTAACTGCAGACCTCATTGGTACCATGCTTGAAAATGGCCAAAAGTCAGTGTAATTGTAGGATTGAAAACCATGGCTGAAATAGGCAGGTCTGTGAGAATAATATTCTGATCCCAAGCTACTAGAGTTATTTCATTATTTTTGGCCAGACCCAATAGTGTCTTCATTCTCAGAAGGGTTCTCTGACCCAGGGAAACTTTTATAATTTTTAAATTATAAATGTTAATTATTTCTGGGAACAAGTAATCTTTCCATAATTAGTTAATTCTGCTTCAGCCAATATATATTCTAAATTTTTCACCATGTAAAGAAAAAAGTAAGGAATAAAGAGAGAAAAAGTTAAATAGATAGGCTTCATTGAATAATCTCTAACTCTTAATAAATATTCTTCAAATTAGTGCTTTAAATTCTGCATTCTAATTAGTATGATACCAAATGCCACTATGGTTCTTTTATTTCATTTATATCTTATTTACAGAGACACTATTGTATATTCTCTCATGCTTGCACATATTTCTACTTACTTTTGTACCTATTCAAATATAAATTTTTTAGCTAGTTTGGTATCATTTTAAAAAGAGAAATGTTACATCAAAAAATCATTATATTTCTATTTCTCCCAGTAGGTGTTATTAAAGCCAAGTATAAATGAAAATATTATTTATCCAACTGCCATAAATCATGAAATTGAATCATATCTACATAAGGAAAAAAAAATGTTATGTCTTTTAAAGGAAAAACACTAGGGTATCCACCTCTTCTAACTAGTTGATTTTTGGTGTTAATCAAGAGAAGACCTGAAGGTTATAGTAAGTTTTTAAATGCCTGGGAAGAAAGGAAGATCCCTTTGATAAATGTCAGCTGAGTTTCTATTTAACGTGAACTTGCCTGGCAAGTTGAACAGTATGCCATTCTGTTGGACCACTAGAGATTACCCCATTTCTTCATGTATTTTAAAAATTTTATGTCATAAAGAGAATCTGAGTAACATCTTAGGAGAACATGTTTTAATGTACCAATATATGAATTAAAAAATGGCCGGGCCTGGGCGGGGGCTGCGGTGGGGGCCGGCCCAGCGTCTCTCCGCTCCGCGGGTGCGTTCCCGGGCACCAAGTCGGGCACGTGGAAGAGCCGGGAGACCGAGGTCCGGGTCCGCGCGAGCGCCCCGGCCGCGCTGCCCGCCGCTGTCCCACCTCCGAGAGGAGCTGCGCGCTCGCGGTGCCGGCGGGCTCGGCGGTCCTGGCCCAGTTGACGGTGTTTCTGATCAGTTTCATAAGCTTCGTGTATTTCGCCACCTGGGGAAGCTCGAGTTGGATGCCGTCACACTCGCGATCGCGGTTATCAACGTCACTGGCATTTCGGTGGGATTCGGCTTATCTTCCGCTTGTGACACCCTCATCTCCCAGACATACCGGAGCCGGAACCTGAGGCACGTGGGGGTCACCCCGCAGCGGGGCGTGCTCACCCTGTGCTCGCCGGCTTCCCCTTCCTCCACACTGAGTTGATCCTGAGACTCTTTGAGCAGGACCCGGCCGTGTCCAGGCTTACCCAGACCTACGTCAAGATCTTCCTTCCAGCCCTTCGTGCAACCTTTCTTTATTCGTTACAAGTTAAATACGTGTTCAACCAGGGAATCATGCTGCCCCAGGTCCTAACTGGAGTTGCTGCCAACCTTGTCAACACCCTCACCAACTACCTGCTTCTGGATCAGCTGAACTTTGGGTTCATGGGTTCTGCGCTGGCCAACAGGATTTCCCAGTTCGTCCTGGCCATGCTCCTCTTTCTCTACATCCTCGGGAGAAAATGCTCCAAGCAACTTGGGATGGGTGGTCCTTGGAATGCCTGCAGGACTGGGCTCCTTCTCCCTGGGGGTTCCCAGTATGCTTATACTGTGCATGGAGGGGTGGGCCTACGAGATCGGGAGCTTCCTGAGTGGTATCCTTGGCATGGTGGAGCTGGCAGCCCAGTCTGTTGTCTAGGAACTGGCCATCATCATGTACATGATACCTACAGGCTTCAGTCTGGCTGCCAGTGTCCTGGTTGGAAATGCACTGGGGGCTGGAAACATGGTTCAAGCAAAGAAAGCTTCTGTTGTTGCCTTGGTGATCACAGAACTCTTTGCTGTAACCTTTTGAATCTTGCTGTCAAGCTCTAAGGATCTGGTGGGCTACATTTTTAGTACTGACAGAGAAATCATTGCTCTGGTGGCTCAGGTGGTTCCAATTTATGCAGTTTCTCACCTCTTTGAAGGTCTTGCTTGTACAAGTGGCGGAATTTTGCAGAGAAGCTGAGACCAGAAGGTTGGAGTCATCGTTAATGCTGTTGGATATTATGCCGTTGGCCTCCCCATTGGGATTTCGCTGATGTTTGCAGCTCAGCTTGGAGTGATGGGTCTGTGGGCGGGAATAATCATCTGTTCGGTCTCCCAAGCCCTGCTTTCTGGGCATTATTGCTCAGTTAAATTGTAAGAAAGCCTGCCAACAGGCTCTAGTCCTTGCCAATTTGAAACTAATTATGGAGCTGGCTGGGGATTCTGTTTTCGGAGCCACTTTATCCAGTGGGCCCTGAAAACCAAGGAGGAATTTTACTTAGAAACGTTGAAAAAGGTGGAGTCCCATTTGGAGCTGCGGATGCACTGAGAAAACCTTTCCCTGTCCCTCCGAAGGACAGGCCTGAGCTGTCTGTGAGACAGTTGGCCCTTTGGCAAGGGCTCCTGCTCCTGGCATTCAGTTTAGTCTTGCTGGTGGGGATTTTAGTGAGATTATATGTAAGAATTCAGTGATGTAGTGAGAGAGAAAATTGGGCAAAGTTCTTTGGAGTTTCCAAACCAGTTATTCATTGGCCCAATAGTGGGTATTCCTTTTCAGTTAACAGAATCTGGTTGTATCCATGGGTTTCAAGGACTGGGGATTCAAAGATATGTTTTCCTCATGAAGGACACTATTTTACAGTCTGAATTAACGTCAAAAAGCTTACTTTTGGGTAATGATTCATCCATGAGGATTTTAACCAAGGCCCACCATGGCTGGTTGCATTTATCTATAGCTTTGATATATCTTCTATTTACTATTTTTTGTTTTTACCTTTCCTTTAAAAAAAAAATGCAAGTGAAATTCACATTACATAAAATTAACCATTTTAATGCTTAAAAAAGAAATGACCAACATTAACTCATGTGGCATTTGCAAAAGAAATCAATCATTTGGAGAACCATGTTCTAGGCAGAGAGAGAGTAAAAATTAATATTCAATATTCTAGTTGGGAAGGATGATATTAAACAAATAAAAAATGTATTTCATAAAGCCATCTTTTGGATACAAATTGCCTAGCATCCAATTTTCACAGATGATCATGTTGTTAAAGTCAATCCATTCCTGTGGGTATAAACCTATTGTAACTAAGATATTTTGATGAGGCTACTTCATTTAAGGTACGGCATAGGTGGGTCTTAATCTTCTTAATCTTAATCTTTTTACTGGAATCCTTTATAGGAGAATGAAATTCAGACAAAGAGGAAGAAAGCCACAGAAGCAAGGAGCTGAAAGCTAGGAATCCCAAGAAGAGTAAGGAGAGTCCAACAGGCTGCCATATGCCTTGTCATGAGACAGAGGAGTCCAGCATCACTGGCAGCAGGTCTTCAGGAAGAAATCATAGGTAATGATGCCCTGATTTGGACACTTTCATGGTCTCAAAACTGTTTGTAAGCTAATAAATTTCCATTGTTAAAAGCCAACTCATTTCATGTTGCATTGCTTTCAGCAGTCTAAGCAAACTAAAACACTACACATAAATCCATATACACATAAAGTTTTGGTTTTGCTTTGCTCATGTCACTTTCAAAATTTTAGCATATGTAGACTATTAAGACAAAAACTACCATCTATGTCTGACTTGCATTGAGAATAAAAATATTAATGTAATATTGTTTATATATATTTATATGTTATATATATAGCCAAGACAAATAGAAACTTGCATGTAATGACTATTCCAAATTCATAGATTAATCACTCTCTAAAGATTGAGAACTGTTGGACTTGATCCTGGATTCAATCAGTGAACAGGATTTGTTTTATTGACCAAAACTGATTTTATAAAAATGAATTTCCCTTTAAGTGGGTCTTGCATTCTTTAGATGACCACTGTTGTTACCACACCAATTATGTTACTTTATTTATTTCACTCATTAATATTTCCTGTCAGTTCCCTGGAAACATTTGATTTACAATTTTTTTTTAAGCCTTGGAAAAACAAAAGAAAACTCATTTCTACAAAAATCATTTCTAAAAATTAGCCAAAAATATTTTTTTGAAAAGGAATGCTATAAAATATTCAAGTGTTCTGCTTTAAGTAGCTAAATATTTTTCCTGCAAAATTAACAATGAAGAATTCAGAGCAGAATTATGGCTATGAATTTACCATCATATAATAACTATTCCACTGGCTACAGCACATGTCAATAATAAATGATATCTCATGGTTTAAATAAGATTCAAACATTTATACAATGATGGCCTTTATACCAAAACTAGTCATAATTTAACAACAATTTTCTACAAAGGTATAGCATGCTTAATTCTTATCTTAACGAGGTAAACACATGTATATGTATGTTTGTTATATATAATAAACACTTCATGTGTGTATATATGTATAAATATGTGTTTAACATACAAATAAACCATATAAACACATATAGAAAAATAAAAATACAGAGAAATAAGTAAAAAATCAATAAGAAATTTATAAGAATTAAAAATGACTAATAAATATCTGCAATATATTTTATTCTCATTAATAATCAAAGAAATATAAATTCAATTATAAGTTTATTTTGAGCCTAAAACTTAGCAACAAAATGTGTTAGTACAAAATATTTGTGACATTGTGTCAATATTCAATTTTATGTACTGCTGACATGGATATAAACTGGTATAAATTGTTTGATGGCAACTTTGTAACTTGACTGATAATCTGATATGTACATGTCTTTAGGCCCAGAATTTGTCTTCCAAAAAATTACTTAAGGAAATAATTAGGCAAATATATCAAGATGGTAATGCAAGGATATTCATCACTATTTTGTTTAAAAACTAAATTGCTTTTTTAGAAAGTATAAATTGTGTTAAATTATATAATGAAATATTGAAAGAACATTGAAATGGTGAATACCAGTTAATCAGTCAAGAAATATTTATGAACACTAACTACATTACAAGCACTCTTCTAAGTACTGGGGTTTTAGTGGTTAGAAGAATGGTGGTAAAGTAACTGACCTGCTCATGTTTTCTCCAGTTATTACTAGAGGAATGTCCCCTAGAAAATAAAGAAGACAAGAGACCCATTCAAATCTCTTTGTACATACACTGATAAGGAAACATCCTAGCAGTCAGACTAATGATATTTGATATTAAGAGAGTTCTTATCTATATAATGAATTTAGTAGTATGTCCCTGAATAGAATTACTTATAGTATACAGAGTTAGAATCTATAAATTTATCAGGAATAGACCCCAAGAAAATGACCTGTTAGTTATATAACTTTGGTATATAGAATGGTGTCATAAACAAGTACTCACTAAGAGAGACAACCATATATTACACTTATTATTTTGGGCCAGTTGAAAGTACACCCCATGTAGGAATGAATGACCTAAAAAATTACCAACAATGTCCTAAACCCATCTCTGATTTGCCTGGGTCTATTGGTCTCTTGGACAGTTGATGCTATGTATAATCTCTGATTTACATGAATCTCATTGGCAAATTTGTTCCTTTGCATTAGCTTAATAGTGAACAGTTTATACAAATGAAGGATCTTCTTTTATATTGGCTAAATTAGAAAGTAAACATATAAATGGATTAAGAAATCAGAAATTTCAAATAGTTTTAAGTGTACATAAAAGTTAAGGAAGCGTCATATGTTAGAAGATGTTAGTAAGGACTCAGTGGACTGTTTTGTCTGGTTTTATCAGAAAAGCCTGAGAGAAAATTGACATTAGGTTGTGATCTGAATAATGAGAAAGAACCCATAAAAAGACCATGGTAAAAAGCCATGCCAAAATTTAGGGCAAACATATTTTAAGCAGAAGTAACTGCAAACTCTAAGGTCTGGTGCAAGAATTTTCTGTCATTTATGTCTAAGGACCACTTTATACTCTTAAAAATTATTGGAGACTTTAAAGAACTTTTATTATTATGGACTGTATTTATCAATAGTTTCCGCGTTAGAAATTAAAGCTGAAAATTTAAAAATCACATTGGTTTGCCAATGAGTTAAAAAATAATAAATCCCTTTTATCTTTATATAAATAACGTTCTATTTAAAACTTATATCCACCCCCCCCCCCAAAAAAAAAACCAGAAAATTGCTAAGAATGTCACTGTGCTCCAAGTGTGCACAGTTCTAACAAAAAGTATTTGGATTCTC
The DNA here is from genome assembly GCF_030445035.2 of Dasypus novemcinctus. Taxonomy (NCBI): domain Eukaryota; kingdom Metazoa; phylum Chordata; class Mammalia; order Cingulata; family Dasypodidae; genus Dasypus; species Dasypus novemcinctus. The sequence goes on along the minus strand of NC_080673.1, from coordinate 148,773,340 downwards.
ACATCTGCTTCAGCCTTCAATCTGTGTGATACCACAGTTTATGCAGCCTTTGGAAAATTCTATTATATACTTGTAAAAGAATTAGACTTGTCAAGACAACTTAAGTCATAGTAATATCATGGAAATAAGATTGATCTTGTAGACCCCTTGAAAGTATCTTGGTGACTCCCAGATGTACACAGAACATAATTTAAGAACTACTAACCTTGAAAATAGGCTTAATGTATTTGAAGGATGGAAAGAAGATGATTTAGCTACAGTAAAACAGGGAAGTGGAGCTTGGAGAAAATGAACTCAGAGATGTAGACAGGAGCAGATCATTTATGGCCATGTAGATAATAATAGGAAATTCAGATTTAACCTTTTTTCAAAGGAAAGCATTGAAGAATTTTAAGAAGAGGAGTGGTTTAATCTGTTTTATATTTTAGACAGTCCACTCCATTAGCATATAGGGGATTTAGGCCAAGAAGATAGAAAAAAACAGTGATATTAACTAAGGGATTTTTAAATTGTAGGCAAAAGACCCAGGACCTCCTGGTGAGGGCAAGCTGGCCCACGTGGCGTGCCGGCCTACATGGGAATGTGGCCCCGCGCAGGAGTGCCACCTTGTTGGGAATGCCGCCCCATGTGGGGAAGCCTGCCCCATAGGAGTGCCAGCCAACATGGAAAGCTGGTGCAGCAAGATGATGCAACAGGGGATACAGAGGAGAGGAAATAAGAAGATGTAGCAGAATAGGGAGTTGAAGTGGCACAAGAAAGTAATCAATCACCTCTCTCCCATTCTGGGGGTCCCAGAATAGGTTCCCAGAGCCACCTAATGAGAAAACAAGCAGACACAGAACACTCTGCAAATGGACACAGAGAGCAGAAAACAGGGGGAATGGGGAGATGAGGGAAATAAATAAAAATAAATCTAAAAAAAAAATCTAAAGTTAAAAAAAAAAAAGATAACAGTTACCAATTGTTTGTCTCATCAGCACCACACTGGTTTGGAAGCAGTACAGCTGTTCATGTGGTAGATTTCTCTCTTCCTCTGAAACCACATTTATTTAATGGATGATGCCAGTCATAGGTCTGAGAAGTTGCTATGGACATGGTAAACCCTTCATTAAATCCAATTGAAAAATAAATGTGACATGCAAAAAGTATCACAAAAATGTCTTGGAGAGAAAATCCTGGAAAGCATTCACATACCTAGTCGCATTTATCCCTTAAAAATAGCTTTCCACACCAACCTTTCTGAGATTTGGTTGAATTATTAAGTTACTGTTCTTTACCTATACAACTTCCATGTAAGTGGCTGTCACATTCAAACAAAAGAAACCTGATTGGTAAGTGGAATTGTTCTCTGTTAATAAGGATAAAGGTACACAATATTATGTTAAATCAGTTATCTCAGTTGCAGAGTTGAATATATTATGACTTCATGATTATTATTTAAAGAAAATAGACACAAAAAATCTGTCAATGTTTTCACCAACATGCTTATTAGTGTTTATATTGAATGTTTGGCATACTCTTGTTTATTTTCCTCTCATAATTTTCTGAATTTTTAAAAACAATTACTAGGGTATGACTTTTGTTATTTTTTTATGTGCGTGAATTTTATTGCCATGGTTTGTAATACCTCTATCTGACAAGAAGCTATGAAATATGTCACAATTTTAGACTATGTCTTTTATAATCAGAAAAATACTGAGAAAATTGTGAAACATCATTAAAATTAAATAGCTACATAATTTAGTCTTTAAATATGTAAAAACATCTTCTCATATAATGGAATTATTCTTTGCCCTTAAGTTCAGTTATTACTTATTAATAACACCTAATTCAAATAAATATCCACATTAAATGTCCAAATACATGTCCACATTTTAGAATCATCAGATGCATTTTTCTGCATTATATATGTCAGATCTTATCATTTGTGAAGAAAGAGTAAGAAAATAAATCTTTTATATTTTTATAGCAATTAATGTTTTTATTAATTCAAAAATTATCTATAAAGTCTAAAATTATTTAACTAAAACAACCAAATGGTATTCCTTTTTTTGAAACATAAATCCAAAATCTATGGAGTATTATGCTGAAAGTTAAGACATTCATATTGAGTTCTGAATAAACTGAAATATGCTTGATTGTTCAGCTATTAGATGAACAATCAGCACAGAGTTCAGTAAGCTTTTTAAGTCATTGTGCACACATTTAATATAAGCTGGGTGTATTAATGGCTTCACCCAAATTATGAATGCTCCATTACAGAATATAACACAGACTTAACTATAGATTAAGTAAGCTTTATTAAACAGAAGTGACTTGTTACATTAAGTGCCCTTGAAGTTCTATTATATGTAAACTTTCTTTTATTTGAAATATTTCTGAACATTTTCATTTAGATCTAAATTAAGTGAAATATACATTTTTTCCACTTTACAGTCAGAATAATACATTTTCTTCCAATGCTTTTGCTTGCTACTCAAGTTTCATTTGGAAAGGTACATTTTTAATATTAATAAAATGCAATTCCAACAATGTGGTGTACAATAAAATTTCTCCTAATGCTTAAATATCTATCATTATGTTTGTATTATAGCTAGTAGTACATTTCTAGTTTGTATTTCTAAATACAGAAGATCAGTTTATATATAGTCCAAGCTTAAAGAATGATTTTCTGAACCTATTTAGGAAAAATCGAAAACCCACAAGTAAAACCACATCATTCCCAACTCTCTGTGGAAAACTGGTAGGTGGAGACCAGTCAGATTCTTACATGTATGCAGAGACAAATTTGAATGTTTTTTTTAATTTTTTTCTTAGCTGCTTTTGAATGGTCATAACATATTTTGAGTATATTTTTCAACACAAACTACCACCTAGTTTGAATCTAGAATATCTAGACGTCCCTATCTTATCTTACATAGCTTATCATAGTCCTTATCTTACATTTGGTGTGTTTTTGTATAATCCTCCAAAACTAAACAGCTTGATTAACAATGGTGATGTATTACACTTGTCCTTTCAACTTCAAGGCTCCAGAGAGAAAACAGAGAGGCATATGATGGGAATCACCTCATATATTAGGTGATACTGAGAAATTATTTTATATTATCAAAAGAGCATCAAGAAAAGTCTGCTTGAGGGATTATTATAAAATGTGCTTACCTTTTGTTCTAGATTTAGTAACTGTCCTTCCAGAAGGGTTATATTTTACCATGATATCCCTATCCCTTATTTATGATAAAACTGTTGAAATATACCAATTGCATAGTAGTATAAATAGTGCTCCATACAACCTAGCTGTATATCAACAAAAGGTTGAATATAAATATAACAGAATGGAATACCCTCTCAAAAAGAGGGAGGTGTCTAGTATATGTAAACACTCTTTTTTTTTTTTTTTTTTTTAAAAGATTTATTTATTTATTTATTTCTCTCCCCTTCCCTCACCCTGAGCAGGCTGCACTTTCTTTTTTTTTTTTTTTTTAATTTTTTATTTTTTATTGACTTTGTAATAATATTACATTAAAGATATATATGTGAGGTCCCATTCAACCCCACCCCCCCCACCCCCCCTCTCCCCCCCCCCCAACAACACTCGTTCCCATCATCATGACACATCCATTGGATCTGGTAAGTACATCTTTGGGCACCTCTGCACCTCATATACATTGGTTCACATCATGGCCCATACTCTCCTCTATTCCATCAAGTGGGCCCTGTGAGGATTTACAATGTCCGGTGATTACCTCTGAAGCACCATCCAGGGCAGCTCCATGTCCCGAAGACGCCTCCACCTCTCATCTCTTCCTGCCTTTCCTCATACCCTTTGTCCATTATGTCCACTTTTCCCAATCCAATGCCACCTCTTCTATGTGGACATTGGATTGGTTGTGTCCATTGCACCTCTATGTCAAGAGGAGGGTCAGATTCCACCTGGATGCTGGATGCAATCCTCCCATTTTCAGTTGTAATCACTCTAGGCTCCATGGTGTGGTGGTTGTCCTTCTTCAACTCCATCTTAGCTGAGTGTGGTAAGTCCAATAAATCAGATTGTAGGTGCTGGAGTCTGTTGAGGCTCAGGATCTGGCTATCACATTGTCAGTCCAGAGATTCAAATCCCCTAAATATATCTTAAACCCCAACATTAACTGCACCTCCAGCACATTACTTTAGGCACAAATTACAGAGTAAAATAAGGGAGACAATCTTTAATTCAAATAACCACTCATCTCTATAATTATTTACTATGAATGTTTATCAAGGGAAAGTACACATGGATATGCATATAAAATAAGTTGTAAATTGGTATATATAGCATTTTGTTAATTAAAATATGATTCTTTTAAATGGTAATTATCAATATACTCATAAAAACCTAAAGCTACCGTTATCTTGGGAGAAGGGGACTGAGATGATGGTTAGAGTTGAATGGTCTGGACTATTTTCCTATTGTTAATAAAATCCAATTGTAGGTAAGTCTTAAAATATATTAGTACAAATGAATAAATAAAACTTTTTAAAGTTTCCAAAAGTTCAACATGTAATTAAGAAGATAGTTTAAATTATTTAAAATCAGTATCTGTAAACTCATTATTTTCCTTTTGAAGCAATTATTTGTAAGTTCAAAGAAACTTGAGCAGAAATCCATCTTATTGATTTGCAGTTGCACTGGCTCAGTGGAAATTAGACTGATCTGTTTGTATTCCTCAACATAATAATAAACTTACATAAAAGGAGAGCACAGAGGAGAGAGTTAGTAACTTCCCTGATGTTTTAGTTTGCTAAAAGCTGCTGGGAGCAATATATCAGAAATGGGTTGAATTTTGTAATGGGAATTAATTAGGTTAAAACACAGTTCTGAGGCCATGGAAGAGTCTAAATCAAGGCATCATCAAGATATGCTGTTTCATCATGTGGCAACTGCGGGTGATCAGGTATATGGCTCATCTCTCCCCTCTCCTCTGGGTGTCTTCTCTTTCAGCCTCTCGGGGGCCTCTTTGTGCCTCTGTGCTCTGCTCCTTCCAACCTCCAGGTCCTCTCTCTCAGCCTTTCAGGAATTCTCTGTCTCTGCAGGTCTTTTGTGTGTATTTGTGGGCTTTTAGTTCTCCATTTATAAAGGACTCTAGTAAGAGAATTAAGACCCACTGGGTCACATAATATAATCAAAGACCCTTAACAAAAATAATTTAATCAGGATTTGCCACCTAAAATAGATTTATATGAACTGAATGGATTAGCTTCCATCACTCTGCATACATTACACATCTGTCCTTGCATGCTTGTCATGTTTTCACTAGAGGTGTTGACATATTAATGATAGCTATTTTAAACTCCCTGTCTAATAATAACAAAATCCAGGGAAGAGGCAGAGCAAGGAACTCTAGGACCAAAACAACAAACAGGCAAGAACTGTCTAAAACAATTAATTGGAAGTTCCAGAGACCAGAAATACACAATGCAGCATCCAGGGAAGAACAGGAGAAAGACGCTGATAACTTATGTTTAAGAAATATAAATTGCTCTCTCTTCACACTGTCTACCAGCACCACCATGAAGATCAGTCCTGGGCTAGCCATAGGTGACAGAAAGGCATGTAAAATCTTCTTCCTCAGGAACAATGATGGGCATGGTTGATTTCTGATCATGGCTTTTGAATAGTGCATTCAGGTATTTGGGTCCCAGTTGTGAGGGCAGCTATTGTTTCAACCTTGCCTGGGACAAAAGAGGTGGCAGCCATTTTTTCAACCCTTCCTGGACAGGGGCAGAAGTAGTGGATATTTAAAGATTCAGTGCTTCCTCAGGGCTGAGGAGGATACTTAGGTGAAGGACTGTGTTTTCTGGGCAGGCCAGGAAAGGTAAGCTTTGGGGAGACATCAGAGAAAGTTTTGGCAGCCTTCCTGGCCCCCTTCCACAGGGCAATTGGGAGCCAGTCCATGTCTCCATTGTTGATCCCTGGTCCTGTTTTGTCTGGGAAAGACTAACTTGAGAAATGTTCCCAGAGGTGATCCTCCCATCAGAATTTACCCTTCATGCAAAAGCAGCAGAGACAAAAAGTGTAAAAAACTAGAGGTGGACAGTCTGGAAGAAAGGCCTGTCAACTTCAAACACCTAGGAGAAGGAGGTTTTCCCTCTGGAATAAGAAAGGACAACTAACTCCTGGAAGAGTGGAACTTCAACACAACTAACAAGCAAAAGCCTAGGACAAGACAGACACCCAAAAGACAGGGAAGACACTACACACTGCATTTGCCTTGGGCAAGCCTCCTATTATGAGAGTTGAAGCTCAAGAAAATATCTATCTTATTACTAGCAGGTTACAAAGCCAAAACAGACATTTTAGCAAGTAATTTTGGAGTTAACATTTTAAAATATTAAAATGTACAATGTGCAACAAATGAGTACAAGATAAACAAATCAGGAATTATGACCCATACAAAGAAAGATTTTAAAATAAAATTTAAAAAACCCAAAATGAGAATGTGGGGAGAAAAGCCTTTAAAAAATGATCTTAATGTTCAAGGAGATGAAGTAAAGTAAAGAGAAAGAGTAAAGAATATCAGGAATGCAATGAATGAACAATATGATAGTCTAAATAAAGAGCAAGGAATTTTGAAAAGGAATCACCCTACTACTGGAGTTGGAGACTATAATAACTGAAATGAAAAATGGCCAGGAGGGTTTCAAGAACAAATTGGAGCTGGCAGAAGAAAGAAAAATTGAACTTGAAGACAAGACAATTGAAATGAGTCAGGCTGAGGAGGGGAAAGAAAAAAAATACTAAAAGTGAAAATAACAAAAGATAGCTATGGGACACCATCAAGTGCACCATTATATTCTTATTGGAATCCCAGAAGCAGAATAAAGAGATAAAGGAGGAAAAAGAATAATCAAATAAATGACAGAGAACTTCCCAAAATTAGCAAAAGACATGAATATGCATATCTGAGAAGCTCAGAGAACATCAAACAGGATAAACATGAAAAAATACAACCTTTAATATATTTATTACACTATCAAATGCAAAGGACAAAGAAATAGTTCTGAAAGCTGTAGGAAAAAAGCAATTCATTATATACAAGGGAGGTCCAATTAGATTGAGTGCCAATTTCTCAACAGAAACTATGGAGGCAAGAAGGCAGTTGATTGAAATATTTTAAATGGTAAAGGAAAACAATTGTCAGTCAAGATTTTTATAACTGGGAAAGCAGTCTTTCAAAAAGAGAGATTAAGCCACTCTCAGATGAACAAAACTTGAAGGAGTTCAACACCATTACACCTCTCCAACTAGCAGTGCTAAAGATAATTCTTAAGACTGAAAGGAAAGAATTCTAGATAGTGCTTGAAAGAGTATAAAGAAATAAAGGTAAAGGTAAATGAACTGTAATAATTCTTATTATTTATGAACTCCAAAAAGCATATTGATTATGTTTGTAAACTTGTCAGTTCCTCTGGTTTGTGATATCCTTTGTATTAAATTCAAAGGTTAAGTCTACTTGGTTAAATTTAGATTGGGGCTTTGATTTGGCCATGTCAGAAGGGTGTTGAGTCCCTGCCCAGACACTCACACAGAAAAAGACAAGGCAGAGGAAGAAAGACAACTCATTAGACACAGCAGAGACCCTGGGAAGAGAGATGGGCTTGGTAGTCTACAGCTGACCCTGTGAAGAGAAAAGAGCAGCTAACCCTGGAAAGAAACAATCCTCGGTTAAAGAGATGAACCTTATTCCAGTCTATAGCTGAGATCAGAAAAAGCTTTGATCACAGAGCCTTAAGAGGAAGAAGGAAGACTTACAGATGTTAGCTTATAGATGCTTCAATAAAATTCTTGCAGACATTGCCTGCCATCTTGCTTCTACATGTAGCAAGACACTTTGGGTGATAAAGTACCTCTTATGGTATACTTTGAGTTGGGCTTTTTAGGCCTTATGACCGTAAGCTTCTGCCCCCAAATAAATGTCCTTTATAAAGGCAACAGATTTTTGGTATTTTAAATCATCACTGCTTTGGCTGACTAATACAGTAACCATTTGGGCAGTTATAAATGCTAGTATTACTGTATTCTGTTTCGTATGTAACTCCAGTTCTTACTTCCTACAAATGCTAAAATGCAAATGCATAAAAGGAATGATAAACCTAGGTTTTGGGACATACAATATACGAAGTTGTTACAAGAACAAAAAATTCGTGGGGGGAGGGGAAACAGAGAGCTAAATGTATTTGTGCATAGTACTGAAGTTAAGTTGGTATCAAAACAAACATAATTGTTTTATATTTAGGACGTTAAAGTTTAACTCCCTAGTAACCTCAAGTAAAAGAGATAAGAAATATATCTAGAACAACTAAGAAAAGGATGATGATGGACAATGCCCAGCCCAAAAACCAGAGTGTATCTACAATTGTAAGCAAGACAGTTCCACCCATATGCCCCAAAGGATCTAAGACTCCTCTCAATCAGAAGCAGAGAGGCCATTACGTCCCAAAATCCTCTAGACTGAAGAATGAAAAACATAAGAGGGAAATGTAATTATGGAATTAAAGTAGACATAATTATTATAGTAATTGAAAAATTTGTAACAATGATATAAAGGCAGTGTTCACCAGAGGATATGAGAGGAGGGAGAGGAAAGAATAGGTGTAACATGGGGCATTTTTGTACACTGGAATTGTCCTGCATGATATTGTAATGAAGGATACAGTCCATACAACCTATAAAATTGTGAGGTGCAAAGTATAAACCATAATGTAAATGATAGACTGTAGTTAGTAGCAATGCTTCAACATGTGTTCATCAATTGTAATAAATGTATTGCACTAATGAAAGATGTTGTTAATGGGGAAAATTTTGGGAGGGGGAGAGATATGTAGGAATCTCCATATAGGAAAAAAAAAGGAAGAAAAAATACATGTTACTCCCAACATAAAAAAATAATAATCATATCTTCTTTTGCAGTTTCTTTGTTGAAGCTAAATGACAGAATCTAGAATTTTTGTGTGAGGATGAAAAGCAGGAGAGAAATCATTTAAAAATCATTGATTTATAGCGCATTTCTAGAATGCACCCTTTCAATAAAAACTGTGATCATGTAAGTAAGAAAAAAAGAAGTATGCATCATGAATAAATGGTATTTTCCCTGGTATGCAAGGTCACTTGAACAGAAGAAAATCAATTAATGTATTATACTACTCTAACAGAATGATGAAAAAAAACCCAAACCTGATAATCTGAATTGATGCAGAAAGGGCATTTGACAAAATACAGCAAAGGTTCTTGAAAAAAGCACTTGAAACATTAGGAATAGAAAGAAATTTCCTCAACATGAATAAAGATCATATAAGAAAAGCCCAAAGCTAACATCCTACTTGATGGTGAAAGACTAAAAATGTCCCTCTAAGATCAGGAACAAGACAACGATGCCCACTGTCACCAATATTATTCAACATTGTACTAGAAATTCTTCCCAGAAAAATTAGGCAACAAAAAGAAAGATAAGTCATCCAAATTGGAAAGGAAGAAGCAAAACTTTCCTTATTTGCTGAAGGGATGATATTATATACCCAAAATCCTGAAAAATTTACAATAAAACTTCTAGGGAAAATAAAAATGAATTCAGCAAAGTTGTAGCATACAAGATCAACATCCCCAAAACAGCATGTTTCTATACAAAAACAATTAATAATCAGAAGAAGAAATCATGAATAAAAATCCATTCACAATAGCACCTAAATAAAACCATTTATCTAGGACTAAATCTAATTAAGGATGTAAAGGAATTGTACACAGAAAACTACAAACATTTTTAAAAGAAATTAAAGAAGGGCTAAATAAATGGAAGGATATCCCATGTTCATGAATTGGAAGATTAAATAACATTAAGATGTCAACAATACATAAAGCAATTTATAGATTCAATGAAATACCAATGAAAAATCCAACAACTTTCCTTTCAGAAATGGAATAGCCAATCTTCAAATTTATATGGTAGGGTAAGGGACCTTGAAAAGCTAAGCCATTTGAAAAAGAATGAAGTTGAAGGACTCATCCTTCCCAATCTTAAAACTAATAAATAAAACATTAGACTGTATAGCATAGCAAACACTCTGGTGAAAAATGAGTATGCTTAATAGGGCATATATAAGAATGCCTTTTTATGAAAGAGAGCAAATGTATGTTGATGTAACAAGAGGTTAATATCTGGGTGATATTTGGGAAAAATACAACCAAAACAAACTATAGGTAGTAACTTGTAGTAATTAACTAATAATATTCCTTCAGTGGTACAAAAGGAAGCATGTTAAATGAAAGTAACTAGACAAAAATACCACATATTGTTTAACTCCATATATATAAAATGTGAATACAAATAAAATGTAGAGATGGAAATAGATTACCAGTTATGTATGCAGGGGAAAGATAGATTGAGAGGTGAATATTAAGGCATAGGGTTTTATTATGTTGTTGTTGTTATTTTTCTTTTCTTTTTTTGTGGAGTTATGAACATGCTCTAATATACATTGAAGTGATTAATACACAACTCTGTTATTATATAAATGCTACTGATTGTACACTTTCAGTGAATTGTTTGGCTTATAGATGTTTCAATAAAACATTATAAAATACATCATCGTACTGCTACAAGGAAAGACATATAAATCAATGGAATCATATGAAAGCTCAGAAATCAAACTACACATTTATGGCCAACTGAATTTTGTCAAGGTGGGAGAGACCACTCAATTGAAAAGAATAGTCTTTTCAATAAATGATGGTATAAAAACTGGATCTTCATTTGCAAATAACAAAGGAGGTCCTCTATCTCACATTGTATTAAAAATCAATTAAAATATATCAATATTTTAAAATCAATTAAAATATATCAATAACCTAAATATAAGAACATAGAACTCTCAAACTTCAAGAAGAAAGTGTAGGGAAGCATCTTCAAGAACTTGTGTTAGGCAATGACTTCTTATACTATACACCCAAAGCACAAAGAACAAAAGAAAAAATAGATAAATGGAACCTCAGCAAAATTGAAAACTTTTGTGCATCAAAGGACTTTATCATGGAAGTAAAACAAAAACCTGTACAATGGAAGAAAATATTTGTAAACCAAATATCGTAGAAGATTAATATACAGTACACATAAAGAAATTCTTCAACTTAACAATAGAAAAGACAAACAACCCAAATAAAAAATGAGCAAAAGACTTGAACAGGCAGCTCTCTAAAGAAGATACACAAGCACCTGGAAAGCACATGATAAGATGCTTAATATCATTAGCCATCAGGTAAAAGGAAATCAAAATGACAGTGAAATTTTTAGGAAGATGTCATTGGAATAGGCAAGCATGGCTCAACTCTCTTACAAAAACAATGAAGAAAGGGCTAAAAGCTGTCTGAGAGATCTGCTTTGGGGGTCAGCAAACTAGGACAGTGCTATACAACTCCCAGGAGGGCAAGGGACAGAGAGACAATGAATCTAAAACAACAATTGTGAGTTACTAAACTTCTGTGGCAGCCAGGAAGTTCTCCCATATCCCACTATCAAGGCATTAACTTGTGTTAAAACCCCTCTCACTGCAGCCAACTGAGAAGGGAAGAGATCTCTTCCTACCTGTCAGCTGTTACAAGGAAAGGGGGAGGCGAGATCTAGAGCATCTCTTCAGTGAATTCAGCCAGCAGAAACCACACTGAATCTCAGCTCTGGCCAACCAGAAACATGGGAAAGTGGAAACTGATAAAACAACTCCATGGAAAGATTTGCAGATAAACTCCATCTGCTGGCCAGCCAGGAAATTCCAAGGCAAAAAAAAAAAAGTGACTTTTGGTCTCTCATTACCAAATCCCTGGGAAAAAATCAGGAAGAAAATGGGGAAAAAAATGGAACAGGAATTTCAGATAATTGAATGACAATTCAAAACACAGTAACATACATATTATCAGTGTCTCAAAAGGAGAAGGGTGTAGAAAAGGGACGGAAAGAAAATTGAGGAAATAATGACTGAAAACTTCCCAACCCCTCTGAAAGGCATGAATATAAGTATCCAAGAAGGACTACAGACCCCAAACAGAATAAATCCAAATACAACTACTGTGAGATGCCTACTATTCAGAATGATAAATATTGGAGATAAAGAGAAAATTCTGAAGCAAGAAAAAGTAAAGCATCACATACAAGATGTATTAGTCAGTCAAAGGGGTGCTGATGTAAAATACCAAAAATCTGTTGACTTTTATAAAATATATTTATTTGTGGTGGAAGCTTACATTCACAAGGCCCTAAAGAGTCCAACTCAAGGCACCATAAGAGGTATTTTCTCACCCAGAGTTTGTTGCCACTTGCAAGATGTTGGGTGACAACTGTGAGGATTCAGCCTTCCTCTTCTTCTGTGTGTGGTTCCATCTTTTTCTGATCTCATCTGTAGGCTTGCATAAGGTTCATCTGTCTACCTGGGGCTCATTTCTTTCTGAGCTCAGCTGCCCTGTTCTCTTCACAAGGTCATCTGTACACTATCTGGCTCATCTCTCTTCCCGGGGCCATGTCTGTGGAGCACTCTCCTTCCTGCATATCTGCTTCTGTGTTCTCCTTCTCCATGTATTTACTTCCCTGTCTTTGACTGCGCATCCATTTATATAGCCCAAAGCTGTACCCTAGCTGTGGGCAGTGACTCAACTTGAGTCACACTAATGATGTGATTAAATAAAAGCTCTAATCTTGATGTAATAAAGTAAAAGTAAAATCTCTGAGTCTAACACAGTCTAATAGGTCCAGAGGAACAGACCAGTTTACAAACACAATCAAATATCTATTTTTGGAATTCATAAACAATACTAAACTGCTGCACAAGGGAAACCCAATTAGCTTAAGTGATTACTTCTCATCAGAAAACATGTAGGTGAGAAGAAAGTGGTATGATGTATTACTTTACAGTACTAACATTAAGTGTTAATGGATTGAACTCCTCAGTCAAAAGATGAAGACTGATAAAATGGAATAAAAATATGAACCAGCTATATAATGTCTACAGGAGACTCACCCCAGATGTAATGACAGAAATAGGTAAGTGAGAGGTTGGAAAAAGTTATCTCCCACAAATAGTAACCAGGAAAGAGCTGAAGTAACTATACGAATATTGGACAAATAGATTTTAAATGCAAAATTATTATAAGGGATTAAGAAAATCATTATATATTACTAAAAGGAGCAATTCACCAAGAAGAAATAACTATAATAAATATTTATGCCCCCAATCTGAGTGTCCCCAAATACATGAAAGACACATTGGCAAAACAGAAGGAAGAAATAGATGTCTCTAGACTAGTTGGAGACTGCAATACATCAATCTCAGTATTGGATGGAATATCTGGATAAAGGATAAGTAAAGAAACAGAAAGCTTGAGAAATATGATAAATGAACTAAACCTAACAGACATTTATAGAGCATTATACCTCCAAAAAGCAAGATATACATTCTTTTTCAAGTGCTGATGGATCCTTCTCTAGAATAGACCATATGTTGGTTCACAAGACAAGAATCAATACATTTTAAAAAATTGAAATTATATAAACACTTCCTCTGATCATCACAAAATGAAGCTGGAAATCAATAATGGATGGAAAAAGGGAAAATTCACAAATACAAGCAGATTAAAGAAAACTACTAAATAAGCAGTGGATCAAAGAGGAAATTGCAAGAGAATTCAGTAAATATCTTGAGATGAATGAAAATGAGAACAAAACATATCAAAACCTATGGGAAACCACAAAGCTAGTGCTAAAAGGGAAATTTATATCACTCAAGTTTACATTGAAAAGGAAGAAAAAGCTAAAATAAAAGGTCTAATTGTACACCTGGAGGAACTAGAAACAGAACAGCAACTTAATGCCAAACCAAGCCAAAGGAAAGAAATAGTAATGATCAGAGAAGAAATAAAAGAAATAGAGAAAAAAAAAACAGTCAACAAAACCAAAAATTGGTTCTTTGCGAAGATATACAAAATGAAAAAATCTTTAACTAGAGTAACAAAGGAAAAAAGAGAGAAGATGCAAATAAATAAAATTAGAAATGAGAGGGGGTACATTTCCACTGTACCCTCAAAAAAAAGAGATAATAAGAGGATACTATGGACAACTGTATGCTAGAAATCTAGAAGCTTTAGATGAGATGGACAAATTCCTAGAAACACACAAACAACCCACACTGACCCTAGAAGAAATGGAAGACCTCAACAAACCAATCACAAGTAAAACGATTGAAGCACTCATCAGAAACCTCCCAAAGATGAAAAGCCCAGAACTGGATAGCTTCACAAGTGAATTCGTCCAATCATGCAAAGAATATCTAATACCAATCTTGCTCAGGCTCTTCCAACAAATTGAGCAGGAAAGAACACTACCAAACTCAGGTGATGACATCAGCATCATCCTAATACCAAACCAGATAATAATACTATGAAAAGAAAATTATAGAACAATATCTCTAATGAATATAGATGCAAAAATCCTCAACAAAATACTTGCAGACTGAATTCAAAAGCACATTAAAAGAATTATACAGCACGATCAATTGGGTTTTACCCCAGTGTGCAAGGGGGGGTTCAACCCAAGAAAATAAATTAGTGTAAGAAACCACATTATTAAATTGAAGAATAAAAATAGCATGATCTTGTGATTGATGCAGAAAAGATATTTGATAAAATATAGCATCCTTTCTTGATAAAAACACTCCAAAAGACAGGAATAGAAGGAAGCTTTCTCAATATGGTAAAGTGCATATATGAAAAACCTACAGCTTGTATTGTACTCAACAGTGAAAGCCTGAAAACATTCATGCTGAGATCAGTAAAAAGACAAGGATGCCACGATCACCACGGTTATTCAATATTGTGCCAGAAGTTCTAGCTAAAACGATTAGGGTGGATAAAGTAATAAAAGTTACCAGGAACAAGTAAAACTTTCACTATTCACTAATGATACGATCCTATATCTAGAAAATCCTGAAAAATCCACAACAAAGCTTCTAGATCTAATAGAGGAGTTCAGCAAAGTGGCAGGATAAAAGATTAATATGCAAAAATCAACGGTGTGATTTGAGGGCATTTTGAGGACATGGGAACTGTCCTGAATGATTTTGCAATGACAGATACATCCCGTTGTATATCTTGTAACAACTTAGAAAAATGTGAGGGAAAGAGTGTAAACTGCAATGTAAACCATAATCCACACTTCGTGGCAGGGCTCCAAGATGTGTTCATCAATCTGGCAAATGTACCACACTATTGAAGGATGTTGTTGATATGGGAAAATGTGGGAGGGCTAGGGAGTTGGGCATATAGATACCTCCTATATTTTTTATGTAACATTTATGTAATCTAAGTTTCTTTAAAAATATATATTAAGAAGTGTATTAAAATAACATTTCTATGCACTACTGATAAACAATCTGAGCAGAAAAATCTCATTTATAATATCAATTAAGATAATCAAATATTTAGGAGTAAACTTAACCAAGGATATAAAAGACATCTATTCAGAAAACTATAAAACATTTCTAAAAGAAACCAAAGAAGGCTTAAATAAATGAAAGGACATTTTATGTTAACGAATTGGAAGACTAAATATCATTAAGATGTCAATTCTATCCAAACTGATTTATTTGGAAGGTAAGGGCCTGGAATAGCTAAAAATGTCTTAAAAAGGAACATTGGTGGACTTTCACTTCCTCATTTTAAAACTTATTACTTAACTTCAGTGATAAAAACTACATCATACTTGCATAAAGACAGATAGCTTGATCAAATGCAAGTGAACTGAGAACTCAGAAGTAGACCCTCACGTTTATGGTCAGGTGATTTTTAACAAGGCCTTCAAGCTCTCCTACCTGGGCCAGAACTGTCTATGGTGCTCAGAGAAGTGGATATTCATATCCAAAAGAAAGAGAACCCTATATTACACCTTATACAACAATTAATTCAACATGGATCGAGGACATAAATATAAAAATTACAACTACAAAACTCCTAGAAGAAAATGTAGGAAAACATCTTTAAATCTTATAGTAGATGGTAGTTTCTTAAACCTTACACCTAAAACATGAGAAAAAAAAAGAAAGAAAAAGATAAATGGGACCTCCTTAAAAGTAAGCACTTTTATACTTCAAAAAACTGTCAAAATAGTGAAAAGATAGTTGACTCAATGGGAGAATATATTTGGCAATCACATATCTGATAAGGATTTAATATCCCTTATGTATAAACAAATACTACAACTCAACAATAAAAACACAAATTACTCAATTTAAAAATAGGCAAAAGACTTGAAAAAACAGTTGTCCAAAGAAGAAATACAAATGTTGAAAAAAACACATGAAAAAATGTCCCAAATCACTAGTGATTAGGGAATTGCAAATCAAAACTACAATGAGATGTCAGTTGACAGCTATTAGAATGGCCACTACTAAAAAGTCAGAAAACTACAAGTGTTGGAGAGGATGTGGACAGATAGGAACGCTTATTCACTGTTGATGAGACTGGGAAAGATACAGTCACTGTGGAGAACTGTTTGGCAGTTCCTAAGAATATTGAATATAGATTTGCCATGTGACCCAGCAATACCATTATTAGTTATACACGAAAAATTGAGAGTAATGACAAGAAAAAACTTCTGCACACTGATGTTCACAGCAGCATTATTCACAATTGCCGAAAGATGGAAACAACCCAGGTGTCTCTTAACTGATAAATGAATGGATAAACAAACTGTGGTGTAGCCACATGATGGAATACTATGCAGCTGTAAGAGGAAATTAAGTCATGAAGCATGTGAAAACACAGATTAACCTGGAAGACGTTATGTGACATAAAGTATGCCAGATTCAAAAGGACAAATGCTGTATGATTTTTCTATTGTGAAATAAATATATTGTGTAAACTCATGGAGTTAATAATTAGGATATAGATCACTGGAAAATAGAATGAGGGTACAGAATGGATAGCTGAGGGTTAATCTATGCAGAATTGGTAAAATGTTTGTGTGTAAATCTTTGGAAATGAATGGACTACATCATGGTGTTTGTGACTAATAGAGTTATTATATGGGTATGACAGTGACTGAAATGGAAAGTCTAAGAACATGTATATTCCTAGAGCGGAGGTTAAAAAGTGTAACTTGGAATTGTGTAACAAAGTGAAACTTTATGTGAAATATGAATATGGGTAATATTGCATATATAAGACTTTTTTACAAAATAAAAACACAAACTAGAGAGATGGAAACAGAATAGAAACTCTGTATGGCAAGGAAAGCATAAAGAGATTGAGAGGTGAGGAGATTCTTTTGTTTGTTGTCCTTTTTAATTTTATTATCATTATTGGAATAATGAAATGCTCTAATGATAATTGAAGTGATGACTGCACAACTATATAATTATACCAAATACCATTGATTGTACACTTTAGATGGGTTTATGCTTTATTAATATGTATTAATAACATTGATTTGTTAACAAAATAAAAAGGGAAGCAGATGTAGTTCAACTGATAGAGCATCCACCTACCATATAGGAGGTCCAGGGTTTGAACTCAGGGCCTCCTGGCCTGTGTGGTGAGCTGGTCTATGCGCAGTGCTGCCGTGTGCAATGAATGCCATGCCACGCAGGGGTGTCCCCCATTTAGGGGTGTCCCATACACAATGAGTGTGCCCTGCAAGGATAGCCACCTTGCACAAAAAGCGCAGCCTGTCCAGGAGTGGCACCACACACATGGAGAGCTGATGCAGCAAGATGAAGCAACAAAAACAGGCACAGATTCCCATGCTGCCTGACGAGAAGGCAAGCAGACACAGAAGAACACACAGTGAATGGACACAAGAGAGCAGAAAATGTGAGTGGGGGGTGGGGAGAGGAGGGGAATAAATAAAAAACAAATCTTTAAAAAATAAAAATAAAAAATAAATGAAAAATAAAAAAACAAGGCAATGCCCAGCATATAATAGGTGTTTAATAAATGTTTACTAAATGGAAAAATATGGAATGAATATTCATACCCATTAGAATGACTGCTATTAAAAAAAGTTTAAAATAAAAAGTGTTGGCAAGGATACAGAGAAATGGTGGCAATGTAAAAGTATACACCTGCTGTTGAAGACAATTTGGCAGTTCCTTAAAAATCTAGGTATAAAAAGAAGATATGGCCATGACTCGGCATACACACAAAAGCACTGAAAGCAGGTACTGATGTTCACAGCAGCATTATTCACAATTGCCAAAAGATGAAAGCAGCCCCAGTGGCTGTCAATCAATGAGAGGATTAAAACGTGGTTTATAATACAAGGGAATATTATTCTACTGTGAAAAGGAATCAACTCCTGATACATTCAGCAACATAGATGAATATGGAAGACATCACGTTGAGTAAAATAATCCAGACATAAAAGGACTGATATTATAGTTCTCACAAATTTGAAACAATTAGGATAAGCAAACTCATAGAGTTAGAATCTAGATAAAAGTTTACCAGGTAACAGGGTGGGGATTAAGAATGGGAAGTTTAGGCTTAAAATGTACAGAGTTCCTATTTGGAATGATGCAAATGTTTAGATAATGGATGTTGTTGATGGTAGCACAACATTATGAATGCAATTGACAGCATTGACATGTATATCTCAATAGGATTAAAAAGGGAAATGTTAGATTGTATATTAGGTAGCAGAATAAAAGTTTTTAAAAATCCATGGAGCTGCACTACACAGTGACCCCTAAGTTAAACCATGCACTTTAATTAATAGTAGAATTATAAAAACATGTTATCCTCAATTGTAACAAATGTTTCACATCAATGTAAGGTGTTGGTGGTGGGGTGGTATATGGAATTCCTCTGTTTTATTCGTTTTTGCTCTATAAACAACTTTTCTAAAAAAATAAATAAAAGCAAAATAATAACAAAATCTGATATCATTGAGTCTGTTGCTGATGCTTGTTGTTTTTTTCCCTCTCTCTCTTTAGTATGTGTTTTTCTTGCCCTTCAGCATGCCTTGTAATTTTTTCTTGAATGCTGAACAAGTTTCATCAGATAATAGAAACAGGGGTAAATAGGACTTTAGAGAGAATTTTAACATGTATCTGGCTAGACCTGGACTGTGTTTAATGTTTGCTGTAGTTAGCCCCATTGCTGTGGTAATAAGATTTTTGGGTGTGAAATGTTCTAATAATATAAATAAACTTCAAAATTAGTGGGTCTCTGACCCTGGTTTGTGAACATCACAAATATTTCTTAGCTTTTTTATCTTCTGTAGATGAGAGAGCAAAGCTACAGAGACCTCAAAAGGATAGGGAATATCTGTTCCCTCAACTGACAGAAGGCTTCCTTTGTTATGGAGAATACTCTGGACCTATTTCACAAAGTTTAGGTTTCCCTCCCCTTGCCAGAACCATGAATGGATTGTTTGTGACAATTCACCATGAGACTCTAGTAGGCTTCTTGGTTGTAAAACAAAAATGTGGGGAGCCATGTAAGACTGTGCCATACAATATTTTATCCTTCTCAAACTAGTCAACACTTAGCCTCCTGCAGTTCATCAAAATTGTTATTTAAGTGTTCCTAATAGTTTATGGCTCCAATGACTTATTCAAGGTGAAAACAGCTGGACTGTGGCTCTGTATTCATCACTCTCTCCAGATTTCAGTGTGGGATCTGCCCTGCAACCTCAGTTTCCTAACCAGTGAAAACAGTTAATGATATTCTGTTTGTTCAGTTTTTTCTTATTGTGAGGATAAGTGAATAAGTCTAAAGTCCTTACATATTGGAGCTGAAACTGGATGCCTGTTTATTCCACTTTTTAAATCATGCATTTTTTTGATGTATGGTCCTGATGAAGTTCCAGAATATTGAGAATTTAGTTAAAGGAGACTTTTAGATATGCACAAAAAGTATACCTCAAAACATTGCTAATATTGTTGCCAAAATATTTTACCAATGAACTGCAATAGCATGCAAATATTTTTTTCTGGCTCAATGACACTTTGTACACATGGCATATACTAGCTTTGCACCATTTGGGTTCTGGGTTCTTCAGGAATCACTTGTGAGTTGCATCATATTTTCACTCAATGACATAAATATATTTTGAACTATCATAATGTTGGTAAGCACTGTGGGGAAACAAGACCACAGGAAAACTAGAATAACAATAACAAAACTCAAAAAGGCAATACAAGAAACATTGCAAGGTGCTGTAATATGAGTAGCAAAACAAATGGGTACTCTTAGAGAAAGGTTAATGAGGTGAGACTTAATTTAAAAAAGGTGTCATTGAAGAAAAAAAAAAGAACTGAGTAGTTGGAACAGAGTAGAGAGAAAATTACATACTGGCTTTCAGATAGAAAGGAATAGCCTACATCTTTGGTATGAAGATGAACAAAAATAATACTCCTACTTGTTTAACCTCATGTTACTTCTTTTCTTTTCACTGCCAGATCTATTTTCAACAAAAGCTGGCAGGGTGAATATGAAGCAGTGGATGTGATGATTTTTTGGAGAAATGCTCCTCTTACCTTATAGTCTACATAGAAATGCATTTCTCCCAATATTGAATATTATCTGCCGCTTTACAGTCACTGACTATATTTTGTTGAAAAAAAAGATTATCGCACTCAGTAAAATTACCATGCAGCAAAAAAAGAGCAGAAAGAATAGTTTGGCAGATGTTGAAATGGTAGAATCTACAGTACAGAGGCAAATATTTGAGAATAGTATGCATGTACAAGAACAAAAATAACATTTCTTACTATAATACAGTAAAACTGGATAATTTTTTAACATTCAATGTATCCTTACTATTAAATCAAATGACAATCTGAAAAATATAATGTTTTATTTTATACATATTTCATTCTGGAATCTATATCCATTAATTGTTCTAGACAAGAGAGTTTTTACATAACAGATTTTATAATGCCCACCTCTTTCTACACAATGAATTTTTGATTATGTAAACATATTTCATAATATTACTTGAGGTTATGTTCATGTGTAATGAAATTGCATGGTTACAATTGATTAATCCTTAAATTTGTGGTAGTATGTTTGGTTCGTGTGAGAATCCATAGATCTAACTTTAGATCCTTAGTATACAGCTAACTCTCTTTTGCTACATTTGAGTAGTTTTCTAATAAAGATCATAGTTGGTTTTTTGGTCTTTATTAAGAAACACACTTTCTTAAGATGTCAATATGAATATTAAATTGAAAGCTACAAAGAAATAGTTATTTTATTATCAAGAAATGGATTATATGTGCATATATCTTTATAAATAATATCAGCCAATACTGAGACCACTAGGAAAATATAAGATGTCAAAAATAACATCTTTTTTTTAGGAGGGTCCCTGAATTGAACCCAGGGCCTTGTGTATGAGAAGCAGTTATTCAAACCACTGAGCTATACCTGCTCCCCCAAAATATGTTCATCTTTAAAAATATTTTAACTTCAAGAAATCTGAAGAATTTCAGGAAAGGTTATTGCTTTTTGTTGGAGAAAATGCAAATAAAAACTTTCAATTCAAAATAAATTATATTTTATAAGCATCAGTCATTATTGTGGAAAAATATTAAAATGACATTATGAGTTTTTGGAATGTAAACAACTTCCAGAATTGTATTTTTCTTGTACCTCTGTTTCTACATATGATTATGTATGTTTTTGTACCCAAGTTTTTATTTTAATGGTCCTTTCTTTATAACTTTTATTTTGGGAGATTTTTAGATTTCCAAATTTTTGCAAATATAATAAAGAGAGATCCCTTACACCCTTCACTCAGTTTCCCCTAAAGTTACCCATGGTAGATTTACTAAAATCAAGAAATTAATATTGGTGCAATGCTATTAACTAAGCAACTGACTTTATTTAAATTTTAAGAGTTTTTTCAACAATCTCTTTGTGCTGTGCCAAGATCCAATACTGAGTACCAAATTGCATTTAGTTGTCATGTCCCTTTAACGACCCCAAAATGTGTCAGATTCTCAGTCTATCCTTATTTTACATAACCTTAACACTCTTAAAGACTTAGTAATTGGACATTTTGCACAAGGCCTTTCAATTTGGCTTCATATGATAATTTCTTATCATTTTGACTGGAGTTATGGATTTTTGGAACGATTATAATGCAAGTGAAATGTCCTTCTCCCTGCAATATATAAGGGAGAATCTGATGTTAACATGACTACTGATTGAGGTCTAATGCTAATTTTGCCAAGTTTCTTGGGCATTATTTCTTTCAATACTTTTTTTTGACTGCATTCTCTCTTTCTTCTCATTCCGTAATTACAATTGCACATATATTATTCCTTTATTGTTGTCCCACAGCTCTTGAATGGCTTGTTCTTTCTTTTTTTAAAAAAATTTCCCTCTTCTTTTCCAATTGCATTTTATTTTGTGTAATTTCTATTGACCCATCTTCAAGGTCACCGATACTTTTTTCAAACATGTTGAGCTTACTGACAAACCAATTGAAATAATCCTTCACTTCTATTACTACTTTTCTTTATTTTTTATTTCCATCTTTTCAATTTGTTTCTTTCCTATAGTTTCCATATTTCTGTTTAAATTACTGTTTTGACATTGTATTTTGTCCACTTTTTGCCAAAAACTTGAAAGAATCCAAATGTTCAGCAATGGATAAACAAAATGTTTAGTATGGTGCATCCACACCATGGATAAGTATACAGCACTATGAAGAAACACACTAGTAATATACATTACAATATATTCGAGCCTCAAAAACATGATTCATGAAAGAAACCAGATGCAAAAACTATATAACGTGTGGTTTAATTTATATGAAATGTCCAAAAAGATATATGTATGGAGATGGAAAACTCATCAGTATTTTCCTTGGGCATGGGCATCAGAGTAGGCTTAAATACAAAGGGGTACAGAACATTTTTTGGTGTGATAGAAATGTTCTAAAACTGGATTATTAGGGTGGTTGCATAAAGTCTTAATTTGCCAGGGCTGGTATTGGTTGCTTAAATAAAAGGAATTTATTGTCTCACAGTTTTGGAAGCTAGGAGTTCAAATTAAAGGTATTGGTGCCTGTGTTCTCTGAAGTCTATAATGTTCTGGAGGGAGCCAGAATGTTACATTCTGTCTTGTCTTCTCCTCTGCTACTTCTATTGGTCAAGAGGAGGGATATCCAAAGAGATATCAGCTTACTGCAGTTCAGATGTTGGGATCACCAACAAAGCATGACTTACACAGGCTCTGATGGGAAAAGATATTTTATTTACATAGAGACTAGTCAAAACAAGCTCATCTTTGCTAGTGGGAGTCAGTTCCCCATAGTCAGCAGGTCTCAATCCATGCCCAATGCAGGGAGGTGTTCTACACACAGCACCCCTCTCTTGTGTTTATGCATTGCCAGGATGGAGGAACCCCATTCCCTCCTGGCCAGGAACAGATATGCCACTGAGGTGGAAGTGAATATCATAAACATGCCAACCAGAGTCAGACTGTCTCCAGTGAATATTAACATATGCTCAGGACAATAGTGAAAGGAATGTATCTACAATCTATTTATCTGCTAGGGGTTTGTGCTTTTTCCAACTAGGCTGATACACTTGGTCCTGAATGCAGAATTTATTTGTGAGTCTTAGGGAAAGGTGGCAAAACATGCTAGCATTGTCCTCTACCAAAACTTTCCTTTCCAAATTTCCTTTGCTTATAGGGACTTCAATCAAATTGGATTAAGGCCCGCCCTGATTCCATTTGGACTCACTTAACAAGAACTTCAAAGATTGTACTTACAAATGGGTTCACACCCACGAGACTACTGGTTAGTTCTTGAACATGTCTTGTAGGATACATGATTCAATTCCCAGCGATGACTCCTTAAATATACTAGAAACCCTTGAAATTATATATCAATAAATCTCTTAAACAAACATGAAACAATCTGATGATTTCATGCTATATGGGCCCTTCTTGCTTCTCTGACCTCATCACCCATCGCCCTCACTTCCTGCAATTTTAAACTCAAATATCTAAATACATCATACTTCCTATATGTCTGACTATTCAAAGAACTTTCATAGCACTGGCATGCTTAATCCTCTACTTGAAATGATCTTTCTGTGTTTGTACACTTGACAATTTCCTACATATTCCTCCAGAGTCAGGTCAATTTTTACTGTCCTTCAAGCATTTTCTTGGACACCCTAGGGCAAAGTAACAATTCAGCTCTCAAAATATTTTGAGGACATTTCTGTCAAAACAGTGTTGCAATTTATTATGCTAGAACTACAGCTGCTCTGCGTAAAGTATTAGTTTTTCCTTATCCCAATGCCAGAGTAAATATTTGTTGAATGGAAAATTAATGAAGGTTCTCACAACATTTTTGTATAGCTCTAATATTATAAATGGCGCACAAAACTGCCTAATACACTTGCTGACATTTAGTAAGAGTTCACTATATATATATGAAATAATGAATCATTTATCATGACACATCTTTTTCCATTGCATTTCTCAAACTATGAAACAGGTATTAAATAAATTTGGAAGATATTCTATTATTATGCCTTCTCTTGATCCATTTTCCCATCTCTGAGTCATAATTTTTATTTTAACATTTTAGTATTTACTTTACTTCCCTAAATTAGAGATTCAATTTGAGCACAAAATTTTATGATAATCATGAGTCTTCTCTTTATTAGAATAGAAATCTTACCACTTCATCACCACAAGCTTACAATTATAATGAACTCAGATCAAATATCTGATTGTTTTTGCAAATATTGTGCCCTGAGCAGAGTGCATCTTCTGAGAGGACAAATCAATGTTAAAAATCCTATGGGTTCCTATTTAAGACAATTATGACTAAGCCTTTTCAATACATGGAAGTTTGTTTTGCAAACCTTAGTATAGTTGTGTTATATATATATAATGCACCTTTCTCTCTCCATCTCTGATAATGCACATTTTGAGTTTGGCCACGAAAAAATGTACTTATGTTGGGAATCCTGTGAGACACTCATTTTATGAGGGTATGGTAACTGCTGTCAGGATTTTTCTTGATGATGATTAATAATTAGGGTTTCAACTATTACTTCTTTTTCTAGAAGACCTTTATCAACATTAACACTCCTGACCTTTTTAATTGCATGGATTAAAGCTGGAAATAGATGGTTATTAATGTTCTGTACTTTTAGTGCCTGGAGCTTGAAATAATGTTTGCTTTCTCAATAGCATTCAGCAAGTTTACATTTCCCTCAGTAAATGTGCCACCATAGTGGGTACTAATTTGGTATTCATAACCCTTTCAGCTATACTTAGGAACTTCTCAGTAGTTGCCGAAACCTTTTAATGCAACCATGTCATTTTGATTACTGATTTTGAATGAGCTGCACAAATAAATCTCCCCACCCCCACTTATTATCAAAAGCAAGAACACTATTTAAAGGTTGTTTGCTTTTTCCTCTCTTTATACAAATTTAAAATGGTGGATTTTGCACTTGTTCAAATCTGCTAGGGCATGACAATGATGTGAAGCAATATTAAGAATTCAGAGCTGAAATACAGAATTAAAGGTATATTTGATATATAGCCTCCCATTTAGGCATATCATCTATTGTTCTTTTCAGAAAAGAATGAAAAATAATGTGGTCTGAAAAAACTTCTCTTCGCTGATATGCAATCATGAAAACAATCCTGTTTAAGAAAAATGGGTTTTCCACAATAATACAGCTTTGAATAAGATAACTTGTAGTTACCATTTATGTATATATGCATACTTCTATTAAACAGGGATAAGTAATAGACATAATTTGTTTATGTATAAGTATGCATTGATCAAATAAATATATCAGAATATAGTGAATAAAATACAACAGATCATATATTAAGATATCTATCATATTATTGATTCAAGATATATTACAAACTAAGAACAAATTCAAAGTTCTTTCATTATTTTTCTAACCATTGTATTGTGCTAACAGTTGGAAGTTTAAAACCGTAGTCTTTTATGCCTTCATCTGGACAAACTTCAAGTAAAATGAGGCAAGATTAGCAAGACACTTAATGGCGATGAGAGAAATTTCTCCTGTTTTCACACATGCTAAACCTATTTGAACTCAATCATTTTATAATGCTGACATGAACAGCTGTGTTAGTGCTTGTGATTTCATAATGAGGATTGTGAGTCTAAAAGGCAGTTTCTAGAAAAATCATGCTTTGTAGATGAAAAATAATTGTCTGTGGAAGTGCTGATGCATTCACACATGACCAGAATTTTTTTTTTTATCAGAGAAGTTGTAGGTCTCCATAAAAATTATACAGGAAATAAAGACCTCTCAAAAACCATTTTCATAATCCAATTTCTATTTTCACCATTATACTTTTCTTTTTTGCCAGAGAAGAAAAAAACAATGTAAATATGTTAAAGTTTTTATTAAAAAGTGCAGAGAAAAATTATTTAATCTAATTTTTGAATTTGTATTGCAGTCTTACTATGTTATAGATGTTTTCACTTGCTTTTCTCTTCACAGGTCTATGAAATAAATAGGTGAGATATTCCCCTTATCTTTATGTATGATAAAGCTATATAGATGTTAAATGATTTGCCAAAGATGGCATAACACAATAGTAGAATAATTGATGTCAGAGTCATCTTTCCATCTTGATGCTTACATGGATTTTGTTAATGTCTGATCATTATAAAACTTAATCACTAAATTACATAATATTTTCCATATGTGCAGAAGCATTGTTATTATTATTGTTATTGTTATTGTTATTTGTGTGCACGCAGGACCAAGCACAATATATGAGATATAAAAAGTGCTGAGAAAATAGCTATAAAAAAGATTGAATGAAAAACTGACTGTAGAGCATTGAGGAGGTAACTGCTACCAAAAAAGGGTCCTTTCCACAAAATATAGAAAAGGAAGAATGCAAGCAATTTTACTACTGAATAAGCGTATCTATGGTTCAACGAATACATAGGTAGTATGTGAAGGAGACTACAAAGCTGGGACAGAATTTTACACAAATTAAATCAGTTTAATTTTACACATTTAAATCAAGAGAACCATTAAAGCTTCCATTATTTTTTTAAGAGAAGCATGAATTCTGTAATCTTTTGTTATCTCTCGAGGCACTCCTGAGTTAATTTCAGAGGCATGTGTTTACAGTTCAAGGGTCAAGCCCTTAAAACAATATGTAGGGCTTATTATCTAGCTGATTATGTTTTCAAGGATATATGTTATGGGGGTGGGGAAGGGATAACATTTCATCTTAACCCTTACCATATCTATTATATCTGGCTGACATTTAGCAAGCAATTATTATTGATGAGCACATTTATAAAGACTTTAAGGGAAACGGACTTTGGCCCAGTGGTTAGGGCGTCCGTCTACCACATGGGAGGTCCACAGTTCAAACCCCGGGCCTCCTTGACCCGTGTGGAGCTGGCCCATGCGCAGCGCTGATGTGCGCAAGGAGTGCCGTGCCACGCAAGGGTGTCCCCCGCGTGGGGGAGCCCCACGCGCAAGGAGTGCGCCCGTGAGGAAAGCCGCCCAGTGTGAAAAGAAAGTGCAGCCTGCCCAGGAATGGCGCCGCCCACATTTCCCGTGCCGCTGACGACAACAGAAGCGGACAAAGAAACAAGACGCAGCAAATAGACACCAAGAACAGACAACCAGGGGAGGGGGGGAAATTAAATAAATAAATCTTTAAAAAAAAATTTTAAAAAAAGACTTTAAATGTATTAACTGACTTATTTTCATGCTAATAAATAGCCATTAATATTATTTTTCCTGTTAAAAAAGTGAGAAAGAAGCAGGGAGGTTAAATTACTTGCCAAAGTTGACATGACTATTATAAGAGACAGCCAATATTCACTCCCTGACAATTTGGCTCCAGAGGCCTCACTCTTAATCATCCCTCTTGCTATTTTTCTTTATCTCTGCCTCTTATTTTTCTCTGATAATTGTATTCTCTTTGTCTTCCTAGATCTTTCTCAGTCCACTCTTCCAGATCATTAATTCTGTCTTTACTGCTCTTTGATCCATTCATTAGGCTTTTATTCCTATAATATAGATTTTTTTAAAAATTTCAAAAATACTCTACATACTTTACAATAGCACAGCATCTTTCCATATCTTGGATGGTAAATACAGCTATTCTACACCTTTTATTTTCCCTTTTAACTGCCTTGGCTAGGAGGTTCCCCTCTTCCCCCTATATCTGATTTGTGGTGTTTCCTCTCTTCTTTTTCTTGGTATTGTTTCCCACAAGTGTCTGTGGGTTCTTATCAATGAAAGGTATATACTTGAATTTCCTGAGTACTCAATTTATTGTGGAGTTTCCTGCTCAAAAGGGTATACTGGTAACTGATCTTTAGGGTATGTTGGAATTCTGTCATTCATTGGCTTTTTAAAAAACTTGTACCACAGTCCCTATAGTTATATTCCCATTTTATGTTATGGGTGAGTCCCTATTCAGTTTAACAAAAATAAGGAGGAAAAAGACACTGAATGACCAGTTGTTCCAAATTAGATACACTGGGTGTTCGTTTCAGGGCACCTTATATCTCTTAAATTTAGAATGAGACTCCTTTGTTCACTGTGTCCAAATTTCCATTTCCTCTTTCCTACCTGTATGTCCACAATAGTATTCTTCTGATCATTTCTGAAAGTTCCCATCTTCTACTCATTTAAATCTTCCATCAATTCCTCAATATTTATGATATTTTCTTCTTTTCTTTCCCCCAGCATTTTTTTAGAGCTTTTACGTATGGATGTGTGTGTGTATAAATAACTTTAAATGTTTGTATATTTCTGTATGTATGTGTGTGTGTGCATGTGTATAAGTGTGTGTGTTAATTTGAAAACTCTGGTTACCATCTAGTATCTTCATCTCATTTTCTATTGGTAAGATTTGTTTCTGCCTTGGAAAAAATTCCAGTGTTGCATGTTGATACTGACAAAAAGTATCCTTAAGCACTTTGCAAGTACAAAATGAGTTAAGATTCTGCTGTCCAGGGTTGGAAGTTAACTAAGGGGTACCCATTCTTTTTCTCAATTTTGTGGGGGCTTCCGCAAAGATTTTGAATTTTGCAACTTGTAAGTTAGCAAATTGTAAGATAATTAAAAAGCAAAATTACAGTCAGGAGTCTAGGTTTCCTTTCATAATCCTGTCACTAAATCAGTGCAAAATTTTATGAAAATCATTTAATCTAGAGTTAGAATAACTTAGTCTCTAAGAGTTTTTCTAACTCAAAATGCTTTGCCAACTACAGGCTTACCCTTCAAGCTGACATTGTCAGATGTGTTTTTAAAGATGTTTCTTGTGAGCAAAATATGGTAAACATATAATCATGTTAAAAACCATACTATTTCTCCACAATGTTCTAGAAAGAGACATGCCAGAGGAGAATTGGTAGACATTCTTAAAACCAGTTATTGAAGTTTACAGTGGAGGTGATTAGATAATAATCCTCTGTTTTCTGAACTAAAAGCTCAATCTTTTCTCACCAGTGGACTCTAAACTAGAGAGAAGTACTTAGAATTTTCCCAGAGAGATAGGAAAGCTATAGCACAATGAAATCACCATCGACTTGCTACAATTCCTACTGAAATGCTTATGTCAAATGTGGCAAATTTTGAAAAGGATGTGCAACTAATATCTTTATGTACCTCTTCTCTTCAGACAATTCTGAACTAAAGTAAAATAGACACTGTGCTTTTTGTTTGGTGGTGGGTAAAAAGTGATGGGACTAAGACATACACATAAAGAAGAGGCACTTGAAAAGATTTCAAAGATTACGTGTAAAACTAATTATTTGATGGATGATATAAACAGAATACTCTTAAGCAATTTTTGGTCTTTACACATTTGATGTAATCACAGTTGTCAAATAATATTAATATTAATATAATGCTATTTTACAATGTCTGAAATACACACACATGCATATACATATAATATATTATAAAAGAGGATGTATGTTATAATAATAGGACTTAAAGAACCATTAATGAGGTTCAAATCCTAAACTAGAATTCTGAAACAAAGACTCTATTTTCAGTTCCTTTACTTACTGTACTATGGGAGGTGGTGGGCAAAAGAACAATCTCTGGGAACTTGTTTTAGCTCCTGAGCAAGCATATGTTACAAATTAAGAGAATGGAGTAGGCTCATGGATATTAAATACTTTGAAAATTATTGTGTAGATTTTAATTTCAAATCTGAATATGCTTCTTTCACTTCTTCAATAGCAGGGATTGTATTTATAAATAATGTAATAAATGTATTTATTACAAGAAAAAAGTAAAACTTCATTAGGTCTTTAAAAGAGCATATACTCTCATCCAAATTCCAAACAAGCTAATGCTCAGTGTCTTAGTTTCACAACTGTTATGACAAATACTACACAAATGGTTGGCTTAAAGAATAGGAATTTATTGGCTCACTGTTTCAAAGGCTGAGGCTTGTGTCCTCATAGGGTCAGTAGCTTTGTGGCTTGCTAGCTATCCTTGGGTTCCTTGGTTTCACATGGTGATGTTCTCTCCTTTCTCTTCCATGTTTCTGCTAACTTTGGCTTTCGCCTGTGATCTTTTCTTTGATGTTCCATACCCTTTGCTTCAGTCATATTGGGTTAAGACTAATCCTCATTTAGTTGGGCATATCTTAATTAATAAATTACATCTTGTACCCACAGGACCGGGGATTAGAATCTGAACATACTTTTTGTCAGGGACATGATTCAATCCTGAACAGCCAGAAGAAAGGCAATATCTTGGCAGACAGCACCAAAATGACTCAATTTCTAGTATGGTTTTAGGAATGCCCTTCGGGAACCTAAGAGGCAAAAAGATTTTGAATCTTTTCAATTTGGACTATATTTATCTTTTTCCTCTTTTTAATTAGATCTAGGCATCTCCAATTGAGGTAGAAGTTACATATCCTTCATCTGTGTATAGAGTTCCCCACATATCTTCTCTAAGCTCAAAACTGCATGATAAACATTATATTTATGCATAATATTATTGATACTGTATCTTTTCCAGAAATCCTTACCCATTACTCACAATTAGATAATGACTTTTTATTTCGTCTGCATAGGTGATTTACAGAATTGAAATTATGCTATTGCTAATTCACATAACTTGCTACTTTGTATTTATGTACATCCGAATAATATTAACTTACAAATAATATTTATATAACTTTCAGATGGGAGGTGAAATCTTTAAAAATATTGTGAAAAAAAGGAGCATCTAAAGTTGACAGTTACCTTCAGAATCCTTACTGGTAAAATTAGCACAAAGTAAGCACAAATTGCTATGATTATTTTTCTCCCTGACCATGAAATATGTAATATATATTCAAAATATAAATATATTTTTGCTCTTATGTTACATATAGTGATTTATCTTTTATCTGCCTTCTTCAGGAGATACTGTAGATTGGAACACTGTTCCATTCCAAATGTGAATTGAAATAGTTTCCAAGCTACTAATTTTGGCAATAATTATTCAAACCAGGCAAAATAATCATGGTTACAATTTATTTGCTTTGCTAGCAATGTCTGTCACCTGTTTTCCAATAAATAATTTCAAAAGGAACATGTTTTAATTTGAGGCAAAATGTTACATAAGGCAATGATATTGAAATTGACATCTGGAGTTGATAATAGATTCTACATTAATTAGAAGAGTGGTATAAAGGAAAGGGAGCTTTAATTTTGTAAAGGTTCTTCCACAAAATAATTTTTTATAACATTAAAAAAATTGGGGATCCATTTATCAGAATTAAAATATTTACTGTAAGTTAGATTTTAAGAAATAATTATCAAGTTCATTAACTGCCAATATTTAAAAATATTTCTATCTTTATGCTGTATACACTGCAATTTTATATTGTAAAGTATAATACAAATCTAATTGAATGCTTACTGCCAATAATACTATAAATGTGGGACAGATGAAATCTTCCCTTTTCAGTAAAATTTAAATTTCCCTTGTACACATAGACACATGCATGATAGCATACCCTTGAGAATAATTAGTCGCTTTATGTTTGGCCCTTAGTTTCATTCACCCAGAACTATTGCATAAGAAATGATATACTACACCTTACATATAGAATAATATTTGTGCATATATAGAAACCATATGAAAGTATATGTCAAAGGTTATATGCATATGTAACATTTCCTAAACAGAAATGTTTAAGAGAAACTAGTTTTGATAGAAATAAGAAGCAATTTAGTTTTTTTTATTTTTTCACTTCTCATTCAGATAACCGGAGTGTCAAGAATAAGAAAAAAGATGCAAACTATAGTCTCAGGTAAAGTAGGAAACAGAAATTTTGTAAATTCCATATGAGATGCAAATGTGGCTAAAAGGCTGAGCCAGCCAGGAAACCCACATAGGAAGTTGTGATGGTTAATCACACCCGTCAGCTTTACTTAATTATAGTGTCCAGTTGTTAGATCAAGCAAGTGCTGCCTGATTATTATTGTGAAAGAATTTTTAGATGGATTTAAATCATTAGTCAGTTTTTTGCACCTAATATTGAATACATCTAAAATCAACAAAGAAGATGGCTTTCAGCGATGAGGAATCTTCTCATCAAATCAGTTGAAAACCTTAAAGTGAGAACTGAGGATTTCAGCAATCAGAAAGAATTTCTATATACTTCAGCACCAAGATTCTCCTTGGAATTCAACATCATCTTCATGGAGTTTACCAATTGCAGCTTGCCTTTACAGAATTTTCACTGGACAATCTCAATGGTTATGTGAAAACAATTCCTATGGTAAATCTCTTAATATTCACATGTATATTTATATTTATATATATTTAGATGCATGTTCTGTTTGTTCTGTTTCTCTCAAGATCCCTGAGTGTGGCAGTTTGAGATTATTTATGAATTCCCCAAAGAGAGATTATGTATGTAAACTAATCTATTCCTCTGGATGTGAAACCCATTGTTGATTGTATTAGATTCAGTTGAGATTTTTTTTAACTTAATTTATTGAAATATTTCACTCACATACAAACATATGTAAACAGTAAGTGTATAAAAATAGTTGTGAACTTACAAAACAAACATATATAACATCATACAGGACTCTCATATCTGCCCCTACCACCAACACCTTACATTTTTGTCAAACCTTTTTAACTAATGATTAAAGAGCATTGTCAAAATATTACTGCTCACCAAAGTATTTTCCCCCAACCCTCCCTATTATTATCTTTATGTCATTTATATATGAACATACATAAACAAATAACTGCATAGTAAAAGTTGTGAACTTACAAAGCAAACATGCCTAACATCATACAGGGGTCCCGTAATTCAACCCTCCACCCAATATCTTGCATTGTCGTGTGATGTTTTTTACAAATTACGAAAGAATATTGTCAAAATCATACTACTAATCATAGTCCTTATCTTACATTTGGTGTGTTTTTCCCCCAAAACACACCTTATTATTATTTTTTAAATATTTTTTTTATGACAGAAGTTGCAAACTTATAAAACAATCATGCATATATGCAGAATTCCCAAGCAACATCTCTCTATCAACACACCACACTGTAGTGGAACATTTGTTACAGATAAGATAATATCATCTGATTGTTACCATGTCCATAGCATACGTTTGGCTCACATTTTTCATACTGCCCCATTATCAACAAAATACATCTTTGGCATAGATGCAAGAATATTATCTTATTACTGCTAACCACAGTCCATAGGTCATTCCAGTTGTATTTTTCCCATGTGTTCCCAACACCCTGAAGTAGTGATTACACATTTGCTCCAACTTACAAAGGACTCTCTTGCATCTGTACCATTAACCACAATTCTTACCCACCTCTTGGTTTACTGTGCTATTCAGTTCCTAAATTATTCTTTAGCATTCTGTCAATTGGCATTTACATCCCTAGACTATTGTTTTCAGTCATATCCCTGTTTAAAAACTAGCTATTACTATTTTTACCACCCATTCTATATATTTCCACACTTTTACAGTAAAGGTAATTAAAACTTCTACATACATTAAACATCATTAGTCCATCTCAGTCCTTCTCTCACATCCACAAAGAATCCACCACCTACCACCAGGTCTTGAAGATGTTTTCCTACAATTTCTTCTAGAAGTTTTATGGTTCTTGCTTTTCCTTTTAGGTTTTGATCCTTTTTGAGCTAATTTTTGGATAAGGTGTGATATAGACATTCTCTTTCCTTCTTTTAGCTATAGATATCCAGTTTTGTCAGCACCATTTTGCTGAATGGACTGTTCTGCCCAAGCTGTGTGGGTTTGACAGGTTAGTAAAAAATCACTTGACATACATATGAGGGTCTGTTTCTGAGCCATCAATTTGGTTCCATTGGTGTATGTATTTGTCATGCCAGTACCATGCCAGTACCATGCTGTGTTTACCACTATAGCTTGGCAGTATGATTTAAAGTCTGGAGATGAGGATTTGCTTTTCCTTTTATGATGTTTCTGGCTATTCAGGACCCTTTACTCTTCCAAATAAATTTGCTAATTGTGCTTCCAATTTTTTTTTTGATGCTAGTGTAATTTTTTTCGTTGTTGCATTGAATCTGTATATCAATTTGAGTAGAATTGACATCTCAATGATAATTAGTTTTCCAATCCATGAACATGGAAAGTTTTCCCAGTTATTTAGGACTTTTTTGATTTCTTCTAACATTGGGTTGCAGTTTTCTGAATATGAATGCTTTATACCATTGATTAAGTTTATTCCTGACAAGTGTTATCTGTCATATTTTATTTTCACCACTCTTTTGACCCCTTAGTTACTTTTATTGATATAATCTTCATTTCTAGACTCTCTCCCAGGCCCCTCTCTCCTGTCTTTTCATTTCAGGCTCTAGGACACCCTTTAGTATTTCCTGAAAATCTGATCTCTTCCTTAGAAATTCTCTCAGTTTCTGTTTCTCTGTGAATATTCTATTCTTGCCCTTATTTTTGAAAGACAGTCTTGCTGGATATAAGATTCTTAACTGAAAGTTTTTCTCTCATAGTATCTTGAATATATCAGACCACTGTCTTCTTGCCTCCATGGTTTCTGGTGAGAAATCAGCACTTAATCTTATTGGGTCTCCGTTATATGTTATGCATTGCTTTTCTCTTGATGTTTTCAGAATTCTCTCTTTGTCTTTGGCATTTGACATTCTGATGAGTATGCATCTTGGAGTTGATCTATTCAGATTTTTTCAGATGGAGTATGTTGTACTTGCTGGACATGGATATCTATGTCCTTCAACAGGGTTGGGAAATTTTCTAACATTATTTCTTTAAATATTCCTTCTACTCCTTTTCCTTTCTCTTCTCCTTCTGGGACACCCATGCCATGTATGTTTGCACATCTCAGGCTGTCATTTAGTTCCATGAGACCTAACTCAATTTTTTCCATTCTTTTCTTCATCTATTCTTTTGTATGGTCACTTTCAGAGGTCATTTTTTCAAGCTCACCAATCCTTTCTTTTGACTCCATAAATCTGCTATTATATGATTCTAATGTTTTTTTTTTTTAAATTGCATTTATTGTAACTTTCATTCCCATAAGATCTATTTTTCTATGCATGTTTTCAAATTCTTCTTTGTGCTCATCCAGTGTCTTCTTAATATCCTTAATCTCTTTAGCCATTTCATTGAATTTATTAAGATTTGTTTGAACATCTGTGATTAGTTGTCTCCTTTATGTCATCTGGAGGCTTATTTTTTTCCTTTAGCTGGGCCATATCTTCCTGTTTCTTGGTGTGGATTGTAATTTTGGTTGGTGTCTTGACATTTAGATTTCTAGTGTATTTATTCTGGTTGCAGTTTTTCTCTTTAGTTTAGGGCTCCATGCCCTTTCTCCCTTGCTTGTTGTGCAATAGGAGCCAAGGTTGCAATTGGTGCTATAACCTGTGGAGGCTCAAGCTGCCCTCATTGCTCCAGTGACAGATGAAACTTCTCCCAACTTTCTCCTTTCCCAGATGTAGGGACAGAGTCACAGTTGTGTGGAATAATCCAAGTCGTGAGGCCTAGACTGTAGTTGCCCAGAGAGATTAATGAAGCTTCATGTCCCTTTCTCCCCTGACTGGGACATGGATGGAGCTGCAGGTGTGGGCAGCAATCTATGCAGTGTGGGTCCAAGATGACCACAGTTGGCCCAGTAGACTTTTAATTATTCAGTTTGTGCCAGCCGAAGGTACCATCGGTTACCTGGATAGACTGGTACTGAGCTAGCCAGCCTCCTTCCTACCAGAGGTGGGACTGAAGCTTAGGCTAGGACTGCAGGCTGATCTGGGAGAAAGAAATTAGTTCCTACCTTCACCGTGATATTTGGTCAGGCTGGCTTCCCCTCAGGCTGGGGGTGGAGTCAAAGTGGTGGCCATGGCCTTTTTCCAACTTGGACAAATTTCACACCCTAGCTATTCCTAGGGTTATTCCTTAGCCATCATTAGCTGAATTCAGCAGCCAACCATCTCCTCCTCCCCTGTTTTTGGGAAATGGAGCTTCCAATTCTGGTCGCAGAACAGTTCCTAGGGCAGCATGTGCTGCCAGAGTAGGACAGTCACTGACTTCCAGGGATTGGCCAGAATTTTCCCAGAGAGGCTGCCACAGGTCTCTGAAGCTTCCTCCCTGTTGGGGGTGGCATTGGGTCTTAGGCTAGACCTGCAATCTGACCTGTGTGGAAAGAAGCTGGTCCCCACCAGCACTGGGATTTTCAGTCTGACGTGCCTTCCCTCCTGCCAGGAGTGGAGTTAAGATGGTGGCTCCTGGTCTCTTTCTGAACAGGATAGGCTTAAACTTTAGCTGTTCTCAGGATTATACTTTAACCCGCTGAATTTACTCATCAGTAGCTGAAATTTTTGCCCAACTGTCTCTTCTTCCCCTGTTTTGGGGAAGTGGAGCTTTCAAGTCCAGCCGTAGAACAGCTCTTGAGGTTTCTTGTGCTTCAGGTGGAGGATGTGCACCGGCCTCTGGGGCTTGGAGCACTCTCTTTATGAGTCTTCTCTGCAGATGGGCAGCCTCCTTCTTCCATTCCTTCAGGATGTTGCAGGATGCCCTTCTGGCCCCCTGAAGTCCCCAAACTGGTGCTTCAGCTAGCTCCAGAGAGCTCTGGGTGTTTACTAACTGCCCTGTAGCAGGAGCTGACTCTAGGAGCTCCTTAGTCCACTGCCATCTTGCTGTAATCAAGATTATTTTATTCAATTATGTGAAGATTATGGCTTTGATTCAACCACACATGTAAGGTGTGACTCAGGTTAAGTTTCTGCCCCTTGGTGGGCTGATATAAACAGGTACTCACTCAAGAAGACACAAGAGGAAGAGAGAGAGAACTTTGTCAGTTTTGATCCTGGAGTTCCAGGGAGAGATGCACCATTTGCCTGATAGTTTGCACCTGAAGAGAACAGAGCTAAGCAGCTAAAGGCCTGCAAAGAAACAAGTACTATACCAGACTGGTATTGGAAACCCTGAGAGATGAGCCCTTTGCCAGCTTCTAGCTGAGATTGGAAAGAAACTGGGCCCACAGAGCCTCAAGAGTGGAAGAGGAAGCTCCAGAAGGAGAGACCAGGTAGAAATCAGTGACCATCTTGCTTCAAAATG
The DNA here is from genome assembly GCF_030445035.2 of Dasypus novemcinctus. Taxonomy (NCBI): domain Eukaryota; kingdom Metazoa; phylum Chordata; class Mammalia; order Cingulata; family Dasypodidae; genus Dasypus; species Dasypus novemcinctus. The sequence goes on along the minus strand of NC_080673.1, from coordinate 148,735,697 downwards.
TGGCAACTGGCTTTGGTGAGAGAATAACCTTAAGTTGAATAGTTTAAGACCTTGTAACTGTAAGCTTTTACCCCAAATAAATATCCTTTATAAAAACCAATAGATTTCTGGTACTTTGCATCAGCACCCCTTTTGGCTAATATACTGCCTAAGTAGAAATTGACTTGGGAGGGAAAAATTCTTGTCATGGAGAATATCAGAAATCTCTACCACATACCCTCTTCCAGAAGAAAAAAAAAAGGTTCATTCCAATTGGGATCTGTACTAAGTGTGTTGATATCATTTTAGATGGAATAGAATGACGGTAAAAAAAGGAACACTTATTCCTTGCTGACGAAAATTTAAAATGGTTCAGCATCTGTGGAAGGCAGTTCAGCACTTCCTTAGAAAGTTAAGTAGGAATTTGCCATATGACCTGGCAATCCCACTACCCAAAATAATTGAAATCAGGTACTCAAAAAGATATTCACACCTATGTTCCCAGGAATACACTCAGAAGAACTGAAATCATGGATGTGAAATGACATTTGCACACTGATATCCACAGTGGCATTATTCCAAATTGCCAGATGATGGAAACAACCCAATGGTCCATTAACTGATGAATGGATCAACAAAATGTTGTATATACATACAATGGGATAGTATTAACCATAAAAAAGATGGTGACTTGATACATGACACAACATGAATGAACCTTGAAGATACTAAGTTGAATGAAATAAAACACAAAAAAGGACAAACATTGTATGATCTCATTGATATAAAATAATTAGAATAGGCAAACTCAGAGAGTCAGAATCTAGAATACCTATTACAAGGGGATGAGGCAGTGGCTAGAGAATGGGAAGGTAAGACTGAAAATGTACAGGGCTTTGATTTGGAATGATGAAAATGTTTTGGTAATGGATGGCAGCAATAGTAGCATTAACACTGGGAACATATTTATCAGCATTGAACTATAAATCTGGATGTGGTTAAAAGGGGATATATTAGATTGTATAAATGGTATATAACATTTATTTTTAAAATCCATGGAGTTAATTATACTATCAAAGCACAGAACTATAAGTTAAACCATGGACTACAGTTAAGAGTACAATTATAAAATATACTATCATCAATTGTTGCAAATGTTCTATACCAATGCAACTTGGTTAATAACAGTATAGTGTATGGGAATCCTGTATTTTATGTATTATTGTTCTGTAAATCTACAATTTCTCTAATAAAAAGAGTTAAAGAAAAAAATGTCTTTAATATCAGTACAGGGAAACGGACTTTGGCCCAGTGGTTAGGGCATCCGTCTACCACATGGGAGGCCCGCGGTTCAAGCCCCGGGCCTCCTTGACCCGTGTGGAGCTGGCCCATGCGCAGTGCTGATGCACGCAAGGAGTGCCGTGCCACACAGGGGTGTCCCCCGCGTAGGGGAGCCCCACGTGCAAGGAGTGCACCCATAAGGAGAGCCGCCCAGCGCGAAGGAGGGAGCAGCCTGCCGAGGAATGTTGCCGCCCACCCTTCCCGTGCCGCTGATGACAACAGAAGCGGACAAAGAAACAAGACGCAGCAAAAAGACACAGAAAACAGACAACCGGGGGAGGGGAGGGGAATTAAATAAATAAAAATAAATCTTTAAAAAAAAATATCAGTACAACTTCTTCATGTGAACTTCCCTTAAATCACTCATTTCATTAAATTACTTTTTTATTTTTAATATTAAATGGAAGGGATGTTCATTGTAAACATTTTGAACACATTTGCAACATCAAAAAATAAACATGAATTACTGTGATCTAAGACTCTTGTGAAGAGAAACTCAATAATTAGAAAAAAAAGAAAAAAAGATAGGATGTAGAAATTTTTCCAAATCATTATGTACTCTAGATCTAACCTTTAAACTTATCTCTATATTCCATTTTACTGGTAAGGGAAACTGACATTATATTGGGATTCACTTTACAAGAAGTTTTGGATCACAGAGTGGTTCAACAATGGCGGAGGAGGAATACTGATATGGGATGTTATTGACAGGTTATATATGGTTGACAGGGAGTTATACAGGGCATATGTCCAGGGTGCATGGTAATGTTTAGATATACTCATAGTGGAAACAATTAAAAACAACAGCTGGGGGGGGGTACTGGGTTCCTGGCTGGGGGTCTCTGTAGTGATCCCTAGGGGAGTAGCGGCAGTCCCCCAGGTGCAACGGTAAGAACCAGGAAGGAATGAGGGTCCAACAGTGGGCTCCTGATACTAATGGCTATGCTTGTGAGCCTACACACCTGCAATAAGAACAAGGCTTAGAGTAGCATTGTGCCTGGGAGTTTCCTCCTGACAGCCTTCATGTTACTCAAATGTGGCCACTCTCGAAGCCAAACTCAGCATGTAGATGCAGTGCATTCCCCCCAGCGTGGGACATGACACCTGGGGATGAGCGCCCCTGGCACCGAGGGATCACTACCAAACACCAGCTGAAGATGTAACTAGAAAATGACCTTGAATTAAAGGTTCAATGCAGATCAGTAGCATATCCCTGTCTACATATAATAACATGACTTCAAAATGCTGTTTGACCTAATGTAAGGGGGAAATGGAAAGGAGAAATGAGTTTATATGGCTACGAGTCTCTAAAAAAGAGTCTGGAGGTTATCAGAAGGAATGCCCTTATGCACAACTGAGCAGAGTCTCAGAGACAGATAAAGTAGATACAACCCCAGGTATTGGTTCTTGTGAGGGATAAAGAGACCCACGGGTTCTATGGTCATGGCAGATGGGGTTCACTGCCATATCAGATGGCCCTTCTTTGGAGCTGGTGTTTCTGCGTGATGGAACTGGACTCAGATGGGATCTCTTTTCACAAGACTTTCATGCTACTTTATTGGAATTGTAGTTGGTGCTGGGGTTTAAGATGTATTTAGGGGATTTGAATCTCTGGACTGACAATATGATAGCCAGGCCCTGAGCCTCAACAGACTTCGGCTCCTACACTCTGATTTATTGGACTTACCCCACTCAGCTAACATAGAGTTGAAGAAGGTCAACCACCACACCATGGAGCCTAGAGTGCCTACAACTAAAAGCAGGAGGAGTGCATCCAGTATCCATGTGGAATCTAAGCCCCCACTTGACATAGATGTGCAATGGACACAACCAATCCAATGTCCACAGAGAAAATGTGGCATTGGTGTGGGAAGGGTGGCCATGGTGACTGCTGGGTGTGGGGAATGGGAGGAAGAGATGAGATGGGGAGGCATTTTTGGGACATGGAGATATCCTGGGTGGTGCTTCACGGACAACTATGGGACATTGTAGATCCCCCCAGGGCCCACTGGATGGAACGTGGGAGAGTGTGGGCTATGATATGGACCATTGACTATGGGGTGCAGCAATGCCCAGAGATGTACTTACCAGGTGCAATGGATGTGTCATGATGATGGGAGAGAGTGTTGCTGTGGGGGGAGTGGGGGATGGGGGCAGTGGGGTTGAATGGAACCTCATATTTTTTGAATGTAATATTTAAAAAAAAATAAAATAAAATATAAAATATAAATAAAGTGTATATAAGAAAAAATAATAATAAACATGAAAGTCTCCATCCCTCATTCCCACCCAACATTGTCATAATTTTTAACTAAGTTAATAATTTTTGTGTAAATATCTTTTAGACATATCCCTACCTTGTGTTTAGTAGTTTCTCTAGTCTATGGACAGCAAAATACATTCATGTTTATTTTAGATGAATTACACCGTTCTATGAAATTGTTCTGTCAAAGCAAGTCTGAGTTATTTTCTGCATCTTTACCCTTCAATAATCATGTCATGAACACAAGCAGAAGGAAACACTGAAAAGTGGTTCTTTTCTTTATTAGGTGATTTGGCCATTTCCTAATATGGCATAACTCTTGGTCCAAAAATAACATTGGTTCATTGATATTCATTTTAAAAATCTGATAGATTACAAAGAATAACATTCATGTTTTCCATAGGAAAATATTTAAGGGCACAGGCTCTGGAGTCAGAGGTAATTGATATGAAACCAGGATCTACCCCTTACAAAATATGTGGCTTTGTGTATTTCAAATTATCACCTATTATCTCAGTTCCTTCATTGATGAAATGAAAAAAAAAAAAAAAACAACAACATAGTCTGTGCCTCTAGGGATTGTTAGAAATAATGACAGTGTATGGTCAGCATTCTTAGCACTGCTTGACACTTTGAGAGGTTTTCATTTTTATCGACAATGGTAAAAAAGTTTTTTTTTTTTCTCTTTCAGTCACAGAACTTTATCTCTCAATCAATATTAAGTACTCAGATATTAAAGCACACACACAAAAAAACAAAAACAAAAGAAAAGAACATGAACAGCTATGGCTGTCTATGTGCTGCTAATTCTAAAGGACAAAAAAATTCTAACAAATGTCAAACAAATAATGTTCCTGAAGAACAGACAAATTGAAGAATCTGTTGTTTTTGTTACTGGTGTTTGAATTTGTTGGAGGAACACACCTGGGACTTTCAAATTGAATGGCTCTCTGATCTTAACTATCAAGCATTCCTTTTTCTAGAGGAAACTGCTAATAAATACTTAAGTATGGTTTATTATTTAATTTCTCCCTCCATCATATCTGAAACCTTGGTAAATATAAGAGTGAACTCCTTAACTACTAAGTGAGATACAATACAAACTTTTAAGAATTTTTATCTTTCATTCACTGCTGTGAACTCCAGGTTGGAATACTATCTTACAATGGTGTCTCAATGGCTTATGGAACAATAAGCATCTTAAACTTCACCTCCACTTACTACACTCTCATCTCAGAAGCTTAGGGCTTTGATCAGGTGACTAATTCAAGCAGGACTAGCAGGAGTGCTAACTCATAAGGTTTATGACAAAAGCACACAGGCATCCTAAAATCATTATCAGGCCAGCAGATATTACTATACAAACTCTATCCCACAGTTTACCCTTGGAAAAAGCTAATTCATTTTAGAGAAAAAGCAAAAGATCAACATCCATAACACACTGCATGCTACTCCTTTTGCAGCTATTCCTGGCTAGCAATTGGGGAAAAAACTTATGTTTACCAGCTTGTTTTGCTTTTCCTTGATTCTCTACTTTCTTAGTGGTTGCTTGAATAGCTTCTTGGTTACCCAGGAACTGATGTGAGGCAGCCAGCACCTCCTAAGAGTCATTAAATAAAAAGTGATTTTTCAATTATCAACATTTATAAGATAATAGATAGATGACAGATAGATAGTAAATAATTTGGTTGCAATAAAAATGATAGCATTTAGGTTATAGACAACTAAGTACTGTATTAAGATGAATAGAATGTGGATGGAATGTAGAAGAAATTCAGAACTTTTAAAAATATTTAGGATACTTCAAATAGTGTCAGTTTTATGCTTCCTGAGATTTAAAAAGGCACACATTTTGTTAAATTTTAAAGGAACGTATTTCAGAGGGCTAAGGACAGAAGATATGAAAAAATATTGTCTGTGAATACTGTGGGTAGAAAGCCAACATGATGGGTATGTTTGCCAATACTCTGATGTTCTCTGTATATACTTTTTGTACAATTTGTCTTTTTTTTGTGTGGATGGGCTCTTTCACAAACCTAAAATAAAGAATGGCCTACTATGCAATTCATTTCTATAATACAATTCATTGTTCAGATGAGCTTCCCTTTATCCTTCTAAATAAATTTGACACTTAGACTAAGAGCATCATAGATGTGAAAGATATTTGTACTGCTAACAATCTGTTCAGCAATAGAAAAGCATTTGGCACTATACACAAGGTACTACAGTACAAGTTTCTAGAAACAAGTAAGTGGGCTTAAATCCATTTTCAATCTGTGGAAAACCAAGTTAAGTAGTTTTCCAAACAGTGAATATGATAATAGACTGGATTTACAGCAACAGAAATCCTCTTCCACAAATGAGGAGTTGAATATTTTGCTTCACTTTGGTGATAGGAAAACATCCAAGATTATTAGATCCCCTTTTCCTTGCTATTGACAGTAATGAAATCTTCTAATAATAAGCCAGAATAACAAGAAGTATTTTGAAATAAAAAAGGAGATGACTTAAAGGATTCACATGATACCTTTAAATATTTGACTAACTACATAAATAGGATAAATAAAAAGTTCTATGTGCTCACAGAAGCTCATATGAAGATCTGTATGTGGAATTCAAAGGAAGTAATATTTTGACTCAATATCAGGATGGGCTTTCTAATGAATTTCATATTGACAGTCAAACTGATTTTAGTGATAGTCCTTTACTTCCATAAGTATTTACTCAAAGGACAATTGTGTAATTTTGAAGATAATTATACCCACTATTTTAAAAAAAAGTTAAATCAATATTATCCACCAATAAGAGTGCAGGCGTATTTCAAAACAGCATATTTAGTCAACAATAAGTTGAGGATTTTATGTAAAAAATTCTTCCAAACAAAGTGTTAATTAGTAGTTCAAAATGTACTTAAAACAGAAAGATTATTTCATTGTAAAAAAAAAAACCTTCCATTTGTCAGAAGTAGTTGAAAAATTAGGCATTAAATTTTCCAGTTTCAAATTAAGCAATAATTTTTCAGATAAACACTACTGTGATTAGGTTTACTGTGGCGAAATATGCCCCTTTTCTTATCTTTTATCTTAGTGTAAACACTGTTCAAATTATTAAAATGAATATTTATCATGGTGAACACATTTTAAATGGTAAGGGGAAAACTCAGTGAACTTGAAGAATGATCAATGTGAATTATAAAATCCAAAGAACAGAGAGAGAAACAACTTTGAAAAATACATGAGCACAGCATCAGTGTGAGATAGCATCAAGCTTAGCAACATACGTGTATTAAGAGTTCAATGGGAGAAGAGAAAGATGAACAGAAACAACTTAGAAGGCATTATAGTTGAAATAGGTTTGATTAAAAAATAATCTATAGATATAAGGTTACTGATATCCAAATAGATTTGCACAAAAAAGATCACCCTAGACACATTATAATAGGCAAACTGCATTAAAGACTAAAATCTTCATAGTAATGAGAAAAATGATTTATTATAGGTAAGAGAACAGTTATACAATATGCAGCTGACCTCTTATCATAACAAATTTATGATAGGAATTTTACCTACTGTGAGTTATTTTTTAAAATATAATATGCTTTGATTATTATGCAAAAATACTTTTAGTATATGGCCCTATATTTTCAATATATTTGATATAGACAAAAGTCTCACTGAATTTGGTGGGTTTTATTTCAAGTTTGAACCAGTCTACAAAATGAATATGAATTATCTTTCAAGGTGTCAGGCATATACCATATATATTTACTCAGAATTTAAGTAGAACAAGGAATTTTTTTAACAGTTATTTTATTCAACTGAATATTTCCATGCAATTTTATTTTTATATTTGTGTCCACAGCATGTAGCCCATATCTACTTAAGAAAAATAATAGCATATGGCATCCAATCTCATTTAGAACAAATGCCGTGAGGAAAAACCAATAAGATCACAAAAAGTTAGTTTGCTCTTCTGTGGACTTAACATAATTACTGTTATATCCAAAAGTAAAACAGTTTGCTGAATATTTTAAATAACTATGTGAAAACTGTGAATATTATGCTAGGCATACTTTTCCACTTGTTTTGTTTCCTTTAGGAATGCCTGAAAGTAGGACTTGAATTGTATACTTCCATCTTTTTACCTTTTTTTCATAAATAGGGAGATATTTTTACTTGCAGTCTACTTAGGAATAGAGACTGGTAAATATTGGATACATCTCATCTTGCTGCCTCAAGGATTTTGCTCTTAATTTTTTTTCCTACTGTGTGTCATATATACATAAATATTTTATGTGAGATATTTTGTAAATATATATATATACATATGTATACATATATATGTATAATATATAATATAATATATGTATGTATATAATGTATATACACACGTATGTATATATATATATTTGAAAAATATCTCACATAAAATTAAAGAAACTCATGCATCAAATTGCTTTACCATTTATCTTGTCCATTTTTTAATAATATGTCTCAAGAAAGCTATCAGTGCCAGTTCATCTATTTTTTCCACTCTTCAGTACAAATGTAATATCTACCCACTTGATTGGAAATGTTCCTGTCAATTTTTTCACAGATTCCTTTCCAAGTCCAATGGTTAATTCTGTGTCCTGTGTTGTCCTTGGATTTTTAATGGATTTTAACACATTTGATCATGTTCTCTATCACACAATTCTTCATTTGATTTCAAGGACAAACAACTCTTCTGATTTTTTCCTTTTTCACTGGCCTCTCCTTTGTTTATTAAAAATTGATTTATTATTTCCTTTCTATGTATATTCCAGATTAGTGTTGGCATAACCCAGGGATTAATTACTGTCTCTCTTCCTGGGTCATGCTCTCATCCTAGGTGGAAACATTGTTCATGGGTTTCAACTACCACATTTATCCTGAAAACTTCCAAGTTCATGTTTTTGCTCTCATTTTGCCCCTGAGTTCCAAACTTAATAGATTACATCTGACCACTTGATTTTCTCCACTTAGAAGACACATGAAAAGAAAACTTAAATCCTTATACCTCATTCAAATCTGTTCTTCTCTCAGTCTTGCCCGTGTCAGTTAAATACACTGCTTTGTACAGATTTGTTGAAGTCAACATCCTAAAATCAATTTGGTTTCTCTCTTCCCCTCATCCCTAATATTCATTCAAATCAGCTATTTTAGATATACCTTCAAAATATATATCTAAAATTATATATTTTTTCTTAGCACTTTTAGCCCTCTTGTCCTAGCCTACCTCATCTCTTGCCTAGACTAACATAATGCCCGCATAATTTTTTGTTCGTTTCTTCTTTGTTTTTCCTTGTTCTCATAATTATTTTTCTCAGTTACCTCCTCATGATTCTAAAGTTTGTTCTCTATCCAGCATTTCAAAATGAGAAAATGAAAGCAAAAAAATCTCTTAGTTTTTCTTGCCCTGGTACCATATATTCTTGGTTGTAGAGTGATAATCCATTTCATTCCTATTTTTCAGAAATCTGCATAATACACATTAGTCAGGAGTTGTGTTGTAATTATACCTATCCCTTTTTAAATTGAAAAGAGTTCTATTTTACAAAGGGTGAGGATTGGGGCTTTTGATTTCTTCATACCATCTAATTTCTATCTTCTTAACCACTCTACCAAAGATAGTCCTTTTCAATCTTACCTCATCCCTATCTATAATTGTGGTAGTTTGGAACTGCATATACCCCCAAAAATCATGTTCTTTTTAAAAGCAATTTTGTTGAGTTATAATAGTATACCACACAGTCCACCAAAAATATATATTCAATGGGTTTTGGTATAATCACAGAGTTGTGCATTCATCACTACAATCAATAGTAGAACATTTTCATTACTCCAAAAAGAAAAACACCCCACCCCTTTGCAGTTACCATTCAATCCCTCTATCCATCCCCTACCATACATATGCACTAATCTAATTCATCTCTATACATTTATTTATATTTGCATATTATACAAATGGAGTCAAACAATATGCAGTACTTTGTCAGGTTTCATCACTTAAATTAATTCTCTTTTTTACAGGTGATAAAATATTAATATATTATTATTCACTACAGTCCATAGTTTGCTTTAGGTGCATTTTAGCTTAGATATCAACCTATAATTAACATATTTTTAATATTAATGTAAACTTGATCTACTTCATTGAAAAACATTCTTAAATTTGTACTATTAACACACTCATTGTCTGCATCAAGGTTCACTATGTTATATAGTACCACATTTCACCCTTTAGTTTTTCTTCCAGTGACACACAGAACCCTAAATTTTCCCTTTCAAACACAATCATATCCCCATATTGTCACTGCTAATTATGTTCACCCTAATGTACTAACATCACCTCTTTCCAATACCAAGAATTTACAGTCAATCATATTACCAGCTCTCCACAGATTACGCTGCTGCTCTCCACTCTCTATCCTCAGTCTATCTTCCAGTAACCAATAGTCTAGCTATTAACTCCATGCCTTTGTGCATTATATTGAGTTCATATTAGTGAAATCATATAATATCTGTCCTTTGGTGACTGGCTTGTTTCACTCAACATAATTTCCTCAAGTTTCATTCATGTTTTCATTTGTATCATGATTTCATTTCTTCTTTCAGCTCAATAATATTTCAATATTTTCATATACCAAATTTTGTGTATTCATTCATCTATTGATAGATACCTGGGTTGTTTCCATCTTTTGGCAATCATGAATAATTCTGTTATGAGCATTGATGCACAAATATTTGTTCATATCCCTACTTTTAGTTCTTCTGAATATATACCTAGGAGTTGGATTGCCAGATCTTACAGTGGTTTTTTGTTTAACATTCTAAGGAACTGCTAAACAGCCTTTCACACCAGCTATACCATCCTACACTCCCACCAACAGTGAATAAGTGCTCCTATTTCTCCACATTCTCTCCAACACCTGTAGCTTTCTACTTTTTGTTTTGTTTTGTTTTTTATAAAGGGTATTTTTTTGAGGTAAGAGTTTACAGATACTAGGCCATAAAGCGTAATTTACTTCCCTCACCAAAGTCTATTTGGAGCAAGATGGCTGACGATGTCTGCGAGGGTTCAGGCTTTCTGGGTTCCTATGTTTTGGGGGCTTGCTTTTTCTCTGGGTTCAAGTTTCCTTCCTTCCTGGTGCTGGCTTCTCTTTCCTCTAGAGGCTGACTTCCCAGGTCTTCAGCATCAAACTTTAACATTAGAAATCCCTAACTCTGTTCTTTGCCATTCCTTTTATCTGTGAGTGCCCACCCACCACAGGGTGGAGACACAACACCTTAATTATAACTCAATCATGCCCAGGTACAGATCAGATTACAGGCAATCCAATATTTCTTTCTGGAATTCATCAATTATATCAAATTGTTACACCCATTTATTTTCCTTTGTAATCTCTGGTCCAAAATGCAAATGTTTTCCATGCAGTTCAATACATGTATTAGGAAGAATGTTCTCTGTTTTAAATGTTACATTAAAAAAAATAAGAGGTTTCCATATACCCCCTACCCCCCTCACCCCACTCCTCCCACATCAACAACCCCTTTCATCATCGTGGCTCATTCACTGCATTTGGTGAATACATTTTGGAGCACTGCTGCGCCCATGGATAATAGTTTACATTGTAGACACTCTTCCCCAGTCCATTCAGTAGGATTTAGCAGGATATATAAAGTCCAGCATCTGTCCCTGCAATATCATTTAGTACAACTCCAAGTCCCCAAAATGCCCCCACATCACATCTCTTCTTCCCCCTCCCTGCCCTCAGCAATTACTGTGGCCACTTTCTCCACATCAGTGCTACAGTTTCTTACATTACTAGTCACAATAGTTCCATAGTAGAATATCAGTAAGTCCACTCTAATCCATACTCTATTATTCCTCCATTCTGTGGACCCTGGGATGGTTATGTCCACTCCACCTCTATATCAAGAGGGGGCTTAGATTCCACATGGATGATGGGTACAATTCCCCTGCTTGAAGTTGTAGGCACTCTTGACTCCCTGGTGTGGTGGTTGACCTTTTCACCTCCTTGTTAACTGGCCAGGATAAGTCCAATGAACCAACGAGTAGGAGTTGCAAGTCTGCTGAGGCTCAAGGTCCAGCTGTCATATGGACAGTCCAGAGATTCAAGTCTCCTGAGTATACACCAACCCAAATGCCAACCACAGGTTCAGTAAAAGTGACAGAAGAGGCATATGTAGGAAGGTCACATCTGAGCCCAACTCCATCACACTCAGGAACACAAACTCCAAATGTAGGGCCAAATGACATGGCACTAAACTTCAGAGCCATCTGCCATGAACATGTGGGTCTATGTAGTGCTCAGGAGAACCAGTACCTGGGGTTGTAGCTACTTTGGCTGTCTCTGGGATCCTGCTGAGGCATGCATAAGTGTGACCCCTTTGATGACTTTCCGACTCTTTATTGGAGACTCATAGCCATATAAACTCATTTGTCCTTTCCACTTCCCTCTTTTATTCCAGGTCAAAAAACAGTTTTTACCACCTGATCCTACATGTAGGCTGAGATATTCTGCTGATCTGAGTTGACCTTTTATTCAAGGTCTTTTTTAGTTACATTGTCAGCTGGTACTTGGTAGTAATCCCTTGGCATGAGGAAATGCTCATCCCTGAGAGTCATATCCCACACTAGGGGGAAATTAATGCATTTACATGCTGAGTTTGGCTTAGAAAGTGGCTACATTTGAGCAACATGGAGGCTCTCAGAAGTTAATACTTAGGCACCCTGCAGCTCTAGTTCTAGCTCTAGGCCTAGTTCATATTTCAGGTGCACAGGCTCATAACTGGAGCCATCAGTATCAAGGGCTCATTGTTGGACCATTCATCTTTATTGGTCTTTGCCATTGTACTTGGGGGATTGTTGCTGTTCCATTGGGGAATGTGATAGAGCTCCCCTGGCTAGGAACTCAGCACTCCCTCAGTTGTTGCTTTTAACTGTAACTACTATGAAAATATCCAGACATTTTTATGTACCCTCTATATATGCCCTGGAGAACTCCCTCCCGACCATGTGACCCCCATCAATAACACCAACACCATTGTTCCTCCCCTGCCATAGTTGAACTTCTCTGTGGTCCAAAACTTCTTGAAAAATGAAGCCTAATATATTGCCAAATTAGATTAACAGTAAAATTGAATATAGTGATGGGTTTAAAGGTTAGATATAAAATACATACCTATTTAGAAAAACTAAAATAAAGTAAAAATAACTGGAATATCAAAAAATGAAAAAATGGAAAACTTTTGTTTTTGATGTTTTGCCTTTCATCACTGCTATAGGTGTTGCCCTATATGTGGCAAGACAATTTCTGTTATTTCTTCCTCAGTGTCTACAGCCTTTCTTTTTTCTTTTGTTCTAATTATTAGTTTTGTCTTCACAAAAGTTTAGATCACATCTTCCCATATACAATATAGGGTACTCCCACACATCCAACATCAAACCCTTTGTCCCTTCCCCAACAAGGATCTTTTTACATGTTCATATTATATTTGCTGCACCTGATGTACAGATATTGAAACAATAGCTTTCAAACATGGTTCCATTTGGGTTTACATTATGGTTTATATTTTAGACTATACAATTTCCCAAATTCTTAGTTATCTTATGTTTTACATCTTGGTTACCATTTAGCCTACAGACTTTTATACATTTTGGTGTAATTTAACATGTCCTATATCCATCATTGCATGATCTTGTGGAACACTTCCATTGCCCCACAGTTACCCTGATTCCATCTATTCAATACCTCTCTCCCCCTCCTCTCAGGGCCCACAGTGACAATCAATCTTCCTTACTTGAAGGACCATATTCACAGATACTTGCAAAATGTTGAGGGCTTGACATACTCAACTGCTCTAACCCATTGGGAGCCACCAATTCTCTCAGAGACACAATTCCCTCTGTTTGAGAACATCAGTCCTCTCCAGGATGTGGGTATACCTTCATACTCATTTTATGGGTCTCTACCCAATGATATAACCCACTATGACAAAAAGAGCACTCACACACTCCCTAGAAGACTGCCCCGTTTCAGATGCCCCCCCCCCACCGCCTTAAGCATCTTAAACAGGTTACCTTTCTTTATTATAGTTTCTAAAGAGTTTTCTCAACATTATAGTTTCAACCACATACCTGATGATCTCCTATGTCCAAATGTTCCCCCCACCCTTCCCCAATTTCTTGGGGCATCTGACCCATCCTCCCATCCCTAGCCCCCTACAAGTCCACAAAGCCCCACCCAAAGTTATCCCTATGCCATTTTATCCCTTCCCTGTACAAATACTTACCTCCAGCATATCATAGATTTCACTCATTTAGGTTTCAGCTCACAACCTTCCTCTCCTCCAACTTCCTTTAAGCCTATCATCCAGTCTCTAGCTCTCTGAGACAGCTTGGTTTACTTATTTCATATCAGAGAGGTCATGTGGTATTTGTCCTTCAATGCCTGTTTTGCTTCATTCAACATAAGGTTCTCAAGATTCATCCATGTTATCACATGTGTTTGTACTGTATTCCTTTTATAGCTGAGTAGTATTCCATTGTATATATATATATATACTACATTATATTTATCCATTCATCTGTTGGTGAGCATTTGGGTTGATTCCAACTTTTGGCAATAGTGAATTTTGCTGCTATGAACAATGATGTGCATATATTGGTTTGAGTCCTTGTTTTCAGTTCTACTGGATATATGCCCAGCAGTAGAACTGCTGGGGCACAGGGCAAATCTGTAGCTAGTTTTATGAGAAACTGCCAAACTGTCCTCCACAATGACTGGATCCTTATTCATTACCACCAGCATTGGATAAGTGTTCCCATTCCTATATATCCTCTCCAGCACTTGTAGTCTTCTGTTGTTGTTGTTGTTGTTGTTGTTTTATAGCTGCCAGTCTCATGGGAGTAAGATGGCATCTCATTGTAGTTTTGATTTGCACTTCCCTAACACCTAGTGATTTGGAGCATTTTTTCATGTGCTTTTTAGCCGTTTGTATTTCTTCTTTGGGGAAGTGTCTGTTTAAATCTCTTGCCCATTTTTTAAATGGGTTGTTTGTCTTTTTATTTTCGAGATATAAGATTTTTTTATATATTCAGGATATTAGTCTCCTATCAGATACATGGTCACCAAATATTTTTTCCCATTGGGTAGTCCATCTTTTCACTTTCTTGACAAACTCCTTTGAGGTGCAAAAGGCTTTACTTTTGAGAAAGTCACATTTATCTATTTGTTCTTTTGCTGCTCATGGTTTTCATGCGAAGTTCATGAAGATGTTTCCTATTAGAATTTCCTGTAGATGCTTCCCTACATTTCTAAGGTCTTTATAGTCTTGGCTCTTATATTTAGGTCTTTTATCTATTTTGAGTTAATTTTTGTATAAGGTGTGAGTTGGTAATTCTCTTCCATTCTTTTACATATGGATATCCAGTTCTCCAGGCACCATTTGTTGAAGAGGCCATTCTCTTCCAGTTGGATGGCTTTGGTGGCCTTGTTGAATATCGTATGACTGTTATGTATGAGGATTTATATCAGAATTTGCAATTCGGTTCCATTGGTCAGTGTGTCTATCCTTGTGCCAATATCATGCCGTTTTCACTACTGTAGCTTTGTAGTATGTTTGCTTTCTACTTTTTTAAAGAGTGATCATTCTAATAAGTTTGAGATATATCTCATTATAGTTTTAATTTGCATTTCCCTAATAGCAAAGGGATATTGAACATATTTGCATATGTTTTTTCTTTTTTCCATTTGTATTTCCTTTTAAGAAAATTATCTATTCATTTCTTTTTGCCAGTTTTTTAATTGGGTCATTTTTCTTTTTATCATTGAGTTGTAGGGTCCCTTTATATATTGTTGATATTAAACCCTTATTGGATATGTGGCTTCCAAATATTTTCTCCCATTGAGAAGGCTGCCTTTCACCTTCTGGAAGAATAAGTAGAAAAGTATATTCAAGATCTTGTGGTAGGAGGTGTGTGGGGATCCAGGGCTTCTCCTAAGTCTTCAGTGCATAGGCACCTGCATGACCTACACATAAGTTAAAGGTTAACAACACTCCCCAGAGGGCAGACAATGCATAGATGGTTATTGTAAATTGTAGTCTTCCCAAAGCAGTAAACATCCTTGGTAAATGTCCTTCCTATGAGCATGGTGAAAACACCATACAGCATCATATGTACACTTCATGTGACTCTGCAGGAACACTATTCTCATACCTTATGGAATGTCCTTGTTCTAACATTGTATCAACTCTCATTTCCCTGTCTCTTTGCAGAGAGCTATCATCATCATCGAAGATTCTCTCTTGTCCATAAATCACAATAAAGCTTATGTTTGACTAAATGCCAAGTGTGACCTTTGGTCTTGCAGCCACACCAACTCATGCCCTTTAGGAGTTGGGTTGTAATGGAGGTGGTTTCTTAGATCTTCCACCCAAAGCATGAGAAACAAAAGAAAAAATAAAATAAATAGGACCTTTTCAAAATAAAATGCTTTGTACTTCAAAGTCATATACTTAAAGCTGATCTATTTCTGTGAGTATAAACCTATCTTATGTAGGTTTACATGAGATTATTTCAGTTCCGGTGTAGCCCACAGTGGGTCTTAAGCTAACTGGAGTCCTATGTAAACATGATGAATACAGAGCAAGAAAAAGGAAAACCATAAAAGCAAGAAGGTGACAGCAACAAAACCCTGAAGAGAAGGGAGAGGTTAGCAGATGCTGCTTTGTATCCTGCCATGTGGCAGAGGAGTCCAGTATCATTGGTAGCCAGGTGCCAGTAAGAAAGCATCACCTTGATGAAGCCTTGATTTGGACATTTTCTTGGCTTCAAAATTATAAGCTTGTAAGCTAAAAATTTCCATTTGTAAAGGCCAACCCATTTCATGATATACTGCTTTCAAAAGCCTAGGAAACTAAAATTGTCCACTGTTATATTACTTTGCCTTATTACTTTTACCTGTATATTGATAGGAAATAAAATAAAATAAATGTAGACCTAATATGGGGAGTATTAATATTAAGCTTCGTATATAATTTTTAATAAACAGTCATACCTTGATACTCAACTGCTTTGAAATTCATCAAATTTGATACTAGATGCATTTTTATGTGAACATTTTGTCCCAGTACTCATCATTGGTACTTGACATGCATGCTAGAACTTATTGGTGTCAGTTGCCTCGTGACTCACTACCGTTTTCAAGCCAAACGAAGGGTCGTACATTAGTCACATGGTAGCTATCGCTCTGTGTACATCTCATCATGGTCTTACCTTAGCTTCTGTGGTCATTTTGTGCATTTTTGCATTTTTTTTCTCATCATGGGTCCCAAGAAAAAGCAATGGAAATAAAAAAAATATATAGTAATAGGTAAATATAAGAACAATATTCTAATTACTTGCTAGGGAATACTATACCGTATGCCTAGAACAACAGTCTCCACCATCATTAAGAATAAAGAAGCAATAAAAAGGCTGATGTTGCAAAAGGAGTTAAAGCAGTAACAAAGCAGTGTTCCCAAACACTGAAGGAAGTAGAAAAGCTGTTATTAATTTGGGTAATTGCAAAACAGTTACTGGGCAAGTGTAGCAGAAGACACGGTATGTGTAAAAGCAAAAGTGTTGGATACCACTCTTTTGGAAAAAAAAAAAAAAAACAGAACCAAGTGATGAGAGTGTTGAAATTTTTAAGGCCAGCGGTGGAAGGTCTGATAATTTTAAAAAGAGGACGGGCACCCATAGTATGTGAGGAGTGATGAGGCAGCAAGTGCTAATAAAAAGGCTGCTGATGAATTCATCAATGTTTTTCAAAACTACACAGAGGCTGAGGGTTTTATTCCCCACCAAGCTTTTAACTGTAATGAGAATGGAGATTTTTTGGAAAAAAAAAAGACAAGTAAGGCCTACATCGCAAAAGAGGAGAAGGCATTACCAGGCCACAAACCAATGAAGGACAGGCTCACTCTATTTTTATCTGGGAATGCTGGTTGTGACTTAAAACTCAAGCATCTACTAGTCTATTACAGTGAAAACCTATGTGTTTTCAAAAACCATGATGTCATAAAAAAGAACTCCATGTGATGTAGAGGGCAAACATCAAAGCTTAGGTCATGAGTGAATTTTTCACTGAATGGATATATGAAGTGTCTGGCCCCTCAGTGAAAAAATATTTGCTTGAGAAATATTTGCCACTGAAAGCTCTCCTAATTTTCACAATGCACCTGTCTACCCACCAAGCTTGGAGGATGACTTACTGGAAGAGTTCAGCTTCATCATGTAAGTTTCCTGCTCCACAATACTACTCCTCTCATCCAGCCCATGGACCAGCATTTCATTTCAAACTTCAGAAAGTTGTACACCAGGGTGCTTTTCTAGAGTTGCCTTGAGATCACCTCTGACACCCAGATGACCCTCATAGAATTCTGGGAAGAGCACTTCAATATCGTGCACTGCCTTAAACTTATTGATAAGGTCTGGTATGAAGTCTATTATAGGACAATGAATTTGGTCTGGAAGAATTTGTGGCCAGAGGCTGTGACTCAGAGAGACTTCGAAGGGTTTGAGCTAATTCCAAGCCTGCAGGTTCAGAGGATACAGTTGTGCAAGATATTGTATGTTTGGGCCAATCCATGAGTCCAGAGGTTGATGTTGCTGATGTTGAGGAGTTAGTGGAGGAACATCGTGAAGAACTCAGCACTGAGGAGCTACAGGAATTACAGAGGAAGCAGCTATAAGAGGTAGCTGAAGAGATTTCTTCAAATGAGGAGGAAGGAGATTAAGGCAGGATTTCTCCAGTTCCTTGATAAAAGAAATGTGTGGGCAGATGTTCATAACTTTGTGGAGAAGTACCATCTGGACTCTTCTCAGTACCAGTAAAGTGAAGTTTTTATTTTATTTAACCTAAGTGTTTATTAAATTTTAGGTTTATTTCTCATGTAAAGTAATGATATACAACCCTATCTTTATACATATTTTTTTAAAGATTTATTTTTTTATTTATTTCTCTCCCCTTCTCCCCCCTCCCCCGTCTGTTCTCTGTGTCCATTCACTGTGTGTTCTTCTGTGACCGCATCTATCCTTATCAGTGGCACCGGGAATCTGTGTTTCTTTTTGTTGTGTCTTCTTGTTGTGTCAGCTCTCTGAGTGTGTGATACCATTCTTGGGCAGGCTGCACTTTCTTTTGCACTGGGCAGCTCTCCTTACTGGGTGCAGTCCTTCCATGTGGGGCTCCCCTACGCAGGGGACACCCCTGCGTGGCATGGCACTCCTTGCGCACATCAGCACTGCATGTGTGCCAGCTCCACACGGGTCAAGGAGGTCCGGAGTTTGAACTTTGCACCTCCCATGTGGTAGGCAGACACCCCATATATTGGGCCAAGTCCACTTTCGTCTTTATACATATTGCCTTAAAAATGTGCATTCTCTTTGGTTTGGGAACACATTAAGTTTATTTACATTTTTCCTTATGGGAAAAATTTGTTTGGTACCCATTATTTTTGGTACTCATCATGCCTCCCAGAACCAATTAATGATAAGTATCGAGGTACTGTATAGCTATATAGTTAATGTTTTAACTTCTTCCTGAAATAAATTTATAACACCTTAATTTGCCACTATGACAAATATTACACAATGGATTAGCTTAAACAAGAATTTATTGTATCATGGTTTCTGAGGTCAGAAGTCCAAAAACCAAGGCATTTTCTTCCTGGAATCTGTAGTGTTTTCTTGTGGGCTTGCTGCAATCCTTTGGGTTCCTTAGCCTGCATCTCTGCCTCCTGTCACTTAGCAATCTCTCTCTTTCCTTGGTTCTGCTCTTCCTCTGCTTCAGCTTCCAGCTTCTTGTCTTTATAAGCCACCAGTAAAGTGGATTAAGACCCAGCCTGATTCAGTTGGGCCATGCCTTAACTAAAAATAACTTCTTTTACAGATCCTACTTATAGTGGATTCACACATGAAAGAATGCATGTGAAGATTACAAAAATACCTTTTTTTTAATAATTACATAATTAAATCTACCACGTACAAGATATTATGGTAATTTACACTTCTTTGCTTTGTAATCATATTCATTAATTGAAATAATTCCTTGAAGAAGCCCATGAGGTAGAGAAATGATCCACAGATATAAAAGCTGATGAACATGAGGAAAATAAAAAGAGAAGCACAACGCCTTAATGTGATTTCCTTAACAGTTTATAGGTGAGATGAAGTGCCTGGTTGGAGGTTAATAGTAACAAATAGATTGGTACTCTTTACTTTCTTGACTTTGTCAATTATTGGCATTCATGTCAAAAACATTTATTGAATACCTATAATAGAATCACTATGTTATATCCACTTTTATAGGTGAGAAAAGTGAGGCTAACAAAGGATAGTTCCATAGCCCGAGAGCACAAGAAAGTAAGTAGCAGAGTTAAAATATTTTTGCATTGTAGAAACGTTAACAGGGTTTCTTTGATATGATACAGTACTGAACAGATCAGATGTGGTCTTGCCCCTCATAAAGATTAATTCAGTAAAAATTAATATCATATGCAACTATAATATTTCAATGATGCCTAATCTTATAAATTATCTTAAATTGATTAAAGAAGAGGAATAAAGACAGTAAATCATTCTCCTTAATCATATGATTCCACCACTTTCATTTTTATAGATAGCTTTTTTATGTGATCATTATGATTGAATTACTCAGTACAGCACTGCCTAAAGGATCAAAGACTAACTTAATCACAGAAAGGTTGCTTTTGATAAGTAACCTTTTAATATTTATTGGAAAATGAAATAGTCCTGGGTATGTTTCTGGTGACAACATAGTATTCTAACATCTAAGAATGTTACAGTAGTAAGTCAACTGCATTATTCAGGATTCTTTCATTTGCTAGTGATAGAAATCCAATTTGACATGGCTTAAGACAGAATAATCAAAAAAGGAAGATTTATTTGAAGGATATTAGCTCACAGAACTAAGGTCAACACTTGATGAAAGTGGGCACTCTAGATTTCTCAGGGAATGGGTGCTTAGAGAATTAAAGCATCTCTTTTCTGCTTTAATTCTTGATGGTGATATTTTTCTCTAATTCTTTGTCTTATGTTTTTCAAAGTTATTTCCAGTAGTTCTTAAGTTATTGTCTTAAAAGCTTTATACCAGAGAGGAAGGAGAATATTTTCTCTGGGAGTTCCTGAAGCAAAATTGTAGGGATGGGTTACAGTTGTTAAGGCTCAAGGCACAAGAACGTCCCTGAAAAATAATTTTGTCCAGAGCAATGGATACCATGACTTCCTCAGCATGGGTCATATCACCAACTCTCTGGGGTCGGGAGTATGTTTTATTATTAGAAACTGGATGATAGAGATGCTGTCAGAAAAAGAGAATAGTCCCAGGTTAACCTTTGGTTGCTCAACACGCATGACCATACGCTCAAACATACAATTTACCTTTAATATAATTTTAAGAATGCCTCTCTACCTTTATTTAATGCAACTGTCTGAGATACAATCATAAAAGAATCCCATTGTCAGGCCCTCCAAAATAATATCTAATAATAACTGCATTGAACACCAAATGAGCAGTATTTCTGGTCAATGTGAATTTCTCTCAGTTATATCTAGAAATGGCCCCTTGTGATATTGTAACTTATTGTAAAAATATACATGTACACTGCAGAAATTGTAAGCACAGTTAAGTCCTCCTATTTAGAAAAAGGCAGGACTCCTATCTTAGAATCCTTATAGTTAAAAGCAATTATCAAACCTTGCTGAACAGGATTTTGTGAGTTCTCTTTATTTGTTGAGTGCTTTTCTTGGTGGAGAAGTGAGTTCTTTCGTCAAACAGTGGAACAAAACAAGATTTCCCTTCCCCAGTGTTCTCAGAGACCATTTCAGAGTGGGGTACTGGGAAGCATTACTCTAATACAGCTTTAGCAGTAAAAATTACTTTTGTCATAATTCGGAAGCCTGGAATTTGCTTCAGTGATAAGGTATTATACAAAACTCCTTTTTACAGTGCTGGGGTTTCTATGGCAAATACTTAAACAGCTGTCTGTTGATTCATTTTAACTCAAGCCCTACTTTACAATTTCTACTTCAAAAGCCAGCTAGGGTCTCTACAATCCTTAGACCTCAGTTACTAGATCCTACTTTGATCTCTACCACAAAGACAAATGTACCCTCTCTTCTTTCCCCCATCTACATTTCCATAGATTGTGCTTTTCACAAAGAAAATTCATGAGTTTTTGGATAGTGGATTGTCTAGAGTGTTGATTTGAAGGATCAGAAAAGTTCATGCTTGCCCCTTTTCTCTGGCTCCTCCTGAGTGATAATCTCATTTCCTACTGAGTTACCCACCTCCCTGTCATTTATCAAACTAATTTTAGTAATGGATACAGACTTCAACCTTTATAATCTTAAGGATGCATGATTTATTCACCCCCTGCAGTCATAAATAACTGGTCACAAAAGAAATCCCTCTTTTAGTAAAACTAACTGCTTGGTTCTCTTTGTTCTTCTTTCTGCTTTCAGGAAAGGAAGGTAGCCCACTTCTTGAAACATCTTATAAATGAAAGAAGGAGCCAAAGGATTTCAGTAAGCTGGACTTTTCTATCAGGTTCCTATAGCAAAGTTCCCAAACAGCATTATTAAACTAGGAACATATGTGTTGAGGTATTAGTTCCCTCAGCTTTCAAGTGGCATGAAACAAAGACATCCTGTGGGTATCTCTGGGCCTTCTGTAGGTATAGATGTTATCTAGTGAGACATGCAATAAAAGTTTTTAAGCATGCGATTAAATGAAAAACAAAAGTAGAAATGCTACTCTATAGCTACAAGTTAGTTTAATATATATTTTGTAATTCAAGATCCATGTAACAATTGCTTAACCAATTTCATTTGCAAGCCCACATGACAAGAAATGATCCTCTTCCCAGCTCAGGATAGAGGAATACTCATTATCCTTCCCCAAGCCCAGTTTGGTCAGTTTCACACTTAAGTGTTTCATGGGCAATATTCCTTATAAAATCAATTCTTATAATAGCTCAAGTTGTAAGCAACAGAAGTGATTTTAGTTAAGTTAATAAACATGGGCTGCATCAGAAATATAATAGAATAACTATTTTAATAAAAGGAAGAGACAGGAATTAGGCAAGGAATATGTAACCTAGGGTCTTAAACCAAGGACATGGCATCAGCAGGTAGCCACAAGCCTGGATCATTTGAGAACATAAAAAAGGGCATACTCTGAATAAAGAGGAATTATTTTTTAATCAAAAGATAGTTAAAACCTAGATCATAGTAAGCCATCTGTGTATTATACTAAGTGAAATGCAAAATCTTTCATTTGTGAGAAAGAAAGTTTGTTATATTCTGCTTGCAGTGAAATTTTTATAATCTGTCCTTGGGAATGTGTCATACATTAAAAGCAACTTGTTAGGGTCCGAAGCAAACCATGACAACAAAATTGAGAGATTTTTGAATTTTGCCATTCCAAGACTGAGATAAAACTGAAAACGGGGGTGCTGAGGTTAAGTTATAACCAGGTAGTGACACAGGAAGATAAAAAAAGATCTTAACATTTTCTAAACTCTCGGCCTCTCTTCTTACTATTTCAGGAAGGTACATTTTGTGAATATACAAAATTTGAAACTGAACCCATAAATTTGAAATTATAAGGAGGTAATATTTTTAACATGCTTCTCTGTTGTTTTTGTCTAAGAATCTTTGTGGAGCAGAATTTAGATAGTACTCCTGCTGTGAGCTGTCATAGAGGCCCTGTGTAATGCAGCTAAATCCTATGATATACACTACATATACACAAAAGCTCCCAAAGACCTTATGCCTAAGACCTAAAAAAGCTTTTCCTCCAAACCTGTGCACATATTAGAAATAGTCATTCAATTCTATTGACACAGCGATATGAAAGCTAGAATGTTCTTAAGTGTCCTCGATTAGAATCACAAAGTAATTAAAGCATTGAGAGAAAATTCTGAGGCCAGTGCTTTGTTGTACTAGCAAGTGACAATGAGTGCAAAGGTCTGAACAGGCAGAAAAAATATGCAAAAGAGAATTATCTTCTTACAACAATAATTCTTGCCAGCTGGTGTTCAGACAAACTCATATCAGTCAAACCAGTTGTAGGACAAGTTGATTAGCACTTCAAGGTCTAATAAAGAATAGTAAATAAATAAGTAAATAAAACACTACTTGACCAAACTGTATCCTTTCAATAGGAAAGTATAAACAACTCCAGGAAAAAAAAAAAGATATTTCTAAAGTATAATAATGGAGGCCTTTTCATTCTGGAAATAGAAAAATTTACATTTTAAAAACGTTTACATTATTTTGGAAAAATATATATATTTGCAACTAAAATGAATTAAAAAACTAAACACAAGATTCATGAAAATCAAGAAAGAATATTCAAGGCATTTTTGCAAGTAGAATAAGTTATTGTATAAAGTATTTGAAAACAGTATTAATTTTAAAAGTTTAATCTAATTGCTAACATTTTAGTAGTGTAGCTCAGAATAATTAAATCAAGGTTAAAATAACCTTGAATGCAGTTTTGAGTAAAGGTACACATTTGGCAAGATTATTTTCAATAGCCATTTAGAATTGCCTTTGTTGATCTGAGCTGAGTCAGAGTTGAGCAATCAACATGAGCTCTTAGCAATCATTATTTTTTCCTTGTTTTCTGTTTTCCATGTGACTTTTAAATATGAGACTACAACATTTGGATAATGGGTATCTCTTATGTAAAGTTACTAAATTGCTCACAGTGTCATCTGCCTAATGGTTTCCTTTTTCTATTTTTTTTTTTCAAAACATTAACTTTTGTCAATTGTAAGAAGAGAGCAGTACCTATTTACGAACATGATTGTCATAAGAATATAACTTTTTATGTAATTTATGCATCTTTTAAAAGTAATACATAATATATGAAAAAAAGAAATTCTTTAACACAGCAAAGATATATGACATTATATGAATGGCAGAAATGAACAAGGGAACCTTGGATCACAAGTTGATGGCAGGTAAGAGATTAAGAGAGAATATAGTACAGGACACTTTCAGAAACCTCTAGTTTCTAGATATTCCATTTTTAAAAAGAAACCCCTTATACACCATCCAGATATCCATCACATTTTGTAATTTAAGATAGCTTGCAAGTAATAACCCAAGTTCCAAGCCAAACTAGGGAGACCACATAGCTTGATTTGCTCAAGACAGTTTGACTTGTATCTGCTATCCTATGTAATTTTTAAAAGGACCTTTTTACTTTAAAAATGCCTTAGTTTAAATAATAATATATACCGTTAGTCTGCTGTCCAATGTGTTGATCTTTTCAAATATGTTCTTTTTATGATTAGAGTTATTTGGCCTTGCATTACTTGTCATGTGGTATGCCTTCTGTTGACTATTAGGCGACTCCCATGCAATCTTGGTACAGTATTTCATACCTAAGCAATTTGTTGTTTATATCCTAAGGTACTTTAATATTCAGCTTTGTTTCTTGTGATATGTCCTGTACCTGTTACAAATGGTTTAGTCCGCATGTAAAAATAGGATCAACAATATAATATAAATTTAGTTTTCTTGTATCACTGGATATATTGAGGGAGGTAGTTTCTGACTTGGTAGCACCTTTATGATGCCATCAATAATCAATGCTCTATCTTTCTGTTTTCACAATGCATTGCATTTTTTTCCATGCTAGTCACCTCATATGTGAAAGGTAGAAACCAAGGAATTAAGAAGGGGAAAGAGTGGTACCAGTAAGTACTCTCTCCTCTCCTTTGTCAATGACTGAAATTATATCAAAAGATTTTAGACATTCTTCACTATTTGTGCCATTGCCTAGAATTTGAACAGAGAAAGACACATAGCTATAGAGGTGACTGGAAATTCAACTTCCTGACTTTAGCTTCTATAACAAGAGGTGGAGGTTGTCAGAAGGATTGTCCTTATGCACACCTGAGCAGAGTCTAAGAGACAGATAAAGTAAATACAACCCCAGGTATTGGTTCCTTTGAGGGCTAAAGAGACCCACGGGTTCTATGGTCATGGCAGATGGGGTTCACTGCCATGTCAGATGGCCCTTCTTTGGAGCTGGTGTTTCTGCGTAATGAATCTGGATTCAGATGGGATCTCTTTTCAAAAGACTTTCATGCTACTTTACTGGAATTGTAGTTGGTGTTGGGGTTTAAGATATATTTAGGGGATTTGAATCTCTGGACTGACAATATAATAGCCAGGCCCTGAGTCTCAACAGACTTCAGCTCCTACACTCTGATTTATTGGACTCACCCCACTCAGCTAAGATGGAGTTGAAGAAGGACAACCACCACACCATGGAGCCTAGAGTGCCTACAACTGAAAGCAGGAGGATTGCATCCAGTATCCATGTGAAATCTGAGCCTCCTCTTGACATAGATGTGCAACGGACACAACCAATCCAAGGTCCACAGAGAAAAGGTGGCATTGGAGTGGGAAAAGTGGCCATGGTGGCTGATGGGGATGGGGAAGGGCAGAAAGAGATGAGATGTGGAGGTTTTTTTGGGACTTGGAGTTGCCCTAGATGGTGCTTCAGGGGCAATCACCGGACATTGTAAATCCTCCCAGGGCCCACTAGATGGAACATGGGAGAGTATGGGCTATGATGTGGACCGTTGACCATGAGGTGCAGAGATGCCCAGAGATGTACTTACCAACTGCAATGGATGTGTCATGATGAAGGGAGTGAGTGTTGCTGGTGGGGGAGCGGTGGGGTGGGGGTGGTGGGGTTGAATGGGACCTCATATTTTTTGAATGTAATATTTTTACAAAATGAATAAAATTAAAAAAAAAACAAGAGGTGGTAAGGATAAATTGTTGTAGGAATGGTTGTTGATACATTGTGTTTAACAAACCATATTTTTTATTATATTTCTGGTAGAAGAAGAGTAGTATTTGAAATTTTAAGATGTAAAACATTTGAAAGGTACATTGTCCCATTTCATTTAATCAGTCAAATTGAGTAGTTAATATGCTGGTAGCGATGTTTACTTTAAACTTACTTTATTTTTAGAATATATTTTAAGTAGATGTATAAGGGCAAAGGGATTAAGTAAATTTATGGCACTTTGCACATGTTGAAAAATTATTCCCAGAAATAGTCCGTTATCACCTCTATTTTCATGATGAGCAGAAATGAAAGTAATAATAGAAAAATAATTAAACATAATATATACTATATGTCATGCCAGGTACTTTCCATATATCCATTCATTTAATCTTCACAAAAGTCATCTTTCCTAAATAATTTATTGAAAAAATGTATAATGTATTTGCATTGCTATATATATATTAAAGTAAATAATTACTTAATTTAGATTTGTTCTTTATTTTCTGTAATGTTCTTTTTTTAAAAAAAGATTTATTTTATTTTATTTATTTGTCTTCCCCTGCCTGGCCACTTGCTTGCTGTCTGCTAATATGTCCATTTGTTGCGTATTCTTCTGTGTCTGCTTGTCTCCCTTTGTTATGAGATCTTGCTGCGTCAACTTTCTGCAGGGTGCAGGTTGTCACCTCTCCGCAGTGCGGGCCAGCTTGCCTTCACAAGGAGGACCTGGGAAGCGAACCCAGAGCCTCCCATATGGTATAGGAACCCAATCAGTTGAGCCACATCTGCTTCCCTATAATGTTCTTTGGATGCAACTATACAATCTAGAATCATAAATATACTATTCTAACAGAGTATCTTTATGTTTTAATAAATAGTTGTGAAATTCCCTCCTTTTTCTTTCTTTTGCAATTGTCAAAATAAGTAACTTAGTTGCCCAATCATTCAGGTTTATGTATTTCAGTACTGAAATTTGGGCTTCTTTTCTTAAATATATTTTTTATTGAAGTATATCATTCATACATGAACATACATGAACAATAAGTGTCTAGTAAAATTTGTGAACTTACAAAATAAACATGCATAACATCATAATGGGTTGCATTCATCACCCCTCCACCAACACCTTGCATTGTTGTGAAACATTTATTAGGAAATATGGAAGAGCATCATCAAATTATTACTAACTATAATCCCTATATGATGTATTTTTCCCTAATCCACCCTGTTTTTTAAAACAAATCAAATTTATTAATACATTTTAATAAAGCATTCAATTTTTCCAAAGTGTACAATCAAGGGTATTTGTTATGATCACATAGTTGTGCATTCATCACTTCAATCATTATTAAAGCAGTTTCATTATTTCAATAATAATAATAAATAAATAAACAGGCAAACAAATAAACAATCTCCTCTTAATCTCTCTGTTTCCCCTGCTGTACATAGCTGCTATTTCTGGCTATTTTTGCACAATTATTTATTTGTTTTTTAAGCATTTTTATTGATATATTCACATATCATATGCTCTATCCAAAGTGTATAATCAAGGTTAAAAGTGAAAGGTTGGAAAAAGGTATTCCAGACAAATAGTAACTGAAAAAGAGCTGGAGTAGACCAGGTAAATATAAAATAACAGTACTATAGAATATGAACAATAATTACTTAGTGCAACTAGAAAATTGTTCCTGTGATCATTATTCTGTAAGGTTCTTCTATCAAAATATGTACTTGCTTTTCATTAAAGAAGATGGGAGAAGAGATATATTTGGATACTTCATTTTTCTTTAACCCTTTTTATGCAAATTTGTTAATTAAATTAATCCATCTGGATCAATATTTTAGCAAGACTACTGTTGAAAAAGATTTTGAGTTTTCTGCCTCATAAAATTAAGAGTTGACATATTGTTATCTGTGGTAATTCATTCCAATAAGATATGAAGAATTCCCAAATAGGAATTTGATTATCCAGAAATAATTATGGCCTAAATGGAAATTAAATAACTAAACCAATGATTTATTTCATTCTTAGAGATTATTATTTCCAATAGTTAGAGCTGTAATATAAAAGTTAGAATTATGCCATAATTAATTTCTATTATATTAAATAATTATTTATATTTATAAATGTTTGTTGAACACTATTTCTTACAATTGGTTATATTAAATCTAACCTGACCTCACCCTCACTTTTAAAATTTGTAATTTCTTTGTCTATTTTTTTATTTTATTTTACTATTTTATAATAAAAGATTTCTTTTCTGAAATAGTTTTCTACTTCTTTGCTGAGATTTCCTATATATTCCTTCATTGTGACCATATTATCTTTTCTATCATTAAGTACAGTTAAAATAGCTGCTTTACCATTCTAGTCTATTAATTCCAATATCTGGAATTCTTGGGCCCAGTTTTCCTGGATTATTTTTTTTTGTCTGGAGACTGTGTCACATTTTTTTTGCTATTCTTATACCAGGTGATTTGGGGATTTATACTGGTCATTTGATGTCATGATGTGGAATCTCTGGGTTCTGTTATATTTTGTCAAGGAACGTTGAGGTTTTTGTTTCTTTTAACAGTTGAATTCAAACTAAAAAATCTGTTACTTAGGTGGAAGTTCAAATCTCAGTTCATTTTTTCATCTTTAGCTGGGATACTTTGGTATTCCACACTGAATGACTTAGGAATAAGCCAGTGAATTGGGACACATTTTCAGAGAACTGGAGTGGCAGCTAGGATCTCCACAATCTCTATGGCATAGGCTCCACCATCTCTGAGCACTGCAGTGGCAACACTCCTCCTGAACAGTGGCGTGGAGGTGAAGGCTCTCTCTTCGTGCACCTGGGTGGACTCATGCTAGCCACACACATGGTTAGGCCCCTTCTCTTGGCAGAAGATGTCTTATGTCCAGACCTCAGTTTCCATGGTTCTTCCCTTGAAGTGATTTTTTCCTTCATCTTATCCCTTCTCTGTAACTTTTAGTCATACAAATTACATATACACACATATACACAAAGTGTTGGTTTTGTTTGTAATTCACAAGGGTGCAAACCTTCAGAAAAAAGAACTTTCTACATATTCTTACTGATATCTACCTTTCCAATCCTGACTTTCTCGGAAATTGATGAGCCATTCCATCTTCAGTTAAACCCTCACAGGGAATACTATTCTTTTAGGATTCTCTTTCTAAAAACTCAGAATTTTTCCAACCATCATTTCTGGTTTCTTTGTGCCCAAGAGTTAAACTCTCAACTTATCCCTTTCTTCTCTCATTTTACCATAAGTTTCAAGGAGAAAATAAGCTGCACATTCCACACTTAGCTTTAGAATCTCCTTAGTTAAATACTGAAGTTCATCACTCTCAAGTTCTGCCTTCCATCCAACATCAAACTCAATTTCACCACGTTCTCTGCCACCTTAAAACAAGGATTGTGCTTTCCACCAATTGCCACTTTCAGCATTTGCTTCAAAGTCCTCACTGGAAGTAACTATAGCAAGTGACTATGACATCCTTATTTCTCCCAACAGTTTCATCAGAGCAATCTAGGCCTTTTCCTCCAAGAACCTCATAATTCTAGCATCTACCATTACAGAATTCCGAAGCTGTTTCAATGCTTTTGGTATTTGCAATTGTAGCATTTCACTCTCACAGTTAAAATCTGTTTAGTTTCCTGAGTTGCTCAAGCAAATACCATGAAATTGGTTGGATTAAAGGTTTGAGGCTAAAGGAAAGTCAAACTTAAGTATCATTAAGGTGATGCTTTCTCCATGAGGGCTGTGACATTCTGTTGCTGGCTTCCAGCAATCCTTCATTCCACCTCACAAGACAAGACACATGGCAGTATCGCCTAGCCATTCCCTTGTCTTCCAGGGTTCCATTGATATCCAACTTCCTGCCTGTGGTTTTCCTTCTCTATCTTTCTGAATTACACTTCTCTTATAAGTAATCTAGTCATAAGATTAAGCCCCATCCTGAATGAGGTGGATAACATCCTCACTGAAGGAAACTCATCAAAATGTCCTACTAACATTGGTTCCACACTCACAAATTTAAGAACATGTTTTTCTGAGATACTAAAAGCATCAAACCACCACAGGTGTAAAGAAGTACCTAAAATCATGGGGTGAAATCACACCAACAAGGGAGACCCCCAAACATTATTGCAGAAATAAACACTTTCTCACAAGAATTAGACGTTACACAATTGTGGCAGGAACTAGGGAAGTGAAGATGTAAAAAAGGAGACCAGTTAGTGCATATTGACTAGAGTTTACCTGAAGCACTGGCCTGGGTAGGTGAGATAGAGCTTTCAGGGAAATCTAAAAAGGCAAGTAACCCAGTCTTTGAAGAGTGGCCATGAGGGGCAGAATGGAGAGTCTATGGTAAGGTCCCACTGCTGTGCAGCTACCGCCTTTGTGGGTCTACTTCTAAGCATCTGGTGGCAGGCCTGGGTCCCAGTTGGGCAGCAGTATCATCAGTTACCAAGATGAAGCATGTACAATGTTCAACAGAAAGGAGTAACTTCCAGGAATGTCTCAGTTTGCCATTATGTATTACCTTTGAGAGTAATGGCCACTACTTCACTTTCTCTTTCCAATTTCACATAATTCCTATTTAGTAACTCTAACCTAGAAACACGCATATAAGAGAATTCTGGGGAAATAGTTTACAGCAGAAGAAAGTTGAGAAAACCTCAACTTGTATGAATAGAATTTCTCAATATTAATAGTCAAAACATACTGGATTCATATTGGTCTAAAACCAAGATAGCTAATAAAAATGCTTGCTTTTGTCTGTATAGAAGACAACAGTGCTTAGTGTGGCAATATTTTTTAGTCAATTTATTCAGATGTCCTGTTTTTCTTAAAGTAGCACACAGTCAAAAAAGCCTTGACAAAGTGTCATATTGTGTTTATCCTCCCATCTTCCACCTTATCCCCACTTTCATATCAGGGTAAATGACTAAACCCCAAAACATGTTTTCTCATCATCATTTTCAATGCACAAAGCATACCATTCCTTAGAGGAAGTTAAAGCTATAGCATCTGTATTGTATTTTTTTAATTTTTTTATTAGGAAGCTTTAGATTACATAAATGTTACATAAAAAATAGGGGATTCCCATATTCCCCACCCCATCCCCCTCCCACACTTTCTCACATTAATAACATCTTTCATTAGTGTGGTACATTTGTTACAAGTGATGAACACATATTAAAGAATTGCTACTAACCATGAACTACAATTTACATTATAGTTTACACTCCACCCTGCACAATTTTATAGGTTATGAAAAAATTTACAATGGTTGGTATCCATCATTACAATGTCATGCAGGACAATTTCAATGTCCCAAAAATGTCCCCATGTCATACCAATTCTTCCTTCCTTCTCCCCTCAGAATCTCTGGTGGCCACTGCCTTTATATCAGTGATGAGTTCTTATATTGCTATAATAATAATAACTCTATAATAGAATAATAATATGTCTACTTTAGTCCATTGTTCAGTCCTCAGTATTGAGGATTTGGGGATGGTTTCTAATTGAGAGGGAGCATAGATCCCATGGGGCAGATGGCTGGAAGTATCTTGCTTGCAGTTGCAGACACTCTGTTCCTTGGGATGGGCATTGTAGCAGTTTGATATGGTTATGAGTTCCAAATTCGATATTGGGTTATGTTTGTAATCTGGTCTATTACTGGGTGTGCTTGAGTTATGATTAGGGCTTTGACTGGGTGGACTCACAGATAAAAGGCATAGCAAAGAACAGAGTTGAAACTTTTGATGCAAGGTTCTTAATATTGGAGTTTTGATGTTGGAGTTTGATGCTGAAGTCTTAAGCTGGAGCCCCGACAGAGCTATTCGTCTGATAGTCTAAAGCTCGCCTTGTGGAGCGAGGCAAATTCTAGAGAGTCTCATTGTCTACAGCTGACCTTGTGGAGCAAACAGGAGCTGAGCCCAGAGGAACCCAGGAAGCCTTGTAGATGTCAGCAGCCATCTTGCTCCAACACATGAAAATAGACTTTGGTGAGGGAGGTAAATTATGCTTTATGATCTGGTATCTGTAAGCACCTACCACAAATAAATACCTTTTATAAAAACCAACTTCTGGTATTTTGCATCAGCACCCTTTTGACTAATACAGTCATTGTCCATCATCATTTTCTTGTTAGTTGTCCTGGGTGTGTCCAATGAACTGGAGAGTAGGCATTGCATCTCTGCTGAGATTCAGTGCTCAACTGGCACATGAACAGAGCAAAGATTTAAGTCTATGTGACCTATATGTAACCATTATAGTGCTAATTATAGGTTCACATAAAAAGTGCAGAAAAGTAATGGGTAGGGGAACTATAAATGATTCTAACTTTGTTACACTGGGGAACATAAATTCCAAAGCAAGGCACAAAAATTCCAAAGCAAGGACTTTCTATGTATAGGATTATGTCATCTGCAAATAGTGAAACTTTTACTTCTTCCTTTACAATTTGGATGCCTTTCATATCTTTCTCTTGCCTAAGTGCCTGAGCAAATACTTCTAACACAATGTTAAATAAGAACTGTGACAGTGGGCATCCTTGTCTTGTTACAGATCTTAAAGGGAAAACTTTTAGCATTTCACTATTGAATATGATGTTAGTGGTGGCTTTTTCACATGTGCCATTTATCATGTTGAGGAAGTTTCCTTCTATTTCTATCTTTTGAAATGGTTTTATCAAAATATTGTCCTGTATTTTGTCAAATGCTTATTCTGCACAAAGAGATAACCATGTTATTTTTTCTTTTCAGTCTGTTAATGTGGTGTATCACATTGATCAATTTACTTATGTTGAACCATCCTTCCATACCAGGGATGAAACTCACTTGGTCATGGTGTATAATTCATTTGCTGTGTTTTTGCATATGATTAAAAACTACTTTTTTTTTTTTTGAGGATTTTAGCATCCAGTTTCATTAGAGCAGCTACTGTGGCCACTTTCTCCACATCAATACTACAATTTCTTCCACTACTAATCACAATAGTTCCCCAGCAGAACACCAGTGAGTCCACTCTAATCTATATTCTATTCCTCCATCCTGTGGACCCAGGGATGGTTATGTCCAGTCCCCCTCTACATCAAGAGGGGGCTTAGATTCCACATGGATGATGGATGCAATTCTCCTCCTTGCAGTTGTTGGCACTCTTGGCTCCCTGGTGTGGTGGTTGACCTTCTTCACCTCCCTGTTAGCTGGCCAGGGTAAGTCCAATAAACTAGACAGTGGGAGCTGCAAGTCTGCTGGGGCTCAGAGCCTGGCTGTCACATGGACAATCCAGAAATTCAGGTCTCTTGAGTATACCCCAACCCCAATGCCAACCACAGGTCCTATAAAAGTAACAGAAGAGGCATGTGTAGAAAGGTCATATCTGAGACCAACTCCATCACACTCAGGAACACAAATTCCAAAGTAGGATCAACTGACATGGCCCTGAACTCCAGAGCCATCTGCCATGACCACAGAACCTGTGGGTCTCTGTAGCCCTCAGGAGAACCAGTACCTGGGTTTCTATTTACTTTGGCTGTCTCTGGTACCCTGCTGAGGTGTGCATAAGTATTACCCCTCTGATGACCTCCCGACTCTTTTTTGGAGACTCATAGCCATATAAACTCATTTGTCCTTTCCATTTTCCCCTTTAATCCAAAGTCAAAAGGCCATTTTTAACACCTGATATTACACACAGGCTGAGATATTCTGCTGGTCTGAGCTGACCCTTTTTTTATTCAAGGTCTTTTTCTAGTTATATCATCAGCTGGTGCTTGATAGTAATCTCTAAGCACCAGGGAGGCTCATTCCTAGAATTCATGTCCCACACTGGGGGAAAGTTAACGCATTTACATGCTGAATTTGGCTTAGAGAGTGGCCACATTTGAGCAACATGGAGGCTCTCAGGAAATAACTCTTAGGCACCCTGCAGCTCTAGACCTAGTTCATATTTCAGGCACACAGGCTCATAATCGTACCCATCAGTATCAAGGGCTCATTGCTGGACCATCCATCTTCTTATTCATTCTGCCAATCTTTGTGTCTTGATTGGAGAGTTTAATCTGTTAACATTCAATGTGATTACTCTCAAGTCATTACTTACATTATCTATATTTTCTTTAGGTTTATATATGTCATATGTTGTTTTCATTTCTCTTTGTATCTTTTTAGTTATTCTTAACAATAATTTTCCTACACTCTCCTTCAACCTTCTCTCTCCTTTTTTTTAAAAATTTTTTCAACCTGTAGAATTCTCTTCAGTAATTGTTTACTTGTAATACTACAAGTACTAGTATTTAGTTCTTGTAGACTCAATGTTGAGCTTCTTGTTGACAAATTCTATTAATTTCTGTTTTTTCCGTGAATATTTTGAACTCTCCTTCATTTCTGAATGCCAGCCCTGCCGGATACAGAATTTTGGCTGACAGTACAGGGGATGATGCTGGTAAAATGCAGTAAAGATCAGTAAACTGCTCTCTTTGCATGTATTTGCAGGTACCCTTCTCCCACTCTTAAAGAAGTCATCTGTGGGGTGCAGCCCCTGACTATCATGCTGGTGATAGAATGGGATGTAAAAATCCTCTTCTCCAAAACAGATGTTGGTATTGCAAAATCACCGATCATGGCTTTGATTAGCAACTTTGGATCACTGGGGGCACTGCACTGATATGACCATTGTTGCAAACCACTAGGAAGGCAGCAGCAGTGGAGACTTAAAGACACAAGGTTTCCTAAAGGTTGCAAGGGGCATTTTGGAGCTAGTATTTGTCTCCTGTATGGATCCCTAGCCCTCTTTCAGCTGGAAAGAACTAACTTGTGAAACTCTTCTCTGGTATGCTCTCCCTCCTAGAATCTACCCTCTAGGCTGAAATGGTTTGAGACAATGAAAAGAGTGTAAGGTACTATAGAGGCAGACAGTCTGCATCAAAGGCTTGCCTGCATTAATTAAGCAAGAGAAGATCTGTTTCATGGAAATAAAAAAATATCTATAAAAATGAAAAACCTTCCATTTTAATTGACTGGAAGACTAAATACTGTTAAGAAGCCAATTCTACCCAAAACAATTTATAGATTTAACACATTCACAATCAAAATTCCAACAACCTTCTTTGCAGAAATGGTAAGGCCAATCATCAAATTTTATATGGAAGGGTAAGGGGACTTGAATAGACAAAGCCATCTTGAAAAAGAACAATGAAGTGGAGGACTAATACTTCTGTATCTTAAAATTTATTACAAAGCTATAGAAATTAATATAGCAAAAATATATATATAGCTTATTATTGCTACAAGGACAGACATATAAACCAATGGATTCAAATTGCCGGCTCAGAAAACACCCCTTACATTTATGACCAACTGGTTTTTGACAAGGGGCAAAGACTACTCAATTGGGGAAGAATAATTTCTTTGGCAAATGGTACCTGGAAAACTGGATCTCCATTTGCACAAAAAGAAGGAGGATCCCTACCTCACAACTTATACCAAAATCAATGCAAAATATATCAAATTTAAATATAAAAGCCAGAATTATCAAATTCCTTGAAAAAATATAGAGGAACATCTTCAGGACTTTGTGTGAGGCTATGGTTGCTTAGACTTTATACCCAAAACACAAGTAACAATAATAAAATAGATAAATAGAGCCTCATCTAAACTGAAAACTTCTGTACTTTAAAAGACCTTATCATGAAGATATAATGATAGCATAGTCAATGGGAAGAATATTTGGAAGCCACACACCTGATAAAAATTTAACATCCAAAATATGTAAAGAAATCCTTCAACTTAATAACCAAAAAGTCAAACAACCCAATTTAAAAATGGGTAATAGCTTGAACAGACATCTCTCCAAAGAAGATATACAAATCACCAGAAAGAACATGAACAGATGCTTAACATCTTTAGTAATTAGGGAAATGCAAATCAAAACCACAATGAGACATTGTTTTACTTCCATTAGGATGGCTACTATTTAAAAAAAGATACAAACGTTGGAAAGGACATGGAGAAGAAGGAACACTTATTCAACACTGATGGAAATGTAAAGTGGTACCGCTTCTCTGGAACTCAATTTGACAGTTTCTCAGAAAGATAAAAGTAGAATTACCATATAACCTGGCAATTCCACCACTTGGTATATTCCCCAAAAATTGAAAACAGGGACTGTACCAATATTTGCACACTGATTTTTCATAGTGGCATTATTCACATTTGCCAAAAGATAGAATCAAATCAAATGTTCATGAAGTGATGACTGGATAAACAAAATGTGGTATATACATATAATGGAATATTATTCAGCCATCAAAAGGAATGAAGTCCTAATACATGTGACAATGTGGGCAAACCTTAAAGACAAAGTTTGTGAAATAATCTAGACACAAAAGGACAAATTTTGTATGATCTTACTCTTGTGAAATAATTAGAATAAGAAAACTCATAAAGTCAGAATCCAAAATATGGATTACCAGGAAATGGGGTGGGGATAAGGGATGGTAAATTATGGTTTAAAATATAAAGGGTTCTCATTTGGAGTGATGGGAATGTTTTGGTTAGGATGGTAGAAATGGCTGCACAGTATTGGGAATATAATTAATAGTACTGGAATCTATATCTGAATATGGTTAAAAGGTGGAAATATTAGGTTGTATTCATAGTAACATAATAAATATTTTTTAAAAATCCATGGAACTGCACTACACAAACAGTGAACCCCAAGATAAACCATGGACTATCATTAATAATACAATATAAAAATGAGCTTTCATAAATTGTACCAAATGTCTCACAGCAATGATATGTGCTAATAACAGAGTGTTAAATGGGAATCCCATATTTTCAGCAAGAATTGTTCTGTAAACTCCCAGGTTTTCTTATAAAGAAGTGTGAAAGGAATTTTTAACTTAAAAATCCCACCTTTGAATTAATAAATTCTGAATACATTTTTAAAACATAAGGGTGAAATTAAGACATTTCCCAAAATTAACAAATACAGAATTCATCACTAGCAGATAAGCCTTAGAAGAAAAACTAAAGAGAGTCTTTGAACCTGAAATCAAGTAATGATAAATAGTAACTTGAATACATGTGACAAAATAAAGAGGACTGATAAATGTAACTGCAGGGGTAAAAATACAAACAGTATAATTGCAATTTTGTTTACCCTGGGCAGACCAGGCACAAACTTCAAATGATTCTCTCACAGTGAAGTCTAACAGGAAACATTTAATCTTCCCAACAAGTTGTGACAATATGTTTGAAATTTTGCCAACTCGTGAAGCTTATTACAAACTCAGTATCCAGGTTTTAATTAGGAGCTGCTTGTATAAGCACATTCTATCACATGCCCAGATTCCAGATTCCCATAAGAAAAGCAGATGTTTAGTATAAACCAGATTGTTTATACAAACAGTTCAGAAACACTAATAGGCATTCTTATTAGGTGAATGTTGAGAACAGTTTCAAAATCCAAGTTTCAAAATCCAAGATGCCAGCCAAGGGTCAATTTTGTAAGAAGACCTTTCAAAAGATAAATGTGAGGCTTGCTATTCATGCCTTTTTAAAATATCCCATCCTGATGACTATTAGATAAGACATCTTCATAGCAAAAGTATCATCAGTAAGACCCTCACCAGAGTAGATCAATCTGCAGTATTGATTTCAGGTATATTCTTTAGGGGTCCTGGATTTAGGCAGTTGAAACAAATCAATTAACCCAAAAAATTATTTTAGAAAGTCATTTGACTTACCTCATAAATTTCTAGGTAAACCTTTTAATCAGGCCTGAAGTATCAATTCAAAAACAGCACACTTCTGGCCAGTAAGTTGAATCTCACTTGAAAGAAATTGAATATACAAGAAGTGCAATACCAGAAGGCCCACATGGTATTCCCAGGAATGAAAAGTTTACAATGGTTGGGGCTTGCCAATCAGGAAATATGTCAGTCAGGCAGTCAGGTAAACAGGGCCCTCGGTGTGGTATTGCACCATGGGGCCTCCAGTCCTGGAGTTCTCAGTATAGTCCAAATGATCCAGTTCAGTTCTTGCTTTCAGAGGTACTGATAAACAGTCAGGTACAAACTGTTTTTCTTGTCAATGACAGTAATTAATCCTCCTCCTGAGTGTGGCGTTACATGTGAAAAGTTGAGGAGCTGTGTCTACCCATTGCTATCTCATATTCTAGAACAGGTATAATCTAGATTCAGTAGTAACTTTGAATTCACAGCATTCACAGGAACCTGGAAAGGTAGTACAGGAAGATTTATTTCAGCAACAGGGGAAAATCTTTCAGGAATAGTTTTGAAAAGGAAATGTCATTCATTTCTTTTTATTTCACTGTATATCCTCTGGTGTCAGGGTTTTATTTTATATTATTTTGCTTTCTCCCATTTTGTGTCCAATTTAGCAATCATATAGTTTGAATTAAAAAATATATATATTCTACTCTAATCCAGAGTAGAAGAGTTGTGTGCAAGAGAGACAACGTTTTTATAGAAATATTTTTATAAAATAACCAGAAAGACACATTGTTTTCAGGATTTGTCAGCACAAAATCCTGAATTTTCAAAAATGTACAAAATGAGTTTGCATACCCTCCCAGTCCTTTTGTCATGATCATTTATGTAATGATCAGCTGATAGAAGATCAATCCATTTCGGGAATAAATGCATTAAGTAATCAAATTGTCTTACTAAGGTGTGTGCATTAGGAGAGAAATAAGGGAAGTAGAATCAGGCTATCAATCCATTGCTTCAAATGCAACTAATACAAAAAGTCAAACACATTTAAGGTAACAGCAGCTGGATATTCCCAAGAAGGGGTTGAGTATTTGGTCTGTCCAGAGTGGGTAGAAGGGTCCCTGTGCTTTACCCTCCCCCAACTTGTAGCTTTTGACAGCACTTATAAATTAGGACTGCAATTAATCCCTGTATCAGAAAGATAGGGCTGATGAGCAGCTTGATTTTAGATGATATCATGTGGAAAAAGTCCTCTCCAAATAGCATTTGCATATGCTCCAGATGACCCAGCCAGCATCCATGATGTTTTCATTGTTAGGGGGCACACAGAATATTGGCTTACATCTGCAATGATCTGAATGGAAGTTCTGTTTATTAAGCCTGTGCCTATTTTAAGACCAGCACAGGTCATGTTGAGGCTGACATAGCCCACAACAGAAGAGTATTGAGGCAATTTTGACCTGTGGGTTTAGAATTCTGAAAGAAGCCAGTGGCTTTTCTTTAGCAGCAACAGAGCCAACATGCTACAGGGCCTGAAAATTGTATTCCAAGTCCAAATGAAAAGCAAGGCTTTCTTAAGCCCATTTTGTCATGTCAGTCTTAGGGTCCAAATTAACTCACTCAGAAATAGGCATATCAGGCTGGAAAATCAACAGCCTCTAAGGGTCAGACAATTACTTTCAAAAGGCGTCATTGCAACTAGAAACTGCATCTTTAAATTCCAAAAGTGTATGCCCACATAGAGATTGTCTCTATTTTCCTGTTGCCTTACTTTTCCACTTCTTTTTTCTTTGTTTTAGCCAGCATGGCCAAGAGCAGACAGGGGATCCACCAAGTTATATCCCTTAGAGTTGGACCTACAATTTCCAAACCCATAGTAAATGTTTATCTCTCACAATGGAAAATAGTTCATACTATGTATGACTCTTTAGCAACTCAGGAACAAAATGTTCTTAATACACTGCTACTTCAATTTTCCTTTTCCCAAATAATGATTCACCATATTTTAAGTAAGTCTCTGTCGTTCTAGTAAATCCCACTTCCAACATCAGCCATGTCAACAGTCCACAAGACCACTTGATATTTAATGAGATTTTGGGAAGACTTGCAGGACCCAGCATGTGGTTGCATTCATGGCTATTATTTATTATAGCAAAAGGATAGAAAGTAAAATAATTGAAACGAAAAACTGCATGGGAGGGAGCTGGAGTTGGGGAAGTCTTAGAGAGACAAGACAGAAGATTCTGAAAGCTCTTTGCTAGTAAAGTCACACAGTTTAATTCCCCCAGCAGTGAGCAGAGCCAATAGTTGTGATATACTTCCAACCAGGAAAACTCAGTAGATACTCAGTATCTTGGTTTTTATTGGAGACTGCTCAGATAATCACTCCCTTATTGCCACGTGCCCAAATTTCAGACTACCAGAAGGAAAGCAGATATTAAGCATTAACCACACTGTTTGTACAAAAAATTTAGGCACGCTGAGACACTCCTATCAAGGAATGGTTAGAAACCTCTCAAAATTCAAATTTCCAGAGAACAGCCAAGGGCCGAACTTGTAAGCAGACCTTTCAAAAGACAGCAGTCAGGTCTGCTATAACTCTTTTCTGTACAACACCTAAAAACTTAGCCACAAAATGCATTAAAAAAACAAAACAAAAAACTCACAGAATTGAAAGTAGATATAGGGAATTCAACAATAATGT
Source organism: Dasypus novemcinctus (assembly GCF_030445035.2). NCBI lineage: Eukaryota > Metazoa > Chordata > Mammalia > Cingulata > Dasypodidae > Dasypus > Dasypus novemcinctus. The sequence goes on along the minus strand of NC_080673.1, from coordinate 148,694,728 downwards.
TTTGAAACTTCAATATCCCACTTTCAATAATGGATAAAATAAAGAGACCAAAAACTCAAAATAGTGGACCTGAACAATACTGCAAACCAATAGACCTAACTGACATCTATAAAATACACTCTCCAACAAAAACATGATAAACATTCTTCTCAAATACACAGGAAATATTCTCCATGGTAGATCTTATTTTAGACCACAAAACATGTCTCAATATATTTGAAGTGATTAAAATCATATGCAGCATATTCCCAAACTATAGTAGAATGAAAGTTGAAAACAAGAGTAGAAAATATGAGAATTTCAAAATAATGGGACAAGTAACTAAGACGTTCCTAAATGACCAATTGGTCAATAAAGAAATCACAAGAGAAATTAGGAAATACTTTGAGATGAATAAAAATGAAAACACTATGATTTAAAACGTAAAAGTTGCAGTGAAAGCAGTGTATAGAGAGATATTTATAACAATAAACACCTATATTTTAATGAATAAAGATTTCAAATTAGTAACATAATCTTTAGTCTTAGGAAAATAAAAAAAAAGAGAAAAATTAAACCAAAAATAAGGAAGAAGGAAGTAAGCAATAAAAACTACAACTCAAATAAATGATATAAAGAATAGAAAAACAGTAAAGAAAAGTCACCAAAATCAAAAGTTGTTTTGACAAAGGTTAACAAAAATTGATAAAGTTTTAGCTACATTGGCCAAGAAAAAAGAGAGAAAATTCTAATTAAGTAAATAGTAGACTATTTATTTACTTCATATAAAGTCAGAAATGAAAGAAGAGCCTTCATTACCATATTTACAGACATTAAGTATTATAAATAATTTTGTTTGCCAACAAATTAGGTAACCACAGATGAAATGACCAATTTCCTATCAAGATAAAAGCTATGACAACTGGCTGACACAAAATGATTTAGAAAATCTGAATAGACTCATAAGAGTCATACTGATTGGATTATCAATTTTAAAAAACACACACATAAAAGTCCAGGTGGTTTTCTGGTGTATTCTATCAAAGGATTAATAAGAATTAGCATCAATCCTTCAAAAAATCTCTCAAAAAATAGAAAAAGAGGAAACACTTCCCAAAACATCTAAGAGGGCAATATTATCTGGAAACTAAAAACAAAGACATCACAAGGAAAGACTGCTACAAGCCCATATCCCTTATGACTATAGATGCAACAATTCTCAATAAAATCCTAACAAAATCAATTAGCAGCACATAAAAAGGATTAGATACCATGACCAAGTGGGAATTATCCCAGAATTGCAAGGTTAGTCAATAAGTTTTCTATTGCTGATGTAATAGATTATCATGTATAATACTTAGTGGCCTAAAGCAATGCAAATTTGTTATATTCCTGTTCTGTAGGTTAGAAGTTCAACTTGGGATTCACTAAGCTAAAGTAAAAAAGTACATTCTTTTAGGAGGTTTTGGGGAAGAATCCATTTTGCAATATCTACTTAGGTTGGTTCATTCATTCATTAATTTAAAAATATTTCTTCATTGAGTATACATGTCAAAGATTGTTTTGGATGCTTGAGGTAATTCAAGAACCATATCACTGCCCTTACAGAGCTTTTCTACTAGTTAGAAGATTTAAACAATAAACAATAAATTTAAATACCAATTCTTTATCTTTTTTGTTGTTGTTGGAAAGTAGAGAGTCCAATGGAAAGGAAAACATAGAGGAGGGTAAATCACAAATGCCTTGGGTGGGGTATAGAGCAGTGTTAAATTTAATTACTTTTTAAAAAAATAATTGCAGACAGATTCATTGGGAAAGTGACATGTGATCAAAGACTTGATAGAGGTAAAGACATTGGATATCTGGAAGATAAAAATTCTATACAAAAGAAAAAGCCAGTTTCCATAACCATGCTTTAGAGAATGCTCAGTATATTTATGGAATAACAAGGAGAAGAGCATGGCTGGTGCAGAATGGGCAGACTGTGAAGACAAAGAAATCAAGTCGAGAGAAGTAATGAGGCAACATGATATAGAGCTTATACATTTATTGTAAGAGTTTTGGCTTTTACTCTGAATGATATAGAAATCCATCACAGATATTTTAGAAGAGAAGTGACATGATCTGACAATCTTTTAACAGTATCACTCAATCTGCTGTAATGAGAATAGTTTGTAATAGATTCCCAACTGGCCTTTTCTCCCTTTTTTCTTTTTTGAATCTTTCCCTTACCTTTTTTACTAGAATGGTCTTTATAAAATATACATTGGATAATTCCACTCTGTACTTTTTTGTGGCTTCCCATTAAAATAAAATCCCAACTACTGATGCCCTACAAATCCTGTGTTATCCAGCTCTTGCCTTCCTCTCTAGTCTCACCTAGTGTTACTGACCCTTCTGTCATTATGCTGCTGTCACAAGGATATTTCCTCATCAGGAAAATAGATTATTTCATGCAGATATTTTATAAGACATTTCCTCTGCCTGGGAGCAATTATCTCTACTCTTTTCCTGATTAAATCTTACAAATTCTTTAAGTCTTAGCTTCAATACCACACTCTCAGAAAGTCCTTTCCCGAGTCTCTACTTGAATTGGTCTCCTGGTACAATTGTTTAATCTCTCTGCAGCATAAACCCCATGGGAGTAAGCATTATGCATGATTGTTTTCTCACAGTAATTGTACCTAGGATCACTTATTTTCTTCTCTACCCTCAGAGAGTTTTCTAACCCTATTTGATCTCACACTCTCTACTTATAAGAACTGGTAACCTGACATTAATAAAGAATGGATGGAGTTTTGTTATTTTACCAAGACTCATTGAAGTGGACCTTTGGGATGTCACTATATTGCTCTGAGAATTTTGGTTCACTTATCAGTGGCATAAAATGTTTTTGTGAGGAGTACTTAGGTTTTACAAAGATGATGTTCTCTAAAGGTGCAAATAAAATATTAAAACCTAGAAAATGTGATACATTAAGCCTTGGTTTTAATAACATTTTCATCACATATAACTTGATTAATCTTTGTCACTGACTTAACTTTCTCTGAGAGTAGTCAGTATTGAGCAAAACCTCCCATAATTTTATTGGCCTATAAGTAGCACACAAGTATGCGCTTCTTTCTGCAAAAGTTTGTCAGGAATGCAGGCTAAACAATGTTATAGAGCATGCCTTTGTATTTTATGGATATAATTGAAATACAGCTGCAATTCAGAAATGATGGAAAAGATGAGTCACTATAAATTTATTTTTACATGTTAAAGACACATTTTTTTAAAAATGACCAATATGTTGCAGATACTTATACATGCATCTTGAAATAAATTTGTTTCCATATAGACAGGATTTTAGAAAATGCTTGGGCCTTGAATATCATGTTGAAGGCTTGTTCTTTTTTTGACACATTTTTTAAAGGATTACTCTAGACAATTTTTGAATCAATAAGTAATTATCATGGTTCTTTTCAATCAAATAAATATTGACTGAGAAGGAGACATATACTATATATCTGTTTCTGGGAAAGAATGTTGTTATTGCTGTTTGCAGTCATTTCATATTAAATAAGCTCATATATTTGTTAAATGAAGTGATACAACACATTTAAGAGATGCGTACTGAATTTACAGTGCTTTATTCAGAGTTATAATATAGATTATTCTGGTTATTTCAACCTGGTCTTTACATATCAGTTTGTAAGAGATATATTCAGGCAATATATTAGTGTGTTTATTTGAGGCATTAATAAGAAATCCTGACAGCACTATCTCTACTGTTTATATGACTATAAAATTGTTTTACGGGGATACAATTAGTAATGTTAAACCTAGTTATTATAAGGAGTAGTGCTGATTGTTCCACAGTAAAGTTCACTTTATAGTGACATAAATGAACAATATTTGTGTCATCATGCTTTATGGCATCATGTAATTTCACTATAAGTGAATAACAGTTATCCCGAATACCTTAATCTAACCACTAAACTGTATTCATGGTGCATTTTAATTCAATATTATGATGATTTGCAGAGTTTTGATCTAGTAAAGCATGATTTTTTTAGCAAAGTAACACAAGCTACATACTTTAAAATACTTCAAATAGAATTATTTTGAAAATATATTTTATTATTCTGAATGATATTTTGATATATTCTGGTTAGCATAAAAATATACAGCATGAACACTTAACTTGCAGATTTTGTTTTTGTGGTGATACTTTAGCCTGTATTTTAAATGAATACAAGTTCACTTTCAACATGTGGTGTATTTATGTCAGTAACATTTGAAGTTATGGGTGTTTAATTGCAGTAGAGTAAATTGATTGTACTAATGAAAGCATTATGTTGATTAAATAACAAATGGGTTGCTTTATTATTTGTTTATTATATTAATCAGGATAGTTTAGGACATGCCTTATTATTAAACAATTTCCAAATTTCACTGCTGCAGCACAACAGAGATTATTTCTGGCTCACAGAAGTCCAGGAAAGTCACTGAACAGTTGTTTCCCATGCAGCAATGAGACTTTGGAAAGCTTTCATCATTCTGTCTCTTGATCATGTTGAACAGGTGTCCCTCTCAGTCAGTGTGGCAGGGTAGGGCATTCTGGAAACTCACAAACTAGCAAACACATGCTTTGGCCAGGAAGCGATTATTTCTGATCACAACACATTGGCCAACACCAGTCACATGCCACTTCCAACTGCGTGAAACTGTTAAATGCAGTTTTCCCAAAAAATGCAGTGCCCCAAAAATGTGTGTGGATGGTATTGTATTAGAAATGTCAGTCAGCTACCCAGGAAAGCATCATTCTATGATATGTTGAAATGGGCATAGAGCTCCCTGTCCTTGTTTGCTATAAAACAAGAAACCATAACTATCAAGTAACTAAATTATTGCCTTATAAATTGTACATGAACACTTCCACTGATTTTTCAATTCTTTCTTTACAAAAATATATTATATTTGTTGCATTGTTTACTAATAAATGGAACAAACATATTTAGAGAGAATTAATTCACTTTAAAAGACCACAGCATATTCAGCGGCATTCCACATACCTGGCAGCATGTGATCCATTAAATAAAATTATATTAAAGTATTTTTTATACTTTATAATATATATAAATTATACAAAAGTATTTTATAATATCTGAAAGGAAATCTTATATCTAAAATTTGGTACTAAATTCACTAGGCATTATACTAAGGAACAGTAGTTATATTCTGAATTATAGGTTAGTTTCACTAATTTCTTTTCATTGTTGATTCAACCCTCTCATAATTTTTTCTTTATATTAGATGATCTTACTGCTCTTAGGCCCTTAGGACAAAGCCATAAATTATCTAGTTCATTCTGGTGTAGCTGGGTACCAATAAATTGAAAAATCTAAAAGACTGCTCTGATTTAGCTGGCTAAGACAGAAAAGAGATATCTATGTAGTAGTGAACTGGACTGCAGAAACATCAATAGAACTCACAATTACATAAGGATAGAAGACAATTTAAGACCAACCTGTCTATTAATCTGCTCAGTGACAAACCGGATAAAACAAAAAATCAAGGAGAAATTCATAGATGTCCTTTTTGTAAATGGTCTCATAGAATTAAAAAACAAAACTGGGACAGGGCTTGGGGAGCAGTTTCTAGCTGCTCCTACAAGCCTCATAAACCTTCCCCTCTATTTTGTACCATGCATTTCCAGACTGATATGAATAGGAGCATAAATACTTGTTTTCTGAACTCTTTCCTAATACATCAGTTAATTGGAGAATATCTCAATTCCAAGGGAAAATTATGAGTAATGTCAGAGTTCAAAATTTGATTTTCTTTCTCAGTAACTAAAGACATGTCTAGTTTGCCTTTTCATTTAACCCATCTGACTTGTATTTGATCCAAGAAACAACTTATTCACGTTGTATAAAATGCCACTTCTTAAGTTCCCTTATGGTTTCTGAATGAAGTCCTTACTGAGTTTTTCATATGATAATGTTTAATTTTCGCAAATTAATTTTTATATTACATTCTCTGGTTCTGTTAACTTTAATTTCTATAGTGAATATAAGTGTCCTGAGGAGCCAAAGATAGTTCATCAGTGAACAGTGGTTTCCTAAGATTGATGCTAAATCAGCTTAACTGTTTGGTGAACAAAAAGATGGTTGAGTATTACCTAATAATTTATTAAAAATATGTTCAAATTACTTTTAAAGATAAAAGGCAATGTTCCACAATATTTTCAACACAATTCTGTAGACAGGAACTCGCTTATTTCCATATTTGCATTGTTATTCATGTTATTTATTGTGTTTTATAAATATGTGAGATATTTAGCTAACAAAGCCTACAAATAAAGCTCAGATACTCTAAGAGGAAATATAGCTACAAACAAGTTTTGAGCTTTTCTCACAATGATGCCAATAACTAATTATGTGATGTTGGACAAGTTACATATTTTCTATGGAATTCACTTTTATAATCTGAAAAGTAAAAATCAAATGCTATATTATCTCTAAGAGTTCTGATAATTCTGTTATTAATTCAGATTCCAGTGACTGGATATTTTTCTTCAACATGTCTCTGAATAAACTTTAGCATTTCATTACACCCGATGAGAGAAATGTCACAAGAATGACTCAGCATAGATTACCAGCTACAAGTCACTAAAAGAAGTAATCATATATGAGAATCTTTGTCTTCTACCCTAAATGATGCTAGGAAGAAATTAAAACTTTAATTCTCAGAATAGTTTTCTTCAAAGATAACACTGTTTCTCCTGGTGTTAATTGGCCATTTATTTTTAATGTCCTTATGACTAATAATTTTACTGTATGTTATGTAAACTGGAAAGGTTGTGTAGCTCCCCCTGGTAAGTTCATGTTTGGTCATAAAGCAAACTTGAAGTGATTGGAATGCACTGAAATCTGAATATAAATTCTGACTGAAGTAGAATGAATATTGAAAGTAATGGTGCTAAAGGGCTTTTTGTGTTTCTGTTTCCTGTTGCTTCTTCAGTTGGGAAGGACTAAAATGTCACGTTCAGGAAAAGACAGATACCATACTCTTGATTTTCCGTATGAAAATTACACACACATACTTAAAAACAGTCAGTGAAGGAAATAAGAGAAATCAGAGTATGCTCCTTTCACTTTATTTTCCTGTGCAATAAGACCACTAAGTGAATGGATGAGAGTATGGTTGTAACCATGTTACATATGTATTTCTACAGAGAAATTTGCAAAACCCATGATTACTTTCACCACGTGAGAATGTGTATAAGTATAGTATAATAGTCATCCTGTGGGAAAGCTGCAAAGATTCCGTGATATATGGAGCTGAAAGGCCTATTAAGTGTGTTTTCCACCTCTGAGATTCTACAACAAACAGACTTATTTTTCTTGCGGCTTCTCGAAGTCTGAAACCTAACTTTACTCATAATTTTCACCTTTTAAAAATCAAACCATAAAAAAGCCAGATTCTCCCACAGCAAAATATATTGGCATAAACTAAAAGGGCTGCCTTAAAGACTCTGAAATTTTACTCTGGTGTCAACCTCAGTCTGAAGTAACACATTTGTGTTTACATTAACTTTTGAATTTTTCATTTTGTATTTACTTTTATTACTTTATTTGTAGATAATAAGTAATAAATTTCCTACATTACTTACAAATAAGTAATAAATGTCTTCAAATCAGTACTGTTTTCTAAATTTTAAGGTTCTTATTTAAATTTTTGGTTTATGTCTATATCACCAAGTGTAAATTCTTAACTTGGTAATTTATATTATTCTTATACTATGTTCAGCTTTTTAGCTGGACTTCTTAAAGTATTATTTAAAAATAAACTTAAATTTTTAGAACAGTATTAGATTTACAGAAAATTTTTGAAGATAGTACAGAATGTTGCCATATTCCTCATACTCAGTGTCCACTCTTACTAATGATATTGATACATATTATTAACTAAAGAACATACTTTATTCAGGTTTTACTTAATTTCTGTTCAGGATTCTACCCAGGATGCCACATTATTTTTTGTATGTGTCTGACTTCTTTTTATCATGGGTTTCTCAGGCTACATTTATTTTAATGAGCTTGACAATTTTGAGGAGGTCAAGGATGTTATAGAATGATGTTCTATTGGAGTTGCTCTGATATTTTTCTAATAATTAACTGGGGTTATGGATTATGGGTTTTAAGGAGGAAGATTATGGAGGGAAGGATCCAGTTGATAACATCATATCAAGGGGACATTCAATCAACATGATTTATCACTCTTGATGTTGTCCTTGATCATTTGTCTGAGATAGTGTTTGCCATTCTTCCCCTCTCTAAAGTTACTTTAAATCCAGTTAGATTGACTTTTTTTGGCCGCATTTCCCTTTTTCTTTTAGTCATCTATTTATATGTAAGTTATTGCCTTGAGTTTATTATTACTCATTTTATATCTTTTTCCCTTTCTGAAAAAGCAGTGTGGAATACATAACCAGACGAATTTTAATTGACACCCTGATAGTTAAATTTAGTAAACTTTGTATGGATCTTAGGAATAGGCAATTAACATTAAACTCAGTTGATTTTGATGTTGATGGTTCTACAAGCTCACTTCTAAAATTTGGTGAATTATTTAAGCGTACTGGGTGAGTCACCAGCAATACTGGAATTTTACCCAATTTTTACTCTCTGTGTGACTTTGAGGAAATACTTTGTCTCTCATAATTTCATTTTACTTATCCTTAAAGTGAAGGCAATAAGAGAACTTTGTAGAGCTACTGTGGTTATTATAACTTTTAGCACAGTACCGATACATAATAAGTACTTAATAAATGCTAAATCTTATTTTTAAGCAAAGAATTTTGAGTTGTTTCAACTTTTTGTCTAATTGTCTTCAAATTTTGACCAGTGGATGATGCTACTGTGTTTTTATTTGTTTGTTTGAGTTACTAGGGCCAGAGTTTGAACCCAGGACTTCACATGTGGAAGTTAGTGTTCAACCACTGAGCTACCCCCACTCCCCGAGTTTGTTTTTTTGTTTGCTTGTTTTTTTTTAGGAGGTACTATGGATCAAAACTGGGACCTCAAACATGGGAAGCAGGTGCTCAAACACTTGAATTACTTCTGCTCCCCTGTTATTGTTTTTAATGTTAAATCCCATGGCTCTCAAAACTCAATCTTAACAATCATGTAATATGTCTCCTCTCCTATATGAAAATAAGTCTAAAGGTTGTTGGGATAATATTTTCTTCACATATCAGTACATGCATTCAGTATTTCTACAAGGGAATGTGGTTTTACTACTTAAACAATCAAGGCTGTGTGCTGGAGAATTAACCACCTAAACGTTGTGACAAGTCATTGCATATCCCTTAAAGTGAGACATTTCAAGATCTTTGTTCTCTGATAACATTTAGTAGTTAAGAATATTTTCAAATTCAGCAATGCATATAATTGCCCCACAACATAGAGAGACCCAGGGAATTTCCTTAGATGATTTAGCAAATACATCCCATAGCTACAATGGATGGTAGCCAGTGTTGTGGGTTGAATTGTGTCCCTTAAAAAGATTTGCTGAAGTCCTAACTCCCCATACCTGGAATGGTGACTTTCTTTGGAAAGCATGCCTTTTTAAATTTAATCAAGTTAAAACAAAATTATACCAGATCAGGGTAGGCCCTAAATCCAAAGACTAGTTTCCTTATAAGGAGAAGGCCATTTTGGGACACAAAGGCACACACACACACAAATAGGAGGCCATATGATGACTGAGGCAGAGACTACTGGAATGATGCAGCTGCAAGCCAAGTAATCCCAAGGATTGCCAGGAAGCACAGGTAGCCAGGAAAAGGCAAGAAAGAATTCTCTTGAGCAGTCAGAGGGATAACATTCCTGAGGACACCTTGATTTCAGAATTTTGATTTCAGAACAGTGAGACAATAAATTTCTGTTGTTTTAAACCACTTAGTTTGTGGTATTTTGTTGTGGGAGTTATAGGAAACTAATATGGTTAAGAAGAAAGAAGATGAAAAATTCTTTTCTTAATGAACCTGGTAACAGAGAATGGTGATGTCATTAATTGGAATATTATGGCAAAGATATTCTATTTTGGAGGAAAGTACAATAAACTTGATTTTGTGACTTTATGTTTGGACATTTTTAAGTTGAAGGGATGCTGTTTTATACATGTTAATACTTCTTGGGATTTATCTTTGTCTTTTCTTTATCACATACAATGGAAATTTTAGAAAATAAAGGATTACAGTAATAATTCAGGAATTGTAGTAGTAAAACATAACTACTGAACTATTTTATAATTTACCTAAGTCTATTTGAAAAATGCTCTTTTACCTTTGAGATTCATTTCTAGTCTTTTTATTTTGAAATTTTCATTGTACTTTTAATTTTACTCACTAGATATAAAAGTTTTATTATGAAATTCTTTCGGCCCATACTAAAAATATCCTGAAAAATATTATTAAAGTATTATTTTGTTAGGCTAAAAATATTTTGAATATTTTATGCTTTCTTCCATGACAGTAAATTGAAATTTAAAAATATTTGTATTTTAAGCAAATTGAGGTATTTTACACAGGGAGATATTTTGAGATATAATTTTAAATATTAATATTTCTATATATGGATGTATTATAAATTATAGATAAAATGATGTGCCTTTTAGGCTAGATCCATTTTTTTTTTCAGGCCAGATCTTTTTTTTTCAATATCCCTCCCTGGAAAAGTTGCCATAATAGTGAACTGTGGTAAGACAGGTTCAGGGCACAATAAAAAGTTTCAGCAAATGATCCCTTTATTACCTGCACAGAATTAAGAGTTCAGAAAGGGCAAAGAATCTCCTAGTCACTCACACAGCAGAGTCCAAAATGGGCAGGGGAAGAAGTCCCATCACAGTTGGTCTCCTGGGGTGGTCAAAATTGTCCTGAGTCATGGTCTTTAGATGGGAGTTTCCACAGACATGTTTTGCCTGAGAAAAGAGAGATCTGTTTATGTTGTATGAGTGTGATTTTATCCACCTTATGTGGAGGGTGCCCTGCCACTGAGGATTCCTGTTTTGGTATGCATTTGGAGCTTCTTGTTCCTATTTCTGAGTTTAAAATGTGGCCAGACCATTTTATCAGTTTTAAAATCTCATCCAGGTTATAGCTTGGCACAGACTAGAAAAGGAGGTGGGTTTGTTGGAAGGCTAAAGGACAGCTGCTTAGCATGTGTTCCTGTCTTCCCCAGAGAAGGTGGGGGTAAGTGAGGTCTCTGCATGGCCACTTAACAGGTTTCTGTGATTTCCTTAACACAACCTTTTAACAAAATGCTATCATGATCCACTAATACTGAGCAGCATTTCTCAGTTTGTTTTCCAGGTTTTGGGGCACACTTTAGAAATCTAAGCCATCATTTGTTAACATGCATTTTCTTGTTATGCTTACCTTAACCTCTATTGTGGTAGAGGAAGATAAACTATGATTGTTTTTGAAAGTAGCATAATAAAATGAAACTGTATATCTGAGTTATGATTTTGACAGCTAACACTCTAGTAACTATGTGTTATGTATTAATTTATGAAAGGATTTGGAAACTTGGCCAAGTATTTCATCTTAGCCAATGTTTGGGAAAATATTTTAATTGCCTTTACTCTGTTTTTCACCACAGCTTCCACCGTTCCCATATATAATATGCAGGTAGTGTCTCAAAATTATGTTCCCAGGCCAGCTGCTACAGGCCTTTGAATTTTCTACATATAGTTTGGAATCTCTAATTCAATGGATTCTTTAAATTTTCTTTGAACTTTGAAATACTGCAAAATTTTCTCAGTTTAACAGGGTAGCATCCCTTCTCAACTTTGCCACTTCTCAATTGCTTTATAACTAATCAATGAAGAAATATTTAAAAACTATACCAAATACTCAAAAATATTTTAAGTAGTAGATTGAAATTTATTCAAAATTGCTCCATTCAGACTGAATGTTTACATCCAAGTTTATTATACACTTAATTTTCCCCTTTTCCTTTCGCTTTAGTAGTACCATCACCCACATGCTCTAGAATGCCCTCTATAGTTTCTTCCATTAAATTAATTTCTTTTCAAGAATATTATGATGCACATTAATATAAACTGCTTATTAAGTCAATGTTTCATACTATGGATTCAAGAACCAGTGTTTTCATTCACAAGTCTTCTCAGTAATACTTCAAGATCACTTGTTTTGAATACTTATTAAAGAAGGTGAAAATAAAATCTTCTATTGCAACTCTTTCCATTCACATTTGAATAATCTTAATATACACACATATCTATATATCAACATATCTCAAGGTCAACAATATTTTTTTAAGATTTATTTGTTTATTTATTTAGTGCACCCCCCCTCCCCGCCCCGGTTGTCTGTTCTCTGTGTCTATTTGCTGCGTGTTCTTCTTTTGTCCACTTCTGTTGTCAGCAGCATGGGAATCTGTATTTCTTTTTGTTGCGTCATCTTGTTGAGTCAGCTCTCCATGTGTGCGGCGCCATTCCTGGACAGGCTACACTTTCTTTCACGCTGGGTGGCTCTCCTTATGGGCTCAATCCTTGTACGTGGGGCTCCCCTATGTGGGAACACCCCTGCGTGGCACAGGCACTCCTTGCGTGCATCAGCACTGCATGTGGGCCAACTCCACACAGGTCAAGGAGGCCCGGGGTTTGAACAGCGGACCTCCCATGTGGTAGACAGACGCCCTAACCACTGGGCCAAGTCCACTTCCCAAGGTCAACAATATTGCCTTCATGCTGGGATTGTTATGAAGAATTATACATGTAAAGTACTGGGAAAATGCCTGGCCTCTAGTAAGCAATAATTTTTCACTATATAATAATAATAATGTGGTTATTAGCAGGCAGTCATTTTCTCTATCAGAATGTATAATATTTTTTTCTGAGTGATTTCTAAATGTTAGTTGAATGCATACAAATCTTCAACTTTTCAAATTGTGGACATCCAAATGCTCAGTTTCATTTTACTTCCACTCACACTGCCTTATATTCACTATGGCTAAATTCTAAACTTTGTCGTAATTGCCCTGTCAGAGATTTAATGTTGAATAATCCAATCTCTAAAATATCTTATTTTTTCCAGATCCTTGTGCATTCTCTTTCACCCTCTCTCAACTCTCATCTCTCCTCTCTTCCTCATTAGTCCTAATGGCCCAATTTTCTCTTCTACCCTGGTTGGAGCACATGGTATACCACGTATTTTACACTCCAATATCCTCAGTGTATGTCACTTTATATCTTTATTTTATACCTTCAAGAACTAAAATCCCAAATTATGAATATCAATGTAGGTAAAAAATGCAAAGAAAATGTCCCATCTGTGCAAATTGGAGCCTCCCAATGCCTATGGTTTCTGAATTAATTTGAATGTTACTCAGCAACCCTATTGTTAATCCTATTGTTTCAATTTTTATTTCCTCTGGTTTTCTTTTCACATTTTTAAATTCTCTTCCTTTTCTAGAATCATCCCCAATCTCTTATTGCTAAATCAATAATCTTTTTCCTACTTCTTGATTATTACTTTTCCATGAACCAATTCATTTCTTATCCCCCACATATAATCTTATATCCATCCTCTATTGCTGTCACAGAGAAAGTCTTTGCAATAAAAATCTCCTCTTTATACTCCTACAAATTTAACCCAACAATTATCCACTTTCAAATTTATTCTATCTTTTCCTTTCCTTACACATTTAGACAGGCTTAAAAATAATTTAACAATATATATGCTGGTCAAAATCATCATTAAAATATGAGGTTATTTGTGTCTTAAAATAAAATAAAATTCTATGTGCTTCCTGTATATATTTTCACAAAAAGTTAAGCAATTACTCAGTTCATTAATAAAACTCATTAAACAGAGTACTGATACAAATGCTTATTTTCTTATCAGGAAATCCTTAAATATCTATATCTATATATAATTTACATTTAGAAAAGTTTAGGATTACTGAAAAATTCCACAGAAATTACAGAGAATTCTCAAATACTTATCCCCTCCCTCCCCCCCAACACACATAATCTTCCCTATGATTAATATCTTGCTTTAATGTGGTACATTTGCTAAAACTCTTGAATCAATATTGATTAGTGACTAAGGTATGTAGTTTATATTATGACTCCCTATTTACGCTGTATAGCTTTATATGTTTTGACATATGCAAAGTATCATGTGTCCACCATTATGACATAACTGAGAATAGTTTCACTATCCTAAAACTTCCCTGTGCTCCACTTGTTCATCCCTTACACCTCCAACTGAACCTATGGTAATAAACGATATTGTTCTATCTCTATAGTTTTTCCTTTTCCATAATGTCATAGAGCTGGAATCAGACATTATGAAGTCTTTTCAGACTGGCTTCTTTCACTTAGCAATTTGCATTCAAGGTTCCTCCATCCTTTTCATGACTCGTTTGCTCACATTTTTTATCATTGAATAATATTTGATTGTAGGGATGCATCTATTGAAGGAGATCCCTGTTATTTCTAGTTTGGGGCAATTATGAATAAAACAGCTATAAAGATTTATGTGTGAGTTTTTGTATGGACATTAATTTTCAACTCCTTTGGTAAGCCAGTAAAATTGCTGGAAAACATGGTAAGAATATGTTTAGCTTTGTAATACCTGCCAAGCTGTCTTCCAAAATGGATAAACCTTTGGAATTCCCACCTTCAAAGCATGACAATTTCTTTTACTCCCCATCTTCCTCTGCATTTGCTGCTATTTATGTTTTGGATTTTAGCCATTCTAATAGGTGAGCAGTGGTACCTCATAGACACTTAAATTTAGAATTCCCTAATGATATATGATGTTGAGAATCTTTTCATTTGCTTATTTGTAATCTGTATATCTTCTTTGTAGAAAAGTCTATGATTTCTTCATTGAATTTTCTTTACTCCCTTGTCTAAGATCAGTTGGCTACATTTGTATGGATCTATTTGTGGTCTCTCCGTTCTGTTCCAATGATTTGTCCATTTTTGCTCACTCTAGCTTTATAATAAGAAAAGGACTCTGCAATATTAGTCCTCTGACTTTGTTCTTCAATATTGGGTTGACTAGTCTGGATAAATTTTAGAATCATTTTGTCAACATCCAAAAAGTAACTTTCTGGAATGTTGATGAAGATTGCATTGCAATTATATATCAATTTGCGAATAATTAATATCTTAATATTATCTTCCTACATAGGAAAATGGAATATTTATCCATTTATTTAGATCTTATGTGATTTCTTTCATCAGAGTTTTAAATTTTTTATTCTTGTATATTTTACATATATTTGCTATTATTATACCTAAGTACTTTATTTTGGGGATTGCTAATTTAGAGGCTAAAATTTCATTTTGTATCCTTGTTTTTGTCTCCCCTCTTGTCTTTTGGTTTTTCTAGAGACTTTTTGGTTCATTTCAGTTGTAATTGCCTATTATTATACAAGAAACATATTAATGCCATAGTAAGATGTGGGTGTCAGGGAAAGTCTCTATAATCATAAGATGTGGTTTCAGTCTCTTAGAGAGACTGTACCTCTGGGTGTAACCTTCACAGGGTCTTCTCGGATTTTTATTTTTATTTTTTCTTATTACTCTTTTAGGTGAAAGGGGAAAACTAAAAGGGACTGGAATTGAGTATTTCCCTTACCCATATCAAAACCTAAAGGGGGTTGGAGTTCAGCATTTTCTTATTCCCTTTTTTTCCCATGTCACTTAGACTCAGATAAAATAGTTTCTTTTGAGGGCAGTCCTTTGTTAAGGGAAACAGACCAGTCTGGGCATATTTCAAATTGTATAATTTACTCTACATCTGCAGAAGCATGATGGAAATTTTGACATAAGTGTATAGGTATTCGTGTGCTTAGAAAAATGTCTGGATCATTATTTCTTAAATTGTTATGGGTAGCTAGAATATAATACAAATTTGATAGTGTATATTTTTATTTAAAGTTGAGAATTTAAAAATATTTTCCAATTTACATGTTTATTTGAATTTTATCTCCTCCTTCTAGGTAATTTTATCCCCCTTATGTCTTTGTTATAATTGTTTTCTCAATCTCTTGAATAAACTTGTCAACAATTCCTTTAACATACTGCCATTTTTATTCTATCTTATAAATTATAAACATTATTAAATTTATTTTTGAGGTTTGTATTTACTTTTATAATCAGATCCATAATCCACAAAATCCACTTATAACTCTTCAGCTATAAAGCTCTTCATTTTTATTCTTCAAGATTCAAAATTATGTAACACCTCAGGACCCTTGCTCTTTCCTCTTCTGCTGCCTGCAATGATCAAGTCACATAGTCAGATTCTTTCCAACATTCAAATCTCTGCTCAGATATCTCCTTCAACAATAGACAATACTCAATGGTTCTACATGAATTACTTACCTCATTCTCTAGCTCAACAGCATTCTTTATCAGATTACTTAATTGTATTTTCTACCTAGAATTTATCATTACTTATTTATTAGCTTGTTTTCATTTTTATTTTTTGCTATTTTCACCTTACCTATTTTCCTGTTTTCTTTTTTATGTTATTTCCTCCTGTTTAAATATGAGCAATAAAGAGCAGCCTTCCATGTCTTGTTCATCCTTTATGACTTATTTTCAGAGTGATACTTGATATTTTGCTGAGGCACTCAATCAATACTTTTCAATTAATGATTAAATTATTTTGAGATTTCTCTTTCTTTTTTTCAGAATCTAGTCTCTTGTAGCATGTTTTAAATTACTGCTTCTCTTAATTTCTTGAGGAAATGTGTTACATTTTATATTCAGGAAGGGAAACATTTAAATTTTTCTTGAGGCAGGAGGCTCTTTCTTTTTTCTGCACTTTCATCAATTAAGTCCTTTTCTTCTTAATATCTTGAATTAACATGTGAATATTTGAATCATCCATGTTTTCTTGAAAATTTTTGAAAGAAAATTTAGATGCTACCTAGAATTTACTTTTATTTATTTCAGGTAATCCTTAAGTATACAAATCACCTTATAGGCATCTTATACCAACAATTTAACAAAGTTGAAATAATTTTACAATAAACATATGCATGTGCATGCTCATTGCCTATACTCTGCCATTCACATTTTACTGTATATTTTTTATCACATGGCTACCATATATTAATATACCACTTACTAATCATATATTAATCTACCTTATGTTTTAATTATTTAAAAAATAAATTACAGACACCAGTGTCTGTTCACCTATACATATTGGCATGAATATCAAAAAGTAGAATTCAATATTTGTTTGGAATTAATATTCCCTGTTGTATATACAATTCAATTAAAATGAAATACACGGATTGCAAGTGTGCTTTTGCTGGCTTTTACAAATGCATACACTTTGTAAAATAAACACTTATCAAGATATAGAATGTTTAAATCACCCCAAAAACTTTCCTCATTATCCTTCTCAGTCAATTCCTGCCCCAAACCCCAGAAGCAACCCACTGTTCTCATTTATTTTCTATCACAGAATAGCTTTGCCGCTTCTAAAATTTCAAATAAATATAATCATGCTTTATATAAGCCTTTTTACCTCAGCATAATGTTATTAAAGATTCATCCACAGCATTACATATGTTAATGGTTCCTTTTTATTATTAAGCACTAATCCATAGTATGAATATGACACACTTTGTTAACACATTCTCCTATTGATAGACACTTGATCTGTTTATACTTTGGAGTTATAAATAAATCTACTCTTTGATTTTTTGAATATGTCTTTCTGTAAGCACACATTTTGTTTTTTCTTAGGCAAATACCTAGTAATAGAATCACTAGATTCCTAGGTTGCTGCGTATGTAGTATTATAAAATAGCATCAGACAATTTTCCAAAGTGCTTGTTCAGTTTTACATTCTCAATAACAATCTATAAGAGTTCCAATTATTCTACATCTTTACATGCATTTAATTAAAAAAAAATCCTTGATGGCATGAAGTGGTATATGACTAATGATGTTGGACTCTTTCCCATATGTATATTGGATATTTGTATATTTTATCTTGTGAAGTGTCTGTTTAAACTAGCACCCATTTTAATTGAATTCACTTACTGTTTTATTGACTTATATGAGTTATTTACATATATCAATTACAAGCCCTGTGAATAATTCCCTCTATGTGTGATTTGCCTATTCTTTTATGTCCTTTGATGAGTAGAAAATTATAATTTTGATCATCAATTTTATCAATTTTAAATTTATAGTTATTGTTTTTTAACCCTTTTACACAGGATTTTTCTAATCCCAATTAATGAAAATAGTTCACTAATTTCTTTTAAATAGTTCATTATTTTAATTTGGGTTGCTTTGGCACCTTTGATAAAATCAAATGGTTGTATAAATATGAATCTATTTTGGATCTATTCTAGAATCTCACCCATATAATTGTCTACCTTTCTTCTAATTCCACTTTATCTTGATTGATGTAGGTTTTTACTAAGCTGTGGAATAAGTCACTGCAAGTCTTATAAGATTTTTCTTCTATTTCAAGATGGATATGCATATTCTAAGTCCTCTGTTTTAAAAATAAACTTTATGAACAGGTGGGAATTTTTAATGCAAACAACAACAAATCATGCTGAAATTACACTTGGATTATATTGGATTTATAGACTAATTTGAAAAGAATTGATAATTTTGCACTATTGAGTTGTTTAATCTAATATATATCTCTATTCATTTGGGTGTTTTTAATATCTCTCAATAGGAAGTGCCTTGATAAGCACCTTAGAATTTCAGCAAAAACTCCACAAAAGCATGCGTTAGGAGTCAAGTTCATACCAAAGATGAGAGTTCACCCTAGAATTAAGTCTTCACTTGAGGAATAAAGCTACACTCTAGGTATAATGGCAAACTGAAATAGACCAGCCATATAAAATCTAAAACTCACAGTAAACAAAAGGATTGGCTTCAAGCTCAAATTAGATTGACCAAGTGTTGGCAAATACATAAAGGTACTGAAACTGTCATGTATTTGTGGCAAGCATATAAACTTTTGTAGTCACTCTAGAAAACTTGGTCAGAATCTAAAAAATACATGCGTTCCAGAATCTAATAAACCTATGTATACACTATGAAACAGAAATTCCTATCCTGGACATATACTCAAAGACATGAAAACATATGATCACCAAAAAACAAGTGCAAGAATTTTTATGAGTTTTGTTCATTAAAGTCCCAACTTCAAAACAACCCAAATGACTATCAATAGGAAAGTGGATGAATGTGTTTTGAAACATTCACACATTGTCATACTATACAGCAATGAAAAAGAAGGAACTACTGCCTCACATAAGAGAATGGCTAATTTCCATAAAAGTAATGTTTAGTCAGAGAAGCCAGGTGTATTAGTCAGGGTTCTCCAGAGAACCAGAACTGATAGCTATATATATATATGTATGTATATATACTGTATACATATATATGAAAGATTTATTATAAGATTGCCTCATGCAAGTGGAGATTGCAATGTCTGAATTCTGTAGGATAAGCCATAAATTGAGAAATTCTAATAAACGTAAAGTTGAATTCCACAGAAGAAGATCACTGACTAAAGTAAACATAGAAATTCTTCTCTGGCTTCTGAAATTCTCAAATCTGGCTTTAAGACTTCCAACAGATTGAATGAGGAGATTCTCCATATTGCTAAGGGCAATCTCCTTTGTTGATTGTGGATGATTTGTCACTAAAATCAATGGACTATATGAAAATCCATCTATGAAATACCCTCAGTGTAACAAACAGACCTGAGCTTGCTTGCCCAAACAACTGGACACCATAAGCTAGACAAATTGACACATGATCTTAGCTATCACACAAGACATAAAAGGCTATATATTGTATAATTGCATTTATATTATATACAACAAAAGGCACAACTCATAGTTGGACATAAAAGTGGTTCATTTGAGTGATAAATTCTTTGGAAAAAGATGTGAGGGAGTGTCCTCAGGTACTTAAAACACTCTATGTATTAATATTTATAGTGAATGTATGGGTATGTAGTTACATAAAATTTTATTGTTTTATACAGTAAATTATATATAAATTAAAAATAAAAGCATATAGAATGAATAGATTGTCTTATCCTCCACTCCATCCAGAAGATAAACAGTACTTTCCCAAGCAAGTGTGTATATGATTCTTACCAGGAGAATAAAAGTATCCTAGAGAAGACTTTCATCTACGGAAATTAGAGGAGAGACTCATTAAGGTAGGTATGCTTCAAAAGACATTGTGGAATCAACTCAACCTGTTAACTGGCTCTATGTGCAGGCACTGAGCTCTGATTTTCATTGTAATACTTTCCTCTTTTTTTAATATAAAGAGATAAATGAAACTCACAGGATATGAGAGAAAATCTCCAAACATGAAAATCTTCAAAATGTAGAATGAATGTATACAGAGAAAACAAAACTATTTGAAAGAACAGGAGAACATTTTTGAAAATCTTATCAATATTCTCAGTATGATAAAGCAAAAGTTATTATATCAATTTAAGAAAAAATAAAGTGTTCTGTTAAAAAAAGAATACTATAAAGTAAAAGACGCCCTTGGGGGCAGGAGGGGAGTTGTAAAGCAAATAGACAAACCTCTTCAATAGAAGGATTGAAAGACAATGTCTAGTTAAGCTCCCCAAAGATAGGGAAAAATAAAAGACAAATAGAAAATATAAGATAATTAGAAACTAGTCCAAGAGATCCACTATCTGATTCATAGATGGAATAGTAAAATAAGATATATAAGAATAATATACCAAAGTAGTAGTATAATAAACCTTTTCATGTGTCTCATGGAAAAAAGACCTTCCTTGGAAATATAGACAGCAAAGAGATTTTCTGGCTAGAATTTCGTCTAGTTATACTCTCCATGTGTAAAGGCAAAATAAAGACACAAAATGATTCAGGAAATTGACCTCCCATGCATGCTTCCTTAGGAAAATACTAAAGCATGTAGTCTAGAAAAACCAAAGAAACTAATTAAAACTAGAAGATTTGGGGTTCAGTACACAGTAACCTTAACAAACCAAAGCAGATTAGAGAAATTCCAAGGTCACAGCTGTGTTTCAGTCACAGAGAGCAAAGCATAAAGATTAGAGCAGAAGGTCCTAGGTTGATTCCAAAATGCCAATTACAGACCATTGATTCACTGAATGATACACTAGACAAGTTCAGCCATAAATTTATATCAGTGGGATACACATGGCACAACAAAGCCCAGGTTTGTCTACTGCTGCTGAGAGTTGCTATTCTAAGTTAGCAACTCCTGCTGTGGGCTGCTACTCTAAGTTAGCAACCTACGAGGACCGGGCAGGCTTCCACGGCTCGGCGGTGAGCCCCTAGGCCAACGCGTAGGCCTAGGTTCTCCAGGCGTGGGGGACGCGCGGTAAAAACCACGGAGACAGCCTGTGAGAATGAGCTAGTCCAATTTATTGCGGAAATACACTTGATTATATAAGGTCGGGTCAAGGGAGGGGTAGGAATTGGGGCGGGTAAACTACGGGGCGGTAGTGGATAGGCGGAACTGTGCAGGCAGCTATGAAGTAGGCGGTGATTAAGAAAGGGGGCAGATTATGAGTTGGCTAAGTGGACGGGACTGGCGGGAAGGATAGCAACGGCTGGAAAAGGGAGATAACAAAGGCTAGGAGGAGGGGTGAAGGGAGGCAGCAACATACTGCTATTAAAATGATTTACTTATATATAGTAGCCTGGAAAATGAAAAGTTGCAGGGAAATAAAGGCCTGATATTTGACTTATTAACTATGATTCTTTCATATAATAAATCTTAGCAAAATTATCAACACTTAAATAGGCATTAATTCAGTAATTTCATGAAAATAAACCAAAGCAAAACACAAATTCTACTCAAACTTTCCAGTTGATTTCATTAAGTAGAGCATTCTGAATGTAAAGCAAAATAGTGGCAATGGAGAAATATAGAATAAGAAATAAAATTTTAAAAATACAATTTTTGATAATTATCATTTATTATTTAAAATACCATTCAAAGGTAACATAATTGAAAAAATGAAAAGATGATAGATTTATTGAAAGGTGGGATATGGAGCCCAGGAAAGTTGACAAATGGTAAAATAACTGTTTTAAAGATAATATTTACAACTATGCAGGAGATTGCATGAAGTACTAAAAGCATTGTTTTAAATGGTTACTATGAAAAAGAGGTCTGGTAATGAGATTTTAGGGTTCACTTTACTGCTTTTGATTGTAATACATTCATTCTGTAGTTAGATGTTTTAAATTAACAAGAATAACATGGTAATGGTATAGCTTTCTAGGAAGGTGAAAAGGGTGCCTTTATTTTTTTATTTTATATTTTTATGTAATTGAATTTCTGTTTTCTGTAATTTACTTGTATAGTCTCCATTGTCTTACAGCATGGATCACAATCTACAGCTTTGGGGACAAAGCTGACCTACCACCTGTTTTTAAATGACCTGATAGCTACAATTTTTGTTAACATTTTTAAAATGTTTGAAATGAATAAAAAGAGGAATATCGTTTGTGGTAATTATATGAAGTTTTAAAATTCAATGCATATTGAATTTTATTTGAATATATCACTCATTTGTTTACATATTTTCTATAGCTGCTTTTGCACTATAATAGCAAATTTGAGTAATTGTGAAAAACAACAAATAGTTGGAAAAATCTTAAAATATTTAAAATTTTACCCTTATAGAAAATGTTTGCTAGCTATTTCTCTCAAGATATTTTGTTTCTGAAAATTCTCATAAGGTTACTTAAGTTGAAATTAAATCACCATTTGAAAATAATGGTACAGTGAGCATATGCAGAAAATTGACATCCATATTTATGTAACTGAATCTTTAATTAAAAAATAAAGATGTAAAAGACCATAAAATATTGCAAACAATGGTGTGAAATAGGGAAAGGAGACAATTAAGGATACTACAGCCAACTGTACAAGGTGAAGATGACAATATGGTGCCTTTACCTTGGTGAACACTTAAATCTTTGGGAGTGAAAAAACTAAAAGCTATCTTGATGCTCACTGAAAGAGAAGAAATGACTAATGAAACAAAGGAGGGACATTAAATGTTGATTCTCATAACGTTGAAATTTGGCTAACCAAAGGGAATATAAATTGAAAGAGACTGAGAAGTATGTACACATATATCCTTATTACTGTCCTGAGGAACAAACTGTATTATGCAATAAGTTAAAATTCTACTATAGGTATTATGCTTATGGGTTTTAAGGAGAATAAGGGAAGATGTTAAAGAAGAAGAACATTCAAAACGTGCATTTCTTTTAGTGGGAACCATGATGCTACTCTGCATGACTTTCTTTCAATATTTTTGTTTGTTTTCTGTGAAGTAATTTGATGGCTTATTTTGTTTTCTTAACATCAAATTTTATACCAAGAAATTCAGGACTTTAGGAGTATGCATTAGAGCATATGCAATTAAAGAAAACAATATATATAGGTTTTATAAGATGAAACTGGTTTTATTCACATTCTATCATAAAGCATTCTTTATTTACTCCCACCTTGAAACTTCTATGATATAGAGAAAACTAAACTTGATGGTAATGACTCCAGTGTTCTGTAAATTTTAGATTTAACTTTAGAGTTACTACATTATTTTAAAAATACAGCTTGAAAGCTTGCCTATTACTTATAGCAAGATAGTACATTTAAGTAAGTATCTAAAGAAAACAATGAACACATTCAAAACTAAGCAATGTGATTTATAAAAGCAGCATCTCTCTAATTGTAGCTATGAAAAATATTTAATAGCTTCTCATCATATATGGAGTAGTGAGAGGGAAAGATCTCATTTACATAGATGAAATAATACATACTTTACTGGAAATAGCATCTAGCTTGTATCAAAAACTCCTATGTGAGTTATCAAATTAAATGCTGAGCATGTTTCTATTATTAATATCTCTTATTATCTAATTGTTTGATCAAAATTCAAATATGATAATATGATGATTCCATATGCCTGAAATAATTGACTTACTATATATTTCATTCTTAAACAATTCTGATAACAAAACATTTATACAGCAATGGTTTGGGCATCATGTTGATATCAACACAGTCTTCACATGTGGCAAAGCTATTCTTTCCTGCACTTTCAAGTTTCATAAGTACGCCATAGAACTAATTCACAGATTCTCAGAAACCAAGTGCATCAAGGCTCTCCAAATAAATGAAACCAACAGAATATGTATGTGTGTGTGTGCATGCATACATATCTATACACATACACACACATATATATAAAATCATGCAATGAGTGATATAGGACATGTTAAATTTAACCAAAAATTTATAAAAGTTGTATAGTCTAAAATGTAAAACATAATGTAAACCATAATGCAAGTAAAAATTTAGAAAAGTGTACAGTCTAAAATACAAACCATAATGTAAACCAAAATGGAACCATGGTTGGTAGCTGTGTTTCAATTTCTGTACATCATCTGTAGCAAATATAACATGAACACATAAAAAGATCATTGTGAGGGAAGGGGAAAAGGATTTGATGTGGGATATATAGGAGTCCCCTATATTGTATATGTGACTTTACTGTGATCTAAAACTTTTTTCAAGACAAAATTAAAAATTAAAAATGTATGTAGACACTAAGGAAGGAATGAGAGAGATTGCATTGCCACTGTACATACAGGGCAACACGTATTATAGTGATGAAAGACAAAATGTCAAAAACAAAGTCTTATGATCTTTTTTGTTTTTTAATACCCCAATTTATTTTTACTTTATTTTAGCTTTTCCAAATTACCATGTATTCTATTTCTAATCTTTAATCCTATCATTATTATTTCATTTTCCTACAATATATTAGGTTTCATTTTTGAAGAAGTTTTGAATCACAGGGGGTTCAACTATGGCAGGGGGGGAGCACTAGTGTGGGGTATTATTGATGGGGGAGACATGGTTGTGAGGGAGTTCTACAGGGCATGTATATAGGGTATATAAAAATGTTCAGATATTTGTTGGGTATTGTCATAGTAGGTAAATTTACAAACAACTGAGGGAGTACTGAGTTCCTTGGCAGGGGAGCTCTTTTATGTTCCCCAATGGAACAGCAACAATTCCCCAAGTGCAAGGGCAAAGACCAGTAAAGCAGGATGGTGCAATGATGAGCCCTTGATATTGACGACTATGCTTATGAGCCTGTGTACGTGAAATTTCAACTAGGCCTAGAGATGCAGGATGCCTAAGAGTTACCTCCTGAGAGCCTCCATGTTGCTCAAATGTGGCCACTCTCTAAGCCAAACTCAGCATGTAAATGCATTACCTTCCCTCCAGCATGGGACATGACTCCCAGGGATGAGTCTCCCTGGTGCTAAGGGATTACTACCAATCACCAGCCAGGGAAGCAACTATAAAAAGATCTTGAATGAAAGGGGGAAATGGTAAAGACAAATGAGTTTATATGGCTAAGAGACTTCAAAACGAGTAGGGAGGTCATCAGAGGGGTCATGCTTATGTACTTCTCAGCAGGATCTCCAAGACAGCCAAAGTAGATACAATCACAGGTACTGGTTCTCCTGAGGGCTACAGAGTCCCACAGGTTCTATGGTCATGGCAGGTGGCTCTGGAGTTCAGTGACTTCTCAATGGGCCCTACTTTGAAATCCGTGCTCCTGAGTGTGATGGATTTGGACTCAGATGTGACCTTTGTACATATCTCTTCTGTCACTTATACTGAACCTGTGGTTGGTGCTGGTATTGGCGTATACTCAGGGGAGTTAAATCTCTGGACTGTCCATGTGCCAGCTGGGCCCTGAGCCTCAGCAGAGTTGCAACACTTACTCTCTGGTTCATTGGACCTACCCAGGTCAGCTAATAGGAAGGTAAAGATGGTCAACCACTACACCAGGGAACTGAGAGTGACTACAACTGCATTGCAGGAGAATCCCATCCATCAGTCATGTGAGATCTAAGACCCCTCTCGATTTATAGGTGGAGTGGACATCACCATCCCAGGGTCCACAGGTTGGAGGATTAAAATATGGATTATAGTGGACTCACTGGTATTCTATTATAGAACTATTGTGACTCTAGCAATGGGAGAAATTGTATCATTGATGTGGAGGCATTGGGCACAGTTGTTGTTGAGGGTAGGGAGAGGGAAGAAGAGAAGTGATGTGGGGGCATTTTCAGGGCTTAGAGTTGTCCTAAATGATATTGCAGGGCCAGATGCTGGATGTTATATATCCTCCCACAACCCACTGAATGGACTGGGGGAGAGGGTAAACTACAATGTAAACTATAATCCATGAAGTACAGCAATGCTCTAAAATGTATTCACCAAATACAATGAATGTTCCACAATGATGAAAGAGGTTGTTGATATGGGAGAAGTGGGGGTGGGTGGGGGGTGAGATATATAGGAACCCCTTATTTGATTTAATGTGACAGTTGTGATCTATGTATCTTTACTTTTTTTAATGCAAATTTATTTAAAAAAAGATGTTTTATACACACTGGTTTAATGAAATTTATTAAAGGGATTTGGCTCATGCAATTGTGGATGCTGATAACTCCAAATTATATAGGGCAAGTCTCAGGCCGAAAATTCTGGAAAGGTGATTTTGAAATTTTCAGACAGAAATTCTTCTAATCTGGGACATTCAGTTCTAGCTCTTAAGACCTCCAACTAATTGGATGAGGATTCAATTTATAGATCACTGGAAAGCACTAGTTTTCTCCAAGTGAGGTTTTCTTAGGGCTCCACAAGGAAGGTTTTTCTAACCAAGTTCACCTGTGTACTCAAGGAGTTGAAATGCTGCTGCTCCAATTTATTTTGGAGGATAATGTACTTAGGCACAAGTGATTTTAGATACTAACCAAATCTACACAATTTCTCCACAGTATTAACTAGAACAGAGCTTGACCTAGCCAAGGTGACAAAAAATTAGCCATCACACCTCTATTAGTCAGCCAAAGGGGTGCTGAAGCAAAGTACTAAAAACATGTTGGCTTTTATAAAGGGTATTTATTTGGAGTAAAAGCTTATAGATACAAAACTCTAAAGAGTTCAACTCAATGTTACTTTCTTACCAAAATCTGTTGCCATGTGTTGAAGCAATATGACTGGTGACATCTGCCTAGTCTCTCCTTCTTTCTTCATCTTAAGGCTCTGTGGGCCCAGTTTCTTCTTATCTCAGCTGTAGTCTGGAATAGGGCTCATCTTTCTCTGGGTTTTAGCTGCCCTGGTCTCTTCACAAGGTCAGCTGTAAGCTATCAGTGAATGGCTCCTCTCTCTCCCCAGGCCATAAGATCAAAGCTGACAGAGTTCTCTTCTCTAGTATCTATGGAACTTCTTTCTTCTCCTGTGTATCTTCACTGTATGCCCATTTATCTCAGCCCACCAAGGAAGAGCGGACTCAACTGTGAGTCACGCATTACTGACATGATTGACTCAAAGCCCTAATCTTGATTTAATCAAGTAATGTAAAACTTTTGAATTTAATATAATCCAAGGATATCACACCCAGAAGAACAGACCAGTTTACAAACATAATCAATATGTTTTTGGAATTCATAAATAATATTGAACTGCTCCAACACCAGTTAAAACTGTATCTTTGCTTTACAAAATGTCTACAATTTACTTAGTTTGAAAGAAGTTTCCAAACTAAATCAGAATAGGATAGGATGAGTTAATACTACTACATCAATTCAATCTTATAGTAATTTTCATAGCAAAGCTCAATCATCATGTACATTAGTTAGCATTTTATATGAATGATAAAAAGCATATTTTAGGTTCTTAAACTGGATATATGTTGCCATACAAAGCCTAGTATATACTCTAAGTTTTCTGTAAATAATATTTCATTTTCTCCTTGAGAACTACCATTTCTTGGTAACTCATGTGGCCCCATAATTATTAACACATCTCCTCCACAAACACACACATAATTAGTTTTGAGCACTTGACACAACTTTATCATTAATATTTTCAAATTCCAAGGCCATGATTATGGGGTTCATTATGATTAATGTCCTGTCTCTATCTGTATGTGAAAGATTATGGGGGAGAAATAGGAAAGACTTGCTTCCATTTCCTTCCAATATGTTTATCAACTATAAGAATTATATAAGCACAGGGCTTCCAGAATTCCTAAAGTGCCCAATAATCAAGTAACAGAGATACATGTAGAGTCAAGTCAACAGAGATACATGTAAGGAGTAAGAAACATATTTCTGATTTCAGTGTCTGGTCCTCAAGCAATGCCTGAAGTCCGCCATTTCCAAACTTGTGCCCCTGCACCTTTTAACCAAAAGATCTTAATATAAGAGTTTCTGGAAATGGAGGAAGCTACAGACAGCTTTCAATATGTGGAATTGGCTAAATTAGGTAGGTGTACACATTTCAAGTTGTAAAAGAAACAGATTTTACATGGAAGCAAAGCAGCATGGAAAATCTTCACACCTGTTGTTCTCTGGGATTTAAATTGTCACGGAATTTATCAGGTAAGTATTAGATTGCTGGAGCGTCTTTATTAGTAAAGTTTCACTTATCAGTAAAGTCTTACAATAAATAGTTTTGGTTGAAACTGGTCCATGTGAGTGCAGAGGGAATATGTTTAGTTTTACTAGTTTTACTGACAGTGTCACCTGCAAACTCTTCTAATGATGAGCTTGCATTGAAAAATAAAATGGGATGAAAGTAAAACAGGTAGGTTAGAAAGAGTATGCAGTAATCTCTGAAGGTGAGCAAAGCCTGACCACACTACCTATAATGTTTTTCTTCATTCTACTTTTAGTCTAACCAAAAACAATGATTGTTAGGTTCAATGCCTCTTATCAACATAGGAGGGATTCCCTAATTGCTAAAAATTGTTCACATTGAACAATAGCTATTGTTTCTCTTTTGCTGAGGTAGGGGCCAAATAGAGGCTATTACAACTGAGGGTAAAGAGACAGGCTGAGCAGATAGGCCCGTTGTTAAGAAAAAAACAGTAACAATAAAACACACTGTTCTAATCTAGTTTCAAGGATCATACACTTGCAAATCTCTACATTCTTTCATACCACAAGCAATTGAGTTGATGTGAATGAATCAAATGCCAAAGAAGCTTTAAGACACATTTGAGCCAGAAAAAGCTCATGTGTGTCAAGGAGAAAAAGGTTTTGGTTTCTAAGCATCCAAACACAAAATGAATGAGATCCACCCCTTATAAAGGCCATTTGCTCAAATGTACATCTCAGATATAACTATGGAAAACAAAGGATAAAGGAAATTCCTCCAGAAAGAAGAAAGGTCAGACTGTGGCCCTGGTCACTCTATACACTCAGGGAAGGAAATATTTGCCATTATATGGATGTGATATAAATTATGGGTAAGTTACCATTCTACATTGTTTTTGCTCAGATACAAGTTTTTATTACAACATTATGCATCAGTCCTATTTAGGGCATTAGACTGCACACTTAGATATGGATAGTCAGATTGAATAAGAGAAATGTATAACAGTCAGCTAGATTGATGTGGGCTATGGGTGGAAGGCTCTTTGTCTCTTCAGAGATAACTAAGTTGTTTGACTTGTGGGTGTGGAACGGTAAGAGGCTGCAGTCCTGCCCTACTGCCCTTAGGGACAGTGGAAGCGGCTCCAGTCCCAGGAAATGTTTAACAATGCAAGGGCTATAAACTTTAAGTATTTAGGGGAAATGCAAAAAGTAAATATGCTAAAAGCTTATCTAGAATATCTGGAGTCCATGCTAAAAGCTTACCTAAGATGTGGAAGAGATATATGCTAATTGAAGCCTATTGAGAACTGAAACAAAGGGACCATTTGGCCTTTCCTCTCTGTATAAAAGACGTTTGAAAATCTTGTTCGGGGCTCGGGATTCAAACAGAAGTTCCCGAGTCCGGCCAGCCATCAATAAACCATTTTTCCTTCTCAAAATCATTCCTGAGTCCTGGCCTCTCTATACGCAAATAATTGAACTTCTCTTAAATTCTACAACATTTTTGGCGACTCTGGCGGGACAACAAAGGAAGGCCAGAGACGGTAGCATTTTGCTGCCCGTTCCAAATCCCCTAAGAAGCCGGGAGGACTTGGGTGAACCCCAAATCTGGGCGCCCCTGGATTAAATTTAATCCAGAAAAGATGTGGGCTCCACCAGAATCTTCCCGACAAAATTCAAGGGCAATGGAAGGTCTGAAGAGAAAGATTCTGGGAACGAAAAAGAACTCCGAACTTGGAAGAAGGTAAGACTCCCCGGGTGAGCACAGTCTGGAAGGCCCTAGCTTTAATTGCTAGGAAGGGGAGGCTGATCACCTCCCAAGAGAACCCTAGTAGCCCCAGAAGGCTGGGGGGAAGCCATTCTCTCTAGGCTTGGGAAAAGGAGAAAAACCAGGGAAAAGCCCTGATGTTTTGGGTTTGTCTAACTGCATGTTAGAATCTGATACTGGTCTTATATCCACTAAAGGAGTGGAGTCTTGATTTTAATAGGAAGGGCTATTTATAGGTTCAAGTCCTAATGTCCTGGAAATTGGTCTAGATTAAGGGAAACAAAACTTGGTTACAGGAAAATGGATCGTCTTTTCTGGTGGAGCTTGGTCTGGGTGTAAAGTTTAAACAGTGGAAAAGTCTAGCTGAAATCTTTTGTTATGGTGCTAATTTGTGAATGAATTCGCTTTATACCAAATGTTAAGTGTTCTGAGGTTTGTGATGGCTGTGGGGGCAGCCATGGTGAAAATAAATATATAAACTTGTGGGTCAGATTAGTGACCTTTGTTCTTCTGTCTGTGTCAGCTCAAGGCTAGTGTTGGAGTTGTGTCCTTATGTAAAGTGGAATTACAGCTGAGCTGGAGCCTTCCCTTGCCATTGGCAAAGGAGTGAAATGATTCTGGGGCAAAAGCTGAGGAGTCTGGATGTTTGCGGAGTCTAGATGTTTGTGCATGCTCTGCTGTCTTGTCTCTGGTCTGGCCCTTGCCGGGGCTTGGAGCCCATCTGTGTCCATGCCACGCACCCGAGTTTGTTGGGAATGTCCCAGTCAGGGCGGCTGGGTTCCTGGGAGAGTTGCCAAATTTGAGTAGGTTCTGTCTGCCCATTTTGGCTGAAAGCTGGAAAGCGGGGAGCGGCTTGCCCCTTTCCAGTGAGTCCACCCTTCTATTCATAAGCCGCATTCCTGTTTGTTGTGCACCCAACTGCCTGGAAGGGGGGGAAGTGAAGGGAGTGAAAAGCAGAATCAAAATAAATGCAGTAAAGTTCCCTCCTTAGGGTGTCAAAGCCAAAATACGTTTGCATTCTGCTCAGGTTCTTAGAAGGTATTGTAGTAACCTTAAGTAAGAGAATGTTCTGTGAAGGTAAAATTTGTGTTAAGGGTATAAATATAAAAGTTTTACAAAGCATTGTTTAAGGTATTTAAGTGGCTAATTGCAGAAAGTCATTATTTAACAAAACTGAATTGATAATAATAATAATAAAAGGCAATTTTATAACAAACTTATTCGGCAGCCAATCTCCCCTGCCAACTTGCTTCCAAAAAACTGTTTCTGGTATTACATGCTACTAAGTATTTAAAGTGAAGAAAAGTTCATTATTTTAACAAGCTTGTTTAGTATTAATGGCAAATATATATTGTAAGAAGTTTGCCTGGTAACTTAGTATGTGGGATATATGGAGTGTGTTTTTATTGTTAAGGAAACAGAAGATGATTTTGTCCTAAGATAAAATGATTGATTATTGGAAAGAGTAGAGTGTGGGACAGAACCTGAATGAATACTGAAAGTGTAGAAGGTTTGTGGAAGGAAAATTTTTATGATTAAAATTGAATAAGATCAATATACAAAGAAAATCTTTTATCAATAGTTTCTTGTGCTTTAACCTCATCATTTCCTCAGTGTTTAAAGAAGAATCTTACCTCTTTTAAAAGAACATTTATGTTCTAGAAATCAAATCCTGAAAAGTAGCTTTTTATTTCAAACTAACTGCAAGAGATTTATTATTTTACTTTAAAGGAAAAATTAAAGTAATGGTTAAGTTCATTTAATATGTTATAAGTCAAAAGAAAGGTATTTAAAGGTGTTATAAAATTAATAGAGTTTTTTTTAATTAATAAAAACTATAACTAAGTTAAAATCATTTATAAATGCATTTATGTTATAAAACAGTGGAAAGGTAATAACTGAAATTATAGCTGGGTGAATTTAGCTTGAAATTATTAAGTGTAAACTCTAAACTTTACCTTTCCTTAGTTTATGGTTACTTCAAGTCTAACCTCACCCCTTGCCTTTGCCTATGGTTATTTCATAATAGCTTCTGCCCCTACAGGCCAGAGAAGAGCTGGGACATCACTGTCTCCTCTCCTGGTATTAGTAACCCTTTCTCTCATGAATTCAAGTGTAAACTAAATAAATTGCTGCCTGATAGAATAAGGTTAAATGACCACTGGAGTTTTATTATCTCCAAAACCAAAAAGGGGGGTGGAGGGGGAGAAGTCTCCTGCCTTGACGGTCAGTGTTCCTAAGAGTGGCAATTCATGAGAGAAAGCAGTCTGTCTCCCTGAGGCTTCAAATAGCCTCAGTAAATATATATAAAATTAATCTTGTTGCTTATCCAAAATTCTGCTAAATTCAAAGTAAAATATAAAGTTCTGAAACAAAATGGTGCTAAGGCATTGAGAACATTTTGGTTATTACAGTCCATTAAGTAAGAAGGAAAATTCTTGTGGTAAACTGCATGGTCATAGTGCAAATTAAGAAGAGTTTCAAAAGTCTTTGAAATGTTTGCAGTCACACTTGTTTTGTAAAGATTGGAAGTTTAAAGTAATTAAAGTTATGTTTTTGTCTCAAACTATTTATATCTGCCTATTTGCTCAAATTGTAGAGGTTAAATATGCAGTTATATAAGTAATATGTATTTCTGAACCCCTAATTAATTAAGCTAAACAGTATATAAAATAATGCAAATTATAAGTAATATCAATGAGTTGTGTTTGTGTCTAACTCTTTGTGTCTGCCCATTTTAAAAAAAATGCTCAATGTATGTCTTCATACATCAGGATAATATCAAATTAACAAATAAAAATTCTTAAAAGAGGTCTATTCAAATTGTTAAAAATTAAATATGCAGTTATATTTATAAATATTCTTAAAGCCCAAATTAAACTAAGCAGGATGAAAAAGTCATAGAAATCTGATTATAGAAACAATTGGGAAAGGGCCTCCTTTGCAAGAGCTTTAAAGGCAAGACTAGGTGTAGCAGATTAAACCTATCTACTAGGCTAGGGAATTAAGAATCAGTTTGCCTGGTAATTTCCCAGTTTAAACCTTTGTCAGCCATAAAATGCAAAAAACAAAACAAAACAAAACAAAGATTAGGTTAATTTTCACATAAGAAAAATGTTGATGTAACCTGGCGGCCTGCTGCCTCAGTCTCCCACTCCTGGGTTGGACAGCAGTGGAGGAGACCAGTTTAGGCCAGTCCTATGGGCAGTGGAAGGATGCCCAAGAAGGAGCTAACTAAGTCGGTGCCATTTCAGCACTAAATTCTATTCCTTATTTGACAAAGGGGGGAGCAGGTAAAAACTAAAATGGTTGGAATGTGATAGAGGAAGCAGTTAAATCAAACTTTTGCATGGGAAAGTTAAATCTCAGATAAGCTGTAACTTCTGAAGTATCCAATCTATGGAAAAACAGGAAGAGCTTGCATGCTAGGCTTAGGGGTATAAATTGTGTCATTTTTCTTTGTTCGTGGCACCAGCCATATCTGGCTCTGCACCCCTTCTTGCAAGATTGAGAATAAATTATTTTCTTCTCCACAATCTGGTGAGCCTTATTTTCTTCCAGAATATTTCTTTCCAACAAAATAAAGGTAATTAGTGGCTCTATTAACAAATTTTAGTAAGTAAAGGAAAGTCCATAAAAACTATGGAGAGATCTTTCCTGGGTTATGATTTTTAAAAAATTAAGTAATTGTGTAATGTGTTTTAAAACCTGGTAGTCAGTATGCATGTGTTTTAATACCTGGTAGTCAGTATGCTTTTAAATTAATAATTTTCATAACTTAAAGAAAAGAAGTTTTTAGCTTCCTGTAAGGGAAAAAGAGAACATTCCTTGCATAAACTATTATGGTTTCAATTTTATTTAACTTGAGTGTAATCTCCAATAGTTAATTTATAAACTAAATTAACATTATGTATGAAATCTTTAATGAGTGAAATTAGGCTAAAGGAAAAAGATTGTAGATATGCTCTCTTAAATAAGGAGTAAATTTCTTTCATTGGTAATTGTAATTTAGTAAGTTTGTTTAAACATGAGGTGGCTAGTCAGTGTGGTTATAGTCAATTATAAAGAGTTTGCAAAACATCCTCCAACTGAAAATGTTTAAATAGTTCTAGTTCTAGAAAAGTCATTGTTAACTAAAACTTAGATTGGTTATTGGTAGCAGAAATAACTTCATGATAATAAACCTGTCTGAAGGCCACTGCAAAGTACACATTTAAGTAAATGGTAATAAAAAGTTATCTTGATTATATTGGAAGTCTTCTGTTTTCATTTTAACAATGAAAAATAATATTTTTCCTCTATTACTAAAGTAAAGTACCTACTGTTATCTTCATAATAAAATTGTGTAAGTAGACAGTCATTTAATATATGATGTGTTGCATTAAATTGTTTAAATATATATATAAACAAGGAATAAACATTAACATTATCAAACTCTTGTGCATTCGAACCAGGCCTTGTATACATTACAGGTGGCCTCTCCATGTGAGTTATTGGCTAGACTGGTCACTGACCCCTCAATTAAAAATATGTGCTATATCAGTCTCTGGTTCTGCTCCTGAAGTTGATGGAAACTATATTGCAGTTTCAAGCTCCTGCAGCCAATAATGACTCGGTACAGCCAAGTGTACAATGGATATCGCCTCCAGACTGGCACTGTTCCATGGTGCCAGAGAGCACTATGCACCAGGCTAGTGGAATACTGGAAAATCTCTCTAAGATGAAGGATGCTGCAACTTGCTCACTGCGTTGAAGAACATGCTAAGTGGAGCCATGATACCAGGATATTGTAAGTAAAACTTAAACACAATTGGCATTATGGCCTGCTCTCATGGAGAGATAACATGTAAAGTATTACAAACCTGAAACTCAAAACTAATAATTGCAACTCTGAATCCTTATGCATTAAGTAATACATTAGTTAATATTAAGTGCTGTACTTTTATCCTGTACTAAATATATGCCTAATAATTGTAATGTTATCTTTTCTATTTTGGATCAAGTGCAGAAGTATATTAGACATGTTAAATTCCTGGTAAAATCATTTTCTAAACAATTAATAACATGTCTATAGAATAAGGTGGCAGTCTCAGCCAGTCTCAGTCAACTTCTATATTCTGCTGTAACCTGCTGTGTAGCAAAAGTGAGGCTTGCTTGCTGATGGGTGAGTCACCTATTGAACAAGTCAAAATTGCTAGAAATTGTACAATGAAAACCAAGGTGTAAAAATCTTTATTCTGTAGTTCTGATCACTCCCACAGGTGAAAACTAATAAGAGTATTTCCAAATTAGTGTTCTAATCCTGAGTGAAGCCAGTTGCCCAAGGAGTGCCAGTTCACCAGGAGCATCTGACAGAGCGAATGAGTGTCAATCATTGAACAGCTTGGAATGTGTCTTCAGACAAAGCTAAGTGTCGCAATTTCTCTCTAAAGATGGATAATTTAAAAAAGAATATATATGCTGTTCCCACCAGCTTTTAAGGAATGCCATCTTTATAGGCACCTAACCTTGTCTACCTCTGTAATCCAATGTGTCCTCTTTTAAAAACAGGTATTCCAAATTTTTAATTAAGTTTGTTTCTTTCAGAGTGAACATCTTATTAACCATATGAAAACTTCATCCAACTTCGTACAGAATGCCAGATCCATCTTCCTCCAGTTAGAATAAATTAAAGAGTTTTACACCTTATTAGGCAATGACTACAGCCCATGGCCAGCAGGAAGCAGTTACAGAAAAGAGATCGTCTCCCTTCAGCACCCCTTTTAAATTAAAGGTGTAAACTCTTTAAGAGTAAAAGAAAAGTAATAGATGGATCTGGAACCTGACTGGAAATCCACGTGAGTGCCAGTGGCAGCAGAATAACTGCAGGAGGCCCCTGCCCAAGATTCTGCTGTCCAGAATGAAAAGTTCTAAACTTCTAAAAACAGTCCTGGATGCTGTACTAAAGACTGATAAACAATCAATCAAGACAACAAACAGCCATCCACCTCATAGCTCCAACAATAATTATGCCAAAGCTTAGCAAGTTAAACTTTGGCAAAAAGGGGGGGAATGATGTGGGCTATGGGTGGAAGGCTCTTTGTCTCTTCAGAGATAACTAAGTTGTTTGACTTATGGGTGTGGAACGGTAAGAGGCTGCAGTCCTGCCCTACTGCCCTTAGGGACAGTGGAAGCGGCTCCAGTCCCAGGAAATGTTTAACAATGCAAGGGCTATAAACTTTAAGTATTTAGGGGAAATGCAAAAAGTAAATATGCTAAAAGCTTATCTAGAATATCTGGAGTCCATGCTAAAAGCTTACCTAAGATGTGGAAGAGATATATGCTAATTGAAGCCTATTGAGAACTGAAACAAAGGGACCATTTGGCCTTTCCTCTCTGTATAAAAGACGTTTGAAAATCTTGTTCGGGGCTCGGGATTCAAACAGAAGTTCCCGAGTCCGGCCGGCCATCAATAAACCATTTTTCCTTCTCAAAATCATTCCTGAGTCCTGGCCTCTCTATACGCAAATAATTGAACTTCTCTTAAATTCTACAACAAGATAACTGTTCTTGGAGAAAATGTTAGAAAACTAGAAAAAAAAGTATGGGTTATATCACTTTGAGAAAGTTGAGTATATTTTTCAGTTAAATATATTATAATTATGTAATATTGTAGGAGTTTGACATTGTTTATGAATTCCAAAAATAGGTATTGAGTTATGTTTGTAAACTGGTCTGTCCTCCAGGCATATTAGAATATATTGGATTCAGAGGTTTTACTTTTACTTAATTAAGTAATGATTAAGGTTTAGATTGGGTAACATCCCTTGTCAGGGACTCACAGAGAAAACAAACTGTAAAGAAGGGAGTTTTGATGCTGGAGTTTTTGAACTGGTGCCTAGGAAATAAGCACATAGAGGAGCAGAGCAGCTGAGCCTGGAGAGAATCAAGCCTGGGGGAGACAGAGCCAGTTGCCTGACAGTCTACAGCTGGCCTTATGGGGAGAGCAGGTCAGCTGAGCGCAGAGAGAAACAAGCCTGGGGAAGAGAAGAACCCAGGAAGCCTGAACTCTTGGCAGATGTTGGCAGCCATCTTGCTTCAACATGTGGCAAAATACTTTAGTGAGGGAAGTAACTCATGCTTTATAGTCTGGTAACTGTAAATTTCTACCCTAAATAAATACTCTTCATAAAAAACCAACTGATTTCTGGTATTTTGCATCAGCACATCTTTTTCAGACTAATACAGATATAAAGACAAATTTGAAATTATAAATGAGAAGATTGTGTAGGAATATTGGGTAGCTTAGGGTTTTAAGATGTTTGCAAGCATGACAGACAATTCTCCTTTTCCTGGTAGCAATATCCCAATTTTAGGCTGATTTTTTCCCCCAAGAATTCTTATTGCAGGGCTAGAGATGATGCTCAGAGTGAGAAATTCAACATATTGCATCAACATGAAATTGGCTATATTTATTGGTGTGTGGCCCAGGATGTTCCAGTAAATCATTATCCTAATACATTGTTGAAACATAAAGAAGAAACTCTCATTCCACAGGGATTACTAGATGTAATAAGAGAGGTAGTGTGGGATACAGGAAAAAAGTATTAGTGTGAGTACAGGATGATGGCTACATTTCAATATATAAATCAGCCTTGTCTGAAACTTGAAATACCACCCATTTTTAGTCAATTGGTCCAATAAATCCTATTTGGGGTTTGAACCATTCTAATATTTTTCACTCACAAGCAAGAGTCTTTAGTAATTTTAAGGCATAATTGTAGAATAAATGACACAAATAAGATGGTTACTAAATTCTTGCAGAATTAATACATTTTTAATAAACATTAAATTAAATTCAATGTGTAATGAGGTTCTACTCTGCAGAAAGAGCTATATTAAGTTTTATAATATAAAGACTTATAAAGAAAAAGTTATGGTTCCTGCTCTCTGATAGTTTCATGGAAATCTATCTATCTATCTATATATAGTTGTTTATGATGTAAGTCATATTACACTCATTGAAATAGTAAATTTTGTAATAGAAATAATGTGACTTGATGTGTTAGAAGATTACTCATTTGAGTTATAGACTTAGCCTTGCTTCTTTCTATCTATATGGCATTTGACAAGTTATTTAATTCACTTTATTTCAGTTAACTCACTATTAAATTATGTATACAACACATGCCCCACAATATTGTTGTGCATATGAAAATGAATAATGTTACATTGTATTCCATGAAGTTCTATAAAAATGGAAGTAATTTTTATTATATGGATATTGGAGTCATTACAAAAGTACAGATTGCTTTGGGAGTGTAAAGAAGAGAGAGATTAGAAACAGTTTTAGTGATTGGAGAAAGCTTATTTGAAGATTTGGGATTTTATATAGCTCATATAGATGGGTACGAATTTAGTATTAAAAAAAAGAAAGACAAAGAAAATTCCAGACAGATGTGTAAGAAAATGTGTTGACATTTTAAGCACAAGTTCCTAAGAGTGGTTTTGGGAGGAAAGTGAGGAACTAGTGAAAAGGTTGGCCCCCAAAGCATTTCTTCAGTACTTAAATTCCCCTAGCCTCTATACACAAGAATTAATCATCAATTTTAGAGATTCCCTTACCATATTTATTTATCAGGGTTTCCTTGTGAAGGTATTAAGGACTTCAGTGAACAAAAGGCCTAGAATTTCCCCCCAAATTTCATTCCTAACATTTAATATCCTAAATCCTATACATTACTCATCAAAAATGTTTCTCTTGATAGAACATTTAGACAGAAGATCAACAGGGAAATAGAAAACCTGAAAATGCTCTAAGTCAACTAGATCTAACTGATACAGAATATTTCACTCAACAACAGCAACACATTCATAGTTTTCAATTGCACATGGATCTCTTATGCATAAGAGAAACCTCAATGGATTTAAAAATATTGATGTCAAACAAAGTAGCTTCTCTGACAACAGTAGAGTGAAGGTAGAAATCAGTAACACAAAGAAAATTTGAAAATTTATGAATTTAAGCAGCACAGGCTCAATAAATGGGCTAAGGAAAAAATTATGAGGGAACTCAGAAAACACTTATAAATTAATGAAAATGAGGACACATTATATCAAAATATATGAGATGTGTGAAAGGCAGAGCTCAGTGGGTGACTTATAGCTTTGAGTGGTTATGTTAAAAGGAAGAAAGCTCTGAAATAAATAACCTACCTTCACATTTTGAGGTACAAGAAAAAGAAGAGCAAAGTAACTTAAAATTTAGCATACATAAGAAATATAATTAAGATTAAAGTGGAGAGAAATGAAATAGAGAATAGAAAAACAATTGAGAAAATCAATTAACCAGAAGAAAAGGATTATAATAGAACACTAAGAACAGCAGTATGTAAAATTGATAATTTAGATGAAATGGAAAAATTCCTAGAAATACACAAATTACCTAAACCGATCCAAGAAGACATAGAAAACTTCAACAAATTTATAACACACACAGAGATTGAGTCAATAATCAAAAACTTTCCACTAAAGAAAAGTCCAGGTCCAGATGAATTCAATAGTGAATTCAACCAAACTTTTAAAGAAAGGTTAACACCCAACCTGAAAATTTCCAAAGAATTCAAGAACAGGGACTATTGCTAAATCTTTCTACAATGGGAGTATTTTCCTGATATTAAAGGCTGGCAAGGACATCTAAAGATATATACAGGCTACTTGCCTTTATATCTTTAAATGCATGGATGTAGATGCAAAAAATACCTAATAAAATACAAGTAAGCCAAACTCAACAATCTATCACAAAGATTATTCACTGTAACCAAGAGGAATTTATCTCAGGAATGCAAAGATTGTTCAACACTCAAAAATCAATCAATGTGATAAAACATAAATAAAGGAAATAAAATCGCAAAATCATTTCAATATATTAAGAAAAGCATTTGATAAAATCCAGCACATTTTCCTGAAAAAAAAAAAAAACGCATACACACAGAAAGCTAGAAATATGCAATATAAAGTCACTTTCTTGACATGAAAATGATTCTGCTAATATGATATGCAATGTTGAAAGATGTAAGACTTTCTACTTAAGATCAGGAAGAGGACAAATATGCCTGCTTTCATAACTGCTGTTGAATATTTTACTAGAAGTTCCAGTCAGTGCAAATAGGCAAGAAAAGATAGGATTGGAAGAAATATAATCATCTGTAATTGCAGGCATTATTTTATATACAGAAAATCAAATTAATCCACAAGGAGATTACCAGAGCTAACAAATTATTTTATCAAAGTGGCAGGGGACAAGTGCAGTTTAAAAAAAAAATCAATTGTGTTTCTTTTTGTTATAATGAACAAACAAAGAGGAATTTAAGAAACGATTCTACTTACATGGAGAGGGGTACATGGGACAGGACACATTTGGGGCAGTCTTCTATGGAATATGTAAGTGTTCATTTTACCGTAGTGTGTTATGTTGTTATGTCAGTGGGTGGAGACCCACACAATAATCAAGAAGACATCAAACCAGCATCCTGGAAAGTCTGCTATATTCTCAATTAGAGGGACAAGAATACCTGGAGAATATAGGAAGTACCTAATAAAAGAAAACAGACCAAATGTCAAGCCCTCAATATTATTGCAAGTAACTATGAATCTTATTCTTCAAAAATTGAAGCTTAGTGATTACCATAGGTTTGGAGGGGAGGAGGAGGGAAGAATATAATAGAACATGGGGCATTTTTATGGCATTAGAATTGTTCAGCATGATATTGCAATAACAGACATGGGCCACTTCAAATTTTGTCAAAACCTATAAAAGTGTACGATCCAAAATGTAGACCATAATGTAAACCATTGATCATGGTTAGTGGCAATGCTTCACTATTTGTACATCAATTGAAACAAAGGTACTATCTGCTTGTGAAATATTATTAATAAGGGACAGGAGAAAAGGAGGAGGGCATTGGATATATGGGAATCACCTGTATTCTCTATGGGACTTTTCTGTATCCTAAAGTTTCTTTGAAGATAAAATGAAAGAAATAAGAAAATGGGGAAACTTATGGAAGAAAATATCACTGTAAAAACAAGACAACAGATCTTACAGTGATGAAAGACATAATGTCTAAATTTTTTTTTATTTCAAATTGTTTTAAATATTTTTATTTTTTATTGGTTATTTTAAAAATTTTTATTTCTTTTCCTTAGTAATTTTTTTCAGTTATTTTGTTGGCTTCATTTTTGAAGAGGATTTGGATCACAGAAGGGTCACAGCAGTGGTGGGGAAGGATCACTGTCAGTGATGTGGGGATGTATGGGAAGAGGTTCATCTGGGGCATGCTTCATATGAACATGTTCAAGTGTTCATGGGGCATTGTCTTGGTGGGTGGAGATCCACACAATAACTGAGAGAATATTGAATTCCCATCATAGGGAGTTCTGCTACATTCTCTAATAAAACAGCAAGAATCTCCCGAGTGCATTGGGTAATGCCTAGTGAAGGAAGAAAGACCATTAAGTCAGGTCCTTGACATTGCTGATTGAAACTCTTCTTGTGATATTGAAATATGTTATATAATGCCTAAGGGTTACATCCTGAAAGCCTCCTTCTTGCTCAAATGAGACCTCTCTCTAAGCCAAACTCAGGAGATAAATGCATTACCTTCCCCCGCAGCATCGGACCTTACTACTGGAGAGGAGCATACCTAGCACTGAAGGATGATTACCAAGCATCAACTAGGAATACATCTGGAAAAAGACCTTGACCAAAGGGGGGAAATGGTAAATACAAATGAGTTTTTATGGCTAAGAGATTTCAGGGTGAGTCGGGAGGTCATTCCAGAGGTTATGATTATGCAAGTCACAGCAGGATTCACTGACTGCCACAGTAAACAATGTCTCAAACAATGGGACTCCTTAGGGTTCTAGAGATATCCAGAAACTATAAGAAGGACATATAGCTCAGGAATTCCACACCCTGTCAATGGGACTTATTTTGGAATGTATGCTCCCCATGTCACAGATTTAAACACATTACTATGTTCTCTATGCATATCTCTTCTGCCCTTTTTAATTGAACCAATAATTAGCACTATACTTGATGATTATATGTCCCAGAGACTTAAATCTTTGTTCCTTCCGTGTGCCAGTTGTGCCCTGAATCTTAGCAGAGTTGTAACAACTACTCTCCAGCTCATTGGACACACCCAGGACAACTAACAAGGAGATAATGATGGACAATGCCCATCCCAAGGAAAAGAGAATGTTTGCAACTGCAAGCAAGATAGTTCCATCCATCTGCCTCACGGGATCTAAGCTCCCTCTCAATTAGAAGTACAATGGGCATCACCATCCCCAAATCCTCAAGACTGAGGAACAATGGATTAATGTAGATTTACTATTATTCTAGTATAGATTTATTGTTATTCTAGAAATGGAAGAAATTTTACCATTGATTTGGAGGCAATGGCCACAGGATGCTCTGAGGGGAAGGAGAAGGAAAAAATAGGTCTAATATGGGGGCATTTTCAGGACATGGGAATTGTCCTGTATGACGTTGCAATGAAGGATACAGGCCATTATATGTTTTGTCATAACTTACAAAATTGTGAGGGACAGAGTATAAACTATAATATAAACTATAATCCACAGTTAGTTGCAATGCTTCAATATGTGTTCATCAATTGTAACAAATGTATCATACTAATGAAGGATGTTGTTAATGTGGGAATGTGGGAATGTGTGGGAGGGGAAGGGAGTGGGGCATCCCTTATATTTTTTATGTAATAATTATGTAATCAAAAATTTCTTTAAAAATAAAAAAAATTAATGAAAAAATCAATTGCATTTCTTTTTGTTGTAATGAACAAATGAAAGAGGATATTAAGAAACAATTCCATTTACAATAGCATATAAAGGAATAAAATATCTAGGAATAAATTTAAGCATGAATATAAAGGACTTGCACACAGAATACTAAATAAATGGTGAGAAATCCTAAGTTCATGGATTGGAAAACTTAATAATGTTAAAATGTAGATATTACCCAATGCAATCTTTATATTAATGTTATCACTAAAAATCTTAGTCATTTTTATAGTAATGGAAAAGCTGAAACTCAGATTCATAGAAGAGGGAAAGGGGGCCAAAACAGACAAAACAATTTTTGAAAAGAAGAACAAAGTGAGAACACTCACACTTCTTGACTTCAAATTGCACTAGAAAGCCACAGTAGTCAAACAGTGTGCAACTGGCATAAAGCCAGACATATAGACCAAAGGAATAGAATTGAAAATCCAGAAATAGACGGAAACATCTGAAGTCAATCAATTTTTGACAAGGGTACTAAGTACCCTTGCAATGGGGAAGGAATAGTCTCTTCAAGAAACGGTGTTGGGAATGAAGTTAGGCCTACCTGGCATAGCATATGAAAATTAACCCTATTGTTTCTTTGTTTGGTTTTTGTTTATTATTAAACTTTATTTGGTTTTGTATATTTTATTTATTATTATTATTATTATTATTATTACTGGAATAATGAAAATGCTCTAAATATATTTGAAGTGATGATTGCACAATTAGGTGATTAGCCAACTACACTTTGGATTGATTTATGTTTTATTCACATGTAGCATTAAGATTTATTTTTTAAAAAACTCAAAATATATCAATTACCTAAATATAAGAGCTAAAAATATAGA
The DNA here is from genome assembly GCF_030445035.2 of Dasypus novemcinctus. Lineage (NCBI taxonomy): Eukaryota > Metazoa > Chordata > Mammalia > Cingulata > Dasypodidae > Dasypus > Dasypus novemcinctus. The sequence continues at coordinate 148,650,758 of NC_080673.1, read as the reverse complement.
ATATTTAGAAGAAAACATAGGGGAAATGTTTATATCATGACCAGGAATTCAGGAATAGATGGTCTTTTTCATCTGTAAAAAACAATGTTAATTTTTAGCTACTTAGTACTTGACTTGGGAATCCTTTTTTCCTTTGTCAAAGAGAAAAATTTGGACTTTACAATCTAGTTTAAGTGATTTAAATAGGAAAGCTATATATTATTTATGCTACTTCTTCTCAATTTAAATTGTATTATAGTGGATATATTAATATTTTATTGCTACATAAAAATCATCACACTTTTAGTATCTTAAAACAACACATACTTAAAATGTCATAGTTTTCATGGGTAAGGCATCTGGTTCTGGGGTATGTTAGGACTATGTTGGGCTGAGTTCTCTTCTGGACGTTTGACAAGTGAAGTATCCATTTCTAAGCTCATTTTAGTAATTTGGTAGAGTGCATTGCACATGGTGACTATGTGATTGAGGGCCACAGATTGGTTTCTTACTGACTGCTGCATGGAGTTTTCCTTCAGTTACTAGAGGCTGTCTGAAGTTGGTCTGACACCTGGTCCTATACATACACAGTTCCAGTAATGGTTTCTTAAATATGACATTAAATGTTCAGGCAACAAAAGAAACAATAGATGAATTCGACTTCATCAGAATTAAACATTTATATACAACAGAATACATGATCAAGAAAGTGAAAAGACAACTTAGAGAGTGGGAGAAATAGTTGCAAACTATATGTCAGATAAAGGTCTAATCTCTAGAAAAATAAATAAGATTTATAGTGCAACAAAGACAACACAATTAGAAAATGGACAAAGGACTTGAGCAGACTTTTTTCCAAAGAAGACATACAAATGGCCAAAAAATTATATAGAAACATGCTCAATATCACTTGACAGTAGGGATTTAAAAATCAAAATCACAATGATTTTCATTTCCTTAATAGCTAGTGATATTGAACATTTTTTCATGTGCTTTTTTTCCATTTGTATTTCCTCTTTAGAAAAGTGTCTATTTAATTCTTTTGCCCATTTTTTAAATTGGGTTGCTTATCCTTTTATCCTTGAGCTGTATGATTTCTTTTAGCATAGAAATCAAACCTTTATCAGATATGTGGTTTCCAAACATTTTCTCCCAGTGACTAGATAATCTTTTTACCTTCTTGATAAAGTCCTTTGAAGCACAAAAGTGCTTGTTTGAGGAGGCCCCATTTACCTATTTCTTTCTTCTGTTGCTCATGCCTTGAGTGTAAGAAACCATCACCTACCACCAGGTCTTGAAGATGTTTCCCTACATTAACCAATGAAAGGATAAACCAAATGTGATATATATATACACACACTGGAATATTATTTAGCCATAAAAGTGATGAAGTCCTGATACATGGGACAGCATGGATGAAACTTGAAGATATCTGGTTGATTGAATTAAGCTAGGCAAAAAGGATATTATTGTATGATCTCATTGATATGAAGCAATTAGAATAAGTAAATTCATAGAGTTGGAATCTAGAATATAAATGTTCAGGAGATATTACAAGGATAAAGTGATAAAAAGTCAAGGCTTAAAATCTGTAGTTTCTATTTAGTATGATGGAAAACTTTTGGTACTGGATGATGTTGATGGCAGCAAAACATTGCAATACATAGCCCTGTATTATATATTTGAATGTAGTTAAAAGGGGAAATTTTAGAGGTTGTATATATGTTACTAGAATAAAAAAAAATTTTAAATCTGTGGAACTGTAAAACAGAAACAGGCAAACCTAAATTAAAGTTAACAGTAGTCAATAGTACAATTATAAAAATGTGCTACCCTCAGTTGAAACAAATGTTCCACAACAATGCAAGGTATTAATACTAAGGTGGTATATGAGAGTCCTATATTTTATAATGATTGTTTTGTCATCTCACAATTTCTCCAATAAATAATAATAGTAAAAATAATATGGGGACATTGTAATCTAATCACCATCACACTGGTTCACAAAGGACCTATCTATGTGTTCAAAAATTATTTTCTATAATTTTTCTTGAGGTTCACTGAGGGTGCCTCTTTTCCTTGAATCAAAAGAATTGGACAAAAATGGTAGTGACTGTTAAATCAAAAGGACTACTTATTTGATCTATATAATTTATAATACTTATCTTCATGGTGTAATGATTCTATGGAACTACTACAACTGCCTTAGTCCTGGACTGGAGGCACTCTGACTTCTGTTTGGATGGCAAACTCTTGATCATCAGAAAAATGTAACTGGGATGAGTATTTCCAATTCTTTTCTATGCGTATGTGTTATAAACTAGTATTGTTGATATGATACTTCCTTTGAATATGTGCAGAATCCATTATGTGCTCATTTCTAATGTAGAAAATGGGTCCTTTTCAGAAGAATGGAAATATTTTGGCTGCATTTCAAAACTGGTCAGGAGATTGTGAGTGTTTGATCTACCACTTATCTTTCCTTTCAACTCCTACTGAGCTAAAAAGGACTTTTGCACTTAAGCAAGCAGTGAATTAGGTTTTCAATGATGTGAAGAGAGGAGGGCAGACAGTTCCAGATGGCTGGTGCCACAGAAGCTAAGGGTCAATGCTGGCAAAGGAGGAAGTAGGTGCAATACACAACCTCAATTATTAAAAGTCAGTAGACAGGAAAACAACCAAAATGGTAACAGATGAATGAAGTGACTCTATTGGCATGAGCAGCACTGCAAACTTTATAAAAGCTCCCAATGGCACATGCATTATTAGTACATTTGTATCTATTAGGAACATGTCATAAGATTGGGCTTTTCCTTTCATCCACTACTTTTTAAAAGTTGAAACGTCAGATCTTTGTAGTTAACACATCTTTCATTACTTGAAAACAGTGATTCTGTAAGAACTTGTTTTCAGTTCAACTCAATGTAGTTACCTTCATATTTTTCCTGATTATACTGTATTGCATTGATAGAATTAGAATAGAAATGATGCTGTTTTTCTTTCCAAAGTAACTGAAATTATCAAACATTGCTTGTAGAGTAACTTTTTCACCCATTGACTATTTATAATGCAGTAGATATGAGTTTTGTTTTCAGCATTCTGTTGTTAATGCCTCATGCAGGATTCATGCATGATTATCTCAATTTAGTGTTTTTAATTTAACACAAACATTAGTGAGAAGAACCAATTCACCAAGCCTAATGACTGGTCATAATGCATACAATAAAATGTTAATTTATATACCATTTTTTAATGCAAAATTCATTATAAAACACATTTTAAAGTTAAATGATATCATTATAGTGTTAAATATCATTTCATCTCATCCACTAATAAATAAGAGCAGAGAAAGAGAAATATAACTTATCTGCAAATCAGGCAAAAGAAAGGTTTATTGGATATGTATTTCAGTTGGATGATAAGACATTAAAGAGGAGTGATAAAGAATGAAATCACTGAGAAGTCTCTGGGAGCCATGTTTGGCAGCTTTATGAGACAGGTTTTAATTTGTGTTTGTTTGCTTCACGCACTCCAAATTGCTTTCTGAACTTCGGTAAGATACTTAATTGTCTGTAACCTAGGTTTGCCTAGCCATTAAATTAGAACAGAACACTTCCTCAAAAGGAGGGTTGCTTGTATTAAAAGGAGTGAATTTCTGTGTTTTAGGAAAACTGGTTTTTTTTTTTAGCTTTTACTGGGCAATTAGATTCTAGTAGGAACCATTATGTTCAAAATTTACAAAAAAAATAAAAATTAAATGAATGACTGAAAAGGGAACAGGGTATTCCCTAAGCTATTATAAAACTTGTGCTCTATATGTTTTTTATTTATTCCTATATTGGGAATTGGGTCTTTTTTAAAAATTAATTTCATCTATCATTAAATACCAATATCATGTACTCCTTCTTACTGTGTTAATACAGAAACATTAATGAATTTCAGAAATTCATCATGTTACTCTGTTAAATGTTTGAATAAAATTTGTGTATGTATCCTTGTTTGGCATCTCATGAAAATAGATTGTATGACAGCAGTAGGAAGCTCTATAAAGAAAAAAATATACACAAATATACACATATTTATATTTCTATTTTTAGAGATGAAATCATCTCATTAGAATACTGAAATGAGAATGTTTATATTTTTCCAAGCTGCCTGAAATTGAAGAAATTACTGTGGTGGATGCAAAAAATCAGCAAACTAGAAGACTTCTATTCTAGCCTCCTCTACCACCATCCTCTTCTGTGACCTCACATGTCCCAAAATGTAATTATACTCTACTTCTTACCTGTGAAATTAAAGGATTGGTCTGAATAAGAATCACAGATTCAGAATTCCACAGGGATCCAACAGATAATTTAATTAAATTTATTAGGTAAAGATTTCAGTAAACTGGAGAGTGAGTTTCCCTTCCAGAAATAATCCCTGCAACTATTATGATGCAGGAAATAGGGCCTGTACAGGAAGTTTTCCAATTTCTCACAAGTATATACAGATATTTTTAAAAATTTGAAATATCTATTTTTAAATGCTAGTCCAAATAATTTTTAGGCAAGCAATATAAAATCTTTATGTGGTACAAGCTGAGACTGAAACCCATAATTTTATAACTACTGCAATAGAGGAAACTTTAGATTTCTCCTGGCTCTTAACAAGATGTGATTTTATAATTTATAATATAAAGTGACATAGGTGGATAAGTAATTTCATGTTAAAAGAACATATATAGGGATATTTGTATCCATAATACACAAATAAATTAGTGGGTAAGGGTTGTATAAAAAGCAATTATGATTAGGGGGAACATATTTTTTCTTCTCTCTTATTACCTAATTTTCCCCATTTTAACAACTACTTTAAATCCAAGAAATAATATTTTCTATGATTTCCAACCTATGCTTAGGAGACTAAGATGTTAATGTTGATTTCAATCATAACCAATTCTTCTTTTTTAGTAATTATTGATGATTGAACTCCACATTAATCTCCATCCCACCTTCGTACCCAAAGAGGGATTGGTATGTATCCGGAACAGAAATTTTGAAATGAAGGAGTATTTCATCTGGTAAATCTTTCTCCAGAGGATTTCAGTATCATAAGGTCATCCAGAACCTCCAGGGTTTGATTTTTAAAGTCATTGCAAGCTTAGAAATTCAATGATTATTTCACCAAGAGGAAGAGACACTCCTAAAGGCTTCTCTTGGTAGCAGAATTCAATATGAAACAGATATAGTTAAAGATGAATGCCATTTTTCTATTCAAAAATAAATGTCATAAGTAAACAAAATATTTTTGATTACTTCATAACATATTTTACCTTGGTATGTAAATCTGAATGTAAAGTCAATTTATAATCAGAATGCTGCTTGATGAGTTTTGAAGTAGCTAATTTGAAGTACTGATATGTTCATTTTCACCATAATAATATTTCTACCACAATGACTATATGGCCAAACCATGATGGGCTGTGATGGGCTCTCATGGAAATCATTCCAGATGCATACTATCAATATGAGCTACCCCTCTTGGACTTTGATATTTAAACTCTCTTTTCAATACTATAAAATCATAGGTGTAAAACATTTAATAAATCACAAATCTCAGGTCATTAACTCTTGTTTTTTCTTTCATTCCTAGATCCAACTCCCATTCTCACCTACTTTGGTCTATTTATGATGTGTTCATACATACATAAATGTCTTCTAAAAATACAGTATTAGGTTTTCATTCTGTAGCCAGTATTTTGTTATGAATCATATTACTTTTCTTATATTTTAATGTTAACATTGACTTTCACTATCTATATTGTTCTACACACATCTAGTTAGTTATTTTTGACTGCTGCATGGCATTCCATTTATATATCTAACACACTACTTATTCCCATATCCCAAATTATACACACATGTTTTCTCAAAATTCCTGCTATTCCTCTCAATATTGCCATGGCCATGTCAATATCCAATCATACAATGATCTATTATCAAATTTCTTAGGTATATAAACTCAATTTTAAGACAGCAGAATATAGGAAATTCATACTTCCATCAATAGACACTACCAAATTTATCATCAGATAACTCTTCTGACACTAAAAAAGGAAAAGTTTTCAAAAATTCCCATATCATTGATGTTATTTGATGCTACCAAACTTCTAATTTCTGCCAAACGAATATGACTGAAATGCTATACTTTTATTAAGTTTTTATTTCTCATATCATTAAGAATGTTGGTAGACATCTCTTGTTCACTTTCTATGAATAATCTATTTCTATAATGCACACGTTTTTCTAACATACTTAACTTTCCTTAGTTGATTTTCAGGATTTACCTGTTTATTATAGTTATTATTATCATATTAGTTTTAGAAATTATAAGCATTATCCCCCAGTCTGTTATCAACTACTAATTTATGCTGTCATAAGTAGATATATTTTTTACATTTTATGTCCAATTAATAAGTACTTTCTTATGGTTTCATTATTTTATTCATTAATGTATTGATTTATTCTACAAGTACTTTTTTAGTGCTTTTGTGGCCAGACCCAATGTTAGGCATTAAGGTTTTGAAAATGAGAATAAATAATGATAAACAGATAAGTAGAAAGTAAATAAAAATAAATAGCAAGGAGGAGAACCCAATTCTCTATAGTGCTTACATGCCTGGGAGGATATGGGCTGTCATTAAACACATGAACTTATAAAATGTAAAGTTATTTTAAGTGTATGGGGGATATATACTCAGTAAATTATAGAGAATGATAGTACAGTATGATGATTTATAAAGGGTACAAGGTGACACTGGAGCATAAAATTGAAAGAAGAAAAATATATATCATGAGGTTATCTTAGACAAAGATAATTCCAAACCAAAGGAAGCATATGGACAAAACTCAAAGTTTTTCCATTTAAAAATATTATTTAAGAAATTCTTCCTTATTCCAAAAAGTCCTCCTAATATTTTATTCTATTTTCAATAAAGTTCAGTCTACATTATTTTATTAATTCATTTGGCTACATCTACTTAGGCAAACAGTTTGGCAGATTTTTATAAATGTAAACATACACTTACCATGTGGCCTGTATCCCTCTTCTAGGTATTCACCCAAAAAGAAATGAAAATGTATGTTTATGCAAAAACCTGCATATTAATATTTATAAGGTTCTATTAATCAACAACAACAACTAGATACAGTTTTATTTCAAGTTATTACTATATTCTCATCACACAGACTGGACAGATGATATGTTTTCTTGCCATCCTCAGATGGCATTGGTCTGATTTTGCTGATTTTCTCCTCTTTAATAGATGTGGGATAGACATGGCTCAATGGAATAAGGACAAAAGAAAGTGTTTCATACTAGAAAATTATCTTTAGAGTACATCTATTAGCTTGGGTCTTCTAAACCTTTTCTCCTTACCTGATGATCACCTGCCCCAATAAAAACCACCCATACACAAACAAACGCTGTGCTTCCACCACCTTATCTCTACGCACAGTTTGTCACAGCATTTGAATTATCTATAAGCTTGAATTTATATGTGACTATCTGAGAATAAAAGGTTAGGACTTGGAGTAAGCTCTGAGCCTGGAAAAGTATGGAATAGTTGTTCTGAATGAAACACTGGACTGGGTTGAAGTTTCAATTCTGAATGTATTCACATGAGCCCATCATGTAGATATATTAAGAGAATTAGGTAAGAACATGTATGCAAGGACACTTTATCAACTATAAAATTATTGGTGCTATTATTAACAGGTTCTTTCACAACATTATCTGAATAATAAACGTTTAAATTTCCTTCTCAACTTCAAAATATATACAACAAGAAAATCATTCTTTATCCCAATAATGTCCTTTATATGACAGATGCATGACATCCATAACTAGCGACTGAATCAATTCACATGTGAATAGTTTTTCATTTTTGAAGGATTTGCAGAGAATATATATATATATATATGCAGAGAATATATATATATAAGTCTTGATATCTAGGTATATCCTGTCCTCTCTCTGTATTTTCACAGGTCCATGAGGTAGGTATGTAAAGATAGACAATACAAGCAAGCATTTTAGCACTCTTTTGGTTTTCAAATGCTTAGCTAGATGTTATGACTTCAGTGAATGATACTGAGCTAAAAAATTTCCTCCCATCCATATAAAGCTTAATAGCCTGTTTTAGTTTGCCAAAGGGCTGCTGATACAAGGTACTAGAAATGTGTTGATTTTCATAAAGGATACTTATTTAGCATAAAGGCTCACAGTTCCAAGGCAGTGAAATGTCCAAACTGAGGCACCATCAGAGATAATTCCTCACCAAACTCAGTTACTGTTGATCCTGCCGTATAGCCACGTAGTGAAGTATGATGACCACCAATCTATGCCCAGGGCTTTCCTTTCCCTCCCGGCTCACTGTCTCTTCTTTTTTTCTTCTTCTTCTTTATTTTCTTTTAAAAGTTACATTAAAAAAATATGAGGTCCCCATATAACCCCCCACCCCCCTTACCCCACTCCTCCCACATCAACAACCTCTTCCATCATCATGGCACATTTATTGCACCTGGTGAATACATTTCGGAACACTGCTGTACCACATGGACAGTGGTCTACATTGTAGTCTACACTCTCCCCCATTCCACCCAGTGGGCCATGGCAGGACACACAATGTCCAGCATCTGTCCCTGCAGCACCACCCCAGGACAACTGCAAATCCTGAAAATGTGCCCACACCGTATCTTTTCTTTCCTCTCCCTACCGTCAGCAGCTACCATGGCCACTTTCTCCACATCAGTATTACAATTCCTTCCCTTACTAATCACAATAGTTCCCCAGAAGAACACCAGTAAGTCCACTCTAGTCTATACTCTATTTCTCCATCCTGTGGACCCTGGGATGGTTAAGTCCTGTCCCTCTCTACATCAAAAGGGGGCTTAGATTTCACATGGATGATGGATACAATTCTTCTGCTTGCAGTGGTAGGCACTTTTAGTTCCCTGGTGTGGTGGCTGATCTTCTTCACCTCCCTGTTAGCTGACCACTGTAAGTCCAATAAACAAGAGGGTAGGGTTGCAAGTCTGCTGAGGCTCAGAGCCTGGCTGTCACATGGACAGTCCAGAGATTCAGGTCTTCTGAGTATACACCAACCCAAACACCAGCCAAGGTCCAGTAAAAGTAATGGAAGAGGCATGTGTAGAAAGGTCATATCTGAGTCCAACGCCATCACATTCAGGGACATAAATTCCAAAGGAGGTCCAACTGACATGGCCCTGAACTCCAGAGCCATCTGCCATGACCATAGAATATGTGGGTCTCCGTAGCCCTCAGGAGAACCAGTACCTGGGTTTCTATCTACTTTGGCTGTCTCTGGTACCCTGCTGAGGCATGTGTAAGCATTACCCCTCTGATGACTGCCCAACTCTTTTTTGGAGACTCATTTGGAATACTCATTTGTCCTTTCCATTTCCCCCTTTTGTCAAAGGTCAAAAAGCAGTTTTTAGCACCTGATATTACATGTAGGCTGAGATATTCTGCTGGTCTGAGTTGACCCTTTTATTCAAGGTCTTTTTCTAGTTACATTGTCAGCTGGTGCTTGGTAGTAATCCCTTGGCACTATGGAGGCTCATCCCTGGGAGTCATATCCCACACTGGGGGGAAGGTAATTCATTTACATGCCAAGTTTGGCTTAGAAAGTGACCACATTTGGGCAATATGGAGGCTCTCAGGAGGTAATTCTTAGGCACCCTGCAGCTCTAGGCCTAGTTCATATTTCAGGCACACAGGCTCATAATTGGAGCCATCAGTATCAAGGGCTCATTGTTGGACCATCCATCTTTATTGGTCTTTGCCATTGTACTTGGGGGATTGTTGCTGTTCCTTTGGGGAACGTGATAGAACTCCCCTGGCTAGGAACTCATCATTCTCTCAGTTGTCATTTTTTAACTGAGACCTCTATGAAAATATCCAAACATTTTTGTGTACCCTGTATACATACCCCAGAGAACTCCCTCCCAATTATGTGCCTCTATCAATAACACCCCACACCAGTGTTCCTGCCATAGTTGAACCTCTCTGTAGTCCAAAACTTCTTTAAAAAGGAAGCCTAATATATTGCCAGTTTCCATTAATTGTAAAATGGAATGTAGTGATGGGTTTAAAGGTTAGATATAGAATACATAGTATTTAGAAAAATTAAATACAGGAAATATAAATTAGGGTATTTAAAAATGAAAAAATGCAAAAGCTTTGTTTTTGACATTTTGCCTTTTGTCACTGCTTTAGGTGTTGCCCTGTATGTACAGTGGTGAGGCAATTTCTTCCATTTCTTCCTCAGTGTCTACATCCTTTCTTTTTTTTTTTTCCTAATTATTAAGTTTGTCTTCACATAAGTTTTAGATCACAGTAATTCACATATACAATATATAGTATCCCCACATATCCAACATCAAACCCTTTTTCCCTTCCCCAGCAATGATCTTTAAATATGTTCATATTATATTTGCTGCAGCTGATGTACAGATATTGAAATAATAGCTTTCAAACATGGTTCCATTTGAGTTTACATTATGGTTTATACAATTTTCTAAATTTTTAGTTATTTTATGTTTTAGATTATGGTTTGCATTTTAGTCTATAGACTTTTGTACATTTTTGGTGTAATTTAACACATCCTATATCCATCATTGCATGATCTTGTGGAATACTTCCATTGCCCCACAGTTACACTGATTCCACCTATTCAACACCTCTTTCCCCCTCACCTCAGGACCCACCACAACAATCAATCTTCATTTCTTGAAGGACCACATTCATAGATACTTGCAACAATGTTGAGGGCTTGACATATGTGGGCCCAACATCTTGGATACTTCATGTTCAGTCATTCTTCTCTCTAACATTGCAGAATCAAATATGTTGGCTCCCTTTTTCCTATATATCTGAGTCCGTGTCTCCCTTTATATCAGACTCAACAAGAGGGCAAAGACTCAACTTAAATCCAGTCAAGTGGGTCTCACATTGACAGGAATAGATTGGTTTAAAACTTAATTTTTTCCTTTTTGGGATTCATAAAATAGTTTCAAACTGAAACAGCCCTTTTGGGTCTTGTACCAAAAGATACGATCTAGTATTTTGACCTTATATCTTAATATGTCACTACTAAAATATGAATAAGGGAAAGGGAATTCCAGGGAATGACATTCCAAAAAGCATATCTTCTCTCTAAAGTTCATGAGTAAATTGTCTATATATCATCTGCAGCCAGGCTATTCAAGGCAAACTGTCTGGGTGAATCTGCAGGACAATTTTACAACTCCAGCATTTTCGAAGAAACTCTTCCCAATATGCCATAGCAGCTCAATAGTTTTAACTTCCTTTACATCATTTTCATCTAATAAAGTCCTTGCTTTTATCATATCGTCTATCAGTTTTTCTCATTAATGGTGACATTTGAAGCTGGAATTGGAGAGGATGTACAGAGAAAAGGATTTAAATGTCTGACTGTGGCTGAAAATTGAGTTATAGGGTACAAAGTTTAATTTGATCAGCAAATGAAAAAGTTCAGCATTTTCACTGAAGGAATTTATTGACTAAATTAGTTATATTGGCTACTACAAAAAAGATAAGAACAGTAACTGAGTTTCATAATTCTCATTTGCCTAAAAAGTATTTTTTAGTAGTAACAGTTTAGATAAAAACTTTCCTAATTAGTTGAAAGAACATTCAACATAGTTTTAAAGAGAAATGATTAGCCTTAAAATGAATGCTTGTCATAAACATTTAGAGTTTTCACTTGCATTTATTGTTTTTATTTTCAGGGCTTAATATTGTTTCCCATTCAGATTTCCCAAATTGGCTTCTTTGTGGTCCTACTTATTTGTCAATTATGTCACTATTAATTGGACTAGTGGCTTAAATTCACTAAATTTGAATTATTTGAAATAAATCTTCCACTTGCAATAGTTTTCTTGGCAATTAGCTCACATCACCACAGGAATAATCTTGGAAATTTTTGTCTATTAGACTCACTATAGAGTGTGAAGTAAATTTATAAAAGAAGCCTATAGATTGGATAGAGGGAAAAAAGATATAAACGCAACATAGCAGAAGAGTAAAGGATTACGCTTATTTTTCACCAATATAGAATATAAATTTTCTAGACACAATGGCATTTAATATATGATCCTTAAATCAAAGAAGACCTAAATGAATGTAAGGACATCTCATGCTCATGGATTGGAAGACTAAATGTTAAGACGTCAATTCTACCCAAACTGATTTACATATTCAGTGTAATCCCATTCAGAATCCCAACCACCTTCTTTGCAGAAATGAAAAAGTCAATCATCAAATATATTTAGAAAGATAAGTGAACCCAAATAGCTAAAAGAATCATGAAAAAGAATGAAGTTGGAGGACCTACATTCCCTGACTTTAAAGCATATTTCAAATCTACTATGCTCAAAAGAGAATAGTATTGACCCAAGCATAGATATATAGACAAATGGAATTGAATTGAAAGTTCAGAAATAAACCTTCACCTTTATGACTGATTGATTTTTGACAAGTCTGCCAAGTCCACTCAATTAAGTAAAATAGTCTCTTCAACGAATGGTGCTGAGAGAACTGGACAATCAACAGGGAAAAAAATGAAGGAGGAACCCCATCTCACACCATATACAAAAATAAACTCCAAATGAAATGAAATATATGAACCAGGATATTAAAACTCCTAGAAGAAAATGAAGGGAAGCATCTTCAGGATAGTGTGTTAACATGTTTTTCCTTAGACTTTACACCCAAAGCACAAAAAATGAAAGAGAAAAAAATAGATAAATGGAACTTCATCAAAATTAAAAACGTTTGTTCATCAAAAGACTTTATCATGAAATGAAAAGACCACTTATTCAATGGAAGAAAATATTAGAAACCACATATTTGATAAGGGTTTAATACCCAGAGTACATAAAGAAAGGCTACAGGCCAACAATAAAAAGACAACCCAATTCAACATGGGCAAAACACTTGAATAGACATCTCCAAAGAATATATACAAATGGTCAACAAGCACATGAAAGCATGCTCAACATCATTAGTTATTAGGAAATCACAAATCAAAATCATGAGATGCCATTTAACATCTATTAGAATGACTAATATAATAAAAATAACAAAAATTACAAGTGTTGGAGAGGAGGTAAGGAGATAACTGCTAATGTAAAATGGTGTAGACTCTGCGGAAGACAGTATTGTTGATGCCTCAGAAAGTTAGATATAGAATTATGATATGAAATGGCAATCCCACTTCTAGGTATATAATTGAAAGATTTGAAAGTAGGAACTTGAACAGATATTTTCCTACCATTATTCTTATTGACCTTATTCATAATTTTCAAAAGGTGGGAGCAACCTCAGTGACTATCAACCAATGAACAGATAAATGTGGTATATAAAGACAATGGAATATTATTCAGCTATAAAAAGGAATGTAGTTCTGGTACATATGATAACATGGATGAGCCTTGAAGACATCATGTCAAGTAATATAAACCAGATACAAAAGGACAAATAATTAGCATAAACAAATTCATAGAGTCAGAATCTACAATATAGGTTATAAGGAGTTAGGGTGAGAGTAGGGCAAGGGAAGTTAATGCTTAAATTGGACAGTTTCTATTTGGGTTGTTGAAAAGTTTTGGTAATGGATGGTGGTGTTAGTAGCACAACACTGAATGTAATCAACAGCACTGAATTATACATTTTATTCAAATACATATATTACTAGAATAAAAATTAAACAAATAAACAGGATTGTACAATACAATGACTCATTGCAAATGATTCATATTAATAATATAATTGTAAAACATTCTTTCATGAATTGTAACAGATGTACCACATTAATATAAGGTGTTAATAATAGGATGGTATATGGGGACTCCATATTTTATATATGATTTTTTTGTAAACCTACAACTTCTCTAATTAATAAAGCAAAGAATAATGTTCCTTAAACAAAACTGAGTTCTGTTTTTCTCAATGTAGTGAATTATAAATAAAAGGAATAAACTTATTAGTTGTGGTGATTAGGGGTATCTTAAATTTAGTTTCTTTTGTGTCTCAGGAAATTTGAACATTAAATTTTTTTTCTCCTGGGAGTACTTTCTAGATTCTCAGGAAAGTGTGCTGAATTAAAAACAATCTTGTATATTTCTCTCTCCTTCCATCTTCACTTTCTTAAATTCTAGGATTTTCATTTCATCTTAACTTTTCAACTATCTGCTACTGTGCTATCCTCCTTATTTTTTGGTCATAGATGTAGTCTTAACAAAGTAGTAGAAATGCAGAAATTTAACTGAACTAAGAGACAATTCCATTATATTTTTACTCATTGTTCATTTTCAAATGGCTTTACAGGGAAATCAGCTAGGTAAACCTATTTATTTTGAAGTTTTTACTTCAAGAGTTCATATTGAATGATGATAATATTCATCATTCAACCAGCATATTGGTAATTTTCTATGTGATATCTACTGGAAGAACAAAGACAAATAAACACAATTCCTGACAGTGGGATTGATGGAAATAGGCATATAACTAAATATATATTATAAAGTCTTATAGTTCATATTGGTTTTCTTAGCTGTAGACATTAAAAGGTGATTCTGCTGTAGATGGTGCCACCAATAAAATTTGGTGCCACTGTTCTCATGATTCTGAGATAGTCACTATGCATAAAATCTCTTTAAAGAGATTCTTTTATAATTGTTTATCAATAGATATGATAAATATAACTGACAAAAATAAGAGAAAGAAGATAGAAGTTACCAATACCGGGAATCAGGAATGAATGTTGTTATATTATTGCAGATCCCAAAGACCTTAAAAATACAATTGTGAAATAATATGAGCAAATTTATAGCCATGCATTTGACAATTTAGTCAAATGGAGCAACTTTTCAAAATCACATACTACCAAAGCAGCCAATGAAAATATAAAATTATGTAACTCTTAAAATAATTAAATCTGTAATTAAAAAGCATATGAAAAAGAAATCTATAGGCCCATATGTTTCCCTTGGAGAATCATACCAAACATTTAAAGAATGAATGTGAATCTACAAAAACTCTTCAACCAAACAGAAGAGGAGGTAAAATTTCTGACCTCTCTTACGAGACTGCTCTTATTGTAATATCAAACCAGACAATGACAGTATAAAAAATAAAATTACAAACCTGTATATGTAATGAACATGGACACAAAAATCCTTAACAAAAATAAAATCTTAAGAAAATGTTTACAGCTAATGTAACTAAACTAAATGGTGTTTATACCAGTTGTGCATGGCTGATTCAAAACTCAAAAACCCACCAGTGTCAGAAAGATGACTTAACAAAATCCAATATCCATTTCTGATTTTAAAACTATCAATAAATAATGAATAGAAGGGAACGCCTACAACTTACTAGAGGACATTTATATGAATCTAGGACTAATACCATAGTCAGTGGAAAAATTAGTTACATGAAAGTAAAAGGGAATATAATCTGTGAAGCAATACAATAATTAATTGGCATGAGGGAAAGGTCAGATATAGGAAATTGAGCAAGATAGGAAGAGACATGTTCAGGTAACAAAGAAAGTAAGATGCATCTCTCTCAGAAGCAAAAGGAGAAGAATAAGAGACAGTTTCAAGGAGAAATAGGAGAAAATGATTCAAATATCAGAGTGCTAGTAAGTCAAGAACTGAAAAAAGCCTACTGCATTTGACAATGAGACTATCATTGCAGTATCAGCTAGGGCAGTTTTGGTAAAAAGGAGCAACAGCGGTATAATTTCCGTGGATTGTGAACTGGATGAGAAGTGGCCAAAATGTGTAACACATATTCTTCTGAATATCTTGACAAATGAAATATTTAGACTAATAGAGAGGTAAATTTTGTGATTCATTTTTATGATAGGAAGTTTGGTGTAGCTAAGTATGTTACGAAATAAAATAATTTTATGTTTGATAGACCAGTTTCCATGAAAAGAGGTGACACACATACCTAATAAATGATGCAAGGAGGTTAAAAAGGGTTTTGGGAACTTGAAGGGAATATTATAATCTTGACAAATTATTTTTTAACACAATTCATTTATTCTGCCATTTTAAATCAAAGACTCTTCTTATTTCTTTTCTTTAAATAGTATAGAATTTGTGAATAACTTGAAAATATAGCATAGCATGTACCAAGTAGAAGTCTTAGAAAAAAAAATCACCTTTACTCTTGAAATTTGAAGAGAAAATTTTGAAATATTATTTTTTTTTTCATAGTTGAAATTGAAAGATATAATTTCTTTGGTAGGTGAAATCCTTTTTTAGAGTTAGGGTGTGAACCAGAAAAATCCATCACTAGTAAAGTATGTCTGTGATGTCAGTTTAGATTTTCATTTGTAGAACTGTTAGCCATGAGAAATGGTCAGAAATCATTCATTATAGATAGTCATTCATCAGTGACCTGTCCATGTTCGATGAAATTAAAAATCTCACAGATCAAAAATATTATCTAAGGCTGTTGAAATATGCCATTACTGTATTCTCATAAAATGCAGCAATGTGAAAAGAAAGAAAAAAGAGGAGTAGGTAGTGTCTCAAAGTGACTTTCAGTTTTCTATACCCTTTAATTTTTTAAATTTAAAATACATACATACATATATTAGATTTGCAATGTATTTAAAGATAAAACTGACAGTCCTGTTATTCTGTAAATGAGTGATTCTTATGCTATTAAATATTTCCACATTTCATTTTTTGGTAGAGGTTAGCATTACATTCCTATCAAAGTATATACCTTTAATAAGCTAAAAATGTATTTCTCCAATCTATTCATGTTCAATTTGAAAACATCCTGTCGTAGTAAGAGTACTGTGATCCTTAATTATGCATAATATAATATCAAGCTTCAAGTATGTGTGTGTGTGCTTTATGTGTTTGTGCATGTCACATAGTTTAAAAATTATTTTTATAAATACTCAAAATAATGTATAGAATGCTTTCTTACTCAAGGTTCTCTAGAGAAACAGAACCAACAGAAAAATATAATATCTGTAAAGAATATGAGATTTTATGAAATTGAACCACACGGCTGTGGGATGCACGAGTCCAAATTTCATAGGGCAGGCTGCAAGTCAGGGACGCCAATGAAGGTGTTCAATGAATTCCCCAGGAGAAGCTGGCTGTCTCAATTAGCGATGGCAATTCTCTCACTGACTGCTGAAATCACCTCTCCTTTGAAGGCCTTCAACTGCTTAGACGAGACAATACTCATTGCTGAAGGCAATCAGCTTGGTTGATTGTGGATGTAATCTGCCATAGGTGCAATCAACTCCCTGATGATTTAATAGCATAAAATGTCTTCACAATACAATTAATTCAGTCCTTGCTTGACCAAACAAGTGGGCACAATTATCTGTTCAAGCTGACACATGAGACTAACCATCACAAATATATACATATAAAATAAATAAAGAATATTTTAAAACTTGAACAAATTAACCCACTAAAAAATAGACTGGTATTAATATATTTGAAATATCTTGTGGTCTCTCTTATTAGAGCCAAATCCCACCAACCCCTGCAAGGTAGAGCCTATTTTGAATTCATATTTTTTTATTTTGTGTATATAGACATATATATATATAATAAAATATTTTACATGATCTTCAGTGATAATTCTTTTCACTTAATATTATTTTTAGGAGATACATTCTTGTTGATGTATATCACTATTGTTCATTCTTTTTTCACAGTAATTGTATATTTTAATTGAAAAATATTTTATAATGCACTTGTAATTTCCCTGTTTGGGGACAAGTGAGTTGTTTAGACATTGTTATTTTTGTGAACACATTATCTTTGTACATTTTGGCAAGTGTCTCATTGTATGAATATCTAAGAGTTACTGTAGGGCATGTATGTAGTTGTGGAATTGCAGGTAAGGGTATTTTCACAAATACTATTTTTGGCTGCTAGATCTCTAAGGAGGTTTTATCTATTTGTACTCCTATGAACTTCTAAAAAAATATCTTTTATGTCCCATGAGCTTTTGAATGCTCCTTTCGCCCCACTTCCTTGCCAATATTTATTATTGCTATGTGATTATTGCAAGTTATCACGTTAGGGCATTATTTTGCATTTTGGACAAATAATTATACTGAACACTTTTTCACAGTATTATTTGTCATTTATGTTACCTCTTTCATAAAACCCTTGTTCATGTGCTTTGCCCTGTTTTCTATGGGATGGTTTGTAATTCTTAATGAATTTTAGAAATTCATTATATAGTCTATGTATTAACATGATATAAATATATTTTTCTAGTTTATGACATATTTTCAACTTAAGAACTGCTTGAGAAATATGAATGTTTAATTCCATACAGCAGAACTCAGCAACTTTTTCCTTTAAGGCAGTGGTTCTCAAAACTCTGTTTATGTATCTTACCTGGGGAACTTTTAGAAAATACTGCTTCCCACTACAGATAAGTATTTTAAAGTCATGTCTATTTTATTTGCCTTTCCAATAAAAACATGTTTGCTTCATTGATACTCTTAATTCGAATTCATACCTTATTTCATTAATTTCTGCTATGCTTATCTCCTTACTCATATTTTCTTTATATTGCCTTGTTCTTTTCCAGCATTAAGTTGGATGCTTAATGCATTAAATTTTAGCCCTTATCCTAATATCTTCAAGCATTAGACACTATAAAAGGCCTTTTTAAAAATATATCATAGCTTTTTCCCACAATTATCGATATATAAAATTTCAATTATTGTTCATACTTAGCTGCATTTACATTCACTTTAAATGCATCATTTTACCCATTACTAATTAGATTTTAAATTATTAAATGAATGGATAATATTAGATACATTATTGTTAAATTTATTTTTATTTATTTCTTGAATGCATGCAATGCAATATGGCCAGAAATTCCTTTTTTTACTCCAGCAATTTGATGAAAACCAAATAGTACATTTATTATAAATAGATGCTAATTTGGAGGACATAATTTGGTATAAGCACCAAAGAGGTCAGCTTTTACAACCTCGAATTAGAAAAATTTATGCACATATTTTAAATTAGCCACATGAAAACAGACTACACCATGTGTGCTCAGTGGACCAGCTGATTCCTAAGAGAAAGAAAGTGAGAGAGCTGAGTTTAGCATGCCCAGGCAATCTTCCTAAATTTCTTAGTCAGATCAGCCACTCCAAGTTCCTGATCAAGCCTCTTGACATGAAGTGATTTCCAGGAATAGAGAAGTATATCCTAATAGTGTTCCCAAAGTTTTCTTAAACCATTGGACTTAACCTTTAAGATCAGGGACTTGGCTCTACACATTAAGAGATTCCATCGCCTCATAACATCTAAGACCCCTCTCAATCTAAAGCGTCACCATCCCCAAATCCTCAAGATTAAGGAATGAAGAAACAATAATGGGGGAGGGAGGGTGATGCAACCATGAACCAAAGTATTGTTATTATTACTATAGCTATGGAATGACTTGTAACATTGATATAAAGATAGTGGTTACCAGAGATTCTGAGGGGATGGGAAGGGAAGAATTGGTGGAACATAGTGCATTTTTAGGGCATTGGAAATGTTCTCCATGATATTGCGATGACAGATACAGGCCCTTATACATTTTGTCAAATACCATAAAATTGTATTGTGCAAAAGTGTAAACCCATGTAAACTATCAACCATGGCTGAATGCTTCAATCTATGTTCATTAATTGTAACAAATATACCATACTAATGTATGATCTTACTAATAGAAGAAAACGTGAGGGAGTATATAGGAATCCCTATACTTTTAATCTTTTGATGTTACTTTCCTGTAATTTAAAACTTCTTTAATAATAAAGTGAAAAAAAAAAAGAGAGATGATAGCAACAGTTGCTAGGACCGGTACGATCCCATCTTCATGAGCACATTTCAGTATCAATTATTGCTCTTTTGGGCATTCTTCTATGGCTACTAGTAAAAATTTAGTTGCTGGCCTAAAAATTCCCAAGTGAGTCACAATAGTATGTTAAATAACACAAACTGAAATCCAGACTTATTTTCCCTGATATTAATTTAATCACATTTTATATTGCATCCTAAATTAAATCCAGTCACATTGTTCGGAATAACATATAAGTGGTTCTTTAAGATTTAAGACATAAAAATTAATTTAAAAAGAACACTCCAATAATAAGATGTGAACAACAGAGATATGCTCCAATTTTGAAAATAATCTATTATCAAATTTTGAAGATAAAATTAAAACAAAATTAAACCTTTTGTAAGTTAAAGTACAAAGACACCAACTTTCAAAGAATTAAAATTCCTAATTAAATTTTCTTGTTCTTGTTAAAAATGCAAAATCCATAATTTAAAGCTCAAAAAAATATTTCAATCACTCTCAGATTCAGTGTCAATCAGATATATTCTCAATATTTAGGTTGGCTTATGATTTTCAGCAACTGCAGACATGTTTTTCATTGAAATGTAAGTTGTTATTTCAAGATCAGAATGTGTAATGCCAAACTTCTGATTGTACCCTAAATTTTGAAAAGTCAATGAGCCTTCCCTTTATAATTTCCATTCCTTTTATTCCCATTGCTTCCCGTCTCTTCATTCTATTTTATCCTTTTTCCTTGCTTTTCTTTTCCTCCCTCTACCTCACATCTCCTTCTACCTTCTTTTCAATTCTATTTCCTTCTTTTCCTCTGTTCTTTCCTCTCTGGTTACTTCCCAGCACAGAGGAGTCAGCATAGTATTTGAGGACGTGGACAGTGCAGTAGGATTTGGGGAGCCATGCTCCGGCATTGGCCAGTAGTCCAAAAGGCTAGGGATGTAGGTGGAAGATTGAGGATGTGGCTGGCAGAAGAGACAGCAGTATATTTGGGAGGGGACAAGGAGAAAAATCAGCAAATTGGCTGAGCAACTAAGTACGCATAGCAATGAATTTGAACCAAGGTTTCACTGCTATAAAAATATTTACAAACATAGAAAAGAAGGGTACAAGGGAAAACCTTAAAGGGTTAAGTTAAAATTATAGGTTTTAGTGTTAACTATTAGAGATAGATGCACAGTTGATATATGAGGGACAGATAAAGATAGATTTTATACTTAGAGATGTATAGTTTTGTATGTCTGAGAATATATTATAATATATATAACACGAATATTTCCCAACTCTGTCACTCATAGGGTATAGAAACAACTATCCCTCATTAGCAATGAGCAAATCTGATTTTGATAGATCGTGTGTTCTAAAGAAGGGTTCTTTGGAAAAATGGCTAAACTGTACACCTGGGATATTGAAAGTACAGAGTGAGCCTGGAATAGACTTTTTTGGTAAAATTTCACAAAACGCTAAAGAAAATGATAGAATTTATCAAAACACCCCCACAGGACTCAGATTGAAGGGGTTCCCACTAGTCACACTTTGTGCATCAAAATATTTATAGCAGTATGGAGTCATGGATTTCGCATTTGTTCAATAGATTTATTTCTACATACTCCTTTCTATCATTAATATGTAGTATCTTTTAATGCTAAGAAGAACGCTTTGGCAGAAATATCATCACTATTTTATAAATGAGGAAACAGGTTCATTTTGAGCATCAAAATATTTACCACAGTATAGATTCATGGATTTCTCATCTGTTTAATAGATTGCATTTACTTTCTACACTACTACTTACTACTTATCCCTTATTAACATTTATATCTACAATATTTTTAATGCTCAAAGAACATTTTGAAATAAATAATATTATCACTGTTTTATAAATGAGGAAACAGAGGTTCTCCAGAGGTCGTTAAGGCTGGTAAGTGGTAAATCTGGGATTCTAGCCCAGGACTGTCTCCCAAGCCCATTTACTCACATATAAATAACACCAGAGTGCAAATCTTGGCGGAAGGAAAAAAGGACAGGGAGAGGAAACTTGTAGTTTTTTTTTTTTTTTTTTGCCATCTTATAAAAACTGCTTTTAAAAAGGGATCTACTTATTTTCTGTTTTTAGGACTTCTTTTCCACGACAATGTTGATTTCTAGAAATTCATTTAATGGTATACTTCATTTATTTATGAGAAAGACAAATATAAAACAAAGAATACAGTGTCAAGTTAAACAATCCTCACTGAGTCCTTGTTGAATGCAAGAATTTCAAATTCTAAGTTACTACACTTGTGTTAATTTAAAAACAAGTTTAATGCCACTTTATAATCTAATGCACCTAACAGCTTCTTATGATAACAGGAGTTGACAGGAAAAGATGCCTGTGGATTGAAATAATCAAGCAATTTTAAAATAATTCTTTTCTTTTTTTTTTTTTTGTTCAAAGAGTTATAAAATTATCTTGTCTTAAAATATTCTTCAATTATTTGCTTTTATCATTGCCCTGTTCACAAAAATCTCATGGTAATAGAAAGCAGTTAATACATTGGAACATTTGTTGGGTATATGAGCATATGTAACCATAGCAATCCAGAATAATAAAAAGCTGAAAGAAAAGAAAGGTCTGAGTAATTTTTAAAAGTGCATCCTCAAAATGCCCTTTTAACTAGATTTTATAAAGAATGTATATTTAAAAACATTTCTGATGCATGGAGAATCAGTACTAGCTCTTTTGTAATGTATGTAATTTCAATTAAATATTCTAAGAAAATTTCAAAACTGAAAATTAAAACTCCTTCCACGGATAAGTCTAATGCGAGATCTCCATAAATCATAGTTTCATTATCATGATCTCAATTTTTTAACGGTTAGAGGAATCACTAAATGACAGTTTTACAATGCAAAAGAAAATATATCACAATGTTTATAAAGAATGTTGTAAGATGACATAATTAACACCATATATACACATAACACAAGTTCCTTGTTATTACAAAATTAATTAAACATATTTCTGCATCTAGAAGAATAATAAAAATTTAAATTTTCCAAAAGGCTGTGATTCCTTATAGGACATCAAAAGATGTTTTGGAATTTCATAAAATACTAGGTTTAATCTTACACAATTAAGGTAATACAAAGATTTTGACTTTCATAAACTGCAATTTATTATGGAGTAAACTAATAGTACCTGAGAGTAATCTCAGCTACTTCAAAACACTGTTTGTTTGATTGTTTTGGGGACCTACTCTGAGAAAACTAGAGAAAGAAAACTTTGAAAACAAGCTTCTATGCTTATTAGAGAAGAGTGTAAGCTGCAGGAATTTTCACTTTTTTTCCAAAACTGGGCTTTTTTGATTCGAAACATTAGATTTTTGTTCCTACATATCAGGTGTGGAATTTAAACCTGTGGTGGAACACAGTTATGAAATATTTGTCTTGGATTTTGGTTTTGCATAAATACTAAATATTTATACAAAGCTATTAAAGACATAAGTCTTCCAAGTACAGATGATAAACAGTGAAAAGACTATTATTAGCAATAAGACTAACACCAATGTTACAATGAAAATTTACTGTATAGAAATATTTATGAAATTTTATGGTGGTTACTAAAATTTGCTGCTCAGAGCATTATGTTCAATTCCTTATACTAATAATTATGTTATAATACAATTCTCATATAACTAATTGAACATAAAATCCTATTTTCTAGGATCGCAAATAATTTTAATTAAAATACCATTTAAAACTTGAATCAACAATTGTTATAGAGACTAATCAGAAACACCTTTATTCAATGGAAACTCATTCAGTGGAAACTCAATTCCAGTCAATGGTAACTTAATTTCTATTATGTATATTAGTACTCAAGAAAATGAATTTTAAACTTCCTTTTATTCATTTGTTTATAAAATGATTGGATTTTAGTTTAGCTATTTTTGTTGACCTGTTTTATTTATTTATTTTTATTTGGGGTGTGCGTGAACCATCCATTTTATTAATTTTTATATACAAATTCTATACAAGCACAAACTCCCCATTCCCTCTTCTCTCATGCCCTGATAACCTCTAATCTTATTTCTGTTCTGGCAAATTTCCTAATTCCATATAGCATCCATCTTGCAGTTTATCTCAGAACTTCATTCCATCTTATGACTGAATAATAATCCTTTGTATGTATGTTCCACTTTTGTTAATTCATTCATTTGTTGATGGTAACTAATGTTCTTTCCACATTTTGGCTATTGTGGATAATTCTGCTATGAATATTGGTGTACAAGGATCTGTTTGAGATTGTGTTTTTTTACTTTCTTTGGGTATATACCTAGAAGTGGAATTAACACATCATATGATATTTCTATATTTAACTTTTAAGGAACCATGATCTTGCTTTCCACAGTGGCTGCCACATGTTAGCTCCCATCAACAACATTCTAGATTTCCAGTTTCTTTGCATCCTCTCCAACACCTGCTGTTTTTCTTTTTTAGTAACAGCCAGACTTGTGTGAGTGAAGTGGTAGCTCACTGTGGTTTTGATTTGCATTTCTCCAGTGGCTAGTGATATAAGCATCTTTTTTATATACTTATTGGTCATTCATATATCCTCTTCGGAAAATTGTTAGGATCCTAAGCAATATATATCTGGCCACAGAATGGGGATATTCATTTTTACTATCACAACAAATGCCGTTTACTTAAAACCAAATTTGTCTTTTAATCTGTAATTTGCTTCTTTTCCTGAAACTGCAATCTAGGTGAATGATAGCATTATTCATCTTGTTGCTTAGGCCACAAATACACAAATACACTTTTATTTTTATATCTAGCCCTTAAGCACCAAATGTCATGTCTAATCACAAATGACCTCCTACCACTTCTATTGTTTTGAAGGATTTTATAACTGATTTTTTCATTGCATCACACTAGTCTTCAGCCCTTCATCATTTCTTTCCTAGCTTATGCTATACTTTGAACTGGTCTCCAAACTTCCATTTTGAATACTAGAAAACTGATTTTTAACATGATTTCTATGATGATTTTTCAAACATTATACTCAAATGTTATTCTTCTGATTGAAATAATCAATGGCCTTCACTACCTTTCTTATGCAATAGAAAAATTCTAAACATTATTAAAAATTATTTTATATTTGGTTTCAATTATAAATGTCCAATCTTAGACTTCTACTATACTTTCCCTTGCACAAATTTTGCCAATCACTTTAAATTACTTAGTTTTTTTGAAAAAATATGTTAAGGACTCTTTTGCATATTCTAATCAGTTGAAAACCTCTTCCTTTCCTTTTATCTGACTTATGCTTATTATATCTCTTCAAAATTAATCTCAGAAGACATACCTGTAAAGAATCATTCCATTACTCTTCCTAGTACATGTTAGATATTCGACAATATCCATAACTCCTTGTATTTATTTTAATGAAATAAGTCACATTATAATAGAAACATATAATATGATTCATGTAAATATGTCTATATTTTAATATCACGATAAAGATAACACACAGCTTAAAGCTCAAGTAATCATAATTAAATAATACTAATTAAATACTAACATCAAAGACAAGAGTTTCTATTCCACATCTCACCTGCGAGGGACTACTTTCTTTTACTTGTTTCAACTGCTTACTTTTGCTTACTTTTCACCTTATACATTTTATACCATCTTCTCTTTTTGTTATATTAGAATTTACAAATTAATTCTCCACCTTTCATTCCCACTCGCTTCCTTTCATTCTTGAAATAGCCATATCACAATTTTTGCTTAAATGATATTCCATTTTCACATTTTTATAATCATTACTTATTGTTCAGCAAAGTAAAATGTTACTTTTTTTCATTATAATGTTTACTATATCTGAGCTAATAAATGCCTTTTTTCTATTTAGAGTCTATGTACTCATTTATAATTTTACCCTAAGAATTAGTTTCTCATAGCTGTCTTTCTGAGATTTTATTTTTTAATCATCCTAAGTCCAACATTTGATATTTTCTGCATTGGCTACGCTGTTTCTGGGGAGAAATGTCTCCCATTTTCCTTGTTCACCCTTCATTTTGGTGGAATATATCATTCAGCAATAGCTTTCTGAGAAATGGTATATGTGATAGGTATTTTCTGAGAAATTCTGAAAATGTCTATCTACCTTCATGTTCAATATATAGTATACCTAGGTATAAAATTCTAATTTGGTTATCAGTTTTTTCTCAGAATCTTGAAGGCTTGACTCTATTGTCTCTAGATTTTAACACCATTATTGAGAAGTCCACTGTGAATTTCTGGTAAATCCACTGAACTGACTATTTTTCACCTCTTGGTAATTTTTATGATTTATTCTTTATTTAAGTGATTCTCAGGTTTCATCATGATATGCTCTTTTAGTTTGCTAAAGTTGCTGGGTTCAAAATGCCAGAAATAGATTAACTTTTATAGTGGGAATTTATTAAAGGAAAATTTTACATTTCCAAGGCTGTGAAAAGGTACAGATCAAGGCATCATCAGATAAACTGTCTCACCAAGTTTGGCTGCTAGGGTTTCTGGTTTCTTGCCACATGTCAAAGTAAAAAGGAGGCCTGTCTCTGCAAATGTCCTACCTTCCCCTCCTGACTTTCTTTCACCGTGAGCTCAGCTGTGGGCAATCAGGCACACGGCTTACCATTCCCTTCTCCTTGCTTCAAGGTGCTCCACGGATTCCAGCTTCTGGCCTCTCTCTCGACCTCTTAGGGCTTCTCTTTCTGTCTTTCTGAAGCTGTAGGGGATCCTGGAGTCATTTCTCACATGGCAGGGTAAAATGAAAGCTGTCTGTCTCTGTGTGTCTCCTCCATTTATAAAGGTCTCCATTAAAATGATTAAG
The DNA here is from genome assembly GCF_030445035.2 of Dasypus novemcinctus. Taxonomy (NCBI): domain Eukaryota; kingdom Metazoa; phylum Chordata; class Mammalia; order Cingulata; family Dasypodidae; genus Dasypus; species Dasypus novemcinctus. The sequence continues at coordinate 148,623,964 of NC_080673.1, read as the reverse complement.
ACCAGATAAGGTTATGGTTAATAATACAAATGAAAGAATGTTCTTCTATTACAAGTTGTTAAAAATATAGGGGTACATGGGAAAAACACAACTAATGTAACTTATAGACTATCATTAAAAATAATATTACAGTATTTTCGTAACAAAGGACAAGAAGGGATGCTATCAATACTAAAGTTCAAAAATAAGACTATATTGGGAAGCTGATGAGACTCAAGCAGTAGAGCACCTTCCTACCACTTGGAAGGTTCTGGGTTCATTTCCTGGTGCCTCCTAAAGAAGACAAGCAAGACAGCAAGCTGATTCAACAGGCTCGCATGGTGAACTGATGCAACAAGATGACACAGCAAAGAGACACAACAAAGAAAAACCATGAGAGAAAAAACAAGCGGGAAGTGAGGTGGCTCAAGCCATTGGGTGGCTCCCTTCTGCATGAGAGGTACTCAGTTCAGTTTCTGGTGCTTCCTAAAAAGAAGACAAGCACACAACAAATGAACGCAGAGAGCAGACATCTAGTGCAAACAATGAGGGGGGGAGAGAAATAAATAAAAATAAATCTTAAAAAAAATAAGATACAGTATTTGAGTTTTAGGAGAAATAAATATGATTTAGAATGTTTTTCTTCATTTACTTCATTACCAAGAAGACTTTGGTCATGTCACTTAACCCATCTGTGCTCATTTATTATCTTTCTGAAAACTGGAGAAAAAATTGAATTTGTTTTTATGATTAAATGAGATAAATGTACCTGGACAAAATTTATTAGAATAATGCTTCCACCTTAGGCCCCACAATCTAATCAAAGGCCCTCAATTGAAGTGATCTAATCAAAAGTGATCTAATTGAAAGGACCTTTGACTGAGTCTAACCAAAAGGCCATACATATAATAGACTTCCATGCACAAGAATGTTTTAGCCTAAGAACACAAATTTCAGGGGTCTGAAACTCAAACAAAGACAGGTGTCTTGCTATGAACATTTGTCAAACCTTTGCTTTTGGTGTTTCACACTTGCCTTCAATCTGAGGGTCCATGCTCTTCAGATTTGGGTTGTTTTTCCTCCTCCACCTCCTCTTTTTTCTGCTTCTATTTTTTTTTTTCCCCTGTGACTGTTTTGCCCTTTCCTCTGATTTTGGTGCTGTAGCTCCTGGATCGATCTTCCAATTTTGTGGGTTTTTTTCTGTCTTTATAACAATCTCTTGACTACATTGTCTTTCTATGAATTTTATTTAATTTTATCTTCCAATATTTATATTGAAATTATTGTATTTCTTTCAAGATCTTTTGTTTGTTACCCTAATGGTAAACAAGTCCTTCCTAATTGCATTCAGGAAAAAATTTTGGAAATGATTCATAATATAACTCTCTGGAATACTAATAAAATGGTGAGTTGGGGAAAGCAATATCCCTGGAAACCATCCCCTAAAATAGTTAGAAAAATATATCACACTTGTATAATTTGACTCAAGTGTAATCCAGGAAACCTTTTCATAGCTCTCAAGGATTATTATTTTTTTTTAACCAACTGGATCTTTTGAAATTTGACTTAACTTAATTACCCCCATTCAAAGGCTAAAATTATGTTTTTATAATGATTTGTATGTATTCCCATCTGGCTGAAGGCTTCCCCTGTAAAAAATCAACTGCTGATACTGTTGCAAAGGTATTCTCAGAAAAAATAATCTCAAATTAGGAAATTCCCTCAGAATATCACAGTGACTGAGAAGCCCACTTAAATGAACAAATTATGAAATCAATTTGCAAAATATGTCCTCTTTTGCAACATTAAAATTAAATTATCTAAGTTCATGAAACCCTCAATCCACAATGGCCAAAGGCTTTACTTATAGTCTTGTCAAATCAAAGATCCATTCCTTTTGGAAGCCATAAATTACCCCATTTGAAATTATAACAGGGAGACCCATGAAAATAAAGTCTGGAATATACAATCCTTGCCTCATAAAAGGAAATACGCTAACCTGTTGTCAAAACCTTAAAGTAAAATAAAATCTTGATAAAATAATCCTTTTATAGCATGTCCTCAGGGGACTAAGATAGTTAAAACCAAAATCTTCAGCCTGGCAATTCTGCATGTTGGAAAAGACACCTCCATAAAGATGAACTCCAACCTTACTGGAAAGGACCTTATCAAGGACTTTTAACTACCAGCCTGCCCTGGAAATCCATTCTTACTGGGGACCTAAAACTCAAAATTTTAAGGATCAGAAGTAGAGGGCAACTGATGTAGGCAGCTAATCCAAGACCTGGGATGAGACCTGTATAATTAATACCTACTGGTGATTTTAGGCTTAAGTCACCCAGAAGTGGAAGTCATCTAATGTAGAGAGCTAACCGAAGAACTGGGAATAAACATGATTTGCATCAGATTTGATGAACTCAATGCCTGCTATATTCATTACTATCCATTTAGACTTTCTTATTCACATTTTCATTCCTCCTTTACCCTTTCTTTGACCTGCAGTTCATCTCTGTCTCTCCTGTAATGGATCTTACACTTTTATGTCCTCATTCCTACTCTTATCCGCACTTCTCATCACTTGCCACCCTCAAACATTTTTCCAAGCCATACAAAGGGCTACTGACTTAGGCAACCTATTAAATTGCTGGGTTTGTGCTAACTTAGATTCCACAGAAGGGCCTCAATTATTTGTTTCACTCATTTGTAGCCAAACCTTTAAAGACATTAAAGATAAAATTCAAATATTACATGAACTAGGGAAACTTGAAACATGACACTTATGTGACTAAACCTTGCATCTTGGGGAGACCAGATTTGTAGTATATTTCAAATCTTGCCAATCTTTTTTACTTAATATATTCATTACCATGTCTCTTATTTGTTGTCTCATCTTGCTAATATCAAGCCTTAGATATTGAAGTTTGTACTTATGAAATTATTTCTGTAATGATGAAACTAAGCCTAATTATAACTTTTAATATATTCACATTTGTTTGGTTATATAAACAGAGTAAAATTCACATATTGTAAAACTAAAATTTGATGACTTTTGAAAAATATCACAATTAGGTAATCACCATGAAAATACTACATAGAATAATTATTTCACACTGGATGTGCCTTTTGTACTCAATTTGCCCACACCAGCACAAATGTTTTATATGACTATACACTGTCACTATATACCAATTTTGTCTGTTGTAGAAAATCATATTGTTATGGGTTGAATTGCATCCTTCTGATTCTGTGAATATGATTTTATTTGAAACTATGTTTTTTGAAGATGTGATTAGTTAAAATGACACCAAACTTGATTATGGTAGACCTTGTCCAATATGATCGGTGTCCTCATAAGAAGAAAAATGGACAACACAGGCAGATGGAATAAGAAGGTCATTGAAGGTAGAGGAGGTAGATATTGGAATGATATGTCTACAGGCCAAAGAAAGTCAAGGATTGATGGAAAACACCAGAAGCTAAAAGTGTCAAAGAAAGATTCTCCACCATGGATTTCAGATGGAACAGCATGACCCTAGCACACAATGACTTCAGACTTTTTGTCTCAAGAACTATGAGACAATAAATTTCAGCTAGTCTGTGCAATCTAGTCTGTGGTACTGTTATGATAGGTTTAAGAAACTAGCATACATATTAATTGATTTCTACAACATGCACCATTATAATATGGCTTTTGTAAATCACAATAATTTTAATAAAAATCCATGCTGCATGAATCAGAACTTTATCAATGAAAACTGTCTAAAATAATATTTAGAGATCTTCCCCATGCCATTGGTAGAGGGGTAGATGCTTGTTTATTTGTTCTTCCTACCACTCCCTATACTCTAGAAACTGTTTCTAAGATCCTAAAGGAAGTAATAATTTAGGGCAATAGAGAATATAAGATATTATTACTTCACTGGATTATATTTGCTAGTTTAGTTCTAAGATGAGATAAGAGATCAAAAAAGTATGCCTAGTGTGTTAAATTTTCAACATATGATTGATTTATATAAAAGGCATGTATTTTTCCCCCATCCCATACTATTTTTTTACAGATATTGTGAACTTGCAAAGCAATCATACAGATGTGTAGATTTCCCATACAACTCCACATCCTGGTGGAACATTTGTTACAGATTATGAGATAATATCATCAGACTATTACCACCAATCATGGTCCATAGCATACATTTGGCACTCTTTTTCCATACACCTCTATTATCAACACAGTATAGCTTGGCATTAATGCGAGAATATTATAGTATTCCTGTTAACCACAGTCTATAGGTCACATCATTTGTAGTTTTCCCATGCTTCTCCATATTCCCATCACCCTGCAATAGTCACGTACATCCTCTCTAGCTCACAGAAGGACTCTTGCATTTTCACCCTTAACCACAACTCTCAACTACCTCTGGGTTCACTGTGTTATTCAGTCCCTAGATTATTCTTTAGCTTACTTTCTACTGACATTTACTTCCTTTTGACAATGCTCTTGCATAGTTTGTAACAAATGTTTCACACCAATGCAAAGAGTTGGTGGAGGGGTGATGTATGAAACCCCTGTGTGATGTTATATATGTTTATTTTGTAAGTTTGCAATCTTTACTATATACTTATTGTTTATGTGTTTTCATGTATGAATAATATACTTCAGTTTTAAAAAAGCATGTATTTCAATGGGCAATTAAGTTTCTTTTTGTCAGATAATTATAATTTTTAAATTATCCATAATCTTATTCTGACACAGTACTGAAAATTCTGAAGAGTATAATACTCTGCACATGAAAAAAAGAATTTGAATTTCTGCAGATTTCAAAATGCAAATCTTTACTGGGTGAAGTAAGCAATCTCCATACAATGACTGGGACAAGAATGTGTTAATTTTAAAATAGGGAGAAATTTAGGGGACCCATGGAGTAAATGCATTTCAAGTGTTGGGCTCCTGAGTGCTTTATATGTCTGGGATTTTTTGTGTAATGTTATATTGTCTGCAAAATGATGACTTAGATTCTAGACCCTTTTATTCTAATATTTATCAGGTGAACTGGAAAAGTCAGTTAGTTAACCTCTTCGATTTCAAATTTTAAAAAAATAATAAAACCACGTGTTAAAATATAAGAGGCATAAATTCTGGGGAAGATGGCAGAGCTCTAGGACTCAGTCCTTCCACAAAAACAGCAATTACACAGGCAGGAACTGTCTGAAACAACTATTTTGAAACTCCAAAGGTCATAAGAGTACCGTACAGCATCCAGGGAAGAGTTCATCCTGATGTTATGAAATATTAGAATTTCTTCAGATCCAGGAAGCAGTTTTGGGAGCCTTTGGCCACTGACCTTTGCTTGTGCAATCAAATAAACTCTTCTTTCTTTGAAAGCCCTGTGTTTCAGGAATTGGTCTTTAAAGTGCATTGGGAAGAAGGAACCCGCGTTTACTCAGTATCAATGTTACAATTTAAAATATAGTGAGTACCAACCAAACAGCTTAGGAAACCTAGATATGATGGGATTTATTGTGTAACTGAAACTGACTGTGCATTTCTTGTTACCATTAAAGTAGCTTTTAACTTTAATAATGCAACCTGATTGGTTTGAAAATGTAGGGAACTTTATTCAGCGGGGCTTATTTGACTTAGGTTATACAGAACCTTACTGAAATAATAGACTTACGTGATAGGTAAATTTTAGACAAAAGTTTTAAAAATAGAATGACTACTATCTGCCTATAAGATTTTTTTTTTAATTCAACCTTTAAAATTTACTTTATGTCCAGTTGTTAAGTGGGAGTTAAGAGTAAGTTAATAACAAGATGATAATGGACAATGACCATCCAAGGAACCAAGAGAGTCTACAAATGCAAACAAGAGAGTTCCATCCATCTGTTCTATAGCATCAAAGTCCCCTCTCAATTAGAGGTGAAGTGGACATCACCGTTCCAGAATCCACAGGATTGGGGAATGAACTATGGAACAAAGTAGACTTAATGCTATTCTATTATAAACTGACTGTGATTCTAGCAATGTAGGAATATATGCCATTGATGTGGAGGCAGTGGCCCCTGGGTGTTCTGAGGGTGGGTAGAAGGAGAAACAGGTGTAATATGGGGGCATTTTTGGGGACTTGGAATAGTCCTGAATGACATTGCAATGATAGATATAGGCTGTTATATATTGCCATGAACTACAAAATTGTGCAGGAGAGAGTGTAAACTACAATGTAAACTATAATCCATGCTTAGTGACAATGCTCCAAAACGTGTTCATCAATTTTAATGAATATACCACACTAATGAAGGATGTTGTTAATGTGGGAAAATGTGGGAGGTATAGGGAGCAAGGCATATGGGAATCCCCTTTATTTTTCATATAACATTTATGTAATCTATCTTTAAAAAAATAAAACATATTCTTTTTAAAAAGAGTAAGTTAAAATAATTCTACAAATTCATTTTATTTTAAAAAACATTTCTTTTGGCAGGAAGAGTGAATGTCTCTTGGATAAAATGCTTTTTTCCTAATAGAGAATAAAGAAGTAGCTTATTCTGCCTAAATTGCCACTTGTTTATATATTGACTTTTACATTTTTGTTACAGTACTTTGTTTTTTTTAATTGTTAGTATATTATGAATAAGTAATGAAATTCATTTCATAAAACTTACATATAAAGTATTACTCCTAAGTAGGTTAAATTTGAATTTTTTTAAATTATTCAGGTTGCTTACAAATGTAAATGACATTTTAAGTATTAATGATATTGATGTGAATACAGTGCATTTTTTTCCAAAGAAGACATCCTGTTTGTTTGCAGGATGAAAAAATTAAGACTCTAAGAGCATTTGTTAGTGTTTTGAATGTAAAGATCTCAGTTGTACATGTGAAAGATTCACCAAGTATGTCTTACAATAGATGGATTCATAGACACATCATAGAGAAGGGTTTACTTGAATAATTGTTGCATTTCTTTATTTTAATGAATTAAAATTATTTTCTCTCATGATGACATATCCTTAAAAAGACAATTTGGCCATTGAAGGAATATTTGCATAACAAAGAAATAACTTTATTAAAATAAATTAAAATACTCCCAAATGTGATTTCCTCATATCAGCTTTGTAATTTTAACATTTCACTTTAGCTATGGTGTGTAAAGAGAAATGTACATAAGGCAAGATTGCTTGAGTGGATATTAGTTAGGAGACTATTTCAGTGGTACAGTTAAGAGATGGTAACTGCTTGAACTATGATTGTGGCAGTACAAATAGCAAGATGTACCCAAATTAAAGAACTGATCAGGGAGCAAAGCCGTATTACTTGCCATGTTAGGGGTGAGGAAAAGAGAAAGTGGTAAAAGGCTACAACCAGATTTCTGGCTTGTGCAGTGGTGCTATCATTTCCTGGGATAGTAAACATGAACACATTCTATATTTAGAGGACACATGCATGCTTTTGACTTAAGTTTTGTTTGAAGTGTTTTTGAGACAACAAGGAAACTGGTATAATTTCTAGAGAGAGTTTGGACCTAGTGATGTACATTTGAGATAGTTTAAAGTGTTAAAAATAGATGCTAGAAAAGCATTTTTAGGAACCAACTGTAATACTTATTGGAAGCAAGTGGAGAAGTATCATAAGGCAAAGGAAATTGAGGACAAATAGTTGGAGAGAAAAAAGACATTTCAGAATTCAAAACCTTATGTGGTACAAATACAGACAGATACAAAAACGTAAATCTTCTAATAAAAGCTTGGGTCAGGTACTAAAAGGTCACCAAAGCAATAAAAATAATTATTCCTCTGTAGTGAGGGAAGCCTATAGGGTAGGACCTCTTAACCTTTCTTGTTCCATGGACCCCTTTGCCGGTCAGCTGAGAACCATGGACCCCTTATTAAGGTCATACCATATTGTGTATTATTTAATAAATATATCCCACCCACACCAACATGTCCGGACAAGAATGGTATTTTTTGTTTTTTTAATTTCAATTCAAACTCACAGACTAATAAGAACCCCTGCTCTATGGAAAAGGTTATATTTGCTCCTGGGTGGCAAAGATGAGTAGGAGTTTGCCCAGGAAGGTAGGAAAGCAATTTTGGAAGAAGTAAGAGCACATGCAACTGCACAGACTGGGCAAGTAAAAGATAAATATATCAAGAGACCAGAGAGGTGGCTTAGGGCTAGGTTGTGAGGAATTGACAAGCACCAGAAGTTAAGTATCATGGCACTGAAGTGACCAGACCAATATTTAGTACCCGAATCTATTATCTCCTCCTTTGTCTCCTACTACAAAGTATGCAATTAAACGGGCAAAGGCTCCCACTTTGTTCTCTGTTTTTAAGCAAAAATTCCAACTCCCTTCAAAATATAGTACATGAGAAATTATCATAAGGCTATAAATAAATAAGGAAATAAATAAATTAGGCATTACCTATTGCCTGGTAGATTGTCATGCATGATCTGACTGTCATTGGAAAATTTAGCTGGTGTCATATATCTTTAAAGAAGACCAGATATATGCTTTTGAGATACTCATCTCCACTGCATTAAAGACTGTTTTTTATCTTCTAGCTTGTCGAGTAAATTAAGTCTTCAATCCATTGTTTCCTACTTAGCATGAAACCCAGCAGTTTAAATGTGTTTCTGCAAATTATTTTCAAATACGCTGACAAGAAATAAAGATCAAATCTGTAGTTTATGTATATTAAAAATACATACAAAATATATGTAATAATTAGTTACCAACATATGAAGAAATAGCTCATTAAGGAGCTGCTGGAAAACAACCTCCTAAGAAATAATTCATTTTAATATATTACAGATTTTTAAAATGTTTCGTCTCTCATTCTTTATTAATGGAGACATTTGCATTCAAATAGAGATCATTTGTTTTAGGAATTCATCTGCTCCTGCTGTTTATTCTCCACCTACTATTTAATCCTCGGTATATAGCACAACCATCGGTTGCAGTGAAAAATGATTAGGATGTCACTAAAGTTTATGCCTTCAGGTAAGAAATATGGTACATTTTTAGTGCAGTATAGTTTGGACATTAATGATTTGTTCCTTTCAAACTGCTTTAAATTAAAATAAGCAAGGTCTGGAAATTTTAAGGACAATGATACATTGTTTTACCTTACCTAAAGTATCTCTGCATGGCATATAGTTTTTCACAACATACCACATGTTCTCCAGAAATATAATAGCAATATGATAAAAATGGTAAAATAATTGTTTTAGAAAACCCACATGTCATAGATTTATGAGAGCAACATGTTGACAATACCTTACTATTCCTCTATTGTACATTTAAATCCATTTATGAGATTGGGAATTAATACTTACCAGAGATGAATGTAAAGTATTCAGAGTAGTTCTGCAGAGAATTTATATTTGGAGCCTCTACATATTACATATTTGTCAGAATGTAGGCTCTTATTCTTCTTGTGCCTGTAATCAGGAGATTTAAGTTTATAGAGGGAAAATGTGGCTAGAACTCTATGTTGCATTGCCCATGACACATCCAGAAGTCACCATGTATTCCATTTAAAGTGCAAAACCATAACCTAATGAAAATATTACTGTCATAGGCATTATGTTCTTAGTGGTATTGGTAGAATATAATGGGAATGCTTACAGTAATATAATTTGGCAAGAGAAATGACAGCTAAATGATTTAAAATTCTGATCAAGCGTGATGCTCAGAAAAAAATCGGCAAGAACAAAATATGTTTCTTTTAGGCTGAATAAAAAAGTACTGGTGGGTAGAGAGAAACTGAAACAGGATAAAAAAGGAGTTTGCTTGCAATCAGTCCTCAAATTTTCGTAAAAGCTGTTTGAAGTCAGAAAAAAAGTAAAGAAAAAAATTTACTTTGACTTGATTAGGAAATGAACAATAAATCTCTTTGGTTTAACCATGCATTTAGCATTAAAATACCCCCCCCCCCCTTTTTTTTTCTTTATCTTCGTAATAGCTGATTCTGTCTTGGTAATAACATCCTTTACTTTGTTTACATTGGAGGAATTTGTAAATAAATTTCTTCTATTTTGAAGCAGAGTCATATAGTCAAGGGAGTTTCTTTTCTGAGCTTATTCTTAGAGTAGTGTTTTTTCACACTGTGATTTACGACCCCATCCTTGGGTTACAAAATCAAATTAATGGGTTTTGTCCAGCATCTTAGGTAATTAAACTGAGTGAAGTAAAATAGAAAAGAACTTAGGATATACCATAAGTATTTTTTTTCAGTTTGTGCTTGTTAAATGGCATGTACCACTATGTTGTGCCCTATAACACACAATCGTAACCCCTATTGACCTTAAGAAGGAGCCTGTGCTCACAGTTCAAGGATTTTAAAATTTCTAGGGAGTAAGATTCTTTGCCAAATAATATGAAATTATTCTCTTACACAATAACATAGAAATAAGAGTGACAGTTGAATAGCCTACTGTTGTTTTTTAAACAGATTTTGAGATTTCAGGAGATATCCATGTTTTTAAAGACTAAAAATTTAGTAATGCTGTGTGTTGCCTCCAAGGGAACAATCAGCAGTAGAAGTGATGTATGGAGTACATTTAAAGAGGTGGGCTCTGACTACAATTAGGTTGAAATAGTTTCCTTTCAGTCCAAATAAGAAGATTCCAGACAATCATATATTTTCTTACACTTTACAATGAGTAAGGACAATATTAGGTGGGGGGAGGGAAGAATAAAATAGTGACACACTAATTTGAATTTTTCCCCTTATTTTCTCTACCTACCTCTAAAACTAATCTTGCACACATGGCAAGTATAAAAAAGAGAATATCATTTGTACAAATATAAGATGCTAGGAAGGAAAGCTTAGGACAAAGTATGTAGGAATTTGAATCCAATATTTAGTGAATTTATAAATTGCAAGTGTACATGGTCACACACAGGTATCTCACACAAGCACATCTTTTTACATAACTGATGTTACATGAGATTTTGAAATGGCCAGGTCTAGTTTTGGCAAAGTGAAAGAAGGGCAAAAATTAAAAACTTTTCTTCTCTAAACTTTCATAAAATTTCAAGAATCTTTAGTAAGCATTTCCATTTGCCTTGTATTTGTCTTCCTGATCAGTTAATGGCAGGGAAATTTGTTATCAAGCAAGGTAGAAATATGTTCCAACTGGGATATGGATCCTTAAATCAATAAATGTCCCACAGGACCAAAAGGGTCTGTTCTCTTTGGTAGATAAATATATAGAACTGCAGAAATAAGAGTCTTACAACATCTTACAGAGGAAATTTGGTTTTGTACAAGTTAAGACTGTATATTCTGCTAAAAATTGGTGAACTATCATCCTGATATCTGAAATTAATCTTTTTTAAACTTTTCTTCCTATGAATCCAATGATCAGCAAAATTTGGAAACTGATCCACATATTCATTTTAAAATAAAAATTTTACTTTTACTGTTAGATATCAAACAAATGTTAGAACTTAACGGCCTTATATAGAAAAATTATTGAAAGTTATGATAAATTCATTTTTTAATATAAAATGCCCAGTCAGGAAAAAAAAATTCAAGAACTGAAATCTATTGTAAACATTAAGTATCCCCAGAGAGTCTCAAGGTTCACAAACGGCTTTAAGGGAGTCTGATGTGCCTGTGCAGGGGCTCCATCTGGTCCGGGTTGTTTGCAAGCCCCAAACGCAAGTGTTTGAGAGTTCACAAGTTACCTTCAGTAGGTGCTAGCAGAGTCCTTCGGGTACTTCAGAGAGTGTTAGCAATTCCCATGGGGCATTCCTGAATCCATGCCACTGAGTCTGGGAAAATACTAGCGGAAACCATATGGCATTGTTAGAGAATTGTAACCAATTGTGTATATACTATTTGAGATTCTGAGGGGAAACATTGGTCATTCTCTTTGCTTGGGTCCCTACTCCTGGCAGAGCTTGTCCATCAGATGAGCATTCCAACAGAGGGATTTGAGGTAGGCTACAGCAGGTTCTCTAGACACTGGGTAAGGCCCTCCAACAGTGGGACCAGAGACAAAGTCAGGAGTGGATCAGGAGCTGAATAACTACAAACAGGTCGTTGGTGCTGCCAGATACCTTGGAAATCATTGAAACCTCAATAAATAAATAAATAAAAAGGGTAAAACCCTTTGAGGTTGCTTTGCCCAGTGGAACTGAAGACATCTTAGAGACTTGGATAATTCACTTTCACAATAAAATAGGCAATCTGTTTAAATTTAGTGAGAAAAAAATGCAACATTGAAGAGGCAAAATTACACTGTTCCCTTTAGAACTCTGAGAGGGTCCTCCTCCAAGCCAGCAATGGGGGCTACAAGGGTGGCAGGAAAGGTCCCTCCCCACGTTGTCCTGAGGTTGAGGGACCTGAACCTTACTCCCTCAAACAGTGTTTGCAGCAACAGTGGCTGTGACGCCACAGATATGGGTGCTGTCAAGGGATCCAGGCCATGGGACCTTGGCAGTGCTGCCGCTCACGCGTGCACATTCAAGACAGCTGGCCTCCCGCCTCGAATATTAGATTGAGGGAAGGAGAGGGGGGAAGAGCAGGACAAGGGTGGCAACCACCCTCCCTTTCAAGGAAGTCTGACTCTGCCCCAGCCCTGAACGGAACTCTCTGGGGTCCTGGACAGAGAACAACTGCTCTGCGGGGCTCTGGGCTCCCTCTGCTAAATAAACATGGTGGCCTTGTTGTGTTTATACAATGGCTACCCCTATGACCCATGGGTGTTCTTCCGTTTGCCCCTACTTACGGACCTGGGGTGAGCTGGAGTTCCCAAAGGCTCCTTTTTATCTGGACATTTCCACGGAGGTCCTTGTGAACCCAGAAGGAAAGGAGGCCCCATACCAAGAATGGGGGTGTTTGGGGAGATGGGAGAGGATTACATTTCTTAGACCGTTAGTACACAGGTGACTGTGATTCCTGCAACCCTTGGCACCAAAGTGGGGAGAATAAATAATTCTCTCTGGGTTTAGGGCTGAGGCCATGACCCCCAGGTCTCTTGCACAAACTGATTATGGGTGGAGTCACAGGGTTCAATCTGGCTACTGTCAAGCCCCAGACTAGACATATAAAAGAAGCCCTCTGTGTGGATGAGACATTTGGATAAAAATCAGTTCTCCTAAGAAGTTTTGTGTTACCCATGTGGATGCTCACCAGACAGTCCCCTATGCTGATGAAGGAAAACAGAACCAAAGAGCAGACAAGCCTTGTCAGCCAAATGAAGAGACTGATCTCCACTCAGACCAAGCAGATATGTGACTGATTGCCACCTGTGTCCACGAGAGGAAGGCCCATGGTCCCTCATACACCTTCCTCAACTGAGCCTTCGTTCATGGACTGTCACGTCACCAGAAGATACCGGATCAGCATAAAAAAATGGATCCACTTGCCATACCCTGACCAAAGCTAAAAATATTGCCTAGAAACTACTAAGCTATGATGATTTGTACCTCCTTTTGGCACCTGGCCAATCTCACTGCTGTATCTGTCCTCAGCAGGGAAGGAATGGCATCCTTTCACTAAACACAAACACAAGAGCAATATGCAGAGATAATCTGCCTGCATCAGCCACTGATCAAACCCACTGGCCATAGTGGCCATAGGAAACTGATGCAAAGAGTGAAGATGAAGATTACCTTATTTTTTTTTTCTTCTTAATGTGAGTAAACAGTGTTCCTTTCAGTGTGTGTGTGTTAGTTATGCTTTTGGTGGGGACCCTGATACCTGCAAACCATGGATTGGGTGGGGACCCTAAGACTACTGTTCCTGACAGCTGGCATTTTTGTGCTATGTTACCTTCTATGTAGTGAGACTTCTCCTTTGGAGGTAGTAACAGGTCTCTCTTTTCTGACAAACACAACCCATCAGTAATTTCATAATAACTCTAACTCTAAAAGTAATTTTAACTTCACAACAGTTTGTCAACTCCCTTGACATATTCTTAGACCTAGCAGTCATCCTATCACCCCATGGAATAAAAGAATAACTTCCTGATTTATCTTCCCATTTCAGTCATGTACCCCTTTTAGTTAATTCTTGACAAAAGCCAACACTATTTCCTTAAAATATACATCTGTTTAAGTCACTCCTCCACTTAACATCCCTTAAATGCCTGATGATGTCACTTGGAACAAACTCCAAACCTCTTACTTTGACCTACAAGGCCTATAGAATCTAGTCTTCGAATCTTCAATTTCTACCTATTTCTCTGTGCTCTAGACTCCCTGGTGTTTTGAAAGGTTTTGCAGATACTTTAAAGCCTCAGTTTTGCAAATGCTTTCTCTTTTCCCGAATCATTTCTGGCTCCATTTAATTCAATTGATTTCAGCTTCAGTGCCACCCCCTCTTATTCACCCTGTCCAAAGTAAGTCCTTATATTTGTTTCAAACTCATTGTTTGTAATTATTTTATGTATCTGTTTTCATGATGTTTTATTTTTTCTGTTATTATTGTTGTCGTCTAACTCTCCCACCAGAATTAATATATATAAAGACTGAGGCCAATATATCCCTTATTTATCCTTATGTCTCCAGCTTATAACAAAGCTACTGGCAACAAAGCTGAGGGTTAACAATTATATGCTGAAAGGATTAATACATGTCTTATTTGATTTATGGTTTAACGACCTGAATCCTATTAAAAATTTCAATCACAAAATGTAAGATTTATTTATGTCTAAGGGAAGCGTTTACATTATATATTACATATAATTACATATTATTTAAAATTATAGAAACTATGATTTGCAAAAAGGTAATCTAAATGAATTATTTTAGTTGGGGATTACAAAGAAAATGCACATACATTTGTAAGCTCATGGTACGCATGGTATTTTACATGACTAGAACTTACCTTGTCCTATTCATCAATAATTCAATATTTTGCATTCCTATGCAGAGTAAACACTTAATTATCTGTGTAGTGCTTAAGGAATGCAAACTAACTATGTTAATGCACAAAGGGGTTTTTAACAATTAGGCACAAATTGATTAGTGTGATTATAACTTGACTCTTCTTCTTTTTCCCTTGCCTACTTCCCCTCCTCTCTCCTCATCAGATACAAATATGGATCAGCCCAAAGATTTTGGACCACATGGCTGGCAAACAACACTAATCAATGGAGCCTCATTATTACCCTGGAATCAATTTCCTGCTGGGGTTTAATCAAGTCGTCTTCCCCCTAAAAATCAAGAGCTTAACACAGTTTTGTTTGAACAATGGTATAGGGTCATCTTTGTCCTTTCCCCACCCCTATTCCTAAATGCAGGTGATTCAGAAACTAGAAATACATTAAATATTACTTTGACTAATGAAAAAAGCATAACAGATAATGTGTAAATTTAAAAACATTGTTTTCATATGCCCAGAACAGGGCTTTTCAAGCATTGCCTCTAGAATTACTTATGCCAGAGACCCAGATTTTAGTTTAAAAATCCACCCCAGAAGAATCCTACTTACATTAAATTTTGTGAATTGATATTTACTGAAATGTTGGGAGGTTTCTATGTTAATTTGTGTTCTACATTTGGACTAACAGCAATTAATGATTAAACAAAGTGTACCATAGCAAAAAAAGCTTAAAAGTGAGAAAGTTATAAAGAATCCCAGGATTTAAATAGTTTAATTTGAAAGAACTTTGAGGCTATTGTTATTTTCTGGTATTCATAAATGTTCATACAATGCATTTCAAACTAAGGGGGAAAACTTCTTCTATTTTGTGCCTCCACTCATGCATGCTTAGAATTCTAGTATAGCAACAACAAAAACTTTCACAATAATAGATGATATTTTTGGAACTGTTATTATATAGTAATTACTCTTTAAGGGTTTTTATATATATTAATTTAAAGCACAACTTTAAGTGGTAGAACTGGATTTCGAATGTACGCGGTTAAGTTCCAGAGCTCATGCTTTTCATTCTGTAATTAGTAGTTGTTGAACATTGGGTTTTCTCTGTCACATGCATGCTATTTTATATATTACTATGAATTACACATTTCATGGTCCCATTCTGTTATATAGGAATACTATGTAGTAGAAAGTGGTTAATACTCAGAAAACAGATTCAGAGAGACCTGCATTGGAATCCAACCTTGCCTGGAAAGCAGTGACAGTTTTAGCATGTTATTAAATTAATCTAATCTACATTTTTTCTTCTTTAGGAAAATGGGGGAAAATTATCTTTTTGGTTTCTGGAAAAATTAAATAAAAGAATATAGGTAAAGTATGTTGCCTGATATTAATATATCACTTACAGTAATGGCAAGCAGTTTAATTAAATTTGCTTTTTCAAATATTTTAGCCCCAGAAATTTCTTGAAACAAAATATTTTTTTAGAAACTCATTTAAGCAAAAGAGAGATAGTTAAAGGGGAGCTATTGTGGTTGAAGTGGTAGAAGAGGAACATAGAGCCTTGGCACTCTATTTCCATATTACTTACTATTCCTCAGCCCCTTGAAAGGCCCAAGGTCCGTAAGACATATATTTTGGAATACCCACAAAGTATAATTTGGAAACAACTGAACGGTATGATCTCTCTAATCTTCTAAAAGTTGTACATCATATGGTGATAGTTAGACCAGCTTAACATTAAATCTTTATCATGCTTACCTAGTTCTCGGGTTAGAAGTATGTTAAAGTAGCAAAACATGTAAAAATATGTTGTTCTACATGTCTTTTTCTTTCATATTTATCAAATTTAAAAGCAAATAACCAGAGACTAAGGGCTCACAAATACTGTTGCTTAATGAAATATTGAGTTACCAGTGCTAAGGGTTGATTCAGTAAATCCAATCTCATATTTCAGTGCATACACACAAAAATATTGCATTATCTTACTGCCTGTCAAGAAAATTTGGGCCAAATTTCTTCTACCTTAATCTCTTATTGCCAGAAAAGTTTTAACATGTGAGGGAAAAAATCATAGAAGAATTAAAATATGGAGAAAAGGCATTTCCAAAAGTGGAAATACCCGTATATTACATAAAATATTGTTTGGAGATTTTTAAATTAAAATCTGAAAAAAATAAAATTAGAAATCATTTGAAATCACAATATATTTGAACTTGAAACCTGAAAATTACAGTTTTGTTGTGTTAAATTTTCAAAATAAGTTTGGAAGAATTTTTTAAAATATATTTTTTATTGAAATGTATCATGCATACATGAACATGCGTAAACAATAAGTGCATAGTAAAGATTGTGAACATACGAAACAAACATGCATAATATCATATAGGGTCTCATATATTACCCCTCCATCTGCACTTTGCATTGTTGTGTAACTTTGCTACAAACTATGCAAGAGCTTGATCATCAACATAAGCAAAATATAAATACTAATTATAGTCTCTTACATTTGGTGTATTTTTTCCTCAACCCACCCTATTTTAAAAACGTATTTTTATTACAGAAGTTGTGAACTTATAAAACAATTATGCACATGGGTAGAATTCCCATACAACACCCCTTCACCAACACACCATACTGTGGTAGAACATTTGTTACAGTTTATGAGGTAATATCATCAAACTATTACCACAACCATAGTCCATAGTGTACATTTGGCACACTTTTTCCATGCACCCCCATTATCAACACAGTACATCTTTGGTATTGATACAAGACTACTATAATATTGCTGTTAAGCACAGTTGGTGTAATAGGTCACACCAGTTGCAGTTTTCCTATGCTTCTCCACATTCCCACCACACTGCAATAGTGATATACATCTGTTCTAGCTCACATAAGGACTCTCTTGCATTTGTACCCTCAACCACAATCCTAATCAACCTCTGGGTTCACTGTATTATTCAGTCCCTAGATTATTCTCTTTCTTTCAATTGACATTTACTTCCCCAGACTACCCTTTTCAGCCACAATCCAATTTATAAACCAGCTGCTATTCACTATAATGTGCTACCATAAACTCTATCCATTTCCACACTTGTACATTCAAGTTAATTAAATCTTCTATGTACATTAAGCATCAGTAGTTCTTCTTAACCCTCCTCTTATCTCCTAATAAACTGTATTCTAGGTTTTAGCTCCATGTTTTTATTCTTTGTATTTTATTCATATCAGTGAGACCATGCAATATTTGCCCTTTATGTCCACTTAATTCACTTAGTATAATATCTTCAAGATTCATCCATGTGCTCATATGTGTTCCAATTTCATCTCTTCTTACTGTAGCATAATATTCCATCATATGTATATACCACATTTTGTTTATCCATTCATTGGTTGATGGACATTTGTGCTGTTTCTATCTTTTGGCAATTGTGAATAACACCACTCTTAACATTGGTGTGCAAATGTCTGTTCATGTCATAGTTTTTAGTTCTTCTGCTTAGATTCCTAGTAGAAGAATTGCTGGATCATATGACAGTTCTATATTTTAGCTTCCTGAGGAACCACCAAACTGTGTTCCACAGAGTCTGCACGTTTTCACAATCCCACCAACAGTAAAGGAATGTTTATTGTTGTCTCTTTTTTCTAATGATGGACATTCTATGTGGTGTTGGATAATATCTCATTGTTGTTTTGATTTGCATTCCTTAATAGCTAATGATATGGAACTCTTTTCATGTGCTTTTTGGCTGTTTGTATTTCCTCTTTGGAGAAATGTCTATTTAAATCTTTTGCCCATTTTTTAATTGGATTGCTTGTTCTTTTATTGTTGAGTTGTATGATTTCTCTATATAGACCGGAAATAAAACCCTTATTGAATATGTGGTTTCCAAATATTTTCTCCCACTGAGTGGGCTGCCTTTTCAGCTTCTTGATGAAATCCTTTGAATCACAGAAGTGTTTAAGATTGAGGAGGTCCTATTTATCTATATTTTCTTTCATTGTTCATGTTTTCAGTGTAAGGCTTAAGAATTTCCCACCTACTGTCAGGTCTTGAAGATGTTTCCTCACATATTCTCCTAGGACCTTTATGACACTTGCTTTTATATTTAGGTCTTTGATCCATTTTGAGTTAACTTTTGTATAAGGTGTGGGATAGGGATCTTTTTTCTTTCTCTTGGCAATGGATATCCAGTATTCCCAGAATCGTTTGTTAAACAGACTGTTCTGCCCCAGATGGGTGGGTTTGACAGGCTTGTCAAAACCCACTTGGTCATAGATGTGAGAGTCTGTCTCTGAACCATCAGTTCAGTTCTATTGGTCTATGTGTCTATCTTTATGCCAAAAACCATGCTGTTTTTACCACTGTAGCTAAGTAATATGTTTTAAAGTATGGAAACGAGAGTCATCCAATTTCCCTTTGCCTTTTTAAAATGTTTCTGGCTATTTGTGACCTCTTACCCTTCCAGATAAATGTGTAAGTTGTGTTTTTCATTTATTTAAAAATGCTGGTACAATTTTTATTGGAATTGCCTTGAATCTATATATCAATTTGGGTAGAATTGACATCTTGATATTTATTCTTCCAATCCATGAGCATGAAAAATTCTTCCAATGATTTAGGTCTTTTTAAATTTTCTTTTAGCAGTGCATTATAGTTTTCTGAATACAAGTGCTTTGCATCCATGATTAAGTTTATTCCTAAATATTTGATTCTTTTAGTTGCTATTGTAAATGGAATTTTTTTCCTGACTTCCTCCTCAGATTGCACATTGCAATTGTATTGAAACACCACTGATTCTTTTTCATATTGATATTGTATCCTGACACTCTACTGTAATTGTTTATTAGCCCTACCAGATCTTTTGCAGATTTTTCAAGACTTTCTAGTATAGGATCATATCATCTGTGAATAATCACAGTTTTACGTCTTCCTTTCCAATTTGGATGACTTTTCTTTTTCTTGCCTGATTGCTCTAACTAGATCCTCTAGCAATGTATTGAACAACAGTGGTGACAATGGGTATCATTATCTTGTCCCTGATCTCAATGGAAAATTTTCAGTCTTTCACCTGGATTGTTGGATTCTATTAGCAAGTATTTTATTGAGGATTTTTGCATCCAAATTCCTTAGAGAAATGGATCTATAATTTCCCTTTTTCATAATTTCTTTATCTGACTTTGGTGTTAGGTTGAAATTGGATTCATAGAATGATTTTGGTAAAATTCCTTCTTGTTCAATTTTTTGGAAGAGTGTGAGTAAGATTGGTATTAAATCTCATTTGAATGCTTGGTATAACTCACGTGAAGCCATCTGGTCCCTGGCTTTTCATTTTGGGG
Organism: Dasypus novemcinctus; assembly: GCF_030445035.2. Taxonomy (NCBI): domain Eukaryota; kingdom Metazoa; phylum Chordata; class Mammalia; order Cingulata; family Dasypodidae; genus Dasypus; species Dasypus novemcinctus. The sequence goes on along the minus strand of NC_080673.1, from coordinate 148,603,798 downwards.
AGCTGTTTGATGACTGCTTTAATCTCTTTACTTGTGATTAGTTTGTTGAAGTCTCCTATTTCTTCTAGGCTCAGTATAGGTGATTTGTATGTTCCTAGGAATTTTTCCACTTCCTCTACATTATCTTGTTTTTTGGCATAAAGTTTTTCATAGTATCTTCTTGTGATCTCTCTCATTTCTGTGGGGTCAGTAGTAATGGTCACATTTTCATTTTTAATTTTATTTAATTGCATCTTCTCTCTTCTTTCCTTAGCCAATCTAGCTAAGGCTTTGCTGATTTTGTTAATCTTCTTGAAGAGCCAACTTTTGGTTTTATTAATTCTCCTTATTGTGTTTTTGTTCTCAATTTCATTTATTTCTGTTCTGATCTTTGGTATTTCATTCCTTCTACTTGCTTTGGGGTTGGTTTGCTGTTCTTTTTCTAGTTCCTCCAGCTGTGTAATTAATTCATTGATTTTAGCCCTTCTTTTTTAATGTAAGCATTTTGATCTATAAATTTTCCTCTTAACACTGCTTTTGCTGCATCTTACAGTTTCTGTTATGTTGTATTCTCATTGTAATTTGTCTCAATATATTTATTCTTTTCTCTTGAAATTTCCTCTTTGACCCAGTGGTTATTTTTAAAAAATGTTGCTTAATATCCATATATATGTGAATTTTGTCTTTTTCTGCTGCTTTTTGATTTCCAATTTTATTCCATTATGATCAGAGAAAATGCTTTCAGTCTTGTTGAATTTATAAAGATCTGCTTTGTAATCAAACATACGATCTATCCTGGAGAAAGATTCATGAGCACTTGAAAAGAATATATATCTTGTCGTTTTGGGGTACAGTGTTCTGTCAATGTCTATTAAGTTTAGTCTATTTATCATATTATTCAAGCTCTCTGTTTCTTTATTGATCCCTTGCCCAGAAGTTCTACCCAATGCTGAGAGTGGTATATTGACATCTCCCAACTATTATTGTAGAGATGCCTATTTCTCCTTTCAGTTTTGCCAGTGTTTGTCTATGTATCTTGAGGCATTCTGATTAGATGCATATACATTTATGATTGTTATTTCTTCCTGGTGAATTTAACCCTTTTATTAATATGGAATATATTTCCTTGTAATAACAGTTTTGCTTTGAAAGTCTATATCATCTGATATAACTACCCTGGATTTTTTGTTGTTGTTTTTGTTGTTGTTACTGCATGCATGGAATAACTTTTTCCAACCTCTCACTTTCAATCTGTTGGTATCCTTGGGTCTAAAGTGAGTCTCTTGCAGATAGCATATAGATGGCTCATGTTTTCTTCTCCATTCCACCAGTCTCTGTCTTTTGATTTGGGAGTTTAATCTATTAACATTCAATGTTATTACTGTAAATGCTGTTCTTATTTCATCCATTTTGATCTTTGGGCTTTATCTGTCATTTTATTTTCACCACTCTTTTGAAACTTTTAGTTATACTTATACAATCATCATTTCTAGACTCTCTTCCAAGCTTCTCTCTCCTGTCTTTGCTTTTTGGACTTTGATGCTCCCTTTAGTATTTCCACAAAGCTGGTATCTTTGTTATAAGTTCTTTCAGTTTCTGTTTATCTGTGAATATTCTAATTTTTAAAGAAAATCTTGCCAAATATAAAATTCCCAGCTGGCAGTTTTTGTCTTGCAATGTCTTGAATATGTCATACCACTGCTTTCTTGCTTCCATGGTGTCTGATGAGAAATTGGCACTTAACTTATTGGGTATGCCTTATATGTTGTACATTGCTTTTCTCTTGCTGCTATCAGAATTCTTTCATTGCCTTTGGCATTACACATTCTGATTAGTATGGGACTTGGAGTTGGTCTGTTTGGATTTATTCAGATTGGAGTATATTGTCCTTTTTGGATATGGATATCGATGTCCTTCAATAGGGTCAGGAAATTTTCTAACATTATTTCTTCAAATATTTCTTCTTCCCCTTTTCCCTTCTCTTCTCCTTCTGGGACATCCATGAGACTCATATTTGTACATATTTTTCTGTCATTTAGTTCCCTGAGATCCTGTTCAAATTTTTCCATTCTTTTACATATTTGCTTTCAGAGGCTATATCTTCAAGGTCACTGATCCTTCCTTCTGCTTTCTCAAATTTGTGGTTATATGCCTCCAGTGTATTTTTCATTTCATTCATTGCACCTTTCTTTCCCATAAGTTCTGCTATTTTTCCATGCATACTTTCAAATTATTCTCTGTGTTCTTCTAGTATCTTCTTAATATTCTTAATCTCTTTAGTCATCCCATTGAATTTATTAAGGGGATTTGTTTGAACATCTATGATTCATTGTCTCAACTCCTTTATATCATCTGGAGGTTTATCTTGTTACTTTAACTGGGCCATATCTTCCTGTTTCTTGGTATGGATTGTATGTGTGTGTGTGTGTGTGTGTGTGTGTGTGTGTGTGTGTTCACATCTGGCTTACTAGATTTATTTTTCCTGGGTTCATTTTCTCTCTTTAGGGATTTTTTGCCTTTTCTCCCTTGGTTGTTGTATAATAGGAATTGAGGATGTAGCTGGTGCTGTGAGCTACAGAGGCTCTGATGCTTCCCACTTTGCCCCAGGAATTGATGAACCTTCATTAGTCACTCCTGGTAACTATAGACTATCTTGTCCTGCACAACTTGGATTCTTACACATGGCTGAAGCTCTGTCCTACCCCTGATAGATAAGAAAGGTGGAGAAGTTTCATCAATTCCTGCCATTGCTCAGAGAAGCTGTGGAGACACCAGGCCCTGCTTATCCTATTGGGAGTGGTGATGGACCCATAGGCATCCAACAGTCCAGTCTATTTAGGCTGAAAGTGTCTGCCATTGCCTGGAAAGGTTGTGGAAATACCAGCCCCCTCCTTTCCTATTGGGGAGTGGTGGTGGATCTACAAGGACTCACCAGTCCAGGCTGTGTAGGCCAAAAGCACCTGCAGTTACCAAGAGAGGTTGGGCAACTACAGTCCATCTTTCATCCTGTTGGGGGTGGGGGTAGAGTCACACATGTCTAATGATCAGATTTGTTCAGGCCAAAAGCTGCTGCAATTGCCCTGAGAGGCTAAGAAAATACTCGCCTCTTCCTATCCTATGGGGGGCCAGAGGTGGAGATGGACTTAATGGCACTCAAAAAACCAATTCCTGTGACTGAAAATACCTTCTGTTGCCCAGAAAGGCCAAAGAAACCCAGCTCCTCTCCTATCCTATTGGGATGTGGTGATGCAGCCCCAGGTGTCTGACTATTCAGTCTGTGGTGGTGGAAAGCATGTGCAGTGGCTTGGAAAACCCAGCTTTCTTCCTGCTGGAGATGAGGCTGGAACTTAGTCTAGGGCTGCAATCAGTTCTTGGTGGGCAGAAGCCAATCCCTAACTTAACTTGATTTTCAGTAAGCCCACATTTCGCTCATGCTGGCAGCAGAGTCAAAATGCTGGCCGCTGGACTCCTTCCACCTTGGATAAGTTCAAACCCTAGCTATTTTTAGGATTGTACTTTAGCCAACCAAGTACACAAATTAGAAGCTTAAGTTGGTGGACAACCATCTCTTCCTCTCCTGTTTATGGGAAATGGAGCTTTCAATTCCAGTCATGAAATAACTCCTAAGATGGCTTGCACTGCTAGAGGATGGGTGCCAGTCTCCGCAACATGGCTTGCAGTTTCCCAGAGAGGTGGTGCAGGTTCTCCCAGAGGTGAGCTGGGGTTTAGGCTAGCACTGCAATTTGATCTGGGTGAAAAGAATCTGGTCCCTACCAGCACTGTGATTTTCAATCAGCCTCACTTCCCCTCACGCTAGGGGCAGAGTTAAAATGGAGGCTACCAGCCTTTTTCTGACTTGGACAGGTTCAAATTTTAGCTGTTCTTAGGATTATTCTCTAGCCTGCTGAATTTACTAATCAATAGCTGAAGTCAGTACCACACTGTGTCTTCCTACCCCTTTTTTGAAGGGAAACAGAATTTTCAACTCCAGCCATGGAATGTCTCCTGAGGTGGCTTGTGCCATGGGCACCAGCCTTCACAGAGTGAAGGGCTCTACTCATGCATCTTCTCTGCAGATGGGCAGTCTCCTCCTTCCATACTTTGAAGGATGTTCGGGATACTCTTCTGGTCTCCTGGGGCCCCCAAGTAGGTGCTTTAAATAGTTCTGGGTGATTACTAACTGCCCTGTAGGATGAGCTGACTCATGGAGCTCCTTACCTAGCCATCTTGGCTTCCCTGAAAGAATTTTTTTAATGTTTTGGTGTGATTGTTCATTTTCCATTTCTTTTGTGAGGCAGATTTGCAGAACTCTAAGGACAATGATAAGTTAATTGTTAAATTTTGTTTTTTCCTATGTAAACATTTTCCTAATGGGTCATGAGACATTCAGTGTCATCTATTATTCAGTGAGTTTGTGACTGTTGAGCTTGATTTTGCTACAGACTGAAAACCTTCATTGCTGACAGCTGATAGAAATGGATATTCAACTGAAATCAATGAGTTGTCAGATATACAACTTATTGTCACATTAGTGACAATGTGGGTGGTACATTATATGGCATTCTTTTGTTTGAGCATATATCAAACTACTCTCTACTAATTTGCAATGATATAAAAATATAAGGTTTACAGAATAAATCAATGACATTTGTTATCTGCACAACCCTTCTTTGTATTTTGACAAAAGATGTGATATCAGTTTGATCCTGTTCTGTTATGCATCATTTATATTCCTTAAGAAGCAGTCAATGGTTTCTAGCTCATATCCCATTATCATTAACATAAGCCCTGATTGATAAAGCTAACTCATCCTTATGTTTAAGCAACTATACTGGGCAGAGTTTAATGCAAAGGGTCCAATCTAGTGAGACCAAAGTATAAATTATTCTTTATTGAACATAAGCTATGTTTTAAGGAATGCAAGTAGCATCTTTAGTAACATATTTTGAAGCATTATAATTACATCCTATTTCTGAGTAAATTTATTGTAAATATAATGAAGAAGTCTAAGTGTCTTAAAATTGAACTAGGAAGTATATCAGACTCCAGGAATATAACCTTCATTAAAATGTAAGAGATTTTTTCCAACGAACAGTGATTACATTATAAAATACAGTTCATCTTTTTATATAATATCATATATTCAAAACATTCCTAATAAAGTATAATCTGATAGAAAGAAGAAAAGGAGGAAAGAAAGAAAGAAGGAATGAAGAAAGAAGGAAGGAAGGCAGGTAGGAAGGAAGGAAGGAAAGAGAAAAGAAAATAAGAATGGAGGGAGAGAAGGAAAGAAGGAAAAAAGAGATTATTTTTTATTCTTATTTATACAATGTTGGATAAAATACTGACTGAAAACAGAAGATTTGGGCTCAAGTTCAACTCTTTAAATTTTAATTACATGGGACCACAAAGCCCATTGCTTCAGGGTTCTCATATGCAAAATAAGTATGACAATAACAGTTACATCACAGAGGTGTTTCCAAGGTCCATAGACTATGTATAAAATAAATTTGAATTTATTTGCCAAGGCTGATGGTTCTTTTTAAAAACTATCAATGTAGTTGTACTTGGTAAGCAGAGGGGTAATATAATCTGATAGAAAGTTTCATAAAATTCCTACAACTATTATGAAGCCACAAAAAATTAATAAAATGAATAAAATGGATAGATGTGTATGTATACTTGTAGTGACTACTTGGTTTTTCTTATTGTCATGTAGCATCTTACATCCTTTTAGAATAGTTCTATATATTTTTTGATAAATAATAAGATTGCAAACACTGTCAGAGCAGGATATCTTAAGGAACTATATACTTTTATGGGCACAAAGACATAATTTGTGATAAATTGCACAAATCAATTAATCTCTTAGAGTAAAAACTATGGTTATCATGGTTGACCTATTTTATTTAATCCAGTAAAATATCAAACTATAAAGCTAAACCTCAAGAATCATTATACAATAAACTGATATAAATTCAATGGTTGCAGTTAAGCAATAGCAGTAAAAGGAGCATATTATATTGTATTAGTCAGGGTTCTACAGGGAAATAGTTGACAGGGGTTATCTGTAATTATTATGAGATTTTATAAAATTGCCTCACATGACTATCAGAAAGCAGAAGTCTAAATTCTGTAGGGCAGGCTGCAAGCTGGGAACTCCAATGTAGATTTTTCAGTGAATTCTCCAGGAGAAGCTGGCTGGCTGAGGTAAAGATAGGAATTCTCCCTTCTTAATGCTGAAATCATCACTTCTTTTAAAGCCTTCATCTGATTGAATGAGACATCTTCCATTGCTGAAAGCATCCTCCTCAGTTGGTTGTAGATACTATTAGCCATAGATGCAATCAACTCACTAATGATTTAAATCCAGAAAATGTTCTCTCCATAATAAGTAGGTCAGCGTTTGTTTTTCCAAATGTCCTGGTACCATTACCTGGCCAAGTTGACACATGAGCCTAATCATCACATTCCACCCCTTCTCAACTTGGCAACCATACAAATCATCTTAAAATATCCTTAATTTCTTAATAAAGACAATAACAGACATGGTTTTCACCTAAGAATGCTAAACTACCCTGCATACAACCAGAAAGGCACTAAATCTCTCCAGAAAAGAATGCCAGTCCTTGATTAATATTCATTCCTAAACTTAACATTCTATATTAAGACATGAAACTATACAATTTAGGTCATTTGAAAAGAGGATAAGATAGAAAACAAAACAAACCTATTTTCTTTATTTGCATATACAAACATACTCATAACAAAGCAAAGAACAGATATTCATAACCATTACAGTCTTCATTTCTGTAACTGGTCACAAGGTTGTAGTTCATATTCATAACTACTTTTGTCTTGGCCATTGGTAGTCTTGACTGGATTGAGTTGTTGTAGTTTTCCATTGGCTATAATCACAAGTACGGTTGTACTAAAAGATGCCCTTGGGGATCCCCTGCATCCCAGGTAAATTCTTCTTTACCCCCATTGTGTTTTTGCAGTGCTATTTCCCCTTGATAGGATCACTCATCCCAGCCAGTACAGTAATTCCCTTCTTTGTCTGTTGATTCAGAGACCTGAGGAGTCCCAAGTGGCCAGGTGGCAATTTCAACATTCAATTCAAGGGAATTGTTGTGTCTCCTGGTAGAAGTACTGCTCCTTTTGCGACTAAGATCTGTAGACAAGCGGAGCTTAAGGTTGCAGGGACAGAAAGCAAGTTTTTTTCCTAGAGGATCACTAGGGATAATAGTGAGTTGTACCACTTCAATCTCAACATCTTGATTTCTACACCCTTGTATCCTGACTATGGGAGAAACCACTCTATAGAGTGAATACTGATTTAGAGCATGCACAGCCTCCAGGAGAACATTGCCCCAGCTGTGCAAGGTATTGTCAGCTGGTTGATGCCATAATTAAGACTTGAATAGGCCATTCCATTTTTTATCAATCTATCTGCTTTGGATTGATGGAGAACGTGTTAAGAAGAGTGAATTCCATGAATATTTGCACATTCATGCACATCATTTGTTGTGAAGTGGACGATTTGATAAGAAGCAATGCTTTGTGGAACACCATGATGGGGAAAAGGCATTCTTTAAGTCCATAGAAGGTAGTTTGACAGAAGCATTGGGTGCAGGGAAGGCAAACCAATATCCAAAATATGTGTCTATTCAGGTTAGAACAAATCATACCCCCTTCTATGATGGAAGTGATCGATATAATTAACTTGATGCCAGGTAGCAGGCTAATAAACTTGGAGAATGGTGCCATATGGGAACTGAGTGTGGGTCTCTGCTGCTGGCAGATTAGGCCCCAAGCAGTGGCTATAGACAGATCAAACTTAGTGAAGGGAACTCCATCTTGCTGAGCCAAATAATAACCTCCATCCCTACCACCATGGCCACTTTGTTCATAAGCCCATTGGGCATTGAACGGAGTGGCTGGGGAAAGAGGTTACCTGGTATCCACAGAATGGGTCTTAATCACTTATTAAAATCTTCCTTTGCTAAAATAACCCTCAGGTGAATATTCACATAGGACACAAATATCTTCAGGTTTTTTGTCCACTCTTTTAAAGGTCTCTCAACATGCCTCTTCCCCAGACCTCTTTGTTAGCAATTTACCAGTCATGTTCCTTCCAACTCTCTGACCATCCATTCAAACCATAGACAACAGCCGATGAGTCAATATACAAATGTACCTTGGTGCATTTCTCCTTCCAAGCAGATGAACAAACATGTGCACTGCTCAAAGTTCTGCATCCTGGAAGGATTTCCCCTTGCCAATATATTTCAAGGCTGTCTCATTAAGGGCTTCATTGCTGTAGCTGTCCTCTTCTATGTGGTACCTGCATATCTTTCAGAACTGTCTGTTAAACAGGCCCAAGTTTTCTTTTCTCATCCACAGTCAAGTAATTATACAGAACTCCCCAAGGGGTTGTAACTGTGGGCTGGGAAAGAAAAGGCAATGTGGCAGGAATGAGAACCATGGGCATTTAAGCCACTTCCTCATGTAACTTAACTTGTGCCTTCAGAACATGTTCAAGCCCTGTCTCATATATACCACTTCCATTGTACAATGGAGTTCTGCTATGCAAGCCCAACTTTATGGTTGGGAAGTTTGAACAGTACACAGCTCATGATAAACAACTCAGTTCTCAAGGTAACCTGGTAGCCCATCGTTAAGTGTTCAGTCTCTACTATAGCACAGTCATAGGCCAAAAGTTGTTTCTCAAAAGGGAAGTAGTTATCTAAGGAGGAAGGCAAATCCTTCCTTCAAAACTAAGGGTCTACATTGTGATTGTCCCCATAAGGGTCTGACAAATACTCCAGAAAGTATCTTTATTTGCAACTGACCCTTCTAGCACGATTGGATCTGCTGGATCATATGGCCCAATTGTTAGGCTTATACAGCAGCCTAAACTTGTCACAGAGCATCCCATTTTTCTGGTCCCCACTCAAAACTAGTAGCTCTTCTGGTCACTCTGTCAATGGGTTGCAGTAGTACAACCAAATAAGGATTATGTTGTCTCCAAAATCATATAGGCCACCTAGATATTGTGCCTCATTTTTGGTCATAGGAGGGGCCAGGTACAATAGCTTATCCTTCATGTTAGAGGGGATATTGTGACATGGACCATACAACTGAACACCTATAAATTTCCTTGAGGTGGAAAGTCCCTGTATTTCTGTTGCAATTATCTCTTATTCTCTCACATGCAAATTTTTAAATAAATACATCTAGAGTAATTGCTGTTTCTTGCTCACTAGGCTGAATCAACTTGATATCAGCAATAGAGTGGAGCAGTGTGATATCTTAAAGAAGAGATGACCAAGGTCTCTGCACACAATGTGGTGGCATAGCACTAGAGAGTTCATATGTCTCTTAGCTAGGACATTGAAGGTATGTTGCTAGCCTTACCAGCTGAATGTAGGCTGTTACTGGTGGTCCTCATGAACAGCAATTTGAGAAAAAAAAAATCATTCTCAGGATTAAAAGCTGCATATCAGACACAGGGAAAGTGTTGATTTGCTCAAGCAATGATGCCATACCTGGAACAGCAACTGCAAATGGATTCACCACTTCGTTGAATATAAGATAATTCACTGTCATCTTCCAAGATCCATCTGATTTATGCGTAGTCAAATAGGAGATTGAATGGAATGAGGTGGGAATCATAAACCCTGGAGCCTCCAAGTCATGGATGGTAGTATTCACGTCTGTAATCCCTCCAGGAATCCAGTATTGCTTTAGGTTTACTATTTTGTTAGGTGGGGAAAATTCTAGTGGCTTCCACTTGGCCTTTCCTACCATAATAGTCCTCACTCTACAAGTCAGGGAACCAATGTGTGGAGTCTGCCAGTTGCTGAGTATATATATTCCAATTATACATTCTGGAACTTGAGAAATAACCACAGAATGGGTCCAGAACCCACTGGACCTCTTGTAAGAGAGAACTGCGCTAAAACTCCATCAATCACCTGATTTCCATAAGTTCCTACTCTGACTGGTGGAGCACAATGATGACTTGTGTCTCCTGGTATTAACATTTCTTCTAAGCCAGGGTCTTATAATCCTGAAATGTCTCATAATTGCCTTTTCCCCAATGCACATTCACCCTGGTAAAGGCCTTAAGTCTCCTAGGGGAAGGCTGGGAGGAAGATTAACAGTATAAATTTTGGGCAGTGTAACAGTCATCTTCCCCAAGGGCACCTGAACTTCCCCTCATTTAAGGGTCTCTGATTGTATAAACTTTCTCAAGCTAGTAAATGATTAAGTGGCCCTGACTCTCTGTTTCTGTAATTCAAGTTAGACTTGTGTTCACATGATGTAGATCTCTTCTGACTATAGAGATCAACTAGGAATTTAGTAGATTGCCCTTCTACTTTACTTCTATGTACCCATAATCTTTTAGCCCATGCCATAGGTCTTTGCCAGTCAGAATATTTTGATTATTCTTTTGCGTCTCCTGTTTATTATGGTTGCCAAGCCCACCTTGTCCTTGGAGATTAAGTGCTGTCATTTGGCTTCTGCCAATGCAGTATCTGATCACCACCGTAATGTTGAAGGATCCAGTTCAGTGACAGTAGTTCCCAAGGTAATATCTGACCTACAAAGAAGTGCAACCACAGAGCTCTTCAGGCAAGATGAATTAGTCTTACATATGTATTACATGCAGTCCTGGTGAAAGGTATGTCCTTTGGAAATTACTGGAGTATGAGAGCATGTCTTATATGCCAGATCCACTCTAGCATTTCAATCTCCATAAACCTTGGATCCCCATATCTACATTATACCAGGGCAGTTCTGACATTTCAGCCTCAGATAATGTTGGCCATCTTTTGGTCTATTTTTCAACCAGCCACCTGAACAAGCTTTTAGAGCCCCTTCTAATCCCTTGAGCTACAAAAGTCAATCCAACCTCTCTATTTAGTGGGCCCATGTCAATACATTCAGCCTTATCCATTCTTATCTTCTTTTCTTCTTTATTGCACACCGTTAATATTCATTTTCACTGATTTCAGTCTAAACATTAGACAACTCATGCAGTTCTTTTTGGAGTGTAGCATACTTCCTTATGGGTCACACTTTGTACATTACCTTTCAGGCCTTGTTGTGACTTTAGTCTAGTTATAGGTCTGGAGGATAAGAGGAATGATGGGGGTGTGTAACAAGAAGGATTGAAGTTTCTTGCAAGCCAGTTTCCCTAGGGAATACCAATGTAGTTTCATTTGTTGGGAAAAAAAAAATAATCTTTTCAGGTGGAGGCTTGGATAGCAGATTCCTTAGGGCAGATTGGAGTTTGGGAAGCTGTTTACTCAGAGCAAGCTTGATGTCAAGTGACTATTTCTTCAGAGCAAGCCATTACAGGTTTATCTGGCAAAGACTCAGTAGACTTTTGGTTTCAGTGTCCCTGTTGTCACCATTATCAACCCAATTTTTAGGACCCCATTGCTTTCCAATCAATGTCCCAACTTAATCAGCAGACACACTGCAAGGTTGAGAATTTAGCTTCCACTTTAACTCTGCTACTAGCACAATAAGACTCTGGGTCTATTTTCAAAGATCTCAAGTCCGCAGATGCACAAAATACTATTTTATTTCAGGGCACACGTAGAAACTTTTGCATCCTTCTTGCAATACTTACGTTGTGAATTTGAAGCCTTCAACTCATCTCTTTCTTTTATAACCGTATCCAGCATATTTAGGAACAACCAGCTAATATCATTATACCTTTTAATTCTTCAAAACTCTCCATAATGTCAAACCGCACTCACCCAGAACCTTGCTTCTTATGAATATGTGAATAGCCATATCCAGTGGTGGAGTTTTGCATATCTCTACTGTCATTTCATGCTATGGACTATAGGTGGCATCTTGATTATGGAAATAAATTCATTAGTGCCTTGGAAACTAATCAGAGTAGAGAGCCAATTGCAAAAACCTCAGAACCAATTCAGAAATACTATTTTTAGGATTCTGTTTCTAAAGGCCCACTTCTGGTACCTAGTCATTTGGTCAGGGTTTTCTAGGGAAACATAACCAAAAGGAACAGTCTGAAAATACTATACAATTTTTCTCAAAGTGTCTCATGTGACTATGGGAATGCACAAGTTCAAATTCCAAAAGGGCAGGCTGCAAGCCAGGAAATCCAATTAAGGTTTTTGATGAATTCTCCAGGAGAACCTGGCTAGCTGAAGTAGACATGGAAATTTTCCATTCTGAATGTTGAATTCATCACTTCTCTTTTTAAGGACTTCAAGTGACTGAATGGGATTCTCTCAATGCTGAAGGCCATTTCCACAGTTGATTATAAATGGAATCAGTCATAGATGCAATATAACTCACTGAAGATTTAAATCAATGAAGCATCCTCATAGTAACAATTAGCCAGTGCTTAATGACATATATCATCCACTAGGTGGCTTTTCTATTTAGAACATTCCCACAGATACAGAGTCCCTCACATTTGTCTGTGCATAGAACAGTTTCCATCATACTACTCTCTGCTCAGAGAACAATATGTAATTGCTAAGTAGATTAGAAGCTTCCTGAGTATTCAGGAACAGGGATAAAGTAATTAAATGGATATACCTTTGATTTATAATAATACCCAGGGATAGCCTTTATATTTTTTGTTAAAGAGATCATTTTATTTTTAATTAGCATTGTAATAATGCTTTTCTAAAATCTAGACATTACATGAATCTAGACAACATGTTCAGTACTATGCAAAACTATGTTAAATTAGTCAAAGGGTCACAATTTGCCTTTTTGTTTTCATAGTTCCTGACATTTGTATATTTAATTTTTATGCATAAATGCTCCTATAGGCATCCTTACTGAATTTCTTTGATACTGGATTCTCAAAATATGAAAGAATTGACTTGTCTAATGATTTAAATTGTTGAAGTTTAAGAAATAACAAACATTTGGCTTTTATTGCAAGCCTATTTAACCAACGGGCTGCACTTTGTCCTTTCACAGCTAAGAAATTGTAAAAGTCTACAGGCATTAGTAAAAGCCCTTTATCTTACTTATTAGCTGTGTTTCTATTATCTTCAGTCTCTTCAGCTGCACAATGGACATCCCATTTACTACTTTACAGTGTCATTGAGAGGATTAAATGAGACAATGAACATACTTAAAGTAATAAAGAAATCTTAATTTTCCTTTTTTCTTAAACTTTTTTATTCTTTCTTCCTTAAACTTGTATTCAGTGGAATAAGAAGAGTTTTGAAACTTGTACAACACACATTATAATATATATAATAATAAAAGCATATATCAGATGCCTCAGGTAATAATGAACACTTTGAAGCATCATTACATACATACATATATCACATTACATAAAACATACATCACAGAATTAAGCATACATGTTCAACATATATCCCTTGATACTATTGATGTATAAGGATTTCAGCACATATATTTTCAATATATTTGCCTTCCTGCTCAATGGTTTTGATATAAAAAATTGAAACAAGGATATCTTCATCTGCTTAAACATCAGAAGGTGAATTCCCAGGATTTTAAAGTTTTCTAAGAAGGAGTTTTTCATTTGATATTGAAAACCGTGGAGATGATTTTCCTCCAAACACATGGTAATTTCCAAAACAATATCAGCCCCTACTAAGAGTGTACCCAAATGGCTCACATAGCTAAAATTAGGTTAGCTTGCAATCAGTTTGTTCACCCAGATCTGTCAGCTCTGCAAAGAATGGTAGCTAATATTTTTCACTTTTATTAACAGCATTTGCATTAGAATTGGGGTGTCAGAATTTTCACCATAATAACATTAATCAAATATATATTGATCTATTCCCCACAGCACAGTTTGAGTCAAGACTAAGTGTAAACTAATCTTGAATGTGTCATAACTTGGTGACAGCTACAGCACAGTTTGACTCGGCAATCATTCTGATATATTTTGCAATCATTTTCAATCACAGATATTCAACAGTTCTTATAAATGCCAGATAGTAAACCTGGGACATTGTTCTCTGATTTGATAATCATCTCCTTGAGATGCTCAATCTAGAAAGGACCACTGCTGTGCTGAAAGTGCTTGTGAGTGGATAAAAATTCTCTATTAAACATATGCAGCTTTCTTAACATGACATCTTTCTTTCTTATTCTGATAACCATTTTGAAAACAAGCTCTACTGACCACAATTAAGGGAGGAAAAGTGAAAATTCCCCATGTTATTAAGATCAAAAATTCCTCAAAATTTGTACTCTATCATCTTTATCTATAAATGATGGTAAATAAACATATTTGTATTTCTATGTATGCATATATAAAGAAATAGCATCCAACATCATTTCTTAAATAAACTTTTACTGATTTTTATAAATTCTTTTATGTAATTGGGAAAAAAGCAAATCAACTTTTAACCTTGTGACAGAATTTTTCTTAGCACAATGAATTGTACTTGTTTAGCAAAACTCTTTGATGGGCCTTTTTGATTGACTGTGATTTGGTGAGCCATAAAGTCGATTATGGCATTTTTAAAAAAGAAGAATTTGATGTTTCCACCAAATAATGGTGATGGAAAAAAAAGCGAACATTGCTTAGAGAAAGAAATGAGCTCGTTAAACTGGTGAGGGTATGGAGGTTTAAGACAGCACTTCTTGTCAAACCCAGTACGCTTTTTTATTTTATCAATATATATAACATTTTGTAGCACCTAAAAAGTTACCTTGAACTCCACAACAGTCAATTTTGCCAATGCCTGTTCCCAAACTACATTTTTTTCTTTCCTTGAGTAGATGAATTTTGTTTTTCCTATACTTTTATATAGGTAAAATCATAATTCCCTTTTCTCTTTTGCCTTGCATCTTTCACTTGGCATAATTTTTTTGAGATTCATCTATGTTGTGGACCAAAACCAATGTGTTATAATGCTCTCTTTCTATAACACAATTAAATCCATACTTAGCTCCTTAATTTAAAATGAAAATAGAGTAAAATTAATTTATATGAAGTGCTATCACATATAAAGTAATATGTGAATGTACAGATATGCCTAATAAAATAAAACACTCCGATACCTGTAGCTATTATAGAAATGATGGATTGACCCCTTTATCATTATGTACTAACTCTCTTTCCTGGAAATATTCTTTGATTTAAACTCTACTTTTCCTTATATTCATATAGTCAGTCAGATTTCTTTTGATTAATGTAGCATGATATATCTTTTTATCCTTTTGATTTTAGCCAGTAGGGTTTTTATATTTAAAGTGTAAGTATCTGTCTTAACTTACCAATGGGCTGCCAATGTAAAGTACCAGAAATGGTTGGCTTTTGTAATGGGAATTTTATTTGAGTATAAAATCTTACAGTTCTGAGACCATGGAATGTCCAAATCAAGGCACCATCAGTGATTCTTTCTCACTAGAGTCAGCTACTGGTCATCCTAGTGTCCTGCAACATCGTCATCAGGCATATGGCAGGGCTGCTCTCCTCGTCCTTGAGCTACTCTGGGGTACAACCCCTTGGGGATCGCTTTCTGTGCTTCTGTGTTCTGTTGATTCTGGACTCTGGGACCTGTCTCAGCTTCTTGGGGCTTTTATGCCTTTCTGCAATTCTAGGTGAAACTGGGAAAAATGGAAAAATGGAAAGCCCTTCCTTTTCCTGTGCGTCTCTTCCTCTGTGTCTCAGCCTATATGAGGCCCAGCAAGAGGACAGAAACCCAACTGAATCATGCCTCACTGACAGTCTAATGAAAGGTCCCACAACCCCAGGTATGGATTAGTTCAAGACCAAAATCAGTTTTTTTGGGGAAGTCAGAAAATATCTTCAAACTGTTACAGTAATATATGTTTAGTTCTTGCATTTTTATACAATCTGACTTTTAAGGATGTTTAGAACATTTACATATAGCATGATCATTGGTACAGTTAGGTTAAAATCTATCAATATATTTGGTTTATTTGTCCCATCTTTTATTTGTTCCCTTTAACTTCTTTTTCTACATTATCTTAGATTAAATGAGTGTTTTTCTGTGATTCCACTTAATCTCTGATTTTTATATACCATAAACACTTTGTTTTATTATTTTAGTTGTAGCTTTAGGGTTTTTTGTATTCATGTTAATGTGTCACTTCACTTTAAATGATAAATTTTCACTTGCAGTATGAAAAACACAAAATAATATCCTTCCATTTCTCCCCTCCTTCCCAGACTTAAACCAAGGAATTTCAAACATTTTAATTTCATAGATGTAAAACAAATGAATATAATGTTTTTTTAGTGTTTGTTTAAATAGTTAATTATCTTTTGGAGATACTTAAATGATAAGAAAATTACCTTATATATGTAGTAACATAATGTCTAGTAGTTTCCATTTATCATAATTACCAGAAGCTACTATTTCTGTTACTCTCTATTCCTTTATATGACTCACATTTTCATCTGGTATCATTTTCATTCCTTCTTAAGAACTTCCTTTAAGATTTCTTGCAGTATGGATATGCTGGGAGACTGATTTTTTTGGCTTCTGTATTTTTGATAGTTTTCATTGTACCTTCATTTTGACATATTTTTTGCTTAACGTACTTGGAGTCAGTTTAATTTTTTCATGTCTTGCTTTCAAGATTTCTTTGGCAGAAGCAGTACAGTGTATAATCTTGGCCTATTTATTTCCTATTATTGAGATTAGAACTTTCTGTTTACTCAATGTGCAACAAATTAAGAAGTTTCCTAGTTTGACTGGTGAAAATAGGTGCTATTCCTAACCCAAGGATGTGTTAGGTATATTGATTCAAGTTTGAATGATTCTTTTTTTAACTTTGGGCAGTGTCCTTACAGGCATGTACTCATCAGTAGTCTGTTGAATACTAGAAGAGGGTCCTCAGTAGATGTTTTGTTCTCTTTCTCTATGCTGTCACTTCTTTGTTACTCTGTTCAGCAAAGTCTAATCACTTCAGTTTCCCTGAACCCTCAGGTCTGTCTTTTAAACTCATGGAGCCTGCTAAGCTTGATATGTGTTCCCACCTTTAACATGCAGACTGGAAATTCTCTCAAAACAATATGCTGGGGAAGTCATAGGGCTCACTGAGTTTATTCATTTCCGAATTCTCATAGATCACTTTCCTTTGTTGCTTGATGTTCAGTGTCTTGAAAAATATTGTTTTATGTACTTGGCCTGTTTTTTATGCTTGTTTCATGTGAGAGGGAAATTTCAGTCTCTGTTATTCTATTTTTGCTGGAAGCAGAAGTCAGGTTTTCCTATTTTAAGGAAACTTTTACTGGGTATAGAGGTCTAGATGACAGATATTTTCTTTCTGCTTCTTGAAATATCTTTTTTTGTCTCCTAAATTGCATTATTTCCTAGATAGTGAACCATTGGTCTTACTGTTGCTTTTCTTCTATGTCTTTTCTCTCTGACTGAGTTTAAGATTTTTTTTCTGCTTTTTCATTTCAGCATTTTTACTATAATATGTCTAAAAATATTTTCTTTTCATTGATACCATTTGGATTAATAATAATTCTTGAATTTATAATTTGCCATTTTTTTTTATTTTGGAAAATTCTAAACCACTATCTATTCAAATATTATTCTCCCTCACCCTCATTCTCTCATTTATGTACATCTAGGACCCAGGATGTCATAATGTCATACCATTAATTTTATCTCTTGAATCACTTACTCAGTTTCTGATTTTCAAACTTTTGTATTGCCGTACTTTCTTCTGTTTTTTAACTTCTTAACTTATTTTTCAGTTTTCAGATTGTCTTTTTTGTTGTATCTAATCTGAGTTAAACTCTTCCATTAAATATATAATTCCTGACTATAAGTTTGTCAAATTTAAAATTTCTATCAATTTTTATATATAGTTTCCATTTATCTGTGGAAATTCTCCATCTAGTCTATTAGTATTTTTAACGTATTTGGAAACTATTTTATAAAAGTGCATATCAAATAACTCCATCACTTGTTTAGTTTCCTTTTGGTATCAGTTATGATATATTGTCTTTCTATGCCTATGTATTTTGGATTGTGAGATGGAAAGGCATATTATAGAGAAAATTTGAAGACTAAGATATTTGTATCATCTTCTAGAGAGAATATATTTTTGCAATTGTAAAGTAGATAGAATCACTAGTAGTTAAAATCACCTTTATCTGATCAGGGCTTGGAATTTTTGAATCAGTCCTTAAGAGGTATCATTTGTGAACTGACCAAAATCTGTCCTTTTAAATTCTGAATTTTTTTATTGTATACCTGCATACAGTTTTATTCTTCCTGAATAATATTGTCTCACCTTGCAATTTCAAAATCTCTCAGCCTTGTCACCTCCTTTTCCCTTTACCTGAAATTCCATGCCCTACTACTAGAAATAGCAAGCTCATTTTTTAAAATTCCCAGATTACATGTCATTTACTCTTCAATGCCTTCCCTGTACCCTTCTTCCTAAGAAAATAGTTTATTTCCTTAGATCCCATAGCCTTTTTTAAAAATGGTAATCACATGGTAAATATTAATATCATATGAAACAATTGTGAAAATTACTATATTTTACATTATTTACTGTACAAATTCTAGATGAAAACAGGCACAGTGATATACTAAAGCCTTTGGAGAAAGCTAATAATAAAAAAGCCATCTTTCACCTTATATGTGTTGTTTTACAGGTACAGCAAATACAGAAGATAATTGTGAAAGTCAAGATATAATATCAACATTATACTACCTTATTAAACATATACAGAAACAATATCTAATTGAAGAAGTAGAACAGTTCTCTTAAATTTCAAGTTTTAAAAAAAGGAAGAAAATGGAATGTATTCTACAAATAGAAATTATGTTTCTAATTTTATTATTTCTTTTCATTTTCTTCCTTCTTTGTAATATTCCCATATTCTTTTTAGTCAAATTGCTCAGCTGGTATTAGGTAACCCTTGTCACTTTATAATATGAGTCAGTTGAGGAAAGAACTAGTTCAAAGTTGTATTTGTAATGGGGGAACAAAACCTCAAAATATTTATGTCCCCAATGTGAAAAATATTACCTGAGTATGATAGGTTGCCTAATGGTTGCTGAATTGTGTTCCTGGAGTTTTATTGCTGTATTCTTTGGTGCATTTCAAGTCTTGCAACATTATCTGAAAATATACTTCTGTGATCTTGACCAAATATCACTGAACACTTTTGTATTAAAGGACTCTGAAACCCTAGGCAGTTATTTCAGCGTACTTCCACATTCTCCCAAATCTAAACCATATGTTGTCAAAAGCATTGCCCTTAGGTTAAAATAAGATCCAGAAAGATTAAGTGTTTCTACGAATTTAGGCTAATTCCCAGTAGTTATTCTCATTCCAATTCTTACTTTTAATGCATATACAGGATACAGCAAAGTATATAAAAACAGAAAGAAAACCCTTTATAGTAGTAGTATGTGTACTGACAATTTCAGTTCAGATTTATTTGGTTCTTCAAATGCCAAATGAGATCTAAGAAGTAAAGCTGGTGGAATAACTAGAAAAGAAGAAGAAATATAAATATGAAAGATTAGACCAGCTCACTTGGGCCAAGATCCAAAATAAATGATGAGAGGAAGAATGGGAAGACAGGTAGAGGCTAGTGTGCAGAATGAGTGATGGCAACCAGTAAGTGACACACTTTTGAAGAGCGTTGCCATCATGGAGGTGATGTTCCAAGAACCTAGTATAATGTTTGGCACTTATGGGCAAGTTATTAGGATAAGGCCTCAAGAAAAGAGAATAATCAGAGAAAGACTTAATAGAATAGGAGTGCAAAATAAGCTTTTGCATACAGGAACAGAATGGTATTTCTCATACAAGAAAAGGGTCAAAAGGTCGAAACAAAATTAGCATAAAGTTGAAAAGTTACCAGAACTGAAGTAGAGCTGAAATTTCAGCAAAATGGTATCAGTCATATTTAATAATAATAGTAGTAAATAATAATATTATTATAATAACAAAAAAGCAGTTAACATTTATTGGGACCTAATCATGTGCAAAGACCTTGATTACCCATTTTAACTACATTAGGTAGGTATTATAAAAACTGCATGTATTTTAGGATGAGACCCTGCAAGACACAGAATTTTCTTATCTGGAAAGAAGTAGCTGAGCTGCACTATACACCCAGGTTGTTAGTGCATAGAATCTATTTTTTGCTTCAAATAACGTTCTTTTTTCCTAAGGCCTTACCCACTCCAAAAAATAACATAAATGCCAAATCCTTGGTGAAGGATTTTTCCAATGTATAGTCAGTCTATTAAGAGGCTTCCATGGTTAATTTAACATAACCGCAGTAAGTATTTTTAGAGTCGAATAATTTCTCAACATTTCTGTCTCCCCCATTAGACATTCCTTTCCTCAAGAACATGGAATGTGCTTTATTCATTTTTATATTCCCAGGGACTTAGTAAATGTCAAACAATTTAAATATTCAATAAATGCTGAATTAATAGATATTTGAGATCACTCTCAAATGCAGGGCTATTGAAATCAGATTTGTTCGTTCACGCTTAAAGTGATTTGACCTGATATTTTACTTGAGGATAGAAAAATATATATATATTTAAATATACATAAATTATGTACATATAATTTGGGGTAAGTAAACTTTTCTACTTTGGCACCCAAAAGCCCATGTTAAGATATATATTTTTCTGAGAAAACTGAGTCCAAGAGATGGGTAAAAAAAAGAAATACAAAAATTTCCTCCCCGACTTGCTAATTTAAAATTTTTATTTCTCATCAGAAAAATCTTACAAAACCACATAAATGGTAATAGTTAAATAATGTTATTAGATATTCCTCTATACCTGTGTTTTGAAAAGGCAAAATTTTTGAAAATCAGAGAACATAAAGAGGTCATCTACACAACTAATGAAGCAACTAATCAAAACCATTTCACAAGTGTTTCCCACATGCTCATGATTTCTAGTAGGAACATATTGAATGGATAGAAAATGCTCTAATAATAAATAAATTGTAAATGAATTAATCATTTGTAAAATAAATATCATTTACAAAATAACATGTGTATGTTACAAAATAAATAATTCATAATATATAAAATAATAATTTATTAATAAATAATAAAATAATCATTTGAGATTCTATGTATAAATTGAACATCTTGATGTATTTTAATTTTTAAATTTTTTTTGCATATACAGAATACACTTTCCATGTTTTATACCCCATATAGTATGAAAAATTTTATATTTCAAAAATTTCAGACCCTGGGCTGATGTTTGTCAATATTTGTGTAAGTATGTGGAAATATAGTATATAAAGTAGAACTGGATCAGTAATGTCAGGAAAACATACACACACTCATTAATAATTTGCTGTTGTTATGAAGACATATTGAGATTAACTGTTTTGAACAAAAGCTTCGCAAGCGTATATATATTTCAGTTTGCAAACATAAATGAAGGAAACAAACTTTCAATTAATTCTCTAAAAGTTCCTCATGGCAGTAGAAAAATGTTCTGGCAAAAGTATATGGTCTCAGCGACAACCAGCAAGATGGCAGCAGAATAAGGAGCTTCTAGAGTTAGCTTCTGCTACAGGACAGTTAGCAAACACCCAGAGCTATCTGGAGCTAGCTGAAACAGCTGTTTGGGGGCTTCAGGAGGCCAGAAGGGCATCCGCAACATCCTTGAAGGAATGGAAGGAGGAGACTGCCCATTTGCAGAGAAGACGTGCAAATAGAGCACTCTACGCCACAGAGGCCAGTGCCTATCCTTCACTGGAGGCACAAGCTGCCTCGGGAGCTGTTTGGCTCCTGGAATTGAAAGCTCCACTTCCAGAAAATGAGCAAGGAGGAGATAGTTGGGTACCAACTTCAGCTACTGATGAGTAAATTCAGGGGACTACAGTACAATTCTGAGAAAAGCTAAAGTTTGAGCCTGTCCAAGTGGAAAGAGGCCATGAGTCACCATCTTAACTCCACACCTGGCACAAGGGGAAGCAGGGTGGACTGAGAATCCCAGTGCTGGTGGGGACCAGCTTCTTAACATCCAGGTCAGATTGCAAGTCCAGCCTAAGCCCCAGTGCCACCTCCAACAGGGAGCAAGCTGCAGGGATCTGTGCCAATCTCTCCAGGAAATTGCTGGCCAAGTCACAAAGCCTGGTGATTGCCCTACTCTGGTGACACAAACCACCCCATAAGGTGTCCTGTGATTGTAATTGGAAACTCCATTTCTCAAAAAACAGAGGAGGAGGACATGGTTGGCTGCTCATTTCAGCTACTGATTG
This sequence comes from Dasypus novemcinctus, assembly GCF_030445035.2. Lineage (NCBI taxonomy): Eukaryota > Metazoa > Chordata > Mammalia > Cingulata > Dasypodidae > Dasypus > Dasypus novemcinctus. Next base: position 148,581,565 of record NC_080673.1, on the reverse strand, counting down.
GTAGAGTCAGATGGCTAAGGATAACCCAAGGAAGAGCTGTGGTGCGAATCTGTCCAAGATGGATAGGAAAGAGGTCAGTGGGGCACCATTTTGACTCTGCACCCAGCCTGAGGGGAAGCCTGGCTGACCAAATATCAAAGTGACGGTAGGAACTGGTTTCTTTCACCAAGATCAGCCTGCAGCGTTAGACTGGGCTTCAGCACCACCTATGGCAAGAAGGAGGTTGGCTAGCTCTGCACCAGCCTATCCAGGTAATGTTGGATACTTTTGGCTGTCACAAACTGAATAATCTGAAGTCTATGGGGACAATGGTGGTCAGCTTGGATGGGCACTGCAAAGACTGCTGCCCACACCTGAAGATCCATTCCCATCCCAGGCAGGAAGAAAGGGGTGTAAAGCTTCATTAGTCTCTCTGGGCAACCACAGTTTAGGCCTGCATGACTTGGATTATTCCACACAACTGTGACTTTGTCCCTACCTCTGTGAAAGGAGAAAGTTGGGAGAAGCTTCAGTGGTCCCTGGGGCAATGAGAGCAGCTTGAGCCTCCACAGTTTATAGCACCAACTATATTCTTGGCTCCTACTGCATGACCAGAAGAGAAAGGGCAAGAAGCCCTAAACTAAAGAGAAAAACTGCACCCAGAATAAATACTCTAGCACACAGATGCCAAGATACCAACCAAAAATTACAATCCATACCAAGACACAGGAAGATATGGCCCATTAAAGGAAAAAGATGAGCCTCCAGGTGACATTAAGGAGTTGAGACAACTAATCATAGATGTTCAAACAAATCTCCTTAATAAATTCAATGAGATGACTAAGGAGATTAAGGATATTAAGAAGATATTGAATGAGCACAAAGAAGAATTTGAAAGCATGTATAGAAAAATAGCAGATCTTATGGGAATGAAAGGTACAATAAATGAAATTTAAAAAACACTGCAATCATATAATAGCAGATTTGAGGAGGCAGAAGAAAGGATTGGTGAGCTTGAAGAAATGGCCTCTGAAATTGAACATACAAAAGAACAAAAGAAGAAAAGAATGGAAAAAATTGAACAAGGTCTCAGGGAACTAAATGGCAGCAAGAGATGTGCAAGTATACATGTCATGGGTGCCCCAGAAGAAGAAGAGAAGGAAAAAGGGGCAGAAGGAATATTTAAAGAAACAATGTTAGAAAATTTCCCAACCTTATTGAAGGACATATATATCCATATCCAAGAAACACAATGTCCTCCTATCTGAAAAAATCTGAATAGACCAACTCTGAGACACATATTCATCAGATTGTCAAATGCCAAAGACAAAGAGAGAATTCTGAGAACAACAAGAGAAAGCAATGCATAACATGTAAGGGATACCCAATAAGATTAAGTGCTGATTTCTCACCAGAAACCATGGAGACAAGAAGACAGTGGTCTGATATATTTAAGATACTATGAGGGAAAACCTTCCAGTCAAGAATTTTATATCCAACAAGACTGTCTTTCAAAAATGAGGGAAAGATTAGAATATTTACAGATAAACAGAAACTGAGAGAATTTCTAAGCAAGAATGTAGATTTTGGGGAAATACTAAAAGGTGTGCTAGAGCCTAAAAGAAAAGACAGGAGAGAGGCCTGGAGAGTCTACGAATGATGATTATGTCAATAAAAGTAACTAAAAGTGTCAAAAGAATGGTGAAAATAAAATATGACAGATATAATTCAAATAGGTATAAACTTAACCAATGATGTAAAGCACTTGTATTCAGAAAATTGCAAACCAATGTTAAAAGAAATCATTAAAGTCCTAAAAAACTGGAAGAACATTCCATGCTCATGGATTGGAAGACTAAATATCATTAAGATGTCAATTCTACTCAAATTGATATACAAATTCAGTGCAACCCTGATAAAAATTCCACCAACATTTTTTTTAAAATTGAAAAAACAATTATCAAATTTATTTGGAAGGGTAAGTGGTCCTGAATATCCAGAACCATTATAAAAGGAAAAGTGAACCCTCATCTCCATACTTTACATCATACTACCAATCTATAGTGGTAATAACAGCATGGTACTGTCATAAAGACAGACACATGGACCAATGGAACCAAATTGGTGACTCAGAAACAGACCCTTAATGTATGGTCAAGTGATTTTTGACTAGCCTGTCAAACCCACACAGCTTGGGCAGAACAGTCCATTTAGCAAAATGGTGCTGAAAGAACTTGATATCCATAGCCAAAAGAAGGAAAGAGGACCTCTGTCTCACACCTTATCCAAAAATTAACTCAAAATGGATCAAAAACCTAAAAATGAAAGCAAGAACCATAAAACTTCTAGAAGAAATTGTAGGAAAGTATCTTCAAGACCTGGTGGTAAGTGATGGATTATTAATGGAGATAAGAGAAGGACTGAGATGGACTAATGATGTTTAAAGTATGTAGAAGTATTAATTTTACTGTAAAAAGGTGAAAATGTATAGAATGGATGGTAACAAATAGTAATAGTTAGTTTATAAATGCGGATGTGACTGAAAATAATAGTCTAAGTATGTAAATACCAATTGACAGAATGCTAGAGAATAATCTAGGAACTGGATAGCACAGTAAACCAAGAGGTGGATGAGAATTGTGGTTGATGGTACAGATGCAAGAGTGTCCTTTGTGAGCTAGAGCAAGTGTATATCACTACTTCAGAGTGTTGTGGAACACATGAGAAAATAAACTGGAATGACCTATGGACTGTGTTTAGCAGTAATAATATAATATTCTTGCATCTATGTCAAAGGTGTACTATGCTGATAATGGGACAATATTGTAAATGTGAGCCTAATGTACATTATGGACATGGTAACAATCAGATGATATTATCTTATCTGTAACAGATGTTCCACCACAGTGTGGTGTGTTGGTAGAGGGGTGTTGTTTGGGAATTCCGCACATGTGCATGATTGTTTTATAAATTTACAACTTCTGTCATAAAAAATATATCCAAAAAATAATAATAGGGTGGGTTGGAGAAAAACACACCAAATGTAAGATAAGAACTATGATTAGTAGTAATATTTTGACAATATTCTTTCTTTCATAATTTGTAACAAACATCTCACAACAATGCAAGATGTCGGTGGAGGGTTGATATATGGGACCCCTATATTATGTTATGCACGTATGCTTTGTAAGTTTACAACTTTTACTATACACTTAATTGTTTATGTATGTTTGTACATAAATGATATAAAGATAGTAATAAAGGGAGGGTTGGGGGAAAATACTTTGGTTAATAGTAATATTTTGACAATGCTCTTTAATCATTAGTTAATAAGGTTTAACAGCAATGTACGGTGTTGGTGAGAGGGTGAGTTATGAGAGTCCTGTATGATGTTATATATGTTTGTTTTGTAAGTTCACAACTATTACTATACACTTATTGTTTATATATGTTTGTTTGTGGGTTATATATTTCAATAAATTAATTTGTTTAAGTATATGGTCTCTTCTAGTATAAATTAATGAATAAAATAAAATAATAAAATAAAATAAGTTAAAATGGAGCTCAAAAAGGGAAATTCAGATCCTCCCCATTTTGATTTTTTTTTAATTATTTTTTTTATTGACTTTGTAATAATATTACATTAAAAATATATATATATGTGAGGTCCCATTCAACCCCACCCCCCCACCCCCCCCTCTCCCCCCCCAACAACACTCGTTCCCATCATCATGACACATCCATTGGATTTGGTAAGTACATCTTTGGGCACCTCTGCACCTCATAGACAATGGTCCACATCATGGCCCATACTCTCCTCCATTCCATCCAGTGGGCCCTGTGAGGATTTACAATGTCCGGTGATTACCTCTGAGGCACCATCCAGGGCAGCTCCATGTCCCAAAGACGCCTCCACCTCTCATCTCTTCCTGCCTTTCCCCATACCCATCGTCCACCATGTCCACTTTTCCCAATCCAATGCCACCTCTTCTATGTGGACATTGGATTGGTTGTGTCCATTGCACCTCTATGTCAAGAGGAGGCTCAGATTCCACATGGATGCTGGATGCAATCCTCCCATTTTCAGTTGTAATCACTCTAGGCTCAATGGTGTGGTGATTGTCCTTCTTCAACTCCATCTTAGCTGAGTGTGGTAAGTCCAATAAATCAGATTGTAGGTGCTGGAGTCTGTTGAGGCTCAGGACCTGGCTATCACATTGTCAGTCCAGATATTCAAATCCCCTAAATATATCTTAAACCCCAACATTAACTGCACCTCCAGCACATTAGCATGGAAGTCTTATGAAGGGAGATCTCATCTGAGTCCAGATTCATCACACATAAACACCATTTCCAAAGAGGGGCCATCTGCCCTGGTAGTTAACCCCATCGGCCATGACCATAACTCTCATGGGTCTCTTTAGCCTTCAAAGGAACCAATATCTGCCTCCCCATTTTGTGAATCAAACTGACAAACTATTTGCATTTAGACTTTGTTGTAAAGCAAGCTTTATTATTGTTAGGTTACAATTTCTTGAATTTATAAACTCTTATTGGTGTTAAAACCCTCTTTTTACAATTTGGTGATTAGAGACTAGCACATATGCAGCTTAACCTTAAAATATTAACTCTTGCCTCTGAGATTTCCCTTTACTCTAGAGATCTCTGTTTTTTTTTAGTTTTTGCTGCCAAACATCAGTGGTCTTACAAGGGTCTAAGAATAGGCAATTTGTATTGTTCTGTTTCTTAAGGTACAGCATTTATTGGACAAACAGCATATTAACATTTAAAGGAAAAACATCCTCTAAAATGTCCTTGAGCAAGAGATGTCTGGGTAAACTGTCAATCATAAATGGAGCTGGTTTCACTTTTGCATTGCTCTGTATGCTGCATTTCATAAAGAAGGTTTCCTGCCATCACTTCTTACCCTTCTATCATTTCTTCTCTGACTATATAAATCATATAAAGACAAGCAGAGAATGCACGCTGTGAATGCAGCTAGCATATTTCTCTCAATCCTTGTAACTGCTCTTAAGTTTCTAATATATTCTCGTTCTGTGCAGACTGTGAATCTGCTGTCTGCCTGGGTTTGGTTGTTATTTGGGATACTGACAATGTTTAGGTCAACTACAGTATGGGACCAAACATGCCCTGACAATCTGGTGAGTTGAACAGAAGTTTATTTGTATATTTATTCACTTTTAATATTGTCAAGTTTGTCCTTTTTTTTCATTTTTTATAGGAACTTTTCTTTAAATCTTGTTTAAGAAATTTTACCTCATTTTTTATCATTTGTCTTAAAGCTGTGAAGTGTTTACTTTCATGTGTATTTGTCTATAACACCTAGATTTAATTTTTATGTATGATAGAAGGCAAGGATGAATTTCCACTTTAGAATATGAATAATAAAGTTATATCATTATCATTACAGCACATAGTATATAGTCTTCCCTTTCCCCACTGCCTTATAATGTTAGATTTTTCACTTTTCAGGCTTCCATACATTCATGAGTCTCCTTCTGTGCTCTCCATTTTTTGTTGTTGGTTTGTTTATTACCATGTCAGTACCATCTTGTCTCAAGTCTTGGGGAAGAGCAAGGACATAATTTGCTTCTCTTCTTCATCAATATGTGGCCCTTTGATCTTCTATATAAATTTTAGAATATTATTGTCAAGTTTCAGGAACATTATTCCTCTCTTCATTCAACTAGGTAAAAAATTTTACATAAAACTTTTGTACATCTTTTGCTGTGATTTTTCTTAAGACATATATATGTATATACATATAGTAAATGCAAAGGACAATTGATATAGTATACTGTATATATGTATATATGTATGTTTATTGGAAATACTATATTTTTCCATTATATTTTCTATTTATTTATGACAAGACTACTGCAATTTTGTTTTGGATATTGGTGTTATACCTAGCTTTTTAATTAAATTCTTTCATAAAATTTAATTATCTGTCTGGAGATTTTTTACATTTCCCAAGACAATGGTATCTAAAAATAATGAAACTATGTGTATTCCTTTTTATTTTTAAATATACTGAACTTTATTTTTAAAGAGGTTTTAAATGACAGAAAATTTACATCAAAAGTATAAGAGATTTTCATATACCCCACCCCTTATCCCTCTCAAATTTTTCCCTATTAATAACATCTTACAATTATGTGGTGCATTTGTTACAAATGATGAGCAAATATTTAAAGCATTGCTACTAACCAAGGTTTATACTTTCTATAGTGATTTACATATAAATCCAATGCCCTGATTATTCTGTACTCCTCCCCTCACAACTTCTGTTAACCACTATCTTCATAGCAATGTTGTTATACATGTTCTTCATTACTACAATATTAAGAAGTGTTCTTTGTCCATGGTTGCATTTCCACCTTATGTTTGTTCATTCTTCAAACTTGAGGATTTTTGAATTGTAATGCCTGCTCTGCCTCAGATTGAGAAGGGGCTTAGCTTTACGGGACAGATGGAAGAAAATGCTTTCTTACAGTTTTTTGTTAGGGGTTGTCATTATAATAATTTTGTTTGTTTCCATGCTGAGTCTGATGATCTGGAGAATAGGAGTTGGCCTCAATTCTTCTGAGATTCAAAACTTGCCCAAAATATGAACAATCCAAAGATTTAAGTCCCTGAAACATATATATATATATTGGATAAAGTGTTAATTATAGGCCCAAATAAAAGGAGTAAAAGAATCATGTGTAAGAAAATTATAAAAGAGTATATAACACTCTTACATTGAAGAAATAGGTTGGCATATAGTTCAAGGTAAGGCCCACCAACAGGGTGCTCATTCCAAGGCATTGTGTGCCTTGCCTATAGTGTACAGATGCCTCTACAGCCCTCAAGAGCACCCCTTTTGGAATGACCTCCCAACTCATTTTGAAATCTCTTAGATGTAAAAACTCTTTTATATTTGATGTTTTTCCCTTTGGGTTAAGTTCTTTTTCCAAATGCATCACTGGTTGGTGCTTGTTAATAATCCCTCAGTGCCAGGGAACCTCATTCCCAGGAATCATCTCCCATACCAGGGTCAAGATAGTGCATTTATTTGCTCAGTTTGGCTTAGAGAGAGGCCACATTTGAGTAACAAGGGGGTTTCCAGGGGGTAACTCTTAGTTATTACTAGGCTAAGTTTCAAGTTTACAGAAATAAAATTCAGTTACATGCATTAATATTGAGGGCTTGATATATCGGTCTGTTTTCTTTTACTAGGCACTGCCTATATACTTTAGAGATTCTCATCTCTCTATTTGAGAACATAGCAGGATACATCAGGATGGGACTTTAATAAATATATACTTTAGTCAGTACCAGGGATTGAACATAGGACCTCACACATGAGAAGCAGGTGCTCAAACCCCTGAGCTACACCCATTCACTGGACATTAATATTTCCTTGTTATTTTGTGGGTCTTGACCCACTGAGATAATACCATATGAGAAGATAAACACATCCATATTCCACAGAAGCATGCTCCAAGTGCACTCTTACCCCCATCTCCCATCACTAACACCCTACTCTGCCATATTTGCCAAAAGAATATTCAAACAATTGTAATTTCAACCCCAGATCTTCACTCCCCTCATTCTATCTATTCCTTCCTCCAGCCCTCCCCCCCAGTTCAATGGATAATCCAACTTACCTGCTCAACCTTGTTTACCCTCATACTTCAGCAACATCAACCCCACTCACATCCCTGTACCACAATCACCCCCATTCACTACCAAGCCACGACCTTCTACCTTATCATAGATTCTTTCCAGATTGAGCACTGGCTAACCCCTCTCTGCTTCCCTTCTGGTTCCTGTTAACCTATTTCCAGATTCTACCTCTGTGGGTCTGTTCACTATGCTTAGGCTATGTCAGTTAAGTCATGCAATATTTGTTCTTTAGTGAGTAGCTTACTTTACTCACTGTAAGATCTTTGAGATTCATCCGTGTTGTCACATGTGTCAGTACTTCATTTCTTCTTACAGGTGAGTTATATTCCATTGTATGTATATAGCACATATTGCTTATTTATTCATACGTTTTTGAAAACTTGAGTTGCATATATCTGTTCATGTCCCTGCTTTCAATTTTTCTGGGTAGTAGTGGGTTTGTTGGATCATATGGCAATTCTACTGTTAGCTTCCTAAGGAATTACCAAGCCATCCTCCCCAATAGATGCACCATTCTACATTCCCACCAGCAACAGATGAGTGTTCCTATTCCTTTACACCTTCTCAAAGCTTGCAATTTTCTTTTTTTAAAAAATAGCAGCCAGTCTAATAAGGGTAAGATAATATCTCGTTGTAGTTTTGATTTGCATTTCCCTAATAGCTAGTGATGATGAGCATCTTTGCAAGTGCATTTTATCCATTTGTATTTCTTCTTTGGAAATATCTTTATTCAAATCTATTGTCCATTTTTTAAACTGTTTTTTTTGTTGTTGTTGTTATTTTTGAGACATTCAATTTCTTTATATATACTGGATATTAGATCTTTATTGGATAAGTAGTTCCCAAATATTTTCCCTGTTGTGTAAGCTGCCATTTCACCTTTTTAACAAATTTGAAGCACCAAAGTGTTTAATTTTGTGTAGATTTCATTTACCTATTTTTCCTTTCATTGCTCACACTTTGGATTGCAAAGTTTATGAAATCATTTCCTATTATGAGATCTTATAGATGCTTCCATACATTATGTTTTAGGAACTTTATCACTTGGCTCTTAAATTTACATCTTTAATCCATTTTGAGTTAATTTTTACATAGAGCATGAGATTGTGATCCTCTCTTATCTTTTGGATATGGATATACAGTTCTCCCAGCACCATTTGTTGAAGATGCTATTTTGCTCCAGTTTAGTGGGTCAACTATTAGTTGGTCATATATGCATGGGTCAATATCAGAAATCTAAATTTGGTTCCATTGGTCAGTATTTCTATCCTTGTGTCAGTACCATGTTGTTCTGACCAGTGTAGCTTTATAGTATGCTCTAAAGTCAGGTAGCAAGATTCCTCCAATTTCACTTTTCTTTTTCAATATGTTATTGGCTATTTGGAGCCCTTTGCCCACCCAAATAAATTTCATAATTGCCTTTTCCATTCAGTAAAAAAAATACTGTTGCATCATTTCAGGTAGGATACACATCTTAATGATATTTAGTTTTCCAGTTCATGAACATGGGTTATTCTTCCATTTATTTAGGTCTTCTTTGATTTCCTTTAATAAGTGTAATTTTCTGTGTAAAAGTCCTTTAAATCCTTAGTTAAGTTTGTTCCTAAATATTTGATTATTTTTGTTGCTATGATAAATGGAATTTTTTAATTACCTCTCAGTTGTCTTATTATTAATGGATAGAAATGCTACTTATATTTGCATATTAATTTTACATCCTGCCACATTTATTAGCTCTAGAAACTGTGTTGTAGATTTTTCAGGGCTTTCTACATATAGGATCATGTCATCTGCAAATAAGGAAAGTTTTGCTTCTTCCTTTCTGATTTGGGTGCCTTTTACATATTTTTCTTGCCTAAGTGCTCAAGCAAGTACTTCTAACACAACGTTAAATAAACAAGGTGAAAGTGGACCTCCTTGCCTTGTTCCAGATCTTAGAGGGAAAGCATTTGGCATTTTACCATTGAGTGTGATGTTAGCTGTGAGTAAATACATTTAGGTAAAATTGTCACCTTTTGATGCTTATTCTTCCAATACATGAACATGAAATATCCTTCCAATAAATAATTGGAATATCCTTCCAAATATTTAGTTCTTCTTTGATTTCTTTTAGCAATCTTATGTAGTATTCTGTATACAAGTCCTTTACATCTTTAGTTAAGTTTATTCTTAGATATTTGATTCTTTTAGGTGCTATTGTAAATGGAATTTTTTTTCTTGATTTCCTCCTCAGATCATTTATTATTAGTGTGCAGAAATACTACTAATTTTGCACATTGACCTTATATCTTGCCATTTACTGAACTCATTTTATCAGCTCTAGAAGCTTTGTTGTGGGTTTCTGAGGAATTTATGTGTATAGGATCATGTCATCTGCACACACACACACACAAAGGAGAAAAAGAAGGTTCACTTTTTCCTCTCCAATTTGGGTGAATTTTATTTCTTTTCTTGACTAAATACTCTAGGAAGAATTTCTAAAACAATGTTGTAGAACAGTGGTGATAGTGGGCATCCTTGTCTTGTGCCAGATCATAGAGGGAAAGACTTTTGCCTTCCACCATTAATTATGATGTTAACTGTGGGTTTTTTATTTATTCCCTTTACCAGGTTGAGGAAGTTTCCTTCTATTCCTATCTTTTGAAGTGTTTTTACCAAGAAAGGAGGCTGAATTTTGTTGAATGCCTTTTCTTTTTCAATAGCAATGATCATGTTTGCATTGATTGATTTTCTTTTGGTGAACCATCCTTCCTTACCTGGAATAAAACCCACTTGATCATGGTGTATAGTTCATTTGATGTGTTGTTGAATACAATTAGCAAATTTTTTGAGGATTTTAGCATCTAAGTTCAGTAGAGATTGGTCTTTAGTTTGGTTTCCTTGTGGCATCTTTATGTGTCTTTGATGTTAGGATGAGGATGGCATAATCGAATGAGTTAGGTAACATTCCCTCCACCTTTTTTGGAAGAGTTTAAGCAGGATTGTTGTTAGTTCTTTCTGGAATGATTGGTAGAAGTCACCTGTGAAGCCATTAGGTTCTGATGTTTTTTGATTACGAGGTTTTTGATAACTAATTCAATCTCACTACTTGTAATTGGTTTGTTGAGTTCTTCTATAACATCCTTCATCAATGTAATTTTCTTGTGTGTGTTTAGAGACTTGTCCATTTCATCTAAGTTATCCATCTGGTTGATATACAATTTTTTTTAAAGTATCCTCTTATGGTACTTTTTATTTATGTGGGATCATTGCTGGTATACCCTCTCTCATTTTTTATTTTATTTGCATCTTCTCTCTTTTTTCCTTTGTTAGTCCAGCTAAGCATTTGTCAATTTTATTAATATTTGCAAAAACCAGCTTTTGGTTTTGTTATATTTTTTCTAGTGTCAATTTCATTTAGTTCTACTCCAATCTTTATTTCTTTCTTTCTCCTTGCCTTGGGTTTAGTTTTTTGCTCTTTTTCTAGTTCTTCCATATGAACAGTTAGGTTTTTATTTTACCTCTTCTTTTAAATATAGGTATTTATGACTATAAATTTCCCTCAGCACTATTTTAACTTCATTACATAAGTTTTGATATGTTGTGTTTTCATTTTCATTAATTTCAAGTAATTAATGGTTTCTCTTGCACTTTTCTCCTTGACTTACTGATTGTTTAAGAGTGTGCTATGTAACTTCCATATATTTGTGCCTATTCTGGTTCTCTGCCCCTTATTAATTTTCATCTTCAATCCATGTGGTCAGAGAATTTATTTTTTATAACTTCAATCTTTTCAATTCGTTGAGACTTGTTCTGTGACCTATCATGTGGTCTATCCTAGAGAATGATCCATGTGCACTTGAGAAGAATGTATACCCTTCTGTTTTTGTGTGTAATTTTCTGTATATGTCTATTAGGTCTAGTTCCCCTAATGTATTATTAATAATCTCTGTTTCCTTCTTACCTCTCCGTCAAGATATTCTGTCTCTTGGTGATAAAGATGTATTAAAATCCCCCACTCTAATTGTAGAGGCATCTATTTCTCCACTAATTTTTTCCTTTGTTTGTCTCATGTATTTTGGGATACCCTGGTTAGGTATGTAAATGTTTATGATTGTTCTTTCTTTTTGATAAAGTATCACTTAAAAAAAAAAACTGCCTGTATTTAAAATTTTAATAATGATTGATTGATTGATTGATTTGTTTGTTTGTTTGTTTGTTTATTCCTCCCCTTGCAGCTTGTTCCTTTCTTTGCTGTCTCTTCTCTGTGTCCTTTTGCTGCATGTTTTTTCTGTATCTGTTTGTCTCCCTTTGTTGCATCATCTTGCTGTGCCAGCTCTCCATGGCATATGGGCCATCAGCTCTCCGTAGCACATGGGCCAGCTTGCCCTCACAAGGAGGCCCTGCAAACCCAGGGCCTCCCATATGGTAGATGGGTGCCCAACTGATTGAGCAACAGCCACTTCCCTAGAGTATCACTTTTATTAATATATAGTGCCTGCTTTGCCACTTATAATAGTGTGCATTAGTCTATTTTGCCAATATTAGTAAAGCTATGCCTGCCCTTTTTAGTTATTGTTTGCATTTAAAATTGTTTTTCATGATTTCACTTGCATATTTGGGTCCAAGGTGTAGCTTCTTGCATCTTTGGGTCTAAGGTAAGTTTCTTGTAGAAAGGAGATAGATGGGTCATATTTCCTTATCCATTCTACCAATTTGTGTCTTTTGATTAGAGAGCTTAATCCATTAAAATTCAGTTATTACTGTCAAGGCAGTACTTACATGAGCCATTTTTTTTCTTTATGATCATGTATATTGTATTTTGTTTTTAATTCTTTTTTAATCCTTTTATTCTTACTAATAATCTTCCTTTCTATACTATCTTCTAACCCTCTTCCCCTTGTTTGTTTTTCCTTTCAACCTGCAAAACTCCCTTTAGTATTTCTTGAAGGGCAGGACTCTTGAAAAACTCTCAATTTCTGTTCAACAGTGAATATTTTGAATTCTCTCTCATTTTTGAATGCCAACTTCGTGGATACATAATTCTTGGCTACAGGTTTTTTACTTTTAGTGTCTTACCTGTGTCATGCCACTACCTTTTTACCCCCATGATTTCAGATAAGAATCAGCATCTAATCTTATTGAGATTCTCTTTTATGTGTTGGATGTCTTTCCTCTTCCTGCTTTCAGAGTTCTCTTTTGGTCTTGAGCATTTGACAATCTGATAAGTATGTGTCTTAGGGCAACCTATTAAGATTTATACTACTTGCAGTGCACTGAACTTCCTGGACATGTACATCCATTTCCTCCTAAGAGTTGGAAAATTTTGGGACTTATTTCCTCAAATACACCTTCTGCCCCTTTCCTTTCTCTTCTCCTTTTGGCTTGCTATACTGTGTAGTTTTGTGCATTTCATGTTGCCATTCAATTCCATGAATCCCACCTGAATTTTTCTATTTTTAAAATCTTTTATAATATCTTTTAATCTTTTATAAAATCTGTGTAATTTCAGGCGTTTTATCTGCAATGTCACAAATTCTTTCCAATCATGTTTAAATATGCTGTTATTTGTGCCATTCATCAAAATCAGATCCATTATCTTTTTTTTCATTTCTTTCATCTATTTTTTTGAAAGATACATAGATCACACAAAATGTTACATTAAGAAATATAAGTGGTTCCCATATAACCGACTCACCACATCTTCCACTCTTCCCATATCAATTTCTTTCATTAGTGTGGTACATTCATTGCATTTGATGAGTACATTTTGGAACATTGTTAACAGCATGGATTATAGTTTATGCTGTATTTTACACTCTCTCCCATTCCATTCAGTGGATTATGGGAAGATATATAGTATCCTGCATCTGTGCTTGCAGTATGATTCAGGACAACTCCAAGTCCCAATATTGCCCCAATATCACACCTCTTCTTCCCTCTCCCTGTCCTCAGAAATTCCCATGGCCAATGTCTCCACACTAACGAAATAATTTCTTCCATTGCTAGAGTCACAATAACTATATAGTAGAATACCAGTAAGTCCACTCTAATCCATATTTTATTCCTCCATCCTGAGTACCCTGGGATGGGGAAGTCCACTCCACCTCTGTATCAAGAGGGGGGTTAGATCTCACATGACTGATGGATGGAATTCTCCTGCTTGTAGCTGTAGACTTTTTCAGTTCCCTGGTGTGGTGGTTAACCATCCTCACCTCCCTATTAGCTGACCTGGATAGGTCCAATGAACTGAAGAGTAGGTGCTGCAACTCTGCTGAGTCTCAGGGCCTAGCTGGCAGATAGACAGTCCAGAGATTCAAATCTTCTGCACATACACCAACCTCAGGGGCAACTACAGGATCAGTAAAAGTGACAGAAGAGGTTTGTGTAGAAAAGTCACATCTGAGTCCAGCTCCATCACACTCAGGAACACAAATTTGAAAGTGGGCCCACTGGCAAGGCACTGAACTCCAGAGCCATCCTCAAGACTGTAGGACCTGGGTGTTTCTGTAGCCCTCAGGAGCACCACTACCTGGGGTTGTATCTACTTTGGCTGTCTCTGAGATCCTGCTGAGATGTGCATAAACATGACCACTTTGATAACCTCCTGGCACATTTTGAAGTCTCTTAGTCACATAAACTCATTTGTCTTTACCATTTCTCCCTTTTATTCAAAGTCTTTTCCTAGTTGCATCACCAGCTGGTGCTTGGTAGTAATCCCTTGGCATCAGGGAGGCTCATCTCCAGGAGTCCTTTCTCATGTGGTGGGGAAGGTAATGCATTTACATGCTGAGTTTGGCTTAAAGGGTGGCCATGTTTGAGCAACATGGAGTCTCTCAGGACATAACTCTTAGGTACCCTGCAGCTCTAGGCCTAGTTGAAATTTCAAGCATACAGGATCATAAGCATAGTCATCAGTATCAAGGGCCCATCAATGGACCATCTTTCTTCACTGGTCATTGCCCTTGTACTTGGGGGATTGTTGCTGCTCCATTGGGAGAGCAACAGAGTTTCCCAGAATGAGAAGTCAGCACTCCCTCAGTTGTCATGTGAAAATCTACCCCTTATGTCAATACCCAATGAACATATGAACATATATATATTCATGCCCTGGAGAACTCCCTCCCAACCATGCATCCCCCATCAATCACACCCCACATGAGTGCCCCTCCCCTGCCATAGTTGAACCCCTCTGTGATCCAAATCTTCTTAAAAAATGAAGTCTAATATATTGCCAAATTCAATTAATAGGGAAATGAAATTGTAATTATACATTTAAACATTAGAAATAGAATACATAATAAATTTTAAAAACTACAGTAAAAAATAAATTGGGGTATTAAAAAATGAAAAAAATTATAAAAAATATTTTTGGACGTTTTGCCTTTCATCACCGTAATAGGTGTTTCTCTCTATGTACAGTGGCAAGGCAATCTCTTCCATTTTTTCCTCAGTGTCTACATCTTTTTATTATTATTATTATTATGTCTTCTGAAAAATTTTAGATCACAGAAAAGTCACATATAGAATATAGGGATCTCCTATATACCTAACATCAAACTCTTTTCCCCCTTCCCCAGCAAGGAATACAGTACTAACACACAGGATAACATGGATGAATCTTGAGGATCTTATGTTGAGTGAAGCAAGCCAGGCATTGAAGGACAAATACTACATGACCTCTCTGATATGAATTAAGCAAATCAAGCCATCTCAGAGAGCCAGAGACTAGAAGATAGGCTTACAGGAAGTAAGGCTCAAGAGGAAGGCTGTGAACCAATGCCCACATGGGCAAAATCTATGATAAAGTGGGGGGGCAAGTAGTTGTGCAGTGAAGGGATAAAACAAAGGCATAGAGATATTGGGTTGGGTTTTGCAGGCTTCAGAGGGGCTAAGGTTGAGAGGATGAGTCAGGTGGTCCAAGGAATTGGGAGGAGGGTTGGGAGGGAGCAAGTGAACATGGGAGATTGTCAGGTATGTGGTTGAAACTATAATGTTTAGAAAACTCTTTTGAAAATATAATAAAGAAGGGTTACTGGTTTAAGGTGTTTCAAAGGGGGCATCTGGCACAGGGTGTACCTGGGGCAGGCTTCTAGGAACTGTGTGAGTTTTCATGATGTCATAATGTGTTATGACAGTGGATGGAAACTGATACAATGAGTGGGAAGGTGGTATGCCCCCATCCTGGGGAAGCCTGACATTCTCAAACAGAGGGAAGGGTGTCTCTTGAGAGCATGGGTAGCTCCAAATGGGGGAGAACAGACTAGTGTGTCAAGCCCTTAGCATTGTTGCAAATGTCTGTGAATCTTGTTCTTCAAGCAGTGAAGCTCGGTTGTCACTGTGAGTCCTAATGGGAGGGGAAGAGTGGAATAGAATAGTTGGAAAAGTGGGTAATTGAAGGGCAATGGAAATGTTCTGGATGATCTTGCAATGACGGATACAGGCCACATTAAATATCACCAAAATTTTATGAAGGTGTATAGTCTAAAATGTAAACCATAAGGTAACTCATAATGGAACCATGGCTAGCAGCTATGTTTTGATATCTGTACATCAGTTGCAACAAATGTAATATCCACATATAAAAAGACCCATTATCTTTTTATGTATGTTTATGGTTTTTCCAGTATATTTTATCAATGTCTTCTTAATATCCTTTATCTCTTTCTTAACTTCATTAAGTCGATTCATGATATTTGTTTGGATGTCCTTGATTAGTTGTTCCACGTTCTGCAAGCCCTTCTGTTTTTTTTTGTTTGTACATTAGACTGGGCCATGTCTTCCTGTTTCTTAGTATGGCTTGTAATTGTTTGCTTGTGTCTGGGCATTTATTTATCTTGATGGGCTTATTCTGTTGGTTAGCTTCTCTTTCTTCTCTAGGTTTTTATTTTATTTTGTTTTGTGTAGGGGTCCTCTTTGACCCTTGGTTTAACCTAGTCTATATAATTGCAGTTGTCTGTTTTCCCCTAAAAAATATTGACTATAAAAAAGTAAAGAAAAAGAAGCTAATAATAATAAAAATGATAATAATAATAATAATAATAATAAAAGAATGGAAAAGGAATCATAATAGAGTCAGGAAAAAATAAGAAATAAGAGTGAAAAATCATAAAAAGTAAAAAAGGAATAAGAATAAAAAGGTGGAAGAAAAAAAGAAGAAACAGGAAAAAAACTAAATTAAAAGATCAGAAAGATAAGAAGAACAGAAATGAAGTCAAACAAGGAAAGGTGGTATGAAAGAAAAGAAAAGGAAGGGGAAAAAAGAAAAAAAAGAAACAAGTAAAAAAAAGGAGACAAAAAAGGAAAAGGAAAAAAAAGGCCGTCCTCTCAGCCCAATTTCAACTATCTCAGGCTGTCAGGGCCCATCAATCAATCACTCTATGGCCCGTCCAGACATTGGGAAAAAATAATGAATAAATAAAAAATAAAAACCTAAAAAATTTCAGTCTAAGTTCCCTGTCGCAAGGCTAATCATCCTGCAGCTCCCCCACACCCAGGGAGCCTGCTGGGAGCCTGACAATCTGATGGATTGCTCTATGGCTCCCTTCTCTTCCAAGCTTTTTGGGGACCTGATGACTCAGCAGCTGCTTCTCCCTGCTGCCCTATCCCTCAGGTTGGTTGGGTGTCTCATGGCTTGCAGGCTACCTCTTCCTGGCCACCTTCCCCTCAGGTTTGTTGGATGTCTGACAGCTGGCCTTCTGCCTCTCCCTGCTCCACTCCCACCCAGGCAGTTGAGGGCCTGTCAGGCCATCCACTCACTGATCCAGTTCACCTCTCTCCCTGGGAAGGTGGCATGACAACCCAACTGTTCAGCTCCCCACTCCCCTCTCCTTGGGGCTGCTTCAGTGCTGGCAAGCATCTTTCCCTTTCCTGGAAGCAGCTGAGATCTGGTCTCCCTGTCCTATCTCCCATTCCTGCAACTCCTCACCCCCCTGAGCTGACTGGGTGCCAGTCTCCACACCTGTTTTCCTCACAGCTCCCTCACCTCAAAAGCCTTCTGGGCACTGGATGCACCCCTGGTGGCCTGGTGACTTTCCTCTCTCTCAGAGCTGGCTGAGTGTTGATCTTCCAGCCGAATCACTTTCCTGGCTTCCCTCTCCCTCTGAGCATGCTAGGTGCTGGCTTGCCTGACCTCTCTCCCCTGGCTTCACTTTTCCCTATCCAGCTGGGTCTCCCTGTCTCTAGCTGCCCTCTCCAATGGCCCTGACGGTCCTGTGGCTTCCCTTCTGCCAGATAAACCTGCCAATCTTCCCACAGTTTCTGGAAGAGGAGGATAGTTTATCATTCCCTACTTTGCCTTTTTGAATCTCCCTAGTATTCCTTTTTAATTACTGTGTCTTTAATTTTTCTTCTGCCTTACAGCGTTAACTAGGATCTCAAATATAACATTGAGTAGTAGTATGATAGGCTAGTGGACCCTTCTTGTCTTCTGCTGAGTGTAAGTTCCATGCTTCTAGGACCTCATTATCATGAGTGATGACTGTTAAGGCTTTTTTGTAGATATATTTTGTCAGGTTTAGAATATTTTCTTTTTATCTTGGTTATCATTTTTTTCTAAGGATGAGAGGGTGATGATTTTATCAAATACTTTCATTGAATTTTTTATAGTTAACATCTTTTCTTCTTTCTTATTTTGTTAGTCAATATTTTCATGTTTTTAAAATAACACTGAATCCCTAGAATAAATTAAACTTGGTCATGATGTACAATGTGTTTAATGTGTTGCAGCATTATGCTTGATAATATTTGCTTTGAGTTATTGTAATTAAGTTCTTAGGTTGATAAATAAGTTTAGTATCAAGTTCACAATGGCCTCAAAAAAAGCACTCTCTAAAATTTTATATACAATTGGAATGATGTGTTTCTTGAATGTTTAGTAGCATTCTATAAAAAATCCTGGAGCTGTTTTTCTTTTTTTTCTTTCATTTTATTTTTCTTTCATTTTAACTATTGGTCCTCTTTATTTAAGTACTGAGAATATTTTGAGTTACTTCTCAAATCAGTCTTATGAATTGTATTTCTCTAGTACTTTCCTTTTAATTTATTCAAATGTTTGTCAATAAATTTCAAGGGATGCTCTTCTAATTTGACTTTCTTTATTGTTTCATTTTCATGTAAAATTATCTTCATTTGCACCTTCCCTTTATGTTGTCATCTTTTACTGGCATTCTCAAAGGACCAACTATTATTTCTTTTTTAATTCAGCATAAATATTGTTATCAGTTATGTTTATCTAGTTAATATTTATACTTTAAAAATTCCTTCTTTATATTTTTCTGACTCTTATTCTGTTGTCCTTATTTTGTATTTTGAGTTAAATATAGTTTGAAATTTATGTAATGCTTAATAAAATGGTCTTGCAAATATTTTTAAAATTTATTTATTTTTGACTCATGAATTATTTTGAAGTGCACATTCCTTCTAAAACTTCACTTTTTACTTTTAAATTTTTTAATTACATGGAGCCTGCATGGTACTAATTTTGAAAATCTTTTTCACAGTATGGCTTATTAACCATGTGGAGTCATTACATGTAAGTATAATTAATGTGTACGTGTTTCATTCATTTAAAAAGAAACATAAACTTGGATTTTGTTCCTTGCTCCCAGCAATTGGACTTTGCAGAAAATTCAAGTCTCTTTAGGAAATTGATCTTATCCAGCCATTGTTGACTGATTTTAACTGTGAGCAACAATCTTCATCACTCTAATTTCTTAGTATTAAATTTATTAATTCTTTAGTAAATCAGTATTAAAGAAATATAATTTTATATAACATTAAAGTAACCAATTTCATGTATGTAATTCAATTGTTTTGACAGATATATACAAGTGGCCAAACACCACTAGATTCATGATGTGTAACATTTCTGTACCCCATGAAGTTTCCTCAGGCCTGTTTACAATCAATCCCTTCTCCAACATTGTCTCCTGGCAGCATTTCTCTATTGTCACTTTAGTTTTAACTTTTTTCAAATTTCATACAATATGTAATCTCATTTGTTTGATCCATGATATTTTTTCAACTTCATAAATGTACCAGTAGTTTACTCATTTTTATTGATGAATAACATTCTATTGCATGAAAATTTCTGTTCTTAAGTTGATGGACATTAGGTTGATTCCAGTTTCATTATGAACAAAGTTGCTATGAACAATAAAGTATAAATTCTGTGTGATTATCTGTTTCCTTTCTATTGAAAGGATTTTTGACATTGCTGGATCATATGGTAAGTGTGTGCTTAATTTTATTAGAAATTGCTAAAATGTTTTCCAAGGTGGTTGACTTATTTTGAATTCTCATCAGAAATATAAGAAGAGTTCCATTAGTTCCACATCCTGGCTAAGATTGATATTGTCAGGCTTTTTGTTTTTATTTCTTTAATTTTTAAAAATGTATTCACTATAGTAAATGTGACTTAGTATCTCATTATACTTATAATTTGCATGTTCATAATGATGGATGCCATTGAGAATTATTTCATGTGCTTATTGGTTATTTGCATGTCTAAGGTGAAGTGTCTATTCAGTTATTTTGTCCATTGTATTTGATTGGTTTTTCACTTACTGTTGTTGTAATAGTGCTTTATACATCTAGATAAAATTTTGTTTTGTATTTTTGCAATTATTTCCTTCAATTTTCTGTTTTTTTCTTTTCACTTTCTTAATTCTACCTCTTAAGAGGGAAACATTTTTAAATTTGGTGAAGTCCTATTTGCCATTCACCTTTTATGTTTCATAACAATCCAAGAAATTTTCTCCTAATCCAACTTCCCAAAGGTTTTTTTATTGTATATGTTTTCAAGGTTTAAAGTTCTACATTTATGTCTTTGGTCCATTTAAAATAATTTGCATGGTGTTATTTAAGAGTGAATTTTCTTGCTTGCAGATACCCAATTTTTTTTCAGCACTATTTATTGGAAGACAAGCCTTTCTTCTCAAACTGATATCTTTGTTTAGATCCAGTAACCATTTATGTGTGACTCTGTTTCTGAATTCTCCCTTCTGTTCCTTTGATCTATATGTTTATTCTTAGGCTGCTGCCTAACCTTACATCAACCCTTTAATATGAACAATATTTAGTTTAGTGGGAGTTTGTGTGGGAAGTTAGCATGGCATTAGGAAAAACGTGCAATTTGCAGTCAGATAGACAATGGCTTATCACCTCAGGACTAACAATTCTTGGTTGTGGGATACTTGGATTATTTTTCCTCTCTGAATATCAGTTTCTCATTGTAAGCTTGTTCTAAGAAATAAATGGCATTTAATTTTATAGAGTATATTCCAGTGCCTGATTAAAAAAAAGTATAGATGTTGGTTCTTTTCATCTGTTGTTCAGGATGTATTAATAGGAAAAAAAGATTAGCTATTCTGTATTAGATATAACACTCAAATTATACATTAATGCAAAATAATCAGAAATAAACATTTGCAACTAAATTTGTACTTCTAACTTGCTACAGTAGTTTCTAATTTGCTGTGAGTACAACAAATATTTTTGGCCATGCTGAATTTATTGTATCTTCAGATGACATTTCTTCCTAAGGAATTATTTATTTTTTGAAATAGTAGGAATTGTGCACAAAATATAGTAACTGTGTTCTTTTCATTCAACTGTGTAAAATGAATTCTTTTCAGCATTTTAATATGTTTACATTAGAGACTGATAGCCTAATTTAGAAAGCATGTTATTTTGTAGCTTACATAAATCACCAACTAATCTATGCATTCTAGCTTATGCTGTTAAAGCTCTTTACATGAATATTGGGAAGAAATTTAACTTATAAAAAATCATTAGCTATTTTAATGGATGTTTTGGAATATAGAAGAGAATGAAAATTGAATTCTGGGTTATAGAATTTGACCAAACCATTGTTTGTGTTTGTTTTGTAACTTCATGACATAAAATACTTCCACCCATATTTCCCAAGACTTGCCAGGTAAAATAAATACATGAATATTGCACAAAAATACTATAAGAAAAATCCAATTATGGCTTTTATCAATGGTTGTACAAAACTTTCTATAAATAAAAGCAAACACCACGTACCCTTGTGCCTTTTTATCAGTATATTCAGACATGTCGTATATAAAAATAATTTGTTAATTTTAATTTCTCTGGCATAATCTACTATATGATGAGAGCACAATTTAGTATACATTTTGTTCCATTTTGGAAATTTTCACTTTTTTACTGTTACATATTTTACTGCTCTAGAATTCTTGTGCATGTAGTTTAGGAAATCATACGTATGTCTCTGTCTATATGTCTAGGCTTGGAATTACTAGTTCATAGTGGATAACTCCAAGCAATTTTCCAAGGGTTGCTTTCAATTCATACTCTCACCAGAAGTATATGGATGTTCTAGTTGCTCCACAGTCTTATTAAAAACAACAACAACAACAACTCAGAATGGCATGATTTATGTTAGCCATGTTAGTGTGAGTATATTATGCTATTATAATTTAAATTTACATTTTTCTTATGACTAATAATGTTGAGGACTTTCTCATATGTGTATTGGCTTTTGGCAAACCTCTTGTGAAATATTAGTTCAAGAAGTTGAACCACTTTTCTCTCAGTATATCTG
Source organism: Dasypus novemcinctus (assembly GCF_030445035.2). Lineage (NCBI taxonomy): Eukaryota > Metazoa > Chordata > Mammalia > Cingulata > Dasypodidae > Dasypus > Dasypus novemcinctus. The sequence goes on along the minus strand of NC_080673.1, from coordinate 148,559,325 downwards.
CAATTTTCACCAAATTACCGATTTGTAAGAATACTTTATGTATATTATATTTAAAAAATGCTTCTTCAATATCTGTATTAGAAATACCTTTTGTCACTCTGTAGCTTACATTTTATCTCTTTTAGTGGTATTCTTTAAAATTCATTCTTAATTTGACTACAATCTAAATATCAATTTTATATATTCTTTTAAAAGCTTTATTTCAGCTCTCAAATTTAGAGTACTCATTTATGTCTACATTGCTAGTTGGGGTAAATATAAATGAGTCAAATATACCTCTAATTAGTCCAAAACTGTCCTTTACCTTATATATTATGGTGTCACTTCTGTAATCATTATAACATTATTTATGTGTTGGTCACTTTCTAAATCTCAATTATTTTCCATTGTTCTTTATTCATATCCTTATACTAACACCACATAGTGTTACAGGTACAAATACCCCAGACTTGTTCTTCTAGAAGACTGTATGAGCTATTTTGACTATAGCTTTTCATTCATATTTAGAATTAATTTATTAATTACATTTTTAGAAATTCTGAAATTTTTGTTAGAAATTGAATTAAAACTATTGATACAACTGCAAAGAATTGGTATCTTTATACAACTGACTCATAATTCAAATGAATGTTGATTTATTCCATTTATTTAGTTATTTAATTTTTGTTTGTCAGTATTTTTTGTGTGTGCCATATGCATGTACATGCATTTTAGAATATATGTATGTTGTATAGAAAGAACTATTTCTATTAGAATTATTTCCAAGTATTTTGATATGTTTGATGCTACTGTAAAGAGTTCATTTTAAAATTTTTACTTTCTAACTGCTTTGTTAATATAAAGCAAAATATTATTTTCTAAAACATTGTATCCAGAGATAATCTAATCTGAGACCCTATTTACAAATCATTCTAATGAGGATCATGCAGAATAGTGATTTTTCTAAAGAAACAAGAGATGGGATAATAGAGATCTATAGTCTTTGACATCTAATCTATTACACTTTCCACCAAAAAAATCCAGTAAGAAGCATACAGGTTAATATTATTTTGGTTCATTTATCAGACATGTTACATAAAAAGTACAATAAATAGCCCATGATTCCTTTCTTAGTCTAAAAGTAAAATTTAATCATTGCTCTAAATATTTATATTAAAATTCTTGTACCAGCATTTAAACCATTCTGAAAATTAATTTGATTTCACTGACATGAATCATCTTTGCACTTTTTAGTATTATAATAGACAGTATCTTCATAAAAAATGAGAAAACATTTTAATCATTATTCCTAGTTTTTAAAATGTAATAAATGTCCAGAATTGCTACCTGCCCTTTTATTATAGCTATCCAAATATTCTTCTCTGAAAGTACAATGTGTGCATGGTTTGTCTCCCTCAAAAATATTGCAACCACTTTTTGATAGAAACATTATCTATTGTAAAGTATTGTCAACAAATTCATTTTTAGTGACTTAATTCTTTTATTATTCCTGTAATTGTGATGAATTGGGAAATCTAATATGGCTTGATATATTCATTTCAACAAAATGGGTATTCAATAGATTTTGGAATATTCAATTTATGGTTGTATTCTAAATCTCCCAGAATTAAAAGTATTGTTTTCTCCTTTATTTTCCCATAAGGTATCAAGTCATGCGCAGTTTTTGGAAGAAGAAAGTGATAATCTTTTTTCTCAAAATCCTTGATCAATATAGTATCTGCCTGCTGAGATAATTTTAAATTAGCATGAAGAAAAGAACAGTTACCAGCAAGTCACTCATCTTTTAATGATATCTATTGTAAATATTCCCTTGACTTAAGTTAATTATAGCATTTGAGGAATGCTCATTCATGGAGGTGGCTCCTTCCGTTCTTTTAGCAAAAGAGACAGACCTTGAAGATAGTGTGTACTTGTAAAAGGGGTGGGAAGTACTGAGAATTTTTTATAATGTCATTAAACTGAAGTGTGAATTGGTGTTTCATTGTAAACAGTAGTTGATATATATATGTGTGTGTGTGTGTAGTAACTTATGGTTTTATATAAATATATATGTAACATGTATTTGTTAGGAAAGTCACAGTCACCTGTTAAGCAGCCATTGCCCAGACCTTGCCTATTCCCACCTCCTTCTTAGGGAAAGTCACAAACGCACTAAGTGGCCATCCTTTGGCCTTCAGCTACCCCTACGTCTTTTTCTATTGTTTGCCATTCTGCATTCAGAGAAGATGTTCAGTCTAATGAAAAGACCCTGGCAGACGTTATACCCAGAAATCAAGCAACCCCAAAAGCTAATCAACACAGGAATTCTCAGAGTCAGAGTTCCCTCTCTCCAAGGCAGGTAAAAACCACACTCAAACAACACAGATTTGCCCATTGGAAAATGTAAAGTCATAATAGGAGTAATCAGAAACAGCTACATCTTTTGTTCTAAAGAGAGCCCGTATTTACAATGATAGTGTTTTCTATGTTTCAGGTGCTGTTCTAAGGACTTTACACTAAATGAATCATTTCATATTCATAAGAATCCAGGATATAGATACCATCTTCATTTTATAGGTAAATAAATCAGGCCAGAGAGGTTAAATATCTTGCCTAAAATTTCACAGCAAGCAAGTTCCAGACCTTGGTTTTTATTCCAGTCTGGCTCCACAGCTGCCACATTAAAGCATTTTGGTATCTTATACTTCCTCTGTATTAACAACAAAGAAAATGTGATCATATGGGAACCCTACAGCTAAATGAGAGCATCTGCTTAATGTGGAGTGATAGATGCTAAAGATTTGAAAAAAATGACTTTTTTGAACTTATTTGACATCTTAGGTCAGGGATTCTAAAAAACGGGTCTCTGAGCTTGAATTGAAATTCAGAAACAACCAGCAAACATTCTTGTGGGACGTGTTGGTGCAGTTGTGACATATTTATTAAATAATATATAGAGTGGACTCAGTAAGGGGTCTGTGGTTTCCACCTGATTGGCAAAGTGGTGCATTGAACAAAAAGGTAAAGAAACCCTGTCTTAGGTCCATATTATCTGGATTCTAAGATAATATTAATTATAAGAGAAGGCATTGTTTAATAACATTTTCAGATAACAAAGAAATAGTCCATTATTTATATGCATTGATTATAGAATGGGTCTTATTTTTAGAAACATTAACATATGGAAAATATTCTGCTTGCATATTAATGAATAGATAAAAAGTACAGGTGAGATTTATTACTAGGAATCTGTTGGTTTGTCAAAAGTGGATACATGGTATTTATTTATATTCCATCTTTATATCATTATTTAATATGCTAAGTGTAGGCTAAATTTATCAAACTTTTTGGATAAATTGCTGGAATAAATGAATTGAATACCAGAAGAAATTTAATACTTTGGAGCTAAAATGTTAATATTATGTGTTAAATATTATTGGATATTTAAAGTAATAACCTATAGAATCCACAAAGTCTTTTTTAAATCACAACTAATATTATTTCTCATTAAATAAATGACATATGAAAGAGACAATATGAAGATTCTGGTGAATGTCTGGGCAGGAAATTGAAGTAAGTAAATATGAACTTTGATAAGAAATTAGAGAAAAGATAAAATGATACCTACAAAGAATGCCATGAAATACACCATTAGACTGTGTATTAAACACATTGAAGAACTTAGAATTATAAACAGGAATTGCTTTAGGGAACTTTCATTTTTTTTTACACTTTTTAAATTAAAGTTAATAGGTCACAAAGAATGTTACATTAAAAAACATTAAAAAACATAAAAAACAAAAGAGGTTCCCATAAACCCCAATCCCAACCTCCCACCCCATCATTTTGTAAATTGTATTTTTTTGAAGATACGTACATCACACAAAAAATGTTACATTAAAAAATATGAGATTCCCATATACCCCCCACCCCCCGACCCCATTCCTCCCACACGAACAACCTCCTCCATCATTGTGGCACACTCATCGCACTTGCTGAACACATTCTGGAGCACAGCTGCACCACATAGATAATAGTTTACCCTGTAGTTCACATTCTCCCTCAGTACATTCAGTAGGTTAAGGTAGGATATATAAAGTCCAGCATCTGGCCCTGCAATATCATTTAGGACAACTCAAAGTCCCACAAATGCCCCCACATCACATCACTTCTTCCCTCTCCCTGCCCTCAGCAACTACTATGGTCACTTTCTCCACTTCAATGCTACAATTTCTTCTATTACTAGTCACAATAGTTTTATAGTAGAATATCAGTAAGTCCACTATAAGCCATATTTTATTTCTCCATTCTGTGGACCCTGGGATGGTGATGTTCACTCCACCTCTAGATCAAGAGGGGGCTTAGATTCCACATGGATGATGGATGCAATTCCATTGTTTTCAGTTGTCGGCACTCTTGATTCCCTGGTATGGTGTTTGACCATCTTCACCTCCCTGTTAGCTGACTTGGGTAAGTCCAATGAACCAGAAAATAGGAGCTGCAACTCTGCTGAGGCTCAGAGCCCAGCTGGCATATGAGAAGTCCAGAGATTCAAGTCCCCTAAGTATGCATTATCCCTAGCACCAACCACAGAGGTATGTGACAAGAGGCATGTGTAGGAAGGTCACATCTGAGTCCAGCTCCATCACACTCAGGAGCACAAATTTGAACGTAGGGCCCTCTGACATGGCACAGAATTCCAATTACATCTACCATGACTGTTTACCTTGTGGATCTCCATAGCCTTCAGGAGAACTAGCATCTAGGGTTGTATCTACTTTGACTCTCTCTGGAGTCCTGCTGAGGTGTGCATAAGTGTGACCCCTCTGGTGACCTCCCGACTCTTTAGGGAAGACTCTTATCCATATAAACTCATTGTCTTTGCCATTTCCCCCTTTTATTCAAGGTCAAAAAGCAGTTTTTAACACTTGATCCAATATGTAGGCTAAGATATTCTGCTGGTTTGAGTTGACCCTTTTACTCAAGGTCTCTTTCTAGTTGCATCACCAGTTAGTGATTGGTAGTAATCCTTCGGTGCTAGAGAGACTCATCTCCAGGAATCATGTCCCGTGCTGGGGAGAAGCTAATACATTTACATGTTGAATTTGGCTTAGAGAGTGGTCACATTTGAGCAACATGGAGGCTTTCAGGAGGTAACTCTTAGGCACCCTGCAGCTCTAGGCCTAGTTCATATTTCAGGCACACAGGCTCCTAAGCATAGTCATCAGTATCAAAGACTCATTACTGGACCATCCTTCCTTATTGGTCCTGCCATTGCACTTGGGGAATTGTTGTTCCATTGGGAAATGTGACGGAGCTCCCCTCGATAGGAACTCATCACTCCCTCAGTTGATATTTGTAACTGTAACTACTATAAAAATACCCAACATAAATCAGTACATTTTTATGTCCCCTATATACATGCCCTGGAGAACTCCCCCAACTCATATGCCCCCATCAATAACACCCCACACGTGTGTTCCTCCGCTGCCATAGTTGAGCTCTCTGTGATCCAAAACTTCTTCAACAATGAAGCATAATATATTGCCAAATTCAGTTATTAGGAAGTTGAAATATATTGATGTGTTTAAAGTTTAGAAATAGAATACACAATAATCTAGAAATACTAAAAAAAAGTAAATATAAATTGGTGTATTAATAAAATGAAAAATATTATAAAGCTTAGTTTCAAACATTTTGCCTTTCATCTCTGTAATACATGTTGCCCTGTATGCACAGTGGCAAGGCACTTTCTTTCATTTCTTCCTCAGTGTCTACATCCTTTTTTTTCTAATTTTTATTTTGTCTTCAAAAAAGTTTTAGATCACAGTAATTCACATACACAATATAGGGGACTCCCATATATCCAACATCAAACCCTTTCCCCGTTTCCCGACAATGATCTTTTTACATGCTCATGTTAGATTTGTGGCAGCTGATGTACAGATTTTGAAACATAGTTATCAACCATAGTTTCAATTTGGATTACATTATGGTTTATATTTTAGACTGTACAAATTTTTAAAATTTTTAGCTTCCTTATGTTTTACATTGTGGTTTACATTTTAGCTTATAGACTTTTATACACTTTTGGTGTAAGTTAACATGTCCTAAATCCATCATTGCATGATCTTGTGGAGCACTTCCATTGTCTCCCAGTTGCCCTGCTTCCATCTATTCTATTCCTCTCTTCCCCTCCCCTCAGGGCCCACAGTGACAATCAATTCTTCACTACTTGAGGGACCAGTTTTACAGATACAGCAACGATCCCGGGGGCTTGACATACTAGACTGCCCTAACTAATTGGGAGCCACTGATTCTTTCAAGAGGCACAATTCCCTCTATTTGGGAACATCAGGTCTCCCCAGGATGTGGGCATACCTTCACACTCATAGTATGGGTGTCCATCCAATGATATAACACACTATGACAAAATGAGCACTCACACACTTCCTAGAAGCTTGCCCCTGTTCCAGACGCCCCCTTAATCACCTTAAACATGTAATCCTTCCTTTTATTTTCTCAATAGTTTTCTCAACATTATAGCTTCAAATATATACCTGACATTCTCCCATATTCAACTGTTGCCCCAGCCCTACCCCCAATTCCTTGGACCATCTGACCCATCCTCCCAACCCTAGCCCCCTCCAGATCATAAAGCCCCACCCAAAGGTATCCCTATGCCCCCATCTTATCCTTTCCCTGTGCAAATACTTACCTCCAGCTTATCATAGACTTTACCCATGTAGGCATCAGCTTCAAATCAAAATTCCCAAGTATAAAATATTCTGTTTTAGCTAAAGAATGTTATAAAAACATATGACTCTGCTCAAAAAAAAAGTTTAGCTAGCCTGGTACTCAAGTGTAGTTAGTTAACATTAAGTTTTTTGGAAAAAAAAAATCCTTGCATTTCTCATTGGCCCATGACAATCAAAGTTTACTTCATCCTACCCAGTTACATACATTTCCTTGAATAACAGGAGAAGAAAGTATAATTGTCTTCACTGAAATCATAATTTATAACTTTTGGACTAATTATTTTACTATTTACCTTAATAGGACCATGGTTATAAGCCCCAATATTAATATTAAATCAAGCCTTTTTCAGGCTAAGAGAGAAGCTTTGGCTTTTATAATAGTCTCTTGGGAAATAATGTGAAATTGTGGTTATTAATGTACTGATTAGGAAAGAGAGCAAGATATTAGATGTCTCTCATATGCTGTTAATTCAAACAAAAAAGCTCTTTGGTAGGAGGGTGTCTGTATAAGTAATGTAAGCTTTCTGTGTGATTAATTATTAGACATCATCAGGTCATTTCAGCAGCACTGGGAATCTGTGTTTCTTTTTGTTGCGTCATCTTGTTGTGTCAGCTCTTTGTTTGGGTGGTGCCATTCTTGGGCAGGCTGCACTTTCTTTCATGCTGAGCGGCTCTCCTTATGGGGTGCACTCCTTGCACATGGGGCTCCCCTATGCAGGTGACACCCCTGCACAGCAGGGCACTCCTTGCGCACATCAGCACTGAGCGTGGACCAGCCCCACATGGGTCAAGGGGGCCCAGGGTTTGAACCACAGACTTCCATGTTGTAGGCAGATGCCCTATCCGTTGAGCCAAATCCGCTTCCCTGTACTATACTTATTAGCAAAATTATAGTAATATTGTTTTTTCAATGTAGCAAAGCTACCACAATAATGCAAAATATTAATAATAGAGAAAATTTTGTGGGTGAACAGGTGCATATATATGGTAACTCTGCTATCTGGATGATATTTACCTAAATCCTGTAAATGCTCTAATTTTAAAAAGCAGCAAAAATTTACTGAAAAGGAATTCTGGACTTTAAATGGTTAAACTTGAAGTATGGCAGAAGAAAACATAGTAAATAAGAAAGAAAACAAAATGTTACGACATTGAGTTAGGCAAGATTAAAATAGGGCACAAAAATCTTAAACAATATTTATTAAAAGATAAACTTCATCAATTTTAAAAACAAAATTCCTTTACAAAAGACAGTCTTACCAGATTGAAGAGGCAATCACAACTTGTAGACTATATTTACAAAGAATAAATATGTGCAGAAGTCATGTACAGAAAATAAATAAAAATAACAAAAAACTTAAAATTCAGTAGAAAGGAGACATATTCATGAAGTAAAAGATTTGCATACTTCAACAAAGAAGATATACGAATGATAAATAAGCACAAAATATGTGATAGAATGTTTAATAAACAGGGAAAGTCAAATTAAAATAATAATGAGATATGCCTGTACCTCCCAAACTATTTTAAAAATTAAAAATTCTTACAGTATCAAGTATTAGTGAGGATGCAGAAAAACAGACACACACAAACTGAATAAACTTTTCAGAAATGGTTTATATAACTTTGGGGTTAATTCCTGGTATGTCAAAATATATTATACACATGCGACATTTTACTTTTATTTTATTGGAGAAGTTGTAAATTTACAGAAAAACCGTGCATGCAATACATAAAATGCAGAGTTCCCATCTACCATACTAGTATTAACAACTTCCATTAGTTTGTTATATTTGTTCAAGTAATAAAATAGCATTTGAAAAGTTTTAAATTTAATGAAAATAGTACTATTAACTAATGCTGTGAACTATTTTACTATGTACTAAACTGTTAACACCTTTTACAAAAGGACTCACTGTTTGTGTTGTACAGTTCTTTGTTGTTTTTTAATTTTTATTCTGCTAACATAAGCACAATCTAAAATTTCCCCTTTTAACCATATTCACATACATAGCTCAGCACTGTTAATTATGTTCACAGTGTTGTGCTACCAGCACCATCAACCACTACCAAAACTTTACAATCAACCCATACAAACCTCTGTACAGCTCAAGTGTTAAATCCCCATTACCTAACACCAACCCATCTCCTGCTAACCTATTGTACCAGTTTGGTATTATTGATGAATTCTAAAAATAAATAATGGATTATGTTTGTAAACTCATCTTTTCCTCTGGGCATATTAGATTTTATTGGATTCATAGGTTTACTTGATTAAGTAATGATATAAACCTCTTGTGCCATGCCAGTAAGGCACGGCAAACGACAGAGTTAAGGGGTTTGATTGTTGGAGTTTGATGCTGAAGCCTTAAGCTGGAGCCCCAGGAAGAGAGGAATCCTAAGCCTGCAAAGAAGCAAGCCCTGGGAAGAGAGGAACCCAGAAGCTGAATTCTCGCAGATGATGTCAGCAGCTATCTTGCTCCAACACGTGAAAATAGACTTTGGTGAGGGAAGTAACCTATGCTTTACAGCCTGGTGTCTGTAAGCACCTACCCCAAATAAATAGCCTATATAAAAATCAACCAATTTCTGATATTTTGCATGAGCACCCCTTTGGCTGAGTAATACACCTATACTTTAGATTATGACTCTATAAATTTTTACTTTTATATCAATGTTACAAGTTATTCCATTAATATAATATTATAACTACAATAACACTATATCTACTTTGGTCTGTGATTATATTCCCCCTTAATTTGTTCATTCTTCAGTCTTGAGGGATTTGGAATGATGCCTACTCTGACTGCATCAGGATGAGAAAAAATGTAGGTATAATAGAGAAGAGGAAAGGAATCATTTTGCTTGCAGATGAAGGCACTTAATATTTGTTCTTCGGTGTCTCACTTATTCCCTTCAACAGGTGTTCAAGTTTTACTTCTTCCTTTCCAATTTTGGTGTAACTTTTATTTATTTTTCTTATCTAATTGCTCTGGTTAAAACTTCCAGTTCAGTGTTGAATAACAATTATGACCATTGGCATCCTTGTGTTTTTGGTATCTTAGAGGGAAAGCGTTCAGTCTTTCATCACTGAGTGTGATGTTAGCAGATTTTTCATATATGCCTTTTCTCATGTTGAGGAAGTTTCCTTCTATTCCTATTTTTCTAAGTTTCTCTTTTGTCAAGAAAGGATGCTGGATTTGTCAAATACCTTATCTACATTAAGTGAGATGATCACCTGATGATTTTTCTTTCTCTTCATTCTGTCAATGTGTAGCATTATATTAATTGCTTTTCTTATGTTGAACAACATTTGCATAACTGGTATAAATCCCACTTGATCATGGTGTATAATTGTTTCAATGGGTTGTAGAATTTTATTAGCTAGAATTTTGTTGAATATTTTTGCATCTATATTTATAAGAGAAACTTGCCCGTAATTTTATTTTCTTATAATATCTTTATTTGGCTTAGATATTAGGATGATGTTGGCCTCATAGAATGAATTAGCTAGGATTCCTTCATCTTCATTACTTTTAAAGAAATTGAACAGGAACGGAACTAACTCTTCTTGAAATGTTTGGTAGAATTCACGTGTGAGGCCATCTGATCCTGGGCTTCTTTTTGGGGAGGTTTGGCATAACTGATTCTATCTACTTGTAATTGCTCTATTGAGATATTCAGTTTCTTCTAGATTCAATGTAAGTTGTGTGTTTCAAGGAATTTATCTGTTTCATCTGTATTTCTATTTTGTTGGTATACATCTTTCATAGTATGCTCTTATGTTACTTCTTTTATTTCTGTGATGTCAGTAGAAATGTTCCCTTTCTAATTTCAGATTTTATTAATTTGTGTTCTTTCTTTTTGATTGTATGTCTGGCTAAACATTTGCCAATTTTATTGTTCTTTTCCAATAATAAAATATTGGTTTCGTTAATGGTCTCTATTGCTTTTTATTCTCTATTTTAATTCTCCAATTCATTTCTAATTTTTGTTATTTCTTTCCTTCTGCTTGCCTTGGGTTTAGATTGATTTCTTTACAGTTTCTTTCCATTAAGGTCAGAAAGGATGCTTTGTATAATTTCAGTCTATTCATATAAGACCCCAACAAGAGGGCATAGACCTAACTTGGCTCACAACTCACTGACATAGTCCAATCAAAGGACCTAAAGCAATTTGATTCAAAAAGATCTAATTGAAAGCCCTTCAGTGGAATCTAATTAAAATGCTCTATCTATACTATGTTTACAGGGACAAAAATGGGTTAGCTTAAGCATATAATTGTCTGGGGTCCACAAAAGACAAATCAGGACACCTGGATGGTTCAATCCTTTGTAGAACACTAGTTGATAACAAGAACACCCAGGTCTACAAACAAATGCACTAAAAAGTCTTCCACCACCCTCATTTGCCAATTCTTTGGATGACCCAGCCATGCTGGCAGAGGGGGCAGCAATTATTTCGTTTTACCTGCAGGAATCTGCAGCAATGATGGAAGGCTTGAATACTTTCTCCCCAGAACACAACACAATCCTTTTGTTTGCTTTCAGCTTGATATCTAAGAAAGGTATCCATTGACTGTACACCACCAATGGTGCATGTATCACACTCCACATCCCAGCTCCACATGGCCACCACATTCCACTTCTTGAGAAAGAATGTTTTATCTCTCCCCAACTTGGAGTCTTTGCTCCTGGAACCTTTGCTCCTGGAGTGAGAGCAGAGGATAACATGCTTCCACTGTCCATCCATGGCAAAAGGTACCTGGGATGTATTGCATCTGTATGACTCTTAAGCTGTACAGGACTGAGTGAGAGGGAGGGTCCAGACTGGCAGGTCTGAGGCAAATTTACTATGGTTTTGGTGTTTTTTTTCTGTTTATTTGATTCATGTTAAGGTAGTCTTCTCCAGTCTCTATCATCTTCCAGACTTCAAAGCAAGTGGGATTTTCCCTTTTATAAGTTGTTTCGGAGGCGAGATATACCCAGAGAATAACTTATGTTGCCATGTTGATGAGGTCACTGAAGATGGGCTATTTTAACTGTAATATTTGCATAACATTGGTTGTGTGTATTAATAGTACTGAATGCATAATGGAGAAAAATTATGTTACATGAAACAGTACACCATTTGATAAATTTATGATAGATCAGTGGTGATAGTGTGTTGTGAGTTACTATATGGTGGGTCATGGGAACACAGGTTCAGACACACCAGAAACTTTCAGTGAATGACCACTTCATTACTTACACAGCACAAAGAACCCAAAGGGTAGGGGAGAGGTTATATTATGACTGGTCTCTCTGGAAGGCTAAACTACTCAAGCCACTGTGAGTGGATGGGAGTGGAATTCACCATTAAATGTGAATTCCTGTCTTGATCAGCATCTGAGACTGCTTATTCCTGGTTTCTAGGTTTAAGGTCTAGTTGGACCTTTTTTCATGAGACCTAATTGCTCCCCCACTTTGTGAAAGGGAACAGACTGAAACATCTGATCACAATAGAAAAGCAGATGTGGGAAATGAAGGTGTAGAGATGATAGCTAGATGTGTGACTGTAACCTACTCACCAGTCCAAACCTTGTCTTCTTTACCAGGGCTAACCTACTATTTTAGTTTGCTAAAGGATTGCCAATACAAAGTACCGGAAGTTTATTGAATTTTATAATGGGGATTTATTTGGGGGTAAAAGCTTATAATTCCAAAACCATGAAATGTCCAAATCAAGGCATTGGCAGGGATACTTTCTCTCCAAATTCAGCTACTGTTGATCCTAATATTGTTACCATGTGGTGAAGCAAAATGTATACTGACCTCTGCCGAGGTTTGAGCTCATCTGTGGACAACCGGGAATAGGGATTGTCTCTTTCTGGGCCTCCTATATCAGTGTTGGCTATTTCACTCTCTTCCCAAGTTCAGCTGTAAGCTTTCCGGCATATAGTATGGCTGGTCTTCTCTTGAGCTGTTCTGAGGACCCTGCATTTTTCATCCTTTTTGGGGCTTCACTTTTCCTGCAGTCCTCTGTCTCACATTGCAGAATCAAATATGCCCACTTACTTTTCCTGTATCTGTCTATCTGTGTCTCCTTTTATATCAGGCCCAGCAAGAGGAAGGAGACTCAATATGAATCATGCACCACTGATGTAATCCAGTCAAATGGAATGGATTAGTTTAAAACATAATCTTTTGCTCTTGGGAATTCAAACTGTTACACTTACACTTTTGCATTAGCTTTCACAACATAAGTCCACCTCCTACCTTGGTATTGGAGGTGTATATGGGTCAGGATTATAGGCCCATGGCTGTAAACACTGTGTGCAGAAAAGGTTTGGGAACACCAGTGGCTGCAGTACATTAGGAGGTCTTCATCTATACCTACCATTTCTCCAAGAAGAGTGATCAGTTCTGTCTGTAGCAATGATTTTCTCCATGCTTAATACCTCCTCGGAGACAATTGAAGAAGTTTCACACAGAATCTGTTTGAACACTTTTCAGTCAGTGGACTTGCCTTTAATCATCAGATGTTCCATCTACCATGAAGTATTAATCCACATACAATGGGAGGTGTTAGCAATTTCACATATTCAATTAGAGAATGGCTCCTCTTTCAGGTAGCCATTAAAGTTCTTCACAATACTTACTGTTTGTAGATGGAGGAACAATATAATTTGAGGAGTCTTGGCCTATTGTTGAGCAAATTGTACAGTAAGGCAGAGTTGTTGGTCAGAGGTCATGTCATTTGTGTACTCAGAGGGTTGGCAAAACCACTTTTCCATCTGCACAATTAGTTGGAAACGTAAGGCCACAGCCTGAATAGTTATCTACTGCAAGCAAGGCATAGCACATACCTTGGAATTATGGAGGAAGGCCAAAATAGTTCACTGCCTTGAGAACCCTTGTCTGATCCCTCTAAAAGTAACTCCCAAATGCTCTTTGCAGCCTTTGGCTTATTGTTGACATCTTTCTCATTGGTAAATGACAGATCTGGAGTCTTTTAAGAAAAGATGAACTCTGTATTCTTGGATCCATAATTTCATGATGTCAGAATTTTCTTGTCCCATTTTGTGGTAGAACTATGCAGTGGCAGAAGTATCCATGGAAAAATCAGCTATTTCTTTGATGTCACCAAGAACAAATTCATTGTCATCCTTCTCTAGACAAGACTCATCCTTTGTTCTTCTCTAAGGAGGTTGTTGGGTGTGAAAAACAGCTTGGTGCATCCTTTATTAGCTAGGTCATTCCCAAAATGTTCATCATGATATAGAACTTTGCCATGCACAACAATATGGGCAACAAAGATGGTGCTTTTCCACACTGCCAATTGTTTCCAACATTCCCTTCTGCACACTGGGGAAACTTTGATCCTCCAGTAATGTTCTCTCCATGAAACTTACCAGACTGCTAATAATTGATCACACTGCTAAGTCATTGACTAATAGGTGCATGGGGGTGCTTGAGTCTTAGAATACCTGGGCTAAGAGGTCTGCTCACAGTTTAGACTATTGAGAGTGTTTTCCAGTGCCAGAGGTGGTATATAGACTGCTCAAGACAGGAGAAACAATGGCTGCCACCCAATGGATGTGATATGGCATTAGCTTGCCCATTCATCTATGAACCAGTTCTGTACATCTTGTGGGGCATCCTTGAGTAGTGCACCTCAGGATGCCAATGCAGGGAGAGAAAGGGCCTCATCTGGTAATCCAACAGGATCATTGTTGAGGGGAACCTCTGCCACTTTCTCATGCAAATGTACCATTCCCTGGAAGTAGATGATACCTTCTACTGGATGATACCCTGCATTTGAGTACTGCCTGGGTAAGAGCACTGACCACCCAGGACCCAAGACCTGATGAACATCTCTGGTCTCAGCAGGACCCAATTGTTATTGGTGATCCCCTGTGCTTCAGCCAAGACCCAACAGCAAACTAGATGTTAACTAATGAATGGGGAGCAGTACTGGACTGCATCAGAAAAAGTCCTGGTAAAAAATCCAGGAGTCTAGAAATCACCATTGTTCTCTCCTTTTGCCAGAGGGACCAGTCTTTATGTGTCCTTCTGGCAAAGGCCTGCGGTTCTAATGAGGAGCTAAGGTCCCAGAGGCAGGACAGCTGAAACAGTCACATTTACCTTCCACAAAGCCCTGTTCTCCTCTGTTCCTTAGTGGAAAGCATCTGCCTTTCATGTTATACAACTTAGGTGTGCCAGGAGGATACCAGGATAAGAAATATGCTGGCACCAATATACAAATAACACACTGGGACTTCTGGCACCAAAGTGGGCATTTCTACATTCAAGCACAGAAATCTATAGTTAGCAGTCATGCTCACATGCCTTTTTCACCGACCATATCAGGCAAAGATTGTGGAGAGAGAACACCCAGAGATAGAAAGTCCTTTATGAATTCAGTAATGTCCTTTGCTTCACCAGGGAGGCAATATTGCCACTGCCGGAAAATGCAGCCAGGAGATGAGTGCATGGGGGTGTATAGCCTGTCACTTGCCCAACTGTGATGATCAGAATTCACTGGGTTTGGGTAGCATATCCTTGCAGTTGATGCTGTGAGGTAAAGTTTTGCATAGTATCAATTCTTGTAATTTACTTCCCGATGGGAAACACCGTTACAGGGGTGGCTGAAAGGCCATAAGGATCAACTTAGAGGGTAGCACGGAATGCCCCCAAATTCCTAACACTATTTGCTGCCCACTCCACTTTGCATCTCCCAGAATAAGAATGACCTAGCCATTTGTATACAAATAAGTTCCATAAAGGTTTGTTCACAGCTCCAAAATTGTACATGCATTCAGGCATACGGCATTTGGTTCCAGAGTTCAGACTCCTCAGTTGGGGCAGAAGGGATCTCCCTCCTCATCAACTGCTCATATCTGGGGATTGTGGAAAGGGGTTGGTCAGTGGTAGTTTGTGCCTGTCAGGCCTGTGGCCTTCCTTCTAAATTATGTTTTTATTGGTTTTCTCCATTGGAGATCCCATCTATGGTATCCTTCGGAACTTCTTATTCTAGCAGACACAAGCTTAACAAGTAGGTACTCCAATAGGAAGGAGTAGCTGCCAATCCATCCCACAGGTTTTAGGAATTGCTAGTGACAAACTCTGGACTCTTTTGTCAGTTACCATGGTAACCACATTGCTAAGATGGGAACCTTTTCCCCAAGTAGGAAGACTAAGATAAACCTACTCCACTGCTATAAACCTACTCAAGTACATCATCCAGAGTATGCCCTGGCATGAGGAGCAGGAATCATCTTGTCACCCCACTCAAGAGTGACTTTTTTATACTCACACTGACCTCAGTATCAGTTTGGGTGATCTGACTGTGAGTATGCCTGGTTCCAGAGCAGATAAAAGAAGTCATGAGCTGGGGGAGTGTATGCCAGATGATGGAAGTATTGACACCATTGATCTCAGGGTGGAACCAGCTAGTATATTTCATTGAATTCAAGGGGAAAATGCCAAAGTCCCATTTATTGCTGTTCTGCCCCTAGAAAACAGAAACAGCACATTCCAGGTCCTCCAGCTATGAGTTGGTGCCTCTACACAGGTTGATAGGATGGGGACACCCTTAGTTAACCCCATAAAACCAAGTCATGAGTCTTGTATCACTGAGACACTCCTGTACAAAACTAATTCAAGAACAATAAAAAGAATGGCCAAAAATCAACCACTCCATGCATCCCCATGCACCCTGCTTGTTATTGTAAGAATGAAATCTCCTTCTGGAAGAAAATAAGGCTCACTCAATTGTGGAGAAGAAAATAATTCATTCTCAATCTTGCAAGAAGGGGTGCACAACCAGAAAATGAGGCTGGCACCGCAAACAAAGGAAAATGACACAATTTACACCCCTAATCCTAGCACACAAACCCTTTTCCTGTTTCTCCATAGATTGAATACTTCAGAGATTACATCCTATCTGAAAAGTCTAACTTTCCTGCACAAGTTTCCCAGTTTTGATTAACAACCTCCCCCATCACATGTCAATGATTTTGCTTTTACCTCATCCTTTTTGCCAAATAAGTTATGGAATTTAGTGCTGAGTTGATATTGACTTAGCTCTTTCTTGTGTATCCTTTTTACTGACCATAGGACTGGTTTAAGCTGATTTTCTTTGTTCCTGCTTAACCTAGGAGTGGGAGATGGAGGCAGTAGGCTGCCAGGTTACATTAATATTTTCTTCCTTCTGCTTTATATTAACTTTATGTAAAAACTAAATTGATCCCTGTCTCTTATAATCACCCTTCTTTCTTTTAAACTCTTTTCAGTTTTCACATTTCCATTCCTCAAAATTTCTACAAGATATCTTGCATACTTCATCATGGGATCTCCTTCTTTAAGGGGGTACAGATTGTTTTGTCTATAATGTATGGGCATTTGTTTGGTTAGAGCAGTTTCAATGAGCCTTCAAACTAGCCCTTGGGCACATGGAATTGTATATCATCTAACTATGGTAAGCACCCCAGCTGAGAGATAATGAGGGAAGTTAAGATGGACAGTGCAACCCCTTTCCATTTTCCAAACCAATTTTCAAGCCATCCTGTGAGTGAATTGGTAATGCCACAATTCTCTGCTAATTTCTCAGATAGAGGTGTTAGACCTTGTAGAGCTTTAGTGATAATTTCATCAGGGGCAGTGTTATTGGGGATGAATGTACAGCAACTAACTCCAATCATAACACAGACTCCCCGTTTCTCAGCTAGCATCATATCTAAGGTCATTCTGTTTTCCCATGCCATTCTGCTAGTAGCATCTAATTGTCCTAGAAATTACCTTAACTGCATCCCTGGTGTAATTAATAAATCTCTGTTGTTTACAATACACATAATTATTTCAATCTACATTTTTATTAATGGTGACCCACCAGAATAAGAATGACTCAAACCCAGCTGCTACCTAATGTCTAGCCTTAAATTCTTCTGGGACTTCTCAGGGAACTCCTATATTATCTAGATATATCCACTCATCAAAAGAACCAAGTAGACTTCTCTTCTCTCTCCTTCCCTGAGATGCTATTTTCACTTCTTCCCAAATTTTTCCAAAGAGGTGGACCACACCAAAGGCATTTTAGAATCTGTGTAGACTGCACCATTTTTTTCCTCTAACAATTTATGGGCTTGATTTAATGCACACAGCTCACAAGTCTGAGCTGACCAATCATTGGGCAGTCAGCCAGCTTCTTTTACCTCACAAGTTAGCCCATCAACAATAGCATAACCATTGTGCCTTTTTTCTTCCAGGACCCTAGAAGACCCAGCTATGAACAACTTTCCCCCTGAATGTAAGGGAAGGTCTCCTAGGCCAGGCCAGACTCAGGTTTGGTATTCAATTAGGTCTAAGCAATCATGGTTGGGGGATTCTAACTGGCTGAATCCTTTCCAAAGGAAAAAGGCTGGATTCAGACTATGATCAATTGTCAATATTAAATTATCTTTTTCCATTAGAATTGCCTCATATTTCAGAATTCAGGAATTTGTTAACCACCTTCCTGATTTTTGAGACAAAATAGTCCTGACTTGATGAGGAGCTCTAACAACCAATCCCCTCCAAAGATCAGTTTCCAGCTTTCTTCTCATAAGAGAGCAGTTGCTGCCTTGGCCTAAATACACCCTGGCCATCCCCTGGAGATGGGGTCCAGGATTCTGGAAAGGAAGGCCATGGGCTTCTTTTGACCTCCCCAGATCTGGGTTGGGACTTCCAAGGCTGTCCCCTTATCTACTGTAACTAACAGATGAAAGGTTTTTCAAGGGAGGGGAGGGCTAGAATGCCAGTTTGCACCAATGCCTGCTTGAGCCCCTCTAAGGCCTTTACTTCCCCCTTCTTTCACTCTAATTTGTCAGGCTCCTCCTCCAACAATTTTTGGTATAACCCCTTGGTTGGGGTTGCATAAGAATCTGTCCATAATCTAAAATATCCCACAATCCCTAACATCTTCTTGGTTCTCTTTTTGTCCAGGAAAAAGGTAATTCAGTAATGGCCTGAATTCTTTCAGGATTTATTTTCTTCCTTCCCTTGCTAATGAGATGACCCAGGTATTTGACTCCTTTTCTACAAATTGTAGCTTACTTTTTTTTTTTTTTTTAATTAATTTTTTTTTATTGACTTTGTAATAATGTTACATTAAAAATATATATGTGAGGTCCCATTCATCCCCACCCCCCCCCACCCCCCCTCTCCCCCCCCAGCAACACTCGTTCCCATCATCATGACACATCCATTGGATTTGGTAAGTACATCTTTGGGCACCTCTGCACCTTATACACAATGGTCCACATCATGGCCCCCACTCTCCTCCATTCCATCCAGTGGGCCCTATGAGGATTTACAATGTCCGGTGATTACCTCTGAGGCACCATCCAGGGCATGTAGCTTACTTTTTGACACTCTTAGCCCTTGATCTCCCAGAAAATTCAATAAGTTTTTTGTAGTTTGGACCACCACCTGCCTTTCTTCACCTGATAATTAGCAGACCATCTACATATTGTAAAAGGGAAATTTCAGATGGAATTGCACATTTCTCCAATACTTTTTCCAGTTCCTGCCCAAAGAGGTTGGGGATATCTGTGAAACCTTGGGATAAAACTGTTAACCTATATTGCTGCTTTCTTCTGGTAGAAGGATCCTCCCACCAAAGGCAAACCAATCCCCACTCTCAGGATCAAGGGGACAGACCCAAGAGTCATCCTTTAGATCTATTACACTAAGCCATTTATGATGGTAGGGGATATTACTTAGGAGAGTGTATGGGTTTGGGACTACTAGATGTCAAACCTGAACAATTTGATTAATTGCCTGTAGATCTTGTACAATCCTCCAATTACCATCTGGTTTCTGAATGGGCAAGATAGGAGACTTGAAGGGGGATATATGGGGCTCCAAGAGTCCATCCCAAAGGAGGGCTTCGATGGTGGGTTGAAGTCCCTGCCTCTACCTTAGAGGAATGGGATATTGTCTTCCACAAATAACTTCCCCTACCTTTTTCAATTTGCTCCTAATAGGTGGTACCTGCATTCCCCATCTATTCCTTTCTCTTACCCACACTTCTTCTCTGATATCTTTTTCATCTTCTTTGGTGAGCATGACTAAGACTATTTCTATCTCCCCATGCCTTACTTCCAAATCCAGACCCATGAATACTATTAAATCCCTTCCCAACAAATTACTCCTGGCTTCTGCGATGTACAACAAAAGGCCTACAATTTGATTGTCCTCCCAAAAAAATATCAGTGGGAGAAAGATTAGGGACCTCAAATCCTTCTCCTTTAACCCTGACACTGTAAAGGAACTGCCAGTGTTTGGTCCCTTTGGGGAGATGAGTCACAGGATATTGGGCTGCCCGTGTCCATTAAAAATGTAATTTCTTCCTGATATGGGCCCACCTTTAGGTTTACTAAAGTCTCCCAGTGGGCTTTTGAAATGAGGAGGCTCAAATCCCCCTAATCCTCAAAATTCATGAGGGAGATTACTCAACTCTCTTTCTTTAAACTCAGGCATTCCCTTTTAACATGACCACAGCCTCCCACAGTGTTAGCACCCTGTAGAACCTTGCATTTTCCTTGCCCCCTTATCTAAAAAAGCCCATTTTTCATCTTTATCTCTGCCTGTTCCCTCCCTGGATCTTCTCTAATCTTTTCTTAACCTTTTGGTCAGCTGTGCTTATCATAACCTTTGCTTTCTGTTTCTGCTTTCCTTCCTTTCTCATTGAAAACACTTTCTGGTACTCTCTCACTAACTCATCCATTGGATAACCCATTCATTCTTCTATTTTCAGAATCTTCTTCTGAATATCAGGCCAAGACCCCTTCATGTAGCTGACTTTTATCATTCTCTGAGTCATAGGATCATCTGGGTCAATCCCTGAATATTTCCTCACTTGGTCTCTCAATTGTTGCAGGTAAGCAGTGGGAGTCTCATCCTTCTCTTGGGCTACTTCAAAGGCTTTATTCAAGTTTTGAGATTTAGGTATGGCTAGTTTTATCCCCTGTATAAAGAGGTCTCTAAAATCTTTCATCTGTGTTCTGTCCCCCAGGTCATTATTATCCCAATTAGGGTCTGTGTCTGGGAACTTCTCTTCTGCTGCCATTACCCCATCTGGGCAGATGCTGCCTTTCTCACTCCTTCATAGCTGCTCTCTGCACCATTCCTTTTTCTTCCCCCATAAAGAGAATATTCAGTATGGACATAAGTTTGGGCCAGGTATATAAACTAGGACCTAGGAATTGATCTATCTGTTCAGCCAACCCTACTGGATCTTCTATTAGCAATTTCATCTCCCTTTAGAAGTTCCTTACTTCAGTACTTGTCAGTGGGGCATTTTCATAGCCAATCTCCCTTGACCTCATTGGTACTTCTCTCAGTGGGTACAAAGACTCAATGGAGTTTTGTTCTTTCACCCTCTTCTCCTAGGTGCTCTGGGGAGTAGAAAATTTTGTATATCTTTTCTACAGTCTTCCAATTCTTTCTTCAGCTGTTTTCTATACTCTTCCAATTCTTTCCTCAGCTGTTGGTGGGTTGTAACCAGTGGAGCTGTTGGCCCTGCTTAATTTTCCATTTTCCCAGGGTTTAGAATGGGTTCTATTGGGCCCTTCAGGTCTAATGACCATTCTCTGAGGATGGAAGGGTGAACATAAAGAGGAAGGAGATTCAACAGGGGGTCCAGGCTTCAGTTTCTGCAGCCTTAGTTTCTGCAGCCTTAGTTTCTGCAAGCTTAATCTTGGGGTCTAGATTTTCAGCTTTCATAGGAGAGAGTGTGGCCCCCTTTCCCTTTAACCAGCACATGGCATAGTCAGCCTCTTCTTTACAGAAGACTGTTTTCCCATTGACACACAGTACAAGGTCAGCACAAAGCCAATCCTCATCTGTCCCATATATTGACCAGAATACATCAGGTGGTAAAATACTTTCTTTGGTCCAGATGCAACAGCGATATTTAATCATTTTCTTCTTGTCTTTTCCTCTGGTCTGATCACTATCAGTCCAATGACTTAACATACTCCCTAATGAACTATCCGGAGGAATATCTCCAGGGTATCCTATATATACCCCCCTCCCCTTTATCACAGTTGACTACCTGGTTCTAGTTCCCGTTCCAAATCTTGTCTGTCTCTTTCTCTCAAATCGTTCACTTCATCCATCTCTGGCCCTTTCCCTCATGGGAGAAGGGAAACACGAATTGGGAAGCTGCACTCACTTCATGCAGTATGCCACATTTCTCATATGTACAATCAAACTCTGACTTATCAGAATTCCCAACCACCAAGGTAATAGTTAGTAGCCCCTGTTCTTATCTTGGTCCATGCATGAAGTCCCTGGTCAATGATGGGCAGATTTTCCCTTTCCTTTTCCTCATCCACAATCAGCAGATTTAAGCATCTGTTCTCAGGTCTCTTGGCTGCCAGAGTTGAGGTCCCTCCAGATGGTATCCAAGACCACTTAAACAGCAGGGCATACCTCCCCATTGTCCACCCCAGGAGTGCACTCTCTCAAGCTTCAGAATCCCAGACAAGCCCCCAAAGTTGTAAGAAGGAAATCTCCTTCTGGAAAAAATAAGGCTCACCCAATTGTGAAGAAAATAATTTATTCTTAATCTTGCAAGAAGGGGTACACAACTAAAAAACATGGTTGACACCCCGAGCAAAGGAAAATGACACTATTTATACCCCTAGGCCTAGCACACAAACTCTTCCTCTGTTTCTCCATAGACTGAATACTTCAGAGGTTACATCCTATTTGAGAAGTCTAACTTTCCCACACAAGTTCCCCAGTTTTTGATTAACAACTTCCCCCATCACATTCCAACCATTTTGCCTTTTACCTCATTCTTTTGCCAAATAAAGTATAGAATTTAGTGCTGAATTGGTATTGACTTAGCTCTTTCTTGTGCATCCTTTTTACAGGCCTTAGGACTGGCTTAAGCTGGTTTCCTTTGTTCCTGCTTAACCTGGGAGTGGGAGATGGAGGCAGTAGGCTGCCAGGTTACATTAATTAATATATTTTCCTCCCTGCTTTATATTACCTTTATGTGAAAACTAAACTGATCCCATCACTTAAACTATGCCAAAACCTGTGGTGTGAGTTGCTATTTGGTGGCTTGTCAAACACAGCAGATATTTTCCGCAAATGACCTTTTTAATATTAACACAGCACAAAGGGGTCAAAAGAAGAGAGGAGAGGATCCCACTGTGGTCAGTCTCCTGAGGAGGCCAAACTGCTCAGGTCAGTGTCTGTGGAGTGGATCTTGGCATACCTCACTTTGTGTCAGAGGAGAGAACCTGTGTTGTTACAGCATGGAGTATTTATCCACTGCAGTGGGAGGGACCCTGCCAAGAAGAATTCCTACCCTGATAAGCACCTGGAGCTTCTTGTTTCCAGTTTCTTGGTTTAAATCTGGTTGGACCTTTTCAGTAGATTTAAATCCCCCCCAAGGAGGTTGTTGTTATGGGGGAAGGAGTAGGGTGAGGGGGTGGGAGGTGTATGGGTCCTCATATTTTTTTAATGTAACATTAAAAAATAAAAAAAAATAAAAAAAAATTCCCTCCTAGGCTGTTGAAAGGAACATTCGGCACACAATAGAAAAGGGAGGGGATAAGCCAGGGAATGGGAGATGTGATGTAGTTTTCTGTTACTTCCCCAGCATATAGCATCTTCTTAGTAAGCTCATGGGGTATTTATAATGCTGTCTTGGAAAAAATAGTGTTAGATCACTCTTTCAGAAATTACACCAAATTAAATATAAGTATATTAAAAAGTTAAATAAGCATAAGGAAGTGGGGGAGAAATAAATTCTAGATGGAAATCAGCATCAATATTTGATTTTAATATGTAATAGGCTTTCTAAGTAAGCAATGGACAAAATAACAAGGTAAAAAAAATCACATTTTTTTGTAACAAAATTATCTGTAAAATCAACATCCTAAAAATGACTATGAATACCAAAAATAGAAAAACAAAAAATGACAGTCATTTTATCAAATTATAAACCAAAATAGTTAATGCACATTTTAACATTTTGAAGAGGGTAAAGTCATTTAAAAATATACTTGAAAGTAATGAAAATAGAAATTTAAAAACAAATTGGCAACATTTTTTCTCTTTTTAAAATAATAGTAATTAGCAAAGGACATTAAAATAATAACTTGAACTGCGCTGGAATGTGCATAAATTGGTTTTATTTTTACTTTATTTTATTTTTTTAAGATTTATTTTTTATTTCTCTCCCATTCCCTGCCCTCCCCACTTCCCCTCTCGCCATCCCCTTCCCCCCAGTTGTCTGCTCTCTGTATCCATTCCCTGTGTGTTCTTCTGTGTCCACTTATATTCTTGTCTGTGGTACACAAATCTATGTTTCTTTTTGTTGTGTCATCTTGCTGTGTCAGCTCTCTGTGTGTGCGGTGCCACTCCTGGGCAGGCTGCACTTTTTTTTTTCATGCTGGGGTTCTCCTTTAGGGGTGCATTCCTTGCACGTGAGGCTTCCCTACGTGGGGGACACCCCTAGGTGGCATGGCACTCCTTGCACGCATCAGCACGTGTGTGGGCAAACTCATCACACAGGTTAGGAGGCCCTGGGTTTGAACCCTGGACCTCCCATGTGGTAGGTGGATGCTCTATCTGTTGAGTCAAATCTGCTTCCCAAGTTGGTTTTAATAAAGACTTCTTTCTGTATAGCTAGCTGGCCACTTACTTCAAGAGCCTTAAAAATATCTTCCCCTTAATCCTGTTAATTCTCTTTCCAGGAATACATCCAAGAAAATTTTCAGAGGTTTAGAAAAAAATTTATGAACCAAAGTACACATGTCTCTTTAAAACAAACAAACAAAAGTATCAGTAAAAACCTTAGTCATGAGGTCTATGCTACCACCACCTCTCTCTTAACCTTGTTTTCAAGCATTTTTATCCAGTTCTATTCTTCCCTGATATAATTGTCAACTTATTCTCTACTAAAATATTTGAATCATTTAATTTCTTTATAATTTATTTTCTATCTCCTGCTATTGTAGTATACGCTTCATGTGTGCAGGCATTTATTTTTGAAATGATGTGTCCCATGTGCCAAGAGATACCATGTACATTAATGGTCACTCAGACAATACTTGTTAAATAAAAGTTGTACTAATATGAAAACTATAAGTGATATGTTGACATGATTAGATATTTGGAATCAAAATCTTTTTCTGAAAAAAATTATGTATATAAATGTATATATAAATGTACTATATATATATAATACATATTGGTGTGAAAAATTTGAATCTTACAAATATGTGCATATATGCATACAGTAAAAAAGAAAGCTAATGTCCAGATGGTGGAATTAAAGGCAATAGTGAAATAAAGAATTATATATTATATAAAATGAGATGCTCTGAATAGTAATATACAGTGAGAATTTAAGACTTTTTAAAAAAAGAACACAGGAACAAAATTTATATGGTTGTTGTCTTCCCCAAGCCCCAACATCCTTTGGATGAACTACTATATTTAACACAATCTCCAAACTGGTTTTCCACTTTTCATATTGACACTTATATTCTATTCTCCGCTCAGAGGCCAGAAGTATCCTTTGAATACCTAAGTCAAATTCTACCATTTTCTTCTGAAAACTCTCCAATGCCTATACTATCAGGAAGAAATCCAAAGCTCCTAACATTGTCCACATGGTATTATAAGATATGAAATACCTCCTAACAGGTTCTGAGATTAAATTGCACAATGTCAGAAAAAATTTTCTCTGTGTAGTCTATATAAAATAGCAAGCCCCCAACCTATAGAGAACTCACTATATTTCTTACTCTGATTTATTTTCCTTCATTGTAATGATCACCATCTGATACATACCATGATATAGATACATATACCTTATATAAGACACACACACACATATATATACATATAGATTTTGGATACATTGATGCATATGCAATAAAGATATTCCATTCCCCTAATATTCATATACTTAATATCTATATTTTGCCTCCTGATGCCTGTTTATCCATGAACATGTGTGCAATTTGTTTCATGTCTTCTTTTGCCATGAAAATATAATGTCTGATGGCACATACATTTGGTTTATTTGATTCACCACTCTATCTCTCTATCTCTCTATGTAGTTGAAGGTCTAGCACATTTGTGATAACTAATGAGTATTTATTTAACTACAGTCATTAAATAAATCAAATTACTTTTTGTGGTCATTTTTCCTATCTTAATAAGGATGACTTGATAGTTATTTGCATGGAGGGTAAATATCATTGCACATTTGCCTATTTATATATATATGAAAGCATCAAACCATTCATTTGAGCTATTTGTTTCATACCTCTGTTTGAACTTATAGTTTCTATTTATGCTTAGATTGTTAAACAACTTTAAGCTTAAGGTCCTTTTCTTAACCTATTTGTTCTGCAGTTGCTAACAATCCTTTAGGTTTTCTCCTCATTCCTATCCAACTGCAAAATTTCCTTAGAAGGGAAGTTGCAGTAATCAGTCACAATGGCATTCTAATTTTAGCTAAGTCTAGTAAACTCTACTCATATATCAGGAATGGCATAGCATGGTGCTATAAAATAAAATCTGTACAGATTATTTCACACCTTAGCAGAACCTGACTTTTTGAATTCTCAGTGAGTAATTCCTCTTGGCCCCTTTAGACAAGATTCGATTTGATAGAGAATCCTTTGAACATGATTAGATGATTATCCTGAGATTTTCCCTGAGATAAGCTTAATCAGTTGGGTAAAAGAATCTATAGAATTGTATATGATCGCACATAGAATTTTGTGTATCTGACTACACAAAGTTTTCAGGTGTAAGGACTTTTGCACATACGCACAAAGGTAAATATTGATCCTCACAACTGCTTTTTCTAATAAGTATGTGCTTCATAGTCTATACATAACTGAATCTATATTGGGTGATTATTTTGAAAAATATTTTGACTGATCTTGCTATGGTCAAGGAAAGTAGTTGTCTCATATTTACACACCAGATCCAGGTGTTCAAAATGGCTAACATCATACCTTAAAGTAGCAACTGCAGGTAAGGTTATTACTGATAGAATATGATAAATACTTGGCATATATCATGCCATCACAAGAAGCCAAAGAATAAAATTTGGTAGCTTTAAAACAATTGTCCAGTGAGCATTTTTATTTTTATTTTTATTTTTTTAAAGATTTATTTATTTATTTATTTCTCTCTCCTTCCCCACCCACCCCAGTTGTCTGTTCTCTGTGTCTATTTGCTGTGTCTTCTTTGTCCGCTTCTGTTGTTGTCAGCAGCATGGGAATCTGTGTTTCTTTCGGTTGCATCATCTTGTTGTGTCAGCTCTACATGTGTGTGGCACCATTCCTGGGCAGCCTGCACTTTCTTTCGCGCTGAGTGGCTCTCTTTATGGGGAGCACTCCTTGCGCATGGGGCTCCCCTACACGGGGGACACCCCTGTGTGGCACGGCACTCCTTGCAGCATCAGCACTGTGCATGGGCCAGCTCCACACGGGTCAAGGAGGCCCGAGGTTTGAACCGCAGACCTCCCATATGGTAGACGGATGCCCTAACCACTGGGCCAAGTCCGCCGCCTAGTGAGCATTTTTAGTTTACACTAGCTTAAAAACCAATTCACAACATCTTTGTATAAGGAATTGTCTCTTAAAAAGGCAAAAATTCTCAGGCAAAGAAATTTAGCTTAAGCTAATGACCATGTAGAATCATTGTGACTCTAACAATGGAAGAAATTATATCATTGATGTGGAGACAATGGCCATGGGAGTTGCTGAAGGCAAGGAGAGGGAAAAAGAGGTGTGATATTGGTGCATTTTTGGGACTTGTAGTTGTCCTCAATGATATTGCAGAGACAGATCCAGGACATTATATATCCTGCCATAACCCACTGAATGGACTGGGAGAGAGTATAAACTACAACATAAACTATAATCCATGCTGTGTAGCAATGCTCCAAAGTGCACTCATCAAATGCAAGGAATATGTCACACCAATGGAAGAAGTTGTTGATGTGAGAGGAGTGGGGGGTGTGAGGAGTGGGAATATGGGAAACCTTTATATTTTTTAATGTAACTTTTTTTGTGATCTATGTGTCTTTTAAAAATAATTAAAAATGAAAAAAAATTTAATCTATATTTATAACTTAACAAATATCTGGATGAGTAGTCTGAAATGAAGTAAAATATCTGGATTTTTCAACCCTCAGCTTTTCTGCATCCAAGCAAAGATTAATGGGCTTGGGGAAATAGTCCTTCTATGTTAATTGTTTGTTTTTAATTTTTAAAAGCAATTCTTTCAAGTGAATATTTGTTTTGGTGGTGTGTCAACCGAAAGTATTTCTGTAAATTGAGTAGATTTTGTTAGGACCTCTCATCTACAACTTCTCCTTTAAAAAACAGTTTCAAATTTGGAAACTCTAATCCTTCCAGAGGTGAAAAACTAAAAGGAATGCTGAATAAGTAAAGAATAATTAGGAAGAGGTTGAATAAGTATACGCATCTTTTAGAAATGGAAACAGCATTTTTATTAAGTACCAAGTAAAACCTAATTGCACCAAAATATTCAAACATAAATGTTTTCAGAATATTCAGGCATTTTTTTTCTTTTACTCAATTCTGTGGCAGTCATATAAGTAAGGTTGTGACAGCAGGTATACATGTTTTCAAAGTTATTATCACCCAAAAGAACTGAAAGGTTGGGTGTATCAACTGGTGATAAGCTGCTAACATGAAGGATGTATTAAGTGAGTTGCAAAATTTGGGGACGTATTTTAAGACTTAAGGAAAATAAGAAAATAATCTTGATCAAAATAAAAGTATAGGAGAATTCCAGGAAAATATCATTGGATTAGTTTGACGGGGCTCACCCTTCTTATAAGAACAGTGGAGCAAGGGCAGAAGCTGTCTGAAGGAGCTACTCTGGGGATGTGCAGACAGGAAATTACTGCCTATATCACCCAGGAGGGAGTGAGAACAGAGAGATAAAGAGGTCAAAATGAAATTTGTGACTTACTCCCACAGCTGGGAACAGTGCCCAGCCCCCACCCTCAAGGCAAACAGCCTCTGTAAAACCCATGACTGAAGTGGGCCAACTGAGAGGGGAGACAAAAATTTTTCTCCTAGAGAAGAGAGAGGGTGTAACAGAGGACTGAATGTAGTTTCTTTTCTGCAAATTTAAACAGTAAAACTGGCCATTGAATTGTGACTGCCTTGTCCAGAAACAGCACCCATTGGTGTGTGGAGGATTTAACTAAACAGAGTTCACAGAATAACACCATCTACTGGAAGACCAGGAAAGTGAAGGGGAAAAAAAGGCATTTTGGAGTCTTCTTTATCCCTATCTCTAGGCGCCCTTGGATCTAAGCTGCTCCCAATTAATGTGTTCTGGGCCCTGTTTTGATAACTTAAACAGAGAAATTTTAAATGTTTAGAATAAATTGAACCAAAAATCAAAGAAAGGTCATGAAATAAAATTACTAGGAAAGAGAGAAATTGATAAACACAGTAAATTACCAACATAATCAGAAGCATAGACATTAGTAAATGTCTAGTTATAGACATTTTTAATTACTTCAGACGAAGGAAAAAAATAAAAACCCTAATGAGATAAAGGATTTTAAACAACAAATCAATTATGTTCATACTATGTCCTTAATCCATTCAGGAGATGAAGAAAATATAACTAAAGAGATAAAGGATATTAAGAAGACACAGTGAGCATAAAGAATTTGATAACTTGCAAAGAAAGGTAGCATATGCTATGAGAATGAAAGGCACATTGGATGAGATTACAAGTGCATTAGAAACATATAACAGCAGATTTTAAATGGTTGAAGAGCAGATTAGTGAATTAGAGGACAGAATATCATAACTTGAAAAGGCAGGAGAACAGAGAGAAAAGAAAGGGGGAAAAAATGAACAGGGTTTCAATGAATTGAATGGTAGTGCAAAATCCACAAACATATGTGTAATGGAAGTCCCAAAAGGAGAAGAGGATGGAAAAGGAGCAGAAAGATATTCAAGGAAATGATGGCCCAAAATTTCCCAACCCTTTGAAAGACATAAACATCAATACCCAAGAAAGACAACATAATCCAAAAAGAATAAATATGAATAAACCTATTTCAAGAAATCTACTATTCAGAATATCAAATATCAGAGATAAAGAGAGAATTTTGAAAGCAGTGAGGAAAAACAATTCATCACATGACATGCAATAAACTGAGTGGAAATATCTCAGAAGAAATCACAGAGATAAGAAGGCTGTGGTATGATATATTTAAGAAGCTGAGAGTTTAAATCTCCCACTGAAGAATATTTTTTCTGGCACAACTGTCCTGCAGAAATTATGATGAGTTTAATTTCTTCAAAGATAAATAGAAAACAAGAGAGGTCTTCAAAAAGAGACCCAAAAGAGAGATGATGAATGTTTTTGCTTCTTTTATGCTTATTACTATTATTATTAATATTATTATTGGAATAATAAAAATCCTCTAATAATGATTGAAATAATGAATGCATGACTATGTAATTATACCAAATACCATTGATTGTACACTTTGAATGAGCTTTTTATTTATGTATATCAGTAGCATGTATTTGTTAAAAATAAACACCCAACTTACAAGAAATACTAAAGGGAGTTCTGTCTTCTGAAAGGAAAAGACAAGAGAAAGGTTTGGAGAAGAGCATAGTAATGAAGATTAATAGAAAGGGTAACTAAAAGGGTAAAAAGACAAGCAAAAGTAAGATATGACAATGGAAAGCCTAAGGAAAAATTGGATGAAGTAAATAAAACCTTCACAGTAAAATTGGAATGTTAATGGATTGAACTTTCCAGTCAAAAGACACAGACAGGCAGGATGATTAATATATACATATATATGCCATCTATATATTGTCTATAAGAGACTTGCCTTGCCTTGGATACAAGGACACAAATAGGTTAAAGTGAAAAGTTGGAAAAAGATATTCTGCAGAAACTGTAAACAAAAAAAGTTGAAGTACCTATGCAAATATTGGACAATAACAGAGAATCAACAAAACCAAAATTTGATTCTTGGAGAAGATGAACAAAATTGACAAATACTGAACTAGACTGGCAAAAGATAAAAAAGGTAATATGCAAATAAATTAAATCATCTTGAGGAGCAGAAGCATTACTAATGGCACAGAAATAAAAGAGATCATAAGATGAACAACTGTACACCAAGAAACTAGAATACAGATAAAATGGACAAATTTCAGAAACACACAACCTATATTCATTCTAGAATAAATAGAAGACCTCAAAAAACTAATTACAAGTAAAGAATTCAAAACAGTCATCACAAATCTCCCAGGAACAGATGCCTTCACAGATTAATTATAACTATCATTCAAGGAGACATTAATACCAATCTTGCTCAAACTTTTCCAAAAAATTGAAAAGGAGGAAATGCTACCAAACTTATTCTTTGTAACCAAGAAGCCCCAATAACAAAGCCAGATAAAGATACTATGAAAAAAGAAAATTACAGACCAATCTCTCTAATGAATCTAGATACAAATTCTTCAGCAAAATGCATGCTATTAGAATCCAACAGGACATTAAAAGAATCATACACCATGATCAAGAGGGGTTATTCCCGGGTATGCAACGGTGATTCCACCCAAGAAAATCAAAGAGTGTCATACAACACATTAATAAATCAAAGGTGAAAAAATCACATGATCATCTCAAATATTGCAGAAAAGATATTTGATAAAATACAGCATCCTTTCTTAATAAAAACAATACACTCTAAAAGATAGGAATAGAAGGAAACTTTCTCAACATAATAAAGTGCATGTATGGAAAACTCACAGCTAACATTGTAACAAATGGGGAGAGACTTAGTCTTCCCACTGAGATTGGGAAAAAGACAAGAATGCCCACTGTCACCACTGTTTTCAATATTGTGTTAGAATTTTTAGGTAAAACAATTAGGTAAGTAAAAGAAATAATAGACACCTAAATAGGAAAGGAAGAAGCAAAACTTTCACTATACACTGATGATATACATGGAAAACCCTGAAAATTTTACAATAAAGCTACTTGAGCTAATTATAAGTTTAGCAAAGTGATGGGATACAAGATTTACATGCAAAAAAAAAAAAAAAAACCAGTAGCATTTCTATACATTAGTCATGAGCACTCTGGAAGATAGGAAAAAATTCCATTTTCAGTAGTGACTAAAATAATCAAATATTTAGGAATAAACTTATCAAAGAACATAAAGGACCTGTATTCAGAGAACTATAAAACAATTACTGTAAGAAACCAAGAAGACCTAAATTAAAGGAAGGACATTCTGTTTTCATGGATTGGAAGACTAAATATCATTAAGATACAAAAATACTCAAATTGATTTACAGATTAAACCCAGTTCCAATAAAAATTTTAATAGTCTATTTTGCAGACACACTCTGCTCAGTCAGAACATATGGCTGTTGGAGAACTGGATGTCCAAAACCAAAAGAAAGAGGACACCTATCTCACAACTTACACAAAAATTAACTCAAAATGGATTAAAGAGCTCAATATAAAAGATAGTAACATAAAACTCCTTGAAGAAGATGTAGGGAAACATTTTCATGGTCTTATGTTCGGTGGTGGATTCATACCTTACACCCAAAGTATGAGTAATGAAAGAAAAAAGAGATAAATAGGACCACCTCAAAATTAGGTACTTTTGCACTTCAAAAGGCTTTGTCAAGTTGGTGAAAAGGCAGCCTACTCAACACAAGAAACTTTTTGGAATCCACATATCTTATTAGGGTTTATTTTCTGTCTTTTTAAAAATGATCCTACAACTGAATGTTAAAAAGACAAGAAACCCAATACAAAGTGTGCAAAAGACCTGAATAGACATTTTCCCAAAAGGAATGACAAATGACAATTAATACCTAAAAAGTTGTTCACCATCACTAGTCACAGGAAATTTCAGATCAAAACTACAATGAGATATAATTTCACACCTAATAAACTAACCATTATTTTTAAAAAAACACAAAAAAACCCAGCTAGGTACAAGTGCAGGAGAGTATGTGGAGAAATAGGAACATTCATTCACTGTTGTTAGGAATGTAGAATAGTGCAGCCTCTTTGGAAGACAGTCTGACAGTTCCTCCAAAAAATACATCTGTAGCATGATTTAACAATCCCATGATTAGAAATATACTCAGAACTGAAAGCAGGGATGCGAACAGGTATTTGTGCACTGATATTCAAAGTTGTGTTATTCACAATTGCCAAAAGATGGAAATAACCCAACTGTTCATCAACTGATTAATGGATAAACAAAATGTGGTATATGCACGTGGTGCAATACTAGTCATCTGTAAGAAGAAATGAAGTTGGGATACATATAAAAACGAGGATGACCCTTGAGGACATTATGTTGCATGAAATAAGTCAGACACAAAAGAGCAAAGGTTGTTTGGTCTCATTAAAATGAAGTTAATACTATGCATAAATCCATGTAATTAAATTAAAACAAGGAGATAGAATGAAGGTTGAGAAGGGGGAGCTGATGCTTTAAGTATGTAAAAATTTTAATGCAATTGATAAAGTATGGAAATAGAGTTGATGGTAACACTTTGGGGTATTACTAACCCTACTGGTTTATAAATGTGATTATGGATGAAAGGAGTAGTCTAGGGCCAAAATTTTCAATTGAAAGAAAGCTAGAGTTTAATGTAGGGACTGTAAAACATAGTGAACTCAGTGGTGGGTGATGATTGTGGTTAATAGTATATATACGTGAATGTTCATTTATGAGCTAGAACAAATATACAACACTTTTATAAGATGTTAACAATATGGTGATACATGAGAAATCATGACTAATGTAAACTATGGGCTACAGTTAACAGTAATGTGGTTAATAGTATATATATATGAATGTTCATTTATGAGCTAGAACAAATATACAACACTTTTATAAGATGTTAACAATATGGTGATACATGAGAAATCATGACTAATGTAAACTATGGGCTACAGTTAACAGTAATGTTGTAATATTTTTGCATTGATGGAAAAGAAGTTACTATATCATTGGTAAGGATAAAAAATATGAGGGTATACGGGGTTTTGAGATTTTTCCTTTTGGGAAAATTTCTAAAATTGATTGATTGAGGTAATGATAGTACACCTCTGTTATGAAACCAAGAGCCACTGAGTACATGTTGGATGGATTGTACAAGGCTTGGGACTATATAAAACAGAGAGCCTTGTGGTGGACAGTGATTAACAGTAAAAATATGAAAATGTTCTCTAATGAACTATAACAAATGTACAGTACTAACACAGTGTTAATAATAGGGTAGTTTATGGGAAAACATGAACCAAATGTTAAGCTATGGATTTCAGTAAGCAGTACTATGTTGATAATATTCTTTTATGAAAAGTTGCACATCAATGCAAGATATGCTAGTGGGGTGATGTATGGGAATCCTGTATGTTATGCAAGATTGTTTTGTAAACTCACAGCTTCTCTCATAAAAGTTGCAGGAAAGCAGGCAAGCCTGTGGGACTTAGGGAAAGCTGCAGGACTGCCAGGTGATTGGAGAATGTGGCTGGAAAAGGGTATCCAGTCAGGCATTGTAGATACATAAGCAAGGGGCCAATCAGGTTGACATGGGAGTGCCCAGTCAGACACAGGAGGTGAGGGGAGCTTCAGGTGATTAAGGCAGTGTAGGGTGTCTACACACCAGTGTATGGGTGTGTACCAGTGGATTGGCCCCAAGTGGGGAGATCTGGCCAGGGGGGTAGGGACTAGTCAGGTGCTGGAAGCTTGAGAGTGATGACCCTTTATTTATTAATTTTTCTTTTTCTTTCCTCACCTTGGTATCTGAACAGAAGCAGACTGTGAGATGATTCAAGGAGCCTGGTTGGTTCCTTGTGGCCTGAAAAGGATGTCCAGTTTTGTTTTTCATTTACTTTTCTTTTATACCTTTCCTCATGTTGGTACCTGCAGAAAGGTAAGCAGGGAAGTGATTGATTGTCAAATACAGATGGCCAACAAGGAAGAACTTAGCCTGTCACTAGAGGCCTAAGAGAAAGCCCCACTGTATTTTTTTTCTTTTTCTTTCTTTTTTTCTTCCCTCTCTCCTTATTGGGGGTCTATGTGGAGAGGTGAGTGGTACATGATAGCCAGAAGCCTGCGACCCGAGAAGGAGGCCTTAATGTTTTTTCCATTCTTTTTCTCTATTTTCTCCTCTTCCTTTTTTTCTTTCTTCCTTTTCCTATTTTCTTCATTTTAAAATTTTTTTTCCTGTTTATTTTTTGTTTTCTTTTTTGCTCTTTATTATTTTTATTTTTCATTTTCTA
The DNA here is from genome assembly GCF_030445035.2 of Dasypus novemcinctus. Lineage (NCBI taxonomy): Eukaryota > Metazoa > Chordata > Mammalia > Cingulata > Dasypodidae > Dasypus > Dasypus novemcinctus. The sequence goes on along the minus strand of NC_080673.1, from coordinate 148,524,230 downwards.
TATGTTTATTATTCTTTTTTCTTTAGATACATATATTTTCTTTCTATCTTATTTCTTCTTTTATTCTTTCTTTTTTTTTTTTTCAGTTAAACACAGGAAATTCTAAAGATTTGGAATAGGGGGCACCATGAGTCAAAGAAGACCAATAATACAAAGCCAAACAAAAGCAAAACCCTAAGCAAGAGAGAGAAACTGACCAACAGAATAAATGCATCAAGATAAACCTATGCCTAGACATCAGCCCCAAATTGCTAACCATATTAAGAAACAATTGGCCTAGTCAATTGAACAAATTTAAAAGAAGAACACCCAGAATGTGGGATAGCTAACAAGAGATGTCCAAACAAATATCCTTAATAAATCACTGAGACGAGGAAAGACATAAACAATATTAAGAAAACACTGGGTGAACATATGGAAGAAATTTTAAACATACATATAAAATAACAACTCTTATGGTAGTGAAAGACACAATAGAAGAAATAAAAAAAATACACCAGAATCCCTCAAGAGCAGATTTGAATAGGCAGAGGAACAAATTACTGAAGTGGAAGATAGGACTTTTGAAGTAACACTGCAAGTAGAACAGATAGAAAAAAGTGGAAAAATTTCAGTAGGGACTTGGGAAACTGAATAACAACACAAAACACACCAACATAAACATTATGGGTGTCCCAGAAGGAGAAGAGAAGGGAAAACAGAAGAAGTGTTTGAGGAAATAATGGCTGAAAATGTTCCAGCTCTTATGAAGGACATGAATGTACATGTCCAGAAAGTGCAGCATACTCCAAAACAAAATAAATCCTAGCTGACCTACTCCAAGACACATAATAAGATTGTCAAATGCCAAAGATAAAGAGAGAATAATCTTGAAATAAGCAAAAGAAAAGAGTTCTATCACATATAAATGTAGCTTGATAAGATTAAATGCTGATTTCTCATCTGAAACCATGGAGGTGAGAAGGAAGAGGTATGACATAGTTATGGTGTTGAAGAAAAGAAAAAAATACCAGCCAAGAATTCTTTTTCCAGCAAATTTGTCCTTCAAAAATGAGGGAGAGATCAAAATATTTACAGATAAACAGAAATTGAGAGAATTTGTCAATTCACAAAACCTGCCCTTCAGGAAATATTAAAGGAATTTCTGTAGGTTGAAAACATAAGACAGGAAAGAGGTTTGGAAGAGAGTGTAAAAGGGAAGACTATTAATAAGGATAAATAAAAAAATAAAAAGAGATATAAAAACAAAATATGACATATATAAGTTTAAAGAAAAAATGATTAAAAATAAGCACTGCCTGTACAGAAATAACACTGAATGCTAATGGATTAATTTCCCCAATTAAGAGATGCAGATTGGCAGAATGGATAAAAAAAGTATGACCCACTTGAATGCTGTCTGCAAGAGACTCATCTTAGACCCAAAGACACAAATTGATTGCATGCGAAAGGTTGGAGAAAGTTTTTCCACACACAGAGTAACCAAAAGTCTGTGATAGTTATACTAATGTTAGACAAAATAAACTTTAAAAGAAAACTGTTGTAAGAGACAAAGAAGGATGCTGTTTATTAATAAATGGAACAATCTACTTAAAAGAATGAATAATCATAAATGTTTATGTACCTAACCAGAGAGCCCCAAAATACTTGAGTCAAACACTTAGAAAAGTAAAAGGAGAAATAGATGTGTCTAGAATTATAGTAAGGGGCTTCAATACACAACTCTCAGCAATAGACAAAACCTCTCAACAGAGGATCAGTAAAACAACAGAGATCTTGAATAATACATTAGAAGAACTAGCTAATGGACATATATAGAACATTACACCCCAAAACAGCATGATCTATATTCTTCTTGAGTGCACATGGATCATTCCCAGGATAGACCACATATTATGTCATAGAACAGTCTCAATGAATTTAGAAAGATTGAAATTATACAAAGCACTATTTCTGACCACAACAGAAAGAAGCAGGAACTCAATAATGGGTGGAGAATAGGAAATATCTCATATAATTAGAAGTTATACAACACAATTTCTTTAGTTTGCCAATTTGCTCATGTAAACATATGACCAGATCAAATAGTGCAGATTTTCCTTTTCCTATGTGTGTGTGTCTCTCTGTCTCCATTTTTATAAGACATAAAAAGAGGACAGAGACTCAACATGAGCCATGCTTCACTGACATAATCCAATCAAAGGGTCACACGAATGAATGGATTCGTTAAAAAGCAGAATATTCCATTTTTTGAGAATCATAAAAGAATTTTGTAATGCCACACTCCATCCTCTAAATTCAAAAAGACATGGCCCTTCCATATGTTCAATGCTTTCATTACATCATAATATTTCAAAATCCTCAAATCATTTCAATAGCATTGGTAATCACAAAATCACATAAAAATCAGCTATAGGAAGAGTGGATATAGTTCAGCAGTTGACTATTTGCTTCCCATGCATAAGGTCCTGTAATCAAATCTAGTACCTCTTTAAAATATCAGTTATAGGCATGTAGTTTAACTTGGGGCAAAATTTCCCTCTGGCTTTATACCTGTGAAAGTTAGAAAACAATGTATCTGTTTCCAGTATACAAATCAGGGACAGACTTGGATAAACATTTTCATTACTATAAGGATAAATTGGGAAGAAAACAGGTATCATTGTTCTCAAACTGCTCCAAAACCCTGCAGGACATATTCCATTAAATTTCAAAGTCTGAAAATCACCTTAGAATGATATCTTCTTCTTCGGGTCTCATGGGCTCCATCTCTTTCATAGACTTGATTAATGGCTTTCTTTTTTTTAGTTTGGAATTCCAGGCCTCATCTTCCAAGAATATTTGGGTGATGGCCACACTTACCCCAGTCTCTGGGGCACAGTCTCAATACCCTTAGTGTTGTAGAGAAATCGGGTGTGCTCGATATCAAAGGCCAGGACACGAGAGTACCGAGAAGGAAGTTGGTTTATTTCGATCGCCTGGGCTCGGCAGACTCTTGTCCTAATAAAAACCGAGCCCCAAATAGCCTTTTTCAAACCCTTTTATAGAGAGGATATAGGATTAGGGAGACTAACGGTGATGGTATGCAAACAGACCTTTGGTTAAGTTCTTCAGTGTTTGATCTTAGTATCAGATAGGTTATTTCCTCCAGGTGAGTTACATATTCTCCACATCCAAGCCAGCTTGGATTAGCATATCTTCCACATTCCGTCTGGAGGCAACCCTAAATACACATTCAGTCTCACATCCTTTCTGAACATTCAAAGACTGTAGGGCCTATATTACTTATTTGGCCAAACTGGGGACTAGGTACACTTGGAAACAATTTTGAATTTATGCACAGGCTATATCATTAGTACAGTGGGGCCATGACCTGACTCTCCCAATCTATGCGTAACATGCCCAATCCCCTCAGAGAGGTGGGGTGGTGAGCTGGCTCTCCTCAAACTATGAGGAATAGGTCCAAAACCCTCAGAGCAGTGTGGTGGTGTACATACTCTCCCCAAACACCAGGGAATGTGTGTTCCACCCTCTCTGTAGTCTAAGCTGGCCAAACTCTTCCTGAACAACAGGGTGGAAGATCCACCTTTTTCAAATGCAGGAACAAATTTAACCTTTCTGAAAACATGGGTGGGGGCCCTCTGCTGGCTCAGAATGTGTCCTAAGTAGAGACCTCAACTTCCAGTTTTCCTCTGGAAGTGGTTTCTCCTTCAGACTCTCCCTTTTCTGTACCATTTAGTTTAGGCTCCCATTGGTTGCATTCACACAGATCTCAAAAAAAACTTGTTAGTTTTGCATGCAGCTCACAAGGGCCCAAGCCATTAGGCAGTAAGACTTTCCACAAGTCTTTCCTGGCAAACCACATTTCCAATCCTGACTTACAAGTTCCAAGTTTAATTAAGTCCTCATATGGAGCACTATCCTGTGAGGGTTTATTTTCCAAAGACTTGAAATTTCTCAAATTAACCTTATCTGTTTTCTTTGTGCCCAGCACTTTAGTTCTCAGCTAATGTCTTCCACCTCACATTTTGCTATAAGCTATAAGGAGAAGCCAGGCTGCATTTTCAATATTCCCTTTTTTAATTCTCTTCAGCCAACTGCTCACACTCATCATTTTCAAATTCTGTCTTCCATCTAATAACAGGAGTCAATTTTGCCAAATTCTCTGCTGGTTTTAAGCAAGGTTTTCTTTCTTTTCAGTCATTAAATCTGTTTAAGTCTTCATTGGAAATTACTTTAGAATCCATATTCCTACCAACAGTCTCTTCAGAGCAATCTAGACCTTTTCTATCAAGCATTTCACAATTCCTCCATAAAATACCTTTACAAATTTATAAAGCCATTCTGAAATTTTTAGTAATTACAGGAAGTTGCACCCTCTCCTGGGACCAATTTCTGTTTTAATTTGCCAGAGGCTGCCAATGTAAAATACCACAATGGTTTGGCTTTTATAATAGGAATTTTATTTGGAAAAATGTTTAGAATCCAAGTCTGTGAAATGTCAAAATTAAGTCACCATCAGAGATTCTTTCTCACCATAGTTAACCACTATTAGTAATTCTGATATCTAGCCATATGGCTAAGACAGCCACTGATCTCTGCTGAGGTTTCTGTCTTCCCTTCCAGAATCTAGTTTCCTGGAGTTCAGCTGTGGTCAACCAAGCATATGGCTTGTCTTTCTCTCTCCCCTTCTCACAATCTCTCAGGGATTCTCTGCATTTCTGCAGCTGTAGGCAAACCTGGAGTCCTTTCTCTCACTTGGCTGGATAAAATAGAGCATAGCTCCCTTTTACAGTATGTATGTCTCTTTCTGTGTTTCCAATTTTATCAGACCCAGCAAGAGAACAGAGACTTAACCTGAGTCACACCTCAACAATGCAAATCAATCAAAAGGGTCTCATACCCATAGGAATCAAATACTTCAAAAGCATAATATTTCTCTTTTTGGGATTCATAAAAAAGTTTCAAACTGTCAGAACAATCTCAAACAATCAGTAGGTCAAGGAAGAAATTTTAAGAGAAACCAATGGATATCACGAAGCAAACGAAAATAAGAAGACAACATATGAAACATAATAGGATACAGCAAAGGCAGTACTGAGAGGTAAATTAGTAACCCAGAAAAGAATAAAGAGCTAAAATCAAAGACCTAAGGGCACATTAGGAGTAACTAGAAAAAGAAGATAAAATTAGTTCCACAGCAAGCAGAAGAAAAGAAATAACATATTGCAGGATTAAACGAAATTGAGAATTAATAAAAAACAGTAGAGAGCATTGTCAAAACCGAAAGATTTTTTATATTATTAAATTTACATACCATGAGCTAGACTAACAAAAAATAAACAGCAGATGAAAATAAAGTCAGAAGCAGTAGAGGGGATATCACCACTGTCTCCACAGAAAGACAGAGTATCATAAAAGGATTCTATTAAAAACTGTATGCCCATAAGTTGGATAACTTAGATGAAATGAATGCATTTCTAGAAGCACATGAGCAACCTACACTGATGAAAGAAGAAATAGAAGACCTTAATAGACTAATCATAAATAATGAGATTGAATTAGTCACAACCAAGAAAAACTTAGGATCAGATGGCTTCACAGGTTCCTTCTACCAATCATTCCAAAAATAACTAATACCAATCTTGCTCAAAGTCTCCCAGAAAACTGAAGAGGAGGGAATATTACTTAACTCATTCTATGACACCAATATCATGCTAATTCCAAAGTCATGTATTTTTGCTACAAGAAAATAGAATTACAGATCTCTCTATTGAACTTAGACTCAAAAATCCTAAACAAAATACTTAAAAGTCAAATTCAACAACACATCAAATTCATTATTCACCATTATCAAGTGGATTTTATCCCAAGTATGTAAGAATGGTTCAACGTAAGAAAATCAATTAATGTAATACCCCATATTAACAAATCAAAGGAGAAAAGTTATGATCATTGCTATTGACACAGAAAAGGCATTTGACAAAACTCTCCATCCTTTCTTGATAAAAACATTTCAATAGATAAGAATAGAAGGAAATTTCCTGAATATGTAAAGGGAATATAAGAAAAACCCACAGGTAAACATCATAATTAATGGTAGAGGTCAAAGTCTTTCCTTCTATGATCTGGAACAAGACAAGGATTCCTACTGTCATCACTGTTCTACAACATTGGTTTAGAAGTTATTGCTGAGGCATTTAAGCAAGAAAAAGAAATAAAATTCTTCCAAATTGTAAAGGAAGAAATGTAACTTCATTTATTCCTTTTTTTTTTTTTTTTGCAGGTAACATGATCCTATTCATAGAAAGCCCTGAGAAACCTACAACAAAACTTCTACAGCTGATAAATGAGTTCAGTAAAGTGGCAGGATATAAGAACAACATGCAAAATCAGTAGCATTTCTGCACAGTAATAATGAATGATCTGAGGAGGAAACCCCTGAATAGCCAAAAATGCCTTGAAGAAGAAATATGAAGTTTGAGGACTCATGCTATCTAACTTTAAAGCATACTGCAAAACTGTCATGGTCAAAACTGTATGGCATTTGCATAAAGATACACATATTGGCCAATGGAACTCAACTGAAAGGTCAGAAGTAGACTCACATCTACTGCCAAGTCCACTTGACTGAAACAGGATAATGTCCTTAACAGATGATCCTGGGAGAATGGGATATACATATGCAAAATAATGAATAAGGATCCTTAGCACATATCTTATACCAAAATTAACTCAAGATGGATCAAAGACCTAAATATAAGCAGGACTATAAAACTCCTAGAAGGTAATGTAAGGAAACATCTACATGACATTTTGGTATGCAATAGTTTCATGAACTTTACTCCCAAAGCTTGAGCAATGAAAGAAAAAATAATTTTTTTTTTTAATATTATTTGGGACCTCCTCCAAGTCAATTTTTTTTGCTTCAAGAATTTTGTCAAGAAAGTGAAAGGCAACCTATTCAATGGGAGAAAAATTTAGAAACCACATATCTGATAAGCACCTAATATCCAGCATATATAAAGAAACCCACAACTCGGAAATAGGTAAGACACTTGAATAGACATTTTTCCAAAGAGGAAATATGGGTGGCTAAAAAGCACATGAAAAGATGAATGAACAATCGTAAGTTGGGAGTGTAACCACTGATCAAAGTGGATTTATTGTTATCATAGTTATTATCTTGTGTTAATGGAAGAACTTATAACATAGATATAAATATAGTGGTTGCAAGAGGCTAAGAAGGAGGGGAGAGGGATGAATAGGTGGAACACAGAGCATATTTGGGGTAATGGGATTGTTCTGTATGATACTACAATGACAGAAACATTTGTTAAGACCTATGGAACTGTAATGCACAAAGTATAAACCAAAATGCAAACTATAAACTTTGGTTAGTAGTAATGTTTCATTACTGGATGTTTAAATAAATCTAAATCTATATAAGGACATGAAAGAAAATATGGATAGAATACAGTAAATGTACATATAGTGCTGAAGGATATTATGAAGGCTGTGTGTGAACAAAAAGAATTAGAAAGTCTAAAAAGAAACCAAAGAAATTATGGGGATGAAAAGCACAATAATGGAGATTAAAAATATAGTAGTGGTATACAACAACAGATTCAAACAGGCAGAAAAAAGAATCAGTGAACTAGAAGATAAGATAACCAAAATCATGTAGTTAGAAGAACAGATGGAGAAAAGAATTGAAAGCAACTTGTGGTGTGTAAGAGAATTGAGTGACAGCATGACGCACATCAACAAGTGCATGATAGAAGAAGAGAAAGGAAAAAGAGCAGAAGAATATTTGAGGAAATGATGGCATAAATTTTCCCAACTCTTATGAAAGGCATAAATATACATCCCCAAGAAGTGTAAAAATTCAAAGGAGAATAAATTCTAATAAACCTATTAATTTTATGACAAGTGCCAAAGTAAAAGAGGGAATTCTCAAAGCTGTAAGAAAATTGATTCATCGCAGATAAAGTCTCATAACTAACAGCAGATTTCTCAGAAACCATGGAGGCAAGAAATCAGTGGTATGATATATTAAAGTTATTGAAAAGGAGGAAGATCCAGCCAAATATTCCTTATCTGTCAAAATTGTCCTCCATTGAGGAGGGGTAGTTTAAACCATTCATAGATAAACAGAAACTGAGAGAGTTTATCATCAAGATACCTGACTTAACAGGAATCGCTAAAAGGAGTTCTTCAGGTTGTGGTTTGGAACAATGTGAAGAAGTGAAGATCATCAGCAAAAGTAACAAAATGGCTAAATGCAAAATCCCATGTGTACTTAATATATGTCTACATTTTAATTCCTTTAAGAGTTAGAATACAAATGGATAGAATTGTCATATTTCCTAATAATGGCCATGCAAAAAAAAGAAAAGGGCACAGAGGAATATGGGAACAGAGAGCATGTATACTATTTAAGTTAGGTTTGAATTTTTTTTCAAATTATTAGGTTGCAGATGTAAGTATGTAATCATGCCCAAGAGAAACCACAAACAATGTATTTAAAATACATATAGGTTCTTGATGTGGGAGGAGTGGGGGAGAGTGGAGTTAGATAGGGACTTACACTTTTTAATGTAACATTTTGTCTAATCTATGTATCTTTAAAGAAAGAATTACAAAAAAATAAAAACTGAATTAGAAATGAGAACGGGAACTATCAAATGTGTAACAAAAGATTAACTACACAAAGGAGGAGTTTGCAATGATGGAAAAGAAAGACAAAATTGTACAACACATATTAAAAACAAAGGACAAAAAGACTGAAATAAGTGCTGCTTTTACAGCAATAGCAATGAATATTAATGGATTAAACTTTCCAATTATAAGATACAGTTGGCTGATGGATATAAGATCATGATCCACCTAGTTTAAAAGAGATTGTTATCTTAGACCCATGGACACAAATAGATGGGAAAATAAAAGGATGAACAAAGATAATCCATGCAATTAGCATCCAAAGTGAGCTGGGATAGGAAAATTAATGCCAAACTAATAGACTTTAAGTCAAAAGTTGTTACAAAAAAACAGAGAACACCATATATTAATAAAAGGGTCAAAACACACACAAAATAAATAACAATCATAAAAAAACATATATGCCTAATCATGGTGACCCCAAACACATGAAATGAACACTGGCAAAACTGAAGGAAGAAATAGACACCTCTACAATAGTTGAATACTTTAAATCATCACTCTCATCAATAGACAACAAAGACAGAGAAGCAATAAGGAAACAGATAATTTGAATAATATAGTAAATGAAGTAGCCTCAGAGACATATACAGAACATTGCACTACCAAACAGGAGGATTCAGTTTTCCAAAGGGTAATTCTCCAAGATATACCACATGTTGGCTCACAAAATAAGTCACAGTTAATTTAAAAAATTTGAAAATATACAAAGCATCTTCTTTGAACACAATGGAATGAAGCTGGAAATCAATTAATAGGCAGTGAACTGGAAATTCCACAAATGCACGGAAATTAAGTAACCCACATTGAAAAACCAAACGGTGAAAGAAGAAATCATAGATGAAATCAGTAAATATATTGAGAAGCCAAAATGAGAATATAACATCAAAACATATGGGATGTAGTAAATATATTGAGAAGCAAAAATGAGAAAATAATATCAAACCATATGTGGTGTAGCTCAGAGGGAAACAGAAAGTCTTAAATTATTATGCTAAGAAGAATAAAGAGCTCTAATCAAAGATATAAATGTATTCCTGGAAGAAGAAGAGGAAGATGAAGGAGGAGGAGGAGGAGGAGGAGGAGGAGGAGGAGGAGGAGGACTACAGCAAACCACAACCAAACAGGGCAGAAGGAAAGAAATAACAAAAATTAGAACAGAAATAAATGGGCTAGATAATAAAAATCAATAAAGATCACTAACAAATGCAAGTATTGGTTCTGTGAAAAGATCGATAAAATTAACAAGCCTTTGCCTACACTGACAAAGAAAAAGAGAGGATGTAAAGAAATAAAATCTGAATAAGATGTGAGGCATTACTGCCAACACCACAGAAATAAAAAAGTATCATGAAAGGATATGATGAAACACATATGCCAACAAATTAGACAAGGTAAACTAAATTGACAATTTCCAAAAAGATAAACAAAATAGTGTCTTTAGAAGAAATAGAAGTTCTCAACAGACTAATTACAAGTAAAGAGATTGAATCAGTAGTCAATAACATCCCCAAAAAGAAAAGCCCAGAACCAGATAGTTCACATATGAATTCTAGAAAGCATTCCATGAAGAATTAATGCTAATCCTTTTAAAACTCTTCCAAAAAATTGAAGGGAGGAACGGCTACCTAACTCATTCTATGAGGTCAACATCATTTGACTACCACAACCAGATAAAAATACTACACAAAATTAAAGACTAATCTCTTCTGAGAGTATAGATGCAAAAACTTTGAAAAAACACTAGCAAATAGAATCCAATATAACATTAAAAGAATTTCACACCTATGATCAAGTGAGATTTATCCCAAGAATGCAAGGGTGCTTCTACCTAAGGAAATCAATTAATGTAGTACATAGCATTAACAGAATGAATGGGAAAAACAAAAACAAAAACAAAAACATGATCACTTCAATTGACCCAAAAAATTCAACTCAAAAAATCTACTATCCTTCCTTGACAAAGACATTTAGAAAAATAGGATTAGAAGGAAATATCCTCAAAATGATATGTGTGTGTATATATATATATGCACATTATATATACACACACACACACACACACACATAAGGAATAAAAATATCCAGAAAGTAGCAAAACCTTCACTAATTGACAATGATATGATTATATATGTAGAGAATCCCAAAACTACAAACCTATAAGGTCTAGTAAATAAATTCAGCCTTTTTGCAGGGCATAAGATCAACATGCAAAAATTAGTAATATTTCTGCTCACTAGTAATGAACAATTAGTGAAGGAAATTAAGAAAGAATCCATTTAAAATTGCAACTAAGAGAATGAAATATCAAGGTGTAAGTTCAACCAAGGATGTAAAGGACTTATTTATACACAGAGAACTAATAATTTTGCTAAAAGAAAGAAAAAAAGAACTAAATAAATGGAAGGACATTCCGTGCTCAATAATTGGAAGACCAAATATTGTGTAGATGTCTACCCCAAACAATATTGTCAAGATGTCAGCCAATTTTACACCAAACAATTTACAGATTCGACAAGTCCCAATCAAAATTCAAGCCGCTTACTTTGCCAAACGGGAAAGCCCACCATTAAATATATGTGGAAGGGTAAGAATCCCCAAATAGTCAAAACCATCTTGAAAAAGCGCTGTGAAGTTGGGGGACTTAAATTTTCTGACTTTAAAACTTATTACAGAACTATAGTTGTCAAAATACCACGAAACTGGCACAATGTTTGATATATAGACCAATGTAACTGAATTGGGAGTTCAGAAACAAAACTTTACATCTATGATCAATTGATTTTTGACATGGCTGCAAGTCTACTGCATTGGGAAAGAATAATCTCTTCAACAAATTGTGCTGGGAGAATTGGCTATCCATATGCATATATAGAAATTAACACAAAGTCCTAAATACAAGAATTACTGTATTTATGCATATACAGAAATTAACACAAAGTCCTAAATACAAGAATTAGGACTATAAAAATCCTAGAAGAAAGCAGGGATGTATCCACAGAATTTTGTTTTAGGCAAAGCTTTCTTAACTTTACAACCAAAAAAAATAATAATAAGATAAATGGGTTCTCATCAAAATAAAATTTTGTACATCAGAGGATTTTATCAGGAAAGTAAAAAAGACAACCCATACAATAGGAGAAAATATTGGAAACTACATATCCTAGAAGAATTTACTATCTAGAATGTATAAAGAAATCTTAAAACTCAATGGTGAGAAGACAACTTAATTTTGAATAGACATTTCTCCAAAGAAGATATACGAGTGGCCAAAAAGCACATGAAAAGATGCTCAACATTATTGTCTATTAGAGAAATGCAAGTCAAAATCACATTGAGAGGGAGCAGATGTAGCTCAGTGGTTGAATGCCTGTTCCCCACATGTGAGGTCCTGGGTTCAATATCCAGTACCTCCCCCTAAAAAAAATCACATTGAGATACCATTTCACACTCACTCAAATGGCTACCACTAAAAAAATAAAATAGAAGTATTGGGAGGGATGTGGAGAAATAAGAACACTGATGTGAATGGGAAATGGTGCAGTCAATCTATAAAACAGTTTGCCGGTCCTTCAGAAGGTTAAGTATATAAGTACCATATGGCTCAACAATCTCACTTATAGGGATATACTCCCAAATATTTGAAAGCAGGAACCTGAACAGATATTCTTCACACAAATGTACCTAGAACATTATTCACATTTGCCAAGAGAAGGAAGTAACTCAAGTGTCCATCAACTGAAGCATGGATAAATAAAATGTGGTATTTACTATAAATACTACAGCAAAATATCATCAAGCCATAAAAAGGAATGGAGTTCTGATACATGCAACATCATGGATGAACTTTGAGTAAATCATGTTGAGTAAAATAGACCAAACACAAAACAATAGTGTATTAACTCATGATCTAAAATAAATAAGAAAACTCTCATAGACTCAGAATCTATATGTTACCAGGGGCTGGGGTAGGGATAGGGAATAAGGAGTTAATTCTTAAATTATACAGAGTTTCTACTTGGGTTTTATTGTAAAGTTTGTAGGTGATGGTAGCACAGAACTGTGTGAACATAATGAACAGTATTAAATTATATACTATATGTGATTAAATGTGAAATTGTATAAATGTATATGTCCCACTAGATTAAAAATTTAACCAAAACAAATATGTGCCTGAACAAAACAATGAGCCACGTGTAAACTATGGACTATATTTAATAACATACTTATAAAAATGTTCTTTCATGAATTGTACAAGATGTAAGGTGCTAATAATAGGGTGGAATGGTGATGTGAAACCATATATGCCCCGGAAACATGTCCTTACATGGAATCCTTTCCTGTGGGTATAAACTCATTTTAAGTAGGCCCTTTTGATGAGGCTACTTCAGTTATGTGTGACCCACCTCATTCAAGTGTCCTTTACAAACAGAATAAATACAGAGATAGAAAAATACAGTATAAATACAGAGATGGAAGCAAGAAGGTAAAATTAATAGATACCTGGAATGAAGGGAGAAACCAGCAGAGGCCTCTTTATGCATTGCCATGTTGGGGAGGAGCCAACGATCACTAATATTCAGTGGAAGAAAGTATCGCCATGGTGATGCATTGATTTGGACATTTTCCTGGACTCAAACAATAAGTGAATAAATTGTTTATATCAAACCATTTCATGCATTTGCTTGGGGAAGCCTAGGAAAAGAGAAGAGATTTTAATACTGAAGGTGGGTGCTAACCTTATAAATATCAAAACTCTGGAAACTACTTTGGAATTGGGTAATGAGTAAAGGCTTTAGAAGAAAATTTTGTATTATTGGAAACTGGAGGAAAGGCAATTGAGTTATGATGTAAGATGGAAGGCAGAACTTGAAATTGGTGAAATTGGATATTTAGCTGAAACTTCCAAGCAAAATGTGAAAAGGGCAGTGTGAAATTTTTTTTTGCAGCTTATAGCAAAATGTGAGAAGAAAGGGATAAGCTCAGAAGTGAACTCCTGGGCACAAAGAAATAAGACATTGATTGAAAATTCTGAGCTTCTGGAAAGTGAGTTCCCATGGAATAGTGCTCCATGTTAGGTTTAACTGAACATGGTTCAAGTCGGCCATTTCCTGGCAAGTCACAATTGGAAATGCAGATATCTAGGAAGAATCTGTGGAACGTTCTTTTATGTGACAGTTTAGACTGCTCTGCACTACATGCAAAACTGACAAGTTTTTTTTTGCAAGATTTGAATGAAAGGATCCACAGCCAGCCTGGACTAAAAGGGACAGATAAAGGGACACATTGAAAGAAAAAATCACTTCAAAGGCAGAATCATGGAACCTGAGGTCTGAACCAAAGCCATCTTCTCAGGCTAAGAGAGCAGGCCCATTCATGTATGTAGAAAGTATGAATCTGCCCCAGTGCTTGGAGAGAGCAGACTCAGTTTTTCAGAAAGAGTGCTGCCACTCAAGACTTCAGGGAGAATGGAGCTTATGCACTAGGGTATGGAGAGTCTGGCCACATCCCAGTGCTCTGAGAAGGTTCAGTTTGTGCCCCAGAATTGCAGACAGTAGAACTGTGACCCCAATGCTTGGAGACAGTCGATCCTTCACCACAGTGTTTGGGAAAGCAAGGTCTTTGTGCTAACTCTCAGAAGGGGTGGGGTTACCTCTTCAACAAGGCTGGAGGAAAAAACATCATTCCATTGGTGACTTGAAACTTCAAAGCTAATGTAGTATGCCCTGTAGGGTATGGACTAGTTTGGGGCCCATGACCTCTGTAAGAATAGCAATGTTTATCATATGCCTGTCCCTCCATTGTATATTGGAAGCAGATAATTTATTCTCTGTGTTTAACAAGTTCACAGGCAGAGGGGAAGTGTATCCCAGGACAGACAATACCTGTAACCAATTTTCATGAGACTTTGGAATAAACAATGTTTGCGAAATGACTTAAGGTTTTTGTATCTTGTGATGGAATGAATGCAGACAGAAAATATGTTTTGCAGGTCCAGAGGATGGAGTGTGGTGGTGTGAAGTGTATTTACCCCAGAAAATATGTTTTTAAATTTAATGCATTCCTAGGCCTGCACAGCAATTTTAAGTAGGACCTTTTGATGAGGCTACTTCAGTTAAGTGTGACACACCTCATTCAGGATGGATCTTAATTCTTTCACTGAAGTCCTTTATAAACCAAATGAATAGTGAGAGAAAGGCACAGAAACAAGAAGTTGAAAGAAATGAAACCTGTAAGAGAAGAGAGAGAACAGAAGACATCACCTTGTATCTTGCTTTGTGAGAGAGAAGCCAAGTATCACTGGCAACCAGTATTCAGAAACAAAGTTATCACCTTAATGATGCATTGATTTGGACATTTTCTGGGACTCTAACCATAAGTGAATAAGAAGTAAATAACCTGATTAAAAAATGAATAAAAAAATTTTGAAGAGAAACTTCAACAAAGTAGATTTATAAATGAAAAATAATTACATGGAAAGATTTTCAACATCATTAGCCATTAGAGAAATACAAATTAAACTACAGTGAAATACCACTACACATCAATTATAAAGGCCATCTATACCAACTGGTAATGAGAATGTGAAGTAACTGGAACTCTTACACACTACTGTTAGGGATGTCAAATGGCACACCTTCTTTGAAAAATACTACAATAGTTCCTTAAAAATTCAAAATGCATTTTCCTGGAATTTACCCAAGTGAAATGAAAGTATATGGTACATAAGACTTGTACATGAAAGTTTATGTGGCTTTATTTTTAACAGCAAAAAAAGCTAGAAACAACCCAAATGTCTATCAAGATTTGGATAAGCAAAGCATTCCCAACTAATTGTGATATATCTATAAAAAAATACTAAGCAATAAAAATAGTGAACTATTCATATATGTTACAAGATAGATATATTTTAAAGGATTATGCTTGTTAAAGAAGTTAGATAAAACATTCTATAAATTTATAGGAAAAATAAACATATCTATAAATAAAAAAACAATTAGGGGGAAGTGGCTGTGGGTCAAGCAATTGGGCTCCTGTCTACCATATGGGAAGTCCAGGGTTCAGTTCTCAGAGCCTCCTGGTGAAAGCAAGCTGGCCCATGTGGCAAGCTGGCTTGAGTAGAGAGCTGGCTCATGTAGGAGTGCTGGCCTTTGCAGCAAGTTGGCCTGAGCAGAAAGTTGGTGCAGCAAGATGATGCAACAAAAAGAGACACAGAGGAGAGACAACAAGAGATGCAACAGACCAGAGAGCTGAGGTGGCACAAGATTTTGAGTACCTCTCTCTCAGTCCGGAAGGTGCCAGGATCATTTCCCAGTGCTGCCTAAGGAGAAGACAAGCAGACACAGAGAGCAGGTAAAGGGGGTGGGGAGAGAGAAATAAACAAAAATAAATAAATCTTAAAAAATAAAAAGAAAACCAATTATCAGTTTCCTGGGTTGGGGGCAGAGAATTGGAGTGGAGAAGGGGGAGAAATTACCGAGGGCAGGAAGAAACTTTCAGGGGCCATGGATGGATTCATTATATTGATTGTGAGTTTCATGGTTGTATATATATGTTCAAACTTATAGTATTATAAATTTTAATATATGCAGTTTATTTTATGCTAATTATATCAATAAATCTGTATATGCATTTAAAAAAATCTAATTACCTTGTATTTTTAAACATATTATGAATCAGATAACCATATGTTTATTGAATGTCCCCTGTGTCATTGGCTGTACAACTTTGGCTTAGAGGATATAATGAATACTCATTAAGACTATACT
The DNA here is from genome assembly GCF_030445035.2 of Dasypus novemcinctus. Taxonomy (NCBI): domain Eukaryota; kingdom Metazoa; phylum Chordata; class Mammalia; order Cingulata; family Dasypodidae; genus Dasypus; species Dasypus novemcinctus. The sequence goes on along the minus strand of NC_080673.1, from coordinate 148,507,740 downwards.
ATATATTCAACGATTTATGAATAGCATGGTTACAAATATTTTGAAATAACTATGAATCTTTTACTGTCTGAAATTGTTCATTGCTTTTAAAAAGCTATTTTTAGATATTTTTATTTGATGGCAATAAGTTGATCATGTCTAGATGACCTAAACCTTGGTTAAAATGTTTATTTTAGAGGAGTCATCATTGTGGTATATAAAGTCAATTTGGTACATATTGATTGCAATCAATGTAGGACACCCACAAAATTAATAGATCTATATTGTTTTGCACAATGTTTAAAATGTTGTTATCATTTCTTGTGTAACAAAAATAAGTCAGTAGGTGCAGAGGAATAGAAACAATAAGAGATATAGGCTGTTGTATTTTCCCCACTGAAAACTATTGGTGATATTTCTCATTTCCTGAAAAAGAAATCGCTAAACGTATGTATTTTCAATCAACAGTTTTTGTATGCTATCATCAGAATAATTAATAATTTAAATAAGGAAGAATTGAATTATAACTTGAACATTTATTGCTTTAAACAATAAGTCAGATAGTGATAATCATGTGTTTCTGATGTAATTTTCTAGTATTTATGTTTGAAATAAAATAGAGACAATGGCAAGCTTATTGAATGAGTGGCATAAGGTTTTGTTATTTTCTTGGGAGTTCAACGGCATAAACATAAATAAATATATTCTCAGGATACCTTGCACTGTGTTTCTGATATATCATCAATGAAATAAAATGCCTGTTATCACACTTAACTAAAATGCCTATTATCACATTTAACTTTACAAATATTGTGTTAATAGTCTCTTTAAAGGTATGTGGTATTCTATCGCCAAAAGTTGGAATCAACCCAAATGCCCATCAACAGATGAGTGGATCAATAAAATGTGGTATATACATACAATGGAATACTACTTGGCTTTAAGAACAAATACACTACAAACACATGTGATAACATGGATGAATCTTGAGAACCTTATGTTGAGTGAAGCAACCCAGGCATTGAAGGACAAATACTACATGACCTCAATAATATGAAATAAGCAAGCTGCCTCAGAGAGCTAGAGACTGGAAGATAGGCTTACAGGAAATCGGGGGATGGAGGAAGGATGTGAGCTGACATCTGCAGGGGTGTAATCTATGATGAGCTGGCGGTAAGTATGAGCACAAAGAATAGATAAAATGGGGGCAAGGGTTTGCCTTTGGGTCAGGCTTTGCGGGTTTGAGGGGGGCTGGGGATGGGCGGAGGGGTAATATTGCCCAAAAAATTGGGGGGAAGGAGGGGCAACATATGAACATAGGAGAGTGTCAGGTGTTGGTTGAGAGTAAAAAGCTGAGAAAACCATATCAAAATATAATTAGGAGGGTTACCTGTTTAGGATGCTCGGAGGGGATGGTCTAATGTGGGATGGACTCCTGGGGAATGTCTGAATGCTCATTTTGCCAGAGTGGGTTGTACCATTGGGTAGAGACCCAAGTAGTGAGAGTGAGGGTGGACCCATATCCTGGGGAGGACTAATGCCATCAAATAGAGGGAACTGTATCTCTTGAGAGAAAGGGTGGCTCCCAGGGCATTAGGGCAGTTGAGCAAGTCAGGCCCTGAACACTGTTGCAAGTATCTCTGGACGTGGCTCCTCAGGAAATGGAGTTTTGTTGTCGCTGTGGTTCCCAAGGGGAGAGGAAAATGGATGTTGAATGGATGGAACCAAGGTAAATGTGGGGGTAAGAGAGGAGTTTCGTGAGAGTACACAAGGGTAAATATAAAACATGTAATATTACACCAAAAACATATAGGGGATGACAGACTAATAATGTAAACCATAATGTAAAACATAGGATAACTAAAAAATTTAGAAAACTATATATCCTAAAGTATGGACCACAATGTAAGCACAGATGTCACCTTGTTTGAAAGCTATTGTCTCGGAGTCTGTACATCAGTTTCAGTAAATATGATATGAATAAGTTAAAAGATTATCGCTGTGGAAGGGAAAAGGTTTTATGGTGGATGTGTGGGAGTATTGTATATTGTATATATGAATTACTGTGATCTAGGGCTCCTGTGAAGAGAAGCTCAATAATTAGGAAAAAAGAAAAGAAAAAGATAGGATGTAGAATTTTTCCAAATCAATATGTATTCTATATCTAACCTTTAAACTCATCGCTATATTCCATTTTACTAGTAAGGGAACCTGACATTATATTGGGCTTCACTTTTCAGGAAGTTTTGGATCACAGAGTGGTTCAACAATGGCAGCGGAGGAATACTGGTATGGGATGTTATGGACAGGTGATATATGGTTGACAGGGAGTTATACAGTGCATATGTCCAGGGGGCATGGAAATGTTTGGATATACTCATAGTGGAAACAATTAAAAACAACAGCGGGGGAGGTACTGGGTTACTGGCCGGGGGGGGGAGGGGGACTCTGTCGTGGTCCCTACAGGAGCAGCGGCAGTCCCCCAGGTGCAACGGTAAGGACCAGGAAGGAATGAGGGTCCAACAGTGAGCTCCTGATACTAATGACTATGCTTGTGAGCCTATATGCCTGAAATAAGAACAAGGCCTAGAGCAGCACTGTGCCTAGGAGCTCCCTCCTGACAGCCTCCGTGTTACTCAAATATGGCCAGTCTCGAAGCCAAACTCAACATGTAAATGCAATGCCTTCCCCCCAGCGTGGGACATGACACCTGGGGATGAGCCTCCCTGGCACCGAGGGATCACTACCAAGTACCAGCTGATGATGCAACTAGAAAATGACCTTGAATTAAAGGTTCAACGCAGACCAGCAGAATATCCCTGTCTACATATAATAACAGGAGTTAAAAATGCTGTTTGACCTAAAGTAAGGAGGAAATGGAAAGGACAAATGAGTTTATATGGCTATGAGTCTCTAAAAAAGAGTCTGGAGGTTGTCAGAAGGATTGCCCTTATGCACACCTGAGCAGAGTCTCAGAGACAGATAAGTAGACACAACCCCAGGTATTGGTCCTTTTGAGGACTAAAGAGACCCACAGGTTCTATGGTCATGGCAGATGGGGTTCACTACCATGTCAGTTGGCCCTTCTTTGGAGCTGGTGTTTCTGCGTGATGGAGCTGGACTCAGATGGGATCTCTTTTCACAAGCCTTTCATGCTACTTTATTGGAATTGTAGTTGATGCTGGGGCTTAAGATATATCTAGGGGATCTGAATCGATGGACTGACAATATGATAGCCAGGCCCTGACTTCAACAGACTTCAGCTCCTACACTCTGATTTATTGGACTTACTCCATTCAGCTAACATGGAGTTGAAGAATGTCAACCACCACACCATGGAGCCTAGAGTGCCTACAACTGAAAGCAGGAGGATTGCATCCAATATCCATGTGAAATCTAAACCCCCTCTTGACATAGATGTGGAATGGACACAACCAAGCCAAGGTCCACAGGAAGGAGGAATACAGTAAGGATCAGAGTGGACTTAATGATAATCTATTCATGAACTATTGTGATTAATAATCAAGAAAATGTGGCTTTGATGTGGAAAAAGTGGCCATGGTGGCTGCTGGGTGCGGGGAAGGGGAGAAAGAGAAGAGATGTGGAGGCATTCTCGGGACTTGGAGTTGTCCTGGGTGGTGCCCCAGGAACAATTGCCGAATGTTGTATGTCCTCCCGTGGCCCACTGGATGGAACGTGGGAAAGTGTGGGCTATGGTGTGGAACACGGGACATGAGGTGCAGCGATGCCCGGAGATGTACTCAACGGACGCAATGGATGTGACATGATGATGGGGGAGAGTGTTATTGGGGGGGGAGTGGTGGGGTGGGGGCAGTGGGGGCGAAGGGAACCTCATATTTTTTTAATGTAATATCTTTTAAAAAAATTAATAAATTGAGTAGAATTTGAAAAAAAAATAAAGGTATGTGGTATATATATGTGAAAGTACAATATGAAACTAATTTAAGACAATTATATGTTTCACTGTGACAGCATATTCCTTAATTGTGTAAGGTCCCCAAATTATGAACTCATCTGAGTTTTCCATTATTTTGCCCTTCTTTTGAAATATGTATTTAAACAAATATGCCTTAAAGCATTATATTTTGTTCAGAATGTATATAGCACAAATGTGTTAAATACTCTATATCCAGGGTACTTTCCCCCTTCTTAGGGGCACTGCAATTTCATTTAGAGGGATTTCCTCTTCTCCATTGAATACGGCTTGATGGGATTATAATCAGGCAAGTATATTCCCTATGTTAATAGGCAGGCATAATGTATATTTCATTCTGGTATATTGAATCATCAGTAGAGTTACAAAGACATTGGGAACAAAAAAGAATCTATTTCCATTCTTGTGACAGCATGTGTTTTACATACTTGAGATCACAAGGCCATCATTACTACTACTATTTCTAACCTCTGTAGTCACTTTGAGTCTTATTAAATGTTTTCAACTTGGATTCTAACCCACTCAATTTGTCTCCTGGAACATTTTCTTTAGATTAATTTCTATTTCATAAAGTTAAGACATGAACAGGGTGCCATGTCAGTTGGCCCTACTTTGGAGTTTGTGTTTCTGTGTGATGGAGCTGGACTCAGATGTGATCTTTGTTCATAAGCCTCTCCTGTTACTTTTACCAGATCTGTAGTTGGTGCTGGGGTTTAATGTATACCCAGGGGACCTGAATCTCTGGAGTGACCATGAGATAGCCAGGTCCTGAGCCTCAACAGACTTGCAACTCCTACACTCTGGATTATTGGATTTACCCTACTCAGCTAACATGGAGGTGAAGAAGGTCAACTACCACACCAGGGAGCCAAGAGTGCCTACAACTGAAAGCAGGAGAATTATATCCAGCATCCATGTGGAATCTAAGCCCCTTCTTGATATAGAGGTGGAGTGGACACAACCATTCCAGAGTCCACGGGATGGAGGAATAGAGTATGGATTAGGGTGGACTTGCTGATGTTCTATTCACGAACTATTGTGATTAGTAATAGGAGAAAATGTGGCATTGGTGTGGAGAAAGTGGCTATAGTGGCTGCTGGGGGTAGGGAGTGGGAGGAAGAGATGTGATATGGGGGCGTTTTTGGGACTTGGAGTTGTCCTGGGTGGTGCTGCAGGGACAGTTACCGGACATTGTATGTCCTCCCATGGCCCACTGGGTGGACTGTGGGAGAGTGTGGGCTATGGTGTGGACCATTGACCATGAGATGCAGCAGTGCTCGGAGATGTATTCACCAAGTGCAATGAATGTATCATGATGATGGAGGAGGTTGTTGTTATAGGGGGAGGAGTGGGGTGAGGGGGGTGGAGGGTACATGGGACCTCATATTTTTTTAATGTAACATTTAAAAATAAAGAAATTAGAATATTTACTTATAGCTATAGGTTTTACAAATTATTTAATAATCACACTAAGTTTGACCAAAGTATGTTAAAGAATGAAGTATGGTGGGAGCATTTAATTCTGTATCAAAAATCATTGAAGTAGCTGATATCTTTATCATGGTACAGTCTTCAGAACTGTATCTGACAATAACGTTATAAAACAAAGTTTATATTCTGTTTCATTTAGTTTCTTTGCTAACTTCTGGATTTCCTTTTTGTTGATAGTAGTTTTATATACAATTTTATTTCTTTCCAAAGACATATTAAGGAAAAAGTTTTTGCATTAGTGTAAAAATTTAATAAACTACTTGAATTTTCAAGTGATGGAATTCCCTAGACATTAACCTACAAAACCCTGAGCACATGTCTATTATAATCATCAGAACATATCTGAATGTTCTGGAACATGTGATGAATTAATAAGTGAAAAGTTACATAAAACAATGTGTAGATGACCAGAATGATGTGTAAAATTTCTGAAGAAAGAGTAAAGAACAGTAAACCATCAGAATGCTGTATTTTTTTCTGGTGTCTGAAATGTTATAATAATTAAAATAAATCCTTCAGAATAAAAAACATAATTTGCAGTTATTGTTCAATTTTCAATCATTGCTATGCATTAAAACAATTTATACTGATATTTTAAATATATATATAATTTAATATATAATAGTTTAAATTATGACAGAAATATACCCATAAAGAAAACAAAAATTTTGAAACTATTTTAGACAGAAAATGTGCTTTGACCTGAGCAATTATATCTCATGATATTAGTACTTATCCAGTATAATTTGGACATTTTACAAGTTGATGACCTTACTTAGCCTATTTCTTTGAAGCACAAACCAAACTAGAATTCCATATATCTTCTTAAAGGGGGCTTTCCTCAATTTCAAATAAATAGAATTAGTTTTTTCTTCTACTGAGTAATGAATGTTATTCTTACATGGCACAGTCTAAAGAAAAATATAACACATAGTTTTTGATAGTTTTGTCATTACATCTAAAAATTCTAGGCATGCATTTTATTTTTATCTTTATTTTTTAAAGAAATTTTAGATGACTTAAATGTTTCATTGAAAATTAGGAGTTTCCCATATATCTCACCCCTCACCCTCAACACTTCCCTGGTAACATCTTTCATTAGTGTGGTACATTTGTTACAATTGATGAACACATATTGAAGTATTGCTACTAACCATGATCTTTAGATTACATTATGGTTTACACTTTGCACTGCATAATTTTTATAGGTTTTGACAGAATGTGTAATTATCTGCAACTGTATACAAAAAAAATTCCGTTGTCCCCAAAATGCTTATGTTACATCTATTCTTCTCTTTCCCTTCCCTCAGAACCACTGGTGACCACTGCCTTTAAATCAACACTTTCATGACTTCCATTACTAGAATAGTAAATATCTTTACTTCATAGTTGCATCCCCTCTTTTCTGATTGTTCATTCCTCAATCTTGAGGATTTTGGGATGGTGATACTTACTCTGCTTCTGATTGAGAGAGGGCTTAGATCCCATTAGGCTGATGGGTGGAACTGTCTTGCCTGCAGTTGTAGATACTCTGTTTTTTGGGCTGGGCATTGCCCATCATCACTTTTTTGTTCATTGTCCTAGGTGAGTCTGATGAACTGGAGAGTAGGTGTTGGCTGCAAATATGCTGAGATTTAGGGCTCAACTGGATATGAACAACCAGAAGATTGAATTCTCTGGGACACACATTTAATGGGTATAGTGCTAATTATAGGTTCAAATAAAAGAGGCATAGGAGCCATGTGTAGGAAAATTATAAATTAGTCAAACTCTGATACATGGTAGGGATAGGTTATCATATGTTCCAAGCTAAGGCCCACTGACTGAATGCCAAATTCCTGGGTTTGTCTGTACTGCCTATAGTGTCCAGATAGCTCTAGAGCCCTCAGGAACCCCCTGCTGGAGGCACTGCTTATTGTGGTAGTCAGTGAGATGCTCCTATGATGCACATAAGCTTAACCTCTGGAATGACCTCCCAACTCACTTTGAAATCTCTTAGCCATAAAATCTATTTTGTATTTAATATTTCCCCCTTTTGGCCAAAGTCTTTTTCTAAATGCATTGCTAGTTGATGCTTGGTATTAATTCCTTGTTGCCAGAGAGGCTCATCTCTGGGAGTCATGTCCCATGTCTGTGCATGCACTTTAACAGGCACTAAAGTATAAATTGTTCATATATGTTTGCATTGTGTGGGAACCTATACATATTGACTCTAGTAGACTGATACAAATGTAAAATGAACACCTCATTTTTTTTCCTGATTATGGCATTTGGATCATCTAGGTCATATTTCATTTTAAGAATATGGATGTGATAATTATATGTGCATAAATACCACTAAATGTCAAATAAGAAGGAGATATTTTAATCTAGGAATCTTCCAAATGAAAAGATATCATCAGTTAATCCAAATTCTAAGAAATTGAAATATAACCTAATTTTTTTCCATAACAAATTAACCCATCTTTGTGGAAACACCTTTATTCCTGATTTTTTAAAAAAAATCTGTTCACCCACACATTTGGAGATAGAGAGTTGAGATGAGCCACAAAGAGTTTTTGAAAATCAGAGGAAATTAATTCAGTAAAATTCAGTACACTTTACTACCCTCAGTGTGTAAGTCAGCTTGGACCAAATCTCTGTTGATATTTAGTGCTTGATTGTATTTTCAATCCCTCCTGCAGGCTTCATTCAGAGATAAGTTAGAGCTATATTTAATCACATGTTGAAATCCATTAAAAAATAAGAGTGAGAATAGGTACATGTAATTTTAAAAGTTTGAGATGATGTTTTATCTGGTTCAAAATGTGTAGATGTTTTCCTCTTTTGATAATACTTAACATTAGCAAATGCCCTAAAATAAGAGTGCAGGATTTAGCTTTGGACACTCTTTTCAAATATTCAGAAACAAAGTTTTAGTAAAAATATTTTGCTGAATTGTTTACTAGCCAACCAAATTCTTTTCCACATTAAAAAAACGAAAATCTTTTTTTTTACAATCTGTGTCCAAGGCGAATTGAAAAATGCATAAACTTTGAAGTAACATGGAACTAGTCAGTGTTCAGATAAGTATGCCTGTGATTATGGTGTTTCTTTAACATTTCAAAACCTAACTCCAGAACCTACTTTTTCTAACTGTAAAATGAGAAACTTTATATAAATCTTTAGTTTATCATAAGGATTACATAAAAGAACATAAAGGGTATTTCTCACAATTTCATCAACAGATTTACATTCCTTACTTGTGTACAGCTTGATCAACATTGAAGCACTAGAAACTTGATTATTCCATCAAATATCAGATGACATAATGATTCAAATCATAAGTTAAAATGGATTTTTGTTGGTTAGGATTACCTTTCATTTGGAGACCAGTTGAAAGACATTGGTGTAATTCTTGCTTCAAAGTGTAAATTTCTTATTGACCAAGGGAAGACACATTAATAGTGTACTTTCATTTTAGAAACAAAAAAAATAGCACAGAGTGTGATGATAGGGAATATTTATTAATGTTTGTTTGAGGGAACAAATGAATTAATTGAATGAGTTTTCAAGCTGGTTTTAAAATTTATTAAAAATCTTTGACAGGGAAACAGCTGTGCCTCAAATGACATGGGAGGTCCCTGGTTCGGTTCCCAGTGCTTCCTAAAGAAGACAGAGCTGGTACAATGGGCAGGCATGATGGGATGACACAACCAGATACACAAGAAGAAAAACACACACAAAAGAGAGACATAAGAAAGCAGTTTTTGGTCTGAATCTTTCAATTAAGCTATGTAGGCACAGATAAGCCATTGAACCCACCTGATTTGCAGTTTCTTTTTCATTATAAAGAATTGGATTTATGACACATCATTGGAGCTCTGGTAAGATAAATGAAATTTGATATAAATAATACACTTTTAAACAATGCAGGCACATTATTTTGATCTTTAATTAGTGTATTCGATGGCAATAGTCCCCTTTTGTACTCTTAATCTATTCTCCATTCTTTTCTTTTTTCTTAAAGAAGAGAAAAATAGAAATTGTTAAATTTTTAATGGTAAGTATAAACGTTTTTAATTCATCATATAAAAATGAGGAATTTCATTCAATTCACAAAATGTCAGTAAAAATTACTAAAAAATTGAAAAAGTCAGTATTTTTACCTATGTTGATCCATTAGAGGTCTCCCATGCCCTGTATTTGAAACGGAAGTCTATTTCTGATTTGTAGTTCTTCTTTAGTTGAAGCACAATGGTCACATCAGAATTTTATTCCAAATAGAGCTCCTTTGGGGGGGGGGGTCCCATTTTTCATATAGATGATACAAAACAAATTTGCTTTTTGCAGTACTTCTTCTCTAGCTGCTGAATAGTGAAAATAAAGGCAACTTAGAAAAACTCCATAAACAGTGGCAAAAATGCACATTTTGCTTTTCGTAAAATGTGATATTCTTCAAGTGACTCTAAATCAGAAAATATCATTAAGATATTTTAATATCCTGGCTGGTAGCTCATAGTAACAAAATCCATTAATATGATTAGGATGAAAAACCTTGTGCAATAGTTATCTTTATCAGTCTTTCAAGAAGTCAGTCATTATAAGGAGGAAGTTATTTTGGCATTTATTTTTTGGAATCTAACTTATTTAATTTCTATCTTTTCCTTAACTCATAATCCAACATTCTATGTACAAATACTCTAGATATGAATTTAAAATTAATCTAAAGGAAATAGGGAAAAATTAATGGTTGGGTTTTTTTTGGTAACCTACTCTTGACAACTAATAGCTAATCATACCAGCATTAGAAAAAAAGTTAAATAAAAAAAAGAAAAATGCAAAAAGAAGCATTAGTAAAATAAAAACTAAAGGATGGAACTTAGAGAAGATAGCAAATACTAGGTTGGAAATTAGGAGTTATAGTAAGATAGATAAGATTTCACATAAAATTATGAAAATTTAAATGATTACGGAGAAGAATTTGGAGGGTTACTAAACTTTAAGCATCTCTGGAGAGAGCGTGTAGTGAGAAATACTAATAACAATTATTTTTATGAGACTCTAATTAGTTGTATAACAAGAAATAATTCCCATTGCAATGTAATAGTAGTTTTAATAAAAGTATAGAACCCTTCGATATGTGGTCCAAATTCTACAATGATTCTTGATAAAAGAAAAAACATATGGTTACATAATGTTATGTAATATATTGTCATGCCTTTATACAATGAAGTAATATTATTGAATAACTACTTTGTTTTGGTTTCAAAAGTCCTGAAAAATAAGGAACCTATACTTTTAAAATAAAGAATAGAACTTTTACATTTTTCTTTTGGAAAAAAAAATAGTGTAATTTTACTCTCCAATTAGTAGACATAAATGGCAGAAAATTCAAAATTAAAATCAATATCACTTTCCTAGATTAAAAATATTTAATGCTGTTGATAATAAAGAGAACAAAGTAACTTCAATTATGTAACTTAAGTATTATTTCTCATATTATTTTTTTATAGCGTGGTAGCACCATTTTTTTCTCCAGAGAATAGGGTCTAATATTGGCCCATTAGAGTTGGTAATTGATTATTCTTTGACTGAAAATGTACTAATGTTTAAAATGATAACTCAACCATAGCTTTGATGTCTAATTTTAATACTAAATGCAGTGCTCATTTTTTATAAATATTTCAAATATCAGAAACCTAGTGAAAAGGTTCATTTAGGAAGTCTGAGATTTCCCACAAACTATATATCAATTTTAAAAAAGATATTTTTACAGTTCTGGACATTATTCTGCTAATATTTTTAGTCATAAAGCTTTTTCTCTAGTTAGGATATATTCTTTGTGATAGAATTCAACATGTGAACTATATTTAAAAAGATACTTTAATTCATCTTGACACTTGCTGTCTATATTAGTATGTTTTTGTCTGTAATAGAAACCCCAACCCAACTGGGCTCAAATGATGAAGGCATTTATTTATTGGTTTATGGAACAGGAAGTCTAAAGGCAGAGTGAATACTTTCCTTGACATTTCCCCACCCATTTGTCAACTTCATCTGAGGACTTATTTCAAGGAGGTTTCACAACTTTAGAATTCAAATTTGGACACAAAAAATCCAGAAGGAAAAGATGAGGTCTGGATCTGGACTTCTGCCTCTCTTTAAAGAACAAAGGAAGTTTAAGCAAAAACCTCAGAAAATTTTCCCAGAGTTCCCATTTGCCTTAACAAGGATCAGGCTCAACCAAACCCTGATATGGAGAAAGGTTTATGCTTTGAACAGCCTGTCCTCTCTGCAACTCAGAGTCAGTTTAGCACCATTTAGGCATTAGTTACCTAAGAGTGGGGTGGTGTATTAGCCAAAGGAGTACTGATGCAAAGTGCCAGACATTTGTTGACTTTTATAAAGGGTATTTATTTGGGGTAAAAGTTTACAGTTACAAGGCCCTGAAGAGTCCAACTCAAGGTACTTGTCTCTTGCCAAGTGTTGAAGCAAGATGGAGAGCAATGTTTGAGAGGGTTCAGCCTTCCTTTTCCTCTTAAGGCTCTGTGGGCCCAGGTTCTTTCAATCTCAGCTGTAGGTTGGAGGGCTTTTCTTTCCAGGCTCAACTGCTCTGGCTGCTTCACAAAGCCAGCTGCAGACTATCAGGCAAATGACTAATCTCTCTTCCCAGGGACTCAGGATCAAAGTCCATCCCCCTTCTGTGTCTGTGGAGCTATATCTATTCCTCTGTGTATCTGCTTCTATGTTTTCCTTGAGTGAATGTTCATTTATAGCCCACCAAGCCTTAATGACTTGGTCAAATCAAAGCCCCAACTGCCACAGCTGGGGTGGGAGAAAAAGAGTTTTAACTGAAAAAAAAATGCAGAACTCTTTTAGGAAGCATAAAAGCAGATGTTTTAATGCTGTGTAGGTAAACAACAATGTTCAACACATTACTAAAATGATCTCAAAATAAATCACAGCAAAATACCCTGTCCAGAGATAAATGAGTTCCTAGTTTCATCCTCACCACTATCCTTTTTATCATTACAAGGCTTGTTAATATAATTGATGGAAAATGACAACCTTTACTTTCTACATGTTTGACTAAAAGTAATGTTCAAAATTTTTCATATCATTAATTATATTTCCTTTTTAGTTATTGATTATACATTCCTTGCTCATTGTTCTCTGAATTTCACATTTATATATATGCACTTTTATAATGAATATATTAAACATTTCCTTGCAGGGTTTGCTAAAAGATTGAATTTTTCTATACCAAAGCCTCCTTATCAACTGTACCTCACCAAAACAAAACAAAACAAAACAATAGCAACGTATCTCTTTTCTGGGTTGTTTAGTTAATGAGGCTCTGTTAGAGTAGGTAGTACATCAAGATAACTTTGCCTTCTGGTAATTAAACCAAAAATGAACATAGGATTATATAACAGCAGAGATATCCTTTAAACAGACAGAATGACTCTCAGCCTGGGAGATGTCTGGTTGTATGTGACAGATTAATGTATACAAATAATTGTCAATTAGATTAATTGATTTCGTAGTGGAAACTGCTGCTCTGCCTACATCCCTGCTACAAGGCAATTCATCAATCCCTCAGTTATTGGGACTATCAGTTGCTGATGGCTCACATGTGTGTCTCCATAAGGACTTCCTCTGCCACAGGGAGCTGACTGGTTCATGGGACTCTCTCAGCAAATGCATGGTTGAGGTAGGAGTTTAAAGACCTATCTCTCTTGCCTCAGTTGGAATAACTCAAGAATTTGATTGACTGAGACTACAATTGAAATCATATTTTGAGTCAAGCTTTTCCTCTGCTTAACATTTTCTTCCTCATTTTCTCACAAGTGTATTCCCCAAGAAAACTTTTACACACAACATTCTGAGGCATTGTCTATTTCAATAAACCAACAGCTGATTCCAGTAGTAGTCCTAGGGAAAACCTCTAAAATGTGATTAGGAGATAATTTCCAATAAACTGGTGTGGTGGTTTGAAGCAGTATGTAATCCAGAAAGACAAGTTCTTAAATTTAAATCCTTTCCTGTGGGTATAAACCCATCATAAGTAGGACCTGTTGATGAGCTTACTTTGATAAGGTTTGACCCACCTCATTCAAGATGGGCCTTAATCCTCTCATCAGAGCCCTTTATAAATCGAATACATACAGAGAGAAAGCCACTGAAGCAAGAAACTGAAAACTTTAAACCCTGAAGAGAAAAGGGATATCAGCAGATATCACCATGTGTCTTGCCATGTAGCACGGGAGTAAGGATCTCTAGTAGCTGATCTTTGGGAAGAAAAGCATCACCTTGACGACACCTGGATTTGGACATTTTTCTGGATTTCACCATAAATGAATAAACTTTCAACTAATAAATTCTCATTGTTTAAGCCAACCCATTTCATGGCATCTGCTTTAAGCAGCTTAGGAAACTAAAAGAACTGACTGTAAGTCCTCTACCATAGGCAATAGGTGGATTCTCACCAATGCCTACATTTTGTAACTGTGGAATTGTTCAAACTTATATGGTTGTGATACACTTTGGAGAAAAATTAATGGTAACTATATTATTTATGGTGCTAGAGGAGAATGAAGAAAATATTAACCACAAGGACTTTGGAATTGGGGGGGGGCTGTTGCTGAGTGCCAATGTTCATTAAAGAGAGATAGTGAGAGGATCAGTGTAATTAATCATTATATTGGTTTCCAAGGACTTCCATAACAAATTACTACAAACTTGGTGGCATAAAACAATAGAAATTTATTTTCTCACTATTATGTAGGTCAAAAGTCTAAAATCACGGTCTTATTCTGGCTGCATTCTCTGCGATGTTGCTAGGGGATATTCTGTTCCTTCTTCCAGCTTGTGCGGCTCTTGGCATTATGGGGCATTTTTCAGCATGCCTGGGCTTGTAGCTAATCTCTCTAATCTCTGCCTGTTTTTGTTTCATAGTTACCTCTTTTGTGTATACTATTATTTCTCTTATAAGGACATTTGTCATTGGATTGGCCCAGAATAATCTACTTTCACTATCTTTGATTTAATTACCTGTTTCCAAATAAGGTGGCATTACAGGTTTCAGGAATTTAGATGTGGACATTTTTTAGGGTGATCAAGATTCAACCCACTCAATTATAAATCAACAAAATATGAAAGCTAAATTGCTTCCTTGGCAGCATTTAAGAAAGCTGTAATCTCCTACAAAGATCAGATAGTGCTAATAACCAAGCTCAGGACTTAATTGTAGGGGTATCACAACTTCAGGTAAGATTGAACTCTTCCACAACAAAATCAGGGTATTAATAGGTAAGAAGTGAGACTCTGATACTTGGGAAGAGATATCTGGCAAGAAGCAGTTAAAATCTTGAACTTTCATATTCCCCTGAACCCATGGTGTACACTTCCTTTCTTAGAAGGTATTGACCTCCCTTGCCTTATGGTCATGCAGAAGTCTGATGAAATGCAGTTGCTTTAAAAGACAATGCTTGGGAGAAACAACAAGATGGCAGCAAAGTAAGGAGCTCCTAGAATCAGCTCCTGCCACAGGGCAGTTAGTATATACCCAGAGTTATCTGAGTTAGCTGAAGCACCTATTTGGGGGCTTCAGGAGGTCAGAAGGGCATCCTGCAACATCCTGAAGGAATGGAAGAAGGAGGCTGCCATCTGCAGAGAAGACTTGTAAGTAGAGTGTTCCACAACCTAGAGGCCAGTGCCCATCCTCCACTGGAGGCACAAGCCACCTTGGAAGCTATTGCGGCTGAAATTGAAAGCTCCACTTTCCAAAAATGAGGGAGGAAGAGACAGTTGGGCACCAACTTCAGCTATTGATGAGTAAAATTCAGTGGGCTAAAGTATAATCCTGATATCTTCTAAAGTTTGAGCCTGTCCAAGTCAGAAAGAGGTCAGGAGCCACCATTTTAACTCCACACCTGGCATGAGGGGAAGCGGGGCAGAATGAAAATCCCAGTGCTAGTGGGGACAGGCTTCTTTCCATCCACGTCAGATTGCAGGTCTAGCCTAAGCCCCAGTGCCACCTCCAACAGCGAGGAAACTGCAGGGACCTGAACCAGCCTCTCCGGGAAATTGCCAACCAAGCCATGGAGGCTGGTGATTGTCCTACTCCGGTGGTGCGAGCCACCCCAGGAGCTGTTCTGTGACTGGAATTGGAAACTCCATTTCCCTAAAACAGGGGAGGAGGAGACAGGTGGCAGCCAATTTCAACTACTGATTGGTAGACTTGGATGGCTAAGGAATAACCCTAGGAACAGCCGGGGTGTGATTTTGTCCAAGTCTGAAAGAGGCTGGAGGCTACCATTTTGACTCCATACCCAGCCTGAGGGGAAGCCAGGCTGACCAAATATCACAGTGATGGTAGGAACCCATTTCTTTCACAGATAAGCCTGCAGCCCTAGCCTAGGCTTCAGTTCCACCTCTGGCAGGGAAGAGGCTGGCTATCTCTGCACTAGTCTATCCAGGTAACTGAGGGTACCTTAGGCTGGCACAAACTGAATAATTGGAAGTCTACTGGGGCAACTGCAGTCATCTTGGACCTGTACTGCATAGATTACTGTCCACAACTGCAGCTCCATCCCTGCCCCAGGCAGGGGAGAAAGGAGCATGAAACTTCATCAGTCTCTCTTAGCAACTACAGTCTAAGCTTGCAAGACATGAATTATTCCACACAACTGTGACTCCTTTCCTCTGGGAAAGGAGAAAGTTGGGAGAAGCTTCATTGGTCCCTGGGGCAATGGGGGCAGCTTGAGCCTCCACAGTTTAAAGCACCCAGTTACATCCTTGGCTCCAACTGCACAACCAGCAAGGGAGAAATGGCAGGAAGCCCTAAATGAAAGAGAAAAACTACACCCAGAATAAATACTCTAGTAATCCAGAAGCCAAGACACCAACCATAAATTACAATTCACACCAAGACACAGGAAGATATGGCCCAGTTAAAGGGAAAAGATAAGCCTCCAGATGACATAAAGGAGTGGAGACAACTAATCATAGATGTTCAAACAAATCTCCTTAATAAGATGGCTAAGGAGATTAAGGATATTAAGAAGATATTGAATGAGCACAAAGAAAAATTTGAAAGCATGCATAGAAAAATAGCAAATCTTATGGGAATGAAAGGTACAATAAATGAAATTAAAAAAAAAAACATTGGAATCATACAATAGTAGATTTGAGGAGGCAGAAGAAAGGATTGGTGAGTTTGAAGAAAAGGCCACTGAAAGTGAACATACAAAAGAACAGATGAAGGAAAGAATAGAAAAAATTGAATAAAGTCTCAGGGAACTAAACAACAGCCAGAGATGTGCAACCATATGTGTCATAGGTGTCCCAGAAGGAGAAGGAGAAGAGAAATGGGGCAGAAGGAATATTTAAAGAAATAATATTAGAAAATTCCCCAACCCTGTTGAAGGACATAGATATCAATGCTCAAGAAGCACAACATACTCCTATCCAAAAAAAAAAATCTGAGTAGGTCAACTCCAGGACACATACTCATCAGAATGTCAAATGCTAAAGACAAAGAGAGAATTCTGAGAACAGCAAGAGAAAGCAATGCATAACATGTAAGGGATAGCCAATAAGATTAAGTGCTGATTTCTCACCAGAAACCATGGAGGCAAGAAGAATGTGATCTGACATATTTAAGATATTAGGAGAGAAAAACTTCCAGTCAAGAATTTTATATCCAGCAAGATTATCTTTCAAAAATGAGGGCAAAATTAGAATATTTACAGATAAGCAGAAACTGAGATAATTTCTAAGCAAGAGCCCAGATTTTTAGGAAATACTAAATGATGTGTTAGAGCCTGAAAAGAAAAGACAGGAGAGAGAGGCCTGGAAGAGAGTATAGAAATGAAAATTACATCAATAAAAGTAACTAAAATTGTCAAAAGAATGGTGAAAATAAAATATGACAGATAAAACTCCAATAGTAAGGAATAAATTTAAACAATGATGTAAAGAATTAGTATTCAGAAAACTGCAACCCAATGTTAAAAGAAATTTTAAAAAGTCCTAAATAACTGGAAGAACATTCCATGCTCATGGACTGGAAAACTAAATATCATTAAGATGTCAATTCTAATCAAATTGATATACAGATTCAATGCAACCCTGATAAAAATTCCACCAGCATTAAAAAAAAAATGAAAACACAATTATCAAATGTGTTTGGAAGGATAAGGGGTACTGAATAGGCAGAAACATCATTAAAAGAAAAGCAAACCCTCTTCTCTGAACTTTAAATCATGCTACCAAGCTATAGTGGTAATAACAGCATGGTCCTGGCATAAAGACAGACACATAGACCAATGGAACCAAACTGATTGTTCAGAAACAGATGCTCACATGAATAGTCAAATGATTTTTGACTAGCCTGTCAAACCCACACAGCTCAGGCAGAACAGTCTGTTCAGCAAAATGGTGCTGAAAGAACTGGATATCTATTGCTAAATGAAGGAAAGAGGATCTCCATCTCACACCTTATCCAAAAATTAACTCAAAATGGATCCAAATCTAAAAATAAAAGCAAGAACCATAAAAATTCTAGAAGAAATTGTAGGAAAATATCTTCAAGACCTGGTGGTAGGTGGTGGATTCTTAATGGGACTGGCATAAAGACATAGACCAATGGAACCAAATGTAAGATAAGGACTATGATTAGTAGTATGATTTTGACAATGTTCTTTCATAATTTGTAACAAATATCTCATGACAATGCAAGGTGTTGGTGGAGGGCTGATGTATGGGACCCTTGTATGTACTCACTTCCTCTGTGTGATAGTTCTCAAACTTAGCCCACTTGCACCTTGGAGTGTCATTTCTCATAGACTTCCTATCAGACAAGTGATCTCCGTGCTTCATGCTATCCTGTTTTTGAGCAGGGTGCTGTGGTGGTTTAGAGTTGTTTGTACCCCAGAAAACCATGTTCTTAATGTAATCCATTCCTGTGAGTGGGAACCCATTTTGAATAGAAGTTTTTGATGAGATTACTTCAGTTAAGGTGTATGATTCACATCAGTCAGGTTGGGTCTGGCCATGCCTGTGCCCAAGTTTGAAGAGCAAGAGCAGAACATGGACCTCTCACATGCCAGAGCCACTCATTCATCACAACTGGCACAGGGTGTCATTATTTGGTTTGTAGGGTTGGGGCATGGAGTGTGAGGCCAAATACAACCCAGAAGTTCTTAGTGTGACTAAGAATCCATCCAAAGGAGAAAAGAGGTATTGGAGTTCTCCAAAAATGTGTGTTCATGCTCTGTTGTCCCATTGGACTTACTGATAAAACATAAAAAGATTAAATAATTAAGAATATCAAGATAGTAACCTCAGAGAACTAAACCACAAACACAGGAGCCCTTTGAGTGTAGTTCTTCTCTACTATAATGGTCATATTTCTTTGATCTATTTCTAAACCTGACATACATAAAAAGGATCACTATCTAAGATTTGTGTCTAATCTTGCTGAAGCAAGGTGACCAATCAGGATCATATAGGAATAATAGAGAGATCATGGTCCCAGTGCATGCAAGAGTGAGAAGTGGTTGTGTCCTGGTGAATTTTGAAAGGCTACATGGCAAGATTTTCTAATAGATTAGATATGCAGAGTGGGCAAAATAGAGATCAAGAATGTTTCCAAGATCTTTTGTCTATTTAACTAGAAGAAGGGAGTTTGTATTAATGAAATGGGAAAGATTATGGAAGCAGCATATATGGATGGAAAATAGAAATCAAAGGATGAGTTTTGGGCATGTTAAGGTTGAGGAGTCTAAGAGATCAAGAGCTCATTTTTGAACATCTTGAAAGGGAGGAAAATATCAGTTAGACAGTTGTGTATGTGGATTTGAGTTTCAAGGAATAAGTTTAGATATTTTCCTCAGCATAGACAATATTTTAAAGTTCATTAGATTGGTTGAGATCATCAAGGAAGTAAATGTTTTTAAAAAGTACAGGACATCCAAAGAAAACCTGTCCTTAGACTGTATACAATTAGGAGTTATGGGGGACAAGGAGAGAAAACAATAACAATATCTTGAGCATGGTATCGGTGTAGTAAAAGGAAAATCAGAAATATGTGAATGAATTGTACAAAGCATGGGGCTGTAGAACACAGTGAATTCTGCCTTGAAATATGAACTCTGTTAACAGAACAAATATGAGAACTATAACAAATATATAACACTAACACAGAGTGTTAATACTCAGGTGGGTTGGGGGGAAATACACCAAATGCAAGATATTGGCTATAGTTAATAATAATATTTTGATAATGCTGTTTCATAGTTTGTAACTAATATTTCACAAAAAATGCAAGGCGATGGGAGTCTTGTATGATGATATGCACATTTATTTTGTAACTTCACAACTTTCAGTATATACTTTATTTTTTATGTATGTTCATGTATGACTCATATACTTCAATAAAATTTTTAAATAAAAAATACAAAACAAAACAAAAGATATAATTTAGGAGACAAATTATAAAAGTATTTTAGGCAGGCAACTTCCTAAACTATATCTTAGCTTTCACCTCCTGCTTATATGCAACTCAAAACCAGTGAAAGTTACAAGCTTACAGTCCTGTAAAAACAGCTGTTTAGTTAATTAACATTAGGATTAGAAAGATACATCAGATTAAGCAAAGTGGAAACACGTTGGTGATTTTGACAGGACATTTTTTTTTTAGAGGAATTGGTGTTAAACTTCATTGATATAGATTAGAATAAGAGAAATTGGAGATGATGAATATATACAGTTTTTTTTAAGGAGTTCTGTGAAATGGAAAGGAGCAAAATGGGATGGTCCCTAGTTGGGTATATGGAGTCAAGGGTCATTTTTAACAAAGATGAGAAACATAATACCATGTTTGTTATGCTAGTGGGAATATTAAGTAGAGAGAGAAAATTGCTATAGGTGAAAGGAGATGAACTGTATTTAGAGAGGTTGTTTACTAGGAGCATGAAAAGTACCCTTAAGACAAAGGAAACAGACACAGATACAGGAGGGTAGTAGGTGTAGTGATGGGAACCTGTGCACAAAGGTAGGCAATGGCTTTATCCAGGAGCATGGATAGTAAATACAGGGTAAGGTTCTAAAATGGTCATAGTTGGTAAATAAGTACAGGAATCTGTGAAAAATCTCTTCCTATTGAGTCTATTTTCTCAGTAAAATGCAAAGAACATGAGTTAAGAGTAAGCCAAGTATACAAAGTGTTGGATATTTGAAGAAAGTGGAAAATAAATTGCTAGGGAAAATTGGTGGGAAAATGAGAGAACTAGAAAGATATATTATGATTATTAGGAAGCAATAAAGTCTTTCTTAAACTTAATGATGTTCTTTGTTCTTAACCATGTTCAGAAGTATTGGGTTCAGGCACAAACGTATGTATTAACCAGAGCTAGTTTATCAAGGCAATATGGAGAAGCAAGAGAGGGATAAAGGAGTTGAGAATTTATGCAAGGGAAAAATTTTCAAAAAAGATGGTGCAGTTGAGTAAGAATAAGTGTGAAGACCTGAGAGCCATGGAGATGAATGAAAAGTAATAGTACCAATAGTATGCAAGTTCTAATGACCTACCTGATTGTAGAATTAGGATAGCAGGGTTAGGAAATGAGCCAAGAAAATGAATAGAAGTAACAAGGGGAATGCTTAAAATGTTGGTTCTGCTGCTTCTTTGTATACCGATACCTCTATTAAGATCCCTAGTTCCTTTCAGACATATCACATGATATCTTCCCAGCAGTATATTGCAACACTTTTAATCATGTTTCAATACAAAAAAAAGGTATGTAGATAGATGCTTTTAAAATAAACATATGCCCATATGTCTCAAAATAGTATGTATTTTTGCAAACATAGACATAATTTGAAGAATAAAAAAGAATGAAAAAAGCAAATATAAGTTAAAAAGTTAATATCCTTTTTCTGATGCTCTCCCTTGGATGTGTTCTCCAAGTCATCTATTAACTCCTAAGGCTTTTGAATGCCATTGCTTTTACTAAGCTTTTTCTGTAATGGCCAGATAGTAAACATTTTACTTTGTGGCCAATATTTTTGCTGCTGATGTAGTTAAGAGTAGCCGTAGATTTTAATTAAACAAAAGCCCATGGCTGTATTACAATAAAGCATTACTGAAAAAAAAAAAAAAAAGGCAGCAGACTTGGCCCAGTGGTTAGGGCATCCATCTACCACATGGGAGGTCCGTGGTTCAAACCCCAGGCCTCCTTGATCCGTGTGGAGCTGGCCCATGCACAGTGCTGATGCGCGCAAGGAGAGCCATGTCACGCAGGGGTGTCCCCCACGTAGGGGAGCCCCACATGCAAGGAGTGTGCCCCATAAGGAGAGCCGCCCAGTGCGAAAGAATGTGCAGCCTGCCCAGGAATGGTACTGCACACACGGAGAACTGACACAGCAAAGTGATGCAACAAAAAGAAACACAGATTCCCATGCCGCTGACAACAACAGAAGCGGACACGCAGCAAATAGACACAGAGAACAGACAACTGGGGTGGGGTGGGGGGGAAGGGAGCGAAATACATAAATCTTAAAAGAAAAAAAAAAACAAAAAAAAACAAAAAACAGGACGTGGGTGGGATTTGGCCCAGGGATATGAGTATGCTGACCACAATTTAGAGAAGAGGTTTCTATTTTCTTTATGGTGACAGACTCTGATCGCTTAGTTCTTCTGTATGAAAGGGAAGGAGAAAGGGTTGAGCACCTAGCTCCAAATCTAGCCCCTTACCACCACCACTTTATGTTTGGGAGCATTCACTTCTAACTGTTGTAGAGTCAGTATTTCTTGGCTCCGGGGCTTTCATGATAAAGTTTCACAAAATGGTTATTTTCCAGAATTTCCTCCAAATCTTTTTATGTTGAGAGAAACATATCTGTCCTCAGCCCTATTATGGGTTCATTCATGTATTGATTACCTTTCTATCTCTTTCATGTTAATTCAAATCTATTTTAGAAGAAAGGAGGTAATGCTTTAAGGAAAAAACTCTACATGCATTTTGATGAATTAAGAATGAACACTTTCTGATTTTGTTCCTTCACAATGCAATACACTTACGCTTTTTATTACCAAATTCTCACCTGTGTTAGTCAGGGTTTTCTAGGGAAACAGACAGGAGATATCAATACATATAATGAGATTTTTAAAAATGATTTATTTATTCATTTATTTATTTCCCTCTTTGTGGCTTGTTCCTTTTTTCTTTTGCTGTCTCTTCTCTGTGTCTATTCGCCAGGCATTTTTTCTGTATCTACTTGTCTCCTTTTTGTTGTGTCATCTTGCTGTCCCAGCTCTCCGTGGTGCTTGGCCTGTCAGCTCTCCATGGTGCACCGACCAGCTTTACCTT
Source organism: Dasypus novemcinctus (assembly GCF_030445035.2). Taxonomy (NCBI): domain Eukaryota; kingdom Metazoa; phylum Chordata; class Mammalia; order Cingulata; family Dasypodidae; genus Dasypus; species Dasypus novemcinctus. The sequence goes on along the minus strand of NC_080673.1, from coordinate 148,484,955 downwards.
CACAAGGAGGTCCTGGGACATGAACCCAGGACCTCCCATATGGTAGACAGAAGCCCAACTGATTGAGGCCACAGCCACTTCCCAATACAATGAGATTTTATAAAATTGTTTCACATGACAATGGGGATGCATGAGTCCAAATTCTATAGGGGAAGCTGCAAATGAGGAAATCTGATGGAGGTCCTTGATGAGTTCTCCAGGAGAAGCTATCTGTCTGAAATAGAGGTGGGAATTCTCTCAATGACTGCTAAAATCACTTTTCCTTTTAAGGCTTTCAACTGCTTGGATGAGACAGCAATAATTGCTGAAACCAATCTCCTCAGTTAATTGTAGATGTAACCAGCCATAGCTGCAATTTACTCATTTACGGTTTAAGTCCATGAAATGTCCTTGCAGTACCAAACCTTACTTATCTAGACAACTAGACACCATTACCTGGCCAATTTCACACGTTAACCTAACCATCACACCACCCAGGTCTGCCTTTTATTAGATTTTTGTGATTTGGGGGAAATAAAACTTCTGAGTCATATAGTTTTTTTAATAAACTTTTTATTTAGAACAGTTTTAGATTTACAGAAAACTTGTGAAAAATCCTAAGCAGATTCCCATATACTTCATCCCCAGTTACTCTATTACTAATATCTTACATTTTATTATGGTATATATGCTAAAAGAAATGAATGAATATTGATACATTGTTATTAACTAAAGCCCATATTGTATTTAGAGTCCTTATTTTTTACTGTTCTAGTAAATGATACCTTTTTCCATTCTAGAATACTACCCAGGATACCACATTGCATTTATTTATTGTATTCCCTTAGGCTCCATTCAACTCTGGCAGTTTCCCTGACTTTCCTTGGTTTTGATGTCCTTGCCATTTTGAGGAGTTCCAGTCAGGTAGTTTATAAAATTCCCTTCAGTTGGGATTTACCTGATATTTTCTTATTATTATTAGACTGGCATTATGGATTTCAGGGAGAAGACCATAGAGGTAAACACTATTGTCATTATATCATAACAAGAGTACATAATATCAGCATGGCTTATCACTGTTGATGTTGACCTTGACCATCTGGCTGAGGTAGTTTGTCATGTTTCCCCATGGTGTCGGTACTATTTTTTCCCATTCCCATGCTGTATTCTTTAGAAAGAAGTATCTATGGATAGTCTATACTTAAGGAGTAGATTCATAATTATTTGGTATTTTACTACATGCAAGATTTGTTTCTTCCACACATTTACTTATTAATTCAATTTTTAAATGTATATTAGTGTGGAACAAGAGATTTTTTAATATTTTAGATTATAATTGAATGCTACATTTTATTGAATTTACTAAATAGCTTAAATTGCTCCAGCCTTGGCCTGTGGGAACACTTCTAGCTGGCCCCCATGTCCCATTGACATATCCCCATCACTGTGTAAGGTTGGAATTTTTTTTTTTTTGTACTTTACTTCTGGTATCAGAAGATCCTCCAATTCATCTTGTATATGTTCTGTCCCAGTTGTAGAACTCAGCATTTCTCCAAGGAGACCTGGAACCTTTTGATGGAGAACGGTATTGAAATTCAAGATCTGGGTGCCAGGTGTGCTGGTTGTTATTGTGTGTAATTGCTTCTTAGATCTCTCACTTGATAGAGAAAAGAAAATATGTATGCGTACTAACCAATGTTTATATACATATCTATGAGAATTTCTATTGGAATTTATTTGTATCTATATTAAGCTTAATAAGAGTTTATAGGGACATTTCCTACTCTAATCGGTTACTACCTGAGTCATTCTAACCCCCTACCTTTGCTTATCTGTAAATTCCCACTTTGACAGTCAGAAATCTGGTTCTAACCATTTGCCATTCATTTACTTAATTGCCCCTACCTGCATACATGTACAACAATATCAGAATTATTGATCCATACCCTCATGAGAAACAACTTCACCAACTATAGTATAATGTTCATGTACAGTTTATTTTGGTATTAAAGACTACACTCATTTTTAAAGTTATTAGATCAGCCCAATTTCCCTACCTCCTTCTGTGAGTTTCTTTAGTATATTTTAATATAGTTAGATTGATTTGCACATTCTATATTCTATTTTGATTTCCCCAGGCTCTGAAATGATATTTAAAAGGTTTCCATAGAGTGAAGTCTATACTTTGTGTTGTAAGTTTGTTTTCCAGTTGTGAGTTTTTCTATTTCTCAGTAAATTGTTAGAGTAAAATAATGTAAGTTGACTAGCTTGACATGCTGCACTGTTATTTTGAAGATCAATCTTTTTCCTACTTCTTCAGTCCTTCCTTCCTTCCTTCCTTCCTTCCTTCCTTCCTTCCTTCCTTCCTTCCTTCCTTCCTTCCTTCTTCCTTCCTTCCTCCTTCCTTCCTTCCTTCCTATTTCTCCCTTTCTTATTATTTTCTTCCTTCCTATTCCTTTCTTATTTTTATGATCTGTTGTGTGTTGAATTGGGTCCTCAAAATATATACAAATAAAGTTCTAATCCTCAGTATCTCAGGATGTGATCTTATTTGCAGATGGAATTAGTCAAGTCACAATGAGGTCAAATGAGGATTATTATGGGCCCTTAATCCAATATAATCAGTGTCCTGATAGGAATGGGAGAGGAGACACACAATGACAACTGTGTGATCATGGAGGCATTTGTGCCACAACTCAGGGAAAGCCAAGGAATGCTGACCACCACCAGATAGAAACACAGAGGGAATGGAATAGACCCTTCCCTATAAAAGCCACAGGGAGCATGGTCCTTCCAATAACTTGATTTTGGATTTCTGGATCCCAGAACTGTGAGGAATAAACTTCTATTGTTTATGCCATGTGTTTTGTGGTACTTTGTCACAGCATTCCTAGAAAACTAAGACAGCATCTGTATTAGTCAGCCAAAAGGAGTGCTGATGGAAAGTACCAGAAATCTTTTGGCTTTTATAAAGGGCATTTATTTGGGTAAAAGCTTACAGTTTCAAGGCTGTAAAGAGTCCAATTCAAGGTTACTTCCTCACTAAACTTTGATGGCACATGTTGAAGGAAGACAGCGGGTGACATCTGTGAGGTTCAGCCTTTCTCTTCCCTCTTTAGGCTCCAATGGGTCCAGTTTCTTCTGATCTCAGCTGTAGGCTGGCCTAGGGCTTGTCTCTCTTCCTGTAACTCATTTCTTTTTGGGCTCAGCTGCTTTGTTCTCTTCACAAGGTCAGCTATAAACTATCAGGCGAATGGCTCATTTCTCTTCCCAGGGCCTCTGCTATGTCTATGGAGCTGTCTCTCTTCCTTTGTATGTCTTCTTTGTGTACCTATGCTTGTGCATCTCCTTGACTGAGTATCTATTTACATAGCCCATGAAGGGAGCGGGGACTCAAACTGATTTACACTCTAATGAAGTGGCCAAATCAAAGTGCTAATCTTAACATAATTTAATCAGACATCTTAGAGTGAATCCTAATATAATTTAATCAAAAACATCTCAGTGAATCAAAGGGTATCACACCCAGAAGAATAGACCAGTTTGCAAACATAATCTCTCTTTTTAGAATTCATAAATAATCTCAATTTGCCACAGTGTCCTTCGCTGCTTCTCTCATTCTTCCATTTCTAAGAATTAAATACATTTAAATATTGAACTGAATTCAGGTTCTCTGTTTGCTTTTCTCTAGATATATACTTTTAAAATTTAATTTCTCATGCTTCAGCTCTTTGCATCAAATAATGACATAAATTCATCGACAGTATTATTTATATGTCTCTTGTTACAACTATTAATGACCAAACTAAATCCAAGTTGAATTAATGAAAATATTCAAAGTTTCACTCTGGAAACATTTTGAAGACAATTTGACTCCACTCTATCCCAAATTAGAATGATATCAAGAATAGTCATCAAGTTAAGACCAAACTCAAATATCTTCCAATACATATATTTAAGAAAGAAAAAAATCTATTAAACATCTAGCAAAATATTGGATGTATCCTGCACAATAAGATAATGATTATTTTAACATGGAAAATAACTAAAAAGAGTTCCTACAACCTAATATAAGAAATAATCAGTCATGATTTCACGTTTCCACATGGAGAAGTATATTAAATTCTGAAAATGAGTGATGTAGTTATCTTTGTGTTAGTATAGATGTATCTTGACACTTAAACAAAATAGAGCAGAGCAATTTGTTTATATTAAAGAAAAAGTATGGTCAAGGCATAGACTATCTCTGTTGAAATCTATAATAAACTGGCTGGAGTCATTGCCTGGAAAAAACAAAGTTCTGGGTGCCTATAGAAAAGGGTGACAGAAAGATATATTTTTATTTTTTGAGGTAAATTCCCTTTATATCTTTTGCATTTTTTAAAAAAATTTTATTTATTTATTTAATTCCCCCCCTCCCCTGGTTGTCTGTTCTTGGTGTCTATTTGCTGCGTCTTGTTTCTTTGTCCGCTTCCATTTGTCTGCTACCATTGTTGTCAGCGGCACGGGAAGTGTGGGCGGCGCCATTTCTGGGCAGGCTGCTCTTTCTTTTCACGCTGGGCGGGTTTCCTCAGGAGCGCACTCCTTGCACGTCCCACGCGGGGGCGCATCAGCACTGCGCATGGCCAGCTCCACACGGGTCAAGGAGGCCCGGGGTTTGAACCGCGGACCTCCCATATGGTAGACGGACACCCTAACCACTGGGCCAAAGTCCGTTTCCCTCTTTTGCATTTTTGAGGGTAATGCTATTGCCTCTTACAAAAGAAGACATTAAATATACTTGTGTAATATATGCTCTAAGTATGAATTGAATAGCTCACGTAATTGATTTTATGCTTCATTACAACAAACTAATAGTTCAACTTTTAAGATGATATAAAAATAATAATGGTGTTTCTATAAATTGATGTCTACATACTCAGCTACAAACAAAACCTAATCCTATTTTTGCCTTTTTACATCCTTGTGTATCTCTGTCCTGAGAAAGTGAACTACACAGTGATGTAGCAGGTTACTATTTATTATGTTTCTGATGCTCAAAACTATTGATTGCAGTTAGTGGCAATGCCTCAATATGTTTTCATCAATTGTAACAAATGTACCATACTAACCAAAGATGTTGATGGGGAAAAGTGGGATGGTGAGATATATGAGAATCCCTCAATATTTTCATTGCATCATTTATGTAATCTAAAGCTTCTTTAAAAATAAATTAAAATGAAACAGACAAAAACAACAACAAAGAGCAGCATAATAAAGAGTTAATGAAAAGCCTGTGAACTTGTCATACCTTAGTTGACTTTAGGCATAATCCCAATAGAAGCATTATCTCAACAGAAATATATGTGTGGATACTAACCAATGATATCACAGCAACCTGATGTGGATATCCCTTTGATGAACCTAACGTACCACTCAGTTAAGGAAAATAAAAAGAGAGGAAAATATATTTGGCCAATTTATTTTCAGAATTTAATAGTCTTTGAAAAGAATACATGTTTCTGTTCCAAATATTAACAGATGTTTTAGAAATGTTAGAATTACCCATTATAACAGAGCTGAGGGGCCATGAGGGATTTTTTCCTTTTTTAATATTTTTTATTAAGTATATACACATTTATAGAATAAAATGAGTACATATCTGATATATTTATTTGAGCACATAAAAGCAATGAGGACGTTTTGATAAAATAGCTTGGTAACCTCCAGTTCTTTTTATTTTTATCTTTGTTTATATTTTATGTGTAATGTTAGGAGAAGCATTAAAAAGTAATTTTAGCCTAGAATTTTTCAAACTAAATTAACAAAATAATTCTTGGAATGTAAGAGACGATTGATATATTCCCCCTGTTTTAATTCTTTCTGTCTTATGAGATCATATGTGATATTTGTTATATTTATTTAATTTTTTGTCAAACAATATAACTACGATGTATTCTAAAAATTTTTGAAGGTGTTCATTTTTTTTTTGTTATAAAGCAACCAAAGATTTTAAAAATTCAGCCAGATTTTGTTCAAAGTTATTGAAAGTTGATGTATTTCTCTCCAGTGCATTTGTTTAGATATATAGGTTAGGTCTTATAGAACTATTGTACTACTTTCAGGGAGTAGGGCACCGGGGAATATACTGGTACCTGAAAATAACACAGGAGGGTAATTAATATTCTTCAAAATTCATTATCTAGACTGTGGTTACAATGCCGGTATCTACCTCAAAATGTTGCTGATCTTTTTTGAATTATATCTTAAAACATTTAGATATATAATGAATTGCAAAATCAAGAAAATTGCAGTTTTTACTTAGAAATCATTTTTCTTTATTCAAGCATTATTTTGGTAATATAGATCAGAGTACTAAAATTTAACACAAACCTCATACCTGATGTAAAATTCTGTAAAATAATATTATTTTATCATAAAGCGAATACTTACCAAAAAATAAAATAAAAATACTGTCTTGGCTCTCTTAGCAAATTTCAAAATTTTCATTGGAAATCAATTTTTTTTCCTTTCAAAAATTCTCAGTTTAAGAAAGAAATCAAATTATAACTATTTTTATAATAATATGCTATTTTTTAACTCCTTAAAAATGGCATAACACTATTATCACTCCTAACTCTTAAATTTCCCCCCATTCCCCCAATTGGTATTGCATTCTTTATCAATAAGATTGCTTTCAGTTTTTATAAATTTATAGTGACTATCTTCTCATTTTTTCCACATTTAATTTTCTTTCTATTAACATCAGTAATTTGTACCATCATTCTCCCAGGCACCCGAAGTCAGATACTTTTAGCTTCATTTCTGTCATGCTTAACTAGCCTTTCTATAAGCTACCAAATCTTGTTGAATATTTCTTCACACTGTTTACTTAATCCATATCTGTCTTTACTTTCCAGCATTACCAATTAGTTAGGGCTCTACCACTAGGTAATCAGGCTAAGGCAATAGATATTTGATTGGGCTACTATCTTCCAAATAGAAGCTTATTACTTTTGTTCATTTCTGAATATTTTATCTTAAAAAATAAAAGACACAACAGTGAACAAAAATGGTCTTAAGAGAATATATCTTCTAGTAAGTTATTTTTCTCTTCGTTTTTAATATATGGAAATTTCATTATAGAATTTGATTCTCATATTTCTAGTAACATACAAATAAATTGAAAATATTATTTTGATGGATGATATCAGCTGTACTCTAGAACTCTGACCTATTGCCCAAACAATTCTAATTACCCTTATAGGAGATATTGATCTAATCTTAAAAACTCAATTTTAATTCAAAGGAAGATCTAATGAGGAATACAGTAGAAGCTTTGCAACAATTTCAATTACACATGTGCTCTAGCTTTTAAATAGAAATCCCTATAGCCCATTTCTCAAAAATCAATGGCAAAATCCATACTAAATTTGAAGTGTAGCACACACAAAAATGCTTATTTATACACAAACATAAGCTTCAGAAAACTATTTCTGTTATCTCATCTCAGCTGAAATCAAAAATTCAAACAGCAAAATCACACTGATTAGCCAAAACTGTTCACATTTTTCCATTGGTTGGAACACAGCAAGTAAATATTACTTTTATATGATTTACATCTCTTGACTTACTTTATGGTTTCTTAACTCTTAAACTACTTTTACTTCACCAAGTACCTAGAAATTTCCTATTGTGTGACTGGAACTGTGATAGTCATTTAAGATGAAAACTGCATGGCCCCTGATAAGGAGCTAATTATGAAATAATATACAAATTTGTCTCCTTTCCTTTTAATCACATGAAACTTTATAATTTCTCGTCAAAAATTTATATATAGGCTGTAGTGAGTAATGTTTTTCTAATAATTAGTCCGTACACAGTATGCCAAACTGAACTGTGCCAAGTTTACTCATCCTCCCCAATGTCTAGCCTCCTACCACAAACCAAGTCTTTATAAATAACTGTTAAATGAATGGTTGATCCAATATTTGCAATATAGGGTTGAATAGATAACTATTCTTAAAAAGTACAAGTAAAAGGCCTGAATGTTTCACATCTAATTGAGAGGATGAGGCAAATAGCATTGAGAATGGCATTTAAAAATGGATAAGTTTGGGACAGACTGATATGGTTAGGGGTATTCAAGGAGAAAGAAACAACAGAAGAAGGGCTTCAAGTGGCAAACTAAAACCTTGGTACCCAGGTAATAATTACTTTATGGTTATGTAGGGCAGATGAAGGCTGTTTTAAGGCTATTTTGTTAACATATTTGTGTAGTGCTTTAAATATCAGAGTAGGGAGAGAATAACTGATTTCTGATACTTGTTTAACCCTAGATTTTCATTGTCCCCACATACTAATCTAATCCATTCTCTCTTTTTTTCCTGATTCAACAGAAAACTTTCTTTTATTTTTTAAAAAATTTTCTTATTTTTAATTGTCTTTTTTAAAAAACATAGATCACAAATAATGTTACATTAAAAAACGTAAGAGGTTCCCATATACCCCCCCCACCCCTCCCCACTCCTCCCCCATCAACAACCTCTTTCATCATTGTGGCACATTCTTTACATTTGGTGAATACATTTTGGACCAATGCTGTACTTCATGTATTATAGTTTACATGGTAGTTTACACTCTCTCCAGTCCATTTAGTGGGTTATGGCAGGATATATAATGTCTAGCATCTGTCCCTGCAATATCATTTAGGACAACTCCAAGTCCCAAAAATGCCTCCACATCACATCTCTTCTTCCCTCTCCTTGCCCTCAGAAACTACTGTGGCCACTGTCTCCACATCGATGAAACAATTTCTTCCATTGCTAGAGTCACAATAGTTCTATAGTAGAACACCAGTAAGTTCATCTAATCCATATTTTATTTCTCCATCCTGTGGACCCTGGGATGTCCACTCCACCTCTAAATTGAGAGGGGGCTTGGCTCCCACATGGTTGTTGGATACAATTCTCCTGCTTGAAGCTGTAGACTCTCTTGGTTCCCTGGTGTGGTGGTTGACCATCTTCACCTACCTGTTAGGTAACTTGGGTAAGTCCAATGAACCAGAGAGTAGGAGTTGCAACTCTGCTGAGGCTCAGGGCCATTCATGGATAGGAAGACTAAATATCATTAAGATGTCTTTCCTACCCATTACATCTACAGATTTAATGCAATCCCAATAAAAATCAACACAGCATTTTTTAAGGAACTAAAAAAACTAACTATGAAATGTATTTGGGAAGGAAAGAGGTCCTGAATAGCCAAAGACATAGTGAAAAAGAAAAATGAAATTGGAGGAATCACACTACCTGACTTTAAAACATACTACAAAGCTACAGTGGTGAAAATGGCATGGTATTGGCACAAGGATAGACATACTGACCAATGGCACTGAACTGAGAGTTCTGATATAGATCCTCACACATACAGTCATCTGATATTCAACAAGGCCACCAACTCCACTCAACTGGGAGTGAATGACCTCTTCAACAAATGGTGCTTAGAGAGCTGGATATCCATATACAAAGGAAAGAAAGTGGATTACCATCTCACACCTTATACAAAAATCAACTCAAGATGGATCAAAGACCTAAATATAACAGCCAAGAACATTTTCTCCAAATGTGTTTGGGGGAGGTGTGGGGTGTGATAAATAAGGGTACTTTTCTGAGAATTGACACCAAGAAGAAGAAATGAATGAGTGGAGAGAGAAGGCAGAGAAAGCAATAGTGGCATTTATTCTCCAGGCAATTGCAGAAACAATTGCAGTAAGGACTGTATAGAATACACCTCAGGATTGTCATATCAGTTGAGGTTTTATAGTGACTTACTCCTCTCAACTCCCTTTTAAAAACTTTTATTAAAGACATTCTAACTTTGGTCACTTTCTTTGAACTTTCCTTTCCTTCCCTTCTTTTGCATTTTTTTTTCAGTTTTTTATCATCTATTCCAATATAAATGCTTTAAGTATCTCAGATGTATTGTGTGGGTGGTAAGTTTATTTATAGTTAAGGTAGGTCTTTTGTTTTGCTAAGAACATAAATAAAATTATGTTTAAATTTCAATATATGCATAATGGCCAAAAATTCAATGTGCATGCTTGCCTCCATTGTTGCAAACTTCAAAACAGTCCTTTTTTTTCCTCTTATTTATCAGATTGATATATTTGTGTTCTTGTTATTGCAAGGGAACACATTGCATTGGAGTTTTACTTTTAATGTGTTTGGAATGAGAACATCCTGACAAAGAAAGGACATGTCTTATCTTCTTTCTGGATTTTATTCTGTAATTTCTCACATAGTCCTGGTCAAATTATAAGAATTTAGGAAATTGCTGTTAATTATTTGGTAACTTAAATCAGATATCACTTTTTCTACCTCTTTGTAAACTGTTTCAAGAATACAGAAAACACTATTTTTAACTTTTCTTTAAACTATGTATCCTTCCTACTGTCCCTAGTACATTTAATCTATTAAATACATATTTTCTGGAAAAATGGCTTTCATTTAAAATCTAGTGTAAAATACTTATTTTTAATAAGCTATGGTATCTAGTAATTTGGCAAGTTTGTCAAACGATTGAAAAAATATAATGGTTGTGGTTTTCCAAAAATGTGAAAGAATTTTTTCACATTCATTCATGTAGTAAACCAATGAATTGATCTGAAGTCTATGAAAAATCCTAGATTCAGAGGATACAAATTATATGAAATTGATTGGAAATGTCAGCATTGATAGCTAATACTCTCCCAGATTCATAAGAGAAAGGATAAAGCAGGTAAAAATAGATAGGGATATGGCAACTGCTGTATTGCTGGAATATAAGTAAGTTTACAATCCTCATTCCACAAGCTTGAATGAATTTCTGCTAGATACCTTGTAGGTGGAACAAGCTCGGGAGAAATATAACGACTGAGAGACTGCAGCATCACCTGGGAATAATTGAATAAGTTTCTAGCAGGATATCACTATCAGTATGTAATGTGAAAGGATGTGGTGTAGAACCAAAGGCTGGTCATGGTACAGAGTGGGAACAAAGCACATATAGTAAAATGTGGCACAGATCAACCATTTTTATGCATAACCTGGATTTCCATTTTTAGAGATTGTTCATGTTTTTGGCATTGGGGTAAAATTTTTCATAAATTACCCTCAACTTCCAAACCATTTTATAAGATTGGTTTTATTATTTCCACAATTTATACTTGTGGAAATTTAGTAGTCAAATACCTTTGAAAAATAGGAATTTGCGACAAGCACAGGATTTGAACAGGTGCAAGGCCGTGCTTGAAAGCCCTGTGCATTGCCTAATTATGCACCCTCCCTGGGATGAATTTACATAGATACAATCTCTCTATGGAGAGTGATTTGATAATATACAACAAGATATTTAACATAGTCACATTTTTGATTAATTCTGTACCTAAAATTTATTGTATAGGGATTAAAAGGAATATACAAGGTATTATCACAGCATCATTTATAATATTAACCATATTGTCAACCATGTTATTATTAGAACAACTAATGAAAATTCAATTTCAGTAATAAAGAATTAGTAAAATAATTTATGTTATTGAAAGAACGAAACACTATGCCTCCATAAAAATCATTTTTATACAATGCTTAATTATATGATATAGGGTTCCTGGTTACATTTTTTTTAAAGTATACTAAAAATTATGTTAACTATAATCTCATTATCATATACAAAGCTATAACACTTGGAAAAAGAATATACCTGAATGATTATCTGTGTATGGTTAGATTACAGGAAATTGAAATATAATTTTCAATAGCTTTTTGACATTTTTAAATTTTATGAATTCATGTATACATTTTAAAATAAATAAATACAAAATATATATTAAAAACCACCCTGTGATCTCAGATTTCATATTTTATTGAGTTAAATAGCTATATAGAATTATATTTAATGTATGTAAAATGTATGGGTCTCCAAAGGCGAAAGGGTTCAACATCCCTAGTATCTAAGGAGGTAAACATATAGTAAAAGTTAATGAAGCCAAACATTAACATTCTTGGCATATTCCTTGTGCTAGTTTCCTAGAATTGCCTTAAACAAATTACCATAATCTTGGAGTCTTAAACAAGAAATTTATTCTCTTACAATTTTGGGAGCCTGAAGTCCAAAATCAAGTTGTTGGCAAGGTCATTTTCTCTCCAAAGGTTCTGGGAGTAGAGGGGAGGAATCTTTCTTTGCCTCTTCAAGCTTCTGAGGCTCCGGGAGTACTGGTTTAGGGCTACAAGAATACAGTCACCTCTCCTTCTTCACACATCCTTGTGACACTGAAATTTCCCTTTGGAAATTTAAGCCATTGGATTTAAGCCCCATTCTAAGTCTAAGTTGAACTCATCTTAAAAGTTACATCAGTTACACTGATACATTATTTCCAATTAAGGTCACATTCACAGGTATCAGTTGTTAGGACTTGAACATATCTCTTTGGGGGTCTCTATTCAACCCACTCCTTGGGGATTTTACCATAGCTATCCTCTGCTGAAACACTTGGCTTGTCCCCTCACTTATTCAAGTATTTGCTTTTCAGTCAGGCTTTTCTTGACCGGTCACTTAAAATTGCCACTCTCATCTTTGCTGCCAATCATACTTCTCTTGAATCTGTAGCAAACCATGTAATTTTACATATATTTTGTTTGTAGTCATATACATACATAAGCAACTAGAATGTTAGAGTTGTTCATTGAATATAGCTTAAGATTACAGTTAATGTTATTCTTTTTGTCATAGCTGTCTAGCGATACCCCTTTCATTCAGAGAGGGAAATTTACAATAGCCTACACAATCTGTAAATTAGCTCTCTAGCTTTACTCTTTTAAAAGCATCAGGGCATCTCTTAACTTCTCTTCCCTCTCCCATGGTGAGCAAGTCTCACTCACTTCATTATAATTGTTTATACACAACAGACATGCTGTCACTTTCCCTTAGCTTGGGAGTATTTCCCCTCTGATAGCAAATGGGTTCCCAACTTTTGTTCATTGAAATGCTACCTTTTTGTTGAGGTCAATCCAGACATCTTTCAAGTAACAACCCCCAAATACCAACATGCCCCATCTTTTTTTTTCCTCATAGGACATATAACCTTATAGCATATCATTCCATTTGCGCATTTATTATTATTTTCCCCATTTTCTTCCCACAATAACATAAGCTCTGTGAGGTCATGGGTTTCGTTTGTTTGGTTCACTGCTGATCACCAGCAGTGATGGTGGCTGCCATCTAAGAAGGACTTAAACAAAATTTACGTAACTGAGCCAAGCAAAAGTATAGAGTGAAAAACAAAGAATGAGAAAAAGGGGGAAAATGGGACCTACCAGAACAAACATACAATTGAGGGTCAGGATGCATGGCTCTGGCTGACCCTTATAATTTTTGTTCCCTCTTTATATGAAGGGGCACAAACAAAAAGAGCTTGCTATCAGCAGACATGCACTATTGTATAAAATCAACGATTTATTTCAGGTGGAGGAAAAATTCACTTAAACCAGAGATGTAAAAGGAAGAGAATAAAAAAGAAAAAAATCAGTAAAACTCAAGTGAATATAAATCTCAGTGAAAATGAAATTTTAATGGAATTAACAATTAGCAATCACAGCAATCCTTCATCCATGTTGAGGGTATAGATGATGAATACTAAATCTGAGAAATTAAGGCTACACCTTGTAATACTAAAATAACTCCTAAAATGAAGGAAAAGAATATATGACATAAGATTAATAGAAAGTAAAGTAGAATTATAGAAAAAGATGAACTGAAACAAGATAGAAGAACACCAGAAACAGATAAATAAAATGTGCTTAACATTGATAAATAAAAATTCAGGAGGATTATGCAAAGATGGCCATGGATTAACTGGCAGAGCTGAATGCTTCCATAAAAACAAAGGAGAAAGAGCCAAAAGCTGTATGAGGGGCTGCCCTGGGGGTCTGCACACCAAGACAGTGTTGCACAAATCCCAAGGAGGAAAGTGAGGGACAGAGAGAGGAAGAAGCTGAAAGGACAATGATGATTTACTAAGCCCCTGTGACAGCCAGAAAAGGTTCCCCTTCTCCCCTTGGGGTAAAATATCTGGCTCACTGCAGCTGATCCCTGTCAGCTGTTTCAAAGGAAAAGGGAGGGGAGTTCTGGTGCTTTCCTTCAGTGAATTCAGCCAGCAGAGCCTTCTTTGAATCTCTGATCTGGAGAGTCAGACAGGAATACAAGAAAACCCAGACTAAAAAACCTCAGTGGAAAAGTGTGCTGACCCACCATCTGCTGGTGGGTCTGTAAATTACTTGGACAAAAACTGCTTGCACTCTCTGTATCCAATCCCTGGAAGAAAATTTGTGCCCCACTAGTGAGTTCCTGACCTGAGTTGGAAAACTTAAGCTGGGCAATTTTAAAGACTGAGAATAAGTTAAAACAAATATCTTGCCAATAGGCAAGAGAGAGAAATTAGCCATTAGAGTAAATTCACCAAGATATTCAGATGGCTAGACATCAGCAAAAAATTACAAGCCATACTAGGAAACAGGAAAAGATGGCCCACCCAAAAGAACAAACCAAATATCTTGAAGAAATGCAGGATTTAATACAATTAATCAGTGATAATCACACAACTCTCCTAAATCACATCAAAGAATTTTAAGAAAATATGACTAAAGAAATAAAAGATGTTAAGAAGACACTGGGAGAACATAAAGAATATTTTGAAAGCCTGCAAAGAAACATAACAGACCTTATGAGAATGAAAGGCATGGTGGATGAGATTAAAAGTACATTAGAAGGGGGCAAATGTGCTTCAAGCAATTGGGCACCTGCCTCCAAACTGGGAGATCCCAGGTTCAGTTCCTGGTGCTTCCTAAAGAAGATGAACAGAAGCTGCAATGAGCAGACACCTCAACAAGCAGACACCACAACCAACAGACACCACAACCAGCAGACACCACAAACAGTAGATGCCACAAAAGTAGCAATGAGCAGATGCCACAAAAAGCAGATGTTGCAATGAACAGATGCCACAACAAGCAGACACCACAATCAGCAGATATCACAACCAGCAGGGATCAGAAGTGGCTCATGCAGTTGGACACTCGCCTCCCACATGGGAAGTCCCATGTTTGGTTTCTGGTGCCTCCTAAAGAAGATGACCAGAAAGTGAGCAGATAGATAAGGGAGGCATCTTGGGATTGTGAGGGATAAAAAAAGCAATATATAAAAGAAGGAGTAACTACTGTTAAAAAAGTACAAAAATGCATTAGAGGCACATAAGTGCAGATCTGAATTGCTTGAAAACAGAATTAGTTATTTTAAAGACAGAGCATGTGAAAAGGAAAAAAACAGGAGAGCAGAAAGAGAAGAGGATGGAAAAAATGGAACAGAGTCTCAGGGAATTGAATGACAATGCTAAATGTACAAACATTTGCATTATTGCTCTCCCAGAAGGAGAAGAAAGTGGAAAAAGGACAGAAAGAATATTTGAGGAAATAATGACTGAAAATTTCCCAACCCTTATGAAGGACATAAATACCAATATCGAAGAAGGACAACATATCCCAAACAGAATAAATACAAATAGACCTACCCTGGGATACTTATAACTCAGAATGACAAGTATCAGAGATACAGAGAAGATTCAGAAAGCAACAAGAGAAAAGCAAAGCATCACATACAAGGGAAACTTGATAAGATTAAGTGCTGACCTCTCATCAGAAAACATGGCGGAGGGAAGAAAGTGATATGATGTATTTAATGTACTCAAAGAGAAAATCTGCCAGCCAAGAATTCTCTATCTAGCAAAGCTGTCCTTCAAAAATGATGGTGAGTTCAGTCTTCACAGGCAAAAAAATAAAACTGATAGAATATGTTACCAAAAGCCCAGATTTGCTAGAGGTACTAAAGGGGATTTGGAGAAGTGTTTAGAAATGAAGATTATTAAGAAAGGTAAACTAAAGGATAAGAAGACAGATAATAGAATGATAATACAGCAGAGAGTCAAAGGACAAAATGGAAGAAATAAGAAATGCTTTTATATTAATAACAGTGAATGTTAATGGCTTGAACTCCCTGTATTAGTCACCAATGGGGAGCTGATGCAAAATAACAGAAGCCTGTTGGCTTTTATAAAGGGTATTCATATGGGGTAAGAACCTACAGATACCAGGCCATAAAGCATAAGTTACTTCTCTCACCAAAGTCTATTTCCATGTGTTCAGACTTCCTGGATTCCTCTCTGCCCTGGTCTTGCTTCTCTCCTGGCTCAGGGTTCCTCTCTTCCTGGGGATTGGTTCTCTTCCCTCTGTGCACTTACTCCCTGGGGCTCCAGCTTGAGACTTCAGCGTCAAACTCCAACATCAAAACTCCAACTTTAAAAACCCTCCAGCTCTGTCCTTTGCCATGTCTTTTATCTGTGAGTTCCCACTCACCAAGGGGTGGGGACTCAAGACCCTACTGACATGGCCCAATCAAAGCCCTAATCATAACTTCATCACACCCGGGTACAGACCAGTTTACAAACATAATCCAATATCTATTTTTGGAATTCATAACTATATTAAATTGCTGCTATATTCCCCAATCAAAATACATAGACTGATAGAATGGATAAAAAAAAATATGAGCTGTCTGTATGTTGTCTACAGGAGACCCACTCAGCTATAAGGACACATCCATGTTAAAAGTAGAAGATTGGGAAAAGGTATTCCACGCAAACAGTAACCAAAAAAGAGCTGAAATAGACCAGATAAATGTAAAATAACAGCAGTGTAACTGGCATATTGTTCCTGTGATCAGTATTTTGCAATTTTTTTTCATACAAAATAAACACTTGCTTTTAATGGAGGAGGGCTGGAGAAGAGATACATTTTTGGATGCTTCATTTTTCTTTAACCCTTTCTTATTCATACTCCTTAATTAAAATAATCTATCTGGATCAATAATGATTTGGCATGCCTATTGTTGAACAAGATTTTGAGTTTTCCTGCCTCATAAAATTATGAATTGGGAAATTGTTTTCTGCTGTTTATTCATTCCAATAAAATGTGAAAAAATCCCAAATAGGAATTTGATTAGGAATTAGGAATTAGAAATAATTAGGAAACTAAATAAGTAACCAATAATTTATTTCATTCTTAGAGATCATTATGTCCAATAGTTAGAGTTGTAATATAAAAAGTAAGTTACATTATAATTAATTTCTATTATATTTGAATTATTTACATTTGTAAATGTTTGTTGTTATGCTATCTATTTTTCATAATTGATTATATTAATTCTGACCTGGCTTTGCACTCTGGTTTAAAATTTGTAATTTCTTTCAATCTCTTTTTCTATTTATTTTACAATTTTACAATAAGGGACTTTTTAACAGCTAAAGAAAAACTCCAGCTATTTATTATACACTCTGGATTGATCATATGGTATGTGAATATATCTCAATAAAACTGCTAAATAAACAAATATACAATTGTGCAAAAATAACCAGAAATAGCAGCTATGTACAGCAGGGGAAACAGACAGATTGAGAGATGAGGAATTTTATTGTTTGTTTGTCTGTTTTTTTAGATTATTTTTATTATTGAAATATATATGTTTTATTATTTTTTTATCCTTGTATTTTATTTTTACCCTTGTAGTTGTATTATATTTTCTTATTTTTACTTTGTTTTTTGTTTTTTGTTTTTTTGAGGGGTGGGTCTTTATTTTTCAGGAGGTTTTGGATTGCAGAAGGGTCACAACTATGACAGAGAAAGCACACTACCTTGTCTTCTTAAGGCCCTTTCTTAGGACTTGAAGTTCCCACATAATGTTTAGCATCAATTTGTCAATTTTTACAAAACGAGTTGTAATTTTAATGGAAAATGCATTCCATACATCATTTGGGGGAGAAGAGATATCTTTCTAGTATTGAGCTCTCTAATTTATTTATTATATTTCCCAATCAGATAAATTGGGGAATATAATAAATAAAATACAAGGATAAAAAATAATAAAACATATATATTTTTATTATTCTGGCAATGAAAGAACTTGTTTCATTGATATAAAGGCAGTAGCCAGCAGAGGCTCTAAGGTGAGGGAAAGGGCAGAATAGGTGCACCATGGGGACATTTTTGGAACACTGGAATTGTCCTGAATGGCATTGCAATGGTGAATATAGGCCATTACACATTTTGTCAAAACCTAAAAAAATTTATGGTGCAAAGTGAAAAATATAATGTAAATTACAGTCCATGTGTGTTCATCAATCGTAAAAAATGTACCACACTAATGAAAGATGTTGTCAGTGGGGCTAAGTGTGAGAGGGAGAGTGATATAGTACATGGGAATTCCCTATATTTTTGATGTTACCTTTATGTAATCTAAAGCTTCTTTAGTAATAAAATATAATTTAAAAAGAAGACAAAGTAAAAGGTCTTGCTCTACATGATAGTGAACATAATGCAAAGCTTTACTATTTCATATAATATACCTATTGGTACAAAGACAGAAAAATAAACCAATGTAACAAAATAAAAATCCCAGCAACAGAACTATGCATCCATGGATACATGATTTATGATGAAGATAATACTGAAGCTCATGGGAAATTATGATCATTTCAATACCTGATAACAGGTCTTTGGGGTATCTATAAGAGAAAAAATGAAATTGGAATCATTTTGAAAACCATATCTCCAAATTAACTTTAGATAGATTATAGAAGTAAATCCACAAGGCCATACCTAAAAAAAAATGCAGACAACTAACTTCATTATGTCAATAAAGCAAACGATTTCTTAAGATACAAAAGGCATTTAATTATAAAGTCAATGATGGATAAATTTTATGTCATTCAAATAAAGAAATTTAATTTATCTAAAGAGACTATTATAATAATAGTAGAGAAGGAAGTTATTGAGTCTGATAATTGCAATCCTTAAACCAAGAAAGGCTCATATTCAGGATATATAAACACTACTACAAACCAATCACATAATAATAGTCACTCATTAGAAAAATGGGAAAAAATAATATTTGAACAGATGCTTCACAATGGAGAAAATCCAAATAACAAATAAACATATGAAAAAGTACTTAACTTCACTAATAATCAGAGAAATGAAAATTGAAATAGCCATGACTGATATATTGTACAGTCATCAATTTTTCAAATATAAAATTCATGACAAAATCTAGTATTAGAGAGGACATAATGTTGTTGCAGTAAAAATTGATGCTATTTAATTGCAAAACTTTTTGACCTTTTTGTTTAGTTTGATACCCCCTGAATCCCAATGTAGATCTTTCCACAATAATAAAGATGAAATTTAAAAACATAATGTCACCAAAACTAGAAACAAAGCAAATATATGCATGCAGTATGAATTTGTTTGTATACACTTTTAAAAAGCAATAGTAAATGTTATTTTTTCTTAATGCACATTTACATATATGTGAGAAATATAGAGAAAAGCTAGGAAGTGATTAACATAAATGTTGGGATAATGATTACCCCTAGGAAGGAGGAAAGAAATTTTGAACAGGAAAAGACATATGGAGCCCTTCTGGGAGTGCTGGCGATGTTCTCTTTCCTTAAGAGAATAGTGATTACATGTGATTTAGGTCTATATTAACTAAGTAGTCTGTACATTTATGTATCCTAGATATCTTACATTTCAAAATAAAATATTATAAATTCATTGCAAACCTGGAAAATATAAATTTTAGAAAAGTTTACTTCATGATTCTTAAACATATCATTAAGTTCCCAAAGCAATAAAGTAATAACGATTAAGTTATATATGTCAAAATATGTTTTATAAATATTTATCTAAACAAAATTTCCTTCATATATGAATACCTTAAGCAAACATGCTCAATCATTTAAAAAAATAAAGAAATGTGTGTCAATGATCCATTTTGATAAGCATAATAAAATAAGAAAAACAAAAATATCATGGAAGTAAGACCCAGCTCTGGTGGTCTGGAAAAATGTACACCAGAAAAACTTGTTCCTAAGCTTCATTTATTCCTGTGAGTGTGAACCTATCATATGTAGGCTCATTTGATGAAGTTTCTTCAGTTAAGGTGTGACACACCTCAATAAGGATGGATCTATATCCAGTTATTGGAGTCCTTTATAAGCAGAATGAATTTCAGACTGATGGAAAGCCAGGGAAGCAAGAAGCTTAGGTCAAAACCTGGAAGAGATGGTAGAGGCAAGGATCAGTCACCATGTGCGTTGTTCTGTGACAGAGGAGCCAAGAATGAAAGATCCAGGGGCAGCCAGCCCCCAAATGCCAGTCCTTGGGAAGAAATTATTGCCTAGATGATGCCTTGATTTGGACTTCCCCTAGCACCAAAACCATAAGCCAATAAATTCTCATTGTTTAAGCCAACCCATTGCATTGTATTTGCTTTAGCAATGAGGAAACTAATACTCCAGACAAATGAGAAATAAATCATATTCTAAAAATTTCAAAAATGAGAAAGCCCCAGAAGTAAATTTGGGTAAATACTATAGCAACACACACATACACAAAGATGTATATGTATAGTTATGCAATTATGTGTGTAGGTATACATTATATATAATATATGACTAAACAAGCAGGAGTACAATGTTTGAGGAAAAGTTGCAAAATTATATACATCAACAAAATAAAAAACAAATAGAAAATAAGGAGAGAGGTGGAACTGAGGGATATGAGGAGAATCAGAGGGCTAATCAAAGTTTATTTCTTTAGAGGGAGTCAAACATGCAGTTCTACAAATGCAATCATTCAATACATTAATTTTGTTATTTTTAGTGTTAACCATAGAGAGAGATTTTATTTATTTTTTAGTGTTATATTACCATTTATTTTTTAATGTTATATTAAAAATATATGAGGTCTCCATATAGCCCCCACCCCCCTCACCCCACTCCTCCCACATCAACACCTCTTTCATCATCATGGCACATTCATTGCATTGGTGAATACATTTTGGAGCACTGCTGCCCCACATGGATAGTGGTTTACATTGTAGATTACACTCTCACCCAGTCTACCCAGTGGACCATGGCAAGACCTACAATGTCCAGCATCTGTCCCTGCAGTACCACCCAGGACAGCTCCAAGTCCTGAAAATGCCCCCACATCGTATCTCTTCTTCCCTCTCCCTATGCTCAGCAGCTACCGTGGCCACTTTCTCCACATTAATGCTACATTTTCTTCCATTACTAATCACAATAGTTCCAGAATAGAAGATCAGTAAATCCACTCTAATCCATACTCTATTCCTCCATCCTCTGGACTCTGGGATGGTTATGTCCACTCCACCTCTATATCAAGAGGGGGCTTAGATTCCACATGGATGATGGGTGCAGTTCTCCTGCTTGCAGTTGTAGGCACTCTTGGCTCCCTAGTGTGGTGGTTGACCTTCTTCATCTCCCTGTTAGATGGCTGGAGTAAGTTCATTAAACCAGAGGGTAGGAGTTGCAGTCTGTTGAGACTCAGGCTTCATGGCTCAGGTCACATGGACAGTCCAGAGATTCAGGTCCCGTGAGCACACACCAAACCTCAGTGCCAACCACAGGTCCAGTAAAAGTAACAGGAGAGGCTTGTGAACAAAGATCACATCTGAATTCAACTCCATCACACTCAGGAACACAAAGTCCAAAGTAGGTCCAACTGACATGGCACTGAACTCCATCTGTCATGACCATAGAAACTGTGGGTCTCTGTAGCCCTCAGAACAACCAATTCCTAGGCTTGTATCTACTTTGGCTGTCTCTGGGACCCTGCTGAGGCGTGCATAAGAGCGACCTCTCTGATGACCTCCTGAAAAGCATTTTTGACATATGATATTACATGTAGGCTGAGATCTTCTTCTGGTCTGAGTTGACCCTTTTATTCAAGGTCGTTTTCTAGTTACATCATCAGCTGGTGCTTGGTAGTAATCTCTCAGAACTAGGGAGGCTCATCCCTGAGAGTCATGTCCCATGCTGAGGGGAACCAATGCATTTACATGCTGAGTTTGGCTTCGAGACTGGCCACATTTTAGCAACAATGAAGCTCTCAAGAGGTAATTCTTAGGCACCCTGCAGCTCTAGGCCTAGTTCTTATTTCAGGCGCACAGGCTCACAAGCATAGTGATTAGTATCAAGGGCTCATTGTTGGACCATCCTTCTTTATTAGTCATTGCACTTAGCCATTGCACTTGGGGGATTGTTGCTGTTCCATTGGCAAATGTGATAGAACCCTCCCTCCCCCAGCTAGAAACTCAGCACTCCCTCAGTTGTCATTTTTAACTGTAACCACTATGAAAATATTCAAACATTTTTAGGTACCCTGTATACATGCCCTGGAGAACTCCCTTCCAATCATGTGCCCCCTATCAATAACTTCCCACACCAGTATTCCTCCCCTGCCATAGTTGCACCTACCATAGAAAGTTGTTTTGAGATTTCACATATATTTTAGTTAAAAAAATTTCTAAATTTCAGCAATGCTTCTATTTTATTTCAGTAATATTTTTCTATTAAATAAAAATAAAACTAATAGTTAAATATTTAAAATTACATATAATAAATTACATACAAAACATTTTATAGCTTTCTATTTATCTATTTATCTATATAACATCATCATCATCTGTCACCTAATTATAATGGGATTTTTCTGAAATTTTCCTGAATTTTGACACTCCATGCTTTTTCCTAAGTGGGATTTGGGGTGATGTATGGCAATCATTTTTTTCTTTGTGTGCAGGTTGCTTGCATATTTTGCTAATGAGCCAAAATGCTCTAAAATTAATATTTCCCCAGAGTGCTAGATAATATTTAAATGAGGTGTGAATAAAATGCTTCAAATTCAGAGAGCAGAGCCAAATTTGAAGGATGATTTGGATTTTACTGGGTGGAAATAGCAGAGAGCTATCGAGGAAATAACTTGTGTAAAAGTCCTGAATTTGTGAATGCAAGTGTGGAAAATGGGTTTCAAATATAATCTCCAATCTTTTTCTCTGGGAAGCCTCCTTGCATAGTATCAATTCCTACTAAGTGGTGTAGACTATTTCCCTACCCCTTGATTATGGGTTGGCCTTCTCACTTGCTTTGACCAGAATGTGGCTAGGGTGATATTTCCAGTTTTAGGCCTAAGCATCAGGAGACCTTGCATATATTTGCTTTGCCATCACCCAAAGCAGAAGCTAGTTTGATAAGGGTGATTGTTGTCATGGAATAGAGCCTAGTTAACCCAATGGAGGCTATTCTAGACCTCCTATTGCTCAGGCAAGCTCACTGTCAACAGCTGAGAGGAAAGCTGAGCCTGACTAAGATGAGCAATATTGCCCCACCATGCCACAGATTCCTGAGAAAAAAAAAATGTTTGTTGTTTAAAGCTACTACATGATTTTATACAGCAACAGCCTAACTGATACAGTTTTTGAGTCAAACAGACCTTTGGGTTTTGAAACAGAGACCTTTTTCTGTACTTCACAATTTTTTCATTTTATTTTCTTTTACCATTTTTTAAAAAATACATTTTTAAAGAAGCTTTAGATTACATAAATTTTACATAAAAATATAGGGTATTCCCATATATCTCATCCCATCTCCCTTCCACACTTACCCCCATTAAAAACATCTTTCATTAGTTTGCTATATTTGTTAAATTTATAAACATATATTGAACCATTGCTACTAACCATGGTCAATAGTTTACATTACAGTTTACACTTTGCAGCACACAATTTTACAGGTTTTGACAGAATGTATAATGGCCTGTATCATCATCGTGGTATTAAACAGGACAACTCCAATATCCCCAAAATACATCATTCTTCCCTATCCTTCCCCTCAGAGCCATTGGTGGCCATTGCCTTTATATCAGTGTTACAAGTTCCTCCATTGCTAGAAGAATAATAAGTCTACTCCATAGTTGCACTCTCTCTTATGTTTGTCCATTCCTCAATATTGAGGATTTTTGGATGGTGATGTCTACTCTGTTTCTGATTGAGAGGGAGCTTAGATCCCATAAGGCAGATGGATGGAACTGTCTTGCTTGCTGTTGCAGATATTCTCTTTTTTGAGATGGGCATTGTCCATCATCATCCTTTTGTTGGTTGTCCTGGATGAGTCCAATGACCTGGAGAGTAGGCAGTGCAACTCTGCTGAGATTCAGGGCTCAACAACCATAGGAACAGACTGAAGATTTAAGTCTCTGGGACACATATTTAATGGGTATAGTGCTAAATATATGTTCAAATAAAAGGGGCAGAAAATCCATGTGCAGGGAAATTAAAAATTTTCCTAACTCAGTGACATTTTAGACCATATATTCCAAGGTAAGGTCCATTGACAGGGTGCCGAATTACTGAGATTGTGTGCTCTGCCTGTAGTGTTGAGATAATTTTTAATATATAAAAAGTCATTTAAATCCATTGACCCCTAGCTTCTTGTTTGTGAAATAGCTGAAATAATAGTAACTAGCTTTTAGGACTTTTGAGGTGATCGAATGAGATCATAACTATCAATTGACTACCACTGTGCCTATTCAACAGAGAATAATCAAACTGATCTTTTGGTGTGAAAATGTGAGAGGAAGCAAGGTATCCAATATTGAAGGCATGTTGTTTAAATTGTGAAAATCATAGTACAGGATTTATAAGTTTTTGGTCATAATTCACATGTGCAGTAGTATACATTACTCTATTTTATTTGATTCAGTTCTAGATTCCCCATGTAAATAACATGTAAGACCATTAATCTTGCAATATCAAGGCAATTAGGCTACATGTGTAATTGCTAAGTATATGATAGATATTTAATTATATTCAAGGTTTAAATTGGTTATTTCAGAGATTATATTTCATATAAAAGCATATTTCTCCCAGCTCATTTTCTTCCTGCTGCCCTGGAATGGCATCTAGGTGTAAGTATAACTTTAAATGACATTATTATAGCGAGAGAAGATAGATATATTGGATGTTATGTTGAAGTACTTCAGGTAATGAGGCACCCACACAGATAGCCAGCCAGCAAAGAATACATGAAATTACAGCTTTGTTAGCTCAAATATCCTGGAAAGGTTAAGGGACAATGAGAGTGGTGGGCTAGCCCTGTCTTACCTAACTAGGCTTCTGCAAGTTTCAGGGGAAAAACATATATGGGTCCCAGGCTCTTGCCTTTACTGTGACCCAGAGGGGAGGAGTTTGGCTTTCCCACAATACTGCATATTGCAAATTTCAAGCTATATGACACAAAAAGAAAAAGTAGCAAGGGCTGTTTGGAGAAGCTCATGTTACCTTCTTATCATCCAAGATACAGGACTTGCTAGTTGTGGTTATTGCCACGGTAGGGAAAACTGGGATGTCACACAAAAGGAAACTTACTACTAAGCCTGGAAGGATGACAAGGCACAATATATAGCTTCTTTTATGCCATTACAATAGGAATTTTGTTTACCTCTTGTCCTCTATCATGTCACTGGCCTTTGCTGATGCTTTACTTTCTCAGACCACTCAAGCAAATATCATGAAATGGGTTGGCTTAAACAAATGGAATGTATTAGCTTACAGTTTTGAGACCAACAAAATGTACAAGGCATCATCAAGGCAAAGTTTTCTTCAAGAGGACTGTCTGCAGTCGATCCTTAGTTCCTTTGCCACATGGAAAGGCACATGGCAGCATATCCTGATCTCTTCCTTTTCTTCTGGGTTCCATTTCACCTTCTTGCTTCCTATGTCTTTCTCCTTGTATGAATTTCATTCTCTTATAAAGGGCTGCAGTATTTGGTGTAACATTTATGTAATCTATGTATCTTTTAAAAATATTATAAATATATATATATTTATAATAAAAATGTTTAAAAATAATTGAGGTATGTCATACCTTAACTGAAGTAGCCTCGTTAAAACATCCTACTTACAATGGGTTCAGATCCACAGAACATATTTTTCTGGGGTACATATAGATTCAAATCACCACAGATAAGATGTCTTATTTTTATTTAGTTTGTTTGTTCTTTTGTTTTTTTTAATCTCTGTGCATTGCACTTTTCATGGTTTTTAGTCATTAAATTCTCTAAATCTGGAGGTCAATTCATCATAATCTTTGTTTGCCTGTCCTTGATCCTTCCTTATAAGTCCACATTCTCCACTGAGCAAAATGGGGAATCCTCTGTATCTTTCTGTGTCATACAAAGGGAACTGAAAAGGTCTTAATTCAATTTTCCCTCCTCTTATACCTTGTCATTCAGAGCTGTAAAGATTAACAGGTAAGGTAAGAATTAATAGACAATAGGCTTCAATCACATGGATCAACTGTTACTCTGCTCTTTCTTTTTTTGGTCTCTTTTATCACCAATTAAAGAACATCTTTCTCTGTGGCTAGAAATGTCATTTATTTGTGTCCTACATTGTCTGTACTCTGTAACTTCCCTCATTGTCCCCTATCTTCCTCCAGAAACTTTGAGCTAGCAAAATTGTACTTTCATGCATTTCACTGCTAGTTGAGAATCAAGCACTCTCCTCATAAACAAAAATACCTGCTCTTACTTACATAGAAATGAAACTTTATATATTCAAAACATTCATATATTTATTGTGGCAAATAGAAAACTCTAGGTGTTATTTATAGGAAAAAATAATTTAAAGTGGCTATTTTACAGTTATCTGGAAGCACTTAGTTAGCAATGATATTTCACACAGTTGGTGTTGGATGTCGTTCATTCATATGAATATGTATATTGGGAAATATCCACTCTGTGTGGAGCCATTCTTCCAAAGACAGTGTCATTTTGATTCTATTAGAGTGATAGATACAGAATAAGTCATCCAATTCCTACAAAAATTCCCATTACTTTTGATTGCTTCAATCCCCTGTGATATCTTTACAAATATGGAGTTGAACGGGCCTACTTGGTTTACTTTAGGATGGATAATGAACATAAACTGGCACTATTTGATTTAGACCAGATCCTGAATAAACATTTCATATCAACCAAGGAAATATGTCTGTTATATAAAATGAATTTCTTTTACCAGGTCTAGTTTCAGTGCTATTTGATGAGTGGAGATTCACTCATATATATTTACATACACACACACACACACACACATATATATACACACACACACATATATATATATACACATATATACGTATAAGTACACCTGTGATATCAGAAGCTAACTATACAACCAAAAATTTATGTTTTAGGACTCATCATACTGCATTTTATCTTTAATTTATTGCATAGTTAATATAATACATAAAAATAATAACAGCATGAGGGATAATTTTTGTTGGTAAGATTACTATGAGAATAACTCCGTTTTCTTACATTTTCTTAAGTCACTTGAAACTGCTTACTCAAAGGCCACTCATGACATAGTTAATATCAAATAGCAGCATTTTTGGTCCTCTTCCCAACATAATGCTGAAGTTTTAATTAGGTTTATTTTCTTGACCCTCGCTATTAATTATTATATGTTTATCACTATCAATAGTCCATCTTGCTCCTTTGATACAGATACTTCGATAAAACTACTACAAATTTATTTAAATTGTTTAAACAATTTTCAATGACTAAAAAGTTCAATGATCATCCTTCTTTTCCTAAATTCCGTATTTAAATACTGGAATTATCTTCACTACCATTTTTCACTTATTTGATCACCAAATCCCATTGATGCTCTCTGGAAAATGATGAATTTCTCTTTTTCTAATTGTACCTCTCATCATAATTACTACTATTGTTCTTTGCAATGCCTTACATAATCTCTTGCTTGAATTCCCTGGCTATTATCCCCTTCTTCTCCAATCCTTTCTCACAATTTGACCCTTGAATATCTAAAGGAGCATTTTTACAATTAAAAACAAAGCCCTTTATCTCTCAAGAATGTAGGTATTTCATATTAAATAAACTGTTGTGCCTATTGTTCATTAAATAAAATCTATTCATCACTGAAATTGAATTTTGGTTGAAGGCTGTGCCTATTGCTCCTTGGTTTATTAATACAGTAAGTGAAAGATAACCAGGATGCAAATATAATTTATATCTTTGAATGCCAGACAGGTTAATCCCACTTATTATGCAACATAGAAAACTGGCAGTCTAACATGCATCTCAAACTGAGCATGTATAAAACAGAAATATTGGTTTTCTTCCAAAACATTCCACCCACATATTTTCCACAATAACTTGATCTTTAAAAATGGTGGTCTAAACCAACATAAAAGTATGAATGTTTTGAATATAGAAAGTTTCATTTCTGATTAAGAGCATGTATTTTCAAATGCAAAAAAGAGAGTACTTGGTGTGTTGTGTAATTGAATGACATGGAAACACATTTAAAGTTTTGATTTAACATATAAGTAGTAAGATGCATGCAAGTTTAGATGTGATAGATATTCAGGTCATTGTGCTCCTTAAATGTCTCCATAAGGCAGCCATTTTATAAATGACAAAAATTACAAAACTTTTGGGACCTGGTTTACTATCTTAGAGATTTAAGTCTAATCTGCATCAAATATTTCTGTAATTTCAGAAAAAAACCTACTCTCACTTGTTTTCATGGATTTGAAGCAATCAGTACACCTTTTATTTTAAAAAAGCTAATGAATATGTAGACTGAGCAGATAGAGATCCTAGAAATCCTCCCCCTCTATCTCTCCTTCTCAACTCTAATTTCAGATTTAATATCACTCTCTTTTAGTTAACTTGGTTATTGGAAGCAATATACCAGAAATAGGTCAGCTTTTATAATGGTGATTTATTAGCTTACAAGCTTACAGTTTTGAGGCCATTCAAAAGTCCAAATCAAGGCAAACCTTCTTCTTGCAGACCAGCTGCTGGTAATCATGGACTCCTCTGTCACAATGCAAAGCACACGGTGGCATCTGCTGGACTCTCTCTTCTCTTCTGGGTTTCATTGTTTTACCGTCTTGCTTCCATGGCTTGCTTTTAGTATTCATCCAATTTATAAAGTATTCAGACTCACCCTGGGCTATGCTTAATGGAAGTAACCTAGTCAAGATCCCTACTTACAAAAAGTTTATACCCACAGGGATATATTAGCATTTAAGAACATATTTTTTTTCTCATGTTTGTATATCTTTAAACCATCACAGGTTCTATTGGATGATAACAATCTCCCTTAAATTCTTCATGCTCATCTTAGGGGATACATATTCTCTGCAACTGTGGCTGAAAAATTTCCTCTTTTTTGGGACAGTGGTGATTTTTATGAATAGCTATTGTTCAGTGGAAGTCTCTTAAACTTCAGGAATATAATGGACTTTCTGGTATCTTATTTCTACAAACAATTCAGACTGACATGATATAGATGGAAGTACATGCTTTGTTTTACTTAGGAAGTTAAGCCAGTTGACTAAAATCTTACAGTACACTAAATTTTGTGTCATTACTCTCTTTTTCACATCATATTTTTATCACATATATCTTATCTTCTGGTTGAATTATAAGAAAAACTAAATATAAATGTTTTGATAAATCTTGATTAAATATAGATACTCTTTAAATATGTCTTAAATATAATTATAAATAACTATAGATTAATTAATCTATGTATACATATTTGCACTAAATAAATACTTTTGTTCATTATTGAAAGCTGATAGCCCCATTGTTGTATTTCAAAAGAAGAATATTACCAGATATACTTTTAAAAAATGTCTTTCTGGGGACTTTAAAAATTAAAAAAAAATTATCTGATGGAGTTTTGATTTTAGAAACAATACATTTATATTTTACTCTAAAAGGTTTTTCACTGATTCCCTAGGTAATATTAATGCCTGCATCATAGTATATTTCTTGTCAAACTTAATGTATTTTGAAGTGTATATGCATGTGTGTATGCATATGGGATAACTGGGTAGGAGATCTATACAGAAAAATCATAAAATGTAAGTACAAAGCTATGTTTTTATTGCTTTTCTATTGTTAACCTTACCTGTGTACTATAATTCATACTCTAAGTACAACTTTTTTTAGGTTTCCAAATGTTACTAAATATTCTGCCTATAATTTAGATTTCTATGCAGCATGCAGTAAAGCTTTTATGCAATACTTGGTAAAAAATAATAATAATTGTTATTTAAAAACTTAATCCAAGAACAAATATTCATATTTAAATGGAAAGAAATATTATCCTTATGTAAATTGAGATAAAATATTAATATTATCCTAAATCCTAAAGTATATTCTTAAAAAGTTTGGCTGTAAAAACACATTTACAGAATATTTGCAGATATTTAATTGTATAATAAGTAGTCACCATAATTCATTAACATTTCTCCTCCTAACAGGTCTGGCAAAATATCTGACTTGTTATGCATAGTTAGCATGCATATAAATATTCTGCATTATCATTATTTTCCTAAATCAGCAATATGGTGCCTAGAACATGAATTTAGATTCTCACTGATAAATGCAAAGACATAAAGAATATAAATTATAGAGACATTTGTGAATCAACACTGGAGACCTAGGATGGTTGTCATCTAAGTGTGCGACACCTGGAGGGATTTCTCCTTAATATAAACTGCCAAGGGCTAAATTGTAGGGATAGTGTATTAGAAAAAAAATCATCTACAAAACTAAAATCAAGACAACTACTCATTTCCGAATTAAAGAA
This sequence comes from Dasypus novemcinctus, assembly GCF_030445035.2. Lineage (NCBI taxonomy): Eukaryota > Metazoa > Chordata > Mammalia > Cingulata > Dasypodidae > Dasypus > Dasypus novemcinctus. Next base: position 148,454,355 of record NC_080673.1, on the reverse strand, counting down.
GACTAAAAAGATAGGATAAATTTAATGCAAGGCAAAATTCTGCTTGTGATCTAAATCAAAGAAAAATGCTATAAAGTACATTATTGTGGCAATTAGCAAAAAATTATTATATTCACTGTATGAAATAATATATAATGTAACGATATTAAAGTGCCTGAAGTGCATCTTTGTAGTATAGTTATGTAAGATAATGTCCTTTTTCTTAAGAAGTATACCTTATATATTTAGGGATAAAGAAGCATAATATCTGAAATACAGTTTCAAATGATTCAGAAAAATTAATATAAATTACTTATCTAGATCTATACACAAAGTTATATCACTGTTTATCTAAATATATCTATGTCAACATCTATATTTATACCTATAGTTATTCCAACGCTTATACTTTACCTATACCTCGACTAATACATATACCTAAATCTATCTATATGTATATATGGAGACAGAGAAAGAGAAAGAGAGGACAATGGCGGGTGACAGAGCAAATGTTACTAAATTCTAACCTTTGGTAAATCTGGAAGAAGGGTATTTGGGAGTTCCTTGTCTTATTCATGTCATTCTTCTACAAGTTAAATTATTTTAACATGAACAGTAAAATATTCTCTTCATGGTTATGCCACTAACCCATATACAACCAGATTCATTTGTTTCACTCTGCTTTTAATTTTCAGGATTGCTTTAAAAACTTTTATTATGTAAAATATTTTCAAGTTCCCAAGTCAAATTTTCATAAGAAAATTTATTCAAAGAATTTAATTTCTATCCTAGCCCTTTCCAACCTATGCCCTTGGTGCCCCATAAAAACATTTAAAAAAATGTATAGCTCATAATTTTACTGTATGTATGTATGTGTGTACATGAATGTAATTATATACAATATATGCTTATACATATAAAATATTGATTTTATTTATTTAAAAATATGTTCTTAGATCACACAACTGACATTGATGGAGATATTCCTCTTTCACTTTTATACTTGCATAGTTATAATGTTGATAGTGATATGACTGGGTCAAAATATGTATATGTAATTTTGATGATATTCACCAAATTTCTTCCATGAAGTGTGTCATTTTGCATTCTCACTAAGAAATTTTTAGAGTACCTGTTTTACCAGAGCATCAAAAACAGAGTAAATTATCCAACTTGAATTTTACCATTTTGTTACTGAGAAATACTGAAATGGCTGTATTCTGACAATAAAAGTCACTTTTCTACTCAAGATAGGTTCTTCTTTAAGACATTGACTGCTTCCAGATTTTACTAACATTTCTCTTTATTCATGCCTTAATATTTGGGTGTGGTAACAACTTTTTGGCTATTAGGCCCAGTTTCCTTTGTAATTCCCCTCATATCTAACTCACACATTTGCAATTTTCCCCTTGTGAATACACAGAGCCTTGAATTAATTTCAAATGTGCCATCTGTTCCATTTGGTATACTGACCGATAAAGGCACTAGTACTCAGTGAGCTCTAAGTTATGGTCACTCTTTTAAACCCATTAAATATGTTTTATTAATTCTTGAAAATACCCTGTAGCTTGTATGATACTCTGGATTTTAGAGATGGGAAAATCGAGAGTGGGAGTGCAGGCAACATGCACAGTATCTGATAGCCAGTACTAGTTCACTGTATCATTTTTTCTCTTAATTTATTTTGGCAATAATTTATCATTTGATGACTGCTGCATGATATTTACGTTGCTTTCTCAATTAGAATATGTTTGGTTTATAGTTTTATATCCCCCAAAATTAAGGGCAGTTAATATTTATTGAAAACTTAATATGTAACAGGCAATTATAATCACATCACTCTCTTCTGTCACTTAAATTTCCAAAACTCCTATTACTTTTGTTCATAATTATATCTGTATTCTATAGATCAGAAAACGGAGGCACAAAGAATCTGAGCAACTTTCCTAAACCTTCAGACAATTATTAAGCCACAGAACCAGGATTCTTCCTCAGGCATGCTCAGGAACTCAGTATATGGAAGGAACCTCTGCTTTTAATCATGATTCCTAGTCCAAAGCTCAGGAAAGGGACCTACCACGATGGGAGAAACATAAATACTTGAAAAATACCTAAAAGTCAAGAAACAAGATTGAATACAGATTAACTTTTCAAAAAAAATTGAATTTAATATTACATTAAAAAATTTACTAATTCATAAATTGTGAAATTCTTCTCAAATTATAATCCTTAAAATCTTGTCAATATTTTCATCCACATAAAGTATAGTGTGAGAAGGGAACACTTTTGATGTGTGTTGGAAAGTCGCTCTATTATCATTAAAGGACAGAATTTTCTATCAATTATTAAGGGTGATTCGAAGATGAGACTACCTCTCTTTATAGCCCTTATCATGGTCAATGTAATTGTATAATTATTACATTCAGTATTTCTTTCCTAACTTCAATCACTAAATCATAAGCTCCGTGTGATCAAGGCTTTTCCTGTTTTGCTTAGGGCTATTTCATCAGAACCTAAAATAGTTCTTGGCATAGGAATTGGTGGAATAAATGTGTGCATTATCAGTGAATAACCATTCCTTCCAGGCATAACAGCTATTGTTAAAGTAAGGGACAAAAGGGGATAGGAAACACTGGTCATACATTCATTACTATCACAAAATACTATTAATATGAAGCCTACTTGGAAACAGAGAAAGGAGAAAATAACAGAATTTAAAAATATCTTGTGGACATTTTGTCATATCAACATGAGCAGCTTTCATAGTTTCAAGTTAAATGCCTGAAACCTGTATTCCAAATGTGTTTCCAAACATGAATTCAACCAAAGCATCTAGGAAACATTTCAAAAGTAATCACTCCTAAGCGATATCATGTAACTGGTAAAGCCAGTTGTGATAACCAGCAATGCAAGTTTAGTATGTGATAGGTATGATTTAGGCAACTGTAATAAATGCACTAAGAATAGAAATTATAGATATATGCATATATCTATAATTTCATGTATAATTATATTAAATACAACATATTTAAAGATGTTAGTTATTTAAAGAAATAAACTCAACAAAATAATGAATTTTAAATATTGATCAGAAATAAGAATATCATTAAATAAGTTCATATCATCTCTGTGAGGGTTATAAAAGGCACCTTAAATTCATTCAATACTTATCAGAAAGTTTAAAAATATTTGAAATTTCCAGGATCCAAATTTTCTCTTATAATGATGATCGAAATATCTCTCAAGGACTATGAATGGTCACAATTCTCATTGTGAAGTTTCATTAATATTATAACATAACTTTACAAAGCTCTGGAATAATTAAAGCAACTAATGTAAATTATGGGATGAAACTTCTTAAAACAAGCTTAAATTGTGAGTGAAAAGATAATACATCCCTCTTAAAGATTAGTAAAATAGAGGACAGGGGTACTTCAAATAATATATGTGTTAGACTTTCATTCTTTATACAGGTAAAAAGATTTACAATCTCTGTAAGAAATTTGTTCAATGGTTATATAAAATCCACTCATGCATGAGTCCAGGTCATAGTTTCTGAAAAAATTTCTAAGTAAAATTTTCTGTTTTTTATTCCAAGACAATATTATTGGTATGTCAAATTATTGCTATTTTTCTATTGACTTGAGTGGATTATGCTGATTATTAATAGCACCGTTGCAAAGTATCAGCTGTATTGGGTTTATTCATTCAACTTTTGATATTTGAAATTTTATCTTTCATCTAATGATATTTGAAAGGAATCTGGGCAAAACTCTTAATAGGATCGGTAAGTAAAGAGTGGTGAGGACATATAATACTAATTTTATTTATCCATGTACACTCTAAAATCTTGTGAATATTGCTTTCATCGTGTCCTTGTTGTCTCTTATTATTTTCTCTACCAAAGAATCTTTCAAAGGATAAAATAATCATATACATCCTGTTTATTCACATATTTCATTATCTCCTGACAATGTATTACTAGGTATAGAAATTCACCAAATTTTGGTGAGACAAAGATAAAAATTTAAAAAAAAACTCATTCTAAAAAATAGGTTTTCCTTGTGAAGTATGAATCACACACATGTGCTTACATAAGTATGGAGATAATGGAAGTTGTTAGAGCATAATAGTTTCTGAAACTGAAGGAAAATAATATATTTTGTTCCTGTAAATTCCCAGTGTATATTTATTAGCCAGGTTGTATTAATTAATGTGCAGATAAAAATAAATTGGTAATTCCATGAAAAGTTTCCCAACTTGTATATATTTTCATCTATTTTATACTATAAATCCATATTAATATTTTATTTTACAAATCTAAATTTAAATGACAAGTTTTAAACCTCTGTTGTTCAGATCAAATCCCTTACTGCTATCCTTTACTTCTGCAGAATGTCTCAGACCATATCCAATCAGTTACCATGCTTTCAAAAACTCAGAAGGTGATATTTCTCACCGCCTGTTCTGGTCCACCTTGATCCAAGTCACTGTCACCATTACCTTTCATGCATTTTCTTGTGACAATTATACCCTTGCACCCATCCTTACACTTCAGTCTCATCAGAAGGGAGTGATACTATTAAATGCCAACCTCAACTGTGTAACTCCTCTGCTCCAACTCTGTAGTCCTTTCATAGCTCACTCAATGATCTTTGAAACCAAGCCACCTTCCTCTCTTACAAGCCTGATTATCTCTCTGACTTCATCTACCACTCTCACTTTCATTTTTCCACCCCAGCACAATTACTTCCATTCTGTTCTTTGACCACAGCAGAAATACGTTTTTCTAACAAATAACAACCTTTGCAATTGTTTTTCCTCTGTTGAAACATTTTCATTATGACTTATTTTCTCACTCCCTTCACATCCTTGTACAAATGCCCCATTTTGAATGAAGTCTTTCTTAAACACTTTACTTAAAATAACTTCTCCCCCTATCCTATCATCAACTTGCTTTCCTTATCGCTTTCTTTCTCTTACTTGCTGTACTGTATATTTTATCTATTTATTTAATACGTGGCTCTGCTCCACTACAATTTAAAAGTCACAAAGATATGGACTTTTGTCAGCTTTCTTGGCTGTTCTATTTCTAACAGCTTGGGTAAGTGTTTGACCTATATCTATGGTCAATTCTTATGAATTAAATATTATTAATGAAACAGCATGCTTGAATTAATATAATTGGACACACGGCCAGTGTTTTCTGACAATGTAAGAGCACATACTAGATCTATGCTTGCTGTTATTGTGAGGTATAAAAGAGATAATTACTGGTAAAGATACTACCCCTTCTCGTACAATTCAGAAAAATACATTTTTTACATTAAGTAAATAAAACATCCTAAGTAGAAATATGTCTATCAGTTTCCTACTAAAATTTAGAAAATTTTGACATAAAAATATGAAGTATATAATTTAATTATATAATCACTCCAAATTATTGCAAACCATTAGCTTATCAAATATCACGTAAGTCTAATAGTGTTGTATAGTCCACTACAAAACATTTTCCTCTTTAGCCTCATTAATTACCCTATACATTGTTAAAATAATACTTTTTTGTCATACTATTACTGTTACTATATTGAATAATAGCAATCCCAAGGTGTTTTTTCCTTTATTACATATTCATGAATTATGTTATATAGGGACAAGCCACCAAATAATACATTAGACAAATTCTCCCAATGACAGGCTTCTATTCATTTCAGATTTGTTTATCATATGTTCAGCATTAATTGAAAAAAAAACAACACTTTGTAAGCATGCACACACATACACACATACTCTATTGGTTGATAAATAAGACATCGATCATAGAAGAGGAGCTCTTCACACCTTTTTCAGTTGTTTACTCCTTTTCTCCTTTTTTTATCTTTTAACTTTCAATAATGTAGTTTTTCATTAAAGAAAACTTGTCTTTAAGTCTATGCCACTTTTTAGGGTGTCTTTGAATTATTATTTTTAATATTTTTATCCAAACTAAGATTTATAGCTTTATAATCCATCTGTTATTTATTTTTTAATAGCATCAAGTTATGGTTTTTAAATAGTCACTTTTATTGTCCTTTATTCAGTGATTTTTCAAGATTCTTTATATTTTTGATAAAGTGTATAAATTATACTAAGAATCCTTTCTTGACAGTCAATTACTATTCTAGTATAGCACTGTGTTCATAACTAAGTAATGATGTCTTTTAATACATTTCAAAGTGAGCTCTGAAGTTGAAATGTTTGCAATACAGATATTTTCGTTATATTTATAAACCTAAATATTTGTAACAATATAGGACAAATTTTAAGACACATAAGAGTTAAGTTATGGAGAAAGTCTTAAATGAGGTATAAAATATGATGTTAGATTTAAAATGATGCAGGTTTAATGCCTCCATTTGAGACCAGATATAAGGAAAAAGAGTTGGTGTTGGATGCATATATTGGGTAGGTAGTGAATTAAAAATTGGACTTAAAATACGTTTATTTTATTGTAAAGTAGGAAGAAAGATTGTCTTTTAGTTGTAAACAACCCAAAAGGAAAGATTTAAAGAAAAAATAAAATTCTGTTCTAAAATCATTTGGGTTTTAGAGAAATATTGTAATGTTTATAGGAAGACAAAATAAATTCAGTATATTTATTCTTCTCTCTTGTCCTGAATAAAGTTCAAATTTGATTACATATCAGTTGACAAATGAAAAATTGTTGTACATGGTAGTTAACTCTCTGTAATTAGCAAAAAGGACTAGAAAATCAATATTACTTGAAACTAACACTTACATCGCAATAGTGGAACAAACTTTAAAGGACAGTATAATAAGCCATCAGGGAATACTTTGGTCTGGTTCTTTGTGTTCAATAGACTAAGTAGAAAATTTAGTTCTATTACTTGATTCAGAGGAAAGATCACCCCAACGATTATCCAACTTAAATGTGAAATGCATAGAAGGGTTTTTCTGTCATATTTTGAACAAAATAAGAAATGAACTATAATCTGTATTTTTGAAAAGGAAATTAGTGATTAAGAGATTTATTTTACATGGCATGAGACAGAATCTGTATTTGTGTTTTAGAGTTATTTTACGTGATGATGATAATGATGTCATCTTTAATCTTTTGTATCATTGTGAACTTTGTTACTTTGTGTTTCTTGAATATGTAGCCAATTGGTGAAACTGGGGATTCAAAGTTTATATTATATGCATGGTAATTAGATTAATCCACTAACAAATGTTTATTTATTTATTTATTTATTTATTTATTTATTATATGTCCCTGAACTATGAGCAGAATTTTAGTGCAAGGTTTGTGTAAGTTATGCTCAAAGTAGAGTGAAAAAATTACTTTAAATACTCAGAAAATGTAAATTGAGAATTAGATAGGTGTGATGGTATGGTATTATTTATGACTTCCAAAAATAGATATTGGATTTTGATTGTAAATTGGTCTGTTCTTCTGGGCATGTCAGATTTTATTAGATTCAGAGGTTTCACTTTTACTTGATTAAATAATGATTAAGTCTTTGGAGCAAGTCAGTAGGACATTTCATCCCTGCCCCCTAGGTGGGTGGGGACACACAGAATAAAAAAAGACATGGCAGAAGACAGTGTTTGGGGTTTTGATATTAGAGTCCCAGGAAGCAGATACAAGAGGAAAGATAGAAGGCTGCATTAGACATGGCAGAGGCCCCAGGAAGAGAGACAAACTGTTCACCGATAGTCTACAGCTGGTCTTGTGAAGAAAGCAGGGCAGCTGACCCAGTATAAAAACGAGTCCTTGGAGAGGAAAGAGACTTATCCCAGTCTATAGCTGATATTGGAAGAAGCTGGGACCATGAGCCTTAAGAGGAAGAGGAAGCTTGAGCTCTTACAGACAGTGGCAGCCATCTTGCTCCAACACGTGGCAATAGACTTGGATGAAGGAAATAAATTTTGTTTTATGGCCTAGTAACTGTAAGCTTGTACCCCAAATAAATATGCTTTATGAAACCCAATAGATTTCTGGTATTTTGTATCAGCACCTCTCTGGCTGACTAATACAGTGAGAAGGAGGCAAATCATTAAGATAATGTAGATTTATTGGCATATTTTATTTTCGTTATTTAATAAAGAGATTGAAACATTTAAGTATAAATATCATTCATTGAGCACCAGGAAGGGAAGAGCTCAGTTCAGAAGATGTAAAATTTATGTTTTGCAGTGTCTTCTCCATTAGTATATTCTTAGTCTTTTTCAGATTGTGATGTTTAAAAATCCCAGACAGTAATTCTTCCCCCAGGAAGAATTTCTAATATCTTGCTGCAGCACTAGCAAGGCTTAGCAATCTGCCAGTGTTCTTCACTAGGTGCTGCTCTCAACATGCTGGCTCTGCTACCCTCTCTTGCTGGCTCTGATTTTTCCTAGTTATGTATTTCTCCATCTGCTTCTTTTTGTGGTGGCAAAGTGGCTTGGCCTACCTCTGAATTTGCATTTTGCAATCTTTCTAGTTTTGCTATTGATATAACTATGTTTTAAACATGTAGCACAGTTGATTGAAAACTGAAGAAATGCTTAGTATGCATTTGGACGCTTTATAGAGAATAGTCAGTCTCTGCTGTTAGTCTCTAAATTGTACTCTAAACTGAGCTGCAGAAACTTCTTGCAATATGTTTTAAGTAACCAAAGTGAAAAATCCTAGCAAACTGTTGCCTATGCTTAGCCCTGTGAGTTAAAGACAGCTGGTAGAAATAAGTACTAACAAAAACTTGTCTGAATTTCCCAAACCCAGTTCATGAATTGTGAATTCTTTATCACTTTTTCTGGATGTTCAATCAGTCACAGATGAATGTCATGGAAAGAGCAATGGATTTGGATTTAGATGATCTAGGTTCAGAGTCTTTACCTAAACACTAGCTATATGACTTAGGGGAAATACATTAAGCTCTGTCACGATCCACCTCCACTTTTCTTTTGACTTTAAATTTTTCTTTTAATTTTATTTTTTAAGAAGCTTTAAATTACACAAATGATACATCAGAAGTAGACAGGGATTCCCATATAACCTACTCTTACCCCTCCCACCTGTTAACAACATCCCTGTTAACCTGTTACCCCTGTTAACATCTTTCATTAGTGTGGTATATTTGTTACAATTGATGAACACAAATATTGAAGCATTGCTACAAACCATTGTCAGTAGTTTACATTATTGTTTACACTTTGCACCATACATTTTTATAGGTTTTGACAAAAAGAATAATGGCCTGTATCCATCAATGTAATGTCATTCAGAACAATTCCAATATCTCCAAAATGCCCGATATTACATCTATTCTTCTCTCTCCCTCCCTCAGAAACTCTGGTTACCACTGCCTTTATATCAATGCTACAAGGTCTTCCAGTGCCAGAATAATAATAAGCCTACTTTAGTCCATAGCTGCATTCCACCCTCATGTTTGTTCATTCCTCAAAATTGTAGATTTTAGAATGGTGATGCCCACTCTGTTTGTGATTGCCCATCTCCACTTTCTAGATAAGGAAATTGAGTGTAAGAGAGAATATGGAATTTCAAATCTAGGAAGCGACATAGTTAGATATCAAAATTAGGTCTTTCAGACCCCAAAGCCTACACTCTAACCACTATACTAACTGACACCCTACCCACCGCCTAATCATTTGAAGATTAAAATGTAATCATACACTTTAAAAGTTATGTTTATTGCTAGAATTGACTCATATTTGAAAATTAGTGTGCACTGTCATCAATTGCTACCTAATACTCATGACCCACATTCCCTTAAGGCAATAGCTGAATTCTTTGGGTCTTTAATATTATTTCTTTTTCTAGGAAAATTTTTTGTGGCTCAATCCACCAAGCCCATTTTCCCTCAGTAAGAACAAAATGTCTTCTCTTCTAACATGCCTTCATATAGATAACTCTCTCTTGTCTATTTTTCCTTTCTCTGAAACAATCATTCTTTTCCTTCCTTTCTTCTAAAACTCTCGCCTGACCCATAATCAATGAAGTAACTTTTATTTCAACATTCTGACTAACTCTTCCCTTAGTCTTTTTGACTATCTGAAACCTGATGCTACTTCTATCACATCTTCCTCTAGGTGGAGATGGAAATTTTCTCACACTAAAAATATCTACATGCTCATGAAATCTTAATTACAAATATATGCTACATTCATACCATTGTCATTTTAGTTACTTTAAAGTACCTACTTCCTGGTGAATTATGAAAACTGCCTATGCCACCCTCCCTTTTATCTCATCCATAGAACTCGTTGGCACTTTCTTTATTCTTTAGGGTGTTTGGTAATAGTTCCCAATCTTTCTCTCCATGGAACTTCTGACCATCAACTTAAGTGTCTAGAAATTCTATGTTGATGTCTCATAAAAATCCTAGCCTCTTGGCTTCCTGAATATCTTATATAGTCTGACTTTTCATTGTACTTTAGCAGGACAATCCATGGCCACTTACTGAATGGACCTAATTGTTATACGGCCCCCTTGAGAAAATAATCATGAATTCAGACATTTTTGTTATTTTTCCCAATTTCTGGCTGAACATATGCCCACTATATCAGTTCTTCAAATTCATGTGATTCACTATAGTTCACCAACTTCTTCTGTGTTCAGTTCTTCTCATACATTCATCATCAAGTGGCTCAATCTCTTGTGAGAATTCTAAAACCACTTGTCCTTTTGTTCTTTCACTATACCACATAACCAAACCCTAACCTTGTATAAACCCAAACTTTCACATTTCCTTGCCCACACTTGTGGTGCAAGACATTTCTGAGAGAAAAAATTCAACAGAAATTATGTAACTATAATTTTTCAACAGTCTTACCTGAACCTTCAAACCTTTTATGCAATTCTATTTTTCTGGACATTTCATTTTCTACTTTCTACAAGTATTTCAATCCCTTCAAATATAATCAAATTTCCAAGAAGTCTTCTTACCATTTCATTTTCAAAAAGATGATTTCACTTCACAGAAAAAAAAAAAAAAAACGGAATAGAAAGGAATCTCTTCAATGTCCATGAACCAAGCCACACATTTGTCAATTATTGCAACCATTTTTTTTTCTTTTTTCCCATCTTTTACAATATAGGTCACTGAAAGAGATTATCTAACTTTTCAGAAGTCAAACAAATAGTGAACTGAACAGGATTGTGAACCTGATCTCTCTGCCTTCAAAGTCCATTTATTTCCTTCTGAAATATTCTCTATTCCTTAGAGATTAAATGAGTAGATAAAGTGACTGATTTTATTTAACAAGGTCAATTTTGCTGCACCCTCCAATTTTCTTCATCTCACCAAAACTGTGATATAAGTAATTTTATAAGAATTATAGACCATTATGACAAGCATAATAACATCATTTTTATAATAGAATGGAAGGCAAAAACATAATTTTTAGTAGAATACAGATTAATGCTCAAAAATCTTTGTTGCAGTCAATAATCTAGCTTGATGTTTAAGAAGGTCAGTTTTGTTTCTTTGAAGCTCCTAAGATTCTAATGCAATTTGATTTATTCTTTTTAGAAACCTGTAAAATTAATGAAAATCTAATTTGTGGGGAAAAATGAGTTAACTTGCATTTGTGATAGGCTCTGCCTGCAGCAGCAGCTGTGCCCATATCAAGAATGTGCCATGCTGAAAAATGGAAGGTTGATTTTTGTTGTTATTCCTTTCTCTCCTCTTATATTTGTTGTTCATCATTTTGAAAGAAATGGGGATCATTTTAATTATTTTATTATACTACAGGGGGAAGAATAATAGTGTGCCTGGAAAGTTAGCTATGCTCAACTTCTATCAGTATCATTTAGGCAATTATCTCTGTCACTTAAGCTTGCTGGAAAGCTGTTGACTGCAAGAGATCATTAAATACTATCACTCTCATATGAAAATAGCTCTTTCAGCTCTTCAAGAAGGAAGTGTCAGGATTTGATTAAGGAAGTGGTTCACCAGATCTTTTAGTTGAACACTGGGGTATATTCTCCCTCTGATGCATTTCATACTTTCAGGGGAATGCAAGGATGGAGATATATTTGTGGGGTGCTTCCTGCAGATTGTCCTTCCACAATATTCATGAAATGCAGTTATTTAACAAGCATCATGTTATCCAGAAAGAGTGAATGAAATACTCAACTACCTTTTTCAAATCCATTATATTTGTGACTCTCTTACCAAGAATAATTATATACATATATGGCAATAATAAATAGTAATATTAATATTACGCATTTATATAATTATCAATGTTACCCTAATATTCTATTCTGAATGCCCTCAAAACAAGGGTTTACCAATGCATTTTGAATCAGAGCTCTGCCATCAAAATTACCAGCACTAGTATTTTAGTTTTCATTAACTGCCTATTTATCATATTTAAACATTAGTACACTGACTGAGTCTATTATATTTGTGTCTCTCCCACTTAATATTTCTCAAAATGTTTCTTTCTGTCTGAAGGATTCTAATAACACTTTTGCAGGTACTTCTATTTTGTGTAAAGATAGAGGTAATACATCTCTCTATATATGAGGATTTTGTTGCTGAGAATCTATTAATATATTTGAATAACAGAAACCTAGACTAAGTGGGACCTTATTTTATTAGAATTAATGTCTTCAGATTGTATCTTTATTTCTCTTGACTCAATTTTTCTTTAGTGGATGTTTGATTTAATTATTCTATTTGGAGGTGATTCTTTTGTTGAAGACAGAAACCACATAGAACAAAAATTCTCTATCTTCTATATACTCTCTGGTAATACTGAAATAAACTTTGATTACCTATTATATATTCTACTTCTTGATCTAAAGAGAACCTACTGCCTGATTGTGAATTAATATCTTTGCAAACCCCAATCATTGAGATTTAACATAAACTATTTTTACAGGGTTTTTAAACTTTTTGTAGTGCACTTTCTCCCTTAGATTTATGTTGCTAAATTTGAAAGTTACCTAAATAGAAAGATTCCTGTGCAGCCACAATGCTTTCATTAAAATCTGCTACTTTTTAATTAAGATAATGAATATATATTATCCTTTCTTTCAAAAAGTACCATACAATAAGTCCAGTATTGGTGATATGGAGATACAATATGGACTTTTCCAACCACATTCAACAGATAACAGTTTTATAGGAAAGAGAGAAAGTAAATAGACTACCATGATTTATGCTATAGAAGTAAAGAAAAATAACACAACTCAGATCAGGTAAGTATGGATAGGATGAGGGAAGTGTATTAGTCAGCCAAAGGGGTACTGATGCAAAATACAAGAAATTAGTTGTTTTTCATAAAGGGTATTTATTTGGGGTAGAAGCTTACAGTTACCAGGCCAAAAGCATAAGTTACTTCCCTCACCAAAGTCTATTTCCATGCATTGGAGCAAGATGGCTGCTGACATCTCCCAGGGTTCAGTCTTCCTGGGTTCCTCTCTTTCCAGAGCTCATTTCTCTCCAGGCTCAGCGACTCTGTTTTCTCCACAAGCTCAGCTGTAGACCATGAGGTTCTCTAGGCTTTGCTACTCTCTACAAGGTCAGCTGTAGACTCTCAGGTGACTGGCTTTGTCTCTCTCCCCGAGACTTCTGCCAAGTCTAAGGAGCTGTCTCTATTCCTCTATGTTCTTCTCCTTTGTGTTCATTTCCTAGGCTCTAGCTCAAAACTCCAGCATCAAAATCTCCAACTCTGTCCTTTGCCATGTCTTTTATTTGTGAGTCCCTAACCACTAAGTGGCTGGGACTCGACACCCTACTGATGTGGCCCAGTCAAAGCCTTAATCATAATTTAATCATGCCCAGTTTACAAATATCTATGTTTGGAATTCATGAGTCATATCAAACTTCTAGAGAAAGTTTTCCTCAAAGACGCTACACCTAGCTGAATTTAAGGGATAAATAGAAACCATTGACAAAGTGGAGTGGAGCTCCTCAGGCAAGAAAACCTTGCATGTAAGAGGGAAGACATCCAATAACATTGGCAGGAGAGAGGCAGGCATCAGACTCACACCCTCAATCTCCAATCTACATAACGGGATTGGTAAGTGTGAAAAGGAAGCTGCAGCACTAATTTCAGCATGGCTTCTATTCCTGCTTCTATCAGTCATCAAAAGAAGCCTATGAATCTCATATGCATCACCTAATCTTATGTCTTCTAGCCCTTTTAATCTTTCTATAGAACACATAATTTATTATTATCAAATGCTCTTCTTCCTTGAGAATTCTTTCACCAACTTGCTTATGCTGAAATCTGCCTCTCTCTTGAGGAAAGTTACCTTAAAATCCCGTACAATTGATAGCACTTTAATTTTATTGCAATTTTATCTTCATTTCTCTAATAGCTAGTGATATTGAATATCTTTCCATGTGCTTTTTTGCCATGTGTATTTCTTTTTTGGAAAAATGTCTGAGTGTTTTGTCCTTTTTAAAATTGTATTGCTTGACCTTTTATTTATTGAGTTGTATGATCTCTTTATATACCATGGAAATCAAATAATTATTGGATATGTGATTTCCAAATATTTTCTTCTATTGTGTAAGCTGTCTTTTCACCTTCTTGACAAAGTCCTTTTGAAGCACAGATGTTTTTAAGTTTGCTAGTTTTATAGTTCTAGCTTTTATATTTAGGTCTTAGATCCATTTTGGGTGAATTTTCATATAAGGTATGAGATAGGGGTCCATTTTGTTTCTTTTGGGTATGGATTTAAGTTCTCCCAGCACAATTTGTCAAAGAGACTGCCTGGTGGGTTTGGCAGACTTGCCAAATATCATTTGACTATAGAAGTTAAGGTTTATTTTTGATGTCTCAATTCAATTACATTGGTCAATAGTCCTATATTTATCCCTGTACCATGCTCTTTTTACCACTATAAATAATATGCTTTAAAGTTAGGAAGTGAGAGTCCTCTAACTTCATTCTTCTTTTTAAGATTTTTTTTTTTTTTGATATTCAGGGTACTTTGCCTTTTAAAATAAATTTGATGATTGGCTTTTAAATTTCTGCAAATTAGGCTATTGGAAATTTTATTGGGAATGTGTTGAATCTTTACATCAATTTGTGTATAATAGACATCTTAACAATAATTGTCTTCCAATCTATTACCATAGAAATTCCTTGCATTTATTTAGGTCTTTTTTTCTTTCTTTTAGCAATGTTTTATAGTTTTTTGAACACAGGTCCTCTATAACCTTGGTTAAGTTTATTCCTAAATATTTGATTCATTTATTTGCTATTTTAAATGGATTTTTTCCACTTACTTTCTCCTCATGTAGGTCATTAGTGATGAAGAGAAACACTTCTGATATCTACATGTTGATCCTGTATCTCACCACTTTCCTGAACTCATTTATTAGCTCTAGTGAATTTGTTGTGCATGTTTAGAGATTTTCTAGGTAGAGTGTCATATAATTAGTGAATAGTGAAAGTTTTACTTATTCCTATCCTACTTGGGTGCCTTTTCTTTCTTTTTCTTACCTAATTACTTTAGCTAGAATGTCTAGCACAATACTGTATAACAGTGGTGACAGTGGGCATCCTTTTCTATTTCCTGACCTCAGTGGGAATGTTTTAAGTCTTTGACCTTGAGTATAATGTTATCTGTGGGTTTTTCATATATGAACTTTATCATGTTGAGAAATTTCCCTTCTATTTCTATCTTTTAAATGTTGTTTATCAAGAAAGGATGCTGTATTTTGTCAAATATATATATTCTGCATCAATCAAGATAATCACGTAATTTTCTTTTTTCAGTTTATTAATGTGATGTATTACACTGACTGATTTTCTTGTGTTGAAAGATCCTTTTATTGCAGCCTGGATAAAACCTACTTGATCACAGTGAATAATTCTTTTAATGTGTTGTTATATTTAGTTAGTGAGTATTGTGTTGAGGATTTTTGCATCAATGTTCATTAGGGAAACAGGCTTATAATTTTCATTTTTCATAACATCTTAATTGGCTTTGGTATTAGGGTAATGTTGGTTTCATAGAATGAGTTTGGAATTGTTTCTTCCTGTTCAAATTTTTGGAAGAGTTTGAGCAAGGTTCATTTTAAATATTCTTTGAATGCTTGGTAAAATTCACATGTGACGCCCTCTGTTCCAGGACCTTTCATTTGAGGAGTTTTTTAATGACAGTTTCAATTTCTCTATTGGGTTTGTTGAGATCTTTTATTTCTTCCAGGGTCAATGTAGGTTGTTCGTATGTTCCTAGAAATTTGTCCATTTCATCTATGTTGTCTAGTTTGTTGGCATGCAGTTGTTCATAGTATCATCTTATGATCGCTTTTATTTTTGTGTGGACTGGAGTAATTTACTCACAAACCTTCCACTGCAATTGGGCAGTCTCCTTCTCCTGTTCTTCCAAGGATGTTGCAGGATGCTCTTCTCCTCTCCTAGACTCCCAAAACAGGTGATTTACATCTCTGACTGATTACTAATTTCAGTGTAGGATGAGTTGACTCTTGGAGTTCCCTACTCTGTGACCATCTTGCTCCTCACCTCTCTATATACAATCATTTCTTCTTGAAGCACTTTCTTTGCCTATCTTCCCCTACATTCACCAACTATATGCCTTAGTCACATATGTTGGCTCTGTCTGATCTATGTTTCCTTTTATTTGAGTTAAATATTCAAATTATTATGTCTGAATCCAAGCTCCTTCTGTTTTCTTCTCAAATTGCTCTCCTTGATGTAATTCAGATTTCCATCAATTATAGCTAATTCAGTTGATCAGTTACTAATTCTGAATTGATTCCTAAGGACTTTTGCTTTGGAAATGTCAGCTCTAATTTGTAAAGAAATACTCTCAGTTTTGCCTACAAAATATACCAGAATTTGATTCATTTTCACCTTCTGGACTGCTATCTAGCTCCCTGGTCTAAACCACTGTAGCAGCTTAATATTATTGATGAATTCAAAAAAGAAATATTGGATTATGCTTGTAATTTGATTTGTAACTGGGCATGATTGAGTTATGATGTGGATAAAAGGAATGGTAGAGAACAGAGTTGAGGGTTTCTGATGTTGGAGTTTTGATGTTGGAGTTTGAGGCTGAAGCATTAAGCTGGAGCCCCAGGGAAAGAGAAAGAGCCATTTGCCTGATAGTCTACAGTTGACCTTGTGGAGGAAACAGAGGAGCTAAGCCCAGAGGAACCCAGGAAGCATGGACCCTTGCAGTGTCGACAGCCATCTTTTTCCAACAAGTGAAAATAGACTTTGGTGAGGGAAGTAACTAATGCTTTCTGGCCTGGTATATGTAGGCTCCTTCCCCAAGTAAATACCCTATATATAAACCATCAGCACCGCTTTGGCTGACTAATGCAACCACTATCACCTTTCTTCTGGACTATTGTAATCACTTTGTAGTATTTGTCAAATTTCTGTCCTTGTTGTTGCCAAACTTGAATCAATTACCAGTGGAGCAGCCAGCATGATCTTTTTAAATAAAAAAACAGATCATGCCAGTCTTTGTTTAAAACCCTCAAATTTATTTTTAAGCCAACTAAAGTAAAACCCAAAAGTTTACATTCTTGCTTGCACTGGCTACCCATTGCACCTCTAATTTCTTCTTCTATTACTTTCCCCTTGCTCACTGTGCTCAAGTCATAGGGACTCCCTTGCTTTTCTTCAAATACTCACACTCCAAGAATAGTCACGCTCCAGGGCTTTGCACTTGAAGTTCTGTGTGCCAGGACTGTCTTTAACTATGAATATTTTACGCTCATTCCCTTGCTTTCTTCAGTCTTTGCTCACATGACTTCTCAGTTAGGCCTTCTAGGATTGGCCTATTTAAAATCACAACAGTATAACACCTTCCCCTCTGCACACACCAATTGTCTTCCTCCCTCCTTTCAATGATTTATCTCCATTGTGCTCATCACCATCATCTATATGGTATTATTTTTATTATGGTTTTATTTTTTGACTAGTGTGTGAGCACTATAAGAGCTAAGGTTTTTGCCTGTTTTAATTACAGATTTAGTTACAATATCTGGAAAAATATATGACAATAAAATGCATTATATGGATAAATATTTCTCAAATCAAAAAATAGTTTTTTTGTTTATTATTATTATTAAAATAATGAAAATGCTTATAATGACTGAAGTGATGAATGTACAACTATGTGATTAAACCAAATACCATTTTACACTTTGGATGAATTGTATGCTTTATTAATACATATCAATAAAATAGAATCATTTAAAATAAATAAATAAGTAAAAAAATTCCAATTAATCAGAAAAAAAATTTCAATGAGAAATGGAAATTTGCCAACATTTTTTAATACTCTTTTTGTTTCCTCTTTCAATTACTCCTGCTTGTGTCCTCCCCAAAGGCAATGGATTTCCTGATATTTAACATCAAAGATTTATTTTACTTTCTATAGAACACATAATTTATTATTATCAAATGCTCTTCTTCCTTGAGAATTCTTTCACCAACTTGCTCATGCTGAAATCTGCCTCTCTCTTGAGGATAGTTACCTTAAAATCCCGTACAATTGATAGCACTTTAATTTTATTGCAATTTTATCTTCATTTCTCTAATAGCTAGTGATATTGAATTTATGGAACTATGCATTATATATTTTACCATTGCTGACTTTTTGATGTAAGAAAACTATGAGATTGTCCACATTTTTAAATGTAGCTGTACTTTATATTTTTATTGCCATATAATATTTCATTCAATGATTATACAACTATTTATTCTAGTGCTATGAACATTTGAATTCTTTCAAGATATCTGGGTATTAATAATAATGTTGTTGACATTCTTGTACATGTTTTTGGTGCCATTGTAGAAGGTAGTGTCTGGGAGGGAACTTGAGAAAAGTTCAGCAGGAATAAGTAATATTTTATTTTTTCTAACGTATGTGATAGCTAAATTGGTGTCATCCCTAAATTATTATTCTGCTCTATCTCAACTCAGCAATTCTTAGTTCTTTCTCCTCCTGAGAAGATGCAGATTCTTTCAGCAAATATAGCCCAGGCTCAGGAAAGAACTTAAAAGAACACACAAGTTACCATAAAGTTAACTGCATATATACAAATTTATAGTAAAATAGAAAATGAGCCAAACAGAGACATTAGAGAAGCTAGCACATGTAAAATCATGTTCTCACCAGGAGTAATTGTGCTGTCAAAGATCAATGAAATGATGTAGGGATAACTGAAGGCAGAAGTGACAGATAAAATCTTCCTGGTCTACCCTTGCCTGTTCTCCAGGTAGTCTACGGCTACTGTCCTGAGTTCATAACATGTGAAACTCAACTAAACTGAAAATAAAAAGTTCCATCCAGAGGCTAATCTAGGCACTATATATTTTTGTACATGCAAGAACATTCCTACAGTATAAACTATCTTTCTCAAATAATATCAGTAAGATATGTTATATTTCTATAGTGATATCCCACACATTTGACTGTTTATCAAATATACTGTAAATATACTATACACTCATGAATACATTACCCCATGTAATCATTAAAGTAGTTCTTGTTGGAAAATACTCTTAGTTCCATGCCACAGAAGAAAGCAGCTTCTAGCTTCAGCACATACAATCCCCATCCTGTCATGGTAACAGGGAGGAACCTGAGAAAGCTGAGAACAGAGAAGCTATGTCACTTCAGAAAAGGCATATTATTATCTCTGAAAACATTTCTGAATATAATAAATAATGAAGAATTTAAGGGCAATAAGACATATTAAGCACCTAATATTTGTATACTGTGACAAATGAGAATTTTAAGATGCAAAATAATATTCATTTTTCCTTTATTCACCATCCATTCACCCAATACATTAAAAAAAATTTATATCAGGCACTGTTCTAGGTGCTGGAGATCTAAAAAGAACAAAACTAACAACATTTCTCTCTAATGGAATCTGGGTTCAATTGGGAAAGACAGATAATGTTTCAGGCAGCATTTGTTGTATAATAAACAATTCCAAAACTCATGAATTAAATCAACTACTTATTTACTGTGAATCTCTACAGGTAATGATTTGGACTGGACCAGCTCATTGGTTCTTCTGGTCTGAACCTGCCTCACTTGATTTCAGCTGGAATTAATTGCGTATTTATGGTGACCTGGTGGCTTGGCTGGGGTTTCTGATTTATGTGGCCTTGCCAGGGAGGTCTGGGACAAACAAAAAGGATCTCTTCACCTGGTCTCTTGCCCTCCAGCTGGTTAACTGTGAATCTTTTCATGGTGGCAATGTTCCAAGAGGAGCAACTGAGTAAATACAGTGTGAAAGCCTAATCTCTATTTGTCTCATGTCTGCAACTCTCTCACTGTCCAAAGAGATCCAAATTTTTGTTTAAGAATCAGCGTATAATGAACTGCCCAAAAACAGTGGTACAAGGAGGTATAAAAAAAAATTGGAGCATCATTACTGCAACAATATACCATAGTAAACAAGTAAATATATAATAAAAATATAAAAAATGTTTTCTGATAAGAAATACAAAACTATATAAAATAGTTACCATTTCACAACCCTAAATTGGCAATATGTAAATTTCAAATCACTAAGGATGTGATGGAATATATGCAAAGAGTTTTTCAAGTACCTACCTGTATTCACCTGATTTACCCCCAAAAGTATATTAACAGAATATTTCATATATATAAACAACTGAATATGTAACAACCATTTTTATTCTCAAGAAGCTAAATATATATTAGCAGACATTCAAACTTAAATACTTTATTACAAAATAATATTATAAAATTAGTTGTAAACAAGTCATCAGTGTTAGCAATTTAAAAGGAATTGGTAGAATTTTTCCTGGGTGTAGTATTAAAAAATCTTCCATCCCATCCTTGATGAAATATAGAAGCTCCTGTTATCTTTTGAAATGAAATGCTTTTTAAAGAAAAAGGCTAAGGGAAATCTTTCATTTCTTAGCTTGTCACTGATATGAAACAGATACTGCAGTTGCTAAAGCACAGTCTATTACAAATGTCATAAATTTTTTTCTTACAAATTTTCTTATCATTAATTCACAATCCCTCAAGCATAAATTATATATGTAATAATAGAGAGTAGAAAAGACTTTATTTTTGTATGGTGTCTAAGTGAGTGGAGAAGCTTCCTAATCTTCATTCACTAGTAAATGATGTTTCCTTTTCAATTCACTGATGATAATATACCCATTCCTTCAAGAATGAGTAAAAAATAATAATGACAAATAGAAGGCATAGAGTTTTTTCATTCACATTTATGTAGGATATTATGTAAGAGATTTAACAGCAACTTATGTAAAGGGGAAAGTTTTTGGTGCAGTCAATATGACCACTGAACTAGAATACATAGATTTGTCTCTAAGTAATACTGAGAAAGACTTAAGGTTTTAGGACCTTACTTTCCTCATTTCTATGAGTGTGATTATGAAAATAAAATGTTGTAATGTATGACCTGGGGCAGTACCAATGCTTCTTTTTATTTTTTATAGGTAACTGTAGAAATTTATACTACATTCAGCAATATTCCCCAGAATTTAAGCAAACAATTTTGAAAATTGCAATATTCACAGATGCGTATTTCCTCCTAGGACAATATTTATTCCTGCTGAGATTCTCAAAGACTTAATTTATTAACAACACTAAGTAAGTCCAGTGCTAGTAGACTTCATATACTAGAATAACGCGTGAATGAGAATATTCAGTGAATTACTGACATGAAGGATATATGTACAAAGAAGTTTATAATTAAGGTACTGGTGTAAATGTTGTGGAAGATACAATAATACATACGAAGTGCTGAGTATTCTAAATAAACTTCAACTAATTCTAATGATCTGATCTCATAGTATGGTAAAAAGAATAAAGGATAGTGAATCAGAAGATATGGATTCTGACAAAGCTCAGGTAATAACTGAATAAATGTCATTAGGGGAATTACCTCACCTCTATCAAACATAATAGCCTGGATTTCATTGTTCTTTTCTGAGTTCTGGCTTTAATTCTTACAAGGTAAGATGTTGAACTAAATAAACTTTAGATCCCTCTACTTTCTCTTTCTGTGACTCTATGTCTCTTCAGTTTTCTGGGGGAGGGGGAAGCAGCAGTAATTTGTTGTTATCCTTTGCTTTGAAGAAATAATTTTAACTGAAATTGTCTTACTCTGGTTAAATTATTAGCACGGTTTGGAAGATGTAACCAAATGTACAGAAGGTATGGATAGCTGAAGAAATGGAGGCAATAAGTCCACAAAACTGGTGGTATTTGCTTCATGTTCTGTGAGATAATAGACATTTTAATGTTGGAAGAATTTCCTTACATTGCTGAGTTGCTTATATTCTCTATTTTCTCTCTTTCCATTAATACATTAATGCACTGAACATCTGGAGGTAAGGTTGTGTGTGTGTGTGTGTGTACGTGTGTGTAGCTATATGTTTGCATGTTTGTTTCTCTCAATTGCTTTTTGGAAATTAACCTGAAATGAAACAGTGAAATTACATAAAGCATAACGTTTTATAATTGCACTGTTACTACTTTTCCCATTCATGCTATAGTCATACAAATGACATCTATATAGGAACTGTGCGAATCTCTATTGAATTATACACACTGAAATAAAAAGGTATTTTTAATGTCATGTCATAGTACCTACCTAATTTATATTGATACCATTCTTCTTTACACTCCTCTGTTTTGCTCCGGTCTCTGTTTAATTTTAAAAACTGAACTTTATCAAGATATGATTTACATACCATACGTACCATAACAAAACCCGTACTTAGAATGCAGTCCAATGAGTTTTGATGTCGATTCCACACGAAGAGCAAGCAAGGCACCCTACGTGTGCCACTCACGACATAAGCCCTTTTTTTCCCAATGGGTTTTGATTATGGCAATCACTCATGTAACCAAGATTTAGAACATTTCTATCACCACGTAAAGCTCCCTTGCCATTCATCATGAAGTTTCGGTGACTCTGGCTCCTGGTAACCACCAAGTGATTTGCTTTCTGTCACTACAGAATAATTTAGCATGTCTTTAAATTTGATAGGTACTTTTTAAAAAAATATTAAACCTTGTTTATTTTTTAAACCAAACCACTAGGAAAATATTCATGGTCTTGAAACAGCAAACAGATTGCTATTACTATCACTTCAAGTAGTAAATTGGTACAAAGACAAGGTCCTTATGAAAATGATAAGGTACCAATGCTGGGGCAGGGCATTGGCATGTTGTAGAGACCCCTAGGGGGTGCTGCCCCTCCTTTTTACTAAGGGAATCACAGCTCCCCCAAGCCCCTGAGTTGCTTATTTTTCTCCGTTGACTTTAGTGTTGTCAGGGGATTGTCTCAAGAAGCCTCTACTAGTG
Organism: Dasypus novemcinctus; assembly: GCF_030445035.2. Lineage (NCBI taxonomy): Eukaryota > Metazoa > Chordata > Mammalia > Cingulata > Dasypodidae > Dasypus > Dasypus novemcinctus. The sequence continues at coordinate 148,431,038 of NC_080673.1, read as the reverse complement.
TATTCTATGGGACTAAGCCAGCAATACTGGGTTTTAGGCTTTCACTCCGTTCTGTTCTATGAAAAACCAGTCTCTCCAAAAACAGTAATTAACAACTCTTTTAAACAGTTAACAGTTCCTCTTTCACCATTTATTCCCAGATACTGGTATGTAACTCTATCAAAACATCCTTTCCCTTCCAGGGGACAGGGTCACTACCAGATTGACCTTTTGCTTTCTGTAGACAGTCCCAGGGGCCATCATGACAGTGAGAGAGAAGCTCTGCTTCCCACACCTGGCGTGACATCACTTCTCATGCTTTTGCATGGACTCGCAGGCTGAAAGATGTAATGTGTGGGAATTTCAAGAAAAACGCAAATATATCTTGATGGCGAGGTAAGAGTATCTATAAACTGCCCTTCAAAGTTCTCAGTCAAAGCACCCTTTCTCACAACTTCACATCTTAGTCAATTTTAGGCCCTTGTATATAAAATAAAATCAAGTAAGTTAAAGGCCCAGAAATCTTTTTTTCCCGTTCTAAATCCGTTCTAAATTAGTGACATCATGACTCTTGTTTTACACCTTATGAAAAATGTTATGATGACACTTCTGGCAAACAGGAGTCTGTTAACAAATAAGAAAGACCCCTTCTCCAACAGGCAAATTAGAGGATACTGCCAGTCTGTTAGTACCTCTGCATCATGGAGAATCTGGTAGGTTGGAGGGCTCTGGCTTGACAGAGGAAGGGAGTGTCCCACTGCCAGGACGAGCACTTGCCACATGAAATTTAGGCTTTCAAAAGCTCTCCTGTGTGATCTCTGACCCAAATTTTAGCACCAGTTTTTCCATTTCACTTTTTATGGACTAAAATATATAAAAGAACCAGTGTCCACAGGCAGGTAACATACTCCTTAGCCTTGCTGCTGTCTGTCCTCAATTTCTTCATTCACAATCTTCACTTGAAAGACCAAAATTTCCCTGTCCCTCTTTTTAAAAGATTCCTGCCCTCATCCAGGATGGCACTGACAAAGATGCTTATTTCACCATGGATGAGAGAGACTCCTTCATCTTCTTGGTCATGGAGGGGATGAGATGCATGTGGTCATCCACACACTTGGTCACCCAGCTCTCCAGCTGCCGTTTCACCTGAAACTCCTTACTCTCTGCATCTATGGAGTGTCTTTGGCTTTGTCATTGCAATGCATGGTGCACCTGGCCAGGCGGTCCTGGAACTTCTCCAACTTGCTCGTCACCAGGGCCTGGGCTTGAGCCAGAGGTGCTTGGCAGCATTCAATGCACTGATGTACCTGCTGCATGGACACCTGGCTCTCCTCACAGCAGCTGGAGATGCACCGGAACATGGCTCTCTGCATCTTCCGGATGTTCTCTCTCTTCAGATTCTTCACCATGGTGTCCTCTTGCACATGGAACTGCTGCAGCTCTGCCACTGCGACCCTGCGCAGCGCCCTGCCAAGCCAGTGCCCACATGGACTCGGGCACTTGGGCCGGCCCCTGATAGGTACTTTTGATTTACTGTATACAGCTTCTTAAACTCTGTATAATATTTTGTGATCCAATCATGTTGTTATGTTTATCAGTATTTGTTTCTTTTTTTTGTCTTTGTTTACTTTTTTAGTATTACATTAAAAAAAATGAGGTCCCCATATATCCCCCACCCCCTCCCCCCACTCCTTCCCCCATAACAACAATCTCCTCCATCATCATGAGGCATTCATTGCATTTGGTGAATACATCTCTGAGCACCGCTGCACCTCATGGTCAATTGTCCAAATCATAGCCCACACTTTCCCACATTCCACCCAGTGGGCCATGGTGCTGAGCACTCTCCTGTTCTTTGGCTATTCCACAAGTTGTTTCTCTAGTCACCTGTTGATGGACATTTGGGCTGTTTCTTGTTTGGGAATACTAAGAAAATTTCTAGAAACATCCATGTAAAAGTCTTTGTGTAGACATGTTTTAACTTTCCTAGGGTAAATAACTAGGAGTTTACTGACAGAATCATCTGTTATGCATATTTTTAAATAACAAAAATATACCAAACTATTTTCTAAAGTGATTATACCATTTTACTTTCATCAGCAATGCTTATTAATTTCTGTTGGCACACATATTTTCCAATTGGATACTATCATTATGTTTAATGTTAGTTATTCTAGAAGGGATATAGTGGTTCAAATTTGCACTGTTTTGATGAATAATAGTGTTGAGCCTCTCTCCAGGTGTTTATGACTGTTTTTATACTTCCTCTTATAAAGCGGCTATACAGATCTTTTCCTTATTATTATACTGTTGTTTGTCTACTCATTACTCATTTGTAAGAGTTCTTTATATATGTTGGGTGCACATCTTTTGTCATACACACACACATAAGGAGCAGAAGTTTTTAATTTTGGAATTAATTCCAATATAACAATTTTCTTCTTTGAATTTAGTGTTTTTGGTGTTCTGTTAAATATTGCCTATCCCTATGCTTTCATCAGGATATTTTATAGGCTTAGATTTTCATTTTAGGTGTGTGGTCAATTTCAACTTTATTTTTGTTATAAGATGGGGTAAGGAAATCATTAGTTTTTCCATACAAATCCACAGATTTTTCAACATCAAACCAAAAAGATAGCACTGCACACATTGTGAAGCATATCTTCAGATCTTTAGAAAATTCTCCAGATTTCAGTTTGCTACATTTTAAGTAGACAAGTTTGCTACTCAAAATGCAGTATAGTACTTCAGAGGATGACCTCTAAGCAAGTTTACCTGAATTTCAGTTAATTTTACTACATATTATTTTTATGATCCTGAGCAAGTTATACAAACTCTCTGTGCCTTAATTTCCCATATGCCCAATGGGAATAATAATTGTGTCTTCTATGTATGGATGTCATAAGGATTAAATAAGTCAATGTTTGTAAATCACTAACAATAGAAACTGGCTAAGTATCAGATAGATGGTTTCTGCTATTAAACTAATTCCTGTACTCATTGTCATGCTTCTATGAAGGCCAAGAAAAAAAATTCATTAATTAATAGTAGGCACCATGCTTAGGTAAAGTGTGTTTTTTATAATTTTCTGAGTAAAGTAAAGGCCATTGTGGATTCTGCATCGTAATGGTAAATTAAAACATATTTGTAAAGCATAATGGAAGAAAGCACACAAAAGTGGGACTAATAATACTGAAAAATGGAGAACCAATATAAAAACAGGAAGATTGAAAAGATTTGTCACTTTTAGAAATAGTGACAAAATGATCATTTATTCATGAATTATAGATTTATATTTGTTGGTGCTCCTACTTTTCCCTTTCTTTCCATAGATTTGAACATCACATAGGAGCAATTCCTTAGGGAAAGAATTAATTGAATATAAGACTCTGGAGAGGTTGCTTTTGTTATTTACAAGGAGGGTCTTTGGGGAGTTATGGACTTGTCAGACAGAGCAGAACTTTTGGTCACATGTGCCAACGTGGGTGTAGCTTTCCTGGTTAAAGATTGCATATACCTGTTCTTTATTAAGTTAACAGTCTAGGAGGAAGTTTAGGGACTATATAACTTGCTCAAGGCTCAGGAAACAAGATACAAAAGGATCACCATATTCCTTCTCTTTGTTTTTAGTCTCAGGTCCCTCAATAATAGAATGTATGGAACATATAGGAGTTAAGCTGGTAGCATTTATTTATTTTTCTGCATTTCTCAGATCCAGTTATGGTTTGTTCAGGAGGAGAAACCTCTGATAATACATAACTCTGATTCATCAGAGAAAAAATAAAATGAAATTTGCCACTAGCCTACAGCATAAAAATGTTAAATAGGCTATTAACAGTAGTAACTGAAAATAAGCAATGAACATATTCAGAAGTTAATTTGCAAGTCAAACAACAGCAGGTTTTGTTGGCATTATATATAGTTCCTAAATCACAGGTCAACAAAGAAGCATGTCATCTATTATAACTTTAAAGAGCAATGACTAGACCAGCTATCTCTGTCCCATTCAGATCCTGGAATATTTTTATTAACAGTTTATTTGCATTTCATCATACTCTCATTACAAATCTTCTTGTCTGTGATAGTCTTATAAATAAGGTTGATGGCAAAGGAACAAGTGCAAATAAAATGGAGATTAGATATAACATTAGGAAATTTGTGACATGCACTGTGACATCACAGCAGGTACTTGTCCAGTATTTCTAATGAAGGCACAGTTACAGAGAGGAAATAAACTTAGAATGTACTCAGAAGGCCTGTGCTTGTATTAAAAGTTCATTCTTCATTAGGGGCTTGGGACGTCATACCTAATCTGTTGAAATCTGGTTTCCATAATTTAAAAATGATTAAGCTTTTGCTCTCTAATCCACAGTGTATCTTAAAGTAGTAATGAGATAATTGTGTTTAGAAAAAATTCTGCATCTCTTTAGACCATAGTGGTTTCCATTTTTGAGGAGTGTATGATTATACTTGAGGTTAACAGTAGCTCTTTTCCCAAGCAGCAGTCAAGTCTTCCAAAACCTAAAGACTGCAGAGAATAGTAGTAGCTAATAACTTGGGGTCTGGCTATTCATATTTGTATATAAATTGAAGATGGCTGGTCATATTACAATTTTCCTTGTTATCCTTGCTCATCTGCCAATGTAGAAAATTTGAGCCCAAAATGAAAGCTTTACGTGTGTCCATTCATCCAGTTATATTCAGTGAAGTGCTGTTTACAATATCGGTTCATCATTAATCATCTAGGAAAAACTTAATTATGCAAAACCCTATATGTTATTTTTCCATTTGAGACACATAAGATTGTCAATAGTCTCATACTGTTCTGACTGTCATCAAGGCTAGGTTGAAAATTTGCAAGCAGGAGACATTTCCTTGGGGACAACGTAAAGCAGTTTTGTATATTTGTGCTTGTATGTGTTTTTCTTCCAAATTAAATTTATTAGATTACATATGCTTGCATTTCATTAAGAGATCATAAAATGCAATATACTCTAAAAATATCGATGTGATGCAGTACCTAAATGACATTTAGACCATGCTGAAGACAACAACCACAAAGCAATGAAAAATGAAGGCTCTTATGGTAACAGAAGTATTCAGAGCAAGGAAGCAACTTCTCAATAAAGCACGAATAAGACTTTCATCTGTCAACAAAGTCAATGATATAAGAATATTTAATTTAAAAGAAGTAAGTAAAATATGTTAAATATAAATAAAATTAAGGAGACAAACTATAACACTAACCTCTTTCAAAGAAAAAGTATGTATTCAAAAACTGTAATTCGTAAATGAAACTGTTACTACTGTCTTCCCTTGATAAACAGTTTTGTGTGTATCAGTCATTGTATTAAATGGTTTACATAGAATATTTTATTTAATCCCCACCTCTAATCAGCAATAAAGTATTAGTTCATCTTCTTTTATACTGGAGACACAAAGGAAAAGTGATGTGAAAATAACTTGACTCCTGTTTTAGTTCCCTGGGTATTAAAACAAATGCCATAAAATGGGTTGGCTTAAACCCTGGAACTTTAATAACTCACAGTTTTGAATCTAGTAAAAGTCATCATTAAGGCTTCAATAAAGTGATGCTTTCTCCTGAAAGACTGTGGTATTCTAGGGCTTGCTGTCAGTGATCCTTGATCCCTGGCATTTCTGTCAATTGGAATGTACATGGTGGCCTCTTCTCCTTTCTCTTCTGTTTCTATTGACTTCAAGTCTCTGGCTACTCCCCGTGGCTTCCTTTCTGTGTCCAACTTCCTTTGCTTATAAGGGCTTCAGCCATATTAGAGCGACACTGACCCTCATTCAATTTGGGCACACTTTAACAAATAACATCTTCAAAAAGTCCTGTTTACAAATGGATTTACACCCACAGCAATGGTTGGGACATTTACATGTCTTTTGTGAGGGACATGATTCTAATCTCTCACTGTGATCACAGAAAAAGGAGTCTGAGTTCTACCCAGGTCAAAACTACAGAACTATATGGATATTATGACTTTACTACATATTATAGGCTTTGGATTCCTTATTGGTCCTTTTGGAGCAACCCTTGCCTTCCTAGTGAAGCAGTTTTTAATTTTATCATCAACTTAACCTACTGGGGAGGATCCTTCCACAGATGTCCCATCTAATGTGGCTGCTAACCCTCTGTGTTTGTGTTACAGTCCTGGAAGTACACCTTATAGTAATAAATTCAAACTCTTTCCATTTCAAGTAGTGCCACTTTGTCCTTGTAGTTGCCCTATTACTGATTTAGCTGTGAAGGGATAATAATGTCAATACATCTGTGGACAATTAGTTGTGTTAGAATTCTCAATGTTCAGATAATATTTGTTACATTGTTTTACATATGAGACTAGAATAGAATCTTTTCTAAATGCAAATTTTCTTTTGAAACATCAAATTGGAATTTTGATCCTCATTGTTTAGGAATTACAGTTTTTAAAATGAAATATTATTTTGGTGTCAAGAAAATTTTAATTTGACAATTTAGCTGACTAATACTTGAGAAGTCCACAAATATTTTCAGGAGGTTCTGCTAATTTATGGAAATCTTTAATCTTCCATAATATCCAAAATGATATAAAATTGTGAAAGGAAGAATATGGCATCCAGTGAAAAATAAGACTTGTATATTTACATGACAGGTTGACTTAAGTCTGAAAATGTTCCACACCTCTTATAGAAGATAGTAAAATAACTATTTTGAAAATTTTAGCAACTTTCTTCAAGTATAAAATTAGAATAGTATTTCCAAATTTGTTTTATTTTCCAAGGAAAATGAACATACCTCAAAATGCTTCAAGAAATAGCTGTTCCTACTATTTTTTTATTAACATAAATACTGACAGTTTGAAAGGTCTCCTGCACAATGTATACAAATCTATAGAATGCAGCTAATATAGTAGAATTAGGTAACATATATATTTTTTTAATTAGAAGAATTATGTTAGACTAGATTCTTTATTCTTTCATTCATTTATGTCAAATGTCTTAGAAAAAAATTGTATGATCTGACTTTTTCAGAAAGTTTATTTTACTACACATAATTAAAAGTATTCCTTATTTCCACTTATGCTCTAGACATTGGTAATGTGAGATTTTATTGGCTCTTTATGTTGATCTGTATGGTTTTGAAGCATGCATAGAGATATTTAGATTTGAGCAGCATTATTATCCTATGGAAGAAAATCAAAGCCTTCATTTTCTCTTATAAATTTTGATTTGCTAACCCTGTCTTTCTATACAAACCAGCACAAAAATCAGATCTTGCAAACAGGACTTTATGAGAAAAAAATAAGGGGTGGTGGGGGTGGCTTTTCCAAGCTTAGGCCCTTAAGCATGTGCTAAATCAGGCAAATCAGGTATTTCCTTTCTTCCAACAACCTGGTATAGAAAATCATTTTGTTTCTAATTTTAGTCATCTCGTAACATTATGGTAAATAATACTAATAATAAGAGCATTTTGATAGCATGTACATCTGGGGGATTAAACATGTGTTCCAATATATTATTATTCTTAAAATTCAGATTATAATCAAATTTATGAGGAATAATTTCTGAAAACTATAAAGAAACATAGAAAGTATTGGAAGTGTTTATGATCATATAGAAATAAAAACTTAGACTGAGTATCACTCTCCAACAAAATCAATTCCACACAATAAAGTGAGTTAGCGTATACTAATTAGCACATGATACCCTAAGGGAATCTTTTAGAAAGTTGATTGATTAGAGTTAGATTTGCAAAGTGTTTTAAACATTCTCACATTTTCTTGAAATGAAAATAAAGCAATATGATTGAGATATACCTTCCTTCAAATACAGCAATCAAAGAGTTACTATTAATTCATTTAAAAAATCAGAAAATAAAATGATAAACTCCAGAAAATGTTGATGAAATGTAAAGAAAAAAATATACCACAACAAAAATTATGTTACATAGAATGTTTTCAAGGAGTTTTATATGGATTATTCCTTTAAATCCTTACAGCAACCCACTGTTAAGAAATAATGACAAGCCGTTCATTCTTGTATAGCTTCAGTGATAGCAGTTAGGTTATAGATCTTTGGAGAATCACTTCTGTATTTCTAGAAGCCATTTTTCCTGACACAGGCTAGAACCCACCCCTTAGAGCTTTCCAACAACTTATAAGCAGCTAAGGTTTTATTACAATACTTTGTGTTTAACCACCTGTAATGTTTCTCTTTCCTGCACTGAACTATTGTGATACAATTGCTAAGCTTTGCAAGATTGTGTGAGCATATATATTCTTCGTGCTGGACATGTTTGTCATTAATTGAATATGTGGATGGTGGAATGGGAAACCAAACACAGAAAGGGAACTAAAGTTGACTGGTCATAATATAAAAGCCTGAACCCGTTTTTGATTTTTGACTGCTGACAGACTTCAAACTCAAGCAGTCCCCTTTTACCTTCTAAACCACCTCTTTCTCCCTCCCCTGGTACTGGTGGGAAATTCAAATCGTGCAAGCAAGCATGGAATCCTTACCCCAGCCCTACTCCCTAACCATCAGAAAATTCAAGCCATTCTGCTTTTCCTTCTCTCTCAAGGCATTTTCAGACCATTTTCAGACATTTTCCTGCTCAAAACTCATCACGAGGAATAAATCATGCCATATCCTATTAATGTGAGTGTGGTATCTTTAATTTCAACATTCAACCAAATTTTATTTGGTGTTCATCTTGTTTCTTCAAAGTGGCTACAACAATTAGTGTTGTGAGCAGGTTATCAAGATAATGACCATTACCACTGGAGTATCTTTAGCTTTGACTTCCTAGCTTGCTCTGCTGCCTGCTGACAAGCTTGAACTTTGAACTGCCTTGCTATGTTGCATTGGCTGAATCCTACCAAGCCTCCATTGTAGATTTAATGACATAAGTCAGCAAGTTTTCGAATTAGGGTATAGAAGCAAGGATATGAAAGTAGACTTCCTCTTAAAGTGGCGGCCTTGGATTATGTGTTGTATCCCAGATTTAGCAGTGCGTCTCATGTTGAATTACATGTCTTCATTCCAGCATAAACTGTGACTGACGCTAAATTCAGGTCAGCAGTTCTCATCCTGTGACCATTGGTTTTGTGTCTCAAACAGGAGTTGTTCTCTGTTTTATAGATCCTCCGAGAAATATTGATACCCTGTTGAGTGGTCATTTATATGGAAGATCAACTGTCATGTCATGTGATAAAGCCACACTACTAAAGTCAGATGGCTTTATAGGATTCTATGAATGCCTTTGAAACTGTGACATACCTCTGTCAAAACAAAGATCTTGATCAACAGGATGACAGGGAAAAATAACAGTGAAACAGCAAAGGAGTTAATTGAAAGCTACCTTAAGCTAAGTGTTTGTAAGCCCAATAAAGCAATCATTGACATGAGGAAGGCCCTTACCTTGAAAATACTGATTTGAGATCCTCTGGAGAAAGGAACTTACACAAATGAGTGAAGTAGGAAAGAACCTTTGAAGCATGTCCAAGATGAAAACCAAAGAAGTAAGCAAAAAGAAAAATTTAAAAAGAAGAAAATGACCCAGGTGAGGGATACAAAACAAAACAAAACTTGAAAAATAGGTCCATAATTTGAACCAATTAGAAATTAAAATTTTACTGAAAGAATTTATAAACAAAAAGATAAAGGACACTGATTGACATTTACGCACCTCTACACCATAGATTCTGAATTAACATTAACATCTGCTAAAATTCACCAATTAGCAAACCTAAATGGCCTTAATTGATGCTGGGGATTAAATCAGATGTATACTTAGGGATCCCATTAAATCTAAACAAAGTTATCATTTGTGATCTTAGAGGTGTTGCTGATTGTAAAATAGAGGGCAAACTAGTATGTCTCACCTTAACCACTGGAAATATTACCTTGCCTGAATTCTCTTTAGTCCCATTGCCCTAAAATATTACATTTTGTGCATGGACTCTCTGATTTAAAGAGGAATAAGTAAAAATTAAATTGTCTTTGACACTTAGAATAAGTTTGACAAAATGGGATCTCATTGGCCTACCTTCTGTGCCCAGTTATTTTAAAGGAAATTAAAGATGTTTATGAAAAGCCAATACAAGTATTTCTTTGATGCATTTTCCCCCAGATAGGAAAATTCAAGTGCAAGTGGCTAGGGAGCTCATAGTGAAGTTTACCTTTATAACTGTCCATATATTTTCAGGCCATGAATCTAATAGTGGTCTGAATTAATTTAACTAAAGTTGGACATAAAATCTTTGTGCACATACTACAATTGCTATTTCCTGGACAATAAATCATAATGCAATTATTTAAATTAGAGCCATTTAAACAGACTGTATTTTGATCTTGTTTAATTCATCTTCACTTTTATAGATCTCTAAATATCTGCTATTTGTGAGTTTTAAAGTTAAGGGAATAAAGATATTTTATTAAATTAAATATAGGCCAAAAAACACTTATATGGATAACTCAAATGATATAGGAAAGCTAATTTCATTTCTTTAGAAAACAAAATGTATTTATGTATCTCTAATGTGAGGATTTGAATCTGGCCCGAGTTACCACTCACCGTTTCTCTATATCAGAATCCAGCATCTCACTTGAAAGAAGAGAATGTATCTTTACTCTTGCTATTAATGTAGATGAGTGAGGTCATCTGTGATTATCAGAAAAAATCATGCCAGGAAGAGATCTGTGATGTTCTCTTGAGTCTAACATCCTCTCTGCTACCAGCAAGAGACATTATTAGCAATGGTTTCTGTCATCATTTTGCAAGAGCATTTTCTGGCAACTGCTTAAACTTGAATGAACTGTCAGAAACTAGAAAAACTTAAGAAGCACTATAAATAGAAAGAAGAGAAAGAGAAACTATCTGACTCCTCTAGTTACTTATCATAAGCAACTGAGTGATTCCTTATTTTTCTTCAGTGTTTTCCAATAGAAAGTATGACTACCTATTAGTGTGTCTGGCTGCTTCAAAGCATTCCTGCTTCCAAAGTAATCAAATCTGAATCATTTATACAGGCATACTACATCATAAACTATGTTTGATTTTGGGTAATACCTATGGAATTTGCAGTTCTTTAATGTATAAAATTACCTTAGAAGACCATCATAATCAAGCCTGTGTGTTGGTGTGCAATGTTTCACATGTATGTGAGGATTTTCTCTGGGTAGGGTACAGACTTCTCTCCCCACTTGATTCAGAATGAGTCTCTAGGTTCCCTAAAACTGTCTTCCCACCAAATAGATTATAGTGCTGAGCAAATTATTCTCTTTTGTTAATGACCCAACACAGCTATCTAAGGCACTTAGCAACCATCTCTAATTTCTCATGTATTTCATTTTCACTAGCCTTCCCTCTAATCAATATTTACTAGAGTTGGCAATAGAACCATACAAATCAAGTTCTAGGAAAGGTTTTGGCTCTTCTATAGTCCCCAAGGCTAATAAACATTCTAAATCACAAATGTGACTATATAGATAACCCAATAGAAGTATTTTTTTTTTTAATGGAGCTTATGAATTTAGGGTGGATAATGGTGGGTTCAGTGAGGGAACATTCTTAACTACTAGAGTGAAATAATTAAAAAGTGGATGATGAGAACCAGCAAGATGGCAGCAGAGTAAGTAGCTCCTAGAATCAGTTCACGCTACAGGGCAGTAAGTAAACACCCAGAGCTCTCTGGAGTTAGCTGAAGCACCTGTTTGGGAGCTCCAGGAGTCCAGAAGAGCATCCAGCAACATCCTTGAAGGAGTGGGAAGAGGATACTGCCCACCTGCAGAGAAGACTCATAAATAGAGCACTCTGGAGATGGGTGCCCATCCTCCATTGAAGGCACAAGCCACCTCAGGAGCTGTTCCACAGCTAGAATTGAAAGCTCCACTTCCCCAAAACGGGGAAGGAAGAGGCAATTGGGCAGTAACTTCAGCTACTGATGAGTAAATTCAGTGGGCTAAAATATAATTTTGAGAACAGCTAAAATTTGAGCCTGTCCAAGTCAGAAAGAGCCTGGCAGCCACCATATTAACTCTGCACCTGGCATGAGGAGAAGCCATGAGGGGAGGACTGAAAATCACAGTGCTGGTGGGGACCGGCTTTTTTCCATCTAGGTCAGTTTGCAGATCCAGCCCAGGCCCAAGTGCCACTTCCAGCAGGAAGGAAGCTGCAGGGACCTGAGCCAGCCGCTCATGGAAATAACCGACCAAGCCACAGAGGCTGGTAATTATCCTACTCTGGCGCTCAAGTGGCCCCAGGAGCAATTCTGTGGCTGGAATGGGAAGATCCATTTCCCAAAATCAGGGAAGGAGGAAACAGTTGGCCACTGATTCAGCTACTGATTGGTAGACTCAGCTAGCTAAAATATAACCCTGGGAGCAGTTGGGGTGTGAATAAGCCCAAATTGGTAAGAGGCCAGTGGACACCATTTTGACTCCACCCGCAGCCTGAGGGGAAGACGGGCTGACTGAAAATCTCAGCAATGGTAGGAACCAGTTTATTTCACCCAGGTTGGCCTACAGCCCTGCCTAGTCTTCAGCACCACCTGTGGCAAGGAGGAGGCTGGTGGCTGCTGAACCAGCCTATCTAGGTAACTGCAGTTAACTTTGGCTGGCACAGATTGAAAATTGGAAGTCTACCAGGGCAACTGTAGTCATCTGGAACCCACACTGCATAGATTGCTGCCCACACCTGAAGTTCTATTCCCACCCCAGGCAGAGGAGAAAGGGGAATGAAGCTTCATTAGTCTCTCTGGGCAACTACAGTCTAGGCCTGCACTTGGATTATTCCACACAGCTGTGACTCTGTCCCTACCCCTGGCAAAAGATAAAGTTGGAAGAAGCTTCATTGACACATAGCACAATGAGGGAAGCTTGAGCCTCCACAGTTTATAGCACCAACTACATGCTTGGCTTCTACTGTACAACCAGCAAGGAAGAAAGGGCAAGAAGCCCTAAACTAAAGAGAAAAACTACACCCAGAATTAAATACTCTAGTAAGCCAGATGTGAAGACACCAACAAAAAATTACAATCCACACCAAGAAACAGGAAGCTATGACCCAGTTAAAGGAACCAGATAAGCCTCCAGATGATATAAAGGAGTGGAGGCAACTAATCATAGATGTTCAAACAAATCTCCATAATAAATTCAATGAGATGGCTAAAGAGATGAAGGATATTAAGAAGACACTGGATGAGCACAAAGAAGAATTTGAAAGCATGCATAGAAAAATAGAAGATCTTATGAGAATGAAAAGCGCAATAAATGCAGTTTAAAAAAAAAACATTGGAATCATATATTAGCAGATTTGAGAAGACAGAAGAAAGAATTGGTGAACTTGAAGAAATGGCCTCTGAATGTGAACTTATAAAGAACAGATGAAGAAAAAAATGGAAAAAATTGAACAAGGTCTTAGGGAACTAAATGACAGCAAAAAATACAGAAACATACATGTCATGGGTGTCCCAGAAGGAGAAGAAGAGAAATGGGACAGAAGAAATATTTGAAGAAATAATGGTAATAAATTTCCCAGCCCTACTAATGGACATAGATATCCATGCCCAAGAAGTACAACATACACTGATCCAAAAAAAACCCAAAGAGACAATCTCCAAGATGTTTATTCATCAGAATGTCAAAGGCCAAAGACAAAGAGAAAATTCTGAGACCAGCAAGAGAAAAGCAATGCATAACATATAAGGGATACGCAGTAAGGTTAAGTTCTGATTTCTCACCAGAAACCGTGGAGGCAAGAGGAAAGTGGTCTGATATATTTAAGATACTACAAGAGAAAAACTTCCAGCCAAGAATCTTATATCCAGCAAGACTGTCTTTCAAAAATGAGGGTGAAATTAGAATATTCACAGAGAAATAGAAACTGAGAGAATTTCTAAACAAGAGATCAGATTTTCAGGAAATACTAAAGGGGCTGCTAGAGTCTGAAACAAAAGACAGAAGGGGCCTGGAAGAGAGTCTAGAAATGAAGACTATATCAATAAAAGTAACTAAAAGTGCAAAAGAGTGGTGAAAATAAAATATGACAGATAAAACTCAAATAGTCAGGAATAAACTTAACAAATGATGTAAAGCACTTGCATTCAGAAAACTGCAACTGAATGTTAAAGCAAATCAAAAAAGCCCTAAATAACTGGAAGAACATTCCATGCTCATGGATTAGAAGACTAAATATTATCAAGATGTCACTTCTACTCAAATTGATATACAGATTTAATGCAATCCTAATAAAAAAATTCCACCAGCATTAAAGAAAAAAATTGAAAACACAATCATTAAATTTATTTGTAAGGGTAAGGAGACCTGAATAGCCAGAAACCACATAAAAAGGAAAAGTGAACCCTCATCTTCGGACTTTAAATCATAATACCTACCTATAGTGGTAAAAACAGCATGGTACCAGCCTGAAGACAGACAAAATAAACCAATGGAGCTAAATTTATGGTTCAGAAACAGACTCTTCCAGGTATAGTGGAGTGATTTTTGACTAGCCTGTCAAAGTCACACAGCTCAGGCAGAGCAATCCATTCAACAAAAGGTGCTGAAAGAATTGGATATCCATAGCTGAAAGAAGGAAAGAGGACCCCTATCTCACACCTTATCTACAAATTAACTCAAAATGGATTTAGAAAAAAAAAAACTGAAAATAAAGGCAAGAACCATAAAACTTCTAGAAGAAATTATAGGAAAATATCTTTAAGATCTGGTGGTAGTAAGTGGATTCTTAAAGGAGATAAGTAAAGGACTGAGTGGACTACTGATGTTTAATATAGGTAGAAGTTTTAATTAGCTTCCCTGTAGAAGTGCGGAAATATATAGAGTGGATAGTAACACACAGTGAGTAACAGCTAGTTTATAAATGGGAATATGACTGAATATGGTAGTCTAATTATGTAAATGCAAATTGACAGAATGCTAGAGAGTAATCTAGGAAGTGGATAGCACAGTAAACCAAGAGGTAAATAAGAATTGTGGTTGTTCGTACAAATGCAAGAGTGTCATTTGTGAGCTAGAGCAAATGTATATCACTACTGCAGGGTGTTGAGAATGTGGAGAAGAGTGGGAAAAATACAGCTGGAGTGACCTATGGACTGTTTAGTAGTAATAATATAATATTCTTGCATCTATGTGAAAGATGTACTGCGTTGCTACTGAGGCAGTGTGGAAAGTGTGAGCCAAACATACAATATGGACATGGTAACAATCAGATGATATTATTTTATTGGTAGCAAATGACACACCACATTGTGGTGTGTTGATGGAGGGGTGTGGTTTGGGAATTCTGCATATGTGCATGATTGTCTTATAAGTTTACAACTTCTGTCATAAAAATATATTTGAAAAATAATAGTTGGATGGATTGGGGGAAAACACATCAAATGTAAGATAAAGACTATGATTAGTAATAAAATTTTGACAATATTCTTTCATGATTTCTATCAGATGTCTCACAACAATGCAAGGTGTTGATGGAGGGTTGATGTATGGGACCCCTCTATGATTGCTTTGTAAGTTCACAACTTTTACTAAACACTTAATTGTTTATATATGTTCATATATAAATGATATAAAGAGAATAATAGAGTTGGTTGTGAGAGAAATACTTTGGTTAGTAGTAATATTTTGATAATGCTCTTTAATCATTAGCTAAAAAGGTTTAACAACAATGCAAGTTATTGGTGGTAGGGTGAGTTATGAGAGTCCTGTGTGATGTTACAGATGTTTGTTTTGTAGGTAAACAATTATTATTATACACTTATTGTTTATTTATATTTATGTGTGAATGATATACTTCAGTAAATTAATTAAAAACTAAACAAAATTGGAATTAGTCAAACATTTTTTTCTGAGAAGTTACTATGTGCAAGACATTCTTAAATCTACTAAGAATAAAACAATTAGCAAAGTCAGAGAATATTTTTCCTCACTTATACTTAGAGAATGCTGCCATATTAAATCTCCCAAACTTTTATTTCCTCTAGAGGTTGAATCTCTATTACAGATTGACTGGGTTGGGTGTTGGGGGCTCCATATGCCCTCACTCTGGGCTGACAGGGCAGTTACTCTGAAATTTTGCCAGTTACAGAGTAGACATAAAGAGAGCTCTAGAGGACCACATCTAACTTTCAGATGTTCCAGTACAGAAATGATACCCAACGCCGTTGCTCACACTTCATTTGCCAGAACTAGATACAAGGTCCCACTGCAACATAAAAGGACCAGGAAGTGCAATCTCCCCCTCTACCCAGGAGATGAAAATCTGAATCTGTCCCCTGAGCAGCATGAAGGACTGCTGCATGGGCATTGGCACACAATAATAAATCCAATAAATGGTAAATCTAGTTAGTTTCTATGGAGTAAAATATAAATGGTAAAGGACCTAGAAAGTTTAAGTTCAGGAATTGTAGGTTTAAATGGTAAATCAGGGAAGTCCTACCTGATATGTTGGTAATGCAGTACAGCAGTGCTCCAATATGTATTCACCAAATACAATGAATGTGCCACAATGATGAAGGAGGTTGTTGATATGGGAAGGTTGGGGAAGAGGTGTGAGGTATGTGGGAACCTCTTATATTTTTTAATGCAACACTTTTGGTGATCTATGTATCTTCAAAAAATTTCATAAGAAATGAAGAAAAAATAAATAAAAACATGAAATTGTTGAAGAGGTAAGAAAAAGAGTCATCTGGGAGAAGAAAGATCTGGGCAGTGGGTAAACCTTTAGGCAGAAAAAAGTGTAAAGATTTTGAGGAATGGGTATGCATTGCATATTTCTAAAACATCAGAGAGGCCAGTATAGCTTTAGTAGAGTAGACTGGGGGAAGCGAAATGAAGACAAGATTGAAGATTTAACTATCAGTCGTATCACTGAAAACCATTTCAAACTTTTTGGGTGAAAGAGTAAAATGACATTTCCTATGGTTTAACTGGATCCCCCTTGTTGCTTTGTTGACAATACATGATATGGGGGTTAGGGTAAAAGTAAGAACAGTTAGAAGGCATTCAAGCAGACAAGAGATATTGAGAACTTGAACCAATGTGTCAGTAATGAAGCAAGTGAGAAAGTTGGATTCTATATATATATATTTTAAGGCTGAATCAACATGATTTGCTAATGAATAGGATGTGGTGAGTGAAAGAAGACAAGTACCAAGGTTTTATCTTGAAAAACTAAAGTGTTGACATGTCCTTATTAATTCTAACTTTGAATATATATTATGACTTGGTCCTCTATTCTTTCTATTCCCACTTCTACCACCTTCTTCGATCTAAACATCATCTCTCCAGAATCATTGCAACCACTGAAAAACTAGTATACCTGTTTTCTCTCTTCTGTTCAAAATCAATTCTCCACATAGTAGCCAAAGTATTCTTTTGAAGACAAATCTGTTCCCATCACAGAGACCAAAATTCAAAGTTTTTATTTTGAACTTCAGAGGCTTTCCATGATGTGACCTTTGTTGACTATGCTAACCTCATTTATTATCATTCTCCCCTTTTGTTCATTTGGCTCCAATATGGCAGCATTTTTGTTCTCAGAACATATCAAATACTTCCAGTTCCAGGTACTTTCTCTTGCAGTTTTCTCTGCTTGGAAGCAATCATTTACCCAAACATTTGCAAATATCCTCACTCACATTTTTCAAGTTTCTTCTCAAATGTCAACTCTTCAGAGAAGACATTCCTAACCCTTCCATCTATAAGACACTCTCCTCCTCAACTCATGTAACTCTGTCATTTGCTCTTTATTTTCTCACAGCACTAATTGATGACATCATACAGTATATATATATATTTCAATATACTTTTACTTTTGTATTTCTTCCCCTATTAAGTCTATGAATTTATGAGGGAAGAGCATTTTCTGTTGTGTTTATCCCTATATTACCAACCATAGGGTGGACACCAAAGATACTTTGGTGGTAAGGGAATAAATAAATGAATTTCCAGTGGTTGCCCTAGAGATGTCTACAGTTGCTTCACATTTTTGAGGTTTAAATAAGTTAAGCAGGAATTTGGTGAACTGCCAGAAACTGTAGATGTCATAATATAGCCAGCACCATGAAATGAAAGGAGAGAAAGATTCAATTACTGATACTGTTAATATCTTGACAAAAGCAATTGAGTTCTGCTGACATTCTGAAACAATTTACAGAGTTCAAATATTGCTATCTAGAAAAGAGAATTAGGGTAAAGACAAATCCATAGCATCAAGCATACAGAATATTTATCTATTTTCTACATGGAAATATGTGCTGGACCCATTCTATTAATTTCTATAAAAGGATATGAGAAATATAAAATCTTTCAGGATATAATCCTAAGAGAAAGATTAATGAACAGTTTGGGAGGCTAAATTGAAACTTATAGAACTCACTAATTGCAAAAACTATTTCAAGTAAGATTTAAATCAAGGAATGACACTTTTTGTTTATCCAAATCTGAATGCTGAGTCAGAATACTGAATATTGTAGCATAGTTTGCCAAAGTTCCCTCAAGAACTCTGGCAGTTACAACCTTGTTAACCATATAAATATAATCAATTGGTTAAAATTAGGAAGTCTGGGCTATTTGATCCTTTGTCTTATGTTAAACAGAGTTAAATTTTTAAATGATTTTCTTAGGTATACTAAATATTAATTAGCTATATCATATATCATAAGTCCATTCTACATTTCACTAAATTAGCTGAATGAAAAGTTGGCAAGACTAGAGTATTTGTCAGAACACTGTGGAAACAATTGATGCAATATTTATAAGGAAAAATAATTCCAGATAACAATTAGTAACACAGTTTAGAGAATGAACAAATTTGACGAGCTTTGCTTTAAGAAATTCAACATAGATCATGGCTATCAAAATCAGAGCCTTGTGAGTAACGTTTCAGTTGGCTTAAATTTTTATTATATCAATATGATATTAAAATTCAACTTAGGAAATGAAGTCTGATTTACCTCTATTTCAGAGACAAGACCAAAGGGAGTCAAGGTGAGAGTGAACAGTGGAACAAAGAATAAATCTCAACTTGGTGATTTAATATACTTTAAAGGGTTACTGTCAAGGATGACAGGACTCAAATTGAACCTACCCTGTATATAAATGGCTATGTTTGTCTCCTTCAGTGCTGGCATCATGTTATTCATTCAAGGTCCCAGGGTTTGTAACCCACTGAACTAGACTGAAGACATCTTATCATTAATAGAGGTTTAAACATCAAGACATTTTGAATTGTTGTGACCCTTTTTCCAGTATTTAAATAGTGATTGTATGTCCGTAGTGAATATAGATCTAAGTACATGAGGATATTCAATATCTAAAGAAGCTATGTGCCTTGTGTTCAATTATGTTGTAACTGAGAGCAGAAAATAAAAATAAAAATATACACACACACATACATACATATATATAGTGTTAGCTACATATATTCAGTTTGTCAGATTCCATTTTTAGAGGCAGATTGAGTATCTTGCTCAAGGACACCAATTTAGTCATTGGAATCTTGATTGAAACCGAGTTTATTTGATTAAAAATATTCATATTCTTGCTAGTGTGCAACGCAACCTCGCAAAACAGACTCAAGTAAACTGGAAGCTTTTTGTAGATAAGCTGCCTATAGAAACCTTTTTTTTTTCTGACTGCCACCTTCAGTCCCCCAAAATAATCACAATGTACATAATATGAATTTATTACCTCACAGTTTTATTAATGCTCATATTTAATGTTATAGTAATTTTTTAAAGGTTAAGAATGCTACAATTCATGATTTTTTAAGTTACTTTATAGTTTTGCTATCTTAAATTGTTAGGATTAATTTCATTTGTGTTCATAACTCCTAAGAACTTTTCAAATAAACATTGTATTTCTATTTTTTTATATTAATTGTGGTCGTGTTTTTAATGAACAACCCTATAGAATAATGTTAGTCATAACATATTTTCATTCAATTTAAACCATGATTGACTGCATTTTGTTCAATAAGGATGGACAATATCTAAATGTATTTGCGATTTGTGTTTCCTGTCTTGTCCCTTGACATAGGAATTAGCTTGTATCACAGGGCATGTGTCTTTTGTCAAAATGAGGGCAGCATTTCAATTGCTATTTATTTGTGCCAAACCGTAGCTAAACTTTTTAATTCTCATGAATGTGAAGAAATGGTAGCTGTGGGCTTTGTTTGTTCTTGTTCCTGTAAATCACAGGGCAGGACAGGTTTTAGGACTCTGTTTGAATCAGCCCCTCAGGCCTCCCTTAACAAATGGGTGTCACTCAGAAACACTAGGGAAGATGACTTCTTGATTTCAATTGCACTTTTAGAGGGCTAGTGAAGTGACCTATGGCCTTTCCTGCAGTTGGTCCCAGGAAGATGGGGAATAGTAATTATAGTGTAATAAAGCATTTGAGAACTCCATTTAAATGGCAGAATTTGCATTTAAATGGAAATTTCAAAATGAAAACATGTAAAAGCTTGATAGGTACAATATTTAGTATACAGCTCATGCCAGTCCGTTAGAACATTTAATCGCATAGGTAGATGTGTAGAGGTGGGCTTTTGTGCATGCCCAAAGGTCAAGGGTGGAGGATTTGAGTGAAGCTGACAAGGAAAAGGTAAAATTCACCATAGATATGACACATTTCATCAAATTGAATTAATAAGCGTATTTTGGTTTTTGAAAAGAATTAATTATTTGGGGCACTCCACAGTTATGACCTATAGTGAAATGACTAATTGATTAACACTTAGGGAATATAATGGAATTTAACTCTCTGAACTGCTCACAGTAATTCTGCATTAATCCATTGATGAAATTATTTATTTATATCATGGAGAGACAAGTAAGGCATACATAGTTTAACTACACTTGACAATTCGAAATTATTTCTAAACTGACATGGAAATCTATCACAAAAGTAATTTCCTTATTTTAAAAAAAGCAGATGTTCAAGAAGATAAATTTATTGGTTGTAAGAAGATAAATGAACTCATTTCACTGCAATACAGCATATAAAAGAGAAATTATTTTTTAAAAATTATAAAATAAGTTAATTATAAAGAGTACTTTCTTGATAAGTTGATCAATATAACCTATTTAAAAGTAATTATAAAAGATAATTTTGAAGATTGTTAATATTATAAATATCAGAATGATGGTTTCTGCCCAATTACTTAATGAATAGCTATAGATCAATTAATTCATCAATCAGAAGGCAAGGTAAAAATGTATAATATTATGGTGTTTCTAATATTGTTGCATTAAAATATCATACTTTGACAGATAATCTAATAAAATATTACAGATAATTCTTTTCTCCTTAGGTTTTATATATTAAAAGAAAACCTTAAATATTTATTTTAAAAAAGGAATAGCATGAGATTACCTATATGAAAACAATGTAGTTTTCTAAATTTCTAAATTTCTAAAAATGTAGTGTATTCTAATTGAAGAAAATTAGATCAATATGGTGCTTAATGCACATTAGTGTTTCTTACCCTGTAATGTTCTGCTTTTTCGTTTTGTATTTAATAATGTAAGTACATGTACCAATGTCAACAAAAGTAGACTTATTTTACTATTTGGCTTTTCTTTAGCATCTATTCACAGATTATTGAGTTTAGAGATGTAAGCTTTATTTGTGGTCTCATAATTTAATGGATTATAAAAGTTATAAAATAAGAAATAACCATACTTATGATCCAGTAGATTTGTGAGTATTTAGATTGGACCTAATTAAATGTAGATGATATTTTAAATACAATAGAATTCATATCAAAAAGTAACATGTATTGTGATGGGTTTCATTTGATGCAGAAATTCTTGGATTATGCTAGTTTTCTTTCAGTGACATAAGCAATTTCTTAGCAGAATTTTGAATCCCATTAATGAGTTTCTCACTCACATTATATAAAGCATTTAATATAATAAAAAATAACAAAAAGACGTTAAAAACATATTTAGCACAAAGAGATGAAATGGTGTGAGAGAAACGCCATTTTCAGTAAAGTTAGGAGACCTGAATAAGTTGGAAGAGTTTACTATGCCAGAGATCTGCTGGACAACGTTTGTGAAGGAGTTCTAAGTGTCAAGAATATAGAATATTGCACTTGCTAACTTTAGGCAGTAACAGAACCAGATCAAGCAGCACTTTTCTCTTAATGTTTTCTTTTCTTTTAAATTTTATTTTTTAATTATCTTTTTTTAAGTTAATAAATTTTACAAAATGTTACATTAAAAAACATAAGAGGTTCCCATATATTCCACTCTTCACCCCTCTCACCCCCATCATTTTTTAATTATATTTTTTGAAGATACATAGATCACAAAAAATGTTACATTAAAAAATATAAGAGATTCCCATATACCCCCCATCTTTCCCCACCCCACTCCTCTCACATCAACAACCTCCCTCATCATTGTGGCACATTCATTGCATTTGGTGACTAGATTTTGGAGCACTGCTATACCACATGGATAATAGTTTACATTGTAGTTTACACTCTCCCCCAGTACATTCAATGGGTTATGGCAGAATATATAATGTCCAGCATCTGTCCCTGCAATATCATTTAGGACAACTCCAAGTCCTAAAAATGCCCCCATATCACATCTTTTCTTCCCTCTCCCTGCCCTCAGCAACTACCTGGCCACTTTCTCCACATCAATGCTACAATTTCTTCCATTACTAGTCACAATAGTTCTGTAGTAAAATGTCAGTAAGTCCATGCTAATCCATATTTTATTTCTCCATCCTGTGGACCTGGGAATGGTGATGTTTTTCAACTTATTTTGAAAAAAAATGTCTATTTTTTTGTACTTCTGCTTTCATATTTCATATTTCTGTTGTTTATTTTAAGACCTATGAACTCTCTAGCCCAATCATTACAACAAAATCCCCCTGAGTTGTAGTCTTCTATTTTTTGAAACCTCTGCTCATAAGAATGGGTGGTAATGGCTTTGTTTTTGCCAAGATACTTATTCTGCCAATATGTTAGCTGGTAAATGTGTTAATACTCTTAAGGAATACAATTAAAATATAAAATGCAAATATTCAAAGAGATATCCAAAGGTATCTCTCTGGATTTGAAAAATGTGGCAACTTCAACAAACTCCCTGGATTTAACTTTCTTTCAGGTTTCTGTCATGTTATCTACCCCATACTTGAAAACCCTGTATTTACACATACCCCATGATAGATTGTAATTATTTTCCTAAGTTTCTGTTCACTAATTTGGTATTTAGTGCTGTGCAAATTTCTACTTCATCACACCTAATTACCAACAGTCTCCCAATATCCAGAAATTTCTTAAAACGTATTCATCCACCAAATATTAATTAGTTGCAATCTATATGCCAAGTTATGTGCTTGACTCAACCATTTATATTCCATTTGCTTTCTGCAACAATAATAACCACTGGTATTATTATTCACGATGACAATCTATTAAAGATTCCGGCAAGGAAAACTCTTATCCACTAAATATCCATCAGTTTAGGATTGAATCATGTCCCCCACAAAACATGTTCAACTTTTAACCTCTAGTAATGTAACTATAGACTCACTTGTGAATAGAATCATCAGAGATCGTGTTTAAAAAATGCCTAATTAGGTAAGTGTGGTTATTAATCCAATATGAGTAGAGTCCTTATAAGCAAATGAAACTCTGACATGGGGAGAGTAGCCAGAGTAGAAGTCATAGAAGAGACAGAAAAAGACATATTGCCCTGTGATGGAGGCAGAGATTGTCAGCAAGACACCACAAGAACAGTACAGACTTTGGAGAAAGCATGACCTGTTGATACCTTGATTTGGGGGTTCTATCCTCTAAAGCTCTAGTATAATAAATTCCTGTTATTTAAGCCAACCAGTTTGTGGTACTTTTTAAAGCTTACACAGCAACCCAAGACAACATCCATTGAAAAATATAATTTCTGAATACCCATTATGGGCTAGTCACCATTCCAACAATTGAGGATACAATTTATTCATTTTTCCATCGATGCTTTATGTCCAGATGCTGAGGAGTTCTTTGCAACACCTTCAAGATTTTGGCTTTTATTCCACAGATTGAACATTGCAGAACTCATCAAAGGTTATTCAACAGTAATGGGAAATAATATTTTTGTTCTGTATTTTACAAAAATAAAATAGCTGCATTGAAGTACACACTGAATTTGAGACAGCAAAGATTGGTACCAGGGATAGTTCTTGGTAAGCCAAGAAAATGCTAAAGGAAGAGATGAGAATTCTGTGAACTAAGTTGATGGCATTTGGTATGCAGAAATTCAAGGGTATTTGAAAGATAGTAAGGAAATGATAAGGGTCATCTTATTTCTTCCATTTGATTTTCTATGATTAAACAAAATTCTGCCTATGTATTTTGCTGCATATCTTTATTAGTGCAGAACTGAACTTCTCTAATTGTTTGAGAATGTTAATTGATTCCCTCATTGTTACATAAAATTGAATAGAATGATGATGGGGAGATTTTGCATGAGAAATTATTAACCAAAATATTTATGGTGGTTATCTTAGGCACATTGTTTTAAAATTTCTGTATATTTTACATACTATTCAAAAAATTTTACAAATAATTCTTTTTTATATTATTAGGGAAATAGCAGTTATTTCTATTCTAGATAAAAGTTATTGCTTCCTCAGTGAGGCCTTCCTTAAGTCAACCAGAGAATGTTGGCACCAAGGCATCTTGCATAATTCTATGTTTACGTTTGCTTTAGTCAGGATTCTCTAGGGAAACAGAACTGACAGGATATATGTGTAAATACTATGAGATTTTATAAAATTGTCTTATCCAAACTTGGGGGTTTTTAGTCCAAATTCCATGAAACAGCCTACATACAAGCCAGGAACTCTGATGAAGGCCCTGGATGAATTCCCAGGAGAAGCTGGTTGTCTCAAGTAGAAATGGGAATTCTTTCTCTGAATGCTGAAATCAATTCTCCTTTCAAGGCCTTCAATTGATTGGATGAGATGTCGTTTTTGCTGAAGGCAACCTACTCCATTGATTGTAGATATAATCAGCCATAAGTGCAGTCCACTCACTGGTGATATAAGTCTATGAAATGTCTCAAAAATTTATAGAAAAAAATTAATGAATAAATAGGTTAGTACATATGAATACCCAATAAATAACATTATGTGTGTTATTTTCCATTGATTATTAAACTTTATGAAAATCAAGGATATTTTTAGATTACATTTTTAATTATTTAAAATGAATTAATATGATGTTCCTAGCATGGGTGAGAGATCTGTGAATGGTTTACATATTTAGCTGGTAAGCATTTGTGCAATGATAATTTTTTTGTGGAGTCAGAAATCCCTACAGATTCTATTGTGACTTTGCTTCATTGTCATAAAGCTCAGAACTGAGATCCATGGATATGTTTGCAGTTTGGAGTACATATTAATAAACAAAAAATAGGATCAAATTTTGATTTTAACAGATAAATGAAAGTTCTTCTCCCAGACTAATATTAAACCCTTCACTATAGTTCTCACTCCATATTATGGAATGGTATTTAGCAATAAAAATGGAAGATATTTTCACAATAAACAAAAACTATATAATTTTTTAGGGATTAAGAAACTCTAAATCAAAATATAAATAACACTGGTAGTTCCATTTAAGAGAATTTATAAATTCTCTTAAAAACTTGAGAAAAAAGGTACATCATGAATATTAACATGTAATTAAGCAAACTGTCTTGCTTTTGTAGTATAAAATGGATATATAATAACATCTACCCCTATTAAAAACAAACCCCGCTATTAGCTATTTAAAATTGATTATATAACTATTCCTAATTTATAACCATTTTATCATTATTTCAGTGAGTTTTTGGACCAGTTATGCAAAAATGGTAGTCACTAACCATTTTTCTTAGTAAATATATTGCATTTTCTTTCTATACTTCTATAAGATTTTGTAGTTAAAGTCATAGAAAGGCATGAAGATTTTTATTTGAGAATTTAAAAAAAAATAGATCTTCCATCTCAGCTCTGTTCTCTACTTTATTGGTGATTTACTATTTTAGTTCCTAAAACATTGGTGACATTTAATCTGCAATTTCACTTGCTTATTTACTAGATTATTAATTCTTTGTCATTGTATTTATTTTAGCCTCCTAAGCTACCAAAAATTACATACCAGAAATGGGTTTATTTTAATAATGGGAATATATTAGCGTAGAAGCTTACAGTTTTGAGACTGAGAAAAATGTCCTAATCAAGGCAACTTCAGACAAAACTTTCTCCCTGAAAACTGGCTCCTGGTGATCCCGTATTCCTCTGTCACATGGCAAGGCACATAATGACATATACTGGTTTCTCCTTTCTCTTCTGGGTTTCCTTTCTTTCAGCTTCTGGCTTCTGTGACTTTCTCTGTCTCTCTCTTCTTATTCATTCTGTTTATAAAGAACTCCAGTAAGAGGATTAATATCTACCCTGCCAAGCCTTAATAGAATTAACCTAATCAAAAGACCCTAATCCAAAAGTTATACCCACAATAGGTTCACACCCCCATATGAATGGACCATCTTTAAGAACATGATTTTCTGGGGTACTAACACAGTACCATATTAGTTCTTTTTGCTATTATATTATTCTACTTAACTTCTATGTCCATTTCCTCAGACTTGTGTAGATGTCTCACAAAGATAATCAGTACTTAGCTAAATAGTCAAGGAATATTAATACATTTTAAAATGAATGAAGTATGATATTATATATTTTACGTAAATTTACAAATTAAGCTAAATTTTTCATGTTTATACTAATAATTCACTGTGACATGAGGTAAAAATGGAATATTGTGGAGTTCCATGTCCAAGATGGAGTAATAGGCTCAGGGCCTGCAACAACTGAAAATATCACACAAATACTGTGAAATAATAGATCTCAAAACATTGGAATCTTGCATACAACCTAAAACGAAGAGAAAAATCAATTAATTAAATGAAAATTGACACAAATGACCCACACAAAATCAGTCAAAACTGACCTAATTACAACCATAATAAATTTAGCAGAGAAAGACATTAAAACAAATGAAACTGTGTCTATAGGTTCATGAAGCTACAAAAAATATTACACAAATTGCATATGTAGAAGATAAAAAAAGTAATTTTCTAAAAGTAAAAATCACAATGATTAGTGAAGTATATAAGAGTAACAGAAAATCAGATACTGTAGGGTAAAAGATTAGTGAAAATAAATACATGGTAATGGAAATTGTCCTAATTGAAAAACTGACAAAAAATACTGAAGAATAAAAGCAAAGAAAGAAAAACAAACAAATAACCAAACAAAGTATAGATGAGGTATGTGACATGTATATTAGCAGTCTAATATAGATGTAATTGGATTCTCTGGGCAGAGGCTGGAACATAGCAATGTTCAATGAAATGTCCAAAACTTTTCAGAAATTGAAGAAAATTATAAACACAAAATTAAAGATTCTCAAGAAATGCTAATCACAGGAAATATTAAAAAATCCACCAAAGTCCATGACAATTAAATTGCTGAAAACCTATGATAAAGAGAAAATCTCAAAAACAGTTGGAGAAAAAAGGACACATTACGTACAAATGAACAAAGTAAAAATAACATCAAATTTTGTCTTGGAAACAGTGTAAGTCAGATATAGTGAGGAACATCTTTATAGTACTGAAAGGAAAAATAAAATACTGTCAGCCTACAATTCTATGCCTGAGAATATGATTTCTTTCAAAATTGAGGAGATAAGAAAGACTGTTTTAGATATACAAAAATTGAAAGAATCTATCACCAACAGACTTGCTCTGCAATAAATAATAAAGAAATGATAATAAATGGACATCTGGATCTACTAAAAAATGAATAGCATCAGAAATGGTGACTACATGAGTAAATGTGAATGCTCTTTATATATATATATATATATATATATATATATATATATATATATAAATCTCTGTCACAGTTAATTGACTAAATATAGTAAAACTAATGATAACAGATCATAGGGTTTCTGTAAAGAGAAAAAACAGTAAATATTTTAAGCTTCATAGTCTACATTTGGTTTATGATGAATATTCCTTTTCTTGTTTGTGTACTTTACAACTTTTAAAAGGGTAAAAATCCCTATTATTTGCAGGACTATACAGAAACGAGCTATGGGCTGGATTTGGCCAGTGTATTGTAGTATACTGAACACTGGTTTAAAACATGAAGCAAAATGCATGACAACAATGACTGAAAGATTGAGGGAGAGACAAATGGATGCATACTGTTATAAATTCTTATATTAAACAGGAAATATCAAAATAGCACTTAAATATAGACTTGACACATTATGTATTTATATATACAATATAAATTATATATACTAAAATTCTAAAGCAAATTCTAAAATAATCCACAAAGAATTATAGCCAAAGAAGAAAATAATATGAAATAATAAAATATACTCAGTAAATTGAAAGAGGCAGAAAAAGAGGAAGAAGTGTGCAAAGGACAAATTGGACAAAGAAAAACAAATATAAAGTTAGTTGATTTTAAAATCAGCCATGACAATAATTTAAATGGTCTAAATACACCTATTCAAAGGTAGGTATTTTTCATGATAAGATGGCTTTGCCCACAAGATACTTACTTCATATATAAAGACACAAATACATTGAGAGAAAAATAATGGAGAAAAAGATATGCCATGTTAACACTAAACCCCTCCCCTCCAAAATTGGAATAGTTAATTGATGCTAGAAGGAAACTATATGAGGAATAAAGAAAATCATTTCATAATGTTAGTGGAATCTATTCCTCAAGAAGAGACAATTTTTTAAATGTACCCATATAATATCAGAATTTCAAAAGACATGCAACAAAAAATTGATGGAACTCTAAAGAAAAATGAATATACTCAGCAATTACAGTTAGAACAATTTGACAACCATTTGGGCTTAAAAATATTTCATGAGTATTAAATGACAAGTGCATAATGGAAAAGGCAACTTCTCAATTTGCTCTAATGTATGGTATGCATTTAGAATATCTGGAATTTCAATTTCATAAACAGTTGTTGAAGATGTCAGAAAAAGACAAGAGTTAAAGGTCACTCCAAGATTAAATCCTGAGTCATTAAGTAAAATGCAGAGTCATTAACAGAAATATTAAACACAGAAAGGAAGCTATAATATATTCTATTTTGGAAGTGGTGAATTTGTAGAAATAACTACTCATGATTTCTCATTTTGGTTGGAAAATTATATACTGTACCTCATAACAGATCAGAGACATTCTTGTCCTTTGCAGAGATGAGATGTTAAAAGTTAAACAGAAGAAGTAATTCATTAAACAAAAATTAGAGTATCATGTCTTTAACCTTGGTGAATGGTGCATACAATTAGGGCTGCAGAAAAGGAAGAGTCCAGTGTAATGAGAGAAAAGGAGTAATTATAGTAATAGGAGGAAAGACAAATTAATGGGATTACATAGACATCGACATTGGTAAAAGAAATTATCAAGATAGGTTGTTTCCCAGTCAAGTGTTATAGATAGGTAAACAAAAACAAAACCACCAAAAAAATTCTATTTGATGTTGAAAAAATAATTGATGTTCTTAAAGAAAGTAGTTCTGATAAACGGTTAAGGTTAAAAAGATCATTAGGAATTAAAGGGGAAAACAGATATTAATTTTAAAATTAAATCATTTTGCATTCAAATCAAAGAGAGATGAAAGTAGTATGGAAAAGTATAGGCCACTGGGATGTTTTATTTTGCATTGAACAAGTGGGCAGCCCTACCCAAACATATCAGCTAAGAACAAGGAGTCTACATGAATATCGAGGCTAATAATACAGGAGAGAGAAAAGATCTCATACTGGATTCAGGATATTTGCACAAATTAGGCACACAATAAATTGTTGAATTAAATGCAATGGAAAGAGTGAAAAGGATTCCTGACAGTAGAGAAGAGTGATATAGTAGTGGACCAACGCAATTTCATTCACTCGATAACTGTGGTTATATTGCCCCTTAAGGACAAGCCAAAACACGAAATAACCACATGAAGACAAAAGACTTAAAACAACAAAATTACTTCTTTAATATATAAGGGATAAATGAGTAACTCCTTTATGTAGCAAAGTGATCTTAGAGTGTTGTCTTGCTGCTATTTAAAAAGAAATTTTAACTATGTTTTATAGGGGGGTGTTGGCAGGATTGTACTCTGAAAATCATGCTTATATAATATTCAAGAGCCAGAAGCTGTGCCTTCAATTATTAAGGTTTTATTTAAGACATTGACTTAACAACAGGAATTCTGCTTAAACTTGCTTGATTCGCAGTGCCTGTGTTTGCACTTCTAACACTGACTGTTTTATCTAGTCTATTAGCTTATTTGGACTGAAAAATGTTTTCTCTGACAAGCTTTAGATTCCTCTAAAAATTAGAGTAATTTAGCGTAGAAGACACTAGTGTATTGCTGCTTTCAAAAAAGGAAGATGCAGATGTGAATGACCTTAAAGGTCTTTGTTCAAATCAACTTCTTTCTCCCACTCCTTTTCTTCCTGCAGGAGAAAAATCGGTCATGTCTACACAAATTCCAATTCCATTAACCTTTCAGAGACTGCTGAGACATGGTTGTACTAAGGTCTCTAACATTATATATGTCAAGAATTGGCTGGCGTGTCCTTTATAATTCTCTTGTAAAATCTAGACTATTTCAGATAGCTCATAGTTCATTTATCTGAGAGTATTCAAGTGCAACACAATTTTGATTTCTGTAATTAGCGCCCAAACTTTTGGTTCATTGGAGGGATGAGGAGAAGGAAATGCACACATGCACACACACACATGCACACATGAACACACACAGACTTCATTTTAGTTGCCTTTTGTTATGTTCTGGTTAAATATTCTATGTCTAAAACTCAAAGGAAGAAAATAAAGATCGGGGAATACAACTACAAAACACATAATGTATTCTGTCTCTCCTTCTCTATAGTAAACCTAAGAAAGTTGTGTAAATTGGTAGCACATGATAGCAATATGAGAATTGTAGAATCAGATTGCCTAACTCCTATCTTCATTTCATCTTTTATAAAACATGCAGCCTTGGCTTGGGAACATAACTTACTTTTGCTGTGCATAGGTTTCTTCAAATGTAAACAGGGTAAGCCTGACTAATATAGTTATTGTGATGTTGAATGAATAAATATTTGCCTTAAACATACTAAACACTCACTAAATGTTAGTTGTAATTATTTTAACCTTGGATTAAAAAATGAGAGATTGCCAAAATTAAGGCATTTTGCTAATAATAGATAACAAACAACAACTAAAAAGGAATAAAAGGCAAATAGAATTGGAAACAAAAAGCAGGATTTTTGAGATCATTTTAGCTTAAATAGCCTTTCTTAGAATTGTATTAACCCTTTTTGGTATTGATAATAGTATAGTATACTACCTAGATTCCAAGGGAACAAAGTTACCTAAAAAAATCCTGTAAATATTGAGTATAAACCTGTAAAACTCTATTATATCAATATTGCTTTTTAAAATATTTCTGTATGATACATTGCAATTTAGTGTTCATAAAGAAGGCAAATAAAATGTATTTTAAGTATCTGTTTGAGTCCCTGTTTTCACTCATTTTGAGTATATAACACTGAGAGAGTTTACCAGGACACATGGTAATTCTATTTTAAATTTTCTGAGGAATCTCCAAACTGATTTAAATAGTAGCTGCATCATTCCACAGGGCCACCAGCAACATATAAGGGCTCCTATTTATTCACGTCCTTATCATAACATATCATTTTCTGTTTTTTTCTTTTTTAAATAATAGCCATGCCAGTGAGTGTGAAATGGTACTTCATTTTGGTATTGATTTCCATTTCTTTGATGACCACTTATGTTGAGTATATTTTCATGTACTTGTTGGCCATGTATATATATTACTTAATGAAAGTCTATTCAATTCCTTTGCCTATTTTTATATTCTTTGTTTATGACCATTTATTTAAAGACCCCAGCAGTTATCTCTCAATTTTCATGTAACCAAGTTTTATGATTTAGAACAAATAGGTGTGCACTTTAAATTACTGGTTTTTTTTTTTTTTTCATTAATTCCTTTGGAAGTAAATGTCATTGGAAACTTTTTTCTGAGAATTATTTATTTATTTTTATTAGAAAAGTTGTGTGCTTACAAAACAATCATACATAATTTACAGGATTCCCATATATCACCCCACCAACCCTGCCAACCAAGTCGTTACCCCTTGAATTGTTGTGGAATATTTGTTACAAATAATAAAATAATATTATCAACCAATTACTGCTAACTACATTAAATATCTTATATTTGGTATGTTTTTAAAAAAACACTCTATTATTATTATTAACACCATGTATTAGTATTATATATTTGTTATAGTTCATGATAGAATGGTCTCATATTTGAACTGTTAACCACAGTCCATCATTCACCAGAGGGTTCACTGTTTTATATAGATCCATGCCTTGTATAATCCATCCAAAGTGTACACTCAGTGGATCTCAAATTCATCAGAAAGTCATGCTGCCATCAACATGGTTAATTTTAGAATGTTTTAATTATTCCAAAAGGAAAAATCCCATACCCATTTAAATGCCCTGTTGTTGACCCTTAGAATTAATAAAGTAGCTTCTTTACCATTAGTGCAAGAATATTACAATAATACTATTAAATATAGTCCAGAAGTTATATTAGTTGTGCTTTCCCATATATCACCATATTTTATTGCCTTACAATAGTAAAATAAATTTGTTCTAGTTCATAAAACAATCTTGTATATGTACTATTAACCACAACCCTCATCCACCACTGAGTTAACCATGTAATACAGTTCCGAGTGTATATTGTAGCTTTCTTTCAATTAACATTTAAGTCCCTACACTACCTCTTATAGCCACAATCTCACTTATAAATCATCAGTGTTAGTCATATTCACTATAGTGTTCTTCCTTATTAAAAATCTATATACATTAAGCATAATCTGTCATACTCAACCATCACTCTATCTCCTAGTTACCTATAATCTAGATTTCAACTCCATTGACTTAAACATAATATTTTGCTCATATTAGTGAGACCATAAAATAATTGTCCTTTTGTGTCTGGCTTATTTCACTCAACAATGTCCTCAAGGGTCATCCATGTTGCCGTATGCACCCTGACTTCTTTTCTTCTTACTGCTGAATAGTAATCTATCATATGTATATAGCTCATTTTGTTTATCCATTCATCAGTTGATGGACACTTGGTTTGTTTCCATCATTTAGCAATTGTGAATAATGCCACTATGAATACCAGTGTGCAAATGTCATTTTGCATCCCTGATTTCAGTCCTTCTGAATATATTCCTACTAGTGTGATTGCTGGATCATATGGCAGTTCTATATTTAGCAACATGAAGAACAGCCAAACTGTCTTCCATAAAGTCTGCCTCATTCTGCATTCCTGCAACTGTGAAGGAGTGTTCTTATTTCTCTACATCCTTTCCAGCACATGTAGTTTTCTGCTTTTGAATAATGGCCATTCTATAAGATGTGAAATGATAACTCATTGTGTTTTGGTCTGCATTTCCCCAATAGCTAGTGATGTTGAATATTTTTTTCATAAACTTTTTGGCCATTTATATTTCCTCTTTGGAGAAATGTCTATTCAAGTGTTTTGTCCCTTTTTAAATTGGGTTGCCTGTTTTGTTTTGTTTTTTTATCATTGAGTTGTATCTTTTTTTACACATGGAAATCAAAGCCCTATGTGATATGTGGTTTCCAAATATTTTCTCCCACTTTGTAGGTTTCCTTTTCAACTTCTTGATAAATTCCTTTGAAGCACAAAAGTGTTTAATTTTGAAGAGGTCCCATTATTTTTATTTTTGTAATTCATTATTTGGGTGTAAGGTTTAAGAATTAAAAGATATATTGTGGTACATAAGTGCGAAGGAATATTATTCAGCCATAAAAAGAATGAAAGAATAGTGTTATGATGCATGCTACAACATGGATGAAACTTAAAGACATCATGTTGAGTGAAATTTGTTAGACACACAGAAAGACAAATCTTATATGATATTGTTTGTATGAAATACCTAGAAAATGCAAACTTTATAGAAACTGATAGTGGATAATAGGTTACCATGGGTGGGGATTGGGGAACAAGAAGAGGAAGTTATTAAAGGGTGGACAGTTTCGGTTTGAGGTGTTGAAAAGGGAGACATATTGGATGTTTGTGATGGTAGCACAATATTGTGAATATAAGTAATACGACTGGAATGTATGTTTTATTGTGGTTAAAATGGTTTCCTTTTTTAAAATTTATATTGATTACTTCAATAAAACGTTTTAATTTAAAGTAAGAGAACCACAGTGAAAAAGAAAAGAGTAGGTGGGCAGGTAAAACAAGAATGAGAGAAGTGAGAATGCAAGCCCACCTAAAAAATTTTCAGTTCAAGGTGAGAATTGACGTGTGACAATCAAATGCAAAATGTATTTGAAAAAACATAAGTTGCATGGAACAAACAAAAGATGTTTTCTAAGTTGTTGCAATCTCTCTTTTAAAATTAATTCATGTATTTCTCAAATAGGTAAGAGAAAAAAGCAATATAGTATGTTCCAAGGAAGCCAAGAAATAATATATTATCAGAAGGAAATGACCAATAATGTTGAAGATGACTGAGAAGATGAGAAGGATTGAAAAGTGACCACTTGATTTGCCAGAATGGATATCATTAATATTCTTTGTCAAGGACAGATTCAGTGAAGTAATGGGGATAGAGAGATGATTGGAGTTTGCTGAAGAGACAGTGGAGTATACTGGAGTTATTGCACTAAAGATATTAAGGAGGGTTGCTATTAAAAGGAACAAAGCAACCAAAGGAGGTTATTTGGGAGATATTGAAATATCTCATGTGTAGAAAATATTTCATATTTGTTGTATTTTTGTCCACAATTAATAATTATCTTTTTTATTTTGTTTATAGTGCACTTTGCCATTAGTTTTTAAAGATTTTATGAATTTTCTCTATGATTTCTAGATTTCCTATCTTGTTTAAAGGTTCTATTTTGATACTAGACAAATATTCTTATTTCCTTCTAAAAAAGACATGTTAAATATTTGCATTAAATAATATTCAAGTCAAATTTCAGAACTTTGAGCACAATCAGATTTACTGTTTCATGATCATGCATGTAAAAAAGTTTAATAAAATTATTTTTATCTATTCTACCACTTTGCAATTTTAGAAATTATATTATTGTCTTTTGTGGTTAAAAACTACGAATATTAAAAGAAAGGAAAAGATTGACAACCAGTGGTTCGATGTGCCATTTTTTCATTGTTATGAAATTCAAAATGTTTATAAATATTTCAAGTAGAAATCTCATACTTGTTCCTTCTTTTTTGTACTAATCAAATTTATTAATTTATCACTTATATAAGCAAAATCTCAGCACTTAGAATCATGTTTTCTAAAAATAATTCTATATTTAAATAACTAAAATATATTACATGTAATGAACAATGAAAAGAGCAGTATCTCAGAGTAAATGAAGCATAGCTCTTGGACCTAACATCTGAGTTCTATTCCCTTACTTTAATAATTTAATAGATCAATAGTTTGGGACAGAGTCAAACTATGACCCATGGTTTGAATCCAGTCTGCTTCCTGGGTGGTACTCCCTGGAGTACCATCTTAATTGCAGTATGTTTTGCCAAAGATGAATAAAATGAAAGAAAAATATAAAGAAAAACTGTAAGTCTGCTAATAGGTCTCAGATTTGGACTTACTGTTATCACCTGACAGCCCTCCTCACTTTTCTATGAATAATGAATAATAAATGACAAAAATATTGACTCTTCACTCTTGTTGCAGTTAATACTTTCTCTACTGAGAATATTGCATGTATCTAATGAGTTCAAACGAGAAAAGGGAAAAGCAAAAAATAAATGTTTGCTATTGACATGAATGCTAATGTCATCTAGGTCTATAAAGGCAGATATAGCTAAACTCAGACACATTAAGATAAAAGAAACTTCACATTCATATAACCTATGACCCTAAACCAGCTTTAACAAACATTTTTCTTGAAAAGGCCATGCAGAAAGAATTTTGGGTGCTTTTGGCTTGCTTAAGATTGAATAGTGTTGCCCACAAATTCCCATTGACCTAGAACCTCAGGATGTGAACTTATTTAGAGATAGGCTCCTTGTAGCTATAATTACTAAAGAGAATATGGGAGTTGGGGCAAGATGGCATCTGAGTGAGTGCACCTCATAATCTCTCCTGCAAAAAAGCAGCTGAGTAGGGTCGGAGTCCTGCAGGACTCGGCTGTTTCGGGTGTTTGAGAGCAGAAGGTGTCTGGCCGTCGATTTGGTGAGACAGTGACAGAAGAGATTCTTGGAAGAGGTAGTTTTGGGTCTCTTACATGGAGGTCAGAAGTTGTGGGTGGGAACTCTCCCCCTAGGGCTGGCGACCCAGCTGCAATGATCCCTGAAAACTGTGTTGTGCTGAGGTGTTTCCAAATCCTGAGCCGGCTGTTTCAGGGGCTTGCAGAACAGGAGGTGTCTGGATGTTGATTTGGTGAGACAGTGACAAAAGAGATGGTTGTGAGAGGGGGAATTTTGGATTTCTGACACGGAGGTCAGAAGTTGTGGGTGGGACCCCTCCCCCTAGGGCTGGCAGCCCAGCTGCAGCAATACCTGAAAACTTTGTTGTGCTGCAGTGTTCCCAAACCCCATGTTAACCGGATATGTGGTTCCCAGGTCTGTATCCCCTAAACCCTGGTAGCCCATGCTCCAGAGACTCACATACCTTGAGTATGCAATTATCACAGACTTCCCATTCCCGAATCCACCACGCCCTGAAGTACATCTGACGTCCTTGATTACGTAGCCCTCTGCGTTTTTTATTGTTGTTGTTGTTGTTTTTCTCCTTGAGCTTGGAGGAGTATACCAGCTGACTTGGGTAGAGTCTGGGAAGAAAGAAGAGGTGAATCTGCTTAGGAAGTCCATTTTACCTAAATGTCCTGGGATAGGAAATTTGGTCTGGGAGAAGGTGGAGTCAGAAAATCAATTAGACCTCTCCTAGCACACCTAAGGGGAAGGGACTGTAGGACGTGCTATCCAAGCTTCCAATAGCATATTTGGGGTTCCTGGTGAGATGTAAGTGCTCTCATGCTAGAAATAAAGAGTCATAGTCTTCTGTGTTGAGTTGTATCAACAAGGACCAACTTGAATCTCCTACCAGACCTCTCAGGCAGCTTTCCTGCTGCCCTGGGAGAGAGAGAAGTTAGGAAGGGAGAAAGGGGGAAGGTCAGAGCCCTAAGCATTTTATTTAACTGCAAAGAAGATTCCTAGCTTGAAACCTTGGTTCTTTTTTTTTTTTGTCATGGTTGCTAATATTGCATTGTCTCCTGGTCTTTTCTCCCATTTTATCCCTCAAGGTCCTTTTTCATTTATTTAGTTTTTTTTTTCTTTTTCTTTTTCTTGCTTGTTCCCCCCTCCCTTTTCTTTTCTCTTTTTTTCTTCTTCTTTATTTTATTTTCTTTATGTAATAGGTACTGCAGGGAGCACTTCACATTTGTTGTGTTTTCTCACCCTCCATTTCCTCTTTTCTGTGTGTATTGATTTTGGTCACCTACACTATACCCTTTCCCCTACATATTTCTATCCTCCATCATTGACTGTTTCTCTTACATTCCACCTCTCTTTCTTTGGCCCCCAAATTGCCTGACTTTTTATTTCTAACACCTTTGTTCTGTTTTCTGTCTTTTATCCACTCTTGATATTATCGTCTTTCTTTTCTCTTTCCCTCTCTCATGAAAACACTGGCCTTTAATTCATACTATATTCCTCCCCATATTCAGTTGACTGTCTCATTATAGGTACTCTACTTCTTGCTATAACTCTACACAACTTACATGAGTCTAATAGCCATTCTCTTAGATCTCACATTGTTTCTCTGTTAACATTTATTACCAATACTACTTTATACATTTTCTTTTCTTACTCATTTTGCTTTCCCTGGCCCTAATATTTTCCTTCAAAGTAAACATAGCCAGCAACAAGAAAATAGAGTAAGAAGAACAAAATGATGAAAGGCAGGCACAACACTTATGCAGGAACAGCAACTATTTAATCCCCAAGACTAGACAAAGAAGCTAAGGAACTGATTAAACCTGTCAAGATAAAATGATGACCAGACAGCAACAAAAAACTACAAACTAAACCAATAATCAGGAAAACATGGCCGAATCCAATGAACAAACTAAGAACCAGGAAGGGGAGCAGAACTTCGCACAAGTAATTAAAGATCTCAAAACATATATTAAGGACCCCCTTAATGAAGTAAAGGCAGAGATTAACAATGTGAAGAAAACACTTGGAGGGAATACAGAAGAAATTACAGACATACACAAAAAGATAATGGATATGATGGTGATGAACACCACAGCTCAAAAATCAAAAATACACTCTCAGCAAATAGCAGCAGATTAGAAGAGGCAGAGGAGAGAATTAGTGACATGGAAGATAGTACATCTGAAATCAAACAGATCATAGAACTGATTGATAAAAACAGAAAAAATCTAGCTGGGACTTAGGGACCTGAATGACAATATAAAATGCAGAAACATCCATATTATTGGCATCCCAGAAGGAGAAGAGAAAGGAAAGGGGACAGAAGGGGTGTTGGAGGAAATAATGGCTGAAAACTTCCCAAATCTACTGAGAGAGATGGATGTACATGTCCAGGAAGTACAACACACCCCAAACACCATAAATCCCAACAGGCCTACCCCAAGACATATACTTGTCAAATTATCCAATGCTCAAGATAAAGAGAAAATTCTAAAAGCAGCAAGAGAGAGGAAAACCATCACATACAAGGGAGGCTCCATAAGATTAAGTGCTGATTTTTCATCTCAAACCATGGAGGCAAGAAGGGAGTGGTATGATATAGTCAAGGTACTAAAAGAAAAAATTTCCAAACAAGAATACTCTACCCAGCTAAGTTAGCATTCAAAAATGATGGAGAGTTCAAAATGTTCACAGATAAACAGAAATTAAAAGAGTATGCCAACAAGAACCCTGCCCTTCAAGAAATACTAAAGGGAGTTCTGCAGGAAGAAAGAAAAAAAAACAAGAGAGGCAGAATTGGAGGAGAGTGTAAGAGCAACAAAAAAGACAAAATGAAAAGGGAAAACAAACAAAATATGACAAACACAAGTCCAAAAAAATATGGCTACCATAAATAATTCCTTGAAAGTAATAACACTGAATGTGAATGGATTAAACTCACCTGTCAAAAGATTGAGACGGGAAGATTGGATAAGGAAATATGACCCATTTATATGCTGTCTACAAGAAATACATCTTAGACCCAGGGATTCAAGGAGGTCAAAAGTGAATGGCTGGAAAACAATTTTATAAGCAAACAATAACCAAAAAAAAAAAAAAAAAAAAGGCAGGAGTAGCTATAATAATATCAGACAAAATAGTCTTTAAATGCAAAACAATTGTGAGAGACAAAGAAAGATACTACATATTAGTGAAAGGGATAATCTTTCAAGAAGAATGAAAAATCATAAATATTTATTCTCCTAACAAAGGTGCCTCCAAATACATGAGGCAAACACTGGAAAATCTAAGTGAAAGAATAGATGCCTCTACAATTATAGTGGACTTTAATACACCACTATCAATTTTGGACAGAACATCTCAAAAGGGAATCAATAAAGAAACAAAAACTTTGAACAGTATATTAGAGGAGCTGGACCTAATAGACATATACAGATCATTACACCCAAATAAAGCAGGATATACATTTTTCTCAAGTGCACATGGATCATTCACAAAGATAGACCATATGCTAGTCCACAAAGAAAGGCTCAATGAATTCAGAAAGATTGAAATCATACAAAATAATGTCTCTGAGCATGGTGAAGTGAAGCTGGAAATCTGCAAGGGCCAGACCCCAGATTTCATGCCAGGATATGGAAATTAAACAGCACACTCTTAGAAAAACAGTGGATGAAAGAGGAAATCTCAAAAGAAATTAATAACTACTTTGAAACTAATGATAACACAACATACCAAAATTTATAGGATGCAGCAAAAGCAGTACTGAGAGGGAAATTTATAGCCATAAATTCATCCATCAAAACAGAAGAAAGAGCCAAAATTGAAGAACTAACTGCACATTTGGAGGAAATAGTAAAAACAAAACAAAACAAAAAAACACAACAAAGTAATCCCACAGGAAGAAGAAAGAAAGAACAAAGATAAGAGCAGAACTAAATGAAATAGAAAGTAAGAAAGCACTTGAAAAGATAAACAAAACCAAGAGCTGGTTCTTTGAGAAGATCAATAAAATTGACAAACCCTTAGCTAGACTAACAAAGAAAAAAAGAGAGAAGATGTAAATACACAAAATAATAAATGAGAAAGGAGGTATCACCACTGACCCCACAGAAATAAAGACTATCATAAGAGAATACTTTGAAGAACTATATTCCAACAAAAATGACAATTCAGAGGAAATGACAAATTCCTAGAAACACATAAGCAGCCTATATTGATGAAAGAAGAAATTGATGATCTCAACAAACCAATATCAGGTAAAGAGATAGAATCAGTCATTAAAACCTCCCAACTAAGAAGAGCCCCGGGCTAGATGGCTTCACAGGTGAATTCTACAAAATGTTCCAGAAAAAAACTAACACCAATCTTGCTAAAAATCTTCCAAAAAAATCGAAACAGAAGGAACATTATCTAACTCATTCTATGATGCCAACCTTACCCTAGTACCAAAGCCAAAGACACAAGAAAGGAAAATTACAGACCAATTTCTCTAATGAACTTAGATGCAAAAATCCTCAACAAAATACTTGCTAACCATATTCAACAACACATTAAATGAATTATACACATGACGAAGTGGGATTCATTCCAGGTATGCAAGGATGGTTCAACATAAGAAAATCAATCAATGTAAAACACCATAGAAACAGATTAAAGGAAAAAAATCACATGATTATATCTATAGATGCAGAAAAAACATTTGACAAAATACAGCACCCTTTCTTGGTAAAAACACTGCAAAAGATTGAAATACAAGGAAATTTTCTGAACATGATAAAGAGTATATATGAAAACCCACAACTAATATCATTTACAATGGTGAAATCCTAAAATCTTTCCCTCTAAGATCAGGAGCAAGACAAGGATGCCTACTAACACCTCTTCTATTTAACATTGTCTTAGAAGTACTTGCTAGAGCACTGAGGCAAGAACTAGATATAAAAGGCATTCAAATTGGAAAGGAAGAAGTGAAAACTTCATTATTTGCAGATGACATGATCCTATATATAGAAAACCTTGAGAAGTCTACAACAAAGTTTCTAGAACTCATAAATGAGTTTCGTAAAGTCACAGGTTATAAGATCAATGCACAAAAATCAGTAGCATTTCTGTACACCAATAATGAGCAAGCTCAGGAGGAAATCAAGAAACAAATACCATTTACAAAAGTAAATAAAAAAATCAAATACCTAGGAATAAATTTAACTAAAGATATAAAAAGCTTATACACAGAGACTACACAACACTCTTCAAGGAAATTAAAGAAGACCTAAATAAATGGGAGAATATTC
Source organism: Dasypus novemcinctus (assembly GCF_030445035.2). Taxonomy (NCBI): domain Eukaryota; kingdom Metazoa; phylum Chordata; class Mammalia; order Cingulata; family Dasypodidae; genus Dasypus; species Dasypus novemcinctus. Next base: position 148,389,341 of record NC_080673.1, on the reverse strand, counting down.
CCTGTTCATGGATAGGAAAACTAAATATTATTAAGATGTCTATCCTACCAAAACTGATCTACACATTCAATGCATTCCCAATAAAAATCAACACAGCATTCTTTAATGAACTAGAAAAAATAGTTATGAAATTTTTTGGAAAGGAAAGAGGCCTCAAATAGCCAAAGACATATTGAAAAAGAAAAACGAAATTGGAGGAATCACACTACCTGACTTCAAAACATACTACAAAGCTACAGTAGTGAAAACAGCATGGTATTGGCACAAGGAGAGACACACAGACCAATGGAACCAAATTGAGAGTTCTGATATAGATACTCATATATATAGTCATATAATATTTGATAAAGCCACCAAACCCTCTCAACTGGGAGAGAAGGGCCTATTCAACAAATGGTGCCTGGAGAACTGGATATCCATATCTAAAAGAATGAAAACTCACATCTTACACAAAAATCAACTCAAGATGGATCAAAGACCTAAATATAAGAGCCAAGACCATAAAGGTGTTGGAAAGCAGTGTAGGGAAGCATCTACAGGCCCTTATAATAGGAAATTGCTTCATGAACTTCACACCCAAAGCACAAGCAGCAAAAGAACAAATAGATAAATGGGACTTTCTCACAATTAAAGCCTTCTGCACCTCAAAGGAGTTTGTCAAGAAAGTGAAAAGAGAGCCTACACAATGGGAGAAAATATTGGGTAATCATATATCTGATAGGAGACTTATAACCTGCATATATAAAGAAGTCCTATATCTCAAAAATAAAAAGACAAACAACCCATTTAAAAAAAGGGAAAAAAATTAAAAAGATATTTCTCCAAAGAAGAAATACAAATGGCTAAAAAGCTCATGAAAAAATGCTCCAAATCTCTAGCTATTAGGGAAATGCAAAACAAAACTACAATGAGATACCATCTTTCTCCCATAAGATCGGCAGCTGTGAAAAAAACAGAAGACTACAAATGCTGGAGAGGATGTGGAGGAATGCGAACACTCATCCACTGCTGGTGGGAATGCAGAAGGATCCAGCCATTCTGGAGGACAGTTTGGTGGCTTCTCAAAACCTAGGTATAGATTTGCCATATGACCCAGCAATTCCACTGCTGGGTATATACCTAGTAGAACTGAAAACAAGGACACAAGTTAATATATGCACACCAATGTTCATAGCAGCATTGTTCACTAATTGACAAAAGTTGGAATCAACCCAAATGTCCATCAACAGATGAATGGATAAATAAAATGTGCTATGTACATACAATGGCATACTATTCAGCTTTAAGAATGAATACACTACAAACACATGTGATAACATGGATGAATCTTGAGAACCTTATGTTGAGTGAAGCAACCCAGGCATTGAAGGACAAATACTACATGACCTCAATGATATGAAATAAGTAAACAAAGCTGCCTCAGAGAGCTAGAGACTGGATGATAGACTTAAAGGAAATACGAGGGTAGAGGAAGGATGTAAGGTGACACCTACATGGATGAAATCTATGATAAGCTGTAGGTAAGTATTTGTACAAGGAAGGGATAATATGGGGGCATAGAGTTACCATTGGGGGCATTGCAGGTTTGAGGGGGGCTAGGGAGGGGAGGATGGGTAATATTGCCCAAGAAATTGGGGGGAGGGTGGGGAAACATACAAACATAAGAGATTGTCAGGTATTTGGTTGAGAGTATAATGCTGAGAAAACTTTTTAAAAAATATAATAAAGAAGGTTACCTGTTTAAGATTTTTAAAGGGGATAATCTGACACCGGACAGGCTTCTAGGGAGTGTGTGAGTGCTCATTTTGCCATAGTGGGTTATATCATTGGATAGAGACCCATATAATGAGAGTAAAGGTATACCCACATCCTGGGGAGGACTGATGTTCTCAAATAGAGGGAACTGTATCTCTCGTGAGAAAGGGTGGCTCCCAATGCATTAGAGTAGTTCAGCATGTCAAGTCCTCAACACTGTTGCAAGTACCTCTGAACACGGCCTTTCAAGCAATAAAGATTGACTGTCACTGTGGGCCCTGAGGGGAAGGTGAAAGAGGTATTGAATAGATGGAATCAATGTAACTGTGTGGGAAATAGAAGTGTTCCACAAGATTATGCAAAGATGGATATAAGACATGTTAAATTACACTGAAAATGTATAGGGGCTGATAGGCTAAAATGTAAATCATAATGAAAAACATAAGATAGCTAAAAATTTAGAAAACTGTATAATCTAAAATATAAACCACAATGTATACCCAAATGTTACCTTGTTTGAAAGCTATTATCTTAATATCTGTACATCAGTTTCAGTAAATATAGTATGAATATGTAAAAAAATTATTCCTGTGGAAGGGAAAAGGGTTTTATGTTGGATATGTGGGACTACTGTGTATTTTATATATTAATTACTGTGATCTAAACGTTTGTGAAGATAAGCTTAATAATTAGGGGAATAAAAAGAAAAGAAAAGATGTAGACACTGAGGAAAAGACAGAAAAAGTTGCCTTGCCAATTTACATACAGGGCAACACTTATTGCAGTGATGGAAGGCAAAACATCAAAAACAAAGCTTTTGCATTTTTAAATTTTTTGATATTCCAATTTGTTTTTACCTTAATTTTTCTAAATTAATATGTATTCTATATCTAACCTTTAAACTCATCACTATATTCCATTTTACTATAAATGGAACCTGGCAATATATTGGGATTCATTTTTTAAGAAGTTTTGGATCATAGAGAGGTACAACAATGGCAGGGGAGGAATACTGATGTGGGATGTTATTGACAGGGGACACATGGTTGGCAGGCAGTTCACCAGGGCATATATCCAGGGTACATAAAAATGTTTGGATATTTTCATAGTGGTTACAATTAAAAACAACAACTGAGGGAGTGCTGAGTTCCTAGCCAGGGGAGCTCTATCACAGTCTCTAAAGGAAAAGCAACAATCCCCCCAAGTGCAATGGCAAAGACCAAAAAAGAAGGACGGTCCAACAATGAGCCCTTGATATTAATGACTATGCTTGTGAGCCTGTGTGACTGAAATAAGAACTAGGCCCTAGAACTGGGTGCCTAAGAGAGCCTCTGTGTTGCTCAAATGTGGCCAGTCTCAAAGCCAAACTCAGCATGTAAATGCATTGCCTTCCCCCCAGTGTGGGACATAACTCCCAGGGATGAGCCTCCCTGGCACCGAGGGATTACTACCAAGTACCAGCTGATGATGTAACTAGAAAATGACCTTGAATAAAAGGGTCAATTCAGACCAGCCAAATATCTCAGTCTACATATAATACCAGGAGTTAAAAATGCTTTTTGACCTGAATAAAAGGGAGAAATGGAAAGGAAAAATGAGTTTATAGGGCTATGAGTCTCCAAAAAGAGCAGGGAAGTTATCAGAGGTGTTGCTCTTATGCACACCTCAGCAGAGTCCCAGAGACAGATAAAGTAATTACAACCCCAGGTATTGGTTCTTCTGAGGGCTACAGAGATCCACAGGTCTATGGTCATGTCAGATGGAATTCAGTGCCATGTCAGTTGGCCCTATTTTGGAGTCTGTGTTTCTGTGTGATGGAGCTAGACTCAGATGTGATCTTTGTCTACAAGCCTCTCCTGTTACTTTTACCAGAACTGTAGTTGATGCTGGGTTTTAGTGTACACCCAGGGGGACCTCAATCTCTGCACTGACCATGTGATAGCCAGGCCTTGAGCCTCAACAGATTTGCAACTCCTACACTCTGGTTTATTGGACTTACCCCACTCAGCTAACATGGAGGTGAAGAAGGTCAACTACCACACCAGGGAGCCAAGAGTGCCTACAACTGAAAGCAGGAGAATTGCATCCAGCATCCATGTGGAATCTAAGCCCCCTCTTGATATAGATGTGGAGTGGACACAACCATTCTAAGGTCCACAGGATAGAAGAATAGAGTATGGATTAGAGTGGACTTACTGATATTCTATTCATGAACTATTGTGATTAGTAATCAAAGAAAATGTAGCATTGGTGTGGAGAAAGTGGCCATGGTGGCTGCTGGGGTTAGGGAGTGGGAGGAAAAGAAGTGATGTGGGGGCACTTTCAGGACTTGGCGTTGTCCTGGATGGTGCTGCAGGGACAGTTACCGGACATTGTATGTCCTCCCATGGCCCACTGGGTGGACTGTGGGAGAGTGTGGGCTATGGTGTGGACGATTGACCATGAAGTGCAGCGGTGCTCAGAGATGTATTCACCAAGTACAATGAATGTCTCATGATGATGGAGGAGATTGTTGCTATGGGGGGAGGAGTGGGGTGAAAGGGATGGGGGTATATGGGGCCTCATTTTTTTAAATGTAATATTAAAAATAAATAAAGACAAAAAATGAAAAATAAAAACAAAACAAAACAAAAAAATATAAAGGATATTTATTTGGGGTAGAAGCTTACAGTCACCAGTTCCATCCCTATCACTCACAGAAGAGAAAGGTGGGAGAAGTTTCACTAGTTTCTGGGGCAACACAGGGAGCATCAGTCTCCAGATCTCTGCTTACACAGAGGAGCTTGTTCATGAAGAAAGAGAAAAGGCCCCAGGAAGAAAAACAAACCACTTGTGTAATAGTCTAGAGCTGGTCTTGTGGCATGACTGCTGCATCTGAGCCTGGAGAGAAGCAAAACCCTGGGAAAAGAGGAATCCAAGGAGCCTGAATTCTTGGCAGATATCAGCAGCCATCTTGCCCTAACACATGGCAATAGAGTTTGATAAGGGAAGTAACGTATGCTTTATGAAGAACAAAGATACCCATGTCTGGGAAGCACAATGTACTACTACCCAAATAAATCCAAATAGAACAGTTTTGAGACACATACTAATCAAAATGTTAAATGCCAAAGACAAAGAGAGAATTCTGAGTGACAAAGCATTGAAAATAAGTTATACCCAATAAGATAATGTGCCAATTTCTCATCAGAAACCATGGAGGCAAGAAGACAGTGGTATGATATATTTAAGATACTGCAAGAGAAAAACTGCCAGGCAAGAATTTTATACCTGGCAAGATTGTCTTTCAAAAATGAGGACAAGTTTAGAATATTCACAGATAATCAGAAATTGAGGGAGTTTGTAATCAAGAGCCTGATTCTGCAGGAAATAGTAAAGGGAGTGCCTGTGAAGAAAAGGCGGTAAAGACAGGAGAGAGAGGCTTGGATGAGAGTCTATAAATGAACATTATATTATTAAAAGTACCAAAAAGTACAAAAAGAGTGGTGAAGACAAAATATGACAGATAAAACTCAAAGGTCAAAATGGGTAAAAAAAAAGCACTACCTTTACAGAAATAATTGAATGCTAATGGATCAAACTTCTCAATCAAATGACACAGACTTGTGAAATGGATAAGAAAATATGAGCAAAAATCTATATGTTGTCTACAGAAGCCACATCTTAGACCCAAGGATAACAAAAGACTGAAAGTGAAAGTTTGGAAAAAGATGTTCCATTTATGTATAGCCAATAAAAAAGTAAAACTGAAGCAGCTATACTTATTATCACATGAAATAAACCTTCAAAGCAAAACTCTAATTAGAGACACGGAAGGGCATTACATATAAATAAAAGGGACAATTCACCAGGAAGAAATAACAGTTATAAATGTAGATGAGCATAACTAAGATGCTCCAAGATACACAACGCAAACACTGGCAAAACTTAGGAAAGAAAAGATTTCTCTACAATAATAGATGGAGACTTCAGTATACTATGCTCAGTATTGGATAGACTATCTGGGCAGAGGATCAACAAAGAAATAGAAATCTTGAATAATATGATAATTGGACTAAACATAATAGACATATTCAGAACATTGCTCCCCAAAAGAGCAGGATATACTTTCTTTTCAAGTGGTCATGGCTCTTTCTCCAGGATAGACAATAGGTCGGGTAACAAGGCAGATCTCAATAAATTCAACAAGATCAAAATTATACAAAGCACTTTCCCTAATAATAATGTAATAAACTTGGAAATCAACTACAGGTGGAAAAAGGGAAAATTTACAAATATCTGAATATTAAATAACACTCTTAATCGGAGGTCAAAAAAGAAATTGTGATAAAAATCAATAAATATCTCAAGATGAATGAAAATGAGAACACAGCATTTCAGAACCTATGGGATGATGCAAAGGCTGTTCTGAGAGAAATATAGAGCCCTCAACACTTATGTCAAAAAAGAAGAAAGATCTAAAATCAATGACCTAACTACATAGCAGGTGAAAGTAGAAAAAGAACAACAAACTATTCCCAAATCAAGTAGAAAAAATGGAGCAACAAAGATCAGAGCAGAAATAAATGAAATTGAGAACCAAAAATCAATAAAGAGAATTTAAAAAAAAACAAAAGTTCTTCCTTCAAGATTAGTATAATTGACAAACCCTTAGCTAGACTGATATAGAATAAAAAGAGAGAAGATCCATATAAATAAAATAAAAATGAAAACAGGGACATTATTACTGAGTACACAGAAATAAAAGAGATCATAAGAGTAACTGTGAAGAACTCTACACCAACAAGCTAAACAATGTAAATGAAATGGAAAAATTCCTAGGAATGTACAACCCACACTGACCTTAGAAGAAATAGAAGACCTCAACAAACCAATCACAAGTAAAGAGATTGAAACAGTCATCAAAAAACTACCCCAAATTAAAAAGTCCAGGTCCAGATTGTTTCAAAGCTGACTTCTACCAAGCATTCTAAGAAGAATTAAATCCAATCTTACTCAGGCTCTTTCAAAAACCTGAACAAGAAGGAATGCTACCAAACTCATCTATGAAGCCAATATCGCACTAATACTAAACCTAGAGAAAGATATGAAAAAAAAAATTATACCCTATTTCCCTAATGAATATGGATGCAAAAATCCTCTACAAAGTACTTGCTAATCAAATCCAAGAACACATTAAAAGGATTATTCATCATGATCAAGTGGGTACTATACCAGTCATGCAAGGATGGTTCAACACAAGAAAATTAATCAGGATAATACATCACATTAATAAATTAGAGAGGAAAAATCACATGATTCTATCAATTGATGTAGAAAAGACATTTGACAAAATAGAGAATCCTTTCTTGGTAAAAATACTATGAAGTTGGGAACTGAAAGCAATTTTCTCAGTGTAATAAAGATCATATATGAAAAAGCCGCAGTTAACATTGTACTCAATGGTGAAAGACTAAAAGCTTTCCCACTGAGATCAGAAAGTAGACAGGGATATCCACTGTTATCATTGTTCAGTATCGTGCTAGAGATTCTAGCTAGAGCAATCAAGCAAGAAAAGGAAATAAAAATCATTCAAATTGGAAAGGAAGAATTAAGGCATTTGCTATTTGCAGGTGACATAATCTTATACCTAGAAAGTCCTGAAAAATCTACAACAAAGATGCTAGAGCTAATGAATGACTTCAGCAGAGTGGCAGTATAAAAGATTATATAGAAAAATAATAGTGTTTCTATAGACTAGTAAGGAGCAATCAGAGGCAGAAGTCAGGAAAAAAATCCATTTAAAATAGAGAGTAAAAGAATCAAATATTTAGGAATTAATTTAAACAAGGACATAAAGCACTTATATTCAGAAAATTGCAATGCATTCCTAAGAGAAAGTTTAAAAGACTTAAATGGATGTACATTCCATGCTCATGGATTGAAAGACTAAATATTGTTAAGATGCCAATTCTACCATAATTGATAAACAGATACAATGCAATCCTGGTAAAAATTCCATGAGCATTTTTTAAAGAAATGTAAAACACAATTATCAAATTTACTTGGAAGGGTAAGGGGCCTAAAATAGCCAGAAACATTTTAAAAAGGAAGAAAAGATTTGGAGGACTCTAACTTCCACATTTTAAATCATATTATTTAGCTACATGTTAAATACAGCATGGAAATGACATAAAGATAGTCATATTGACCAATGGAACAAAACTGAAGTTTCAGAAACAGACCCTCGCATTTATAGTAAAGTAACTTTTAACAATGCTGTCAAAAACACCCTGCTAGGACATACCAGTCTCTTTAAAAAATAGCTAGTTCCTGGGGGAACTAGATATCCATAGCCAAAAGAAAGAAATGGGACCCCTATTTCACTCCTTACAGTAAAATTAACTGAAAATAGAACAAATACCTAACCATAAAATTTAAAACAATAAAGCTCCTAGAAAAAAAAAAATAGGAAAACATCTTCAGGACTTGATGGCATGTGGTTCATCATTAAACCTTACACCAAAAGCATGACCAATGAAAGAAAACATGGATAAATGGGACCTCATCAAACTTCAACACTTTTGTGATTCAAAGGACTTATCCAGGAAGGTGAAAAGGCAGCCTACTTAATGAGAGAAAATATTTGGAAACCACATATCTGATAAAGGTTTGAGTTCCATTCTATACAAAGAGATCATACACTTCAACTATAAAAGAGCAAGCAATACAATTTAAAAATGGGCAAAAGACTTACAGAGAAATTTCTCCAAAGGGAAATACAAATGACCAAAAAGCACATGAAAAAATGCTCAGTATCACTAGCTATTAAGGTAATGCAAATCAAAATGACAATGTGATTTCTCACACCACATAGAATGGCTGTTACTAAAAAAAAAAACACAGAAAATAAGTGTTGAAGAGGATGTGGAGATATAGGAACACTCTTTCACTGTTGGTGAGAATGTAAAATGGTGCAACCTCTGTAGAAGACAGTTTGGCAATTTCTCAGGAAGCTAGATATAGAACTGCCATATGGTTCAGCAATTCCTCTGCTAGGGATATATCTGGAAAAATTGAGAATTGTGACATGAACAAACATCTGTACACCAATGTTCATAGTGGCATTATTCACAATTGTGAAAAGATGGAAACAACCCAATTGTCCATCAACCAATAAATGCATAAACAAAATGTGGCCTGGCAAGAAGATGTGGTTCAAGCACCCAGCTAAAAAGATCCCAGATTAGGTTTCCTGTGCCTCCTAAAGAAGACAAGCAAGACAGCAAGCTGATGCAAGGAGATAATGCAATGAGGAGACACAACAAGAAGACACAATGAGAAACACAATGAGAGGCAGAAGCAGGGAGTAGATGTGACTCAATTGATTGGGTATATCCCTCCCACATGAGAGGTCCCGGGTCCTGTTCCTGGAGACACAAAGAGCACAAAATGAACAGAGACAGAGAGCAGACAATGAGTACAAACAACAAAGGGGAGGGAGAAATAAGTAAACAAATATTTTTTAAAAAGTGGTCTATACATGCAATGGAATGTTATGCTTTTGTAAGAAGAAATGAAATTGGGACACATATGATGATGTGGAAGAACTTTAAAGACATTATGCTAAGTGAAATAAGCCACACACAAAAGGACAATTATTGCATGGTCTCACTAATATGAACTAAAGATTAAGAATAAATGTATGGGGAAGTGGACTTGACCCAATGGATAGGGTGATCACCTACCACATGGGAGGTCCACAGTTCAAACTCCGGGCCTTCATGATCCGTGTGGAGCTGGCCCAGGTGCAGTGCTGATGTGTGCAAGGAGTGCTGTGCCATGCAGGGGTGTCCCCTGCATAGGGGAGCCTCATGGGAGGGAGGGGAGGAATAAATAAATAAATAAATAAGTCTTTAAATAAATAAATAAATAAGTCTTTAAAAAAAGAATGCATGAAGTTAAAACATAGAATATAGGTTATTAGGAATAAGAGCTGGAATGACAAATTGTACTGATGCTTAATGTATGTAGAAGTTTAATTAACTTGACTGTAAAATTATGGAAATGGATAGAGTTGATGGTAACTCTAGTTACAGTGAGTAGAACTGGTCTATAAATAGGATTGTGGCTGAAAAGGGTAGTCCAGGGATGTAAATTTCAATTTAAAGAAAGCTAGAAAATACTCTAGGGACTGAATAACACAGTGAACCCAGAGGTGGATGAGAATTGTGGTTAATAGTACAAATACAACAGTGTCCTTCTATGAACTAGAACAAGTGTACATCACTATTGCAAGGTGCTAAGAATGTGGAGAAGCATGGGAAAAATACAATTAATATAACCTATGGACTATCATTACCAGCAATACTGCAATACTCTTGCATCAATGCTAAAGATGCTCTGTGTTAATAATAGGGGTATGGAAAAAATAAACCAAATGTACACTATAGACCATAGTTAGTTGTAATAATCTGATTATTTTATAATTGGTAAAAAATGTTTCACAACAATGTATTGTGTTGGTGGAGGGGTACTGTACAGGAATTCCATACATGTGCATGATTGTTTTGTAAGTTTACAACCTCTCTAATAAAAGTATATTTAAAAAAACTGTAGTGGAATAGTGGAGTCCCATATATGTCCCCCCCGCTAAACACATTTCTGGATTAATTAATTTTATTTTTAACATGAAAATCTCTCTGATTTCATTTTTTAAGTCCTGGCTACAATTATAAATAGGGAACCTTTCTGTTGAGATTTCCCAAGGATTGCCTAAACAGTTTGGGTGGTTATAAATTTTTAAAAAACAGTTTCTGAAAACACTAAAATAATTCCCTTTAACAGATTTATGCCTGGCCTTGGGAGGCCTTGCAAAATCACTTCCTCTTGATTCTCCAGCAAGGGCTGGGCCCTGGCATGACAAAGCAGAAGAGAACCTGGAGGAATATGCCAGCTGTGTGGGAACCTGAAGGCGTGTGTTGAGAGGGAGGTGCAAAGTCCCACATGGCTCCCTACGCAGGCAGTTGCATCTTGACACCAGAGAGAACAGGGACTCAGGCTAAGGCAGAGGTCCCTGGGGGAACTGGACTTTTCAGGTGGGCACGTGAGCTCCAGACATAATGTATCCATATAACAATCTGCTTCTGATGGTAGAAACCGAGTTCCTGGGCCCCTTAAGTCATGTTGGGAATTTCCCCTTATCTCTTTTCTTTTTTTATTCTTTTTGATGTATTATATCCACAAACCACCCTGTTATTAATACCATATACAGGTATTAATAGTATATTTTTTACAATTCATAAGAGAACATTTTCATCTTTGTACTTTTAACAAAAACAAAACAATTGTTTGCATATAGATTGACTCTTCCTTTCACAAAAAATTCCACTGTAGCATGTAATACTGTTTAATAGCATTTTATCCATAGTAGAGTTCTTTCAAAATTGGATTTAATCCTCTCAAACCCTGTTTCTGCTTTATCAACTAAGTTTATGTAATATTTTAAATCTTCCATCGTAATTTTCAACAATGTTCATAGAATCTTCACCAGGAATAGATTCCATCTCAGGGAACCAATTTGTTTGTTCAAAGATAAGAAACAACTTCTTGTGTCTTAAAGTTTAATCAAGATATTGTTGCAATTCAGTCACATTGTCTGACTCTACTTCTAATTCTAGTTCTATTGTTACTTCCACCACATCTGCAGTTACTTCCCCCACTAAAGTCTTTAATCCCTCAAAGACATCCATGAGGGTTATAATCTATTTCTTCAGAATTCCTGTTAATGTTGATATATATTTTTAAATATATTTTTTGAGATAATTTGATTAAACAAAATGTTACCCTTCAAAATATAAGGGATTCCTGTATGCCCCACTCTCCTCACCTCCGACACTTCTCCACATTAACAACATCTTCCATTAGTGTGGTACATTTATGGCGAATGAGGAACACATTTGGAGCATTAACCTTGCCATGAATCATGAATGTTGTTAACGGCATCTAGAAAGGTGAATCCTTTCAGGAAGGTTTTCAATTTACTTTGTCCAGGTCCATCAAAGGAATCACTGTCTATGGCAACTACAGTCTTACAAAATGTATTTCTTTAATACTAAGACCTAAAAGTTGAATTTATTCCTTTTTTCATGGGCTGGAGAATGGATGTTGTGTTACCAGGCACAAAAACAATATTAATCTCATTTTACATCTCAGTCAGGGCTCTTGGGTGTCCCAGTGCATTGTAAATGAGCAGTGCTATTTTGAAGGGAATCTTTATTTGTTTTCTGAGCAGTAGGTTTCAACAGAAGGCTTACAATATTCAGGAAACCATGCTATAAACAGAAATACTCACACAGGTTTTGCTATTTCATTTGTAGAGTACAAACAGAGTATATAGCTTAATTCTTAAGGACTCTAGGGTTTTCAGAATGGTAAATGAGCCTTGGTTTCAACTTAAAGTTACCAGCTGCTTTACTTCCTAACAAGAGAGTCAGGCTGACCTTTGAAACTTTGTAGATGGGCATTGACTTCTCCTCTCTAGCTATGAAATTCCTAGAGGGTACTTCTTCCTATATAAGCCTTCTTCCTATATAAATCTACATCAATGTAGACATAGATTTTCATTTACATTGAAAATCTGCTGTTTAATGCAGCCACCTTCATTATCTTAGCTATATATTCTGGATAACTTTTTCTAGTTTCTACACCAGCCCTTGTTTCTTCACCTTTCAATTCTAGGTTATGGAGATGGCGTCTTTCCTTAAACCTCATTAACCAATCTCTGCTAGCTCAAAATTTTCTTCTCCAGCTCCCTTGACTCTCTCAGACTTCATAGAATTGTAGAGAGTCAAGGTCTTGCTCCAGATTAAGCGTTGGCTTAAGAGAATGTTGTGGCTGATTTGATCGACCCAGACTTCTAAAACTTTGTCATATCAGCAATAAGGCTGTTTTGCTTTCTCATCATTTGTGTGTTCACTGGAGTAATACTTAAATTTCTTCAAGAACTTTTGCTTTCCATTCACATTTTGAGTAAGTGGCCTAGCTTTTGACCCATCTTGGCTTTTGACATGCTCCCCTAACTAAACTTAATCAGTTTTAGCTTTTGATTTAAAGCTGATTCTTCCTTTCATTTGATCACTTAGAGAACATTGCAGGTTTATTAATTGGCCAAATTTCAATATCATTATGTCTCAGAGAACAGGGAGGTCTGAGGAAAAAGAGAGAGATGGGGACATGACCAGTCACTGGGGCAGTCAGAACACATATTTATGAATTAATTTACCACCTTATATGGACATGATTCGTGGCACCCTCTGAACAATTACAAATGTAACATCAAATATCACTGATGATAGATCATCATGAAAATTATAATAATAGTTTAAAAGTTTGAAATATTTTGAGAAGTGCCATAATATGACACAGTAATGAATTGGGCACATGCTGCTGGAAAATGGTGCTGATAGACTTGCTCAAAGAATGGTAGTCACAAACCTTTAATTTATAAAAAATGCAAGATTTATGAAACACCATAAATCAAAGGACAATAAAATAAGTTATGCCTATATGTTGAAATTTTAACTGGCCAGACTAGGTGAAAAATCTTTAGATTCTGATATTTGGATATCTTCATATAAATAGCCAGTGTGCCACTTCATTGCTTTGAAGTTAATTCCTTCAATCAACTAGTGCTATCCATGTAGACAAAGATCCAAATTTCTTTTATAAAGCAGAATTTTAATATATAAGTATATGCACAAAAATCTCCAGGCATTTACAAAAATATACAAGGTAAAACAACAACAAAAATGGACAGATAAAAAAATCCAGGGATAAAATAGTACATTAAAATATTATATATATATATATAATATATAATTGAAAGTTATATTTTAGCATGTGCCTATACAACAGAAAATAAAGCTATTATAAAGGAACATTTGAAAATTACCAATGAGTCCTTGGAATTCAAATGTTGTTTTAAAAATGTAAAGTTAATTAAAACTTGGAATTAGTGCTGTGCTGGAACCAGATATACCAACTTATGAGAGCCAATTCTTAAATTTTTAGGAAATTTCATAATCTTTGTTGTGATTATGGTCAAAAATCAAATTATAAACTTACAATTAAATAAGTCATATTTACACAAGAAAAAATATTCCAAACTCCTCATTTCCTGCTTACCTTACTACATATACTTTTATCTATGCTTTTGGTGTGAGTTACATGTATAGAATTGGTTTGGAGGAAATGCTACCTAATAATAAACTCTTCCACATCTCTTTCCAATTCCTGATTCAGTGATCTCAGGTTGGTATCTTGAAATTGTAACTGGCCATGGTGAGAATAATTTTACTACAGTAATTGGCAAATTCAAATCTTAGAATGACTTGTAGATTGTCAGGTTTTAAGAAAATTATAAAGTGTTGAAAATGTGACAAACGAATGTTTATTGTTTCTTTGCATTATATATAGCATACACAAAATGAGCATCTATTTTATATTCATTTGAAGAAAATTATCCAATTTAGCAAAGAAGTTGCTCATATTATTGATGAATGGATGAAATTCTGACATTTGTCTTCACTGTTTCCCTTTTCTTACCTATTAACATAATGAATATATCAAGTAACATGCAATCAGTACAACAATGATTTGTCAATTGCAATCAAAGTTTGGATACATATACAAGAATTCTGTAAAAAAAACTAGCAAAATAATTCAGGAAAAGAATCTATTATCTATGTGGAATTTAAAATTGTGTTTTTTATATTTTATCATTATTTATAACTTGCTTGCTTCATATCTATACATCAGTAAAAGTTATATCAAAGTAAAGCATGTAGACATGCCTAACATTTGCTAGAGGGGCAGTTGTTAAACATTTATCAGTTTACCTTTAGTTGAAAGAGAAATATTTCTACAAATTCCCCAAATACGGGAAGTGGAGAAAAAAAGCAGAGGTAAAAAGTTATCTGAAAAAATATAAGAAATACCAATATTTAATTCTAGTAACTTAATATCTAATCATTGGATTTATAAAGAAAAGAGGGAGGAAGAACTGGAGAGGAGTAATTTATTTTAAAAGAATGAAAATTATTTCTGAGTTGAATGGGCTCATTTAGAATCCAATAAAATGAATTGAATATATTTGTACCTGGGCATGGGAATCAATGTCATGGAGGGATGGCATGGGCCAATATTGTTATAAGCCACCTCTTTGTTATATATATATAATATTTAATAAAAATATTTAAAAAAACAGAAATGAAAGCAGGTAAGAAAATAGAGTAAATGAAAGAAGAGAAAGTGTAAACGATATCTGTAAACAATAATTCTTAGAAGTTTTTTTTAACTCATAAGATAAATGATATGAAATAGTGGGATGAAAATATTATTTTCATCTCCATGCCTTATTGACATGGTTGAATCAAAGCCCTAATCTTAATAAGTAATTTAATCAAGTACCCCTCAACAGAATCCAATATAATCAAGGGTATCACACCCAGAAAAATTTATTAGTTTGCAAAGATAATCTTTCACTTTTGGGGATTCACAAAAATAATCTCAAACTGTCACATGTGTATATACCACATTTATTATGCATTCATCAGTTGATGGACATTTGGGTTGCTTCTACCTTTTGGTTATTGTGAATAATGCTGCTACAAACATCACCACACAAATATCCGTTTGAGTTCCTGTTTTTAATTTTTTGGGGTCTATGCCAAAAAGTGGGATTGTTGGCCATTTGGTAATTCTATTTTCAATTATCTGAATAAATGTTAGGTTGTATTTCATTGTGATCTTTATTTGCATTTCCTTGATAACCAGTGGTGTCAACTACCTTTTCATGTGCTTGCTGGCCATTTATAGGTTTTCTTTAGATAATAGTCTATTCATATCCTTTGACCATTTTTAAATGTGTTATTTGTCTTTTTGCTCTCGAGTTGTAGCAGTATTTTATATATTCTGGATATAAAACCCTTATCAGATAGATGATTCATATTTATTTTCTCCCATTCTGTGGGTTGTCCTTTCACTTTCTTGACAGAGCTCTTTGATGTACAAAACTTCTTAAAAAGTTTTTGATGAGGTCTATTTTATCTCTTTTTTATTTGGTTGCTTCTGTTTTTTTGTGTCATATCTAAGCAATAACTAAATCCATAGTTATGAAGGTTCACACCTATGTTTTCTTGTAGGAATTTTATTGTATTATCTCTTATATTTAGGTCCTTGACACAATAAAAAAAATTTAATTTTTATATATAGTGTATGCCTAGAGTTTAACTTCATTGTTCTGCATGTGGACTTCACGTTTTCCCAGTGCCATTTGTTGAAGAGACCATTCTTTTCCCATATCAAAAACTCACTTGACCATAGACATGTGAGTTTATTTGTGAACTCTCAATTGTATTCCATTGGTCTATGTCTCTATCTTTAGGCCAGTACCACACTGTTATGATTACTGTGGCTTTGTCATAAGTTTTGATATTGGGAAGTGTGAGACTTCCAACTTTGATAATCCTTTGAAATATTGAGGTAGCTATTCTGGACCCACTGCAATTTCAAATATATTTGAAAATCAGCTTTTCCATTTCTGTAAAAAAGGTTGAGGTGTTTTTTTTGTTTTTGTTTTTGTTTTTAGTTATTGCATAGAATCTGTAGAAAACTTTGGAAAATATTAACATCTGAATAATATTGTCTTTCTATGTATGAAAACTGGATGTTTTGTCATTTATTTACATCTTCTTTTATTTCTTTCTGAAATGTTTTGTAGTTTTTAGTTTACAAATCTTTTATTTTCTTAGTTAAATTCTTTCTTAGGTATTTTATATTTTATTGAGCGATTGTGAATTAGAATTGTGTTTCATATATCCATTTCAATCTATTTTGGTGGTATATAGAAACATAACTAATCTTTTTCGTATGTTAATTTTATAGACTGCAACTGTGTTTAGTCTTTTATCAGTTCTAGCAGTTTTCTTGTGGATTCTTTGAAAGTCTTCTATATAAAGTATTATGTCGTCTGTAAATAAAGTTTTACTTTCTTTTTTTTTTTTTTTGATATAGATGCCTTTTACTTATTTTTCTTACCTAATTGTTCCAGTAAGGAATTCTGATACACTGCTGAATGGCAGTGGTGAAATAAGGCATACCTGTCTTGTTCCTGACCTCAGGCACAAGGTTTTCAGTCTTTCATCACTGAATATAAAGTGAGTTGTATATTTTATTTAAATTTTTTTCTTTATTAGAGAAATTGTTGGTTTACAGAACAATCGTACATAAAACAAGATTGCCATATACCACCCTATTGTTAT
This sequence comes from Dasypus novemcinctus, assembly GCF_030445035.2. Lineage (NCBI taxonomy): Eukaryota > Metazoa > Chordata > Mammalia > Cingulata > Dasypodidae > Dasypus > Dasypus novemcinctus. Next base: position 148,372,284 of record NC_080673.1, on the reverse strand, counting down.
TGGTTAAAATAATATTTTTATATTGATTTTTTAACATATTGGAGCTTCTTGATCAAGTTTCTGTACTCAAGGGATTTATCCAGAAGAGAGGTGGGATTCAATACACAAAGAGGTGACTTTACACAGTAGGAGGGACTTGTCCACTTTTGTATTAGCAAAATAGAAAGTATGTGGATACAGGGTAGGTGTAATGCAACCTTATATGAGAGAAGATTAAGAAATATGCATATGAAGGATTCTTCAATGGGTGTGAGAAGTTATAAGATAAGAGGGTTTGAGTAAAGGTTAACCTTAAGGAGACTTAAAACAAAAACAATCTCAAATTGCAGTAAATAGAATTTTCCAGGAAATAATGATTACTTTACACCATATATATTTAGCTTTGTTTGATCTCAGATAATAAAGAATTGTGTCACCTAGTTATTTTCTTGGAGTGAAAAAAAATTAAAGCCCATCCTTAAATGAAACATTTCAGAGATTCAAATGAAGGTAATTAACAATTGCCAGGCATAGCTTGAATAGTTCAGGTACCTTTTCACCTGTCTTTCTTACTCAACACTTTCTACCTGTGAAAACAAGCTTAGACATCAAAATTCCAATAGTCTTTGATTTAAGATTATTATATTTATTTTCAAACCAAGAATTCCTCCTTTTAGTGTGACATCCCACAGCATATCTGTACAAAATGAAACAAAACAAAACAACAAAAAAACTACCTCATTAGTATAGCATGTATATATAACATGTACTGTAATAACCCAAAATGGAACCTATTTTCCCTCTGACATTTCCCAGTTTAAATTTAGAAGATTTCTTTTCATTCTTCTGAAATCACATTTATATTTTTTATCAATACCTTTCTCCTTCTTAGACATGAAAGTGTGTGCAATTTTGCATCCCTGAATAAGTTTGTGCAAACTCTCAATTATACAACAAACACCCTTGCATATATATGCATGCTTAAAATTTTAAGGCAAAGTGATTTTTGCTAACATTATCAGGAAGCTACTTAAAATATTTTATTATTGGTCCTAAATATCTTACAAGTTTCCAAAATTCTGTTAAGCTAGGTTTGTTGGGGACATATTTTCAAGTTTAATGGGACCAGGCTGTATTTCCTCTACCAATATTGAGTGGAACAATTTTAAAATGTGATGTACAGTGTTAATCCACAAGAATCATCCTGCCTATTACTTAATGACATGGATATGTGATTGAAAAATTAACATTGACCTGATGGTTCAATGTGGCCTAACATGGATATTTCAGGTGCATAGCTTTTTCAGACTGATTTTTTCAAAAGGGAAGAACATTGTCAAATGTATGTTTTATATCTCCTTAAGAAAAATTATTCATTCAGTATTCTTTACATTAAATAAAATACATCTATACATATTTAGGATAATATATTTAGAAAATAGTAAGTGCCAGTTTGCTCAATTTACGTGCATTTGTTAAATTATTTCTTGTATCCTAGATTTAAGGCTATAGGAAGTAATCTTACTGTCTTCCTTCTATCACAGAAAAAAGAAATAGAAATCAAAACACTTGTCATTTTGTTCCAGTTTGCTAGGTTCTTGTTCAAATGTAAATTCCTGAAAGTGTTTATGAAGCATAAATCCTATATAAACAGGTTCCAAAAGGAAACCTCTTTTGTTTTTTAAATTAGAGCTGGGAGTCCTTGTAGTCTCTTTTACTTATCAGTACATAGTAAGTTATTTGTTTCTAAATTATCTAATAAAAAACAATTTTCCCTATCAGAACTAGACTGACTCATAATTAGTTGAATTGTCTTGGTGTTCATTTACTATGCTTTTTGAATACTAATAACATTATCTTAGAAAAACGTTAATCGTATCATGTGTTTCATGCTTTGAATGGTTCACTTTTGTTAAAAGCATCTATACATTCTCTACAGTGTTTCCTATAGACTTTCATTACTTTGCATTAAATTATTCATCATTTCTTTCAATACATAGAGTCCTTTTTATTTCTTTCTTAGTACTTTCTTTTCTATTTACCTATTAATCTCTCCATTTTATTTTTCTAATCACTTCATTACTTTAAGGCCTTAATTGGCAAAGCTCTGTCCCAGAATTTTTTAAAATATAGAACTTTAGGATTTTCTTATTGGTTTGTTTGTTGTTGTTTATTATTGTTTTTATTGAAATAAGGAAAATGCTCTAATGATGATTGAGATGATGAATGCACAACTATGTGATTATACTAAATATCATTGATTGTACACTTTGGAAAATTCTGTGTTTTATTAATATGTATCAATAAAATTAATTTGTTAAAATGTAGAATTTAGCATATAAAATTTTTACATCATTTTCTCAATATAACACAGAAACCTCAAGAGATTTACTACAGAATAAAATTGTTTGGGAAGCATATGAGATTAGGATAGCAGTAATAATTAAATTTAAAGTCCATAGTAAGAGTGGAAGTGAGTTTCAATGTGTCCATATGGAATATAGAGCCTAAATTTTGGGTCTGTATACCTCTTCTCAGGAAGCATGGAACTGATGTTTTAGTAGAAATCTAACTACTAAGACTTATGCTTTTCTGAGAGTCCCAATCATTTGCAAGAAACCTTGATATATCAGTTAGGGGAAAACTATTTATCAGTCAGAGTCCTGGCTAGAAACAGATGACACATGCAAAATGGGTAATTCGAACAGAAATTTTGAAGTGGAGGCTATATACAAAAGTTGTGGAAAAAGTGTTAGGAAAATTCAAAACATAGTTTAGTATCATTGTTTTGAAACCAGTATGTCAAAGGTACCACCCTTTAGCCTGAAGAGAAGAGGCAGAGTCGCTTACAAGGACCACCAGAGGACACCTGAGAGACGTGTGGAGAAGTCAGTCTGGAGAAGAGCTAAGGTCATTTGACATGTGATGAAGCCAAACAGAGACAACCGGAAGGATTCCTTTGATTTGACTTTCTTCCTATTTATTTTTTTGGCTTCATTTTTTAAAAAATTTATTGAAGTATGTCACTCATACATAAATATACATAAACAATAAGTGTGTAATAAAAGCTGTGAACATACAAAGCAAACATGCATAACACCCTATAGGAGCCCTATTCATCAACCCTCCACCAGCACCTTGAATTGTTGTGAGATGTTTGTTACAAATTATGAAAGGATATTGTCAAAATCTTACTGCTAATTATAGTCCTTATCTTACATTTGGTGTCTTTTTCCCCCAACCCACCTTATTATTATTTTTAAAATATATTTTTATGACAGAAGTTGTAAAATTACAAAATAATCATGTACATGTATAGAATTAAAAAACAACACCCCTCTATCAACCCACTCACTACACTGTGGTGGAATACTTGTTACAGATTATAAAATAATATCATCTGATTGTCACCATGTTCATGGTATACATTTGGCACACATTTATCATACTGTCCTATTATCAACACTGTAGGGAAGCAGACTTGGCCCAGTGGTTAGGGAGTCCGTCTACCACGTGGGAGGTCAGTGGTTCAAACCCCGGGCCTCCTTGACCCGTGTGGAGCTGGCCCATGCACAGTGCTGATGCATGCAAGGAGTGCCCTGCCACGCAGGGGTGTTCCCCGCATAGGGGAGCCCCACGTGCAAGGAGTGCGCCCCATAAGGAGAGCCGCCCAGCGTGAATGAAAGTGCAACCTGCCTAAGAATGGTGCCGCACACATGGAGAGCTGACAGGAGCAAGATGACGCAACAAAAAGAGACACAGATTCCCATACCCCTGACAACAACAGAAGTGGACAAAAAAGAAGACGCAGCAAATAGACACAGAGAACAACCAGGGCGGGGGGTGGGGTGGGAAGGGGAGATAAATAAATAAAATAAATCTTCAAAAACAAAAAAACAAAAAAACACTGTACATCTTTGGCTAGATACAAGAATATTTCGTTATTACTGCTAACCACAGTCCATAGGTCACTCCAGTTTTATTTTTCTTATGCATCTCCACATTCCCACCACCCTGCAATATTAAGGTACGTTTACTCTAGCTAACAAAGGACAGTCTTGCATGTGTATCATCAACCACAATTCTCATCCACCTTTGGATTTACTGTGCTATTTAGTTTCTAGATTATTCTCTAGCATTGTGTCATTTTCAGCCACATCCCCATTTACAAACCAGCTGTTACTATGTGTTACCATCTACAATACACATTTCCACACTTTTACAATAATGCTAATTAAAACATCTACATGCATTAAACCATAGTCCATCTCAGTCTTCCTCTTATCTCCTTTAAGAATCCACTACACACCATGAGGTCTTGAAGATATTTTCCTACATTTTCTTCTAGAAGTTTTATGGTTCTTGTTTTTATATTTTGGTTTTTGAACCATTTTGTGTTCATTTGTGGATAAGGTGTGAGGTAGGGGTATTCTTTCCTTCTTTTGTCTATAGATATCCCATTCTCTGAGTACCATTTGTTGAATTGACTGTTCTTCCAGAGTTGGGTGGGTTTGACAGGCTAGTCAAAAATCACTTGACCATACATGTGAGGGTCTGTTTCTGGACCATTAAGTTGACTGCATTCGTCTATGCATCTGTCTTTATGCCAGTACCATGCTGTTTTTACCACTGGAGCTAGGTAATATGATTTAAAGTCTGGAGATGAGAATCCTCCAACTTTGCTTTCTCTTTTTAAGATGTTTCTGGCTACTCAGGACCCCTTACCTGTCCAAATAAATTTGACAATCATGTTTTCAATTTATTTAAAAAAATGCGGTGGAATTTTTATCCAGATTGCCTTGAATCTCTATATCAAAGAGTAGGTTGATATCTTAACAATCTTTAGTCTTCCAATCCATGAGCATGGAATGTTCTTCCAATTATTTAGGGCATTTTTTATTTCTTTGAACACTAAGTTGCAGTTTTCTGAATATAAGTGCTTTACAATGTTGGTAAAGTTTATTCCTGACAATTTGGGTTTTATCTGTCATATTTTATTTTCACCACTCTTTTGACACTTTTACTTATTTTTATTGACATAATCTTCATTTCTAGACTCTTCCAGGACTCCCTCTTCTGTCTTTTCTTTTCAAGCTCTAGCACTACCTTTCGTATTTCCTGAAAATTGGTTCTCTTGGTTAGAAATTCTCTTTGTGTTTATAAATATTCTACACTCACCCTCATTTTTGAAATACAATCTTGCTGGACATAAGATTCTTGACTTGAAGTTTCTCTTTTGTAGTATCTTAAATATATCATAACACCCTCTTCTTACCTCCATGGTTTGTGGTGAGAAATCAGCACTTAATCTTATTGGGTATCCCTTATATGTTATGCCTTGCTTTTCTCTTGCTGTTCTCAGAATTCTCCCTTTGTCTTTGGCATTTGCCATTCTGATTAGTATGTGTCTCAGAGTTAGTCCATCTGGGTTTTTGTGAATGGGAGTACATTGTATTTCTTGGAAATGAATATCTATGTCCCTCAATAGCACTGGGGAATTTTCTACCATTATTTCTTCAAATATTACTTCTACTTTCTTCCTTTTATGAATCTTTTCTTGGTAATTCCCACTAGAAAGGCACAGTTAGAAGGCCAGGGAGAAGAGATTGTCCACACAGTCAGCCTCTTTAAACACTGGACAGAATGGAAGGTAGATCTGGAGGGGCAGGCAGAAGGTGTCAGGCACATCTGGCATAGTTGTTATTACTATGTTTCCTCTGTTCACCTTTTTTTAAAGAGTTATGCTGAGAAACTTATTTTACATTTTAAAGTAAGCATATATTGTATATTAAACATCCCTTATCCCTTAAGAAATAGTTTTGAAGAAATTAATGAAGAAAAGGGCTCATAAAACTATAAAACAATTTTTAAATCACAAATAAAGATAGCACATATACAAATGTAAAAATATTTAAGTTGAGAAATCAAGGATAATGAACAGAAATAATAGAGGTGGGATTCAGTTACCGTTCTCAAAATCTAAAAATAAAATTGTGAATGACAATTTTATAACAATAAGACAAATGTAATTAATGAGACAACATTTAAAACTTATACTTAGTTTAGGACATTGGTTACTCTAGAACATCCCTAGCATAACTGTAAGATATGTATAAATTGTTATGAAGAATATTTAATACATTAAAAAGGAAAAAAAAAACTTGCAAATTTTTTGCAAAGTGCAATATAAAAATAATCAAAGACATATTAAAATAGATATGTGAAAATATTTTAAAACAAAAATAATGAGAAATGTAATGGAACAAGAAAAAGTTAAACTATATTTCTTACCATCACATCTAGATAAACAATATCTTGATTTTTACTTTTGAAAAAGAAAGTATTAATTTGAAAGAATGTATGTTTAATTAAAAAGATTAAACTAAAAACAATAAAACTAATCTCAACAATATGGAGAAAGGAAATAATAAAGTATAATTTAGAACAATAAAATATATAATGATTTTAAAAATAAAAAATGTAGAGACTTAAGTTAAATGAACAAATAGGTAATTTGAATCTAGTTACTAAATATTTGTATATCTGTGCATATTTGTGTCTGTGTGTAGAAAGGGATCATGCTGTATCTATAAATATAGACACGTATGCACCCCCCACAGCATCACTATTTGAAAAAAGACATATTTAGATGTTTTTATGGCATTTAAAATCCTGTGATATTTTATATACAAATGGTTAACTGTTAGTGTCTTTTGTGATAAAATGGAATTACAGCCAAAAAACTATCAACGATGACTGAAGAATTAGAAAGACTTATAAAGGTCACTTACAAATAAAAATAAAATGGAAAAGAAACTTAGAAAAATACACTTCAAAAAATATACCAGGGAAGTGGATTTGGCCCAACGGTTAGGGCATCCACCTACCACATGGGAGGTCCAAGGTTCAAACCCAGGGCCTCCTGACTAGTGTGATGAGCTGGCCCACATACAGTGTTGATGTGCTCAAGGAGTGCCATGCCATTCAGGGGTGTCCTCTGCATAGGGGAGCCCCAGGGGCAAGGAGTGCACCCCTTAAGATGAGCAGTCCAATGCAAAAAAAGTGTAGCCTGCCCAGGAATGGCATTCCACACATGGAGAGCTGAGGCAGCAAGATGATGCAACAAAAAAGAAACAGAGATTCTGGGTGCTGCTGACAAGAATACAAAAAGTGGACACAGAAAAACACACAGTGAAGGGACACAGAGAGCAGACAACTGGGAGGGGAGCAGTGAAGGGGAGAGAAATTTTTTTAAAAATTAAAAAAAGCAAGACCCAATTATATAAAATATATATATATGTATATACAAATTCCAAAATATTAAATGAATAAATTACACATATATAAAAACACAAAAGTGGATTTCCAAGCAATGTTAATTTTTTAATGTTATAAAAGGATAGAAATTTAGCTTTTGCCTTTACTATGCTAAATATGATTTCTATATTTTGAAGTTTGCTTATGCATTATGGCTTAGGATGTGTTCAATAGTTTCATAAGTATATATATGTATATCATAAGTATATATATATATATATATATATATATATATATATAAGAATGAGTGTGTGTGTTAAACCTGTGTATTTTTTATTGCATTTTCCTTCTTTACTACTAACTGCTAAAAGAATTGTATTAAAATCTGACTCTATCATTGTGTAATTGTCTATTTTTCCTCACAGTTATCAATTTTTGTTTTATATATTACAAAGTTTTGCTAGATTGATACAAATTTTAAAACATTATATCTTATGGTGAACTGAAATATTAATTTTTTAAAACTTTTTAATTGAAGTTTATCATTTATGCATGAAAATAAATAGTAAATGTATAATTTGTGAACTTACAAAACAATCATGCATAGTATTATACTGGCTCCCATACATTATACCACCTTGAAGACTTTGCTCTGTTGTGAAACACTTGTTACAAACTATAAAAAAGCATCATTGAAACACTACTACTAACTATAGCCAGTATCTTATATTTGGTGTAGTTTCCCCCAACCCACCAGTTTATGACACCCTGTATTAGTATTATATACACGTTATAGTTCAGGAGAGAATGTTCTCACATTTGTTTTGTTAACCACAGTCCATTATCCAACAAATGTTTCATTGTATTACACAGTACAATGTTTTGTACAATCCATTCAAAATGTACACCCAGTGATGCTCATTCATTACAGAATTGGGCTGTCATCACTTCAGTCTATTTTAGAGTGTTTTCATTACTCCAAAAGGAAAAATTCCAAAACCCTCTGAGACCCCCTTATTGTCCTTATAATTGATATATCTTCTTGGTCATTGCTGTAAAATATTACAATATTACTGTTAAGAAAATCCATAAGTTACACTAGTTGTAATTTTCACATGTATTACCATACACTTAACCTTTTGTAAAGAAACAACATTCTTACTTTTAACCACAGTCTTCATCCATCACCAAAATCACTATGTTACACAGTCCTGACACTATTCCCTAGCTTCCTTTCAATGGAAATATTATAACCAGAGACTAGCTTTTCAACCACAATCATTTATAAATCAGCAGTGTTGGTGATATTCACTATAATACATTACCATTGACTCTATTCATTTCCAAACATTTACAATAAAACTTATGTATTAATTAGCCAAAGGGGTGCTGATGCAAAGTACCAGAACTCTGTTGGCTTTTATCTGTACATCAGTTTCAGTAAATATAGTATGAATATGTAAAAAGATTATTGCTCTGGAAGGGAAAAGGTTTTATGTTGGATATGTGGGAGTACTGTATATTGTATATATGAATTACTGTAATCTAAAACTCTTGTGAAGATAAGCTAAATAATTAGAAAAAAGAAGAGGATGGGATGTAGACACTGAGGAAAGGACGGAGGTGGTTGCCTTGCCAATTTGCATACAGGGCAACACTTATTGCAGTGATGGAAGGCAAAACATCAAAAACAAAGCTTTCACATTTTTTAATTTTTTGATACCCCAATTTATTTTTACCATAATTTTTCCAAATTAATATGTATTCCATTTCTAACTTTAAACTCATCGCTATATTCCATTTTACTATTAAGGGAACCTGGCAATATATTGGGCTTCACTTTTCAGGAAGTTTTGGATCACAGAGAGGTTAAAAAATGGCAGCGGAGGAGTACTGGTGTGGGATGTTATTGACAGGGGACACATGGTTGACAGGGAGTTCACCAGGGTATATATCCAGGGTACATAAAAATGTTTGGATATTTTCATAGTGGATACAATTAAAAACAACAACTAAGGGAGTGCTGAGTTCCTAGCCAGGGGAGCTCTATCACAGAACCTAAAGGAACAGCAAAAATCCCCCAAGTGCAATGGCAAAGACCAAAAAAGAATGAAGATCCAACAACGAGCCCTTGATACTGACTATGTTTGTTAGCCTGTGCACCTGAAATAAGAGCTAGGCCTAGAGCTGCAGGGTGCCTAAGAGTTACCTCCTGAGAGCCTCGGTGTTGCTCAAATGTGGCCAGTCTCAAAGCCAAACTCAGCATGTAAATGTGTTGCCTTCCCCCCAGCGTGGGACATGACTCCTGGGGATGAGCCTCCCTGGCACCGTGGGATTACTGCCAAGTACCAGCTGATGATGTAACTAGAAAATTACCTTGAATAAAAGGGTCAACTCAGAGCAGCAGAATATCTCAGTCTACATATAATACCAGGAGTTAAAAATGCTTTTTGACCTGAATCAAGGGGGAAATGGAAAGGACAAATGAGTTTATATGGCTGAGTCTCCAAAAAAGAGCCGGGAGGTTATCAGAAGGGTTGCCCTTATGCACACCTGAGCAGAGTCCCAGAGACAGATAAAGTAGATACAACCCCGGGTATTGGTTCTTCTGAGGGCTACAGAGACCCACAGGTTCTATGGTCATGGCAGATGGAGTTCAGTGTCATGTCAGTTGGCCCTTCTTTGGAGTTTGTGTTTCTGTGTGATGGAGCTGGACTCAGATGTGATCTCTTTTCACAAATCTCTCCTGTTACTTTTATCTGAACCATAGTTGGTACTGGGGTTTAATATATACCTAGGGGATCTGAATTTCTGGACTGACGATATGATAGCCAGGCCCTGAGCCTCAACAGACTTCAGCTCCTACACTCTGGTTTATTGGACATACCCCACTCAGTTAACATGGAGTTGAAGAAGGTCAACCACCACACCATGGAGCCAAGAGTGCCTACAGCTGAAAGCAGGAGGATTGCATCCAGCATCCATGTGGAATCTAAGCCTCCTCTTGATATAGATGTGGAGTGGACACAACCATTCCAAGGTCCACAGGATGGAGGAATAGAATAAGGATTAGAGTGGATTTACTGATATTCTATTCATGAACTAGTGTGATTAGTAATCGAAGAAAATGTGGCATTGGTGTAGAGAAAGTGGCCATGGTGGCTGCTGGGTGTGGGGAATAGGAGGAAGAGATGAGATGTGGAGGCATTTTCGGGACTTGGAGTTATCCTGGGTGATGCTGCAGGAACAATTACCAGATATTGTATGTCCTCCCATGGCCCACTGGATGGAACGTGGAAGAGTGTGGGCTATGTGTGGACCATTGACCGTGAGGTGCAGCAGTGCTCAGAGATGTATTCATCAAATGCAATGAATGTCTCATGATGATGGAGGAGATTGTTGCTATGGGGGGAGAGTGGGGTGAAGGGGGTGGGGGGTATATGGGGACCTCATAATTTTTTAGTGTAATATTAAAAAATTATAATAGAAGCTTACAGTCACCAGGCCCTTTAAGAGTCCAACTCAAGGTAACATCAGAGGTACTTTCTTACCCAAAGTCTGTTGCTACATGTTGGCACAAGATGGCAGGCGATGTCTGTGAGGGTTCCACCTTCCTTCTTTCCCTTAAGGCTCTGTGGTCTCAGCTTCTTTGGATCTCTGCTTAGTCTGGCATAAGGCTCAACATCACTCTCCCTGGGGCTCTTATCTTTCTGGCTCAGCTGCTCTGGTTTCTCCACAAAGTCAGCTGTAGGCTATAGAGCTCATCTCTCTTCCCTGGGCCATGTCTATGGAGCACTCTCTCTTCCTACTCAGTGTTCCTGTGTTCTCCTTCTCTGTATTTATTCCCCTGTCTTTGACTGAGCATCCATTTATATAGTCCACAGCTGTAGGCTAGCTGCAGGCAGGGAATCAAACCAAGCTGCCCTAATGACATGGTCAAATAGAAGCCTTAATGTTGATTTAATAATGTAAAATATGAAACCTGAATCTAATGCAATCTAATACACCCAGAGGAACAGACCAATTTACAAACACATTCAGTATTTCTTTCTGGAATTCATCCATAATATCAAACTGCTACACCTTATTAAAAATTCTGTATACATAAATATCTGCTCCCATTCTCAACCCACATTCTGTCTCTTAGTAACCTAGACTCCAGGGTTTACTTCTGAGTTTGCTCATTATGTGAACTTATATTAGTGAGACTACACAGTATTTGTCCTTTTGTGTCTGATTCATTTCACTCAGCATAACATTCTCAAATTGCATCCATGTTGTCATATACGTATTGATTTCATTTCTTCTTTCAGCAGAATAGTATTCCATTGTATGTATATTCCACATTTTGTTTTACCACTCATTGGTTCATAGACATTTGAGCTGTTTATATATTTAAGCAATTGTGAAAAACTCTGCTATGAAAATCAGTGTGCAAATGTCATTTCACATCCTTGCTTTCAGTTCTTCTGGTTATATTCCTATAACAAGATTGCTGAATCATAAGGTAGTTCTATATTTATTTTCTTGAGGAACTGCCACACTCTCTTCCTCAAAGGCTGCCTCATTCTATATACCCACCATCAGTGAAGGAGTGTTCCTATTTCTTCATGTCCTCACAAGTAAATTTAGTTTTCTGCTTCTGTAATAATAGCCATTCTATAAGGTATGAAATGATATCATGAATCTCAATATAGTTTTGATCTGCATTTCCCTAATAACAAAAATATGGAACATTTTTTCATGTTTTCAGCCATTTGTATTTGCTCTTTGGAGATAAGTCCATTCAAGTTTTTGGCCATGTTTTTAATTGGGTTGCTTCTCTCTTAAATATTGGGTTGTATGGTCTCTTTTTATAACATGGACTATAAACCCTTATTGGGTGTGTGGTTTCTAAATATTTTCTTCCTTATGTAGGTTGCTTATTCAATTTCTTGACATAGTCCTTCAAAGCACAAAAGAGTTTAAGCTTGAGGAAGTCCCATTTATCTATTTATTCTTTCATTGCTCATGCTTCAGGTTTAAGAAACCTCCACCTATCACGAAGTCTTGAAGTTGTTTCCCTACATTTAGTTCTAGAAGTTTTATGGTTCTAATATTTATATTTAGGCCTTTGATCCTTTTTTGTTAGTGGTGAATATAGCATATATTTTATTTAGTTTTCAAAAGTAATCAAGATAGTGTTTTCACAGTGCACTGAGTTCTGTGTTTTAACATTGATTTAAGTCAATATAAGTACACAGCACTGAATAAAGCATTTTAAAAAATATATCATGTGTATATTGGTCTTCCTTGGAAAGTAAATGGCAATGTCTATCAAAATGTAAAATGCATTTACACTTTGACCAAGTTACTTAATTGTTAGGGATTTATATTACAGATATATTTAAATATGTACAAAAGATATATTTATAAGGATAGTGGCTGTAAAATTATAACATTCAAAGAGAGGAAACAATGTAAATGTTAATCAACAGAAGTTTGGTTAAATAAAGAATGATATATGAGCCCATAAATATATGCAACTATTAAAAAAGAACAAAGCATTTCTATGTATACCAATATGGATGAATCTTTAAAATATATTGAGTAGGAAAAAGGAGAACGGTGAAGGACTCTGTATAGAGTGCTTTTGCATTTTTATGTATGTGTATTTGTAAAAAGGAAGATATACTACTATACTTATTCATGCTATCTTGTCTCTTCAAAGCTACACAGAAACTCTCAAAGTGGTTTCTCTGGAGAAGGAAACTGAGGTGAAGAAGTCACAGTTAAGGAGATTTACTGCTTTTCTTTACATATAAAAATAAATTTTATTGATACATTTTATTAAAGCGTACAATTCCTCTAAGGTATACAATCAGTGGTATTTGCTATAATCACAGTTGTGCATTTGTCACATCAATCACTACCAGAGCATTTTCATTATTTCAATATTAATAATAATAAACAGAAAAACCTGAAAAACAAGAAAGTTCCTCACCTCTCAATCTCTCTATGCTTCCCCCACTGTACATAGCTGCTGTTTCTGGCTATTGTATCCAAAGTGTATATTCAATGGCTTTTAGTATAACCACAATGTTGTATATTCATCATCCTAAAAATTGTAAAACAAATTCATTACTCCATAAAAAAGACTCCAAACCATTTAACATTCTCTCCTCAAACTTACATAACATCAAATCTTTCATCTTTATGAATAAATTTATATTTACATTTCATATAAATAGAATCATACAATATGCAGTACTTTGTATCTGATCTCCTTTATTTAATATAAATTTTTTGTCTGGTATTGACACTATGTAATATTAACTTTCATTTGTTCAGCTTCAAGGAAAAATGATCTTATATATGCAATTCTACCCATATGCATATTTCATATAATGTATTTATATTTCATATAATATATTTACTTTATAATAGGGCAATCATACAGTATTTGTCCTTTTTGTCTGGCTTGCTTCTCTCAACATAATGTCCTCCAGGTTAATCCATGTTGTCATATGTCCCACAACTTCATTTCTTCCTACCGCTGCATAATATTCCATCATGTGTAGACTCCACAATTTGTTTATCCATTCACCAGTTGATAGATATCTGGGTTATTTCCAACTTTTGGCTAGAGTGAACAACCCTGCTATGAACATTGGTGTGCAGGTATCTATTCACGTCACTGCTCTCAGTTTTTCTGGGCATATTCCTATCAGTGGTATTGCCGAGTGCCACGGCAAGTCTATATTCAACTTCCTTAGAAACTGCCAAACAGTCCTCCACAGTGGCTGTACAATTCCACATTCCCACCAACAGTTTAAAAATGTTCCTATCCCTCAGCATCCTCTCCAACGTTTACAGTTTTTGAACTTTTAAATAGTGACCAGTCTAAAAGGTGTGAAGTGCTATCTCATTGTAGTTTTGATTTGCATTTCCCTAATTGCTAGTGATGTTGAACATTTTCCATGTGTTTCTCCACCATTTGTATTTCTTCTTTGGGCAGTTGTCTTTTCAAGACTTTTGCCCAATTTTTAATTGGATACTTTGTCTTTTTATTGTTGAGTTGTATGATCTCCTTATAGAACATGGATATTAAATCCTCATCAGATATGATTACCAAATAATTTATCCCAATGTGTCAGCTGCTTTCTTACCCTTTTGACAAAGTCCTTTGAGGTGAAAAAGTGTTGATTTTGAGGAGGTTCAATTTATCTATTTTTTCTTTTCTTGCTCATGGTTTGGATGTAAGGTTTAAGAAACTGCCATCTTTAAGATGTTTTCCTACATTTTCTTCTAGGAGTTTTATCATTGTTGTTTTTATATTCAAGTCCTTGAACCATTTTAGTTCATTACTTTTTTCACACCTCTTTGATATTTGATTTAACTTATCCTGTCTTTAATTTGTTTCATCCATTTTAAGTTAATGTTTGCATAAAGTGGTAGATAGGCATCCTCTTTCTTTCTTTTCGATATGACTATCCAGTTTTCCCAGCACCATTTGTTAAATAGTCTGTTCTGCCCAGCTGGGTGGGCTTAACAGCCTTGTCAAAAATCACTTGACTGTGGATGTGAGGATCAATTTCTGAGTTCTTGATTCAATTCCATTGGTCAATCTAACCGTCCTTATGCCAGTACCATGCTATTTTTACCAATGAAACTAGAAAATCTGCTTTAAAGTCAGATAGTAGGCGTCCTCTAACTACGTCCTTTATTTAAGATTTTTTTTTGCTATTTGGGGTCCCTTACCCTTCTAAATAAATTTAATTATTGGCTTTTTGATTTCTGCATGAAATGCTATTGGGGTTTTTATTGGGATTGCATTGAATCTGTAAATCAGTTTTGGTGGAATTGTAATCTTAATGATATTTAGCCTTCTAATTCATGAACATGGAAATGTCCTTCCATTCATTTAATTTTTCTTCATTTTCTTTTAGCATTGTTATGAAGTTTTCTGATACACAGGTCCTTTATATCTTTGGCTACTCCTTAGTTTACTCCTAAATATTTGATTGTTTTAGTTGCTATTACAAATGGATTTTTCCCATGATTTTCTCCTCAGATTGCACATCTGTAGCATGTAGAAACGCTATTGATTTTTGTGTATTAACCTTGTATCCTGCCACCTGTTGAACTTGTTTATTAATTTTAGCAGTATTCTTGTGGATTTTTCAGGATTTTCTAGCTATAGGATCATGTCATCAGTGAATAGTGAAAATTTTACTTTTTCCTTTCCTATTTGGGTACCTTTTATTTCTTTGTATAGTCTAATTGCTCTAGCTAGAACTTCAAGCACAATATTGAATACTAATGGCATATACACTTTTAATGTTTTTTGAATTCTGTTTATAAGATTTTGTTGAGGATTTTTGTTTCTATATTCATATCAATATGATATCTATAGTTTTCCAATATCTATAGTTTTCTTTTTTGTAGTACATTTATCTGATTTTGGTATTAGGGTGATATTGGCTTTATAGAATGAGTTTGGTAGTATTCTCTCCTTTTCAGTTTTTTGGAAGAGCAAAATCAGAATTAGTTCATATTTGAATGATTGGGAGAATTTACCTGTGAAGCCAACTGGTCCTGGATTTTTCATCTTTGGGAGGTTTTGCTGACTGTTTCCATCTCTTTACTTATAATTGGTTTGTTGAGGTCTTTATTTCTTCTAAAGGAAGTGCAAGTGGTTCACATGTTTTCAAGAATTTGTCCATCTGATCTACATTTTCTAGTTTTTTGGCATACTCATGTTTATAGTATTCTTTATGATCTCTCTTTTTTCTACAGGGTCAGTGCTAATATCCCCTCTCTCATTTCTGATTTTATTTATTTGTGTCTTTTCTCTTTTTTCTTTGTCAGTCTAACTAAGGGTTTGTTGAGCTTCTCAAAGAACCGACTTTTGGTTTTGTTGAGTCTCTCTATTGTTTTTTGTTCTCTATTTCATTGATATCTACACTGATCTTTACTATTTATTCCTTTTGGCTTGGTTTGGGATTAGTTTGCTGTTCTTTTTCTAGTTCTTCCAGGTGTGCAGTTAGATCTTAAATTTTAGCTTTTTCTTCTTTCCTAGTGTAATCATTGAGGGCTATAAATTTACCTCTTGGCACTGCCTTTGTTGTGTCCCATAGCCTTTGATATGTTTTGTTTTCATTTTCATTTGTCTCAAGATATGTCTTGAATTCTCTTCCAACTTCTTATTTGACCCATTGGTTGTTTAAGAGTGTGTTATTTAATTTCCATATATTTATGTGTTTTCTCTTTTTCTGTCCGTTAATAATTTCCAGAAAGTACTTTGTATAATTGTAACCTTTTTAAATTTCTTGAGACCTGTGTCTTGTATCCCAACATATGGTCTGTCTTGGAGAAGGGTCCATGAAAAGAACATATATCCTACTGTTTTGGGGTCCATTGCTCTGTAGATGTATATTAGGTCTAGCTTACTTATCATATTATTCAAATTCTTAGTTTATTTATTTATCCTCTATCCAGATGTTCTATCCAATATTGAGAGTGCTGTATTGAATTATCCAACTATCATTGTAGAGACATCTATTTTTCTCTTCAGCTTTGCCAGTGTGTGCCTCATGTATCTTGGGTCACTGAGGTTAAGGATATAAACATTTAGAACAGTTATTTATTCTTGTTGAATCGTTCCTTTTATTAATATATAATGACCTTCCTCATTCCTTATAACATTTTTGTATTTAAAATCTATTTGTCTGATAGTGATATAGCTACTTCAGCTATTTTTTGGTTACTATTTGCATGGAATATCTTTTTCCAACCTTTCATTTTTAGCTTGGTTTTGCCCTTACATCTGAGGAGGGTCTCTTGTAGACAACATATATATAGTCATACTTATAATTCATTCTGTCAGTCAGAGTCTTTTGATTGGGGAGTTCACACATTTAATATTCAATGTTATAAGTGTAAAGGCATTACTTACTTCATCCATTTTGACCTTTGGCTTTCAGTTTTTGTATCATGCTATAGTCTCTCTCTCTCTTTTTTTAACTTTTTTAAATATTTTTCATTTCTACATTCTTCTCCATGTTTCTCATCCTTCTTTTTTCCTTTCTGGCTGCAGCCCTCCCTTTAGTATCTTTGTAATTCTGGTCTTTTAGTATATATTCTATCACTTTTTGTTTGTCTGTGAAGACTTTGAACTTACCTTAACTTTTGAAGGACAGCTTTGCTAGTTACAGAATTCTTGGCTGACATATTTTCTCTTTAAATACCTTAATTACAATATACACTTTCTTTTCTCCTCCATGGTTTCTCATGAGAGATCAGCACTTAATCTTATTGAATTGCCCTTGTATGTGAGGCTTTGCTTTTCTCTTGCTGCTTTCAAAATCTTCTTTTTATTTCATGTTGGCCATTCTGAATAGTAGGTGTCTCGGTATAGATCTCATTATGTTTATTCTGTTTGGGGTGTGTTGTCCTTCTTGGGCATTGCTGTTTATGTCTTTCATAAGGGTAAGGAAGTTTTCAGTCATTATTTCCTCAAATATTCTTTCTCCCTCTTTTCCATTCTCTTCTCCTTCTGGGATGCCAATAAAATGTATATTTTTGCATTTTGCATTGTCATTCAATTCCCCAAGTCCCTGTTCCATTTTTTCCACTCACTTCTCTTTCTGTTTTCCTGTCTTTTCCAGTTCAGATGTTCTGTTTTCAAAATCACTAATTCTGCCTTCAAGCATTTCAAGTCTGCTCTTAGTTGCCTCTAATGTATTTTTCCCCCTTAATGTATTTTTAATACCATTCATCATGTCTTTTATTCCCAGAAGGTCAGTTACTTTTCTTTGCAGTCTTTCTAGTTGTTCTTTATGCTCACCCAGTGTCTTCTTAATATCCTTTATCTCTTTGGTCATATTTTCTTTCAAGTCTTTAAAAAGATTTATAAGATTTGTGTGATCATCATTAATTTTCTCAAATCCTGACTCTCTTCAGGATATTTGGTTTGCTCCTTCAGTTGGGCTATCTCTTCCTGTCTTGTAGTATGGCTCATAAACTTTTGCTGATGTCTAGGCATCTGACATGTTGGTGAATTTACTCTAATGGTCAATCTCTCTCTCTTGCCTATTGTTATTTTTTCACAGCTCTTTGATATTTGGTTCAACTTATTCTTTCTTTAAATTTTTTTTATCCTTTTTAAGTTAATGTTTGTATATGGTGTAAGATAGAGGTCCTCTTTCTTTCTTTTAGATATGGGTACCCAGTTCCCCCAACACTATTTTTTTTTTTTTTTTTTTTTTGAGTAGTGTTCTGGTACAGCTGGATGTGTTTGACAGCCTGGTCAAAATCTCTTTCCCAAAATTTTGAGGATCAATTTCTGAGCTCTCAATTCTATTCCATTGGTCAATATATGTGTCTTTACACCTGTACCATGTTGTTTTTACCACTGTACCTAAGCAAAATGCTTTAAAGTCAGGAAGTGAGATTCCTCCAGCTTCATTCTTCTTTTTAAGATGTCTTTGGCTATTTGGGATCTACCATCCTTCCAAATAAATTTTATAACTTTTCAATTCTGTGAAAAGCAAAAAAATACTTTTGGAAGTTGTATTGGGATTGTGATGAATCTGTAGAAAAATTTGAGAAGAATTGACTTTTTAAAAAAAGATTTATTTATTTCTCTCCCCCCATTGTCTGCTCTTCTGCATCCACTCACTGTGTGTTCTTCTGTGCCTGCTTTTGTTCTCATTAGGCAGCTCCAGGAACCAATCCTGGGACCTTCTGGAGTGGGAGAGAGGGGACCATTCTTTTGCACCACCTCTGCTCCCTGATCTGCTGCATCTCTTATTCTCTCTTCTCTGTGTCTCTTTTTGTTGCATCATCTTTGCTTTGCCAGCTCTTTATGTGGGTCAGCACTCCTGTGCACAAAAGCACTCCTGTGTGGGGCTTTACTCTGTGCAGGCCAGCACTCTGTGCAGGCCATCACTCTGCATGGGCCAGCTCACTACATGAACTAGCTTGCCTTCACTAGGAGGCCCCAAGCATCGAACCCTGTACCTCCCATATGGTAGACAGAAGGCCAATTGCTTGAGTCACATCCACTTCCAGAATTGACATCTTAATGATATTTAATCTTCCAATCAATGAACATGGAATGTTCTTCCATTATTTAGGTGTTTTTTTTTGGTCTCTTTTGGCAATGTTATGTAGTATTCCAAATACAAATCCTTTACGTCCTTGGTTAAGTTTATTTCTAATTATTTGATTCTTTTATTCTCTATTGGAAACGTGATTTTTTTTCTCTACTGCCACCTCAGAGTGCTTATTAATAGCATATAGAAATGTTACTGATTTTTATTAATCTTATGTCCTGCCATTCTCCTGAAATTGTCTATTAGTTCTAGTAGATCTGTTGTGGATTTCTTCAAGATTTTCTAGATACAGAATTTCATCATCAGTAAATAGTGAAATTTTTAATTCTGCCTTTCATATTTAGATGCCTTTTATTTCTCTTTCTTGCCTCATTGCTCTAGCTAGAACTGCTAGCACAATATTGAATAACAGTGGTGACAGTGGGCCTGCTATTTTCTTCCCGATCTCAGCAGGAAAGGTTTCAATCTTTTTCTATTGAGTACAGTGTTAGCTGAGGGTATTTCATATACACTTTACCAGGTTGAAAATTTTCTTCTATTCCTATCTTTTGGAGAGTTTTTCATAAATAAGGGATGGTGGATTTTGTCAAATGTCTTTTCTGTGTCAATCAAGATGATCATGTGATTTTTCTTCCTCAATTTAGCAATGTGATATATTACATTGAATGATTTTCTTGTTTTGAACCACGCTTGCATACCTGGGATCAAACCCACTTGATCATGATGAATAATTATTTGAACGTGCTGTTGGTTTCAATTAGCAAATATTTTGTTGAAGATTTTTTAATCTATGTTAATTAGAGAAATTGGTCTATATTTTTCTTTATTCATGCTATCTTTATCTTGCTTTGGTATTAAGGTGATGCTGTGGTCTTCATAGAATGAATTTTGTAGTATTCCCTCTTGTTCTATTTTTTTGGAAGAGTTTCAGCAATGTTGTTATTAATTCTTCTTTGAATGATTAGTAGAATTCACCCATGAAGCCATCTAGTCCTGGAGTTTTCACCTTGGAAGTTTTTTGATTACTATTTTAATCTCCTTACTTGTGATTGATTTGGTGCAGTCTTCTCTTTCTTCTAGGGTCAGTCTAAGCCGTGCTTGTTTTCCTAGGAATTTGTCCATTTTATCTACATTGTCTAGTTTGTTGGCATACAGTTGTTCACAGGATCCTCTTATGATCTCTTATTTCTGCGAGGTCATTAGCAATTAAACTCATTTCTGAGTTTAATTGTTTGAATCTACTTTCTTTTTTTCTTTGTCAGTCTAGCTAAGAGTTTGTTGATTATGATGCACTTGAAGAATCAAATTTTGTTTTTTTTTATAGTTTCTATTGAGTAATTTGTTATTCTCAATTTCATTTCTTTATGTTTTTATCTTTGTTATTTCTTTCCTTCTGCTTACTTTAGGATTGGGTTGACTGTTCTTTTTCAGGTCCTGCAGGTATTCCATTAAGTCTTTGATTTTAGCTCTCTCTTATTTTTTAATGTAAGCATTGAGGGCCATAAATTTAGTTCTCAGTACTGCCTTCTTGCATCCCATGGGTTTTGACATGTTATGTTCTTGTTCTCATTCATCTCAAGATATTTCCTACTTTCTCTTATGATTTGTTCTATGAACCATTGATGGTTTAAGGTGGTTTGTTTACCTCCATATATTTGTTGTTTTTTCCTTTCTCCACCTGTTGTTAATTTACAGATTTTTCCATTATGATCAGAGATAGTACTTTGCATAATTTCAATCTTTTTTAAATTTATTGAGATTGTTTTGTTATCCTACATTTGACCTATCTTGGAAAAAGATCCATGATCAATTTAGAAGAATAGTATATCTTGCTGTTTACAGATACAAAGTTTTTTATATGTCTTTCAGATCTAGTACATTTATTTTATTATTAAAGTTCTCTGTTTCTTCATTGATCGCTTGTCTAATTGTTCTATCCAAAGATGAGAGTGCTGTACTGAAGCCTCCAATAATTTTTTTAGAGACATCTATTTCTCTCTTCCTGCTTTGCAAATGTATGTCTCATGTATATTGGGACATCCTGGTCAGGTACATAAATATTTATTATGTATCTTATTGGTAAATTGCTCCTTTTATTAATGTATAATATCCTTCTTCATTTCTTATAGCAGTTTTACACTTAAAGCCTATTTTGTCCAATATTAATATTATAACTCCAGCTATTTTTATTTAATTATAGTTTGCATGGAATATCTTTTTTCAAACTTTTACTTTCAGTCTATTTGTGTCCCTTGGTGTAAGTTAAGTCTCTTGCAGACAGCTCATAGATGACTATTTTTTTTTTTAATCCATTCATCCATTCTGTGTCTTTAAGAAATTCAACCCATTAGCACTTAACATTATTATTGTAAAGGCATTACCTACTTTGTCCATTATATCTTTTGACTTTCCCTTGGCCTGACTTACTATTATTTATAATTTTACCCATTTTGTTACCCTTACTAATAATCTTCAATTTCTACACTCTTCTCCAGGCCTTTCTCTCTTGTCTTTTCCTCTCAGGCCTCTTGGTGACATCTTCTTTTAGTTTTTGTATATCTTTGAAGACTTTAAACTCATCTTCAGTTTTGAAGGATGGTTTTGTCAGATAAAGAATTCTTGGACGGCAGTTTTTTTTTTCTTTCAATACCTTAAGTACAACTTATCACTGACTACACACCTCCATGGTTTCTGATGAGAAATCAGTACTTAGTCTTACGAGTGTCCCTTGCATGTGATAAAATATTATTCTCTTGCTCCTTTCAGAATTCTTTCCTCATCTCTGGCATATTACATTCTGAATAGTATGTGTCTAAGTGTAGATCTATTTGGATTTATTCTGTTTGGATTTTCCTTCTTGAATGTTGATATTTATATCTTTCATAAGGGTTGGGATATTTTCAGTCATTATTTCCTCAAATATTTTTTCTGCCCCTTTTCCATTCTCTTTCCTTTCTGGTACACCTGTAACATATATGTTTGCATAGTTCATGCTGTTATTCAATTCCCTGAGCCCCTGTTCCATTTTATTTTCTATTCTTTCATTTTTTTGTTCACCTGTCTTTTCAAATTGAGATGTTCTGTCCTCCAACTCACTTATTCTGTCCTAAACCAATTCAAATCTATTATTCTATACCTCCAATGTATTTTTAATCACTTTCATTATCTCTTAAGATTTGTTATTTTTCTTTGCAAACTTTCAAATTCTCCCTTGTGTTCAACCAGTGTCTTCTTAGTATCCTTAAAATCTTTAGTAACCATCTCATTGAATTCATTAAGGATGTTTGTTAGGATATCTGTGATTACTTGGCTCAAATCCTGTGTTTCACCTAACATTTAATTTATTCCTTTGCCTGGGAAATATCTTCTAATTTCTTAGTATGGCTTATAATTTCTTGCTAGTGTATTTGTATCTGATTCTTTTCTTGTGTGTTCATTCTGTGTTTAGTTTCTCTTTAATCTATGGCTTTCTTAATTGTTAATTTTTTGCTAAAGCTTCCTGTGTTCCTACTCCATGAATCTTAGCTCATTCTGTTGGACTTTTACTTGCTTTTGTATATTTTTATATATTCCTTTGTATTCTTCCTGCTGCTAGTTCCTGGAGAGTTAATATTGGTAGAAGTGTCCCCATGGAAACAACCTTCCCAGCACTCGTTTCCCTGTCAAAACAGGCTTAGGGGACCTATGAAGGGAGTGTCAGTCAATTCTAATATGATCTGGAAAAGAAACTGTAAGAACTTCCATTCCTCTCTCTTTGATGTCTCCCCGAATCTAATCTTTCCTAAAGTACCCAGCAGGTAGCACTCTTTAACCAGTTGTTTCCCTCCTGCCCTAAAGTTATTCTGTGCCTTAAATTCTCAGATAACTTAGCTCCTGGTGGGGGCATGGTTGAAGCTGAGGTTGCCAGCCTACTTGGGAAGAAATTGTTGTACAGCTCCCAGCCCCTGAGGTCTGAGTTGTCTTATCAACGGCCGCCTCTTCTGCTGAGTCCCAACCCCGGGTGGATGAGGTGACTGCCTGCACTGTCTTGAGAAAGAATGATCAGCAAACTCTGGGTTGCTTGCCTTAGCATGAGAGTGCAGTAGCTGTTAAAGGAGGGCAGGATGAATTTTTTAAAATAGAAATTCCCTTTAAAAATGGGAATTACAAACATCTCAGAAGAGTTAGGAAGCAGTAAATTTAAATACTGTCAAAGATGCCAAAAAGCCAAAGGGTGAAAACAGGTTATTTTGTGGTGGGTAGGGGGACGAGTTGTTGGAGTTATACTATTTTACTAGACCTTCAAGGAATGATTGTTCCTTTCCCTATGCTATAATGATTGACCCACATCATAAAATAGATATAGCTTCTGGAAAAATTATGCACCAAGTTCACACTTCTAGCATCATCTCTAAATACTGAGAAATGGTAATATATAATAGCAAGGAAACCAAAACATAGGAAAGATCAAATAAATGATTAACACTTCTGCATATAAAAATTAATCAGGCAGTCTAAACTGGGGGTTGTAGATCTGGAAACATGGTTGGGAAGTCAGAAATTTCATGTTCTCTGAGGTGAAGTGGATAATAATTGCCCATGCAAGGTAAAAATTGGAACCAGTTTCACTATTTCAAGGCTGAGTTAGTGTGGCTCTCCATCTTCTTTGACTTCCACTACCCATTGCTGCCTCTTAAGGAGATGCTGTATCACAATAGTTAATGCAGACTTAGTGACATTATCTGTGATATGCCCACAGATCAGTAATTCTAAAGAGAAGATGCAATCCTAAGGGCTGGAAGAAAGCAACTGCAAAAAAATAAAAATTAAAAAAAAGGAATTGAGCATAGATGAACAGTAAAAAAGGCTAAGATAATAAGAAAAATAAAACAATAATTAAAATATAAACAAATCTACTGAAAATGAGTTAGCATAACAAATATTAAAAATGTATACAAATATAGCATTATTCATGATAGCCAAAAGGTAGAAACAACCCAGGTGTACAACTACATATGAATGGGTAAACAGATTTTGGAGTATACACACAATGGAATATATGCAGTGGTAATTAGAAATGAAGTTGTGAAACATGAAAACATGGATGAACTTGGATGACATTATGTTAAGTGAAGCAAGCCAGACAAAAAAGGACAAATACTGCATAATTGCCCTCTTATAAACTAAATATATTATGTGAAATATAAACCTATTATGTGAAATATGAATATAAGTAAACTGCATATAGAAAACAATAGCTTAATAATACAAAATGTTAATATCAGACCGAAAAACAATATACGAAGTGAAGGAGACCAGACACAGAGTACCGCATATTGTATGATGCTATTTATATAAAATGTAAATATAAATTAATTTATGAGGATACTCAGATTAGTGGTTATGTAGGGCTGGGGAAGGAATGCTATGGGTGTGGAGTATTTCATTTTGGAATAATGAAATTGTTCTAAAATTTTTGAGATGATGAATGTTATTATACTAAAAGTCATTGATTATATACTTTGGGTAGATCATATGGTATGTGAGTATATTTCAATAAAACTGCTCAATAAAAAATAAATAATTGTGCAAGAATAGTCAGAAAATGCAGTTATTTACAGGAGGAAAATAGAGAGATTGAGAGATGAAGAACTTTCTTGATTATTTATCTATTTTTGCTTATTACTATTATTATCGAAATAATGAAAATACTTTAATAATGATTGAAGTGATGTATGCAGGACTATGTGATTATACCAAATACTATTGATTGCTCATTTTGGATAAATTGTAGGCTTTATTAATATGGATCAATAAAATGATTTGTTTAAAAAATGCATGCAAATCTAAAGATGAGAAAGCCAACTGTATTACCAAACAAAACACAAACCTTACCAAATTAAATTAATATCACAGATATTAAAGTTAAATTTAAAATAAATATGCTGAAATTGCCTAAAGAAGTAAAAGAAGGCAAAATTTCCCTTTGATAATTAATACATAAAATATGGTTGATATGAACATAGAACCAAATGCAAAGCAATTACATGGGAATAAATTATGGAATGAATAAGATGAATTATCTAGAGCACATAGTCAAAATGTGAATTTGTAAATTGGAAAATGATAGTGAAGAATTTTCCTGGAGTATAATTCAAGATCTAGATAAACATATTAAAGCAATTAAGAGACACTCTACAAGTCATGCCCAAATCAATAGAGCATAGTTAAGACTACATACACTAAGAGAAAAAAAAAAAATTTGAAGCAATTAGGTTAATAATATAAGATTTTAGTAAAAGAACAATTCAAAATATAAAGCTAAAATTAATGAAAAAAGGTAAATTCAGAAAATGAGTCCAAAATATATTACTTTGAAAAATTAAAAATATCATTTCCTTGTTAATTGGATTAACAATTAGAGATAGCATGCATAAAAGCATAAAAGTAGAAAAGATTAATGCCAAATATATAAGAAGCAAAATACATTTTAAAAGACTACTATATCCAAGAACATCACTACAAATTAGAATTCTCAAGTGGAAGAGCTTCATTCTTGGCAAAATAAACTTGTCCAAGAATAAGAAAAAAATCTTGAATAGCACACTAGAGATATTGACAAGGGATTTAAAGTTCTGCCACCTCAAAAAAGCATTAGGAACAGAAGATTTCAAAGGCAAGATCTATCTGGCCCTTAGAGAGCAATTAATTCCAGTGTTATTTAAAAATTATGATCATAAAAGATAAAATCTTCCCAATGTATTTCTTTTTTTTTTTTTTTAAAGATTTATTTTTATTTATTTAATTCCCCTCCCCTCCCCCGGTTGTCTGTTTTCTCTGTCTTTTTGCTGCGCCCTGTTTCTTGTTTCTTTGTCCGCTTCTGTTGTTGTCAGCGGCACGGGAAGTGTGGGCGGCGCCATTCCTCGGCAGGCTGCTCCCTCCTTCGCGCTGGGCGGCTCTCCTTATGGGTGCACTCCTTGCGCTTGGGGCTCCCCTACGCGGGGGACACCCCTGTGTGGCACGGCACTCCTTGCGCGCATCAGCACTGCGCATGGGCCAGCTCCACACGGGTCAAGGAGGCCCGGGGCTTGAACCGCAGGCCTCCCATGTGGTAGACGGACGCCCTAACCACTGGGCCAAAGTCCGTTTCCCTTCCCAATGTATTTCTGATGTCAGCTCCAAAGATTTCATAAAGGGAAGGAAGGAGGGAAGGAAGGAAAGAAGGAAAGAAGGAAGGAAGGAAGGAGGGAGGGAGGGAAGGAAGGAAGGAAGGAAGGAAGGAAGGAAGGAAGGAAGGAAGGAAGGAAGGAAGGAAGGAAGGAAGGAAGGAAGGAAGGAAGGAAGGAAGGAAGGAAGGAAGGATTTATATGGCAAGGGGATGCATGAATATTGTGAAAATATTCTTATTAAATTATTAGCTGTAAAATTCAACAACAGATTTTTCCAATTAGATTTAAGTCAGGAATTAAGAACAATTTGATACTATGTAATTCGTAAGCATAATTTTTTACAGCAGAAAATTGATACAGACAACTATGTGATTATATTAACCGCTGGATTTACATTTATATGACAATTTGTGCTAGGAACTGCATTAACTGGCTCCCAATATTGAGGCCAGAAGTCTCCAATTGAAGATCTAGGCAAGACCTGCTTTCTCCTGGAGTCTGTAATGGTTCTGTTGCTGGCTACTGGCAATCTGTAGGCTTCTATGCTTGTATAGATGATGATGTCCCCTCCCTTCTTGCTTCTGTTATTTCCATTCCCTTTATGAGGCCTTTGTTAATAATGATTAAGACCCACCTTGATTCAGTTTGTCACAGCTTATCTAAAAATACCGGCCTGTTTGCAATGGGTTCATAACCACAGGGATGCAGATTAAGAGCCTGGATTTGTTGGGGTATATAATTCAATGTACACAATTATAAAAATGTATAACTTTTTCCTAAACTATTATCAGATAACTAAAAAATAAAAATCCTAATGTAGTCTATTATTATACATAATTAAGAAAATAAATTAAAAATGCTTAGGGAAAATTTCATAATAAAAATACAGGTCATTTTTTAAAATAATGTATTATCTTATTAAGGGAAAAATTAAGAGATATAATAAATGAAAAGTTATGGCATACTATTAGATAAGAAAACTAAATTCCCTAAAATTGTTAATTCTCTCAGACTTAATGGAGGATATTAATAGATTGTAATTATCATCAAAAGGCTTTTAAGCAGAAGGGAGTTAAAATGATAATAGAATAAAACTGATCTTGAGTAGGTTAATCAAACTTAATATCTTCATTTTTCTCATTTAAAATGGGATGTAATAAACCTGTTTTAAAGAGTGGTTGAAATGATAACTCTATCAAGAATGGGTAGAATATTGTCTTAAATTTAATAAATAAATAACCAATAAATTTATTACTTTTTCAAGACCAAAAATTTTTATAAAATGTTGATATCAAGAATAGAAAAATACATCTTATACACAGACTGTGTGAGAAAATAGTTACATTATATGAAATGGCTTGAAAATCTGTGGTTATTTTATAGGTGGGGGCATCACATGTAGTTAATTCTTTAGTAAGAATGGAGAGGGATTTGAAATGGCCATGAATACATATTGAAGTATACATGTAAGGATAATGTTTGAGGCATATGGCAACCGAAGTCTTTTTTGTAAGTAAGTTTATTTTTGCAAAAATAAACCAGGTATAAACCAGCAAAGAAAAGACGCTTATATCATCTGGTACACCCCAATGAACTGCTTTCCCGACAGAAAAATTTAGGCATAGCAAATGTGAGTCAGCGTTAGTGGCTCTTCCTTAACGGGTTTTGATTTCCACCACCACCCCCAAACCTGCTCAATGGATCCTTTTCTTCAAAATAATTCTTATATCTGGAATTCTAATATTGATATAAATCTCATAGATTGAAAAGTGGAAAGGCAGGACTCTGAAGAAACCTTTCTCTTTGGTGACTAAGTAAAATATAACATCTGAGAGTGGATGTAGCTTGAGTGGTTGAGTGCCTGCTTCCCATTTATGAGGTCCATGGTTCTATCCACAGCACCTCCTGAAAAAGAAAAAAGATAACTTCAGTCACTAGTCTAAGACAAGTCTTTATGTTGGCACATTAGTGCATGCCACTGAATCCATTTTAGATAGGAAACATGGAATCTTTTCTCTCTTATCTCCTCCCCTTTCCTCTTCCTATAAACTCCTTGCAATAACCCTTTAACCCTTTTTCTCTTCCTGAGGTCAGGCCTAACTCAGGCTTTTAGTCAGTTGTTACCATCTCCTTTTACACATTTGAAGACTGGAGGCTGGAATGTAGCATTTCAGGATTCTTTAGGTGGGAAATGACATTTTTGGAAATGGCTTTTCAAATCGAGTGTTATTAAGAAATGTGTACAAGCATAGTATACAGTTTTCTTGCTAATAGTGACTGTGCCTCTCTAAGCTGTTATGTGATTATGTTGAGAGGTTTCTTTTTTCCTCCCACTAAAATTGTCTCTAAGTATTTTACTTTTGTTTATAAAGTCTATGATCTCGATTGAGAAGGAATTTTCACCTCAAGAATGGATGGAGGTAAAAAGCCCAATTTAATAAGCTGTCAAACATTAATACAGAGTGTGTCTCTGAGAAATACAAAGCTTAGAATGTACCTTATCCACCCAGATAGCCTAATAATTTTCTGTCAACACTTCCAGAAGAATACCAAGCTGCACAGATTCGAAAATATTCTAGATAATTGTGTTGTTTTTATAATAGTTTGTTACTGCAAATAAACTTTTCTTAGTTTAATTTTCTTAATTTAAGAGATTAATACATCTAAATTACATTGCCTAATTCTCTGTAATACAGCTATTGCTAATATTTAATTGTGTTATTCTGGATATTATTATTGTATTGTCCTATATCACCTTGATTGTCTTTGAGTATGTTGAGCAGTGTAACTCTACCAATTACAAATATTTTCAGAATCTTGAAGAGTCATGCCTTTCAACTGAGACTTTCATGCTGTATTGACTATATTTCTTATTTATCCTGTGATTACCTTTCTATGTCCAAAACTGATTTTGGCTTATAATTCACATGACAGAAAGTATTGGGATTCAAAAAAGCTTACTAAAAAATGGAAGGAGAATGCAATGAAAGAGAGGTTTAAAATTTAGACTTGAAAAAGATAAAGATTTGAAGGAGTGAACAAAGCAGTAGAGAAAAAGCAAGTTAGATATGAAAGGAAAGGAGAGTGTGAGGAGTGAGAGAGCAGTAGAGGAAGAGGTTGAGAGAGAGATTCTTCGGGTATCTCTGGTTATTTGACTGAGGCTGGGAGACAGTTTGCTTTCTATGCTGATATAACCCTGATAACATTTTAAGGGTCAATTTCCTTGATGGCTATGATTTAGAATCATTCTTTCTTTTTTTTTTTAAGATTTATTTTATTTATCCCTCTCCTCGCCCACACACACACACCCGTTGTCTGCTCTTTGTGTCCATTTGCTGTGTGTTCTTGTTCCTCTGTGTCTGCTTGCATTCTTGTCACACGGGACTGGGAAATTGTGTCTTTTTGTCTCTTTTTTGTTGTGTCATCTTGCTGTGTCAGCTCTGTGTGTGTGTGGCACCACTCTTGGGAGGGCTGCGCTTTTTTTGCACAGGACAGCTCTACTTGCGGGGCATACTCCTTGCACATGGTGCTCCCCTACGTGGGGTCACCCCAGCGTGGCATGGCACTCCTTGTGCACGGCAGGACTGTGTGTGGGCCAGCTCACCACACGGGTCAGGAGGCCCTGGGGATTGAACCCTGGACCCTCCATATGGTAGGTGGATGCTCTATCAGCTGAGCCACAACTGCTTCCAATAGAATCATTATTTCTTGTTCCTCCTGATCTGCCTTCAATTTGGCAGAAAGTCCAGCCTCCTTATTGTCATTTTCCACCTCAAGTTCTTCCAGGCAATCTCAAGTACTATTTTTATGTTCTACCATTTGACATCTTGTAAGGTTCTCCAGTAAAAGTTTACTGAATATTGTGTAGTCTAGAACTATATAAATCCCTTTGTACTCTCAAGTGTCATATCCAAAGTTGATTGCTAACTAATTATGATTTGGCTTTAAGCACAAAATGAGTTAAACCATTGCTTCTTAACTCACCAAAATCTCAGCCAAAGCAAAGTTAAATAAAGTCTTATTGAATGCTTGGAATACATTAGAAATATAGCTTGGAGGGTAAATTAGAATATCATTTGGAACAATTTCATCTGGATTTACACATTTTAAAATTCATTTTTAAGGTACCTGCCTCACTCACCCATGACTGACAAAATTTCAAGTCCTCCACATTGGAGTATAGCACCTCGCAGCACCTCAGGAGCAGAAAACAAGTCATTCTTATCACTTAAATCCAAGATCCACCGCCATTCTGTCTTCAGCATAATGAACAGAGGGAATATTCTTTTTGGTTGCTTTTTTGTTTCCTTTTTAATTTTGTATTTTTTTTTTAACTTTTCAAGACAAATAGTCTAACTATGAGAGAAAAACCCTCAATCTTTGTCTCACAAGAAATTCTCTTATGTCTGGGTTATTTTTTAAATAACAGTTTCTCTCATATTATTTATTAGCACAACAGTTGTTTTCATGTCCATCTGTCTATAATTTATACATACAGGTAATATAGTCTAATTTCCCATATTTATATTCAGATTTATATTTACTTACATTTTATTTTCAAAAACGTAAGAAAGCATTTGGTTTCCTTTTATAAATCTAAAATGTCCTTTCTGGTAATTTTCTTAAATAAAGATAATCTTTTCTAATAATAATTAACACCATAAATCCAGAAACTAAATCTCTAAGATTATTCATATGTTAACTGTTACCTAACTCTTTTCATTTGCATCATTAAAATACTTTGTAGCAACAAAGGCCCAAGTGAATCATTGGTTTACACAGATAGACCTTCATTCTCTCTCATATAAAACAGTTGAAATCTAGGGCAGATATGATATCTCCAAGGTGTTTAGGAAAAGGTGTTCTCTTATTTTATTGTTTTCTAAATCTCAACATCTTGGTATCCCTTTTACCTTTTGAAACCATTAACTTAAAAATTGATACATTACTTCTTTTTCATGCCTTGAATTAAATTGTTACATGCATAAACTTCACTGTAAAGCAGATGAGCAGTGTAGATTTTCACTGTTTGTCAGTGAACTCAGTTATGTTCTTTTACTTTGAAGAGCAACAATGAATAATGAACGTTGGGGATAACCAGAATCTTTGCTATACTGGACAGTTATAATGGATTAGAATTTGGAGCTTGGAATATTGAAAAAAAAGGATGTTTAAAATGATTTCTATCCATATTAAAAATTATTGTTATTTTCAATTTGTCATGCCAGAATAGAAAATAATTTGTCTTGAGGTTGAACTAATTTTATATGTTTGGTATGTGTATTGGACTTATATTATACTATAGATATTTAAATTTTTAAAAACCTTTTTATCAGTTGTATTTTTCCGCAAGTTGTATTCTTCTTTATATCTTTCATTCTGCTTCCTTAGTAAAAACATATATATATATTTAAATTCTCACTTAATTTTGAATTCTAATACAATATGAATTCCTTGCCCTTAATATATACTAGGTATTCATATGTAAATATATACATTATATATATACATACATATGTGTATTTTATATATAAAATATTTTTAAATCTCTATATGCATTTTTACCTTTATAACTGCTCCTTTCATCTCTTTCACCTTTTATATATTGTACAATAGCTCAGTCCTTTCCCCCTTAATGTTTGTAGCAATTCCATAGTTTTGTTTCATTTCCAGTCTTTTATATTCCTTTTGTAATGGAAGCTCCCTTAACAGACCTAATCAGTCACAATAAAAATAATGGATTGAATCTGATGAGAGATCACTATTTCTGAAACAATTTTCAAGAGAGCATTCAAATCCCTTGATAAATTTTACTACTGAAAAATTATATGTGCGAGATGCCCTGGTTAGCTGCTATCTTTATTTCTGTGGTGAGTTAAGGGGGGAGTTGGGGAAGTTTTTATTCTAAGTCTTGTCACAATTAGTATGATATATCCCACCCTCAAAACTCTACTAGTATGAAGGAGTGAGAAAGCTCTTGTTTAGAATAGATATTAAAGAAAATTATCAATGCATAGTTTTATTTGTAACAAAGACTTAAGAGTCACACAGGAGGGGAATTTTCAGTTTAAGATTGCATTTGTCATTTGAATTTTTGCCTCAAAATTTTTTAACCAGGTCTTAGGGAAACATCAGAGAGGAGAAAATGTAAGGGAATTGCTAAAATTATTAAAAGTAAAAATAAGTCAAAAGTTGTATTATTAAAAGATAAAGATTACCTTAATAAAGATCTCTTTATTACATTGAGTCCATAAGTTTGATTAAAGCACAATGGAAAAGTGTATACTAAATGGGGAGAGTGATCTTTTTCTCATTTTCCCATAGAATTATGTGGCTGGGAATCTCAATCACATTTGAGGATATGGTGCTAATAATTGTGGTAGTGATACCCAAAACAGACATCACAATGGACACTAAGTAGTTTATATCAAGAGTGACTGTACTGAGGATGCAGGCAGATATGTTAGCATCTCATAAAACAGGATCAGAGGTGCTCCGTAGTAAAAGGAGGAGATGTTTTTTACAATAGGTTACATAACTATAGAAAGCTTCTTCCTACTCCCCAGGAATTATAATAATGACTATTTGTAAACTATAATGTGATGGAGTAGCTGCCCTTGAAGAATTCTTGTGGTTCCATACAAGTTGGGTAGAAAAACCATAATAAAGTGGGAAACAGGGAAATACTTGGATGAGTTAGAGGTGAATACTTGCTTGTGTGCTGGTTCTGTTTTTTATTTTCTCTCCCATCTAGTACTGACAGTGTAGCTTTCGGCCCACATCAAAGTGGTAACATTGACACTCAATATGTGGTAACAAATAAAAGACTCTGCTTTTGTAGATGGATTTATTAAATTTTTCCTGAGTGCCAACTGAAAGGAAAAAAAAGAGATGTAAGGCGGTGTCTTTAAACTGACTAGATTTCAATGCTCACTACTAAGATATATATTCTGCAAATACTTTAAAACTTAGACACTAAGAATAGATTGTATCTGAATACAAGCGAAGCCCCAACATTTTTTCTTGCTTTACAGTTCCACGTTTTTAGTCAGCTTTATTTAGCTATAATTCACAAACCATAAAATAATTTTATAATATGTAATTCAAAGGTTTATATTATGTTCACAGATATAAGCAAATAACACAATCAACTTTTATTACCTCAAAAAGAAATGCCATACCCTTTAGCTATACACCCACCTGATTCAGCACTAAAGAGCAACTAATCTACTTTCTGTCTTTTCAGGTTTCCCTGTTCTGGACATTTATATGAATGGAATCATAGAGTATGTGGTCTTTGTGACTGGCTTCTTTCACATATCAGAGATTTTTCAAGGTTTATCCAAGTTATAGCATGTTAACACTTTATTACTTTCTAAGGCTAAATAATATTACATTGTATGTAACGCCACTTTTGTTTACCCATTCATCAGTTGATGGGCAATTTGGCTCGTTTCCACAATTTGCCTCTGACAAATAATACTTCTATACATATTTGCATGTAAGTTTGTGCATGGACATGCATTTTAATTTCTTTTAGGTATGTAGCTAATGGTGGAATTTCTGGATCATGAACTATATATAAACTTTATGTTTAATAATCTGAAGACTGTTTTCTAGAGCAGCTGCTCTACTTTCCATTCCTTCCAGGAGTGTTCGAGGGTTCCAGTTTTTCCATGTTTTCACCAACTCTTGTTATTATCTGATATTTTGGAGCCCTAACATTTATGTAATCACTGAAACTATGTGTTACTACTTCCCTGGAAGATTACCTATGCCTTATTTCTAAATCCTGCAGATAATATTTCTAATTGAAAGTTGATTTTTCCAAAATTATAAAAATAAAGTGGCAATTCAGAATCATATTTTGATAAATCTAACTTTTGAGTAAATCGGATTGTTTTATCTATGGTTATTGGCTAGAATTATAATGAATAAATGGCATCTTGGAGAATAAGGATACCCTGATTTGGGAGGTTTCACAGCTCCCAGCATAATACAAAATCTGCCTATAAAGGCAGCGGTGAAGGATAATAATGACAATAGGAACATAAGCAAAGTGATTTCATCAACCAATAGATAACCATTTCATAGCTAGGAAGAAACAGTCACTGGGACCAAAAATAATACTGTCTAGTCAATTTTGTCAGAAGAGATGCAAGTCAACACTTACTAGGATTTGCTTATATATTTTAACCACTAGTCCTAGCAGCTTGTCTGAAAAGGCCATTGAATAAATATGAGAAGCTTTGAAACAGCCAGAACTTAGATAATAAGCATATGCCAGATGGCTTAACTTTTCATTAGGTCTATCATTTCAAAGACAAATTTCTCTTTACATTATAAGATCTAAAAATATATTTTTGTTCAGAAATTGAAGGACACAATTTCCAACTGGGTTTTCTAAAATTTTATTTTAGAGTGACCCAAAGGAATTTATCACTATTTTTCAGGTCAGATATCATTGCTGAATTGTTAATAGTTCAACCTCCACCCCTCCAAACCTTTAAATAAATAGATAATAGATATTTAATTTTTTTTCAAGTAAAGTCTCAGCTTACAGGAAATAAAGGCAATGCTGTAAAAAGCATATCACTAGATCACTCTCTTTAAATTCACAGTGATTTATTAACAATGAGCTGTTAATAATGACTAAAACACCAGAAAAACTCCCTGCTCCAAGCCTAGACATGTATGATTTATCTTCAGATGGCAGTTCTCTGAATTTAGTATCTTCATTGTGATGTCCTTATTTTTCCATTTCCATACTTGATTCAAATCTCTATAGCCAAATCATTTTCAAGAAAAGGGAATTAAGCTCCATCTCCTAGAGGGGATATTATCCATATACAGTGTTTGGAATTCTGTAAGGAAGATTGTTCTCTTCTCCATTTATTCTTTTATTCAATCATTTATTTATATCACTACCAACTGGGTTTTCTTTAGGTTATAATTAAATGTTAGTATTATTAATTTTGTTGCTCAAATTATTCCATCTCTGGAGTTCCATTAGGTTATCGTCTGTGCCCTTTGATATGCCCTTATCAGGGTGTGTTTTTCGTTTGTTAACACTTCCTTTCTTTCTGGCACTATAGGATGACACCGGTTTGCTCTAAATTTTTCCTGTCCCAGATCTAGAACGAGCCATTTACCTAATGAATTTGATCCCTTACATAGTTTACTTTTTCAAAAGAATTATCTCCATTTTCATTACTAAAATATAAGGTCAATGAAAGCAAGAACTTTTATATTTTTAATAAATAAACGTTCTGCTGTGTGTTCCTCATATGCTGTGCATCTTCAGTGCTAAACATGAAGCCTGCCACATAATCAGAATGCCAAAATAAGGTAAGTAAATAAATAAATGAGCAGAAAGGAAACTATATTCTCCCTGTTCTGACTTATTATAACTCTAACTCTTAAATTTTATCAAATTTTATCAAATTGATAAAATTCTGACAGGAATATGTAGATCATCATGAATTACCTACTTTGTAGAGTTTTTGAATATTAAATGCAAAAAAAAATTCTAATGCTATTAGGCTGCTCCATGGCATTTTTAAAAATAAATTTTCTTCCTCTGAACATTGAAGTCTCATTGTCATTATCATCATCATCAACATCTTCATTTATTCATTCCAGCTTTGTACATGGTCATAACTACAGGGCAATACCATACTTCCTGTCTTTTCCAAACTGAACAAAAATGTTTTCTTCATATTTCTACATGCCTAAAAAGATATATTTTTTTACCTGATAAAATTTTTATTGTTGTGATTAAACAAAAGAGGGTATTTTAAATTCAATTACCTTTACCTATTTAAGTCAAACTTTCAAACATTTAAATTAGAGAGACAGTAGCCCTTATCATACTGACCATTTTTCTTCAAATGTTTGGTTACCACATATATTGGAAATATGTTAGAGCATCATATATTTCCCTTGCTTGGAATATCTATAGAGTTATAATTGAATGTCTTTCAAACATATCACCCAGTGCAGTTTAATCTTTTTAATTATGCAACAGTAAGTTTACTGTCAGAAACAGATATAAAAATAACTGTAAAAACTTAGAAATCACTGAAATGGAAAGCTTATTTATCAATACATTTTTGTTATTCCAGCACACATTTCTTGATTATATCAGGGGCTGTCATGCCTCAGAGGGGTTGTTTTCAATGAAGAAGATATATTTGGTAGAAAATGATCTAAAGAGATATATTACCCATACCAGAAAATGCTGAGTCCAAAATTGCTTTTCAATCACAATTTTTGAACTCCACACATAATCTCAGTATGCAAGAGTACCTTAGTCATTGGTGGTTTAATTTCTTCCAGTAAACATATGCATTGCTCAAAAAAGACATGAATTTCGTCAATATTTCTGAACAAGGTTGTTCTATATATTGACAAATGATTGGTTAACATTAAGATAATTTGAAATATTCTTAAAGATAAACTTAATTTTTAAAATTTGAAATGATTATCCTAAAAACTAAAGGATTTATTTTTAATTTCCTGATTGATGAACGGTTTAGGCTCCGTGTAGAAACAATTTCACCAAAAGTCAAAATTGAAGAAAGCTTAACTAAACATTTAAGATTCTACTAAGTATTAAGTCTGTTTGCTAAGACAGCAATTTGTTTGTCTGTTTCTTTGTTTTTTCTCCCCAAAGATAGTTAAAGTTAAACAGGCTTTGAAATGCATTGATTCCATCTGGGTGGTTCACAATTGCAGCATCACTGACTGATTCAGTTTGTAGAAAGGATTCACCTGTAGTGTACATAAAAGCTTTACTTTTGTTCTAAAGTCTATAATGGAGTGTTTACCCATACATTATATACATATATATGCATTTCTTGTTTTTTAAAAGTTATGGACATTTTTGCATGTACACTCTTCATAGAATTGGAGAGTGGCTGTACTTCTTGCCTTCTTGATAAGCTGAAAATTTAAAAAAATTCTTGAAGTAAAGATGAATAAATATTCATGTCCATTTGAAATAATAAACAGGTTTTACCTTCGTTTCTGATTACTGCTGAACATTAGAGTGACATTCTATATGCTCTAAGATTTGTTGCCATTATTTTCTTCAATACATCCTTTGCTTGGTATTACTGTGCTTATAGGTAGTGAGTGTGGGTGTTAATATTATTGCCAATATCTTGCATTCTAAAAGCAAATGGAAATTTATTCTACAGTGTAATAGAAGACTATATGGGGTAGCAAAATAATGTTGATGTTGATGCATATATGAGAATCTAATTCTGAAATTAAAAATATATATATATATACATATATATGTTTAAATACATGTAATAACATATCCAAAGAGTCTATAAATTGTGAAGTGATGATTAGGGAGAGGTCACCACCCTGAGTGACCTCTGAGGGTGTTGGGCCTGTAAGCCAGCAATTAGAGAGAGGGTTGAGGCCACAGCACTGTCCTAAGGGGATTGAGACTGTGCCGCAGAGATTGGCAAAATGTGGACATCACCTCAATGTTTTTGGAGGGTAAGCTCTAGGACTTAGCCACCGCCCAGAATCTTAAGTGTGGAATCGAAAAGTTGGTCATTAGGCAAGCCTGTGGAAGGGGTAGGTTTCCATGAGACCCTGAAGAAAAGAAACCTTCTATGTACAGATAACTCTCAGACTATGAAATCTAATGGATTATGCCCAGCAGGATTTTTGGTTTGTTTGTTCTTATCTTAAGCAAATTTTTTATTGCCTTCTGTTTTAAAGATACATAGATGACACAAAATGTTACATTGAAAATATAAAAGGTTGCCATATACCCCACTCCCCACCCCACCCTCACTCCTCCCATATCAAACTGATATATACACACCAATGTTCATAGTGGCGTTATTATTGCCAAAGTTGGAATCAACCCAAATGCCTATCAACAGATGAATGGATAAACAAAATGTGATATATACATACAACCGAATACTACTCAACTGTAAGGAGGAATACAGCACTAACACATGGGACAACATAGATGAATCTTGAGGACCTTATGTTGAGTGAAGCAAGCTAAGCATTGAAGGACAAATACTATATGACCTTTCTGATACGCATTAAGCAAATCAAGCTGACCAGCAGGTTTTTAGAACTGTTTGTGACCCATGCCTTCTAGTTCCTCCCTATGATAATGCAAATGTTTATCCTATGTCTGTATGTCCTTTGTATAATGGAACTTGTTTTCTAAATTTCACAGGTCTACAGCTACTGGGAACTTTGGCCCAAGACAAACTGCTTGGCAATAACTGATTTTGATGGATTTTGTACTTAGCATTGTTACTGAATGATTTAAGGCTTTTCTATATATTGTGATGCAAAGAGTGTATTTTGCATATGGAAAGAACCTGTCTTTTTGAGATTCAGAGGGTGGAATATAACAGCTTGAATTTGATAAATCTCAGAAAAGATGATTTTTAACTAATCATTCCTTTGAGTGTGAAATCCTTTGATTACATTTTATTTGCTTAAGGAACCTTGATTAGATCACTTTTGATTATTTATGTCAATGAGGCATGACACAGTTTGGGTATCTACCCTCTTGCTGAGTCTGATATAAACAGAGACACAAAGAGAGACACAGAAAAGAGACCTCTATGATTTTGATCCTGCCATGTGAGATATAGGACTCCAGGAAAACAGAGAAGCCCTGGGAAGTTGAGAAAGGTCCCCAAATCTGGAATCAGCAGTGCACAGATACATGGAAAGAGGTCTCCAAGAGGTTGGACCCATGGAACAGCACAAGGCTGAGAAGAGCCCTGGCATATGCCTGATTGTCCACAGCTAAATTCCAGGACATGATATGCCCGAAGAGGAATGCAGGGAACTTGGCACAGATTACCCACCATATTGCTTCACCATGTGGCAGGACACTAGAATCACCAGTAGCTGAAATTGGTGATAAAGCATTTCTGATAGTGCTTTAATTTGGACATTCCATGGTTTTGGAGCTGTAAGATTTTTCCTACCAAAACCCCCATTATGGAAGACTTTTGAGAAGATGGCATCAGAGTAAATGGGTAGGGCATAACTCCCTCAAAAACAAAAACAAAACAAAACAAAAAACAATGGTGGTAGGCCAAAAAGCTGTTCAAGAGAACTGCTTACTGCTTCAAAGCTTTACAAATGTGTTCAATGTCCTTTTCAGATATCTGCCCATTAGTGTCTGCTAGGAAAGTGGTAAAAGAATATTTAAAATTGACTAGCATCTCTTTTGACAAAATTGACTTGACAGTAATTACAGGCTTATTTTTGGTCTCAGGGACATTTTTTTCTAGCTATTAAATGGTTATCTATTGGTTGATGAAATCGGTTTGCTTATGTTCCTATTTTCATTACTCTCCTGCAGTGCTACAAATTTCGTGTTATACTCAGAGCTGTGAAACCCCCCCAAATCAGAGTATTCTTATTATATTCAGTTTGTCATTAATTCATCATAATTCTAGCCAATAACCATAGATAAAATAATTCCATACTCTCAAAAGTTAGAAATATTGGGCCTTCCTGGAAGATGGCATCAGAGTAAGTAAGCAGGGCTACATTCTCTTACAAAACAATGGAGAAAGGGCAAAAGGGCAAAAAACTGTCTGAGGATGCTGCTTTGGGGGACTTGAGACAAGGAGAGTGCTGCACATAATTCAGGAGGGTGAGGTCCAGAGATACAAAGAAGTCAAAATGAAAACCATGAGATACTAGCTGCAGTGGCCAGAATGACACCCTCCCACACTCTCAAGACAAATAGCCTGAATAAACTTCATAGTTCACTGCAGCCAATTGAAAGGGGAACAGAAGTTTTCTGCCCTGGGAAGAGGGAGGTTGTGGCAGAGGGCAGAGAGTGGTTTCTCTTCAGTGAGTTTGGCCAGCCAAGCCAGCTTTCCATCGTGGCTCTGGCCAGACCAGAGTCATGGGCAAGTGGAAGTTGAAAGAGATACCTCCATGGAAAGATCAGCTGACAAGTGCCTGCCTGCTGGCTAGTGGGGAAACTGCAAGCAGAAGAAAATGCTTTTTGAAGTCTGTCATTCCAGAATCTTTGAATCGAATCTGCCCCCCACTAGTGAATCCCTGGCCCTATTTTGATAATTTAAACTGGACAATTTTAAAGACTTAGTATAACTTGAAACAAACATGTAGGAAAAGCTATAAAAGAAAAACCAGTGGACAAGAGAAAGAAATTGACCATCACAGTAAATTGACCAACACAATTGGGTGCTTAGACATCAGCAAAAATTATAAGCTGTACTAAAAACTGGATGAAATGGCTCAGCTAAAGGAACAAACCAAAAATCCTTATATACTTGGGATTTAAGGAAACGAACTATGATAATCATACAAATCTTCTAAATCAATACAAGGAGTTGAAGGAGAATATGACTA
Source organism: Dasypus novemcinctus (assembly GCF_030445035.2). NCBI lineage: Eukaryota > Metazoa > Chordata > Mammalia > Cingulata > Dasypodidae > Dasypus > Dasypus novemcinctus. Next base: position 148,331,408 of record NC_080673.1, on the reverse strand, counting down.
AAGAGGTCATGGATGTTAAGAAGAAACTATGTGAGCATAAAGAACAATTTGAAAGCATTTAAAGAGAGCATTTAAAAAGAGCTTATGAAAATGAAAGACACAATGGACAAGATTAAAAATACTTTACAGGTGGAGGAAAGCCAATATGGTAGGAGAGTAAGGAGCACCTGGAGTCAGCTACTAACTAACAGGGCAGTTAGTAATCATCTAGAGTCATCTAAAGCACCTGTTTGGGGGCCCCAGGAAAACAGAATAGTATCCTGAAACATTCTTGAAATATGGAAGGAGGAGACTACCCTTCTGCAGAGATGAGTCACGAGTGGAGCCCTCCAAGCTGTGGAGGATGGTGTATGTGGCACAAGCCACCATGGGAGGTATTCCATGGCTGGAGTTGGAAGCTCCATTTCCCAAAAAATGGGGGAGGAAGACACGGTGTGACACCGACTTCAGCTACCGTTTATTAAATTCAGTATAATCCTAGGAACAGCTAAACTTTGAGCCTGTCTAGGTCAGAAGGCCAGTAGCCACCATTTTGACTCTGCCCCCAGACCTGAGGGAAAGCAGGGCTGATTGAAAATGTTGGTAGGGACTGGCTTCTTTCCACCCGGATCAAATTGCAGCTCCATCTTAAACCCCAGCCCCACCTCTGGCAAGGAGGAACCTCAGGGGTACCTATGCCATCTTTTTGGGAAACTGCAAGCCATGTTGCAGAAGCCAGTTCCTACCCTACTCTAGCAGCACAAGCTGCCTCAGGAGCTATTCCATAGCTAGAGTTAGAAGCTCCATATCCCATAAACAGTGGAGGAAGAGACAGTTGACCACCAACTTCAGCTACTGATTAGTGGACTTGACTGGCTAAAGTATAATCCTAGAAACAGACTGTCCACGTTGGAAAGAGCCCAGTAGCCCACTTGACTGTACTCCTGGCTTGAGGGGAAGCATGGCTGACTGAAAAACTAGTGAAATTAAAGACTGGCTTCAATCACCGAGATCTGACTGCAGCCCTAACCTAGGCTCCAGTCCCACCTCCAGCAGAGAGGAAGCAGGTGGGACCCGCACCAGACTTTCCAAACAACTGCAGGAGCTCTTTGCCAGCAAAGACTGAATAGTAGGACAGCTGGGGCTGCATCCCCACGCCCCAATAGGATAAGAGAGGAGCTGGGTATCCTCAGCTTCTCCAGGCAATGGCAGACATTTTCAAAGACTGAATAGTAGGACAGCTGGGGCTGCATCCCCACACCCCAATAGGATAAGAGAGGAGCTGGGTATCCTCAGCTTCTCCAGGCAATGGCAGACATTTTCAGCCCACATGAACTGATTTGTTGAGTGCCTTCAAGTCTATCACTGCTTCTGTCCGCCCACAGGATAGGAGGGGGCTAGTGTTCCTTCAGCCTCTCACGGCAACTGCACGTGCCTTAGGTCTGCGCAAACCTGACTTTTGGGTATCTGTGTTTCCACACCCATCCTGAACTGGACAAGAGATGGACTGTGCTTGCTCAGCCTCTCTAAGTAACTATAGGTGCTTTTGGTCTACTCCGTTTGGATAGGTGGGTACCTGTGGAACCATACTCACCACCTAATGAGCCAGAAATATCTTAAAAAGAAAAGTGAGCTTGGAGGACTTTCACTTCTGGACTTTAAATCATATACCTACCTACAGTGGTAAAAAAAAAGCATAGTACTAGCATAAAGGTAGACACATAGACCATTGGAACCAAGTTGATGGTTCAGAAACAGACCCTCCTATGTATGGTCAAGTGATTTTTGACAAGACCTTCAAACCCACTCAACTAGGGCAGAACAGTCTATTTAACAAATGATGCTGGGAGAACTGGATATCCATAGCCAAAAGAAAGAAAGAACATCCCTATCTCACATCTTATACAAAAGTCAACTCAAAATGGATGAAGGACCTAAATATAAAAGCAGAAACCATAGAGCCCCTAGAAGAAAATGTAGGAATGCATCCTTAAAACCTGGTGGTATTTGTTGCATTCTTAAACCTTACTCGAGAAGCATGGAAATGAAAGAAAACATGGACATCTGGGACCTCCTCAATCTTAAACACTTTTTTGATTCAAAGGATTTTGTCAAGAAAGTGAAAAAATAGCCCAGTTAATGGGAGAAAAATTCTGGAAACCACATATCTGGTAAGAATTTGATTTCAATTCTATATGAAGAGATCATACAACTCAAAAATGAAAGAACATCTGAACTCGAAAAGACAGTAGAAGAGAACTAGAAAAAAATGGAAAAGTGGAACAGGGTCTTGGGGAATTGAGTAAGAAAGCAAAACATACAAACCTTTACATTATCAGTGACCTAAAAGGAGAAAAAGGGTAAAAAGAATATTTGAAGATATGATGCTGAAAACTTCCCAATCCTTATGAAAGACATAAATATCAATATCCAGTATGGACAACACTCCCCAAATAGATTAAATCTGAATAGACCTACTCTGAGATATCGCAGAATGACAAATACCAGAGATGAAGATAGGATTCTGAAAGCAGCAACAGAAAAGCAATGTATCACATACAAGGGAACATCAATAAGACTAATTGCCAATCTCTCATCAGTGGTGAGAATAAAGTGGTACGATGTCTGAAGACATGTACAGACATTATGTTTTCATGGATTGGGAGACTATCACTAATATCAGTCTACCCAAACTAATTTACAGATTCAATGCAATCCCAATAAGAATCACAACAGCTGTCTTTGCAGAAATGCAATTATCAAATTTATTTGGAGGTGCAATAGATCCCTAATAGTCAAAATATCTTCAAAAAGAATGAAGTTAGAGGACTCTCACACCCTGACTTTTAATGATATTATCTAGCTACAGTGGTAAAAATCAGCAAGGTACTGGCATAAAGACAGTCTATATAGAGCAATGGAACTGAATTGATTGTTCAGAAACAAACACATCTCTGGTCAAGTGGTCTTGGCAAGGCTAAAAGGCAATCCAGCTGGGGTAGAACAGTCTATTCAACAAATGGTTCTGGGAGAACTGGATATCCATAAACAAAAAAAAAAAAAAAAAAGAAAGAGAACCCTTATCTAATATCTCATACAAAAATTATCAAAAATGGATCAAAGACCTAAATATAAATGTTAGAAACACAAAACATCTAGAAGAAAATGTAGGGAAATGTCATCAAGACCTGGTGGTAGGTGGTGGTTTCTTAAACCTTACACTGAAAGCATGAGCAATGAAAGAAAAAAGTGGATGAATGGGACCTCTTCACATTTAAACACTTTTGTGCTTCAAATGAATTTGTTAAGAATGTGAAAAGGCAGCATACTCAGTAGCAGAAAATATTTGGAGACAACATACACAATAAGGGTTTGGTTTCCATTTCTATATAAAGATATTATTCAATTAAAAATGGGCAGAAGACTCAAGCAGACATTTTCCAAAGAGGAAATACCATGGTGAAAAACATGTGAAAAAATGTTCAATATCACTAACTCTTAAAGAAATGAAAATCAAAATACAATTAGATATCATCTCAGACCTCACAGAATGGCCATTATTATTAATAATAATAATAATAAAAATAAAAATCCAGAAAACTACATGTGCTTGAGAGGATGTAGAGATATAAGAACCCTACTTCCCTCTTGGTGGAAATGTAAAATGTTGCCAAAGTGAAAGATACCTTGGCAGTACTAATGAAGCTGAATATGGAACTGCCCTATGAGCCCAGCAATCCCATTACTGTGAGTATATTCAGAAGAACTGAAAGCAAGGGTGTGTACTGACATTTATTTGCACACTGATGTTCATAACATTATTCACAATTGCTAGAATATTGAAACAGCCTGAATGTCCATCAACTAATGAATGGGTAAACAAAACGTGGTATATACATACATACATACATACAAACAAAATGTGGTATATACATACATCAGCTGTAAGGAGAAATGAAATTGGGGTGCATGTGACAACATGGATGAAACTTGAGGGCATTATGTTGAGTGAAATAAGCCGAGCACAAAAGGACAAATATTGTATGGTTTCTTTAATATGAATTCAATATGAAGAGTAAACTCACTGAGGTAAACTCTAGCATAAAGTTTACTATGTGATAGAGTGGTATTGAGAATGGGAGCTAAAACTTAATGTATGTAGAATTTTAATACATTTTATTTTGTGAAAGTATGGAAGTGAATAGAGTTGAGGGCAACACATTATAGTAAGTATAACAACACCGATTATTTAAAATGTGTTTGTGGTTGAAAGGGGTATTCTGTGCATGTAAATGTCACTTGAAAATAAACTAAGGAATAATAAAGGGACTGCATAACAGTGATTTCAGAGGTGGATGAAAATTGTGGTGAATAGTATAAATATAAGAATGCTCTTCTTTTACAAGGTGTTAATAATGTGATACATGGAAAAATTTCAATTAATTTATGGATAATAGTTAACAGTAATAACCAAATATTTTTACAGTAATGGCAAAGAAGATATATCAAATCTAAGGGACAAAAATAGAGGGTAGTAGGTTGTATGGATCTTTTCCTTTTAGATTAATGAAAATGTTCTAAAATTGACTGAGGTGATGACAGAACATCTCTATGATGAAAATGAGAGCCATTAAGTGTACACTTTGAATGGATTGTACAAAGTATGAGACTGTATAATACAGTGAATCCTGTGGTAGAAGATGGACTGTGGTTAACAGAACAATTATGAGAATGTTCTCTCATGAGTTATAACATATAATACTAACATAGGGTATTTATAATTGAGTGTAATGGGGGAAAACACACCAAATGTAAGATGTGGGCTATAGTTGGTAGTGATAGTTTGATGAAGTTGTTTCATAGTTTGAAACAAATATTTCACAACAATGTAAGACCCTGGGGGATGGAGTGATGTATGGGAGCCCTCTAGGATGATAAGCATGTATGTTTTATAAATTAGCAACTTTTGCAATATATTTATTTTTTATGTATGTTCTTGTATGAATGGTATCCTTCAGTAAAAAAAAAAATTTAATGAAAAAAATCATTCTTATTATAAAAGCCAACCCCTTTTATTGTACTTTGCATCAGCAGCCCTTTGGTACTCTTAAGACTTCTGGTAATCCCTCCTCTAGGTATATACAAAAAAGAATTGAACCAGGGTCTCAAACAGATATTTTCTTACTGATGTTCACAGCAGCATTATTCACAATTGGCAAAGGATTGAAACAATCCAAATGTTCATCAATTGATGAATGGATACAAAAACTGTGGTGTACCCAATGGCCTATTACTCAGTTAGCAAAAGGAACGAAGCTCTTATTCATGTGGCAACATGGATGAATCTTGAAAAGATCATATTTAGTAAAAGAAACCAAATGCAAAAGGGAAAATATTGTATGATCTCATTGATATGAAGTGATCAGAATAAGTAAAGTCATAGAGTCATATTATTATAGATAATAGTTTGCCAGGGGATAACTAGTTGTAAGGAATAGGGAGTTGATGCTTAAATTACATAAAATTTTTAATTGCAATGATAGAAAATTTTGGTAATAGATGGTGGTGATAGTAACACAATGGTGTGAATGTAATTAACAACACTGATTTATATATTTTAATGTGGTTAAAAGATGAACATTTTGGCTGTATATGTGTTATTAGAATAATAGCAATAAAAATTCCATGGGATGGTTAAAGAGAAACAGTGAGCCCCAAGGTAAACCATGTATTATAATTACTAGTACAATTATAATAATATGCTATAATTAATTTTAACAAAGTACCACACTTATGCAAAGTTTTAAAATAGGCCTGCATAGGGGAACCCTCTAATTTTTGCATGATTTTTCTATAAATTCACAACTTCTCTAGATAACAAAATAGTATGCTATCTTTTTGCTAGATTCCCCACTTAACTCTGTTCTGAAACAAGTCTTAATAAGTATCTTCTAAATTAATTTCAGAAACTTACTGAAATTGAGCCTATGAAATATAATAATTGGTTTGCCCTGAATGCTTTTCAGCAAGGTATCTTGGAAGAAATTTAAATAAATATTGAGTACACTAATCACATTATATACCATAGCCATTTCAGTCTTTAACATTTGTTATCAAATAATAGTGATAATAATAATTTTAATTATTTATTTATAATTATCATTTATTACACTCTTAATTTTAAGAGACTTTTTATTGTTTTTTATTCCTGTCTACACCCACACTAAAAACTATCCATAAAAAACAATTCAATCACTATTTATTCCAATTTCCAAGGCCAAAATATTTGACATTTGCAAGATATTAAAATATTGGAATATCATTTAGCTCCCTAGCATGACAAGAATTCTTTCAGATGTATACCACGTATACAAGGAATTGGTTGAAAACATCTACTCAACTTTTAGAAATGCTCTGCATTTCTGTGTGTGTTTGAACTTTTTAGGTAAAATAAAAATAGGATAAAGAAAAGAAAGCAGTCAAAATTGTTATGAAATAAGATGCAAAAACATAAGTTGTAAATAGAATTTTAAAATAACATAATTAAAATCAAATTATAACACTAAACAATATAAAAGGAAAAAAAACCTCAGCCAAATGCCAAAGTCAATAAAAGTATTAGATGTCCATAATTTAGGGTCCACAGGATGGAGGAATAAAATACGGGTTAGAGTGCATTTACTGGTATTCTACTACAGAACTATTGTGACTAGTAATGGAAGAAAGTGTAGCACTGAAGTGGAGAAAGTGGTCATGGTAGTTGCTGAGGTCAGGGAGAGGGAAGAAAAGATGTGACTTGGGGTTATTTTTGGAATTTGGAGTTGCCCTAAATGATAGTTCAGGGACAGATGCTAGACATTATACATCCTGCCATAACCCACTGAATGTATTGGGAGAGAATGTAAACTACAATGTGAACTATACAACTATAATCCATGCGGTGCAGCAGTGCTCCAAGATGTATTCAGCAAGTACAATGGATGTGCCGCAATGATAAAGGAGGTTGTTGATGTGGGGAGGGGGGGGGGGGAGTGTGATGTAGGAGTATGTGGGAACCTCTTATATTTTTTTAATGTAACATTTTTTTTGTGTTCTATATACCTTCAAAAATACAATAAAAAATGCTCAAAAAAATAAAATAATTTACCACCTCCCCCCAAAAAAGTCATTAGATTAAAGTAAAACCTACCATAATATAAGATCCTTAATTTAGTGGTCACTGATAATTTTCAAAATGAGAAATTCAGGACAAAGCCAAACACAATATTCAACATATTTTTCTAGCATAAATATACATATCTAAATATGACAATCTCAGGAAAATAATCTATTTTGTGACTTCATTTGACAAAAAATAGTTATTTTAAGTTATCGACATACTTCTTAGGGTAAGTAGATGACAAAATACTGTGTTGACAGCCTTTCTACAGCATTACTTTTATTCCCATGCATCTCAGCAGGAAAGTTTATTACAAAGAATTTGAAACTTTTACACAGAAGAGAGGAACGGTAAGCATTTGTGAGGGAAGGGTTGGGCAGGACTTGCATTAAATCTAAATTTTCTTTAGGCAGAATCTGTTGCCCTTTATAGTAACATGAAATAGTGAACTGAAGTCTGTAAATAAGCAAGACTTCTATTAGGAAAATCTCCTGAAATAATAATCTCAGGATTCAAAGCACAGTTTTGTTCCATGTGACATGTAGAAACAAATGAATTTTTAAAATGTTTCTTGGGTAGAATTTTATCACTGCTTGTTTTATAAACCCATGCTCACATTTTAAAGATGGCATGCTTAAAAACATGTGAAAGACAGGAGATTACATGTAGAAGCTTTTTGTGTCTAACCACAGAAAATGTTCATGAATTAAAAGCAGAAGAGACATTTATATTTGAGAATGAAAACACCACACACGAATCTATAGTAAATTAATCTCTGTATTTGTTTCCTTATATGGGGAGCATTCTCATAAAAATTGGGAAGAGGATAAATATGATGTATGGGACATAGAAAACCTTCATATTCTCAAATTTCTCTTTTGATATAAAATCTTTTAAAAATAAACAGAAAAACATTTGAAGCAGTTGTTGACATAATAGACACTAATAAATAATCTTGTATATTAAAATAATGAACATACATTATACTTACTTTGTGCCAGACACACACCAATAATTTTATTTATATGAATTCATTTAATGATTCCGGCAACTCTTTGAAAATTATGTGTGTTCCCATTCTGCTGATGTGAAGGTGAGGGAAAAAGGGATTAATTGCCCAGAAAAATACAAATAGTAAGTGATACAGCCAGGAGTTTGGGCCCTGGTCCCTGGGACATGTTCTTAAGCATTACTCCATATTCCCATTTGAATATTGATAATTTTAGTGATCTTCATTTTCACTACCCACAGGAGGTGGAAAAGACTGGAATTGAAACATGTCTGATTTTTTGGGAACACATGTATCATTATTTTTAAATTATTCTGTAACCATTCTTTTGAATTTCTATTCAAAATTAATTCTATTAATCAGTAAGATTCTATATAGAAAGATATGGAGATTTTCCTTCTGTTCATACATTTTACAAAAGCCAAGATATTAAAATATATTAATATTAAAATAGATAATATGGGGAGTATTGAAATTTATATTTGAGTGAATCCCCCCCAGATGATAAACATGAACTAAAATATACAAGGACATTACAAAAGAATCATATAGAAAAATGAATTTATTCTAGTGTTTAAGATTCCCTGCATTGTTAAAATGCATTGTCTTAGAATCATGAAGGAGAAATAGGTAATTTTCATTTTTAAAAATGCATACCTGTCATTCTGATGCATATGAAAGTTGGAGAGACACTGATTAAGGTTTTTTGTTAATAAGAAAGCATTTGTTGAATGTATACTATATTGAAAGTTTTGCATGTAGCAGGGTTCATGCAATTAATATACCTTATCCTCAGGGGACTTATAATGCCTTGAATTATGTAAAAGATACATACAAATTCTAACCTCTGGTATCTGTCAATATGATCTTATAGGTAAATACAACATTTGTAGATGTAATTAAGATGTATGTTAAGAAGTGGTCATACTGGATAATGGTGGGCTCTATAGCCAATCACTAGCATCCTTAAGAAGAGACAGGCATAGACACTACACACTTTGTAAAAAGGCCGTGTGACAGAAGAGCTGGAGATTGGCATAATACATCCACAAGCAAAGGATTGCCAAGAATTGCTGGCAACCAAGAGAAGTTAGAAAAGCCAAGGACTTCAGAGAGAATATGATCCTGTGTATTAGTCAGCCAAAGGGATGCTGATGCAAAATACCAGAATTTGTTTGGATTTTATAAAGAGTATTTATTTGGGGTAGAAGCTAACAGTCACAGAGCCCTGAAGAGGCCAACTCAGGTACCATAAAAAATACTTCCTCACCCAGAGTCTGCTGTCACATGTTGACGCAAGATGGCAGGCAATGTCTGCAAGTTTCATTATTCCTCCTCCTCCCAAGGCTCTGTGGTCCCAGCTTCTTCCAATCTCAGCTGTAGGCTGAGACAAGTCTTATCTCTCTCTCAGAGCTCATTCCACTTTGGAATGAGTTGCTCTGTTCTCTGCACAAGGTCAGCCGTATACTATCAGGCTTTCTCACTTCCTGGGGTCTCTGCCATGTCTATGGAGCCATCTCTATTCCTCTGTGTTCTTCTCCTGTGTGCTTATTTCCCAATGTTCCATCTCAAAACTCTAACCTTGCTTCTCTACTGTGCAGTTTCTCTGTGAGTCCCTGACTTCCAAGAGGGCAGGGACTCAAAGTTCTACTGACGTGGCCCAATCAAAACCTTAATCATTATTTAATCAAGTAATTCAACCAGTTCCTCTGACTCCAGTACAATCTAATATGCCCAGAGGAACAGATCAGTTTACAAACATAATTCAGTATCTACTTTTGAAATTCATTAACAGTGCCAAATTGTTGCACCCTGACAACACTTGATTTCAGACTTTCTGTCTCAAGAACTGTGAAAGAATGAATGTTTGCTGCTTTAAGCCACCCAAGTTAATTGTACTTTGTTAGGGAAACCTAGAAAACTAATACAAATTTTGGTAATGGGAAGGGGGTGATGTTGTAACAAATACCTAAAAATGTAGAACTTTTGGAATTGGGTTATATGTATATGACTGGGAGAATTGTGAAGCACATGATAGGAAAGGCCTAGATTGCTTTGCAAAAACTGTTAATAGAGCAAAGGACACTAGAGAATACTCAGGTGCAGTCTCAGAGGCAAGTGAAGTCTATGGTAGAGAAATATTACATCATCTTAGAGAATGCATATATGATCACAAAGAGAATATTGCTAGAAATATGAATGCTAAGGTATTTCTGGTAAGGTTTCAAACAAAAATGAGGAATATGCAACTGGGAACTGGATGAAAGGTGACCTTTGTGAAAAAGTGACATATGTCTCATATTTTTTAGTGTAACAATTTTTTTGTGATGTATATATCTTCAAAAAACCACAATTTACAAAAATGATGTGGTGGGGGGAGGGGAGTGGGTTATATGGGAACCTCATGTTTTTTGTTTTTTTATGTTTTTTTTAATGTAACATTCCTTGTGATCTATTAACTTTAATTAAAAAAAAGGAAACAACTCAGGAAAGCTAAATTTCAAGATCTCACAATGTTCACCTATGCTGTACTATAAATCAAAGTTAATTTGGTATTTTTAGATGAAAAAAGTGACATAAAACTTTACAGTATCATATTATGATATTGTGTGGGAAGTAAAACTTGTAAGTGATGAACTTAGAAATTTAGCTTAAAGATTCTAAAGAAAAGTGGAAAAAGTATGTCCTATTTTCTCCTTGCTGCTTATAATGCAAGAGAAAAAGAGATTAATTGAGGAAAGAATTTTAAGGAAAAAGGAAGCAGAACTTGATGATTGGGCAAATTCCTAGCTGATTCATATCATAAAGATAAGAAAGTGTGCTTTGGAGAGTATAGCAAGGGTACGGCCGGAAAAATTATTGCTGAAGTAATTAGGTGTTCAATCAACTATCACTGTAGAAATCTGTAATAGAAATGGTGTTATCCAGGGAGGATTTGAGAAGAAATCTTGGGTCTAATAGCATGGGAACCTTGCCATACACAGAACATCTACAAGGGTTTTGAGAATGTTATGCTATCCAAAGCACTGCCAGCTGAGACTGAAGGGAACAGAGATGGAACAAAATGAAGGAAGCCTGTGGAACATCTGTGATTTTATAGGGAATGTGTGGGTCAATAGAGCGTCTCAGCTACTAACATGTCCTTCAAGAAAAGAGTGACTAGTTCTTAAAGTAGCCAAGAGGCTGCGGAAACTGCTGCTACTATCACAGGCTAGAACATGTGGGATCAAGGAGCAAGACTGACATTTCCTTGATTCTAAAGAATGTGGGGCCACCTCATTGAGCCCAGAATGTAGAGCTTTGAGCCAAAGATGAGTACTGCCAGACATTAAAACCTAAAGGAATTTTCCCCACTGTATTGTGAACTTGCTATAGAGCAACAACCTCTTTAATTCTTCCATTATCTCGCATTTAGAACAAGAATATCTCTCCTATGCCTTTTTCACCACTGCATTTTTGAATCAGATAACTTGTTTTGTAGTTTTACAGGTCTTTGGAGAGAAGGAATTTTGTCCCAGGATAAGCCCTACCCATAGTTTTACCCGTGCTTAATTATGGTGATTTGAATGATGAAATTTATGGTTTAGAGTTGAGTCTGTAACAAGTGAAGAATTTGGGGATGTTAGGATGGAATGATTATATTTTTCACATGGACTGGATGTGAGTTTATGGTTTAAATTGTGTCCCTCCAATTTAACTCTAACCCCAAGTACTCTTAAGCATGAGGTATTTTGGGGGGAAATTGGTCTTTGTAAATGAAATTAAGATGTAAATTAACAGAAGGTCAAACTGGATTAGGATGGGTCCAATGTGCACTTACTAGCATCCTTCTGGGAAGGGACAGGCACAGAACTCAGACTGGGAAGAAGGTCATTTAACAAAACAGGCAGAGATTTAAGTGATACATTTATAAGCCAAGGAATTCTTAGGAAGAGGCAAATAGGATATTTGCCTCTAGAGCCTGAAGATAGAGCATGGTCAGACTTCTAACTTAGAGAACTATGACAGAATATAATTCTCTTGTTTTAAACCACCCAGTTTCTTGTATTTTGTTATAGCAAAATCTATAGATGCTGTAACTGAAAATGCAAACTCGAAAGATAACTATGTTTCTGATATTATATTTAAACTAGAGTATAAGAAGAGGGGGCTCATGATATAGAGAAATCTGGCCAGTTCATCACAATCTTTTCCAATAATTGCCATAGGGCTGACAATAGCCTAAGCGTGGAGGTTTGATCCATGCTTTAATTACTAATTCTCCTGATGCTAAATATCAGCAATGTCTGCGGCAGCTTGCTCGGTTGGTAGAGGTGGGGTCTGGCTGTGGACGAGGGGTCGGTCCAGCTTTGGACGAGGGATCGGTCCCGCTTGGGACGAGGGGTCGGTCCCACTTGGGACGAGGGGTCGGTCCAGCAGCAGACGAGGGGTCGGTCTCACAGGGGTTGCGCGGTTCGGCTGACGGGGTGGCCTGGCGAAGCCGGCAACGAAGGGGTCGCCCGGAGAAGCAGGTGACGAACTGGGGACAAGGGAGGCCAGGCCCTTGTCGGGGGCTCTCAGGACTGGAGGGCGCACAGCAGAAGAACTACCATGGAGACAAGGTAAACACGCAAGCCCACTTTATTGAGGGAGAGGCAACAGTTTTATAGGGGCTGGGGAAGGCTGATTGGTGGAAGCCATGCCCTGTTCTGATTGGTTGCCAGAGAAAGGTCAGTGGGCGGTACTGGATGGGGGAGGGCTGGTGATTAGGGATTGGCTGTCGCTGTTGCTGGGGGAAGGGGCAGGGTTTAGGGATTGGTGGCTGCTGTTGCTGGGGTAGAGGGCAGACTTGAGTTTCCAGCCCACGCCTGGCTGTTGCTGCTGTCGGGGGAAGGGAAGAGGGCAGACTGGATTTTTCCGCCCACGCCTGGCTGTTGCTGCTGTCGGGGGAGGGGAAAAGGGCAGACTGGAATTTTCCGCCCTGCGCCTGCGCAGGGAGAAAGAAGAAGAAGGGTGCCGCCCCACAGGCATTGTGTGGCGCCAAAGAGGAGGAGGGGCGGCCGCAGAAGCATGGCTGCCGAGGAGGGGAGACCCGAGGGCACTCTGCGCCCATGCCGAGCTCCCTTCAGGGGTGGCGGTGAGTCCGACCAGCCACCCTATTATGGGGGCACTGGCTTGGCCTGCTGTGGCCGCTCCCTTGCCAGGCCAGCAATCCACACTTCAGCCCGAGGGGTGACCGCATTTCCCCCTTCTTTTCAAATAAGGGCCAGGATGGCAGCAGCAACAAGTAGCCGAGGCCCAAGAGGCAGTAAGCAAGAGGGAAGCGGGGCTGAAGAGGGAGGTGAGTATGACGGGGATATAAATGTACAATTTAGGGGGCGGTATCTTGCCATTGCAAGCAAGGGTGGCCAGTGTCCAATTCTTGTTGATCTCGGCGGCTATAAGATCCATCTGCTGTTAAAAGTCCAGGGTGACAGCACGTTACAGGTAGTTGATCTCTTCTTGGCAGCGAAGAGCGGTAGAGGCAGACTGTGTGATGGTCTGGAGGATCGCAGCTGTGAGGACAAGTCGTGTCAGGGCACCAGCAAGGGTGGTGGCGGCAGCGTCGGGAGTGGTGGAGACGTAGGCAAGGGCAACAAGAAGTCCAAAGTCTCCAAGAGCGTGAGAGAGGCCAATGTTAATGGGGCAGGCCGACATGGGGCGGCCCAATCTGCAATGCAATGGGGGTTCAAGCAAAACAAGGAGGGGGGTGGGGGATGAGAAAGGACGCTCTGGATGGCTGAGAAGAGGAGTGAGGTCGAGACAGGAGGAAGCCCCGCAGAAGTATGGGGAGCTGTTAAAAGCAGAAACGTTATTAGATGCTAGACAGCAGGCCGCGGGCCGGGGAAAGCGGGTTGCGGGCCGTTTAGCGGGGCTGGAGCTGCTTGAGAGCGATGGTGGCATGGGGGGCTGCGGTTACAGAAGACTTAGGGCTGTTTCAAAGAGATCTTACACCGGTGAGTGTCTAGGAGACCGGCGAGGGCCCGAAATTGCGGGGCTTGCTTAGCAGATAGGATGTTACCCATTGCTAATGGCCTTTTGGAGCCGATAAGAAAAGGGGCCCTTACCTTGAGAGCGCGGCGATGGGAGCCGAGGTGCGCGGTGAGACGAGGGGTCGGAGCCGACGGGACTCCGACGGTGGTCGCGGGACAAAGGAAGGCCCCGATGAGGGGAAGGCGGAACGACGAGCAGTGGAGCAAGGCAAAGGGGAGCAAGTGCAGAGGGGAGGAGGCAGAGGTGAAGGCAGGGGTGGAGGTGCTCAGGCATGCGCTCCTGAGAGTTTTATTGGCGCCTCATAATCATAGCGGGTCGGTATAAACCCCCGACATGGAAGGAGAAAGCCATCCAGCGATTCTCCCAGACCGCCGTGGATCGTATGAGGTCACCAAGGTTCAGGAGCAGCAATGCAGAGCAAAAAGATAGGGGTGAGAAGAGAGGAGGGCGTAGGGCTGTGGTAGGGTTACTTCAGACGTGCAAGCACATGTTCCCGAGAAATCCAAGGCTCCTCTTAATCATAGCGGGTGGGTATAAGCCCCCAACATGGAAGGAGAAAGCCATCCAGCGATTCTCCCAGACCACCTTGGATCGTATGAGGTAGCCAAGGCTCAGGTAGCAGCAATGTTGCACGAGAGAAGTCCCAAGGTGAGAAGAGAGGAGGGGGGGGCCGCCAGGTTATGGAGTAAGGCTATGGTGGAGTTGCCTTGCCCCACGTTGGTCGCCAGCTGCGGCGGCTTGCTCGGTTGGTAGAGGTGGGGTCTGGCTGCGGACGAGGGGTCGGTCCAGCTTTGGACGAGGGGTCGGTCCCGCTTGGGACGAGGGGTCGGTCCAGCTTTGGACGAGGGGTCGGTCCCACTTGGGACGAGGGGTCGGTCCAGCAGCAGACGAGGGGTCGGTCTCACAGGGGTTGCACGGTTTGGCTGACGGGGTTGCCCGGTGAAGCCGGCAACGAAGGGGTCGCCCGGAGAAGCAGGCGACGAACTGGGGACAAGGGAGGCCAGGCCCTTGTCGGGGGCTCTCAGGACTGGAGGGCGCACAGCAGAAGAACTACCATGGAGACAAGGTAAACACGCAAGTCCACTTTATTGAGGGAGAGGCAACAGTTTTATAGGGGCTGGGGAAGGCTGATTGGTCGAAGCCACGCCCTGTTCTGATTGGTTGCCAGAGAAAGGTCAGTGGGCAGTACTGGATGGGGGAGGGGTGGTGATTAGGGATTGGCTGTCGCTGTTGCTGGGGGAAGGGGCAGGGTTTAGGGATTGGTGGCTGCTGCTGCTGGGGTAGAGGGTAGACTTGAGTTTCCCGCCCACGCCTGGCTGTTGCTGCTGTCGGGGGAGGGGAAAAGGGCAGACTGGAATTTTCCGCCCTGCGCCTGCGCAGGGAGAAAGAAGAAGAAGGGTGCCGCCCCACAGGCATTGTGTGGCGCCATCCGGGAGGAGGGGCGGCCGCGGAAGCATGGCTGCCGAGAAGGGGAGACCCGAGGGCACTCTGCGCCCATGCCGAGCTCCCTTCAGGCGTGGCAGTGATTCCGACCAGCCACCCTCTTATGGGGGCAGTGGCTTGGCCTGCCGCGGCCACTCCCTCGCCAGGCCAGCAAACCACACTTCAGCCCGAGGGGTGACCGCAAATGTCCAGAATTTTTCCAAACAATGGAAATACTTTGGATATTAATAAGCATCATTTGACTGTAGTTGGAATATGAGCAAAAGAAATTTGCAGTGTATGCAAGTAGCTTAGCTTGGTTCATGTAAGTAAATTTGAAGCTTTTTATATAATAATGTAATCTTCCAATAGAAATATTAATAATGCAGACAAATTTGTTGTAACTGAGATCAGAAATTCAGTTTTTATAAGTTATACTCAACAATGAAAATTATTTGAATTGATTTAAATTTATGTTGTTAACATATTCAGTTATTTGCTGTTGAATCACAATGTAAGATATTTATGAAAAGAATCTACTTTTTGTAAGATCTTTCAATTTTTTTTCATAAAAAAACAGAAGCATAGAAAAAAATCATTTCTAAAAGGAGTATTGTATAATTATATTTTTCCACTAAGTACCTCACAGAATTCACATCATAGATTATAATGGAAAGATATAAGAGCCAGGTAATACTGGAATGTGTTACCAGGTGGGATCCTCTAACCCATTTAAGTGACTATAACTGGAAAAGATGATACAGAGTTCTGCACAAATAAGAAAAGAGAATATAGGTAAAAATGAATGCAGGTATAATTATAAAAATCTAATGCAAAACAAAAAATCTTGCCCTGAGTGAAGAGGTGAGTTCATACTGGTAAATATTATTTTTTAAAAGATTGTTAATCATGTCCAATCTTTCGCTTGTCTGGAAGTGAAAGAATCTTTATTTAGAATATTTATATTGTTTATTTGTTTGCTTCTTTACAACCTCCCCAGATTCCTCAGCTTCAGCAAAGCAAGTTCTTGAAGTGTAAGTTCATTAGATAGCTAAGAGAGTAAGAGAAATTCAAGATTGACTTGAATAGCGAATCATCCCTCAACTAGACCTAGGAACATAAAAGTAAGATGGAGACAAAAATAAGTGAATGATATTCCTTAAGAATGAATCAATGAGGTAATAGAGGTCTTGAATAGATAGCAAAATAAAAAGTATCGGGAAAATTGGAAACATGGAATAAAATAGAGAGCATGTACATTAAAGTATAAGGAGGAGATTAAAATTAATAAAGGAGACAAACATTTTTTATTTTATTCTATGTGTAAGGCAATGCGCTGAGTATCTTTCATCTATGTATCTATGTTTCAATCTATCATCTGTTGACACCTTGCTCCCTGTGTCAGAGTCACAAGAAAAGAGACACCTGCTACTACCTCCAAGGGAGGAGTGTCCCCACATGGAGGGTAGCGAAGAGCATAACAAGGCTTCACACTGGAACAGCTATCCTAGGGTCCCAAACATTTCTACAGATTGCGGGTATCAGGGTTGCCTGCAAAAGCACATTTCACATAGGCATTGGATGGGACAATGTTTACTCACATAGATGAGGAATAGAGCAAGATCCACTTCAGTAGTGGGCATTGGTTTCTCATTGCCAGCAGGTCTTGATTCACAGCCAAAGCAGGAGATGGTCTATCCAAACTATCCAAATGCTGCTCCCTACCCACTGGGAACAGGTAAAGCAGTAGGGTTGGCCCAGGTACCATAAGACATGCATACTCATTCTGGGAATGTTTTTATGTCCTGAAGTCAAAGGGGAAGAAACATGCTGACAGATCACTGTCTGCTATGGGATGTGTTTTAAGTCAAGATGTCCTGGAGAAATGAGTCAGTCCATGTTTATGATCCTGTCCTAGGTATCAGGCTAACACAGCTAAGGGTTATTTGTGGGATACTGGGGAAAGTGGCAGGCCACACTCAACTTTCACACTGTCTTTCCATTTATCTATCTGTATCTTATTTATCTTACTTACATATCAATCTTCTTTTCTTCCCTCACTTTTCATTTCCTTTTTATGTAATTCTAAGATGTTACCTGCTTCCATCATAGCAGTAAAACTGTTCTTTTTAAAGTCTCCAATGGACCTTGTTGTTAGATTAAATTTTAGTCATTTTATATAATCTCTAGCATTGTTGCACATAATGGACTTCTCTTTCATGCTTGAAACTATCCACTGTATTTCACACAGAACAAAAAGAGTTTCACTAAAATTTACATTGAAGCAAATTCCTCTGCTTAAAATCCCTCGATAACTCTTTAAGCACTCAGGTTAAGTTTCTGGAATCTTAAGAATTAGATGGTTCCCATTATTCCTAACTCTCTCTACTTCAACCATACTGGGGATCTCATTTTTGTAGAACACCACATTCCTTTTTCCTTTTCTGTATATAGAATATGCTATCCCCAGTACCAGAATGTGCTTCCCACTTCTCTTTACCTTCTCATCTTTCAGACTTTGCATAAAATTCTATTTCCTCAGGGCATTTTACCTCATACTTCCAAACAGTTCAGATTGGTCCCCTTTTTGTGTGATCCCATAACACCATGATTTCTCATTTGTCACTTTCTGACTCCTAATTTTTAAATTAATTAATTGCTATTTTAAAAGATGTCTTGTCTGATACACTGTAAACTTCAGGAGGGTGGGACCCCTGTCCTCCTTGTTCACAGCTACACTCTACATCTGCATAGTATGTTAGAATAAGAAAGATATTTAATCAGTATTTGTCAACATGTGCCAGCATATCTAATTTCACTTAATCTGCATTTCTGTGAGATGGGAATTGTGTTCTTCTTTTTACCTATTAGAAAACTGAGGCTTAATGATTTCCCAAAACTTTATTAAGAAACATGAAATCCTTAAATTAATACTTACTATATTCCAAAGCTGCTTATTCTTTTCCTCAAATACTATGAAAAATCAAAGTAAAAGATAAGATTTCTTGCTCTCAAATTCAAACTCGTCATATTTTAATTAGTAAGAGAAAACTGTCTTCTATAAAACAACTCACAACTGATACAAAGTAGTTTGTCTTCATGTACAAAGGTTAGATGATTGAAAAAGAGCACTAAAAAAATCAGGGAAGGGAAATATCCTTATAGAGTAGTAAGGAAATTTTTGCCAGGTTAAGAAGTGAGAAAAAGAAAATCACCTCAGAGGGCTTGTGATGATAGATCTTGACAGCTATATTTCTAGAATATTTCTTTTCATGTTTACTGTACTAGGTAATCTTCCTTCCATTTTTTAATCAAAAATAATTCCTATAACAACCCAATTTGGATTATGTAATTAATTCTACCAGTCAACTAATTTTAATTTTCTGTATTGGTTGAAAAAATTTTTTTTACATAAAATATGATCTGTTTCAAAGTAAAAACCTATAAAAATAATAAAGGTTTTAATTTCAGAAGAAGACTAGTGATATTTGAAGTGCAAGAAGTTTAAGTCTACATTTAAGCAAGTATATAGAAACAGTAAAATTAAAACTGGGGGCAAAAAATTGAGAGATAATAGATGAGTAGAGGGAAATGCAACCATGTACCCTTAGAGGAAAGTGAAATCTCCTAGTTAGTCAATTAGAAGCAACAACCTCCAGGTACCAGGGAGAAGGGAAAATAAAGCCTGAAGGAAAAATATTGAGTCCATTTTGACACACCATTATGTTTCATCAGTATCACTTGAAATTTCACTAAGAAATAAAGAAATAAAGTCTCTTCCTCATGAATTCTATCAGTCTCCTCTATCAGGAATTCTTATGAAAAAGTCAAATATTCAGCAATAATATCCAAACACAATATCAACTGCCAACACACACCTCATCAGAGGTCCCTCAAAAGGGAAAAAGGAAAGTCAAAGGAATAAAATAGACAGTATCAAGAAGAGATGTGTTCTAAGTTAGGGAAATTAACACATAATTGCATGCTGAGGAGATGGATATAATAAAATACAGATGTTAATGAGGATGGAGAGTAAAAAAATAATTAAAGGTGAAAAATGAAGTCACCTGGAAGTCACCTGGAGTCACTTGGAGAACAAAGTACAAAGCATATCTCACTTATGACAAACTAGTATTTTACTTTTTGAAAAGAAATGACAATGAATGCACTTCCTATTCCCTTCTATTTTTCAGGCAATGGTAGTGAGTGAGAAAAAATCATCATGATTATCCTTGTAATACTGAAATTGCACAGTCTAAGAAGTGCAGTAGTAACTGTTACGTAAAATAGCTGATGTGTTCGTGTGTGTCTAAGCGGCTATTGCCATGCCCAGGAGGGAGGTTTCTCTTTGTGACATCTTCAGTCCATTTCGTCTAAGCACCTGACAACATCACTATTGACGGGAATGCCAACACTTCTTTTCTCCAGGCATTTAGGGATGCCATTAGGCCTTGGGTTTTTTTATAGCAAGAAAGAGTATCTGCTATAGACTTTATATGGTGTCATATTTGGCAGTCTTACTGTGAAATTACTATAATGTTCTCTGCTGGCAGATGTCAATGAAACTTGAAGGAAAGGGACAAGCTATAGAGATATTTCAATGCAACCTTAACATTTTTTTTGTCTGTATTAAAGACACATGGATACAGTATTTGCTTTTAAAGTGCTTAACTTCCTACCATTAAAATGCTTAAATATAGAATGGTAAATGCTAGTATCAATGGTAAATTCAGACAGATAGACCTATAAGTATGGACAGAAATGAAAATAAACAGAATGCAGAACTCAAAATGAAACTTTGAAAGTAATGAAAACATATGGAAATATACAAAAAGGACAGAAGGAAAGATGTGGAATCATGAGCAGAGAAGCAGGAAAGATGTATCTTGCAATCAGGAGAAACCTTAATGTACTGCCTCAAAAAAATCACCTTAAGTTTAATCATTTTATTTATCATTAATTCTGTTGAACATTGATTTCTTGCTCAACTTGCTAAATGATCAATATCTCTCTCATATATTAATGCTATACTATAATTAATTATAAATTATATATAACATTATATTATATAAAATATAAATTTTATATTACATAAATATAAACCTATATAGTGGGTTATTATAATATATAATGGATTATTATAATGGATACATATATAATATATAATGTCTATAATGACATTATCAGAATGTCATTATAGGAATGAATTATTAAATTAATATATTAGGAATGAATTATTAAATTAATATACTAATAATTAATATATTACAAACAATTTTTAATGGTACAGCAAATTATAGAGGTAATAACATTAATTCCTCTGATATATAAAGTATTTTCAAATTGCTTTAGGATACATGTTTTCATTTTCCTCTAATCACTCTGTCAATCCCAGGTAGTACACAGGGCAAGTATTACCACTGCATGTTACACATGAGGAAATCAAGGATCAGGACAGAAAGCTGATAAATAATGGAAATATGACTAGATAATTGATTTTCTTCTTCCTATTTAGGCTTTTTACTATTTTCACAGTTCAATTCCATCTAAATCAGGAGAGGCAAATTTCATTGAGAAATAATGTAATTAATAAGTTAATAAACAAATGAAAAAATAAAACAAAAAAAAATGGATATAAAGCATGTGAATATTATGCAGAAACACCACAGTGATATTCTTGAATATTTTGGGGAAATCAATATATGAAATGATGGAAAGGCATTGTGAAGCATGAAAAAGGGAGATGGCAAAAGTGTGAGGATACTATGCAGTTTTACATCACAAAATTGGGCTTCGTCAGGCAACATATAAAATATTTCCTTAGTAAGTCTTTTCAAGAAAATAATCTATACAGGAAGGTAAATACCAAGCAACTAAAATTCTATCTTTCCCAGTAATTGCCAATTGTTTTAAAGAAATAATTTATAAATACTAATGAACATCCTTTAAGTGTCATCTACTTAGGTTCTTGTGATGTAGGAGAGAAAGTGATATGCAAGATTCCTACCTTTATACTTTTTATGTGGTGTCCCTTACCAAAGTTTTAATTCTGGGGTAATGGCATTTGAATGATGGGTTGTTTAATGGAAAAGACCTCTTTCTGCAATGAACACATAAGACCTTTTTCATAGGCTGACCCTTACTTTGATATCTGTAGTAACATAGACTCATTGGAAATTTATAGTAGGAAGAATATTGCAATGGTTAATGAAATACAGATCTCAGAACACTTTCTCTGGAAGGAAGCAGAAGTAAATATTTTTTTAAAGCTTTCTATAATTTCTCTATTTGTATTAAAATTATTTTGCCAATGGTCATTACAGGGTGATATAGTTTCTTTAAAGTGCTACTTGTAGTACATTAAATCCTTGTCAGTGTGGAAAAAGCTTTGAGAAGAAATATTAAATATACATGTATATTTAGTACATATGTAGTTGCTCCAAATGTAAAACAAACTAGAAAGTCAAGTTTGATTAGTTTGTGGGGTTTTACACTTATTAAATTTTTGAGTACTAATACATTTTTTATGAGGCAGATAAACTCCTGGGTGAAAACATCAAAATATATATATTTTATCCAGAAATGATTGCTTACTGAAATTTATCTCTCTGTATTTGTTATGGCTGCTGTAACAAATTACCTTAAACTAGATGGCTTATAACAACTTAAATGCATTTCTTCACAGTTGTGGAAGCTAGAAATCCAAAATTACTGTCCATGACCCTAAGTAAAGATTAGGTAGTGTCAAATTTCTTCCAGAAATTCCAAGGAAACTTCTCTTGTTTTCCAGCATTCCTTGATTTCTTGCCATGTCACTCTAATAGTCAAGGTCAGTATCTGAAAAAGGGAGATACTTTTCAACTGGGTGTGACCCTGTGACATCTCCTTTTGCTGCTCACTAACAAAGACACTTATGATTTCATTTAAACCTACCAGGATAATACAAGATAATTTCTCCATTTCAAAATGCTTTATTAAACCACATCTGAAAAATAAAACTACATTTTTTTTCTTTGTAAGGTAACAATCACACTTTCCAAATCTTAAAACTTGTCTTTGGATAGTCACTATTCAGCCTAATTCACCTTGCAATACATCATTATTTTTATTTTCATGAATGTGTTAGTAAAATTAGATATGACACATAAACATACAGTCCAAAATATTTCTGATTTAAAATAGCACATATTTATTTCTCACTCACTACATATTTGTCACAATAATTTCAAAAAAGGAATCAATTTGTCTAAACCTTTACCCTCTGGTTCATGGTCTGATGCAAAAGGAAGGGAATGTGTAAATTAGGCCCTAGCATTTGAAGACTTCACCAGGAAATGACACAGATCACTTCCCTTCACATTCCTTGGCAAACCTTTAGTATAAGAGATACTTAGGCAAAATGACAAAAACAAAACTTTTTAATTTTTTAATTTTTTGATATCCCAATTTATTTTTACCTTAATTTTTCTAAATTCTTAATTTCTAAATTATATATCTAACCTTTAAACTCATCACTATATTCCATTTTACTATTAAGGGAACCTGGGAATATATTGGGCTTTACTTTTCAAGAAGTTTTGGATCACAGAGAGTTTCAACAATGGCAGGAGAGGAATACTGGTGTGGGATGTTATTGACAGGGGACATATGGTTGGCAAAGAGTTCTACAGGGCATATATCCAGGGTACATAAAAATGTTTGCATACTTTTATAGTGGATAAAATTAAAAAAAACAACTGAGGGAGTGCTGAGTTCCTAGCCAGGGAGCTCTATCACAGTCCTTAAAGGGACAGCAACAATCCCCCAAGTGCAATGGCTAAGACTAATAAAGAAGGATGGTCCCACAATGAGTCCTTGATACTAATGACTATGCTTGTGAGCCAGTGCACCTGAAATAAGAACAAGGCCTAATGCTGCAGGGTGCATAAGAGTTACCTCCTGAGAGCCTCCATGTTGCTCAAATGTGGCCAGTCTCAAAGGCAAATTCAGCATGTAAATGTGTTGCCTTCCCCCCAGTGTAGGACATGACTCCTGGGGATGAGCCTCCCTGGCACCGAGGGATTACTACCAAGTACCAGCTGATGATGTAACTAGAAAATGACCTTGAATAAAAGGGTCAACTTGGACCAGCAGAATATCTCAATCTACATATCCAGGAGTTAAAAATGCTTTTTGACCTGAATAAAAGGGGAAAATGGAAAGGAAAAATGAGTTGATATGGCTATGAGTCTCCAAAAAGAGCCAGGAGGTTATCTGAGGGGTTGCCCTTATGCACACCTGAACAGAGTCCCAGAGACATAAAGTAGATACAAACCCGGGTATTGGTTCTTCTGAGGGCTGCAGAGACCCACAGGTTCTATGGTCATGGTAGATGAAGTTCAGTGCCATGTCATTTGACCCTATTTTGGAGTTTGTGTTTCTGTGTGATGGAGCTGGACTCAGATGTGATCATTGTTCACAAGCCTCTCCTGTTACTTTTACCGGAACTGTAGTTGGTGCTGGAGTTTAATATATACCGAGGGGACCTGAATCTCTGGACTGACCATGTGATAACCAGGCCCTGAGCCTCAACAGACTTCAGCTCCTACACTATGGTTTATTGGACTTACCCCACTCAGCTAACATGGAGTTGAAGAAGGTCAGCCACCACACCAGGGAGCCAAGAGTGCCTACAACTGAAAGCAGGAGGATTGCATCCAGCATCCATGTGGAATCTAAGGTCCCTCTTGATATAGATGTGGAGTGGACACAACCATTCCAAGGTCCACAGGGTGAGGAATAGAGTATGGATTAGAGTGGACTTACTGATATTCTATTCATGAACTAGGGTGATTAGTAATTGAAGAAAATGTGGCATTGATGTGGAGAAAGTGGCCATGGTGGCTGCTGGGGGTAGGGAATGGGAGGCAGAGATGAGATGTGGGGTGTTTTCAGGACTTGGAGTTGTCCTGGGTGGTGCTGCAGGGATAGTTACCAGACATTGTATGTCCTCCCATGGCCCACTGGGTAGAATGTGGGACAGTGTGGGCTATGGTGTGGACCATTGACCATGAGGTGCAGCAGTGCTCAGAGATGTATTCACCAAATGCAATGAAGGTCTCATGATGATGGAGGAGATTGCTGTTATGGGGGGAGGAGTGGAATGAGGGGGGTGGGGGTATATGGGGACCTTATATTTTTTTAATGTAATATTAAAAAAAATAAAGACAAACAATAAAAATAAATAAGAGATCCTTATATGTACCTAAAAGGTGGAGAGTGAGAAATGTTGGTGAGTGGCTTTAATGATTGTCACAGTGGGATTGAGTGTTTCAGGATGAAACACCACTATGATAAAAATAAAATTTATTTTGAATAATATTTAAGAATAAACTGAATGAACTTAACATGACATTCTTTTCAACTAGTTCCAAGACTTTAGGAGATTCTACTTAATGATTTTAAATGGGAATTTAGAAAATAAGCTTCCATATAATATTTAAGTTACCATCAACAAGGCTATCTTTCTTATGACTGTATTGGTTCAAATTTTGAAACATAATTGAACTAAGTACTGCTATTAATCTAAACATATTTTCTGTTATTGATGGGGTAGATGTGGCTTGTATACAAATGGTCAAAAAGCACATGAAAAGATAATTAACAACATTAGCAATAAGGGAAATGTAAATTCAAACCTCTAGAATGGTTACTATTAATTTAAAAAAATGGAAAATGACAAGTGTTGGAGAGATTAGAGGAATAGCAGCACTCATTCATTTTTGGTGGGAATGTAAAATTGTGCAGCCACTGTGAAAGACATTTCAGTGGTTATTCAGAAAGTTAAGTATAAAATTGCCAAATGATCAGTGAAACCCAACTTCTAAGTACGTAGCCAAATGGGTTGAAAGGAAGGTCTAGGAAGTATATTTGCACACCTATGTTTATAGTGGCATCATTCACAATTGCCAAAAGATGGAAGCAACACAGTGTTCTTCAACCAATGAATGAACAAACAATATGTGGCATATACATACAATGAAATATTATTCAACTGTGAAAAGGAGAGATGTTCCGATATATGCAACAACATGGATAGGCCCTATAGACATCATCATGTTGAGTAAAATAAGCCACACACAAAATGACAGGTATTGTATGACCTCACTGATATGAAATAATCAGAGTAAACAAATTCAGAGTCATAAACTAGAATATAGGCTACCAGGGGTTGGGACGGGGATAAGGAATGGGGAATTCATTCTTAAATTGTGCAGAGTCTCTATGTGGGGTAATGGAAATATTTTGATAATGAGTCATGGTAATGGTAACACAACATTTTGAAGGTAATTAGCAGCACTGAATTATGTATTTGAATGGAATTAAAAGAAACAATTTTAGGTTATATATCTCAGTGGAATAAAAAGAAATTAACAAAAAACAAAGTAAACCCATAGAACTATATAACACCAACAGGGCACCCTAATGCAAGTCATTAACACTTAATAGCACAATTATAATGATATTCTTTCATCAATTGTAACATATATCACACTAATGCAAGGGATTAATAATGGCGGGGTATGGGAATTTTGTATTTTTAAATTATTTTTGTAAACCTACAACTTCTCGAATAAAAAATGATGGAGAATATATTTGATATTATTGTCTCATGCTATAGTATGAATAATATAGCCTTTTCATAAAGACTTGTGTTTTTCTTGCCAGTTGATGTTTCAGCAGGAGGATATAGGATTTTGTATGGAGTGAAACAAAGGGCAATGGCCAATGAATTAAAGATGAGCTAATTATCAAAGTGTTCTGAAGTGTAAGAGAACTTGAAATCAGATTTAGATATTTGTAATAAAGACAGGTTCCTACAGGAGTGCTCAAAATGTTGCTTTGGGATTGATAGCATTTGCCAAGAATAAATCCTCAGTATAAGGAACGATTATTTGGTCATCTTATAAACAGATTGTAGAAAATAAATGCTTTTTACATAAAGGAATATAGTTACATGATTTATATGAAAGCATGCTATAAATTGTATATCACTGCAAATACAGACGTTTCTATCCTTTAATTCATTGGAATGTTAATGCATTTAAATGTTCCAGGATGTGCCTCTCAAATAAAAGGAGCAGCAGATATGTTTTTTGCACTTAAGCGGTATAACTTTGTATGTTCCCCATTTTAGATTTCTGAATTGCAATATAGGACAGCAAATAGCAGAGAGATGAAATTAAGAAGCTAGCTTCAAAGTATCATCCAAGACAAGCATATGGACCTCTCCCTATAAATAAGTAAAATGAAATAATTAAAAGAGGTAATGACTTCTGAGAAGCTCAGAGAAGTGTACTATTGCAGGTGGTAGAATAGGATAAACCTCACATGATTTTGTAAGATAAAAAAGAATGACCATTATTAGGCATCGTGCAAATGGTACATTTGTGGGGGTGAAAAGAGTTAAGTGCTTTTAATAAAATCTCTAGGACAGCAGGAACAAACTGGGACTCTACAAGAAAACCAAGTTCTATCTTTACCCCCTTTTAATGTTTAGAGGACTTTATATTTCATCTACCCCAGGAAATTTTCAACTTAAAATTCACATTGACAAGTAGTCAAGACATTTGAAAAGTGAATATTTTACATTGAAACAAAATGTACATTTTTATGTCTGCTCCACCCTATTAGATCATATTATAGAAAATAAGAAATTATATTAAAACAAACTGATCATTAGAACAATAAAATGCAGTTTTTCTTTTCTTTCCTTTAAATTCACTCAATGAGCAGAATTTTAAACCATCTGGCATTTATCTATTAAGCAAAAAGTTATGGATTTAATACATACTATTCTTTTAAGAATAAGTACTGACAAATATATTACTTTAATTTGTTAACAGTAACAATTTATAGGACAAACTTACATTGTACTTTATTATTTAATTGGATGTTTACCATTATATTTGAAGCATAATTAGGTCAAGCATTATGTTCATCATACAGATGAAGAACGAGTCTTATAATAAATAGCATGATGAGTAGGAGCAGTAATATCATGTAGTCTAATATATTACACGAGCAGTTTTCATGAAAATGTGTATGGGTTTTGTGGTTGTGGGGCATGAAAAACTTGGAGAAAATTTTCAAGCAATACATGCTTACTCCTTTTACCCTTCCCATCCAACCTTGAAACATTGTTTTTTTATGACCTTTTACTCCATACCTGTGTATTGTGCTGCTAAGATCAGCCCCCACCATATCAAGAATATACTAAAACTCTCCACTAAAACTTAACTA
Organism: Dasypus novemcinctus; assembly: GCF_030445035.2. Lineage (NCBI taxonomy): Eukaryota > Metazoa > Chordata > Mammalia > Cingulata > Dasypodidae > Dasypus > Dasypus novemcinctus. Next base: position 148,303,545 of record NC_080673.1, on the reverse strand, counting down.
TGCAACTGTTCCTTTTGGGATTATGATTGCTCTAGATGACAAATTGAAGCTTTGTGGCATGTCAAGGTTTTGTTTAGTGTGGGAAGTTAGCGGGTGAGGTGGAATATCAGAGAAGAAAGACCCCTCCCACATTTTTCTAGGGCATACTGTGTATACAACTTGAAACGCCATGTAGTACTTGTGATGGAAGTTTTTTTTTATTATATTTTTCTTTATTAGACAATTGGTGGGTTTACAGATGAATTATGCATAAAATACTGGATTACTATACACCTCCTCAAAACCAACACCTTGCATTGTTGTGTAACATTTGTTGTAATTGATGAAATCACAGTATTTGTACTGTTAACTATAATCCATGGTTTGACTTAAGGTTCACTGTGTATTGTAGTTCTATGGATTTTTAAAATAAATTCTGATACCTTATACACAATTTAACACTTCTTTTTTTTTTAAGATTTTATTTTTATTTATTTTATTTCTCTCCCCTTCTCCTCCTCACTCCCTCCCCCCCCCCCAAGGTTGTCTGCTTTCTGTATCCATTTGTTGTGTGTTCTTCTGTGTCCACTTGTATTCTTGTCAGTGGCATGGGGAATGTTTGTCTCCTTTTGTTGTGTCATCTTGCTATGTCATTTCTCTGTGTGTGCTGTGCTTTTTTTTCACTCTGGGCGGCTCCTTTATGGGGTGCACTCCTTGCTCGTGGGGCTTCCCTACACAGGGGACACCCCTGTGTGGCACGGCACTCCTTGCATGCATCAGCACTGCGCATGGGCCAGCTCATCACATAGGTCAGGAGGCCCTGGGTTTGAACCCTGGACCTCCCACGTGGTAGGCAGACACTCTATCCATTGAGCCAAATCCACTTCCCAACAACTCTCCTTTTAATCATATTCAGATACGTATTTCAGTGTTATTAACTGCATTCACAATCTTGTGCTACACCTACCAACATCCATTACCAAAACATTTCTACCATTGCAGAGAAGAACCATATATATTATAGTCTTAATTTCATATGCCCTTTTCCTACCCTGTCCCTTGGTCTTCTATATTCTAGATTCTAACTCTATGAATTTGTTTATTTTAATTGTTTCAAATCAGTGAGGTCATACAACATTTGTCCTCTTGTATTTGACTTGTCTCACTTAACATGATGTCATCAAGGTTCATCCATCTTGTCTCATCTATCATCTTTTTTATGGCTGAATAATATTCAATTGTATGTATATACCACATTTTGTTTATCCATTTATCAGTTGATGGACAGGTTGGTTACTTCAGTCTTATGGCAATTGTTAATGATGTCATTATGAATATCAGTGTACAAATATCTGTTCTAGCCCTGCTTTCAATTCTTGTGAGTACATACCAAATAGTTTGGTTGGTGGGACATATACTAGTTTTATCCTTAGCATTCTGAGAAACTGCTAAACTGTTTTCCACAGTGGCTGCAAAATTTTATATTCTTACTGGCAATGAATATTTGTTCATATTTCTCCACATCCTATTCAACTGTTATTTTCTGTTTTGTTATTGTTGTTTACTTTTAATAGTAGCCATTCTAATGGGTATGAAATGGTATCTCATTGTGGTTTTGATTTGCATTTTCCTGATGATTAATGATGTTAAGCACCTCTTTATTTGCTCCTGGCCATTTGTATATCTTCTTTGGAGTAATGTCTATTCAAGTCTCTTAAACATTTTTTAATTGGACTATCCTTTGTTGTTGAGATGAAGTTATTTCTTTATACATTATGGATATTATACCTTTATCAAATATGCAGTTTCCAAGTATATTCCCCTTTCTGTAAGCTGTAATTTTACTATTATGGTAAAGTCCTTTATGTACAAAAGTTTTAAATTCTGATGAGATTGCACCATTTATTTTTTTCTTTTGCTGCTTGTGCTTTGGGTTAAAGTCTTCAAAACCATTGCCTGCCACAAGGTCCTGAAGATGCTTCCCAACATTTTCTTCTAGAGTTGGATTGTTTCAGCTCTTATATTTAAGTCTTTTGTTCATTGTGAGTTGATTTTTATATATGATGTAAAGTAGGCATCTTCCTTTTCTTTATACTTTTTTTTTGCAAATGGAGACCCATTTTTCCCAGCTCAATTTTTTTTAAGAGTTTGTTTTGTTTTTTAGGAAGTATTAGGGATCAAACCCAGGACATTACACATGGCAAGCAGGCACTCAACCACTTGAGCTACATTGCTTCCTGTAGTAGTTTTTAATTTTAGAAGTGTGAGTGCTCCAACTTCATTTTTCTTTCACAATGTATCTTTAGCTATTCAGGGCCCCTTTCCCTTCCACGTAAATCTGATGATTGGTCTTTCCATTTCTGTATAGAAGGATGTTGGAATTTTTATTAGGTTTTCATTAAATCTTTAAACAGCTTTGGGTTGAACTGACATTTTAAGAATATTCAGTCTTTGTTTTAGTTTGCCAAAGGTTGCCAATCCAAAAGTGCCAGAAATGGGCTGGCATTTAAAAAGAGAATTGATTTTGGGTGAAAGTTAACAGTTCTGCAAGTGTGAAAATGTCTAAATCAAGGTATCATCAGAAATGCCTACTCACAAAAGGTCGGCTGCTAGCCTATCCCAAAGTTCTGCCACATGGTGAGGCCAGGTGGTGGGTCTACCAGTCTCTACATTTTCCTTGAGCTCAGCTGTAGGTGACCAGGCATCTCTCCATGGACCTTATCTCCTTGAGCTCCTTAGGGCTTCTCTATCTTTCTGCAGCTATAGGTGAACCTGGAGTTCTCTCTCACCTGGTAGATCAAACTGGGAGAGCTCCCTTTCTCTGTGTCTCTTCCTTTTCTCAGTGTGTTCTCAGTTTATATAGGACACAGCAAGAGGAAGGAGCCCCAATTTGATCACACCTCACTAACATAGTTCAATCAAAAGCACTAAAGTGCTGTAATCAAGGGATCTAATCAAAGCTCCCTTAACTGGATTTAATACAGTCAAAGGGCTCCTCACCCTCCAGAATGGATTATTTAAAAACATACTCTTCTCTGGGATTCAGAAAATTCATACTGTCACAGTCTTCAAATGTATGAATACAGAATGTCCTTCCATTTTGGGTGTCTTATTTGATTTATTTTAGAAATGCTTTGTAGTTTTCTGTGTACAGATCCCTTCCATCTTTGGGAAGAATTATTCTTAGATGTTTGATTGTTTTTGTTGCTATTGTGAGGGAAATTTTTTTCTTGATTTCTTCTTCTGATTGCTAGTTGTTTGCATATAGATTTGGGAGTATTAATCTTGTACCCTGTACTTTGCTGATTTTATGTATTAGCTTTAGCAGTTTGGTTGTGTTGTTATTTTTTTTCCCCAGAATTTTCTGTGTATAGGATTATATCATCTAAAAATAGAGAAAGTTTTTAAATCTCCCTTTCCAATTTGGATGGCTTTTGTTTCTTTTTCTTGCCTAATTGCTCTGGAAAGAACTTCTTGTACAATGTTGAATAACAGTTGTAACAGTGGGAATTCTTTTGCTATTCCTAATCTTAGAAGGAAAGCTTTCAGTCTTTCCCCATTAAGTAGGATGTTAGTTGCTGGGCTTTTTATTTATGATCTTTATCATGTTGATGAAGTTTCCTTCTATGCATATTGTTCTAAATATTATTATTAGGAAGGGGTACTGGATTTCGTCAAATGCCCTTTCTCCATCCAGTGAGATAATCATGTGATTTTTTCCTTAATTCTGTTATTAGTGTGGTATTATATTAATTGATTTTCTTATATTGAATCAACCTTACATAACATAGATAAATTCCACTTGATCAGGGTATATGCTGTTGGATTTGATTTGCTAGTATTTTGAGAACTTTTACATCCATATTCATAAGTGTTATTTATTTGTAGTTTTCTTTTTTTGTGATATCTTGAACTGACTTTGGTTGAGGGTGATTTGGGCTTCATAGAACGAGTTAGGGAATGTTCTCTCTTCTTCAACTTTTAGAAGAATTTGAGCATAATTGGAATTAAGTCTGCTTTGAATGTTTTGTAGAAATTCCCCTATGAAGCCATTGGTCTTGGGCTGTTCTTAGCGGGGAGAGTTTTCATTACTTATTTGCTTTCTTTGCTGGTATTTAGTGTTTTTCTTTTTTAATTTTTGTTGCTGTTCATTTTTGAGATCTTCTATTTCTTTTTGCATAAATGTAAGTATTTTGTGTGTTTCTAAGAATTTCTCCTATTTCATCTAGGCAATCTAATCCATTGGGGGTACAGTTGGTCATAGTATCCTTTTATAGCCATTTCTGTTTCAATGGGGTTGGTAGTTATATTCCTCTTTTCTTTCTGATTTTAGTTATACCCTTTTTCAGTTTTCCTTTCTCAGCCTAGTTAAAGATTTGTCAATATTAAATCTTTAAAGAATAAACTTTTGTTTTTGTTGATTTTCACTATTGTTATATATATTTATTTATTTATTGGTTTGCTTGTTTTTATATTTCATTTATCTCTTTTCTGATCTTTGCAATTTCCTTCCTTCTCCTTACTATGAGTTTAATTTGTTCTTCTTTTTTACTTCTTCCAGTTTTGAGGTTATGTTTAAAATTTGAAATATTTCTTCTTTCTTAATGTAAAAATTTAGAGCTATAGATTTCTCTCTCAACACTGTCTTCCCTCATCCAATAAATCTTGTCATGTTGTATTTTCCTTCTCCCCAAGATATCTCCAAATTTCACTTTTGATTTCCTCTTTAATACATTGTTAAAGAGTATATTGTTTAATTTCCACATATTTGTGAACTTTCCAGTTCTGCTCCTATTATTGATTCATTGTGCTCATAGAGTATACATTATATGACTTCAATATTTTTTAATTTATTGAGAGTTATTTTGTGATTTCATATATCATCTACCCTGGAGAAAGGTCCATCTGACCTCAATAGGAATGTATATTCTTCTGCTGTTGAATGAACTATTCTACATATGTCTGTTAGTTCTAGTTAGTTTGCAGTATCATTCAAATTTTGAATTGTCTTATTGATTGTATAACTAGATGTTCTATTCACTATTGAAAGTGGTGCATTAAAGTCTCCCATTATTAGTGTAAAACCATCAATTTCTCCCTTCAAATCTGTCAGAATTTGCTGCATATATTTTGGGGATCTGTTGTTATGGACAAATATATTTATATTTGTTGCATCTTCTTGTTGTATTATCCCCTTTATCAGTATGAAATGACCATCTTTGGCCCTCATGGCTGTTTTTTACTTTGTCTGTTTTATCTTATCTGAGTTTTCCTACCCCAGATCTCTTTTGATTCCTCCTTGAATTGTGTATTTTTCCATCCTTTCACTTTCAACTTTCTAGTATTATTGAATTTAAAGTATGTCTCTTGAAGATCACATGCAGCTGGACCAGGCCTTTTTATCCATTTGCCAATCTCTGCCTTTTGACTAGAGAATTTAATTCACTTACATTTACAGTTGCTACTGATAATGCAGGTCTATCTTCTGTCATATTGCTATTTAGTCTTTGTGTATCTTATATCTTTTTGTCCCTCACTTCTGTTAAGGCTTGATTTATATTTACTTATTTTTTATGTGTTAAACCATATTGAGTGCCTTCTCATTTCTCTCTCCTATTTTTCATGTATTTTCCTTAAGGTTAGCATGGGATTAAAACTTAGCAGCCTAACTATTGGGGGAGGGGGCTTGGTGTACTTGTTGCCACTTTTATCTTTGTATATTGTATGTCCAAAAACATAGATGTTCTTTGCTTTTTATGAATTTGTACTTTAGCACCTGGAGGAAGAAAGAAGTGGTTTTACATACCAAACAATGCAGTACAATAATGCTGGCATTTATAATTATCTATATGGCTACCTTTACTGTAGGTCTTTATTGCTTTATGCAATTTCTTCTTTTTTTTTTTAGCCTGAAGAATTCTCTTTAGCATTGCTAGCTAGGCAGGTCTAATGATAATGTAATCTCTCAGCTTTTGTTTATCTGAGAATATCTTAATCTCCTCCTCATTTTTGAAAGAAAGTCTCTCTGAATGTAAAATTCTTGCCTGGCAGTTGTTTTCCTTCAGCACTTTAAATATTTAAATTCACTGCATTCTTTCATCCCTGTTTCTGATGAGAAATCAGCCTTCAATCTAATTGCAACTCCCATGTACATATCAAATTGTTTTCCCCTTCCAGCTTTTAGAACTCTCTCCTTGTTGATGGAAGGATTTTAATACATGTGGATAAAAGTTCTTATCTCATACAGCTTAAGTTGATATAAACCTCAGAGTACAGTCTCTTTAACCACTCACTCTGAATGTTGCAAGCTTCTGTACTCCATCCTCTGAAAAACAACAACAAAAATATAATACTCTATGGAATTTGGTCCCAGGCACACAGCAACTTTTAAACTGGCTTTCATCCAATTCTACAGGAATCCATTTATCCACTATATTCTTTTTGTTTCTCATCACAAAACATTTTTTCCTTTCACAAGAAACACGAGCAGTTCATTAAAAAAGAAAAAAAAAATTCCAAAATCACTAAAGTTCATAGACAGACACTGTACACATAGAAACAAACACATAAAACCAATGTCAAAAAAATCAAATCTCTTTCCCTTTACACATAATGCTGGTAGGGCTTAGTCTTAAAATACTCTTTTGCAAAAAACTTTGGCAAAAATGAGTTAATTTGCTAGGGAAGCAGGAAAGGAAATGAAATTGGTCAAATTTTATTTTTTTAAATTGTTAATTGTGCAATATTCTATTATAGTGTCAATTGCTACTATTAGGCCATGGCAGATCCTATTTTAGGATAAAGAACACATTTTACAGGTCTGCCAGAGCCAGCTGGCTGGTGGCTATGACAGCAGCATTTTCTCATAGTCCTGTGTCACCGTTGCTGCATACCAGTATGTCTGCTTCCTGTGGAAGGGACCCTGAGTGTCAAGCGCAACACCACCATCGACGGTCTCAGTTTCTACTGCTCTCTGCGAGACTAGGGTGCATACTTTTTTCCCATCTTTGGGATTTTACCCTAGTGTGCACCATGGATCTTGGCAGCTAGAAAGCTGGCACTAGAATTTTCCTACAGGAATGTTAAGATGACTGGCCTTTCAGCAGTGTGGAAGGCAACTTTGCCTGGATCAAGGATATCAGTGCAGGCGGTGGACTTGGCCCAGTGGGTAGGGTGTCTGTCTACCACATGGGAAGTCCGCGGTTCCAACCCTGGGCCTCCTTGACCTGTGTGGAGCTGGCCCATGAGCATTGCTGATGCGCGCAAGGAGTACCTTGCCACGCAAGGGTGTCCCCTGTGTAGGGGAGCCCCATGCACAAGGAGTGCGCCCCGTAAGGAGAGCCACCCAGCAGGAAAGAAAGTGCAGCCTATCCAGGAATGGTGCCACACACACGGAGAGCTGACACAACAAGATGATGCAACCAAAAGAATCACAGATTCCCATGCCGCTGACAACAGAAGCGGACAAAGAAGACGCAGCAAATAGACACAGAGAACAGACAACCGGGGTGAGTGGGATAAGGGGAGAGAATAAATAAATCTTAAAAAAAAAAAAAAAAGCATATCAGTGCATACAAAAGATGCACCCACAGAAACGTTACCTTTTCCCATCATGATGACAGAAACTGGGACCTTGCCATCCTGTTGGGATTACTACCAAAAGGGCATTCCCATGACAGTTAGTTAGTGTTTTGCTTATGGTGGTCCTGATAAGAAACGGAAGCTGTTTATCCTCTATCCAGGTACCAAAGGAAGGAACTTTAATGAGATTCTTAGAGGAGTTATCGCTCTCCAGCTAAAGGCTGAAAAGAAGGTTACTATCCATGTTGATTGGAAGGATGGAGACAGTGTGAATGTCCTTCCAACCATTCCTGAAGAGGAGGCCAAGAAACGTTTCCCTGAAAGAGTCCTCACCAAAGGGCTCCCGTCTGGCAAAAAATACCTTCACTACACTCCCTAGTTTTGTCTTTCTGGGAAGTTGGTGGTAGAGCTGCTCACTTAGCACAGTGAGCTTGAGGACATCATCTGTCAATCGTCTTTTCCCACAGTAATTCCATAAAAACATCCTAGGGTGATTGCAGCCAAGGTTTTAGGTTGCCAAATTATTCATTTACTAAATGAAAATGGCACTAAAAATTTCTTGGAATTCTTTACTCTGTGCTTTCACCCATTTTCTGATCTGTTCATATCTCAGTATTCTGTTGGCTCTCCGTGAAAAAGATTGTCTATTTGGGACTGGAATCTCATTCCAGGGTTAGTTATCAACAAGTCTAAGTATAATGGATGGTTGAGAGAACCTCTTTTGCTCCATCAGAGAATGGTGGCTTTTTAGTGGTCCTAATCAAATCCTCTCTTCTGAAAGCCATTTTGGGGAGCAAAAGAGCTTGGAATTCAACTTTCTCTCTAAATGCCTAAATATATAACCCCGGAACCTAGAGTAACCTACATATTCTTCAACATCATGTTTTAACAACTGGAGAGGAAATTTTTCTCAATTGTATATTTTTCCAGTTGAACTGGAAAGAGTGGGAGAAGGCTTTTTAAAAAAATATTTTGTTTTAAAGAAAAGAAAATTTTGCATTGCATTTCTATGAAAAGGGGGAAGCTACAAAAAAAAAAAAAAATGCTATAATTTTCCTTGTCAGGGAAGTGTACCAGAATGTGGGAGCTCATATAACAAGTGCCATGCACCCTACATTGAGAGTAGTTCTGTGCATGAATATGCTCTAAAACATGATATACATAAAAGAACATCCTCGGGAAGAGAGGAGAGGATGATTTTAAATGTTTTATTTTGGAATTTTTCTTGCAATGGGTGGTTATTTCCTGAATTTTGATTTTTTTGGAGAAGAGCAAATAAAATCCTGTGAAAAAACTGAAATAAAAGAATACATGTTACTAATCCAGAATTAATCATTTTCATCCTGTATGTACCAATAAAAACACAGTTGTCTAGCTTTATAAAATACCTTTATAAATTTAAATATATATAAGACAGTTATAAAACCAACACATATAAATTCATTTTTTAAAGAAAATAGTCATTTCATAGTATTTCTTTGTCTTGCATTTATATGTGTTTATGTTGTTATCATCATGGTTAATCTAAAGTATACATGACTATTAAAAAAAGAAAAATAAACATCTGTAATAACCTATTAAAGAACTTCCAGAAAGTTTTGAATACCTATATTATTATTCAAAAGGATAGAAAAAGTAAAGGCATTTCTTTTTCTAGGTAAACTAACAATATTATAAAAAAAAAAAGTCCCATAATATTGAAATTTATTCAAAAATAATCAAACATTATTCAGTAATAGGTTCTGCAGAAAACATACATGTTCAAAATAGAGCTATAGGCTGTCCTTTCTAAATGTCTGTATCTTCTGAATACCAAAAAGGAATGGGAAGATTTTGATTTTAAGTAAAGTTAAATACAGTTTGGAATCTTTATGAAATCTTGTATTTTAAAATATTTTTCACTTTCTTGCCATATTCCAGGGCATTTATTTGTCAAAAACTAATATAGTGTCATGCATTCCCAAAACTTATATTCCTGTGGAGGAAAATAGATAATAAATAAAATAAATTTAGAAAGTAAATAATAATTATAGGGAAGCAGATGTGGTTCAAGCAGTTGGGCACTAGCCTACCACATGGGAAGTCCCAGGTTCAGTTCTCAGTGCCTCCTATACAAAAAGAACAAGACAGCAACCTGGTGTGATGGACTGACATGGTGAGCTGATGCAACAAGTTGATGCAATGAAGAGACACAATGAGGAAAACACAGTGAGAAACACAACAAGCAGGGAGCGGATGTGGCTCAAGGAATTGGGCACCTCCCTCCCAAATGGGAGGATCTGGGTTTGGTTCATGGTGCCTCCTAAAAAGAACATGAACAGACACAGAGAGCACATGATGGACAGACACAGAGAGCAGACAACGAGCACAAAAATGAGGGCAGGAGAATAAATAAATAAATCTTTAAAAAATAATAATAAGTATAAATACTATTCAATACCAAAGAACAATGCTATTGAGGAGACAGGTTGAAATGAAGAATTAGGATGGCTATTTTACATACCATGATAGGAGAAAATTCTTTCTGAGAAGGACTGTAAAAGACACCAATTGGGCATGCAAAGATCAGCAGGATGAATATTTAAGTTAGCGGGAACACTAAAGGCAAAGGTCTTAAATTAGGAATGAGGAGTATAGGAAAGGAGAAAGAAAATATAAAGATAAACTACTGGAGCAGAAAACAAGGGGCAGATTAAGTAGAAGCCTGTGGAACCTGGAAGAATTTTAAGCAAGAAAGTGGCATGATAAGATTTTAGCTTAAGAACACCATATTGGCTAAAAATATAGAGGAGATGGAGAGGAGAAAAAGTGAAAGCTATTAGAGTGACTGAAGCTATTGGAATACATTAGTCAGGGAAAACCCTAGCCTAGAGTGGTAGTATTGGTGGAAGAAACAGCATTAGGCTGTACTTACACAATATGAAGCTAATTTGGGAATTGTCTTTCACCAAGTGTGCTGAAGGCACAGGTGTCCCCTCTCAGTGACTTTCCACACTATTTGATTTTTATAACATTGGAAGTCATCCTCATATATAAAATTTCAGTTTTGTAGATTTACCTACCTTAACTTTAGTCATACTGTATACTTTTGCTCCTAATTTTTCTGTTGCTTTGGGATGTTTTTTAAGGGGAGAGGATGATAGTAATGTCCACTCAGTCATTGCAAAATCAAAAGTCAATACAGGGGAGCAAATGTGGCTGAAGTAGTTGAGAGTCTGCCTCCCACATGGGAAGTCCTGGGTTAAGTTCCTCATGCCTCCTAAAGAAAACAAACAATGAGCAGACAATGAGCAAAAACAATGAACAGGTAATAAGCAAAAAAAGAAAACAAATGTGCAAGGAGTGGATGTGGCTCAAGCAGCTGAGCATCCTCTTCCCACATGGGAGGACTCTGGTTCAGTTCCTGTTACCTCCTAAAGAAAAACAAAATACAAGGAGCAAAACAGTGAACCAAAGAACAAGAAAAGCAGACAAGGGAGCCACCTCAGGAGAGCTGATGTGACTCAGTGGTTGAGAACTACCCTCCCACAAAAAATGTCCCAGGTTCAATCCCCAGTCTCAGTACCTCAAAAAAAAAAAAAAAAAAAAAGTCAAAACGATATTGTTTTTCTAAGAGATACCATATATTACAATGCTAGGATGTATTAATATATTTGTCCTTAAAATAATGTACTATTATGCACTTTGACAAAATGAGCTATTCTTTGGGCTATCAGGAAAGGGATAAATAAATTTGAGAAAGAACTGTTCAGAATTTGATTTGGCACCAAATACAAAGAAGAAAGAGCCAATTGAATAATTACCCAGTCATGCTTTGTTTATTGGAAGAAATTTCTCTGTTTAGCAGGGAAGAGGGTAGCTCTAAATTGCAAAACATCCTTTCTGTGTTCTTTATGTAAGGAAATAAATGACTAACCTAATCCACTCCCACACATCCCTGTGCCATAATGAAATTTACTGGAATCCAAAAAATAATTCATTCTAGCTTTGAATATAAGCTAACACTTTCCTCATATGAAACTCTTTTAGGTGTCCTTCTAGGAAGAATTCATACTACTTTGAAATTAATGAAATAGAAAGGAGAATGAACTTTTTATTACAAGGGAAAGAGACAAGAGGGAAGAGATGGGGGTGGGGAGAAAGGGAGAGATTGCAAGCAGAGCAGAGTAAGTGAATGAGAGAGAGATATGGAACAGAAAGTCAAAAAATGAGGGAGTACTCAAAATAGGTTTCTATGAATAAAAGTGCAAATATATATGTGATCATTATTTAAAAGAATTAACGAGATCACCACCTGTTTATACCCAGAGCGCAAAGCTCTCTGATACAAAAAAATAAAGATATGGTGGGATAACATGATGAACTATTAGCTTTCAAAGTGTAAATGAGTGAATACAAAAAAGGAATTTGAGCAAAAATCACATATTTGAAAAATGTTCTGACATGTTCCAACATATGCAAAATGTATATCTGAATGCAAGAACAAAAATAATCAAAGAGAAAAACATAACAAAACCTCATGGCATAATTCTATACATTTTCCAGACATACAATTTTGAATTTACAAACTGAAATGCTATACTGTGTTCATGATTAAATATAACATATGCTGCTAAAGTTACTGAATCCAAATATAAGGAAAGGCTCATTGTAACAAAGCAAAATAATACAGTGACTCAACTTCTATAAACTTATACTAAATATTTAGTAACCTATTAGTGAAATGATGTATGTAAGGTAAAACTCATAAGAGCAATACTTGCACTGATAACAGAAGGGCAATACTGTAATTTATGCCAATACAAACTTATTAAAAAACTGTAATATATTTATGCCACTAAATACCACGCTTTTATTTAAAAAGAAGTAGTTCAACATGCACTTATACGGAAAATATTCAAATCACATTTTTGAGTGAAAAAGAATGCCAGGGAAATAAATATGTACACACACACACACACACACTTATTGTGCTAGCTCAGTTGCTCTGAGAAAAGACACCAAATTGGTGTCAGGTGAAGATTTATTGTGAGAAACACTTTTGAAGGAAAAATTGGAGGTAACCACAGGTGGTGGAGAGAGCTTTCAGGTTATAATGCAGGTCTAACACTGTGAAATGTTAGAAATGGAAAAACGGCTTGGAAGTGTCACAGACTGCGATGTAGTTTTGGCCAGGTGATTGAGGCATCCACAATTCAAGGCACCTGTTGGAGGATTCCTGTTTCAAGAGAACAAGCTGTTGTGCTTAGTCATTCTGGGAGTATCCGTGGGAATTGTGTTATCAGTGCGTATATGCTGGTAGGTTCAGAGTACAGCAGCCAGGGCTCTCATTCTTACTCACGGCAGCAGGAGACCAGAAAGGGACATTTTCATGGCTGCACAATTCATCCTTTTTATGAGAAAGGTGTACGTCTACATGCATGCTCAGGGAATGGCTAGCTATGGTTTCCATGGGCCTCTTCTCCTGGTAGAAAATTAGGAAGAGAACCATAGAAGAGAGAGGTTAATGTGAAAATTTCTAGCTCCTATCACTGAAGTTGGTCTTTCTTGGCACTGCATATGTATTCATTCTCTAACTCCTCCATTATCAAATCTAAATTTCCTTTATTTTCAGCTACCACTCTCATGTGTGGCTTAACTAGCAATCTGACTCAAACTTTCATCCCCAAAGTGGGGCTATATCTCAGGTGGGTTGCTACACATGCCCATTCATAGTTAATCGAGGCAAAAGAATACCATGAGGCACCTAAATTTATCACCTGAGTTTTACACACTCTCCTACCCCTTTGTATAAAACGAGCTATGCCTCTTTCTTCTGAATCATTATCACTGCCCCTATAGTGATTCTTCTTATCTTTTGATCCCCAGACACAAAGAGTCCAAAGAACCCTCAAATAACTTGCAATTTTTAGTTCATTAAAACCTTTGTTTACCAAGCTAGAATAAGGCAGATTTTTAGATGGATTTGCTTTTACTTTATTTATTTTTTATTTTTTCACTTTCAACCCACATTTTTTAATTTTAAAAGATACTTAGATTGCATAAATATTACATAAAAAATATATGGGATTCTCATGTGCTCTGGTCCCCACACCTCCATTTTCCCACATTAACAACATCCTTCATTAGTGTGGTATATTCATTTCAATTGAGGATCCCTGGCAGTTCTGAGGGCACAAAAAGGGAAAAACAGGTGTAATGTGGGGACATTTATGGGACTTGGGAATCATCCTGAATGACATTGCAATGACAAATACAGGGCATTATATATTTTGCCATAACCTATGGGAGAGAGTGTAAACTACAATGTAAACTATAATTCATGCTTCATGGCAATGCTCCAAATGTAATGCCCCTAAAAAAAAAGTAAATGCATAAAAAATAATGATTCTTGAAGGTTGAAGAATTTTATTTTACTAGCAAAATGGTAAAAAGAATAAATAATGAAAGGACAAACAAACAAACAAACCACCTTGTTGTTTCCTTGACAAAATGTGTTCCCTTTGGAGACAAGAACCACCAACTTTGAAAATCCCAGAGTTGTAGGGTAAGGCAGCACAAATCCCTGCACCCCCCTCTCCCCCCAATATTGGGTCATTAGGAATAATAATAAGTGGAGCTGTGCCTTCTTCCATACATTGGTTCCAGGACCAATATATTCTTTATTGGGGAATACACACCTTATAGTGTCCTTAGATTTGATGCACATACTACATCCCAAAGGGTGGCATCTCATTCTTTCACACTGTTGTTTCAAAAATGCTAATTCAGCTGTGTAATTCAAAGGTTGTTCTGGCTTTTTAAGTAGACCCTGTTTCAGGATGGTGCAGTGTGTGAGATAATCCTTCACTAGGAAGTGTATTCCTTGGTCAGATGCTTTGCTGTGTCCTTGAAATGCCTGGATTTTCCCTTTTACCAGGACCAAGAGAATCATCATATTATATACTTTCCCTTTCTGTGGTGTTGTAGGGTCTTTTCTCATTGCTACCGAAGCCACTTCTTCAATCAAAGGGTCTGGATAAAAAAAAATGGTTACATCTGGAAACTAATCAAGGGAGTATGACTTTTGCTTGGGGTGAATTCCCTCAGCCACTTGCTTCTCTAGCCTTATGTTGTCCAATTAAATGCCAGGTGGTTAGTAAGCCAGGCTCAAACCCTCATCTTATAGCTTCTGTAATTAGTTGTATTAGTTTAGGTCTTCCAAGAAGTAGACACCAAGATAGGGATTGGATATGCAGTTGATTAAGTATCTGTGAGTGAAAAGAACTAAAAAACAGAGGAGGCAGAGAAAGTCTCAGACCATGATGCATAATTCACCTCTAAGAGAAAGTAAAAGAAAAAAAGAGGAAAAAAGACTTTCCAGACTGTTCCAAAATTGGTTTGTTTAGGCCTACGGAAAGTCTGTGAGCTGCTCATAAGGCCAACAGAAAAAGCAGTTTGGCATATTGGTTTTATTGTTTTTTGTCTTTATGGAGGTATTTCTTTGATGGCTCATTTAAAAGTGTGCAGGTTCTGCAGGGTACAATGGCTAGACCTTAGAATAAATGTAATTATTTTCCATGAACAAGTGGTGAGTCTCTTGGCAAAGACCCTCAACGTCTAAGACTACATTATTTAACTATATTGTGGGTAGAGAAGAATACAGAATGTATACTGTGTTTAGCTTTCTTCTCACTGGGATAGGAGCCAACTATTTTCTTTGAACAACGGAGCACAATCTGAAAAACTTGCTTATATGAAAAATCTTTGTTTCTATGGTAACCAGTATAGCCTGAAGAGGTGGAAAGCATAGTGGGAAAGGAAAATTATAGGTAGGTTAATGTTTCCATAAAATATATTAAAAGGGAAAAGTAGAAATTGTAGATGTCAGAATATGTCTTTAGGAAAGTGACTAGAAGGGGGAAGATGTGAAATCTAGGACATATTGAACATTGTTGGAAGGTCATTGAGCTACTTTGCATGGAAAATGGCAGATTTAGTAAGCGCATGAATATTCTCTTCAAACGTCTGCAAGTTTGTCATGTGTAACATTTGCACAGGGATTTTCAGCTTATTTTGCAGCGATCCTCATGAATTTGCAGATTCCTAGACACCTGTATTGCAGTAGAATTATACCACAGAAGCCTTGTAGGTGTCTGTAACTCTTCGATTGTGAAATTTAACATCTATGAAATTAAATTCAAATTTATGAAAAGCATTGGGATCTTTGGAGAAAAGCCAGGGCATAAATGCTAAATAAAGTAGTATATATGTGTATGTGTATGTTTTGGTAATTTATATTTTCATCCTCAGTTTCATCCAAGAATAATTTTATAAAAACTTTATAAATTAATGAGATCTGTTGCTTTTAATGTGTGAAAAAACAAGTCCCACAGAGTTCAAACAATTCAATGGATGTGCCACGATGATGGAGAAGGTTGTTGATGCTGGGAGAGTCAGGGGGGAGGGTGTGGGGTATGTGGGACCCTCTTATTTTTTTAATGTAACATTTTTTGTGGTATATGTATCCTCAAAAAATACAATTAAAAATGCTCATAAAAATGTTCATGTTAGGCACAAAAGGGAAATTATTGCTGTCTTGATGCAAAGTATATTTCTGAACTTCCAAGTTCTTAAAATGCTATCATAACATATTCCATCTTCACCTGGGTCAGAGGAACATTGAACCACGAGCAGAGCTGTGATGCCATCTCCTTTCCACGACGCGCAGGCCTCCTCCTTCATCATGTCAATAACTGGGTTCAAGAAGCAGTTCCCCAAAGCCAGTCAGACTCCTCAATCTGCATGCAGCCACCGCGGCATTCAGGATTCAGGAAACTTCCACAGGAAGGAAGGCCCATGTGTTGCCTTACTTGTGTTTTATGATGAAAGAGAGGCATTTCCAATCAGAAAGATGCAGAGTGCCGTGCCAATGCCCAGCAGAAGAGTATCCAAACATTGGAAGAAATCGTTGCCTCCCAAAGCTAGTGACATTCCTGTCCTTTCAGGATTCAATGGGTGTGCCTCTAGCCTGCACAGCTCTTTGCTTTTCTCTTGTCAGAGTTGTGGTTCTGTGGGTCTTTATGAAGCATAGAGACACTCGCATTTTTAAGGTGAAGAACCAAGCTCTCAGCTTGCTCATCTCCCTTCTCCTGTGCTTCCTCTTCTTCTTACTCTTCATTGGCCATCCCAACACAGTCACCAGCATTCTTCCTCAAGTCACCCTTGCAGTGTGTTCACTGTGGCTTTTTTCCACTGTATTGGCCAAAACCATCACCATGATTCTGGCATTCAAAGCCATGAAACCCAGAAAAATGAGATGGCTGTTGGCAGCAGGGGTTTCTAATGCTGTCATTCCTGTCTGCACCTTGATCCAACTAATTATCTGTGAAATCTGGCTGGGAACTTCTCCTCCTTTTATTGGCATAGACATGAATTCTGAGCCCAGAAACATCACTGAGTGCAACAAGGGCTCTGTCTCTACCTTCTACTCGGTCCTGGGGAACCTGGTCTCTTTGGCTCTGGGGAGCTTCACTGTAGCTTTTCTAGCCAGGAACCTCCCTGATACTTACAATGAAGTCAAGCTCTTGACCTTTAGCATGCTGATGTTTTGTAGTGTCTGGGTTACCTTCCTCCCTGTCTACCACAGTACCAATGGAGAAGTCATGAAGGCTGTTGAGATTTTTGTCATCTTGGCTTCTAGTGCTGAATTATTAGGCTGCCTCTTTGCCACCAAATTCTATATTATTCTAATGAGACCTGATACAAATACTTTTAAAGGATTAAGGGCTAAAATGAATTCCAGGGGAAAAATAGGAATTTTAGGATTTTATTTCATAAGTCTCTATTATAGTTTTCGGCTTTGGAACAGCAAACTTCTCTGATTTTGCATGTAGGTATAACGAAATAATTAAGAGCTTTCCATCTTTACTTACCGGTTTCCTTTTCATCATTAAGAGCCCCTCTATACAACTATCCTCAGTCTTTAAGGTTCACAAATGGAGTTTATCTCAGATAAATGAGTATTCCCAGAGTATTTGCTGTAATTTTTTTTCTTTTTTCTTATTTATCACTTGGTCGACACAGGACAAATTCATATTTTTCATAAATCTAAGCTATATTTGTTTTCTTTCCTATTTTCTTAATGCTTCAGAACTTTATTATTTTAATTTAAAATTTATAATAGATTTGAAATTTTTAATGTATGCTAGAGGTAATTAGTCAATGTAAATTTTCTACTAATGTATAATCTATTGTACACAGATGTAAAATTGTCATTGTCCAATTGTTATGAATACTTCCCTATGACATGCTAAGTTTTCTGGTATACATTGAATTTTTTCTCACCTCCATGTTTTTGCCTATCAGGCTGTTGTTTTTTGTTTTTGTTCTCACTTTTTTTACTTTTTGTGTGTGTGGGTGTGTTATTGATTTGCAGGATTTCTTTAATATTCTTGATATTAAGCCCTTATCAAATACATAATTTGGTTTTATTTTCTTCCATTATGTAAACTATCTTTTCCCCTTCTTCACAATACACTTTGATGCAGAAAAAAAAATGCTATCATAGGTCTATTTATTGAATCATGTTAATTAATAATTAAACTGTTAATAGTAATAAAAACTTAAATTTGTATAACCCTGCAAAGCAAATTACCTTATTTCCTTTAGTCTTTACAAAAACAAAAACAAGCAAACAAAAAAACACAAAAAATAGGCCTATGAAAATAAAGTATATAATTACACACTCTTTGCAATGAAGAAACTGAGGCAAGAAAAGGGTAGATAAGTTCCCTAATGTTACTTGACCAGTAAGTATTAGAATCAGGCATAGGAGGATCGCCTACCATATAGTAAAGATGTCTTTTCACAATTTTAATGTTTGCATAGCTCAATTCACATGGCAAACTGAAGATTAGAAATGGCTTTTGGTCATCTTGTTAACTTCCATATCCACCTACATTTAATGTTTGTTGAATTAAAATAGTGTGATGAATTTTATAACTGGAAAAAACAAGTATCTGTTTTTTTCAATGAGGCTATACAAAGTGAGTCTGGAATCAGATTCTCTAAGTTTGAATTCAGACTCCTACCTCAACTAGTTGTGTAAACTTGGAGAACCTGGGCACGTTTCTTAAATTTTCTAAGTCTCATTTTCCTAATCTATAAAATAGTAGTAATAACAGTACTTAATTCATTGAATTGCTATGTGGATTAATCAAATTAATATATGAAAAGTTACATAAAAGCATTGCCTATCACAAATATGATTTCAGTAAATATCTGTAATTATTATTGAAATTATTGCTATTGTTATTATATTATATATTCATAATGAAAATACTGTGCTTGGCTTCTGTCAAGAAAATGGAGCTTCCTAAGACCATTTATTTGGGGACACCTACACTGGTGTAATCATATTGTATAATTTTAGAGCTACAAAATTGCTTTTAGGTGTCCTTATATAGTTTACACCTGAGGAAACTAAAACTCAGAAAAGTTACGGACTTTCCTAAAGCTTCTATTTTGGTGGTAGAATGTAGTGTAGTAAATTTTCTCCTCACAATGTTATCTCAGAAAGTGTTATTTGGAATTAATTATACTTGGATTAAAGTAATAGGAAAAGTTTTACATTTGCACAATTATTTTTCTAAAAATATATTTTAAAATATTTTACTGCACAGAAATGTAAGATCATATTTCTTTAAAGAGTCTCCAGATAATATTGCACAAATGAGTTACAATTCTACTTTTCAGTTCAAAATATAATCGTAATTAATTATCTTAATTCCACAAATAACAGTTGTATAATTGATGGGAAAATACATACTGTTTAATTCAGATTTTCTTAAAACTTTTAAGTGCAATATAAAATATGTTTACTCTTTTGACTAGCAGAAACTCACCACTAGGCATTATCTAAAACTATAAAAGACAAAGAAATATTATTATGAGCACTGTCAATTTAAATAGTTAGAGATTCAGAAATCTCAGTTTGTCTTTTATAAAAATTATTCTGTGAGTTATAATAAAATTCCATCTGGTTAATAAAGGTATAAAAAATGATTTTATGCTCTAATGCTGGTGATGCAAATAGTGGTGAATTGAATACTTGAATTTAGTTTTAATCTATGTTATGTGCATATTATGTGAATATAGAAAACTGTCAGGTTTATCTTTGAAATGAAATGGGCAAAGAAGTAAGGAGTTACTAAAATGAATGTACACATTATTCTTGTTAAGAATTTCATTCCTCTTTATAAGTACATTTAAATTGTTAAAATGTAATTTATTTTCTTCAGGTTCTCTACATCTGTGTAGTTCAAAATATTTTAAATCCAATTCCTTGAAAATGAACCATGAAAATTAATTGAGTCAAATGATATACAAAAAGTTCACTTTTTTGATATGTTGAATCTTTTGCTTTGTACATTCTCAAGGCTATACTGTTGAAAGAATTATTCATTCTACCAGACCAGGCTAAAAAGATGAATGCTTAAATCAGAATTTCATGTTACTCAACAATGATGACAGTTAAATTCAAATACAAAACAAAATCACATTTATTTATACATCAGATAACAATACCTGCTTGCCAATAAGAATAGATGAATTTACATATACATATGCATATATGTATTTTTATTTTTTAATTTTTATTAGAGAAGTTGTGGGTTTACAGAACAATCATACCTGGCACTGTAAACAGGAATTAGTTTTCATTCTAATATAAACCTACTAAGTCTCTTTATTTTCTTTTATTCTTCATTTTTAAAGAAGTTTAGATCACATAAATGTTGCACTGAAAATATAGGGGATTCCTATATACCCCACCCATACCCCCTCTCACATTTCACCCTATTAGTAGCATGTGACATTAGTGTGGTACATTTGTTACAACTGATGAGCACATACTTAAACATTGCTACTAACCTATGTCTACAGTTTACATTATGATTTTCACTTTGCCACACACAATTTTATTGGTTTAGACAAAACATATAATGGCCTGTATCTGTCATTGCAATATCATAAAGAATAATTTCAATATCTCAAAAAAAATACCCCATGTTACACTTATTCTTCCCTCTCCCTCCCCACAGGATGTTTGATGATTACTGCCTTTGTATCAATGTTACAAGTTCTTCCAGTACTAGAATAATAATATTAATAAATCCACTTATTATTGCATTCCCCCTTATGTTTGCTCATTCCTCAATAT
Source organism: Dasypus novemcinctus (assembly GCF_030445035.2). NCBI lineage: Eukaryota > Metazoa > Chordata > Mammalia > Cingulata > Dasypodidae > Dasypus > Dasypus novemcinctus. The sequence continues at coordinate 148,282,784 of NC_080673.1, read as the reverse complement.
CAAAGATTTGGAGAAGGTGATGCCCACCTCTCTTTTGACTGAGAAAGAACTTAGATCCTTAGGGGCAGATGGATAGACCTATCTTGCCTGCAGTTGTAGGTACTCCCAGTTTATTGAGAAGAGCATGGTCCATCATCATCATTTTGTTGGTTGTCCTGGATGAGTCTGTTGAACTGTGGAGTGCAGGGGTTGACTGCAACTCTGCTGAGATTCAGGACTCAACTGTCATATGAACAAACAAAAGATTTAAGTCTCTGGGACATACACTTAGTAGCTGTAGTGCTAAATATGTATTCAATAAAAAGGGCAGAAGAACCATGTATAGGAAAATTATAAGTGAATCTAATTATCTTATATTGGGGAGATAGGTTAACATATATTCCAAGGTAAGACCCACTGGCAGGGTGCCAATTTCCTGGGGTTGTCTACCCTGCTTTCTTAAGCATTTCCTGTATTATGACTTCTATTCTTCAGTCCAAATACATATTCCTTAATAGATGACAATGTATGTGGATTTTGCAGAATATCATTCCCTACCCAATACACTTCCTGAAAAAGAAATAAACAATATACCAGACTCTAGTACTGAGCTTCCAGCTGTTGATATTTATCTGGGAGAGGGCCTATAGTACATAGGATTTTTCATTTACAAAACTTCCTCTTGGCATATATTTCAGTCTGGCATTGAACATAACATTTTCTTTGTAATAGCTATGTTTTCAACTAGATTTTAAATATTTTACTTATTCCTAGTTTCACTTCTATTCAAATAAAACAAAACAAAATACGTTTTTAATCCATTTAAACTTCTACATACTTAGGATCACTAAGTTCATTTATCTGTTTTTTTTTTTTTTTAATTTTGTGTTTTAATTTCAATACTAAGCTAAGTACACTCATGCAAACCATACATTGAATGCTGGAGTTGTGTGTGTACGTGTGTGTGTTGCATTATCTGCACCAGTTTCTTATAGGCAATTAAAATCATGCCATTGCATATCTTCTTTAATTTTTCTTATAATTATTATGACACTATATAATACTTTATCTCTCAAAAGCTATTGGGAGTAGGCTGAAGTCTGTTCTTCAGACCCCCTCCATTGGGAGAACTTCTCAATAAATACATTTTCTGCCTGTGGTCAAAATTTAAAAAAAGAAAAAGCTATTGACAAAAAAACAGTATCAGATTCAATATGTTATGATAAATTTTTATATACCAAAGGCCAATGACATCATAACAGGAGCAACAAAGGAACCTCAGTTGTCTGAAAATAAGAAGATTAATGAAGGGTTTGAATTATCCTAATGCACAGAATTCTAGAAATGTGCTGGACTCCAAGAAACCAGTTCTATGACATACTGTATCATATGCATTTCACAATTTATTTCATTCATATCATAAACATCATCTGCTAATTTAAATATCATATTGTATATTTTTGCATTTAATTATAAAACTTTGCCTATTTTGATCATATTATGAGAGCTATAAGTTTATATATAATTTATTTTACATATTTAAATAACATTGTATTTTAAATAATCTAAGTCAGTACTGGGGAAGAAATAAAAATTATTTTGCTTATTCAAATAAGGTTTTCCTGTTACTCAAATTTGAAAAATACTGCTCTATAGGATTAAAATAATGAATAGGAAAATAAATATATTGTAACTTCTCCCATTCTACTGAATATTAAGATTTCTCATTGTGATTTGGGATGTGCTCCCTGTTCTACTATATTCTCATTTAAAACTATCTCGTTATTTCTGGGCAGCTAAATTGCACCACCTGTGTACCACCCTTAATATTCTGAAAGTAGTAGGAAGAAAACTTATTTCAGTATGAGTGTTCCAAGTTTCTTTGGCCAGTTTTTATTACTGAATGTATGTATTATTCATATGTCTTTGGCACTCATAGCAGAATGGTGAATGCATCAGAAGACTGTGTTTTTTTAAATCAGTTGAATATGCTTTTTAAGGAGCCTTTTATTTTTTATATGAAGTAAGTTGCTTAAGTTTTATTTTTACTATTTTTTATAGAAAGAATGTGTGCTCACAGAAAATTCAGGCATTAATACAGGATTTGCTCATTGCTGGCATAATAAATTCAGTAGGAAAGACAATATCCCCAGATCATCTCCTTTATTGCATGTCCTTGCTCTCATTTTAGCTCATGGAAAATATCATCATCCTTTACATTCTGAATTCTTAAGCTACTTAAACCATAAGGACATACATATAATATACTATAGATAAATTATTTTGTTATTGATTGATCAAATGCTTCTGTGGTTTGCTGGATGAAACTTAGTCTGCGATTTCTATTTAGTCATTTTATCAAGGTGGAGTACCTTCTGGTCTGTAACAGAAACTATATAATCTTGTACTAGTTACTCTTGACCATGTGTGGTAATTAGCCTCTAAATGTCCATCATTGATCTTTGCCTCTTCACATTTACATGCTTGCATTGTTCCCTATCACAAGGAATAGACCTTACTTGGATAATCAAAAGAATATTGCTGAAATTACAGGTGTGACTTCTGAAGCTAGGTCATAAGGTATATTGCAGCTTCTTTCTTGTTCCTTGGGACATGTTGGTGGGACATACAAACTTGTATTATGAAGACACTCAAACAATCCTCTGGAGAGGCCCTCATGGTTGGAAATGTAAACCTTTTGTCAACAGCCAAGTAAATGAGCCATGTTGAAAACAGATCCTTTTACCCCAGTCGAACCTTCCAATGACTAAAGCCCCAACACTCATGTTGACTGGGGCATCAAAAGAGAGCCTCAACAGACTCCAGCACCTACAATCTGATTTATTGGACTTACCACACTCAGCTAAGATGGAGGTGAAGAAGGACAACCACCACACCATGGAGCCTAGAGTGATTACAACTGAAAATGGGAGGATTGCATCCAGCATCCAGGTGGAATCTGAGCCTCCTCTTGACATAAAGGTGCAATGGACACAACCAATCCAGTGTCCACATAGAAGAGGTGGCATTGGATTGGGAAAAGTGGACATAATGGACAAAGGGTATGGGGAAAGGCAGGAAGAGATGAGAGGTGGAGGCGTCTTCGGGACATGGAGCTGCCCTGGATGGTGCTTCAGAGGTAATCACCGGACATTGTAAATCCTCACAGGGCCTACATGATGGAATAGAGGAGAGTATGGGCCATGATGTGAACCAATGTATATGAGGTGCAGAGGTGCCCAAAGATGTACTTACCAAATCCAATGGATGTGTCATGATGATGGGAACGAGTGTTGTTGGGGGGGGGGGAGAGGGGGGGTGGGGGGGTGGGGTTGAATGGGACCTCACATATATATTTTTAATGTAATATTATTACAAAGTCAATAAAAAATAAAAAAATTAAAAAAAAAAAAAAAAAAAGAGACTTTGAGCCATTAGCACCCACCTGTGGCAAATTCCTTAGCCACAGAAACTATGTGACAAAAACGTTTGCTATTTTAAGCTTCTAAATCCCAGGGTTACTTGCTACACAGCAAACAAAAAGAAAAAGAAACTAATAAACCTGGACCATTTATATTTTTATTTATATTTATTTATATACATACATATATACATATTTGATTATAATTTTTTCACTTAGAGTAGGAAAAAGAAAATAGCTTTTCCTATAGCTAGCAAACTGGCTTGATACTAAAATCTTGGGTTTTGTTAAAAGTTTGCCTAGCTTTCACACTAATCTCTGGTGTTTTATTTTTGAACATAATATCACAGAATATCAAATTCAAAACATTTGTCCGTAATGAAATGAAAGCAAAAATAAGGCTACTCTGTAATTTTGTCCACACACAAAAACAAGATCACTATATGTGCTAGTCAATTTTATCCGTCAACATACCTAGGTTATGGTGTCCAATTATTTGGTCAAACACTGACCTAATTACTGCTGTGGAGATAGTCATAGATGGCATTAGCATTTACGATCAGTTGACTTTAAGTAAAAGAGAGTGCCCTAGAAAACATGGGTGGGCCTCATCCAATCAGTTGGAGACCTTAACTACAAAGAGCCTAGGGTTCCAGGAAGAAAAAGAATTTCTGCTTCAAGACTACTTTTTCCACTCCTCCCTGAGTTTCCAGCCTAAGGAATTCAGACTGAGGATGTCAGCATCACTCTGACTGGAATTACCATTACCTGGCCTGCCTTAGAGAATTTGGATTTGCCAGCTTCCACAATTGCATGAAACAATTTATAATAATAAATCTCTTTACACACACACATGCATATCCTACTGGTTCTTTTTCTCTGGAGAATCCTGGCTGATACACGGTATAAAGTGCAAAAATGCCTGACATCTCCTTTATTTGGCCTAATATGAATGACTGCTATTATATTGTAAAGAATCTACTATTCTCTACCAATAGTAGATTTAGCTTCTCTTCATGACTCCCACATATATAAAATATATAAGATATTAAATCATGGAATTGGCCTGCTTCTTGACAATACCTGATGCAAAACAAAGTCAGTATTCCTTCCTGAAAGCACCTATCCCAATCCCAAATCCTATCAAAGTCTTTTCTAACACCCTCTTATTGAGATGAAACATGGTTTTCATTGTTTGCAGTCTCCTTTACTGAAACAAGATATAAATCAATCTTTGTGTGACTACAAGTATATATCCAGTGGTTTTGACTCAAGGGCATTAACAAGTTTTTTAAAGTATGCATATATTTAATCATAATAAGCATTTGTCTTTAGTTATTACATTGATGTATCACATGATTATTTAAACCAAGAACTGAATAGTCTACCAATAAAATATTAGTGAGTTTTTCTTTAACAATGAACATAGGGCCTTAATTTTTATCTTTTAAACTAAGTTTTATTTTGAGAACCAGGGAAAAAAAAATCTCAATATGTAAAACACACTGAAGTTTTTAGAGATACTGTTAACTATCCAAGTTAGAGAAAAGGTTCAGAAACCTACTATCTTGCTATCAATAAATACTTTACCAGTGCTATTAACTCTATAATTATTTTCCTATAAAGAAATGTTTAACAAATTATTGCTTGTTTAACCTTTTTAAAATCATTGCCCTTTGCCTGTTTCATTCTCTTTTCACTACTATTTAGAATTCAACATTAATCCTCTTTCCATTTTTTGTTAAAACTAATTGCTTTGCAAAACATAAAGTTTCTAATAATAATATTTATTGCTTGCTTCTATGTGTAGGAACCATTCTAAAGCCTAACTTAATCTTCTCAGAATACTTATGAAGTAAGTGTTATTATTTCTGTTGATGAAACTGAAGCATAAAAGACTTAAGCAATTTATTCAAAGGCATTCAGCTGTAAGAGTCAAAATTTAAACCCAGGCAATCTTATGTCAGAGAATAGACTTTAATCATTACACCCCACAGAGCTTCCTCCTGGTCTTCAGTTGCACTAAAAATTAGCCATTGCTCTTCTGCCTTATAATTCATTTTAATTGCTTGCATGTCTATTATCTTCTCTAGAAAACTCTAAACTGCCTTATTAAAAAAAGTTTCTTAGAATATGCTTTTATCTGCCAACAAATATTCCTATCTCAATCATACATTCAGTATCTGTTAAAGGATTGGTAAATTTTACAGCCTTATATCATGAAGACATTCATAATTTATTTCTGACATTTTGAATTCATTATATAAAACAAAATAGAGGTTTGTGAAAGTTAAGAGATTTTCTAACATGAATACTTCTAGAATAAGAAAATAAGCAAGATTCCTTACTATTTTTTTTACTATAATCTACTGAAACATTGTCAATTCAGTCTATAAATTAGAGATGATATCTCCAAAAAGTATTTGAACCGATTTTTTGTTTTATTATAATCAATTTCATGAAATTAATGAGATGTTGGTACTCTTGGTAGGCTATTGTTCTAGTATCCTTTCAAACTGTTAAACTGTTAAATATTATTAAGGTTTTTTTTTTCAATTAGATATTGACCTTGAGAATCAGGATATATATGAAAAAACTTCGGAGGCATCATCCAGACACATTTTAATTATTTGAACATTTCAGGAAGCAATCAACAGCCTGAATTTTTTGTATTTAACTACAATTATTCTTGTCAAAAACTTAGGAGACAGCTCCATAGAATGCAGTAGCAAATCAATACATTTGGGGGAAGATTAAAAAATTGGATGTTTTATTCCTTTCATACTTTCTTTTTCCACTTATAACCCAGGAGCCTAAGCTAGCTAGAAGGTTGAGCACATATAATAATGGAAATGGATTCCTTTTCTTTTATAGTTCTTTTTACTCTCCATCCTTACTCTTCTTTTTTTCCTCAATTGATTTTATTGGTACTTATTAATAAAGCATAAATCCATCCAAAGGGTACAATGAATTAATGGTTTTTGGTGTAATCACATATTTGGGTATTCAATACTTCAGTCATTCTTAGAGCACTTTCATTATTTCAATAATAATAGTAAAAATAATAAAAAAGTTCTTCTTTTTAAATTTTATTTTTCCTCATTGCCTTTCAGTGCCTTTACACCATCAGTTAAAAGCATATGTTTGGGCATTAAATAGATATGATTAACCTCACTGCCAACTAGTTATGTATTTGGGTTAGTTATTTAACTTCTCCATGCTTCTGATTCCTCAGTTTTAAATCAAGATACAGTAGTACTTGTCTTAGAGTATTACAAAATGTTTTGTATATAAAAATCCATGTGAATTCCTAATCATAAAAATGTGGTAAATGCTTAATGAAAAATCATATCATTTTGGGCCCCCCCCCCACGCTGTTTTTATTTTGGCAGCCATAAGAATGTACCTCAAAAATCTCTAACTCTGAAATTGTGGTCATATTAGTGCTGAGACCTTCCAGTAGGCTCTTCCCAGCCAATGAACAATACCAAGATGTCCCATTTCACCATTGCTAGGTGAAATGGGACATCTTTAGAAAGCAGATTTTGGTTTCAAGGCTACCCGAACACCTTTCCCAATGCTCCTTAGACTGCGCAGCATTCTAGTACCCTTTAACCAACTTCTTCTCCCTTTCTTTGTCCCTCTGGATCAGACTTGCATTGTAGTCTGGTGTCTCTCTCAGCCTCCCATTTTCTTTCACATGGACACTTACCCTAATAAAATGTTCTCGGTCTTAGTACCATCTTGGCATCTGCTTCTCAGAGAACCTAGATTTTATACAAGTATTTACTTTTAGAAGACCTATCCCTATGCCATCAATTTCCTTTGGACTGCCAGCATATATACACTGTAGACTCACTCCTATTGATAATTTGTTCCTCTACTCCCTTTTTCTGCAGTATCTTGCTGAGTAAGTCCTGTAATCATTTAATACAATGGGTTAGGGCCAATTTGAGCTATTCAAGGTATGCTCTCAAGAGAGAAATTGTGCTTATATTGCCCTAATATTGCACTTAGGTACACATCCTAAGTGTACCTAAAATTATTAAACTCATAATAATTGAATACGAAACTCATTCTAGTTTCATCTTTATTAGAAAATAAAGTTACCCTTGATTTTTTTTGAATAGAAACGGAAAGACATATATGCCACATCAACTGATGGCTAATTGAATTAGAAATTATGAGGGCATTTCACCAAAATATCACTCAGATCATAGCAATTACCACAAGTTGCCTTGTATTATCTCTGCATAGGATTATGTGTATTAAAACATTGCCTCACTTTATATAGCAAGACCTAATTTCTCTGTGCTTTAAACATAGAGAAAAAATCTCTAAATATCAATCAGTCCAATACTTCCCATAGTATGTCACCTCTTTCAAGAGTCCTCACTCTTTGATTCCTGGTACTCTAGCATTTAGACACTCCAAGAGTACATTACTTTCACTATATAGTTCTGCTATAAATGTGTACTTCAATCCTACCATGTGGTATAGGGCCTAAAATTAAAGTCCAACATTAATTGCTTTCTTGGTATTTGGTAAAAATCAAAAAAGCATTAAATACCCTAAGTTCCCCTACCCCCCTTCTCCCACAATAAGATTTCCTAGCCAAAGAACCTTCTGATGGAGGAAATCAGGCACAATCCTGCTTATCTCTGACTAACGAACTTTAGTTTCCTACCAGCTGGTGGAATTTTTCAAATGAACCAATCACATCATCCCACAGGAACCAAGGGTCAGTCCACATCTCCCCCAATCCCTTGATACCATAAAGCCTGCCACTGTCAACCTTTCATTGTTCATCCTGTTACCGAGGTCAACCCCTTATGGCCCTATAAGGTGTGCAGTATCCTCTTCCTTTGAGGTGTGAGAATAGGTGAATAGTAAACTACCATCGATCTTATCTGAACAGTATTGGGTGTCCTATATCTGGCAATCCATGAGAACCCTATCGTGGAAGTTGCTTCCTCGATAATGGGGTGAAGAAAGGGCAATTAAAACATATCATGGGTTGAATTTTAGCTATGTAAAAAACAGCAATAAATTAATGCATACATATATACACACATAACATATAAAATAAATAAAATAAAAATTAAGAAAATCTTTAGTAAAATTAAAAGCACAAAGGGAATCCATGGGTACACAGGATATAAATAGAGACTACTCTAAAAATAAAAAGTTTAAGGTACAACCAAAGTGACCTTGTTCTGGGGGTTTAAAGGTCCTGATCCATTTCATACTGAGAAGACAATAAACTTCATGGTACCTTAAAGAGCTGGCTCAGTGTGGCAGGTATCTCTTGAAGTTTTTTTTGTTTGTTTGTTTAGCTTCTGCCCTATATTTTTGCCCTCTTCTTCCCTGGTGTTATTGAGGTTCAAAGAATAAGAATGCCTAAATGCAGCCCAACTAGAGTTCTCTTTCTAAAGGTCCTACCTCTCCTCCAGATAGTACACAATGAATGATCTCACAGTTTCAGGTGAGATCCTACTGTTACACCAAGTGGTGTAACTTGGACGCTCTTTTAAGTCCAATATCATACTCTTAACATAAAACATAAAAACATTTTTAAGGCAGATATCAAGAAATAAACATTAGATTATATATCCCTGAAGGAAGGGGAGTATTATACCACTCAGAGTTTATTTGAAACTCAGTACAATTTTGAGAATGAAGTGGTTCATCTCTTTTAACTTTCAAAATACTGCATGCCTGTAAGGTTTAATACTGTCATGTCTATTTTGAAACTGAACTACTGTCCCATGTATTAATTGGCAAAGCAAATCAGTGCCAGCCTTTCCTCAATATCTAAACACATAGTATAGGGAACTTTTTATTTCTTCATCTCTGCATGTCCCTAATTTAGAGGACCATGGATTAAGTGAAACCAGTAATTCAGGTTAGATATACAAAAGACATAGAATATAATCTCAGCTCAGTTTGAAACCAGTCTTTCTCAAATGTTATTTTCATGTAGATCGTCTTTTCTATATCTTAGTGGCAACTCAACTCAAAAATAAGTAATTAAGGCAATAAGAACTAAGACAAATACTCTAAGAAACAAATAATCTTTAAAAAAATTTTTAAGGCATTTCACAATGAAGAAAATCAAATGTACAACAAATTTATGAACTGTGTTCCAAAATCAAAACATGAATAAGATGCCTATTTCCATCTTATAAAATAACACTTTTCAAAAGACAATACTCATTGTAGTCCAAGGATTAGGAAAAGAGGCATTATTAAACATTTAATAGACTTATAGATAGGTTTATATTTTTTGGAAGCAATCTCCTAACATAAGAAGCATATTCCTGAATCCTTTCTTCTGCTTTCCCATCCCTTGAATGATGCCAGTGAAGGTAGCAGCTATTCATTACTTGGCATCATTATTGCTTTCAGACATCTCCTGCAGTCTCAAATCATAGATACAAAGATGATAGATAGATAGACAGATATAGATTCAACCAAAAAGTATATCTGGCATCGGTCACAAATATAGGAAATCAAGGACAATTGACAGGAAAAAAACATTTGCCGATAATAAGATTTAGAGAAAAATCAAGGGTCTTATTTTTAAAGGGAAGAACATACAGCTTATGAGCTATCAAATTTCTCGAAAAGTGCCATGTCTTATTTCAGTGAAATTGGTGAAATATTTCCTTTCAGAACCATGCAGCTATCACAGAAAGACCAGCTCAGCTCTCTCTGAGGATAACAGTTTCCAACACCAATTTGTAGAGGCGGAATAAAAAACAAAACCCAAACAAACCAAAATGAATAGACAGATCTTTTTGAGTTTTTAAAATTTTCTGAAAAAAATTATGGAAAAAATAATTATGGCAATACCTGGAAAAATCAATTATGTATATATCCTTTAAACAATAATTTTGCAACTGGGAATCAATCTTAAAGAAAATAAACATGTCCGTGTTCAATGACTAAGCTGTATTCGTATCGTATTATAGGAAAATTAATAGGCAAACCAAAAACACCAAAATTTCCAAACTTGGATCTTATTTTTTAATATTGATAAATTGAATTCATTTATATGTTCACTCATTCAATATATTTATATTTTGAGTATCTCCTATATACCAAGAACTTTCATAGATAATAGTAAATATTATTGAAATGACAGGTAAAAATTCTTTCTTTTGTGAAAATTAAATTTTATTGAATTAATTACTAGTCCATGATGAATCCTGAGTAAGCAGGTATTTAAAATGTTTTTTTAAAACAAAATTTTAATGACAGCAAATCATGAATTGGAAAACTAAGGTATATATTTGTATAAATGAAACATGCAAAATTACACTATCACATTTACAATAGATTCACAGGTGATTTGCTTTTTAAATCTAGGTTTCTTTGTTTTTCATAATGCTAAGAGTAAGTCCCATTCCTTTAAATCACACTTTGCTTTCCCCCAAACATTTTATTTCTCACAGTGAATAAAGTGATCTTTTATTTATGATTTTCAATGGTGGAATGTTAAAAAATGATAGCAAATATAACATCATGTGTTTGAATAAAAGAAACCAAAATTTACTTTATTATATATACTATAGATTCAAAGATGATTTTTTTTTCTGTTTGCTTTTGATTCACATAAAAATGTGGAGCAATTCACAAAGGAACAGTATCACTTCTATGTCTAAGATTTATAATATATTCACATAGAGAAATCAGCATAGATGAATTAGGAAGCTGCAGCGTGTAATGGTTGACTTTCATGAAATTTTCATCCCAACATGCATCCAAATCCTGGTTCTGTCATTTCTTGGTTGTAAAATGTTAGGCAATCTTAATCTATGTTCATCTACCCTGTTCATAGAATGGGGATCATAAAACATACTTCCTAAGAAATTTTAGAGTTTAAATGATAAAATAACCAAGCTTTTAACAATGTACTCATCATATATTAAATGCTCAATAAATGATAGCTGGTATTATTAGTAGAGCACATAACATTACAGAAAGAGCAAACGAAGTTTTCATTAGAAGAAAAAATGTGAATAATCTACAGCATTACAAAATAAGTTGAATAGATATTAGAAGAATGTATTTGTATTCAAATTCAATTATTTAATAAACTGGCCATTTACTTCATAAACACTTATACAAAAAGGAGGAGAACAAGAATACTGGGGAAATATTAGAATTTTCTTTTTTACCTCTATTTGGTTTTGTAATTAAGTTGGATAAGAAAAAAATTAATATGTTATTTTATACTGTTTTCAGTTTTCATGTTCTAATGGTAGTAGAAAAGTAAAAATAACTTACTCAAATAATCACACCATATATATAAATAATGTATAATTTCAAACTAAACATTGGTAATAAAGGCAATACAAAAATTGACCTATAGCGATCCTAATATTTTCCATGTTAAATCCTATTTTTAGAATTTGCACATTTTATTCAAGTAGTTTTATTACAATGGATTTTATATATATACTTAAGTCTCATGTACGCTAGATATATGGTTTGTGAGGACCAATAAATTATTTGATTATGTGCTTAAAGGCCAAAACTCCAGATACTTAACACTTCTCTAACTTGTTCACTACCATTCCCTTGATGTCAAGGTTAGAAGAAATAAAGGGGATGGGATTTTATACTAACAATTTGGTAGTTGTCCAAGAGAGAAAATAGCAGCAATACAATGGAAAATTTTAATATACTTTGTTGACCACTCCAGACTCCTTGGCAGAAAATCTTGCCACTGGAAGAATCAATCGGATCTGCATAAAGGTTAATAAAAGAACTATATTTAATTCTTATTTTAAAATGTTTCTTAAGACTACAAAGTCATCATTATCACCTCTTAACCTCCCTTCTATTAGTCTTTCACAATAAATGGTTATCCATCTGTGGGAAAAAAGATGATCTCAATTTTCCAACACCAGCAGACTCCAGATTATGCAACTTCTTGAACAGAAACTAGAACATAATCCTTGCTTTAATTGCAGGTGTGAGTGGTTCCATGTGTGGAAAAAAAAAAGAGAAAGAGAGAGAGGAAAGAAAAGAAAAATAAGTACTAAACCTCTACAAAACAGAGTTACATTATAATTTACTCCCCCTAATGTCCCAGTCTACATTACATATTGTTCAAATATTTCAAATATTCAGTGTCCTTATTTTTTGCTCCCTCCCGGTTGTTTTTTTGTTTTATTTTACTTTATATTCCAAGAAGCTTTAGGTCACAGAAATGTCATATAGAAAATGAAGGGATTCTCATATACCCCTCTACCAGCCCCACATCCTCCCCTACCATTACCATCCTACATGAGAGTGGTACATTTATTACAGTTGAAGAACAAATATCAAAGCATTGCTACTAACCATGATCAATGGCTTACATTATGGTTTACTTTTTGCACTGTACACTTTTATAGGTTCTGACAAAATGTATAATGGCCTATATACATCATTGTAAGATCATGCAGAACTATTCCAATACCTGCAAAATAACCTGTGTTTCACCTATTCTTCCATGCCCCTTCCCTCAGAACCTATGGCAACCATTCTTGTATTAAACTTTGGATTCAAAATGAAATTATTAGGCTTTGATGTGGAAGAAGGCAAGAAACATATAGATGTCTCTTTCAAATATTTCCTCCCCCAAGATCAGTTATTTGTTTCTGTGAGCACTGTGGAATGTTGAGAATTCAGTTTGTGATTGTCTCACACAGACTATTTGGTTTAAACCTCATAAATTTATTGGCTTATTATTCTGGAGTCTAGATATTCAAATTAAATATGTAAGCAGAAACATGCTTATTGTTAAATGGAAGAATCTAGTCCATGCCTCTAACATGACTTCTGGGGTTTAGCTGGCAATACATGGTGTCCCTTGGAGCATGGCAGCATAACTCAGTCTTTGCCTACATCACACAGTTGTCTATATATCTCTGTGTCTCTCTGTCCAACTTTCCTTACCTTAAAAGGACATCAGTCATACTGGATTACAGCCCACCTTAATCCAATGTGACTTCATCTTAACTAATAATATCTCAATATCCTTCTTACAATAGTTCACATTCACAGGAATTGGGATGAGGAATTTAACATTTTGGGGGGGGAGGGGAGAGAAACAATTCAATCCAAGGTAATGGATATATTTTTATAGGAAAATCTGATATTTAAATAGATGATATTTTAGGAATTTTTGCTAAATGATGACAGAGCAAAGGCACTCATAAGAGTATAGTTATTTAATTCCTTCCTTTTGCTGCTTCTAACAAATTATAGAAGGTAACTGAACAATGAATCCTAAATCTGACTATCAGAGTTACCTGAGGAGCCCATTTACAATAATATTTTCCCAACATACCCCAGGATTTCTGTATCACAATCTCCAGATGTCTCTCTTCACTGTGGTCTGTGGGAGATTCTAATGAACAGTCCAGTTAAAAAAACAATGGTTGTGCACATGATAAGGAGAGCCACCCAGCGCAAAAGAAAGTGTAGCCTGCCTAGGAATGGCGCCGCACACACAGAGAGCTGACACAACAAGATGACTCAGCAAAAAGAGACACAGATTCCCGTGCCGCTGACAACAACAGAAATGGACAAAGAAGATGCAGCAAATAGACACAGAGAATAGACAACCGAGGTGGAGGAGGGGGGGAGGGGAGAGAAATAAATAAATAAATCTTTTAAAAAAACACAAAAACCAATGGCTTAGAAAAAGACCATATTGTGCTGTCCCTTGATTTCTAGGGATATACAGCCTTATATGTAAGGTGTATTACTCAGATTTTACTTTTTTGCATAATTCTGCTTTTAACTGATCAATTATATCCTACATTAATATAAGGCTTTTTATTCCCCAATATATTAATCTATGTTTGGCCATGCCTTAAAAAATTTAGACTTTCTAAGTTTTGGTGGCTGGATTGAAGTATGGTGACTGGATTAAAGACAATTTACCTAATGATTTATTTTACAAAGAATCAGTTTCTAAGGAAATTGAAAATTGTACATTTTCTAGATCCATTTGTGATAACAATGGCTGCTTTCTATAAGTTTTTTCTTGTTTTTCAAAGGAATATCTTTGAAATATTAAGCAAACAGGCCTTCAATAAATGCTTAATTTACCCAAGTTGTCACTGAAAATTTATTTGGTCCCAGCTGATGTGCAATAGTTTCTACTGTACAGACCACAAGGAAACTATGATCTAACACTTGCTTTTAAGAGGTTAATAGATAGGATTGTGCTTTTGTTTATTTTAATTTTTTAATTTTTAGTTTAGTTTAGTTTTCCTTTGTTTTTGTTTGTTTTCTTTTAATTTATAACTGGGCCCTATTACATATTTACAATCCCTATTCAGACCTTAATTGAAATATGTCGGCCATCACATAACTACAGTTTTACAATATTCCAGAGCTATTCTTATTATTTCTGTTTTCTTTTGTTTTGCATTCCTGGGCATGGTTAGTGAGTACACTGCCATGACTGACCAAATGTTATTCATATGAGAATCCAGGAGACCTAAGAGAACAAAAGAAACCCTATAAAATTGGAACAAAAACATAAAAGAACAAAAATGTTAAACTTGTTTCTATTGCTATAGTTCAGATGTATTTCAAAATATAGAAAACTGTTGAAATAACTGATTGAACACATGTCTTTTTTCCAAGTAGACAGTCATGGTTAATTTCATGTGTCAATTTAGGTAAGTTAAGATGTTGTAGCAGTTTGATATTATTGATGAATTCCAAAAAGAAATATTGGGTTGTGTTTGTAAACTGATATTCTCCTCTGGGCATATTAGATTATTTTGGATTCATAGGTTTATTTGATTAAGTAATTATGTAAACCTCTTGTGCCAGTAGGGCATTGATGAAAGGCATAATAAATGACAGAGTTGAGTGTTTTTAATTTTGGAGTTTTGATGTTGGAGTTTGATGCTGAAGTATTAAGCTGGAGCCCCAGGAAGTAAGCACACAGAAGAAACAGAAGCAAGCCACAGGAAGAGAGGAACCCAGGAAGCCTGAACCCTCACAGCCATCGGCAGCCAACTTGCTCCAACACATGAAAATAGACTTTGGTAAGGGAAGTAACTTATGCTTTATGGTCTTGTAGCTATAAAACAGAAATAATAAGAATAGCGCTGGAATTCTGTAAAAACTTTATAAAAACTGGTATTTTGCATCAATGCCCCTTAGGCTGACTAATACAGAATTTAGTACTGAGGAGTGGGGAAGTGCTTTTGCAATTACTGAAATACTGGAATGGTTTTATAAATGGGTACAGGGTATATTTTGGAGAAATTGGGAGATGCTTAATGGAAAAGGCCTACATCACTTTGAAGAGACTCTTGATAGCAATGTAGATGTTAAAGAGATTTTTTATGATGCCTTAGAGGTAAATGATGAAACTATTATTGGAAACTGGAGAAAGGTGATCCATGTTTTAAAGTTGCAGAGAACTTAACAAGATTAACTGCTGATATTTTATATAAGGCAGAATTTGAAAATGGTGAGCCAGGGCATTTAGCTGAAGAAATTTCCAAAGTAAACCTGGAGAATGTAGCTTGGTTTCTGCTTGCAGTTTATAGCAAAATGCTAGATGACAGAGGTATGCTGAGGACTGAACTGTTGGACTCAAAGAAAACAGAAACTGATTATGGAAATTCCAAGCCTCTGGAAATCAAGCTCCCAGATGAAAGTGCCCCACAGGAGGACTTAACTAAACTTGGAACTTGTAAATTAGGATAGAAGATGTAGTTATGTTGGAAAGACTTGTGGAAAGTCTTACTGTCTGATGACTTGGACCCCTGCTTCCTGCACACTAAACCAACAGACCTTTTGAGAGACCTGTATGAACAAAACCACTATCAGCCTGGCTTAAAAAAGACATGGAAAGGAGAGATTCAAGGGGAAACAACTCCAAGAGGAAAAGCATGGAAGCTGAGATCTGTAATTAGGACATCACCTTAGGCCCAGAGAAGCATCCTACCCATGTGTACAGAGAGGGTAAGTTTGCCCCTGCAGTTGAAAAGGGTGGATGTTTCTGCCTGATGACCTGAGGTACAGAGTTTTGGGGCTCAAGGTACAGAGAGGGTAGAGCACATTCCCTAAGGATTAGGGTGGTTAAGGTCAGCACCCCACAAGTCTGAGAGGGGTGGACCTGTCCCTCAAAGTTTAGGGAAAACCAGGTGGTCAAGTGTGCTCTGAGAGAGTTGAGCCTGTATGTCAAAGGTTAGGGAAGGCCAGGTGGTCAACTCATTGCTCTGAGAGGGTTGAGCTTGTACATCAAATGTTAGGGGAATTTTGTCTTCATGTCACTGTATGAAAGGTTTAAGACTCTAACCCAAAGATTGGTTAAGGTGTAGCAATCACCCTAACATTCTTGGAGGAAGAGGTCTTGAGCTTGGTTGACACCAAGAAGCTTGATGAAGTTGGAACCAAGAAAATGGCTGATGGGCAAGCATGTGGAAAGGATGAGTTCCCATAAAGCCCCAAGGAGAAGAAACCATCCTCTTAAGAATGACTCTCAGACTTTGAAATAAAATAGAGGATGACCTGCAGGTCTAATGAACAGCAGAGAAACCTTGGCTTGTTTCTCTCCCAATTTCTCCTTATTGTAATGAAAATGTTTATCCCTTTTCTGTCCATTTGTGTGTTGGAAGTAGATGAATTATTTTGTAAGTTTCAGACGTCTATAGCAGACAAGACTTTGCCCCAAGATGAACTGTATTTCTTTAAATTGATTATAATTTGATTTAGTACTTTCATGGTAACTGATTTAAGGATTTTTTTGAATATTGTAAAGTTATTTTGGAATTCAGAGGGTAGAGTGTAACAGTTTGATATTGTTGATGAATTCTAAAAAGAAATATTGGATTATGCTTGTAAGTTGATCTCCTCTGGGCATATTAGATTATACTGGATTCATAGGTTTACTTGATTAAGTAATTATGTAAACCACTTGTGCCAGGAAGGTGTTGAGTCTCCACCCTTTGATGGGTGGGGACTCACAGATGAAAGGTATGTTAAAGGACAGAGTTGAGGATTCTTAATGTTGGAGCTTTGATGTTGGTGTTTGATGCTGAAGTCTTAAGATGGAGCCCCAGGAAGTAAGTACACAGAGGAAAGAGAAGCAGGCCCCAGGAAGACAGGAACCCAGGAAGCCTGAAACCTTGCAGACATCAGCAGCCATCTTGCTCCAACGCATGAAAATAGACTTTGGTGAGGGAAGTAACTTATACTTTATTACCTGGTACCTGTAATCTCTTATTCCAAATAAATACCCTTTGTAAAAACCAACCAATTTATGGTATTTTGCATAAACACCCTTTTGGCTGACTAATACAGATGTTAAATTGGTCAAGCAAGCACTGATCGTATTGTCACTGTGAGCATATTTCAGAGATGAAATCTGTATCTATAATAGTAGAGAGCATCTACAGCTAATTGTTTCTTCAATCAACAAAGGAGATTGCCTTCAGCAATGTGGGGTAATCATTTGAAGGTTTTAAAAACCAGAACTGAGGATTTTAGATATAAGAATGAAGAATTTCTGCCTCGGTTTAGTCAGCCAACTTCCCCTAGGAAAAATGGATTTGCCAGAATTCAGAATCACCTTTACTGAACTTTCCAGCTTGCATTCCACTCTATGAAATTCAGACTTGTCAGTCCCCATGGTTATGTGAGCCAATTCCCCATTATAAAACCTGTTTCTTTGGAGCCTTCAAACTACTACAAGGACTAAATAGTATTCTGAAACAAAATTCATCCTAAGAAAAGAATCATACTGAACCAGATCCAGTAACAAAGACTTGGTCTTTATTGAGGAAAGAGATTATGAATACAGGAAAAGTATTGTTATTCAATTTGATCCATAGCACAAACTGTTGATCATACTTTGGGGACCAAGTAAGTGAGAGAAGTAAGAATTTTTAAAAAATGCATTGCAAAAAAAGAGAATATAAAAAAGTTTATATTATATTTTGGCTGGTACCTGTAAAGAGTTTAATGCTCCAATGATCATTTGCCATTATTGGTATAGTGTTCATAAAGTTCCTTGAATTTATATGACTCAACAAAAATGTTCATTGTTAGGAGATATGAACTGCTATCTCCCTTAGATCTTTAGATTTCATTGAAATCAATTGTGATTGAAATATTCTATACATATTAATTCACTTTTTCATGTTTTCAACAGACATTTCAGAGTCCTTACAAGGTACCAGGTTCTGAGATAGATAGCAAACTCACAAAAAAGCTAAACACACGATGGAAAGGTTAAACAATGAACAAAATTTATATGCAATACAGCAATCCTTGGAGCACCCAAGACAAACTTGTGATTCCAGACAATGTCCCACACAAATAAATGAAGTAACTTCTATGTCAGACCCTGAAGTCTAATAGTAGCAAGAGATGAAAAAGAATGGGGAAGTAGGGACTGGGCATTAAATTATTGATTCTGGAGTGATATGGTAAAATAACACATCCCCAGGAAAAGTCTCCTCTCAGAATGAACTAATAAAAGGACAAATGTAACTTGTTTGGAACTCTTGAGGATGATAGAGAATGGCAAAGGACTCACAAATTCTGAATTAAAAAAAAAGAAAAAGAATCTCCAAGATCAGATTTCTGTCCAGGACCCAGCAGTCTAGACTGCTCCCCCCTCATTTGGTACAGTGCAGCTTGAGAGTGGCAAAGAAGTAACACAGCCTGGGGCCACTATGAATCACAGGAAGATTTCAGAGCCACTGAGAGAAGTAAATTAGAATTCTATGCATATTTAGGCACAGGGACCCAAAACTGTAGAGATCCAGGACTCAAAATAAGTGACTTAATGAGTGCCACATACAAAAGGACACCAAGGGGAAAAAAAAGAGAGAAACAGCAGCAGAACTGATGGCATGAGGTGCACACATTCAATCTAGTATCTGGTTAATGGACCATCTAAATACAAAATGGATTAACCCACCCTTCTGGATTGATCCCATCTGGGTTCCCAAAGCAGGATATCATAGGAGGGAAGAAACTCAAGGCAAAAAAAAGTCTCAAAGGAAAAAATAAAAAACAGGGTGGAAGAAATGGCTTGCTGTAAGAGAGAATGGGTCCCAGAACTGAAAAAATATAAGGAAAAGAGAGCACAGAGTGAAGAAGAGCACTGAAACAAATCAAAGGAGGTAGGGAGAAAATTCTGCACAAAGGCAAACAGAACAGATCAAGGTTCCATGAGAAGGAATAGAGGACCGGATTTTTTTTCTGGAGAAGAACCAATTGAGCAAAAATTGCAATCTTAAAAATTTTACTTCATGTAGAGGGCAAGAATCAAATGAAGAAGAACCAAAAAAAATCTGAACAGTTACTCACAGGCTACTGTCAGATTTCAGAATAAATTGGAACAGAAATCAAAGAAAAGCCTTAAAACAAAGCCATTAAACAATAAAGTCCTAGACAAGAGGGAGAAATGGACCTTCAGATATAACTCATCAAAATAATCAGATGCCCAGACATCAGCAAAAATTTACAAGTCATATTAAAAAACAGGAAGACACAGAATTTGGAACAACTAATCAAAGAGTTTCAACCAATTTCCTAAATCAATACAAGGAGATGAAGGAAAATATGGATTTAGAGCTAAAGGATATTAAGAAGGCAATGTGTGAGCATAAAGTAGACTTTTAAAGTTTAAAGAGAAATATAATAGAAATTATGGAAATAAAAGGCACAATAACAGAGAATAAAAATCACTACAGGCATACAACAGTAGATTTGAACAAACAGAAGAAAGAATCAGTAAAATGGAAGGCAGGACAGTCAAAATAATACAGTCAGAAGAACAGACAGAGCAAAGAATCGAAAAAAATTGATCAATGTCTCAAGGATTTGAGTGACAGCATGAAGTGCATAAATATATACCTCATGGAGTCTCAGAAGAGAAAGGGCAAAAAACATCTTTGAGGAAATAATGGCTTAAAATTTCCTTATTCTGATGAAAGACATAAATATAAGGTACCACAAAACACAATATACCCCCAAACAGCATAACTATAATCAAATTGTCAAATACCAAAGATAAAGAGAGAATTATGAAAGCAGCAAATGAAAAAGCAATTCAAAATAAACAAGTGATCCTCAATATGACTAAATGATTTCTCACTGAACTTTAGAGGTAGATATATTTTATGATATATTTCCGGGACTGAAAGAAATCCTGCTATCCAGGAATTCTTTATCTCACAAAATTGTTCATCAAATATGAAGAAGAGTTTAAAATATTCACTAACAGAAACTGAGAGAATTCATCAACAAAAGACCCACCCTACAAGAATTACTAAAGGGAGTTCTGCAGACTGAAAGGAAAAGACAGGAGAGAGTGGTTAAAGTAGTGTGAAAGAGTGAAGATCTTCAGTAAAGGTAACTATAACAGTAAATGCAAAACCCATAGATCTCTATCCTTAACTTACAACTCTCCTTTTTGCTTCCTGTAAGAATCATATTACAATTGAACAGGAAAATGTCATATTTGCTGATAATAGACATGCAAAATATAAAGAGGTAATGTGGAATAAAAATAGTTTACAGAGGGGAAATGGAGGGATATGGGAGCAGAAAATTTTTATGCTATTGAAGCTCTTTTGTATTTTTTTAAATTAGTAGATTGTTGATGTTGGTTTTGGATAACAAACCTCAGAACAATGACAAAGAAATCTTTTTTTTATATACACAAAAACAGAAATGAGAATGGGATTAATCAGACACATCACAAAAAACCAACTATTCAGAAAAGAGGTTCCAATACAAGAAAAAAATTTTTTAAAAAGATAAGACATATAATAACCAAAGGAAGAAATGGAAGAAGTACTACATTTTTTGTAAAAATTCTAAATATTAATGGATTAAACTCACCAATCAAAAGATACAGTTTGGCAGAAATTTTTAAAAAGTATGATTCAAGTATACGTTGGTTACAAGAGATTCACCAAAAATCCAAAGACACAAATAGATTGAAAGCAAAAGGATAGGAAAAGATATTCTATGCAAATCATAATAAAAAAATTGCTGGGGATATTATACTAATATCAGAACAAAAAGACTTAAAGTAAAAAGCTTTTATAAGAAATAAAGAAGGGCATAGTATATTAATAAAAGGGATAATCCACCAGGAAGAAGTAACTATTATAAATATTTATATATATATACCCATGGTGCCCAGTGGTTTTATTTGAGACAGACACTGGCAAAACTGAATGGAGAAATAATCACAGCTACAATAATAGTTGGAGACATCAATACTCTGCTCTTATCAACATATAAAACATCTAGACAGAAGACAAATAATGAAATAGAGAACTTGAATAATATGGTAAAAGAACTAGTTCAAACAGACATATGCAAAACATTGCAACCCAAACAGCAGGTTATACATTCTTCTTCTCAAGTGCACATATACTGTTACACAGGATAGAACATATATTGGGTGACAAAACAAGTCTCAATAAATTAAAAAATATTGAAATTATACAGAGCATTTCATCTTTTCTAACCATGATGAAAAAGAAGCTGAAAATCAATGACAGGCAGAGAACTGGCAAATTCACAAATATATGGATGCTAAGTAACACACTCATAAGCAATCAGTGGGTGGAAGAAGAAATTACAAGGTAAATCAGTAAGTATCCTGAGACAAATATAAATGAGAACACAGCACATGAAAACTAATGGCAAGGAGTGAAGGCAAATGCTGAGAACGGAATTCATAGCCCTGAAAACTTATATTAAAAGGAGGAGAAAAAGCTGAAATCAAAGACTTAACTGCACATCTGGAGAAACTAGAAAAAGAACAGTAACCTAACTTCAGAGAAAGTTGGAGGATTAAAAATAATATGATTAGGACAAATATAAATGAAATAGAGAATGAAAAAAACGTAGGTGGTATTAAAAAAAACAAAAGTTGGTTCCTTTGAAAGATCAATAAAATTGACAAAACCTTAGATAGTCTGACAATGAGAAAAGAGAAGATGGAAATAAATAAAATCAGAAATGAGAGGGCTAACATTATTGCCTATCCCACAGAAATAAAAGGGGCCGTAAAAGGATACTGGGAACAGCTGCATTATAAAAATTAGATAACCCAAATGAAATGAACAAATTCATAGAAACACACAAACTACCTATACTGACTCTAGAAATATTGGAAGATCTCAGTATACCAGTTCTAAGTAAAGAGACTAGCAGTCAACAAACGAAGAAAAGCTCAGGGCCAGATGATGTCACAGATGAATTTTACCAAACATTCCAAGAACTCATACCAATCCTGCATAAACTCTCCCAAAAAATAGAGTGACAATAAAGAAGACAGAGATATGAGGCCTCCATCACCATAATACCAAAGCCAGATAAAAATATTACAAGAAATGAAAATTACAGATCAAGTAGGTTTTATTTCAGTTATTCAAGACTGGTTCCACATAAGAAAATTAATTAATGTAATACAAAACATTAAAGACCACTAATGTTTTTTAAAATATTTTTAAAAAGCACGTGAAAAACACATCATCTCAACTGATTCAGAAAAGGTATTTGACAAAATCCAATATTCTTTCTTGGTAAAAACACTTAGAAAAATAGGAATAGAGGGAAACTTAACATGGTAAAAAGCATATAGGAAAAAATACCAAACTAATATCATACTAATTGAGACATACTGAAATCTGTCTCTCTATGATCTGGAACAAGAAAAGGATGCATACTGTTTCCACTGTTACTCAACGTTTTGCTGGGTGTTCTAGGCAGAGCAGTTAGGCAAGGAAAAGAAATAAAAGACATCCAAAATGGAAAGGAAGAAGTGAAACTTCCACTATTTACAGATGACATTATCCTATATATAGAAAGTCCCAAAAAATCTACAACAAAGCTACCACAGCTAATAAATGAATTCAGCAAAGTGGCAAGGAACAACATCGACATACTAAAATCAGTAGGGTTGCTATACACACTAGGAATGAGCAGTCTTAGGAGGAAATCAAGAAAAAAGTTACTTTTACAATATCAACTAAAACATTCAAATATCTTAGAATAAATTTAACTAATGATGTAAAGAACATACATGGAAAGCTACAACACTTTGTTCAAAGAAATCGAGGATGATCTAAATAAATGCAAGGACATTTCATGCTCAAGTATTTTAAGACATTATTGTTAAGATATCGACCAAAATTTCCACTCAAAATGATTTATAGATTCAAAGCTATCCCATTGAAAATTCTAATAGCCTATTATTTGCCTAATTGCCTAACTGATAGGGATTACATAGAATTTGTAGATCATTTTGGACAGAGTATTTCCTACTTAATGATATTAAGTCTTCTGATCTGTGATCAGGGACCTTTCCACTTACTTAGATCTTTTTTCCTGAAATTGCAATTAACTTTATTATGTAGTATTTTAATATAGTGTTTGTGCTTATTTATAAAGAATATGGAAAGATTATATAAATTAATTTTTTAATTTACTTGAATAATTACATACATATGTAGAGTTTATTCAACAACTTCATGACATTCTAGTGAATTTTAAATTAAATGTGATCTTTAGCACAATTTGAAGCCAAACCTTTTTAGAGGGTTAGAGGGATATTTCTCTGATACCAAGATGAGAAAATTATTGAGGACATGTTGCCACATAAAGATACTCCTTTTGATTTAAAACTTTTCAGTAATTAGTACTCCTTTAAAGCATTGGATATTTCTGAGAATTCCTCACTAATTGTAGTTGAATAACATTTGACATCCTAAGAAGACCATGAGCAAAAGTATTCTTGTCTCATTTATAGTAACATTCTCTTAATACCTTACCTTTCCAAATTAAGCCTACTCTGTAATCTAAAATTGCCATTATTTGATTGTATTCAATTTTGCAAGAGAATGCTTTTAGTAGAATTTGCAATATTATTTTAAGAGGAATTTTTTATAAAAAATTCATAAAACCTTGTATTTATCATAAACTTATGAAATACAAATCATTTTGAATTTTAATGTTAAAGTTTAAAATTTTTAAAAATAAAACATTGGCTATCTAGAAATTATGAAAATGGACTCTTGGAAAGATGATTATCCCTTTATGTATGATACTATTTTATATGGAGAATTTTCTAAATGCTATTGCACACTTTTTTAAGAGCTGATTGTGAATTTGACAACTTACCCTTTTCTTTTGACATTTTTTTATTAGATAAATTGCAAGTTTATGGAAAAATCAGACATAAATACAGAGTTCCCTTATACCAACATATTATTAACACTTTGCCTAGTATGGTGTATTTGTTACAATTGATAAAATATCCTCTTTATAATTGCACTGTTAACTATAGTCCATTATTTACAATATGATTCATTGTGGTGTACAGTCCTTTGTGGGTGTTTTTTTTGTTCTAGTAATATAAAGCAATCTAAAATTTTCACTTTTAACCATAGTCATATGTACATAATTCATTGCTGTTACTCAACAGCATTCAATAACAAAACATTACAATCAACTCCAACAGAAACTCAGTACCCTTTAAGGATAACTCTTCATTCCCTACCTGCACCTTGTCCCCTGGTAAACTGTATTCTACGTTCTGACTTTGTGAGTTTGCTTATTCTAATTATTATCAGGAAGGCCATAAAATATTTGTCCTTTTGTGACTGCTTATTTCACTCAACATGATGTCTTCACAGTTCATCCATGTTGTCACATATAGCAGAATTCCATTTCTTTTTACAGTGGAATAATATCCCATTTTATGTATATATCACATTTTATTTATCCATTCATTACTAATGGATACTTAGGTGGCTCCCATCTTTTGACAATTGTGAATCATGCTGCTATGAACATCTGTGTGCAAATATCTGTTTGAATCCCTTCCAATGTTTTGGCTATACACCTACAAGTTGGGTTGCTGGGTTATATGGTAATTCTATACTTGATTTCCTGAGAAATTGCCAAACTGTCTTCCTCAGCAGCTGCACCATTGTACATTTCCACCAACAAAGAATGAGTGTTCCTATTTCTCTACATCCTCTCCGACACTTCTATTCTTTCTTCTTTTTTTTTTTTTAATAATAGCCATCCTAGTGGGTGTAAAATGGTATCTCATTGTATTATCAATTTGCATTTCCCTAATGACTAGTGATATTGAGCTTTTTGTAATTTTTGGCCATTTGTATATTAAATAAGAAGAAATGTCTCTTCAAGTCTTTTGCCCATTTTTTAATTGAAATGTTTGTCTTTTTATTGTTGAGTTGTAGGATTTCTTTATATATTCTGGTTATTAAACCCTTATCAGATATGTGGTTTCCAAATATTTTCTCCCATTGAGTAGATTGTCCTTTTACCCACTTGGGTGCTCTTTCTAATGACTTAATGTAGGTAGTCCTTTGCCCCAGGTCATTGCAACTTATTTGTTTCTTACACTGTCCCAGCTGTCTGCAAATGACTTTTCTGCCCTCAGGACAAACTCTGACAGGGTGAGCGTGAAACATGTTCCCCATTACCTAATTAATTGGCACGGGTATACATGCACCCCAGAATGCACACTGGAGTCACTCTTCTCCCTCTGGGACTGGGCCAAGGAGAGACAATGAGAGCAAAATCTGGCTTCATCCTGTTTAATGGAGGGGGTGGAGGAGGGGCCAGAAAGTATAATACACCAGAAGCTTCTAAGGGTTTTGAAGCTGTATTTTCTTAAGACATGTCTTGGGAGTTTTACTGACTTACATGGAGTCCTTGGAGCCAACTTAATCATACACCATTCTCTGTCCTTTTTTAACATACACAAAAACATAGGGAAGCAGTACATACGATATCGGAACAGGAGTAGAACTAAGGTAAAATTTTAAGTCTGTTTTAGGTGCCTGCCAAGATTCATTTCATGGCAAGGAGTCTTTGTTAAAATATTCAACATGCTCTAAGTACCAGTTCAACAAATGTTTTCATAAATAATTATATCTATTTTCCAGTCTTCTTTTGGAATAGAGTTCTTTATAGCTTCTTGGAGCTCAAGTTCTAAGCACCATGCTTGATTTTTATTTATGTGTTTAGCATGTATGAAAACATCTAGCATAATATAAATTCTCAATAAACGTTTGATTAATGAACAAAATAATATCATTATTTAAATTGGTGTGATATCTATTTAAGGAGGCTTTAAATTCATTGCTGGTAGTGACTTTCATTCATAAATTTATCTCCTATAGCAACTAGAGGTGTTAATTGATAGTTTAAAACAATTTTGAAAATGAAAACATATTTTCTTTGACATATAAAGAACTTAGAAGTCATCATTACCATTCTTATAACAAGAAAAAGTTGAACAAACTGAATACCAATGAGTTTTCTTGGCCCGATCAGAGAAATAATGCTGCACAGCATTCCACAACCATGAAATCTGGAGATGCAAATGGTAGCAGAAATTACAGTTGAGATCGGCTTTACTAGAACAGCTGGAGACATAAGTTGGTGGGAATATTTACATT
Organism: Dasypus novemcinctus; assembly: GCF_030445035.2. Taxonomy (NCBI): domain Eukaryota; kingdom Metazoa; phylum Chordata; class Mammalia; order Cingulata; family Dasypodidae; genus Dasypus; species Dasypus novemcinctus. The sequence continues at coordinate 148,255,883 of NC_080673.1, read as the reverse complement.
GTAATTTTGAAGAATTGCTGATGACTGAGTGCTGAAAATCATTAGAAACTCCTAGGGATGGCTGTCTTAAAGGAACCTCCAACATTTTAGTGGTTTTATCTCTAAAAACCCATAAAAGCTTTTGTGGTAAAGATCAGAATGATCCCTTCTAGGTACAGTTTCCTGGTGAAAAGAAGGAAGAATAAACCAATTCTTTTCTATAACAAAGATATGCTCTTCAGGAGAAAAAAAATTTACCAGAACTCTTTCCCAGTTGAGGGAGGGACATTTCTTTTATTGACACCTTCTCTAACCTTCCAGTATCACCTAATGGGGTGGCTACCCCACTAAAGAAACATATTTATATGAGGATCACAGGTGAGGGACATAAGTCCATTAAAAGACTATGATTAATCCTAACACTACAGAAGTCCTCCCCCAGACATACCTTTCCAATACACCAATATAGTTTCAGTAAAATATAATGGATTACAACCAAATGAGCTTCCAGGCATTGAAAACTTCTGAGTAGCACTCTGATAAATCCAAAGTCAAGAGGGGAGACAAAAATAAGAACACTAAAATGATTTGAAGTCTGTGGCAACTGAAGCTATTGAAAACATTAAAACACAGCCCAATTCCTAGCCAGATTTAAATAATTCCTTATACAAAAGACCTATTTACATCAGTTTCTATTACATGGTACATTGTATCTGGCTTTCATTAAAAAAAAAAATTGCAAGGCATGCCAACAAATAAGAAAAAAATAGTCTAAAGAGGCAAAACAAGTATCAGAACCAGATTCAGATATGACAGAGCTATTGGAATTAGTCATAGAATTAAAAATAACTATGAAGAGTATGTTAAGGGATATAATGGGGAAAAAAATGATATATGAGAAAAGATAATTTATATATGCAACAAGATGGAAACACTAAGAAAGATTTTTTTTTTTTTACATGCTAGAAATAAAAATCACTGCAACAGAAATGAAGAACATCTTTGATGGGCCCATCAGCAAACTGAGCACAGCAGAGGAAAGAAACAGTATGCTTAAGGATAGGTCAACTGAAACTTCACAAACTGAAATGCAAACTCACACAAATATGCACACATACACAATGTTGAGGGTATGTCAAAGCTAACAGGATCCAAATGAAAAAGAGCCCAAATTGCCAAATTATGAACACTTTGAGGAAAAAAATAAAAGAGATATTAGACTATAACCTAAAGTAAAAAATAAATGTCCATGAATCCATAATGACATAAACAAATTATGGACTAAACAGAGGAGAGGAGATAAGTTTTCCATGAAAATAATTCCAAATAATTTATGTAGATAGTCTTCCCTCAAAGAAGTGGAGCATATTTCATCCATTCTTTAAGTGTGAGCAATGTCTAGTGACTTTCTTTAACAGAGTACAGTATGGAAAGGAGGATAAAAAGTGTAAATTAACAATGAAGAATCCTAAGAGACACAACTGAACCAGGTCCAAAGTCAATGTCAACAATAATGTAATTTTGATAATATGCACCCTTGCTATGACTTGAAAATGGAAATTGACTTGTGTGTTACTCCTTCCCAAAGTAGATAATCCCAGTCCAATTGTGTGAAAAACAGTCGAGAAACCATTATTAAGAGACAGTTATATAAATACATAAATGGTATGCCTCAAAACTGTCAAGATCACCTAAAATAAGGGAAGAAACTCTCCTAATTAAGGGGGAGGATGTAAGGAGACATGACAAATATCAAAAATGTGATATTCTTGATGGGATCCTGGAACAAAAAAAAAAAAGGATATTCAGTAAAAGATAAGGAAATCTGAATGAACTATGGACTTAATTATTAATGATGAATCAGTATTGGTTCTTTAATTGTACCAAATATCCTGTACTACCATAAGATGCTAGTGAAACTGGGCATGAGGTATATGGAAACTTATGGTATTATCATAACATTTTTTGGTAGCTCTAAAACTTTTCTAAAATAAAAACATTAGTAAAAAAGAAAATACAATCTTTAACTCATTTTTCTTCATCGTAATTGCATTCTGTATATCAAAAAATAAAGGAAGCAATATCTTAAAATTCTATAACAAAAATATTCTTTAAGGTAGTGTACTTACAAAGAAGAAAAATGAGGGCCATTAACTATTTCCTAATAAAATAAATCAATAGTCTTATTCAAGTATCAGTATGATATATCTTCTCTTCTTCTCTCTCCCCATCCCTCCTTTACTTTCTCTTTCTCTTTTTTTTTTTGAAATGGAAGATATGAAGGAGTTGTGTATCTTAACTCTATATTAAATGATTTATAGTTTACAGTAAATTTTCCTTTCTTGTAGATGACCAGAAATAAGTATTCACCAGATCAATAGTCGCTCACCAAGTACCAAGGGATGTGTTGGTTTGTTCAAACAATGAAACCACATCTGAAACAGGTGTGATTAGAGTTAACACTTGGAAAAGCGGCTGCAATTAATGTCACCTGGTTATATTTATGATGAGCCATTGTCACCCCCAAGATCCATCTGTTTTCCACTGAGACTAACAGAAGAATTGGATGTGAAATGTGGTGAGAAACACAACCCCTGCATTATTCAAATACTTAATGGAGACACTAATCTCTGCAATTCCTCCAAGAAGGCAGCATTGCTATCACTTTACAATTTTGCTAGGTAAAGGCAGTACTAGTGGCTTCCACTTGACCATTCCATTATATTAGCCTTTCCTCCACAAGTGAGGCGTTCAATTTGGGGAGTGGGAATATATCTATTCATATTATGCATTCGGGAACAGGGTAAATAAGCACAGGATGGGTATCAGTACTCACTGTACGTAGAGATGTAGCTAACTAAAACACAATTGAAGACCTTACCGCTGTAAATTTCAACTCTAAATAGTGGCCCACAGAGATGTTTTGGTGTGCCTAGAATTAGTGTCATTTCAAAGCCAGTATACAAAAATTCAAAAAAGTCTGAGTATTTCCCTCTCCCTGATATGCATTCACCTTGGTTTTAGGCCATAAGACTCTTTGGGGAAGTTCAGGAGAAAGAGTGACTGTATAAATTTTTGCAGTGTGGTGGGATCCTTCCTTAAAGGGACACGAACGTCCTTTCATTGAAGGGGTTCTGTGTTTTGGGTATTTAAATTTTCTTGAATCCAACAATTGACAGAAGGCGCATGACTCTATTTTTTTAACTCAGATTATAATTTTACTCAACTGACCTAAAATTCCTCAGCTAATATGGATTAAGTAAGAATTTAGTAGATTGCCAATCTATTGAACTTCTGGGTATCCAATTGTCAAATATCCACTACCATAGTCTCTGAGAGTCAGACCATATTGATTATTGCCCTGACTCTGCTGTCCATTATGGTAGCCATGTCCACCATGAATGTGGCTATTAAGTGCCACCACTTGGCACCTGAAAACTCAAGATCCAATCATTGTTGTTGCATGTAGGGATACCCATTCAGTGGCAGTAAATACTACATATGTCAGATATATAATATCTGACATACAGAGAACAGTGATCAAAAAGCTGTTCATGAATACTGGGGCTCCTGTCACAAACTAATTTTTCATGTTCTTTGTGAAAGTTGTGTCCTCTCGACACTACTGAGGTGGGTGAGCAGGAACTATATGATAAATATATTTTAACATTCCAAACACCCTAGAACTTTGGATATCTTCTTCTACATTATACCAACATATTTCTGGTATTTTGACTTCATTTAATGTAGGCCACTAACCAATTAAGCATACTGTTAGTACCTTTTCTAATCATCAAAGCTACAATACTGAATCCACAATCTCTGCTTAATTGGCCCATATTAATAAATTGAGCCTGATCCAAATTTACATTCCATCCACAATTATCCCACATCCTTACTCTCTTATGATTCTTTTCCACACATATTCCTCTGACTTCTGCTGTTATAAATTGAAAAAAAGCATGCAGTTCTTGTTCATTTATTTAATTTGAGAAATCCTTTATTACAAATCTCTAAAATCAATAGTATAATTATAGTACTAAAATCTGTCCATTCTTTGAAGTGACAAGTTATAAAATTGGAAACATAATTGGTTAAGAAAGATATGGAAAATACTTAACATAATAGTAATCAAATAAATACCACTTTATAGCAATTACATGGGGTTTTTACTTAACATTTTTAAATAAAATGAGAATAGCTAATGTTGACAAGAATGTGGGCACATAGCCTTTCTCACTTATTTCTCATGCAGTTCTTTTGATGTGTAGTGTTCCTCCACCTGAGTCAGATTTTTACTTCATATTTTGGGACCTGTTGGGGCTTCATTCTAGTTGTAGGTCTGGAAGCAAAGAGGTATGGTTAGAGTGGGTCCTTGGGGAAATTAACAGTGTCTTGAAAATTAACTACTTCAGGATATTACATCTGATTTTGAAAAAGAAAGTGCTAATCTCAGAAGAAAGTGGAACAGTTGCTTTCTCAGGGGAGGTCATAGAGTATTCTTCCGAATGTAGGTATCATATGTTTTCACTTTTATCATGACGTGCCCATATGTCCCCATTCCAATGTACAGAATCCTATTCCTTCACAACCAATGCCATCACTTTAATCACAGACTGGCTGTAAGGTTGAGAATTCAATTTGCTCTGTAATTTATCTGCTCATTCCCATAATGGGATTATGCATTTTGTTTTAAAAAATCCTAACTCTGTGACTACAAAAGGTAAGAAGTTCTTTCATGAAACAAAAAGAAACCTCTGTGCCATATTTGTGGTTTTTGAGCTGGGTATTTGCAAGTCTGAGTTCATCTTTTTTTTTCACCACTTTATTGAACATATTTAGGAACAACTGACTAATCTTTATTCATTAGCTTGGCAAAAATGCCCAAAGATAGCAAATACTTGGTCACTCAGAACCTTTCTGTTTTATTTTGCCAAAGGGCTGCTGATGCAAAGTACCAAAAATGGGTTGGTCTTTAAAATGGGGATTTTATTTAGGATAAAAGCTTATTGTTCTGAGGCAGTGAAATGTCATAATGAAGGCATCAGGAGCAATACTGGCTCTGTCTCGCTATGTGTTGAAGCAAGAAGGCTGTCAATCTCTACCTAGGTCTCTGTGTTCTACCATCTCCCAGAGTTCAGCTGTGGGCAACTAAGCATAGGGCTTATCTCTTATCAGGCCTTTTCTCTCAGTCTTGGCTGTTGCCCTTTCTTCCTTAGTTCAGCAGTGATCTATTAGGCATATGGCTTGCCTCCTCTTGAGCTGCTCCATGGGCCCAGCCCATCATGGGCCATTTTCTGTGTCTCTGTGCTCTGCTGTTTCCAGACTCAGAGACCTCTCTCAGCCTTTCAGCACCTCCTACAGTCCTGTATCTCACATGGCAAGATCAATATGGTGGCTTTCTTTTCCTGTTGTGTCTCCTTTTATATCAGACCAGCAAGAAGGCAAAGACTCAACTTGAGTCATGCTTCAATGATATAGTCCAATCAAAAGATTCTCTCATGTACATGGGTGGATTAGTTCAAAACATAATCATTTTGGAGGGAGGGATTCAAAAGAATTTCAAACTGTCACATTTGCCTCTTAAATATATTTGAGTGGGAGTATCCAATGATGATTATTTGTGCAACTCAGATCCCACATCACATCATGGTTTATCATTGCCCTCTTTATCACTGGAAATAGTCATTAGTGCCTCTAAATCTAATCAGAATAAAGGGCCAATTTCAAACGTCCAAGAACTAATTAAGAAAACTGATCTTTGACATTCTGTTTCTCAAGAACCAATACTGGTACTATGTTAGTAAGGGTTCTTCAGAGAAACAGAACTTACAGGGTATGTATTTACATTTATAAAGTTTATTAAACAAACATGGGACTGGCAAGTCTGAATTCCATATGGCAGGGGACAGACTAGAAACTCTAATAAAGGTAATATTGAAGTCTTTAGTTTGAATTCCCCAAAAGAAGATGGTTGGCTGGAATTAAGACCTATAACTAATTGGATGAAGGGACTTCCTACATTGCTGAGGACAATCTTCTTTATTGATTGTAGATGTAATACAATGTTTACAGATGCAAAATCCTACATATGAAATATCATCACAATAATGAGGCCATATGGAAATTCAAACTAAAACCATAATGAAAACCATGCCACGCCCAGTAGAATGGCTATTATTTATAAAACAAATGTTGGAGAGGATGTGTAGAATTAGGAACACCCATTTATTGGTGGCGAGAATATAAAATATGCATCTGCTGTGGAAGTCAGTTGGGCAGTGTCTTAAAAAACTAAGTATAGAATTATCGTATTACCTAGCAATCCCATTCTAGGTATATACCCAAAAACTTTTGAAAGCAGGGACTTGAATAGATACTTACTCAGTGATGTTCATAGTTGCATTATTCTCCATTGTCAAAAGATGGAAGCAACCCGAGTGTCCATAAACTGATGAATGGATAAACAAAATGTGGTATATACATGTGATGGTATATTGTTTAACCATAAAAAAAAAATAAGTTATGAAGCATGAGGAAATATGGATGAACCTTGGAGACATAATGCTGAGTGAACTAAGCCACATACAAAAGGATAAATATTATTTGATTTAAATGACATGAAATAATTAATATAAGCAAATTTCTGGCATCATTCTATGTAGGATGGCAGAAAAATTTTGGTAGTATATGGTGGTTAATTAACAGTACTGAACTACATATTTGAACATAGTTAAAAGGAGTGATTACAGGTTGTATATATGTTACTAGAATAAAAAACAAAAAAATCCAAGGAAGTACACAACACCATGAGCCGTATGTGAAAACACGGGCTATACAGTTAATAACACAATTATAAAAATTGTCCTCTCATAAGCTGTAACAAAGGTACCACACTAAAGCAAGGTGTTAATAATAGGGTAGTAAATGGCAAGTCTATATTTTATGCATGATTTTTCTGTAAACCCAAAACTTCACTAATTAAAAAACAAAACAAAAATACAAAAACACAAACCACCATCACCACAACAAATAATAATAAGCAGGCCAGTACTTGACCAAACAATTTACGCCCTGTCCTAGCCAAATTGGCACATGAAATTAACCATCACGAGAAGATAATACCATCAGAGTTTATGAACTGGTTTTATTGACCTAATGAAGAAGAATGGTATATTCATATAATCACTTCATAAACCAAGAAATAATAAGCAGGCCAGTACTTGACCAAACAACTTATACCATATCCTAGCCAAGTTGGCACATGAAATTAGCCATCACAAGAAGAGAATACCGTTAGACTTTATGAATTGGTTTTCGTGAAATAATAAAGAAGAATGGTATATTCATATAATCAATTCATAAACCAAGAAATTACAGGTTATAAATTGAATATGTGTATGTATGCACATGTGTATCTTTATATGAATATCTATCATCTATCTTTCTCCATCATCTACCAATCTATCTCATATCTATCTACAATCAATCTATCACTTGAAAAGTTAAATGTTAGTATTAACAGTATACAATGGATACCTGTGAAAGTAACATTCTGGTTAATTATGTTTATATGGTGTGAAAAATATAAAATTGCAAAGAAATGTATAAAATAAAAACCAAAATCTTTCTTTCAAAAATGTCAAGCTTTATTGACATTTTCTCTATATTCATACAAGTGTTTTAAGTACATATTTAGTAAAAATGGACACCTGTGGGGTCATAAAATATATGCTGTTGTGTACCTTGTTTTTGACATGAACTAATACATTTGAAGAATTTTTCTAAATTAATGCATACAAATCTACCGAAAATTTTTATTGATTACTAATGTACATTAAACAAATATTCACTTACCTCCTGTTATGCTGCAGCAAGAAACTGTTACTCTGTATCAGGAGAATACTGTGAGGTAGATTATTCTATTCATATTTTCCCATGAAGTTACTGAGTCTCAGGAAATTTACTTCACTCATTCATGCTCACATGGTTGGTTAGTAGGAAAGTCCTGCTCCAATGCAGGCCCTCTTTTGCCTACGCCATAGGAACCTCTTTTATAGAGTTATATAGCATCAGATAAATAAGATGACTGTGCATGAGAGCAACATAAGCATCTCCTATGTTAGACACAGAGGAGAAGCTAAGTAATGTTATTAACACAAGTAGACTGAGTATAATTAATTATGAAGCTGACACATTGTTCTTTTGAATGCCCTACTTAAATGCTTCTAGTTTTCTAATTGAAGTGTGAAGGAGCCATGTGTGTTCATTTTGAGGTGACACTAGCTAGTTTTCACCTTTTTCTAAAGTCATAGCTCTTAAAATAATTCTTCCTTCAGGAGGTTTAATTTTTTCTTAAATAACTCTATTTCCAAATCACTACAACAAAATGGAATGGTGATATTTTTAAGACTGAAAGGCAGTGTAATATATATTTTTTAATTACCAAAGGGGAAAAAAACCCAAAAGAATGAATTCTTAACATAATAAACATACTTCATACACACATAAATATAATTCCTCAAAATGTCTAATAAGGTAGAATATTGGGAAATATATTTATTTCATGAAGGATATAGTTGGAAGATTGAATCAGATTCAGTATTTACATTTTAATATTAATCATTTGCATCTATTACAATGAAATTTTGTGTACATCCTGGTATAGTAGTATTATATAATTTGTTGAAAAATATCCCACCATTATGTTTTCATTTAATATGAGTGGGAGAAGACTCTGGAATAGTTTTCTTCCTTTAGTTTCTATAATGAGCACTCATGAACATGGTCTTTGGTTTCAGAATTGGAATCTAGTCCCAGCTCCGTCACTCAGCTATCTCCCATCCATGCTCCTACTGTAGAGCTTCCTTGGGTCCACAGTAGGATTTCTCAGCACTATTGACATTTTAAGCTAGATGATTCCTTGTTGTAGGCCACTGTCTTGGGCATTGTAGGATGTTTACCAGGATGCCTAGCCTCCACCCACTAGATGACAGTAGCACCTCCCCAGTTATTACAAGTGAAAATGTCTCCTGTCTTGGCAAAATGTCATCTGGGTCATACAATTTCCCTCACTGAAAACCACTGGTCTGTAACACACAGGGCTGATTAGGGTGGCGATAAATATCTTTTACCCTTTGTTTCTTCACCAGTGCCACACAGGACAGTCACCCGCCTCCTCCAGAGGCTCATGGCATCAGTCTTTAGGAATGGCTGCATCTATCTTGTCTCATGGCTTCTGAGACTGTTACTCCACAATGCTAATGGACGCCTTTAATCAGTATGGCAATGTTGTCAGTCTTAATCCATGCCAAAATAGAGGATGAGATGTTCATTGTCCAAATGGGACTGATTTTACCATTCTGCCCATAGACCCCTCACCTATTCTCTCTGCTGGTGATTTTGGTTGTAAGGCATGTGTACCGTTAATGTTAAAAGAGATAAGATTCTAACAGTAAGTCCACTCTAATCCATCTCTATTCCTCCATCCTGTGGACCCTGGGATGGGTATGTCCACTCCCCCTCTATATCGAGAGGGGGTTAAATTCCACATGGATGATGGATGCAATTCTCCTGCTTTCAGTTGTAGGCACTCTTGGCTCTCTGCTGTGGTGGTTGACCTTATTCACCTCCCTGTTAGCTGGCCAGGGTAAGTCCAATAAACCAGAAGGTCAGAGTTGCAAGTCTGCTGAGGCTCAGGGCCTGGCTGTCACATGGACAGAGATTCAGGTCTCCTGAGTATACACCAACCCCAATTCCAACCACAAGTCCAGTAAAAGTAACAGAAAAGACATGTGTAGAAAGGTCATATTTGAATCCAACTCCATCACACTCAGGAACACAAACTCCAAAGCAGGGCCAACTGACATGGCACTGAAATCCAGAGTCATCTGCCATGACCATAGAATCTCTGGGTCTCTGTAGCCCTTAAGAGAACCAGTACCTGGGTTTCTATCTACTTTGGCTGTCTCTGGTACCCTGCTGAGGCATGCATAAGTGTTATCCCTCTGATGACCTCCTGACTCTTTTTTGGAGACTCTTAGCCATATAAACTCATTTGTCCTTTCCATCTCCCCCTTTTATCCAAAGTCAAAAAGCAGTTTTTAGCACCTGATATTACATGTAGGCTGAGATATTCTCCTGGTCTGAGTTGACCATTTTATTCAAAGTCTTTTTGTAGTCACATCATCAGCTGGTGCTTGGTAGTAATCCCTCAGTGCCAGGGAGGCTCATCCCTGGGAGTCATGTCCCATGCTGGGGGGAAGGTAATGTATTTACAAAATTGTAGTATTGATGTGGAGAAAGTGGCCACAGTAGCTGCTGATGATAGGGAGAAAGAAGAAGAGGTATGAATTGGGGGCATTTTCAGGATTTGGAGTTGTCCTGGTTGATGCTACAAGGACAGAGGCTGGATATTGTGTGTCCTACCATGCCCCCCTGGGTGGGCTGGGAAAAGTGGAGACTACAATGTAGATCACTGTCCATTTGGTGCAGCAGTGCTCCAAAATATATTCACCAGGTGCAGTGAATGTGCACGATAATGGAAGAGGTTGTTGATGAGGGAGGAATGGGGTGACGGGGGTGGGGGGTATATGTTAAATGTAACATTTAAAAGAAAATAAAGAAGAAGGGGAAAAAAAGAACAATGCTCAAGTTAAAAGTCAAAAAGAGAAAAAAGAGATAAGATTATTACCTGTTTTGTCCTAAAGAAGACTTGGTTGGAAGGTGTGTTGTTTTACATTTAAATTAAAAATTTTAAACAGCAAAATAACAAACAGAAAATAGAGCAATAACTTCTATTTTCCTGCATGCCCTAGACAAGCCCTGTATTGGTAATTATCAGTGAAGTACAGTAACAACTTACAAGAGAATCATGGGATTATGGTGGGAGGTGGTGGTATATTAGGTGATGCAACATCATGAATATTAATATAATAATGTAACCAGCATTAAATAAATAGTATAAGGAAACTTCAGAGACAAAAAGATGCATATTGCTTCAATACAGACATCTTTAAAGAGCTATGGCATTGTAATAGTAGCACTGCTGGGTTTTTCTCACAAAAGGAGATAAATTAGCCAATATTGGCACATTTGATGATAAAGACACAGAACGATGGTTCCTGGACTTGAATAGAAAAGATGGTGCACATTATGAAGAATATTTCCAAAAAACTGATGAGGAATTAACCCTGCACACTTGATGGCTCCGTGGTGAAGACTCAATTGGGAAGATATTTAGAAGAAATATCTAGGAATTGGTTTATCAGATACTGAAAGAGGGAGAAAAAAAAAGTTAAATGTCTTCCAAGTTTCTGATTGGTAATTTAGTTAGATAAAAAGAGTTTTAGTGTTTTCTCTCAATGTTATGGTAATCTTTTCTCATTATATAATTCATAATTTTGCTTGGTTTAGTATTTTCATAGTTTTCAAAAACTTAACATTATTAGGACAGCAATTTAATCTTAATATTCTGCATCTCTCTTCAAATGGCCATCCACATTGAAAAGAGTGACAAGAAAAGTCACATGTAATTGTTCTTTCCTCTTCTTCTCTTAAACTTAAAACATTGTATATCTGACAAAATACTTTATTTGCATGAATAAAAGTGCGTGCATAAATACTCCAAACATCCTTAACTAGCAAAGCTTTAAGCCAGTTTTCCATATGTACTAAATCAATGGAGAGCCATTCAGACAACAAAACTATAAAAATACAAAATTATATAGCCTTGACTTGCTGTTATTTCTATAGTATGCTACATTGATAACTGAGACATACAGCATTCAATACTTATCCTCCTGAGAGTATAAGAAATAGCTTCAAGTTCAATAATGCCCATCTGTTCCTAACTAGGCCATTGCATCAAATAAACCCTCACACATTTGTATTTTTTTTTAATGGGTATGTTTTCTTTTTTTTTTTTAACTTTTTTTTTATTGACTTTGTAATAATATTACATTAAAATATATATATATATGAGGTCCCATTCAACCCCACCCCCCCACCCCACCTCTCCCCCCTCAGCAACACTCATTCCCATCATCATGACACATCCATTGCATTTGGTAAGTACATCTTTGGGCACCTCTGCACCTCATGGTCAATGGTCCACATCATGGCCCATACTCTCCCCCATTCCATCCAGTGGGCCCTGGGAGGATTTACAATGTCCGGTGATTGCCCCTGAAACACCATCCAGGGCAGCTCCATGTCCCAAAGACGCCTCCACCTCTCATTTCTTCCTGCCTTTCCCTATACCCATCAGCCACCATGTCCACTTTTCCCAATCCAATGCCACCTTTTCTATGTGGACATTGGATTGGTTGTGTCCATTGCACCTCTATGTCAAGAGGAGGCTCAGATTCCACCTGGATGCTGGATGCAATCCTCCCACTTTCAGTTGTAATCACTCTAGGCTCCATGGTGTGGTGGTTGTCCTTCTTCAACTCCATCTTAGCTGAGTGTGGTGAGTCCAATAAATCAGATTGTAGGTGCTGGAGTCTGTTGAGGCTCAGGACCCGGCTATCACATTGTCAGTCCATTTGTATTTTGATCTTAGGTTGAATTAATTATGGAAAAGATGCAATAATTTAATAAAACACAGTATTATCTTTTATGTTATTTCATTTTTACTTGTTATATACATAACTGCCTAATATGCAGGTAGATATTTAGAGATGATTAAAAATTTTGTAATCAGATTATAGCTTATGGGAATATAAAATTATTCTACTTTGAGACCTGATATCTCTGTTATTAGAGTCCTTCTGTATGGAACTGTGTAGAGGATAAATTGACTAGAATTTGTCTCCTCTGCTCTTACCACTATCTAGTGACTAGAGCAGCATTTAGGATTCTTTTTTATTCTTCCTGCAGAGTTCTAGTTAGGGATGTCAGGGTTTGGAATTTCCATTACACCTTGTCTTTTTCCATTTATTCTTTATTACAAAACTAACAAAAACAAAAACTTATTATGTTTATTATGTGTCAGATTCTATGTAAAGCATTTGGCAAACATTATCTCCTTTAATTTTATGAATACCCTATGAAACAGGTTATTATACTCAGTTTATAGATGAAAAAAAAGATGTTAACCAAGATTACAAAACTTGTCCTAGGTTACACTGCTAGTAAGAGAATGCTTAAAATTTCACATCCAGGTCTTTCTGATCTTAAACAATATTGCTCTGCATTATTCCTACTCATTCTGTGGCTTAAATTTACTCAAAGATTGAGTAAGAAAATATTATTTGGAAGGATTTTTTGTTTTTCTCAACATTGTAAAGAATATCAATGTCAATATCATACATACTCAAAGAATAAAGCAGTATTCCCAGGAGTGTCTATGTTTTGTTTGTGTAATTTATTTAGATAGCATAACTTATGAATTTCTAATAGATAGAACAATTTAACACTGAAAGGGATAGTGGTAAGTGGTAGAATGAGAGAAGAGATGACAAAGAGTTCAATATTTTTGCAGGAACTGCACAAAATTTATAAGCAGTTATGGTGTTAGTAGTATTAAATTTCAAGTAAAATCTTAAGTTAGGGAGTAAAATTTTCTCTATGAAAATACAATTAATTTTAGCCAATGTTTTAAACATTACTAATATTATTTTTTCCAAGTGCTAGAAATTATGGAATTATTTCACAAAATATATATTTTTCAGTAAAGAACTATATATACCTTGAAAATCCTCAATCAAACCAGATAATTTTCCAAGACGCATTTTTACTCTAGAGCTGCTTTAGAAATTTGTTCAAATGTTGTAATTTTGGGAAAAATCTTTTAGAATATGCTGACTGTTGAAATGGTATTTTGTAAGAAAACAGACATATTATTATATTTAAAATTGTCTAAGCAGATGTAAGATAAGACACATTTTGGGACACAATAGAAGGCTGACATCTAGAAAAATAGGTACATGCAAACAGGGTTTGTTGTAATAAATGACAAAATTTCTATATGCCAAAACCATTCACTGAAGAAATTGTTTCTAAATAGATATTGATTAAAGTAAAAAAACATAAAACTGGCACTTCAATAAAGGGCAAAAATGAAACTATTACAGTAAACAGTAGACATAACATGAAGATATTATAGACAGAAAGTATTATGAAATATAAGTGGAATACAATGGATCAGAAAAATGAAATGTTGAAAATATATGTAATACTTAAAAATAGGAAAGTCAACAATAAAGTCAGGGAAAATTCTGAAAAACATAAATATTAAAGGGAGATATTGATGGTTTTAACCAGATGGTGTACAGACAAATCCATCAGACAGCATATGGGATTAATGAATCTGTTCAAACAGAGCTGAGGATGAATGAATTAATGTGTGTTGAAAGAATATTCAGTAGTATAGAATCCCAAAGTGGTTTGTGATGCACACGATTAACCTTTGTAATGTTACAGAGTCGCTATAGACTACCAAAGGGAAGTCTAAGGAGAAGTCTATGTAGAAGTATGAAATATGTTTTTTTTCCTATGATTCTTAATTGTTAAATGTATATTTCTAGCTAAAGTATGTAAAATTTCAAATATGTTTTGTTGTTGTTTTCTTAGTGTGTGGTCACATATATTTTTGTAGCACTAACATACTGAGTATTAAACTTTTGTAACACTGCCATATTGAGGTTTTTCCTCCACCAAATCCTAAATATTTTATTTTTTTATTTTATTTTTAAAGAAGTTTCATATAACAGAAAAGTTACATCAAAAAATATAGGGAATTCCCATACACCCCACCACTCTCCTCATATTTTCCCATTAATAGTATCTGATGTTAGTGTGGTGCATTAATTACAACTGATGTACACATACTGCAGCATTGCTACCAACCATGGGCTATAGTTTGCATTATGGTTTACAGTTTGTACGAGACAATTTTATAGGTTTTGATAAAATGTATAATGGCCTGTATCCATCATTGCAATGTCATGCAGAGCAATTTCAAGTGCTCTAAAAATATCCCATGTTACACCAATTCTTCCCTCTCCTTCCTCTCAGAAATTCTGGTAAGCACTATCTTTATAACAATGTTACAAGTTCTTTTCTTACTACGGTAATAATAACTCTACTTTAGTCCATAGTTGCATTTTCCCCTTATTATGTTTGTTTATTACTCAGTCTTGAGGATTTGGGGATGGTGATACCTACTCAGCTTCAAATTGAGAGGAGCTTAGATCTTATGGGACAGAAAGAAGAACTGTTTTGCTTGCAGTTGTAAATATCTTTGCTTTTTGTCTACCATTATCATTTTGTTAGTTGTCCTGGGTGAGTCTAATGAACTGGAGTAGGTGTTGGCTGAAATTCTGGTGAGATTCAGTTCTCAACCTGCATATGAACAGAATAAAAATTTAAGTGTCTGGGACACTTATTTAACAGGTATAGAACTAATTATAGGTTCAAATGCAAATAATAGAACCTAAATATTTTCCTTTTTTAAAATACCAAACAAAAATTTCAAAAACTCCCACAACCTTTCTTAATATTTGTCAAGTGGGGAACCTAGTCTTTCACACCCTTCCTGTTAGGACTTTCAGGACCCTTGGCTTGCCTGTAGTCTGTTTGCTTACTGGGTTTTAGTGATTTTGTCCTGGTTTGGCCTATTATGTGCTTTGACTCTCACTGCACATTAGAAACGACATGTTCAAAAAAAAAAAAAAAGCAAAAATTCTCATTATAGTCAATACACAAGAATTTCATGGAAATTACTATATACAAGCAAAGATTAAAAAGATGTTTCTTTACACTATAAGTGGTTATTAAGTGTAATATATCTTTCTTATTAAATAGGTTTTCGATGAAAGACAGCTATGATGCCAAATAAGTCAGAATGACATAGTGAAGAAATTGTGTATTGTGAAATCTTAACGACTTGAGTTCAGCACTGAGACTCACTTGCCTTTAGTTTTTTCTTCTGGAAAATGGAGAACATTTTGAATATTTCAAACAGTATGTGAAAAGTCCCTGGTATATAACAGGAACTAAAAATCTTGTATCATGGAGAGTAAATTCAGAAATAGCCACTTAGTTATCTTTCCATATTTCAGTTAACTCTTTTCAAGCTTTTAAAAGAATAGTGACTTACATATTTATTCATGCCTTTTATATTCAACTTTTTATTATTATACAATGGTGATGCAATAGCTAGAGTGAAAATTATGATAGCTCTTTTAATAGATAATAAAGTGGTACCAGTATAGATGTTGAGACATAACTAAGGTCACGTGAACCATAACTAAGGTCACATGCTCAAGATAGGTGAATGCTAGTTCATATCACTTCTTTAAGATATTTTTTTTTAATTAGGTTGAAAAAATTTAGCATTGAAAGTAAATATTGGATGATGTGAAATCACTTCTTTAATAATTTGGCAGGATGTTTGAATTATTGAAGAAGTATCTCTCAATATTTATGTAGGCATTGTTTATAATGATTTTTAAAAATTCCCCTAAATAATGAACAACTTCTGGGAGCAGAGCTATAGAATCTGTCCTGCCACATTTGGGTTAGTATTGATATCATTTACAAAATAAATACACTTACATCAAGTAAATAAATAATTGAATGTCTGGTGTGTTTCAGGGAGCTTTAATATAAGCATACAGTATATCTCACTGAAAATGGTGGCTGAAAATTTATTAAGTGCACACAGGCCCCAGCAGAAACTAGGCATAGAAACTCAAACATATTTTTAGGAATCCAAATAGCAATTCACATAATTTATTTATTTTTGTCCAGCCTGGTCTGGTTTTTACCTTCCTTCATTCTCCTCATGCTTATTTAGAATATTGTCTAGCATGCAGTAGGCAAAATGTAAGTCTTAAAATAAAGATAACTATTTAGATATTTCCCTTCTTATTAGTGCATAAGAATTCATAAAACCTAAAGTTTCAGCTTGTGAGATAAAAAGAGTGATCAGACTCATGTCTCTGGATCCAAATTCCTGGGAGAAAGAATCTGATTGGCCTAATTTTGATCAGTTTTACTCCTATTTCAATAAATAATAATGTAGTCATGGACAGGGTCAAGAAATACACTCTAAAACAGTTTACAGTGTAGTTCTATGAGAAGTAAATCATGATCTTAACTGGTGCTTCAAGAGATGTTTACCATAGAAACGTTTTAACAATTAACACACCTCCATTCTATTAATAAATAGCTGCTTAGTACCAAGAAATGTGCAAAGGCAAAAATATTTATTGCAAAGGGGAAAAAAAGACAATGCAGTGGATCTCATTTTTCTAGTTTTATAATTCAAAGAAGGCTTCCTTAGCTAAATTATATCTGTATTATTGAAAGTAAAAGCTGTTATTAACTATAAAAGCAGAAAATAGAAAATGAGCCTCTGAAAATCAACTACTCACTGCTCAACTTCTGTTCAGTGTATTGAACTACATCAAAGTTTAGCTTGTATAATCGAAAACATGTATCAATGATTCTGTGTGTGTGTGTGCGCACATGTAAGGACCAGCATCATTTCACACTCACGCCCTTGCATTCACACTAAACATTTTTAACTTTTCATTTTGGACATGCTCTTTCTCTTCTTTAGGGCTTAACATGCATTATTTTCTTTGTCAGAATCACTTCTTTTATATATATTTTTTGGAGATGTTGCATGATTACAGAAAAATCTTTAAAAACTGCAGTTTTCCCGTATATCCCCTCATTCTTAACACTTTGCATTAGTAGGGTACCTTTGTTACAAATGATGAAAATATATTATAGTTGTACTGTTAACTATAGTCCATAGCTTGCATTAGGGTGTATTTTTTTTCCTATATAGTATCCTGTTATTAAAACCTTGTGTTAGTATGGTACATTTTTAATAAATCATAAAAGAACATTTTAAAAATTGTACTATTAACTATATTCAATCATTTACAATATGGTGCACTGTGTTGTATAGTCATATTCAATTTTTAATTTTTATTCTAACAATATATGTGACCTAAAATTTCCTTTTAACCACATACACATGTATAATTAAGTGCTGTTAATTACACTCAAAATGTTGTGCTACCATCATCACCATTCATTTCCAAAACACTAAAATAAACCCACAATCAAATTCTGTACGAATTAAGCATTTAACTCCCCATTCCCTATACCTAACCCAGCCCCAGGTAACCTATATTCTAGATTTTATCTCTGTGAATTTGCTTATTCTAATTATTTAATATTGGTGAGATCATACAGAACTTGTCCTTTCATGCCTGATTTATTTCACTAAACATAATGTTTTCAAGGTTCATCCATATTGTCACTTGAACCAGAAATTCAATTTTAATGCTGAGAAAAATTGCAGTGTGCACATACCATATTTTGTTTACCATTCGTCAGTTTCTAGACACTTGGGTTGCTTCCATTCCATCTTTTGGCAATTGTGAATAATACTGCTATGAACCTCAGTATTCAAATACCTGTTAAAGTTCATGCTTTCAATTCTTGTGGGTCTATACCTAGTAGAGGGATGATTGAGTGATATGGTAATTCCATACTGAGTTTTGAGGAATCTCCAAGCTGTCTTCTACAGTGACTGCACCCTTTTACATTCTGATCAGCAGTGAAATAGTGTTCTTATTTCTCCAAATCCTCTCCAACACTTGTAACCTTCTGATTTTTAAAGTAACCTTTCAAAAGAGCACAAAAAGGCATCTCATTTTGGTTCTCAAATGCATTTCTGTAGTAGCTAATCATGTTGATCACATTTTCTTGTGCTTATTATCCATCTGTATAACTTCTTTAGAGAAATGTCTATTCAAGCATTTTGCTCATTTTATAGTTGGGTTGTTTGCCTTTTCATTGCTGAGTTGTACAATTTTTAAAAAATATATTCTGTGTATTAAACCCTATCTGATAAGATGTTTCCAAATACTTGGAAATATTTGCCAATTTTTTCAGAAATTTGCATGGAGATGCAAGGGGCCAAGAATAGCTAAAAATACTATTGAAGAAGAACGAATCTGGATAACTCGCACTTCTTAATTTTAGTATATAACACAAAGGTACAGTAATCATGACTGTATGGCACTGACATAAGAATAAATATGCAAATCAATGGAATAGAAATTAGAGTAAAATAATAAGCTGGTCCATCTGTGATGAATTGATTTTTGACAAGGGTGTAATTTAATTTGGGGAGGGAAATAATATATTTTCAATAAATGGATGCTGGAACAACAATATATCCACATGCAAAAAAAGGAATTTGTACCCTTTTTCATAGAACACACAAAAATGGTCTTAAATAGAATCATAGACCTAAATATAAGAGCTAAAACTATAAAACTTGTAGAAGAAAATACAGGAGTAATTCTTAAAGACCTTGGGTTTGGCAATGGTTTCTTAGATTTAGCATGTTTTGGTTATTTTTTATTTGGGATTACCCAGACAAAATGATAAATTGGTGTCAATAAAAATTATTATCTTATGTGTTTCAAAGGACATTATCAAAAAAGTGAAAAGACAAACTATAGAGTAGATTTTGCAAATTGTATGCCTGATAAAGGTCTACTGTCAAGAATATATAAAGAACACTGACAACTCAATAATAAAAAACACAGTAACATTTAAAAATGGGCAGGAATTTGAGCAGAGAAGTTATAAAAATAGCAAATAGCAAATAAGTACATGAAAATATGCTTAACATCATTAGGAAAAGATAAGTCAAAACCATAAGTAAATACTACTTCATACTCACTTAGAGATGTCATAATAAAAAAGACAGACAATAACGAGGGTTGGATGTGGCAAAATTGGAACCCTTATTCATCGATGAGTAAAATGTGAGCTGATGCAGCCTCTTGAAAACTGACTTGCTGTTCATGAAAATGTTAAACAATTACCAAATGACCCAGAAATTACCCTTCTAGGTATATACCAAGAGAAATGACATGCCCAGGCAAAAACTTGTATATGAATGATAACAGCCACGTTATTTATAATTGCCAAAGAGTGGGCACAACCCAAATGTCCATCAACTGGTAAATGAACAGACCAAATATGTTACATCCACACAATGGGATATTATTCCACATAAAAAGAAAGGAAGTACTAATACATGCTACAAAAATGATGGCCCTTAAAGACTTTATTCTATGGAAAGAAGGCAATCACAAAAGGTCATATTGCATGGTTCCTTTTATGTGAGATATTCAGAAAAGACAGACAAGAGAGTAAGTTAATACTTGCCTAGGATCAGGGGTGGAAGAAGGGTGTAACTGCTAATTGATATTAGGGTCTCTTTTGGAAATGATGAGGTGCTATAAAATTAGATACTGGTGATGGTTGTCCAAGTTTGTGGGGCATATAGATATATTAAATAATAATGTATATATATAAATAAATTTATTAAATATATAATAATTTAATATATATTTATTAAAAAGCATTTATTACATTTTAAATAGCTGAATTCTGTGGTATGTGATTTGTATCACAATTAAGCTGTTTTTACTAAAGCAATGATGAAGAGACTAAGTAATACAGAAAGAAAGAAAAGAAGATAACTTCTCAACACTCATCATGCACCAGATATTATGCTGGATTTTTTTCATACCTTAACTTTTGTAAGGCCTGTGAAAAACACACAGTAGATTTTGTTATATTTCTATTTTATACACAGTGGAATTGAGGCTTAGCAAACTTAAGTAATTTTCTACATTTGCCAGATAGAGGATGATAACTTTTGGATCTGCAGATTAAGTTAAATATACTCGTGTAGGCAGCACTTCAATTTGCAGAATCATAAAAATCATTTTGTCTGGGTAACACCAAATAAAAAATAGCCAAAACATTTTCTGGGATTGCTTGAATTCCAAGAATTATAGTTACCAAGTTGTATTAATTTATAAATTCAGAAACTCACTGATGGAGGACAGACAGCCCTGCCTGAACCAGACAGAACCTGGAAAATGGCATTTTAATTTCAGCCTTAGTAAGAAGGTAAAACAAACAAACAAACAAAACCCACGGAAAATCTTTCATTTTCATTTTCTTCCACAGTTTAAATGAGAGTAATAATACCAGATATTTTCTGTGAAAATTAAATGCAAGTAAATTTTGTTTTGAAAAATCTTTATGAGTCTTAAGATACAAATGAATGAAAAGTGATACCATTAGAGGTGTTAAAAAAGGGTAAATGGAATTTATTTCTTATGGTTAAAAAGAGATAAACTTTGACTATTTCTTTCATTGGCTCTGCTTTGGAACCTGCTTTCCTTAGTAAATCACTTTTTACCTTAATGTATCCTCTATAAACTATTGAAGAATAATTATTTAAATTGCTTACTCAGCATAATTTATCCCTTAACTATAGTATTTCTCTTTTATTAAAACATAGAACTCTTTGTAATGCAGGTACTCTGGCTTAGAGAGATTAGCAAGGAGTTAATTTAAGGGAACATCTGGTTGCTTGTAACTGCCTAGGGTAGGAAAAAAGGGACCCAGATGCTTGCATAATTCATCCCCACATCTCCTTCTCTAGTTTAGAATAAAAATATCTTTGCAGTAGATATGATAAGCAAAAATTCAGTGTTATCTGGGCTCACATATGTCTAACAGAAATTATGCATACATAATTCTCTAAATCTCTCAAATTAAATTTCCACTAACTAAATATGTAAGAACCTGAGCAGAGGATCCAAAATAAACCATGGTATGACTCCTGACCCACAGTAACTAAGATAATCAGTGTATGCAGAGGATCCAAAATAAACCATGGTATGACTCCTGACCCATAGTAACTAAGATAATCAATGTATGCTAAGATAATCAATGTATGCAATGTATACATATATATATGTATATCTATATATATATATGAAATAGCATACATTGATTATCTTAGTTATATATATATATTCATGTATATATATATACACACACATACATACACACACTCATATATATATATATATATATATATTCTTATTTAAATTTTGAAAATTATCTGTGGCAGCTACTTGGATCACCATAGGAAATACATATGTGGTAGACCAAATTCTGAGATGACCTCCATGATTCCTGCCTTCTGGCATACATGATCTGTATAACTCCTCCTTTTGATTGTGGGTATGAACTGTGAATAGGATTTTTGGAGACTTAATCATGTCTCCCACATGTTCAGGTTCCAACCACTGGCCTGTGGGTGTGAATCCATTTGTAAATAGAACCTGTGAAGATGTTGTTAGTTAAGGTGTGCCCAAACCGATAGAGGGTGGGCCTTAATCAACTATGTCTTAAATCCTTATAAGCTAAGTAAATTAGACATGGGAAAGAAGCGGTAGGGAGCAGCCAGAGGCTGGAAGTCAATGGAACCTGAAAGAGAAAGGAGAAGACACCACAATGTGTGCCACCATGTGACAGAAAAGCCACGGACCAAGAATTCTCAGCAACCAGACCAAGAACACCACAGTCTTCTCTGTCAGCAGATCACCTTGTTGACCCCTCAATTTTGAACTTCTTCTAGTCTTAAAACGGTAAGCCAATAAATTCCTATTGTTAAGCTAACCCATTGTAAGGTGTGTGTTTTAGTAGCTGAGAAGCTAAAACAATGATGGATGCCACTCCCAGGATAGGTTATATTTTGTGAAGAGCTGAAGGAAATTTTTGATGTATTTAAGTTTCTAATCCATTGATTTTACTTAAATCAAAGGGGAATTTATCCTGAGTGGGTCTGACCTTATCAGCTGAGCCCTTTATGAAAGGCTAAAAGCAGCTGAGTAGCTAACCTGTTGGCCTTGAGGAGGCAAGCTGCCATGAGTTCTATAGCTGCAAGGAAATAAATTCTGCTTATAACCATATGATCTTAGAAGAGGACACTGCACCTCAGTTGAGACTGCAAGCCAGACCAAAACCTTGGTTGCAGCCTTATCAGATGCTGATCCCAGGACAGAATTAAGCCATGATATGTTCTGATCCATGCTCACTGTAAGATAATGCATGTATGCCATTTCAAGCAAATAATCTAATTCAGGTCATTGATCACAAAGCCTTGTTTTTGATAGTGTTTTATACATGGTAGGAATCAATTATAACACTCCTATCTTGACTTTTAGTTTAACAAACTAAAGTTAATCAAAAAAAAACCTTTGCTAATATCGAGAATTGTGACCTTCCCTGACAGTAGCAAGAAGTTTATCATTACATATATAAATACACATATAAATTATATACATATACACAAATATTATATGTATGGGAACCACAGCTAAATCTGAAGCAGAATTGGTCCCAGGTAAAATTGACTTAAGGTATATCCTTGAATATGACACGTACTTTTCTCCAGCCAGAATAAGAAAGAGTATTACTGTAATACTTTGAAAAACAAAAGAGAATTACAGTATAACCAATTGAAGTTTAGCTTCTAATGCTAGGAATATTTTCCAAGTTGACTGGATTTGTAAGTTAGGAGTGTAAAGAGACTTGAAAAATAAAGAAGGTTTATTTTTCAAAATGCACAATTGCAGGGGAATATCTGGCAGGATGCACTGTTAAAAGATGTATTCTTCTATAGCCTTATTAGCTTTTCAAAAGTACTTGAGATATTCAGGAACTGTTTGCTAAAGGAGGAATAGGAGAAACAAAAGAAGGTTTACTTCAATGTTTTTATTTTTTTTCATTTTTTAAATGGAAATGTAAGTGAACAAGAATTTCTTTTGATCATTAAAAAAATCTAGTGATAGGGCTGACAAGTATCTTGGTCATTTAATAAAAGTAGAAATATAGGAAACCACAAAAAAACTATGCAAAACAACATTTAGTATCTCGGGATGAATAGAATAATGACCATAGAAATAGCAAGTATTCAAAAGACTAATTAAATAAAAAATAAGATACAGAACATATTGTCTGAGAGTAGCTTAAAAGTATCCATTTCCACTGGTAAAATATAGAGCAAGATGCAGATAAACCAGTCATCACTTTTTATGTAATAGGAAATCAAATAGAATAGTCATGTTATTGTGAATGCCCATCAAAAATTACAAATTATATGGGAATATTTAAGAAGCACAATGAAAAAGCAATCTTTTTTATATTCATCATTGACAGAATAATTGCTATAGTTATATGAAATTTATGAAACAGAGCTTGCATATTATTTACTGATGTGATTTTGTTTGTGATTTTGCCTGAATCTTGATTAGGAAATGGATTTTATCTTTGCATTTATATGTAATGTACCAGCATGTTTGTCAGCTTCTATCTCTGTTTAATATATTCCCAAGTAAGGAACCTCTGAACTTCAAGTGTTATATATTTAACTGATTCACTCTTAATAAAAAATACTTTTTAGAAGAAAGATAAGAGAAATTTAAGTAGGAAACTCAGTGCAATTTGACAACACAGTCTATTAATCAGTGTGTTAGGTTTTCTTATTAGGGGCTAAAAATATCAATAACTTTTATAATATTTTCATTAGAAATTTCTAACCACCTTTAAGAATATAAGCACTGAAAATTGTAAGATTTCAGAAAAGCCCTTCTAGGCTCCCTGCTAAAGTGTTTCTTCACTCATATGTTTTCCGTAGTCATATTTCTACATATTTCATGTGCAAACTCCCTTAAAGGACACTAATTTTACGCTGACAATAAAAATTCCTCCTTGAAACTCCCAGTTACTCTTTGATCTTCCTGAATTTTCTTTTCAAATATGTTCAACTTTTGGAGCTTTTTGTTCTATCTTTACCTACACTTAAGAATTGCTTCCCAACTTATATAACCATGGGCTCTTGTTCTGCAGTGTGAAAAGAACACTTGGTTTGCAATATTAAGAGAATAATTCTCGCCCCCTCAAGATACTGGCTTCCTTTGGGGTTTATAATTAAGTCAGTTCTCTGATATCTTATTCATATTTTCTATTATGTTTCTTTGGGTTCTCATTCCTCTTTGGTTCCATTAACAATAAAATGCCCCATTCTCCCCTTTCTACTAGTTTCTTTAAATTCAGTTAGAACCAGAGGTTTTACTCATTTATTTCATTTTAATTTCCTTTTCTTTTAAGGAAATTACTCTCTCCCTCTTATATTATCCACCAATATTTATTCATTGTACTTTCATCCTTTTATTGCTATTGTGTTTGCATTAGTTTTGAAGTATTTTTAAAAATAAATCATATAGACCAAATGTTCCATCAATGGTCTTTTAAATTGGCTTCCACACTTCAAGTGTGCTCTTATTTCATTGGCTTATTTAGCTTTTTCCACCTGAAATGATGGTTTATTCTGTTTAAACTTAATTTTTTTAGAACTTTTAAAAAATAAAATACATCACACTTCTTTGGGTAAAGCCACACTTTTGGTCTCTGAAATCTAGAGCAAGGGGCAAAATTCCAGTGACTAAAGAAAGACACCTCTAGGGAAAGGCATGGGAATTGGGGAATGGAATAAGGTGAACCCCATCCCCATCGGGTCCTGCCTATTTCACAATCAAATAACAGATATCTCTGTAGTTTCAAGTCCCAGTCCATATTCTGAGCAGATAAATAAACCAAAGGTGAAACGAATGAAAAAAATCTGTCCCTCCTAGTGCATAAATGTTTACCCTCTGCACAAACTTTCCCTTAGGTTGTACCTAACAACCTATCTAGAATGACAGCCTGTGTATTAACCAGGGTTCTCCAGAGAAACAGAACCAACAGGATATTTTCTTATTTATCTCCATACCTGCTGAGGAAAGATCTTTTTCTGAGAGCATTATAATTATGTACAGGGTGTTGTGTGATCAATACACTTGTACTTACAAATGCCAAGTACTTAGAATGATGATCTTCCAGACTACCCAATATTAGAACCTCTTCTAGAGTCACTGTACCATTTTAATAAAAAAATTCATTTCTAAAATAATTTCATTCAAATACGGGTTTTAAAAATATGTTACTGAAAATGATGTCAATTAATTTATGGCATTCACACTGCTCTCCTGAAAAGTAATATCTAATTGCATTTTTAAAACCTGATTCTCACCAAGTACTAGTAGCCTATTGCTCTTTTGAAACTTTGCTACTTAACACAGAGAAATAGGAAACCAAGCACCAAGAAAATATTGAAAAAATAGTGTATTAAAAATGAAATAGCTTGATCATGATGGTAACATGAGATTGTGAAGTTAATTAATATTGAATTTCATATTTGAGTGAGTTAAATAGGAAATTTTAAATATTTTATTTGTTATCAGAATAAAATAAAATAAAAACCCAAACACATAGTACTGTACAGCAAAAACAAGGTAACCTCATATAAAACCTGTACTATAGTTAATTGTACAATTATATTGATTCTTTCATTACTCGTAACAAATGTATCAAACTAATGCAAGGTATTAATAATAGGTGGGGTAGATGGGAATTCTGTAGTTTCTGCATGATTTTCCTGTAAACCTACAACTTTTCTAATTAAAAAAATGAAATAGCTAAATGCAGCATGAGTTATTTCTTGATAGCTACAGTGGTTTCCCTCATTTTTTTTTCATCAGATAAATTGTTTTGAGGGATTATTTGTATAAGAAGGCAGGCATTTTGAAATATAGGTAAAATCATATATGCTGTACACAAAGATCTTGCCATAATGTGCATATGTTTGCAGTTTCTTTGCTTTCTTGCTCTCCTTAGGAAATTCTGATAAAAACAGTTGGAGGAATTGATATACTCTCCTAAATCATACCATCGTTAGACTACTGAAAGTGAACTGAATTAAGTTGTGAACTGACATAGTATTTCTTGTTCTTCTCTTCAGAGAGAAATATTGCTTTATAGTACTGAGAAAAAACTAGAGGAATACAGGTGCGTTTTGCCCTTAAGGAACCTGGTTTCAATACAGAGCACTTGGTAATAGACTCCTGGGAAAAGACTCCTGGGAAAGGATTCCTATGAGTTTAGAGATATTTTCTACTTTTAAAAAAGCAATCTTTTGCCTCATGTCTTTCCTTGTCAGGAAATAATACATCAAAGGAAATTAAGAAT
The DNA here is from genome assembly GCF_030445035.2 of Dasypus novemcinctus. Classification (NCBI taxonomy): domain Eukaryota; kingdom Metazoa; phylum Chordata; class Mammalia; order Cingulata; family Dasypodidae; genus Dasypus; species Dasypus novemcinctus. The sequence goes on along the minus strand of NC_080673.1, from coordinate 148,228,925 downwards.
TTTTTAGTGAAAATTGTTATTTTAAAAAATGTTGATAAATTTTTGTCTTTTCCCTCAATTTATTATATAAATGCATGAGTCTAATACAAAATAACTAGAACAAAGATAGGGAAATATGCACATTTGAGTCTACAGTGTAAAATAGATTATTAATGAAGTAAATTTCAAACCATCTGTTTCTTAATCTTGATTAAACTAGAATATATTCAGTCTCAATGGATCAGCTGTGGAACATACAAAACTGTTACATATTAAAGAGTCATGTTTATTGTCTACATATTTAAAATGAGAACTTTATGTACCAAACAATTAGAAAATATACAGATAATCAGATGACCTTCCTCTTTTTATGAAGCCAATTATTACTAAGGAATATCCTATCTCTTGACACTCTCCAGAACTCTTATTTCGTGATCAAGTATTTGGTAATATATGTTTTAAATACTATTCTTTACTCAGTGAGAGACAAAGACAAAAGAATGACTTTACTCTCTAATTGCATACTAATCAACAGGGAAAAGAAATAGCTGTACCTTGGAACACCAATGAACACCACAAAGCAATTCCAAAAATTTCTACAGGAAATTGATAATGACTAATGCCCCATCTAATTTACAGAGTAACATGATCATTCATGTACAGACATGAATGACGTGTGTGCACAGAGTTGATATTTGTCTGTAACTAGTTAAAGCTGAGCAGGTATGACCCTATGCAAAAGCCTAATTTTGTCTATCTTATTATTTTTTTTTACTTTAACAGCTGCTCCTAGACAGTGTATGGCAAATTATAGATGATTAATCAATATTTATTAAATGAAAAAAAAGGGAGTGTGAATCCGTCTGAATTAGAAAGACATTCACTGAATTCATTAAAGCAGAGTTCTGCAGGCATCTGGAGTTAAATTTCCCAGTTGCCATGGTTTCTTATTGCTGAAGCTGCAATTTTGTTTACATGTTCAGTATTAGTAGTAATAGTGTTTGCTTTACAGTCATTATCAATCTCCCTGTTAGAAACTTCTCCCACCTCAATGGAAAAGTGCGGCGGCTTGCTCGGTCGGTAGAGGTGGGGTCTGGCTGCGGACGAGGGGTCGGTCCAGCTCTGGACGAGGGGTCGGTCCCGCTTGGGACGAGGGGTCGGTCCCACTTGGGACGAGGGGTCGGTCCGGCAGCAGACGAGGGATCGGTCTCACAAAGGGTTGCGCGGTTCGGCTGACGGGGTCGCCCGGCGAAGCCGGCGACGAAGGGGTCGCCCGGCGAAGCCGGCGACGAAGGGGTCGCCCGGAGAAGCAGGCGACGAAGGGGTCGCCCGGAGAAGCAGGCGACGAACTGGGGACAAGGGAGGCCAGGCCCTTGTCGGGGGCTCTCAGGACTGGAGGGCGCACGGCAGAAGAACTACCGCGGAGACAAGGTAAACACGCAAGTCCACTTTACTGAGGGAGAGGCAACAGTTTTATAGGGGCTGGGGAAGGCTGATTGGTCGAAGCCACGCCCTGTTCTGATTGGTTGCCGGCAAAAGGTCAGTGGGCGGTACTGGACGGGGGAGGGGTGGTGGTTAGGGATTGGCTGTCGCTGTTGCTGGGGGAAGGGGCAGGGTTTAGGGATTGGTGGCTGCTGTTGCTGGGGTGGAGGGCAGACTTGAGTTTCCCGCCCACGCCTGGCTGTTGCTGCTGTCGGGGGAAGGGAAAAGGGCGGGCTGGATTTTTCCGCCCACACCTGGCTGTTGCTGCTGTCGGGGGAGGGGAAAAGGGCGGGCTGGATTTTTCCGCCCACACCTGGCTGTTGCTGCTGTCGGGGGAGGGGAAAAGGGCAGACTGGAATTTTCTGCCCTGCGCCTGCGCAGGGAGAAAGAAGGCATCGTGTGGCGCCATCCGGGAGGAGGGGCGGCCGCGGAAGCATGGCTGCCGAGAAGGGGAGACCCGAGGGCACTCTGCGCCCATGCCGAGCTTCCTTCAGGGGTGGCGGTGAGTTCGACCAGCCACCCTATTATGGGGGCAGCGGAATTAGGCCTACCGCGGCCGCTCCCCTGCCAGGCCAGCAAACCACACTTCAGCCGGAGGGGTGACCGCATTTCCCCCTTCTTTTCAAATAAGGGCCAGGATGGCAGCAGCAACAAGTAGCCGAGGCCCAAGAGGCAGTAAGCAATGAGGGAAGCGGGGCTGAAGAGGGAGGTGAGTATGCGGCGAAGAGCGGTAGAGGCAGACTGTGTGATGGTCTGGAGGATCGCAGCGGTGAGGACAAGTCGCGTCAGGGCACCAGCGACGGTGGTGGCGGCAGCATCGGGAGTGGTGGAGACGTAGGCGAGGACAATAAGAAGGCCAAAGTCTTCACGGGCGCGAGAGAGGCCGATGTTAATGGGGCGGGCCGACATGGGGCGGCCCAATCTGCAACGCAGTAGGGGTTCAAGCGAAAAAAGGAGGGGGGCGGGGGACGAGAAAGGACGCTTTGGATGGCTGAGAAGAGGAGTGAGGTCGAGACAGGAGGAAGCTCCGCAGAAGTATGGGGAGGCAAGAGCAGAAGTGTTATTGGATGCTAGAAAGCAGGCCGCGGGCCGGGGAAAGCAGGTTGCGGGCCGTTTCGCGGGGCTGGAGCTGCTTGAGAGCGATGGCGGCATGGGGGGCCGTGGTTACAATCTTCTGGGGTGGTAGTGGCTAGACAGATGGCGGAAAATATTATCAAGAAAGCAAAGGTTATGAGGAAGAAATAGAGTATTAAAGGCTGTGGGGGAAGTGAGAAGATCATTTAGAGGATAGGGTTGAGAATGGTATGTTTAAGACAGAAGCTTTGTGGTTTGTAGGAGACTGCTTTATAAACGAAGGAGAATGAGGGCAGTAAATATAGTAACGATAGATAGGAAGATGACAGTGAGGAGGAGTCTTTGTTTAAGGTTCCAATCGTCCGGCGCAACAGTGGCTAGGCCGATAGCGAGGGGTGTTGCTAAATAGACAATGGCTGCAAAGACAAAATCATCTTCTGTTTCCTTAAGAATAACTTTTCTTTAAATACTTAGTAGCATGCAATATTAGAAACTGTTTCCTAAAAGCAAGTTGGCAGGGGAGCTTGGTTGCTGTTAATCTTTCCTGTTATAAAATTACCTTTTATTATTATTATCATCAATTTAGTTTTATATATATATATTTAAGAATGACCTTTTGGAATTAGCCATTTAATACCTTAATGTAAGCTATTGAAGATAAATTTTATCTTTACAGAACACATTCCTTTACATAAAGTTATCACAATACCTTTTACACTTGCCGCATGCAAATTAAATTTCAAGAGTTTATGAAAAATTAGCCATCTTACTTTAGGACAAAATACGTCTTTTTGCAAAACTTATTACATTTCCGTTAGCATTTTTACAAACTTTTAACCTTTTTAATATTCATATAAGTTTTACATTCTTTATATTATCCTGTGAAGAAAAATAAGTTATTCATTTTAATCTAGGCAAGAACAACTTTTTATGAAGACGTACAGTTAATTTTGTTAATTAAGACTTACAATTTTTTTTTAATTGTAGATATCTTATTAACATTTAAACTTATGTATTAATATAATAAACTTAAGTATTAATATAAGCGCTTATTTAATTTTTGGCCATTTGAATAGAGCTCTTTTAAAGATTTCCAGTAATTTATATTTACCATCCGGAGGTATCACAATATATGTTGACATTGAGCGAACAGACAGACAAACACAGAACAATTACAACACATTAACAGAAATATATAATTTATTTACAGTTGACTCATAATTCTTACTTTCTTGGTATAGCTGCTTTTAAATCCTTTTTTATATAGCATATCATAGATTATACCCTTTAAGATTTCTTCTGGACTTCATGTTGCCTGTAATAAGCCAGGAGGGAATCTTTTACCTTCCTGCTCCACAGCAAAAGTGACCCTATCTATAAGGCGAGTATAGGTGTCTGGGTCCCAAAGCTGACACGTGGTAAGCCACGGATTAAAGGGGAGAAGAAGGTCCCAATATACTTGAAGCTGTTTGGAAGAGATCTTACACCGGTGAGTGTCTAGGAGACCGGTGAGAGCCCGAACTTGCGGGGCTTGCTTAGCAGATAGGATGTTACCCATTGCTAATGGCCTTTTGGAGCCGATAAGAAAAGGGGCCCTTACCTTGAGAGCGCGGCGATGGGAGCCGAGGTGCGCGGTGAGACGAGGGGTCGGAGCCGGTGGGGCTCCGACGGTGGTCGCGGGCCAAGAGAAGGCCCCGACGAGGGGAGGGCGGGATGACGAGCAGTGGAGCAAGGCAAAGGGGAGCAAGCGCAGAAGGGAAGAGGCAGAGGTGAAGGCAGGGGTGGAGGTGCTCAGGCACGTGCTCCTGAGAGTTTTATTGGCGCCTCTTAATCATAGCGGGTCGGTATAAGCCCCCGACATGGAAGGAGAAAGCCATCCAGCGATTCTCCCAGACCGCCGTGGATCATATGAGGTCACCAAGGTTCAGGAGCAGCAATGCAGAGCGAAAAGATAGGGGTGAGAAGAGAGGAGAGCGTAGGGCTATGGTAGGATTACTTCAGACGTGCAAGCGCGCGCTCCCGAGAAATCCAAGGCTCCTCTTAATCATAGCGGGTCGGTATAAGCCCCCGACATGGAAGGAGAAAGCCATCCAGCGATTCTCCCAGACCGCCGTGGATCGTATGAGGTAGCCAAGGCTCAGGTAGCAGCAATGTTGCACGAGAGAAGACCCACGGTGAGAAGAGAGGAGGGAGGGGCCGCCAGGTTATGGAGTGAGGCTGTGGTGGGGTTGCCTTGCCCCACGTTGGGCGCCAGCTGCGGCGGCTTGCTCGGTCGGTAGAGGTGGGGTCTGGCTGCGGACGAGGGGTCGGTCCAGCTCTGGACGAGGGGTCGGTCCCGCTTGGGACGAGGGGTCGGTCCCACTTGGGACGAGGGGTCGGTCCGGCAGCAGACGAGGGATCGGTCTCACAAAGGGTTGCGCGGTTCGGCTGACGGGGTCGCCCGGCGAAGCCGGCGACGAAGGGGTCGCCCGGAGAAGCCGGCGACGAAGGGGTCGCCCGGAGAAGCAGGCGACGAAGGGGTCGCCCGGCGAAGCAGGCGACGAACTGGGGACAAGGGAGGCCAGGCCCTTGTCGGGGGCTCTCAGGACTGGAGGGCGCACGGCAGAAGAACCACCGCGGAGACAAGGTAAACACGCAAGTCCACTTTACTGAGGGAGAGGCAACAGTTTTATAGGGGCTGGGGAAGGCTGATTGGTCGAAGCCACGCCCTGTTCTGATTGGTTGCCGGCAAAAGGTCAGTGGGCGGTACTGGACGGGGGAGGGGTGGTGGTTAGGGATTGGCTGTCGCTGTTGCTGGGGGAAGGGGCAGGGTTTAGGGATTGGTGGCTGCTGTTGCTGGGGTGGAGGGCAGACTTGAGTTTCCCGCCCACGCCTGGCTGTTGCTGCTGTCGGGGGAAGGGAAAAGGGCGGGCTGGATTTTTCCGCCCACACCTGGCTGTTGCTGCTGTCGGGGGAGGGGAAAAGGGCGGGCTGGATTTTTCCGCCCACACCTGGCTGTTGCTGCTGTCGGGGGAGGGGAAAAGGGCAGACTGGAATTTTCTGCCCTGCGCCTGCGCAGGGAGAAAGAAGGCATCGTGTGGCGCCATCCGGGAGGAGGGGCGGCCGCGGAAGCATGGCTGCCGAGAAGGGGAGACCCGAGGGCACTCTGCGCCCATGCCGAGCTTCCTTCAGGGGTGGCGGTGAGTTCGACCAGCCACCCTATTATGGGGGCAGCGGAATTAGGCCTACCGCGGCCGCTCCCCTGCCAGGCCAGCAAACCACACTTCAGCCGGAGGGGTGACCGCAGAAAAGTAGACATCTGGAGGGTTACCTAGAGAGGCAGTCAGATAAAAGATAGTTTGTCCAAATTTTGCTTCTGTCTGTGTTTCAGGAAATGTGTTTCTGCCTTATCTTTCCTGAAACACCTGCCCATCTACACTGGCTCTTGTGGAACTGGTTTTCATACCTAGACCAGGTTCTGATCTCTTCCTGGCTCTTTGGACCCCATTCAGGTCCTAGAATCCCCCTTTGGGTTTATGATTTTCCACTGGTTGATGCCATGTATTGAACCATTCTTAAGTATTTCTTCTTTTACTTTATTTAACCTTCTTAACTGGCTACTGATTAACTAAGCATGATCACTGCCATGCACTGTTTCTGGTCTGGGCTGCCTCCTTAATAGACATATTTGAATTCTGACCCAAACATTCTACAGGGCAGTCCTAAATTGGACTTGAACTTCTTGTAATCCTGACAAAAAAAGAAAAAAAAATCCTCTGTTTTTATTTAGATGTATGAACCTTGGTGTCCTTCATGGAGCAGAACATTTGCTAAGAAATGACAGGTCACAGGAATTAAGACTTAGGGATTTCGCTGTAATTAATACAAATGATTAGCCGATATTAACCCACTTTCTTTTGGTCATATTGGGACCAGGAAAGTGCAAACCTTCTCTTTTTTTTTCTTGGCATTAATAACACCTACTTAATAGTAAAGTGATTCCCTATAAAAGCTTGCAACTTAAACTATAGATATAATTAAAATTATACTTGGACCTGTAACTATAACCACTTCCAATACAAATGTTTCATATCATTTTTATTTGCATGTTATTGTTTTTTGTTGTTGTTATTGTTTTGGAAGTAGGCATAGCTTAATAAGTTATAATCAATTACAGTATATATTTTCCTTATGCATATTCAATAATGATTTTTAATAAACATCTAAGTCTAAATAAGTCTTTAAAAGCTCATTAAAATACAGTAAAATATATATGAAAAGAGAACATTTTGTTAGCATTTAACTGGAATCTTATTTAAGGTTATAAGGTATTAATAGATTAAAATAAGTAAGGTGATCGTGTAATATATAATTAACTAACTAACTTTAGGTTACCTATTCTACTTTCAGTTCTAAGGTAAAGACTCTGAATTGGAGGTTTGTATATAGGAAGTTTATTAAAGAGTTCCCCAGTATAAACCAAACAAAGAGTGGAAAAAGTAGGATTTTATTTGACAACTGAACTGAAATGACAACAAAGGCATGCACCAAAACAAGGCAGGCAAGGAAGGTTCTACTTTTGAATTGCCCTGCACTAAGAAAGAAGGACTTCTTTTATATATGCACATTAAAAATTTGTTAGAATTGATATAAGGGCTGTATTCACCAGAAGTTCAGGGGAGGGAGAGGGAAAAATAGGTTTAACATGGGACATTTTGGGGATATTGGAATTGTTCTGCATGACATTGCAATGATGAGCCCAGGCCATTATATATTTTGTTAAAATCTATAAAATTGTGTGTTGCCAAGTGTAAAGCATAGTGTAAACTATGGACTAGGGTTAGGAACAATGCTTCAATATGTGCTCATCAATTATAAGAAATGTACCACACTAATGAAAGATCTTAATGGGGAAAAGTTGGAGGGGGGGATATATGGGAATGTCCCTATATTTTCAATGTAACATATATGGAATCTAAAACATCTTTAAAAGAAAAAAGTTGTTAGAAGTGGGCAACCCCAGAGGAAGGCATGACAATTAGCAATGTAGCTCTTTTTTGAGAATAATGCCCAGAGAAGGACTCTGAAAAGATCCATTAGTTGTCACTAATTCTAGCAACTAGGAGAATGAGTCTCTCATTTCATAGGGAACTTCAGGAAGACACACATTATATTCACTACAGTATACAACTTGCTCAACTCGGATCCAATTGCTTCATGGGAAAATCCTTGGAAAATCTCCTCTAGATTTCTGGTACTTTTCCCTAAGAAAGTTACAAGAGAAAAATCATTAGGAGAAACTACAAACTCTGCTGATGTAGCTTGCATTAAGGTCACAACCTATCCTCCTTGCCTCTTCACATTATTATCCCTATGGATACCCCTCACTACTGCTCTCATCCCTTGGTCCCTGAACTCATGAAGCTAAAACTTTCAGTGGTCTATATACCCTACCTGTGGAGTGACTCAAGCTCTCATTTCTGAATTTCTGATCACCAGAGCTTTCCTAGGTCATGAATGCTGCACTGAGTGCCCCTTTTATCATCCCAAGTTGAACAAGAGATGACCAAGAACCACCCCAGTAAATTGAATGAGTTTCAAGCATATTCTCTCCTGCCTCCATTATAAGAGAAAAAAACTCTGTCCTCTTCATGATCAGGGTCAATTTTTCCTGGTGGTTGGTTTTTCTTCTTCATGCTGGAATCATGTTGTAAAGAACCAAAAGTGACTGGGCTCCAGTCCATTAGGACTTTGTCTCAGTTACCTTATGAAAGCATTTTCCTTCCTAAAACAGAACTCTATATCTGAAAATCCCAGAGTTGTGAAGACAAGATGCAAAATTCCAAAAGTGGGCCACTGGAGGGAAGGTAAGCCTCATCATCTCTACTGCTCTCATCTGCTGGTTCCTGAACTCATGGATTTTACCTACCTGGAACATAGTACTATACAATTATTATTTATTTAAGATCTCATTTTTGCATAGTATCATCTTTAACCTGTCACCTCAGTTGCTTCTTAAAGTGGCCATCCCACATCCCATTACACTATTTGGCCTGCAGCTTCTAGTGATTAAATATACAGTAGGACCTTTGGATTCTTTCCCCTACCTCCTTTGCAGTTAAACAGGTTCTTTTTTCAATGAGATGTTATTCAAGATCCCATTTCGATGTATCAAACATTCGACATGGATATTGTTGCTGACTGACACACTGTAGGCAAGAAAGATAAATCCTCATTCAAAATATGTCAACCCTACTCAAGAATAATTGCTGTCTTCCAGGTTAAAAGGATCCTGTGTAATCTTGCCACCAAATGGCTGTTGATCTAGCCAAGGGATATAGTATACGAAGGACTCAGTTTTGGTCTGCTGCTGTCATACTTAGCAGCAGCATTAGTTGGATCAATCTTGGTAAGAGGCAACCCATACTCTTAGACCCCATCTCTCTGCCTTAATTTTTAAATGCTTGTACCCATCATTCCAGCACTGAGTAGCCAATGACAAAGCCTGGCTGAAGTCAACTGCTAAGTCACTCTGTTCACAGTTACGTAATGACTCTATAATAGTGGATGTTTCTGGTGGGTATTAACATGCAGTACAAATTCTTCACATTATGTGCCGCCACTGATAAGTCCATGCGCATGACACTTTACTGGGTTTCCTTGTCCCTGATCTTCCATTTTTTCTCTTTCCAGCTTCTGAACAACCTTCAGAGTCAGTATCTGAGTCTTATCAGGCCATGTCCATTATTATCTCAGTATCTTCCCTTACTACATACACTAAGTGCATGACTGGTGCACTATCTGAAGGTCTGTCCATTGGGAAGATTTCCTTTCAACATAGTCTTTTAAAACTATAACTGAAGGGATCTGCCATTTAAAAGTAGTTATTTTTAAGCTTGAAAACACATATCAAGCCTAAAGTCATGAACCAATCTTGGCCTTTTGCTATTTCTGTAAGCTAAGGGACTCTCAACACAAGCTGTAGATGATATACCAGGTAGAGCCTTTTGTTTGTTGATTTGGAGGTCTGGACTTTTGCTCTGCTCAATTTTCTGTCCCAAGTGTTTGTGAATTGTCTCTGATTCTCCATTAATGTCACATTAATGAAGCATGTTATATACTTGAATCCATGTTAATCTGCTCTAGCAATATTGGCATTGTTATTGCAATTGTTCTGAAAACATGACTGAGTTGGCAGTGATATAATGTAATCCTAGAGAACCTATCATGTTTTTGTAGGAGAAATACTGGAGATTTAAATGGAGATTTGATGATTTCATTAGTTCTACTACCTTTAGGTATCAAAGAATCACTAATCTGTCTCCCCCAGGAAGATGCATATATTTAAATTTACTATCTTGGCCATAGTGAATAGACAATAAAGAACTTTCCACTTAACCTGCATTCTAAAAGTAGCTCTTATCCCAAAGGCAAATTATCCAATGTGTGGGTCTGCCAACTACAAAATACACACTTCCATTATCCATTCGGAGATAGGAGAAACAATCCATTGGTGCAACCATGGAGCCAGGAGACATAGTATGAGTTAGACTTAGGTCACTTCTGCACTTAATGTCTGATTCCTATATGTCTTCCTCTAGCAGCTTGGGGGGCATGATGATACAATGATATTTAGTTTCCATAGTATTAATGTAAACTCAAACTCTATCCAACTGTCTTCAAAATATATTCTACTTTTGCTACTGTACAGTTATTTGAATAAACGACTGTCACTTCCTTTGGAAATGACTAGGGAATAATTACAGTATACCCTTGATTTATAGTTACAGAATCCCTTTTATTGAGGAACTAACCTCTGCTTTATTTAATGTGTTCCAGTTCTGGAAACTGACTCAAGGTCAGAAACTGGGCCGGAGATTGTTAGTTTTATTGGAATAGATGTGCCAGTGCCCTGGCCATCAAATTTTTATTTCTTTAGATTTTATTTTATTTATTTTTTAAAGACTTATTTATTTATTTATTTATTTCTCCCCCCCTCTCCCCCAACCCCGGTTGTGGTTGTCTGTTCTCTGTGTCTATTTGCTGTGTCTTTGTCCACTTCTGTTGTTGTCAGCGGCTTGGGAATCTGTGTTTCTTTTTGTTGTGTCATCTTATTGTGTCAGCTCTCCGGGTGTGTGGTGCCATTCCTGGGCAGGCTGCACTTTCTGGGCGGCTCTCCTTACGGGGCGCACTCCTTGCACGTGGGGCTCCCTTACACGGGGGACACCACTGTGTGGAACGGCACTCCTTGCGCGCATCAGCGCTGCACATGGGCCAGCTCGACATGGGTCAAGGAGGTCCAGGGTTTGAACCGTGGACCTCTCATGTGGCAGACGGACGCCCTAACCACTGGGCCAAGTCCGCCGCCCTTCTTTAGATTTTAATGATTGACTAATAACCTTATTTTTCTGTCCATATCTCTTGCCCATATGGGTGAATATTTTCTTTAACATCTTCGTATGTCTCTGCGGATCAAGCCCTCCTTGTTGTCAGTATTCCCTTGCTACTCATTTTGAAAATAAATCCTATCTTACTTCTGACACTTAAGCTCTGATATTTGGCTTCTATTATGGTGATATCCTATCATCACCATTGCTGTCAACAATCTCAGTTCTGTTACAGTGCCTCGTACTATTAGCCCTGGCCGACAAGAGGACAGCCATCATTAAGCTTCTTATGGACACCTACGATATCACTTATAACACATAAAGTGTATGCTTTATTTATTTATGTAATAGGGTATCCTCTTGGTTCCACCAAGGAGCATACTCTATTGGTGGGGTTTCTGATTTCACATAGTATAGCTACTGTAGCTTGGTTGCTTCTTTAATTTTCCCCCTTTTGCTACTGTTTGTGTAGGTAGTCAGTGACATATCTACAGAACTTAATATGGTGCATGGTTTTCTCCAAGGTTATAAGAGGCATGTTACAAGAGACAACCGAGGTCTTTTCTTAAATCTTGTGTATTAGGAACATGCTCCCAAGTCAGTAAGATTTCCTTCTGCATCCTTCTTTTCTACTGCCTTACTATAGAGCCCTTGATATCTAAGGTCATACATACCTTGTGAGCTCCTTCCAAAATGTGTGGATTGATCATGCAGCTCATTTGGAATATAGATCTTTTTGTCCCTTAGCATGCCCAGCACTTCTCTACATAAATTATATTGTTTTATGACCTTAGTTCATGGTCTGGTGATCAGGAAGTGTGGTGGAGTTTGATCCCATGTTTTTGCATCATCACCAAATAAGGGTGAAGTGTTAGCATCTAACAGAAAGGAGTGAATCAATTCTGTATACTCAGAAGGTTCAGAGGGATATGGAATTTCCAGGTTTTCAGGAACACTAAGTCAGATGTCTATGTCCTCAGTTTTAGAGTTCCACTGCTTTTCAACCAGAGCCCTGACTTTGGTAGAACAAACTGTCCAAGGTTCAGAAAATTATATTCCTATAATCTTTCCCTGGCTAGAGGAAGATAAATATCTCTTTGTATGCTGCTAAAGAATTTTAGCTAGAATTGCTAAAGCAGTTTTAATTGATGGTTAACCATCCTTAACTTTTCATTTTCTGCTTCCAAAGCATCAATGACACTCAATAATAGCTATCTAATTATATCATCTTAACAATTAGTATTTTTAATCCCCCCAAGGCCTAAGATATTGCAACCACCAGTGTAATATACTTTACTGGTGATCTATATCAATATCTACTGGTAAAAATTTTAACAATTGAACTGCCAAAGCATGCCAGAGGAGCTCTGGAACATGCAACCAGGGTTGATGCCCTTATGCCAGGCAATCTATAAAATTTTTCATTTAGATACTGGTTTATGAGATAATTCCTGGCACCAAATATATTAATTCAGGTTTCTCAGAAAACTAACAGTGATTTGGAGATATGAATATAAAAGTATTACTCAGGAGTGTCCTTGGCCTCAACAATTTGCAAATGAATGAAGTAAGATTGCCAGAGCAAAGAATTGAACTGTGACATAATCACAAAAAGGACTAGCTGATCCCAAAGAGTAGGGATATTCTTTCAGATTGAAAAGGTTGCCATTTTTTTTCCCACCCCCTGTTTAGTTTCCAAAAATGATTCTAGTGTCCTAACACCAGTCATGGGATGTGAGCTCCCTGGAGGAGGAGACATTTCCTTGATAATCAGGCTGTCTTTTCACAGGACTTATTCCTTCAAAGCATTCAGATAGAGCTGCCAGCCAGCAACACACTGGTCACCTAGGTCATGTACTGGCTTATCCTCTAAATGCCCCAGCACCATTTCTTTCCATCTTTTTTTTTTTCCTTGATATTCATCAAGTTTATGATTTCAATGTGGTCCTTAATACTACTCTCTTTCATCCAAGGGATGTTCCATTTTTTCCACAGCAATAATTACACAGCTGAGATGGCTCATATACCCTCTCCTTTGCTCTTGCTTCTGGATGGCAGAACTGTTACAGCAGATGTAAAACTATGAAGACCTGTTCTGGTACAAATTCATGCCATGCAACTGCAGTTATATTTTCACAATTATAAGCACAAACATATGAAATCACCTCAGGCAATGCTTTGACAGCTCCCTAGAGAATTGCTCATTTCTGAAAGCACTATAAAATAGCTTAAAAAGAAAGATGCTTGACTACTGAGCATCAGAATACATAGCCAGAATTAAGCCAGGCTTCAAGAAAAGTAAATTCCTTCTCTAGCCACTTGCCAATGTATGAAATGATAATAAATGTTATGCACAACCATCAAATTATAATTCATACCTTTGAAATATTCCCAATGTAAAAAATAGTGTAAAGTTCATTGTGTAATACTCCATTAAAAAGGAAAAGTCGGGAAACGGACTTTGGCCCAGTGGTTAGGGCGTCCGTCTACCATATGGGAGGTCCGCGGTTCAAACCCCGGGCCTCCTTGACCCATGTGGGGCTGGCCATGCGCAGTGCTGATGCGTGCAAGGAGTGCCGTGCCACGCAAGGGTGTCCCCCGCGTAGGGGAGCCCCACGCGCAAGGAGTGTGCCCGTGAGGAAAGCCGCCCAGCGTGAAAAGAAAGAGCAGCCTGCCCAGGAATGGCGCCGCCCACACTTCCCGTGCCGCTGACGACAACAGAAGCGGACAAAGAAACAAGACACAGCAAATAGACACCAAGAACAGACAACCAGGGGAGGGGGGGGGTGGGTGGGAATTAAATAAATAAATAAATCTTTAAAAAAAAAAAAAAAGGAAAAGTCAACTTTGATATCGCTATCTCCAGTTAACTTCGGAACATTTCATAACATCAGGATATCAGAAAATAAATTTCCAATAATGAACTAAGATTGAACACCTGCTATGTGCCACACATTGTTCAAGGAATTGCAAATACAGCGCTAAAAAATAACAGTAACAACAAAACCCCATACTCTTATTGAAATAACAATATTTTCTACTTGCTATTCCTTAGTTGCTGCCTTTACTCTTCCTCCTCCTTAGTTCATCAAATTGTTGCTACTCCAACTTGCAAAATTCTAATTCCGTTCACACATAACCTTCTGTCTTAGTTTGCCAACGGCTGCCAAAAACAGTTTACCAGAAATATGCTCTCTTTTATAAACAGAATATATTTGTGGTAAAAGCTTACAATTCTGAGGTCTTGAAATATCCAAATCAATGCACTATCAGAGATGCTTTCTCATCAAAGGTCAGCTGCTGGCAGATTCTCGAGTTCTGCTGCGTTGCAAGGCAAGATGGTGGATCTCCCAGTGTCTTTCTACTTTCTCCTTGAACTCAGCTGTGAGTGATCAGGTGTGTCTTCCTGGACCTCAGCTCTTTGAGCCTCTCAGAGCTTCTCTGTCTTTGTGTAACCAGAATCCTGTCTCTCACATGGCAGCATTAAAATGGCAAAACTTGTTTTCTCTGTGTTTTCTTCTTTCTGTCTGTGTGTTTTCAGTTTATATAAGCTCCAGCAAAAGGCAGGAACATAGCAGGGCTGCTCCTCACTGACATAGTCCAATCAAAAGCTCTAAAGTTATCTAATCAAGTCATATAATTAAAAGTCCCTTTTATTTAATGTAATCAAAGACCTCCACACCCAGAGGAATGAATTAGGTCAAGAACATAATTTTTCTGGATTCACAAAATTCAAATTTTACACCTTCTCTTACTTACCTACTGTCATCCTGTAATATTCTCTTCAATCCAATATTTTCATGTTTCTTCTTATTCTTCTCCTGTGTACTTTTCACCACACTCTTGTTGATAACAGTTTTTAAGTCCCCCAATGGCCAGAATAATCATATTCTTCTTTGTATCTCAAGCATACAACAGTGCATTTTGATATATATTTGTTGAAAATGTGAAAGAGTTGGTGCATGGTGATATCCTATAGTGAGGAAAACATACCTGAGTCAATGATTACAAATATGTACCAGTTTTGTTTGACTGTTTCTCAAAAGGAAACAAATAATAAGAATGAAAAGACATTTCATTGCACTTGCCACTTTCAATAAATTAATGACTTCCTAGAGTGCCAACATGAGAAGAAATCAGAGCTATGCACAGGCTCAGAGTGAAAGAATATCACAGCATGACCCATTAGCTAAACCTGCTATGAGTTTATGAAGAGGGACTTTGAAATTTATGTTACTCCTTTGCCATTTTTAATTTCTTGCACTCTCTCTCTCTCCTCTCTCTCTCTCTGTCTCTCTGTCTCTCCCTCCCCCTCTACCACTTCTAATTTCTCTGTTTTCCTTTCTAAGGTTTATGTTAATTTATTAATTCCATTAGAAAAAAAGGAAATGTAATACAAGGTTTATATGATGTAGTTGCCCTTATTTGAGAGAAAAAAAAACATTTAAATGGAGGAAAACAAAATTTCTTCTGGTACAAAATTTTAAAAGAAATTTGCATTACAGATCTTAATTTAATGGGCTTAGTGTAATACCATCACAATCAAGAGTAATTTTGAAGAATAGACATATTCATCAATTGACTTTCCTTGGTCTCTCTGTCTCTGAAAAATTTTCTCTTCATTTTATTTCAACAGTACCCACATAGAGCCATGACCTGAACCTCACTCTCATTCAGATCCAGTTTATCCAGCAATTTTGCACTCTGAAAATCATTTGAAACCATGGCTTCCTATCCGTCCATGTCTCCTAGTCTAATATTCTTTTCAAAACTGCTCTTCTTTGATTCTTTCCACTTCTGAATGTTTGCCACATTTTCCTGACCTTATTTTCCTTATCTCACTTGGAAACTTTAACTTCATAGATATTCTGGTCCCTGTCCTCCAAGAAATTGAGAAGTCCTCATATCTGCACACACAAAAGTATTTTTCAGGAAAGTGAAAGCAATGTGATATGTACTTTCTTTACCATTCCACTTGTAACATGATAAGCAAGTAAAAAATTTGTGGTGAAAGGCAAATGTGTATGTGTGGAATAAAGAAAAATCATGTGGAAATATTAATCAAATATCACACAGCATTAATATTATTAACACTTTACTTTCATGTTAAGCATCTCGACGTTCTTAAATGTGAGATCTTTTCATACCAACAGTATCCTCCCCACCCCTTAAATTCTGCTTTTTTAAAAAAGATTTTTTTTAAATTTATTTCTCTCCCCCTCTCCCGCCCCCACCCAATTGTCTGCTCTCTGTGTCCATTCACTGTGTGTTCTTCTGTGACTGCCTCTATCCTTACCAGCAGCACCAGGAATCTGTGTTTCTTTTTGGTGCGTCAGCTCTCCACTTTCCCTGTGCATGGTGTCATTCCTGGGCAGGCTGCACTTTCTTTCGCGCTGGGCGGCTCTCCTTACAGGGCGCACTCCTTGCACGTAGGGCTCCCTTATGCGGGAGACACCTGTACTACCTGTACCTATTTTTAGAAGGGAAAAAGTATCTCTGCAATCACCTCTGGGACAATCTTGATTTTTCTGCAGTTTAAACTGTATCTAATGTAGTTCTGTATAGAGAATGTCACTATAGTTTTGTTGGAGTGTATATGTGTGTGGGTGCTGATAATTTTGTATTTTCATTGGGGGTGGAAAACGCACATAATTCAAGCTGAGAAAATGATTGTCAAATATGTGTTTTTATAAATTTTATTTAAAAACTTTGTTAAACCATTGTCAAATGGCGCATGGGCCAGCCTCCACAGGGGTCAAGGAGGCCTGGAGTTAGAACCGCGGACCTCCCATGGGGTAGACGGACGCCCTAACCAACTTGGCCCAGCCAAGTCCGCTTGCCTCTGTTCTGTCTTAATGTCAGGGAATCAATGCCCTTCTCTGCTTTCAAGGCAGTGAAGAATGTAATCCAGGTTGATAACGCTAATGCAGTTTCTAACGTCTGCTTTGATTCAAATGTTGAAAGTTTAGAAGCAGATATGACTCTTTCCAGTATGATCTTTCTTTGGTTAGCCATTTCCTAGTATTTTCTAACTTTCTTAGACGTGAAGTTACTCTATGTAAGGAATTAAATTTCGCTGTTATTTGCACTGCAATGGGCTTGAATGAGCTATGTGACAAGGTTTCACAACTTTGACACTATGGACATTTTGGGCCATATGTTCTTTGTTGTTTTATGCACTTTAGGAAGTTTAACATCATCACTGCACTCTACTTACTAGACCCTTTTGTCAGGTCTTTACAATTAAGCATGTCTGTAGTCATTGCCAATGTACCCTGGATGAGTAATTTGTCCCTTCTTAAGAACCACTGTACAGTGCAGTGCGTTTGGCTCTCCTGCAGCCATTTTTCTCTATTGTTGCCACTGGTTGA
Organism: Dasypus novemcinctus; assembly: GCF_030445035.2. NCBI lineage: Eukaryota > Metazoa > Chordata > Mammalia > Cingulata > Dasypodidae > Dasypus > Dasypus novemcinctus. Next base: position 148,211,653 of record NC_080673.1, on the reverse strand, counting down.
GTAAGCAGAAGCTCTGGAACCTTGTCGACAATCTGTATTCCTCTATGAGGATAAGAAATGCAAATCTTTTTTTTTTTTATTTCAACCATTAGAATACCCTTTCTCACACCTGGATCTGGCCAAGTAGGGTCTGAGGATAACAAAAATTAGACCCTTATCCCCAGTACACATACCAGCATATAACTATGTAACTCTTCCTTTCTCTTCCCTTCTTAACAATTCCCTTCCCTTCCTTCTCCTTTCTTCTCATATATCAAATATAATTCTCAATATTTTACCTTATGTCTACACCTTGAAGTTTGAATTTCTGAGATCAATAATTTATCATTTTTTCTCCAGGAGAAATGAATGATGTGACTCTTCAATGATGGGAAGATTTAGGGAAATATGAAGTACCAGTGACGGAAGAATTCATTAATGCCTCAAAATATATTTCCATTTCTGCCTTCTGCAGTTTAATAATATATATTCTTAGTTCTGATTTTTTTTAAAGCTAAAAAACCCTCAAGTGCACAGAGATCTATTTCAGCAAACCAAATAATATAGTATAACATGGCAAATGAAAATGAAGTTATTGCCTAAAAAATCACTTTTGATCATGCTGAGAGTAATCATCATGTCTTCATAGGTACACATGTCAATATTCCATAGCTATGCTGTCAGCAAGAGACCCTAAATAATTGAGGGACGTTTTTAAAAATGTAAACCTATATTCATAAACACACACATATATACATATATATACATGCATGAACACAATCATATATACATACATTTATATATGTGCACAGTGTGGTTTTTGTGTGTATGTATCTGTTGGCTGGAAGTTTACCTGGGCCTCTTAAATATAGTACATTAGCTATGCTCCATGTGGCCCCGTCACACGCCTTAGGTTTCTCAGATATGAAAGCTACATTTAAAGAGATAGGAAAAAGAAGCTGCCATTTGCCTTAAGGCCTGAGATGGGGAGTTCCAGAACATCACTTTCACTACTATTAATCAAACCCAATCATAGATTCTATACAAGGATGAATTTCTGTGGCCATATTTGATGACTGGCAAGCACATAATTGAGTAGTAATTGTATTTATGAAAAATTAAGCTCTACAGCATTTTATTTTTTAATCATAAGCATATTTTCCCAACTGCCATGTAATATTGCTCAAATGTCTCATTCTTTGCATTTATCCCTCTTCCATGTCAGTATAAATATTGAAATTAGGTAAGATGACATGATTTCTAGTTACTGATTAATATTTGTAATTTTTGCTGAACAATGGGGGATGTTGATTCTCTTAAAATGGAAGTATGGCCTCCCTCTGTTTTTTCCTATAATTCAAAAGACATTTGGGTTGTTTCCAGTTTAAAGGTATCACAAATAAATTCTCACACATTGCTCTTGGGAGTATAATTTTTGAAACGACTTTAGGAAAATGGTTTGGCAATATCTACTATAACTAAACATATCCATATCCTGTAACCCAGAATTCTAGTTCTGGATATACACCCACTGGAAATGTAATTATTTTTCATCTTCACATTTTTAAGCATCCCTAAACAAGTCAAAGTTTAATCTTTGATTTACAAGCTATAGACTTAAGGTAGTCTTAATAAAACTTTTATTTTTAGAAAATGAACATATCAAATTCTTCTATTGTTTACAATTCTGTTCTTCTCTTTGAGATATTAATCCCTGTGTTTCAGTAAACACCTGGCATTCCTTTTTTTCATTAAAAGGATATTTATTTGTGAAGATGTCAATAACTGAGGAGTAGATATTGTTCAAGAAGTTGAGTATCTGCCTCCCAAAAGGAAGGTCCAAGGTTTGGTTCCCAGTGCCTCCTGAAAGAACATAAACAAACAACAAGCAAAACAAACAAAAAAATCAACTCAGTTAAACCGATGTGGCTCAGTGGTTGAGTACTAACTTCCCACTTATGCAGTCCCATGTTCAATCCTGAAACTCAAAAAAAAAATTTAAAAAAAAATTAAAAAACATGGAGGATCTGAGAATTTACACTACTTGTAAGTTAAAAAAATTAACCTTCCGCAATTTCACAGGCGCTGGCACACATCACAAAACACTGTGTTAAAGCTGAAAAGAAAAGGCTTTATTACTAATGGTCTAGAAAGTTGCCAAAGCTTTACATTTGTGTTTCTTTACTTGCCATCCAAGTCCCACAGAGTGACCACAAAGAGGTATAGTTGGATATGGTGCATATAGTGGTTTAGCGTCATAGCTGTGGAACCCAAATTTTTTATTATTGATTTCAAGCAAAAGTAACCAAACTTTGCCCAGAAGAGAGACAGTAAACAAGCTTGAAAAGATAACCCAAAACAAAGGCCATCAATGTCTGCTCTCAAGAAATGCATAAACGCAAGACTCCCATGGAGAATTATCTCCTAAAAGTTAGAAGATTAAATATTTGACTTTTCTCTGTTTTATAACTGTATTGATTTTTTTATTAATAACTTTCTTTACTTAGTTATTGCTATAGATAGTTTGCAATAAGATAAAGAAAAGCAAGTTATCAATGCTTTTTTACTAATTTCTATAGCCTTATTTCAGTTACTACATGTGCATTTCCTTAGCATTCACAAAACTCATATAGAAAATTGACTAAGTATTCCTATAGTATATGACAAGTAACATCCTGGTAGAAAAGATGTGCTAATCCCAGCACAAATATCAAATATACTTTAAGGCTTTTAAGTAAGGGCATAAATATTTTCTTTAGTCTGATGTAGAAGCTCTGTTTTAAATACTCTGTGAAGTATTTAAAACAGAGAAGTAAAACCACTACATATGTAGTCAAGCAACTCTTTACATACTGACTCTACACAGAAATAATCACGTGACTTTGCCTTAGTCACATGAATTTTCTAATCCCTACACTGCTCATTGCAAAATAGAAGGAGCTTAATTAACTAGGGATCCTATATATAGGCTCTGGAGTACGTTTCCTTAGTTTGCATATGATTCAGCTATAACTAATAGCTAACTGAATTGGGCACCTAATCTTAGTCTCAAATTGCATCATTTTCCACTATGTTAAAATAAAGGAAACAAATGTTAGGTTACTGAGAAGATTGAATGAGTCAAATGCACAATGTTAATAGCATAGTGTCAATAAAAAACATGTCCTTAATAAGTTTCAGTTCTCTGTTATTTGAAACTTTTGTTACAGACCTTTGAAAATTTCTATGTTTTTAAAGTAAGTGAAAGTATGGGAAAGTTGTGACTATTTGGGGTATATAGTAAGTGCATATTAATGGCTATTACAATTGAATTTGATCAATTTAAAATTCTGGATTAACAGATATAATTAGAAATACAGAAATTACAAAAGAAGTGTAAATAACCAAGTAGTTTTCATGTTGACATATCATATTATGTATTTGGTTAGGATTCAAACTAGAAGTAAGAGCAAGTTGCATGAATTAACACCTATTTTTCTCTATTTTGGAATAACTGAACTAATCATAAGGGTATCTGAGGTGTTGTCAGGAAATTATCATCTAATTCATCTTGAGATAAATAATATATATCTTTACTTTGTTAATATTTAAATCTTACATACACAGTATGTTTATACTAGTATAGAATATTATAAAACTAAATAGGAAATTAGATGTTTAATGACAGAGTTATATAGCCAATTTTCTTTTAATACACCAGAATACAAAATGTAATATAAATGTGTGTATGTTAGCTTTACACTATATCTGTTAGTGTAGTTAAATTTAAGACACAAAAAATGCTCTCAGATTGGTTAGCTAGCTTTTGAACAATTCATATCCATTATCTATACTTTTGCTTAGTCTCATTTATTCAGCTCTTTCTTATTCACATTTATTAATTGTTAATTGCTAGAAGAGTAAGTATTTTAGTTTCCTGGGGATGCTCTGTTAAATACCATGAAATGGGTTGGGCCTAAACCATGGGAATTTATTTGTTAATGGTTAGAGTCCAAGAAAATGTCAAATCAAAGTATCAACAAGTTATGCTTTTCTCCTGAAGACTGGCTGCCAGCAATCCCTGCCTCATCTGCCACAAGGCAAGGCACAGAGCAGTACCTGCTGGTTTCTAGGATTCATCGCTTTCAACTTCTTGCTCAGAAAGCTTTACATATATATATACATTCATTCCATTATATATATATTCATTCCATTTAAAAAGAAGTCCAGTAATAGGATTAAGACCCTTCCTGAATGAAGTGGGTCACTGAAAAATACCCTCATCAATATGCCTTACTTACAGTTGGCCCACACCTACAGAATGGAACAAATTAAGAATATTTTGGGGGGAATACAGAGGCTTCAAACAACCACACTCCACCTTCTGGACCCCTAAAAGACATGTCCATCACAATATCCCAAAAGTTTTAAGTCATTTCAGTAACAATACGAAGTATAAAGTTCCATCAAAATTGGTTTTAAAGGTTGTATAAGTCAGCCAAAGGGGTGCTGGTGCAAAGTACAAGAAATCTATTGGTTTTTATAAAGGGTGTTTATTTGGGTTAGAAGCTTATAGTCCAAAGGCCAAAAAGTGTAAGTTACTTCACTCACCAAAGTCCTTTGCCACGTGTTGGAGAGAGATGGCTTCCGACAGCAATATCAAACTACTACAGGTGTGATCTGCCCTGTCAGGGGACATGTGAAACCTAGAGAACAAAGTTATCTGCTTCTGTTGTATATTGGATGGACAGTCATAGGATAATCATTTCCCTTCCTGTAAGGAGAACTTGCAAGGAAAACAGAGATCACTGGTCATTGGAAAGGGGATCCCTGAATTGGGTGACAAACAAGTTCCCCTTCTCCCCCAGGGCTTACATTGGGAGATGCAATTGATAGGTTTATAGAACCCTCCCTAGTTAGGGTAAGAACTCCTGTTTTAGGAGGGTGGCCATAGTGGTAACTGAGGAATTAGAATTGTGGGTAATAGGTTCCTGCCTACTAACCCAACAGATCCTAAGACAGGCAAGATGAGTCAGTGGCCACCCTTTTCAATGGGAGCCCCATTTGCTGAGCTTGTGGATATTATGTTCTTGTGGATATTAGAGTAAGCAGTCCCAAGGGACATCATAGATGGGATCGCTAATGGAGACTTTGGGAAAAACACAAACTAGAAGGAATGTCACAGACTCGTCATGGATAATCTGTCTCTGCCCAACCATTTTCTCACAATCCCAATTATGAGGGGTAGAAAAGGAGGAAGATCCTTAAGATCTACTGTTCCTCAGTTTGTTTCTGACTGAGGAGTCTGGACCCCAGGAAGAGCCTCTTTACCAGACTTGGCTGAATTGAAAATGAACTAGGGGTGAAACTAAGGAGCCCATCCACCCCTCAGGGATTGAAGGCCATCCACTGCAGAGAGTGTACAATTTGGCAGTAAGCACACCTTTATGATGCTTTGGATACAGACAACTTAGGAAGTATGGGGCATTCCATATGGTATGGGGATAGGAGGTGACTATTACCCTGTGGATTGGTCTCTTTGGATTCTTGGATGCACCTTTGGTTGTTTCCTGTTAGAAAATGTATTATAAGGATTGATATCTTACACTGCTGTACATACAGTGTCATGCTGATTATGGGGACATGTTCCACTGTCCCAGTGAATTTTAGCCTTCGTGGTTAGGTGAGTGGCCACGTACTTCCAGTACTCCCATCTTGTCAACCCATTGTTTAACAGTAGGAATAACACTTCCCTGGTGGGGAAAAGGACATTATTAAACTTGTAAAGGCATTCTATTACCTGGTATCTTCCTCTCCACCATCTCGGCCTGTAATAGCCCAATGAAAACGACTGGTGGAATGAGGCAGCTAACTGACTATTGGTGCTTGAATGCAGAAGTACCCCCTTTGGTACCCAAATTCCTGGATATTGTGACTGTCATGGAAGCCATCATTGCCTCTACTTGTGGTTGGTGTTTTGTCATTGACCTGATGAGTGCTTTTTTCTCCATCTCACTCCATGAGGACCAGGATCAGTTTGCTTTTCTGTGGCAAGACCTACAGTATACTTTCACTGTGCTGCTCCAAGAATTTAAACTATCCCCTTATTTGCACCCCATGGATGGAATAGGATTTAAGTAATCTATCCCTTCTCAAAAGACACCAAGTGTTCCATTATGTCTCAAAAGACACCAAGTGTTCCAGAATGAGAAGCAAACTGCATAGTGATTTCACACATTGCTAACTGAACTTTGACAATCCATCTGGGCAACACATCCCAAAAGAGACAAGGCTCAGCCCAAGAGGTCACCTTTGTAAGAAGCATATGGTCTGAATCCCATTACTAGAGCTGTACCTCCAAAAGGAGACCCAACAGTTGCTTGGTCTATTTGCATATTGGCACCAGTGTATTCTTCATTTCAGTATCTTCCTGGCACCGATCTATGGGGTGACATAGAAAGTAGGTACTTCCTACTGAGGAAGAGAAGGGGACCAGAACTTGCAAGAGGTAAAAGCAGTCATTTCAACCACCTTGCCTCTCAGATCTATAAAGTCCGGACCTCCATTCAAGCTACAGGTTTCTGCCACCTGGACCCATGCTGATTGATCCCTCTGGCAGAAGGAGGATGTAATAGGAATTCACAGGCCCTGGTGTTATAGACCAAGAAGTACCTAGATGTAGCCTAATGCTACTCCTAGTTTGAGTGGCAACTTCTGGTGTGCTGTTGGGTTTTGGTGGGAATGTAAAGTATTACTAAGATCTTCCAGTCCTCCTGAGGCCAGAAGTCATGTCCTGGGTTCTGGGTTATCAGGACACCCAGCCAGACAATGTCCAACATTAGAGTAGCATTAAATTGAAATGGTATATTCAGGATCATGCTCACTTTGGCCTCTAGGGATTGGCACTCTTGCAGAGCAGATGATAGAGTCTCCCCACAAGAATGACACTGGTGAGGGCTCTTCTCTCACTGCATTGGTATCTTGGACCCCAACTCAGGGATGCCCCACAGATGCTTAGTGCTGAGTCACTGATGCTCTGGGCAAGCCATCCAGTGTCCATTGAGCAAAAGCTTCAGTCTCCCTTATCTCAAGCAAACACGATAGCACCTCTAGTACAAGAAAAAGTGCCCAATGGGTTGTACTGTGAGAGGTCCTTAGCTGTGGAACACTTGAATCCAAGCACCTCCATGTACTTGTCTACTGATTCATGTCAGGTTCACGGAGAGAACTCAATTGGAAAGGAAAGGCTCCCCAGTGAAAGGAGGAGGCCTTTGGAAACAATTGTTCCATGTTACCCATATTGATACACATGGCAAATGCCCCTATCATGATGAACATCATTGAAATGACAGTCAATAAAGGATACACTAAGTTGCTTTCTTCCTTAAAGAGACAAAGCTTTTCGGGGGAGAGAGGCAGAGGGAGAGCCCTTCACAGAGGATGAGGACATTGAACTTCACCTTGACAACATCTGTGAAATAGCTGAATGCCCAATGGTTGCTTTCACCACTGGGTGGATCTACCATTGATCTGGACATGGAAATTCAAACACGAAGTAAAGATAGACCCATGAACACAGAGTACCTATTTTGTTAAGAAAGGAGACCAACCTACTATTTACCAGTGAGAGACATGTCAACTACAAGACAAAGCATGCAAAGGGCATTTGAGAACTATTCCCAGAGGTGTTGCAAAAGGGTCTTCATGGCAAGTAAACTACATCAACCCTCTCCTGCTATCCCAAGGTATATCCTATTTCTTAGTTAGGCTATATATCCTTGCTTTTCCAGTTATTCTTGTGGATTCAGTACGTAATAGGGTAATTTGGATAAGTGCCTCTGCCTCTGCTCAGGTAGTCAGATGGCATCTCCTCTGATCATGGACTCTGTACAATCCACTCAATGATTGGCCCAGACTTATGAAATCAGATGACCATCCAAGTCACTCACCACCAATAGGTGGCTAGTATTGGGGTGAACTTTAATGACCACCTAAAAAGAAACATGACCTTTTTCTACTTCCTGCTACAAGGAGGAGATGAAGGTTGTCAAAGAACATTGGCTTTACTGCTTGTTTGCCCTTACTCCCATCAATATGAGGATTAATCCTCAAAGGGAGACCAAAGACTTGGAACTCTCCTTTTCCATCACTATCGGAGGATCATACTATTTTTTATCCCATTACACCCACCACAAGATTCCCAGGATTGTGAGAGGTTAGGGCTGCCCAATGGAGGATAATGGAAGTGGACCTAAAAGTACTTATACACACATGGGGTGGCAATTCAGTGGGCTGTCTTGCAGAACCTGAAAATCACATATTAGAGGTCATTGGGTGCCATCACCTGTGGTTGGACAATCAGTCCCTTTGGGATCAGTCATAGGATACCTTCAAGGAGACCTGATAATTCCAATCCATTTGGAAGGATTATAAGTGTCAGAAAGATATGGGTAAGACACTCATATCAATGAGAAAGGGGTGAGGTTATAGCTCAAGACAAGGGATGGATAGACAGGGTGACTTTAGAGGGAAAAGATTATTTAGCACAAAAAGTATCTCCCACAGGAGTTGGTTGCACACCCACCCTCTCAGGAGTAGTTACTGCTCCCTTCTTCAGTTGTCTACAGATTTGTCTTGCTGGCAACCTGGAAAGAAAATAGCTTCATCCAAATGACCCAGCCATATGAGAGTCTGGGAACCAGACTCATTGATGGATCTGTCATCAGAGCCTTCACTCCTTCTTCCCTCTTTAGTGAGTGTTAACAGCAGAAAGCATGTCATGAGCTGAGGGGAGGGATAAGGAAGATGACATGACATCTCAAAGATGCCCAGTGACTCTCTAAGGGTAGGTTATGTCCCTTCAGGGTTTATCTTCCTTTGTGGAGGAAACAAAACTCCACTGACTAGGCCACTCTCTGCATCAGTCATTGTACACTGATAGGATTTCAGGTTTCTGACTGTCCCCTTGAAAATTCATAACCAATCTGAGACTTCTCATTGATCTGTTCCCTTGGGTTTATTACCCCAAAATGTGATTTGCCTGGGGATATCCATAAGTTTTGATTTGCCTCTTTTGCAGATCATTATTGCCCTCATCAAGGAATACATGATATGCAATCTGTCTGCTACCTTAGCTGGCATTTCTAAATTCACAGCACAAGTCCTTCAGGCTCAGCACAAATCATTAGACTTTCTAGCCAAAGTAGCGCTTGATAATCACATTGTCTTAGGCTTCCTCCTAGCCAAGAAGGAGGTGTATGTGCTATGACTAACACCTCCTGCTATATGCGTTAATTCCTCAGGAGAAGTGAACCATGAGATGACCAAAATTCTTCCACTAACATAATAAAAAAGAATAGCAAAGAACAAACCTGTTTCCAAATTACTGCCAAGGGGCCAGCATTCATACAGTTAGCCCTGGGGAATTAGCAATAATATCAACAAATCCATGCTTGCTCTTTGTATTATTTCATTTCTAACTAGTTGGGCCCAGCTGACCACAAGTGTACTACTATCTCTTAAGTTATTTTCCTGATAATCAGTTTTGGCCTCCTCAGTGATTTGACACCTCACTGATATTGGAAAATGTGACAGCATTTGCAGTATGTGCCTTTATCACTTTGTCAGTCCACTGATATAAAACAAACAAAGAGATGCACAGATTCTAGTCACCAACTTTACAGATACTTCTCTCGCATGTACTGAGAGGGTACGTGTGAATTTGGACCAAATTCTAATACACATTGTCATCTTTTCAAACTACTCCTTCTTCCTCCCTGGATATCAACCATGATTATACGTGACTTCAATTTCTTAAATAATCTTGTAATAAAAATGCTGCAGAGATGGAGATTCAGGGAAAATTTAGAACTTAATCTTTCCTAAAGAGAAATGATTTTCAATAATATTGTCATGATTGCTGGGTTAATGGCCACAGACCAATTGCATCAGTCTAAGAAATGTTAGAAAATTTTGACTTTGCTGTTCTAGATTGTCTCTAAATATTGTTCAAGAATATTTGCTGTTTTATAAACAGAATATAACCATCTATACCCCTTGCATTGGTACACTTGGCACAGGAGTTCCATATGACCATCTGACCCTGTGCTTTGCCATATAATGGAGAATTCTGTAATGAAAATCCAATGAAAGGTTTGCTGGCTTCTGCTGGTAATATACGGTGGTATGTGCCTTGAATGAATCATTGAATGCATGCTCATAAGAATATGTTGTATAACTTAATTTTTGCCTGTTTGTTGTAAAAGAATTCATTCAGAGACTTACTTTCACCTGGTAACATCACGTGGTAGAGAGGTTATGGCAGAGGAGCATTATAACTCACATTGCTAATTTTTGAATCTATGAATATCTACCCTAATATCGTAATAATGGTAAATGGACAAGTTGACCTAGGCTCATTCACAAAAGCTTGGTGCCATGAAGGAATAATGGCTGGCCAATTGACTTAATTGACTAACTGGCCAGCAATGTTCCCTCTCTAGATGTTAGATACCTTATTTAATTCTGTTGCTTTCGAGGAACTTAACTTGAAGCTAGTTAAGTCAGAAACATTATTTTTTCCTTTTCCTTTTTGTCTAAAACTTGAAATTGCAACTCATTCTCAGGGAGTTTAAGTCCCATGACCTAATTTCATGAAGAATGATATATGTAAGGATTAAAATCCAGGAATTTTCAAAGAAAAAAATTAACTTTCCAAAAGACTAAAATATTTGGGTAATTAGATAGCTATATATTCTATTCAGAGGAAAGCTTTATGGGCAGATAAATTATAATTATTGTTTGTTCATTTTTAGGAGGTCCCAGGGATTGAAACTTGGACCTTGTATATGGGAAGCAGGCAGTCTACTACTGAGCTACCCACTCTCTTATAATTATATTTTAAAATGGAAATATTACAAAGAAAGGTAAGGGGCTAAATCAAGCCAGGCAATAGTCAGCCACAATCCATACAGGGCCCAAAACATTCACATCTTCATTCTAGGTCCCTTATCTTTTGAAAATCCATGGCTAAGCACTAGGAAAACTGTCTGAAATCCCCTTTCTATGAGACCACATAACCAGATCCCCTCCTAGAAATTCAAATTATGGAATTTTGATAATTAATTAAAATGACTTGTAACTCCAGAATTCCAGATAATAGTCCACATAGCATAATTGGTGCTCTAGGTATTTATAAAAACCTCAATGAGATATGTTTGTTTGCTTGTTTTATTCCTACTATATTATAATATTGTATAAATATATAGGCTTGACTATTTAAGTTTCAAAAAATACTTTATTTTCTGTATTTTCACATTCTCAGGAAACATCACACTGTTCTGCACAGCTAATAGCAATATTTTATTTCGCCCAAATAAACAATCTCTACCCTGCTTCCATTCTTCACTGCAACTGCAACTAAATTTCTTGATTCTCTTCATTTTAAAATATTTTATACCCATTTTATTTTCTTCTTGCGATGGTTCATTCAGAAACTCTTCAAGGATTATCATCATAGTAATGAACTAATTGCCATTAAGAAACCACACAATGGATAAGATGTGAAAGAGAAAGGAACCACATATTTTCATTTTTCCCTTTTTATGATTCTTCTTGAAAGAATGACAGTAGAGTTTATATATTTCTTACAGCTTTCATCTGTGACTGAAATCATTTTAATTTAATTACCATTTTGGCCATTAGTAGATTTCATAAATCTGTTACACAGTGATTTGACCATGTCATGAATTACAGAATTGGTGGAGTGCCTCTTCTCAATCATCTCAGAATGCAGCAGGCACCTCAGAGTTTACCATTGTCTCATTTTTCAGTACTTAACACTGCCAAGAGTGTTTTTAATGTTTTATTAAAGTGTAGAATTCTTCTGACTGCTAAATCTGTATTAGGGTAGAGTGTGAAACCAAAATTTCCTGATGGGCCTCCTACGGAGCATGTCACCAATGATTGAGAAATGCTAATGTTCGTAGCAATATGGCAGTTGCCAGAGGGAAGTAAATAATAAGCTCTAAAAACGTCAATTTTAACTTAAAAAGAAATCTATAATTCTCACAAGGTAAGAATGTTGTCTCACCACGGAAATTTCAGAACAACATGCTGAAGAGTATGTATTCATATGCCCTTGAAACTGATTCTGAGTAAGCCTGCTTTAGATACAAAGATAATTTAAAACCCTCCTTTGTTTTGGCCTCCAAGCTCTAATCAGACAGAAAGCAGCACATTTGAGAGAGGTAGTTTTGCTTTTGAACCAATTACCAATATTAATCCTGTGGGGAACTGACCTTTGCAAAGAAATTTTCAAACAGCTCATAAAAGTGTCTCATGATAATCCCTTGTCAGACAGAACCTTAGTGAAGTACAGGATGTTTGGAATTTTCATGCCTCACATAAAAGAATATCATAATGCTATGGATGGTTTTGTCAACTGGGACTCATTAATTCTGATCACACTGTATTTTAAAATCCTTAAAGCCCAAAGTGACTACAAAAAATGTAACAAGTTTCATAGACAAATCTCCCATAGTATACAAAATATTAAGCACTTTATCCTAGTATTTCAAGATTATATATTTTTACTCATGACCTACCATTTTAATAAATGCTTCATATTTGTTATTGTTTTTAGTTTTCCAAGTTAGCTATATATAAAATCATTTTTCAAAATGTTTATCTTAAATACTATTGTTATTCCTACTGTTCATATTCATTAAAACCTCTTCATTTAATCTGGTTTCATTTTTGAGATATAGTATAATGCAATTTTGGTTAAGAATATATAGTCTCTGAGGCCAGGCTACCTACATTTTAAACCAGTTTCATCATTTCCATACTGTGTAATTTTGGGAAAGTTAAATCTTTTGATTAACAGTTTTTTCATCTATAAACTGAAGGCAATAATAGTATCTTTTCCCATTTATGTAAGAATTAAATAAAATTACATGCATAAGCAGTCAGCTCAGTTCCTAGCATATGGTGGGAGAAAATTGATAGAAGGATCTAGAGATGAATTTTTCAGCAAACCTAAAATAATTACTAGAACTTTAAAATGGAAAACAAGGAGATTCATCATATTAATGTGTTTACATTTTCCCTTAGCATAAGATCTCTGTAGGTATAAAGGACCTAAACCGCAAATATACATCTATCACTCATTCCCCTTTCACCACCTTACACATTGCCAACACCCAAAATTGCATTGTTTCTTTAATAATAAAATTAATTTACTCCATGCTCCAACTTCAACTTAAGTTATTTCTAGCTTTATTTGTCATTTTCCAAACACATAGGTCAATGAGACTCTTGAATACTCCTTATATTTGGTTTCTGTTTCTATTTTCTATATTTTGCTTCTTGACTGTCAACTTTATTGTTTTTCTATTTTATATACATGAATAAGCCTAAAGCTTAAAATGGACTTTTACATTCTGCTTTAGAAAAGTGGACTTTTAAATTCTGCTTTAGAAAAAGATAGATTTGCAAATGGCCCCACAAAGTTAATAAAAATATAATAAAGAAATGTTTTACCTAAATCTATTGTTCTTAACTCATGCTTCTTAATATTGAGACAACTAAGACAATTCATTTATTGCTTTTTTGTTATTTAAATAAAAGTGTCCTATAACTTATTTTTTCCTCATCCTAGTTTTATTTTGGAATGATTATTAGTTATGGTAGATTGAGTTATGCATGTACCCTAGGAAAACAAAACAAAACAAAACATGTTCTTAATCCTGTTACTGTTTTTGAACCCACTAAAAACGGAAAATTTTGAAGATGTTCTTTTTAGCTAAGATATTAATATTGTACATATAGTCTGCCATTGGATCAATATGTAATTTTGATGTATAGATAAAATTAAAACCTCTTCAAACTTTATGTTGAAGCAAAGTGTGCAAATTCAGTAAATGTGTGAATGTAAGTCCCTGTTAACTCTTTCTCGTAATTATTTGCACTGATTATGTCATAACAAGTCTCTTTCGTCATCAAAAAATTTCAAGCATTAACAAGGGAAGGATTTCCCAGCAATCTTGTCATTCTTAAATCTGTTACACTTAAGAAAAATAGGCTTTGGAATCAAAAAAACTGATTGAACAGACAATAAATTAGATAACCAATCTGATCATTTCTTTACCTGGAAAATGGGAAACACATACAAACTTGCAGGTCGTTGAAGTTATATTTAGCAGTACTATGTTTTGATTCCATTGGCATTGCTCAGGTTAGGGGTGTTGATGTTAGACTTCAAATACTATTTTCTCATCTGTCCACTCAGAAAATATCACCTCTCTGTGTCTGAACTCCTTTAGCTCAATAGATGTTTCTCAATTCTCAGTTACTAATCATTCACTTTAAATTCATTGTATTCCTTTATGTTTGAGAATTTCAGAATTAATAGACTTCTTAGTATAATTATGATAAAACTATGAATTTTCTTTAGTGAAAATTAAAGACTTTTTGATCAATTCATGTTGTAGAGGCAATTTTTACTGTTTCACTGAATAATGAGATATCTAAAAGTAGCAATATTAATTCATCCTAGTTTTTGTTTCACAGATTTTATAAGATAATATTTTTATATAAAAGATTCCCCTTTGAAATAGTACAAAAGTACATAGAAAGCATATACATAATTATAACTAAAAGTTATATATGTCATATAAAAAGAAACATTTTAATGCTCAAATCAAATCTATACCTTTCAAAATTTCCCTAATAGATTTACTTAACCATACCATTCTAACAAGACTATCTAGTCATGACAGTGACATATATTATTTTACAAATTTCTATCTAACTGGCCAAAACTAGTTTCTTGTAGTGTAGATTTGTACTCTAATTTAAATGGATTATCATGCTGCTCTAGAAATAACATACTATCATCTATTTTTTTAAAGATATTTTGTCTCTTTATGAGTGATTTGTGTCTTTTAGAGTAAATTCCAGGAGCTTCATGTCTTCATTTTTTAAATTTTACTTTATATCCATTATTCAAGACAAACAAGCAAACAAACAAACAAAAACAACAATAGAGGAATGATAGTCTTCTATCAGCCAGAAATCAATGGAATAAAACTGAGGTGGCGTTAACATGCTGGTAGTGTGTTCACTTTGAATTTGAATTCAATTCACTATCTTAATATACTCATTCTATATGACTCATGACTCTTCTTCCTTTGTGTACTTGTAAAAACAAAACAAAAAGAGCATGTTTCTTATCGCTCATCACAAATGGGAGTGACTCAATTTTCAAGTTCTAAAATAAAAATATAATAGTATCTCATCAGCTCTAATGTAAACAAAATATATTTCCTCATTTAAACTGTATTAGTGAGCCAAAGGGTACTAATGCAAAGTACCAGAAATCTGTTGGCTTTTATAAAGGGTATTTTTTGGGGGTAGAAGCTTACAGTCACAAGGTTCTAAAGTATCCGACTCAAGGTACCATAAGACATACTTTCTCACCCAAAGTCTGTTGCCACATGTATTAGTCAGACAAAAGGGTGCTGACAGAAAATAACCAGAAATTCAGTTGGTTTTTATAAAGGGTATTTATTTGGGATAGATGCTTATAGTTAGCAGGCCATAAAGCATAAGTTACTTCCTTCACCAAAGTCTTTTGCTGTGTGTTGGAACAAGATGGCTGCTGAGGTCTCCAGGGTTCAGACTGCCTGGGTTTCTCTACTCCGAGGGTTCATTTCTCTCCTGGCTCAGCTTCTTTGTTTTCTCCACAAGATCAGCTGTAGACTCTGTCACTCTAAGGTTTTGCCTCTCTCTACAACATCAGGTGCAGGCTATGAGTCTCTCTAGGCTTTGTCTCTCCACAAAGCCAGCTATAGGCTATCAGGAAAAGGGCTTGACTATCTCCCCGGGTTTCTGCCATGTCTAAGGAGCCACTTCTATTCTTCTGTGTTCTTCTCCTGTGTTTTCACTTTCCAAGCTCCAGTTTAAATCTACAGCATCAAAATTCCAACTCTGTCTTTTATCTGTGAGTTCCCACTCAGCAAAGGGTGGGGACTCAGCACTCTACTGAAGTGGCCCAATCAAAGCCCTAATCATAATTTAATCTTACAAATATAATCCAATACCTATTTCTGGAATTCATAAACCATATCAAACTGTTACACCACGTGTTGATGCAAAATGGTGGGCATCATCTGCAAGTGTTCAGCCTCCTTTCTCCCTCTTAAGACTCCATGGGCCCAGCTTCTTCCCATCTCAGCTACAGGCTAGCATAAGGCCCATCTCTCTTCCAAGGGCTCATCTCTTTCCAGATTCAGCTGCTCTGTTTTCTCCACAAGGTTATCAGGCAAAGAGCTTGGCTCTCTCCCTAGGGCTCCAGCATCTAAACTAAACTCTCTCCTCTGCTGTGTCATTTTCTCTGTGAGTTCTTGCCCACCAAGGGGGTGGGGACTCAACATCTTGCTGATGTGGCCTAATCAAAGCCCTAATCATAATTTAATTAAGTGAAAGTGAAATCTCTGAATTTAATGCAATCTAATATGCCTGGGGTACAGACCAGTTTACAAACACAATCCAATATATATATTTTAAATTCATAAACAATGCCTTACTGCCACACCAACTTATTACCCACACTTTCCTACTAGATTAACCTCTAAATAATTGGGTACTAATGTTGAGGATCTTTTTATTTCCTTTTTCTTTCCAATCTATCTTTAAAAATTGTTGTGTAGACTATGTTTTGACTTACTTTCAGGAAAAATATTACTTTCTTTCTTGTTCCACAAAACAATTTAATGTTAATACTTTTCTTATGAGAACTGGTAATTTTTGAAGAATGCAGAAGGGATGAATGAAAAGAAAACAAGAAAGCACTTTCATGAAGCAAAATTTTGAAGTAAAAAGGCAAGTTGTCTTGTCAAAGCTACATATCAACGGTGATACAGTGCTGCTAATTTATATAATTTTTCCTATCACTATCACTATAACTTAGGCACATGATTGGTCTTATTTCTAATTTTCCACTTCTCTTCTTATCCTGCCCTATTCATTGACTCTCCAGTCTCAGTATATGAAAACTACATTTTCGGAACAATTAAAATCCATGCCTTAATCTTTGTCTTTACTTATTTTGCATTGTCTACCTGGAATACCCTTCCTTTTTGTCATTAATTTGGATTTTTTTGTTGTTGTTACTTTAAGTAACACAGTTCCAGCTGGAACCAGCTAAAACAACATGAGTTCAAAAAATCAAACAAGGGCATCCAAGATGGTGACAAAGTAAGGAACACTAAGATTCAGTTCATCCTACATGGCAGCTAGATAGATCAGTCAGGCTCTATCTAAATCAAGTGTTTGGGTGGCTCCGGAAACCAGAACACTGTACACCATCCAGGGAAGAGCCAAAGGAGAAGAATGACAACCTACAGTGAAGATTTGTGAGTAGATCCCACCACATTGTGGAGACTGGTGCCCATCCCCCAATGTCATGGCAGTCCTCCTTGCAAATGGCAACCTGTCAGGAAATGGAAGTTGTGTTTCTTAAAAGCAGGATAAGGGAAGCAGCTTGGCACTGACTATGGCTATTAATGAGTTAATTTGGTTGACTAGATTCCAATTCTGAGTGCAGCTAAAGTTTAAACCTCTGCAAACAGAAAAAAGCTTGGTAGCCCCCATATTTATTTCTGCTGCTGGCAGCTGGGTTGATTGAAGAACACATAGATTCCCAGGATGGTAGGGATCAGTTTCAGCATGCCGAGGTTGGGGAGCTGCTAAAGGTCATAGTTCAGGCCCCTGCACTCGGCAGGAGAGAATTTTGGGTGCAGTTTGAACACCGTCTGTGTGTAGTGTGGGCAGATCCACCCTGGCCACCTCAGAGGGCCTCCACCTCAGAAAGGAAAGGAAATTAGGCACAGTTTGAAAATTCTCTTGGGGCAGGGTGGGCAGATTTACTCACCCACTTTTGAGGGCCCAGTTGTGGGTGTTGATTAGAGACAGTAGATCCCAGGGTCCTGACCAACAGTTTCATCCTGAGAGAACGGCAGCATCAGTCTCAATTATGCCCCTGACGGGAGCCAAATTAGCTGAAACTTAAAGGCACAACAACACCTTAAGACTGCAGGGGAGACTTGGATGAAGAGTGCTATCTGCTGGATACATCAGGAGAGCAAAGATTCAGAGATTCGTTAACGAGAAGTTTGGTGGTTTTTAAGTTCTCCTCTGCAGGGTACATTGGAATCAACCTACATCACCTTTGTGGGTGCCTTGGCTGCTTTGTCTGGGAAATAAGATCTGTGAAGTTTGTCTCTATTGGGTCACTCATACCAAAATAAGCCAGATTATTAAAAATATAGAGAAGCAAATAAAAAACAAAACAGAACAAGTTTGGATAAATTGTATGATTTACTAACATGTATCAAAAAATTGATTTGTTAAAAAAACAAACAAAACAAAACAGATTAACATTCCCAAAGGAGAAACGGGAAAGAAGCTTACTCATGGGGATGAAGTAAATGCATACATAGTATATTCTCAAAAATTTTACCATATTTTCAGGGTTAAAATCACATGAATAAGAGTTGAAAATTATGATTTGTTAATCATAAGCTATCATAAAGATTCAAAATAAGTTGAAGTAAGTGTCAAAGAGGAGCTTTTGCAAAAAAATCAACCAATAAAGATGTCCTAGGCTAAAAAGAGAAACTGAGTCCAGAATAAGCACATGAAGGAAATCAGATGCCAAGACACCAGCAAAAATTACAAGCCACACTAAGAAATAAGAAAATATGGTCCAGTCAAAGAAACAAATGAAACTACCAGACAAGATCCATGATTTGAGATAAGGAATCACAGATATACAAACAAATTTCCTTAAAAAATTCAATGAAATGGCTAAAGAGATTAAGGATATTATAAACTTATTATTATTCTAGCAATGGAAGAACTTATCATTGATGTAAAGGCAGTGGCCACCAAGGATTCTGAGGGATGGGAGAAGGAAAAATAGTTGTAATATGCAGACATTTTCAGAACATTGGATTTGTCCTACATGACATTGCAGTGATGGATACAGGCCATTCTATATTCTGTCGAAACTTATAAAATTCTTGGGACAGAGTGTAAAACTATAGTGTAAACTGTAGTCCATGGTTAGTAGCAATTCTTCAATACAAGTTCGTGAATTGTAACAAACGTACCACGCTGATGAAGGATGTTGCTAATGTAGGAAAGTGTGGGAGTGGGAGAGAATGGGACATATAGGAATCCTTATAAATTTTATATAACATTTATGTAATCTAAACCCTCTTTAAAAATAAAAACTAATTTTAAAAAAGAAAAAAAAAAGACACTGGAAAGAAAATGTGGCTCAAGCAGTTGAGCCCCTGCTTCCCACATGGATGGTCCCAGGTTTAGTACCTGGTGCCTCCTAAACATAAAAACAAACAATAAGCAAACAAATGTTAAATCCAACTCAGGGGAGCCAATGCAGCTCAGTGGTTGAGCACTGGCTTCATACATACAAGGTCCCGGTACCTCAAAATAACAACAAAACAACAACAACAACAATAACAATAAAAAACACTGGGCAAGAAGATCTAATGGTAGTGAAAGACATAAAAAAATGAAAGCATACAAGAATAAATTGGAAATAGCAAAATAAAGGATAAGCTAGCAAGTAGACAGAGATTCAAAAATCAAACAGTGAAAAACAAATAGAGATATGAGTGGAAAAAATTGAGCAAGGTGCACAAACATATTCTTCATGGCTGTCCCATAAGGACAAAGGATGGGAATAGGATCAAAAAGAATATTTGAGGAAATAATGGTTGAAATTTTCCCAACTCTTTAGAAAAATATTGATATACATGCCCAAAAAAATAGGAGTATTTTGTCTCCTATCTGAAGAAATCTGAATAGACCTACTCTAAGGCACATACTAATCAGAATGCCAAAAGCCAAAAATAAAGACAGAATTCTGAAAGCAGCAAAGGAAAAGCAATTCATGCCATACAAAGGATGCCCAATAATTCTAAGTACTAATTTCTTACCAGAAACAATGGAGGCAAAAAGGTTATCATTTGATATATTTAAGATATTAATAAAGAAAATCTGCAAGGCAAGAATTCTGTATCCAGCAAAATTGTACTTCAAAAATGAGAGTGAATTTAGAGTATTCAAAAATAAACAGAAACTGGAAAATTTGTTTACCAAGAGACCAGTCCTACAAGAACTACTAAAGGGAGTACAGCAGCCTGGACAGAAAAGACAGAAGATAGAGGTTTGGAAGACAGTCTAGAAATGAAGATTATCTGTAAAAGTAACTAAAAGTGTAAAAAGAGTGAAGAAAATAAGATATGATGTATAAAATCCAAAAGAGAAAATAGATGAGGATGTACTGACCTTACAGTGGTAACATTGAATGCTAAGGGATTAAATTCCCCAATCCAAAGACACATATTGGCAGCATAAATTAAAAAAAAAAAAGCAAAATTCATATGAGCCACCTATATGTTGTCTACAAGAGACTCATTTTAGCCCCAAGGATACCATAGTTTAAAAGGGGAAGGCTGGAAAAAGATATTCCTCACATGCAGGAACTAAAAAAAGCTGGAGTAACAATACTAATATCAAGACAAATAAACTTGAAATGCAAAGTTGTTATAAGACACCTAAAAGGACATTGTATAATAATAAAAGGGTAACCCTTAAGGAAAAAATTAAAACAAAGATATTTATGCACCTAAATAGAGTGCCCCAAAATACAGGAGGCAAATACTGGCAAAACTAAGAAGAGAAATAGATTAGAGCAGAAATAAATAAAATGAGAACAACAGAACAATAGAGAAAATCAACAAAACCAAAAGGTAATTTTTCCAGATCAACAAAATTGAGAAACTCTTATCTAGACTGCCAAAGGAAAAAAAGAGAAGATGTAAACAAATAAAATAAAAATGAGAGCTAGGACATTACTATTGACACTACAAAAATAAAACTCTATAAGAGGATACTATGAACAACTGTATGCCAACAAACTAGACAACAGAGACCAAAAAAAGGCAGATTCTTAAAAGCACATAAACAAACTTCCCTGACCCTAGAAGAAATAGAAGACCTCAGCTAACAAATCACAAAGAGATTGAATCAGTCATCAAAAACCTCCCAAAACTGAGGAGTCAGGGACCAGTTGGTTTCACTAGCAAAATCTATGAGTCAGCCAAAGATGACTTAATAACAATCCTGCTCAAACTCTTCCAAAAATTGAACAGGAGGGACAGCTTCCAAACTAATTCCATGAAGTCAACATTATACCAAAGTCCGATAAAGTGAATAGAAAAATAAAGAAAATTTACAGTCCGATCTCTCTAATGAATGCAGATGCAAAAAAACACAACAAAATACCTGATAATTGAATCCATCAGCACATTAAAATAATTACACACCATTATCAAGTGGGATTTATCCCAGGTATGCAAGGGTGGTTTAACACAAGAAAATCAATCACCTTGATTGATGCAGAAAAGGCATTTGACAAAATACAGTGTCCTTTCTTGATAGAAAACTTTCTCAACATGATAATGAGCATATATATGAAAAAACCACAGCTAACATTGTACCCAAATGTGAAAGACTGGAAGCTTTCCTGTGAAGATCAGGAAGAAAACAAAGACGCCTGCTGACACTACTTTTATTCAATATTGTGTTAGGCGTCCTAGTTAGAGCAATTAGGCAAGAAAAAGAGATAAAGTCCCTCAAATAAGAAAGTAAGAAGCAAAAGTTTCACTATGCTGAAAATATGATCTTACACCTAGAAAATCCCCAAAATTCAAAACAAACTTACAAGAATTAATAGTAGTTTTAATGACTTAAGCAAGTGATGGAATATATGATTAATACACAAAAATTAGTAGCATTTTTATATAGCACTTATGAGCCATCTGAGGAGGATATCAGAAAAACAAATCCATTTACAATACTGACAAATTGAATCAAATATTAAGAATAAAACATATCAATGTCATAAAGGACCTTTATTCAGAAAATTATAAATCAGTATCAAAATAAATTAAGAAGACCTAAATAAATGGAAGTGCAATAGTGTTCATGGATTGGGTGACTAAATGTCATTAAGATGCCATTTCTCCCCAAACTGATTTACAGATTCAATGCAATCCCAATAAAATCCCAACAGTCTTTATTGCTGAAATTGAAAAGCCAATAATCAAATTTATTTGGAAGGTTAAAAAGCCCCAATAGCCAAAAATGGCTTTAAAAAGAACAAAGTTGGAGAACTCTCACTTCCTGATTTTAAAGCATAGCACTTAGCAGTGGTAAAAACAGAATTGTATTGGCATAAAGACAGACACATTGACCAATGGAACCATATCAAGAACTCAGAAATAGACCCTCACATTACAGTCAAGTAATTTTTGGCAAGCCTCTCAAGTCCTCTCAGCTGGGCCAGGACAGTCTATCCAACAAATAGTGCTGGGAGAATTAGATAGCCATATACAAGGGAAAGAAAAAAGACCCCAACTTACATCTTATATAAAAATTAACTTAAAATGTATCAATGACCTAAATATAAAATCTATAACCATAAACCTCCTAAAAGAAAATGTAGGAAAACATCTTCAAGATCTTGTGATAGGCAATCGCTTCTTAATCCTTGCACATAGAGCACTAGCAACAAAAGAAAAAAATAGATAAATGAGACCTACTCAAAAGTAAACACATTTGCACTTAAAGGCTTTGTCAAAAGAATTTAAAAAGCAGTCAACACGAAGAGAGAAAATATTTGGCAATCACTGATCTGATAATGATTTAATATCCATGATCTATGAAGAGGTGATACAACTCTATAATAAAAAGACAAATTGCCAGATTAAAAAATGAGTAAAGAGCTTGACTAGACAATTGTCTAAAGAAGAAAGGTAGATGGCAAAGAAACACATGAAAAAATTGTCAACATTGCTAGTGATTAAGGAAATGCAAATCACAATTACAATGAGATATCATTTTACACCTCTTACAATGGCCATTATTAAGAAGTTACAAAACTACAAGTATTGGAGAGGATATGGACAGATAGGGGCACTTATTCACTCTTGGTAGGAATGTAGAATGGTAAAGACACTTGGAGGAATGTTTGACAGTTCCTTAGGAAGTTGAATATAGACTTGCTATGTGTATTAGTCAGCCAAAGGGGTGCTGATGCAAAATACAAGAAATTGGTTGGTTTTTATAAAAGGTATTTATTTGGGATAGGAACTTACAGTTACCAGGCCATAAAACATAAGTTACTTCCCTCACCAAATTTACATGTGTCAGAGCAAGATGGCTGCCAACGTCTGTGAGGGTTCAGGTTTCCTGGGTTCCTCTGGGCTCAGTGCCTCTGTTTTCTCCACAAGGTCATCTGTGGACTATGAGCCACTCTAGACTTTGCTTCTCTCCACAAGGTCAACTGTAGGTTATCAGGTGAATGGCTTTGTCTCTCTCCCTGGGGTTTTTTCCATGTCTAAGGAGCCATTTCTATTCCCTGTGTTCTTCTCCTGGCTCAGGTCCTCTCTTCCCAGGGCTTGCTTCTCTTTCCTCTGTGTGATTACTTCCTGGGGCTCCAGCTTAAGACTTCAGCATCAAACTCCAACATCAAAACTCCAACATCCAAAACCCCAATTCTGTTCTTTGCCATGCCTTTTATCTGTGAGTGTCCACCCACCAAGGGGTGGGGACTCAATGTCCTAATGACATGGCCCAATCAAAGCCCTAATCATAACTTAATCATGCCCAAGTTCAGACCAGTTTACCAACATAATCCAATATCTATTTTTGGAATTCATAACTATGTTTAACTGCTACACCATGTGATTGGCAATACTTGCCATGTGACTGGCAGTACTTTTTCTATCCAGAAGAACTGAGAGCAGTGATTAGATATCTGCACGCTCATTTTCCTAGCAGCATAATACACAAATGCCAAAAATTGGAAACAACCCAGTTTTCCATCACCTGATGAATGGATAAACAAATTATGGTATATATACACAATGGAATATTATTATCTATAAGAAGAAATGAAGTCATGAAGCATATGACTACATGGATGAATCTAAAGAACATTATGTGGGGTGAAGCAAACCAGACACAAAAGACAAACACTGTATGTTTGTGTTATTATGAACTAAATATATTGTGTAAAATCATGGAGTTAATAATCATTATTTAGGTAACCAGAAATACAAGGAGGGTAGAGAATGGAAAGCTGAAGGTTAATCTGTATAGAAATAGTCAAAAGATTTCTTGTAAATCTTTCAAAATGAATAGAAATGATGAAAGCATATCCTCATGTTTGTAACTAACAGAACTATTATATGAGTATGACAGTGGTTGAAAGAGAAAGTCTAAGGACATGTATATTGCTAGAAGGAAAGCTAAAAAATGTGGCATGGGGCTGTATAACATAGTGAAACCTTGTGAAATATGAATATGGGTGATATTGCATATATGATAGTTTTACAAAATATAGATACAAATATACTAGAGAGAAGGAAATAGTAGCAACTATGTGATTATATCAAATACAATTGATTATACACTTTGGATGGATTTGTACTTTATTAATATGCATCAGTAAAACTGATTTGTTAAAAAAACAACTGAGAACTACAAGTGTTGGAGGTGATGTGGAGAAATAGGAACTCATCTCCACTGCTGGTGGAAATGTAGAATGGCGAAGCCGCTGCTGAAAACCATTTGGCTCTTTCTCAGGAAGATAAATATAGAACTGTCTTATGATCTGATAATCCTACTACTAGGAATATATTCAGAAGAACTGAAAGCAGGGAGACAAAGTGACATTTGCACACTGATATCCATAGCGTCATTGTTCACAACTACCAAAAGTTAGAAACAACCCAAGTGTCTATCAAATGATGAATGGATAAACAAATGTGGTATATACACATAATGGAATATTATTTAGCTGTAAATGAAATGAAGCCAGGTTAAATTTAATAACATGGATGAACCTAGAGGACATTTATGGTGTGTGAAATAAGACAGACACAAAAGGACAAATAAGATATATTTGTGCTATTATGTTGATTTTCAGGAAGAAAATATCTGTCCGTAATACACAGAGTATGAATGAAGTTGTTGGAGATTGCTAGAAAGCCATTATTAGAATCAAGATGAAAGGTAATGAAAGTAAACTAGGGGAATGGGAATGGGAATAAGTATGAGGGAATATGTAAAAATATTTTGGAAGAAAGACAAAAATGTAATTAACAACCAAATATAGTGTCAAACAAAGGAGACACAAGTTTTCAGCTTAAGTGACTATGCACATACAAACAGCATGAGTAAAAACAAAGAAAATATGTGACTGAAAACAAATGGAAAGATAAATCGCATTTTATAGAGATCATAAGCTATCTAGAAATATCCACAAGTGGGGGCTGAAAATTCAGGACTTGAAAACAATAGTTAGGGCTAAACTAGATTTGGTAGTTATGCTTACAGAGGTGAAAATTAAACTCAGAACTTGTGAGATAGTTGAGATTAAATGTATATAGAGAAGATTAAGATGAAGACCTAGCACAGATCCTTAGGAAATTTCTATTTATTTAATATTGTTCATTGAAGCATAGACAATAAAATAAGTAAAATTATATTTTGAAGTAAATAAATAATATATTATAATAAAAGTAATTGTGTTATAGAAAGAATCTGATATAACATAGTGGAAGATGTAGAATTAACACAGACTTTCTTCCAAGGCAAACTGTCTTTTTAAAAAAATTGGCAAAATTTCCTTTGCTGCCATAGATTCTTTTTCAGCAGTGAAAACTAAATGGCTCCCCTGTGGGTGCTCTGGACTGAGTTTGGCAATTTTGTTTCTCCCTCATCTCAATGATTAAAATAACTTGCTGACCCATTTGTCCATTTATCAGGTTTGCAAAGAAGGTACTAGAAGTGGATATTAGAATATAATAAAATCCACAATTTTTGGGGTTTTTTTCTTCTTAATTTGTTATGGAAATACTGATTCATTTGTTCATTTAGCAAACAAATAATATGTATTGTATGCTTTTCTCATTTGTTGTAGTTTATTACCTGACTAGATTTTTTCAGCTTGGTGAAATATCTGTATTTTATTTTAAGAGATTGGGAGTTCTTCAGGTTAATGAACTATTTCTTAAGAAACTACCAGACTATAATTTTAAAAATTGTTTTGTGGGTTCTGGTGTTTAATAATTTAACAAAAGTTTATGGCATTAATAAGTAAAAATTGCAAGGAAGCTTTAAACAAAGGAATTTCTATTTCTTTACTTACTCAAAATATTTCTACCAAAAAAGAAATATGGGAATGAATGAAATTGAAATTGAAATGTTTATGGTGGAGTGTAGAAGTAATACTCAACTTCATTCATATGTAATCATTTTCACATTTAAAGATTTAATGGCTGGCCTTTTCTATTTTTCTCCCTTCTGTCTTCTAACAATCCCAAGCTTTTGATTTCCAGTTTTGAAGTTTTAATTTGAAATATTCATTTTATTGAATGGATTGCTTTCAGGCTAATTAACTTCATCATTTTATTGTATACAGCAGTTTAAATGTTATTGTGTGAAAGAAATGACATGCAATTAGTAAGAAAAGAAATGAAATAAAAAATAAAATACAATAAATATAACAAAAGGGTCATAGTGAAAACAGTAGTCCTTTTCTTTATCTTTCCCTAGCCTCTACTCCCACACTCACCCTGAGGCTAACCGTTTTTAAATATTGAGCTATTATTTCTGGTATTTACTTTTATATTTATAAGCCTGCTGTGCTATGCTATTTTTCCATTTTAATAAAACAACAATTTGCATTATTTATCAACTTCTGTTACAGAAGGTGAACCTTTATTATACCCCTGCTCTGCTTCCCCAGCTTCAATTCACTGCATATTACCATGTACAGTTGCTTTAACATTTTTGTCAAAATCAGTAGCATCATTTCCATTACATTAATTATATATTTAAATTGTTTATTTCTGCATCAATGGTAAAGCATATATAGGTTTCTTTAATGTAAAACTTAACTTTCATTTTCTGAAACTAATTTTTGTCTTCTGTTTTTACTCATTTGATTTTCTTTGTCTTACTATAATTGATCCCACTTGATCTATCAATCCTGACGTTATACCTATCACCTGCCACTTTAGAGATGGCTAAACATATCAGATAATCAATGAAGGTTTTTTTCCCCCCCTTGGAGCCCTACTTTTTCTGTTCCAATCATATCTGACAGATCTCCTAGCCTCTTGCATAGCTATCATCTTGATGCTTCCCTTATCTAATATTATGAATGATATTTTTATTTCAAATTCCAATTGTTCTTTGCTTATATACAGGAAAGCATTTGGCTTTTGATGGTATTAGGCTTTTCTAAACTCAATTACACAGAAGTTTTTTTATTTTGTTTCTTTTTAATATTCTTTGTAGATTTCTATATGTATAATTACATTGTTTGTAAATAAAGGCAGCTTTATTTTTTCCTTTCTAATCTGCATGATTTTTATTTATTTATTTTTCTTACATTATTATACTATCTATCTAGTACTTCCAGTGTGTTGTTGAATAGGAGAGGTTAGAGTGGATACTCTTGCCTTATTCCGACAATAAAGGGGAAAGTGTTCAGTCTTTGACCATTAAATATTATGTTTTCAGTAGGTAGGATTTTTGCAGAAGACCATTACCAGGTTGATTAGTCTTTTGGTCACAAATATTTCCAAAATTCGTGTTTGTTTTTTAACATCTACTGAGATGATCCTAAAATTTTTCTTCTTAATCTCTGATATGATTTCTTAATTGTTGAACCAGATTTTCTTCCCTCGATAAACACCACTTTGTAATGCTCTACTATTGTTTTATGTGTGGCTGTAATTTTTGCTTATATTCTGTTAGTAATAATGTTCTTGATGGGTATTAGTTTATAATTCTCTTTTTTTTAATCCCCCCCTTGCGACTTTTTGCATGCTGTTTGCTCTCTGTCCATTTCACTGTATGCTCTTCTGTGTCTGTATTTATTTGTTTTCCCCTCCCCCCTTGTGGCTTGCTTGCGGTCTGCTTTCTGTGTCCATTCACTGCAGGCCCTTCTGTGTTTTTGCTTGTCTCCCTTCTTCTGTTGCATCACCTTTGCTGAGTCAGTTTTCTGTGGCATCTGTGTGATGGGCGGCACTCCCCGGTGTCTGCAGGTGGGACGGTGTTCCACAGAGCGTGGGTGAGCCTGCCTTCACAAGGAGGCCCTGGGACATGAACCAAAGGCATTCCATAGGGTAGATGGGAGCTCATCTGGTTGAACCACAGCCGCTTCCCTATAATTCTTTTTATTTAATGAGTTTGGTTTTTGGTATCATGGTAATGCTGACCCTATAAAATTAGGTCAAGATTATTTCTCCCTCTAATATTTACTGGAAGAATGTGTGATGAATTGGTATAGCTTTTTTGTTAAATATTGGATAGAATTCAATTACAGTCATTTCAATTTATTTTATCAAATGTACATATATAAAGTTTTTAATACTATAATTTACTGTCTGTTGGGTATGTTGCAATGCCCTTTCTATTATTTCTGATACTGGGAAACTGAGTCTTCTTTCTTATTTGGTTTGGTTAGAAATTTATCAATTTTACTGATCTTTTCAAAGGACCAGATATTGTTTATCTTCTATTTATAATACCATTAATTGATTTTTGTCCTTATCTCAGCCATTTCATTTTTTTTCTCTTTTCTTTAATTTTAATTCACTCTTCTTTATTTAGTTTTTTTTAAGGTGGAAACTTAGCTCACTGATCAGAGACCTTTATTTTTTTTAATGTTAATTAATGCTACAAGTTTCTCTTTAATCAATGCTCTAGCTGCACTCCAAATAACTTGACATATGTGCTTTCATTTTCATTTCCATTTAGTTCAAAATAATTTCTAGTTTATCTTTTGATTTCCTCTTTGACCTATGAATTTCTTAAAAGTGTATTTATTTACAAATATTTAGGGATTTTCAGATATCTCTGTATTATTAACTCTGTATATCCATATGTTTCTCCCTTCTCCAGGTTTCATTGCTTTCAACTTATGTCTTCCTCTGGCTTCTTCTCTGTCCCTGTGACTTTCTCTCTGATCCTGTGGCTATCCCCCTCCTAGGTTCTGTTAATTTCATCTTCTGACTTCTGGGACTTTCTCCCTTAATTTCTGGATGTTTCTCTCTGTCTCTGTAGTTCCCTTTCTTCACATTCAACTGGTTTAAAAAGTACCCCAGTAAGAGAATTAATACACACTTTGGGTCATGCCCTACTGAAGTATTCCAGTCAAAGGACCACTGAAATAACCTGACCAAGGGAAAATACCTACAATAAATTCACACCCACAGTTATGGAGTAATAAAAAGAAATAATTTTCTGGAGTCCACAAAAGCCTCAAATTACCATAAATAATGTTGTGTTTCTTTGTGTGTAGCTGTGGTAGATTGAATTATGTTCTCCAGTTTAGATATGCTCTTTTTTAAAAGATACATAGATCACAAAAAATGTTACATTAAAAAATATAATAGGTTCCCATATACCCCACTCCCCACCCCACCCCCACTTTTCCACATCAACAACCTCTTTCATCAGTGTGGCATAATCATTGTATTTGATGAATACATTTTGGAACACTGCTCCACAGCATGTATTACAGTTTACATTATAGTTTACACTCTCTCCCAGTCCATTCAATGGGTTATGGCATGATATATAATGTCTGCATCTGTCCCTGCAATATCATTCAGAACAACTTCAAGTCCCAAAAATGCCCCCATATTACACCTTTTCTTTCCTCTCCCTGTCCTCAGCAATTCCAGTGGCCACTGTCTCCACATCAATGATATACCTTCTTCCATTGCTAGAGTCACAATAATTCTATAGTAGAATATTAGTTAGTCCACTCTTATCTAAATTCTTTTCCTCCATACTGAGGATCCTAGGTTGGTGATGTCCACTCTACCTCTAAATCGATACAGAGGCCTAGGTCCCACATAGCTGATGGATGGGATTCTCCTGCTTGCAGTTGTAGACTCTCAGATCCCTGGTGTATTAGTTAGCCAAAGGGATGCTGATGCAAAATACCAGAAATTGGCTGGTTTTTATAAAGGGTATTTATTTTGGGTAGGAGCTTACACATACCAGGCCATAAAGCATAAGTTACTTCCCTCACCAAAATCTATTTCCACATTTTGGAGCAAGATGGTTGCCAGTGTCTGTAAGGGTTCAGGTTTCCTGGGTTTCTCTCTTCTCAGGCTTGCTTCTTTCCAGGCTTAAGCTTCCTCTTTTTCTGGGGCTCCAGCTTCAGGCTTCAGCATCAAACTCCAACATCAAAAACACTCCAACTCTGTCCTTTGCTATGCCTTTTATCTGTGAGTCCCCACCCACCAAAGAGTGGGGACTCAATGCCCTACTGGCATAAGAGGTTTACTTAATTATTTCATCAAGTCAACCTATGAACCCAATATAATCTAATATGCCCAGAGGAAAAGATCAGTTTACAAAAATAATCCAATATTTCTTTTTGGAATTCATCTATAATATCAAACTGCTACACCTGGTATAGTGATTGGCCATCCTCACCTCCCTGTTAGCTGACCTGGGTAAATCCAATGAACTGGAGAGTAGGTGTTGCAACTCTCCTGAGACTCTTGGCCCTACGGCACCTGGACAGTTCAAAGATTCAAATATCCTGATTATACACCAACCCCGGCACCAACCAAAGGTTCAGCAAAAGTGACAGAAGAGGCATGTGTAGAGAGGTCACATCTGAGTCCAACCGCATGACACTCAGGAGCACAAATTCCAAAGTAGGGCCCCTGACAAGGCACTGGAATCCAGAGCCATCTCTCATGACCATAGGATCTAGGTTTCCCCATATCCCTCAGGACCACCACTCCGTAGGGTTGTATCTACTTTGACTGTCTCTGAGATCCTGTTGAGACGTGTGTAAGTGCAATCCCTCTGATGACCTCCCAACTCATTTTGAAATCTCTTGGCCATATAAACTCTTTTGTTTTACCATTTCCACCATTTATTCAATGTCTTTTTCTAGTTGCATCACCAGCTGGTGCTTGGTAGTAATCCCTTGACGCCAGGGAGGCTCATTCCCAGGAGTCATGTCCCATGCTGGGGGGAAGGTAATGCATTTGCATGCCAAGTTTGACTTAGAGAGTGGCCACATTTGAGCAACATGAAGGCTCTCAGGAAGTACCTCTTAGGCACACTGCCGCTCTAGTTCTAGTTGAAATTTCAAGCACACAGATTCATAAGCATAGTCATCAGTATCAAGGGCCCATTGCTGGACCATCCTTCTTCACTAGTCTTTACTCTTGTACTTGAGGGATTGTTGCTGCTCCATTGGGGAGTATGACAGAGTTCCTCAGAATGGGAAGTCAACACTCCTTCAGTTGTCATATGAAACTACCCACTATGTCAATACCCAATGAACATCCAAACATATCTATACACCTTATCTGCATGTCCTAGAGAACTCCCACCCACCCATGCATCCCCCATCAATGACACTTCAGTGCTCCTCCCCTGCCATAGTTGAACTTCTTTGAGATCCAAAACTTCTTCAAAAATGAAGTCTAATATTATGCCAAATTCAACTAATAGGAAAATGAAATAGTAATGACAGATTTAAAGGTTAGAAATATAATACAAAAGAATTTAGAAAAACTAAAATAAAGTAAAAATAAATTGGGGAATTAAAAAAATAAAAAATATCTTTAAAATTTTTTTGGTATTTTGCCTTTCATCACTGTAATAGATGTTGTCCTGTATGTACAGTGGCAAGACAATCTTCCATTTTTTCCTCAGTGTCTAAATCTTTTCTTTAAATTATGTTTTCAAAAAAGTTTTAGGGCACAGTGAAGTTACATATAGAATAATGGGTAGATATATTCTTTTTTTTTTTTTTTATTTCTCTCCCCTTCCCCCTGCCCCAGTTGTCTGTTCGCTGTGTCCATTTGCTGCATGTTCTTCTTCTGTCTGCTTCTGTTGTTGTCAGTGGCATGGGAATCTTGTGTCTCTTTTTTTGTTGTTGTTGCATCATCTTGCTGCATCAGCTCTCTGTGTGCAGCACCATTCCTGGACGGCTGAACTTTCTTTCACGCCGGGCAGCTCCCCTTATGGGGTGCACTCCTTGCGTGTGGGGCTCCCCTACACGGGGGCACCCCTGCATGGAAGGCCACTCCTTGCACGCATCAGCACTGCATATGGGCCAGCTCCACATTGGTCAAGGAGACTTGGGATTTTAACTGAGGACCACCCATGTGGCAGACGAACACCCTATCCACTGGCCCAAGTACACTTCCCAGTAAATTCTTAATCTTAATCTGCTTTCATTATGTGCAAATCCATTATAAATAGTACCTCTTGAAGATTTTTAGTTAAGATATGTCCCAAATGAATGAGAGTTGCTCATAATCTGGATTACTGGAGTCCTCTATAATCAGAAGAAATTCAAATTATGAGTCAGGTAAATCCACAGGAATAGCCAGAATTCTTTGGGAGCCCAGAAGAGAAAATAAAGGTTATCAGCATGTTCCATGACAGCCAAGGACTCAAAAGAATTGTCAACCAGTCAGAATGCTACTGACTACATGAGGAAGCACTCCATCTAGGCTTCAAAATAAATTCCAGTTAAGTTAAAATCAGTTTATGGTGTTTGTGAACACAGATCATAAAAATTAAGAAAATGGTATATGGACATTTCAATAGTGTATTCCCAATTCCTACCTCTGATTTTTATTGCTATTGTTGTCATAACTGATATTTTCACATAAGCTATAACAACACAACATATTGACAATTTATTTGCTTTGACCATTTATTTTCAACTGAGGATATTTTTATCCTTCAAGGTATATTTGGCAGTGTCTATGGATATTTATTTGTCATACCAGGGTGAGGGAGGTATACACCAAGAATACTGCTATACATCCTGCCATACACAGGATAGGTCCTCACTACAAAAATTTATCTAGCACCAAATATCACCAACATTGAAAAGCCTTAGTTTGGAAAACTATTCTATTGATAAAAAAATAAAATTCATGAATTTCAGATTACCCTTCATTTTAGCATTTTTAGTGTTTTCATTTTGTTGTGTAAATTCAAGTTTCTCTCTGCTATTTTATTCCTCTCTCAAGAATTTCATGTAGTTCAGATCTGGTAATGCATTCTTTCAGGTTTCAGTTTCCATGAAATATATATATATAGTTAAAATATTTCCTTGTAGAATTGTGGGCTGGTATTTATTTATTTATAAGTTTTTAATATATCTATCTACCTACTTATTTACTAATTTCATCCCAGTACTTTAAAGACGTTACTCCATTGTTTTCTGTACTGTAAAAATTTATAACGAGTGTGTTACATTCTTATCTTTTTCCATGTATTGCATTATTTTTGCTTTATTTTAGAAAAATAATTCTCTACTTAGGTTTCTCCATTCTCTCTCTCCCTTCTCAATATGGACTCCAACAACACACATATTAGTCCATTTGTTAATTTGATATTTTTCCATACATACTTTACATATGTTCTATTTTGTTTTTGCTGTTATTGTTGCTACTGTTGTTTCACTTTTATTAATCTTTGTGCTTTGGTTTGGTTAATTTATATTCCCTTATAATTAAGTTTACTGATATTTTTCCTAAGGTGTGTTGAATATTTCAATGAACCTGCTGAGTGCTTTCCTCATCTGTTTTATTGGAATTTTATTATTTATTTTAACTTCTATTTGATTCTTTGTAATTTTTTTAGTAGTTTTTATTTTTCTTTTGAAATTCTTCACCTATCTGCACCTATTTTGGAAATTTTCTATTTTTGACATATTTATTATATTTACTTCAAATTCCATGTGTGATAGACACAGTATTAGGGTCATATTTGAGCCTGAGTTATGGTTGCTGCTTCTTTTCACATTGGCTTGTTTTTCTCTCTTTACTCCCATATGTCTCATAATTTTTGGTTGAAAGCAGACATTTTATGAGAGTAGAGGTTGAAGTAAATCACTGTGAATGGGCACATCTCTTCCATTATTTCTTTTACTGTGGAGGATTGAGTCAATCTAGTGATGAGTTTGAGTTATGAATGGGTTTTGTTGTTGTTATGTTTATCCTCAGCATACCACTTTTTTCAGTTCTACTAGTGTCACTTTGTGTGCAGGTAAGTTTTTTATTGCCAGAGGATTCTTCTCAATGTTCTTTATCTTCTCCCACATTCAGGCTATTCCTGTGAAGCTGTGTCTCAAAGATTCTCTCTCTCTCCATGCTCTAGTCTTTCTTTCTTTTTTTTAATTGATTTTGTAAAAATATTCCATTAAAAAAATATATATGAGGACCCATTCAACCCCACCACCCCCACCCCACCACTCCCCCCCCAGCAACACTCATTTCCATCATCATGACACATCCATTGCATTTGGTAAGTACATCTCTGGGCACCTCTGCACCTCATGGTCAATGGTCCACATCATGGCCCATACTCTCCCCCATTCCATCCAGTGGGCCCTGGGAGGATTTACAATGTCCGGTGATTGCCCCTGAAGCACCATCCAGGGCAGCTCCAAGTCCCAAAGACGCCTCCACATCTCGTCTCTTCCTGCCATTCCCCATACCCATTAGCCACCATGTCTACTTTTCCCACTCCAATGCCACCTTTTCTCTGTGGACATTGGATTGGTTGTGTCCATTGCACCTCTATGTCAAGAGGAGGCTCAGATTCCACATGGATACTGGATGCAATCCTCCCGCTTTCAGTTGTAGGCACTCTAGGCTCCATGGTGTGGTGGTTGTCCTTCTTCAACTCCATCTTAGCTGAGTGAGGTGAGTCCAATAAATCAGATTGTAGGTGCTGGAGTCTGTTGAGGCTCAGGGCCTGGCTATCATATTGTCAGTCCAGAGATTCAGATCCCCTAAATATATCTTAAACCCCAACACCAACTACAACTCCAGCACAGTAGCATGAAAGTCTTATGAAAAGAGATCCCATCTGAGTCCAGATTCATCACGCATAAACACCAGCTCCAAAGAAGGGCCATCTGACATGGCAGTTAACCCCATCTGCCATGACCATAGCACCCATGGGTCTCTTTAGCCCTCAAAGGAACCAATACCTGGTGGTTGTATCTACTTTATCTGTCTCTTAGACTCTGCTCAGTTGTGCATAAGGGCAATCCTTCTGACAACCTCCAGACTCTTTTTTTAGAGAGTCGTAGCCATATAAATTCATTCTCCTTTCCATTTCCCCCTTACATTAGGTCAAACAGCATTTTAAAGTCATGATATTTTATGTAGACAGGGATATTCTGCTGATCCGCATTGAACCTTCCATTCAAGGTCATTTTCCAGTTGGTAGTTGATAGTGATCCCTCGGTGCCAGGGAGGCTCATCCCCGGGTGTCATGTTCCACACTGGGGGGAAGGCATTGCATTTACATGCTGAGTTTGGCTTCGAGACTGGCCACATTTGAGTAACATGAAGGCTGTCAGGAGGAAATTCCCAGGCACAATGCTGCTCTAGGCCTTGTTCTTAATTTCAGGCATATCAGCTCACAAGCATAGTCATTAGCATCAGGGGCTCACTGTTGGACCCTCATTCCTTCCTGGTCCTTGCCGCTGCACCTGGGAGACTGTCGCTGCTCCCCCAGGGACCATGACAGAGCACTACCGGCCAGGAACCCAGAACCCCCCCCAGCTGTAGTTTTTAATTGTTGCCACTATGAGTATATCCAAACATTACCATGCACCCTGGACATATGTCCTGTATAGCTCCCTGTCAGCCATATATCGCCTGTCAATAGTATCCTATACCAGTATTCCTCCATTGCCATTGTTGAACCGCTCTGTGATCCAGAACTTCCTGAAAATTGAAGCCCAATATAATGTCAGGATCCCTTACTAGCAAAATGGCATATAGCGATGGGTTTAAAGGTTAGATATAGAATATGTGTTGACTTGGAAAAAATTCTACATCCTATCTTTTTCTTTTTTTTTTTCCCCTAATTATTGAACTTCTCTTAACAAGAGCCCTAGACCACAGCAATTCATATATACAATATACAGCACTCCCACACATCCACCACAAACCTTTTCCCTTCCACAGCGATACTCTTACACCCTATTCACATCATCTTTACTTAAAGTGATGTACAGAGTCTGAGACAATAGTTTTCAAACAAGGTGACATCTGTGCTTACATTGTGGTGCATACTTTAGGATACACAGTTTTCAAATTTTTTAGTTATCCTATGTTTTACATTATGGTTTACATTATCAGTCTGTTGTCTCCTATATGTTATGGTATAATATTACATGTTTTATATCCATTCTTGTGTACTCTCGCGAAACTCCTCTCTTACCCCCCATTTACCTTGGTTCCACACATTTAACATCCATTTTCCAATCCACCTTGGTGCCCACAGTGACAGCCAACCTCCGTTTCCCGAGAAGTCACATCCAGAGATAGTTGGAATAGTGTTCAGGGCTTAACTTACTCAACTGCCCCAATGCCCTGGGAGCCACCCTTTCTCTCGAGAGATACAGTTCCCTCTATTTGATGGCATTAGTCTTCCCCAGGATGTGGGTCTACCCCCACTCTCACTACTTGGGTCTCTACCCAATGGTGCTACCCACTCTGGCAAAATGAGCATTCAGACATTCCCCAGGAGCCCGTCCCGCATCGGACTATCCCCTCCGAGCATTCTAAACAGGTAACCCTCTTAATTATATTTTGATACGATTTTCTCGGCGTTTTACTCTCCACCAACACCTGACACTCTCCTATGTTCGTATGCTACCCCTCCCTCCCCCCACTTTGGGCAATGTTACCCATCCGCCTGTCCCCAGCCACCCTCAAACCCGCAAAGCCCCTCCCAAAGGCAACCCCTTGCCCCCATATTATCTCTTCTTTGTGTTCATACTTACCACCAGCTCGTCATAAATTCCACCCCTGCAGACTAGTCTAGTCTTTCTTTCACTTGTAGACTACCATTATAATTTACTTGATGCCTAAAAACCTGCCAGTTAGAAATTGAGCATGACCATTGTTACCATGGTTCAAAATCAGTGTCAAGCAGATACTGGCTTCCTAGGATTTGGGGGACGTGTCTTTCTCAGTTTTCCATCCCTCCTCTAGAGGTAGAAGGCCTCTCATAATCTGGGTCCAGGACAGTTTCCTGACCCTGCTCAGTGATAGTGGATATTTTAATTTCTAACCCCTTCCTCTAATTGCAATAGGTCTTTGCCTGAACCCTGTGGATGACAGTATTCACTGCTTAAATAATGGTTTTAAGTTTATGATGCTCAGACATGCAGCACTGAGGAAAGCTTTGACTGGTCTCCTTCTCTGCTATATCTTTCTTATGTGCACACAGTGAGAAACTGCAGAAGACCTTTGATTGGGAAAACTTTTGTGCCTGATGTTCCCAGTGGCTCTATATTCTGATGCTTGCTCACATTCTATTTTATAAATGTATTAAAAGTTTAGCTTCAGTGTTGCCACTGTCATCTTCTCTGCTTTGCTCATATAAGTGACTGCTGATGTCTGAATCTCTACTTGAAAGGGCTTTTATATTTTGGATTTCAGGTATTTTGTTTGCCCTCTGTATTAGTCTGCCAAAGGGGTGCTGATGAAAAGTAACAGAAATCTGTTGATTTTATAAAGGGTATTTATTTGTGGTAAAACTACAGCTACAAGGACATAAAAAGTCTAACTCAAGACTGCTTTCTCACCAAAGTCATTTGCGATGTGTTGAAGTAAGGTGGCCACTGATCTCAGCCTGGTCTCTTTTCTGGGCTTCCTCTTCCTCTTGAGGCTCCATGAGCCCAGTTTCTTCCCAATCCCAGCTGTAAACTGACAAAAGGCTTGTCTCTCAGGTCTCCTATATCAGTCTCCACTCTCTTCCCAAGGTCAGCTGCAATTTATCAGGTGAATGGCTCATTTCTCTCCTGGACCCCAGGATCAAAAATGACAAAGTTCTCTCTCTTCCATGTGTCTTCTTGAGTGAAGGTCTGTTTATATTGGCCCCCCAGAGGATGGACTCAACCTGAGTCATGCCTTACTGATGTGACAGAATCAAAGCCTTAATCATAAAGGGTAAATTAATCAAGGGTCCCTCAACTGTATTCAATATAAATCAAAGGTTATCAAACCCAGAAAAATAGTTAGTTTACAAGCATAATCTCTTTCTTTTTTGGGATTCACTCAAATAATATCAAATTCACAACCTATAACCTCAGGTCTCTGATGAGTTTAGGAAAAATTATTATTTTGAGGACTATTTGACTTTATCTTGTTGTCAGAATGGGAATGATGCTTTTGCCAGCTTTCTGCACCCCAAATAGAAGCTGTACATGGCCTTTTAAAAATAAATCAGTTATGTATAATACTACAAATTCTTTTGACTCAAAAAGGCTTTCTTGAGAGACAAGACAACTACCATCCAGCAGTATATGAAATGCTCACCGTGTGAATCTCAACAGCTCACAGCAAGTTAGAAACATCAAAGTCTTTACAGAAAATTAATTTGATTTCATTTTATTAGTTCATTTGCTTATTGTAGTGTTTTTAAATTGATCTATAATTAATTTCCCATAATTTATGTACTAGGATATCATTGATTTTATTACATTATTTCTCAATAAAAATATAACTATAAAATTCAAATATATAAGACAAGAAGATGACCATCTGATTTCAAGAGACTTCAATAATATATAAATTCTTTGATTCAGACATTCAACAAGTATTTGCTTACTATCTAACATGTACCAAGCATTAAAAATATGGTGTATTAGCAGTGGTAAATAAAATATATATACTTTTATCATCATAAAATGTAAAGGTTAGCATAGAGAAAGATCTAAATAATAAGATAAATAAAATGCCAAAATAAGTTACATACTGTAGAGGAAAAGAACAAAGTGATAAAAGTGATCAAAATAGAAAGACAGTGAGCTATTGGAAGGCTCTTTATATTTGGGTTTAGTGAAGTTGTCTCTGAATCAAATATTTACAATGTTTGCCTTTAAAGATATAAAAAATTAAGTAAATAAATAAACAATGAGTATTCCAGGTAGAGGGAACACAATGTGGGATTATCCTTAAGATAGAAAAGACAATAGAGTATTTGAAGATATGGGAAAGGCCACTGTAACATATTTTTTAGGAAGTAATAAGTATAATATCAGAGTTTAAGTATTATTATTTAATAATAATACTATTATTACAGTTGGATGGACTTTTATATATTTTGTTCACTTCTGTATACACAGTGCCAAAAGTGCTAGTAAATAAACACTGGCCAATTAATTAAATGAGTTTAAATTTTGCCTTTGTATTTGAACTCTTATCCAAATTCATTAGAATTTATTTTCCTTTTGAAATAGTGTTGTATTTCTTCATTTACACATTACTCGATGCATTCTAACTACTGTAGAGGTGTTTGTTTTGGCCATTCTATTGGTCATTCTAAGTATGCATATAGATCTTTGGTATAAGGAATTAAATTGAGGCAAAAAATATATGTTTGAATTCTGAATCTATCATGTAACTTTGGGCAATTTGCTTAATATTCTGAGCCATAGTTTCTTTATCTCTAAAATTGGAAAATACTTTTATCCCAGAATTTTTGTCAAGCATTAACAAGAAGATGCATATAAATTTATTAACACTAATGAAAGAGTCAATGAAGGGAGTATGTGTTACCACTACTATTAATATTCTTTTTCTTATTATTATTATGAAATGATTATCACATGATCATCCACAAAACAGTATTCTTCATAGATAATTTCACAGACATTATTTATTCAATTAATTTATTTAATTAAGTAAAAATCATATTTTAGAAATCTCATAATTGTCTTAAAGCCTATATGGAGAGTATTGCATAAATTGCATAGAATATGCCTGGATGTATTTAAGACTGCTCTTAAAAACCAGGGGTTGTGACACTGCCAATTAAATTAAAACCCAGTTATAATAATATATTAAAACAAATTTATATTATTATTAGTTTGGCTAAAGAATTGCAGGGAAACAATGTAAAAGCACATTTCCTTTTTTGGTATTTGATTTGTATTCCTTTTTATTCAATAAGTGTCTTTTCTTAATAAAATAAAGTAGTCCAAATTAATGTAAGAATTACATCATTTCCTATCTATATCCATTTGCCAAATTCATCTGTATCATCTGTCTTTTTACTCCCATTACTATCAAATTGTTGCTCTAACTACAATTCAAATGGAAAAAATTAAATTTGCTTGTTTGATCTCAGTTTTAATTGACTATTACAAATTTAATTGGCACAGTGCGTTTTGTTTCGCTATCAGCTGATTGCCTTCATTTACCTTTTACACTAAAGGCAGGTGTCTTGATCCTTGATTGTTTATGAAATCTCAAAAAACTCTCCACTGTAAAAGCACCTTTTTCAGGGATAAACTGTTTTTACAGAGGCCTTTCTGATTAAATAATACCTCTTTCTATGAAATAATTCATCCACCTTCCCTCCCACTGACAGAAGTGTCTTCCTAGGAGGTAGAGATACTTACACTGTCAACACTCAAGCAAAATGGGTTGAGGAAATGTGATTAGAGGATCAATAAAATGTTTGCCAGAGATAGAAGTGAGTTAGTTAAGGAATTGGGAGGATTGCATCTCACAGAAAAAAAAAAGCATAAATCAAGGAGTCATACTACAGCTTTAACTAAATCTCTGTACTTTCATATTCTTTTCAATCCTCTATTAGGAATGAGAAGTTTGAGCTTCTTGATATTTAAATTAGCTAAAGCCTTTAATTTACAATTTCTCCAAGTTCCAATTTTCTATATTTTGCCATATTTTCCCAACTCACAGAGCTAATTTTAATTTATGATTTTTTAAAAAATTTTAGTAAAGCCCTTTAGTACTGCAGTATTCCATTGAGCTATTTTTAAGAACTAAAATGGCAAAATTTCTTTTGTTGTATTATCATCATTTCAGAAACTGCTCAGATTTCTTTAATCTCCTCAGCTCTTTCAACAATCCTTTTCCAACCATCCACTTTTCTCCTCTCCTGCCCATCCTTGAAACTTTCATAACAGACATCTCATTTAACACCTAACCTATAGGTTTTGTCACTTTCCTTTCAACATCCCATCTCCTCTTCCTCCAAGAAGAAGGAGGATATATTTGTTGCTTCTGGCTGCATCTATAGGACGGGACAGAGAAACAACTCTGAAGATGTAATTCTAAAACTTCACACAGAAGAACTAAATTTGACAAAGTAGCTCTTAAACCGAATAGTTCCGGTTCTGAGTACCAGAGCTCTGAAAGGGGAGTGGTTTTAAGCCAAAAGAAGCAACAGAGTTATTAAAGGCCACTGATTAATATTATAATTTTAGAATATATTAAATATGCATTGTAAATCAACTTCAATTTCTGCATAATATTTGCAATGTTTATTCTTTATTTCAAATATATTAAACTTTAATTTCACTGTTTTTATTTCATTAATTTTGAACTTTTTAAAAATAAAAAATTAACATTTAAAAGGTTTTCAATATTACATGTAATACATTCCAAAACACCAGCATTATCATTCCTTAAGATACTCTATAATCTTTTTTTATTTGTTTTGTTTTATTTTGTTTTAATTAATTTATTGGGGTTTATTATGTATATCACATACACTTACACTTATACATGTACACTTATACATTATATACTTATACACTTATTGTGTATATCACACACAAACATACATAAATAATCAGTGTATAATGATAGTTCTGAACTTATAAAACAAACATATATAACCTCATAGAGGACTTTCATAACTCACCCTATCACCAATAACTTGCATTGTTGTTAAACCTTCTTAACTAATGATTAAAGAGCATTGTCAAAATATTACTACTAACCAAAGTATTTTCCCCCAACCAACCCTATTATTATTATTTTTATATCATTTATATATGAAAATACATAAACAATTAAGTGTATAGTAAAAGTTGTGAACTTACAAAACAAACATGCATAACATCATACAGGGGTCCCATATATCAACCCTCCACCAACACCTTGCATTGTTGTGAGATGTTTGTTACAGATTATGAAAGAATATTTTCAAAATCTTATGACTAATTATAACCCTTCTCTTACATTTTATGTGTTTTACCCCCAACTCACCCTGTTATTATTTTTAAATATGTTTTTTATGACAGAATTTGTAAACTTATAAAACAATAATGCACCTGTGCACAATTTCCAAACAGCACCCCTCCATCAACACACCACACTGTGGCAGAAAATTTGCTACAGATAAGATAATATCATCTGATGTTACCATGCCCATAGTGTACATTGGGCTTGCATTTTCCATACTGCCTCATTATCAACACAGTACATCTTTGGCATAGATGCAAGAATATTATATTATTACTGCTAACCACAGTCCATAGGTCACTCTAGCTGTATTTTTCCCATGCTTCTCCACAATCCCAGCACCCTGTAGTAGTGATGTACATTTGCTCTAGCTCACAAAGGACACTCTTGCATCGTACCATCAACCACAATTCTCATCTACCTCTTTATTTATTGTGCTATTCAGTTCCTAG
The DNA here is from genome assembly GCF_030445035.2 of Dasypus novemcinctus. Lineage (NCBI taxonomy): Eukaryota > Metazoa > Chordata > Mammalia > Cingulata > Dasypodidae > Dasypus > Dasypus novemcinctus. The sequence goes on along the minus strand of NC_080673.1, from coordinate 148,169,043 downwards.
ATTATTCTCTAGCATTCTGTCAATTGGCATTTACATACTTTGACTATTTTCAGCCACATTGCCATTATTAAACTAGCTGTTACTCACCATGTGTTACCATCCACTCTATACATTTCCATACTTTTACAGTAAAGCTAAATTTTTTAACCCTAGGAACTTTTTAATTTTTACATAATTCTACAAGGAAGAAGTCAGGGTTTGGGGTTCATTTCAACTCTACTAAGACTTAGTGATTGATTTACTGATCACCCCAAATAATCTTTGGAGATACAGAAAAGCAAATATATGCATACTCTATAAACACATACATACAACCATTTTGCTATATCTCACATTTTCAAATAATTGTTATAAGCTTTGGCTAATTATATTGATGCAGTATTTCTGTTTATTATGGAACATTACCCTCATGAATACATAACTTTTATTTTTTTATCTTTCCAATCTTTTTTTATATATATTTTTAACTAAAGTTAATAGATCACAAGGAATGTTACATTAAAAAACATTAAAAAAACAAAAAAAACAAGAGGTTCCCATATAACCCACTCCCCACACCCCATCACATCATTTCGTAAATTGTATTTTTTTGAAGATACATAAATCACACACAAAAAAGTTACATTAAAAAATATAAGAGGTTCCCATATACCCCCCACCTACCCCAACCCCACTCCTCCCACACAATCAACCTCCCCCATCATTGTGGCACACTCATGGCAATTGGTGAACACATTTTGGGGCATACAGTAAAGCTAATTAAACCTTCTACATACATTAAACATCAGTAGTCCATCTTAGACCTTCTCTTACCTCCTTTAAGAATCCACCACCTACCACCAGATCTTGAAGATATTTTCCTAACATTTCTTCTAGATGTTTTATGGATCTTGCTTTTATTTTTAGTTTTTTTTATTCATTTTGAGTTAATTTTTGGATAAGGTATGAGATAGGGGTCCTCTTTCCTTTTTTTGGCTATGGATATCCAGTTCTTTCAGCACCATTTTGTTGAATGGATGGTTCTGCCCAGTCTGTGTGGGTTTGACAGGCTAGTCAAAAATTATTTGACCATACATGTGAGGATATGTTTCTGAACCATAAATTTAGTTCCATTGGACTATGTGTCTGTCTTTATGGCAGTACCATGCTTTTTTTTTTTTTTTTTTTTTACCACTATTGCTAGGTAATATGATTTAAGGTCTGGAGATGAGGGTTCACTTTTCTATGATGTTTCCAGCTATTTAGGACCCTTACCCTTCCAAATAAATTTGATGACCATGTTTTCAATTTTTTTTTTTAATGCTGGTGGAATTTTTATTGGGATTTGAGTAGAATTGACATCTTAATGATATTTACTCTTCCAATCCATGAACTTGGAATGCTATTCTGGGTTTTTAGGCTTTTTTTTTTTTTTTTACTTTTCTTTGACATTGAGTTGCAGTTTTCTGAACAAGTGCTTCACATCATTGCTTAAGTTTAGACCTGACTATTTGAGTTTTATTTTATTTTCACCACTCCTTTGACACTTTTAGTTACTTTTATTGATATAATCTTCATTTCTAGAATCTCTTCCAGACCTCTCTCTACTGTCTTTCTTTTCAGGCTATAGCACACATCTTAGTATTTCTTGAAAATCTGATCTCTTGCTTAGAAATTCTCTCAGTTTCTGTTTTTCTGTGAATATTTTAATCTTGTCCTCATTTTTGAAAGACAATCTTGCCAGATATAAGATTCTAGGTTGGAAGTTTTTCTCTTATAGTATCCTAAATATATCACACCATTGTCTTTTTGCTTCTATGGTTTCTGGTGAGAAATCTGCAGTTATTCTTATTGGATATCCTTATATGTTATGCATTGCTTTTCTCTTGCTGTTCTCAGAAATCTCTCTTTGTCTTTGTCTTCTGACATTCTGATGAGTATGTGTCTCAGAGTTGGTCTATTTGGATTTTTTAGGTTGGCAGTATGTTGTGCTTCTGCTTCTTGGACATGGATATCTATGTCCTTCAATAGGGCTGGAAATTTTCTATCTATCTCTTCAAGTATTCCTTCTTCCCCTTTTTCCTTCTTTTCTCCTTCTGGGATACCCATGACACATATGTTTGCAAACACTTTGCTGTCATTTAGTTCCCTGAGACCTTGCTGAATTTTTTCCATTCTTTTCTTCATCTCTTCTTTGTACGTTCGCATTCAGAGGCCATTTCTTCAAGCTCACCAATCCTTTATTCTGCCTCCTCAAATCTATTACATGATTCCAATGTGTTCTTTTTCAAATTTCATTTATTGTACCTTTCATTCCCATAAGATCTGCTATTGTTCTATGTATGCTTTCAAATTGTTCTTTGTGCTCATCCAGTGTCTTCTTAATCTCTTTAGCTATCTCATTGAATTTTTTAAGGAGAGCTGTTTGAATGTCTATGATTAGTTGTCTCAACTCCTTTATGTCATCTGGAGGCTCATCTTGTTCCTTTAACTGGGACATATCTTCCTGTTTCTTGGTATGGATTACAATTTTTTGTTGATGTCTTGGCATCTGGATTACTAGAGTATTTATTCTGCATGCAGTTTTTCTCTTTAGTTTAGAGCTTCCTGCCCTTTCTCCCATGCTGGTTGTGCAGTAGGAGATAAGTTGTAACTGGTGCTATAACCTGTGTAGTCTCAAGCTGCCCTCATTGTGCCAGGGACCAATGTACCTTCTCCCAACTTTCTCCATTGCCAGGAGTAGGGACAGAGTCATAGCTGTGTGGAATATCCAAATTGTGCAGGCCTAGACGGTAGTTGCCCAGAAAGACTGATGAGGCTTCATGTCCCTTTCTCCCCTGCCTGGGATGGGAATGGAGCTGTAGGCGTGGGCAAAAATCTATGCAGCGCTGGTCCAAGATGACTGCAGTTGCCCTGGTAGACTTCCAGTTTTCAGTCTGTGCCAGTCAAAGTTACCTCTAGTTACCTGGATAGGCTGGTGCAGGGCCTACCAGCCTCCTCCCTGCCAGAGGTGGGACTAAAGCCTAGGCTAGGGCTGCAGGCTGATCTGGGTGAAAGAAACCAGTTCTTACCATCACTGTGATTTTCAGTCCACAGGCTGGGGCGGAGTAAAAATGTAGGCCACCAGCCTCTTTCCGACTTGCACAGATGCACATCCCAGCTGTTTCCAGTGTTAAAGCTTAGCCAGCTGAGTCTACAATCAGTTGTTGAAACAGCAGCCAACTGTCTCCTTCCTCCCCCTCCCCCCCCCTGTTTTTGGGAAATGGAGTTTCCAATTCCAGCTATACTTAGGTCCTGTGGTGGCTCGTGCTGCCAAAGTAGGATAGTCACCCGCATCTGCTGCTTGGTCAGTAATTTCCTGGAGAGGATGGTGCAGGTTCTCCAGCTTCTTCTCTGCTAGAAGTGGTGCTGGGTCTTAGGCTAGAGGTGCAATCTGATCTGGATGTAAAGAAGCCGGTCCCCACCAACACTGTGATTTTCAGTCCACCCCGGTTCCTCTCGTGCCAGGCATGGAGTTCAGATGGCAGCTCCCAGCCTCTTTCTGACTTGTACAGACTCAAACTATAGCTGTTCTCAGGATTATACTTTAGCCCACTCATCAGTGTTGAATTTGGTGCCCAACTGTCTCTCCCTTCCTCCATTTTTGGGAAGTATAGCTTTCAATTACAGCCACAGAACAGCTCCTGAGGTGGCTTGGACCTCCCTCCAATGGAGGATGGTCACTGGCCTCTGATGTGTGAAGCACTCTATTTACAAGTCTTCTCTGCAGATGGGCAGTCTCCTCCTTCCATTCCTTTAAGGATGTTGCAGGATGCTCTTCTGGTCTCTTAGAGTTCCCAAACAGGTGCTTCAGATAGCTCCAGATAGCTCTGTGTGTTTACTAACTGCCCTGTAGCAGTCAGCAGGAGCTGACAGATAGCTCCAGATAGCTCTGTGTGTTTACTAACTGCCCTGTAGCAGTCAGCAGGAGCTGACTCTAGAAGCTCCTTACTTTGCCTCCATCTTGCTGGTTGTTCTCTATGATCTTTTAATTAAATATATATGACTTTTAAAAATGAGTTTCCAAATGTTAAAGTCCTATGTAGATATATTTATCTTCTTGTCAATTATCTCATCTCAGATATCATTCATGAATGCTAGTATTTAGTTTAATTCAGACTAAAGTGTAAAGTGTGCTTCTTTTAGGAATATTTGAACTGTAAATGAGGTTATCTCCAAAATTCAAGGTTAATTGTCTATATTAGTGACATCTTATGAATTATAATCTTTATGTTCAGTCAAGAATTTTACAATGAATGAAAAACTCTCCATTTTCCATTAAGTTACATTTTGTGGGATTTAATACGCTTAAGTTTAAAGAGTGTCTTTTATTTTATGTAACAAGAGATTTGTAAAATTTCATCAAATCACCATTAATGATACTCAGTAAAATTATATGACTTGTTTTCTTTCAGTCGACAATCTTGATTTTGTTTTTAGAGCCACCCTCTTATTTTACCCACGAAGTGAAATAGCAAAAGATCTTGGGATTCCTTGAATGATTATCAAATCTAAACAAATGATATCTACTTAAAAGGATGCTTGTCAAATGTGAAGCATTTTATTCTCTTAGTTTTCAAGTAGCTGAAGTAATACCTCCCCTTTCAGTCTACCCATCATTTCGATAGATTATATTCCTAAATTCATTCCAAGCTACTTCCCATTAAAGAGGTTAGTATGTTTACAAGTGTCCCACTTCTGTTTATACATGCCATAGAAAGAGAACAAATCCTTAAAAAATGAACTTAAAAACAGCAGAGATTTAGGAACAGATAGGTGGGATGAATTGGCCACAGGATAAAGGAATCTGAAAACAATTTTAGGAAATTCTTTCCCAGAATATTTACTTAGACTCTGACTTTCATCTGAGGTGCATCTGGTCATAACAAAGGCAATTGCAGCCAAGCCCCTGGAGTTCCCTTTCTCTGTCCTTATAATTCGCAGCCTGCTGAATGAAATATCAATCCACTGAACTATGTCAGGGCAATGAACATAATGATAAGGACTCAGTGGTATAAATGAGGTTAATAACTTGTGAGAAAGCAGTGCCTTTTTCCCCTAGATCCTTCACATTTTCTTCTATGTGCTGCATAGCTCTTTAGAAATATTTCCTGTCCATGGAGAGCTAACGACTCTCGTCATAAAGCTAATACACCGTGCTTCAGTAATCTTGGAAGTCATTTCTGAAGTCACACTAATCTGCCTTTCCTCTGCTGTGTTTTGTTTTTTGCTCCTGCAAGGTTTTCTTATTCCCCAAGACTTCCAGCTGAGTTTAATGCTTTTCTCCTTCTTATGCCATTTCTAATCAAAGGTGACTTTTATTTTTTGAGATTTTTTTAGAATTTCATTTTTTAATACAGAGAGAAGCATCTTGTGAAGGAGACAAGAGCATTCTGAAAATATTACAGCACAACTTTAACACAGCTACTTTGTAAGCCTCCTGCATACATCCATTGCTTTCTGTTTCCCTACCCCTCAGCATCTCAGGAAGAAGTTGATGTTTGCTGTGCTTGCTTACTAGCTGAGTTCTGTCTCTCACAAGTTATTTTGAGGATAAATATTGAGAATCAGAATAAAAGTGCAATACCTTTTTGAGTTATCAGGCATTACCTAAGGGCCACTGGAGCCAGTTCATTGTACTCTGCAAGATTGTGTCTCTTGTAGTCTGTTTTTATCATTTCTTTTTCTCATGCCCATTCTTTGAGTCTTTTTCATCTTACTCCTTACCTTATACACATCTGCAGGCACTTAAGGAGTGAAATTAAATAAACAATCTTGAAAGGAAATCAAATAACCAAGGAAAAGTATTTTAAAAATCCATTTCTAAGATTATCATCTTGTCTGAAACAATATAATATTGTTATATTGTTTATAACAATATAATATGAGTTTGCCTTTGATCACCATTCCATTTTGGTATGTCTTCTCCTTTTTGGTGATTTGTTTCTTAAAAATACTTGCAGTGATACTAAAATCATAACTTAAGTTTATATCTTGCTTGCTCTTTTTGAGCACTTCTGTAAACACTTACATATACAAATTCTTTCAGTTCAATGGTATTATTAGCCTCCTTTTACAAAAGAGAACAATCAAATCTACTGCAAAGAGGTTCAACATTTTGCACAGTGAGGACAAATAACTTGCTCAAATTTGCATAGCTAGTACATGGCAGAACTGGGATGTGAACCAAGAGAGTCTAGCTCTAGAGATCATGTTCCCAACCACTTCACCTTTCAGAGAGTCACAGTTTTATGTAGCGTTGAGGAGCAGAAGGAAGAGAATTAATGCATGGTTAGCCAGATTGGGTTTGAAGATCAGTTGTCCTTCTTAATAGATGGTGGACTTATTACTGTGCTATACAAGCCTCAGCTTCTTTGTTGGTAAAATGAAACTAATGCTGTCCTAACAGTGATTTGTTAGAATTAAATATGAAAACATATAGATACCATCCTTAATTTGTTGATGAAGAAAATGATGCACAGAGAAATTAAATAGAATATATTGCTATAGAACTTGGAAAGGATAAAGCCAGTGCTTGAATAATATTCTTTCCTATACACATATCCTTCATATCCCTGGCAATAAAGTTATGTTTCCCATCTATCCCCATTCTTTTCCACTTTACTCAGTGTCTGCTCTGCTCTTGATATCCATTGATTTGAGTATCTTGTCATTTGTAGCAGTATTGAAATTTGCTACTGTATTTCAATCCCCCTAAGGATCAGCTTGCTCTCTTCCATATACAAGTCTCTAATTAATCTAAGCAATAAAGATTTGCTATGTCACTTTCTTGATAAAAACACTCCAAAAGATTGGAATACAAGGGAATTTTTTGAACATGATAAAGAGTATATATGAAAAACCTAAAGCCAATATTGTTTACAATGGAGAAATCCTAGACTCCTTCCCTCTAAACTCAGGAACAAGACAAGGATGCCCACTGTCTCCGCTCCTATTTAACATTGTCTTAGAAGTACTTGCACGAGCACTGAGGCAAGAACCAGAAATAAAAGGCATTCAAATTGGAAAGGAAGAAGTCAAAATTTCATTATTTGCAGATGACATGATCCTATACATAGAAAACCCTGAGAGATCTACAACGAAGATTCTAGAACACATAAATGAGTTTAGTAAAGTCGCAGGTTACAAGATCAATGCGCAAAAATCAGTAGCATTTCTGTACACCAATAATGAGCAAGATCAGGAGGAAATCAAGAAACAAATACCATTCACAATAGTAAATAAAAAAATCAAATACTTAGGAATAAATTTAACTAAAGAGGTAAAGAACTTGTACAATGATAATTATACAAGATTGTTCAAGGAAATCAAAGAAGACCTAAATAAATGGAAGACTATTCCTTGTTCATGGATAGGAAGACTGAACATTATTAAGATGTCTATCCTACCAAAATTGATCTACACATTCAATGCAATCCCAATAAAAATCAACGCAGCCTTCTTTAAGGAACTAGAAAAACTAACTATGAAATTTATTTGGAAAGGAAAAAGACCCCGAATAGCCAAAGACATACTGAAAAAGAAAAATGAAATTGGAGGAATCACACTACCTGACTTCAAAACATACTATAAAGCTACGGTGGTGAAAACAGCATGGTATTGGCATAAGGAAAGACACATAGACCAATGGAATCGAATTGAAAGCTCTGATATAGAACCTCACATATATAGCCACATAATATTTGATAAAGCCACCAAACCCTCTCAATTGGGAGACAGTGGCCTATTCAACAAATGGTGTCTGGAGAACTGGATAGCCATATGTAGAAGAATGAAAGAGGATTACCATCTCACACCTTATACAAAGATCAACTCAAGATGGATCAAAGACCTAAATATAAGAGCCAAGACCATAAAAACCTTAGAAAGCAGTGTAGGGAAACATCTACAGGACCTTGTAATAGGAAATGGATTTATGAATATCTCACCAAAAGCACGAGCAGCAAAAGAACTAATAGATAAATGGGACTTCCTCAAAATTAAAGCCTTCTGCACCTCAAAGGAGTTTGTCAAGAAAGTAAAAAGGGAGCCCACACAGTGGGAGAAAATATTTGGCAATCATATATCTGATAAGAAACTTATAACTTGCATATATAAAGAACTCCTATATCTTGAAAATAAAAAGATAAACAACCCATTTAAAAAATGGGAAAAAGACTTAAACAGACACTTCTCCGAAGAAGAAATACAAATGGCAAGAAAGCACATGAAAAAATGTTCCAAATCTCTAGCTATCAGGGAAATGCAAATCAAAACTACAATGAGATACCATCTTATACCCATAAGATTGACAGCTATGAAAAAAACAGAAGAATACAAGTGCTGGAGAGGATGTGAAGGAAGGGGAACACTCATCCACTGCTGGTGGGAATGCAGAAGGATCCAACCATTCTGGAGGACAGTATGGCGGTTTCTCAAAAAACTAGCCATAGATTTGCCATATGACCCAGCAATACCACTGCTGGGTATATACCCAGCAGAACTGAAAACAAGGACACAAACCGATATATGTACACCAATGTTCATAGCAGCATTGTTCACTATTGCCAAAAGTTGGAATCAACCCAAATGCCCATCAACAGATGAGTGGATCAATAAAATGTGGTATATACACACAATGGAATACTACTCGGCTGTAAGAACAAACACACTACAAACACATGTGATAACATGGATGAATCTTGAGAACCTTATGTTGAGTGAAGCAACCCAGACACTGAAGGACAAATACTACATGACCTCAATGATATGAAATAAACAGGCTGCCCTAGATAGCAAGAGACTGAACGATAGGCTTACAGGAAATCGGAGGGTGGAGGAAGGATATGAGCCGATGTCTGCAGGGGTGGAACTTAAGACGAGATGGTGGTAAGTATGAACACAAAGAAGAGATAAAATGGGGGCAAGGGGTTGCCTTTGGTTGGGGCTTTACGGGTTTGAGGGTGGCTGGGGAGGGACGGTTGGGTAATGTTGCCCAAAAGTGGGGGGAGGGAGGGGTAGCATACGAACACAGGAGAGGGTTAGGAGGTGGTGGAGAGTAAAATGCCGAGAAAATAATATCAAAATATAATAAAGAGGGTTACCTGTTTAGAATGCTCGGAGGGGAGGGTCTGATGCAGGACGGGCTCCTGGGGAATGTCTAAATGCTCATTCTGCCAGAGTGGGTGACACCATGGGGTAGAATCCCAAGTAGTGAGAGTGAGGGTGGACCCACATCCTGGGGAGGACTAATGCCACCAAATAGAGGGAACTCTATCCCTCGAGAGAAAGGGTGGCTCCCAGGGCATTGGGGCAGATGAGCAAGTTAGGCCCTAAACACTATTCCATCTATCTCTGGAAGTGGCTCCTCAGGTTGACTGTCACTGTGGGCACCAAGGTGGAAGGGAAAATGGATGTTAAATATGTGGAACCAAAGTAAATGGGGGGCAAGGGAGGAGTTTCTTGAGCGTACACAAGGATGGATATAAAACATGTAATATTACACCATAACATATAGGAGACGACAGACTGATAATGTAAACCATAATGTAAAACATAGGAGAACTAAAAATGTAAAGAACTGTGTATCCTAAAGTATGCACCATAATGTAAGCACAGATATTACCATGTTAGAAAGCTAATATCTCAGACTCTGTACATCACCTTAAGTAAATATGATGTGAATAGGGTGTAAGAGTATCGCTGTGGAAGGAAAAAGGTGTTGTGGTGGATGTATGGGAGTGCTGTATATTATATATATGCATTGCTGTGGTCTAGGACTCCTACGAAGAAACGCTGAATAATTAGGGGGGGGGGGGGAAAGGATAGGATGTGGAATTTTTTCAAGTCAACATTCTTTATCTAAGTTCTTTATCTAACTTTATCCAAGTTCTTTATCTATCCTTTAAACCCATCGATATATGCCATTCCCTAGTAAGGGACCATGACATTATATTGGGCTTCAAATTTCGGGGAGTTCTGGATCACAGAGTGTTTCAACAATGGCAATGGAGGGATACTGGTATGGGATACCAATGACAGGTGATATATGGCTGACAGGGAGCTGTACAGAACACATGTCCAGGGTGCATGGTAATGATTGGATATACTCATAGTGGCAACAATTAAAAACCCAGCAGGGGGGGTACTGGGTTCCTGGCCAGTGGTGCTCTGTCCTGGTCCCTAGGGGAGCAGCGATAGTCTCCCAGGTACAGCGGCGGGGACCGGGAGGGAGTGAGGGTTCAACAGTGAGCCCCTGATGCTAATAACTATGCTTGTGAGCTGATAAACCTAAAATAAGAACAAGGCCTAGAGCAACATTGTGCCTGGGAATTTCCTCCTGTCAGCCTTCATGTTACTCAAATGTGGCCAGTCTCGAAGCCAAACTCAGCATGTAAATGCAATGCCTTCCCTCCAGCGTGGGACATGACACCCAGGGATGAGTCTCCCTGGCAACGAGGGACCACTATCAAATACCAACTGATGATGCAACTGGAAAAGGACCTTATATGGAAGGTTCAATGCGGATCAGCAGAATATCCATGTCTACATAAAATAACATGACTTTAAAATGCTGTTTGACCTAAAGTAAGGGGGAAATGGAAAGGAGAAATGAGTTTATATGGCTACGAGTTTCTAAAAAAGAGTCTGGAGGCTGGCAGAAGGATTGCCCTCATGCACAACTGAGCAGAGTCAGAGAGACAGATAAAGCAGATACAACCCCCAGATATTGGTTCCTATGAAGGCTAAAGAGACCCATGAGAGTTATGGTCATGGCCGATGGGGTTTACTACCAGGGCAGATGGCCCCTCTCTGGAAATGGTGTTTATGTGTGATGAATCTGGACTCAGATGGGATCTCCCTTCATAAGACTATCATACTAATCTGCTGGAGGTGCAGTTAACGTTGGGGTTTAAGATATAGTTAGGGGATTTGAATCTCTGGACTGATAATGTGATAGCCAGGTCCTGAGCCTCAACAGACTCCAGCACCTACAATCTGATTTATTGGACTTACCACACTCAGCTAAGATGGAGTTGAAGAAGGACAATCACCACACCATGGAGCCTAGAGTGATTACAACTGAAAATGGGAGGATGGCAGCCAGCATCCATGTGGAATCTGAGCCTCCTCTTGACATAGAGGTGCAATGGACACAACCAATCCAATGTCCACATAGAAGAGGTGGCATTGGATTGGGAAAAGTGGACATGGTGGACGATGGGTATGGGGAAGGGCAGGAAGAGATGAGAGGTGGGGGCGTATTTGGGACGTGGAGCTGCCCTGGATGGCGCCTCGGGGGTGATCACTGGACATCGTGGATCCTCACAGGGCCCACTGGATGGAATGGAGGAGAGTATGGGCCATGATGTGGACCATTGTCTATGAGGTGCAGAGGTGCCCAAAGATGTACTTACCAAATCCAAGGGATGTGTCATGATGATGGGAACGAGTGTTGTTGGGGGGGGAGAGGGGGGGTGGGGGGGTGGGGTTGAATGGGACCTCACATATATATTTTTAATGTAATATTATTACAAAGTCAATAAAAAAAAATCATTTTGGTAACTTAAAAAAAAAAAAAAAGATTTGCTACGTGTGAGAATGGTAAAGAGCTAAATGACTCCCCACGTAATTATTAATTTTAATACCATTTAATGACAATGCCATTGATGTATGGTCCCATGATATAAAAGGAAGAACTCTGACCTTGCCTGGAAGACATACTGGGAAAGGAAAATACTCCTCTCATTTCATACTGCATTAATTACTTCTTGCTTTCTGCATGAAGTGTTCAGTGTAGACCTCCAACAATACTCTGAAGATAAATGAGTATTAAGGAAATAGATTGCTGAATCTGTGATGCTTCTCTCTAAAAATCCTTGAGATATTTGACACAGCATATAGACCTCATGACCAAGCTTCTAGCAAGTAAGTGCCCTCTTATAGTCCCCTGATAAAAGTCTACTAAATTTTAGGATCGTCATAGTGTTTCTCATTGTTCTCTATGATAGTCCATGTATATGCCATATGGAGCTTGAAAAATGAAAAAAAAAAGTTTGTTCTGAACCCACTTTCTAATAATCAGACTAATTACACATTTGCCTCCTTCTTTCTATTCTATAGAGATTTCCTCTGTAAATCCATTGAATTCCTAGCTATACTTTGAGATTCACTTTCAAGTAAGTACTCTCCCAAAAAGATTTATTTTATCCTTTTCTGTGTTCTACTTACACTTATTAAATCTCTGGATTACATAGTACTGGTAACACCATATTGTGACTTCGCATTTTGTTTTGATTTTATTAATCTCTCTGAGATTAAGTTACAATATGATATTTATTAAGAGCTTATTTGTCAACCAGAACACTTTTCAGTTTGGTGGGGAATACACAGAGACTGATTGGATTAACCCAAATCACAAAGGTTTTTACGATTTCATTGGGGAGAGGAAAAAGAATAATACATGTGAAAATACACTGATCAATAAATAACAGAATAGTCCAAGCTACCAAAACCAATATGCTGTCAATAATTTCTCCTGGAATGTCTCTGCATTGCAGATATGTTGAAAACAGGAAAAAAGATGCATGAGCTATTTAAATATAGGAATTTATTTTTTCATTCTATTTAGAACAGGCCATGCCAAGCATACGTTATCTGGAGAGAAATAAGTCAAGAGCCCCAATCTGATGAAACCTGTTCTCAAGCAAAGATGACAGACTGACAAACAGTGCATGGTGTGAATAGAGAGGAAGGAAATTCAGCCTAGTATTAATAGATCAGGAAAAACATCCTCAGAAAGATAATTGCATCATAGATAGAAATAGTAACTTGAGCAGAAGCACAAAGGTGAAATATCTTGACGTTTCTTTTGAGTTACAAGCAAATTCCAATAAGTGGATTATATAGTGCAAGACTAGTGTGATAGTAGATAAAGGTGGAAATGTAGAAAAAGGAAAATGTCTGCATTTAGGAGACACTGGACAAAAATAATGTTATTCCCACAGTTTGTCAAGCCAGATATTGCATATAGGGCAGGTTGGTTAGGAGAATTCCTACTCACTGACACTCATGGAAAGAAATATTCCAGGTAATTTTGTGATCACTCTTATAAGCCAGAGAAATAACTCATATATTTACCCTATATAGTCTATTAGAAAATGCTATATCTTTATATTTTAAGTATATCAAAATCAAACCTGTGTCTCCCTACGTGCTGCTTTTGATTAGTATGGGAAGATGGAAAGCTTAAGAGACGTGAAGTATCTTTAAGAGCATTTCCCCATGTGCTTTCATGAATCTGATGTGCTTTCTTTGAGGGCTGAGATGGACTTTGGTGAAAAATGGGCGCAGGAAACATCTCTAACATCCTAGCAATGAATTATAAGAATGTCAGCTTCAATTAACATTCAAATAGTTGTTTATTGTTACATAATAGTGGATTGGATATCAAAGATTTTTTTTCACATTATTTGAATTACTGCTTGAAGCAGGGTAATTCGTGTGGAGCTGACCCATGCGCAGTGCTAATGCGTGCAAGGAGCGCCGTGCCACGCAGGGGTGTCCTCCAGCGTGGGGGAGCCCCACGCGCAAGAGTGCGCCCCATAAGGAGAGCCACCCAGTGGAAAGAAAGTGCAGCCTGCCCAGGAATGGCGCCACCCACACGGAGAGCTGACACAACAAGATGACGCAACAAAAAGAAACACAGATTCCCGTGGGGCTGACAACAACAGAAGAGGACAAAAACAAGAACACACAGCAAAATGAACACAGAGAACAGACAACTGGATTGGGGGGAGGGGAGGAGAAGGGGAGAGAAATAAATAAATATATAAATCTTTAAAAAAAGGCAGGATAATTGAGATTTTTCTACTTACCAAAATATTTCCTTCTGCACTTTTTTGTATTTCTCAGATGTGGTTATATTTATAAGTTATGTCTTTATGTTAGTGACTTTTTACTTAGTGAAACTTTTGTAATATGCATCACAATGTTTGCAACATTATTGGTTATATAGTGAAAGAAACAACAGCAAAATTAATTTCAACTTCAGTTGGACAGCAGATGTCAGTGTTTAAGGGTTGGTGAGTACAATCTTCAGTTACCTATCAAGTTTGAAATTTTGGTACTGAAATATGGGCTTCTTATATTTGGAATTAGAAAATTGCAGAGTTATATTGGAAGGTATATTAATATTTTAGAAAGATTAAATACAATAACTCTGGGAAGAATTCCTTTCATAGTTTTACCAGTCTGATTCTGAGCCACATTCATTCCTTCCCACCTTCCTTTCCCCTCCAATTCCTATGCCATTCCTCTTTCCTTTCTTCTCTTCTCTCCTTCCCTTCCTTCACTTTCTCCCTCCCTCCCTCCCTTCCTCCTTCTCTTTTTCCATTTCTTATTCACTACTTCTTCCTATGTATTTTTCTGTCACTTTTCATTCTGTTTTCCTGTTTAAAATCATTTTAAAACAAACAAATCTTACTTGCCTAGTTAAAAGTGAATATAAGTGCAATGCATTTAATCTAAAGATCAGTCTTGAAAAAGAAAGAAGTTTTAGTAGAAACCCCTGTGGGAGAGTATAAGGAAAACAATTTTACTCTGAGAATAATACTTTGAAAATCAGACTGATTAGTAGATATCACTGAATGATTTTTTAAAATAATCCAAATGATTTTGAGTACCAGAATACATTCTTGAAATTTGTATGCACATTTCAACTATTTTAATGCCAAAAAAGTCATTTAAGACTTTGAAGATGCTTATATTTATCTGCATTTTTGTGAGCTGTGTTGTGGATTTACAGAGGGGGAGAATATGGTTTGAGCACCATTTGTTTTATTTTTGTTTTGTTTTCCAAGATAAAATTATTTTATACATACATCTAAAAGAAAATCTGTTGAAAAAAATTTTTTTACATAGGGTTCGGTAGGATTTGCTTTAAAATGAAGTGTTGTACTATTGGGCAGTTGAATTTTTCCATGGGTATTTCATAGCTAATGAATGAATATTAGATAATGTTTGAACCAAAAGAAATTATTCATTTAATAAATAAGTGCTCTATGTTTTTCATTCTGAAAGTTATAGTTCTCTTTAGAGCAAGGAGTGTATTAATATATTAATGGCCATTGACAAATTAAAGTTCTTTGGACTTTTATAAGTGCGCTTGACTTTTACTACTCTTTTCACTTCTTGGCAAGAAGCTAAACTCTTAATGTGCTGGTTACAATTCCTCAGCCAGCTGTTCATAAGAGTAGGAATTTGCAATCACAAAAGCTTCAATTGCTGCCTGAGAGGAAAAAACAGCCTAAACCAAGTCTTTGCCTACTTACGTTCAATATCCCTATGAGTATACCTTCTGTGAAGTGCTAAGGATGCTCTTGTAAACGTCTCTGGAACATGTAAATGAAAGCTTGTTATTATTTTTTTTCTTCAAATTTAAACTCAAATTTTGCTACATTATTTTGCTATTTTAAAACATGCTCAACATTTGGACTTGAACCCTTACTATGTACCAGGAACTTTAATGTACTATCTTTGTCTTCATTGTATTGTTGAGGAAATTGAGGCTTAGGAAACTCGCACAGCCAGATATTTATTTATTTTTTAGGAGACGGGGACACATTAAAAGTCTTTGTATTAAAGTCCTCCAGAGAAACATAAGCAGCAGTATCATATGTATATATATATGATTAATTTATAAGGAATTTTTCAACATCCAAGATTGACAAATGTGAACTTATTAGGACAGCTTATTAGGATAGGCTGCAAGCTGGAAACTCTGATAAAGCCTATTGTGATGTTCTTAATCTGAATTCCCCAGGGGAAGCCAACTGTCCAAAAATTTTAGCGAGAGTCAATGTTGAAATTGAGGCATTAATTCTTCTTAGGTCTTAAACTGTCAAATTTGGCTTTTAAGATCTCCAACTGATTGAATGAGATTACCCACATTGCTGAGGGTAATCAACTTTTTGACTGTAGGTGCAATCAACTGATTGTGGATGCAAATCCTGTATCTGAAATACCTTCAGAGTAATATATAAGCCAATCATATCCTACCTAGTCTAACTGACACTTGAATTTAATAGTCACAGTCTTACAAATCAGATAAAGAAACAGTTAAAGAGAT
Organism: Dasypus novemcinctus; assembly: GCF_030445035.2. Classification (NCBI taxonomy): domain Eukaryota; kingdom Metazoa; phylum Chordata; class Mammalia; order Cingulata; family Dasypodidae; genus Dasypus; species Dasypus novemcinctus. Next base: position 148,152,896 of record NC_080673.1, on the reverse strand, counting down.
AGCAAGATTAGAGGTGAATTGTATAGAGAGGCATCTCTAAGAGCACTGTAGAAGAACATTGATGAAGAGAGTACAAATGTTCTTGATTGGTCCAATAATAAGAGATCATTCAAATTTGAACAAGACCAGCAGCATAGAGAATCTAGTAGAAAGTTCAGAAACTATGGACATCTAAGGTTGGACTTTACATAAATGATAGCAAATTTTGTGTTGAAAGCAAACGTGAATGGAGTTCACTTAATTCTGTAATGAACTCAAAGTTCTATTCTGTTTATTCTGACTTCTGAAAAGTTCAGAGATACTAAATAAATACAAATATATTAATGTGCAGCTCCTTAACATTTTGAAAATTTAATGTGAGATTCCTTCTTAAGGTAGAGATGCAGTCAACAAATATGCATTAAGTAAATCTGTAATGGATAACTTTATTTGTATCTCTTATGCTACTCTGGAGGCATAAAATCAAAATCCATGAAGGCAAACATTGGAAGAATGAAGAACACATCATTTTTTTTCCATATGACTTAGAGTAAAATTTGAGAAAGTCCTTGTTAATGAATTGAGGATTAAAGTTAATTCATACTGGAGTGACCAAAATTAAAATTAATTTTTAACCAAACCCCCACACATCCTTCATTCCTGAAATTCTTCTCAGAAAAGAAATGGGTTAAGCAGCAAACTCCCAGTAGAATATTCAATAATTGAATTGGTCTGGCCCTTTATACTATTACTGAATACTTTAGGGACAAGGGTATCTGGAAGAAAAATCATATTCTCATGCCGAAATACTGAACAAGTCTTAATTTTAAGAGAATGCATCACATTTCACTGTTGATTTGTTTCAATTGATTACTTTACATGGATAAATATAGAGTTCAGAAATTCTTTCAGTATGGTATTTTTTTAATGTAATGAAAGAAAGCCAAGTTCTCACACTCTAGAGCACAGCACATTAGTGTTTTGAAGTTTTAAAACACTATATACTTTGATATTTTAGCACTAGCTTAATATTATTGTCACCAATTGCACATTTTTTATCTACATTAGAAGTAAAAATCTTATTGAGAAGTTCCCTTATTCCCACCATCACATCTATTAGCCAATATGGATGGATTTTTCAAAATACATTGGTCCAACAAATGTCTCACGTTTTCTCAGAATCAACAACGCTTCCTTCTTGGTTAAATCATTGCCATCATCATGCAAGTATGCAAATCTGTCTCCAAAATTTTGAAGAAAGAATGAGAGCAGCTTGCTTTGACCTCAAATCTTCTAATCACTCAATTATTTTCCCTGCTAGCAAAATTTTTTAAGTGGTTTCTAGATTTGTGATTGCCAGTACTTACATTTTTTCTTGTCACCACTACAATCAGAATTTTGTTCATAACCTCACAACTGACTGATCTTTAACAGAGGTCACTGATGATCTCTTTGTTGATAAACCCAAAGGCTAATCCTCAGTCCGGATCTATGAGAAACATTTGAAATGGTCTATCCATGTCCTTTTAAACATATTCTTCAATTGATTTCTAGCATAGCACTCCATCATTAGCGATTACCTCCCAGTTTCCTTTGCTGGTCCTTTGTCTTATAAATTCCTAAACATTATTTTGTACTAAAGCTCAGCCTGAAAATCTCTTCTCATGTCTATTTGCATAAATTTCTAAAATTCCCACATTCATCCAATACTGCAAAATACCTTGTTTTAAGCGATGATACACAAGTATGTACAAAAAATAATTTTAAAAAATAGAATGCATGAATATACTTGGGGCAAAGTAAAAAAAAAAAAAAATACTACTAACTCAAAACCATGGATTAGCCTGAAAACAAATGACCAAAAATTGCATGTATTCTTGTTGAAATAAAAAGACAGACAAATTCAAAATATCCTTACCATAGTCTATTACCTGCCCACACTTATCGTTCTCTCAACTTGGTGGATACCTTTGGACAGCAGCAATCAGTTGTGTCAGAGAGTTCACTGAAATCGAAAATTTTGGATAAGGGATCCAGAAAAGGAAACAGGCTACTTTTCGCCAAATAAGAAGTGTCTTCTAAGGAAATATGATTTTATTAAAAGTTAATATTTTATTCTTATTGACATATATTTTCCATAGATCCTTGGAGTTTTGCACATGCAAAAAGGGAAATATAAGCAGTTGGAGCAAATGATATACTTAATTTTGGGTTTGTGCTAGAGATTTAGGATTTTCTCCTCAAAATGAACTTACTGTTTTACTAATTCTGTAGGTGAGGAAATTGAGGCTAAAAGAAGTTAAATAATATGCACAAGATCAAACTCCAGAAAGTCTGCCTTTATACTCCGTGTTCATAATTATTTTGCTCTTTTACCTGAAATATTTCACTTCCAATATATGCTAATATAAAATATTAATATTCTATGCTTAATGTCTATGTGTTTCTCCTAAGGACAGTATTTTCCTAATTACAAAAAAACAGTGATAGCATTAAGAATATATCTACTATGGGCTTGTAAATTTTAGAGTATTTCAATAGGAAAAAATGAAATATTAGCTTTATAGAACAAAGCTCATTCTGTAACTGCATCTGTGTTCTGCTTGTGTGTAGCATCGTTTTTTTAAAAATAATATTGCATGCTCATGAAAAATTAAAGTGCAAATAAATTCCCAAATAGTCACTGATATTTACAGATCTCTAGGTATTCATTATGTTTTAAATGGTGGTAAGATAATTAAATTTTAAAAAATAAATGACAGACTATTAGTGAATTGTATATATTATAGCCAATGGGAAAATAACTGTCCAACTTCTTTATGACTGACCTGGCTTTACATAGATAGATAAAGCTTGCATATATATAGAAAAAATAGTAATTCAAGATTTAAATTAAATTTCAAAGACTATCAGAAAAAATATATGAATTTTGTTTTCTTATTGTTAAGTCAGTGGCAATGGTTTCTTATATAAATCTATTTTGGGATAATTTTAAACATACATAAATACTTCAGAAACAATTGGACTTACTGAAATTGTGCTGTGGAACTATCATATAACCTTCACTCAGATTCCCCAGGTGATAATATTTTACCATATTTCCTCAATCTCTTCTTTCTCACTCACCGCATGTAAGCACCAACTGATTTTATCCTGCTTGTCTTATAAGCTATTAAGTTAGCTTGCTATTTGATAGATGCTGACAGAAGCCAAGAATCTTTTGGGTCAGAGACAAAGGACTTTATTATTCACAGCACAAAAGACAGCATTACCTTCATTTTCACTTGGTTTCTCTTAACCACCTAGTATTATGAGAGTGATAAAAATGCAGACCCGGGTGGATATTACACACATATTTAGTCATTGTCAGAGCTTAGTAATCCCAAGCAGAGGCAAGCTCCCATCTTAAGGGGCCTGCAAAGAAATCCAGCAAAACTTTGTCCGAGACAAAGACATTATCTTTATTATTCAGATATGAAAACAAATATGCCCTCTACCCAGAGGAAGAAGACACTACTTTTATTCTCCATGGCTCTTTGCTATACAAACATCTTTGTGAAGATAATGTGGGATAAAATCCTTTTCAAGACTGCAGAATTGCAAAAGACCCATGGAGAATTGTCTCCAATCAATGAACAATTATTATAATTGTTCCTTTTCTATAACTATTAAAAGAAGTTCCAGACATGAAGTCCTATCACTCCTTAATACATAAGTGAATATTTCACAAAAGGACTTATTCCAGTATAACCTTAACACAACCATGCTAATCCAGAAATCAATATTAATACAATATTATCATGCAATCCACAGATTCCCAGTCACTGAATCTCTTTTTCTTTTCTCATTCAATACCCTATCTAGGATTACACATTTTGTTATCATGTTTTATGGACTTCTCCAGTCTGAAATATTCACCTAGTCTTCTACTGACTTTCATTACCATGATACTTTTAAGTAATATAGGGCTTTCTATTTGTAGGATTTCCCTCCACGTGTTCTTTCCAATATTTCCTCATATCTAGAATCAGTCCATGACTTTTCTTTGGAAAAGTTCCAGAAAATGATTCTGTGCTTTTCACTGAATTACACTGTGGGAATAAGACATATACACATACTGGGCTATAACTCTAAACACCTGGTCAAGGTGGTGTCTGAAAATTTTCTCTATTTTGAATGTGCCTCAATATCTTTTGCCCACCAGTTTTAGCAACACTGATGCCCCTTGCCTGAATCAGCACCTTCTATAACAGTTTATTTTCTATTCTAATTCTTCCTATGTGTATTGTAATTTTAAGGTAAGGATGAATGTTCCCTTTATTCCCATATGTTTATTAATTCATTTATTCATTTATATCTGTATAGAGTCATGGATTACTATTTTATTATCCAATGTGATATAATCTATTACAGGTGTTATTTTCAGTGCCCAATTTATCTAATTAATGAATGGGAACTGGAAGTCCCCTCACCTGACTCCTGTATTCTTTGGACATATCTCCATATTTTTGGACAACTTCTTAACTTTTTGGCACAAACACATGTTCTGATATTATTTTGTATATTTCTTTACTCCAGGCTTGGAACCAACCATTCAGTCATTTCTTCAAAGAGACTTAATTCCTTTTAGTGAAGGACGGTATTTTGAGAACGTTGTATGGTGGGTACCCTCTTTTCTACTGAGGTTTCTTAGGATTCAAAACCTCTCATATGAAAGAGCTAAACAATCTATGTCTGTATCTATATCTATCTATGTCTGTATCTATCTGTATGCAAATCCATATTTGTATACCTAATATTATTTACACACACATGTATTACCTATATTGATTTCTGTATATAAATCTCTGGAGATATATTCACAACGATCTCACCAATTCCAATCCAATAATTTCTTACTTTTCATATTTTAAAATTCCTGTTCTAATAATGAGAATCCTGATATTTTAATATAATTTCTAGTTGCTCAATCCCCCTGCAGGAACCCAATCATCTGACTACGACAACCACTTACTATACTGCTGGCTGCATTGCTATCCCCTTGCATTATCAGTTCCAGTTCCATCATCAAACACTTAGCACTCCACAACCTCATTCACTGTACGTTCTTGCACCTTCTTGACCACTCCAAGGGAAGATAAGTAGAAGAGAAAAAAGAAAATGATTTTTAATTATTTTAGAACAAATATTTTCATTTCACACTAGAAAAACTGTTGCAGTTAGGCAAATGCCATTTGCAAAATAGCATAGAATTAAAATTTTGGGGTAAAGTTAACATGGAATACCTTGCCTAGAAATGTCTTATTATGATTTCATGCATATTTTAGTACTGAGGCATCATTTTTTGAATTTTTGAATTGTAGCTGATACCCGACTATTTTAGTCTTGCAGTTTTGTTATGTTAGAAATGACATGCTACTAAATCAATGAAATCTTGTTCCATATAGTCCCAGTTGAGTGCAGTTTCTGAGAAAAAAAAAAAAAACAGAAACAGTGACTTATCAAAAACAATGTTTTTAAACCATGACAGACTATCATATATCTTCACCAGAATTGGGACAGTTGGGTCCCAAGTGCTGCAGATAAAACTCTGAGCACCTTATGCAATATAAAAGGAAATGTTGCCTGGATCTTGATATCTTTTCAAGATTGTGATATGATTTTCTAAAGATATATACACTAAGAAGGAAGACTGCATCATTTCTGAAATGAATGTGAAACTCTTCTGTCAAACCTAATTCAACAATTTTTGAAGCCTTAAAATAGCTATACATAGACTCTCTGGTTTTAAAAAGTGATAAAAGAACACAGAACTAAAACCTTAATATCAGATGCACTGTAGTAAAGTGCATTTTCATTGGAAAATCTTTTGAGGAATCTAAAGATGTCATGCTGTATTTTTAGTAAAATTTGTTAAAGTGAAATTTAATGATAAGGAAAAATTTAGAGGGGATTTGTAAATTATTGGACTTGTTCCTCTAAGGGAAACTTTTGCAATGGTAGTAGATAGTGTATATAGCTGAAATGAGGTTCTAAATATGTAGTAGATAGTGTATATAGCTGAAATGAGGTTCTAAATATATACTTGTAGAGAATATTTTTAAACCAATAAATAGTTAAGGATATATATTGATCTTATAGTAAAATTTACCAATAAATGGGGAAATTTCCAGTTTTTTTGAGAATAAAGACAATTTTTCTCACCATATACTAGATCTAGGCTATGCAGTAATCTGACAGAGTGAACAACATTTAACTTTCTTCAAAGTCTGCTTAGAAACCATAACATTCTGGTATATATTTCAAGGCTAAATCAAATAAGAAATTGGTACAAAAACTATGACAGTCAATTGCATTTTATATATTTATATACCCAGCTTAACTTTTTATACTGTCATTTGAATGAAATTAAAAAGAATAGGGAAGTGGATGTGGCTCAAGTAATTGAGCTCCCATCTACCATATGGGAGGACCAGAGTCAATTCCCATGGCTCCTGGTGAAGGCAAACGGGTCCGCAGGGCAAGCTGTCCCATGCAGAGTACTGGCCCATGTGGAGTGCTGGCCTCTGTAGGAGTGCTGGCCTATGTGTGAAGTTGTCTCAAGTGGAGAGTTAGCACAGCAAGATGACACAAGAAAAAAGAGACAAAGAGAGACAACAGATCAGGTTGCTGAGGTGATGCAAAAGATTGAGCACCTCTCTCCACTCCAGAAAGTCCCAGGATCGGTTTCTGATGCTGCTTAAAGAGAAGAAAAGCAGACACAGAAGAATGCACAGGGAATGGACACAAGAGCAGACAAAGGTGGGAGGAGAGGGGAATAAATAAATTTTTTAAAATGATAATATACATAACTCTTATAATTTTAGCTATTTATCTTGGAAAATACTCAAAATAGGAAAATTAAACTTGTAGATCACATAAGTATGGTACCCAGAAAACTATAATTATTGGTAATTATGTGCTTAGCAGAAACACATAATTACTTTTCTGGTAATATATGTGCTTACCAGAAAAAAAAAAAAAGTGCCTCAGGGACTTCTAGTAGCTCACTTCAGAGCCTTCTCATAAACCTATTGTTTCACATTTAGTCTTTACTCTTCTTCACTGAATATTTAGTGAATGTGGCTCATTCCTCCACTAACAGTTTATGTATGTGTTTCCCAGACTTAGTCTGTTTCACCATGGCTTCAAGTACATTTATTTATTTTTCTTATATATACCCAATGAAGTTATCATTTTTTTCAAGTCATTTACTTGAGGAAATGTTTCACTACCCCGGTACATATTTGGCATGTTGCTTCTCTTACCTGTGCTTTTTCCTGTGTGAGTGATTTTAAGATCTGTGTGGTGTTTAATCAAACAGAGGGACTTAGTCCTCACAAGAAGCAACCCCAAGTTGATTTATTGGAATAAAATGGACACAAGAAATTAATTGGAAATGTCTACAGTTGCTATAATTCTATCACAGAGAAAGAATAAAAAATTGCTAGAGAAAACAATTCTCTTAAAAATACTAACAGACAATACATAGAGAATGGTAATTAGCCTGTCTCCCCGTTCCATTTGGGTTTGGATCAATTCATATTTAGACAAATACTAAAAAAAGCGAGAGTAAAATATATGTGAATGATATTAACTATAGGAAAGTATTACTAGAGAAAATATGAAATATGTCCTGAATTTCTTAAGACAAGTATTTCTCTGAATGAAAACTTGAGGACTGACTAAGGAATCAATAAGATGAGGTATGGAGTTAGGTCCAACACTCAATTCTGCAGTACTATAAAAATGTATCCTGCAAAGTTGGACTAGGATGCCAGGAACTTACTGCAATCACACTGACACTAGTGGTATAGAGTGTAGATGGGTTATTACAGACACATTGACTTTGTGGCTATATATACTAGATAGAAAAAAACTTCACTGGGCTTGACATTTTCACTGTCACTTTTGATTACATTCTCTGAGATAACCAGGGTTTCTTCTTTTGTATAATTTGGAAAGTTTGGCATATTTGCAACACTGAATAGGCGTTTAAACAATAAAAGATGCCTATTTCATATTAATAAATCATATACTGTGATTATTATTGTAATTCAAACTTAAGTATGGAGTTAAATAAATGTTCTATGTTTAGTGTGGAGGTTGGTATAGGAAAATAAGAAATTATCTAACCGATATGAACATATGCCAGATTAATAAACTTCCTACTCTATTTGCCTTTAACTAGATGTTATTTGAATTTCCCTCTATTATACTGGATTATAATTCTAATAAATTAATACTTTTTCAAGTTGTTCAGTGTATCTATATCATGGTCAGTTTTCCTGTGATAAATTAGCAATTCTGCATAATCATCTGTCTTCAAATTATGAAAGTCATTAAATAAGTTTTGTTTGTAACATTACAAATGTTTAAATAGCATCTTTGGAGTTTCACAGGGTGAGTTCATATCTTCACTTACTTAGTAGACATTGAAAGCAAATTCTTTAGACTGCTTGACCACATAAAATTTTCGAGTTTCAGTTCTGTTCTCTATTAAATTTTACAACAGCATATGATCTATAAATTGTATATTAAGTATGTATTCAATGATCAATAACTGGGAGTGCTTATTTTAAAGGTCATCATTATCATCATCACTGTATATAAATTTCCTTCTTGCGTATTCCATGAAAGTTACAAAGCAGTTCAGCCCACAAAATGTTTAACAAGTCTACTTCTGTAGAAATAAGTTAAATTCTAATGTTACCAAATTCTATTAATGGAAATCCATTTTGCTTTGTCAAATATGTATGCAATCAATCTTCATTTCTTGACCTAAGATGCTCTGGAACAACCACGTTCATCAATAAAAATCTATTACACAGGACAAGAATGGTGGGTGAAAGTCTCAAACAGTTTGTATATTATGTTTGCATCCATCAAGATAAAAGCAGAAAACTGCAGGAACACATTTTATTGCCTGACAAGCATCATAGAAGTGTCTACCACATCAGTGTGTAAAAATCATATTTAACATAAGTTAACAAAAAGAAGCAATATTTAGAACACATAAAAGATTTGCAAGGTGTATAGTCCCTCTGTGCACATATCCATATTCTTGATTTAGAACTCTTAGAGTATATGGAAAATCTTTCAAATTTGATTATACATGTTTCTTAGAGATCCATTAATGCAACAAATACTTATTGAGAGCAACTATATATCAAACAAGTGATTAGATCCTGTAATTAATACCCACAAAAAGCAGATAAGTTCTCTGCTCTCAAAAAGCTTACAGGCTAAGGGAAAAGAATATCCTAAGAATAACTATATTGACAGTAGCTAGATCACCTTGATGGTCTACTTACAATTGTACTCACTCATGGTCAAAAAAGAAAACACTGCCTCAGTTTATGTGTTTGTTTGTGCCCATTGGCAGGAGTGGTGGGAAAAGGGAACAGGGAATAAGAGGAGGAAATACAGAAAGTTTCAGAAAGTATCAGAACTGGGAAGTGCTTTTATTTTCAAATAGCACTGCAGAGATTGAAATATGGAGAGATGACAAGCAATGACAATGGAAAATTATTTAATGCCAACTTCACGTTCGGGCTTTTTTTCTCAGTTGTGTGATGTGATAGAAAAAATTTTGAAAATTTCTTCATTCATTCATATTTATATTTATTCATTCACAATTATTTACTGAATACTTAATATATGCCAGGACTTATCTAAATGCTGGCAAGTCAATGTTAATGAAAATATAATCATTTATCGTTTTCATGACATTTACAGTCCAGTGTGAGAAATCAGGTATGAATTAACTGAATCATGATTATATATTTAAAAGTAGATTAAAGTAGGTGATAAATATCTAACTAAAAAAGGAGAGAAGTACTTTAAGGAAAGGAAGAAAGTGCTCTGACAACATATAACAGAAGAAAGAAATGGTAAACCTAATGGAAGGTTCTTTTGAGGAATTGAACATTATACCCAGATACTAAGGATTTACCAAGGGAAAGGGGATGATGGTGAGGCTGGGACATTATTCCGTGCAGAAAAATGTGCTCGTGTAAAAGAACTATGACTACATTGTACATAACAGGTTTGAGAATTTAAATCCAGGGTGGCTAGAACACAGGCCATAAAGAAGAAAGGCAGTTTGGCATACAAATATCAAGACCTCATAACAAACATTAAACATATGCTTTGTTTTCAAGAAAATGAATATAAAGTAACTTAATAATAAAGACTTACATGGGTAGTTTGGAAAGGAACAATGCCCAGGGTTCCCCTGAGGCGTCTGGCTTATGGTAAAGGCTGAATGGTGCCATCATTTCATGAGGTACAGAACATTAGAGAATGACCAGATTTGGAGGGAAATGAAATTGTATTTCAAAATGATATTTCTGATAATGATGTAGAGAATGATTGGAGGTGGAATTAAAGGTAGCGAGAGAAGGGCAATAATCTCAATGCTGACGCTGCTTCATTTTTTTTTTTTTTTTTTTGCTATTTAACAAATCACTTCCAAATTGAGTGACTTAAAATTTTGTTTTTAATCTGTGTACTATAGCACATTTAATGGAAATGACTGGTTTTAGACTAATCATGAATCATATCTTATATTGGATGTTTTATTTTCCAAAGAAAACAGAGTTTCATTTGCATACAAATACGGGAATGGCCATTGGGTAGGAAATTAATCATCTGGAAAAATATGTATTTGTATACATCACATAATTTTGTGTTTTAGGAATTTGGGTACCGCAGATATGGCTCACCTCTGCTCCCAAACATCTGAAACCTCAACTAGAAAGACCTGACCTTTTTCTTTCTTTCTGTCCACATAACCTCTCATGTGTAACTTGCGATGCTTCTCAACATGACAGCTTCAGCTATATAGAGTTCTTACATGAACACACATGTTCTCACAGGAAGGAATTACAAGCATCCGATCCTCTTAAAGGCTTGGACATATTATGCTTACTTCTTTGGTCAAAGCCGTGACATTCTTGCCAAAATTAAAGAATATATGTAAGTCTAAGGTGTTCTCTGATTTCTCCTGATCACTTAATTTTTGGATAATGAATTTGGTAAAGAAGGTTGGATGTATTTTTTCAATTTTCAACTCACTGACTACTGGAATCTGAGAACCCCTTTAGCATAAATGCAAGTAGATAAACCTTAGCTTCATATTATCTAGTACATTAACCTGTGCTGACTGTTCATTTGAGTCCCATAAGTCAGGTGACCAGCTGATGAACAATCATTTCTCACCTCTTAATAAGGTGCACAATTCACTCCCTACTGAAGTAGATTAACTTTCAATATGAAAAGAAATGGAACATCTTTTCAACATTTCAACATTATAAAAAAACACTAAAATACAATGAAAGAAAAACATATTGTGGTACCTGGATCTGACATTTTAAATGATATTCCTTCTAACGAGGATCCAGAATCATTGAAGATATATTAAATCTAGGTCTCAGACATGGAAGAAGCATGTGAGCCTGGAATATCTTCCTATATCAAATATAAGGAAAGGTTCAGAAAACTAACGGAAGTGTCTCCGTTTCCTTTAAATAGGTCCATTGTCCAAATTTGGTGTAAGATTATCATAAAAAACATTAATGATAGTAATTGAATTGAAGAAGACTTCATGAGTCCATAAGGCTATAAGAATACGATGGCAGTGGGTAGAAAGTTCTTCCTAATAGAAGAATAAAAGATGAATGAGGAGAAAATAATAGAATTATAACAATCATAATTTTGAGATCTCTAATGCAAAGATTGATTTATACAATAGTTATCAGTGAATTATAAGGCAATTACTTAAATGTAATTGTGAAACAGAATGCTCACATTGTCTCAAATATTATCTCACATAACACTTGTTTCAAAGGGTAAAAAATAATTTTACACTGAAGTTTAGTAAACCTCATTTATTAAATCAATTTTATTGACACATATTAGTATAGCATAAATCCATCCAAAGTGTTCAATCTATAGTATATGATATAACGCATAGTGGTGCATTTATCACTTCATTCATTATTAGAGCATTTTCATTATTCCAGTAACAGTGATAATAAATAGACAAACAAAAACCTCATCACCTATCAATCTCTTTATTCTCACTCTGCTGTACATAGCTGAAATTCTGTTTCCATCTATATAGTTTGTTTTTATATTTTGTAAAAACAGTCATATATACAATATCACACATATTCATATTTTACGTAAGGTTTCATTATGTTATACAGTCCCATGTTATATTTTTTTAGCTTTCCTTTTAGTAATATATATGCCCTTAGAGTTTCCTTTTCAACCATTGTCATACCCATATAATAGTTCTGCTAGTTACAAACACTATGATGTTCTTTCATCACTTCTATTAATTTCCAAAGATTTACAAACAACCTTTTTAGCAATTCTACACAAATTAACCCTCAGCTTTCCATTCTCTACCCTCACTCTTTTTTTCTGGTGACCCATATTCTAATTATTAACTCCATGAGTTTACACAATGTGTTCAGTGATAATAGTGCAATCAAACAGCATTTGTCCTTTTGCGTCAGGCTTGCTTCACTCAACATAATTTATCCAGGCACGTCCATGGTGTCATATGCTTCATGATTTCATTTCTTCTCACAATGGCATAATATTCCATAGTGTGTATACACCACAATTTGTTTATCTATTTATCATTTTTGTACATCTTCATCCATCTTTTGGCAATTGCAAATAATACCACTATAAACACCAATGTGCAAATGTTTTTTCTTGTCACTGCTCTTAATTTTTCTGGGTATATACCTAGTTATAGTATTGCTGGTCACATGGTAAGTCTATATTCATCTTCCTTAAGAACTGTCTAACAGTCCTCCACAGTGGCTGCACCCTTTTATACTCCCACCAACAGTGAATAAGTGTTCCTATCTTTCCACATCCTCTCCAATACTTGGTGTGAACTGATATCTAGTTGTAGTTTTAATTTACATTCCCCTAATTGCTTGTGGTGCTGAACATCTTTTCACCACTTTTTTTCTTCTTTGGACAAATGTCTATTCAAGTGTTTTGCACATTTTTCAATTGGGTAATTTGTCTTTTTATTGTTGAGTTGTAGTATCTCTTTTTATATCATGGATATCAATCCCTTATCAGGTATGTGATTTCCAAACATTTCCTCCCCATTGACTAGGTTGGGTTTTTACCCTTTTGACAAGGTCCTTTGAGATGCAAAAGTGTTAAATTTTGAGGAGGTCCCATTTATACATTTTTCTTTAGTTGTTCATGCTTTGGGTAAATTTCATTTTAATTAAGTGTTCAAATGGTGTCATAAGCTTAATGTACATGGAAAAAGTTGTAAAGAATTTTCTTCCACCCACATGATGAGAAAGAAAAATGTACGGAGAGCAAATTAAAAACTTTTCCTGAACCCATCAGAGAACTGATTTCACAGGACAAGGAATAAATCCCAAATCTAGAAAGAAACAGGTGCCTACTGGCACTTGATCATTTGCTCAGGACCAATGACTCCAGTGTCATATAAATTTTAATGAATTGTTGAAGGCTGAGTGCAGGCTAGTGAGGGATCATGAACACCCTGAGCAATACAGATGAAGTGAGGTTTCCATTATCAAACAGTTATTTCTTCAAGGGATGCACCTCATTCCTGCAGAGAAGATATGAGATAATCCTGAGAAAGGTCACTTGTAGAGCTGACCAGAGGAGTGGAAGGTAGTCACTGTCAGAATCAAATCAGATCTCTTTTCCTTATGCCTGAGACAAAACAAAAGCTTTCCAATGAGGGTTCTCTTGGAAGGTCACTGAAGCTGTGGAAAGGAATAAAAGTTCAACATTAAAACCCTTCCTTGATCTATTTCCCTTATCTCCACTAAGTATGAAAGTGTTTATCTGTAGGAGAAAGGGCAACAAACCTGTTACTTAATGATGCAGCTGGGAAAGGGGATCAGGAAAAACTAAGAATCCTCACTCCTGGAGGAGTGGTAGAAACATGTATAAGGCCCAGCATTCCCCCTCTAAGAGGGTCAAGAACACACATGGAAATAACATCCCTGAGACCCAGGTAATAGTGTCTGTGGTTGAATAAGGATTACTCAGAATATCAGAGAGCACCACTTTTCCCCCCTCCTCCAACAAGTTAACAAGCCTCAAATTAAAATAATGAAATACAAATGCAAGTGGAGTACAAGACAGAATCTCTCTGTGAGCATAAGTTTAAGACCCAAAGTCAAGCAAGGAGATCACAGTAAGGCATTACTGGATATCACTAGAGGAATTTGAATCTTTAATGCACTGATTATAACAAATAAAACTTTGAACTCAGACCAATTTCTGACTAGGTTAATACAAGTTCCAAAATTAATACTTAAAAGAATAAAAAACCATGATCATATGCAAACAAAAATATATTTATCTCAGTATATACCATCTTATAAAACATGTCTTATTTTTACCACCAACAAAAAAATACAAAGCATACACAAAAGTGAGATAAAAACAGAAAAGAAAGCCATCATAAAAACAAAATTCAGATATGATAAAGAACTTGGAAATATCAGACAGGAAATTTAAAATAACTATAATTAGTATAAAAGGTTTTAAAGTAAAAGGTGAACAGAATGAATTATCAAATAAATTATTTCCTCAGAAAAATGTAAACAAGTAATCAAATTGAAATGCTAGAAATAAAACACAATACAAAATAAAGAATGTTTTTAACAGATATGTCATAAGAATTAACGAAGTGAAGAAAGATTCAATAAACTTTAGTTTAGGTCAATAGAAATTTTCCAAACTGAAATTAAAGAGAAAAATGGGCGAAATAGCACAAAAAACACCAAAAACAATGGACAATATCTAACATTCTAACGTGCATAAATTGGAATCCAAAAGGAAAAGGAAGAAAGAATAGTAAAGAAGAAATGTTTGAGGAAGTAATGGCTGAGAATTTGCCAAGATTATTTAGATACCAAACCAAAGATCTAAAAATTTCCAAAATACTAATCAGAATAAATAAATAAATAAATCCACATCAATAATATGGGACAAGTTGGGAGCGAGGCATATGGAAATCCCCTGTATTTTTAATTCAACATTTTTGTAATCTAAATAGCTTTATTAAAATAATAAAATAGTATATTTAAGAAAAAACCCACAAATTGGATATCATATTCAAACTGCTCAAAGCAAAGAAAAGGGGGAAATTATGAAACCAGCAGGGTGGAGGAAACAATGTATATTACATCTGTAGTTGTTTTAATTGGCTAATGGTTGCTGATAGCAAGGTACCAGAAATCTGTGGCTTTTATAATGGGAATTTATTGGGTTAAAAGCTTACAGTTCCAGGGCTGGGAAAAATGTCCAAATCAAGTCATCATCAGAGATGCTGTCTCACTAAAGTTTGGCTGTTGATGATTCTGGACTCTTGCCATGTGGCAAGGATAAAGGATGGCACTGTCTGTCTCTGCCTTCTCATCCAGGCTCACTTTCTCCCAGAGCTCAGCTGCCCTGTCTGTTCATCCCTCCCTTTCCTTGGGCACTGAAGCTTGAGCTCCATGCTGTCTCCTCCTGTGACTTTTCTCTTTCCCAATTTCATTGATTCCAAAGGCTTCTCTCTGTCTCTGTGGCTTTTTTCCTATGTGTTAGAAGCTTTTATTCCTTCCTTTATAAAGGACTTCATTAAAAGGATTAAGATTCACCTCTGGCCACATCCTATTGGAGCAAGCTAATCAAATGGTCCTTAACTGATCTAATCTAATCAGAGGTTCACAAAAGTTTCAATTTAAGAACATAGTTTTCTGGGCTCCACATAAAAGACTCAAACCAACACATTCCACCAACTAAACTAAAAATAAAAAATACATGCTCTTTCCATATGCAAATACATTCATTCCATCATAATATTTCAAAAAAACTTAAACCATTTCAGTAACAATGCTAAATTTAAAAATCTCATCAAAATTGGTTATAAGCATGGAGTCCTGGGGCAAATTCCCCAGGTTGTGGCCTGGAAAACGTACAAAACAAATAGTCTGCTTCCAATATAAAAGGAGGGACAGTCATAGGAAAACATTTTCATTGCCATAGGAAGAAATTGAAAGGAAAATGGGTCATGGATCTCAAACACTTTCAAAAACTTGCAAGGCATACTCCACTAGATTTCAAAGCCTACAAAGAAAAATACCATGTTTTCTTTTCCTTGAGTTTGCAGTGGCAGGCACAGTATTTACAAGGGTTTGCCCAGGGTCATGTTCTAGGCTCCATCCTCATCAAGGTTCTGGGTGGTGGCCAAGCTCTACACTTCACCCTGTGAGAACACTGGGGTGATGGTTATACTCTCCCCAATCTCTGGGACACAGGATCAACCCCCTTATCAAAGTGGGTTGGTGTTGGAGTCCTGGGCTGAAGGGTATCGGGAATGAAAGACAAAGAGAGATTGGGATAAGGGAACCTGAGAGTATTTAAGCCTCAAGCTCATCAGACAACTTTATTGATTACAAGGGGCTCTTTATATACCCCAGTGTACGTGTCTACAAGCAGGACCTCTGTAGCCTACATGCCATTAAGCATAAACACAGCCTACGTGTCACTAAGGAGCAACAGGTATTACCTATCAGCATTACCTATAGTCTAAGGAATTTTAGAAAAAAAATCTTATCTCAAGGTACAAAGTCTAAGTGTTCTATTCATTACAAAAGGTATGAGCTCATCTTGTCTTTCAGTCTTTAACAGCTTCAACCCATTTCCTGGGAACTCCCAATCACCGCATTCCTTAGGTTGCAAGCGTAGTTATGGAGACAGCACCTCTCTGCTTGAGAGGCCACTGTGCCTCAGTTCCCAACAGGTTGGTGGCCAAACTCTCCTCAATCCTTGGGAATGTGTTCTCTCTCTGAAGCCTGGAGTGGTCATACCCCTGCTGGACAACAGGAAAGAAAACCTGCCCTTTCCAAGTGCCAAGGCACACATCCTTTTCACACACCTGAGTTGGTCCCTTTCTTGGCCAAAAATACGTCTTACATCCAGACCTCAGTTTCCATGGTTGTGTCCTTGAAGTCTTTTTTTGTTCTATCTCTCCATTTTCTGTCCTTTTCATCCAGGCTGGCAATGATTTCCTTCATACAGATCTTTCATAAAGCCATTTGGTTTTCCATTCAGTTCACAGGGATCACAGGGATCAGACAAAGGAACTTGCACCAAATTCTTTCTGGATATTAGCATTTCCAATCCTGAGTTCCATTGAAGTGACTTGTTGGTTCCAAGTTTAGTTAGGCCCTCACATGGGGTGCTACTGTCTGTGTACTCACTTTCCAGAAGCTCAGAATTTCCCAAACCAACAAATTCTGGTTGCTTTGTGCCTAGGAGTTCTGTTTTCAGCTTATCCCTTTCCTCTTCCTTTTTATTATAAGCTTCAAGGACAAGCCAGGCTGCACTTTTAACATTTAGTTTTGAAACCTCCTCAGCTAAATATTCAAACTCCTCACTTTCAAATTCTGCCTTCTATCCAACATCAGAACACAATTTTGCCAAGTTCTCTACCACTTTAAAACAAGGATCATCTTCCTTCCAGTCTGAAAAGATACATTCATAATTTCTAAGTCTTCATCAAAAGTAACTTTAGTGTCATATTTTCACCAGCAGTCTCTTCAGAGCAAAATCTTTTCTATCAGGCATCTCAGAATTCTTCCAGAATCTTTCCCATATTCATTTAAAGAACTGTACCCACATTTCTGGTATTTGCATCGCAGAACTCACCCCACTCCCCTGGTACCCACTTCTGTTTTAGTTTGCTAAAGACTGCCAAATGCAATATACCAAAAATGAGTTGGCTTTTACAATGGGCTTTATTAAGCTAAAAGCTTACAGTTCCAAGGATGGGAACTTTATCCAAATCAAGACATCAAGGGAAGCTCTCTCCCTGAAGATTGGTTATTGGCTATCCTGGACTTCTGCCACATGGCAAGTCACAGTGGCAGCTCTGTCAGTAAACAGAAGTTCACAATAGGTCAATTTAAGCACATAATTAGGGTCCAGATAAAAGAATCAAACCAAAACAGTTATTATACATCTACAAGCTAGGAAGCAATGGAGTGACAACTTTATGAAAAAAGAAGGAAAAAAAAAATAGACCGTGTAAACTCTGACTTCTATGTTTAGGAAAATACCCTCCAAAAATAAAGAAAAATAAATACTTTTTCTGACAAACAAAATATAGGGAATTTATTGCCAGCAAACCTTCTCAGTTATAATGAGAATCTATGCTCTGGAGATTCAGTACAGGAACAAAAGAAAGCCCAGACTGAAACACCCCCTTGGAAAGGTATGCAGATGAGTGTGAACTGCTGGCAGGTATGGAAATTGCATGGACAAAACCATTCTCAGTTTGCTCTGTATCCAACCCTTTGAGAAAATCTTCACCCTGCAAATGAGTCCCTGTCCTGATTTTGATAACTTAAGGTGGGCAATTTAAAAAACTTAGAATAAGTGGAGCCAAATATCAAAGAAAGTCTGTGGGAAAGAAAACAATAGGCAAAAGAGAGATATTTGCCATTAGAATAAATTAAACAACATATTCAGATGCCTAGATATCAGCAAATAATTACAAACCATACTAGGAAACAGGAAGAGATGGTCCAGTCAAAAGAATTAACCAAGTATCCTGAAGAAATAAAGGATTTAATACAATTAATTAATGGTAATCACACAACCATAATTCT
The DNA here is from genome assembly GCF_030445035.2 of Dasypus novemcinctus. Lineage (NCBI taxonomy): Eukaryota > Metazoa > Chordata > Mammalia > Cingulata > Dasypodidae > Dasypus > Dasypus novemcinctus. The sequence continues at coordinate 148,134,189 of NC_080673.1, read as the reverse complement.
CCTAAATCACATCAAAGAATTTAAAGAATATATGGCTAAAGAAATAACATATATTAAGACAATAACATATATTAAGACAATGGGTGAGCATACAGAAAAAAAAAAATGAAAGCCTGCAAAGAAAATTACCAGACCTTATGGGAAGGAAAGATACAGTGGATGAGATTAAAAATACATTAGAGACACAAAAGAGCAGATATGAATTGCTTGAAGACAGAATTAGTGGTTTTGAAGATAGAACATCTGAATTGGAAAACAGGAGAACAAAAAGACAAGAGAATGGCAAAAATGGAGCAGATTCTCAGGGAATTGAATGACAATGTGGAATGCAAAAACATCATCATATTATCAGTGCCCCAGAAGGAGAAGAGAATGGAAAAAGGACAGAAAGAATACTTGAAGAAATAATGACTGAAAACTTCCCGTTGTTTATAAAAGACATAAATATGCATATCCAAGAAGGACAACACAGCTCAAACAAAATAATCCAAATAAATCTACCCTGAGACAAGTAGCAGTTTGATATAGTTATGAATTCCAAACATAGATATTGGATTATGTTTGCAAACTTGTCTGTACCTGGACATGATTAGATTATGATTGGGGCTTTCATTGGGACATATAAGTAGGGTGTTGAGTCTTCATTTCTCGGTGGGTGGGGACTCACAGGTAAAAGACATGACAGAAAACAGAGTTGGAAATATTGCTGTTGGAGTTTTGCTGTTGAAGTTTTGATTCTGGAGTCTTGAGCTTGAGCCCTGGAAAGTAAGCATGCAGAAGAGTTTGGTTGTGAGGAAAGAGAAGCAAGCCCCAGGAAGAAAGGAACCCTGAGCCCAGAGAGAAGCAAGCCCTGGGAAGAGAGGAACTCAAGAAACCTGAACTCTCAGCAAATGTCAGCAACCATCTTGCCCCATCATGTGGAAATAGACTTTGATGAGGAAAATAACTTATGCCTGGCAAATGTAAGCTTCTACCCCAAATAAATATCCTTTATAAAAGTCAACAGATTTCTGGTATTTTGTGTCAGCACCCCTTTGGATGACTAAAGAGACACATATTATTCAGAATAATGAAATTCAGAGATAAAGAGAGGATTCTGAAAGTAGCAAGAGAAAAGCAAAGAATCACATACAAGGGAAACTCAGTAAAATTAAATGCCAAACTCTCATCAGAAACTATTGAGGTGATAAGAAAGTTCAGACAATATATACTTTCTTTTCAAGTCCTCATGGATCATTCTTCAAGATAAAACATATGCTGGTTCACAAAACAAGTCTCAAAACTTTTAAAAAGATTGACATTATACAAAACCCTTTCTCTGATCATGACAGAATAAAGCTGGAAATCAATAATGGTCAGAAGAAGGGAAAATTCAAAAATATATGGATATTAAACAACATTCTTAAATAATCAGTGGGTCAAAGAAGAAATTTAAAGAGAATTCAGCAGATATCTTGGAATGAATGATAATGAGAACACAACATATGAAAACCTATGGGATATGCAAAGGCAGTCCTGAGAGAGAAATATGCAGTTTTCAATCTTATATTAAAAAAAAAAAATAAAGTGCTAACATTGAAGATCTAACTGCATGCCTGGAGGAACTAGAAAAAAACAGAAAACTAATCCCAACCCAAGCTGAAGGAAATATATAATAAAGATCAGAGTAGAAATAAATGAAATTGAGAGCAAAAGAAAAACAATAAAAAATAAACAAAAGGTATATTTTTGAGAAGATCAACAAAATCAACAAACCCCCAGATAGCCTGACAAAGAAAAAGGAGAGAAGACACAAATAAATGAAGTCAGAAATGAGTAGGGGACATTACCACAGACCACACAGAAATAAAAGAGATCATAAGAGGATACTATGAACAAACTAGACAATGTAGAAGAGATGGACAGATTGCTAGAACCACCTATACATGAACCACCTATGCAGACCCTATTTCTTCTAATAGACCTCAACAAACCAATAACAAGTGAAGAGATTGAAACAATCATCAAAAACCTCCCAAAGATGAAAATTCCAGGACCAGATGGCTTCACAGGTGAATTTTACCAATCATTCTAAGATGATCTAATACCAATCTTGCTCAAGTTCTTCCAAACAAATGAACAGAAAAGAATGCCACAAAACTCACTCTATGAAGCCAACATTACCCTAATACAAAAACTAGATAAAACTATTACAAAAGAAAAACATTACAGACTAATTTCTCTAGTGAATATAGATACAAAAATCCTCAACAAAATACTTACAAACAGAATCCAAAACTCATTAAAAGAATTACACACTGGGATCAAGTGGGTTTTATCCCAGGTATGCAAGGGTAGTTCAACACATGAAAATCAATTAGTGTAATAAACAACATTGAAAAAATGAAGAAGAAAAACCACATGATCCTCTCAATTGATGCAGAAAAGGCATTTGACAAATATTTCTTCATAAAAACTCTCCAAAAGAAATAGGGGAAAGATTTCTCAATCTGGCAAAATGCATAAATGATAAACCTTTAACTAGCATAGTACTCAATGGTGAAAGATTGAAAACTTTCCCACTGAGATCAGGAACAAGACAATGATACCCACTGTCACCATTGTTATTCAATATTGTGCTAGAGTTTGCGGCCACCCCTCGGGCTGAAGTGTGGTTTGCTGGCCTGGCGGGGGAGCAGCCACAGTAGGCTAGGGTGGCTGGTTGGACTCACCACCACCCCTGAAGGGAGCTCGGCATGGGCGCAGAGTGCCCTCGGGTCTCCCCTTCTCGGCAGCCATGCTTCCGCGGCTGCCCCTCCTCCCGGATGGCACCACCCGATGCCTTGTGGGGCGGCACCCTTCTTCTTCCTTCTCCCTGTGCAGGCGCAGGGCGGAAAATTCCAGTCTGCCCTTTTCCCCTCCCCCGACAGCAGCAACAGCCAGGCGTGGGTGGGAAACTCAAGTCTGCCCTCCACCCCAGCAACAGCAGCCACCAATCCCTAAACCCTGCCCCCTCCCCCAGCAACAGCGACAGCCAATCCCTAACCACCACCCCTCCCCCGTCCAGTACCGCCCACTGACCTTTCGCCAGCAACCAATCAGAACAGGGCATGGCTTCGACCAATCAGCCTTCCCCAGCCCCTATAAAACTGTTGCCTCTCCCTCAATAAAGTGGATCTGAGTGTTTACCTCATCTCCGCGGTAGTTCTTCTGCCGTGCGCCCTCCAGTCCTGAGAGCCCCCGACAAGGGCCTGGCCTCCCTTGTCCCCAGTTCGTCGCCTGCTTCTCCAGGCAACCCCTTCGTCGCCGGCTTCTCCGGGCGACCCCATCAGCCGAACCGCGCAACCCCTGTGAGACCGATCCCTCGTCTGCTGCCGGACCGACCCCTCGTCCCAAGCGGGACTGACCCCTCGTCCCGAGCGGGACCGACCCCTCGTCCAGAGTTGGACCGACCCCTCGTCCGCAGCCAGACCCTACCTCTACCGACCAAGCAAGCCGCCGCAGAGTTTATATTAATAGCTAGAACAAATAGGATAGACATAGAAATAAAAGCCCACTGGATTGGAAAGGAAGAAGTAAAACTTTCACTATTTGCTGATGATATGATCCTATATATGGAATCTCCTGAAAATTCCACAACAAAACTACTAGAACTAATAGACAATTTCAGCAAAATGGCAGGATACAAGATTAATACACAAAAATCAATAACATTTCTTTACACTATTGATGTGCAATCTGTGGAGGACATCAGAAAAACATCCATTTATAATATCAACTGAAATAGCCAAATATTTAGGAATAAACTTAACCAGGGACATAAAGGATCTTTATTCAGAAAACTTAAAACATTGACAAAAAGAACTGAAGGAGACTTAAATATTTGGAAGGACATTCCGTGTCCACGGATTGGAAGACTAAATGTAGTGAAGATGTCACTTCTACCCAAAATGATTTACATATTCAATGCAATCCCAATAAAAACCCCAGCAGTCTTTTTGCAGAAACAGAAAAAACAATTATAAAATTTATTTGGAAGGGTAAGGGACCCCAAATCATCAAAAAGTTTATTAAAAAGAACAAACTTGGAGGACTCTCGTTTCCTGACTATAAAGCATATTACAAGGAAAGCCGCCCAGCATGAAAGAACATGCAGCCTGCCCAAGAATGGCGCCACACACACATGGAGAGCTGACACAACAATGACGCAACAAAAAGAAACAGATTCTTGGTGCCACTGATAAGGATAGAAGGGGTTACAGAAGAACACATAGGGAATGGACACAGAGAGCAGACAACTGATGGGGGCGGGGGGGGCGGGGAGGAAGGGAGAGATATAAATAAAAATAAATCTTAAAAAAATAAATAAAGCATATTACATAGTTATATTGGTAAAAACAGTACGGTATTGGCATAAAGATAGAGACATTGACCAATGGAACAAAATAGAGAACTCAGAAATAGACCTTCACATCTATAGTCAAGTGATTTTGGCAAGGCAGTCAATCCCTCCCATACAGGCCCAAACAGTCTATTCAACAAATGGGGCTGAGAGAACAGGTAGCCATATATAAAAGAAAGAATGATGACCCATATGTCACATCTCATACAAAAAGAAGTCAAAGTGGTTCAAGGATTTCAACTATAAAAGCAACAACCATAAAACTCTTATAAGAAAATGTAGGAAAATATCTTCAACATCTTATGGTAGGCAGTAGTTTCTTAAACCTTACCCCCAGATCATGAGCAACAAAAGAATAAAACAGATAAGCAGAACCTCCTCAAAATTAAATACTTTTGCACATCAAAGGACTTTGTCAAAAAGGTGAAACTGCAGCTAATTCAATGAAAGAAAATGTTTGGCAATCATATATCTGATAAGGGTTTAGTATTCATGATATACAAAGAGATCATACAACTCAACAATATGAAAACAAATGAAAGAAAATGTTTGCCAATCATATATCTGATAAAGGTTTAGTATTCATGATATACAAAGAGATCATACAACTCAACAATATAAAAACAAACTACCTGGTTAAAAAAATGGGCAGAAGCCTTGAAAAGACAACTGTTCAATTGCAAAATAACACATGAAAAATGTTCGACATCACTAGCAATTAGGGGCATTCATATAGAACAATGAGATATCATTTCACAACTATTAGACTGGCCACTATTAAAGAGTCAGAAAACTGTAAATGTTGGAGAGGATGTGGAGAGATAGGAATGCTTACCCATTGTTGGTGGAAATGTAAAATGTCACAGTCATGATGGCGGACTATTGGGAAGTTCCTAAGGAAGTTGAAGATAGACCTGCCAAGTGACCTGGCCATATCATTGCTAGGTATATACCCAAAAGAACTGAAAGCAGAGACACAAACAGACATCTGCACATCCATGTTTGTAGTGGCATTATTCACAATTGCCAATAGCTGGAAAAAACCCAGGTGTCCACCAATTGTTGAATGGATTAAGAAATTGCGGTGTATGCACATGATGGAATATTATGCAGTGGTAAGAAGAAATGAAGTCGTGAAACATTTGACAATATGGATGAACCTGGAGACATTATGTTTAGTAAAGCAAGACAGACACAAAAGGACAAATATTTTATGACTCCGCTATTATGAACTAAATATATTGTACAAACTCATGGAATTAATAATTAGAATATAGGTCATCAGAAAATAGAAGGAAGGTAGAGAATGGAAAATTGAGGGTTAATCAGTGCAGAATTACTAAAATGATTGTTTGTAAATCTTTGGAAATAAATAGAAATGGTAAAAACACATCCTAGTGTTTCTAACCAGCAGGGCTATTTAGCTGGGCATGACAGTGGTTGCAAGAGAAAGTCTAAGGTCATATATATTACTAGAAAGAAATCTAAAAACTGTAATATGATATAAGATAGTAAAACCTCACGTAAAATATGAATATGGGGATATTGCACATATAAGAATGATTTTACAAAATATATATACAAAAATACTAGAGAGAAGTAAAAAATAGCATCTATCTACACCAAGTGAGGCATAAAGAGATTAAGAAGTGAAGAGTTTTGTTTGGTTTTTGTTTGTTTCTTTGATCATTATTATTGGAATAATGAAAGTGCTCTGGGAATGATTGGGGTGGTGAATGCACAAATATGTGATTATACAAATATCATTGCTTGTAGTCTTTGTATGGATTTATGCTTTCTAAATATGCAACAATAAAGTTGATTTGCTTAAAAAAGCCTATATATTGTAAATCCCAGGGAAAACCTTTTAGAAGTTATAAAGCAGATATATAAGTAATAAATCAAAAACAAAAAAAAATACTGGAATCATGAAATTCCTCAAATAAGCCTAGAGAAGGTTTAAAATATTTAAAAACTTACAAAGAAAAAATAATAGATTCTAATACTGTCATATCAATAATCACTTTAAGAGTAAAGTGTCTAAATACAGAAGTTCAATAGCAACAATTTTCAAACTGGATAAAATGCAAGATCAAACCATTAATATAAGCTATCTACACAAAACTTATATTACGTATCATCGCATAGATATAATAAAAGTAAAATGATGGAGAAACCAAATTACAGTGAATTATAATATATCTGAGTGAAGATAAATCAATCAAGAATGGGGGAGGGAGTTCTGAGGATAGAATATATACTGAAACAGTTGAGTCCAAATGTTTTACAAATGTAATATATAACCTCAATATGAAAGGTTTGCAAAAAGAAGGTGATTGCAAAATAGTCACAAATAGTTGTCCGAGTTTACTGGGGCTACTGCAGCAAAGCACCACAGACAGTAATTGAATACAACATCAATTTATTGTCTCACATTTCTGGAGTACCAGCAGTTTGAAATCAAAGTGTTGACAGGACCATACTTCCTTGGAATTTTGTAGTATTCTGGCAGAGGCTTGCCAGTAAACTGTGGCATAGTTCAACCTCTGCACTGCCACCTGGATATACCAGTAATGGATTATAACCTATGAGTCCATGCTGACAAAGAAATGACTAAAAATAATTTTAAAATAAAGAAATGGGGTCAGTTATTCTCACACCAGTACTTCAAAACGTATATATAGATTCCTCCATTCTAGGAAGAGGAACTTAATTTTCCTCCCCTTGAAAAAGGACTGAACTTTCTGAGTGAATAGCATATTTAACAGGAAAGCAGTAACTTTAAAGTCGAGAAACTGGAAGATGACACCTTAACTAAGCAATCAAGATTAATATCACCAGTGCTGAGTTACACTGATATTAAGCATCCTGAGGTATGGTCCTTTGAGAAGGAGTCATCATCTTTATGGTCACTTTTCCAACAATCCATAATGCCAGTCTAATCATAAGAAAATTTCAGACAAACTCAAATTGAAAGTAACTCTAAAAAATGTCTGACCAATTCTTTTAAAATTTCCTAGGTTATGAAAAACAAAGAAATATTTTTTAAAAAAACAAAACAATCCTGTCAAAACTGATGCAGGGTAAGGAACCATAATGGCCAAATACAATGTTGTATCATGAATTGGATCTTCCACTGAAACCGAAAAACTACCTTAATGGAAAAACTGATTAAGTCTGAATAAATTATGTTGTTTAATTAATAGTATTGTACTAATGCTATTTATAGTCTTGATACATATACTAAATTTATTTAAGATGTTAACATTAACCTTAATCTAGTTGGAGATTATAAGGTAACTCTTTGAACTAACTTCGCAAATTTTCTGTAAATTAAAATTATTCCAAAACAAAAATTTATTTTAAAAAGCAGCATATAAATACTGTAATCAGCTAGCATTGCTTCCTTACTCTTGGGATGCAATGATTTACAGCACAATCTGTACAATACTTTTATCAAAAAATTTTATCTCATACATGAGAAAATAATAAAATCACCTCTACTCATGAGGATATAAAGAAAGTATAGATTTTATACATCATACTAAAAAATTGGTCTGGGTTTGGAAAAAAAGTAAATACCATGAAATACGGGAAAATTGAAAAAGGTTGGGAGTTGTATTAGTTTCCTAGGTTTACCATAACAAATTACCAAATTGTTTTCAGCTTAAAGCAAGAGAAATTTATTCTCTCAGAGTTGAGAAGGTAGAAGTCCAAAACTGAGGTGTCGACAGGGGTATACTACCTCTGAAGGCTCTAAGGGAGAAAACTTCTTTACTCTTCCAGCTTCTGGTGACTCTAGTCATTCCTTGGATTGTGGCAGCATCACTCCAATCTTTGCCTCCATTTTCACATCGCTGTTCTCTTCATCTTCTCTTCTGTTGCTTACAAGGACATGTGTCATTGTATTTAGGGTCAACCTGGACAATTCAGGATGATCTCAAAGCCCTGAATTTAACTATATCTGCAAAGACTCCATCACCAAATGATGGCATATTCACAGATTCCAGAAAGGGACATAACTTTTGAGAGGCCACCATTCAACTGACTAAAGGGGGAAACTAAGGATACTAGATACTTAGTAGATAGAAACAATCAAATGCAATGAGTGATATTTGGTTGGATTGTGAATGGGAAAATACCTGAAGAAGCAACAGTGAAATAATTGAGAAATTTTAATCTGGAATGTGTGCTTATTAGATATTATATCAGTTATATTTCTTGAACGTGATGATGATATTTTGGTTATTTAGGAGAATATATTGGCTCTTAGGAACCATATACAGATATAGTTGGATTTGAAATTATCTTCAAAACTTAGTTTTAAATGTAAAGAAGTAGTGTAGGGGTATGATTGTGTGTGTACATGTGTATGTATAAAACAGAGATATAATAAGAGAGAAAGAGAGAAGAGAGTTAAATATGGCAAACTGCTATAATTGGTTAAATCTAATTTAAGTGTATGCAGATTTTCATTATACTCCTCTTCTAATTTTGTAAGTTGAATTTTTTTTCAAATAAAGTATTTAAAAAAAACAATACTTTGGTGATTTTCTATGATGTATAGTAAATGGAAAGAACTGTGAATCAAGATTTAAAGTTCAAAAACTTTTTCCTCTACCACTGAAACATATTTAGTTAACTATCTTATAAAACTTACTAAACTTGAAAAAGCTGAGAATTTTATGCACTGAAATCGATATTGTTAAAAATTTGTGTAAGCTATAACATATTCCTTTTCTAAGCAAATAGAATTTTGGTAGTGACTGAATAATATGTGGAAGGAAATACCTTTTCCATATCCCAGTTTAGGGAAGGGCTTTTTGATGCAGCTGCTGGGAGTCCCAGCTACAAACTGCCTTCAGCTATCACTACTTCAAGAATAACCTCAACTGAACTTGCAAGGGATGCTCACAAACAACATTTGTTGGAATTGTGGGAGTGGAACATAAACGCCTGGCCATTTCAGTCCAAACAAGGCAACTTTGATGGGTCATTTAGCACTCCAGCTTTTAATATGGTCAGCCTTGGATTTAACAGGCTTTCTTTTACAGTTCAATTTATCCCTCTGCCCTGTCTCCTACCCATCTCCCTAAACTCCTCCCCCCAGAGACATAGGTGTTGATTCCATAGACACACTTAATAAACATTTTACACACAGTACTTTCAGGGTCTGCTTCTTTAAGAAGCCAACCTGTGACAGATACATTTTAAAAATTCTGAAATTTTTGTATCTCTATCCTCATATAAAAGTTATTCCAGTTTTCCCAATGTGCTTGAATTTGTATTTTAATTTCAGAGTTTCTTTAAAACCTAACTCATTTTATCCTAACCTATTAACATTTTGTCCATTCTGCATATAAGGTTCTTTGTACTGAATTTTGCTTTGTAATACCAGACCTGGTCTAAATTTACAGTGCTGTCTCAGCATATCTGTGAACTGAGGAACTTCTTTAAACAGCTCAAAAGGAGTGACCAGATCTGGATTTATCATCCAATCTGAAACAACCATTAAACAAAGCAAAACACAACAAAGCAGATAAGATTCAAAATCAACAGTTCCAAGACATTGGGCATCAGACAATGAAAGATGGTGATTAATAAGATACTAGAAATAAGTTAACCTTACAACTGCCTGATAGTAAAACATTGGGAGTTTCCAGAAAGCAATGTAGGAGAAAGACACAGGTAGAACAGAGCAGACACTAAAAAATAGATAAAACATATGTATATTTCAGTGGACACAGAAATACCATTTAATAAAATCCAAAATCATTTCCTGATAAACTTTCAGCAAACTAGGAAGAGGGGGATTTCCTCAACATGATAAAGTGCATGTATGAAAAGCTTAGAGCTGACATCATAGTTAATGGTGAAGGTCTTATTGCTTCCACCATAAAATCAAGACTAATACAAGGATGTCAGCAATCACCACTTTTGTATCACTTGTTATTTGAGGTTCAGTTCAGTGAAATAAGGGAGAAATAAAATGTCTTCCAGTTGGAAAGGAAAAAGTAAAACTGCTTCTACTTGCAGATCCACGTGATCACTATGTAGATAGTCCACCAGGATCTACAAAATGCTGCCAGAACTAATAAAAGAATGTAACAATTTTTCAGTATGCAATTTCAAAATAAATATTCAATTGCATTTCTATATACTGGCAATGAACAATCAAAAGCTGAATTTTAAAATCCCTTTACTACAGTGTCAAGAAATATGAAACACTTAGGAATAAAATGACAAAACATAGGAAAGATCTCTACACTGAGAACTACAAAAATATTGCTGAGAGAATTTAAAGGAGACCTATAAATGGAAAAATATTCTGCGCTCATGTGTCAGAAGACTCAATAATGTTAAGATTTCTTCAATTTCCCCTAAACTTATCCATAGAATTAAGAAAATGTCAATCAAACCCCCATAAGTATTTTGTAGAAATTGAAAAACTGATTTTAAAATTTATATTGCAATTCAAAGAACCTGTAATAATACCCAAAACAACTTTGAAAAAGAAAATAAAGCTAGGAGATTTATACTATCTGACATCCAGACTTATTATAAATTTCTAATATATACAATGTGATATTGCTGTCAAAACAGAAAAGAGATGAACCCAAGAGAATATAAACTAAAATAAATCCACAAATATTTACATAACTTATACTTGACCAAGATACAAAGGCAATTTCAGTAATTGTGCTGGAACAACGAGATAGCCATATACACCCCCCCACACACACAACTTCCATATACACAAATTAAATCAAAATGAACCAGAAACTCCATTATAAAATGCCTATAAGAAATAATAGGAGAAGATTTCTGACATTGGTGTAGGCAGATATTTCTTAGATGCAGCACAAAAAGTATAATGCATAGAACAACTTGGTAAACTGAACTTCAACAAAATTAAAAATTTCCGCTCCTCAAAAAACTCTGGTAAAAGAATGAAAATGAAAGTCAGAAATTCTGAGAAAACATTTGCAAATCATAGAAGATAAAAAGGGACTGATCCAGAATATACAAAGAACTCTCACTATTCAATAATAGGAAACAGACAACCGAATAAAAAAATGGGCAAAAAGTTGAACAGACACCTCATTAATGAGGATAAATTGATAATGAATAAACATATGTAAACATGATTAGTATCATTATTCATTGGGTAATTGTAAAATAAAATCACTATTAGATACCAGCATAGACTTATTAGAATGTCTAAAATTCAAGTTTCACCACACCAAATTGTGGTATGGAAGGAAATGAACTAGAACTCTCATACATTGGTACAAAAATCCTTTTGGAAAAGAGTTTGTCACTTTCTCTAAAAATTTAAACATGATCCCACTTCACGAGCCAACCATTTCATCATAGATATTCATCCCAAGTAAATGAAAGCATATGTCCATACAAAACTTTGTTCATAAATTTTCTTAGAATCTTTATTTTTCATAGCCCAAATCTGAAGAAAATTCAAATGCCCATCAAGAATTAAATAAATTATAAATAAATAAATGAATTTAAACAATATTAAATAATATTAAATAATAGTCAGCAATAAAAATAATGAAATACTGATATGTGCTACAACATGGATGAATCTCAAATTAATTATTCTATATACATTCTTCAATTTTAGTTATAAAAACTTTTAAAATACAAACTAATCTATAGTGATAGAAATCAAATCAGTAGTTGCCTTGGGATGGAAATGGCATTCAGGAAGGTGTGAAAGGGAAGAATTCAAAAGAGGTATGAAGAAAATTGGGGACAATATAAAGTTCATTTTCATGATTGTGGTTTTGGTTTTATGGATTATACACATACATCAAAATTTTCAAATGGTATACTTTAATATGTTGTAGTTTATTATAATTCAATTAAACCCCAATCATGCTGTTTAAAAACCATTTAAATTATGTTCCACTTTTTTTTTTATGTGCATGCATATTTTAATCTTATCCCGGGTTGTTATTATCTCTTTGCTTCCATTTAGAGCATGGAACAAAAATGATTAACTTACTGAAAATACCTTCTTCAGAGAAACATATCCCCGATAATAGCTGTGTGCACTTTAATTCAAAAATTAATTTTAATCTTCACTAATGCATCAAAACTGTTGGCTCTACATTCCTTAGAGCTAAGGTAGTTTCTTTTTACTTATATCCCAGCTCCCTGAAAGTAAAAACAAAACAATTAACCGCCACCATTGTCAGCACCAAAGCAGTAAAGGAAATCAACAGTACTTTCTTGATATAACATTAACTTGGCTTGCAAAGCGTTTTTTCAGATTACTGAATGAATTATCACATAAGACTCTAAAACATGAGACAGGGGAAATACTTCTGAGCACAGTATCTTCTAAAGCACTCCATTGACTAATATCTTGTGCTGTCATTTAATACCAAGAAATCCACGTTTTCATCCTAACAAAATTTCTGAATTTATATTTATCTTCTTCCAAAAAAAGCATTTTCTGTTGAAAAATAGTTTGTTTTTGCTACTAATGATTAACTCAAATACCTATCTGTACCTGGCATGTAGTAAAATATGTGGACAAAGCCCCATTGTAAGGTCTTAGGAAATTGTGACGATCCGCAGATGACTGGAATGTGTATGCTCATTACGGAACTGCTGATACTCAGCTGCAGCATACACTTGCTATGAAAAAAGTGCAGGTCTTTTATAAGTCATTCTGAATTTTTAAAATATGTGTACCATAATGATTACATTTTGGAGGTGTGTATGCATATGTGTGTATCACACATAGATGACAGATAAAGCAGAGACAGATGATAGAGGGAGAGATAATGATGATAATGATGAAAATAGCTGAATAGATAGATAGATAGATAGATAGATATGACAGATAAATCCTGTTTACTGAGAATCTCCTTAGAATCATGTAGTATCAGGAAAGCAAATTTTCAAGAATGGCAGGGATTAACTTTATCATTGTGACAAAAGAAACCGTTATCTAAATATCATAGTCTCAAACCTTTTAATAACAAGAATTTTTAAAGGAAAATTTGGACATTTTAAAATAGAAAAATGTATTTTTTGAAATAATTTCTGCAATATTAGAATAGATCTGTAGCATTTTTATAACATCCAATCTACTGTATATTCAGCAATTTTTAAATATTAAATATTGGTAAAATTCACTAAGAAGTAGTACCACAAATTTAAATAGCAGTTGTTAATTTCTGTGATTGTTGAAATGCCATATTTTTAAAAGGAAATATATCTTACAATACATGAAACTCCAAAAGACATTTTAAATACTCATTTCTTACTGAATTTGAGTTCCTGCAAACTACCGCTACAAATGGAAACCCCACTGATTTCAAAAGAGATACTTAGCCAAAAGATAAATGACAGGGATGAGGAAATATTATCTAAAATGTACATTGCTGCAACCAGAAGGAAGGATTAATCGTTGACCTTTAATAATTACATAGATCTTATACTTTTCTCATATCTAAGTCAAGTATACACCATGCTATTAATATGATTTTGGTGTGCGTTTCCCTACTATTACAAAATTAGGATTGAGAAGGAAAATTGAAATTAAGGTAATGATTACTCAAAAGAGTTAAATTATAAGATAAAATATGAGTCAAGCTATAATTTTAAAATATGTTACATTTCATTTATATAAAATAGCTGCCTCAGGGCTATAGCAGGTACCAATTCAGGTGGATACAATATACACTTCCCACTTAGAATCCATTCTGTGGCAATCCAGGGTCCAATTCTACTTTCCTTGGATTTTCCGTTCTCCAGCATCACAGGACCTTTCCTGAGTCAAGAATATACTTCTTTAGCAAATCCTCCTCTTCAACTCCCAACCACTAAACTCCACTTCTAACTATTGTATTTCTCTTTCCAGTATACAGGGATCTCTGATTAGACTTAAACATATTCTATGGGTAACGTTTTTCTGGAATAGTGACCAGTTTGCATCTTACTAAGAATAATCATATTAAAGGACATCTTTCATTTCATTGATGACAGTCCTGCTAATAAATATTTATTGTACTTCCATATGTGTTACTTTCAAGGATTTTTGAAGATTTTGCATAGCATGCAATTTCTAGCTTCGTACTATTCTTGGGACCTGAGGCAACAGACATACTGATATGTTAACTACTGCCAAAATAATAAAGGCATAATAAAAAACATTAATTGGGTGAGAAATATAATTCTAGCATGTAGGGCCATAAAACCATATATTCTAAACTAATACGCAATTAAGCCAAGGTCTTTTTTTCGTTCTAATGAATCTAACATAATTTGATATGACATTAGGTAGCTTTCTGTGTGTGTGTGTGTGTATGGGTTTCAAACTGCATTTCAATCATTACTTGAAAGGTCATGTTTAATGTCACATTAGCACTTTCCCATGAAAATTTATTTTTACTCTTCTATAAGAAGATAAATACTTAACTCTCTGGGTGCTCATTCCAAGTGGAACTTTGCAGAATTTCCATTGAATTTTCAACTTGGGTCCATTAAGATATTCATCTTTAGCGCCAATGATACACGTCCACTATAAAATTTGTAACACAAATAGTGCACAGTGAGTTTTCTTCAATGAAACTTTCTTTTAATGGCCTTTGGATTTCATATATAGCTAGAAAGATACAAAATAGATATGAATATTTATTTAGATATCACATCTATGTAATGACTCTAAGCACAAAACTTTACTCATACAAAGCTCTTCTTAAACATTAATTAAGATAGTAGCATAAATTTGTGGGTTTGCCAATCATTTTTTCCTTCCACTAGCCAAAACGTCCTTTTTCCAGCATACCAAGAAGCTTTATACTTATTGAGTATGACTATATATATATATATATATATATATATATATATATATATATATACTTATCCCTATCTCTTGTGTGCTGTGCTATTGAAAGCAATTATCCAGGTCTTAGTATTCAGGGAGGCATATGCCATAGCAATGACCCTGCTATGTTTATAGCCTGGTATCATTTATTTTGTTTTCTCATTGAGAGACCCCCCTATTTGGCAGTGTTGAGTGGTTTATCATCTAATAAGAAATCTATGTAATTCAAGTTGAGAATAAATCACAACTGGAGTTGAAATAACAATCTATCTTTCCCTTTTCCCTGGTCATGGTGATTAGTTCAAGATGCAAGACCTAGGAAATATTTACTGGCTGTGGCTGAGGGGGAAATATGTCCTCATCTCTTAAGATAATTATCAGGAGAAAAGTTCCATCTTCCTGATTGGGATAAAAATGTGACCATGTACATCACAAAGGTACTGGTAACTTTTTATTTCTCAAAAAGTATTTAAGATGAAATAAATAATATAGAAGATAGAGAGAAGGGCTGGAATGAAACTTATTTTTGGCAATTTCATTGAGCTTGGATACTCCTGAATGACTTTTCAATTAAAAGTCTCAAAAACATCCCATTACTGTTTAGCCATTTTAAGTCAACAAATTTTTTGCCTCTAACCCAAAAATACATAAGTGATAAAGTCCCATTCTCATAATCAATGTGAAAGACATTAGAAAATTATTATTTTTTCTACGTTTTTATAAGACTTTCAGGTTCTGCATCTATGTTTTTTTTCCCCCTCTGGTAATGAACAGATATATTTTTCTACATGTTTTCTGACCTGGTAAAATGTTGCTTGTGAATGATTTGATACTTTATAATAAATAGCATCATAGTGTTATTTTATGCTTTCACAGGAATCTATAAATTATTAAGAATGCATACTGCATCTCATTGTTGTACCCTTTAAACTACATAGGAGAAAATCATAGATCTTGAAAGGAGAAGAAGAAAAAAATTGAATGTCTTTAATTGATAAATATCAACTAAATATCATTTTTTCTTCGCACATATATAGAGATAAGATCATATTAATGAGATTATATTATACAAGCTGCTTTAAAATAAAATGATGGATTTGATAAATTTGACTGTGCTTTAATATTTAACATAGGGAGGAAAACTGTGATTAGATAAAAGGCATTGTTTAACATCATATGCATATTTTGCCACTCTAGGAGATTTAATTTCAAAGGTAAAATTAATTTTAAAAGCATTGATAATTCAGACATTAAACTACTTTTCAAAAATATTTCTTATAATATATATTTATTATAAATTATGAAATACAAATTATTAGCATTTTAAATTTTATTCCATCTCTTTCCCTACCTCCTGCTGTTGGAAAAAATATTATCATTACTTCGAATTTTACTAAAACCGTAATCTCAACTCAGTCCTTTTACCACAAAAACTCCCTCTCCCTATGTTTACATTTTGATTTATCTTTTACCAATCAGTTTGCTTTGTATTTTTGTTTGTTTTCCTAAGGAAGACTCATATTTGGAAATTTTTGTTACCTTTTTATTTAAAAGACATTTTGGCTAGATATAGCTCATAATCATCAGTTACACTCCATCTTCTCTTTATGATAGATTATCATTATGGTAAATTCTAAGCCTGATTAATTTATTTCTTTTATTTGTCTTTATTTTTATATTGACACTTCTGGAAAACCTATTTCTGATCTTTGGAGTTTTATGACTTAGCAGGGTATGTCTGAATATCTATCATTCCGTTTCAATGTTTCTTACTACAATTTGTGTCCATTCAACTTGCAAATCTTCATTCATCACCATCTGAATCACTATCCTCAAACTTCTATAGTCACTCATTTAGCTGTTTTTCACAATCACTACTCTCCCACACCATTTTGTTGTACTCTCTGAAAATGTCATTTAATACCTAAATCCTCAAATTTATCCCCCATATCCCCTTAGGAGAGTACCTTTCTTCAAGCTCCTATAAAGGATTATTTTTTTTTCATGGCTGGTAGGAGGGCTATGTGTCCTATTTGTTCCTCATTGTCACTTCCAAACATTTTTCATCCATTTGCCTTCAGATCCCTCACATGAAATTCATTTCATTAGATAGGATCACTTTCTATACCTCTTTATTTCTGTCATGTATCTAAATTCCATGCTACCCTTCTTTTTTTATTTATTGAAGACTTAAGCTTTATAGGGCCACTGTACCCATCTATTCCTTTATTTCTGTCATTCTTTTTGTGGACATTGGAAATCAAATAAAAACCATAGTCTTTTACTTTTTCTCATGTAATAACTATCTTTTTAAAAGTTTTAGGTTACAGAAAATTTACATCAAAAGTCTTGGGAATTTCCATATACCCCACTGCATTTCCCCCTCATATTTACCCTATTAATAATACCCTACATTGGTGTGGTATATTTGTTTTAATTGATGATCAAATATTGAAGCATTGCTACTGTAGCAGTTTGATATGGTTATGAATTCCAAAAATAGATACTGGATTATGTTTATGATCTGTTCTGTACCTCGGTGTGATTGAGTTATGATTGGGGCTTTGATTGGGCCATGTCATTAGGGCATTAAGTCCTCAGACCTTTGTAGGTAGGGGCTCACAGATAAAAGGTATGGCAAAATACAGAGTTGAGGGTTTTGATGTTGGAGTTTGATGCTGAAGCCTTAAGCTAGAGTCCCAGGAAGTAAGCTCACAGAGAGAGAAGCAAGACCCTGGAAACAAGGAACACAGGAAACCTGAACTCTCACAGACATTGGCAGCCATCTTGCTCCAACAAGTGAAAATAGACTTTGGTGAGGAAAGTAACTTATGCTTTATGGCCTGGTATCTGTAAGCTCCTACTCCAATAAATATGCTTTTTAAAAACCAACCTATTTCTGGTATTTTACATCTGCACCCCTTTGGCTGACTAATATAGCTACTAACCAAGGCCTATAGCTTACATTATGTTTTACACTTTGCACCAGACAATTTATAGATTTTAACAAAACATATAATGGTCTGCATCCATCATAGCTATATCATGCAGAACAATTCCAAAGCCCTAAAAATGTCCTACATTTCACCTATTCTTCCCTTCCTTCCCTTAGAACCTCTGCTAACCACTATCTTTATATCACTGTTACAAGTTCTTCCAGTACAATAAGTCTTCTTTGGTAATGGCTGCATTCCCTGTTATGTTTGTTCATTCCTCAGTCTTGACTATTTTGAGATGGTGATGCCAACTCTGTTCTAGATTAAGAGGGGACTTACTTCTTATGGGGAAGATGAAAGGAACTGTTTTGCTTGCTGTTAAACTTTTTTTTTTTTTTTTTGCCACCAAACCCACTTAATTGAGAGACAATAGTCTATTCAACAAATGGTGCTTGGAGAACTGGATATCCATATTCAAAACAATGAAAGAGGAGCACCACTTCATGTTCTATACAAAAATTAATTCAAGAGGGATCAAATACCTAAATATAAGAGCCAAGACAATAAAGCTTTTGGAAGATAATGTAGGGGAACCACTACAATATATTGTAGTAGGAAATGATTTCATTAACTTTATGCCCAAAGCATGAGCAATGAAAGAAAAAAATAGATAAATGGGGCCTCCTCAAATTTAAAAACTTTTGTGCTTCAGAGGAGTTTGTCAAGACAGCGAAAAGTCATCCTACTCAATGGGAGAAAATATTTGGGAATCACTTATCTGGTAAGGGTCTAATATCAAGCATATATAAAGAAATTTTATATTTCAAAAATTGAAAAAAGCTAATAACCTATGTAAAAAATAGGAAAGAGATTTTAATAAATACTTCTCCAAAGAGGAAACACAAATGGCTAAAAAGCATATGAATCCTAAAATCTTTCCCTCTAAGATGAGGAACAAGACAGGGATTTCCACTATCACCCCTCCTCTTTAACATTGTGTTAGAAGTACTTGTTTGAGCACTGAGGCAAGAACCAGATATAAAAGGTATCCAAATTGGTAAGGAAGAAGTCAAAATTTCACTATTTGCAGATGATATGATCTTATATATAGAAAGCCCTGAGAAATCTACAAGAAAGTTTCTAGAACTAGCAATGATTTCAGTAAAATTGCAGGTTATAAGATCAATGTGCAAAAATAAGTAGCATTTCTGTACACCGATAATGAGCAATCTGATTAGGAATTTACAATAGAAAATTTAAAAAATCAAATACCCAGGAATAATCTTAACTAAAGATGTAAAAGACAGAAAACTACACAACATGGTTAAAGGAAATCAAATAAGACTAAATAAATGGAAGAATATTCCCTGTTCATGGACAGGAAGATAAATATCATCAAGATGTCTATACTACCCAAACTGATCTACAGATTTAATGCAATTCCAATAAAAATCAACACAGCATTTTTTTAATGAACTGGAAAAACTAACTATGAAATTTACTTGGAAAGGAAAGAAGCCCTGAATAGCCAAAAACATACTGAAAAAGAAAAATGAAATTGGAGGAATCACATTACCTGACTTTAAAATATACTAAAAGCTATAGTGGTTAAAAAAGCATGGTATTGGCACAAGGATAGACATATTGACCAATGGAACCAAACTGAGAGTTCTAATATTGATCTGTGTGTATACAGTCATCTTATATTCAACAAGTCCAACAAGCCCACTCAGTTGGGAGTTAATGGCCTCTTCAACAAACACTAATTGGAGAATTGGATATCCATATGCAAAAGAATGAGAGGATTACTATCTCAGACTTTATACAAAAATCAACTCAATATGGATCAAAGATCTAAATATAAGATCCAAGACCATAAAGACCTTGGAAGACAATATAGGGAAGCATCTACAGAATCTTGTAAAAGGAAATGGCTTCGTGAACTTCACACACAAAGCATGAAGGGTGAAAGAAAAAATTTAAGTCTTTTGCACCTCAAAGGAGTTTATCAAGGAAGTGAAAAGACAGCCTACCCAATGGGAGAAAATATTTGGTGGCCATATATCTGATAGGAACCTAATATCCAGCATATATAAACAAATACTTTATCTCAAAAAAAAAAAGGCAAACAACTCATTAAAAAGTGGGCAAGAGACTTGAACAGACACTTCTCAAAAGAAGAAATACAAATGGCTAAAAATCACATCAAAAGATGCTTAACATCACTAGCTATTAGGGAAATGCAAATCAAAACTACAATAAGATACCATCTTACACCCATTGGACTGGTGGCCATTAAGAAAACAGAGGACTTCAAGTGTTGGAGAGGATGTGAAGGAATGGGAACCCTCATCCACTGTTGGTGAAAATGTACAAGGATCCAGCCATTCTGGAGGACAGTTTGGCGGTTCCTCAAAATTTAGCTATAGATTTTCCATATGACCCAGAAATTCCACTGCTGGGTATTACCCAGAAGAACTGAAAACAAAGGCACAAACTGATTTATGAACATCATTGTTCATAGTAGCATTATTCACTATTACCAAAAGTTGGAATCAAACCAAATGCCCATGAACAGATAAATGGATAAAAAAAAATATGGTATATACATACAACAGAATACTACTCGAGTATAAGAAGAAATACAGCACTAACAAATATGGTAACATGGATGAATCTTGAGGATCTTATATTGAGTGAAGCAAGCCAGACATTGAAGGATAAATACTACATGGCCACTCTATATGAATTAAGCAAATCAAATGTCTCAAGGAGCTAGAGACTGGAAGATAAACTTAAAGAAAATAGGGTGGGGGGAGAGGAAGGTTGTGAGCCAAAGCTTACATGGATGAAATCTACGATAAAGTGGAGGTAAGTGGTTATGTAGTGAATGGATAAGAGAGGGGCATAGGCATGCTCTTAGGTTAGGTTTTGCAGGCATAAGGGAAGCCTGGGTTGGGAGGATGGGTCTGATGGTCCAAGGAATTGGGAGGGGGGGGGTTAGGGAACAGCAACTTATTGAAACTATAATATTGAGAAAATTCTTTAGGAAATATAATAAGGAAGGTTTACTGGTTTAAAGTGTTTGACAGGGGTATCTGGTTTAGGAGGCACCTGGGGCAGGTTTCTAGGGAGTGTGTGAGTGCTCATCATGTCATAGTGTGTTATATCAGTGGATGGAGACCAATACAATGAGCAGTAAGGTTTTATGCCCCCATCCTGGGGAGGCCTGATGTTCTCAGAGTGATGAGTATCTTTCAAGAGCATAGGTGGCTCCCAATGGGAGATGACAGACTAGTGTGTTAAGCCCTCAGCTTTGATGCAATTATCTATGAATCTTGTCTTTCAAGCAGTGAATTTTGGTTATCACTGTGGGCCCTAAGGGGAGGGGGAGAGAGGAATAGAATAGTTGGAAAGGTGGTAACTGAGACTCAATGGAAGAGTTCTGCATGATCCTGCAAGGATGGATACAGGTCATTTTAAATATTACCAAAATTTATAAAGGTGTAGTCTAAAATGTAAACCATAATGGAACCAGAGTTGGCAGCTATGATTCAATATCTGTACATCAGTTGCAAAATATAATATCCACATGTAAAAATATCATAGCTGGGGACAGGAGACAAGGGTTCAATGATGGGTATACTGGACTTCCCTATATTCTATATGTGACATTATTGTGCCCCAAAACCTTTTTGAGGACATCATTTTTAAAAAGATTGTAGACACTGAGGAAAAAAATGGAAAAGATTGTCTTGTCACCATACTTATGGGGCAATACCTATTACAGTGATGAAAGGCAAAATGTCAAGAAAAAATTTTAGTGATATTTTTCATTTTTTACTACCCCAATTTATTTTTTACTGTATTTTAGGTTTTTTTTAATTATTATGTATTCTATTTATAATTTTAAACCTTCCACTACTACTTCATTTTCCTATTAAGTGGATTTGGCAATATATTAGTGTGATGGTTAGGGTATTGTGTCAACTCAGCCAGGTAATTGTGCCCAATTGTTTGGTTAAGCAAGCACTGGGCTAACTGTAATACAGGGGCATCTATGAACTTTAGTCACCATTGACTTTACTGCAGTGGTAAATCATAGATAGCTGATTACAATTACATCAATTACAATTGCCATCAGCAATGAGTGACATTTTATCCAGTTAGTTCAATGCCTTACAAGGAAAAACAATTCCAGCACTGACTGAGAATTTCCCAACTCATCTTTGGACAGCCAATGTCTCCCAGAACTTATCAGGAACCTTCACTGGACTTTCATTTGAACCCCTGGTTTCAGCCTGCCTGTGGAACATGGACTTGTGCATCACCATGGCGGTGTGAGAGACTCATAAAATCATATAGTATTGACAAATATTTCTTGTTGATTCTGTTTCCCTAGAGAACCCTGACTAATACAATTATCCTTCATTTTTTAAGAAGTTTTGGGACACAGAGGGGTTCAACTATGGCAGGGGAGGAACACTGGTGTGGGGTGTCATTGATAGGGGATGCATAGGGAGGGAGTTCTACAGGGCTTGCATATAGTCTATATAGATATGTTCAGATATTTGTTGGGTATTGACATAGAGGTTAGAGTATCACATGACAGCTGATCAAAGGCTGTATTCCCATTCTGGGAAACTCTGTTGCACTCCCCAATAGAGCAGCAAAAATCCCCCAAGTACAAGGGTGGAGACAAGAGAAGAAAGATGTTCCAATGATGGGCTCTTCATACTGATGACTATGCTTATGAGCCTGTGTGCTGGAAATTTCAGCAGGCTAGGAATGCAGGGTGCCTAAGAGTTACCTCCAGAGAACCTCCATGTTGCTCAAATGTGGTCACTCTCTAAACCAAACACAGATGTAAATGCATTACCTTCCCCACCACATGAGATGTGACACCTGGGGATGGGCTTCCCTGGTGCTGAGAGATTACTACCAAGCACCAGCTGATGTTGGAACTAGAAAAAGACCTTGAATAAAAGGGTGAAATGGTAAAGACAGATATATATGGCTAAGAGACTTCAAAATGAGTCACTAGGTCATCAGAGGGTTCATGCTTATGCACATCTTAGTGGATCTCAGAGACAGTCAAAGTAGATACAACCCCTTGTAGTGGTGATCCTGAGGGCTACATAGACACCCAGGCCCTATGGTCATGAAAGATGATTCTGGAGTTCAGTGCTTTGCCAGTGGACCCTAGTTTGGAATTTGTGCTCATGAATGTGATGAAGTTGGACTCAGATATGACCTCTCTATAAATGCCTCTTCTCTATTACTGAACCTGTGGTTGGCGCTTGGGTTGGTGTATGCTCAGGAGTCTTGAGTCTCTGGACTGTCCATGTGCTAGTTGGGCCCTGAGCCTCAGTAGAGTTGCAACACCTATTCTCTGGTTCATTGAACTTACCCAGGTCAGCTAATAGGGAAGTGAGGATGTTCAACTACCATACCGGGGAACCAATAAAGTCTACAGTTGCAAGCAGGAGAATTTCATCTATCAGCCATGCAGGATCTAAGCCCCTCTTGGTTTACAGGTGAGTGGACATCACCATGCCAGGGTCCTCAGGATGGAAGAATAAAATATGGATTAGAGAGGACTTACTGGTATTCTACTATAGAATTATTGTGACTCTAACATTGGAAGAAGTTGTATCATTGATGTGGAGACAGCAGCTGCATTAGCTGCTGAAGGCAGGGAGAGGGAAAAAGAGGTGTTAAAATTGGGACATTTTTGGGACTTGGAGTTGTCCTGAATGATATTGCAGGGATAGATGCAGGGTATTACATAACCTCCCATAACCCACTGAATGGGCTAGGAGAGAGTGTAAACTAAAACATAAACTATAATCCATGCTTTGTAGCAATGCTCCAAAGTATACTCATCAAATTCAATGAATGTACCACACTGATGAAAAAGGTTGTTGATGGGAACCTCTTATATTTTTTTATTGTAACATTTTGTGTGATTTATGTATCTTAAAAAAGATAATAAAAATTTAATTAAAAAATGAAAGGTTATTGTTATGTAGGTCTGATAAAGGAATGCTAATTGGTGTGGAGTCTTTCTTTTTGAAGTAATGAAATCATTCCAAAATTTTTGAGATGCTTAATGTACAGCATTTTGATTATACTGAAAGGCAGTGATTACACAATTTGAATAGAAAAGCTAGAAACTGTATCTAAGTACAGTGTGGGAAGAATAGAGAGATGGAGAGGTAAGGAATTTTCTTGCTTTTTTCTTTGTGTGTTTATTTATTATTATTATTATTGAAATAATGAAAAGGCTCTAATAATGATCAAAACATGAATGCACAACTATTACAGCAAAATACTATTGACTATAAATTTAAGCTTTATTAACACATATCAAGAAAAGTGTTTAAAGAATAAAAAAAGGATTTCTTGGGAAATAGAAGGTTGGAGGGCTCTTTTCTTTCTGGGCCTTCTCAGTTGTTCAGTGTTCTGGTCTCTTTAGCTGCAACCTATCAAATGAATGTCTCAGCTCTCCCCAGGGCTAGTTGAGCTGTCTCCTTTCTGTCAAATGGCAGGGCCAAAATGACAAAGTTCTCTCCTCTGTGTCTAAGGAGTTCTCTTTCTCCCTGTGCATTCTTCTGTATCTCTTCTTGAGTGAGTGTCTGTTTATATAGCCCACCAATGGAGCAGGGACTTAGACAGAGTTATACCCTACTAATGTGGTCAAATCAAAGTCCTAATTCTGATTTAATCAAGTAAATATAAAGCTTTTGAATTTAATACAATCAAAGGTATCACACCCAGAGGAATAGAACAGTTTGCAAACATAATCAATATCTTTTTTGAAATTTACAAATAATATCAAATTGCTACAGGGAATAAAGATTATTTTTGAATTCTTTTTGATCATACACTTGATAAAGGGAGGCTTCTTTTCCTTTAATTTAATTTATTAGTGTTATAATGTTCAATTCAATGTTAAAATATGTGATCATGCTTGTGAGAAATAATAAGCTATCAGTAGATTGCAAAATTAATTCAGAAATCCCATCTTAATGATAAAATTCCAGTGATACCGAGGTTAAAAGGTTTAGTAATTCTTTTTCCTTTAACCTCAGATTTTAATATATGATATAAATGTGTTTTGAAAGAAAGATTTAAGGTAGTTTATGTATTAATGATATTTTAACCATTCTTTTCACTTCTATCTCTGAGGATGGAATAGGTCTTTAAAATGTGTACTAATTTTACTAAAGCTAATATTTATTAAGAACTCATGTTTCAGATCATGTGCCATACCCCTCACATCCACATAGGTTTACACACACATAACAAATGAACAATATTTATAAGGGCAGTGCTGTTATCATTCCAAATTTATAGATTATAAACAGGTTTAAACAGTTTAAGTAAGAGCACTACATATTTGTCTCATTCTAGACTATCCAATATTTAAGGGTGTTACCTTGAATACTATTTTAGGGGATACTTTAATACCTTTTAAATTAGAGAAAAATTTTAATAGTTGCAAGTCCCCTTTGTCTTGGTTTTCACACAGAGATATTTTGTAATCGATGTGATTTTATTTTTTTATGCAAATTATATAATTTTATTTTTCTTTTACATTCCTTCACCTAAATCTACATGTTCAATGCAATAAACAAACATTTTAGCATGCTGGCTACTCAAGTCTGTGTTATCAATGATATTTTTCAGCCTGAACTACTCTATGAGCTACATAATATTTACTGTCTTTGTCCAAACTGCCTATCCTTCCCAAAGCAAGTGGTCAAACTGCCTTTCTTTTTCAAATGGGCCAGTTTGCATTTTATTCATTTATCCTCTTATAAAGTTCATTTCTAATGCCTTTTGATGATTCCATCATTGAAATATTTAATCTGACTTCAAAATGTGATGTGCCCTTCTATGGCAAAAGAAAAGAATCAAGAAACACTTGAGAATGCCAGGTCCTTTTACCAACTATTCACCTAAATAGTGATACTATGGTTTAAAGACTAAATCTTCTCTTTGTGACAATTAAATTTGTGCAAATAGAAATATCAAAAGCTAGTACACATTGATTCAATTTAACTTAATAAGTTTTTAAAATTCACTTTGTGTGAAACAAGTCCTTTGTGTGTTTGTTTATTATTATTGTAAAAAAAGTTAATATTATTAGGGCTTATAGAGAAGTAGAAAAACATACAGAGAAAAACAAGAACAGATATAATACACATGCAATAATCTTCATGTTTATGATTATATGTGTATGTATATATGCATATATATTGGTTTTTGAGAAGTATGGCACTATTCTAATAATACCAATAAAATCCTATGTAAGGATAGGAAAAAAGTGTATGAAGGATTTGAAAGAGGAATCAATGAAATTCATATTTTTAGGAATGTGTAAAAGCTGTGGGAAATGTAATTTAGAGTACAAAAATGTATGACTATATTCATTAGACAGTATGTCTAATGAGCACTGAATATATAGAGACATGCTTTCTTCCTTCAAAGACATAACCTATATAACTTGGGTGACAGACATATACTTAGATAATTACGACAAAAATGATGCATTGCTCCAAAGCATAGGACAAGGAAATACAAGACTTGAACACTATAAAACAATTACAACAAATAAAAATAACAAAGTTTACACACAACAGCCATCTATACATTCTCCTCAAATACACATGGAACATTCTTTAGTACAGACAACAATACAATAGAAAGAAATTAAAATTACATAACTGAAAATATTGGGAAGTTCACAAATATGTGGAAAAAGCACACACAAATAACCAATGGGTGAAAGAATAAATGACAAGGGAAATCAAAATAAATTTTGTGATGAATAAAAACAAACACGATATATATAGCTTATGGGATGCAGATAAATCAGTGCTTAGAAGAAAATTTACAGTTGTGAAAACTTACAGAATAAAAGAAAAAAGAGCTCAAATCAATGACCTAACTTTTCACGTTAAGATACTGGACATAAAAAAGAAAACAAAATATAAAGCAAGGAGAAGACAGGAAAAGAAAATAAAAATTAAAGTGGAAATTAATGACATAAAGAATAGAAAAAAATTAATAAAATGAAAACAAAATTTGATTCTTTGAGAGAACAACAAAATTGACAAAACTTTAGCTATGTTTCCAAAGAAGAGAGAATATTCAAATTATTAAATCAGGAAAGAAGGAATGTTTTGGTATTTATTTTATAGGAATAAAAAGGATTATACTACAGTCAATTTTATGTAGACATATTCTTAAATAATTATAACGAACATGTTGTATTCTTCAAAACATAGCACAGCAAAATAGAAGACTTGAACATTATCAGACAAAAAGGACTAATAGAAATCTGTAAATATTTAAATATATTTTAAATAAATTATATAATTTAGTAAGTGGACAAATTCCCAGAAACACACACAAACTTCCAAAAATGACTCAAGAAGAAACATACAATTTTAATAGACCTATAAGTAAAGCAACTAAACAGGAACCAAAAAATTTGCCCATAGAGCAAGTCCCAGGCCCAGATTTTGCTGGTGAATTCTACCAAATATTTAAAGAACAAATAATTTGCAAACTCTTTCAAAGAATAGAAAAGGAAGGGACACTTTCCAATTGTTTTAGGAGTCCAGTATTTACCTGATACCAAAGCTAGGCAGAAATTTCACAAGGGGAAAAACACTGAATAATATGTCTATAGCTGTAAAAACAAACATCTTTAACACAGTACTTTCAAATTAAATCTAGGAGCACATAAATTGATTAGACATTATAACTAAGTGGGATTATCCCAGAAATTCAAGCTTGACTCAACATGTGAAAATCATTTAATGTAATATATCTCATCAATATAATAAAAATACAATATACATGCATATTTCAATAGATGGAATAACAGCATTTGGTAAACTTAAACAGCGCTTCATGATAAAAAACACTCAAGAAACCAAGCATAGAAAGGGATTTCATCAGTATGCTATAGGATATACATGAAAAACTCACAGCTAATATCATGCTTTACAGAAGACTAGAGGCTACCCTTCAGAAATCAAAAATAAGTTAAAGAAATATGCTATGCCACCTCTATTAACCAGGAAGTTCTGGCTGGAATAATTAGGCAAGAAAATAAAATAAAATGCACCTAGATTGGTAAGAAGAATGGAGACACCCAGGCCCTAGGTCATGACAGATGGCTCTGGAATTCAGTGCTTTGCCAGTGGACCCTACTTTGGAATTTTTTTTCCTGAGTGTGATGAAGTTGGACTCAGATGTGACCTCTCTATGGATGCCTTTTCTGTCACTTTTACTGAACCTGTGGTTGACACTGGGGTTGGTATATGCTCAGGAGGTTTCAATGTCTGGACTCTCCATGTGTCAGCTGGACTCTGAACCTCAGTAGAGTTGCAACACCTACTCTCCAGTTTGTTGGATTTACCCAGGTCAGCTAACAGGGAGGTGAAGGTGGTCAACCACCACATCAGGGACCTGAGAGAGTCTACAGCTGCAAGCAGAATTCCATCCTTCAGCCATGTGGGATCTAAGCCCCTCTTGATTTAGAGGTGAAGTGGACATCACCATGCCAGGGTCCTCAGGATGGAGGAATAAAATATGAATTAGAGTGGACTTACTGGTGTTCTACTATAGAATTATTGTGACTCTAACAATGGAAGAAATATCACTGATGTGTAGACAGTGGCTGCATTAGTTGCTGAAGGCAAAGAGAGGGAAAAAAAGGTGCAATATTGGTGCATTTTTGGGACTTGGAGTTGTCCTGAATGATATTGCAGGGACACTTTCTGGACATTATATATCTTCCTATAACCCCTAAATGGACTGAAGGAGAGTATAAACTACAATTTAAACTATAATCCATGCTTTGTAGCAATGCTCCAAAGTGTACTCATCAAATGCAATGATGTACTACACTAATGAAAGAAGTTGATGATGTGGGAGGAATGGAAAGTGTGGGGAGTTGGGTATATGGGAACCTCTTAAATTTTTATGTAACATTTTGTGTGATCTATGTATTTTTTTAAAAATGAGAAAAAAGAAATACAAAATTAATTTTCCTACCAAAAACACAAAAATTTATAAAATTGTATAGTCTAAAATGGAAACCATAATGTAAATCATAATGTAACCAAAAATCTCTTAAACTGTACAGTCTAAAATATAAACCATAATGTAAACCATAACGGAACCATGGTTAGTAGCTATGTTTCAATATCTGTACATCAGTTATAGTAAATGTAACATCTACATATAAAAAGATCACTGCTGGGGAAGGAGAAAAAGGGTTTGATGTTGGGTATATGGGAGCTCTCATATTCTATATGTGACTTTACTGTGACCTAAAACTTTTTAAAGACATAATAATTTTTTTTTAAATGAACTCATACCCAGATGACATGACGTTGAATACTTAAAATCTTAAGAAATATACTAAAATATATTAGAACTAATATTATGTTCAGCAGGTTTGCAAGTCACCTTAGATAAATAGGCAAAAATATATTTCTATACACTAGTAATGAACAATCAGAAAATAAAATTAAGAAAATTCTAATTATAATGCATCAAAAAGAAAAAAAATTCGGAATCACTTTAGCTAATATTAAAGACTCTTACACTGAAAACTACAAAACTGTTGAAATAAATTAACACCCAAATATGTAGAACAATATATCCTGTTTATGCATTAGTGCACTTGAAATGAAGAACAAACTTGGAGGAATAACACTTTCCAATTCCAAAATGTACTTTAAAACAGAAGTATTCAAGAAAAAGTGGTACTGGCATAAAGATGGTCACATGTACATATGTATACATATATATACACACACACACATATATATATATATATTTAAATATGTATATATTATATATCAGTGGAATAGAATTGAGAGTCCAAACATAGTCTCTCATATTTATGGTCAATGAGTTATGTTTTGTTTTGTTTTTGACAATGGTGAAAAGACCTTTCAATGGGCAATGTGTAGTCTTTTCAACAATGTTGATGAGATAAGATGTGCACATGCAAAAGATAATGAAGTTGGATCTGTAAAGTATGTCATATGCAACAGTTAACTAAAGAGAATCAAGGACTAAAATGTAAGAGCCAAAATGATATTGTAGAAGAACATGTGAAGATATATCTCCAAGTCCTTGGATTTGGCAGAGGAATATTAGATATGAAACCAAAAGCAAAGGCAACATATAAAACTGCATAATAGACACATTCTTGAAAATTAATTGTGAGTTTTCTTAATCCATTCCTACTTTAATTCATCACTCATATCTTGTTCAGTCTCTTGGTTTCTACTGTTTCCATTTTCTCTCATACTCCCCATTCCTAAGGAGTATGTGGTTTTCCTGACTATGATCCATATGTTATGGTTCAATTTGTAATAACAAAATTAGCAAAATATGTTGATTTCATATTATATATTAAAGACTGTGAGAAGAGATTCACATACATTGCCACTCTTTTTTATTACATTTAATGATAAATTTCCAATATTTACAAACAGTCTAGAACCACCAAATAGCAACTGCATATTCTTCCCTCTTCCTATCTTTTGGTAAACTTTAATATAATTTCTGTTTCTATGAATTTGCTATTTTAGATATTTCATTTATAAGTGAAATCACAATGTATTTTCCCTTGTGTCTTGGCTTGTATCATTGGGAATAATGTTTTCAAGGTTCAGTTACATTGCAGCATTTATCAGAATTTCATTCCTTCAGAGGGTTGAATACTATTTCATTTTGTATGTGTACCACATGTGTTTCACCACTCATCCCAAATTAGGCTGTTTCCACCTTTTGGCTATTGCAAATAATGCTGCTATGGACATTAATGTGCAATTATCCATTTTTACCCTCTTCTTCAATGTCATGGTCATATACTTAGGAGTGGAATTTTGATTTTTTATGGTAATTCTATATTTTACTCTTTAAGAAAATTCCCAATTACTTAAAATTTTTCTTCCACCATTTAACATTCCTACATTATCACTATTTTAATAACATGATTATAAAACACATTGATTAATACATTCCTGTATTCCTTAGATCCTGGTGACTTCTATCCAAATTATGCCCTTTCTGATATATCTCACTCAGATATGAAGAATGTTCACGTGGCAAGACAATTAAATAACCAATCAAGACATCCTTAAGAGATCCACTTTCGTTCCTTAAGAGATGGGACAAGTCTTTTGAAATTCATTGGATTTTTACTAAATATTTTTTATAGTTTCTTATTAATGGAATAAATTGAAGCAGAGGTAAGAAGAATATGTACTTTTCCATTGATTCTTTAAAAATTAATGGGTAATAGGAGTTAGGTTTTACTTACTTTAGTCCATATCAAGTAAGCCTATTGAGGAAAGTTTGGTGTGTTATTATAAAAACAGATTTTATGATGGTATTCCAAAATTAAACCGTGCAATGTATTTGTCCATATTTGAAAACTTTCAGTAAATAACAATTAACCTAAATTACAGTATTCTTCAAAATATGGCACTATATCATACTTTGTTTGCTTGACAATTAGGGAAAATGTAAGAAAAATTTTTCATTAAAAGTAATTTTCTTTCAAAATATGAAAGCATCACATATAATGACAGCCATAAATTGCTTCTTTTTTACTAATACTTTTTAAAGAGAATTTGTAGGTTTACAGAAATATCATGGATAAAATATAAAAAATATAGTGTTCCCATATGCCACTCTATAATTAATAACTTGCATTAATGAGGTTCATCTGTTGTAATATATGAAAGAACATTTTTAAAATTATACTACTAACTATAATCCATTGTTTAAAGTAGGGCTTAGTGTGTTGTACAATTCAATATTTTTCTTATTTTTATTCTAGCAATAAATATGGAAACTAAAATTTCCCATTTTAATTACACTCACAAATATAATTAAGTGCTGTTAATTACATTCACAATGTTTGACCATCATTGCCATCATCCATTACTAAAACCTTACAACCAAACCCAACAGAAATTCTGTGCAATCTAAACATTAACTCCTTATCCCCTATTGCCAACCCAGTCCCTATATTTTAGACTCTTACTCAATGAGTTTTCTTTTTCTAATCTTTCAAACCAGGGAGAACATATAATATTTGCTTGGCTTACTTCACTAATAATGACTTCTTCAAGATTCATCCATTTTGTTGCATGAATCAGAATTTATATCCATTTTAATGCTAATATTCTATAGTATGCATATACCACATTTATTTTATCCATTCATTCGTGGATGGACACTTGGATTGTTTCCATCCTTTGGCAATTGAATAGTGCTGCTATGAACATCAGAGTGCAGGTATTCTTTAAGTCACTTTTTTCAATTATTTTGTGTATAAAGCTAGTAAGGGATTATCAGGTCACATGATAATTTCATACTTAACTTTCGAGGAACTGGAAACTGTTCTTCCACAGTGACTGCACTATTTTACATTTTCATCAGCAATGAATGAGAGTTCCTATTTCTCCACATCCTCTCCAATAATTGCAATTTTCTGTTTTTTCTTTAATAGTAACTATTCTAGTGGGTGTGAAATGCTATCTCATTTTGGTTTTGATTTGTAATTCCCTAATGGCTTATGATGTTGCACATCTTTTCCTGTACTTAGTAGCCAATTGCATGCTGCCTTTGGAGAAATATCTATTTATGTCCTTTGTCCTTTTTATAATTGGGTGGTTTGTCTTTTTATTGTTGAGTTATAGGATTTCTTTATATATTGATATCAAACCCTTTTGGATACATGGTTTCCAAATATTTTCTCCCATTGCGTAGACTGTCTTTTTGCTTTCATCCTAATGTCCTCTGAGGCCCAAAAATTTCTTTTCAAGTAAAAATGATTATTTAATTAGCTCCATATCAAGAGTCTATCCTTGTTTCATGGTAAGTTGAAATTAGTGAGGGTACTAAAGAACTATTATGTTCAGTATGGTCAATTAGGCACATGCTTCTATTTCTGGTACTTAGTTGTATGTAGTGCTTTTTTAAAACAAGCCAATTTTATTGATACATGTTAATAAAGCATACAATTCATCCAAAGTGTACAGTCAATGATACTTGCTATAATCACATAGTTGTACATTCATCGACTCAATCATTATTAGAACATTTTCATTACTTCAATAATAATAATCAAAAAACAGACAAACAAACAAGAAAATTCTTCACCTCTCAATCTCTCTATGCTTCCCCTCCTGTACATAGCTGCTGTTCCTAGCTTTTCTATGCAAAGTGCATAATCACTGGCTTTTCACAATATCTTACATTCATCATCTCAAAAATTTTAGAACAATTTCATTACTTTCCTGCATTTATTTCTAGAAGTTTTATAATCCTAGTACTTATATTCTTATATATAAGTCTTTGATGCATTTTCAGTTAATTTTTTATATGGTGTGAAGAAGGGGTTCACCTTCATTCTTTTACATATTGATATCCAGTTATCCCAGCACCATTTGTCGAAGACATTATTATTTCCTTATTGAGTGGACTTCTCAAAATTCAATTGGCCATAGACATGTGGGTCTATTTCTGAATTCATTCAATTTCATTGAACTGTATAACTACCCTTTGGCAGTACCATGCTATTTTGACCACTATAGCTCTGAAATAAAATTTAAAGTCAAGAAGTATGTGTCCTCCAACTTTGGTCTTCCCTTTCAAGACAGTTTTGGCCATCGAAGTTTCGTTTGGTAACATCTAAGTAAATTTGACGACAGGCTTTTCCATTTTCTTCAAATAGGCTGATGATATTTTGAGTGGGCTTGTAAATTATTTTTAGTAGGACTGACATCTTGACAATATTTAGTTTACAAATCCATGAGCATGCAATGTTCTTCCATTTATTTCAATACATTTTTTTTCTCCTTTTAGTAAAGTTTCTAAGTGTGTACCCTATAGCAGTTTGATATGGTTATGAATTCCAAAAATAGCTATTGGATTATACTTGTAATCTGATCTGTACTGAGCCATGATTGAGTTATGATTAGGACTTTGAGTCCCCACTGCTTGGTGGGTGGGGACTCACAGATAAAAGGCATAGCAAAGAACAGAGTTGAGGGGTTCTGATGTTGGAGTTTTGATTTTGGAGTTTGATGCTGAAGACTTAAGCAGAAGACCCAGAATGTAACCTCACAGAGGAAAGAGAAGCCAGCCCCAGGAAGAAAGGAACCTTGAACCCTGAGAAAAGCAAGCACCAGGAATGTAAGAACCCAGGAAGTCTGAAACCTTGCAGACGTCAGCAGCCATCTTGCTCTAGCATGTGACAATAGACTTTGGTGAGGGAAGTAACTTAATGCTTTATGACCTGGTATCTGTAGGCTCATACCCCAAATAAATAACCATTATAAAAACCAACCAATTTCTGGTATTTTGCTTCAGCACCCATTTGGCTGACAAATACAAACCCTTTATTTAAAGATTTCTAAATATATGATTCTGTTATTTGTTATTGTAAATGAAATTTTTTCTTGGTTTCTTCCTCAGATTGCTCAATACTAGTGTACTGAATTTATGAGGTCCAGTAGCTTTGTTGTAGTTTTTTGGGACTTTCTATATATATAGGATCATGTCTACTGCAAATAGTGAAATTTATGTTCTTTCATTACAATTTGGATGATTTTATTTTACTTACCTAATTGTTCTGACTCAAACTTCTGACACAATGTGCAATAACAAGGTTAGCAGTGGGTACCCTTATTTTGTTCTAGATATTAGAGGAAAAGTTTTCAGTCTTTTACCATAAAATGCAATGTTAGCAGTGGGTTTTTCATATACGTCCTGTATCACAGTGAGGAAGTTTTCATCTATTCATATTTTTTAGCAGGTTTTATCAAGATATGATGCTGGATTTTGTCAAGTGAGATGATCATGTATTTTTTCTCCCCTTTGTTTTATTAATATGGTGTATTAAATTAACTGATTTATATATGTTGAACAACCCTTGCTTAACTTGTTTAAATTCCACTCAATCATGGTGTATAATTTTTCAAATGTGCAGTAGGATTCTACTTGAAAGTACTTTGTTGAGGAATTTTGCATCAGTATTCATAAGATAATTTTTTTTTTTTTTAATTTTTCCCTATTGCATCTTTATCTGGCTCTGGTGTGAGGGTGTTGTGGACCTCAAAGAATGAATTATGTAGGATTGTCTCCTCTTGAATTTTTGGAAGAGCTTAAGCAGGATAGGTACTAATTCTTCTGGGAATTTTTGGTGAATCCACCTGTGTCCTATTTTCTAGTTAGCTGATTCTTCTTCTGCCTATTCAAACCTGATGTTATGTTTCTATTGTATTTTTAATTTCCATTATTGTGACTTTCATACCCAAAATACCTGTTACACTTCTTTCCAAACTTTTGAATTTTTCTTTATGATTACATATTGTCTTCTCAATATCCTTTAACTCGGTAGCCATCATTTGTTTATTTCTATCCAGTTTCCTTCATCACCTTGAACTGATTTAAGAAATGTGTTTGAAATTCTTGGTTAGGTGTTCAAAAATCTTCATCTCCTTTGAAGTTTTAACTTATTATCTTGACTGAGTCATAGGTTCTTGTTTCTTAAAATGGCTTGGAATTTTTTGCTGATATCTGGGTATCTGATTATTTTTATTTGTTGTTTTTGAAAGTCAGGTTCTCCCTCTTGCCTAAGGTTTTATTGTCGATTTGCTTTGCATTAAGGCTTTTCTTTGACACTTGGTCCAACTTGTTCTGGGACTTTAGAGTAGCGCTTGTTTAACTTTTCAGATTTTCTTAGCTCTTCTGCATGTGATTCTTGCCGTGTATTTGTGGTACATTTTTTTGTTTTTAAAGATTGCCCTCTTTGCATGCAATTATTTCTCCTCCAGGAGTAAGCTTTCTTTCCTCAGTTTATTTTCCAGGAATCTTGAACCATATTTGTGTGTGTGAGTGCTATTATTTATTTGACTTATTCAGTCAGTGTCCCCTTTTCAATATACTTTTCAGGCTTTGATCAGTCCTATCTTACAGAAGTTCAGTTTTCCCCCATTTTTCATTATCCATGAGGATTTTCTGCCTCTTGGTTCTTCTGTGTTAGGGTTTCCTGCCCTAGAGACCTAGATGGGTCAATCCAGAAAGGGCTATTTTGCATTTAAGTGTTCCAGCAAACAGAGGCTGGATTTCATGTGTGCACCTCTTGCCAACAGTTCTTCCATGGTCTCTTTTTTGCCTGGGGGTACTTTTGTGTGCAGAACTCAATTGCTTTTCTTCCATCG
This sequence comes from Dasypus novemcinctus, assembly GCF_030445035.2. Classification (NCBI taxonomy): domain Eukaryota; kingdom Metazoa; phylum Chordata; class Mammalia; order Cingulata; family Dasypodidae; genus Dasypus; species Dasypus novemcinctus. The sequence continues at coordinate 148,097,733 of NC_080673.1, read as the reverse complement.
TGGGGGTTTCTGTGGCCTTGGATCCCTATGCCTGGATTATGTGGGGTTTTAACTCTCCTGTAGGTGACTCTATGGTCTGCATCATACCAGGAGGAATCTGGGCCATACTGCCTCTGTGTGTCTCCTAAGCTGGGAAAGCCTGAGTGTTATGGAATGGTTTGTACCAAATTTCTCATGTCATTTTTTTAATCATCATATACACTCTTTTTTGTTTTTTTATTTTTTATTTCTTAAAAGATATGTAGATTGCATAAAAGTCACATAAAAAATGTATGAAATTCCCATATGCCCTGTTCCCCATATTTCCCACATGTTCCCACATTAACACCATCGTTCATTAGTGTGGTATATTCATTGCAATTGATGAACATTTTGGGGCATTGCCACTAAACATGGATTAAAGTTTACATTGTAGTTTACACTTTCTCCTACCCAATTCTGTAGCTTATGACGAGGTATGTAATGGCCTGTATCTGTCATTACAATACCATTCAGGAAAATTCCCAAGTCCTGAAAATGCCCCCTCATTACACCCATATTTTCTTCTTCTTCCCCACAGAACCTCCAGTGGCCACTTTCTCCACATCAATGAAATAATTTCTTCCATTACTAGAATGGCAATAAGTCTATAGTGGAATACCAGAAGTCCACTCTAGTCCATAGTTCATTCCCTAATCCTGAGGATTCTGGGATGGTGATGTCCACTCCACCTTTAAATCGAGAGGGGGCTGTGATCCATAGGGCTGATGGATGAGATTCTCTTGCTTTCAGTTTTGGACTCTCTCATTTCCTTGGTATGGTAGTTATCCATCATCACCTCCTTGTTAGTTGTCCAGTGTGAGAACAATGAACTGCAGAGTAGGTGCTGCAACTCTGTTGAGATTCAGAGCCCAGCTGCTCATGGATAGTCCAAAGATTTAAGTCTTTGGATATACACCTACCAGCTCTATTACTATTTATAGGTTCAGCTAGAAGAACAGAAGAGCCATGTGTAGGGAAATCACAACTGAGTCCAACTCTGTCATCCCGGGAAGCATAAATTCCAAAGTAGGGACCCCTGGCAAGGCACCAAATTCCTGAGCTACCTGTCCTGACTATAGTGTCTGGGTAGCTCCAGAGCCCTCAGGAGTCCCATTATTTGTGAGTAGTATCTACTTTGAAAGTCAATGAGATCTTTCTGAGATGTGCATAAGCATAACCTCTGGAATGATCTCCCAACTCACTTTGAAGTTGGGTCATGTCCTATGCTGATGGAAATGTAATGTATTTATATGCTGAGTTTGGTTTAGAAACAGGTCACATTTGCACAACAAAGAGGCTCCCCTGGGGGGCAAACTCTTAGGTACTGTATAATACTAGGCTAAGTTTCCATTTCAAGAGTAAAGTTTCATAAGCACAGTCATTAATATCAAGGTCCTGTCAATGGACCATCCTCCTTCACTAGTCATTGCTCATGTACTCAGGGAGATTCTTGGTGTTCCATTAGAGAATGTGGCAGTGCTCCCCATCCCATGTAATTTTGATGTTTGCTTTTCTTTCTTTTCTATTCAGCATTTGGGAGTCAGTCTTCAGTCCTTATCATATTCCTGAGATTCAAGCTAGTGAGATTTGTCCATGTATTCGTTGATTCTAAGGGGAGATTTTTCAAGAGGAAGTCTTACATCAATGTTAATGACATCACTCTTCCATCTATTCCTTCTTTTATTAATTAATTTACCAAATATTATGGAATACTTAGTCTAAGTGTTATATTGACAGAAAGTTTCATAACCTACACATCATCTTACATTGCCTTACACACATGACACTCTTCTCTACATTCATCAACTAAGGTGAGAAAATAAATATTTTCTTCCCTGGGCAACTCAACCTATGGTCACAAATACATACTTTCCTTCCTGTTGCTTAAAATGTAAAATAGTAAATAATGTGAAATGGTAAACTAAATATATAATTCACAATAGATAATATTTTTAAATTCTATTGAGATATAAAGTCTTATTGTCAGATTATTAGTACTTGGCATATAGTACCAAACTTTCAGTCAGAATGAGCGACATTTGTTTTAGTTTGCCAAAAGTCTGGCAATGCAAAGTGCCAGAAATAGGTTGGCTTTTATAAAGGGAATTTATTTGGAGTAAAACCCTACAGTTCCAAGGCCATGAAAAGTCCAATTCAAAACCATAAGAAGTGATTTCTCATGAAAGTCAGCTGTCATGTGTTGAAGCAAGATTGTGGGCCATCTCTGCCTAGTTCTGTGCCTTCCTATCCAAGATTTACCATCTCTTGGAGCTCAATTCTGGGCAACCAGGCATAGGGTTGCCTCTTACTGGGCCTCCTTTCTTAGGCTTTGCTGTTCTGCTTTCTTCCTGAGTTCAGCTGCAAGCTATGAGACTTATGGCTAATCTATCAAGCCTCAGCTCTTTGAACTCCTTTTTCTCACATGATGGATCAAATATGGAAGACCTATTGATTCTTTTGTGTCTCCATTTATAACAGACCCAGCAAGATGGCAGAGACTCAATCCGAGTTAGGCTTCATTGATGCAGTACAATTTGAAAAGGCCTCATACCCACAGGAATGAATTAGTTCACAAACAACCTTTCTCTTTTGGGGGTTCATAACAGATTTAAAACTGCCACACTTATTAACATCTCCAAGGGTGGGTTCTTTAAGAGCATGGAGGGTAGCAAGACCATAACAATGTGTGAAACCAAGAACACAGTCTTAGTATTCTACACCATGGTTTCCAGGTGTTTGTGTTGCCAGCAAAGCTCAACTACCACAGGCATGGGAGGAAAGATGTTTATTTATATAGAAAAAAAAGATAAAATAAGGTCAGCTTCACTAGGTGGCATCAGTTCCTCATAGTCAACAGTCTCAATATGCTGGAGAAAAAGGAAGAAAGTCTGATCTAATCATACCCCTTTTGTGCCATAGTGGAAGGATACTCCTCCTTTCCAGCCAGGAATAGATATAGCAGTGGGGATAGGCCAGTTGCCATAAAATTTACATACATAACCTAAGAATTACAGATGCCCCCCACAAAAAGAAAAGGAACATTGCCTGAGACCACTATCTGACATGCCCTGTTTTAGTCTGCTAAAGGCTTCTGGGAGGAATATACAAGAAATTGGTTGGGTTTTATAACAGGAATTAATTAGGTTAAATCTGACATTTCCAAGGCTGTCAAAATGTCCAAATTGAGGCATCAACAGAATGTTGTCTCATCGAAGGTTGGCTGCTGGTGACCTGGTACTCTTGTCATGAGGCAAGGCACAATGTTGGCTCTGCCAATCTCCTCTTTTCCCTCTAGCCTCACCTCTTCTCAAGCTCAGTTGTGGGCTATTAGGCACATGACAGGGTCTGCTGGTCTCTTTCCTCTCCTCTGGGCCCCATTGCTTTCAGCATCGGGCTCTCCATAGTATTTTTCTCTCATGTTCTCAGTGGCCTCTTTCCATGCCTCTGTACTCTGCCCATTCCAACCTCAGGCCTCCAGAACCTGTCTATCAGACTCTCAGGTCTTCTCTTTATCTCTCCTGATTTATTGCTTCACTTACAAAGGACTCTAGTAAGAGGATTAAGACTACCCAGGCTACACCCTAAGTGAGCAGTATAATCAAAAGACCCTTAGCTTATTTAATCTAATCAAGGTTCACAGTAGGTTCAATTTAAGAACATAATTTTCTGAGGTTCATATAAAATACTCAAACCAACACCTGTCACATGAAAGGAATCAGCCCACATTTTCATTCCATCCTAGGAGCCAGACCAACATATCTGTTTCTGAGCACCAGATTTCTTTGTGGGTCTCAAGGAGAGGTGGCAGGCCACATTCAGCTTCCACACTTACTCTCTTTCAGTGGACATTCCCAAGATCAATAACAGTATTTATAATGAAATCATTTTCATGCATATATCAGGACTGGTGCCTACCATTGCATTTCAGGATTTTCCCTGCCAGCATTCTTATCAGGAGTCTTTGATAAGCTTAATAGGCATGAGTAAGAAAAAAGACAATATTGGTCTTAATCAAATAAGCAATTGCATTTTTCCCACTGGAGCCCACAGATCTATCAATTAGATGCCAGCTGAGACAGAAATTTATAGATACCTCTTAAATGGCCATAACCCACATCTCACCTACCCCCATATCACAAACACATGTTAAGTGGTCATCTTCTGCTTCTGCTACCCCAACCTCTTTTCTTTTTTAAATTTTTAAAAAATTTTATTGAAATATATCATTCATACATGAACGTACACAAACAATGAGTGTGTACTAAAAGTTGTGAAATTACAAAATAAACATGCATAACAATATATTTATGATGGTTATATCAACCCACATACAACTTGCATTGCTGTAAAACATTTGTTACAAATCATGCAAGAGCATTGCCAAAATATTATTACTAACTAAGGTCCATATGCTACATTTGGTGTATTTATCCCCCAACCCACCATATCATTTCAAAAATGTATTTTTATTACAGAGGTTATGAACTTACAAAACAATCATGCACATGTGTAGAATTTCCATACAGCACCCCTTCAACTACACAGCACACTATGGTGAATATTTGTTAGAGATCATAATATCATCAGACTATTACCACCAACTGTTGTCCATACTGAACATTTAGCACACTTTTTCCATACTCCCCTATTATCAATACAGTACATCTTTGGCATTGATGTTAGCATATTATAGTACGAATTTTTAAATTTTTTTATTTAAAAAAATACTTAGATTGTGTAAATGTTGCTTAGAATATATATGGGATTCCCATATGCCTTGCTCCCCACACCTCCCACATTTTCCCACATTAGCAACATCTTTCTTCAGCATGCTACATTCATTACAATTTAGGTAAGTGCCTAAAATTAAACTATGGTAATTGTTATTTATTTTGTCGATATTGCTCAAAAAAGATAAATGAATCAATCATTTCCGATAATATATCCTTTTATAATGATGAATAAAAATAAGAGAGATGTTCACAATCTATTTAAAGTTTAGGTCATGCCAAGAGGCAAATGTCAAAGTACTAGTTATTCATTATGTTACTAGGAATAGCTAGCTATATTTCCCAAACAGGGTACCTTAATTTGGAAAGACAGAAACTTCAATTCCCTTTGTGCTGAGGCTAGCAAAACAGCATATAGCAAGGAAGCACTATTTTTTTTATTTCCCCATTGAGATGTTAATAAATGTTTGAATTGCCCACCTAGAAAGATTTTTTTTTGAGGAGAAAGTGCTGGGGTCATTTAAAAAGTCACTTGATACTATGTTAGAGAGAAAATAGCTTTTCTCTTGGGTTGGCTATCAATAGATGAATAGCCTTTTCCTCTCTCCTTGCCTCACCCCCTACCCCCATCACTCATGCCCTTTATAACGTTCGACAAAAGCATTGCTCAACTGCATCTTGTCTGACAGTGAAAGTACATAAAATGCCCATTTTGTTTAAATGAATGGCAGTAACCTTTTTGGTACACTAACTACTTCTGCACCACAGGAAACAGCATGGCCTCTGCTTGCATCTCTTTTCTTTATGCTCATGGTGTCCTACAGGTGATATAAATCGTAATTCCCTTTAATCTGATAATCATTCAACATTAGATCTTGTGCTGTATTCAAGTAGGTTCTTTACTTATTTGAAACACCTAATATTTCAAAAGTTTATCCTCACTAACATTGATAAAGAATACATTTTATTTAAAAAAGAAAAAGAAACAAAAATCACCAGTAGCATAGTATCCTGTGCTTAGAAACAATCTCAGTGATAATTTATTCTTCGACCTTAAAAAATTCATTTATAAAATATTTATTAATTCTCATGATTCTCACTTTCATGTTAAGTGTTAGGAACTGGGTAGTGAGAAAAAATATATAATCTTGCCTTTATTGATTCATCACTTTAGGTCTTCAGTTTTCCTAGGATATAAAAAATTCTTATTTATATACATATTTTTCTCTATATATTTTTTATACATTTTTATATATAGTTACTATTTTTTAACTACTAGAAGAATTAATCTTCAAGTCATGTCAGTCTTCCTTCCAATAAGATTTTTACCCCTTGTATTTAATCAGTCAAAGGGGTGCTGATGCAAAATACCAGAAATCTTTTGGTTTTTATAAAGGGTATTTATTTGTGGTAGAAGCTTACAGTTACCAGGCCATAAAACATAAGTTACTTCTCTCACCAAAGTCTGTTGCCATGTGTTGAAGCAAGATGGTTGTCGATGTCTGTAAGGATTCAGTCTTCTCTTCCTCTTTAGTCTCTGTAGTCCCAGCTTCTTTCAATACCAGCTGTAAGGCTGGGATAAGTTTTGTCTCTCTTCTGGGGCTCATTTCTCTCTGGGGACAGCTGCCCTGCTCTCTCCACAAGGCCAGCTGCAGCCTATCAGGCAAACAGCTTATCTTTCTTCCTAGGGCATCTGCCATATCTAATGGGTCCTTCTCTCTTTCCTCATTTATCTGCTTCTCTGTGTATTTACTTCCTGGGGCTCCAGCATTAAAATTACCACTAACTCCTCTGCTACATGGTTTTCTCTGAATCTCCACCCACCAAGGGGACAAGGACTCAAAGTCCTACTGACATTGACCAATCAAAGCCCTAATCATAATTTAATCAAGTAAAAGTGAAATCTCTGAAGTTAATACAATCTAATATACACAGAGGAAAAGACCAGTTTACAAACACAATCTAGTATCTGTTTTTGGAATTCATAAAAAATACCAAATTGTTCCACCTCTATTTCATTGCTAAGTTACATTGACACACAATCTGTACAAAGTGGCAAGGGCTAATATTTAATATCAAAATAGATAATACCTAGGTAACTTATGAGAAGTTTGAACAAATTAGCCAATTAAAGACTATTTTGGAAACAGTCACAGTTTAGTCTGTTTCATTTGGGGTTTACCCAGAAGCACACCCCTTAGACAAGCAATAATGTGCAATAGTTTATTTGGGATGGAATCCAAGGAAATACCTGTAAGAGGATGTGGAATTTAGATAAGGAATAGAAGACAACAAGAAAGTGTTCACTATCAAGTGAGTTGCTGCCCTGGGTTACTAGATCTTGTCAGGGAACTGGTATCTATTGTAGAAGAATATCTGGAGAAACTCCTCAAAAGAAATAATTGAAAGTGCTTACAATTGGGGATCAGCGTAGCATGCAATGAAGTGGTAATATTACAAGGATATAATTGGGATACCTAAAATGTCTGATACAAAGTCATAATTTAATAATCAGTGAAATACATAAAACTGTGTGAAAAAAATAAAGGAAGCAATTTACAGGCATGACACATTGCTGAACAACAATGCCCCCAATATTTAGAAATTATAATTTTCCCTACCCTTCCCTACCCTTAATCCTTGTTGGCTTGCAACTCTATTTATTTATTAAAATAAAGATTTATTTTATTTATTTCCCCCCCACCCCTTGCAACCTCATTGTCAGCTCTCTGTTTCCATTCGTTATGTGCTTGTCTTCCTTTTAGGAGGTGCAGGAACCATACCCTGATCCTCCCATGTAGGAGAGAGGCACTGAATGGCTTGAACCACCTCTGCTCCCTGCTTGTTGTGTCTCTCATTGTGTTTTCTTATTGTGTCTTCACTGCATCAACTTGTTGAGTCTGCTCACCACACCAGTCTGCCATGTCAGCTTGCTATCTTGCTTGTCTTCTTTAGGAGATACTGGAAACGGAACCCGGGACCTCCCATGTGGTGCACAGGTGACCAACTGCTTGAGCCACATCTGTTTCTTTCCCATAGCATTTAATACTTCCCTAATCAGCATTTATCAATCTATTTTTCCTCTTTTCTCTTCTATTTTTACTTTGTCTAATTTGCTTCAGCCTTTCATGGAAAATAAGTTCTTTGAGCACAGGGAAAATGTGCTGCTTTCTTACTGTCATTTCCTGGTAATTGACAGAGAACCTACAACTAGGTGGGTTCTTTGTAAATATCTGGCAAAGGAATGGGTGAATTAATGCTAAATATATTTTATAATGCCATTGTAATAGAAAAAAGGAGTGTAAGCTTTTTTTTTAAAGATTTGTTTATTTATTTCTCTCCCCTTCCCCCCTGCCCAGTTGTATGCTCTCTGTGTCCATTCGCTGTGGATTCTTATGTGACCACTTCCATCCTTATCAGCGCACCGGGAATCTGTGTTTCTTTTTGTTGTGTCATTTTGTTGTGTCAGCTCTCCGTGTGTGCGGCACCATTCTTGGGCAGGCTGCACTTTCTTTTGCACTGGCAGGCTTTCCTTATGGGGCACACTCCTTACAGGGCACACTCCTTGTGTATGGGTCTCTCCTACGCGGGGGTCACTCCTGTGTGGCATGGCACTCTTTGCACACATCAGCACTGCTCATGGGCCAGCTTCACATGGGTCAAGAAGGCCTGGGGTTTGAACCTTGGACCTCCCATGTGGTAGGTGAATGCCCTATCCATTGGGCCAAGTCTGCTTCCCAGGAGTATAAGCTTTTAAAATTGTGTCAAATGTATACTCTAGGGCTATAATTAAAATGGCTTTGAAAGTTATTTTCAGTTTAATCAATGCTACTGGTATTTTCAGAAAGTTAGTTTTTCAGGGTGAGTTTAGGATTTGATTGTTGTTATAATCTAATAACACCTATGTTTGATCTAAATTTCTTTTCAAACCTGATAAAAATGGTTCTGGACTAGCAAGAATACTAACTTTGATATTTGGATGATATTACTTTGAAAAAAAAAGATCAGCACTCAGGAAAAGGAAAGGAAATCAGCAGAGCACTTAATTAGCACTTAGCCAGAACTTGCTAAAAGAATATTTACTATGTTACATTGATTGTGTTCTAAAAGTTTGAAAGTGCTTTGAATTGGTAAAATATCTAAATAAATGCTTTCAAGTTTAGGAAAAAATAAATGTTCCCCTCGGGGTGATCCTGTATACTTTGTTTCTTTTGAATGTTTATTTTTTAAATGTGTTTGTTAGGTGTTCTGATTTGAGAAACAGTGAGTTAGTTTTCTTAGCTGTAAAAAGCAGTATAGTGTGGAGGTGAGGTGAAAATATGGAATTACATTAAATTCTATTTAATTATACTAACATTAATATTGTGCATTTTTTTACAGATTTTCTTTTTTTAAAAAGTGGAGACTTTCTTACCTATACTTGATAATTGAACAGTTAAGTATTGAAAGCAGTAGAAACCAAGTTTTTCATCAATTATAGCATTTGCTAAATACTTTCATCCTAGACAGAAGTTTAGTTGGGCTATAGAACTGAAGATTTTATGTGTTTCTTCAAATGGAGAATTATGATGAGAGGTTATGTTCACTGTCATAAGATGATGTAATTAATGTCAGTGTGGATCCAAAAAAAAGTTGTTACTGCTCTCTGTCCCTCTCACTTTGAGATATGAACAATGAATTTTTATGCATTTGTATGAATTCAGATCTATAGGAAGGTATGCTAAAAATCCAAACCTAGAAGTTTCAGTATGTGAACTTGAAAATCTTAAATTCAGACTGTTCATCCAGCATTTTTTTTTCACTTGATTCCACTTATGAGCTCATGAGCTCCCTTCAAATCTGATTTTATTTCCATGGTCAATATTCTAGAAAAAGCCACTACTTGTATCAAAACTAAACTAATGAGATACCTTCATTTCCTCTTCTCTTCACACAGAAAATGCAACATTCATTTCTATTGCTTTTATTTCCTACATTTTTCTTTTTGTTGACCACTTGTCTTCATCCCAATGGCAATTCACCAAACCAGGGCACAGATGTTAGAGAATTGTGCTCACAGTAAGCAATATATGAAAGTAAGAAAGAAAAGAAACAAAACAAAACATTGGGTGTAGCGGTTTGGTATGGTTATGAATTCCAAAAATAGATATTGGTTTATGTTTGTAATCTGATCTGTACCTGGGCCTGACTGAGTAATGATTAGGGCTTTAATTGGGTCATGTCATTAGGGCACTGAGTCCCTGACCCTTGGTGGGTGGGGATTCACAGATAAAAGGCATGGCAAAGGACAGAGTTGTGGGTTTCTGATGTTGGAGTTTTGATGTTGTAGTTTGATGCTGAAGTCTTAAGCTGGAGTCCCAGGGATAGAGACAGAGCCATTAGCCTCGTAATCTACAGATAACCTTGTGGAGGAAACAGAGGAGCTGAGCCCAGAGGAACCCAGAAAACCTGAATCCTCACAGACGTCAACAGCCATCTTGCTCCAACATGTGGAAATAGACTTTGGTGAGGTAAGTAACTTATGCTTTATGGCCTGGTAACTGTAAACTCCTACCCCAAATAAATACCCTTTATACACCCAGCAGATTTCTGGTGTTTTGCTTTGCACCCCTTTGGCTGACAGATACACTGGGTTTGGGTAGTTTGTGGATTTTAATTATCTTCCTTCATCATTTTTAATACATCCAAATCAAACTTTAAATTTTATTAACATTTATATTTACATACAAATACAGACTTATTCCAACTCCTTACATTTTTAAGTGAAAATATGCTACCTCAATTATAATTCAGAGTTGAGTAACTGTACCATTCATGGAATCCTTATAAAGGTTCAAATTAAACTTGTCATTTGATCATTATTTGATCATTGGCTGAAATTTATCCTTGAATGAATGACAAGTTTAGCTTCCTTTGGACCCCTCACTGGAGATTTGATTGCTCACCTTTGTAGCTGCCATAGATCATTGATGAGGAGAAATCAAACTCATTGCTAACTCACAAAGTCAGAGTAGAGAGATTAATCAAACTCATCAAAGTCACAAAGATTGTCAGATGACCAATAACTTTACTGGAGTATTAGGGATATTTTGAATAACTTAAATTTTTAAGTTTGGGATAAAAAATATAAGTTGCTAATAATTACATTCAGAAAGGTTTTACTAAGTTCTTAATAAAATCAATGCCTCTGTGTTAAAGCCAAAACCTTTTAGCTTTTACATTTCATAGTTCCTGACTCAATGATTATCTTTACTTACCATAAATCAGTTATTATAATAACAAATCAATAAACAGTGATAATTACTACAGAGTGAAACCTATGGTTATAGATTAGTTTATTACTCTACTATGGCAAAAGGGAAATTATAACTTATACTTCACTGAAAAAATACAAAAAGGATCTTTTAATGGTTATCATATTCTCTATAAATGTTTTCTTTTTAACTTTGGATAAAAGTATTTACAAATAATTTGGAGAGTAAGTTTAGATGTAGGACGGCATTATTATTTTTCAGATATATAAATATTTGTTATTAGCTTACATTTGAGCACATATTTTTATTTCTGTAAATGTACTCATTATTTATGATATGTATAATACAACTTACTTTATAAGTAAATATATCATAATCTCAGGTGTTTAGAGAAAAGCATGTCTGGATCTGCATTCAATGCACACAGCTCATAGGTTTTCATGCTTTGTTTTATTTTAAGTGCAAGGATACAGATTAGTCACAATCATATTGAAAACTCTCAAAAATTATTAGTTTATTTTCTGTAAGTGCAAACTTTTTTTTCCACTTTCCTTGGATGGATTTATAATTCATTCTTATACTTTAAAAACTAATACTATTTTCTTTACACTTTGTAATTCATTTATTCTTTTCTAAAGTTATTAGTGATTCTTGTCTCAAAGACCAGTTTTCATTCTCTGATAAAAAAATCAAAGAAGAAGCATAATTTAAAATGTCAATTTACACAGTCTTATTATATACTTGCATTTCTCCAATATGCCAATTTCCTCTTCGATTCCTGGTAAGAAAAACTAATGGGAAATGGAAAGGAAATGTCAACTGGGATATCTTGATCTCATCTGGCTTTAGAGAATTTTTAAAAAGCATAGGTCAAAGTATGTTGTGCTCTCTATTTAGATTTATCCTTTTAATTTTATTGCATATGCATTTAACTTTTCATATAGTACTTGTTTTCTTAGACCTGTAGGCAGTCATTTCTGGTAATATGATTAGTCCCCAGAAGAATTTAAATGAATGATGAGATTTTAGACAAGGCTATGTAGCTTAGTCATTTAAAGAAATTGTTAAATAGTGTCTAGAAGAAGAAGAAGAAGTCAAAACACATCTAGTCAGTTTTGAGATTATAGGTATTCATGAAATAAAAACCATCAGAACAAATACATATATTAGAATTATAACTGCGGAAAGTTATAAAATCTTTACCCATTCATACACTGCATAAGTACTGAACGCCAGACACTGTGCTAGGTTTCAGTGATGCAGTGGCATACAAATTTTCTCTTCCTGGTAGGGCTAACAGTGACATGAATAGGTGAGTACAGTGCAACTTTGGAAAGGCTAAAGATTGTATTCATTATAATAATAGTTATTGAACCACTATATGAATGGCTATGTGTTGCAAATTGAGGCAATCAGATTTCTCCCCTGCAGTATTTCTATTTGGAGTTTTTTGGTTTTTTTTCTGTTTTGCTTTGTTTATCTGGGAGATGAAATTCTTCATTTATTTATTTATTAAATTTTAGGTTACATAAATATTACATAAAAAATATAGGAGATTCTCATAGGCCCGACTCCCACTCACTCCCACACTTTTGCATATTAACAACATCCTTTTTTAGTGTGGTTACAATTGCATGGATTATAGTTTACATTATAGTTTAAATTCTGTTCCGCACACATTTTAAGTTATGATAAAATATATAAGGGTCTGTATCCATTGTTGCAATGTCATGTAGGGCAATTTCAATGTCCAGAGAATGCTCCAATATTACACCTATTTTTCCTTTTCCCTCCTTCAGAACCTTCGGGGACCATTACCTCCACATCAATGATAAAAGTTCTTCCTTGCTAAAATAATAATTCTACAGTAGAACAATAGTGTGTCTACTTTAGTCTATTGTTCATTCCCTAGTCATGAGGACTTTAGGATGGTGATGACCACTCTGCCTCTAATTGAGAGTCTCCTTCCTTTCTTTGATCATGAAACTTAAATTATTTGCCCCAGTTCTGGTAGTGACCATGCCCCCACCTGAATTAATGAATAAGGTTGTCGGCGAGAAGTCGTGCCATGGCAGGGATGTTGGTTTCGTTTTCTCCACCGCCGCCGCAGTGGCTGCTGGAAGCCTTCCTCGCACCGCCTTCGTGAGTCGCGGGCTGTCGACACACCTCACCAGCCGTGCGCCGGGGACTGCTGGCCGGGGCTGCTAGTCAGCGAAGGGGGACCGCGCTACAAACTCACGCAAGCCACTGGCCAGGAGAAGTAGACAGCTTTATTGGCAGAAGCGGGGGAGCCAGGGAGCATGGGCTTATGCGCAATCTGTGAGCAAGTCCCGGGAAGGGGTAGTGGACGGGAGTTATATAGGGTGAATGCGGAAACATTATCTGATTGAGTGGGACAGCAATATGTTTATATATGGTAACTATAGATTTACTAGACAAAATGGCAGAAGGAAATGAAATGGTGGCATGGCGCATGCACACTGTCCTTGCCCCGTGACTCAGCGCTTTGAAGACCATCCTTGAGTTTACTCAAGGGCATGTGGGGGCTAGAGTTTACTCATAGTCCCATGTCTTGTAGCACAAGTCTCATGGCTTGGACGGCTGCACTGTCGTGCCTTCCCTCATACGGTATTGAGAGAAAACTTCTGAATTTTGCTGGATCTTCTCTGATTATTTTACTTGACCTTTGATTTAGAAAACTGTAACTTATTTTTCCTTGCTCAAGTTTATTTTCATGCTTTGGATCAGTGTCTACCAGGAATCCTGACAAAACTCATTTATATAGTTACTCCTATAGCAGTGTCAGTATTACACAATCATGTGATGTTTTAGTTTACCAGGCTGTTGTGACAATACCACACAGGAATTTACTGGCTCAGGGTTATGAGGCTAGGCTGAGTCCAAAATTGAGACATCAGCAAGAGGATGCTTTCTTTTGTCTGTAACATACTCATGGCAGTCACTGGGAATAATTACATTTCCTTGGCTTATATAACCTGCCTGTGGTCATCTGAGCATACCCTCTCCTCACTCTTCAGGGTTCTGTTGACTTCCAGATTCCAGCTCTTCCTAGGAGCTTTCTCTCACTATGTCTAAATTTCTCCTGCTTATGACAGAATGCTGTAATCAAGATTGAGACCCAACTTCAGCCAGTTTTGCCATACAATTTAAAATAACATATTGAAGAGATCCTATCTACAGTGGGTTCACATACAAATGAATGTGGATTCACATTAAGAATATGGCTAAATGAGGTTTATAATTCAATCTCCACATGTGACTTTCTCCATAAGTGTTAATACAGACATTTAGATGATAAATATTGGTTTAATTTCTCATTAGAATTTTGGCATGTGGGGATGGAGAGTGAAGGAAAAAGATGAAATTGAGTTAGAAATATCAAAAGATTGACCAAGGTAGATTGTGTATTTATCAGTGCTACCATTGTACTAACTCATACAACTACTTTTCTCCAAAATTATATCATTGGGCTAATCAGAATTTTTGCAATAGGGTGAACACACTGTTTTTATTCTCTCAGTATACCCTTTAAAGTAAAATTTCCTCCACCTCCTTGCTTCAACAAAAAGTTAGCTTTGCCCTGGAAATACAAGTTCTCCCAATGCCTTTCACATGAATGCTGATCATTCTCTAAATAGAAAGGAATAATTAAGAGAGGCCATCTCAAAACAATATACAACCTCCTACAATCATTGGGTTTCTGAGAAAGTCCTATTTCAGGTAAAAAATTATGAAAGAAGAAACTTTTTGTTGAGGTCAAGTGAAATGATTTCTCATAGTTCCTTAAGATGACCTAAATATTAAGGATGGGCTGGAAGTGGGGATGTGGTGGATCTTCACAACTCATCTAAGTATTATGGGACCAGCAAAAATTCAAAAGACATCCTCAGGGGTAATGCTGAACAGGAAATTACAAAAGTTCAAACTAAGTCAATTGAAAAATCTAAAATAAGAAAGAACATATAAGGTATTTCTTCAGTATTAAAAATCTTCCAAAAGTGTATATTTTACATAGGTTAGATTTTTATAAACTGGCTAAAATTAATGGCAAGTACTTTTAAGAATAACTACTTAGAATGATTATATTTATAACATATATTATACACTTCCTTGTCTTTATATAGAGATGTTACTAGATAAGACAGTGAGTTATTTTTATGACTAATAAATGCAATAAAGTCTTTTATTTTGGTTTTATTTTAGAGTGTATGGGCATTTACTCATTTAAACACTACCATGTAATGTTGATTCTTCTTATTTCTTGTGAGATTTCCTATTGTTATCACTGTTTCTGTCTCTAACATTGCCATTACATTGAGTCATAATTTCTAAAGTTCAATCTTCTTTTGACTGGGAAAACAGGTAACAATCTTTGTGAATATGCTTGTTAATAAGAAAGGTGAATTGAAATCCAGAGGTGGTATACTTTCCCTAAGCATATTCCAAATAAATGACTGGTATATTTCCATTAATAACTTTACCTTTTTATTTCTTCTCCTCTTTCACCTCTTCCTCTTCTTGTTCTTTCTTTCCCTTTCCTCTCCTTTCCCCTCACCTTCCTCCTTCTCTCTCCTTTCCTTCTCCTCCTTATTCTACTACAATTACTATAAGCACCACAAATCAATTAAAATTACTACCACCATCCCCTTCAGCAACAGATAACTTTAATAAAGTGCTTCTTATGTGTTAGGCACTATGCTATATTTATTTCATGTATTATCACATTTCATGCTAAAAGCTATCCTTGAGGTAGGCTAAATTTCTTTTGCATTTTATAAAATATAAAATATTGGGCACTCTGTGGCTGTTTAAGTTCCCCCAAATGACATAGGTGGAACACCTTTTCTTGTATTACGGACCTCTGCATATCAAAGTCCCTGTGATTATTGCTGATCTATTAGCATCCATCCCTGCCCTATTGTGACAGACTTTAATATTTCAGGTCTCAAAAATGTGAATTTTCAGCAAATTCCCTAGGTAATATTAATACAGCCTAAAGTTTGACAAACAAAGAGTCAATAAGTGGAAGAGATAGAGATAGGATTTTAATACTGGTACTCAGGCAGTCTGAAATTAGGCATTCTTACCTCTACTATTGTGATAGTTTGAGATAATGTTTTTGAATCCCAAAAAGAGAAAGTTTATGTTTGTAAACTAATCTATTCCTGTGGGTATGATCCTTTTTGAGTGCATTAGATTCAGCAGGGATGTCTGATTAAAACATCTTAATCAAACAATCTTACCTGTTAAGATTATATCTCTGATTTAATCACATCTGTAGGACATGACTCGGGCTTAGTCCCTACCCCCTTGGGCCCATGTAAAGGGACACTCACTCAAGAAGACACATGGGAAGAAGAGATAACTTTGTCATTTTGAGCCTGCCATATGACAGAAGAAGTCTCAAACAGCTAAACCCCAAGGATAGACGGAACACTTGCCTGATAGCTTATAGTTCATTTTGTGAAGGGAGCTGAGATTGATATAGAAAGCGCTGAAAGAAACAAGCCCTATGCCAGGAGAGAGAGGAGCCCTGAGAGATTAGCCCTATGCCAGCCTGCATCTGAGAGGGAGGAAGCCCATCTTGCTTCAACACATGGCAACTGACTTTGGTGAGAAAGCAACCTTAAGTTGGACTTCTGAGGGCCTTGTAACTGTAAGATTTTACCCTAAATAAATACCCTTTATAAAAGCCAACAGATTTCTAGTACTTTGCATCAGAACTCCTTTGGCAGACTAATACAGCTATAATAAAGAATAATATTTTAATATATCATGGAGTTTGGTTAATTGGCTCACAAAGGATTTAACTCAAGTATTTTGTGATTTTCATTTGTCTTTTATATGTTAAAGATTATTGGGCTATCCAGAAAGATCCATTATAACATTCTCAAATTATTTTTAATTTTTTTTAACCTAGAGTCAATTTTAGATTCCTGGTCTATTTTACATACAGTCTGTTCAAAATATTTAATGGAAAACTTTGTTAAACATGACTATTATTAAAATTACATAAAACAAAATATATTGTTGGTGTAAAACATAAATCAGTTCTAGGCATATGAAAAAGTTCTTTAAAAATACTTAAATTGTACATTTTCAATAATTTCCTCAAAAATATCAGATTTGTTACCATAATAGATGGATTAGCATATGTTAGCAAGACAAAAAGAAAATCCTTAATCAAGCTCTCACAATCATATATTGTTATATGTGGGCTAAAAAATTCAGCTTGGTTATATTTAATGTTTATTCCCAAATTCACTTTTATTAATTTTCCATATAACATGAGTTTATATACCTAAGCAAAGCATTTTCTATTAAAAAATATTTTGATTTTAAAAAATCTTCTATTTCAAAAATGAACATTTTTTTTCTTTATGATTCAAGATTTTTTTGATGAGCATCTACAATTGTAGAGATGTGTTGCCATAAGTGCTAAAGTTTTTCTCCTATTGAGTAGAAGAGTAGTGCTTCATGTTATTTGTTTCTTTTAAATTCTTAAAGAAAATATCTCCTTGTAACTGTGACTAAATAACAGTAAACAAAGATCCTGGCAAGGACTTTTCCTATGAATTACGTTATTGAATCTGAGATATACAATTGCTCAGAGTTCTCTTATTTTTTCCTTGATATGTTAATTTACTGTATTCTTATCTATATTTAGTGAATGAAGTGGTCAAATAAGTGAAATATAAGAATAATAATACCAAAATAACATTTAAAAGAAAGCTTTTGTTGCCAAGGATGAAATTGTACTGACAGAGACTAACTCGTTTTTTTAGATACGATTCATTCCATTTCTTCTTAGCCTCCAACCAGAACAGGCATCTGTCTCATCCTTTTCCGTACGCTGAAACAAAAGATTTAGAACATTATATTTCAACCATTTCTAAGGCTTAACGTATTTTCTTCCTTATCTTCTAGTGAGTGCTGATGACAAACCAACAGAAGCCCTAGGGAAATTATCCCACATGGCAGCTCTGACAAGGGAAAGGATCTAAGCAGTGGATTGATTCTGATTGCGTGCCTTGTGTTAGACGATCCCCCGTCTCAGAAGGATTTTTAAGAGATTATTGACTTACTGACCTTATGTCTCAGGCCAACAACTTGTAAATCATACGACAGAGACCATAGGAAGTTTATTTATTTAGACAGACAGAAAAACTATTCAGATTCCTTTAAAGAAATTTGAAACTCAAAGTATGGATTCTGGGAGGAGACAAAATTAATAGCGGTAACTTTCCTCCTCTCCAGTCAAAACAAGACACAAGCTGTCTGAAAATTTCCCTATATTTAAAATCCAAACTGTTGTTTAATTTTCACTCCGAAGAGTTAAACCTGGGTTTGCTTTTATTAATTTGATTTTTCTTTTATTACTTATGCCCTATTCTAATTTTAAAAAAGCAAAACAATTTGTGGATAAATTCAGGGATGTTTTGCTAGGATTTTCCTGAAATATAAATCACAATTTCCTTACAATTTAATTTTGCTTGCATTCAATTCTTTATTTGGTCTCTCAGGTAATAGTGAAACATTAATAACTGGAGAGAGAAGTGTACATGAGGTACTCTGTTCTTGGGTAGTTTGATCATCCATGGCTAATTTTGAATTATTTTTGATAGACGAATACAATTCTAAATATGACAAATACTAATCTTCCTTACAGTTTCCTGTGTCTCTGTAACTGACAGCATTTCCTACCCCTCTTCAATAAAAATAATCCCTTCATTATTCTGCGTCTTTGTTCTTGTGTTCTACCACCAAGGCCCCCAATATTAAATAACCTAACAGTAACTAACAAGTCTCTTCCCTTACCACAGCTTGTTATAAAGAGATCAGTTATTATGACATAAATCATTTTGCTATTTGCACATTTGAAAAGAAAAAGGAAATCCAGAAGTACAATCTGCAGTGAGGTTACATGTACTCACAGATAATGTCACATACATGTTCCTTTGTAATGCGTCCATCCTGTCTTCCTGATACCCAATGGCCTTAACACAAAGGTTTTCCACTTCCTCTTTTTCCTCCTATGAACCATGCAACAAATATTGAAAGAAAAACAAAAAATTTGGAGTTGCATTCCTCGTTTCTAAGAACCAATAAAGGAAGTTTTAAGGAACTCATTCATAGCCTTATAAGTTTATTGCTATTATCTAGGTGACAAAATTCCTGGGAAGGAAAGGGCAATAGAAGGTTTTGGATAATCATAGATGATGCTCCTTTGTTATTGTCCCATATATCATTATTTCTTTTCCCATTTCACATCCTATTATACAGACTTGGGGCCATGAAATATTTGGTTATAAAATTATTCAATTTTTATCCTTTAATTTAAATTGTTTTCAGTAATATATTCTACAAATATTTATTGAGTATAGTTCGTGTATTACCATGTATTCTGTCAGGCACTGTGGATCTAATCATAAACAAAATTTGTGGATAAATATAGGGCGTATTGGGAGAATATAGGTTGGGAAACTAACCCTGTTTTGAGGGGGGTCCTGGAAGTCTCCCTTGAAATAATGTACAAAAATAGACTTGAAAAATGAGTAGAATTTAGTTAGGAAATTAGTCAGAAATATGGTGGACATGGTGAGATCTGGATAAGCTGTGTATTGCAGCAGTAAATAACAAACGAATAAATAATTAGAAAATTTTCTATAGTTTAAAACAATGAAATTTATTTCTTGCTTACAAAGTATGTCCATAGAGGGTTTCCAAAGTGGCTGTACTCATCGTCATCACTTAGAAGCCAAAGCAAACCAGAGGCTCCATCTTGACGTGTATTTCCACTGTCTTAGTTTTCCAGGTATGTTCTATTGAATATCACACACTCTTTGACTTGCATAACAGGAATTTATTGTATCATGGTTTTGAAAACTAGAAGTCCAACATCAAAGTATTGGCATGGCTTGCTTTCTCCACAAGTCTGTAGGATTCTGACAATCCTCCATCACGAGGCAAACTCACTCTCCTTGTATCTGCTCCTCTAGTTTCTGCTGACTTCTGCTCCTACTTCTGTGTTGAATTTTCTCTGCTGATAAAGACTTCATCCATATTGGCTTAGGTCCACAAATAACATTTTCAAAGATCCTACTTGCTTATGAGTTCATCCACGCACATACTCCGCTTTTACTCTTATAGTCATTTACTCACATTTACAAGTCAAAATATGTTACATGGCTAAACATGAAATCAATAATTTTCCCCAACAGAAAGACAGAAACCATGTGTGAGCAATAATATACTATTCACAGGGAGATCTAACTGAAGAATTCTCGAGAACAAAGTCCCACAAGTACAAAAGAGTGTGCTAGCACTTTTTCTTTGTTTTTTCTAAGAAAGCAGCAATTAATCAATTATAGATAATATTTAGAATGCTGGATTAGAAAGACATTAGGTTGGAGAGATAAGCAGGAATCAGATAATAAGATAGCTTGCCATCAACCTTGAGTTTTACCTTAAGGAAAATATTGAAATTGAATAGAAATCATATTATCTCTTACTCTTTTTTTGTCAATATCATAATTTTCAGTCTCCACCTTGTCTGTGTCCATCTTCTATGACTAAATTTCAAATAATTTAATACTTGATTGAACTTTTTATATGTGTATTTTAAATGATTCTATATATTATCATCCAAGACACCTAAAACACTGAAAATGGATTTAATTTTATAAAATTTATTTTTATGTTAGCCAAATTAAACCTGTACTATTTGTTGGGTGCCCTCTTATTTGGTGATTTTGGCAAAATATAAGTAAAAACAACAGGAAGTCTTTTTCCTAAGCTTCATTAATTTAAATACCTCTATCATTACTCTTATTTTTCTCCTTTCTGAAAAAAGAAAATCAGTAATGAAACATTAGTAAAGACACAAATGCAGTTAACGCACGCTGTACTAAATTGAGACCTAATAAATTCCATTTTAGAATGTTTACCAAAAAAAAAAACCTATTCTTTTTGTATTGCTTTACAGAATCCTAAGCATTTTGTAACCACACAGCAGATGACATTCTATTTTATACAAGCACATACAACTTTCAAACTTTTGATTCAATGATACTGTTACTAACACTCTAAATGCAGTATTTATTTATTTTTAACATTAAAATTTAAATTAATTTATTGAAGTATATTACTCATGCATAAACATACATGAACAATAATAATAGTTGTGAACTTATGAAACAAACATATATAACATCATATAGGACTCTAATAACAGTATTTAAACTGAATGCATGTGCTAACATTTAATACTCAGTTTTGCATAAAAATAGATTTTATCTTATGTCGATACATTAGAAGATCTGGCTACTCTAGCCTCACATCTTAGCACAGCAATAGTTTTAGTATATTGTGTGGTGACTACTCTCTTTGGTTGGTTGCTATCCCCTTCTAATTAATGCATTCATTTCTATATCTTCCCAATTCCTATAACATGTTCCACTTGAAAAGCAGGTTAAGTCATGCACTCATCTCTTTCAGAATTTTTTTTCTAGAGTATATATGTGTATGTGTGTTTTTATGTGTTTGTGTATGTATGTATTTATGTGTGTGTGTTTAAACACAGCACATACATAATAAACAGCTTTTAAGGAAGATGACCTCATCTTTTTAAAAACATTATTACACCCCAACTCATGTTATTTATAGGTTTTCTTCCATCATGATGAGAAATTCATAATTCTGTTTTGTTTTTCATAGCTATTTATTTCAGTTTATATCATAATGTAATTTGGAAACATACTTTCCACATCTTCATTCAAGAGACAAAGATCAGGACAGGATCCATGATAGAGATATGAGGCAAAATAAGCCAGACTGACATCATGTTTTAATACTATTTGAATATCATCATTCAAGATATACAGTTTGATTAACTATACTTACAAAACTAAGCATTATCACTCTCTGGCCTTACTCATTGTTAAAATGACAAACTAAGTATTAGGTAATTCTCTTTATCATTTCCTAACTTCCATCTTCATATGCTAGTATGACTGCAAGTTGATCAATTAATTGATGACTGTATAAAATTGGTTAAGTGTTTCATGAACAGAGTCATTACCCCTAACTATTTCTTATACTGTTTTTAAATATGAAAATACTTTTTTATTTTATAAATTTAAATTTACAGTACATGACTTGGAATAAAATGGGAAAGAAAAAAAAAAGGCAGGGAAGAAAAAATTTTACATTTTCAGTAGCAAATACAGTACCTCTCAATTAACTACAGGCATACCTCAGATAAATATTGTGAGTTTGGTTCCATATAACTTCAATGAAGTTAGTCACATTAATTTTTTAGTTTATCAGTGCACATGAAATTTATGTTTACACTATACTGTAGACTATTAAGTATGCAATAGCATTTTGTCTAAGTATAAAATATATATATCTCAATTAAAAATATTTTATTTCTAAAAAAAGATGCTAACCATCATCTGAGCCTTCAGTGAGTCATAAGATTTTGCTGATGGAGGGCCTTTGTTTGATGTTGATGATTGCTCACAATCAGAGTGGTGGTAGCTGAAGATTGGAATAGCTGTGACAATTTCCTTACAAAGAAGATTACTGTATCAGTTGACTCCTTCTCACATGAACAGTTTCTCTGTACAATGTTATGCTGTTTGATAACATTTTATCCATTGCAGAACTTCTTTCAAAATTGGAGTCAATTTCCCAAACTCTGCTGCTGCTTATTCAACTAAATTTATGTAACATTCTTAAGCCTTTGTTTTGATTTCAACAATATTCACAGCCACTTCCCCAGGACTAGATTCCATCTTAGGAAACCACTTTCTTGAAGTGACATCATCAACATGATGCATTAAGACAGCCTGTGGAAAAATCTCTCCTGAGAATCAGCTAATAAAAAGACAAATCCCATTTGCATAGAACTGTGAAGGATGATAGAGGCTGGAGAAGGACTCCATACATGCAGAATCAAAGAACAGAAAAATAATCTTCAGGAACAGCTAGGAAATTTCTGTCTCAGACGTACCAGTCTATACACTTGCCCTCATGCAATTCCACAGAGCTGGGGAGTCACAAAGAGGCAGCATAGCCCAGGTGCCTATAGCCATGGATGCAGATTTTAGAGCCATTCAGCAGCAAGTTAAATACCCATGGACCCAAGCCCTCAGAGACAGAGGGTAGAACATAAGTCACTGAGTTGTGCAGCATAAAAAATGACCCCCAGGGGAAAAAGAGCTGGGAGAAAGACCATGGTAGAACTGCTGGCAAAACGTGAATGCACTCAATCCAGTTTGTGTTGGCTGGAAAACTGAAATACAAAATGGAATTTTCTGGATTGATTCATGTTTCTGTATTGATGTCGTTTGTTTTATTTGGGAAAACACAATGAGGAAGAAACTGGTAACAGAAACACTCAAGAAAAAGATAAAGTGGGAGAAACTGAGCTGCTGTAAGTCAGGACTTGTACCAGAAAATAAAATTGTAAGGAAAAGGGAATACTGAGTGATGAAGAGAATTTAAACAAATCATGGAAGCTGGGGAGAAAACCTGCACAAAAAACAAACAAAACAGATCAAGATTCCCTGAGAAGTAACAGAGTAAAAGAAATATTTCCCTGGAGGAAAAACAATAGCACAAAAATTGAAATCATAAAAATTATAGTACATATCCAGGACAAGAATCAAATAAAGAAGAGCTGAGAAAAACTGACCAGTTAAACACATGCTAATATAAGGGCCTAGACTAATTTGGACCAATTGTCAAAAAAAGAGCCTTAACACAAAACCAATAAAAAATCCAACACTAAACAAGGAGAAACAGAGCTTTAGAGTCAACTCATCAAGATCATTAGATGTCCAGATATCAGCAAAACTTTATAAGCCATACCAAGAAACAGAGAGATAGAACTTATGTGAGGGAACAAATGAAAACTTCAGAGAAGATACAAAATTTGGAACTACTAATAAAAGAATTTCAAACAAATCTCTTAAATCAATTCAAGGTGATGAAGTAAAATATGAACATAGAACTAAGGAAAGGGAAGAGGACAATTTGTGAGCATAAAGATGAATTTGAAAGTATAAAAAGAAACATAACCAAAATCATAGAGAAGAAAGGCACAATAATGGAGATTAAAAATACACTAGAAGCTTACAAAACCACATTTGATCAGACAGAAGAAAAAAATCAGTGAACTAGAAGACAGCACAATTCAAATCACACAAGCAGAAAAACAGAAAGGGAAAGAATTGAAAAAAATGAGCAGTTTCTCAGGAACTTGAGTGACAACATGAAACACAAAAACATATCTGTCATGAATGGCCCAGGAGGAGAAGAGAAGGGAAGGCAGAAAGAAAATTTGAGGAATTAATGTCTGAAAATTTCCTAACACTTATGAAAAAAATAAATATACATGTTCAAGAAGTACAAAGTACTCTAAACCAAATAAATCTTAACAGAACTACTCTGATACACATATTAGTCAGAATGTTAAATGAAAAAGATAAAGAGATAATTCTAAAAGCAGAAAGAGAAAAGCAATTTGTCACATATGAAGGATCTTCAGTAACACTAAATGCTGATATCTCAAAGCTGTCCTTCAAAAATGGGAGAGACTTGAACATATTCACAGATGAAACTGAGGGAGTTCATCAATAGAAGACTTGCCATACCAGAATTACTAAAGGATTTCTTCAGGTGAAAGTAAAAGACAGGAGAAACTGCCTGGAGTAGTGTAAAGAAATGAAGACTTTCAGTAAGGGAAATTAAAAGAGTAAATGCAAAATCCAATATATAACTCTATTCTTTAATTCCTATAAAAGTCAGAATACAACTGAACAAGCAAAAGGTATATTTCCAGATAATGGACATGAGACATAAAGAAGTAAAGTGGGATAAAAAAACAAAACAAAACAAAAACAAAACCAAGAAAAACAAAAATTGGAGACACGGTAGGGTAAGGAAGCAGAAATCATGTATACTATTGAAGCTAAGTTGGTATTTTTTCAAATTAATAAGTTATAGATGTAGGTGTATATTAAACTCCAGAGAATCATGGCCCCTTAATCAATTTCCAGGCATGGGATACTTTACAGACCCAAGGCCAGGTCCCTTTGGGAAACAATCTGAAACTGCTGAAAAGTTATACTGTTAATTTTTCCCCAGCCTTCCTCAAAGAGGCCTATGCAATTTTACCAAAGTTACTATGTGTAACAGGTTGATATTATTGATGAATTCAAAAAAAAATATTGGATTATGTGTGTAAACTGGTCTTTTTCTCTGGTCATATTAGAGTGTATTGTATACAGAGATATTACTTTTACTTGATTAGATAATGATTAAGGCATCGATTGGATCATGCCAGTAGGACATTTGGTCCCCACCCCCTTGGTGGGCAGGGAGTCTCAGAGAAACTGCACTGCAAGAGAAGGGAGGTTGAATTTTTGAGCTGAAGCTCCAGGAAATAAGCACACAGAGGAGCTGTGTCATGAGGAAAGAGAAAAGGCCCCAGCAAGAGGAACAAGCCATTCGCCTGATAGTCTACAGCTGACCTTGTGGAGATAGCAGAAGAGCTAATCCTTGAGAGAAGCCAGCCCTGAGAAGAGAGGAACCCAGGAAGCCTGAGCCCTCACAGATGTTGGCAGCCCTCTTGCTCTCACATGTGGAAAAATACTTTGGTGAGGGAAGATCCCTCATGGATGTTGGCAGCCATCTTGCTCCCACATGTGGCAAAAGACTTTGGTGAGGGAAGTATCTTATACTTTATGGCCTAGTAACTGTAAGTTGCTACCCCAAATAAATATCCTTTATAAAATCCAACAGATTTCTGGTGTTTTGCATCAGTACACATTTGGCTAACTAATACAGAATTTGTTACAGAGAGGTAGGAAGTGCTTTTACAATTACCAAAATGCTGGAATGGTTTTATAAATGAGTGAGGGATGTTTTTTGGAAGAACTGTGAAATGCTTGATGGAAAAGGCCTAGATCACTTTGAAGAGTCTCTTGATAGCATTATGGAGGCTAAAAAACTTTACGATGCCTCAGAAGTTAAAGATGAAACTTTTACTGAAATCTGGAGGAAAGGAGATCCATGTTTTAAAGTTGCAGAGAACTTAACAAGATTTACTTCTGGTGTTTTATGGAAGGGAGAATTTGAAAATGGTGAGCCTGGGCATTAAGATAGAGAACTTTCCTAAGTAAACCCAGAGAATGCATCCTGGTTTCTCCTCACAGCTTAGAGCAAAATGCTAGATGAGAGAAATATGCTGAGGACTGAACTCTTGAGCACAAAGAAAATAGAAACTGATTCTGGAAATTCCAAGTATCTGGAAATCAAGCTCTCAGAAGATAGTTCCCCACTTGAAGACTTAACTAAACTTGGAACTTGTAAGCCAGAATTGAAGATGTAGTTATCTAGGAATGGCTTGTGGAAAGTCTTACTATCTGATGGCTTGGATCCCTCCTTCTTGCATGCTGAACCAAAAAGCTTTTTGAGAGAGCTGTATAAACAAAACCACTCTCAGTTTGTACTAAAAGGGACATGAAAAGGAAAGATTGAAGGAGAAACAGCTTTAAGAGGAAAATCATGGAAGCTGAGGTCTAGAATTAAGATATCACCTTGGGCCAAGAGAGGTACTCCACCCATGTGTACAGAAAGGGTGAAATTGCCACAGCAGTTGAAGAGGACATATATTCCCACCTGATGTTTGGGGAGAGTTTTGCCACCCTAAGGTACAGAGAGGGTGGAGTACATTCCTCCTGGATTAGGGCAGTTAAGTTCAGCACCTCATAAGTCTGAGAAAGGTGTACCTGTCCCCCATGGATTAAGGAAGTCTGGGTGGTCAACTCATTGCTCTGAAAAGGTTGAGCCTGTATGCCAAAGTTACGGAGGGTGTTGCCTCACCTCACCATACTAGGAGTTAAAGTCTCTAACTCAAAGATTGGGTAAGGTATGGCAATCACCCCAAAGCTCTTCAAGGGTGAGGTCTCTGGAGCTTGGTCACCACCTAGTGCTTGATGAGGGTGGAAACAAGAAAATAGCCATTGGGCAAGACTGTGGAAAGGGTGGGTTCCCATAAGGACAAAGGAGAAGGAACCATCATCCTAAGAATGACTCTCAGACTTTGAAATTGAATAAATGGTGCCCTGCAGGTTTACTGAAATGTTCTGGACCCATAACTCATTTTTCCCTCCCAATTTCTCCTTATTGTAATGAAAATGTTTATCCTTTGTCCATTTGTGTATTGGAAACAGAAAAATGGCTTTGTAAGTTCAGAGGTCTATAGCAGACAGGAATTTGCACCAAAACAAATTGCATTTCTTTAAACTAATTATGATATGCTTTTGCATTTAGTATTGTTATTGATTTAAGGTTGTTTTTTTTTTTTTTTTTTTTTTTGAATACTGTTATATCTTTTTGGAATTCAGGGTGGAGTGTAGCAGTTTGATATTATTGATGAATTCCAAAAAGAAATATTGGATTATGTTTGTAAACTGGTCTTTTTCTCTGGACATATTAGTGTATTGTATTCAGAGACTTTACTTTTACTTAATTAGATAATGATTAAGGCTTTAATTGGGTCATTTCAGCAGAACATTGAATCTCCACCCTTTTGGTGGGCAAGGACTCACAGAGAAACTGCCCTGCGAGAGAAGGGAGGTTGGAGTTTTGAGCTGTAGCCCAGGGAAGTAAGTTCAGCAAGGAGCTTGATCATGAGGAAAGAGAAAAGGCCCCAGGAAGAGGAGAAAGGTAATCACTGATAGTCTACAGCTGGCCCTGTAAAGATAGCAGAGGAGCTGGTCCCAGAGAGAAGCCAGCCCTAAGAAGAGAGGAACCCAGGAAGCATGAGTCCTCACAGATGTTGGCAGCCATCTTGCTCCAACACATGGCAAAAGACTTTGGCGATAGAAGTAACTTATACTTTATGTTCTGGTAAATGTAAGATTCTACCCCAAATAAATACCCTTTATAAAAACCAACAGGTTTCTGGTATATTGCATCAGCACCCCTTTGGCTGGCTAATACACTGTGCATTAAAGAAAAGTAAATGATCAGACATTTCAGGAAGACACTGACCCAGAAGTGAAATTAATTCCAGGAGACCCAAATTGTCATGGTGGCCCACCAGTTTAGTTGTTTATGGGTGCTAGATGATTGGTGGAGCTGTAATTCAGGTCCATCTCACAGTGTGAGCTGTGGAACCCTAGTCACATTCTATGGTTATTTCCTCAGTTCCAGAAAGCTTAATTGGAATAAATATACTCAACAACTGGAAAAATCCTCACACTGGTTCTGTGACTTGCGGAGTAGGGTTATTATGATAAGAAAGGCCAAATAGGAGCCATTAAAACTACTCCAGCCTAGCAGAATACACAATCAAAAGCATTCATAGAAGGGTCATAAATGTGACAGGGGAGGATCACTGGTGTGGGATGTCAGAGATGGGGGAATATATGAGGCATATCTCTATGGCATATGAATATGTTCAAGTGATCATGGAACATTGTCTCAGTGGGTGGAGACCTAGACAATGACCAAAGAAATATGGAATTCCCATTTTGGGAAGTCCTGCTGTTTACTTTATTAGAGTGGAAAGAATTCCCTGAGTACATGGGCAATGCCTAGCAAAGGAAGAGAAGACAGACCATTATGCCAGGACCTTGATATTCATGGTTGTACCTATGAAACTTTTCTTATGAACTTGAAACTTAGTCTAGTATTATATATTGCCTACGAGTCATCTCCTAAAACTCTCTTGTTGCTCAAATGTGGCCTCTCCCTAAGCCAAACTCAGCAGTAAACTTACTAGATTCTCCCCAGTGTGTGACATGACCCCAGAGATGAGACTTCCTGGAACTCAGGGATTATTATTCAGCACCAACTAATGACCCATGTGGAAAAAGACCTTGCCCAAATGGAGAAATATTAAATACAAATGAGATTTTATGACTAAGGGAATTCAAAGCAAGTTGGGAGGTCATTCCAGAGATTGTGTTTATGCAAGTCTCAGCAGGATGTCTTTGATTGCCACAATAAACAGTGCCACAAATAGCAGGGTTCTTGAAGACTCCAGAGACATCTAGACACACTAGGCAGGGCAGACAATCTCAGGAATTCAACACCCTGTGAGTATGCTTTCCCTTGGAATAGGTATTACTCAATATAAGAGAGTTAGTCTCATTTATAATTTCACCACACATGATTCCTTCCCCTTTTATTTGAACCTATAATTAGCACTATACTCATTAAATATATACTGCAGAGACTTAAATCTTTTGTCTGTTCATATGCTGACTGTGCCTGAATAGCAGCAGAGTTATAACACCTATACTCCAGTTCACCAGACTTGCCCAGGACAACAATTAGAAGGATGATGATGGACAACATCCATCCCAAAAAGCAAAGGGTATCTACAAGTGCAAGCAAGACAGTTCCATCCACCTTCCCTTGGGATCTAGATTCTCAATCAGAAATAGATTGGACATCACCATCCCAAAATCTTCAAGATTAAGGAATAAGCAACCATAAGGGGGAATGCAACTATGAACTAACATAGACTTATTATTATTCTAGTAATGAAAGAACTTGTAACATTGATATAAAGATAGTTGCCCCCAGAGGTTCTGAGGAAAGGGAGAGGAAAGAATAATTGTAACATGGAACATTTTGGGGACTTTGGAATTGTTTTGCATAATATTGTAATAATGGATACAAGACATAATACATTTTGTCAAAAACCTACACTATTGTGCGGTGCAAAATGTAAACCATAATGTAAACTATAGACCATGATTAGTAGCAATGCTTCAATATTTGTTCATCCATTGTAACAAATGCACCACACTAATGAAAGATGTTGTTATTGTGGTAAAGTGGAGGAGGAGGAGAAGGTGAGGTATATGGGAATACCCTATATTTTTTATGTAACATTTATGTAATCTAAAACTTCTTTAAAAATTTTAAAAAATTAAAAATTAAAAAATGCCATACCAAATTGCTGGTGGGACTGCAGAGATCAGTGCCACCATCAAGGGCTTGAAAGATACAGAGGTGGTGATTCCCACAACATCTACATCCAATTTTCTTGTGGCCTGTGAAGAACATGGATAAATTTTGGAAGATGACAGTGGATTATCGTAAAGTTAGTCAGGTTATGACTACAATTGCATCTGCTGTTCCAGATGTGGTAACGTTGCTTGAGGAAATCAGTACATCCCCTGATACCTTGTATGTAGCTATTGATCTAGAAAATACTTTTTCCTCAATTGCTCTTAGTAAGGACCACTAGAGCCAATTTGATTTCAGTGGCAAGGTCAGCAATATGCCTTGACTGTCCACTGTTCTACCTCAGGAGTATATCAACTCTGGAACCCTATGTCATGTTATTGTCCACAGGGACCTTGATCATATCTCCTTCTCACAAGACATTATACTGGTCCATTACATTGATGATATCTTGTTGACAACCTGGTTAGCAAGAAGTAGAAACTACTCTGGACTTATTGGTAAGGCATTTGTGTGTCAGAGGATGAGAGATAAATCCAACAAAAATACAGGGGCCTTCCACCTTAGTGAAATTTCTATATGTACAGTGGTATGAAACTTGCTGAGATATCCCTTCTAAAGTAAAGGATAAGCTCTTACACCTGCCACTTCCCCAGCTACAACCAAAAAGAGGTACAATACCTAGTTGGCTTCTTTGGATTTTGGAGACAAACCATTCCTAATTTGGTTGTGCTGCTCAGGCCCATTTACCAAGTGACCAAGAAAGTGGGGACCAGAACAGAAAGAAGCTCTGTGATAGGTTCAGACTGCAATACAACCTGCTCTGCCCCTTGGGTTATATGATTCAGGAGATCCAATGTTGTTGTAAGTGTCGTTGGCAAATAGAAATGATGTCTAGGGTATTTTTCAGGCCTCTACAGAGTCACAACACAGACTTAAGATTTTGGAGCAAAGCCTGACAATCATATACAGACAATTATTCTTCTTTGGAGAAACAGCTTTTGGCCTGCTACTGGGCTTTAGTAGAGACTGAATGCTTGACTATGGCTACCAACTTACCATGAGACCTGAATTGCCTATCATGAGCTGCGTGTTGTCTAATCAGCCTAACCAAAAAGTTGGGCATGCGCAGTAACCATCTATCATAAAATGGAATATTTACATATGAGATAAGGCTCAAGTGGGCCTTGAAGGCAAAGTAAGTTACATGAGGAAGTGGCTCAAATACCCATGGTCCTCACAACTGTCACATTAACTCTCTTTCCCAATCCATAGCTACGACCTCTTGTGAAGTTCCATATAATCAGCTGACTGAGGAAAATTAAATTTGGACTGGTTTACAGATGGTTCTACACAATATACAAGTACCACCCAAAAGAGGAGAGTTGCAGCACTACTCCTCCTTCCTGATATGTCCTGAAGGACATTGGTGAGGGCAAATCCTCTCAGTGGGCAGAACTTTGAGCAGGGCACCTGGTTGTTCATTTTTTTTGGTAGCAGAAATGGCCGGAGGTGCATTTGTACATTAATTCATAGGCTGTTGCCAATAGTTTGGATGGATGGTCAGGGATTTGGAAGGAATATAATTGAAAAGTTGGTGACAAAGCAGTCTTGGGAAGAGACATGTAGATAGCTCTTTCAAAGTGAGCAAAAATATATGAAGATTTTTGCATCCCACGTGAATGCTCACCAGAGGGTAACTTCAGCATATGATGATTTAATAACCAATTATATAAGATGATCTGTTCTGTGGATTCAGTCAGTTTCTTTCCCCAATCTCTTCTCTCATTGCCAAATGGGCTCAAAAACAAAATGGCCATGTTGGTAGGAAGGAAGAAATGCATGGACTCAGAAACATGGACTTCCACTCAAGAACCTTGACTTGGCTACAGCAACTGCTGAGTGTCCAGTCTGCCAGCAGCAGAGATCGTCACACAGTCTCCTATATGACATCATTCCCTGAATTGATCAGGTTGCTACCTGGTGGCAGGTTGTTTACATTGGACCATTTCCATAATGAAGGGGCAGTGATTTTTTATGACTAGAATAGACACAAAACCCAGTTATGGGTTTGGGTTTGCTTTCACTGCAAATATTGCTTCTGGACTTACAGAAAATCTTATTCATTATCATGGTATTGCATACATCATTCCTTCTGATCAATAAACCCACTTCACAGAAAATGTTATGTGGGAATGGGCCTGTGCTCATGGATTTCACCATCATTCTTATGCAACTGGAATCATAGAGTGGTGGAATGGCCTTTTGAAAACTCAATTATAATACCAATTAGTGTCAATACCTTACAGGGCTTGGACAATGTTCTGTCAGAGGTTGTAGATGCTTTAAATTGGGGTCTGTTCTATGGTTCTGTTTCTCCCATAGCCAGGATTCATGGGCCCAGGAATCAAGGAATGTTGATGGAATCAGCCTTAATGATACACTGGAAAAAATTTTCTTTCTATTTCTGCAGCTTTAAATTCTGCTGTTCTACAGGTCTTATTTTTGAAAGGAGGAATAATTCCACCAAGAGATATGATGTTGATTCCATTGAATTGGAGGTTAAGACTGTCACTTGACCACTTTGGGCTTCTCATGCCTCTGAATCAAAAGGTAAAAAAGGGAACTACTGTATTGGCTGAAGTGATTCATTCTTACTATCAAAGGGAATTAGAACTGCACCTACACAATAGAGGTAAAGAAGAGTTTGCCTGTATACAGGAGATCCCCTAGCACATCTCTTAGCATTACCATGCCCCGTGATTAATATCAATAGGAAACTGCAACAATCCAAGGGAGGACTACCAATGGTCCAAAAACTTCTGGAATGAAGGTTTGAATCACCCTACCAAGCAAAGAACAACGACCAGCTGACATGCTTGCTGATGGTAAAGGAAACATGGAATGGGTAGTGGAAGAGGTCATGATAAATATGAACTATGACCACATGACCAATTACAAAAACAGGTACTGTAATGATTATGAATATTTGTTCTTTGTTTTGTTATGGGTATGTTTTTATATGTACATAAATAAAATATCTTTGTGTTCTTACCTATCTTAATCCTTTATCACATGATGTAAATTGTATTAGTTTCATGTCATATTATTTAAGTTATAGAAATATCCAATTCAATAATGAATATTACACAAGGAATATCACTCTATTCTGCAGATACTTCGTGCATTTCCGAGAAAATATTTTTGTTACTGTTACTTTTAATTTAGAGATTAAGTATAGTTTAAGGTTATGTGTATAGCTGCCAAATTGACAAGGGGTGGACTATGACAGTCCATGTGTCAACTTGTTGAGCTAATGTTGTCTATTTGTCTGGTCAAGCAAGCACTGGCCTAATTTTTACTGTGAGGATATTTCATGGACTTAATAAGTAAGGTGATTGCATCTATGACTGATTACTTCTATACTAACTGAGGACATTGCCTTCAGGAATGAAAAACATCCAAACATTTGGAGTCTGTGAAAGGAGAAGTAATGTTTTCAACACTCAGAAGAGAGAATTTTCATCACTAATTTGGCCAGCCAGCTTCTCCTGGGGAATTCATTGAAAACCGTCATAGGACTGCCCCATTGGCATCCTGCCCTATGGAATTGGATTTCATACATCCCTGCAGTCAAATGAGAGGTTTTTTATAAAATCTCATATTATTTGTAGATATCTCCCATCAACTCTATTTCCCTAGAGGACCCTAACAAATATACAATTCAAACTCGAATAAGATACCATTTCATACTCACTAGAATGGCTATAATTAAAAACAAAAACAAATAAATGAAAAAAAACAACAACAGAAAATGTCAAGTTTTGAAGAGGATGTGGAGAAATAGGAATACTGATTCATTGCTGGGAATGTAAAATGGTGCAGTCACTGTGGAAGACATTTAGCATTTCCTCAGAAAGTTAAACATAGAATTACCATATGACCTGGCAATCTCTCTACTACGTTTATACCCCAAGGAATCAAAAGTAGGGACTGGAACATATATTTGCACATTGATATTCATAGAAGAACTATTCATGGTTCCCAAAATATAGAAGAAACCCAAGGATCCATCAACTGATGAATGGGTAAACAAAATGTTGGAGTATTATTCATCCATAAAAAGGAATGGATTCATGATGCCTTCAATAACATGGGTGAAACTTGAAGACATTATGCTGAGTGAAATAAACCAGAAACAAAAGAGCAAATATTGTATGACCTCATCAATATGAAATAATTAGAACAAGCATACTCATAGAGTTAGAATCTAAAATAAAAGTGTCCAGGGACTGGTTTGGAGGTAGAGAATGAGGACTTAATGCTTAATTTGAACAGAATTTCTATTTAGGTTGGTTGTAAAATTTTGGAAATGGATTATGCTCATGAAATACACACATGTTGCTGAAAAAAAAAACCCTGCCAATAGATTAGTTCCATGCATGATTACCACAAAAAACTTCAATTTGTAGTAACATGATATTTGCAAAGTGCCATAAAGCAAAGAGCAATAAAATAAGGTATTCCAGTATGCATATCTTATAAAATTTGTGTAGATAAATATTGTCTCAAAGACAAAACAATCTGAGCTCAGTTTTCTTTTATTAGTAGTCCCATTTTTAAAATTGTCAATTTCTATTACTATCCACTTCAGAGACAGTGATATAAAAAGTATATAAACAAATTGCCATAAATATTTACAGAAAGGCTCACAAAACACCAATAAACAAATACAGCAAAATAACAAGACGTTTTCCTTCATGCTCACTTACTTGTACAAGGTTTATTTTAGGACAGTTTCCCAGTTCTCTGAGGAGAAGTTATGTGGATTTATACCTTTAAAAACGATCAAGCAAACATCAGAGGAGTGGATACAGTCAAGATTTTTACTAACAACCAGAGAAAGGCTTTTGAGAACACGCTAATTTTCCAGTCAGTGTTATTGCATCAGTGAGCTCACAGGCAGGATGACACCTCAAAAAGAATTCCTCCTTTCCTTTGTCCTACCTAAGTTCTTCCTCCTTGTACACAGGAGAAGGAACTCACTTTCATAACAGATGTTTAAGCAACATTATAGCCCCAAGAGATGGTGTGTAAGTTATCAACACACAACGGGGAAAAAGAACTGACTCCCCTACCTGTTAAATAAAATACAGATTTGGGGAGGAAGTCCCCAAATCTCCAACAGGCAGACATTACAAGGATTGTATTTTGTACACAGCACAAACAGGGATGAACATATTGGAAACATTTACAATGTTCATAAAATATGCATTTGCCCAAATTATTGGGAAATAGCAAGAAGTTAAACCTAGGCAGATATTTTATCTAAGAAAGGCAATGTTTAAAGGAATCATCCCCTCTTGAGCCTTAAGAATGCGATGGATTACAGACCACAATTATTCAGTGGAAGCAGTGGGTTAAGGACTCTTATCTCCCCAAATGCCTCAGCCAGGGGAAGTACAGAAAATGGAATATAAAAAGTTTAATGGCTTTAAACATGGAATACAACAGTTCTCAATCAACCTATCCACATACTTCTGGCCAACAGTAAGAGACTTACACATTTGAAATTAAACTTTTATATTACAAAAGAGAGAGAGAGCAACTCAATTTCAGACACAAGCAGGGAGGGGAGAAAATGGCAATAGCCTAAAAATAAAACAAACAAGCAAAAACCAAAAAACAGAAAAATATCCCAACTACTTGACAATTGAGAAAGTGTCTCTTAAAGTTACTTTAAAGGCCAGCAGGGCTCATTTGTTATTTGGCATATCCTTATTTGAAGGGGGAATAGGGCCTGGAGTTAAGTATTCTATTGTAAAGATATCATACATAAAGGAATCTTTAATGACACTACATTAAAAATTCATAAATGGTGTGGATATGTCTCAGTGGTTGATCTCTGGCTTCGCACATACAAGATCCTAGGTTCAATTCCCATGGCCTGGTACCTCAAAAAAAAAAAAAGTGCTAGAAGGGAGCAGATGTAGCTCTAGTGGTTAATTTTAATAATAATATGCTACTTTAATAATTAGACCAATAAATCATTTATGTTAGGCTGATAAAAGAAGTGAGGGTCATGTGTCCTTCTGACAATACTCCTTTTGTCAAGATAAGATTTAGAATGAAATCTCTGTACTGCAGTGGATTTAACTGAATGAGAAAGCAAATATATGTACATTCTTTCATAGGAAAATTGGGGATTTATTCGTTAATTGGCTTTACAATTCTAGGATTAAAGGTTTAAGTACTACCTTTATTAAGGATAAAACCTAATTAAAGTTTTAATCTCAAATAATCTTAGGATTAAAGGATGTCTCTTAAATTTATATAATGGTTAATTCTAATAAACTGCTCCTTTAAAGTCACACACCCTGCTTTTTATGTATCCCTTTTTATGATTTCATTCCAATTTCTGTTATCAGTCAATGGCAGATTATTTTTCTTACTCTTTTGATGAAATAGCACAAATAATTTTCCCATATTTGGATCAAGAATAACTGTTGTTTGCTTTCAATGTTGACAATTTGTGTCTCTGATAAGAATTCTTTAAACAAAGAATCAGACAGCCTACTCTAAAAAGTCATCAAATTTGGGATGAGAAAGAGCCCTCATTAAAATCTACTTCTAAGCAGTTCTAGGAAATTATTCTAGGTAAGAGCAAATCAGAACTATTTCCAGCATCGCCCCAGAAATTTTCTAGTCTCTCGTTATACTCTTGAATCTATGTGAATTTGGATGGTAATAGAAATTTGGGGCTGGCCTTGGATCTACAACAATAAATTGAAAATCTTCTACAGACCATGTGTTTCCCTATTCTGAAAGGAACCAAAATGATCAGCAAGAATGCCAATTTCTTGGCACCTTTCTCACTTAAATTACTGCATAGTTGAAGAAGTCTACATGAAATTGTCTCCTAAAATACTTTTGTTTAATAAGAGAATTAGTGAAAAATGTGGCATAGATATAATTAGT
Organism: Dasypus novemcinctus; assembly: GCF_030445035.2. Taxonomy (NCBI): domain Eukaryota; kingdom Metazoa; phylum Chordata; class Mammalia; order Cingulata; family Dasypodidae; genus Dasypus; species Dasypus novemcinctus. Next base: position 148,060,733 of record NC_080673.1, on the reverse strand, counting down.
AGGAAAAACCTATATATTCATATTTATATGAATCTAGCCTACCTTTATTTTAGCAAAAAGAGTTATTAAATAATCAATTTGTTTACAGACTTTTGTACAGATTGAGTTCCAAAACCAAGATTCATAAGCAAACATTCATGAAGAGCCAACTACGACAAAGCAGCTGCATTTGATAATATAGAAATACAAAAGAAACATGATTTCTTCTTCCAATGTTCTTATCATCCAAGTTGGGGAAAAGTGAAATAAATATATAAACTTTTTAAGCATTCTCTCTTTTTAAGTATAGGCTCTGTATCTGTCAGTGTTCTCTGGGGAAACAGAACTGACAGGAGAAATCCATAAATAGTATGAGATTTTACAAAATTCTCTCACGTGACAATGGGGATGCACAAATACAAAATCTGCAGGGCAGACTACAAACAACGGCATCTGATGAAGTTTTTTGATGAGTTCCCAGGAGATGCTAGCTATGGAGATGGGAATTCTCTGAATGCTGAAGTCATGTCGCCTTTCAAGGCCTTCAACTGTTAGGATGAGTTATCACTTACTGATGATGGTAAACTCCTTAGATGATTGTAGATGTAACCAGCCATCTATGTAATCAATCATTTATGATTAAAGTCCATGAAATGCCCTTGTATTACAGTTAGTCCAATGCTTGCTTGACCAGGCCCCATTACCTGGCAGTTGCCACATTAGCCTAACTACTGCAGGTTATAAGAGAGGTAGAGTCTTGGAGCTTGTAGAACAGAATCATTTTACTCTGCAATGTTCAGTGAAGGTTTTCTATAGGAAATGGAACATTGAGTTGATATTTTAAGAATGGATAGGATTTTGGACTAGTAAATTCTACTTTTAAATTAAGGACTTTTTTTGGAAATTACTTTCTCCAGTAGAATCCTAGAAATTCTCTGGATGTCCTCCTATATTGTGGGCATTCTTCTTACGTCACACACTTAACACAAAGGTTTTGGATGATTTGGTTTCATCACCTTTTTTAAATTTAAATCTAATTGGTTTTATTTGAATGAGCTTTTCTTGTATTTATGTTCTGTTCTTGAAAGTCAATGCCTTCAAATTCTCATTTACACTCAGCATACCATGCATAGGTCCAACTAGCTCTTGAATCTATCTCCTGATCATTTCATACACATTTCAAAATCAAAATATATTTAAAGAAGAAATGAAATATTTATTGGTGAAAGTACAATATTTCAATTGGCTTTGTTCCTTATATTGTCATTGGCATTACTACCATCCACCTTCTTTCCCATATGAGAAAATTAAGACCTGCTCTAGTTTCATCCCTTCACCTCCCCCTACTCCATTCTCCATGTGAATTGATTATAATTTTTAATGATTAAAAACTCTCATATTTCAAAAAGCATACTCTCTTCTTCATTCCCACAAATACTACACTAGCTCAGAACCTTGAGGTTTCCTCCTATGCTGTTAAAACCCATTGTCTTTATTTTATTTCTCTCTTCCCCAATACAACAGAGAATTCACCTCAATGTTTTTTGCTAATGTGATGTTTTTAATATATTTGCTGCTTATATTATCTCCCTGTGCAAAATTCTTCAATATAATCCCTCACCTATAGGCTTTTCATGATTTATCTCTAATTGCCCATAGTTCACAACTTGATTTTTAATTTATGGCAACATTTTAGTTCCTTGAGTGCACCCACACATGATCTGTGCCTTCACTTGTGGTTTTTATCACTACTTTGTATGCTTTTGCAATTATCTATTATGATTAAACTCTTAAATTATTCTTCATTTCTCAGATCAAACATGCATTCCATTCTGAGTTACTTCCTACCCCTTCTGGCTAGAATTCATTCTCCAATTACATGTTAGATATTATAGGATCAAAAGGATTACCTGTGTCAATGTTCTTCTTTCCTGCACTGAGGGAAATGAAAACATATCTTTTCTTTTTCTCCATTCCAAATGTGTAGGATAAGCAGCAAAATCTAAGTATTTGCTAATTAATCAATAGTATAGCTAGTTACTGTGTTAAATAGTGGAAAGACTATAGGGCAGTGCACAATAGGTAAAAGAGAAAATTCCACTGGAGACCAGACAGACTCCAGATGCTAGGGAAGGTGAATCAATTGTAAGGTGCCTCCACAATGCTTCTGTATTATGCATCAGGAATAATAAACTAAAGCACATCCCTTACAGTTACCTCTATTAAATTAGTGGGGGCTAAAAATGAATAAGATGTATAATAGAGGAAGCCACAGAAATACCCAGGTGAAGATTCTATCCAACATCCAGCTTGACCTGCTTGCAGCTGCATCTTAAATAGTCCAGCAAGGGCTGATGAAAACAAGCTATGATCTAATAATCATATAAGGTAGGATCTAATTGCAGAGGACCAGGAAAGATTAAGATGTGTATGTGCTTGTCAGTTGTGGGGACAGAGAGATGAGGTAAATTTAGGTTAGGAGACCTCGTTTTTCGAATTTATAAATTCAAGTGAGAAATGTAACACACACTCAGGTCTCATTCCTGGCCATTCAAATTTTTAAAGTACCCTGATAGGTACTGGATATTAGTTAGGAAATAAAATTGGCACACTTCTTTACTTCATGCAATTTGCGTTCAGTTGGGCTAGATGATCATTAATACATTAATATACATAGATATATTGTTTCCAAATATTGATTTATCAACAGGCAGAAAAATAATTTTGTATTAGGAAAAATAATTATAAGGGATTGCTAATTACAGTGGAGGGTCAAGGAAGATCTCTCTAAGAAAAAGTCATCCATGCTAAAAGTATGTATGCCTCATGGAGTGACATTTCAAAGAGTGTGTGGGATTCTGAAATTGAAAAAAAAAAATAATTCAGAGCTTCTGAGGAACCACTGGAAGCCCAGTGCAGATGAAATGTTAATATAGGTTTGGTGTGGCATTAGATGCTAGAAAGGTAGGAAGGGGTTAGCTATGGATGGGTCCAAATCATAAGCCATGCCATATTAATCAATAAAAGGAACACTGATGCAAAATACCAGAAAACTGTTGGCTTTTATTAAGGGTATTTATTTGGGGTAGAAGCTTATAGTTACCAGGCCATAAAGCAAAAAATACTTCCCTCACCAAAGTCAGTTGCATGTGTTGGAGCAAGACGGCTGCTGATGTCTGTAAGGATTCAGCCCTCTTCTTCTTCTTAAGGCTCTGTGTTCCCAGCTTCATCCAATATCAGCTGTAGGCTGGGATAAGTCTCGTCTCTCTCCTGGGGCTCATTTCTCTCCCAGCTCAGAGGCACTGCTTTCTCCAGAAGGCCAGCTGTAAACTATTAGGTGAATAGCTCATCTCTCTTCCTGGTGACTCTGCCATGTCTAATAGAGCCTTCTCGTGTATCTGCTTCTCTGCGTGCTTACTTCCCAGGCTTCAGGATGCAGGCTCCAACTAAATCCTCTGCCTTGTCATTTTCTCTGTGAGTCCAGCCTAATCAAAGCCTTAATCATAATTTAATCAGTAAGAGTGAAACCTCTGAATCCAATAAAATCTAGGGTATAACTAGCCTAGAGGAACAGACAAGTTTACAAATAGAATCAGTATGTCTTTTTGGAACTCATAAAATATATCAAACTGCTACACATGCCATGGGCTATATAACTTTCTTCTTCACAAACGTTTTTGTTAAACTTCAAATCAATGATATATTCTCTTCTATATAAGAGCCCAATTCATTGACTGAATATGCCATGCAAAGGGATATGTGTGAACCACTAATACATCCTGAGTACAAAGTAGTACACAGAAAAGGGCCAGGGATAAAGGAGTAAAGGAAATAAATATGAACTACAATCCCTTATAGATCACATTATTTCCCCTATGATACTCACTATTATCCCTAGTCTTTTGCTCTCATCTTGTGTATAGTATCAAAGTATTGTAAAAGACCCTGTCCATGTTAGAGACTAGGGGGAGTAGCTCGTGCTTCCTGGGTCTTCTTAAGCCTTCATCTACCAGGTATTTGGAAATGTGCACATGAAAATAACTCATGAATTATTTTAGTTTTCATTTCTTTGGTATGAATTTATTGGAACTGCAATCTTTCCTTCATGCCTAGTCAAAAAATTAGGGATTATCTTTCAGCCTATATTTTTCTAAATCTGGAACAGCTCCTCTCTTTATATGTGATGGTATCTAAGCTTGTCCACATGCCCAAAAGCAACACGATCAAATCAAACTCTTACAGAAGAATTTCTCTTAATTCACAAAAGAGGAAACTGAAGTCTCATAGTAAGTATATCCCCAAGGTCCTTGGAAGGCAAAGATCAAATTAAAACCAGAGATTTATGCTTTTTACAGTTAATATAGTTTTCCAGAAGCACAAGTAAACTTAGAATGAAAAGCCAGTATACACAATGATAAAAACACCATAAAAATCACAAAAGTTTTTTCTTCCCATTCTATTATTCAAGGTAGGATAAAGTCTTGTTTTCTCTTGGACTAGCATGAAGACTTTATATTGAATTTGGAGAAAGTTTTAGAATTTATTATATATAGCTTAATGGAGTTCCTAAATTGTCAATCATTTTTCCTTTTAATTTAAAAAAAAATGATTTTTTTTCAACAATACTGCCACCTTCCTTAATAGCTGCATTCATAATGTGACTGATTACTAAGGAGATAAATAGGATGATAATTTGACCACTAATTAAGAGATTCTTTGTTAAAGAACAATGGAAAATTTTACCACTAATTTGTAAAAACAAGACCATCAAAACTTGTTTACACCTCCTTCTTGCTGGATTTTTCTACATGCAGTTATAACTATTTACTGTCAAATAGTAAACATTTCAAACTAATGGCACCACTTATTATGGAAAGCCATTTAATGAATATATGCTAACTGCATCCCTGAAACCAAATACTACATAAGAAAGAATTAATCTTCTATTTTTCTAAACCACTGAAGTAATTTTTCGTCCAAGTAATTAACATGACCCCATCCAAATCAAGGTGTTACTCAAAGGAATTTTATTCTGCTGATCACTATAACTCCTACATTACTTATAATGTAATACCCCATACGTTCATTGTCCTATTGTGTCATATTTGTTGGCTTGTCATACTCTTCACAATATAGTTATAAAAATGGATTTGAATAGATACACAAAAATATTTTAATCATGATACTTCAAAGAAGGAGTAATCATTAAATAAAGCACTCTGACGGTGAACTTCATAATTTTAAAAGTTTTGTATTTGTTTTACAATGTAGTAGAAGGACAAACACCTATACACTCACATAAAATGACATGCATACATACATACATACATATAAATAAGGTTTCTTTTGTTTCCTTTATTTTTAAAGAGGTTTTAGATTACATAAATGTTACACCAAAAATATAGGGTATTCCCATATATCCCACCCCCTCCCCTTTCCACACATTATCTCTTTAACATGTTCATTAGTGTACATTTGCTACAATTGATAATCACAAATTAGAGTATTTCTACTAGCCATGGACTATAGTTTCCATAATGGTTTACACTTTGCACTGCACAGTTTTGTAGATTTGACAAAATATGTAATGGCTTGTATCCATCATTGCAATATCATGCAGAACAATTGGCCAAAAATGTCCCATGTTACATCTATTCCTCCCTCGCCCTCTCCTCAGAACCTCAAAAGACCACTGTGCTTATGTTCTTCAGTTACTAGAATAATAATATTTCTTTGATCCATAGTAGCATATCCCTCTTGTGCTTGCTCATTCCTCAGTCTTCAGGATTTTAGGATGGCAATCTCACTCCACTTCTCATTGAAAGGAGGCTTAGATTCCATGGAGAAGATGGATGGAACTGTCATGCTTGCTGTTCTAGATACCCTGTGATTTTGGGGATGGGTGTTTGTCCATAAGCATCCTTTTGTTTGTTGTCTTGGGTGAGTCTGATGATCTTGAGAGTATGACTCTGTTAACATTCAGGGTTCAACTATCATATGAACAGCTTAAGTCTCTGGGATATATATTTAGTAGTGTGGTGCTAATTATAGATTCAAATAAAAGGGGCATAAGAACCATGTGTAGGAAAATTATAAATGAGGCTAACTCTGATACTTTGGGGAACTAGGTTATCATATGTTCCAAGGTGCCAATTTCCTGGTATTGTTTGCCCTACCTATAGTATCCAGATATCTCTAGAGTACTCAGGAGCATCCTGCTTGAGGCACTGTTTACTTTGGCAGTCAATGAGATCCTTCTGACATATGCCTACGTATAACCTCCATAATGACCTCCTGACTCATTTTGAAATCTCTTAGCCATAAAAAGTCATTTATATTTAATATATTTAACATTTTCCCCTTTTGGTTAAAGTCTTTTTCCAAATGCATCACTAGTTGGCACTTGATAATAATCTCTTGGTACCAGGAAGACTCATCCTCAGGAGTCATGTTCCATGCCAGTGGAGAAAGCAGGAACTTGTATGTGTTTTGCTCAGAGAGAGGTCACATTGGAGCAATACATATAATTTTTAATTCCTATATGACCTTTCTCTGAATGAAAAAAAAGGAAGACACTGGGGGAACATACAGAAGAAATTTCCAATATACATACACACATAAAATAAGGTTTCAGTAAGTAAGCTAAATAAAGTGTCATTAAAAAGGAAAAGAGTATGCATTAATCTATCCTTAAAGTATATACTCTTCACTCTAAGGTTTTTTGTTCAGCTCATTTGAATACCTATTTCCAAACTGCTCTAATAGTACTTTAATGAAAAGTGTTAATGAAATATAATGAATGCCCCCTATAATATGAACTAAATAGTTTGCCAGTTTTCTTCAAATGATTTTTGTCAATGTCTGCTACTTGAATAAATGTTATATCCTTTCTTTCTCCTTTTTTTGGCTGAAATCTCTACCACGGTGTTTATGAGAAGTATATTATAATCAATTCTAGGTTTTTTATCATATAACAACTATATGATTGACTTCCTATAATTTGCAATGGATTTCTTAGAAGGTCAAAGTGATTTCTGGTGTCACACTATCTGGCATTCTTCCTAAAGACTATAGGTTGAGAATTTTCTCTTTACCATTGTAAATGAGGAGAACTAATAGGAATATATATATGTAAGTATATATATATATATATATATATATTCTTAAACGTGTATATATATATTCTTATATTGTATATATAATGCATCAATAATATTTTTTTTACATTTACAGTAAGTACCAAACTGGCTCCTTTGACTACTATAGCATTTCTTCTCTCAGTTTTGGAATTTAAGGTATAACTTACAAAAAATTCTTTCTCATACACATCTCTCTTGCTGAAAAATATCATGCATCCCCATTACTTTTCAATGATATTTCAAAGTCCTGAGTTTATCAGTTAAGGGCCTCTCTGGCAATGAAATCTTAGTGAATATCAGACAGCATGATTTTTACACTATATGCACAGTGGCAAATTTCTATCCAAAAATATTAACCAATCCAGTGCTACCTAATGGAACATCAAAAAGGAGAGTTTTATGAGCTCTATGATGGAGCTAAAAAATTTCTAAAGAAGAGATCATTAAAACCTGAGTAGACCGAAGTGATAAGAGAATCCTGGAGGAAGTAAGTGCACAAAAATTAGGACAAAGTCCAGGGACTGAGGCTTAAAATGAGTATGCTTAGAAGTTTCATTTGGAGCATAGATTCAGAAGGTGAAAAGAGAGTTTGTGGTCAGAGAAGGCTGTTCAGAAGATAAAGATTTCAAGGTAAGTAGTTTCAATTAGTGACTACGTATGAAGTCTAGCTTAAAGTGTGGCTAAATGGAAATGGAAATAAAGCTTCTTTGAGTTTAAATTGTCAAATATCTGTCAGATGAGGATGTTGAAATAATCCTCAGAGAAAATATAAGAAGTTACTAACTTGAAGAGAAGTTGTTCATGTTAAATGTGAAAAATGAGTATGAAATCCTAGGTGCTAAATTCATAAAAGGAATAAGGTACATGTGAGAAATAAGAGCTCTATGCAATCTCATTTTTCATTAGCCAAAGGGCTACTAAGACAAAGTATCAGAAATCTGTTGGCTTTTACAAAGGGTATTCATTTGGGGTAGAAGTTTACAGTTATAAGGCCCTAATGAGTACAACTCAAATTTGCTTTCTTGCCAAAGTCATTTACCACATGTTGAAGCAAGATGGTGGGCAATCTCTGCCTAGTCTTTTCTTTCTTCTTCCTCCTAAGGCTTTCTGGGTGCAGCCTCTTCTGATCCCAGCTGTAGCTAGAGGTTCTGGGCCTTCTCAGCTGCTCAGGGCTCTGGTCTCTTTAACTGCAAGCTATCAGGAGAATGGTTCAGCTCTCCCCAGGGCTTTCGCTGTTTGAGCTTTCTCCTCTCTGTTACATGTCAGGACCACCAAAATGACCATTCTATGTGTCTCTATAAGTGAGTATTCATTTGTATCAGGCCACAAGGGGGTGGGCACTCACCCCTGAATTAATCCCTACTAACATGGTTGAATCAAAGCCCTAATCTTAATAGGTAATTGAATCAAGCCATCTGAGCTAAATCTAATGCATCAAAGAGGATCACACCCAGAGGAACAGACCAGTTTATAAGTATAATCTCTTTTTTGGGGATTCATAAATAATGTAAAACTGCCACATTTGTCATCTGAAGGCCCAATTTTGTTGGTCTTAGGTTACATCTCAATCAACTCTCAAGTTACAATGTTCAAAATGAAAACATTGGAAATCATATACCTTAATTATTTATTATTCCTTTATACCAAACACTATACAGCTTCTTTTAATCTTTTAATGGCTTTTGAATGAAAATGCTACAGTTGTGACTTTTCTATAAAACTGATGAATACATACCAATCTTCTGGCTTGTATGTGAAATTTGATGAGTGATCCTAACCCTTTAAATTAAGTACCTAATGAAGAACTTGTTGTGTGAATGTGTATGCCTTGGAGGGGTAAACAGCATTGTTGAATTTTAGTAAATTAAGGTGGGGAATATCAGTTTACTAATGCTATATTTTCATAAACAATTTATAAACTGTTATTTGAAGAAAACAGTTTTTAAAACTTCAAACACCTACAATAACATTCATAAAAAATGTACCTGGTACCAGTGAAACTCCCATCTATTTTACCATAAAAATTAAAAAGAGAAAACATTGGCATTTAAAAAAGTAAGATAAAGAAGAAAAAGACAAAACAGTATTATTCCAGTGTTTCTGGAGGGTGGGCATTCTGACTGCTTTTGTTCCATATACTCCTTTGCCAGTTAGGTGAAAACCATGGACCCTTGTTAGAATGTGACAGCAGATAGTTTTATGACTCTCAACTAGCACTGGGTATAACAACTACCATAATTTTGTAGTATGGATGAGTGTAAGCAATTCTTTGAGATATGCAACAATTGTAAGGTGATATGAAATGAATATTACTATAATTTATTGCATACCTTCAAAAATTCATAAGTGAAGGAGGAAAGCCAAGATGGTGGCAGAGTAAGGAGTTCTTTGAGTTAGCTCCTGCTGCAGGGAAGTTAGTAATCAGAGAGGTATCTAAAGCAACTGCTTGGGGGTTCCAGGAGAACAGAATAATATCCTGCAATATCCTTGAAAGTATGGAAGGAAGAGACCGACCATCTGCAGAGAGGATTCATGAGTGGAGTCCTACATTCTGTGGAAGTCAGTGCTCATGGTGCAAGCTGCCTCGGGACCTATTCTATGGCTGGAGTTGGAAGGTCCATTTCCCAAAACCAGGGGAGGAAGTCGTGGTGTGGCCCTGACTTCAGCTAATGATAAGCAAATTCAGCAAGCTAAAGTAAAATCATAAGAACAACTAAAATTTGAGCCTGTCCAGATCAGAAGGAGGCCATTAGCCACAATTTTGATTCCACCCCCACCATAAGGAGAAGCAGGGCTGATTGAAAATCACAGTGCTGGTAAGACCAGCTTCTTTCCACCCATATCAGACTGCAGCTCTAGCCTAAACCTAGCCCCATCTCTGTCAGGGAGGAAGCTGAGGGGACCTGCACCACTTCTCTGGGAAACTGCAAGCCAGGACACAGACGCCTGTGCCCATCCTACTCTAACTGCACAAGGCACCTCAGGAGCTATTCTGTGGCTGGAGTTAGAAGTTCCATTTCCCATAAATGGTAGAGGAAGAGATAGTTGTCCACCAACTTCAGCTACTGATTAGTGGGCTCAACTGGCTAAAGTATAATTCTTGAAACAGCTAGGATTTTAGTTTGTTCAAGTTGAAAAAAGTCTGGTAGCAGCCATTTTGACTCTGCCTGGGGCACGAGCGGGAAGCCTAGCTGACTGAAAATCTAGTGAAGTTAAGGACTGGCTTCTTTCCACCCAGATTGGTCTAGACCTAGCCTTAGCCTAGCCCTAGCCTAGGCTCTGGTCTGAATTTCAGCAGAGAGAAAGCTGGTAGGACCTGCACCAGGTTCTCCAGGCAACTGCAGGTACCTCTGCCAGCTCAGACTGAATAGTTGGACACATGGGGCTGCATCCCCACAACCCAATAAGACAGGAGAGGAGCTGGGTATTCTCAGCTTCTCCAGACAATGGCAGGCATTTTTAGCCCACACAAACTGGTTTGTTGAGTGACTTAGAGTCCATTCCATCTCTCTCCCCCATAGGATAGGAGGGAGCTGGTGCTCTATCATTCTCTTAGGGCAACCACACATTCTTTTGGCCTACACAAACCCATCTGCTGGGCATCTGTGGCTCAAACCCCATCCCCAATAGCATAAGATACAGACTGTGTTTGCCCAGCCTCTCTGGATACCTGCAAGTGCTTTTGGCCCGCACAGTCTGGGCTGGTGGGTACTTGTGGATCCACCCTCACTTCCTAATAGTAAAGAAGGGGGTTGGTGTATGCACTGACTGTCTGGGCAACGGAAGATACTTTTGGTCTATATGGACTGATATGTTGGATGCTTGTGGATCCACCCCCACCACCAATAGGATAAGAGGGGTCTGGTGCCTCCACAGCCTCTCTGGACAATGATGGGTACTTTCAACATACAGGGACTCAACTGTTGGATGACTGTTGATCCAACCCCATACCCTAATAGGATAAGAGGGGACTGGTGTTTCCTCAGCTCCTCTGGGCAAGGGCAGGTATTTTTGGCTTAAAGGCACAGAACTTTTGGACTCCCAAAGAACCATCCCCACACCCAATAGATAGGAAGGGGCTGGTGTTTCCTCAGTCTCTCTAGGCAATGGCAGGTACTTTTGAATTACAGAGACTAAACTGTTGGGCATTGGTCGTACCATTCCCACCCACTACAGGGCAGAAGAGATAGTACTCCCTCAGCCTCTCAGGGCAACTGCAGGTGTATTTGGCCCTCATGGATTAGATTGTTTGGCACTCCAGAGGGTCCATTTCCACCCCCCATAGGGAAGGGATCTGGTGTTATGTTAGTTTACCTGGGCACATGTGGTCTTTTGGACCCACATGGCATACATTGCTTCCCACAACTATAACAATAGCCCCATCCAAGGTAGGGGAGGAAGCAGTATGAATCTTTATCAGTCTCTTTGGGCAACTGCAGACAGTCTTGTCCTGCACAAGGATTACTATACATGACTGCAGCTCTGTCTCTACACCTGGCAGAGGAGGAAGTTTGGAGTAGCTTCAAGCAAGCAAGGGAGAAGAGACACAAAAGCCCTAAACTAAAGGGAGAAAGTGCACCCAGAATAAATACTTCTAGCAAGCCAGATACTAACCACCAACCAAAAATTACAATCCATACCATGAAACAAGAAGTTACAGCCCAATTAAAGAAAAAAGATAAGCCTGAAGATGACATAAAGGAGTTGAGACAACTAATCATAGATGTTCATACAAATCTCCTTAATAAATTAATGTGATGGCTAATGAAATTAAGGCTGTTAAGAAGATGCTGGGTGACCACAAAGAATTTGAAAGCATACATAGAGAAATAGTAAACCTTATGGGAATGAAGGGTGCAATAAATGAAATTAAAAATACCCTGGAAACATATAAAAGCAGATTTGATGAAGCAGAAGAAAGGATCAGTGATCTTGAAGACATGACCTCCAAAAGTAAACATAAAAAAGAATGGAAAAATTTGAACAGGGTCTCAGGGAACTATATGATAGCAATAGATGTGCAAACATTTATGACATGGATATCCCAGGAGAAGAAAAGGGAAAAGGTACAGAAGGTATATTTGAATAAATAATACTAAAAAATGTTGAACTCTGTTGAAGGACATAGATATTCATGCCCAAGAGGCACAATGTGCTCACATCCAAATAAATCTGAATAGACCATTTTTGAGACACATACTAATTCAGAATGTCAAATGCCAAAGACAAAGAAAGAATTCTGAGAGCAGCAATAGAAAATAATGTATAACATGTTAGAAATAAGATTGACTGCTGATTTCTTGTCAGAAGCCATGGAGGCAAGAAGGCAGAGGTGTGATATATTTATGATACTGCAAGAGAAAAATTGCCAGCCAAGAATTTTATATCTGCCAAGATTATCTTTCAAAAATGAGGATGAGATAAGAATATTCACAGATAATTTGAAACCAACTGAGTTTATAACAAAAAAATACACACAACAACTGTCTTTGCAGGAAATACTAAAGGGAGTGTTACAGCATGAAAAGAAAAGACAGGAGAGAGAAGCTTGAAAGAGAGTCTAGAAATGATGACTGTATCAGTAACAATAAGTAAAAGTGTCAAAAGAGTGGTGAAAATAAAATGACAGATAAAACCCAAAGATCAAAATGAATGAAATAATAATTGCTTTTACAGTAATAACATTGAATGTTAATGGATTAAACTCCCTAATCAGATAATACAGACTGTTGGAATGGATAAGAAAATATAAGTCATCTATATGTTGCCTGCAAGAGACTAACTTTAGACCCAAGGATACCAATAGATTGAAAGTGAAAGGTTGGAGAAAGATATTACATTATATTCATGTGGTAACCAAAAAGAAAAAAAAGAAGACAAAAAAGCTGGAGTAGCTATATTTATATCAGATGATATAGACTTTCAAAGCAAAACTTTTATTAGTGACAAGGAAGGACATTACATATTAATAAAAGAGATGATTCACCAGGAAGAAATAACTATCATAAATGCATATACACCTAATCAGAATGTCTCAAGATGCATGAGGCAAACATGGTCCAAACTGAATGGAATAGACATCTCTACAATAATAGCTGAAGACTTCAATACACTACTTTCAGCATTGGATAGAACATCCAGGCAAAGGATCAATAAAGAAACAGAGAGCTTGAATAATATGATAAATGGACTAAACCTAATAGACATATACAAAATATTAGACCCCAAAACAGCAGGGTATACATTCTTTTCAAGTGCTCATGGATCTTTCTCCAAAATAGACTATATGTTGGGTCACAAAGCAGAACTGAAAAAATTTAACAAAAGCAAAATTATGCTAAGCACTTTCTCTGATCACAGTGGAATAAAATTGGAAATTAACAAGTGGCAGAAAAGGGAAAATTCACATATATATGGAGATTAAACAACACACTCTTAAATAATCAGTGATTCAAAGAAGAAATTTCAAGAGAAATCAATAAATATCCCAAGAAAATGAGAACAGAATATATCAGAACCCATGGGATGCAGCAAAGGTATTTTTGGGAGGAAAATTTATAGCCCTCAATGCTTACATTAAAAAAAGAAGAAAGAGCTAAAATCAATGACCTAACTACACACCTGGAGGAACTAGAGAAAGAACAGAAACTAATCTTAAAGTAGAGGAATGAAATAACAAAGATCTACGCAGAACTAAATGAAATTGAGAAAAACAAAACAAAACAAAACAATAGAGAGCATTAACAAAACCAAAAGTTGGTTCTTTGAGAAGATTAACAAAATTGACAATCCCTTAGCCAGACTAACTAAGAAAAAAAGAGAGAATAGGCAAATAAGTAAACTAAAAAATGAAAACAGGAACTTTACTACTGATACCACAGAAATGAGAGATTACAGGAGGATACTACAAACTACTTTATACCAAAAAAACTATGCAATGTAAATGAAATGGAAAAATTCCTAGGAACATAGAAAAACCTACACTGACCTAGATGAAACAGAAGACCTTAAGAAACCAATCACAATTAAAGAGATTGAAAGTCATCAAACAGCTCCCCAAAATGAAAAGCACAGGAAGAAATGGTTTCACAAGTGTGTTCTACCAAGCATTCAAAGAAGATTTAATACTAATCTTTGTCAAGCTCTTTCAAAAAATTGAACAAGAAGGAATACCACCAAACTTATTCTATGAAGCCAATGTCACCCTGATACCAAAGCCAGATAAAGATATTACAAAAAAAGAAAATTATAGACCCATTTCTCTAATTAATACAGATGCAAAAATCCTCAATAAAATACTTGCTAATCAAATCCAACAATGCATTTAAAGAATTATTCATCATGATCAAATTGGATTTTATTCCAGGCTTGCAAGGGTGGTTCAACACAAGAAAATCAATCAGCATAATACACCACATTAATAAATCAAAGAAGAAAAATTACATGATCTTTTCAATTGATGCAGAAAAGGCATTTGACAAAATACAGCATCCTTTCTTGATAAAAATACTATTAAAGGTAGGAATTGAAGGAAACTTTCTCAACATGATAAAGGCAATATATGAAAAACCCACAACTAACATTTTACTCAATGGTGAAAGAAAGAAAGCTTTCCTGTTGAGATCAGTGACAAGACAAGGAAGTCAATTGTTACCATTGCTTTCAATATAGTGCTAGAGGTTCGAAGTAAACAAATAGGATAAATAAAAGGCACCTAAATTGGAAAGGAAGAAGCAAAACTTTCACTATTCATGGATGATATGATCCTATACCTAGAAATTCCAAAAAAAAATCTACAGCAAAGCTGCTAGAGCTAATAAACGATATTAGTAGAGAGTTGTGATAAAAGGTCATAATGCAAAAATCGTAGTTTTTTGATACAATTGTAATGCATAATCTGCAGAGGAAGTCAGGAAACAAATTCCATTATAACAGCAACTAAAAGAATCAAATATTTAGGAATAAATGTAACCAAGTATGTAAAACACATGTACTCAGAAAACTATAATGCATTGGTAAAAGAAATTTTAAAAGACCTAATTAATTATACAAACATTCCATGCTCATGAATTGGAAGACTAAATATCATTAAGACCTTAATTCTACCCCAATTGATATACAGATTCAATGCAATCCCATTTTTTAAACAAGTGAAAACACAAGTATCAAATTTATCTGTAAAGGTAAGAGGCCCTACATAGTCTGAAACATCTTACAAAGGAAATGTGAAGTAAGAGGACTCTTACTTCCAGACTTTAAATCATATTAACTAGCTACAGTTGTAAAAATGGCATGATATTGACATAAAGATGAACACATAGACCAATGGAACTGAACTGATGGTTCAAAATCAGACCTTCACATCTACGGTCAAGTGATTTATTTATTTATTTTTATTGAGTTTTTTTGAAGATACATAGTTCACAAAAAATGTTACATTTAAAAATATAAGAGGTTCCCATATGCCCCACATCCCATCCCCCACTCCTCCCACATCAACAACTTCTTTCATCATTGTGGCACATTCATAACATTTGGTGACTACATTTTGGAGCACTGTTATACTGCCTGTTAAACCCACCCAGCTGGGAGAGAACTGTCTATTCAACAAATGGTGCTGGGAGAACTCAGTATCCATACCCAAAAGAAAGAAAAAGATCCCTATCTCACACCTTATACCAAAATTAACTCAAAATGGATCAATGACCTAAATACAAAAGCAAATACCATAAAACCCCTAGAAGAAAATGTAGGGAAACATCTTGAAGACACGGTGGAAAGTGTTCGATTCTTAAATGTTACACTGAAAACATGAACAACAAAAGGAAACATTGATAAACTGGACCTCCTCAAACATAAAAACTTCTGTAATTCAAAAGACTTCATCAAGAAGGTAAAAGGGCAGTCCACTCAATGCGAGAAAATATTTGGAAATCACATATCTGATAAGTGATTAATATCCATTTTACTTAAGGAGCTCATGCAACTCAACAATAAAGGAGCAAGCAATCAAATTTAAAAATGGGAGAAAGATTTAAATAGACATTTCTCCAAAGAAGAAATACAAATGGCCAAAAAGCACATGAAAAAATGTTCCATATCACTAGCTATTACGGAAATGCAAATCAAAACAGCAATGAGATATCATCTAGCACTGCACAGAATGGCCATTATTAAAACAGACAACAATAAGTACTAGAAAGGGTATGGAGAAATAGCATCCAGATGTTCAAAAATCTATGGCATAAACACACATCTGCACACCGATGTTCATTGCGGCATTATTCACAATTGCCAAAAGATAGAAACAACTCAACTGTCAATCAGCCAATGAATGGATAAACAAAATGTGGTATATACATATGATGGAATATTATGCTGTTTTAACAAGAAATGATAACATGGATGAATCTTGAACACTTTATATTAAGCGATATAAGTCAGACACAAAAGGAAATTATTACATGGTCTAATTAATATGAACTAAATATAAATAAACACATGGTGTTAAAACTTAGAGTACAGGTTATTAGAAGATAAGAAGAGGGCTGAGAAGAACTGATGCTTAATATATGTAAAAGGTTTTATTAACTTGAATGTAAGAGTGTGGAAATGGATAGATTTGATGGTAACACATTATAGTGAATAGCAGCTGGTTTATAAATGGGATTGTGTCTGAAAAGGGTAGTCTGTGGAAATAAATGTCCATTGAAAGAAACCTGGGGACTCAATAACACAGTGTACCCAGAGGTGAATGAGAATTGTGATTGAGGTTACAAATGCAGGAGTCCCAGTTTGTGAGCTAGAGCAGATAAACATCACCATTGCAGGGTGGTGGGGATGTGGAGAAGCATGAGAAAACTACAACTGGTATGAGCTATAGACTGTGGTCAACAGCAATACTATTCTTGTGTCAATTCCAAAGATGTAATGTGTTGATAATGGAATTGCATGGAAAAAGTGTGCCAGATATATGCTATGGATCATGGTTGGTGGTAATAATCTGATGATATTATCTCATAATCTGTAGCAACTATTCAGCCATGGTGTGGTGTGTTGGTGAAGGGATGTTATATGGGAATTCTACACAGGTGCATGACTGCTTTGTAAGTTCACAAACTCTGTAATAAAAATGAATCATTAAAAATTAGGGTGGGTTGTGGGAAAATACACCAAATGTTAGATAGGGACTATAGTTAGTAGTAATATTTGGCAATGCTTTTGCATAGTTTGTAACAAATGTTTCACAACAATACAAGTTGTTGGTGGAGGAGTTATGTATGAGACTCCTGTATGATGTTACGCATTTTTATTTGTAAGTTCACAATATTTCCTATATACTTATTGTTTATGTATGCTCATGTATGAATGATATGATATACTTCAATAAAAATATATTTTAAAAGTCATAAGTAAAGGAAATGTTAGACTTCAGTGAGAGGTAAGAGAAAATAAAGATAATAAGTTGATTTTTTTTTCAATTTAGGCTCATGGACCCCCTGAAATCTTTTTCTGGACCCCTGGGGTGTCCATGGATCTCTGGTTAAGAACTCCTGCTGCAGGGCAATATTTTGTGGCTCAATAATTTAGGAAGAAGAAGTTTGACATCAGTTTGACATTTTCTTCTTACCAGTATTCTAAACCCCTTGCTCAGGGGAAGGCTTTTTTGTAGGGTTCCATGGGAGGAATTCAGGCTTCTATGAATTTGGGTGGGTAAAATACATCTGTAAATTTACCATTATGCTAAAATTTAGCCTTCTCTTTGATATATATGTAAACAATAATTTGCATGGATATATAAGTACTTGTGATTTTTCCAACAATATAATTTCCAGATTTTTTTTTCTGAGCAGATACTTTGATATGATTTTAGGCTCACAATTATTAATACTTAAATATTGAATATGTATCTGTATCTCTCTTAGTTTATATTATTTAATGATTTAATAACTTAATGAGTTACTAATGATTTTCTAAATGGATAACTTAAGTGTCATTTTGGATTCTCTCAGAAGCAGAAACTAGGACATAATCAGAAGTGTAAGATAATTACTGGGGAAAAGGCATCTGAAGGTTAAAGGGGAGAGGCACAGGGAATAGAAGGGGTTAGCCTCAGATCATGACATTGGTGTGTAATCTGTGGAAAGAAAGAGACAAGGAAAGGGACCTGTATTTAAAGAACCTCTTCTGCAGTGCACCTCTGAGAAAGTGTTAGTAAGGCCAATGGGAACCTACAGAACCAAGATTATTCTTAGAGGATATTCTTGTTGGGTGGGAAAGTCCCATCTCTATAAAACTCTGCTGTGCTAGGTTATTACCTGGGCATATCCCCGACAAGCATTGATATGAATTTTGAGTTTGATCCTAAAGGTGAGAAAACTGAAAGCTATCAATCAATTGCATTCTAATGACAGTTCTTCCATTGGACATCTGAGCAGCACATTCCCAGAACTTCTGTAATTAATTTTTTCCATATTTTTATAAATGTATTTCAATATAATTTGCTTTCTTTATAATCCCTTTGAACCTTATTTTTTTTACAATTAAAAATTGTATTTTGAGAAGAGTTCAAAAAGCTGTAGAGTTCCCCAACAAATGGCAAAGAGTTTATAAATGAGAAATAGTGTTATGACCTCTTGACCTAGTGAAAATGTAAACAGGTAGTATATCAAGCTAATTTCTTTTTGTAATATCAAGATTTCCTAAATATTACTTCAAGCTGCTAAATAACTCAGTTGGTTGAATTGAATATTCTGCCTGAATTTGCTCAAAGGACCTCCATGAAATTCTCTGTGTAGGCAAGTATGTTACTGTGGTTTAGATATATTGCACAAGTACTTTCTGTGAGATTTTGAGAAAATATGTTTTGGACATAGACAAATTATTTCACATACAGGTTATTTTTCTTAATATTTCACATCTTTCAACCCTTTCCTTATTCAATTAACAAAAGAAAGGCAAATAATTGATCAGTTTCAAAACTCTAAGAAGAAATCAACTTGAGCTTGTAATGAATACAGGTTATGTACTGTTTGAAAGAAACAAATTCATTATTTACTACCTCTTATATGATACACAATTAATATAATATTTAACCAATTCATGTTTCATGATGAAGATTAAGAATGGAGTTCCAAAATGGAGACAAACTAGGAAATATGCTAAATCTTTGATAACAATCATCTTTTCTGAGACTGCTGAGGAAAAAATAATAGTCTTTTCAGAGTTGGCCCAGGTCCTTTCTTATTTGAAAGTCTTTCCTCTCTTCCCTTCTTATACTTGTCCAATTTCCCCTAATATTTCGTGTTTATATTCCAAATAATTAGATGATGGTTGTGCTTTTCTAGAGAACCTCATCTTAGTTGCCTCTCTAAAAATGTTCTCTAATCATTCACTTTGGTATATCACATATTAATATAATAGATCACACTATATAAACCCTCTTTTCAAATACTTTTTTCAGACAGTGAGTAATAATATTTGGTCAGAATATTTTCCTTTTGGACTTAGTAAGCAAATTATTAGATAAAAGATTTTGATAAATATCTAGAAAGGCATAATGACATCAAAAATGAGGAAAGAAGTCAGATTTCTCACCAACTGTGATTCACACATTTTGGCCTGAGGATTAAAAAGGACTAAAAGAACTCAAAACTCGATCTTAGTTTAAAGCAGATCAGTGTTTCCTGATTTACTGACCCAATTTTCCACAGATTCCAGCAACATCTATTTTGTCACTATGGAAGAAAAAAGTCTTCAGTGATGAGAAGTTTTGTGCTAAAGAAGTGATGAATGAAATACTCAAAAGGCTAGCGCTGTCACCAGCAGAATAGATTTCTCTGCAAACTGTGATATTTGGGATTTGGGTTTTCTTAGGGGGAAATTTGCTGTTGAGAAAAAATTCTCCTTTTCAACATCTTTTCTTGAACTGTCCCCCCCCCCCCTTTGGGAAGAATGTACAAAATCATTTTATGGGAATAGGAGAGTAATCACTCATCTGACTAGGAAATTAAAAGACTGAACTAAGGTAAACACAAAGATGAAAACATAACCTGAAAGTTCTGTTTGTGTAAGTTTCTTCAGAATTTTTCATTTTTCTGATGTTTAAGACATGTGTGAAGGAAAAGGTATTGAATGAATAAGATGGTGCAATGCTTTTTGTAACTACATGCACATCAGCTATACCTTAGAACAAATACCAAGACCCTTGAATACCACGGCCCATGACTCTGGAGGCAAACACATTTGTTGGTATATATCATAATTTAGAAACAGAGTGTATTAGTAATGAAAGCATGGGGCAGGAGAAATGGTCTGTCTAAACTGGCAGGAGCCTGGGAAAATCTAATGGCCTTTCTGGAGAAATCACTATGGAAGATGAATTCCGTATATGGGTAGAGTGTACCCATTCACTTATCTACTATTTACTTATTAATTAAACTAATCAGCACTATTTTAGTATCCAGAGATACAGAGACAAATATCTTGCTATTTTAGAATTTACATAATTTAAAAACACATTAACTAGACAAATACAGAAGTGAGATAAATGGAGTTGCCAATAAGTGCTATTATGAAAATATATTGGTAAAGAAATAGATAAAAAGTAGTGTGGAAATTCCTAGATTGAGTGGTCAAGAATGATCTCATTTAAAAGGAACCATTTTGGAGGGAATGTTGTGGTAGTTTAAAGTGGATGGACACTAGAAAATTATAATCTTAAAACGAATCTATTCCTTTGGGTGTAAACTTATTGTAGGTGGGACCTTTTGATTAGGCAATTTTAGTTAGGGTATGACGCAGTGTGGGTATTATCCTTTCACTGGAGTTCTATATAATAAAGATATTCAGACAAAGAGATAAAGCCACAGAAGCAGAGAAAAGGCAGGAAACAAGAAGCTGAAGCAATGAGAGAGAAAGGTGAGACCAGCAGATGCTGCCATGTGCCTTGACATGTTACAGGATTCCAGAATCATCAGCAACCTCTCCCAGGATAGAAAGGATCACCTGATGATGCCTTGATCTGGACATATTTTCTCAGCCTCAGAACTACAAACTTATTTTTTTGTCTTTATTTTTTAAATATTACATTCAAAAAATATGAGGTCCCCATATACCCCCCACTCCCCTCACCTCATAACAACTCCTCCCCTCATAACAACAATCTCCTCCATCATCATGAGACATTCATTGCATTTAGTGAATACATCTCTGAGCACCACTGTACCTCATGGTCAATGGTCCACATCATAGCCCACACTCTCCCACAGTCCACCCAGTCGGCCATGGGAGGACTACAGTGTCTGGTAACTGTCCCTGCAGCACCACCCAGAACAATTCCAAGTCCCGAAAATGCCCCCATATCTCATCTCTTCCTCCCATTCCCTACCCCCAGCAGCCACCATGGCCACTTTCTCCATATCAATGCCACATTTTCTTCGATTACCAATTGCAATAGTTCATGAACAGAATATCAGTAAGTCCACTCTAATCCAAACTCTATTCCTCCATCCTGTGGACCTTGGAATGGTTGTGTCCACTCCACATCTATATCAAGAGGGACCTTAGATTCCACATGGATGCTGGATGCAATCCTCCTGCTTTCAGTTGTAGGCACTCTTGGCTCCCTGGTGTGATGATTGGCTTTCTTCAACTCCATATTAGCTAAGTGGGGTAAATCCAATAAACCAGAGTTTAGGAGCTGAAGTCTGTTGAGACTCAGGGCCTGGCTATCACATGGTCAGTCCAGAGATTCAGGTCCCCTGGGTATATATTAAACCCCAGCACCAACTACAGTTCTGGTAAAAGTAACAGGAGAGGCTTGTGAACAAAGATCACATCTGAGTCCAGCTCTATCACACAGAAACACAAACTCCAAAGAGAACTACAAACTTATAAACCAATAACAGTCCATTGTAAAACCCAACCCATTTCAGGCATATTGCTTTGAAAGTTTAACAGAATAAAAGAAATGTGAAGAATTAAAAGTGATCAGCCATCCTAAGAGCTGAAGGAAATTATTCTCAGCAAATAAAAAGCTGGGTTAATGTCCATGCAGGGGAAAAATTGTGATCTGCTTTGAGAAATAGAAAGGAGGACAATGCGAATACAGTATACCATCTCAGAAATAAAATAGTAAATGTTAAAGTTGGAGAGATTTGCAGACATGAGAGCATTCAAGATGTTGTACATGTGTGAAAAATTCTGGATGTCTCTTTAAAAACAATGCTAAGCCACTGAAGTATTTTAGGTAGTTGAGTTACTAGAGCAGGTTATTTTAAAAAAAAAAAAAAAACTCTTGAGAATTAATTGTAGGAGCAAGTTTGGAAGTGAGCTGATGAATTATGCCATTGGGGTCTCCTTTGCTGTATCTACCAGAATCAACACTGATTTTATTATTTAACACTGAAAAGGAGCTCAAGGTACACTTTTTGAATGAGTAAATTTCTTTATAGATTAAATGGCATAATATTAATTGACTGAGATAGAACATTGGACTTCCCCAGAAAACATGTCCTAGCTCTTTTTTGATCATTTTACTTAGTTTATATCCCTCAAGCACTTTCTACATACCCCACATTGAGTATTCCAGTTACTATAGATTCAGGGGAAGAAGAGACATAGTCAGCAGTCTAGGAACTATTTCCAATGATTCTTTGTTCTGTCTCATTGCTATTGAAAACTATTATTATAATGGAACTAAAAGAAAATGGTAGATTTATCAAAATAACACTGGGTAAAAAGTGTGTAAATGGGAATATCCCTTAACTATTACAGCAGAAAGAGGCCTGACATCCATATTTCTGTCCAACCTGAGGTACATTTTCATCTCACCTCACAATCTGGTAGTATCTAGATACAAGAATCAACCATGTGCATACAGAGATGTCAAGAACAAATTGGCACAGACACAAAAGAAGCAGTAAGATTTATTTTATTTGAAAATATGAAGAGAGGAAAATGTGAACTGACAAGAATAGACAATTCTTTTTGCAGAAACTGACTAAGTGTTTTCAACATTTCCCCAGTAGGAAAGAATTTTAAAAATTTATATCAGAATCTCACTCCTCACATTTTGTGACAATATATATTATAAAATAAAATGAATATTTTTTGTACAATATTTTTAATTTGCCAGTTTCAACAAATTATTCCTTCATGTTCCTAAATTAAAGATATCAAATCATGTGTTCCTTTATTGCTACATTTGTTCATTGAAAATATCTGTGGGAAGTGGACTTGGCCCAGTGGTTAGGGCGTCCGTCTACCACATGGGCGGTCCATGGTTCAAACCCCTGGCCAACTTGACCCGTGTGGAGCTGGCCCACACGCAGTGCTGATGCATGCAAGGAGTGCCCTGCCACGCAGGCTTGTCCCCACGTAGGAGAGCCCCATGTGCAAGGAGTACGCTCTGTAAGGAGAGCTGCCCAGCAAGAAAGTTCAGCCTGCCCAGGAATGGCGTCCCACACACGGAGAGCTGACACAACAAAATGACACAACAAAAAGAGACACAGATTCCCGTGCCGCTGACAACGGAAGTGGACAAAGAAGAACACACAGCAAAATAGACACAGAGAACACAGACAATGGGGGGGGGGGGGGGGAAGGAGAAGAAATTAAATAAATAAATAAATCTTTAAAAAATATATTTGTGGAATGGTTATATATGGCAAACACTGTGGTAGGCCATTTGTAACAGAGTGAATAGTTATAGATGTTCATTCTGTCATCAAATAACTTTACAGTCTAAGGATATATTCTATATCATACAATTTCAACATAGTGTGATGAATACTTTGTTGGAATATGGAGAGTTATGCCCTCATAAGACAGAATATTATTCCAACCTTGAAGAATCAACCTTTTTTTCCAGTAGATCTGACATCTAAACTGAACCCTAAAAGTTGAATAGTATTTAGCCAAGTGAAGATATAGGGGTGATTATTATAGAAATAAATAACTTGCAGACAACTGTAGTAGAAGCAAATACTTGAGAAAGCTAGAGAATGTGTATCTCCCTAGAATGGACAGTCATGTCTGGACAGAGAGTAGTATATGCTATGTAATATTTAATATAATAGTGGTAGAGTGGATTGTGTGGGTAGGGGTAAATGAGTAACTAAACAAAGAGAAAAGGGCGTTGGAAAAAAGGAAGAGTCCTAATTGTGCAGATCTTGTAAGCCATGTTAGCCTGCTGTTCCTTTGCCTTGAGAAGTCATTAAGAGATTTTAATTAGAAAAGTAGGGTAATCAAATATAATTTTAAAAGTTTACTTTGGTGCAATGTGGAGAATTTATTGAAGAATGGTAAAATGGGGACAAAGAAGGGAGACATTTAGAGTAAATTATCCAGTAGAAAAAGCGAACATATTCAAATAAATGCTGTAGCAGCTGACACAGAATATTTCTTGAATAAAGCATATTTCTAGCATAATTCCTTTCTCTATATATGAAATACAGATGTTTTTGTAAGTTTTAAGTAAGTTCTATTTAAGGCCAGAAAATACAAATCCATACATGAAATTAAGAGTAATTTTAATATTCAGAAAGCACCCTTTCATGCTGAATCTCTAAATTCTCCATTTATAGGTATTGTACACAGATATTCTCTTTCTAAAATGTGGTTTCTTTTTTTTCAAAAACTGAAAATATTCTACTGTTCCTTTAAGAAATAAAATCACATTTGAAATACCATTTACTAAGTAACTATAGAAATTCAAAATAATGCATTGAAGAAAAAAGATAAAAAATCACATTGACTGTTATCACTGTAAGTCACCAAGAAATGACTAGATGCACATTTGTAATGGTGTATGCAAATGTCAAAGAGTATTTTATGAAGAAAACACAAGACAGCAAACATGAGTAAAATGGAAAGAATCATTCTACTGTCTCTGATATCCAAAAACAGGCTCAATGATTCTCCTGCACTTATATATTTGTGAGATGGACTGACTTGCCCTCAAGGTATTAACTTTTATTTGTTCCATGAATTGACTTTAGAAAATATTGCATTATGGTTTTTCTCTGGAGTTGATATTATTACTTTTTTTTAGGAGGTGCTGGGAATTGAACCCAGGACCTTGTACACGGGAACAGGCACTCAACCACTGAGCTACATCAGCTCCCAGATAAGAGATGTTTTTTTCATTTGTTTGTTTTTAGATTTTTACAAAGAACCAGGAATCAAACCTGGGACCTCATACATAGGAAGCAGATGCTCAACCACTGAGCTACATCTACTCCCCAGGAGTTTGTATTAACTTGACATAAAAGTCACATTCCATAAATTGGAACAAATTTAGAAAACAACCATTAATTACATATGATTGATATGTATAATGTTTCTATAGTTGACCCAATATTTCCAGTTCTAGGAGTTTTTCCTAAGGGAAGGAACAAAAAATATATATTTTACCATTGTAAGCAGTGATATTTGTTGCAAAGTAATTAACAACAATAAGTGAAAAAGACATAAATATTCCACAGCAAGGAATGGTTAAATAGTATATATCTACTTGGTGGTTTGTAAAGAAGTCACAAAAACTTCAGATATAACATAATTTAATGACATAAAAGATTACAGAGTTAAGTGAAAAGGTAAGACAAAACCTGTAAATATATCCTAATTTATAAATGTATATATTATTTAAAACTTCAGTACATATATAAACACACACACTGATATATACACATTATCACAATATCTTGAAAACACATAAAAGACATTCTTAATGTAATTTTCATGCCTATATGTTTCAACCCTCATTAATACTTTACATCATCAATCACCCAAATCACGGATTATCTTTCTTTTCTGAACCATGTATGCCTCTCCTCTTCCTTTTGAATATCTATCCTTCAATTGATTCTCTCAAGCCGATCTTTATGCCTATTAATTACATCCTCTCTCAATATACTCATTAATTAAATACATTTCATTTTGGTTTAGAATCCTAGGTTCAGATACAGAAATTTTCCCTATACAAGTAAAGTGAAACTAAAATAAAACAAAGTAGGATTGCTTTATCAGGTTATTGTTAGTGGCACATAAATTGACCATATTTGGACATAAAATACTCTGTTGATATTATAGAAGTTTATCTAACCCAAACGTTTTAATGTTCTTGTTTTATTGATTTCTATTGGACTAATAAAAACAGGTTCAGCATTATTTGAGAAGAGAAAATAATTTTGTTTGAAGCAATTAACCAACATCTACCAAATTTTTGCTTTGTCACCAAATTCCCATGAGGTAAAAAAACTCAGGAACATTTCATTATAGTTGCACCTGAAATTTATCTGCAAATTTGTCATTGAGATTAATGATTTGAATTTAGTTCATATTATTAATAATTTGACCATGCAATATTTGTCCTTTTGTGTCTGGCTTATTTCACTTAACATAATGTCCACAAGCTTCATCCATTTTGTCGTATTTGTTGCAATTTCTTCCTTACACCAGGATAGTGAATATGAAGATCAAAAGATATGGAGATAAAACCTAATAGGTTATTAGGAGATGAGAGGGCTGAGAAGGTGTACTGATGCTTAATGTATGTAGAAGTTTTAATTAACTTACTGTAAAGGTGTGGAAATGAATAGAATTGATGGTAAGATATTATAGTGAGTAAAACTAAAGCACTTGGTATATAAATAGGATTGTGGCTGAACAGGGCAATCTAGGGATATAAATGTCAATTAGAAGAAAGCTTGGGAATAATCTAGGGACAGAATAACATAGTGCTATTAGTCGGCCAAAAGGGTGCTGATGGAAAGTAACAGAAATCTGTTAGCTTTTACAAAGGTTATTTATTTGGGGTAAAAGCTTACAGTTACAAGGCCTTACAGAGTCCAATTCAAGGTTGCTTTCTCACCAAAGTCAGTTGTTCCGTGTTGAAGAAAGATGGATGGCGATCTCTGTCTGGTCTCTCCTTCCTTTTACCTCGTAAGGTTCTGTGGGCCCAGCTTCTTCCAGTCTCAACAGTAGGTGGCCTAGGGCTTGTCTCTCAGGGCTTCCTATATCATTTTGGTATAGGCCTGGTTTCTTTCCAGACTTTTTCACCTGCTCAGGTGAAAACTATCAGGCAAATTGCTCTTCTTTCTTTCTGGGGCTTTAGCTGTTTGAGCCTTCTCCTTTCTGTCCATGACAGGGCCAAAATGACCAAATTCTCTCTTCTTCCATGTATTTTCTTGAGTCAGTGTTCATTTATATTAGCCCACCAAGGGGCCAGGGACTTAACCATGAGTCATACCCTACTGATGTGGTCAAAACAAAACCCTCACCTTAATAGGTAATTTAATCAAAGACATCTGAGGTGAATCTATTACAATCAAAGGGGAGCACACCAGAGCAACAGACCAGTTTACAAACATAATCTCTTTTTTAGGGATTCATAAATAATCTCAAACTGCCATCATGGTGAATTCAGAGGTGGATGAGAATTGTGGTAGAGCAGTTTATTAATATTTATGAATTCCAAAAAATATATTCTGTTTATAAACTGGTCTGTTCCTCTGGTTGTATGTCTAACATATCTGTTTCTCTGTGTGTTTACTTCCCAGGGTTCCAGCTCATAACTCCAACTAACTTGTGTGCCTTGTCATTTATCTGGTGGGCTGGAACTGAACATCCTACTGATGTGGTCCAAAGCCTTAATAATTATTTAATCAAGTAAAAGTGAAACGTCTGAATCCAATGCAATCTAATATGTCAAGACCATTTCATAAACATAATTGAAAATCTATTTTGGAATTCATAAACAATATCAAACTGCTACAGTGATGCCTATTTTTATGTATATCCCTCACACTTCTCTAGAAGTGAATTTATCAATGCCACCATATATCTGTTTTTACATTATTGCACCCTGTCATTTATTTTTTCAAATAATTTTCTTTTTCTTCTCCTTCTAATTATCTAATTTTTAAAATGCTACACAATGGATATTATCCAAAAGCTATTGGAAGTTGGTTTCTATTTTCTTTTTCTTTTTTTCCTTTTCATCTGCTTTCTCTTTCATTTTGGTTTCTTTTGACTTACATTCAAAGTCACTTATTCTTTTCTTGTCTGTATTGAATTTTGCTTTCTACTTTTCCATTAGAACATTAGTTAGGGGTCCTTTTGACCTGATTCACTAAGTTTTCATAAGAGCAGTTATACACAAATTTATTGTTTATTACAGTGAAAAGATACAGATTAAATTCAGAAAAGGGAAAGGGAACATGGGGCAAAATTCAGTAGAAATCAGTTACAGGTTTCCAGGTATCCTCCCCCAGTGGAATCACACTGATGCTCTTAATTCTTCCAGCAACTATATTTGATAAAACATATGGAGGATTGTGATCCAGAGAAACTCACTGGAACCTTGGTGTGCAGGGTATTTTATTGGAGATCAGTTAAAAAGCATGGAGCACATGTGTGACTGACTTCAGCTACTTAGACTACAATCCCCCACAGCAAACACATTCACCATAAATTTCATTATTAGCACAAAATATCTGATTAAACTGAATCCCCTTGGCCCAAGACCTCAAGCATATAGAAACAGTGTTATCAGGCAGAATCTCCCAAAAATTCAAAGCTCGCTCCCCAGAGTGGCCAAAGGTGAGTCCTAAAGACAGTTCTTTCTTGAGAATGATCAACACAGGCCTACCGAGTCAACTCATTTCTGCACAGTCTTCAACATATTAATGTAGTTATTTTGAATATCTTGTTCAGCAATATTAGCATATGGATCATATCCAAGTCTAATTTTGCTCTACATACTGTGTTTTTTCTTGCCTTTTGGCATGCCTTTTAATTTTGGTTTAAAGCCAGACTTTTGTATAGACTAATATATGTTGAGATTAATATGCTCTCACTATGATTTATGTTAATATGGCTGAGGGTTGGACTGCATTTAGTATTTTCCATAAGTGAAGACACCAGATGCTTCACTTTCCTCTAAAGGACTTGGTTTTCCTCGCTTTTTTGCTTTGGGGCTTCTCTGCATAGCCCCAGAAACAGAGATTGTATTTTGCAGTTCATTCAGCTATACTCCACTCTGACTATTCTGGAAACTTGTTGGATAAGGATATTATATAAGGGAGGTGAGGGCATTTTCTATTCTTCTAGTTAAGTCTATATTTTTCAGTGGCCTTCAGAAGTGTTTCTGTCCTTTTTCCAAAGGCAGAGTTTTAGTCATCCCTGTCCCATATTCCTTTTCTGTGCTCAAATTTACTAGTATATTTTGGTGAAGTCCTTTGCCCTGTTGACTGTTACTTCAATTTATTTACTTTTTAACTTACATGTCAAAGGAAGAGGAAAGCAGATTGGAGTAAAGCAGGAGTTCCCAGCCTCTAGCTGGAAGAAAGTTTCAGAATGCCCTCCCCCTGGAGAGTAGGCCTTTGTTATGGAGAGGGTATGGGAGGATTTCTTAAGGACCACTCTTTCTCTCCCTGTCCGGATCAAAAGAGATGGGAAGTTTGTTCAGTTCTTCCCCAGGGGAAACTGATGGACTTCTTAGGGAAAAAAAACTGGTGATATGGTGAAGTCTCTGCCTATGATTGTAACTGCCAAGAGCTGCTTGTTCTCATGCTAGTCCATACTCAGGCTTTAACAATTCATCAAAATTACAATTTAAGTGTTCCTACAAATTTGTGGTATCTGTTTTTATACTACAAATGTTTTTTTTACTACAAAAAAACAAATCTCAGGGTTAACAGTTGAGGTTTCCAGGTTTGGCCCCATCTCAGAAAAGAATTTAAGGATGTGCTACAAATTAAGAAAGCCAGTAGAGTTTACTTCAAAGTAAAAGAAGTGAAAGTAAGCACTCAAGATGTGAGTGTGGCATTCTTTCAAGTGAAGAGGCATACCGGGTGACTTGGATTTGGGGCTTAAGTAGAGATGAAAAGGGAGGGTCTTCTTGCCTTGTGGCTTCAGCTGGTGGGGAAGGGGTTAGAGCAAGTTTGTTCTATTCCCACAGATTGAGCAGAGCAAGACTTAATTGCTTGTTCACACCAGATGTTCTGTCAAGCTGTTTAATGATGAAAGACAGTCCCCATTCTGCACACAATAGCTCAGGCTTTGCTGCCCACAATACTTTGTGTTGACCCCAGAGATGTTATGCTCACTCCCCCCACACACCTTTCCCTTTTCCCTGTTCCCTATTGTGACCTGCATTATCAGATTCTGTATCTCTTTAGAATTTCTAAAACTTTGACCTCCAGATTTTTAGAGTGATAGTTTGCCCTGTATATTAATAGTTTTCTCTTATTAATATACAGAATTGATATTTTTTAAAGTATGTCAAAAACTGAAAACTTTTATATCAATAAGACCACAAAGCTTATTATACAATTGATAACAGATAAAGTGGTGTATAATTTAAAAGAGAGAAAGTGAAAGTTGTTAGTAAAATTAGGTAGATAAATCTTAACTAATTTTTAGTGTAAACATAATTTTAATTTTTAAAATTTTATTTCTATTTATTTATTTATTAGAGAAGTTCTGGTTTTACAGATCAAGCATGGATAAAATATAGGATTCCCATATACCACCCTATTATTAACATGTTGCATTGGTGTGGTAATTTTGTTACAACTGATAGAAGCACATTTTTAGGATTAACTATAGTCTGTGGTTTAACATAGGCTTCAATATTTGTGTAGCACAGTTCCATGGATTTTTAAAAAATTATTGTATTACTATATGTAATACAACCTATTATTCCCTCTTTTAACAACAATCAGATATATTTCAATGCTGTTAATTACCTTCATCATGCTGTGCTACCATCACCATCATCCATTACCAAAATATTTCCATCTTTCCAAAAAGGAACTCGATAAATTTTAAGCCTAAAATCCCTATTCCTTATTCCCATCCCTGTCTCCTGGTAATTTATATTCCAGATTCTGACTATATATTTGCTTATTTAAATTATTGTAAATAAGCATTTAAAATATTGTCATTTTGTGCCTGGATTGTTTTACTCCATATGATGTCTTTTTTTTTTTTTTTTTTTTTTTTTTTTTTTAATTTTTTTATTTTTTATTGACTTTGTAATAATATTACATTAAAAATATATATGTGAGGTCCCATTCAACCCCCACCCCCACCCCCCCTCTCCCCCCCCCCCAACAACACTCGTTCCCATCATCATGACACATCCATTGGATTTGGTAAGTACATCTTTGGGCACCTCTGCACCTCATATACATTGGTTCACATCATGTCCCATACTCTCCTCTATTCCATCATGTAGGCCCTGTGAGGATTTACAATGTCCGGTGATTACCTCTGAAGCACCATCCAGGGCAGCTCCATGTCCCGAAGATGCCTCCACCTCTCATCTCTTCCTGCCTTTCCCCATACCCTTTGTCCATTATGTCCACTTTTCCCAATCCAATGCCACCTCTTCTATGTGGACACTGGATTGGTTGTGTCCATTGCACCTTTATGTCAAGAGGAGGCTCAGATTCCACCTGGATGCTGGATGCAATCCTCCCATTTTCAGTTGTAATCACTCTAGGCTCCATGGTGTGGTGGTTGTCCTTCTTCACCTCCATCTTAGCTGAGTGTGGTAAGTCCAATAAATCAGATTGTAGGTGCTGGAGTCTGTTGAGGCTCAGGATCTGGCTATGATGTCTTTAATGTTCATCCATGATGTTGCATGTATCAGAACCTTGTTCATTTTTACTGCTGAATAATATTCCATTATGTGTATATACCACAATTGTTTATCCATTCATCATTTAATGGACATTTGCATTGCTTCCATTTTGTCAATTGTGAGTAATGTTGCTATGAATATTGGTGTGTAAATATTTGAAGAACTAATTTTAAAAACTTAATTAGAAATTAAACTCGAAACAAACCAATCAATAGCTTATCTCATCCTACGTTTATGGAATGCATTAGTAGAACTTGTCATTTTGCACATATGAATTTCATATTAGAACTAAGGCTTAAGCTTCTAGACAGTAACTGGAATTTTAAGTCTGACCTTTTAATGTCAGAATCTATAAACTTCAGTTTATGAATCCTTTGCCTATAAGTATGTATGGGTTGAATTGCATCCCCCAGAATTATATGTTCAAGTCCTAACCCCTGGTACCATGAACTTGATCTTATTTGGAAACAAATTCTTTTCAGATATGATGAATTAAAATGAGCCCAAACTGGATTAAGGAGAGACATAAACCAGTATGACTGTTGTCCTCCTAATATGAAGGAAATTTGTACACAGAGTAGACACAGGGAGAATGCCATGTGACAATGCAGGAAGAGATTGAAGTGTACAGCAAACCATAAGAAGCTAGGAGTGCCAAAGAAAGGAGGGACCATGGCCCTGCCAGTACCTTAAATTCAGGCTCCCAACCAACAGAACTGTGAGGAAGCATATTCCATTTCTTTAAGCCACTCAATTTGTGGCATTTTGTTATAAGAGCCCAGGAAAACTAAAATAAGACTGTAATTTTGAGTAATGTGTGTGTCCAACTACATTTTTATCATCTTACGTCTTATTATATAGGCAAGAAAATTATTTATATTTATCTGGAGGACTTCTGCATTCAGAAATCCTTGAACTGTTTTAATTGACAGGGTCAAATATTATAAACCCCATTAATTATTCATATTTGGCAGCTGTGGTGGCATAGTCTTTTTACTTCTTCTTTTCTTCCTTTTTTATCCTTTATTCATTAAGTTACACTACAGAATGATCCTCTTTAGATAATAAAAAATGAGTGCTATGTGCCCAAACTAGATTGGATCCTGCAGTTGAAGGAAACGGAAAACTCAGTGATAGTGTCTAAAGTTGTTACCTTAGAAAATCAATTATCTGCTCAGAGGTAACAACAGTCAACTGCTTTCTGGAAAGAAGAGCAAGAAAACCAGAGAGAGAGGATTAATGGAGCAGTTAGCACAGTATTGATTAGGTCTCAAAACTAGCAAATTTAAGTCTGGATATTGCTAAAAAGGAGCAAAAGTCAATTAACCCAAATGATAGTTTAATAACTATTTGATGAGAAAATCTTCAAGACATTGCATCATAGTATGCAGTACAGGGTCAAATAAGCTGGATAGCTCAGACACATAGGGTGCACGTATACACCCAAGAAGAATATAAATGAGAGAGATTCCAATGGAGTCATTTAATTTTGTTTTTCAGATTTTCCTCTCCTCTAGATAATGTGCTAATCATTAGGTCAAATATTAGAAAGTCATAGCATCCCCTCTTAGGTGCTTAAGCAGTATAACAGGAGCAAATAGATTCTTATAACTTATACAGGCATTAAGGTATTAGGATTTTGAAATCTATACTATGACATCTATCCTTGAAGGAATACAAAGGAATAACACACCTCCCTCCAAAGAGAGAAATTCTGTTGTCTTAAAAATTTATCCTACTTTTAAAATTTCCAATATTCTTCTAGATTTGTGGGATTTGGATATAGTTAGTGTTTAAGCTGATTTCTTCTAGTCAAAATATCAACTATGATAACTATTATCTAAATAAACCTTTAAGACTTCCTTAAATTAAAAAAAAAATAAAAACAAAAGCAAATAATTGAAAAATTGGTACATATGTATATGTGGGGTAGGAGTACTACTTACAGTCCATGTGATGGGCAAAATCATACAATGAATATAATAAATCATTTTTAAGGAATAAAGAAAATTATAATCATATATATATTTATATACCTCAAGAAGCTGTTTATGGCAATCAAATTTATAGAGAGGCACTAGAGTTAATGGATTAGTTTTTGGAAAATTTTAGATATTTATCATTTTAATAAAAATGTTAATATGGATAAAATCAAAGTAAAAATTTTAGTCCATTTTAGTTCTTAGGAATTTTATTTGAAGGACATCTCAATGTATATCTTTCTCTTTCCTTTTAAAGTTAATGATCCTTTCATCAAGCTTTTTTGTCAAATCATTTTCCCAGGACTTGAGGCTAGGAAAAAAATAATAATAATTGTCAGGTATGATTGAAAACAAATAGTTGCATTTCAAGTTACAACGATGTAGTGCCTAGATGTATATGGTATTTATTTAAAAATAATACACTGTTACTGATAGTTATATGTCAGCTTGATAAATGACTTGTGTAAACGTTGCATGCCTCCCAGCATTTTACTTTGACTTGTTTTTACTTGAAATTGCTTTGCCAATCAATAATATTCACTCCATTGTTTTAGTTTACATATTATCAAATAAAAGACAAAGCCTTCTGGGTAGTTATATTGTAAAGAGTTAGTACTAGAGTCACATTTGTGTTTGTAGATCTTTGAAGCAAATTCCTTTTTAATTTTTGAACTATATGGCCTTTTCATTGATAAATTGGCAAAGCTTTACATAAGCCAGTGCCATGATAAATATTATATGAGAAATATTTGCTGTTTAGAGATTATTTTTTCAAATGAATCTTCCCATTACATGCTCTGAAAGTATCCTAAGTGAAGAGATTATACTTAATGCAATAACAAATCAAGAAATGAAGAAAAAATTACAAGGATTATGTTTCATGTGTTTGGGTGAACTTAAGCAGTTTTAACTAGAAATGTTCCATTTTGTCTCTTGGCATTATATTGTTATGATCAGAGGCATGCACTAATTACATTTTTATAAATAAAGCATTACTGTGGATGATGTAAAATCATACCAAGGTCAATGGCAATGTCTACATGAAGCAACTTCAGGTGTTTAAGTAAATAAGTTAACTTTCTCCACAATCAATTCTGTTGCTTTTACTTAATAAAGACTAATTTGCATTATCCTTTGATCAGGTTTGATCACTAATTATATTGCAATTAATTTTCTTGTGCTTGAATTATTCAACTTAAAGTTTATGTAACATCAAGATGAATTGAGTAGAAAAGTGGAATGCAGAATGTTAAGGAAAGAAAGAAAGAAATATAAAATAAATTTCGATATAACTTGATGGTCACTCTCATTCATACAGAAGGAATACAATAAAAAATAGAATAAGTGCCTAGTTAAATGACAGAATAAAGCAACATTTTTACTATACTATCAGAATGAAAAGACAATTCAAAATATTTAGAAGAACATTAACTTAGCTTCATTATACCTTTTGAGAATGGTTGCTTAAAAGGGTTCAAAATTTACTTCCAGTATTGCTAAGGTCAAGCTGAACCCTGTTTTGTGTTTCTTTTTTTCCTTTAACAGTTGTTTTGTTTGTTTTGTTTTTTTCCTATTTTGTGTATGCTCATTTAGGTAACAAATCTGCTTTGAACAAAGCCTGGGTATGGGATTATTTACAGAATTTTTGCCTCTTAAAAAAAAAGCCATCTGAATCACCAATGTTTAACACACCAATATAAATTGTAGGCACAGGAAATGAAACAGCTTTCATTTAGAAGGTTACTAACAAAGAATGCAAAAGTGATTATGACTCCTGTCTCCCAGACTTAGAAAGTATTGAAATATTAAATAAAAGAATGAATATGAAAGTCATAGTTTTGAATTTCAATATAACAAGTTCAAGGTGAATGTAAAGTTATCAAATGAAATTGCTGAGTTGAAGTTTTTTTTTTTTTTTAATAGCCTGTTGTTATCCATTATGGTTATTTCTATTTGGGGATTAAATGTTATACGTTATATATGCTAATATTTGCTTTTTAAGAATTTGGGGTAGATTCATAATTTACTAATTTAGATCTTGATACATTATTTTCATTTAAATATATTTGTTCCATTATTTCTTTATCAAACAGATCAAAATCAAAACTGTTCTTGTCAATGGAGGCTTGGCCCTGGCTTCCCATATATTTAGCCTCACCACTCATTCGTGTAATCATGTCTGGATGTCTGTAAAAACAGAGCTAAATGTATTTTATTAAGACAGATGGCTAGCCAGATAATGTAATGAGTTTCTTGAATTTGTAGATAACTCAGTGGCAATCTGACTGAATAAAAAAACTTTCTTTACTCCTATGTCTTCACTATTTTTCACTAAATACAATGTCTAACAAGAAGAAAATAAGAGTTAAATCTGATTTATTTAAATATAAAATAGAATCCTTTTCTCAATTAAAAATATTATAGTAACAATAGAATTTAACAAGTATCCATATGTTAAATTATAATTAGACCTTCACATATACCTATGCTCTATCAATGGAACATCTATTAACATCAGGTTTTTTGCATTCTGAGAACATGAAATAAAATATACACATAATACAAAATTCAGTGTTGCATAAAGTGTCAAAACAGGAGTTCACATTTTATATGTCATCTGGGAATACCTCAAACTAACTTTCAGGGTCTTAATTAGAGAATCAAAGCAGAAAATGTGTATTTTGTGTGTATATGGGTATGTGTGTGTTTAATAGCAACCACTAGTGTATTTAGCATTGGAGAGGAGCCCAGAGGTTAGAAATTAAATTGAATGAGAAACAAATATATATTTACAAAAATAGGAATAGCTGCCAGTAATGCATTTATATAACATGTTCACAACTCAAACATTTAACATGTATGACTTGTAAGAATAATATTACCAGAAATTCAAAAAAGAAAAGTTTAGCAACCAAATATTGATTTTGCTTTTAGGAATATTGGACAATTTTGATAAATAATAATAAATAGAATTGAATTATTACTTACATGAGATATGTTTCTGAAAATTTTAATATTTTGCATTCAAAAGCATATAAATGAATAAATATTTTATAAATTATCTTCCATTAGTATCTTTGATTTGATTTATTAGGTCAAAGCATAGAAAAGGCTGAATAATTGTTCAAATTATAAACTTTTTAATACTAAGGTTGATGATTTATTTTCTTATAGAAACCCAATATCTTATAAGATTTCAGAAATTATCTAGTTAGACTAATTCAAATTTGTATTATTTCTTGAGTCTAGACATTTTGTCAAAATAGCTAAATCATTATATGCATATGATTTTAATGGTATTTTGTATATTGAGAAAGTATGTGTATTCTTAAAATTTTAATACCTATGAAATGAGATAGGCATTCTATTGTAATTTTAAAATTTATTTTTAAAAAAGTAAAACAAATTAAAATAAAAATCGGGCATTGTTAAAAGGTATAAAGTAGTGGCTAGTAGGGCTTTTACTAAAAAGAATTGACATTTGGAGTATTTGAAATATTTAGGTCAAAAGGTCTACTTGGAATTAGAATTCATTATAGCTATGATAAAATTTTGTCAAGCAAAGAGTTCAAAGCAGCATGCTTACAGACATGTTGAGGGAGATGTCAAAAGAAAGTCATGCAAGAATTGAAATTGCAAAGGGCAAAAAATGTGAAATGGAACAAAACAAGCTGCTATTGGGAATGAAGTGAAATACGTATAAGGACTAAGATATAATGCTAATTTTTTTCTGATAGGAGATGATAAAGCAACAGCAATCAGTTCACTGAACTTTGTATCTGTTATTGATTGGAGTATTTGTGCGTACAGTTTGTACCTAAGCACGTCTTTTGACAAAGTATCCTCACATTCTTTTTCATAAGATTCAATAGAAACTTCTCATCCCCATGCTTATGTACATACAAAAGATATAATGCATATATATCATCATATAGTAGAACTGTGTCTATCAAAGCTGAAGACTATTTTTAGCCTGTGATCTGATCAGAGAAACCCATGGTTAGGAGTAAAAATCAATTATCTGACAATAGGATTTTCAAGTGCCACTCAATGAAGTATGAATGGAGGTTCAGCTTTATTCTCTAGGTGGAATGAAACAGTGGTTTACATAATAGTGAATCAGTAAAATGTTGAAGCCAATTTAAAATTGCTGAGAGACGCAATCAGTTCTATTTTATGGTAGGGTAAGAGTGTTATTTTTTTATTGGAAAAAAGGCCATTGGAAACAGGATTTTTGGTGACTTAGTAAAGTTATGTTTGTAGGGTAGTATTTCATCCCACTGGTTTTGAAGGCCAGAATGCATCAATAAAAATAGAATAAAAGAACAAAGACCATTTCAACTACTTTTACTTAAATATGCCATTACAAATATTCCACATGGGCTTTGAAGTTATACATCCGTATCTCCAGGGGAGGAGGCTTTAGTATCTAGAATATATTTTGTTCCTAGCGATAAAGTTGAAATCACTTGTGATTGATTTCTGTAAGAAAAAGTACAAAAACATCCAGATGAATAGATTTAGGCCAAGTTAGAACAAGACTCTCCCATGTTACAATGAAATATATTGGTTTTATGTGTTGGAAGGCATAGACTAAAGATGGAAACAATAGTCAAACAATGCTTGAGTTCATAAAATGAAATTTTTTGCTTAAGTGTATAAATAGAAGGAATGACTTTTATTTAATAATGTGAGGAGTAGAAATAGCAAGAAGAACCACACCGAATAAAATAGAATCTTCCATGAAAATAACATATCTCTAAATTTTATGTTTGGCAAGTACATTTCTATATAAATTTGAGATACCATATCAAAATGCATATATTAAAGGAGAAAATCAAAGTACTTCTGGCCATAATTACATTTCATAGAATTAACTATAAACAGCATTGTCTGAAATAAGATAAGAATTTGTGCATTAGATTGTAAATGCTGACACATGTTGTTTTGGTAAATGAACATATCATTGTCTTAGTAGATTTTCATTTCTAAATTTTATAGATAATAAAAATTCTGAACCTTAGACTTTTGAAACATAGTGGGCTATTTTATACTGTGAGTATAAAGGCATATGTTTAAATAAAATTAGTTGCAATAAATACAATTAGCCTATTTTAATGGGTGCCCCAGTTATATCATTTTCCACTCTTCTCTTTATCAGTTCAAAAACCAATATTGTGTTTATCAACATCATATAAAGTCTATTTGTTAATAGCTAACTCCTTGGAACCGTTAGTACAGAACTTAAATATCAGAGTCAAGGTATAGCTGGCCCTGACAGTAAAAAAGTTGTGAGAACTGCAGGTCACTAAAGACCTGGCACATTCCATTCATTTTTAATACAAATAAACCTGGCCCTCCATAGCAGAGTTTAAATGACAAATGAAGCACTACCATTTGTTGCTGTGTCTTAAAAATTTTTAGAGGGAAGCGGACTTGGCCCAATGGATAGGGTATCCACCTACCACATGGGAGGTCCATGGTTCAAACCCCAGGCCTCCTTGACCCTGTGGAGCTGGCCCATACCCAGTACTTATGCACACTAGGAGTGCCCTGCCATGCAGGGATGTCCCCCACTTAGGGATGTTCCCCACGTAGAGCTGTCCCCCGTGTAGGGATGTCCCCTGTGTAGGGGAGCCCCATGTGCAAGGAGTGCGCCCCTAAGGAGAGCCACCCAGCATGAAAAGAAAGTGCAGCGTGCCCAAGAATGGCACCGCACACATGGAGAGCTGACACAACAAGATGATGCAACAAAAAGAAACACAGATTCCCGGTGCTGCTGATAAGGATAGAAGTGGTCTCAGAAGAACACATCAAATGGACACAGAGAGCAGACAATGGGGGAGGAATAAATAAAATAAAGAAAAATTTTAGAGCCAAAATGTCAGACTTG
Source organism: Dasypus novemcinctus (assembly GCF_030445035.2). Taxonomy (NCBI): domain Eukaryota; kingdom Metazoa; phylum Chordata; class Mammalia; order Cingulata; family Dasypodidae; genus Dasypus; species Dasypus novemcinctus. The sequence continues at coordinate 148,021,085 of NC_080673.1, read as the reverse complement.
GCAAAGTAGTAAACTTTCTCCCACAAGAGATATGAAGTTTGCATATAAGTAAATGGCACTATCATGTAAGCAGTAGTATAGGATAGGTATGTACCATGTTTTAGGTTATGCACAGTAACACACATTCATTCTCTCAAAGTCTTAGAGTCTGTGGGATAACTTATTAACTCACGGGTGAGGTGACTAATTAAGAAACTGACAGTTAAAACATTTTGGATTATGGAACCACACTGTGGCTACTTGTGTGCCAGAAAATTTGGCTTAAATTTGGTAGTTTTCTTGTATTGATTTGGCCAGCTTATGAATAAGTATTCTCCTTTGTAATTTGCTAGACATAAACTGTAAGGACTTATTATTCATCCAGAATGTTGCTTTATCTATCTACAGTTTGTATGAAGAAATAAATTCATTTGGGCACTATCTATTGAATGTGACCAGGTGCAACTCTTGTCCCTTAATGAATAACTGCACAGGATGTGTAAACAACATAAACAGAACTGGTTTAGATCTACATGAGTACACATACACTGAATAGATTCAGGTTTTGGTCTCCCTTGAGACACATTCCCATGAGAATGAAAATGGGAGTTAAGGATTTTGTGTGATCCAGGTGACTAGAAGAGAAAGACCTAGATGAGACTGTTATCTGCACTTAGAGATCAAATTCAATCATTTCTGTGGGGTGGGATGGCAGATACCCTCCCTCTCTTGTTTATTATCATATTTCCAGTACTTCGGACATTGTGTTTCTCATACAAAGATAAAGTTACTTATTTAATGGTTAAACAAATAAGGGCAAATCCAGTTACTGGTTTGGGGAGAAATACAATCTGGAGATTAAGAGCCATGATATTCAAAGCACAGAATTTGAAGCTAAGATTTGGGGATCCTTCCAAGTTATTGACCTTGAAGAGGTCTAAATGAGTGAAAACACAGTATTTTTCCAGAGTGTAATAATGATATGTATATAAATTTCCTTGGGCTGATATAATAAAGTATTATTAATCTGGTGGCTTAAAAGAACAAAGATTTATTCTCTGGCAGTCATGGAGGTTAGAAATCCAAAATCAAGATGTCAATGGACCCTGCTCTCTCCAATGGCTCCAAAGAAGAATCCCTCCTTGCCTCTTCCTAGCTTCTAGTGGTGACTGGCTGTCCTTGGCATTCCTTGCCTTATTGCGCCTAACTCCAAATCTCTGCCACCATCTTCATATGGCCATTTCCCCTGTGTGTTCTCTCCGTGCCCTTCTCCTCTTCTAATAAGGATGCCAATCAAATTGGATTAAGGGCCCAACAAAATCCAGAATGACCTCATTAACTTGACTAATTACATTTGCAACAACCATATCTTCAAATAAGGTCACATTCTGAGATGTAGGAGGTTAGGATTTCAATATATCCTTTTGGGAGAGACAATTCAATTCATAACAGGGTGTCTGGGAACAAACCATATGCATAGATTGAAATAAGCCTGCAGTGGGCATCAAAAAGATCTTTCAGGATTAGCTCTTTCAGTAAGTGGCAATATAAAATAAAGTTCAAAATCAGAATCCTTATTTGTTAGAGGTTACATGACTATTGTTTCCTGAGTAAGAAATTCCAAGCTTTGTTACTGTCAGAGTATGTCTGAGTGAGTTGTTACATTCTTAAAATAGGTGATCCTAACACAATTAGATTTAAATAAAATTATATATGTTATTCAATTAATATAATGCTTAGAAAATGGAAAATGTTTATTAGATATTATTATTATTAGAAGAATGACAAAAAGAAGGAGAAGGAAGAAGAATAGCATTAGAACAAGGACAATCAGTGGTATAGTCATGATGATTTTGACTATCCATCTTGGACAGATTATCACTTTAGTGATTAAGATTCTGGATCAAGAAAAGGATCCAGCAATTGTAATAGCACTGTGTAGTCACAAGGAAGGGACAGAAGTCTTTAAGTTAAAGTCGAGTATGAGAACAGAGCTGGAATAACATTGTTTAAAATTGGTATTTAAAATATATAAATACCTCTTTTTTTCTAAATTTGAATAAATATGTAGCAAATAATATTAGTTGTGGTTATTGACAACAATGGTAAGTCTGCTTCAGAAACATATATATTCTTTTTTATCATTGCATAGAGCTTCGGTTTCTGCTTCAATGAACTTGAATCATCATTATCATAAGTATCATCAACATTTTAGTTTGCTAAGGTTGCTAGATGCAAAATACCAGAAATGGACTGGCTTTTATAAAAGGAATTTATTAAGGTTAAAACTTACAGATCTGAGGCTTTGAAAATGTCTAAATCAAAGCATCATCAGAGATGCTGGCAGACCCTGGACTCCTGACCTGCAAAGCAAAATAGCCTCCAATCTCTGCCAAGGTTCTTTTCTTTCCCTCCAGGCTCATCTTCCCATTAAGCTTAAGTGAGGACAATCAGGACTATAGCTCCTCTCTTCCTAGTTAAAGATGGCAGCTGTCTTTCTCTGAGTGGTTCTGCCTCCAGGTCTCAGTTTATATAAGACCCCAGCAAGAGGGCAGAGACCTAACTTGGTCATGCCTCACTGAGGTAGTACAATCAAAAACCCTAAAGTGATCTAATCAAAAGACCCCTTAACAGAATATAATGTGATCAAAGCACCCCCCCTCCCCCCCCCCCCCCGAAATGGACTACCCTGTAGATCAAAGAACATGATCTTTTCTGGAATTCATAAAACTTTAAACTGTCACAATTGTCATCATTATCATCACCAAATATTCAAGTGTGAGCATTGAAGACGAGAGTGGTCTTTATGCTAGTGAGCTTTTATTAGAGAGGAAGGAAAGCATACCTTGTTACCATCATCTACATCATAAAATGCGTAAAACTATGCCTTGCTTTTTTACCAACATCAATTTAATATGAGCAGCTGTTTAGAAGTGCAAACATGTATTCTAGTAACCACTGAAACAATCTAGTAGATTCATGAGCTGAAAACTACTGTTCCTGCCCAAATTCAAATTTTAAAATGTTTTACCAATAACATTAGTAATTAAAATTTAATAATGGTATTAAATTAATTCTTAGTTTTATTCTTGTATCCTGCTAATTTAATATATCATGTTGATTTAATGCATCATTGATTTTAACTCTCAGACACTTGGCTTTTGACTCAAATGCATATTTGGCACTCTTGTAACAAAAGACATCTTAATAAAATCTGCACCCCTGCTGTCTTAAAATACTACATCACTTCCAGGTTTAATGGAGTACATATATAATTTTGGTAATTAGGATGATTTATTTATAATGGGCAATGGAAATGTCCCAAACATGAAAATATCCAGAAACTCTTGGGTCCTTCAGTTCTTAATGGAAAAATACTACCACATACCCGGAACTCACAATGAAAAGATGTGAGTGTTCTTTTCAATCTTCAACAAAGAATAAAGTGAGAATAAAGGTAAGAATAAAGGTTGGACTGGCAACTTTGCTTTCTAAGGTATCAAAGGCTTAAGAACATGTGTAATACTTCCATCACTTAGCTAGAAAGTATGGAGTGACACTCAGTAACTTTGTAAATAACCTTCAATTGTTTTGATCAAAGTAACTGTTCATGAAATAAAACTGAGAACAACTAAATTGGATTTCTTTGTTTTATGTCTTATCTTTCTCACTAAAATTCAGGAAGAATAATTAGAAAATCATTAATAATAAATATTGTTGATCTTCTCTAAACACAAATGTCTGTACTCAATATTGAATTGCAATATGGCTTGAATTTGATATGCCCAAAGAACAGATACTACAGGAATTATACATTCCTTCCATCCATCTATAAACTGAATGGGACTTACTGGATGTTCCAGCATGGAAAGAACTATGTGGCCTCCTACATAATTTAACAATGAATTAAATTATACTATCTTGATATTTGCAAAGAATGGAGCGCACTTTTCAGGGAAAGAAAAATCCTATATTGAAGATTGAAGTATATTTATCAATTGAACAAAGAAAAAAGTAAAACAAAATTATAAATATATTGCAAAACGATTTTGGTCGTGTTTAGTTCATGTTCTTCATGAGTCTATCAAGTCATTTTCTGACCTGTTTTCATCTCTCTAGATAAACTTTGCTTCTTTGCCATATGTTGTTTGTTCTTTCTACAGTAATTTAGTGATTCACATCCACACACATACACATGTACCCAGATACTTCTCAACTTCAAAGAACAATATTTTAGAAAGCAAATCATTCCTATTTTAAGACATTTTCCCTATTATAACAATAGCAATAGATGGATAATTATAAATAAAACAAGCAAGGAGAAATATAAACAGGTAAGAAGTAGCTGACCAGAGAAATAGGACCTAAATTTCATTTGGGGTAAGAGTAGGGTATTGTTTTGCTCTTCATTTACTATTTATATTTTTAATAATGCAGTTTAGGAGAAAAGGGGAACCCTGTAAGGCACACTAAAGTCTTGGAATCTCATTCTGGCAGTTCCTAATAGTAGTGATTTGAGAATTGGGTTGAAGAAGGGAGACAAATCTTGACATGTACATTAGGTCAAAGAAAGACTCTACATAGATGCTGTATGTGAATTTTGCCTATGCAATCCAATGTGTTCTAAAATGCTGAGTTAAGGTATGGAGCTAAACTCTTATTTATAAACTCAATTGTGAGGAGAAATTTTTGTGTGTGTGTGGAAATGGGAAAAGGGAGGTAACTTGACTCTACCAATTTCCTAGGAAAATAATTAGGTTGTTTAGGCTTTTGAAAACTTGCTCTCTTTTTCAGATTTTACTTATAAAAGAAAAAGAAGGGAAGACATAATGATCTCTGATTTCATTATGGAATAGATTTAATGTTGTTTAATGAGTTTACCTGCCACCTTTATAAGCAGCACAATAGTGCCAATAGGTCACAAAATAAAATTACCTGAAATTCTGATGTGCAATATGTGATACTTTCAGAAAACTGTGAAAAGAAAGCATATTTGGAGGAGTAAGATAGTAGTTTTGCCTTAGACTGAGCAGTAAAAGCCTAACTGCTGCACACATCCATAAATCATCAAATTACAGTAGCAGGATCTGGCAGTTGAGTAGAATGGGCTATTTGCATTAAAAATCTGTCAATTTAAAATGCAATAAAAGCCAAAAAAATCAATAATAATACATTTAAATTCAAACAGTCATCACAGCAGAGCAATAGCAATCAGTCATATTTACCAAGGCCACGTATGTAATAATCCTCCTGATCCCTATATAATTACGAGCTTTGCCTCTTGAGTTATCAAAAGCTCTCATGGCTTATTGCCTCATACTTGCTTAATAAGTGTCTGCAATCAATAATCTTGCCACAGAATAAGAGGCAACCAGCCAGCCAGGCCCAGGGTGTAAATGCCTGAGAAGTGATCATTACATTGGTGTGAATGACAAGGAGGTGGCTGTGCTAATGAGAAAGGAATGCAGTAAAGAGGCAATTTAGAAAATCTGCTTAGTAGTAAGAATGTGGGGATCTTACAAAGATTGGTGATGTTTCAGCTTTGGGTAACAGTCACCCTAGAAAATGCATCTTTAAATCTTTCCAAGAGGTGCTTTTATAGCAATCATCATCTCCAACAGCTGTCTTTTCTATCTTGCTATCAATATAACACATCCAGTTTAGCCTGAAGTGTTTTTTGTTTGACTGGTAAAGCAAATAGTTATTTCTTAATTCACATGGTCTTTGTTGGATAGCACAAATTTATATGCAAATGTGAATATGGGTGACACTTTGATAACAAGGGTTTAAGGACCAATTGTAGTTGTAAAAATATGTGAAAACCCCTATTAGCAACATTCACTTAAAAAATAAACTTGATAATTTCAGTTGAGAAAAGGTGTTGTGTGAATTAGCAGCATTATATTGCTTATTTTATTCAATCTGCCAAATTGCAGATTCCCACATTTTTTGCAAAAGGGACAATTGGAAACACCATCACAGGACAAATTAATTGTTAATATTGTATGTATTAAATTACCTTGTAACTGCCTTTATTTAAAATTCATGAGTTAGGTATAATTTAAGAGGTTTTATAGAAGATAGAAAAAGCACAGCCTTTGCTCCCAAGGTTTTTTTTTTAATGGAAACACAGGAAAGTAATCACTTAAAAAAATAAGCCTTGGGAGTGCATGTTTATGCTACTTCTTATTTAAAAGTAAAATTAAAGATCTACTGAATTACATTCAAATGAATTTTAGCATAGTTCAATATTGTAACATACAGCAAGTGGTAAAGTAGGAGAAGGTCCCCAAATATTGGATAGGACATCTTTTGGGGTATATTATCCACCAGAGATAAGGAGACTCTCTTAATGACCCTCTAATGAGTTCTTCATAGAGAAAGAGCTGAATATCATGAAAAAATTTCTTATATGGTCAGGATTTGAATGGTGGATGACTGTAATCAAGTTTCATTACCAAACTAATGATACAAGCAAAACATGGCAAGTGGTTACCATTATAGAGTGATATCAGAGTTATAGAAATCATTAAAGCAATTAAGATCTCCATTATTTTCTGGAAGTATAGTTTCTTTCTTTTGTTATTGTGGTGGTTTGAATTGTGTACCCATATTGGGTATATTCTTAGTCTTAGTCTACATTATGGTGGTATGGACCCAATGTAAATAGAACCTCTGGAAGATGTTACTTCAGTTAACATGTTGGTCCACCTGAATCAGGCTGGGCTTTAATTTATATTATTGGAGTCTTTTATAAGAAGAATGCATGGCAGGTAGAGAGAGAAGTCTTGGGAAGCAGCCAGAGGCTGGAGGTCAATAGAACCTTGAAGAGAATGGAGAAGATGCTGCCATGTGCATTGCCATGGGACAGAAAAGTGAAGGACCAAGGATCACTGACAGCCAGACAGAAAATACCCCAGTCTTCTGGGAGACATTATCATCTTGATGATGTCTCCATTTTGGACTTCTCCTAGCCTGAAAACCATGAACAAACAAATTTCCATTGTTTAAGACAACCCATTGTATGCATTTGTCTTAGTAGCTGGAAATTAAAAATTATACTATCATAATTCCTCAAAGTGCTCACTGATAATGTCCTTTAGGACCTTTGTGGAAGCAAGGCAGAGCAAATTTAATAGACTATATGAGAATTGCAATTTTGTGGGAAAAGGAAAATTCATGTATGGGTGATCAGTGGAAAGGGGAATAACTCTCTAATACTATTATGTGGAGAATGGGAGTGCATAGGAAATTATTTTGGCAAATATTTGACTCAGATTAAAAAGGAGAGATATATATCTGCTCTCAGAAACAGAATAAACCTAACAAAAATTATCAATTGATTGCTTACAACAATTAACTTTTTACAATCCTGTATATAGAACATTTCCAGTTTGATCATTTACCAATATTTCAAACTAAAATTACCCAGTACTAAATTAATCTTTCCCTTGTTCCTTATTTACAAAAATTAGGTAAAAAGGATATGTTAGAACTTCTCACTCTCAGGAAAATATTGTATTAGTTTGGGTTCTTTAGGGAAACAGAACCAACAGGAGAGATCTATAAATAATATGAGATTTTATAAAATTGTCTCATGCGACCATGGGGATGAACAAGTAGAAATTCCATAGGGCAGGCTACAAGCCAGGGACTCTGATGAAGGTCCTTAAAGAGTCGCCCAGGAGAAGCTGACTGTCTGAAGTGGATATAAAAATTCTCTGGATGCTGAGATCACTTCTTTTAAGGCCTTCAACTGATTGGATAAAATGCCACTCATTGCTGATGGCAATCTCCTCAGTTGACTCTAGATGTTACCAGCCATATATGCCATCAACTCACTTATCATTAAAGTCCATGGAATGCCTATGTATTAAAACTAGACCAATGCTTGTTTGACTATCAACTTGGCAATATTACCTGTCTGTTGACTCATTAGCCTATCACTTGTCAACTTTGAAGCTATACACATCTGACACCTTAAACCATACTTAATCTATAAATAAAAAGAACAGCAGACATTGTAAGTATTAAGTATTATTTTGCCTAACAATACTTAACTGTCCTGCATACAACTGGAAATGCCCTAAATCTTTCCAAAATAGGGTTCAAGTTCTTGGGTAATATTCACTCTTAAAATTCACATCCTTAAATACTATGACCTGAAACTAATACTACTTATGTCAGGGAAAAGTGAATGATAGGTAAAAACAAAGATATTTATTTACGTGCATAGATAAAACATACTCATTAAAAAAAAACAAGGAAGAAATATCATGTCCATTACAGTCCTCATTTCTGTACTGGTCATGTGGCTGAAGTTTGTAATTATCACTATATTCCTCAACTACTCAGTCTATGTTCCTTTTACTCTCAACAAGCACCTCAAATGGCTGTGGTCCTTATCTGGCGGGGTACCCCAAACCTTCATTCTTGAAGATTCTGGGCCATTGTTAATTCTTCCTGGATTGGGTTTTTGCAATTTTCCATTGACTTTAACCACAGGGCATGATAGTGCTAAGAGATGCCATAGGGGATCTCATATTCCAGAAATCTATTCTTTATCTCCATTGTGTAGGAACTGTTATATTTCCCCTTGATATTCAGGATCAATCACCCCTGCCAGTATAATAATTCTTTTCTTTGCCTGTTGATTCAGAGACATGAGGAACCTAAAGTGGCTAGATGGAAGTCTTAAATTCCAGTTCAGTGGAATCATTGACGTGTTTTCTCATGAAACCACTCCTCCTTTTGGAAATAAGACCTATAGAACAGCAGAGGTTAAGGTTACAGGAGAAGGAAGCAAAATTTTTCCTAGTGAATCATTAGGGGCAATATTGAGTGATGCTACTCCCATTTCTAGATTCCCGGACCCCTGAATCCTGGCTTTGGGAAAAACACCATAGAATAGATGTTGAATTAGAGCATACAGAGATTCCCAAAGAACATTGCTCCAGCCCTGCAAGGAATTGCAACCTAGTTAGTGCCTTAACTGAGTCTTCAAAAGGCCATTCCACCACTCTGTCAATCAACTGCTTCAGGATGATGGTGCATATGGTAAGACCAGTTAATTCCATGAGCATGTGCTCATTCCCATACATTACTTGCTGTGAAGTGGGTTTCTTGGTCAGAAGCAATGCTGTGTGGCTACCATAACAGTGAATAAGACATTCAATAAGCCCACAAATGGTAGCTGTGGAAGAAGCATTTCATGCAGGTCAGGCAAAACCATGTCAAGAGTATGTTTCTATTCCAAGTAAAGTAAATAACTTTCCATGATGGAGGTGGTCCATTGTAACTGAACTGCCAGCAGGTATCAGGCTGATCACCTTGGGAAATGGTGCCATATCAGATGCTGAGTGTGGGTCTCTGCTGCTGGCAGACTGCATTCAGCAGTGGCTTTAGCCAGGTTGGTCTTGGAGAGGGGAACTCCGTATTTCTTAGCCCATGCATAATTTCCGTTCCTACCACAATGGCCACTTTGTTCATGAGCCCATTGGGAAATGACAAGAGTGCCTGGGGAAAGAGGCTGATTGGTACCTACAGAATGGGTCATCTTTTCTTCTTGATTACTAAAATCTTCCTCTGATGAAGTCACATTCTGAAGAGGTTCACATGGGACATGAATGTTTTCACGTTTTTTGCCCAATCAGCAAAATTGCCTTTTTTCCAGACCTTTTTATCACCATTTTTGCAATTATGTTCATTCCATATCCTTGACCATCCAGCTAAACCATTGGAAATGGCCCAAGAATCAGTGTGTGTAAACACACCTCCAGTTATTTCTCCTTCCATGCGAAATGATTAGCCTTGTGCACTCCTCTTAGTTCTGCCCACTGGGAGGATTTACCTTCACAACAGTCCTTCAGTGACTACTTCTGTCCACTTTTGGATGGTACGCACCTCCTGTGAAGAACCATCTGTAAACCATGCCCAAGTTTTCTCTTCTTCAGTCAACTGATTTTAAGGAACTCCCCAAGAGGTCATAGCTATGGGCTAGGAAGGAATCATTAATGTGGCAGAAGTGGTGGCCATGGGCATTTGACCCCTTCCTCATTTAACTTACTTGTGTTTTCAGGACCCACCCAAGCCCTATGTCATATATACCACTTCCACTTTATTACAGAGTGCTACAGTGCATACCCAACTTTATGGTATGGCAGGTCAGACAATACCCAGTTCATGATAGCCAACTCAGGTCTCATAGTAACTTGATGGCCCATCTCTAGTAATATCCAGTAGTGGGTCAAAACAGTTTCTCAAAAGGAATCATTATCTACAGAGCATGGCAGGACTTGCTCCAAAATCCTATGGGTCTGCATTGTAATTCTCCTATAGCAACCTGTCAGAGCTCCAGATGGCATGTCTATTTGCCACAGACTCTTGTAGCACCACTGAATCTGTTGAATCATATGGCCAAAGTGGTAGTACTGCTTGCATAACAGCCTGGACCTGTTGCAGAGCCTCCTCTTGTCAGTCCCACTCAGAACTAGCAGCTTTTATGGTCACTTAGTAAATAGGCTGGAGTAGCACACCCAAATGAGGAATATGTTGCCTCCAAAATCCAAAGTGGCCAACTAGTCATTGTGTTCACTGCAGAGAGTATTATGACATAGGACTGGAGAGTTGATATACCCCTGAGGTTAGACAGTAATGTATACAGTGGCCTTGACAAATTGAAAGCAAACTGTTTCTGGTTGTCTTTACTAAGAGCAATTAAGAAAAAATGCATTTGCCAGAGCAATAGCTGCATGCCATGTACCAGGGGATGTGTTGATTGCTCAAGCAATGATACCACATCTTGAATAGCAGCTGCAATTGGAATCACCACTTGATTAAGTTTATGAAAATCCACTCTCATCCTTCAAGATCCATCTGTTTTCTGCACAGGCAAAATAGGACAATTGAATGGGGATATGGTGAGGATCACCACCCCTACATCCTTAAAGTCCTTAATGGTAGCACTAATCTCTGCAATTTCTACAGGAATCCAGTACTGCTTTTTATTTTCTATTTTGTGAGGTAAGGGCAGTTCTAGTGGCTTCCATTTGATCTTTCCTGTAATAACAGCCTTCACTCCACAAGTCAGGGAACCAATGTAGGGCTTTTGCCAGTTACTGAGTATGTTTGTTCCAATTATACATTATAGATATGGGAAAATAACCACAAAATGTGTCCAGAGACCCACTGGACCCAGTGTGAGACAGACCTGAGCTAAAATTCCATCAATCATCTGATCTCCACAACCCCTATTCTGACTGATGGACCACAGTGACATTTTGGTTTTCCTGAAATTAATGTCACTTCTGAACCAGTATCTAATAATCCCCAAAATGTCTGATCATTTCTTTTTCCCCAATGTATAGTTTCCCTGTTATAAGTCCATACGTCTTTTTGGGAAAGGCTTGGAGGAAGATTAAGAGTATAAATTTTGGGGAGTGTATCAGTGTCCTTAGCCAAGGGGGCCCAACCTTACCCTCATTTAGGGATTTCATGGTTTGTAAACTGCCTCATGTCTGGGAATTGATCAAGGGACTGTGAGTTTCTGTTTCTGTAATTCAAGTTAGGCTTTTGTTCACTGGACCTAGAACTCTTCTGCTTATATAGATCGAGTAGGAATTTAGTAGACTGCCCACCTATTTTACTTCTAGGTACCTCCTGATCCATTAGCTAATGCTGAATCCACTTTTCATTGCAGTAGACATTCCCACCTTGTCTTTGGCAATTAAATGCTGCCACCTGGCTTCTGCTGGCCAGGATCCAATCATTCCTATAGTGTTTAAGGATACTAATTCCATAACGGAATTTCCCAGTTTCCTTGGGTGATTTTAATTTGTATACTTTCTCTTTAATAAATTATAACTGTTAATTATGACATCTTTTAGTGAGTTCTGGGAGTTATTCTAGTGAATTATTGAACCTAAGGATAATCTTGGGAACCCTTGAACTTGCACTGGTGTAAGAGTGAGGGCAGTTTAATGGACTGTAAAAAGCTTAGTGGCAGGAAGAAAATGTGGCTCAGGTGAGGGGCCTCTGTCTACCAATGGGAGGACTCAGGTTCAATCCCTGGGACCCCCCGATGAAAAAGAAGAAGAGAAAGAGTGTCTCCATGGTGAGCCAGTGCCCATGCAGTGAGCTGAGTGCCTGCATGAGTGCCCACGTGGAGAACCAAGTGCCCATGTAAGTGCTTGCATAGTGAGCCAGTGCCCACACACGTGAGTCATGCAGCAAAACGATGATGCAACAAAAGAGAGATGAGGGGGGGAGTCAAAGTGAAGCACAGCAGAGACCAGGAACTGAGGTGGTGCAATTGATAAGGAACCTCTCTCCACATTGGAGGTCCCCAGAATTGAATTCCTCTGAATCCTAGAGGAGAAAGATGAGAAGAGAAGACAAAAAGAGAAATAGATACAGAAGATCACACAGCAAATGAACACAACAAAAACAGCAGGGTGGTGGGGGAATAAATCTTAAAAAAAAAAAAAAAAGAGTAGTGGCTTGTGGAAAGAGGATTCATTGTAAATATTTGTTGATGCATACAGAATAATAAAACTAACCAGTGATAATGCATGCCAAATACCCATTAAAGAACTTTGTGTATGATAAATTGAAGGAGAAATATTTTGGGGAATTGTGGGAAGATGTCTAAGCAGGGCCCATCATTCCTTTCATTTCCTTACTTAACACATTATTCAGTGACCACAGAATGAAGATGCATTCTATTTTCCAGTTTCATTCTTGTCTTAATCCTGCTATATTGGTTGTCAAAAGCTGAAAGCTAAATTTGAATATAACCAATTATGTTATAATAGTTATTGGAAACAAAACTTGTAAAGACATCTTAAATGCAAAACTACCCCAGAGATGACATATTCTCTGTTTCTGGAACCCCTATGGACAAACATTCTTTAACAAACATTGTGATAAAAATATAAGGTCTTCTGGTGATGCAAATATTATTTTATTAAAGATTTAAATATGTTATAAATTGTGTAAGTATTGTATAATTATTTTAGAGTACTTAGACATAGAGGAAAATGTGAAAAATACTTTTCTAATTTGGAAAATAAAGGAATATTTACTTTGGTGACTGCAAAATGGTCATGGTTCAAACCAGTGCCTGAATAAATGAATTAATGATTCAATGACAGGATCAATTAAAAAAAACCCACATCATAACTATCATTTCATTAACATTTTAATGCATTTACTTTAATTTTGTAAGTATGTGTATGATTGTTCATGGGTGAGTGAATGATACAATGCCATACAGTATAATAATATATAATGTAATAAAATATACTAAAACACGATAAAATATAGAATAGGATTATATAATATAACATAATGTAATATATTTTGGTTCATATTTTAACTTGGAAAATAACATGGACATTTTATAACAATAAAGATATTTCACCAAAAACATGATTAGATTAGGTGTTTAATAATCTTTGACATGTATACACTATAATTTAATTAATATTGTCAATAATTGTATATTGAGGTTGCTCCCAGTTTCTGCTAAGAAAAACATTATAATAAAAATTTAGGGAAACATTTTTCACTTGATGTCTCTTAATTTCCCAGTAGGGCAATCAGACATTATATACTAGTGACCATTAGACAACCTCCAGCAAAAATGAAATGTTGGCCAAGGTATCATTCTTTTTTATTAAGGTGGAGTTCACATACAATAAAATGCATCCTTTAAAATGTACAATTCTGTGTTTTATCAGTATATTCACAAAGTTGTGCAACCGTCACCACCAGCCAATTCTAGAACCTTATCATCACTCTATAAATATACCTTACTCACATTAGTATGTACTCCTTATACCTACCCCTACCCCTGCTCCTGGAAATCACTAATTTATTTTCTGTCTCTGTGAATTTCCTCTTCTATATATTTCACATAAATGTAGTGATACAATAGGTAGTTTTTGGTGTCTGGCTTCTTTCACTTGGCATAATGTTTTCAAGGTTTATCCATGTTGTACAGTAAATCAGTACTTCATCCCTTTTTACAGGTAAAGAGCATTTCATTGTAAGTTTGTTAGTTTCCTAGGAATGCTATAATAAATTACTACAAACTGTTTGGCTTAAAATAAAAGACATGCATTATTTCATTGTTATGGAGGCCAGAAATCTTGAAATCAATGTGTTGTCAAGGCCACACTCTCTCTAAAGACTGTAAAGGATTATCTCTTCTTGCCTCTTCCAGCTTCTTGTGGCTCCATGTGTTCCTTGTCTTGTAGATGCATAGATGCATAATGTTCACTTCTGCTGCCATTCAAGTGGCTATTTTCACTGTGCCTCTGTATTTCATATCTCTCTTTCCATTCTCTTATAAAGTCATTGGGCATTAGATTAGGACCCACTCTAAGTAGGAAACAGGTCCAGTATTTAACCTACTACAGTATGGATATACCACATTTTGTTTATTCATTTATAATGTGATAGAGATTTGGATAGTTTCCATTTTGGGCTATTATGAACAATGCTACCACTAATACTCACATACAAGTTTTTTGAGTAGGCATGTGCTTTCAGTCTCTTGGACATACACTTAAGAGTGGCATTGTGTCTATTTTTGAGAAACTGCCAAACTAATGTCTAAAGTGGCTGCACTGGCGGTGGACTTGGCCCAGCGGTTAGGGCGTTCATCTACCACATGGGAGGTCCACGGTTCAAACCCCGGGCCTCCTTGACCTGTGTGGAGCTGGCCCATGCATCAGTGCTGATGCACGCAAGGAGTGCGGTGCCACGCAGGGGTGTCCCCCATGTAGGGGAGCCCCACACACAAGGAGTGCGCCCGGTAAGGAAAGCCGCCCAGTCTGCAAGAAAGTGCAGCCTGCCCAGGATTGGTGCCGCACACACGGAGAGCTGACCCTACAAGATGATGCAACAAAAAGAAACACAGATTGCCGTGCAGCTGACAGCAACAGAAGCGGACAAAGAAGAAGACGCAGCAAATAGACACAGAGAACAGACAACCGGAGTGGGGGGTGGGGAGGGGAAGAGGAGAGAAATGGATAAATAAAATAAATCTTTAAAAAAATAAAAAATAAAAAATAAAGTGGCTGCACCATCTTACATCCCTACAAGAAATGCATGAGAATGGCATTTTCTCCACAGCCTATGTTAACACATATCATTGACCATCATTTTGATTATAGCCATTTTATTGGGTATAAAGTGATACCTCATTGTGGTTTTCATTTTCATTTCCATAATGATTATTGATGTTGAATAGTTTTTCATCTGCTCATTGACCATTTATATATTTTCTTTGGAGAAATGTCTATTCAAATCTACTGCCCATATCTTAATTGGGTTATTTGTCTCTTAATTTTAGGATTTATTTTTAGATTTCTTTATATATTCTGGAAAATAGACCCTGATCAGGAATATGATATGAAAATTTTTCTCCATTCTGTGGTTGTCACTTTCTTGATAGTGCCCTTTGAAGCATAGGAGTCTGACATTGTTTTTCTTTGTTTATTTGTGTTTTTGTGTCATATGTAGAAATCATTACCTAATTATAAATCATTAAGATTTAACTCTTCTTTATCTTCTAAGAGTTTTATCATTTTGCTCTTACATTTCAGGGGAACAAATACACTCACACACACACACACAATTGATACTATTATTTCTATGCATTGAAGTTGAGACAACATAAACATAACCTCCATAAATTATCAGGAAAATTTCACAAAGGTATTTTTGAATATGGATAATAACTTTGACCAAAAAAATTAGGCAAACACTTTACCACACACTGTATATGTTGAGCTTGATCTATCACTAGCATCTAAAGAATAAATCACCAGAATATTACACAGTAAAAATTAATACTACTATTTCCTATTCTTTGGAGAGAGATAATTTCAGCTAATAAATTATTATTATCATATAGAAAATATTCTTAATTTTATTTACATAAAATAGCAAAAACATACAACTGACTGAGAGAATATTGAATTATATATAATAAATATATATATTTCTTGTGTAAACAGTTCTGACAAATTATTTTTAAAAATTCAATGAAACCATAATAGGTAAAGATGCAAAAACAGAAACTCACAAAAAATAAAAATAAAAAAAACCTGAGATATATTGTTCCATTGACCATCAAATTAATTACATTTGAAAGTTTAGAATAACCAGTGGTGTTGGTGAAGATACATTGAAACTTTTAATTTAAAAAACGATTGGCATTGTAAGGTGCAAATGTTTTTAAACCCTTTGACACACTCTTCTTACTTTCAGGATCTATTAAAGAAAGATACTCTATAGTGCAGTAAAAATAGAATTATGGTGATGATAATTCCAAAATCAGAAAATACTTTCAATTTATAAATAATGTTACAGTGCAACCATAAAAATTAAGATACTTTCCTTAAATGAGAATACATATTGTCACAAATGAGGGCTACAAAACCATGAAGAAACAGCTTATTTAATTTCCATTGTGTATGTACATACATGTGTTGGGGAGGAGAAATTACAGATAATAATAGTTTCGAAAAAAAGTGATTAAGTTACTTAATTTTTCTGAAACATACTCTCTTCACCTCCTTAAAACAAATTTAATAGGATTTTTGCAAGAACAAAATAAGAAAAACTATAAACAAGTGCGGTCACCCCTCGGGCTGAAGTGTGGTTTGCTGGCCTGGCAGGGGAGCGGCCGCGGTAGGCCTAATTCCGCTGCCCCCATAATAGGGTGGTTGGTCGGGCCCACCGCCACCCCTGAAGGAAGCTCGGCATGGGCGCAGAGTGCCCTCGGGTCTCCCCTTCTCGGCAGCCATGCTTCCGCGGCCACCCCTCCTCCCAGATGGCGCCACCCGATGCCTTGTGGGGCGGCACCCTTCTTCTTCCTTCTCCCTGCGCAGGCGCAGGGCAGAAAATTCCAGTCTGCCCTTTTCCCCTCCCCCGACAGCAGCAACAGCCAGGTGTGGGCGGAAAAATCCAGCCCGCCCTTTTCCCCTCCCCCGACAGCAGCAACAGCCAGGCGTGGGCGGAAAAATCCAGCCCGCCCTTTTCCCCTCCCCCGACAGCAGCAACAGCCAGGCGTGGGCGGAAAAATCCAGCCCGCCCTTTTCCCCTCCCCCGACAGCAGCAACAGCCAGGCGTGGGCGGGAAACTCAAGTCTGCCCTCCACCCCAGCAACAGCAGCCACCAATCCCTAAACCCTGCCCCTTCCCCCAGCAACAGCGACAGCCAATCCCTAACCACCACTCCTCCCCCGTCCAGTACCGCCCACTGACCTTTCGCCGGCAACCAATCAGAACAGGGCGTGGCTTCGACCAATCAGCCTTCCCCAGCCCCTATAAAACTGTTGCCTCTCCCTCAGTAAAGTGGACTTGCGTGTTTACCTTGTCTCCGCGGTAGTTCTTCTGCCGTGCGCCCTCCAGTCCTGAGAGCCCCCGACAAGGGCCTGGCCTCCCTTGTCCCCAGTTCGTCGCCTGCTTCTCCGGGCGACCCCTTCGTCGCCGGCTTCGCCGGGCGACCCCTTCGTCGCCGGCTTCGCCGGGCGACCCCGTCAGCCGAACCGCGCAACCCCTTGTGAGACCGATCCCTCGTCTGCTGCCGGACCGACCCCTCGTCCCAAGTGGGACCGACCCCTCGTCCCAAGCGGGACCGACCCCTCGTCCAGAGCTGGACCGACCCCTCGTCCGCAGCCAGACCCCACCTCTACCGACCGAGCAAGCCGCCGCAGTTGGCGCCCAACGTGGGGCAAAGCAACCCCACCACAGCACAACGTGGGGCAAGGCAACTCCACCACAGCCTCACTCCATAACCTGGCGCCCCCCCCTCTCTTCTCACCTTGGGACTTCTCTCGTGCAACATTGCTGCTACCTGAGCCTTGGCTACCTCATACGGTCCACGGCGGTCTGGGAGAATCGCTGGATGGCTTTCTCCTTCCATGTCGGGGGCTTATACCGACCCGCTATGATTAAGAGGAGCCTTGGATTTCTCGGGAGCGCGCGCTTGCACGTCTGAAGTAATCCTACCACAGCCCTACGCCCTCCTCTCTTCTCACCTTGGGACTTCTCTCGTGCAACATTGCTGCTACCTGAGCCTTGGCTACCTCATACGATCCACGGCGGTCTGGGAGAATCGCTGGATGGCTTTCTCCTTCCATGTCGGGGGCTTATACCGACCCGCTATGATTAAGAGGAGCCTTGGATTTCTCGGGAGCACGCGCTTGCACGTCTGAAGTAATCCTACCACAGCCCTACGCCCTCCTCTCTTCTCACCTTGGGACTTCTCTCGTGCAACATTGCTGCTACCTGAGCCTTGGCTACCTCATACGATCCACGGCGGTCTGGGAGAATCGCTGGATGGCTTTCTCCTTCCATGTCGGGGGCTTATACCGACCCGCTATGATTAAGAGGAGCCTTGGATTTCTCGGGAGCACGCGCTTGCATGTCTGAAGTAACCCTACCATAGCCCTACGCTCTCCTCTCTTCTCACCCCTATCTTTTCGCTCTGCATTGCTGCTCCTGAACCTTGGCGACCTCATATGATCCACGGCGGTCTGGGAGAATCGCTGGATGGCTTTCTCCTTCCATGTCGGGGGCTTATACCGACCCGCTATGATTAAGAGGCGCCAATAAAACTCTCAGGACCACGTGCCTGAGCACCTCCACCCCTGCCTTCACCTCTGCCTCCTCCCCTTCACGCTTGCTCCCCTTTGCCTTGCTCCACTGCTCGTCGTCCCACCCTCCCCTCGTCGGGGCCTTCTCTTGGCCCGCGACCACCGTCGGAGCCCCACCGGCTCCGACCCCTCGTCTCACCGCGCACCTCGGCTCCCATCGCCGCGCTCTCAAGGTAAGGGCCCCTTTTCTTATCGGCTCCAAAAGGCCATTAGCAATGGGTAACATCCTATCTGCTAAGCAAGCCCCACAAGTTCGGGCTCTTGCCGGTCTCCTAGACACTCACCGGTGTAAGATCTCTTTGAAACAGCTTCAAGTGTACTGGGACCTTCTTCTCCCCTTTAATCCATGGCTAACCACGTGTCAGCTTTGGGACCCAGACACCTATACTCGCCTTATAGATAGGGTCACTTCTGCTGTGGAGCAGGAAGGTAAAAGATTCCCTCCTGGCTTATTACCGGCGCTTTTTACCATCCGCTCCTGCCTTCAAGGCGCCCCTACCATCGACTCCCCCCGGCCGAGCCACCGCCGCTGCCGTGATTGTCAGGACGGCGACTTTAACAGGGACCCTAATTGGAATTCTGATACCGACTCCGATTCCGACTCTGAGTCGCTTGTTGAGCGCCTTAATAACGCGCTCAAAAATTGTCCCCCTAAACAATGTAATCTAGCAGTGCCGAGCGCCGGTGAAGATGGTGAACTTCTGCCTTCTTCCTCGCTCGTAAAGGGGAGGTCCCTTAGCCCCTCCCTCCCCCCGACGACTTCCTGCCTGGGTGGGCCGGAAGCTCCCTCCCCGCCATTTTGTAGCACTGCTGGGGACGGCCCGCAGCCATTTTGTAACACCGCATGGGCAACGGCTCCTCTCGTGCCCTCCGCGCCAGCGGCCCCCCCCGACTCCGCCTCCCCCTGGCAGCCCCCTCCATCCGATCCGTGGCAAGCTGCCGCATGCGTGGCCCCCTCTAGCCTATTTTTGGACCCGTATTCCTCCCCCGTCGGGGCACCTCCGCCTACCTCCCTGCCGCCTCCTACCACCTGCTTTCCCCTTAATGTAACTCCCACCCCTCAGCGCCCCTTTCCATGGTACCCACATGATGCGGAAAGTGTTAAACAGCTCCGCAAGGCTGTTAAGGAGGACGGGTTAGGCAGCCCTTATGCTCAGCATCTGTTAGAGGAGATGTCCACCCTTCTGTGCATCCCCCTCGATTGGCTCCAACTGGCCCGTGCCATCCTCACGCCTGGCCAGTTTATAAATTGGCGCGCCCATTTTCATGCCGAGGCTGAAAAGCAGGTTGCGGCCAACGTCGCAAGGGGTGTTAATCACCCACCAGAAGCCTTCACCGGCACCGGTCAGTTTAGCCAGGCTGCGGCCTACTACCGTGCTCCGGCTGGCTTCTGGCTTCAGATTCGCGAGGTAGCCCTACGGGCCTTTCGCGCCTGCACTGCCAGTAGTGCTGACAAGTTCACTAAGCTCACACAGACCAAGGATGAGGACTTTTCTACCTATGTTTCCAGAGTCCTCCGGGCATGTGAGCGCAGGGTCCACGATGAACAGGCTCAGTGCGCCCTCGCCCGTGAAATTATCCTTGAAGGGGCCAGCCCCATTTGTCGACAGGCGATCGCTCCCGTGAGAGAAAAGTCGATAGACGATTGGGTGATTGCCTGTAACGGCCTTGACCAACAGGCTGCTTCTTTCGCCAAGGCTGTCACGACAGCCATGGCACTTAACTCCTCTTGTTTTAGATGTGGCGAGCCCTTCGCCGCCAAGAAGAGATCAACTACCTGTAACGCGCTGTCATCCTGGACTTTTAACAAGCAGATGGACCTTATAGCCACCGAGATCAACAAGAATTGGACATTGGCCACCCTTGCTTGCAACGGCAAGATACTGCCCCCCAAATTGTACATTTGTATCCCCATCATACTCACCTCCCTCTTCAGCCCCGCTTCCCTCATTGCTTACTGCCTCTTGGGCCTCGGCTACTTGTTGCTGCTGCCATCCTGGCCCTTATTTGAAAAGAAGGGGGAAATGCGGTCACCCCTCGGGCTGAAGTGTGGTTTGCTGGCCTGGCAGGGGAGCGGCCGCGGTAGGCCTAATTCCGCTGCCCCCATAATAGGGTGGTTGGTCGGGCCCACCGCCACCCCTGAAGGAAGCTCGGCATGGGCGCAGAGTGCCCTCGGGTCTCCCCTTCTCGGCAGCCATGCTTCCGCGGCCACCCCTCCTCCCAGATGGCGCCACCCGATGCCTTGTGGGGCGGCACCCTTCTTCTTCCTTCTCCCTGCGCAGGCGCAGGGCAGAAAATTCCAGTCTGCCCTTTTCCCCTCCCCCGACAGCAGCAACAGCCAGGTGTGGGCGGAAAAATCCAGCCCGCCCTTTTCCCCTCCCCCGACAGCAGCAACAGCCAGGCGTGGGCGGAAAAATCCAGCCCGCCCTTTTCCCCTCCCCCGACAGCAGCAACAGCCAGGCGTGAGCGGAAAAATCCAGCCCACCCTTTTCCCCTCCCCCGACAGCAGCAACAGCCAGGCGTGGGCGGGAAACTCAAGTCTGCCCTCCACCCCAGCAACAGCAGCCACCAATCCCTAAACCCTGCCCCTTCCCCCAGCAACAGCGACAGCCAATCCCTAACCACCACCCCTCCCCCGTCCAGTACCGCCCACTGACCTTTCGCCGGCAACCAATCAGAACAGGGCGTGGCTTCGACCAATCAGCCTTCCCCAGCCCCTATAAAACTGTTGCCTCTCCCTCAGTAAAGTGGACTTGCGTGTTTACCTTGTCTCCGTGGTAGTTCTTCTGCCGTGCGCCCTCCAGTCCTGAGAGCCCCCGACAAGGGCCTGGCCTCCCTTGTCCCCAGTTCGTCGCCTGCT
Organism: Dasypus novemcinctus; assembly: GCF_030445035.2. Taxonomy (NCBI): domain Eukaryota; kingdom Metazoa; phylum Chordata; class Mammalia; order Cingulata; family Dasypodidae; genus Dasypus; species Dasypus novemcinctus. Next base: position 147,999,576 of record NC_080673.1, on the reverse strand, counting down.
TCTCCGGGCGACCCCTTCGTCGCCTGCTTCTCCGGGCGACCCCTTCGTCGCCGGCTTCGCCGGGCGACCCCTTCGTCGCCGGCTTCGCCGGGCGACCCCGTCAGCCGAACCGCGCAACCCCTTGTGAGACCGATCCCTCGTCTGCTGCCGGACCGACCCCTCGTCCCAAGTGGGACCGACCCCTCGTCCCAAGCGGGACCGACCCCTCGTCCAGAGCTGGACCGACCCCTCGTCCGCAGCCAGACCCCACCTCTACCGACCGAGCAAGCCGCCGCAAACAAGTTTGAAGAAATATGTAGCAAATAAGAAAGCAAAAGAAAAGAGCTTGAAAAACTCATGCAAAAACATCTCTAAGGGATGCAGCAGAGTCAACACTTCAAAAAAGAAGTTCACTATACTTTCCTTCATCCATACAAGCATGTACCCAAGACTTTAGACTAAATAGGAGCAGTATTTTAAACATTTTTTCTGAGTTGAAGAACATATATCTTTTTTGTTGCATAATTATATACTTCATTCAAAGCAGTCAAGAAAATGTGGCTTTTAATTATTTCGATAACTAACCACACCTTAATCTCCCTTTGTATGACAGGGAACATCAAACTTGCAAATAAATGTTATATCAATCTCTTCCATTTCTAAATGTCCTTTATAATGAATATTAATCTTTCAAAAATCTGTTTCCTCCTTTTTTGTAGCTGAGTTTGACTTGACTGAGTTTGGATGACGGTGGATTGTCTCAGATTTGCTCCAGGAGTTTTGGCTCCTCTATAGCTTGACTTCCCCTTTCGCTCATAGTGTCTCTGTCTGCTGGGTTGCTGATCAGTCTGCTGAAATCTCTGCTTTGTGATCTCTATATATTTAACCTCTTGCCTCTCTTATCCAATTGCCCATTCTGTTGATTCAGGTCTCTCTTGTCTTTCAGAGAAACAATTTCCTGAAGCATCACTGATAATCTCTCTGTATCCACTTACTAAGGATTCTAGTCTATAATCTTTGGTGCTTCTGGCATTTTATCAAAGCAACGGACAACTGGCCAATACTTGCCCTATGCCCTCAAAGAATAGTTGGAAACTTCTAAATACTTCCATTGACCACTTCCCAGGACACTTCTAAGTGTCTCCTAAAGTTTTAGTGAAAAACTATTGATTGTCAACAATATTACTGCACTTGATTTATGGTTGTTTCTTGTTTGCATCAACTTTATATAAATAATTCATTTAATAAAATTTAAAGGTTTCATTCATAATCTTTATTGTCTTTATAATATTTTATTTAAAGAAAGCTTTTCAAATATTCAATGTATTATAATGAAATAGCACAAACTTTGATGTCAGACAGTTCTTTATGTGAATACTTCTTTCACTACTTACCTGCAATGTGGCTTTGGGAATCACAAAACTTTGTTTTCCTTGTACCTGAATACTGAGAAGGGAGTATGCCAAAGTATTTAAACTAGTATTTAAATTATAGAAAATGTGCAATCTCATTTTAAATGTATTAAGTGTCATTTTTAATTTGTATTAATTTTCATTTTTAAATTTTGAGTAGCATGAAAAGTCTGTACATCCAAGACTGAAAATTTGAAAACCATAGTCTAATCTCAATGGTATGGACAGATGAGTGACTTGAGGTTATTGGCAAAATCCATTCCTAGCCCCAAATTTTAATATGGACCTATGCTATTTTCTGAACTGCTTGGGAAAAGCTATGTAAATATATTTAAGTTTCCTATCTATCTCTTCCAATTACTCCCAAATCCCTTGTTTGAGGAATACTCTGGACTCCTTGTGTTAAAGAGTATTATTCCATTTCTCTCACCTTCTGGGATCAGAGCAGACTTGCTTACATTAATTAGTGTATAGATCATTCCTATTTCTTAGGAACTGGAGGGAAAAGCTAGCTTCTCCACAGATTCTTTCTCAGACTTTGCCTTCTGTGCCAAAGGATTCAGATAAAACCGTGTTATAACTGTTTAGCAGAGACTTGCCTCATTACAAAGAGTTATTTAGCATTAACATTCTACCTGTCTATTTAATACATGCACCTATTGCTGATCTATTTAAAATATATTCAAACCACATAAATCAGAAATCAACATAGGCAGGTCCATCACAAAGTCCAGATCTTACTGTCTAGATTGAATTAAAATGAGTATAATACAACAATTTGATTTGTTTTTACCACTTCCTTCATTCATTGAAATGTTACAGGATAGCTATTTCCATTTTGCTGACCAACTCTCCTTCTCTTCCTTCAGTCAATATTATTTTGATTTATTTGCATAAAAAATCCATTTTATATTATATTTCATAACATGTCAATTTATAGGCATAAATTAAAATTAGGTGTGTGAATGCTATGCTATTTTGGGAAAAAGAAGAAACTATCTTAATTTCATGGAGAGAGCCACTACATTGAATATGCTGGATAAAAACTAACCAGTATTTTTTAGGAAACTAATTCACAAGTTTTTATAAAAAAAATTTATAAACTTCTTTTCAATTAAATAAACATGTTGATTTAAAAGCACAATAATATCCCATGATGGGGGGAGGGGATTATTGCATTTACATGTTGAGCTCGGCTCAGAGAGAGTAACAAGTAAGCTCTCAGGAGGTAATGCTTAAGCACCCTATAATACTATGCTAAGGTTCAATTTCAAGAGTAAATGTTCATAAGCACAGTCATCAATATCAAGGGCCCATCAAAGCTCCATCCTTCTTCACTAGGGATTACTACCAAGAACCAACTAGCAATGCAACTGAAAAAAGACCTTGACCAAAACAGGGAAAAGGTAAAGACAAATGAGTTTATATGGCTAAGAGACTTCAAAGTGAGTTGGGAGATCAATTCAGAGGTCATGCGTATGCACATCTCAGCAGGATCTCTTTGATAGCCAAAGTAGATAATGCCCCAAATAGTGGGGCTCTGGAGGGCTCTGGAGATATCCACACACTAAAATCAGGGCAGCTAGTTCAGGAGTTTGGTGGCTTGCCAGTGGGCCCTACTTTAGAATTTATGGTCCCCAGAGTGACAGAGTTGGACTCAGTTGTGCTTTCCTATATGTAGCTCGTCTGTCCTTCCATTTGAATCTATAATTAGTACTAGAGTTGGTAGGTATATGTCCTAGAGACTTAAATCTTTGAACTGCCCATGTGCCAGCTGGGCCCTGAGCCTGAACAGAGTTGTAACACCTACTCTCCAGTTCATTGGAGTCACCCAGGACAACTAACAAGGTGGTGATGATGGACAACTACTATACCAAGGAACCAAGAAAGCCTACAACTGCAAGCAAGAGTTTCATCCATTGGCCATATGGGACTGAAGTCCTCTCTCAGTTGGAGGTAGAGTGGGCATTACCATTCCAGAACACTCAGGATTGGGGAATGACTATGGACTAGAGTGGGCTTACTGGTAGACTATAGACTTATTGTGATTCTAGCAATGGAAGAACTTATATCATTGATGTGGAGGCAGTAGCCACAGGGATTTCTGAGGTCAGGGAGAGGGAAAACAGGTGTAATACAGGAGCATTTTTAGGACTTGAAAATTATCCTGAATGACACCTGAATGACAGATACAGGACACTAGATATCTTACCATAACCTACAGAATTGTGTGGGAGAGAGTATAAACTACAATGTAAACTATATTCCATACTTAGTGGCAATGCTCAAAAATGTGTTCATCAATTGTAATGAATTTACCACACTAATGAAGGACATTATTAATGGGGGCAAATGGGGGCAGTGTGGGGAGCAGGGCATATGGGAATCTCCTAAAGTTTTAATGTAACATTTATATAATCTAAATATCTTTAAAAAATTAAAATTAAAAATTAAAAAAATTAAAAAATAATAGCACAGTAAAATTTTCACATAATTTTCAAGCTTCTATTTAAGTTTTTTAAATATGCAGTAAAAGCAATACAATATTCTAGATTTTTTAAAATTTTTGAGTAACATGAAGTCTTAAAGGCTAATCAAGTTGATTATACACTACCCAAGATTGAAAAATATTTTGGTAAAAATAATATAATAAAAATCTAATTATGACCTTTATTCCACATCATGTCATCCATTAAGATGCTGGATTTTCAATTTATAAAAAATCTCAAGTATTATTTCGGTTTTCATCTGCACAATCTGTATCTAAGTAAAATTTGAGTCTATCTTATATACAGAGTAGTTCAAGGCCATGATTTTAATGCAATCATAAAATGAATGACCTTGAAAATGCATTTAAGAATATTTAAGTCAATTTCAGTGAAGGAATGAACTAATAATGAGCCAACATATCAATCATAAAGGGAAAAATAAAGAAAATGCAATAACTTAATTAATAATCCCAAGCAAATAGACATAAATGCAAATGAAAGGAAATAATTATTAGTGTGGGTTGAATCCATACACTTTTAAGAACTTGACAATTTTATGAGCACATTAGTCATTGTTTACTGTAAATAAATTTATAAATATATGTAGTAAGCTTTTTAATTCATATGAAGGCATTGTATCTGTGCATATCTTTTGGACAACCTTCAAATTTGCATTAACTAATTATTCCATAGGCTGGGCAGTGCTTTTCTTCTCACCAAATCATCATGATGTTCAAGATTATTTATCAATCTTTAAATAACACAGATACATTTCTTTAGAAGTTATGGAGGTAGAATTGTACTGAGACTAAGGATTTGAAATCACCATGTGTAACCAGAGAGAGCATGAGCATTTACTTTCTATTAACTAACAATTTATTTTAATAATAAAGTAATAAAGAAGAAAGTCAAAGTAAAGATTATGTTTGCAAAGTTGGAAGAACATCAAATTGTAAGCATATTAAAAGCCAATTATTTCCAAAGTGCTTTCACAATATTAAGTATTACCATCCATGTATGTTTTGTGTGTGTCTACTGATTTTGATCTACTATATGTTATATCTATTTTGGAAAATGTATTCCTCTATATTTTCTATGCCTTGTAGCTATCGTGAATTTAATTTAACCCACCCTACATTATTCTCTTCATAATTCTTATCACTTTTAGATAAAACTACTTGGAATTCCTAAAAATCAAAGTGTCTGAAAAAAAGTCAATTTTTCTACTTGTTTCTTGAAGACATTGTTTAAAAATAATGGCAGTGTAGATATTTCTAAGTCCTGATATTTGTTTGGCACTATATTAGAAAAAGATTTGTTATTACTTTTTCATACATTTTTTAAATCACATTTAAGAAATTTCTTTCAATTTTTGTATTTTAAAAATGGTTAAAATTAAGGACAGCTATCAATTTTTTTTTCCAAATAATTGTCAACATTTTCAATATGATTAAATTTTTTACTTTAATTCTTTAATACAACAACTAAATTCTTTATTTAAAGATGCAAAATTCTACAGGCTCAAGAAAGGTTCATAAAATTCATCTATACTCCATAGTTTATAGTTGTATAAAGTTTCTATTAGTTCTACATGTATGGGTATGCTTATCAAAGCTTAATTTTTTTTTTCTTTCTGATTTCCTTTTTTCCACTAAGGAATGAAATATCTGTATTTTTATAAAATACTATCTCATAAAATTATTACATTTTTGCTGGAAAAATATTGAACATATTTGGTTAAATATTTAAAGTTTCGATTTATTTGTTTTATATTCTATTTCTTTTGGTATTTAAGTTATTTTAAATTTATATTCTGAAATTGAGAATTAATGTTATTAAATCATTCTTAACAGATTAGTTCTTTTGAGAGGGGCAATATAAAATGCTATTTTCATTGTTAGAGTGTTTTATAACTATCACTGTGTTTAAATTATTGATTACATATTACAGAGGTGAATGAGGCTGAAATAATTTATTTGAATAGTAAATTTATTTGAATAGTAATTGCATGTATTTATTTTATGCTTTATTCTTGCTATTATATGATATTATGAAGAACAAGAGTTTCTCAATTTGGAGTTGTTTGGAAATATAAAACACAGGAGGTTTTATTTTAATATAATTTTCATTGTAATTCTGCAATGAGGACTAATTTTGATGTCTGAAATGTAATATGAATTTTCCTGTATTAAGTGAACAATTTGATCAATACTACCTGTTATTGACTCATCTTTACATTTAAAATTTATACCTAAATATCCCCTTTGCACATCAAAATTAAATTGCTAAAGTCTAGGGGTAGAAGTTATTTTCAAATCGTAAATGCAACAGGAGAACACCCATTCGTCTTGAATACAGGACCTATTATATTTATTATTTTGCAAGTTTCTCCATCCAAGAGAAACTGAGAGACCAAAAAAAAAAAAAAATAGAATTCCCATTTCTGATAAGAATCGATGAAGCAACAGTTTGATTAAAGCAAACAAACAACAAACAAAAAAAACAGGTGGCTTCGAGGAGGGCAGGGTCCCGTTTTTCCATCCCTGCTGCCCCAAAGAGGCTGTGTCATCTTCCTGGACCTCCCAACGTTTAGTGACACCGATGAGAAGACACCATCTGTAGCAAAAGCCTCCCTACCATGAGTGTAACCAAGTGAGAGGAAAACTGTGAGCGTCTGCGTTTCCCACCTTATCTCCTAACCCCATCCCCTGCAGCCTTTCCAGACACCCGAAAAATGCGTTTGAAAGCAGTTCGTTTGAAGAGTATGATGCTTGAAATGATTTTCTGTCTTGATTACCATGCTAGGACACATTACTATAGGCCATGGAAATGGAATGCACCACGGTGAACATGGTCATCTACAAGCTCTTAACAAAATATTTATCTAGAAACTTTCAGGGATGAATGCATGGAACTCAGTAAGAGCTCTCTGGTATACTGTGTCATCCTTGTAAAATCCAAAGATGTGAGACTTTGGGCTGCAGTGAAGGACACTTTGACCAAAACACTGTAACAGAGCCCTTCAGGGGAATGGGAGGAAGAGATGCAATGTGGAGTCGTTTTCGGGACTTGGAGTTGTCCTGGGTGATGCTGCAGGGACAATTACCGGACATTGTAGGTCCTCCCATGGCCCACTGGATGGAACGTGGGAGAGTGTGGGCTATGGTGTGGACCATTGACCATGAGGTGCAGCGGTGCCCAAGATGTATTCACCAAATGCAATGGATGTGTCATGATGATAGAGAAGAATGTTGCTATGGGGGGAGGAGTAGGGTGAGAGGGGTGGGGGTATATGGGGACCTCATATTTTTTTAATGTAATATTAAAAAAATGAATTAAAAAAAAAGACTGAAAAAAAATTTGTCTTTGATAAATAGATACACCAAAGAAACTGGGTCTTCCTTGAACATCCCACTATGTTTTCTAACATCAAAAAATTAATGAACTTTTTGTTAAAAATGGATCCATCATAACCTTTTTTATCTAGGCCACACTATAAAATCTGGAGAACTCAAATATCTGAATATGGAAGGGAGGACTTGTCTTAAGCATACAATCAATGAAAATACTTGCCAGCCTTCTCAATATCCCAGAAAAGTGTTCTGAACAGGCAGGGAAAATTTAGAAGATATTTGAAGTTAAACAACTAGCAGTCTGCATTAAATAAGTTGGAGTGTTTGCCCAAATTTGTTGGGCTTTTTACCAAAGAGTCAATCACTAACCACCCCCCACCAGGTAGCAGAAGGATGATGCTCAAATAGGCTACTATTGTTTTATGGAGGTATGGGCCAGGATTAAGCCCTGGACCTTGAACATGGGAAGCCCGTGTTCAACCACTGAGCACACCCACTTCCTGACTTTACTTTTAATGGAATGACTCCTAATCAAATGCATGTGATGATGTATGGGGTATACCATCTTAGGGCATTGGAGCATATTTTCAATGATGCATTGTTTTTTGTGTTTTTTTTTAACCTCAAAATGGTTCTGAGAATGATGGAGACCTAGAACAACAGCACATATATAGCCATTCAATATGAGATGTGCTGTCATTATTTGTGGTTACAATTACACGTCCAACACGGTTGTATGTTTCATTTCATTTTGTTTTTGCAATTTGGTGGCACTGATATAATCACACATTAAAGTTTAGTGGTACATTTTTAAATGTATTGTTTGATTTTCCCTTAAAACTTTTATCAAATGTCTTAAAAAGATATGTTTTAAGAATAATGATTTTGTAAGTAAAAGGTATATATGTAAATACTGTATTTGTGTGATAAATTCTAAATTCTGAACATTAAAATCTAGTGTAGCACAAATTTTTGGTGATTGATTTAAAAGTAACATGTCTTTCTAGCTTTTAAAATATACAAATGGAATCTCTAGATTTGAATTTGTGGTTAAAGTAAAACTTTTAGCTGTATGCTCCCTTTACTTCTAATGTGGATTCATGTTCTATGCATCCCCAAGTGCCAAAGGATTAGCCTTCTCAAAATATTCAACCAAGCAACTAAGAAAATGCTCCTAATCAATGTTAAAGTGAAAGCTGAAATATATTCCTGAGATTTAATTATAAAGAAATGTATTTATAGGAAATTATGAAAATTTCTTATAAAGGTGAAGTAATTTTCCTGGGAGTTAATTTAATGGTATTCCTTAGCATACACAATTTCAATGTGACTCTCTATACTTTTCTATGCAGATAAAGAAATTGGAATGGTGGCTATGAAGAAAACAATGTCATTTAACTGTGTGGTTTCCCAGTTAATCAAGGTCCCAGCTGGTGCTTGCATAAAAATTTATCATTTGATCCTTACTTACTCCTATGGGACAAAAGAATTCATGGAAGTCTCCGTTGATGAACTTGTTTTAGCACTCTAGCAGTTTCAATTACTTGAGTTGATTCTGCACTGGCTTTCATTTACCTGTCCAAATTCTGAGATTTTCCCCAAGTTCATGGCTGCACCATATCCAACTATTTTTTCTGTGGAAGCCCTAACCACACAGTTCACCTTGGATTACTAAACCCGTGCCCTAAATTCAGTGGCTACTCAGCAGCTTTACCCAGTGCAGGATGCTGCACTTCCTATGCTTATAAATGTGTTTAATACTTGGGGCTTACTTGTACTATAAAATTCTCGCATGTGCAATATTAAGTCAGGTCTTTAAGCCACTGTAAGGTGTGAGACCATGACATTTTAGAGAGTAATATTAACTGTAACTAGCTTCATGATATTCATGACCTCCCACAGTTTTAGCAAAGCAGAAGGTAATTTCCTCAAGAGGGCCTCTAGCTTCAAATTATTGATCCTCAATAATGTGTACAAGCCTTTGTTTTAATTTTTCTGATTTTCCTTACTGAGGCCTTTGGTTAAAATGATGGTTATTAATTTTAAAGAAAAATAAAACCCTTTATCAAGCATATTATTATATGGCCTCAGATGTAATTTCTATGCATCAAATCATGTACAGTGTGAATAGAGTAATAAACAGAATCTTACTGAGTGTGACATAGTTTATGGGTGTCACCTTCACTAAAATGTTAAGAAATGTCTGCTTTTATCACTTTCAGTTGTGTTAGTGTATCAGGCTACAGTTGTAATGAATTGTCATAAACATTTCAGAGGATGCATAAAAGAAAAAAACAAATAATAATCTAAACAAATATTTTAAAAAGAAAACATAGCAACAAAAACACAAACCAGCAAATGCAAAAACTAACAGACAAATATAAACAAAAGTAAAATTAGGCAAATACATCCTTATCTTATGCAATATTAAACAAAAGACTACAATGGAAAATCTCCAGTGTTATGAAGAGAACAACAACATCAAAGTGGATGAACTCACCATAAAATATAATAGACATATTTTAAAATAAAAAATTAAAATTTATGAAGTACAGGAACCATTATAGGGAGATGGATTAATAGATCATAAAATATATGAAAATTCAGAAATAAATAAAATTTAAATAAAATCATAGTAGATGGTCATATGGCAGAGTTGTTTGGCACAGGGCTCTGGGGTCAATGTCATAGTTAAGACCCTTGATTCTGATACCATTAACTGCCTGACATTCGGTAAGTTGCTTACTATGCCTCCACCTTATAATAATGGTAACCATATATATGGCTACTGATACAATTATATATGTCTAGCTCACAACACAGCTTGGCACCAAGTAAGAAGTTTATAAATGTTACTATTACTTCTGCCTTTGAAATAGGAATTGGATATTTGTGGCCATCATGAAAATCTTCATATATATGACTATAGTGGAATAGAAAAAAGATTCTACGTTTGGCTTTGTTTATATTGTTTTGTTTTGTTTTGTCTCTCCGAATTACCTAAGCTTACGGAACTCTAGTTTCAGATAAAGAGAACTCAAATGGTATGTTGTTCATAAATTCAAGAAAGGTTGACAAAAAAGGTTGTTTTGTTTTACAAATAAATTACATAGATATTTCTGGTAAATTATATATATATTAAAGTTAAAGTACTATATCATAATGACTTTATGATTCCATTTATCTAGTGATTTTGAGTGTTGTGTATTCTGAAGACTGGAAAAATTAAAGATAGTCAGTAGAAACTATTAACCATGTAATATATATCATACATTTATTTTATATATTTTAGCTCATTTCCAACTCTGTAAATCATTTAATATAGGCAATAAATCATTGATTCTTAGATTAAAATATAAACACATACACACAGAGATGCAAAGCTGAGACCCAGCATTGTACCTTGATACCCACATTCATATAATGTGATTCTAACACAACTGATTAGAAATAATTAATATCTTGAACATTTAACCTGTTCTAGGAATTGGGTTAAGTGTTTTTACTTGTACTTTCTCATCTATTATTACTAAAATTAAAAAGTAACAGAATAACATTTTAAACCTGTGGTGGTCTGATTCCATAGTACATGACTTCAACAACTAAACTGCTATAAGGAGCAAAATTAGAACCTGGCTCTATTTACTGTAGAGTTCACTCTTCTAGCATATAACTCTCCTGTGAACATCTCCTTGCTGATTTCACCCTTTTATGCAATATATCAAATCCAAAAATCAGCTGGATGAGGTATTATGGAAGTTTCGTGTTCTATATTCAAATATATGCAATTATTTTAAAATATCTAGTTCAAAAGGTGTTAACATTAATAATGTCTGAAAACAAGGTTTTGATTCTGGTCTAAATGAATGTGTTATCAAATGTATAGCTCTTTCTCTTATTTAAATTCTGTCTTGTGGGAAATCATTGTTTCCTCCCGTAAATATTTACTTTTAAGTGTTTTTTCCCTCCTCCAGGTTGAAGAAAAGTGAACATCTAGTGAAAAACTCTTTTATCTTGTTTTATTCTAAATGTAAAAGTCATGAGTGACTGCACTTAAGATAATTAAATTAATCACTTCTGCAGTTCTCTGGGAATTTAAGATCTTCAGAGTAGAGTAAAAATTTTAGAACTTATAAAAAGCTTTGAACTTGCTTTAAATTTACTTGTTTCTTTAAAAAGTCTTATTTATTTTAATTGCTAAAACAGTTAAGATTATTATAAGCTTCCTTGACTCATAATGAATTTTTTTTATCTTTTGTACACGTTCTTCTACCTTTTTAACTAACAAAAGCTGCATTTTACTACAGACAAAATTATTTTAAACTTTAGCAAGTAAACCTAAAAACATTGCTTAAGTAGTCTTGTTTGAATATTTTTTATGAAAGCAGTTCCTTTCTTGGGTGTGATAATGTGCTCTTTGATTATTAGTAACTCATTTGTCATCTGTTTAGAATTTACATAAATCTTTTTATGGTGAAAAATCATTTAGCAATTTGCAGCTTTACCATTTTAAGTACAAAACCACAAAATTGCATGCTTCCTTTTGAAAATACAATTTTCACAATTGGAAAAATTCAACTTCTGTTAGCAATTTGTCCAGTAGGGAGGAATTAAAATATGAAGAAGAAAATTCAAAGGACTACATGAACACTATAAATAAACTTGCAAAAATGGCCCTAGAAATACAGATAATAATTCTATCATTATAGCATCTAATGGGGAAGAATACAGAACAAAAAGAAACCTGAGAAATGAAAAGAATATAATACCAGAAAAGACAAGTTCTTTATAATTAGGAAATTAATGTCTCTTTTCACAAATATTTATTGAAATTCTAAGAAGTGAAGAGAACTGAACTAGCTCCTTTATGGAGCTCTGAATGTGCCTGGAATTTAGTTCATTTAATATTTCATAGTTGATAATTCTTGAGAAAATACTTAGTATCATTGCTGAACTATTTATTTTTCAATAAATGGCCTTAAATTGAAATGAAAAATTCTAGTGAGAAGAGCACTGAGATTGGAATTTGTAGGCTTGAATTATATCCATGGAAATATGGGATAAATTTTATCCTCTCCATTTACATTTCCCCATTTCTCTTAATTGTAACTAGTACCAGGTTTTGACAGGATGAATACTAAAGAAAAAAATGAGTGTACATGTTATATAATTGTATTGCTGTGTATGAAAAACTTTGTTATCATTAACAAACTTTATCCTGGATTCTAACCTCTGCTTGGCCAGTAATCAGTGTGTTTGACTTTGGACACATCAGGTCCTACCATCCTTATACATCTCAAGTTTCATATTTTTTAAAATTAGAGATTTAAGCTGAATTGAGAATTCTTAACTAGGAATGAGAAGCAAATTTAGTTGATAAAGTTTTTCAAAATACTCCCACCTCACCTCCTACTCCACACACACATATACATTCATGGTGATTATTTTAATTTATTTGGACTGAATGGGATTCTGACATGTGAACTTTGAATACTTTCCCTTTTGGTTCTGATACACTGGGATAGAAACCTTTGAACTTCTATAATGTCCTTTATATTTCCAGCAGTCTATGATGGACTATGGAATAGAATGGCTATGCCATTCTAATGGGATTATAGGAAATTCTTCTTTTGGCCAAAATGGAGTTTGGTGGCCAGATTTACTTTCCACCTGAAAAATAAAAAAAGAGACCATTTATGAAAAAGTTTTTAGCATATTGTTTTTCAGGCAATAGAAGGCAGTGATCCTTGAGAGATGGGGACAAATGATTTGAGAACTACAATACCAAAGCTGACTGCCGTGAATGAATTTTCAGTCTATGGCACAGTGAAGGGAAAACCAAAAGGAGTCCAACAGAGCCTCTGATACGATTTGCAGAAATGGCTGTGGGAGTCCATGGTGGTCATGGTGGTTAGAGTGTACAGTGAAGACAAAATGGAAAGACATGAAATAATAAGCAATGTAAAATCTAATATGCACAAATGGAGCTTATCTGAGGAATGCAGGGTTGTTTAAAATTCAAAGTTCAAGCAAGTTACCTAACTATATTAACAACAAAAAAAAATCATCATCTTAATAGAAGACCCTAGACAAAATCTGATGTTTGTCAATCTAATGTCCATTCTAGAAAAGTAAGTTCTAAACCAACTAGTGATAGACAAGAAATTGCTTAACCTAATAAAGCATATTGCTGGAAGTACCACCCATTGAAGTATGACAAAAAAAAACAAAACAAGAAAAAGTAAGTACACATCCAGTAGAAAGGGGTAGGTAAAACTGTCCTACAGAGAACATGATTGTGTAGAAAATCCTATGTACGAAAAGCTACTAGAACATAGAAATGAGTTTGGCAATATTGCACAATAAAAGATCAATATAAGAAATCAGTTGCATTTCTTTATATTAGCAAAAATCAATTAGAAATTGATATTAAGGAAAATAGTATTTCATTTGAATCACAAATATTAGATACCAAATTGGACAAAGATATATAATACCTATGAACTGATAACTATAAATAATTGTTGGGATAAATATAGAAGTAAATAAATGGAAGCTACATCAGGTTTAAAGATTAAAAATAAAAAAAACACATTATATACCATCACTTCTCAAACTGATCTGTAGATTCGAAATAATTACAATCCAAATCACAGAAAAATACAAACAGCCTTTCTATAAATATTTGACTGACAAGCTAAGCCTAAAATTTATATGGAAAAACAAAGGACAAGAAATAGCCCAAAGAATATTGAAATACAATTTAAAAATTAGAAATCTAGCATTATGTGAGTTCAAGACTTATTATAAAGGTACAGTAATCGAGACAGTGTTGTAGGGACATCAAAGAGTTATATAGATCAATTGAAGAAAGTAGAGAATTTCATTAATAGACCAACACACAGAGATAACTGTGTTTTATTTTATTTTATTGCTTTTCTTAAAGATCAGTAGTGATTTTTTTAAAAGAAATAATTTTGTTGATGTATATTAATAAAGCATACAAATCCAAAGTGTACAGTCAATGGTATTTGGTATAATCACATAGTTGGGCATTCATCACTTCAATCATTCTTAGAGCATTTTCACTAAGAGGTAAAGAATTTCCTTTCTTGCCTGCTTTTTGTTTATTATTACTACATTTATTTTTATATTATTCTCAAAAAATGGTATGGTAAGAAATGAATATCCATATGCAAATAAGTGAACACCAATTCATAACTCACTCATATACAAACTTTAACTTAAAATGGATCATAAATCCTAAATACAAAACACTAAAATAGGACAAGAGAAAAGTGTAACCTTGAATTTGGCTACAAATTCTTAGATATAGCAGAAAATCACAAATCTTAAAAGAATAATCGAAAGAGATCTTCCTCAAAATTAATAACACGTACTCTTCAAAAGCCATTGTTAATATCATGCAAAAATAAACCTGGAGGACATATTCAAATCACTTGATTATACTTAATGCTAACGTGTATGAGAACCCCTCAAAATACTATAATATAAAGCAAGCAATCTCCCAAAAATATTTGAATATACAAGGTTCTCTATATATTAATAGCAAAAACACATGAAAAGATGCAAAGCATTATGTCATTAGGGATATGCAAAATAAACTACAATATGGCATCACTATATGCTCATTAAAATTGCTAAAACAGAAAATGGATTAATACTAGTAATTGTTGGTGAGGATATAGGGGGCCTGAAACTTTCACATTTTAGTGGAAAAGTAAAATGATTCAATAACTTAAGAAGAGAGTTTGGAAGTTCCTTAAATATCAAATGCATACCTATCTTATGACATAGCCACTCCACACTGATTTATTTACCCAAGAGAAATAAAATTGCATGTCCATAAAAATAAATGTACATGAATGTTCATAACAGCCCATTTTTAATAATCGAAAATATCTGGAAACAACCCAGATGTCCACCAACATGAGCACAGATAAACAAATAGTTGTTTGGTGTATTTATAATGGAATACCACCAGTAACAGAAATGAATGAACTATTGATAAACACAACAACATGAATGAATCTCTAAATAATTACACTGATTGAAAGAAGTCAGGTAAAAAGTAGTATAGATCATATAATTTCATCTATGTAAAATTCTAGAAAATGCAGACAATTGTATGGTAAAAGATAGCAGATCCATTGTTGTCTGGAAAAGGGTGATGAGAGACAGGAGAAAAGGACTATATAGAGACCTGAGGAAGCTTGGGTGGCAATGCATATGTCCCCTGTCTTGATTGTTGTGATGGTTGCATATGTGTATACATATTATAAAATGTATCAAACTTTCCACTTTAATATATGCAGTTTATGTATGTTGCTTACACTTCAATAAAACTATTAATATGCAAAACAGTGCAAAGAAACAAACACAAATGGCATTAGACTTTTACATGCATTCCCAAATCAGTTTAACAAAAACTAAATAATTTCATTTTATTATTGTCATCTTAGAGCACGTGTAGACATAAACACAGAATTACATATCATTAAATAATATGGTTCTGCATGGCCCTCAGAGATTACCACAAATTCCCTTTGAAAACAAACTTCAGATTTCCAAATTTTAAGAAGCAGCCTAATAAATGAGATGGTTTTATTCTAATTTGAATTCCAATTCACAAAAGTACAAGAGTCCAAAAAAAATATGACTCAGAATCATGGGAAATTGCTTTATCAATTTCAATTTGCCCTTCTCAGTGTTCAAAAAAGTGAAATATTTGTATTATCTGAATCGACTTGTAATGATTAGAATCACATATTATTTTAATAGCAAACATTGAATTTGTATATGAATATTATTTATACTTGAATATTTGTCAAATATTTCATGAACTAAACAGAGAGCAGAGACAAATTGAAATTAGAATCATATTGAAAATTGTAGACTGTCTGCTGGCTGATTAATAATCTTCCTTATTCCAGCTATTTGGGAGTATTTTTTGTTTCTTTTTGAAAATTTCAAAATTATTTTTATAGGTTTAAATGTTCTAATTCATGTACATATAATTGAAAAATAGTTGCTACTGTCTCAACTATAAGATGCACATAATCATAGTATTTATTTCAATCACTTTTCAGGTATTTAATTCTCATTATTAAGGGGCAATATAAAATGAAGAAAATTTCTAATAAGTATATCCTTTTTTATTAAATGTATACTTTAATAATATTTAGTATGTAATGTGTAATATATAACAAGATATATAGTGTGTGTTATTTTGTTAATATATAATATATAGTATGCAATATAATATACAATGTAATATGTAATATACTGATGATACCTAAATTAAATAATATATATATAAACATCTGAGGAAATACATAAAAAAATCCTTATACACAAGCACATATAAAACAGAACATCTGCATCCACCAAATAGATATGTAAATATTAGAAATGAGAATTGAAATTGTGTGTCCATATAACATCTTTTTTTTTTCCATAAAGTTCTTGCCCAAGAAGATGTGACTAAAACTAATGAAGAACTTCACTGTTTGTCATAGGAAATGTCTGCAAAAGTTTATCCTAATAGCTTTAAACCATGGTTCAAAATAGATTTTTCACCTGTATAATGCTACAATAGTCAACTCACCAAGGTTCATTTTAAGAATCTCTGCTTTTTAAGTCCTCCAATACTACATTATTATGACATAAACATCCAATAATCCTATTTATCTATCTCCACATCTTTAATGATCCTCTCTAACTGATGGTTTTCTTTTCTATTGCAGTAGATTCATAAACATCTCAGTCAATTATCAGGTTATTCTGGTGATATTTATGGAGAATTGGCCATTGTCAATACATTTATATATATTGATACATAATTGTTTCCTATACTTCTTGACCCATATTAGGATTCTTTATACTGGATCACTTGGAAATAATGCACAGCATTATTTATACTTTCTATTACTAACATTTTAATGTTTAATATTTATATTATATCAAAACCAAGTAACATGAATTTTTGATTCATTTTATTTAACAACATTATCTTGGTATAATACTCATAAAGCAATTACTGGGCTGAGGACCAGATATAATCAAGTTTCAAAGTCAAAAGTCTCTTTATGAACTTATCTCCTTTGTATATCTACATCCTTCATGAACTCTTGTTTGACTTTCTTTGACAAGGATGGAAACTTTAAAAAAAATTATACCTAAAATTTTTGGTTTAACCTTCTCTTAACTCTCTGCAAATAGATATAATTTCATTGACTCTTTTATAAATGACATTTTTAATTATAAAGAAATATGTGTTTATTGAGAAACTATATAAACAAACAGAAAAGAGGAAGAAAAATTTAAATGTCCATATATCATCATTTGGACATAATCATGGTTAACATATTGAAGTATATAAATATTTATTCACAGAAATAGTATAATATAGAATATTAAAATATTTTTGAATAATATAAAAATGGCTACTTCAATAAATCCAATATAATTCTGTGTAATACAATTTACAATATATGCTATGTAATATATAATATGATACACAATATATAATGTAGAGAATATGTGTGGCTATGTGTGCATAGATAGTTTTGGTTTGAGTTATGTTTCCCCAAGAAGATTTGTTCCTATGAATATGACCTTATTTGGAAATAGGGCCTTTGAAGAAGTGATTAGTTAAAATGAAGCAAAACTGGATTAGAATGGGTCCTAATCCAATATGACTGGTGTACTTACTAGAAATGGAAAGGAGACATAGACAGCAAGGAAAAAAAACAGGAGATGGGAAAACAGAGATTAGAGTGATATGTCTACAAACTGAGGGACACCAAGCATTGCCACAAACACCCAAAGCTAAAAAAGGCAAAGAAGGATTCTCACCTATTGGATTCAGAGGGATAAAGGCCATTCTGATACCTTGATTTTGGAGTTCTAGCTTCCAGAACTGTGAGACTATCAACATTTGTTGTTTTAAATCCTCTAGTTGGTGACATTTTAAGGCAACCACATATATATGTGCACATATGTATTTGCTTTGTGTTACATATTATATGTAATATATACTAATATTTAAATTTGTGAATTCTTGTGTATGTGTGTGTGGAGAGAAAGAGAAAGAGAAATTATATGTATATATAATAGTAAATATAAAATTTACTATATCCATATAGAGACAGGAGTTTATAAAGGCTTAATGTTGCCAGTTGTATCAAGTCCAACTTCTTCCACTTAACATTTAAAGTTTTCTATAATATGAATATAAATATATTTGTATTGTGTCAATTTAAACTGAAAAACTGTGTCCATAAACTTCTCCCCTTTCTAGTTCCTGGTTAGCAGGCAGTACAGTCGATATTTTGTGCATAATTAATCTGCAGAATCCTCCTCTAACTTCTTCAACCACTGGGCTAGATGAATGCTTACATCCACTCCATAACAAGGGTGTAGTCTCTCCCACAGACCCACTCACTATAAAGGTTGGAGGCTTAGAGGCATTTAAAGACCAAAGCAGGTTATAGCCCATTTTCATGAGTTCCAACTCACCCTTCAAAGTTCCAAAGCATCCTTGCTTCCCCAATTCATTTTTATCTTTCCTTCCTAAAATGCTTGCTCTGAGGGCTGCTGGTTCTAGCATCAGACACAGGAACAAGAGCCTCATATGAACTGTTTAACCAGCTTCAAAATCACTTAGGTTTAAATCTTTAATGGTAATACTTGTCTGATAGAATGATGAGATACACTTAACTTTTGTACATTATCCCCTAAGATATAATGTTGGCTTTAGTGATGCAGGTTACAAACTAAACTCTACATTCATTATACTCAAGCTTGCCGTTGCAGCTTTTTACTGATGGTTCCACTTACATGGGATTAATCAATTCTCCTTCATCCTCAAGGAATTCACTGTGTCTTTCAAAGAACAACTAATCAAATCTTCTCTCTGAAACTGCTCTTACAGTATTTGGTTTGCTTTTATATATAAATAAACTTGTTATTCAGTTTAAACTACTTGAGATGTGGATATACACTGCTTTGTATAGTACCTTTTGTCTTCCAAATCCATTTGTAAACTGAAAAAAAATTTTAATTATTTTGCTTCTACAGACTATTAGAAACAGTATGAAAGTCAGTCACACTTTTTTCAAAAATTATTTCTATGAATTGCATATAAAACATTCATTCCCATTCCAAAGGAAACATATTCTCAGAAAACAACTTCAAAATGGAAATATTCACATATGAAAAGTTACACATTAGAATCTGGGAGGGAAAAGAGTGAGAAAAGGTTAAATTATGGTAAAAATAATATTTTAATAAAAAGCGTTAGGTTTCCTATAACTGTTCTGAAAGGATTTGAGTATGATATTTTACTGTATAATGGTACACAGTGGTTGTAGGGCTGGTAGTAATATTTTTAAAATATTTTAAAGCTCAGGGAAGTTGGAATGTCATCCTGATGCTCTGTTTGCCACTGGCTATTACTTTCTCCAGTCAAAACTGTAAAAAGAACCAGCAAGATGACAGCAGAGTAAGGAGCTCCTAGAGTCAGCTCCTGCTACAGGGCAGTTAGCAAACACCCAAAGCTCTCTGCAGCTAGCTGAAGCACCTGTTCAGGGGCTCCAGGAGACCAGAAGAGCATCCTGCAATGTTCCTGAAGGAGAAGAAGACTGTCCATCTACAGGGAAGACTCATAAGTAGAGCGCTCCACGCCACAGAGGCTGGTGCCCATCTCCACTGGAGGCACAAGCCGCCCAGGGAGCTGTTCCACGGCTATAATTGAAAGCTCCACTTCCCCTAAACAGGGGAGGAAGAGACGGTTGGGCATCAGTTTCAGCTGCTGATGAGTAAATTCAGTGGGCTACAGTATAATACTGAGAACAGCAAAAGTTTGAGCCTATCCAGTTGTAAAGAATCCAGGAGCCATCATCTTAAATCTGCACCTGACACGAAGGGAAGTGGGGCAGAATGAGAATCCCAGTGCTGGTGGGGACTGGTTTCTTTCCATCCAGATTAAATTGCACCTCTAGCCTAGGCCCCAATGCCACCTCCAGCAGGGTGGAAGCTGTGGGGACCTGAGCCAGCCTCTCCCGGAAATTACCAGCCAAACCGCAGAGGTAGGCAGATGACTATCCTACTCTAGCAGGGCCTGCCACCCCAAGAGCTATTCTGTGGCTGGAGTTGGAGGCTCCATTTCCCAGAAACAGGGGAGAAGGAGACAGTTGGCTGCCTATTTCGGCTGCTGATTGGTAGACTCTGGGAACAGCTGGGGTGTGAACCAGCCCAAGTCAGAAAGAGTCTGGAGCCACCACTTTGACTCCACCACAGCCTGTAGGGGAAGCCAGGCTGACTGAAATGTTCAGTGTTGGCAGGAACCAGTTTCTTTCATGCAGATCAGCCTGCAGCCCTAGTCTAGGCTCCAGCCCCGCCTCTGGTGGGGAGGAGCCTAAGGAGCCCAGCACCAGCCTATATGGTAACTGCAGGTAACTTTGGCTAGAATAGACTGAAAATCAGAAGTCTACCAGGGCAACTGCGGTTATCTTGGAACTGCGCTGCATAGATTGCAGCCCACGCATGCAGCTCCATCCCTTCCCCAGGCAGGGGAGAAAACTCTGTGAAGCTTCATCAGTTTCTCTGGGCAACTACAGTCTAGGCCTGCACGTAGTTTTTTCCACATAGCTGTGACTCTGTTCCTACCCCTGGCAAAGGAGAAAGTTGGAAAAAGCTTCCTTGCACCCTGGCAGACTGAGGACAGCTTGAGCCTCCACAGCTTACAGCACCAACTACATGCTTCACTCCTACTGCACAACCAGCAAGGGAGAAAGGATAGGAAGCCCTAAACTAAAGAGACAAACTGTACCCAGAATAAAAACTCTAGTAATCCAGATGCCAAGACACCAACCATAAATTACAATTCACACCAAGAAACAGGAAGATATGACCCAGTTAAAGGAACAAGATAAGCCTCTGGATGACATAAAGGAGTTGAGACAACTAATCACAGATATTCAAACAAATCCCCTTAATAAATTCAATGAGATGGCTAAAGAGATTAAGGATATTAAGAAGATGTTGGATGAGCACAAAGAAGAATTTGAAAGCATACATAGAAAAATAGCAGATCTATTGGGAATGAAAGGTGCAATCAATGAAATTAAAAAAAAAAAACATTGAAATCATAGAATAGTAGATTTGAGGAGGCAGAAGAAAGGATTGGTGAGCTTGAAGAAATGGCCTCTGAAAGTGAATATACAAAAGAAGAGATGAAGTAAAGAATGGAAAAAAAAAAATGAGGAAGGTCTCAGGGAACTAAATGACAGCCAAAGGTATGCAAACACACATGTCATGGGTGTCCTAGAAGGAGAAGAGGAGGGAAAAGGGGCAGAAGGAATATGTGAAGAAATAATGGTAGAAAATTTCCCAACCCTACTGAAGGACATAGACATCCATGTCCAAAAAGCACAACATACTCCCATCTGAAAAAATTCAAATAGACCAACTCCAAGATACATACTCATCAGAATGTCAAAGGTCAAAGACAAAGAGAGAATTCTGAGAACAGCAAGAGAAAAGCAATGCATAACATATAAGGGATATCCAATAAGATTAAGTGCTGATTTCTCACCAGAAACCATGGAGGCAAGAAGACAGTGGTCTGATATATTTAAGATACTATGAGAGAAAAACTTCCAACCAATAATCTTATATCCAGCAAAACTGTCTTTCAAAAATGAGGGTGGAATTAGATTATTCACAGATAAACAAAAACTGAAAGAATTTCTAAACAAGAGACCAGATTTTCAGGAAATACTTAAGTGTGTGCTAGAGCCTGAAAAGAAAAGACAGGAGAGAGGGGCCTGGAAGAGAGTCTAGAAATGAAGATTATATCAATGAAAGTAGCTAAAAGTGTCAAAAGAGTGGTGAAAATAAAATATGACAGACCAAACTTAAATAATCAGGAATAAACTTAACCAATGATGTAAGCATGTGTATTCAGAAAACTGTAAGTCAATGTTAAAACAAATCAAAAAAGCTCTAAATAACTGGAAGAACATTCCATGCTCAAGGATTGGAAGATTAAATATCATCAAAATGTCAATTCTACTCAAATTGATATACATATTTAATGCAATCCCGATAAAAATTCCACCAGCATTAAAGAAAAAACTGAAACATGATCATTAAATTTATTTGGAAGGGTAAGGAGTCCTGAATAGCCAGAAACATGATAAAAAGGAAAAGCAAACCCTCATCTCCAGACTTTAAATCATAGTATCTATCTATAGTGATAAAAGGAGCATGGTACTGGCCTAAAGACAGACACGATGGAACAATGGAACCAAATTTATGATTCAAAAACAGACCTTCACAGGTATGGTCAAGTGATTTTTGACTAGCATGTCAAAGTCACAAAGCTCGGGCAGAAAAATCCATTCAACAAAAGGTGCTGAAAGAATTGGACATCCATAGCTGAAAGAAGGAGAAAGGACCCCTATCTCATGCCTTACCCAAAAATTAACTCAAAATGGATTTAAAAAAAAAACAAAAAAAAACACTAAAAATAAAAGCAAGAATCATAAAACTTCTAGAAGAAATTGTAGGAAAATATCTTCAAGACCTGGTGGTAGATGGTGGATTCTTAAAAGAGATAAGAGAAGGACTGAGTTGTGTTTAATGTATGTTTTACTGTAGCTTTAATTAGCTTTACTGTAAAGTTTTAATTAGCTTTACCATAAAGGTATGGAAATGTACAGAGTGGTAATGTACTGTGAGTAACAGTTTATAAATGGGGAGGTGACTGAAAATGGTAGTCTAGTTATGTAAATGTCAATTGACAGAATGCTAGAGAATAATCTAGGAAGTGGATAGCACAGTAAACTAAGAGGTGGACAATTGTGGTTGATGGTACAGATTCAAGATTGTCCTTTATTAGCTAGAACAAATGTATATCACTACTGCAGGGTGTTGGGAATGTGGAGAAGCATGGGAAAAATAGAGCTGGAGTGACCTATGGACTGTGCTTAGCAGTAATAATATAATATTCTTGCATCTATGCAAAAGATGTACAGTGTTGATACTGAGACAGTATGGAAAATGTGAGCTAAATATACACTATGGACATGGTAACAATCAGATGATATTATTTTATCTGTAGCAAATGACATACCATACCATATTGTGGTGTGTTGATGGAGGGGTGTTGTTTGGGAATTCTACACATGTGCATGATTGTTTTATAAGTTTACAACTTCTGTCAGAAAAAAATATATTTAAAAAATAATAATAGGGTGGGTTTGGGGAAAACCACACCAAATGTAAGATGAGGACTATGATTAGTAATAAGATTTTGACAATATTCCTTCATAATTTGTTTTTTTTTTTAAGATTTATTTATTTCTCTCCCCTTCTCGCCCACCCCAGTTGTCTGTTTCTGTGTCTATTTGCTTTGTCTTCTTTATCTGCTTCTGTTATTGTCAGCGGCATGGGAATCTGTGTTTCTTTTTGTTGTGTCATCTTGTTGTGTCAGCTCTCCGTGTGTGTGTTGCCATTCCTGATCAGGCTGCACTTTCTTTCGCTCTCCTTATGGGGTGCACTACTTGCACATGGGGCTTTCCTATGTGGGGGACACCCCTGCGTGGCACTGGCACTCCTTGTGCACATCAACACTGTGCATGGGCCAGCTCCACACGGGTCAAGGAGGCCCGGGGTTTGAACTGTGGACCTCCCATGTGGTAGACGGATGCCCTAACCACTCGGCCAAGTCAGCCGCCTTCTTTCATATTTTGTAACAAATGTATCATGACAATGCAAGGTATTGGTGGAGGGTTGATGCATGGGACTCGCGTATGATGTTATGCATGTTTGCTTTGTCATTTCACAACTTTTGCTATACACTTAATTGTTTATATATGTTCATATATAAATGATATAAAGATAATAATAGGATTGGTTAGGGGAAAAATATTTTAGTAGTAATATTTTGGCAATGCTCGTTAATTATTAGTTAAAAAGGTTTAAAAACAATGCAAGTTATTGGTGGTAGAGTGAGATGTTATATATGTTTGTCTGATGTTATATATATTTGTTTTGTAAGTTCACAACTATTATACACTTATTGTTTATGTATGTTTTTGTATGAGTGATATATTTCAGTAAATTTTAAAAAATTAAAAACTGTAAAAAATTGTAAAATGGAAGACCCTTTACACTGTCTTTTTAAGTACATACTAATAAATTCTGAAGATTAATGAAAAATAGCACTTCTTAATAGTAGAGTATACATTTATTCAAACAGATCTTCATTTTTCTTACCAAAAAAAATTTAAAAATGTCTTGCATTATAACACAAAAATAATAAGAAACATGTTCTCAGACTCATATGTGTACAACTCATTGTATAGGTTTGTAAATATATCTGACATTTATTTTTGCATTAACCATTAATTTATAAAATGAAATATGAGATAATAGCTATGTTATGAAAGTAAAAGAAAAAGAGGAAATCACAGTCAAAATTCAGCAGGGAATATTCAGAATTTTAAGATAAAAATTTAGAGATTGTACATGAGCTGAAATACAAAAATAAACGTAAAGTCCCCAGCACTTTAATGTTTTATACCTAAAACACCTTTACTCTCCATATAATTATTTTCCATTTTAGGCAGTGAATTCAGAGTTATGTTATTGGATTGATTGTTAAGTTGAGTCATCATTCCTTTGAAATCATTCTGCTGGCAGACATTCACTGGTAACTTACACATTAATTAATGTTTTCAATATATTTTAATGTATCCTTCAAAGTCACTCACTTCCCTAGACTGGCATTGAAGTAAAATAATTTCTTCCATAAATTCAAGTTGGTAGCAACATGCAGCTTAAAATAGATTAATAAATGATTGACAGGATGGCTTTTTATTTTAAGTCTACTTAAGATAAATATCTAAAAGATTAAATATTGAAATAAAATAAGGAATGAAATCAGGCAGTGAAATAGTTTTCTTTTAAATACAATGTTAAAAGACAAAAAGGCACTAAGGTGATCATAAGACATCATCTCATTTTCCATAGACTATGGCAACCACTTTCTAACTTATCTTCTAATATCCACTCTCACTTTTAAAATCAATTGTTGCACTGATTTTTATGTCCCTTTTTACTTATTTTATTTTTAAAGAAGCTTTAGATTTCATAAATGCTACATTGAAAATATAGGAATTCCCCAATACCTCACCTCCTCCCCCTCCCACATTTTTCCCTATTAACGACATCTTTCTTTAGTATTATACATTTGACACAATTGATGAACACATATTGCAGGATTTCTACTAGCCATGGTCTACAGTTTACATTATGTTTTACACTTTGCACCTTATAATTTTACAGGTTGTTACAAAATGTATAATGACCTGAATCCATCATTGCAATGTCATACACAATTCCAATGTCCCCAAAATACCCAATGCTATACCTATTGTATTAGTCAGCCAAAGGGGTGCTGATGCAAAATATAAGAAATCTGTTGGCTTTTATAAAGGGTATTTATTTGGAGTAGAAGCTTAGAGTTATCAGACTGTAAAGCATAAGTTAATTCCCTCACTCAAGTCTATTTCCATATGTTGGGGAAAGATGACTGCTGACATCTGCCAAGAGTTCAGGATGCTTGTGTTCCTCTCCTCCTGGAGCTGTGACCAGGTATAGATTATCAGGCAAATGGCTCTAACTCTCTCCAGGGCTTCTGCTATGTGTAAGGAGCCGTATCTCTTCCTCTGTGTTCTTCTCCTATGTGTTCAGTTCCTGGGCTCCAGCTCAAAATTCAACATCAAAAACTCCAACTCTGTCCCCATCCACCAAGGGGCAGGGACTCAATGCCCTACTGACATGGCCCATTCAAACCCCTAATCATAATTTAATCCCACTTAGGTACAGACCAGTTTACAAACATAATCCAATATCTATTTTTGGAATTCATAAGTATATCAAACTACTACAACTATTCTTTCCTCTCCATCAAAACCTCTGATAACTACTGCATTTATATCAATGTTACAAATTCTTCCATTACTAGATAATAATAAGTCTACTTTAGTCCATATTTGCATTATCCCCTTATGTTTTTTCATTCCTCAAATTTGAGGATTTGGGGATGGTGATGCTCACCTTGCTTCCAGTTGAGAAGGATCTTATGTCCCTTGGGGCAGATGGATGGAACTGTCTTGCTTGCAATTGAAAATAGTCCACTTCTTGGGTTGCATGTTGTCCATCATCATCCTTTTGTTAGCTGTCCTGAATGAATCTAATGAACTGGTGAATAGGTGTTGGTTGCAACTCTGCTGAGATTCAGGGTTCATCCAGCATATGAATGTCTGGAAGATTTAAATCTCAGACACATATTTAATGGGTATAGTGCTAAATATAGGTTAAAATAAAAAGGGCAGAAGAACCTATGTAGGAAAATTATAAATGAGTCCAGCTCTGATACTCTTCCCACACCAACAACCTCCTTTATCATCATGGGACAGTCATTGCACTTGGTGAATACATCTCTGAGCACTGCTGCACCACATAGTTAATATTTTACCCTGTAGTTCACACTGTCCCCCAGTACATTCAGTAGGTTATGGCAGGATATATAAACTCCAGCCACTGGCCCTGCAGAATCATTTAGGACAATTCAAAGTTCCAAAAATGCCCTCACATTACCTCTCTTCTTTCCTCTCCCTACCCTTAGCAACTACTGTGTTCACTTTCTCTACCTCAATTATACAATTTCTTCTAATACTAGTCACAATAGTTTTATAGTAGAATATCAATAAGTCCAATCTAATCCATATTTTATTCTTCCATTCTGTGGACCCTCAGATGGTGATGTTCACTCCACCTCTAGATCACAAGCGGGCTTAGATTCCACGTGGATGATGGATGCAATTCCTCTGCTTGCAGTTGTTGGCACTCTTGATTCCCTGGTGTGGTGTTTGACCATCTTCACGTCCCTGTTAGCTGACCTGGGTAATTCAAATCAATCATAGAGTAGGACTCACAACTCTGCTGAGGCTCAGGGCCCAGCTGGCACATGGGAAATCCAGAGATTCAAGTTCCCTGAGTATGCACCATCCCTAGCACAAACCAAGGTTCAGTAAAAGTGACAGAAGAGGCATGTGTAGGAAGGTCACATCTGAGTCCAGCTCCATCATACTCAGGTGCACAAATTCAAAAGTAGGATCTTCTGACATGGCACAGAACTCCAAATCCATCTGCCATGACAATATACCCTGTGGATCTCCATAGCCTTCAGGAGAACCAGCACCTATGGTTGTATCTACTTTGGCTCTCTCTGGGGTCCTGCTGAGGTGTGCATAACCGTGACCCTTCTGAAGACCTCCTGACTCTTTTTGGAAGACTCTTAGCCATATAAAATCATTTTTCTTTGCCATTTCCCTCTTTTATTCAAGGTCCAAAAGCAGTTTTTAACACTTGATCCATTATGGAGGCTGAGATATTCTGCTGGTCTGAATTGACCTTTTTATTCAAGGTCTCTTTCTAGTTGCATCACCAGTTAGTGATTGATAGTAATCCTTTGGTGCTAGGGAGGCTCATTCTCAGGAATCATATCCCACACTGGGGGGGGGGGGGGGGGGGGGGAATGCATTTATATGCTGAGTTATAGGCTTAGAGAGTGGCCACATTTGAGCAACATGGAGGCTTTCAGGCGGTAACTCTTAGGCACCCTGCAGCTCTAGGCCTAGTTCACATTTCAGGCACACAGGCTCATAAGCATAGTCATCAGAATCGAGGTCTTATTATTGGACCATCTTTCCTTGTTGGTCTTTGCCGTTGCACTTGGGGGATTATTGTTGTTCCATTGCGGAATGTGACAGAGCTCCCCTGGGAAGGAACTCATCACTCCCTCAGTTGATGTACGTAACTGTAAATACTATAAAAATACCCAACATATATCTGAACATTTTTATGTTCCCTATATACATGCCCTGGAGAAATTCCCCCCACTCATATGCCCCACATCAGTAACACCCCACACCAGTCTTGGTCCCCTGCCATAGTTGAACCTCTCTGTGGTCCAAACTTCTTCAACAATGAAGCCTAATATATTGCCAAATTTAATTAATAGGAAATTGAAATATAGTAATGAGTTTAAAGTTTAGAAATAGAATACATAATAATTTAGAAATACTAAAATAAAGTAAAAATAAATTGATGTATTGATAAAATGAAAAATATTATAAAGCTTTGTCTCAAATTTTTTGCTTTTCATCACTGAAATAGGTGTTGCCCTTATGAACAGCGGCAAGGCACTTTCTTTTATTTCTTCCTCAGAGTCTACATCTTTCTTTCTTTATTTTTTTTCTAATTTTTATTTTGTCTTCAAAAAAGTTTTAGATCACAGTAATTCACATACACAATATAGGGGACTCCCATATATCCAACATCAAACCTTTTTCTCCTTTCCCCAGCAATGATCTTTTTACATGTTCATGTTACATTTGCTGCACCTGATGTACAGATTTTGAAACATAGCTATCAAACATGGTTCCATTTTCGTTTACATTATGGTTTATATTTTAGACTGTACAAATTTCTAAATTTTTAGCTTCCTTACCTTATGTTTTACATTATGGTTTACACTTTAGTTTATAGACTTTATACACATTTGGTGTAAGTTAACATGCCCTATATCCATCATAGCATTATCTTTTGGAGCACTTCCATTGCTCCCCAGTTGCCTTGCTTCCATCTATTCTATACCTCTCTCCCCCTCTTCTCAGGGCCCACAATGACATTCAATCTTCACTACTTGAGGGACCAGATTTACAGATACTGCAACAATGTTGAGGGCTTGACATACTAGACTTTCCTAACTAATTGGGACCACCAATTCTCTCAAGAGACACAATTCCCTCTATTTGGGAACATCAGATATCCCCAGGATATGGGTACACCTTCACACTCATTGTATGGGTCTTCACCCAATGATATAACACACTTTGGCAAAATAAGCCTTCACACACTCCCTAGAAGCTTACCCTTGTACACAATGCCTCCCCCCTTAGGCACTTTAAACACATAACCTTCCCTTATTATTTTTTCTAAAGAGTTTTCTCAACATTATAGCTTCAAACATATACCTGACATTCTCCCACATTCAACTGTTCTCCCAGCCCTTCCTCCAAATCCTTGGGCCATCTGACCCATCCTCCCAAACCTAGACCCCTCAAGGCCACAAAGCCCCATCCAAAGGTACCCCTATGCCCCCATCTTATCCCTTCACTGTATTAATACTTACCTCCAGCTTATCATAGACAGCTTTGGTATTAGGATGATGCTGGCATCATAGGATGAGTTAAACAATGTTGTCTCCAACTCTATTTTTTTTGGAAGAGTTTAAGCAGAATTGGTGTTAATTCTTTCTGGAATGATTGGTAGAATTCACCTGTGCAGCCATCTGGTTCTGGGCTTTTCTTGGCTAGGAGGTTTTTGATGACTAATTCAGTCTTGTTACTTGTGATTGCTCTGTTAAGTTCATCAATTTCTTTTTTCATCTATGTATGCTGCTTGTGTATTTCTAGAAGTATGTCCATTTCATCTCTGTTATCCATCTTTTTAGCATACAATTTTTCAAAGTATCCCTTAAGATAGTCTTTATTTCTGTGTGATCAGTGGTGTTATACTCTTCCTCATTTTGTATCTATTTGAATTAATTTTTAAAAGATTATTTATGTATTTATGTATGTATGTATGTATGTATTTATTGCCCCCTCTGCAGCTTCTTCCATTCTTTGCTGTCTCTTCTCTGTGTCTATTCACTGAGCATTTTTTCTTTTATCCCTCTATCTGCTTGTCTCCCTTTGTTGCATCATCTTGCTATGCCAACTCTCCATGATGCACAGGTCATCATCTCTCTGCATGCACAGGCCATGAGCTCTTTGTGGTGGATGGGCCAGCTTACCTTTGGAAGCCCTGAGACACAAACCCAGGACTTCCCGTATGGTAGATGGGAGTCCAAGTAGTTGAGCCACAGCCTTTTTCTGCAATTTAATTATTTTTTAATTCAAATTTAATTGTATGACTCTCCTACATAAAATCATTTAATGTTTTACAGTTGCTCTTGGATTAATTCAAAAATCCCTTATGGTCTGGTGCATGAGTTAGCCAAAGGAGTGCTAATGCAAAATACCAGAAATTGGTTTGTTTTCATAAAGATATTTGAGGTGGGAGATTACAGATACCAGTCCATAAAGCATAAGTCACTTCCCTCACTGAAGTCTATTTTCATGAGTTGGCGCAAGATGGCTGCCAACATCTGTGAGGGTTCAGGCTTCCTAGATTCCTCTGTTCCTGGGGCTTGTTTCTCTTTCCTCTGTGGGCTTACTTCCTGGGGCTCCAGCTTAAGGCTTCAGCATCAAAAACCTACAACATCAAAAAACCTCAACTCTGTCCTTTGCCATGCCTTTTACCTGTGAGTCACCACCCACCAAGGAGTGGGGACTCAATGTCCTAATGACGTGGCCCAATCAAAGCCCTAATCATAACTTAATCATGCCCAGGTACAGATATTCCACCCTCTGAATTCCAAAAAGACATTACAATATTAGAAAAACGCTTAAATCTGTAGCAATGATAGCATATTACAATCAATTTAAAGAAATGCAGTTTGTCTTGGGGCATAGTCCTGCCTGCTATAGGTCCCTGAAGCTTACAAAACAATTTATCTGTTTCCAATACACAAATGACAGACAACGGATAAACATTTTCATTACATTAAGGAGAAATTGGGAGGGAAACATGAGTCATGGGTTCTCTACTGTTCAGTAAACCTGCAGGTGATCCTTCATTTGATTTCAATCTGAGAGTCATTCTTAAGATGATGGTTTCTTCTCCTTGGCACCTTGTGTGAACCCACCCTTTCTACATGCTTACCCAATGACCATTTTTTTAGTTCCACCTTTATCAAACATCTGGGTGTCTACCAAGTTCCAGACCTCACCATACAAGAGTGTGGGGGTGATTGTCACACCTTACTCAATCTTTGCATTAGAGTCTTAACACCCTATTACAGTTAGGTGAAGACAACATTTCCCCTAACCTTTGGCATGGGGGCTCAACCCATTCAAAGCAACGAGTTGACCACCCAGTCTTCCCTAAACTTTCACATACAGTCTCAAACCTCTCAGAGAAATCAAAACTTAATCATGCCCAGGTACAAACCAGATTACAAACATAATCCAATATATATTTTTGGAATTCATAACTATATCAAACTTCTACAGCTGCTAAGTCCCTGATGATGTGGTCCTTGTGTGATTTGTCACCATTCTCCCTTCAGTTACTATCTGTTGTCATGATTACCAAAAATTTCCCTGTCTTAAGTACATGACAAAAGTTTTAAATATAACTATTTAAATACATATTTTCTATGTACTTAATTAACAAATGACACTAATTGAACAATATTTGTCATTCTTTATAAAATGCATGTTCTATTTTAAGTATACTCATTCCTTTTATGAAAAATATGCCTTTGTAAACAATGAGTAAAATAATCTTATATCCTATAACCATTACTAATAATAACTGAGAGATGGCTATGTGAATTACTATTGCTTATAAATCAGCATAGGTGTTTGTTTGAGGAAAAAATTATTGGCAAGGCCAAAATAAATAGAGCAGAATAGTATAATATCACACAGTGACTGGGAAAAGTTATGATTATAATCAGAAGTAAAATTTTGCAATGAAAAAAATAAGTTCTCTTTTAATTTTATGTCTTTGTGGAAAAGAAAAACAAGTGTTTTATTTATCGAGTGTGGTAAAGGTAATTTTTTGGACATTTTTAACTTGGTATAAATATAAAAATATGGTAATTAAAGCTATGAGAGTCTGATGAAGTGGCAAAACTGAAGTGATGGCAGAATTTGGACCACAAATGAATCCAAACAAATGAGGTAACATCTGTGCTATATTGTTGTAGAATTTGAGAGAGGCTCAATTATTTGTGTATAGAGAGGCCAGGACTCAGGAATGATTTTGAGAAGGAAAAATGGTTTATTGATGGCCATCCGGACTCAGGAGCTTTCAGTTTGAATCCCGAGCCCTGAACAAGATTTTCAAATGTCTTTTATACCATGAGGAAAGGCCAAATGGTCGCTTTGTTTCAGTTCTCAATAGGCTTCAATTAGCATATATGTCTTCCACATCTTAGGTAAGCTTTTAGCATGGACTCCAGACATTCTAGATAAGCCTTTAGCATATTTGGTTTGCATTTCCCCTGAATACTTAAAGTTTATAGACCTTGCACTGTTAAACTGTTTCCTGCTCCCCAAGGGCAGGACTGCAGCCTTTCATCATCCCACACCCACAAGTCACAAATAGTTTAGATTATCTCTGAAGAGACAACGAGCCTGCCACCCATAGCCCACATCAATACTAGATAGATTAATTACTGCAAAAGAGCAATTTCAAATTTAAATAATTTAGCAAAATTAAGGTTTACAGTCAAATTCAATTGGATTTTTTGGGTAGAGTAGCTCTCCTGCAAAAGATGACTCTTAAAGTTTCAGTCTCCTTGCATTCGGAAACTCAGATGCTCTGAACAAGTCAAGGACATATAAAAATTACTGACAATCTTAAAACTTGAACCAGGAGCGCATCCATTTCCTATATGGCTGACAATGCTATCTGAGTTTATAAATGTTACAGATTTATAAAACATCTCCCTTTCTGCAAACTTCTACTAGCAATTGGCATCATTAGATTACACATTTCCTCAATTCTCCAGATTTGTTCTTTTTTCTTTTCTTTTTTACTTCTGGTCTGTTTTCAGTGTTCTATCTCATGTTCTACGTGATCCCCTCTCCTACCCCAAGATATTTAGTGGGATAAAATCCCTGGTTCATTTCAGCTGACTAAAAGGGAGCAAAGGTCTTCCTCCCTTGTCAGTTACAAGGGGAAAAGGAGGGGGACTCGGGGGCTTTTCTTTAGTTAATTCAGCCAATGAAACCTGCTTTATATCTTAGCTTTGTCCATACAAAAACAAGGAAAACCAAGAGAGATACATCTCCACAAAAAAGTGTACCAATGAGCACCTTCTGCTGCCTGTCTGGAAATTACATGAAAAGAAACTGCTTTTAGAAATCTCTTTACCTTACACCTGGGAGAAAGTCTGTACCCCATTAGTAAGTCCTTGGTATGATTTTTATAACTTAAGCAGTACAATTTTAAAGACTTAGGATAAATTTAGGCAAATATTGAAGAGCTGTTGAAAAATAATAGCAATAGGCAAGAGAGAGAAATTGGTCATCAGAGTAAATTCAACAACATATTCAGATCCCCAGAAGTTTGCAAAAAATTACAAGCCATACTAGGAAACAGGAAGATATGGCACAACCAAAGGAACAAACCAAATATCCTGAAGAGATCTATAGGATTTAAGACAATTCCTAATAATTACACAGTTTCCTAAATCTACTTACAGAAATGAAAGAAAGTATAACTAAAGAGATAAAAGATATTAAAAAGACACTAGATGAGCATAAAGAAAAGTTTGAAAGTCTGAAAAGAAAGGTAACAGAACTAATGGGAATAAAAGAGGATGGATGTGTTTAAAAATACATTAGAGGCACATAAGAGCAGATTTGAATTGCTTGAACATGGAATTAGTGATTTTGAAGATAGAACATCTGAACTGGAAAATACAGGAGAATAGAAAGAGGAGAGATTGGGAAAAAATGTAACAAGGTCTCAGGGAATTCGATGACAAAGTGAAATGCAAAAACATTATCAAAGTCCCAGAAGGGAAGAAAATGGAAAAGGGTCATAAAGAATATTTGAGGAAATAATGCCTGAATAATTCCCTATCCTTATGGAAGGCATTAATATCAATATCCAAGAAGGACAATGTACCCCAAACAGAATAAACATGAACAGACTTACAAT
Organism: Dasypus novemcinctus; assembly: GCF_030445035.2. Classification (NCBI taxonomy): domain Eukaryota; kingdom Metazoa; phylum Chordata; class Mammalia; order Cingulata; family Dasypodidae; genus Dasypus; species Dasypus novemcinctus. The sequence goes on along the minus strand of NC_080673.1, from coordinate 147,965,400 downwards.
GACAGTAAGAATTCAAAATGACAGTATTCAAAATGACAAATATCAGAGATAAAGAAAAGATTTTGAAAATAGCAAGAGAAAAGCAAAGCATCATATTGATGTGGGCTATGGGTGGAAGGCTCTTTGTCTCTTCAGAGATAACTAAGTTGTTTGACTTGTGGGTGTGGAACGGTAAGAGGCTGCAGTCCTGCCCTTAGGGACAGTGGAAGCGGCTCCAGTCCCAGGAAATGTTTAACAATGCAAGGGCTATAAACTTTAAGTATTTAGGGGAAATGCAAAAAGTAAATATGCTAAAAGCTTATCTAGAATGTCTGGAGTCCATGCTAAAAGCTTACCTTAGATGTGGAAGAGATATATGCTAATTGAAGCCTATTGAGAACTGAAACAAAGGGACCATTTGGCCTTTCCTCTCTGTATAAAAGACGGTTGAAAATCTTGTTCAGGGCTCGGGATTCAAACTGAAAGCTCCCGAGTCTGGCCGGCCGTCAATAAACCATTTTTCCTTCTCAAAATCATTCCTGAGTCCTGGCCTCTCTATACTCAAATAATTGAACTTCTCTTAAATTCCACAACAATATGAAAGGGAAACACAATACAGTAAGTGCTGACCTCTCATCAGAAAGCATGGAGGAGAGAAGAAAGTATATGATGTAATTAAAGTATTGAAAGAGAAAATATGCCAGCCTAGAACTCTGTATCTGGCAAAAGTGTCCTTCAAAAATGAAGGGGAGTTCAAAGTCTTCACAGATTAACAAAAACTGATAGAATATGTGACTAAAACCAGAATTACAAGAGATACTAAAGAGAACTGCAGCCTGAAAGGAAAAACAAGGGTGAGAGATTTGGAGAAGAGTGTAGAAATGAAGAATATTAGAAAGGATAAAAAGATAGACTACAGTATGTTCTGACAACAAAAAGCCAAAGGTCAACATGGAGGCAGTAAGTAATGGCTTTACAGTTATAACACTGAAAGTTAATGACTGAAATCACCAATCAAAATACATTGACTTACAGAAAGGATTAAAAAATATGGAGCATCTATACATTGTCTACAAGAAACTCACCTCAGACAAAAGGACAAAACCAGGTTAAAAGTGAAAGGTTGGAAAAAGATATTCCCTGCAAATAGTAATTTAAAAAATAGCTGGAGGAGCAACACTAATTTCAGAAAAAAAAATAGATTTTTAAATGCAAAACTGTTATAAGGATTTTTTACATTAATAAAAGGGGCAATTCAACAAGAAGAAATAACTATTTTAAATATTTATGCACCTAACCTCAGTGTCCCAAGAAACATGAAGCTCACACTGGCAAAGCTGAAGGGAGAAATAGATGTCTCTACAATAGTAGTTGGAGACTTCAGTACTACATTCTCAGTACTGGATGGAACACCTGGAGAGAGAATAAAGAAACAGACAACTTGAATAATATGATGAATTAGCTAGACCTAACAATCATCTATAGCACATTGCACCCCAAAATAGCAGAATATACATTCGTTTCAAGTGCTCATGGATCCTTTTTCAAGATAGACCATAGGTTATGTCACAGGACAAGTCTCAATAAATTTAAAAAGATTGAAATTATATAAAACATTTTTTCTGATCATAACAGAGTGAAGCTGGAAGGCAATAATGGACAGAACAATGGAAAATTTACAAATATATAGAGACTAAACAACACACTCTTAAACAATCAGTGGGTCAACACCTATGGGACACAGCAAAAGGTGGTGCTGAGAGGGAAATTTATAGCCTTCAATGCTTACATTAAAAAAGAAGAAAGAGCTAAAATTTAAGATGTAACTACACAACTTTCATTTCTCATGGGCTTAAGATTCCCAACCAGCAAGGCTATATAGGCCAGTAAAATGACCTCATTTTCCCCAATTTGTATAGTTTGAGGCATAGGCAATGACAAATTGTTACTTCTACATTTTGGGTTGTGGGGCGACTGGAAGTTTGTTGCATAATTTCAATGCCTTCTTTGGTCCTGGTCTTAGCATCTTCACTGGACCTAGGGCCAGAAGTCAGTGTTGAATCTAAACTCAGTCCATCATTGTAAGGACTCATTTTCCAGTCAGAAAACAATAACTGGCCTGTTACAAGAGTCCCAATGCAGTGTCTGCAGTAGTGAAAGTACACCTTGCCCCTTCAAAGAGCAGGAGGGGGCTGATGTCACAGTCATTGAAGTGAGCATGAAGGACACTCATGGGTGATGTCCACAAGCTGTTGGTGAATAACTGGCGGCTAGAACTGCTGGGCTAGGCACCACAAGGTCTGGTACTCATGATGTTCTCCTTTCCGGTGGAGCCACTCTGCTTCATCTCAGGTCTCAACTGTCTGGCTCTGGATGTTCATGAAGGCATCTGCCTCAACAACCCTGAGAGGGATGTTAGAGGAGTGGTCAGGGACATGACAGAAAGTTACCTATCACTAATGGCAGGTGTTCCAGATGTTCTTCCACAGATCTCTCCCCCATACAGGGTGATTCACAACAGTCCATTGTTTCTGTCTTGCTTTTAGTATTTGCAATCCACCCCTGGATAGGGATGGCAGTCTGCAGAGTAACCAGACACTGTTGGGTTAAGTCTTTCACTTTCAGCAGGGCTTCCTATGCTGCACACAATTGCTTTTCTATATTGTACTTTTGGCCCCTTCCCACAATTGTGACTAAAACCCAAGGGGTATTCAATTAGAATGTTGCCTTTGCCACAAACCCCACCCAAAGCCAATATTACTGCTGGCCACATTCAATTCACAGGCTAAGTCAATGTCAACCTCTTCCCTCTTTTTATTATTTTTAAAACCAGTCTGCTGGAGGAACTCCTACTCCCATGAAGGACCTTTCCCAATTCATACATACAATGGTTTTAATATTTAAGCTAAGTGAGGGATGAAAGAATTTTAGTATTCCAACATGAGAATACATGAGAAGGTGAAATTTGTCTTAAAATACTATAATTCTAGTCTATGGTTATAAATAAGTGTAAGAAGTTAGTAGAAACATTGTTTGAATTAAAATGATTAATTCATTTAAAATGATTAAATGGCTAATTCTAAGAAGTCATATCAAAAAGTAATTTTACAACAGGAAAACATGTTGGCAACTAGCCTCCCTTGCCAACTTGAGAAAAATCTTTTCTTTATCAATTATAGCAGAGGGTATAGCTTTGTCTTACCCAACCAAAGAACATTTAAGAATTTGATAGTCAACTACCAACTGATGATGCAACTGGAAAATGACCTTATACGGAAGGTTCAATGCGGATCAGCAGAATATCCATGTCTACATAAAATACCATGACTTTAAAATGCTGTTTGACCTAAAGTAAGGGGGAAATGGAAAGGAGAAATGAGTTTATATGGCTACGAGCTTCTAAAAAAGAGTCTGGAGGCTGGCAGAAGGTTTGCCCTCATGCACAACTGAGCAGAGTCAGAGAGACAGATAAAGCAGATACAACCCCCAGATATTGGTTCCTTTGAGGGCTAAAGAGACCCATGGGAGTTATGGTCATGGCCGATGGGGTTAACTACCAGGGCAGATGGCCCCTATTTGGAAATGGTGTTTATGTGTGATGAATCTGGACTCAGATGGGATCTCCCTTCATAAGACTTCCATGCTAATGTGCTGGAGGTGCAGTTAATGTTGGGGTTTAAGATATATTTAGGGGATTTGAATCTCTGGACTGACAATGTGATAGCCAGATCCTGAGCCTCAACAGACTCCAGCACCTACAATCTGATTTATTGGACTTACCACACTCAGCTAAGATGGAGGTGAAGAAGGACAACCACCACACCATGGAGCCTAGAGTTATTACAACTGAAAATGGGAGGATTGCATCCAGCATCCAGGTGGAATCTGAGCCTCCTCTTGACATAAAGGTGCAATGGACACAACCAATCCAGTGTCCACATAGAAGAGGTGGCATTGGATTGGGAAAAGTGGACATAATGGACAAAGGGTATGGGGAAAGGCAGGAAGAGATGAGAGGTGGAGGCGTCTTCGGGACATGGAGCTGCCCTGGATGGTGCTTCAGAGGTAATCACCGGACATTGTAAATCCTCACAGGGCCTACTTGATGGAATAGAGGAGAGTATGGGCCATGATGTGAACTAATGTATATGAGGTGCAGAGGTGCCCAAAGATGTACTTACCAAATCCAATGGATGTGTCATGATGATGGGAACGAGTGTTGTTGGGGGGGGGGAGAGGGGGGGTGGGGGGTGGGGTTGAATGGGACCTCACATATATATTTTTAATGTAATATTATTACAAAGTCAATAAAAAATTAAAAAATTAAAAAAAAAAAAAAAAAAAAAAAAAAAGAATTTGATAGAGCATCATGGACCTTGCAGCCTGTCCCAATTGTTTACCTATTTTAAGCTCTTAAGATAAGATACTATTGTTTCTGATGTTTCTTTTAATTCTGGAAAAAATGGATTACTGGTTAACATAATGTCATCAGTAGGGTTTCAGCCACAGATTTCTTCTATGCAGCCAGATTCTTTGCCATCAGGCCAGGAAAGATGGTTGGGCTATGAACACAGCCTTGGGGGAGCACTGCAAAAGTTCATTGCTGGCTTTTCTACAGGTAGGAGAATGTGGGCTGGTTTTCAGGATCTGACTTTGAGAAAGCAGGTTTGAACATTATGTTCCTTTAAAAGTGATAAGACTTATTTCTTTTTAGAAAATCAAGGAAATGTTAAGTTAAAGTACCAGAAACTATTTTGATAAAGCAGACATTCTTTGTATACTGATTATTTAGGGGAAAAACTCTTTATAAGCTGCTACTAAAACAGACTAATGACTTGAGAAACTTTGTCACACTAACAGAGAAAGAAGAAAATTTTAACTTTCCATCAATATACTATTTGATACCAAAACTTTATAGATGGACCTATCAAATCTTACTTAACATTATCCACAAAATTTCCTTTCCCACAAACCTGCACTTTCTGTATTCATTCAGGTTTTGTCCCACATTTCACTCTTTCTTAATAACCAATCATTTTATCTTTGGAAAAAAATGACTAACCGTTTCCTTAATAATAAAGACACATTCTATACACCCTTTATACATAAGTTACCAAAATGATTTTGGAAACTGTTTCCAATCAAACCTTTTACAATGTACATTTACCATTAACACTAAACAAACATGTTAAAATAATGATTCAGTTTGGTTATATGCAAATATAACTTTTCTTTATTTCAAATACCTAGTAGCATGCAATACTACAGTCTTTTAGAAACAAGTTGGTAAGGGAGGCTAGTTGCCAACATGTTTTCCTGTTGTAAAATTACTTTTGATATGACTTCTTAGAATTAGCCATTTAATCATTTTAATTCAAACAATGTTTCTACAAACTTCTTACACTTATTTATAACCATAGACTAGAATTATAGTATTTTAAGACAAATTTCATCTTCACAAAACACATTCCCTTACTTAAAGTTACCATAAAACCTTCTACAACTTGCCACACGCATTCGGGTACTGTCCTGCATGTGTTCATTCTGATTTTGTGAAAAGCAGCCACTTTATTTTAGGACAAAGCACAGTTTTTTTAACAAACTTGTTACGTTTGAATTAACACTCCCACAAACATTTTAATTTAGGGAAGAACTATTCTTTATGCAGAGACTTATAATTCTTTCATTATTGTAATGATCTTAACATTTACACTTATATCTTAATATAAGTGTTTATTTAATTTTTGGCTATTTGCATAGAGCTCTTTTAGAAATTTTTATTTATCAGTTTTTATTACCATCTGGTGGTATCAAAATATACACTGAGGTGGCAGACTTGGCCCAGTGGTTAGGGAATCCATCTACCACATGGGAGGTCCATGGTTCAAACCCCGGGCCTCCTTGACTCATGTGGAGCTGGCCCATGTGCAGTGCTGATGCGCGCAAGGAGTGCCGTGCCATGCAGAGGTGTCCCCCGGGTAGGGGAGACCCCACGCGCAAGGAGTGTGCCCCGTAAGGAGAGCGAGCCACCCAGCACAAAAGAAATTGCAGCCTGCCCAGGAATGGTGCCACACACGAGGAAAGCTGACACAAGAGGACGCAACAAAAAGATACACAGATTCCTGTGCCGCTGACAACAACAGAAGCAGACAAAGAAGTCAGCAAATAGACACAGAGAACAGACAACCAGGGTGTGGGGGGAGGGGAGAGAAATTAAAAAATCAATAAATCTTTAAAAAATATATATACACTGACATTGGACAAAGTGACAAACACAAAACAATTACAACATACCAACAGAAACATAAAGTTTACAATTTGACTCATAATTCTTACTTTTTTGTTATAGTTGTTTTTAAGCTCCCCATCATTTTTCATCTTACATTTTACTGCTTTTAAGATTGTTTCTGGAATCTGTATTGCCTGTAACATGCAAGCTTTCCTTGGAAACACTTTTATTAGTAATCAGCAACCAATTAGGATAACTTGAGTAGCATAAATGCAATTAAGCTCTTATTTAGCAGTTTAGACAGTTACACACATTTTTTGGATTACTTCTCTTTAAGAATACACTGAGACTTGAAGTTCAGGAGTAAGCTACTGATTCAAAACCAAAAATTCCTTTTAACACCTTAATAAAAATTTTATATTAATTTTATTAATTTGGCTAAATAAGCCCAAACAGAATTAGCATGAAAACAAAGCAGAATTTCCCCTTGATGTCACAATCAATTACTCCTGTGTATACTCTAACTCCCTGTGAAGTAAGACTGATTCTCCTGAGAAGTCTGACCATGCCAATTGGTAAAGGTCCATTTATTCCCATTTTTACAGGGACAGGGGTGTCTCCTGGAAGCAAGATAACAGATTCTGCCATAAGGATATCTCTGGCTCAGCTTCCTGCTGTGTTGGGGGATAAGTCCAGGGCACTGTGGAGTATTAGGGAGTGCCAGGATTGCTCTACTGAACCAGGAAAGCCCCCTTTGGAATGAGCCCTTGGAAGTTTTCTGACAAGGGAATGCCATTCTTATAATAATTAGACCAACATAAGTTAGAATAATGATTTCCTTTACCACAGTGGGGACACAGCTCAGGTCATTTCCAAGCAGAAATATTCTGAGTGGCGTTGTTTTTCCCTCAGACCTTTTCCAATAATCTTTCCTCATGTGACCAATTTTTCCACAATTAAAACATTTTCCAGAGACAATTAAAAACAACAGCTGGGGGGGTACTGGGCTCCTGGCCAGGGGGTCACTGTTGTGGGCCCTGGGAGAGCAGCGGCAATCCTCCAAGTGCAACGGCAAGAACCAGGAAGGAAGGAGGGCCCAACAGTGGGCTCTTGATACTAATGGCTACACTTTTGAGCCTATACACCTGCAATAAGAAGAAGACCTAGAGTAGCATTGTGCCTGGGGGTTTCCTCCTGACAGCCTTCATGTTACTCAAATGTGGCCACTCTCACAGCCAAACTCAGCATGTAGATGTGATGCATTCCCCCCAGCGTGGGACACGACACCCGGGGATGAGCCTCCCTGGCACCGAGGGATCACTACCACATACCAGCTGAAGAAGCAACTAGAAAATAACCTTGAATTAAAGATTCAATGTGGAACAGCAGAATATACCTGTCTACATATAATAACATGACTTTGGGAAGCGGTTTGACCTAATGTAAGGGGGGAATGGAAAGGAGAAATGAGATTATAAGGCTGTGAGTCTCTAAAAAAGAGTCTGGAGGTTGTCAGAAGAATACCCCTATGTACAACTGAACAGAGTCTAAGAGACAGATAAGGTAGATACAACCCCAGGTATTGGTTCTTTTGAGGGATAAAGAGACCCACGGGTTCTATGGTCATAGCAGAAGGGGTTCACTGCCATGACAGATGGCCCTTCTTTGGAGCTGGTGTTTCTGCGTGATGGAATTGGACTCAGAGGGGATCTCTTTTCACAAGACTTGCATGCTACTTTACTGGAATTGTAGTTGGTGCTGGGTTTAATATATATGTAGGGGATTTGAATCTCTTGACTGATAATATGACACCCAGGCCCAGAGCCTCAACAGACTTCAGCTCCTACACTTTGATTTATTGGACTTACTCCACTCAGCTAACATGGAGTTGAAGAAGGTCAACCACCACAACATGGAGCCTAGAGTGTCTACAACTAGAAGCGGGAGGAGTGCATCCAGTACCCAGGTGGAATCTAAGCCCTCACTTGACATAGGTGTGCAATGGACACAACCAATCCAATGTTCACAGAGAAAATGTGGAATGGGTGTGGGAACAGTAGCCATGGGGGCTGCTGGGTGTGGGGAACGGGAGGAAGAGATGAGATGTGGAGGCGTTTTCGGGACGTGGAGTTGTCCTGGATAGTGCTTCGCGGACAATTACGGGACACTGTAGATCCCCCCAGGGCACACTGGATGGAACGTGAGAGAGTCTGGGCTATGATGTGGACCATTGACTATGGGGTGCAGTGATGCTCAGAGATGAACTTACCAGGTGCAATGGATGTGTCATGATGATGGGAGAGAGTGTTGCTGTGGGGGAAGTGGGAGGCGGGGGTGATGGGGTTGAATGGGACCTCATATTTTTTTTAATGTAATTAAAAATAATAATAATAAATAAATAATTTTTAAAAAAAATTTCCAGAGAACCTCTTGTCGATTTTCATCCCTGCCATAGCCTGAGCTGTCATTGTAGCATGGTGGCCCCCTGTTCCTACATTCTGGCACAATTTAATATATCCAGTCAAATCCACTTTACCTTTCATAATCCCAATAGCTTTCTGACAATCCTGATTAGTATTTTCATAATCCATTAGCTGCAAAATAGTATCAGCAGCCTCTAAGTTATTAACCTGTTCTTTGTTAGCCTCTTGTAATTGGTCAATAAAGTCAGGGTAGGGTACTTTTGGTCCTTGTGGTATTTTTTGAAATGACACTGGAGGCTGGCCTTTAGCCTTAATTTTTTCCCAGGCTCTTAAGCAACAGTGATGAACCTATGCAATAGCTTGATCGTCCGTTGTTAATTGCTGCTCTACTCCCACCAAATTCCCTGCCCCCACTAACTGATCCAAGGAAATGGGGATATTATCGGCTCTATTATGAGCAGCCTGAGTCTCTCCATGATTTGTCCACCGGGTTTTGAATTATAAAAACTCTTCAGACCCTAGGGTGACATGTGCTAATGCTGACCAGTCAGCCAGAATCAGCCTCGAGCCTTCAGCAAGACCTTGCACTGTACCATAGGTAAAAGGAGAATTTGGACCATATTATTGCACTGCTGCTTTTAACTCTTTCAAAGTTTTAAATGGGAAGGGTTCATGAGTGAACTCATAAACTCCATTTGGGTTTTGAGGATCAGCTCCAGGAGCTACTCTTTCTCGTATGGTAATTGGAAAGGCCATTTGAAGCACCCTCCCTTCTAGCCTGTAAAATGCCCTGTTGTAAAGCTGACAACTTTGACTGAGCATCTCCAGGTAAGGCAAGAGCAGGAGGAGGTGCCAGATGAGGGGAATGTGATTTTCTAAAGTCAATTATGAAGGAGCTGAAGAAAGAACAGTTTTAGATTTAGTATCATCAAAAGATTCAGTGGGAGGAACTTCATCATATTCTCTATCCTCATTTTCCTCCTCTTCATCTGTTTGCAAGGTTCCAAAACAGTTTTAATAATAGTCAAAGTGGGCCAAATAGTAACAGGGAGTGGAACACCTTGTCCATGTAAATTTTTATTTTATTTTATTTTTTACTTTTTTCCCACTCTTTCCCAGTCTCCTAATTCTAAACTTCCTATTGCTGGGAACCGTGGACAATATTTTTCTATAATCTGTAAGAGTTCTAAAATAATAACCTGTACAAGTTCTAAAATACAAGGCTCCCTGGCATTGGCTCCTCCTGCTTTGAGGAGTTGTTTCAAGAGGCAGACATATGGATGATATTTTGTTGAACTGTCTCTGTTCAACCCTGTGACATAACCCTGCGAAAAACACCCGAGAGTGTCCTTACTTATCGAGACTTCAAAGGTCTTCTAAACTGCTCTGGGCTCTGCACCTTTACACCAACTTTAATTTTGCTCAAAGCAATCCTTCTTCCCTTCAAGTCCCTTTTAGGGTGCCAGTTGCTGAGGCCATCTCAGAAATAGTTTGGCTCGAAGGGAAGGCAATGAAGAACTTAAGAAATAAAAGACAGAGAAAGAGACACAAGAGAGGAAATAAAGATGGGACCAGGGGACTCACAGCTTCTGGAACTGAGAGCCTCGACCCTAGTTTCCACCTTGCATTTATTGGAAACTACCAAGCAGCTGTTCCCTATCAGAACTGCAACATCTACAATAGGGAACAACTGTAACATCTACAATAGGGAACAGGTGCAACAATTTACAATAATAGGGAACAGGTCATACAAAGTTCAAATGCAATGCAAAATATTTTTCCCACACCCTTAACTCACACCAAATACAAAAATTAACTCAAAATGGATCAAGGACTTAAATATAAAAACAACAACAATAAACTCCTAAAAGAAAATGTAAGAAAATATCTTCAGGATTATGTGCTAATTGGTAGTTTCTTATATCTTACATCCAAAGCAGGAGTAATGAAAGAATAAATAGATAAATGGGACCTCCTCAAAATTCAAGACTTTTGTATTTCTAAGGAATTTGTCAAAAGTGTGAAAAGGCAGCTGTCTCAATGGGAGAAAATATTTGGCAATCACATATCTGATAAGGGTTTAATATCCATGATATATAAGATCATACATGTCAACAATAAAAAGACAAAGAATATGATTAAAAAATGGGCAAAACCTTGAAAAGACAACTGTCCAAAGAAGAAATACAAATGGTGAAGAAGCACATGAAAAAATGTTCAGCATCACTAACCATTAAGGAAATGCAAATCAAAACTACCATTAGATATCACGTCACATCTTTTGGACTGGCCGATATTAAAGTCAAAAATTGTAAATTTTGAAGAGAATGTTGAGAGATAGGAATGCTTATTCACCGTTGGTGGGAATGTAGAGTGATATAGCCACTGTGGAGTACTCTTTTGCAGTTCTTAAGGAAGATGAATATAGACTTGCCATGGGACCCAGCAATACTATTCCTAGGTATATACCTAGAAGAATCGAGAACAGTGACATGAATAGATATCTGCACACGAATGAGCATACCATCGTTTTTGGAAACAACTCAGGTGTCCATCAACTGATAAATGGATGAACAAATTGTGGCAAGATAATAAGCACAAGTGAAGTCATGAAGCATATGACAAGATGGATGAACCTGAAGGATATTATGTTAAGTGAAGCTAGCCAGACAGAAGAGGACAAATGCAACATGATTGCCCTATTATGAACTAAATACATCATTGAAATATAAATATATTATGTGAAATATGAGTATGGATAGAATTGCATATATAAGACCGTTTTTATTTGAAGCTGAACAAATGTAAGTTAATAGTACAAACTGTTACTATTAGACAAAAAAATTATACTAAGTGAAAGAGACCAGACACAGACTACTAAATACTATATGATTCCTTTTATATAAAATGCAAATATAAATCAACTTATAAAGATGGAATTAGATTAGTGGTTTTGGTAGTTCTAAGGAAAGAATGCTAAGGGGTGTGGATTCTTTCTTTTTGGAGTAATGAGATTGTTCTAAAATTTTTTAGATGATGAATGTACAACATTGTGATTATATCAAAGCCGCTGATTATACATCTTGGATAGAATAACCAGAAACAGCACCTATGTACAGTGAGGAAAGCATAGAGAGATTGAGAGGTGAGGATTTTTCTTTTTGTTTATTATTAAAATTATTGAACTAATGAAAATAATCTAATGATTGAAGTGATGAATGCACAACCATGGGATTGTAGCAAATACCACTGATTATGTACACTTTGGATGAATTATATGTTTATTAATATGTATTAATAAAATTGATTTGTTAGGAAAAAATCCCTGGTGATCAAATATGGGTATGGTATTTCTCAAAAAAGACAATTAATTACATCATATTATATTATAATTTAGTATATTGTATTTTCTTATATAATATTATATAATATAATTATATTAATTATATTTATTATATTATATTATATTATAAATAGGACATGATGAGCATAATTTCTGAGGGGATCATAACCGTGAAATATGGGTCCTATTCTTGGATATTTGCACTGGTATTGGACAAGAAGGATAGAGATGTATGGAGATAATATGATGTACAATTTTACTGACAGAGAGTAAAGATGTGTGAAGGATTTAAGAAGACTCAGGAGTTTATTTACTGGGACAATTTTATTGTCCAAAAGACAAAGAATACAGAGGGGAAACAAGATTGAAGATGGAGAGTAAAAAGATCACTAAGGAGATAATGCAAAAGCTTAAAAGAAATGTATTCAAGTTCATTAATAAGACAGGAAGTACAAATTAAAACTGAAATGAGATAAGATCATTACCACATTGGAAAATATAACTTTGATATAATTTCTGAAGAGAATAGTCTCATGCACTGCTGATGTTACTGCAAACTGTCCCATGACTACTTTGGAGAACCACTTAATGTTTTTAAAATTCAAAATACATAGTCAGTCTGGACTTTAGCCATTTCAGTTCTTGATATATATTCTAATAAAACACATATGTACAAGGAGACAATCGCTATTTTTAACAGCAAAATTTTGGAGTGTATATCCCAGTCAGTGAGCAAATGGTTATGGAAAAGTTGGATACATCTATTCATCTTTGAAAAGCATGATATAGACTATTTCAATATGTACTGAGAAGGAAAGAGGTTTAAGTAAGATGATTAATCATTTGTCTTGACATGACTTGGCTTGCCTGGAGCATTCTTGCATTATATGTGGTGTCTAGGCAGACCATCTAGTTTAGAATCTGTCCCAGATATATCATTGTTAACATATAATTATTAACAGATGTGGTAAAATAAACTCAGATAAATTTGGTATGTTTCTACTCTATGCTTCCAGTTTCTGCCATGGTCTCATCCAGTAGTATGTAACTAGCATGTGCAGTGAAAAGTGTTCACACTTTAATATGTAATTAAAAGTAATTAAATGACCAGCAGTAACCCAGCAGTCTTTTCTCAGTCCTATCTAGACCAAACTAACATCCTCTAATCACAAGAATAAATTGCTTCTCCAGGAGATGATGGTGGTAACTAACACTTTCATATGTCAGGTAGTGATGGAAGAAGTATTAGAGCCATGACAGACACAGGGTTTATTAGTTAGTTTTGCCTTAGTGCAAATCATGGTCTATGAGATGCACAATTCCACTAGGCTGCCAGATGCCAGAGTCAGAGGGAAATTTAGGAAAATATAATTTAAATTGTGCTCAATATGTACAGGAAATAAGTCCGACTAGTCCTGGCACAGAGTTTACAGAGTCGACTGAACACTCTGCTAAAATGGTTTGGCATTTAGTGTAAGGGGTAAATCTGCAAGAATTTATTATTATAGTATTTCATAATTTGCTTCATTTTTGAATAAACCTTTTCATCAGCAATGTGCTCAAAAATAAATGCACAAGTTAAAATGAAAAATAAGTAGTTGATTTTTTTATTTTAAAATTTGGAGAAAGTTCATGATGAATGTGTAGCTTTCACAAAAACATAGAATGTGACATTTTCCATCTCCCATGGAATGAACTTGAGTAGGTCTATTTCTTTGCATTATCCAAATTTTGTAAAACATTTAAAGGAAATTTAATAAAAACATTTAAAAAGGATGAGTTTTGTCTAACAAAACTATTTCCTAAAGGAAGAAAGTGGAAATGAAACAAAAGACAATGTCCAAGAAAATATTTGAAGTTGTATATTAATATTTGTCTATCTCAAAAATAAAAAAGATTGAAATATGAAAAGATTAATAGACATTTCTGATGGCATACTAGGTACCAGGTACCAGATACCTCAGTAACTGCAGAGAAAGCAAAGAAAGCAAATTCTCAGTGAAAAAAAAATACAGTCTGCAAAGCATAGTTAATTATGATATCAGCAATTCAAAATCTATTAACTATAAAATAGGACCTTGAAGGAGATTGCAGTTGATTTTATAAAATTAATTAAAAGTAATAGGACCATATTGGAAAAATAATCCTTCATAAAATATTAGTGACATGGTATTCAAAATATATGACTAAGAAAGTGGTTAAATTGTATAAATATGTATCTAGATGGATTATCCTGCTTATACATTTTTGCCAATATAAATACTTATTTTAATAATGTTTCAAAGTATAAGGACCACATTTTTTCCCTGTCTTTAAGAAAATATTTACATATTTGTGAATGTTTTCTGAATAATTCTATCTTATACATCCATTAATATATTAAAACCAATTTGTTGGTCAATAAATGAATACTTCAATGATCATTGTTAACTATTTTAGCATTCCCTTTTACTCTGAGAAATGTTGTGCTTTGGATTGTCTTCCTGTGTCTAAGATTCAATAGCAAGTGAAATAAACATGTTATAGTTTATGAGTGGTATGATAAAGTTTATGCAAAACAAAGAACCTTTAAAACAAGTGCTATTTCTTTAAGATATTGTCTTTATATTCTAAAAATACTTTTTATTTCTCTCTGTTTAAAAATACATGTGTCATACTTATACATACATTTAGAAAACATTCAGGAAATTTACACACTTAATTGATAAAGGTGTTACACCTGCATAAGTAGTGTCTGGAACTAGAGATGGTAGTTTTACTTGTTTTGCTTTGTAGGGTTTGATTGGATAAGCCACGCTGGAATGCGTGAAAGAGATCTAGCCTCAAGACAAATATCTGAGACTCTTCAAACAAGGCTATTATTCATGATGGAAGTCAACAAATGGATACACCATTACACAAAGAATGGACAGGGTACATTTATAGAGAGAAAGTTTGATCATAAAAATGATACAAGGCAAATATTGGGCAAGTGCTTGAATATTTAGTAGAGGAAAACGATTAGTTTAGAAAATGAATGAGTGGAAAGAGACTGAGGACTGAGGCATAAATGGAAAGCCTAAATATATTTCTGATATTCTTAGAAAGTAGAAATTACATTCTGCCATGCTTGTGATCTTCATGCATGAAATTCTACGTAGGTGAACAATAAATACTTATTGAAAGAGAAAATGCATTTTTTAAAAGTATCAAAAAGTTCATGGGGAGAAGGTTTGGGGGAAGAATGATCAATATTATATACGTATAATTTTGTTAACACTTCGGAGACTTCTGATGTTTTTGGGAATCCTAGAAAACTCTGAATCTAATAAAACCAAATGTATTGCATACAATGAAAATTGTATATTAATTGTCAATTTGGCTACTCCATTGTTCTTGTGTGAGATATTTCCTTATGTGTACTTACATGTATACTTTCATTTATTCTTTGGACCATAGAAATGATTATATGAATTATGAATATTAATGAGTGCTTATTCTTATTTTATCTAGCTAACTAGCTAGCTTGGGGTTTCACAATAAAAAGTAAACAAAGTTTCACCTGTTCTTTTCAATATTTAACAGCAAAAGTGGCTGTTTAATTATTTAATTAAATGTGTATTTATATATTTAATTGTCAGTTGCATGACAAGATGATAGGTAACAGATGTGTGATTCTTTCTAGGAAAATGACCATTTAGTAAAACAATGTATTGTATTCCTGTAACTACTAGGTTGACATTTGGAACTTTTCCTGTAAAAGTGTCAAGTAGCTAATCTTGAGTATACGACTTCAAGTTATCAGCTGTTTTAGTTATCTAGAGGTCATTAATAACAGACACTTTTTTCATTTTTCTTAACCAAGAGAATGAGGCTAGGGTTGAATAAAATAAGGACTACCTTGTACCAAATAATTGATTTTTAATACAGAAGAATGTTTCATATAGCATTTTAAGGAAGTTGAGCCTAATGATAGAAACACAATGATGGACTATAAGTATAGCTTTCTTTGAAATACATTTTTTGCCACTATCTTCTATTGTTTTAACACAAACTACTTAATAAGTCATATATTTTTAATTATTTAAATTAACATAAAAAACTTGAATAAGTCATGTTATTTAAATTTCCATTTTTAATAACTTTAGTGCCTTCGTGTGATATAAGCTTATATTATTCGTTTAACACAGATCAAATTTGGCTTATGTCCCTGACATTTAATATAGATCTTTGACTACTTGCAGAACTTGATAAATTTGTCTCTAAAATACAACACATTGCCAAATATTTTCATGTCTTTTACTACAACTGCATAAAACCTCTCCTTAACTGACAATGACTTGTTAGGGCCCAAGTTAGTTATTAACAACACAACTTCTCAACTTCAGGGTGAATTCCTTTAACAGGGTCAAAGATTCACTTATTCACCTTTTTTACACATTGCATGCCACCATAAACATTAAAAGCCTATGAAATGCAGATGGCACTCAGGTGGCATTTAAGTGCAGGGTCCTGAACTCAGATATAGTATCTCTCTAAACATTTTGTAAATTTAAATTTTACTGGATATTTAGGGTTGGGAGAAAGGAGTATTGGATCTCAGGGACATAGCTTTCTAGCATCATACTTCAGTTTCTCCTTTATTACAATTTTATTCAATCTTATGATTAATTTACAATATTTGCCAGTTTTCCAGCTTGTGGTTATATGTAGATTTTATTTTTAAAATTCAGAATTCAGTGTATGCCTTTTTTAAATAATATCAGTTTGCTCTAAAAACTTGTCAAAATAGGTAAAATGTTTGCCCCTTGAGATGAAAAAGTGAATGTTATTTGACTTCCCTTTCAACTTCAGGAAATGCATGAATTCAGGGTTTATGGAAGGAAAAAATTATGCTAAACCTCCATTTGAATCTTTGTTCAATTCAGTTTTTTCTACCTGATTTGGCATAATCTGCAAACCAAGGTTTGTAGCAGAGTTATTCACGATGGCCAAAAGTTGGAAACAACCCAGGAGTCCACCAGCTGATGAATTGGTAAAGATAAATAAATTGTGTTATATACAAATGATGGGATTATGCAGTGATAAGAAGAAATGAGGTCAAGAAACAAATGACAACATGAATGAAACTAGAGGACATTATGTTGAGTCTGAAACAAGCCAGACACAAAAAGACAAATACTGTATGATTGCACTATTATGAACTAAATTTATTATGTGAAATATAAATATATTATGTGAAATATGAATATGGGTAAATTTTCTTATATAAAACTGTTTTTCTGTGAAGCTGAGCAAGTGTAGGTCAATACTATAAATGTTAATATCAGACAAAAAATATTATATTAAGTGAAGGAAACTAGAACTAGAGTACTACATATTATATAATGCATTTATATAAATATAAATCAATTCATAAAGATGGATACAGATTAGTGGTTATGTAGAGCTGGGGAAGGAATGCTAAGGGGTGAGGAATCTTTCTTATTGGAGTAATGAAATTGTAAATTTTTTTTGTGGTGATGAATGCACAACATTGTGGTTAAAGTAAAAGCCATTGATTATACACTTTGGATGAGTCTTATGGTATATGAATATATCTCAAAAAACTGCTTAATATATAAATATGTATGTAAGAATAGCTAGAATTAGAAGCTATGTATAGCAGGGGAAACATAGGGAGATCGAGGAGTGAACAATTTTCTTGTTAGTTTGTTTTCTGTTTAGTAGTAGTAGTATTGATATAATGAAAATGCTCCGATGATGATTGAGGTGATGTAATGCACAACTATGTGATTATACCAAATACCACTGATTGTACACTTTAGATGAATTATATGCTTTATTAATATGTATCAATAAAATTGATTTATTAAAAGCAAGAAATGGAAAAAAAATCAATTGGCCATAATGTTTCACAACAGTTCAAGGTGTTGGTGAGGAAATGTAGGGTACCCTTGTATGATGATATGCATGTTGCTTTGTAAATTCACAAACTTTTCTACATATTCATTGTTAATGTATGTCCATGTATGAATTTTATACTTCAATAAAATTTTATTAAAATATTTTTTAAATGTTTATTTACCCTAAGACATGGTTCATCAGTTTCCACAGGTCACAAAGTACTCCTTTAAAGGTTGTTTTGGTGTAATTCTATCATAACACCTACTGTGGTCTCTCAAAACTAAAAAATCCAGATTTACTTGTTCCATCTTACAAACATTCATAACACAATCCTACATTTTAATGACCCTTTTTTAGCACTGCTTTGAGACAGTCTGGTCTTTCATTTATTCATCTCAGAATATGTATTATTTTTATTTGTAATTTATAGAGCTTATTCTTTTCAATATTGCCTTAGATCACCTCTTGCAATACTGATGTTTATGGTTATTTACATTTAAATACATGCCCCTCTTGAGAGTCAACACTGTTATTATCCATCAGAAAAGAGTCAGTCCCACCTCTACTATTCTCTACTAAGGGAACACATGCAGTACTAGTCTCAGAGATTATGATTGATAGTTACCAAGAAAATGAAATACAATTAATTTAAATCTATTTGGAAAAGATATTTCCAAGTAAAGTTCTTTGTTAAAATAAATAATTATATGATCAATACTTTTTCAGGTGTAATAAAATATGCAGTAGTATTCTCTTTCAGATTTAAAAAAGAAATATTTACCTAGCTCACAGTATTGGTTTGCTTGGCACCTGGTAAATACCACAGGCTGACTTGGTTTAAATAATAGGAATTTATTTCACAGTTTTAAGGATAGAATCCAAAATTGAGGCAATAATAAAGACATGAATTCTCCCCAAACCTATAAACTGTGGTACTGGCTGCCAACTACCCCTGAGGTGCCTTGGCTTTCCTGCCACATGGCAATGCCTTCTTTCCTTCCAGATTCCTGATGACTTCCAGGTCCGTGCCCCTCCGGGTGGCTTTCACTTACATCTCTGAATTTCTTCCATTTATAATTCAGTAATCCAGAAATCCAGGTTAAGACCCACCCTCCTTCTGTGACCACATCTGAACTAAAATTACCATCTTCAAGAAATTCTATTTACTATGGGTTCACAGGCACAGGAGTACTGATTACATTTAGCTATGTTTAAATAGAGATTCATTATTCAATATACCATGCTCCCAAAGGAAAACCAAATTGATCCAGGAAAAACAGACTTTGAGAGAAAATGACTGATGGCTATAGGTTACCATAATTTACTTAGGGAGAAGGGGTTAGAAATTGATATCAAAACCTAATAAGCCTTTTTATACGATATGTATATATATAGTGTCTCAGTCCAGATTATAGTGTTTGTCATTCTTACAGTCCTATGGATTTTATATGTCCAAGGATAAAAAATACTTCCTGTGATATTCTGGAAACATAAGTGACCTTTAATATATAATGATAATTTCTTGAATACTTATTATTTCAAGTGTTGTTCAAAGTGTCTTAATATATTAACTCATTGATGATGCTTATATTAGTGATAATAAAACAAGGACTTGGAGAAACTAACTTTATTTTCTTTGCATATTTATTTATTTATCTTTTTATTTTTAAAGAAGCTTTAGATTTTTAGATTGCTTAAATGCTACATCAAAAAGATAAGGGATTCCCATATACACCACCCCTTCCCTTTCCCACACTTTTCCCTATTAACAACATCTTTCATTAGCGTGGTACATTTGTTATAATTAATGAACACATATTGAAGCATTGCTACTAACCATGATCTATACTTTACTTTATGGTTGACACTTCGCACTGCACAAATTTATAGGTTTTGACAAAACATATAATGGCTTGTATATGTCATTGAAATATCACACAGAACAATTTCAATGTCCCAAAAATGTCCCATGCTACAACTATTCCTTCCTCTCCTACCCCTCAGTACCTCTGGTGTCCACTGTCTTTATATCAGTGTTAAAAGTTCTTCCATTATTAGAATAATAATAAGTCTACTTTAGCCCATAGTTGCACTCCCTTCTTATGATTGTTCATTCCTCAATCCTGAGAATTTGGGGATGGCGATGCTCACTTTGCTTCTTATAAAGAGAGGTCTTAGATCCCATGAGGCAGATGGATGGGACTGTCTTGCTTGCAGTTGTAGATGCTCCCTATTTTTTGATTGATTGGGTGTTGTCCATAACCATCCTTTTGTTAGTGTTCTTGCATAAGCCTGATAAACTGGAAAGTAGGTATTGGCTGCAACTCTGCTGAGATTCGAGGATCAACCAATTTATGAACAGCTGGATGATTTAAATCTCTGGGCCATACATTTAAAGGGTATAGTGCTAATTACAGATTCAAATAAAAAGGTCAGAAGAACCATGTGTAGGAATATTGTAAATGAGTCTAACTGATACATTGAGGAGATAGGTTATCATATATTACAACGGTAAGGTCCACTGATTGTGTGCTGATTTCCTGGGATTATCTGCCCTGTCTCTAGTGTCTAGATGTCCGTTGAGTCCCCAGAAACATCTCTGCTTGAGACACTGTTTACTCATTGAGATCCTACTGAGACTTGCATAATCCTCTGGAATGACCTCCCAACTCACTTTGAAATCTCTTAGCCATAAAAACTCATTTGTATTTCATATTTCCCCCTTTTGGTCTAGGTCTTTTTCCAAATGCATCATGAGTTGGAGCTTGGTAAAAATCCCTCGGTTCCAGGGGCTTACCCCTGGGGAGTCATGTCTCATGCTGGGGCAAGTGCAGGTAGTGAGTTTATATACTGAGTTTGACTTAGAGAGGGGCCACATTTGAACAAAAGGAGGCTTTCAGGAGATAACTTTCTTAGGCAATATATATTACTAGTCTAGTTTCAATTTCACAAAAACACGTTTGATGAGTAACATTATCAATATCAAGAGCCTGGTTTATTGGTCTGTCCTCCTTTGCTGGGGACTGCCCACATAATCTAGAAATTATTGCCTATCTACTAGAGAATGCAGCAGGACTCCCGAGATCTTTTCAGTTATTGTGTGGGTCTTCACCCACTGAAATAATACCCCATGACCACATGAGCACCTTCACATTCATAGAGGAATGCCTTAGGTGCACCCCCTCCTCATTCATCCCCTCATCACTAACACCCTGCATCAGTCATCCTCTCTTCCCACAGTTGCAACCCTTCAGGAATTCAAAATAAAATAAAGCCAAGATAATAATAAAATAATACAAATTTAAAAACAAATTAGGATAAAAATTTAAAAAATAATTTTTAATTATGCCTTTCATCGCTGTAATACATGTTACTTTTTGTGTATTTTGACACCCTTTTCTGTATGTTTATTCAGTGTCTTATTTGTTTTTCACTTTATTTTCCATGAAGCTTTAGGTTACAGAAAAGTTATCAATTCTTTGGATTTCTGCTTTTAATTAGCATGTAATTTTATGTCATTTAAAAAGCAGAAATGTAAATTTGCCTCTATCTTCTCCAAGAAATCAGAGCTGATGATCTCTCTTCAAAGCCTGATACTAACTAAATTCTCCTATTCTCTTGTAATGATCCTCTGTCAGAACTTTGGAAATTCCTGCAAATCCACAGGTTCAAATTAAGTAGAGTTAGCAAGAAATCCCAGAGACTGAGATGCTTAAATTACTTTAATTATTATGTAAATATTGCATGTACTGATTATGTATTTGGATGTCTCTCCTATGAGACTCATTCTGGAGAATTAAATGATGACAGTCTGAATGGACAGAGTCAGAATTTTCCTCCATTTGCATATTAAAGATCTATAGAAGCCACTAGTGTTATGTATGCCTTCAAAGTATTCAGTTCTAATTATTTTAATGTTCTTTAATTTCCTATTCCAAACTTCAATAAAATCCCCACAACTAATAGGGAGAAATTTGAGTTACTAAGTAGGATATCCCTGGCTACCATATTTTGAAAAATGAATGTTATCAGAATATTCAACAGCTTCTTAGACCAACCATAAATACTGCAGTAACTGAGTCAAATTCAGTTTTCATTCTATCCAGAATTAGGCCAGACCCCACAAAATAAGGGTAATCCTCTACAAGATTTTCCTTCAGCTATCAGTAAGAATTTGAGGGCCCAGGCCACCCAGACCTCTGACGAAATGCTTATAAATTCAGATACACACCCCATCTGGCTCAATAATTTGCTAGAAAAAGTCACAAAACTCATTGGAAAGGATATACTTATCATTATAGTTTTAAAAGAAAGGATGCATAGGGCAAGGTCCAGGACTGTCTCAAACATAAGCTCCCATGTCATCTCCATGTGGAGTCAGAATGCATATCACTCTTTCCCTCTATCCAGCTTACCTGCAATGTACTGTTTTCAATCATGGAAACTTTTCAGACCTTCAAATGTCCCTAGTTTAAAAGAGATCTCATTACATCAGCATGATTGACAGAATCAATATCCATATGGTTTAGCTTGCAGAGCAAGTTGCAAAAGGGTAAGTTGTGGGAATACAGGATCAGATACAAAAGATATTCTCAACAAAAGACTATTATTAGTTACATAGGACAAAGGGTCCAAAAGAGCAGGAAAAGATGTCCCTTCATGTCTGGTACCTCAGGGAGGCCAAATATTCAGGTCAGGTTTGGTGGATGGCAATAGCCACACACCCTGTTTAGCACTGGAAATGAGGGACTCTGTGTTGCCTGAGGACTGGACATTTATATACACCAGAGGGAGAAGCCCTGCCACTGAGCAAAACACATGTATCAACAAACTTGTGCAGAGTTTCTGCTCTAACATGCAGCTGGTGCTTCTTTTCTCTGGTTTTGGTTTCAAAGTACAATCAAGCTGTTTCATTTCTGGGTAGCTTGTTTTTCATGGTGAGACTTACCATCTCCTCAAGGTTGCAAAATGGAAATATATTGAAACACCTGCATGCAAATAAGCAAATGAGGAAAGGGAAGGGTATAAGCAATGGCTAGGTTTTCCCCTACCAAAGGTTGAGGAGATGGGCCTTAGATGAAATTCTTCAGTCTCAACCTTCTAAACACCTAACTTGTCTTCCTGATATGGTCAGCCCTCACTCCAAAACTGCTGGGTGTTTTGGCACCTCCCCACCATGTAGTCAGTATATCAACTACCAGGTGTGGTGCTGGGCCCACCATGAAGGACAAACTACATTACTATCACAGTTAACTCCAAAAACTTAGGAGTTGCTCCCCAATAATTGAGAACAAATACAAATAAAGATTTTCATTATACTGCACCCTAGTCTGATTTTCTATATTTAATCCCACTATTCAAACTTCACCTATTCTGTGTTTCATCTACAATCAACTGCTCTTTTCCCTCATTTGGCCTTTGCATATATCAACCCCTTCAATTAAAGTAATAAATTGTCTTCACCACATGATTTCCATGAGACATTCTAAAACCTCCACTTGGAAATAATTTTCTGTACAATTAAATGCTTATGTTGTGTCTGCCCTGATTTTACGCACATTTATTATAGTCCACATTCCTACTCCCATTAAGAAACTAAAGTGCAAAATTGTATTCTCAAAATGCCTGATAGTAGATAGGACAATGGGGCTTAGTTTTGCCTAACTCCATTATTCATTATTTCTTATTCAGAAGTGCATATTAGAATCATAGGTACAGATTTTCAAAACTTTTTGTGCATCCTTAGGCTAAACCTATAATTTAATTAAGAACTGAACCCAATAACCTCTTTTATAAACATAAACAAATAAGTAAACATTTACAGGCTATTTTGAAACCCAATCTAGTATTATGAGCACTGGCATAAGAAATTTAAATATGCGGTGAGACAACAGATTTATTTTCCATTTTTAGGAAAGTTTTCTATAAATTATGTAAGTAAATTATGTTAATTATTTATAAACTGAAAGACTGATTGTAGCAGTTTGATATTATTGATGAATTCCAAAACGAAATATTAGATTATGTTTGCAAACTGGTCTTTTCCTCTGGGCATATGAGATTATATCAGATTCAGAGGTTTACTCGATTACTTAACCCCTTGTGTCAATAGGGTGTAGAGTACCAAACTCTTGGTGGATGGAGACTCGCAGATAAAAGGCATGGCAAAGGACAGAGTTAAGGGTTCTTAATGTTGGAGTTTTGATTCTGGAGATTGATGCTGGTCTTAAACTGGAGCCCCAGGGAGAGAGACTGAGCCATTCGCCTGATAGTCTACAGCAGACCTTGTGAAAAAAAGCAAAGCCTAAAGAGCCCCATAGTCTACAGCTGACCTTGTGGAGGAAACAGAGGAGCTGAGCCCAGAGGAACCCAGGAAGCCTGAACCCTCACAGATGTCAGAAGCCATCTTGCTCCAACACATGAAAATAGATTTTGGTGAGGGATATAACTTATGCTTTATGGCCTGTTATCTGTAAGCTCCTACCCCAAATAAATCCCCTTTATAAAAACCAACCAATTTCTGGTATTTTTAGCAGCACCCCTTTGGCTGAATAATACACAGATGAAAACAAATACAGAAATGAATTTTCTGTACACATACCAAGCACACACATTTTTAAAAAAATATTTATTTTATTTTTTATTTATTTATCCGCCCCCCCCCCCTTGCTGCTGCTTGCTTGCTGTCTGCTCTCTGTGACCATTTGCCGCACGTTCTTCTGTGTCTGCTTGTCTCTGTTTGTTGCGTCATCTTGCTGTGCCAGCTTTCCATGGGCATGGGCTGTCAGCTTTCTATGGGTGCAGGCCAGCCTGCCTTCACAAGGAAGCTCTGGGAACAGAGCCCAGGGCCTTCCATATGGTAGATGGGAGCCCAATCGATTGAGCCACATCCACTTCGCCACACAGATATATTTTTAACAAAATAAGACATGAGACTATCTACACCATTTTTATTTAGCATCACAATATCAAATGTTTTCCATTCTTGAAGTTATGTAAACTATCTTTATTTTAGTTGTTGTATAACATTTCTATATTATAATACTATAATCAGATTACTTATGTTATCATTTAGATTTCTTTCATTGTTTTAAGATGAGGGATGGAATCCAGGACCTCTTAATGTGAAGCAGGCATTCAACTACTGAAATACATCCACTCCCTAATGAGAGTTGGTTTTTTAGTTCATTTGTTTGTTTTTAGGAGGTCCTGGGGATGGAACCAGGGACCTCATATATGAGAAGCAGGGACTCAACCACTTGAGCTACATCTGCTCCCCAGTATTCATATATTTTTATCACAATAACACCAGCACCAAGATCACAGTCTGGTGGACAGTAAGAGCACATAAATGAAAGGTTGTGGTGGTTGCAGTTAATGAAGGAATTTTAAAAATGAAACTTTGCATACTTGTTCAATGATTTCCTTAAGATAAAGTCCTTGGCTAGATGTCATGTTTCTTTTGAAAGGATATTGACATATATTTCCATACTTGCATTCCTGTCATTCATATGGCTACTAGTGTTTCACTGCACTCGTACTTGTCCTCCATCACTTAACAAGTTTTTATTGTATGCATTGCTATTTGTTTTAATCTGTACAAATCTGAAGAATCAAAATGTCTCATTACCTTTTAAATTTGTATTAGTTTGATTCCATAGATGTTTGAGTAGTTTGAGTAGTTCATGTGTTTACATATTTCTTTTTTTTTCCTGAATTGTAGATCTTTGTCTATTTGGCGGTGGGAGGGGGTTTCAGGGCACTGATTTTACTGGCTTTATTTAAGAAAATATTGACATTTTATCTTGTAAGTGAAATATTTTCAAATTGTCATTTTCTTTCTATTTTTATGGTTAATTTTGATGAATTTTTAAATTCATTAATAGTATCCTCCTTGGTTTAGAGCTATTGTGTTACTTGGAGTCAGTTGAACTGCTGCATTAAGGCCACAGTTTTCCAGACAAATTATCAAAGATTTCTAAAAACAGGGAAGCGGACTTGGCCCAGCAGTTAGAGCGTCCGTCTACCACATGGGAGGTCCGCGGTTCAAACCCCGGGCCTCCTTGACCCGTGTGGAGCTGGCCATGCGCAGTGCTGATGCGCGCACGGAGTGCCGTGCCACGCAGGGGAGTCCCCACACAGGGATGCCCTCACGCAGGGGAGCCCCATGCGCAAGGAGTGCGCCCCATAAGAAGAGCCACCCAGTGCAAAAGAAAGTGCAGCCTGCCCAAGAATGGTGCCTCACACACAGAGAGCTGACACAACAAGATGACGCAACAAAAAGAAACACAGATTCCCATGCCGCTGACAACAACAGAAGCAGACAAAGAAGAACACACAGCAAATAAACACAGAGAACAGACAACTGGGGGTGGGGGGGGGGGAGGGGAGAGAAATATATAAAATGAATCTTTAAAAAAAAAAAAAAGATTTCTAAAAACAAACTACAAGTTCAGTGGTTTCCCAATACAATACAATACAATACAAAGTTCCATAGTTCACTAAATGACTCACAGAACACAGGACAATATTACACTTAAAATTACAATTTTATAGTAGTGAAAAGATGAAACTAGAGCTAGTCAAATAAATTGAGGCATCGGGCAAGAGGGGAGGTCTAGACAGTTTCCAAACACAGAGCTTCCATGTCTTCAGGATGAGTTACTCTCTTGCAATTAACGTGAAACAATACACATAAAGTATTGCCAACTCAGGAAACTCACACAAGCTTCTGTGTCCAGAATTTTTGAGATTTCATTTCATAGGTATGAGTGATTGTTCATGTGGTTGCTCTCAATCACATGCTCACACTGCTGAACTCAACTTCCAGTACACTCCTCGTTATCCTATCTTTATCTTTCTCCCAAAGACTGGCCTTATTCATAGGGACAGTGTTGTTCTGAGTGAATACAAAGTATTAGTTTAATAATACTTCCCAAATGAGGCACAGTTTATGAACATTTCATCATTAAAACATTATTCTCCTAATCCAGTAGATCTTTAGGTTTCTTTGAAATAAGCCCCTCTCTCATCCTATACACAATAACAAAGAATAACAAAAATCGATTTTTGAGCATTAAAGTATATTTAAACTCAATTTTGCTTTGAAATGAGAAATTTGCATTGGTACTGAACGCTTCCTTTCTTATAGACGCAATATATTGCCTCATTTCTCCTGGACTCATCATTCTTTCAGAGACACACCTCTATTATATTGAATTCTGATTGCTCTCAGTTTCATGCAAATATAGGTTTAATCACTGTGAAATAATTTTAATTATTTTAAAACAGAGAATTTAAAAACAAATGATGTTATTTTTAGCCAGGAACTCTGCAATAAAAGGAGACAAAACAAAACAAAACTACTACCAACTCTGTGGTTTGAAGTTTTATGTACGCCCGAAAAACACATTCTTAAATCTAATCCATTCCTGTGGTTGTAAAGCCATTGTAATTAGGATCTTTTGATGAGGTTACTTCAGTTAAGGTGTGACCCACCTCATTCAGGATAAAAGCTAATCTTATTACTAGAATCCTTTATAAACAGAATGAATACACAGAGAGGGAGACAATGCCATGGAAGCAAGAAGCTGAAATCATCCAAACCCAGAAAAGAAGGGAGAGAACAGCAGATGCTGCCATGTGCCTTGCCATGTGGCAGAGGAGTCAAGGATAACTGGCAGTGAATCTTTGGGAAGAAGTAATGCCTTAATGGTGACTTGACCTGGAAATTTTCCAAGACTCTAACTGTATATGGATAAACTTCCATTGTGTAAGCCAACATGTTTCATGACATGGCTTGAGCAGCCTAAGAAACACCAACTATACATAGGAATAGCTGATTTCCTGTGGGTAATTTTATATTTTTTCTTTAAATTTCATTAGGTCAAAGTTAGTAAACTCTAGTATGTCACGTAGCTGATTGCTTATCAAATCTATCAATCTTTGCAACATCATTATTTTTTACTTGAATTAAAATTAGACTTTCCTTGAATGATTTTATGGATTTTCTGGCAATAAGTTAATATTGAATGTCCTATCTATTGACTCTATGCTTAGTATTAATTTGTGCATGCCATTGTCATTCTTTTTTTTCCCCCAAATGGTTCATTTTCTCACCAGACAATAGCCAAGCAATGGAAATAACCTACTATATAGGAGTAAATATTAGGAACATGTGAATTTATGACCATCTTATGTGGGAAACAGAAGTTGTGGTAGTATTTGACTTTATTATCTTACCTTAGCCCATTAAGATAGCCAGATGTGGCTGGAATTTTCTCTGTACTGCTCTAAATACTTTTGATATAAACTGAAAATTGTTTTTGGCCTTTCCAAATACACAAAAATTGCAACAACAACAAATTGATGGAAATGAATTTGTTTCAAACTCGTGGCAAAATACTTTCCTGGAGGAAAACTAGGGGATATGTATCTGATTTTATTACTGTTTATTCTTTAGGGTCTCTTCCCATTGCTTGAAAGGTGTGCAAGTCTTTTATACCCATTCTTTTGTCTTTTTATAAGTGTAAAGTGTAAACTATAATGTAAGCTATGGACTTTGTTTTGTAGCTATGCTTCAGCCTTGGTTTATCAATTGCAAGAAATGTATCACACTAATCTAAGATGTTCAAAACAAAGGTACTTATGTGTGTGGGTGCAGGGAGGAGGTTATTTGGGAATTCCCTAATTCCCTATACTTTCCATGTAATGTTTCTGTAACTGTAAATCTAAAACTTCTCTAAAAATAAAGCTAAGAAGATTGAAGAAGAAAAGACTAAATTTAATAAAATCATTAATGAAAGGTGGTGATATTACCACCAACCTTACAGAATTAAAAATTATGTTAAGAAATTATAAGAAAATTGTCAAACAAATTAGATAACTTATTGATGTAGAAAAATTCCTATAAACATTTTTTGCCTTCTTTTATTTATATTAAAATTCACTGCCCCAGGGGGAAAAAATGCTTCCTCTTTGAACTTTGAAGCTTTGTGTGGGAGTACTATAGAAGTTTATGCAATAAGTCTTTACCAGGTCACAGAGGTGAGTCACAAAGACGATATTCTCCTGTTAGCAGAGTCATTATTTGGCATAAATTCCACCAGCTTATTTGAAATTTTATTTCTTTCTCTCTTCAGAAAGCATTCTGTAATATAAGTGACTGAAAATATTTGGAAACTCTTGTGTCAGTCTTGGGCAGGAGAAAACTTGTTCACAGACATGCTTCCTAGTATGCTTTAGACTCTAGATTCTTCATATCCCTGTGTTCAAAAGAAACCTGGAAGCAAATTTTTCCTGTTTACTACAGAGGGCAAATTCAGCAAAACTTTATGTGTTATGTAAAATAATAGTAGTAATAAAATTTATCTATAACATCATTACATATTTGTAGAAGGTCTTATACTTTTTAAAGACCTTTTGTAAGCATCCTCCAATATAAGCAAATGTAGAAAAAATAAGGTGATGAGACAAGTTGGCATTGTCTTGATACCCACTGTTAGAAGCTTGCGATAATTAACAAGCTGTAGCTCAGTTTCCCCTGATATGCATTGGGGAAAGGCTAACCCATCCCCCATAAGCCTATATGTCTAAGGGCATGGTACTTCCCCACAGGTTAAACAAAGAAACCACATAAAGACAGGAGTAAAGGGAAATGGAAACCTTCCTTACCTGTATATCAGAGGGAGATAAAGAAACCCTTTAATCCCTACAGATCAAAGAGACATCTGCTCCTGCAGCATTCCAAGAAACCATGACTCCCTAACCCACTAACTTCTAGTCACTATCAGGGAAAGTTTTCACCTCTAGGGCTTCCTATTGGCCCCTGCACCTCACTCAGACCCTCAACCCCCTCCCACTAACTATCATTTCCCTGCCTAGGAAAGTTCTGTATAAATTCAAATCCCCCCTTCCAGAGTGGGCTGAAGTCTCAACAAGTTCTTTCTTTGCCTGTGGTCATATCAATCTCTGTGTCCCAGTGAATGCCATTTTTTCTCCAAAACCCACATTGGTATTGCCTATTTCTTACTTTTTTTTTAAAGCATTGTTCTCAAAGTTTTACCAAACAAACAATTTGATTGCATTTTTATAGCCTGATGTCTTACTCAACTTCAACCTTAACAAGTCTTTACCTGAGATTAGACCAATTTGGAAAGAAATACAAAAATACATAGGACAGGTTTACAACAAAGCGTAGTTTCTAGTGAATTGTTGTAGTGGTGTTTCCAGTTTTTACTCATAATACAACAATGAAAGATACGTTTTGCATACTCTATCCCAGGGTTCAGGTTAACAAATGCATCTAGCATAGGCAGTCAATCATTCATCTGTGTTTAATCCACATAAATAAATACAGCCATGACCCACTGGAAATGCAATAGTGGAACTGTCTTTCTTTTTTTAAAGATACTTAAATTACACAAAATGTTACACAGAAAAATATAAGGGATTCCCATATACCCCACTCCCCACACTTCCCATCCTTCCCCGCATTAACAACTTATTTCATTAGTGTGATATATTCCTTGCAATTGATGAACACTTTTGGGGCATTGGCTCTAAGTATGGTTATAGTTTATATTGTAGTTTACACTCTCTCCCACACGATTCTGTAGGTTATGTCAGGATATATAATGGACTCCAACTGTCTTTGCAATGTCTTTCAGGACAATTCAAAGTCCCGAAAATGCTCCCATATTATACCTCTTTGTCCCTCTCCCTGCCTTCAGCACCTTCAGCAGCCACTCTCTCCACTTCAATAATGTAATTTCTTCCATTCCTAGAATAACAAAAAAGTCCTAGGGTGTTAGTTTCAGCCTGCTAAAACTGTCAGACAATGGGTCAGCTTAAACAATGGGAATTTATTGGCTCGTGGTTTTGAGGCCAGGAAAAGTCCAAAATCAAGATATTAACAAGGGAATGCTTTCTCCTCAAAGACTGTGACACTCTGGGGCTGGTTGCTAATCATCCTTGATCTGTCACCTGCCAAAGCACTGGCAATGTCCTTTTCTTTCTCGTCTGAATTCCACTGACTTCTGGTTTTTCCCAGTGGTTTTCTCTCTCTAGGTCTGAATTTCATTCTCTTTATAGAAGAGTCCAATAATCTGGATTAAAGACTAACATTATTCGACTGACCACACCAGAATTTAAAGTAACATCCTCCAGAGGTTATATATGCAATCAGTTCATTCCACAGGGACAGAATTAAGATTATAAAAATGTTTTTCTTGGGTACAGAATTCAATCCAGCAAACCTAGGGCAGAAGTAAAATATTAATTCCATTCAAATATAACTGTCAGGGAGAAAGCAAATCAGATCATGTAATATGGAAGCAAAATAATTAACTTCAAATGAAGAAGAAAAATAAATCTAAAGTTTGGGGAAGTAGCCTTTTATGTTAAATATTTATAAATACAAAGAGTTATAGGTAAAACCATATAGAATGGCATTATACATTCATTCAAACAATTGGTTTACTTTTTGTTTGCATTTTCTGCTTCATTTTGCCATATATCATCTCCATTCTTTCAATATATTTACATACATATTGATATAAAAACTGCATTAATATAAGATACAAAATGGATAATGTATAGAAATTCACCTAGCAAACTTCTTGTCATATAGGCCTTTATTTGAAATGAAGGCTATAACTAGATTTGCATTTAGGGTTAATGAAAGCTGAACATTTGTCCTAAATACCTACAACTCACATCCCTTCTCATTGAACTTTGTCATTTTAATGAATGTATGAATAATTTTCTTATTCTCTCCTTTTGTTGATCATTACTTTATATAAGTTTTAAAATATTAAGTGAATCTATATGCTTATGATATCTAGAACTCCAGATGTATTAAAATCCCCCTACACAAATAATTATTACATGGAAATGAGAAGAGCAGAAACACATGCAAATAAATTTTGAATTTCTTTTTCAGGCTCTTATTTAACCCAAGTACTCATAAATATAATAGTTTGTAACATTTCATATGAGTTCTCTTTGCATTTTCATGCCTTCTTTGTCTGGTTTACCTCTACCAATTTCCTGAAAAGACTAGAATAATGATTGACTATATGATGATAATAGATATAATCTAATATCAAGAGAATCAAATTGGTGTCATTTAACACAAAATTGTGATAACTATTGTTAGAGTAATTGTGAAAATATTATGATTTATTCCATATGATATAACAAAGTTTCCATATAATCATGTCATTTTCACTTTTTGCAGGTATCAGAAATTTAGCAGAAATAAGTTCATACACGTTATATAAATATATAAATGACATCAACCTTAAAAGTTTTAAAGAATTTCTTGAAAAAAAGACATTAGCTATAATTATACATTAAAGTATAGAAGAAAGAAGCATTCACATTTCAGGGATTATATTCACATTTAAGGTTCAAGATGGAATTTGCAGTTTCTAGACCCATAAAATTTAGCATAACATAAATGAAAAAAGAAACCACTTTCTCAATAATACAAGGACAAATACGCGTAAAATATAGATGAATAATGAAGTCAATGATTGAAATTTCACTTTTAAATATTATTTGACTTTAGAGCAGGGTGGACACACAACTCTCCATGGACCAAATACAACCTGTTTTATTTACCCCCTCTTCACCAAGTTAGAAAGGGAGGATTTCCTGCCCCAGGAATATGGAGATGGCTAAACACAACATGCGCCACTGTACTCATGAGACTGATAGCAGTTTCTTACTTATGTATACTGACAGCCCAGGAGAAAAGGACAGTGTTCTAGGCAGGGTCAAGAGGGGTTTGCACTCAGGAACAGACTGAATGAGCAGAGGCTGTGGAAGGCAGGCTTATACTAACAAGAAGGTGAAGTGACTCTCATCCCTAATATATGATGTGATTGGCTTGTTCAAATAATTTTGCAGATGCCCTCACAAAAGAAAGAATCAGCTTGTTACCAGCTCTAAAAGCAGCTCTTAATATTGAACCTTCATTTCAGACCTTACCATATACCTGCTTTTGCAAATAGTATTTTCTTGGAAGATAGTTATATCTATTCATTTACTTACTGTCTGTCTGCTTTTTATGTAACAGAAGAGCTTTGTAGTCATGGCAGAATCTGTATAGCCTACAAAGACAAAAATACTTAGTTTTTTATTTCTTGAAGACAAAATTTGCAGATCTAATATGTTTTGAAAATTCTATCTAGTTTTAAACCTGAGTACAATACAATGGGAACAAAATTAAGATTATAAATTATATGCATTCACTTGAGATTTTTTACATGAAGAAAATGGACCTATTTTGATTAGTTCAGGCTTTACCTGCATTGCACTGAAAATCAGTATTGAATTGACTATACTGGCTCTGATCACTGAAAAGACTTACTAGATGTCACAGTTTATACCCACATATGGCTAATAAAGGCAAGCAATAGAGCAAGAGAAAAAAATTCATAGGCAAGCATGGGAATTCAAGAGACTTCTCAGTGTATCTCCCTACGGTCCTTTTTTTGTCACCCAGGATATTATTGTTGGGGAGAATTTGATAATTTTAATAAAGCAACTTTATGCTTTCTCTCAGATAACTGTAAAGGGCAAAGCTAATAGCTTCTTCCAAACAGCCAGAGGAAATATATCTATCTATCAGATTATTTAAAGTCCCAGAGATCAGAAACAAGAGCTGGAAGTTCAGTATGTGCCACAAGAGTCTTTTAAATCTAAAAAAAAATAATAATAATTCATGATGTTTTAAAACTCTTAGTAGCTTAAAACTTGGAGAAAACCCAGCAGCAGTTTAAGCAGTGATAGTAATATATACAACTGTAACCTAGAGGAATGAATTAATTTACATCATCTTCTAAGAATTTCATAATCCCTGTGAATAATCTAAAACTCTCCACTACTTTTAAAAATTACTTATAACTTAAAATATATATGTATATAATTATTTATTTTACAAAATAATGTGGTTATTAAAAAATAAGTGCTATTTCTTAAAATGCCCACCTGAGGAGGGTCTCCATTCTTTGACCCCACTGGAAATTTGGTGCTGGTTTTTATTGCCAGACTTCAGTTAGGACTTATAACCACAATTCAAGTATTTTCTGGAAATAGCTATACCTTTGATGGTCCTGTTGAAAACACACTAGAGTGTTACAGAAACAGTCTAGTGTTGTTTTCAGACTTTCTTTATATGTAAACTTGGTGGCCTCAGGTTCTAGCTGATAAATCATTCCTATGAATTTTTTAAAGGTCCAGTGCAGATTAATTCAGGTGTATTTGAGTAAATTCAGGAACACTTCTTTCTCTTCCACTTTACTATTATCATCGTTGTTGTTGATAATATCTCACCATAGCAACCATTCCCAAATTCATGGAGCATGAAACATGAAGCAGACATATCTCAGTTCCTCATTTTTTAAAAGCTACCAAATCAAAACTCCACCTTCAAGTTAATTTGGAAAGCACCTTTGATCCCTTGCAGAGATGAGTGATCATCACATTTGTGAAAACTCTGGCTATTAGGCAAACATATTCTTTGTTCAGAAAAGAAATATTGCATTGCCAAAAAACAAAAGAGCTCATCTTTTGAGTTTATTTTTATTTCTATAAATGTTATTTTAAGGACCAGCTTTCCAAGACACATTAGTTATTTCATACTTCCAGATATTCTTCCATTTAGTGGATAGCTTCAAAATAATTACTTTGTTCCATATCTTTAATTCCAATGAATTTTTGCCTGTATTTGAATATAATAAATTGTTAATAGCTGTTTGATATGAAAAATTATCAACTCTTAGTAATGAACATAAAATGAACATAATTTTTAAGTTCACCCACTTCTTTTCGAAAATTATTTTTGAGTGATTTAAGGTAATTAATTAATTTCAGATGTCTTTCATAATTAAAATTTATTTCAATTTTTTAAATCTTGCCCAAACAAAAGATTTGCCTCAGTAAATAAATACTGTGTGTTGGAGGAAAATTATCAGAAAAATCACAATTATTCCCACATCTAGGAAAATTTCCTGTTTTCACATGAGAGATTCTGAGGTAATCTTATGAGTTAGTTTTGTATAATATTCATAGATGTATCAAATCTATCATGTGAAAGTATTTGCTCAAAGTTATTGCAATTCAACTATTAAAGTACTTTATTATGCATTAATATTATTCTCTTTTTTCTTTGTTAAGAATCTCTACGTAAATTTTTTGAGTACTTCATTTCTACATATAAACTCCTATTATTATTTCAATTATTGTTTTTCCCAGTTAGAATTTTTATCTAAACTGCATTAGCTGAGGTCTGATGAAAACAGAGCAAAGATTGAGGACGTTGTAAGAGTCTGCTCACTTTAAGAATGCTATGAATTTAAGTTACTTTGTTTTTTAAGACTCTCTGGAGAAATTTCCTCCATGTTTCTTCCATTAACTGTTTGAAAAATTTTACTCTCAGGTATTTCTCCTAGCAGACCTAGTAGAAATTTATAGAATTTTGGTAGTTGAATGTTTGCTGCTTATTAGTATATAGCTTCTTGGAAAATGAAATGTGAAGAAACATACATAAGACCTGATTACCCTGTTTACCTCCCCTCCCTCTCTTTTTGGATAATTTGATATGATTCACTTTGCTAGTAGTTTGTGATAACTTTACATTAGTGTTTTAAAATATCTTTTGGTTTATTTTCTTTTTGGACTTATTTCAATGTTTACTCAAAACGTGGATTAAAAACAAATGATTTCAGAATATAACTAACTTGGTAAGTTTGTACTTATGATTTTTTTGGCACATGAACCTGTGATCAATATGACTGTGTATCTGTAACTATACATTACACTGATATATAAACCTTGTACTGTTTGGACAAATCACATTTAATTTCACCATCAATGTTGCTTTTTTCCCCTGATGGAATTCCTTCAGGTGAAAGTAACAACCACTACCATAGCAATAATCCTAACTCAAATTGTCTGAATTTGCAGGACACATACTATCACATGAATCTCACATAATGAGCTGCAAAACAGTCAGGTTTGATTACAGATTGATTTGGTGGGTCAAAAATAATATGAAACACAACATCCCCTGCCTCTCTTCTGTCTGTTATCCTAACTTTGTCATTTTGGCTCTCTGGTCTGGGTTTTCTCAGGTCTTAAACATGATGGCCAGAAACAGAGCTACATGTTCTGTATGTACACAACCATGTCCAGGAAGAGAAAACCGAAGGAGAAAACTATGCATTCTCCCCACCACCAACTGTAAACAGATTGCCCCTCATATTTATTGAGTCCAAACTGGACCAGGATGCTGTTAACTAATCATAAACAAGGGAAACAGGATCACTCTAATTGGGTTATCCTACTAAACATGACCTGTGGAGATGGGGATAAGATTAGTATATTCAACAGCGGTGTACATGACAACAAAGTCAGCATTTTCCATTTAAACTAAGGAACAATAGGGGAATGAATATTGGGTAGATCAACAGTATTATGCTGTGTCCATGTCAATATTTCTAATTAACAGTATATTTATGCCAAAGAATTACCCATATCTGTTGAAGAGAATTGTTTACCAAATTTGAAATACTACAATTTCAGGAAAAGTACTGCATAAAAGTAATACAAAGTAAAGGATTAGAAAACAATTCTGTTTATTTATTCTAATCTGATGTAAAACATAGTAATTTTAAACTCTTTTCTATAAGCCAGTAATATACATTTTTTAAGGACTTATCATATGTGCCCAGATTTTTATTTTGGATCAAACATAGCTACTTTAAAAACTTTTCAGCTCATTATATTTGTAAACATTCCTACCTTTCTAGTTATTATTTTACTACTGCATTTTGAAACGGACATAGTTGTCCAATTTACCAGATTCCACCTTGGTATATCCTCCAGTAGAGATATAGTCTCCCTCCAACAAGAAGATAATTAATAACTGTCCTAAGTTTACATTAGCGTCTTCCTTTTTTTTTTCTAAAAAAGGAGGACCCCTCTTTAATAAAGAGGAAAGAATTCATTTGACTAGCTCTTTTCCAGCTGCCTAGATCTTCACATCTACTTTTTCACTCATCCCTCCAGAAAGCCTAAGATTGTGCCATAATAGACTGGAGCGGGGTATTTAAAGAAAATTCAATCTTATTGGAATTTGTTTGAAGCTAACCAACAGGCTGGAAAGCACTGTGGGGTCAGTTCAGAGTTCCTTTTCCTCCTTATATGCCCACCCAGACCAGTATATTAGCTTCTTTTACCACTCATGTAACATTCAGTTTTCATATAAAATTGTAGGAAATAAATTCTATTCATTACATATACACACAAATAAAATTTAATAATTTCAGATTTTTTTCCTTATAGTCAATTTTTTTAGTTCACTTTATTGCCTCATTAAATTTCTTAGTAAATAATAAATTTTTCTGGGAAATTCTACCATTATTAATATCTCACCTAGAACCTCACTTAATCTTTACAATAGCTCTCTGAAATGTATTTTATATCTAATTTACAGTAGAGAAAAATGAAGTTCACAATGTTAACTATCTTGCCCAACCAAATTCACACAGATAGCAATTGGTGAATCAGGACTTCCAAAACACAATTCTCTAATTTCCCATGCTGTTCCACATGTGGCTTTAATGGGAGGAGATACCAATAGAAATACAAGAGCTAAATAAGTGGTGAAACACCCTAAATTAAAGTTTCTCTTATTGTGTCCTTTTGAATGTTAACAGTTCCCAACATGATGAAATTCTTCAGTGATCAAATGATTTTGGAATGTTGGATTAAAGCACTATTTTATCTCAAAATTACTCACAGGTTTTTCAGCACTTAAGTGTATTATGGCTTTTGAACCCCTAAGGCAATGATATAAAATTATATTTAGCAAACAGATTATTTTATAAAATATTTTGTTGTTTATTTCTTCTGGATTTTGGAGCAATTTAATCTCTTAAGAAACAGAGTAAATAAAACATTAACTGACAGACTTCTTTGAAACTACATATCGTGGTTATTTTCCAACCTATTGCAGCAGTTGATAAATTTGTTTCTTTAGCCTCTGTTTAACAAGCTTTGCCATGTATTAAAAATTATTAATTCATTATAGACCCCTAAATTCTGTCATGCACTGTGCTACACACTTTACATATTCTGTCATATTTTATTCCTATAACCACAACATGATGCATTTTTGTGGGCATTTGTGTTTTGGTTCCGTGGCATACCTTTTACCTTCTTGCTGTTATTCAATTTATCTCCTCTTTTGTGATATTTACTTTAATATTAATGGGCTCTTGGGATTTATGAGATACAAATTTAACTTAACACAGTATACCTTTAATAATGCTTTACCACTTCAA
Organism: Dasypus novemcinctus; assembly: GCF_030445035.2. Lineage (NCBI taxonomy): Eukaryota > Metazoa > Chordata > Mammalia > Cingulata > Dasypodidae > Dasypus > Dasypus novemcinctus. Next base: position 147,927,186 of record NC_080673.1, on the reverse strand, counting down.
TTATAATGCAGTTAATTTACAACAGTATACCTCATTTTTTCTCCATTAAGTTTTGTAATTATTTGTCATGCATTTTCCTGAAACTGGGATATGGAGTATTCGGGATGAATTTCTTTTTGTGAAATTCTGTATACCTAAAAATAAATCAAGTAAAATTTACTATTGTACAAAATTCAGGGTCCATATGAAATATAATAATATATTAGTGAAGAATTATTAATGGACAGAGAACAAATAGTTACATATTCATTTATTTTCCAGTCAGTAAATAAGAATATAATTTACAGCATCTAGGCATTCTCTCTTCCTTTTCAGATCTAGGAATAAACTTTCGTGTTATTTATTATCAAATGTGCTTTTCTTGATTAATTTCATAAACCCCATGAGAAAAAACAATGTTCTTACTACTCATAATGACATGCATCTTTGAAAACTATGGAAGGGGCTTCCAGTGCCTGTGAATCATAGAGGACAAGACCAGACATGGGGAGCCCTGACAATTCTCAGCCAGTTCCAAATATTGGAAGGGCACTTAGAAAATTTCGAGTAAGTCACTCCAAAGCATGCGATGTTTTGAGATATAGGCCTGGGGTTTCTATACATGTTCTGATCCCTATAATACACAATATTTTTTTCTTTAAACAGTAAATTCTCTTTTAAAGAAATTAATGAGACAAATGTCTTGGGAATTTACCTATATATTTCCAATTTATAGCACTTTTCACTCGTTTGTTTAGCTTCAGGTGTATATCTGGTGTGATTTTCCTTACATCTAAATAGTTTCTTTAAATGTTTTTGGGTACAGCAGGTCTTTTGTCAACAAATTTTCTCAGCTTTTCTTTGTATAAAAATGCATTTATCGCATTATTGAAGCATTTTTTCTTGGCTATAGAACTCTAAGTTGACAATTATTTTTATTTCATTATTTTAAAGATTTTTTCAATTTTTCACTAGCTTGAAAAATTCGAATGATATTCTGAATTCAGATGCTAATTCAATCTCATTTTGGCCTTCTATACATTCTATGCTTCCCCATCTTCATTTATTTGCCTTCTTCATCACTGCTCTTGGCAATTTAATTATGAGGAATGCCTTGGTGGAGTTTCCTTTGATATTTTCCTGCTTAAATTGTTTGAGATTAGGGGATCTGTGGTTTTAAAGTTTCCAGCATGTCTGGAAAATGTGTCCATTAGTTTTCAAATATTGTTCCACCTCTCTTTTTCTTAGTGCTTCAATTACAGAATTATTAGACAACTTAATATCATCCCACAACTAACTGAACCTCTGTTTATTCATAAATAACTAATACTTCTTTCAGTATGTTTTCCTCTCTGCAGTTTGTAGAGTTTCTATTTCTGTATCTTCAATTACTCTATTTCTAAAGCAGTGTAGTCCCATCAAGTATATACTCTAATACTTTAGATATTATAGTTTTAATCTCCAGATTTTCTGTTTTTAAAGATATTCCTTTTTTTTCATTTGATTTATGTCTTTTTAATATTTGGATATAGTTATTTTCTGTTGGCAATTAAATTACTGTAAAACTTCTTGGATTTTTCATGCCATATTTTTAGGTTTTGCTTGGGTTGGTCTGTATTAGTCTTTAGTCTAGTAGATCATCCTTTTTGCCAAGGATAACTCTTTTAGGATCTCTACAGAGTTCCATACATGAAAATACGTACTCTGAAATCAGAGTTGTAAAAACTCAAATGCCTCCCAGCAATTTGTGACCTCCTGATTGGTTTCTCACTGACATTTTTGACTTTCATCCTATGCAATGTCTTGGTATTTGGCCAAACCTTAAGGGCCTCCTTGTGCAGATTAATAGAGCTTTTCACTGTGCAGTTCCCTTTTATCTCAAACTCATACCTATAAATTCCAGTGATCAAATTTTCCATGAACTCCCAACTCTGTCCCTGCTATACTCTGGTTATAATCCCACTCCCAATTCTTAGTGGTCTAGAATGTATTCCTATGAGGAATACTGAGATAATCATAGGACTCATCTTCTTTCTCTCCCTTCTACATCAGCAATCACAGTCTTGAAAATTATGCATTCATGTATGCATGGGTCTGTCTATGTCCCTATGCATCTATCATCTATACTTGTCCAGACGTTTATAACATGAAAAAGTAGCTGTGGTGATTTGAAGCTGTATGTACCTCAGAAAAACATGTTCTTAAGTTTAATCCAATCCTGTGGGTATAAACTCATTGTAGGCAGGACCTTTTGATGCAGTTACTTAAGTTAAGGTATGTCACCCCAATCAGGATGTTTCTTAAACCTATTACTGGAGTAAGCCCTTCGTAAATGAAATGAATACAAGAGAGAGAGAAAGCCACAGGAAACAAAAAGCAGAAATGGAACTCAGAAGAGAAGGAAGAGACCAGGAGATGCTGAGAAGGAAGAGACCAGGAGATGCTGCCCATGTGCCTTGCATGTGGCAGAGGAACCAAGTATTACTGGTCTTCAGGAAGAAAGCATCATCTTGATGAGGACTTGATTTGGACCTTTTCCCAGTCTCAAAAGTGTAAACTAATAATTTATCATTGTTTAAGCCAACCCAGTTCATAGTATTTGCTGGATCAGCCAAGAAACTAAAACAGTGGTTAAGTATGAACCGTATTATTTCATCATGGGAAAAATTGAAGCACCAGATTTTCAGTAATAGAGAGCAGGCAGGAAGCTCCTTCAGCATCAAGTTGTAACTCTAAATGGTGGTTTCTGTGTTTTCTTTCTGTCCTATTTTAGTAATGACAAGTACATTTCCACATGGAAAGTCACAATTGCCCAAACAAATATAGGGAACTGGAACACCCAACTTTGTTCAGACTTCGCTTTCTCTTCACTCTAAATGAGGGCACGTAATACAAAATTAGACAGGCAATCACTTCACAGAATTTTATTCTAAACCAAGTGATACCAAGGTAAAAAATTGCTATAGGAAAGTTATTTTTATGAAGAACTTACCCATTACTTCCTATTACCTGTATGTCCACATTTGTCCTCGCTGCTATGTGACCTGAGACAAGTTTGTTGATTTTCTCAATAATTGCATGAAATATCTTATAGTCTTCCCCCAATATATTCTATTTCTAATTTTAGTGCATCTAAGTTTGCTTCTTTTGATAAATTCAAAGTCTTTAAACTGAATCCAATGGAACTTATATTCTTTCTATTTCTAGTCAACTCCTATTACATAGTAGGAAGCCAACCCACACAGAAAGAAAATAATATTCCTAAGGAAACATACAACTTAAAATGTAAAGCTAGAATGGGACCCCAAATTTATTTGGATCTAAGTATCCAAATATCTAAAAGATACTTTGTCTTTTCATTCAACTAACGTTCTGACTATCATACAATGTGTTAGGTTCTGGAGAGATGGTAGTAACAGATTTAATCCCTGACCTCATCTTGGCTATTAAGAGTGTTTACTAACATATTAATATCCTTTTACTCTGTTACAAGAATTGCTATGTGTTTCTTTTTATTATGATTTTATTTTCCTTCTTTTTACTTAGCCAGCATCTTTATGGAATAATGTAATATATAGCACATGATTTAAGTATGCTGTCTATTTTTATTACAATACATACCCCATTAAATAGTAATTATTTGTTTCATCCTTAGGTTTAAGAAAGTATATTTATTATGACATTTTTAGGAACAAGAAAAAAAAAACAGTATGAAATATACCATGGTAGACTGCTGGAATTTGTCTTGGATATACTACTTGGAAGAGGTTCTGAAAATATTTTACTAATAAATCAAGTATTCAGAGTAGAAAATTTCATAATGGTTATGTTTTAAAAAGTTAACATTGAAAGAGTGAAAATGCAATGGTTGGTAAATTCAGTGGTTGAGCACCTGCTTCACATTTATGAAGTTCTGTGTTCAAATATAAAAAAAACAAAGGTATTATTTTATGCCACATATCTATCATTATTAAGAATTGTCTCTAGTTGCAGAGTTACTCTTTAAAAAACTTTACTCATGAAAATTTTCACTTTGAAATTATTCTCTTGATATTCTTGGACTGGCACCACAACCGAAAGTACTGATATTTAAAATAGTACAAGTACTGGGATATAGCAAAACCCTAAAATGATCTTTCTATTAGATGTCCTTTAGAATTATTCCTATTTTTTCCTCCCTCCCTCCTTTCCCTGTCTCCCTTCCTTCCTTCTTTCCTTCCTTCCTTCCTTTCTCTCTTTGATTCATTAACTATAAGTCTTTGTGATGTTTGCATTTCCTTTTCTTTTTTTAATAATAATTTTTTAAAATTTTCTGAAAGATACTTAGATTACACAAATGTTACATTAAAAATGGGGATTCCCATATGCTCCACTCTTTACCCTTTGCACATTTTCCCACATTAACAACATCCTTCATTAATGTAGTACATTTGTTACCCTTTAACGTTTATAGTGTACATCCTGGACTTAGGACAGTTAAAATTCAAGAGATATTATGCCACTTCACATGTACTATAAGAATCTTACAATTGTGTACTTCTATTCCCACCCTACTCCTACTATGTTAATTTTATTATGAATTGTACTTCTGCCTATTGCTCCATAATACATTGCTACATTTGTTTTAAATAGTCTATTATCACTTAAACAACTGTAAATTATAACTTACAATAGAACATTTTTTTTGTCCTTTCCATCAGGGGTTCCCCAACAAACTGCCCACTCAGATACAACTCTTTTGTTCTCCATTCTTAAGATAGGAAGAAAATAGAGATAATGGGATATGTGAGGAAGCCTGTAACAGAAAAGATAGAGGCAAAAGGAAATAGTTGAAACAAAGAACATGGAAGGAGAAGGAAATCAAAGTATCCTCAGAGAAATAAGAGAAAAGATTGCATCAATTCCTTTATGTAGAACCAGATTTCTATATCGCACCATTTTCCTTCTGCCTGAAAACTTCTTTTGAAATAAGGAAGTAAAAGTCTGTGATGGATAAAAATTTTCAGCTTTTTTTTTGTATCTGGAAATCTGGAAAAAGCCTTTAATTAATCTGTGTTCATAAATTTTTCAGTTTTGTTTTGTTTTGCTTTTTTGTTGTTGTTGTTGTTTTTTGCCTCCAAGTGTTAGTTTTGAATGGGTTTTATTGCTGTATCTTTAAGTTCACTATCTTACTTCTGCAATATCTAAACTTCTTTAAATAACATGAGTGAATTTTTCATTTTAGTTTTCATCTTTTTATCTTTAGATATTTGATCTGGCTCTTTTTTATCTTTGTGTCTATATGGTATGAATAATCTTTTTCTCTAACTTTTCAATCATATAGACTATAATTACGCTAAATATTTTATATCCTTTTCTAATAATTTTATCATGTATGTCATCTCCGAGTCCACCTTGATTTGCCAATTTTTCTCCTTATCATGAGTTGTATTTTGTTTGCCTTTGCATACCCAGTAATTTTTTTATTGGATTCCTACGTGTGTGTATACATGAGCCTTCATTCATTTTCATCACATACCCAGGTTCTCTAGATACTTGTGTTGGTCACTGTAGCCTGCCTATTCATACTGGGCTATTTTAACCAAACTCACAAGAATAAGAAGCATCATTAGTGAGTAATGATGTCCTGACCTTTATTTATACAGATCTGCAATCCCATCTGGGTTCCAGATATATGTATTAAGTAACTTGTATGGCATTGCCTATAAAAATTGAAAACTTAACATTTCAAACGGAACTCCAAACCTAAGAAAAGCAAATTATTCTTCTGTTTTTCCCTATTTTGCATAAAGCCACCACCAACTAACCATGCAGTTAAGCCCCAGACTTCATGGCCGTGTTATAAGTTTTTTCTTTCCATTATTCCATACATCCAAATAAACATTAATCCTTACTAAATATACCTCTTGAAAATCTTTCACTCTTCCCCGCCATTTAATAGCAGTATCTATCACACATTATGACCTGAATATTTCTCTTATATTCTACAATGCATTCTCTAATATGTTACTCATTTCTTAAACTCTTTCAATGCTTGAACCATTACTTTAGAGAATTACTTCACATTTTATTCAAAGATTACATACTTAATGTTCTAAGTCTTATTAATATTTAGCCACAGTGTCCACAGATAACTTACACAGGAGTCAGAGCAAACAACATAAAGCTCCTTGAAACTACATGTCCTTCCACTTTTGTGGAAAATATTATGATAAAGAATGTCTTTCCTTTCCTTCTTCATTTGGCAAAAAATGCCTTGATTTAAGTTTCTCTTCTGTAAAACCTTTTCAAGGTGACCTTCATTTCTGCTCTTTTAATAAGCTGTGCATTCCTCTATCATGGTTCTTATGAGACTGATTACCCTTTTGTTTCAAAATTGCCTCTCCCACCATGCATTGAACTTAAAAAGAATAGAGACTGTATCTCCCCATCTTATACTCCTATTGGCCCAAAGCAAATGCTCAACAAACGATGAATGAATTTGAATGCAAAGTGTGACAGAAAAAAGTTTTTTGCCTAAGTATTATCCATCTAACTTTGTAAAATGTACATAAAGGTACCAAGTAAACTTCTAAAATGCTCCCCTTTTAACATTCTATAACTTCGTAATATTGAGCTCTGTTGAGAGTAGGAGAGAATACAAAGCAAAACACAAAAAATAACAGGATGACATTGGCACCCACCATTCAGAATGGGTGACAGGTATAAGCAACCAATCTTGTCATATTGGTATATGCTGGCTGAATAACAGCAAAGATTATCACATGAGAGAATTTCTGTCATGCATTTGATTTGATGTGTTTGTTGGTATGTTTATAAAGGTGTCCTCAGTGGAAGATGAGAAAAAAATGAAGGTAATACAGTATATAAATGCAGGTAAGAAAGAAAGTCAAACTTTGGTATTAAAGCAGTGTTGACACTTCTAGCTTCATGAATTAAATACACCCTCTGTCCTTAATCTTCATTAAAAAAATGCATACTGTTTATAGGGTGGTGCATATCAAAGAAATGAATATATTAAAATTAAAATTAAGTAATATCCCTTATAATTGAGTATACAAGTACATTTGGTACATTTATGAAATATTTTTGAAAGAAAGAAGAATTATATTGAGAAGTAATTCTCTTTCACAATTTTAATAAACTTGCTTTGTAGAATTTGCATTCAGTATACAGAAAGTCTAAATGTGGGTTATGATTCAATATATTTGTCATTTCTACTCCAATATTCTCTTCAAATCATGTTAATACACCAGAATTACTGAAATCCAATTAAAAAGCAAGAAATATAGATATTATTCAGCAAATTTTCTTTCAGAATAATGAAAAAATAAGGGTTGTTGTGAATAATCTAATAGGAAAATCTTTCAGCTTCTTCCTGTTGTTTCAATACATTTATTATAACTTCATCTCTATGTCCCTATATGGATGTTTTTCCATTTCTTGTGTTTGACTACATAGATATAGATAGAAAATAATCTGAGGTGAATATATCTCTGATAAAGACTATCTTTACCAAGACTTTAAAGCACTCTACAAATCAGAAAATGGCATATAATAATACTCTATTTGGATTAGGGAGAGAACCAAGTGGAGTTCTTATTTTATTTTTTAGAAAAGTTATAGTTTTACAAAAATAATCAAGCAGAAAATAGAGTTCTTCACAGCACACACACACAGTTTACCTTATTATCAATATTTACCTTACTGTGGTATCTTTGTTACAACTAATGAAATATTATTATTCATATTATTATACCATCATTATTTTATCATTTACATTAGGATTATCAATATTTACCTTACTGTGATATCTTTGTTACAACTAATGAAATATTATTATTCATATTATTATACCATCATTATTTTATCATTTACATTAGGATTAACTGTGTTATATATTTCTATCTTTTTATAAATTTTTATTCTGGCAATATTTACACAACCTAAAATTTCCCATTTTAACCAGCTTCAAATATACAATTCAATGTTTTGTGTTAATTAAATTCACAAAATTGTGCTACCATTACTGTTATCTACCGCAAAAATTTTCCATCAATTTCTGATGCCAGGAATTTGCTTATACTAATATTCCATAGCAGTGAAGTCATATAATATTTTTCACTTTATTTCTGGCTTATCGCACTCAATATGGTGTCTTTAAGATTCATCCGTACTGTCACATGGATCAGAACGTTGTTCTTTTTTATGGCTGAATAATAATAAATTGTATGTTTATACCACATTTTGTTTATCCAGTCATTTGTTAATGGATATTGTGTTGCTTTCATCTTTTGGCAATTTTGAATAATGATCCCATATATATCATAATGCAAATAACTGTGTCCCTGCTTTCAGGTCTTATGGGCATATACTTAGACATGGGATTGCTGGGACATATAAGTTGATGTCCTGTTATAAGGTCAGTTGATAAAGATTTGTGCAAATGAAAGTTCATGAGATTTTTCCTCAGGGACCCATTCCTTAGTTATATAAAATAAGATTTCTAGTAAAGTGACATAGAAGAATACTCACACATGCATCTATTTCAATTAAATCAAATTTTACTTGCATCATGCATTCCACTCACACAGAAATCATAAAAGTAAGTGTGCTCTCAGAAATGAGTGCCATTACAATAAAAATTTTGCAACAAAATAATACACAGCAGAAATATAAAGGTATAAAAAGTATTGTGCTCTTGACGCTCAATTTACTAACATTTCAGGTCAGCAAACTTTTTGAAGATATGTTCCTTTTTTTAGTTTTCTTTTTTAACAAATACCTCTTAGAATATATTTTATCAAAATGATTTACTGTTCCCTGTATGGTCATAACTAAAGTCAAATGGAGAAAAGAATATTCTGAAAAATGAATAAATGACCTACATCACTGTTTGATGGGAATGTATATACCGCATTTTTAAGTGTAAAATTCCTGTAGCACCTAGACATATGTTCCCTTATGTGAATTCTCAAATGAGTAAACTTATTTTTTCTCATATTATCTAGAAATATATAAAGCACCTTGGCAGTTATCCATTCAATTCTTGCATTAGGAGTGCTCCCCTAGCAATAGAAAGAAAGCAAATAACACTAGAGTAACCTCCTTGACAGTTAACTAGACTAAATAGTTACATTTTCTAGGAAGAGGGCATTAATGCATTGGAAATTCTTAACAGGGTAGACTTTTAAAGAATTGCTTGTAAAAAATAAATACAGAATCCATAGATTTATGAAGCAAAGCTCTTTGGGAAACGCTATATTAATTGGGGTATAAATAGACATGTTTGTTTATTTGTTTTATGTTAAATACTCCTTAATATCTGAGTTAATATCCTATTCTTCACTTAAAGACCTCTTTTACTCTGGAGCAGAGTGTGGATGTCCAATACGGATGGACAGGGAGAGCCATCCTTGTTGTTCGGATCTCTCCCCGCTTTGTCTGCTCCTTCTAATTGCCTGTATTCTAGAAGGTATACTTAAATTTTCATACTGGTTGAAATCTCTGAATCTTCTGAGCCTAATTCTTAGTGTAAGTTCAATATGAAATACATGTGATTATTATTGAATGTAAATTCTCCCATTTAGTGAGTTCTAAAAGGTTCAAAATCAGAGTTGTTCATAACATCATGAAATATATATCTGAATATGATTAAAAGGGGAACTGTTAGATTGCATATATGGGAACAGAATAATTTTTAAAATCCATGCAACTACACTACACAGTGACCCCTAAGTTAAACCATGGACTTTAGTTAATAGTACAACTATAAAACTGTGCTATCACAACTTGCGACAAATGTACCTTACCAGTGCAAGGTAGTGGTAGTGGTATGCTGTATGGGAATCCTGTATTTTATGCATGATTGTTCTGTAAACCCACAACTTCTCTAATAAAAAATAATGTATTTTTAAAAAATCATACTTGTTCAAATATCATCTTTTATGCCATGATAAAGGCTCAATAACCAAACTATTGAATACAACAAATATGCATAAAATATACTGAAATATGTAATATGAAAAGTATCCTTTGCTTATTCTCTGAATGTCTTATATAGCATCTAAGTTAATCAAATATTATGGTTACAAGCATTTTATAATTTGTTTTGTTTTGTTTCATTTTGTTTGGGTTACCATGCTAAGTTTACCAAAGAAGTAGAACATGGTGACTCTCAAAAGTTAAGTATCATTAAATGTGTGATAAATTATCTTAGTATCATTTTTGGTATTTCAAGAATTTTAGTTACAGAACATGTCGCATAAGACTATCAGACATAATTAGATACAGAGAAAACTGAGAGGAAGTTCAGAGAATAATAAGGAAATCAGATAATAGATTATTTAATAATTTAATATTGTTATTATTATATTTGTTTAATAAATACTCAAAAACATAAACGGAGATTTGATAAAAGTCATTCAGGGATTAGTACTATATTGTCATGGTGTCTGTAGTAATGTGCTGAGATATTTGTTAGAGGTACTGGCAGAGAGAGGGAAGTTGCCAAGGGAGACCCAATAATCAGTCTGTAAGTAGTAAAACTATTAATGGTAACAGTTAAATTCTATTGAAGTAACATTGTAAAATGCTTTCAGTATATTAACTCACCTAGTCCTCACACAGATCATTGAGGTAAACTACTATTATTCCCACTTTAAACATGAAAGAATATAGTACACTGTGGTTAGGTAACTTGTCTAAATTCTCATAAGCAAAAAGTGGCAGACATAATATTTAAACACTAATAATCTGGCTCCATAACCCACATTTCTGATATTCCTTAGCAGTGAAATGTAATAAGCAGAGTTTAATAATTCAGAATAAGATTTAAAAAATAGTAAACAACTGGGTGAAGAACCTGACAAAGGATAGGTAAGAAAATGTATTAGAGTCTAAAATTTGTATTTATCAATTTAGAGATAAATATACATTGTAAGTAAAAGTTAATTATATCTTGCAGAAAGCATCTAACATTTATTGTATAAGATTATTTTCCTTTTTACTTATGCACGATTTATTTCAGTGAATGAATAGCTTTCCAATATTCATTGTTACTCCTATTATGGGTAATGCAATGGGATTGGCATCAAATAACATTCTAAATATTATCCAATATTATGATTATTATTTACTTAAAAGAAATTTACTTTCTTTACTAAGAAATTAGAGTCTTTTCTGTACTTAGAAACTTCCAAGTATATCCATAATGTTAGACTGATTTTGTTTGTGAATAGTTGACTGAACTATTAGGCCTACAATGCAGGTAGATTCCAACATAATTAAAACTAATACAAGTACACAAATGGTTACAGCATTTGCAACTTTAAATATTTAGAATACATAACTAATTAAACAGTTTTCCGATTCAGAAGCAGCTCATTTCCGAATGACAAATGAAGACTCCAGCCTTAAAGGTGCCATTACTAAGCATCTTGTTGGCTAAAAAGTTCCAGCACCTTGCCTGGAACCCAAGCAACGATTTGTCAGAAACTGAATAATTTCTGTTGGACTCCAGTTTGCAGTTAGGAGAACTCAAATATTGGACTTTTCTAAAGGAAAATGTTCAAGTCATTTCTTGCACAATCTGGCTGTTCAAATTTGAATACAATTCAGCCTTTCTACTGTCTCCAAATAAAGTTGTTTTTTTTTTAATCTTAAAAAAAACCCCACACTAATATAGGTGTTTTAGTGGCGACAATTTCATTATAATACTGTATATATTGAGTATATGTTAATATACAAATTTTGTGTTAATAATATACAATATATGACATTATGTGTGTATTTTATTCCAATATAATTCAGAGCCCATAATTTTCAATCATTTAAAATATATATATAGTTCAAAGTTTCTAATATGTTCATAGAGTCACATAATCGTCACCACAATGTAAGTTCAGGATATTTCTTCTCTCCAGCAAACAGCCTCATGTCCATTTGCAGTCCCTCCCAGTTACCTCTCACTGAGGCTAGACAACTATTAATCTACTTTCTGTCTTTAAGATTTGTATCTTTTGTACATTTGATCTCAATATTATAAAACAATATTGTGTCTTTTCTGACTGACTTCTTTTGCTTAGCATGTTTTCAGGGTTCATCCATGTTACATCATATATCAATACTTCATAAGGTTATATCTGAATAATGTGAATGTTATCCAAATATACCATATTTTATTTATCCATTCAGCAGTCAATGGACATTTAGGCTCTTTCCAATTTTGGACTATTATGATTAATGCTATTATGAACATGTGTGCAAGTTTTTGCATGGAAATACATTTTCATTCCTTCTGGATAGGTAGCAAGAAGTAGCATTTTGGGTCCTATGGTAACTCAAAGGTTAGCATTTTGAGGAAATGCCAAACGGTTATCCAAAGCAGTTGCACCGTTTTACATTCCTACCTACAATGTGTGAGGATTACAATTTCTCTACATTCTTGTCAACACCTGCTATTGTTTGTCTCATAGTCATCCTAGTTGGTATGAAGTTGTATCTCATTGTGGTTTGGATTTACATTTCTCTAATGACTAATGATAGTGAGTATTCTTTCATGTGTTGAGTAGTAAGTGCTCTTTATTTATTGGATACAAATTCTTTCATATATATAGAATATAATATATATATATATATTGTTTGCAAATATGTTCTTTCAGTCTTTAGGATGCTTTTTCACTTTCCTGAAGATATCATTTGAAACACAAAAGTGCTTAATTTTGATGAAGTCTAGTTTATTTCTTTAGTCAATTGTACTTCTGGTGTTTATGTAAGAAAACATTTTCAAATCCAAGGTAATAAATATTTGTTCCTGTTATTTCTTCCAATATGTTTATAGATATAAATCTTATATTTATGTCCATGAACCATTCTGAGTTAACTTCGGTATATGCTATAGGGTAGGAATCTAAATTCATTCATTTTAATGTAAATATAAATGTCCTAGTACTATTTCTTGAAAAGACTATTCTCCTCTTTGAATTTACAAGATCATTTTAGTTATTGAGTCTCACATATATTTCCATATGAATTTTAGTATCACCCTGTCAATGTCTACAAAAAAGATAGGTGATATTTTGATAGGCATTTCGTGACATCTTAACAATATTGAGTCTTAAGATACATGAACATGATACACTATTTCATTGATTAGGTCTTTAATTTCAGTGAAATTTTGTTGTTTTCAATGTACATGTCTTTCACTTTTTTATTAAATTTATTAAGTATTTTATTATTTTGATACTATTATAAATAGAATTGTTTCCTACAGTTTATTTTTAGGTTGTTTATTGCTACTATATAGAAATGCAATTGATTTTCATATTTTGATCTTATATGTTGCAACCTGGCTGAACTTGTTTATTTGTTCAAATAGTGTGTGTGTATTCCTTTATTTTTCTACACACATGATCATAGCATCTGCAAATTGTTTTACTTCTTCCTTTCCTATCTAGAGGCATTTTATTTCAGTCTTTTTGCCCAATTTTCCTGATTAGAACCGCCAATACAATGTTGAATAGCAGTGACAAGGGTAGGCATATGTCTTGTTTTGATTGTAGGGGAAGTGAATCAGTTTTCGCCATTAAAAAGATGACAGCAAGTACAGATTTTTTTTTTTAAAGATTAATTTATTTATTTAATCACCCCTCCCTTCCCCTCCCGCGGTTGTCTGTTCTCTGTGTCTGTTTGCTGTGTCTTGTTTCTCTGTCAGCTTCTGTTGTCATCAGGGGCACGGGAAGCGTGGGCGGCAACATTCCTGGGCGCACTTTCTTTCATGCTGGGTGGCTCTCCTTACCGGGCACACCCCTTGCACATGGGGCTCCCCTACAAGGGGAACACCCCTTGTGGCACAGCATCCTTGCGCACATCAGCACTGCGCCTGGACCAGCTCCACATGAGTCAAGGAGGCCCAGGGTTTGAACCGCAGACCTCCTATGTGGTACACAGATGCCCTAACCATTGGGCCAACTCCGCTGCCTGGTATATAATCTTTTGATATATGTTGCTCTAGTAGTATTGTGGTCCTGCTGACATTTGAGTCTACCCACTAATACTGATTTTCGACATCTGGCCCCTAGGAAAAAATGATAGTACAAAGTTTTGTTATTGGAAGCCACCAAATTTGTGACAATTCCTTAGAGAAGACACCAGAATTTAATGCACATGGTATATATATTTTTCATCATTTTAAAGTTACTTTTCTCTTTGAATCTAAAATGATCTGTTATAGAAAACATACAGTTCAATCATGTTTTTGAATAATTTTCCAGTCTTTACATTTCAATTAAATCTTTGTTTACAGTTAGTGTAATTACTGTTAAAGTAGGACTTACATCAGGCATATTGCCAATATATGTTTTTTTTTGTTGCTGACTTATTTTGTTTTCAATAGATATTTTGTTATAAACCATTTTAATTCCCTTGTTCCATTTACTCTATATTTTGGGGGTTATTTTATTATTGGTTGCCATGGAGATAATAATGAGTATCTTAACTAGAATCAGCCTAGTACTTTTTTCATAATAATTTAAATTTAATAGAATAAAGACACTTTACTCCAATATACCCATACCTTCTTTTAGCTATTTTTGTAACAGTAATTTTATCTTTATATATTATAAGCCAATCAACATAGTTTAATAATAATTATTTATGCAGCTATATTTTAAATCAGATGTTATAAGAATAGAGTTACAAGCAAAAATGTTTATACTGCTTGCTATAATTACCTATGTGGTTACCTTTACCGCTTCTCTACTCTTTATTTTTCATGTAGACTCTAGTTACTGTTGATGCTGTGATATTGCCAGCAAATTGTTATTGTTTTCAGCAATACTTAGATCTGTTTACACTAAACTGATCACTGAGTCGAAACAAATAGCCTCAGTACCTTGGGAAAGAAGATTTTCCAGGTGGTTGCTAGTTTAAACAAAATATTGACTGTCCCGTGGTGGTGGAGCTCTTAATGGAGATCCAAAAGAGGCCATTCCTTTCAGTTGACTACATGAATACTAACATTTTCTTTAAATAAAATTTTATTGAAGTGTATCATTCATACATGAACATATGTAGACAATAAGTGTAGAGTAAAATCTGTAAATTTACAAAAACAAACATGCATTTCATCACACAAGGCACCTGTACATCTTTCTACCATCAACACTTTGCATTGTTGTGAAACATTTGTTACAATCTACCCAATAGCATTGTAATATTACAATTGACTACCACCCATATATTACTCTTGGTGTGTTTTTCCCCCAACCTACCCAGCTATTAAAGTTATTTTATGAGACAATGTTCTTATATTTGTCTTGTTAACCACAGTCCATCTTCCACCACTGGATTCCCTGTGTTATATAGTCCCATGCTTTGTACAATCCATTCAAAGTGTACACTCAGTGGCTCTCATTTTCATCACAAAATTGTGCTGTCATCACCTCAATTTTAGAATGTTTTCATTACTACAAAAGGAAAAATCTCATACTCCCTTATACCTCCTACTATTGTCCCTGAGCATTGAAATATCTTCTTGCCATTGCTGCAAAATATTTGCTGCAAAATATTACAATATTACTGCTAACTAAGGTCTATAAGTTACATTAGTTTTAATTTTCTCATGTATCACCATATTTGATGATACATGGGGAAATTATCAGCACTTTGAAAAATAAGAGCAAGGAATGATGCCTTTAAAAGCTACTATGCCATCAGGTTTATAAAAGAGGGATGATGGAAACAAGTCAAAGTTGAAATGCCATAGACTCTGCTGTTAATTTTTTTTTTTTCAAGGAGGTACCAGGGATTGAACCTGAGACCTCATAAATAGGAAGCAGGCATTTAGCCACTGAGCTACACCTGTTTCCCTGTTAAAACCTTTCATTACAGAAAATTCCAAATATTTACAAATCAAAAAGTATAAAGAACTATCTGCTATCTACTCATTACCTGAACTCCACAATTTTTAAATTATCTTTTATTATAGTTTTACTTCAACTATAACCCCATGAATTTCCCCTCATGTCTGGATTCATTTAAACCAATTCCAGATATCATTTATCTCATCATTCAAGAATATATATCTGTATATACACATATATACATACATATATTTTTATATACATATATATTCACTACATATACATATACATCACTATATATATGCACAAAATAAAAACATTTAAAAGACCAAAGTCATAACATTAGCACACCAAAAATTTAATCCAAATTATAATTATATTATGAAGTATATAATGAATGATCATTTTTTTAGATCCTTTCATAATTTTTGTGGAAAGGAAAAAAAAGAAACAATCTGTTCAAATCCAGTTTCAAATAAATCCTTTCTTAGTAATTTTTTAAAGTCCACTTGAAACAATTATTTTATACGTGTCCTTCCAATACTGTTTTTTCCCTTATAATTATATTATTGAAGGATTTTTTCTTAGTTGGGACATGACTGACTGCAATCCCATGCTGTATATTAACATGTCAGTATTAGTCAGGGTTCACCAGAGAAACAAAATCAACATATATATGATGTATTATAAGGAATTGGTTCACAGGACCCTGGGGTTTGAAAAGTCTGAGCTCCATAGGACAGGCTGCAAGCCAAAAACTCCCATAAAGGTAATGTGGAAGACCTTACTTCAATTCTCCAGGGGAGGCTGGCTGGCTGGAAATTTAAACAAGAGTCAATGTTGAAATTAAGGTAGAAATTCTTCTGACATGTGAAATCTTCAGTTTCGGCTTTTAATACTTTCAACTGATTAAAGGAGATTACATTGCTGAGGGTAATCTCTGTTGACTGTAAATTCTATCAATTGATTGTAGATGCAACATCATCTCCAAAATACCTTCACAATATCAGGCAGACCCATGCTTGATCAAATAAGTGGACCCTATAATTGACACAAGAAATTAACCATAACCATGTCTGTGTGCTCTCTGCATTTCTCAGAAATTAGGATTTTAATCTAGGGCCTAGGTCCAATATTTTTGGCAAAAATACATCATAAGTTGTGCCGTACATTTTCATTTAGAGATACACAATACCGTCTTTTTTGTGAATTCAGAAACCATCTGTTATCATGATCTGGAATCCTTAATTTCTTTTTATTTTATTTTATTTTATTTTATTTTATTTTATTTTATTTTATTTTATTTTATTTTATTTTATTTTATTTTATTAAGATTTATTTTTTTTCTCTCCCCTTCCCCTGCCTTCAGTTCCCCAGTTGTCTGCTCTCTGTGTCCATTTGCTGTGTGTTCTTCTGTGACCGCTTCTATCCTTATAAGCGGCTCTGGGAACCTGTGTTTCTTTTTGTGGAGTCATCTTGTCATGTCAGCTCTCCGTGTGTGCGGCGCCATTCTTGGGCAGGCTGCACTTTCTTTCGCGCTGGGCGGCTCTCCTTACCGGGTGCAGTCCTTGCACGTGGGGCTCCCCTACATGGGGAGCACCCCTGTGTGGCAGGGCACTCCTTGCACGCATCAGCACTGCGCATGGGCCAGTTCCACATGGGTCAAGGAGGTCTGGGGTTTGAACCATGGACCTCCCATGTGGTAGGCAGATGCCCTAACCTCTGGGCCAAGTCTGCTTCCCCCTTAATTTATTAAAAGTTGCAAAATTTGTATGCCAATCCTTCATCATTTATAAATTGGAATATATTTAAAAACAGAAACTTTTCTTTCTTCAAATAATGATTAAGCTGAGGTACGTTTTGTAAATGCTGAAGAAATCCTGATTCTTTCCTGTTATTTGACAGTTTTCAAAATGATGAGGGAGCAGATGTGGCTCAAGAAGTTGAGTACCATCTTCCCACATAAGAGGTCACAGGCTCGGGTTCCAGTGCCTCCTAAAGAAGACAAACACAAGCAGACAACAAGCAGACACTGAGTGAAAACAAAGAGCAGACAACAGGGAAAAACAGCGAGCAAACAATGAGCAAAATAATGAGCAGACAACAAGCAAAAAATGAGCACAGAGTGGATGTTGCTCAAGCAGTTGAGTGCCCACCTCCCACACAGAAGACCCTGTGATTAGTTCCTGGTGCCTCCTAACCTAAAGAAAAAACAAACAGAGCAAAAAGAAAGAAAGAACGAAGAAAACAATGAGCAAAAATAACCAGTAAATATATGAGGAGGCCATCTGGGGTGGAGGGGATCGAAGAGATATTTCCCTAATACCTAGCAAATGTGACCAGTGGGGATTATTTTGATTTATTTGCTCTGTGTGTGAGTTTATTTTTATTTTTGAGTACATAATAGATTCTTGAATTAAGTCTACTTCCTCTATTTTAACTAAATATACTCAAACATTTAAATTGTTTCACCACTGGACAATAGGACTTCTTCAAGTTGGCTCCTGAGAATTATTTTTGTATGTTCCCCTAATTTATATTCAGAATTTCTTTTTCTTTATTATAGAAGTTGTGTGATTACAAAGCAATTATGCAAAAAATACAGGATTCCTATTCACCAACCACTATCAACACATTGCATTGGAACAGAACATTGTTACATTTGATGACAGCATATTTTTATAAATACACTATTAACTAAAGTTCATGGTTTAAGTTACGGTTCACTGTTTGTGTAGTGCAGTTCCATAGATTTTTCTTAAAATGTTTATCCTGTTACCATATATACATTTTTACATTTCCCCTTTTAATCATATTCAGATATATGTGTGAGTATATATATGTACCTACACACACCCACACACACACATATATATCAGTGCTCCTCAAAGTTTTTCAGTGTTTCACAATTGTGTAGGGTATTAGCTGTGAGCTTTTCATGTATGTCCTTTAACATGTTGAGGAAGTTGGCTTCTATTCCTAGTGTTCTAAATGTTTTTATCAAGAGAGGGTACTGTATTTTGTCACATGCTTTTTCTGCATCCATTGAGAGGATCATTAACATTACATTTTTAATGTAGTTTATTACATTAATTGATTTTCTTACATTGAATCAACTTTGCAAACCAGGTATAAATCTCACCTGATCATGGAGTATAATTTTTAAAATATTCTGTGGATTCAGTTTGCTAGTATTTTGTTGAAAATGTTTGCCTCTGTATTCAAAAGAGGTATCGGTCTGTAGTTTTCTATTCTTTATCTGGGTTTAGCATGACGGTGTTGTTGGCCTTGTAGAATGAATTAGGGAGTGTTACCACCTGTGGAAGTTCAAATTTGGTGAATCCCAAAAAGAAAAAGGTTATGTTTGTGAACTAATACAGACCTGTGGAAGTGAGACCCTTTAAACTGGACTGTGTCAGTGAGGCATGACTCAGATTCAGTCTCTATCCTCTTGATGAGTCTGATAAAAATGGAAACACAGGAAAAGGGAACCACGCCCTTTGATGCTGCAGTGTGAAAGGACTCTAGTTTCTCCCACAGCTGAGCTACAAGGAGAGAAGCCCCCAAAAGGCTCAAAGAGCTAAGAACCAAGGAGAAATGAGCCATATGCCTGATAGCTTGCAGCTGAACTCAAAGAAGGCTGAGCTGCTGAGAATGAGAGTAGATCCAGAAAGAAACAAGCCCTACTCCAAGTTTGCCCACAGCTAAGCTCCAGGAAAGGGAAGATTCTGGAGGGGAAAGCAGAGACCTAGGCAGAGATCACCTACCATCTCGATTTACCACGTGGCTTCTGATTTTGGTAACAAAGCAAAATTCTACTGATGCCTGGTTTTGGACAGTTCATGGCTTGGGATTCTAAACTTTTCCCCAAATAAATTTCTCATTAAAAAAGGCTACCCTTTTCTGGCACTTGGCATTAGAAGCCCTTTGTCAAATTACAACACCACTTTTTCAAATTTTTGGCAGAGTTTTAACAGAATTGGATTTAATTCTTCTTGAAATGATCAGTAGAATTCCCCTATGAAGCCATCTTGTCCTGGGTTTTTCTTTGTTGAGAGGTTTTTTAATACTACTTTCTCTTTACTAGTACTTGGTTTGTTGATTTCTTCTATTTCTTTTTGAGTCAAGTTTGGTAGTTTGTGTTTTTCTAAGAATTTGTCCATTTCATCTATGTTATCTAATTTAATATCATGCAGTTGTTCATAATACCCACTTTCAGTCCCTTTTTATTTTAGCATGGTCAGTAGTAATGCCCCACTTTTCATTTTTTATTAATTTATATCCTTTCTCTTTAATTGTCTGTCAAACTAAAGATTTGTCAATTTTGTTAATATTTTCTAAAGAACCAACTCTTGGTTTTGTTGATTCTATTTTTTGTCTTCTATTTCATTAATGTCCATTGTAATCTATTTCTTTCCATTGTTTCCTTTGAGTTCAGTTTGCTAAGCTTTTTAGTTCTTCCAGTTTTTAGATTAGGTCTTGGTTTGAAGTCTTTCTTCTTTTATAATATTAGCGTTTAGTGCTATAAGTTCCCCTACCAGCACTGCCTTCACTGCATCCCATCAGTTCTGGTATGTTGTATATTCATTTTCATTTGCCTCATGATATTTCCTAATTTTGCTTCTGATTTTCTCTTTAACCCATTGGTTACTTAAGAGTTTGTTGTTTAATATCTACATACTTGTCAATTCTTCCTTTCTCCGTTATTGTTTTCTAACTTCATTCCATTGTGGTTGGAGAATATACAGTGTATGATTTAAATATTTTTGCATAAATGGAGACTTGTTTTGTGACCCAACTTATGGTCTATCCTGGAGAATGATCCATGTACACTGGAGAATAATTTATATTCCATTTTGATGTGGTACAGTGTTCTTTATATGTCTGTTAGGTTTAGTTGGTTAAAGTTTATCATTCAAGTCCTATACTTCCTTATCAGTCTTCTGATTATCCATTATTGAAAGAGGTGGGTTAAAGTCGCCTCCTTAATGTAAAGCCATCACATCCCTCTTCAAATCTATTATTGTTTGCTTCATATATGTTGAAACTCTGCTATTAGGTATGTCTATATTTTTAATTGTTTCCTATTCTCATTGAATTTTTCTCTTTATCAGTATGTAATGACCATCGTTGTCCCTTGTTATTATTTTTTACTTAAAGTTTATTTTTGTCTGATATTGGTGTAGCCATCCCAGCCCTCTGTTGGTTACTAATTGAATGGTTTGCTTTTTCAACCCTTCTACCCTCAACCTACTTGCATCTGTGATTTTAAGGTGAGTTTCTTGCACACAGCATATAGTTGGTCATGCTTTTTATTATCCATTCTGCCTATCTCTGGCTTTTGACTGGAGAGATTAATTCATTTACATTTAAAATCACTACTTAAAATACAAGGTTTTTTTCTATCGTTTGTTAGTTAGACTTTGTCTTATATATTTTCTGTCCCTAACTTCCATTGAAGCTTACTTTTATATGTATTTACTTTCTTCTGTTATATCATATTAAATGCCTTTGCATTTCTATCTGGATATAATTTTCCTTGTGGTTATCTTAGGGTTAAATTTAACATCCTAAATCCATAACAATTATATTTTGTTTGATGCTAACTTAACTTCAATAGCATGCGCATATACTTTTTCTATAACCGTCTGTCTCCTCATCATTTTTTATACTTGATAATGTTTATGTCTTTGTACATTTTGTGTACAACTTAGATTTATCATTACTTCTTTTGAATTGGCATTTTAGTACCTTTAGGAAATAAGAAGTGGAGTTATATATCAAGCAATACAATACAATAATACTGGCAATTACAACTAACCAAATGGTTACCTTTATTGTAGGTCTTTATTTTTTATGTTGCTTTGAACCACTGTCTTATGTCCTTAAGTTAGTCTGAAGAACACCATTTAGCGTTATTTCTAGGGCAGGTCTCATGGTGATATATTCCAGCTTTTATCTAAGAATGTCTTAATCTTTCCCTCATTTTTTGAAAAAAAGTATTTCATCAGATAGAAAATTTCTTGGCAGGCAGCTGTTGTCCTTCAGCACTTTAAGTATTTCAGTCTGCTGCCTTTATGTCTTCATAGTTTCTGATGAGAAATTGGCACTCAGTCTAATTGGGACTCTCTTGTATGTAACATGTTGCTTTTTTCTTGAAGCTTTCAGAACTCTCTCCTTGTCCTGTGTGTTTGAAATGTAATCAATATATGCACCTATATAGTGCATATTTTTCTTCATGTTTATCCTGTTTGGTGTTCTCTGAGCTGCTTGAATGTGTATATGTATTCAAGTATTTTGCTAAGTTTGGGAAGTTATCTGTCCTTATTTGTTTGACTATTCCTTCTGCCCCTTTCTCTCTTTCTTCTACTTTTGAGACTGTCATATGTTTGATGATGTTTCATAGCGGTCTTAGGCTATTTTCGTTTTTACTATTTCTTTTTCCTCTCTGCTCCTCAGTCTGACTCATTTCAAGTTTCTTGTCTTCACTTCCACTGATTCTTCCTTTTGCCAGTTCCATTCTGCTCTTGAAATTCTTCCACACATTTTCATTGCTGTTATTGTGGATTCAAGTCCAGTAGATTTTCACTTTTTAAAAAAATTTCTATTACTTTATTTAGACTTCGGTATTGTTCATTCATTGTTTTCCTGATAGCCTGTGATTCTTTCTCTGTACTTATCTTCATTTCCTTAAGCATTTTTTAATTTAAAAAAATTTTATATAAGTAGTACAAGATAAGCACATGTAAGTTTATTTTTAAAAGGCTTTGTTGATTGTTATCTTCTTCATTGTCATTTTCTGTATTTTTATCTTCTTCCATTAGATGTACCATTATTTCTTATTTTTTGTTTGTCTTGGTCTTGTACATTTTCTTTTTGCACATGGCACATTTTAATATTTTGAAATATTAACTCTAGAATTATTCTCTGGATGTTTTTCTCTTGGTTTTGTAACCAGCTGGTGATAAGACAGATTTTCTTGAGCTTCAGTCCTTCTATCAATAATGTCTGTCCAAGAAAAATGTAGTGTGGGATTTTCCCTGTCTTACTGGGCCTCTGTCTTTTCCTGGCCTTTGTTTGTTAGTTGTTTTAGAGTTTCTCTGTTTAAAAGAGTTTGGTTGTCCCTTCTTCTCTCTCTTGGGTATGTGAAGTTGGCAGGCCTTTGTCCCTTGACTATCCACCTCTAGAGATTTATATACTCCTTTCAATGCCTTGTGCTGCTTTTGTCTCAAGGACAAATTCTGGGAGGTGGGTCACCCTGGGGAGGACTGTCCTAATTCAGTCTTTCACAGGCAAACCAGGGTCATAGACTCAAGAAGGTGATGCTGACCAGCTCCAAAGTGCCCTATGGAGTGGGTCAGGATGGGCACTACAACTTCTCTGATGACTCCCCAAATATGAGCTTTCCTGGTCTGCCCAGCAAATGTTCTACTTCTCTAAATTTCCTCTACAGCCCTGAGGAAGACCTGCATTTTTAAATTTCCACCACCTCCATCTCTGTCCTGAGGGGTTGAAAAATGGCTGCTGCCACCCTTGTCCAGGACAGGTTGGCACAATATCTACCCTCAGAGCTGGGACTCAGCAACCCTGTTTCCCTAATTAAAAATTGAGATCTGCAATTGTCCATGCCCACCCCTGTTCTTGGGCAAAAGAATTTTTAAGTCCTTTTCTGTCACCACTACTAGTCAATGTGTAGATGGGGAATGGGTGCCGGTAACTGCTGCGTAAGAGAACAATTTACAGTTTTTACAGTAATTCATCATCTTCTACCACTCTTCTCTGGATACTCTACAGAGCTCTGGTCTCTGGAGTTTCAAAATAGTTGTTTCAGACAGTTTCTGCCTGTTTAATAGTAATTTTGGTGGAAGGACTCAGTCCTGGAACTCCTACTCTTCCATCTTCTCTGGAAATCACTTCCTATTTAATGATTTAGACATGATCTCAGAGTCATTGATAGCATCCTTTTTCTTGGTACCTGCCTTGGATATGGCCTTTTCTCCAAGGAAAACTTGTTTTATTTTTTAGCTTCTATATGTTTTCTGGAATCTTAGAAAAAGAGATGGGCCAAAACAGTTTTCTTACTTTTCACCATCTAGCCCAAGAACTAAAATAGCCTCTATTCTTCAAACTTTATCTTTCCTTTGCCCCTATTATGCCTGTGCTACTCAATTGGATTTTACTTCCAGTAGACTCTCTTCAATTCATGGATTTGTCCTGGACAAAGGGAGTTTCATCAATCAGAGCACAAAACACTCCCTATTTTGGTCCTGTGTATCCTGAAAACCCCCATCCCCATTGTAGGTGCTGTTACCAATTCGACTTGCTGAGCTTTGATATTTGGGGTCTCTCTGAAACTCTCAAAGTCATATCCCTTTCCTCTGTACTTTACTTCCAGTTTTTCTTATAACTGTAAGGAGAACAAAGTCAAATATCTGCTGTATACAAGGTGATCTGTGATTTATCATTGTATGTTTAGCAGTATGGCTTTAGTAATTTACAAAATATGTCTTCTCCTTTCATTTTTACAAAAACCTTAGTGGCTCCAAGTGTGCACTCCATGAGTTTAAGAGATCAGCCATCAGTATCATAAGGAGTTGGTATACTGTACAGCTGGAATTAAACTCAGGCTTCCAATTTAACTTAAATCTACAAGCAAGTTATCAATTTAAATCCACAAGCCAAGTTATACTCCATAACAGCTAACAGCTAAATCCTTGGTAGGTTGGTTGCAAACTACAATACTATTATATCAATCTCATTTAGTTTTCAAACATTGTAGATACTTGGAGGAAATAGCCCATGACTTTTCTAAGCCAGTAATATTCATTTTCTCAATTATAGCTCCAAGAAACTCAAAAGAATATCTGAGTGACAGAGCAAGTCACTATGACTATTGAGAAGAGACAATGGACTAAAGCTCCCATCTCTCAATCTATAACCCTATATACTCTAATTAAATTCAAGATATCCCCTGAAGGAAATACAAAATGAATTCTCTGCTATTACATTAAGTGTTGTTTACTTAACTGAAAATACATTTTCCTTAGGAAAGAATGTTCTTCTGAATTTCAAAATACTCTTTCTGGCATACTTTAGTCTCTGGCATAATATATTGAAAATACAATATATAAAACTCCCTTGCTCATTCATGACTTTGTGGCAATACTGAAGTAAAAGAAAATGTGCTATTCCCAAGCATCCCCTGGCAGATGCTGGGTAAGATGTTTATTCAAATTTTCATTAAAATATCATGGATTGTTATAGGATGTTTACATCATTCTAGCGTTTTATCTCTTAATCTCTTCATCTATATTCCTAAATTGCAAGTCATCAACCAGACTTTCAAATGGAAGAAAATTAATTGTACGTAAAATATAAAAAGGGTCATATCATTATAATTTTGTAAAATATTGGGTCAACAAACATGTTACTACCACTGAGAGAAATGATGCTGATGCCTTAGCATTTAGCACTCCTAAAAATATATTCCTGTGTAGCTAATGATTGTAACAGTAGCAATCTGTTCCAATCAAGAAACAGAGATCATATGGTTAGTTAAAAGAGGTAAGATTTTAAAAAAGGATTATTGGCTATAATAAAAGAATAACTATAATATAAAAAGCAAACTCTGTATGGTGCCTAGGACTGAGGAGTGTTTACAACACCTTGCTTGCAGGGGTTCTGGCCTCACTGAAGAAAATAGGATGCATTTGAAATAGAGAGGCAATAAATGAACTGATTTCTGATGAAGTAACTAAGGCAATTGCTGGGTCGCATAAGCATCATATGACTGGATGGTCAGACCATAACAAGTGTGGCAAGTATTTTTTTAAAAAGTTAATAGGGATTATTTTGTCCCAGTGATCATTTTCTTATAAAATATACAAATTGTTTAATACAGTGTATAAGTTATTTTATTTCAGATTATTTTCCACCATGTGCCAGTCATTTTCCCTACTGAATGTTGAATGTGTAATCAGATAATGACTCCTCTATTAATGCTTAGGGATGATAAAGACAAACTCAAATGAGATGTTAATTGACACATATATAAGAACTCAGATTCCATACATTTACTTTTTTTTTTAGAGATTTATTTTTATTTATTTATCTCCCCCCGCCTTGTGGCTCCCTGGCTGTCTGCTCCCTGTGTCCATTTGCTGCATGTTCTTCTGTGTCTGCTTGTCTGCCTTTGTTGTATCATCCTGCTGCACCAGCTTTCCACAGGCATGGGCCATCAGCTCTCCATTGGTGCAGCTTGCCTTCACAAGGAGGCCCTGGAAGGTAAACCCAGCACCTCCCATATGGTAGATGGGAGCCCAATCGGTTGAGTCACATTTGCTTCCCCATACATTTACTTTTTAATTTTTTATTAGGCAAGTTGTAGGTTTACAGAAAAAGCATACAGAAAATAGATTTCCCATATACCCCTCTTCACAAATCCAGTTTTCCCTATTATTCAAACTTTGCATTAGTGGGGTAACTTTGTTCTAACTGGTGAAAGAAAATTAATAGAACTTTACTAATAACTATAGTCCAAAGTTTACATTAGGGTGTATTTTTTTCACATATACCACCTTATCTTTAGCATCTTGCATTAGTGGGTACATTTGTTATACATCATAAAAGAACATTTTTAAATTTACTATGAACTACATACTCCATCATATAAAATAGGGCCCACTGTGCAGTCTTATGTTTTATCTTTTAATATTTCTGATAATAACTTTTAAATTACCTAAATTTCCCTTTTAAAACATATGCACATTGTGGCAGTTTGAGATTATTTTATGAATCTCAGGAAGAGAAAGATTATGTTTGTGAACTAATACATTCATGTGAGTATGAGACACTTTCGACTGGACCCCATCATGAGGCAAGACTCAGGTTAATGAGGTGCAGCGATGCCCAGAGATGTACTGACCAAATGCAATGGATGTGTCGTGATGATGGGAGAGAGTGTTGCTGTGGGGGAAGTGGGGGGTGGGGGCGGTGGGGTTGAATGGGACTTCATATTTTTTTAATGTAATATTTTTTAAAAAATGAATAAAAAAAAAAAAGACTCAGGTTAAGTCTATGCCCTTTTTCTGGGTCTGATATAAATGGATAAACAGAGAAAGATACACACAGACACCAGAAAAAGAAGCTGCCATATTTTGATCCTGTCATGTGAGAGAAAGGTTTTGCTCATGACTGAACTTCAAGGTGAAAAGCCCTTGAAAGGATCAAAGAGCTGAGGTCCAGGGAGAGATGAGCCAAATGCTGGGTAGCTTACAGCTGAACTTGGGAAGGAAGCAGAACCACTGAGACTGAGAGAGAAGGCCCATTAAGATACAAGCCCTATGCTGGGTTTGCCTAAAGCTGCAGGAAGGCAGAGACCTAGCAGATATTGCCCACCAATTTGCTTCAACGCATGGCAGCTGACTTTGGTGAGAAAGTACCTCTTATGGTGCCTTGAGTTAGATTTTTTATGGTTTTGAAACTGTAAGCTTTTACCACAAGTAAATCCCCTTTATAAAGCCAACCAATTTCCGGTACTTTACTTTGGCAGACATTTGGCAAAGTAAAACACACATGTATAATTCTGTGCTGTAATTATACTCAAAATGTTGTGTCACGATCACCAATATCCATTTCCAAAACTTCCCAATCACCCAACTAGAAACTCTGTACAAATTAAGGATTAACTCCCCATTCCCTATATAAATCCCAAGCTCTGGTAATGTAGGTTCTAGATTCAAACTTTGAATTTGCTTATTCTAATTATTTCCTATCAGAGAGATTATACAATATTTTCCCTCTGTGCCAGTAAGGTTCACCCCTGTTATCACATGGATCAGAACTTCATTTCTTATTTAATGCTGAATAATATTCCTTTGTATGGTTTTACCACATCATTGGCTGATGGTCACTTGGGTTTCTTCCATCTTTTGGCAAGTGTAAATAACACTGATATGAACATTGGTGTGCAAATATCTGATTAAATCCTTGCTTTCAAGGCTTTTGGATGTACACCTAGTAGAGGGGTTGCTGGATCATAGGGTAATTCTACCCCTAGTTTTCTGAAGAACTGCTAAACTATCTTCCACAACAGCGGCATTATTTTATATTCCCACCAGCAATTACTTGGTAGTCTTATTCCTCTATATCTTCCCCAACACCAGTTATTTTTCTTTTTTCTCTTTTTTTTTTTTAGTGAAGTTCCATCTCATTGTTTTAAATTAAAGCAGTTTTACTGAGATATATTCACTTACCATACAATCCATCAAAAGTATACAATGACTTTTAGTATAATCACAGAGTTGTGCATTAATCACAATTTTAGAACATTTTCATTACTCTAAAAAAAAGAAGCCCATACCCTTGAGCAAACGTCTCTCAATGTCTCTATCCATCCATTTCTGCATGACCACTAATCTATCCTGGTCATTGGGCTTTACTTTGGAATTTATGTTCCCCAGTGTAACAGAGTTAGACCGATTTATAGCTTCCCTACACATGGCTCTCCAATAGATTTCTTTATATTTATATTTTATATAAATGGAATCATACATTATGAAGTAATTTTTGTTGGTTTCATTCACCTAGCATAAAGTTTTTCAATTATTACTTTTTACTTAGAGAAATTGTAGGATTATAGAAATACCATGTAAAACATAACATTTCCATATAACCCCTTATTGTTGACACTTTTCATTAGTGTGGTACCTATTTTACAGTTAATGAAAGAATATTTAAATGGTACTATTTATATAATCCATGGTTTATATTAGTTGTATTTTTCCCATATATCACTCTATTATTAACACCTTGTAAAAGTGTCAAAAATGTGTTATAACTCATGCAAAAGCTCTCTGTACTTGGACTAGTAACCTCAGATCATCATCCACTACAGGGTTCATGGTGTTTTACAGCCACATGTTTTACCTTCTTTTAATACAGCAAAACACATGATCTAAAATTTCATCTTTTACCATATTCACATATATGGTTCAGCACTGTTAATTACACTCCAAATAATGTATAAATATCACCACCATTCATTTCCAAATATTTAAAACCAACATAGAAATTCTATACAAATTAAGAATCAGCTCCCTATTCTCTACCGCCAATCTATCCTCTGGTAGCCTATAGTTTAGAGTCTAACTCTAAACTATAGTTGGCAAACTCTAACCTATGAATTTGCTTTTTTAAATTATTTCATATCAGGAAGATCATACAATATTTGGCCTTTTTTGTCTGGCTTATTTCACTCAGAATAATGTTCTCAAAGTCCATCCTTGTTGTGCTTGCATCAGGACATTATTTTTACAGCTAAATAATATTCAGTCATCTGTATAGAGCATATTTTGCTTATCCATTTATTGGTTGATGGACACATGGGTTACTTCCATCTTTTGGCAATTGTAAATAATGCTGCTATGAACATTCTTGTTCAAATATCTATTAGGGTCCCTGTTTTCAATTATTTTGGGTATATATGAAGTACTGGGGTTGCCAAGTCATATGATAATTCTATACTTAGATTCCTGAGGAACTGCAAAACTGTCTTCCACTGTAGCTGCACCATTATACTATCCCACCAGCAATGAAGAAATGCTCCGATTTTTCCACATCCTCTCCAACACTTGTATTTTTTAAAATCATAACCATTCTTATGGAGGTAAAATTATATCTCTTTGTGGTTTTGATTGGCATTTTCCTAATAGCTAGAGATGTTGAACGTTTTTTCTGTGCTTTTTTGCCATTTTTGTACCTTCTTTGGAGAAATGTCTATTCATGTCTATTTCAATTAGTTTGTCATTTTATGGTTGATTTGTAGGGTTTCTTTATATATTCTGGCTATTAACAATCAGTCTTATTACTGTAAAGTCAGCACCCAATCATTTTAGTTTTTAATGTCATGCCATTTTTATTCCCTCTCTTTTCCTTTAGTATAACCTTTTCTATATAGTTGATCCTTTGTAATGTATTAGGGTGATTCCTTTCTCACGTCTGTTTCTGTTTAATTTATAATAGCTTTCTTTTTCTTTACCTGGGGTTTGTATTACAAAACCTATTTCAATAACTTACTATTTGACTAGATACCAACTTTGCTTCAATAGCACACATGTTCTCTGCTCTCAAATCATTGTTTCCCCTCTTAATGTTGCTTTTGTCCTATATTACCACTTTATATTTCGTGTATCAATTATCAGGAAATATGCCTTTTTCATATTAAATACTATTCTATCTCTTATAAACATTAAAGAGTAGAGTTGTATATTGAGGATATAGTACTATTTGATTTTGCATTTACCCTTTTAGTTACCTGTCCTGATGACCTTCATTTCGTCATGCTACTACAAACCATTCTCTCCTGACTTTTCCTTTGAGCCTGTAGGTCTTTTGTTGATGAATTCTCTCAGTTTTTGTTTATCTGTGAATATATTGAACTCTCCCTCATTTTTAAAGGAGAGTTTTGCTACATGAAGAGTTTTTGGCTGGCACTTAACTCTTTCAGTACCTTAAATATAAGCTAGTATATTTGTAGTCTCCGTGACTTTTGATAAGAAATTGGCACTTAATTATTGAGATCTCTTGTATGATGAATTTCTCTTATCTGGCTGCTATCAGAATTCTCTGTTTATCTTTCGCATTTGGCGTTCTGATTAATAAGTGTCTCAGTCTAGGTCTATTAGGATTTATTATGTTTGGAGTATGCTGTCATTCTTGAACACGTATATTTATGCTTTATATAAATGTTGGGAAACTTTGAGAAGTTATTTCCTCAACCTTTCTTTTTGCCTATTTTTTTCCTTCTTTTCCTCTTTGACACTCATGATTATATTTGTTTGCTCATTCTGCCACTCCAATATCTAAAACATTGCTTAATTTTTAAATTTTTCTATCTGTACCAGGGTTGAATTCAGGACCTCATACATGGGGAGCAGGTGCTCAACCACTGAACTACATCTGCTCCCAAAATGAGGTTTTTTTTTTTTGGTTTGTTTGTTTTTAGGATGTACCAAGGATCAAACCCAGGACCTCATACACGGGAAGTAGATGTTCAGCCTACTTGAGCTACATCTGTTCTGCAATGATTTTGATTTGTTCTGTCTTTTAGTTCATTGATTCTTTCTTCGCCTGTAAAAATGTGTTGTTGTATGCCTTTAATGTACTTTAATCTCCATTATTGTAACTTTCATCCCCATAATTTCTGCCATTTTTCTTTTTATACTTTCAAACTCTTTATGCTAATGCAATGTCTTCTGAATATCCTTTAGCTCTGCATCCATGTGTTCCTTCATCTTCTTGAATTGCTTTAGATTTGTTTGAACTTCTTTTATTAGTTGTTCCACATTCTTTGTCTTTTCTGAACAATATTTTCCTATTTCTTAGCATGTCTTTTAATTTTTTGCTGATATCTGGGCATCTCATTTTTGATGTGTTAACTCTGAAGGACAATTTGTCACTCTTGTCCAGGGTTTTATTGTTGATTGATTTTTGTGTTAAGGCTCTTTTTGGCTCATGGTTGAACTTATTCTGGACCTTTAGAGTAGTCCATGTTTAAATCTTCAGATTTTCTCAGTTCTTCTTCATCTGATTCTTGCCCTGGATATGTTATTCAATTTTTAAGACTGCACTTTTTGTGCAACTGTTTCCCCTCCAGGTGATAGATTCCTTTTCTCTGATCCTTCTCAGTGAATTTTGAAATGTTCTGTGGTTTTCAAGCAGAAATTTCTCCCCATCTCCTATGATTTGTTTAAATTGTCTCCCTCACTCAGTACCCCCTTTACTTTACATTTTTCAGTTCTGAGACCCTCCTGTTTTACAAAAGTTCAGTCCCAATATCTATTTTTTTCTATGAGGCTTTTTCTGTCTCTAGTTTCTTTCCCTTTACTATATCCCTTTTTAGGAATGAAGACTGGTTCACTCCATCACAGTGGGTCAATCGAGACAGGTCCATTTTATTTTTAGGTTGCACAGGAGACAAAGGCTGGAATGAGTGTTTGTACCTCTTACCAACAGTTCTGCCATGGACTCACACTCTCTCTCTCCCCCATTCTCTCTCTCTCTTAATCCTAGAGGCCCTTTTGTATGAGGCATTGTCAGCCCATTGTTTTGAACCATGGGTCTTTGTAAACTTGGTTCCATGTACATACATATAGGTAGGATTCTAACTTGCTTCTGTGAGTGGCTCTATAGTCTGTATCCTCTACAAGAGGGATCTAAGCTGCTCTGCCTCTGTGAAAATACAAAGCTGCTTGGGGACCAAGTGACAGAAAGGGGTCAGGACTGGGAAGTCCAGGAAGGAAATCTCCTACCTAACTTGGAGATTATTTTTCTTTTTCTTTGATTCAGCATTTATCTAGTCCTCTAGAGTTCCAAGTAAGTGGGGTTTGCCCTTTTATTACTTGATTCTGAGGAGAGACTTTTCCAGGTGCTGTCCTATTTTACCATGTTAATGATGCCACTTTTTTTTTTTTTTTTTTTTTTGCTAAAATGTTATCTGTCCCAATAGTTATTGACCCTCCTTCTTTTTCTTGTGTGGTGACTCTCATGGAACAATCAGTTTTCTTGTGGACCTGGTCCTGGTTACTGTGAGTTTCCTGCTGCTGACAAGGGCTCTGGTGACTGGAGCTGCAGCTGCAGCTTCGTGTAGCCCTGATAAAAGTGCTTTGGCATCTCTGTTCCCATTGCTCTTGGTGGGCTGGCAGTGTGTGCACCCTGCTTGTACTCCTGCATTTTAGTATATTGCCTTTTAAATCAGATTATTTAAAGTAAAAGATTATAATAGTAATTAAGAATCTCACTCTAGAATCACACTCTTCATGTGAATTTTTTAAGTTTCCACTCAGGAACTGTGTGATTTAGGTTAAGTTAATTAAGTGTTTTAGTGTAAGAATGTCTTTATTATATCGCAGGACATACTTATACTAACATTTTATTTGTTATTGATATGAAATTAAAATTTTACTAGTAGTCCTGAATTATATTTGGCAAATATATACTTAGAATTCTCTTCTTCTCTTCCTTTCTTCCCCTCTTCCTCTTCCACTCCTTTCTGATGATATTTTACTCAAATTTCAATTCCAGTACAAATATTTCTTTTTCAAAAACAAATCTGATCCACAAAAAATTATCTTTTTTTAATAATTTGGAATTTCATAACAGACATTGGGGAGCCACTCTTGGGTTAGAAAGGAATTTGAACTGTAGATGTGCTGGTTTGAGGTTTTTGTGGACCCCAGAAATTATGTTCTTAAATTAATTCATTCCTGTGGGTTTGAACCTATTGTAGGTAGGGCCTGTGATGAGATTCAGTTAAGGGCCATTTGATAAGGTTTCTCCCGTAAGGCATAGCACAAGGCAGATTTTTATCCTCTTACTAGAATCATTTATAAACAGATAAATTCTGAAAGACACAGAGAGAGAAAAGGCACAGGAGCTCAGAGAGGAACTTACGGAAATTGAGAGCAAAAGCTACAAATGCAAAAGCCAGAAGCTGAAAGCAACAGAGCCACAGGTGAAGGTAGGGACCAGCAGACTCTGACAGGAGAGTCCAGGATCATCCACAGCCAGTCTTCGGAGAGAGAGCAATATCTGATTATGCCTTGATTTGGACACGTTTCTCAGTCTTGGAACTGTAAGCTTGCAAGTCAAGAAACTCACATTGTAAAAGCCAACCCATTTCTGGTATATTGCCCTGGCAGCCTTTAGAAACTAAAACAGCAGATAATAGAGAGAAATATATTTTGGCTTTGTTTTAATTCAATTGAGCTACAACTTGTCTTAATCATGTACTACCTTTTGCTGCTCATTATCAAAAGCAGTGGATTCCAATCAAAATAAAAAGATTTAACATCTATATTAAGAATAGGGAATAGTCTATGAAACATAAGAAAAAGGAAAGAAGAAAATAAGAATCATTAGAGACATCTGAATACTCCATTCTGGAAACTTTCCAGGCATACATAAGGAGCAAGACTGAGACTAACCAAAATAGCTATGTATTAGTCTTTGAACTGAACAGGGTTATTAGAATTCCATTATTTCTCATTATTGCTAATATTAAATTCTCCAGCTGGAAAGTTCCCAAGAGGTTGGGAATTTACTGAAAATCAGCCATGAGATCCATAATTGAAATATAAAACACCTGTCTGGGTAAGTACTTTTTTCCTTACATAAGAGTATGTGACCTCTTAGTAATTTAAGTAGGTCATAAGAGGAAGGAGAATATTTCTCAGGGGAATTTGAAATTATGAATAAGTGGAAAGGAGTTGCTAAAGATTATTATGATGACTATTAAACATATTAAATGAATGAGATCTTCTCAAAAATAAAATAACTATGTTAACAAATGGAATAAACAAAAAAAAAACAGTAGTGGTGAAACAGTGAACATACTATACTCCAAAACCACAAACACACAGCCATGAAAGGGAAAAGGATCGAAAATCATGTAATTCTTGATAGAGAAATCAAGTCAGGAATCCATGATGAAACTGAGAGCCATCTTTGCCTTCCTCCCATGCCCATGAATACAATATTAAACAAAATAAAATGCTGAAAAAATATTTGAGGCTCTAGGTACTATCTTGCTACTTCCTACAGTGGAGAGAGGAAAGGTAGCCATGCCTCAAAAAGACCAAGTTAAACTGACCCCAGAAATAAAAAATATATACATTACGTATCTTTGAAATGTGACCACCTTGCAATAACTATAATAAATGACTAGAATTTCAGGTAAGAAAGAGGAACGTAAAACTACCTTCAAGAATAGATGATCTTGGAAAAAGAAAATGAAAACCTCCATACCCATATACACACACTTGTGCTCATTTAGGTAAAACTTGAAAACTATAAATAGAATACATGCAAAGAAAATGTTTTAACATCTGGCTTACAAAGCATAGAATATACAGAATCCTATTTTGAACATTACTTTTCTCCATTTGAATCATATTGAATCTTGCAAGTGATGTAGACAAGCAAAAGCAAGTAAAAAAGTAGCAACTATATCCTAGGTGTAAGTAATGGCAGAGGTAATTCCTGAAACATTACTAAGAACAGAAGTATTAAATATAATGCTTTTTTCAACCTGGTGCCAAATTTGCAAATCTTTTAATTACTCAGCTACTCTGCTACCACCATAGAATTAATTATTACAACTTATTTAGATCAGTGACGTCCAACAGAAATAAAATGCATGCTTTAAATATATACCACAAATATAATTTAATATTTTCTAGAAGCAACATTAAAAATTTCAAATTAACATTTATCTTAACTGTATATTTTTATTTATTTCAATGTACATCAAATATTAGCACTTAAATATGTAATCAGTATGAAAACCATAATGAAATATACATTTTTATTGTACCAAGTCCTCAAAACTGAGTGTGTATTTTACCCTTATAGTTCACCTCATTTCAGACTAGTCATCTTTTAATTATTCATGAGCTAAAAATGGCTAGTGGCTACAATATGGAAAAATGGTAATATAGATTTATTGAAAATATTTAGGCCATTGTTTACGACCCATTAGAAAAAGTGAAAGAAATTTCTGAAAAACTGTTTCCCATTTTTCATGATATATATTCTGGAAGAACCCCTCTTGCCTTCCAAATAATTCTCCATCTCCTTCCTTACTTTTCAGCAACACTGATGCTCTGAAGGGTCTACAAATGCCTCAACCTTCTTTCCACTTCAGGATCATTCAAGGTACATGCTGCTCACTTTCCCTGAAATAATCCTTTCCTACTTTTTTTTTTCTTTCTGCTTCCTATAAATCTCTGCATTTCGAATTTAATGTAGACATCATCAGCATTCTGGACACTGGTGCTCTCATTTTATTGTTTGAAGCAACATCCATATTTCCTTTATGAAATCTAGGAACACTATTGATGTTTCTAATACTTAAAAATATTATGCTATTCCCCTTCTTAAAACCCTGCAATGATTTCCCATTGCTTTTAGAATGGAAATAGCATGCCTTACAATTGTCTCCAAAGTTTCATTCTCTGAATGGCCCAGGAGAAGCTAGCTAGCTGAAGTAAAGATAGGAATTCGCCATGACTGCTAAAATCATCAGTTTTGCCTCAATGATTGGATAAGGCTTCTGTCATTGTTGAAGGCAATCTACTTTATTTATTTTAGCTGTAATTAACCATAGAAGCAATCCGCTGATTAACAATTAAAATCCATGAAATATCCTCACAGTAGCAATTAGACCAATGCTTGTTTGACTAAACAACTGGACACCATAACCTAGCCAAGTTGATACATAAACTTAATTATTAACAATGCACAATCCTTCAGAAACACCAAATGCGAAAAAAAAAGGAAGTGTTAAAGTTGAATAATAAAATAAAGGGTGGATTTGCTATAGGTATTAAAGATACTTGAGCATATTTTTTTGCCCCAGGCATCTTTGATGGAGCATATTGTTTCACATAGGTAAGTTTTGCTTAATTTCGAATAGTTGACCTGAATGAATATGCATGAAAATTCTTGGTTTCATTTAATATTTCTTGCTGTGTGTACCAATAAGCATTACAGAAAACACAATAGGAGATTGCCCCATCTTTGTAGAAAATACATTTATTTAACATATTCTTCCTCTTCCAGTTTTTTAATGCTAAATTAAATGAAATTTATTAAACATGTTTTCCTTTATTAAGATGGGGCAGAAGATAGGGTAAACTAGAGGGAAAGACTCATGTGCTTTTCTAGTCTGCTCAAAGGGCTCATCAAGAAAATATTATGAGGAACTTGGTTCAATGGGTAGAGTGGCTGCCTACCACATGGGAGGTCTGCAGTTCAAATCCAGGACCTCCTTGACTGGGGTCGAGCTGGCCCATGAGCAGTGCTGGTGCGCTCAAAGAGTGCCGTGGGTGTCCCCCGTCCAGGGGAGCCACATGCGCAAGTATTACGCTCCATAAGGAGAGCCACCCAGTGCAAAAGAAAGTCCAGCCTGCCCAGGAGTGGCGCTGCACACACTGAGGGCTGATGCGGCAAGATGATGCAACAACAACAACAACAACAACAAAAAGAGGCACAGATTCCTGGGCCGCTGACAAGAATAAAAGCAGACGCAGAAAAACACACAGCAAATGAACACAGAGAGCAGACAATGGGGGTGGGGGAGAGGTGGGGGGAGAGAAATAAATTTAAAAAAGAGAAAACATTATGCTATCAGTTTGATACAATAGATTAGATCTCAGATTATTTTTATCTTCAAACAGATTAGGGATCCCCTCTTTGTTATAAAGGATATATGCTTTGAGTGAAATAAAACTTGAGAGGTATTCTAATTTTAAATATGCTTTTCTCCCATTCATTCAGGCTTTTGCCTAGCAGTCCTCCTAGCTCTGGTAATTAATTCTGTTTTATGGATTCTCTTCTACTGAACCCTAAATAGGATGTCAATCCAGACTCTCTTTACACCCTCTGGTCCAGCCACACTATATTTTTGTTTGTTTGTTTGCTTCTCAAAAACAGTTGTCTACCCCTGAATTATTTCAATTTCACAACTTTTTTGTGCTTAACATAGAATACACATTCCACAGAAGTGTCCCATTTTATTGTTTTCTCTTTTCTTCTACATATGTCTTTATATTAATGAGTTTAAAATCAGTCTTTTTCAAAGGAAGAGGAAGATAGAATTATATTCATCAGTTTAAATAAATACAGCATAGAAGTTATTAATAGTAGTGAAAGCTTTTCTATCACATTTTAAAATTCAGGTGAAACAGTAAAATCCAACATTTTCCAGTAAGTATATTCAGACAAATCTTTACAGTTACCAAACTACCATGATAATAAAGATAAAGAACAGTTCTAATACCTCAAAAAACTACCTACTTCCATTTTGTAATCAACCCATCCTTTTGCTCCACTACTTTGGAGATCCATGAGCTGGTTTATGTCTTTATATTTCTGCTTTGCATGTATACATGAAATCACATAGTATATAGTCTTTGAGTGTGGCTTATTTAACTCTGCATAATGCATTTATGATTCATCTGTGTATTTTCATGAATGAGTAGTATGTTCATTTTAATTGTTGTGTAGAATTTCAGAGTGTATGTTTACTACAGTGTGTTTTCCCAATCCTCAGTTGGAGGGGAATGTAAAATATTCCCAGATATAGACAGTTTTAAATGAATCTGCTTTAAATAATCTTTACAGATTTTAATGAGAACAAAGCTTTTTATTTCACTTGGATGAATATGTAGGAGTAGGGCTGCTGGGTCTTACGATAAATGCATGTCTAACTTTATAAGACAACCATACTAATGCCCAAAGTTTTTTTTTTTGGTTTTTTTTTTTGCATTCCCACCAGCAGTCTCTCAGAGTAACCAATTGCTGATACATCGTTGTCAGGACTTGGCATTGCCAATTTTTCAATTTTATGCTATTTTATTTATTTATTTTTAATTTACTTACTTTAATAGATATGTAGTGATATCATTTAATTTTGGTATAAAGCTGCATTTCCCTAATGACTAATGATATTGCGCCTTTTTTCATTTGTTTAATAGCAAGATGTATATCTTCTTTAGTAAACTGTTGAAATATTTGTCCATTTTATAAATTAAGTCATTTGTTTCCTTATTATTAAATTTTGAGTGTTAAGTCATTTATCAGCTATATGACTTGCAAATGTTTACTCTCAGATTGTTAACCTGTTTCTCACTCTCTTAAAAATGTTTTTTTTTAATAGATTTAAAAAAAAAATTTAAAGATACGTATATGATACAAACTAGGGAGAAGGAAGAAGAGATATGATTTGGGGGCATTTTCAGGACTTGGAGTTGTCCTGGGTGGTACTGCAGGGACAGACACTGGACACTGTATGTCCTGCCATGGTCCACTGGTGGACTGGGGGGGGGGGGGAGTATAAACTACAACGTAAACCATTTTCCATGTAGTGCAGCAGTGCTCCAAAATGTATTCACCAAATTCAATGAATGTCCCATGATGATGAAAGAGGTTGTTGATTTGGGAGGAGTGGGGTGAGGGGGATGGGGGATATGTGGGGACCTCTTATATTTTTTGAATGTAGCATTTAAAATAAAATAGAGAGAAAAAATATATAAGAGGATCCCATATACCCCCACTACCCACACTCCCACTCCTCCCACATCACCAAATTCTTTCATCAGTGTGGCACATTCATTGCATTTGATGAATACATTTTGAGCACTGCTACACAGCATGGATTATAGTTTACATTGTAGTTTACACTCTCTCCCAGTCCATTCCATGGGTTATGGCAGGATATATGATGTCCTGCATCTGTCACTGCAATATCATTCAGGATAACTTCCAGTCCTGAAAATGCCCATATCACACCTCTTCTTCCCTCTCCCTTTCCTCAGCAGCTCCTGTGGCCACTGTCTCCACATCAATGATAGAGTTTCTTCCATTGCTAGTCACAATAATTTTATAGTAGAATATCAGTAAGTTCACTCTAATCCATATTTTCGGCCCTGAGCCTCAGCAGAGTTGTAGCATCTACACTCTGGTTTGTTGGATGTGCCCATGTCAGCTAACAGGGAGGTGGGAATGGTCAACCACCACACCAGGGAACTGAGAGAGTCTACAACTGCAAGCAGGAGAATCCCATCCATCAGCCATATGGGATCTAAGCCTCCTCTCAAGTTAGTGGTAGAATTGACATCACCATCCCAGGGTCCTGAGAATGGAGGACTAAAACATGGATTAAGCATATCTTTCAATGAATAAAAACTCCATTTTTGTATCATTAAACTTAATATTTTATTTTATTGATTATGCTTTTGTTGTGGTTTGTAAGAAATCTTTGCCTAACCCAGAACACAATGATTTTTTTTCTCTAAGTTTTCTTTAGAAGTTTTAGATATTTAGGTTTAAATTTATGTTTAGGAATCATTTTGAATTTATTTTTCCATGGAGAGTGAGATTCTTAATTTTATGTATGGACTTGACTAGGTTAAAGTGTCCACTTGTTTGATGAAATACTAGCTTAACTGTCATGTGTTGGTATAACATAGTTGAATTTAGATTCTACAATCAGTTGAACTTAAGTAAAGGAGATTACCCTTAGTAATGTGAGTATTCCTTATCCAACCAGTGAGAGGTATTAAGAGTGATAATTGGGGGTTCCAGGGATCAGAAATTTCCTGCCTCAAGACTACATCCTCCATTCCATCCTGAGTTTACAGTATAAGAAATTTGGTTTCAAGACATCACCATCACCCTTACCAGAATTTCCAGCCTCTGGCTTGTCCTGTGGAATTTGGACTCGACAGCCTCCATAATTGTTTAAGTTAATTCCTTATCATAAAATACTCTCTCTCTCTACCCCCCCCCACCCCCCTCCCTGTCTCCTTCGCTTCCTCTCTTTATATGGCAGAATTAGATACCTATGTGCTGCAGAGAGAGGAGAACAGTATTTCCCCTAAGGATAAATCTTATCACAGTGGGAATGGAGCAGAGAAGGACCCATCCCCTCCAGGTCCCTGCATTCCAGGAATACCCTACCTCCAATCCCAATACCCACAGCCATGCAGGAGAAGAATCTACTTGTAACCTGAGGCAATGCTTAGAGTCTAATCCCCTTCCCTCAAGCTAACATTTTCCTGCCTATTGATATACTGTATAAATTCACATCTCACCTTTCATGAGCTGAGCGGGATGAAGTCTCTCTATTGGGGGAGCTTCCCATTAAACTCCTGCCTGCCTGCAATGCTTGGTCTCCTTGTCCCAGTGAGTGCCATTTTTTCTCTAACAGTATATATACAGAGTTCCTCTACCATAAAGTATAATCCTTCCTTTCGATTGTTATAAATACATATATTTTTTAGACTGATTAAACTCCCTTCTACTCCTATTTCAATGAGTGTTTATGTTTGTGTGTGTGTGTTTAAACTGGGAAAGGATGTCCGCTTTGTTTTATTTTATTTTAATTTTTCTGTGTAATGTAAAAACAGAACTCTCAAAATCATAAATGGGAAAAAATACTCCAAATTCATAATATTATTGTCATGAAACAAAGATGAATCTTAGGTAAAGTCAAGGAATTAATCCACAAACTTTTTAGGGGACTATTTATTTCTAGCTAACATCACACATCTCTAGTAAAATCTGTTTTTTTAGAAGTGTCAAGTTGCAGAAAAATTAATAATCCATTCTCTGAAATTGGATTTAAAACTATGATCAGAAAAAGTTATGCACAAACTTTTGTAGTGTTAAAGGAAATGGTTTTACTAAAAGCTGACAGCATTTCTATCAGTAATAACCAAGCTGGTAGCTTTTAGTAGCTGGCAGTTTAGAGGTGGGGAGAGCACACAGAGGTGGTCAAGTGATTTTCAATCCTCTCAGTGGCTTGGGTGATCCTGGGGTGTGGCCCGTCTGAATCTGGATGGGTCTTAATCCTATTACTGGAGTCCTTCATAAGAGAATGAATTTCAGATACAGAGAGAAAGCCACAAATGGAGTGGCCAGAAACTCAACAGAACCTGGAGACACAGCCATGTGCCTTTCCATTGACAGAGGACCAAGGATTGCCAGTAGCCAGCCCCAGAGGCCAGAAGCTTTAATCTGGGGAGAAAGCATTGCCTTGAGACTATCTTGATCTGGACTTTATATTAACCTCAAAACTATAAGCAAATAAATTCCCATTGTTTAAGCTGAGACATTTCTTATTATTTGTTTCAACAGCCTAGGAAAATTAAATAGTTTGTTTTTCACTGTTTTTAATACTATATTATATGCTGAGGTTTTGTTTTTGTTTTTGTTTTA
Organism: Dasypus novemcinctus; assembly: GCF_030445035.2. Classification (NCBI taxonomy): domain Eukaryota; kingdom Metazoa; phylum Chordata; class Mammalia; order Cingulata; family Dasypodidae; genus Dasypus; species Dasypus novemcinctus. The sequence continues at coordinate 147,885,565 of NC_080673.1, read as the reverse complement.
AGTTTTCCTTGCTATTCTTTCTGATATTCTTGGATCTGTTTTAGTGCTTATTATTAATTTAGACCTGATCTATCACTCTATCTTTTTTAGATTGCTAAGACATGGCTGTCAGGGCATTTGATAATTTCTGACAGTTATCAGATGCCTAGTTTCTGTGTGTATGTGTGTGTGTGTGTATGTGTTTGTTGGTGCTAGTGTGTGTGTCTCATTCATTTTTATTTTATTTTAGTTGGCCAATATCTATTGAAATATTCAAATTCACTGATTCTTTACTTGCCCATACAAAATCTAAGTGAGCACTTGAAAATATACTTCAGGAGGACTGTGGGAAGATGGCAATGGACTAACAAGCAGAATAGGTGCTCTCACAAAAAAAAAACATCAAAAAAAGAGCCAAAAGCTGTCCAAAGGATGTACTTTGGGGCTTAGAAGACCAGGACAGTGCTACCCAACTCCCAGAAGTGTGAGGGATAAAGAAACTAAGTAGCCTAAATGCAAACATGAGTTACAAAGTCCCTGTGGTGGCCAGGAAGTGCTCCTCCCCACCCCTAAGATATTAAGCTGAGGTAAAACTTTTGGTTCACTGCAGCCAACTGGAGGGAAATAGACAACTTCCTCCCTGTCAGTTATTTCAAGGAAAAAGAAGGTGAGGTTGGGGTGCTCGTCTTCAGTGAATTCAGCCAGCAGAGCCCACTTTGAATCTTTGATCTAGAGACCAACACAGGAACATAAGAAAGCAAAGACTGAAATACTGCCATGGAAATGTATGCTGACAACCACCATCTGCTGGCTGATCTGAAAATTATGTGGAAAAAACTGCTTGCAATCTCTATAACCAACCCCTGGGAGAAATTCTGTGCCCCACTAGTGAGTCCTTGGTCTGATTTTGAAAATGCAAGCTGCAAATTTCAATGGCTGACAATAAGTTGAACCAAATATTAAAGAAGAGTGCTGAAAAAAATAGGCAAGGGAGAGATATTGGCCATCATAGTAAATTCACCAACATATTCAAGTGATTAGATATTAGCAAAAAATTACAAGCCATACTAGGAAACAGGAAGAGATGACCCGGTCAAAAGAACAAAGCAAATATCCTGAAGAGATATAGCATATAAGACAATTAATCAGCAATAATCACACCACTCTCCTAAATCACTTCAAAGAATTTAAGAAAATATAATTAAAGAAATTAAGGATGTTAAGAAGACACTGGGAGAGCATAAAAAATATTTGAAAACCTACAAAGAAAAGTAACAGACCTCATGGGAATGAACGACACAATGGATGAGATCAAAAATACATTAGAGGGAAGGAGATTTGGCTCAACTGATAGAGTGCCCACCTACCACATGGGAGGTCCAAGGTTCAAACCCAGGACCTCCTGACCTGTATGGTGATCTGGTCCACATGCAGTGCTGATACATTCAAGGAGTGCCATGCCACACAGGGGTGTCCCCCACATAGGGGAGCCCTACATGCAAGGAGTGTGCCCCATAAGGAGAGCCACCCCACACGAAAAAAGCTCAGTCTGCCCAGGAGTGGCACCGCACACACACAGAGCTGATGTAGCAAGATGATACAACAAAAAGAGACACAGATGTTCAATGCCACTGACAAAAATGCAAGCAAACACAGAAGAACACAAAGTGAATGGACACAAAGAGCAAACAATGGGGGGAGGGGAAAGGGAAAGAAAGAAATAAAAAATAACTCTTAAAAATACATTAGAGGCACATAAGTGCAGATATGAATTGCTCAAAACCAGTATTAATGATTTTAAAGAATATCTGAACTGGAGAAAACAGGAGAACAGAAAGAGAATAGAATGGAAAAAAATGGAAGAGAGTCTCAAGGAATTGAATGACAGCCAAGGGACAAAATGGATGAAGTAAATAAACCCTTTATAGTAAAAACACTGAATGTTAATGGATTGATCTCCTCTATCAATAAGACATAGACTGATAGAATGGACTGAAAAATATGATCCATCTATATGTTGTCTACAAGAGACCAACCTCAGACATGAGGACATACCCAGGTTAAAAGTGAAAGGTTTTAAAAAAGTATTCCATGCAAACAGTGACCAAAAAAGAGCTGGCATAAACCAGATAAATGTAAAATAACAACATTAAAGTATGTGAACAATAATTACTCAGTTTAACTGGCAAATTGTTACTGTGATCAGAATTCTGTATTTTTTTCATATTAAATAAACACTTGCTTTTTAATTGAGGAAGACTGGAGAAGCGATATATATTTTTGGAAACTTCTTTTTTCTTTAACCCTTTTTTATTCATACTCTTTTATTAAAATAATCTATCCAAATCATTAATTATTTAACAAGACTACTGTTGAACAAGATTTTGAGTTTTACTGCTCCAAAAAATTGTGAATTGGGAAGCGGATGTGGCTCAAGTGATAGGGCACTTACCTACTACATTGTAAGACCCAGGTTTGCTCCCTGGGGCATCCTGGTGAAAAAAGAAGAAGAGAAAGCATGCTTACACCATGAGCTAGTTCCTGTTTGGCAAGCCAAGTACCTGTGCAGCAAGCTGAGCACCTGTGCTGTGAATCAGTGTCTGTGCAAGGGAATCAAACAGCAAAATGATGATGCAACAAAAGAGAGATGGAGGGGAGAGTCAAGGTGAAGCACACAGAGACCAGGAACTGAGGTAATGCAATTGACAGGGAACCTCTCTCCACATCACAGGACCACAGGATCAAATTCCAGTGAATCCCAGAGGAGAAAGACAAGAAGAGAAGACAAAAATAGAAACTGATACAGAAGATCACACAGTGAATGAACACAGCAAAAAAAGCAGGGTGGGGGAGGGGGAGGGGAAGAAAAAATAAAAAGATACTTTATTAAAAAAATTATGAGTTGGCAAATTCTTATCTGATGTAATTCATTCCAAAAACATGTGAAGAATTCCCAAATAGGAATTTGATTATCTAGAAAGAATTATGGCCTAAATGGAAATTAAATAACTACACCAATAATTTATTTCATTTCATTCTTAGACATTATTATGTCCAAAAGATAGAACTCTAACATAATATTATATTTATTTTATAATTAATTTCTTATAATAAATTTATGTACATTTATAAATGTTTGTTGCTATGCTATCTATTCCTCCTTCCCCCGGATGGCTTCCTTGTCTGTTTACTTGCTGTTTTTCCTCATTGCCTGCTCATTGTTCATGCACATTTTCTGCTCATTTCTTCTTAGGAGGTTTCAGGAACTGAACCCAGAAGTCCCATGTTGAGAAGTGGGCACCTAACTGCTTGAGCCACATCTACTCCCTGATCAGTTTTTTTGGTTTGTTTTTGCTTGTTGTCCTCTCATTTTGTTTGCTCATTGTCTGCTTGTTGCTTTTGCTCGATGTCTGCTCAATGTCTGCTTATTGTTTGCCTGTCTTCTTTAGAAGGATCTGGGAACCTAGGACCTCTCATGTGGGAGGTGGACACCCAACTGCCTGAGCCACATCTGCTCCCCCTGCTATCTATTTTTTATAATTGATTATATTAAATCTAACTTGGTCTTACACTCTCTTTTAAAATTTATAATTTCTTTCAATCTTTTTTTCTACTTATTTTACAATTTTACATTAAAGAACTTTTTAAGAGCTAAAATGAGCCATTGATTATACATTTTGGAGAGATTCGTATCTGTGAGTATATCTGAATAAAGCTGCTTAATAAACAAATAAATAATTGTGCAGGAATAGCCAGAAATAGCAGCCAAGTACACCAGGAGAAAGAGAGATTAAGATGTGAGGAATTTTCTTGTTTCTTTGTTTGTCTGTGTTTTGTTTTATTATTACTATTAAAATAATGAAAATGCTCTAATAATAATTGAAGAGATAAATGCACAACTATGTGATTATACCAAATACTGACTGTACACTTCAGATAAATTGTATGCTTTATTTATATATATATCAATTAAATTGATTTTTTAAAACTTATTACAAAGCCACAATAATCAAAATAGTATGATACTGTCATAAGGACAGATACATAGAACAACAGAATAGAATTGAGAGTTCAGAAATAAATTCACACATCTATGACCAATTGATTTGATATGGGTGCCAAGTTCACTCAATTGGGAAAGAATAGTTTTTCAAAAAATGGTGCTGGGAATGCTGAATATACATATACAAAAGAATGAAGTTAGACCCCTATATCACACCACATACAGAAAAATAACTGAAAATGGATCAAAGACCTAATTATAAGAATTAACCTAAAAGAAAACATATGGAAGCATTTTCAGGACGTTGTGTTAGGCAATGATTTCCTAGGTTTTACAAAAATCACAAGCAGCAAAGGAAAAATAGGTAAGTGGGACTTAATAAAAAATATGCATCAGAAGACTTTACATCAGAGGACTTTATCAATAAAGTAAAAAGACAAACTATGGAATGGGAGAAAATATTTGGAAATCATGTATTTGCTAAGGGTTTAATTTCCAGAATATATAAAGAATATCTACAACTCAACAACGAAAAGACAACCCAAATAATAAATGGATTAAGAACTTATATAGATATTTCTCCAAAGAAGATATACAAATGGCAATAAGCATGGGAAAAGATGCTCAACATCATTAGCCATTAAGGAAATGTAAGTTAAAATCACAATGGGATAACATTTTACACACAATAGAAAAGCTACTATTAAAAAAAAAAAAGAAAAACAAAACCAACAACACCCAGAATATAATAATTTTTAGACAGGATGCAGAGAAATAAGAATACTTGTACATTGTTGGTGGAAATGTAAAATTATTCTACCACAGTGGAAAACAGTTTGGCAGTTCCTCAGAAAGCTTAGCTAAGAATTACTATATGCCACATCAATCCTACTTCTAGGTATAAACTCATAAGAATTAAAAGCAGCGATTCAAACAGATACATGTACACCAGTGTTCATAGTGGCATTACTCGCAATTGCCAAAAGGAAGAAGCAACCAAAACGTCCATTAACAGAAGAATGGATAAACCAAATGTGGTATAAACATACAATGGGATATTATTTGACCAGAAAAAGAATTAAGTTCTGAAACACGCAACAACATGAAAGAACCTTGAAGACATCATGTTGAGTGAAATAAGCCAAAGGACAAATAGTGTGTGATCCACTTACATGAAACAATTAGAATATGAACATTCATAGGGTCAGAACTAGAATAAAGGAGTCACAGGGAGGGTGAGGAATGGGGAATTAATGCTTAATTGGTAGTTTCTGTTTGAGATGATGGAAAAGTTATGGTAATGGATATTGGTGATGGTATAATAACATTGTGAATGTTTTAACCACCGAGCTGTATAATTGAAAGTATTTAAAATGGTAATTTTTAGGTTGTATATATTACCAGAATAAAAATAATATTAAAAAATACATAGAACTGTACTATACAAAGAGTGAATCCCGATGTAAACTATGGACTATAGCTAATAGCATAGTTATAATAATACTGTTTCATCAATTGTAACCAAGGTACCATACTAATGCAAATGTTAATAATAGGGAAGACTGTTTGGGGGGCATATATGGGGAACTCTCTACTTTCTGCATATTTCAGTAAACCTACTACTGCTCAAATTAGAAAATTAATAAAAATAAAATAAATCACAGGGGGAAAAAAGCTTTCTTCATCTATGTTACTGTGCTTTTTCATTTCTTTCATGTGTATTTGAATTTTTTTCTTATAATTTCATGTTTCTGCCAAAATTACCCATCAGAACATACATAATGTTCACAATTTTCATAGAGCTTTTAATATATTAACCATAGTTACCCATTTCTGATTGTTCTAGCATCTGGTTCATTTGGTGCCTAGTTTTGTTGATTCATTTGGCTCTTGACACTGTTGTGACTTCCTGATTTTCACTATGCCTTCAATTGCTTCATTAAAAGACTGGCAGTTTGATATTATTTATGAATTCCAAAGAGAGATATAGATTATGTTTGTGTCTGGGCATGATATCCATTGTATTAAATCAAAGATTTTATGTTTACTTGATTAAATTGAGTTTAGGGCTTTGATTTGACCATGTCATTAGGGCATGCAGGGTTGAGTCCCTACCACCTTGGCAGGCTATATAAATGGATACTCAATCAAGGAGACAGAAGCAGATATGCAAGAAAAGTGGAAGGGAGCTCCACAGACACAGAAGAGGATCCTGTGGCCCCGGGAAGAGAGATGAGCCATTCACTTGATAGTTTGCACCTTAAGAGAATAAAGCAGCAGAGAATAAAGCAGTAGGGCATGACCCAGGGTTGAGTCTTCACCCCCTTGGTGGTCTATAAAAATGGACTCTCACTCAAGAAGACACACAGTAGAAGACACAAGAGCTCCATAGACACAGAAGAGGAAAGAACTTTGATCCTGGGACCCCAGAGAGAGCTGATTTAATTGCCTGATAGTTCATAACTGACTTAGTGAAGAGACCAGAGCAGCTGAACCTGGAAAAAAATTAGCCCTAAGCCAGCTTAGAGCTGAGAGAGCAGAAGAAGCTGGGACCATGGAGCCTTAAGAGGAAAAAGGAAGACTGAACCCTCTCAGAGACTGGCAACCATCTTTAGTGAGAAAGTACCTCTTATGGCACCTTGAGTTGTACTCTTTAGCGTCTTTTAACTATAAGCTTCTACCCCAAATAAATTTCTTGTATAAAAGCCAATAGATTATTTTACTTTGCATCAGCATTACTTTTGCTGATTAGTACAAAGACTAATAGCTTGTATAGGACAGTAGAAACTGAAGTTCTTATGGCTAGAGATAAAGTGGGTATGTCTATCTTTCTGATGGGTTTAATGTGGAGTGCAATTCTACATAATAGTAGGTCTTGGTTAGGGATAGTTGTAGATATGGTTGCCTGAAGTGCATCATATGCTTTATGTACCTCAACTGTGATTTTGTGTTAAGGGTGGAGCTGCTTTGCCAGAGGACTTTTTTCAATATTTGTTCCATCTTCAGGTAAAGATCTCCTTTTTTTGCCCTAGAATAGAGATCTCTCCACGTTATTGCTCTTCTTACAAGAAGAGTTGATTGCTGATACTTATTAGTCAGCACTTGTTGCCTAATCAGAGATGGGGAGGTTGGAGGTTTTATCTGTTGTTCTAAGACTTTTAGGCAGTCATGGCTTTCCTGGATTTTGGGAATGGGAGACTTTTAACTGATCTTGCCATGATGCCAGCAATAGTTCTGGGCATATCACTTAATTTACTCCCTCACCAGGGGTTCGGGTCTTTTCTTTTACTGTCCACCAACTGAAATTGGTTTCCATCATTGTCCTAAGTGTGACAATGATATCACACTTACTTTTACCTCCCCCAGAAGTTTAAGGAATTTGTTCCTTCAGAACATTAAGAGAGAATGATTCAGGTGAGTTTTGATCTTTCCTGCAGAAACTACTTTTCTCTTCTCCTAAATTTCCATCATGGTTTGTTCTCTTGCCCAGGCCCCAAACATTTTTGTGAGCACTTCATGAGATATGAGGAGAAAAGCCAGAGAGAGGGTGCAAAATCCCATTGTGTCAGCAAATCCTAGAGTTCTATGTTCCCTCACTTTTACACACTCACCCTCCAGCAATTTTAGCTGAGCTCTTTTGCTGGTATCTGGCGGTATTCACATTTAAGTTAAGTGTTCATGTCCTGTCCTTGGAGGTTCCTGTCTTTGTTTACATTTGTGTTAGTCGGTTGCAATTATCTAATTGTTTAAAGTTGAATTTGTATATTTGCAGATTACTCAGGGCGTATCGTTGTAAATGTGGTAGTACAGTTTTGTACATCCAAAATGGAGTCCAGTGTCTAAATAGCATAGGTTTTTGAGTAGACCCTTTGAGGTAAATATCATTGCATTATTAGCTTTTTATCTCTGGGCAAGTTACATAATATCCTGTGCCTTAATTTCCTTAATGTGCAGAATGCACATATCATGTAAACGAGCTCGAAATTTAAAATGGCATGAGGCTTGATATAAAGATAGAATGCTGGATAAGAGGGTTCTAGTTTAGTATTCCACTGTCTCTCTTATTCCACTGAGTTCTCTCAGATCCCCTTCCCTTATCTTAAAAATGAGAATGTTCAACTCAATTAGTTCCATACTACTTCTCTCCCATTCTCTGAAACTATTATAAATCATAGCTAAATCCTAGAACAAACAATTTTCTATTCATTGAGTCTTCCTTATCTATCTCCCGCAGATACTGTGTGCTTGTTTGTGCATGAGAATGTATGGGTGTATTATTGCTAATGTTAATATCTGGTGCGTTAAAAACATACATTTTGTGCACTACAGTTATTCCATTCTTTATTTTTGTGATTTGTCATCATTTCTTCATCTGGGCAGCATTGTGTTGCTACCTAGAATTAAAACTAAAATGCAAAGTAGGGATAATCTTTTTAAAAGTAATACACATTTGTTTAATTTGGGGCACCAATAAACTTTTTAAATGCAGAATATGTATCATAAAATAAGTTAATTCATCTCAGCAATAGAGTTAATCAAGTAATTTATATAATTTGCTACTTGTTCTTTCTCTTCATTATGCATTCGTATGTTGACCGTCACATAGTATGGCTTATCATTCACCAAGAAGAAAATGTTATTTTACAGAAGAATGATAGAGATTTTCTTTTAAAGAATAATTTCATTAAGTAATAGTTTTAAGTTATTATTTTTCTTGCTAGGTAATTTGCATGAAGGAGAAGAATTATTAGGAATCCAGTATTGCAGTTGATTAGGTAAAAAAATTACTTAAAGTGCAAAGAACACAAAACATTTTTTCAAGACACATTTCTTATATAGGAAAATTTCAGCATACATTCAAAACAAACTCCATCTTTGCCTGATAAATCACACAAATAGCCAATTTTCAAAGCATAATCCTATTTTTCTAATCAGCAAGGAAAATTTTAGGGAAATATTATAAAAACTTAAAGGGGAAATAATTGGTGGTGAAGGCATCACATTGATAGTGCATTTCTCTGTCTCTTTCAGCCATATTTTGCAGTAATTTAGAAACTGAAGATAGACATAAATTAAAAATATTCCTGATATGAGCCGTTGTGAGAACTGAAGTCTTAATAGGGTTTGTTGAAAGCCGTGTGTCATTTGACATTCTGAAAATCCTGAAAAAAGTCCTGAATTTCCCCTTTCCAGTGAAGCAGGAGACATAATCCAGAATTGATGAAGAATTAAAATATATATATACTATTGATCAAACCATTCTTATCATAGAAGGAATTTCATTTCCTCCAAGATTAAGCATCTAGCTGTGTGACCCAGTGATTACATTTCAGCAGGAATATGGTTCCTTTTTGGGAGATTAAGGTAGTTTACTAGAAATACTTAAATGACCTGCCAAGGTTTAAAAATTCAGTAGTGACTAGAATCTGCCACATAAATGAATGTAAAACTAATATATTTTAAATAATATATTAGTAATTTGACTTCAATATGAAGTAATAAATTCAATATGTAGTAATATGACAATTTAATAATCACTTTTTCAGTTAATAAATCTTAACTGTTTATTTCTTATCTGTTTCAATGGGTCCTTTGAATTAATGATTCTTCCCTTTAATATTAAATTGCTTGTTGTGTGCTTAAGATGGTAAAAAAGAATATACCAAAATTATAAGATAATTGCATAAAAATGTTAATTCAAAATTTAAGTTCTCCTTTTTCAGTTTTTTACATAGCTATCTCATTAAAATTTTCCAATTCAGGGCTAGATGATTTTACCACTTGCAGTCAATTGTACCCTAGCAAAACATGCACTAAATTTTAATTATTATTCCTGTGGGTGGGAACCAACTGCAAATAGGACCTTTTGAAGATGTTATTTTTAAATAAAGTGTGACCAACTAAATCAGGATGGGTCTTAATCCTATTATGGGAGGTCACAAAGATTTTTTAAGTCATGGGGAGCAGCCAAAAGGCTTAAGTCAATGGAATCCTGGAAAGAAAGGAAAAGATTCCACCACACATATTTCCATATAACAGAAAAACCAAGGAACCCCAAAGATTGCCTGCAAGCCAGAAGAAACCAACCTCAGGAGGAAGTATGCTTTCTAACCTCTGAAATTGTTGTTAAGCCAATACATTTGTATTGTATTTATTTTAGCAACTAAGGAGCTAAAACATCCTTATTGTTCATTTTCTAGTAAAGATAAACTAAAGGAGAAGATGAAAAAATGCTTATTGTCTTTTTTTTTTTTTGAGGTACCAGGTGTTGAACCTGGGACTTCATATGTGGGAAGATGGCGCTCAATTACTAAATTACTGAGCTACATTGGCTTCCCTAAATTGGTTTCTTCATTGGTTTTGCTTGTTTGTTTTTTCAGGAAACAGGGAACCAAACCTAGGACTTCCCATGTGGGAGGTAGGAGGTCAACTAGGGCCACTGTTTGAGCTCCCAATCTTAACATCTTTAGAAAAGTCCTATCTTCGGCATTTATTGATATATGTCCTCACATAAACTGACCACAGCACTGATAAATCTTCACGTAAACCACTCTTTTTGATGTAATAAGGAATATGGCAGAGCAGTTATAGATAACTGTGGTGGCTAGTCTAAATGAATTATTTTACCAAATGTTATTCTTTTTGAAAGGCTTTATGTGAAAGGTTGGTACATTTCTGGATAATGCATAAGTTAAGCGATATGAATTCATGGATTTTGATGACCTTTGCCAGGGTGGTGCTAATTTATTTGCAGCTATAACACCTTGAAATTCACAGGCATATGTCAGGTTATGAATTATTTTATGCTCAAATGGTTATTTTTCTCACCATAAACAGGATACAATTATTTAAAATGTCAATGATTCTTCTTAATAGTAAAGTTTTGCATATGTGTGGCAATAATGGAAAAAAAAAGACCAATATTAAATTGTAAATGTTTCTCAAAAGCTATACTTAATGAAGAATTCTTATAAACAGGGCCCTAGCCCCATCTGATTCCGAAAGCTGAGCTGTAAATTAGTACATTACAGTGTTCTATTTATATTAATTCTAAGAGAAGAAAACAGTGGGATACTTTGCCCCTTTAAAAAAAAAGCACATATTAATGAAGGTCATTTCCTTCAGACTTTTTCTTTAGCACTTTATCTAATAGGAGAGAAAAGTAAGAATCTTGGCCCCCAATCCAGTCAGTTTATTCATTGGAAAATTAGATACACACCTCCTCTTTATAATCCCCATAGGATTTGTTATAAACTTGGTAGAGATGCCCAAAAGCTTAAATGAATTTGAGCTAGCACTGTGAGGTCTTCATTTGTCAAATTAATGGACCACCAATTTAGCAATCAGAAGATGGCCTGAGGGAAATGGAGCCCAGAAGAAACAAATTTTCCTCAGTTGTAAGGAATAGAAGTTTTGAAACAAGAAGAAAGCTCTGACTTTAAAGGCTATCAGTAATGATGCCCACAAAGTCAGTAGTAAGGTGACTTTCGAAAGAGGAGGGAAACAACATGGAGGAAACAGAATCCAGGAGTACATTTTCATCTCGAACCGTGCCTAATACCCAATTTGATAGGAACTATTTATTTTGCTTTCTGAGAGGTCTTCAGTAGCCTCTACCACTTGCCTAATTTACACTAATCTAAATCCCTTCAGATCCAATTACATGGTTGCATCACAGGAAGAGTTTTAAACTTATACTCAAGTCTTATTCTCAGGAAACTTATCAGAATGAACCTCATTGAACTGTTTTCCTAGTAATATGTGTTTAATTATAAAATTTATATTGTGCCTTCGGCTATCACATAGGTTAATCCAGCATAATTCCTCCATCTCAACGTACATGTCCTTAATGACATCTGAAAAGTCCCTTTCATCTTGTAAGGTAAAACAGCCGTAGGTTTTTGGGATTCAGGTGTGTACATCTTTGGTAGGGGGCATTTTTCTGCTCACCATATGCAATTATGTCATTATATAAAAGCATTTTAGTTTTCCTATGAAAATTTTTCTGATTTTTTTTACATAAAATATGACACATTTTAAGACTTTGGAGAACTGTAATTTTGAAGGATTTTTTTTTTAAGTGAAGAGCAAAAAATCTATATTATCAACTTCACATATGTGATACAAGTACTGCATTTTATCTGCTGAAATTTTAGGGCTATGAGTCTTAGTGATAACATTTTTACGTGGATAAATTAAAATGTCTTTTACCATCAGCTATTTGGATTCCTCATTAAATACAAAGCTCCTCCTTAAATCCAACCTCTAAATTTTCTTCTCTGTTAATAATCTCAAATCCTTTATTAATTGATATGTTGTGGTTCATTTTCTAAAAATCTGTTATATCCACCAGTCTTTCACAACACCATGTATAGATTCAAGCTTATCTCCTTTACCTGTTCTCCAGGTTACTTTCTGTGTATAGTAGTTCTTTAATACCTTCTAAAAACTTTGTTCAAAAAAGTTTTACAGTGAAAACTTTGCCATGTTGTAAAAGAGATTAGTAGAAAGAAAGAGTATTTGAGAAAAACAAAAGAATGTGAGGACAATACATACAGTCTTGGAGCTTGCATCTTTCATACTGAAAAGAGCTTAATCATATGAATTATCTTTTACATAATATACAGACTTTAAAAAATGGAAATAAATAGGTGACATGTTTGTCTGAGCTAAACACCTCTATTGTCACTTAGAGAATTTTCAAAGCAAATCTGATCTTTGCCACTAATCAGATCTGTGAGCTGAGCTAGGTGAATGTACCTGGTGATTTTTTTCAGTACTACAAGGCGCTTTTGACATAATGTCATTTATTATTAATTAATATGAATAATTACTGATTGCAAGGAGATGCTACATTTCCTATACAGCCAGGACACTCAAGTCACCAGAATAAGTGTTCTCTCGTTTTTATTGTGCCGTTCAGAGAACACTGCCATTATATTCACAGTTCACAAAAATGATGATGTTTAGATAAAACTGCAAAGGTGTATTAAATAACATTTTCTTCTTCAACTTTCTGTTCTGGTAGCAAATGGAAAATACAGGTAATTGTAGTAAGCATAACTAAGCAATTTGTGATATTGTTGTTTTACTATTATCTTAATATTTAACATTATTACCCACACCAATGCCACTATTTTTTTTTAACGGGGTACTGGGGGTTGGACTCAGGACCTCGTACATGGGTAGCAAGCTCACAACTGAGCTCCATCCACCTCCCATGTCACTAGTTATTAGTTGAGGTATTTAACTCCAAATATGAATTTCAGAGAATGTTACAACTATCCAATATCTCAGAAAAAGTAGATTCAAGAATATTCTAAAAATACCAAATTGTTGATGAGTAAACTGAGATTTTATTTTTGTTTCATTGTATTTCATATACATTTCTATGCTATTTTAAAAATATTTTAAATTCTGTATTTTAGTTTTAAAAAGTTGTTTCATTCATGAGTACAAATTAAAAAGGTAAAAAGTGTATATTAATGAAAACTGTCCCAGAGATACATAGTATGGTTTTCTTAGATATCCTTATGGACACATACATACACATTTGCATTTATAAGTATTTTCCTTTGTTTTTCTATTTTATACCAATAAGAGTACATTCTACACATTTCCATACACTTTGCCTTGATAATATATCTTGGGAGTTATTCCATATCAGTCCAAAATGAACCTCTTTATTCTTTCATATATTGCATTATAGACTATTACATGATTTAAAAATTCATTTCAATCACCCTCCATTATTGGACATTTGTTATTATATTTGCATAGGATAGCTTACTGGAACTAAAGGTAGATGATTTTATAAATTTAATATTTCAGGAAACTTAATTCAACTCATTAATATGCCAGGAGTAATTTGTTCCTGTGATATAAAATTCCAGTGGGAAAAAATATCAATTTTTAGACTGAATCTTCCATACTCTCATCTCCAAGAGGCATTCAGTAAGACCAAATTCTGATCCATCCCTTCCATTTCATTTGTCTCATAAAAGGGTAGTATAGTCATTTACTCTATCTCATTTTGCATGCAGTTTTCAGAGATCAGAAGGTTTATTAGTCAGCCAAAGAGGTGCTAATGCAAAATATCAGAAATTGGTTGGTTTTGATAAAGGGTATTTATTTGGGGTAGAAGCCTACAGATACCAGGTCATTACTTCCTTCACCAAAGTCTATTTTCACGTGTTAGAGCAAGACGTCTGTGAGGATTCAGGCTTCCCGGGTTCCTCTGGGCTCAGCTCCTCTGTTTTCTCCACAAGATCAGCTGTAGACTGTCAGGCGAAAGGCTTTGCCTCTCTCCCTGGGGCTCCAGCTTCAGCATCAAACTCCAACATCAAAACTTCAACTTTAAAAACCCTTAACTCTGTCCCTTGACATGCCTTTTATCTGTGAGTCCCCACCCACCAAAAGTGGGGACTCAATGCCCTATTGGCACAAGAGGTTTGTTTAATTACTTAATCAAGTAAACCTATGAATCCAATGTAATCTAATATATCCAGAGGAAAAGATCAGTTTACAAATATAATTCAATATTTCTTTTTGGAATTCATCAATAATATCAAACTGCTACAGAAGGTTTTGTCAAGATGTGTAAAAATCCCATTATTTTCAGTAACAACTCACGATAGGAGCTCACTTTTGTATTTTCTTGTTCTTTAACGCAGCCATACAGCATCACTATTGTGGATCTCATTTTAAAAAGTCAAGCATCCACTGACTTTCAACTTATCTCTGAAAAGTTCTTCCAGGTTTGCTTTTGGAAGAAAAGGTAGAAGAATAACCCCCAGATCTTTCTGTGAAGGGTAGCAGAGAGGATGGGAGAGGAGTTTCACTCATTGTCACTGAACTAGGGAACTCTTACACACTTCTTTACCTTAGTTCCTGCTGAACCTGGCTTTACCTGCAATACCAGAGGAAACTATTGTGTTCTTTCCTGAAGTTTTGAAGGATGGCGTTATTGCTCTAAGAAGTTGCTAAGTCTCTTTCATTTCATCTACCTACTGTGGTAATGTTTTCTCTTGTTCTGTTCTATCCAGCCTTGTGGATCCAAGTAGTTTATAGTCTTAAAGGAGTTTACGAAGGAGGCAAAACTCCTGTTACCAGCAATACATGGTGAATTTTAAATCAGTTACCAATAAATTTCACAATGTTTTAAAGAAACAACAATAAGAAAATTTAATTTGCAGTATTATTTGTAGATTGTTTTATTGTGGTAGTGCAGGTTTAGAATGGTAAAGATACATATAAACTTTCCCTCTTCCATTGAAAACACATAAATTTTGTATGATAAAATGAGCATGAACTATAGGAAACAAACATGATATCTGGAAATGAGAAATGTGAGACTTTTCTAGAATACAATTCTTACCTCTGTTATTTTTGAAAGTCACTCTCTTAATCTGTGCAATAGAAATTTCCACGCTGATGGAAATTTTCTATGTCCCCTGTTCAATATGTAGCCACTAGCTACATGTGGCTGTGGAGCACTTGAAGGCAGCTAGAGCAACTGCAGAACAGAACTTTTTATGGTGTTTAATTAATTAAAATATAAATGTAACTTGTCACATGCCTCAGGGCTATCATATTGCACAGTGCAGCTCTACTTCAAAGAATCAAAATGGTCATATTTGTTTTCCATAACACACTTTTATAAAACTCCTGTACACATTTATGGATGGCACTCTGAGTTATCTATTTCTCTTTAATACAGACTAGGATATAGACTTTTTAAAAACTTCGATAAGAATGGAGTCTCCTCATTGGAAATCACAAGGGAAAATATAATAGTCAACTTCATCAAGTCTGTTATGTTTTCCTTGTTTCTTTTTCTTGCAATTTGAACAGGATTTTTTTTGTTGTTGTTAATTTAAGCATTTTCTTAAGGAAATGAAGGACAAATCTCTGTGGCAATATAACTGGCACAAATGTTCCAGCGTTAAAAACAAAACAAACCACAAACTAAAAAAACTCTAATAAGTAAACTTCACAACCATAAATGTTTATTCATAAAGCTGATTCACATACTTGTTTTTGAGATTTATTGTGGATTTTGTGATGTAAATCCATTAAAATGTAAAAATTGTACTTTCTTTCCTTGAAGCCATTGGAAAATCATCAGCTACTGGTAACTTTTGTTGCTATCATTACAACCCAAGTAATAAAACACCCTACATATTTTTAGTACAGTAACAGTCTTTATTTTACTCATTTTATATTCTCAGATTGTCCATTTAGCAGTCATCTTTAATAACTCATCATTTTATGTTACCAGGTTTCAGTTTTTTAAAGCCCCTTTTCCATTTCAACCTAAAAAACTGTTTTAAAAGTCCACTAAAATCACTAAGATCACTAATGTCTTGGGTATGTATTCTCCTAAGAAATGACAATGTATTTAATTAATAACCAACTTAATATTGTGCTAGTGTTAAAAGTACTTTAATTGCTATGAACTTATTTACACCCTGTCATATAAATCCCTAAGAAACAGTAAATTAAGACAAGTTTTTTATTAATGACTCTATTAGTCAGCCAAAGGGGTGCTGATGCAAAATACCAAAAATTGGATGGTTTTGATAAAGGGTATTTATTGGGGTAGGAGCTTACAGATACCAGGCCGTTAAGCATAAATTACTTCCCTCACCAAAGTCTATTTGGAGAAAGATGGCTGCCGATGTCTGTGAGGGTTCAGGCTTCCTGGATTCCTATGTTCCTGGGGCTTGCTTTCCTCTGGGTTTAAGGTTCCTTTCTTCCTGGGGCTGGCTTCTCTTTCCTCTGTGAGCTTATTTCCCCGGTCTTCAGCAACTCCAACATCAGAAATCCTTGACTCTGTTCTTTGCTGAGCCTTTTATCTGTGAGTCCCCACCCCCAAGGGCTGGGGACTCAACACCCTAGTAATAACATAATCATAACCAGGTACAGATCAGATTACAAGCATAATACCATTTTTCTTTTTGGAATTCATCAATAATATTAAACTGTTACAATGACCAACTCAATAATCAAAACATAGTTATATATAGAAACCTAATCTGGGGTTTAGTATTTTTTTTCAAATTTGTATTCAGTAAAAATGATGCATATACAAAATTTAGTTGATACCATGAAGATAAAATCTCAAATGTTTAGGATTTCAGAATGATTCAGTTATATCAAACACATCTTTTCATCCACAAATGCGTATTCAATTTATGGCTTAAAGCTAGAATATCACACTTTTGGAGTTTTGTTTTGGTTGGTTTTATTATAACAACTGTGAGATTTTAAAGCTAATATATTTGCATTCTTTCAATGGATCCTCTTATGGTCAATAAAAAGACTAATGAATTGATTGTCCACAAAATTGAGGCCCTTATTCTTCAACATTCCTGATTCCAGTGATTTTCTTAGTAAATAAAACTGCTTACCAAACCCATCATATCATCCAACAAAGTTGTGAACACTTTTACTCTTCATCCAATCGTTCCTCTTCCCTTGTATGTTAAGTGAGCAACATAGATACTAGTAATCAAAACTAGATTGGTAGCTCATTGAAGTGTGTTTAATTCTCACTTTTTATCTATGGCAATCCCTCCCTAATCCGTGTTTGTTAAATTAAATAAATAAATATATCAACTGACTATGACTAAGCAGCAGTCCAAAAAAAGAATATTCTGCTTGATATCATAATATAAAACTATTGTTTATCTTTTAATGGAAAATATAGGAAAATAGAGTGAACTGAGGCATTTATTATAGAAAATCACAAACTTGTAGAACAGATAGCTGCAGAGAATAAAGTTATTGTTGGTGAAACTCTGTTCTGATGGTAGAGGAACAATTGTATTGTCCATTTATTTCTTCTTAAATGAGATAAAATGTTAACTTGATGACTTGAGAATAGAGATACGTTTATAAATGAGAAGAGTTCCAGATTATGCTTTAGCAGTATTTTCATCTAAAATGGATAATACCTTCTTATTTCCACTTACATAATTTTCTTGTATGTTATTTGTCAAGTGTCTACTGGAAAAATATTGGGGAATAACCTTTTGTGAAGGAATGCTCATTTTGTATTTTGGCCTTTTTCTCTATCTAGTTAAAGATAGGAGAGTTTACAATGTTCCTGCTCATAATGGATATTGCAGTGATATTAAGATTCTATTTACTAATGAATAACACCTAGCTAAATTCCTTTATTCAAATGATAATTGACAAGATAATATCAAATTGAGCCAATGTTCTGTTTTCAGTAGTGATTTGCCAATCACATTGAAATCTTTTCCAGTTTTCAGGCTTGAAAAATCTACTCATCCATTCCTATATAAATTTATTTTCCACTATTCCTTAATACATAAACCAAATCCAATAAACAAGACCTATGTCATTCGGATGATGTACATTCTAACATGTCTATTTTATTTAGATAAATTTTACCCAATCTTACTGCTACCCCACTCAAATATCCTCAGTGTTTATACTTATAACATACATGTTATCAAATTAATAATAAGTATATCATAATTTAGATGGTTTCCATGCTTACAAGTAAGCCAATGTTTCTCTAATAGCAATGTAATTGAAGTGATATTGCATTAACATTTAGTTTAATTGCATATTTTTTACATGTTAAAGGAAAATATTTTGGTGAATAAATTGATAGAAATATTCTATATTTTCTATATGTATCTCATAATATATTTGAAGAGGTCTTTGGAAAGATAAAACTCAGAATATTTCCAGCTGAAAAAATAATTTTTATTTACTATGGATAAGACAATTTGTAGATCAGTTATTAGAGAAGATTTGGTAGACTAGAAAAGATTTGAAAGAAAGAAATGAAAGAAAAGAAAGTAAAAGAAAGAAATGAAAGAAAAGAAAGAAAAAGAGAGGGAGGAAGGATTTTTATCAGAGAATATTATATATATGTATTGTTTATGCTATATTGATGAGTTAGAATAATTCAAACAGTTGTAAACATTAGAAAGAGAAAATGTGGATTCTGGATGCAATATGAAAAAATGTTTCCTATTAGAAATTAAGTGAGTTTTACTGGAAGGGTAAAACATCAAAGAAGATTATATAGATTACTTCCTCATGTCTCAAAAAGGAAAAATGAGACAAATTCAATGTGTACAAATGTATTTGTAAACCTAAAATGAGTAGCTCCAGTGTAAGATGTTTTCAAGTGTCCCTCATTTTGGTTTTCTACTGATATTTTAAATACCAGGCAAAATATTTTCGAATAATATATACTTTCTGATAAATAAGAAGTGTGAAAATGTTTAACTGTTACCTATGAAAGTGCTTGACACCAATGCTATTGTTTAAAAACTAGGTCCATTTCTTTTGGTTATAATGGTTAGGGAAAATATCTAAATATCTTTTGAAATAGTGGCTTAGATGATCCTAGCCCCTTTACCGACCTATTGCTAATTTTTCAGTATTAATAAACACCTAATTGATGATTTATCTTCCTTCTCAACGTTTTCCCTACTCTTTGATGAGGCTTCTCAACTTTTCAACCAGGAGGTATTTCACCACAGTGAATGCAGGCCTGATTGTAACAATTTCAGAAATTAAAATATTTTCAATATATTGTGGGAATGTCAGTTGGAGAAGGTAATTTGATGGTATATGAAAAATTCAAAGAAAAGCAAACCAGATATCACTTGGCCACTCAGATTTTCCATGAAAGGTAGGCATATGACTTTGGAAGAAAGCCCATATTCCATGTTGGGACTGTTATGAAGATTATGTAAAACTTAGGATACAAAATGGACTCTACCTTTTAAATGTGGTAAGTAAAATACAGTAATGAATGAAACTTAAATATAATGATGTTACTGTTAGAGAAACGGTGCTCACTGGGATGTGGTAGCTGATGATTGCAGATAGGAAGTTTATTGGGACGCTCTCAAAAGGGAGGGGGTCTGAAGAATAGACTTCAGCCTGCTTATGGAAGGTGGTAGATATGACTTTATACAGTACATCAATAGGTGGGGAAACATTAACCCGTGGGGAGGGGTTAGAGTCTGAGTACAGCCTGGGACAGTAAAAGTGAATTCTTCCCATGTATGGCTAGGGTGTAGTGGGCTAGGAGGTAGGGTTTTCTTGGAATGAAGGAGGGCTTGATGGCACCAGGTCCCAGAAGGGGTGTGTCCTTACCTACTTCATTCCCACTATGATATGGCTCCTTTTTTCATTCTTGTGGAGAGATGCACTGCCTTTCCGCATGTAGGCTGTAGCTTGCTCAATCGATTGGAGTCACAGCCTTATGACCTGTTAATCATTGCACACATTGTAAGGAGGAACCTCTAACATTCCTAACTCTTTGGTTATATATTATATATTATATATATATGCTGAAGGACCTAAATAATTGGGATACTGAACAGAACAAAAGGGTGAGGGAATTCAGTACATCAACTCAGCCTGGCTACTTCCTGCTTTTATGAGGGTTCTGATTTCTGGTCCCAAAGAGGTTTGTACTGGTGTTCATGTAGCAAAAAGACACCACTCATATGTTCCTGAGTTGTTGATTGTACAGTTTGAAATATGAATCAGCTGAGAAGCTGTAAGGGACAAGGACCAAAAAGAAGCAGCAACAATACTATCAGTAGTGATATTAAAATGAGCAAAAGGATTGATTTCAGGGGTGAGGAGAAGTAAGAAAGGAATGAGGATAATCATGATTGATTTCCATAGCTGTTGTCTAGGGCCCTCTGAATTATTTCAATGTTTTCCTTTAAATTTTTGAGATTTTCTTCTCCCTGACCCATTCTGTTAAGATAGAAACAACAGGTCTCATTTATGATTGCAAAAGTGCCTCCTGCAACAGTAGTAAGGACATCCGATGCTCTTCAATTTTGTATGACAACTGATGCCAAGCTGTTAATTTGTAGTTGTTGATTGTTTATGGCCTGTAAGGTTGCATTCCAGGATAGCTGTAATGTGAGGGAGATATTTAGGACTGCTCATTCTAACAGTGGAATACCTAAGAGAGACTGGAATACCAGAAGTGACTGCGAAAGAGGGTGTGTCCTATGCCAGACCTTTCTAGGAATGGATTTTCATGGGCAAGATATCCAAATTTTGGGTCGCATAAGAAGTGCCTCTTTTTTCATTTACTCAATTGTTGAGACTGAGGTGAAGTTTCAAGAAAAGAACTGAGATTAGGTATTTGTCCAGAAGAGACCATATCTTGGGGTTTTAGGATAGTGGCATTAGGAATAATAGATACTATAGTTCAATATTCCATCCATGCTGTAAGAATTGTCAGGTATGCAGTAATATCATACATAAATCAGAAATCTGTGCCTGCAAGCATTAGTGCTGTTGAGGGTCCTAAGGGAATAAAGTAAGAATGTGGGTGATTGGGAATGCTGAATATTTGGGTTCTGCCATATACTACATTAACACATAAAGGAAAGTAGTGGGGTTTGGAAGTATCATATGTTAGGTTAGCCTGACAGAGAACATTTCATAAAAGAAAAGTGAAGAGATTTTTTGGGTTTCTTCCAGGTTTTAATTTGATTAAATTATATAATTGTCCCAATTGAGTTCCTACCCCAAATAACTCAGTTTGTTTATAAGAACTATTGAAGCATAGTACATCTTTACTGTGATTTTTATTAGTTACTCATGTAGATAGTGTTTGACTGATGCCTGAGTTATTCCAAACTGGGTTGAATTAAGATGTTTGTTTGGCACTTTCAAATCTGCTTGCCAGTGCAGTGTGGTAGTGTTAAAGAGTAGAGTAGGATTACAAAATGAAGTGGGCATATGTCCTAAATTAGTTGCATAAAATCATGTGGGTGGTATTTAAAGCATAAAAAAGGTCTGTCCATTAGGACTGTGACCCCACCAACAGAATTTGAATTTTCCCCTGAATGAAAGATGTTTAAGGTCTGATAGAGAATAAGTATATCTTCTTATTCTGTTACCCATTGGCCTCTAAAGCCAGTGTATTGTGGGCAGACATGCAGGAGAGTTTCTGGGCTTAGAGGAAAGGTGAGTAATGATATAGTTTCAGCGTAGATATGCTCAGGGCATATTCAACAATTGGAATGGTTAATTGGTTTGGATAGTGTCTGTAAGGGATTGGTAAGGGGTTTTTACAGAGGTTAGTAGAAAAAGGAGTGGAAAGGTGAAATATAGGGTGTCCGTTATGAAGAAAAGGATAAGGTGGCAAAGGAGAAGAAGAGGATTTCTTTAGGGTAAAAATCAGAAAGATCTCCTTGTAACCACAGGTCCTGAATGATGTCAACATATTGCTTGAGTGAAAGTGTAGAGGGGATGACAAAGCTGGTTAAGTGTGAGGAGAGAATGAAACAAACATGTTGGCTTTGGGTAATAATTTACGAACTGTTGCCTCCAGATTTAAGTGTTATATGATGAATGGAAGGAAGGAAAAGAGAGAGCGATTAGAGGGAAACAGTGTTTTTAGTAATTGGAACATTGCTCCCTTGGGTTTTTTTGTGTGTGAGTATCGAGCACAGGTCTCTGAGAGGTTCACAGGTGTATATATCTTGAGCTGCAGGATCTCGTAATTTGCTGTCTACAGAAGGCAGTGGAGCAGGCTTTAATATGGAAAAGTGTATCTTTGGTGGAAAGTTTAAGTTTTGCTACAAAGAGAGTGGTTAGGAGAACAAGTAAAGGACCCACCCACTTTGGGGTTAAAGACTTGGGTGTAAGGCTTTTAGTATACTCAGCCACCTGGATGAATAGGTAGTGAGGGGACAGAAAGTTCCACTGGAGGAAGAGTAGAGTCAGTTGGCTGATGCAGAAATGAACACATTCGTGTTAGGCCAACTCCATTATTTTTGAAATCTGATGATTGGGGAGGTATATTGGCAAGGGTAAAGGGGTATCCATACATGATTTCAAAGGGGCTTAAGAAGTATGGTTTTCAAGGAAGGGTTCAAATTCTCATGAGAGGTAAGGGCAGTTTAGTCCATAGTGTCTAAATCTGCATTGTTAATTTGGTTAAGTGCTGTTTTAGGATCCTGTTCACGGTCAACTTTTCTGGAGGACCGAGGTCTGTAAGGAATATGTAATTTCCAGGTAATTCTTTAAGGCACTACAAACCCCTTTTGTGATCTGCAAGATAAAGGCTGTCCCATTATCTGACTGCAGAGAAAAGGGAAGGTCAAATCTGGGAATTATTTCTCTTAACAGGATGTTAATTACAACATCAGTCTGCTTGGAGGTGACTGGAAATGCTTCAACCCATCCAGAAAAGGCCAAGAAGTATTTAACCTTCCTTACTGGAGGCAAATGGGTAAAGTCTAACTGCCAGTCTTGTCCTGGCTTAGAACCTCTAAATTGGTGGGCTGTGAAATAGAGAGGTGTAGAGCCTCAATGAATATTAGTTTGTTGACATATAGAGCAGCTTTCTGTAATTTCTTTTGAAAATTTTGAGAGTTCAGGGCAGTGTAGAGAGTTAGATAAGGGTTATGAAAGTGGTTTATGCTCTACATGGTACTGGTTGTACAGGGAAGTGAGAATGTTGTGTGTTTTTAATTCAGGTAAAAGAATTTTTCCATTTTGTGTGAACCACACCTTAATATTTTTTTCTCCAATAAAGGGGAACTTTGAAATTTCCTCACGTGTATAATGGGGACAGGATATGGAAGTGCTCGGAGAATGGGTGTGGTAGTGGAGTGTAAACCTAAGCAGGATTGGGTAGCCTGCACTTTGGCTTCAGTGTCAGCTCAGTTATTGCCAACAGATGTAGAATTCGATTTTTGGTGCCCTTTGCAGTGAATTATAGCAGTTTGATTTGGAAGTGATGCCACTTTGAGTAATTGTAGGATGAGATACTAGTTCACAATGGAGGATCCACTAGAAGTTAGGCGCTCTCTTTCCCACCAGATAGGGGTGTGTGAGTGTAGGATGTGGTATGCATATTTAGAGTCAGTGTAAATGTTTAGGGCTTGCTCCTTGCCTTTGAATAGTGCTCTGCTGAGGACTATGAGCTCAGTTTGGGTGGCTGGGCTGGTGGGAAGGAGACCTGACTCACCTGTTTCAATTAAGGTAGCAATAGTGTATCCAGCCTTAAGTGGTGTTGTTAAGTTTCATAGAACTGCCATCAATAAACCATGTATGAGTAAGATTAGGTAGAAGGGTGTCTAAAATATTAGGAAGGGTTTGGCAAGGAGATCAAGCACTTCACTACATTCACAAGTCATGTATGTAATTACTGTCAGGCATTTCTGGGGGTGGATTGGGTGCAATGGGAAGGACGGTAACAGGATTCAGAGGAAGATAGCAGCATAGAAAGACTCCAGGGTTTTGTAGAAGGATTGCATGGGGGGGGGATTGGAGGTAGGTGGAGGAGATAGACATAGTAGCTTTGTGAGTTAAGAAAAGGATAAGGAATGTGAAGAAAAACATCAAGATGATTTATTGAAGGTAGTTTAAAGCTTTTTGCACCAGAAGGGAAGGAGCAGTGAGAGTTTTGAGGCAAATAGGTCAACCAAGGGTTACAGGATCTAACTATTTGGAGAAGCAGGCAATGACTTGATTTTTTCGAGGTCTTAAGGTTGTGTTAAGATTCCTAGTGCATTTTCATGTTGGGTATCCACATAGAGGGGAAAGGGTTTAGCAGGGTTAGGAAAGGCTAGAGCAAGTGCAGTCATTTAGGCTTCTTTAAGTTTACAGAGTTGAGCAAAAGAGGGTGATTGAGTGTCTCATGCAGGTTGCCAGAAGCAGCTTGGTAGAGAGGTTCAGATATAGATCCAAAGTTTGGATTCCAGAGACAGAAAAAGTTGACTAGCCTTAAGAAAGAAAGGAAATCCACCTGGTTATGTGGGAGGGGATAGCCCTTGATGAATTGGATTAGATCCACAGTTGGATGTTTATGTGAGGGAGAGAGATGAAGACTTAGATAGATTACTTCGGTTCTGAAAAATTGCCCTTTGCTTGGTGAGACGTAATATTCCTTATCCCCAAGAAAGTTAAGCAGGGTGATAGCATGGGTTATAGAGGTTTGTAAGGAGGGGCTACAGAGAGTAAGTCATCAACATATTGAAGAAGGGTGGAGGGAAGCTGAAGGTCAGAGAGATCTTGGTGTAGAGCCTGTCCAAAAATGTGAGGACTATCTTTAAAGCCCTGGGGAAGGACTGTCCATGTTAGCTGGTGGACTATTAGGGGGTCTTCAGTGGCCATCCACATGAAAGCAAAAATGTCTTGGGAAATTTCATCTAAGAGGATAATGAAGAGGGTATCCTTAAGATCAATTAAAATGTAATGTGTATTGTGTGTGGGTACATGGGACAAGAGATTGTATGGATTAAGAATTAAAGGAGCAATAGGCTGTGTGACTGTATTAATGGTTCTAAAGTCCTGTAAAAGGCGATAGCTCCCATTGGCTTCTTTACTGCCAGGATGGGGGTGTTAAAGGGTGAGTTGGTTGGATGCAAAAGACCGGCAGCCCAGAGTTTGTCAATAGTGGGTTTAAGACCTTGTTGAACACTGAGGGACAGGGGATACTGAGGAATGTTTGTGAAAGAGGAGGGGGTTTTTAAGACTATCTGAACAGGGGGATGGTGTGTTGTGACTGAAGGAGAATTAGTATCCCAGACCTGAGGACCTTCTTCTGCCTTCAGTGCAGGAGGAATGTCAGGAATGTTAGTGGGAATCAGGGAGGGGGAGGAAGTTGGTTTGAGAGGACAGGAGAATGAATGAAATGGAAGAATGGATTTTGGACAATATGCCATGGCCTAAGAGTGGGGAGAAACAGGTAGAAATTATATGGAATTGATGAGAGAAAGTAAGATATTTTATTGAACAGATGAGTGATTTGGTAATTAAAGGGGAAGAAGGGATGCTGTCAACCCTCACAATAGAGATTGAGGAAGTGGATAAAGATTCTAAATGTTCTAAGAAGACTGAATACGTGGCCACCATGTCAATTAAAAAGGAGATCAGCTTACCTCAGCTTACAAAACGTGATGATAACCTTTGGTTTGGACTTACTGATGGAGATGTGGGGGTGTTCCAAACCTGGGACCTATCAGTCATCTTTCCTCAGTCCAAGAAGATCTGGAAAGGAAGATCCCTGCTTCAGGTCTTTGGGGTGCACTGGAGGAGCTTTCCTAGAAACACGGTTTTCAGGACAGTCTGACTTCCAAAGAGTTTTGTGGCTACACACTGGGCAAGGCCCCAGTGGGAGCCTGGAATCAAGGCAGAAGCATACCCAATGCCCATCCTTTCCACACTTGAAACAGAGTCCCAGGGGCAGCTAGAGGGAAGAAGAAAAATTAGGTATCTGAGAATTAGACCTGAAGTCAACAGCTAGGAGGGAGTTTAACCTGATCCTGTTTATGTTTTTCTAGTTTGGCTTCCTCTTCTCTATTGTTAAAGACCTTGAAGGTCACTTTAATTTGGTCCTTCTGAGAGGTTTAAGGGCCATCCTCTAATTTCTGTAGTTTATTTATAATATTGGGATAAGATTGAGTGATGAAGTGAGTGTGTAA
Source organism: Dasypus novemcinctus (assembly GCF_030445035.2). Lineage (NCBI taxonomy): Eukaryota > Metazoa > Chordata > Mammalia > Cingulata > Dasypodidae > Dasypus > Dasypus novemcinctus. Next base: position 147,859,117 of record NC_080673.1, on the reverse strand, counting down.
GTACAGTTGACCAGAATTGAGTCAGAATCTAAATTAGTGTATTTAAGGAGAGACCCAGTTAATCTATTCATGTCCTTAGGGGCAGTCTTCTTCATGCTTTCTATTATGTAGGTTAAGAAATGGGACATGCGAGCAAGGTCAGTGGAGACTGGTTGGTAATCCCAGGGAGGGTTAGTGGTCAGAACTGCACTGGGGCCTGCTGGGTGTCTATTAGGATCTTGTGTGTGCATGGAATCTGCAAAAGTAGTAGCTGCAGTCCACATGTGATTTTTTCTTTCTGGAGTAGTTGAGGAATTAATGATAATGGGTGTGTCCTGATAGGTAAGGTAATAGGAGTGTGTGAGATGTTGAAATTTAATGTATGTGACAGAGTTTTCAGAGAAAGATCCTAATCTGCTTTCTATTTGACTCAAATCTGAGAGTGAGAAATGAAGATATACCTTAGCTATTCCTTCAGATCCTGCCACTTCTTAGTAAGAGGGGCATTGGAGTCCTTGTAGAATTAAGAGGTGGAGAAAAGCTAGTCTGTGCATTGGTAGAGATAGAGAGTAGCAACTGGGGATGGGAAGGGCATAGTACTTATGAACAAGTATGAGGGGGAGAGAAGGGGAAGCAGATGATGGCACAGCAGAAGATGAAGATTCTGAAGGCAGTGGTGATGAGGGAGGAATGAAAGGGGGAATGGAGGGTAAAAAGAGAGATGAGGGTGAAGGTACATAGGAAGAAGGTGCAGGAGGATCTTGGTCTGCTGGATTGAAGTCAAGATTTTCAGAGGATTTAGGGGGTATGAGAAAAGAGGAGAAAAGTTTCTGGGAGGAGTTTTGGTGTAAGAGAAGAATTGATAAGAGGAACAGGACTGGCAAAGAGAGGGATGATTATGAAGGAAAAAAATACCTGAATATAAGGAGTTTCAGATCATCTGCTGTTGCACTGGATAAAATTCTCTAAGTCTCAGAGAATTTGGAAATCAAAGGTGCCATTCTTTGGCCATTGACTTTCTTTTTCTTTTTTTTTTTTTTTTTTGCCTTTATTTATTTTTTTAACGTAACATTAAAAAAATATGAGGTCCCCATGTACCCCCCACCCCCTTACCCCACTCCTCCCATAACAACAACCTCCTCGATCATTATGGGACATTAATTGCACTTGGTGAATACATCTCTGAGGACTGCTGCACCTCATGGTCAATGGTCCACACCATAGCCCACACTCTCCCACATTCCACCCAGTGGGCCATGGGAGGACATACAATGTCCAGTAACTGTCCCTGCAGAACCACCCAGGACAATTCCAACCCCTGAAAATGCCCCCACATCACATCTCTTCCTCCCACTCCCTACCCCCAGCAGCCACCATGGCCATTTTCTCCACACCAATGCTACATTTTCTTCGATTACTAATCACAATAGTTCATGAACAGAATATCAATAAGTCCATTCTAATCCATACTTAATTCCTCCACTTGTGGACCTTAGAACGATTGTGTCCACTCCACATCTATATCAAGAGGGGCCTTAGATTTCACATGGATGCTGGATGTAGTTCTTCTGCTTTCAGTTGTAGATGCTCTTGGCTCTCTGGTGTGGTGGTTGACCTTTTTCAACTCCATGTTAGATGAGCAGGGTAAGTCCAATAAACCAGAGTGTAGGAGTTGCAAGTTTGTTGGGGCTCAGGGCCTGGCTATCACATGGTCAGTCCAGAGATTCAGGTCTCCTGGGTATACATTAAACCCCAGCACCAAATACAGTTCTGGTAAAAGTAACAGGAGAGACTTGTGAACAAAGATCACATCTAAGCCCAGCTCCATCACACAGAAACACAAACTCCAAAGTAGGGCCAACTGACATGGCACTGAACTCCATCCGCCATGGCCATAGAACCTGTGGGTCTCTGTAGCCCTCAGAAGAACCAATACCTGGGGTTGTATCTACTTTATCTGTCTCTGGGACTCTGCTCAGGTGTGCATAAGGGCAACCCCTCTGATAACCTCCTGGCTCTTTTTGGAGACTTATAGCCACATAAACTCATTTGTCCTTTCCATTTCCCCCTTTTATTCAAGGTCAAAAAACATTTTTAACTCCTGGTATTATATGTAGACTGAGATAGTCTGCTTGTCTGAGTTGACCCTTTTATTCAAGGTCATTTTATAGTTATATCACATTGACTTTCATTATCCAATTTGTATCATGGCTACATAGAGGTCAAATAGAAAATGAGTTTTTTGGTTCTGATTCTCCTTTTGGGTACAGTGTTTTAAGGCTGTGAAGGAGGCAGGCTAGAGGTGTGTTTTTTTTTGGGGGGGGGGGCAGAATCAAGTTCCTCATTTTAGGTGATATGGATAAGACCAAGAATCTCTAGGATGGGGAGATTCTGAGTGAGACAGCCATCCTCAAAACAGTCAGAAATCTCCAAGGAACCAGGAAACCACACTTGGAGCCAGATGTCTCTGGAGCCAAAGGGTTTCTTCCCATGAGGATGCAGGCCTTCTACCCTTGGAGACATTGAAGACACTGACCTAGTACAAGAATTTTTGGTTGGTTGTCCTGGACAATGGAAAAAGGAGAAAGAGCAGGATCCTCCAGTGGAGAAATCCTTCACTCTTCCAGCTATGATTAGGTGCCTGGTATTGGATGGGTTTTCAGCAGTGGCAGGGCAGAGATTCCTCACCAATCCATCAGTCTCAACATGACCCTAGACCTGGGCTTTGGCAATGGCACTCACTGGCATATGGAGACTGATGATTGCAGGCAGAAAGTTTATTGAGAAGCTCTCACAACAGAGGGGCTCTGAAGAATAGACTGCAGCCTGCTCATGGAAGGTGGTGGATATAACTTTATACAGTACATCAGTTGGGGGGGAGGGGGCAGTCCATGGGGACAGAGTTAGAGTCCAAGTATAGCCTGGGACCAATAAGTGGTTGTAAAGGTGAATTCTTCCCATGTATGGCTAGAGGGTATTGTGTTAGGAGGTAGGGTATTCTTAGAATGCAGGAAGTTTTAATGGTGTTTGGGCTTGGAAGGAGTGAGGATCCTCATCTGCTTTATTCCCCCTGTGATATGGCTCCTTTGTTCATCGTTGGTGGGAGAAGCACTGTCTTTCCACACATGGGCTGTCGCTTGCTCAGTCCATCAGAATGGAGTCACAACCTTATGATCTGTTAATTATTGCAAAACTTGTAAGGGGGAACCTCAAACAGTTGTCATTTTCTTTTGTTTTCTAAACAATGTTTATCTTATTTTCTAAATAATTATTCCATAAATAATGCTTACAGTTCCTGATGAGTATTAAATATTTAATAAATATATACAAAAGATTAAATGTTATTAAATGCAGGAAAATGTCATTTAGTTTTCTTCTCAAGCACTTGAGCAATGTATATAATTTTCGATATGCAATATAAATTTATAAATAAGTCCCTAATATTCCTGAAATAGAATTTAATTTGAAAATAGTAGGTAAAATCTTTCACAAAATATATAACTCCTTTCAGCCTAATTGTTATTAGGTAAACATGCTCCTCTTATTTTATGCTCCAAAACCTTTGTCATAGGTACCACACAATTATTCTCAGAGGAAAACTAATATTTTTCCTTTAAATAGTATGTTAGAATATTTCTGCACATATGAAAAACATGTTTACCTAATAGATAACAAGGGCATTATACCTATAAAGAATGGACTTTCTAAAGATATATTTTTGGTAAAAATTTTAATTTTAATTACATGCAGTTTATTTTTTAAAATACATATGTAGATTGGTTTTTCTTTGATGTATTTGTTTTATTTTATTATTTTTCTTTTTATTGATCCAGTTGGGTAGATGGTAGCTTGATTTAAAATCAAATAATTGTTCTTAGGCATTTTGAACATATTCTGAATTATGAAACAGAAAAATGCTGTTGAATTTTTGTATTAAGAAAGGTTTTACCTAGATTTAAATACTAATATTTATTATCAATATTCTTGATTTTTAATGAAAACAAATAAACCAAAAATACACAAGCACTGGTTCAGAAGAAGGATCTTTGTTCAATGGTTCAGTGAACTTTAATGAAATACGCTTTTAGTTACTCTATTCAATTTGGGAACAGATGAAACTCAGGAAAAAAAAAAAGGAATTACATTAGCTTGCTCCTATAATTTTTTCTCCAACTGAAAATTCATCTAACTCCCCATTCCAATTTAATAAGCATTCAACTCTTCTGGTCCTAGATATTTTTAAATCCTTTTTTCATTCTTCCTAATCAAAATGGAAACTTTATATCTATGTTTTGTTTACTAACTACCTGCTGCTATTTACCTCATGTGGAAATTTTGTGATTCCATTGAATTCAAAGAATACATCTAATTGAAAAAGACCAGCTTCACATCAATAGCCTTTTGTATTCTTATTTCCTTTATAGTATTTTTTTTTCTACTTTTGCAATCAAATCTTAAATTTGGCAAGAGTTAAAAGCTCTGTACTGTGTTCTTCTGACCTTTTATTTATTAAAATGGTCTGGGTACAGATTTATTTAGTTTGCAAATATTTATTATTGTTTTACCTGACCTGAAAGGGGAGCTGCTGGCACTTTGATTAATGAAGCAGGAGGTTGTCTGGCTTCTTCATTCTTCCTGGAATTTTATCCTTACTGGAAAGATATCTTACAATTGTATGCTAGTATTTCCTTAGGGAAACTGAAATTGATATTCCTATGAATTTTATTGCTGCAGCAATAGCACTATTTTTCTTTACTCTCTGGTAGTGAAGGGTTACTGTTGTAAAATGTTGTAAAGCTCTGAAACACTGGCTTTTTGCATGAGAGATGCAAATCAAAGTTAATTAATCAAAGTTTAATTAAAAAATTAAAATTAATGTAAAAAATCAGGAGAATGGGTCTTTGCTCTAATCGATGGGACATCATTACAGGATAGGCCTTTGTAAATGTTAAGGTTCTAACAAATTCTTTTTATCAGAGACTACATTTATTACAGCACTTCTTTAGCTGTGTATGTCTCTGACAGTTAAATGGAGCTATGTTTCTCTAAGGATACTGGCCTTAAGATACAAAATTCTTTTTGTCAGTGTAAAATGAAAAGATTTAGTTCAGCCTCAGAATCATATCTCAACAAAATACAAATGCTATAGGGTATATGTGTCACTGTTAGGTGGAGTGAAACAAACATAGATGAAGCCTTATATAGAATAACATAAAGCCAGGTTAAAGGTGAAAATTTCAGTTGACTGAATGAAGTCATGGAGTTTTTCTAACAAATCCACTAAATCCACTGGTTGGCTTTAATATCAAAAGAAGCTTTGTCCAAAAACTGCCTGCTTACTTCCATTAGAAATTCCACCAGTGTAAGAGATGGGGATCAGTTTAGTTTTCACATAAAGGTAATATACAGCAGGGAGGAAGACAATACTAATTAATATAACCTGGCAGACTACTGCCTCAGTCTCCCACTCCCAGGTTAAGCAAGAACAAAGGAAACCAGCTTGAGCCAGTCCTATAGCCAGAAAAAAAGGATGCACAAGAAAGAGCTAAGTCTATACGAATTCAGCACTAAATTCCATTCTTTATTTGGCAAAAGGAACAAATAAAAGCCAAAATGGTTGGAATGTGATGGGGGGACCTGTTAATCTTAAAATGGGGGACTTGCATGGGAAAACTAGATCTCTCAGGTAAGCTATAACCTCTGAAGTATCCAATCTATGGAGAAACAGAGGAAGAACTGGCATGCTAGGCTTAGGGGTATAAATTGTGTCGTTTTCCTTTGTTCAGGGCACCAGCCACATGTTCTGGTTGTGCACACTTTCTTGCAAGATTGAGATTAAATTCTTTTCTTCTCCACAATCAGGTGAGTCTTATTTTCTTCCAGAAAATCTCTTTCTTACACCAGCAATGTTATTTTATATTTTACTCAACAAATATTTATTGAGGACTTAGCAAATGTTAAATATTGTTCTAAGCCTTGGAGTTTCAACAGTAAGAATAAATAAAGTCTCTGCTTTCATGGGAATTCTAGTGAGACAAAACACAAGGACTAGACAATGAATTAAGTGCATGAGTGCTAAGAAGAAGAAAAACAAATAAATCAGACTAAATGGGCAGAGAATGACAGAGACGTGCTATTTTAAATAAGCTAGCCAGCGAAATGTCTCTCTGACTTGGTGACATTTTGAACAGAGACCTAATGAAGGAATTCCTATAGATATCTGGAAGAAGAATTTCCCAGGCAAAGGCAATGACAATTAAAAAGACTCTGAGGCTGCTCTAAGAATAGTTTAGTGTGTTCCAGGAATAGCAGGGAGAACAATGTTTCACAGATAAACTCAGGTATGAAAAGAGAAGGAATCAGAGAAGGAGAAGAACAAAATAATGCAGTGCTTACAGGTTTACAGTAGTACTTTAGCTTTAATTGAGCAGATTGGAAAGACACTGGGGGTTTTATCAAAGAACTGACATGAGCACTTTTAAGTTTTTAAGAGATTGGCTACTGTTACAGTTAGAAAGAACAAAATTTCAGCTTTATTTTTGGTCTGTATTGGAGATTTGGGCTGATACAAGCAAATACTAACAAATCACTATAATTCGGGGCTTACATGCTAAGAATTTTTTATTTTCTTTGTCACTTCCATTTTATTCTTTTGAATTAAGTTTTTAGTTTAAGGTCTTATACTGGATTACTCAAGAGGTATTAATTATATTTTTATGGACTAATATATCTGCATATTTGAGTAGATCAGTTCTCAGGTGGGAACACATCTGACAATTTTCAAATAGGAACACACCTACCATTTGACCATCCACAACCTGGTGCCAGACATTCTTAACAATCATATGATTATATTTTCCTTACTCTCCTGATAGTATTAAAAACTGTTATTTTTGTCTCTTACATTTAAGCAACTGTACAATAAAATCTTTGTGCACAGGAAGAACAGGTAATATTTTAAAAGTCCTTGCAAACTTTTCCATAAGGAAACTTTTCTTCAGAATCCCAAATGACTTTAAAGTTATGACATATGTTACAATGGTATAGAATTTCTGTCCTAGAAAAGGTCAAAGAAAAGGAATAAACTCACCCCTTCTTTTCCAACATATACACCTGCACCATTGCCTTTCTGTTGAAGTAAACACAAAATGTTTCCACAGATAATTTCCTCTGAGTGGCTACCAAACCCTTCAGATGACATCTAATTATGAAGCAAAGTAAACCAGCTCCTAAGTGTCAGAAGCCTTGAACCATCAAAGAAACTCATCTTCAACAAAGGTGAAAATTGTTCTAGTTGTGTCAGTAACTGCTAGTTGTCACTCAATATTTGTCTCCCCATTTTGTAGAGAATATAGAAATTGTTGCTTGGCACATGGCAACTCCCTTGAAGAATACATTTTTCAATCTCCCTTGAAACTAACTATAGCCAGATAAAGTGCTGGTCAATGGAATGTGAGTGGTATTGATGAGTAGAGTTTTCAAGTCTTAATCCTAAGAGAGCAGTCCTGCTATCATTTTCCTTTTTCCTCCATCTTGCTGCTAGAGCAAGTATGAAAACAAATCATTTTGGACTCCATAAATAAGGGCTATGCTGTAGGGATGGCAGAAAAATAGAATACAAGTTCTATGTCTATGATACTATGATGCCAGCCCATCATTCCTAAATGGTCTTAAAATCACATTATTAGATTATAGAGAAATCAACGTGTATCTTATTAAAGCCACTCTTTGCATCTTTATATATCAGTACATGTATAATAACTTTAAAATGAAAATCAATGGAGTTCTAATAAATGCAATTATCCACTCAATAAAAATAACTATTACCATAGACAAACACATCTCAAGGGCTGAGAAGCTTCAGAACACCAGTGGAACTTTAAAAGCCAGAATGAGAAACTTTATCACTTTCTGATATTATGATATCAGCTTTCCAAGTGAAAGGCTTTTACAGTTTTCTAAAGTGTAGTTACATTTGGCACTTATTTTATATAATTTAGATGAATGCATTGACATTATAGTCTATAAAGTCACAACTTCATATACAAATAAGTCCCAATTAATCATATATTTTACCTTTGTTAGAGTAAAGGAGGCACTCACTGGGACATGGAGACTGATGATTGCAGGCAGAAAGTTTTATCTGGAAGTTCTCCCAGCAGAGGGGGTCTGAAGAGTAGCCTGGTCCTGGAAAGGGGAGATTTGAATTTATACAGTACATTCCTAGATGGGGAAATGATAGTCAGTGGGAGGGGGTCAAGGGTGCAGAAGCCAATAGGAAGCCCCAGAGGTGAAAATTTTCCCTTGCATGGTTAGAGAGTAGTGGATTAGGGAGTTAAGTTTTCTTGAAATGCTGGGAGAGTAGGTTTGCTTTGATCTGGAGGGAGTAAAGGTTTTTATCTCATTTTACATCCATTTCCATGTGGTTTCTTTGTTCAACCTTTGGGGAAGTGCCATGCTTTCAGACACATAGGCTTGGGGGGGAAGGTGAGGGGGCTTATCTTTCCTCAATGCATGTCAGGGGGAACTGAGTCACAGCTTCTTAATTATTGCAAACCTAGTGAAGGGGAACCTCTAACAACCTTACTTGTCGCTCCTGTAACTGCTTAGCGTGCCACGCTGCCCGCCGGGATGATCGCTGAGGTTAGTCACTTCCTCGTGGATGCTCCCCCAGGCGCTCCAACCTCACGGAGCAGAGGCTCCTGGGAGAGGGGACAGACCAGGGAGGTATTACACACGCCACACAGCAACTACACAGCAACCACACAGCAAAGAGACTCCGGAGCCTGCTTAATGGGAGGAAGCAAGTCCGTTTATTGAAAGGGGGGAGGCTATTTTATACTCTTATTTTGAAGGAGCGTGTAAAAGGTTGATTGGATGATATTGAGTGAAGTGAGACGCACCGTCAGTCAGAGCTCTAGTGCTGGTTGCCGTGCCCTTATTGGGTCTGTGCTTACTCGGTTTCAGTTGCCTTTTCCTGGAAACCAGCTGGGTCATTGCCCCAGGCGCTCTTTTGTTACTTTCCTACCATTTACTTTCCTCGCGGTTTGCCTCAGGCGCCGTTTTGATAGCTCTAGGCTCCATCTTCCATTAGGGACTTTCCAGTGGGGGTAATTCCCACACTTACCTAAATTTAGAGTGCGTACTTGTGTCAGATACTTGGGTTTGTTTCAAAACTGATTTTAAAAAGTTTTCTGATCAAAAGTTTTTGATCAAGGATGATGTCTTCTCTGTTGTTTCTCTTCCCCTCCTGCCTTTAATCTTTTAAGCATGACTAAGTTTTAGCATGGTCAGAAAAACTTTAAATACATTCATTTTTTAAATGTTTTAAAACTTTTTAATAGTAATATATTATTCCAGTTTTGGGGCTTGATTCTTCTCTCCTGTTTGCTGTCAATGAAAATCCTATGTAATGTCCTTCATTGATCTCAATTTCATCTTCAGTTATTTACACCTGTAAGAAATTTATAAACTGTTTTTTCTCTCTTTCTTATTAACATCTCCAGTCATGCACATCCCCCACAACGATTTTATTTCAATCCTCTTTTTTTAGAGTATGTGAATGTGTATATATGTGTGTGTGTGTGCTTGTACATTCTTTCTTTTCTTTCCTGTATTGTGAAAATCTAGACTGCATTTTGACCATTTTGGTTTTTTCCTGAAAAGTCCTCTGCAATAACTTAGAATAAATTCCAATAAATACCTGTAAACTTTAATTAGTATTAGATTGGAAAGGCATTAGTTTTTAAAAAATCATCAAACTTTTTTTTTTTTCAGCATTTAGACTTGCATTTTGTTTAGAAATTTCCAGCAAAACTATCAGTAAATACCTTGGTCAGGAGATGCCTGGGAGAACCCAGATTGGAAAATAGACACAGGGAGGTCTGTCTGCTCTTCATGCAAACTGCATACAACATTGCAACAGAAAACCCATCTGGCCTCAAGGAGTGAGGAGGTGTGTTCTAGCTTTGACTGTTTGACTTTTCCACTCACACAGAACGTACTGAGTGCCCACTGTCCTTTGTAAGCAACACACCAGTATCTTGCACCTCTAGGATACAGCAGGCAGCAAGCACAAGCACAATTTTTTTCAATTTTTTCTTTAAGGAAAAAAAAATTCCAAAACATTCTCTTTTGTAGTTTGAAATTGTGATTGCTTTCTTCTTAGGGATTGTAATGTTAGTGAGTGATGAGAGTTTGAAGTTTTCTCTTGCATGCCCTGCGTGAACCCAGCATAGAAACTAGAGCATTTAAGTCTGGTTGTAAACCACTCCTTCAGCACCATCAGTGTTCTCTCTCCAGCTCCTTCAATTTAATTTTGGGACTGGGTTCCTCAGCCACCTGAATTGGCCTTGGTTTCCCTAACCATTCATGGGGAAGGCAAATGGTGATGCAGGGAGGGTTCTTGGTGAAGGAGAAGAAACCAAGCCTGCTGCTGCCCAGAGCCCCTTTCTTAGAGTCTGGGTTGGGCCGTCCGGGGTTTTCTAACACCAGGAAAGCTGCGTGCCTGGTGGATGATACCCCTGGTTTGAAAGGTGACTGATACTACAGGACAGTTACAGAATCTGGGAGGGAAGCGAGAAGCCAATGTGGGAAGAGATAGGCACTTAATATTATATTAAAACACTTGTATAAATTTTGAATCAGATCACATGTCCTCCTCCACAGCAACCAACTCTCAGGCACTCTGACCAATTAAGAGCTAGGGAATGAACCAAATTCAGCAATTCAACAGATTCCACAGAGGATCAACTCTCTTCAGGTTCATAAAGACTCTTGCCCTTATTAGGACATTTTCAGGCTTTTTCTGTCAGCAAGGGGTGCTGTGTGTAAAGCCTCAAGTCCTTGGAGCAAACCATCAACAGGATGGATCCACACTCCACCAAGCACAGAACTTCACATAACTGGGACATTGCTGGGCATGCACCCTGTGTCGCTGAAGTCCAGAAACCCCTCTCAGGCAGGGAAGCATGTCCAAGAAAACCCTTCGTACCCAAGCACAGTTCTCACCACCTCCTGCACTGCTCTGAAGTACACAAAAGTTTGACTTTAGCCTGGCTCATCCCCCATCTCCCACAGGACCCTCTGACCTTGGCCTAACTGCTTGCCACAATCTAACATAGCTTCCTGTCCAGACATGTACTACTTTTCTCACTGGGCTAAGAGGGGCTGCCTGCCTCCAGCCCAGAAAGGAGGACTCTTTCCAAGCCTACAGTGGAATTTCAGGTTCCATTGTTTGAAGGACTAGACTGTGACCCCGCTGAGTGTTTTATTTCATAGATCAGCTGGTAACCTTGAGGTTTCCAGTCCTTGCCATGGTAAAGTCATACATGACATTACCCAACACCTGCTTATTTCTCCAGGTCTGAAGCATCTCACTCAATACACCCTTGTTGTTTGAAAACCCCAAGGGAACTTTCTGAAAGCAACAAAAAATACTCACAAAACCCAGCCTTGTCTGCTGAGTTCCTTCTATTTTGGTTGCATCAGAACACTTACCGGGGCCTCCGAGACGTTGCAAATTCATATTTGCTTAGAAGAGAAGTACTCCTAACATGAAGGCACAGAAATAGAAGTCTCCTGGGGCAGAATGACCATGAACACCATCCGCGGCAACTCCGAAGGTCTGAGGCAGACTCATGAGAATATGAGAAGTACGGGGGTGTGGGAGGGGAAGGGGCGTTGTCCGCGCTGACCCAGGCGTAAATGAGAAGGCCCGGCCACTGCCTCGCTCGCCTGCCCAGGGATACCGCACACTCAGAGCTGCTCCCTTGCTAGGGTTCCACCACGTGGCGCAGGCACCACCCCTCAACAAACTATTTTGATTGAAATTTGTAGCAGCGTTAAAGCAGATAAAATTTACTTTGCATATCAAAATGCACTCTTTCAAACTCAAAAATTTTAAAGGTCAAATTATGCATATGTGAAGGTGCTATCATCTAGAATCACATGCCACAATTATCGAACAAAATATGATTTCTGCAGGTGCAGGCAAATACTAAGTGTGCCAAATAGTGTGTCCCTAAGGCAGATGTAACTTATTTTATGTAATCACCCTGCCGTAATTGTTTCCAATTGCACCCCTGAGATGCAAGTATTCACCATAAAAATGACTGGATACTACAGAACGCTGACAATAGATAGGGAGAAGTGCCATCGTTTTAATATTTGAAAGGAATTAAAATTACTTTTTTACATATATAGTGTAAAACGTAATATTCTAGCATTGTGGTAAATTGAATTATGTGCTCCAGTTTAGACATGTTCTTAATCGTTATCTGTGTTCCTTTGGGTGTGAGTCCATTGCATATAGGATCTCTTGAAGATGTTATTTTTAGTTGTGAGGTGGCTTTCAAGAGTAAGGATGGATCTTAAGATCACAGGAGGCCTCTTAAGGAGAACTGGGAAGTCATAAACTTGAGAAAGAAAACATCATGTGACTGGAGGCAGAAATACAAGCCATGGAACCCAAAACCTTGCAGGTAGATTGTACAGACTCTGGAAGAAGAGGTCTTGCAGATCTCTTCATTTGTGCCTTCTCTTAGTCTCAAAACTATAAAGCAATAAATTCCTGGTCTTAAGTCAAAACAAGTATGCAGTATTTGTGACAGGAGCTCATGCTCTGGGTATCAGAAAATGAGGTGATACTGTTACAAATACCTAAAAAATATGCAAGTGGCTTTTTAATTTGGTAGTGGGTAAGGACTGGAAGAACTTTGAGTTCTTGACCAAAAAAAAATCTAAATCACTTTGAAGAGATGGTTGATATCAAGAGCAATTATAGTGAGACCTCCAAAATAAGTGAGAGCTGTAGAGAAAGTTTCTACTGTCTTAGAGAATATGTAATTCATCATGAGCAGGAAGTTGTTAGGGATATAGACATTAAAGTTACTTCTGGTGAAACTTTAGAAGGAAATGGTGAATGTATTATGGGAAACTAAAGAAAAAGAGATCCTTGTTCTGTTCAGAGAATTAAAAATAACAAATACAAGAGGTTTCATTCAATGTGTCCACACTTGTGGTGTGTGATTACCCATAGCCAGCACCAAAAACATGGACTCCATGAGAAAACAATTATTGATTTGGAATTCTTCTAACCTCAAAACCATGAGCTACTAAATTCCTCTTATTAAGCTAAAAGCAGTTAATGGTATTTATTATAGCAGCTCAGATACACTAAGATAAGTTTTATTACAGAATTTGGCATTTGCCAGGAAAAAATGAGTTTCATTCTTTTAATTATATTAATGAGTAAATTGAGTATTAGTGATATGAGCTGTGTGTGGGGGCTCTGTGTATGTTCAGGAATGATATGGGCTGTATGTATATTGTATATTCAAGCTCATCTAGTTTCTTAAAAACCCCTAGGCCCTAAGAAACCGAAACCTGATGAAACAAAGAAAATCTTTTTGCACCAAAATCTCTCCTCGCTCACCCTGTGTGTCTTTTATGTAAAGGCAACCTGAAAACGCTGCTCGTGTCTCAGCCTTTGGACATAAGTTCACTGGGTCCAGCTGGCTATTAATAAACCTTCCATCTCAGAAGAATCTCACATCCTGGTCTTCAATACTGCATCACTGAATCCTCTCTCTGGCACATTTCCAGGGGCTTGTGTGGGATTGCTGCAAAGGCCAGTCATGGCAATGTTTAATTGCCCCTCTCAGACACCTCCGAGAAAGCCAGGAGGTCCCAGGTGAACCCCGGCCCAGGGTGCCTCTGGAACCTTTGAGTCCAGAAAGTTTGTGGACTCTGCTGGAGCCATTCCAGAAGAAACCAGAGTCACCAAAGAGTTTGAAAGAAACACCGAGAACAAAGCAGAAGAGCTCTGCATGCCAGATGGGTAAGTTCCCTGTGGGCATAGTGTAGGAAAGCCTAACTCTGAAAGTTAGAAGGGGAGCCTGATCACCTTCCAAGAAGACCTAAGTACTCCCCAAAGTGGGGGGGGGGGGGGACAGACGACCATCTTTTCCAGATCTGAAAAAGAAAGGGCAGGAGGGTGGTTGTGTGCGTGTGATTGAGAAGAGCATGTGAGATGCAAAAAAAAAGCCTTGTGGGGCAAGTGCAGTGTCCCAATCTGTGGTTCCAAGTTTGCTTATGCCTAGGAAATCAGATTTGGGGTTAAAAATTAGATAACGGTGAAAGTTAACCTAAAAATGAATCTTTAAATGTCAGTTCTGTCTTGCTAGTCGATTTATTGCATAAATCACAATTAGAACTTATTTAATTGATAGAAAAGTAGAGAAATTTCACAAAGCTGTTACTGATAAAATTCTGTCTTAGTTAATAAAAGTATCCAATTCACCTTAAGATAAAATCTTACTAGAAACTATAACTAAATTCTAAACTGACCTTACCTTTGTTTATGGTCACTTCAAGCCCAGCCTCACCCCTTACCTTTGTTTATGGTTTTTCAGAGTTAAGATTTTTTTATAGATCCCTTTATATATATAAATTTGGGTAAATTTAGCCTAAAAGCCTCTGCCCCTATGGCTCAGGGAAAAACAAACTTGGGACATTCCTATCTCCTGTCCTACTGGTCCCTGAGGCTTTAATAGCCTCAGTGAATATACATATAACTAGTCTTACTCATCCAAAGTCTGCTAAAGTCAAAGTAAAATATAAGGTTCTAAAGAAAATTGTATGAAAGCATTAGGGACATCTTAGTTATAAGCCATTAATTAAAAAAACAAAATTTTGCAACCTTCCCATAAGTTTGAAATTATTTCAGAATAACAAGTTAAAAAAATCATGTTGTACAAAACTAACTAAAGGCATGTTGTTATGTAAAAAAAAATCAGTATATAATCAGTTTTGAAGAAAATAAATAAATATAGAGTAAAGCCTATAAGGACATACACTTAAAAAAAAAACACCAGAAAACAAAATTACATAGTCATAGTGCAAATTAAAAGAAAGCCTTCAAACCTCTCAAGCAAGCCCCCAGGAAAGCACCAAGCCTTGGATTCCTGGACCTTAGCAAACTGTTCTACCTCCCTTTATATGAAGCCACAAAGGAAGGAAACTGTGAACCTCTAGTCTAGGGAAGCCTGCAAAGGAAATTCTTCAAGATCTTTCAAATATTTTTCTGCAGTTAAACTTGTTTTGTAAAATGATGAAGGTTTTAAGTAACTAAGTTGTGTTTCCATGTCAAACTATTCATGTCTGCATATTTCCTCAGTGTTTATCTTCATACATAGAGATGATAATATCAAATTAACAAATAATTCTTAAAAGAGCTATATTCAAATTGTTAAAAATCCAATATGCAGTTATATATGTGTTGAATAATCCTAGAGACAAATTAGGCTAAAAAAGAAAAAAACCTACAGAAATCTAAATATAGCTACTATGAAAAAGGGAAAAAATGTTCCTGAGCTCTTTAACCTACCCATCCTCCAGGGCCTTCGCAATGCAAGAGCTCTGAGGGAGGGGCTCGATGTAACAAATTAAAACTCTTCTAAGCAGAAGGAATTTAAAAATCAGGTTATATTAAAAAGGGGTTTAGCTCCCTGTAAAGAAATGAAAAAATATTTTTTGTATCAGCTAAAACAGTTTCAATTTACTTATCTTGGGTGTTATCTCTTTGGTTTATAAAATACCAAGTTTATACATTAACATTATGTGCATTAAATCTTTAAAATAATGAAAATTCTAAGTTCCTATCTAATGAAATTAAGTTAAACAAAAGTAGATCTGCCCCCTCTTAAATGCATAAAGTAAAATCCATTGTTTGCTAATTATAATATAAAGTCAATTAACCAGTCTATGTGGTCGTGGTTGAGTATAAAGAGTTTGTAAGAGTTATCTTCCAAACTAAAGCATTTAAATAGCTAGTTCTAAGAAGCCATTATTAACTAGAAACCTAAATTGATGTTAATGGCAAAAAGTAACTTCATAGCAGTGACCTGAATGGAAGTCACCTCGATGTGCATATTCAAGTAGTAGTAGTGAAAAGTTACCTCGATTCCATTAAAATCTTCAGTTTTCATTTAAAAAATGGAAAAAAAGTTTTTCCTGTACTGCTAAACTAAAAATACTTGTAATTAATGTATTCGTGATAAAAGTGTAGAAGAAGCAAAGTACTAAAAAATTAAGTTCATTTACTGTTACATGTTGCATTAAAAGTGTTTAAAAGGTATATAAACATCAAAAGATAAATTTCAACATTGTCAAACTCTCTTGTGCATTTAAACGAGGCCTTGAATACACTGCAGGTTGTCTCTCCATATGAGTTATTGGCTAGATTGGTCACTGACCCCCTAAAATAATAAATGTATCCACTACATCTCTGGTGGTGTCCTGAAGTTGGTGAAAATTATATTTTATATTTATATCCTGCAGTAGCAAATGATAGCTTGGTACAGCCAAATGTACAATGGATATTGCCTTCAGACTGGCACCGTTTCATAGTGTCAAAGAGCACTATGCACCAGGCAGGTGGAATACTAGAAACTGCTTTACTAGTCTCTCTCTAGGGTCAATAGTACTGTGACTTGCTTACTGTGTGGGAGACGTACCAAGTGGAGCAATGAATACCATAGACTATAAGTCGAACTTAAACACAATTGGTATTATAGCCTCCTTCCATGGAGAGAGAACATGTGAAATATTGCAAACTCGAAACTTAAATCTGTTAATTGTAGCTCAAAGAAAAACATATACATTGAAAAATATGTTAATTAGTATTAAATTCTGTACCTGTATACTATTTCCTCAATCTTCTAATAATTATGTTAATATTCCTATTAGATCATATGCAGAAAGACATTGAACATGTTAAAAGTCCTGGTGAACTTCATCTTCAAAGTAGTTAATGAACATGTCTATAAGATAAAGGAATAGCCACCTTGCCTGAGAGCAGTGGGGCTAACAGCCCTTTCAATTGAAAATGCTACTAGATTAACTTGGAGGCAGTCTCTCACAATATGCACCCCACACCAGGTGAAGGATGTGCTGGAGACCAAGAGCCACCAGTAGCTTCCAGGTAGCTGGCTAATTAATACTAAGCTCAATTACTAGAGACCCCTGAGGTGCAGAGAAGAGTGTGTCAGACTTTCAACCCAGCCACCCTACTACTGGGAGAGGGCCCAAGGTCAAATCCTGAGGGGCCTTTCTCCACGCCTGACTTCAGACTCTTAACCAAAACTAGTCAAGCGGGCCAGATTTTAAAAATAAGCCTCTTATAAACCCAGAAATTAAATAGCTCACAGATAAAAACAGCTGTATTAAGGAAAGAATTAAAAAGGCAGGCTATGCAGGAATTTCTCAATTTAAAACCACAGAAAGCTCTTCCCCTTAGAGTTTCAGCCCAGCAGACAGAGCTGATTGCCCTTACCTGAAGTTTAAAGCTAGCAGCTGGGAAAAGGGCTAATATTTACACAGACTCTAGGTATGCTTCCTTACCCTTCACACTCACTCTGCTGTGTAGCAAATGAAAATTGCTTACTAACAGTGAGCCACCTAATAAACACAGGTAAGAAATCCTAGACTTGCTAGAAGCCATACTGTTACCTCAAGATGTAACAGTCATGCATTGTCCAAGGCATCAAAAAATCTCTGCTACTATAGTAGTAGTTATGCAGCTACTAAAATAACAGCGCAAACCAAAGTTTCCCTCCTATCCCTTATTCTAGCACCTGTACCAGTACTTAAAGTTCTCTAATATACCCAGGATGAACCAACCAGGGCAGTTAGCCTGGTATTCACTCTGGTAGTTGATGGGTGGCTTGTTAAGGATAGTTCAAGTCTACCTTCCAGGAACAGGGCAGTGAAAAGATCCTCAAGAACTACACCAAGCCACTCATCTGGGGAAAAATGCCCTAACCAGCTTAGTCAAATTAGTCTTCAAAAAACAAAACTTGTTAAAAACAGTAAAAAAATTGCCAGAAGTTGCTCAATCAGAACCAAAATATAAAGAACTTTACTCCGTAGTTCTGATCTCTCCCACAGCTATTAAAGTCAAAAGAATTTCCAGTTTGATACACTAATCCTGAGTAAAGCAAGCTGCCCAAGAAAATACCAGTTCACCAGAAACACCTGATGAAATGTACAAATGCCAGTCACGGGACAGCCTGAAATACCACTTCAAGAGAAAAGCTAAGTAGTGTCTATGTGAAAGTCGGTTGTTCCGTCTAACTCTAGCCCAAATGTCTATTGGCAGGGGGAAAAAAAACAAAAATCCCTTTAAGAAACCATGTCTGTTTTCATCTTCTTTAACTTAAATTAAAAAAAAAAAAAAATGCTTCTTCCCATTCTACTGAAGGAAAAATACTGTTTCCCACAAACTTCAGGAAAATACAATATTTGTAGGCACCTGACCTTTTCTACTTCTGTGGTCCAGTGTTCCCTTAGTAAAATCATGTATTCTCAGAATTCTAATCAAATTTATTTCTTTCAGAATTAGCGTTTTGTTAGCCATATGAGAGCTACATCCAGCTGCACCCAGGATGCCAGTTCCATTTTCCTCCCACTGAAATAAAATAACAAGAGAGTCTTATACCTTGTCAAGTAGGGCCTACTAACCCTAACCAGTAGGAAGCAGCTACAGAAAAGAAAGATCATCTCCCTTCAACACCCCCTTTAAAATTAAAGATGTAAACTCTCTGAGGGGAAAATGAAACAGGCTAGTAAAATAGGGAATCAATAGATGGATCTGGAACCTAGCAAAAAGTCCACACAGACATCAATAACCCCTAAAATGGCTGCTGGAAGATCTTCCCTATGATTCTGCCACTTGGAAAATAAAACTTTCTCTGGAAGCCAGGACAAGCCCTGGATATTCCCCAAGGACTTTATCACTGGGCCCTCCTAGGAGATTGATAAAAGAAACAGTCAAAGCAGTGAACAGCTGAAACTTGTCCCATACTCTCATCATACTTCCCTGCTTCCTCCCATTAATAATAGCTAGAGTACATGATTTGATAAGTAATGCAATAAGAACACAAACAGCCACTCATCTCATGACTCCAACAATAGTGATGCTGAAGCTTAACAAATTTGAACATGCATTAAAGGGGGGGTTGATATGGACTGTGTGTGTGGGCTCTGTGTGTACTTAGGAATGATATGGATTGTATGTGTAGTCAAGCTTGTGTGGATTCAAGCTTACCTAGTTTCCTAAAAGCCCCTCGGCCCCAAGACACTGAAACCTATCTAACAAAGAAAATCACTTTGTGCCAAAAGCTCTCCTGGGCCCATCCCATGTGTCTCTTGTATAAAGGCAACCTAAAAACCCTACTTGGAGCTTAGACTTTGGACATAAATCTGCTGGGTCTGGCCAGCTGTTAATAAAGTTTCCTTTTCAGAAGAGTCTCACATCCTGGTCTTCAATCTGGGATGACCAAATCCTCTCTCTGCCACTACTGATTTTCTAAGAGGGAACATTCATTTGGGAGGAGATCAAAAGTATTTCTTTAAAGTAATTTATTGAGCATGTACTATGTTTTAATCACTATATTTGATACTTTCTAAAAATGAAGTCTGCTATTGGGGTTAATAGTGCTATGGTGCAAGATTGCTTAAGTCTAAATCCTAACTCTTTTATCTAATAAATGTATGGCATTAGGCAAATTACCCTTTTTGCCCCTCATTGCTACTTTTATAAGATAATGTTATATAAGAACTTTATTCAGTGAGTTATTGGGAAGATTAAAGAAATGAATACATTTTATATATGTTGTTATTTCTACTACAGAGAATTTTTGTTCTTAATACCAGGTTAACTAGAAATTTGTTCTGTTAAAGTGTTGACACACATTTTCTGATTTTCAATATTATTTAAATAACTTTATTTTTCATTACTAATGTCGAAACATGCAGAAAAACAAAAGTAAAATCAATGTATAATATATATCAATAAATAATTCATATACTTAAAAGATATACAACACTGTGGATTAGTAATTCTTGATGATGTAGTAATTCTTGATGACTATTAAATAAAGACTTTTCAGAAATACTTAGTATAAACATCAGGTGATATGCTTCTGGCATAGTTTTATTAATTTGAGTACATTCAGTAAAGCTTTCAATATTTTATTTCAAGATAATTGTATCTAAACATGCATTTATAAAAGACAATTTCATGAATGAGGCCATGAAATTGAGGGGGAAAATCATAAGTAAAATCCCAGATAACTTGTTTTATAGTTGGCTGGAAATATCAAATCTATTTTGGAATTTCATTATTCACATAATGAGTAAGTAGGTAAAGAAAGTTTGCTTCTTAAATCTGTTCTTTGACACCTGGATAAAAATAAATGGTCATAATGAAGTGAGAGTGTATTAACAATTTAAAAAATAAAAATACATCTTTATTTTAAATGCATTTTTCAGTTTAAATACAATTTATAAAGACAAATCAATTTTCATATTTAAATTCATGTGGTTAGGCTGAAACATGTATTTCTCTTATTTCTTATTCATTATGCTATTAGCAATGAGAGCAGAGAGTAAATAAATTTTAAATTCTTAAATATTTTATTGGTTTCTACTTTTTTGGAGCAGTATTTGTAACATGATAAGCTAACATGGGTGACATTTAAAATGAAGCATTGATCATATGGTTAACAAGTATGCTTGGAAATTTCATGGTGATTATTAGGTGAATTCTAACCATGCCAGTTAAATATAAAGTCTTATAAAGAATTATTATAATCAAAAGATTTTGTGTGGGAAGATGGCAGAGCAGGGAGATCCAGGAATCAGTTCTTCCAAACGAACAACTACTAAACAAATACGAATTATCTGAAACAGCTATGTTGAAACTCCAGAGATCAGAAGAACCCTGTATAGCATAAGCGGTAAAGTGGAAGGAAGAGGTTGATAATTACAGTAAAGAACAGCAAATTGCTCCCTCTGCACAACAGCTACCAGCACCCATCTCCCACTCCCACTCTCACTGCAGGCCTCTGTGGGTTCTAGCCCCTGGCTAGCTCTTTGGTGACAGAAAAGAAACATAAAATCCTCTTCCTCAAAACTAGGAGTGTGGCCAGCCAATCTGTGGTTATGCCTTTGTTTAGTAACTTCAGATCCCTGGCGATACAGCCCTGAGGGCAACCATTCTTTTAACCTATCCCAGATGAGGGTAGTAGCAGCACTTGTAGCAATCCACTTGGAAACCACCCTTGGAGGAGATTTAAAGATGCTATGCTTTTCTCAGGACTGTGGGGATTATTTGTTGAAAGACTGCATTTGCTGGGCAGACCAAGAAAGCTCAGCTTTGGGGGAGGGAGCCTTAGAAGATGCTCTTAGCACCTTCGTGATCCCTCTCCAGGGCATTTTGGACGTGGACTGTGTCTCCTTCATGGGCCCTAGTCACTGATTTGAATGGTAAAGATGAACTTGTCCTCTCCTGCATGCCCCTTGTCCCATAATTTGCCCTCTAAGCAAAAGAAGATTGAGACGATGAAAGTTGTAGAAGAAAATCTGTAGGCAGACAATCTGGTTTTAAGGTTGGTCATCTTCAAATATCAGAGAGGGAGATCTGTCTCCTGGGAAACAAAGGGGACAACCAAACTCCTGTAAACAGGGCAACAGCAAAACAACTAATAAGAAAAGCCCAGGACAAGAAACAGCCCCAGAAAGATGGGACAGTCCTGCATACTGCATTGCCTTCGGCAGAACTTCCTGATAGGAGGACCAAAGCTCAAGAAAACCTCTGCCTTACCACCGGCTAGTTACAAAGTCAAGAAACAGACATCTCAGGGAGAAAATTATTAAGATTTCAATTCTACCCAAAGCAATTTATAGATTCTACACAATCTCAATCCAAATTCCAACAACCTACTTTGCAGATATGGGAAAGCCAATCATCATTTTTTTAAAAAAGTGTTCTTGTTTTTTAATTAATTATATGAGGAATGTTAATGTGTGTATTTTATTTTATTTCACTTCATTTCATTTTATTTTTAGGAGATATTAGGGTTTGAACCCAGGGCTTAGTACATGGGAAGCAGATGCTTAATCACTGAACGACACCCACTCCCCAACCAATCATTAGATTTATATGGAAGGGTAAAATGTTGTAGAATTTGAGAGAAGTCCAATTATTTGTGTATAGAAAGGCCAGGACTTGGGAATGATTTTGAGAAGGAAAAATGGTTTATTGACAGCCAGCTTGCAAGGTTTCTGTTTCAAACCCGAGCCCCGAACAAGACTTTCAAGTTCTTTTATTCAGAGAGGAAAGGCCAAATGGTCCTTTTGTTTCAGTTCTCAATAGGCTTGAATTAGCATATTATCTTACACATCCTAGGTAAGCTTTTAGCATTGACTTCATACATTCTAGATAAGCTTTTAGCACATTTGGTTTGCATTTTCCCTGAATATTTAAAGTTCATAGAGTTTGCATTGATAAACTGTTTCCTGGCTGGAGTTGTTGCCATGGTTACCAAGGGCAGGACTGCAGCCTGTCACCATCCCACATCCACAAGTCAAGACAGACAGCTTAGGTTAAGTTTATCTCCGAAGAGACAAAGAGCCTCCCACCCATAACCCACATAAAAAGGACACTGAATACCTAAAATCTTCTTGAAAAAGAAGAATGAAGTTGGAAGACTCACACTTCCTGATCTTAAAACTTATTACAAAGTCACAGTAATCAAAACAGCATGGTACTGGCACAAGAACAGATGTATAAACCAATGACATCAAACAGAGTTCAGAAATCAACCCTCATAACCGACTTTTAAAAAGGTTGCAAAAAATCACTCAATTGGAAAATAATACTTTTTTGGCAAATGGTTCTGGGAAAATTGGATCTCCATTTGAGGAAAAAAAAAAAAAGGAGGAATTCTGGGTGGCAAAGTGTGGCTCTGCAAAAAGTTGCAGCAAGAGCACCCAGGCTGAGAGCCTGATTTGCCCACCGTATGTTGTCCCTGCCTTCCAGTCCAAAAAGAAACCCAAGGAGGGAGTAAAGAGCAAATCAACCAGAAAGTAGCCAGGCAGGATGAGTCAGTTGTCCAGTTCAAACTCAAGAGGCACACTCCACTGAGCAAGCTGATTAAGGCATGCTGGAAGAGACAGGACTTGCCAATGAGACCTAATAGATTCAGATTTGATGGACAACCAATTAATGAAACAGATATTCCAGCACAAGTGGAGATGGAGGATGAGAACACAATCGGTGGGTTCCAGCAGTAGACAGGGCAATGAATGAAGTCATGGGCCTCTCGGTTGGGTCATCTAGAAGCACAGTCACCACACCATGTCATCAGTCCTTGCATTCACTCTTAAATAGTAAACATGTGAATCTGCCAATCACAAAGGAGTCTACAGAAACTTGAGGACGCTCACCAAAAGTATTTTCCTCTTTGATTCACTGTGAGTGCAATTCAAAAATATTCCTACAGGGATAAGTCTACAAATTAAATTGGTACAAGAATTGTTATCCTTGATTAGCTAAAATCAGTTGCAAAGTTTATTGGGTTTGTTTTCATTTTTTCTCCTCTTATAATATTTTCCCCTAAAACCTATAACCAGAATGTCCAGACTTTTAGTCTGAGGATGAAGATCTTATTCCCAGGTGCTGCACCCTCCCCCACCCCACCTACTGCTTTCCCTTTTCATGTGGTTAACTCATGTTCCTGCAGTGGGGGTGCTTCTAATGGATAAGTTTAAAGGAACTGATGGAAATAGAAGGCAAAATTAACTGTTTGGTTTTTTTAAATGCTAAATATTGCAAAACTTTAAGTTTAAAATTTGTTTTGTCAGAATACGGTAAAGTTAAAGGGAAAATACTGGATCACTTCTTTAAATAAAAGAAAGAAACTAACCATGTCCTTCATTTATATGACTCTTAACATCCCCTCCTCCTGAGGCACAGGTACATGTTGCCCGATTTACCATGACTGGGTTTATCAGGCAACAGCTGGTATGACTAAATCCATTTTCTCCTTTCTTAAAATGGAAGAAAAGAATTGCCACACTTCTCATTTGGTAATAGTATTGTGGATTTAGATTTATTCTAGTATTTGCTTCTGGTGAGGAATCATGCTCTCTATATAAAAAAAGTAAGATTAAGTATTATTGAGTTTCTACTTAAGTCATCGTGTAAAAGGGTTTGTTCAAAGTGTAGTTATAAACAAAACCGTTTGGAAGATGACTTGAAGTTACTCTCCTGTATCTCATGGACTTTTGCTTTGCTTTTTTCTGAATAAAGATGAATTTATGGTTAGTACAGTGATTCAGTTCTGTGAAATATTTTGGTATTTATGCCAATTAAAATTTTCTATAGTTCTGCCTGTTGTCTTTCAATCAGGATCCATTGCTTCCTGATGGCCTTTCTCTTCCTTTTTTATAGTCACCTGAACTATTGGACTGTGACTGATCATCTCTTACCTGCTAGAAATATTGCTGAAAATGTCCTCATTTCCTTGGTATTTTGCTGCTCAGGGATAGTGTGGGACATTTTCTTGGCTTTGCTGTGTTTAATCACCAATTTGTTCTTTTTTTCTGTCATCCTTTACTATTGTAAACAGCAAATATAGTTTGGTTAAAAAAAAAAAAAAAAAGAAGAACCCTACCTCATATCTTACAAAAATCAATTCAAAATTGATCAAGGACCTAAATATAAGATCCAGAACTATTAAACTCCTAGAAGAAAATGTAGGGAAATACCTCAGGGTCTTCTGTTAGGCAATGATTTCTCAGACTTAATACCCAAAGCATAAGGAATAAAAGAAAGATAAATAGCAAAAGGACAACCTACATAATAAGAGATAATACTTGGAAATCACATATCTGATAAAGGTTTAATATTCAGAATAAAGAAACCCTTCATATTAACAACAACAGCAAAAGAAAACAAGCAACCCCATTAAAAAATGGGCAAAAACGGAAATAGACATATTTCCAAAGAAGATATACAAATGACCAAAAAGCACATGAAAAGCGGCTTAGCATCATTAGCCATCATGTAAATGCAAATCAAAATGGCAATGAGATAACATTTCACACCAATTAGAGTGGTTGTTTTCTTAAAAGGAAATTAATGAGTGTTGAAGAAGATGCAGAAAAATAGGAACACATTCATTACTGGTGGCAATGTAAAATTGTGAAGGTGCTGTGGAAGACAGTTTGGTGCTTTCTCAGAAAACTAAGTATAGCTCTACCATATGACCTAACAACCCCACTACTAAGTGTTTACCCAGAAATGTTGAAAGAAAAGAACTTGCACAAATATTTGCACACTGATGTTCTTAGCAATATTATTTACAATTGCCAAAAGATGGAAGCAACCCAAGTGTCAATTAACCAATGAATGAATAAATAAAATGTGGTACATACTTACAATGGAATGCTATTCATCTATAAAGAGGAATAGAGTACTGATACATGAGACATGGTTAAACCTTGAGGTCATTATGCTGAAGGCAATAAGCCAGACACAAAGTTTTGTGTGAAGTCATTGATTGTAAATAATTAAAATAAGCAAGCTCAAAGGGTCAGAATCTAGAATATAGGGAATTGGAAGTTAAGGCTTAAAATATACAGAGTTCCTATTTGGAATGATGAAAATATTTTGTTAATCATGGTGGTGATGGTGCCACAACATTAACAACACTGAAATATTTATCTGGTTTGATTAAAAGAGGAAAGCTTTGAGTATCTATATGGTAACTGAATAAAAATTATAAACAAAAAAACATGGAACTATATGACACAAACAGTGACACCTATTTTAAACCGTGGTTAGGGCGTCCGTCTACCACATGGGAGATCTGCGGTTCAAACCCAGGGCCTCTTTGACCTGTGTGGAGCTGGCCCATGCACAGTGCTGATGGGCGCAAGGAGTGCTCTGCCACGCAGGGGTGT
The DNA here is from genome assembly GCF_030445035.2 of Dasypus novemcinctus. Taxonomy (NCBI): domain Eukaryota; kingdom Metazoa; phylum Chordata; class Mammalia; order Cingulata; family Dasypodidae; genus Dasypus; species Dasypus novemcinctus. Next base: position 147,833,326 of record NC_080673.1, on the reverse strand, counting down.
CCCCCTCGTAGGGGAGCCCCACGTGCAAGGAGTGCACCCCGGAAGTAGAGCCGCCCAGTGCGAAAGAAAGTGCAGCCTGCCTAAGAATGGTGCCGCACATGCGGAGAGCTGACACAATAAGATGACGCAACACAAAAGAAACACAGATTCCCGTGCCGCTGACAACAACAGATGCAGACAAAGAAGTCGCAGCAAATAGACACAGAGAACAGACAACCGGGGTAGGGGGAGGAAGGGGAGAATAATAAATAAATTAAAAAATAATAAATAAATAAAGAATAAAAATTTGCTGTCATCAGTTGTAACAAATACTCCATTTCAACACAAGTTAATAATAGGAAGGTATATAGAAATCCTGCATGATTGTTCTATGAACACACAACTTCTCAAAGGAAATAAATATTATCTGCTTTCCATCAATATTAATACAGTGTCTTTATAATAAACCTCATCGAATTTAGAAAGTTAAAAATATCTTAAAGGAAATTTATGGAATGATATGGTATTTTAAAATTGTTCTTCAGGACAATATATATTGGGAGAGCTCATCTTCTATGTTATCAATTCTAAATTACTCTGGGTTTCAAGGTCATTCATAAAATAACACCCAATTCCTACTGTGTTATTATTATTGTTATTATTATTAAAACATTTTTATTGCTTCCTTTTCCTCAGTAAACCTCCCAAGGAAACACAGTCCATATTGATTTCAGCCCTGTGATACCAATTTTGGATTTATGGCCTTTATAACTGTGAGAAATTAAATTTCTATTGTTGATGTCACCCGGTTTATGACTATTTGTTACAGCAGTCCCAGGAAACTTTACACATGGACTCTACTTTTCCTGTTTTCACTCACTTGAGTCCCTCCCCTTTCTCTTCTACCTGGTCAAACTGTTTCTGTTCTACAAGTATCATGCATCTTGGTTTCAAAATTCAATATAAAGTTCTTCTGTCACACCAGTCTTTACCAATTTTCTCAATTCCAGATGTTTAATAACACGTGTGGGTTTTGCCATACAATTTAGCAGTTTGTTCACAGTTTTGTAAACAATTCTTCAATTAATTGTCATCATTTTTTTTCTTGAATTGAATGAAAGATAACTTGAGCAAGAGACAAAAGGATCAGCCTGATCATAGTCCCATACATATGTTCTCATTGGTTAATCCATAAAAGAATCAAACATCCTGACTTCATTATAGCCTCAGGTCCTATGATACATATATTGTAGACAAATGTGGTTGGTTGTAAAGTATAATGATTCTAGACAAAAACACCTAATTCTGTTTTAGGGTGAAAAACTATAATTAATCTTTAAGGAAGACAAGTTGAGAGTTTTGAATAAATTTAACTGTTCCAAAAGAAAATTGGCCAGCACAACCAGCAAGATGGCAGCAGAGTAAGAAGCTCCTAGAATTAGCTCGTGGTACAGAGCAATTAGTAATCACCCAAAACTAGCTAAAACACCTGTTTGGGGGGCCCAGGAGACTAGAAGAGCATCCTGCAACATTCTTGAAAGAATGCAAGGAGGAGACTGCCCATCTCCTCCTTATGATTCATATTATGATTCATATTATGATTCATATTATGAAAAGTCATAAGTAGAGCACTCCGTGCCATAGAGGTCAGTACCTGTCCTCCACTGGAAACACAAGCCACCTTGGGAGCTATTCTGCTGCTGGAATTGGAAGACCTTCTTCCCAAAAATATAGTCCACACCACTGAAGCTGGTGATCATTCTACTCTGGTGGCACAAGTCATGTCAGAAAGTCTTCTGTGACTGAAGTTGGAAGCCCCATTTCCCAAAAACAGGGGAGGGAGAGATGGTTAGCCACCAACTTCAGCTTTTGATTAATAAATTCAGTTGGCTGAAGTATAACCCTAAAAACAGCTAAAGTTTGAATCTGTCTGGGTCAGAAAGAGGCTGGTAGCCACCATTTTGACTCCACTCCTGGCATGAGGGTTAGCAGGCTGATTGAAAACCATAGTGACAGAAAGAACTGGCTACTTTCACCCAGATCACCCTGCAGCCCTAGCCAAGACTTCACACCTCACCTATAGTATGGAGGAGGCTGGCAGGCCTTGCACCAGACACTCTGGGTAACTGTAGGTCCCTTTAGCTGGCAGAGACTGAATAGTCAGAAGTCTACTGGAGTAACAATAGACATTTTAGACCCACATGGCATAGACTGCTGCCCACACCTGCAGCTCCATTTCCACCCCAGGAAGAGTAGGAAGGGGCATGAAGCTTCATAAGTCTGTCTAGGCAACTAGAATTTAGGCCTGCACTACTTGGATTATTACATATGGCTGTGGATCTGTCCCTACCCCTGGCAAAGAAAAAGTTGGGAGAAGCTACATCTGTTTCTTAGGCGATGTGGGCAGCTTGAGTCTCCACAGCTTATAGCAACAACTACATCCTTAGCTCCTACTACACAACCAGCAAGGGAGAAAGGGCATGAAAGCCCTACTAAAGAGAGAAACTAGAATAAATATATCTTGTAAGCCAGATGCCAAGATGCCAACAAAAAATTAAAATCCACACCAAAAAACAGGAAACTATGGCTCAATTAAAGGAAAAAAGATAAGCCTCCAGATGAAATAAAGGAGCTGAGACAACTAATCATAGATGTTCAAGCAAATCCCCTTAATAAATTCAAGGAGATGGCTAAAGAGACTAAGGATATTAAGAAGATATTGGATGAGCACAAAGAAGAATTTGAAAAGATAAATAGAAAAATAGCAGATTTTATGAGAATGAAAGCCACTATAAATGAAATAAAAAATACACTGGAATGATATTATAGCAGATTTGAGGAGGCAGAAGAAGGTTTGGTAAGGTTGAAGAAATGGCCTCTGAAAGCAAACATACAAAAGAACTGATGAAGAAAAGAATGGAAAGAAATGAACAAAATCTCAGGGAACTAAATGACAGCAAGAAACATGGAAATGCATGTGTCATGGGTACCCCAGTGGGAGAGGAAAAGGGAAAAGGGACAGGGGGAATATTTGAAGAAATAATGGTAGAAAATTTCACAAACATTTTGAAGGACATGGACATCCATGTCCAATAAATATAGCATAGTTCATTCTGAATAAATCCAAATAGACCAACTCTAAGACACATATTAATCAGAATGTCAAATGCCATAGACAAAGAGAATTCTGAGAATGGCAAGAAAAAATCAATGCAAAACACAAAGGTGACACCCATTAAGATTAAGTGCCAATTTCTCATCAGAAAACATGGAGGTAAGAAGACAGTGGTAGGCTATATTTAAGATACTGCAAGACAAAAACTTCCAGCCAGAATCTTATATATGGTGAAATTGTATTTAAAAAATTAGGATGAGTTTAGAAAATTCACAGATAAACTGAAAACGAAAGAATTCATAACCAAAAGACTGGCTTTGTAGGAAATACTAAAGGGTGTGCTGCAGTCAGAAATGAAAAGACAGAAGAGAATGCCTTGGAAGAGAATCTAGAAATGATTATATCAGTAAAAGTAACTAAAGGTCTCAAAAAAGTGATGAAAATAAAATATGGTGGATAAAACCCAAATGTCAAAATGGGGAAAATAAGAACTGCCTTTACAATAATAATATTGAATGTTACTGTATTAAACTTCCCAATCAAGACACAGAATGGCAGAATGATAAGAAAATAAGCTGCCTATATGCTGTCTATGAAAGACTCAACTTAGACTCAAGGAACACCAATAGATTGAAAGTGGAAGATGGGAAAAAGATTTTCTATGCATACAGTAACAACAACAACAAAGCCAGGGTACCTATACTTATATTGGATGAAATAGAATTTAAAAGACACTAGTAATGAACAATCTGAGGAGAAAGTAAGGAAAAACATTCCATTTAAAATAACAACTAAAAGAATCACTTATTTAGGAATAAATTCACCGATGATGTAAAGCACTTATATTCAGAAAATAACAACTTATTGTTAAAAGAATGAAAAAAGACCTAAAGAATTAGAAGAACATTCCATGCTCATGGACTGGAAGACTTAATATCATTCAGATGTCAATTCTACCCAAATTAATATACATATTCAATGCAATCTGAATAAAAATCCCACTAGCATTTTTAAAATAAATGGAAAACATGATTATCAAATTTATTTGAAAGAGTATGAGGTCCTCAATAACCAGAAATACCTTACAAAGGAAAAATAAAGTTGGAAAATTATCACTTCCAGACTTTAAATCATATTACCTCACTACAGTGGTTAAAATAGCGTGGTGCTGGCATAAAGAAAGACACATAGACCAATGGAACTGAAATGATGGCTAAGAAACAGACCCTTACATCTATGGTCAAGTGATATTTGACTAGCCTGTCAAACCCACCCAATTCAGAAAGAAGAGACCATTCAATAAATGTTTCTGAGAGAAATTAGTATCCATAGCCAAAAGAAGGAAAGAGAACCCCTATTTTACACCTCATACAAAAATTAACTCAAAATGGATAAAAAAGCCTAAGTATAAAACAGGAACCATAAAGCTTCTAGAAGAAAATGTAAGAACATAGCTTCAAGACTTGGTGGTAGGTGGTGGATTCTTAAAGGAGATAAGCAGAGTTCTGTGATGAACTACTGATGTTTAATATATTTAGAAGTTTTAATTAACTTTATTGTAAAAGTGTGGAAATGTATAGAGTTGATGATAACACATTATAGTGAGTAACAGTGGTTAATAAATGGGAATGTGGCTGAAAAAGGTGGTCTAGAGATGTCAGTGCCAATTGAAAGAAAGCTTAGAGAAGAGCCTAGGGACTGAATAACACAGTAAACCCAGAGGTGGATGGGAAGTGTGGTTGATAGTACAGATGCAGGAGTATCCCTTGTGAGCTAGACATATGTACATCATTATTGCAAGGTGGTGACAATGTGGAGAAGCATGGGAAAAATGCAACTGGAGTGACCTCTGGACTTTGGTTAACAGTAATAATGTAATCTCTATGTATCTATGCCAAAGAGGTACTGTATTGATAATGGGGAAGTATGGAAAAGTGTGCCAAATGTATGCTATGGACCTGTTAATAGTATGATGACCTTAACAAAACAATCACAAGTAACGAGATTGAAACAATCTTCAAAATGGTCTGAAAAAGGAATGTAATCAACTTCACTGAATTATATATTTGAATTTGATTGATAGAGGAAACATTAAGCTGTATATACCATACAAGAATAAAAATTTAAAAGATACCACCCAACAACATAATACCATGCAAGACAAAAGTGAATCCTAATGTAAGTCATGGACCATAGTTAATATTAAAATTATTTAAAACCTATCTTCAATTGCCACAAATGTAACAAAATAAGGCAACATGTTAATAACAGGGTGTTATGAGGGAACTCTATTTTATGTACGATTTTTCTGTAAACCTACAAATTCTCTAGTATACAAAATATATATGTAACAGGTCCCTAAGAAAGAATGCATGGTAAGAATAGATAGAAGTTTCTTTTATTCAGTTTTCTTCTACTATCATGGGAAGAATGAAAGCATCTAAAGATTGGATTTGTGGGTGGGTGTGGATTAGAGGAGAAAAGGAAATTTTTGTGTTGCTGTGCCCTTGTATGTGAATTCATTTTTATTTTCATATATGGAAATAAAGGGTTTGAATATTTAACAAAATAGGGGGACATGGATGTGGCTCAGGTGACTGAGCTCCCACCTACCACATGGGAGGTCACTGGTTTGGACCCCAGTGTCTCCTAATGAAGATGGCAAGCTGGTATTACTGGCAGGTGGAGCAGTTGACACAAGAAGAGACACAAAAAGAAAAAACATAATGAGAGACATGACAATGCAGGGAGCAGAGGTTCCCAGTGCTTCCTAAAGAAGACAGTGAGCTGATGAGCTGTGTAGGGCAGGGGCACTGAGCTGACACAGCAAGGTGATGCAACAGACACAAGGGGAAGAAAAATACAATGAAAGACATAAGGAAGTAGGGAGTGGAGGTGTCTCAAGCAATTAGGCACCCTCCTCCCACATCAGAGGTCCTGGGTTTAGTTCCCTAAAAGAAACAAGGAAAACAAACAGACACGGAAAGTGAAAACAAGGGAGTGGGGAGAAAGAAATTAAATCTATTAAAAATTAGGGAAAACATTTTTTTCATTTTAAAATTTTTAATTTAGTTTTAAAGATCTTGGTTGTCAAGGCAATTTAAAATAATTATCTTTGCTTGTGTTAAATATCCACAGGTAAGTTATCTTCAGTAAAATATGGCACGTGTGGATTTCACCATCAAATGTTTGAACTTTTTCTGAGGTGCTTGGTGACATGGGTGAAGTTTTAATGACTCAGCTTTTCAAAACTAAGTTATCATTTCATTTCTACTTCAGTTTTCAAATGGTAATTTGAAGCAACAAAAGAGAAAATCTCAAGTTGCTACCACTTTAATTTGTGTGTTTGTTTAGGTGAATCCTGTTTACAGTTGAAAATCTGGCTTCTTGAGGGGCAATTCATCACTTTCCTACTTTATATATGAACTTAACACAAAAAAACAAGAGTTTGAGTCCGTAAAGCTTGAGGTATTTAAGTATACTTTACCTTATTTTTTATTGAAAAATCAGGAATGCTATCAAGTTTGCTTCATCTTCCTGTGTGAAGACCATTTTTGTGTTCTGTAGTACAGTCATTAGTTTTATTCCAGATGTTCCTTGTCCCTCACCATAAGTAAAATATTAAAGTGAATTATGGATTTCATGAATATATTTTAACTTCCTTAATCCATGTATACATAAAAATACATGCACACCACACATGTACATATATTAGAACAAGAATTATCTCTTGCTAAAAACACAGAGAAAGTAAATCTGGAATTGAGATTTCACAAGATTCTTTTAAAGAGGTAAAATCTATTTCTTTAGCAAAATAGAGTCATTGCTTACTCACTCCAAAGCTTTAAAAGATATTTTTAATGAAAACTCAAAATTATAGTTTTAAGAGAATCTTGACAATGATGCAAAAATTTAATTCAAAAGGGCACATAAGGATATCTGTTTGAACATGGAAACTCATACACCTTCCTATCTACATATAAAGGAACGTGTAAAATTAAAGAAACAAATCTCCAAAATAGTTGCAATTTTTTTGAAGATTGTCGTTCATTGTTTATAATTCCCACAAAACCATTTTATGTTAACACATGCTGCCTAGAGTCTTCTTAAATCTCTTACATTACTGATGCAGAAAGCAAGAAAATTTGAGGTACTCTGTATTTCACCATATACTTTGGAATGACCTCATAAGTATTTTGGGTTCTCACATTCTTATTAACTCATTAATTTAAATACCTTCATAGATCCAGACAATTTATTCCAAATTTTCTCAATTTCTAAAGATCAGTTTAAGAACTATGTGAAAATTGTACCACTAATCTTCATGTAATATTTTGAAATAATCTCTTCACATCCCCTCCAACACTTAGAGTTTTCTGACTTTTTAATAGTGGCAGTCTAATAGGTGTGAAATGATATATCATTGTAGTTGTGATTTGCATTTCCCTAATCACTAATGATGATGAACATTTTTAATGTATTTCTTCACCATATGTATTTCTTATTTGGACAATTGTCTTTTCAAGTCCTTTGTCCTTTTTTTAATTGGATAGTTTGTCTTTTTAGTTTGAGTTGTATGATATCTTAATAGATCATGGATATTGAACTCTTATTGATATATGATTGCCAAATATTTTCTCCCATTGTGTCAGCTGCCTTTTTATCCTTTTGACAAAGTTCTTCGAGGAACAAAAGTGTTGAATTTTGATAAGGTCCCATTTATTTATTTTTATTTTTGTTGCTCATGCTTCTGGCATAAGGTTTAAGAAACTACTGCCGACCACAAGTTCTTGAAAATGTTTTCCTACATTTTCTCCTAGAAGTTTTGTGGTGCTTGTTTTTATATTTAAATTCTTGACCCATTTTGTGTTAATTTTTGTATAGGGTGTGAGATAAGGATCTTCTTTCTTTCTTTTGGATATGGTTATACAGTTCTAAGGGGAATCGAATAGCCATAAATTTCTTAAAAAAAGAAGGAAGAAGTTGGAGGACTCTCACTTCCTTTAAAGCTTATTACTTAGCTACAGTGGTAAAAATATCATGGTATGGATAAGGACAGCTGGATTGACCAATGAGGCTGAATCAAGAACTCAGAATGTGACCCTCACATCTATAGTCAAGTGATTTTTGACAAGACTGTTATGTCCACCCAGGTGTGCCAGAACAGACTATTTAACAAATGTTTGAATTATTTTAATCTCTCAAAAGTTAAATTTTCTAGTTGTTCTACTTTGCTGCCTACAATTACTATTAGTGTAGCAATTCTAATCTGAGTATAAATGATATTTTATTTAGGTTTTAATGTGTAACGTCCTGCTGACTAATGACATTGAGCATATATTGGCTATCCTTATGCACGCCTTTTTGAGAAACTTGCTCAAGTCTTTAGACCATATTTTTAAAATGGGTTTGTATGGCATTTAGTTTCCAAAAATGGTCCCTGATTTCAGGATGTTTTATTTATCACATAGAAAATTAGGCTGGAATTTATTTTCATTGTGGAGATGTAAAAATCCTTTATATTATCATAATACAAATCCTTTGTCAAATACATTCACTATGAATATTTTCTCCCAGTTTGTGGCTTGTTTTTTTTCTTATAATATTTTGACGAGGCAATTTTCAATATTGTTAAAGTCCAATTTATCAATTTTAAAAAAGGTAGCATTTTTCCTATCTGAGAAATTTTTGCCTAACCTCTATGAAAATAATATTAAAATAACTTAAGCTTTCTTCTGGAAGTTTTATTATTTTAGATATGTTAATATTGATGATCTATTGATTATTAAACCTCTATACAAAAAAGATGCTAAGATTTGAGATTTTATTCCTAAAGGTATTGAGGTTTTTGGAACTATTTGTTAAATATTTGTAAATTCTCCATTAAGTTAACTTTGATATTTTGTTAAAAATCATTTAAATTTTCTCTTTTCTTCCTCAGAATTTTTATCTGCATATTTTTCTGCTGAAATTTTCTCAGTTTTTTTATATTTTATAATATCTTTATTTTGCTTAATTTTTAAGTATATGTATTTCCAATGGATATAGAAGTATGGAATGAAAGTTTCCTTTAATATTTCAGCATTATAAATATATTCCTTTATCTTTTGCCTTGCATTGTTCCCTTTGAGGAGTTAGCCCTCATTCTTTTCATTGTTCTGCAGAGTGTATTATATCTATTGCCTAGTTGTTCTTATGATTTTAATTTTGATCATTGTTTCTCAGAATTATGTCTTTAGTATGCGTAAGTATAATTGAGAGTGTGTACATATGTGTTTTATTACTTATGCTTTTAGAATTAAAGATTTTTCAAAGTTTTGTTTTTGTCAAATTCTCTACCTCTTTCTGGGTGTCTGAATAACCCATAATAACAATTCAGTACTTTTGCACAAGTGGCTGATATTCTTGCATTTCTCGCATCTATTTTTTCTTTTTATATCCTTCAGTTGAATGATTTTTATTAGCTTATCTTCAAGTTCTTTGATTCTTCCTTTCACAGTGATCTTTTTGCTGTTGAATGAGACAATGCATTTTTGTTTCTTTCAGATCATGTTGTATTTTCAGTTTTATAATAGCCATTTGAATTTTACTGCCAATAATTCATTCTGGCATCATTTCCTGTAATTAATTGTAATTAACTGTAGAAGATAATTGTGGATATACCCTAAAGGCATGCCCTGGAGAATTCCCTCCCACACGTGCATCCCCCATTAATGACACCCCACGCCAGTGCTCCTTCCTTGCCATAGTTGTACCCCTCTGTGATGCAAAACTTTTTCAAAAATGAAGTCTAATATATCGCCAAATTCAATTAGTAAGAAAATTAAATAGTAATGATAGGTTTGAAGATTAGAAATGGAATACATAATAATTTGAGAAAAAAACTAGAATAAAATGAAAAATAAATTGGCATATTAAAAGTGAAAAAATAGCATAAAATTTATTTTTTGACATTTTGCCTTTTATCACTGTAATATGTGTTGCCCTGTATATACAGTGGCAAGGAGATCTCTTCCATTTCTTCCTCAGTGTCTACATCCTTTTTTTTTGTAATGTCTTCAAAAAAGTTTTAGGTCACAGTATAGTCACATATAGAATATAGGGGACACCCATATAACCAACATCAAACAATTTCCCCCTTCCCCAGCAATTATCTTTTTATATGTGGATGTTACTATAGCATGTCAGCATGCTCCTGGGAGCCTTGATGGCACTCAAGGAAAACCTTGTACCTTGATGGTTGAAAACAATCATCACCATCTTGTCTCACAAAGCTGCTGACAAGTTACATCCAAACTAACAAGTTACCGTCAAATTGTCCTCCAGAGTAGCTGGATCCTTCTACATTCCCTCCAGCAGTGGATGAGGGTTCCCATTCCTCCACAACCTCTCCAATAATTGTTGTCCTCTGATTTTTTAATAGAGGACTATTAATGGGTGTAAGATGGCATATCATTGTAGTTTTGATTGTCATTTCCCTAATAGCTAGTGATGTTGAGCATCTTTTCATGTGCTTTTTAGCCATTTGTATTTCTTATTTGGAGAAGCATCTGTTCAAATCTCTTGCCCATTTTTTAAATGGGCTGTTAGTCTTTTTATTTTTGAGATACAGGATTTCTTTATATATGCTGGATTTTAGGCTCCTATCAGATATATGGTTACCAAATATTTTCTCCCATTGGGTAGACTGTCCTTTCACTTTCTTGACAAACTCCTCTGAAGTGCAAAAGGCTTTAATTTTGAGGAAATCCTATTTATCTATTCTTTTTTTCATAGCTCATGCTTTGGGTGAACTTTCAAGTTTCATTTCTTTACTATTCCTTGAAATGGTAACTCTACTAATGCCTTTTGAAATTCTCTTCTAACTTGGATTTTTGGAGTTCACCTTTAACTGGTTCTTCATTCTAAGTTCTTTGTGGGTTCTTTTTTCTTGTCTGCTTATTAAAAACCACTATATATTCATGTTAATTGCTCTAATCACTGATATTATAATAATTGTTTCCAAATATGTGTATACTTTCTGGTCAACCCATCTTAGTAAAAACTGTATACCAAGCTAACATTGTATATTGTCACTAGAATATCATAGACACAGGCCTAATTAATATGTCTACCGTTGACTTTCTTATCATTTACAATTAATCATATTTTTGATTCCAAAGATATGAATGAACATGGCCAATGTTTACATTTCATTTAAGATATCATCTTTCCTAAAATTCCATACCTAATTAGTCTCCAAATAATAATTTGTTCATCAGAAATATTTTATTGTCCTATTTTAGAAATTATTGTACTTCCCTATTTCTATCTTCACAAATTTTGATATGGTCTAGATATCAAGAGTTATGGATCAGATAGAAAGGTAAATAAAGATACGATTAAAGGTATTTTTAAGATAAATCAATGTGCTTTGAGAATTTATAAAATCTAGTTAATAAAAACAATAAGAAATGGAGAGAGAATAAAGAAATATTTTGTTGATAATTGAACATATCTGGTGACATGCTGAGTAGGGGGACACAATGAGGCAGGGAATAAATAGAGGACATGGCATCAGCATTATTTGATAAAATAAATATATCACACTTAGAAAATAAATAGGAAAATAGACAATGGATCTAAGATTTATTGTGTCTGTACTAGACAATACTAAAGAATTTGTTATAAACATTTTTGCATTTCCTCCTAACAATCCTATAAAACATCTATTAACATGCCTATTTTAATGTAAAGAAAGTTAAGTTACTTAAGCTGCCAAGATACTTTCCAAAAGTCATACCACAACTAAGTAACTCATTGGTAATTTAACAATATTTTTCCAATAAAAGAGTGTGATTTTCTTCCCTTATATCTCTAAATGTAAGAGTTAAGATGCTCAAAACACAAAAAATATTTATTGAATAATTTTTATAATTAAAAATATGAGAAACCACATGAATATAGTGAACCTTTTTAATATTCCAACAGAATTTTCCATGATATGCTGCAATATTTATACCAATGATGAGCTTTGTATATTCCTGCAAATTATGGATGTGTTTTCTTATGATATGTAAATAACAAATTCTGAAGAGCAATATTTATTGATATAATTAAAATTCTATTCTATATGTTACATTATATTTATGTATATTTAAAACATTAATCATTTTTAATCAAGCCAATTTTGCAATTCAAACCATCAAAATGATTTTATCACACACTGTGTTGTCTTCACCTTAATTTTTAAAAAATTCATTTTATTTATTTATTCCCCCCCCCCCCCCCTTGCTGCTTGCTTGCTGTCAGCTCACTTTTTCCATTCACTGTGCATTCTTCTGTGTCTGCTTGTCTTCCTTTGTCCCATCATCTTGCTGCACCAGCTGTCCACAGGCATGGGCCATCAGCTCTCCATGGGCACCAGCCAACTTGCCTTCACAAGGAGGCTCTGGGATGTGAACCCATCCACTTTCTTCACCTTAATTTTTTGTTGTTTCATTTTAGTTATTCCATCAGTCCTTACCAGGCCCTATTGCTTTGTGGTGGGAGACATGGATTTGTAACTGTCTCATGTGTGTTTAAATATGAAATCAGAAATTGATTCCAATATTTTCCAAAAGTAAATCAACCATTTCATTCCCTTATATATCTTTTAAATCAAGTAAATATTCATTTTGCAAACCATATAAAGAATTATCCTTCCATTAGAAAGTAAGCAATTCCATCAATTAACTTTTTAAATGAAGCTTCTGTATAATGATCACTGACACAGGACCAAATGGTTACTAAAATTACTAAAGTTTCTGCCATTAAAACTCTGGGAAATACACACACAGTCACTTATCAAATTGTTTAAATAGTTACTTATACATGTGTACTCTAAAGAATATGTATAATATTTAATGTGAGTTTTGACCCACAAAAACTAGCTTAATATTGAGGTGTAAGAGTTATTGTAAAAAAAATTCCTTAAGGAAATGAGGAAATGTCTGTTTTATTAAAACAAGACCTGAAAGAGAAGAAGGAAAAAAGCTAGGTAAACAGGGAGTTGAAGATGGTCAACAACCACAACAGGGAACCAAGAGTGCCTACAACTGCAAGGAGGAGAATTGCATCCATCAACCATGTGGGATCTAAACCCCCACCTGATTTAGAGGTGGAGTGGACATCACCATCCCAGGGTTCACAGGATGGAGGAACAAGATATGAATTAGAGTGGACTTACTGGTATTCTGCTATAGAACTATTGTGACTCTAGCAATGGAAGAAATTGTATCATTGATGTGGAGACAGTGGCCATGGTAGTTGCTGAGGGTAGGAAGAGGGAAGAAGAGATGTGATGTGGAGGCATTTTGGGGACTTGGAGTTGTCCTAAGTGATACTGCAGGGACAGATGCTGGACATTATATATCCTTCCATAACTCACTAAATGGACTGGGGGAGAGTGTAAACTACATTGCAAACTCTAATCCATGCTGTGCAGCAGTGCTCCAAAATGTATTCACCAAATGCAATGAATGTGCCACAATGATGAAGGAGGTTGTTGATGTGGAAAGAGTGGAGGAGGGAGTGGGGTATATGCATCTTTTTAAAAAGACAATTTAAAATTAAAATAAATGAGAGAATTGAAATAAGTGTTTCAGATGAATGAAGGTTAAGAAATGGGAGAAAACATGATAGATTTTGAAGATGGGTTTGGGATACTAAAAGAAAAAGACAGAGTGACTAGAAAAGAGAATATAATTGAAGTACAGCAACCTGATTAATTTAACTATATAATCAGATTCAGATCATGGCATTAAAGATTTTTTGTTTCAGTTAAGAATGTATAACTTAACTGGGATTAAACTGAGGAGTGGCACAATGTGGTTTATACCTTAAGAAGTCCATGTTCAGTTAGGGCTGGGGGTGGTGGTGGAGGTGAATGTCTGTTAAGACCAATTACCTATGTAAATAGGAACAAACTTACATAGATATTCCATAGCTAGAATATTCCGTTTTCCTCATCTCAAGTTGAAGTAACATTTGTCCAAGGACCAAGACATATCTAAATAAATTTTACAAGACTTCTTGGCAGTTAGGTGTGGCCATGTGACTGAGTTCTAGCCAATGAAATGTATGTGGAAGTGATTGGTACCTAGCCCAGCCATGGGTAATAAAATCATTCTACCTATACTCCTACATTTCCTCTCAGAAAATACAGGGAACACATTTTTTGTTGCTATTTTTTAACAGTATTATTGAAATATATTCACATACAATACAATCCATACAATGTATAGTCACTGTTTTTTAGTACAGTTACAGTATTGTGCGTTCTTCACCAAAAAAATTTTGGAACAATTTCATTACTCCAAAAAGAAAAACCCACACCCATTAACAATCACTTTTTAATTCCTCTATCCTACATAACCTATAGTTATATAGGGCTCTTTCCTCAGCCCTACATAACTAATCTAATTCCATCTTTATAAATTGACTTATATTTACATTTTATATAAATAGAATCATACAATATGTAGTACTTTGTGTCTGGTTTCTTTCACTTACCATATTTTTTTTTGTTTTTTTTTTCTTGCCTGATATTATAATACATCTTGTATCACTGACATACATTTGTTTAGTTTCAAAGAAAGTCATATATACAATATTACCCATATTCATATTTTACATGTGATTTTACTATGCTGTAGTATTCCAGATTACATTTTTTAGCTTTTCTTCTAGTAATATACATGACCTTAGAGATCTTTGATTTTCTATTTCAACCATGGTCAACTCATGTAATAGGACTGTTAGTTACAAACATTAAGATGTGCTTTTATCGTTTCTATTCATTTCCAAAGATTTATGTACAACCTTTTTACCAATCCTGCACAGATTAATCCTCAGCTTTCCATTCTCAGCTTTCCATTCTCAAAATAGAAAACATTCTATTTTCTGGTGACCTATATTCTAGTTAATTCCATGATTTTACACAATAAATTTAGTTTCATAATAGTGCAATCATAGAATATTTGTCCTTTTGTATCTGGCTTGCTGCACTCAATGTAAAGTCCTCCAGTTAGTTTCATCCGTGTTTTCATATGTGTCACAATTTCATTTCTCCTTATAGCTGAATAATATTCCTTTGTTCCATTGCTCTTTACTGGTCTGTTAGAATACAAAGATTTTATTTTGTCTGGTGAGTTTTTTTAAAACTTTATTTTAAAAGAAGTTTTAGATTATAGAAAAGTTACATTGAAAATATAGGGGATTCCCTCAACTCTACTCCCTCCCCCTCTGATATTTCCTCCTATTAATAAAAACTTACTTGAGTGTGATACATTTGTTACAATTGATGAACAAATATTGGAGCATTGTTAGTAACAATGGTCTATAGTTTACATTATAGTTTACACTGTGCACCATATAATTTTATAGGTTTTGACAAAATGTATAATGACCTATATCCATCATTGCAAAATCACACAAAACAATTTCCATGCCCTAAAAATGCCCTATGTTCTATCTATTCTTCTCTCCCCATCCCTTCAGAACCTCTGGTAACCACTATCTTTATGTCACTGTTACAAGTTCTTCTGTTACTACTATAATAATAAGTATTGGTGCTTTTTTTTGTTGATGAACAAGAGAAATGGTCCATCATTGCATTCTACATCCTAGCAAGATATAAGTTATGTATATTTGGGCTTTCTCTTTACCTTGTTTATTTGTTAGGATTTTTTCTCCTTCCTTTTGTTGAATTCTTTGATTTCTTTTCTTTGCCCTTTTTCTTTTATCCCTTCCCACTGCCAGGGAACACATTACTGAATCAGGACAAGCATACATGAGGCTGGATCATTGCCAACATTTTTACCTCTCCAGATTGTTAGAAAATTAAGAAATTGTATATTGTGGTACTAATTTGTGGATGTTTGCTGCATCAGTTACCCTATACTAATATATAATATTTGACTTAATGTTTAAAATGAGTTTATTTGATATACAACTTTAAAAGTAGTTGAAGATATTCACTTCACCTGTTTTTGTTTTATTTAAGCTAAGAATTATTAATTATATAAGATGTTCTTTGTATTATAGTGATAACACTTTATCATGCTGTTTACACTCCTTGCTCACAATATATTCATATCGTTTTTTCAAAAATCAGCTTCACTTGGATATAATATACAGACAATCAAATTTAGCAATTATAAAAGTATAATTCTTTGAATTTTGACAAAGATCAGCAGTCATGCAAACACTACCACAGTCATGACCTGGAACATTTTCATTATCCCTAATGGTTTCTTCCCTATACAATCAATTTGCTACTCCTATGAACAAAACAAATCATGCATTAATTTGTATTCTTTTGCTATAATATTGCCTATCTTAGCATGTCATATTAATGGCATTACAGATTATAAAATATTTTGTTTCTGACTTCTGTCACTTAGCATGATGATTCTGAGATTCATCCATGTTATTGACTATATCAGATGTATGGTTTTTTTTTTTTTTATTCCTGAGTGGAAATTCCCTTGTATGGTATAGCAGTTTGATATTATTGATGAATTCCAAAAAGAAATACTGGATTATGTTTGTAAAACTAGTCTTTTCCTCTGGGCATATTGAAGTACATTGGTTTTTGAGGCTTAACTTTTACTTTATTAAATAATGATTTAGGTTTTGATTGGGCCACATCATTAGGATGTTGTATCCCCACCCCCTTGGTGTGTAGGGACTAACAGAAAAAAAAAACAGCAGAGAAGGAGGTTGGAGTTTTGATGTTGGAGTCTTGGTGCTGGAGGTAGTAAGCACATAGAGGAGCTTGGTTGTGAGGAGAGAGAAGCCAGCCCCAGGAGAGAGAAACGCAGGAAGCCTGAAACCTGGAAGACATTGGCCACCATCTTGTTCCAACACATGGCAAAAGATATTGGTGAGGGAAGCAAATTATGCTTGATGGTCTGGTAACTGTAAGCTTCTACCTCAAATACATACCCTTTATAAAAACCAACCAATTTCTGGTATTTTGCTGACCCTTTGGCTGACTAATATATATGGCTTTACCACCATTTTATTTATTGTACTTTCACCTGTGGATGGACATTTTGCAGCATTCTCTTGGGTACTTCTGTATCACTCACTATGGGGATTAGGGGGCAAAGGGAACTGATAGAACATGGAGTTCATGAGATGAGGAATAAAGCTTTTTGTCTCCAAGCCAGAGTATTCTGCCAACAACTTTGAAACTGTTACAATTTTTATAGCTTGCAAATTGGGTAATTTTTTTTCTAATCTCCTCTGTTAATGCTTATTGCAGTTACTGATTATTTCAAACTGATTCTCCTGAGAGTTTTGTTTCTGTTTTTGTTTTTTGGCTCTATTTTAGCCATCTCTAAATTTTCTTTGGTATTTGACATTCTGATTAGGATGTCTTGGAATAGGTCAATTCAGGTTATTTCAGATTGGAATATGTTGTAATTCTTGGGCATGGCTATCTATGTCCTTTGATAGAGTTAGAAATTTTCTACAATTATTTCCTCAAATATGTCACTGCTCCATTTCCCTTGTTTCTCTTTCTGGGATGCCCATGACACATGTTTGCACATCTCTTGATGTCATTTAGTTCCCTAAGATCCTGTTCAATTTCCATTCTTTTCTTTATTTGTTTTCGTGTTCACCTTTCTTCTGCTTCTTCAAATCTGATGCTACATGCCTCTAGTGTATTTTTAATTTCATTTACTGTGACTTTCACTCCCATAAGATCTGCTATTTTTCTATGCCTGCTTTCAAATTCTTATCTGTGCTTACCCAGTGCCTTCTTAATATTCTCAATCTCTTTAGATATCTCATTGAATATTTTGAACATCTGTGTAAGTTTACCTAAAATCCTTTATGGATTCTGGAGGTTTAGTTTCTTCCTTTGACTGGGCCATATCATCCAGTTTCTTGGACTAGCTTGTAATTTTTTTGTTGGTATTTTGGCATTTGATTTACTTGATGAATTTTTTCTGGGCTCAGTTTCTCTCTTTAGTATAGGGTTTTCTATCTTATTGGCTTTGTGTTACAGCTCCTATCTGATACTTGTCTCAACTTATTTTTTAACTTTATAAGGGCTAGTGCTTAGCCAATCAGAAATTTTCAACTCTTTTTTATCTGTTTTTGGCCTTATTTTCTTTCTGGGGGTAGGAGCTGTGGATGTCATTGGACTGTAATTTCTCGTGGCTGAAGCTGCCTGTATTGGCCCAGGAACTGATAAAGCTTCTCCCACCTTTCTCCCCTGCCAGGGGTGGGGACTTAGCCATAGCTGTGTTCACTAATCCAAACTATGCAGGCCAAGACCTACTGCAGTTGCCCAGAGAGGCTGATGAAGCTCCATGTACCTTCTTCCTCTGCTTGAGGTATGAATGGAGCTGCAGGTATGGGCAGCAAGCTAAGTTATGTGGGGCATAATTGACTGCAGTTGCCCATGTAGACTGATGAAGCACTGGCACCACTCCTCTCCACAGTTGTCCAAAAATCTTGTTTGTGGGGTCCAAAAGTTCCTGCAGCTGCCAAGAGAAACTGAGGAAGCACTATCACTCTTTCTTCCCTATCATGGATAGGGGTGGAGCCACAGGTGTCCCCAGTAATCTTGTCTGTGTTGGCTGCAAGAATTGCAGTTGCTCAGAGAGGCTGGGGAAACACTTTCACCTTCCTGTCCTGTTTGGAGCTCAGATGTGGCAACAGATGTGCCCAACTATCTAGTCTGTGCAGGCTGAAAACTACTGCAGTTACCCAGAGAGTGTGAGGGAATACTGTCCCTCCTCTTCCATATTGGGTGCAGGGATGGAGTCACAGATGAGTCCAACAGTCTATTTCATGTAGGCTAAAAGCACCTGTAATTGCCCAGATAGGCCCAACAATCTAGTCTCTGCAGACTGAAGGTGTCTTTATTTGCCTGGAGATGTTGTAGAAGCACCACCCCCTCCTCTCTTATCGGGGATGGGGATATGACAACATGGGTACACATCAATCTAGTCTGTGCAGACCAAAAGCAACTACAGCTGCTCAGGAATACTGGTCTGGTCCCTGCCAGCTTGCTCCTGGCCAGAGGCAGGCAACAATCTGAACTTGGTGGCAAGAAGCCAGTCCCTACTGCCACTATAATTTTCAATCAGCCCTGCTTTCCATTGTGCTTAGGATAGAGTTAAAACAGAGGCTACCAGCCTTTTTCTTACTTGGATAGTTTCAAACTTTTGTTGTACTTAGGATTGGACTTTAGCCAGCTGAATTTAGTAATCAGTAGTGAAGTTGGTGCCCAACCATAGCTTCCTCCCTGTTTTGGGGAAATAGAGCTTTCAGCTTCAGTCAGAGAATAGCTCCCAAGGTGTCTTTCCTCACCAGTGGGAGATGGGCACTGGGCTCCATGGTGTGGAGAGCTTTACTCACAAATTTCCTCTACAGATGGGAAGTCTCATCCTTCCATTCTTCCAAGGACGTTACAGGATGTCTTCTATCTCCTGGGCTCCTAATCTGGAAATTTAGATAGCTTGGCTGATTAACTGCACTTAGGACAAGCTGACACCTAGAGCTCCCTCCTTTGCCACCATTTTGCCTCTCCTCCTATGTCTGGTTTTGATGATAATTTGTACTAAGTATTGTTATTCAAGTGACTTAAGGCTTTGGGGATATTGAGATGGAATGAATGTACTTTCACACATATAAATAGCATGTATTTTGGGGTCCAGGGGGTTGAGTATGGTGGTTTTAAGCCTATGTATCCCAGAAAACATGGTCTTAAATCTAATCCATTGCTGTGGGTGACAATCCATTGTAAGTAGGACCTTATGATGATGTTAATTCAGTTAAGAAGTTATGGCCCACCTCAATCTGGATGGGTGTTAGTACAATTACTGAAGCTTCAATCAATGGAACCTTGAAGAGAAGGGAGGGACCAGGAGATACCTCCATGTGCCTTTCCATGTGACAGGGAAACCAAAGATTGCTGTCAGCCAGCCCCAGAATGATAGTCTTTGGCATGAAAGCATCACTTTGATGCTACTTTGATTTGGACTTCTCTTAGCCTCAAAACTGTAAGCTACTAAATTTCCATTCTTTTATTTGATCCATTTCATGTTATATGCTTGAACAACCAAGGAAATAAAAACAAATTCTCAAATTGATATATGGCTATTCAAATTCTTCTTGTTTCATTTTTGTTTTGATATTTTTTAAGAATTTGTCCATTTCTACATTTTTTTCAAATATATTGGATTAATGTTATTCATAATTTTATCTGAGTGTATATCCCTTTGCTTCTGGCACTTTAATTATTTCACTTCTCTAACACAATTCTTAAGATTTACATAACTTCTTTTCTACTGTTGCAATTTTGTACTACCTCCACAATTTCCAAATTTGAAAAAATTGATATTCATAGAACTTTCATCTTTGCCATTTCTGCTGCAGCTTATCATTCTTGCAGTTTTTCTTTATGTATTTCATAATTTTCTTTTTTTTTTTTTGCTTTAGCTTTCTCACCTTCAGATCTATCCTTCACACTGACACCATTGTAATTTAAGAAAAACACATATTTAAATGCTCTTCCTAAAAGACCAACATTTTCCCATTGTCTATACTGTAAATTTATCAACCTTATTGCATATATTTTCCCTGAAACTCCAAGTTATTTCTCACCAATTTGGTTTTGTTTTGCTGTCTTCTCTAACAGGAGGCAATTATCACATCTACCAATATTCTACTGGAATCTTCACCCACAGAAGTGTAATCCATTTAATCCATATTCTTAAGTGGTAATCAGTTTAGGCACTCTTTTTTCAGGAAGCATTTCTTTGCTACTATTCCATATACCTGGGTTACATACTGCCTTCATTGGCACCATGAACTTATATGTAGTTTTAATATATCATTGCATTCATTGAATTGTACCATAAATTTCTGTTTTTATGGACTCTCATTAACAAAGAAATTATTCACATAATTCTTCGGATTATGTATCTTCATATTTCTGATTTCTTCCTTGGTGGCTCACATAAATTAAACTATGAATAAATATTTATGACCATAATGACTGAATAAATAAATGATTAAAATCCTTAATTTTAATCTAAGGAATTCAGATATCAATAGAAATATAAATAGATATCAATAGAGACTGACAAGGGAATGGGAACTTTGTCTATTACTATACATGCAAAAATATATAAAACAAGAGAACAATGTCTTTGCTTATTTTGCTAGGAGAGGTTTTTGATAGATAATTTTTCAGGTGAATTATATTTACGTTAGAGAGAGAGGATTGTGGGAAGATGGTGGAATAGGAAGCTCCATCAATCAATCCTTCCAATAAAATAATTACTGAACTCTCAGGAAATGTCTGAACCAACTGCTTTAAATCTCTCAAGTCTAGTGGAATACTGTGAAGCATCCAAGAGGGAGTGGAAGAGATTAATAAATTGTGAAAATCACTAGTCAGTTTCACCCTCTCTATTCCTGTTTTTCTGCTTAAAAATGGCAATATTAAAGTTTTAGAAAAAATTAAACTGAAAATTAAAGAAGAGCTGTGAAATAAAACTACCTGGAAAGAGAGAGGAGTTCAGCAACAGAGCAAATTCACTAACGTAATCAGATACCTATATATCAACAAAAGATAAACATTTATACTAAGAAACAAAAAAATATGGCCCTGCCCAAGGAACAAACCAATAATCCAGATAAGACACAGAATTTAAGACAACTAATTAAAAGACGTTTATGCAAACCTCCTTAATAAACTTAAAGACACTAAGGAAAATATGACTAAGAGATAAAGGATACCAAGATAACACTTAGTGAGCATAAAGAACAATATGAAATCCTGAAAATTAAAAAGTAACAGCACTTATGGGAATGAAAGGCACAAAGGATGAGATTAAAAATAAATTAGATGTACATAAGAATAAGAAATGTTAGAAAAATAAGTAAGTGAATTCAAAGAAAGGTTAACTTGAAATGGTAGAACAGAGAAATTAAAGCAAAAATGTGAACAGTTCTCAGGGAATTGAATGGCTAAACGAAACACACAAAGTTACATGTTATAAGTGTCTTAGAATAAGAAGAAAATGGAAAGGAGGTAGAAAGAATTTTGAGGAAATACTGATTGAAATTTTCCAACCCTATGAAAGAAATGAGTATAAAGATTCAATAAGGACAACATGGGCCAAATGGAATAAATTTTAATAGTCTTACTCTGATGCATCTACTACTCAAAATTTCAAAGATCAAAGATATCAAAAGGAAAGCAATGTATTATTTACAAGGAAGGCTCAACAATTCTAAATGCCAATCTCTAATCATAAGCCATGATGGCAGAAAGGAGTGGTATGATATATCTAAGGTACTTAAAGAGAAAAACTGCCAGTCAAGAATTGTCTATCCAAAAAATTATCTTTCAGAAATGAAGGCGTGTTTAATGTTTTTACAGATAGACAAAAATAGAGAGAGTATATTAACAAGATACTGAATGTAAAGAAAAATATTAAATGATGTATTACAGCCTGAAAAGAAAATACAAAGGCACGAGTCCCAGAGAAAATTGTAGAAATGAAGAACACAAGTAAGAGAAACTGAAAGGGTTAAAAGACAGAAACTATAAGATAATACATAGAAAGTCAAGGGATAAAATGGACAAAGTAAGTATAATGCCTTTATAATAATGACACTGAATGTTAATGGATTGAACTCCAAAATTAGAGGACATAGACTGACAGAATGGATAAAAAAATATGAGCCATCTATTTTTGTCTACAAGAGACACACCAAAGATGCAAGGGCACAATCATACTGAAGTGAATGGTTGGAAAATTATATTCCATGCTTATAATAACCCAAAAAGAGTGGGTTTAGCAGTAAAAATATCAGATAAAATAGATTTTAAATGCAAAACTCTTATAAGAGATGAAGAAGGTCACTATACATAAATAAATGGGACAATTCATCAAGAAGAAAAACAAAAATAAATATTTATGCATCTAACAAAGGTACCCAAAATACATGACAAATACTGGTAAAACTGAAGGGAGAAATAGATGTGTCTACAATAACAGTTGGAGAATGTCAATACTCAATTCTCAACATTAGATAGAACATCTAAACAGAGGATAAATAAGGAAAATGTGAGTTTGAATAATATGATAAAGTAACTAGATCTATTAGCTATTTATAGAGAATTACATCTCAAAACAGCAAGATATATATTCTTCTCAAGTTCTCCTGGTTTTCTCCAGGATAGACCATATGCTGGGTAAAAGTCATATCTCAATAAATTTAAAAACACTGAAATTACAAAAAACACTTTCTCTGATAATAATGGAATAAATTTGAAAATAATAACAGGAGAAAATTGAAAACTAAAAAATATATGGAGATTACAATAAACTCTTAAATAATCAGTGGCTCAAAGAAGAATTTGCAAGAGAAATCAGTAAACACCACAAGAAAAATGAAAATGAGAACACAACATATCAAAACTTATTGGATAAAGGAAAAGCAGTTCTAAGAAGGAAATTTATAGCCTTCAATGCTTATATTAAAAGAGAAGAAAGAGCTAAAATCAAAGACCTAAATGCACACCTATAGGAACTAGACAAAGAACAGCAAACTAATCCCAATGCAAGCAGAAGGAAGAAATAAAAAAAATTAGAATATAAATAAATGAAATAGAGAAGAAAAATAGAGAAAATCAACAGAACTAAAAGTTGGTTCTTCAAGAAGATAACCAAAATCAATAAACCCTTAACTAGATTAACAAAGAAAAAAAAGAGAGAAGATACAAACAACCAAAATAGAAATGAGAAAATTGACAATACCACTCACCCAGAAGAAATAAAAGAGATCATAAAAGCATACTGTGAACATATGTATGTCAACAAACAAGACAATGTTGAAGAAATGGACAAGTTTCTGAAAGCATACAAACAAAAGCACACTGACCCTAAAAGAAAGAGAAGACCTCAACAAACCAATCACAAGTAAAAATATTGAAAGACTAATCAAAACCTTTCCCATGATAAATAGTCCCAAACCAGATTGCTTCACAGGTGAATTCTACCAACGATTTAAAGATTTAATACCAATCTGCTCAAACTGTTTCAAAAATTGAACAGGAAGGAATGCTACAAAACTCATTCTATGCAGCTAACATCACCCTAATGTGAAAGCCAAATGATGATATTAGAAAAAAAAAATACAAATTTCTCTAATGAATATACATGCAAATATCCTCATCAAAATACTTGCTAACCAAATCCAAAAACACATTTTAATAATTATAAATCACAATCAAATGGACTTTATACCAGATATACAAGGGTGATTCAATATAAAATCAGTCAGTTTAATACAGCACATTAATAAACTGAAGAAGAAAAATCATATGATGATTTCAATAGATGCAGAAAAGGCATTTGACAAAATACAACATCTTTTCTTGATCAAAAAAATCTAAAAAATATAAATAGAGGGAAACTTTCCCCATACGATAAAGTATACATATGAAAAACCCACAACTAATATTTCACTCAATGGAGAAATACCAAAAGCTTTCCCACAGACCAGGAACAAAACAAAGATGTCACTCTCTCCATTGTGATTAAGAATGGTGCTAGAAGCTCTAGCTACAGCAATTAGGAAAGGAAATAAATAACTGGCACCCAAAAAGAAGAGGAGCTGTAAAATTTTTACTATTCACTGATGATATGATTCTATACTTCAAAAATCTCCCAAATATCCACATCAAAACTATTAGAACTTATAGATGATTTCAGTAAAGTGGCAGGTATAGCAGTTTGATATGGTTATGAATTCCAAAAATAGATATTGGATTATGTTTGTAGACTGGTCTGTACCTGGGCATGTTTAAGTTATGATTAGGGCTTTAACTGGGCTTTGTCAGTAGGATGTTGTGTCTATGCCCCTTGGTGAGTGGGAACTCACAGATAAAAGACCTGACAAAGTACAGAGTTGGAGTTTTGATATTAAAGATTTTATACTAGAGTCTTGAGCTGGAGCCCCAGGAAGTAAGAACGCAGAGGAACTTGGTTGTGAGGAAAGAGAGAAGGCCCTGGGAAGATAAAAAAGCCATTCATCTAATAGTCTACTGCTGGCCTCTGGAGCCTCATAGTCTATAGCTGACCTTGTGGAGAAAACAGAGAAGCTGGGCCTGGAAACAAATGAACTCCAGGAAGAGAGGTACCCAGGTAGCCTGAACGCTGGTAGATGTTGGCAGCCATCTTGCTCCAACAGGTGGCAAAAGACTTTGGTGAGGAAAGTAACTTATACTTTATGGCCTAGTGTCTGTAAGCTTCTACCCCCAATAAATGCCCTTTAAAAAACCAACTGATTTCTCGTATTTTGCATCAGTGCCCCTTTGGAAGAGTAATAAAGCAGGATACAATATTAATATGCAAAAATAATAATATTCTATACACTACTAATAAATAATCTGGGGAGGAAATCAGAAAAGAATTCCATTTAAAATAGTGACTAAAATAATTAAATATTTAGGAATAAAGAACTAAGGACAGCAAATAAAACATTGCTAAAAGAAATAAAAGATTATCTAAATAAATGGAAGGCTGTTCTGTGTTCATGGGATGGAAGACTAAATATCATTAACATGTCAATCCTATCCAAACTGATCTATAAGCTTAATGCAATACTGATAAAAATTCCAGCATCCTTCTTTGTAGAATTGGAAAAGCCAACTATCAAATTTATCTAGAAGAGTAAAGAGTCCCCATGTAGCCAAAAATGTCTTAAAAAGAAGAATAAAGTTGGAGGACACACACTTTCAAACTTTAAAGTATATTATCTTGCTACCATGGTGAAAACAGTAAAGTATTGATATAAATATAGATAGACTGATCAATGGAATTGAATTGAAAGTTCAGAAGTAAACCCTCACTTCAATGGTCAAGTGATTTTTGACAAGACTCTCAAACTTCAGCAGCATCTGAACAGCCTGTTCAACAAACAGTGCTTGCAAAACTGGATATCCATATCTGAAAGTAAGAAAGAGGACCCTTCTGTCACACATTATACAAAAACTAATTTAAAATGGATCAAGGACCTAAATATAAAAACTAGAACCCTAAAATTCATAGAAGAAAATGTAGAAAAAAATCTTTGAGATTTTGTATTTGATAGTGGTTTCTCGGGCCTTACTCCCAAAGAATGGGCAACAAAAGAAAAAAAAAAAAGATAAATGTGATTACCTCAAAAACACTTGTATTCCAAACAATTTTGCTAAGAAGATGAAAAGACAGCCAATAAAATGGGAAAAAAATCTTTAGAATTTATATATCTGATAAGGAATTATTTCCACATTGTAAAGAGATCACACAAATTAAGGACAAAAGAAAAAGGAACCCAATTTAAAAAATGGCAAAACAATTGAATAGACATTTTTTAAAAGGTTGAAATACAAATGGCCAAAATACATGTGCAAAGATGGTCAACATAACTGTCTATTAGGGAAAGGCAGATAAAAACTACATGAGATATCATCTCTCACCTTACAGAATGGCCATTATTTAAAAACAGAAAACTGCAAGTGCTGGAGAGGATGTGGAGAAGTAGGAACATTCCTTCACTGTTGGTAGAGTGTTAAATGGCACAAGTGTCTGTGGGAGATGATTTATCAGTTCCTCAAGTAGCTAGATATAGAACTGCCATATTATATGGCAATCCTACTACTAGGAATATATTCAGAAGAAGTGAAAGCAAAGACGTGAACAAATATTTGTAAACCCATGTTCATAGCATTATTCACAATTGCTAAAAGATGGGAACAACATAAGTGTCTGTCAACCAATGAATCAATAAAAATATGTGCTATTTTGGTCTCAGTGACAGGAACTAAATACAATAAGTAGAATTATGGAGAGGGACAATGAAGTGTAGGCTGGTAATAGATGAAATGTGATAAGAGAAGAAGGAAACAATCCTGGATACATGAAGATTGTTTAATAAGGTCAAATGTAAATATGTAGTAAGGGATAGTCTTGATGGAAACATATTATAATGAATATAACAAACTTGATTTATTGATGTGATTGTGGCTGAAATGAGTAGTCTAGGGAGATTAATGTTAGGTAGAGGAAAGCTGGAGAATAAAATAGGGAATTTATAACAATGATTTTGACAGTGAATGAGGATTGTAGTTATTAATATAAATACAGGGTATTCTTCTATTATAAGATATTATTTTGTGGTGGTACATATAACTAAGTAATTATTATATTACTATAAATTACTATAGTAATTTATAGACTTTAGTGAACATCTACATTTTAATGTTATGTAGCAAAAACAAAGTTGATACTATATTAGTGATAAGGGTATAAAAGCAATATGGAACTTGGTTTTGTGAGATATGAATATGATTAAGCATTATTTCTCTTTTTTTTCATTAATAAGGAGGTCTTGACTATGTCATTTAACTAGTCTATGTTCACTGGGTATCTTTCTGAACATTAAGTAACAATTTAGTTAATAGTTGGAATTAGATGAGATAGTGCCTAGACAGAAAATTTTAGGGGTAGTGTGTAGGTAATGTTTAGTTGCCTTTTCTGTTATTTTATGTTTTTAAATTTGAAATAAAGTTTTAATAAAAAGTAAAAATAAAAACCAACCAATTGTGTATTACCTGCTTTTAGGAACCTGGAAATCTAAAACAGTATTTGGTACCAGATGAGTGGGGTGCTGCTATTGCAAATGCCAAAAAAGTGGAAATGCCTTTATAATCAGCTATGGGTAGAGGTTGGAAGAATTGTGAGGTGCTTGGTAGGAAAGGCATAGATTGCTTTGAAGGAACTATTGGTAGACGTATGTATGTAAAGGTTCTTCCAAAGAGGCCTCAGACAGAAATGATGAACATGCCATTGCAAACTGGAAGAAATGTAACCCTGGTTTTAAAGAGGCTGAGAACGTAGCAAAATTGAGTCCTATTTAGAATTTGATATTAACAAGCTTGGATATTTAGCTGAAGAGATTTTTCAAAATAAATATGGAAAATCAAGCCTGGTTTCTTTTTGCAGCTTGCAGTAAAATGTGAGAGGAAAGGGATAAGCTAGGAACTAAACTCTTACACACAAAGAACCAGAAATTCAGGGTTTAGAAAATTCTAAGCTTCCAGAAAAAGTCAGCAGCTTCTAAGAAAGTCAGGATTAGAGATGCAGTTATCCATGGAGGGTCTGTGGAAAGTCCTACTGTCTGCTGATATGGACCCCCATGTACTACATATGAAACTGCAAGTGTTACAGAATCGATAAGGACAGACGCACCAGCTGCCTGAGGTAAAAGGGACACAAAAGGTTCAGACTGAAGAAAAAAATGACTACAAAGGCAGACCCGTGGAAGCTGAGGTCTGGACCAAAGACATTCACTCAGGACAAGAGAGCAAGCCCATCCATGCATGTTCAAAGGGTAAGTGTGCCCTGCCACTTGAAGAAGGTGGGCCTTCCATTTCACTTGTAAAGAATAATATTACCACCCCCATTTTCTCAGATGCATTGGCAATTTTGCAGCGACTAGCTGCCACTCCAGTGTTTGATAAAGATGGATCCTAAAGACTGGCTGCCATCCTGTTGCTTGAAAAGGGTTAAAACTTCACCTAGGGTTTGGAGAGAGCAGCATCCCAATATCCAGGGAGCATGACTGTTGCCCAAGCACTTAGAAAGGGTGCACTTAGAAAGCACTTAGAAAGTTACTGCCACTACATCATACCCTGAGGACAAAACATCATTCCCTAGACGACACTCGAAACTTGAAATCTAATGAAGCATGCTTTGCAGGATGTCAGAACTGTTTGGGACATGTGACCCCTGTTTTCCTTCCATTTTCTCTCCTCTGGAATGGAAATGTTTATCCTGGAAGAGAAAGGAGACTCCAGAAGATTCCATCATGTACCTGGCTATGTGGCAAAGTTCCCAAAGATCTTGGGAAGTCAGTCTTCAGAAAGAAAATATCAACTTGGCAAAGCCTTGATTTGGGCATTTTTCTCAGCTTCAAAACTAAGCTAATAAATTTCCATTGTTAAAAGCCAATCTAATCTGCAGCCCAGAAAACTAAAACAAGGGGTTCAAAGAGATCCATCTCCAGTCACATAGTAATCAAATTGTTCAGTGCCAAGAACAAAGAGTTATTAAAGATAAAGGTACAAGTCAAAAGCAAAGAGTCATGTACCAAGGGATCCTGAAAGGATTAAATGGCTGATTTCTGATCAGAAGGCATGGATGCATGAAGGTAGTGGTACAAAATATTTATAGTGCTAAAAGAAAACAATTATCAACCAGGAAATGTATTCACCAAATGCAATGAATGTGACACAATGATGAAAGAAGTTGTTGATGTGGGAGGAGTGGGATGAGGGAGATTGGACATGTATGGCGACCTTGTATTTTTTGAATGTAACATTAAAAAATAATAAGGGAGAGATTGAGACATTCTCAATTATACATAAGCTGAGAGAATTCATTACCACCAGACCTACCCTACAAGCAATACTAAAAGGAATTTTTCAGACAAAAGTAAGGATCAAGACAGGGGATCAAAGCAGCATAAAGAAATAAAGACCTTATATTAAGGTAAGTATATAGATAATTATAAACACCACTAATGTTGGTTTGTATTTTTTTTTGGTATGTAATATCACTTATTTCTTACAGTTTCTAGAATGCAAATGCATAAAAAATTAATAATAAGTTAATGGTTTGGGACTCACAATGTAAAAACATAATTTGTGACAAGTGCAAAAAGGGTGGAGGATGGAGGTTTAGAACTGTGTTATGAATATACTATTGAAGATAAATTGGCATCAAATCAAAAATAATTGTTAAAGATCTAAGATTATTAACTTAGAAACCATAACCGCAAAGAAAATACATTAAAAATATTACACAGAAATAGATGAAGAGATGAAAACTTTCTTAAAATGATACAATACAGAAAAACACAACATAGGTAAAAATGGAAAGAGAAATTAACAGAAAAACTGACAACTTACAAAAGAGCAAAATAAAACACTGCAGGATCAGTAGTTATTGTAAATGTAAAGGATAAGACTCTCAAGTGAAAAAAAAAGAGATTGGCATAATGGATTAAAAAGTATGTTACAGCTATATGTTGTTGTCAAGAAAGTCACCTAAAATACCTAAAATATGTGTTGAAAGTGAAAGGATGGAAGAAATGTATTCCATCCAATTAGTAACTGGAAGGGAGCTTTGAGAGCTACACTAATATCAGATAAAATACCTTTGATATGAGGTACAAAGAAGAGCATTATATATAATTCAAGAAGAAGACATAAGAATTACAAATATATATGCAAAGAATGGTAGAGCTCCAAAAGCATATGAAGCAAATATTGACACACTTGAAGGGGGAAATAGATTCTACACAATTGTAGGAAATTTCATTTTACACCTCATAATAGTAGATAGAACATCTAGATAGATGATCAACAAGAAATAAAGATGATTGACTAATACTCCAAACCAGCTAGATCTAACATATACATAGACAACTTCATCCAACATCAGCAAAATACATATTCTTCCCTGGTACACAAAAAGATAGACCATAAGGTAGATCACAAAACGATTCTAAATAAATTAAAAAATAATTATATCTTACAATGTATCTTCTCCAACCACAATAGAATGAAGCTAGACACCAATAACAAAGGGATACATCTGAAATGCATGTACATGTAGAAATTAAAACAACATATACTTAAACAACCAATGGATCAAAGAAAAAATCAGAAAGAGAATTAGGAAATATCCTGAGATGAATGATAATGAAAGCACAACATACCAAAACTTAAGAGATACAGCAAAGGCAATGCTGAGAAGGCAATTTATAATTATAAATGCTTACGTTAAAAAAATAAAGAATTCAGGTACCTAACCTTAAACCTAGAGGATCTAGAAAAAAAGAAGAAGAAAAAATTCCAAAACAAACAGAAGGAAAGAAGAACAAAGATTAGAGTAGAGATAAATGAAATAGAGAATAACAAAACAAGAGAGAATAAACAAAATCAAGATCACAATGAGATAACATTTCACTCCCACTAGAATGACTGCTATTAAAACAACAGCAAATTATCAATTTTGGAAAGGATGTGGAGAAATAGGAACACTTATTTATTGTTGGTAAGAATGTAAAATTGTGTAGTTGTTGTGGAAGAGAGTTTGGCAGTTACTCAGAAAGTTAAGAATAAGATTACCATCTGTAGGTATGTATTCAAAAGAATGGAAAGCATGGACTTGAACAGATATTTGTACCCTGATTATCAAGGCATCATTATTCACAATTGCTTAAAGATAGGATTAATTCAAATGTCCATCAACCAATGAATGTATAAACAAAATATGGTCTAAACATACAATGGAAATTTATTCAGCAGTAAAAAGTGAAACAACATGGATAAAACTGAAGATATCATGTTGAGTGAAATATGCCAGAGACAAAAGCAAACATTGCATAGCAGTTTGATATGGTTATGAATTCCAAAAATAAATATTGAATTATGCTTGTAATATGGTTAGTACCTGGGCATGATTAATTTATGATTACAGCTTTGATTGGGCCATGTCATTAGGGCATTGAGTCCCCACACCTTGGTGGGTGGGAACTCATAAGTAAAAGGCAGGGCAAAGGACAGAATTGGAGGGTTTTTTGATGTTGGAGTTTTAATGTTGGAGGTTAATGCTGAAGCCTTAAACTGGAGCCCCAGGAAGTAAGCTCACAGTGGAAAAAGAAGCAAGCCCGAGGAAGAGAGGAACCCTAAGCCCAGGAAAAAACAAGACCTGCGAAGACAATGGAAGGGAGGAAAACAGAATGCCTGAATCTTTACAAATGTCGGCAGCCGTCTTGCTCCAATACTTGGAAATAAACTTTGGTGAGGGAAGTAACTTATGCTTTATGACCTGGTGTCTGTAAACTTCTACCCCCAATAAATACCCTTTAAAAAACTAACCAATATCTGGTATTTTGCAAAAGCACCTCTTTAGCTAACTAATATACATTGTATGTTCTCATTGATATGGCATACTTATACTAAGCAAATTCATAGACTCAGAAACTAGAATCTAGCTTAATAAAGGTCAGGATCGTCACAGGGAATGGAGAGTTAATGTTCAAATTTTGGAGTTTCTATTTGGGTCCCTGGAAAGTTTTTGTTAGTAATGGATGATGGTGATGATAGCACAACATTGTGAATACAACCAACAGCACTAAATTACATATTTGAATGTGGATAAAAGGCAAAATTTTAGATTGTATATATGTTACTAGAATAAAATTTAAGAAAAAAAATCCATAGGACTGAGAAGTGGATGTGGCTCAACCAATTGGACTCCCATTTACCATATAGGCCTCCTTGTGAAGGCAAGCTGACCCATGCCTGTGGAGAGTCAATGGCTCACACCCACGCAGCAAGATGATGCAACAAAGGGAGATAAGCAGACACAGAATGTGCAGTGAATGGACCCAGAGAGCAGATAGCAAGCAAGCCGGTAAGGAGGTGGGGATAATAAATAAAATAAATCTTTAAAAAAACAAAAACATAAGACTCTACAACACAGTGAAAAATGTTGTAAAAGATGGAATGTAGCTAATAATATGATTATTAAAATGTTCTTTAATAAATTGTAACAAATGTACCAAAATAAAACAAGGTATTAATAATAGGGTGGAATATGAAACTCTGCATTTTCATGCATTTTTCTATAAACCAACACCTTCTCTAATTTAAAAAAAATCCATTAGACATTGTTGTTATAATGCCTGAAAATACCAACCAAGGATTTGCACCCACTTTTTATATTTGGTAATTCTTTAAGATGCTATTTATTTTCATTGGTCATGTTTATACACCCATGTTACTTTTTCTTAGAAAAATGATCTTAATGTAGAGTATCTATAAATGAATTTTAAAGAACTTTCAGGAGGTTATGGCTTAAGAATTGGTTTCTTATTTGCAGAAAAATAGATGTTCCATCTTAAATATGTGTCTTTTATAAAGTCCAATGTATTTTACCTTCCTTCACAACAACCGGTATACCTTTCTGCCATGGATAATCCTTCTAAAGTATGCATTTCTTCATTTTTGCCTTTTGCTTAAAATAATTCAGTGCTTCTCCATCATCTTTAAATTAAGATGCAAGCATCTTGGTGTAGTAAACCATGCCTTTCACAATCTTAGGTTTTGTTTTTGCTTTGATTTTTGTTTTTTTTTTTGTTTTGTTTCTATTTTTTTAACGCTTCTAGCCTCATCTTCTGCAACTCTTGTTTATGTTACAGATATTTTGGAGATACTAGATCACAAGAACACTCATTGTTTCTAGCCCTATGACTTTGCACTTTCTTTTCTCTCTGATTTGAAGATTTTCTTTTCCACTTTCTGGCTAATGATAATTTATTCTTGAAGTGTTATATGCCTTGTAGAATGCCTTTCCCAATATACTGACTTGGATTAAATGCTCTTCCCATGTTTTCCCATAGCAACAAAGCAGGCCACTGTGCATACACAAATGACTTCATAATTATCTCTTTACTAGCTGTATTCCTTCCAGAATCTAAATTCAACTCTATGCTATTTGAACAAACTACAGTGTCAGGAAAATCAATCATTTTGTCAAATGAGTGAATGAATATACCAATTTTTGGGACATGTACTTCCATAGGGTCTTACTGTTCTGTCACATGACTAGTCTGCCTATTCTTTCTCCTCTCACTTCTCTCATTATACTAGAATTATCATTCGGTGGATACATGTTTCATTTATGTGCTTGTTGTCCCTGGCAGATTTCTGCAGTTCACCCTCAGTGCTCTTTAGCATCTGCTAGCATACTTTCAGCTCCTACTTTAGATGATGTTCCATATGCATTCTTCAAGGTTTATTGATCCTACTCCCTAGAGAGTGTCCTATACTTCAAGTCAAGAATTTAAAAATATGGGGTTCATTAAAATACATTTCTGTGTGTTGACTAAGTTCTGTTATGGCACTGAAGTTTTTGCAATTTTAAGCCTGTAGACAATGTTACATGATACAAGAAATTGAAGGTAAGCATATAAGCAAGAGATTAATAAAGGAATTTTCTAGTTCTTAATTTTAATTTATTTGCCAGAGGAGAATACAGTTTGAAGTCAAGGTTTAAAATTCAAATATGTTTTAATGGAATTCATTATTCCAAAGCATAATTTTAAATAGTTTTAAATAAAGCTAAATTACAGCAAAAAGAATCTACAATATGAAGAGACCTCAGGTAACATTGATACTGTGTTATAAATAGATTTATACTTTTAAAAGTGCTACTGATTTTGTAAAATACACCTGTAAGTTCCATAAAATTTACATATTTTGACATTTCTGAATCTTAGATAATTAGCATAAATATGACTCTCAAATCTCTATCTACCATGAAACTTTACCCTGAGGTTGCAGTCTTTTATTTTTATTTATTTAATTTATTTTCTTTAATTTTTAAAATGATCTTGGATATTTCCAAATGATTATCCCACAGAATATCTCAAACTCAGCAAGCCCAAAATTGAGTCTAAATGTCATCATTCTCTGTAAGGCTTCTCTTCTTGCTACTTAGGTATCTCAATTATTAGTAATGTCATCAATTATACATACCAAATACAAATCACCTCCCTCTCTATCCAATACACTGCATCTATTATCAAATTTGACCAATTCTACAGCCAAATCTTCAGTTCTCTCTAGTACCACTTTTATAGATTTTTGTCATTTTCTTATTTTTACTCAAATAATTGAAAAACACTCCTAGCTCTTCTTTTATTTATGCTTTCCTTATCCCTTTCTCTTCCCTAAATCCCACAAGCCTCCAGTATTTCCCATCCAAACCATAGAACTACAATCTATCCTATTCTTCAGGTCAAATTCTTAGAAATCACATTTATTTTTATTCTTCCTTCAATCCACATCTAATATTTCATTAAGTGGTGCAAGCTCTATTTCCAAAACATATCCCCAATTTAACCACATTTAATCATTACTGTTGTAAGACTAGTCCAAGTCAGGATTCTTTCATTAGGACTGCAGAAATGGTCTCCAAACAATCTCACTGTTTTTCAATGTGTTTGTCTAGACATTAAAACAGCTTCCCAAGATACATGAAGAAATGTTTGATGAAATAATTTTAAAGTCCTTTTAAATATATAGCAGAGACTTTTAAAAAGTTAAGGAAATCCAAAAGGCCAAAATATAAAGATCAAGTGTGACACTAGGAGGTAAGCTTACATTGATACTGAGCTGCCCAACAAACACTGATAAATCCCTATAACCAAGAAGCTTACATTTAAGTGTCACTCAAGAAAGGGAAGTCATACCTTGGAACTTCAAGAGAAGAAAGGTAGAACTGAGAATGCCTCTTAATTCTAAGACCCTAACAGTACTCGATCTTTCATGAGAAAGTGTAGAGTAGAATAAAGGAAGCGACACATGGACGCACCTTTGTCTTATCTGATGTTTTCATGGAAAGTATAGTCTCACATGAAAATAATTAGCACAAAAACTGCTTGTTTGGGGATATAAATTTACTCTAGAGCCTGAAATATAGGCAGTGGAAGAAATCTCACTGGGTTGCATGACAGAAGGAATTACAAAATAACAACTGGTGGAAGACACTCTCAAAGAAAGGCTGCAGATGATTTCCACCAGTAAAACTCTAACAAGCTAAAATCACAAAACACAGAAAAACAAACAAAAAAACACAAAGGAACCATAAGAAAGAATGAAGAGAAAGAACATACAACAGAAATAGACTTCCCCATGCACTTATTTTATGTAATTAATACTATAGCTACCTTTTCATGTGTATACATTATGTCACAGAATTTACAGTAATGCACATAGCCTAACCTTTAATTCTCAAAATAATGTAAACAGTTATTAACCATGTCCTCATTTACTGTATTGGAAAAATAGAAGATAAAAGTTGACTATTGCCTTTTTTTCATGTGTATAATAAAGTTCCAAGTTCCAATGCAGGCAGGCAGTCATACTTTTAACCACTATGCTATGTTATTTCCTTTTTGAAAAGATCAGCTGCAGACTGTATTAGTACATTTAAAATGATTAAGATACTAAAAAGTGGGTCTGAAAACTTGAGCAAGAACTAAGAGCAAGACACAGAAAAGCTCGTGTTTTATGAAAGAAATGATAAAGCACTTCTAGAAATAAAAGTATTGCTGCCAAGATTAAATCTGTTATAGAACTGAATTCATTTTTTTCTTAATAAAATAGTTCTTTAAAATTTATTGCTATATCTGCTTAATCTTACCTTTTAAATAATTTTAATGTAGTTTCAGGGCATTCTAATTCATGCACTAAACTAAAAAGACTTTTGAAAAAATAATCTGCCTTCAGGGTCAAGGGAGGAAACTGCTATAGTCTTTGGACATCTGGCTAAGACTGCCTGGTATACTGAGGAAACTGAAACAGAGATTGTGTTTATCTTCTCTATTTCCTTGGAGTGCCTTTGGTGTTTGCCATGGTGTTAAGTAGCACAAATAGGGGGATTTGAAAACATTTATTTTCCCAGTAAAAACCCTTAGGAGCTGGCTACTTGCATGCTTTTTAAAATTTTGTCATTGTGTGTTGTTCTCTAATAATCTATGATGTCCTAAGAATTCCTATGAAGTGTGTTATATGAAATACCTATTCAAATTCCAAGATGATAAAATAAATATGGGCATTACAGGAGAAGACAATCTGGGCTTTAGTTGCTGAAGGGATTCCAAGACTCCCCAGAGCAAAGCAAGTCTCTGGCTAAGACTAAACAATGTAAGACCTTGAGAAAACTGAATTTTGGATATCAATTTCTTAAGAAGGTTAACTAATAGGTCAAGAGTAATTTGTTTCAGATTAATTAATCTGATCTTCAACCTAAGAATCTTGGATTTTAAATTTTCCCTCCCCAACATCATAGTGGGAATAACAATTTCATTTTGAATATGGGACAAATTCTACATTGGTGGTTTTTAATTATTGGACTCTCTTAATGTGATCATTTATTCCCATTGCAGAACTTCTAAAAAACACAATATGGCTACACGTTATTTTAATAGGAACTAGAAAGACCACGAATATGATTGATTTAAAAAAATGTTTACTATTCTAAAATACAATGGCTTAAGTGTTAAAAATCATGTTGCTTATTAGTGAGAAACACATATTCTTCAATCCTGGTAATTTCTTTGATATAGAGAAACATTTAACAGAGTAAGGCATTTATTTAGCATCTTGCTATTATATGTTTCTAGATAATCCCCCTCCTCCCACCTTTTAAAATTTTTATTTTGAAATTATTTCAGACTGACAGGAAAGTTGTAAAATTGATACAAGAACAATAAATATAACTCCAATATATCCTATAGACAGCTACAAAGATTAGTATTTTGCCACATTTCTTCTCTCTCTCTCTCTCATCTATCAACTATCTATCTATTTATCTATCTATCTATCTATCTATCTATCTAATCTATCATCTATCTATCTATCATCTATCTATCATATTCTAAGCATTTGAGAATAACTTTTATATATTATGGCCCTTAAACACTTCCATGTGTATTTCCTGAGAACAAGGATCCTCACTATTGTAACTACCTTAAGCACACCTATCAAGTTCAAGAGTCTTAACATTGAAATATAGCATAACAACTATATTTCCATTCTGTCACTTTTCCCAGTATTGCCCTTTTGGGATTTTTCTCCTCCATTATTAAATCATTTCCAGGATCATATATTGCATTTAATTATCATTGTTTAGTTCACCTGTCTCTTTTTCAAATGTTGTAGCATATATAAAACATAAAATTTCCCATCTCAACCAATGCCAAGTAGACAATTTAGAGGCATTAGTCACATTCTAAATGTTTTCCTACTATTACCAAAACTATTACCAATACTTTTCCTTTACCCTAAACAGAAACCCTGAATTCTTTATTTGTTCTTTCTCCATACATCTACCCCCAAACAACTCCTGGTAAGTTTTGTCTACTTGCTGTCTATGAATTTGCATATTTTAGTTACTTCATGTAAGTGGAGTCATACAATATTTTACCTTTCCTATCTAGCTTATATTTCACTTAACCCATGTTACAGCATGTATCATAACTTCATTCCTTTTCTCAAAAGCATAATACTCCACTGTACTTACACAACACATGTTGCTTATCCATTCATCTGTTAAAGGGCATTTGGATTGCTTCCCTCTTTTGACTATTTTAAAGAATGCTGAGACCAGATGATAGGCTTATAGGAATTTGGAGTGTAGAGGAAATTTGTGAGCTGACACTTACCTGGGTGAAATCTATGAAAAGCTGGTGTTATTTGTAGGGAAGGGATAAAATGGGGGCATAGGGGTACCTTTGGGTGGGGCTTTGCGGGCTTGAGGGGGGATAGGAATGGGAGGATGGGTGGATGGGTAAGATGGATCAAGAAATAGGGTGAGAGTGGGGGGAACATTTGAACATAGGAGATTGTCAGGTATGTGGTTGAAAATATAATGTTGAGAATACTTTTTTGAAAATATAATAAGGAAAGTTACCTGTTTAAGATACTTAAAGGGGAGAATTTGACACAGGGCAGGCTTCTAGCAAGTGTATGAGTGCTCATTTTGTCATAGTGGGTTATATCATTAGATGGAGACCCATACAATGAGAGTGAAGATATACCCACATTCTGAAGAGGACTGATGGTCTCAAATAGAGGGATTTATATCTCTTGAGAGAATTGGTGGCTCCTAGTGGGTTAGGGCAGTCAAGCATGTCAAGTCCTCAACATTGTTGCAAGTATCTCTGAATATGGTCTTTCAAGTAATGAAGAGTGATTGTCACTGTGGACCCTGAAGGGAGGGGGAAAGAGGTATTGAATAGATGGAATTAGTGTAACTGTGGGGCACTGGAAGTGTTCCACAAGATTATGCAAAAATGGATATAGGACACATTAAAGTACACCAAAAATGCATAAAAGCCTATAGGCTAAAATGTAGACCATA
Source organism: Dasypus novemcinctus (assembly GCF_030445035.2). Taxonomy (NCBI): domain Eukaryota; kingdom Metazoa; phylum Chordata; class Mammalia; order Cingulata; family Dasypodidae; genus Dasypus; species Dasypus novemcinctus. The sequence goes on along the minus strand of NC_080673.1, from coordinate 147,794,185 downwards.
ATGTAAACCCAAGTGTAACCATATTTGAAAGCTATTGTCTCAATATCTGTACATCAGTTGCAGCAAATATAATATGAACATGTAAAAAGATCATTGCTGGGAAGGGACAAAGTGTTTGATGCTGGATATGTGGGAGGAAAATATATTGTATATATGAATTACTGTGATCTAAAACATTTGTGAAGACAAACTTAATAATTAGAAAAAAAAAGAAAGGATGTTGACACTGAGGAAGAAATGGAAGAAATTGCCTTGCCACTGTACATACAGGGCAACATTTATAGCAGAGATAACAGGCAAAACATCAAAAACAAAGCTTTGTCATTTTTTAATTTTTTGATACCCCAATTTATTTTTACTTTAATTTTTCTAAATTAGTATGTATTCTATATCTAACCTTTAAACCCATCACTATGTTCCATTTTACTATTAATGGAACTTGGCAATATACTAGGTTTCATTTTTGAAGAAGTTTTGGATTACAGAGAGGTGCAACTATGACAGGGGAGGAATACTGGTGTGGAATTTTATTGATAGGGGGCATATGATTGTAAGGGAATTCTCCAGGGGCATGTACACAGGGTACATAAACATTTTTGGATACTTTCAAAGTGGTTACAGTTAAAAATGACAACTGAAGGAGTGCTGAGTTCCTAGCTGGGGGGGGGGGGGGGGCGGTGTTCTATCACATTCCCCAATGGAACATCAACAATCCCCCAATTTCAATGGCTAAGACCAATAAAGAAGAATGATCCTATGATGAGCCCTTGATACTAATCACTATGCTGGTGAGCCTGTGTGTCTGAAATAAGGACTAGGCCTAGAGCTACAGGGTGCCTAAGAATTACCTCCTGAGAGCCTCCATGTTGCTCAAATGCAACCAGTTTAGAAGCCAAACTCAGCATGTAAATGCATTATGTTGCTTCCAGCATGGGACATGACTCCTGGGGATGAGCCTTCCTGGTGCCATGGGATTACTACCAAGTACCAGTTGATGATGTAGCTAGAAAATGACCTTGAAAAAAGGGTCAACTCAGACCAGCAGAATATCTCAACCTGCATGCAATATCAGGTGTCAAAAATGCTGTTTGACCTCTAATAAAAGGGGGAATAGAAAGGACAAATGAGTTTATATGGCTATGAGTCTCCAAAAAAGAGTCGGGAGGTCATCAGAGGGGTCACACTTATGCACGCCTCAGCAGGGTCCCAGAGACAGCCAAAGTAGATACAAGCCTGGGTATTGGTTCTTCTGAGGGCTACAGAGACCCACAAGTTCTATGGTCATGGCAAATGGAGTTCAGTGCCATGTCAGTTGGCCCTACTTTGGAGTTGGTGTTCCTTAGTGTGATGGAGTTGAACTCAGATTTGATCTTTGTTCACAAGCCTCTCCAGTTACTTTTATAGGACCTGTTGTTGGTGCTGGGGTTTGGTGTATGCTCAGGGGACCTGAATCTCTGGACTGTCCGTGTGATAGCCAGGCCCTGAGCCTCAACAGACCTGCAACTCCTACCCTCTGTTTTAATGAACTTACTCCAGCCAGCTAACAGGAGGTGAAGAAGGTCAGCCACCACACCAGGGAGCCAAGAGTGCCTACAACTGCAAGCAGAATTGCATCCATCATTCATGTGGAATCTAAGCCCCCTCTCAATATAGAGGTGGAGTGGACATAACCATTCCAGGGTTCGCAGGATGGAGAAATAGAGTATGGATTAGAGTGGACTTACTGATATTCTATTTTGGAACTATTGTGATTAGTAATGGAAGAAAATGTAACATTAATGTGGAGAAAGTGGCCAAAGTAGCTGCGGAGAGTAGGAAGAGGGGAGAAGAGATATGATGCGGGGTGCAGGGGGGGGGGGTGCATTTTTAGGACTTGGAGTTGTCCTGGGTGGTACTGCAGGGACAGATGCCAGACATCGTATGTCCTCCCATAGCCCACTGGGTGGACTGGGTGGGTGTAACCTGTAATGTAAGCCACTACGCACGTAGTGCAGCACTGCTCCAAAATGTATTCACCAAATGCAATGAATGTGCCACGATGATGAAAGAGGTTGTTGATGTGGGAGGACTGGGGTGAGGGGGGTGTGGGCTATGTGGGGACCTCATTTTTTTTAACATAACATTAAAAAAATAAAAAAGAATGCTGACAGAAATATTGATATACAAATGTATTTTCAAATATCTCTGAGATAAAGCTAGAAGTGGGAATTCTGGATCTTATGGTAGTAGTGTCATGTTTAACTTTTTGAGAAACCACCAAATTTTTTCTCACAGAAGCTGTACCACTTTAAAGTTCTATCAACAATGTATGAGCATTCTTATTTCTATATGTTCTTATCAGCACTTAGTTTCTATTTTATTTTGTTACTTTTTAGTAGCCATTTTTAGAGTGCAAGGTGTTAACTCATTGTGGTCTTGATTTGCATTTCCCTGATTCTTAATTATATTGAATACCTTTCATTAGCTTATTGGTCATTGTTATATATTCTTTGTAAAAATGCCTATGCATGTTCTTTGCACATTTTTAATTGTGTTGCTTGTATTAGTTATGTATAGGAGTTCTTTGTATATTCTGGATAATAAACCCTTATCAGATATATGGTTTTTATTTTTATTTTTTCAACTTTGTTGGTTGTCTTTCCACTTTGCTCATAATGTTCTTTGATGGACAAAAATTTTAAATTTTTATAAAATTCAATTACTTTAATTTCATTGCTTATGTTTTTGGTCTAAAGTCTAAGAATCCATTGCCTTTTACAAGGTACTGAAGATATTTTCCCAATGGTTTCTTCTAAAAGTTTTACAGTTTAATTCTTATATTTAGATGATTGATCCATTTTGAGCTAATATTTGTACATGATGTGAGGTGTTGGCCCACATTCACTCTTTTGCCTGGGATATCTTGTTTCCCTAGCACCACTTGTTGGAGAGATTTCCTTCAGTACACTTGGAACCCTTGTCAAAAATCAACTGACCATAGATGTGTGGACTTTTATTTCTAAACTCTCAATTGCCTTTCATTGGTCTATATGACTGTCCTTATGCCAGTACCACACTATTTAAATTTCTATAGCTTTGTAATAAGTTCTGAAATTGGAAGTGCATGTACTCCAACTTTCCTCTGCGTTTTCAGGATAGATTGGGCTATTTGGGTCTCCTTGCTGTTCCATATTAATTTGATGATTAGCTTTTCATTTCTGCAAAGAAACCTGATAAAACTTTGGAATTGTGTTCAATTTGTAAATTGCTTTGGACAGTATTGGCATTTTAATAAAAATGTCTTCCTATCTGTGAACATATTGTATCTTTCCATTTATATAGAGCTTTAGATTCTTTCAGCAATACTTTGTAATTACCTTGTACAATTAATTTAAATACTTGGTTAAATTTATTCCTAGATGTTTCATTCTTTTAGGATCTATTATAAATGGCATTGTTTTATTTATTTCCTCTTCAGATTGTTTGTTGCAGTTGTATAGAAACACCAGCAAGTTTTACTTGTTGCCACTTGGTTTAATATATTACTTATAGTAGTTTGATTGTGTGTGTGTATTTAGTAGAATTTTCTACATATAAAAGACCATGCCTCATGCAAATGGGGAGAATTTTACTTATTTCTTTCTGCCTTTTATTTCTTTATATTGTCTAACTGCTCTACTAGAACTTCCAGTACAATGTTGAATAGTGGTTTTGAATGAACACATCCTTGTCTTGTTCAAAAGATTAAAGGGAGATCTTTCAGTCTTTCACCATTGGACATGATGTTAGTTGTGGGGTTTTGATATATGCCCTTTCCCATGTTGAGGGAGTTTCCTACTATTCCTATTTTTCAAGTGCTTTTATCAAAAAAGTTTGCTTGACCACACCAATGAGATATTAAAAAAAAAAAAAGAAAAAAGAAAGAAAGGAAGAAAAGAAAGGGTGCTGGATTTTTTCAAATAACATTTCAGCATCAATTGAGATGATTATGTTTCCCTTTGATTCTATTAGTGTGATATATTTCACTGACTGATTTTCTTATGTTGAGCCAGACTTGCTTTCCTGGAATAAATCCTGCTCAGTCAAAGGGTATAATCATTTTAATGTTTTGTTTGACTCAATTTGCTAGTATTTTGTCAACAATGTTTGCATCTATACTCATAAGGGGTATTGTCCTACAACTTTCTCTTCTTGTAATATATTTTCTGGCTTTGGTGTTATAGGGTTAGTTAGAGAGTGTTCCCTCCTCTTCAATTTTTGGAAGAGTTTGAGAAGGATTGGTTTTACTTCTTCCTTGAATATTTGCTAAATTCACCATTGAAGCCATCTGGTTGAGGACTTTTTTTTGTTGGAAGAATATGATTACTGATTCAGTCTTTTTACATGTTATTGGTCTGTTGAGATCTTCTATTCTTCATGATTTAATACAGGTAACTTTCATTTTTCTAGAATTTCATTCAGTTCATCTAAGTTACCTAAATCTTTGATGTTCAATTGTTCGAAGTATTAACTTATGTTTCTTTTTCTTTCTGTAAAGTCAGTAGTAATGTCACATTTTTGCATTCATGATTTTTTGTTATTATATCTTCTTTCTTTTTATTTTTTTATTTTTCTAAATCTTCACTGAACATTCATTCCAAAGAACCAACTTTTGGTTTCAGTGATTCTCTTCATTGCTTTTCCAATCTTTAATTTTATTTACCTCTGCTCTAATCTTGTTCTTTCTTTCCTTCTGCTTGTTTTAGCTATAATTTTTTCTTCCTCTGATTTCTCCAGGTATCACCTTAATTTATTAATTTGGAATCTGCATTCACTTAAATGTAAACATTAGCAGCTATAAATTTCCATCTGAGTAATGCCTTTTCTGCATCCCTTTCATTTCAAATGATTTTGTAATTTAATTTGTGATTTCTTCTTCATCCCACTGATTGTTTAAGATTGTTTTGTTAAATTTCCAAATATTTATGATTTTTCAGGTTCCCATGTTACTGATTTCAAGCTATGTTCCATTTGGTTAGAGAAAATACTTTGTATCGTTTCAATATTTTTTACCTTTATTGAGACTAATTTAGTTACCTAGTATATGGTGCATCCTAGATAATGACCCATGTGCATTAGAGAAGAATGTGTATCCAAGATTTGGGGGAAAAAGTGTTTATATATATATAACATTTATATATATATAAAGATATATCTGTTATGTCTACTTAATGTACAGTATTGTTCAAATTCTGTACTTTCTTTTGATAATCTGTGTAGATTTTCTATTCATTATTTAATGTGCTGCACTGAAGTCTTCAACTACTAAGTAGAACCATATATTTCTCACTTCATATCTGTCAGCATTTGCATCATATATTTTTCAGCTCTGTTGCTAGGGACTATATTTATTATTATTATACCTTCTTGATGAGTTTACTCCATTATCAATATATACTGTCCTTCTTTGTCTATTTTAACAGTATTTTTTTTAATTTAAAATCTTTTCTTTTTCTGGTTTCTGTATAGTCACACTCACTTTCTTTTGGTTACTTTTGGCTTTATTTTCATGTAAATATTTTTCATCTTTTCACTTTCAAATTGCTTTTGTCTTTGAATTAAAGATGAATCTCTCGGAAACAGTATAGATGGGGTATTGCTTCTTTACCCTTCTAATCTTTGTGCTTTGGAGAGTTTTACCCACTTACATTTAAAATAACTACTATAGTACAGGACTTATGTCTGCCATTTTGCTATTTTTTCATGTAAGTCTTTTGGTCCCTCAATTCTTCTTCTGCTACTGCCCACATTTATCTTTGGTATTTAGTTGATCTTTCATAGTGAATCCTTTAGTATCCTTTCTCATATCTTTTTATGAATCTTTCTCAGATAATTCTTATGTTGTTCTTGTCCCTAATTACATATTTATACTTTGCATGTTCAAAACAATAGATTTTTCATGACATTTTATGCATTTGTGTTTTATACTATAAAAAGTAAAAAAGTTGGTTTACAAACCAAAGATACAGTAGTATTAGTATTTATATTTACTTATGTCTTTCCTGGAGAACATTATTTCTTCATGCAGATTTTATCTATTATGTGGTTTCCTTTCTTTCAACCTGGGATGACTCCTTTTTGCATTTCTTGTAGGACATTTTAGTATAAATGAACTCCCACAGATTTCTTTATCCAGGAATGTCTCAGTCTTTCCCTCATTTTTGTAAGACAGTTATGGCAGATACAGAATTCTTGGTTGGCATTTTTTCAGCACCTTAAATATGTTATCCTACAGCCTTCTTGCCTCCCTGATTACAAATTGGAACACAGCACCTACACTACAGTGGTCCCCTTGTATTTGACATGCTGATTCTAAGTTGCAAGTTTTAGGATTCTTTGTCTTTGGAATTTAACCTTGATTATCATATGTCTCAGTGTGGATCTCTTTAAGTTGATCCTGTTTGCAGTTTGTTGAGCTTCTTGGGTGTGTATATTCTCTTCTTTCAATAAATCTAGGAAGAATTTTACCATTATTTCTTTGAATATTCCTTTATCCACTTTCTCACTTCCTTCTACTTCTAGGACTCCCATAATTTGTATATTGGTATGCTTGAAGGTGCCCATAGGTCTCTTAGTCTCTTTTCACTTTTCTTCATGATTTCTTTCTTTCTGCTCCTCTGACTGCATTGACTGCATAACTTCAATAGACTTATATTTAAGTTCATTGATGTTTTCTTCTGCCATCTCCAATCTGCTTTTGAATCTCTCTAGGAATCTTTTTATTTCAGTTACTGTGGGCCTCATTTCCCATATTTCTCTTTATTTCCTTTATATGTTTTCTATCTCATTATTAAATTCACTTTTTGTTCATCTATCATTTTCCTGATTTATTTTAATTTTTCATCCATGTTCTTATTTAGATCTTTTTAAATATGTTTAAGAATTTTTGTCGTTTAAATTATTTTTTATTTTAATAGATTTTTGAAGATACATAGATCATACAAAATGTTACCTTAAAAAATATAAGAGGATTCCATATATGCCCACTCCCCACCCTCACACACTCTTCCCACATCACCAAGTTCTTCATCAGTGTGGCACATTCATTGCATTTGTTGAATACATTTTGGAACACTGCTACATAGCATGGATTATAGTTTACATTGTAGTTTATACTCTCTTCCAGTCCATTCAGTGGTTTAAGGAGGGATATACAATGCCCTGCATCTGTCCCTGTAGTATAATTCAGGACAACTCCAAGTCCTCAAAATATCCCCCTTATTACACCTCTTCTACTTCTCCCTGCTGTCAGCATCACCCATGGCCACTATCTCCACACCAACGATACAGTTTCTTCCATTTCTAGAATAACAATAATTCTGTGGTAGAATACCAGTGAGTCCACTCTAATCCATATTTTATTCCTCCATCCTGAGGACCCTGGGATGGCAATGTTCACTCTACTTCTAACTCGAGAGGGAGCTTAGAACCCACATGGTTGATGGATGGAATTCTCCTGCTTACAGTTGTAGTTTTTGTCTTTTTTGGTAATTCCAAAATCTAGGATCTTCCTTATTGTCTTTTCTAAAATCATGCTTTTTTTTTGTATGATTCATAATTTCCTACTTCATTTTATAGTGGGTAATATTTTGTTGGAAAGTGTGTATTTTATTATTATTTTATATATTATCTCTGGTGTTTAGTGGTAGAGGTGTGCTTGTTAAGTTTGTTTCCAGCTACAGCTATTTTATGATAGAGCTTGACTTAGATGACAAAAGCTAATATCTATGGGGGGAAAAAACATAAAATTCATCTTTCCAGGGTTTTCAGATTAGCTTGTGTGAGTAGTGTCATTCAGAATTTAGCCTGCTAATAATGCATCTAAACAGCAGCTTAATGTGAACAGGTAGTGACCATCCTGGTCTCTTCTGTAAATATGTATTGTTCTGGGTTTCTGTGCATGGATCTAGAAATTCCTTGCATACTCAGATACAAATGTCCTTGTTATTTTGTGAATATATCTCTCCTTCTAGTTTTGGATGTTACACTGTACATCTCAAACATGATAGTCTTTGCCCTGGGTATCCACCACTTCATCACACTTCAACAGTGCTCCTGCTGTCCTTGAACTGCCTACACATCTAAGACAAATTCTGGGATGTAAAACTCCAAAAAGGGTCCTGATTCTGTCCTTAACATTGTCACAGATTGTAACAGACCTACATGCATAAAAGTATATAAAAAAATTGAGAGACCCATCTTTTTCATAGCTCTGGAAAACAGTTAAAAAGTTATAATAACTGGGTGGTTTTTGTATCAAGAAAGACAGCTTAAATAGAAAAATATTGTGATACCCTTGCTAAGTTTTCTCTCACCCAATCCCCAATTCAGTGCAAAGGTGACCCTTCGTCCCAGTCTTATTTCCTGATTCAGGTTCTGGAGGGAGCAGACGAAGGGTCACCTTTGCACTGAATTGGGGATTGGGTGAGAGAAAACTTAGCAAGGGTATCACAATATTTTTCTATTTAAGCTGTCTTTCTTGATACAAAAACCACCCAGTTATTATAACTTTTTAACTGTTTTCCAGAGCTATGAAAAAGATGGGTCTCTCAATTTTTTTCTTATTTAAATACTCCATGGATGGATAGAAACCAGGAGCATCTCATTTCATCACCTTGGTGATATCATGTATTTCACCTTTTTAAATTTACTAACAGATTTTTGACCAATCAATGGTTATGTATTTTGATATTTTGGGAGTTCATTATTTTAACTACTTTTTCCACACAAACTATAAAGATTTAGTAAATAAACTTTCTTAATTTAGGAAAACAAGATGAAAAATATAAAGAAAAGGACTTTCCTTTGGTGTCAGTGATAATTAAGTCCATGCATCAATTGGCTAGGTTATGATGACGAATTGTTTGGCAAAGCAAGAACTGGCCTGATTGTTACTGTAGGGACATTTAATGGATTTAAATTGTTAGAGTTGATCGCATCTGTGGTTGATGTAAAATCTACTAAGAACATTATCTTCAACATTGAGAGAAGGTTTATCCAATCAATTGAAGGTTTTAAATGGAGAAGTGATAATATCAGCAGTCAGAAGGAAGAATTCCCATCTGTTGTTCAGCTGGAAAAATTTCCTGGAAATCAATTGAAAAACTTCTCCAGGGTTCCCAGGATGCACCCCTGCCCAACAGAATTTGAACTTGCTCCTTCCCCACAGATATGTGAGGCAGTTCCTATAATGAATGTCATTATATTTACATTATATGTATATAATATCTTGTCAGTTCTGTTTCCAAGGATAACTCTATTACAGTGTCCTATTAAATTAAACTATATATTTATAGTTTATGGGGAATATAGTGCCTTTGCTTGTAAATTTGGTGAGTAACAATATGGAAACTATATTCCAATTGAGACAAGGAAGAATCAATTTCCTTAGCTTTTCAAGAAAGAGTCAACTCCATTTTGTTGTGTTCTGGTATTACTACCTCATAAAGAATTGTATATTTAAAAATGTAACATTCATTTTAGAAGGTTAAGTTTGTTTGTTTGTTTGTTTTGTTTTGTTTTTGCCACCAGAAACATTCAAGTTTATGCTGTCTTATAGGGTCTTCATTTTTCTAATTATGTATGTATGCATAGTATAATCTGATGGACTGATAATATAGTCCAGTTGAGTTCTGTAAAAGGAAAATAATTTTATTTCACAACTTATACATTACATTTTCTACTGGATATTTCCACTTAAAGGCACTGTTTTCTCCTTTAAAAGGCATAAACCTGGGTTTCTTGGAACTACATTCTACATGAGAAATAATCCAGTTATTTAGACAATTTTATAGTAATTATAATAATATCTCAGAAACAACACAAAAGTGACAGTGATTCTTTTATGGGTTTTAATTTTGTATTTACCAAAACTCTGAAACATTATATAGTTATGAACAAAGTTTTAGACATTCAATATGGGCCTAAAGTGATATTTACACCTTGATACATATTTAGCCATGATAAAAGTCAAAATTAGTTAAAACTCTCTCCAGATAAATAGAGAAATAAGCTTATATTATGTCTTCTTTTTTAACTTCTATATTAAAATTTTGATAGTACTTTTTACTGAGTCCAATTAAATTTTCTGTAAAATAGAGGGATAAATTTTTTTCTGTTTATCTTTGTCTTATTATCATGTCAGTTCTTTCTTATCAGAAAGACTAGATGAGAATGATTTTCAATAAGAGGGGTTAAGTAAAAGCTAAGGTCAAATCTTAAATAGGGAGACTGGGGTCAGACTAGTTTTTTCAACTTCTGTATGTGAAAAAATGGGAGACATTGTAGATATTATTTAATAGAGTTCTGAGAATTCAATGAGACAATTTTTTTAAAGATACTTGTATAGTGTATGTCTCATAACACTAAACATTAGGAAAATCATTAGCTTTGCACTTAAAATACATCCGTCATGTAGATGTTGCTTATCTTAGATCCGTTCATTGACATTTTCTTAATTGGGTCAAAGACTCCTTACTTAATGATTAGTAAATGTGGTGGTTTGGTATTATTTACAAATTCCAAAAAGAGATATTGATTATATTTATAAACTCATCTGCTTCTCTGGGAGGGACATCCTTGATTGTATTAGATTCACATAAGGCATCTGATTAAATTATTTTAAGATTAGTGCTTTGATTCAGTCATGTCATTAGAGTGTGACTCAGCATTGAATTCCAACCCCTTGGCCTGATAAATGGACTCTCACACAGAAGGAGACATACAGAAACAGCTACACAGGAAGAGAGAATGATCCATAGACATGGTCCCAGGAAGAGAGATTAGCTTGGTAATCTACAGCTGACCTTGTGAAGAGACCAGAGAAACTGAGCCCAGAAAGAAATGAGCCCTAAGGAGAGAGACAAGTCTTATGCTGACCTACAGCTGAGATTGGAAGAAACTGGGACCATGGAACTTAAAGAGGAAGGAAGAAGGCTGAACTCTTGCAGACATCATCCACCATTTTCTGTCAACATGTGGCAATAGACTTTGGGTGAAAAAGTAATTCTTATGGTACCTTGAGTTGGAACCTTTAGGACCTTGTAACTGTAAGCCTCTACCCCCAATAAATACTCTTTTAAAAAGCCAGCAGATATCTAGTACTTTGCATCAGCATCCCTTTGGCCAACTAACACAGTAATAATAAGATTTTTATTACTTAACTGTGTATTACTATAGTTTAGCACAACTGAATATGTTATATATGTTACTATGTGCCTGAATTTGCATATACATGTATTCCCTCTAAATTTTAGCAACTTTATGCATTTTAAATATTATATGTTATTTTGTTTTCATCACATTTAAGTGACAAACCAGTACTATCTAAGAATGTTTGTATACTATTCTTTTTTTTTTTTGTAAGAAAAGTCTGGCATTCTGTAAAATTGAATACTTCAAATTATCATAATATTTGTGAATGTCATATGTCTTTTCTCTTCTTGATGCTATCTAGCAAGCTATAGGCACAGGAGAATTAAAGATGTTCACAAATATGTTATTCAATTAAAAATTAGCAAGTTATTTTATTTTATTCCCTACAATAAATTTATAGTCTTTGGTGACATTCATGTGACACGTTTTTCTTTTACACATACACACATGCACATGAATGAGAAACTAAGATAAAATTAAAACACATAGAAACTTATTGAAGAAAATATATCCTATATATATGCCCTGAAGAATTGAGTAAAATAAAAACAAATAAGGAATTTTGTCAATGGTAAAAATTATAAATATGGCAGTGAATCTTTAAGTAATGATATAAATTTACTTGCTGATATTAGAAATATTGCATTTTCAGCATTGAAACAATTCAAAATTTGTCTCTAAGGGATATTAAAATATGTGTGACATAAAAACTTTGTAAATTGACTGAGGATATCTTTATCAGATGAGAAATCATTAAAATCTGCTTGGGAAAATACAATTTTCAATTTTTAAACTGTTCCTAGAAAATTAAGGAGAAATGTACTATGAATCATGTCAAAATAGAATTGTGAATAAATATTTCCATTATTTATGGCTGACCTGGAATGGTACTGCTTCTTTGGAGGATTTGGGAAGTGTGGGGACCATCTTTGTTTCTCAGGATGTGGGAAAGCTAGTGGCCTATGTTTCCTGGGGGATAGGTTGCTAATATTCCGCAGTGCATAGAATCGGCTTGCTTGATGCCTCAGCTGAGAAAATCAGAGTCCATAGATTTTCAGTTTTGATGTTCTGGCTTGTAAATTTAGGTTCAATTTCAGCTTCTGATAGAACTCTCCATGATAGCTGATTTTTAATAGTCCTACTCTGCATTAATGAACTGTATGAAACTTTTGAGAAAAACTCATATATGAATAACTCCTCTAGATTAAATTTTAGTTGTATTCAAGCTTAGTCCATAAGCAATGTATTTAGAAGCTTCTCTTTTTAAGTTTATTTATGGTAAATCATCATTTATGAATTAATTTTACATTTATAGAATAGTATTTCAAGTTGGTTTATTTCTACAGCTCTCAACATTCCACCAATAAATGAATATTTCATCAATCATAAGAATGTTTTAACATGTTACCTACTCATAATGCATATGCATTTTATTTAAGAATATTTTATAAAAACTTGCTCTTACCATGTTACCTAACAAATTTTATGGTAAACATACAGAGAAAAACCTGGCTATATTCCAGGGGTAGTTGTGGAGGTATTTATAAAAAACTATTTAGAAATAGAAAAATCTCAAAAGACTTTATTTAACATAGCCATTTAAGAATCCAATATATTCTTTTAATATTATTTAGTACATAGGCACAGATACGTGCCTGAAAAAACTTTTTTCCTGCCCTTTTATTAAGGTTGACTTTGAATAAAATAAGCAATCTCTATAAGTTATAGGTGTGTGCCCACAGCAAAGGTTTTTCCAGGCTTTCATTTCACATCCTTAATAGAAAATCAATTGGGATCATTCCAGTTTCTCTAGCATTCAAGATATAACCAATAGGGCATTTATTACCACAATGTAGTTACACCTTGTTATCTATCTTTCCATATTACACTCTTGTTAGCACACTCTACTTATTTAAGGAATACTTTGACACGTATTCATATCACAATGTCTAATAAGCTCATTGAAGTCTTTATTCTCTAAATGAGTCAATTTCTAAATATACAGAAAGATAGCTTATTTCAGTTGCATATATGTATGAAAAAATGCATCTCTGTGAAAAAGTCATTATAGCGTTACAACGTGTCCATGAATATCAATAATTAAAAGTTTTATTTATTTATTTTTTGTTTCTAATATTTAAGGAAACATCAATAGTTGTTGAATATCAAAGGGGTACTAACTGGGAATAAATTTTCTACTGAGTATTTCTGTTTTATAGATCTCTGAAAGTAAGAAATACTAAGCAAAAATCCAGTATGACTAAATGCCACTCTTGGAAGTTTGGAGGTATAAATATACTTGACAAAAAAAAAAAAAAAAAAACTAATTGAAAACATAAATGCTAGATAAATTATAGCAAGTTCTAATTTTTTTTCTTTTTTGAAGAATATCACTCATACATCAACATACATAAACAATAGAGTATAATATTAGTTGTGAGCTTACAAAACCCAACATGCATAACCTCATACAGGTCTCTCTTAACTTACCCTACCACCAATACCTGGTATTGTTGTGGAACATTTCAAATTAATGATTAAAGAGCATCCTCAAAATATTGCTATTAACTAAAGTACCTTACATTTGGTGTATTTTTCCCCCAATCCACCCTATTATTATTATTATTACATCATTTACTCAAGAACATACATGAACAATAAGTATATAGTAAAAGTTGTGACTTACAAAGCAAACATACATAACATCATACAGGGGTCCCTTACATCAACCCACCACTAACATCTAACACTGTTTTATTATATGTTTTACAAATTATTAAAGAATATCATCAAAATGTTACTAATAACCATAGTCCTTATAGTTCATTAGGTGCATTTTCCCCCAAACCACCCTTTTACTATTTTTTAAAGATATTTTTATGACAGAGGTTGTAAACTACAAAATAATGTACATGTGCAGAATTCTCATACAACACCCTTCTGTCAACACACCATACAGTAGTTGGACATTTGTTACAGAATATGAGATAATATCATTAAATTATTACCACGTACATAGTGTACATTTGGTACACTTTTTCCATACTCCGCATTATCAACACATCACATCTTTGACATAGAGTCATAAATATTATATTATTACTGTTAACTACAATCCATAAGTCACTCCAGTTGTATTTTTTCCATACTTCTCCACATTCCCACCACACTGCAAAGGACTCTTGCATCTGTGCCATCCACCACAATTCTCATCCACCTCTGGGATTATTGTGTTATTCAGTCCCTAGATTATTCTCCAGTTTTCTGTCAATTGGCATTTACATCCCTCAACTACCCTTTTCAGCCATATCCCCATTTGTAAATCAGCTGTTATTCACTATAATGTGCTACCCTCAATTCTATACATTTCCACACTTTACAGTAAAGTTAATTAAAACTTCTACATACATTAAACATCAGTACCATCTTAATCCTCCTCTTATCTCCTTTAAGAATCCACCACCTACCACCAGGTTTTGAAGCTATTTTCCTAAAGTTTCTTCTAATCGCTTTATGGTTCTTGCTTTTATATTTAGGTTTTTGATACATTTTGAGTTAATTTTTTTATGAGGTGTGAGATTGGCATCCTCTTTTCTTCTTTTGGTCATGAATATCCAGTTCTCTCAGCACCATTTGTTGAATGACTGTTCTGCCCAAATTGGGTGGGTTTGATAAGCTAGTCAAAAATCACTTGGCCATAGATGTGAGGGTCTGTTTCTGAACCATCAGTCCAGTTCTATTGGTCTATGTTTCTGTCTTTATGCACGTACCATGCTATTTTACCACTGTAGCTAGGTAATGTGATTTAAAGTCTGGAAGTGAAATTCCTCCAACTTCACATTTCCTTTTTAAGATGTTTCTGTCTATTTGGGACCCCTTATCCTCCCAAATAAATTTAATAATCATGTTTGTCATTCATTTTTAAAATACTTGTGGAATTTTTATCAGGATTACATTGAATCTGTATATCAGTTTGAGTAGAATTGACATCTTTAATGATGTTTAATCTTCTAATCTGTGAGCATGGAATGTTATTCCAGTTATTTAGGTCTTTTAAAATTTCTTTTAACAACACATTGTAGGTTTCTGAATACAAGTGTTTTATGTCTTTGGTTAAGTCTTTTTCTAAATATTTGGGTTTTGTCTGTCATATTTTATTTTCACTACTTTTTTGACAATTTTAGTTACTTTTATTGATATAATCTTTATTTCTAGACCCTCTTCCAAGCCTTTCTCTCCTGTCCTTTATTTTCAGGCTGTAGCACACCCATTAGTATTTCCTGCAAATCCAGTCTCTTAGTTACAAATTCTCTCAGTTTGTTTATCTGTGAATATTCTAAACTCACCCTCATTTTTTGAAAGACAATCTTGCTAGATATAAGTTTATTGACTGTATCTTCTCACAGTATCTTAAATATATCAGACTACTATATTTTTGCCTCCATGGTTTCTGATGAGAAATCAGCACTTAAACTTATTGGGTATCCCTTATATGTCATCCAGAGCAGCTTTTCTCTTACTGTTCTCAGAATTTTCTTTGTCTTTGGCATTTAACATTCTGATTAGTATGTGTTGGTCTATTTAAATTTATTCAAATGGGTGTATGTTGTGCTTCTTGGACATGGATATCTATGTCCTTCAATAGGGTTGGGGCATTTTCTACTATTATTTCTTCAAATATTCCTTCTGCCCCTTTTCCATTCTCTTCTCCTTCTGGGACACCCATGACACAAATCTTTGCATGCCTCTTGCTATCATTTAGTTCCCTGAGACCTTGTTCAATTTTTTTGCATTCTTTTCTTCACCGTTATTTTTATGCTTGTTTTCAGAGGACATTTATTCAAGCTCACCAATTCTTTCTTCAGCCTCCTCAAATCTGCTATTATATGATTCCAAAATATTTTTAATTTCATTTCTTACACTTTCCATTCCCATAAGATCTGCTATTTTTCTATTTATGCTTTCAAATTCTTTTTGTGCTCATCCAATGTCTTCTTACTATGCTTAATCTCATTTGCCATCTCATTGAATTTATTAAGGAGATGTTTGAATATATATGATTAATTGTTTCAATTCCTGTATGTCATTTGTAGGCCTGTCTTGTTCCTTTAACTGGGCCATTTTTTTCCTGCTTCTTGGTGTGGATTGTATTTTTTGTTAGGTCTTAGCATCTGGCTTACTAGATGTATTTATTCTGTGTGCAGTATCTCTCTTTAGTTTAAGGTTTCTTGCTCTTTCTCCCTTGCTTATTGTTTAGTAGGACCCAAGCATGCAGTTGGTGCTGTAAGCTGTGGAGGGTCAAGCTGCCCACATTGCCTCAGGAACCAAAGAAGCTTCTCCCAGCTTTCTCCTTTGGCAGGGGTAAAGACAGAGCTATAGCCTAGTATAATTATCTAAGTCATACAGGCCTGGACTGTTGTTGCCCAGAGAGACTGATGTAAAGCTTCACAGCCTTTTCTCCCATGCCTGGAGCAGGAATAGAGTTACAGGTGTGGGCAGCAATCTATGCTGTGTGGGTCTAAAATGACTGCTCTTGCCCTCGTAGACTTCCAACTATTCTGTCTGTGCCAATCAAATGTACCTACAGTTTCCCAAAGAGACTGGTGCAGGGTCCACTGGCTTCCTCTCTGCTAGAGGTGGGGCTGAAGCCTAAGCTATGGCTGCAGGTCAATATGAGTGAAAGAAATCAGTCCCTACTGCCACTGTGATTTTCAGTCATTCCTGCTTCCCCTCATGCTGGCAGCGGAGTCAAAATAGTGGCCACGGGTCTCTTTCTGACTCAGACAGGTTCAAACTTCAGCTTTTCTTAGGGTTATACTTTAGTCAGCTGAATTTACTCATTAGTAGCTAAAATCAGTGCCAATCATTTCACTGAGCCCTGTTTTTGGGAAATGGAGCTTCCAATTCCAGCCACAGAATAGCTTCTGAGGTGGTTTGTACTGCCAGTGGAGGACAGGCACCAGCCTCCGGGCATGGAGTATTGTACTTATGAATCTTCTCTGCAGATGGGCAGTCTCCTCCTTCCATTCTTTCAAGGATGTTGCAGGATGTTCTTCTGGTTTCCTGGACCTCCCAAACAGGTGCTTCAGATAGTTTTGGGTGATTACTAACTGCCCTGAAGCACAAGTTGATTCTAGGAGCTCCTTACTCTGCTGCCATCTTGCTGGTTGTCTATAGTAATCATATTTCTAAAACTTTGCTCACCTCATAAGACATAATTAAACAAAAATAAATGAGAGAAACTGCGAAAGAGTGGTATTGAATACAGAAGTTATAGCTTTTGTAATTTTTAAAAAATGCCTTGTTCAGAAATGTGTGGGAATGAATGGATTCCCAAATAGTAGGATTTTGATTCTTGGATCCTTGTGTAATGACATAAAAGAAATTATATTTAGTGCCTTGCCATCTTACCTGAATTAGTTGTACATTTCCATTTGAGCCACCACCCTATTTAGCCCTGCCCTGGGAATAAAAATGACTAGCAGAACCTGTACCTTCATATGGAATAGATGCAAGAGACATCTTTAGCTTCTCTGAATGGCTCCTGCTACTTTTTCTCTAAATGGCCCTGCCACTTCTTCTCTGAAAGACCCCTTGCTCTTCCACCTCATGGAATTCACTAGCAGGATAGTTACTTCCATATGGGTTAGGTGATTAAGAAGCTACCCATAGCTTCTTCCAAGGGCCCTTGCGATTTCTGCTTTTGGCACCACATAGTTTGAAATTGTCAATCACTAGAATCCCTGGGAGAGCCAAATGTCCTACATAACTCCCTGTTTTCTCCACTCCCTCCATCCCAACCCCATCACAATAAAGGCAAGATACTGGTACCCACATGTGCTCTTCCCTTTCTAGGGAAAAGGAGCATAGGACAGGTAAGCCTGGGTCCCTGCTATCAACATTTTCCCCTCGCACACTCCAGGGCCTTTGAACTAAAAAAGCTGTCCTTTCATTTATTTTCAGCTGACTGGCTACATGTTTGGGTTTCATCATCCAAAGAAATTTTATGTCACATCCAAAACACCCTGTGGAAGGTGATCCATAACAGATTCTCTTCATAATTCACATAGATTAAGTGCCGTTAAATTTAAGCAAATGTCATGAGAAAAATATCTACCATAAGCATGGGTTAACAAAAACAGTAAAGAATAAATTTAAATCCAAGTGTTCAAAGTTGGAGTTATTAAACAAATATTATAAAAAAACTATGTACAAAGTATTAAAAAATGAATAAAAATTCTAAAGTGAACAAGATCATTGCAAAAACTTGGAATGATTTATATACATAGATCTAGAAATAAACAAATTTTAATTTCTAAAAATTAAATATATTGTCACTGAAATAAAAAAAAAACCTTACATGATAGTTTAAGTAGCAAATTAAAAACATATATAGAAATACTAGTTTGTCTTAAGTTATGTCACAGCACAAAGAAAGAAAGAAAATATGAAAGACAGGTAAAAGGCACATTCAGTAAAGTACAAAGCTATAATACACATCTACTGAATTCCAGAAAAAGAAAACAGTGGGCATGCTATATTCAAAATTATGGTGAGAATTTCCCAAAATTGATGAAAGTTGTGAATCTTCCATTTTATGAAGTTCAGCATAGTCAAAGCAGGATAAATATATTCACATCTTCAGCCTGACAAAGACAAGATCTAAAAGTAGTCAAACAGAAAAGACGGATCATGTACATATAGATGAATATAAGACTGGCAGTGTGTTTCTCAACAATAGGGAATATATTGCAATGATAACTTCAAAGTGCCAAGAAAAAAAATGTGTTATTATAAAATCATATACCTAAGATAACTATCCATAGTGAGGGGAAAACACATTTTCAAATTAATTAAAAACCATTTACCAACAATAGACCCTTTCTAAAAAGACTTCTTTAGAAATATGTCTTCAAAAGAAGGTTCAATTTCAGTTTTCAAACTCATTATCGTCACCATTCTTTTCCTACAGTCATAGATAACAAAACACCAAGAACATTGCCTCTACATGCACAACCTTTTGAATTTGAGTTTAATATTAAGTAGGAATTGTTTTTCCACTTTTGGTAAATTGCTAGGTTAATGGCTCCATAATTTCCTTAGGCACCAAAAATAGTTTAGAAACAGTATTAGAGCAAGAAATAATTGTTGAAAAGCAAGAAAATCTTCTGGAAGACTGAAGAAATGGTCCTGCTCTCCAGGCCATATTTCTAACCACAATTGTATGTTTAGGAACCTATTAATTTAGCATTTTGTTTCTCATCTGGGGTTTGTACACTCTTAGGCTTATATAGGATGAGATATACTACAGGCAACTAAAATTTCTTTATTATCATGTTATATATATATATATATATATATATATACACATACTTTACTGGATTATATTTTTATAATATAAAGGAAAAAATGCCAGAGAAGAAAAATGTGAATACCTTTAAAACAATAAATTAAACATATCAAATAAATTTTGCACTTGCATGAATGCTCCCAACTCTAGAGTTACAGCTACTATTCTGTAATGGCCCAGATTCTCCATAAGACCATTTGAGCCCAATATTGTCAGTTTCCAATGTTTAAAGAAAATTTAAGAACCTTTTTAAATTAAACCTCTTCATAAGTCAATTTTGACAATTAATTCCAAAATTAAAATACACAAAAGTTTAAACCAGCATGAGTAAAAACAAACAAAAAATGCAGTCAGACCATATTTCAGAGTCCATTGCTTTATTGTGTTTGTATAAAATCTCCTTCCATAATCTCATACACAATCCCTACCATTGGTGACTGACCCTAAATTGAACATATCTTTACCACTTTGTTTACTCTGGACTGAAGCCCACAGTAATAATTTACATTCCAACAGAACATCAGTTTCATAAAGGCAAAGATAAGCTCATCACTTCAGAGTATGTGTGGTGAATACAAAAATGCGAGAACATAACCTCAAATGAATATTTGCTAAGAAAATAACAATAATGAATACATGATGGAATGAAATAGTACAAGTACCATTTGTAGGTCTTTCAGTCCATGTCCTAATTTTCATCCTTCAGTCTTACCAGCAGGAAGTTTTCCTTATGTGTACCCAGGCTAACTTAATGGGCAATACATTGAATTTTGTATATGTGTCCTCAGTGAATTTCTCATTATGATGTAGTCATTTTAGAAAATACTCTGTAATCTGGGGTAGAACCATCTCTGTAGTAAACATCTCCACCATCAGAAATAGAATAAAAAAGTTTGTCAAATGGAATTTTTTTCCCTATAAAAATTATAGAATTTATTTTATGAGCTATTACATGGCAAGAAACAAATAACTGTTTCCTAAATGTTCATGGTATAATATTGGTCTAATGTCAGTCAGCTGATTTTTTAAATAATTTTATCATCTTTGAAGATTAAATAAACATTTTTGTAATTTAGAACAACAGCATCTCATGATCTATGAGCTGCTTAACTCTAAGACCTCACTATTTCTCTAACTACTCTTTCACATTTCCAGTCCTTTGCCTTGCTATCCATGCTACCTAAAATGCCCTTCAATTTCCCTTTTCTTGGGGGGCTCCAAAAATCTTTCCATGATGCTGCAGGACTTTCAGAGTAGTCCTGTGTATGAACAACAGTTATGTTTACTCGTTTAACTTGCCCAGTAGATTGGCGCTTTGAAATGGGACTGTGTCTTCTTCCTTATTTTATTTGTAGTAACTGTAGAATGAGTGGATTCCTTAGGAAAGTGGCTTGTGTACTGTGGTTCTGAAATTTCAGTGCTTAGCATTGAAATGTGTAGATATTTTCCTTAACTTCTATTTCATCCAGTATTACAGTCATCAATACTCTACAAACCAGAATTTTAGAATTTACTTGGAATGATAATGTGAATACCTTGTTGCTATTTGAGTCATTATCTATTAAATTCTATTCACTGTGATTTTAGTAAACCTTTACTGAATTTGGATTTAAAAAACATGATATGCACAAGAACATTAATCCAAATATTTGATTAACTATACTATATTTCCCTCTTATTAGAAATAATGGATAATTTATTATCTTGTTGTAACGATTTTAATATTCTAGCAAAATGAATCTATTTAAATCCGACACTAACACTTTGACTCTGATTAATATGCACCAATTATTTCTTTTGCTAATTTAGTATGTTTTAATGTACTATATACTTTATTCAAAATGCTGGGAATCTGTCTTTTTCTCTTCTGGATATATTTGTAAAATGAGAAGAGCATCTGAAGAATAAGTAGCCAATAATCATCTTCACTGCACACTTTTCCTCAGGAGTATATCATCCACATAATAGAGCCTTAGCATTTTCTGTGAAATATTTAATACTGTGGAGCCCTGAGGATGCATTGTAACAACAGTCAATATTTCTCTTTTGGGAGAGGGGATGTTCCAGTGATATAATGTGTAATTAGGCATTGTGCTTCTAATCTTGTAGGTTTGTGGGCAATGAGGAGATAAAAACAAATAAAATAACTGCCAGCAGTTTGCTCACCGTTCGATGCAATAAGGCAGTCTTCTGAACTCTGAGCATTGGCTAGAAAAGGAACAAGCCCAACAACAAACATTCTAAGTTACAACCCAGTCATCCTTGGCCCCTGAGTTAATAAGTAATTAAACCCCAGCAGTTGGAAAGAGCTGCTGATTGGTGCTTTGCTTTTCATTTCTCTTAGAAGCAGTTGGTTCCTTTTAATGTTGACCTCAAATTAATCTGCAAAGTAAAATAGTATTCAAACTTGGGCTCTCCTGCAGCCATAGCAGTGTCTTTATGAAAGCAAAAATGTATGTTGATGGGCAAAGTTCTGTTCTACAATGCAATGCTCTAATTATAGTTAATATACTGACTTTTCTGAATCCAAATTCAATGCAATATGCAAATTATGAAATTCAAGGTCTCCTGGACCTGATGACCTTTCAGAAAAGGTCTGGAAAAATGTTTTGGCTCCAACCAATAGTAACACACCATCTCACCATTTATAATAGTATATATTTAATTTTACATTTCAGGGAATTATTAAAATTTCAAAAAATAAATTTCCAAAGGAGGACAAATTTATTTTAATCAATTCATTTAGTCAAAAGTCTTTTCAGACCTGTAAAAGCTTTTTCTCTTCTTTTTCTGTTATCCTCATCTTTTCTGCCTCCCATGTTGATTACACATAACCCCTGAATTAACTTTTTTCTTATTAATTCCTTTTAATTTCATATTCAGTTCCATCTTTCAAAACATAAATTTGCCCAGTTCATCAGTTGAGCAAGGCCAGGGAAAAGAATACCTATACTGGTAAGGAAACTAGAAATTTTAGTCTTATTTGTAGTATTTACCATTAAAGCATCTGGAGGGTAGAACTGAACAAAGATTTTGATTTTCTTGGATGATGTTTTGTGAGGAGACCATATTCCTAAATCCTATTTCTTGGTCCCTTTCTTTGCTCTATATAATGTTAAGATAAGGTCCAGGTAGTGTAACCTTAATAGTACTGATTTTCTTCGGTATAAACAACGACAGTCTAGAGGGCTACACAATTAGCTGTTAGCTAGAGGTTTTCCAAAGGAAAAAAATAAAACAGAGGTTTTAGAAGGCACAGCAGATACTTCCAAAAAATATTTAAGAATGCTCCATAAATCCTCCAGTGAACAGAGCTGTATAGTTTATGATTAAAAGGTATAGATACAATATAAGAACAATGACAAATTTGTTAAACTTAGCATGAGTTAAAATGAACGAATCTAAAGAATAATGATTACAACTGCTTATTGAATATTTTCTTAAAGTTGTAAGAAGACAAAACAAGTAAATCATTCATATTACCTGTGTTTTTTTAAAGAAAATCTGTAATGTATTTTCAAATTCTGATGTTAAATTTCCAAAGTCCTAGCTATCATGGCCAATAACATGATATGTGGTCCATAAAGAAAAGTTACTTATTTTCATTTATTACATACTTGTGACCATATAAGTAGCATTTCCTGTTGAGGGAATACACATTAAAGGTAGCCTATTGGAGCGATGCATGTCCCCTCTGAATTGATAAATTTCATACCATTAGGTAAAGCATATATAAATATAACTTTAGTGAATAATATTATGATATAGGTTTCTTTTAATCCCCTATTTATATATAACTTTGTCCCATCCATTTTTTTAGCAGTCAGTAGTAATACAAAATCCTTGCTGAGTCCAATTTGTGCTGCAAAATCTGGATTTTCCACTCCCTTAATCACACATTTCTGGAATTTAAGAACTCAAAATAAGCCTATCTTAATTCAAATATATTGCTATGCATACAGATTAAAGAAATCTCTCCTATTTTGTTTTACTGGAGCCTGCCTTTAATCTATGACCATGATTATTCTAGGATATGAATTGTCATTCTGTGTGGAGGCTCTTAGCTTCCACTGTTCTTTTCTTTTTTTTAAGTTGTAGATTTAAAGAAAAATCAAGCAGAAAATACAGTTTTCATGCTCCCATTGTTTTTCATGGCTATAGGCTCAGTCTCAAAAGCACCATTTCAAGTATCTTTAGTTCAAATCAAAGATTCATGGCCTAGTAATCAAATTTTACTCTCACGCATAAATATCATCAAAATAGTAATGAGTATTGTTTCCTGTATGAAATATAATCATATGCACCACTATTAATTTTCTAAATGGTGAAATGAAGATATATGTGGAATAACTTTTATCATATGTTAGTTATTAAAAAGCCAATCTATTAAGTTTAGACAGTTTGGCAAAAATTAGAAAACTTAGAAAATTAAAAACACTCATCATTTTGCTATTTAGAGATTATTGCTAGTTACCACTTACTGCAAATCCTTTGTATGTTCTGTTCTGTGTGCTAATAATAATCATCACTGTATTGTATTAAGCCCTGACTATGTGCCAGTGATACAAACAAATTCAAAATTTTATCTTATTGTTTACATAAACCTAGTAGCATATATTAAAGTTCATTCCACAATTGAGAAACCTGACACACAGATAAAATAAGTAATTTTCCAAATGTCATATAGCCAAATGTAAATCCAGGCTATCAACCATATGTGTCCATAAAGAATATTAGGATACCTTAGGTTTCATACTCTGAACCCTGAAGTTTTCTTTGTTGGACAAGCAGTTTGTGATGTAAGCATCCTGGTCTTAGTATATAATGGAATAGAAGACTGAAGTGCATTTGAAATAAGAAATCATTCTATGTGGACCTCTCTAACAAGGTCAACAAAGAGTTGATGCATTTTTCCATGATCTATATTTATAAGTTTGGATTTTAAGATACTATATCCAGAATTTATCAATTGTGATTTTTAAAAAAAATACCTTCCATAAAAATAGAATAATTGCTTGGCAATAATGTAAAATTGAAAAAAATGTCTAGCATTTTTATGGTTCAAAATGAAATATTCTACCACATTTATGGCTTCTATTTTTGTTAGGACTATTTCCTGGACCACTAGATGAAATTTACAATGATAGGAATTATTTAAAATGATAAATATAATTAAAGAACATAAAAATAATATTTAAAATGCTCTATTAGTGAACTCTAAAAGAGGAACTAAATGCAAGGACACAATTATTTTATTTTATATATTGTTTTATTTAATCCTTGTAGCAAGACTATGAGATAAGGGTCATTGTTTTCATTTTTATAATTGAGGAAAATTGGTCAGAGTGTGTGTAAACTCTTTGTTCCAAATTGTTCACGTGTTTAGGGCTAGGTGTGGAATTTGAACTTACTCTACCACACTTGAAAGCCAGAGCTCTTGTTCTTAATCACTTTTCCCATAATGCCTTTAATGACAATTCTCTCCCATCATTCAGTCATTTGGATGAGAATTGCCTGCTTCCTAAGTATGTCATAGCCATTATGCCTTGTTCTCCCACATGAAGTAAAAACTAATCAAAAGAAATATATCCAAATATTTGAGACCAGTAGCTCTTCACAGTTTGTGTTGAATTAATTCAATTTATTGATGATAGGAACCCAATTTATTCTCTGCAGAAAATTGAATACTTATAATAGTTATAGTTATAATAGTTAAATAATAAATCAAACCATTGTATTATTCAGTAATATTCTAATCTTTATAGTCATTTTCCCTTTTAAATGCCAAACAAAGCAATTAGAATTTAAGTAAGATGCATATATAATTAGTTGGGTGGTAGGGAACCAGATGCAATTTTGGCTTGTTAGAGTATGAAGTACATTTAGAAAAGTGAAAAGACTTCCATACCTATAATAATTTCCCTCAAGCCCAGTTTCAATCTGAAGAATTTAAAGAAAGGCTTGTTATTATGGGGTCTTTGTGGCAATAGACTAAGTAAAAGAATTATTTATTTTTGTTTCCTAATATCAAATATAACACAATTGAATATGTTTTAATTATTTTCCCATAGGGGACAATTAAATTTGCTAAGATATCTAAAAGAAGTCATAATTTCAAAGATCCACAAGTAGGTAAACTAAAAGTGAGGGAGGCCACTTTCTGTATATCATTTATTTTGCCATTTGTGAGAGAAATATGTGTGCATAAGAACATTCCTCTATTATAAGAAAAACAATAGTGAAAATGTGATGGCTCTAATTCAGCATACATTCAACCCTGTTGTTTGAGAGCAGTTGCTTTCTAAACAAAATAAATCTACAGCCTTAGTCTGTCCTGTAGATCAATTTCTGATATAGTGGTTTTAGTTGCAAAGAGTCTACAGCTATTTATTCAGAATAAGAAGAAAATTTTGAAATGATATCAAAGACTTGTGTCTTGATCAGTTGTCAAAGCTGGACATTTATTGGTGTAATCTTAGATAGTTTGCTATGACAGCCAAGCCATAATCATCTCTTTCCTGGATTACTGCATGTCCTCCCAACCACTCTTTCATTGGTCTCTCACTTTGCTCTTGCCCTCTTCTGTCATTTCTTCACAGAGCAGCCACAGTGATCCTATCTAAGCATAAGGCAAGTCCTGTCAAACTCTGGCTGAAACCACTAATGGGTTTCCATTCGGAGTAAAAGCCAAAGCCTTATAAGTTCTCACATTACTGGCCCCCATTAACTTTTTTTGTTGTTGTTTATTTATTTCTCCGCTGCCTCCGCCCCCCCTTTCTGTTCTCTGGGTCTACTTGCTGCATCTTCTTCTTTGTCCACTTCTGTTGTTGTCAGTGGCATGGGAATCTGTGTTTCTTTTTGTTGCCGTCATCTTGTGTCAGCTCTCCATGTGGGTGGTGCCATTCTTAGGTAGGCTGCACATTTTTTTTCGTGCTGGGATGCTGTCCTTATGGGGCGCACTCCTTGTGCATGGGGCTCCCCTATGTGGGAGATAACCCTGCGTGGCCTGGCACTCTTTGTGCACATCAGCACTGTGCATGGGCCAGCTCCACATGGTTTAAAGAGGCCCTGGGTTTGAACCGCGGACCTCCCATGTGGTAGGTAGACGCCCTAACCACTGGGCCAAGTCTGCTTCCCCCTCTCCCCCCACCCACCCCCATTAACTTTCTAATCACTTTTCCTATGATTCTCTTCTTCTTTTTTACTCCAACTCCAAATCACTGGCCTGCTGAAGTTTCTCCAAAACTCCAGGCTGGCTTCTTTAAGGGTTCTTGCTTACTCTGCTTGGATTTCTCTTTCTATTTATATCTGCACTGACAATTCTCTCATTTCTTTTTGGTTATTATCTAAATGCCATTTCTGAATGAGGCCTTATGTAGCCCCTCTATCTAAAAATTTCATCCCCCATGCCTGTTTCCTCATGGCATCCTTGCTTGATTTATTTATTTTTGTTCTCCACAATCTAACATAAACACCTCTATCATGTATTGTTGTGATGTTTATCTTCATGCTGGCTTGTTTTATGAGTATTAGGTTATGATTTTGAAAGGAAAAAAATGCAAAAACTTTATTCAATGAACCATTTTTCTATGCCCTTAGTAAAATTGATAGAATAGCACTAAATTTAAATCTGCCAAAAAATATTTCAGGCATAGTATGGATCAATTCAATGTTTCCTAATGACTCATTTTATTAAAGAGACAGAGGTTAGTGAGCCAAGAACATCTCATAATCTAAAATTAGAAATCTCTTTCAGATATTTAAAGTCTCGAGCATCTCTTCTGCAACTTTTGGCTACTGATTAAAATATTTTGATGCATTACTCATTATAAATTAATGTAAAGGTAGGTTAAATGTTGGAGTGAACTGTCAGTATCACTTAATGTTCTCCAGAGAATCAGACCGAATAGAACATATGTACATATAAATGTGTTTCTGTTTGTGTATATACACATATAAATATTTTATTTTAAGGAATTTGTACATCTAACTGTGCCCTGGCAAGCCAGAAATCTGTAGGAAAGGCCGATAGCTGGAAACTAAGGCAGGAATTAGTGATGCAGTCTTCAGAAAACCTCAGTTTTTACTCTTAAGGCCTTCAGCTGATTGGATGAGGCTTACCAATAATTTGAGGGTAATAAGTTTTACTTAAAGTCAACTAATTGTAGATGTTAACAACATCTACAAAATGCTTTTACAGCAATTTCTAGGTTAGTGTTTGATTAAATAACTGGATATAATAGCTTAGGCAAGTTGACACATAACACTGTCACACTGTCCAAGTGGAAATTCTGATACTATGCAGCCATAAATGCATTTTCTAACAGTATGTTTAATATTTCTATTGAGCAGCAATGTATAACAGATATGACATTAAGTTCAATTTTGTTATTCATTTATTTCAAAATGCTCTAATGGTTTTATGACACTTAGAATAAAACTGTTATTACAATCGTCACTTTTTCAGTTAACTCCAACAGGTCTTTGCTCAAACATACATTTTGGTGTTGCATCGCAGCAGTAATTAAAATCACATTGCTTCAGCCTTCTAGTCTTTTCTTCTTTGTTTTATGTTACTATATGTTTACTTATTTATCTCTTTATCCACTACAAATGTAAACTGTACAAGAATGATTATTTTTACCTGAAATTGTTAATATTGTAACCTCCAAACCTATAATTTTATCAAATTAACCAGTTAATTCAGGGATAAATGACTATAACATACATACCTATCACATAAATGAGCACTCATAACCTTTCAAATAAGTACTTATACAGAATAATAGAACTATCAAACATTGATCATTACTTCTTATTTCTCAATAATTAGTTATTGCCCTCCTAATTCACAGTTACACTAATTATAAAAACCAAAAAAAGTCAACTGATTCTTAGAAAATAGAACTCTGAGATAAATGTAGAATGATTGTATAACATACATTTTTAAAAAGTTGCACTTTTGACTAATACATGCATTTCAAAACTTGAATTTCTGAATAATTAGAAAGCATTCTCAGCTTGGTAGGAATACTTGTCACTGACATAAAAATAGAATTCAATTAGAAATAATAATTATCTCAGAATTTTATGTGTAATGTTGCAATCAAAAATCCTTCCCAAATTCAGTTGTGCATTGTCAAGATAACTCAGCATAATTGAGGTTATGTCATGGTCTAAACACAATAACAGTTTATTTATTCTAACCATCTAGTATGTGTTTGGAGAGGCAAACACCCACTTCTTATTGTAGTCCTGCAGCTGGTAAAGAGTGAGAGAATGGCCATTTTAATATATGCTTTCATGATCAACTAGACAGGAAGGAAGGCAGCAAAGCACAATTAAGTTTTGAAATTTCTGTGTAGAATTGTGTTTTAGCTTCCTATCTACTAAAACATATACCCAAACACTATACAATGGGTACCTTAACAAAGGAAATCTACTGGCTCCCAATTTCAGAAGCTAGGACGTTTACTTCCTCCAGTAGCAGGAATCATCTCACTCCCAGCAAACTTTGGGGTTCCTTGGCTTTCATCTCTTGGCAATGTACATCGTAGTGTTTTCTCCTTTCTCCTCTGGAGTCCATTGGCTTCTGGCTATTACCTGTGGCTTCTTTTTCTGTGGTCTTCTCCATAAGACCTCTAATAATAAGATTAAAACTGATCTTCATTCAGTTGTTCACACCTTAATTCAAGTCGCCTCATCGAAAGGTCCTATTTAAAATGGGGTCAAACACACAAGAATGTATTAAGTTTAATAACATGTTTTTCTGGAGTTTTTGCTCAAAGCTGCATATATTGACACATTTCATTGACCAAAGCAAGTAATAAAGGCAAGCCCAACTCCAAAGGCATGTGGAATGTGATAGTATGGTGAGTTTGAATGGAAAAGGCCCAAAGAAGACCAAAATATGTGTGAACAGTGCTAATGACTACATGTGAATTTTTAAAATTTGTTGTCAAAACATCTGCTGTACGTAACTCCAATGAATATAGAGTTATAGACTCTTAAAGAAATCTTAAAGAAAATGCTTTAACTTTTGAGAGAATGTTGGTAAAGCTAACTGTCCAAACACCATCAGAAAACATATAGACAGGAAAAGCAAAACTACTGGGCTTGCCCCAGGAAAGGAGAATACACCTCAGAGAAATCATAGAGCACGACATGTAAGAGAGTTGGAGGGGCTTCTAAACTTCTAACAGGATTTTATCTTGTGCTGTTGATGCCATGAAGGCCTGAGGGAAGGAGGGGGCTACTTTTTGGTTATATTCTATAAGATGTGGGCACAATTCTGCTATTGGGTCCTTAATATTCAGGGTTGTCATTGATAAAGGAACAGCTGTAACCCTATAAGCAGTGTGGTTGTGGAAAGGACTTGTTACTGTCACGGCTCAGCCCATCTCACTGAATGCCCTTGCTGTAGAACTGTTTGTATTCTGGGACAAGTATTTATATTCATTCTGAAATATCATGTACTAACTGTCATGAGAGTCATTTTGCTTTCCACAAAATTTATCAGTTTGGAATCTGTTATTTTTAATAAAAGCCAGTGGCCAGTAATGTCAAAATTTTTAGTTTATTTTAGCATGATGCTAATAGGTAGTACCCTGCAGATGCAGTCTTAGCTTCAGTGTCTCAGTTCACTGTTTAAGCTATTGATTAATAATTTAAAAAATATATAGATTTGGATTGAACAATGAAGGTTGGTAAAAATGCACTAAGTATTGAGAGAAGTATTGGACTTAATACAAAGGAGCCATGTAATCCTGGTAAGATTGTTAGCTCTATCTCTTTATTTTCTCTATCACAAAGCACTAACATTAGAAATTAATTTCATGACACATTCTTAGAATTCAATGAGTATTATGATTTTAAATAGCAGATAAAGTAAAAGTTTTCTGTAAAAGCAAGGTTTTACTGGTCTTTCAAACACAGTCCTCAAATTCAGTAATCAACCACAAAATTTATTGATATTTCCAAATATTATGTATATTATATATATAGAAATTTCAAGCCCCTTCTTGAAATGAAATGTGTTCATTTGTGATAGCAATGAAAGCATTTATTTTAATTCTCAGAAGGTTCAAGCTGCAATTCTCTTAATTTTAATACCAACTGAATAGCGTAAAATAAACACACATGCATATCTAAACAGATATACACACATATAGGTTCTTATAGAAAAGGGTCAAAAATATTTATCAGAAAGCAGTATATTAAGAGTTTTATATATATATATATATATAAACAATAAAATGTTTATAGCAGATGGAGGCTAAGTATAGAAATTATAAATCATATTATATGCAGTGCTCACATATGAAATAAAGTATTTATGCATATTTTTTAAAGATTTATTTTATCTATTTTCCCCCATTTGCGGTTTGCTTTTGTCTGCTCTGTGTCCATTCGCTGTGCATTCTTCTGTGTCTCCTTGTCTCCTTTCGTCGCGTCATCTTGCGCCAGCTCTCTGCAGGCACTGGCCCTCAGCTCTGTGTGGGTGTAGGCTGTCAGCTTTCCACAGGCACAGACCAGCTTGCCTTCACAAGGAGGCCCTGGGACCCAAACCCAGGGCTTCCCATACAGTAGATGGGAGCCCAATCGACTGGGCCACAGCCACTTCCTATTTATGCATACTTTTATCAGATAAAATATTTCAAACTAAAATCCTATTTTTGAAATGTTAAGCTAAAAGTTACATACATAAATAACACACTGTTGAGACAGTAGATTTTGTAATTATTGGGAAGAGAATATGTGTAAGTAGAAATTTGTACCCAGAGATTTTTAAGACATATATTGGTATGTACATGTAAATTCCAGTTAGTATCTCTTCAATGGATGAAAATCCAAGAAGGTAAAAGAAGCCAATATTTTGTGGAAAGGATGAAGACAGAAGGAACAAATTTTAGAAAAACTTGTTTTATGTAAAAGGAGATGGTAAGAGGTATTAAATATAAATATAATCATTGTGTTAGGCTGACCAATGATCTAAAGATATCAGTTTAATTCCTGGATCCTGTAGTAGCTCCTTTTTAAAGAAAAGGAGTATTTGCAGATGTAAAAGGAGACTTTGTAGATGGGGAGATTATCCTGTATTTTAAACGTGGGCCCTAAATACAGTAATATGAATACTTTTCAAGGAGAAGAACAGAGAGATTTAACACACACACGCAAACACACACATGCATGCAGAAGAAAAGGTGATGTGAAGACAGAGTGGAAAGAGATTTGAAGATGTCTTTGAATACTGGAGTGATGTGCCCATGAGCTAAGGAATTTGGCAGCCAACAGAGGCTAGAAAAGTCAAGGGATATAGTCTTTCTTGCCACTTCTAGAGAGAGCTTGGCCCTGCTGATACCATGATTTTTGTCCAGTGATGCTGATTTCAGACTTCTGGTCTCCACAGCTGTGAGAGAATAAATGTCTGTTGTTTTAAGCTACCCAGTTTGTGGCAATTTGTAAATCGCAATCACAGGAAACAAATAAAATGATCATATGTAACAACAACAAAAAGGTTTTAACATTGCATAAAGTTTCTTGTTATTTACATAGCTTAAGAAAGTTATGAGAAAATCTTCTATTTTGACCCTGCCATTTCTTACACTAGCTCAGTGTCTTTTTTTTTTTTTCCATAGAGTAAATATTTTATTGGTCATCAATATGTCAGACACAAGGGATAGAAGCACTCAACAAAAAGCAAAGGACTCTCCTTGCAGAGTTCACAATTTCCACCTAATAACTAGCCAGGTGCCTTTTAGCCTGCCTCTTCTCAGTGCTTCTCCCAACTCTATGTCCACAATCAGATGAGGATGGCTTTCTAGGTATCACAGACCTGCTCCAGCAACAAGCTGGCATCTTCAGATGTGTTAACACTGTTTGGAAACTCAGGGGTAACCTGCAGAATAAATGGAAACACCTGGCCTCGGGTCCCTCCAAGCCCAGGTCCTGAGACATTATAGGAAAGTTGAGTGGCAGCTGCAGGTACTCCGCTGACCTGAGCTGTTAAAGTCTCTCCAGGTTGCTCTCGCATGCAGTTGGAGATCCCTTGGCCACAAGCAACCAGAGATCTTGGGAACATGCTGGACTAGCTCAGAGTCTTTTAGTACTGCTGAAGAGTAGGCAAAGATAAGCCAGAAGTCTCTTTGCTAAGAAGAGGCTTCTGACACTCAGAAATTTTTGGAAGTTTATAATAGAGTAATTATATTTTCTTGGAAAATTAGAATAAGTATTTATAGCATGTCATATTGACTATTTCCACTTTAAAAAAAAATCTTCTCCCCATAGGAATCTGGGTGATAGCTGTCATCATAGCTATTAAAATATAGTTCAAATTCTGGAATGCAAGCAGAATAATTACACAATTCCATCCCCGAAGACAACATAATTTACCAAAAAGAGGTTAAAAAATAACTTTATGGCAAAAATGTGATCATATGACCACAATCTCATACACCAAACATGGTAGAATATTTGCTAAATATACTATAGTTTAATCCTAATTAAAAGAGAAAGTGTGACTGTTTAGGCAAGATTACCATTTAATGAAATGTGTAGATGAGGGGTAAGTAGCTTCGGAGTGTAATAAAAACAGTTTTTCTATAATAACTTTGTGTTGATGATCAGATCATCAACCTGTTAATGTTATGTTAACCTGTAAAGCAGGCTACTCAATAAGAAATTGAGCAGTTCAGTCAAAACATAAGTTTAGAACACATTGGTATATACTTATGCTTTTTCTTAGAATCTAGAAGGGACTGTGTATGGAGAGACTCTTGAATGAGGACCATGATTAATGCCAACATTTAAATACTGAGATTTGTATTTAGATAGATCAGTTTCATCCAAACAAAATAGAAGCTAAAAAGGGACACATGCAAATAAAATAAAGTAAAAAGAAAGAAAATATCACTATCAGGCAAAAATAAATAAATAAATATAAAATTAGAAAAACATTTACTATAAGTTTATTTTATATGCAGACTCTAAGTAAGTTCTAAGCAAGTTGAACTCCATGGAAAAGAAATTGTGAAGTAAATTGAGCAAGTTAAACTAAATATATAAATTAAGGAGAAACAATACAATTAAATACAATGAAGTAATATAATGCAGAAAATGATAAACTAATAATATAGTAAAAAACAAAGACAAGTTATAAAAAGGACAGGCTTAAGAAAATCACGTAGACTATGGTCAAAAATGGCAGAGAGAATCAGACAGTTCATATAAAGTACTTAATAACTAAGAAAGACAGACTAAGGAAATCTGTAACAGTGATCTCTAGTTTATCTAAAAAGAGGACAAATGAAATGAAATAAGAATTTTTCAAATAAAAAATAAAAAAAATTTCAAGGAACTGAAAACGTTTCAGACAAAATTGAATGGAACTTGATGACAATTTGAGCTATTGATACCAATTCCTTCTGTATTATATATAGTCTTTCTTCAAGTGCTTTGTAGTTCTTCACATTAGAGGTGGACTTTACTTGCCTGTCTCACTAATGATTAGCTTGGCCCTGTGATTCACTTTAACATAAGTATATGTGTGTGGTGGAGGTGGTGTGACAGGGAAGAGGCATTGTGCAAGAGCTAAGCATCACATATTTCCTCTTGCTCGCCTGAGCTTCTGAGACCCCATGAGAAGCTCTTCCTAGTGTCCAAATATATTTGTCTACTCTAGTCAATAAAAAAGTATATGTAAGTTCTAAGTAGGCATATTTCAATCTAAAGCAACAAAGATAAAAGAGGACTTGTATAAATTTCAAGAATGTTAGAAATAGTACAGATTGCATTCCCGACAACTAAACCAAATAATGATAACAGCATGAGACAACAAAAGAATTGTAAAAACTGTAGAAGTGGAAATTCTGGGACAAAGTTTTGCTATCCTCAAATGCTCACAAAATGGAGGTTTATGCCCTGGGAAAGAGAAGGGATAACCAAACTCCTGTAAACAGAACAATTCCAAAACAACCAAAAAACCAACTCCCAGGACAAAATAGGGGCCCAGAATCAAAGCAAAGCCCAGCACATTTCATTTGCTTCAGGCAGACCATCATGATAAGTGTATTGAAACACAAGAAGAACTCTGTGTAATCATCAGCTGGTTACAAAAAAAAATGAAACAGACATCTGAGGGAGTATTTCTTTGCAATGTATAAGACAAAGAAAGAAACTGGAAATGATTGAATATCTAAATAAAGAAACAAAGCCTTTAAAAATGATATTTTAATTTGATTCATTGATGATAGTTAATGGTGCTATTATAATATTTTTCAGCAATGGCAAGAAGATATTACTTCAATCATAAGGGACAATCGTGGGATATAAGGGGGTGTGGAATTTTTCCTTTTTGGATTAGAGGAAATGTTCAGAAATTGAGGTGGTGACAGCACAACTCTAAAGAAAATAAGAGCCACTGAGTGTATGTTTCCAATGAATTGTACAAAGCATGGGACTGTATAACACAGGGAATCCAGTGGTGGAATATGCACTGCCGTTAACAGGACAAATATGACAATGTTCTCTCATATATGACAATGAATATATAATACTAATTGTTGCAGTTTGAGATTATTTTATGAATCCCAAATAAAGAAAGATTATGTTTGTAAAATAATCTATTCCTCTGACTGTGATACCCTTTGAATGCACTAAGTTCAGCTGATGTGTCTTTGATTAGATTTTCTCCTAATATTAGGGCTTCTGATTTGACTATGTTCAGTGAGTGTGAGTCAGGTTGAGTCTCCACTGTCTTTTAGGCCTGACTCCCACAGCCAGACAGACACACAGGAGAGAGAGCACTGTCTATGTAATCTGGCTATGTAACAGAAAGAAGTACACTCAAACAGTTAAGGCCTTTAAGAGAGATGAGTCATTTTACCTGAGAGCATACAGTTGAGCTTGGGAAGGACAGGCAAGACTGAAATAGAAGACCCAGAGAGAAAAAAGCATTATGCCAGGAGAGAGAGGACTGTAGGATCACTTAAGCATGAAGCATCAAGGATGAACCCACGGAGCTCAAAAAGAAGAGGAAGCCAGGAGGGAAAGGAGAAACCTCACAGAGATTGGAAGCCATCTTGCTTTGTCACATGGCAAGATTGATGGTCATCTTGCTTCACTACATGGCAGCACACCAGAATCAATAATATCTTAATTTGGTAAGAAAGCATCTCTGCTGAAGCCTTGATTTGGTCTTGGGACTTCAAGCTTTCATCCCAAAGAAATACTCTTTATAAAAGACAACAGATTTCTGGTAATTTGCATCAGCACCTCTTTGTTAGACTAATATTCTAATACAGGGTGTTAATAATCAAATAAGTTGTGTGAAAATACAACAAATGTAAGATTCAGACCATAGTTAGTATAATTTTTGACAATACTCTTTCAAATGTTTCAAAATAATGCAAGGTGTTTGTGGTGAGGAGATATATGGGAACCTTGTATGATGATATGAATAATTGTTTTGTAAATTCACAGCTTTTACTATATACTTAGTTTTATGGATGTTCAAGTATGAATGTCATATTTCAATAAAATTTTATATTAAAAAATTATCTTAAAATTGCTTAAGGAGATGAAGGAGAGTACAGGGAAAAAACTATAGGATATCTGGAAAACAATGAAAGAACAATATGAAGGTCTAAGTAAAAGTGAAAAAATCTTAAATAGGGGCCAAATAGAATCCTGGACTTGAAGACCACAAAACTGAAGGAAAAAAGAAATATTCAGGCAGATTTTAGAGAAGTTTGGACCTAAAAGAAGAAAGAATCAGAACTTGAAGATGAAACAGTTGAAATGACACATGCTGATGAGCAGAAAGAAAAATAAAAGAAATATTAAAAGGGAAACTAGCTTGAAACAGGTATAGGACACCATCAAATGCACCAATCTACCCATTTATATGAGTCCAAGAAAGAGAAGAAAGAGAGAAAGGGGCAGAAGAAATAGTCAAAGAAATAATGACAGAGAGCATCTCAAACCTAGCAAAAGACATGAATATACACAAGGAAGAAGTTCAAAAAACACAGGATACATAACATCATACAGGGGTCCCATACATCAACCCTTCATCAATACCTTGCATTGTCATGATACATTTGTTACAAATTATGAAAGAATATTGTCCAAATCTTACTACTAATTATAGTCCTTATCTTACATTTGGTGTGTTTTTCCCCCAACGTTGTGAGTTATGAGAGTCCTATATGATATTATATATGTTTGTTTTGTAAGTTCACAACTATTACTATACACTTATTGTTTATATATGTTTAAGTATAAGTGATATAAGTGATATACTTCAATAAATTAATTAAAAAATAAAGAACACCACAGGGTAAACATGAAAGAAAATATGCCCCACTGTATATTGACTACACTATCAAATGCAAAGGACAAGGAGAGAGTTCTGAAAACCACAAGAGGAAAGCAGCATGTTCCAAATAAGACAGTCCCAATTAGATTCAGTGCCAATTTCTCATAAGAAATCATGAAGGCTGTGGGTTGAAATATTTAAAATACAAGGTAAACAACTGCCAGCCAAGAATTTTACACCTGGCAAGATTTTCTTTCAAAAATGAGGGAGAGATAAAGACATTATCAGATAAACAAAAGCTTAGGGAAATCATCACCATTTGGCCTGCCCTATAAGCAACGCTAAAAGTACTTTAGAACAAAAGGAAAAGACACTTAACTTTGGATCAAAGTAGTATAAAGAAACAAACATCCATGATAAAGGTAACCATCTGGGTAATTATAAATATCAATATTACTATATTGTATTGTTTGGTGTGTAAGTACACTTCATCTTCCTGCAGGTGATAAAATGCCAATGCATAAAATATAATGATAAATCTAGTTTTTTGGATATGCAATGTACAAAGATATAAGCCCTAGCAAATACACAAAATATGGTGGGGAGAAAGAGTGTTATAGGATAAGTCTATGTGCAAACTATTGAATTTAAGTTGGTATCAAACAAAATATAATCATTATATATTTAGGATGTTAAATTTTATCCCTATGGTAAAATAAAAAACAGATGAAGAAAGGGAAATTTCACAATTATGTGGAAATTAAACAACAAACCTTAAGCAACCAATGGGTTAAAAAGTAAATCAGAAGCAAAATCAGAAAATATCTTGAGGTGAATGAAAAAGAAAATACAACCAAACAAAACTTATGAATGCAGCAAAAGTGATTCCAGAGAGGAATCAATAGCTTACATTTATAAATTACATGCTTACCTTTATAAAGATGAAAGACATCAAGTCAGATACCTAAACTCAAACTAGAAGAACTAGAAAAAGAAAAGCAAACTAAACCCAAAGTGAGCAGAAGAAAGGAAATAACAAGGATTAAAGCAGAGATAAGTGGAACAAACAAAAAAAGACAAAACAATAGAATCAACAAAACCAAAACTTGGTTCATTAAAAATATAAAAAAATTGACAAACCTTTAGGCAAACTGACAAAGAGAGAGGATACAAATAATAAAAATCAGAAAAGAAAAGGGAGATATTACTACCAACCCTGACAAAATAAAAAGGACTATACATGACTACTATGACAACTGCGTGCAATAAATTAGATAACCTTGATGAAAAGGACAAATTATTGGAAACACACAGTCTACCTACCCTGATTTAAGAAAAAA
This sequence comes from Dasypus novemcinctus, assembly GCF_030445035.2. Taxonomy (NCBI): domain Eukaryota; kingdom Metazoa; phylum Chordata; class Mammalia; order Cingulata; family Dasypodidae; genus Dasypus; species Dasypus novemcinctus. The sequence continues at coordinate 147,756,006 of NC_080673.1, read as the reverse complement.
TAGAACATCTCAACAAACCAATTACTGGTGAAGATACTGAATCAGTAACCAAAAATCTCCCAACAAGGAAAGGCCCAGAACCAGATGGCTTTCCTGGGAAATTCTAACAAACTTTCCAAGATTTAACTCCAATGCAGCTAAGCGCTTCCAAAAAACTGTAGAGGGAGGAACACTCCCTAATTCATCATATGAGGCCAACACTGCCCTATAAGAAAGCTGGATAAAGATACCACAAACAACAACAACAACAACAACATCAACAATAACAAACAGCTCAATATTTCTTATGAATATAGATGCAAAAATTCTCAACAAAATATTATCAAACTTAATCCAGAGACCCTTTAAAGAATCAAACACTATGATCAAATAGGATTTATCCCTGTTATACAAGGTTGGTTCAACATAAGAAAATCAATTAATGTAATACACTACATTAACACAATGAAGGGGAAAAACATATGATCATCTCAATCAATGCAGAAAAGGCATTTGACAATATATAGAAAACTTACTTGATAGAAAACACTTAGAACACTAAGAATAGAAAGACATTTCCTCAATATGATAAAGGGTATATATGAAAAGCCCACAGCAAAATCCTACTTACTGATGAAAGACTGAAAGCTTTCCCTCTAATGTCAAGAACATGACGAGGATGCCCACTATAACCACTCTTATTCGACATTCCACTGGAAGTTCTAGACAGAGAAATTAGGCAAGAAAATAAATAAAATGCATCCAAATACAAAAAGAAGAAGTAAAGCTTACCCTATTTACAGATGATAAGATCTTATATACAGAATCCTGAAAAATCTCAGCATAGCTCCTAAAGCTAATAAATGAGTTTACCAAGTGGTAGAATACAAGATCAAAATACAAAAATCCATAGTGCTTTTATGCACAAGCAATGAAAAATCTGCAGAAAAAATCAAGAAAACAATTTCATTACAATACCAACTAAAAGAATCAAATATCTTCTAGAAATAAATCTAAACAAGGATGTCATTGAGTTGTACAAAGAAAACTACAAAATACTGCTAAAAGAAATCAAAAAAGACCTAAATAACTGGAACAGTATTCCATGATCCTAGGTTGGAAGACTAAAATATCTTTAAAAGTTCAATACTTCCCAAAGCAATTTATATATTCAATTTAATCTTAATTAGTATTCCAACCACCTTCTTTGCAGGTAAATGGAAAATCCAATCATCAAATTTATATGGAAGTGTAAGAGATCCTGACTAGCTAAGGCTATCTTGAAAAAAAAAGAATGAAGTAGGAGGACTCAAACTTGCCAATGTTAAAACTGATTACAAATTTGATTACAAATCAAAACAACATACAACTTGTACAAGGACACACATATAGACCAATGGAATAGAACTCAGTGCTCAGAAATCAACCTCACATTTATAACCAACTGATTTTTAACAAGGTGGCAAAGTCCCCTCAATTGCAAAAAATTAGTCATTTAAACCAATGATGCTGGGAAAACTGGATCTTCTTTTGAAAAATAAAGAAGAAAGACCCTTATACGATATACAAAAAATCAACTCAGAATGGATGAAGGCCTTAAATATAAGCGGTAGAACTATCAGACTCTTAGAAAAAAACATAGGGAAGCATCTTCATGACCTTGAGTTAGACAATGGTTTCTTAAAGCACGAGCACAAAAAGAAAAAAAAGGTAAATGAAAATTCATAAAAATTAAAATTTTTTTATACTCAAGGTAATTTACTGTTAATGTAAAAAGACAAATTATATAATGGCAGAAAATATTTTGATAAAAGATGAATATCCAGTATATATTAAAAAAAATCCTTTGACTTAACAAAAAAAAACCAAACCCATTTAAAAATGGGCAAAAAACTTGAATAGTTTCCAAAATAAGATATAAAAATGGTCAGAAAGCACATGAAAAGAGGATCATAATTATGCATTAAGTAAACGCAAATCAAAACCACAGTGAGATACCATTTCACACCCATTAGAATGGGTATTGTATAAAAACAAACAACAACAACACCAAAAAAAAAAACACCAAAACTCAAGTGTTGGAGAGGAAGCAGAGAAATAGGAGCATTCATTGCTAGCATAATATAAAATGGTGCATCCAATGTGGAAGGCAGTTTGGTGGTTCCTCAGAAAGCTAAGTATAAATCTACAATATGAACCTACCATCCCCTACTAGGAATATACCCAAAAGATTTGAAATCAAACAGATTTTTTATCACCAATGTTCATAATCGCATTATTACAATTGCCATAAGATGGAAGCAACCCAATTATCTATTAACAGAAGAATGAATACATAAAATGTGGTAAATACATACAATGCAATATTATTCAACCATAAAATGTATTGAAGTCCTGATACAAGAGACAACATGTTGAAACTTGAAGACACCATGTTGAATGAATAAAACCAGACACAAAAGGACAATTATTGAATTATTGTTGTATGATCTCACTGATTTGAGACAATTAGAATCAGCAAACTTATAGAGTCAGAATCTAGAATATAGGTTAACAGGGAATGAGATAGGGGTAGGGAATAGGAAGTTAGTGCTTAAAATGTACAGGGTTCTTTTAAGGAATATTGGAAATATTTTGATAATGGACTATGGTGATGGTAACACAACATTGTGAATGCAATTAACAGCAATGATATATATATGATTGAGAGGGAATATATTAGATAAAATATATGGTATATATGGTAACAGTGTAAAAATTTTATTAAAAATCCATGGCACTACATTATAGTGAGCCTAAGTTAAATTATGGTATTACTTAATAGTGCAATTATAAAAATGTATTATCAATTGTAACAAATGCTCCACACTAATTCAAAGTGCTAGTGGTAGGATGGTTTATGGGATCTTTTTTTACGCATTATTGTCTGTAAACCCACAACCTCTCTGAAAAAAAAAAAAAAAGCAAATGTGGGGGAAAAAATACTTTTGGGTAAATTTGATGAATGAATACCTTAATCCAACAAATTTGTTCCAGTCACTATTCTAGATATTTGGAGTATGTTAGCGAACAAGTGGTTTTACAGTCAAGTCCAGCCAACACTCAAGAAATAGCTCATCTCAATCTGCTCCAAATACTTCTAGAGACTAGAAATAGAGAAAAATTGTCCCAACTAATTAATCAGTATCCTGTATGAAAATAAAATCATTCAGAGACCAAAAAGGAAAGAAAGGAAAATAAAACACCAAATTAACTTATGAATATTTTTGAAGATGTACTAAATAAAATAAAATTTTAACCAAAATTGATTATAACGATTCTGATTATCAGATTCCCAGGGAAAAATTGAAGTTAATGATTAATCCTATTGAAAGTTAAAATAATAGAATTTCCTATTTAAACTTCAAAATAAATGTTTTGACCTTCTTATTTAAAAGACCAAAGACCAAAATTTTCAGTTAAATTTAAGTCATAAAATGTACTCCCAATGCTTTTTCTGTTGTGTCTCATGTAGATGCCTTCTCAAGCTTGTGTTTTTTTACAGTTGCTGCCTGTGCTGTTTCATTTTATCATTGGTAAATTTCCTTCAGCTCTTCCAAAATTATATTGGTTTAACATGAAGTCTCTAATGGACCTAGCTATACATTTAACTTGCCAATTTTAAGTGTACAATTTAGTGCATTTTTACTAATGTATTTACTCATGTAACCACTACTATAATCATTGCATAAAACATTTCTATCACCACCAGAAGTTCTATTGTACGGCTACTCAGTCAACTGCTGGACACTGGAAACAACTTTTATATCATTATAGTTTTGACTTTCTGGAATTTCATATCAGTGGAATGATACTGTATGTAGACTTTATATTTGACTACTTTCCCTCTTCTGATGTATCCATGTTGTCCACTCTTTGTACTGAGAAGTACATGGCAGTTTTATTAAAAGCCCAAAATTCAAAATAATCTCAAAGTCCACTGACTGATCAATAGATAAACACATTACCATATAATGGGATTCTTTGTACTTTAAAGAGACTAAAATAATAATAATACCCAAGATTATCAGAGCACTAGCCATGCAACCACCAAATTTAGCAAACAAATTCATTCCAAACCAGTTGTCCCAGAACCAGTACTTAGTGTTACTAAAATCTATGGCACAGACATATTAGTACATGAGTGGATGCATACAGAGTACTTCTTTTGGTTTAGCCTTACTGTAATACTAGCCAGCCTTTGCCAGTTATCAGTAATCCATCCATTCAATTCAACAGCCTCAGTAAAAAGTTAATTTGTCACAACACATTTACTACACCTACAGGTAAGCCGTTCTATGAAATTTGCTTTCTTGTTGATGTCTTTAATTTTTCCCCATTTCTTTCAGCTGGAGAATCATCCTGACTAGATTCCTGAACTGAAGTGCTATGGATATTAATAAAGACAGTGATAAAAGACGTGAATGGAAAAAAAAATAGACAAAAAAAAAGAGAAGTGAATGAAGACTGGAGTGAACCAGTCCTTGGTTACATACTCCTCGAAATCCTTTATTCCTCCATTTTAAAGTTTATACATTTTTCAGTAATGTTCCCTCTCGGCTTAGGAAGTATCTGCATAATCACTTACTATAATTCTCTCACCTTGAAATATACTAAGCAATAATTTTTTACAATATTTTTCATTCTTGGATCTATGGACAAGTCTCTGTATCTCTTCACAGAATTCTTTATGGCCCTAAATGTAGAATAGAGTTTGATTCAGTGTATTTAGTCATGTCTACATAAGCTTTACTCTAACAATTAAAGGCTGGAAATTCTCCTGAGGTCTACGGCATAAGCAAATTCAGAAACTTTGCATTTTAAATGGAGTAGAAATTGTTTTGCACACAAATGCTTGCAATGACAGGCAAGATCCATCTTTAAAATTAAAACTTTGCATCAGCCAAACATTCCTAGGAAATCCCGCCTGATTCTGCATAAGTATTCTGAGGGTTATGACTTTGCTTTCTTTGCTTCTTATGGGAACAGTTTTGGAGAGGAGACACTTTCCCTTTGCTGTTTTTATAATTGAACATTTTCTTCATTTGCACCCAGTTACTAAGGCCCCTCGAAACCTGTGGCATATATGAGATGCTATTTCATTCCCAAGAGGCCATTCATGTTCTCTTGCCCTTTGTATTTGCCTGTGCTCAAATAGCTCCATATACACTTTATGCATTTGTCTTTGACATTCCTGAAGAAATTCATACCTTTCCCATAAATCAAGCACCTGTGCCTACTTCCCTTCTTTTTGCTCAATTGGCCACTCAACTGTGGATAAAACCTCTAAAAGCAGGATTCATCTACCAAATCCAAAATACCATATATATAAGTCCTAAAACTTGTTGTCCTGATGCTCCTAGTCATCATAAAAGCTGAAACTCCATTAAAATCCTAAATGCAAGGCCAAAAATCACAGGATCAGTGCCAACAAAAGCCTTTTCTCATGTAAACGTTCTGACCACACAATGTCTCCATTCCATGTAAAAAAATTTAGCATCTCCAATAGGACACCACATAAATAGCTGTATTTCCTGATGAGGTCCTAAAAAATAATAATACACTTTAACTGAAGTCACAAATAAGGGAAATAATGAAGACATAATTAAGTGGAACAATATTCTATTCTCATAGTTCAGATTGCTAAATATTCTTAAGATACCAATTATCCTTTAATGGAACTATAGATTGATTAAATATCAGCACTTATTTTTGTAGAAATTGATGAGTGGAGATTAAAATATTATGGAAAGCAAAGGAACTAGAATAGAAAAATCAGCTTTAAAAAAAAAGAGCTGGAGAACATATCTAAATATTTTAAGGACATACTAAAAAGTTACAATAATTAAGGTAGTATGGTATTGATTAAAGGATAATTTTATAGATCAATGGAATAGAATAAAGAGACCAAAAGAGACCAACTTTTATATGGACACTTGATTTAAAACAAAGGCATCAAAGTAATTCAATAGAAAATTGATAAACATTTAAGCCAATGGTGCTGGAACAATCGGTTATCCATAGATTAAAAACGATCAGTCAACCATCAAAGTTTAAAAACCATCAAAACCATCATAAAAATTATTTTTCCACATTCTCAATTTTTCCTCCAGAATGTTTTATATTATTGTGGATAAGTCTTCACGTACACATGTAAGACTTCCGCAAATTTTTAAGCTTTAACAAAAATTTCCAATCAGATGTGACATTCAATTGTACTTTAGGAAGTTTCAAGATTAGACTGCAAGTATGACCTTCAGTAATTTTCATTCTCTGCACATTTTGAAGGGTGCAGTTTCAAACAATAATAAATAAAAATAATTTTTGTAAGCAATTAATGTATGTGGTCAATTTAAAACTTCATAATTCTGGTATGTGTGGTAATTATAGTATCCTATTTAATGGGTGAGGAACTGAGACCCAGGGGAACAATTTAAACTGTCAAATATCACACAAAAGCAGAATGAGAAAGATAGTTCAGGCAAGCATTGGGCATCTGAGAGACATTCAGAGCAATCTCCCCAGGACCTTTATTAACACACAGAGGCACTTTCTCCTTATTGAACCACCAGGATCTATGCCATGAAGCCTGTCTTCAAAGGAGCTAAGGCAGAAAGAAGTTCCAGTGTGATCTTTTTATACTTCTTTGGTCAGTTCATCAAATCAGACTGTCTAACTGCTATGCCAGGTAAAAATCATCAGTAAACAAACTATCCTTAGGTGTTGATGGGAGAATTCTGGATTTTAAACAGCACAGCATACTTTCCAATTAGCTAAAAATCAAAAACAGAAATTCAGACATTCCCAGAGATAAGACTTTATCTTTAAAAGTCCAGCTATAACTGAACTCTATTCTAAACTATACTAGAACCTCAATTTTAACCATGGCCTATGTTTCCAGAAACCAGAGTGGACATCACCAACCCAGAGTCCACAGGATAGAAGAATAAAACATAGATTAGAGTGAACTTACTGGTATTCTACTATAGAATTATTGTGACTGGTAATGGGAGAAACTGTAGTAATGATCTGGAGAAAGTGACCACGGTAGTTGTTGAGGGCAGGGAGAGGAATGAAGGGATGTGATGTGGGGGCATTTTTGGGACTTGGAGTTGTCCTAAATGATATTGTGGGGACCAATGATGTTCATTATATATCCTGCCATAACCCACTGAATGGACTGGGGGAGAGTGTAAACTACAATGTGAACTATAATCCATGTGGTGCAGTAGTGCTCCAAAATGTATTCACCAAATGCAATCAAAGTGTCACACTGATGAAAGAGGTTGTTGATGTGGGAGGAGTGGGGATGTGGGGTGTGGGGTATGTGGGAACCTCATATGTTTTAATGTAACATTTTTGTGATCTATGCATCTTTTAAAAAAAGACAATTTAATAAAAGTAAAATAAATAAAAATGCAATACTGATGTCATAGGGGAAACTGACTTGACTTTAACATTCCCTATTAAATATGAAAAATCTTATCTCAGCTTGGTAAACCTCTAAAAATATTAATGAAATGTCAACTGATTATAATTTTAATAGCTAACATTTACAACAACATTTTTAAATATACTTTATGTATATATTTTAAAAGACATTTAGATTATATCAATGTTACATAAAAAATATAGAGGATTCCCAAAGGCCCCACTCCCTATCCCACCCACATTTTTCCACATTAACAACATTCATTCATTAGTGTGATACATTTGTTGCAATTGATGAACACATTTTGGAGCACTATCACTAAGGGTGGATTATAATTTACATTGTAGTTCACACTCTCTTCCACACATTCTTGGAAGTTATTACAAGGTATACAATGACCTGTATCTGCCATGGCAACATCATTCGGGAAAATTCCCAGGTCCTGAAAATGCCCCCAAATTACACCTATTTTTCCCTCTCCCTTTCCTCAGAACCTCCAGTGGCCACTGCCTTCACATCAACGATAAAATTTCTTTCATTGCTAGGTTCACAAAAAATCTATAGTAGAATAACAGTAAGTCTACTTTAGTCCAAAATTCATTTCCCAATACTGAGGATTTGGGGATGGTGATGTTCACTCCACCTCTAACTGAGAGGTGACTTAGATCCCATGGGGTAGCTGTAGAGTACTATCTTGCAATTGCAGACTCTTTCTCTTCCTTGAGATGGTCATTGTCCATCATCGTCTCCTTTGTTAGTTGTCCTGGGTGAGTCCAATGTACTGGAGAGTAGGTGTTGAAACTCTGTTGAGATTCAGGGCCCAACTGGTACATGCACAGCCCAAAGATTTAAGTCTCATGGGCATGCACCTATCATGTACTAAGTATAGGTTAAAATGGAAGGGGCAGATGAGTTATGTGTAGGGAAATGGCAACTGAGTCTAACTCTGTCACACTGGGAAGCATAAATTCCAAAGTAGGGTCCACTGGCGGGGCACCAAACTTCTGAGCTGTCTACCCTGCTTATAGTGTTTAGGTGCCTCCAGAGCCCTCAGGAGCCTTGCTATTTGAGGCAATATTTGCTTTGGCAGCCAATGAGATCCTACTGAGATATGCGTAAGCGTAACCTCTAGAATGACCTCTGACTCATTTTGAAGTCTCTTTAGTTATATGAACTCATTTTTCTTTACCCTTTCCCTCTCTTGGAACAAAATTTTGAAGTAATTTTTATGAGTATCACCATTTGAAGGCAGAGAAAGGATATAAATTGACATTTATCCTTCCAACTATTACTTGGAAGAGCCATTTATCTGTCCATCTGCCCATCCATTCATCCATCCATCCATCCCTCCATCCTACTGCATTCATGATGAATTTAAAATCTAGAGCTAAATTGCTTAGATTGACTCCCTGGCTTAGCCCTTAGTCATTTCAACTAATTCTCTTTACTCAGTGCAACAGTTACCTTATCTTTAAACAAAAATAATTCAGGTGCATACAACACATAGGATCTTTGTGAGGAGTAAATGAATTGATATACGTACAGTTCTTAGAAAAGTACCAAGCACATGGGAAACAACATGTAAGCATTAGGTACTGTTACTCATACAAAATGTATCTTGTGTTTATGTGATCTGAGGATGCACTAGTGAATAACTCAGCAAAGTCAGTGTTCTAAGGAAGTTTATATTCTAGTGGGAGGAAATATAATGGATTAATAAGTAAACAAATACCATACTAAGTGGTGATAAGTACTGTGAGGAAAAGTTAAGCATAGAAAGGCTATATAAAGTGATAAATGAGGTGGATCTGCTATCTATCATGTGATTTGAAGAAAGATTTAATAGAAGTGAGGAGAGAGTCATGCAAACATCTAGGAAATAGCATTCAAAGCAGAAAAGAGAATGTGCAAGGGTTCTAAGACAGTGATGTTGGTGTACCACAAGGAACAGAAAAGAAGGGTAATGTGGCTAATACAGTAGGTGAGTAAAGAAAAGAGTCATAAGGAGACAAGGTCGTTGAGATAAGGAGAAAGGATAGGCAGTGAGTGGTAGGTCACATATGCTTTATACACTGAGGATTCTTGGCTTTATTAGAAGTGACACAGAAAGCTACTGAAGTGTTTAAGGCAGTGTAGTAACAAAATCTATTTGTTTTTCATTTAATCCTTTAGTTACTCTGCAGAAAGCACTCTGTGTGTGTGTGTGTGTGAAAAAAAGGGAGAGTGTAATTACAGGAGAATTTATAATTGTAAGACAAGGTCAGTAAAAGTGGATGTAAGAATAAACAATCTAAAACTGGTTATATTTGAAAGGTAAAACCAGGATTTAACCTGGCACTGCCTAACTTCAAGTCCCATAAGTCTATGGTCAGAATGGGACGAACACATGTATTTCCTTACTCAATGGATTCCATGGTATAACTAAATCGCAGAGCTGCTTCTTCAGCCTGGAGGAAGTCCCAAGTTTAAGGCCTAGTTATCCAAGTCCATACTTTCATCTGTGCCTTAAAGCTTGTGTTCCCTCCCAGGTTCTCAATTCATTCTGAATTCTTTCTCTAGGAAAATGCTTTCTCATCCTCTCAAATATTATCTACACACAGATGCATTTTTAATCCATAACACAGTCTCAAATCTTTCTAGCAATTCCTGGGACTGTTCATAGCTTCCTATTGAAAATTTCTGCTTGTTTTTTGTCCTTCCTGGCATAGAAAACTCAAATTCAATATCAAATCCCCACTTCCCATAAAGTCTGCTTATTATCCAATAGACATCTCACTCTCAAATTCTCAAAACTGAATTCACATTATCCTGACACTGGTTTCTATCTCAAGAAATGACAAATTTTGCAAATACCAAGGTTTACTGACAATGGAGATGAAAAGTAGTTTTTAACTTGTATGCCAAATTTTAAGAATCAGTAGTGGCTAGCTAGATGAGAAAATGAAAATGTACAATATACATTTCTCTTTCTCACATTTCCTTCACACACACATCATTGGTGTTAAGTGTATGTAATTATTCAAAGGTCCCTTTAAGGAAAGAGAAATATATATTGCAGGTTGGGAAGAGAATCTCAAGAGATGACTTGCACTCTAAATTCTAAATACAATCCCACATAGCATGATATAATACGATATAAGAAAGAATATTTGATAGTCATAACTGGTCATATATTTGATTAGAGGAATAACTGTTTGAATGACAACACACACCTTGGATGAGAGTGAATGTTAGAATCTTTCATTTGGAGATTATACTGAAGATTACTACTACCCAATCTAGTAAACCCCATTTTAATAAACCTTGACAGTTCCAGTCTCTGTGTGAGCATGTTCAATGATGTAGTCATCATGAAATTTTCTAGCAGGTAATACATTTTAAAAAATACTAATCATTAAACCACATTCTATTTCTTATTAAAGAAGAAGTAGGTATATTTGAGCAGAGAAATATAATGAAACTCAAAGTACTTAGTCTGCTGTTCAAACATCTTCACAGATTGAATACAAACATAGTCCACCTGCTTTACTGTTTACACTCTAAATGAACCCAACATACCTTCACAAGCCTATCTATAGTAAACATCTCTAAGACTTTATGGTCAACCTTTCCTTCTCTCTTGGACTATGAACAAGTTTTTTATCTTCAGTGTACCTCAATTTTCTTATCTTAAAAAAATGGGAGGAAAGGGATTCCAACCGTAATTGTATCAATTGGGTTAAAAGAATTAATTCACAAAAGTGCTTAGAAGGGGATCTATCACAATGTAAATAATCCATGTCTTTTATTATTATGATTGCTATTATTTTCTTATTTAATACTATAATTTTTTACTTTCTGTCATGCGTTCTTTCTAAATCCAGTACATTCCTTTGACTCTTGTTGGCCATATATTCTCATAGATTAATATTATCTGTGGCATTTACCATCTTGATTCAATTTTTGTCATACCTCATAGTGTGATTTGTGGATTTTACCCTTTAGTTTCAAACATACAAAAAACCACATCTGAAAAACACTTGTGACCTGCACAGGCTGGACTGCTCCTCATTCAGTCATGACCTGATGGACAAAATGACAGGAGAGGAAAATTGCTGGAATCAACTTTGCTCTGAGGCTTCCAACTACTGCAGGTCCTTGGTACAATATCTTAGGCCAAATTTATAACCACAGAATTTTTTTTTTTTCACTTCTAAGGTTCACATCAGCTATTGATCCTTGGCAAGGAATGCAATTCTAGTCTCCCACATCCCATCTTTATTCCATAAAATGCTGTCATCATTGTCCCTGCCTCATATGTTTTTCAGTGTCTTTTGAGACTGCTATATATATATTTTTTAAAACAACTCATTAACAAATCAGTGAGACCTAAATTTTCAGAGTATTCTAAGAAACCTACCATCCTAATGTCTAGCAACTAAATCAATCCTTCCTTTCCTGCTACCTTGATGTCTTCTCTGCAGGGGCTATCTGGTTCTCACTGTGTTAAGGAACACCAAGAATTATCCAAAAATAACATGGTGTGAACCCTATAGGGCCTATATTTGGTGATCCCTAAATCTACTGATATTTTTACTACTTTTTCCAAAAGTCAAATCAAGTTAATTGAATATTCTTCATGTATGGCTTTTTATCACTTTTTGTATTTAGCCATGGCTAATGTACTTACCTTGCAAATGATAAGCATGGCTATTTAAAAGTGAAGTTCTGATACAAATGATAACATGAATGAGACTGGAAGACATCATGTTGAGTAAAATAAGCCAGATAAAAAAGACAAATATTCTATGATCTTACTGATTTGAAATAATTTTAATCAGCAAACTTAGAGAGTCAGAATCTAGAATGCAGGTTACCAGGGGATGGAATGGGGATAAGAATTGGGAAGTTAAGGCTTAAAATGTACAGCAATCCTATTTGATATAATAGAAATGTTTTGGTAATGGATGATGGTGAAGGTAGCACAACATTTTGTATGCAATTAACAGCACTGAAGTATATACCTGAATATGATTAAAAGGGAAAATGTTAGATTGTATATATGGTAGCAGAAACACAATACTAATACCTCTTAGCACATAGTAGATTCTGATTGAAATATTTGAAATTGAAAAGTATTGTTTTAGTTTTCTGTTGCTGCATAACAAATTACCACAAATTCAGCAGCTGAAAATAAGTCTTTCACTAGCTCACTCTACCAAAGGTCAGAAGTCTGAGCATGGCTCATGGCTAGATTTTCTGCTCTGGGTCTCACAAGGCTAAACTCATGGTGTCAGCAGAACTTCATTTTCATCTGGAGCTCAGAGTTGTTTTCTAACCACATACGGTGGTAGCAACATTCAATTCCTTGCAAGTGTAAGACTGATTCTCAACAGGGACCATTCTCAGCTTCTGGAGTTCGCCTACCATGCATTACCTTACCATGTGGCCCCTGAATCTTCAATATTAGTTATTTGCATTGAATCCCCCTCTTGCTTCAAATCTTTCTAACTCTGCATTCCTTTTAGGACTCATCTAACTATGTCATGCCCAGGAAAAAATAATCTTCTTTTTATGAAGTCCATGTGCCACATAACATAATCTAATCATGAGAGTGATAGCCTACAATTAATAGGTCCTTATCACATTCATTGGGAGGAGATAATTCAAAAGTTGGTACCATTGGGCTTCATCTTAGACTTCCTTCTGCCACAAGTCATACTTGTCCTTTGCCAAACCAAGACCCTAAATACAAAGGTGGCAAGTAATATAATATTATGATAGACTTTTTAAAAACAAAAGATAAATTTTATATTATATAGCCAAAATTCTTTCACTCAAGAATTAAATAAATTTTGGCATCAATCAGGAAACCAAACAAACGCAAAAGAAAAACAAACAAAAAAGTGTGCCTGAGCCTGAGCTTAAATAAGGACACCAAAATGCTGAATCCTGAGCACAGACTAGATATCCCTAATCAGGGCTGTTTAATGGTGTGAGCAATTATTTTGTTTCAACAACTGCTCAGTTAAGTGCCAAATATAATGTAACATTTCATTTTAATGTGATTCTTTTATTTCTGTTCCATCTTGGCATATGTACAGTGCCCAATACTTTCAAATAGCATAAACACCAGCATATTAATTTAATACATTATATCCTTAAAGATATCTATGTAAATTCATTTGGAAAATCACCTGTTGATACTGTGAGAGCTTCTCATATTTCTTAGAAAAATTTCACTCTAAACAGTTAACTTTAAAAAAAAGTCATTTATCAGCGTCTCTGTATTCCTACACTGCATCTTATCCCTGGGAATGAACTGAAATTCTTGCCATCTGTACCCTGGCCAGGAATGCCCATATTCCTTTAATGCATAAATACATCCTGAGTATTTCTCATTCTGTTCCTGAAAGCTGCGAAGCACAGAAAATAATGTTTTCAAGAGGAACCACCAGGGATCATTTATTGCTCCAGCACTTTGAAAAATCTATGAAAGTCCTTTATGCCTCCTTCATTATATTTTCAATGGAACAATTAGTTTGAGTGGCTACAAACATTGAATTTTCATGATCACATTAGTCTTTGAAGCCAAAATTATTAAATGCATTATTCTCAATGCAAAATATAGTGGGATGTAACGAGTTTGCGATTGAGCAGCATAAGTTGCCTTCAGCTGGAAAACTAGTTCAGAGTTAATTTCCTAACAGCCTATCTGGTCACACTTTAAAACCCTTGCAGTTTGCATTATTCAGTAGTTTGTTCCAAGGATATATTTTACAAGGCTTGAGAGCAGTAATTCTGGTTTTTTATAATATTTAGTAAAGCTATTACAATGAACAGTAATGTCTCAAACACATAAGTAGTCCTTTGAAAACCTCTGCTGCAATTGCCAAACACAGTAAGACTCTTCATTTAGGCACACCCTATAATTAACTCAGAATGACTGAGGGCACAACTCTAGCGCTGTCTGTGGTAGTTTCCTACCACAGATATAGAGTATAAGGATATAGAGTAGAAGTGTGACAAAATTATCTTCAAATAATATGGCTTTCCCTTTCATACTGGATCTTATTTTTCCAGTTTTATATTTGGGAAGTTCAGGTAATCTATGGATATTTTGAATCTAGACTGGGGATCCAGAAATTTTTCTCTAAAGCACTAGACAATAAATATTTTAGGCTCTGGGTCCATACAATCTCTCTGGTGATACTCTACTTTGCCATCATAATGTGAACCAACCAATGAATTCAATATATTTTAATGAATAGGCATGGTTGTGTTCCAATAAAACTTTATTACAAAAAGAGGTGGTTGATGGAATTTGACCATCAGGTCTTAGTTTGCCAACCACTGCTCAAGACAATAAAATCTCCTCTACCTCATATCCTCAAGCCATTTCCTGGTTAAGGTATCAGTCATATCAAGAAATAAATGTATTGTTCTTTCTGGAAATATATACTGTACTTTTTGTGAGAGTCCTACTTCACTCAGGAGTCTTAAGTCTTGTATCATTTTCTTTCCTATGTCAGGACTCTTCATTATAATTCTGTCTTTGCAGTGGGAATAAAATTATCTTTAAACAACCCATATAACAAACAGAATTCTCCTTTAGTGAGTCCGTACTATATTATAATCCTGATTAAAGTAATCATTCAATAACAATTTCTGTGTATTGGTAAGGAGTAAGGAGTACCTTTCTAAATCTAAATGCTTTCAAGCTAATATTTAATATAATGAAGTAGTAATTTAAAATAAAAAGAAGGCTATATCTTCCGAATATGTGACTGAATGGCTAATTTCTCAGGATTAATTCTTTCTTGTTTATGTATTGAAGCAGTTTGGTATTATATATGAATTCCAAAAATAGTTATTGGATTATGTCTGTAAACTGGTCTGTCAGCGATATCACTTTTAATTGATTATTGATGAGTAGGATTTTGATTAGGCCACATCAGTAGTGTGTTGAGTCCCTTCCCCTTGGTGGGAGGGGCTCACAGAGAAAAGACTTGAGAAAGGACAGAGTTGGCGGTTTTGATCTGGAGCCCCGAAAGTAACCACAGAAGAGTTTGGTCATGAGGAAAGAGAGAAGGCCCCAGGAAGAGAGATGAGCCATTTGTCTGATAGTATGTGGCTGCAGAGACCAGAGAATGAGCATCTGAGCCCAGAGAGAGGCAAACCCTGTCAAGAGAGGAACCCAGGAAGCCTGAACCCTGGCAGACATTGGCAGCCATCTTGCTCCAACAGATGAAGAGGGAACTAACTTACAATTTATTGCCTGGTAACTGTAAGATTCTACCCTAAATAATTCCCTGCATAAAAGCCAACAGATTTTTGGTATATTGTATCAGCACCACTTTGCATGACTAATACATGTATGTTAATCACTTCTCTCATTTTCCTAGTAATTCAGCCATGCATTATGCATGCATATCATATATTCATATGTAGTATGTATGTATTGTGTGTACATACGTAACTATATTATATAATATTTCCAACACTTTTAGGTTTAACATCATGGTTAAGTGTTTTCAATATATCCAGTGCTGTATTGCCAGAAACTGAAAACCATCTGCTGGGTTTAAATATAATCATGATACATGCCATATATATGTAATTATTTCAGCTAGTCTCAATAATTTTATGATATTTTAAATCATTATATTTATAATACAGTGGTGTTGAGTTATTAATACACTGATATGCAATTCTTATTGTTCAAAAATTATATAATCCTGCCAGATTCCACTATTTCATGATATTAAAAATCAAGTCCTTGTTTTTTATTGTGTATTTTTTTATTACTTCTTCCCTTAATTTTTAAAGATGGCTTTAAATGTCAAAGAAGAACAGAGTGCGTATTGAGAAGGAACATTATATTATAGAAAATCTAATCTGTATGGACCTTTCCATTTCATGCTCAAGCACATAATTAAAGAATTAGACTAAGGATGCTGAAAGCATAAATCTGATGTTTATAAACCCAGAAAGGAAAACTGAGCACAATTAACCTTCTAATATGGTGGCCTTACCAGTAAAGAAACTACCAGCCTTATTAATTTTGCTTAAGTAGAAATCAGTTTCCTTTTCAGCCACTCAGTTGGCTTGATGAGCTGCTCTTACATGACTATGCTTCTGTGTAATAGGAATTGTCAGAAGAGAAGCAAAACGAGTTCACTGACTGCTACTTCAGAATTCTGGATAAGTATTTTTCCCTAAAAAAAAAGGAAAGCAGAAGAAGAAAGTCTCTTCCTTTTATGGTTCACAAGGAAGACTCAATATTTTCATTGTCAGGCTCTGTGTCCATAATTTCCCTTGAGTTTATTTACTTAATTTTGTTTTGCTTCAGTTTCAATGCACAAAAGTATTAGAGGCAGAATTTTAAAAACTAACATTACAGGACAACCGCAAGATGGTGGCAGAGTAAGGAGCTCCTAGAGTCAGTTCCTGCTACAGGACAGTTTGTAAATACCCAGAGCTATTTGGACCTAGCTGAAGCACCTGTTTGGGGGTTTCAGGAGATCAGAAGAGCATCCTGCAACATACTTGAAGGAATGGAAGGAGGAGATTACCCATCTACAGAGAAGATTTCTAAGTAGAGTGCTCCATGACATGGAGGCCAGTGCTCATCCTCCACTGGAAGCATAAGCCACCCCAGGAGCTGTTCCACGTCTGGAATTGAAAGCTCCACTTCCTAAAAATGGGGGAGGAAAAGACGGTTGGGCAACAACTTCAGCTATTGATAAGTAAATTTAGAGGAATAAAGTATAATCCTAAGAATAACTAAAGTTTGAGCCTGTCCAAGTCAGAAAGAGGCCAGTAGCCACCATCTTAACTACACACCTGACATGAGGGGAGGCAGGGCAGACTGAAAATCACAGTGCTGGTGGGGACTGGCTTCTTTCCATCCAGATTATATTGTAGCTCTAGCCTAGTCCCCAGTGCCACCATGAGCAGGGAGGAAGCTGCAGGGACCTATGCCAGCCTCTACAGGAAAATACCAGCCAAGCTGTGGAGGCCAGTGATTATCATACTCAGGCAGCACAAGCCGCCCTAGGAGCTATTCTGTGGCTGAAATTGGAAAGTCCATTTCCCAAAAACAGGGAATAGGGAAATGGTTGACTACTGGTTTTGGCTACCGATTAGTAGACTCAGTTGGCTAAGGTATAACCCTAGAAACAGCTGGGGTGTGAATCCATGCAAGTTGAAAGGGCTGGTGGCCACCATTTTTACTCTGCCCCCAGCGTGAGGGGAAGCTGGGCTGACTGAAAATCACAGTGATGGTAGGAACCAGTTTCTTTCATCCAGCTTGGCTTTCAGCCCTAGAATAGGCATCAACACAACTCTGGCAATGAGGAGGCTGGCGAGCCCTGCACCAGCCTATTCAGGTAATCACAGGTACTTTGAGTGGCACAGACTGAATAATCAGAAGTCTACTGGGGCAACTGTAGTCATTGTGGACCCACACTGCATAGATTGCTGCCCACCCTGCAGGTCCATCCCCACCCCAGGCAGGGGAGAAAAGGGCGTGAAGCCTCATCAATCTCTCTAGGCAACTATGGTCTAGGTCTGCACAACTCGGATTATTCCACACAGCAGTGACTCTGCCCCTACCCCTGACAAAGGAGAAAGTTGGAAGAAGCTTCATCCATCCCTGGGGCAATGAGGGCAGCTTGAGTCTCCAAAGCTTATAGCACCAATTACATCCTTGGCTCCTACTCTACAACCAGCAAGTGAAAAAGGGCAAGAAGTCCTAAACTAAAGACAAAAACTGCACCCAGAATAAATAGTCTAGTAAGCCAGATACCAAACACCAAAAAAAAAAAAAAAAAATTTACAACCCACACCAAGAAACAGGAAGCTATGGCCCAGTTAAAGGAATAAGATAAGCCTTCAGATAGCATAAATGAGTTGAAAAATCTAATCACAGATGTTCAAACAAATCTCCTTAATAATTCAATGAGATGGCTAAAGAGATAAAGGATATTAAGAAGACACTGGATGAGCACAAAGAACAATTTGAAAGCATACATAGAAAAATAGCAGATCTTATGGGAATGAAAGGAGCAATAAATGAAAATTTAGGAAAAAAACATTTGAATCATATAATAGCAGATTTGAGGAAGCAGAAGAAAGGATTGGTGAGCTTGAAGAAATGGCCTCTGAAAGTGAACACACAAAAGAACAGATGAAGAAAAGAATAAAAAAATTTGAACAAGATCTCAGGGAGCTAAATGACAGCAAAAGTCATACAAATGTATATGTCACAGGTGTCCCAGGAGAAGGGAAAGGAAAAGGGGCAGAAGGAATTTTTGAAGAAAAAATGGTAGAAAATTTCCCAATCCTATTGAAGGACATAGATATCCATGTTCAAGAAGCACAATGTACTCCCCTCTGAAGAAATCCAAATAGACCAACTCTGAGACACATACTCATCAGAATGTCAAATGCCAAGGACAAAGAGAATTCTGAGAGCAGCAAGACAAAAGCAATGCATAATATATAAGGGATACCCAATAAGATAAAGTGTCAATTTCTCACCAAAAACTATGGCGGCAAGAAGACAGTAGTCTGATATATTTAAGATAGTACAAGAGAAAAACTTCCAGCCAAGAATCTTATATCCAGCAAGACTGTCTTTCAAAAATGAGGGCGAAAGCAGAATATTCACTGGTAAACAGAACCAGAATTTCTAAGCAAGAAACCAGATTTTCAGGAAATACTAAACAGTGTGCTAGAACCTGAAAAGAAAAGACAGAAGAGAGAGGCCTGGAAGAGAGTATAGAAATGAAGATTATATCATTAAAAGTAATTAAAAGTTTCAAAAGAGTGGTGAAAATAAAATATGTCAGATAAAACTCAAATAGTCAGGAATAAACTTAACCGATGATGTAAAGCACTTGTATTCAGAAAACTGCAACTCAATGTTAAAAAGAAATTTTAAAAAGGCTTAAATAACTGGAAGAACATTCCATGTTCACCAATTGTAAGACTGAATATCATTAAGATGTCAATTCTACTCAAACTGATATACGGATTTAATGCAATCTTGATAAAAATTCCAACAGCATTTAAAAAAAAAATTAAAACATGATTATCAAATTTATTTGGAAGGATAAAGTGTTTGAATACTCAGAAACATCATAAATAAGAAAAGCAAACCCTCATCTCCAGACTTTAAATCATATTACCTAGCTATAGTTGTTTATGTATGTTCGTATATAAATGATATAAAGATAATAATAGGGTGGGTTGGGGTAAAAATACTTTGTTGGGTAGTAAATATTTTGACAATGCTCTTTAATCATGAGTTAAAAAGGCTTAACAACAATGCAAAGTATTGGTGGTGGGGTGAGTTATTAGAGTCCTGTATAATGTTATATATGTTTGTTTTGTAAGTTCACAACTATTACTATACACTTATTGTTTACGTATGTTTATGCATGAGTGATATACTTCAATAAATTAATTAAAAATAAATAAATAAAATAACATTACAAATTCACATGTCATTTGCAGATAAATGGCTATCTAAATTTTATACAATTAACCCATAGTCTACACATGTGTGACAATAGTCAATAGTGACTGTATTTCATAGATACTCATATATCTGTACCTTATCAGTACATCGGGAATACAAAAGTTTCCTTATATTTTTAATGGAAAGAGAGAACTCCATTTCTATCCACTATATAATTCCTTTATTGTTTTGGCATCATTAACAACATTCCGACATAATGAGGGACACCATGGTGGGTTTAGCTTTAGGCTAAAATTTTACTATATATGTTTTAGCTTTGGTTAGAGCTTATGAAATATACCATATTTGAAATGCAAAGATTTTTTTATTCATTTGACAAGTAAATCCCTCTCAGTAAAATACCTCCATCTCTGAAAATAGTACACTAGCATATAGTGCATTTTGCTTTCTCTTTTTACATCATTTGCCCTTTTTTTCTCTTTGATAAAAATGTGGTAGATATCACTGATTATAAATGTATCATATAGATAATATGCATTACAAACATTATGTACTTTTAAACTTTAAAACTTCCTTGTAATGCATATATTTTTATTCCTATTTAATAGATAAAGAAACTGAAGATCCAAGGGATTAAGTAAAATTTTAAGATCATGAAATTTCAGCTAGGACTCTCAAACTCTAAAAGCCTGATTTTCAAATGTTATTTTTTCTGCTATTACTGAGTAAAAATGTAGGAGAATAATGTAAGCTTCTATTATAGGTTATAAAAAAGCTGTATAATTCAATTTCATTCCATTAAATTCTGCAAATATCTTTTCAACTCTGTTATATAACAAAGGAAATGTATGACATGATCTCCTACCATGAGAAGATTACAGTTGATCTGAAGAGAAATAAGAGATTTATCTTTAACCAAAATATGTTTTGCAATTTGGAATGCAAATAGTGCCCTACACACATATGCACACAGATAAAATAACTCGTAGGTGAAAATTCAAGCCTTCATTTTCCCAATCGAGAAGACACATTTACCAATTTAAACATTCAATTTCTTTCCCTCTCTTTTACTCTCTTTTCTTCTTCTGTGAAGATATGTGAGCTTGAAGAATAATTTGCATGTATATAAAGAACTATAACAGAAATTCTTGGGATGAAAGTCAAAATAACAAGATTAAAAATTTTCTAGAGCCATACAGCAGCATATTTACAAAGCAATAGAAAGAATCAGCAAATCAGAAGACAGGACAATCTAACTCTTACAGTCAGAAGAATATATAGAGAAAAGAATAAAAAAAATTGACCAGTGTCTCACACATTTGCATGATAGTATGAAATGCACAAACATAACATGTCATGGGTATCCCAGAAGGAGAAAAGAAGGGAAAAGGGTCAGAAAGAATAAGTGAGGAAATAATAGCTGAAAACTTCCCAAACTGTTATGAAAGGCATAAAAATAATATGTCCAAGAATCTCAATGTACTCCAAATACATGAGATCCTAATAGACCCTAATTTGAGATACACAATAATAGAATGCCATTCTATTATTTTCAGAGAAAATTCTGAAATCAGTAAGAGAAAAGCATTTCATAACATACACAGTATCCTCAATAGGACAAAGTTCCAATTTCTCATCAGAAACATGGAGGCTAGGAGGCAGTGGTATCATATATTTAAGGTGCTGAATGAGAAAAACTGCCTGGCAAAAATTCTTTATCCAGCAAAACTGTTCCTCAAAAATGAGGGAGTGTAATAGTCAGTCAAACCGGTGCTGATGCAAAATACCAGAAATTGGTTGGATTTTATAAAGTGTATTTGGGATAGGAGCGTACAGATACCAGACCATAAAGCCTAAGTTACTTCCTTCACCAAAGTCTGTTTTCACATGTTGGTGCAATAAGGATGCAGATGTTTGCAAGGGTTCAGGCTTCCTGGGTTCCTCCCTTCCAGGGTCTTGCTTTACTTTCCTCTGTGAGCTTTCTTCCCAGGGCTCCAGCTTAAGGCTTCAGCATCAAACTCCAACATCAAAAACCCTCATCTCTCTCCTATGCCATGCCTTTTACCTGTGAATCCCCACCCCTGGGAGTCCCCTCCAAAGGGAGGAGACTCAACATCTTACTGGTACAAGAGGTTTACATAATTACTTAATCAAGTAAACCTATGAATCTGATATAATCTAATATACCCAGAAAATAGATCAGTTTACAAACGTAATCCAGTATTTCTTTTTGGAATTCATCAATACTATCAAACTGCTACACTCCACCCTTTGAATTTCAAAAAGACATTGCAATATTTATAAAAAAGCACCTCAAATCAGTGACAATGGAAGTACTAACTCATATCACAATCAATTAAAAGAAACAGTTTGTCCTGGGGCAAATTCTTGTCTGCTATAGACCTCTGAAACTTACAAAACAAATCATCTACTTCCACTACACAAATGGACAGACAAAAGATAAACATTTTCATTACAATAAGGAGAAATTGGGAGAGAAACATGAGTTACAGTTTCTCTACAGGTCAGTAGAGACCTGTGGAAAAGTTTTGGACAGTTCCTAAGAAAGTTAAATATAGTCTTGCCATTCAACCAACTATACCATTGCTAGTTATATATCTGGAAGAATTGAGAGCAAAGACATGAATAGACATCTACACACCAATGTACATAGCAACATTATTCACAATAGCCAAGAGTTGGAAACAACCCAGGTGTCCATCAACTAAAGAATGGATAAACAAATTGTGGGGTATACACATGATGGAATATTATACAGTAATAAGAAGAAATGAAGTCATGAGACATATGACAACATGGATGAACCTGGCAGATACTACATTTAATGAAGCAAGCAAGACACAAAAGGACAAATACTGTATTATTTCCATTAAATATATTGCATGAAATATAAACATATTATGTGAAATATAAATATGAGTAGAATTGCATATATAAGACCATTTTTTTTGAAGCTGAACAAAGGTAAGTTAATCATACAAAATCTTAAAATCAGAGAAAATAAATATACTAAGTGAAGGAGACCAGACACAGAGTGGTACATATTGTATGATTCAATTTATATAAAATGCAAATATAAATCAATTTATAAACATGAAATCCGATTAGTGGTTATGTAGGTCTAAGGAAGGAATGCAAAGGGGTGTAGAGTTTTTCTTTTTGGAGTAATGAAATTGTTCTAAAATTTTTGAGATGATGAATGTACAACATTTTGATTATATTAAAAGCCATTGATCATACTCTTTCAATACAATAGCCAAAGAAAGCAGTTATGTACAGTGGGGGAAGCATACAGAGATAGAGGTGAGGGATTTTCTTGTTTTTTTTTATTGTTATTGAAATAATGATTATGCTCTAATAATGGTTGAAGTGATGAATGCACAACTATGTAATTATAGCAAATACTATTGATTGTATACTTTGGAAGAATTGTATGCTTTATTAATATGTATCAAAAAATTGGTTTTAAAAAAGTGAAAAGACAACATACTCAATTGAAGCAAATATTTGGAAACCACATATCCAATAAGAGTTCAATATCCACTATATTTAAAGAAGTTCTACGTCTACATCTACATCTACATCTCAACGATAAAAAGACAAACATCCCGATTTAAACCATGCAAAAGACAAATAGACAGTTCTCCAGTCTCCATATAAAATGGCTAAAAAGCACAAGAAGATGCCCAACATCAAATGCAAATCAAAACCATAGCAAGATATAATATCATATCCCCTAGAATTTCTACTGTTTAAAAAACAGAAAACTACAAGTGTTGGAGAAGATGTGGAGAAATAAGAAAAATCATTCATTACTGTTGGTGCAGTTATTGTGGAAATGGTGCAGCAGCTGTGGAAAACACTTCGGCCCTTCTTAGGAAAGCTAAGTATAGAATTAGCATATGAATCGGCAATCCCACTGCTAGGTATATACCCCAAATAATTAAAAGCAGTTACTTGACAGATATTTGTACATCAACATTCATAATGGCATTCATAATTGCCAAAAGGTGGAAGCAACCCAAGTGTCCTTCAACTGCTGGATGGATGAAAAAAATGTGGAATATGTATACAATGGAATATTTATCAGTATTAAAAAGAAAAGGAGGGAGCAAATGTGGCTCAAACAATTGAGTGCCTGCCTCCCACATGGGAAGTTCTGGTTCAGTTCCCAGTGCCTCCTAAAGAAAAAAAAAAGTAATGGAGTCCTGATTCATGCAACAACATGGATGAATCTTGAGACCGTCTACTAAGTTAAATAAACTAGACACAAAAGGACAAATATTGTGTGATCACAAGCTCATAGATTTAGAATCTAAAATATAAGTTGCCAATGGATTTATTTGGAGTACCTAATGGGAATTTGATACTAAATTTGTACAGATTTTTCTATTTAACTTGATTGTAAAGCTTTGGATATAAGTGGTGATGATGGTAGCATGTAATTGTGAATATGGTCAGCAGCACTAAATTATATATGTCAATGTGCTTAAAAAGGGAGTTTTTAGGTCATGCAATGTTACTAGAATAAAAATTAAAGGATAAAATAGAGGGCTGTACAACAGTGAGCCTTTTTGTCAATGGTGGGCTATAGTTTAATAGTTAAAACATAAGAATATTCCTTCATGAATTATAACAAATGTATGACACTAATAAAATATGTTAAAAATAATGGGGCATAAAATTGGAAAATACACCAAAACTATGGACAATAGTGAATAAAACTATTTTAATACCCTTTCATCATTTGTAACAAAGGTACCACATCAATGCAAAGTGCCAATGATAGGTGGTATAGGGAACTCTGTATTTTTTACATGATTTTTCTGTAAATCTACAACTTCTCTATTTAAACTAAATGAATACAAAAATAATAAGACTTGTTCACAACCTGTTTATAGGATGTTTTAAATGTGGTAATTCCTGTAAATTGCTTCCCACAGTGCCTAGAACATAGACTATCTCAATAAATTTTTCTACTAAAATAAAAGTACAATCAAAATAAAGTACAATAAAATAAAAGTACAATCAAAAAAGTACAATTATAATCCATCATAACAAATATTCCACACTACTGCAAGGTGTTGGTAGCACTTCTCTATATATACTTCTCTAATATAAACTTCTCTAATATAAACAGATAGGTAGATAGATAGATAGATAGATAGATAGATAGATAGATAGATAGATAGATGATAGATAGATAGATGATAGATAGATATATAGAAAAATAAATTGTTAATTTTGTTGTTATAGTTTTATGTTATGAAACAATAAATGTAAAGAAAGAAAATTTTAAAAGAATAGCAACAGGAGTTCTTTAGTATTCTCACCAGAAATTGTCCAATGTAAACCTGCAATGATAGATTATAACCAGGATAATATTTCACATGATGGGTGTTTTGGTTTCCTCAGCTGCTCAAGCAAATGGTCAAGTTTAAATATTGGGAACTTACTGGCTTACAGTTTTGGGGCTTAAAGAAAGACCAAATCAAGTCATCATCAAGGTGATGCTTTCTCCCTGAAGACTGTGGCATTCTAGGGCTGACTGTTGGCAATTCTTTGTCCTTAGTTTGTCACATGGCAAGGTTCATTGAGGCATCTCCTGGTCTCTTCCTTTTCTTCTGAGTTCTGTTGATGTTCAGCTTTGGGTTGCTCTCTCTGTGGCTATCTCTTTCTATGCCCGAATTTCATTCTATTTATAAAGAATTCCAGGAATAGATTATGGTCCTTGCTGATTGATGTGGGCCCCTTTTTAGTGAAACTGCAACAAAAAGCCCTACTTACAGTGGATTCATACTCACAGGAATTTATTAGATTTAAGAACATATTTTTCTGGGGCACATACAACTTCAAACCACCATACTCCACCCTCCGTAACCAAAATGATACATTCTTTTTACATGCAAAATATGTTTTCATTCCATCACAACATCCCAGAACCTTGAGTCATTTCAGAAACAACATAATGTTAAGTACAAAGTCTCATCAAAATCAGTTATGGGTGGGTCTGTCCTGGAGTACAACTTCTTTGTGTCTGTGGACCTGTGAAACTTAGAGAACAATGAAGGGACAAGTATAGGTTAAACATTCCCATTCCCATCAGGAGAAATTGGAAGGAAAACAGGGGTCATGAGTACCAAAGAATTATGAAACCCAGAAGGGTCACACTCCATTACTTTCAAGGTCTGAGAGTCATATATAGAACAATATTTTGCCTTCCACTCCTGATGAAGCAGTAGCTCCACTCCTTTCATGTACTTGCATAATGTACATGCTTTTTCTGAACAGGAAACCCTCACCCTCTCTAAGGCCTGGAGGGGGTTCAGTGCAACCAGGCTCTCTACAAATGC
This sequence comes from Dasypus novemcinctus, assembly GCF_030445035.2. Classification (NCBI taxonomy): domain Eukaryota; kingdom Metazoa; phylum Chordata; class Mammalia; order Cingulata; family Dasypodidae; genus Dasypus; species Dasypus novemcinctus. The sequence goes on along the minus strand of NC_080673.1, from coordinate 147,729,716 downwards.
TAGGATATATACCCCATGATATCCGAGCAGTGGGCTAACAGCACTCTTCCTGAACAAGGGGGTGGGAGGCCTACCTTCTCCAAGTATGTGGAAAAGCCACATACATGGGTGGGCCTGTTTTCTTGGCCCAAGAAGATATCTTTTATCCAGTCATCAGCTTCCATGGTTCAGCCTTTCAAGTAATTCATCTTTTGATTTGTCCCTTCTTTATCCCTTTTAGTCTAGGCTGGTAGTGGTTCCATTCATACAAATTACATTTAAAATGTCAGCCTTGCATGTAGTTTGCAGAGGCCAGTCCATCAGCTGCAAGAGTTTCCATAGATCCTTCTTGGAAACTCACTTTCCTCTCTGTAATGGGAGAATATGAATGCTTAACAGGTAATTGTGTGTGCTAAGGAGGTAATTCTCCATGTCCACCACACTGCTCAACATTCCATGAGCAAAATATTGTACATGTCAGTTACTCTGCAGGTCCTGTCCCAAACTTCTGCTACTTGAAACTTTCCAATTTATAGCTCCTCTTCCCAGAGAAGCTGCATTAATCTCTTTTTTACAAAGGGATACCCAAATATTAAATCTGGGCTGCTGGTGGCTATCAGAGCAGAAGCTGGCTCTCTGGTAATTTAGCTGGCAACTACCTTGTGACCAAAAAGTTAAATAACTAACTCAGACAGTTTTACTAATTCTTATGATGGAAATTGATCAAGAGAAGGGGTAATTATAAAAGGTTTTTCTGAGGCAAGAGAAAGATGGGGAGTGGGTGGAGATGAACAAATAGTGACAATGAAGACAAATTAGTGAGTAGTCTACCCATATTGCTGATTTGATTCCTCATGATTTTCTACCTCTAGAATTAGATCCTATATACCTGTAATAAAAATCCAAGAGCCTTAAGCCGGACAGAATGAGTCTCTTCTTGTCGTAATTTCCTGATATATATTAGTCACATATGCCAGGAGTTGGGTTACAACCAACCCGAGGAGGACATTTGGACATATCTACAGCATCAGAGTAGAATAAGAGACATTAAGGGCCTTTATCCAATCAATAGTTAACAGATGTCCAAGATCTGGGGTGGTAAGGCAATTGTCTCTTATGGTAATTCAGAATCTAGGCCCAGGATTCCTTAAATCAGAATTTTGTGGTCATAATGGTGGTGGAAGGTTTTGCAGATAATGCTTTATTGCATTTCTAGGGGAAAGACATACATAAGTGCAGCTGGGATGACAATCTATTAATTCTACTTTGAGTACTTTAGAGGGGGAGAAGAATAAATTCATAGCTCAGGTTATCTGACAAGAAATACATAAGGAGATAAAGGCTGCTTTGTGATCCTGCTACTTGAAATACTTGAATTTTTAGAAATTACTAAAAAAGAAAACTGATGTGGCAGAAAACTGATAGTTAGGCTTCTTTGGTTAAAATTCAAACCCTAATTAATAAGGTTTAATTATTAGTAGCCTTAGAGTTAACAAACCCTCTCTCCTACCTCCCTCACTCTCTCTCAGTTAATTAATTAGAGGTTTATTTTCCATCCATGAAAGCCTAACAAACACAGGATTCAATAAATATTAGTTTCTTTCATTTCCCATACCTCAGTGTTGAAAAAGAATTACATAATTCATCTAACGACTTATATAACATTTTATATGTCTTAATTATGATTGCAAGTATATTCTACAATTAATACTCAAGTACATCAAGTTAAATTTCGAATTTTTCTTACTGATAATATTTTAATTATTCATGAGACGATTACAGAAAATAAGACACATCTCTATCTCTAGAGAGACTGTCTATATTGGTAAAGCTGGCACACAAAGGGACACTTGTGATGGGGTGGGGAGATGCTAGCAGTTCTGTGGAAAAACAAGAGTAATTAACTCTATGTTTAAAAGGAAAATTGTATGGTTGATTAGTAACTTGGCCTTCAAATAGATTCTGGGTAAGATTAACAATATTTGATCATACATTTCTCAATTAATCCAATTTTTTTCTGATACAACCAGCTGTCAAATTCCCACTCATATAAATTAAGTTATAGAAAAAAGTTCTGGACTCTGTCATGAAAAGGATTTTGTTTTTTAGTTTTGTGGGAAGTGACTAATGATAGGGGTGGAATTATGTATCTTATTAACAAAATTCTAGTTGCAAAGACAAAACACAGGAATTATTATAAAGATGCCAATTTCATATTTTCTTTATGCAACACCCAGAAATACTCTGCAAGAGGGCCTTGTTTAATCTATGAAAGACAGAAAGAAAAATTAGATACCATATGTTTATCCAGGAAATCTTAGCAATAGCAAAAATAAATCAATAAACAAATAAATATTGTCTTGATGAGTAAAGAGCTCAATGTTGTGATATTTCCCTCCAACAATGTCTTAGTTTGCTAAAAGCTGCCGAAAGCAATATAATAGAATTGGATTAGCTTTTAAAATGGGGATTATGGGCTTGCTAGCTTATACTACTGGGGTTGAGAAAGGTATCCAAATCAAGATATCATTAGGTAATGCTATCTCCCAGAAGACCATCTACTGGCTGGGGGAGATCTAAACTCCTCTGCCACATGGAATGGCACAGGGTGGTTTCTGCCAGTCTTTGCCTTCTCGTCTAGACTTCCTTGCTTTCAGCTGCTGACTACTCCATCTGTGGCTTTCTCTCTCTGCTTGGGAGGGTTTCTCTCTGAGCTCCTATGCCTTTTCTCTCTGTCTATTTCTCCATATTCATTCCCTTTATAAGTGACTCCAGAAAGAAGATAGAGACCCACCCTGACTCATGCCTTACAGAAGCAATCTAATCAAAAGCTTCCACCTACAATATATTCTACCCACAGAAAAGGATTAGCTTTAAAGACACAATCTTTTCTGCAGTCTACAAAAGCCTCGAACTACCACAAACAGTATATCACCTGTTTTATATTATTGAACACATTTCTATCAAGTAGAAAAGCAAATCGAGAGTGCCCCTATTTTGAGGCTACAAAAGATAGCTAGTGCTTCATTCTTGGCATAGCATCTGTTATTTTCTCCAGTCTTAGGGATCATTAAAGACATATGATTTTAAATCTTTGATGTTGGAAGAAACCTGAAAATATGCATAAAGGTTTAAAACTTAAGTTTTCCTAAATAAATTTGAGTCTCCTTGATCCATCAATTTATAGGTTTAAAATATGAGGTGAATTTACGTTGTTTCCATTTGTCAACAAGAGAAAAAATTCTCTCATTTTTGAAAAATATATTTTCTGTTTTGCAAATTCATATGAGAAATTACATTTTGATCCAAACACTTCTTTTGACATAAACTTACAGAAAAACACTGTTTAGACTAGCAATCAGATGCTGTGACCCTTTGAAGTTTTTTGTGAATCCAAAAATAAATGTTTTTAAACTAATCCATTCCTGTGGGCGTGACACCCTTTTGATTGTACTTTGTTGGTGAGGCTTGACTTAGATTGAGTCTCCACCCTCTTCCTGGTTCTGATATCAATGGAGACACAGAAAGTAGCAGACACACACAGAGGTAAAGGAAGCTGGAGTATTGATCCCGCCAAGGGAGAGAGAGAGAAGAATTCAGGAAAACAGAGAAGCCCTAAGAGCTGAGAGAGGTCCTGGAGTCTATAAACAGCTGGGCACAGAGGTACAAAAAGAGCCCCCCGAGTGGTTGGGTGTACAGAGCAGCTCAGGGCTCAGGAGACAAGCCCTGACATACATCTGACAGCTCACAGCTAGACTCAAGAAGAAAGCAGAGCAGCAGAGGCTGAGAGAGAAAGCCCAAAAGAGACAAGTCCTATACCTGGCTGCTCACAGCTGAGCCCTGGGAGGTGGGCTCCAAGAGGTGGTGAGCATGGCGAGGAAAGCAGAGACCTAGGAAGAGATGGTCTGCCAACTTGCTTTACCATGCGTCTGCTGATAACTTTGATGAGAAGCATCTCTGCTGATGCCTTGATTTTTCATGGCATTGAAAAATCAGAATTGTAAGCTTTTACCCTAAACAAAATTCCCAATTATAAAAGTCAACCCATTCCAGGTACTTTGCATTGGCAGCCCTTTGCAAACTAAAACAGATGTTTATTCAATATTTTAAAAATATTTTTTATTTCTAAAAGTCATTCACATGTAATTTTCACTAGCTATTTTTTAAAGATTCTTATAACATTGCTAACTTAACATGTAATTTTATAGATACAGAAACTAATTTTTTAAAAGGTTGACAGCTATTTAGTCAAGGCTTAAAACAATAATGAACATCAAAGCTTTGGTCCAACATTCAGGCTTGAATTAATCAGCTCACTTATCACCTTGACAAGGGAAAAGGGCTTTCAGAGGAAAGACCCAGACATTGCAGTTTTATAGGCTGATTATGAGTACGCTTTTGATACAGTGACATTCACATGGTCAAAGTTACACAGTAAAGACAATGTGTCTAAGACTGGATGAAGTTAATTTATGGATTACAAAAATAATTATGCTGTGACAGGAAACAGTAAAAAGAGTAAATATTTTCTGGAACTCCTTTCTTCTGTTCTCCAAGATGTGGGTCAAAGGTGCAATCTTCCCAGGTGCCGTCTTACACTGAATCAGATATATTCTCCTTACATCCCTTCTACCATCTGTTCTCTTTCCTATGGCATTGGCTCATACTGGGAAAGGTTTTCAGAGATGGTGTGATAGACACCAAAATCTTTTGAATTTGCCTTTATCTGCTGTGGAAGGACATGCTAGTCTTTCAAATTGTTTTACTTTCAGAGAACAAAATCATAGTAGAGTTGGACTTACACTAATAAGAACAAAATGCATACACAAATCTGACTTGGTAAAATAAAATATTAAAAGGTGCTTTATAAAAGGACTAATTAATGGATTTTAATGCTATTATTTTTAAAATATAAATTTATACCAAGATTCAAATAAAGCAATATATTTTTCAACAATGAGTAAAAAGTTGTTAATAAAAGACAGTAAATATCCAGTATATCTCTTTGAGTAAAGTAAACAAAATATAATGGAACCAATGAAAACAAAACATTTGTATCAAGATATAGTTTCAAATTGAATAAACCTGCTTTGGATTTGGTTTGATCTATGATTTATAAACAAAATTTTGGAGCACATCTATTTTATGAAAGTAGGTAGACTAATAAATGGATTTTAAAATTCTTGAAAGGTTTGTAATATAAATTATCTTTTACATAAAACAAACTGTGAAATATTTAATAAATTATAATTTTAAAAGTCTTTGTGTTGTATTTAATATTAGTATATATAGCTCTCAGCGTGGACTTAAAAAGTACACATGTTCACAGAAGGCTATTGAATAAATCTGTGATTGGTTCTTTATAATTATCCTGATATTCTCTAATAGACAGGGTATTGATGGGATTGAATTATTCTATATCTTTCTAAAAAAATATCCGAAAAAGGCACTTTTGGTTAAAATACATTTTAGTAACTTAAAAAATGCATTTTATTCCCATTTAGTGAAATATTAAATCTTAACGGAAGCCACCAGAGTTTCACTTGCTCAATACATGGCAACCCCTTTCCTGCACCTCCCTAAGATACTACCTTTATCATAATTTCAAGATGTTACAGAAGCTAAGAGGTTCTGCTAAGACCCTACCTATACCAAAACTACATGAGAAAATTCACAAAAAGGTGGTTGATTTGGCCCAATCTTTTTTTCCAAAAAATTTCCTCTAATTCTTCATTTCTTTGCCAAATATATCTTTCTATTGCTACTCTAACTAAAACATAACTATGCAAGGAGTTAGTCTTCCTAGCAGACCTCTTAAGCAGTAACTTTTTTTTCCCTCAAACTATACACCATAACACCCACTAGGAGATGTGTAAATACGCTCCTCCTTCTTCATTCACACAATCTCCACAAAGTGAGAATGGCCTTCTCTATCTTTTCATGAAACGATCTCAAAGTTCTTTACACTGTTATGGAGCTTAGATATCCATATAAATACCTCACTCTGTTCATAACAAACATTTAGATCACCTTCACTCTCTCTAAGAAATTTGTAGACACTAATTGGCCACTGTGCTGTGCTTCTAGTATGTGACTCTACTCTGTGATTGAATTACTGGTTTCTCTGAGTTTATCTAGATTATTCAAGTATTACAATATATTTTTAATATTCATGAACTCATGACTCTAATGTCAACTTTGTAAAGCCATTATACCAGTTCATGTCTGGCAACCCCTAACCTTGAGGTACACTCTTCAGAAACAGGGACTTTTTTTGTAGTATGTTTAGACAAGTTGGATGTTTGTTAGATGAATCCTTCACAATTTTTCCCCTTCCTTCTAAATGCACTATTCATCAACTGACTTTTTACATAAACAATATTCACTGTTCTTTTAAAATCCAGTCCCTTCAAACCAGAAAGAAGGCAGCAGGGATAAGAGCTCCTATAGTCGGCTCCTGCTACAGAGCAGTTAGTAAACACACAGAGCTATCTAAAACACCTGCTTGGGGGATCCAGGAGACCAGAAAAGCATCCTGCAATATCTTTGAAAGAATGGAAAGTGAAGACAGTCCATTGGTAGAGACGATTTATAAATAGAACATTCCTGGCCACTGAGGCCAGTGCCCATGCTCCCCTGGTGGCACAAGCCATCTCAGGAACTGTTCCACTGCTGGAATGAGAAGTCCTACTTCCAAAAATGGGGAAGGAAGGATGATTGGGCACCAACTTCAACTATCAATTAGCAAATTCAGTGGGCTTAAGTATAATCTAAGAACAGCTAAAGTTTCAAACTGTCCAAGTCAGAAAGAGGCTGGGAGCTGTCATTTTAACTGCATGTCTGGCACAGGGAGATGCAGGATGGACTGAAAATCACAGTGCTGGTACAGACAGGCTTCTTTCCATTCAGATCAGATTATAGGTCCCAGCCTCACCTCCAGCAGGGAGAAAGCTGGAGGGGGGAGGGGGAGGACCTGCACTAGCCTCTCTGGGATACTGTAGCCTTCCCCAATGAGCATCCTAATTTGACAGCATAAGTCATCGCCGGAGCTATTCTGTGGCTGGAATTGGAAGCTCCATTTCCTAAATCAGGGGAGGAAGACACAGCCACCAATTTCAGCAACTGATTAGTACATTCAGCTAGCTAAAGTATAACCCTAAGCACAGCTAAAGTTTGAAACTGTCCAAGCTGGAAAGAGGCCTGTAGCTGCCGTTATGACTCCACCCCCAGCATGAGGGGAAGCTAGGCTTACTGAAAATCACAGTGATAGTAGAGACCGGCTTCTTTCACCCAGATTGACCTGCAGCCCTAGCCTAGGATTCAGTCCCACCTCTGGCAGGGAGCAAGCTGGTGAGCCCTGCACCAACCTATGCAGGTAACTACAGGTACATTTGGCTGGTATGGACTGAATAATCAGAAAGTCTACCAGGGTAACTGTGATCATCTTGAACTCACAATGCAGAGATTATTGCCCACACCTGCAGCTCCATCCATATGCCAGGCAGGCGAGAAAAAGGCATGAAGTTGATCAGTCTCTCCAGACAACGATAGTCCAGTCCTGCATGACTTGGATTTTTCCATACAGCTGTGGCTCTGTCCCTACCCCTGGCAAATCAGAAAGTTTGAAGAAACTTCATTAGTCCCTGTGGCAATTAGCGCAGCTTGATTCCCCAAAGCTTATAGTACCAACTATATCCTTGGCTCCAACTACACAACCAGCAAGGTAGAAAGAGCAGGAAGCCCTAAAATAAGAGAAAAACTGCACCCAGAGTAACTACCTCTAGTAAGACAGATGCCAAGACACCACCAACAAAAAAATTATGATTCACACCAAGAAACCTGCAGATATGGCCCAGTTAAAGGAACAAGATAAGCCTACGGATGGCATAAATAGTTCAGACAACTCATCACAAATGTTTAAACAAATCTCCTTAATAAATTCAATGAGATGGCTAAAGGAATGAAGGATATTAAGAAGATATTGGATGAACACAGAGAAGAATTTGAAACCATACATAGAAAAATAGCAGATCATATGGGAATGAAAGGCGCAATAAATGAAATAAAAATCACACTGGAATCATATAATATAAGATTTAAGGAGGCAGAAGAAAGGATTGGTGAGCTTGAAAAAATGGCCTCTAAAAGTGAACATACAAAAGAACATATGAAGAAAAGAATGGAGAAATAGAACAAGGTCTCAGGGAGCTAAAGGACAGCAAGAGATGTGCAAACATATTTTTCATGGGTGTCCCAGAAGGAGAAGAGAAAGGAAAAGGGGCAGAAGGAATATTTAAGGAATAGTGTTAGAAAATTTCCCAACCCTATTGAAGGACATAGATATCCATATCCAAGAAGCACAACGTACACCCATAAAAAAAAAAAATCCAAATAGACCAACTCCAAGACACATACTCATCAGAATATCAAATGCCAAAGACAAACATAGAATTCTGAGAGTTGCAAGAGAAAAGCAATACATAACATATAGGGGATACCCAGTAAGATTAAGTACTGATCTCTTACCAGAAACCATGGAGGCAAGAAGACAGAGGTCTGGTGTAGTTAAGATACAAGAGAAAAATTCCCAGCCAAGAATCTTATATCCAGTAAGACTGTCTTTCAAAAAGGAGGGGGAGTTTAGAATAGGCATATATAAAGAGAAACTGAGAGAGTTTATAATCAAGAGACTGGATTTATAGGAAATACTAAAAGTTGTGCTATAGCATGAAAATAAAATACAGGAGAGAGGAGCTTGGAAAAGAGTCTCAAAATGAAGATTATATCAATAAAAGTAACTAAAAGTGTCAAAATAAAATATCATATGGCAGATATAATCCAAATATTCAGGAATAAACTTAACCAACAATGTAAAGCACTTGTGTTCAGGAAACTACAACTCAATGTTAAAAGAAATTTAAAAAGGCCTAAATAATCAGAAGAACATTCCATGCTCATAGGTTGGAAGAATTAATATCATTAAGTTATCAATTCTAATCAAATTGATATACATATTCAATGCAATACCAATAAAAATTCTACCAGTATTTTAAAAACAAATAGAAAACATGATTATCAAATTTATTTGGAAGGGTAAAGGTTCCTGAGTAGCCAGAAACATCTAAAAAAGGAAAAACAAAGTTGGAGGACTCTCATTTCTGAATTTAAAATCATATTATCTTGTTACAGTGGTAAAAGCAGCATGGTACTGGCACAAAGACAGACACATAGACCAATGGAACCAAATTGATTATTCAGAAACAGACCCCCACATGTATGGTCAAGTGATTTTTGACTAGCCTGTCAAACCCACCCAGCTTGTACAGAATAGTCTATTCAACAAATGGTGCTAAGAAAACTGAATATTCATAATGAAAGGAAGGAAAGAGGTCTCTTATCTTACCTTATCTAAAAATTAACTCAAAATGCATCAAAAACTTAAATATAAAAGCAAGAACCATAAAACTTATAGAAGAAAATGTAGGAAAATAGCTTCAAAACCTGGTGGTAAGTGGTGGATTCTTAAAGGAAATAGGAGGAGGACTGAAATGGACTACTTATATTTAATGTATGTAAAAGTTTTAACTAGATTTACTGTAAAAGTGCAGAACAGAGTTGATGGTAACACATTATAGTGAGTAACAACTGGTTTGTAAATGAGAATGTGTCTGAAAATGGTAGTCTAGGGATGTAAATGCTAGAGAATAATTTAGGGGCTGAATAGCACAGAAATCCAGATGTGGATGAGAATTGTGGTTGATGGTACAGATGCAAGAGTATCCTTTGTTAACTAGAGCAAATGTACATCATTAGTGCAGGGTGGTGTGAATGTGCAGAAGCATGGAAAAAATATAACTGGAGTGACCTATGGACTGTGGCTAGCAGTAATAATGTAAGATTCTTGCACCTGTCAAAGATGCTGATAATGGGGGAATACGGAAAATGTATGCCAAAAGTACACTATTAACCTGGTAATAATCAGATAATATTATCTTATAATTTGTAACAAATATTCCACCCTGATGTGGTGTATTGACAGAGGTGTGCTGATTGGAAATTTTGAATGTGTACATGATTATTTTAAGTTTACAGCTTTTGTCATAAAAATATATTTAAAAAATAATTATAGGGTGGGTTAGGGGAAAATTCACCAAATGTAAGAGAAGGACTGTAATTCACAGTAAGATTTTGACAATATTCTTTCATAATTTGTAACAAATTTCTCATGACAATGCAAGGTGTTGGTGGAAGGTTGATGTATGGGGTTCTGTATGATGTTATGCATGTTTGCTTTGTAAGTTCACAACTTTTACTATACACTTATGGTTTATGTATATTCGTATATAAATGATAATAATAATAATAATAGGGTGGGTTGGGGGAAAATACTTTGTTTAGTAGTAATATTTTGAGGATGCTCTTTAATCATTAGCCAAAAATGTTTAACAACAATGTAAAGTATTGGCAGTACGGTGAGGTAGGTATGTGAGCCCTGTATGATGTTATATATGTTTGTTTTCTAAGTTCACATATATTACTATGCACTTACTGTTTATTTATGTTCTTGTATGCTTCAATACTTTTTTTTAAAAAGAAAAAAAAACAATCCCTTCATTTAGGAAATCTTCCTTTTCACTTTCTTTCCTTCCTTCTTTCATTCCTTCCTTCCTTGTGCTCTCCTGCCCCGCCAGTGGGTGTACAGAGACCACGAGGACAACAGGGTACCCGAGAGAGGGAGTGGGCAGATGGCGGGGAAGAACCACTCAGAGCCGCACCATGGTGTGTCATCTTCTTCCGTTTATTATTTTTGTACAGAGCAAGCTTATATAGCGTCTTAAGCATTCGTGTTGCAAGGGGATTGGTCAGGGCTGGAACAAGACCTTATATGGCTTGGAAAGGGCTCCAGGGGAAAAAAGGGGTGGGGAGAGGGCAGGAAGCAGGGGGAAACAGTGCTGAATCATGCTGCCCACCATTTTTTCTACTGGTGTGGGGCGGTCCGCAAAATGGCGGGAGTGCCTCCAACAGGTCCCCCTTTTTAGTTTTATTAGAAACAGGCTCATGTGATAACAGAAAGGAGGGAAACCATGCCTGTCTTAGGTTGAGGCTGCACCCGGTAAGGGATTTGCCTTACCTGATATGCGATCAGTCTTACCCGTCATCGGGGAGCCATGGCAGCAAAAGGCCATGTCCCTGTATTAGGTTGACTGATGGGTCAGCCCAGTTGCCCATCGTTGGCTAGCCGGCCTAGCACCTCAATGACCATGACCGCGGGGGGTGTGCATGGACAAATGCAGAATTATCTGTGGCCTTACAGTAGCGCCTGATCTAGGCTGCCCTCAGCACCCTGAGAGCTGTAGGGATTACACCTCTCCTTTTTGGCAGCCTTCTGGGCCTTATCACCTGTTTTTGGCTGCTAACTGACCTTTACCTAGGCCGTAGAGATGCGCCTGTCTTAGGTTGTCTTCCAGGAGATCTTACCCATCTCTGGCTGCCAGCTGGAGATGCATTTTGCCCAGTGACCCCCGAGGACAATTCTGGTGTCCATGAGCCTGGGAGGGGGCCATATTGCTAAGGAGATGTCGGGCTGGTGGCTTTCCTTACACTATAGGCACTGCTTTTATTAAGGTTGAGAGAGTAGGGGCAAAGGGAAGGGAGAGAGCGGTCTGCTAGACAGCCGATTCTGCGACGGGGGCGGCGATGTCTTGGTAGTCGGACCCAGGGGTGGAAATGCACTGATATTGTTGGGCAGCGGTGAGGAACATGACTTGAGTGGAGATCTGCTGCATTCTGTCCGCAATAATGAGTGGCAATAATCTTCCCATCGTGCGCCGCAGGATTGGTGGCGGAGGCATGAATGGTGAAGGTGGCGGTATAGAAATCTTGAGTTACCGGTCGCTTTGCTAAGGAGGAGATGGCCTGCACGAGCAGGCCCCCCAGGATGCGGGTGGCCACTGTAAACATAATCTTCCTTTTCCTGCAAGAAAGCAGAAGGGGAGACCTCAGGGCGGGTGACTCCATTCCCTGGGTTGGTTAACTTGTTTGACCAGTCTCTCGGGTAGCCACCGCTCGGCTTCTAGTTCTTGGGAGTAGATGCACACTGATCCTCTGCCCCAGATAAGGACAGGGTCAGGACAGTGCCAGGAATTATCTAGAGGGTCCCTCCACCGGACTGTGGCGTGTTGTGTCATGGTACCAGAATGCCAGAAGTGGTCAGCGGCTGAGTGGCCACTCTGGTCTAAGTTTAGAAAATTTAGAATAAAGAGAGCGTGGTTTAGTAAGTTCCGAGGGAATCCCCTGATGGGGTACCACTCCCCATTCTTTACTTTATGAATAGTGTGCTTTAGAGATAAGTGTGCTCTTTCAACAATGCCTTGGCCCTGGGGGTTGTACGGGATGCCAGTGATGTGGGTAATGTTAAGACGTTGGCAGAAGGTAGTAAAGACACAACTGGTGTAACTGGGGCCATTATCTGTCTTAACCTGGCGCGGGGAGCCCAGGAGAGACATGGCAGCTAGTACATGCGCGACTACGTGCTTACCAGCCTCACCCATCTGGAGAGTCGCGAAAAGGAAACCGCTGAACGTATCAACGGTGACATGTACGTACTTAAGATTCCCGAAGTCTTGGATGTGGGTTACATCCATTTGCCAAAGAGCATTGGGGAGAAGCCCGCGGGGATTGACCCCGTAGTGTGGGGTGGGTAAGAGCGTGACACAGGAGGGGTAGTCCCTAACAATTTGGCACGCTTGCTCGCGAGTGATATGGAACATGAGGCGCAAGGTGTGGGCATTGACATGATGCAGCTGGTGAGCCTGCATAGCCCGGTTAAGAGCGCACGGCGCGTCATGCGGGACTTGTACAGCGGGGCATAGGATCCTTGTGGCCTGATAGGCCACGTGGTTCCCGTGGGCAAGAGGGCCCGGAAGATTGGTATGCGCCCTGAGATGTCCAATGAAGAAGGGGAGAGACCTAACGCGAATGGCGGATTGCAGCTGGGTCAACAGCTCAGCTGCCTCGGAGACTGGTTTTATGTGCACAGCCATCTCAAGCAAAGGAACGGACTGGGCTATATATGAGCTGTCCGTAAAAAGATTGAAGGAGGTGTCATGGAAGGTGGCAAATACAGCCAACACGGCACAGAGCTCAGCAATTTGCGCAAACTTAGAATGCGTCGGAAGTTGGACAGTTTGGCCATTGCAAGTATATGCCGCAGTACCCATGGGTGACCCATTAGTAAAGACAGACGGGGCCCTGGAAAGGGGCTGGTGAGAGGTGACGGTGGGGAAAACAAAGCTGTGCAAGTTGACGAATTGTAAGAGCTTGTTATTAGGATAATGATTATCTATTTGGCCAGCATAGGCCTCACAGGCGACGGGCCAGCACAAGGTTGTTTGGAGCAGCCAGTCAACTTGCTCTCTAGCATAGGGTTGGAAAATGGTATCGGGATCCCTTCCAAAATAGTGTCTGCTGTACTCTCGACCTAACCGTATGAGGTCGGCGGTGGCCTGGTGATATGGATAAATCACTCTGGCGGGTGAAGCAGGCAGATGGATCCACATGATGGGCGCTGTTTGCCAGAAGACCACTGTGGGTGTAGGTGCAGTTTTACAGATGACAAGCAGTAAGGGCTTGCTATTGTCTATGCTCGTGACAAAATGGGAGTGGATGGCTTCCTCTACCATGCGAAGTGCCTGACGGCCCTCCGGAGTAAGGGTTCTGGCAGAATTTGGGTCCGGGTCGCCCTGCAGAATGTTGAATAGGGGCTTTAATTGTCTAGTGGTTAACTTAAGATAGGGTCGGAGCCAGTTTATGTCACCCAAAAGTTTCTGAAAATTGTTAAGAGTTTTTAGGGAATCTAGCCTAATGCAGGCCTGTCGCGCGGTGATTCTATCGCCCGTGATGTGGAAGCCAAGATAGGTATAGGGGTCCTGCAGCTGTATTTTGTCAGAGGTGATTTGAAGGCCGTGATTGTGCAAGGCTTGCTGCAGGTCCCCATAGCAGTCAAGGACAGCCTTGTGATCAGCACCCGCAATTAAGATATTGTCCATGTAATGGAGGATATAAAGGGCCTGCCAGCGGTCTCTAGTCTCTGCGATAGCAGAGGCCACAAATTTTTGGCATAGGGTAGGACTGTTTGCCATTCCCTGGGGCAGAACAGTCCATTGGTATCGCCTATTGGGTTCCTTGAATTTGGTAGAGGGGACACTAAATGCAAAACACACCTGGTCATCGGGGTGCAAGGGGATTGTGAAAAAGCAGTCCTTTAGATCTATAATGATTTTGTAGAAACCAAGAGGAATAGCTACAGGGCTAGGGAGGCCTGGCTGCAGGGCACCCATAAGGACCATGGTCTTATTAACCGCTCTGAGATCTTGTAAAAGCCACCATTTTCCTGATTTCTTTTTGATAACGAATATAGGGGTGTTCCAGGGGGAGCTACTCTCCACAAGGTGTCCAGCCGCCAGCTGTTCCTGTACTAACAGTTGGGCAGCAGCCAATTTGTCAGTAGATAGGGGCCACTGGCTGACCCACACGGGGTTTGAGGAAATCCAGGAAATCCTATCCACGTGGTGCACAGGAAGACCAGCAGCCCCTAGGAAAAATACCCCAAACCTGTGCAATTAGAGCGTGGGGTAGCAGAGATGGGTTTAAGGGCACCCGATTTGGTTCTTCCGAGGCCCTTCCCAAGCTTGAAGCCCTGGTTTAGCATTTGAGCGGTGACTATCGGGCTAGGGCTCCCGATCACAGTTCCCAGTTGAGCGAGGAGGTCTCTGCCCCGAAGGTTGAAGGGGATGTGAGGGAGGACGTAAGGTTTTATGTGTCCTCGGTGTCCCTCGCCGTCTTCCCAGGAAACGAGTTGGGAACTCTGTTCCGGGGGTGAGGACTGTCCGATGCCTTGTAAGTGAGTGGCTGAGGGGGTGAGTGGCCACGCAGGGGGCTATTGCGCCTTTTGAAGAATGGTAACATCCGCCCCCGTATTAATGAGGCCCTTGAATGCACGGCCATTAAGGCACATGGTTAGCATGGGCTTAGAACGGGTGATTGTCTGAGTCCAAAAAATGTCAGAGGCACCTAAAGCCTGATCGCCTCTATGTGAACCAGCAGAGGAGTTGGGAGAAGGCACTAGGGGGAGCAGAAGAAGTTGAGCTATGCGCGTGCCAGCGGGGAAGGAAAGGACACTCTTCGGAGCAGAGGCCAGAATCTTGATCTCACCAGTAAAATCAGTGTCCACAACCCCGGGTGTAATGTGGAGGCCTGAGAGGGCAGAGGATCCTCGACCGAGGATAAGGCCAACACAGCCGGACAGCAGAGGACCGAAGATACCCGTAGCTAGAGGCTGAACTCCCATAGGGGGCGTTAGTACCGTGTGGGAGGTGGTACAGAGGTCCAATCCTGCGCTCCCAGGGGTAGCCCGCTGGAGGTGGAGGAAGGATGGAGGTTTGAGGCCTGGATTGCCCCGGTTGTTTGTGGGGCCTGGGGCTGGCCCCTCCTCCCGTTTCCCTGTAGGGGAGGGAATGGGTGACCGTCAACATCCATTTTTGACCGGCACTCATTGGCCCAGTGCCTACCCCTGCGGCATCTAGGGCAATTATTAGGCGGGCCGGTAGGGAGGGACCCTCTTGCCACAGGGGTAGGGGCACCAATGGAGGGGGCGGAGGGGCGATGCGGGCAACTACGCACCAAGTGATCAGGTGCTCCGCAACCAAAACAGCTCCGCGGGGGGCGGTTTTGAGCGGGTAAGTTGGCGGCGAAGACGGAGCGAAGAGCAGCCGCAAGCACCTCCCCCTGGTTTTGTAGAGCAAGCACCTCCCCCTGCTGCTTTGCGGGCGTGACGTCTGCGCACAGTCGGATATATCCAGAGAGAGACTCAGAAGTTTTGTGTGGGCGCAAGGCGTCTTGACAGGCCGGGATAGCATTTTCAAAGGCCAGCTGCTTGAGAAAATCAGAATCTGTGGCTTCGCCAAACAGGCGCTCGGCCGCTACTCTCAGGCGACCGACATAGTCTGAAAAGGGCTCCTTGGGATTTTGGTGCACCGAAGTGTTGGAAGTGAGGGGCTGGCCTTTGGTAGGCAGCCTGCACCAGGCTTTAAGAGCGGCCATGCGGATTTGGTCATATAGGGAGGCCGGATACTCTGCCTGTTCCAACGTAGACTCATAGTCGCCTGTCCCCAAGAGCATATCACGGGTGTCATTCTGGTCTGTTTCTCGGTTACGAGCAGCCGCGTCTTTGCAAAAAAACTCGTACCCCACCCTCCACAAGAGGGCATCACCGGGTGACAGGGCCGCACGAGTGAGCATAGTCCAGTCATTGGGAGTAAGCCAATTGTTGGTGAGACTATCTAAGACCGAGAGAGTATAGGGGGCAGTGGGACTGTAGGTGCTCGCTGCAGTTTTCAGCTCCTTCAGATCTTTTAGTTTAAAGGCAAGATGGTGGTGGGAATGAAATGGCCCCCATTTACGGGAGGCGCTGCCGCCCTCTGAAGCTTGGCTGCCCTCTTCCTCTGAAGAGGTGACCTCTATTACCGGGAAGGTGGAAGCGGGGGCAGGTTTAGAGGAGAGCCTCTTGGTCAAAGCGGTGCGGAGCCGGGACTGGTTCCAACTGGCCCCTATTGGGGGAGGGGAGATGAGATGGGAAGAAAGATGGCGGCACTGAGAATGCAGAGCCACATGGTCGTGCGGCTGGGTGAGCCGAAGCCTGAGGTGCGAATTGGGATCCTCTGGGGGTGCAGAGGGGGCATGGGGGGGGAAATGGTTGGGTGGCAGAGGGGCGGATATGCCCTCAGAATTGGACTCCCCAGAGTTAGACTCGGAAGTAGACCCTCCTCTTTTGCTACACTCTGAGGAGCGGTCAAAAGCCTCCAGCCTCTTTGTTTTAGTCTTCGCTGTCTCAGGTTCACTGTCTATGGTGGGGGACATGGGCTCACCCTCCACGGGGGGAGCCAAGGCCACCGAGGGTGGGTGAGAGCCAGCCCGAAGGGCCTCTTCTCCCCGCGCAATAACGCGGGCAGCGGCCTTGCTACAGTGACGGACTGCCAGGAGGTCTTGGATGGCATTCCAGTGAAAAAAGGTGCTGGCCGGGACTCGACCAGGACCAAGGGTCTTGTAAAAATCCTGTAGGGCATCCCTGACCCTACGCCACACTCGTTCATCTATGGTACCCTCATTAGGGAACCAGGGACAGACCTCTTTCAGAAACGTGAAGAACAATCGCAACTCCCGCTCTTTGACTTTCACCCCCCTTGCCACCAAGGCATCTTTCAACCCTTGGATAAAAAGGTTGTGCTCGCTTAGCGCCTGCCCCATTTTGCTGCCTGTACTCTCGCTGCTCCACAACTCTACTTACCCGGCACCGCTGATGGCGTTACCTCGGCTGCTGCTCCGCAACTCTCAGCTTTCGGGGGCTGCCTCACTGAACCCCTCATGCTTGGGCCCCATGCTGGGCACCACCTGTGCTCTCCTGCCCTGCCAGTGGGTGTACAGAGACCACAAGGACAACAGGGTACCCGAGAGAGGGGGTGGGCAGATGGCAGGGAAGAACCACTCAGAGCCGCACCATGGTGTGTCATCTTCTTCCGTTTATTCTTTTTGTACAGAGCAAGCTTATATAGCATCTTAAGCATTTGTGTTGCAAGGGGATTGGTCAGGGCTGGAACAAGACCTTATATGGCTTGGAAAGGGCTCCGGGGGAAAAAGGGGTGTGGAGAGGGCAGGAAGCAGGGGGAAACAGTGCTGGATCATGCTGCCCGCCATTTTTTCTACTGGTGTGGGGCGGTCCACAAAATGGCAGGCGTGCCCCCAACACTTCCTCCCTCCCTCTTTCCTTTCCTCTCTTGCTCCATCCCTCCTTCCCTCCCTCCCTTCCTTCTTCTACTTCTGAACTTGGTAAGGTGAATCTACTATTAAGAGCTGTTGAATAACAACCTTATTTTTTCAGTGTCTAGCACATCAACTAAATAATGCTTAATTAAAAACTACATGACAGCCTGTGCAGCAGGTTTTAGTATTCAAAATGTATGAAAGAATATATCCAAGGAGAAAGAAAAGTAAAAAAAAGAAAGAAAGAAAAAAAAAAAACTGTGACAGGTAATGTTGACTTGCTACCCATGAACAAATGTCTACTTCTTTCTTATACACTTTTTTCCAGTTATCCTTGTCAACATCCCATGGCCCAAGTAATAAAATCATATTGGCTCTATTTGCTAATCATAGAATCTCATACTCTCTTCCTCATTATTAGCTTAGGAGAATAATATAATCCACTTCTGATATTTCAGTCAAAAAAGGAAGAAGGGTGGGGGTATTCTAAAAAATTTTTATCCCAAAGTAAAAAAAAATACATAAAGCCAATCAACCTTTGTATCCTTCCTATTTGTTGAACTGTAATATGAGGAAATGACACTCAGAGCTACTGCAGCTTTCTTGTAACTGAAAGGTATACCGGAAATATATAGATAAACTATCTAGAGGCCTAATTTGTTCAACTAATGTATCAGGCCTGAAAATTCTCATGCATGGAGGTGTAAATTTCTATTATTATCTTACTTTAAGTCAAATATGTTTCTTGCAATTAAAAAGATCCTGACTCAGAAAACTGATAACTATGAATAACACTAGATGCTAGCCTGTTCAGAAACAAGATCTGGGCAGAAGCATTCACTCATGATAGATTATCTTCTATCTATCACTCAGAAGTAAAATCTTGGCATTGGAAACCTGTGGTCCAGATTTTCCAGGAAGTTATATTGTACATTTCATCATTGATATACAGATACCTTGGTCCTTTCACCCTAACAATACTCTCTATGATTGTAACAGTTTATTGCCCAGTAAGTCATTTCTTACCTTTGCCCTCATACATGGAAGCTAATTTCTCTGATCAAAGATATCAAGGTCTCTGAAATTCCATGGTACAAATCAAGGCCTTACATCTTTAAATACAAGAAGAGGTGTGACCAATGGACTGGATAAAGACTATAGGTTTTTAAAACTTATTATTTCTCTCCAAAAGGGGTAAACAATTTTAATATCTATGGTGAAAGATGGTTTATTTCATTTAGAGAAATTCCATTTTTACTGGGTATCAGGAATTAATACAAAACATCTTTTTATAATCCCTCCACTCATATCACAATGCTTCCTCTAATTCCTCCACCTATAAACAACAACTTAGCCTATTGCTAAAAAGAGTTGTATTAGTCAGGCAAAGGGGTGTTAATGCAAAATACCAGAAATCAGTTGGTTTTAATAAATGGTATTTATTGGGGGTAGAAGCTTACAGTTACCAGGCCATAAAGTATAAGTTACACTCCTTACCAAAGTCTGTTGTCATGTGTTGGAGCAAGATGTCTGCTGGTATCTGCAAGGGTTCAGGTTTTCTGGGTTCCTCTATTCCTGAGGCTTGACTCTTTCTGACATCAGCTGCTGTATTACCTTCACAAGGTCAGCTATAGACTATTAAGTGAATGACTTGTTTCTATTCCTGAGGCCTTCTCACTTTCCTCATGACCAGGCTCCTCCGTGTGCTTACTTCCCATAGCTCCAGCTCAAGATTCCAGCATCAACCCTCCAACTCTGTCCTTTGTCATGTCTTTTATCTGTGAGTCCCCACCCACCAAAGGGCAGGGACTCAACACCCTACTGACATGGCCCAATCAAAGCCCTAATCATAATTTAATCATTCCCAGGTACAGACCAGTTTACAAACATAATCCAGTACCTACTTTTGGAAATCATGAACCATATCAAACTGCTACAGGAGTGCTTACTAAGAATAAGATATATAGGAAATGCTTTTACCACAACACAGACAGTACTTGAAAATAAATGCATAGTCAGGTGAACATGGCTGAAT
The DNA here is from genome assembly GCF_030445035.2 of Dasypus novemcinctus. Classification (NCBI taxonomy): domain Eukaryota; kingdom Metazoa; phylum Chordata; class Mammalia; order Cingulata; family Dasypodidae; genus Dasypus; species Dasypus novemcinctus. The sequence goes on along the minus strand of NC_080673.1, from coordinate 147,709,885 downwards.
CTATTATGAATGTGATATTTTTAGCTTCCAATGGGATAATTCTTACAAAATAACAGACCCAGAAAATTGTATGAAGTAATCATTATTTGAATTTATATTTAATTTCCAGTGTAGAAGTGCTCAGTGGAGAGCCTTAGAAGTTTATCAGTGAGACCTTAAAATCCCTATGCCTTAATTATTCCATCCATAAAATTGAAATAAAACTATTTTACAGTGATTCTATGATAATTGGAAATGCTATACCTTCAAAGAAGAATAAAACCTTATTGTTAAATATCACAGAATATCTAAATTAAGCAGATACAAGTAAGTTTAGGAAATACAACTCAGATCTGGCAAAGAAGAAAAGAATTATGAAAGGCTCTTGAAAGGCCAGTTCATCACTGAAACACCTCATGGGAAAAAAATCAATTCCATGTTATCAGGAGATTAAGAGTTAACTGGGAGAAATCTCACCTCTAAATTACTAATTACCCTATAGGTTAGACAACTCAACAAATTTTAATTTACTCTGTGTCCTTCAAGTCAGGCTACTAAAGTGCATGCCAAATCCTTTTCCACACCCTGGAGAATAACGATGGTTTAAAGAAGTGGTTAAAATAGTATAATAACACTTTGTCATATAAATATATTTATCATTGAAGTCTAATATTACATTCATGGCTTGTTCTGCCTCATAAGCCATAAGTTTTTATGGTTGAAGTTGTTACAGGAAAACATCTCTGCAAATTTGCTTGGTTTAAACTCTAAAATTGTAGAAAGACTCTGGGACATACTTTTAATATGTCCCAGAGACTTAAATCTTCCAGATCTTTGTACGCCAGTTGAACCCTGAACCTCAACAGAGTTTCAATCAACACCTACTCTCCAGTTCATCAGAATCACCCAGGACAATTAATAAAAGGATGATGATGGACAAATCACATCCCAAAAATACAGAGAGTGTCTACAACTGTAAACAAGACAGTTCTATCCATCTATCTCATGGGATCTAAGCCCCCTCCTAACCAAAAGCAGAGTGGGCATCATCATAAAAATCCTCAAAATTGAGGAATGAGCAAATATAAGGGAGGAATGCAACTATGGACTAAAGCAGACTTATTATTATTCTAGAAATGGAAAAACTTGTAACACTGCTATAGAGACGGTTGTCACCAGAGCTTCTGAGGACAGGAAGAAGAAAGAATAGATGCAACATGGGGCATTTTGAACATTGGAATTGTTCTGCATGATATTGCAGTGATGGATACAGGTCATTATACATTTTGCCAAAAACCTATAAAATTGTGCTGTGAGAAGTGTAAACTATAATGTAAACTGTAGCCCATGGTTAGTAGCAATGCTTCAATGTATTTGTCAATTGTAAAAAATGTACCACACTAATGAATGATGTTGTTAATGGGGATAAGTGTGGGAAGAGGAGATAGTGAGGGACATGGGAATCCTCTATATTTTCAATGTAACATTTATATAAGGCTTCTTTAAAAATAAAGAGAACAAAATTTAAAAATTAAAAAAAATTGTCGAGAATGACATAAATCATGTCTATCTTTTAAATTAAAAATTACTGTCAAAGAAAGAAGAAAGTTTAGGTTAAATCCTTTGCCTTTTGAGAAAATGTATGGTGCTCTGCTAGGACCTCAGACCGAAAGATAAAAATCTCATCTCTCTGCTATCACTGAATTTTTTGCATTGTCTATGCATTTAACACAACAATCACTAGTAATGGGAAGAATGGAAATTAGATTTTTAAATAGTTGCACATTCTATATTCTGAACCAAAATTCATTATTAGTAGTCAAAAGAAGAATTTATTTTATCACCCTGCATTAGTCTCATAGAAACTGATGAATTGTTTCTTACCTAATACAAAATTCAAGTATGAATGACAAATATTGAGAATATCCCTTTGGCTAGAATGAATCTTGTATCTGATTATTCCTTATTTAAGATATAGAAGAAAACATTTATTAAATATTGTGCAAAGCACACACACACCTAATCAGAGGATAGATGGGTAATAGATCTTTATAGTTATCTATAAATATATATAATAGAAGGTCAAAATATAAAATAGATTTAGCAATGAATGCTACTAATGTAAATATACTACAATCACAGAAGCCAACCTCTAAAGTAAAACACATTTTCTATTTTAAAAACTTGCCACCATTAGGAATGAATACTATTAAATATTTATGTATTATTTTAGATACAATATCAGAAATATGATTAGAAGATGCTGTTTTCATAAAAATGTTTATGCCTTGCTGATACTTAATGTCTACCTTCAGTTAATTTTAAAAAGAGAATATAGGTGCTGGTAATTATTGTTTTTATTATAGCAAACAATCTGAAGGATCCTTCAGAAGGATTGGACTAATTATCTTACAGAAAATATGGTGTTTCAAAATGTTTTTATAAAGTACATTTTAAATTAGTCTGTTTATTGTATACTGTCTCTTTCTACTGTAAATGACTGATGATTTAAAAAACTGAATATCCATAGTCTAAATAGAAGTTCTCAAAGGTCAGAATAATTTTGAATTTAAAATTACAAAAATAACTATGCTAATACATAATATTTAGGCTGCCACTGAAACATTTCCTCAGCCATATATCAGAAGGTCATACATGATGTATAGAATAAGATATAATCTTAGGGGTCTGGGACCTGGTGCTGCCCGCAGTGAGGACGCGGCTCCGGACCTGCACCCCGCGGAGCAGCCCCCGCGGCTTTGGACGTCCCGGGCGTGTCCGTGGTACTGTTAAAAGTAAAAAATGCAGGAGAGAGATCTAGATGGTGGCTGAGTGAACTTGCCTTGTGGTCTCTCCTGAGAAGAGGTGGGTGGGTGCCGCTGGAGGTTCTCCAAGGCCGGGCTTTTTCGGGATTTTTGCAGGGCAGGAAGCGTCTGGACATCGATTTGGTGGAAAGGTAACGGAGAGGATTGGTCTATAAGATATAATTTGGGTTCTATTGCCCGGAGGTGAGACCTGCACACGGGTTGCTCCCTCTTTGGGGGTGGGTGGAGCCACGGTTTTGGTGCAGTGGCTCCGCTTTTTGGTGGCTCTGCGGTGCTGGGGAGTTCGCGAGTCCTGGGTGGGCTGTTGGGGGGTTGATGGGATGGGGCACCTTTGCGGATCGATTTGGGGAGACAGACGGTGTTTTGTTGTGAAGCGGGGGAATTTTTGATTGCGGACACAAATAATAGCGCTTCCGCCTGGAGTCCCGCCCCCACAAGCCCGGCTGCCGATCTGCCACGGAATTAGATTGTTGGCAATAAAGGGAAGTAATTGGGAGGTTGTTACAGGCTGCGGTGAGGGAGGGGGACATGTCGGGAAGCCGAGTGGGGAATATTTTGCGAAGCCTGGGAATTCTGGTTTTGGAATCTGTTTTCGGCGTTTCGAACTGGAGACCAGCCCACGGGCTGGGCTTCGGATCTGCGACATTAAATTGGCTGCGGTGTAGAGGCGCCCTCACATGGCCGTTTTGCGGGATCACAAGGTGGGAGCTGTCCAAAAGCTGAATTGACAATATACCCACAAAATAAACCCTACTGAGTAAGTGAATTGCAGGATTCAAACATAATATAGAGTTTGTGGATCTGACTTCCCCCATAGGGCTGGCACCCAGCTGCGGAGATCCCTGAGCGCTGTGTTACACTGCGGGACTCCTAGGCTTCCTGTTGACCAGATTTGAGGTTGCCGGGTCTGAATCCCCTAAACTCTGGGGGCCCACAGCCCAGAGTCTCACACCTCTTGAGCCTTCAATATCTCAGACTTTCCACCCCTGAATCCAACATGCCCTGAGGTCCATCTGAGGTACTTGAATGCCCTAGCTTACAACGTTTGCGTTTTTTCTTTATCATTTCATTTTGTTTAGTTTTTATTTTAATTTTATCTTATTTTTTTTTTACTTTTTTTAATGTCCTGATGGCTAATATTGCATTATGCCCTAGTCTTTTCTCCCAGCATATCCCCCAAATTCTTTTTTTAATTCAGTTATTTAGGTTTTTTTTTTTTTTCTTGTTGTTGCTGTAGTTGGTGTTGCAATTTTGGTTCATGTATATCTGTTATTTTTTCTTTCCCCTACCTGTTCTCCACCCTTTGCCCACCCCCTTTTTCTTTCTTCCTTTCTTCTCTTTTTTCTTTTTTTTCTTTTCTTTTTCTGTTTTCTCTCTCCCTCTTGTCCCTCATTTTCTACTTATTTTATTTTAACTCAGTTATACAATAGATACTACAGGGAACACCTCACATTTGCTGGGTTTTCTCATCCTCCCCTGCCTCATTTTTGTATGAACTGATTTAGGCTACCTACACTATCCCCTTTCCCCTACATCTTGATATCTGCCATCATCTACTGTCTCCCCTATATTCCACCTCCCACCTCCCTTTCTTTGATCCACAAATTGTCTAACTCTTAATTTCTAATACCTTTGTTTTGTTTGCTGTCTGTTATCCACTCTTGAAACTATTACCTTTCTTTTCTCTTTCCCTCTCTCACATAAACAATAACTTTTTAGCTCATATCATATTCCTCCCATATTCAGTCATCTACCTCATAATAGGTACTCTACCTACTGTTATAACTCTACACAATTTACATGAATCTAACCTCCAACCTCCCAGATCTCATATTCTTGCTTTGTTAACATGTATCACCAATACTACTTTACACTTTTTCCTTGCTTACACAATTGCCTTTCCCCGGCACTAATACTTTCCTTTAAAGAGAACTTAACCAGCAACAAGAAATTAGAATATGAAGAACAAAGTGACAAAGAGAATATATAACACTTATGCAAAAACAACAGCTAATTAATCTCCAAGAGTAGACAAAGAAGCTAAGGAACTGATTAAACCTGTCAAGATAAAATGCTGACCAGACAGCAACAAAAATCTACAAACCAAACCAGTAATCAGGAAAACATGGCTGAATCCAATCAACAAATCAAAAATCAGGAAGGGGAGCAGAACTTCGCACAAGCAATGAAAGATCTCAGAACATTTATCACCGACAAATTTGATGAAGTAATGAAAGAGATTAACAACATGAAGACAACACTTGGAGGGGAAATTGCAGACATACTCAAAAAGATAACAGATATGATGGGAATGAACACCACAGTTCAAGAAATAAAAAATACACTTGCAGCAAATATCAGCAGACTAGAGGAGGCAGAGCAGAGAATTAGTGATGTGGAAGACAGACATCAGAAATCAAACAGATAGTAGAAGGGGTCGATAAAAAGATAGAAAAAATCCAGCTAGGACTTAGGGAGTTGAGCTGAATGACCATGCAAAATGCTCAAACATACATATAATAGGCATTCCAGAAGGAGAAGAGAAGGGAAAGGGGTCAGAAGGAGTGTTGCAGGAAATAATGGCTGAAAACTTCCCAAATCTACTGAAAGAGACAGAAGTACATATCCAAGAAGCACAGTGCACTCCACTAGTCATAAACCCCAACAGGCCCACCCCAAGACATATACTTGTCAAATTATCCAATGCTCAAGACAAAGAGAAAATCCTAAAAGCAGCAAGAGAAAAGAAAACCATCACATACAAGGGAAGCTCCATAAGATTAAGCGCTGATTTCTCATCTGAAACCATGGAGGCAAGAAGGGAGTGGTATGATATAGTCAAGGTACTAAAGGAAAAAAATTTCCAACTGAGAATACTCTATCCAGCTAAACTAGCATTCAAACATGATGGAGAGTTCAAAATATTCACAGATAAACAGAAACTGAAAGAGTATACCAACAAGAAACCTCCCCTTCAAGAAATTCTAAAGGGAGTTCTGTAGGAAGAAAGGAAAAAACAGGACAGGCAGAGTTGGAGGAGCGTATAAGAGCAACAAAAAAAGACAAAAATAGAAGAAAAAAAAGCAAACAAAATATGACAAACACAAATCCAATTAAAATATGGCTAGGACAAATAATTCCTTGAAAGTAATAACACTGAATATCAATGGATTAAACTCACCTATCAAAAGATTCAGACTGGGACATTGGATAAGGAAATATGACCCATCCATATGCTGTCTACAAGAGACACATCTTAGACCCAGAGACGCATGGAGATTGAAAGTGAATGGCTGGAAAACAATCATACAAGCAAACAATAACCAAAAAAAGGCAGGAGTAGCTATATTAATATCAGACAAAATAGACTTTAAATGTGAAACAATTGTGAGAGACCAAGAAGGATACTACATTTTAGTGAAAGGGAAAATCTGTCAAGAAGATCGAACAATCATAAATATCTATGCTCCTAATAAGGGTGCCTCTAAATACGTGAGGCAAACGCTGGAAAAACTAAGTGTAACAATAGATTCATCTACAATTATAGTGGAGGATTTTAATACACCACTATCTACCTTGGACAGAACATCTCAAAAGAGAATCACTAAAGAAACAAAACATTTGAACAGTAAATTAGAGGAGCTGGATCTAATAGACATATATAGATCATTACACCCAAACACAGCAGGATATACATTTTTCTCAAGCGCACATGGATTATTCTCTAAGATAGACCATATGCTAGGCCACAAAGAAAGGCTGAATGAATTCAGAAAGATTGAAATCATACAAAACAATATCTCTGACCACAGTGGAGTCAAGCTGGAAATTTGAAAGGGACAGAGGCCCAGGTTTCACACCACGATTTGGAAATTAAACAGCACACTCTTAGAAAAACAGTGGGTCAAAGAGGAAATCTCAAAAGAAATCAATGACTACCTTGAAACAAATCATAATGATAACACAACATACCAAAATTTATGGGATGCAGCAAAAGCAGTACTGAGAGGGAAATTTATAGCCATAAATTCATATATCGAAAAAGAAGAAAAAGCAAAAAATTGAAGAGGTAACTGCACATTTGGAGGAATTAGAAAAACAACAACAAAGTAACCAAACAGGAAGAAGAAGGAAAGAAATAACAAAGGTAAGAGCAGAACTAAATGAAATAGAAAATAAGAAAGCACTTGAAAAGATAAATAAGACCAAGAGCTGGTTTTTTGAGAAGATCAAAAAAATTGACAAACCTTTAGCGAGACTAACAAAGAAAAAAGAGAGAAGATGCAAATACACAAAATAAGAAATGCGAAAAGCGATATCACCACTGACCCCACAGAAATAAAGACTATCATAAGAGGATACTATGAAAAACTATATTCCAACAAAAATGACAATTCAGAGGAAATGGACAAATTCCTAGAAACACATAAGCAACATATATTGATGAAAGAAGAAATTGATTATCTTAACAAACCAATCACAAGCAGAGAGATAGAATCAGTCATTAAAAATCTCCCAACTAAGAAGAGCCCAGGGCCAGACGGCTTCACAGGTGAATTCTGCAAAACATTCTGGAAATAACTAACACCAATCCTGCTGAAACTATTCCAAAAAATCGAAACAGAAGGAACATTGCCGAACTCCTTCTATGATGCCAACATTACCCTAGTACCAAAGCCAAACAAAGACACCACAAGAAAGGAAAATTACAGACCAATTTCTCTAATGAACCTAGAAGCAAAAATACTTAACAAAATACTTGCTAATTGTATTCAACAACACATTAAACAAATTATACACCACGACCAAGTGGGATTTATTCCAGTTATGCAAGGATGGTTCAACATAAGAAAATCAATCAATGTAATACACCATATAAACAGATTAAAGGAAAAAAATCACATGATTATATCTATAGATGCAGAAAAAGCACTTGACAAAATACAGCACCCTTTCTTGATAAAAACACTCCAAAAGATTGGAATACAAGGAAATTTTTTGAACATGATAAAGAGTATATATGAAAAACCTAAAGCCAACATTGTTTACAATGGAGAAATCCTAAAACCCTTCCCTCTAAACTCAGGAACAAGACAAGGATGCCCATTGTCTCTGCTCCTATTTAACATTATCTTAGAAGTACTTGCTCTAGCACTGAGGCAAGAACCAGATATAAAAGGCATTCAAATTGGAAAGGAAGAAGTCAAAATTTCATTATTTGCAGATGACATGATCCTATACATAGAAAACCCTGAGAGATCTACAACAAAGCTTCTAGAACTCATAAATGAGTTTAGTAAAGTCACAGCTTATAAGATCAATGCACAAAAATCAGTAGCATTTCTGTACACCAATAATGAGCAAGATCAGAAGGAAATCAAGAAACAAATACCATTCACAATAGTAAATAAAAAAATCAAATACTTAGGAATAAATTTAACTAAAGAGGTAAAAAACTTATACACCAAGAACTATAAAAGACTGTTCATGGAAATCAAAGAAGACCTAAATAAATGGAAGAATATTCCTTGTTCATGGATAGGAAGATTGAATATTATTAAGATGTCGATCCTACCAAAACTGATCTACACAGTCAATGCAATCCCAATAAAAATCAACACAGCCTTCTTTAAGGAACTAGAAAAACTAACTATGAAATTTATTTGGAAATGAAAGAGACCCCGAATAGCCAAAGACATATTGAAAAAGAAAAACGAAATTGGAGGAATCACACTACCTGACTTCAAAACATACTACAAAGCTACAGTAGTAAAAACAGCATGGTATTGGCATAAGGAGAGACACACAGACCAATGGAATCGAATTGAAAGCTCTGATATAGAACCTAACATATATAGCCATACAATATTCGATAAAGCCACCAAACCCTCTCAACTGGGAGAGAGTGGTCTATCCAACAAATTGTGCCTGGAGAACTGGATAGCCATGTGTAGAAGAATGAAAGAGGATTACCATCTCACACCTTATACAAAGATCAACTCAAGATGGATCAAAGACCTAAATATAAGAGCCAAGACCATAAAAACTTTGGAAAGCAGTGTAGGGAAACATCTACAGGACCTTGTAATAGGAAATGGATTCATGAATATCACACCAAAAGCACGAGCAGCAAAAGAACTAATAGATAAATGGGACTTCCTCAAAATTAAAGCCTTCTGAACCTCAAAGGAGTTTGTCAAGAAAGTAAAAAGGGAGCCCACACAGTGGGAGAAAATATTTGGCAACCATATATCTGATAAGAAACTTATAACTTGCATATATAAAGAACTCATATATCTTGAAAATAAAAAGATAACCTATTTAAAAAATGGGGAAAAGATTTAAACAGACAATTCTCCAAAGAATAAATACAAATGGCTAAAAATCACATGAAAAAATGCTCCAAATCTCTAGCTATCAGGGAAATGCAAATCAAAACTACAATGAGATACCATCTTACTCCCATAAGATTGGCAGCTATGAAAAAAACAGAAGAATACAAATGCTGGAGAGGATGTGAAGAAAGGGGAACACTCATCCACTGCTGGTGGGAATGCAGAAGGATCCAACCATTCTGGAGGACAGTTTGGCGGTTTCTCAAAAAACTAACCATAGATTTGCCATATGATCCAGCAATACCACTGCTGGGTATATACCCAGCAGAATTGAAAACAAGGACACAAACCGATATATGTACACCAATGTTCATAGCAGCATTGTTCACTATCGCCAAAAGTTGGAATCAACCCAAATGCCATCAACAGATGAATGGATCAATAAAATGTGGTATATACACACAATGGAATACTACTCGGCTGTAAGAACAAATACACTACAAACACACGTGATAACATGGATGAATCTTGAGAACCTTATGTTGAGTGAAGCAACCCAGGCATTGAAGGACAAATACTACATGACCTCAATGATATGAAATAAGCAAGCTGCCTCAGAGAGTTAGAGACTGAACGATAGGCTTACAGAAAATCGGGGGGTGGAAGAAGGATGTGAGCCAACGTCTGCAGGGGGGGAATTTACGATGAGCTGGCGGTAAGTATGAACACAAAGAAGAGATAAAATGGGGGCAAGGGGTTGCCTTTGGGTGGGGCTTTGCAGGTTTGAGGGGGGCTGGGGACGGGCGGATGGGTAATATTGCCCAAAAAGTGGGGGGACGGAGGGGTAGCATACGAACATAGGGGAGCGGCATGTGTTGGTTGAGAGTAAAATGCTGAGAAAATCATATCAAAATATAATTAGGAGGGTTACCTGTTTAGGATGCTCAGAGGGGATTGTCTGATGTGGGACAGGCTCCTGGGGAACATCTGAATGTTCATTGTGCAAGAGTGGGTGGTACCATTGGGTAGAGACCCAAGTAGTGAGAGTGGGGGTGGACCCACATCCTGGGGAGGACAAATGCCATCAAATAGAGGGAACTGTATCTCTCAAGAGAAAGGGTGGCTCCCAGGGCATTGGGGCAGTTGAGCAAGTTAGGCCCTGAACACTGTTGGAAGTATCTCTGGACGTGGCTCCTCAGGAAACGGAGGTTGGATGTCACTGTGGGCACCAAGGGGATGGAAAAATGGATGTTAAATGTGTGGAACCAAGGTAAATGTGGGGTAAGAGAGGAGTTTCACAAGAGTACACAAGGATGGATATAAAACATGTAATATTACACCATAAACATATAAGGGACGACAGACTGAGAATGTAAACCATAATGTAAAGCATAGGATAACTAAAAATTTAGAAAACTGTGTGTCCTAAAGTATGCACTACAATGTAAGCACAGATGTCACCTTGTTTGCAAGCTATTGTCTCAGACTCTGTACATCACTGTAAGTAAATATGATGTGAATAGGTTGTAAGAGTATCGCTGTGAAAGGTAAAAGGTTTTGTGGTGGATGTGTGGGAGTGCTGTATATTGTATATATGAATTGCTGTGGTCTAGGGCTCGTGTGAAGAGAAGTTCAATAATTAGGGAAAAAAGAAAAAAAAAGAAAAAAAAAAGAAAAAGATAGGATGTAGAATTTTTCCAAGTCAACACATATTCTATATCTAACCTTTAAACCCATCGCTATATGCCATTTTACTAGTAAGGGATCCTGACATTATATTGGGCTTCAATTTTCAGGAAGTTCTGGATCACAGAGTGGTTCAACAATGGCAGTGGAGGAATACTGGTATAGGATACTATTGACAGGTGATATATGGCTGACAGGGAGCTATACAGGGCATATGTCCAGGGTGCATGGTAATGTTTGGATATACTCATAGTGGCAACAATTAAAAACTACAGCTGGGGGGTACTGGGTTCCTGGCTGGGGGTGCTCTGTCGTGGCCCCTAGGGGAGCAGCGGCAGTCCTCCAGGTGCAGCAGCAAGGACCGGGAAGGAATGAGGGTCCAACAGTGAGCCCCTGATACTAATGACTATGCTTGTGAGCCTATATGCCTGAAATAAGAACAAGGCCTTGAGCAGCACTGTGCCTGGGAATTTCCTCCTGACAGCCTTCATGTTACTCAAATGTGGCCAGTCTCGAAGCCAAACTCAGCATGTAAATGCAATGCCTTTCCCCCAGCGTGGGACATGACACCCGGGGATGAGCCTCCCTGGCACCGAGGGATCACTATCAACTACCAACTGATGATGCAACTGGAAAATGACCTTGAATTGAAGGTTTGATGTGGATCAGCAGAATATCCTTGTCTACATATAATAACATGACTTTAAAATGCTGTTTGACCTAATGTAAGGGGGAAAAGGAAAGGAGAAATGAGTTTATATGGCTACGAGTCTCTAAAAAAGAGTCTGGAGGCTGTCAGAAGGATTGCCCTTATGCACAACTGAGCAGAGTCTAAGAGACAGATAAAGTAGATACAATCCCCAGGTATTGGTTCCTTGGAGGGCTAAAGGGACCCACGGGTTCTATGGTCATGGCAGGTGGGGTTCACTGCCATGTCAGATGGCCCTTCTTTGGAGCTGGTGTTTCTGCGTGATGAAACTGGACTCAGATGGGATCTCTTTTCATAAGACTTTCATGCTACTTTACTGGAATTGTAGATGGTGTTGAGGTTTAAGATATATTTAGGGGATTTGAATCTCTGGACTGACAATATGATAGCCAGGCCCTGAGCCTCAACAGACTCCAGCTCCTACAATCTGATTTGGACTCACCTCGCTCAGCTAAGATGGAGTTGAAGAACGACAATCACCACACCATGGAGCCTAGAGTGCCTACAACTGAATGCAGGAGGATTGCATTCACTATCCATGTAGAATCTGAGCCTCCTCTTGACATAGAGGTGCAATGGCCACAACCAATCCAAGGTCCACAGAGAAAAGGTGGCATTGGAGTGGGAAAAGTGGACATGGTGGCTGATGGGTATGGGGAATGGCAGGAAGAGATGAGATGTGGAGGCGCCTTTGGGACTTGGAGTTGCCCTGGATGGTGCTTCAGGGGCAATCACCGGACATTGTAAATCCTCCCAGGGCCCACTGGATGGAAAGGGGGAGAATATGGGCCATGATGTGGACCAGTGACCATGAGGTGCAGAGATGCCCAGAGATGTACTTACCAAATGCAATGGATGGGTCATGATGATGGGAGTGAATGTTGCTGGGCAGAGGGAGGAGTGCTGGGGTGGGGGTGGTGGGGTTGAATGGGACCTCATATATTTTTTAATGTAATATTTTTACAAAATAAAAATTTAAAAAAAGTAAAAACTGCAGTTACAAAAAAAAAGATATAATCTTAGGGAAGAGTGAAATTTCATGAAGCAGTAGGTAAAAGTGGCACTCAATAGTGTTTCTCTTGTTAATGTATTTTGACAAAGAATTGCTTAAACATGCCAAGTTAACATAACTTATGGATTATATTAGCTAATTTAAAATAAATAAATCTCACAAAAGGGATGATGATTTTAAAATATTCCTGCAAGGAAAGAGCCTTTTAAAATAGTGCTCCTCTTTCAAACACAACAAATAAGCAGAACAGAAGAGATATGGCATTCAATACATCCTAGTAAAACCTCATCATCTGTTATATCATGAGACAAAGCCATGATAATTTTAATTATATCTGATAAGAAGTTCACCACAGATTGGAAAAAATTCAGATTATCAGAAATTGAGATCTACATTCCCTATATTAAAAATGAATCTTGTATCATGTGCATAAGTTTTGAGTTAATAAAGCTCTTATTCTTAGCAAGATATTTACAAAATTCATTTCACCTCTATTTCTTGTTTAAAATTTCTATTTTGAGTATTTTATCATATATAAAAAATATCAATAAGTATAATAGCCATATAATTAATTTATTTTAGCATATTCATATTTTGATAGTGGTTAGTCAATTAGTGAGAGAAGTGTGCAATTTTAAAAAATTGTTTGATACTACTATTCTATGAAATGTGACCTTTGAAGTCCATTAATGAGAATGGAAACTCAGTATTTAAGCAATAAAGACTTCAACATAAATCTAGCATGCAGTCTATAAATTTGAATATATTTAAAATGAACTATATTAATTTTATTTTCCAGAAATTGGGGTTCTTTACATTAATTAGACAATTCCCATGCAATTATTGCTGAAGGAATTTATTGTCATCTGCTACTTAATGAAAGAAGCATCTGGATCTGTGATCATGGATGTAATGTTATTAACTTAAAAATCCTTTTGATTTCCAGAAAATGTGTCTTATCTCTGGGGAGCTTTTACTTTGAATACAAGCCTTTGGGTGGTCAATTTATGTAAATCTGTTCATCTTCCCATAGATATATTACAAAAAGCAAAGGGACTGTTTCAGTTTCTTTATGCTAATTATGCTCATAGGCATGAAATTTAACTTGGAGTTACTTAAGAGAATCCATCTTACCTAATAATATGCAACCCATATTTCCCAAGAACTACTGTAAGAGTGAAAATAAGATCATAACAAAAGCTCCCAAATCTATTTATCCGGTCATGTCACTTTCTCTGTATGCTATCCACATTACCTTCAATCTCTCAAATTTCCAAATCCTGGATTCCCAAGAAAATGCTAATGTGATTCTTGAATTATGCCTTTGATACAAAATGAAGAGTCTGTTTTACTCTCTGAAGGCATACTTTAGTGTTTAAGAGCATGGATTTTGCATTTAAATTCTGGGTGTCCACGTGTAATATGTGAATTTAAGTAAAAAGGTCACAGGATTCAATGAGTTAATTCATGTAAAACCTTGGAAAAACCTGGGAAATATGTGGTACATAGAAAGTACCATAAACATTTTTTATCACCAGTATTATTAGTGATAAGTATTGTCATCATAGATACCAATTACAAAAAAGTTGTTCACAGGTGGTTACTATAACCACCCTGTCTGGGGTCTAACTGTCCCACAAAGACCTTAGTCAAACAGTTCATTTTCCTACTTCCTCTTTCACTGTAGTGCCCTACCCTCTGCCTGCAGAAAACACAGTGGCCCATTTTCCTTTAAACAATTTTTTATGTCCAGAATAGAGGTGACTAACTTAGTATCTCTCAATTCTGCTTCCAACAACAGCTGTAATTGTTTTTTATTCATTTTTAATGCCTTTGAACTGTGTCTGTACTTTCAATTCTCTACAGACCTACTGTTCTCTTATACCCCAATTTTCACATTTTCCTACTAGAATCCTGAAGTCATTTCTTTCCTAGTCTAGTTGCTTTCTTATACTAGGATGAATTCATTCCCTTCAGGCTCATTGGTACCATATCCATGTAAACCCTGGAAGGCCACTTCAACAGTTCTCCAGATATTTATCATTTGAAACTGATACTGCCTGTGTTTGATGTGCAGGTTCTACTACAGATATAATATAATTTTGAAATGAAAAAATGTGATCATTATATAAAGCTATGGTGGGGAAATGAAACATTAGCTTGCATACAACTTTCAATCTTGCCTATAAAATCATAAAGTATTGCATAATATTACATTAATTCTTATTTTTATTAGCATTTTATTTATTTTGTGATATAAGAAATTAATAGGTCTTTTAAAATTATTTATATCATAGAGAATGCAAACTTCATGAGGGCAGGAATTTGAGGATATTTTGTTTTCTGGAAGAGTGGTTAGCATAGTGCATAATGGAAAATAACACAAAAGTCATCAATATATACATTATAACAAATGGATAAATTAATATTATATAGCATGTTTACCCAACGCTCTTGCACTAAGATTTACAACAGGTCGTCAAAGAATTTCTTCATGCATTTTTGTTCTTCCATCTAATCCAACTTGGAAATGAAGTTAACATCTCATTGAACTACTTTATGGTATATTACAAGATAAATGGAGAGTAAAGAGTAAAATTGAATAAATGCTGACACTTCTTCTGTCTTAGCAACCACTAATTGCTTTTCTTATTCCTTTGTAAATTGATCCCTTATGTTTAGTGGGACACCTGACAATCCAGAATATAGACTACATTTTCCAGCCTCCGATAAAACTAGTTGTGGCCCATACGACCAAATTGTGACCAAGATAATATAAGGTAACAGATTACCAAATCAATCTCACAAGATTCGGAAATCTTATCCAGTGCCACACTTTCAAGGATGCAGGTAATGGTGAAACCAATATGAAACATGTAGAAGCCCACTCTCCACATTAGTTTTTCAAGGAAGAATGCTCATTGGTCTAGATTTTTCATGGGTGATGCCTGAGTGATGCATGTGGTACTCATAAATAAGCTATTATCATCATGAAACTTCTTCATTTTATACGCCAGTAGACACATAGCTTAAATTACATTTTCCAAGGAGTCATGGCCCATAGATTTCACATATTTATAGATTTTCGGTGAGTTTACTGTAAACAATCCTAAATATATCTAGTAAATCCTGATAAAAGTATTCAAAAGATAAGAACTCTCCAGCTAGTAAACACCATTAGTGAGTTTGTCAGGGAGTTGCATGATTAACTTGGGATTTGATCCATTACTTACCAGTTTCTTAACAGAGATATAAGCAGAAAATCCAAGAGTAACTTCCAAGATTCCTCCCTGTAATGTTATAGTGAGAAATTTCCAGCATCTCAATAGGATTTAACATTGATCAGCATTGAGCCTAGTTGTTGATGACACAACAAAAAGTTGGCACATTTAACATCAAATTGTTGATACAATCGTATTGATAGACGTAGTTTGATTTAAATGTATGATTATTCTTTCCTAAGGTAGCACTTTCTGAATCTATTTCTACCTACATTGCTAAGATTCACAATTAATTCAACAAAATCTAAGTCATTTCAAGTATCTTTTCTTTTTGAGCTAAAATTTTATATGACCCTTTGTGAAAGCTATGATCTGTCCTTCATTATAAATCTAAAGGTTATAAGGGGTAGGATGAGATAAGTGGGGCATGTGGAGAATAGCAATTGATATTAGGGTAAATAATGTAGTTGAGGTCATTATAGGTTTCTTTTAAGGACATTTTTGGGACCCAGGACTGCCCCCATCCCCCTGAAGCCCTTAACACATAGCAGCCTGCATGACCAAGACATTAAAGTTTAACAACCCTCCCCAGAGAGAAGAGAATGTATAAACATTATCATAATCTTCCCAAAACAGTAAACATCCTTGGTAAACAACCGTTCTTCCTAAGAGCATAGGGAAAACATCACCAGACCCCATGTGTACACTTTATGTGACTCTAGCAGGAACTCCGTTCTCATACCCTATGGAATGTTCTTGTCCTGAAACTCCTTATATATCACCCCTCATTTTGTCATCTCTTCACAAAGCACTATCTTCATTCTCTGAAATGCTGCCATCAGAGATTCTCTCCTGTCCATAATTCCCAAAAAAGCTTATGTCTGACTAAATGTTAGCTGTATTCTTTGGTCTCACAGCCTCACTAACTCATGCCCTTCAGGAGTTGGATTGTAACAGACATGAACTTCATTGGACTGGTAAGGAGGCAATCTCTGCTAGCAGGAGATGATCATTAAACTTGGGAGTTTTGTAAATGCAGAATTACTAGACTCTATCCAAATGTCTCAAGTACAGTATCAGTCTCTCTCTTTCCTAATCAATAGATGGACTCTCAAAAAAAAAAGAAGACCTGATAAGGCTGCTATTATGAAATATCCCTGTACTATTGGTTTAAAGTAGAGTACTTGACCCTATGATGGGTGTGTTTCAGTATAATTTCATTTTAGATGACCATAGAAGATAAAATAGGTAAACCTTCTACATCCATATTTACTCTATCAGTTGTCCATCCTCTAATGATATTAGAATCTTTGCCAACTTCAAACCCAACCATGATAGAAAACCATTTCTGATTCTCATTTCCTTTAGTTTCTGCTTTGTTGCCTGTATCCCCTTTGGTGGAAATTACTGAAATATAAAAAGTAGTAAGATACAAACAACAGAATTATTTCTATCTAGTTTAAGTAGAATGAAGTTGTATTAGCATGCCAAAGGGCTGCTGCTGAAAAGTACCAGAAATCTGTTGTCTTTTATAAAGTTATATATTTGAGATTAAAGCTTACAGTTACAAGGTTGAAAAGATCGAACTTAAGGTTGCTTTCTCAGCCGAGTTAGTTGTCAGGTGTTAAAGCAACTGGTTGCTGATATCTGGCTGGTCTCTGCCTTCCCCTCTGGGCCTTTTCTTCCTCTTGAGGCTCTGTGGGCCCAACTTTTCAGGCTTTGTGCTTAAGTGAAATCTTCTCTTTGCTGGTGTAGGGCTTGTTTCTTTCCAGGCCTCCTATGTCAGTCTGGGTTGTTCTGCTTTCTTCTAAATCTCACTGCAAGCTATCAGGCAAAATGTCTCATCTCTCCCTAGGACTTCAACTGTTTTAGCTTCTCCTTTTTGTCACATGGCAGGATCATATTTTTTTTAATTTATTGAAATATATCACATATATAAACATACATAAACAATAAATATATAATAGTTGTGAACTTACAAAACAAACATATAACATCAAGCATATATAACACCTCACCCTACCACCAATAACTTGCGTTGTTGTTAAACCTTTGTAACTAATGATTAAAGAGCATTGTCAAAATATTACTACTAAACAAAGTAGTTTCCACCTAAACAATACTATTATTATTATCTTTATATCATTTATATATAAACATAAATAAACAAGTGTATACCAAAAGTTGTGAGCTTACAAAGCAAACATGCATAACATCATACGGGGTCCCATATATCAACCCTCCACCAATACCTTGCATTGTCATGAGATGTTTGTTACAAACTATGAAAGAACACTGTCAAAATCTTACTACTAATCACAGTTCTTATCAAACATTGGGTGTGTTTTCCCCCAACCCACCCTATTATTATTTTTTTAGATATATTTCTTATAACAGAAGTTGTAAACTTATAAAACAATCATGCATGTATGCAGAATTCTCAAACAACACCCCTCCATCAACACACTACAATGTGGTGTGTCATTTGCTACAGAAAAAATAATATCATCTGATTATTGCCATGTCCATAGTGTACATTTGGCTCACATTTTCCATATTGCCTCAGTATCAACACAGTACATCTTTGGCATAGATGCAAGAATATTATATTATTACTGCTAACCAGTCTATAGGTCACTCCAGCTGTATTTTTCCCATGCTTCTCCACATTCCCAACACCCTGCAGTAGTGATATACATGTGTTCTAGCTAACAAAGGACACTCTTGCATCTGTACCATCAACCACAATTTTCACCCATATCTTGGTTTACTGTGCTATCCAGTTCCTAGATTATTCTCAAGCATTCTGTCAATTGACATTTTCGTAACTGGACTACCATTTTCAGTCACATTCCCATTTATAAACTAGCTGTTACTCACTTTGTGTGTTACCATCCACTCTATGCATTTCCACAATTTTACAGTAAAGCTAATTAAAATTTCTACATACATTAAACATCAGTAGTCCACTCAGTCCTTCTCTTAGCTTCTTTAAGAATCCACCACCTACCACCAGGTCTTGAAGTTATTTTCCAATAATTTCTTCTAGAAGTTTTATGGTTTTTGCTTTTATTTTTAGTTTTTGATCCATTTTGAGTTAGTTTTTGGATAAGGTGTGAGACAGGGGTCCTCTTTCCTTCTTTCAGCTATGAATGTCCAATTCTTTCAGCACCATTTGTTGAATGGATTGTTCTGCCTGACCTGTGTGAGTTTGACAGGCTAGTCAAAAATCACTTGACCATACCTGTGAGGGTCTGTTTCTGAACCATAAATATGGCTCCACTGGTCTATTGTGTCTGTCTTTAGGCCAGTACCATGTTGTTTTTACCACTATAGGAAGGTATTATGATTTAAAGTCTGGAGATGAAGGTTCATTTTTCCTTTTTATTATGTTTCTGGCTATTCAGGACTTCTTACCCTTCCAAATAAATTTAATGATTGTGTTCTCAATTTTTTCTTTAATGCTGGTGGAATTTTTGTCTGTGTTGCATTAAATCTCTATATCGATTTGAGTAGAACTGACATCTTAATGATATTTAGTCTTCCAATCCATGCGTATGGAATGCTCTGACCGTTATTTAGGGCTTTTTTGATTTGTTTAACAATGAGTGCAGTTTTCTGAATACAAGTGCTTTACATCATTGGTTAAGTTTATTCCTATTTGAGTTTTATCTGTCTTATTTTAATTCCACCACTCTTTTGACACTTTAGTTACTTTTATTGATATAATCCTCATTTCCAGACTCTCTTAAAGGCCCCTCTCTCCTGTCTTTTCTTTTCAGGCTCCAGCATACCCTTTAGTATTTCCTGAAAATCTGGGCTCTTGCTTAGAAATTCTCTCAGTTTCTGTTTATCTGTGAATACTCTAATTTCACCCTCATTTTTGAAAGACTGTCTTGCTGGATATAAGATTCTTGGCTGGAAGCTTTTCTCTTGTTGTATCTTAAATTTATCAGACCACTGTCTTCTTGCTTCCATGGTTTCTGGTGAGAAATCAACACTTAATCTTATTGGATATCCCTTATGTTATTGCTTTCTCTTGCTGTTCTCAGAATTCTCTCTTTGTCTTTGGGCTTTGACATTCTGATGACTATGTGTCTTGGAGTTGGTATATTTGGATTTTTTTTCAGATGGGAGTGTATTGTGCTACCATTATTTCTTTAAATTTCTTTAAATATTCCTTCTGCCCCCTTTCCCTTCTCTTCTCCTTCTGGGAAACCCATGACACATATGTTCACATGCCTTTTGCTGTCATTTAGTTCCCTGAGACCTTGTTCAATTTTTTCCGTTCTTTTCTTCATCTCTTCTTTTGTATGTTCACTTTCAGAGGCCGTTTCTTCAAGCTCACCAATCCTTTCTTCTGCTTCCTCAAATCTACTGTTATATGATTCCAATGTTTTTCTTTTTTTAATTTCATTGATTGCACCTTTCATTCCCATAAGATCTGTTCTTTTTCTATGTATGCTTTCAAATTTTTCTTTGTGCTCATCCATTGTCTTCTTAATATCCTTAATCTCTTTTAGCCATCTCATTGAATTTATTAAGGATATTTGTTTGAACATCTATGATAGGTGTCTTAACTCCTTTATGTCATCTGGAGGCTTATCTTGTTTCCTTAACTGGGCCATACCTTCCTGTTTCTTGGTGTGAATATAATTTTTTGTTGGTGTCTTTGCATCTGGCTTACTAGAGTATTTTTTCTGGGTACAGTTTTTCTCTCTAGTTTAGGACTTCCTATATTTCTCCCTTGCTGGTTATGCAATAGGAGCCAAGCACGTAGTTGGTGCTGTAAGCTGTGGAGACTCAAGCTGCCCTCATTACACCAGGGACCAATGAAGCTTCTTCCAACTTTCTCCTTTGCCAGGGGTAGGGATAGAGTCACAGCTTAGTGGAATAATCCACGTGCAAGCCTAGACTGTAGTTGCCCTGAGAGACTGATGAAGCTTCACATACCTTTCTCCCCTACCTGAGGCAGGGATGGAGCTGCAAGTGTGGGCAGCAATCTATGTAGTGCGGGTCTTAAGATGACCTCAGTTGCCCTGGTAGACTTCTGATTTTCAGTCTATGCCAGCCAAAGTTCCCAGCAGTTACCTTTATAGGCTGGTGCAGGGCTCCTCAGCCTCCTTGGCAGGAGCATTTTTGAGGTAAATAATCTCAAACTTCCACAGAGGTGTATTAAGAGATATGGAAAGATTAAAGCACCTTTGAGTAAACTAAAGAGACACACTTAAATCTGAAGTTCCAAGAATTCCCAAAACCAAACTATAGACCAGGGCAGGGGACCAAGGTACCTGTTGCCTCTGCCTCTATTAGTATGTTGAATGAGGAAGCCCCTGTGACTGACAGGAAGCTACTAGTACTGGAAAACTAAGTGTAATCCATAATCCTAGTTACAATGAATTCTGAAATATGATATTCTTTGCTTTTTTCCCTCTGCAGACTGGGAAAAAATTGGAGTCAATATTGAGCAAGCTAAGCCACTATATTGACATAACACAAGTGACTTTTTAGTGTAAGTCAAAAATTGAAAGAGAATGTTGAGAAATGATAGATTAGATAAGATTTAATATGTTTCTTTATCATGGCCCTTTTCAGTATCTCTGTAAATGAAGCACATTAAAGGGGATATAGTAAAAGATATTTCAATCTCATTTAGCCAAAATATATTTCTGTGCACATCTTTTAGAAACTGAGAGGATCTCAATACTCAATGCTACAGAATTTTAGAATCAATATTCTATAATCTTTTTTTTTAAAGATTTATTTATTCATGTATTTCTCTCCTTTTCCCCCCACCCCAGTTGTCTGTCCCTGTGTCTATTTGCTGTGTCTTCTTTGTCCACTTCTGTTGTTGTCAGCAGCACAGGAATCTGTGTTTCTTTTTGTTGTGTCATCCTGCTGTGTCAGCTCTCCGTGCACGTGGAACCATTCCTGGGCAGGCTGCACTTCCTTTCGTGATGGGCGGCTCTCCTCCTGGGACACAATCCCTATGCGTGGGGCTCCCCCACGTGGGGGACACCCCTGCGTGGCAGGGCATTCCTTATGTGCATCAGCACTGCACATGGATCAGCTGCACATGCGTCAAGGTGGCTCAGGGTTTGAACCACGGACCTCTCATGTAGTAGACGGAGGCCCTAACCACTGGGCCAAGTCTGCCGCTAATATTCTATAATCTGACAGCTGCATCTGTGAAACAACTACATATAAACAATTGAATGCCTCGTATCCCTCCAAAAATATGTAAAGAGAGAATAAATTAAAAAGAAATATACACATATACTCACTATTGTGAGTGTGTGTCTGAGTGTGTCTGAGTATGTGAAAATATATATAAATATATATGGAAAGTGAAAGGGATTAGACAAGAAAAAACTACAAATAAACTCAAAATATAATATCAGAAATGACAACTTATAAATGCTAATAAAGTCACTGAAACATAGAAAAATATGTAAATGAATTAAAATGATGATGGAGAAGTTGGTAGATATAAAGAAGGATGAGACTGGAAGTTACTCACAAAATGGTTCCTTTAGCTATTCTTGAAAAGAGCTAAAAACAAAGTTAAAACAATAAATATTTATATTAAGAAGACTTTCTAGTGTTATAGATTACCACAGTATGCTATTTTAAAATGTTGAAAAATATGGAAAATCTATGAACATCTACATATGCTCTACAAATTTTTGAGCCATAATAATTATGAAACTGCCCTCCATACATTCATAATAATAATGTAAAATATAGGTTTTCAACAAAAGAACAAAGATAAATTTGTTTATTGTTTCTCTGGAATGATAAATGCTAGAACTTATGGCATCTATATTTGTTATTTTGAGGAAAATTATGGCCCAAGAAATCTAATAGGGCCAATTTATTTTTCAATTTGTTAAAGAAAACAGAAGATATTCATTAGGAAATAATTCCTCTGGAATTTTACAATCTACATAACTTTACTAAAATATATATTTGATATTATATTAATATCAATTATGACATTCATATAGGCTATAAAGAATCATACAGAAGGAAGGAATGGTGCAAATTCATGAGCAGGATTTTTTTGTACTTAAATTAATTGATATGAGACCTGAATGAAAAGAAGCCAGCCATGCGGGTTTGAGAGAAGTGGGGTGGGATGGGCGTAGTTCATGGGCATAGGATATGAAGTCAGAGATTCAGTCAGGAGCTTATGCATGCAGGTCCTAGTAGGTCAGAGTAGGGTAGAGAAAGTTCAATATCTTTCGATGGGAAGCTTTTGAAGGACTTTGACCTGGGCAGTTATTTAACATGATTCATATTTTGGGAAGACCTCTAATGCTACAATGGGAAAAAGAAATTTGCAAAGGAAGAGTACGAAAAGACCAAATTGATGCTAGAGGAGTGGTCTAAGTGAGAAATTTTGAGGCTTAGACCAGTGAGGTAGTAGTGGACCCGGGAAAAAAGTGGAAAGATATGGAATATGTTTTGGAGAAAAACTGATAAGATCTGGATTGGATGTGATAGGTGAGAAAAATAGAGAAATCAAGGACTATGTATTGGATGTTGGCATGAAAAACTAGGTGAATGGTTTCTTCTGAGATGGAGGATATGATTATACATTTATAGACTGAATGTTTCATTCTGAGATGGGGGATATTACACATCAAGAGTGAATAAAAAGATCCATTTTTTAAATGTGTAAGCTGAAACTAATTATTAGGTGTGAAGCAGCAATAATGATTGTGTATCTGTTAGATACTGGGAGTATAGTTGATGTTTTGTGTGAAAGCAATTTCAAAGACTATCACCCAATGTGCCAGTTGAAGAGGAAAATACCACACTCCCTATGATAGCCTTACCCCTATCATGAGGAATGTGGTATTTTTAAGTCTGAAGTCAAAAGATGTTGGGCAATGCTCAGGAGACTCCTTGAATTATTTGCAATGTTTGAGTTAAGGAACTAAGAAAATATTCCACAGAAGGAGTGACTATGAAGTTAGAAAAAATGTGTTTTATGACGGCTAGTTTGGTCCATTTACTTCCTGATAAGCTAGTGTAACTTCAGGTACAGTTGTGTATAACTAGATGATACCAAGCAAGAACAAGGTTGATTGCCGGGTGTGCTTCATTTATGAACAATTGCTGAGACATCAGGATTTTAAAGAGAGAAATAGTTTTTATTGCTACTTCATTGCAGGGAACTCAGATGGCCTAGCAGCCTGAAAATCTGTATCCCCAAATTGCAGTAACTCTGATAGTTTTATAGTATCCAGGTTTAGCAGGCTTATATTAATGAGTAATTGGGGTGGGGTTGGTTCAGGTTCCATCATTAATATCATTAATAAACATTAAGACTCCAGTGATTGAAACAGTATGGATGATGGGGAAGCAGACTATGGATAGGGTGTCCGCCTACCATATGGGAGGTCCGCAGTTCAAACCCCGGGCCTCCTTGACCCATGTGGAGCTGGCCCATGCGCAGTGCTGATGCATGCAAGGAGTGTCCTGCCACACAGAGGTGCCCCACGCGCAAGGAGTGCGCCCCGTAAGGAGAGCCGCCCAGCACGAAAGAAAGTGCAGCCTGCCCAGGAATGGCACTGCAAGCAGGGAGAGCTGACACAAGATGATGCAACAAAAAGAAACTCAGATTCCTGGTGCCACTGATAAGTATAAAAGCGGTCACAGAAGAACACACAGTGAATGGACAGAGAGCAGACAACTGGACGGGGGGGAGGTGGAAGGGGAGAAAAATAAATAAAAAATAAATCCTTAAAAAAAAACAATATGGGTGGATACAAAATGGGGGTCTGTCACAAGGTTTTACAATCACACGATAATGGTTATATAGTCTTACAATCATTATCAGGGTTCAAGGAATCTAGACTCTAGTTCAGCAAGTTTCAGTAATTTCAGGTATTTGCATTTATAATATACTAGAAAGCAATAGTTATATAGTAATCTATATCAAGTTTCAATAATCATAATTATTTGTTAATTCTTAACCCTTGTTTACAATTCCTCCCTTCTGTTTTGTTAATTTCACTCAATCTTGAGGGATATTTTCAGGTGACAACTGCTTTAACTTCTTCATGTGATAAGGGTCATTATGGAAGTTTGATATTATTGATGAATTCCAAAAACTTATTTTTTGTCTTTATTTATTTTTTTAATGTTACATTAAAAAAATATGAGGTCCCCATATACCCCCACCCCCCTCAACCCACTCCTCCCCCCATAACAACAGCCTCCTCCATCATCATGAGACATTCATTGCACTTGGTGAATACATCTCTGAGCACTGCTGCACCTCATGGTCAATGGTCCACACCATAGCCCACACTCCCACAGTACACCCAGTGGGCCATGGGAGGACATACAATGTCTGGTAACTGTCCCTACAGCACCACTCAGGACAACTCCAACCCCCAAAAATGCCCCCACATCACATCTCTTCCTCCCACTCCCTATCCCCAGTAGCCACCATGGCCACTTTTTCCACACCAATGCCACATTTTCTTTGATTACTAATCACAATAGTTCATGAATAGAATATCAGTAAGTCCATGTTTGTAAACTGGTCTGCACCTCTGGGCAAGTGATACCCTTTGATTGTATTGAACTCAGAGGTTTCAGTTTTACTTGATTAAATTATGGTTAGAGCTTTGATTATGCCACAGCAATAGGGCATTGAGTCCCTGTGCCCTTGGTGGGCAGGGACTCACAGAGAAAACAACAAGGCACAGGAATTAGTTGAATTTTGATCCTGGAGCCTGTAAAGTAAATACACAGAGAAGCAGATAAGTGAGGAAGGAGAGAAGTCTCCATTAGCCACGGCAGAGGCCCTGGGAAGAGAGACTAGCTGTTTGTCTGATAGTCTACAGCTGGCCTTGTGGAGAGAGCAGAACAGCTGAGCCCAAAGAGAAATGGTCCCTGGGAAGAGAGGAAACCAGGAAGCCTGAACTTTTGCAGATATTGGCAGCCATCTTGCTCCAACACGTGGCAACAGACTTGGTGAAGGAAGTAACTTAAGCTTTATGAGCTGATACCTGTAAGCTTCTACTCCAAATAGATACCTTTTATAAAAGCTAACAGATTTCTGGTATTTTGCATCAGCACCACTTTGGCTAACTAACACAAGCATTGATATTATAGGATAAAGGAATGAAACTGGTTGTCATTCTTGAAGACACTGACCCCACTGGCTTTCAGGGCTTATCTGGTATAGGAAAATTCAGAAGCTTTAAGGCTCTGGAAAATAAACTTAATTTGTACATTGAGAATTACAGGTTTAAATAGAAAGAGTAGAGCTATGTTACATTGGGAAAATAATTTTTATAGATTTCTTTGATAGAGCCCAAAGCATTCCTTAGGTTTTTTAAGGACATTGTTGCTTGGGGCTTTGCCTGCTGGGGCAGTTTATACTATCTAACTGAAACCTGCATAAGAGTAACCTCTAGAATGACATCCCAATCTTAACTGAAATCTCCTAACCATTGAAACATTCTTTTACCTTATTATTTCCCCCTTTTGGTCTAATCCCACATTGCCAGGGCAGAGCTCATCCCTGGAAATTATATCATGTTCCAGATTTCCAGGAAAAATTTCACCTCTGGAAGTCATGTCCCACACAGTGGGGAGAGGGAGTAGTGAGCTCATTGCAGAGATTGGCTTAGAAAGAGGCCATATTTGAATAAGAAAAGAGGTTTATAGTTGGAGACTCTTAGGCATTAATTATAATTAGGCTGAGCTTCATCATCACAAAAATAAGTTTCTTAAAGTGCAAGCCTCAAGACTAAGGGTTTGACTTATTAGCATATTTCATTTAATTAGTCAGGGCTCATATACAGTTCCAGTAAATTGGGAGCCCTTTAGAAAAATAGTCAGAACTCCCCAGGAGAGAAAGTTCAATAGTTCCTTACTTTTTCCTTAGGCCTCAAAGGTCTTTGCAAACGCCTTATTATCTTATTCCCAAAACACTTTGAAATGCATCAGGGTATTATTATACATCAATTTCTGATTATCATAATCTCATTCCCTATTTTAGGTTCCATGTTAGCTAGGCTATTCAAATGAACTGACCAGTCAGGTTAAATTGCTAGGCTATTCAAATGAACTGACCAGTCAGGTTAAATTGGAGAGTTCACCAGAGAAATTTAAATTAAAAAAACAAATATTCAGGACAAAATAAATTTCTCCTTTTGGTCTCCAAAGTAACTAAAGTTTTAAAATACTGATATTACTTTTTTGCCTTGTATTCTGATTTACCTTAGTCTTTAGATTAGTCCCATTTACCTTTTAATTGAAGGTAAATTAAATTTACTCACTTTAGCTCAGAGTTTAGATGTCATGCAGACACAAAGTTCTAGGGAGCTATTAGATTATACCCAAAGAGTAAAGTATTTTATAATTTAGAAATAACAGTTAAGGTCCAGGAATAAATGTGTGACTGCTATAAGAGCTTACAGTCTAGACCCTAATCCCCATATGAGTATCTTATATGAATCTGTTTCTAGAGGAAAAGAAATGACAAATAAATTATACTGAGATCATTAACTACAGACCATAGGAGAAGTTTTGCTTCTTTTTACTTTATACTTTATCAGGATTATGTTAATCAACAGGTAGGACATAACTTATAGACTTGCCTTGCTGCCCTTTTAAACTTCCTTTTTGTTAGAGAGTACATGCTTATTAGCAAAGCATTAGAGTTAGACAAGAAAGTTTGGTTTTCATGACAGGTACCATTCTTTTAGGAATAATGAAAACCATAATCAACAAAACCATCCTGTCAATCAGTATTAGGATAGAATATGAACAGTGAGAACATTGTCTTTAAGAATTTTAAACAATTTTTATATAAATAATATATAAATAATATTTGACATACAGATTTAACCAACAGAAGAAAATTCCTTCAATTTTATAACACTTTTCAAACACTTCTCATGCAACTCATAATAGAGCAAATAAAACTATTTTTAGACCCTACTTTTACAAGGTGAAAGATCAAATTCCTTGAAACAGTTTAAAATTAAAGATATACTTAAGTATTTGATTTAAAAATGTTACAAATAGAACATTATATTTAAACAGGCCTCATTTAGTAAAGTGACAAGTAAAATAGTAAGAAAAATTTGATCAGATCCTCAAGTCTAGTAGTATACTTGACAGTCCTTACACCAATTACTTAGTGCTTGGTCAGTGTTGAAAAGTATAACTTTCTTTGTATTAGTATTTGATTATTATATTTTCTCTACCATTATACTAAATTCCATGAAGGCCCGCTGGAGATGTTTCCTTCATCCCTTTATTCTCAGCACCTAAAAGCTACTGAGCACATAGAAGTTACTTAATAGATAGTTTTTGTTAAGTAAATGATTGATTAATTCTAAATAAATGAATGAATGAGTTAATTTGAGTTGAATTGGGTTTAATTGAATTGTGGCAGATTGAGATTATTTATAAATTCCAAAAAGATAAATTATGTTTGTAAACTCCTCTGGGCATGATGACACTTTGATTGCATTAGATTCAGCTGAATGCCTTTGATTAAATTATATTAAGATTAGGGCTTTGGTTTAATCACATCATTAGGACAACTCAATTTGAGTC
The DNA here is from genome assembly GCF_030445035.2 of Dasypus novemcinctus. Lineage (NCBI taxonomy): Eukaryota > Metazoa > Chordata > Mammalia > Cingulata > Dasypodidae > Dasypus > Dasypus novemcinctus. The sequence goes on along the minus strand of NC_080673.1, from coordinate 147,681,524 downwards.
CCCACACCCTTTGTGGGCTATGTAAATGGACACTCAATCAAGGAGATCCACAGAAGTAGACATACTGAAAAAGATACACAGAGGAATAGAGAGATCTGCATAGCCACAGAAGAGGAGAGAACTTGTCAGCTTTGATCCTATAACCCTGGGAAGAAAGAGGAGCCATTTTCCTGATAGTTTACAGCTGAGTTTGTGAAAAGAACACAGAAGTTGTGCCCAGAAAGAAATGTGCTCTCTAACCTACAGCTGAAACAGGAAGGAGCTGGGCCCATGTAACTTTGAGAGGAAATAGGAAGGATGAAACCTTGCAGACATCGCCCACCATCTTGTTTCAGCATCTGGAAACAGATTTTTGGTAAGGATGCCCCTCTTGTGATACCTTGAGTTGACTCTTTAGAGCCTTGTAACTGTAAGTTTCTAGCCCAAATAAATACCTTTTATAAATGCTAAAAGATTTCTGGTACTTTGCATCAGCACCCCTTTTGCTGATTTGGTACCAAGAGAGGGTGGTCATGCTTTTACAATGTCAAAAATTGCTGGAACAGTTTTATGAATGGGTTAGGGGTATTTTTTGGAGGAATTGTGACTTGCTTGTTGGAAAAGGCCTAGATTGCTTTAAAGAGACTGTTGGCGGGAATATGGACACTAAAGAGACTTTTGATGAGGCCTTAGAAGTAAAGGATAAAACTATTGTTGGAAACTGGAGGAAAGGTGATCTGATTTTTAAGGGTTCATAGAACTTAGCAAGATTGACTCCTGATGTTATATGGAAGGCAGAATTTGAAAATGGCAAGCCTGGACATTTAGCTAAAGACTTTCCAAAGTAGACTCAGAGAATGTGGATTGGTTTCTCCTTGTAGCTTATAACAAAATGCTAGATGAAAGAAATAAGCTGAGAACTGAATTGTTGAGCACAAAGAAATCAGAAAATGATGATGGGAATTCCAAGCCTCTGGAAATCAAGCCCCCAGACAATAGTGCCCCATTTGAGAATTTCAGTAAACTTGGAACTTATAAATCAGGGTTGAAAATGCAGTTATCTGGGGAAGACTTGTGGAAAGCTTTACTATCTGACAACTTGAATCCCTGCTTCCTACATGCTAAACCAACAAGATTTTGTGAGATCCGTGTGAACAAAAAGACTGTCGGACAGGACTAAAGTAGACAGAAAGGGGAGATATGGAAAAGAAAATGGCTTTAAGAGGAAAACCATGGATGCTTTAAGAGGAAAACTATGGAGGTCTGGAATTAAAACATCTCTTTGGGCCAAGAGAGGAATCCTACCCATCTATATAGAGAGGGTGATTTTGCCCTGGCAGTCAAAGAGGGTGGATGTTCCAGCCTGCGGTTCAGTGAGAATTGTTTTGCTCCAGAGAGGGTGGAACATATTTCCCAAGAATTGGGGAGAGTGAGGTCGACACCCCATCAGTCTAAGAGGCGTAGGCCTGTCCCTACTAGATTAGGGAAGGCCAGGTTGCCAACTCATTACTCTGAGAACACTGGGCCTCTCTGCCAGAGATTAGGGAGATTGTTGCCTCCAACTCACTGTACTAAGGGGTTTAAGACTCTACCCCAGAGATTTAGTAAAGTTTGGCTATCACCCCAACATTCTTGAAGGATTTTCTCTTGGAAGACTTGGTCACCACTGATGAGGGTGGAAAAAAGAGGATGGCCATTGGGCAAGCCTGTTGAAAGGTGGGACCCTATGAGGCCCCAAGGATGAGAAGAAATCATCATCTTAAGAATGACTCTCAGACTTCGAAATCTAAGAAGTATAACCCACAGGTTTACTGAACTGTACAGACACAGTGTCTCATGTTTCCCTTCCAATTTCTCCTCATGGTAATGCAACTGTTTATCTTTTGTCTGTCCCTTTGTATTGGGAGCAGATAAATTATTTTGTAAGTTTCAGAGGTCTACAGGCAGACAGGACTTTGCCCCAAGAAAATCTGTATTTCTTTAAATTGATTGTGATATGATTTTGTATTTAGCATTGCTAACTGAAAGGATTTAAGATGTTTTGAATATTATAATGTCCTTTTGGAATTCAGAGGGTGGAGTGTGGCAGTATGAGATTATTTATGAATTCCAAGAAGAGAGATTATGTTTATTAACTGGTCTCTTCCTCTGGGCATGACACCCCTTTGATTGTATTAGATTCGGCTGAGGTGACTTTGATTAAATTACGTTAAGACTACATCATTAGGGTAAGTCAGTTTGAGTCACCACCTCCCCTTAGTGGGTTGATCATTGAACTGCTTTCATGTACTCTACAAAACACAATAAAGTTTGTCAAACAATTTTATTAAACACAAATTTACATTTTTCAGCATCTTAAGTATCTAATAATAACAATGCTAGCTTACTTTATCAATATACAGATAAGCATACGGGAATTACAACCAAGTAAAATCAAGTTGAAACTGATAGCTTATGTAAGAAATGTTTCTTCTATTCCTCCAAAGTAAGTTCTAACCTCTGGGTTTCCACAGTATCCAAAAATTTTGAACAACCTCAAAAGCATACTGTCAGACTCAGGAGAAGATACTATAATTGAGCAATGTATTTCACTTATAATCTAGAAAAATCTTTCCATAACTTTCAAGGACATTTTCCTTTTCTTACTGAAATTTGGCAATTTGATTTTTAATTACTCTCATCCCAGGGCTGCTAATTTTTTTTTTTTTTTTTTTTAGTTGGGGAATTGCAGGGCAAACAATGAAAAACAAAGTTTGTTTTGTACCATTCCCTCTGTCCCTATCATTCTTAATGTCCAGGCCTAATATAAAGAATTCTAAGCCAAACTCAAACTGTCCCCATCTTTCTGCACCTAGCCCTTCTCCCATAGCTCTTCCAACCTGTTCATTTTCTCTTACAAGGTTAAGGAGAGTCTTGTAATCAGCCAAGACTATGAGAAGGCCCTGGTGTAGGGATCGTAAGATAGAAAGAATGTGAAGGAATGTAGGAAAACTTTTTTTCTCTTTTTCAAGTAGTTTCTCTATTCAGATTTCAATATGACACTCATTACCCATCCTGTAAAATTAATTGACCAAGTTCTGAGTATTTTAGCTCCTAAGTTTAAAAGAGCACTAGAAGCTCAGTTTTTCTAATTTTGGGGACAACAGTAGTACTCATTTATGTTTATATAAACGTAATTATATATGCACTCAATTTTTAACAATTTAAATAGAGTTCTCATAAGAATTTCATTTGTTGATTTGGTATTAGCACCCAGAGGTATGAAAATACATGTTGAACAAATAAACACAAATTGAAAGTTAGACACATGAAATAGAAACAGAAATGTGTAACTCACTAATTTGAATCATAATTTTTGTTCTTTTTTTAAAGTTTGTTTAAGAGTCTTCCATCTATCCACTCCTCTGGGTTTTTTTTTTTTTGCTTTTAAGAGCTCCTCTGGGATAGGAATGATTTGCTTATTAGCAAGTAAGGGCATAGAGGAGGCTATACTTTAAATATTAGGTTTTAATTCAGTGGTAAGAGCTCCCACATCTCCAACCCTTTCATTCAGGCCTCTGTCAGTTGCCACCCAGCTTTCCCAGTGTTTATCCCTAGGGGCAACTGGCAACTAGACCAATCCTTTTATCCAGTGTCCTTCATTCTTATAATATGAACATTGGTTATTCTCCAATCTCTCAAGAATATCTCCTGCCCTTTGAGACCTGCGGACTGGGCACAGGAGTCTTGCCTTTTTATCCTAATTTTGTTATAATTGTCCTTGGTTCATTAGGTATTGTCATTTGTCTTTTGAAGTTCCGGCTTACTTCAACTTGACCTCTAAGGAAAGCTGAGGGACTTTCCCCTGGTTCTTGCATTATTTCACTTATCCTTTGTAGATTTATAGTTTTAGGGATCACTTTTTGCTCTAATTTGGCCCACCCTCAGCACCTTTGGGATTCTACTTAAGATAATTTACTTGTGCTGCTAAATTTGCTCTAGTTGTTACTGGGTTGCCAGGATTTTCACTTTGTTTCTTATGTGCTTCCCACTCTGTTTTTAAATACCATTCTCCATTCATCTCCTGTTATTAAGGTATTCAGCAAGTCCTGAAAAGGTTATCAGTTAAGTATTGAAGCAATAAAACCTTCCATTTTCTCTGGGTCTTCTCTGTAGAACAGGGTATTAGTTTTCCAGATACACACATGGGAGCTAGAGTATGCAAATATACAAACTGTTAGTTTATTATAGAAGGCACATCTCAGAGAAGTAGAAATTTTGTTGGTATAGGTGCTCATTTTAAAGAGCAGTCCTGGCCATGTTGAGACAGTGGGTCTTCTTTAAAGAAAAATAGTCAAGCCATTTTCCTCTTGATTTCTAAAGTATGATGAGGCTAAACTGCTACAGGGAAAAAAAAAACAAAAAGACTTCCTGCTTTTACATAGACTTGTGACTAAAATTTCCAAAATACAGCCTAAAGAGCTACATTTAGGAATGATAGTAAAATTAGAATTTCCCATTTTACGTAATTTCAGTAACCAGTAACCAATCAGGAACACTTGAACAATACAAATGCAGTAATACACCAATTAAACAGTTAATATATACTGTAAGTAACATACCATTTAACAATTACACACATTGAACATTTATTTTCATTTAAAAAACAATTAACTGCTGAATTACTTAATTTTTCAGGAGTAGATTCAACAGACTCAAGGTGGGATCTCAAACCCCAAACAGAATGGTACTTAGAAAATAAAGAAAGGGTGTAGAGCCCAGAGCAAGGGTGATTGTTCTGGAAGTGAGATGCAGGGCCTCAAAACCCAGGTCCAGGGATATCGAACCTCCACACAAACTTCCTGATCCACTTCTACCTTCCAGACCCACTCACCTAGTCAGATGCCCCAACATGGAGTTGCATCCATTTTTCTCTTTGAAGCTCTAAAGCACCAGAGTACATAGAGTCCCAGCAAGGTAGAAAAAACCAATTGTCCAGAGTTTAGACAAAAAGGGTTTAGCAGGCATAAAAAAGCTCAATTACTTGCAGAATCCCAGATAATCAGCCTCCTTATTTTTCAGGGACCCTTGTCCTTGGTCCTGCCAGAGTCACCAAATTTTAGCAAAAATGGAGTTTGTTGCTTGATGTACTTCATTAATGACCAATACCTAAGACATTAAGGTTTCAAAGTATAAAAGAGTTTTTATTGCTATAGAATAGCAAGGAACTCAGATGGCCTAATGGCCTAAATATCTGTCTCCTGGAACTGCAGTAATTCAGATAATTTTATAGTATCCAGATTTAGCAGGTTTATGCTAATGAGTAATTGGGATGGGACTGGTTCAGTTTCCTTCATTAATAAATATTAAAGGCCTGTCTAGTGAACATAAGACTCCAAAGTTGTAAAACAGGATGGGTGGATAGAAAATGGGCTTCAGTCACAAGACTTTTACAACCACATGATAAAGGTTATATAGTTTTATAATCATCAGAGATCTTTTTAATTCTTAACCCTCATTCATATAGGTAAGCTGTTCCTTTCTAAGGGATTCAATGGGAAGTACACATGCATGTACCAGGAATTATTCTTGAACAAGTATCAATTACAAAACTACAGTTACTCCATTTAATGTTTTATGTTATATCTCAGGAAATGAAAACATGCCTATTCAATGAAAGGCATTGCATTTATTCAAAATGAATGATTTGATCTGTATATGCTGCATTGAAAAATCTCCAAGGTATTTTGTTAAGTGACTTAAAACTATTTTGGAAGCCTATAATATCATTGAATTTCTGTGAAAAAAATGTAAGCAACAATCATTTCTAACTTTCCATTTGAGAAAGGGAAGGCCAGGTTCATTTTACTATACATATATAAAAAGGTAGTGTTTTCCTTTAGAATATGTATTCTAACAACAGGACTACACCCAGTCTTTAGGTATATTTGGCTTTATTATTTCACAACTACTAACTTGCAGTGTTTATGGAAATATTTTATTCATTCATTCATTCACATGAGTATGATGACCTCTTATTCTTCAGTCTCAGTGGTAAGGGCAAGTTTGTAGTAAACTATTTTTATATATTCTTGATGGATATAAGTCTTTCATAGGAATTCTGGCAACAAGTTTCAGTAGCCTCAGGTTATGGATATATACATCTGTATTAGTCAGTCACAGAGGCACTGAAGCAAAGTATCAGAAAGCTGTTGGCTTTTATCAAGGATATTTATTTGGGGTAGAAGCTTATAGTCACAAGGTCCTAAAGAGTCCAGCTGAAGGTTACTTCTTTACCAAATTCTGTTGCCACATGTTGAAGCAAGATGACGGTCACATCTGCAAGGGTTTGACCTTCCTTCTTTCTCTTAAGCTCAGTGGTCCCAACTTCTTCTGATCTCAGCTGTAAACTGTCATAAGGCTCATCTCTCTCTCCCAGGGCCTTTGCCATGTATAATGAGCTGTCTCTCTTCCTGTTTTCTTCTCCTGTGTGTCTACTTCTGTGTGAGGGTGTTTTAATAGCCCAAGGGCACTGGGACTGAACACTTAGTCCCACTCTAATGACATGGTTAAATCAAAGCCCTAATCTTAATATAATTTAATCTGATGTCTCAGCTGAATCTAATACAATCAAACGGCATCACTCCCAGAGAAACAGCCAGTTTATAGATATAATCAATATCTCTTTTTGGAATTCATAAGTAATATCAAACTGCCTCAACATCTCCTTTGATTAATTATGCTTTTAGAAATTTATTCTCATAAGGGAATAGTCAGAAGTGTGAAATGCTTTTGACATAATGATCCCTAAGAAAACACAGATGGATCAGACTTGTTCTATGCCCTGAAGGAGTTCATAGACGCTCTCTCACTCTGTCACAAATAATCAATTGCTGCATGGTGTACACAATCTAAGATCATCAATGCAAAATCAGAAAATTAAAATAACATAATGTGCATATTTATATACATATAGGATTTGTTCTTTCAAAGACTAAGTGAATTACACCATATTCTAGTTACTGATGTGAAGTATGCCTAATGTTAATTTATATAAATCTAGAAAAAATTATGAAGTATTCAAATGGGCCATCAGAAACCCTACATATTAATGCTTCAATGCTTACTATTTATGGCAAATGTTCTATGCAGCCACCTCCCTGGTCCTGGAGAGAACTAATATTTTGATGATTATCAGGATTATCTTTTCATCTCTCTCAATAGATAATTGTTAACAAGGTTATTCTTAGAAGCACAAAAAGTTTTCTAACATATTTTGGGACTTTTCCCAATCCAGGTCTCCATTACAAACCCTGTCCATCCCTAATAAATCCATTACTCTTAGTTATCAAATCAGTAATCTACAGGAAGAAACAAAAAAAATGTTATTTGACTAAGTGCTTCATTATTTTTTCAAATTCATTGATAAAATGATTATGGAATGCTAACCCTGTGTAAGGCACTGTGTTAGGTGCTATGGGTACACTGGTGTTAGGAACACAAATACAGGTAAATGCACATAGTTCAAATAATCAAAGAAAAGCTATAGAAAAATGAATAGGGACATGATTCAATAAGAATCTTCAAAAGAAGATTTTGACCTAGTTTGGGTGCACCAAAGAGAGATTCTCTCAGGAAACTGTATTGAACACAAATAACTACTGAATTCTCTCAGATTTAGTTTTGGGAGAACAGAGCAGAACTGAAACTGAGAGGAGGATTAAGAACTCCAAATAAGAAGAGTAACCCTATCTAGGCAAGCTACTAGGCAGATCCAGTGTTTTGTTCTGGACTCCTGTAGCACTAGGACCCTTTGAACAGAAGGGTCATCATCTTTTGATTTATAAAGATTCTGTTGTAAACATGGCATACATCATATCTCAATATATTTTGCCCACAATTTTCTATGAGCTATTTTAATTTTTTTAAATGGAAATGCCACACCACTTTCATATCATGTTCATTAAACATTTAAAATATTCAACCCCTACCTGAAAAAAACAGGCATTATGATGCTCACTAAACCCATTACCCTTAAGTAAAAAAAGAGTAGATAAATAAAATTGTTTTATTTATATCTGTTGGGTAAGATTATTAAAATCTTGTTACATATTGTCACTTAAACTGTGGCATTACCTGGGAATTTGCTTGAGATATTCTGTAATATGTATTTTATCTCTGAATATTCATTTAAAAAGATATCCAGGTGTCCATTTTCACAGTGTATTAAAGGTTAAGAAACAGTACTTTATATAACTTTGTGGGACTTGAAACAGAACAAGATAAGAGAAAATAAAGAATGAAGTGTTAAAAGTAATGATGTGTTGAAAAGGTGCACTTGAATGGTCAGTTTAAGCATGGAGGTTAGATGAAATGAAATGGTAATGCAGGTGTGCAGATATGATTCATCTTCAGTTTGTTTTCCTTAAGAATACCCATTGACACTTGGGCATTCTAAACTGTTATGATATGTTACTTTAAACTCAGGGGGAAATAAATTATGTATTCTGGGTCTGCAAGTCATATGACCTAGATGGCACCTTTAGCAAAAGAGATGAATGTTTTAAGGTATTTTTGAAAAATTTTCAACTGATTTTTTCAGTTGTACATTCACAGCAATGAAAGAATGACAAAGCATCTCAAACCCATCCTTTCATGAAACTTGGGGAAATGTCTAAGTGGCTTAGAATCATTAACTCGCTCATTTGTGCTATTGCAGCATTTCGTTCCTACCTTGAAGATTATGTAGTTTTTATCTTCGTAAGATCACAGTCTCCTTAAGTAGAAAGATGGCTCTCTCTGTTGCTATAGCTTTTATAGATGGCACGGCACTTGTACACAGCAGGTGCTCTATACCTGCTTAATTAGTGAAGAACTGATTGGCTAAATGACAGAATGAATGATAGCCTAACTAGTTTAAGTAAAGAATTTTCATTTGTCATCATAGTCGAACAAGGAAAGAACGGGAGAGCTGTGTCCTCAGCAGTTGTATGGAGAGAGTCATTAAGCTACATCAGCTCATCCCTTGATTTTTTAAGTGGCAGCTGCTCCACTCACTCAGCAGGTAATGCCAGCTATCCATCACAGCCCCAGGAAAGTCCACTTAGGGAGTAAATGCCACTTTACATGGATTTCATATTCACAGAGATGGCAGGCCATTGTGTCTATACTGTTTCCTAATTATATTCCATGTAGCTTCTGAACAGAAGGAAAAATGTTTCTAAAAGAATTATATTGAATTCAGTTGTTCTTTCTCTCATAGTCAGGGGATTAGGAGAGGGTGGTCATTGGGTAGCACAAATGCACATTTCAGAGTTACAGGGGTCCATTTGAAGAGAGATAAAGGAGAGAAGTAACATAATGTGAAGAAAATCATAAAAGAAACTATATGTATCATTAATTGTGAAAACTGATTTTATTGTTTGGAGAATTATTATGGCAGTCTGCTTCAAAATACTTTGCCTAATTTAAATTTCACAAAACATTTTTTGGCAAATCACTCGAAGCGATGTTTTTAATAAATGAAGTGGATCTAATTTGTATTTCAGATACACCAAGAAGGAAAAAAAATAAAGTTTACTAAGCTGAGCACATTGTATTTTACAGATGTGTTTTAAATGTTGTTATAAGGAAGAAAATGGAAAATGAATTTTTGTGTCTATATAGAAAGCCCACAAAAAGTCAAAGTCTAAACTATTTCCTTGCTGGTATTTTTAATTGATATTTTTATAAGTTATAATGGTTATTATGGTTCCATGGTTCCAGGAATTACTTTATTATCATTAAGTACTCTGACTTTGCCAAGAACCAGATGATGTTTAGATTTATTAGAATGCCTAGAAAATATTGTTTTAGAAATCAGGATTTTTAAATTGCTATCACTTCGCTGTGACTTTACCTCAACAAGTTATTCTGTCATAATTTTAAGTCAGGAAAGACAAGACCACAAAATATTCTAAAGTTTAATTTTTCCAGTGTGTTTGTATTTGTTTGGTGGTATCACCTTTATCAAAATGTTTGGGTGCATCAGATACTTGTACTGTAAATATAGGTCTCTTATACAGATAAAATAAAATCTCTACTTCCCATTTTCTCACCACAAAATATCAGTAAATGTGAGAAGAGGCAATGTTCGTATCAGTTGGTTGACTGTACGCTGTGAATTGTAGACAGCACTCACAGAATCTTGCCTTCATTTCTTTTGTTTTATTTCTTCCTACAGCAATTAGATTTTTATTTATCAGCAAATAAAAGTTATCCTCTGCAGTTAACCTAAAACCTAAATGAGGTCAGCAACTGTCAGAGTCAAATGAGCACCAGCAGTACATAAACTGTTCCTTTCTCTGGACACTGTTGAGGAATGCAAGCATGAACTTCATAAACTGTTCCTTTCTCTGGACACTGTTGAGGAATGCAAGCATGAACTTCTTGCTTTTGTTTGTGTTTTTTTAATGATGACTGTGTGTGGAGAGGAGGAAAAGTGGATTAACTCTGCTTCTTCACGGAAGGTCAGAGACTTTAAAATCAGTGGGCCAAATTCTGCTTTTTATTTATGTGCCCTTGATTCCTGATGAAGTCAAGATGGCTATTAAAAAAAGGATTAGGCTACCCAACTCATTCTGCATATTAGCAGGTCTTACCTTTGTCTTAAAATGTTCTTATAATTTATATGACCAAAAAAATGTCATGTATAGAGCACCTTTTTATGACTAGTGATTGACAGCCTATATTATACTGTCATGCCTTTCCTTTAAGATGAGTAGATATAGGTGAGAAAAGTTAGCTCCACTCATGAATTTAACATGATTTGGTGAGAAAAGCTAGATATTTATAAAATGATAAAAGAAACCCATTTATTAGGTGGGGTCCTTAGAAAGAACAGGTCACATGAGGCTCATGGAGGAATATCAGTATCTCCTAAAGAAATTAAAATGCTGATCATTTAGCAGAACACTCTTTTACACATACAACTGAAGCAAATAACATGAGCACTGCATTTTTCACAAAGGAACATCAGAATATTTTATCTGTGTCATGTTGAGAGATGGATTCCTTTCCAGAAAATTTTCTTTCATCATGGGGGAGGTAAGCTTATCAGGAAATTAGATTGAGATACTGATGATTTAATCTTTTTTCCAACAGACAATTTTACCAAATGAGAAAGTAAAAGTTTCAGGCATAAATTCTAGCTAGAGAGGAAGATACTCTGACAAATACCCCTTAATTAGTTGACAGAATTTGAAACACCATACTCTCATCTTCAAAATATCAGAGGAGATAGAGTTGTAGCATTTGAGCTTCTGCAGAATGTGGTTTTAACAAAACAGTCTGTACATAAAAGACTTCTCTTTAAATGTAAAGGTTTGATATACCCAGAATCATTCCAAAATAAGAGTACATATACATATATATATATATGTTCATATGCATTAAAAATAATCAAAAAAGAAAGAGAACAAAATATAGAGACTTATTCAGGATAATCAGTTAAGAACGATTCTCTTTATTATTCTTCTACTTTCTGTGTATTGTAATAAAACAATATTCTTAAATATAAGTTTGAAAATAATTTAAATAACTGTCATCTTCTGAATATTTGTGCTTTGAAACATCAATAATATGCATCACTGTGATTCGTTGGTTAAATAAAATCATGTTTATAAAGAATGCAGTATGAAGTGAAAATTCTTGTTTTTATTAATTAGACTGTTTTTCTTATAATACTTGAAATAAAAGATTTGTCTTCTTGATTCATTACAGCCTAAATGTGTTATTTGTGGAAAGACTGAAAGAAACAGACTAACAACTTGCTAGAAAGGGGATTCTAAATGGCAGGATACTGCATAGTTCATAAGTGTGAATAACTTAAAGGGAAGGAGAATAAGAGCGGGGTTAGATGAGCTTGGGGAAATAGACAGGGACCCACAGCATCAGACCGTGAGGGTAATAGCAACAACTTTAATATTCATCATAAGTTACCAGGAATCTATTAAAATATTTTGTTTAGATGGGTCATATATAGATTTTAATTATTAAAAAAGGTTCCTATGGCACTGATATGGAGAATTTGGGGTGATAAGTCAAAGAGATATAAAGTGATTAGATCGAATTCTTTTTGGTATATAAAACATAGATAATAGTGTTTAATATGCAAAATTACAATTTGAATTATGATGATGATGATGATTGTGATTATGGCTTAATAATATCAAGAAGGATGAGTCTTTGAGTAAGCAGCATGGTAATTATCACCTACAATTATTTAGAAACCAATCAAAATGGTAATAAACAAGTCACTGAGGAGTATATCCATTGGTTTCTAACATTCAATTATTATTCAATTAGGATTATAAGCCTATATATATATATATAATCCATTAACTCTAGCAGTTTATATATATATATCTGTGTGTGTGTGTGTGTGTGTGTGTGTATATATATATATGTGGAAATGGACAGATTAGCTAAAGAATACGAAAGATCCCTAAGGAAAATATATGGATTGCCTAATTAAAATACTTCATTTGAATAGTGTTTATTAACTTGAATATATATCAACGACTAGGAACTATTTGATAATTGAACCAAATTGAGTACATACATAGCTATTGAATTAATTTTTTTGCTAAAACATATGTGATTCTCTACCAGCAGTAAAAATCATTTGTGACAATGGATATTTTCTTACAATTGTGTATCTAGTCAAGAATAGATTTTTGAGCAAAATGTTTGATAGAACTTGATAGTCACTTTTTTTTTTGAGAGCCTCTTATGGCATCAAGGACAATGCACCACTAAAATGTCCTGCAAGTGAATGGAGGTGATCGTGGTACAGGGATGTGAGATGGGTTGATAGTGCAGGAATGTGAGGGTGAACAGGGTTGGGGATTTGGGATGGATTATTTCTGGAACTTGAGGGAAGAATGGAGGAAGGAACAGGTGAATTCTGTGGATTTGTAGTCTGTGGTTGAATCTACAATGACGGGAATGTTTTTTTTTTGGAAAATATGGCAGGGGAGGGTCACTGGAGCAGGGCATTGGTGTGGTGGAATATGGAACGTGTGCACCTTGAGCATGCTTCAGTGGAATATGAATGTGTTCATCTTGGCATAGGATGTTTTCTCACTGGGTGGAGACCCACAGTAAACAATAAAATAATAAACTCCCCTCCTGAGGAGTCCTGCTACATTCTCAAATAGAGGGGCAAGGATATCTCACGTACCTAGGCAGTGCCTAATAAAAGAAAACAGACCAGCATGTCAAGCCCTTAACATTAATGATGTAACTATGAAACTTATTGGTTAACATTTGAAGCTTAGTGGTTGCCATATGTTCCGAGGGAGGTGGTGAGGAATGGGTAGAACATGGGGCATCTTTGGGGTATTGGAGTTGTTCTGCATGGTTTAGCAATGATGGATACAGCCTATTATACATTTTGTCAGAACCTGTAAAAGTATACTGTGCAAAAGGTATACCATAATGTAAACCACTGAACATGTTATTAGCAATGCTTCAATATTCGTTCATCAATTGTTACAAAGGTACCAAACTCATGTATGATGTTATGATGTTATTGGTAGGGGAGGATGTGGGGGGAAGGGAGTAGGGTAATGGAAATCCCTGTATTTTCCATGTGAATTTTCTGTAACCTAAAGCTTCTCGGGAAAATAAAGTAAAAAAAAAAACCAAAAAAAAAAACCTAAACCACAAAACAAGACATTGGGAAACAACACAGAAGAAATTGTCAATATGCATGAAAGATAAGAGATCTTACCGTGATGAAAGGCACAATGCAAAAATATTAAATTTTTTTTTTTGTTTTGGATGTTATTTTAAAAATGTATTGATGTTATTTTTTGCTGGCTTTGTTCTGGGGGATGTTGTCCATTGCAGCTGTGGTCGGGGAGGATAGCTAGTGTGGGGTGCTGGAGGTGCGGGATGTGTGCTTGAGGGTACACCTGGGACATGACTTTTTGGAGTGTGAGTGACCCAAGCTCCAAAATCTCCTTCACTCTTTGCTCTCCATTCATAATGTTATCTTCCATTTCTTCTAATGCATAACATTCCCCTTATAAGAGGGTCATTTTATTCCTCAAGAGAAAAATCTCTTACATCATCTCGTTTGACTGGTTAGGTTCTCTTTATCCATTTGATCTCTTAGCAAATATTTCTTCTTCAACAGATTTTCCTCTAACCTCCATTCAACCACATTCAGTAATGTGCGCTCATTTAATTAATTCCAGCAAACCCCATCCACATGTAATCTGAGAACATAGACAGTATCTGATTTTTGCTACTTTTGTTTTGCCAGCTCCTTTAACAACCAAGTAGGGAACCACTAATATTTTGTTGTTGTTGAAAAACTGAATGAAAGACTAAATAAATGCACAGCGTTGCATAACATTTAGATGTTTGAACATCTGTTCTATTTGTTTCAAAATCCATTCTAATTGCAAAGGATGGCTAGAAATGGTCAACATATATTTTGTGCTTCACTTGTCATATTTGTTAATAAATTTCAATCACTGGGCACTAATTCCTAAAGCATAAGCCAGGCACATTGGGAATTCAGCAAACATAGGTAACTAGAAAGGACAATGCTATTAAATTTATTACTCCAGAAAATTAACAATAGAGTGAATTTGAAAAGCATGAAATCACCAATTTCCTATTTTTGTTCTTTATTTTTTCCTTAAAAATATCATATAAACTCAATCATAGAAAATTAGAAACCTGTGACTTGTCAATTAACAGAGTAACATTATTGCTATTCACCATTATTCCATTTTCTTCTTCTTCCTTGTGTATAGAGAATTCATCTTCTTCATTCCTTTGAATTTTGACCTGGCCATGAAATGTGACTGGAAATAAGGCATGCCCAACTTTCTAGTTCTTATTCCCATTCTGCAAAGAGCTTGGGAGCATATTTAAGATGCCAGAGCATTGGTGCCTGTATCTGTCTTTGGTGAAGATTTCTTAGCAATGTAGCAAAAACAAGAAAAAAAAATGTGACATTTGGAAGTTATTCTTCCATATTACAACATTCTTTATAGTGACTTGTACTATGTTTGGGTTTACCCTTGAAAAAATACAG
Source organism: Dasypus novemcinctus (assembly GCF_030445035.2). Lineage (NCBI taxonomy): Eukaryota > Metazoa > Chordata > Mammalia > Cingulata > Dasypodidae > Dasypus > Dasypus novemcinctus. The sequence goes on along the minus strand of NC_080673.1, from coordinate 147,666,472 downwards.
ATGTAATATATAGGATGGAATTGCTACTTGAACCTGAATTTACCTGAAACAGAAACCAAAGAACTTCATATATCGGTGATTGAGAATAAAATCTCCATAGCTATTGGGTAACAGATGCCATATTTTATAACTACCCTCTGTGAGTGCACTCTATTTAACACTTAATAGAGACATTTGTGGTCTGTGCCCATTAAGGAGATTTTTTAAAGAGTTTACTACAACAGAATTTTTCCTGAGTCCTTTTTAAAGAGTAGTTGTTTTTAAAACTACCTGGAGAGTCAATATAAAAACTTATAAACTCCCAATAAAAATATGGTCTCTGAAATACAAAAGTATGAATTAATAATTCATTTTTATCTGTTGTTCTGAAATAGTCCACTTGGCTATTTTGAAATATCAAGTTTTATTGTTTATTTGGTTGGTTGTTTTTTGTTTTTGTTTTTGTTTAAACCTCGGAAACTTATGCAATGTTATTTTCCAGAGGGAAAAGACACTCTGCTGTGTTTATGCTATTTCATTCCTAGGAAGAATGGTTTAAATACCAATGTTTTCTGCGTAATAGACTCAAGGTTCATAAGAAAAGTAGAGTAAAATTTTAGAATAGAACTGAAATATTTGCTTTCACATATACAGTGTGCCCACAATACAAGCATATGCAATATATCAGCATCTTAATTGTTTCATTTATATTTGACTTCCTTTCAAAGTAGCAGATGCAAGACAATTTTTTTCTCTTTTATCTCTACTATGATGTTTTGATGGATTAGGTAGAATGAGATTGCTGCCTTCCAGCAAGTGATAACTGGTACTGCCATAAAGTTAGTGTTGAAAGTTTATAAAATATTATTTCTTAGGTTTATATACTTCTTTCAGCAGTATTTAAGGAAAGGAAATCCGTTCAGTCACTTTCCTGTTTCTTGGGAGAGCTACACATTTCTTATCTATAGGGATTGCATGGCTAACATGACGTGTTTGACTGAGCTTCTCAGTTACATATTAGAAGGTGAAAAACGTTTTATCATTACTCAATTAACAATTGTATCTTCAAAATAATTTTATAACATTAAGGTCCTGAACTTAATTTATCAAATATGAACTTAAACTTCACTTTACAAAAAGGTATATAAAGATAACTAAATGATCATAACAATATTAATAAATACCACAAAACTAGAAACTACAATCAACTGGTGATTCTGGTGATTGTGTGAATAAGCACAATGTGGAATATCCATAAAATGAAATTTTCTTTGGCAGAACAAAGAAAAGGAATACTGAGAATGCTGCGTGGATTAACCTCGATATTATGCTGAAAGAAAGAAACCCAACACAAAAGAACACATATTGCGTAATTCAATTTATAGGGAATGTCCAGGAAAGACAAATGTTTAAAGACAGAAAGTACATTAGAGGTTGCCTATGGCTGGATGATGGGTGCAAGGAAAATATTCTAAAACTGAATGTTGATGATGGTTGCACAAATCATTTTATTTACTAAAAATCACTTAATTGTACACTCAAATAAGCACAACCTAAAATAGGTTAATTTTATTGTATATACATTAGTGTGTGTATATCTATATCAATAAAATTAATTTTTTAGATAACTAACTCAATAATATTGAAGAAACTACACTTGAAAGATCTTAAGGAAAAAACAATAGCCAAAATCCAAATCAAACAAATGAAAGAACCATAGTATCATTTTCTCAATTTATATATGTAGCACTCTCTTAAGTATGAAAAAATAATTTTTAAAAAAGAAAATAATAACAAAAATATTTGTACTAAGGATCTCTAAATATTGAAATTTAGGTAGTTTTATTTTTATTTTAATGTTTATATAATCTATAATTCAGATTATAGTATTATCACATATTGTACATACATAGAATAAAAAAATGCATTGCACATATTTTCATCATAAGTTAAAAATATATGGATAGCTAACTATTTAAAACCAGTATGACTATTCAAAACTTTAAAAACATTATGCAAGTATAAATTTCATTTTTTCAAAATTAATGAAGTGTATTTGTCAGCCAAAGGGGTGCTGATGCAAAATAACGAAATCTGTTAGCTTTTATAAAGGGTATTTATTTGGAGTAGAAGCTTCCAGTTACCAAGCCATAACATATAAGTTACTTTCCTCACTAAAGTCAGTTGCCATGTGTTGGAGCAAGATGGATGCTGACATTTGCCAAGATTTCAGGCTTCCTGGGGCTTGTTTCTCTCCAGGCTCAGGTGCCCTGCTCTCTCCACAAGGCCAGCTATAGACTATCAGGTGACCAGCTCTGTCTCTCTCCCTGGGGCTTGATTCTCTCCAGGCTCAGTTGCTCTGCCCCTCTGTGTGCTTACTCCCCAGGCTCCAGCTCAAAATTCCAACTCTCTTCTCTGCCCTATAGTTTTCTCTGTGAGTCCCCACCCACCGAGTGGGGTGGGGACTGGCAGGAACTCAATATCCTACTGACACGGCCCAATCAAAGCCTTAATCATAATTTAATCACATAAAAGTGAAACCCCTGAGTCCAATATAACCTAATATGCAAACAGACCAGTTTACAAACACAATCCAATATCTATTTTTGCAATTACAAATAATACCAAACCACTAACTGAAATAGCAGAAAAATGCTTAAATATACAACTTATATTAATGAGACTAATAAAATAATTTAAAACAGTAAAGAAAATTAACTAATAGAAGAGAGAAAATGTAAAGTTACAAAACAGTTTTTGAAAAAAATTTCTGAAGGTATTCACAAGAAAGGACCACAGTGCCTATTGATTTATTAGATCTTCAATATCTATAACCAATGTTAAACCCAATCTTGGGAGTCACAGAAAATGTATATACATAAAATTCTATTGACATTTAAGAATATATAACTCCTTTAGAGAGCAATAAGACAATATATTTCAAGTTCCATAAAAGTGTTCTTATTATTTGACACGCTAATCACTGTCTTATAAATTTGTATTAATATGAAGAAAATGATAAAAGAGGGGAAATAAAATATATTAATGAATACCTTAATAAGTAAAATACTTGATAATAGTTATAATAAGAAGATTAATGATTGACATTGAGTATTTGCCTCCAAGACTATGATAATCTCATTTCATACATAACTGAATTTAAGACAATTATTCAATACTCACTTCATCTCATTGTCATGCACTGCATGAGATGTTATTACCATTAGCCATATGTAGGAAGGAAATATGGAAAATAATTTACAATGTAATTTTGAATTATAAAGTAGTAAAAATTTTATAAAGTACACAAAATTCTAGAATTCTATAAAGTAAAAATTCTCAAAGTTATGAAAAAGAACTTAGAAATATCAAAAAATGCAAAATATTTTTGGGATAGTGAAATTCTGGATAATTCTTTTTAAAAAGTTTCCATTATTTATGCAATGGTGTCTGTGCATTAAATACTACTTTTACCATTAGCATATTGAATACTAATAGCATGAAATCTTGCTTGGGTTTACTATTTGACAGGTGCTTTCTAATCTATGGACATCTTATTCTGTATATCTACCAACATTTTTAACCCATTTATACAGATAAGGAAATGAAGCTCAGGTATTTCAAGTAACTTTCCTAAGATCACACAGCTAGTAAAAAGCATAGTCATTATCAATTAAATAACTTGGGTAATAATGTACAATAAGCTCTTTTATGAAATTATTCTAGTTGTCCGGTCTTCAGATCATATTATAGGAAGAACTTAGAATAGGCAAGCTTTGTAATGATATTTTGAGAAAATAAACATCTTTGAATAAGGTTCATTAAGTGGTAAGGTTTAAATGGTTCTATAGTAATTATATAGCATTTCCTCAGTAGAATATCTCATTAAAAATGATATTGTTCATATTGTATGATATAGACAGTAAATGCTCTTAGATAGGCAGAACAGGAAACATCACAATTTTTTAACAAAATTAAGTTTGAAAAGGCCCTGGGACTCAAGGAAGTTAAATTCTTTTTATTGTCTTATCTCCAGTAAGTAGCATGTGGTAGCAAGTAGGGAACCAGAGCTTTTCAAATCAACATCTGTGTTCTGGAGTTCTGCTTCATTTAGGTATCTCTTAGATTTGACTTTCACTCTGTATTCTCCATCTGGTTTCCTTATCTCTGCACTGTCATGTTTAATTTCCCTGGAGAATTAAAGCTTTTTGAATTCAGGCTCTAAGAAAGTTTCAGGTGAGAGAAGAGCCAAATTTAGAAAACTAAGAAGTTTACTTTTATCTCTCATCCTAACAAACTTTTATGTAATTCACATATATATAAGAATTCTTGACTCAAGGATGAAAACAACTTTTCCTTTCTTCTCAAAAACCTAGCTCATTAGAGCAACTTGACTTTTTCATTACCCAATAAAGGTGAGATTCCTTCCTCCTTAGCATGGTATTTTCCTGTCACAGCCCAGTGTCTGAAAAAGGAAAATGCATTCTTGTAGCTTACCTGACCCAGTGGTCTTAAATAACTCATCACTTCCTTTAAAATAACCAATGACACAATTAAACCAGTATGGATTTAATAATGTAATGATAATTTCATAAGCCAAATACTCCCTTCATGTTAGCTCTATTCTAGATGATAAATTTGATTATTTGCCAGTTATACCAAGCTACTTATCATCACTATAATTTGTAAGTAACTGAGTCAATACATGTTGTCACATATTAACATGCACTTTTACATTTAATCGTACAATATGTAATGAAAAGAAAAGTAGTAATTGCTGTATATAATTTTGTGAAGCCATTAAGCATATTCAATATTTGGAATGCTCCATTATAATAAAACAAAAATTTAATTCAGAATCAGGCAAGGACCTTGGAAGTAACACAAGGAAGTAAAAGTCTTGAAACTTGAATTTTGCTAGCTTCATGGTAAATAAACTTTGATGACATACATTGAATGCTTCTACAATAGGCTCTATGTTAAACACTTAACATGCATTATTTCATTTTTCACTAATAATGTCTATGGGAAATAGACTTTTATTAACCACATTTGAAGAAGAAAGATGCTGAACAGAGAGGGTTAAGAAGGTACTCCTAACAAGTGAAGCTAGACTAAAACCTACAAGCCTGTTACCAGATTCCTTAAAAAATTTTAAATTAGAAAATAATACATAAAACAGACCTTGATCATTTTGTCCAACCCTCTTAATTTGCACATAAAAATATTAAGAGAAGGTAAGTCACTTACCCAAGGTCACATAGCTAGGCTATTGGTCATAAAATGGAAAATGAAACTTTAAGTGACTTTTGAATCTCATCTCAGTTACTTTTTCAATCAGTCTTTTCACCAGGAACAGATTTTGCAAGAGGAAGTCACAATTACACTCAGTCATACAAAGTTAACAACCAGCAAATCCAAAGTTAACAACCAGCAAATCCAAAGTTAACAACCTTCTTTATTTTTTTGACTGATTTTTTATATATCTTTATTTATAAAATCATGTTTAATCTCTCTAACAATCAATGAAATGTACTTTCAACCAGTAATTTGCTGATTTGTAAAAATCAAAATAGCAGATTATGAATGAGAGTTTTATTTTTACAAAACAATTTTATTGATACATATTAATAAAGCATACAATTCATCCAAAGTATACAATCAACACATGTGATATAAAAAGATAGCTGTGCATTCATCACTTCTACATTATTAGAGCATTTTCATTAATTCAATAATAATAATGATAATAAACAAAAAACAGTCAAACAAACAAGAAAATTCCTTAACTCTCATTCTCTGTTTCCCCTGGTGTCCATACCTGCTATTTCTGGCTATTCTTGGACAATAATTTATTTTTGTATTAAGAAGTTTTATTGAGATATATTCACATACCATATGATCTATTTAAAGTGTGAAATCAATGTCTTTTAGTATAATCACCTATTGTACACTCATCATCTCAAAAATGTTAGATTCATTACTTCAAAAAGAAATACTGTATACTTCATTCCTCCCCCGCCCCTAATAACCACTAATCTAATTTCATCTTTATAAATTGATTTATATTTACATTTTATATAAATGGTATCATACAATATGTCATAATTTGTGTTTGATCTCTTTCATTTAGAATGACCATTTTTGTACAAAATTAACATTTTGTAGTATTCACCTACATTTGTCCAACTTCAAAGAAAAATAGTCTTACATATGCAATTTTAACCATATTCATATTTCACATAATATGTTTATATTTCACACAATATATATAGTTCATAAAAGCACAATCATACAGTTTTTGTCCTTTTATATCTGGCTTGCTTCACTCAACATAATGTCCACTGGACTCATTCATGCTGTCATATGTTTCATGACATCTTTTCTACTTACTGCTGAATAATATTCCATTGTGTGTATACACCACAATTTGTTTATCCATTCATTTGGCTATCATGAATATTGCTGCTATGAACATTGTTGTGCAGACGTCTATTCATGTCACTTTCCTCAGTTCTTCTGGGTGTATACCTACCAATGATATTGCCAGATCATGGCAAATCTATATTCCAGTTCTTTAGCAACTGCCAAACAGTACCTCCACATTGACTGTACCATTCTACATTCTCACCAACAGTGAATAAAGCTTTCTTGTCCTACCACATCCTATTCAGCATTTACAGATTTCTGGCTTTTTGTTAGCAACCACTCTAATTGGTGTGAAATGATTTGTAGTTTTGATTCGCATTTCCCTAAACACTAGTGATGTTGTAGTTTTCATTTGCATTCCCCTAATAGCTAGAGATGTTGAACATGTTTCATGTGTTTCTTTGCCATTTGTATTTCTTTTTTGGACAGTTGTTTTTTCAAGTCCTTTGCTCACTTTTTAATCAGAAAGTGTGTCTTTTCATGGTTGAGTGGTATGGTGTTCTTATATATAATGGATTTTAAATTTTTACCAGAAATATGATTGCCAAATATGTTCGTTCATTGAGTTGGCTGCCTTTTCATCCTTTTGACAAAGTCCTTTGAGGTGCAAAAATGTTGAATTTTGAGTAGGTCCCCTTTTCCCTTTTTTCATAGTATCTTTATCTGGTTTCAGTATTAGGGTGATGTTGGCTTTATAGAATGAGCTGTATACCATTCTTTCCTGTTCAATTTTTTGGAACTACTTGAGCAAGATTGGTATTAGGTTATCTTTGAATGATTGGGAGAATTCACCTGTGAAGCCCTCTCATCACAGGTTTTTCATCTTTGGGTGGTTCTTTGATGACTGTTTCAATCTCTTCACTATTATTTTGTTGGGGTCTTCTATTTCTTCTAGAGTCAGTGTAGGTGGTTCATGTGTGTCTAGGAATTTATCCATCTCATCTAAATTTTCTAGTTTTTCAGCATACAGTAGTTCATAGTATCCTCTTAAGATCTCTATTATTTCTGTAGGTTCAGTGTTAATGTCCTTCCTCTCGTTTCTGATTTTGTTTATTTGTCTTCTCTCTTTTCTTTGTCAATCTATCTAAGTGTTTGTTGATTTTGTTAATCATCTGAAAGAAACAACTTTCGGTTTTGTTATTTCTATTGTACATTTATTTTTTATTTCATTTATTTCTGCTCTGATCTTTACTATTTCTTTCCTTCCATTCAGTTTGGGATTAATTTGCTCTTCCTTTTCTAGTTCCTCCAAATGTGCAGCTAGGTGTTCAATTTTAACTCTTCTTTTTTACTGTAAGCATTGAGGGCTATAAATTTCCCTCTCAGAACTGCCTTTCTGGTGTCCCACACATTTTTATATGTTGTGCTCTCATTTTCATTCATCTCAAGGTATTTGCTGAATTCTCTTACAATTTCTTCTTCGACCCAGTGATTATTTAAGAATGTGTTCTTTAATCACCATATATTTATGATTTTCCATTTCCACCTGGATTGCTTTTAAGCTTCATTCCATTAGGAGCAGAGGAAGTGTTTTGCGTAAGTTCTAACTTTTTAAATTTACTGAGACGTTTCTTGTGACCAAACATATGGTCTATCTTGGAGAAGGATCCATGAGCATTTGAAAGAAATGTGTATCCTGCTGTTTTGGGATAAAAAGCTCTATAGACATCTGTTAGGTGTAGTTCATTTATCATATTTTTCAAACTCTCTGTTTCTTTATTTATCCTCTGTCCAGATGTTCTCTCCATTACTGAGCGTGGTGTACTGAAATCTCCAATTATTACTGTAGAGACATCTATTTCTCCCTTCAGCTTTGCCCCATGTACCTTGGTGCACTAATGTTAGGTGCATAGTATTTACAATAGTTATTTCTCTTGCTGATTTGCCCATTTTATTATTATATATTGACCTTCTTCATCCCTTATAACAGTGTTGCATTTAAAATATATTTGGTCTGATATTAGTATCACTTCTCCATCCCTTTTTGGTTACTATTGCATGGAATATCTTTTTCCAGCCTTTCACTTTTAAGCTGGTTATGTCCTTATGTCTGAGGTGAGTGTCCTGTAGGCAACATATAGATGGCTCATATTTTTTTAGCCAATATATCAGTCTATGTCCTTTGATTGGGGAGTTCAAGTCATTAACACTCAATGTTATTACTGTAAAGGCATTACTTACTTCATCCATTTTGACCTTTGGCTTTCTGTTATCCTATTGTACTATGGTCTATCTTTTTACCCTTTAATTCACCCTTTCTAATAATCTTCATATCTACATTATTATTCGCCTCTCTCTCTCTCTCTTGCCCTCCCTCCCTCCATCTCTCTCTCTCTCTCTCGCTCTCTCTCTCTCTCTCTCTCTCTCTCTCCTTTTCAGGTTGTAGCATTCCCTTTAGTATCTCTTGTAATTCTGGTCTTTCGGTAACGTATTTTATTAGTTTTTGTCTCTGAAGACTTTGAACTCCTTCTCATTTTTGAAGATCAACTTTGCTAGATACAGAATTATTGGTTGGCAGTTTTTCTCTTTTAGTACATGAAATACATCATACCACTTTCTTCTCTTCTCCATGGTTTCTGATGAGAGATCACACTTAATCTTATCTAGGTTCCTTGTATGTGACTGTATGGTTTTCTCTTGCTGCTTTCAAAATATTCTCCATATCTCTGGTATCTGTCATTCTGAATACTAGGTGTATTGAGGTAAGGTTATTTGATTTATACTGTTTGGGGTGCATTGTTCTTCTTGAATATTGATACATATGTCTTTCATAAGGGTTGGGAAGCTTTCAGTAATTATTTCCTCAAATATTCTTTCTGCTCCTTTCCATTTTCTTCTCCTTCTGGGACATTAATAATTCATATGTTTTTGTGTTTCACCTTGTCATTCAATTCCCTGAGACTCTGTTCATTTTTTTTTCCATTCTCTTCTTTTTCTCTTCTCCTGTCTTTTCCAGCTCAGATGTTCTGTCTTTGAAATCACTAATTCTGTCTATGAGGAATTCAAATCTACTCTTATGTGCCTCTAATATACTTTTAGTCTCATCATTTTATGTCTTTCCCATAAGATCTTTTACTTTACTTTGCAGACTTTAAACTGTTCTTTATGCCCACCAACTCTTAATATCTTTTATATCTTTAGTCATATTTTCTTCATTTCTTTAAATTGACTTAGGAAAGTGTTGTGATTCTCATTGATTAATTGTCTTAAATTTTGTAGATCTCTTCAGGATATTTGGCTTGTTTCTTTGGTTGTGCCATCTCTTCCAGTTTCCTAATATGGCTTATTATTTTTTGCATATTTCTAGGTATCTGAATATGTTAACAAATTTACTCTGATGGCCAATTTCTCTCTGGGCTATCGTTATTATTTTTCCACATCTCCTCATTGATATTTGGTTCATCTTACCCTAAGTCTTTAAATTGCCCAGCTTAAGTTATCAGTATTATGCCACAGACTCACTAATAGGGAGCACATTTTCCTCTCAAAAGTTAGAGAACAGAGAGATCCAAGTGCAGTTTTTGCCTATGTAATTTCCATATGCTGACAGAAGGTGCTTGTTACTGCACCTTTCCACTGAGGTGTATCTCTCTCCATTTTCCTTTGTTTTGATCTGACCAGAGCTGAAATTCAAAGCAGGTTCTGCTGGCTGAAATCACTGAAGAAGAGCCTCCAACTCCTCCCTTTTACTTGTAACAGTTGACAGGGAAAAAGACATCTGTTCCCCTCTTATTCAGTTACAATCAGCCAGGGGTTTTAACCCAGGTTAATATCTTGGGAATGGGAGAGTGAAACCCCTCCTAGCCACCATCATGCTTGGTAACTCACATTTGTTTTTTTTTGTCTTCTTTTTCTCCTTATCTCTTAGCCTCCCGGGAGTTGTGAAACACTATCCTGTTCTGCTGACCTTCAAAGCAGTTCTCTTGGGCAGATTTTGGCTCTTTCTTCATTGTTTTTGTGATAGATCTGAGCCTGGTCTGCCTAATCCAATGCCATCTCCTCCAATAATCTGTATATATCTTTTGATATTCTGTTTATTGACATCTAGGTCACAGAAAGTCATAATAACAGATTCTATTTGTTATTTGGCATATTATGATTTTTTTTACTGCAAAGTTTTCAATTCTACTTATTTTTATCCTAGCTTCAGAGTTGGTTACTTGTTTCACTGTCTATCTAAATAGATACTTTTTCTCTTGTCCCACTCTTAATTCAGTTGCAGATCATTCTAAGCCCATTTGTCAGTCTTGTGGTTTGTATTCAGCATTATTCTCTTTTTGCTTAGTTTCAAAGGGATTCTTATGCGTATCTTTGATAGGAGAATAGCTTTCTGAGTTGTAGAAATTTATGCAGTGTATGGATGAACATATAAGCATAATATTTTGTTTTTTTAAATAGCTTTCTTCCTAAATTTAATCCTGGTCTTTCATTTTAAAATAAGTTTCTATGATATCAGTTGAATCACTATGAAACATATACTTGAATATTTTTCATTTATAACTCATTATTTTTTAAAACATTTTCAGATGAATAAACCACACTGCTAATTTTAGGGGAAAGTAGAGGGAATATTTTATATACAGTCCAACTTGGTAGCATATATATTCAAAATGATCAGAGGAGAAAAGGAGCTATTAGATCTTCTAAGCTATAAAAAGATATCTTGTAGCCAGCCCTTTCTTTTCACAAGCATGATATTGTCTGAAACAAGAAATATCAGCAACATCACAGAAATTCAGGATTATTGGCTTAACTGGCCATATTGTACTAAAACATGTAGATAAAACATAATTGAAAACACAGTATTTCTTTGTTGTTGTTGTTGTCATTTTATTTTAAGGAGGTATTTAATACATGAACATATTGAATTTATTGTAGTTTTCTGGTGCATACGTTTTGAAAGTTAGTTAGGGGTAGGTATCTTATTGCCCAAGGTGAACATTACAAGTTGGATCAGATCAGTGGTCCAAAAATGAACAAAAGAACACTTGTTTTCAAATAAAAGCTGATGAGATTATCTGATGTGTAAACAAATACAATGTAATTACTCACTTTCACAAGGTGATGGGAAATATTGGAATCCTGCTTATTAGCCTCAGTATAGTTATATGGAACTCTAGAGGCTCTGTAGAGTATAATATAAAAACTTCTGGCTTCAAGTATATTTTTAAATTTATAGGACTGTTATGTCTTATATTCTTTTACCCAATCTACTCTGCCAGTAGAAAATGATTATCTGGTAAGACAGAGTAAATCAGCATACACCAGTAATAGGACACTGACATAAAGAGCATCCAACTAAATTTTGTTATAAAGGTTGTGTTAATTTTGGAGGTACAGTCACTTCATGTGCAATGGCATCACAACTACTAAAGTTTTCACTTAAATTTACTTGTTGAGATACATGAAAGGCAAAGCACTGGGAGATAGATTGGCCTCTCCACTTGTTTGTTATGGGAACAATGATAATTATAATATCTCCTTTCTGCATAGGAAAACTGATGCAATACTGAAAACCAGGAAGCATTACAGAGATTTATTAATATTACCAAAATCTTTAATATTCATGGATCCTGATCTTTGCATTATCCTTATTTGATTTTCTCATCTGATTTCTTTGAGAAAAAAGGAAAAGGAAACAAATGAAAATCAACAAACACCATGAATCATAGTGAATATTGTGTGAAATTCTGGTGATAGATCCAATCGTAGCTGCCTTGCTAAATGTTGTGCTGCTATTGGAGCTGATCTAAACAAACTCTGGAACTTGGCATAAGAAAATTTATGTGGTCTTTCTTCTTAACTATGATCAAGTATTGCAAATTCCATGGCAGTAAAACAAAAGGCTATATTAACCCCCCTGTTACTATAGATGTCTGAATTTCTTTACATTCAGTAAAACATTGTGTTGGTCCTTTATATTAAAGAACAATCCTAACTAGCTGCGTTGAACAGGAAGCAGCAAATGTTCTAGGTGCCAAAGAAATATATAAGCAATGTAAAAGGAAAGAGGGAAAAAAAAAAAGAACTCAGAAAAACTGAGGCTTATGACCTTTTTAGGAAGGTAATATTATGAGATTTGCTGTGCTATCTTCTTTAAGATACAGACAAGTGGTTGTACCTTGGATTTCTTGCCACTAAGAAAAAGGCACAGCATTCGGTATAATACTTTTCCACCTCATTTGTTGGGTTACTTCAAACATCGTTAGTTTAAAGTCAGGCCAGGACAATAGACTACCCTGAGGAATGTCCAGGCTGTTGAGAAAGATGCCATTCTACTTTGGGTTTAAGATCCAATAGATTCAATTTTGCTAAATGTATCCATGATGAATAAAAATATATGTGGAGTCCCTGGTAAAATATCTTAGGAATGTCCTGGCACAGACCCCTGTGTTTCTGAATCAAGCTGGTATCATTAAAAGAACTACTTTCTCTTCTACAATAAGCTACTGTTTTCCATATAGAGAAAAATGGTCTGATAATAATGCATTCATTGGTGAGGCAAAAGTAGTTAGCAATCATGAGCTATGTGTTTTCTAATTCACCAAGGCATAAGCTTAGAAGGCAAACCTAGTCACAGTTTATTAGTGGTATGAGTGGAGACAAGACTGATTCTGTGCAGAAAGCATTTATAAATTGTCCCAGTTTCACATATCGTCATTCTCTTTTGCAACCATGCCTCTCTTTCAACTCATACATATGGTCTCATGAAGAAATCCCATCAATCAACTTCTGGAAGAAGAAAGGACTGAACTTGACTTAAAGAGAGGTTAGTGTGAAATGTGGGAGCAAGCTGGAAATGACAGCTGCTGCATTATAACTCTCATTAGTTGGTCCTGAAGGTCAGTGGCAATGCCAGTCAATAGAACTTCCAATGGAACATTTGTTTGTTTACATTACTTGAAGGGAGAAAGAACCTGAGATATGGATGTGTTCTGATGCCCAGAAATCGAGACTGACCTGGATGACTTGGACAAGAGTTATATGAATGAGTGAATGAAATTTGGGACAGGACATGTACGTTTTTACATGTCTCATATAACATCATCAATCAGAGATTTTCCAACACAGATGCTTCTCAATCACCAGATGGACAGGATTATTCATCCTACGGGTATCTGCCAGCTTCTCTCTTCAGCTTTACCCTAGTGTGGACATGGGTCCACAGATAGAGTGGAAATGGTGTCAGGAATGAAGCTCTGATTGTTTCCAACACACTTACTCTCTACCTCAACGCAACTGATCTAGCACCTCACTGCGGCGGCCTGCCCGGTCGGTAGAGGTGGGGTCCGGCTGCGGACGAGGGGTCGGTCCAGCTCTGGACGAGGGGTCGGTCCCGCTTGGGACGAGGGGTTGGTCCCACTTGGGACGAGGGGTCGGTCCGGCAGCAGACGAGGGATCGGTCCCACAAGGGGTCGCGCGGTTCGGCTGACGGGGCCGCCCGGCGAAGCCGGCGACGAAGGGGTCGCCCGGAGAAGCAGGCGACGAAGGGGTCGCCCGGAGAAGCAGGCGACGAACTGGGGACAAGGGAGGCCAGGCCCCCGTCGGGGGCTCCCAGGACTGGAGGGCGCACGGCAGAAGAACCACCGCGGAGACAAGGTAAACACGCAAGTCCACTTTACTGAGGGAGAGGCAACAGTTTTATAGGGGCTGGGGAAGGCTGATTGGTCGAAGCCATGCCCTGTTCTGATTGGTTGCCGGCGAAAGGTCAGTGGGCGGTACTGGACGGGGGAGGGGTGGTGGTTAGGGATTGGCTGTCGCTGTTGCTGGGGGAAGGGGCAGGGTTTAGGGATTGGTGGCTGCTGCTGCTGGGGTGGAGGGCAGACTGGATTTTTCCGCCCACGCCTGGCTGTTGCTGCTGTTGGGGGAAGGGAAAAGGGCGGGCTGGATTTTTCCGCCCACGCCTGGCTGTTGCTGCTGTTGGGGGAAGGGAAAAGGGCGGGCTGGATTTTTCCGCCCACACCTGGCTGTTGCTGCTGTTGGGGGAGGGGAAAAGGGCAGACTGGAACTTTCTGCCCTGCGCCTGCGCAGGGAGAAAGAAGAAGGGTGCCGCCCCACAAGGCATCGGGTGGCGCCATCTGGGAGGAGGGGCGGCCGCGGAAGCATGGCTGCCGAGAAGGGGAGACCCGAGGGCACTCTGCGCCCATGCCGAGCTTCCTTCAGGGGTGGCGGTGGGCCCGACCAACCACCCTATTATGGGGGCAGCGGAATTAGGCCTACCGTGGCCGCTCCCCTGCCAGGCCAGCAAACCACACTTCAGCCCGAGGGGTGACCGCATTTCCCCCTTCTTTTCAAATAAGGGCCAGGATGGCAGCAGCAACAAGTAGCCGAGGCCCAAGAGGCAGTAAGCAATGAGGGAAGCGGGGCTGAAGAGGGAGGTGAGTATGACGGGGATACAAATGTACAATTTGGGGGGCAGTATCTTGCCGGTGCAAGCAAGGGTGGCCAATGTCCAATTCTTGTTGATCTCGGTGGCTATAAGGTCCATCTGCTTGTTAAAAGTCCAGGATGACAGCGCGTTACAGGGAGTTGATCTCTTCTTGGCGGCGAAGAGCGGTAGAGGCAGACTGTGTGATGGTCTGGAGGATCGCAGCGGTAAGGACAAGTCGCGTCAGGGCACCAGCGACGGTGGTGGCGGCAGCGTCGGGAGTGGTGGAGACGTCGGCGAGGACAATAAGAAGGCCAAAGTCTTCACGGGCGCGAGAGAGGCCGATGTTAATGGGGCGGGCCGACATGGGGCGGCCCAATCTGCAACGCAGTAGGGGTTCAAGCGAAAAAAGGAGGGGGGCGGGGGACGAGAAAGGACGCTTTGGACGGCTGAGAAGAGGAGTGAGGTCGAGACAGGAGGAAGCTCCGCAAGCTGCGGGCCGGGGAAAGCGGGTTGTGGGCCGTTTAGCGGGGCTGGTGAGAGGGGTTAGCTTGGCCAGAGGTGGCAAGGGAGAGCATAAGGAGAAGGAGAGAGACTATGTTAATTGGCTCGGCAGCATGGCGAGGGTTGCGGCGTCTGCACTGACGGTAGAGTGCGAGCAGTGAACGGACTTCAGGGTTGGATGGTTGCCTCTCGGGGTGGAGGGTGAGCTGGCTCAGTTGGTGCTGGATCACTCGCATCTGGCGCCGCGCCCTGCGGGACATCCGCTGCTGAGGTGGCGGGTTTGACGTATCTCCCGGGGACCCAGATTGGCTGAGCGGCATCCTTGAGAGCGCGGCGATGGGAGCCGAGGTGCGCGGTGAGACGAGGGGTCGGAGCCGGTGGGGCTCCGACGGTGGTCGCGGGCCAAGAGAAGGCCCCGACGAGGGGAGGGCGGGACGACGAGCAGTGGAGCAAGGCAAAGGGGAGCAAGCGCAGAGGGGAGGAGGCAGAGGTGAAGACAGGGGTGGAGGTGCTCAGGCACGCGCTCCTGAGTTTTATTGGCGCCTCTTAATCACAGCGGGTCGGCATAAGCCCCCGACATGGAAGGAGAAAGCCATCCAGCGACTCTCCCAGACCGCCGTGGATCGTATGAGGTCGCCAAGGTTCAGGAGCAGCAATGCAGAGCGAAAAGATAGGGGTGAGAAGAGAGGAGGGCGTAGGGCTGTGGTAGGGTTACTTCAGACGTGCAAGCGCGTGCTCCCGAGAAATCCAAGGCTCCCCTTAATCATAGCGGGTCGGTATAAGCCCCCGACATGGAAGGAGAAAGCCATCCAGCGATTCTCCCAGACCGCCGTGGATCATATGAGGTAGCCAAGGCTCAGGTAGCAGCAATGTTGCACGAGAGAAGTCCCAAGGTGAGAAGAGAGGAGGGCGTAGGGCTGTGGTAGGATTACTTCAGACGTGCAAGCGCACGCTCCCGAGAAATCCAAGGCTCCTCTTAATCATAGCGGGTCGGTATAAGCCCCCGACATGGAAGGAGAAAGCCATCCAGCGATTCTCCCAGACCGCCGTGGATCATATGAGGTAGCCAAGGCTCAGGTAGCAGCAATGTTGCACGAGAGAAGTCCCACGGTGAGAAGAGGGGGGGGGCGCCAGGTTATGGAGTGAGGCTGCGGTGGAGCTGCCTCGCCCCACGCTGCGCTGTGGTGGGGTTGCTTTGCCCCACGTTGGGCGCCAGCTGCGGCGGCCTGCCCGGTCGGTAGAGGTGGGGTCCGGCTGCGGACGAGGGGTCGGTCCAGCTCTGGACGAGGGGTCGGTCCCGCTTGGGACGAGGGGTTGGTCCCACTTGGGACGAGGGGTCGGTCCGGCAGCAGACGAGGGATCGGTCCCACAAGGGGTCGCGCGGTTCGGCTGACGGGGCCGCCCGGCGAAGCCGGCGACGAAGGGGTCGCCCGGAGAAGCAGGCGACGAAGGGGTCGCCCGGAGAAGCAGGCGACGAACTGGGGACAAGGGAGGCCAGGCCCCCGTCGGGGGCTCCCAGGACTGGAGGGCGCACGGCAGAAGAACCACCGCGGAGACAAGGTAAACACGCAAGTCCACTTTACTGAGGGAGAGGCAACAGTTTTATAGGGGCTGGGGAAGGCTGATTGGTCGAAGCCATGCCCTGTTCTGATTGGTTGCCGGCGAAAGGTCAGTGGGCGGTACTGGACGGGGGAGGGGTGGTGGTTAGGGATTGGCTGTCGCTGTTGCTGGGGGAAGGGGCAGGGTTTAGGGATTGGTGGCTGCTGCTGCTGGGGTGGAGGGCAGACTGGATTTTTCCGCCCACGCCTGGCTGTTGCTGCTGTTGGGGGAAGGGAAAAGGGCGGGCTGGATTTTTCCGCCCACGCCTGGCTGTTGCTGCTGTTGGGGGAAGGGAAAAGGGCGGGCTGGATTTTTCCGCCCACACCTGGCTGTTGCTGCTGTTGGGGGAGGGGAAAAGGGCAGACTGGAACTTTCTGCCCTGCGCCTGCGCAGGGAGAAAGAAGAAGGGTGCCGCCCCACAAGGCATCGGGTGGCGCCATCTGGGAGGAGGGGCGGCCGCGGAAGCATGGCTGCCGAGAAGGGGAGACCCGAGGGCACTCTGCGCCCATGCCGAGCTTCCTTCAGGGGTGGCGGTGGGCCCGACCAACCACCCTATTATGGGGGCAGCGGAATTAGGCCTACCGTGGCCGCTCCCCTGCCAGGCCAGCAAACCACACTTCAGCCCGAGGGGTGACCGCACCTCACATTGTCAAACTGCCAGCAGTAGATAATGATGCTGAGCCCATGAGGCAGCATCATATTTTGGAGAGACTAGCCAACCACTAGGAATAGTTTGATAATATTTTATGCTTGCAATGAGCTTTGCAATTTTCTGTTGCTGTTCTCAGAATTCTCTTTGTCTTTGGCATTTAACATTCTGATGAGTATGTGTCTAAGAGTTGGTCTATTTGAATTTTTTCAGTGGGAGTACACTGTGCTTCTTGGACATGGATATCTATGTCCTTCAATAGGGTTGGGAAATTTTCTACCATTATTTCTTCAAATATTCCTTCTGTCCCTTTTCCCTTCTCTTCTCCTTCTGGGACACCCATACGAATGTTTGCACGTCTTTTGTTCTCTTTAAGTTCCCTAAGACCTTGTTCAATTTTTTTCATTCTTTTCTTCATCTGTTCTTTTCTACGTTCACTTTCAGAGGCCATTTCTTCAAGTTCACCAATCCTTTATTCTGCCTCCTCAAATCTGCTATTATATGGTTCCAGTGTTTTTTTAAATTTCATTTATTGTGCCTTTCATTCCCATAATATTTGCTATTTTTCTATGTATGCTTTCAAATTCTTCTTTGTGCTCATCTAGTGTCTTCTTAATATCCTTAATCTCTTTAGCCATCTCACTGAATTTATTAAGGAGATTTGATTGAACATCTATGATTAGTTGTCTCAACTCCTTTATGTCATCTGGAGGCTTATTTTGTTCCTTTAACTGGGCAATAGCTTCCTGTTTCTTGGTGTGGATTGTATTTTTTTGTTGGTGTCTTTGTATCTGGGTTACTAGAGTATTTATTCTGGGTGCAGTTTTTCTCTTTAGTTTAGGGCTTCCTGTTCTTTCTCCCTTGCTCATTGTGCAGTAGAAGCCAATGATGTAGTTGGTGTTATAAGCTGTGGCGGTTCAAGCTGCCCTCATTGCTCCAGGGACTGATGAAGCTTCTCCCAACTTTTTCCTTTGTCATGAGTAGGACAGAGTCACAGCTGTGTGGAATAATCCAATTTGTGCAGACAGAGACTAAAGTTATGCAGAGATGCTGATGAGGCTTTACACCCTTTTCTCCCCTGCCTGGGGCAGGAATGGAGCTGCAGGTGTGGGCAGCAAAGTATGCAGTGTGGATCCAAGATAACCGCAGTTACGCTGGTAGACTTCTGATTATTCTATCAGTGCCAGGCAAAGGTACCAGCTATACCTGGATAAACTCGTGCAGCGCCCACCAGCCTCCTCCCTGCCAGAGTTTGGGCTGAAGGCTAGACTAGGGCTGCAGAATGATCTGGGTGAAAAAATCGGTTCCTACCATCACTGTGATTTTTGGTCCTGGCTTTCCCTCAGGCTGAGAGTGAGGTCAAAATGGTAGCTACTGGCCTCTTTCCAACTTGGACAGATTCATACCTTAGCTATTCCTAAGGTTATATCTTAGCCAGCTGAGTCTACTAATCAGTAGCCAAAATCAGTGACCAAACATCTCTTACTCCCCTATTTTTGGGAAGTGGACTTCCAATTCCAGCCATAGAACAGCTCTTGGGGAAGCTTGTGCTGCCAAAGTAGGATAATCACTGGCTTCTGCAGCTTGGCTGCTAATTTCCCAGAATGGCTGGCACATGTCCCCCCAGCTTCCTCCCTCCCAGAGATGGGGCTGGCATGCAGGCTAGAGCTGTAGTCTGATCTAGATGGAAAGAAGCCAGTCCCTACTGATGTGGGCTATGGGTGGAAGGCTCTTTGTCTCTTCAGAGATAACTAAGTTGTTTGACTTGTGGGTGTGGAACGGTAAGAGGCTGCAGTCCTGCCCTTAGGGACAGAGGCAGCGGCTCCAGTCCCAGGAAATGTTTAACAATGCAAGGGCTATAAACTTTAAGTATTTAGGGGAAATGCAAAAACCAAATACACTAAAGGCTTATCTAGAATGTCTGGAGTCCATGCTAAAAGCTTACCTAAGATGTGGAAGATATATGCTAATTGAAGCCTATTGAGAACTGAAACAAAGGGACCATTTGGCCTTTCCTCTCTGTATAAAAGACGTTTGAAAATCTTGTTCAGGGCTCGGGATTCAAACAGAAGTTCCTGAGTCCAGCCGGCCGTCAATATACCATTTTTCCTTCTCAAAATCATTCCTGAGTCCTGGCCTCTCTATACTCAAATAATTGAACTTCTCTCAAATTCCACAACACTACCAGCACTATGATTTCTAGTCCATGCCACTTGCCCTTGGCCAGGTGCAGAGTTAAGATGGCAGCTACTAGCCTCTTTCTGACTTGGACAGGCTCAAACTTTAGCTGTTCTCAGGATTATACTTTGGCTTGCTGAATTTATTTATCAGTAGCTGAAGTTGTTGCCCAACCATCTCTCCCTCCCCCATTTTTGGGAAGTGGACCTTTCAATTACAGCTCCTAAAGAGCTCCCAGGGTGACTTGTGCCCCCAGTGGAGGATGGGCACTGGCCTCTGTGGCATGGAGCACTCTACTTACAAGTCTTCTGTGCAGATGGGCAGTCCCTTCTCCCATTCCCTCAAGGATGTGGCATGGTGCTCTTCTGGTCTCCTGGAGCCACTTAACAGGTGCTTCAGCTAGCTCCAAATAGCTCTGGGTGTTTACTAACTGCCCTATAGCAGGAGCTGACTCTAGGAGTGACTTACTCTGCACCATCCTTTTGGTTGTCTCTCTCAACACTTTTTAACACCTTGTACTAGAACATTCCTATATTTACATTACTAGCTACAATCCTCATCTATTGCCAAAATCATTGTTCTACATTCCTTATATTATTCTTCAGCTCCTCTCCAATTAATATTAATCTCTGTAAACTGCTTATTTCAGGCATCATCTTATCCATAAATAAACAGTGTTTGCTGCATTCATTATAATGTGCTACCTTCAAGTTCACCCATTACCACACGTTTACATTTGCCCTTATCAAACAGCAACATACATCTAGCATAGTCTCCCCATCCTCATCCAACATTCCATCTCACACCACCTCCACTTTGTAGTCCATTAACAGGAACATAACATAATTTAATATTTTCTCCTTAAAAATTTACTTTAGTATTTGATTATGTTTATCTACAAAATGAGCTTTACCACAAATAAAGAAATCCACCAATTTCATGTGAGCACTTTTTTCAGTTCAGAGACAAGAGCAAGTTATGTTACCAAAGATATATTGAATAATTGATCTATTTTTGCATATAAGACTTAGATAAGTATAATAGCCAAGTAATATTTATGAAAAATTTCTTAAATGACACAATTACTGAAAATTCGTAGAAATTTGACTGATATAATGATCATCATATACTCTATTTCTTGCTTTACAATTCGAATCAGAGATTATATGTGATATATAACACCAATTAATAATTTGAACTTGAGTCTATGCATGGTAATGTATTAAATTTATGACACAAGTTTTTGAATTACATTGCTAAATTTCTTTTTGACCAAAAGTAGATTTTTCAAAAGTTTTCTGTAACTACTATGTCTAAGTGAAGTAGCAGGTTTGAAATGACATTAGACAGCAGATGGTAGGAGATGGTGTTGGTCAGGGTGTCATGCCCTTAATACCTGGTGGCATCCCCCACATATCAAGATTTCAAGATTACATGTCACTCTGATACACTGAGACCTTATGGCAGTCAAAGTTGCATGAAATTTAAAAGAAGTCATCCATGTAATGACACTATCCCAGTGTTATTAATATTATACACTTTAGGATGAAAATTCCCACTCAAGCATTGTACACCAGAGTCCACCTGGTACCACAGTGTCCTTTACCAGACATGTTTGGTGCAGTCGCATATAACCTCCATGGTTATTCATCTGTTTATTTTTTACCATAGTAAGGATAAGAAAATGAATGCTGACAGATAGTAACAGAATTTACACCAATAGCAATTTTCCTAAGAGGTTGAGGCTTTCAGAACGAAGCTTGAAAAAAATTTATATATGAAGCTGTGGTGGTGAAAATACTTTGTTCAATGTTTGTATATTCTGGCTTTGCTGAAAGGTCAGTAAAATCTTGTCCTCAATGATCAATAGAGTGACTATTAGTAACAGTTTATCTGGAAGAGTTTTGGTTGTTCTATTACATTGTCTAGGCATATTTATTAATAAACCCTTTTCATGCATATCTGTTTTGGATGTTAACTTAGATAATCACACTGCTTAGAAGACCATTTGACTTTCTCCTCTGGTTATTTTACAGTCTGAAACTACCAAGTTGTCAGATTCCCTGCCTAAGGGAAATCATGCTATCTCCTTCATGAGTACCCTACTGCAAATTTGAAGCAGGACTCAAAGCTTTAGGAACTTCTTTCATATGGCAGAATCTAGTTTTACTGTGTCAATTATATGATAGAGTAGAAAAGGACTTGATCATTAGAATAGGAAATTCCTACGTTTAAAGTTCAGCTTTTAGACCTAGTAACTGTTGTACTTTTTTCTCTTACAAAAGGTTGTAACTTTTTAACCAAGTAGTCATTCATTATTTAAAAGTTTTGTTTTCTTATTCCCTTGCTAAGTTTCAATAAGGCAGTTTTAGTTTTAGTTTAATTTTATCACTCTCAGTTCTTGGATCAATGCATTCATATATTCATATATTAGGTATGCTTTGAATATTTGCTAAATGAAGAAAAGTAAAGGAGAGCTTGGGACCTCCGTTTTCAAAGTCGTGAATGTGATAAGGTGTAATTTCTTGGAATGTAGAAGTTTCTAAATGATTGCATGTGTTCATTCCTCATCCTGAAGCTCTTGTTGGTAGTGTACAATAATTTATATATATTTTTAAATGTAAGAAAGTATGGTTGGCTTTATGTGATGATATGTATTTTATTAAATGTATCACTTCTTTCTTTTTATATTATTCACTTTTCTTATTTCACCTAAATTATTTTAAATTTAAAAATGTTTAATTTGAGCCCATTAAAATATGGAGAATATAGGTCACTCTGCCCTTCAAAGAAATGAGAGATAACTCTTTCCTTTCCAATTTATTCCATAGACATCCTTATGACATTCCCCAATATATGCTCAAAATAACGGAGATGATATATTGTTCTACGGATCACGTCTTTTGTCAATCTTACACTTTACTTATATCTGTAAACAAATTGGAACCACAATTATACATACAATTTTTGCTCTCTCCCCCTTCAACATTTGCAAGGCTATTTCACAAAAGAAAATAAGGAGTATAATTTATAAAGTGGATTTTAATCGCTAAAGCCATAAATTAAATATATAAATACATTTTGATTAATCTAAACTTTGACCTTGACTAAGTCTCCCAGAGAGCCTACTTAAAGAGGTTTTGAGTACTATCTTGAATATTTTCATCAGTGCAAAATTCCTGAATAGTAAATAATGTCATAAGTAGTCAAAAGAAAAATAAACTAGCAATACATCATATTTGAACACATGCAACAAATTGCTCATTTTCTTAATTTTAGGAAATGTACCACTCCTTTTAAGAGGAAAAAGTAAACACACACACACACACACATGCACACACAAGTTATCCAGTAGGAAAAAAAAAGCACAGTATATGAAGAAATAATTTAGAGAAAAATACCTAGCAACCATATGAACAGATGGTCAATATTGTGCAAAACCATAGGAATGCAAATGAAAACAACGAGAAAACATTTTTACCTATTAAGACAAAAAAAAAAATATTGCTACTACCTAATGCTGTTTAGGATGTAGAGAATTGTGGATATACTGAACACATGGCTATATTTTTGAAAGTAGTATATCATTGTCCATAATCTGGGCAATGAATTGCAGAACTTATTAAATTTTAAAATAGGACATCATTTGATTTCATATTCTAATTTTTATTATCTGTCTTAAAGACACACACACATACACAAGGCAGTTTGTACAAAAAATACTCTGCAGCATTGTTTCTAATGCCTAAAAATCGAAAATGTTTTAGATACTAATCATTGGGTACTTGCTAAAACATAATGAAATACTAAATGACAATCCAAAAGAAATAGATTATTTGGTATACATTGATATGGAAACATCTCCAATTTATTTTATTAAAAAGAAAGCCTAAATATTAACAATGTTCTATAGATGATAATTAGTCTTTCAAAAGGTTGTGCTAATATATACATGAAAAGAGGAAACTAAACCCTGGAGAGGGGGAAAGGGTAATAAGAAATTTGCTCAAGATTACTGAAGTGAAAATAGCTCAGCAACCAATCTGATCTAAACAATGTTCTGATACTGTAACATACTCTCTCAAGAATGCTTTTCTGGATACTATTTCTTTTCCAGAACCTCATTCCATTTTTATGTGCTAATGCCACACTGCCATATTTATTGAATATCTAAAATATTTTGATAGGTGATACTCTTAACACTTAATCTTTCTTTTTCTCTCTCTTTTTTTTTAATGTTACATTAAAAAAATATATGAGGTCCCCATATACCCCCACCCCCCTCACCCCACCCATCCCACATCGACAACCTCTTTCATCATCATGGGACGTTCATTGCATTTGGTGAATACATTTTGGAGCACTGCTGCACGACATGGATAATGGTTTACATAGTGGTTTACACTTTCCCCCAGTTAACCCAGTGGACCATGGCAGGGCATACAATGTCCAGCATCTGTCCTTTCAGTGCCACCCAGGACAACTCCAAGTCCTGAAAATGCCCCCCCCCCCCCCCCCCAATCATATCTCTTCTTTCCTCTCCCTACCCTCAGCAGCAACTGTGGCCACTTTCTCCACATGAATGCTACAATTTCTTCCATTACTAGTCACAATAGTTCCATAGTAGAATATCAGTAAGTCCACTCTAATTCATACTCTATTCCTCCATCCTGCCGACCCTGGGATGGTTATGTCCACTCCTATATCGAGAGGGGGCATCACAGATAAAGTTTAGAACCATAAATCAATTAAAATTTTAATATAATTGCAGAAAATACGTAGATAAGTGTTTGAAGAGTTATCATCTATATACTTTCTATATTGGAACTTGGTGTGGCTCCATTTATTCAGGCCATTGTTTTGTTCATTTTTTCTTTAGAAATTAAATTGGTTTATTAGTCCTGAATCAGGAATCCATCCTCCATTCCTGGATATATTTCACAGAGATGTTCAATCATGGATAATCAAAGTGTAATACTCAAAGTTGTTAATTGTTGTGATACACATAGAATTAAGTAGTGAGGAATTAACTAACTGTTTAACACTAAAAAAATGCAATTATTAAAAGGGGATAGATATGCTTATAGCAATATCATAACATTATTATGTTAGTGGAGAAGAGAAGGCAGCAAAGAATTTGTATATATGTAATAAAATAAATAGATCTCAAAAACATAGTTGAATGAGAACATTACATGTCAAAATGATATATGGAGCAACATATGCATACTTACTAAAACATACATTATATTTACTTTATAAAGATGTATGCTTTTTTTTTTAGAAGGTGTGAGTTTACAAAACAATCAGGCAAAACATATCCATATACCACCCCACAACCAACCTGTGCATTGTTGGGGACCACTTGTTGAAAATGATAAAAGAACATCCAAATATTACTGCTAACAATAGTCTGTAGATTATATTAGGTGAAATTTTCCATAAACCACCTATTATTAACACCATGTGTAAGTATTGTTCATTTGTTCATGAAAGAATGTTAACAACAATCCATCATCCACCACAAGTTTCACTGTGTTATACAGTCCCATACCTTGTACAATCCATCCAAATTTTATACACAGTGGCTTTTAGATTTACCACAGAGTTGTGGTGTCATCCCTTCAGTCAATTTTGGAATGTTTTCATTATTCCAAAAAGACAAATCCCATACCTACTACACTGCTCTATTGATTATTCTTGGTGCTGATCAAGAATTTTCATTGCCCTTGATGAAATAATTATTAAATTATTACTGTTAACTATAGTCCATAAGTTATGTTAGTTGTATTTTTCACTGTATCACTTTATTCTTAACACCTTATAAGAGTGACATACATTTGTTTTACTTCATTAAAGAACATTCTTCTATTTTTTCTATTATCGAAAATCCTCATCCACCACTGAGCCTAGTATATTACACAATCCCAATTTTATCCTCTAGCTTTCTTTCTATTGACATTTACATCCCTAGACTACCCCCTTCAGCCACAATCACATTTATAAATCATGATGTTAGTTAGCTATGCTTACCATACTGTGTTACCATCAACTCTATTTCTAAACACTTAAAACTAAAATTTTAAAAAATTCTACATACATTAAGCAACATCTCCCCCTTCTAAATCCTCAATCTAACTCTTAGTGCCTTATATTGTAGACTCTAATGCCATAGGCTTACTCACTGTATCTAGCTGATATTAGTGAGATCATGCAATATTTGTCCTTTTGTGTCTAGATTATTTCACTCAACATAATGTCCTCAAGGTTCATCTCTTTTGTTATATGCATCCTGATTTCATTTCTTCTTACAGCTGAATAGTATTCCATTGTGTATATATATATATATATATATATATATATATATATATATATATATGTATTATATATCACATCTTGTTTATCCATTCATTGGTTAATGAACACTTGTGTTGTTTCCATCTTTTGGCAATTGTGAATAAAGCCACTGTGGACATTCATGTATAAACATCAGTTCAAGTACATGCTTTCAGGTTTTCTGAATATATTCTTATTAGTGAGATTGCAAGATTATATGGCACTTCTATATTTAGCTTTCTGAGGGTCTGGCAAACTGTATTCCACAGAGGCTGCACCATTCTACATTCCCACATTCAAAGAAACCTCTGCTTTTTTTTTTTTTTAAGGAGGTACCATCAGGGATTGAACTCAGGACCTCGTATGTGGAAAGCAGAAGCCCAACCACTTGAGCTAGATCCACTCCCAGGAGACTTACAATTTCTCTACATCCTCTCCAGCACTTTTGGTTTTTTAAGATAATGGCTATTCTATAAGGTATGAAATGATATATAATTATAATTTTGATTTGCTTTTCCCTAATAGCTAGTGATGTTGAACATTTGGGCCATCTGTATTTCCTCTTTGGAAAAATACCTATTCAAGTCTTTTGTCCATTTTTTAATTGGGTTGCATGACCTTTTACCACTGAGTTTAATGATCTCCATATATAAAATGGAAATGAAGCACTTATCTGATATGTGCTTTCCAATTATATTCTCCCATTGAATATTCTGAATTTTCACCTTCTTGACAAAGTCATTTGAAGCACAAAACTATTCAGTTTTGAGGAGGTACCATTTATCTGTTTTTGCTCTCATTGTTCATGATTTGGGTGAAAAATTTAAGAAACCATCACCACAAAATTTCAAATGTTTTTATGACATTTTCTTCTAGTATTTTTCTGATTCTAGCTTTTATATTTAGGTCTTTGATTTTTTATTGAGTTAATTTTTGTATAAGGTGTGAGATAATGGTCCTCTTTCTTTCTTTTGGATATGGATGTCTTGTTATCACAGCATCATTTATAGAAAATACTGTTCTAACCCATTGGGTGGACATGACAGACTTGTCAAAAATCACTTGACCATAGATATGAAGGTCTATTTCTGAACTCTCAATTCAGTATTAATGGTCTATATATCTATCTTTATACCAGTACCATCCTTTTTTTTTTTTACCCTCTATAGTTAAGTAATATGCTTTAAAATCAGGAAATAAAAGTCCTCTAACTGCATTCTTCTTTATATATATATAAAGCTATCTCTGGCTATTTGTTACATTTTAACCTTCCTAATAAATGTGCTAATTCACTTTTCCATTTCTGCAAAAAAGGCTGCTGGAATTTTTACCAGGATGGCATTAAATCTATAAATCATTTTGGGTGGAAGTGACATCTTAATGAGATTTAGTCTTTCAATCCATGAACTGGGACTGTCCTCCCATTTATTTAGATCATCTTTGATTTCTTTTTGTAATTTCCAGAACATAGACCCTTTATGCCCTTGGTTAAGTTTATTTCTAAAGAAGTTATTCTTTTTGTCACTATTATAACTTGAATTTTTTTGCCTGACTTCTTCCTCAAATTGTTCATTACTATTCTGTAGGAACACAACCGATTTTTTCATGTTAACCTTGTATTCCACCATTTTGCTCAATTGATTTACTAACTCTAGTAGCTCTGTTATAGTTTTCCTGAACTTTTTAGGTATAGCATCATATCCTCTGTGAATAGCGAAAGTTTAATTTCTTCCAATTTTTGGTTTTGTTGATTTTCTCTACTGTATTTGGCTTTCAATTTCATTTATATCTGCTCTGACTTTTATTATGTCTTTCCTTCTGTTTGCTTTGGGATTAGTTTGCTGTTCTTTTTCTACTTTTCCAAGGTGTGTAGTTAGGTCTTTGATTTTGGCTCTTTCTTCCTTTTTAATCTAGGCATTTATCACTCTAAATGTTCCTTTCAGCACTGCCTTTACTTCATCTCAAAAGTTCTGATATGTTGTATTCTCATTTTCATTCATCTCCATATACTTATTGATTTCTTTTCAAATTTCTACTTTGACCCACTGGTTGTTTAAAAGTGATTATTTAACCTCCATATATTGTGCATTTCCTAGTTCTCCACCTGTTCAACAACAGGTTGAACAGGTTTCTATTATGATCAGAGAAAGTGTTTTGTATAATTATGATCTTTTTAGAATTATTGAAACCTGTTCTGTGACCCAGCATGTGGTCAATCCTGAAGAATGATCCATGATCACCAGAGAATAATGTGCATTTTGCTCTTTTGGTATGCATTGTGGTTTACACGTCTGTTATTTCTAGTTTATTTATAAAATGGTTCAAGTTCTCTATTTCCTTACTGATCTTCTAAGATGTTCTGTCTATTTTTGAGAGTAGTGTATTGAAGTCCACAACTATTATTGTGGAGATGTCTATTTATCCCTTCAGTTTTGCAAGTATGTACTTCATGTATTTTGGGGGTCCCTAGATAGCTTCATAGATATTTATGATTGTTATTTATTCTTGGTGGATTGCCCCTTTTAATAATATATAATGTCCATCTTTGTCTTTTATCACACCCTGTTTTTGATATCTATTTGCTCAATATTAGTATGGATACTCAAGCTTTTATTTTATTTTAATTTATTTTATTTGGTTACTAAATGTGTGAAATATCATTATCTAGACTTTCACTTTCAACCAATTGCATCATTGCATCTAAGATGAGTCTCTTGTAGACAGCTTATGGATGGCTTATATATTTATTTTTAAATCTATTCTACCAGTCTGTGTCTTTTGCTTGGGAAGTGTAATCCATTAATCTTCAATGTTATTATTATAAACGCAGTACTTACTTGTATTTGTCAGCAAAAGGGGTGCTGACGCAAAATAGCAGAAATCTGTTGGCTTTTATAAAGGGTATTTATTTGGGGAAAGATCTTACAGTTACCAGGCCATAAAGTAGAAGTTGCTTCCCTCGCAAAAGTCTGTTGCTACATGTTGGAGCAAGATGGGTTCACGCTTCCCCATCTTCTTAAGGCTCTGGGTCCCAGCCTCTTCCAATACCAACTGTAGGCTGGGATAAGTCTTATCTCTCTCCAGGGACTCATTTCTCTCCAAGTTCAGCTACTCTTTCTCCACAAAGCCAGATGTAAACTATCAGGCGAACAGCTCTTCTCTCTTTCAAGGGCTTTTGCTGTGTCTAATGGAGAGTTTCTCTTTCCTCATGTGTCTGCTTCTCTGTATATTTACTTCCCAGGTCTCCAGCTTTAAACTCCAACTAACTCCTCTGCCTTGTTTCCTCTGTGAGTCTGCACCCATCATATCCTACTGACATTACCCAATCAAGGTCTTAATCATAATTTAATCAAGTAAGAATGAAACTTCTGAATGCAAAACAATCTAATGTACCCAATTTACAATCATATGTAATCCAATATCTACTTTTGGAATTCAAAATAATATCATACTGCTAAATTACTCTACCCATTTGTCTTTTGAATTTTATATGTCATATATTAATGTTTACCTTTTTTTACACTTTTATTTACTTTTATTGATAATCTTTATTTCTAGAATTTCTTCTAAGCCTCTCTCCCTTGTCTTTTCTTTTCAGGCTACAGCACTCACTTTAGTATTTCTTGTAAGGCTGGTCCCATGGCGATGAACTCTCTCAGCTTCTGTTTTTATGTGAATACATACTTTAAACTCACCCTCACTTTTGAAGAAAACTTTTGTCAGATATAGAATTCTTAGCTGAAAGTTTTTCTCTTTCATTATCTTAAATATATTATACCACTGCCTTCCCATCTCCATCATTTTTTATAAGAAATCAGCACTTAATCTTATTGGGTATCCCTTGTATGTGATGAATTGCTTTTCTCTTGCTGCTTTCAGAATTCTATCTGTATCACCGGTATATGACAATCTGATTAGTATGTGTCTCAGAGTAGGTATATTTTGATTTATTCAGATTGGATTATGTTGCCCTTCTTGGGTACAGATATCTATGTCCTTCAAAGGAATTGGGAAATTTCCTACCATTATTTCCTCAAATATTTCTCCTGCTCTTTTTTCCTTCTATTCTCCTTCTGGGACACCCATGATTCATATGTTTTAGTGCCTCATGCTGTCATTCAGGTCATTTTTTTCCATTCTTGTCTCTACCTATGCTTCTGTGTGTTTGATTTCAGATGCCCTGTCTCCTAGCTCACTAATCCTTTCTTCTCCCTCTTCAAATCTGCTGTTGTATGCCTCCAGTGTATTTTTAACTTCATTTAATATGCCTTCATTCCCATAAGATCTGTTATTTTTCTTTGCATTCTTTGAAATTCTTCTTTGTGCTCACCAAGTGTCTTCTTAATATCCTTAATCTCTTTTTCCATCTCATTGAATATTTTTAAGGAGATTTTTTTTGAACATCTGTGATTTGTCATCTCAACTTCTGTTTGTCCTCTGGAATTTTAAGTCATTCCTTTGACTGAGTCATATCTCTCTGTTTCTTAGTATGACTTGTAATTTTTTGCTGGTGTCTTGGCATCTTATTTTCTTGATGTATTTACTCTTTGCTCAGTTTATCTCTTTAGTCTAGGGCTTTCTTGTTTAATTGACTTAAACAAGAGCTCCTCTTTGACACTTGGTTCAACTTATTTTCAGACTTTTTATTCAGCTCTTATTCATCTGATTCTTACCCAGAAAGTTATTCTGTTCTGTTTTTTGTTTACCTCTCTTTATTTTTGGCATTCATTTTGTTTTCTCTAACTGCTATTACCCAAAGTTATGGAGTTCCTTCTGGGACATTTTCAGATCTGGTTTCCCATCCTAAACTGGCCTAGAGATCCACAAATGTGGTATAGATAATTTCCAATGAGGCCTGGGGTGGAGAACCTAAAAACCACTCAATTTCTCTTTGACACTTCTTCAAATGCACCCTTTACTGATGTACCAAACAGGTGGTGATTTTCTGCAAGCTGTTCCCAGCAGCCCTAAAGTAGTTCTGCATCTCAAATTCTCAGCCAGCTTAACTACTTTGGGGGAGCATGGATCATTCTGAGCCTATCAGTCACACCAGAATGAAACTGGTGCACAGATCCCCGATTAAAGTGATCTGAGATATTTAATCAAACACCCAAACCAGCACTTGATCTTCTCCCCCCTCTTCAAGGGGAAGAGCAACGTTTAAGCTGTTCTCTGCTGCTCCAAATGGGCACTGTGTCTCTAAATTAGTCACGGACTCTTCCCTGCCAGAGGCAATGTTGAGATAGAAACTACTGATTGCTTTCTGAGCTGACTGGGTAGAAACTGTCTGCAGTACCCCAAGAAATCTTCCAAATGGCACCCTCCTTTCTCCCCTTCCAGTGTCTAGATTGGTGCAGAGAGTGTGGGCAATAATCTAAGCCATGTACCTTGCAGCTTCCTGCATTTGCCAGGAGAGACTGATGCAGCTCCACACACCTTCTTCTCCTGCAGGTATGTGTGTGTGTGTGTGTGTGTGCAATTAAAGACCAATGTGCAGGAGGAAGTCTGAGTCCTGCAGGCTGAAAATGCTCTGTTACAACAGAAACTGGTGAAGCTCCACTCATCTTTTTCCCCTATTTGGGGTGGATTTGGAGCCAGGGTGCTGGCTGTATTCTAAGCCAAGCAGTCTAAAACTGCCTATAGTTGCCTGGAGAGATAGATGAAGCCCCACCCATTCCTCCCCTGCTGAGGGTGGGAATAGATCTAAAGGTGTGGGCAGGAATATAAGCCATACAGACTGAAATTGTAGTTGCCCAGAGAGACTGATTAAGCTTGGCCCACTCTGCTCCCCTGCTTCAGGCAGGGATGGAGCCCAGGGTATGGGCAGTAATCTAAACTGTGCAATCTGTAACTGCCTATAGTTTCCCCGAAGAAACTGATAAAGCTCTGCCTACCTTCCTCCCTTGCTGGGGCAGGAATGGAGCCCAGCCTAGGGCGATATTCTGACCTGGGCAGAAGAAGCCACTCTCTACCATCCAGCAAGTCACTGTGATTTTCAATCAGTCCCACTTCCACTCCTGCCAGGGGTGGAGCTGAAATGGAGGCTGCCACCTTACTTTTTACTTGGACCCTTTTGTATTTTAACAGTACTTAAAATTAGAATCTAGCTAGGTGAATTTGCTAATCAAGAGCTGCAGTTGGGGTCTGGCCATCACCTCCTCTCCTGTGTTTGGGACATGGAGCTTCCAATTCCAGCCAGGGAGTGTGGCTGCCAAGGTTGTCTGCCTCACTGGTAGGGGTTGGGCACTGGCCTCCACAGTGAGGAGGGATCTTCTTCTGACTCTTCTGAGCCTCCCAAACAGTGATTTAGATAGATCCTGACTGATTACTCATTGTTCTGTAGGACAATCTGTCTCAGAACTCCCTACTCTGCTGCCATCTTGTCCCCCTCCCCATTGTTGACTTTTGTTGCTATTGTCATTGATCTCCTCCTCCTTTTCTTTTCCTTCCTCTCCTCCTCCTCCTTCTTAGTCCTTCTTCTTGGTTTGAATCTTGAGCATTTACTGTAAAGTTGATGTATAGATAACTTAAAGTTTTTGTTTTTATACTATTAAAATTTCCCTTCTATTACTTCAGATGTGTTAAGTTTTTTTTTTTTATTGAAAGTGAGTTGTGCAATTTATCTAAAGATCCATTGATTATTTCAAAAAATCTAATTCTGTCCTCAAATATGTTTACCCTTCTTTTCATTGTTTCATATGTCTACTCTCAAAAAATACTTCCCTATTAAAAAGTATGATATTGTTTTATTTGCTAATGTTTACATAATGATATCATAATGTGGGTGTTGTTTTGTAACTTTAAAAAATAACATTAAATTGCTATATGTTTCACATAAGTCTATACCATAGACTATTTAATTATTCTCTTCTTAGAGATATTTGGTGTCATTCATTCCTTTGTTCACTATGAAAAAAAAAATCTTTATTGGCTAACAATTAATAGCAATTATCATACATAATTGAGTCACTTCGAAAGCAAATATTGTTTAGGAACATATGTGTATAAACAAACTACTTGAAATTCTACAGAACTAAACTCAAAATTTGCTCCTCTAGTATTCTCACTACTCAAAGATGCATGCCAGAAACCCAGAAATCATTAGTTATTCTTTCCTTGATATTATTATTTTCCTTGATATTATTCACCTTCAATTATCATCTCTTCTATTCCTTTAATCATGTTGTCTGCCCAGGCTCTTACCTCTATCCTCATTGATTTTGCTTTTGCTTCTACCCTCTATTTCTTGGAATATATGGTTGCAAGTCTCTTGACTAGTCTCCTCATTAACTGTTTCTGACTATTTATACATACAGTTGATAAGCTGAGACTTTTTTAAAAAAAAGAGAGATATAAATGGAGAAACAAATGACATTACTTTCCTGCTAAACACTCTTTGGTTTTTCTTTATGAGATATTTAATGGAGTTCAAGTGACTTGCATGGCATAAAGGTCATGTTCTATCTAAATTTTCTCTCCAATAGGACCACCTCCCATGTCTCACGTATCATACTAAGATCTAGCCATTTTCTTCTTGGATCCCAAAGAGTGATTGGTAGACTGGTAGCATCAACATTTCCTTGGAGTTTGTTAGAGATGCAAATTTTCAGTTAGAAGTCTAAACATGCTAAATCAGAACACTGGCGTATGAGGCCTTGGCATGTGTTCATAGGCCATGTAGAATATCATACATGTTTTAACAAGCCCAGCAGGTGATTCTCTCACACACTACAGTTAGAGAAGTATTACATCTATCTATAATTATCTATTTTTCTCTTATTATGCCATATTGCTTTGCCTGAGAGCCTTATTTAATTTATTTTGTTTACTCTGCCTACAATACCCTTTCCTGCCCATTTCCTCACTTCTTCCAAAATTTCTCATGGTTAAACTTACTCATCTTTCAAGATTTCAAGATTTTGCCTTTTCTCCATTAAAACCACAACAAAGCCTTTTTGGTCACTGCCAGATAGAACTGGGCTCCCTTTCCTTTTCAGACTTCTCTACCAAATGCATAAAAAATCTCATGAACTATAAAAAGTTATTAGTTTGTATGAGATTTTTATGCATTCCATTTTCTCACTTTCATTTAATAAAAAGACAGTGTCTTATTCTTGTTGGTGTTTCCACTGTTTGCTGCAGTGTCTGGCAAATGGCAAATAGCAGGTGCTTAGTATATGTTACTTGACCTAATTAATAGGAAAAGAAAAAAAAAACAGTTCCCAAATCAACATGTTTCATAAATTTTGACCTTATGGAAATAATGGCAGAGTAGACAGTATATCAATTTTAATTTTGTTTCTATTCAGCATTTAAACTATCCAAAAAGAAATTAGATTGAAATATACTCAAGGTTACAAGGTCATGTGTAAGGTGGTATAATTCATGACATCACAGCAAAAGAGCTATTAAAGGTAAGTGGAATTATGATTAAATATGGAACATGATTTTCAATAGACTGAGATATTTAACGTCCATTCAAGCCTCCAGTTGAGCCCACAAGCAGCCCATGCCCATCTGTTATCTTCTTACTTTATTCAATAGCTATCAATGGATGCCAAGGAGGAGTTACTACTTCTATATCAATCTTAGCACAAAGCTTTAGATAGTTAAAAATGATAGAATTGGGACAGACGGTTAAACATAAACAGAAGGATAAAAAAGACATCTGGTATAATTAGCAGGGAATAAACCAGGTTAAACTAGCCTAAATACAAAGAACACTGAAACATCATGAAAAACAGAAACTTCTGTCAAGAGATAATTCTGCTGATATATAACTTAAAAGATTTCTTTTCAACTGCATTTTTATTAATTGGGACATTTCCTTAAAACGAAGTATTCGGTTTTGAGATTTCATCTGTTCCTGCTGTTTATTTCTCATTGAAGCATAATCCTTTGTTTGTGACACTGAAATTGACTTATGTAAAGATGATTTAGATGTACAGTCAGAGGATTGTGATTTCAGGTGAGAAATAAACAACAGGAACAGATGAATTCTTAGCAACAAAGAAACTATTTTCATGCAAATATCTCCACAGGGACTGAAAAATGAGGGAAGAGAATTACAGAACACAGAGGGTTTACAAAAATATCATTTCATAATATTGAGTGATTTTCTATATTTTATGGAGAGGGGTAAATCTCAGAGTGTTAAGAAGTGTATTTTTAAAAATTTCTCTATGAAAACCTTAAACCAGCTCTCCAGGAGTAATTATTTTCACTTGTTTCTATTACTAAATCGAATACACTATCAGCAGGCATGCCTATTCAGATAGATTTGTAAATCAGAATTAGAGGCAGGTCTATAGTTTAAGCATTTAGAATCCAGGAAGCAAATTTATTCAGTAATATGAGAACTTGATATGTGATTTGATGGGATCTATTTGTGCTTTGTTATTGTTTTGTATAGCAATCTGTTTTTTGTTTTGTTTTGTTTTTTTCTTTAAAGACATAGCCACCTGGACTTAGATATAGATTCATCTACTATTCAAATTAAACAAATTAAGGTAATCTAAATAGTATATGCGGACAAAGCAATAATGGCATACTAGAATCTACTTTAACCCTTGCCATTTTGACAATTCTTAAGTGAAGATACAATATGGAAGTCACGTTATAGCAATACTTGCTTGCTTCATGTTATTCACTGTGATTACTGGATGGGATTTTAAGAAGGTATGAGGTTATTATGTGGAAGAAAAAACAAAGCTTTACAATTTTCAATCATGCAAAGTTTAACTTGAATATTGGCTCATCACAGCTTTAGTGTTACAGTAAGTATGGAATAATATCACCCACTCCTGGCTACATGCAATTTTCAATTCCCATGCTTTTTTTCTTTCAATTGAACCTAAGGGTGGGACTCATATTTATCATAATGGAAGTTCACAAAGGTGAAGCATAGCTTAATTAAGAACTAAATTCTGGAGACAGAATCTAAGATCAAATACAAGCTCTGCCACATACTGGCTGTGGAATTTTGGAAAAGTTATCTAATCTTACTGTATCTTAATTATGTGAACTATTAAGCAATAACAAAAATAATATCTTAGAGGGCTGATATTAAAATTAAATGAGATCATATTTACAAAGTACTTTGAATAGTTTCTGACACATATGAAGTGCCATAGAACTGTTGATTAAACAAACAACAAAAACAACAGCAACAGAAAAAAACAACAGGTGGGTTTGCCTGCAAAGAAAGCATATTAAAGGATAATCAGAATTTCATTCTAAATTGTAGGCTAGAATAGAAATGAAATGTAACATCCTAAGAACCAACACTAACCTGACAATGTTTCTAAGTGTTATTGTGTTGGAAACAGGGAAACAGTTACAGTTCAGAAGCTAAGTAGGTAGGAAACAGGCATGAAGTAGAGTTTAGAATGTTCTAGGGTAAGAGTTCAAAAGAAAGATCTTTGTAGTGCATGTTAGCCCTTATTATATGGTAAAGAGTTTACTATATCCAGACAGGAAAAAAAAAGGATCAGATAAATATGGTACACCTATAGGGAGCAACACTCTAGGGTTTGTATTTTTATTTGGACATTCATTGGGCGTAGATATATTTCCTATTTGGCAAGATCCATTGCTGTGATGCAGAGTTCCCCACCCACCTGCTGCCCCAACTTTTTATTTTGAAACATTAAAAACTTACAGAAAAATTGAAAGACTAAGAAAATGATCTCCAATATATACTTTACCTACCATCAGTTTTTCACCTTTGCCCCAATGGTTTTATCTCTCTCTCATTTCCCACTTTCCTATTTCTCTGTTTATATGCACATAGACAGACAAAAAAATACACATACATTTACACTTGTATTTTTGTTGAAATATTTGTATATTGTAGATATCATGATTCACTACATTCACACCAAAATAAAATATGTTGGCCTGCATTGCTTATAAAATCTAAGAGCATTCTTGCACTGAAGAAATTTAGCATTTATATAATTACGTTATTTAAAAACAGTTCATTTTACAATAACCCTAATTTGGCTAAGGACAACCTTTATAAGACATTTTTA
The DNA here is from genome assembly GCF_030445035.2 of Dasypus novemcinctus. Classification (NCBI taxonomy): domain Eukaryota; kingdom Metazoa; phylum Chordata; class Mammalia; order Cingulata; family Dasypodidae; genus Dasypus; species Dasypus novemcinctus. Next base: position 147,629,397 of record NC_080673.1, on the reverse strand, counting down.
AAAAACCATGGTACTTTGAATTCATTTGTGATATCTCTTTATTTTAATGTAAGCTACTGTCTTTAGCAATATTCATATTTTTGAGGAGTTAAAGCCTATTGTCTTCTAGATGGTATTGCAATTTAGAGTTGTGTGTTTGATTCCTTATAACTACATTCAGGTTAAATATTTTGGGATATATGCTACATTAGCTATGTTTTTCTTCTTATTGTGCCACATCCGGAGGATATAATGTAATTCCATTCTATTATTGATGATGCTAAGTTGTATCCCTTGGTTAAAGTTTTTTCAACAGATTCTTTATTTTGAAGTTATTTATTTTCTTTATAGTCAACAAATAATCTGATTTTTTTAGGCTGTGTGAATATCCTATTTGCCAAATGATATTTCATCCAGTGGTCTTAACATTCATTGATAACTGTTGGAAACTGAATAATGTATCCTCAAAATACATGCTCAAGTCTTAATTTGCATCCCAGTGGGTATGAACTCATTTGTACATAGAAGCTTTGAAGATGTTGGTATTAGTTAAGATGTGGACTCATTTGTGAATAGGATGTTCAACGATCTTTTTTAGATGAGTCTACATTAAATCATGGTGGGCATTATAATAAAGGAAATTCATATGCTGTCTCTCAGTAGAAACCAGAATTCAGAAGAAGCCAGAAGTCAGACAGCAAAGAATGAAGATCACCATTGACACAGGCAGAGACAAATGCCAGAGAACACTAAGGATTATGGTAATCCAGCATCAGAATATTCCAGATTCTGGAGAATTCATGACCTCTCAAGACCTGATTTTAACCTCTACCATCTAAAACCTGTTGTTATGCCAAGTAGTGTGTGGTATTTGTCATAGTAACACTAGAAAACTGAGACAACAATTGCCTGAAATAACCATTATAGTAGTGATTGAATATTGGTGATTATCTAATTCTATTCTTTCTTTGTTTCTTTGTTTTTGATTAAGATTTATATTAGCCCCCTCCCCCCCAATATTTGCTGTGTCATTCCTTGTGTGTTTTTCTGTGTCTGCTTGTATTCTCATTAGGCGGCTCCAGCAACCGATCCTGAGACCTTCTGGAAAGGTAGAGAAGGAATCATTCTCTTGTGCCACCTCAGCTCCCTGATCTGCTACATCTCTTATTCTTGCTCCACTCTGTCTCTTTTCGTTGCATCATCTTGCTGCACCAGCTCCCTGCATGGGCCTTCACTCTGCACAGGGTGGCACTCCTATGTGGGCTGGCACTCCTCTTGGGCCAGCTTGCTGTGTGGGTCAGTTTGCCTTCACCAGGAGGCCCTGGGCATCAAACCATGGACCTCGGATATGGTAGATGGGAGCACAATTGCTTGAGCCACATCTGTTTTCCTCTATTTTTTTTTTTTTAAGATTTATTTTTTGTTTATTTCTCTCCCCCCCCACCCTGTTGTCTGTTCTCTGTGTCCATTCACTGTGTGTTCTGTGTCCGCTTGTATTTTTGTCAGCGGCACTGGGAATCTTTGTTTCCTTTTGTTGTGTCATCTTGCTGCGTCTGCTCTCCATGTGCGGCACTAATCCTGGGCAGGTTGCACTTTTTCGTGGGGTGGCTCTCCTTACAGGGTGCACTCCTTGCGCATAGGGCTCCCCTACACGGGGGAAACCCCTGCGTGACACGGCACTCCTTGAGCGCATCAGCACTGAGCGTGGGTCAGTTTACCACATGGGTCAGGAGGTCCTGGGTTTGAACTCTGGAGGCCCCATGTGGTAGGTGGACACTCTTTTAGTTGAGCCAAGTCCACTTCCGCGTCCGTTATTTCTTATACCTTTAATTTATTATCTGGAATTCAGATGTCAGGAAGAGCTTTGCATCTTGCACCATCTTTTTTATCATTCAGTCCTCTCAGAATCTTTTTTAAGTAATATATAATGATCCATTGCTGCCATTTTTTAAATGGGATAAAACCAAATTTGCCAGTAGAAACCAAAAGTCAAAAGAAACCAGAAGTAAGACTTCAAATAGAGTCCTTTCATATAGGCTCCTCTGTTCCTCATCACAGGTGGGAAACAGTTTAACTTTGTATTACTCCCACCAAAAAACTTCAATCAGATGTTTTTGCTTTGGTTGGTTAAGTAGTATTTTAGAAATCAAAATGTAAATAAATGCACACTTCAAATCTATCAATGCAGTATTCTTCCTCATATTCCTCCATCCCAGATGTTATTTCTGCTATGATAAGATCCCTGGTTTCAAGCATCAATATACTTGCACATTTGCTCTATCCTATCATGCACTCAAATAATTTTAGAACCACCAAACCAATACTAGTATCAACAACAAACCCCCTTAGTAAAGCATACATTTCTTTATAGCTCTTTTTTTCTTCTTTTTTTTCTGATATAGCTATCTCTCAACCTATATTAAGCTATCTCTCAACCTTAGGCACAGCCTTTTATACTCTACTCTGTGGCATGATACATATGTTGTTTACCAACTACCTTTTCACTATATTCTGCCAATAGGACATGACAGAGGAAGATTGGAGAGCAGGAAGTATGTTAAATGGGAATTTTTCAATATTTCATTTTCTTGCTATTCCTATAAGTGTCATCTGAGCAACCAAGTTAACTTAGTATTCACAGAACAAACCTCACAATCATGCTCTCTGAGAGATACTAGCGTTATACATGCAGTGCTCTCAGATGTCTATGGTTCAACTCATCAGTCTCCCCTTCAAACCCTTGAAGTATCAGCAGTAGCCCCTGCCAGAAGTATAAGCTTTAACTCTACAAGGCATCTTCTCTTACTTTGTATATTTTGATAATCTCAACCTCTACCTTTTATTTTCCCAGACATTAGAGTCATAGCAGTTAATATTTCAGTGCTCTATCCATGTTTTATTTTTTTGTTTATAGTCCTTTGATATCTATAATTCATCCCTAATATTAAATTATATCGTTTTAAATATTTAGAGTGTTTGTGGTTTTTCCCAATAAGAACAAAATACAATTAACTCAGGCAGTTCTTGCTTTGTATGGTAGTACAGGACTCTAAAAATGACCATGCAACCTGAAACTGAGCAAAATGAGCTGAATAATCAGTGAAATAAATTATTTCCCCAGGACATTTAAAAAATTTGTCAAAACTTAAGAAAAACTCTCTTGTAGCATATTATAAATAAGGAAATATAAAATGTGATAAAGCTAGTATTTATTTAGCAGCTTATAATTACAACATTAGAAATATTTCTATTTCTTTGTGAAAATCTCACCAAGAGTAGTTTGAAAAGCTTTTGCCTTTTTCATCTTGTGTAACTTGCCATATGGAGTGAACATGTTTTCTCTGCTTTGGCAGATTGTCATAATCCTTTCTAAATTTAGATAAGCTGCCAACATTTAATCTTTTGCACTTCCAATGTCATAGATATTTCCCAGAGTTCCTTTAACACAGGGATTCTTAACAAGGGATCCATGAACTTGAACTGAAATTCAAAAAAGCATTATTCTTGTGGGGATGTGTTGGTACGAGTATGATATATTTATTAAATAATAGACAGTATATATAGTGTAGACTTAGTAAGGGGTACATAATTTTCACCTGCCTGGCAAAGGGGTCCATGGAACAAAGAAAGTTAAGAACCCCTGCTTTAACGTGATGATTTATGCCAGTGTAACTACTCTTGGTCATCTCCATCCTTTTCATCACAATCATTTATTTGATAAATTTGCCTTCATTAAGGTCCTCTGCTGCATATCTAGGGTCTTTCAAAAGGCAACAATGTCAACATGTCCATGGCCAACTATTTCTTCTATAACTCTATTTAGGTTCAACTTTAATTTCATTTATATCACAGTCATTTTTTTTTTCTTTGCTGTAATTTCATCTTTATTGACCAATTCCCACTTTTGATTTTCCATTTTTGTATAATGCCTTGTAGGTGTTTCAAAGGAAACAATGAGAAAACATAACTACAAACTCTATTGTCTGTACATAAACTTAATAGCATATACACAATCACCAATTACTGATGGCCTTTGTATGTAGTGCTATGATGTTCATACTTTGTACAATTATTCATTGTTAGTATAACACTGTTGTGGTTCTGGTATTATGTAACTAAACTGTGGTAACTGACATTCGTGTGTTTTGGAACATTCCACAATTTCTATCTTTTGGTACCAGGAATAGTTCAGGAAATACACCCACAAAAATGGAGTTCTAGAACTTACATTATTATGTCCTTGGACTTGAGTGAAGTTGCACCATGATGAAATAAATTATTACTTTTGGTTCATTAGGATGAGTATTTAATGAAACATTTGTAGGGTAATTTAGACATATGTGGCACCATCAATGACTCAAAGGATGCAGGAGAGATAATACACTTCATATCTCCAACTAACTCTCTTTGTTGCCTGTCTAAATTCTGCATGGGCTTGGTGAATTTGTATAGATTAAAAATTTGCTGAATACAGCTCACTGGCCAAATCTGATTCACTTACTGGTCTTCTAAATAAAATGTTATTGGAATGCAACTACACTTATTTTCTGTTGTCTTTGGCTGCTTCTGGGCTACCATTAGAGATGTACTATGTGGCCTGCAAAGCCTAAAATTCTTACTGTCTGATATTTTACAGAGAGTTTGCCAACTCCTGCTATATCTTCAAATAGAGTCTATAAATTTTAACAAATCAGCATAGTAAATCTGGGTGTTGGACTCAGTTACTGATCTAATACTAGTCATGGTCATAGTCATAATAATAATAATAATAATAATAATAATAATATTTTTCCTTCTCCCTCCTCAACCTACTCTATCTCCACTCCCACAACCACGGCTTCACCTTCCTTCTTCTTTTTCCTTACCTCTTCCCCCTTCTCATTTCCTCCTCTTCCACCTCCTCCTCCTCTTCCTCTTTCTCCTTCTCCTTCTTTTTCATTTACATGAATTTGTGAGGGTCACCAGAAACTGCTCCTTACTACTTGGCAAGGACAAAAGAATACCTTTACAATAATGTCTCAAATATTTGCCTCTTCTGTCTTATGCTTTAATCATTCCCGAGACACAATTATCATTTCAATACTAAACAGAACATCACACTGTTTTCTTTCTTTCATTGATGATGTCATAATGATTAAATAAAATACCAAGTACCTCAGATGCCTTAGTAAGACAAATTTAACTTCAAAAAAATTCAGTCTTACCACCTGTTGAAGTTCCTGGGTACATTGCCCTGAGCAAGTTGAGATTCCTTTTGTGGGAAAGGGTTACATTTAACAGGAGAACAGGCTCTCCTGTTCAAGGTTGAAAGGTAAGGGTTCCAGAAGCTTTGGTATGACAAGAATTTGAAAAGTGGCACAGAAATGAGGGGGAGCCAATGGTGCGTGCTGGGGGCAGGGCCAACAGTGACAGTATGCCCAATTTGAAAAATGCACCAGTAGTGAAAGTGGTGCCAAATTTGAAAACTGCACCAGGGGTGAAAGCGACCCTGAGCCTGCCCAGTCTGCCAGAATGTAGGGGCCGGGGGAGCGGGGAGTCAGAGCGAAACTGTGTAAACCAGTTAGATCTCTTGGATAGGCTGTAACCCCTGATGTACCCAATCAATGGGGAACGGGAGGGACCCATGTGCTAGGTTTAGGGTATAATTGTCAGTGTTTCTTGCTGTTTGGTGCACTGGCCATTTTATCCAGGTCCATAGCTTTTCTTTCAAGATCGTTAAGAAAATTATTTTCTCCTCCACAATCAGGTAAGCTTTTGTTTTGTTACATGTGCAGCTTTCTTTCTAACACTTTTCAAAATGAAAAGCAAAATGATATGTTTCAAAGTCTACCTTTAAAAAAGTGATGCAATGCTTAATGTTCCTTTTTAGATTTTGTAATCAGTCATACTCTATGTGAGCATGTTGCTTTAATTAATTCAGTAAACAATCTATAAGGCAGCCAGTTTAAGGTAGACAAAAAACAAGTAAAAGATGTGCTGAAGGCCTACCTTGTAGTGCAGATTGGATTGCCGGTTGGGCCTTATAACTCAAGTGATTTAAATTTATGGAAAGCAGTGATTTTGTATGGAATCTATGCCAAGACCCAATTAAAAATAATAGCATATAACTCAAAAGATTTTGGAATACAGCTATGTCCTCTTCAGTAGATAAATATTCTATTTTGAAAGAAAGCACCTGAGTTAATACTGTGCCATATTAGAAACTGAATATTCGACATGGACTATAAAATGACCATTCAAGCTAAGCTATATGTTATCTAAACTGATAACCTTAAGGTTGTTTGTGCAAAGTTACAATTTGTCACCAAGTCAAAATGGTATTTAAGGGATCAGACTGGAGCTGTTCCAGAAGGAAGTAGTAAGTTGTTTGTTTAAGAAAATCAAACTCCAACAACTTAGAGTCTTATCTTTCTCAATTCAAATATATGTTCTTACAGAGTATTCATAAAAATAAACCGACTGAGGGTGAAAGATGTATGTACAATGTGCTGGTCCCAAAAAGATGTAGACTCTTACCACATTACAACCACAATCAGGAGTAACTCTGAAAGACAGTAATAAGGAATATCTTCCCAAAGGACTTAACTCTGAGGGAGGCATTTGTTTTCCTATTTTGCAAAAGTTGATAAATTACCATGAGTACATAGCTATGTTTGTTCATCTGAAATGTCTATAAAACCAGTAAAAATTTATGGACTTAGAAAAGAAAGTACTGAACTATTACTGCCATGGATAACTGTATGATGGCCTTTCAGAATGGGTACAATGTGTGAAGAACTCTATGTCCCAAGTGCTGTTTAGCAAAGAACATTCACTGTAGGCTATTCTTAATAAGCAGGTGGATAAGATAACATTTTTGAGGATATTTCTTTCCTCAAGCTCACCTAAGGCAGATTCATTGGGATGGAGATGATGCATTGTATCAACAGCATAAATGTCTCAGCAAGGATGATGTGGCCAATGGCATTGCTTAGTCCCTAACATTTAAATATTGACCATGGGTCCTCAATATATCATCTTTCATTGTGAAATTCAACAAGTCATCTTTTTCAGGTTGATTGAAAGTCTTGAAGCCAGAACTGAGGATTTCAGAAATCAGAAGGAAGAATTCCTGCCTCTACTTAAACTAGTCACCTTTTCCTGGGGAATTCAAATTCACCTATGTTTTAGCTTCCTGGCTGCTAAAAACAAATACCAAACAATGGATTGGATTAAACAACAAGAATTTATTGGCTAACATTTTTCAGAATATGAGAAGTCTAAAGTCAGGGCGTGAGCAAGACAATGCTTTCTTCCTGAAGACGATAGTGTTCTGGGGCTGACTGCCAGCCATCCTTAGTCCTAGACTTTCTGCCACATGGCAATGCGCATGGTGGTGACTCTTCTCTTCCAGGTTCTTTTAATTTCCAGCTTCTGGCTTCTCCCCATGGCTTCCCTTCATATCCAATTTCCTTTGTTATAAAGACTGTAGCTATATTGGATGAACGTCTGCCCTCATTCAGTTTGGGCACTCCCTAACTTTGAAGATACAATAATATCTTCAAAAGCCCTATTTACACTTGGTTGCACACACATGGGATCAGAGGTTGGGGCCTGAAATGCCTTTTGTGGGGAACATGATTCAATCTCCAACAACCTTCATCGGAGTTTCCAAATTGTGGCCTGCCTTATGGAATTTGGACTTGCTAATTCCCATCGTAATAATAAATCTCTTAATATTTATATATATATCCTGTTGTTCCTGTTTCTCTGGAGAATCCTGACTAATACAATTACTTTGCACCATTTACTTTTTTTCCTCAATGGAGTATGCTCTTGTTCTTGATAAGTATTTGTCTTCATTGTGATCAATGCTCCTTCTAGAATCACCATCCATGAATTTCAGAATGCTTATTTAAAATTACAACATTAAATATTATATTTACTCTTATTAAGAAATTTATTTTACCCAAAAGAAATATATAGATGTGATCACATACTACTTTTGCTATGAACTCTACTACCCCAAAGCAGATGTCCTAGGAGAGCAGCAGAATGAACAGCTTACAGAAGTATCATACTATATTAGTTAGAAAAAAAAATGCATCAGAACAATTTGGATTCTTTCTTAGATGAAATATATATAGTTTGAATCTCTGACCAATATATATGCTACTTTCTTTTCCATAGTCAAAATCATGTTGGTCCGGAAATCAACAAGTCTATACAGGAGTGATTTGTTCATCTCATTATTAAATCTAGTAAACCACTCACAACTTTTTTATATTTCTCAAAACCACAACCTTGAAATCTCCTCATTTGAAAGATTTTTTTTTCACAAAAGAAGAATGCTCCAGTCAGGTAAAAAAAAGAAAGCATGTTTCTATAAATTGATATTGAGGTCCTTAGCTGGCTACTTTGGGTGCTTTGTAGTCTGAAACATCTGACAAAGAAGAGGATAACTGTACTGGAGGAATCTTAAAATAAAAATATATGTATATTAGTCTATTTGTTGTGTAACAAATCACCTAAAAATTTGGAATTGAAATAACGGTATTTTTTCCCATCTATAGGATTGATTAGGTGTCTCTGCTAAGCTCAGTTAAACTTTCCTGATTTTTCTTCCAATAACATTTCAATCTATCACAGTCATGATGTGGTCTTCTTGCTCTATAATAGAAATCTAGGGGCTAAGAAGAAATATACCATACATGCATACATCTATCTGTTATAGATCAGACTTGTGAAACTTTTGCCAGTACAAAACTTTGGCAAACTTTATGGATCTTCTTCTGGATTTGATTTTAATCAAATTCAAGTTCCAAAATTTACAAGCATCATTCTTTTTGAGATATGTATCACTTTCTACTTTGACACTTCAGGTTGTGTGGAAGCTAGCAGTTAAACCTTCTAGAAGTCTTTCAGTAAGGCTGAAAGGGTCTAATTGGTGCCACTTTTGTCTTTTCAGAGGTCTTAAAATTCTTTCTAGAGCCATACTTGATTTGAATTTAAATTCGAGGATGTGTCTTACCAGCAAATTTCTGAATTCATTGTTTTCTCTATGGCAGTGCATATTGGCAGCATATTTCATTTTATGAGAAACAGTTTTATTTTTCAAGCCTTTAATCCTGAAATTTTTTGGAGCTCTTTTTCTCTCATTTCTGTTTGAACCCAAGCCAGTATTGTTTTCATCATCTTATTTTTTCTATCCTGAGTTCATCTTTTGCCGTGCATTACCAAGTACAACTAGTGGCACACAGTTTATGCTTTCAACAGTCTGCCTTGATTGATGCTTATCCAACTTGACAAGTGTAGAAAGTACATTTTTGGGATTTCAAATTGTTTAAATATTTTTCCACTATATAACACTGATTATTTTTGTATATACCACCACTAATTATGTCCTTACTGACTACTTCCAAGTTTTGAAACTAATGCCATGAATTGTATTTATTTGTTATTGAACTGGATCCTTTTATAAATTCTAATTTCTGTATCAATCAGCTCTTCCTATATTACAAACCTCCCCAAACATTGTGGCTTAAAACAGCAGTTATTTACTCCTATGACGGTTAGCAGGGAAAAAAAAAATGTGGATCTTGACTGGGCTTGACCTAGGCTTATGTTCAGTGTGTCTCCCTTTCTCTTTGACTCAGTGAGCTAGCTTTAGCATAATGTCACAAGAAAGGAAAGAGAGCAAAACCCAACACACAAGCACATTTCAAAACTGTTTGTCCCACATATACTAATAACCATTAGAATAAAAATGTAGCAAGATCAGACCCTCAACCCCCATTCTTGGAAATTGTTGTAGGTCCTAGACTGCTTGAGCAAATATCATGCAATTGGATGGCTTACACAATGGGAATTTGATGGCTCATGGTTTTGAGGCTAAGAGAAAGTCCAAATCAAGTTATCATCAAGGTGACACTTTCTCCCCAAGACTGTGGCATTCTGGAGCTGACTGCCAGCAATTTTTGGTCCTTGGGTCCTCTGTCACATGGTAATGCATATGGCGGCCTCTCCTGGCCTCTCAGTCTTCTTCCAACCTTTGTTAATTTCAGTTTCTTACTTCCAATGGCTGTTTCTCCCTGTTTGAATTTCATTCTCCTTCTCACCGACTTAAGTAACAGGATTAAGACTATTCTTGTTAAGGTGGACCACACCTGAACTGCAGTAACTTCATCATTAAGACCTATTTACAATGCATATACACCCACAGGAATGGATTAAGTTTAAAAACATGTTTTTCTGGAGGTACATCTATCTGTAAATCACCATAGTAACTGTCTATCTATCTTTATGTATAACCCCCCTAACTTAATATAGGTTCTTGTACCAGCCTTACCTTATCTTCTAAATTTGTATCTTCTACTCCTGTTCACTACCAAGTGTTATCATAACTTCAAGGCAATGTATGTGCTGCTATAAATCTATGTGAGAAAAAGTTTATTTCATTTTGCCCCTACAACTAATCTTGAGCATACTTTCATCAGCATTAGCGGTAATTAGTATTTGTCCATACATTTACTGCATCTGAAACTTTCTTTCATTTAAAATATTTTGTTTTTCCATTTCTTCCCTATATTCATCACTGTAACAGCTCACTAGCTTTTAACAGCCCTTTGATTTTGTGTGAAGAATGTCTATATTTCTGATTCTTTTGTCTACGTAATTTTGTAACTCATTAGACATTTAATGAGTATTTTTAGTTCATAAGACACTAGATGAGGCTCTAGATATACAGTTGAACAAAAGATACATGCACTTGCTTTTATGATGCTTACAGTTCATTGGGGGAAGATTAAGAATAAAACAAGTGAACACACATATAATTGTAAAAGTACTGTGGAGGAAAAATGAACTCACAATAAGAGCTAAGCAAGAATGAGACTGGTTAATAAGAAAGTGTCTCTTTGGGAAAGTGCTATTTTAGCAGATACAGACTTGAAGGAATTTAATGGAGAAGGAGCCAGATGTGGAGATTTGTAGGACAACATGTCATAGGAGGATGCATCAGAAACAATAGCATCCAGTGGGAAAGAGCTTGTTTTTTTTTTTTCCTCTTTTATATTATAAAATGAAATCAATATTATTGGACACTAATGGTCAAGGGAAATGTGGACAAATATGAATTTAGAATGCTATGCATGATCTAGATAAAATTAAACATTGTGGGATATACTATAAATGGTGCATGCAAAAACAACCACATACAAATGTATTTTGAGAGAAATGAAGCTAAAGAAATTGGTTACAAATTGAATCACATAACTTCTCCCTTTGAGCCTCCCAACCTAGATACATTACAAAACATTGGCCTTAATTTCTTGTACTGCCTGTCTCTGTTTATATCATTATTCTAATCTGTTTTCATTCACATATTTCTGTCACATTTTTCACAGATCTCATTGTATTTTCTCTAAAACTTTGTTAAAGTTGTAATAAGTGACTCAAATGACCATTTTCCCAAACATCCAACCAACTTTCAGGAATGTCTTCAGACACTGAAAAAATGGCTACTTAGTATCCTCAAGGAAGCCTCCCTGCTGATCTGTTCTTGGAAAATGACTAATAAAACCATGCTGAGACATTAAGTTCAATAACAATTTAATTCAACAAATAAGTAAGTAGCTTCTACAGTGTTAGTCACTATGACACCAGGAAGAATGAGAGAAAATCCTTGCTCTCATGTTCTCTCATTGTAGGGAGGGAAATAGGAATATATAAATAAAACATTAAAGCAATGCACAAGTCCTATAATAGCAGAATGTGTAAAGTGCTATTAGAGCAGGATGAAGAGAGAGAGTAATATCCCTTGTAGTGCAGAATCAGGATTGAGTCAGAGTAAACCAACGAGAATTCACTCTTAAAAACCAACCTATTGAGATGCAAAAGTTTTAATTTTTAATTTTGAGGAGTTCCCATTTATCTATTTTTGAACTACAGCAATTTGAGTCCAGCTCCACTTTGGCTTCTGCAAACACCAGGGTCTTGATTGAAGCAGTCCTGTCCTCTATAAACTAACATTAAAATAGTTTTAGTTGCTTAGTTGATTACCAAAAGTGTGTAATTTTTTTGAGTAGAAATGAAGTCTGAAACTGTAACTGAAAGTTTAAGAATTAACAAATAATTTTTATTATGAAATCATTATATAGATGCCTTTATATTATAAAAGAGCAAAATAATAATTTCTGCAATTGCTAAAACTGTCTGGATCTAGCCTCAACCTAGTATTGTGATGGTCATTCTAAACAGGTCTCCTCTCTGTTTATGGTTACTCTAGTTTATACTTACTATTGTGAGGTAAATTCTAGACTGAATTTACCTTTGTTTATGGCAGGCATTCTTAACCATTTTTTGTTCCACAGACCCCTTTGCCAATCAAGTGAAAACCATGGACCCCTTACTAAGTCTACACTACACTGTGTATTATTTAATAAATATATCACATCTGCACCAACATGTCCCCACAAGAATAATGTGTTGTTGTTGTTTTTTAATCTTTATTCAAGTTCATGGCTATCTGGTTAAAAATAGCTGGTTTAAAGTTATTTTAAGACTAGCCTCACCCTTATGTATACTGGCCATTGTGATGGTAACCACTCTACTCTCCCTTGTTTGAATCCATAAAACTCCTACTCCTTGTGGTTCAGAGAAGGCAGATTTGAGCCCCCCCACCCCCCTTCCATCTCCCATCTTCCATCCTTCAACTGGCATTAATAAACCTGCTTTCTCTTATGACCATCCAATGTTGACTCCAATTCATCTGCTCTGGGCAGTAACCCAGAGGAACCCTTGGAGGGTTTTCTTCATGATACCTGTTCATGTGATTTCTCAAAATTGAAATGTAAGATAATGTGAATGAGTTTACATCAATTACATGTGTGTACAGATATCTAGGTGATCTATCTGTTCTTATTCTAAGCCTTTGCTTTCCCTTCCAGGGTTGTTTGTTTATTTCTCAAAGGAATAAAAATATTTTTACTTATCTTATGGTATTTTTAGTATTAATGGACTTTTCATATTTGCAAAATTATTTTAAAATGGAAACATTATTTTCAAACACATTGGAAATGGGAGAGAGAATGATTTCATGATCCATTTCCATTTGGAAGGAATAAAAGAAGTAATGAATTGTTGCTTCCTTTCTATTTTGTAGTTTTACAGCTGAGTTTAGTGTGTCATGAAAGCCTGTATGACTAGGTCTATTTAGTGTTTTCTAAGCATTGCCTTTAATCACAGTCACTTTTGCTATAGTCACCACATTATTGTTTTAAGGTATCGAAGGGATCTCAAGGTCATGTTAATAATAACCCAATACTACACCTAAGAGGATGTGATTTTCAAAGAACTGGCTAAATTTTAGTTTAGAATAAATGGCACATCTTTAAAGAGCACCATCTCACTTTTCCTTCCCTTTGATTAAGGCCAGTTTTGCCTTCTCTTTTCATTCCTCTTTCAAGAGAAACCCCCATCACACTATAAGATTTTAGCTTGGAGGATATATCTTAACCATGCTATCTGCCAACAAAGCAGTCCTTTCATAAACCTTGTCTGCTTTCTAGCTGTAAAAAAGGAGCTGACACATTGACTAGCACAAGTCCAGAGACAGATCACCAGAATATTCCCCACTTCATAGACTTATTCTTTAATCTTTTGAAAAAATCGCATATTAATTTATAAATACAATATTTGATTTGTACACAGATTAAAAGTCCTAAGAATTCATATAAATAGAATTGAAAGGGAGTCTTACAAGTTAGGAAATAATCTAAGTTACTGAAATGAAGAGTTGCTAAAATGTAGTTTTTCTTCCTCTCTCACCTCTCTCACATCACAATTTAGAGGAAGCTGTCCAGAGTGAGAGTCAAATATCCAAGGACCATGGTGTGGCAGTTTGAGATTGTTTTATGAATCCCAAAGAAAGAGAGATTATGTTTGTAAACCAATCTATTCCTTTGGGTGTGATACCCTTTGTTTGAATTAAATTCAGTTAAAGGACCTTTGATTAGATTACTTGATAAGATTGTTTTGGACTATTGATTGACTAAATCAGAGTGCTGACTCTCATTGAGGGTTGAGTCCCCACCCACTCATTGGGTTTGATGTAAATGGACACTCACTTGGAAGAAGGCACAGAAGAAAGAGAGTTCCGTGGACACAGAAGAAGGGAGAACTTGATCATTTTGGTTCGGCCCTGTGACAGAAAGAAGGGTCAAATAGCTAAAGCCCAGGGGACAACTGAGCCGTTCCTCTGATAGTTTGCTACTGAAGAGACCAGGGCTCTGGGCTGCTGAGAAGGCCAGGAAAGAAATGAGCCCTCCAACAGCTGAGATTCGAAGAAGCTGGGCCTATGGAGCCTTAAGAGGAAGAGAGAAGCTGAACCCTCTCAGAGACTGGCAACCATCTTGCTTAAACACATGGCAACAAATTTTGGTGAGAAAATACCTCCAATGGTACCTTGAGTTGGACTTTTTAGTGCCTTGTAACTATAGGCTTTAATCCCAAATAAATATCCTTTACAAAAGCCAACAGTTTTCTGGTACTTTGCTTCAGCACCCCTTTGGCTGACTAATACACAAGTTTCCTTCTATCTTCTTCCACCATCTGCTCTAGACTATTGCCTTCATCCAGAGGGTAAGAACAGACTTACTAGGGTAATATCCACACACAGCCCAATTCAAAGAGGAAAGGACAAAGGGGAATGAACAACCAATTATTTCAATGCAATATGCCAAAGTTGCACGCCACACTTACTTTCACACACTGATGGCAGATACTAATTATTTAGCTGCAGAAAACAACAGGTCAGTTTTGTAAATATAGCTTCAGTTTGGCATTCATGAGCCCTTCTAACACTCAACTGGGGGTATGGTCCAAATTACTAAAAGGAAGAAGTGATGGTTATATATTAAGGAAAATTTACATTTTTCTGTCATATGGTACATTTTAAAAATACATTATGATCACTGTCATGTTCTATTTCATAACTTGGCATTCAAAATATACTTATCTATTCAACTATGACAGGTACAATATCAGTATTTCATATAGATGCTAGACCTCTAGCTAAAATTTTATTAATTTTTTCTTGTTTGATCAACATTTATCAACTTCTCTATGAAGCATTTCTTGGAGAATTTTATTCTTCTCTACATGTTCCACCACATACTACAAAACAATATAAAGCTAGTTATCCCTGTATTCATTTTTATACAGCATATTTCTTCTTAAGCCTTTATTATAAGTTGAGTATATAATAGATACTAAATATACACTAGTATTAAAAATTACAAATAGTTTTTCTTCTCATGAACACTATAGACCAGTTGAGGAGATAAATATTAAAAACATTCAAATAAATGAAAAACTTTAACTTGTAGATGTCATGAGAATGGTGTCATGGAAGAGTATAACTAGTCCAAGAAGATGTGGAGAGTATTTCTTTATGAAGTGATGATTAAAGTAAGATCTGCTGTGAAAAGTTGGAGTTATCTAAGTGAAGGGAGATACAGTGGGAAGAGTGTCCCTGAGTGGAAAGAACAGCAGGATCAAGGTCTTATCATGAGAATTTGCCTGATACTGTGGTAGGTAAAGCTAAAAGAAGAAGACTGAGGATAAACCATAGAAGGCAAGGTTATAGAATGAACCTTAGAGCCAGGTAAGAAATAGTATAGGTGAAGTTTGAGACCTTAAGTTTATGTTAAGAATTTTTTATGTTTACCCTCCCTCAGAGCAGTCAATTGATATTGAGGTAATCAAGCAGGGGAGAAAAGTGATCAGATTTTCAATTCCAAATGATAATTTTGACTGCAGTGTGGAGAATGGTCTTTGTGAGGCAACATGGAGATTTGTTAGTAAATTTTGCCAGTACCTCAGGTAAGAGTTGACTATCAGTGTGTCAAGAGTTGAAGCTAGATGGACACAGAAAATCATGTTCTTAAAGCTAATCCATTCCTGCGTGTGTAAACCTATTGTATGTGGGAACTTTTAATTAGGTTACTTCAATTAAGTATTAATTTGATTAGGTTTCTTCAGTAAGATATGGCCCACAGTGGATCTTAATCCTATTACTGGAGTCCTATATAAAAGAAAAAGAAGAAGAGTCACAGAAGCAGGAAACTGAAGGCAAGGAAATCCAGAGAAAAGAGAGCCCAATAGAGCCTACCATGTATATTGCCATGTGAATGAGAAGTCTAAGACCACTGGCAGCCTATCTCCAGCAAGAAGGTATCATTTTGATGATGCCTTGATTTGGACATTTTCACAGTCTGAGAACTGTATAAGTTAGTAAGTTAATAAATCCCCATTGTAAAAGTACTGATATATTGCTTTAAGCAGCATAGCAGACTAAAACACAATGAAGTTATCATTCTTTACATAACATTTTACATCTCTGGAAATTTTACATAGATAAAATGTAACATGTTTGATGAAAAGGAAGATGTTTTCTATTCACTTTATTACCAACCTATTCTAAAAGCAACTTAAGTCAATATAACATATATTTCTTACATAGTCATATATTCAAAAGTGTTTATTGGCTTAGATATTAGACATTTAAGGTAATTTTCTAACTTTTTTTGTGAAGTAAGACATATAATAGATTCTAATTGGTAGATATGGACCTAAAGAAAGATATTTTTCTTTAGTAAATCAATGTTACTTAAATTGGAAACAAAAATGGAAATTATGTGTGAATATTTTGTAGGTATAGATGATTATGAGAATTAGAAAAAAGAATTTTGAATGCATCATTAACCTGGCTGATGTAAGAGGCTTCACATGTGAACAAATTATACTTATTACATATAGATAAAGAAAAAAAAAAAGGAACTATTAGAGGCCTTAAATTAAGTTTTACCTTAAAACTACCCTTATCTCAGAAATTGGGATATATTTAAGGAATTGAAATATATATAAGACAGTAGATATGATATTTAAAAGCACAATTCAAATAAGTAAACTTTGCTGTTTTATTTTTATTTATTGTTACAGTGTTTTAACTACCTTTGGTTGTTGTTGCCTACATGGATTGCTATAAAATATATCAAAAGGGAAAATGTATCAGGATATGTTTAAATTAAATATTAAACATTTAAGTGTTGTCCTTCAGAGAAAAACACTTCAATAGAAGTTTTGTGTTAACCGATTAAAATCAAACAACAGAACTTTCTGGGGGACGGAATTTAAGAGATGCTCAAATCTCCTTAGGGAGACAGGTGGGCCCAGAACTACAAATAGAGAATTTGTTATGCTAAACATTTAGAAGTGAGTGGTCTGTGTAACTATTTTTCCCTAGGTGGCCACATACTCCCTCTCACATTTCTCTTTTCATATGCACATTTCATGATTTCTTCCTTCTTTTTCCCATAAAACCGGTTTCCCTGAATGTAGTTTAAATTAATTGGTCTTATCTGAAACTTTTCAAATGCTAATCAAAGTAAATGAGAAAAGAACAGTAAATTTAACACTCTAGTTTCAATATTAATGAGCATTTCATCTATTTATTGCAATCAAAATATAACTTTGAAACTGATTATAATCATTTTGACTTGGTTTGTCTTGGTAGCAAATAACACTCATTAAATATCAAAAGGCAAATCAAAATTGTTACATCATATTAAGGTTCTAACTTAGCTGAGAATAATAAATAACACTATCTAAAAAGAGAATAAAAGGATATCTTTAATTTTATGCATTCAAACAATAATATTGCTTTTCCTCTATATGACAAGCATTGTGCTTGTCTTTATAGAAAGACCCAAGTTTGAAACCATGCTTTACCACTTACTAGTTACATGACCTTAGCAACTAACTCATCCCTGCAACTCACACCCACCTTTATTTCTCTAATCTGTCAATGAGAGAGAATACCTATTTCCCAAAGATGTTGGACATATTAAATATTAATATTCACTATAAAATAAGGGCTCTGTCTATATTATTTACTCCCATATTCCAAAAGAATGGAAGTCTTTCTGGAACAGTAAATCTCAATAAGGGTTTGTTATTAACTAATAAATATCAGGGGCCTAATATTGTAAATTCCTCATATTTGGCACTAAGTTTGCTGTAGCTGCTGTTCTAACAACTGTTAGCTCTATTCACTTAGTGGATAAAGGTGGGCTGGGGAGTTACACAATTTTTTGAAGATAGGTTACCCTGGGAATAAGCCCTGATGGTGCATATTATTAAATAAAAAAAATTAATAGTTCACACCCCAGGTGTTGTGTACACAAAAGAGATCAGTAAGATTGGAAATGGATGAAAAGGACATTATACAAAAGGTGAGACTGTTAAGATCTTTAACAATGAATACCATTTGAAGAGGGGTAGCTATTTAACATAAAATTTTTATTGTTATCAGTAAGAGTATAATACATTTATACTTTTCAAATTAGCAAATGCTAATATATATAACTTAAAATCTTGTTAATTAAGCTCACCTAAAGCAACCACATTGATACCCTTATTCTTTAAGACCCTTGTCTTCAATGAAATTTCTTTATAGGAAAAAGACTGCAACCAGCAGCAAGGGTAAAGAATAAAAAGTTTAAAATTTTATTTTCTATCACTTGTGCTTATGAAGAGGATGGAAGAGTTTGACTGGATGTCAGATTTATACCAATTTTACTGATGCCCAGACAGGCTGTCATAATTTTAGACCTAGAAGGTATTTACATTAGTAAGGGAAGGCAGCTATTTGAAATTTACAAAGACTGAGTAGGTTATCTGTGAGATATCTGTGTTTTCAACCTCTCAATTTGGCTGTTCATTACCTCAAAACTTGAAGCTTAGGTGGTATATCATTTCTATGGTTTAACTTTACAGAGGAAGTGGAAAAGAGCATATGGCTTATTTCCATAAATTTGAATGAAGGGCTAGATTCCAAATATTCTTAGCATATAAGTGATTATACACAATTTTCAAAGAATCTCGCCTAAATATGCCAATGCCTGCATTTGATACTTTAGCATCTGTATTAGTCAGCCAAAGGGGTGCTGATTCAATGTTCCAGGAACCCATTGGCTTTTATAAAGGTTATTTATTTGGGATAAAAGCTTACAGTTATAAGGCCTTAAAGAGTTCAACTCAAGGCTGCTTTCTCACCAGTCTGTTGCTGTGTGTTGAAGCAAGATGGCAGGTGATCACTGCCTGGTCTCTCCTTTCTTCCTCTTAAGGCTCCATGAGTCCAGTTTCTTCCAGTCTCATCTGTAGGCTGGCAAAGGGCTCGTCTCTCAGGGCTTCCTATGTCAGTTGATAGAACTTGTTTTTTTCCAGGTTTTCTCAGTTGCTCAGCTGCCAACTCTCAGTTGAATGGCTCATCTCTCTCCGGGCCTTCTCTCCTCTGTCACCTATGGAGCGCTCTCTCTTTCTATTTGAGTATCCATTTATATCAGCTCACCATGGGTATGGGGACTCAACCCTGAGTCATGTCCTATTGACATGGTCAAATCAAAGTCCTAATCTTTTATCAAGTAAACGTAAAACCTTAGAATTTTTTTAAAAGATTTATTTACTTATTTATTTATTTATGTATTTATTATTTCCCCCTCTCCTGCACTGCTGTTTTTACCCATTCACTGCATGATCTTTTGTATCTATTTCTCTTTTGGTCTTCTCTTTTTTTTCTTCCTCTAGGATTCCCTGGGATTTGATCCTTGGGACCTCTGATGTGGAAAGAGGTTCTCTGTCAGCTGTGCCACCTCAGTTCATGGTTTCTGCTGTGCTTCATCTTGACACTCCCCTTCATCTCCCTTTTTGTTGTGTCATCATCTTGCTGTGTGACTCACTTGTGCAGGCACTTGGCTCGCCATGCAGGCACTCTCCTTGCCACATGGGCACTGGCTTACCACTCAGGCATGTTTTCTCTTCTTCTTTTTTACCAGGAGGCCCCAGTGATCAAACCCAGCTCCTCCCATGTAGTAGGCAGAAGCCCTATCACTTGAGCCACATCCAATTCACAAAACCTTAAAATTTAATACAACCAAAGGGTATCATACCTGAGGAACAGACTAGTTTACAAACAATTTTTTTTCTTTTTTCTGGGAATTCATAAATAATACCATACTGCCAAAGTTTCCCACGTAACAGTGGAGTTGGAAAGATAAATTATGAAATGACTTTCTAGGCATAATCTTTTAAAGACCAAGACCAAGATATATTCTTTTCTTTCTGTTTTGGTCTTTCAAAGATTTTAATGTTAGCTAGGCCAAATATGGAAACTGTATGATTGCTGCCTTTTCTGAGATACTTCCTCAGAAGTTCCATTCTTCTCTACCTAATTGTCAATTTTGGCTATAAGACTTGATTTGTAACAAAATGTGGGGCAGATTCTAAGTACTGATACATTGTCCTCTACCATATCATTTGTGACAATTTTCCAGTAAAGAACTTTCTCCATTAGTTAAGGTCTCAAAATAAATTCAGTGCAAAAAATATCCATAGTCAAGCCATGATAATTATATAGAATGTGTGAGAAACAAACTTTTGTTCTTTTAAATCACTGAGATTTGGAATCAATTACCACTGCAATACAAAATACACTACTCTTACTTGTATATCAACCAAGACTCTTTATCATGAATTTATTCGTTCAATTTACAAAACATTTCACAAACATGCAGTATCAGCCACTGTGCTATATATTGAGGTTCCGGTGGTGAACAAAAGCAGACCTGCTTCCTACAATTATGAAATTCAGTCTAGAATAGCCATGCATCATGTTGATATCTTCTTAATACTCTATTTTTTAAAAATTTATCAAAGTATATCACTCATACATAAACATGCATAAACTATAACTGTATGGTAATAGTTGTGAACTTACAAAACAAACATATATAACATCATACTGGACTCTCATAACTTATCCTACCATCAATATTGTTTTGAAACATTTTTAACTAAGGATTAAAGAGCATTGTTAAAAAATTACTACTAACTAAGGTATTTTCCCGCAACCCACCCTATTATTATTTTTATATCATTTATATATGAGTATATATAATCAATAAGTGTATAGTAAGAGTTGTGAACTTACAAAGCAAACATGCATAACATCATACAGATGTCTCATATATTAACCCTCCACCAACACCTTGCATTGTTGTGAAACATTTGTTACAAATTATGAAAGAATATTGTCAAAATCTTACTACTGGGGAAGCAACTGTGGCTCAATCAGTTGGGCTCCCGTTTACCATATAGGAGGCCCTGGGTTCACGTCCCCGGGCCTCCTTGTGAAGGCAGGTTTGCCCGCATGCCACAGAGAGCTGCTGGCCTACAAGTACCGTGGAGTACCACCTGGCCCGCAAATGCCGTGGAGAGCCGACTCAACAAAGTGACACAACAAAAAAGGGAGACAAGTAAAAACACAGAGGAGCACCCAGCAAATGGACACAGAAAGCAGACAACAAGCAAGTCTCAAGAGGGCAGCGAGTAAATAAAAATAATAAATACAGACACACAGAAGAACATACAGTATGAATGGACACAGAGAGTAGACAGCAAGCAAGCCACAAAGGGAGGGGGGAATTAAAAAAAAAATTTACTACTAATTATAGTCCTTATTTTATGTTTGGTGTATTTTTCCCCCTGACCCACCCTATTATTATTTTTTAAATATATTTTTTATGACAGAAGTTGTAAACTTACAAAGCAATCACGCACATGTGCAGAATTCCCAGACAACACTCCTCTATCAACACACCACACTGTGGTGGAACATTTATTACAAATAAGATAACATCATCTGACTGCCACCATGTCCACAGTGTACACTTGGTACACATCTTCCACACTGCCTCATTGTCAACACAGTACATCCTTGGCATAGAAGCAAGAATATTATATTATTACTGCCAACCACAGTCATAGGTCACTCCAGTTGTATTTTTCCCATTCTTCACCACATTCCCACCAGCTTGCAGTAAGGATGAACATAGCTCACAAATGATACTCTTGCATCTGTACCATCAACCACAATTCTTATCCACCTCTTGGTTTACTGTGCTATTCAGTTCCTAGATTATTCTCTAGCATTCTGTCAAGTGGCATTTGCATACCTAGGCTACCATTTTCAGCCACATCCCCATTTATAAACCAGCTGATACTCACTATTTGTTACCATCCACTCTATATATTTTCACACTTTTACACTAAAGCTGATTAAAAATTCTACATTAAGCATCAGTAGTCCATCTCAGTCCTCCTCTTATCTCCTTTAAGAATCTACCACCTACCACCAGATCTTGAAGATATTTTCCTACAATTTAATCTAGAAGCTTTATGGTTCTTGCTTTTATATTTAGGTTTTTGATCCATTTTGAGTTAATTTTTGGATGAGGTATGAGAAAAGGGTCCTCTTTCCTTCTTTTTGCTTTGGATATCCAGTTCTTTCAGCACCATCTGTTGATTGGACTATTCTGCCGAGCTGTGTAGTTTTGAGAGGCTAGTCAAAATCACTTGACCATAAATGTGAGGGTCTGGTTTTGAAACATCAATTTGGTTCCATTGATCTATATGTCTGTCTTTATGCCGGTATTTTGCTGTTTTTACCACTATAGCTAGCTAATATGATTTAAACTCTGGAGATGTGAGTTTGCTTTACTTTTTAAGATGTTTCTGGCTATTCAGGACCACTTACCCTTCTAAATAAATTTGATAGTTGTGTTTTTGATTTAAAAAAAATGGTGGAAATTTTATCAGGATTGCATTCAATCTGTATATCAATTTGTAGTATTCTATATTTTTATGTGTTCTATATGCTGCCTATCAACATCTCAGCCTTGGGTTTCTCTGTCAGATTGCAGAAGGAAGAGTATCTGAACATTGGATGAAGGAAGTTTGGGAAAATAATAGAGCAGAAAAAGCACAAAACATGAAGAAGAAGGGGGTATTTTAGTCCTTAAGTATGGCATCAGGCATCATGGCATATATCTTTGTCATTGTGAGTACTGATCAAAACAGATGATGTTGGAAACTTGGTTATATTCTTGTCCTCCTCCTTAAAGGAAATTTCAAATTATCCTTTGGGTTATTTTATTTTATATTGTACCTGTGCCTCAACACTGATTTACTAGGTTTAAGATAAGTTGTATTTTTTTACTGTAAATAATTCTTAAACAAATCCCTATAAATAGAGAAGCTGTATAGTACAGCAAAATATTGTTCTGGAAATTTCCTTAGAATTATAATCATAACTCTCATCATAACTGTAAATATACTGCTCATAACTTGGTTCTTAAATCATACATATATAAAAGTAAGATTTGGACTAGGTCCCCTAACAAATTCCCTTCCTAATTTTGATTCTCTCAAGAATTTTGAAATTCTGATAATTGCATATTTCTTAAAAAAGTAAAGTGTGAGGTCAAAATTGTTCTATATTTTTCCAACATAATGAGAAAGTAAAACTCAGGCTATTAGTATATAAACAATATTTCTAAAAGGACATATTCAAGACCAAAATGTAGCTGCAAACATGACTAAACTCCTACCAAACAATGTGATTTTTTATATCATTTCTAGCCTGCTTTAATCCTCCTTCTTCCTACATAAAAATTATTGAAGAACCAAATCACCAAATTTCTCTACTTTTTTTGAATGTGCCAAATCCAGGAATTGTTCTTACTTCACTAATTTCTCCACGAAGGCTCTGAATAATAGGCCAAACTCTAGAAGAAACTCTCTAAACTGCCCCTTAGAAAGATGTCTTCTGTTTTTCTCTGGGATATACTCTCCTTTAATACAAGCAGTCTAAACAAATCTGACTTTGCTTGGTTATAAGAGTATCTGTTTTGATCTTTGGTTGGTGCCTTATAACCGTAATAATAAGGGACTCAAAGGAAGCACTTAGTGGTTAAATATATACACACACATAGAGATGTTGGCCATAATGTTAATAAATCTGTGTACCACAAGAAAAATATTTGTATATGTTACGTAGAAAAGCAATGAATTTTCTGAGAAAGTACACTTTAGTACTACTCAGATTTAAGATGAATGGGAAATGCTCCTTTTTATACGTTTTAAACCTCTGAAAATAATCCATTCTCTTTTGGCTGCCTTACAGGAGTCATCAGGTAGGTGCTGAGCCATTTTTAAATGATGCTGGGAATACGACTCAGTGGACTCACAGAGTACTGAGATGATCAATCATATCGCATTTACTGCTAAGACCAATATTTCCATTGTTTATTCTTTCTTGTTGTTTCAACCCTATGACTCCCTGGTAGAAACAATGACCTGAATGGGATAGATTCTGAGACTCTTACTAGCAACAAATATATATCTCCTAAAAGTCATACAAAGTATATATGCCAAATGAAGAAATAAATAAGATTTATGCATTTTCCCAAGATGAATGAAAATTTCTGAGTGTTCAATTTCCTGGTTAGAATTCTGTGAATGTTTTTGCTCTAATCCCAACTTGAAATTTATAACTTTAAGAATATAGAGTAACACTATAAAAAAGATCCATAACCTCAAATTACATTAACTGTACATTAAGGGAGATACACAAATACCAAAGAATAATGAAATGTCAGGGTTAGAATCATCCTTTTTCAGGTTTAGTACTCACTCTCTATGATCTTGTATAACTGCTATTACTGTTCACCTTACTATTAGGAAGTACAATTGATTTGCTTGCAATATTTATTAGTGCATTAGTCATGTACATTAGCACCAAACTGGAAGCAAATAATGCTTTACTTCCCCAAGTCTGTGGAAAGCCAATGCAAGTAAAAAATGTAGGTGCCAATACAAATATAAGTGTGACTCGTGCTCTTGAAATATCTTTCATTTCCCCAGATTTACCAGAAAAAGTCTGAGAGATAAACATACTCCACCCATCTTAATCTGTATTAAACAGTTCACATAAAGGCAGTTATTTTTTGTTCTTTCCATCTTGGTATCATCTTAACTAACTATCAATAAAAGACCAGAAAAACAAACCAAAACTAAAAGGAAAATGTGATCTGGTGTTAATAAATAAGATAGCCTAAAACCTAAGGATTTCATTTTGTTAAATATTTACTTCAGTTCAGTGTGTTATCCCAAATTGTGCATGAGAACTTGCTTGATAGTTTATAAAGATAGAGAGGAAATATATCTTGAATCATTGAAGGATCAATGATATTCATAATAATTGACTCTATGCTTAACACCAACAAACTCCACCTGACCTTACTTCAGTGTAATTCAAGCCAACTCCAAACAATCACTCCATGACCAGTTTAATTTCTGTCTCTGGTTACTGGCATGTGGGATTTTCTGTAAAAAAATTAAAATGTCTTTTCTTAATGAACTTTGATTTCTTGCTCCCATATTTCTTACCAAACTGAATTATCTCCAGTAGAAAACTTGCCCTTTTCAATTCTACCATACCTCCTATCCTTTCAACAACTTTTCAGATAGGTTAACCTCAAGAGCTCACACATCCCTGATTATTAGGAACAATAGAATAACAACCAAAAAGTTGATATTTTTAATGCACTGCATGTATAGAAATAGTCTTTCAAATTATATTCTAAGTTTATGTATTTTTTAATAGAAACCTAATTTTGATTTTCTCTTAATTTTGATATAGCACTGCAGTTAAACCACACCATCTCTAAACAACCCAAAATTAAAATTTACTATTTGAGAACTTATGATAATAGAAACCAACCTGGGGAGAATTTTATCCTTGTTCAATATAATAAAACTTCGATCATTTATTGAGGGCTTGGTATATACCAGACACTGTTGTATCTTTTAAAGTTAACAAAACCTTTATAAGATAAATATCATAATCCTTGTGACATAGTATGTTTTCAAAAAAATTACTAGATCTATACCTTCCATCCATCATGAATTTTGCAACCAAACTTTGCTGCTCCACATCTCAAATCCCTTGAATACAGATGGGCCTTGTGATAGCTTTAGTAAAAAAAAATTGGCAAGAATGGAATTGTGGCATTTTGTGATGTAGCCAGTAACGGTTGGTAGTTTCCACTTCCTGTCCCTTGTAAACCAGCCACCATATAGGATGTGTGACTAACATAAAACCCCTAAACTGAAAATCCCAAGTAACTTGGAAAGAACTTGAAGGCTAAGATGCCACAAGGTGAAAGAGAGGCCAAGGAACATTAAGATGTCAGACATGTGCATTGGGCTTCTAGGGAGTGTGTGAGCCCTCATCTTGTCATAGATTGTTATATCATTGGGTGGAGACCCATACAATGAGTGAAAAGGTATACTCCCATCCTGGGGAGGCCTGGTGTTCTCAAACATAGGGAATGGTGTCTCTCTAGAGAATTGGTGATTCACAATAGGGGAGGACAGTCTAATGTGTCAAGCTCTCAGCATTGTTGAAAGTATCTCTGAATCTAGTCCTTCAAGCAGTGAACCTCAGTTGTCGCTGTGGGCCCTGAAGGGATAGGGAGAGAGGAATAGACTAGATGGAAACAGGGTAACTGGGGAGCAATGGAAGTGTTCCAAAAGATCATGCAATGATAAATATAAGACATGTCAAAATTCACCAAAAATTTATAAAAGTATATAGGCTAAATTGTAAAAATGTAAACCTTAATGTGAACCATAATATAACTAAAAATTTAGAACATTGTACAGTCTAAAACATAAACCATAATGTAAACCAAAATGGAACTATGTTTGGTAGCTGTGTTTCAATATCTGTGCATCAGCTGCAGCAAATTCAACATGAACATGTTGTAAAAATATCATTGCTGAGGAGGACGGTAAAGGGTTTGATGTTAGATATATGGGAGTCTCCTATCTTGTATATGTGACTTTACTGTGATCTAAAACTTTTTTGAAGACAAAATTAAAAATTAAAAAAAAAAAAGAGGATGTAGACACTGAGGAAAAAATGAAAGAAATTCCTTGCCACTATACATTCAGGGCAACACCTATTATAGGGATGAAAGACAAAATGTCAAAAACAAAGTTTTATGATATTTTTCATTTTTAATACCCCAATGTATTTTTTACTTTTAGTTTTTTCTAAATTAGTATGTATTCTATTTCTAATTTTTAAACTTATCATTACTATTTCACTTTCCTACTAATTGAATTTGGAAACAGACTTCATTTTTGAAGAAGTTTTGGACCACAGGGGGGTTCAACTATGGCAGGGGTGGAACACTGGTGTGTGCTGTTATTGATGGGGACACATCGTTGGGAGGGAGTTCTCCAGGGCAAGTATATAGGTATATAAAAATATTCAGATATTCATTGGGTATTTTCATAGTAGTTACAGTTACAAACAACAACTGAGGGAGTGCTGAGTTCCTACCCAGGGGAGCTCTAAACACATTTCCCAATGGAACAGCAACAATCTCCCAAGTGCAAGGACAAAGACCAGTGAAGAAGGATGGTCTAATGATGAGCCCTTGATACTGATGACTATGCTTATGAACCTGTGTGCCTGAAATTTCAACTAGGGTTAGAGCTGCAGGGTGCCTAAGAGTTACCTCTTGAAAGCCTCCATGTTGCTCAAATGTGGCCACTCTCTAAGCCAAACTCAGCATGTATATGCATTACCTTCCCCCCAACATGGGTCATGATTCTCAAGGATAAGACTCCCTGGCACCAAGGGATTACTATCAAGCATCAGCTGGTGATGCAACTAGAAAAAAAACTTGAATAAAAGGGGGAAATGGTAAAGACAAATGAGTTTATATGGCTGAGAGACTTCAAAAGGGGTTGGGAGGTCATCAGTGGGGTCATGCTTATGCATGTCTCTGAGGATCCCAGAAATAGCCAAAGTAGATACAACCCCAGGTAGATGCTCCTGAGGGCTATGGAGACACACAGGTTCTACGATTATGGCAGGCTGGAGTTCAGTGCCTTGTCAGTGGGCCTACTTTTGGAATTTGTGCCCTTGAATGTGATGGAGTTGGACTCAGATGTGACCTTTCTACACATGTTTCTTCTGTCACTGTTTCTGAACCTGTGTTTGGCACTGGGGTTGGTGTATACTCATGAGATTTGAATCTCTGGACTGACCATGTCCAGCTGGACCCAGAGCCTCAGCAGAGTTGCAATTCTTACACTCCCGGTCATTGGACTTGCCTAGGTCAGCAAACAGGGAGGTGAAGATGGTCCACTACCACACCAGGGAACTGAGTGTGCCTACAACTACAGGCAGGAGATTTGCATCCATCAGTCATGTGAGATTTAAGCCCCCACTTGATTTAGAGGTAGAGAGGACATCACTGTCCAAGGTCCACAAGATAGAGGAATAAAATATGGATTAGCGTGGACTTACTGATATTCTACTATAGAACTATTGTGACAAGCAAAGGAAGAAATTGTATCATTGATGTGGAGAAAGTGGCCGCAGTAGTTGCTGAGGGCAGGGAGAGGGAAGAAGCGATGGGATGTGAGGACATTTTCTGGACTTGGAGTTATCCTAAATGATATTGCCGGGAAAGATGCTGGACATTATATATCCTCCGTAACCCACTGAATGGACTGGGGGAGAGTGTAAACTACCATGTAAACTATTACCCATGCGGTGCAGCAGTGCTCCAAAATGTATTCACCAAATGCAATGAATGTAGCACAATGCTGAAAGAGGTGTTGATGTGGGAGGAGAGGAATGTTGTGCAGTGTGAATATATAGGAACCTCTTATATTTCTTAATGTAACTTTTTTGTGATCTATATATCGTTTTTAAAAAAGACAATTAAAAAAAGAGGCCATGAGAACCTGTCAAAGGGCCAGATATTGTGGATCAGAGACAACATTCTCCTCTGTGCCAGGACTAAATTCTTCTCCCATAGAATTCTGAGCATAATGAAGTGGTTGTTGTTCATCACCTTTCCTCTTTGGGCTGGTACATTATACAGTAATAGAAAGCTGAAAAATCACTCTTTTGAAAATGAGGGAACAAAGCCTGAGCCGGAATTTGTGTCATATTCTCCTGAATGTATATTTTATTGTCTTAACTAGTATGCAATTCATGCTATATATATATATATATATATATATATATATATATATATATATATATGATATTTTTCTAAAGAGAATCAAATTATAAATCATACTATAGGGAATATGGTTAGCTTACTAGCATACTTAAGAGAATAATCTGTTTATAGGCTATAACATATGTGTGTTTATATCCAACAGATGCTCTTATTTTACAAATTTATTTTATCTATTTATTTATTGAAACTAGCTTACATAGCTTCTACTTAAAACATGTTAAAGTGTGTATTTTAAATAAATAGAACCACATAATATTCTTTCTATAGAAATATTTTTTAAATTTTCTCTAATTCTCTCTATTTTTTAAAGGTTTATTTTTAATTTATTTCTCTCCCCTTCCTACCTCATCCAGTAGCCTGCTCTCTGTGTCCATTTGCTGTGTGTTCTTCTTTGCCTGCTTGTATTCTTGTCAACAGCACCAGGAATATGTCTTTTTGTTGCATTGTCTTGCTGCATCAGCTCTCGTGCATGCGGCGCCACTCCTGGGCAAGTTGCATGTTTTTCGCACAAGTTGGCTCTCCATTCAGGGTGCACTCCTTGCGTGTGGGGCTCCCCTAAGTGGGGGACACCCCTGTGTGGTATGGCACTCCTTGTGCACATCAGCACTGTGCATGGGCCAACTCACCTCATGGGTCAGAGGGCCCTGGGTTTGAACCCTGGATCTCCCATCTGGTAGGCAGATATTCTATCAGTTAAACCAAATCTGCTTCCCCTATTTCACTCTAAACTTCCAAAATCTCAGACCAAATTTATAGAAATCATGCTTTGCAGTAAGTTTATTCTTCTCCTTAGTCGTCAGCTGAGAAACAAGTAAAATAAAATAGAGCAAAATGAAGAAAGAAAGAAAGAAAGAAAAGAAAGAAAGAAAGAAAGAAAGAAAGAAAGAAAGAAAGAAAGAAAGAAAGAAAGAAAGAAAGAAAGAGAGAGAGAAAGAAAGAGAGAGAGAGAGAGGAAGAGAGAGAGAGAGAGGAAGAGAGAAAGAGGGAGAAAGAGGAAGAGAGAAAGAGGGAGAAAGAAAGAGAAAGAGACAAAGGAAGAAGGAAGGAAGGAAGGAAGGAAGGAAGGAAGGAAGGAAGGAAGGAAGGAAGGAAGGAAGGAAGGAAGGAAGGAAGGAAAAGAAGGAAAGAAGAAAAGAAAGTTAGTTTTTGGACTGCTCAGTAGATTTAGGAGTAAAATGTCCATATTTTTATAATTAATTAATTAATTCTGTAAAAATGATTGCAATTTTATAATGCAGACAACTTCAAGATATATAAGCGTGTGTATTAATATGTATTTCTTATATCTTCTGTGGAAGCTGGAATCATAAAAGATGTTGAATGGATGTTTAAGAAAGGTGGAAAAGCATAACTTGGAGGTAGCAATACTGTCCTGTAGTGATCGAAAGAAGCCAAAGGAACACTAGTGAGATTAGGATAAATTGAGGTTGAGCACACAGAGTTCTTTAAAGGTTAGGAGAGATGTGAGTCATGATCATAGCAAAAAGCACTGAGATTTAGTAGGAGCAACAAAAGATTGTAATTGTTTATTTCCTCATACATACATGTATGTTGAGGAGTACACCAGGGACATTTCTTTAAACTATAGAAGCAAACAAAATGGCAAGAATAAGAATGGGTCAATTAAGCACATTCTTGGGAAGCAGACTTGGCCCAATGGAAAGACTGTCTGCCTATCACATGGGAGGTCCACGGTTCAAACCCCAGGCCTCCTTGACCCGTGTGGAGCTGGCCCATATGCAGTGCTGATGTGCACAAGGAGAGCCCTGCCGTACAGGGGTGTCCCCACATAGGGGAGCCCCACACACAAGGAGTGTGCCCCGTAAGGAAAGCCTCCCAGTGCGAAAGAAAGTGCAGCCTGTCCAAGAGTGCCACTGCACACATGGAGAACTGACACAACAAGATGACACAACAAAAAGAAACACAGATTCCCAGTGCCGCTGATAAGAATAGAAGCAATCACAGAAGAACACACAGTGAATGGACACAGAGAGCAGACAACTGGGAGGGGAAGGGGAAGGGGAGAGAAATAAATAAAAAATAAATCTTAAAAAAAACAACAACAATCACACTCTTGGTGAGAGGCTTGGTGAAAATTTGGCTTATAAAAAGTTTTATATCACATCTTCAAAGTCATTTCCTACTCTATGCAAATACCTACACAAACTCTGTATCAATTACACAATTCCACTAGAATCAATACTCTTCATTTTTTTCTGTTTTTTAATGTTACTTTCAAAAAATATAAGAGGTCCCCATATACACCCCACACCCCTCACCTGACTCCTCCCATATCAACAACCTCTTTGATCATCATGTCACATTCATCATTTGGTGAATACATTTTGGAGCACTGCCGCACCACATGGATAATGGTTTACATTGTAGTTTACACTCTCCCCCAGTCCACCCAGTGGGCCAGGCAGGACATACAATGTCCAGCATCTGTCCTTGCAGTACCACCCAGGACCACAAGTACCATCCAAGTAATTTTTGTTGCTTAATGGACATCTCAAGAACATACCACCAAGACACACATATTATATGAGTATTTAGTTCACCTCTCTAGAGTGAGTTCTGGGTTCATGAGTCTAATATAATCTGGGCAGATTGGTTCTGCTAATTTCTTAACTTTAGTCTTCATTGACAATAATTTGAAATTTGCTTGCATTAATTTCATTTCTAATGTCTAGTGTTGTACTCTGGTTTCACCTTCTTCATTTTGGATATATTTTTAAGGATTAATGCCCAGGTAGCAGTGCCATCTATATTTTCCCTTCAGTTTTACAACTATATCTCATAGCCAATATGTTTTCTTATAGTTATAAAGGCAAAAATAGCTTTTCATTTCATCTTAAATCATAAAATCATAATGATTTTCTGAAGTATCCATTTTTTTCCAACTGCCTAAGAATCCCTCTAGTCTACATGCTTACTTTGTTCTTTGAACTCTTACAAATTTATATATTTTACCTTCAGTTAGTTATCAATTGTATGCTCTAATGTGTGCTTGTTTGCATGTATGTGTGCATATGTATCTTGTCATTTCCCCAAAAACATATAGAACTGGAGGATAACAATTATCTTAATTCTGAGCACATAGTGGGCAATGAAGATAGAGTAATATGTTTATCAGTGGACCACATAATTTCTTTTAATTGATAGAAATATATTTGTTTCTTGAAATTTTTTCTTCCTAATTACATTATAGACTATTTATGTCATGAGGCTTATGCTACAGAATAGAAGATTGGCATAAGATTTTCTATTCAGTGTATCAAATTTACTGGCCAAAATATGTGGAGTTAGAGTACATGGAAACAAGATAATGGTTTGCTTGAGAGAGTTTAAATTTATATTTATTTCCTTCAAAATAGCTGCTTTTTATTTAATATCACCTGGGAGTCAGTATGCTGATATGAATATCAATATTTATTTACATTCTAACACAACAGCCAAGCAATAAATGTTTCTTCACCCACATTTTTAAAGTTAAAAATATGGCTCAGGCAGGTAAGGATACTGTGTCTAAATTCATATTGCTAGGATGTAAAGTAAGCTTACAAGTGATCCTGCTTCCAAGGCCACTGTAAACCTGACATTCATAATTTAAAATATATATATTTTTTGTTTTCAATAAAGAAAAATTACCATTTTCCCTATTTTGGGTATGAATATTTGACTTTGAATGTGAGTATAATAGATAAGTGGACTTATTAAGTGAGCAAGCACAATTTTAAATGAAACATAATTGCCTGTTTTGAGTCCATTTTGTTCCAGCTTTCAGACACAAGATATACTGACTACCTTTATTGTTTTGCTTCTTAACATGGATATTATGAAATAGATATTCTCTGGGGTTTATGTCAATCTCTGTAAGACCTAGAAAGTCTGTTTTCCCATAAATAGTACTGCATGATTGAATGTGTACATCAGAGTGCTCCTTTTCCACTCCTGTTAAATCTGAAGAACTGGTTGTGAATGAACAACTTAGTCCCAACAGTAAACATAGCAATCAGATTTAGAATTTTCTTATGGTGTTTGTCTAAATGCTGTCAATCTACTTACACAAATACTCCTAAGGAATGGTTAGAAAACACATTTGGTAGATAGATTGGATATAATATATCTGTATTTGAGGTTTTGCATGGCATTTTCTGATCCTTAATACATAGGTAAAATGAAAAGATGACCAAATTCTGTGTACAATGAGCAAATCTCTGACTAAAGGTTTTTCCTTTCATGTATGTGTGTGTGTTCCACACCATGTTTATGCAGATTTGAAACCCAAACCCATGTTCAAATTGCACAAAACCACAATCACAAGCACAACTACCTCAACAAGCACTCTCTTATCCAAAGTATTCTCAGTCTTCACTGAAGATTTGAATAACACAAGGCAGAATCACTTTACATATTGACATTCTTGTTCCTGATTATTATTATTATTATTTTCTAATTAGGGATATCTCGAATTTTAACTGCCAGAGCCCAGTTTTCTCTTCACTTTCTTCCTGTTATTAGTTATTTGTTTGTTTGCTTTCTTTTCCATCCTCCCTTTCATGAGCAAACTCCTTCCTCAATCTTCACTTTTTTTGTAAATGAAAAGCTTTGCTATCTTTTTTCTCTTAGATTATATGGCTTAAACTTCTGCCAATGCCTATGCCCAGGGGTCATGTATTCTATCCTAGGTTGCTCATGAAAACATATTCCCAAATAAGACAATTCTCCAACAGTGAAATTTGGGTGCTAGCTATTGAAAACAATAATTTGTTCATTATTTGCATCTTGATCTGTCTGCTAAAACTCATAAGTGGTTTTGGAAAGTTTCTTATCTTAATACAGCTTTAGTTTTCATGAAGCAAATAATGAATAAGAGCTGCTTCAAAATGTTGTTCATAAAATAAGTAGAATAAGGGAAAGCAAGCCTAAACACAATGATTGGACTTCTTAAGGACTAAACCTCTTCCTGCTAATCAGTCACCCTCCCACATGGCCTCTTTCCAACTATTAAGGTAAACAGAGAGTGTCTAGTCATCTTTAACACAAATCTTATATGGGTACCACCAACTGTTCCTGTTACTATTAAATACTTTTTTAACCTTCTTTTTATATATTAGCTTCTACCTTATTCCATGAAATTGTGTCATTTCATATATAAAGTAACATTCTCTAGATGACAATACATAAAGATATAGAGATTTTGTCCACATTGTTTGTATCTTATATTCCTAAACACTTGAAACAAAAATAATATCCTCAGTGACCCCTTCTAAGTTTGTTGAATTAATCATATACAATAATCATGCCATTGCTGTTGCTGTTGTAGTTACTTTTTCTAAAAGCATATACTTTTAAAAGTTATAAGAGCATGTCTTTGAAATAGTTAATGTTAAAATGAAGCTGTCATCAGGCGTAAGATATTTGCTGTTTGATTGTGGGTTTTAGAAAAATGTGTACAGATTATTGTAATTAACACAATTATAATTATAATCAAAATAATTGCCATGTTCGTTCTCCATAAATTTCAATGAAGTGATGGAATTTAAAAACCTTTATGCTTTGATTAAATATATTTAGCTTTTTTTACTCCTTACTTCCATATTACTATGACCTATTTCAAAGTAATCCACAAGTTCCCTGAATATAAGATATATAGAAAAATTCAGGAAAAGAAAATACAAAAGATAAATTGATAATACATTACGTGAGTATAGTATCTATAGAAAATCTTATCTACTTCGAATCATTAAAGGTGTTCAGATGCCCAATTCTCCTAAAATGTCTGCCAGTTGAAGACTTCATATTCAGTGCTGCTGCTATCAGAGGAGGAATGTCAAAAGCACAAGAGATGTGGAAATGATGAAAGAACAACAGATGGGGCATTGTTTCTCATTTAACTGGAAAAAATAATAATGGTCTAGCCTAGACTTGTGAAAAAAAAAACCTTTAAATATTTAGTATAATCATTGCCTCTGGAACTCTTTATTCACCTATAAAAATAAGGAGCACACACACGCTTACTCCAGATGCAGTTTTATTTATCTATTTATTTTAAAGATTTATTTTATTTCTCTTCCCTCCCTCCCTTCTCGTTATCTGCTCTCTGTGTCCATTCGCCATGTGTTCTTCTGTGTCCACCTGCATTCTCGTCAAGCAGCACAGCAATCTGTGTCTCTTTTTGCTGTGTCATCTTGCTGTGTCACTCCTGGGTGGGCTGCGCTTTTTGCACGGGTGGCTGTCGTTGTGGGGCGCACTCCTTGTACATGGGGCACCCCTATACACCCTTGTGTGGCATAGCGTTCCTTGAGTGCGGCAGCACTGAGCATGACCCAACTCACCACATGGGCCAGGAGGCCCTGGGTTCAAACCCAGGGCCTCCTATATGGTAGGTGGAAGCTCTGTCAATTGAGCCACATCACTTCCCCAGATGCAATTTTAGATTGCACCAGAAAAGTTATCATAAAAAGGTAAATGTACAAGAGGAGTGGATTATCTTCTCTCTCTTTTTCTTTGTTTTTCTTTTTTTACTAGCATGAAACTGCTTCCACATTTGACTTGGCTTCCATTCGAGTAGATGGTTCTATACTTGACTGCAGAGGCATATGTAACTCAGGCATGTCAATCAAAATATTTCATTTCTTAGGCTATAATGATTAATTTAGAGTTATGATAGTGACCCAATTTGACCAATGAAATAGACTCCCTGGAGCTACTGGAAGGAGAATTA
Source organism: Dasypus novemcinctus (assembly GCF_030445035.2). Taxonomy (NCBI): domain Eukaryota; kingdom Metazoa; phylum Chordata; class Mammalia; order Cingulata; family Dasypodidae; genus Dasypus; species Dasypus novemcinctus. The sequence goes on along the minus strand of NC_080673.1, from coordinate 147,593,697 downwards.
CAGATGTATGTGTGTGTATATATATATATATATATATATATATGTGTGTGTGTGTGTGTGTGTGTGTGTATTTAGTTAGTTTTTGCTGAAAGGAGGAATGTTCTCAAAAGGAGGGTTATTTGTAAATAAAGGCAATGGATTTTCCTCCAAAGTAAGGAACCAATGTTATGACTTTGTTATTTGAGGTTTCTGCAGACTCAGTAATGCCTGTCTTTCTGCTACAGACAGTTGAATCTGCAAGTCCCTAGGAGCCAATGAGAAGAGTCACTTGTACTGAGCAGAGAACAGTGTTCCCTTGCTTTGTGTCTCACTCAAAACTGGCAAGTGAATTAGAGAATATAAAAGGTGGTATATTCTCTATCCAAAATTTAGTGTAGTTTTATAAGCTATGTGTTACTAAAGTAGCAGATCTTTGAGTTGGTTTTATGATAAAATTCCATGTGAATAAGTTATGGATGATGCAAGACAAATGATATATTTTGCATGAAAACAAATTCTTTCTGAGGTTGAATGTTATCAAAAAATATTTTCAGAAGAACAGATGCAATACTTGGGCTGGGAACTACATTAATTTGTTTGATGATAACTAGATATAAGCTGGATAATTAGTATCTAGTTATACTAAACCTACTATCCACATAAGATTGGCGTTATGTGGTTAGTTAAAAAAAAACAGTACTGTTGTAATTGCTACTTCTGATTAGAATTCTTAATATATTTATTAGTGCACTTATCTTATTGGAGAATTAAATAGTTCCTAATATCATAGTAATTTTTATTACTGATCTTTTCAGGTATTTGATGGCAGCTCTCATTTCTGAAATTTCCACAAAGAAGCGACTTTGTATTTTTTAATTGAGAAAAATTTGCACAAAGCAAAATGCACAGATCTTACCTATGCAAACGATGAGTGCTTGTAATTATGCATTCTGAAGCAATTATTGTCCAAAGAATGCATCAAACTTTTCCTTTTCCCAAGACATTTGCTTCCACTGATACTTTTAAGAATTCCCCTAGCTTCCTATGCAACAGCATCACTATTCTTTTATAGAACTGGGAAACCAAGGATTGTTTCAGGCTAGTAAATTGTAGCTCCTAACCCAATTCCCAAAACAGAATCAGAAATATTGCTCATGTTCCTTTCTATTTAAAATTCACTCTACCCCCTTTAGGAATGCTCTATTCTGATTTATTATCCTAAATTAATTTATCTATATTTAAGAAGGCACATAAAAATAAAGGTGGAGAAGTCTTGAAGAAATACCCTGTTCCATAGAATAAATGTGTAGTATGATCTAATCTCCCAGTATTTGCGTAGGGACCAGTCATTATTTATTTATATATATGAGTTAATGTATCTTGGGCTTCAGAATATCAGAATGATCCTCACAATAGTCAGGTGATAAAATGTGCTTGTATTTCACCTCGTGATAAGGTCAAAAAGATCATGAAAATATAGCTTTTTTTTTTTTTTTTCAGGTCTCAAATACACTGTTTGAAATAAATATGGCCACTCACTCAGCCTGGTACAAAAAACAGAAAATAGTTCAGCATGGGTAATATTTCCAAAAGAAGATAAGTTGATATTGCAGAAATGATATCTATCAAGTCACCACCTTCCTTTTAGCAAGTATACTCAGACATTTATTAACCATTTGGTGGCAAAATACTCAAGCTTGCTTTATAGTTAATTAAATAACTGGAAACAAAATTTTGCAAGGAGGGCCCATATAAAGAAACATTGAGTACACTGGTTAAACAGTACTATAAATCAAAACTCATGTAAAACCAATGTATACACATGGAAATATAAATGTTATTATTCAACTGATATTTACTGGAATTCTATTAAGTATGTGCTTATTTGATTAGTGTCAATCTCACATGGTAGCCTGAATTTATACTTTTTTTTTTCATTTATACAATGACTCCTAAAAATATCAATCAACACCTTGATTAGGCTGCCATAAATGGTGTACAGATTGCTTATATGGAATACTCCATTTATCTCTTGTAGCTGAGGAGGTAACTGCATCAAATATTCCATATGTTTTAATTTGCTAAAAGTTGTTGGGAGCAATACATGAGAAAGGGGTTAGCTTTTACAATGGGTATTTATTAGGTCAAAAGCTTACATTTCTTAGGTCATGAAAGTGTTCAAATGAAGGTATCACCAGATATTCCTTTCTCCCTGATCTGCAGGTGGGGGACAATTTCATCAAAAGTTCCCACTTATAATAAGTTTACATGCACAGGAATGGAATAGCTTTAAGAACAGGATTTTCTGGGGTCCACAAAAACCTCAAACTGCTAAAGTTAACCATCTGGACCTCAAAAATACATGTTTCCATATGTAAAATACATTCATTCCTTAACAATAATTCAAAAATCTTAAATCATTTCAGTAACAATATTAAATACAAAGTCTCATCAAAATGAGTTAGAGGCATGTAGTCTCTCCAGGGGAAAAATTCTTCTCAGACTGTGGACCTGTGAAACAAAAAATGTTATTTACTTCCAACATACAAAGGAGGGGCAAACATAGACTAAAGATTTCCAGTGCCATAGGGAGAAATTTGAAGGAAAACTGCAGTCAGGGATCTCCAGCAGTTTTAAAAACCTGCAGTACATACTCCCTTAGGTTTCAAAGACTGAGATTCTTCTACAGAACAGTGGTTTCTTCTCATACTCAGGGCCTGAAAGCCCCACATTTCCAAGGTTTTTCCAGGGACCATTGCTTGGCTCCGCTTTCATCAAGCATTGGAATGACTGATCTCAAGGCCTGACTCCCCCAAGAACACCAGAGTAGTGGCCAAACTTTCCCCAATCTCTGGGGAATATATCACCTTAACCTCTCTGAACCCTGGAGTGGCTGCATTCTTTCTGAACAGTGGGGTAGGAGGACTGCCCTCTGCAAGTCCCGGTCATACTCACCTCCCCACACCCACGTGTGGTGTCCCTCTATTTTCCTGAGAAGATTTTTTTTTCAATTCAGACCTTAGCTTCCATTGCTCTGTCTTTGAAGTCCTTTTTCCTTCAATCTTTCCCTTTTCTGTCCCTTTTAGTTTAGGCTGGCAGTGGTTCCATTCATACAGATATCACAAAAAAAACCTTGCAGGTTTTGAGTGCTGGAAATAGGGCCAAGCCCACAGATAGTAAGACTTTCCTCAGATCTTTTTTGGAGAACTGCATTTCCAATCTTTCCTTGCAATGAAGTAGCTGACTAGTTCCATGTCCAGTTAAATCCTCACATGTGAGGACTCTGGGAACTCATTTTCCAGGAGCTCAAATTTCCCAAACTAACAATTTCTCAGTGTGTTTTTTTTCATGCCCAGGTGTTCAGTTCTTGACTTATCCCTTTCCTCTTACATTTGACTATAAGTTGCTAGGAGAAGCCAGGCCACATTTTTCACATTAAGTTTGGAAATTTCCTCAACTAAATATCCAGGCTTGTCACTTTCAAATTCTGCCTTCCATCTAACATCAGGAATCAATTTTGCCAAGTTCTCAGCCACTTTAAATCTAGAAATGCCTTTCTTTCAGCTTGCAATGACCCATTTACCATTTCTGTCTAAGTCCTCATGGCAACTCTCTTCAGCATCCATATTTCTTCCAACAATCTCTTCAAAACAATCTATGCCTTTTGTATCAAGCATCTCACAATTCTTCCAGTATCAACTCCTTACCCATTTATAAAACTGTTTCAAAATATTTGGTATTTGCGTAGCAACAGGCCCTCCACTCTCCTGGTACCAAATTCTCTTTCAGTTTAAAAATATTTAGGAGCAATATACCAGAATTGGGTTGGTTTTGACAATAGGGATTTGTTAGTTTCTGAGGCAACAAAAACATCCAAATCAAGGCATCATTAGGGATCCTTTCTCCCTGACCTGCAGCTGTTGGTGGTCAGGCACATGGCAGCATCTGCTCATCTCTTTCCTCTCTCCTGGGTCTTATCCCTTTCACCTTCTGGTTAAAGTGGTTTCCTCTCAGCTTCTATGTTCCATTGATTTCAGCTTCTGGCTCCCAGATTCTTCTCTCTCAGCATCTGAGTTCCTCTCTCTAGACAACTTTTTTCTGTAACTGTGATTTTTTATTCCTCTGATTATAAAGGACTCCAGTAAGAGGATAAAAATGCACTCTGGTTCAGGCAATCTAATCAAAGGCCCTTAACTGAAGCAATTTAATCAAAATTTCCCAGGTACAATAGGCAGAAGAATGGATTAGCTTTAAGAACAGGATTTTCTGGGATCCACAAAAGTTTCAGGTCGACACTGCATTGTTTTCTCACCCATTTCCCAGGCCCCATGCAGTTGGGTAAGTTCATTTTACTACTTCTGGCCAATACATAGTGGGCAGAATTGAACCATTTAACATCTGAACCAATGTATATAGAAGCCAATATATAACAATTCATTTCTCCCCCTGATTCTGCAAAACATTTCATATGATATATATGCTATATTTTATATATGACCTGTGGCATATGATATATACACAGACATACATATATTTTCTCAATCAATCTTGTGTGGAAGTGGCTCTTGAGTTACCTACAGGGATTTGAAGTATCAGATAATTTCCAGGGAACATGAACCTAAAAATTAAGAGAAGATTCCTTCAATAATTTGAAAATAAGAATCCATTTTTATGTACATCTTTATATATTACACTTATGTCTATGCAATTCACTTAGTCATACATTTTATGGACAAAATTATTTCTTAAAGATTCCTCCTATTTGACATTTTTCTTAAATATTGATTTTGATAATTTTTCTTAATTAGGCTACTTTTATTGATATCACATGCACTCCCATAACTTCAACCCCCTCCTCTAGATTGATGACTCTGATATCTCTATTTCTAGGTCAAGTGATTTTCCAGCGCACCGTAGCAATGTATGCCACTCACCCTTGGGCAACTTCCACTTGCTTGCTATCCAAGCCTCAGGTACAATGCATCAAAACTGTTTCTATCATATCCACTTCATAAACTGCTCTAGCCTTTCATTCTCTATTCCTTCTCTCAGTCAATTGCTCTACTACTGATCTATTTACTCATATCAGAAATCATAACTTCTTTCTCCCTTCCACATGCATAGTGCACGTGGTCTGCTGATTGTTCCTCATCATTTTTGCAGTTAGTTTCCACTCCTTTCCCAGTGCCCCTGCTTTAATTCATATCAACTTCATTTCTCACATAGGTTATTGCAAAGATATCTGTAGGAGATCAAATTATATGTCTAAACTAAAGACATGCTCTTAATCTTAACCCATGTTCCTACGGGTATGAACTCATTTGAAAATAAGACATTTTGAAGATGTGTTATCAGTTAAGGTATGGACTCATTTATTAATAGGATCTTCTAAGATCCTATTTAGGTGTGGCCAACCTTAAAGAGAATGGGCCTTAATTTATATGACTGGAGGCACTACTAAGAGAGAAAATTTGTTTAACTTGTGATTCACTTTTTGTGTTGTGCAGTTATAAAAAATAATTATTAAAATGAGTTCTCATTAATTGTGAAAAATACAAGTTGTTTAGAACAAGGTGGTGTATGGGAATCCTGAATTTTATGCATGATTGCTCTTTAAACCCATAACTTCTCTAATTAAAATAATAAGAGAGAGAAAGGAAATTTGAGGACAAAAAGAGGATCCAGAAACTTGACATCAGTGGAAACTGGAAGAGAAGACACAAGAAGGAGGTCAAGGACATTGCTATCTGATGGGAGGCCACAATGCAACCTATGGAAATCCAAAGACTGTGGCAAGTCAGCAGTAGAATATTATAGTCTGTGGAGACAAAGAATGGTCTACTGATTTAAGATTTCTAGACTTAAAACTGTGGTCAATGAGTTCTCGTGTATAAGGTGACACACAGTGGACAAACTAGAACTTTGTCCACACTGCATTTGTTGTCACTACTATCACACCTCTCCAAACTTTTAAAGTGCTACCATTCTATAAAAATGGTCAAATTTGAATATTCATTAGTAGAAAACAAGCAGTCTCCCACATACTAATAGTAATTTTAAATGTCTCTTCATTCTAAGATAAAATATAAATTATTTAAGATGACAAACTTTATAGTTTGACAGAATGTAATGTTCCAGCTTTCTTTCTGAGTCTTTTGCATTTTGTAGCAAAATAATCATCATTTTTTAGAAAAATATAAGCAAACAAGCAAAAGCAAAAAGATCCCTCACATCTTTATAACTTGTCAAAAACTCTTTTCTTGACAGCTCTGCCTGAAAAACATTGTTCCTCAACTATTTTTTCATATCTTAAAAGAGTTCAGAAGAGTTTTCCAATTGTTACTCCAAGACCTTACTTGATAACACAGTTTTGTTTCTCCATTACACTCTATACAGGGCAGACATTCAAAATATTTAATGAGTCATTTTTCATAAATAGGAAAGATCTCTGGTACTAAAAACCCAATGGGTTTATTGGGATGAATTAGGTAAGGGGTATTGCTGTCTTAGGGTATATTAATAACAGGTATTTTGTGGATTGAGAGAAGCTTTTTCAGGTCATAGGAACTTTATCTTCCTCACTCCCTATTCTAAGGCTCTGGTCATCGAAATAACTGGCATAGGACTAGATCCTAAAATAAGTTAAAAGGATTGAAGAGTATGGATAAATAACAATATAAAAATAATAAAATTATAATATATAATCTCAAATATACTAAACATATCATAACTTCTCCCATTTTTTCCAGGCTTGCCCTTAAAATAAGGTAAAAAACCACCTTGCCGAGTCTGCTCTTAAAAGACCTCACAAATTAGAAAGATTCTCACACACACATATAATGATTTCATAACTGATATATCTGATTCAAGTCAATAAAACAGGTATTATTCTATCCTCCCATCTTTCATTATTTATCACTTCTTTCTCCAACATTGAGAAACATACTTCTAATGAACTACAATGCATTTACTTATTTGTTCAATGCCAGTATACAAGGAAAATGTTATCAAAATCTCTAGTACATATGCTGAGGAAAACAATTTCACTGATTAGAGTATGTAATATAAATTTAATGAATTTTATTACCTTAATAAATGAAAGGTGATTAAGAATTCTCAAACGTATCTGTTACCAGGAATTTCTAATATGAAATTTGGATCAGAATTCCAGAAGAAAGAGGGAAGAATAAACTATTTTGAAAAGTAGAGAGCTAGATGAATTTCAAGATACAAACACATTTGTAGGGAGTTATTTTTTTTTTTTTTAAAGATTTATTTTTATTTATTTAATTCCCCTCCCCTCCCCTGGTTGTCTGTTTTCTGTGTCTTTTTGCTGCGTCTTGTTTCTTTGTCCGCTTCTGTTGTCGTCAGCGGCACAGGAAGTGTGGGCGGCGCCATTCCTGGGCAGGCTGTTCCCTCCTTCGCGCTGGGCGGCTTTCCTCACGGGTGCACTCCTTGCGCGTGGGGCTCCCCTACGCGGGGGACACCCTTGCGTGGCACGGCACTCCTTGCGCGCATCAGCACTGCGCATGGCCAGCTCCACACGGGTCAAGGAGGCCCGGGGCTTGAACCGCGGACCTGTAGGGAGTTATTTTAGAAGGTGTCTAGTACCTATTTGATGACTCTTCCAAGAAATATACACAGGTAATCACTTGACTGAGCTGTCAGGTTGAAAGCTACCATTACTATTAAATTTACTATAAGTAAATAATAACATAAGATATATGTATCATATAGAAAATGTATAGCAATTAGATTATTCTTACTCTTTCCCAAAATTAATTTCAATTTATTAAATTGATGAGAAAGGCAACAGCACTAGATTCTAATATTTCTTAACAATAATCTAGTAACACTTTATAATAAGTGGCAAATAATTTTGCTTCTGTGGGTTCATTATACTAGCAGTAATCATTGTGAATTATTTTAATATTATCCAGGGGTTCTAAGGAAAAATATGACCAATACAAGAAGTAAATCATTTCCCCAGCAGTTTAATATCCTGTAAAAACCTCCCTTATAATTTTTGTAATGTCAGAAGTTCATAACATGAACATGCAACAAGAGAAATAAATTAACATTAACACAATTGTTTATTAAAATATTATGAATGTATTACTAGTTTAGAATAATGAAACTAAGCTACTCAAAACAATGTCAATCAGTCCTTCATCTACCACTTTTATCTTCAGTTCTACAAAATATTCTGCAAGTTTTTTACCATATATCTATTTTCCATTTCAACAGAAATTATTTAAAAAATGGAATTGTACATCTACTATAACATCTTTTGAATAATATTTTTAGGCATGTGTTTTCTTATATAAGAAATTAATCTCATAATGTGGTGGTTTGGAGCTGTGTATACCTCAGAAAACAGGTACTTAAACAATCCATTCTTGTGGGTGTGAATCCATAGCAAGTAGGACCTTTTAGATGAGGTTGGTTTAGTTAAAGTGTGGTCCACCTCAGTCAGGATGGTCCTAATCTTTTTACCTAAGTCCTGTAGATGTGGAATGAAATTTAGACAGAATGAAAGCCACAGGAAGCAAGAAGCTGAAAGTCAATGGAACACAGAAGAGAAAAGAAAAAACAGGAGATACCATCATGTTCAATGTGATGTGATAAAAGAACCCAGCACTAAGGATCACCAGAAGCCAGCACCAAAACCCCAGTCTTCTGGAAGCAAACAGCACATTGATAACACCGTGCTTTGAACTTTTTCTTAGCCTCAAAAGTATGAGCAAGTAAATTCCTATTGTTTAAAACACCCCATTGCATGGTATTTACTTGAGCAGCCAAGGAAACTAAAGCAATGCTCCCATTAAACACCAAGAAATACATACATACATACATATATATACACACACACATATATATGTATATTTTCTTATTCTATATGAAAAGGTTATGTTTCAAAATATAAGGATCAACATGTTATACATACCAATGAATTCCAATATGTGTTCTTCAAGCTCTTTTTATACTTAAATCATTTCAATATCTAGGACATTTATGGAATATTGTCAGGAATGCTGACAAATTCAGGAACACTTGTTTCACCAACTTTTAAACAACCTAAGAAACTAAATTTATTTCTTCAGATAGAGCTGGAAAATGAAAAAAATCTATGTACAAAAGGCATAGAAATGGAAGGCATGTTTTAGATAATTTTTTACTCTAGAGTCCTATTTCAATAATAAAATGGTCTTAGGACTTCATCAGAAGTGGTTTTTGAGGCTGATTTATTTACAAATATTGAGATTAAAGCCCATACAAGATAAACTTACCCCTGAAACTGCAAAAGTTAATTGGTTTAATATACTGTGTTTATCCCAGTAATTTGAAATACTTTTGCTGATATGCAAAATCAGTCACTCAAATTAGATAGCAGTGAGATACATTTTATTCATATAATTCTGGAATGCTATGAAAATACTAATTTAGGTAATGTTGGTAAAAGTAGAGTCCAGAAATGTTAAACACTTCTTCTCCAATGCTGAGAAATACAGTGATAATATTATCAATCCACAACTCTACTTAACGGGAATAGTGAAAAGTGCTAGAAATATTTTTTAATGATTTCTATAGGTATAGAAGTATATAGTAAAGAAAAGTTCCATTGTTCACTTAAAATTTGTATTGCTTTTTTCTCTTGCATGATATTGATATATAGATTGAATAGGCAAGTACAAGGAAAAGGGTCTTATTTTTGTGAGTGTAGAAAATTCCTTGTAAAAAACCTAAAGTTGAAATTTCCCTTTGAATCACTCTTTGTATAACAACATAATTGATAAGAACTGATAAAAATGACTACCCTTTATTCAACACATACTTTGTGCTGAGCATGGGGATAGGTAATTTACATGAATATCTCATTTATCCTCACAAAAACGTTTTAAGAGAGACAATATTACCATGCTCATATTACAGACACTGTATTAATAGTTGAGTATAAGTGAAATTAATTTCTACAGGGTCATGCAACTAGTAGAATTGCAATTAAAATTCTACTCTATTCTATTCCTAGTCTGGTTTTTAAAAATTATGTTGTGTGTATGAGACATTCTACCTTGCTTCCCTGTCTTTACAACGCCCTTCCCCCCAATCTGTATATTAACTTACTGCTGATATTTTCTATTTTTTGCTTTAAGTTTATTTTATAATAATTTGAAAGATTCTATTGTATTTTTTAGAAAATAAGTTTTAATATATGTAAGAAAAATGAAAATATGAAAGCCAGTAGTAGAAGCCAGCAAGCATTTAAACTACTTTGATTTGGTTAGATAGTATCACTTAATCATAAACTACCCTGAACTGCCTATTTCATGTGTGTCCATGATGGACATTGGAAAAGACCATCATCTGGAAAGCAGCATCTGCTTCTAGAGACAGTGTTATTCTGTCAAATGATATTTATAAAATGGATGGAACCCTATGCCATGACAAGGACGTGGGGGCAACCAATAACCTATAATACATAAATTATAACACAATAAAATGTTGTATACATCTGGAATAGATGAACCCCCTAGAAATATTATAACAGACTAAATATAAACCCAATGAAACCATAATTATTAGGAAGTTGATTTTAGATAGAACATGTATGAAATAGATACCTATTTTTGGAATTCATAAATAATGGTAAACTGCTACACTCTACCCACTGAATTCCAAAAAGACATTACAATATTCAAAAAAATGAATTCAGTACAATGCTAAGTACAAAATATCACAATCAGTTTAAAGAAATGCAGTTTGTCTTGAAGGAAAGTTTCATCTGTCCGTAGACCTCTGGAACTTACAAAAATCATTTATTTGCTTCCAATACACAAATGGACAAAGAATAAATATTTTTATTACCATAAGGAGAAATTGGGAGGGAAACATGAGTCATGGTTTCTCTACAGTTTAGTTAGGTAGGGCATATTCCATTCCATGACAAAGTCAGAGTCATTCTTAAATTTGAAATTCTATCAAACTTAAGATGACCATTTCTTCTCCCTGGGGCGTACTGGGTATCCACCCTTTCCACAGGCTTGTCCAGTAGCCATTTTCTTGGTTCCACCCTCACCAAGGATCTGGGTGGTGACCAAGCTCCCAACCTCACCCTCCAAGTACCTTGGGGTGATGGCCATACCTTCATGACCTCTGGGGTAAAGTCTTATCACCCCCATTACAGTGAGGTGAAGACAACATTCTCCCTAACCTTTGGCATAATAGGCTCAACCCTCTCAGAGCAACGAGTTGGTGGCCTGACATTTCCAAATCAATGGGGGATAGGCCAACCCCTCTGAGATCTATGGGGTGGTGACCTTAACCTCCCTACACTTTGGGGAATGTGCTCTACATTCTCTGTACCCTGGGGTTGCAAAAATCTCCCTGAACATCAGGCAGGCATATCCACCCTCTTTGTCTGAAAGTGCAAACTTACCCTCTCTGTACACATGGGTGGGGTTCATCTCTTGGTCCAAGGCGATATCTTAATTCCAGATCTCAGCTTTCATTGTTTTCCTCTTGAAGTACTTTCCCCTTCAATCTCTCCCTTACAAGTCCCTTTTAGTCCAGGCAGACAGTGATTTTGCTCATATAGTTCTCTCAAAAGGTTTGTTGGTTTACCATGCAGGAAGCAGGGGTCCAAGTCATGAGACAGTAAGACTTTCAACAAGTCTTTCCTAGATAACTGCATTTTCAATCCTGATTAACAAGTTCCAAGGTTAGGTAAGTCTTCAAATGGGGCACTATTGTTGGGGCTTAGAATTTCTGGAATCAGTTTGTTTTCTTTGTGCCCAAGAGTTCAGTCCTCAGCTTATCCCTCTCATCTAGCATTTTCCTATAAGCTGCAAGAAGAAGCCAAGCCACATTCCCTGAGTTTACTTTGGAAAGTTCTTCAGCTAAATGCCCAGGCTCACCATTTTCAAATTTGGCCTTCCATAAAACATCAGGAGTTAATCTTGCTATGTTCTCTGAAACTTTAAAACACAAATCGCCTTTCCTCCAGTTTACAATAAGAGCTTCATCATCCACTTCCAAGGCCTCACAAAAAGTCTCTTTAGTATCCACATTACTATCAACAAGTCTCTTCAAAGAACTATGGGTCTCTTCTACCAAGTATCTCACAATTCCTCCAAAAAATAGCCCTTACCCATTTAAAAAACCATTCTAGCATTTTGGTTATTGCAAAAGCATTACCCCACTCTCTAGTACCAAATTCTGTTTTAGTCAGCCAAAGGGGTACTGATGCAAAATATCAGAAATCTGTTGTTTTTTATAAAGGTATTTATTTGGGACAGAAACTTACATTTACCAGGCAATAATGTTTATGTTACTTCCTTCACCAAAGTCTGTTGCCACATTGACATTTGCAATGGTTCAGCCTTCCTCTTCTCCTTAAGACTCTGTGGTCCCAGCTTCTTCCAATATCAGCTGTCAGCTGGGATAAGTCTCATGTCTCTCCCAGGGCTCATTTCTCTCTGGGCTCAGCTGCTCAGGGCTCTGTCTCTGCAGCTGCAAACTATTAATATTAGGCAAATGGCTTGTCTCTCTTCCCAGGGACTCTGCTGCGTCTATGGAGCCATTTCTATTCCTCTGTGTTCTTCTCCTGTGTGTTTACTTCCTGGGCTCCAGCACCAAAAGCTCCAACCTTCCTTCTCTGTGGTGAGGTTTCTCTGTGAGGACCTGCCCACCAAGTGGCAGGGACTCAGTGTCCTACTGATGTGGCCCAATAAAAGCCTTAATTATTATTTAATCAAGTAAAAATGAAACCTCCGAATCCAATAAAATCTAATATGCCCAGAGGAAAAGACCAGTTCACAAACAAAATCAAATATCTATTTATGGAATTCATAAATAATGACAAACTGCTACAGTAACCTATAGGTTTTCTAATACTGCATTGTAGTGAAAATAGCTGCCTGCATTTTTCTAGATACTAATTAATCTACCTTTGCAGGTTCTCTGGAGTGAGTTGCTACAAAGGTGTGTTGTAGGAACACAGGTTCAGAAAAATAGAAATTTCAGCAAATGATTCCTTTACCAGTTGCACAATATAGAGTCCAGAAAAGGACAATAATCTATCACTTACAAAGCACAAAAAATCTAAAAGAGCAGAGGAAGAAGTCACATCATGGTCATGGTGATAAAAAACTGCCCTGGACCAGTGTTGATAGATAGCAGCTCCACACACCCCAATTCATACTGGAGAAGAGAGAAAAATTGACACTGACTGTGGTTTTTATCCACCTTGGAGTGAGGGGATCCTACTATTACCGTATTTTGTTTAGGTTTTTGATTATGCTGCAGAAATGAATTTCAAGAGCCATCAGGTGAGTTAGGCCAGTAATTTATTCAGGTAGGGAGGGACAAGAAATGGGAGAAAATAACAGATCAGGGGTCCCAGGTAGAGAGGAATGGGTTGAAAAATGACCAAATAGCCTGCTTTACAGACTAAAATTCCCCATTACAAGTTATAAATGCCCAAGTTTTACTTGCATGGCCACATGTTAAAGGAATAATGGCAAGAGTGGTGCACAGAGGGCAGGACAGGGGTCCACAGGAGAAAGAGTGCATGAGAGATCAAGCTCAGGCCTTGTGCCTGCCTTTTGAACCATTAATTATCCCACCCCTTTGCTAATGGCAGGGGAGTAGTTCCAGCTGTTTACCATTTTGATTGATTACCTCCCCCATCAATCTCCTGTGAGGGCTCAATGATAAAGTCCTTGGGGAATATCTGGGGCTTCTCCTGGCTTCTGGAGGAAGTCTTTTTCTGAGTGGCAGAATCTTGGGGAGGGTATTCTGACAGCCATCTTGGGGTTACTGACGTCCCCATGGACTCTCTGCCAGGTTCCAGATGCATCTACTGCTTCTTTATCTTACTAGCTGGTTTCACTGCCAATGAGAATATCTGTTCTGATAAACTACTGGGACTGCTTATTCTCAGTTTCTGTGTTTAAGGTCTGGCCAGGCCTCTTCATTAGGCTTAACATCTCCCTCAAATTGTGGAACAGTAGGAAGTGTGTGAGGGTGGTGGAAGGCTGGAGAATGGCGGCTTAGACTTCCCCAAAGAAGAAGGTAGAGATATTGAGGTGTAAGTGATGACTGATTCATAGGTGTCTATGATTTCTTTAATACTTCTCAGGATTCTGGTTGTTTCTTAAATATGAAATCAATAGATAACCTATATTATTTTCTCTGGGTGATAGATAAAAAATATTTAGCCTTCAATGTAAAGTAATGATATAACTCAACCTAGTCTCATAATTTTGATCCTCTTTCATATTTTAGTGGCTAATGTACTTTAGTTCCCCAGAAGTAATGATAGACACAAAGTTAATCAAAGAATTGGGAATAAAATATTAGCAAGGTTATATAAAGTTTTGTTTAAAAAGGACAAGAGAATATTGATGCAATCAGCCTGTTTCTGACCTGTAATTTCTCCTGCAGAAACTTCTTCTGTAAATCTTTGTTTGCTGTCATTGATTTGAAAAGAAAATTCTCAAATGACTATTTTGATGACATTTAAAATTTTTTTTATAAATTTTCTGCTTGTTAGTTTCTGGTCTAATGAGGTATAGAGTATATTGCATATTATTAAGCTCATCTAAAGCATATAATCTTCATCTCTCCTTCATGCCACACTGAATTAAGTAGATAAATTTATCATGAGAAAGTAAGATGGATGATAATCTTGTTGGCACCATCTTGAAGGCAAAAAGACATCACAGTATCCACAGGTATCTGGCTAAAATACGATGTCATCACATTGTCAAGCAGCCCTTGAAGAAATATCACACACATTGTTGAAAGCCAAGAGGAAATCAAACATAATATGACTCATAGTTTACATAAGGCATATATAATATGGTCTTGATATGACCTTGAAAAGACCTAATGAAACATGCACAACATTTGTTAAAATTTATTTATAAGTGATTATTGTACCAAATTGCTAGTGGGGTAGACAAGAATTATTTTCTGTATTTTATATATAAAGTAAAAGAAAAAGGAGGGGGGAGGAGTTAGGTGCCTAAGTCATACTGCTTTCAGTTAAAGATAAATCTAAATGTATTTGATAGACTTTCTCTTGAATCAAACAGCAGTCATTCAAAATATTAATATAATATCAAAAATGATGAAAATATAGTTTAATCTTTGTTTACATGAAAGCCAAACCACATTGCAATCAGGAACAGTCTAGTTTGAACAATTATTTCTTAACAACAAAACCAGTTACACTCATCAATGAAACCGCATGTTATAGTGGTTGTCTTGTGTCATTTCAAAGACTAATTTATTGGACAGTACAGAAAGAAACAGCTATTTCTTTTTTCTTAAAGCAGACTGTTAATCCAGACTGGAGATACACCTTACCAGTTTTTCTTGTCTGGACAATATTTATACAATGGAAAAGACTGGCTGTAAATTAGACATACATAATGATAATGAAATGACAACTTGGAGAAATGTAGACAAAATTTTTTGATCATGATTTCAAAAGAACTGTATTTTTATGAAGAAAAACTACTGGAGAGTTTTACCTTCTCCCCCTGCTTACCCCAACCCCTCTTCCATCCATCCATCCATCATCTCTCTACCTCTCTATTTATCTATCTATCTATCTATCTATCTATCTACCCATCCATCTATTATCCATCAGTCCATCCATCTAACAATTCATAATTAACAATTCTAAGGGCTATGAGAAAAGCATGTCATTCATCATCACTTTTCCTAACCATTCCATATTTACTGCACTTACATATCTAATACACTTTTGCAATCAAGACGTGTTGAGTTAAACTGAACTGAAGTGAACTAGTACATGCATAATTGTTCAAAAACTATTGGCAGAAAGAAAAAGCAATAATAATAGATATAGACTCATTCTCCTTCTCTGTATAATTTAACACACACATAAAGGTGAAGCAATCTAACCTCAATAGATTGTTTTCTCACACTCTATTCACCAGTCTCATGGAAATCTTATTTTCTTTTCAATATCGGTAGCATCGATCATCTGCTGTTCTGTGCTGTTATTATTAATATTTGAATTTAACTTGTCCCGTGTTCATACCTTAAGTCTCCATGTCAAGTGGTGGATTTTAAAGGGCATGGGTTGTGGCATGAACACTATGCAGTCACTTAGGAGAGTACTTTGCATGTTGCAGAAAAATTGAAAATTTGGTGATGATGAGTTGATACCATTTTTAAAGAAAGAAACTACTTAAGCTGTCTGATTATGATCTCCCATCCATCTTTACGTGATAACATTAAGATAAGCAGTACAGAATTTTAAAAAGGCCAAAATAGTAACTATTAGTTAATTCAATAAGAAAATGTAGTATATTGACCTTGCCTTGTAAGAAGCTGAGCTGTATTTGAACCCTTTGATTCGAAATTTATTTATGAAATTCCTATTATGCTAACCTTAGAAGAGTGGTTGGCTTTCTTTAGTTTCCATATGAAAATTTATCATCCTGGCAGAGGTTTGCAAATATCAACATAATTTTTAGGAGAAAATGCTGCATTCATATCTTATAAAAACAAACCAAAAATGCGGCCCCAAACTCGTTGCTTAGCAATAGCATGCCTTTAGCTTAAGGCAACTTGCATTATTTTATTTTATAACATTAAGTTGCCTTTCAAAACTTTATATCTTACAAAGAAATGTTTATGACTGTCAGTTCTAGGACTTTGTGATTAATAGGCATATGATTTTTTTTTTCTACAGTCCTTCATAAGACTGGGGTATGGAAACACAAGAGTCAATAAAATATTTGCTATTTAAGAAACATGTAATTAAGCTGTTTATATAGAAAACTATTTTTTTATTCCTTAGAGTATCTTACAATTATTTTTCATAGTTTGGTATGGGTTTTATAATACTCCCTAAATTTCATCTCTTTTTAGAGTAACTTAAATTTATAGGTCAAAGAGTATAGTGTGCTGGACAGGACATGTAATTTCTACTCAGAAGTCATGATTTCAAGTCAAAGTTACGCCTTTATTAACACAATTTCATAACTTCGTGACCATCAGCCATTTTGACTATAAAATAAAAAATAATAATTAGTAATGACAGCATGACAGTAGTGTAATAACAATAAAATATTTGTTATATTCAGGATGCACATTTAAGTTTCCAGATATGTAATGATCATAAAATACACTGGACACCAAAACCACTTTGTACATATTAATACTTAGAGCTCAGGTATAATAATAATTATGCACACATACACACACACACACACACACACACACACACACATATATATATATATATTTTTTTTTTTTTTGAGGTACCAGGGCCAGTCATTGAACCTGGAACCTCATATGTGGGAAGCTGGCACTCAACCACTGAGCAACATCATCTTCCCCAAATTGGTGTTTTCGTTTTTCTTGCTTGCTGTTTTTTGTTTTTTTTTTTTCAGGAAGCACCAGGAAACAAACCCAGGACCTCTCATGTGGGAAATGGGAGCTTGACCACTTGAACTACATCCTCTCCCCAGTATTTTTATATTTGACTTTTATTTTCTACAAGGTACTGACCAAAATGCTTCAATTACTCTGATTGATTTTAAAATTCTTGTTACAGTGTCCACTTTTGAAATGGTTAGTTGAGGTATAGAAAGTTTAAAAATAGTCTCAAGCAAAAATAAATCAAATTAGAACTCGTAACTCTGATTCTAAAGCCCATGCTTTAAATAATTTTCATAGCACTTTAAAATGTAGTTTTTCAATTATTCAGGAATTACTCAGAAACATTTCAGACCCTCAAAATTCTAATCCAACTGCTGAATGGAGCTAGTCACATAAAGTTTGCTATCCTATCATTTGTTACTATATAATCTCCCTAAAATGTCTCGGAACATGAAATATAACCTATTTTGCAGATGTTGACCTAATTGGTGTTGCTGGTGAATGACAGAGTTGTTAATAATTTTTAACAATTAGGCAAGTATTTTATGTCACTTTTCAACGTTTTTTTCTTAATTAGAGAACTTCAATGTAGGAAGAAAAAACAATTTTGTGAAATACAAAAGAAACTAAATAATCAACTATAAAATATTAATTTTGTTCATTGGATTTGATTATTTTTTCAAACTACTCTCATATTAACTTGCTATATTGTTGAGATCACATTTTATTTTGCACTTTGGTAACTATATACAGACATCTAATACCTCTAAATATAATTCATTTAAAAATTCTAGAATATTATATAAATAGAATCATATACTCTGTAGTCTTGGAAATGAATTATTTTCCTCATCACAATGATTTCTAAGACTCACCCACACTATTTATTGTATCAATTATTCATTCATTTTCATAGTTGAGTTTTACTCAATTGTATAAAAATGCCACCATTTGTTTATGCACTCACTTATGGTAGAAATTTGTTTTCCCCCTGTTTGATTATTATGCATAAAGATCCTCCCAATCTTATTCATGTAAAAATCTTTTTCTGAGTATATGTTTTCATTTTTCTTAGGTAAATACTGAAGAGTGGAATCATTGGGTCAAATGATAGTTCTGTGTTTTACTTTATAAACAGTTGTCAAAGTGTTTTCTAACCTGTTTATAGAGTTTCAGTTTCTCCACATCCTTGACAAATCTTAGTTATTAGTCATTCTAACTTTAGCCTATTTTGGCATTTATGTAGTGGTATTCGATGTTGTTTTAATCATAGTTTTCACTAGATTATGCTATTAAAATATTTTTAAATTATAATTCTGACCATCTTCTACATGTGCTTACATACCACTTATGTAACTTCTTTACAAAATACTGTTAAAATATTTAGTAATCTATTGCTCTCAGCTTTTGCTTTGTCTGAAAATCTTTTATTTTTATTTCATTTTTGAAGACATAGATGTGAATTTCTTTCATTTTTTCTGCTTTTCATAATAAACCATGAGAAGACTGCAGTCAATCTTCTATCTTTTTATGTGTATTTAATGTGAATTTTCTTCCACTCTGGATACTTCGAAGATTTTGTCTTTAAAACAGATTTTCAGTAAATTTATTATTATATCCCTTGATGTGATTTTCTTTGTTTTATCCTGTTTGTGTTTTACTGAGCTTACTGGATATGCTGAATTATACTTTAAGTTTTAAAAAAATCACTTCATAAAATATACTTCGCACATTCATCTCTTTGCAGAATATCTGTTAAAGGAGTAGTAAAACTCCTAATATTGTCAAACAACTTTTTGAGTCTCTATTTTTTAGGTACTTTTTTCACTTTCCTTAAAATGGTATGGTTTCTATTGCCATTTCTTCTGGATTACTGATGTTTCCCTGAAGTATTTAATCCATTGCACAGCTCATCAAATGAATTTTTAAAATCACACATTAATTTTTCCATTTTTGGAAATTTTATTTGTTTAACTTATTTGCTTCAATTTTTCTCCTCCTTGCATATATATTTTCCTTTAAATCATTGAACATAATTATAATAACTTTTTTAAGGCTGCCATTAATTCCATAATCTCTTTCTTTTTTCCATTTGAATTTTTATTTTTTTATATGGTTCACATTTTTCTCCTTCACATGTTTAATGATTTTTATTTGGGTACTTCACAAGTATATTGAGTAGTGTGCAAATTTTCTTTAATGAGTGTTGACTTTGGTATGCCTGGCAGCTAAGGTACTTGTGGATCAGTTTTAACATCTCAAGTTTCATTTTTATAATCTTTTATAATGGGATTAGAGTAGTCTTTACTACAAGGTATCTTAGTACACTACAAAGGCATATGTCTTTGGTCCTTACAAATGCCTTGGGCATTTAAGCATATTTCTTCAATCTAATTCATCAGAAAATGTCAGCCAACCCAGTGTGAACTCTCAGAAATATCCAGTATACATTATCTTTTATCAGTTCTTGATGCATTAGTTTGTCTTTGTCTGGTCTTATAGAATCCTTTTTCTATAACTGGTTAGCTCAGTCAAAGCATAAGTGGCCTTCATATAAAGTTTGAAAACATTCAGCCAGAGATATCTGTGAATTCCTATTTGGATTCTGAAAAGACTTTTTCTGTGTATCTTTCTTCTCTCTATTGCCCTGCCATGTAAATTTCAGCTACTTCATTTTTCTCAAAATCTTAGCAAGGGCATCATATTTAGCTTGTGCTGGTCTTTCCTGAAATGCAAAGAGGGAAAAAAAACAACAACTGTTATTCAGAATGCTGAAATGATAGCAAAGATCTCCTGGTTTGTTTCTTTTTTTATAGATACAACAGTTGTGTGCTGCTCATTATCCAATATCTGAAAAAAGGCTTTCTTTTTATATATTTATTCAGTTTTCTAGTATGTATGAGATCAATTACTCTGTTACAGGTCATAAAAGAAATACAAATACTTTTAGAGTTGTTTTTTACTAAAATTGCAAAAATTGTGGAAATAACATATGGAAGAAAAATACACAAGTCTTTGTTATACTGCTAAGCCATAAACAAATTTAATATATAGGTGTATATTCCATAAGTATATATATTGATGCATAGATTATCTTTATGCTTGCGTGTATAAATCAAGCACATATAATATAAATATATTATATTCATAAATATATATGCCTATAGCAGTTTGATATTATTGATGAATTCCAAAAAGAAATATTGGATTATGTTTGTAAACTTATCTTTTCCTCTGGGCATATTAGATTATATTGGATTCAGAGGTTTACCTCATTAAGTGATTAGGTAAATCTCTTGTGCCAGTCAGGCACAAGGGGTGGGGACTCACAGATAAAAGACATGGCAAAGACAGAGAGCGGGGGGGGTGGGGGGGGCGGGGGAGGTTGATGTTGGAGTTTGATGCTGGTCTTAAACTGGAGCCCCAGGGAGAGAGACCAAGCCATTCACCTGATAGTCTACAGCTGACCTTGTGGAGAAAACAGGAGCTGAGCCCAGAGGAACACAGGAAGCCAGAACCCCTGCAGACATCGGCAGCCATCTCACTCCCAACACGTGAAAACAGACTTTGGTGAAGGAAGTAACTTATGTTTTATGGCCTATATCTGTAAGCTCCTACCCCAAATAAATACCCTTTATAAAAACCAACTAATTTCTGGTATTTTGCCTCAGCACCCCTTTGGCTTACTAATACAATGCCCTATATAATATACATTTATATATTCTCTTTTTATAAAAATGATTTGTATATAATTGTATATAACCTGTTATATTTTTTAAAATGAGCATTTATCCACAACCTTAACTATACTTTAACTATATTTTAACATATGATATTTGCTGAATTTATAATAATTCATTATATGGATGTTTATATCAGTCACCTACTATTAGACATTTAGATAACTGTCAATTATTTTTTTTCCTTTTTATGCTATATATAACATGATTTATATAATATAAATTTGAAATATTTTGGTAATCTTTTATTATTTCCCAACTCTTTACACCTAGAAGAATATTTGTTGTGAATATTTTTGGATTTCTTGATACATATGGACACATCTACAAAAAGAAAAATGAAAGTATGAGGATGTTTATCTCAAAACCTGAAATCTGCTAGTATGACAATTGAATGATGAAATGAAAATTCATGATTGTTCTGTTTTGCATTTCCCTGATTGCTAATGAGGTTTAATATTCAAATGTGCTCTTATGCAATTTCTGCTTCTATATGTGATTTGTAGAGTTGTTTTACAGAAAATTTTAGTATTAAGGAATTATATTTATTAATTTGTATAATAAGTTTTTGGGGTTTTGTGTTTTTTTTTTTTTTTTTTAGTTTGGCAATTCTCTTCCTTTGGTCATAATAGAACTAATATGTCTCTCTCTCTCTCTCTCTCTCTCTCTCTCTCCTTATTTATAATTCAGAGGTTGTGAGCTTACAGAACAATCATGCCTAATGTGCACAATTCCTATATGTCACCTCTCTACCAACACCTTACATTGTTGTAGAATATTTGTTACAGATTATAAAAGAATATGATCAGACTATTACCCCTAATTATGGTCCATAGCATACACTTGGTATATATTTTTTCTATGCTCTCCTTATTATTAACACTATGTATTAGTATTTTACATTTGTTACACTTCATTAGAGAATACTCTCATACTTGTACTGGTATGGGATTTTTTCCTTTTAGACTAAGGAAAACTTTCAAAGGTTTACTGTGGACTATGATTGTACAACTCTGTGATGCAAGTGACAGCCACTGAGTATACACTTTTGTTAGAATGTGCAAGGCATGGGACAATATATCACAGTGAACCATGTGGTAGAAGATGGACAGTGGCTAGCAATATGTGTTTTTAATTGTTACACTCCATCCTATGTTTAATGGCAAGTTATATTTGAATACAATTCAAGCCTCAAAAGTAGGATCAATGATTATATTAATTACATTCTTATTTTTGTTTAGTCTTGGACTTCAGTTTCTATGTAATTCAGGAAAGTGCTTAAAGGTACATTTAATACCCCAGAGATTATGTGAGATATTCTTGAGATGTTATGTGTATCTCTGTGAATGTGTACATATATGTACCCACATGCATATGTAATTAAGTACAGACATGTCAATAAAAATGGAAAAATATGATAGCATCTGATGAGATAAAGTAATCCAACTACAGTCATATTAGTGAACGCTATTTAAAGTCTGGATAATTTTCTTTGGGATCTATCCATTTTGTTTGGTATACTTTCCAAGTATGGCATGCAGATGTTTTCCACAAGACAGTGCTGTGTGTACATCTAGGTTAGTCTGATAGAATAGTTTTATTTTTAAATTTTCGTTGGGGTTAAATGAATGCAAAAAAAGTATACGATACTGATGTAACCATTAATTTATAGCTAACAAATGAGATCTGCATTATTTTTAAAAGGATATAGTCACAATATTTCATACAAAGCTTAAAGTTGTATGTTAATGAATACATATAAGAATGATATACTTATGTGCAAAGTTTAATTTTAGCTCTGGAAAAATAAATGGAAACTACAAAGTTTTTGGCACCCTAAAATAATCCAGAAAACAAAAATTATGTCTTCTAATACAAGTTTATTAACTGCTCAATGAAAGTTCATTAGGTAAGTTGTTGTTGTTTATCTTTATGAAGTTTACATATTTAGTTATCATCATTTTCATGCTATTCTCATGTCATAAAGTCTGAAAATAATTTGGAGAAAACATGGCATTTTCCAATAACAAATACTGAGTCTCTGACCCAGAGAACAAATAAAATAATCTCAACAAACATAAATTTTGATTTACTTGAAATATCTGACCTATTTTTTAAGCATCTTCCCAAGAAATCAACTGTCACTATATAAGTGAACATAAGTATTAAAATTGCATTTTATGAAGTGTTTCATGTTTACACTCTCAAAACATATTTCTGAAAGCAATGCTATAATTACCAGTTTATACTCATAAGACAGAGAAGAATCTTAAATTGGAAAATTAACATTAATTTTTTTAAGATTAACTTTATTTCAACTTAAAAATATAAGGTAACAGACAAATACAGTTTAACAAATTATGGAAGCATTACTCTAAAAAGTTCTGTCCAGGCACATTTATCTCATTTAATCCTAAAAACAATATCAATCATTTCTCCAATATGTAAATGAGCAGAGATTGTTTAAATGTCCTGACCAAGGTCTACTTGCTAATAAAGAAAATAAAGAAAAAAATGCTTAATCTTATTCATATCTTACAAAACTAAGCCTCATTGTTTTATCTTTAGCATTAATATAGAACCTTCTTTGCTTTTAGTACAAAAATATTTTAATATTACTAACTAATCTATTAGCTACTTCAATCGTATTGTTCCATGTATCACCATATTATTAATACATTGTAGTAGAAAATATTCTTGTATTTATATTAGCCACAATCCTCATCTACTATGTTATGTGGTCCATAAATTATCTTCTAGCTGTCTTTCAATTAACATTAACCTCCCTAGACTACCTCTTTCAACCACAATCAACAGTGTTTGTTATACTCATTATAATGTGCTACTACCAATTCTATCCATTACTACATATTTACAATTGAACTTTTTAAACATTCTACAAATTTCATATCGACTCCCCCTTCTCCATATTTTTTTCTGTATTAGTTTATACTCTATGATTTAACTCTGTTAGTTTTCTCATGATATTTAGTTCATGTTGGGGAGATCATATAATATCCATTTTTTTGTGACTGGCTTATTTCACTGAACATGTCCTCAAGATCCATCCATGTTGTCACATGTTTCATCAGTTTATTTCTTCTTACTGTTGCAAAGTATTCTATCATGTATGTAATACATTTTATTTATCCATTCATTGGTTGATACACACTTATGTTGTTTCCAACATTTAGTAAATGCGAGTGATACCACTATGAACATTGGTGCACAAATATCTGTTCCTATCCTTGCTTTCAGTTCATGTGAACATATTCCAAGTAGTGGGGTTGCTGGATCACACAACATGTTCATGGCTTAACAAGAGTTTCTTCTGTTGAGTAGGCTGCCTTTCCAATAAAATCACTTGAAACACAAAAAACGTTTAATTTTGAGGAAGTCCCTTTTATCTATTTTTTCTTTAATTGTTTATTCTTTGGGAGTAAGGTCCAAGAAATCACCACAAGCCACAATATCTTGAAGATATTTCCCTACATTTTCTTCTGGGAGTTTTGTGGTTCATTTTTTCTCCTTAGGTCCTTGGTAACTTTTGAGATAAGTTTTGTATAAGGTGTAAGATAAGGGTCCTCTGTCTTTCTTTTAGATATGGATATACAGTTTCCTCAGCACCATTTGTTGAATAGCACCATTTCTTCTGATCCAGCTGGGTGAATTAAAGAGCCTTGTCAAAAATCTCTTGGCCATATATGTGATGGTCTATTTCTGAACTCTCAGTTTGATTTCATTGATCAATCCGTCTATCTTTATGCCTAGTTCATTTTACCATTGTTGCTAAATAATATGCTTTAAAATTAGAAAGTGAGGATCCTCCTACTTCGTTCTTCTTTTTAAGGTATTTTTGGTTATTTGGGGTCGCTTACCATTCCAGGTAAACTTGATAATTGGCTTTTCCAACTCTACAAAATAGAATGTTGGAATTTTCATCAGGATTGTATTAGATCTGTAGATAAGTTTGGGTAGAATTGACGTGTTAATAATATTTAGTCTTCCAACTCATGAATATGGAATATCCTTCCATTTATTTAGGTCTTCTTTGGTTTCTTTTAGCATTATATTGTAGTTTTCTGAATACAGGACTTTACATACTTGTTTAAGTTTATTCCTAAATATTTGATTCTTTTGGTCACCATTGTAAATAGAACTTTTTTCTGACTTCCTTCTCAGTTTGCTCATTAGTAGTATATAGAAAGACTACAGATTCTATTATATTAATCTTATATCCTGCCACTTAGATAAAATTGTCTATTGGTTCTAGTGGTTTTGCTGTGGATTTGGGGGATTTTCTAAGTATAGGATCATATCATCAGGAATAATCATTCCTATTTTGGGCACCTTACTTTTGTTTCTTGCCTAATTCCTTTTGTTAGAACTTCTTGCAAAGTATGGAAACACAGTGGAGACAGTGAGCATCCTTGTCTTGTTTCCAATCCCAGCAGAAAAGCTATTAGTTTTTCTCCACTGAGTATAGTGTCAGCTGGGGATTTTTTTATATATGCACTTTATCAAATTGATAAAGTTTCCTTTTATTGCAATAGAATAGAAAAGTTTTGATCAAGAAAGGATGATGTATTTTGTGAAATGTGTTTTATGCATCAAGTGAGATGATCATGTTATTTTTCTTCTTCAATTTATTATTGTGGGATATTGCCCTCATTGATTTTTCTTATGTTGAACCACCCTTGCATACCTGTATAAAACCCATTTGATTGTGATATATAACTTTTCAAATTTGCTTTTGAATTCAGTTAGAAGGTATTTTGTTGAGGACTTTTGACTCTAAATTCATTAAAGAAATTGATCTGTAATTTTCTTTTTTTCATATTAACTTTATCTGGCTTTGGAGACAGGGTGATATTGGCTTCATAGAATGAGTTTTGTAGGGTTCTTTCCTGTTTAATTTTTTTGGAAGTTTTAGCAAGATTGGTATTAGGTCATCTTTGAATGATTGGTAGAATTCACCTGTGAAGTCATCTGCTCCTGGACTTTTCATTTTGGGGAGGTTTTCCTGATTGTTTCATTTTCTTAATATGTGCTTGATTTATTGGGATATTTTATTTCTTCTAGGGTTAGAGTAGGTTGTGTGTTTATAAGAATTTGTACATTTCATTAATGTTGTGTAGTTTTTTTGTGTACAATTATTCTTTTTATCTTCTAATAATCTTTTTTTTTCTGCTGGGTTGGTGATAATGTCCCTCTTCTCATATCTGATTTTATTTATTTGTATACCTCTTTTTTATTATTTGTTAGTCTAAGATTTTATTGATTTTGTTGATTTTCTTGAAGAACAAACTTTTTGTTCTATTGATTCTCTTTATTTTTTTTTCTTCCTCCATATCATTTATTTCTGCTCTGAAATTTATTATTTATTTCCTTCTGCTTGCTCTGGGATTGTTTTGGTCTTCTTTTTCTAGTTCCTCCAGGTATACAGTTATGTCTTTGATTTTAATGCTTTCTTCTTTTTTCATGTAAGGACTGAGGGCTATAAATTTCCTCTTCAGCACTGCCTTTGCCATATCCCATATGTTTTCATATGTTATGTACACATTTTCATTCATCTTGAGACATTTGCTGATTTTTGCAATGTCTTCTTTGACCCACTGATTATTTGAGTTTATTGTTTAATATCTTTTTATTTGTGAATATCCTCTTTTTCTGCTTGTTACAAGTTTCCAGTTTTATCCCATTATAACCAAAGAAAGTGCCTTGTATAATTTCTATATTTTAAATATATTGAGAACTGACTTATAAACTGACATATGGTATATCTTGGAAAAGATTCATGAGCACTTGAGATAAATGTATATCATTCTGTTTTGGGGTGTAATTTTCTATAAAACTATGTTTGTCTAGTTCATTTATTATACTATTCAATCTCTTTCCTTTTTTATTCCCTTTCCAAATGTTCTATCCAATGCTGAAAGTGGTCTGTTGAAGTCAAAGTATTATTGTAGAAACATCTATTTCTCCTTTTTTGTCAGTGTGCCATACGTATCTTGAGGCACCTAAGTTATGTACATAAATTATTATTGCTATTATTTCTTATTAAGTTGTTTCTTTTCTTAATTTATAATGACCTTCATCTCTTATATCAGTTTTGCATTTAAAATCTAGTTTGTCTGATATTGATATATTTACTCTAGATCCTTTTTGATTACTATTTGTGTGAAATATCTTTTTCCAACCTTTCACTTTCAGCCTGATTGTGTAATTGCATCTAAGATGAGTCTTTTCAAGACAACATATAGATAGCTCACTTTTTAAAATCCATTCTGTCAGTTTATTTCTTTTGACTGAGGAGTTCAAGCCATTAATATTCAATGATATTAATACAGGCATTATTTACTTCATCCATTTTATTCTTTAGTTTTCTGTTGTCATAGCTTACTATTGACTGTTTTTTTTTTTAACCCTTTCAGTTCCCCTTATGTAGAATCTTCATTTCTTCATTCTTTTCCAAGCTTCTCATCCTTGGCTTTTCCTTTCAAGGTGTTACATGCCCTTTAAGATTTCTTATAGAGCCAGTCTCTTGGTGACAAACTCTCTCAGTTTTTGTTTGTCTGTGCAGGCTTTAAACTCGCCTTCATTTCTGAAAGATAGTTTGGCCAGATAAAGAATTCTTCATTAGCTGTTTTTTCTTTCAATACCTTAAATATATCTTACCACTTGCCTCTGTTTCCATGGTTTCTGATGAGAGAATGATACTTAGACTTATTGAGACTCCCTTGTAAGTGAGTCATTGATTTTCCCTTGCTGCTTTCAGAATCCTCTCTTTATATCTGGCATTTGATGCTCTGAATAGTAGATTTCTTGGAGTAGGTCTAGTCAGATTTATTTTGTTTAGTGTACATTGTCCTTCTTGAATATTGATATTCATTTATTTCATAAGGTTTTGGAAAATATTCTTTATTCCCTTTTTCCATTCTCTTCTTCTTTTGGAACACCTGTAACACATGTTTGTGCATTTCATGCTATCACTCAATTTCCTAAGACCTTGTTCAATATTTCCCCATTCTTTTCATTTTCTGTTCTTCAGTCTTTCAAAGTTCAGATGCTTCATCCACCAATTCACTAATTCTGGTCTCAACCAATTTAAAGCTGTTGTTATATGTCTCTAATATTTATTTATTTGTTTGTTTGTTTGTTTGTTTTTATTACTGTGGCCGAAGATTGAACCTGGGACCTCATATATGGGAAGTAGGTACGCTACCACCTTGAAGTACATCTGCTTCCCTCTAATGTATTCCTAATCTCTTTCATTGTATCTTTCATTCCCATAAGTCCTGTTACATTATTTTAGACTTTCAAGTTGTTCATTATGTTCACACAGTGTCATCTTAATATATCCTTTATCTCTTTAATCATATTTTCCTTCAACTTCTTAATTTGATTAAGTAGATTTGTGTGAACATCATTGTTTGGTGTTGTTAAATCCCATTTCTTATCTGGATTCTTTGTTCATTACTTTTTTGCCCATATCTTCCTGTTTCTTAATATGGTTTATAATTTTTTGTTGATATCTGGGCATGTGATTGTGTTGGTGAGTTCACACTGTTCATCAATTTCTCTATCTTGCCTAGTGGTTTTATTTTACAGCTTTTCTTTGATTTTTGGTTCAATTTTCTTTTAAAACTTTAAGAAACAGGTTAATTAAAACTGTCTTGTTTAACTTATCAAAACAGGGTCAGGGAGCCAATAATTAGGCATGGATCAGCTCTACAGAGTCTGGGAAAGAAGGAAGACAAGATTTGTCTTCCTTCACTTTCCTGGCTGGCCAACAGAGGGTGGACCTTGGCAAACCTTTCCATACATATGACTCCTTCAATTTCCACTGTCTCAATCTTATCTATCAATTGAAAACCAGGTTATTGTGCATAAATAAGCTGAAGAGAAATCACACTCAGCCCTCAGCTATATTTTCCATCTTCCCAAGGAAGAATATGTCCTTTCCCCTCCTTGTTGGCCACTCAACCACAGGTTTTATCTAGACTTTTTGCTTCAAGAGTGGGGGATGTTTGGTGTCCCCAGCTGTGGAAGCCAACTTACAGCTCTACTTTTGCCCTCTTTGTTTCTCTGTACCAGTCTCTCCTGGACGACATATGAATTGCAGACCTTCTGGTATGCATATCACCAAAGCACCTCCTATGGATAACTTCTATGCTATCTCCCCTATTTTATAAGACAGTTGTCCCCTGCCTGAGCTACTCTGACACCATCTTCCTAATTTTTTTACATGATTCTACAACAAATATATGACCTTTCAAAAAGTAAGAGAAAATGTATCATTCCATTATTTTAATTGAGATAAAAATTAAGAGAGCATAGGAAGACTGAGTGTAAATGGCAAAAGTCAGGTGTTTCCTCTCTGTGAAATTTTTTTAAAATATCCAAGCTAATGGAAGCTTTGCTTAACACATTTCTTTAATGCTCATCTTCCTAGAAAGCTGTTACTGGAAAAGAACACAGAGATGCAATAAATAGGTTTGTATGGACCAGATTTACAATTGATGCATGTTATATATATTTCACCTTTTCATTGTCTAGTGCTCAGTCATGTTGTCACAAACAATTGAAGGACACTTCAGAAATATAATATAGATGTTTATCCATGAAGAAGAAGAAAACACTAAGTTTAATGTGCAGGTGATAATTAGCTACTTATGTGGTATACTTTGAGAAATTGTAAGGTGTCACCTCTTTCCAAAAAAACTTCAGGTGTTACTGTAAGGAGCTCTTCTTCACCTTTTAGGTAATAATTATTCAAGGTGTCATAAGAGTATTTCATCAAAATTTTTGGAGATGATATATCTTTAAACTGATTTTTCACAGTTCTCCTAAAAGAAAGTTACAAAAATTGATGATAGTGATGACCAAGAGAACTTTATTTACTTCAAAATTTGGGTAGGGGCTTGAATGACAAACCAATGTGGTATTTGTAAATTATCTATTCTTTAAAATAGCACTTGAAAATGATATATGTATATATCAACACTTGATCACCTACGGTGATGCTTAATAGTATGTGTCAGCTTGGCTAGGTAGTCTAGTTGTCTGTTCAAAAACTTGCCTACATGTTCCTGTGAGGGTATATTGTAGATATAATTAACATCCACAATCAGTTGATTTTAAGTAGAAGACATTACCATTAATAATATGAATGAGCTTTATCTTACTGGTTAAAAGTCTGAAGAACAAAACATGAGGTTTCCTGAAGAAAAATTTATTCTACGTCAATGCTGTCACACCAAATCTGTATATGCTTCCAGGCTCCAGCTTGCCAACCTGTTGTACAGCCCCCACCCCCCAGTGGAGTGAGCCAATTCCTTAAGATAAATTTCTTTATATATTGCCATTTATGTATTTTTAAAACTATTTATATTGAGAACACTGATTGATACATTTAGTTTTAGAATTTACATGTCTTTGCAAAAACATAATGTTTCATGTCTCTTAAAGGGCTGAAAATTCCAAAATTTACATTGGCCTTTACTTTGAATGATTTGATAAGATTTAGCATCACTGTTATCTATAGTTCCCAGTTGAATGTGTTGACATGCAGAGAATGAAATAATTTTTCAATAAATAGATCATATTTAGAAAATCACCAAATCCTACAATGCAGAAATTTTAGTTTAAAGCAGTTTACTAAATACTGAAAAGTCATGTTTTGTTTTCATCAAGAGCATGGAAATAGTCGCTCTTACTATGTATGTGATTGAAGTAGCCAAATGAAACCTATATTATTTGTTTATTACTAAATAAATATTTGGGATGAGAATATAATACATTAGAAGTATTATAATTTTAAACTTTTGCTTTTAATACATCCCTTTTTAAAAGTTAATTTTCCAAGTGTTAGTAAATATAAGTGCGACTTATTTATCAACATACTAACACCTTTACAATTTGTCTTACTTCACTGATGAGCATATACCATTTTTTCATTGGAATTATAAAGGGTAAATACTTCTCCACCATGAAGAATAAGGAAGAATACTTGATTCAATTAAAATTCAACCTGTGCTCAAAAGTATATTAGCAGAGACAACCAGCAAGATGGCAGCAGAATAAGGAACTCCTAGAGTCAGCTCCTGCTACAGGGCAGTTAGTAAATACCCAGAGCTATCTGGAGATAGCTGAAGTACCTGTTTGGGGTACCAGGAGGCCAGAAGAGTACCCTGCAACATACTTGAAGGAATGGAAGGAGGAGACTGCACATCTGAAGAAAAGACTTGTAAGTAGAGCACTCCATGCCACAGAGGCCAGTGACCATCCTCCACTGGAGGCACAAGCCACCTCAGGAGAGATTCCGCAGCTGGAATTGAAAAGTCCACTTCCCCAAAATGGGGTAGGAAGAGACAGTTGGGCATCAACTTCAGCTATTGATGAGTAAATTCAGAGGGCTAAACTATAATCCTGAGAACAGTTCAACTTTGAACCTGTTAAATCAGAAATAGTCCAGAAGCCACCATCTTAACTCTACACCTGGCATGAGAAGTGGGGTGAACTGAAAATCACAGCGCTGGTCGTGACCAGCTTCTTTCCATCCAGATCAGATTGCAGCTCTAGCCTAGACCCAATGCCACCTCCAGCAGAGAGTAAGCTGGGGGACATGTGCCAGCCTCTCTGGGAAATTACCAGCCAAGCCACTGAAGCCAGTGATTATCCTACTCTTGTGGCACAAGCTACCCTAGGAGCTATTCTGTGTTTGGAATTAGAAGCTCCATTTCCCAAAAATAAGGAAGGAGGAGACAACTGGTTGCCAATTTCAGCTACTGATTGGTACACTCAGCAGGCAAAAGTATAACCCTGGGAAACACTGGGGTATGAATCTGCCCAAGGTGGTAACTGCCATTTTGGCTCTGTCAACAGTCTGAGGGGAAGCCAGGCTGACTGAAAATCATAGGGATGGTAGGAACCAGTTTCTTTCACCCAGATTGACCTAATGCCCTAAACTAGGATTTTGGCATGCCTCCGGCAGGGAGAAAACTTGTGGACCCTGCATCATACTATCCATGTAACTGCAGTACGTTTAGCTGGCACAGACTGAAAATTGGAAGTCCAATAGGGAAACTACAGTCATCTTGCACCCACATTGCATAGATTGCTGCCCACACCTGCAGCTTCATCCCCTTCCCAGGCAGAAGAAAAAGGGGTGTGAATCTTCATCAGTCTCTCTGGGCAACTACAATCTAAGCCTGCACAACTTGGATTATTCCATACAGCTGTGATTCTGTCCCTACCCCTTGCAAAGGAGAAAGTTGGGAGACGCTTCTTTGGTCCCTGGTGCAATGAGGGCAGCTTGAGCCTCCATAGGATATAGCATGAATTACAACATTGGCTCCTACTGCACAACCAGCAAGGGAGAAAGGGCAGGAAGCCTCAAACTAAAGAGAAAACCTGCACCCAGAATAAATACTCTAGTAATCCAGATGCTAAGACACCAAAAACAAAATTACAATCTACACCAAGAAACAAGAAGCTATGGCCCAATTAAAGGAACAAGACAAGCCTTCAGATGACATAAAGGAATTGAGACAACTAATCACAAGTGTTCAAACAAATCTCCTTAATAAATTCAATGAGATGGCTAAAGAGATAAAGGACATAAAGAAGACATCAGATGAGCACAAAGAAGAATTTGAAAGCATACATAGAAAAATAGCATATCTTATGGGAATGAAAGGTGCAATATATGAAATTAAAACATCATTGGAATCATATAAAAGCAGATTTAAGGAGGCAGAAGAAAGGATTGCTGAGCTTGAAGAAATGGCCACTGAAAGAACATATGAAAGAACAGCTTGAAGAAATGGCCGCTGAAGGTGAATATATGAAAAACAGAAAAAAAAAAAAAAAGGAAAAAATTGAACAAGGTCTCAGGAAACTTAAAGACAGCAAAAGACATGGAAACATATATGTCATGGGTATCCCAGAGAAGAGAAGGGAAAGGGGGCAGAAGGAATGTTTGAAGAAATAATGGTAGAAAAAGTTCCAATCCTATTGAAGGACATAGATATCCATGTCTAAGAAGCACAACGTATTCCCATATAAAAAAAATCCAAATAGACCAACTCTAAGACACATATTCATCAGAATGTCAAATGCCAAAGAGAAAAGTCTGATAACAGCAAGAGAAAAGCAATGCATAACATATAAGAGACACCCAATAAGATTCAGTGCTGATTTCTCATCAGAAACCATGAAGGCAAGAAGACAGTGGTCTGATATATTTAAGATAATACAAGAGAAAAACTTCCAACCAATAATCTTATATCTGGCAAGATTGTCTTTCAAAATTTAGAGCAAGAGTAGAGTATTCACAGATAAACAGAAACTGAGAGAATTTTTAAGAGACCAGATTTTCAGGAAACTCTAACGGGTGTGCTAGAGCCTGAAAGAATAGACAGGAGAGAGAGATCTGGAAGAGAGTATAAAAATGAAGATTATACCAATAAAAGTAACTAAAAATGTCAAAAGAATGGTGAAAATAAAATATGACACATAAAACTCAAATAGTCAGAAATACATTTAATCAATGACGAATCAATGACGTAAAGCACTTGCATTAGAAAACTGCAACTCTATGTAAAAAGAAATGAAAAAAGACCTAAGTAACTGAAGAACAGTCCATGCTCATGGAGTGGAAGACTAAATATCAGTAAGATGTAAATTCTTACTGATTGATGTTCAGATTCAATGGGATCCTGATAGAAATTCCACCAGCTTTAAAAAAATAATTTATAACATGATCATCAAATTCATTTGGAAGGATAAAGGGTTCTGAATAGCCAGAAACATCATAAAAAGGAAAAGAGAACCCTCATAACCAGACTTTAAATCATATTACCTAGCTATAGTGGTAAAAACAGCATGGCACTAGCATAAAGACAGACACATAGACCAATGGAACCAAATTTATGACTCAGAAACAGACCCTCACATATATGGTCAAGTGATTTTTGACTAGTCTGTCAAACCCATACAGCTCAGCAGAACAGTCCATTCAACAAATGGTGCTGAAAGAAGTGGATATCCATAGCTGAAAGAAGGAAAGAGGACCCCTATCTCACACCTTATCCAAAAATTAACTCAAAATGTATAAAAAATCTAAGTATAAAAGCAAGAACCATAAAACCTCTAGAAGAAATTGTAGGAAAATATCTTCAGGCCTAGGTGGTGGATTCTTAAGGGAGATAAGAGGAGGACTGAGATTGACTACTGATGTGTAATGTATGTAGAAGTTTTTAATTAGTTTTACTGTAAAAATGTGGAAATTTACTATAAATGTGGAAATGTATAGAGTGGATGGTAACATATAGTAAGTAACAGCTTGTTTATAAATGTGGATGTCACTGAAAATGGTAGTCTATGTATGTAAATGCCATTTAACAGAATGCTAGAGAATAATCTAGAAATTGAATAGCACAGTAAACCAAGAGGTGGATGAGAATTGTGGTTGATGGTACAGATGCAAGAGTGTCCTTTGTGAGGTAAAGCAAATGTACATCACTACTGCAGGGTGGTGAGAATGTGGAGAAGCATAGGAAAAATACAGCTGGAGTGTCCTATGGATTGAGGTTAGCAGTAATGATATAATATTCTTGTATCTGTGCGAAACATGTTCTGTATTGATAATGAGGCAGTATGTTAAATGTGAGCCAAATGTACACTATGGACAGTAACAATCAGATGATATTGTCTTATCTGTAGGAAATGTTACACCACAGTTTGGTGTGTTGATGGAGGTGTGTTGTTTGGGAATTCTGCCCATTTGCATGATTGTTTTATAAGTTTACAATTTATGTCATAAAAAATATATTTAAAAAAATAATAATAGGGTATGTTGGGTGAAAAACACACCAAATGATAAGGACTATGCTTAGTAAGATTTTGACAATATTCTTTCATAATTTGTAACAAACATCTCACGACAATGCAAGGTGTTGGTGGAGGGTTGAGGTATGGGAGCCCTGTATGATATTATGCATGTTTGCTTTGTAAGTTCACTACTTTTACTATACTCTTAATTGTTTATGTATGTTCATATATAAATGATATAAAGATAATAATAATAGGGTTGTTTGGGGGAAATACTTTGGTTAGTAGTAATATTTTGACAATGCTCTTTAATCATTAGTTAAAAAGCTTTAACAACAATGCAAGTTATTGGTGGTAGGGTGAATTATGAGAGTCCTGTATGATGTTATATATGTTTGTTTTCCAATTTCACAACTATTATTATATACTTAGTGTTTATGTATGTTTATATTTGAGTGATATACTTCAATAAATTAATTTTTAAAAAGTGTGTTAAGATTTAAGGAGCATAGGATAAGCAAAATCATATATTTATTCTCAAGAGTCTTGTCATTAAAGAGGAGAAAAATATATACATTAACAGTTATTAATGGCTTAATGCTATATTTATGGCATGTAAAGTCACAGTGAGTAGAAAAGCAGAAATTTGAGCTGCATTTTATGATTCTAAGCCCAGTCTTCTATGAACTAATGACATAGAATGACATCACAAAATAGGCATTTATGGTTTTTTTAAAGAATCTATCTATCATTCATATTGGCATATTCCTTCTTATTAAAAAACCACACCCTATAATTTACCTTTGAAATAAAACTAATTTGGCAATTCTAGTTTACCCATGTCTTACATTATTGGCCTGCAGAATAACAACCAAAAAGAAGTAAAAACAAAAATAAACAAACAGAAAAAAAAATCATAGGTAAATAGGCTATTTTTTTCTCTAACACCTAAAGAGAAATGGAACAATATTAAAGTAATGCTTAATACAAACTATTATTGCTATTACCAGTGCATAAAATATAAATTAATACAAATGAAGTACTCCATGAACTTTTATTTAACAACTGAAAGACCTATCCTTTCATCTTTTCATTTATACTTACACTGCCTTAGAAGAGGCAAAATGAACTCTCTCTAAATGCTTTAGAAACAGTGTAAGTTCAATTGAAAAGGAAAAGAGCAAACATGAGAATGAATATATTGTGTGTCTGTGTGTTTTCCTGAAAGACCCATTTTAAAAATGGAATATGATATTTCTTCTGCTATATATCAGCAGATTCTAGCTTTATGGATGAAAGGAAAATGAAAAGAGTACTACAAGAGGAAATAGAAACAATTTTATGTGGGAGTTTATGTTCTCTGCTTTGTGTATATAGCTGCTTTCATGTTTCTTAATAAACTGTCAGTTTTATCTACAATTTACCAGCATGTTATTTAACATAAAAAACACATTGATATATCAGGAAGGATGCCTACTTTCCAAAGCTATCAATATGAATAAACAAAAACAAGACAAGTAAGGGCAGAGCATTCTCCACGGTCGTAGATGTTTTAATTCCAGCATAGTCATTGTGGTGATACTCACCAAGTAAAAACATTATATATACAAAATTCTGGCTTAAAATCAATATTTGGGATTGAGGTGACCATGGTTTCTCAGTTGAAAGGAGATACTTTATTTTATGTTGATCTCCAATTAAAGATATACAAAAAAGGGGCAAATCAAAATGACACTTGAAGGAAAGTTTTTCATTTGCCCTTTTTCTCTTCCTCAGTAAGTTTGTTTTACTCCATGACTTCAATATTACAGAAAATAACTAAGCAGAACATTGGTTGTAAGACATTGCCATGATGCTTTCTATGTGTAGTGGCTAAGCAGGAAATTTTCATTTCATACACCATTTGAGTCTAGCTGCAGTGATTTCACAAAAGTTAGCCGACTTTGAAAAGTTAATGATAGAGAAAAGCATTTTTTTTTTTTGTTTTGAGAAAGCATTTGTGTGTTTAAAATGAGGACCTATGGTGGTTGGTTGGCCACGGGGAAATGCAAAAGTTATTCTATTTTATTTGGCAGTGCTCATGTTTATATCACAATGAGAAGAGGAAAAAAAACCTCTAAATTAACAACAGATCAATTGAAATTGTATGCAAAATTATATCAAGAATACAAATATGAAATATATATAACAAGATAACACATAATACTTATTATTAACATACCTATAGCCCATTTAAATAATTTAATTTAATGATCATTTATTGTTTTCAAGTAATCACATAAGATGGTTAAGTTTAGTTATTTACTCATCCATGTTATCATCTTAAGTTTTATATCTTTTTCACATAATAAGAAATATGTAAAAAATAAAAAAAATAAAATAGGTAAAGTTACTTTGTAAAATGGATCGCACCCTTTGAGGTTGTTTCTATATCACATTAAAGAAGAGTTTTGGCTTTCATTTTTTGTTTTAATTAGTGGACCACAGGTATATGAGGTAAACTCATGCTTTTGATAGCTTAACTTGGATTCTATCTTAAAATTAACTATCTATTAGGTATTGCCCATTTGAATTCCTAAGTGGGACTTCTAAATATGTACTCTGTCACTCCCTTGGTCAAACCACAGTCGCTTTCATCTAGACTCTTTCTACAACCTCCTGACTAAGCTCACTAATCTCTCTGTCTCCATTTCCTCTTTTCTCCTAACTTTCCCACCTCCCCAAGGTTTTCAGAGACATTATTATTATTACTTTTTGAAAGTCCTCTTTTTCCACTTATGACTTCTACCACACTAAGTTTTTATAGAATGAGTATGCATATTCTTTATTACTTGTTCTAGACTTTCACAAGTCAATTCATTCAATTTCCTTCTTTCCCCTTCTTTCCACCCTATGTTACATTCACTAAATCTCAAAAGTCTCTAAACATGTTCATAACAGACCTCAATACTCTATTTCTTCATACCATTGCATGTTTTCATCTCCTTTACAGAATTCTCTTCTACCCCCCTTTTTCCTTTGCAACATTCCATTCATTAAGACCAAGTTCAAATACAAGGTCCTCTGCGAAAGATTCTCTAATTCCCGCCAAATTCGGCATTCTCTTTTCTTCTTTAAAATAGAAGTGTGCATCTCCCTCTAAAAGACCTGCGATTGTGCCTTGCTATATTTTACTTTAGTTTTTTTTCTTATCTATTAGTGGCACTGTCCTCTTAATTTATATCTGTGTAAAGCAACATAGATGGAACTCATGAAATTCTTTATCCTTTACCTCGCTAAACAATGTCCTTCTACATTTAATGAACTCTAAAATTTCATATATATTTCATCTTTCTCACTGTGTGCTTTACCAAGACAGTTCTATCAATAACTGTATAGTGCTGCAGAAGATTTTCTTAATCATTTATTTTTCTTTGTTAATTCAATTGTAAGTAACTACACACACTTGATATAAGATGTCATTAATGCCTCCAAAACAAGCAACTGTATTTATAACAGATGCATGTTCCTAATGATTTATCCATTAAGCATATTAGAAATTTGGAATTGGCACTTTCTTTTTGTTCATCTGCAAGATTATTACAATATTAATATTTATAGATTATCCCCTCCTCTTGGACATACACATAAAATAATAGGAAATTGATATTCTGAGAATGATGAAGACAACATTTAGAAACAATAATGGTTTTAAATTAAGATAACAAGAAAAGGGACACTCCAATTTTTACCTACTAACATTCACAAATGAAAATTTATCATTGCAACATCACAATCTAAATTTTAGTAAAAAGTTACTTATCTGCCTGATTACTCATAATGTAAAGGGATAAATTTCAAGAGAGATGGCCCTGCCTTTCTGAAGGTACTTTCATTTAGATTTTATTTAAAACATTTAAAATGATAACTACAAGTATTTGCAATTCTCATTTAAAAAATTATTCAACAATTTTTTAATCTTTAAAACAGGTTGGTATTTTTTCTGTTAATGCAAAGGTGATTAAAACAAATACTTATTTAGGAAATATTGCGCAGTAGGAGTTATGTGAAGTGTGGGGCATAGTGATCAATGAAAATGGAGTACGCTAGGGATGTAAATGTCTGTTGAAAGTAAGCTGGAGAATAATCTAGGGACTGAATAACATAATGAACCTGGAAGTGGATGAGGATTGCAGTTAAAAGTACAAATACAAGAATGTTCTTCTATGAACTAGAACTAATATATTTCACTGTTAGTTAAATTGCTGTTAACTATAGTCCATTGTTATTCTACAGTTATACCTTAATAAAGTAGCAAAAATATGGAGAAAAATACAATTAATGTGTATAGAACTACAGACTATACTTAACAGTAACTTTGTAATGTTCTTGCATCACTGCCAAAGAAGTTCCTATATCAAAGCTAATTTTTAATAATAGAGGACTATGGGATTTTTTTTTCTTTTGGACTAAGGAAAACTTTCAAAGGTTTACTGGGACAATGACTGCACAGCTCTGTGATGAAAATGAGAGCCACTGAGAATACACTTTGGATAGAATGTACTACACATGGGACTGGGTGACACAGTGAATCGTGTGGTGGAAGATGGACTATGGTTAACAGTACAAATATGAGAATGTTCTGACATGTACTGTAACAAATGTACAATACTAATGCAAGGTATTAATAATAAGGAGGTTCCAAAATATGTTCACTGAGTGTGATGAGTGTGCCACAATGATGGGGGAGGTGGTTGGTGTGGGAGGAGAGGGGTGGGGAGGTGGGGGATATACAGAACCTCTTATGTTTTTTAATGTAACATTTTTTGAGATGTATATATCTTCAAAAAATACAGTTTACAAAATTTATGGTAGTGGTGGTGTGGGGAGTGGGTTATATGGGAACCTCTTATGTTTTTTAATGTAACGTTCTTTATGATCTATTAACTTTAATTTAAAAAGTGTTAAAATAATAAGAAGAAGAAGGTATATGAAAAAAACATATCAAATATACCCTATGGACAATAGCTAGTGATAATAACAGTATGATGATGTTATTTCATAATCTGTAACAAATGTTCCATATCAGTGTAAAGTGTTGGTGGTGGGGTGTTGTATGGGAATTCTGAACATTATTCATGATTGTTTTGTACGTTCACAACTTATCTTATAAATATATATATATTTAAAAACCTCTGTGTTCACTATGTTATTCAGCCCCTACACTATAGCACTTATCCTCATGTTCCTTACAGTTAAGTAAGGGTCTTAGTTTATCAGGTCATCTATACAAGTAACACAAATTGGTGTGCTTACACACCAGGAATTTATTTTCTTATAGTTTTTGAGGCTGAAGTCCAATATCGAAATATTAGCAGGTCACAAGTTCTCTGAAGTCTGTGTCATTTTTGGTGATGGCTTCCTGTCAATCAATCTCATCCTCCATCACATGACAATTTGTCTCCCTAGGTTTCCTCCTGTGACTTCTACTTCTCCTACTCAGTCATCTGGCTAGATATCCTCTCCTCATAAGGACTCCAGTTATATTGCATGAAAGTCCACCCTAACGCTGTTTTTCTTAATAGGATCTTCGAAGACACCATTTAAAAATGAGTACATATCTATAGGACATGGAATTAAAGTTTCAGCATATCTGTGGAGACATGATCCAATACATAATAGTGATGGTGATAGATATTGATAAATATTCAATAATCATAAAAGTGAAAATTTCATATATGAAGCGCTATGAAGGAAATTAGGAGGGATTTAATGGGGATGGCATTAACTAATTAAATGTTAGTAATTAAGGGCCGTCCACACAGAAGAGATGAGTTAAATGGGTAACTCAAGGAAGACTTGAAACCAAGGTACTGAATTTGCTCCAGGAACTTTTTAGATTTCAGGAAGAGCAAGTGAAAAAGTCATTGATGAATGTGAGTAACTAAAAGTCAAGGTGGATAGAATAGAAGATTGTGACAGAGCAAATTGCAGAATATGAAATGTGAAGGATATATAGAGGAAATATGTGTTGGGAGACTGCAGTTCTAAGAAATGATTTTTTTTTTATTTTTAAAGAAAGTTTAGATTACATAAATATTACATAAAAAATACAGAGGATTCCCATATACCCAACCCACACCCCCTCCAACATTTTCCCACATTAAAAATATCTTTTATTAATGGTATTATACATTTGTTACAATTAAACACATATTGAAGCATTGCTACTAACCATGGACTATACTTTATATTATAGTTTGCTCTTTGCCCTGAACAATTTTATAGACATTGACAAAATGTATAAAGTCTTGTATCTGTCATTAAATGTCATGCAGGACAATTCCAATGCTTCTAAAATGCTCCATGTTATACCTATTCTTCCCTCTCCTCCTCAGAACTACTGATACAAGTAGTTTCTATACTTGTATCAAGTTCTTCCATTGTTAGAATTATAAAGCTAGTTTATTCCAGAGTTGCATTCTCGCCTTTTGTTTGTTCATTCCTCAAGTCTTACGATTTTGACGTGGTGTAACAATTTGGCATTGTTCATGAATTCCAAAAAAGTTAATGGATTATGTTTGTAAACTGGTCTGTCAGAAGTATCACTTTTAACTGATTAAATTGTGGTTAGATCTTTGATTGGGCCACATCAGTAAGACTTTGAGTCCCTGTCCCTTGGCAGGGACTCACAGAGAAAAGACATGTCAAAGGACAGAGTTGTGAGTTTTGAGCCGGAGCCTGGGAAGTGAACACACAGAAGAGCACAGCAGAATAGAAATGGCTTTTTAGACATGGCGGAAGCCCCAGAGAGAGAGACAGAGCAATTTGCTTGATAGTCAACAACTGGCTATGTGGAGAGCACACAGCAGCTGAGCCTGGAGGAAAACGGAGCCCTGAGAAAAGAGGAACCCTAAAAGTCAGAACTCTTTGCAGGTATCAGCAGCCTCTTGCCTCAACACATGGCAATAGACTTTGGTAAGGGAGATAAATTAGGCTTTCTGGTCTGTTAATTGTAAGCTTCTATCTCAAATAAATACCCTTTATAAAAGTTGACAGAGCTGCTGCACTCCCTGAACCCCACTGGTCACATGGCGGCTTCACCAAATCCTGCATTCCCTGAACCTGCGTTCCCTGAACCCGCAATCCCTAAACCCATGTTCTCTGAACATGGCATTCCCTGAACCCCTAACCCCAGCATTCTCTAAACCCCACTGGTCTTGGACAAACTCTAAGAGTGGGAGAGTTCTGGTAAAGGGTACAGAGGAGTCCAATGAGTGTGGGTTCCATTGTCTGGACTCCCTTTTGAGTTTTGAGAAGCATGCCAGCTGCCTTGAGGACAAACTAGGAGGAGGAGCTGCTGGCTTGTTTCTTATTTGCTGTGCTTCCTCATCCTTGATTTTCTCTTTTCTGTATGTACTGATTTTGGCTACCAATGCTACCTCTTTTCCTTCCTACATCTCTCATTCTTCCACATTCTGTTGTTGCTCTTACATTCCAACTCTCTTTGTTCAGCCCTCAATTTTTCTGGCTTTTTATTTCTAACACTTCTATTCTGTTTTCTATCTTTTTTTTTTTAACTCTTTATGTTATTGTTCTGTCTTTTCTCTTTCCCTCTTTCCTGATCATACTGGCCTGTTATTCATACTATATTATTCTCCATATTCATTTTTCCATTTCACCTTAGATATTCCATGATTTTATTCCTATAACTATCCTGCTTACATGAGTTTAATATTCATTCTCCTGGTCTTATATGGTTCTTCTGCTAACATTTACTATCAATATTACTATTATACTTTTTCTTGTCTTAACTCTTTTGCTTTCCCTGGCACTAAACATTTTCCTTCAAGGGAACTTAGGCAGCAACAAAGAAGTAGAATAAGAACAAAATGTCAAAGAGAAAACTTTAACACACACAAAAAAACAGCACCTAAATCAAAACCAAGACTAGACA
Organism: Dasypus novemcinctus; assembly: GCF_030445035.2. Taxonomy (NCBI): domain Eukaryota; kingdom Metazoa; phylum Chordata; class Mammalia; order Cingulata; family Dasypodidae; genus Dasypus; species Dasypus novemcinctus. The sequence continues at coordinate 147,550,782 of NC_080673.1, read as the reverse complement.
GAGAAACTAACTAACCCATCAAGATAAAATGATGACCAGACAGCAACAAAAAATTACAAACCATAAGAAGAATCAGGAAGACATGGCCCAATCCAATGAACAAACTAAAAACCAGGAAGAGGAGCAGAACATTGAATATCTAACCAAACTCTCCAAACAAATGTCATGGGCCAACTTAATGAAGTGAAGGAAGAGATTAAGGATATTAAGAAAACATTTGGAGAGCATACAGAAGAAATTTTAATCATATGTAAAAAGATAATGGATATGATAGTGATGAGTGGCATAACCCAAGAAATCAAAAATACACTCTCAGCTAATAACAGCATATTTGAAGAGGCAGGGGAAAGAATTAGTGATGTGGAAGACAGTACATCTGAAATTAAACAGATAGTAGAATTTGATAGATAAAAAGATAGAAAAAATCCAGCAGGGACTTAGAGATTTGAATGACAATGCAAAACACACAAACATATGCATTACAGACATCCCAGAAGGAGAAGAGTAGGGAAAGGGGACAGAAGGGGGTGTTGAAGGAAATATTGGCTGAAAACTTCCCAAACCTATTGAGGGAGATTGATGTGCATGTCCAGGAAGTGCAATGCATCCCAAATAGTATAAATCCTAACAGAACTACCTCAAGATATATACTTGTCAAATTATTGAATACTCAAGCAAAGTGAAAATACTGAAGGCAGCAAGAAAAAAGGGTACCATCACATACAAGGGAAGCTCAATAAAATTAAGTGCTGATTTCTCATCTGAAATCATGAAGGCAAGATGGTAGTGGTGTGATATAGTCAAGGTACTAAAAGAAAAAAACTTCAAGCCAAGAATAATTTATGCAGCAAAACTGGCATTCAAAAATGATGGACAGTTCAAAATATTCACAGATAAACAGAAACCACAAGAGCTTGTCAATAAGAAATCTTCCCTTCAAGAAATGCTAAAGGGAGTTCTGCAGGAGGGAAAAAAAAAAAAAAAAAAAAAAACAGGAGAGACAGAGCTGGTGGAGAATGTAAGAACAACTAAAAACAAAAAGAGAAGTAAAAACAACATATGACATTCACAAATCCAAAGAAAATATGGCTAATGTAAATAATTCCTTGAGAATAATAACACTGAATGTCAATGGTTTAAACTCACTTGTCAAGAGACACAGACTGGCAGAATAGATAAGGAAATATGACTATCTATATGCTGTCTACAAGAAAACCACCTTAGACACAGGGATTTAAGGAGATTGAAAGTGAATGGCTGGGAAACAATCTTACAAGCAAACATTAACCAAAAAAGGGCAGGAGTAGCTATACTAATATCAGAAAAAATAGACTTTAAATGCCAAAGTATTGTGAGATACAAAGATGAACATTACATATTAGTAAAAGGGACAATCTTTCAAGAAGAAAGAACAATCATAAACATTTATGCAACTAACCAGGCACCTCAAAATACATGAGACAAACACTGGAAAAACTAGAGGTAGATTCTCCTACAATTACAGTGGGTGACTTTAATATACCATATCATCAATTAGACATGATCTCAACAAACCAATCACAAGTAAAAAGATCAAATCAGTCATTAAAAACCTCCCAACTAAGAAGAACCCTGGGCCAGATGGTTTCACAATTGAATTTTATCAAGCATTTCATAAAGAACTAACACCAATCTTGCTTAAATTCTTCCAAATAATTGAAATAGAAGGAACAAATTGCCTAAATCATTGTATGATGCCAACATTACCCTAATACCAAAGCCAAACAAAGTCACTGCAAGAAAAAAACAGTACAGATCGATCTCTCTAATGAACCTAGATGCTAACATCCTTAACAAAATACTTGATAACCATATTCAACAAAACATCAAACAAATTAAACATCATGACCAAGTGGGTATTATCTGTTATGCAAGGATGGTTCAACATAAGAAAATCAATCAATGTAATAAACTGCTACATAAACAGATCAAAGGAAAAAATCACATGATCATATCCACAGATGCAGAAAAAGCATTTGACAAAATGCAGCACACTTTTTTTTGTGATAAAAACGCTACAAAAGATAGGAATAGAAGGAAAAACTCTGAACATGATAAAGCGTATATATGAAAAACCCACAGCTGGCATCATCTATAATGGTGAAATCCTAAAATATTTCCCTTTAAAATCAGGAACCAAACAAGGATGCCCACTATCACCCTAGGAGGGGTGATAACATTGTGTTAGAAGTACTTGCTCAAGCACTGAGGCAAGAAACAGATATAAAAGGCATCAAAACTGGAAAGGAAGAAGTCAAAATTTCACTATTTGTAGATGACATGATCCTATACACAGAAAGCCCTGAAAAATCTACAACAAAGCTTGTAGAAGTTATAAATGAGTTCAGTAAAGTTGCAGATTATAAAACCAAAGTGCAAAAATCAGTAGCATTTCTGTGTACCAATAATGAGCAATCTGAGAAAAAAAATCAAGAAAATAAATACCATATACAAAAGCACATTAAAAAAACAAATACATAGTAATAAATTTAACTAAAGTTGTAAAAGATTTGTACACAAAAAACTATTAAAAACTGTTAAAGGAAATCAAAGAAGGTTTAAAGAAATTGAAGGATATTCCCTGCTTATGGTTAGGAAGACCAAATATCATTAAAATGTCTATCCTAAACACACCAAATGTAGGATAAACATTTAGCTCACATTTTCAATATGGGCTCATTATCAGCACAGTACATCTTTGGCATAGATGCAAGAATATGCAAGGATTATAATTAGTAGTAAGATTTGGACAATATTCTTTCATAATTTGTAACAAATCTCATGACAATGCAAGGTGTTGGTGGAAGGTTCATGTATGGGAACCCTTTATAATGTTGTGCATGTTTGCTTTGTAAGTTCACAACTTTTGCTATACATTTAATTGTTTATGTATGTTCATATATAAATGATATAAAGATAATAATAATAGGGTAGTTTTGGGGAAAAGTACTTTGTTTAGTAGTATTTTTTTTAATTTTTAAATTTATTTCTCTCCCCTTCCCCCCCCCCGCCCCATTTAGTAGTATTTTGACAATGCTCTTTAATCATTAGTTTAAAAGGTTTAACAAAAATGCAAGGTATTGATGGTAGTGTGAGTTATAAGAGTCCTGTATGATGTTATATATGTTTGTTTTGTAAGTTCACAACTATTACCATACACTTACTGTTTATGTATGTTTATGTATGAGTGATATGCTTCAATAAATTAGTTTAAAAATGGGGAAAAAAAAGTCTATCCTACCAAAACCGATATACAGATTTAATGCAATCCCAGTAAAAATTAACACAGAATTTTTTTAAATGAACTGGAAAAACTAATTATGAACTTTATTTGGAATGGAAAGAGGCCCCAAAGATCCAAAGACATACTGAAAAAGAAAAATGAAATTGGAGGATTCACACTACTTGACTTTAAAACATACTACAAAACTATAGTGGTCAAAATGGCATGGTGTTACACAAGGATAGACATACCAACCAATGGAATCAAATTGAGAGTTCTGCTATGGAACCTCACATATATAGTCACCTGATATTCAACAAAGTCACCAAGCCCACTCACCTGGGAAAGAATGGCTTCTTCAACAGATGGTGCTTGGAGAACTGGATATCCATATGCAAAAGAGTGAGAGAGGATAACTATCACACACCTTATACAAAAATCAACTCAAGATGGATCAAAGATCTAAATATAAGATCCAAGATGGTAAAGACCTTTTAAGACAATGTAGGGAAGTATCTACAGGACCTTGTGATAGCAAATGACTTCATGAACTTCACACCCAAAGCACAAGAAGCAAAAGAAAAATAGATAAATGGGACATCCTCAAAATTAAAGCCTTTTGTTCTTTAAAGGAGTTTATCAAGAAAGTGAAACAAGAGCCTACCCAAAGATAGAAAATATTTGGTAACTATATATCAGATAGAAGTCTAATATCCAGCATATATAAAGAAATCCTATATCTCAAAAAAAAAAAAGACAATCCATTTAAAAAATGGACAAAAGATTGGAACAGATGCTTCTCTAAAGAAGAAATACAAATGGCTGAAAACCACATGAAAAGATGCTCAACATCACTAGCTATTAGGGAAATGCAAATCAAAACTACAATGAGATACCATTTTATACCCATTAGACTCAAAAAACTAACTATAGTTTTGCCATTTGACCCAGCAAGTCCACTGCTGGGTATATACTCAGAACAACTGAAAACAAGGACACGTACTGATATATGCACACCTATGTTCATAGAGGCATTATTCACTATTGCCAAGAGTTGGAATCACCCCAAATGCCCATCAACAGATGAATGGATAAACAAAATGTGGCACATGCATACAATGGAATACTACTTAGCTGTAAGAAGTAATACAGTACTAACACATAGTATAACATGGATGAATTTTGAGGAACTTATGTTGAGTGAAGCAAGCCAGGCATTGAAGGACAAATATTACATGACCTCTCCGATATGAAATAAGCAAATCAACCTGTCTCAGAGAGCTAGAGAGTGGAAGATACATTTACAGGAAATGGAGGGGAGAGGAAGATTGTGAGCCAGTGCCCACATGGGTGAAAGCTATGATAGAGATAAATAATTGTGCTGTGAAGGGATAAGACAGGGGCATAGGGATACTGTTGAGTTGGGCTTTGCAGGATGAAGGGGCAAGGGTTGGGAGGATGGGTCAGATGGTCCAAAGAATTTAAGGGAGAGTTGGGGGAGGTGCAAGAGAACACAGGTGTTGGGTATGTGGTTCAAACTATAATGTTGAGAAAACTCTTTAGAAAATATATAAAGAAGAGTTATTGGTACAAGGTTTTTGATGGGGGAAGCTGGCACAGGGTGTATCTGGGTCAGGCTTTTAGGGAGGGTATGTGTGCTCATCATGTCATAGTGTGTTATATCAAGGGGAGGACAGACTAGTTTGTCAAACCCTCAGCTTTGTTGCAAGTATTTATGAATCTTGTCCTTCATGCAGTGAAGCTTGTTTGTCACTGTGAGCCCCAAGGGGAGGGGAAGAGAAGAGTAGAATCATTGGAGAGGGGGTAACTGGGGGCAATGGAAGTATTTCGAATGATCCTGCAATGATGGATATAGGCCATGTTAAGTATCAGCAAAAATTTATAAAGGTGTATAGTTTAAAATGTAAACCATAATATAACCCAAAATTTATAAAAGTGTACAGTCTAAGATATAAACCATAATGTAAACCATGATGAAACCATGATAAGTAGCTATGTTTCAATATCTGTACATCAGTTCCAGCAAATGTAACATCCACATGTAAAAAGATCATTGCTGGGGAAGGGGGAAAAGGGTTGTTGTTGGGTATATGGGAATTCTCTATATTCTATATGTGACTTTACTTTGACCTAAAACATTTTTGAAGACATATTAAAAAAAAGTATATAGACACTGAGGAAGAAATGGAAGAGATTCCCCTGCCACTGTACATACAGGGCAACATCTATTACAGTGATGAAAAGCAAAATGCCAAAAAAAATTTTTATGATATTTTTTATTTTTTAATACCCCAATTAATTTTTACTTTATTTTAGTTTTTCTAAATTATTATATATTCTATTTCCAAGCTTTATCCTATAATTATTATTTCATTTTCCTATTAATTGAATTTGGCAATATATTAGACTTCATTTTTCAAGAAGTTTTGGATCACAGAGGGGTTTGACTATACTGGGGAGCAGCACTGGTGTGGGGTATCATTGGAGGGGGATGCATGGATGGGAGGGAGTTCTCTATAGCATGCAAATAGAATATATAGATATGTGCAAATGTTCATTGGGTATTGACATGGGGGGAGAGTTTCACACACCTGAGGGAGCGCTGAGTTCCCATTCTAGGAAAATCTGTCACACTCCTCAATGGAGCAGCAACAATCCCCTATGTACAAGGGCAAAGACCAGTGAAGAAGGATGGTCCAATGATGGGTCCTTGATACTGATGACTATGCTTATGAGCCTGTGTGCTTGAAATTTCAACTAGGTTTAGAGCTGCAGGGTGCCCAAAAGTTACCTCCTGAGAGCCTCCATGGTGCCCAAATGTGGCCACTTTCTAAGCCAAACTCAGCATGTAAATGCATTGCCTAAACCCCCAGCATTGGACATGACTCCTGGGGATGAGCCTCCCTGGCACTGAGGGATTACTACCAAGCACCAGCTGGTGATGCAACTAGAAAAAGACTGAATAAAAGGGGGAAATGGCAAAGACAAATGAATTTATATGGCTAAGAGACTTCAAAATGAGTTGAGAGGTCATCAGTGGGGTCATGCTTATGCATATCTCAGCAGGTTCTCAGAAACAGTCAAAGTAAATACAACCCCAGGTAGGGGTGCTCCTGAGGACGATGAAGACACCAAAGTCCTACAGTCATGACAGATGGCTCTGGAGATCAGTGCCTTGTCAGTGGACCCTACTTTGGAATTTGTGCTTCTGAGTGTGATAGAATTGGACTCAGATGTGACCTCTCTATGCATGCCTCTTCTGTCACTTTTGCTGCACTGGTGGTTGGTGATGGGATTGGTATATGCTCAGGAGACTTGAATCTCTGGACTGTCTATGTGCAACCTGGGTCCTGAGCCTCAGCAGAGTTGTAACACCTACTCTCTGGTTCATTGGACTTACCAAGGTCAGCTAATAGGGAGGTGAGGATGGTTAACCTCCCCACCAGGGAACCAGGAGAGTGTACAGCTGCAAACAGGAGAATTCCATTCATTAGCCATGTGAGACCTAACCCCCTCTCAATTTAGAGGTGGAGTGGACATCATCATTCCAGTGTCCTCGGGATGGAGGAGTAAAATATGGATAAGAATGGACTTACTGGTATTCTGCTATTGAATTATTGTGACTCAGGAAATGGAAGAAATTATATAATTGATGTGAATACAGTGGCCACAGGAGTTGCTGAAGGCAGGGAGAGAGAAAAAGAGGTGTGTTATGGGGCATTTTGAGGACTTGGAGTTGTCCTCAGTGAAATTGCAGGAATAGATTCAGGACATTATATATTCTGCCATAACCCACCGAATGGACTGGGAGAGAGTGTCGCAATGCTCCAAAATATACACATCAAATGCAATGAATGAACCACACTAATGAAAGAAGTTGTCTATGTGGGAGGAATGGGGAGTGTGGGGAGTGGGGTATATAGTAACCTCATATTTTTTTAATGTAACATTTTGGGTGATCTATGTATCTTTAAAAAAAGATAATAAAAAACGAAAAAAATGTCAACAGATTTCTGGCATTTTTCATCAGAACCCCTTCGGCTGATTAATATAGATAGTGATGCCCACTCTGCTTCCAAATGAAAGAAGACTTAGATCCCAGGGAGCAGAAGGATGGAAATTTCTTGCCTGTAGTTGTAGATACTCTTTGCTTTTTGGGATGGGGATTATCTATCATCATTCTTTTGTTAGTTGTCCTGGATGAGTCCAATGAACTGAAGAATAGGCGTTGGCTATAACTCTGCTGAGATTCAGGGTCCAACCAGCATATAAACAGGTTGAAGTTTTAAATCTCTGGGACATGTATTTAACAAATATAGTGCTAATTATAGGTTCAAATAAAAAGGGGAGAAGAGCCATATGTAGGGAAATTATAAATAAGTCTAACTCCATTACATTAGAAAGCATATGATCCAAAGTAAGGTCCACTTACAGGATTCCAAATTCTTGAGAATATCTGTCCTGCCTTTAGTGTCTCTAAATGTCTCTGGAGACCTCAGGAGACTCCCTGTTTGAGGCACTGTATACTGTGCAGTCAAGGAGATCCTGCTGAGACGTGTGTATGTGTCACCTCTTGAATAACATCCAAACTCACTTAGAAATCTTTTAGCCATAAAAATTCACTTGTATTTAATATTTCCCCCTTTGATCAAGTTGTTTTTCCAGACACATCATTATTTGGCACTTGTTACAATTCCTCAGTGCCAGGCAGGCTCATCTCCACGAGTCATGATCCATGCCAAGGGAAAGGTAATGCTTCTATATGCTGCATTTGGTTTAGAGAGCAGGCAACAAGGAGGCTTTCAGGAGATACATCTTAGAAAATATATATTACTAGGTTAAGTTTCAATTTCACAACAACAAGGCTCATAGGTACAATCATTAATATCAAGTGCCTGGCATAATGGTTTGTCCTCCTTTGCTAGGCACTGCCCATGTACTTGAAGGATTCATGCCACTCTATTAGAAACTGTACCAGAACTTCCCAAGATGGGAATTCCATATTCTTTTGGTTATTGTGTGGGTCTCCACCCACCAAGACAATGCCCTATGAACACTTGCACATATTCATGAGGCGTGCCCAGGTGGATCCCTCCCCACAATCCTCCTACCACCAACACCCTGCACCAGTGATCTTCCCTGCCACAGTTGTGACCCTCTGACATCCAAAACTTCCCCAAAACAAAACAAAATAAACAAATAAAATAATAATAAAATAAAATAATAATAAACATACAAGATGGAAAAAGAAAAAAGAAAAAATATAAAATAAAAACATTTCTATTGTCTTTCATCACTGTAAGATCTGTTATCCTTTATGTACAGTGAAAATTTCTTCCATGTGTTCTTCCCAGTGTCTTTTTTTTTTCACTTTATTTTCAAAGAAGCTATAGATTACAGAAAAGTCACATGGAAATTATAGGGGATTCCCATATATCCAATCCCTCGCCTTCTCCCACTCTACCCCATTAATAACATTTTACATGTGTATTTGTTACAATTGATGTACAAATATTGACACATTGCTACTAACATTATGGTTTACATTTTGCACCATACACTTTTATAATACTGGCAAAATTTAAAATGGCTTGTATGCATCATTGCAAGATCATGTAAATCAATTCCAATGCTCTAAAAATATACTATGTTCCATCCAGTTTACTCTTCTCTCCCCTTCCCCTTGGAACCTATGGTAACCATTAAGTTTCAGTTTTTGAAGAATAAGGTTCATATTTGCATGCAACAACATTGAGGGTTTGACATATTGGCCTGTTTTCTTTTATTAGGGACTGCCTATGTTCTCAAGAGATTCTTGCCTCTCTAATTAAGAAATTAGCAGGTATCCTCAGGATGGGAGTGTAGTATTTTCTTGTTTATTGTGTGGGTCTTCACCCATTAAGATAACCCATTATGGCAAAATGAACACTTTCATATTAAAAAAGACATCTCCCAGGTACACCCTATTCCTTATATCTCCCTATTCCATCACTATATTTGCCAAAAGAAAATTCCCACCATTACAGTTTTAACCACAAATCTACAAATCCCCAGAGTTCACCTACTTCCTCCTCCAAATTCATTTTTCTTTTTCAGTATGTTTTTGGCTATTCAGGGCCCCTTGCCCTTCCAAATAAATTTCTTAATTAGCTTTTCCAAGTCAGTAAAAAATGCTGTTGTAATTTTTTATTTGGATAGCATTATATCTGTAAATCAGTTTGGGTAGGACAGACATCTTAATGATGTTTAGTTTTCAAATCCATGAACATGGAATATTCTTCCATTTATTTAGTTATTTGATTTCCTTTAAGAATGTTGTGTAGTTTTCGGTGCCTATTTCCTTTATACCTGTAGTTAACTTTATTCATAGGTAATTGATTATTTTAGTTGCTATTGGAAATGGAATTTTTTTCTTGATTTTCTCCTCAGATTACTCTTTACTGTTTACAGAAATGCTGCTGATTTTTTGTGTGTTCATATTATTTCCTGCCACTTTACTGAACTTGTGCATCAGCTCTACAAGCTTTATTGCAGATATTTCAGGGTTTTCTATGTATAGGATCAAGCCATGGGCAAATAGTTAAATTTTTACTTCTTCCTTTCCATTTTGGATGCTTTTAAAAATCTTTTTTTTGCCTAAGTACTTGAGCAAGTACCTCTAACACAATGTTAAATAAGAGCAATGACAGTGGACATTCCTCCAGATCTGAGAGGGCATTTAGCAGTTCACCACTGAATATGATGCTTCCTCTGAGATTTTCATTTGTACTCGTTGCCATACTAAGGAAGTTTCATTATTTTCCTATCTTTTGAAGTGTTTTTATCAAGGAAGGATGCTGAATTTTGTCAGATGCTTTTTCTGCATCAATAGAAATGATCATATGCTATTTTTCTTTTGATCTGTTAACGTGGTGTATTACATTGATTAGTTTTCTTATGTTGAACCATCCTTGCATATCAGGGATGAAACCACTTGGTCATGGTGTATAATTAGTTTGATGTATTGTTGAATATGTTTAGCAAGTATTTAGTTAAGGATTTTAGCATCCAAGTTCATTAGAGGGATTCATCTGTGGTTTTCCTTTCTTGTGGTGTTTTTAAGTAGTTCTGGTAATAGGGCATCATAGACTAAGTTAGGCAATGTTCCCTCCACTTCTGTTTTTTGGAATAGTTTAAGCAATGATTGATAAAATTCACTGTGAAGCCATCTGGTCCTGGGCTCTTCTTGGTTAGGAGGTTTTTGGGAATTTTTATTTTGTTAGAAGTAAATGGAGCCATATACCATTACAGTTGTTTAAGCTGGGGAGAACCAGAATTATCTCTATAAATTTAAAAGATTACTCTAATGTGTGTGAAATGTAAATGAAAGAGAACAAGATATAAAGCAAAGGGCATGGTTAGGTGATAGGTGTAGTTGAGGCAAGGGATAATATTGTCCTGTCAAGCATTAAGTCAGAGTGTCAGATTAAAGATAATTTTGTACACAAAATACACAGCATTTACTGATGGATTAAATGGACCATAATCAACTAGGAGCAGGACTGATCCCCATGTTTCTGCTTTGTGAATTTGTAAATTCACAAAGATATCAAATTGTTGACTGCTTATAGGAGATTATGTATAAGATAAAAATGCACTTTTTGAGTCATCAGCTTTCATTTCATATGTAAAGGATTGGGAAGAAATATGATTCCCCCTTCAGAGGTTGTGGAGAAAGATAAGAAAAAGCATTTAGGCTTGAAAATGTAGTATTTAGAGTTTTAACAGGGAAGAAGAAGAGAAAATGAGACAAAGGCAAAGTGACCAGCCATGCAATAGTGCAGTCGGTAAGTCAACGGCATTCTTATTTCTGTCGCCTTCTTGTATTGAAATAATATGTTTATATTAGCGTTTTTCCTATGTCAGCTTGAGATATTATGTGCTGACACCCTCTTTGAAAGCTAAGCTTAGTTGACTTAACCTACCATTGACATTCCCATAATCTACTTCCTCCCAACACAGTAAGTAGTATCACTACTTTGGATTACTTTATTGATTACCTTTGAGCATTTTAGGAGTATACTTCCTTCTTTACTTACTGTGTTATCAGTCATAGATAGTATCTCTCCACTCTTAAATCAGTTACTTAAGAATATGAGGGCCAGTATATCTCTTTTCAGGCTTCCTTTTCTAATAGCACCTATAAATTTGCAATATAGATTTTTAGATTACCAAATTTACAAATAGTTAAATTCTGTTCTATAAGCTTAACTTGATTCTAAAGGTGGGGAGTCAAATTCGAATTGTTTTTATTACACAAATATTCAAATTATTTGCTTAGATTATATTTCCTTTTTTATCTAGAGTTTATTTTTCATGGAATTTCTGATTCTCTTTGATTTTCACTGCATAATTAACTTTCATCATACCCTCAACTACTTTTTTCAAATTTTCCATTTAGTATTATAATGAATTATCCTTTAATATATACTTTATATGTATATTTGGATATATATGTGTGTTCATTGTGTTTACGTGTGAATATTTAATTGTTCTTGTTTTGTTTTGTTTTGCAACAGAGTTTTCTTTCAAGGAATCCTCCATCTTCATGCTCAAATTTGGAACTTTCTGTCAACAATTTTGGCAGAGCTATCATCCTAGACCTTCCCTTCATTGTTGTCCTTGTTGGTTCCACTTTTTTCTGAAGTCCCTTCCTTCACTGAATTACTCTTTGCTTAGCAACATCATCTTTAGATAATTTCAAATTAAATACATGATTATTGAACATTTCTGAGACCTTGTTCACCTAAAAATGTTCACTGCTTCTCTCTCTTTCTTTTTCTCTTTCTCTTTTTCTTTCCCTTGTCTTTTTCTCACCCAATTAAAATTTGATTAATATTTGTACAGGGAGTAGAATTTTAGAATTAGATTATATTTCCCCAAATTGAAATACTGCTCCTTTACCCTGGCATCTTTCTTTGCTGAGGAAAAAGTAATTATCATTATGCTTCTTGTTTTATCATCTTTTTATCATATGTAGACTGGGTTTATCCCTGTCTAGAATTTATATCCTTATTTTCTGCAATTACTGTAAAATATGGCCAAGTATGTCTCTCTTATTATGCTTTCAGCATTGGGTAGACCCATCTGATATGTAGATTCATGTTTTGCCACTGAGAAATCCTCCTTTATTATTTCATGTAAATCTCTTTCTGGAATGCTTTTATTTGGAATATTGTACCTTCTAAACTAATTCTTTCACTGTCTTTTCCTTTATATATGCTCTTTCTCTCTCATTTTCTCAAATTCTATTTTCTGTGACATTTCCTTGAATTTTCTTCTAAATTTTCTTAAGAATTTTTATTTTGACAACTGTGTTCGTAATTTATCAGAACACTCTCTCCTATTATAAAATTCTTTATTTTAAAAGGCATCCTTTTTATTCTTACGGATGTAGCAAACTTATTTGACTAGAATAGATTGGTTTCATAAACTCGAACTAGTAGTTTTTTAGAATAAAGGAAGAGTCTCTTCTCTTCTACACAACTCCCATCTCTGCTTCTTTTGGGTCTTTTCACTTCTTTTTAATGCCAGTTTTTCACTCCAGTTCTTCAATGTCATATACAGCCACAAATTGCATTCTTGACATGAGAACCTCAGCTTTCAAGTATACATAACTTTGCAGGTCAAGCATTTACAGATAATTAATTCATTTTATATTACCTCAAGAAGAAAATTGATTGATTGACTTTAGGATATGTTTTTATTTAATTGTCTGTGGAGAGTTAGTGTCACATTATACACTCAGCAGAATGTGTGGAAGAAAATCTCAAAAGGGGGACTATCTGTAGATTGACTATGGAAAGTTCTTGGATAAGGATTACAGACTAAGCAGAAACTACAACAGGTATTTTCTACAGTTATGCTGGGAGAAGTTACTCATAATACAGAGGGCAGAATAGAAAATGAACATAAATTAGCATAAATTGAGTAAAATTTTTATTGTGTTAGCACTGGCAAACTTTTTTCTGAAAAGGCTAGATAGTAAATATTTTAGGTTTTTCAGACAATACAATCTCTGGCTATTGCAACTGTTCTGCTATATAGAAGGAAAGTAGTATACACAAGTAAACAAATGGATGTGACTGAATTTCAATTCAACTTCATTTGCAAAAACAAATATTTGGCCTGCTTGCTATAATTGGCCAACCTTGTAGAAATGATTATAAGAACACATATTTTGTAGGAACTGTTTTGTTTCAGAGGGGTAATATATCAAAAGAGAGGACTACATACTGCAATGAAAAAAGTGTAATTGCTTTCAAACAATTATAATTGATTAATTGAGTATAATGGAAATTATAATTGGTATGTTTATGTGTTTATTTACTATGAACTAAGCAATTTTAAGGATCAGTCACTATTTTTAGTATCACTTTTCAGATAATTTTATATTGTAATAAAATAACTTTTTGTTCTTCATTTAGTAACAAATGCATCCTCATTTTTTTAAAACTGTTTTTCCAAAGGTTAATTAGATGTTGAAGCATATCTCCAATTGTGATGAATGCTTAGGTGAGAAGTGTTCCTATATAGAGAAGAAAGAAATACTAATAGAGCTGAGGTTGAAAATACTGGAGAGGAGAAAAACAGAGACTATGTAAAAGGAAGTCTCTATTTTAAGTTATTAATGTATGTCAAGAATTGCAGAAATTAAACCCTTAGCTTATATATATAAAGGCTGCTATTACTACTTTTTCTTTCTCAACTTGTTTTCTCCATCTTGGTTGATGGGAAGCAGGGAGTTGGGAGCTGGGGATCATTAAGCTTATCTGAAAGCATTCTGAGTCAGCATTCATCTTTTTTTAATTTAACTTTTAAAGAAGCTTTAGATTACATAAATGTTACATAAAATATATAGGGAATTCCCATATTCCCCACTCCTTCCCCCTCCCTTACTTTCCCACATTAACACATCCTTCATACAATATGGTATATTTGTTACATTTGATGAATACATGTTGAAGCTTTCCTACTAGCTATGGACTATAGTTTACATTATAATTTACATTTTGTCCCACACAATTTTGTAGGTTATGACAAGATATATAATGATCTATATCCATCATTGATATGTCATACAGGACAATTCCAATGTCCTGAAAATACCCCCCATATTATACCTATTCCTCCCTTTTTCTCTCCTCAGAACTTCTGATGACCACTGCCTTTATATCAATGACAAAATTTCCTCCATTGTTAGAACAATAATAAGTCTATAGTAGAATAGTAATATCTACTTTAGTTCATTGCTCATTCCCTAATCTTGAGGCTTTGGGGATTGTGATGCCCACTCTGCTTCTATTTGAGAGAAGAGTTAGATCCAATTGGGCAGATAGATGGATGGAACCATCCTGCTTGCAGTTGGAGACAGTCTCTGTTCGTTGTGATGGGCATTGTCCAGGGTGAGTCCAATGAACTAGAGTAGATGTTGCAACTCTGTAGAGTCAGAGTTTAACTTGCATATGGATGGACCAAAGATTAATTTAACAAGTATAGTGCTAATTATAGGTTCAAATAAAAGGGGAAGAAGAGCCATGTGTAGAGAAACTATAAATGAGTCTAACTCTGTTACCCTGGGGAGCATAAATTCAAATGTAATGCCACTGGCAGGGTGCTGAGTTCTGGAGCTGTCTGCACTGATTATAGTGCCTGGGTGTCTCTAGAGCCCTCAGGATACTCCCTGTTTTAGATACTGTTTACTGTGGCAGTCAAGGAGATTCTGCTGCACTTATACATGTCTCAGAAGGCTCTCCTGCTGCCAAGGATGCTCATCCCCAGGAGTCATTTCCCATGCTGGGGGGAGAGTAGTGTGTTTGTATGCTGAGTTTGGCTTAGAGAGAGGCTGCATTTGAGCAACAAGGAGGTTTTCAAGAGATAACTCTTAAGCAGTATATAATATTAGGCTAAGTTCAATTTCACAAGAAAAGATTCATAAGTACAATCATCAATATCAAGGGCCTGGTATAATGGTCTGACTTTCTTCACTAGGCACTGCTCTTGTACTGGGGGGATTCTTGCTGTTCTACTAGAAATGTAGCAAGACTTCCTAGGATGGGAATTTTATGTGCTTTTGGGTAGCCATGTCAGTAGTTGTTTTGTTTTGCTTTGTTTTTATTAAGTCTAGGTTTATGTTTAGCACAATTTGTTACATAACACAAAATTATTGATAACTATCATTTCTGATTGATCACAGTGCAAATGAATTCACGCAGTGAGCCAGATCAAAAAGTAAGGTGATAGAAAATGGCATTCGTTTGCTAATTATATCCATATGGATAAAACCTTAAATTGTTAGTTGCCACAAATCCTGGGAAAAGAAATCTGCACTTATTTACTAGTCATCCCACCTTAAGTAACCCATTATGCTAAACCAAATTGCTCATTCATTTGTCACATATCTAGGAAATGCCAGTTCTACTTTTTTGCTTTTAAGGACTTATTCTTGGAAAATAATTGGCCCATTTCCTTTTTGTTTCCTACTTAGTGTTTTACCTGAGGGGAAGATTGAGAAATGGATGCAATCAGAGTCAACTGGTGGTAAAATATCAAACGTTTAATTACTATACAATGAATTTAGGTCCCTTAATATGCAGTTGAAATGTATGATTTTATACTAGATGTTCATATTAATTAAATTTTGCAAAGCTTTTTATTTGGTTACTTATACACAATATTTTTCCTAGGATTTAACAATCTTCTCTTTGTCACATAGAGAATACATTTCTCTCATATTTCATATTTACTATAATGTGATTGAATATGGGAATACAATACAAGTTTAAAGTATATGTGCAGTTTGTTTTCATCTTCTGGTTTTATAGTTCTTCCTATGTAATATCACAGTGACTTCATCTCTCACTTATGAATATACTAACATACCAGTTTCCAAACTGAATGTTCACTATGCTTACTATTTGAAATGACTTAATTTGGCTTATGGCACTTGTTGATCCCTTCTAAAGGATTTGATCCCAGTTTTATAACTTTGGCAGACGTTTTAATAAATATTAAATGAGGGCACTTTCAGAAGAACATTCAGAGGGAGAAGACTTCTCTTTCAATGGGAACAATTATGTTACCATTTACAATGTAGTTAAAGAAACAGACAAATATTTAATCTAAGGATCAAAACTTATCTGAAAGTCAGTCTGATATTGTTGATGGTGATGAAAAAAAAAGACAATTTTAAGAACTCAGTATGCATGACATGCATGGTGACTCATTAGGCAGAGAAAATTATTGCTGCCCATTAAAGAATTAGCTTTCACACAAATGGAAAAGTTGATTAGTGCACCTTTGAGTGGAGGGCTTCTAAAATTATAAAATTAATGAATGTATGAAATATTTAATTTCACACATAAATATCTGTGAAGAGAAATTAATTGTTTCATATGATAAAAGTCATTTATTACTCAAGCAGGATCAAATTAATCAAATTATAAATGTAGGTTTTGGTAATATTAATTTATGCCAAATTTGCAGCAAAGATTATATTATTCTTATGGATTTTCAGAAATTATTTAAATGAAAAAAATCCCATAATACAGACCTAGAGTCAGATGGGGTATATAAACTTATAAAATATATTTATATTATAAAAATGTATATTGTAGAATTATATAAACAGAAGTGAAATCAATGTCCAATGAGATTTCCTAAATAGTAAACAAACAAAACTGTAGAATATTTTATGGAGTAAGTTCAGTAAACCACTAGTATTTCATGCAGCATGTATAATAACACATAAGAGGGCCTAGTGCCTATCAGAATGTAAGGACTTTTATCCCCTAAGTTGTAATTAACACATCTTGGCTTAATATAATGTGTCATCATGTAATATTTCTCATCAATTCTTAAAGGACAGATGTGGTTTTAACACTGTGAAAACACTTTAGTTTATTCTGTACAATAGGAAAACATGTTTATCTCATAGAGGTTCTATGTAACACCTTAAGGAATGGTTTGGGAAATTCCTTGGTGTACATGTATTTGTATATGTGTGTATACAAATGTTATTTTATTACCAAGTCAACCTCAAAACGTTTACCTGGTTAAATGGCTCTGATGTTCCCTAGAGTTTATTTGGATATAATTGTTATTCTCATTAGATCACCTAGCTGATTAGGATCTAGCTGCTTATTCTGCAAATCCTTCTGCAAACTGATGATTGAGTTGTGCCCAGTAGGACCCTTTTCTATCATGTTACCTTGTGGAATTAATCACTTTCTATGCATTCATTAATTTGGACACTTATAAAATAATGGAAACCATGGAAGCATTATAGATTATGATCATTCCCATCCATTGTGTAAAAATTAATAAAAACAAAAGTAAAGGGCACTGCTTACAAGTTTAGGTAAATAATAAATTGTAAATGAATTCTCATAATTGGAGCATGTTGGCAATGAACATAAAACTGAACCTTAAAATTCTGGCCACTTTTACTCACACGCTCATTATTTGCCAATGAATATAGCACAGATGCATGGGTCAGTGTTTTCAGTAATATGTGGGATTGGGGTAATCAGATGACCTCCCAGGAGCATTTTTCTCTTTGCAAAATAGTAGGTATATATTTGGCAGTCAATGTAATATATTAAATTTATTTACAGTCATAAGGAAAAATAAGGGAGAGTAACTTTCTTTCTATATAAATGCTGAATCTTGACAATTCTTGACAGTTCTCTGTATATTATTGTCATTCTTAATTCCAAAAGGACCTAGATCATAGGAGACATTTTGTTACCTGCCTTACATCACGTACAAAGAAGAGGAAGAAGAAGAGTTACTCTTTCTCTGACTTATTTTACCAAACACAACATAGTCAGGTAATAAGAATTTATGCATTTAACATTTGTTGTTTTATTTCTTAAGAAGCAGTAGAATTCAAATGATTTAAGTACAATATTATGATTGTCTTTTTTGTGATCAGACCTATATCCTTGAAAAATTATTTAATATAGGAATATTTTTCTATTGGAATTTTTATAATGATATTTTCATTTCTCTATATATATTTTTAATTTCAGCCTTAGACTGATGTATTTGATGTGGGTATAACAATAGAATTTTTCTTATTTACAAAGGTGATTGCCTATGACTGAGACAACTGTTCAAAACAAATTGTTACCAAAAATTGGAGGATATTAGCTATTCTAACACGTAAACACTATTTTCCCATCATTTGACAAAACATACTACAGCAAATAAGTATAGTAATGTATATTTTGCACAGGTATTCCAAATAGAAATCTTATCAAAGGTTTCTCATTGCTAAGGCAAATAGACTTTTGAATTTTTTTTTTTTAACTGCTGGTGTTTAAACTGAGGAAGACATGGTGACAAGGCACACATCCTTTCTGAAATTTTCATATTTGCACAGATTTCTGAGGGGGAAGTACCATTCCTTTCTCTGAGTTTTAAATGACATAAAGAATGCAAATCATGCTTGATATTCTCAAAAGAATATCAATGAAACAAAACTGTTTATGTGATAAGAGCACACAGACAAAATAGAAATTGAACCAAGTGAAGAAAACCTTAACAAACATTGATCTTTTTCCATCTAACATAGAATTTCTTATCATAGGTAAAGTTGAACAAAGCAAATTACAGGGACTTTTTTATATATGAAGCATATACAATAAATTATGCTCAAATTGTAAGGATTATTGAGCAGTGCAACTTGAGGTTATCAGGTTTGAGATTGTTTCTTAGTTTTCCGGGCTGATATGACAATTACTACAAAATGGGTTGATATGTTATTGGCAAGGTTTGCGTTTACCCAGAAGCTATAATATTTTGGTGCTATCTGCTCGAAATCATCGGTGTTCCTTGGCTTGCATCTCTGCCTCCAGTCACATGGAGTTTATTCTTTACTTGCGTGTGCTTCATCAGTTTCTGCTGACTTACAGTTTCTTCCTTTGTGGACTTCTCCAACTCTGACTTCTAATTTCTCCTTTTTATAAAGCCTCAAGTAATACAGTTTAAAACCAACCCTGAATCAGGTAGCCACAGATGAGCTGATAACATCTTCAAAAAGTCCTGTTTTCAATAGTTCACAGCTAAATAATGTGGATTGAGATTAAAAAGATGTCTAAAATGGGGTACATAATTCAATCTCCAACAGAGTACAAGAAATGTGTGTACTATCATTGTTATTTCTTGTCCTCAAGGTGCATCTATTCATTGTAACCTTTACTTTTTCCCCATTTTTTTGTTTGTATGACTATTGTAGAACTGAGCATTCTTTACCATTCTATATTTAAAGTAAAACAATAAAAATATTAATGAAAGAAAAGAAGTGGAGAGTAATGAAACAAAATGGAAAACTAATATTTCTACATTTCAATATTTTATGTCATTCATGTTTTAATCAATAGTAAGTATTTTTTAAAATTTTCAGCTTGCCACATGAGGAAATCTAAGTTTTTCGATAAATTCTTAAAAGTAAATGTCCTAAGATGGCAAGTGTTAAATGCGATAGTAGTAGTCCCAGTGTACAGGAGGAGAGCAAACCAAGCCAAACCATATACTTTCCATCAAGAGTGAACTGTCTTATAAGTACCGCATGCTATCTAAACCCCCTCTTGATATAGATGTGGAGTGGACACAACCATTCTAAGGTCCACAGGATGGAGGAATAGAGTATGGATTAGAGTGGACTTACTGATATTCTATACATGAACTATTGTGATTAGTAATCGAAGAAAATGTGGCATTGGTATGGAGAAAGTGGCCATGGTGGCTGCTGAGGGTAGGGAGTGGGAGGAAGAGATGTGATGTGGGGGCATTTTTGGGGATTGGAGTTGTCCGGGGTGGTGCTGTATGTTCTCCCATGGCCCATTGGGTGGACTGTGGGAGAGTGTGGGCTATGGTGTGGACCATTGACCATGAGGCCCAGAGGTGCTCAAAGATGTATTCACCAAGTGCAATGAATGTCTCATGATGATGGAGGAGGTGGTTGTTATGGGGGGAGGAGTGGGGTGAAGGGGTGGGGCGTATATGGGGACCTCATATTTTTTTAATGTAACATTAAAAAAAGAAATAAAGATGCAAAAAAAGAGTGAATTGTCATATTCAACTGGAAGTACAGGAGCAAATCATACTAAGAATTACTGTGCATATCCTTATAAATTTCTTTTTTAATTGGATACTCAAGAGAATGTGTCAGTGTACGTGTGTGTGACTTTATCATCTTCATTATATTACCTAATGAGGTTGGGGTAGGGTTTTCTTCACAAAACTTTGTAATGATTCAGCAGAAAAACATTTTTCACTTATTTTAAACTTTTTAATGACCAATTTTTCAATGCTTAGCAAAGCAGCTGTTTCTCCCTGAGACTGAGGTTTATGCCAAGTTTAAAATGTTAATATTGTTAAGCCATGTGCTCAAACATTAAATATCTCCAATTTCCAAAATGAAAGATCTTGGCAGCTCTCACTCACTAAATAAACTCAGATATAAATTGACTTATTACACCAAAGTGAAAAAAAAGAATCCAGGGAATTCTCTGCCTCTATTTTGTGACATCCCCAATTGGTGAACCACACTAGAGGTCTTTTAATAACCTAAAATTAGTGGAATATTGACTTTAGGGATTGGTCTGGATAATTCATTTTAAAATTAACATGACATTATTAAGCATGATGAAAAGAATTAAAAAATTATAAATAAGAGTGTAAAATATAATGATAAGTGATTTTATGAAAACAAATAATAACTTTAAATAAGCCCAAGTTTCCTAATTGAGATAATTTTGAGTAAGCTATAAAATGTCTTTTCAAATATTTGGCAATCACTATAATTTTCAAAATATTCTTCCCATTTCCAGGAAAAATAAACAAAATTATATCTTCTGTGAAAATTAACCTACATTTGCTTTTTTTTAAAATTTTACCTTTAAATTTTATCTTAAAACTCTCCTTTGTCATGTATGTTTCTATCATTTATAACATATGTATAGATTGGTATAACCACCCAGCAGAATAGGATACAAAAATATCTGTGGTCCCCAGAAACCTTCCTTATGCTTTATCTTTAAAAATCATATCCTCCCTCTTCTATAGCCCCAAGCAAACACTGTAGGTTTGTCATTTTGAGAATGTCATATAAGTAGAATCTTAGTATATGTAACCTTACAAGACTGATTTCTCTCAGTCAGCATAATGCCTTGGAGGTTCATTCAAGTTGCTGATTATATCAGTATTTTATTCTTTTTTTTTTTTTTTTTTTTGCTGAGCAATATTCTGTTATATGGATGCTTCAGATAATTTGCCCATTCACTTGTTGAAAAACATGGGAGTTCTTTCCAGGTTTTAATGATTATGAATAGAGTTTTTATAAAGACTTAGTTACATACTTTTGTATGAACATAATTTTCAAATCTAGAGGATAAATGCCAGAACTGGGATTGCTGCACCACATGATTAAGAACCAAACAAACAAATAGAGAAAGAAAAACAACTCACTGGATAGTCAGCCCCAACAGCATAGTGAAAATGACAGGGATGAATCAGGAAAACAACTTCTAAAACTTGGGAGTAAAATTACTTACACCAGAGGATTCTAGTGAATATTTAAATAGAAAATGTTTGAGATCCTATAGACCTGACACATGGAAAGATCTCAAAAAATGTTAGTTTTGTTTGACACATGATAAATCCATATTGATAAAATATTTTTTAAAAAACATAATGCTAACAAAGGCCATTACATTCAATGTTTACCCCAATTCTCATTTATTTAAAAGAATGAAAATGTCTCTCTGGCAATTTTGAAAATATTACGACAACAAACTCAATGTTCGTTGTGTATTTTTATTTGGTTTCTGGCAAATGGGATATTTTTGTGTCCCTATTCTTGAGTTCTGCAGAGCAATATAAAGGCAAAATGTGATAGACTCTGTATTCTATAACCCTGATATTTAATAATGTGAATTTTGACAAAAAATAGTCTAATAGATATTTTTGGAGGAAAATTGTACAGTCATTTTTTATTGGTTATAAGCTTTATAATTATACAAAAGGTTTTTCTTTCCCCTACTAGAATTTTTGCAGTTCTAACATTTCTATATATATTCCATGTCTTAATTCTTGTTACCTGAAGGGATCAGGCATTTTCCTAGCTCATTTTCTAAAAATGTAGCAACATATAATAATGTACCTGAACGCCTTTATTGGTGTGTACAGTCATTTTCTAAGTGGAAAGTCTTCCTTTATAATTATATATATATATATATATAGCTATATATATAGTCTTTATTTATTTTTTTAATGTTACAGTCAAAAAATATGAGGTCCCCATATAGCCCCCACCCCCCTCACCCCACTCCTCCCACATCAACAACCTCTTTCATCATCGTGGCACATTCATTGCACCTGGTGAATACATTCTGGAGCACTTTACCTCTGTGCTGCTATATCCCGAGGTCAATGGTGCTTATGAATGAACTGTAAACAGCAGCCAAACTTGGCTTCACTTGAGAAGGATTTCTCGCCACGAACATTTGCTTGAAAGTTTACGGACTCTGGTTTACCAGCTTGATTAAACACATTGCATTTTGCTAAGAACAGCATGTCAACTAGCACAGTCAGCATCCATATGCATCTGGGAAAACTGCAACTGTTAAAATTGTGCCATGGGAGTGAAGATAAGTGAAGCTTTGTCAGCTGTCAGTTAGATATTTTATTCAATTATTTTACAGGGGATGAATGAGAATTCATTTTTCAACACAGTATTTTGTATATTGCTATTTGGATTTGGATTGCTCTAAGGTTAAAAAGAAAGGAAGCAAAAAAAATATTTAAAAAAAGGACAAGAAAGGAGAAATACTCTTTTTTTATTCCAAACACCTGAGGAGATGAAGAGATAAGAAACAAAGGAAAATCATAAATGGAAAAAAGTTAGTCTGAGAAAGCAGTTGGAGTTTAGCTGGCACAGAGAAATGCTACATGGCAATGTCGCACTTTAGAAAAAAATCATTACTTCTTCAGTCACCCATGGAAAAAAACAGACACAGGAAATTTCCTAATAATGCACTTGTAAATTGTCTGAAATAATTAGTGGTCTTAGCATAGTTCTGAAGAGTTCAGGGTTCTAATTCAGTTTGAGAATTAATTGTACTAAATTAGCCATGAATTAAACATACAAATTATTGCTTAAATGATTAAAAATATGTACTTAAACTTTCCATTTAATTTTTCACAGTATAAACTGCACTGAAACTACCTTTTTAAAAACTAAGTTCAACAGTTACTATGACTGAAAATTTGAAAAAAAAATTTGGTATAAAGAATTTTAAAAATTGTTAAAAGGAAATTTGGGCATGTATCCCTTGTCTTTTCCAAAAATGGGTCAACTATCTTGACAATAATGAACAGGGACATGGTCTTACTTCAAAATTGGGTAAGTGATTTTTCAAAGGTACTTAGCAATTTGATATGGCCACTGTGACACCACTGATTTTGTTCCTGGATATTTAGATGATCTTTCATCATTGTAGTTTCATTTTCTGTCCTTAGTGTCTGTGAATTTTCTAACTGGAAATAAGACAATGCATATAATGAGACTTAAGGTTGGATTTGAGCTCAAAAATGTGGGGAGATTGAGACATATGGTAAGGATGAGAGAAGGCATAAAACTCAGTAATGCAATGGAATTTCAGGTTTCACTTGAGAGTTGGAGGTTGTGGTTGGGTCAGAAATGCCTGATGTATACATCGCTTGATAAATAAACTTTCTTTAAGTATGACAACTACTGTTTTGTTCTTTATTTCTTTGACTCTGGAACCTCTACTACCCTTTCAAAATTGGCAGGTGTATATGTTTCCCAAATGTACTCATAAATGCTGTTGGAACGGGATTAAGTTAGTAATCACTAGACCAGTTTGGTTTAGATTGTGTTCCCTTTGAATAAAGGTGTCACTTAAATCCATCAAAAATGTCTCTCACTGAAAGATACATAAAACAAAACAGCTATAAACTTAGTGAAAAACATCATGCCAAGGTGTCAAAATTGATATTAGAGTGCAATTCTCCTGAAATCATGGTCATAAAAGGGAAATAAAAATTGCAAGAAAGCCAACCCAGTAAGTATATTAATGAAGTAAAATCAGAAATAAATATTTGGAGAAACATATTCAAAATTGAAGCTGGACCTTGTTCTGAAGACAAAGTAGAGAGAAAATGAGGAAATTTGGAATTCTGGAACTCCTTCTTCCAAGAGATTGTATCTTTTACAGACCTGCTTGCCCACCCATAAGGTTTGCCTACTTATTCATTGAAATAAATCATCTGCAGGGTTGACTCTGGCAACTTGAACATGACCATGGCTCCTTAGGGACAGTATATTTATCCAATATCAAAGGTCCTTTTCTGTTGTCATCATGAAGAAAGCAACTAATGACAAACACATTGTCAGGCTTTTACAATAAAGTGAATGCAAGGCATTATGGGAGAGTTTATTTGAGGAAAGGGAATCACCATAAATATTACAATCCTTTTAACAAACATTAAATATGCTTTCAAAAAGTAAGCTCCTGATGGAACTCTAGATTTCTATCAGACTGAAGCAGTCATGGAATCGTTGAAGAAGAGTTATACAGTGAAGAGGTCAATCATATATTTACCATCCACAGTAGTGGTACCCCAGAAAACACATCTTCATTTTAATCCTCATTTTTTATGGATGTGAACACATTGTAAGTAGGACTTCTTGAAGATGTTATTTTTAGTTAAGTTGTGGCACAACTGAATGAGAGCTGATGTTAACCTGGATTATTGGAGGCCTTATAAAGAGAAACCAGAAGCCACACAAGCTAGAAAGGAGAGGATATCACCATACTTTGGGATGCAGAGATACCAGACAAGGAACCCCAAAGATTGCCAGGAGTCAGCACCACTTGTTGTTTAAATCAAAACAGTTTGTAGTATTTGTGATGGTAGCTCTGGAAAACTAAGACATCACCTAAAGTAGGACAATTTTGAGAAAGAAAAATGCTCTATTAAGAGTTCAACTAAGAACAAGGGGCAACACTGGGATGGATACAGGAAACAAGGAAAGCTGGTCTCTCTCTATATAGTCAGGCCACATTATTAAACCAAATTATAAATGGAATATTTGAAGATAAGAGGATATGAGTCCTAAACATTTTTTTAATTCCATATGACTCTATCCATCTCTCCCCCCAATCCTCTCTCATACTTAAAATTTAACCTTCTTGTAATAAACATGATCTCTCAAGCTCTTCACTTTTGTAGTGGTTTTTTAGGGGCTCCCATTCCTTCTCCGGAAGAAGTCTTTCAGGAACAAAACAGGATGCAAAGGAGAAAGAAGCCTTCTTTCTTTCTTTCTTTTTTTTAATGTATCTTCAAATTTTGTTTATTGATTGATTGATTGATTGATTGATTATCTTTTCTTAAAGTTAATAGGTCACATAAAATGTTACATTAAAAAACATATACCCCACTCCCTACTCCCCGGTCCTCAAAGTTTGCATTATATGGGAGTTTGTGGGAAAAATAGCTCAAGAAATAACAAGAATATTTGCCTGGCATATCCTTTAAGATATATATAGATAGATAGATATATAGAGAGATATATATAATAAAAAAGATATATTCACATATTTTTCAAAGCTGTAGAAATATTATAATTATTATCCTCATTTAATAGATGTTGACCACTGAGGCATATAAAGTCTAATTAGCACAAAATAACAGAACTAGTGAGAAAGTGGTGGAGCCAAGTATCATATTTCAGAGTCCACTCTCTTAACCAATTTTCTTTTAGTACTTGTTGGGTGTTCACATTGTTCTCAATACTGTACGTGTATTAATAGCTTAACTCCTTACAAAACCCTAGGAAATATGTGCTATTATTGTCTCCATCTTGCAGATCAATAAACTAAGACACATATTTATTATATGATAGGTACAGGACACAATTCAAGACAGTTTGGCTTCGGAATCTTGATTACTTTGGTCTTGTAGGAGGCTGGTAGAATAGTGGAAGTCAGTTTTTAAACAAATGAGAACATATATGTGCTAAACAGTGAAAACTGAAATAAATCTGTACAGTCCTCTGTTTAAAAAGATCATAGTCTAGTAAACAGAATGATTATAGAGAACTATTAGAAAAAGTGTTAAATGGAAAAAATTATTTTTGAAATTTACATACACCCTCTTTTCGGGACTTTTATGTACAATGTTAGCATTTAGTATCACAGATGGAAAAAGATATTTGCCAGCATGCACCCTTTTTGCCACATTTTAGTAAATTATTTTGTTTATCTTGTATTTGTCAGTGTTCTCCAGAGAAACAGAACTGACAGAAGGGATACACACATACACACACACATAAGGACATATATTACTTAAACATGCATATTTGTAAATATTAAGAGATTTATTTTAAGAAATGTTTTATATAATTGTGAGGATTAGAAAACCCAAATTGGAAATTGATGAAAGTGAGGCCGAATGCCCTAGAAGCTGTCTGGCTGAAGTGAAAGCAAGAATTCTTGTTCCTGACTTCTGAAATCCTCAGGTTCTAGCTTTCAGACCTACAAGTGATTGGATGTAGAGACTCCTCTTATTTCTGAAGACAGTCTCCTTTGTTGAATGTAGATTCAATT
The DNA here is from genome assembly GCF_030445035.2 of Dasypus novemcinctus. Classification (NCBI taxonomy): domain Eukaryota; kingdom Metazoa; phylum Chordata; class Mammalia; order Cingulata; family Dasypodidae; genus Dasypus; species Dasypus novemcinctus. The sequence goes on along the minus strand of NC_080673.1, from coordinate 147,523,821 downwards.
AATATTCTAACAGTAATAATCAGACCAGTGCTTTCTTGACCAAATAACTGGACACCAGATTCTAGCTGCAATAGAACATGAAATAAACCACAAGCATCCTTAATTCTCTTCCAAATTTCCTAGTTTTGGAGGAAATTTTGAAGTAAGTGGAACTGTGGACACAAGTGCTTTGAAAATTCGAAGCATCAGTTTAGTCATTTCTTTTATTCTAAAGGAAAGATATTGAAAAAATAGATTTTTTATATACCATAAATGGTATATAACTATATCATTTCTCTTACTTTTATATTTATTCTCTACTTTGTCATAAAATAGTTGAGTTTATATTTTGTTCTGTTTATGAAAGATGTAAATGTATGTCCAAATTTATTTTAAAAAGTGTTTTCGGTTCTCCAAAGACCATTTTTGGTTGCTCTGAGGATATCAATCTTTAGATTATTTGTTTATTTAAAGTTTTTTTTTCATTCAAACATGCAAGCCATTGTGGTTTTCTAAATAATCAGCCATCTTATATCTAAATTACTTTTCTTCCTTATCTTTAAATAAGTAAAATAAATAATTAGCTCGGACAGCATCACAATCACACTTGATTTTCTGTGATATTTCAATAGACAATGATCATTGTCTACTCGATTTAACCATTATAAAGCTGAAACTCACTGAGGGAGTGCTTTTTCCTCTTGATGCATTAGTTCAGAGCTTAATAATCAGTTGGAACTTATATTTATTTGAGAATGACTCATTGAGTGATACACATACCTGTCATTTCTAAAGTGATTGTAATCTAAGAACTACCATTAATACATGCCCTATAGGGCATTATGCAATTAAAAGATGATTGTGCCTGCTTGCAGGCCGTCCATTCCTAGAGAATATGACTTTGTGTTAGAGTTTATTTCATTAATATCTTACGGTGTTTATTTAATCTAGTTAGGAAATCTAAAATTTTCTTAAAACCAAGGATAAAAAGCTATTATCCATTAAAAGGCCTCCAATATTCCAAGTGAACTCAATATATTACATCTAATACCCAAACAACACTGCTACTTCAGAAAACTGTGAATCAAAGGGATTAAGTAACCAGAGCCACTGGGGTGTTTACAACACGGCTCTATAGCTCTTGTGATTATCTTAGTGGTGCTCATAAAAGGGAGGTATAATTTTGCTTATCTCTAATCTCATAAGAATTAATTAGAAAATAGGTTCATTCCAAAAAGAGGTATTTCAGATTTAATGAAAATATGAAAATACTGAGGTAAAGAAAATATACAAACACACATATGTACAAACACACACATTCACCTTTGAGATTTATTCAATTTTGGGAAATGCCAAGTTTCTCAAACAAATTTATACTCTCTTTGAACTGATAAACTCTAAAAAAATTACTATTACATGAAATAAAGCTAGACTAGTCCTAAAATATGTCCCTATATAAAGAGAGATTAATCACCCAAACTACATAATATAAACCTGGAAGAATATTGACATGTAAATTGTTATGATGTTTTGATGCCAGTATATTGGAATATTAAGCTGTATTCTAATAAACCCATAATGTTAATAAGATACCTCTTCTTCCAGTCCTGGAATTGCCGTAAATTATGTGCTTAGACAAGTCATTTAATTTCCTTGGATCTCAAGTTCATCACCTATAAAATGAAAGAGCTGATTAAAAGCTTTGGAGCCCTCTGTTATCTTGAAGTATCTCTGACTGTATTAAAATAATTACTGGTGGATGTCTGGATTTATTTTGGAAAAGTCTAACACAAAGACCAAAATGATGAACACTGACATGAAAATATTTTCACTATTTCGTATATTTTTGTACTTAAATTGCACATTCAGCTATAAAATTCTCTGAACAGATGAGATACCTGAGTCAGCTTTGTTTATTACAATTACCATTACAAGCATCAAAGGAGATTGCTAGGAATAGGATCTATGAGTCCTTGAATCCTGGTATGACCACAAGTTTCCAAGGGTTATATGCACAGAGGATATATCATGTACCTCTTTATTACTAGCAGAACCTTGGCCATTTTAGCTCAATGACAGGGATGGAAAACTCAAACACATTCAGGAGTCACAAATGATGTAAATGAATGAGGGGATCAGGTGTATGACATTCACAAGTGGAAGTTTGTAGTGAACCAGGGAATATATGTTCCACGAGGATATTGCACTTCAATTAAACATTCAAATCTTTTGACACTCAAATAAATTTCATTTACCACTTCATATTTATTTTCCTCTTTAGGATCTTTCTAATTACAACCCTTAAACAGAATACAAAACTTGAGAACTCTCTGAATTGAGTGGAAATTTCAAGTTTTACTTTTGCTTTTCCAGTTTTAAGCGTAATAAAAATAATATGATTAATCTATTTTCCTCTAAACCTGTAATATTTACTCTATAGATCTTATCAACAAGTTATGGGGAAAGTGTGAGAGAGAAAGAAGAGATATATTGAGAGGGTGAGAGAGAAAGAGAAAGAGAGAGAGATGGGCTTAGGAGATAAAGAAGATGAAAAAGAGTTAAGGAAACCAACCTGTCTCCCTGAGTTATCATAAGACCTTATATCTGTCTCTCCACTAAATATCTCACTCTGTTACAGCAAGGCTAACTAAGGCAACAAATTTTTTGACTATCCTCATATCAAGAGACATGGCCTCTGCTCCTTCATTTAAATCTGTGTCGTCTCTGTGACAGCCTTGAGCAATGAAATAGGGAAAAAATGCGGTGCCCCTTTCTGGTTCCTTAAGTGACTAGTATCTTCCATTTTCTGTCTCTTGGAATATTCGCTTTGAGGGCATAGTCACTATGCTGGGGCAACACAAAAAGTCTTGTGGAGACTTCCATTAGGAAAGGAACCATTATTCCTGGCTGAGATACCAACTGCCTGCTTCCATCAACCATGTATATGAACAATCTTGGAAGTGAATCTTCCAATCCATTTGAGCATCCTGCTTGAAATACAGGCAAGTCTGCACACTGGGTCCTGTCTAAAACGTAGTTTCTTGAAGGAAAGATGTTTTGGTTTAAAGAGGAAAAAAATTAATGGGGAAAGTAGATAATGGGAGCAAAGTTCTTTCAAATATAAGAGTGGCTTTCAAGCTAGAGAGAACTCCCATGTTCATTTTGTCTTCATCATTATTTTAGAGGATAAAAGTGAGTGAGAGAGAGAGAAAGAGACAGAGAGAGAAAGAGAGAGAGAGAGATTGGGAGAGAGGTTCCATGATGCCAACAAAGATTACACTTCCAAAAAAGAAATAGCTTTTATTTATTTTTTTATGTCTGTCTATTGCAAACTGCATTGCTTGGTATCCCAGGCCTGTTTTGTGTCCTTAAGGGTTTCCTTGGGCAAATAAGAATGTCCTTCATGTACATTAGAGCATCTCTTAGGATTGGATTGAGAAGGGGCACAGTTTAGCTCTTCCTATAGATAAGAGTAAATATGCTGGGCTATATGTCTTTCTCCTCCTACTACTACACTTCCTCTTTTTCTTCCCCCTCCTCCTACTTCTAAATTTAAATCGTATAGTAGTGATGTTTTTCTGATATAACTGAGTCCAAAAGGATATGTGGCCCAGACTTTCAACTTCACCACTCTCTGAGAAGTTGTGAAAAGCCCTTGAGTCTTGGAGTTCCTCAAATCTGGATTGAATATCTTCCTCAGTCATTTATTATCTTTATGACTTTTGTCATTTACTTAACTTTTCTGCAAATCAGTGTTTTTTACCTGTTAAAAAATTCATATGCAATTTGCTGTGAGGATTAGATAAATTAAAATCTTTTGTCGATAACAAAAGTTTCCATGCAAAATAGGGCTGAAAATTACATAAAATAATCTATCTAAAGTTAATAAAAGGCAGCCTCTGTTATTCTTGTTTTTGTTAGTAGCAATATTTTCTACATGTGATAGTTAAAGTAGGACAACAAGGTGATTTCTTTCAAAGGGCTTATTTTTATGTTGATATTTCCTATTTTAGAATAAATGAAAATAAAAATCATTGAAGTGGACAATAAAAAATTAGGATTTCTATACAAGAAGAATGAAAGATCCATTTGGATTTTGCTTTTAAGAAAGCTGAATACCTGGTATGAAATATTGATAGACATCAGTTTTAAAATGTTGTAAAATAAAAAGAACAATAATGTTCTATAAGAAAATTGACTGCTTCTTGAAAGAACATGTTTATGATAGACAAAGTTATCATATGTTCTTATGAATAAACATTTTTAGAGTGGAGATGCAGCTCTAAAATTCTATTTTAGAGTTGGCTTCTTAAGGCCACTCTAAGTACAACTGTGTTACAGAGGATTCCTAGAACAGACCCTGTGATGAGGAGTTGCAAGCAGGTTTACTGTGGGGTGCTCTTAGGTTAGAAACCAGTAAGTAAATGAGAAATGCAGGATTAGGCAAAGGAAGAAAATGACTAACAATATGGTATCAATTGAGACTTCTGATGATTCTATGGGGAGCTCTGGAGATTGGATAGCCTTCGACATTGTTCCAAATTGAGACATTGAAGCTAGACTTTTGTGTCTCCTGCCATCATTGGCCAGTAATAGTTCTCAGGTTGTACTCTGGGAAGGAACATAAACTTGATCTATATAGTTTCCTGTGGTTGAGGACAATTCAGTTCATTGATACTCTCTTTAGCTGGGGAAATGGGTGCCTGGAGTCAACCTGGATAATTTCACAATAGCCACTACAACAGTTTGGATCCAAAACAATTGTAAGATATTTATTAAGGCTAGTAATTTCTTCCTATATCGCTTAGAAAAAGTATAAAATAAATATCTTTGGCATAGATTGTTAGAAAAATATTCAAAATCAAAATTGGAAAAATGTGTTCTTATACAATTACATTGCACTTGAAATAGCTGACAATGTAATGGAACTCCCTGAAAGATTTTTTTTTTTTCCAAACGAGAGCCCCAATGATGTACTACACTATAATTAACACTGAAATTCTGGGAACTACTTTATCATTTCCAGGCATTATAGTTCGAACGCTGGGAAACGAACACTGTACATGAGATGATTGATTTCCTATAGATTACAACAGGCTGAAGTTCTTTTCATTATGCAAATTAATAAAATTCAAACTATACAAAAAGTGTATTAGTCATTGAAGATTAACTTATCTATTTCTGGGTACCAGAGTCTGGGATACTTGAGTCAAAAAGATTTTCTAACTTTCTTAATTTAGAAACATTTTGTGTATCCACATTCTACTTCGTAGTCCAAAGTATTTTATGATTTTTAGATTGAGAAAAATTACAGACAAATATTAAAACCTTCTTATAGTATGAAAATAATTCAACATAGATGTATCATTTTTGATGTTTCAAATACAGAGGAGGGTCGCTAATGGAGATGACTTCAGTGTATTATTTGGGGCTAGAATAAAGGCCAGCATTTAGAAGTACTATGATAAAAATAAAACTACAATTATTTATCTACATTTTGAAAACCATATTCTAATAAATAATGAAGGTTTTGCTTTGCAAAAAGTGCTTCTTAAATGTTTATAGCTAATATCTCTAATGGTAGAGGGAATGAAACATATTTTAGGTAGTATAAGGATATAGCAGATCAAAGTGAACACAAAGCAAAGCATTCCTTTGAAATTCCCTGTTTTAATAGTATATCTGGAGACTTTGCATTCTTTTCTAAACTAAGTTTAATATAAAGCAAATCACACCATACCTGGCTTCAAACTTTCTGGTAAAATTATCCTCTCTGGAGATGATCATTAGCACTAACCCCTGTTAAAATGAGTTTCCCAAATTGAGAAGTCATAGCCCAGGAAAAATAATAGTAATATTATTATATTACTAATAATAGTAATAGCATATTATTAATGGAGGTAAGTAGAAAAGTAAAATTTCAAGTGTTAAACAGTACTCACCAATTGAATAGCATTTTGTTTATTGTATAACCTATGCATTCACTAGAATAGTTTATATGTGAAATTTACCTTACTATAATGCCATTCTTTCCTAAATTTTCAATGAACAAGTTATTCCTGTATGTTATTAATATGGATAGCACAAACATATCATCTTCTCTTCGCGCTTTAGGTCATGTGAACCAAAACCTCATTAGAGAGGTTATATATGTTATATATGTATATATGGTAGTTTAATTATGTACCTGAACAAACACATTTTTCAACCTTAATCTGTGTCCCTGCGGGTGTGAACCCACCGTAAACAAGGACAATTTGAGATGTTACTTTTAGTTAATGTCTGCCCAACTGAACTTGGGTAGGCCTTAATCAGAATTACTGAAGACTTTATAAGTAGAAAGCCACAGTGTGGAGCCAGAAGCCAGAAATCAGAATAACAAGAGAAAGGACAGGTCATTGCCATGTATGCTAAGAATGTGGCAAGCCGGAACCAGAATGCTATAATCTTCATGGAAAAAGCAATCCTTGCCACTGTCTTGATTAATTTAGACTACTAGCTCTGAAATCATGAGCAAATAAATTCCTACTTTTTTTAAGGCTACTCACTGTGTGATATTTGTCATAGTAGGCTTGGAAACTAATGGATTTATATCTATACCTATATTTATAGTTATCTCAAATATCTATATATTAGTATTTTAGTTTCCTAGACTGCTTAAGCAAATACTGTGCAATGGGTTGGCTTAAAAAATGCAGATTTATTCACTCATGGTTTTGAAGCTGGAAAAAGTCCATGTCATGGCATCATTAAGGCCATGCTTCCTCTCAGAAGACTGCAAACTTCTGGGGTTGACTGCCAGCAATCTTTGGTTCCTCTGAAACATGGCAAGACACATGGTACTGTCTTCTGGTCTCTTCTTTCTCTTTTCAGGTTCTGTTTTAGCTTCTTGCTTTCTGTGGCTTTCTCTTTCTGTGTTTAAATTTCATTCTGCTTAGAAGGACTCTAGTAATAGGATTAATAACTATCCTGATCAAGGTGAATCACCCCTTAACTGAAATAGCCTCATCAAAAGGTCCTATTTACAATGGGTTCACACCTACAGGAGTTGATTGTATTTAAGACTTTTTTTTTTTGGTGGGTATGCATAATTTCAAACCATCTCAATTAGCAAGCTTATGAGATAATGATATTACTAACAATACCTCAATTAGAGCTTAAAGCTTACTTTTTTGAGGTCAGAAAATAGCATCATGCTAGTTTTAGCCCAGGACATAGAAGTTTGCCTTAATTGCTTTAATTCAATGAGAACTATAAGCATGTTAAGCAAGAACATACTTCGGCAGTTGTTTCATTTTTATTTTTTTCTTTTAAATCCATACAGCACACCCCTAACTGCCATGTATCTCAAAGAGTTTTGAGACTCTGGTTTAGGATTTTGTGACCGTTTGAGATTATTTTATGAACCCCAGAAAAATGAAAGATTGTGTTTGTAAAACTAATCCATTCCTGTGGGAGTGAAACCTATTTGACTGGATTACATAAGTGGGACATGATTCATGTTGAATCTCCGCCCTCTTGCTGGGTGTGATATAAAGGGAGACACAGAGACTCCGAAAGACAGAGGAAAAAGGGAGCCAGTATAGCTAATTCTTTAACATGATGGACCGAATTGCTTAAGGACAAAGCCCCTAAGAAGTTGAGACAACAGAGTAGCTCAAGAGGAGACCAACACTGCTACATGCCTGATAGCTTACAGCTGAACTTGGAAAGAGGGCAGGACAGTTCAGACTGATTTAAGAGGCCTGAAAGAGTCAAGTCCTATGCCTGGTCACGGGAAGCTGAGGTCCAAGAGGTGGTAGATTCTGTAGGGGAAAGCAGGAGCTTCCATAGAGATTGGCGGCCATTTGCTTCACCATGTGGCAACACATTGGCATCAATAGTAGCTGACTTCGCTAAGAAAACATCTCTAATTGTGCCTCAGTTTGGAATTTTCATTGACTTCTAACTGTAACTGTAAGCTTTTACCCCAAATAAATCCCCCTTTGTAAAATGAATATGTTCTGTACAGTTTGAAACACAATATTGTGTTCCCTTGTATCACACATATTTTTTCTATTTTTTATATATTATCTTTATTATAGAAACATTGCTATTTTCCCTACATTATTTTTGAGGGTTTTTTTATTTTATTTTATTTTATTTTATTCTCTATTTTTCTTTTTTTAAAATTAAAGTTAATAAAGTACAAGGAATTTTACATTAAAAAACATAAAAAAAAAACATTAGAGGTTCCTATATAACCCACTCCCCACCCCCCACCACATCATTTGTAAATTGTATTTTTTTGAAGATATACACATCACACAAAAAAATGTTACACTAAAAAATACCACACCAACAACCTCCCTCATCATTGCAGCACACTCATTGCACTCAGTAAACACATTTTGGGGCACTGCTGCACTATTCTCCCTACATTTTTATATTATGGTGACATTTAAAGAATTCTCATCATTAAAAAATAATGTGAATATGACACAAATTAAATTTAAAAAGAATGATATAAAACAACGTAAGTGCTCAGTAAAATGTTTAGGAAATAGTGACAATTAGCTGTTATTATATCTGGATAACTTTAATTAGGCCTTAGTTTTCTCAAAAGAGGATAATAACATTATCTACCTTACAACATTGTAAGTAGACATAAAAGAATCAGTGAAGGAAAGTGCTCAGAATGCCAAGTGTCTAGCAAAAAGCAAATACTACATGAATGTTACCTCTTTTAATATTATATTTTGTATTTATTTCATTTAACTAAAACTGAATGTTTAAATTCTGATCCTCCTCCTGTATTCCAGACATGCTAGACTTCTGTTTACTTTACTTTCCTGGTAAAAGGTTGTAATTAGCTACAGTATTTTCCACTGGGAAAGCCAAATCCTTACTTACAGTCCAGGTGGGTTTGTAATCATACCATACATCTTGACTCTGTAAATGGCATGTGATATTGGCCTGGATGGAGAGAGTAACTTCCAGGAATTTTGTTGAACTTTTGAGAAAGATGTGGTTTAGACTCTGCTTCTAAATTTGTAATTTTGCTATCTTTTAGTGTAGACCTTATGGAAAAAGGAACCAAAAACAGAGGTAAATTCAAAAGATACGGAGGCAGATTCCTAATGGCACTGTCTGAATACTTGGATTGACGTAAATTCCTGGGATTTTCCATTATATGAGCCAATGAACTTTATTGTTTTGTTTCACCCTCAAGTGAGCACATTTCTTTTCTGTGAAGAGCTAAGTAATAAATATTTTAGAGTTTGAGGCCATGTCATCTCAGTTGCAACTCTTCAAGTCTGCCTACGGATGCCTGTGTTGAAATTAATTTTGATTTGCAAAAACAGACAACAGGTAAATCTGACCCTTGGACCATAATTTGTTGACTCCTATTTTACTGTGACTACCAATGTTGAGTTCTTTTAGCTTCAAACCAAATGAGTTCCAACAAATACCTCCTTTATCAGTCAATAGATAACCAAGAGGATCAGGCCATAAATCTGAGAATCATCATTTATATTTTTTCCTGGCTCCTCTTAACAGTACCCCATTGGGGACACAGGATGTGTTTCTCTCCCATATTTTTCCAATCTATTTACTATTTCAAAACCATTTCCTGCAAAATCTTTTTACGTATTTCTCTAAGCCCTGGATTGACATTTCCAATCACATTGCAGGCCTTATGATATTTCTTTAATACATATATTGGCATGCCATTCTCATATTTGAATTCCTAAATACCTTCCAATTGCTCATTGCCTATTAGCAATTCCCACCCAATCCTTCTCCTCTCCCTTATTCTTATGTATACTCCCAGGTTTCTGATTAGATATTACTCCAGGTGACATTCTATAACTCATTGACTTGATCAGGATTTCCTGTCATAAAAAACACATTATCTGATTTATATGTTAAATTGTTCTGGTAGCTTGAACATAAATTCTGGATGGGTCAGAGCAGTTTTCTTGTTTGTGACTTTGCTCAATTGTCTATATATTTGCCTGATGTATAGTGTGTACTGAATAGATATTTTGAACAGAAGAATAAAATATTCATAAAATATTTTTCAGGGAAAGTAAAACTAAAAACAATGCATTTTTTTTCTGAACAAACAGAATAAATACAGACTTGAACAATATAATTTCTGCATTTATAAACTACTAAGGTCTGTAAATACATATTACTATTACTATCATCTGCAAGGGCAACATCATCAGAATTTTATTGGAATGAAGCAAGAAGAGTGATTTTTTAAAATTTATTTCATATATGTACATTTCCAATTGCTTTATTGTTCCCCTATACTTTCAAAATTTGCTCACTATTCAGTGGCCAGTTCAATCCAAATTCTCCTTATCTTTCTAATTTAGACCTTGTAAATCTATTACGTTATTTACGTTGCTTATTTTCTGTACCACATATTTTTATGCTTCCTATTGTATGTAAATTTAAATAATTAAAATTTCTTCCTGTGTGTACTCTTTTCATGCCCAAGCAAAATAAATGTTTCCAGAAAGTAAGGGGGATATTTTACACTTTTATTGAAATCATCAAATTCAGGAAAGGGAAATGCACATCAAATTAAATTATGAATAAATGAGTAAATTTCAAGGGAAACCAAAAATTGAATGATTATAAAATTACATCTGGAGGAATACCATTCCCAGAAAATGATCAAATGACTGCACACATTTTTTTGCTAGCATTTTGATGACGGAAACAAGTGTATTACAAAACCATGCATAACAGATGGTTAGTTTCCACTCCATGTCAGGTATCTTGATGTGGAGAAATTCATATGCTCATAAAGCAGTAGCATTTTTATTTCTTTCTTTGATTTTGAATTGAATGATATGACATGCACCAGAGGATGTTCAGGCGTCTTCTGTTTTATGGTTTTATTTGTTAAAAATATGTATCTAGATTAAAGAACAATGATATGAACAGATTATGGATTATTCAGAAAAAAAAAGCACATAAAAATAATTGACCACAGGTTCGATATAAACCAAAACATATAATGCTACTTTCAAATCTTTTATAAAAGTATGTGATCTAAACCTATCAAAAATGACTCTGGAAGATGCCAAAAATAAAATACCAATGAAGATAGTAATGGCTACATTAAAATGAGAAGTTTATCAAAGAATATCCTCTAATAAAGTCTCTGGTCTCAAGAGTTTATATTTCAAAGAATAAGAGAAAGAATGTACAATTCCCTTTATATATAAAGTGATAAAAAAACAAAGAAAAACACTTAAAATCTATAAATTTAAAATTATTTTTATAATGCTAGAATAAATTTTAAATGTGTGAGCCTGCGTATGCTCATGCACAAAAAGGGGCAAGCATGCATGGACACTCATACACATATGTACACCAAATTAATATCACTAAAAATATGAATGCAGAAAACCAAGTAATATATACACAGCAGGAATTAAAATCAAGTGACTATTTCAGAAAATCTGATTATTCTCAGAAAGACATACACATCATGCAAGAGTTCTAATAAGGAAAAGAAGAAATAATAATGTGAGGTAAAGACACAAATCTAAATAGTTCAATTGCTGAGCATAATTAAGCATTTGCATGTTAACTTGCACATAGAATCAGGTAATATCAATGCATTGATTTGAAAAACCTATTTTAACAAAATCTGAATAACTATTTAGTTTTTCTATTCTAATATGGACATTTTAGTTTGAATTAACTTGGCCATCATAAATATAGATAAATATCATATGTTAAGTAAGCACAGTAAACATACAGAAGCACCTATATTTGGCAAAATTTTTCTTCAAAAGTTTAAAAGAATATATGGTCTTTCAGATGAAGTTTAGAATTGAACAGCTTCCAAAACTATCCTGAAGACAACTGAGTATTACTTCTTTAAATTAATAGCATTGCTAGGAAAAAATCCAGATATCTAACTGTATTAGTCAGCCAAAGGGGTACTGATGCAAAATAACAGAAATGGGTAGATTTTATAAAGGATATTTATTTGGGGTAGAAGCTTACAATTACCAGGCCTTAAAGTTTAATTGCTTCTTTCACCAAAGTCTATTGCCACATGTTGGAGCAAGATGGCAGCTGATGTCTGCCAGGGTTCAGGCTTCTTGATGATGGCCATCTTAATTCCTCTTTTCCAAGGACTTGCCTCTCTCTGGGCTCAGCTCCTCTATTTCCACAAGACTAGTTATAGTCTATTAGATGAATGACTGTTTTTCTCCCTGGGGCCTTCTCTCTTTCCTTACAACCAAGATCCTTTGTGTACTTACTTCCCAGGGCTCCAGCTCAAGACTCCAACATCAAAACTCAAACTCTGTAATTTGCCAAGTCTTTTTTCTATGAGGCCTCACCCACCAAGGGGCAGGGACTCAACACCCTACTGAAATGGCCCAATCAAAGCACTAACCATAATTTGATCAAGTAAAAGTAAAACCTTTGAATTAAATGCACTCTAATATGTCCAATGAAAAAGACCAGTTTACAAATATAATCCGGTATTTTTTTTTTTAATACATCAGTAATATCAAACTGCTACACTGACTAATGAGCTTTGACATGATTGAAATGTTATTCTTCATAGTTTTTAAGTTCATTTTCATATATTCCAGTAAGTATAAATAGTTGATTCATATATATTTCTTGTAAATTTTATTACTAGGTAATATTTATATACACACATATTTCTTAGTGTGAAATGTATTTCTTATACAGTTATAATTTTATTTTTGCTAATGTGTAAGAAAGATTTGTTTACTGCATGCTGCCTTTATAATTTAGTCATCTTTTAAACTTTTTTGTTAGTTCTTTTTTTAAAATTATGATATCCACAAGTTTTGCGAATCTTGATCTTTTAAAGTCTGATATTTTTTAAGTCTTATTGCTCTTATTCCATTGATAATTATCTCATATATGACATTCAAGTGTTACTATAATAACTGGCTAATCTAGTTTCTGAATTTTCAGGATATCCTTCAAATAATTCATTTACCATACTATAAAATATTTTTCTTATAGATAGCATTTATCAAATAAAAAATTTATTTCTTTCCTATAATTGTTTAGAAGACTTATTATTATTATCAATGATAACACATATTGGAGTAAATATTTAATTTTAAATATTTTTATTAAAATATCCAAATAATCGTACAATCCTTCTACTTTGATCTGTTAATATATTGAATGCACTTGTAGCTCTCTTGGTATTGAACCATCCTTGAGTTCATGAAATAAACATTTTTGTTATTAACAATGCTGTTTCTTTTTAAATTTTTATTTTGAACTACTTTCAGGTTTACAAATGAGATGGCATAATAGTAGCAACAATTATCATATACCTTGCACTTCCTGTTAATATTTTACTATGTTTACTTTAGCATTCTTTTTCTCTATAGAATAAGTTAAAGCTATGGTATCCCTTTATCCCTATGTACTTCAGTGTATGTTTCACAAAGCAAGGACATTCACTTATACTTCTAAACAACCTGTGTGTCTAAAAGGAAACAAGCTGAATAATAATGATGATATAACATATCAAAACTTGCAATATTTAAGCATAGGATATTTATATTTAAGAAAGAGGAAAGGTATAAAATCAATAATCTTAACCTTTATTGTAAGAGGCTACAAAAACAGGATTACACTGAAATTAAAGTAAGAAGAAGCATGTCAATAATAGTGATAAAAGTAGAAATTAAAGAAAGAAACCAAATAAAAGCAACAAAGTAAATGTTGGTACTTGGAAAAGATTAATATATTTGGTAAACAGAGCAAGAATAATCTTAAAAAGGAAATCACAAAATGTCAATATTAGGAATTTTGAAAGTGATATTATTATTGACCATGTCATTTGTTTATATTCCAAATTGTTTTTTATGTATACCTTGTTTTCATTGACTACTAACAATATCATTGTGATTGAATAACATGTTCTCTACATTTTAAACTTTCAAAATGATTTGAAACTTAATTTATAGCCCATTATTTGGTCTATCTAGGTGAGTGTTTCATAAGTACTTGAAAAAATGCTTAATTTTGGAGACATTTGATTAAAAATCTCGAACAGTTATTTTTTTCAATTCTGTTATATATTTACTGATATATTCAAATACTTGTTCTAACAAGTAATGATAGAAGGGTATTTGTCTGGATTACCCTTTATGTCAAATTTTCCTTCATATATTTTGAAGTTTTATTATTAAACATGTACACATTTAAGGTTGTATATCTGCAAAATGAATTGAGATTTTTTTTTATCATTATGAAATGTTCCACTTTATCCCATATGATAGGCCTTCTCTGAAGTCTACTTTGTCTGACATTCACATCAGATTTCTTAAGTTTAGTTTTCAAATGGTATTTCACCACTCTTGCTTTCAACTTTCCTGTCTTTATATTTAAAATATGTTTATTTTAAATAGCAATTAGTTCATCTAACTTTCCTTTAGATACATTCTTCAGTGTCTCCATTTTGAGTGAAGTATTTGTCTAATTACTTTTACAGCAATTATTGATAAAGTTAGCTTTAAATATCCCATCTTGGGATATTTACACTGTTTTAATGTTTTCTTTTGTTTCTTCTCCCTACTTTTTTGTTTGTTGGTAAAGATAGGTGGATCACTTTTTGTGTGCTCTTTTTTTATAAGCTTGGAACTTTGGTTCCAGCAGGTAAAGTAATAGGGATTGGATTTATATTCCTGCATTAAACAACAAATGATTTCAGATAAAATATCCAAGTCAATGTATTTCATATATTGAACATTAGACAGTATAGGACAAGATCCCTGAGAGAGGGAAAGTAAATGATATCTATGTGATTCTTCCCATTTTCCTGCTTTTCTGAAGAGGTATATTTTATTAAACACTTAGCAAGGATTCCAAAGTTTGGATTGATCAAATATATTCACAAAAGCAACCAAATTTATATAAATGTTGTAGTGATATTAAATTTTATGTACCTGAAACATATTGAAATTGGTGGAAAATTATTTGAAATAAATAGTATAGATTACAAAGGGTTAAGATCTATTGACTTTGAAGAGCTCTTTTATTCATTCAAAAAACATTTTCATAGAGCCCTATTTCCCAGGCAATAGGCTCAAGGTGTTGGAGGAAGCAAACTTTGTAAAATTTCCCTCCCATCAAGAAATTCATATGTAAATAGCAAATGCATTGGTGTGTCTCACCCTGTAGCACAACCACACCGCTGTCTTTGGTTGTGTACTATCTTTTTTCTTGTTTTTTAATAATCTCTTTACTCCTTTGCCTACCCTATGGTGTGTCCTTACATTCTTTTATGTGGTATAGTCAACCTACAAGTCAAGAACCCAGAGCATTCTGCTAGTATATTTGGCAAGCCAGCCAGGAGACAAAGAGGCAAGTAATTCTCCCTGACACCTGAAGAAAACTGGTGAGTCTAGGCTTTTTAATTAGTCTGTCTGTGCCTTCTTTTTTTTCTTAATGTCTAGTTTAACTGCATAACTCAGTCCCTGGCAGAGGCCATAAAATGAGCCCTCTCTCATGGCTACTTCCTGAGACATCTGCGCGAGCAGGCCAAAAGAAAGGTCCCTAGCCAGTCTCTTTTCTATGGATAAAGTTCAGCTTAGTAGCTTCAGTCTGGAACCCAGTTCCAGATATCTTCCAAGACTTAGAATGCCACAAGGACACCTAGCAGCAAGACCTCTGAGTTCTTGGGATGCTGAGAGCCAGAGCATTGGCTCCAAATGTATCCCAAGACTTAAGCAGCTTGGGAGCTTTGGTTTGAAGGCTAAAAGTTGAGTCACGCTGGGATCTGAGCTGGTGGATCAGCTGACAAACCTTTTTTTCCATTTTTTTTTTCCCCATAGAACAGAGGGTGTGGCCTCTGACAGTCCAGCAGACTCCGTATTGGGGTGTCTTCTCAGGAGCTGCCTATTGATGGTCTGTAAAGGAAGAGGCTCATCTTTTCCTCACACACCATGTGGCTGAAATATGGCCCAAAGTAGCCTCTGTATGAGGCTCTGTATTCACGGTAACCTGTGTAAGAGGGAAGGAGAGGACAGGTGAATTTGAGGGATGATATGGTCATGTATCCTCAAAGGAAAGAGGACATACACTACCAAACTGGTCATTTAAAATAAACTCAGGGAAATTACTCAGAGGCAGGATAAAAACCCTGCCTTATTTCAAGGGAAATAATTATTGGGAAAGGAAGAAGTTTTTCCTAAACTCTCTGACCTACCCAGACTCCCTAGGGACTCTTCTTTGCAAGAGCTATGGGGGAAGGGCTAGGTATGATAAGATAGGGAAATGTAAGTTCAGCCTAAAACTCTTATCTATTAGGCTGGGGAAATAAGAGTCATAGTTTGTCCTGTAATCCCCCAATATAAACATATTAACAGTCGTAAAATGAGGGTAATTAATAATCTGATTACCAAATTTCAGTAAGTAAATGAAAAGCCCTTGAAACTTATGGAAAGATTTTTCTAAATTATGTTTAAAGCAAATTAAACAATTATTATTTATTCTAGAATCTATCAGTCAGTACGCTTCTAAGGTTATTCACAAGTTTAGAATTACATTAAAGAACAAAGAGGTTTTAGACTCCTGTGAAGGGAGGAAAAAGATCATTTCTTGCATAAACTATAATTGTTCCAATTTTATTTAGCTTGAATGTAATCTCCCTAATTTTATAGAATACTAATAAAATAAGTTAACATATGTATTAAATCTTTAAGATGATCAAAATTATAAATTCATGTTTAATAAAATACAGATCTGTCAAAGTTAGATGACTAGCTTTCACAGATCAGAATGAAGAAAATAAGATGGCTTAAATGGATGAAAGTCAATTTCATTGGTTGGTAACTGTAATTTAATAAGCTTATTTAAAGGTAAGAGTAACTATTCTATTGGTTGTAATTCATTTTCAAAAATGAAATATTTAAATGGCTAATTCCAGTAAACTATTATTAGAAACCTAAAATGATTGATAGTGTTATCAAAAAGTAACTTCATTAAAGGGAAACCTTCCAGAGACCACCTTACTCTGCATATTAAAGTGATGGTGGGGAAGATAATCTCGACTCCTTTGGAAATCTAGGTTTTCATAAAATTATGGAGAAAATAGTTTCTCTGGTAGTGCTAAAGTAAAACACATATTAATGAAATTATGGTAAAGGTGTAGAAGTAAAAAGTACTAAAAATAGTTAAGTTCATTTGGTATGTTATAAACTGCATTGCAATTATTTAGACAGTGTATAAAAATTAAAAGAGAGAGACTTCAGTATTATAAAACTCTCCTGTGCATTCACACCAGGCCCTAATCGTCTGCATCATGCCTCTTCGTTTTAGTTATTGGCTATGCCAGTCACTACAACCCCTAAAACAATTAAAGTGTCTTCCACATCTCTGGAAATGCCCCTGAAGTGAATGGAGAGTAGGTTGCTATTTCAGACTTCTGTGGCAACTGGTGATGACTGATATGTCCAGATTTACAATGGAAATTGCTTCCAGACTGGCTCTGTTTCATAGTGCTAAAGGATGCTAAGTCCGGCAAAACATTGGAGCCTAGCCTCTCTCTAGGATCAGTGGTGCTGCAGCATGCTGGCTGTGTAAAGAATATACCACATGGAGCAATAATTACCAGAGTAGAACTTAAACAAACACAATTGGCATTATGGCCTGCTTTCATGGAAAGAAAACATGAGTGGTATTGAATACCTTGAGTGTAGATCTATTAACTACAGTTCAAAGAGGAACTTGTACATTGATTAGTATTAAGTACTATATCTATATACCTGATGAATATGATAATATCTCTCTATTCTAGATCATAAAAAGAGTGAGTTTGAACATGTTAAAAAGTCTTGTTAACTGAATTCATTTGTAAGCAGTTAATGAATGTACCTGTGAGATAAAAAATGGCTCTTGTAAGTACTGTCTTTATCTTGCTTGCCATATGCTTGACTTGTTGCTTATGTTGTCTTTTAAAGTGTCTGTCTATGACAGTTCCTTTTCTCATACCTCTCCTGGCATAACCACTGGTAAAAACACTGCCAAGGGAACTAGGGTTAGCATTATATCAAGCTCAATCTCTCTTTAGTGCTAACAGCATAAAAGAATCTAATAATGCCTTAGAAGCCCTTAGACAAATAAACTCCCTTGTCACCATGGCGTGGCAAAATTGCAGAGTCCTAAACATGCTAACAGTGGCTCAGGGAGGCATCTGCTTGTTCCTCAAGGAGGAATGCTGTTTCTGTGTAAATCATTAACAGTCTTAGACAACATTTGAAACCTACAAGATTAAACCCATCAATTTTGGCAGATGTAGCCTATGGAGGCACCTGGATTTTCTCAACTTTTGTGGTCCAGTATGTCAGGGCTTGCCCTCTTTTTGAGGCCACTAACCATGATCTTCTTTATCCTTTTGGTAAGACCGAGTATCTTTAAATTCTAAATTTATTTCCTCCAGAATTAATGCCTTCGAGAACAAAGTATTAGCCATGTAGGGATTTCATCCAGTTCCAAACACTATACTGGGGACCCACTTTCTTGTTACCCCAATAGAATAGCCAGAGAGTTTCACTGTCAGGCAGGGAATATTGCCCCTAACTAGCAGAAAACAGCTACAGAAGAATGAACATCACCCTCCATCTTCTCCTTAAGAATAAGGGTCTAAACTCTCTAAGGCAGGAGTTAAGGTAGATTAGTACAGAGATAAACGGAAGGCTGAGTCACAGTGGAGACCCAGCAGAGAACATGGGCATGAAACCCTACCCAGAAAACTCCTGAAGAAAGGCTACTACTAAGAACAAAGCTCAAAAGGCTCTGCTTATGCCCTGAGCTCAAGAAGTCCCAGATAACTCAAAACAGGCTCCCCCATGGCCCCAAAAAACTCCAAACAAAGGTCTCATCAGTGGTCCCCTGAGAGCTAACAGGTGGGGATCATTTTTTTTTTAAGATTTATTTATTTTTATTTATTTCTCTCCTCTTCCCGCCCCTGCCCCAGTTGTCTTTTCTCTGTGTCTATTGGCTGCGTGTTCTTCTTTGTTTGCTTCTGTTGTTGTCAGCAGCACGGGAATCTGTGTTTCTTTTTGTTGTGTCATCTTGTTGTGTCAGCTTTCCGTGTGTGTGGTGCCATTCTTAGGCAGACTGTACTTTCTTTTGCACTGGGCGGCTCTCCTTACGGGGCGCACTTCTTGCGCATGGGGCTCCCTTACACGGGGACACCCCTGTGTGGCATGGCACTCCTTGTGCGCATCTGCACTGAACATGGGCCAGCTCCATAGGGGTCAAGGAGGCCCGGGGTTTGAATCGCAGACTTCCCATTTGGCAGACAGATTCCCTAACTACTGGGCCAAGTCCACTTCCCAAGGCGGGGATCATAAAATAAACAATCAAAACAGCAAACAGCTGGAGCCCATTCGCAACATTAAGAAATGGGAGATAGAAAGGCCTTAAATAGGCTTACCTTTGGGGCTCAATGTATGTGTTGCAACTTTCAGCATGCCAACTCGCATGTATGGGGTAATGTACTATCTCTTTTCTTGTTTTTTATTAAACTCTTTACTCTCTTGCCTACCCAAAAGAAAAAAAAATGAATTAATTATAAACAGATTAAGGCATTAAAAGATAAAGGGGCAATAAGCAACAAAAAATAGAAACTAAGGAGTATTGTCAAGTGGCTGATAATTAAAATGTTAGCTTCTGCTGCTAATAAACCACCCTAAATCTCAATGACATAAATCAACAACCATTTTATTTAGCGCTTAAGTCTGTAGATCAGTGGGATGGTTCTTCTGATCTGGGTTGGTTGAGTGATCTCTGTGGGTTCTTTTATGCTTCTGTGGCAGCCAGCTAGCAGGTTTCTGTGGTGAATGATTCAGGATGACTTCATACATATAGCTGATAGTTGGCTGGATATCTACTAGACTCCCCTGGTTCTTCTCTAAGTGACCTTTCATACCACAGCATGCTGATATTCTTTCATATGGTGGCCTTCAGAGTTCAGGTGTTCCAGAAGAGTGAGCTTCAATATGTAAATTCTTTTGAAGACTGCTTGCGTCGTTTTGTATTATGTTGCATTTGTCAAAGCAAGACACATGACCAAGATAGAGACAAGGGGTAGAGAACCAGATTCTACCTTTTACTGGGAGGTAGGAGGTAATGCATCTTCATATTACAAAAGTATGACTAAAAGGATTGGGATTTTTTTTTTACCATATAAAAAATAATATATTACACAAATATATTAATTCAAAGATGCAGTGCCATTTTCACTCACTAATTTAGAAGAAAATGAAATACATTATTCAATGTTGTCAATAATCTAGTGAATTAAACTTCAATATATTCTGAACATGTCTATTATTGCATCTAGATTATGGTTTTGTAATTATTTCCTCCTGAAGATAGTGAGCTCTCTGAAATTACAAACAAGGAATATGCTGTATTCACTTTTCTTCTTAAATATACAGCTGAAAAACTTGGCATGGTGCAAGTGTTCAAACTGTTTATAAAAATAAAATTAATATGTTGATAAATCTTTATAGAACAATTCACTAGCATGAAAAAAGGAAAAAAAATTGTGTTTGTTTATTCATATCTGGAAATTTATGTGAAAATATAACCCTAAATGTAGGGCCAAAAGACAGATGTTTATTGAAGTTTTATTAAAAATATTGAAAAAATGGAAATGATATAGCCAGCAACAAAAGAATAATTATACAGTAATACATGAAATCTATGAAATAGTATAGTTTTTGAGAATGTAAACAGAAAGACTATAAATCATTGCAAGATTTTCACATGAATAAGAAAGCCTGCATATAAAATTAGGGGTAAGTGGTATTCTTTTTCACTACAATATTCTTAAAATTTTATCGTTTTCTTTATTCACTAATTATGTCTATTCTACTTTACTGCATTTGTAATTAACTTCGGTGACTAAGTTTACTAGTGTATAGAATGATTTTACTTTTATTTTTGGCCATTACATTTACCTATAGAAATCCCCAAGTACAAACCTGAGAAACAGAACACAATACAGATTTTGTAATTCTCAGGATTTGAATTCTTCAGGGAGAATTGCCTCCTTTTATGACAAACTACTGTCCATTGTAATTGTCTCTGAGGATTAAATAGGCTCAAAAATCTCCAATCCTCTCTTTTTTTCCATTACTAAAAATATTAAATCCTCCAGTTTCTCTGGATGAATAAGCCATAGCAATTCATAAGCAATGCAGCAAGAAGATTTACGTTCTGAAGACTAAGTCAGAGTGAAAAGATACAGTACATTGAACAAGCAGTGACTTGTTCAAAATAACATGTTCTTTGAAATAATATTGCTGAAATACCAGAGATCTGTTAAGTCAACCTTAGTTAACAACAAATGCAGAAAAGTAGAAATAATATCAATTTATATAATGAAAAGTTACTAGTCAAAACCGTATAAATTTACAATTCTTTATTATGAGGCAGTTAGAAGTAATGTTCAATATGAAAGGCAGCCTGGAGGTTTTTTGTTTGTTTGTTTGTTTGTTATAACTTTTAGCCATATAACTTAATTGTCTTTATCCATTATAAGCTTGTATGTTAATTACTAGTTCAACATGGAATTTTACAAAATGTATCCAAACCAAAAGTTCTCTATTTAAACATTACTATTGAGGTGTATTAAATTAGTGTGTATTTTCCCCCCTACCAGTCCTTCTCTGAGATAGTGAATTACTCAGTTCTTCTAGCACATTTTTGAGGTTAACATCATTTTATATTCATTAGACCAATAGGTCAAATGAAGCACAGAAAGGTTAAATAGGATCTACAGTTTCTGAGTTCCTACCGACCAAGTTATGGTTGAAGTTCTTTGGTGCCCTTTGATTCATCTGACAGTTGAGAAGCCTTCTTAATTAAGTTTACATGATGACATGAAAAACAGATTTGTTATCTACATTAATATCATGATTTCTAACAAAATAACTGTAGCCTATTCAAGGACATCATGGGATGTTATTAAAATATTTCTATTTATAACTTCTAAATGTATAAATATAGAAATATTAATTTTACTAGTTCTGTGAATCATTGAATGACAGCTTAGCTTGGTTTATAATCTTCCTGAGATTCTTCAAAAATCTAAAACTTAAACTTAACTAGCATTATGTTTATTTGGCCATTGATTTTGAATCAAGACATGCTTCTTGCTTTCATCAAAATCAACTTTAATGTTCTTCTTTCAGTTCTACAGATAGAGAGATTGAAGCTACTTCTTTTCTGTCTTCTAAATCTTATTGTGCTTCAAGGTCCTTTCCTATATCTTTTTTCTCTATCCACACTCTTCATTTGCAATATTTTATCTAATCCCATGACTTTAAATTATTTCTTTGTTGGTTTATTCCAAATATATGTCTTCAACTTCTTTTTTCACCATATATTTATATTAAAACCTTAATTTACATTTTTGAGATATCTAATATCCTAAATGGAAATTTTTACTTTCTCTTTCCTCTTTTCTTCTTAAACCATGAGTCACGCATTATG
Source organism: Dasypus novemcinctus (assembly GCF_030445035.2). NCBI lineage: Eukaryota > Metazoa > Chordata > Mammalia > Cingulata > Dasypodidae > Dasypus > Dasypus novemcinctus. The sequence goes on along the minus strand of NC_080673.1, from coordinate 147,501,315 downwards.
CTAATAATCATTTCAACAGCAGAATAAGTCCATGCTAATAATGAGTTGTTGATTAGTGACACAGGTCAATAACCTACTGTAAGTTTGAAGTTTGAAGAACAATACTATTCCGTAGGATTGTGGAAGTTTAACTAGGGTCCCAGGAGAGAGAGAAAATATATTTAATATTTCCTTAACCAGTATATGATGTAAGATATATCTTAACTGACTCACACAATTAACTAAAACAAAATGGAGAAAGTAAAAATAACTTCGCCAAATAAAGTATTCAGTGGAAAGAAACAGATGACACTTGAAAAAAGTGAAAGCTAGAGTGTTCCAGGAAAATGGCATGATTGTATATAGGCACTGCCAAATTCTTGCAAAAAACTCTTGCAAAAAACTGTAGAAAGAGGCAAAATCCTACCCAAGTGAGCTGTTTTGGGAATCCACAGAACAGGAGACTTCAGGGCATTGATCTGGAGGGAGTTGGACAAAGAGTCAAAGGGCCCAAGGGAGAACTGTGGAGTTGCTTGCCTCTATGGCTGGAAACAGTGTGCAGCTAAGCCCCATCCTCAAGTCGAATAGCCTCCTTAGAATCCCTGGCTCTCACCAGGCAGCTGAGTCAGAGGGAGCATTTGTCTGAGAGGAAGAAGGGTCTGTCGAAGGTGGGTTTGGACACCTGAGTCCCCTTTGAATTTTGGGGAGGATACCAGTCAGCCCTGAGGTGGACTCAGGGAGAAGGAAGAGGGAAATCTGCTCAGGCAACCTGACATACCCAGATGGCCCAGGAATTTGGGCAGGGAGCAGGGAAGACAGGCAACTAACTAGATCTATCTGTCAGGTCTGAGCTCCTCAGCCAGAGTGGGGGAGTTAAGGCTGTTGGCAAAGAAAAATGTATGTGGAGACATGGGAAGTTTATGAATATTTAATTTATTCCATGCTCTTTTCCCCTTCCTTTGTTTTCCCTCTGCCCTTCTGTTTATATGGAATCTGCTTTTATGTCACTACTCTCAGAATATATGATTGGTTCATACAGAGGCACACCTAATGTTACATATGCTGATTAGCTGGTGTGTGTGCCAGTCAAGGCCAAGTCCATTTCCTGGAAGCAGTTATGCTCTATCATTGCTTCCTGGACATGGCCAAGAAGTAGCCAGGATGCTTAGACCACTTTACTATTAGGCTCTAGCTCCCCCTATATTCCACCCCTTAAAGAGCCGGTGTCTTAAGGGCTTGCTTCTGCAGGGCTGCAACCTGGGCCCAAAGAACACAGTAACAGCATAAGTCACAACAAACCATAACTAAGAAAGTTACAAAACCAATACCAGTTAACACAATCCATTTTCAAGTGGATCCCAGATGCTCTCACCATGCTCTTACAGAGTCATCTGTCATGTGTTCTATATCCTGGACCTCAGAGTCCAACTCCTGCAAGACTGAGTACACAGATTCATGATTATCAGGTATATATACTCAACACTGAACATGTATGAGAACACATGTGACCCCTGTGCATATTGCCCACAGCAGGTGGGTAGCTCACCCCTGCAAGGTCAGCTCCTTTGGAGACGTCATGCATAATTCGTCTTTAATAAGCCTTTATACCATTCAAACATGCCTGCAGCCTGCAGTTGATATGGAACAGGCAAATGACAATCAATGTCTTCATTTTTTTGCCCAGGTTTGCACTTCGGAACTGTTCAAATGCATGCTTCTGTCATTCCACACTTCAAGGTGATGCCCATACTGGGTACTTAAAATATTCAATGCCACAATGGTACTCTCTTGGGTGGATATTCAGAATGGAAGGGCAAAAACTAAACCTGTGTAAGTATCCACTGCTGTGACTAGGAACTTATATCCTTTATCAGAGGGGCCCACTATAATCTACCTGCCATACCTGTAGGGGCCTATCTCTTCACTTTACAACCCCTTTTTTCATGGGCACCTAACATCTATGTGGATATTGTTTAACGCATAGCTCACTGGCTGTTACCATGTTCATTGCATCTGCAGTTGGGATACCATATTGCCTGGCAGGAGGATTTGAAACCTCCCCCCCACCCCCGCTGTCCCATGTAACCACGTAGCCCATCTGATGGTCAAATGATATAAAGCTCTTACTTGTGCTAGCCTGTCTGCAGTGTCATTTCCTGGGCTTATGAGAGGTTATTCCCTGCAACATAATAAACAGTTATATTGCATTTTTGTTCTTTTGACCACAAATCCTTCCACAAATTTTGTCCCCAGGGAGGTCTTTGGCCAATCATCCATTCTTGCTGCTCCCACTTGGGCAGTCCTTTGTACATGGCCCAAACTATCTGTACACACTGTAAGGGAGCTGGGGTCATGCACTATAACTGACCAAACAGCTCTCAGTTCAGCCCACTGGCTGGTTTGACCAAATCCAATTTCAAAGCAGAGATCTTCTGTATCCATTTGGACACCTACAGTGGTCCAAGACATCACCGTGCCTTTGCTGGGCCCATTTGTATACCAGGCATCAGCTGGTACAGTGTCCATTCCATCCTTGTATGAGCTAAGCTCTAAAGTGTGAGGACCAGGAAACCCTTTGGCTGAGGGGTCAACTCAACATTCTGCTGGTCCAAACACTTCCTGCAACTGTGCAGACAGGGGCTAGTACTCAACATTGCCCACTGCTTCATATATGCACCCTATTTGGCCAATGTGGGTGTCTGAGCCACCCCAGTCCTGGGGGCATTCAATCACAAATGTACACATTCTGACACAGGGAGGTTCGTACTAGAACATGTTGTGGTCCTATAAGCACTTCACATGCCTGAAGGGTGGCATACACTTCTGCTAACTGGCATTCAATGAGAGGATAGTGGGGTTCTGACCCTTTCCATAGTTGGGACAGAATCCTATGAGCACTCTGCATTTCTCATGTTTTTGTGAAAGGCCTCAGTCATACCTGCACCATGGCAAGTGACATTAAGTTAGCAGCCTATCTTGTAGGTCCTTGGTTGCTTCTTTTATGTCTGAAAGAGAATCAGTGGTTAGTATAACATCATCAATATAATGAATAGATGAACAGAGGATTTATGCATCCCAGTAGAGAGATCATGTGCAATCAAACCATGACAGATGGTTGGGCTATAAATATACCATTGAGAAAGCACCAAAAAGGTCCACTGGCATCCTTGCCATGTAAAGACAAATTGTTTTTGACTCTCTCGTGCAATATCTACAGAGAAAAAAGCATTAGCTAAATCCACCACATAGTGATATTGTCTTAACACATGTGGTTGCTGATCCATGATCTCAGTTACTGATGGGACCGCTGCATGGAAAGGTGGAGTCCCAGTTCACGGAAATCTACCATCATGTGCTACATTCTGTCAGGCTTCTGGACAAGCCACATGGGGGAGATGAAAGAACTGTGTGTGGCCTCTGATCCTCCACCTTCCTTAATCAGTTTCCTCAGCCCATTTGTCAATTTTCATATGCGTTGTTCTTTGGTTCTGCCCATAAAACATCTTATAAAAAGAGAGGTCACAACTTTGTGTACTGCTGTTCTACCATCAGCTCCTTCCAGAGAGCTAATAGCAATTCATTAGGTTGCTGATCTATCTTATCTGGATTCATACCGGCAGCAATGAGGTCTATCCACATTTATAGTCAAGACACTTTCATCAGCCTCAGAGACTTGCTCCCCTGGGCCTGCATTAGGCCAGTCCTTTGTCCCCCTATATGGCCCCTCCTCATGCTGCTCTGGAAGGGGGAGGGACCTTTTGACATATCAGACTTACTCCATGGTCCCACTTTTGAATCCCTACATTCCCTAATTGGATAAAGGCTGGATGTTATGATCCACATATGGAGCTCAAAGGACCGCTAAGGAAACCGAAGTACCTGGAGGAGCTGTGGCCAGAATCATATCCATCATACAGGTCAAAAAGAGTTCACTGTCTGGGCCTATATAATTTGCCTGGAACATCATTTGTCTCATTGACATCTCATGCACAATCTGAACCAGGTCCATATAAGTGACCCATTTATTAACAGTCTCTGGAAGCTCCCCAGCATTGTGCTGTATCATCCAACACAGAGTCCTGGGGGTGGTGTGGGGACACCCCCTGGGGATCATCATGAGTACTCAGTACCATTGGCCTCCCCAAGAGACGTCTCCTTCTCCAATGCAATCAGGTGGGCTTCCAGTCCCTCCTGCCAACCTTTAAGTTTCTGAACATGGGCTTGTGCAGCTAAAATTTCCTTTCGTTTTTCCTGCAGCAAAGTCAGGATCAACCAGGGCACTTTCACAGGCCATTCCTTCTGGGGAAGGAATAACACAGCTCCCAAAGAATCCAGTGCCTTTGCAATAGACTCCAGAGTGTGATGAACCATATCCCAACTCTTCGAAGGGGGTCTATGGCAGGAAAATTGCTGTTGCTGAATACCAAAGACCCGAAGGGGGCCACAGCCCACTCCTGTCATGCACTGCCAGGTCCTCCAGGGCTGAAGGTCCACTTCCCTGGCCTCAGAGGATCCTGACAACTATGCCAATGTTAGGTCTGAGTGCCTCAGCCAGAGTAGGAGAGTCAGTGCCTTTGGTGAAGAAAAAGGTATGTGGAACTGTGGAAAGTTTATGTATACTGAGTTTATTCCATGCCCTTTCTCCCTTCCTTGATTTTCACTCTGCTGTTCTGTTTTCATGGGAGCTGCTTGTATGTTGCTACTATTAAAATACATGATTGGTTCTTACAGGGGCATACCTATCATGTTACATATACTGATTAGGTGTCATGCATGCCAGTCAGGACCAAGCCCATTCCCTGGAATCTGAATGCAGTTATGCTGTATCATTGTTTCCTGGACATGGACAAGAATTAGACAGGATGCTTAAGTTGTTTTACTATTAGGCTCTAGCTCCTCCTATACTATCGTAAACAAACTAACTACCCTGGCAGCTGAAAACTATTAAAAGTCCAACTCACTTATGGAAACAGAGCAGGAAGAGCCCAATAATCTTTCAAAATCCTATTTAGTCTCTAGAGCTGCTGTAGTGCAGTGGTTGCTGGTTTGAGTCCCAATACCTCCAAGAGAATGGATCCAGAGGAAGTTAAGGCATGCAGCTAATACCTTATGATAAAGAACATGTAGATTTTGTTTTGCAGGTTTTTTAGATTTGTTTTTTTCTTTTTCCTTTATTTGCTAAAACTGGATACTTCACCTGTGGAGAGCAGGCTACAGGGTGATTAATTAATGAGCATCAGCAGCCTGAGAAGTTCTCTAGGGGCCTAAGAGGGAAGGCTGTTTTTCCTGATGTAACAGTTTGATATTGTTTATCAATTCCAAAAATAGATATTGGATTATGTTTATAAACTGGTCTGTCTGAGGTTTCATTTTTACTTGATTAAATTAGGATTAGGGCTTTGGTTGGACCACATCAGTAGGGAACTGAGTCTCCACTCTTTCATGGATGGGGACCCACAGATAAAAGCAAAGGACAGAGTTGGGAGTTTTGAGCTGGAGCCCAGGAAGTGAACACACAGAAGAAGAACAGAGAGAAGTAAAGACAGCTCCTAAACATGACAAAAGCCCTGGGGAGAGAGACAGAGCTGTTTGCCTGATAGTTTATAGCTGGCCTTGTAGAGAGAGCACAGCAACTGAGCCTAGAGAGAAATGGAGCCCCAGGAAGAGAAGAACTCAAGTAGCCTGAACTCTTGGCAGACATTGGCAGTCATCTTGCCCCAACATGTGGCAATAGACTTTGGTGAGGGAAGTAACTTAGGCTTTATGGCCTGGAGTCTGCAAGCTTCTACCCCAAATAAATTCCCATTATAAAAGCCAACAGATTTCTGGTATTTTGTATCAGTAACCCTTTGGCTGATTAATATACCTGGGTTGCTTCTTTGTTGCTGTTTGGTTTCTTGTTTGTTTTTCCTTTTTTGTTTCCTTTTTTTACTTTTATTGTTTTTTTAACCACTTTATTTCTCTTCTTTCCTTCATTTTTCTGTCTTCTGCTTCTGTTGCTTTTCTTCCATCCCTCCATTTCTTGTTTGGTCTCATTTTTTCTTTCTCTCTCTCTCTCTCTTTTTTCCCCCTTTCTTTCCTCTTCTCATCCATCCAATTTTTTAATTCATTTGGTTTTTCCTCTTTATTTTGTTTCTCATTTTATTTTTTTTTCTATTCATCTCTTTGGCCTTTTAATTCATACTACTTTTCTTCTTTTTATTTTCTCTCATGTTTTATTTTATTCTATTCCGCCACTTTTTAGCTTTATTCTTTTCTATTTATTATGATTTTTTTTTTACTGATATTACTTAGCTTCCTAGCTCTTTCATGGTTGTTATTCTACATTATTTGTATTATTATTACTATTATTCCTTTTGTCTTCTTATCTCTTTCCATTTTTTTGGCCCTAATATATTTTTAAGGTAACACAGACAACTGTAAGGATATAAAATAAGAGGAAATTTGTATAAGAAATTAACTTTACCACACACAAAAACGCAACAAAATAAAACCCTAAAGTAGAAAGAAAAGCTAACCAACCAAATAAGCCCATCAAAATAAACAGATGCCTAGACAACAACAACAAAAAATTATAAGTCATACTAAGAAACAGGAAGACATGACCCAGTCTAATGAAAAACTATAAAACAAAAGGAAATGTAGAACTTGGAACAACTAATCAAGTATGTCTAAACAAATATCATGAATCAACTTATTGAAGTGAAGGAAGAGGTAAAGGATATTAGGAAAACACTAGGGGATGATACTGAGGAAATTGTACACATACATGAAAAGATAAAGGATTTCATGTTGATGAATGGCACAAAGCAAGAAATTTTTAAAAAAGCACATAATAGCAGAATTGAACAGAGGAAATAATCAGCAATGCCAAAGACAGTATAGCTGAAATCAGACAGAGAGTGGAACAAATAGATAAAAAGATAGAAAAAATCCAGCAGGAACTTAGGGACTTGAATGACAACATGAAACACACAAACATACACATTATAGGCATCCCAGAGGGAGAAGATAAGGGAAAGGAGACAGAAGACGTATTGGAGGAAATAATGGCTGAACATTTTCCAACTCTATTGATAGAGATGAACTTACATGTCCAGGAAGCTCAGCACACCCTAAACAGTTAAAAACCCTAACAGGCCAACCCCAAGACATATATTTGTCAAATTGCCTATGGTCAAGACAAAGAGACAATACTGAAAGCAGCAAGAGAAAAGATATCCATCATATACAAGGGAAGCACAATAATATTAAGTGCTAATTTCTCATCTGAAACCACAGAAGCAAGAAGTCAGTGGTATGACATATTTAAGCTCCTAAAAAGAAAAAACTCCAGCCAAGAATTTTCCATCCATCAAAGCTGGCAAAGAAAAATGAGGGAGAATTAAAAATATTCACAGACAAACAGAAATTAAGAGAGTTTGTCAATAATAAACCTGTCCTTCCAGAAATACTAAAGGGTGTTCTGTGGGTTGAAAAGGAAGAAAAACAGGAAAGAGAGTTGGAGGAGAGTATAACTAAAAAGATAAGAAGTTAAAATAAAAACAACATTTGGCATACATAAACCTAAAGAAAATAAGGCTAATATAAGTAATTCCTTGACAGTAATAATAAAGAATGTTTATGGCTTAAAATCTCCAAAAAAGAAACACAGATTGGCATATAATATTGGTAAATCTGATCCATCTATATGCTGTCTACAAGAATGCCTTAGACACAGGGATGCAAGGAGGCTGAAAGTGAATGATTGGACAACAATTTTACATGCAAACAATAATCAGAAAAAGTCAGGATTAGCTATACTAATATTGGACAAAATAGACTTTAAATGTCAAACTATTGTAAGAGACAGAAAAGAACACTATATATTAAAATGGCAGTATTCTATCAAGAAGAAAAAACAATTATAAACATTTACACACCTAACCAGGTGCCTCAAAATACATGAGGCAAACAGTAGAAAAACTAAGTCGAGAAATAGGTGCCTCTATAATTATAGTGGGGGTCTTTAATACACCATTATCACTTTTAGACTGAACATGTCAACAGAGGATCAATAAAGAAACAGGTGCCTTGAATAATATACTAGAGGATTTGGACCTAATAAATATATACAGAATATTACACCCAAATACAGTGAGATATACATTCTTCTTCAGCATGCATGGATCATTACCCAGGACAGACCATATGATAGGTCACAAAACAACTGTCAATAAATTCAGAAAGGTAGAAACTATACAAAGTAATTTATCTGACCACAAAGGAATGAAGCTGGAAATTAGTAAGGGGCAGTGAAGCAGATTAGGCACAAGATATGGAAGTTAAACAACACACTATTAGAAAATCAGTGGGTCAAGAAAGAAACTGCAAAAGAAATCAGTAATTACCTTGAAACAAATGAAAATGGCATCCCAACATATCCAAATTTATGGGAGGCAGCAAAAGCAGTCTGAGAAGGAAATTCATAGCCACAAATGCCTACATTGAAAAGGAAGAAAGAGCTAAAATCAAAGACCTAACTGCACACATGCAGGAACTATAAAAAGAACAACAAACACCAAAGCAAGTAGAAAGAAGGAAAAAGGATTAGAAGAGAACTAAATGAAATTGAAAATAGTAAAGCACTAGATGAAATAACAAAACCAAGAGCTGTTTCTTTGAGAAGATTAATAAAATTGACCAACTTTTAGTTAGACTAAAAAAGGAAAAAAGAGAGATGATGCAAATGCATAAAATAAGAAATGAGGAAGGAGATATTACCACTGACCTCACAGAAATAGTATCATAAGAGTATACTTTGAAAAAATATATGCCAACAAAATGGGTAATTTAGAGGAAATGGACAAATTCCTAGAAACACACAAGCAGCCTACATAGATGAAAGAAGAAATTGATTAACTCAATAGACCAATCACAAGTAATGAGGTAGAATTAGTCATCAAAAACCTCCCAGGTAGAAAGGACCCAGGACCAGATGGCTTTACAGGTGAATTCTACTACACATTCCAGAAAGAAATGACACCAATCCTGCTTAAACTATTCATAACAATAGAAGTGGAGAGAACATTGCCTAACTCATACTATGAGGCCAACATCATCCTAAAAACAAAGCTAAACACAATGCCACAAAAAAAGGTAAACTATAGACCAATCTCTCTAATGAGCTTAGATGCTAAAATATCAACAAAATACTTGCTAATCATAATCAACAACACATCAAATGAATTATACACCAAGACCAAGTGGCTTTGATCCCTGGTATACAAGAATGACTCAACATAAGAAAAACAGTCAATGTAATATACCACATAAACAGATCAAAAGAAGAAAATTACATGATCGTCTCTATAGATGCAGAAATAGTATTTGACAAAATACAACATCAGATGCAGAAATAGTATTTGACAAAATACAACATCTTTTGTGATAAAAACACTTCAAAAGATAAGAGTAGAAAGAAACTTCTTCAACATGATAAAGGGTATATATGAAAAACCCATAGCTAACATAATATTCAATTGTGAAATCCTAAAAGCTTTCCCTCTAAAGTTTGGAGCAAGACAAGTATGTCAACTTTTCACTGCTCTTATTTAACATTGTCTTAGAAGAACTTGCTTGAGAACTTAGACAGGAAAAAGATACAAACTGTATCCAAGTTGGAAAGGAAGAAGTGAAAATTTCACTATTTGCAGATGACATGACCGTCTAAATAGAAAGCCCTGAGAAATATACAACAAAGCTTCTAGAGCTTATAAATGAGTTCATCAAAGTGGTGGGGTGATAAGATCAATGTGCAAAAATCAGTAGCATTTCTGTACACCTATAATGAGCTATATGAGGAGGAAATCAAGAAACAAATCCCATTACAATAGCAATTAAAGGAAACAAGTAACTAGGAATAAATTTAACTAACATTGTAAATGACTTGTATGCAGAAAACTACAGAATATTGTTAAAGGAAATCAAAGTAGACCTAAATAAATGGGAGAATATTCCCTGTTCATGGATAGGAAGACTAAACATTATTAAGATATGTACCTATCCAAACTGATTTATAGATTTAATACAATTCCAGTAAAAATTAACACAGGGTTTTTTTTACTGAATTTGAAAAGCTAACTATAACATTTATTTGGAAGAGCAGGAAACCCCAAATAGTCAAAGACATATTGAAAAAGAAAAATTAACTCAGTAGAATCACATTACCTTATTTTAAAACATACTACAAAGCTATTGTGGTTAAAACTGTGTGGTATTGGCACAAGGATAGACATACTGATCAATAGAATCAAATTGAGAGTTCTGATATAGATCCTCACATATACAGTCAACTGAGAGTCAACAAAGTCACCAAGCCCATTCAACTGGGAAAGAATGGCCTCTTTAACAAACGGTGTTTGGAGAAATAGATATACATATCCAAAAGAATGAGAGAGGAATACCATCCCACACCTTATATAAAAATTAACTGAAGATTAATCAAAGATCTAAATATAGGAACACAAGACTGTAAAGATATTGCAAGATGATATAGGGTAGAACAGGCAGGATCTTTTATTAGGAAGTGGTTTTGTGAACTTTACACCCAAAGCAGGAGCAACAAAAGAAAAAGAAGATAAATGGGACTTCCTCAAAAATTAAAATTTTTGCACCTCAAAGGAGTTTGTCAAGAGAGTGGAAAGGAAGCCTCCTCAATAGGAGAAAATATTTGAAAAACATCTATATCAGATAGGGGCCTAATATTCTGCATGTATAAATTAACCTTACACCTCAAAAATTAAAAAAGACCAACAACCTATTCAAAAAGTGGGCAAGTGATTTGAATAGGCACTTCTCCAAAGAAGAAATACAAATGACTAAAAAGCACCTGAAAATGAACTATAGGAAAATGCAAATCAAAACTACAATGAGGTATCATCTTACACCCATTAAACTGACGGGTGTTAAAAAAAAAAAAAACAGAATTACTAGTGTTTGAATGGATGTGGAGACATGGGAACATTTATCCACTACAGCCATTGTGGAGGATGGTTCCATGTTCTCAGGAAGTTAAGTATATAACTGCCATATGATCCAGCAATTCCATTTCTGGTCATATACCCAGAAGAACTGAAAGCAGGGACACAAACAGAAATATGCACACCAAAGTTCATAATAGCATTATTTACTATTGCCATGTTGGAAGCAATCCAAGTCCATTAATAGATGAATGGAAAAACAAATTGTGGTATTTACGTATAATAGAAAATTACTCAGCTGTAAGAAGAAATGCAGTGTAAACACACGAGATCACATGGATGAATCTTGAAGACCTTATATTGAGTGAAGCAAGCCAGGTACTGAAGGACAAATATTACATGACCTAATTGATATAAATTAAGCAAATTGAGCAGACTCACAAAGGTTGAATCTGGAAGATAGATTTAGAGACAGAAAGGGAGAAGAATGTTGTGAGCCAATGCCCATTTGGGCAAAATCTATGGTAAGGTGGAAGAGTGTAGTTGTATAGTAGATGCACATGACAGTAATGCTGTAATACTGTTGGGTTGGATGTTGCTGGTTTGTGAGGGGGTGTGCAGAGGGTGGGTTGGGCTGCCCATGGAAATGGGGGGAGGGTTTGGGAAGGGAGCAGGTGAACTTTGGAGATTTGCAATAATATGGTTGAAACTACAATGCTGGGAATGTTCTTTTGGCAAATATGGCAGGGGAGGGCTACTGGTTAAGGGTGTTGGATATGGGAGACATGCAGGACAGGGAGCACTTGGGGCAGGTCTCTAGGAGTGTTTGAGTGTTCATATTGTATAGTGAGTTGTAATAGTGGTGGAAGACCCACAAAATAAGTGGGAAGGTGTTGGATTCCCATGCTGGGGAGTTCCACTATGTTCTCATATAGAAGGCTGGGAATTTCTTCAGAGAACAGGCCAGTATATCAAGCCCTCAATGTTGTTGCAAGTAACTATGAATAATCTTCAAGTAATGAAGCTTCATGGTTGCCTTGGGTCCTGAGGAGAGTGAAAGGAGGAACTTGGGACATTTTAATGGTGATGGAATTGTACTACATGATCTTGCAATGATGGATACAGGCCATGTTAAATTTCATCAAAATTTATAAAAGTGTATAATCCAAAATGTAAACCATAATGTAAACCATTGACCATGGTTAGTAACAATGTTTCAATATTTGTACATTAATTGTAACAAATGTACCATCCACATGTAAAATGTTATTAATAGGGGAAGGGGACAAGGGGGAGGACATTGGGTATATGGCAATCACCTATATTCTGTGCATCACCTTTCTGCAACCTAAAGCTTTGAAGACAAAATGAAAACATTGAAAACATAAGACACTGGGGGAATAAATGGTAGAAAAAGTCACTGTATATACAAGGGATCTTACAGTGATGAAAGACATACTGTCAAAATAAATTTTTAAAATATTTTTCATTATTTTTTACTATTCCAATTTTTTTATTTAAATTTTATTTCTTATATTTAAAATTATCATTATTGTTTCATTTTCTTATTAATTGTATTTGGTTATTTTGTTGGCTTCATTTTTTAAGAAGTTTTGGATCACAGAAGGGTTCCAACTATGACAGGGAAGGATCTTTGGTGCAGGGTGTCAATGATGGAAGATATGTGGAAGGAGGTCAACTGGGGCAAACATATAAGGCATATATATATATATGAATGTGTTCAAATATTAATGGGTCATTGCCATGGTGGGTGGAGATTCACACAGTAACTGAAAGAATATTGAATCCCCAATCTGGGGAGCTCTGCCACATTTTCTAATGGAAAAGGAAGAATCCCCTTACACATGGGCAGTGGCTAGTGACAGAGGATGGTCCATTGGCAGGCCTTTGATATTGATAACTATTTATGAATCTTTACTTTTTGAGATTGAAACTTAGTCTAGTATTATAAGGTGTCTAAGAGTTACCTCCTGAGATCCTCCTTGCAGATCAAATGTGGCCTCTCTCTAACCCAAATTCAGCATATAAATACATTACTTTCTCTCCACCAAGGGACATGATTCCCAGGGATGATCCTCTCTGGCACTGAGGGATTTCTACCAAGCACCAATTAGCAATGCAATGGAAAAAGATTTTGACAAAAAGGGGGAAAGTGCAAAGATAACTGAGTTTATATGACTAAGAGACTTCAAAGTGCGTTTGGAGATTATTCCAGAGGTTAAACTTAATGTAAGTCACAGCAGGATCTCATTGACTGCCAAAATAAATATTGCCACAAATAGCTGAGCCATCTAGATATTATAGGTAGGGCAGAGAGCTCAGGAGTTTGGTGCCCTACCAGTGGGTCCTACCAGTGGGCTCTACTTGAGATTTATGTTCCCCAGTGTGACAGAGTTGGTTTGGTTCGGTATAGAGTAGGTGTGATTTCCCTACACAGAGCTCTTCTACCCCTTCTATTTGAACCTAAAGTTAGCACTAGAGTCGATAGGTGTAGATCCAAGGGACTTAAAACTTTGGGCCATGCCAGCTGGGCTCTGAATTTTAACAGAGTTGCAACACCTACTCTCCAGTTCATTGGACTCACCCAGGAAAATTAATAAGGAGATGATGATAGTCAACGACCATCCCAACAAACAGAGAGAGTCTGCAACTGCAAGCAAGATAGTCCTATCCATCTGCCCCATGGGATTTAAGTCGCTTCTCAATTAGAGAGTGGAGTGGGCATCACCATCCCAGCATCTTCAGGATTGGGGAATGAATGATGAACTAGAGTAGATTTACTGGTATTCTACTATAGACTTACTGTGATTCTAACAATGGAAGAACTTATGTCATTGATGTAGAGGCAGTGACCACTGAAGGTTCTGAGAAGGGGGAGAGGGAAAAACACCTTTATATTAAGGCATTTTCAGGACTTTGGAATTGTCCTGAATGGCATTGCAATGACAGATACAAGCCATTATATGTCTTCCTATAACTTGCAAAATTGTGCAGGAGAGTGTGTAGACTCCAATGTAAACTATAATCCACACTTAGGGACAATGCTGCAAAACATGTTCATAAATTTTAACAAATATACCACACTAATGAAGGATGTTGTTAATGTGGGAAATTGTGAGAGAGGTAGAGAGCTGGGCATTTGGGAATCCCTTATATTTTTTATGTAACACTTATGTAATCTAAGTATCTTTAAAAAATAATAAAAAGTATATTAAAACAAAACAAAACCACAAAAGTAAAGGATTGATCTCTAGTAGAAAATAATCTACATAAACCAGCCCTCCCCAATGATATCTCTCAAATTCTGATGACCCTATACATTATTGTATTTAGATTTGCATGAATTTCTGGAAGATGGAGGTAAAACTAAATGTGATCTGCACTTAATTTATCAAATAGAAGATCTTTTCCAAAATTTAAGACATCAGCCAATGAATAACACTTTATACATGGGCATAAACAGATACATGCTTGTTGGAAGGAAGAAAACTTTCCTATTTGTTGTTGGCACAAAAGAAGTAAAAAATTTCTTCTGTGAAAATAAATAATTTCAAGTCTATTATTATGTGTGTTGGCAATTAAATTCATGTGGTTTTTTAAAAAATTCCTTTGCAAGTAATTAAATTATTATGGTCTTGCATGGGTAGAATGTTTCAGCAATGGGCACTAGCAAGTACAATTTGTTTCTGGAAAAATTCAACTCAGATTTACCTAGATATGAATCTTAACCTTCTATAAGCATCTAGGTAACATGGATTCAATGAAAAAAATATTAATAATATAAACACAAAGAAACCATACAACATGAATGAGAATCAGCAGCTTCAGACAAGTAAATGCCACAATTCTTGCTTTTATGTTTCACAGATAATAAAACCACATCCTAAGTTTCATTTAAATTTTAAAAGGGAATCTTAAAAATTAGGAATAAATAAGAGCAAATAAAAATGAACAAATTAAAAAACATTAACATTAAATCTAGAAATGAAAAATATCTTATGAAAGTAAAAACTAAATGGATGAGTTTGTCACTAAATTAGATATAACAGAAAAGAGAATTATTGAAACTGGAAGAAAGATTCAATATTTTCCCTACAATCAATGGTAATAAAGGTAATATGCAGAGAAGAAAGACTAAGAAACATATTGATTCCATTGGTCAGTATGTCTATCCTTGTGCCCATACCATGCTGTTTTGAACATTGTAGCTTTGTAGTATGCTTTAAAGTCAGGTAGCATGATTCCTCCCATTTTGGGTTTCTTTTTCAATTTGGTTTGGCTATTTGGGGCCCCTTGCCATGCCAAATAAATTTTATAATTAGCTTATCAAATTCAGTACAAATGCCATTGTAATTTTTATTGAGATTGCATTAAATCTATAAATCAGTTCTGATATATATGTATGTGAGGTTCTTATATAGAACTTGAATATCAACTGATATTCAATAAGACCATGAAACCCACTCAACTGGAACAGAATGGCCTCTTCAACAAATTTTGTTTGGAGAACTGGATATCCATATCCAAAAGAATGAGAAAGGATAACCATCTCATGCTCTTTACAAAAATTAACTCAAGATGGTTCAAAGATCTTGGAAGATAATGTAAGGTAGAATCTATAGAATCTGTTATTAGGAAATGGTTTCATGAATTTATACCCAAAGCAGGAGCAATGAAAGAAAAAGTAGATAAATGGGACCTCCTCAAAATATAGCTCTTTTACCTCAAAGGAGTTTGTCAAGAAAGTGAAAAGGAAGCCTACTCAATAGGAGAAAATATTTGGTAAACATATGTCTGATAGGGGCCTAATATTCTGCATATATAAAGAAATCCTATACCTTGAAAATAAAGAGCAAACAACTCATTTAAAAAGTAGGCAAGTGATTTGAATGGACACTTCTCCAAAGAAGAAATACAAATGACTAAAAAGTCATGAAAAGATGCTCAACATCAACTAGCTATTAGGGGAATGCTAATCAAAGCTACAATGAGATATCATCTTATACTTATTAGACTGGTGGCTATTTAAGAAACAGAGGACTACAAGTTTTGGAGAGGATGTGGAGGAAAGGGAACACTCATCCACTACTGGTGGGAATGTAGAATGGTGCAGCCATTCTACATAGAGAAAAAAATTGGTGGTTCCTCAGGAAGCTAACTATAGAACTTTCATATGATTCAGCAATCTCACATATGGGCACAAACCCAGAAGGATTGAAATCAGGGACATGAACAGATATATGTACACCAATGTTCATAGCAGCACTATTCACTATTGGCAAAAAAATGCACATGGAAATCTGGAAGCAACCCAGGTCCATAAACAAATTAATGGATATGCAAACTGTGTATATATATACAATGGAATATTCTCAACTGTAAGAACGAATACAGTATCAATACATAGGATAACATGAAGACCTTATGTTGAATGAAGTAAGTCAGTCAATGAAGGACAAATACTATATGACCTCACTGATATGTCTTTAACAAATTCATCAATAGCATTTTTATGGAGAAATCTATTAAAATTTATTAAAAGGCTTTAATGAATTCTAAGGTAAATTATGTGAATAATATAATCATATATATGTAGACAATTTACAAAACTTCAGAAAATATCATAATGCATGTAATTAATACAGTATTAATAACCAGAATAAAAATAAAAATTCTTACAAATCATTAAGTAAAATACCAATAGAACAAAGGGACAATATATATGCATAAGCATTTCACAAAATATATGCATAAGCATTTCACAGAACTATGCATGATAAATAAACTTATGAAAAGATTGAATCCACCAATATTGCCAACACTGATGGACATAATGAATAAATTTCAACTAACCAAATATCTCCTAATAGCGGGAATAATAAGATGTGGCATCAACATATACAGAATACTACATGTAAAACATTGCGGTAGTCAAAAAGAACCTCAGTTCTTTATAGTGAAAAGATTAATCTCAAAGATAAAACATTGGGTAAACAATAAATTATAAATAATATTTACCATATAATTCTAATTACATAAAGTATCACAAAGGAAAAATTAATATATTGATTAGGGATATATGTGTTCTGAATCTCTAACAAAATGAAAGAGTAATATAAAATGTAAGGTAGAGGTCACCTCTATGGGGGATGTAGATAAAAAGTAAAAAGCACAGAGCTGACTCCCAAAGATGGGTAGTTTTTATTTCTTTATCTGGCTAGTAGGAATATGTATGTCATATGAATAGAACTCTTTAAATTCTGCATATACATTATATACACCTTATAGTGAATGTCATATTACTCAACATTTTATTTTTATATTTTTATTTATTTTTCATTTGTTTTTCTCCTCTTCCCGGCCCCCTCCCCGCCCAGGTTGTCAACATCTTTTAAGTGAAAAGAAAGAATAACAACCCCATGATTGGAATCTAGCACATTCCAAGTTTTTAAAAGACCGGCAGAGAAATAGGAATTGTAACCAATATGATAAAGGGAAAACCACAAAATGGTAGGAATAGGCCCTACAAAAAAATTTCTTTAAGAATTACAGAGTGGTCTATTATTTTGAATTTGTCTGTGAGAGTAAGTAAAATAAATGTAGAGCATGCTTATAGGGTTTAGGAACAGAGAGGTCATTTGGGACTTCCATAAAAATGAGACTTGATGTCTAATTGCAATGAATTGAAGGTAGAAAGGAAAACAAAATAAGTGAGAAATTAACTAGGCAGCTCTTCCAGGAAGTTTTTCTGTAGAGATAGCAGAAAAATAGGATGGTATTTGCAAAGATGCTTAGTTCTATGTGATGGAAGATCCCAAAGCATATTTTTGTTAACCATTGGGACAGCCATGACTTTAAAGTGGGACACATCAGCTTGCTGTTTTCTCCAGCAATGGTCAAGTTACTGGGTGCTAGTGTAATGGAAGCAGAAAGTTCAAGTAATTACATATTTGGAGTTATTTCTTACTTTCTTATTGATTGTGGCTTATTCATTTCTAGCTAGAATTGTCTTCACATCTGAATGTTGATGTGTCCTGAGACCATTCCCTTCTCTTCCTCATCTGCATATTCATCTTAAGATATCTCATCTAAATTAGGATATTAGATATCAGCAAAGATGGAAGTTGAGATTGGTACTTACAGTCTCTTAGAGAAATAAGGAAATTTTAGTTTGAAGGATATAAAACCAACAGATATTTGTTCTCTCATTTAGTGCTGTGGCAGCAGACGAATTAACAGAAGTGTGCTTCAGCAAACTGCTTGTTTGTACAACATTATGTAGTGTTATGAGAAACCTTTTTGCCGGCGGGTGGAGAGGAGCCGCTGGAGGCCTCTGCGACTTCTCTCGGTGGCTCCGAGGTGTGGAGGGCGCGCGAGATTCAGGAAGAAACCGTGGAGACAGGCTGATGGCACAAGTCTGGTTTATTGCGGAAGGGGATACGGTTTTATAGGGTTAGGGACTGTGTGGAGAGATTTGATAGGTGCAGGCGGGTACTGCTTTCTGATAGGTGATTGTAAGCGGTTGCTAGGCAGAGGGCTAGCTGAGAGGTTAGGAATAGGGGAGGGGGAAGGGGAAGTGAGAGCCGACCAGATGTTAGGCTAGGCGGGAGATAGCGGGAGACGACCGTTATTGATATCTCTGGCCCGGGTAGGCTGAGGGCGCTTCGCCCGTACCAGGCTGAGGGCGTGATCGCCCGTTCCAGCCACCCTGAACTGCGGCATCAGGCTGTGCGCATGCCTGTTGCCGGGTCGGCTTAGTAACGTTGGTTCGCACTCCCACATCTCCCCCTCTGTTTTTAATAGCGGGTCAGAGCTCTCGGTGGGGGGGGCTTGGAGGGGAATGTGGCACCTTTTTTTTCATTTTAAAACATTTTATTGAAGTATATCATGCATACATGAACATACATAAACAATAAGTGTATAGTAAAAGTTCCAAACTTAGAAAACAATCACCACATCATATAGGATTCCCACACATTGCCTTACCACTAATACCTTTCATCGTTGTGGAACATTTGTTGCAGGTGATGAAAAGCATCATCAATCCAGCAGCAACTTGGCAGTGCAGGCTCAAGAAGGGGCAGTCTCATCAGCTACAAGAGTGTAAAAACGATACCCCAGATAAACAGGTATTTCTAAGTCAATAGAACTCAGAATTTACATTTGTAGTGTACTGGGATTTTCTGTACTTTTACTTAGTAAGTAACAAACATTCTTTCTCTTTGTCTCCATCTCTATAATTTTCTAAAAATTTTTCACTTAGATACAAAGTTTTGTCCCCCAAACTAAGATATTCTTCTTAGCCTCAGAGTATTGTATAACTAAAACAATCTAATTTAGTTAACACAGCCAATTCAGGAAATTGACATGTTGTTTCTTTATTAGTCATTAAATGCAGCTTCCATCACCTTCTTGAGAATGAATCTAAACCTGGAAAATCCTCTTTACCTAGGTGTTAAAATACTTTTATCTTTTCCTGGTATTGCCTTCAAACCCAATAAGCAGCTATCACCAACTGCATTACATTTCTCTTTGCTAAGTATTCATGCTAGTTGTTGCCCTTCTGTGAGAAAGACACAGAGTAGAATTTTACTCCTTCCTTTGAATAGGAAATAAAAATGGTGCAATATACAAATGTCAGTCTTCCTAGCTTATTTATGCTATATTATCCTCCCTTCCTTCTTCAGGCAATTTCTTTTTTTAAGTATTTATTTTCCTTTCTTTTGTTCTGCTTTCACATGATGGGAAGAGGAACTTAATTACACTGAATTTCCTTACTTGCCACCAACTTAACTTGGGTTCTCTAGAAAGCAGAATCTGATGCTTCCATTTGTAAGCAATTCTTGAATTTAACAGCCAAAAATCAGACAGGAGAGATTTATAAGCAGCTGAATGATTGACTTTATGCATCATTTCTGCATGCAGCTCACTTCAAGCTTACATTTTTATTTGTATTCTCTACCAGAGTGTGCAATTAGTCTATTTAAATAGACAATTAGGATACAATGTAAAATCTGAGGTTCCATCATTTAGCATGTATCACTCTGTGTCATACATACTTCAAATAGCTCTCTCTATGGGCCAATGTATTAGTCAGCCAAAGGGGTACTGATGCAAAATACTAGAAATTGGTTGGTTTATATAAAGGGTATTTATTTGGGGTAGGAGTTTACAGATACCAGGCCATAAAGCATAAGTTACTTCCCTCACCAAAGTCTATTTCCACATGTTGAAGCAAGATGGCTGCCAATGTCTGTGAGGGTTCAGGCTTCCTGGGTTCCTCCCTTCCAGAGTCTTGCTTTTCTCTGGGTTCAGGTTCCTCTCTTCCCAGGGCTTGTTTCTTCCTGAGCTCATGGTTCCTCTCTTCCAGGGACTTACTTCTCTTTCCTCTGTGAGCTTACTTCCTGGAGCTCCAGCTGAAGACTTCAGCATCAAACTCCAACATCAAAATTCCAACATCAAAAACCTTCAACTCTGTCCTTTGCCATGTCCCCACCCCATGCCTTAATGATGTGACCCAATCAAAGCCCTAACCATAACTTAATCACGCCCAGGTACAGATCATATTATAAACATAAGTCAATATCTATTTTTAGAATTCATAACCATATCAAACTGGTACACCCTACTTATTGTACTTAAAGTCTTCTCAGCCCTCACTTGTTTCCCAGCTTTTTTAAAGCAAGATTAAGAGTTTTCTGTACCATGAAATCCTACCTGAGCAAAACACAGATATAATGTATTATGTGAAACTCTATAAAAAGTTTCCTGTGCAAACAAAATAAATGGGGGGAAATGCGGCGGCTTGCTCGGTCAGTAGAGGTGGGGTCTGGCTGCGGACGAGGGGTCGGTCCAGCTCTGGACAAGGGGTCAGTCCCGCTTGGGACAAGGGGTCGGTCCCACTTGGGACGAGGGGTCGGTCCGGCAGCAGACAAGGGATTGGTCTCACAAGGGGTTGCGTGGTTCGGCTGACGGGGTCGCCCGGCAAAGCTGGCGACGAAGGGGTCGCCCGGAGAAGCAGGCGACGAAGGGGTCGCCCGGAGAAGCAGGCGACGAACTGGGGACAAGGGAGGCCAGGCCCTTGTCGGGGGCTCTCAGGACTGGAGGGCGCACGGCAGAAGAACTACCGCGGAGACAAGGTAAACACGCAAGTCCACTTTATTGAGGGAGAGGCAACAGTTTTATAGGGGCTGGGGAAGGCTGATTGGTCGAAGCCACGCCCTGTTCTGATTGGTTGCCGGAGAAAGGTCAGTGGGCGGTACTGGACGGGGGAGGGGTGGTGGTTAGGGATTGGCTGTCGCTGTTGCTGGGGGAAGGGGCAGGGTTTAGGGATTGGTGGCTGCTGTTGCTGGGGTGGAGGGCAGACTTGAGTTTCCTGCCCACGCCTGGCTGTTGCTGCTGTCAGGGGGAGGGAAAAGGGCAGACTGGATTTTTCCGCCCTGCGCCTGCGCAGGGAGAAAGAAGAAGGGTGCCACCCCACAGGCATCGTGTGGCGCTATCTGGGAGGAGGGGCGGCCGCGGAAGCATGGCTGCCGAGAAGGGGAGACCCGAGGGCACTCTGCGCCCATGCCGAGCTTCCTTCAGGGGTGGCGGTGAGTCCGACCAGCCACCTTATTATGGGGGCAGCAGAATTAGACCTACCGCGGCTGCTCCCCCGCCAGGCCAGCAAACCACACTTCAGCCCGAGGGGTATCCGCAGGCAAAAAAACCTACCTCTGCCCCTACCATATATGTGTGAAGGCCTCCTTCAAAGGGTGATTACAAAGAGCTAATTGTTAATGATTTAAGCTTTGCTAAAGCTCACCTTGTCCTATGAGCTCAAAGGGATACTGTTGTTGGGAAAGATTAAGTTTCATTAGTCAAGATTTAAAAATTCACAGAAATAATTCTTGCCTGATTCTATAGTTAATAAAAAATAGAGATGGAAAAGGAAAGTTTGGCTAGACCCAATCTCATATTCTCTATAATCTTCTATAGACAGAATACCACTTTAAATTATTATAATTTATTTTTCTTTAGTCTATATCAGAGTTTCTCAACAGCAATATTATTGCCATTTTGGAATGGATAGTTCTTTCTTGTGGAAGGTTGTCCTTTGCATTATAGATGTTTACCAACATCTCTCTCGACTCACTAAATGACAGTAATATCCCCCACACCGATTTCCCTAACCCCCATCATGATGATCAAAACTATCTCCATACATTGCCAACGAGGCAGGAAAGTTCTGTCACCCTTGAGAATATAAGTCTATAATGAAATCCATCAAATGGCTGCAGTAGTTGCTGCTGCTGTTTTTCTTCTCCTTCTCCTTCTCCTTCCCCTTCGCCTTTCCTTTCCCCTTTTCCTTTCTTCTTCCTCTTCTATACCATAATAGTCCTAATATAATCTGGGTATATTGTCTATAAATTGATAATAATAAGTAATAAAATATTTTATACTTTTATAGTGAAGCCTGTCTCCACAAAGCAAAGAAAAACAAAGAACAGTTTACAAATAGAATATTCTGGTCTGAAATGTACATAAAAGCAAAACAACTGTAAGTCTAATAACTTAATATGAGGCAAAATATCATATTTACAGGCTTTTTGTCAGAATGGCATCACACTTTATAATCAAGAATTTAGATTGTGGTGTAGAAAAATGTCAGTCTAATGATATTGAGATATTGACTCAGCATTCAATAATATTTCAACATCTAAATCAAACATGCACTAATTATTACTGACCATAAAGATGGTCAGTAATATTGACAATGCCTTTTCCATGCTGTTGTTGGATATCTATAGAAAGAAGAGGAAATAATAAAAAATATTTTTCTTAAGAAATGTGTTAATACTTCATGCCTTAAATATCTATTCCTGATTTTAAAAACTACAAAAATATCCTCATATATTTAATTAACAAAGAAATTTCTCTGGAATGTAAATAAATGCAAAAAAAAATTAAAAAACATATTTAATTCACTGTGAAATGGCACAACTCTTATTATTATAATAAAAAAATTAAAGATTCATTACTATATTCATTTCATGTAATATTTCCCTCAAAGTTCTTAAAACTGAAATAAGGCATGGAGTTAAAATAAGAGAAATATATCAGGAATAAAAGGGAAACTGAAAACAATTAAAAATAAAGGCCAGAGTTAAAAAGTTAAGAAAAAGTAGATTGCCTCAATATAAATATATTAAAATATACATATTTCTTTATATTAACATTAGCCAACTATAAGATATAATACAAATACTTTCACAAGAGCAGACATAATATAAATTAATGAGAATAAACTTAAAATGAGTATATTGGTTCTAAAAGAAAATAAAAATATCTTCAAAATAAGGACAGATTTTCTTTTATATCTCTCTATTTTCATGGATGGGAAGACTGAATGGTGTAGGACTTATATTAGATTGCATAGTTAGTATATATTGAGTAACTTTTATATCCTATGTGTGATAAATATTTTACATGAATTTTCTCATTAATCTTTACAAAAATTGTCTAAGTTGCTACTATGATGAAAGCTGAGTTTTGGAAATTATTAAAGTTATAATAAAGTCACTAGATGGAAGAGCCAGTCAATGAAATTAATCAAGGTCTGAGTTCCTAATTAAACTGTTATTTTTCTCCTATTAGTTTTTTTTTATTATAAAACTATCACCAACATCTGCTATGCAAAAATTTTCATTACCTCAAATAGAAATTCTTCACCAATTAACTATTAACTCCTCTCATTCCCCAGACCCTGGAAGTCTATAATCTATTTTCTGTCTCTATGAATACTCTTAAAGTATTCTAAGTATTTACTTATTAATAAGCTTATCCTAGGTATTTCATATAAATGAGATCGTATACAGAATTTTCTTATTGTGTCTGACTTATTTCAGTCACATGATGCCTTCAAGGTTCATCCATGTTGTAGCATGTATCAGAATGTCATCATTTTACAGATGAATAATATTTCATTTTGTGTACATATCACATTTTGTATTTCCATGCCCTTGTTAATGGGGCACTTGGGTTGCTTTGATTTTTTGGCCCCTTTGAATAATTCAGTATGAGCACTGGTATACAAATATCTGTTTGAATTCTTGTTTTCCATTCTTTTGGGTATATAACAAGAAGTGAGATTGCTGGGTTATATAGTAATTTTATGTTCAGCATT
The DNA here is from genome assembly GCF_030445035.2 of Dasypus novemcinctus. Lineage (NCBI taxonomy): Eukaryota > Metazoa > Chordata > Mammalia > Cingulata > Dasypodidae > Dasypus > Dasypus novemcinctus. Next base: position 147,477,189 of record NC_080673.1, on the reverse strand, counting down.
ATGAGGAACTGCCAAACTGATTTCCAGCAGGTACACCATTTACAATCTCACCAGTGATATATAAGGATCCCAATTGGTTATTAATTTGTAACTTCATTACATTGTGGTTGGATAAATTACTTTGCATGATTTCAGTATTTTGAAATGTATTGAGACTTCTCTAGGGCATATGATCTATCATGGAAAATAATCTGTATACACTTGAAAAGAGTGTATATTCTACTATTTGGGGTGAAGTGTTCTATATATGACTATTAAATCTAGTTGGTATATAAGGTTGTGAATGTCCTCTATTTCTTTTTTGATGTTCTGTCTGGAAGTTTCATCCAGTATTCAAAGAAGTATATAGAAATCTCCAACTATTTTTGTAGAACTGTCTATTTCTCCCTCCCAATCTGTTAATGTTTGCTTCATGTATTTGGAATCCCATTATTGGATGCATATATTTTTATAATTGTTGTATTTTCTCATTGATGATTGAGATTGGTCCTTTTATTTATATAAAATATCTTTCTTTGTCTCTTATACAATATATGTAACTGCCTAAAATCCATTGTGTCTAATATTAGGATATCCTGTACCACAGCTCTCTTTTGATTACTATTTGCATGTAATAGTTTTCCATCCTTTCACTTCCAACTTGCTTGTAGTGTTGAATCTAAAATGGGTCTCTTGCAGACAGCATACAATTAGATTATGTTTTTTAAATCTATTCTGCTAATCTCTGCCTGTTAATCCGTTTACATTTAAGGTAATTACTGAAAAGTCAAGATTTACTACTGCCACTTTGCTGTTTTTTGTAATTTTATACATTTTGTTGTCCCTTCCATTACTGAATTTATTTTTGTTTAGATGATCTTTCATAATGAACCATTTTGAATCACATCTTTTCTTTTGCAGAGATTTTTGAGATATTTTATTTTTGATTACCAAGGGGATTGCATTTAACAACATAAATCTTTTACAATTTTGTTGTGTTGATTCTAACTTGACTTCAAGAGCCTACACATATTCTGTTCCTCTGCCCCTGATGCCACTTTTTATGTTTTCTTGTCATAAATTATGTCCTTATGCATTGTATGTCTATTAACAAAGATACATGCTTGGTTTTATGCACTTAAATTTTAAGCCATAAAAGTAAAGGCAAGCTTTACAAATGAAAAATGCAATAATAGTGGCATGTATATTTACTCATGCCATTACCTACACCAGTGGTCTTTATTTTTTCATACAGTTTGATTGCCTCTCTAGTGACCTTTCCTTTCAGTGTGAAGGACCACCTTTAATGTTTCCTATAAGACTGATCTAGTGATCACAAATAATTCCTCAACTTTTGTTTGTCTAAAAATGACTTAGCAAACTAAATATTCCCCAAACTGAAGGAAAGGGAAGGGCGTAAAACGGTAGGAAGTGACAGGATGGTGTGACAAGGGAAAAGATGGAGAAGGAAAAATGAAGGTAAGAAAGGAGAAAGGAAGAAAGAAAATGAAGAGAAGGAAGGAAGAAAATGGAAGGAATAGAAAGGAGAGAAGGAAGAAAATAAAAGGAAGAGAAAGAAGGAAGGAAGATCAGGAGAAAGGAAGGAAGGGAGGAAGAAAGAAGAGAGGAAGGAAGAGAAAGAAAAGAAAAAAAGAAGGAAGAAAAGAATGCAGGAAGAACATAAAGAGAAGAAAAAAGGAAAGAAAAAAGATTAAGAAAATTCAAAATGTAGAATTTTGAGAAAACTGATTTCCCTTTTCATATTTTTGCTTATAGTCATTAACAAATGTGACAAATATCAAATGAATGAAACAACAGCTTTAATTCATGATAAACTGAAGTAGATTGAATTTTTACTTAAATTATGTTGGTAATTATGGTATGCAGTTAAATTGTATTTTCAGCCTGTTTGGAATAAATCTAACTGACAATATTTTAGTGATAATCTTATTTCTAGAAATACTTGAGTACATCAAATATCTACTGTTCCTTGCCTATGGCAAAGTTGCTATGATTGACATTGTATTTAGTATTGTGGTAACAGATTTCTAAATCAGTGATTTGGAATGGCACAAAAGTTAAAATTAATAGTATGTTAAACTATTTCATGCAATACATTTTGTATGTTTTGCAGTATTTAATAGACTTTATATTTAGAGCAGTTTTAGACACAGAAAAATTGACCAGAAAGTACAATGATTTCCCATATATCCCCTTTTATTTTTCCCCTGCACAGTTTCCCTTATTATTAACATTAAGGTGTTATTTGCTACAGTTGATGAACCAATATTGGTAAATTATTATTACCTAATGTCCATAGGTTAAAATAATGTTCAAATTTTGTGTTGCCTGGTTCTAAGGGTTTGGACAAGTGCAAAATATCAGTGTCCACCATTACAGTATCATGCAGAATAGTTATATGCACTAAAAATGCCTTGTGCTTCACCTATTCATACATCTCCCCACCCCCCTTGAACTCCTGACAACCCCTGATCATTTTACTTTCTCTATAATATGCCTATTCTAGCATGTCATGTAATTAGCATTTGCAATATGTAGCCTTTTCAGACTGGCCTCTTTCATTTAGCAGTATGTATCTAAGTTTCCATGTCATGGCAGGAAGTCATATTTCTTTTAGTTGTTGAATAGCATTACATTGTATAGATCTACCACTGTTTGTTTATACATTCACCTATTGAAGGACATCTTGGTTGATTTCAATTTTTGGCAATTTTTAATAAAGCTGCTGTAAACATTTGTTTGCAGGATTTTGTGCAGATATCAGTTTTTAAACATTTGGATAAATATCTAGGATAACTTTATTTTTATATATAACTTCCTGAGACTTAAAGGAAATATCATTGAAAATACTTCTGATTTTGGAGATGAATAAGAAAAGAGATTATACAGCATAAAACCCCTAGATTTTTGACATGTCCAATTCTAAATGAGACAAAATTTATTTAATTTAATAATTAATAAATTATATACTCAAATATGAGAATTTTCCACACTTACATAGAGAAAATGATAGTGTTTGTACTAGGAAGAAATGCATGAAAATCTGAGAAATTTAAATGTAGAATTTACTAGTTTGATAATGAGAAAATAGAGGGTCTTATAATGATAACTATATACTCACACATTTTAGAACTAGAAGCAGCTTTAAGTTAACTTACAATAGCTACATTTATAGAGCACATAGTATGAGCCAGTCACACTAATAATTTTGTACATGATAATAAACACTTCAAGCCTATTGTCATTATTATTCTCATTTTACCTAGTTGAAGTGTAAAGCATAGGGACGTTAATTAATCTAATCTCTCCATGGCTAAACAACTTTATAGGGTTGGGCCAGGATATGGACAAAAATACAAGCAGATTCCAAATGCCATGTTTTCTGCTACTATAGTATACTCTTTCTATATTTGCCAGGAAGAAACTGAGACCTAGAGAAATTAAGTGATTTATCAATGTTCCTAGAATTAAAAAATGAGCCATTTGATACAAAAGGTAATTTTGATTGTTTATTATGTGTACAAATGTATGTATACAGTTTCAACTAGCATTGGTTTCTGTATTGCACGTCATAGATATATTATCTCTTATCAAAATTTTTCTTATAATTAACAGTTTGACAATGTAATTTGTTGATTTAATACATTCTTTAGGAGTTAATGGGTAGTGAAGATGGCAGAAAGAATAGACATCAAAATTGCTCAATGTATTTAGCAACTGTAGGATCCAGAGAAAACTTAGGCTAAAACTGCACATACATTAAAATTAGAAATTGGAACTGTCACCAGATAATGGTATTTCCTTTATCTATTTGACAAGATGAGATTTTGTTTATTTCATCAAAGCTCTGAGTAGCCTAGTAAACAATTTTAATTTTTGTCTCCTAATACAATTACAATCTAACTCACACTTGCGTTGAAAGGGAAAGCTTTTTTTTCCCAAAGAAAAAAATTAATCTATATGGTGTATTTCCCCTCCAAATAAAATTATACTTGTTTATGAATTTTACTTTTAGTAGCCATCAATTTGCCTTTAAATACAATAGAAAGCACTCACTAATAAATGCATTGTACTTGGTGGTTGTTCCTATTCTTATATGATAAATGTGGTTTAAAATAGAGGGATTGCAAGACTATGAACTCTGCATATCCCCTTGATTCTAACTCCCCCATAAATTATTCTATAATCTAAGCCCAAATGCTGCTAGCATTTCACTTTTACCTGCCTGTCAATTGTCAAAGTGAGTCAGATATATATATATATTTTTTCTGATATTCCCATGAAAAATGATGGGAATTTTCACATGACAGTTAGTAATTGCAGAATTTCCACAGGGATTAATATTCAATGTGAGAATTGAAGCAAGAAAGTCTGGATACAATTATTGAAGTCATTTCCCTGTGCACCACAGGTATCCTCTAAAGATGAGGGGTGAATAGATTTATTTATTGCTCTCATCAAAAGCTTCAGTTTGATGAATTAACCAGTTTGCCTCCATGTGAATCTCTCTTCCATGTTACATTCGGCCTCTGCCTAATTTAATACTTAAAAATAAAGAAAAAATTCTCCCTCCCCTTTTGCTGCAGGTGGACATAATCAATTTCATAGTGCAATATTCCATTAAGTTCATATCCATTACATTTTGATACAGCTACAATGCACCAGAAAACAGACCATATAATCTGGATTATTTGAGTGAGACAATAAAAGCCAGGGGTTCAATAGCAATGATCAACTTAATAACTTGACAGAGATTTTTAGGTTCAAAACCTAATGTCATTCATGACACAGAACTGGGGATTAGGGTAAAAATTCAGTGTGCAGATATTATGATGTTTGTTTCATGTTACTGGGAGATGAAAATATTTTTGCTAGTTTTTTGTATTGTGATTCTAAGTTGGTCTCATGAATTTCAAAAGGAACTGAAAAATAAGATGTATCATACAGAAAAGCCTCTAAATCAGAAAGTGCACTGACATGTGAGGCAAAACCCATAGTAAAATGCGTAATTAATAATATAAGCAAAATATTTTAACCTGGAGTATAGACTACATTACAATTTAGAGCATAAGACCTAATTTGTTAATGGAGCAGAATTAGCAAGCACTTAAAATTATATAATAAGTATTGTTCTTAGTTCATTTTCTTCATGTGTAATGTGGAAAATAGTCCACTTTTTTTTTACTTAAATATAGATAGTTTCCTTCTATTAAACAATAATTAAATATTTATGGGAGTCACAAAATATATCAAGCAATTGGATTTTTATTTAAAAATAATTGCACACTGATAAATTCATTTTACTTGGTGCATTTGCAATGTAGATATAGATTAAGACAATTTCAATTTTGGTTTTATTGGACTGTAAGAAAAATTTACTTGGCTTCTGCAATATCAGAGAATTCTCAGGATTCTAAAGATCTAGACTATTTTAGTTTACAAGGTTACTCAAAGCAAATACCATGAACTGAGTCAACTTAAACTATGGAAATTTTTTAGCTCATGGTTTTGAGGTCGGGAAAATATCTAAATCAAGGCATCATAAAGGTGATGCTTTCTTCCCCAAGACCAGCTACTTGGGATGTTTTGTGTCTCTGTCACATGGCACAGCATTGCAGTGTCTGCTGGTGTCTCTCTTCTCTTCAGGATTTCATTGATTTCAGCTTTTTGCTTCCATGGCTTTGTTTCTGTCTAAATTCAGACACTAATATACTTAGTAACAGACTTAGGATGCATCTTGATTGAGTTGGATCACAACTTAAATGAAGTAGCCTCATCAAAATGTCCTACTTCCAGTGGATTCACACTCACAGGAATGGATTAAAGTTAAGAACGTGATTTCCTGGGATTCATATAGCTTCAAACCATTGCATACATGCTTCCCTAAAAGAGTGCAAAATAAATTATCCATTTCCCCTTTTTATTTGTATAAACCATGGAATAATCTCAAATCTCATTGCATCTATTTCTTAACTTTTCTTCCTATTTCCCCTGTGATTTTTTAATTAATTTAGCCATTTTACACAGAAAACCTTACTTTTTCCAGTTTATTTGTCTAAAAGGCAGAGATGTGTCATTGTTAGAAGTTAGGATGGTGTTTGGAAGAGAATATATATAGACAAGTAAGTTAATTGTAAGTTATATGCTTAAAAAATGAAACAAGGAATTAGAATACAATTAATAGTCTAGGATAAAATTTTGTGGGGAAGTGAAGGAGGCTTTCATTTGTTGGGAGCATGTAATTTAAATATCCCATGGCCTATTATGTTTTGAAAACAACCAAATTGTCCAAAACTAAATTCCTGATCTCTCTCTTATTCTATCAAATTTGTCCTTCCTACTTTTCGTCATGGAAATTGTTCTTTCATTTGTACAATTATAGAAGCTCACTGTCTTCTTTAGGAGGCACCAGGAACTAAACCATAGGCCTCCCATGTGATAGGCGGGAGCCCAATTGCTTGAGCCACATCTGCTTCCCGTCAGTACCCTTCTATATTGCTTCGGTAGCCTGATCTAAATTGCTTTCCATTGACCTGGGATCTGTAGCAGCAAGCCAAAGACAAAAGCCATTGCCAGGACTTTGAGGAAAGTTTTGAGAATATTGTCTCAAACTGAGCTTTTCTTATATTTGTCTTTCAGTCTTCCCATATAGTCAGCCAGTTCTATTATTTTGTTTAAAATTATTTATTTTGGCTAATCTTGTTTTTCTAAGTCTGAATTTTTTTATCATTGAAATTCTAATTTTAACAGAAAATCACACGGAAAATACAGAGTTGCCAAATACCCACCTCACACAATCAGTTTTCCCTACTGTTAACATTTGCATTTGTACCTTTGTTACAATTGATGAAACAATGTCATTATAACTATACTATAGACTATTGTTCACACAGTTTATGTTAGATTCACTGATTGTGTTCTAGTCTTATGGTTCCTAAAAATTTTATTCTAGCAACATATATGCAGCATAAAATTTCCCCTTTAATCAACACTCTTTTTTTTCTTCTTTATTTTCTTTTAAATGTTACATTAAAAAAATGAGGTCCCCATATACCCCCTACCCCACCCACCCCACCCCTCCTGCATCAACAGCCTCTTCCATCATTGTGGCACATCCACTGCACCTGGTGAATACATTCTGGAGCACCGCTGCACCACATGAACAGTGGTTTGCACTGTAGTCCATACTCTCCCCCAGTCCACCCAGTGGGCCACGACAGGACACACAACGTCCAGCATCCATCCCTGCAGCACCACCTAGGACAACTCCAAATCCTGAAAATGCCCCCACACCATATTTCTTCGTCCATCTCCCTATCATCAGCAGCCACCGTGGCCACCCTCTCCACATCACTACTACAATTTCTTCCCTTACTAATCACAATCATTCCCCAGCAGAACACAGGTAAGTCCACTCTAATCCATACTCTATTCCTCCATCCTGTGGACCCTGGGATGGTTATGCCCAGTCCCCATTCTAATATGTAATTGAATTAAGTAGAGTTAGCTACATTCACAATGTTGTGCTAATATTAACACTGTCTGTTACCAAACATCATCTCCATACTCAGTAAACATTAATGTCCCTGTGCCAACAACCATCCAGGCCCATGGTAACCTGAATTCTAGTTTCTGACTCTATGAATTTCTTATTCTAATTATTTCATATCAGTTAGATTATTCAATATCTGTCCTTTTATGCATGGCTTATTTCACTCAACATGGTGTCTTTCCAGTTATTCCATGTTATGTCATGTATCAGAACTTCATTCTTTTTTACAATTAAATAGTATTCCACTGTATATATATATATATACTACCTTTCATTTATTCATTCATCATTTGATGGGCACTTTTGTTGCCTCCATCTTTTGACAATTGTGAATAATGACATTTTGCCATAGCTGTTCAAATATCTGTTCATGTCCCTATTTTCAATTCTGTTGGATATAAATACCTAGAAGTGTGATTTCCAAGTCTTATTATAATCCTATAATTAACTTTAAAAGGAGCACAAAACTCTTTTCCACAGCAGCTACACCAATTTACATTTCCACCAAAAATGAACAAGTTTCCTATTTCTTCACATCTTTATAAACACTTCTAATTTTCCATTTTTAAGTAGTAGCCATTATAGTAGATGTGAAGCAGTGTCTCCTTGAGTTTTTCATTTTCATTTCCCTAATGGCTAATGCGATTAAGCTTATATTCATGTGCCCTTTAGTCATTTGTGTATCTTTGGACATGTTATCTATTCTAGATTTTTGCCCATTTGTTTAAATGGGTTGTTTGAATATTTTTGTTGAGTTGTAGGATTTCTATATATTATGGATATTAAAACTTGATATATAATTTCCAAATATTTTTCTCATGTTCTATGGGTTGTTGTTTTACTTTCATGATGACACCCTTTAATGCAGAGAAATATTTCATTTGATGATTTCCTATTTATTTAATTTTTCTTTTGTTGCATGTGTTTTTAGGGTAAAGTTTAAGAAAGTATTACCTATCACAAGGTCCTAAAGATGTTCCTTAAGTTTTCTTCTAGGAGTACTAGAGTTTGGGTTCATATATTTGTATCTTGATCCATTATGATCAAGAAGAGAACCACTTTCATTCTTTTGCATGAATATGTCCAGTTTCCCCAGCACCATTTGTTGATGAGACTATTCTTTCCCATTGAATAGACTTGGAACTCTTATCAAAATGAATGGGCCATAGAGGTGGAGGTTCATTTCTGAACTCTTAATTTGATTCATATTTTTGGTTAATAGTGTACAGATATATATATAAAATTAGTAATATATCTAATGTGCTAATGTTGTACCTTGCCTCTTTTCACAAATAGTTTATTAGCTGTAGTAACTTTGTCGTGGATTTTTTGTGATTGTCTATGTAAAAGATCATGACATCTATAAATAGGGAAAGTTTTACTTCTTCCTTTCTAATTTGACGGCTTTCATTTTTTTGTTTTACCTCCATCTAGGTCTAGCTAGACCATCCAGTACAAAGTTGAGTAATAGAGATGACAGTAGACATCCCTGTCTTGTTCCTAAGCTCTCAATCTTTCATCATTTAGTGAGATGTTGGCTGTGGGTTTCTCATATATGTCCTTTATCATGTTGAAGAAGTTTTCTTCTATTCCTAGTTTTCTGAGTTTTGTTTTTTATTTTTAATCAAAAAAAGAGTGCGAAGGGTGTTGGATTTTTTCAAATGCCTTGTATGCATTAATTAAGATGATCTTTTTTTCTTTCATTTTATTATTTCATTTCTTTCATTCTATATTCTTTCATTCTTTCATTCTATTATTTCGTTCTATTATTTCAGCTCTTGGATAAATACCACCTGATCATGATGTGTGAATCCTCTAATGAGCTGTTACATTTAGTTTACTAATTTTTTTGAGGATTATTTTATCTATACTCATAAAGGATGTTGGTCTGCAATGTCCTTTTCTTATGTTCTCTTTATCTGGCATTTATCTGGCTTATATTGGCTTCATAGAATGAAGTATTCCCTCCTCCTCAAATTTTTGCAAGCATTTGACCAGGATTTCTGCTCTTTTTTTTTTTTTTTTAAATGCTTGGTAAAATTCATCATGAAGTTATCTGGTTCTGGACTTCTTTGTTGGGAGGTTGTTGTTTTTTTTTAGTTTTTACTGATTTGATGTATTTACTTGTTATTAGTCTATTGTGAGTTTTCCTTTCCATCTGAAGAAGTTCCTTTAACGTTGCATGGAAGGCAGTCCTCATAGTGACGAATTCCCTCTTCTTTTATCTTATGTTTCAATCTCTCCCTTCCTCATTTTGAAAGGAAGTCTCACCAGATATAAATACTCTGTTGGTAATTATTTTCTTTCACTTTTTAAAATATTTCTTCTTACTACCTTCTTGTCTATGTGGTTTCTGGTAAGAAGTCAGCACTTAATTTTATTGAGAATCCTTTGTACATAATGTATTGCTTTTCTCTTACAGGTTTCAGAACTCTCTCCTTGTCCTTGTAATTTAGCACTTTGACTATTATATGTCTGGACTTTGTTCTCTTTGAATTTATCCTATTTGGCATTCACTGAGACTCTTGAATGTGAATACACATGTGTCTTTTGCTAAATTTGGGAAGTTTCATGCCATTATATTTTTTAATATTCCTTTTGTAATTTTCTCTCTTTTATCTTTTCCCTTTGAATAGACCATATTTTCCTGTTTCTTTGTTTTTCTTGTAATATTTTGTTGCACGCTGTAAATTTTAATATCTTAATGTATTAACTCTGGAATTTATTTGCTGAGCTGTCTGTTCTTTACATTTGTGTCCAGCAGATGGTATGACAGTAATTTCTGTGATTGCCAGGAACTAACAAAACAAACAAATACTAAAAAAAAAAAAATGGCTTTCACAGTCTTAGGAAATTGGTATTGGTTCTGAAATGCCTTGTGTTCTACTTCAAAGTTTAGTTCTCCTTTCAAGATTAGCCTGGGACTAAGTGAAGTATTGAGTCCTGTCCATCTTTTCTGAGCTTCCATTTTTTGTGAGCTATGCTTTCTCATGTTCTTAGGAATTCTGTTATAAGGAATCCAAATACCCCTTCTATTAACTAATAAACTGGCTACATCCCCTTCCTGGGTAGTCTATTGTATTTCTTAATGAAGGTAGTCCATTGTATTTCCTAAGAAATAGTCTATTGTATTTCTTAATGCCCTGGGATGCTTTTCCTTGTTTCCTACACTGTTTTATGTGTGTGCAAGCTGCCTCTAACTGCACAGCAAGTTCTGTGAGAGTGAACCAGAAACAATTTACTAGTTTAATCTAAATTCAATCTACCTGATAAATTGACAGCAACATGCAGGTTCAAGTGTATGCATATAGGAATAATTCTGATTCTTCTGGAACAACGTCATTGACTTACAATAAGAGTGCAAGCCATCTCCTTGTTTGCATTGTGTAGGGGAAACAAAGAGGCCAGCAAGGGTACTGCACACATATCTTTATGTATTGTAAGCTGCATTTTCTTAATTTAACATTCACCTATTACTGCATCCCTTAACTATTTTATGGACTTTATGGACTTTTGAGGAAAATAGCTCTGCCATTTTTTATAGTTGTTCAAAGATTCTATTGAGGAATGGCATTTGGTATTCTGTAGAGAAATAGTCATATATTTAAAAAAGTAAACAGAAATCAAATAAAATTGATAAAAAGTTATTTAGTAGGTAATAAGGATAAAGTGGGAGTCAGATCATGACTAAATCCTCAACATAGCCTGCAAACTTACACATACATATACTTACACCAGCAAACTAAACACAAAATTTAAAAATGCATAATTTTTTAAACTTTAAAATAGTATAAGGTATACATGCAATTTACTGAAAAGAGGAAATTATACTAATCTTTGCTGAAGCTTAATAATTGTGAATGGTATAAATGGATAAATACATATTCACATACATGGATGATGAAAAAATAAGAGAAAGTTTCTGTACAGAAACATGGAGAACATTCTTTTTAAATATTCACACTCAAATTTCAAGACATACTATGTATAAAATACAGAAATGAAACATGTAGATAGCATGTGTCCTATTTTTACTCAGTTAGCTTATATATTATAACAAGTGGTTTATCATAATTTTGAAGATTCACCTTGAAAATACTTAGGAGCTTAGAAAATTGCAATTAAAATAAGAATCAATTCAATTTAGAGAATATCAACTGTTTCTGCAATTATTATTATTTGCTTGATTTATTACTTATATTTCAAATTTCCTAAAATTTAAATGCAGAATTGTATATATTTCATTTAAATTAAACAGTGGTAAAAGTTTGACAGATTAACCAAGTCAAGTAAATTGCGTTAAGAAACACATAGTCTTAGAACAATTTGGAAGCATACACAATAAGGAAAAAAGGAACTATGATGGAGTTTCTAAGCCCTTAAGACAATTTAAATTTTTTTTCAATAGAAAGGAGAAGAATGACAAAGGTTTTCATATTGGAACACATGCAATAATTTATGGAAAATTTCTATTCCTGAGGCATTTTTCATAGAACATCAGATGATCCCCTTAACAAAGATTGGCATCTAAAATAAAAGAGCTATAGAATAACTAAAGTAATTCAAGTCCAACAAATCACTAAGACCATATGGTCTATATCTAAGGTTCCTGAAGGAAATGTGTGAAATAGCATAGATATAGGGCATAAAATTCAGTATGAAATATAGCCTTAAAAGTAGAATCTGTTTTTAAAGACAGGTACTTTAGTACCTAGAAGAAGATGATGAAAAAAGTGGAGAAGAGGGTCAAGTCCAGGATTTAATATTTTCTGCATATATCACCCAGTGATGTTGAGTACTCTTGGGTATTTTGCACTATTCTTCATCCTTTTTCTTCCATGGGTTTCTTTTATAACCACACTTATTTTTTTACCATCTATCTTACTGTTCTTGGCTTTTCTTCCAACCACATGCTGCTATTAAAGCCAGTGGTTAGAACCCCTGGATCTTGAAATTCATTTTTATCTGTCTAAGAAAGACAGCTTTATTAGCTCTGTTATCACACTGGTCCTTTCTCAGAAAATTGTCAGGTTTTTTGTTTGTTTATTTTTTAATAAGTGGACAAATAGGAGAGTACTGTGTTTAAAAGGAACAGATATTGGCTCATCTTATTTTCCAGTCAATACCTCATTCTTTTAAATGTTTTTGCATTCTTGTCATGGTAATTCAAAGAACCTATTAACTTTAAACCTGAGAAAGTGAAATTTCAAATGAAATTGTTTGTTTGCTTTATATTGAGTTATAAAGTAAGATGCATTACTCATAAGTGCACATTTTAATGAACTTTTACTTGCATATACATTCATATAACTACAAACTAAATCATCATAAAGAATCTTTCAGCCCTCTAGAAGTGACCTTATGCCCTTTGACAATCTGCATACCCTCAGAGGTGACCACTAATCTGATTTCTACCACCATCATTCAATATTGAATCTTCTTGAACTTCAAATACATGGAATCATTCTCATCATTACTTGACTTGTTCTGCAGCAAATTGTGTGCATGCAATTCATCAATGTTGTAGTGTCCTTTTGTTGAGTAGGTTACTCTATGGAACATCATGGGAACACAGACTCAGGCAGAACAAAGATTTTCAGCAAATGTCTGCTTTATTACTTTCATAGTATAATGTGTTCACAAGAGCAGGGGAAGAGATTCTATCACCATCGGTCTCTCTGAGAGGACAATTGCTAGGGTCAGCATTGGTGGATAGCAGCTCTGCATGCCCCACCTATGTTGAGAGAAAGACAAATCTGTGTTCCCCAAGCATATGGTATTTATGCTACCCACAGGAAGGGGAAACTACCACTGAGAAGTCCACCCCAGCTGGAACTGCTTGTTTCTGGTTTCGGGTTTAAGGTATGGACAAACTACTGCATTAGACCTAACATCTTGCCAAGACTGCAGATGGAAAAATATTGAAGCATCTGCACACAATCAAAATGGAGAACTGGTAGGTAAGGGCTGGGAAATGGCTATATGGTGTACCTGTGACTTCCCGAGCATTATCAGCAGATTAATATTTTTATATTGCTGGATATAATTCCATTTTATAATATACCACATTTTATTTATGCACTGTCCCATTGATGAACTTTTAAGTTGCTTCTAGTTTGGGGCTTTTATATGTAAAGCTGTAGTAATTATTCTTGTATACATTCCTTTTACTAAAAAGTACTGTCTTTGTTTGACAGAGCTGCTATGGCAAATACCACAAACTGGCTGGCTTGAAAAATAGGGATATATAGTCTCATCTTTCTGTAGAGTAAAAGTCTAATGTCAAGGTAGGCCTTGTTCTCTTCAAAGTCTGTACAATTCTAATAGTGAGTAGTGGCTCAATATCTACTTCTGTCATGTGACAATCTGTCTCTGTCTCCTCTTCTGGTTTATCTCAACTGCTTCTGAATTTTCTCTGCTCATATGAACTTCAGTCATATTGAACTAAGGCCCCTCTGAATCAATCTGTCCTCATCTAAATAGAATCTTGAAGATTCTATTTAAAAATGAGCTCAAACCCGCAGGAATAGGGGTTAAGATTTGAACATATCTTCTTAGAGGATATGATTCAATCTACCACACATATGCACTATTTTAGCTTGATTGTAAACTTAAAAGTGAAATTGTTAGTCATAGAGGTAAGCATTTAATTAAATTTAGTAAATAATACCAACTTGTGTTCCATGGTGTTGCAATAATTAACACTTGAGTAGAAATATGAGACTTCAGTTGCATACTCATCAACAGTTGGTGTCATCAGTCTTTTTCATTTTATCCAATTGGATGAATAGGTAGTACTGTTTTATTGTGGTATTAATTTGCATTTCACTGAGGATGAATGGTGTCAGAACAGTTTATAATGTTTTTGGCCATTTGAATATCTTATTTTTAAATGTATCTATTTAAACTGTGCTCATTTTTAAAAATATAGTGTCTTTTGATTCCTCTGAATTTTAGGAAATCTTTATGTTCTGGATTTGATTCATTTGATGAATCTCTCACTTTCTCTGTAAATGGAAATGGAAAATTTTACTGAAGTTCAATTACATTTATTTTATGCCTGGTGCTTTATGAATCCTGTCTAAAAATATTTGCCTCTTCAATATTATGAAAATATTTTCCTGATTTTTTAAGGCTTTATTGTTTTTTCATTTCACATTTAGATTTACAACTTTTCTCTAAAATGTTGGAGTATGTTATGAGGAAAGAATTAATGTTTATGCTTTTTTCACAAGAAATAAGAGAAACCTTACTGTATCCACAGATAAGTATTTACTAGTTTATATCACCATTTGAAACAAAAATAACAATCTGCTATCGATACTACAGCCAGAGTGATCTCTTTAAAGCATATATCAGATAATGATAGTCCTTTCCTTGAACTTCCCCAGTAGCTTTCCATTTCATTTCATGGCCTCACGCTTTGCCATGACCTTTTAGCTCCTACATACATTATTTCACATACTTTCTCCTTCACATCACAGTTTGCAAAATGAAAAAAAAAAAAAAAAAAGCACAATTATTTTTCTTCTCTCTGTACATATTCCTTTTCTTTCTTCCATGGGAAAAAAAAAACACATGTTGATTTTTATTTTCATTGATAGAGATCTCAAACATGTGCCTTAAATATTTATCATTGATAATATTCAAATTTAAAGTTTTTTCCTAAAGATATATGAAGAAACCATTAAAAGCCCACTTCACATGGAGAAAAAAAATGCTATTGTAGAAAGATCATAGTAGTAGAATGAATAAGAATAAACTTGCTTAATTTTATCATCTATAAAAACAGTATTTGAACCATCTCTCTGCAGTCAGTAATTATTCTAATACTATGGTTTTGTGCATTCAACATAAATAACAATCTCCTTACTGATATTTCTGTGACTATGTTGAAGTCTCACTTTGGATCAACAGAGACAACCCTGATGGCATCATTGACATGGAGAAGGTTGGCATTGCTCAAAAAATGGCTACTGTTCCTAGTTTGGATACAAAGACATAATCCAGAAAAAATGGAGAAGTTCCCTTTACTAAAATTCCAGCAATATGTTTCAGTCAGTGACAAAAGGGACTTATTTTCTGCTGCAGTAACAATTTCACCAGTAGTGACTGGAATGAGTTAATTAGTTCCTTATTTCTATGCAGACAGGAATCTGAGAACCCTCTGGCAAAGTCAGGATATGATTACCAGCCAGGAAGTAGGAAAAATTTACAGAATTGTACAGGGGAAAAGGTAAGTTATATCATTTTTTATGAAGGACTTGAAACTGATATAGTAAGGGAAAAGAAGCATAAGTGACTTCTAATATGTGAGAAGAGAAAAAGCTTCTAGTCTGCCAATATCCCAAATATGATGGGCATTAACAACAAAGGATATCAGTAAAGGTATTGTTCACAGGTTGTGATAAGAAAGAAAAGTCAGCTGGAGTAAAGCATACTTTCAAGACGCAAGGGTTATTTTTTATTCCTTTTAAAAATTATTACAAAGAGTTAAGCTTTCTGAATAACAGCAATAATAACTGTCTTTTTAATTGGATAGTTTTGAAATTTATCTTATCAAAACAATAGTCATGCTATCAGGAAACTGTAAGCAATTTTTGTGACCTTTTATGCCGAGAACATTGAATACTCTATTTTCTGCATTTTCCTAGCAATGGGTTAATCTATTGTTTACCTCTATAATACAGAGTTTTACTAGTAAGATTAAAAAATTTCTGTACTGGGTAACACAAGTGGAGTGTTACTAATTCATTTCAACTGTCTTTTATATGTTAAGTAAATTCTCTGGTTATCTTGAAAAAAAAAGGATTAATAAGCCTCCATTTACCATTCAGACTGAAATTTCCAAACTGAGCTTGTTTCACTAAGAACTAAAAGTCTACTAACTTTTGGTAATGTGGTCAATGCCTCTTTTTAGACCATATTGTCCCTCTTAGAGAACTTTAGAGGTTAAAAGAAGGAGGAGTTTATTATTTGCTAGAGATTAGATACCATGAGTAAGTCTCATATAGTGCAATCCCTAGAATGCTTAAATATCTATTGTTTGCTTAAAAATTGTTATTAAGAAGAGCTAGTTCTGAAAAGGGAATATTTCTAGAAAGAAAAGGTGAAAGGATGCAATAATCCAAAAATATATGTTTTAACCATATATTTGATTTTGCCTTCAATTTAGAGCTGTGAAAACCAAATATTCTTAACTGGATATTGTAAAACGGTAAAGACACCTATTTTCAAGCTCTCTTTTCTAACCATTTCTTCTCTTCTCTCTAAGTGTATCTATATGGGACGTATTCTCTTGTTAAGAGGCTATATAATATAGTAAGAAGAGCATCATCCTGGACTTATGTCCTTGATGCATTGTTATGCAAAGTAGATTTCCTCTGATCCTTTATTACCTTATCTGTAGACAGGGGGTCACTAATCCTGCACACAGGGAAATTAGGTTCTTCAAAAAAATTTGTATGATGGAAGTCAAAAATAGATAATCAATAAACTGAACATTTTTCGTTCTCTCTTATTTCTTTGTTTTCCCTAATACAGCAAAATCAATGGCTTTTGTAAAATTCAAAGAGTGCTTATTACTATGATGACTGAGTAAAAATTTGTGTGAAAGAAGGAGTAAATATATAAATAATTGATGTTAGAGCTCTAAGAAAAATAACATCAATTATTTATATATTTATGAATGATAAGAGATCATTTAGCCTCACACTCAAATTGTAGACAAGGGCCTTGAAAGAAGGATGATTTTTACTATGCTACTTTGTGTATTAATGGCAGAAATAGAACTGAAACACGGTTTAACAGTGATTTAACCAATAAGAGATTTTTCTGCTTGCTTTTGAATACCTATCATTAGTTTAACAAACATTTATGGAACACTAAAATGTTCAGGCACAACAGTGACCACCAGATACGCAATGATAAACAGGGCAACCTGGCTGAGGTATAAGAGAGGTTACTGTCTAGTAGAGAAGATGGAAGAATAAAAGAACAATCATTAATAAAATGGGGCAACCTTTAAAAATGTAAAGAGCTTAAAATCATATTATATCAATTACTATGACAAAAACAAAACAAAATTTATTAAAATCCTCCAAAATACATTGGATGTTTTCACTCATATAACAATCTAAAATGATGCCATAACGTAACTGGAGAATCTCTGACTTCAAATCATTCAAAGATCCAGGTACGTTCAAATTGTTGTGTCCTTATTTTGGTGTTGTCCTCATCTGTATGGTCAAAGTGACTTATCTCTTTCCAGTCCAGTCTGTAAGAAGGAAGAAAAGAAATTCAGCACAAACAACTCAGATTTTAAGGCAATAATAAGGAAGTTGTTCACATCACTTCTGCTTATTAGCCACTGACCAAAACTACATGTCTAAAACTAGCTGCTTTGGGATAGTAGGAAATATGAGAAGCCATATGTGCAACTGAAACATGGAAGATCTGCTACCAAGAGGACAAAGAAAGAGAAAGAATGAGACTAAGAGAAGAGGAGGTGGAAGAAATATATTAAGGCAGAGTTAGTTGTCTCTATTACAGGTTCTCTGCTTAAAATACTCAGATATATTTCCGTTATAATAACAGTGAATAAAAACTACTAGTCAGGACTTAAAAAGGCTTTGCATTTTCTAACATGTTTCATCTCTCTAATATCATCTCCTGAAAATGTCTTCTTTGCTAATTACAGTGAGTCAGACTAATATTGGTTCTATTCCTTTCTATGTCAATAGATAGTCTGTTTTTAATTTAAGGCCTTCATGCATTGTCATTTATTATTCCTTGTCATTGGAAAGCCCTTTATACCATACTCTGACATAGTTGAGTCATTTTTGTCATTCAGGTTTCAACGCTTTAGAAATCTAAAGAACACCAAAATTAAATTATATAAGTTAACATTGTTTCCACTACTCTGCAATTTATTTCCTAAAACAACCACTATTTTAGAGCTTTCAAAAGGCCATATTTATTCCTCTATTTAACGTGTGTATTATTAATTTTGACATAGTCTTATTTGTTTACTTAATGCACATTTTCATCCACAAAAAAACTAACCTCAGTGAGAGTAGGGATTTTTTTTCTATATTTTTCAGTAGTCCTGACATGAGGCAAGTTATAAGTAATCATTTATAGAAAAATTTAATGCATAAAAGAATCCCTAAGAAGCTAGAAGTAATACATTGAACAAAAACAACAACAACAAAAACATGGAGAAAGAACAGTTTCTCAAGAGTGAGTGGTGGAGTGCCCTAGTTTTCCAGGTTGCTACAATAGTTACCACAAGAGAGGTTGGCTTAAACAACAGGAATGTAATGGTTCTTAGTTTCATTGGCCAGAAGTCCAAGTCTAGATGTTGGCTAGAAGAGTTTAAATCATCCCTAGGTCAGTAGTATTCTGGCTCGCCAACAATCCTTGGGTTCCCTGGCTTATCTGTCTCATGGTGATTTGCCCTAATTTCACTTCTGGGTTCCCATGACCTCTGGCTTCTAGGTCCACCCAATGGCTTTCTCTAGTATGTCTGAATTTCTTTTTCTTATAAAGGATTCTAGTAATCTGGATTAAGGCCCAACTTCATTTAACTGAGCCACATCTTAATTTAAAATAACATCTTCAGGACATTCTATCTATAATGGGTCTACATTGATAGGAATACAGATCGAGATTAAGAACATATCTCATTGGATACATAATTCAATCTACCATAGGGAAGAAAGATTACTGGAAGAAATGTTTAGAGAAATAAAGTATGATATTAAAAGCAGTAGGTGAAAGAAAGCAGAAGAAACAACCTGAAAGGCTTAACTGTAATGAAAAAAATAATAACACTTCCAAGGATCTTATATAAGTGCACTGGTACTGGAATTATATATCACAAAGAATGGGATGATGAAATTCAAGACTGAAGAGGTAAGCAAGGGTCAGATAAGAAAATTATCCATGGGATGATTTTTATAGAGTAGGATAAATCCACTTTCACCCCACATCATAATCTTTAATTTTATTTAGATCAATAAAGAACCAACAGCGTTATTTTGAAACAGAAATCTCTTTCACAAATGTAAAAATTAACTTATCAAAATTTAGAACTCTCACATAGTAGTGCATCATAATGTCTTGATACTTCACTGTCTTGTATCATCACCAATGATATGCTATAACTATTTACAGAATACCAAACATTATGAGAAAAAGTTGTAGAGCACTTTGTGCCCGAATATAGCAACATATGACCTGGGTATAAAATGCTCAGCATAACATTTGAGAAAATATATTTGAAAGTCAACACTAGCCTAATCTTTTAATGCCTATGTTTCTTTAACAAGGCATAAAGCTGTTCCAAAGCCTGGGTTTAATTTTGTCCTTCTAAAGCATCCTATGGAGAACTACTCCAAATAGCTCAATTGTATTGGAATATTTCTTTCAGTTATTCAAAGCCAAAGCCTTGAATTTTCACAGGAGAAGCCCACCCTTTATCTTTCTGATGGGAGACCACCAAATACTGGTTTTGCACTGATCTTCTGAATGAGATGAAAGAACTTAATACTCTATTATGCATCACATTTTAAAAGACATTTTAAAAAATTCTATGGGACTCTTTATAAAAAAAGATATTTTCAGACACAGCAGAATAGAACTGAAGAGCCAAATCAAAATTTACCCAACTGCTACAATTTAAATTATTTACATTCTCTATTTAATTATTTATGATTAGAAAAGGGCTTAAGCTATTTAACTCCAATATATTTGCCATTATTATTTTCTTTTCTGAAAAAACCCTCATAAGAGAGTTTCTCAGTCATTTCTGAGATGATCAGATGGTATAATCCACAGAAAATCAAGAACAGGCTCTTCTGCTGCTATTTTCTTAGTCTTTTTGCCACACAGGCATCTTGTTTTTCATAAAATCACTGTATGCCTCAGCAAGGATAACTGTCCTCTGACGACATTGCTCACAATATTTGGTTTAGGTGAAAAGGCTCTTCCCCATTCCGTTTTTCAAAACTGGATTGAGGATAGGCGTTGTTAACATATCCCCCACAATTCAACAGAGATGGTATAATAGTTAATAATGAAATTATACAGAAATTTCAAGAATAATAAAAAGGAAGTACCACACTGGGTAAAATTATATCATGGGCATCACCTTTTCTTCACAGGCTTGATCTTCCCCACAGTCTTAGGGTCATGAACCCTTTATCCATAACCACATGACCACACACTGTCCAGTGATGGCCAGTTTTTCTCCAAACCCAAAGCTAGGAAAATTTCCCTAACTTTAGTCTAATACCTCAATTTTCTCGACCCCTTATTGACTCCTTTCAGCATGATTAAGAATAAGTGGATCCATTCCCTTACAGAAAATCCGTTCTTCTATTTAGGAATAGCATCTGAATTTAGGTCCCCATATGATCATAATCCAGCATTAATTCTCCCTCAAAGTCTGCATAATCCAGGTTTAAATAAAACTACATGTAGGTTATCAACCTACTCAGGTCAGGTGCAGCTGCACAAAGTTCAATGCAATTTCTTTATGGTCCACTCAGATCCATCAGGTAGGCAAAACTTTTCTCGGAGTGGAACAAATTTAGAAAAACAACAACAAGCAGACTTGGGTAAAGAGAGGCTTAGGTCTTCTAATAATGGTTGTGTATCTGGATCTAGATGTTGTTAAAGAAAACTCTACTGTATTTTTCAGTTGAATGAAAAAATACATCATTCTTTTTCATTGTTTGATCTTATCCCACTTTTTTGTTAAATTCAGTGTGTTTTTACCCTTTGTAATCCATATTACAAACCAAGCTAATACTTCATCTGAATGGAAGAAGTATGAGCTTCAACATAGTGAGGAATTTGAAACATATTTCAGCCAGAAGAAAAAATGTAAACAAGGAACAGAGCCAGGGAAACATACTTAAGGAAGGTATTTGCCTTGACTACAGAATAGGGCAAAAAAAAAAGGATATAATAATGGAAAAATATACTGCACAGAGTAGTTGGAAGCAAGATTGTGCATATTCTTCAATGTCAGAGCCGAAAGGTAGAATTTTATTCTGCAGGCAAAAATGTGTCATAGACTATTTTATATAGAGTAGGAGAATGACATGATCAGCTCTGAAATTTGGCAAGATTATGCTGACAACACTAATATGGGATAGTTTTAGAAAGTGTAAAGTCTAGAGAAAAATTTTGGGGTCATGTGGCTGGCACTGAAGAATAAAGCACTTTTGTGAAGAAGCTGTACCCAAAAGAGATAAAACAGAAGGGGGTGAGAAAGTCTTCTGACTAATTCAGGACTTTCCAAATTACATGATCCTACCATTCCTATTTTTCTTCAAGTGACTGCAAAGCACATTAAAATCCTAACAGAATTGATGTCAGTGGTAACTTATATGTAAATTCATGAAACAAAGGGACTACATAGAGTTTGTGATAAGTTAGAAGTAAACAGAAACAAAAGTCATAAGACTTGTCAAAATAAATAGAGATAGTAGTTTAACAAAAGTTTTGTGTCAAGAGTAAAAGTATTAAGTGTGTTGCTTATGTATTTCACTGAAATTTTACCAATGATGGTGCCACAAACTGTTTAAAAGCCCACCTGCTGGGGTTGTATCTGAAATGAGTAAACCTTGCCAATGATTATTGTTGAACTTTTGCCTTAGGCACACAAAAAGTACTTTGAAGAGTACAATGCAAATCATTTTGTTTTATTGAAATTACAGTTCTCTCCATGTGATGGTAAGCACATTTTGAAAGTAGTTACAATGGTGCAAAAGTCCAGGTCAGAATTAGAGTTTGAATTAAGTCAATGGTAACGAAATTTAAAACAGGAGCAAATGAATATAAGGCGGGAATGCAACTATGACCTAAAGTAGATGTATTAGTCAGCCAAAGGGGTGCTGATGCAAAGTAACAGAAACCTGTTGACATTCATAAAGGGTGTTTATTTGGGGTAGAAGTTTACAGTCACAAGGTCAAAAAGAGTAAGTTACTCTCCTCACTAAAGTCTGTTGCCATGGGCTGGAGCAAGACGGCTACTGGTTTCTGCAAGGGTTTAGCCTTCCTCTTCCCCTTAAGCATCTGTGGTTCTGGCTTCTTCTGATCTCAGCTGTTGTCTAGTATAAGGCTCATCACTCTTCCCAGGGCTTGTCTCTTTCCACGCTCAGTTGTTCTGCAGTCCCCACAAGGCCAGTTGTAAATTATCAGGTGAATGGCTCGGCTCTCCCCTGGGCTCCAGCATTCAACACTCAAATTCTCTTCTATGCAGGGTCATTTTCTCTGTGAATCCTCACCCCTTCGGCATCCTACTGACATGGCTGAATCAAAGTCTTAATCATAATTTAATCAAGTAGAAGTGAAATCTCTGAATCTAATAAAATCTAATACACACAGAGAAACAGACCAGTTTACAGACACAATCGAATATCTATTTTTGGAATTCATAAACAAACTGTAACAGTTTGGCATTATTCTAGCAATGGAAGAATGTGCATAATTGACATAAAGGCAGTGGCCACCAGAGGTTCTGATGGGAGGGAGAGGATAGAATAAGTATAATATGGGGCAGTTTTGGAACATTGGGATTGTCCTGCATGATATTGCAATGATGGATACAGGCCATTATACATTTTGTCAAAAATTATAAAATCCTGCAGTATAAATTATAAACCATAATGTAAACTATAGACCATGGTTAGTAGCAATGCTTCAATATGTATTCAGCAATTGTAACAAATGCACTAAACTAATGAAGGATGTTGTTACCGGGGGAAAGTGTGGGAAGGGGAGGGGGTAGAGTATATGGAAATTCCCTGTATTTTTCATGTAACATTTGTGTAATCTAATGTTTCTTTAAAAATAAAATTAAAATTTAAAAATATCTTCACACTTATTTTTAAAAAGTATGGTTGGATGAGAGGAGCATAATACAGGAAGACTGATAAAATTTCAAATAACTTGCTAACCTTTGGAATGTTATCATGATAATGAATTTCTGGTGAGTTGGGACCAATTCATTCGACTGTGTATAATGACTCAATATATGTATGATACCTGGAGTGACAAAAGTGCAGCTCCTTAAAGGATAAAATATCAGGCCAATATTCCATGTGATCTAGAACTATGCAAAATAATGAAATGTTATTATTAGGAAGGATTGATTGAAACTGAAGTGAGAGAGAGGAAAAATTGGGAAGAATCAAAACGTTTAGTAACATAAAGAGAATCTGTTACCTGCATACTATGAACCCTACAGTAGTCACTAATTACTAAGTAAATATATATAACAAGGTTAGTTCTAAAATAATAAATGATAATTCTAAAATATTTATCAAACAATATAAAAGAAGATAGGAAATTTAGAGAAAGGAAAAGCAAAGTAGATATGACAACAAGAAACCATATAGCAAAATGACAGACTTAGTCCCATTCATATCAAAATTATATTTTCCTCAGTTCCTATCACCTGATACAATATATACATCTTTAAACAAAGAAATTGCAACCATGTCAAAAATCAAGAGAAAACATAGACTGAATAGAAAAAGCAAAGCAAGCATCAGAACAAGCCTTCGATATGAGTCCGATAAGCAGAACATACATACCCTGCAAGAAATATTAAAATACAAGTACTACAGGGGCCACTAGAAATAAATTGTCAAAGTCATCAAAAACAAGGAACATCTGAGTAATTGTTACAGTCAAGAAGAGGTAAAGGGAAACGGACTTGGCCCAGTGCTTAGAGTGTCCGTCTACCACATGGGAGGTCCGCGGTTCAAACCCCGGGCCTCCTTGACCCATGTGGAGCTGGCCCATGCGCAGTGCTGATTCGCAAGGAATGTCCTGCCATGCAGGGGTGTCCCCGCATAGGAGAGCCCCACGCGCAAGGAGTGCACCCCTGAGGAGAGCCGCCCAGCGCGAAAGAAAGTGCAGCCTGCCCAGGAATGGCACCGCCCACACTTCCCATGCCGCTGAGGACAACAGAAGCGGACAAAGAAGTAAGAGGCAGCAAATAGACACAGAGAACAGACAACCAGGCGAGGGGGGCAGTTAAATAAATAAATAAATCTTAAAAAAAAAAAAATTACATTCAGGACCTTTAAAAAAAAAAAAAAAAAGAAGAGGTAAAAAATACAGGGTGAATATGAAATGTGGTATCCAGGATGGGATTCCGGAACAGAAAAAAGACATTATGTACAAACAAAGAAAATCTGGATTAAGTATGGATTTTCATTAACAAGGATGCTTTGATATGGGTTTATTAATTGAAACACATGTACCATACTGTTGCAAGATTGTAGTAACTGGGGAAGCTGGGAATGAAATACACAGAAACTCTCTGAACTATCCTCAGATTTTTTTTGTAAATTTAAAATTTTTCTAAAATGAAAATGCAACCATCATTTGTGAGTCTCTAAAAGTTGAAGAGAGAAAGGAAGGGCTTTAGAGTGAAGAATTTAATAAGAGACCTAGGGGACCACAAGAATAATGAGTGCCTTTGGAGGAAGAACAGGATGCACAACTGATGGAAAAAGATAATGGAGAAAGAGTTTAAATTATCCAGGTACATAATGGTCCCAAACAGAAAGAGGACAAAGAAGTATAAAAATACATAACCCTTGAAAACTGCCCTTCTTTGAAGAACAATGTTGGTATTTTCTTACACTGATAGCATTTGTGTAGAAAGATGGAGTTCAATCAATTGGAACGATGTCACCAATAATTATCGGAAAGGAGATAAAAATTAAGCATTTTAATATTTAGACGGAATACCATTATATAATCTTCTCTATTGACCGAATTAATTAAGCCCAAGTATTCTTCAAAAAATGTATATATTTAGAGAAATCAAAGATCTTTAACGTTCTTGAGAACTTACTGTGGCTGGTACATCTACTCAGTTTCCCTGACATTTGCCGGCTTTGGTAAGGCATTCATTTTATGTTGGAATATTTGTTAATTCCTAATAAAAAAAAAAGTCTCTGACAGTTTTACTATGATTTGTCAAAACCTGTATCTCAGAGTAAACTTTAAAAAAAAAACAAAAATATTTTTGTAATATGTAATAAAACCTCTCATAAATCTTCATATTTGATCTTCTCAAGAATCCTAAATTGTATACCCCTGGAGTTTAAAGTCCTTTTTATAACTAAAGAAGCAGATTTAGACAGTTCAGTTATCTCACTATGGTAACAGATTAAAAAGTTATAGAATTAGGACTTCCACCCTATGAACAGAATTAAGCACAGTGGTGGTCAAACTTTTCCAAAGTCCTTTCAGTGGGACTTTTGCAATATGGAAGCTGGAAAGATAAACACAAAATTCTGTAGACCATTTTTCAGACTAGTTCTGGATAATTAAGTGTCCACAACCAGGGATTTCAAGTGGGATTTAGAGTGCAGAAGGGAGGGAAAGACAGCACCCTGCCAGTTATTTACTTTCTGCTGGCTAGTCCATAATGGAGTTGTCTGATTTTTCTTTATCAACTTCTTGATAGTAAGAGTTTCATGATCATGGTTGTTTACTGATTATAGCATTGTATACTCATGGATCTGGATCTAGTATTGGAGTAGCAACTTTTCAATCCTATTTAATAGCTTATTTATTTATTTTAATTGTATTTTTTGAAGATACATAGATCACAAAAAAAGGTTATATTTCAAAGTATGAGGTTCCCGTATACCCCACACCCCAACTCCTCCCACTACTCCCACATCAACAATCTCTTTCATCAGTGTGGCACATTCATTGCATTTGGTTAATACATTTTGGAGCACTACTTCAACACATGGATAATAGTTTACATTGTACTTTATATTCTCCCACAGTACGTTCAGTGGGTTGTGGCAGGATATATAATGTCCAGCATCTATCTCTGCCATATCCTTAAGGATAACTGTAAGTCCAGAAAATGCCCCCACAGCACATCTCTTCTTTCCTCTCCCTCAGCAACTACTGTGGCCACTGTCTCCATATCAGTGCTACATTTTCTTCCATTACTAGTCACAATAGTGCTATGTGCCTTGTCAGTGGGCCCTACTTTGGAATTTGTGTACCTGAGTGTGATGGAGTTGGACTCAGATGTGACCTTTCTACACATGCCTCTTCTGTCACTTTTACTGAATCTGTGGTTGGCACTGGGGTTGGTGTACACTCAGGAGACTTGAATCTCTGGACTGTCCTATAGGCAGGTTTTGATTGGAGAAAAGGATGTAATGCTCTGGTAGTCCAATAATGTAGCATTGTTTTCAAAGCCATTCTTTATGATTAAACAAACAGCATGTTTATTCAGGGTCCTCAATTATTCTTTTTGCCGATCACATCCATTTCTTCTTGGTCTAGTGTATTACTTAAAGTGTGCATTATGTTGCTTTAAAAATGCGACAAAAATGACAATGACTCAAAAAAGGTATGCATTTTTCTCTCTTCTTACAGTTCAGGGATGTGTAAATAGTACTAGATTGGGGGGAAATGAAGTAAAGCAAGAATATAAATTAAGATGATATGGAAATAATCTATGACAGAGAGGATAGATGATAATGGACCAGACAAAGGCCAAGGAATTGGCGATACAATGGGTTGGTGTATTACTCAGGTTTCTCTATGGAAATGGGATCAGGATTATATATAATGTAAATATTATGAGATATTTTAAAAATTTATTTTTAATTGCCTTTTTTTAAAGAAACATAGCTCACAAAAAATGTTACATTTAAAACTATAAGAGGTTCCTTATACCCCACACCCCATCCCTCTACTCCTCCTACATCAACAACCTCTTTCATTATTGTGCACATTCGTTACATTTGGTGAATACATTTGGGAGCACTGCTGCACTGCATGGATTATGGTTTACCTTGTAGTTTACACTCTCCCCCAGTCCATTCAGTGGGTTATGGCAGGATATATAATGTCCAGCATCTGACCCTGCAATATCATTTAGGACAACTCAAAGTCCCAAAAATGCCCCCACATCACCTCTTCTTCCCTCTCTGTGCCCTCAGCAACTACCATGGTCACTGTCTACACATCAATGATACAATTTCTTCCATTACTAGAGTCACAGTAGCTCTATAGGAGAATATCAGTAAGTCCACTCTAATCCATATTTTTATTCCTCCATCTTGTGGATCCTGAGATGGTGATGTCCACTCTTATAAGAATAGTTTCACATGACTCTGAGGATGGACACATACAAATTCCATAGGGCAGGCCATCAGCTGGCAACTAAGTCTGAAGGTTTTTGATGAATTTCCCAGAAGAAGCTAGCTGGTCAAGTAGAGATGGAAATTCTTTCTTCTGGTTGCTTAAATCATCACTTCTCCTTTTAATGACTTCATCTGATTGAATTTGACTTCTTTCATTGTTGAAGACAATCTTCTCAGTTGATTGTAGATATTATCAGCCCTGAATGCAATCAACTTACTGATGATTTAAGTCCATGAAATGTCCTTGCAGTACAATTAGCCCAGTGTTGGCTTGCCTAAACAACTGGACACCATAACCTGACCAAGTTGACACATCACTTTAACCATCACAGATAGTGTAAACAACAGGAAGTTATTGGTTTACTGTTTTGAGGCTAGAAGAATTCCAAAACTGAGGTGTCAGCTAGGCAATGCTTTTGCACTGAAGACATTTCTCACAGGCATTCTGGTGCTGCCTCACAGTTATCCTTGTTTTTTTTTTTCTCAACAAATCTATTTTAATGATATGTATTAATAAAGCATAAATTCATCCAAAGTGTACAGTGGCATTTGGTATATTCATATATTTTTACATATATCACTTCAATCAATATTAGAGCATTTTGATTAATCCAGTAATAATAATAAAAAGCAAAAAAACTGACAAATAGAAACTCATCAACTCTCAGTCTCTCTATTCTTTCCCTGCCACATGCTGCTATTCTGTTTCCATCTCCATAGTTTATTTGTATTTATATGTTGTAAAAACAGTTTTATATATGTAAAATTATCCCTATTCATATTTCACATGAAGTTTCACTGTTAAACAACCCCATGTGACATTATTTTGTTTTCCTTCTGGAAATATACAGGACATTAGACTTTTCCTTTCAACCACTGTCATACCCATATAATAGCTCTGTTAGTTGCAAACACTATGATGAGTTTTTACCATTTCTATTCATTTCCAGTGACCTACAAGCAATCTTTTAACAAATTCTGCACAGATTAACTCTCAGTTTTCCATTCTCTGCCCTCGTTCTATTTTCTGGTGACCTGTATTGTAATTATTACCTCCAGGAATTTATACAATATATTTACGTCCTAATAGTGCAATCATATAATACTTATCCTTATGTGTCTGGCTTGCTTCACTTATCATAATTTCCTCCAGGTTCATCCATGTTGTCATATGCTTCATAACTTCATTTCTTCTTAAAGCTGCATAATATTCCATCATGTGTATACACCACAATTTGTTTATCCACTCATCATTTGATGGACATATGGGTCATTTCCATCTTGCATCAATTGTGAATAATGCTACTATGAACATCGGTGTGCAGATGTGTGCCCATGTCACTGCTCTCAATTTTTCTGGGTTTATAACCAATAATCTTATTGACATGTCACATGGCAAGACTACATTCAACTTCCTTAGGAGATAACAAACAGTTCTTCACAGTGGTTATACCATTCTGTATTTTATTTTTGTATATGCTTCTTTATATAATCTTTATTATGTGACCTAGGTGATTCATGTCATGTGATAATTATGCTATATTGATGACCTTATACCACATAACTAGGTTCCCATAGATAAAATGCAATGCCATGTTGTTCAATCTGCTCTACCAACATTCTCATACCTTTGAATGTTCCTATATTCCTCTTGATAACTTGCAGTCACTTGATTTCTTGCAGTTTAAGAGAGAAGCTTTGAAGGTAAACTATCTGAATAGCAATCCAAAGTTCCAGACGTTTCTAGCTGTGTGGCATTGTTGAGCTATTTAACCTCATTAATTTTCAAACATTGTATCCACAAATTAGAAAGAATAGCATTATCTATCTTAGAGTGTTATTGTAAAAAATACAAATATACTACTCAAATTAAAGTCAGGCATAGCATAAGTGCTCAATAAATGTTTTCTATTACTTTAATCATCAGGTTGGGGCACATAGGTTCTTAAATTATTCATTTTTACTGGGTTAAAATTGATTCTAAGTAAATTAATGCATCTAAATTGCTAAAAAAAAACCAGCAAAAATAAAATTAGACTGCTTGCAAATTAATGTCCATGCAGTATTTTGTCAGCAAATTGCAATCTAAATTATCATTCAGTTTTGCAAAATTAAGCCAAGTAACTACATGATAAGGCTCCTAGGAAGCCAGACAAGTATGCAAATGTATCAGGGAAGTCAACTGCTAATCATCTAACTATATAAGAACTTTAAATATCAAACTTTCAAAGGTAACACACAATTTTACAGAATAATAATTGGTATCTATGAAAGGAGGGAACCAAAATAATATATTGTGTGTCCTAAAGGGACTGGGTAAGGATTTGATAAAAATTATGGCCTATATTAATAACAAAGATAACTTGACTGTGGCTGCAAAAATGTTCATTCTGAAAAGTGGGAATTGTGCTGTGCCAGAAGAGAAATTTGATATGAGTATTGTGCCAGAAACCAGTCTGAACCTCCCTGTGAGATTTCTTTGCATTTGGAAATATGGCAATGCATGATATAGAACACTTAAATAATTGAATATGTGTTTGGTATAATTTTTCAATTATTATTATAGTTTTATTTCATACAAATTATGTATTTGGCAGAAGATCCACACATCACACAAATGTACCTTGTTTTAATAATTATAAATTGACTGAAATTTCTAAAATGAAGGTCTAGAATATATAATTATTAAAATGAAACAACTCTGCATTTTTAAAAAATTTATTGAAGTGTATCACACATACACATACATAAACAATAAGTGTATAGTAATAGTTGTGAACTGACAGAACAAATATACATAACATCATACAGGACTCTCATAACTCACCCTATCACCAATACCTTGCATTGTTGTTAAACATTTTAAACTAGTGATTAAAAAGCATTGCAAAATAGTACTACTAACCAAAGTATTTTTTCCGAATCCACTCTATTATTATCTTTATATCATTTATATATGAACATACATAAACAATAAGTGTATAGTAAAAGTTGTGGAGTTACAAAGCAAACATGTATAACATTATACAGATGTCCCATACATTGACCCTCCACCAACACCTTGCATTGTCGTGAGATATTTGTTACAGATTATGAAAGAATATTGTCAAAATCTTACTGCTAATTATAGTCCTTATCTGTGCATTTTTAAGATGAAATGACTGGTAGACTTCACTGGCAGGAAATCTGGTAATTTCAATAACAGGAACAAAACAAGGAATATTGATTCAATATACCACTGTACCTACTTAGGGAATTATTTTCATCATTTTTAACGAACATGTTATATTGATTAACGAAATTTGATTATCTTCTTTGAATATGATGATTCTAATTGCTGAAAAATAAAAATAAATCTTAAAATGACAACTTACATAATGCAATGTGTGGTAGCATAAGACTGTATGTACCCCAGAAAATCATGTCCTTGAAACTGGTCCATTTCTGGGGGTGTAAACCTATTGTAGGTAGGACTTTTGATTAGGTTATTTCGGTTATGTTTTTGTTTTTTGTTTTAGAGGTAATAGGGATTGAATACAGGACTTTTTACATGGGGAGCAGGTGCACAACCACTTGAGCTACAGTTTGGGGCCTTTTGATTAGAGTACTTCAATTACACATGGCCCAGGATGTATTTTAATCCTCTTCCTGCAGTTGTTTATAAATGAGATGAATACTGAGAGAGCGATGCAAAGAATAAACATTTTACTAGAAGAAACTATATTTGTGATTGTGTTCAATTTACTATTTATTACAAGTTTAATGGCTTCTATTTTAAGCTATTTCAAGACAAGAAAAATGAAAATATATTTAACAAAATGATAAAGCTATTATTAAAAGGATTTTTGGAAAAATATAATTTATTTTGCAGTGTCTATTTTAAGAAGGGTATAACAATTAATCCAGAAAGCAGAGTGAGAATCACACTTGAGTCAAATAATGTAGACGCAATAACTGACCCAGCCACATGATTTATATTTTTAAAAATTTTCCTTTTTTTTTCAAAATAATCACTTCACTAAGAGTTATGTTTTATTCATTCAATGGTGTGGCAAAACTCTAATGATTTGGGTTACTTAATTGCATTCGTCTACTTACAAAGAGTATGTCCAATTCAGCAATTGACAGTAGATCTTTATTTATTTTAGGTTCTTCTAGTACAATGTTTGTAGATGTTCTGTGAGGATGTTTTATTTAAGTATAAGATTTAGATGAGTTTTTATGTGCTCCCTGAAGCTCTGTCTTTTGCCCAAACTGTAATGAAAAAGGAAGGTTTCAAATATCTATATTTTAAGCTCACAATGTTTGAGTCAGTGGTAAATTAAAGAAAATTGATGAATGAATAACTCTGAACCCAGCTGGAGGAATAAAGCTTTCTCAGCAAGAAGCCAGAAATATAGTGATCTTTTCCTTCTTGAAAGCAGTCCAGTAATGTGAATGTGGCATTTCTTTTCTAGCATGGTGATAAAATTTTTTTCTTGGAATCAAGAAAGTGTGATGAGGAACAATCATTCTAGATTTCTCACAACACCCACATTCAAATTAACTATACTAAAAAAAATGAGACAATATCATATTTGTGGGTCAGGGAAACAATGAACAGTATCATAATTATTTTGATGTTTGTTTTTAATTTTTATTGATAACATTTAGTTATGCATTCTTTTGAGCTAAGCCTTTACCAGAGAGCATAGCTTCAATTATGGTTCTGTTAACTGAGAAAAATGCAGTTTAGGCCTTTGGAAAAAATCCTCAAAAATACTATACAAAATCTCATAGATGCTTCCCTACATTATCTTCTAGGAGCTCTATGATCTTGGCTTTTATATTTAGGTCTTTGATCCATCTTGAGTTATTTTTTGTATAGGGCATGAGATGGTGATCCTCTTTCATTCTTCTGACATGGATATGCAGTTTTTCAGTGAGAGGAGGCAGGGTATGGTATATAACAATCCCCTATATTTGTTATTTAACTTTTCTGTAATCTAAAGCTTCTTTAAAAAACAAGTTTAAAATATTATACAATGTTATGCTTTATTTTAAGCTATAGCATATATTATTTTGCAAAAATCAAGTACAGATTCAACAACTGTAGGGATGTGAACATGTCTAGAAGTACACTTTCTGTAAAAAACAATAATTCAGTGTTACTGCTCATCATATATACCATGTATTCCCCCATATCACAGCCTCCATTCTAGTTATTTTAGGGCCATTTCTATTTTGGGCAAATGAACTGAGAGTGCAGATGGTGTGTGTGTTAGTACCTGGCAGAGACAGTTTCAAGAACTGGGAGTTTCTTCCATTCTTTTACTTTTTTGCTTCAAATAGATAGAGGTCATATATTGAGATTGTATATTACAAAATGAAAAGAGAATAGGCCTCCTAAATCTCTGAATGGAAAAGTATCATTATCACATCTCATCTAATAATTATTCTAAGAAGCAACTAATTCTTTATTTTTTTATGTTTTAAGTCAACTATTTTTTAGGACTTTTTGTTGTTGTTGTAGTAGTTAAATTTATTTATCCTCAGTAATACACATAGAAATAGAAAAGTTTGAGTGGAATAATGAAGGATGAGATCACATACACAGTAGTTTGTGTAACTATTTCGTGAACATCTGTCTTATGAATTTATATCCCATGCTTTTTCTCTCTATTCTTGAAATAGTAGCAGAGTTGAGAGAAGTGGATATGGCTATATTTTCCATCTTGAAGAGATTAATGATGTCAGAGTGCTGAGATAATTGATTAAAAAGAAAAGAATTCCTAGGGAATTTAGTTAGAGATGGAAAAGGAAGAACAGTTAAAGGAATAAGATTTTTAAATAAAGGGACAACTTTTTAATCTGCAAATATATATACATATCTGAATCAATTTGATATGTTTTTAACCCACATCTTTAGCAAGTGAAGGTATCATGTTAGGGAATTGATGACAAAATAAGAATAGAAAAAATGTGTGCTATAGGAAATGTGACCAGAAGTTTAATAAATAAAGGTATTTTTAAAAAGATCAGCATTAGGGACATGGAGGAATGACTCATTTCAGTAAGTATAAAGTTCTTTTGGAAAAAAATAAATTATTTTTCACAATATTACTCAGTAAATCTCAGCATTTAAAAAAAACAGACAAAATGAATGGTAAGATATATTCAAAGTTGAGGGAAGGTTAAAGTGGGTATGACAGAAAATTACATGCTCTACTACAACAGAACTGCATGCGTTTTCCAATTTACATAGAAAGATATCGGAGGAATATGTGATATTAAATGGATATTAAAGGTGTGGGGAAATGATAGAAGGAATATAAAGTTGACTGAATTTATTGATATGGCTCACTAAGCAGAGGTTCTGGATTCAGTATTTTAACTCATGGAGTTAGAAAGGACTCTAAGAGCTTATTCTGGTGATTGGTTGAAACATTGACCAAATGGTGGACAACATTTCCTAAGATCAAAATGCCAGAACTGCCATGTATATTGTAGATAAAGGGATACAAAGGTCTAAAGAAACTGGAATGTTAGAGTGTGTTTATCATGTAAGACATACTCATGCACCCCAGGAATATCCAGAAGACACTTTTTGCCTAAACTGTGATTAACAAATTTATGAGAAAACTCCATCTTCCCTAAAGAGCTCTGTGCTTGACCAACTCTGTAGACCCCATATTACTGTGGGAACTGATGTCACTGAATATAGATCCTTAAACACAGTGGGGATGATTGGATCCTGGCTTGGAAGAATCCAAATGGAAACACTTAATTGCCAAAGACATAGTGGATGTCGCTATCACAATGGACAACAGACTCAAAGCAGCAATCAACATAATCTAACTTGCAGAGAACTATGGTGTTGGCTAATAATCCATGGGATACCTAGAAATAAAATAGATGGGCAATCTACTAAATTCTTACTGTATATGCTAAGAAGCAGAGTTCTAGGTGATGTGTGCAAAAATCTAACTTGAATTACAAAATCAGAGTCACAATCCTTTAATCAATTCCCAGACTTGAGTCATTTTACAGAACCAGTGCTTTTTGAATGAGGGTAAGGCCAGGTACTCCTGGGAAATGATCTTCCTCCAAGCCTTCCCCAAAGAGACCTAAGGCCTTTTACCATGGTAACTACACAATGGGGAACAGGAAATGATCAGACATTTCAAACAGTATTAGACACTGGCTCAGAAGTGACATTAATTTCAGGGTACCAAAAATGTAACTATAATCCATGAGCCAGAATAGGGGGATTATGGAGTTCAGGTGATCAATGGTGTTTTAGCTCAGGTCTGTCTAGCAGTGAGTCCAGTGTGTACCTGGACCTATTCTGTGTTTATTTCTCCATTTCTGGATTACTCATCATACTGGCAGAATCCCTGACTTGTGAAGTGAAGGGTATTATGTCAGGAAAGTCCAAGTGGAAGCTACTAGAACTGACCTACATAGTAAAATAATAAATTACAATCAATATTGGATTCTTGGAGGGATTGTGCAGATTAGTGCCATCCTGATAGAATTGAAAGATGTAAGGGTGGTGATCCCACCACATTCCATTTAACTCCTTTATTTGTCCTATTCAGAAAACAGATGGATCTTGGAGGATGACAGTGGAATATTGTAAATCTAACCAGGTGATGACGCCAACTGCAACAAAGAATCATTGTCAGCTGAGGTGCTTGTTGAAATAAAGGGAACATGGAGTGAGTAGTGGATGAAGTTAGTGATAAATAAAAACTACAATGACATGACCAGTTACAGAAACAAAGACTAATGGTTATCAATATTTTTCCTTGTTTTTTTATGAGTATATGTTTATATATTTACATAAAACAACTATCTTTGTTTTCTTCCCTATCTTATCCCCTTATCATATGACATAAGTGTAAGTTGTATTAGTTTCACATCATAGTATTTAAGTTATAGGATAGCAATTTTAAGAGTGACTATTACCCAAGGACTTGCACCCTATTCTGGAGATATTTAATGCCTTTCTGGCTCTACACAGAACAGTTTAGTGTTATTAGGCAAAAAAATATGCCTTTTATTTAGAGATTAGGCATGTTTAATGGTGATGTGTATGGCTGCCAAGTTGACAAGGGATGGAATGTGATGGTTAGGTTCATGTGTCAACATAGTCAGGTTATAATGGTTATAATGCCCAGTTGGTTGGTCAAGAAAGCACTGACCTGATTGTTACTGTGAGGATATTTTCATGGACTTAAATAATAACCAAATTAATTGCAGCTATGGCTGATTTTTACCTACAATCAACTGAGGTGACTGCCTTCAACAATGACAGAAGTCTCATCTAATCACTTGAAGGCTTTAAAAGAGAAGTGATGATGTTAGCAATGAGAAGAGAGAATTTCCATCTCTAATTCACTAGCCAGTTTCTGCTGGGGAATTTATTGAATTGCCCTGTTGGATTGGATTTGTGCATCCCCACAGACACATAAGACAGTTTTCATAAAATCTTCAATATTTACAGATAAGTACTTAAGATTCTGTTCCCTAGAGGACCCTGACTAATATGGGGCTAGCCAAAATAATTCACCAATTTTCAGGGGATAAAGGAAGTAATATGTTAAACCATAACACATGGAAGCAAAAGATGAGAAACTTGACAGGAAAAATTATCTGGCATTTCAACCAAAATAACATAAACTGCAAGAGAAAAAAATGTTGGTGGAGAATGCATAGGATTAAATCTGTTTTTTCTACATAAAAACTAATCCTAATATTTGGACCATAAGTAAACCATTTGTAGAATAATTTGAGAGATATGCAAGTTGATCTTAACATATTATTGTTTTATTGCCTATTTGGAGAAAGGCAGCATTGCCATTGTATTTATTTTTAAAGAGGAGAGTCTGTTTATAGATTCATCCTGGCCACTTTATAGACAAAATGATGTAATATCTGAAACTTATTTCAAAATAATCAGGAGAGGCTTGTGGATTATAGCATAAGGGAAAGTAGATTGCTCATGAGTTGATAAATTTCAAGTTTTATAAGAACATAAGGTTTTATTTTTCCATAAACAGGGCAAAAATAAATTATTCCTCTTCAAAGAATTGGTCCTCCTTTTCAAGAATCACAATTCAAAACAAAAAATAATGTGGTATGTTCATGAAACGGATATTTAAGTCCACACCTACAACAATGAATATGATTATATATCATTGGTTAGAATATAAAGGGAACATACATGACAGGAATCAGCAAAAATTATCTGGTAAAGTACATAAGATAGTTTTTGTTATTAAGAGACAGTGTTCCTGATATTATTTGGACATCGTGTTGAAAAAGCTTCAAGAGTAAATAATGAGGATAATCTATATAAAATCTGTAAACATTTACTTACATGAGAAAAGAGGAAAGAACTTTATAATACTTTAGAAAAAGGAAGTGATTTTAATGAAAATCCATTCATATGTAATTATCTCTCACATATTATATGCTTTTATTTTCTTGCTCAATTCCTACTAGATTCAATAACCTACCTTTTCTTGGATGCCTACTGGGAAAAATAAGTCATTCAACAAACTTTTTGACAAATTCTCATTGTTTTTATCATGTTTACTTCAAACATATTTAAATTTGACTTTTACATATATTTATCATACAGATCGATCCTTTATAATGTGTTTTCTGTGCCTTAGAATAAATAACAGAGCATTAAAATCAGTCCCTTAATCATTCAAGTTTTTCATGTTATTAAATGGACATGAGATAGTACCAATGTCTGCTTTATAGAAATAAAACAAAATTCCTTAAATAGCAAATAAGTCCACATAGTTTGCATTTGCAGCTAATAACTAATTTCAGGATATGTAATAATTTAACTCAGAACAATGTAGAATCTAATTCCTGATAAACATTTTATTAACATGATAACTAATTTCTTTTATCCAGTCTACCAAAATTATTTATTGTGGTCGTTGTGATGTTAAAATAATTTTTATGGCCATGTTAGGTAACAAAAAGTAGATTATACTTATGTGATCCTAAGACCTTAATGATGTTATATAATGCTAAAATAGAAAAATAATGGCAAAAATTTGAATGGAAAACATCTCAAAACACAGAAATAATAGAAGGTTGAAAGATGCATATTTCTGTTATTCTGATTACTGAATTCTCCCAACTGAGATTATTCTTTTTTTTTTAATTAATATAATTTAATCTTGTGAGGCATGTGTTTGCATGTGTTGAGAGAGAGAGGGAGACTGGACAAGTGACAGATATTCCAACTTTGGAACTTGCCTTGATATCAATATTGATCAGATATCACAGGATATTATTTTTTCCAGGATATTCTATAAAATTCTCTGTTTTCAAGAGAAACCAAACTTTGAAATATTTAA
Source organism: Dasypus novemcinctus (assembly GCF_030445035.2). Lineage (NCBI taxonomy): Eukaryota > Metazoa > Chordata > Mammalia > Cingulata > Dasypodidae > Dasypus > Dasypus novemcinctus. Next base: position 147,439,057 of record NC_080673.1, on the reverse strand, counting down.
GAGAACTATTTTAATTATTTAAGGGATTATTCTATTAACACTTCTCTGTGACTTTATAAGCAAAAAAAAAAGTTTATTCCATTCCATATATGGACAAAATCATAATTCTTTAGGAATATTTTTGATGTAAATGTTAATAAATAGTTGTGAAAATAAATATGAATGCCTTTTGAAACAAAATTCATTACAAGTTTTGACAACATTTTTGTTAAGTGAATCCTGTAAAATAAAATAATCACTTTGTATTATTATCATATTAGTGCAGGATGATGCTTATTTTAGACATTTCAAAAACCACATATAAAAAGGAAAATATACGTCATTCTTAATCTTAATAGAGATACATTCGTTATAGTAATTAGCCTCTGAAATAGTGATTATAGAGTCAATTAGATAAATTTTTACAATGTTTTATTTTCAACTCTTAATTACTAATGGTTGACCACTAAACAATTGTTTAATAGAAAAACAGTATTTAATTATTCACAAATCTTGAAGTACATATTTATGATTGGAAGAGATTTTTTTCAGTGGTTCCTGTCCAACGAATTTGATCCAACATGACATAGAATTGAAATAATTGCAGAATGATAAGATATATTCTCTACTGAGACAGTAACATCCATGTATACAGATGGTACATGATTTAATCAAGCAAGGACTGATAATCTAATAATGCAGGAAGATACTCTTCAATGTTGTCTAGGTAAAACTACCTCTTTTTTTCTTTTTTTAAATATATTAACCAATCCACCTGGATAATAGTTTTAGGTGACAACTGTTTGGCTCTCTTAGAAGAGTCATAAAGAAATACATTCCATTTGCAGTTTTTAATTTTTATTTTCTCTTTGTTATCCTCTTTTTATTTTTCTGTTATTTTGTGAAAGTAAAATGGTAAAGAGTGAAGAAAATATTTTCAGCAGACTAAAAATAACAAAACTATGAAGCATTTCCAAAATCTTTCCAATGCCAAAAGTTGTATGAGCAAAAACTTTTTGGGATAAATCATATTAACAATCCTTGAAGTTGGGATGGTTAACAGTTTATTTCAGTTTGTCGGTGTTTTGCTTCTGGGAAAGAAAGAAAAATAAGTCCCCTAAGATTTCCAGTGTGATGCACCACCATCAGAGGACTCCTTGAGCAAGTGAAATATTGGCCTTGTTAGGTCTCTCATTTGAGTGAGCAGATTCCAATTAAATATAAAGTGTCATCATTATTCTGAATATGAAAACCTCCTTAGCATATTGTAAAATAACTATTTTATGAAGACTATATAACTTAAACAGTAAACTGATATTTTTTAAAACCTCTCTCTGTATATATGGATAGCTATATATATATAATCAAGGTATATTAAAATAAACAGGGTAGAAAAACAATGTGAAAAGCAAAATATAGGAAGAAAAATAAAAGTGATATTGTCATACATGTGTAGAAACACACTGAATGTCTATAAAGCACAACATGGAATTGGTCATTGAGATCCTTGATTAGTTTTGTTCAATTGCCTAGGTGGCTTAGCAGAGATATTTAATTTCTGTTGTGCTATCCAATCTGGTTGCTAGGATGTCTGCTATTTTGATTACTACAGTGACTCAAATCGCCCATTTCATAAACTTATCTAGTGCTCAGATTTCAACTTATAAGTGATTGAAATGATCGGATATATAGGAATTATCATAGTACTTGAACTTAGAACATAAAATCAGTACAAGAAATGAAGAAAGGGAAAGACCTATTCCCAATATCTAAGAACTGATATAAAGTATAAAGTTTAAGTTTTCTCCTCTACTATAAAAGTTCTTAGCATTTTTCTTGTTTCTAAATTTAGATCTGAACAACCTCCTTAGGTCTTTCATTAGCTGACCAAAAATCAGATTACTCAGAGAAGTCAGGGAATAGTTCATTTCAGTGTATATGAATTAAGACTGCATTATTCATGATAGTTGAATAGCATTATTTAACTGATTATAATTATACAACAAATTAGGTATTTGTTTAATTGGAATTTACCCAAGGAAACACACTTCCCTTTTTTTTTTTTTTTTTGCAAATCATCTAAGCTTTGATTGCCATGGAATGTAAAATGGCTGTCTAAATATTCTGGGTACCAACACTTCCCTTTTCCCAAAGGCAGTTTAAGCTTTTAACACATTTTTTTGAATGGATATATAGGGCAAGAAGGCTATTGTCTACAAAGACTGATTATTATAGATTGCAGAGACACACACTTTTGGATAGATTTAAGCTTTATTAATATGTATTAATAAAATTTATTTGTTAAAAATAATGTGTATATTTTAATAGTTTTCAAAACTTCAAATTATAAATGTACATGTACTTTTCATGTGTTCAAACCAATCATAAATTGTTATATCTCTCTTCTCCTAGTCCTGATTTTGGCAGCTTGTCTCACAAAACATAGCAGCAAATCTCTGGATACAGGCATTTTGTCAGATATGCTGATATACACTAGTTAGTTTTCTAGCTAGACATATTCTCAAGAGAATTTTTGCTAAGTCACTTCCCCTTAAACAAAGCAAAATATATACATCTGATAATGTTAAAAGTTAAGAAAAACATTCTCTGTTGAATAACTTCCAGACTATTTACTCATCATTTTGGGTTTTATGTTCAATGTTAAAAAATAATTATTTTATTTATGTGCCTTTTACTCAAATGTTAGCCAAGAAATTGAGACATAAGAAATAAGGTAAAATACCTTGCTTTTTGGTAAAAAGAAAAGAAACATGCTATGCCTCCTTTTGGAGAGTCTTAATCCATTTATTGGGTCAAATGACAAGAACATACTTGTGGTAGCAGGCAAACAAAAAGTTTACCTTTCCAACATTTTCAACCTCTTGTGAAAATAGAAAACAAACCTATAGATTACAGTCCCACAATCCAGCAAGTCCACAGGGACCATGTGAGAGAAATAGAAAACCAGAAAATGCAAAGCAGCAGTGAATGCATAGAACTGGAGGCTGTTTGTTTTATTAAAACCCCAGCGTTTGGGGCCTTCTGCCTCGACAGATGATTCTTATGTAAAATTAGAGTTAATTTGGTGAAGATACAATCTCAATTTAGTTTTAGGAACTGTTCTAGTTTATAGACCTTCTGTCATCATCTCAGGCCCTACATAGTAAAAACCTAACTTAGATAAACTTATACTGTATAATCTTCATTCATGACTGCAGCAATTTGGACTCCTCAAGAAGCAGAATGTATCTAGGAGGGTGTTCAGAAGGAATTTCCGAGGGGTAAAGAAAGGAAGTAAAATTGGTCCAAGAGAAATGTTGGCCTGCAATGTACTTGCAACAACGTCTCAGCAACCGCAAAGGACTCCCTAACCTGGGACAGACCTTAGAGTTATTCTCAGTGAGGAACAGGGGGCAAGTATATATACTTTCACACATATAAGTCATATGAATCTGACTGTCCTAAGAATAGAGCATGATTTTTGGCAGTCCTGTGTAGTCAAAGGCAATTCCAGAGCGGACTGCTGCTGCAAGTTTATAGTCAGGACCATTTCAACAGCTAAGGGAATATTTCTTCAGTCCAGAAAGGACTGGGTTTAGCAACATAGTACTCTCTACAATGAAAATTAATACTTATATACAAAGTGTTCATTTATCCCTAGACTGGAGATGATTTTTTAAAAATAAACTAGCATAGGTGATAAAGATGTGTGCCACAAGATGTATGGGGGTGGTGTGTGGGAGGTAAATGTGAAAAAATATTCTATTAATTTAAACCAATTTCTACTCCATCGTCTTTGAAATTAATACCTATTTCTACTGAGAATTCCAGAAAGGAAGGTAACACAAAATATTTGAAAATAAATGTAAACTTTTAAATATTCAAAGAAACTTCCATATCCCTGATTCAATGAGGAAAAAAGGAATGTTTACATTTAAAATGTAATACTGATAACTATCACGTGCCATTAACACATAATTTGATCTGTTTTGATACAGAGCACAGTGATGGATGTTTTACATTTGTTAACTTAATGGTTGCCATAGTTTATCATTTTTAAAGCTGTGAAACATATTTAATAAAGTCGAAAGGATGTATAATCTCAGAAACAGAAAAGAACTAAATATTAGTACCTGTTCGCAGAAGTAAAAACACCCCAGATCCTTGCAAACTGGTCCTCTGTGTACATGAAAAAGTAGATCTAAGCAACTCACTAAGGCACTGTGATGTTTCCTTAGAATTCCAAGAAAGAAGAGCTCTGTGAAATCCATCTAAAATATACTACAAATTCATAAATCTTGCTTTATTTCCACTACTATCTCAAGACCCACTGTATCGCCTTAGCATATTAAAAAGCCTCCCAATTGGTTTTCCTTCTGCCACTCTTAACACTCTAAATCCAGTTTCCATAACTCAGCTATATGAACATTTTAAAAATAGAAATCATATAGTTCTTTCACCTGGTTTTGGTCATTTCTATATGCCTGATGTCTACAACAGGGTTTAGCACATAGTAAATGGTCAACAAATATTTGTTAAATTCATAAAAATGACTCCACCATCTAAAACTCTTGAAGGTTTTTCTATTACACATACACTAAATTATAATTTAATTGTGATACTCCTCAAAGCTGTGCATGATATGGGACTTGCCTACCTCTCCACCCTTATCTCTTACTACTACTCTCTTTACTCATTTTATTCATTCTAGCCTTAAGGTCTAAATTTCAGGAGTTCCCTCTGCATAGATTATGCTACCCTGCTTTAGCTCGCCAGTTGCTAAAACAAATCACAATGGTTTTACTTAATCATCAGGAGAAAATCTCACGGTTTTTGACTAGAAGTTTAAAATTGAAGAGATGTCAACAAGGCAATGATTTATCCCTGAAGCTAGTGGCATTCCAGGGTGGGATGGCTGTCTGTGACCCTTGGTCCTTGGCTTTTCTGTCGTTTGGCACCATCTTCTCCTTTTTCTTCCGGGTCCCATTGACTTCCAGCTTTTTGTTTCCTCTGGGATTTTCTCTCCATTTGACTTTCACTCTTTTTATAAAGGAATGCAATAATCTGGACTATAGGGAAGTCACACAACCCCATGAAGTCAGCACCCTGCTGGTGGTCCTTACCTTGAAATATATTATAACCTATTTCCTCTGTGTAACAAAGTTAGATTCATTTATAATTTGCCTATACATGATTCATCAACTCCTTTTATTGGAACCTATAATTAGCACTACAACCTTTAAATATGTCCCTAGATTTAAATCTTTAGTCTGTTCATATGCTGGTTGATCCATGAATCTTGGTAGAGCTGCAGCAAACACCCACTTTCCAGTTCATCTGACTTACCTAGGAGAATTAACAAAATGATGATGATGGACAACCCCCATCTCAAAAAGCAAAGAGCTTCTTCAACTGCAACTGCAAAGAGCTTCCTTCCACCTACCCCATAATATCTAAGACCCCTCTTAAGTGAAACAGAGTGAGCATTATTTTAGAAAATATCTCTCAAATAGAATTTCTTTATGTCCTCATAGATTGATCCAGGCTATTCATTTTTTGGGTGAAATAATACATATCTGACATTATGTCTTTCTTTCTTAGGTTATCAGATCTAGAGAGCTATATTATACATTTGCCCTTTATGGGTAACATTTTGATTACTTGGTTCAGTTTTTTCTAGTTTCTCCTTTGTGTAGGTAAATTCTCTCTTTTGTAATTAATAAGTGTTTTGTAGGAAAACACTTTAAAACTATGCAAATATCCTTTTCCTCACTAGCCACTTATCCAGGCATTTGGTATCTATTGATGGTTCTTGACTAAATTAATTTGATGGTTCTCATTTATTTTCTAAGTCAATCTTCTATTTTCTATTAACTGTAATACTATAAAAGATGTGCCCTTTCTTATCCTTTTTTCTGTCTACCCATCTATCTATCATCTGTCTATCATAATCAGTCATCAGTATAAAATCATGAACTTATTTCATTCAATGGATTCTAGTCTATCAGTGTCCTTATTTACTTTATTGTTCAAATATTCATGGAATAGACTAATGAGGGACCTTTTAAATCAGTGTAATTTTACAATACTGATCATTTTAAAAAAATATTTTCTTAATTTCTAAGCAGATCCCCCAGAATCATCTTATACTGTCCCAAATCCAAACTTGGAAATTATTCATCTCTTCAGGGTTTTTTGTTTTTGCTTCTGTTTTTAGTAAGGAGTGATAATTAAAATCCGAGGTATTAATGTGAGATGTACTCATTACTGTAGAATATCATGGCTTTTAAGTCCTCCAAGTTCATATAAATCATGAAGTTTTACTGACATCTCCACTACCAGTCCAACTATCTGATCCCAAAAGATTACTGCTTACTCTAACTTATTCCGTACCTATATACTCTTTCTTCCACAGCATTTGCTCTGCTCTATCCTACAATGCAATTGCATCATGTCAAAATGGGTATACCCTTATCACCACAATAAATACACCTTGTTTAAAACTTGCTTGCAGTTTGTTTAAGCCACAGATATATAGTCAAAGCAATGTTCAATAAACTTCATTATTATTATTAACTAAATTCCATGCTTTATTATTTCTTTGGTTTTTACTTAATGTCATATTTTCTGCTCTAGTAGCACTGTATAGCTAGAATATTGGCAAGATTATGTTTAGCTTTGTAAGAAACTGCCAAACTGCCTTCCAAAGTGATTGTAAAATTTTTCATTCCCACCAACAACAATTGAGTATTTCTGTTGCTCTGCATTCTCAGGAGCAAATCCTATTGTCAGTTTTTGGATTTAACCATTCTAATAGATATGTAATAGTTTCTCATTAGTGTTTTAATTTGCAATTTCTTATGACAAGTGATATTGAAGATCTTTTCATATGCTTATTTTCATCTGTATATCTTATTTATGAGATGTCTGTTCAGATATTTTATGAATTTTTTTATTAGGTTGTTTGTTTTCTTCTTGCTGAGACTTAAAAGTTCTTTTTAATAATTTGGATATTAGTCCTTTATCAGATAAGTGCTTTGCAAATATTTTCTCCCATTCTGTGACTTGTTTTTTTATTTTCTTAGCAAGGTTTTTCACAGAGCAAAATATTTTAGCTTAAATAAATTCTAAATTATTTTCTTCTTTCATAGATCATGTTTTTGGTCTTGTGATTAAAAATTCATTTCCAGACCCACGGTTGAGTCTTTGGTCTTTTCTACACAGGCAATCATGTGTTCTGTGAATAAAGAGTTGTAATTCTTCTGTACCAATCTATATACATTTTATTTACTTTGTTTAATTTAACTGATGTTATCTTCCATTTCAATGTTGAATTGAGAGAAGACATCCATTCTTTGTTCACAATCTAAGGGAAAATGTGTCCAGTTTCTTCTGATTAAGTATAATGCTAATTATGAGTTTTTGCAGGTGTGCTTTATCAAGTTGAGAAGCAAATCTCCATTCCTAACTTGCTGAGAGTTTTTAATTGAATGGGTGTTGGTTTGTCCAGCAATTTGTCTGCGTCAGTTAATGACCATGTGATTTTGCTTCTTTGGCTCCTTAACATGGTAGACTATATTGCTTCGTTTTTGATTGTTGAGACAGACTTGTATAACTGGGATATATTCCACTTACCAGTTGTTTATAATTAATTGCATGCATTTTGGAATTGATTTAGTAACATTTTGTTGAGGATTTTTGCATCTATTTTCTTGAGAAATGTTGTCATTAATTGTCCTTTCTTGTAATATCTTTATCTGTTTGGGATATTAGGGTAATATTGGTGTCATAGAATGATTTAGGATGTGTTCCCTCTTATAATTTTTGGAAGTGATTGTTGAGAACTCAGTAGTAAATTAGTCGTGATTGGTGTTTTTTTGTGAAAAGTTATTAATAATTTTTTCAATTTGTTTTGAGAGAAATAGGCCTACTTGTATTATCATTTCATCTTCTGTGTATTTTGTAGTTTGTGACTTTCAAAGGTACAATATTTTAATTAATTTAGTCCTCATATATATTTTACAGAGTAGTTACTGCTAATATTATCTCTGTGTTATATATACAAAATATATGACCAGTGAGATTGAATCACTTAACAAATACCACAAACTCATAAGTGGCATGCAGTTGGGCTTTACCTAGAAAATCGTAGGAACTTAGTATGCAAAAAAATATAAACTTGCTATTCTTATCCAATTCATAACTATATCAATGTAATTATTAACTTTCCATATGATAAAAATACCATAATGAAAGCCAAAAGACAAGTAATCACCTATGTGAGAAAAATATTTCCATGACAAAAAAATCTGAATTCTTCAATTCACAAAGATCCTGTTCAAATCAAGAAGAAATGAATAAATACAAGAACACACTGAGTGGAGAATAAAAAATAGTATGTTAACATTAAAGAAATATGAATATTAAACGTAAGAAAAGGTTGATATCACATTTTTACATTACAAGTTTAATAATAGCTGTATCATTTTGTTGTTGTTGCTTTGTAGAGTAAATTGTAATTTAAAATGTAGCGTACATTGGTGTAAACTCCTCTTAGGAAGAGAGAACAATTTGCCAGTATCTATAAATATACATACACATAAACTCTCACTTTTTGACCCTGCAATTTTTTCTATAATTTACTATATAAGTTTACCTCTATAAACCTTTATACAATACAAAAGTCTTACCTGCAGTTTCATTTTGAAAAAGGAATGAAAGTATTTATATTTTGTTTTTATAATTTTATACTTAGTATTGGTATTGTGATATGAATTAATTTAAAAAATATGTATTTTTAAAATGTGCTCTTGAGCACATGTTATTTAGATATTTAAAGAACCACATCCTGTCATTGAGTGTCTTCATGTCTGATGAGGTCAGGATAAAAATCAAGGGTGGTAAATTACAGGAGAGAAAAATTCCCAGTGAATAAGACAAAGTTTTTACTTAGCTTGGTATCCATGATCATGTAATGTAGGTTAATAAGGCTAGAGCCTGGATAAAAATGAGGCACTGTTGACAGATGCTACTAGAATGATAAGCATGGTCCAGATCACAAAGTATTTTCTTTGACATAATTTTAAGGCTTTTACGTTTCAGAGTGTGGGAAACTCTTGAAAAATTTCAATCAAGGAAGTGAAGCAACTTATTTGATTTTTAGAAAAGATGTTTAGATTATATTAGAAGGGGTTGATACTACAAAAAGTTCAAATACAGGGCTGTAGCAGTTTGATATTATTGATGAATTCCAAAAAGTAATACTGGATTATGTTTCTAAACTGATCTTCTCCTCTTGGCATATTAGATTATATTGGAATCATAAATTTACTTGATTAAGTAATTATGTAAAACTCTTATGCCAGTAGGGCATTGTGTTCCCACCCTTTGCTGGGTGGAGACCCAAAGATAAAAGGCATGGCAAAGGACAGAGTTGAGGATTTTTCATGTTAGAGTTTTGATGTTGGAGTTTGAGGCTAAAGCTGGAGCCCCAGCGAGAGAGATAGAGCCGTTCATCTGATATTCTACAGCTGACCTTGTGGAGAGAGGCAAAGCCTAGAAAGCCTCAAAGTCCACAGCTGATCTTGAGGAGAAAACAGAGGAGCTGAGCCCAGAAAGCCTGAACCCTCACAACCTCAGCAGCCATCTTGTTCCAACATGTGAAAATAGACTTTGGCAAGAAAGTAACTTATGCTTTATGGCCTGGTATCTTTAAGCTCCTACCCCAAATAAATACCCTTTATTAAAACCAACTGATTTCTGGTATTTTGCATCAACACCCTTTGGCTGACTAATACGAGGGCCAATGATGTGAATAAGTGTCTAGATGAAGGCAATTACAGTGGCAAAGATGGGCTCCAAAGGAAGAATGAGTTTCTAAGAGGGAATTAGTATCTTACTTGTCCTTTTCACAAAAAGGACAAGTAAGGTAATAATTACAAAGTTCCTATAGCTTCAACAATTAGTTATTCATTGATGATGCTGGTAAGAAGAAATATTTTGGTAGTATGAGAGCAACCATCAGATTCACATTGATTAGGATGAGATGAAAAGTGGAACAGCCAAATTCATACGTGTAGTTTCCTCTTTCCAGAAGTCTATCTGAAAAGAGAAAGAGGAACTTTACTCTAGATCTAGAGAGGGCAAAGCAAGCAATAATTCTTACAATTGCAAAGCCTTATGAAGTTTATTCACAGAAAGTAAGGTATCAGGAGTCATTTCAAGATTGAAGATGAAGGTAAAGTCTCCTTGTTTAGTCTGGGAAAGTATATCTCTTTCACAGAGTTGAGAGAAATGTGAGAACAATGATTGTGGATGAACATAGAAAATCAATGGCCACTGTTTGGCAGTTAAAAATTTTAAACTCTAGAATATAGGTTACCAGGAGATGGGTTGGGGATATGGAATGGAAAGTTAAGGATGAAAATGTACAGGGTTCTATTTGGAATGATGGAAATGGATGGTGGTGATGCTAGGATATAATTGTAAATGTAATTAACAGCACTCAAATAACTATCCAAATATGATTAAAATGGGAAATGTCAGATTGTATATATGGTAACAGAAAAAAATGTTAAAAAACAAGCATTGGAACTAACAGTGAACCCTAAGTTAAACTACGGACTTTAATAAATAATACAATTATTAAAATATGCTATCATCATTTGTAATAAATATTCCACAACAATGCAAGGTGTCATATAAGGGAATGGTATATTAGGAATCCTGTATTTTATGCATAATTGTCCTGCAAACCCACAAATTCTCTAATAAAGAAAAAAGAAATTTAAGCCTAACAGACTTTACTTTTTCCATGAGGCATAACAAAGTTCCATTTGTTAAATGGGAAGGTGGGGCAAAATTGTGGTGGGTGTCCTTTGAAAATAAGATTCAAACACATCAGCCATGCTTCTTCTCTTAAACTATAAACTCTGTGAAAAAAGTAACAGTGGCATGCTTTCTTTTATAACCCACTAAGCACAAGAAGGCACTAAAAAATGGAAGTGATATTGTTCTTTAATCACTTAGAAGTTGAATACCATATTTCCATGTAGTTCATTCATATATAACAGAAGCACTTTATATCTTATCTTAAAACAGGGACTTATAGAAATCATGGTGGAAAGATGCTTAAAGATTATCTAAACCCACCGAGTATCCTATTTGGCAGTACAATATCCATTTGATGTGAAGAAAAATTCTATCACAGCAAGATGAAGAGTACTGCCAAACATTAGGTTCAGTTTTTCCTATTTAAAAATCAATAGAAACAAAACTTGCATTGCAGGCAATGTGATAAATGCATTTATGAAAGAAGAGAAACATTGCATATTAATATAGCCGAAGTCATCCAAAACCTATGCCCATATTGATAGATTATAAATGTGAAATATTATCTGCTAGAGGCATTGACTATAATTAGTTTATGAAAGCTATTTTAGCTTTTTTTTTTTCATTTTGATCATTTTTGTCTTATATGTTTCACCAGTAAAGCAAGAACATCTAGTCTAAAGAACAATTTTATTTTCATACTCCCTGGAGCAAACGGAGTACACTAGCAGCAGAAGGAAAAAAAAAAATGAAAGAAAAGAAAAGCAAGAATAAACATAGCTTGTATTGACCTACTATCAAAAGGGAATGAAGAATGAAGTAATTTCCCCCAAAATAAATCATTATATCCCTTTTCTTCCATGGAGTCTTCCTAAAACTCTCAACTGCACGGGATTCATCACTTGTTTAATTTTATGAGGTACCAGAAAATGTATCCTGCCTTATTGTACAATGCCTTGCGACAGCTATTTATTTTGTACGTGAATGCTTTATTATAGACTAAAAGAAGGAAGAGAATTTTATTAATTCTTTATAAGATTTTAGTTATATCCTTTACCCTTTTGAATGTTTTGTTGATAACTTCCCAGCTTAGTAATATTTTTGTTTGGTTGGTTGGTTTTGCTATTTCAAGCAAAGACGTGGCAAACATTCAGACCTATGTTTATAAATTTACTAACTATCCAAGACAGAAGAAAACTGGTTCTTCACAGTGTTACTGAAATTTAATTGTCCCTATTAGTGCACACCTACATACACACACACACACACATACTACATTCTAGTCCTTGGACAAGGCATTTTATACAGAATATTTTCTTCAGTCCTTACAACAAGCATGTAAGATAAGTATTCTTGTCACTCCAATTTACAGAAAAACCTCAGACTTCTAGATACAGAATAACTTGCCCGAGGTTATACTTGCCCGAGGTTATACTGCTATTAAATGATGAACGGGGGTTTATGCCCATATCAGGTGGGCTTCAGACATCTATGCTATATTTCATTACAAACAAAAAGAGCTTAAGTATTGCCTCAGATAAAGTGATTATAGTCCTGAGGAGAATTTTGTCATTAGATTTGGTGCCAACCCATATCCAGAAGAGAGGATAGACAGACTATATAATGCACTCACACAGCAAAGAACAAGATGGCTAAGAAGCAGTTGTCACACAGTGAATTTATAGAGATGCTCAGATTTCTAATCATAACCTCCTATTTAAAGGACATTTACAACCAATGAGGCATATTTATGTGAGCATTAGTACAAGAATTGACCATGTTTGGTGGACAAAGTTAGAAAATGATAGCAGACAATTGAAGTCAAAATTTAAATCATATCCAAAAAATTTTCCAAGTTCATAAGCAAAATGTAAGGGAAAAAACACCAAAAGCATGGTTATAAATATCTACATGTTGGGGAACACACAGATACATCTTGTGGTTCTCTTCCAGCTTTCTTCTATGGTGCGCCTTCTCTACTGTATGCAAACCATCCCACAGTCCTGGGTAGAAGTTAGTTGAAATGGAATGGCCTCACTCTACCTTGATCCCTTGATCCCTGGAACAAGGAGTTCCAGTTGCTGATCAGGCAGGAATTCTCAGTGGCATGTCTGTCACCCTCCTCCCAGGCCCACCACCACCATGATATATGTACCCAGACCAAGGCAACAGAGGCATCTCTCATCTTCAAGGACAACATGAACCAGAGCATGTGGAGAGTCATCCACTGACCATGACACAAGCACTTGGCTTTCCCAGGGGTCTACCCATGATGGGATCTCTTCCCCTGCTCTTTTGGAACTTTGTGCTGTATAAACAATAAAGCAATCATTTCCTGAAAGTTTCTGTTATGCCTGACCCTGTAGCATGCGTTCTCATGACAAGTTGTATATAGCAACTTGTTCCACAATATGTAAGCCTGGATATATACCTATATCTATCTATCGACAGCTAGCTGCTAGCTAGCTAGCTAGCTAGATACCTTCTGTTTTGTTTTTTCATCCAATTAGTGCCCTACTACTGGCAACAAACAAAGTTACATCTTGAAATATCGTATTTGTAGAAATTAACATGGGTCTGCTTATTTTGGAATAATATTTTCTTATGATAATGATCTTAAAGGGAAAAAAGGTATAATACTGAAGATGTTTAGAGGTTTTAAGTTTGAGATATAGTTACAAAACATGCAATCTAAGGGAGAATGGGTGTAGCTCTGTGGTTGAGCAACTGCATTTCCCAAGTATGAGGTCCACGGGTTCAATCATTGACACCTCCTATTAATTAAAAAAAAAAAAGCACTCTAGATTGATTTAGCCTATGGATTTTTCAGGGGAACTTGATGAATCTTCAACTACAAAAAAAGGGCTGTTTTTTCCCATTTTTTAAATGTTTGCTTTTGAGAAGTTTAGTTTAGCTTTTGATAACAGGGAAAAATTTCTTATATATGAATTGTTTTGTGTAATAAATTTTTTAAATTGCCAATACACTTATACCTCCAAAAATTAAAAATAATGTCTTTATATTAACAAATTAAACAGTGTTCACATATTGCCAATTGCTCTCATCATTTTATTTTATTTTATTTTCCAGTTAGAACCAGGTTCAAAGCAAGATCCAGACATCACATCTGGTAGATATTTTCTGAAGTTTCTCTCTCTTTTTTTTTCTCTCTCTCTTTTTAAAGTTTTCATTTTGATATAATTGTAAATTCAAAGGAAGATCCCATGTACTCTTCACACAATTTACTCCAATGTTAGCCTCTTGCCTAAGTGCAGTAAAATATCAAAACCAGGAAATTGACATTGGTACAATTCACCGAGCTTATTCAAATTTCCTATGCAAATTTTACTTGTACTTGCTTGTTTGTGTGTGTGTAGCTCTGCTTAATTTTATCAAATGTATGGTTTTGTGTAACCACCACAATCATCATACAGAACTGTTCTATCACCATACATACCTTCATACTATAAGATAAATTAACTTTTTAAAAGTTAATTATCTATGCTTATATTAGCAGGTTGTAAGTGAAATATGTAAACACTTCATGGCTATTAAGAATTGTGGATCTTTATCATGAATTTGCAGAGATATTATATATAGTCATTTGTTGCTATCTACCTATGTTCTCTGTGTAATGAAAGTATGTGGTTTCATGAGATCTATTACAATATGCTAATTAGATGAAAATGCAGCTATTTCCAAGCCCATTTTGGATCTCACCTAGTTTCTCTTCACTTAAATTATCTCACTTAAATTATCCATTGTATTTTGGAATAATGCAAAAACATAATAGAATAAATTGTATAGCTGAGATCTTCAATATTAATTTGTTTCACAAAGGTAGCCAAAGAGTAGTAGAGTAGTTAATTTATTATGTGTCCCAAGCTTTTCCTCATTTTCATTTTTGTTTGTATCATATCTTTTGTAGCATAGTCTCCAAAAGAAGCTAGGAAAAATCATTTTGTAATATAGCATATATCTTTATGGTTATATTCCAAGCTAAAATACTTTCTGTAACACAAGGCAGATGCAAAGGGGTCTGGCTTCAAAAATGCTGTTTTATCTCAGTTTTAAAGATATTTTGAGTTCAAATGAGTCCATGACTTGGCTCCAGCCATTATTCTTCTCTATTTTAAAGTGACTTTAAACACATTTTATCAATGTGTTTTATCAATTTCATTTATTTAAATAAATTTCAAATTCATGGTTGTGGAAGAACTATACACACACATACACACACATACACACACACACACATAGGTATTCTCTTACTGTGGGTGATTCTATACTAGATCTTTTTATACACAATTTCTAGTGATTAAAAGTAAATAAGAGCAGCTTCACAAAATCCCCAAAATGTTAGAAAATCTGAAACTATGATGTGCAAGTCTAAAACTGCAAGCTACATTTTTTAAAATACACCTATAAATTCTAACACGTCAGGATCTAGGAAATCAGCAATCAATTCAATCAATATTTAACAGAAGGTGCTCACAATCAGTTTCACACTCTCAAGCGCGTGCTGTTCTTTCACACAAAATTTACTCAGCATTGTTAATGATATAAAACATAGAGACATTTAGTCAATTTTCCTTTCTTTTATGATTTCCAGTAAAATGAGACAAAATGCTGATTTTCAATGATAAAGGAAATTGCATTGCTCTGCTGTTGAGTGAAGTCTTTTATTTTCAGGAGCAGGGCTTGCCATGCCCACAAATACACACTCAAACAATTTTTAAAGAACTTTTTGAGTTTAAACGCCCAATTGGCATTGATGCATTTTCATGACTTTAGCTTGCTAAGTGATGTGACTGAATCTGGTGTTTTAAACTATCAGTCATACTAGCAGGTTTTAAGAATACCTTTAGTGTTATTGCTAATATCACACATCTCTAAAGTACTTTCACCTCCTCACCTAGATTTAGATAACATGTCAAATGGTGTAATAGAGTTCTGAAGAATATATAATATTCAACATTTTCTCTCCCTGACTTAGGGGTTATTTTTCTCTGTTATGTTTAGCTTTCTCATTTTTCCTTTCCAGCATAAGCTACTCTGCTCTCTTCTCTCTTTGCTTAAAATAATCTCCCATAAGTGTGTCATCATTTGACCTGACAAATTACTGCCTCTTGCCTTATCAACCTTTCAGTATGTTATTAAACCTTGAGTCTCCATTTCTCCATTTCTGTTATTTTGCCTTCTCATCTTCTTTATCTCTTCCATGTAATGACTAAATCAAATGGTAAAACAGAAGGAGGGAAATCAAATTTTACAAGTATTTATTGAGATCCTACTTAGTTTTCAGCCTGTGCCAGGTTTTGTGGGTGTAAAAGAAAAGTATCCTTCCTGATGTATTTTGAAAATATAATCTCACTTAATTCTCACAACATCCCTGGAAAGTGTCTCCCTATTGTAATCTTCATGTATAAACACATTATTTCAGGAAGAGGCATCAAGGTAGATAAGCAAAGCTCAACTCTCTCAGGAAAGAGAGTGAAGAAAGGCCAAAAACATACCCAAGGGAGCTGCTTTGAGGTCTATGTGATGGAAAGGTGCTGTACATCATCCAGGAGTGAGCAAGAGAGATAAAGAAAACAGGGGAAAACCTTGAGTTACTAGCCCCTGTGACTGGAAACGGCATGCATGCCCTCCCCTCCAGGCAAAAAGCCTTGTTAAAACCCATGGTTCACTGGGGCCAACTGAGTGGGAGGGAGCAAGAGGGGTCTGGGAGAAGGTGAAAAGATGTTTCTTTTCTAGGAGCCTGGTCAACTGAGCTCCCTTTGAATCTCAGAAAAGCCCCCAACCAGTACCGAGGTAGCCTCAGGGAAAGGGGAGTGAAGATTTAATCAGGCAGGCTGTCAAACAAAGCCACCCTGGGAGAGCAACGAGGTCAAAAAGGCGGCAAAGACACACATCTAACCAGAGGACTGGTTCTGCAAACTGTTAGAAATCCAACTTGCCTGAGGGAGCAGGAGAGGGTGAGTCAGATAAGCTTTCAGAAACTTACTTTACCTGTGGAGTTAGTTTAGCTCAGTGGAGGAATTCTTGCCTTACAGGTACAAGAGCCCTGCTTTGATTACCAGTACATCCTAGTAAAAGGGAATCCACCAGGTTATCAGGTATTCAGCCAGGCTGTATAGACAAAATTCTATTTTTTCTTATTTTAGGTCTTCTTGGATCTGTTATTTTTCATTGGTTTCTTTTTTTTCTTCTTCCTCTTTATTTTACTTGCTAAAACCAGGTACATCACCTGTAGAGGGAAGGCTGCAGGGTGACTGATGGATGATTACCAACAGCCTGAGAAGCTCCTTAGTGACCTAAGAGGGTTGGCTGTTTTGTTTCTTATTTGTTGTCTTTTTCCTTTCTCTGCTTCCTTTTCTTTCTTTTACTTATTTTTTCAACCTAGTTTAACTTCTGTTTTTTTTTTCCTTCATTTTTCTATCTTCTATTTTGTGTTGCTTTTCTTTCATTCTACCTCTTCTTGTTTGGCCTTCATATTCTCTCTCTCTCTCTCTCTCTCTCTCTCTCTCTCTCTCTCTCTCTCTCTCTCTCTCCCCCCCCCCTCTCTCTCCCCCTCCTCTCTCTCTCTCTTTCTCTCTCTCTTTCTCCTCCTCTTCCTTTTCCTCCTCCTTCTTCTTTTCCTCTCTTCACACCATTATGAACTTTTAGTTCACTATATTCTTATTTCTGTATTTTGTAATTTTTCACTTGTATTATTTATTCTCCTAGCTCTTGTATGGTTCCTCTTTTAACTTTTTTATTAGTATTACTATCATTCTTTTCCTCTTCTATGTATTTGCAGATGACATGATCATATACATAGAAAACCCTGAAAAATCTACAACAAAGCTTCTAGAGCTGATAAATGAATTCAGTAAATTGGCAGGATACAAGACCAATGTGCAAAAATCAGTAGATTGTCTGTACACTTATAATGAGCAGTCTAAGGAGGAAATTGAGAAAAAAATTCCATCTAAAATAGCAACTAAAAGAATCAAATACCTAGGAGTAAACGTAACTAAAGTTGTAAAGGACTTTCATTCAAAAAACTACAGAACATTGTTAAAGGAAATCAAAGAAGACCTGAAAAAGTGGAAGAATATTTCCTGTTCATGGATAGGAAGACTTAACATCATTAAGATGTCTATCCTACCCAAAATTATTTACAGATTTAACACAATCCCAGTAAATATTACAGCAGCAATTTTTACTGAATTGGAAAAGATAACTACGAAATTTATGCAGAAGGATAAGGGACACCAAATAGCCAAAGACATATTAAAAAAGAAAAATAAAATTGGAAGAATCACACCACCTGAATTTAAAATATACTACAAAACTACAGTGATCAAAACTGCATGATATTGACACAAGTATAGAAATACTGACCAATGGATCAGAACTGAGAGTTCTGATACAGCTCCTCACATATACTGTCAACCAATATTCAACAAAGCCACTAAGCCTGCTTAAGTGGGAGAGAATGGCCTCTCCAACAAACGGTGCTTGGAGAACTGGATATCCATATCCAAAAGAATGAAAAAGGATCACTATCTCACACCTTATACAAAAATTAACTCAAGAGGGATCAAAAATCTCAATATAAGATCCAAGACCATAAAGCACCTGGAAGATAATGTAAGGAACCATCTATGAGGTCTTATAGTAGGAAATGGTTTCATAAACTTTACATCCAAAGCATGAGCAGCAAAAGAAAACAATAGGGACCTCCTGAAAATTAAAAATGTTTGTGTTTCAAAGGAGTGCGTCAAGAAAGTGAAAAGGCAGCCTATTCGAAGGGAGAAAATATATGGGAACCATCTATCTGATAGGGACCTAATATTGAGCATATATAAAGACACCCTACATCTTGAAAATAAAAAGACAACCCATTTAAAAATTGGCAAATGAATTGAACAGACACTTCTCCAAAGAAGAAGAAAAATGGCTAAAAAGCACATGAAAATATGCAGAACATCAGTAGCTATTAAGGAAATGCAAATCAAAACTATCAATGGGATATTCTCATATACCCATTAGACTGTCTGCTCTTAAAATAAACAAGTGTTGGAGAGGATGTGGAAGAATGGGAACCCTCATCCACTAATGGTGGGAATGTAGAATGATGTAATCATTGTGGAGGACAGTTTGTTGCTTCCTCAGGAATCTAAATATAGAGTTGCTATATGATCCATCAATCACCCTTCTGGATATATACCCATAAGAATTGAAAGCAGAGACATGAACAGATATGTGCACACCAATATTAATAACAGCATTATTGCCAAAAGTTGGAAGCAAACCAAATTTCCATCAACAGATGAATGGATAAGCAACTGTGGTATATACATACAATGGAACATTACTCAGCTTTAAGAAGAAATGCAGTATTAACAGAGGGGATAACATGGATGAATCTTGAAAATCTTATGTTGAGTGAAGTAAGCCAGTCACTGTGGGACAAAATTACATGACCTCACTGATATGAATTATGGAGATTGAACAGACTCATAGAGCTAAAATCTGGAAGATAGCTTTACATAAGGCAGAAAGGGGGTAGAGGGTGGTAAGCCAATGCCCACAGGGGCAAAATACGGCAAAGGGGAAGGATATAGTTGTGAGTGGATGAGCACGAGAGTGGTATAGTAATGTGATTGGGTTCGACGGTGTTGATATGTGAGGGAAGGAAGTTGGGGCAATTTGTTTGGACTATCCATGGAACCGGGAGTATGTTCAGGGGAAGGAGCAGGTGAACTCTGGGGATTTGGAGATCTGTGGTTAAAGCTACGATGTTGGAAATTTTCATATGGTAAATATGGCAGGAGAGGATTACTGGTCTAGGATGCTGGATATGGGGGAGTACATGGGACAGGTCATGCCAGAGAAAGGCTTCTATGGAATATACAACTGTTCATTTTGTCATGGTATGCTATATCAGTGAGTGGAGACACACAATAATCAAGAAAATATCAAACTCCTATCCTGGGGAGTGATACTATGTTCTCAGTTACAGGGACATGAATTCCTCAAGAACATAGACAGAACCTAAAAACAAACAAACAAACAAACAAACAAACCAGACCAATATGTCAATCCTTCAATATTATTGCAAGTAACTAGGAATCTTATTCTTCAAAAATTGAAATTTAGTGTTTACCATAGGACCCAGGAGAGGCAGAAGGGAGAATAGAATAGATAAAATGTAGAGCATTTTTAGGGCATTAGAATTGTTCAGTATGATCTTGAAATAACAGATAAAGCCCACATCAAATTTTGTCAAAACCTATACAAGTGTATGATCCAAAATGTAACCCATAATGCAAACCACTGACCATGGTTAGTAGCAATGCTTCAATATTTCTACATCAATTGTGACAAATATACCATCCACATGTAAAATGTTGTTAATAAGAGAGAGGGCAAAAGGGGAGTGTGTTGGGTTTATGGGAATCACCTGTATTCTCTATGTGGCTTTTCTGTATCCTAAAGTTTCTTTGAAGATAAAATGAAAAAATAAGGTACTGGGGGAATATATGGAAGAAAATGTCACTGTACATACAAAACAACAGATCTTACAGTCATGAAAGTCTGTCAATTTTTTTCAATTATTTCAAATTGTTTTAATTTTTTGTATTTTATTGGTTATTTTAAAAATTATTATTTCATTTTTTTAATTAATTTCACTCAGTTATTTTGTTGGCTTCATTCTTGGAAAAGTTTTGGCTCATAGGAGGTTCATAAGAGTGGTAGGGTAGGATCACTGGTGTGGAGTGCCAGTGATGTGGGTATGCTGGGAAGGCTCACCTCGGGCATGCCTTTAAGACATGAATATGTTCATGTGTTCATGGGACATTGTCTTAGTGGGTAGAGAGCCACACAATAACTGAAAGAGTATTGAATTCCCATCCTTGGAACTATTGCTACATTCTCTAACAGGACAGCAAGAATCCCCAGAGTGCAAGGACAATGTCTAGTGAAGAAAGATGGACCATTATGTCAGGCTCTTGATATTGTCGATGGTACATAGGAACCTTTTCTTGTGAAACTGAAACTTAGCCTATTATTATATACTACCTAAAAGTTACTTCCTGAAAGCTTCCTTGTTGCTCAAATATGGCCTCTCTTTAAGCCAAATCAGCATATAAATGCACAACCTATCCTCTGGTGTGAGATGTGACTCCTGGGGATGAGCCTCCATGGCATATTGGAATTATTATCAAGCACCAATTAACAATGCTCTTGGGAAAAGACCTTGACCAAAATGGAGAAATAGTAAATACAAATGACTTTTTATGGCTAAGAGATTTCAAAGTGAGTTAGGTCATTCCAGAGGTTACACTTATGTAAGTCTCATTGACTTGCCATAGTAGACAATGCCTCAAATAATGGTGTTCCTGAGGGCACTAGAGATATCCAAACCCTAGAAGAAGGGCAGACAGTTCAGGAATTTGGCACCCTGTTAGTGGGTTTTACTTTGGAATTTATGCTCCCAGGTGTAACAGAGTTACTTATTTATAGTTTCTATACATATGGCTCTTTTGTCCCTTTTATTTGAAACTATAATTAGTGATATACTTGATTTATATGTGTCCCA
This sequence comes from Dasypus novemcinctus, assembly GCF_030445035.2. Classification (NCBI taxonomy): domain Eukaryota; kingdom Metazoa; phylum Chordata; class Mammalia; order Cingulata; family Dasypodidae; genus Dasypus; species Dasypus novemcinctus. Next base: position 147,417,654 of record NC_080673.1, on the reverse strand, counting down.
GAGACTTAAATCTTTGGTCCATCCATGTGGCATTGAGACCTGAATTTCAGCACAGTTGCAACACCTACTGTACACTTTATTGGACTCACCAAGACAACTAACAAGGAGATGATGATGGACAATGCCCATCCCAAGGAACAGAGACTGTCTACAATTGCAGGCAAGATAGCTTCATCCATCTGCCCCGTGGAATTTAAGCCTCCTCTAAATTGGAAGCAGACTGTGCATCACCATCCCCAAATCCTCATGATTGGGAATCAGCAATGGGCTAAATTATGCTTATTTTTATTCTGATACAAATTTATTATTATTCTAGCAATGGAAGAACTCTTATCATTGATGCAAAGGGTATAATATTTGGGCATTTTTTAGGACATTGGATTTGTCCTGCATGACATTGCAGTGACAGATAGAGGCCATTGTGTATTATGTCATAACTTACAAAATTGTGTGAACAGAGTGTAAACTATAATGTAAACTTGAGTCCATGGTTAGTAGCAATGCTCCTATATGTGTTCATCAATTTAACAAATGTAGAACACTAATGAAGGATGTTTTTAATTTGGGTAAGTATGGGAGGGGAAAGGGGTGGGTAATATGGGAATCCCTTATATTTTTTATGTAATCTAGTTTTTGAAAATAAAAAAATTAAAATTAAAAAAATAATCTTAGTATAGCTACTTCCACCCTTTTTTTGGTTATTGTTTGCTTATAAAATTGTTTTCCAACCATTCACTTTCAGCCTCCTTGCATCCCTGGGTTTAAGGTGGGTTTCTTTTAGACAAAATATAGATGGGTTCCTTATCCATTCTGCCAATCTGTGTCTCTTGACTGTTGCTTTTAATCCATAAAACTTAATGTTATTACTGTCAAGGATTTACTTTCATTAGCTATATTTTCTTTAGGTTTATGTATGTCATATGTTATTTTTATTTCTTTTTATTTTTTTAGTAGTTTTTATACTCTCCTCCAACTCTCTCTCTCATGCTTTTTCCTTTTGACCTGCAGAACTATCTTTAGTATTTCGTGAAGTGCAGGTTTCTTATTGATATATGCTCTTAATTTCTATTTATCTGTTAATATTTTGAGTTCTCCCTCATTTTTGAATGCCAGCTTTGCTGGATAGAGAATTCTTGGCTGCAAGTTTTATTTCTTTTAGCACCTTAACTATATCATACCATTGCCTTCTTGCCTCCATGACTTGTGATGAGAAATCTGCATTTAATCTTATCACACTTCCCTTGTATGTGACGGTTCTCTTTTCTCTTGCTGCTTTCAGTGTTGTCTTTGCTTGAGCATTGGACAGTTTGACAAGTATATGTCTTGGAGTAGGCCTGTTAGTATTTATACTGTTTGAGGGGATGTTGTGCTTTCTGGACATGTAAGTCCATTTCTATCAATAGGGTTGGAAAGTTTTCAGACATTATTTCCTCCAACACTCTTACTGTCCCAAATAAAAGAGATGCAAGGAATGAACAAAAACAGAAAACAGAATATATAAAGATGAAGGAGAGAAAAGAATAGCATATGTAGAGTAAATCAGTAAACAAAAGAAAAAAGGAAAAAGAAGAAAGGCATGCAAGTAGAGAAACGAAGGAAGGGGAGACACAACAAATAAAAAACAAGACAGCAGCAAATCATTTTTTAAAAAGACAGAAGAAGAAAATAACAATGAGAAAAATAAATACTGGAAAAAATCCTCTCTTACAACTTTAAGGATCCTCTCAGGCTTCTGCTGTTCATCAATTATTCACCTACAGTCAGCCCTTGGCAGGTTTTGAGCCATGTTTTAGTGAGTAAAATAAGGGCAATTAAAATAAGGAAACTTTTTTTTTTTAAATAAGAGATCCAAGAAGAGCTAATAAAATGAGAATATCTATATGTTCCCAGTTATAAAATTTCAGCTGGATGTCTGATAACATGGTGAATCACTTCTCAAAGAAGAGCCGGGACTTGAATCAGGGACCTTGTATATGCTACACAGAAATTCTTACACTGAATTATTCTGCCTGCTTAGGTTAGTCTTTCAGAAGGCTATCTGCTCCTTTTCCCTTGGGCAGGTTATATTCCCTGCAGTCCATCAGAGTTCTGCTGATCAGACCCTGCCTCTGTCTCCTATCTGATGTAATTCCTTTTTTTACCTAGGCAGCTGGGCATAACAGCCTGTCTGAAGAGATGCCCCCACCTCTGTTCACAGTCCCTTCCTATATTCAAACGGGGCCAAGCTGGTCAAAGTCACTGCAAGGAAATCACTCTCCACCTCAAAGAACCCTCTCCCTTGCAGGGAATCATTCATCACACTCTGATTTGTAGCAAGGAGCTAGCAGCTCCACCTAGGCTATCTGCCCTGAGGGCAGGGTATGTTTGCCACTTCCAGATACTGAGACAAGAAACCCATGATTTTCCCCTGCCTTCCCTATCTGTCCAGTACCTTCCTAGATGACTCAGAGCACCTTCCTGATCTGGCAGGGTGGAAGATGTCTGCTCTCCTCTCAGTTGGATACAATTTGCCAGGAGTATTACCCTCAATAAGAGACCAAATCTATGATCTCAGGGTAGTCATGCAACTCATGATTTGTCAGCCCCCCTTGGAACAACAATGCCCATCTCCAGGGAAATGACCATTTCCCTTGAGGTGGGACTTAGTGCCTGAAACTGCTCTATTCTATACATTGTACACTGAACAGGAACATGAAGGTTTTCAGCTTTTAATTTTACAGGGAATACAAACAGGACTTGCAAATGCCATGCCTGGTAACTTGTTCCTTTTAAACATTTGTTTTTTGGTTACTAGGTGAGGGGGTTGCCTGCATAGCAGCGTTAGAACTTTCCAAAGTAAAATGGACTAGTTAATCCTTCAGAATTCTAGGCTAAAATAGGAGACACTATTGATTAGAAAGTTTTTGAATTCACAATTCTTAGTAATTTTCTTATAGTACATCATCTGCTTAAACTCTTCTGAAAAATAAAAGTGGAGGAACCATTTCCTAACTCATTCTATGATGCCAACATGACCCTAATACCAAAGCCAAACAAAAACACCACGAGAAAGTAAAACTACAGATGAATCTCTCTAATTAACCTAGATGCTAAAATCCTCAACAAAATACTTACTAACTGTGTTCAACAATACATCAAATGAATTCTACACCACGACCAAATGGTTTTCATTCCTGATATACAAGGATGTTTCAACATAAAATCAATCAATGTAATGCAGCACATAAACAGAGAGAATGAAGAAAACCACGACTATCTCTATAGATTTAAAAAAAAAAAATTGACAAAAAACAGCACCCTTTCCTGATAAAAATGCTACAAAAGATAGATGTAGAAGGAAATTTCCTCAACATAATAAAGGGTATATCTGGAAAAATCCACAGCTAACATCATATTTAATGGTGAATACCTAAAAGCTTTCCCTCTAAGACTGGGAACAAGAAAAGGATACCCACTTTGAATGTTTCTATTTAATATTGCATTAGAAGTACTTGTTCATGCACTCAGGCAAGCAAAAGATATAAAAGGCATTCAAATTGGAAAGGAAGAAGTAAAAATTTCACTATTTGCAGATGACATGATCCTATACACAGAAAGCTCTGAGAAATCTACAACAAAGCTCCTAGAGTTTATAAATGAATTCAGTAACATTGCAGGTTAAATGATCAATGAGCAAAAATCAATAGCATTTCTGCACACCAATAATGAGAAACCCAAAGAGGAAATCAAGAAAAATATACCATTTATAATGCACATAAAGAATCAATTATCAAGGAATAAATTTAACTAAAGATATCAATGACTTATATGCAGAAAACTACACACTATTAAAGGAAATCAAAGACTTAAGTAAATAGAAGACTATTCCCTGTTTATGGATAGGAAGATGTCTATCCTACCTAAACTGATCTACAGATTTAATGCAATCTCAATAAAAATCACTACAGCATTTTTACTGAACTGGAAAACTTACTATAAAATTTATATGGATGGGCATAAGGCCCCAAATAGATAAAGACATATTGAAAAAGAAAAATGAAATCTGAGAAATCACACTACTTGACTTTAAAACATACTACAACCTACAGTGGTCAAAACTGCATGGTATTGCCACAAGAATAGAGATACCAACCAATGGAACTGAAATGAGAGCTCTGATATAGATCCTCACATATATAGTCAACTGATATTTGATAAGACCACCAAGCCCATGCAACTGGGAGAGAATGGCCTCTTTAAAAAATGGTGCTTGAAGAACTGGATATCCATAACCAAAAGAATGAGAGAGGAATACAAGCTTGAACCTTATACAAAAATGAATTCAAGATGGATCAAAGGTCTAAATACAAAAGTTGTACAAATAAAGAACTTGGAAGTTAATGTGCAGAAGCAGCTACAGGATCTTGTATTAGGAAATGCTTTCATGAATTTTACACCAAAATCATGGGCAATGAAAGAAAAAATAGATAAATGGGACCTTCTCAAAATTAAAAAATTTTGCACTTCAAAGGAGTTTGTCAGGAAAGTGAAAAGGCAGCCTACTCAATGGGAGAAAATATTTAGTAACCATGTATCTGATAGGGTCCTAATATCCAGCATATATAAAGAAATCCTACATCTTGAAAATAAAAAGACAAAGAACCCATTTAAAACAAAATGGGGAATGGATTTGAATAGATACTTCTACAAAGAACTACAAATGGCTAAAAAGCACATGAAAAGATGCTCAACATTATTAGCTATTAGGGTATTGTGAATCAAAACTACAATGAGACATCATCTTACACCTATTAGACTGGCAGCTTTAAAGGAACAGAAGACTGCAAGTGTTGGAGAGGATGTGGAGGAATGGGAACCCTCATTCACTGTTGGTGGGAATATTGAAGGGTGCAGCCACAGTAGAGGACAGTTTGGGATTCCTCAGAAAACTAACTATAGACTTGCTGTAAGATCCAGCAATTCCTCTACTGTGTACATACCCAGAAAAACTGAAAGCAAGGACATGAACAAATATATGCACACCAGTGTTCGTACCAGCATTATTCACTATTGCCAAATGCCCTTCAACAGATAAATGGATAAATAAATTTTAATATGTACATACAATTAAATGTTAATCAGCTGCAAGAAGGAATACAGTATTAACACACTTGATAACATGGATGAATCTTGAGGACCTTGTGTTGAGTGAAGCAAGCGAGGGACTGAAGGACAAATTTTACATGACCTCACTGATATAAATTAAGCAAATTGAGCAGACTCACAGAGCTAGAGTCTGGATGATAGGTTTACAGGAAATATAAAGGGAGAAGAAAGTTGTGAGTCAACACCTCTATGAGGTAAATCTATGATTAGGTGGAAGTGTATAGTTGTGCAGTGGAGGGCAAGGCAGTGGTGTAATGATACCATTGGATTGGGTGCTGCTGGTTTGTCAGGGTGTGGGTTGGCTGTCCATGGAACTGTGGAGAGGGTTGGAAGAGGAACAGATGAACACAGGATTGGTGTGTACATGGTTGAAATTACAATATTGGGGATGCCTTTTTGGCAATATGGCAAGTGAAGGTTGTTGGTTTGGAGTGTTGGATGTGGGGGTCATTTGGGACAGAGTGCACCTGGGGCAGGCTCCTAAGGAGTGTGTGGGTGTTCATCTTGCCATAGAGTATTTTATCAGTGAGTGGAGACCCACATAATGAGTGGCAAGGTGCTGGATTCCCATCCTGGGGAGACCTGCTATGTTCTGAAATATAGGGGCAGGAGTCTATTGAGAGGAGTCTCAAGAGGGGTGGGCAGACCAGGTTGTCAAGCTCTCAATGTTGTTGCAAATAACTATTAATGTTGTTCTTCAAGTAGTGAAGCCTGGTGGTTGCCATGGGGCCTGAGGGGAGGGCAAGGGAGGAAAAGAATAGATGTAATGGGGTATTTTGGGGATGATCGAAGTGTTCTACATGATGTTGCTATGATGGATACAGGCCATGTTGAACTGCATCAAAATTTATAAAAGTGTATGGTCCAAAATATGAACCAGAAGGTAAGCCATTGACCATGGTTGGTAGCTATGTTTCAATATTTGTACACCTGTTGTAAAAAATATACCATTCACATATAAAATGCCATTTATAGGGGAAGGGGGAAAAAGGTAAGGATGTTTAGTATAGATATTTCTTATGTGACTTTTCTGTAACCTAAAATTTCTTTAGGACAAAATGAAAAAAGTAAGACACTAGGGCAATAAATGGAAGAAAATGTCACCATGAATATAGGACAATGGGTATTACAGTGACAAAAGGCAAAATGTCAAAATATTTTTCATTATTTTTTATTTTAATTTTAATTTTTTTAATTTTAATTTTTTTAATTTTAATTTTTTAAATATTTTTGTATTTTATTTCTTATTTTTAAAATTATCATAATTACTTTATTTTCTTTTTAATTGTATTTGGCTAGCTTATTGGATTCATTTTTGAAAAAGTTTTGGATCACAGAAGGGTTACAACTGTGGCAGGAGAGGATCATTAGTGTGGGGTGTCAGTGTTGGGGGATACATGGGAGGAAGCTCACTTGGGCATACAAATAAAGCATATAAATGTGTTGAAATGTTCATGGGACATTGTCACAGTGGATGAAGATTCACACAATAAATGAAGGAGTATCAGATTCCCATCATTTGCAGCTCTGCCACATTCTCTAATGCATTAGCAAGAATTCTAAGAATACAGGAGCAATGACTAGTGAAGGATGATAGTCCATTAATGGGCCCTTGAAATTTATGACTGCATATGAGCCTTTATTCTTGAAGTTAAAACTTAGCTTAGTATTACAGAGCACCTAAGAGTTGCCTCCTGGGAGCCTCCTTGTTGCTTAAATGTGGTCTCTGTCTATGCCAAACTCAGCATATAAATACATTACCATCCCCCCAGTATGGGACATGACTCCAAGAGATAAGCCTCCCTGGCACTGAGGGATTACTATCAAGCACCAACTAGCAAAGTAACTGAAAAAAGACTTGACCAAAAGGGAAAAAAGATACAGACAAATGAGTTTATGTGGCTAAGAGACATCAAAGTGAGTAGGGAGGTCATCCCAGAGGTAGTAATGCTTATGCACGTCTGAGCAGGATCTCACTGACTGCCAGAGCAGATACCAAATAGAGGAGATCCTGAGGGCTCTGGAGACATCCAGACACTATTGTCAAAGCAGATAGCTCAGGAATTTGAAGTCTTTCCAGTAGGCTGTACTTCAGAATTTATGCTCCCCAGTATGACAGAGCTGGACTCAGTTGTGGTTTCCTACACATGGCTCTTCTGTCCTTCCATTTGGACCTATAATTAGTGCTAGAATTGGTCTGTATGTGTCCAAGAGACTTAAATCTTTGGGCTGTCCATGTGCCAACTGGGCCCTGAATCTCACCAGAGTTGCAACACCTACTCTCCAGTTCATTGGTCTCACCCAGGACAACTAACCAGGAGTTGATGATGGACAACTACCATACCAAGGAACAAAGAGAGCCTAAAATTGCAAGCAAGAGAATCCCATCCATTGACCCCATGGGTCCCCTCTCAGTTAGACATGGAGTTGACGTCACCATTTCAGAATCATCAAGGTTGGGGAATGAACTATGGACTAAGGTAGACTTACCGGTATTCTACTATAGATTTATTGTCATTCTAGTAATGGAGGAAATTATATCATTGATGTTGAGGCAGTGGCCACTGGAGGGTCTGAGGGCAGGGAGTAGGAGAAGTAGGTGTAATACAGGGGTATTTTCAGAACTTGGGAATTGTCCAGAATGACATTGCAATGACAGATGTAAGCCATTGCATATCTTGCTATAACCTACAGAACTGTGTGGGAAAGAATGTAAACTACAAAGTAAACTTTAATCCATGCTTAGTGGCAATGCTCCAAAATGTGTTCATCAATTGCAGTGAATGTACCTCACTAATGAAGGAAGTTAATGTGGGAAATTGTGTGGGTGTGGGGAGCAGGCATATGGGAATCCCTTATATTTTTTATGTAACATTTGTGTAATCTAAGTAGATTTAAAAAAATAAATAAAAAATAATAATCTTCATGTACAGGTGGAAACAAGTCTAAGATTTTATGTTTTTCTGTGGTTGCCAGTTTTGGAGCCATCATTACCTCAGGCTCACATCTGTCCTCTTAAGTGGTATATTTTTCTATCTTAAGGTACAGGGGAACCAACTATGATAATCTCTCACTTAGTGGAAACTTTTCTACGACATAATACAATATACAATAATAAGATTGATTTTAGTAGGCACAATTGAAAATTGGAATTATTTTTTTAACTAAAACTCCAATTATATTCCAATGTCATTTAGCCTCTGTTTCAATCCATTCAATAGTAGAAAGTTTCCTTCTTTATAATGGTGATTATTTGATTGTTGGTCAGGCATGTCTGTTAATTTTTTCATTCATTCAACATTAATTTTTTAAAGAAATTTTGTGTGGAAAATACTGCATCAAGTACTAAATGGGAGAAAATGCTGCATTTAAGACATGGATCCATTTTAAAGAAGTTCACCATCTAGTACAGGTTTTTATTTTTTTAGTTTTTCTTATTTTGATTGAAAATTTTTTTCTCAGTCACTGTCATATACCAGTCCTTGAAATGCTTATGAGAACAATGGATGATGAGTTGCTATGGACTTTTCTGAGACAACCCTTCAAAAAGATAAAAACAAATTAAAATTTCAAATTAAATATGAAATTTCAAATTAAACACAATATCCTAGACATATAATGAATGACTTTAAGTACAATGAAAATTATACACCCCATAATCTCAAAATGATGTTTCCAGTCATGCAACTTAATGGTACATTTCATTTGGAATATTTAGTTAACATTATTACCTCATTTTAATCTTCTAGTCAGCTATACTCACAGGTCTTTTCACCTATTTATTGGTAAATTAAGTGACTATCTGAAAAGTTTGCAAAATTCTAGAATTTTCTATGTCTAATAACTATTTACCATCAGGTGAAGCCAGTATTTTGACAATTAGTGCATTAGACAGTTTTGAACATTGATTCTATTCATTTAACGCACCTCAGTGATTTTCAGACTTGATAAGAACTTCTTCAATGATGTCATTTGTATCAACATTTATACTTAGACGAGCAAATGTAAAATAGTTTAGAATCATCTCTCTATTCCATTCAGTAATTATATTTAGGAAATGCAGAATAAAGAAATAATCAGAATGGGTTAAGTTTTGTTTTAGTTAAGAAATCTTCTTGAACACATGTCTTTATCTAGTTTTTATGAAAGTGCTCAACTTGTTTGTGTGATAAAGGAAATAGCATAAAGAATTTTGGGGAAATAGAATCAAGGTGCATTATTTTATATAAGTTTTACTACTTTCAAGACTCTTAAAATATTATGCAATCAACGACTCTAGTTCAGGATGAATATAATACAAAAATCAAAATTATTCTTTTCCTTTTCCTTAACCTCCACTATATCTTAAGATAGGGTTTCAGGATCACATGCATCCCCAAAGACATAAATGTAAAGACTCATTTATTTACATTACTTAGTGAGTGCATTTTAGTGATTTCAGTTTAATCATATTTTCTCATTAATAATCCAGCTGTCCAAAGTCTGTTCACAAATTTGAGTTTGTGTTTCTATTTGTGCTAATAAAAATAAAATGTGAAAAAGAAAATCTTTCACATTTTCTTGTGTATTAGTGTAGATGATTCCCAGACAATGTCTTGGGAAGCATCCTTCTCCCAAGACATATTTTCATTAAATATTTTAGTAAAATTAACAACACTAAATTATTTTTAAATAAATTTTTTCTTAATCATTTGGTATTCATTTTGGAGGTTTTTGGAGGATGATGCTAAAGTTGTGTAACCTAACCCTGGGGCCTCCAGCTCTCTCTCCTACAACTAAAATAAAATTATTTTAAAAGGAAAAAGACTGATGTCACACAAAGTGCTCATATCTGCTTGCAAAATATGCTCTTAATGGAGTCAACCAGTGTAGGAATGTATAGTCCAAGTATTGATAGCTTTCTCCTTTTCAGTTAAGGGAAGTCTCTTAAAGTCAAGACTACTGATGAAATAATGGATTTGTGAGTTGGGGAGTCCAGGATAGTTCCCTTAATGCTGTTGCTTCACTTAGTCATTTAATTTAGCATGTTCAGTTTGACAAAAGAGCATTATATTCTTACCATTTAAATATATTTTTCTAAAACTCTGGAGATGATTTTTAATTTCTCTGATATCTCTGTGGATATGTTATATTCACATATTAAATAAATGTTTACTGAGCACCATGTCCATGGCAAATACTCTGCGAGACTTTAAGTAAACCCTGGTAAACAAAGTGGACATGGACTTGGTCTTATTCAGCGAACAATCTAGTGAAAGCAAATATAAATAAGTATAATTATGTATTTTTGATAAGAGCTTTAAAGGGAAGTAAAAGAGTGCTGTAAGATAATTATAGTGAGGGAAATCTTCAGTAAAGAGGTCTTATTTAAGCACAGAAATGAAAGATGAATAGGAATTAACCAGGTGAAGCGTGGGGAAGAATATTCTTGGCACAAGAAATAATGTGCATAATAGAATAACTGAATTATTTAAGACAAGAAAAACTTTTGACATGTTAGAATAACTGAATTATTATTTGCTATAATTTCAATCTAATTTTAGTGGTTTAGAGATTAGAAAGTATTAAAATTATTTATTTGACAAATAAAAATGAGTTACAACACTAAGAAAAAATTTATTTTCTTCATAGATAAATCCCTTTCGTCTATCTAGCTATCAAGTTATATAGCAAGGATTACAGAGAGATCATTAATTGGATTGAACTAGATTAAAGAGGACTATTTTCCTTAGTTGGACAAGTATTTTGATAAGCTAATGCTGATATGTAACTCATTGTTCTTTCCCTTTCTACCTGAGTTTCATGTTTCATAAAGAATCAGGTGACTTGTGTGTGTATGTTCTCCACAAGAATTTCAAGTCTCATACTGCATCAGGTTCCATGAAGCATTTAACCAAAAATTGGCCTTAAAGCAGTTGCTTATCTCACTCTCTTATTTCAGTGGTGGTAATTTTCATCAGTTTCTTTATTCAAATATATCAGTTGCTTTTTGTGGCTACTCTTGATGCCTCTTACTAGTCTCTTTCTGTTACCCATGAGAGTTCCCAGCTGTTACTGTCATCTCTCACTGGGGGTCACAGATCTTAGAAGCTGTTAATCTAAATTCTTCAGCAACTTCTTCTGAGAGTCACAACAAGGTCCCTGAAAGTACCTCTAATGGCAACTATCTGTTGCTTTATTCTTTAAAAACATCAGTCAGAAGGGTTGTCTTCAAAATGCTTTACACTTACATTAGGAAAACAGATTTCTAGGTAACAAGCTGTTTCTCTTCTCACAAAGTCTTTGAAAAATTTCTATTCTGACAATTCTTGATATGTGAAATAGAATATGGCATATTTATAAATTGCCTATCAATTATATATTCAATAAATTTTTCAGCCTTCTTCCTGGAGATAGTGTTTGGTTAGAAAGCCAGCCAACTTACCTACTGAATTTGAAAACCACATTGAATATGTTCAGAGAATAAGTGTGGAGACAATGGCAAATTCTCTGACTTCTTATATAACGCCACTGGATGAAACAGGTTATAGGGAGCACCACAAAGCTACCATTGCAAAATTGCAAATCGGTGTATCTCTTTTCTGAAAAATAAAATGCCAAAGCAGCTTGTAGTCAGTATTGGTGGAAACTTAGGAAGAGCTGACTTTGTGGTTTGCCTTTTGTGAATTTTCAATAATCAGGCAAAATAGAATAAAATATTAAGCGATGATTGGACATCTAGAGTATACAACAAGGAACTGTACAATTTCACTCATATGACTTCAGTTTCTAGGCTCTGAGGGTTTTTCAGATACAGTGAGGATAAGCCATATTTTCCCAGTGTCCAACTACCCAAAACGTTCCTGTTAAACAAGTCTGAAAGGTGCATTAACTCTTTCAGTAAAGTAATTTCCTCAAAAGTACTCTGGTGGCCTGAAAGACAATGCAGCTTTTATATACATCTCACTTTCTTCAATTTGAAGGCACAAGTCTGTCAGTCTTTCAGCTGCTATTCAATGTGCTCCAGAAGTTTTCCAGTTTATTGCTAAATTGTAAAAGGCCCAAGAGCCGTGGATTTATTATATGCACACTACATTGCTCAAAAGGAAAGAAGATGTGCTTTACAAAATTTGATTTCCAGTTAAAACCCTAGGAAGATCTCAAATAGGATATAGCTTAAACTTCTTAACAGCTAGAGTGATCATTTGTCTAATTTGTTAAGGACAGTGTACTGATTAAAGTTTAGATGACAATGTAATCAGTGCCCCTGTTTACTCTCAAGGTGTGTTCTTGTTCGGATGAAAAATTATATGACAATTATTCTGAATGTAGCAAAAAATATGTTAAGGTTTGTCTAATACTTGAGGATCACCTCCTATCACTCCATTCTTGGGATTCAGTAATCCAAGTGAGCTGCATTAACGAATTCCTCACTAGTATCTGCATGTAAGATGGTGTATCAACCTAGTGCTTTTGTTCATGGTACTCCTCAATGGACCACCTTTCCCTCACTCTGTTTTTTTTAAATATGTGGTTCTTACTGGTTCTTAAAAGAGAAGCTTTACTTCCATCTTTCCCTGGAGGCTTTGGCCAATTATTCTGCTCACTAAGACACCTCTGATGGATTCCGTTTGTCCATATGCATATGTATGTCTATTTGTTTAACTTTTTCTCCAGGACATAGTAAAGTTTTTGTGGCATCAACATTTTGCATCCTTGTATACTAAGGTCTCATATATTCTTGGCATATAATAAAATGTTATACATTTTTGAACATGAACAAAAAGAATGAAAAAGAATAGATGATCATAGTAAATGGTGATCATAGTAAAAATGATAATAAAATAATAATAAAAATAATAAATAAAAAATAATAAAAATAATAGTAGAGATAATAATCTCTTTAGAATTTAATTCTATCTGGTTTCTCCAAAAGAAATGTGCCTTTCAATAAAATATAACAGATCCTGGCTTGTATCACTTTATATAAACTCAATACATAAATATCTGAATTCATGTTATGCTTTATCTACTTTAAGACAATATCATTGTCTTTACACAAAGTATTTTTAAGCAGACTCCCTGATATATTAAATAATGGTTCAATTTTCAAAATGTTGAACATATGTTACCTATAATCAAATCACAGTCTACTTAAAATACTGTATGTATCTTCAAAGGCAAGGATGCATCCAAAATAATGTCGACACTATTTTTATCCATAGATACCAGAACTCTGACCATTCATTTGTGTTCAAATAAATAATGACTTAGAGGATATCTACATGGTTAGCAGCAGAGAATTTCTGAGAATCATTCCACCTAGAAATTTTAGGTAAGTGTGATGAGCAGCTTGCTGTATTAGTCATCCCAGCCACGTTCCTCTTCACAGACTTCCTGTATGCAGACTTCAGAGACAACTTTAAGCAATTGTCATATTTTGCTAAGATCTCAGAATTGTGTGCTTCCCTGCATTTAGTATCATTTGGTATTTTCAGATATTCAAGGCTTTAAAATAGCAACAATTAAATGTAAACTATAGAGAATCTGTGAGGTGCCAGATATTATATATGTGTATTGATATATATATACATACACACACACTTACTTATATATAATATGTTCTATACACATGTGACACACATATATATAAAGTCTCATTAAAATTCTGAAAGTTGTATGCCTAATTTTATAAAGGGAGAGACCAAAACTTAGTAACAATAAAATATTGGTCAAAGGCAGAATTTAAAAATACAACAATATCTGAACATGTATTCAACCTTTATCCATCTTTAGTATAAATTGTATTTTCTCTACTATGCAATATTTTCTTTCCAGTCTTTACATGCAAATCATAATCTTTAATGAAGGGAAAGCAACATATCCAAAATAAGTCTTATTCTTAGGTCTAGGGACTATTTAGGAACCTGTAAAGAATAGAAACTATTCCATATTTAAAATCATATCTTTTAGGTACTAATTATTTTACCTACTCTGAAACATGAGGATTGTTTGAAAAATCTCCTAGTGTCACTTTAATGTGAATTAGAAAACAGACATCGCCATCCCCAAATCCTCAAGATTGAGGAATGAACAAACATAAGGGTGGAATGCAACCATGGACCAAAGTAGACATTATTATTGTAGTAACAGAAGAACTTACAACATCACTATAAAGATAGTGGCTACCAGAGTTTCTGAGGGAAGGGGGAGGGAAGAATAGATGGCACATAGGGCATTTATAGGGCATTGGAATTGTTCTGCATGACAGTGAAATGATGGATACAGGCTATTAAACATTTTGTCAAAACCTGTAAAATTATACAGTGCAAAGTGTAAACCATAAGTAAACTATAGACCATGATTAGTAGCAATGCTTCAATATCTATTCATCAGTTGTAACAAATGTACCACACTAATGTAAGATGTTACCATGAGGGGAAAATATGAGGTGGGAAGGGCATGGGTATATGGAAATCCTCTATATTCTTTAAGTAACTTTTCTGTAATCTAAAACTTCTTTAAAAATAAAGTAAAAAAAAAGCACCAAAAAAAAAAAAGGAATCACAGACAGAGACATGCTCTCTTTTGCCTTTGAACTTTATTTTTTGGATGTGATACCTGGAGCTTCTGAAACCATCTTTCAAGTCTGAGAGAGAAGGCCAAAAGAACTGCAGAGAAGTGAATCCAGAGTTCTGACATCATTAAGCTGCTAAATTAACCAATTCTGGAAACACTAAGTTGATATGGGAGACAAAAAAGTCGTTATTTCTTTAAAAAAGAGCCTGAACAAATGACTTCTATATACATTTGATCAAAATTGCTTAGAAATAACCTGAAAAATCAATTAGACATCATTAGCTCACACATTATCTCACTTTTGTGAAAACTAAGACAAACTGAGAACTAGAGAAACTTTAGAAGACACTTTAAAGGATCAGATTCATTTTCCATGCTCGATGGAAGAATAAAGTTATTTGGGGTAATAGATTTTTTAAAAAATATCTTCATTCTTAACACAATATTTCATTTCTTTCCTTGTTTTTCCATTTTTTCCCATTTGTTTTTTACTTACTTTTCTTTGCTTTTATTGTGAAATAATCTCAAAATTACCAAAAAGTTGAATGTAGTAAAAAGTATTTTTTTTCTTCCTGAACCATCTGATAATAAATTGTTGACACAATGCTGCCTCACCACCAGTTTCTTCACTATGTTTTTCCTACAAAAAGACTAAAATACAATTTAACCATAAAAAAATCAGAAAATTATCAATGATTCTTTACTAATTTCTAATCTCAAGACCCTATTCAAGTCACTCAAATTGTGCCAGTGATGTCCACATTCATAATTGTTTGTTGCATTTAGGTACATTTTAACTCCACCAATCAGAAACACTTAATTTTTCCCTGACTTTCATGGACTTGACATTTTTAAAGTTTTCAGGCCAGTTGTAAAATGTCCCTTAATTCAGGTTACTATGATGTTTCCCTGTAGTTAGATTCAGATTATACAACCTTGTCAGGAAGGTATTTCTAATTTAATCCTATCAGGTGACACTGGTATAATTTTCCCATTACTGATGATATTCACTTAGAGCACTTCATTAAGTTTTTATCTGTCAGGTTTCTCCTCTGTAAAGGTTCTCTTTTCCCTTTACAATTAAAAGTATTTTGTGGGGAAGTACCTATGTAAATATCTTGTTCTTCATCAATTTTCAATTTATTCACTTATTTATATCAGTATGGACTCATGGATTCTTATTTTATTCAACAGTTTTTGGTTACTATCAGTATATACTTTAATGCTCAGGTTTTCACACATTTGGTCAGTGTCTCCTTCATGTTGATTTCTGCTTCCTTTTGACATGACCCCATCATTACTGGAGCACTTCCTCACTCTCTCCCTTGACAAGATGTTCTTGGCTCATTTTACCCTTTCTCTGCACCAAGAGGAAAATCAGCTACTTCTCCAAGGAGTCCTTGCTCTTCTTAGTGGAGAATTCTAATTAGAAACTAAGATCTGAGGATTAGATATGTTCATTGCTTTTGCAGTACCACTCCACCCAAGCTCTCTCAGGACATATTTCAAAGGAATAAAGATATATATTTATAGCTACCACTACATCAACGTTTATACTTGCACCTCTTCCTACATCTAAGTCTACTCCTCTCTAAGTATGTACATATGTATGTATTTTCTGTGTTGCTGTATCTATCTATTTATCTATCTAATCTGCCTAAACTATCATCTACCTATCTAAAAATTACACCAATAATTCAAATTCCAGTCCAACATCATACCACAGGGATAATTCTACTTTTCTCTCTTTATTTGTGACTTCATTTTCCATTTAGGAATGAGTACATTATCTTTAATATTAGTATTAATAACATATATGATGAATAACCCTTTGTAACCTTTCTACCATATCCTCTGCTGCCACCTCTCCTACTCAGATGCCCTCCTCTCATCTGTTCTCCAGCACACTGCACCAGTCAGCCTTCCTATGCAGATGTTTTCCTCATGGTACTCATTTCTGACATTTCACATTGAGCTGATGCCTTGTGAATGCATTCCTCACCTCACTTGAATGCTGTCTCTCTGCACTGGGCTGCCCCACCATATGAATGACCTTATCACACCTCTCATTCTCCAACGCCTTATACTGGACACTCCCCTTAAGCACATTTCCCTTTTTACCCCACCTTGGTCTAGTGTCAACTCCCCGGGACAATCTAACTACATGGGATCTGATACCTTACACTAAGCATCAGTATATGTGGATGTCCTTTTAAACCTTCAGGGTATTCTCTTTTAAAAAAAAAAAAAATTGTCTTTTTTTGTTTTTTCTTAAATGTTCCATTCAAGAAATATGAGGTCCCCATATACCCTCCAACCTCCTCACCCCACTCCTCCCTCCATAACAACCTCCTCCATCATCATGAGACATTCATTGCATTTGGTGAATACATCTCTGAGCACTGCTGCACCTCATGGTCAATGGTCCACACCATAGTCCACATTTTCCCACAGTCCACCCAGTGGGCCATGGGAGGACATACAATGTCTGGTAACTGTCCCCGCAGCACCACGCAGAACAACTCCAACCCCTGAAAATGCCCCCACATCACATCTCTTCCTCCCACTTCCTACCCCCAGCAGCCACCATGGCCACTTTCTCCACACCAGTGCCACATTTTCTTCAATTACTACTAACCACAGTAGTTCATGAATAGAATATCAGTAAGTCCACGCTAATCCATACTCTATTTCTCCATCCTGTGGACCTTAGAATGGTTGTGTCCACTCCACATCTATATCATGAGGGGGCTTAGATTCCACATAGATGCTGGATGCAATTCTCCTGCTTTCAGTTGTAGGCACTCTTGGTTGCCTGGTGTGGTGGTTGACCTTCTTCACCTCCATGTTAGCTGAGTGGGTTAAGTCCAATAAACCAGAGTGTAGGAGTTGCAAGTCTGTTGAGGCTCAGAGCCTGGCTATCACATGGTCAGTCCAGACATTCAGGTCCCCTGGGTGTACATTAAACCCCAGCAGCAACTACAGTTCTGGTAAAAGTAACAGGAGAGGCTGTGGACAAAGATCCCATCTGAGTCCAGCTCCATCACACAGAAATACAAACTCCAAAGTAGGGCCAACTGACATGGCATTGAACTCCATCTGCCATGACCATAAAACCTGTGGGTCTCTGTAGCCCTCAGAAGAACCAATACCTGGGGTTGCATCTACTTTGTCTGTCTCTGGGACTCTGCTCAGGTGTGCATAAGGGGTATTCTGACACTGCACAACAGACTATTCCCTATGTGGATACTCTTCTCACTCTGTCTTTTCCCCACTACAGGGAAGTCCTCTTCATCCTGCTCAGACTCCAAGACACTACACTATTTGCTTCTGAAACCTGCTCTAGCTCACCTCATCAGTTAAATGTCCTCTTAATCTCAAACAATCCAAGCCAGCTGCCTCTCATGCAATACCCTCCTCAATTAAATGGAGTTGCACTGATCTACTTCCCTGTGTGGTCCCCTTCTGTCTCAGTTGCTAAAGCCTGCTGATGGTATTTGCTGGCTTTTATAATGGGACATATATTAGGGGTAAGAGCTTATAGTTTTGAGGCCATGAAATGTCCAAATGTCCAAATCAGGGCATATCAGAGATGCTTTCTCACCAAAGTTTGTTGGTTTGTTGATACTGGTGTCCTGCCGTATGACAAAGAAAGATGGCAGGCAATCTTTTCCTAGGTCCCTCCTTTCCCTCAAGATTCACTGTTTCCTCGAGTTCACTGTTGATAATCAAGCATATGGAGGGCTTGTCACCTGAGCCTTGAGTTACTCCACGAGCTCAGCACCTTGGAGACCTCATTCTGTGCTTGTGATGGCTTGGCTAATATGTCAGTTTGGCTAGGTAGGTGGTGCCCAGTTGTTTGGTCAAGAAAAAGTGAGCTAATTGTAATACTAGGGCATTTCTTGTACTTTAATCATCGGTGAGTTGACTGCATATATGGTTGATTGCATCTACAGTCAACTGAGGAGATTGCCATCAGCAATGAGTGATGTCTCATCCATTTAGCTGAAGTCTTTAATTGATTTCAGCATTCAGAGAGAAAATTTCCATCTCTACTTCAGACAGACAGCGTCTCCTGGGGAATTCATGGAGGAACTTCATTGGAGTCCCTGGCTTGCAGCCTGCACTATGGAATTTGAACTTGTGCATCCCCATGGTGTCGGTGTCATAAGACAACTTTTTAAGTCTCATACTATTCTTTAAATTTAAAAGTACACATTCACACTGTGTGCTTTCATTCCTATTTTCAGGATTAATTCTGAAGGTATTTAAAAATTTCCCCCTATATCTATAGGCTGTCTTTCAAACTTGATGTTCATATTTACAATCTCACACTGAGTTTCTTGTTTTCCTCCTTTCCACTTTCACCCACGATTCTGCACTTCCCTTATTCCTACAGTCTCTGCTCTTTAATGACATTGCAATTTACCAATTTATTATGCCAGGAATTACCCAACTCTTGTTCTCACAACTGATCAGTCAGCAAATCCTCAAGGCCCTAAAATGTTTCTAAAATATGCCTTTCCTTTATATCCTATTTCTGTGAACTCTTTGATTGGATTATTCTCGTCAGTTGGAAAACTTCTTATCTGATCACTTTGTTTCTCATATCTTTCCCTAGAAATCTACTGTCCACTATACTTACACCTAAAACAAATTTAATTAGTTTTACCTTTTAAAAAGTTTCAAGACAGCTCATCAAAAGAAGTTCAAAAGACTTAGTATCATATTGATATGCTGTTGTTGCTGTTATTCCATCTTGCATTTCCAGTAGCATTTCCACCTTCTATTATACATGTACGTTAATCAAGTTGCATGCCTTTTTTCCCCTTCTTATACATCAATGACTAGTAAAGGACATTTTTTATTTACTATAATGGCAGTGGCTATCCAGGACTTCCGCAATGATTTTGTTGCAGCATTTGTCAGTCTGTATTGCATTAAATTTTGTTCTTAATATGACTTTCTTCCTATGAGGATTATTATTAATTCATCTTTATACCTTTTCTCTCAAGAATCTATCATGAATGTACTGGTCATATCAGATGCCTAATATGTTTTGAATAAAATGTGATTATATTATTCATGACTCATTTGACCATGCAGTAGAATATAAAATGGATTCCTTGATATCTCAATAAATTGTACAGACCAAATGGATGTTCATGAAATAAAAAAAAAGAAACTTTACTCTTTCCTCATAAACATAAACAAAAAATAACTTAAAATAGTTGGAAATCTATGTGCAATATGTAAAATAATAAAGCATGTAGAATAAAGTGCTAGAGAAAATCTGCATGATCATAAACAGACAAATATATCTGACAATATACAAAAACCACTACCAACAAACATGTTTTAAAAAATAATAAACTGAGCCATGCAAAGATATCATAAAGAAAGTAAAATATCAAACAACATACAGAGAGATGAATATATAAAGAACTACTATAAGTTCACAAACAAAGAGAACATACATCCCAGTTGAGGAATAGAAAAAATACTTGAGTAGGTATTTCACAAAACAGGATATCCTATTGGAGTAAAATACTCTATACCATCACTCATCATGGAAATCTTACTGAAACAGCATGCTAAAAATACTAAGTTCTGATGAGGTGAAGCAAACAACTCTCACATATTCAGTACTGCCAAAGCGAGGGGAAAATGGTCAAACATTCGAAAACTTTTTGGTCAGGTTTATAAAAACCTGACTATATGCAAGCCCCTTTGGGCTAGAAATTTTATCCCTAGACATACATATGACAGAAATGCATGCAAAATGTCACAAAAAGACAGGCACAAGAATGTTTACAGCCTTTGTATTCATATTTAGTCCTAAACTTGAGATAATCCAAATGTCCATCAGCAATAGATTAAATAAATAAATTGTATATAATTATACAATTTAATATGATTCACCAATGGAAAGAAATAAACTATAGCTATATTTAAAATATAGATTAATTTTACAAATAGAATAGAAGAAGCCAAACAAAAAGAATGCTTATTGTGTGATTCCACTTTTATAACATTTAAAAACAAGCAAAAGCATCCTTTTAATATATCACTGAAGGGTGGGTTTCATTTAGGGGAGAGGTTGTGAATTGAAGGTAGCATGGAGGATGCTAGTAATGCCCTGTTTGTTTTGTTTTGGATTTTGTTTTGAATTTTTCAGAGTCTTTTATTTTTGTTTCTTTTGATTGTTTTTTAATCTGGGTACTGGTTGCATGGATACATTCAATTTGTGGAAATTGATCTCGATATCCTTGCTTTGTGAGCTTTCAATGTATATTTTACTTCAATGAAAGGTTAAATAGTTTATACAAAAAAGTGATTCCTTGATTACAAAATCATCTTAAGTACATAAATAGATACTAGTACACAGAAACTGTTTGGTAACTAAATAATAATTTTAACTATTCGTGTGATTTGGAAATACTAAGGAGTTTCAGAAGAACTGGAGTGCCATTCTAAATTTCAGAGGTACTTGCAATAAACCTATGGCATATTGTAACTTCAAGGAGAATGAGATTGTGTCCCTGGCCCTCAGTTAGTTGTATCTATACTCAAAGCTCTAAAAAGGAAATTTAGACATAAGGTCTTAATGGGAATGTATATTTTTAGTGACCTAAAAATAAATAATATGCTCTTATAGCTTTATGTATCACTTTTAAGCTTAGTTTTATAAATCTCTTGGATCCTTAGCAACATTCTCTATTGTCAGTTAGTATAGTCTGGAAGTTGAATATTTAATAACCAGAAAAAAAAATCCTATGTTTTTTTTCCTAAGGAAATAACCAGTGAGGCTTGTTTAATTTCCTAGACTGCTTAAAGTAGACACCATAAAATAGTTCAGCTAAAACAATGCGAATTTACTGACTTACAGTTTTGAGTCTGTGAAAATGTCCAAATTAAGGCATCATCAAGTTGATGCTTTCTCCCTGAAGACTGATTGCCAGTGATCTTTGGCTTGTTACATGACAAGGCACATGGCTGGCTGCATTCCTGCTCTCTCCCTTCTCTTCCAGGTTTCCTTGTTTTCAGCTTCTTGCTTCTATGGCTTTCTCTCTTTGTCTTGCTTCCATCAATAAAGGACTCCAGTAATAGAGTTTAGACCCATCTTGAATGAGATGGGTCACACCTTAACTGAAGAAATCTCCTCAGAATGTTCTACTTATAATGGGCCCATACCCACAGGAATGAATTATCTTCAAGAACATGTATTTCTGGGGTACATACAGCTTCAAATCCAAAACAAAGTTGTTCACTTATCTACTGCTTTTTTCTACTTGGTATTGAAAATTTCTTGGACTGGAAGTCATAATCTTTCTCCATTTAAGCATAGCAAAATTTTCTAGCCTTATAGCAAATTTGCAAAAATGTGAAGGTACCTAAGTTAGAAAGATAACATTTTAATAGTCAGGGCAAATATACCTCAGGTTTTAGCCATCATATGAACTACTGGGATTCTACAAAACAATATAAGAAAATGTAGGTTCAGAATCAACAAAAGTTAGCTATTATAATTAATTATAAAATATGGTAATTATAAAATAAGTGATTATACAATGTAGTAATTATAAAGTGTATAAAAATAGAAGTATGGCTAATATAGCTCTTTAAAAAGAAATTATTTCGTTAATGCTTAATAAATTGATTGACAGGACAAAACAAATTAAAAAGTTCACAGATACATGTTTTAATATTATCTGTATATTTTGACCCACAGAAACATACTTTAATTTCTATGACATGGTCATCATCTTTCTTTTTCTTCTATTACTTTCAAAGCTACTGAGTAAGCATAGTTAATGTCCCCTTTAAAGGAAGATTACAGAGAAATTTAAATTTATTTTCTACCTGGAAGTCAAGTGGCCCAGTTAATGCAATTATATTACTACATCGTCTAGAATTAAGATTTAGATTAAGTCAATGGGTTTGGGAAGAAGACAGATCTGAGCTTAATCCAAATTAGTTGGTCCTCCTAAATCTACAATGTCTTGGATCTATGGATGCCTGAATGAATATGTGTGTACCCATGTGTGTGTGTCTGGGTGTGTGTGTTTTTCATGTGCACATAGACATATATGATGCAGCATGTATCAATTCATACATTTATATAAGTATATATATTTCAGAAAGAATTCTTCCTTTATTATTTTCCCATTTGCCTAGAAAATATTCCTTGGTGGATTGCCTAAAGCAGAAAAGTAATAGGCTGGCCACAGTTTTAAAAAAGTGTATAATATTTATTTATTATTGAACAATTTTATTTTATCTCCAAATTAGCTGAAATTATATTAATGGCAAGTTGAACAAGCTAGACCTCTGAGTGCTTAAAAATGTCTAATTTTTCCCTATTTTCCTCCCCAAAATGTGTTCATATTTTCAAAATTGTATATTAGAACATAGGTTCAACTTTAATGAAAGTTCTTTCTAGCAGAAATTCAAGTGACTGTGTGATGATGGCAAAGAATCCCATTTATGCCAACTACTTATTGATCACCTATGAATTGCTTAGCATTGTGCCAGTCACTAATTATATAAAGCTAAAAAACAAACTAGATCTTAAGTGGAGTAATGGAAGCAGATAAGAAAACCAAACGTTACACTGTAACATGACAAATGTTACAGAAAAATAGAGAAAGAGACATCAGTGTGGGTGAAAAGACTTCTGATACAATGAAAAAGGAGTGTCTCATCTGAGAGATTTCTTGGATGATTAAATGCTTGGGGTAAGCCATTAAGAAATGTTTGGAATAGGTGCTCCATGAATGGAAAAGTGTAACAGCAAGCACACAGTGTTTTGAGATTAATGTTTGTGTGAGTGCCATCTAACTTGGTCTGTTTCTATATGGGTACTGTTAAGAAATGCCACCAGAAAGAGCTGGATTAGAGCATCTTTTTTATCTTGCCAAAGAATCTGGGAAATTTCCTAGGTATGGCAAGGAATAATTAAACCATATTAATAGAATGATATAATCATATATACATTTTAAATGGATGCATTACAGGAATCTAGGCAAAAGAAAGTTACTAGAATTTGAAAAACTGCTCTTTTAATGGAAAATGATGTATTTGATTGATGTGTTTATTAAGTAATTGGAGGGAAAACTGAAGGGAAAAATAGAGATCAAGAAAACTAATAAATGAGAGTGTCCAAGTTATCAATTGCTGCTAACTTAAAGATGTTAAGTGTGAGGGATCTAGAAACAGACAATCATGAAGACAACACTACTAAAAATAGATTTTTGCCCTAATGATGATACATTATAACATAACTGATAAAGTTTGGATTAATTTAGTAAACCATAGAAACAACAGCTAAATTAACAAATTGAACTTATTGTTACATTGTGGCCTCTGATCAAAACATTTATTTGTTGAAAGAAATACATTTTTTTTCTTTCCTTTGGCCCTTAAGAGAATAAAATCAATGTCTCCCTGCAGAAATAGATAGATGGGTAGATTAGATATAGATAAATAGAGAGACAGGAATATTCAATGATAAAAGATAGGAAGCACACTAATATGCATGTTCAGATAAGACTATTGAAAAACTATTTTGTTTTCTGAAATGAATTTATTACTTTTAAAAAATTGAAAATGAGTGACTGGTACAAACATTTAGAATGTACTGAAAAATTAGTGTGTGGAACAACAGACATTGAATAAAATAATCTAGTTTGCTGAACACTGACATGAAACTCAAGTTATTTCCCTAACCCTGTATTAAATGGAATGGCTAAAGTTTATGTGAAGCCATGGAAAAATAACAAAGTATAAGGAAGAAAAGCTGGAATATGACCAGTATGGGTCAAAGTAAACTATACCTCTGTGGAGAGTATGTCTTTTAAAAAAAGCAGCTCATTCACTTACCTGGTACCCTGTAGATACCTAAATAAGAAGCCTACATCATTCGAGTATTCAGTCTCTTAATTATTTGCCAGTCTATTATTTGCCACTTATGTAGTCCTTACTTCAGTTTGCATTTATCTAGTAAATATTAATTTGAGTGTGAATTTTTTTACATTTTTTAACTTGAATTTCTATTAATTCTGGATTCATATCCCTCATCTACTTTTTTTTTGTTTTTTATCCTTTTCTAGAAAGTTTATGACCTTTATTTACACATTACCTATAGTAATTCTTTTTCAGTATCCCTGTTATACATTCAGTTTTTTCTACTCAATCATTTACATTGTGACTTTTTATTATATATTTTGACATACCAAAGTTTTTCTTTAATTTTATATAGTTATATATGAATGTCATTTGTATATATTCATATTTCTGAATATTAGATTATTTCTACAAATGTAATTCTCTAAATGTTCTTTATATAATTTAATTTAATTTTATATTCAATTATTTAATACATGTGAATTTTATTTTCATTTTGTTCCAGTCAGATAACAAGTGTGACAGCCCAAGTTATTTAAAAATCCATCCTCTTTCAATTGAATTTAAATACTTTTCTCCCTGTCTCTCATTCTCTTTCTTGCATTTATGTGTATGTATGTTGAATATTTTGAGATATATTTCTTAATTCTCTTATCTTTTTTCACAGATATATTATTTGTTTGATTATTCTGTAGGGAGAGCATTTAAATTAAAATGACTTGACCTTAAAATTCACTTTCTTTTTCCGACTTTTTTGTGTCTATCACAAAATAGACACAAAAATTTTGATCACAACTTTTTTCTAAAAAACATTAAAGTTACCTTAATCCAAGTTTAATTATCTTATAAACATAATTGTGCGACCTCGTTCTGGTGTCCTTTCAAAAGCAGATTTTAAACCATCTTTCTATATCCCTCTATAAGTGTTGGTCCAAAGTTCTACACTTCTTCCTTTATTAATTATATTTATTATAGTTTTGTTAGGAAACTATCCTTTGCATTAGTGTCCCAAATATCTTGTTGTATAATATGTTATCCAGTTCCCTTGTTCAGGAAGTACCTATCACTCCAACCCAAATTTAGAACAGCTTAGGGATGTTTTCCTCACTCTGAATTGCCTTCCAACAGGCAGCTGCCCTGCCCAAGACTGTTCCTTTGCAGCAGATGGCTTACGGCAAATAACTGGCTAAAGCAGGGGAAAAAAGATTCAACCTACTTGACTGAATTTTTTACAACTACAGATACCCTCCCAGGTTCCCAGCTGTAGCCTCAGCTGCAATTGCATCACGATTCAGCTTCTTCTACTTTCCAATACCGCCTTCCTCACTTTCCTACATATTATTTACTAAGAATAATCCTTGAAAAACATCTTATGCACAATTCTCCATTCCACAGTCTGTTTCCAGGAAATTCATTCTAAGACATTGATGCCTGGGGTGGTCCTTAGAAATATAAACTAACAAACTGATTTTAAAGATGGGGCACTAATTGACCATCTGATAATAAGGAACCCATATCTGTTGGAGGTCAGAGTATGGATCACAACCAGCAGTTAAGATTTTTCTAAGTGGTGAATTTTGATAGGATATTAGTGTGAAAAATATTTAATATTACTGCTTCTTAGTAGGCATGAAAAAAAAAAAAAGGAAACCAAAAGCAAAATTGGATAGTATGCTTTTTACCAAGTACCATAGATTAACAGAAAAAAGAAAATGAGACGCCTGAGGAACTTAATCAAAACTCAAGACAAAAGATAGAAAGCTATATTACCTTCTTGGCAGCTATGCTAAATTGAGGATTAAAAGCAACAGAATTCCAGAGTAGTGGAACTCGCAGTCCCAGAAGACCTTCAATATCAAAAGTAAGTACTAATAGAAAAGGAATGAAGCCCTTAGACTTGGTATATGTTGGATAAATCCGATAGAAAACCCTGAACTAACAGATTGTTCTGGGATATGGGAATTTTGCGGATACAGCTCAGCTCCTCTTTTTAAAAAGATAGTAGAACCCCCATACTTGAAGTTTATGTAGAGGAAACAAATGAGTTGGAGCTCTACAAGACAATGTTTGTCCATACCCTGCACCTACTTCTAATTCCCATCTTGGCAACACCATCAATTCTAGGCAACCAGAAAAGTTAAAAAAGTTTCAATCATTATTCTACCCAAACACAGCTATGTTAGGCCTGCTAAGTAAGACTACATTCTGGAAGCCAGGAACTGGCTGCAGTATCTAAAACGCATCAGCAAGAGAAAGGAAATTATATATTGGACTAGATCCTGGAAGTGCTGTATCAAAGGGGAGGGCAGAAATAAAGTTGAACAATGGAAAGTTTATTAATATGAGAACACTGTACTATGTAACAGGATATAATGCTTTGCCAAGGATTTGGGAAACATTGTTTGCAAATTGAAGAGATGGATCTCGGAAGTTTAGAAAAAGAGCTGGTTCATAAAACGTGAAATAGAAAAATCAGAAATATTGTGGTGGGTAGTGGAAGAAGGGATCAAAAGTTTCAAAGAGGTGAGTATGCTAGGACAGATACCCTCTGCAAGACTGGGAAAACTACCAACTGTCTAAGATCTATAAGAGAGACAAGAGATCATCTGTCTAGCAAATAATAAGGAGCGCATTGGTGGAAGAGGACCAACATTATTGAGAAACTCAGTGTGACAGGTCTCTGTAGGTCATGACTGACAGTCGTGCATGCTATTATAGAACTGGACTTCCTGACAGCAGTGGGATAAGATCCCTAAAGAACTGAGACCTGGTGGTGGCACTTACCCATCAGAAGCAAAGTGGTTACTGACATTATAATAAACATCAATATCAGAATGTTGTGAACAGGGGCTGCAGAAAGCCATGGCAATGACTGAAAGAACATGACATTCTCTAGAAGCAAGACAGATGAGTAGCCAACAAGGGAATTGTTTATTTTATATAATTAAAAAAAATAAGGATGGGTTATCTAGAACCTTAGGGTCCCAGTGAAAAGTCACTATTTCTTTCCAAATGTTAAGACTTTATTTCTCTGACAATGAACTTTCTGAGGAAGGATCTTGCAATATCATGTCAAGTGCATTCAGAAGTCTTACTTCATCTTTACACAAAAGCATCTACAGGATTTTACTCAGTGTGATGGTTAGGCTAATGTGTCAACTTGACGAGATAATTGTGCACAGTTGTTTGGTTAGGCAAGCTCTGGGCTAATTGTAATACAAGGATATTTATAGGCTTTAGTCATTGGTGCATTTACTGCATAGATGGCTGATTACGTCTGCATCAACTAGGGAGATTGCCATCAGCAATGACTGACATTTTATCCAATCAGTTGAATGCTTTAAAAGGGGAAGTGATTTCAGCATTCAGGGAGAATTTCCCAGTTCATCTTCGGACAGCCAGCATCTCCTGGAAATTCATCAGGGACCTTCATTGGACTTCATTGGAGCCCTGGTTTGCAGCCTGCCTGCGGAACCTGGACTTGTGCATCCCATGGTCATGTGAAAGACTCTTATAAAACTACATAGTATTTATAGATAGCTCCTGTTGATTCTGTTTCCCTAGAGAACCCTGACTAATACACTCAGGGACCCATGATTTGGGAAAAAGGAAATGCCCAGATTTTCCAGGAATTATTAGGAGCAGATTCCAAATTGACATTGTTACCTGGGACTTAAAGTACTGAATAAGAGCATATGTGTGCTGGATAATTATTAATAGAGTCCTGTGCCAGATCAGAATGAGTTACTGGGTCTATAGCCCCATCTTGTTGTTGTTTCCTTTATGACTGAATATATATTAAAAATAGGTATACTTGGTATTTTACATGACCTTAACATTAGTTTCTTGAGCTGTAGGATAAAAGCTAACTCCACCTCCCCCCACCACTCTTAACTTGTCACCTAAGGTAGTAATTAAAAAAACAACTATAACACAATTGGGGGGAATGGCAAATACTAGTGCCACCCCCAAAGAGGCAGCGTGGTGTCCCTTGTTATATTATTTCAATAGTCATATCATTAAACCTGAATGACATGGACTACATCAAACTTAACCAAGTAGTGGCCCTAATTGCAGTTGCTGGATAAGAAATGCGTTCTTTTAAAGAAATTTATCAGTTTTAGACACATTGTATGCTGAATCTGGTCTGGCAAATGCAATATTTTCCATCCCTATCAGAAGGACGAAAAGTTAACTTTTACACATATAACAATAGAATGCATTACAGTTTTGGTGTGCAAAATTTTATAAAGTATCCAAAGGGAGCTGAGCTATTATATATATTCCACAGAGTATCACATTGATCCATTTTATCAGTGATTTCATGTGAATCAGATTGGTGAACAAGGATTGTCAAGTATACTGGAAGCCTTGTTAAGGCACATATGCTTGTGAAGGTGGGAGATAAACCTTTGAAGATTCAGAGACACTTCCCAATATGGCATGCTTTGACATCCCCTTCAAAGTGTAGGATATTTGTTGCTACCACTATTAAGGAGTAAGGATACTATTTAAAGAGCATTTATTGTTCTAATGGCAGCACATTTTATACCTAAGAATACAGTTCTGACCTACTTATTGGATGAACTGGAAAGCTACCAGATCTGAATGGGACCCAGAGAAGGAAAGGTTTATGCAACAGGTCATACTATAGTGCAAACAGTGCTGAGTTTTGGACTTTACTACCCATAAGCATAACTTTGGTGGGGGAAGATGCCTCAATAGGAAAGTCATACACTAATCGGTATATTTAATTTATAAAATCAAATATATTAATTGAAAATCTAAGTCTACTTCTTTATAATTAATTTTTATCTATTAGATCTGTACCCATGTGGGAGGTTGAATTATGTATTCCAGGAAAACACATTCTTGAACAATTCATTCCTTTGGTGTAAACCCGTTGTAATTAGGACCTATTGAAGACATTATTTTAGTTAAGTTGTGGCCAACTGAAACAACATGGGCCTTTATTTGTATTACTGGAGTCTTTTATAAACAGAAGAATTCAGTAATAGTGAGAAAAAGACATGTACAATAGCAGAGGCTGGAAGTCATTGGAAACCAGAAGAGAGGGAAGAAACAGACAAGTGCATTTCCATGTGACAGAAAATTCAAGGACTCAACAGTGGCAGATAGACATCCCCAGAGTGCCACAGTCCTTAGATTGAAAGCATTGCATTGCTAAGGACTTGATTTTGTACTTCTTCCAAACTCAATACTGTGAGCCAATAAATTGCCATTGTTTAAGCCAATCCATCATATGGTATTTGTTTTAACAGTTAGGATACTAAGACAACACATGGTTGAAAGGTACAGCAAAACATTACATTTTATTACAATAATCTTTGATTACTGAATAATTTTGGTTTATATATTTTGCTGACATGTTATTTGGTGCAGGAATTTTTAAAACTACTGTTTTTCTTTATTGTGCTTTAGAGTGTGTGTATTTGTGTATGCATCAAACAGAGCTGAATTCAATACCAAGTGACAAAAAGGACAAGATGTAAACATTATTGTAGAAAGGCAGGTACTTTCCTGTGGGGAGCCACCCGCTGTGAGACCTATTTACAGCCTGCCACAACATGGCGGATCTCACAACATGGCGGAGTGCACAAATCTGCCCTGTCATTTTCTTGTTCTTCTTCCTCTTTGTTTCTTTGTTCTCCCCTTCCCGCCACAACTGTCTTTGTTTCTTTGTTCTCCCCTTCCCGCCGCAACTCTGGCGACCACAGCAATACGCATGCGCAAGGCGTGAGACTCCGCAGACCCTACGCGAACTGTCGGCCAATTCCCTCCTTGGATGTCTGCCACCCACAAAACCAGCCTATCACCTATGTACACGTTCCCTTCCCTCCCTCTAAATTCCCGTGTTTTACTCCCAATAAACGAGGCTTGATCAGAACCCTGTCTTGCCTCCATTCTTCTCTCAACTCCTGCCCCACCCTGCTTCTTTCCCCAGGTCCCTGGATTCGCCCCTGTCGGCTGGAGCACTTTCCCAAATTATTATCTTTCTGGTCACAATTATTCAAAATGAGTGTAGATATTACAGAATTTTTAAAAAGTGCCTTTATACCTTTATGTTTTTCTCCTATGTTAATTAACATTTTAGTCCATCAACTTTATTTTATCTCTATTTTTAACTTTAGGTTTCTGATATAGTTTAGTTTTCTAATTATGAAATATGGAATATTATATGTAACTATATATGTATATTTCCTAATCAGCTTAGAAAACTGGGACAAAAATTTCCCAGAAGAAATTTTAAAACAATTAAACCATAATTGAATGTTAGCGAAAAGAATGACAAGATTAAACATAGGCATAATATTCAGAAATGTGCTGATGCATTTTCTCTTTGTTGATATTTTTTATGATTTATAGAGTAAAATCTTAAATAATCCCTGTGACATTTTGACATTTTGTGTAACCCAGAAAAGATTTTTTTCTTTGAATTAATCCTTTCCTGTGGGTGTGGGGCCCTTTGATTGTATTACATATAGTTAAGGGACTATATTATTAGATTACTTGATTAAATAGCTTTAGGACCTTTAACTAGACTACATTAATGAAGAGTGATCCAAGTTGGGTCTTCTTCCTCTTGCTGGGTTCTTATATAAACTGACAAATGGAAGTAGGAACACACAAAGAAAGAGAACTGCCGTTTTTATCCTGCCATGTGAGAGAAGACTCCAAGATCACCTGGAATCACAGAAAGACAAAGAAGCCCAAAAAACTGCATTGTCAGTCTTAGTGAACTAAAATAATCCTCCACTTCTGTCTTATTCCACTTTCACTTATTCCCATGTTTAATATTTTTAGATAAGAATTTGATTCAAGATAAAAAATACAGAAATTATATAATTGTTAAATTTAATAATGAAGTATGACATGAATACTATTCATTTCTAAGTGTTGGAATTGGTGAAGTTAATTTTACCTTTACTCCAAGAGCATGAGAAAAGAGCCTACTTGTTATACTTGCAATTAAATAGGATAATTAATAAATTAACATTATGTGGGTTTTAGTTAATGGAGTGGTCTCTGTGCATAATGTTTAGTATAAAAGTAATATGAGCTAATTAGGGAAAATGAAAGGTAAAGCAACTATACCAAGTTAAAAAATTACTCAGAATTCCTGAGTAAATATTTATTAATAAATATTTCTGTATATTTCTTTTCAGTATCTTTTCTTCATGTCTCTCTGTGTACATATCTCTGTGTATATATCTTTCTACAAATTTTAGATTCTACCTTAATAATGTTTCACATACCTTTGTTCCCTAAACATTAGATTTTAACCATGCTCTAATGCACGGGTTCTTAACAAGGGGTCAATTAGTTTGAATTTAAATTCAAAAAACAATATTTTTGTTGGGATGTGTTGGTGCGGGTATGATATATTTATTAAATAATACACAGTATAGTGTGAACTTAGTAAGAGGTTCCATGGTTTTCACTTGACTGGAAAAGGGGTCTATGGAACAAAAAAATTTAAGAAGCCCCTGCTACGACATCTTTAAAAATTGTTTGAAAACATAATACTAACTAGTTGAATAATATTCATTGAAACTTTGAACATACTTAATCTATTTTCATATTGTTATTGATATCACTCAGACATTTTAACTTTTTCCTTGGTGTATTAGCTAGCCAAAGGGCTGCTAATGCAAAATACCAGAAATTGGTTGGTTTTTATAAAGGGTATTTACTTGGGGTAGAAACTTACACTTACCAGGCCATAAAACATAAGTTACTTCCCTCACCAAGTCTTGCCACGTTTTGGAGCAAGATGGCTGTAAATGTCTGCCAGGGTTCATGCTTCCTGGGTTTCTTTCTTCCTGGGACTTACTTCTCTCCCAGCTCAGGGTTCCTCTCTTCCCAGGACTTGCTTCTCTTTCCTCACAACCAAGCTCCTCTGTGTGCTTACTTCCAGGGCTTCAGCTCAAAACTCCAGCATCAAAAATTCAACATCAAAATTCCAACTGTCTTCTTTTGCCATATCTTTTATCTATGAGTCCCCACCCACCAAGCAGGGTGCTCTGCTTTCTCTCTATGTTGGTTTTATTCTCAATAAAATTTCCTGATAGTTTTTAGAAGGCTGCCAGCAATAAATGAGGCTACATACTTTCTTTTTCATGCCCAGAAGAGATTCATTTGGAATAAGTTATATTTTCATTCCTGGACCAATAATATTTAACAAAAAGATTTCCTTCTGGTTGATTTTGAGCACATAAACACAAAAGGGGTAGAATTAAAATGGGTGATTTTGCATCTACCAATACTTCTACCCAGAGCACTCTTTCTGAAATGTGTTGGGTTGAGTCATTTGTGGGCCACAGAAAATCATGTTATTGAATTGAACCTGGTGAACCCTTGATTAGATTAGATTTGTCAAGGGCCATTTGATTAGATATTTCCAGTAGGTTGTACCTCACAGTGGTTCTCAGTTCTCTTACTGAAGTCATCTATAAGAGAGATTTTTATAAATGGAGGAATAAAAGTCAAAGGCAGACAGAAAAAGCTGGAGAGACAGAGAGAAACACTGAGAGATTGAAAGAGATCCTGGAGACTGGAGACTAGAATCAGCATAGGACAGAGGCATGGATGGAGGCCCTGGAGACCCTGAGAGAAAAGCCCCCAACCGGAAGTTAAAAGCAATGAGACCCAGAGGAAAGGGGAGAGATGAGAAGACCCACCTTGTACCTGAATGTCCACAGCTGAGCTCAAAGAGAAACTGATCCTGGTGGAGAAGGCAGAGACTGGCAAAGCCACCACTGTGCCTTACTACTTGACCAGAGTCCATGAATTGTGAGCATGGAGAGAAAATGGTAAGCTTTTTACCTAATAAATCCCAGATGTAAAAACCAACCCATTTCTGGTATATTACTTCCAGAAACTTTTAATTGCCCCCCCATTTTTTATTAATCAGGTATGGATTCAATTTCTGCCTCATTAAAAATGTGTATCTCTGAATACCCTATCTAAAACTTCCTCTCTAGATGTCCCATCACAACAAACATTTCATGTATTATTGATTTTCATAACACCTGAGGACACAAAAGTATACACAATTATTACTACTTAAACTCATATTATTTATTACTATATGTGCATCATTCCTATCTATTTCTTTCACTAGAATGCAAGCACCATGTTTATTCCCCCATTAGAATCTCAGCAGCTTAAAAACACAACTACACTCTTTATTACCAAATTCCTCGTATCTCATATATATAAAAGTGTCTAAAAACATTATCAAAAAATAAATTTAAAAAGGAGGAAGGAGGAAAGGAAGAAATGAAGGAAGGAAAGATAGGAGAGGGGTATGAAGGAACAAAGGAAGAAAAAAGGGATAAAGGAATGAAGGAAGAAGGTAGAAGAAAAAGAAAAGAAGAATTAATATATAAGTAAATTTTAGATTATACATCAAGACAATTCTTCTGATCCAGTTCTCCTGTAACTGGTACCTATAATAATTATCTATTGGTACATAACAGATTACTCCAAACTTGATGGATAAAAGGACCAAACATGTATTCTCTAAAATATTTATGAAAATCAGGAATCTGGAATCAGCTTAGATGGGTATTTATAGCTCAAGATCTCTCATACGTTTACAGAGGAACTGTGAATTGCAACTACTGGGAACTCAAAGCTTGAGTGGGGCATAAAGAAAGGCTTCCAAGCTTAATAACATGGCTGTTGGCAAAAGATCTTAGGTCCTTACCTAGCGGGCACTGCAAATGGATTCCCCCCAATAAGTAATATAAGAAATAGAAAGATTAACCAGCCAAATGAGTAGCCAAACTGATTTTTATAACCTGATTTCAAAAGTCACATACCCTAACATCTGTCAAATTCTAACAGCCAGACAGGCTATCTTACATTACATTATAGGAATAACACTTCTAAGTCCCCCAAAAGATTATCTCATATTAACATTCTATGTCCAGAATCTTGCCATGTAAATCAGGTATAGGTGCAAATATGACTCTAAGTATCTTAATACCAGCTCCTTGAGAGTATTTCCTCTCAACACATAGATCTATGAACTAAAGAAACAGTACACACACACATTATCACATGCATATGCATGCACTCACAAATAAACTATAAAAGTAATTGTAAAATACGTCTAGGATAACCACCAGAAATATTTCTAACCAAAAATGGAGAAAATGGGAGGCTTACAGGAGTCAGTGGTCCATAGTAGTTTTGAGATCCATCCAGGGTAATTTTGTACAGTCCTTAGTTAGGACTCAGTTACCTCCTACCTAGGAGTAATCCTCCATGGTTCTTAGTTGGACCCTCTGATTCACACTTCTCATTTCAAAAAAAAATATGGCTCATGTGTGCAGTTGAAGAGTGTTCTCACCTGCTGATAGAATTTTGAGGATGCAACAGTGTCTTTTGTACTCTCTCTCCCTTTCAGTTCTAGCAATCCTTCTCATAGCATAATTCTCTTAAAAACTTGGCGAATCTTTTGTGAATCTTATTGGTATTAACTATTTGGACAAAAGCAAACCTCTATACAAAATCTCTTTGATAAAATATCTTCCTAATTTTAGCTTCTTCCGAGACAGCTGAGGGATTAGACGCATTCTTAAACTTTCTAGAAAATCTGTTGTTTCAGGAAATCTGTGACCCAAACTTCTTAAATACCCTTAAAATGGTTTTGCCTATCTCTATGCTCTGAGGCACTATATTTGATCATTTTCAAGTTTTAAACAAAGAATTTTAAAGTTGTCCCTTTACCTAATCTTTAAACATCGCTTTTGTATAATGTCTTAGCTGGATTCGATATTTGTTTTTAAATAATTTTTTTATTTTTAGCATCTTTTGACATCCATACCAGTTGTGAATTTTCAAAATGATCAAGCCCAGTCTTTCTCATTTAGAGTCTTTCTCATTTCCCTCAATCTCTCTCTCTCCTCACATTTGTAAGAAATAGCATCTTCAACAAATGTTTTCCAATGAATAGTTACATTTTATTGTTCTAAAAATGACATTAATTTCTGAAGATAGCATAGTACAATGGTGCTTTAGTTTTCTAAAAGTTAGCAAAAGCAATATACCAGAAATGGGTTGGTTTATACAATGGGGGTTTATAGGCTTGCAGACTTACAGTTCCAAGGCTGAGAAAAATGTCCAGATTAAGGCATCATTGGGTGATGCTTCCTCCCCAAAGACTGGCTGCTGGCAATCCTGGACCCTTCTCTTATATGGCAAGGCATATGGTGGCCATCTGCTGGTCTCTCCCTTCTCTTCCAAGTTCATTGCTTTCAGCTTCTGGCTTCTTCTGGCTTTCTCTCTGCTCCCATGGCTTTCTCTCTCAACTCTTGTGACTTTTTCTTTCTCAATTTCTCTTTGTGTCTCTCTCCATATACATACAATTTATAAAGGACTTAGGTAAAAGAGTACGATCCACCCTGGGACAAGTCCAACTAGAGAAATCTAATCAAAAGTTCCCACCTACAATAAATTCACACCCAAAGGAATGGATTAACTCTCAGGACATGATTTTTGGGGGTCCATCAAAATCTCAACTACCACCCATAGTACAACAAGGTTATAAAAGACATTTAGGAATTGAGTAATTTGTCTTTATGTTGCTTAGCAGAGCATTTTTTAAAATATTCTGGATAATAAATCTTAATTGATTTCCAAATATTTTCTCCCATTCTGTAAGTTGTCATTTTACTTTCATGATAAACCCTCTGATGCAAAAAAAGTTTTTTTTTATTTTGATGTTCAAAATATCTACTTTTTATTTTGTTGTTCATACTTTTGTTATACTAAGAAAACATTGCCTAACACTAATCCCCAAAGATGCTCCCCAAGATTCCTTTTAGGAGCTTTATAGTTTTAGTTTTTACACCATGGTCTTTGATCAATTTTCATTTAATTTTTACATAGGGTCTGACATAGGGATCAACTTTTATTCTTTTACGAGAGTGTATTTGGTTTTCCCAGCATCAGCTATTGAAGAGAGTTTTCTTACCCACTGAGTGGATTTGGCAACCTTCCCCAAAATCAGTTTGCCATCGAGGGTTAATTACTGAACTCTCAGTTCAACATCATTTGTACATACATCTGTCTTTGTACCAGTATCATGCTGTTTTTTAAAAAAACAAATAAATTGTATTGATCCATATTAATAAAGCATACAATTCATCCAGAGTATATAATCAATCATATTTGGTATAATCACAGAGTTGTATATTTATCACTTCAATCACTATACAGCATTTTCATTATTTTTATAATAATAATAATGAGAAACAAACAAGAAAATTCCTCACCTCTCAATCTCTCTCTGATTTCCCTCCTGTGCATAGCTGCTATTTCTGACTATTCTTGCAGAATTATGTATTTGCTTATTAATCAGCTTCCTAGAGATATATTCACATAACATATGATGTATCCTAAGTGTATAATCAATAGCTTTTAGTATAATCACAATGCTGCACCTTCGTCACCTTAAAATTTTAGAACAATTTCATTACTCCAAAAAGAATGAGTCCACATTCCTTAGTGTTCTTTCCCCAGTCCTGCATAACCACTAATCTAATTTCATTTTTATAAATTGATTTATATTTACATTAAAAAAATGGAATCATACAGTATTTAGACTCTGTTTCTAGGCTCCTTCACTTAGCATAGTGGGTTTTTTTTTGGTCTGATATTAACATTTTTAGTATCAGTCTACATTTGTTCAGCTTCAAAGAAAAATGTTTTATATATGCAATTTTACCCATATTCATATTTCACATAATATATTTACTTCATATAGTATTTGTCCTTCTGTGTCTACCTTGCTTCACTCAGTGTCTTCCAGGTTCATCCATGTTGACAAATGTTTCACGACTTCATTTCTTCTTACTGATGCATAATATTCCATCATGTGTATAGTCCACAATTCATTCATCTATTCATCAGTTGATGGACACATGGGTTGTTTCTACCTTGACTATCATGAATAATGGTGCTATGAACAACAGTGTGCAGGTGTCATTTTGTGTCATTGTTCTCAGTTCTTCTGGGTATATACTTAGCAATAGTATTGCCAGGTCCCATAGAACATCTATATTCAACTTTCTTACATGTAATTTTACCCATATTCATAGTTCACATAATATATTTATATTTCACATAATATATTTAGTTCATATTAGAGAAGTCATACAGTATTTGTCCTTTTGAATCTGGCTTGCTTCATTCAACATAATGTCTTCCAGGTTTCGTCCATGTTGTCATACATTTCATGACTTCATTTCTCCTTATTGTTACATAATATCCCATCATATGTGTACACCTGGGTTGTTTCCAACTTTTGGCTGTTGTGAACACTGTTGCAATGAACATTGGTGTGCAGTTGTCTATTAGTGTCACTGCTCTCATTTCTTCTGGATATATGCCTAACAATGGTATTACTGGGTGCCATGGCAGGTCTATATTCAAATTCCTATTGAACTGCCAAACAGTATTCCACAGTGGTTGTACCATTCTACATGCCCATCAACAGTAAATAAGCATTCCTATCTCTCCACATTCTATACAACATTGACCGTTTTTTGACTTTTTAATAGTGGCCAGTCTAATAGGTGTGAAATGATATCTTACTGTAATTTTGATTTGCTTTTCCCTAATCACTATTGATGTTGAACATTTTTTCATGTGTTCTTCACCATTTGTATTTTTTTAGACAGTTATCTTTTCAAGTGGTTTGCCCATTTTTTAATTGGATCATTGCTCTTTTCATTGTTGAGTTGTATGATCTCCTTATATATCAGGAATATTAAACTCTTATTAGATATGTGATGGTCAAATATTTTCTCCCATTAAGTCAGCTGCCTTTTCACCCTTTGGCAAAGTCCCTTAAGGTGCAAAGTGTTGAATTTTAAGGAGGTCCCATTTATATATATTTTTATTTTGTTGCTTATGCTTTCTGTGGAGTGGTTTAAGAAACCTCCACTTAACACAAGATTTTGTGGATGTTACCTATATTTTCTTCTAGGAGCTTTATAATTGTTGTTTTTATATTGAAGTACTTGATCCATTTCAAGTTAATTTTTGCTAAAGTGTGAGATAGGAGTTTCTTTTGGATATGGCAATCCTGTTTCTCCCAGCACAATTTGTTGAACAGAGTGTTCTGTCTTAGCTAAGTGGGCTTAACAGCCTTGTCAAAAATCACTTGACCGTGGATGTGAGGGCGAATTTCTGAGTTCTCATTTCTGTTCCATTGGTCAATCTCTCTGTCCTTATGCCAATGCCATGTTGATTTTACCACTGTAGATAGGTTCTAGGCTTTATTTCAGGAAGTGAGACCTCCAACTTCATTCTTCTTTTTTAAGATGTTTTGCCTATTTGAGACACCTTAACCTTCCAAATAAATTTGATTATTAGCTTTTCAATTTCTGCAATAAAGGCTGTTGGGATTTTTATTGGGATTGTGTTAAATATAAAAATTAGTTTGCATAGAGTTGATATCGTAATGATATTTAGTCTGCCAATCCATGAACATGGAATATTCTTCCATTTAAGTCTTCTTCAGTTTCTTTTAGCAATGTTTTGTAGTTTATGTCTTTGGTTAAGTTTATCCTTAAATATTTTTTTGTTTTAGTAGCTATTGCAAATGGAAGTTTTTTTCCTGATTTCCTCCTCATATTTCACATCAATAATGTATAGAATGCTCTTGATTTTTGCATATTAATCTTGTGTCCTGCCACATTGATGAATTCATCTATTATTTTAGCAGCTTTGATATGGATTATTCAGGATTTTCTGGATATAAGATCTTGTCATCAGCAAATACTGAAAGTTTTACTTGTTCCTTTCCTATTTGGTAGCCTTGTATTTCTTTGTCTAGCCTAATTGTTCTAGCTAGAACTTCTAGCACAATATTGAATAATAACAATGAAAGTGGGCATCCTTGTCTTGTTCCTCATCTCAGCAGGAAAGCTTTCAGTCTTTCACAAATAAGTACAATCTAGCTGTAGATTTTTCATGTATGCACTTTACCCTGTTGAGAAAGCTTCCTCCTATCCCTCTCTTTTGGAGAGTTTTTATCAAGAAAAGGTGCTCTATGTGGCCAAATTATTTTTTCTGCATCAATCTATAAGATCATGTGATTTTTATTCTTCAATTTAGCGAAGTGGTTTATTACACTAATTGATTTTCTTGTATTGAACCACACTTGCATATCTGGGATAAAACCCTCTTGATTGTGGTGTATAACTCTTTTAATGTGCTTTTAGATTTAGTTTGCAAGTATTCTGTTAAGGATTTTTGTATCTATATTCATTAGAGATATTGGTCTGTAATTTTCTTTTTTCATAGCATCTTTATCTGGTTTTGATGTTAGGGTGATGTTGCCTTCATAGAATGAGTTTGGTAGCATTCTCCTGTTCGATTTTTTGAAAGAACTTGAGAAAGATTGGTATTAGGTCATATTTGAATGATTGGTAGAGTTCATCTGTGAAGTCATCTGGTCTTGAGCTTTTCATCTTTGGTAAGTTTTTGATAATTGTCTCTGTCTCTTCACTTGTGATTTGTTTGTTGAAGTCTTCTGCTTTTTTCTGGTGTCAGCATAGCTGGTTCATGTGTTTCTAGGAATGTCTATCTCTATATTTTCTAGTTTTTTGGCATACAGTTGTTCATAGTATCCTCTTATGATCTTTCTAATTTCCTCAGGGTTTGTGGTCATGCCCCTCCTTTCATTTCTGATTTTATTTGTGTCTTCTATTTTTCTTTGTCACTCTAGCTAAGGACTTGTTGATTTTGTTGATCTTCTCAAAGAACAAACTTGGTTTTCTTGATTCTCTCTAGTGTTTATTGTTCTTGACTTCATTTATTTCTGCTTTGATCTTTACTATTTCTTTTCTTCAGCTCAGTGTGGGATTAGTATTTTGTTCTTTTTTCATTCCTCCAAGTGTGCAGTTAGGTCTTCTACTTTAGCTCTTTCTCCTTTTTTAAGGTAAATATTGAGTGCTCTAAATTTCCCTCTCAGGACTGCCTTTGCAGTGTCCTATAAGTTTTGATATATGTTGTGTTTTATATTTCATTCAACTCAAGTATTTTCAGAGTTCTCTTGCAATTTTTTCTTTGACCCACTGATTATTTAAGGGGTTGTTGTTTAATCTCCATGTATTTATGAATTTTCCCCTTTTTCATCAGTTCTTGATTTCTAGCTTTATTTCTTTCTGATCAGAGAAAATGTTTTGTATCATTTCAATCTTTTTAAATTTATTGAGCCCTGCCTTGTGACCCAACATATGATCTGTCTTGGAGAAGGATCCTGAGCACTTGAAAAGAATGTGTATCCTGCTCTTTTGAGGTGCAATGCTCTATAGATGTCTATTAGGTCTAGTTAATTTATTTTATTATTCAAGCTCCCTGTTTCTTTATTAATCCTCTGTCCATATGTTCTCTTCAATGCTGAGAGTGGTATTTTGTGTCCAACTATTATTGTAGAGATATCAATTTCTACCTTAAGCTTTGCCAGTGTGTGTCATATATCTTTGGTAACTGAGGTTTGGTGCATAACTATTTAGAATAGTTATTTCTTCTTGATGAATTGCCCCTTTTGTTAATATATAATGATCTTCTCCATTCCTTATAACAGTTCTGCATTTAAAATCTGTTTTGTCTGATATCAATATTTCTACTTCAGCTCTTTTTTTGGTTACTATTTGCATGGATTATCTTTTGCCAACCTTTCACTTTTAACCTGGTGTGTCCTGATGTCTGATCTGAGTCTCTTATAGACAACATGTAAATGACTCAGAAGTTTTTATCCAACTCATCAGTCTATGTCTTTGATTGGGGAGTTCAAGTCATTAACATTCAATGTCATTACTCAAAAGACTACTTGCATCATCCATTTTGACCTTTGACTTCCTGTTGTCATGTCATACTATTGTCTACCTTTTTACCCTTTCACTCACCCTTTCTAATAATCTTCATTTCTACACCATTCTCCAATCTGTCACCCTTGTTTTTTCCTTTAAGGCTGCAACACTCCTGTTTGTATCTCTTGTAATTCTGGTCTTTGGTAACATATTCTATCAGTACTTGTCTTTGAAGAATTTGAATTCATCTTCATTTTGAAGGACTGCTGTGCCAGATACAGAATTCTTGCTTGACAGTTTTTCTCTTTTAGTACCTTATATACAGCATACCACTTTCTTCACTCTTTCGTGGTTTCTAATGGGATATTGGCACTTAATCTTATAGATTTTCCCTTGTATAAGATGCATTGATTTTCGCTTTGCTTTTAAAGTCTCCTCTTTATCTCTGATATTTATTATTTTGAATAGGAGGTTTCCCAGAATAGGTCTATTTGGATTTATTCTGTTTGGGGTGCATTGCACTTCCTGGATATTGATATTTATGTTTTTCATAAGGACAGGGAAGTTCTCATTCATTATTTCCTCAAATATTGTTTCTGTCCCTTTTCCACTTTTCTTCTCCTTCTGAGACACTCATAACAT
Organism: Dasypus novemcinctus; assembly: GCF_030445035.2. Classification (NCBI taxonomy): domain Eukaryota; kingdom Metazoa; phylum Chordata; class Mammalia; order Cingulata; family Dasypodidae; genus Dasypus; species Dasypus novemcinctus. The sequence continues at coordinate 147,375,547 of NC_080673.1, read as the reverse complement.
GTATGTTTTTGTATTTTGTCTTGTCATTCAATTTCCTGAGACAATTTCATTTTTTCCATTCTCTTTCTGTTCTCCTTCTTTTCCAGTTCATCTGTTCTGTCTTCACAATCACTAATTCTGCCTTCAACCACTTAAAACCTGTTCTTATACACCTCTAGTGTGTCTTTAATCTCATCCATCATGTCTTTCATTCGCATAAATTCTGTTATTTTTCTTTGCAGCCTTTCAAATTGTTATTTATGCTCACCAAGTGTCTTCTTAATATCCTTTCTCTCTTTAGTCATATTTTCTTTCAATTCTTTAAATTGATTTAAGAGAGTTGTGTGATTATCATTGATTAATTGTCTTACATGCTGATTTCTCTATCTTACCTATTGCCAATTGTTATTATTTTTCACAGCTCTTCTTTGATATTTGTTTCAATTTATCTAAGTCTTTAAGGTTGCTTAGCTTAAATTATCAAAATCATGCCATGGACTCACTAATGGGGTGCATTCTTTCTTCCATTGGTGGAGTAAAGAGAGCTCTAAAAGCAATTTTTCCATGCAGTTTCCAGACTAGTCAACAGGTGGTGCTTGTTGGTGCACCTTCCCAAGTAGGGGTCTCTTTCTTGATTTTCCTTTGTTATGGTCTGGCTGGAGCTGAGATTCAAAGCGAGCTTGATGGCTAAATTTACTTAAGAAAAGTCCCTGAAATCCCCTCCATTATCCCTTGTAAAAGCTGACAGGGTGGAGACATCTGCTTCACTCTCAGGTGGCTGTAATGAGCTATGGATTTTACCCCAGCTTAATATCTTGGGGTTGGGGAAAGGGAACTCTTCTCAGTGGCCATGAGATTTAGTAACTCAGAGTTTTTTGTTTTGGGTTCTTCATCTCTCTGTCCCTCACCCTCCTGAGAGTTGTGAGGCACTGTCCTGGTCTGCTGACCCCCAAAGCAGATCACTCAGGCAGATTTTGGCTCTTTCTCCATTGTTTTTTAGAAAGAGCAGAGACTTGTCTGCCTAAGCCAATGTCATCTTCCTACAATTCTTTAGTAATGTTTTTCACCATGCTGTTTTGATTGTTGCAGATTTGTAATAATTTTTTTTGCTCTTCAGGACCCTTTATGCTTCCAAGTAAACTTAAGATTGGCATTTCCATTTCTGAAAAGAAAACTCAGAATTTTGGAATTGAGTTGAACTATAAATCACTTTTTGTACAATTGGCATCTTAATCATATATAGTCTACCAATGCATGAATGCAAAATGTCCTTCCATTTATTTATTTCTCATTTGCTTTCCTTCAGCAATGGTTTCTAGTTTTCCTTGTACAGGTCCTTGATATCCTATGTTAAAATTTATTGCTAGTTATTTGATACTTTTGTTGCTATTGTAAATATATTTTTTCTCTATTTCTTCTTTGATACCATACAAATGTATGGAAACACTATTGATTTTTGTGTGTTGATATTTCATTCTGCCACATGTTGAATTTGTTTATTGACTCTGTTAGCATTGTTGTGGATTTTTCTCTATATAGAATCATGTCAGTTGTAAATAGTGAAGTTTTTAGTTCTTCCTTTCTTATTTGGATAACTTTTAATTCTATTTTTGCTGTTTGCTATGGTTAGAACTTTCAGTACAATATTGAAGAACAGTAGTGACAGCAAGCTTCTTGGTCTTGTTCTTGCTCTTTGAGGGAAAATGTTCAATCTTTCACCAGTGAGTAAAACATTATTTATTGGTTTTTTACCTATGCCTTTTATCACGTTAAAGAAGTTTCCTTCAGTTCCTAGATTCCTGGGTGTTTTTATCAGTGTTATTTTGTACTTTTGTCAAATGCCTTTTTTATATCAACTGAGGTTCATGTATTTTTTCTATTGATCTATTAATGTTGTGTATTACATTAATTGATTTTCTTAGTGTGAACCACCTTTGTAGACATATGGAGAAATCTTATTGATTGTGGTGTATAATTATTTAAATATGCTGCTAGATTCAGTTTGATGTTATTTTATTGAGGGTTGTTGTATCTACATTCATAAGGAGTATTGATCTGTAATTTCCTTTTCTTGTGGTATTTTTATCTAGCACTAATTTTAGGTCTCATAAAATGACTTAAGAAAGGTTCCCTCACATTAAGTTTTTGCAAGAGATTAGGCATGATTGGTGTTAACTCTTCTTGGAATATTTTGTAAAATTCACCAATGAAGCCATCTGCTTTGGGGATTTCTTTGTGAGGAAGGTTTCGATGATTGATTCAATTTCTTTAATTGCTATTGATTTTTTGAGATCTTCAATTACTTCCTGAGTCAGTATAGGTAGTTATAAATTTCTAGGAATTGTTCTTATCCTTAGTTTTTCTAACTTGTTGGTGTACAGTTGTTCAGAGCATCCTTTTATGAATACATTTTATTTCTGCAGTGTTGGTCATATTGTCCTCTTCATTTCTGATTTTAATTATTTGCATCGTCTCTGAATTTTGTTTGTTAGCCTACCTGAATGTTTGTCAATTTTATTGATTTACGGGGGAAAAGTACCAAAAATAAGTTGGCTTTTATAATGAAAATTTAATATGTGAAAAGCCTTGAGCTCTGAGGCCACGGAAGTGTCCAAATCTAGGCATCATAAGAGGTACTATTTCACTGAAGGTCACCTGCTGGTAATCCTGGACTTCTTCCACATGGCGAGGCACTTGGAGACATCTGCTGATCTAGGTCTCTGCCTTTTCCTCTGGGCTTACTTTCTCCCCAAGCTCAGCAGTTAGAAATCAAATATATGGTTCATATCTCCCCTCTTCTCTAAGCCTCCTCTCCTTGATCCTCCTCTCTTTCCTAACCTCTGCACATCACAGATTGCAGCCTCCACGTTCTGGGACCTCTGTCTCTCAGCCTCTTGGGATTTCTCTGCCTCAACCAACTTTTTTCTTTATGTATTTGCTTTTATTCTTCTGTTCATAAAGGATTCCAGAAAGAAGACCCAGACCTATCCTGAGTCAGACTTTACTGAGGTAATCCAATGAAAGACCCAGCAATTGAATCCAATCTAATTAAAGGGCTCCACACCCACAGGAATGGATTAGCTTCAAGAATATGGTCTTTACTGGGAGCCACAAAAAGCTTCAGTGTCACCATCTATCCTCTGGATCCCATAAAGACATGTGATGATCTAATTGTCCCCAACCCCTAGGGAATATGCTCTAGCCTCTCTAAATCATGGAGCAGCAACACTGTCCCTGAACAATGGAGTGGAAGGCCCACCCACTTCAAATTCTAGGGCAAACTCACCCTTTCAGCATACATGTGTGGGGTCTCTCTTGGCCCAAGAAGATATCATAAGTTCAGACTTCAGTTTATAGGGTTTTGCCCTTAAAGTTGTTTACCTTCAATCTCTTCCCTTTCAGTACCTTTTAATTTAGGCTGGCAGTGGTTCCATTCATATAGATCTCTCAAAAAACTTGGTTCAGCATGTAGGAAACAGGAATCCAAGCCATCAGGCAGTAAGACTTTCCACAAATCTTTCCTGTATAACTGTATTTCCAATCCTGACTTAACACTGAAATGCCTGGTTATGTCTGTGTTCAGTTAAGTCTTCTCAGGGGACTCATTTTCCAAAAGCTTGGAATTTCCCAAACCACCAATATTTGGTTTCTTTCTGCCTAGGAGTTCAGTTCTCAACTTATTTCTTTCCTCTTACATTTTGGTATAAGCTGCAGAGAAGCCAGATTGCACTTTTTACATTTAGTTTGTATATCTTCTCAGCTAATACCCAAGCACATCAGTTTCAAATTTTGCCTTTCTCTAACATCGAGTGTAAATTTTACCAAGTTTTCTGCCACTTTAAAACAAGAATCACCTACCTTCCAGTTTGCAATGACACATTCGTCATTTCTGTCTAATGCCACATCAGAATTACCTTCAGCACCCTTGTTTTTACCAATAGTCACTTCAAAGCAATCTAGGCCTTTGCTATCAAGCTTGTCACAATTCTTTCAGAATCTTTCCCTTACACATTTATAAAATCATTCCAATATTTTTGGTATTTGTAATTGCAGCAAAACCCCACATTCCTGGTGCTAATTTCTGTTTTAGTTTGCTAAAACCTGCTGGAAGCAATGTACCAAAAATGTGTTGTATTTTATCATGGAAACTTAGCCGTTTAAAAGCCTACAGTTCTTAGGCCAGGAACGTGTCCAAGTTAAGACTTCATCAGAAATGCTGTCTCACTTAGGGTTGGCTCCTGACAATCCTGGACTTCTTCCACATGGCAGGACACATGGAGGCATCTGTTTGCCTGGGTGTCTGCCTTCTCTGTGCCTGTGCTTACTTTCTCCCAAGCTTAGCTGTGGGCAATCAAGCATATGGCTTGTCTCCATTGCAGCCTCCAGCCTCCTTGAACTCTCTCTCAGACTCTCTGGTTTTCTCTGAATCTGCTTCTGCCCCTTTTTTCTTTGTGTCTACTGCTTTTAGTCCTCTATTTATAAAGGACTTCAGCAAGAGGACCAAGACCCAGCCTGAGTTGTACCCTACTAAAGTAATTCTATCAAAGTTTCCACAGCTGAATCTAATCCAAGTAAATGTTTACACACCCATATGAATGGTTAAGGTTCAAGAACATGATCTTTTCTGGGAACCACAAAAATCTTCAAATTATCATGTTGATCTTTTCAAAAAAACATCTTTTGGTTTTATTGATTGTCTATTTCTTTTTATTCTCTATTTCATTTATCTATGGTCCAATATTTGCAATTTCCTTCCTCTGTTCAAAATTTTTTTTTTTAGTTTGTTCTTCTCTTTCTAGATCCCTTATTTGTGAGCTCAGGTTACTGATTTAAGATCTTTCTTCTTTTTATTGTAAGCATTTAGTTCTTTGCATTTCCTTCTAGCTATTGATTCCTAACTTCATTCCATTGTGATGGCAGAATATACATTGTATAATTTTTATATTTTTTAATTAATTGAAATTTCTATTTTGACATAATGTATGTTCTAATATGGAGAATGATCCCTATGTACTAGAGAAAAATGAGTATTGTACTGCCTTTGGGTGACATATTCTATGTGTGTCTGTTAGGTCTACTTGTTTTATAATATCATTTAAGTTCCACATTCCATTATTGATCTTCTGCCTAGATGTTCTAGACATTATTGAAAGTGTTGAATTGAAGTCTCCTTCCATTAATGTAGAATAGTCTTTTTCTGCCTTCAAATCTGTCAGCATTTACCTCATATATTATAGGACTCTGCTATTATGTGTAAATATATTCATAATTGCTATATCTTCTGGTTGAATTTACCCTTGTATCAATACATAGGGACCTTTCTTGTTCTTCATAATACTATTTGGCGTAAAGTCTATTTTATATGATAGTATAGCTAACCAACTCTCCATTGGTTACTATTTGATTATACACACACAGACACACACACACACACACATATATAATGTTAATATATATATAGAAAGGGAAAGCATATATATATATATATATATATATATATATATACACCTATATATATATACCTGCTTCTGTTTTTTAATTCAAAGTGATTCTCTTTAAACTGCACATATTTGTGTCATACTTTCTTATCAATTCTGCCAATCTTCGATTTTGACTGGAAAATTTAATCAATTTTCATTTAAATTAACCACTGATACTTCCATATTTTCTTCTGTTATTTTTTCTTTAGTATTTGTAATTGTCATTCTTATACCATTTTGGCCCCTCAATTCTTTCATTTATTCCTAATCTCATAATTATTTATTTTTAGTATACTTTTTTCTGTCCTTTCTCTTATCTTCTATATGTATTTTTCATATTCTTTCTTTGTGGTTACCATGGGACTTAAACATAGCATACCGAAATTATAATCAATCACTTTTTTTTCTGCCAGCTCCTATCGACTGCTGAAATAGTCTAGGGAATTTTTCATTTTCTTTTTTTGGGGTGGGAGGGGAGGTGTGGGTCTCAACTCCAGTGTTTTGGTTTGGTTCCTTTCTAAATTTTTTGTCTTTATTGAGATTCTCCTATTTCACATTCATGATTTTCCTGATATATATATTTTTTCCTTATCTACTTGAGGAAATTGAGCAATATTATTTTAAATCTTTGTCCAAAATCTGGCCTTCATTGATGACTTCTGGATTTTTATACTGTTTCTTTGGATAGGCAATTTTCCAATTTTTTTTTTCTTGGTATCTTTTTTTAATACATTCTACATTTTACTTTTTTTAAGGTTCCCTTTGGGATCACTATTCTAAGATGTCTGTACCTTATATGTGTACCTAGGGAGTGATATAGCAGACATTGACCTTAATGTTAAAACTTATGAAACAAACAAATCAATGCAAAAATAGCTCCACAATCTTTGTAAATTGGTTCTGATTTAGTTGGTGCTCTCCTTCAGAGTTTAGCCCCACTCAAGAAGATTAGTCTGAGGGAAAGAGAAATACAGTACCCTCTTTTTTTTTCTGAGACTATTGTTTTGTCATCTTGTGCTTGCTCGTGGTCTTAGGAATTCCCTTGTTTGAATGCCCTATCTATTTCCTATATAATAAACTTTCTCCCCATCCTGGGTGCTTAACTGAATGACTTAAGGCATGTAATCATTTGTCCCAGGCACTTTGATTTAATTGTTTCTTATACTACTTCAGCTGTCTTCCAGCTGCTTCTACTTACAGGTCAAGTTCTGTGAGCGTGAACCAGAGACAACTGTACTGGCTCAGTCTTTCAGATTGCCATTTTATAGATTGACAATGACATAATTGAATTGTGGTATGCACATAGGGCCCGCTCTGTTCCCGCTGGAACAAGACCAGGAATCCACAACAGGCATTCATATTGGCTCCATATATTGGCAAATGGGAGGGGTTTGGGAAGAGCCAGCAAGGACATGACAAGCTTCTTATATCAATATTTAAGGTTGTGTGTGTGTATTTTAAATTTAACACTTGCCAAATTACTGCAAGTTTCTGTTTTCTGAGGTGCTGGGAAGATTCCTCTGTGCGTTTATGCTACTTGTTCAAAGATTCTGTGGAGTCATGGCATCCTGGAGTGTCTTACACCACTATCTTGGTTGTTCAGAAGTTCTTAACATTTTGTTTAGAAATTTCCTTAGTTCATTCACCTGGCTCATTAATCCCATTTTCTCCTTACAGATTATTGTAGACATTAGTGCGGCTAAACTTTCTGCCACTGCATAACATTAAATCTCCTTTCTCTAGCTTCTAATAAGATTTTCCTCATTTTCCCTGAAAGCCTTCACAGGCAACATTATCAAAAGTTTCTGGTAGCAATTTTTTTAAGGTAAGTTAGTGTTTTTTACGGTTTTTTCAAACCAACTGTGTTGTTCCAAAGTCACACCCACATTTCAATTTTTATTATGGCAAGAACCAACTCTGGGCACCGACATCTGTAATAGTTATCTATTACTGTATAACTTTTTCCCAAAACTTAATTATTATAATAACAAACACTTATTATTTCATAATCTTTGTGGATTAAGAATATAGGAATAGTTTGCCTGGGTACCTTGGGACTCAGGTCTCTGATTGAAACCCTTGGCTGGGGCTTCATTCCCATCTTAAGTCTGGACTGAGAATGTACACTTTAAAATTCACTCTTTTTTTTTTTTTTTTTTTTGGCCAACATTACCAAATAACAGGTAGGCCTTTCCAGAGGGATGACTTACAATATGTATGGAAACTGAGATCCAACAGGAAGAATAATTCAAGAGAGGAGGAGAGCAACCAAGGCAGAAACAACAGTATTTTTATTAACCAACCTCATTGTGACCTAACGTAATTTCTGCTGTATTATATTCTTCAGAAGTTAGACATAAAGCTCAACCCACATTCAGTGGAAGGGTATTATATATAGCCATGAAAAATAAAAGGGAAGCATCATTGGGGACATCTTAGAGGTCACATCACAGAACACATTCAGCAAAGTCATGGTCCAAGAGGAGACACAAATAACACATCCATAAATCCAATGAGCCTCATCTCCCTGGGACAAGAAGTAAAAGAATGAGGTGCTGGAGATTTAAACTACAAAAAGAAAGTAACAACAACAACAGCAAAAACAAATGAAACTCTCCTTTTACCTTTTGGTTATACATATCATAGGAAGATTTCTTCTTTCTTTTAAGTTTCTGCTGTGATAGTGTGTTTATTTGCATGAAGGAATATATTTAATGTATGGATAATTATTGAAGTTATCCAGAAAAGCCATACGTATTAGTCAATGTTCTCCAGGGAAACAAAATCAACAAGAGCTATCTGTCAGTAGTAAGAAATTTTATCAGAGTCTCTAACGTGACCTTAGGGATGTACAAGTCCAGGTTCCACAGGCAGGCTGCAACCAGGGGGTCCAATGAAAATCTAATGAAGGTGCTTGATAAGGTCTGGGAGATGCTGGCTGTACAAAAATGAGTTGGAAATTAAAAGAGGAATCACTCCCTCTTTTAAGGCATTCAACTGATTGAATAAAGCATCACTCATGGCTGATGGCAATCTCCCTGATTGATGTAATTGTGATCAGCTATCTATGATTTATCACTGCAGTAAAGTCAATGGTGACTGAAGTCCATAAATGCCCTTGTATTACAATTAGCCCAATACTTGTTTGACCAAACAACTGGGCACAATTACCTGGCTTAGTTAACACATTGGCCTAACCATCACACCATCTAAAATTCCAGGGAAGTCAAAAAAGTCTTTGGAATTTATGGTTGTGTTAGCATTTAAGGGTTGTCTTTCTTATAGTAAAAGTCATTTATTAAACATTAATCATGGATTTTTCTAGTGGATAGTCAGTAAATTGTAATATTGCCAAAATTTATGTCCTTATCTTATAGGATACAAGGGATTTAAAAACAACATTTAAAAGGTAAATCTTTGGCTTTTTCACTCTAGCAACTCTGTCCTCATTTACAACATAATTTGTTTTCTTTCAACCCTTCTCTATGTTGATCTCTCAGCCAGAAACTCTTCAAACTTATGCACACAGCATAACCATGACTTTCCTGTAGTCAATCTTTAAATAGATTATCCTAGTAGTCTAATTTCTGTTCATTCTTTAATCTTTATCTTAAATGTTTTCCCCATCATTGTAATATGTGAGAATATTACCAAAAAGTCCCTATAAATTTCCACTAATGACCTATTTTTTCAAATAAGTTGATAAAAGTTTGTAAGTTGACTCTGGAATCTACTATCACCCAATCAGGAGGGACTTGGCTCTATGATTCAATTTCCCATTCTGGTTGCTCATGTATTCCTTCAAATTATCAAAAATGACCATTCTATATATTTGCAATGCTAGAAATAAATCTCATTTTCGTTTGTTGTTATCTCAGTGTTCTGTGAATGACATTGTTTCTGCAAAATGTGGGCAAACAAGACTTCACTGTTATTTAGTATCCAAGTAACATGACTCAAATACTTGTATATTCTGAAATATATCAAAACTCTGCATAACTTAAATGCTATATGATTTCAACAGTACAATGAACTGAAGAACTATAATATCCAATAAAACATTGATATGAAAATTTTGTATTTATTGAAGCTGTTAAACTCATTTTGCCAACGAGTTTAATAGACATTATTTTTAGATGTTTAATAGACATTATTTTTAACATCACGTAGTAGGGATGCATAAAGTGGAATTTATTCTTTTGTCCATATTCAATAGGAAAAAAGTATGGCAGGGTTTTCCTATATCCACTGTGGTTATAATCTGATAACCTACTATAGTTAAATATAGTCACCATAGGACTGCAAGATGTGGAAATCAGAGAAAACATGGGCTAGAAGAATTCAGTCACAAATAATATGAAAGTGAGGAATTTGTCCTCAATGTGTCATACTTCGTGAGTTCTAGGGGTAAGGACAGAGAAAAGAAGACAGTGAAAGGGCTAGTTATTGAAAATTCTATCAACCTATGCAAATAAGTTTAAAAACAATAAATTTAGGTCTAAATATTCATATGGTAGGCAATATTGGATAGTATTATGGATGGTCATCTGACATTCTTCAGTGACATGGAACATATTAGAATAAGATAATCATTTTCTGTTTTTTTTTTAAATCCATTAATTTTATTCTCATAGTAATATTTAAGAATATGTCAAATAATATAATGTAATACCCTTTTGAGTCTTGGGCAGCAGATTAAAATAGATACATTGTGATAAATTTAAGAGATTTTGCCGTACAGATTTTTATAGCCCCCAATGCAGTGAACTGACCCATGCTTGTCAAGACCTGATAATTATTAAAGAAATTAAATATGATAGAATGAGACTAATGGAAAAGAGCAATTATCGAACTATTGTGATAAAGCAAGCAGCATCAGGTTTAAGTCATCAGCACCTCATCATTTTTTGCAGAAATACTAAAAAGAATTGTTTCATACCATGAAATCAATTAAAACCAGAAGCCTTGACAGAGAGACCACTCCCTTCCAGAGGTTTAAGCCCTGTCAGAATGTCAGAGAATGCACACAGAGGAAACTACACAGTCAGTGCTTTAAATATTTATAAGAGAACAAAACTAGGAATAATGAAATCAGGCATGAATAACAAAAAATTTTCACTGGTTTCAAACTTAATTTTCCCTGTAGATGTGTATTTACTTATAAATTCAGTAAGAAAATTTATCTTTTTATAGGAAAATATAAATTTATATTTAAATAGAATTTTGAAATATTTAGTGCGTTTTGACACTAAAAATACTATAATCTTCTCCTTCCATATGACGTTTCCAAACATTTACTTTTCACAACTAGTTTGTTGTTGAAAAGAACCTATACTAGAGTTTGTATATTTAAAACTATTGTGTATGACTACATTATTTGGGTAAACTCATATAAATTGTAAAACTAAACTTTAAATTTATTTTTCACTGTTTTTCCCTGAGTGTACATTTAAATAATTGCTCAACTCCATCTTTATTAGAATATTTTAAGTTTTAAATCTACAAATTCTTGAAGCCACAGTCATTTATATGACTGTCTATCCTCACACTTATCCTTTCACTGTTAAGACAGATATTAGATGAAGAAAAAGGATATAATTTTAGAATTGGAACTTCAACCTATGACAGCTGCCAATAGAAATGACTCAGGAATGAACACAATTTTATAAGTTTTAAATAATCAAGTGATGTATAACATTCCATAGATTTAGAACTTGATACGATAGAAATATGCTGATGCTACTATTGAAGAGTCATGTTCAAAGTAAATAAAAGAAGGTAAGGTTGAGGGTAGAGTCGTTGTTTTAATTGGAATGATGTAAGAAGAAATCTTTGAATAAGGAAAACAGGAGATGAAATGAAAGCTGTTCTTGGAGTTGTTTAAATTCTGCAAAGCTCTCTGTGTTACATATGACTGTGTCCTAATTGTGCCTAGGTATGAACAACTCAATTTAATGGATTAAGGGGCATTTTTGGAAGGGCCATGAAGTATGCTGTATGTTAACTGAAGTTCTGCTCTTAGTTTCTTTAATATTCAGCACAGACTCTTTCTGTTAAAATATTCTTGGCTTTCAAAGTACACAATTTAAGTTAGTTGCAAATTTTGTGGCTGATTGGAATGAGGTTTTTTTTTTTAAAATTTCAGTGTGTTTCAGGGAATATTGACAGAAACAAAGCATAAACATGAATGAGTGAGCCTAGATGTATAAGTTGGTTTACTACCTTCATTATAAAGAAGAAAAATTGAAAGATTATTAAATCATACATTTATTTATATTTTCTCCAAACTAAGCTGGTAAAATAGGTAATCTGATATAAAAATAGAAGTAATTGTTTTTAATTAAAAAGTGACATTTTTATAAAAGAGACAAAGAGTGCTCTGACATATAGAAAAACCATTGAATATAATGAAATTTTAAACAGAAAAATAAAAGTAATATTTAAAAATAAGAATATAGACTAAGGTCATAAAATGCACTTAGACTAAAGACACATTTTTACTTCCATTTCAACTAGTTTCAAATAAATAATTTGTGAAAAGTTTGAATCTAAATAAGAAAGGCTAAGTATTACCCCAACTATGAAGAAAATCTGAATATTTTGTAATTTAGGAACAAGTTTTTTTAAGTCATCAGTTTGTCAAACTAGAGTAATGTAGCAATGTCTTAGTTTGTAGGCTGCTATGATAAGCACAACAAACAATGGAAATTCATTATCTAATAGTTTTGGAGGCTGGTAGGCTTGCTTTCTCCCTGGGTTGGTAGGGTCCTGGTTGGCTGGTAATCCTTTAGTTACTTAGTTTGCCCATGACATAGCCAATGTCTTCTCTTTCTCTTCTGGATTCCCACTGATTTTCAGCTTCTAGCTCTTCCCCATGGCTTTTCTCCTATGTCTGAATTTCTTTTGCTTCTAAAGGACTCAAGAATCCAAACTCATTCAGTAGGACCACACCTTAATTCAAATTAATACCTTCATGAGGTTCTATTTATAATGGGTTCATGCTGACAGGAATGTGAATTAAGACTAAGAATATCTTTTTACCGAGTACATAACTCAATCTACAAGGACACTGTTCTTGACTTATCCAACAGTCATCCCTCCCCATACTCCATTTCTAGGCTCTTAAAAAATTATTGTTGCTTAGATATATAGTCTAATTCCATATGGGTCCTCTGTCTTATAACCTAAAATCCCTGGACATAGAAAAACAAGCAATCATAGGGCGATTCTCAAAGTAGAAAGAAGAAGGAAGAATACCTGAGGGCAAGACACACCTTACTTCAGCCAAACACCATCAGAGAATCTACACTACTCTCTCTGCCTTTTTGGCAGGACCAAGGTGGAGGTTGATCTTTCAAACTGCACTTCACACCTATACAGCATCAGTGAGACTGGAAAATGTGGTACAAATTCAGGGCACACTTGGGAAGAAAATAATTATTAAACACAAATTCTATCCAGGGAAAGTATCCTTCAGGAAAGAAAGGGAAATAAACGTATTCTCAAAGAAAACTATAATAACTTGTCACTAGCAAACATACCCTTAAAGAATAGCTAAAGGAAATTCTCTAAACAGAAAGATCATGATAAAAACTTTTTTAAAAGAGAGCTTTGAACTTAGAGAATGTAAAAAGAACAGAAAGTGGGTAAAAATTTGAATAAATAGAATATTTCTCATGAATTTCTTAAACCATATTTGACAGTTGAAGTGAAAATTATAACATTATATGATGTGGTGCTCAATGTATATGAATAAAATATTTAAGATTATATTTAATAAGTGGGGAGTACAACAGGACATATATGGAAATAAGGTATTTAAATTTCACCCAAAATTGGTAAGATTTTGATATCAGTAGCGTGTAGATAAGTTAATTAAAACATCATGATGCTAGCATAACAGATTTATAGACCAAAGGAATTGAATTGAGAATTCAGAAATCTACCCTCATGTTTATGGTCAAATGATTTTTGACAAAGGTGCCTATTCAACTCAAAGGTTGCTGGGATAATTGGATATCCATATGCAATAGAATGAAAGAGGATCCCTATCTCATACCACGTGTAAAAATTTACTCAAAAAGGATGAAATGCCTTAATATTAAAGGCAGAACAATAAAACTCCTAGAAGAAAATGCAGGGAAATATCTTTGAGATCTGGTGGTAGGCAATGTTTTCTTAGACTTTATACTCAAAGCATAAGCAACAAAAGGAAAAAAATAGATAAATGGCACCTCTTTAAAATTAAAACTTTTCTGCATCAAAGGACTTTATCATGCAAGTAAAAAGGTAACAATACACAATTGGAGGAAATATTTTGAAACCACATATCCAATAAGGATTTAATATCCAGAATATATAAAGAAATTCTACAGGTAAACACATAAAAAGGCAAACAATCCATTTTTAAAATGGGCAAAATACTTCAGTAGACACTACTCCAATGAAGATATGCAGATGGCCAAAAAACACAAGAAAGGATCCTCAATGTCACATGCTTTCAGGAACATGCGAATCGAAAACGCAATGAGATACCATTTCACACCCATTACAAAGGCTGCTATTTAAAAAAAAAAAGTGTTGGAGACATTGCAAAGAAATAGGAACAGAGAGCCACTGTGGAAGACCGTAGAACAATTCATCAGAAAGTTAAGTATGGAATTGCCATATGAATCAGAAATCTCACTTCTAGGTGGTCAATGGATTTTTGACCAAGGCTCAAAAGCAATTCAGGGAGAGACAACCAGCAAGAAAGTGGCAGAATAAGGTGCTCTTAGAGTCCTTTTATACTACAGGGCAATTAGTAATCACCAGAGCTACTGAAGGCACCAGTTTGGGGGTTCCAGGAAACCAGAAGAGCGTCTTGTAACATACTTGACAGAATGAATGGAGGAGACTGCTCATCTACAGAGAAGATTCAGATATAAAGCGTGCCACCCCATAGAGGTCAGGGCCCATCCTCCACTGGTGAAACAAACTGCCTCAGGAGCTATTCTGCTGGAATTGTAAGCTCCACTTCCCAAAAATGGGGAAGGAAGAGACAGTTAGGCACCAACTTCATCTACTGATTGGTAAATTTGACTGGCTAAAGTATAACATTAAGAACAGCTAAAGTTTGAACTTGTCCAAGTCATAAAGAAGCCAGTAGCTGCCATTTTAAGTCTGTCCCCAGTGTGAGAGAAAGCAGGGCAGAATGAAAATCATAATGCTGGTAGGGACTGACTTCTTTCCATCCAGATTGGATTACAGCTCTAGCCTATGCTTCAGCCCCACTTCAGTGGGGAGGATCTTCAGGGAACCTGCACCAGCCTCTCCAGGAAAACACAGGCCATACCACGGAGGCTGGTGATCATTCTACTCTGGTGGCACAGGCTACCTTGGGAGCTGTTCTGTAGCTGAAGTTGAAAGTTCCATTTCCCTAAAACAGTACTATACTTATATTAGATGGAATTGTCTTTAAAAAACACTTTGGAATTCGTGTTCCTCAGTGAGATGGAGTTGGACTCAGATGTGACCTTTCTACACATGCCTCTTCTCTCACTTTTACTGAACCTGTGGATGGCGCTAGGGTTGGTATATACTCAGGAGTCTTGAATCTCTGGAATGGCCATGTGCCAGCTGGGCCTTGAGCCTCAGCAGAATTGCAATTCCTACTCTCTGGTTCATTGGACTTACTCAGGTCAGCTAATAGGGAGGTGAAGATGGTCAAACACCACACCAGGGAACCGAGAGTGCCTACAACTGCAAGCAGAAGAATTGTGTCCATCATCTATATGGAATCTAAGTCCCTTCTCGATATAGAGGTGGAGTGGACATCACCATCCCAGGGTCCACAAAATGGAAGAATAAAATATGGATTAGAGTGAACTTACTGTTGCTCTACTATAGAACTATTGTGACTAGTAATGGAAGAAATTGTAGCATTGATGTGGAGAAAGTGGCCATGGTAGTTGCTGAGTGCAGGGAGAGGGAAGAAGAGATGTGATGTGGGGGCATTTTTGGGACTTGGAGTTGTCCTAAATGATACTGCAGGAACAGATGCTGGACATTATATATCCTGCCATTACCCACTGAATATACTGGGTGAGAGTGCAAACTACAATGTAAACTATTAGTCATGTGGTGCAACAATGCTCCAAAATGTATTCACCAAAAGCAATGAATGTGCCACAATGATGAAAGAGGTTTTTGATATGGGAAGAATGGGGGTGGGTATATGGGAACCTCATATTTTTTAATGTAACATTTTTTGTAATCTATTTATCTTCAAAAAATACAATAAAAATGATGGGATTGGTGGGATTGGGAGTGTTTGGAGTGGGGGTAAATGGGAACTTCATGTTTTTAAATGTAATGTTTTGTGTAATCTATTAACTTTAAAAAAGATAATTTAAAAAATTAAATTAAATTTAAAAAAGACACTAGTAATGTGCAATCTGAGGAGGAAGTCAGGAAAAAATTCCCTTTACAATAGAGACTAAAAGAATAAAATATTTAGGAATATCCTTAACCAATGATGTAAGGCACTTGTATTTAGAAAACTATAACTCATTGTTAAAAGAAATAAAAAATGACCTAAATCATTGGAAGAACATTCCATGCTCACAGATTGCAAGACTAAGTATCATTAATATGCCAATTCTACCCAAATTAATACACAGATTCTTTGCAATCCCAGTAAAAATTCCACCAGCATTTTTTAAATAAATGGAAAACGTGATTATCAAATTTATTTGGAACGGTAAATGGTCCTGAATAACCAGAAACATTTAAAAAGGAAAAATGAAGTTGGAGGACTCTCATTTCTGGACTTCTAAATCATATTAACTACCTGTAGTGGTAAAAAACAGCATGCTACTGGCATAAAGGCAGGCACACAGACAAATAGAAACTAATTGATGGTTAAGAAACAGACCATCACATCTATGGTCAAGTGATATTTGACAAGCCTGTCAAACCCACTCAGCTCAGGCAGAATCGTTCATTCAACAAATGGTGCTGAGAGAACTTGATACCCAATGCCAAAAGAAGAAAAGAGGACCCCTATATGACATATTATACAAAAATTAACTCAAGGATCAGATACTTAAATATAAAAACAAGAGCCATAAAGCTTCTAGAAGAAAATATAGGAAAATATATCCATGACCCAGTGTAGGTGGTGGATTCTTAAAAGAGATAGAGCAGCTGAGATGGAATACTGATGTTTAATGTATGTAGATGTTTTAATTAAATTTATTGTAAAATTGTGGAAATGTATACAGTTGATGATAATACATGATAGTGAGTAACAACTGGTTTATAAATGGGAATGCAGCTCAAAATTATATTTAGAGATTTAAATGTCAATTGAAAGAAAGCTAGAGAATAATCTAGGGACTGACTAACAGTAAACCCAGAGGTGGATGAGAATTGTTGTTGATGATACAGATGCAAGAGTGTCATTTGTGAACTAGAGCAGATGTACATCACAATTGCAGGGTGGTGGGAATGTGGAGAAGCATGGGAAAAATACAATTGAAGTGACCTCTGGACTTTGGTTAACAGTAATAATGTAATATTCATGGATCTATGCCAAAGATGATCTGCGTTGATAATAGGGAAGTATGGAAAGAATGTGCCAAATGTATGGACCTGTTATTAGTCTGATGATAGTATCTTATAATATGTAACAAATGTTCTACCACGGTTTGATGTGTTGATAGAGGAGTGTTTATGGGAATTCTGCACATATGCATAATTGTTCTGTAAGTTTGCAATATATATTTATATTTAATATATTTAAATATATATTATATTTAAAACAATATATTTAAAATATGTATCTTTTCAATATATATTACAATATATATTTAGACTATTAAATATATATATATTTAAATATATATATATTTAGTAGACTGAGTTGGGTGAAAAAACACCAAATGAAAGATAAAGACTATAGTTAGTAGTAAAATTTTGACAATATTCTTTCATCATTTGTAACAAATGTCTCACAGCAATGCAAGGTCTTAGCAGTGGGTTGATGTATATGACCCCTGTATAATGTTATGTATGGTTGCTTTGTAAGTTCACAACTTTTACTAAACACTTATTGTTTATGTATGTTCATCTATACATGATATAAAAATAATAATAATAGTGTGGGTTAGGGATAAAATACACCAAATGTAAGATATTTTGTTTGGTAGTAATATTTTGAGGATGCTCTTTAATTATTAGTTAAAAATATTTCACAACAGTGCAAGGTGCTGTTGGTAGGGTGAGGTAAACTGTCCCTGAATGATTTTAACTATGTTTGTTTTGTAACTATTCCTATACACTATTCCTATACACTCATGGTTTAGGTATGTTTGTATATGTGTGATATACTTCAATAAATTTTTAAAAAATGATAAAAAGCAGTTTAGGAAATAAACAAAGATTCATCAGATGACACTGGAGCAATTGAACATCCATAGGCATAATAATTAACCTAAAGTAAGCCTCAGGCATTAAACCAAAATTAACCAAAAATAAATTACAGACTAATGTAAAATTCAAAACTATAAGAGATTAAAAAATAAGAGGACAACTTCAGGACTTAATTCTAGGCAGAAAAACTGTTAAGCCTGACATCATAGCAGGATCCATAAAATAAAAACTTGATAAATTGGACTTCATTGAAATTAAGACCCTTTTTTTACCATATTTTTCATTCTAAGGAGGCAAAAATCAAATTACATATGTGAAGAAAAAATTTTAGACCACATATGTGAAAAAGGATTGTTGTGTAGAAATTATAAAAGAACATTCAAAATTCAACAGTAAGTAAAGATACAATCCAAATGGAAAATGACCATAAGAAATGAACAAACACTTCAAAGAACAGAATATATAGATGCCAAATAAGCACAAGAATATATGTTAAACTTCAGCAGGAATTAGGAACTGCAAATTAAAAACAGAGTAAGATGTCACTAGATGCCTATCAGAATGACTAAAATTATTTTAAAAAGTAGTAACACCAAATGTTGTTGAGTATGTGGAGAAAATGAGTCACCTATATATTGTTGGTAGGAATGTACAATGGTAGAGCACCTTTGAAAAACATTTTGGCAGTTTCTAATAAACTAACAATTTACAAGTACCATAAAATTCAATGATTGAATTTTAGGACGTGTTTACAGAGAAGTGAAAAGTTATGTTTACAGAAAAACCTGTCTATGAATGTTCATGGCATTTTTATTTGTAAAAGTGAAAAGCTGGAAACAGTCCAAGAGAGTCTCAACAAATGAATGGCTAACAAACAAACAAACAAACAAAACACTATCATTGGGTACTGTTCAGTATCATGGAATACTATTCAGCGATAAAAAGGAACAAACTATTGATATATACAACAACTTGAATGAATTACCAGGGAATTAGGCTAACTAATAAAAGTCAATGTAAAAAAAATCTTGCACACTGTATGATTCTTAAAATGACAAAATTACAGAAATAGAGAACAGAGTAGTGGTTATCCATGGTTAAGGAGTAGGTGGAGATGGTAGAAAAATGGATGTAGCTCTAAAAGGGAAATATGAGGGATTCTTTGTGGTGATGGAAAAGGTGTTTTGACTGTATCCATGTAAGTATCCTGGCTTTATTACTGTACTATAGTTTTGTAAGTTGTTCCTACTGGGAAAAATGGATAAGTTATTATTATTATTATCAATTATAACTCCACATGAATCTACAACTATCTCAAATAATAATTTAATCAAAACAATTCCCTAAGTACTAAGCCCAAGTGGTGACCAGAATCTTGATTGTAATTGTTACCTGGGATTCATCTAAGCAAAATAACCACATGAAGAAATATTAAATGAGCTTGATCACTTAGGCACATGATCTCAACTAATCCTAAAGTTCAGACTTTTATTTCTTGCTTCTTCCATTTCAATTGAATTTTAACTGTTCTCTCAGTACTTTCTTATTTCAGTCAAATCATCTTTTTAACAGTTAGCAAAGTAATATTTGAAAAATGCAAATCTTATTGTGTTAATTCCCTGCTTAAATTTACTCAGTTACTCCCCAGTTGTCCACAGGAAGCAATCTTCATCTGTCTCCAGGAAATATCCCATTTTCTTTTTGTCTGGATAGTTACAGTGCCCATTTTCCATTGTATTTTCCATATTACATTATAATTAGCAGTGTATGTGATTTCTCAGCATAATGTGATTTATTTGAACATATATTTATATATACCCAGTACACAGGATAGCACATATAACATAAAAGAAGAACCTGAAAGCATATTGAATAGTGGAATTAATAGTACAGCCATAATTAGTTTAAAGGTAATATTCACTTCAATTGCTAAAGTTTAAAACTAGATTTCCAATCAATAAGAAAAATAGATTTTTAGGACACATCATTTGTCACAGCATGCAATATCATCCTTGTCTGTGGTATTTAATTCAAAACCATTTCACACACACTCAATTATAAAGGCAATTTGAATGTTATCTGACCTGATGTGATATTCTGAAGGGAGATTTTGAGCTTCAGAAATTTTGCCTAGCCTCAGGGACATGAAAATCAGAAAGGAAATGGTTACATTACCCTGCATTTTTCTAAACACTCTCTGTCAAAATAAATGTATCATAAATATTAGCTTCTCAATATACTGTCAGTCAATACGTGTTGAATCTTTGAGTATTTGTACTGAGATTTTCACCAGGTCTTCATTCTATTTTGTGTACCTTAACCTGAAATATATTTGAAATTCCAAAGAAATTATATCATCAGTGCTCTTCTTTTCCATCTCAGAAAAACTTATCTTCCAGTTCTAACAACCACAGATGGAACAGACAACAATACAATAAAAAGTAGCAAAGTGGTGAAACAGAGCAAATCACCGCTTTAAGAGGATATGGTCAAAGGAAATAGAGTAATCATCCTTCTTGAGAAGAACTACTGATAAACATTATTGCTACTTTCATCTTTCAGTGCAAGGTCATTCATTTTTTATATAATTCCACTAACTTTTTTCAAAATGTGCCATTTTGTTTCTAACTAAAATTCACTGATGTTTCATTCTATTCTCAGGGCAAAGTTCAATGATTTTCAGAAAGTAAATACACCAATGAAACCACCAGTCTGATAAAATATTGGCGTATTGGCAGAACTCAAGAAATTCCTCTTATGCTCTTGTTGATTCACTCAATGTGAAGGTAACCACTCTCCTGACTTTTATCACCAAGCCTTAGTTTGTACATTTTTTGAACTTTAAGTATATGGAATCCTATATTGTGTGATATTTTATGTCTGACTTCAATTAGTTAACATTAACTGGTAAAATTTATTTAGGCTGTTGAACGTAGCAATATTTTTTCCTTAATTCTACATGGTATTCATTATAGGACACAGCACAATTTATTTATTCCTTTTACTATAAATTGCTATTTCAGTTGTTTCCTGATAGAAGCTAATACAAATAACAGATTTGTAAACATTCTAGAGCATGTGTTTTGATACAACAATTAAATATTTTAGTTGTATATCTAAAATTGGAGTCATGGAGTATGCAAAAATCTAGTTTGATGGAAAAAAAACCCCACAAGTTTCCAAAGTGATGTGAATCAATTTTAACTTCCACCTGAGGTACATAAGTGTTAGGTTTGATCTACATTCTTGCCCACTGTGGCAAAGGGTTATGTTCTAAAATTGTTGTCACTTGATTGTTGTATAACTGTCATTCATTTCAGTATTAATTTGCATTTTCTTGATAACCAATGATGTTGAACACAATGTCACATATTTATTGGCCATTTGGATATCATCTTTTTGAAATATAAAGTGCCTCTTCTATCTAATTTCTTGGATTTTTTTTCCTTGCATAGCTATTTTTTTCATAATGACATAAAGGGGTTTCTTATATTTTCTTCTTTTAAATCATTTGTTGGCCAAATTGCTTTGAAAATTGTTTCTGCAACTCCTTGAGCTGAATTTTGACACACAATGATGTCATGATAAATATAATTTCTTAAATCAAATGTATTCCACTGCATCAATCTTTTTCTTTATGGTCAGTAATATTTTGTCATATTTAAGAAACTTTTGCCTACTCACATATGTGTGGTGGTTACCTCAAAAACCTACACTTTATTTTCCCACATTCCTGTTGGTGTCCCCTGCAACACTCAAATAATCTATTTATCCTTTGCTCTTAGATCCTTGCTTCTGGCTTTGCTGCTAAGGCAATGCAAACTAGGAGTATAATTCCTTGTACCTATTGCTGCTTTGGGATTCCTTTCTATTTTTATTTTGTTAATAGTTTTTCATGATTGGATATTGAATAAAAACAAATGCTTTTCTCCTTTATTCTGAGAATATGGTAAAATACATTGATCAATTTTCAAATAATCAGGCAAAGTAGCATTTCTGGAATGAGTACAAACATGCCATCATATTTAATAGATCATAGTTGTTGTTTTTTTAATTCACCACCCCTTCCCCCCCCCCTCCCCACCGCCGCTAGTGGCTTTTGCTTGCTGTCTGCTCTCTGTGCCCACTCACTGCATGGTCTTCTTGTGTTTTTACTTGTCTCCCTTTTTGTTGTATCACCTTGCTAAGTTGGCTCTCTGCGGTGCTTGAGGGCCGGGCGGCACTCCCTGGTGTGTAGGTGAGCCTGCCTTCACAAGGAGGCCCCGGAACACAAACCCAGGGCCTCCCATATGGTAGATGGGAGCCCAACTGATTGAGCCACAGCTGCTTCCCCAGATGACAGCTTTTTATTAGTTTTGTTGATAATTTTCTTTAGAATTTTCACATCTATGTTCATGAGGGATCAGTCCACAACTTTTCTTTCAAGTAACATCTGTGCTACTTAAAAAAAAAGAACTAATAATATTTATCTTTTAGAGAAGTTTTATGTTTACAGGAAAATTGAGCATTAGATATATAGAGTTCCCATGTACCCACCCTCTATTCAGTTTGTCCTATTATTAATCTATTTTGCATTATTGTGGTATATTTGCCACAGGTGATGAACCAATATTGATATATTATTAACTAAAGTCTACGTTAGTTTATATTAGGGCTTCTCTGTTATACAGCTCAATGGATTTTGGGAACTGCAAAATATCATGCATCTTCCACTACACCATCATACATCAGGTTAACTGCCCTAAGAATGCTCAGTCTTCTTTATCAACCCCTCCTTTACCCAAAACCTCAGGCAACCACTGATCTTTATACTGTCTCATACTTTTGCCTTTTCCAGAATGTTATTGTTGCAGAAAAACAGCACTTACTGGGACACAGAGACTAATATGACCACAGGCAGAGAAAGAGTTTATTTGGAAGCTCTTCCAACAAAGGGTGTCTGAAGAACAGACTTCAGCCCTCCCCCTCCACCAGCATGGTGGGGGTCCAAAGAGAGACTTCAGCCCACTCCTGGAAGGTGGGGACTGGAATTTATACAGAACTTTCCTCGGCAGGTAAATGATAGTTAGTGGGAAGGGGTTGAGGGTCTGAGTGAGGTGCAGGGACCAATAGGAAGCTCTAGAGGTGAAAATTTTCCCTGGTAGTGACTAGAAGATAGTGGGTTAGGAAGTTATGGTTTCTAGGCACGCTGCAGGAGCAGATGTTTCTTTGATCTGTAGGGATTATATCTCCCTCTGATATGCAGGTAGGGAAGATTTCCCTTTTCCTTTATTCCCATCTCTATGTGGTTTCTTTTTTTAACCTGTGGGGACGTACTATGCCCTTGGACACATAGGCTTATGAGGGATGGGGTTAGCCTTTCCCCAGTGCATATCAGGGGAAACTGAACTACACTTTGTTAATTCTTAACAAGGCTCTAACATTCCTAACTCTTTGTTTATATATATATATATGGGGCTTGGGTATTGAGGTATATGGAACTGGGCAGGATGGGAGGGTGAGGGGATTTGGGGTGTCAGCTCAATTCAGGCTACTTCCTGCTGTCAAGGGGTGGAGAAAAGAGGTTCCCTTCCATCCTGTATAGTGGGCTGTGGTTTCAGGTTCCGCAGGGGTTGACATCGTTTACACAGCAGAAAGACGCCATTTACATATTCCTGGGTTGTTGGCTGTACGATTCAGTGTATGAATTAAACAAGAAGATGATCATAAGTAACATCTTGAATGGCTGTCTGGATAAACTGAGTTATTACCTGGAAGATGTGTGGACCTGTTGATAGGAGGAGAATGAGAGTTAAAATTGTGGTAAGGATAGGAATTAACCATGAAATTTAGGGTGGGCCATGAGGTTATCATTTCCAAGGGTTTGAGGAGAAGGAATAATAAGATTATACATTCAGAATTGAACATTAATGGCATTAATAGTTGACAGTGAAATTACATGATTTGATGGGCTTATACACATAGAGTTTTAGCCGGAATAAAAGACTTTAGAATATTAACTGTGGTTTCACAGCAGTGTTTTTGAGTCATTTTTTTTATGGATTTAAGAGTCCCAACCGGAAGAGCTGCATAGACCAGTACGGTGATCAAAATGACCACATTTTCCCCAGTTTATATAGTTTGAAGCAAAGGCAACAATTATTACTTTCCCTTTTGGGCTTTGAGCAGCTGTAGGTTAAACTTAAGTTTATTGTTGTAAGGATTTGCTTACAAGAGTTCCCACTGAAAGCATAACTTGCTCCTTCTGAGAGAGCAAGGGGACTGATGTAATCCACTTGCCATCCTGCTGCTGGAGTGTGTGCTCAGCCAGTATGCTTCATCCAGCGAGGTAACTGTCACATTCATTGGAGTGAGCACGATGGACACTTGTGGGTGATGTTCATGAGCTGCTGGTGACTGACAGGCAATTAGAACTGCTGACCTAGGCACTACAAGCTTTGGTATCCATGATATTTGCTTTTTTGGTGGAGCCACTCTGCTGCTTTTGAGTTTCAAAGGTATGGCTCTGGACTTCATGAGGGCATCTGCCTTAACAGTCTCAAGAGATGTTAGAGGAGGGGGCAGGGACATAGTAGACAGTTACCTGTTAGTGCTGGCAGCCATTCCAGTTGGTCTTTCACAGATTTTTCTTTTCCACAGAGGGCAGTTTACAACAGTTCGTTGTTCTTGTTTTGCACTTTGTTTTTTTCTTGCAATTGTGTTTAAACTCAAGTGGTATTTGTTTAGAAAGTTGCCTTTGCACAAACCCCATTCAAAGCCAATATTGGTACTGGCTACATCCATTTCACAGAGTAGGTTAAGATCCACCCCCGTACTGCTTGAGCCTGTGTCATTGTCTTAAAAGCAGCCTGCTGGCAGGGGGGTGGCTTTCGCTTCCATGTACAACTTTTTCTGATTAACACATATAATGGTTTTAATATCTGAGCTAAATGAGGGATGAAGTGTTTTCAGTACCTTAATAATATGAGAAAACATTTTACTTCATCAGTTACAGCAAAGGGTACAGTTTTTGTTTTACTTAACTAAATACCATTTAAGAATGTGATAGACTGTCAGGACTTTGTAGTTTGTTCTAATTGTTTGCCTATTTTAGGCTCTTAAGATCCTTAATAATAAAATATAATTTATACACCCTATATACATAAGTTACTAAAATGATTTTGGAAACTGTCTCATACGAAATTTTTAGAACATATAATTATCATGATTAAATTAATTAACAGGTATTTTATTTTAGCAGTGCAGAAAAAAACTACATTTTATTATTTTATGAAAACTTAAGATTTTTAATGGAATTAGTTATTTTTTTCTATTACCACTGTAATATGCAGATAGGGGTGGCTTTTAATCATCAATTCAATTTCTATTTAATAATAACTTTTGTAATTACCCATTTGAATATTTCAGTTTAAGCAATGCTTTTATAAACTTTTTATAACTATTCATAACTGCATAGAGTATAGTTACTTCATTTTAAGATAAACTCTGCCTTTATAGAACACATTTCTTTACTTAATGCTACCACAATACCTTCTACAACTTGTCTCATGCATTCAAGTTTTGTTTTACTTACTTTCATTCTGATTTTATGAAAACCAACCATCTTATCTTAGGACAAAACACACTTTCTTGAACAATCTAATCAAATTTCAGTCAGCACACCTACAAATTTTTCACACATTTTCTTGAACAAACTTATCAAGTTTGAGTCAGCACTCCTACAATCTTTTCATTCCTTTCAATACTTTACATTTTATTCTGTGAAGAAAAATAACTTCATTTTAATTTAGGCAAGAACCATCTTTTATGAAGACATTTGTAGCAATTTCATAAGTCAAAACTCACAATTTTCATCACTTATACATATTTATTAATATAAGTGCTTGTTTAATTTATTTGCCATTTAAATAGAGGGTTTTTTAGGAATTAATATAACCATCTAGAGGTATTAAAATATAAACTGCCAGTGAACAAACAAACAAGCACAGAAAGAGTTACGGCATGCAGACAGAAACATAAAGTTCATTAATTTGACTCATAATTTTTAGTCCTTTGGTATGGCTATTTTTACTGATTTCAAGAATTTTTTGGAATCAGTGTAACTTGTAACATGCAGCTTTTTAGAAATATGTTTACTAGTAATTAGTAACAGGAATATTTGAGCATGATAAATGCAGGTAAACTTGAAAAGTTTAGATAGACAGATATTTAGTCCATATATTTTGGATTATTACTTTTTTAGAAGTACACTTAGATTTAAAGTTCAGGAGTAAGCTGAAGGTTTATTTGTAAGAGGTGAGTAATTGTAGGTTTGATACTTTGCAGGGTATCAAGATGGACAGAATATTGGGGTTTGAATGGGATGTGGGTAGGATTTTTGAGTTGAACTGTGACTGCTTTGTGATGGGCAGAGTATTTTAGAATTTAGGACTGACGGAGTTTGATGGAAAAAGGGGGGGCAGAGGAGGGAGTAAGTGAGTGACCAGGTGGCTTTTTACTGGGTACACTAATAGATGGGTTGTGGAACTATTGACTTTTATCATTGAGATTGAGGAGTGAGTCAAGGATTTAGGAATTTGGAGAAGGGCAGAATAAGTGGTTTATCTATTAATAAGAAATGAAATTGGCTTAACTGTCACCATCAGAGTTACCTGAGGTTCTGCTTTGGAGATGGGTGTGGGAGTCTGCACAGTTTCTGGGGTACATTTAATCATCTGTTGCTGGTTCCAGAAGGTCTGGGAGGTTGAAGCCAGGGATTGGGTTTGACTGAGTAACTGATGCCATTTTGCCTTGAGAGGCTTGGGGACTGTCAGACTTTCAGTAGATTTCTTGCTTGCACAGCAGGAATGGCCTTGGAGGAGGTTGTGGGTTTGGGCCCTGCTTGGCTCAGTGCCCAGGTTTTTTGCCTCTGAAGCATGGCCTTAGTGGGTTTTTTTTTTTTGTACTTGCCTGGAGTGGAGTGTCTGTCAGGAACTCTGGAGGTTGGAAGATTTACAGCTAGGTTTTTGGGGGAGACTGTTGTGGCTCTGACAGGACTGTTGGCAGCATTTTGTTGGTGTAGGGTATTTGCAAGGGTTTGGGCTGCAAACCAAATACATTTTTTTTTTTCCTAGGGATAGACAGGTGGAAAAATGATATAGTCATTGCAAGAGAAAGATATTAACTGGTTCTCTATCTGGCTTAAGTCTGAGAGTGAGAAAGGAACATGTACTCTGGCTATTTTTTCACCTCCCAGAGGGGTGAGAGAGGAGCTGACATTTGTGTGGAGTTAGGAGCCTGCATGCTGATGGAGGGGGAGGGATGCAGTATAGAAGGAGGTGGGTAGTTTCTGCAAGCACCTATAAGGAGGAGAGAAGGCAGTAGAAGGGGGGTAGGAAGAAGGGGTGCAGGGTGAGTCCAGAAATCACCTGGGAGAATTATATGGAGGAAGTATGAGGGGGTGGTGATCTGAGGGATCAAGGTTAGAATTTTCAGAAGTTTTAGTGGGTGCAAGTGATGAGGAGGAAAATTTCTGAGGAGGTTTCTGGTGTAAAATAAGAATTTGGTAGGAAGAACTGGATTGGCAGAGGAAGGGACAGAAGGAAAAGGAATGCCTGCTTGTAAGGGATCTCTGACCATCTTCCATTGCACTGGATAAAGTTCTTTAAGTCTTGGAGAACTTGGAAATTGAAAGTGCCATTTTTTGGCCATTGACTTTCATTGTCCAATTTGTATTGTGGCCACACAGAGGTTGAATAGAAAATGAGTATTTTAGGTCTGATGTTTCCTTCCAGGGACACGGTTTTAAGGTTATGAAGGAGACAACCCAGCAGTGTGGTTTTGGGGAGGTCAAAATTGAATTCCTCCATTTTAGGTGGCTGGGGTGAGACTAAAGATCTCTAGGATGGAGGAGATTCTGAGTGAGACAGGCATTCCTGAATCAGTCAGATTTCTCCAAGGAAATGGGAAACCGCACTTGGAGCCAGATGTCTCTGGAGCTAAGGGGTTTCTTCCCAGAAGGATGCAGGCATACTGCCTACTGTGGCCCTTGGGGAATGGTGAGGATCCTCACCTAGTGCTAGGTTTTCCCAGCAGGTTGTCCTGGACAATGGAAAAGGAGAGAGAGAGTGACAGCAGGATCCTCCAGCAGAGATATCCTTAATTTACCCAGCCAAGATTCAATGTCTGGTGTTAGATGGGCATTCAGCCATGGCAGAGGGGAGATTCCTCACTAGTCAGTCTGTTACAACATGACCCAGTCTCAGGTTTTTGGCACCATATGTTGGAGAAAAATGGTGCTTACTGGGACACGGAGACTGATATGACCACAGGCAGAGAAAGAGTTTATTGGGAAGCTCTTCCAACAGAGGGGGTCTGAAGAATAGACTTCAGCCCCCCACAGCAGCCCATGGTTGGGGTCTGAAGAGAGACTTCAGCCCACTCCTGGAAGGTGGGGACTGGAATTTATACAGAACTTTCCAAGGCAGGAAATGATAGTTGGTGGGAGGGACTTGAGGATCCAAGTGAGGTGCAGGGACCAAATGGAAGCCCTAGAGGTGAAAATTTTCCCTGATATTGACTAGAAGATCGTGGGTTAGGGAGTTATGGCTTCTAGGCATGCTGCAGGAGCAGATGTTTCTTTCATCTGTAGGGATTTTATCTCCCTCTGATATGCAGGTAGGGAAGGTTTCCTTTTTCCTTTATTCCCATCTCTATGTGGTTTCTCTGTTTAACCTGTGGGGATGTGCCGTGCCCTTGGACATGTAGGTTTATGGAGGGCGGGATTATCCTTTCCCCAGGGCATATCAAGGGAAACTGAGCTATGGCTTAATTATTTCAAGCCTCTAACAGTTATATAATTGGAATTATAGAGGATGGAATCTTTATAGACTGGCTCCTTTTGCTTACCAACCTACATGTAACAGTCTACCATGTCTTTTCATGGCTTGAGAATTCATTTACTTTTTTAAATTATTATTTTTATTTGAAAAACTGTAGGTTTACAGGAAGTCCTATAAAAAACACCCAGCATTCTTACATACCCCCTATTTTTTACACTTTGCTCAAGTTTGGAAACTTAAAATTGATGAAAGAATATTGACTAGTCCTATTAACTACAATCTATAGTTTACAGTAGGAGTAATTTTCCCATATAATACCCTATTCTTAACACTTTCAAACACTGTTGTACATTCATTATGATTCATGAAAGAATATTTGTATACCTGCCCTATTAACCCCAGTCCATTGTCCACCAATAGGTTTATAGTCCCATGATTTATCTTCTAAATTTCAGCATGGTAACATATGACCCAAAACATACTCTGTCAACCACATTTACATTCATAGTTCAGTGCTGTTATTTACTTTCAAAATATTGTGCTACCATCACGATCATCCATTTCCAAACCTTTATAATCAACCTAAGGAGAAATTCTCACAAATTAAATATGAACTTCCCATTCTCTACCCCGAATCTGTCCACTGGTAGCATATATTTCAGATTCTATCGCTATGAGTTTGCTTATTAAAATTATTCCATAAAAAATTAGTCCATATCTGCAAGATCATATGATATATTTGCTTTTGTGCCTATTTCACTGAGCATAATTTCCCCAAGGCAAATCCGTGTTGTCACACGCATAAAGACATCACTCTTTTCACACATGAAAAATATTTAATCTTACGTATATACCACATTTTGTTTCCCCATTCATTGGTTGATGGACACTTGAGTTGCTTCCATCTTTTGGCAATTGTAAATAATGCTACTATGAACATAGGTCTGCAAATATCTATTTGAGTCCCTGCCTTCAACTCTTCTGGGTATATACCTTGTAGCGGGATAGCCAAGTCTAATGGTAATTCTATACTTAATTTCCTGAGGATTAGTTAAACTGTCTTCCACAGAAGCTGAACCACTTAACAATCCCACCAGCAAAGAATGAGTGTTACTAGCTTTCTACAGCTTCTCCAACACTTGCTATTTTTTTTGTTTTTTAATTATAGTCATTCTAGTGGGTGTGAAATGATATTCATTGTGGTTTTGATTTGCATTTCCTTAACAGGAAATGATGCTGATCATCATTTCATGTGCTTTTTGATCATTTGTATATCCTCATTGATGAAATGCCTAAAATATCCTTTAACTTACTTAGGTCTACTTTGATTTCTTTAACAATGTTTTTTGTTTTGTTTTGTTTAGTTTTTTGTAGTTTTCTGTGTATGAGTCCTTCATATTCTTGGTTAAATTTATTCCTTGATATTTGATTCTTCTAGTTGCTATTTTAAATGGAATTTTTAAATTAATATCCTCCTAATCTTGTTCATTACTAAAGTACAGAAACACTACTGATTTTTGCTTGTCAATCTTATACCCCACCACATCGCTGAATTTATTAGATCTAATAGTTTTCTTGTAGATTTTTAGGGACTTTCTTCACAAAGGATTATGTCATTTACAAGTAGTGAAAGTTTTACTTCTTCCCTTCCAATTTTGATGTTTGGTTTTTTTTTTTGCCTAATTGCTCTGGCTAGAAATTCTAGTTTTATGTTGAGTAACAGTCTTTAACCACTATGTATGATGTTAACTGTGTTTTTCTTATATGTCCTCTGTTATGTTAAGGAACTTTCCTTCTATTCCCAAATTTCTATGTGTGTGTGTGTGTTTGTTTGTTGTTTTTCTTTTTTTGAGACAGTATGCTGACTTTTGTCAAACGCCTTTTCTTCAACAATTAAGAACATGAAGTGCCCCCCCATGTTTATTGATGTGATGTATTACATTAATTGCTTTTCTTTTCTTTTTTAAGGATTTTATTTACTTGTATTATTTTAATTTATTTTAATTGTCTTTTTTAAGACACATGGATCACAAATAATGTTACATTAAAAAATATGAGATTCTCATATACCCCACACCCCACCCCACCCCCAGTTCTCCCACATCAACAACTTTATGTTGAACTACCCATGCATACCTGGGATAAAATCAACTTGATCATAGTGTATAATTCTTTTGATGTGCTGTTGGATTCCATTTGCAAGTATTTTGTTGAGGATATTTTCATCCATATTCACAAGAGAAATTTGGTCTGTAGTTTTCTTGTACTATCTTTTTTTTGACTTTGATATTAGGATGATATTTGACATATAGATTGAGTATAGTATTTCAAGCTTTTCAATTTTTTGGAAGAGTTTGAGCAGGATTGATGATATTTCTTTTTGGAATGATTGGTAGAATTCACTGGTTGAATCATATGGTCCTGAGATTTTCTTTGTTCAGAGGTTTGTATGTTTGTTTCTTTGTTTAAGACTGACTTATCTCTTTGCTTGTAATTGGTTTGATGAGGTCTTCTATCTCATGTAGATTCAGCATAGGGTGTTTATGTGTTCCTAAGAATTTGTCCATTTCACTTAGGTTATCTAATTTTTTGGAATGCAGTTGTTCATGGTATTGTTATGATACTTTTCATTTCTCTCCAGCCAGTAGTAATGTCCTTCTTCCTGTTCCTGATTTTAATTATTTGAGTCTTCTCTCTTTTTCCTTTGTCAGACTAGTTATGGGTTTGTCAGTTTTATTGATCTTTTCAAAGAATCAATCTTTGGTCTGGTTAACTTTCTCTATAGTTATTTTCAATGTCATTTATTTCTTCTCTAAACTTTGTTATTGCTCCCATTCTGCTTACTTTGGAGTTAATTTTTTTTCTAGTTCTTATAGTTGTGCAGCTAGGTATTTGATTTTATGTCTTTCTTCACTTTCATGTAAACATTTAGGGTTCAAAATTTCCTCTCAGCACTGCTGTTGCTGTGTCCCATAACTTTTGACATTATGTTCTTGCTTCCATTCATTTTGAGGTATTTACTGATTTCCCTTGCAAAATATTCTTTGACACACTGATTATTTAAGAGAATGTTATTTAAGTTCCTTATAGTTATGCAAGTTCCACTTCTCAGCCTGTAATTATTGATTTCCAGCTTCATTTCATTATAGTAGAGATATTTTATATTTCATTCATTCAAAATTTATTGACACTTGTTTTGAGATACAATATGTGGTCTATCCTGGAGATTAATCCATGTGCACTTGAGAAGAATGTATATTATACTATTTTGAGGTGCAATGTTCTGTATATGTCTGTTAGACCTAGTTCATTTATCATATTATTTAAGTTCCCTAATTCCTTATGGGTTTTCTGTCTGGATGTCCTATCTACTGATTAGAGTGGTGAAATGAAGTCTCCAAGTATTATTGTAGAGGGCTCTATTTCTCCCTTTAGATTTTCAAGTGCTTGCCGCATATATTTTTGGGGCACTGTGGTTAGTTTCATAATATTTATGATTGTTATTTCTTCTTTTTAGTTTGGCCATTTAATTAACATGTAAAGTTTTTCTTTGTATCTTATAATAGCTTTTTTTTTGCTTAAATTGTATTTTATCCAATATTAGTATAGCTAATCCAACTATTTCTTAGTTACTATTTTCATGAAATATCTTTTCCCATCCTTTCCCTTTCAATCTATTTGTGTATTTGGCTTGAAGGCCATTCTCTTGTAAACAACATATAGTTGAATCATGTTTTCTATCCATTCTACTGATCTATCTTTTGATTGGGGGGGGGTTATCCATTAACATTCAGTATTATTACTGCAAAGACACTACCTCAACCATTTTGGCTTTTGGCTTTTATATGTAAATATATAAATATATTTGATTAAATATATATATATATATATGTCTCTCTTTTCCATTATTGCTACATCCTTTGCTTTATAATTGATCTTTTGTGATGTATCTGACCCCTTTCTTATTTCTGGTTCTTTATAGAATTAAAATATTTTCTGAAAGATTACCCTGGGGTTTATATTATCCAACTTACATCTATAATCTACCAATTTGAAAAGATACCAACTTAACATCAATAGCATGCATGTTCTCTGCTCTGATTTCCCTCGTTTCCCTTCTTCTTATATTTAGCTCTCTTTACCACTTTCTATTTTGCACCTCTATTATCAGGAACTCTGCCATTTTCTTGTCCAGTTGTATTCTGATTTTTTACATGAATAAAAGATTAGAGTGATATATTGAGGATACAGTATTTTTGAGTTTCACATTTACCTTTTAAATTACCCTTACTGATGATCTTCATTTCTTCACACTACTCCAAGCCACTCTCCTCCCTTTTCTATTCAACTATTAGGACTGTCTTTAGTAATTCCTGTAAAGCAGATCATTTGTTGGAGAACTCTCTTGGATTCTCTTTTTCTGTGAATATTTTTAAACTCTCCTCATTTTTGAAGGACAGTTTCACCTCCATGGTTTCTGGTAAGAAATCTTATTGAGAATCCCTTGTATGTGACTAATCCTTTTCCTTTTGCTGCTTTCAGAATTCTTTCTTTATCTTTGGCATTTGACATTCTGATTAGTAGGTCTGTTAGGATTTATTCTGTTTGGAGTATGTTGTGCTTCTTGGCCATGTATATTTATGTCTTTCATAAGTGTTGGGAAGTTTTGGACCATTATTTCCACAAATATTCTTTTTGTACCTTTGCACATCTTTTCATTTTCTAGGACACCCTGACCCTTATGTTTGTGTTCTTCATGCTGTCACTCAAATTCCTGAGACACTGCTCCATTTTTTTCTATTCCTTTCTGTATCTTTTCAATTGACAATATGATTTCAATTGTCCTGTCTTCTAACTCACTGATCATTTATTTTGCCTGTTCAAATCTTCTGTTGTATGCTTATAATATATTTTTAATCACTATTTTCATTACCATAATTTCTGTTACATTAATTTTTATACTTTCAAATTCTTCTTTGTGCTCATAAATTACTTAATATCCTTTATCTCTTTATGGAGATTTTCCTTCTTCTCCTTGACTTGATTTAGGAGTTTTCTTTGGACATCTTTTATTAGTCATTCAGCTTTTGAATCTCCTCTGACATTTTAAAGTGTTCTCTTGACTGTGCCATATCTTCCAATTTTCTAGTATGGCTTGTACTTTTTTGCTGATGTTGAGGCATCTGATTCTCTTCATGTGTGCCCATTGAAGGTCTGTTTCTTCTGCTTGCCTAGTGTTTTATTGTTGATTGACTTTGTGTTATGGATCTTCTTTGATGCTTGATCTAACTTATTCTAGACCTTTAGAGTAACCTGTATTTAACTGTTCAGAATTTCTCAGTTCTTCTTCATCTGATTCTTGCCCTGGATAGGCAGTGTAATTTTTAAGATTAAATTTTTTGTACAATTGATTCACCTCCAGGAAAGAACTTCCTTTTTCTGTTTCTTCTCTGGGAATCTTGATATGTTCTGTTTGTTTTTGTGCAGACTTTTCTCCCCAGTTCCTAAGATTTGCTTAAATCTCTCCCTTACTCAGTGCCCTGTTTTCCTTACACTCTTAAGTTCTGCGACATGTCCTATATTATAGTAGTTCAGCCTAACTACACCACATTTTTTTTTCTGTGTAAGTCTCTCCTGCTTTCAGTTTCTTCCCCAGTAGTGTATACCACCCTGGGGACCCAGATGGGGTTATTCCAAAGAGGGATTCCCTTCAGAAATATCCGTTTTGCCTTTAGGAAGTCTAGCTAACTAAAACTGGATTGGTCACAACAGTTCCTACCAGCCTTTCTATGATGGTCTCTCTCCCATCCCCCTGAAAACCGTTTTGATGCAGCACTCCTCAGTGGCATGTGTTCCATGCCAGGTCCCTGTGGACATAGACCCCTGCCTGGATATGCCTGGGTTTCTAACTTGCTGCTGTGTTTTGGTCTAAAGCCTCTGTTTCTTCTGTGAGAAGGACCAGGGGCCATTCTGCCTTTTTGCCTCTGTGTGCCTCCCAAGCCAGTAAGTACTCAGTGAGGGGGAAGGGAAATGAGAACTGTCTGGCAGTCCAGGATAAATTTCTCCTGCCTGAGATTATTCAATATCTTTGATTTAGCATTTGTGGAGCCATTCTCAAGTCTCTACCATCATCCAGAGTCCAGAGCTCAAAGCAAGTGGAATGTGTCCTTTAATCCACTAAATCTCAAGAGAGGCTTTTACAAGAGATGTTTATATTGCCATTTTGAGAACATCAGCTTCAGCCTTTTTTTTTTTTTTTAATTGACCCGGAGAATGGAGATTGAACCTCCGACCTCATATATGGGAAGCTGGAACTCAACCACTAACCCACATTGCCCTCTCTAAGCTGGTTTTATTTTCAGTTTTGCTTATTGTTTGTTTTTGCTTTTTCAGGAATCACCAGGGAACTGAACCTGGTACCTCCATGTGGGAGGTGAGTGCTCAACTGCTTGAGCCAAATCTGCTCCCCAGTTCATTTCTTTTAAACACTGAATAAAGTTTTTTTGTACATGGACTATAGTTTGTTTATCATTTACTTATTGAATAACTTCTTGGTTGCTTTCAAGTTTTGGAAATTATGAATAAAGCTGCTATAAACCTTCATATGTTGAGTTATGTGGGGACATCAACTCATTTGGGTAAATACCTAAAAGTGCAATCCCTGGATTATATGTTAAGCTTATGTTTAACTTTGTAAGAATCTGACAGACTGTCTTCCAAACAGTACTGCCTTGCATTTCATCAGCAATAAAGGAAAGTTCTTATTGCCCACTTCCTCACCAGATTTTGGTGTTTTCAATATTTTTGGAGTCTGGCTTTTTAAATTTTTGGATATAAGTCATTTATTAGGTTTGTATTTTGCAAATATTTTCTCTAAGTATATGGATTATCTTTTCATTATCTTAATAGTGTCTTGCACAGAGCAGAAGTTTTTAATTTTAATGAAGTCCAATTTATCAATTGTTAGTTTCTTGATTGTCCTTTTTGTGTTATATCAAAAAAGTTATGCCAAACCTATGATCACTGTGGCAGTTTGAATTTAGTGAATCCCAAAAAGAAAGAAAGATTATATTTTTTCAACTAATCCATTCCTGTGAGTGTGGGACCATTTAATTAGCCCTACATCAGTGAAGTGTGAGCCAATCTGGGCCTCTGCTTTCCTGCTTGAACTGATATAATTGGACACATAAAGAGAAAGTAAGTCACCATTTTTTATCTTCCCATGTAAGAAAAGACTCCAGGTTCACATATAGGTGCAGAAATGCAGAGGAGACCCAGGAGACTGAGGGAAAGACTGAAAACTTACAAGCTCTATGCCTTGTAGCCCATAGCTGAACTTTGAGAGATGGTAGATTCTGGAGGGTAAGGCAGAGACATAATCAGAGATAACCTACCATCTTGCATAACCTCATGGGAACACACCAGAATTATTAGCATATGGCTTTGGTGAGAAAGAATCTCTGATGGTGCCTTGATTTGGGCCTTCCATAGCCTGAGAACTTTAAAACTTTATTCCTAATAAATTCTCCATAATAAAAGCCAATCCATTTCTGGTCCTTTACACCAGAGCCCTTTGGCAAACTAAGACAATAACCTGTATATACTATGTTATCTTCTAAAAGTTGTATTGTGTTGCATTTTACAACTGGGTCTAAGATCCATTTTCCATTAATTTTTGTAAAGATTCACTTTTCTGAAAGTTCCAGGATGGTATGTTGAGAAAACTTTCAATTCTATTAATTGCCTTTACTCCATTGTCAAAGATAGTTGACTATTTGTAAAAGTCAGTGTTTGGATCTCTATTCTGTCCTATTGATCTATTTGTTATTTTGCCAAAGCCATATTGTCTGGCATGTTGTATCATATAGTAACACTTGAAGTCAGGAAGTGTCAGTCCACCAACTTTGTTCTTCTACAATATTGTGTTTAATACACTGGATTTTGTGCCTTTCAACATGAACTTTAGAATAAATTTATCATGATTACAAAATAACTTGCTGGGAGCTTGGGATTGTATAGAAACTGTAGATCAAGTTTGGAAAAACTTACATCTTACTTATTTAAGTCTACCTATCCAGGGACATCATGTATCTTCCCACTTTTTAGACATTCTTTTATTACTTTCAGAGTTTTGTAGTTCTCCAAATATATATATTGTACATGTTTTGTAACATTTATCCTTAAAAATTTGTTCTTTGTGCATGTGGATAGGGTTAAAGAAATATTTTTCTTTTTCTTTTTACCATAATATGTCAATTGTCAATTATTCACTGATACTATATAGAAAAGCAATTGACCTTCATACATTAACCTTGTATCCTAAAACATTTCTATAACATCAATTACTAGTTACTGTTGTTTTCTTGTTGAATGTTTGGATTTTCTACATAAAAAGGCAGTTTTATTTCTTTCTCCCATTCTCTATACATTTTATTTCCTTTTCTTGTCTTATTACACAGGCTTGGAATTCTAGTACAATGCTAAACAGGAATTTGTGAGAAGGGACAACTTAGCTTTGTTCTTAATCTTGGAAAGAAAGCTTTAAGTTTCTCACCAGTAAGTATTTTAGATGTACGATTATTGCAGGTGACCTTTGTCAAATTGAGGAAGTTCCCCTCTATTTGTAATTTTTTAACAAATTGATTTGATTGATACATATTAATAAGGCATAAATCCGTCAAAAGTGTACAATCAAGTGTATTTAGTATAATCACTTCATTCATCACTTAAATCATTTTAGAACATTTTCATTATTCCATTAATAATAATATTAAACAAAAACAAATA
Organism: Dasypus novemcinctus; assembly: GCF_030445035.2. Classification (NCBI taxonomy): domain Eukaryota; kingdom Metazoa; phylum Chordata; class Mammalia; order Cingulata; family Dasypodidae; genus Dasypus; species Dasypus novemcinctus. The sequence goes on along the minus strand of NC_080673.1, from coordinate 147,338,067 downwards.
AAACTCCTCAGCTCTCAATTGCTCTATACTTCCCCTGCCATACATAGCTGCTATTCTGTTTCATTCTCTCTAGTTTATTTGTATTTATATTTTGTAAAAACATCTTATATATGCAATATAACCAATATTCATATTTGATATTGTTTCACTGTTATGCAGTCCCATGTTACATTTTTTTTAGCTTTCCTTCTTGTAACATTTGTCTTTAGAATTTCCCTTTCAACAACTGTCACACCCATATAACAGCTCTGCTAGTTACAAACAACACAAAGTGTTCTCGTCATTTACATTCAATTAAAAGATTTACAAATAACATTTTAACAAATTCTGCACAGATTAACCTTCAGGTTTCCATTCTCTACTCTCATTCTATTTTCTAGTGAACCATATTCTAATTATTAATTTCATGAGTTTACATAATATATTTGGTTCATAGTAGCATACTCATACATATTTGTCCTTTTGTGACTGACTTGCTTCACTCACTGTCTTCTAGGTTCATCCATTTTGACATATGCTTCTTGACTTCATTTCTTCTTACAACTGAATAATTCCATCATGTGTATACAACACAATTTATTTATTAATAATCAGTTGATGGGTTGTTTTCAACTTTTGGCAATCGCAATCATAGTGAATAATGTCACCAGGAACATTATCTATTCCTGATTATCTATTCATGTCATTGCTCTCAGTTCTTCTAGTTAAGTACTAGTAATGGTAATCCTGGAGAACATGACCAGTCTATATTCAACTTCCTTAGGAACTACTAATGAGTCCACCATAATGGCTGTAACAGTCTACATTCTTTCCCACAGGGAATAAGCATTCTTTGTTTTTGTTTTTGTTTTTTTTCCACATTCTTTTTTTTTTCACATTTTTTTAATTGATTTTGTAAAAATATGACATTAAAAAATATGCGGTCCCATTCGACCCCACCACCCCCACTGCACCCCTCCCCCCCCAGCAACACTCACTCCCATCATCATGACACATCCATTGCATTTGGTAAGTACATCTTTGGGTATCTCTGCACCTCATGGTCATTGGTCCACATCATGGCCCACACTCTCCCCCATTCCATCCAGTGAGCCCTGGGAGGATTTACAATGTCCGGTGATTGCCCCTGAAGCACCATCCAGGGCAACTCCAAGTCCCAAAGGCGCCTCCACATCTCATCTCTTCCTGCCATTCCCCATACCCATCAGCCACCATGTCCACTTTTCCCACTCCAATGCCACCTTTTCTCTGAGGTCCTTGGATTGGTTGTGTCCGTTGCACCTCTATGTCAAGAGGAGGCTCAGAGGGAATAAGCATTCTTATCTCTCCACATCTGCTCCAACACTTAGAGTTATCCAACTTTTTAATAGTGGTCATTCTATAGGTGTGAGATGAAATCTCATCGTAGTTTTGATTTTTGACATTTTTTCATGTATTTATTTGCGATTTGTAATTATTATAGTTGTCAATCTATAGGTGGGGGATGAAATGTCGTTGTAGTAGTGATTTTCAAAATTTTCATGTGTCTCTTTGCCATTTGTACTTATTATTTGGACAATGTCTACTCAAGAATTTTGCCAAATTTTTTATTTGACACTTTGTCTTTTTAGTGTTCAGTTGTAGTATCTCTTTATATATCATTGATATTGATTAAACCCTTATTGGATATGTGATTACCAAATACTTTCTCCTATTGAGTAGGCTGCATTTTCACCCTTTTGACAAATTCCTTTGAGGTTTAAAATTGTTTAATTTTGAATAGGTCCCATTTATCTATTTTTTGTTGCTGTTGTTAATCATGCTTTAAGTGTAAGATTTAAGAAACTACTACCTGCCACAAGATCTTGAAGATGTTTTACTACATTTTCTTCCAAGACTTTTATGGTTCTTGCTTGTATATTTAGGTCCTTGATCCATTTTGAGTTAATTTTTGTATAAAATATGAGATAGTAGTCCTCTTTCTTTTTTGGGGGGTATGGCTATCCAGTTCCCAACACCATTTGTTGAATAGATTTTTCTGGCCCAGCTGGGTGTGTTTGATAGCCTTGTCAAAAGAACTTGACTATAGATGTGATTGTCTATTTCTGAGTCTTGTTTCAGTTCCATTGGTCAATCTGTTAATTTTTATTCTAGTACCATGTTTTTGTTTTTGTTTTTTAACCACTGCAGCTATGTAATATGCTTTAAAGTCAGGAAGTGAGAGTCCTCCAATGTTGTTCTTTTTTTAAGACATTTTTGCTGTTAGGGACCCCTTAACCTTCCAAATAAATTTTATTATTGGCTTTTCCATTGTTGCAAAGAGGCAGTTGGGATTTTTATTGGGATTGTGTAGAATCTGTAAATCAGTTCGGATAATATTCATTTCTTACTGGCATTTAGTCTTCCATTTCATGAACATGAAATGGCCCTCCATTTATTTAAGTCTTTTTCTGTTTCTTTAGAAATGCTTTCTCTTTTTTGAATACAAGTATTTATGTCCTTGGTTAAAGAGATAAAAAGTCAAATATAAGTTCCTAAATATTTGATATTTTAGTCACTATTAAAAATGGATTTTTTTCTGATTTTCTTCTCAAATTGCACATCATTAATGTACGGAAATGCTATTGACCTTGTATCACACCATTTTGCTGAATTCACCTATTAGTTATAGTAGATTTGTTGTGGATTTTTCAGGATTTTCTAGATATAGAAACATATCAGTGAATAGTGAAAGTTTTATCTCATCCTTTCCTACTTGGGTACCTTTTATTTCTTGATATACCCTAATTGCTCTAGCTAGAACTTCAAGCACGTTATTGAACAACAATCTTGACAGTGGACATCTTTGTCTTGCTCCTCACCTCATTGGGAAGGCTTTCAGTCTTACACCACTGAGTACAAGTCTAGCTGTTTGCTTTTCATATATACACTTTACCATATTGAGACAGCTTCCTTCTATTCCTATCTTTTGGAATGTTTTTATCAATAAATGTGTTGTAGTTTGTCAAATGCCTCGTCTACATCAATAGGGAGATTCATATGATTTTTCTTCAATTTATCAATGTAGTTTATTATATTAATTGATTTTCATGTGTTGAACCATCCTTGCATACCTGGGATAAAACCCATTGGTTGTGGTGTATAATTTTTCAATGTGCTTTTGGATTCAGTTTGCAAGGATTTCATTTGAAGATTTTTGCATCTATATTCATTAGAGACATTGGTCTGTAATTTTCTTTTTTTCCAAATATTTTTTTCTGGTTTGGGTATTAGGGTGATCTTGGTCTCATAGAATGAGTTTGGTAATGATCTTTCCTATTCAGTTTGCAGAAGAACTTGAGCAAAATTGGTATTAGATCATTTTGAATGATTGACAGAATTCACCTGTAAAGCCATCTGGTCCTGAGCTTTTCATCTTTGGTACATTTTTGATGACTGTTTCAGTCTCCTTACTTGTGATTGGTTTGTTGAGATCTTATATTTCTTCTAGGGTCAGGGTGGGTGATTCATGTATTCCTTGGAATTTCTCCATCTTATCTACATTGTCTAGGTTTTTTTTGGCATAGAGTTGTCCATAATATCCTATGATCTCTCTAATTTCTGCCAGGTCAGTGGTCATGTCCCTTTCATTTCTGATTTTATTTATTTGCATATTCTCTCTCTTTTTCTTTGTCAGTCTTGCTAAAAGTTTGTTGATTTTGTTGATCTTCTCAAAGAATCAACTTTTGGTTTTGTTGATTCCCCCTATTGTTTTAATTATTGATTTCATTTATTTCTGCATTAGTTTTCAATAGTTCTTATTTCAGTTACATGTGGAATTATTTGCTGTTCTTTTTCAAGTTCCTCCAGGTGTACAATTAGATCAAATTTAGCTTTTTAATCTTTTTTTAAAGTAAGCATTGAATTTCCCTCTCAGCAATGACTTTACAGTGTCCAATAGGCTTTGATATGTTTTGCTTCATTTTCCTTCATCTCAAAATATCTATTGAATAACCTTGTAATTTCTTCTTCAACCCACTGATTATTTAAGAGTATGTTGTTTAATATCCATATACTTATGACTTTCCCAGTTTCCCATTCATTATTGACTCCAGCTGCATTCCATTATGATCAGAGCAAGTGTTTTATATAATTGCAGTCTTTTCAAATTTATTGAAACTTGTCTTGTGACCCATCTTATGGTCTATTTTGAAGACAGATCCAGGAGCAGATATACATTGATATACAGGATATACATTGAAAAGAATGTATATCCTGCTGCTTCAGGGTAAAATGCTCTATAGATGTCTGTTAGGTATAGTTCATTTATCTTATATTCAAATTCTCTGTTTTTCTTTAAAATATGCCCAGGTGTTCTATTCAATACTGACAGTGGTATACTGAAGTCTCTAACTAGTATTGTAGAGACATCTGTTTCTCACTTCAGCTTTTCCAATGTGTACCTCATGTATCTTGGGCCCTCAGGTTAGGGCCATAAACATTTAGTATAGTCAGTTCTTTTTGGTGAATTACCCCTTTTATTAATATAAAATTACTTTCTTCATCCCTTATAATGGTTTCTTATTTAAAATATATTTTGTCCAATGTTAGAATCACTATTCCAGCTCATCTTTGTTTACTATTTGTATGGAATATCTTTTTCCATCCTTTCACTTTCAACCTGTGTCCTTATGTCTTAGATGAGTGTCTTATAGACAGTGTATAGCTGCTCATATTTTCTTATCCATTCTACCAGTCTATGACTTTTGATTGCAGAGTTCAGTCCATTAACATTCAATGTTATGACTGTAAAGATATTACTTACTTCTTCCATTTTGTCCTTAGACTTTCTGTTGTCATGTTGTAATACTGACTGTCTTTTTACCCTCTAAATTACCCTTCCTAAAAATCTTCATTTCTACATTCTTTTACAAGTCTCTCACACTTGCTTTTTCCTTTCAGGCTGCAGCACTCTCTTTAGGATCTCTTGTAATTCTGATCTTTTGGTAACATATTCTTTCATCTTTCCTTTGTGAAGGCTTTGAACTCACCCTCATTTTTGAAGGAGAACTTTGCCAGATACAGAAATCTTGACTAGCAGTTTTTCTCTTTCAGTACCTTAAACATGTCATACCACTTTCTTCTCTTCTCCACCGTTTCCAATAAGAGATCAGCACTTAATCTTATTGAGTTTCCCCTGTATGTGATGTTTTTCTTTTCTCTTGCTGCTTTCAGGATCCTCTCTTTGTCTCTGATATTTGTCATTCAGCATAGTAGATGTTACTGGGTATGTCTATTCAGATTTATTGTGTTTGGGGTGTGTTGTCCTTCTTGGATATTGGGAGTTTCCAGAAATATTCTATTGGTTGCTTTTCCATTATCCTCTCCATCTGGGACACCAATAATGCATATGTTTGTGCCTTTTGCATTGTCATTCAATTACCTAAGAACTTGTTCCATTTTTTTTCCTTTCTCTTCATCTACCTGTTCCAGTTCATGTCTTCTATCTTAGAAATCACTAATTTTGTCTTCAAGCATTTCAAATCTGTTCTTACGTGCCTGTAATGTAGTGGGGTTTTTTTTCGAATTTCTAAGTGGGCTAATTTTCAAAACTTTAAGTAATACTTGTGAACTTACAAAACAAACATATATATACATACATATAAATACATATATATACATATACATTGTAAGTTCAATATATATACATGTTTTGTAAGTTGTGTGTATATATATATGTATATATATATAACATCATACAGGACTCTTGTACCTCACCCTACCACAAGTACCTTACACTGTTGTTAAACATTTTTAACTAATGATAAAAGATATTGTCAAAAGAATACTACTAAACAAAGTATTTTCCTCCAACTTACCCTATTATTATTTTTTAAATATATTTTTAATGACAGGTGTAAAAATATAAAACATTCATGCACATGTGCAGAATTCCCAAACAACACCCCTCTATCAATGCACATGTGCAGAATTCCCAAACAACACCCCTCTATCAATACACCACACTGTAAAGGAGGATTTATTACAGATAAGTTAATAGCAACTGATTGTTACCACATCCATAGTGTACATTTGGCACACATTTTCCATACATTCCCATTTTTAACACAACACGTCTTTGGCATAGATGCAATAATATTATATTATTACTGCTAACCACAGTCCTTAGTTCACTCCAGTTGTATTTTGCCCATGTTTCTCCACATTCCCACCACCACCAGTGATGTAATTTGCTCCAGTTCACAAAGGATACTCTTGCATCTGTACCATCAACCACAATTCTCATCCACCTCTTGGTTTACTGTGCTATTCAGTTCCTAGATTATTCCCTAGCATTCCGTCCATTGGCAATTACACCCCTATACTATCATTTTCAGCCACATCCCCATTTATAAATTAACTGTTACTCCTTATGTGTTACCATCCACACTGTACATTTCCAGACTTTTACAGTAAAGCTAATTAAAACTTCTACATACATTAAACACCAGTAGTGCATCTCAGTCCTCCTCTTACCTTCTTTAAGAATCAACAACCTACTGCCAGGTCTTGAAGATATTTTCCTACAATTTCTTCTAGGAGCTTTATGGTTCTTGCTTTTATTTTTCAGGTTTTTGATCCATTTTGAGTTAATTTTTGGATAGAATGTGAGGTAGGGGTCCTCTTTCATTCCTTTAGCTAAGGATATCCAGTTCTTTCAGCACCATTTGTCGAATGGACTGTTCTGCCTGAGCCAGGTGGGTTTGACAGGCTAATCAAAAATTACTTGACCATACGTGTGAGGATCTGTTTATAAACCATCCATTTTGTTCCATTGATCTATGTGTCTGTCTTTATGCCAGTTCCATGCTGTTTTTACCACTATAGCTAGATAATATGATTTAAAGTGTGCAGATGAGAATTTGCTTCTCCATTTTAAGATTTTAAGAAGTTTCTGGCTATTCAGATCCATTTACCCTTCCAAATAAATTTGATAATTGTGTTTTAAATTTTTAAAAATAAGCAGGTGGATTTTTTTTTATCAAGATTGCATTGAATCTGTTTATTGAGCTGAATAGAATTAACATCTTAATGATATTTAGTCTTGCAATGCATGAGCATGGAATATTCTTCAAGGTATTTAGGCCTTTTTAAAATTTCTTTTAACATTGAATTGTAGTTTTCTGAATACCAGTGCTTTACATCATTGGGTAAGTTTATTCCTAACTATGTGAGCTTTAAATGTCATATTTTGTTTTCACCACTCTTTTGACATCTTTAGTTATTTTTATTGATATAATCTTCATTTTTAGACCTTCTTCCAGGCCTCCCTCTCCTATGTTTTCTTTTCAAGCTCTCGAACACCCATTAATATTTCCTAAAAATCTCATCTCTTGGTTAGAAATTCTTTCAGTTTTTATCTATGAATATTCTAAACTCACCCTCAATTTTGAAAAACAATCTTGCTGGATATAAGATTCTTGGCTGAAAGTTTTTTCCTGTAGTATCTTAAGTATATCATACAATTGTTCATCTTTCTTCCATGGTTTCTGGTGAGAAATCAGTACTGAATCTTATTGGGTGTCCCATATATGTTATGCTTTGATTTTCTTTTCTGAGAGCAATCAGAATTCTGTCTTTGTTTTTGACATTCTGGTTAGTATGTGTCTTGGAGTTGGTCTATTTGGATTTTTTGGATGGGAGTATGTTGTGCTTCTTGGACAATTTCAGTAGGGTTGGGAAATTTTCTACCATTATTTCTTCAAATATTCCTTCTCTCCCTTTTCCCTTCTCTGCTCCTTCTGGAACACAAATGACATGTGTGTCTGCAGATCTTTTGCTATCATTTAGTTCCCTGAGACCTTGTTCAATTTTATCCATTCTTTTTTTTCATCTGTTCTTTTGTATAGTCACTTTCAGAGGCCATTTCTTCAAATTCACTGATCCTTTCTTTTGCCTCCTCAAATCTGCTGTTATATGATTCCAATTTTTTAAAAATTTGATTTATTGCACCTTTTATTCCCTTAAGATCTTCTATTTTTCTATGTATGCTTCCAAATTCTTCTTTGTACTCATCCAATATCTTCTTAATATCCTTAATCTCTTTCACCATCTCACTGAATTTATTAAGGAGATTTGTTTGAACATCTATGATCAGTTGTTTCAACTTCTTTACATCATCTGGAGGCTTAGCTTGTTCCTTTAACTGGACTATATCTTCCTCTTTCTTAGTGTGGATTGTAATTTTTTGTTGGTGTCTTGGAATCTGGTTTACTTGAGTATTTATTCTAGGTGCAGTTTTTCTCTTTAGTTTAGGGCTCCCTGCCCTTTTTTCCTTGCTGGTTGTATATTAGGAGCCAAGGATGTAGTTGGTGCTATAAGCTTATTGCCCCCAGAGACTGATGAAGCTTCTCCCAACTTTTCCTTTCCCAGGGGTAGGGACAGAGTCACAGCTGGGTGTATAATCCAAATAGTGCAGAGCTAGACTATCATTGCCCAGAGAGACTGATGAAGATTCTCACCCCTTTCTCCCCTGCCTGTGGCAAGGATGGAGATAGAGGTATAGTCAACTGTCTATGGAGTGCACGTCCAAGATGACCACAGTTGCCCCAGCAGACTTCTGATTCTTCAGTCTGTGCCAGCCAAATATACCTGCAGTTACCTGGATAGGATGATGCACGGCCCACCAGCCTCCTCCCTGCCAAAGGTTGGGTAGAAGCCTAGGCTAGGGCTGCAGGTTGATCTGGCTTAAAGAAACCAGTTCCTACCATCACTGTGATTTTCAGTCAGCCAGGATTTCCCTCATGCTGGGGGCAGAGTCAAAATGGTGGCTACTGGCCTCTTTCCAACCTGGACAGCTCTCCTTAGAGTTATACTTTAGCCAGTACTTTACTAATCAGTAGCTGAAATCAGTGGCCAACTATTTCTTCCTCCCCTGTTTTTGGGAAATGAAGCTTCAAATTCTAGACACAGAATAGCTCCTGGGGTGGCTTGCCAAAGTAGGATAATCACTGGACTCTGTGGCTTGGCCAGTAATTTCCCAGAAAGGCTAGCACAGGCCCCCCCAGCTTCCTCCCTGCCAGAGTTGGGGCTGGGGCTTAGGTTAGAGCTGGAATCTGATCTGGAAGGTAGAAACTGGTCTCTACCAGCATGGTGATTTTCAGTCCACCCTGCTTCCCCTCATGCCAGGTGCAGATTTAATATGGCAGCTACCAGTCTCTTTCTGACTTGGACAGGTTCAAACTTTAGCTGTTCTTCAGATTATACTATAACCTGGCAAATTTACTCATCATTAACTGAAGTTGGTATCCAATTGTCTCTTCCTTCCCTATTTTTGGGAAGTGGAGCTTTCAATTACAGCCACAGAACAGCTCTCAAGGTAGCTTATGCCTCCATTGGTGAATGGGCACTGGCTTCCATGGTGTGGAGTGCTCTACTTATGTATCTTTTCTGCAGATGGGCAATCTTCTCCTTCCATTCCTTCAAAGATGGTGCAGGATGCTCTTCTGATCTCCCAAAACTCCCAAACAGATGCTTCAGCTAGTTCCAGATGGCTCTGGCTGTTTACTGCCTGCCCTGTAGCAGGAGCTGACACTAGGAACTCCTTACTCCACTGCCATCTTGCTGGTTGTCCCTCTAATATACTTTTAATCTCATCCATCATATCTTTCTTTCCCACAAGGTCTGATGCTTTTATTTGCAGCCTTTTAAATTGTTCTTTATGCTCACCAAGTATTTTCTTAATATCCTTTATCTCATTAGTTATATATTTTCTTTCAATTCTTTGATTTGAATTAGGGGAGTTGTGCAATTATCATTTATTAATTGCCTTAAATCCTGTATTTCCTCAGGATATTTGATTTGTCTTTTTGCCTGGGCCATCTCTTCCTGTTTGCTAGTATGGCTCATAATTTTTTGCTGAGAGCTAGACATCTCTATATGTTGGTGAATTTAATCTGATGGCCAATTTCTCTCTATTGATTATTTTTTTTTCACAGTTCTTTCATTTTTGGTTCAACTCATTTTAAATCTTTAAAATTGCCCTTCTTAAGTTATCAAAATTGGCCCAATGATTCACTTATAGGGTATAGATGTTCTCCCAGAATTTAGGGTACAGAGAGCACCAAAAGCAAATTTATCTTTGTAATTTCCTAACAGGCCAGAAGATGGCACTCATCAACATACCTTTCCATTTTCTTGTTTCAATCTCTGCTTTCCTGTACTTTGATCTGGCCAGAGCCAAGATTCAAAGTAGGCTCTGCTAAACATTTCCATGACTCCTCCTCCCTTTTCCCTTGTCACAGCTAACAGGAAGGAAGATGTCTGTTCCTCTCATAATCAGCTGCATCAAGCCAGGGTTTTATCCCTTCATAATATCTTATGAAGGTAGAGGGGAGCCCTTTCCATTCACCTCAGGGTTTTGATAACTCATATTTGTTGTTTGGAGTTCTTTGTCTCTCTGTCCCTCAGGCTTCTGGGAGTTGTGTAGCATTGTCTTCATCTACTACCCCCAAAGAAGATCCCCCAGATAGCTTTTGGCTCTTTATCCATTGTTTTCTTGAAAGAGTTGTGTCCTGCCTACCTATTCTGACACCATCTTCCCACCAATAAATTTGTAATTTTTTGAGAGATTTTAAATGGATGGATGCTGGATTTTGATATCTATGGATGATCATGGAATTTCCATCCTTCAGCCTGTTGACTTGATGGATTATTTTAACTGATTAATCTTGAACAAGTCTTACAGACCTGGAATAAATCCTGCTTTATTTGTGGTGTAGAATACTTTTTATGCATTGCTTAATTTGATTTGCCTATATGTTGTTGAAGGGTTTGTGTGTGTGTGTGTCTGTTTTCATTAAGAATATTGATCTTTAGTTTTCCTGTTTTTAATGACTTTATCTGGTTTTGTAATGTGAGTAATGATGTCTTCATAGAATAAGTTAGGGACTATTCATTCTGCTTCCATTTTCTGTAATAGATTACAGAAAATTGCTTTCATTTCTTCTTTAAAAGCCATATTAGTCATGAATAAGCAGAGAAATAGAACCAACTATATATATATATACACACATATAGGTATATGTATATATGTATGCAAATATTAAGAGATTTATTAGGAATTAGCTCATGCAACTGTAGAGACTAAGTACAAATTCCATAGGGCCAGCCACAAGTTGGGAATTCTGACGAAGGTTTTGATGAATTCCCCAGGAGAAGCTGGTCGGCTGCTATAGGAGATTATTTTTTTCTTTCCAGCTGCTAAAGACTTCAATTCTCCCTTTAAAGCCTTCAAGTGATTGGATGAGGAGAATTCCTCTATTAAGGGCAATCTACATTGCTGATTTTATATATATTCAGCCATGAATGCAATGAGGTGGCTAACAATTTAAATCTACTAGTACCCTCACAGTAACAATCAGGCCAATGATTGATTGACCAAAAATATTGACACCATATCCTAACAAAGTTGACATGTGAATTTAACCATTACAATCTACCTCTGTCAATGTTGAATCATACACATCTCCTTAAACTATACTTAAACTCTAGTTAAAAATTAAAGTAATACTTTTGCCTGAAATAATTCAACTGTCCTGTGTACAACCAGAAATGTACTAACCATTTCCCCAGAAGAGGATGCAAGTTCTTGAATCATACTCACTCTGAAACTTCTATCTCATAGCTTAAATACTATGACACAAAGTTTATACAGCTTATCTTATATAATAAGGGGAAAGGATAGGAAGGAATAAGACATTTGCTTTCATATATTTACAAATATATGCAAAATGAAACAAGGAAGAAATACTCATAGACACTAAAGTCCTCATTTCCTCAATTTATCATGTGTTTTAGCTCATATTTATAACCAGCTTTTACCATGACCCATGACACATTCCCTTTAACCTCAGAAAACACCTCTGTGATTTTGTTTGTTGACTTATGCCATGACCCAATCCTTCTTTCCTGAAGGGTCTGGGCCATTAGAAATCTTACTGAATAGGGTTGTTGCAATTTTCTATTGACTTAATCACAGAGCATGGAGTTATTAAAAGATGCTTTAAGGGATTTCCTGTATCTAAACTCTTCTTTATCTCCTATGTGTAGTATCAGTCATATTTCTTCTTGATAATCAGGATTGATCACCCCAGCCAGTACAGTATTTCTCTCCTTTGTCTGTTGATTCAGAGTTATGAGGCACACAAGAAAGCCAGGTACCTTTCTTAATATCCAGTTCATTGGAACATGTTGTGCCTACTGGTGAAAAAACTAGTCTTTTTGGAATTAAAGTCTGTAGACCAGCAAAGTGAAAGGTCATAGGGATAGGAAACAAAAATGTATGGTGGGTTTTATGTCCAGAATAGAGAGTGGTGAATATTAGGTGTTAGCTTGAGAAGAAAATGTATTCTGTGATTGTTGGATGAAATAATCTCTAAATGTCAATTCAGATTCAATTGCTTGATCATGCTGTTCAGCTCAACTATATCCTTACTGATATTCTATCCACTGTCAATCTGATAGTTTGTGAGGTCTCCAACCATAACTTGGCTTTTTCTATTTCTCCATCCTGTTCTATCATTTTTTATCTCATGTATTTGATGCTCCTTTTGTAGGTAACTACACATTAATATAGTTACCCTAGAGTTTGCAAAATAAATTTACAAATAATATATGCCCACTTTTCAATATCACTTAACTACTTTATAAGTACTTTATAAGTAGTTAAGTGCCTTATAACAGAGTATTCCTGATTTTTCCCTCCAGATTCAAATATTACTGTGATGCATTTTACTTATAAATAAGCTATAATTAACCAATACATAGTGGCTTTTATTATTTCAAGTGAACTTTAATCTGTTATATCAATTAAGAATAAAAAATAAAAGTATCATTTTACCCTCATTATTCCTTCTTTAATGTCTTTCAATTATTTAGGTCTGGGTTTTTTTGTTTGATGTTTGTTTATATATCATTTTTTGTTTCTCTAAGCATTTCCTGCAGGGTAGGTCTACTGATGATAAATTTCCTCAGTTTTTGCTTTTCTGATAAAGGCTTTATTTCTTCACTTTTGAAGGGTAATTTTGCTAGACATGATATTCTAGATTGGTGTTTGTCTTTCCTTTTATGACTGTAAATATTTTACTCAAGTTTCTCATTCCTTGCATAGTTTTTGGAAAGGAGTCAAATGTAATTCTTATTGTTTCTCAATAGCTAAGATGTTGTATTTTTCTCTGAATATCAATATTTTCTCTTTGTCTTTGAGTTTATGCATTTTGAACATAATAGGAGTAGGTGTACATTTTCGATATTTATACTGTTTAATATTCTCTGGACTTCTTGAATCATAGTTTGCTGTACAATATTAATTTGGAAAATTCTTAGCCTTTATTGTTTCAAATATTTCTTGTGTGTTTTCCTTCTCCTTCTAGTATTCACATTACATGTATATTACACCTTTTGTAATTTTGACATAATTTTTTAACATTCTATTCCATATTTCTCATTCTGGTTTCTCTTTGCATTTAATTTTGGGGAATTTCTATTAACAAGTCTTTAAGCTCACTGATTCTTGCCCTGGCTATAAAGTCTATTGATGAATCCTTCTAAAACGTTCTTCATTTCTGTCACAGTGTTTATTATTTATAGAATTTTCTTTTGATTCTTTCTTAGAGTTCCCATCTTTCCACTTAAATTGCCAATCTGTTTTGCATGCTGAGAGCTTTTTTATTAGAACCTTAACACACTAATATTAGTTATTTTAAATTCCTGATTTGTTAATTCCAATCTTTCAGCTTTATCTGAGTCTGGTTGTAATGCTTGTCCTCTCTTCAAATTTTGTATTTGCCTTTAAGCATCTCATCATTTTGTTTTGTTTTGTTTAAAGCTTCACAGGATGTATCAATTAAAAGGATCTAACATAAAAAGGACTTAAGTGTGAGGTTTTATATTTATCCGAATAGGAATTAGAGTGTACCTTCTGTTTGTTGTAGATGTTCTGTCAGGTGTCAAGGCTAAAATGTCCTCTATTGTCCTTTGATTTTCTCTGTTTTATTTGGTTTTCCCTAGAGGATCCTTCTTAAATAGGATCTGAGCCTTGCAGTTATTTTAGTTTTAATCCACTGTCATTATACAGGGGCCAGACTGATGTGGTGCCAAGTTGAGAGAGGAGAAGTGTTCTATAAATCTAGAGTTGGGTCTCAGTCCTTTAGTGAACCTGTGCCCTGAGCTGTGTACTTCACAAGTGCTTTTCAGCTTCTTTTCCTTCTCCTTGGTTGAAACAGGAAGGCTATAGGGGCCTGAAGCTTGTATTTACCTTGCCCACATTGGCGATTATCTGCAAAAATAGTTTCTTATAAGTACAATATCTTTTAAGGAGAATAGAATTCTATGGGTATATTACAAAATAAATACTCCCCCCTTCCTGTAGAAACTATGAACATTTTTTTCTTCTGATTTTCACCTTGAGAAACTATTGAAGCTCTTGGAGGTATAACACATAAACATGTACCAAACACCCCCTAAGACTGGATCCCCAGAAATTTTAACTCTCAAACTAGTTCACACTGAGCCTCCAGGAATTCAGTAATTACATTTTAATATTCATATCATATCAGTATTAGCTCCAACAGGCAGGTTTGGCCCTGTCTTCTGCTCCCAGTAAACTGTATTTCTCATTATCTGCCTCTCTTTCTAGGTTTTGAGGAAATGGTTTGCACTGTGACCTCAATTATCTGAGAAACATAAAAAAGAGTTATTGATTTTTAGTCTGCTCTGTTTTTTATTACTGTAAGCATGGGAGTAACAACTTCCAAGTTCTTTATATGCACTACATTTTGATATGTATATTAAGTGTTCCTCATAAAATAAGTAGAAACATATTCCTTTCTTTTTCTTCCATCCTTTCCCTCCATCCCTCTCTTTCTCTCTCCTATTCCCTCACTCACTTACTCCCAACTATTTTTCATTCTTTATTCTTCCTTCCTTCTTACCTTCCTTCCCCTCTCCCTCCCTTTTTCCTTCTTTCTTTCCTCATTTGCATTTTTTCATTCAAATAACATCATTGGGTTTTTTCCCCTCCAAAAATTGCACAAATTCACTGGTAAAGCCATCTATCTGAACTCAAATATTTTTCTGGGTTTGTCTTTTTCTCTATATTTACCTGATGTCTTTAAATATTCAGATCTATTGACATAAATTTATATTTCATCATCTTTAATTTTAAATGATTAAAGGATCTAAATTGAAAAAGAACAGTGATGATGTCACCTTGTTTCCATTTGCTAGGTTGCTAAACTCAGACACAATGAAATGGGTTGACTTAAGAATAGGAATTTAATAGCTTACAGATATGAAGCTAAGAAAAGTGCCTAAATCAAAGCAGCATCAAGGTGATGCTTTCTTCCCAAAGACAGGCTGCAA
Organism: Dasypus novemcinctus; assembly: GCF_030445035.2. Lineage (NCBI taxonomy): Eukaryota > Metazoa > Chordata > Mammalia > Cingulata > Dasypodidae > Dasypus > Dasypus novemcinctus. The sequence goes on along the minus strand of NC_080673.1, from coordinate 147,322,686 downwards.
CAATCCTTGATTCTCTTCACATGGTGAGGCACATGGTGGTGTCTGCTAGTCTCTCCCTTCTTTTCTGCTTTTTGTTGCTTTCCACTTCTTGCTTCCATGTTTTTCTATTTCTTTGAATTTCACTCTTTTATAAAGGACTCTAGTAAGAGGATTAAGACCTAGGCTGGGTCATGCCTGAACTGAAGTAACCTTATAGAAATATCCTACTTAAAATAAATTTATACCCATAGGAATGGATTAGGTTTAAGAACATGATTTTCTGGGATACGTAAAATTCCAAATCACCACCCAACTTTTACAGTTTAATTTTCTGTGTCTTCTTTTTTAACCTTCCCTTTACATGTTTATAAATTTAACCAATCTCTGAAAAGAAACAATTTTAACTATATGTACAGTTTTCACTATACTACTTTTTGTTGTTGTTATTTTAATTCCACTATTATTAGTTCTTATATTTATTACTGCCTTCATTCTCTATTCTTTTGGTTCTAGTTTCATATCCATTTCTATAATTATTGCATGAAAATTTTGATATTCACTCTTTTTATTTTCCTCTTCTTCTATATTTTAGGACCCCTTCAATACACTTCCACAATTTTTAATATCATCTGGGAATTTTCATTCAATTTTAAGTAACTATTGTTACCTTTATTATTTCTTATTTGAAATATATTGCTTAATTTACAATATTTCAGGATTTTCTACTATATTTTTATATAATTTACTAACTTAATTCCACTGTGGTCAGAGAATATAGTTTGGATGCTTCAAACACTTGAAATTTTCCAAAATTTCTTTATAGTCTAGTATATGTTTAAGAAAATTTCCTATGAGTATCAAAAAATATTGTGTCATTGTAGATTGCTGACTTGGGTTAAATTTGTTACTTATGTGTTCAAACATTCTCTATCATTATTGATATTTACTCTTGGTTTTAATATGATAGGTAATAGTGGGGTAAATACCCATTATGATTGTGTACTTGACTTGAACTTTACATGTTTTCCCTGGTTTTTATTTCTATGATATTACCTTCTGTGGCAGTTGGAGATTATTTATGAATTCCAAAAAGAAAGATATTTGCAAACTGTTCTGTTCCTCTGGGTGTGATATGCTTGGATTGTATTAGATTCAGCTAAGAAGTCTTTGATTAAATTATGTCAAGATTAGGGCTTTGATTTGACCACATCATTAGGGTAGCTCAGTTTGAGTCCTCACCCCCTTTGTGGGCTATATAAATAGACAATCAAGGATACACACAGAAGTAGATACACAGAAGAAGATACATGGGAATAAAGAGAACTCCATAGACACAGCAGAGAAGAGAACTTGATCCTGGGGTCCCAGAGAGAGCTGAACAATTCGCCTGATAATTTGCAACTAAAGAGAATAGTCTTGAGCAGCTCAGCTGGCCCCAAAAGAAGTGATAAGCCTTGCAGCCTACAGCTGAGATCAGAAGAAGCTGGATCCACAGAGTCTTAAAAGGGAATGGGAAGGCTGATTCCTCACAGATGTCACCCACTATCTTGCTTCAACATGTAGTAACAGAGTTTGGTAAGGAGGTAACTTTGAGCTGGACTCTTTAGGGCCTTGTAACTGTAAGCTTTTACCCCCAAAAAATATCCTTTACAAAAGCCAACAGATTTATGGTACTTTGCATCAGCATCACTTTGACAGATTAATACAACAACCTATAGTAAGATGTTGGATACATTGTATTTTTGTGATTTAATATAATATTAATTGCATTGACTAGTAATGAACTACATCATCCAAATACAAACAAAAGCATATCAGAGTAGATTGAAAATATAGAAGTCTAAGCATGTGTTTTTTTATGAGACAAATCTTAAGTGTAATGATTTATAAGTCCAGAAAATAAAATGGAACAATAGTTTAACCATAAAAACACAAGACAAAAATAAGCTATGTGGATAAAATAATATGATACAAATTCAAATTTTAAGATAATGAGACTCTTAAAGATTAAGATGAATATTTTCATAAAAATAAGACTACCAAACCACTACAAGGTAAACAAAATTCAAATATTGTATGCAGCTGTATTAGTCAGCCAGAGGGGTGCTGATGCAAAGTACCAGAAATCTGTTGACTTTCATAGAAGGCAATTATTTGGGGTAAAGTTACAAGGCCCTAAAGGATTCAACTCAAGTTTGCTTTCTCACCAAAGTTAGTTGACACATGTTGAATCAAGATGGTCACTGATCTTTGCAAGTGTTTAGTCTTCCTCTCTGGGCTTCCTCTCTTTCAGCTGCAGCCTGATATATGGCTTGTCTCTCAGGGATTCCTCTCTCTCATGGCATAGGGATTGTTTCTTTCTGGGCTTTCTAAATCAGTCTCATCTCTTCTGGTCTCTTCCCAAGGTCAGCTGCAAACTATCAGATGAATGCTTCATCTCTCCCTGGGACAACTCTTTCTTCTCTGACATGTCTTCTTGAGTGACTGCCTGTTTATATCTGCCCACCAAGGGGGCAGGGAGTCAACCTGGGTCAAGACTTACCGATGTGGTGGAATCAAAGCCCTAATCTTAACAGATAATTTAATCAATAAACCCTCAAATGAATCCTACATAATCAAAGGGTATCACACCCAGAAGAGTAGATTAATTTACAAATATAATCTTTCTATTTTGGGAATTCACAAAATAATCTCAAACTGAAACAGTTGTTTTCTAGCCTAATCCTTTGATTAATCAAACACATTCTGTGAACACAAAACAGATAAATACAGTATTGTTCAATCTTTTGATTTTCAGCTGCATTCAGTCTACTTCATAAACTCATACTTTAAGTTCTTAATTTTATTTATTTGTTTTTCATGTTTAATACATCTATTCTGTTTTTAAGTAGATTCCAATTCCCTAGTGAAACACTACATTTTGCTATTTATTTCCCGAACATGCCACGTTCAGTAACTTCAAAGTGTACTACCTCCAATATCTATGTTACCTATTAGTATATTGAAATGTAATCTTTATAAAGAATATTATCTACAAAGGGCTAAGAATTGTACACTGACAGTAAAATGTAGATTTGAGTTAATAAGTGACCAGAGATCCAGTTCCTGTGAACGATTTACGCTTAAACTACTCTTTGCTGAATACAAGCACAGGGAAGCCTTGACGTGGGTCCCTGCTCTGTAGTTTTTTTCCGCAAAGAATCATAGCATCTAAGATGATGAATATTGACCATTGAACATTGAACATTCAAACTATGTGGTCCTATAGTTTTAGTTACTGACCCATTTACAGAATAGAGCACTTTGGGCATGGTGTCTCTCCTCAGGGGAACTGCCCATTCTCCTGGAGATGGGCATTGTTGTTCTAAAGAGAACTGACAAATCATGAGTTGCATGGATCATAGAGCTGGTCTCTTATAAAAGTGTAGTCCCTTTTGGTTGCTGGTTGAAGGGGACGCTCTACCTGGGATCTTTTTTTACAATCGGGATTCTGATTGGCTGCTAAAAAGGAAATTTCAGGCCTCATGAGAAATCAGATATTGTGTTTTCCCCCAATTTGGTGAATAGTTGTATATACTTTCATTCTTTCCTATTCTCTAATCGATTATTTTCTACTGTGATTGCTTAATTGTTATAATCATTTGATATAACCTGAAACTCATTTGTCTGAATAAAGCTGTCTTTGCATACCATTTAGAATTTCTACCTCTTCCTTAACAAAACATGTTTCTATTGTATAACTTTTTTACCTTCATGGTATGGCTGGTACATTTTTATTGATTTTAGGAAAAGTTGCTTGGGCTCTTCATGAAGTTGTCATCCTCTAGAGCAGATTCCCTATCTTCTGGCAAGCAGCTAGAATGGAGAGAATATCCTCTCAACCAACAGGGACCTGATTCAGGGATGGTTTGTAGTCTTTGTAAGTCACAGTGTATCCCTGGTTTCTTCTATTCTCTCTAAGTGTTCTCACTGAAACCTATGGTTTTTTATTATGGTTCCTTCTCCTGATTTCCCAATTTTGTATCCTTGAACTATGAGACTACCAAAATTTTCTCTCTGATTTTTATTTAATTTCTGCTTGGCTCCATACCTCTTTCTTGCTTTGAACTTCTTTCCTTGTGAGCATCTTACTTCTAATGTCCCTGGCTTATTTGTTACCTTGATGATGTCTTGGAAGGAAATTTTTATAAGTAAATATTCTGGATTTTCCAGTCATTCTTGGCAGAAGCACTTGCTTGCTATAAGCCACTCCACTATAACCAGATGAAATACATTTTCACTTATTTTTTGCAACTTTCTGCATTCCTTAAATTGAAACAAAATTGTTTTTAAAATGTTTCAGAGATATATTGACCTGAAAATTGTTTTAGTAACAGTGGCATGTAAGTCTGTCTCTTGATGATTATACTTAAGCATATTTGTTAAAATTTCAAGCTGCATTCAACTTTGAAAAAATAATCTGCAGAATCATAGTAAGATGATATTTCTAAGCAAGCCAAATGGACTGAAAACAACAATGTCTTTTTATAGTGGGTAGTTGTTTTCCTTGGGTTATTACTGCTTCCACCCATGGGTGGAACTATTATGTGTTTTGAATAATTAAAAAAGATCTGTTGCTTGTTGATTTTGGATTTGCTTTCCTGACATATTGAATTAAATATTCAGTTTGTGAATGACATATGGCATTTCTTCTCTGAAACATGGAAAATATGGCTTTTTCCTGGCACACAGATCTTGTTTTCAACCAATTTTGTAAACTGTGCAGGATGAGTGAATTCAAGAATACATTGTTCAAGAAATATGTCAAATACCTTCAATGTTTGTCTTCCGGTACAAAGTAAATCTAGACTTGTGGATAACAAATATTGATAAAGATGAAAACTTTTTCAGAATTCTGAAGTTAGAAGCCACATGCTGGCTGTCTATTTCATTCCAACTTTCTTCTCCTTTTGTTAGTGTGATATTGTCCACTTTATATAATTTTTCTTGGAACCTCTCTCATACTATTTTATCTCCTGCTGTCAAAATAACCTAACATGTGAAAAATGCATACCACTATGGCAAAAATGAATTGTTAACTTATCCAATGATGTGCATTGCTATTACCTCTACATAGTAAACAAATATTATTTTTGTTTTATTACTAATTCATATTCGTAGATAATTTAGTCAGAAATTTTATCTTGTATCACTTGTATTTTTCCATATTTAGGCACCTCATAAAAATGCAACCAAGAAGGAGGAAAAGAGTGTAGGAAATGTCAGTAGAATCATATTCAATGAAGTTTTATGTAAACAGCTGAAAACTGGTAAGAATGAAATAATTTACAGGACTATTTTTGCTTTTAGCATTTTGGAGTATAATTCCACCAGATTATCATGACAGAAAATACAAAAATATTTTTTAATGGAAATGATATGCACTTTAAGCTCTTTGAAGGTAAGGAGGTTGGTTTGTAGACTTTTTTTCATAACTTTACCATGTAGTCTTATTATCTGTGCACACTTGATTTTCAAAATATATTTTTTATATTTGTTAATTAATGGTATTTCATGAGTTTCCTTAAAACTCAACTGTAATTAGGAAACAATAAAGAAAAGCACCCCCCAGGTGCACTTGACTAGAAAGGAAATAATTTTTCCACTTATTTGGTCTTTATTCTTACTAATTTGATTACTAGAACGTCTCTCCCAATGTGGTGACATTGTATTGAATCAGTTTTGTCAAACTGCATTTCTCATTTTTCCTTTTATCCATATGGTTCTGCATAAAGTAAGAGAAAATTGTGTGAGATTTGGAAATCAGAATTAAAGAGTTGACATTTTTATTTAAGACTCAGAAGGTCTAAGTAGGGCCAGGACTTTGTCACTCATGCAAATTATCATGATATACTAGCTTATCTTATTGTTGTGGGGAACATTTCTTGAGTTCCTAATGGATCTCCTACTTCAAATTCTCAACATAATGCACAAGCACATGTGTACCTCTTTAGTGAAGGGTATCCAGAGAATAACATGTCATTCACATCATGCAATTGGAGGTAATGGGTGACAGATGTGGGTTCCACTCTGTTCTTGGAGGATGCATTTTGTACTCATGAGTTTCTTCTATTTGTCCTCATGCCCTTAGTCTTTCTAAATTCATATTATTCCTTTCCATGTGCTGACTCTGATGCAAAATCAACAGCCCCATATCAACTGCTCTCCTAGCTCTGAAAATTGTGTAATTCTTGCACCTATTACAAATCCCTATTCTGCATCATTCATTGTAGTTCGTATACTCTGGTTAAACTGTAATATTTTTTTAATTTGGTAACAAAAGAGTTTCTAGGCCATTGATGCAAGAATATTACAGTATTATTTTTAACTATAATCCATAGTTTATATTAATTATATTTTTCCCATCCTTCTCCACATTCCCACCACCCTGCAATAGTGACATACATCCATTCTAGTTTGCAGGAGACATTCTTGTATTTGAAGTATTAACCACAGTTCTCATCCAACTCTGTGTTCACTGTGTTATTCAGGACCTAGATTATTCTCTAGTTTTCTTTCAATGGACATTTACATCCCTAGATTACTCTTTTCAGTCACTAAATTATTTATAAAACAACTACTGTATTACAATCAACTCTATCCATTTCCATACTTTTACAGTCAAGATAATTAAAATTTCTACATACATTAAGTATAAGTAGTCCTCGGCCCTCCTCTTATACTATGTTAATAGTAGGGGGTGTAGAAAAAATATGCCAAATGTATGCTATGGATCATAGTTAGTGGTAATAGTCTTAAGGTAATATCTTAAAGTGTTTTTCCATGATATAATCTGTAACAAATGTTCCACAATGGTGTGGTGTGTTGGTGAAGGGGTGTTGTATGGGAATTCCACACATGCGCATGATTGTTTTTCAAGTTCACAGCTTCTATAATAAAAATATATTTTACAAATATGTATAAATTTTAAAAATAATTTTAAAAAGTGTTTCTAGTGCCCCAGAACCTTAAGAATTAGTTCTCTTAATTGTTTCTGAGTTGTGCAGAAATGTTTATCTGGCTTGATTTGTTTTAAAGACATTAATGACCATGTTTCCAATAGAAACTGAGTAGCTTATGGCATGCAGTGACAAAACAGACACTTAAAGGATCGTCTGTAGATAGCTGTAATCTAGTGCTATAGAAGACAATTGTCGAATTTCTTCCATAGAACTCAGTAGTGGAAAATGTGGTAGAATTGGTTGGTTATTTATAAATATTTTAGGTAACTTGGGGAAAGAAAATGATTAGCTAAATTTTTTAAAGTCACTGCCCAATTCTGTGTCTGTGTAAGGGATCACAAGGATTCTGTAACTTCTAACATGAGCCTCTCATCTCTTCCAGCTATAAAGCCCAGATTTCTGAAACTCAAACCCAATAATCCCACATGTGAATAAATTACAATGAAAATTAAATTTCTAGTGTCACAAGTGCCTGTTGTTAAAGTTAAGACATTTATCATGAAGGGTAAGGATCCTGAAAATTGGTCTGATCCCTATGATTAAAATTCTGTTGATGCTGATGACTTTGAACTCACAAATTATCTTAAGGTATTTTTCCATAAAAATGATCTAGTAATGGGTGGTGGTAAGGGTACTGAAACATTATGAAAATGTGATTAATCCAGCTAACTGTATGCTCCAGGGTGGTTGAGATGTGAAAATTCATATAGTAAACTTTTTTCCAAAATTTAACAACAATGAAGAAAGAGACAGTGACACTTAATTGCAGTGTACCATCCTAGACAGAATCAAATAATGGAGAAGAAAAGGCTCAGAAGTACACTAGTGAGACATATGAAACAGTTGGAATATAGGCCATAAGATTTATATCAGTGTCAAATTTCTTGAACTTGATAACTGCACTTAAGCTGGTTACATAAGTGAATATCTTTTTTTCACAGGAAATTATCAAGTATGTATAAAGTGTTCAAGGAGCATGATGTATATAACCTACTCTGAAATGTTCAGAAAATAAATAAAGATGATTGATAGATGGGTTTATAGATGGATACATAGAATGATACAGAAAATGTGGCAAGATTTAAAAATTTGTGGATCTGCATATGTGTGGTAATGTTGAAGCCCCCTGTATGGGGATTATATTATTTTGGCTACTTTCCTATAAGTTTTAAATTATTTCAAATTAAAAAGCTATAACAAAGAAGATCCTCCCCCATGCCTTTATGAAGATGTTGGTATCCTCCTGCTGGAATAACCTGTAATGGACTCACTGAAACATTTGGTTTGTAGGCAACTACTGGTACTCCACAATACCTACACCATCACCTCCCATTGTCCATCATAATCAGATACAAGTTATGGCAGGTCAGTGTCAGTAAATCAAAAGTGGGACACATAACCAAGTACAAGAAGAAGCAAAAGAATTTTTTTTGATAATTTTTATCAGCAGAAATTTGGGAAACATGTCTGGGAATGATTCCTAACATTTTGGAACAGAATGAAAGGAACATAATGTTGCACTGGGCTGAACTATTTCATAGGAGTGCAATGAGCAGATCTTAGCATGAAGGAATGCAAATGATTTTAACATTTTACATGGGTAAATGAAACCTAGGTCTAAATATCATCTACACTTATGGAGTAGGAAAGTTAGAACTTCCTTGGAATATTGTGCAAGAAGGTATGTATCCAAAAGTTTAAGATGCATGCAATACTAGAAAGCATTTGTCTAATGAGAACTTTTCTCCAAAATCCTAACTCATTACTAACTACATCCATTGGGAGGCTATAGAGGATGCTCCTTTTACAAAATCTGTGAGAAATACATACACAAGAGATGATCTGAAATTCTTAAGAGCTTTCTGGTGGCTATTTCTTTTTTAGTCCAGAAGTTGGAGAAACTGCAGGCTGTGCTTCGGAAGGTTGATGCAGCCAAGTCCTGTTTCAGTTCACACGTTTGCTAATCTGCTGGCTCATTATGTGAATCTGGGGCAGCAGCACTAGTCCTGTAGCTCCTTCAGTTTCCACTGGATGTTCTCAATCAGCTCTCCAAATCCTTAGCCGGTTGTGTATGTAATTCCCCTGGTGAAATGTGCCAGCTTCTCTGACAGATCACTGACATTATTGACATAGGAGTTAGGGAGAGACAGATGTGGATTCCAGTTAGAAATCATGACATAATATGCTTTCAGTGCTTTTAATTTTTCCTTTATCTCTTTCATTGCATTGTCCAATTTTCCTTTCCCACTGTTAGTCTTGCTGAATTCAGACCTTCCATCAGCTGTCAAAACAGTCTTACATAAAGGTTTTAACTTGCTTCCATGATTTATAAGGTTTAAGTTATATTATAAATCTTTTAGCTTATGCCACTCACACCAGTCTGATTCTCTAACAAACCCTAACTGCTACAGCAATCTATAACTCTGAAGGACAGTGTTTTTATAAGAAATTCCTTCAATATCATTATGTTAAACTTTAATACTAACTACTATGCTTACAATAATACAAGACTTTTTTTGAATCTCTGTGAATTGTGGTCAAATAGAATCTCATTAAAGAGCTTTGTCTCTGATAGGACAAATATGAAAAAAAAATCAAATTGAGAACTATAATGGGTTATGGTTTGCAGCTTCTTTAAGGAAATCACAGTTAATAAGACTTTTAGTCTTATGGGTAGTGACATTAAGAAATTATCTACAGAGGTCTAGTTATCTATTTTATAGAGCAGTAACTATACATATGAAGTGCAATATTTGGAAAAACACTTCATGAAAATATAGATAGGGCTTTTCCAATTCTGTAAAGTATAGCAAAAGAACGATTATAAATAGAATCAGAGATGCATTTGGTTATAGCATAATTGATAATCAGTTGCCTTTCTCTGCCCATGCTCATGTTGCAAATGATGACAGACAAAAGTTTTACTTCTTTCAGCAGTAAGGGAAGCGATGGTTGAGGAGGATTAGGATGTGAATTGCTGGGCAAGACTGATTGGGAAATGGCAGGAAACTTGTTATTTGGAAGCAGGGAAATCAAGGGTGGAACTCTGCTTCCCCAGTATTCACCCTGCCAATTCTCCATAGATAGACTCATAAAATAAGCACCAAGTAATAGGGAACCCCTAGAATGGTTAAGAATTTCTATTTACCCACAGGACTATTTCTCCATTGATATTCACATCATATTGGATAGCTAATAACCAGGGATTGCAAAACCACAACCAAGACCAGGATAGATTTGGTTTCATTAGCCATTCTTCAACTCTCAGCAAGCTACCTGCACAGACTCACCCAAGGCAATTAATTAAATTCCCGGTAATCTAAGCCCACATTTTTGGACTACCCTCTTTGCACTGTGATTGTGAATTTTTTAAAATATATATTTGATTGATCTCCTCTCGGGCACAGCAACTACAACACTGGATTTCCAAGGATTTTCAGCAACAGAATGGCCAAACTTCACTGTAATGGTCACCACTTGTTCTGACTTCGAGTGCATGGTAGTAGCTTTCTCTCATTCCATCTCACTTCTATCCACAGGAAGAAGAAACTATTTAGATGTAGTTAAGCAAAAATGGGTTTCAAGGGCATCACTATATCCTGAATAAACACTGAAATAAGTGGTTACTGAACCTCCTTTAGATTTCTTGACCATAGAAGACTTTATCTGGGAAGTTAAGAAGGTTTAACTTTAAATTATATTAAATTATTTGTAACCATTATATAGTATTGGTCATTTTAAATTACTAAATTGAGACAATGTTTGCAACTTAAAATTGCTATAAGACAATATAGCCTTTGTATCAAATATAACAGAATATCCCTCAGACTTCATGAAGAAGAGTGGAAAATTAGTTTGCCTCAGTAAACATTTGATAATACCACACAAAGTCATGCTTATTCAAAGTCCTGGCTAAATGATAAAAATATTTCCACTAAAAATATGTTTATAAAGCCTAGATACATGTTCTCCCAGTTGAATAGAAGCAATAACTGGGATGACTGAATGTGGATATTTTAAAATATTCTTTACAACTTTTTGAATACCTCTATGACAATCCATTGCTTAAAAGCACAAACTGTAGAAACAGAAATTCTAGGTTTGAATTCTATCTCGGCAACTGTGAAATCACTCAAGTTACTTAACCTCATTGTGCCTCAATTTACTCATCTACATATTGGGGATAATAAAAGTGACTGATCCATAGGGTAGGTATAAAGACTTCATGAGTTAATATACTAGAGAACTAAGAACAGTGCCTGGCACATATTAAAATCTATATATATTAATTTTTTTGTTTTATATAAATTTTATGTTTTTGTCTCTGTATTAATAAAATATTTTACAATTTTTTAGGGTTTATAGAGAAGAATGAGTTAATACAACTCTCTTGGAATTTCTAATTCTCACCGAATTTCTATTGATTAAATATGCAAGAGACTCTTTCTGTAACTGTGTGGCTGCTATACAGTGCCTCCTCTCACCCAATTGACTATGGTCATGTGTAAATAAACCAACCACTCTTGTAGCTGACATGATGTCAAATTCAAATAAATATCATCTAAGACTTTCTTTTTTTCCTACTGACTAATCTAGATGAAAAAGTTGTTTTGACATTGCTTAAATTAAAAATCAGACAATTACATAGTTCAAAAGAAGAGTTAAGACAAGTTGTGTTTGGATGAAAGATAACAGCAACTTGAAAGATGATGGCTTATATGTCATCATATTTAACAATGAAAGATTATTTGGGGAAGTAAGTATACAGTTCAACTTAGAATTCTCTTAACCAACAGGAATAAAAAGAATAGGAAAAAAGGAAAAGTATATACATTTAAAATAAATGTAAATAGTTCATTTTTACTTTTCTTATCTCTGAAATTAGACTACTCTTCTGTTTAATATTGGTTCCCATTGGAAACAAATATGCTATAATAAAAATAATATAAATAATTAAAAATTGCACAGACAATTAGAGTTATCACAGATTCTCATATTTCTATATGGTTCTGTCTATTCTTATAAAGTCAATTAAGCTAAATTCATCACACTACATTAAAAGGTAAGTACAGTTAAACTGGAAATTAACAAACAAACATAATTAATGAAACTATTAAGTCCTTATCATATATATATATAATTAAGTTAGACATGTGGTATTAAAGAAACAAACACTCTTAGAGGAGTATTTACTTTTAGAGTAAAAATTAATAAATCAGTCACTCCTCTGTGAGAGTGAATAACATGATTCTGCACTCTCCAATTAGGAGTATTTTGTTTAAAATTCATATTTCTATAAAAGAAAACCATAATAAATTCTTCTTTATATCTAAGAATAAATGCAATGTTCTATGTGAAATCATTTTTATTCATTAGAAAAAGAGAATGCATAATGTTCAAAGGATCAGTCAGCTGGGTTTCCATCACAGGAGGGTAAAAGCCCTCTTTCTCTTATTTGCTTCAGATAAATTATAGTGTGAATTTTCTTCCTTCCATAGAATTTTATTAAGAAATATTATTATTTTTAATATGCTTCACTTTTTCTGAGGAAAGACATTTTAAGTGATACTAAAATTGCAATTGAAAATATTACAAAATTTAATACGAAGATTCTAACACACATTATATAAAATTCATTACATAAAACAAGGAGAACAGAAGTCAGTTAAACGTAATGACATTGCTGCTTTAAGATGAAATGAATTCCTGACGTTAATCTTTATTACCATGGCTGATAGTAAATTATCCATTCCAAGGACTTTTTTTATTGAACATGATTATTCAGATATACCAGGTGCCACTATAGAAGATGTTATCAAATAACTTGTTTAACTTCAGTCTTGTAAATAATTGCGACAGGATAGTTTTCAGCCAAGGTAGAATAAAAAATAAATAGAGCAAACAGGAATGTCTGACAAAGTAATGTGTCCATAAAATCTATCAACTTTCCTGAGTCAGTGAAAAATTTCTCTTGTCAGCATAATATTCTCTGTCTATATATGGACATAATATTACTTTAAGAAAGAATTGATCAGAACACATATCTAAGGTATGCTACCTCAATGTTGGAAATAAATCAAACAATTTAAATATTTTTGTAATAAATAGTGTTAAAATGGACAACTTGATACAAGGTTAATAGAAAAAATATATAATTTTATCTCTTAATAATAAAAATGGATTTCAACATTTTTGAAAATTCATCTTTCAGAAAGTTTACAGTTAAATTTTTGCCTATACTTATAGAAGCATCATCTTTAGAATAAAGATATAACCATATACATGCAATTGAAATTTGGTACAATTGAAAACAAATTAACCCAAGAAGAAATTAAGAGTTTAAGTCAATAAATCAAATAAAAATGAATCTATTTTGATGAGATTAATTTTAACATTTGGTCAATATTTTTTAAAAGTCTTATTATTCAAACCACTAATTATATGTAGTTAATTTGTACAAACCAATGCATTCATAGACATAAATAACTGTTCAAAATCTCGTTCAGAATTGAGACTCTGTTTCTCTAGTATGGTCTGCCAGATCTCCCAAGTCAGATCAATTTTTCCTCATCTGAATTATGGAAACACTTTTTATCTTGCCCTTTAATCAAGTATGGCAGAATGGCATTTATTTAATTATATCATCCTAATTTAATTTGCTTGTGTGCTTTGTTTTATCTATTATATATATTAAGCTTCGAGGTGGCAATGGCCTGTCTCCTACTTGTTCCATGAGAATACCATGTCATGGTTGCTTGTAATACCTCTCTGATTTGACATTGTATATGCATACTAGTTTTTTTTTTCTTTTTCTTCAAAGAATATCAGAAGGCATAATATGTAATTAAATACTAATTCATATCTCAATAATTATTAAGCTTAATATTAATTTTTTCAGAATAAAAATAAAATCTGATGAAGGTGTGTTATGTCTAAAAGTGTTACTGGCTAAATTTTTTAGATAATTTGCTGTTTTTCATTTTAACATTGCCTTTGATTCCTGGTAAATTCTGAGGAAGCAGATCTGACTCAGATGTCATCTCCTCCAGGAAGCCTTCAGTAGTCCTCATACCACTTTCCCAGCCTGTGCTAGAAACCCCTCATATATACTTCCATAGCTCTTGCCATGTATTTCCTCACAGCATATATCATTTTGTAACGTGCATTCTCTTATCTGTGTTCACACAGAGCTGTGATTACTTATCAGTGAAGACCTTCACTTCATTCTGTCCAAGGCATGAATCATGCTATCTGGCACAATAGGGCTTATACCTGCTGTGGAATTCAAACTTCTTAAGATTAAGGATTTAATTTACTCATCTCTGTATGTACATAAATGCGTAGAACCCTGTACCATATACAGTGCTTGATAATTAAAATTTCATCAAATGCATGTAGGTATGTAGGTCTTTGTTATCATGTTTATATATTGCAGGATGTTTAATGAAGTAACTAACACATTATAAAATTCCAACAATACACAACAGATATTTAATTGACCGGTATTTGAAGAAATCCAATAAATACAGCATTAGAAGTAAGACAAAAGTGTAAGATGGGGTCAAAGAGTCAGCAATATTACTGAAGTTGTTGAGGTATTGGTGAATGGAACTTGTTCTATGAGTAAATGACTATCTCACACTGAACCGTAAAATACGTTAGATTCAATCACAGAATTACGGGGCTCTTAGACCTGGGAATCCTCCTATTTTTGTATGTGAGAGAAGTTGGGAAGGGGATATAAGGTGTTGTACTGGAAGGAGCAGAGTCTTGGCCAAAAACAGGCAAGTTCTGCCTTCTGCAGACAGACTACCTCCATAAGAAGAAGGTAGGCTGAATATGACCCAGTTGTTCTCCTGCTACCAATCAGGCCAGTTTCCTCACCTCTTCTGATGCAGAATGAGTGAAGGGATAAGAAAGGGCCATATAAATTGAACTTTCTGCATATGAGGAGATACCAGAAGCAGGGAAAGGTCCCTTCCAAGCATACTGAATGAAGATAAAAAGTAGGGAAATTATTATCAGATCCCTACATCAAGAGGAAGCAGATAGAGTTAAGCAATGTTTTCTTTGTTTTTCCTCTCGCAAGTTAGTTAAATCAGTAGCAAAACAGAAAAGAAAAATCAAGCAAGTACACACTTTACTGTTGCATAGATCAAAAGATGGGAAAACAGTATAAAATAGGAATCATGTTTCACATCTAATGCGCCCTGGCTTTAATACTGGTGCCAATTTTTAAAATATGTCCTGCTAGCAGGAAATCCTGTTAAAGTTAAAAGCATTGAATGTTTTCCACATGTAATTTAGAGTTTATAAACCACTGGTTCATTCTCACTCAGTTACTCATCCCTTATATTCACCTGTTGCTTCCTACTTGACTCATTTTCACTTCCATAATTACCTTATCTATCTTTCCATCTAGTTTCAATTCAGTTAGGCTTTGACCTTCGATATTCTTTTCGGAAATATGCAATCACACAAGATCTCTCTTCTCTAAGCCACTGTTTTACCTTGACATGGATGCACATATGCATATGTAATACATTTTGACTAAGTTTCCTTCATAGGTTTTTTTTTTTTTTAAACTCTAAAAATGTTATAGTGCTCTATTTACAGGAAGGAGAAAATTTTATGAGTTCAATTTAGTTTGTATTCCAAAGCAGTAACTGAAACCATGAATTTGCTCCATTTACTTACAAAAAGCAATTTATGGCTTGAATGAACTCTTTTAGTGATTACAGTTTTCAGCAGGAAGACATGGTATTTAATATCTTTAAAAATAGACACACCTCTAGTAACTTTAGGGAGTCATATGAGAGCATTCATGTTGCAATTGCTATACAGAATAAAGGACCAGCTATAGTGGCATTATTACCCATGGAGGTGTTTCTCTGTCTCATTCAAGTATTTCCCTGAAATAATAAGTGCTAAATTCTACTCGACTAATTGGAAGTCTGATGTGTGTGATGATGGTACCAATGAAGAACTCCTTGAGATTTCTGTAAGAAAATCTTTAAACACAATAACTTCCTGTAGTGTTCAAATACAGAATAATTCTTAACTCTTGGGGATTAAATCATATCCCCAGTAAAGATGTGTTCAAATCCTTATCCCCAGACCTGTTGATGTGAACCATGTTGTAAATAGGACCTTTGAAGATGATATTCTTAGTTAAAGTATGGACTCATTTGCGAATAGGATTTTTGGAGATATTGTGATGAGACCAAAATGAAACCAGGTGGACCTAATAACTGGAGTCCTTATAAACAAAAGCACTTCAAATGTGTTCAGTTGATAGAAGACAGAAGTTGGTGGAAACCAGAGAATGAGGCAAATTCATCGTGTGACAGAACAAGAGATGTAAGCCAAGGAACCCCAACAATTGTCACAAGTGGCAAGTCAGCACCAGAACACTACATACTCTAGGAGGAAGCATAGCCTGTTGATACTTGATTTTTGACTTTTAGTCTTCCAAATCATGAGACAATATACCCTTTTATTTAAGCAAACCCATTGTGTAACACTGGTCATAGCAGCTATGGCAAACTAAGTCACTAACATTCTGAATTTAGTAACTAGTTCTGCTTTACTCTCTGATACTTCTGGGATATATAATTCTGGAGAACAGTAATAATTTATGTACTGAGTGTAAGGTTAAGAAAAAGTAAATAATCCAGTATTCTCTGTTAAACATTTGATTTTTTTCTAATTACAAGTAATTGGCACATTTGTCATTTATATATGAAGTTAAAATGATATCATGTTAGAGGAAAACATTTGTTTCTCAGCTGATTTAAAATATATTAGTTGTTTTCTAAAATCTCATTGTAATTACAAAATGCTTTCACAACATGAAATGTATAAAGGGATTAAATTACTTCAGGGCTCTTAAATATTTTTTTATTCATTTAAATTTAGTCCAGGATTTCAAAATCCTCAGCATTAATATTTTTGAAATTTAGAAAAAATGTATAATGATCAAAAGAATTTCTATGATGGCGTCTTCATTGATCAGAATGTTTAAAATGAAATGGAATGCATAAAAAGCTATATGTAATGGCCAAATTAACTTTGATAGGGATGTTTCTGATATATAGACTATCATGAGTCTTGGGCAATACAATGTTTTTTAAATTATTTTTTTTCCATAGGGTCATGTCATCAAATGTCTAATAACACATAGGAGGAGTGTACAGGAATTAATTAATTTTTTTTCAACTGTCTGGGAGTTTAAATATTTTCAGTCAAATGTACCTACAACCGTAGAATTTTGGTCTCCATGCTATGATTTAAAGCAATGATTTTTTAAAATTTAAGACATCCTTTAGATTATTGAATTAAAAGATAACACCAACTTCTTCACATACCTAGAGCATTATTTATCTATACTCTTCACCAATATTTACAGATATTGGTTGGAGAAATTCCCCAACTTTAAAAAAATCAGACCCTTTGAAAACAAGGAAAACCTTAAGAGTAACACAACGTAGCAACCTACTACAGTGGCAACAGACCTTCATGTAAGACAGGTATACCAGGACCCTAGACTTGTCTCAAATGTGGAAACTTTTGCCCAAAATTTAGTTCAAAACACTTCCCTGCTTTCAGAAAATTAAAAAAGCTTCCCTCAAGTTCAGACCCCTCCTGATATAACATCAGAAATTATGGAGTGGTAGGGCAAAAGGAATATTTTCAAGGGAATTTGGGTAAATCTCCTTTCCAGATGATTTTTGTGTGTGTGTGCTAGGAAAGAATCTCTCATTTTATCCTTGTAAACTTTTTTGGCATCTTACCATCTTCAGCATGAATTCATCAGTTCTCAAGATTGGCATGTGGGTACCTCTTTATGGTCCAAAAGAATATTAAAATATAAAGAGGCAAATAAAAAAGAGAAAAGACATTGCCTTTCATTCCCCAAAGATCTGCTATTTTTCTATGTATGTTTTCTAATTCTTCTTTGTGCTCATCCAATGTCTTCTTAATATCCTTAATCTCTTTATCCATCTCACTGAATTTATTAAGGAGATTTGTTTGAACAACTAGGATTAGTTGTCTCAACTCCTTTGTGTCATCTAGAGGCTTATCTCATTCCATCAACTGGGCCATATCTTCCTGTTTCTTGGTATGGATTGTAGGTTTTTATTGGTGTCTTGGCATCTAGCTTACTAGATGCATTCGTTCTGGGTACAATTTCTTTAGTTTAGGACTTTCTTGTCCTTTCTCTCTTGCTGGTATTGTAGTAGGAGCTACAGACTGAAAAGAAAAGACAGGAGAGAGAGTCTTGGAAGAGAGTTTAGAGATGAAGATTATATCAGCAAAAGTAACTAAAAGTCTGAAAAGAATGTTGAAAACAAAATAGGATAAATTAAACCCAAAGACCAAATGGGTGAAATAAGAACTATCTTTACAGTAATAACATTGAATGTGAATGGATTAAATTCCCCAATCAACAGACAGAGACAGAGACTGGTAGAATGGACAGGAAAATATTAGCCAAGTATATATGCTGTCTGCAGAAAACTCACCTTAGACCCAAGGATACCAACTGATTGAAAATAAAAGGCTTTTAAAAGAGCATGCAGTAACCTAAAAATATATATATATAAAAAAAAAGCTGGAGTAGCTATACTTATATCAGATAATAAATATTAGACTCTAGTTAATTATTTATTTTCTGTCCTTATGGGGTGCACTCCTTGTGCATGGGGCCCCCCTATGTGGGGGACACCCCTGCGTGGTGTGGCACTCCTTGCTTGTATCAGCACTGCACATGGGCCAGCTCACCATATGGGTCAGGAGGCCCTGGGTTTGAACACTGGACCTCCCATATGATAGGCAGATGCTCAATCAGTTGAGCCAAATCTGCTTCCCTATATCAGACTTTAAACAACACTAGTAATATGCAATCTGAGGAGCAAGTCAGGAAAAAAAATCCATTAGCAATAGCAACTAAAAGAATCAAATATTTAGGAATAAACTTAACCAAGGATGTAAAGCACTTATATTCAGAAAACTGCAATGCATTGTTAAAAGAAATTTAAAAAGATGTAAGAATAGCATGGAAGAAGATTAAATATCATTAAGATGTCAATTCTACCCAAAATTTATATACACAGATTCAATGAAATCCCAATATAAATTCCATGAGCATTTTTTAAAGGAATGGAAATCACATTATCTAATTTATTTGGAAGGGTAAGGGGTCCCTGATAGCCAGAAACATCTTAAAAAGGAAAAGTAAAGTTGGAGGACTCTCACTTCAAAACTTTAAATCATATTATCTAGCAACAGTGATAAAAACAGCCTGGTACTGGCCTAAGGAAAGACACATAGACCAATGGAACCAAATTGATGGTTCAGAAATAGACTTTCACATCTATGATCAAGTGATTTTTGACAAGCTTGTTAAATCCTGTCAGCTCGGGTAGAACAGCCCACTCAATGAATGGTGGTTGGGAAACTGGATATCCATAGTCAAAAGAAAGAAAGAGGACCCCTCTCTCACAATGTACACAAAATTAACTCAAAATGGATCAAAAACCTAAACATAAAAGCAAGAACCATATAGCTTCTAGAAGAAAATAAAGGAAAACATCTTCAAGACCTGATGGTGGGTGGTGGATTTTCAAAGGAGATAAGAGAAGGACTGAGATGGACTACTGATGTTTAATATATGTAGAAGTTTTAATTAACCTTACTGTAAAAGTGTGGAAATGTATAGAATTGATGGTAATACATTAGAGTCATAGTCTGCTGATTTATAAATGGGAATGCAGCTGGGAAAGATAGTCTAGGGATGCAAATGTCAATTGAAAGAAAGCTAGAGAATAGTCTAGAGACTAACACAGTAAACCCAGAGGTGGGTGAGAGTTGTGGTTGATGGTACAGATGCAAGAGTGTCCTTTGTGAGCTAGAGCAGGTGTACATCATTATTGCAGGGTGGTGGGAATGTGGAGAAGCATGGAAAAAAAACACAACTGGAGTGACCTATGCGCTGCAGTTTATAGAATACTGTAATATTCATGCATCTATGGCAAAGTTGTACTGTATTGATATTGAGGAATATGGAAAACATGCACCAAATGAATGCTATGGACCATAGTTAGTGATAATAATCTGTTGATATTTGCTCACAGTATGTAACAAATATTTCATCACTGTGTGGTATGTTGATGGAGAGGTATTGTATGGGAGTTCTGCACATGAGCACGATTGTTTTGTAAGTTCACAACTTCTGTAATAAAAATATACTTAAAAAATAATAATATGGAATGTTGGGAGAAAAATAAACCACATGTAAGATGTGGACTATAGTTAGTAGTAAGATTTTGATAATATTCTTTCATAATTTGTAACAAACATCTCACAACAATGTCAGGTGTTGATCATGGGTTGATAAATGGGACCCATTTATGATGTTATGCATGCTTGCTTTATAAGGTCACAACTTTTACTATATACTCATTATACATGTTCATGTATGAATGATTTAAAAATAATAATAACAATAATAAGGTGGGTTGGGGGAAAATACACCAAATGTAAGATACTTTGGTTAATGGTAATATTTTGAGGATGCTCTTTCATCATTTGTTAAAAATGCTTCATAGCAATTGAAGGTATTGCTGATAGGGTGAGGTTTGTGAGCCCTGTGTGATGTTATGCATGTATGTTTTGTAATTTCCCAACTTTTACTATATACTTATTGGTTATGTATGTTTATGTATGAGTGATACACATCAATAATTTTTTAAATAAAAAAACATGAAGATAAAAGGAATAATCAAGACATACTTATAAAGTTCAAGGTGAGAACAGAAGTTATTTTTTGTCTACCTATTTTAGGTATCCAGTTTCTTGCTTGCTTGCTCTTATTAACTCTTAATATGGTTAATCTTGGAAGCCCTAGGACTCTTAACATAATCATTATTGAGAGTGCTGAACAATTGTGCAATGATTTCTATTGCAGTCTTCTCGTTATCTGAGAAAGCATATGTGATGGATAAAAGTAAATGCTAATTTATCTAATGTTGAAGAAAAACATAACCGGATTAGCTGTTTGATAGCTTATTGAGATGACTCAACAAATTAAGGGGTTTTGAAGAAAGGGGGGTTGTGATGTAAGGAATGGAGTGAGGATTCATATATTCCCTTACCAGTGGCCCATGAAAACCACTATACTTGGTCATTGACTGTAAACTTATAACTCAAGAAATGGTTTCTGATACCTTTGACCTCCTTGCTGTCACATCTACTACTAATGAAGTGCATCTGTTTTTATGACTTGAACTCTTACATTTGTTACAGGACTGCCATACAAGATACCAGAAATGTGTTGGCGTTTATATTAGGAATTTTATTAGGGGGAAATCTTACCACTCCAAGGCCATGAAATGTTCAAATCAAGGCACCATTACAGATGCTTCCTCAACAAAGCCAGCTACTGAAGATACTGGTGTCCTACACGGAAGACAAGATGGTGACTGATCTCTGCCAAAGTCTCTGCTTCCGCCTCCAGGCTCACCATCTCCTTAACCTCAGGTGTGGGTTTGTCTCTGTCCAGGCCTCTTCTCTCAGCCTTTGCCGCTCCAGTTTCTTCCTGAGCTCAACTGTGGGCAATCAGGCATCTCTCCCTGGGCCTCTTCTTGAGTATCTCTTGGATTCTCTGTCTTTCTGCAGCTGTAGGCAAACCTGGATTCCTCTCTCACACACAACAGAGTCAAAACGTCAAAGCTCCAGATCTCTGTGTCTTTCCTCTCTGTATGTGTGTTCTGTTTATGTGAGACATAGCAAGAGGGAAGAGACACAACCTGGTTCATGTCTCACTGAAGTAGTCCAATCCAAAGCCGTAAAGCCATCTAATCAAGTGATATAGTCAAAGGTCACGTAACTTAATTTAGTGCAATGAAAGCCTCCCCACCTACAGGAATGGAATAGTTCAAGAAATTAATATTTTCTGGAATACAAAATTTTAATTGTCACATTTGCCTATGAATTAGTTTTTCCCTTCTCATTGACACAGATTTCTGTCATTTTATAGAAATCATAATGTGATGACTTAGTTCTGTCTCCAGCTATCCCCCTTCTAATTGATCTAATGTCATTCTTTTAATATATGCTTTTAAAATTTTAGGATAATTTTAGCACCTAACAATTTCAACAGTTTTCTTAAAACACTGCTTTACACATAAGTTTTAACTCAAATGCTCTCAATATGTCACCAAAACATTTACACGATATACTGAATTTTATAATTTGTTCCTTATTTATCTTTCCATCCTTATTTCCCTCTTTACACTATCCAAAATTTTATTACATCCAAATTGATATTCATACTGGGTAACACTTTGTACTTGTGTCTGTTTCTTTAATCACAACATTCTTCTATCCTTCAGGAAATTCTTTGCTGTTTTTTCCTTCCCTGATATCTCCTTTTTCCTTAGAGCAAAAAAACTCATCAGCATCCTTATAAAGACCATCAGGATTTGGAGATCTCATCTTTTCTTAGCATAGGCACATTTACATTTTTCATAATTAAATACTTTGCTTCATGAAAATAATCTATCTTCTTCAACTCTATTCTTGAGGAAAGGAGCCATGTCTCTCAAAATGTGGACTGTTATGGCTAACACATTTTGTTCCACAATTTTTAGTCAATAAAACATTAACATTAGAGATGACTGTAGTGATAATGAAATCCAGAAACCTGATTACTGGCTCTCTATAAATTGCTGGACTCTGTAATTAATCTCTGAGAATATCTGAAGAATATTTTCTCTTCTTACAGACTTGTGGGAAAGATTGGATTTAGATTATGTATAACTTTTAAGGTAATTGTAAATTTGAGAAATCCTAGTATTTTCATCCCAGTTCCTATAGTGATATATTCTGAACTTTGGGTAAGTCGCAACTTATTTAAATATTACCAATACTAAATTACAGATAACACTATACTTTCCTGGTAACTTATAAATGTGAGAGCTAATGAGAAGAAATGTATAATGTAATAATTTTTTAAAATAGAGCACATTTTAGATATTTTTATAATATAATCATTTAATAATCTTTCAAAATCAATTATACTAAAATAAAACACGTATATAAACTGTCAGTATATTATTCTCTGTTTAAAATGCTATAATATGTATTTTAAAATCAAATTCAGATTTTCTTATTCATTTTGACATGAATGCTTGCTATCAAATGCAGTATCTGCAGGTAGCATATCACATGAACAAGCAAAAGAATAGATGTGAAAAATCTAACGATGAGCTGTGATATTTAATACAGATATGAAATATGTACCTGAAAAAGACTCTATTCATTTCTTCTATGACTATAGATAACAGTGGGGAAAAAAAAAAGAATTCCGTTTCAGAATTCAACTCCCCAAAATTTAATGAATGGTGTATTGTGTGACATTGCAGGAGGCTAAAGTAATCAGTGTAGCATCAGGACTGGACATGTCAGCACTATAAAGTAAAACCAAATCAAGACATTCTTATCCAGTAGATTATTTTAAAACTTTACTATACTGCTCCTTCCTGACCTCAGTCTTAACTACCTCACAGAATTTAGTTTTTACCAAACTGGTCTTTATTTTCAGAATTGATCCCTTTTCTAAATTTGACCCATTTCTTGATGCCATTTATCTCTTTAAAATTTTCCCACCCTCCATTTTAGGATGCTTCTAGGCCTTCCTGATATACATATCTGAAAAATAGCAAGTTGGATATTGTCTGTTATTCCTAAGACTACTTTAAAAAAGGACCACACTGGAGGGTTTAAAACAATAGAAATTTTTTACCAGTACTGGAGGATAGAAGTCTGAAATTAGGTGTTATCAGGGTCATGATCCCTCTGAGGTCTCTAGGGAAAAATCAATTTCATGCCTCTCTCCTGGATTTCATGCTGCTCTCCTGACTTCTCGCAGTTACCATCAATCCTTGCTGTTCTTGGCTTGTGGAAGCCCAACTTCACCTGTGCCCCCTTTCAAAAGCTTTCTCCTCTTTCTGTCTGTCTGCCTGTGTCCATGTTCCCTCTTCTTAGAGCAACACCAGTCATTTTGGAATAAAGGTCCACCCTACTCCAGTGGCCTTATTTAAATTGCCTAGTTCCACTTATAACAACACTATTTCAAGAGTCAAATTCTGAGGTACTGGAAATTAGAACCTCAACAAATATTTTTAGGGGACACAATTCAATTCATACATGAGTTATGCCAAACTGTAAAGTTATGGAACTACATAGATTGAAGTCACAATCCCACCCTCGTGGTTCTCATATTCTGTAGAACCAAATAAGTAAACAGAGAACTGCAATGGAACATGAAGGAAGTCATCTCTGGGTACTGTCAGAAATATCAGAGGGCCACCTTGTGCAATTTGTATTTACATATGTACATATCGACATATAATATACAAGGTTAAGTCAGGGTTCAAGCATTAAAATTATTATGGTTTCTAATAATTATAACTAATTGTAGGTAATATTCATTTATTTAACACTTACTAAGTGCCTAGAACTGTCAAATACTTGGCATGGATTAATTTATGAGGGACTTAAAGAATAGACTCAGGGTTTAACTTAGTGTAAATCCTGAGAACACGTTCTTAATAGTATACTGATTTTGGATAATCAGGTTGTCCAAAAAAATTGTATTTTATCCCAAATTAAACATGTTGATGCCTAACAGACACACATATATCAAATAGGAAATATAGAAACTTCTTTCATATTAGGTTGGGAAGGAGAAGTTGGATTCACACTTTCAGCAAATCTTTGCAAATGAATGTGTTGCTGTCATTGTTTCTGACTCTCAATTTGCAGGAATTAAGAAGAGAAGCATTATTTTTACTCTATGAATTATGGAGAGCTAGTAGAAATATTTATAAACATATACAATTACCTCTTAAGATAAATGAAAATAAGCAGAGTTGAATGAGAAAGGATAAAGTAGAGGGCAGAACTACCAGAAATTATATCTCTGAAAAATAGTTTGGCAGAGTCTTGAAAGTTGAAAAGAAGTCATTCATTCAAATCAGTAGTCAAATTATGAGCCTTTCAGTTACGTGGGGTGAAAACCCAAAAGTAGAAAATCCAAAGTAGGATTCTCTTATATTTTTGCTCAGCAATATTTTGCAATATTTTAATATTGCAGAGGCTTCAATATATTTGTGAGTATATTAAATATTTCTTTTTTCACTGTTTGTTTTCCATTATCCTACAAGCTAACTTAAGATGTTAATCATTGCCAAACCTATATCTAAGAGTGTTAGGAATAGTGTATCAAAGGGAAAATGTAACTCAGGTAGAAGACCAATATTCACCCAAGATTGGGTAAAGAGAATGTATGTTTATTTTGGGAAGCCTATTTGCGGTTTGTTTATTTGTTTTCGTTTTGTAAGGGATAGTTATATCTGCTATGCAAAAGCATTATTTTGTTATTAGTTTTATTTGAAGGTATGGTTAAAAGAGAGTTTTATGAATGCCAGGTTGTCAAGATGTAGACAGTAATGAATTTGTTCTGTCTCAATGTAAGTAAACTAGAACGGAATTTTCCTGAATACTCTTCTCTATACAACGCTGGGTTAGAATTGGCTAAAACTAATTTGCATTAGATTTGGGAAATATATGTGGAGCAGATGCTACTATGCTATGAAGATTGATATAGAGTGCAAGAATCTTGTTGCAACTTGTGCATGTTGTGACAGTTTGAATCCCAGAAAAAAAATCATGTTAAACTAATCCATTCCTGTGTATGTGAGATACTTTGATTGCATTAAGGGACATTTGGGTTAGATCACTTTAGGACTTTTGAGTGGACTACTTCAGTGAGGTGTGACCAGGATGGTCTACCACCTCTTGCTAGGGCCTTATGTAAATTGAGAACTGTAAGCAGAAACACACTGAGAAAGACAGCTGTCATTTTACCCTGCCATGAGAGAGAGGATAGCCTGCAGTAGCAGAAAGACAAAGAAACCCCTAGAGACTGAGAGAAGCTGGAATTAGTATGGCACAGAGGAACAGAAGGAGGCCCCTGAGAGGCTAGGCCCACAGAACAGCTCACAGATGGACAGATTAACCCTGCCATGTGCTTGATTGCACACAGCAGAGCTTGAGGAGAAAGCGGCCTGGAGAAGGCAGACACCCATGCGGACAGCTGCCGCTTTGCCTTGCCTCATAGCAGGAATCTAGGCTATGCCAGTAGACAGTCTTTGGTGAAACAACATCTCTGATGATGCTTTCATTTGGACATTTTCACAGCTTCAGAGCTGTAAGTTTTTAACCTAATGAATCCCCATTATGCATTTCTTTTAATTTTGCATTGAGAGCCTTTGGCAAACTGAAACATAGATCTATTGGTTGACCTTGTTGGTGTGCAACAATTGGTCCTGGAGATCTTTTAGTTCTTGAGTGGTCTTCATCAGCACCTCAGATTTCTGGGGCAGGCACAGTAACAGGATGAATTGTCTAGTTTTTGTAGCAGATCATTTACTTCATTAATGTTGTGAGTGATAAGACATCTGTTTTAGTTTTCCTCCTGGGTGCTGGGGTACACTGATGGGTTCCATTAATATCCAGCTTTCCCAGAATATGCTTCTCTGGATACATAAAAACTTCAGAAGACCAGATGCAGAGGAGATAACCTATATATATGGTTCTTCATCAGCTCTCACAATCATGTAAGGTATAATTCTTATACCAAATCTGTTATTCAATATCATTATTAGACTTTCTGAACTATTCCTTCTTCTTACCAATTTTGAGAGACTTTGGTTAAAATTGATATTATATTTTCTTTAATTGAGAAATAGAATTTACCAGCAACACCATCTATGGCTGGAGTATTACCCATTTATGCAACTTTTAAAGAAATAAAACTTATTTAATAAAAAGGGGTACTCATATTTTCGTGTCTTCATGGTAAGTTGTACTTTTAAAAAGATATGCCCATTTAGTTTGTGCTATTGAATTTATTATTCATATAACCTTTTGGTTCTTAAATATATGTATGATCTGAAATTATATCCTCTGCTTTATTCCTGACATTGGTAGCTTATGATTTCTCTACTTTTTTTCTTAATTTAGCCTTGTTAGGAGTTTATTAATCTTATTCCTTTCAAGTTACCAACTTTTGCTTTTGACATTTTTCTCTATTTTCTGTCAGTTTTCTGGTTAATTAATATGTTTTTTAATTTAATAGCTTAATCTAATTATTTTGAATTTTCTCATTCTATCTTTTCCTGGCTTCCAAAGGGGAGAGCTTAGATCATCTATTCATTTTTAAAATAATCATGATTTGTAGCTAAAACCTTTCCTCTAAGCAATTCTTTAGCTGCATGCTGTAATTTTGATGTATTTCATTTTTATTATTATTGGCTTCAAAATAATGTTGACTTTCTGCAATCTATGCCTCAGTGCTATATGCCCTTGTTCTCTGTGATGGTGTGTTTCAAATCTCTCTCTGCCTTTCTCTTATAAAGACACCCATCATTTTAAATGAAGGATGCTCTTATATGAAAATCCTTGACTTAATTACAAAGACTCTTTTTATTTCCAAATAAGATCATATTCACAGGCTCTGGGTGGCATATATTTGGGGAAACCAATTCCACTTGCTCTAATACCAAAGAGGTAATTTATACGAATGTGCTTTAGAGATATAAAATCATAAAACATCAACAGTGTATTTTTGAAATCTGACTCGATGATCTATAAGATCCCCTAAATTCTGAGAATCTTCTATATACTTTTTTCTTTCCATGTTCCCTCTTCTCCTCTTTCTACTTCAATTAAATCTTTTTTTTATATTAGAACACCTGGAAATCTGCTTCCACAGAAACCTTTACTTGTATGGTGTTTTGGTTAAGCAAATAATGTCAATAATAGTGCTTTTATGGCTATCAGCAAACTCAAGACTTAAAACAGTGAGTATGTTTTGCTTATTATTATCAGGCTTCTGAGTCCAGAAGAATCTCTAAAGGGACTCAGTACATCATTTAAACCCCTGTGATAAGCTACATGATAATGCAATAATAATTTTCTAAAGTCCCTTACTTTCCCTTAAGATTATCCTCACCTTTAAAGTATATCTTTATTAGGAGAAACTATGGGAAAGACACTCAGTTGTGTTCATTTCAATCTCTAAAAAGCCTATGAAATTTTATTTTATTTTTTTTATTTTTTTTTTCAAAATTAAATACTTTTATTTTTTTTAATTGACTTTGTAATAATATTACATTAAAAAAATATATATATATATATGAGGTCCCATTCAACGCCACCACCCCCACCCCACCTCTCCCCCCCCTCCCCCAGCAACACTCATTCCTATCATCATGACACATCTATTGCATTTGGTAAGTACATCTTTGGGCACCTCTGCACCTCATGGTCAATGGTCCACATCATGGCCCATACTCTCTCCCATTCCATCCAGTGGACCCTGGGAGGATTTACAATGTCCGGTGATTGCCCCTGAAGCACCATCCAGGGCAACTCCATGTCCCAAAGACGCCTCCACCTCTCATCTCTTCCTGCCTTTCCCCATACCCATCAGCCACCATGTCCACTTTTCCCAATCCAATGCCACCTTTTCTCTGTGGACATTGGATTGGTTGTGTCCATTGCACCTCTATGTCAAGAGGAAGGCCTATGAAATTTTAGAGGCTCTAGTAAGTTAGGGAAAGAAACTTATTCACAGAAAGTGAATGAGTGTATTGCAAAGAAATATATTAAAAAATAATTTGCAAATATAAATGAGAGTGATAAAACTAATATTTTTTTAAATGGAGAAATAGCCACTTTTGATCAGATCTCATAACAAAATATACATTTAGTAACTGAACTTAATTCTAAGTATTATATTTCCTGCTGAAAAAATGATTAACCATATTTGACCCTAATTTTTTAAAATGAGATATATATACCTGGCAGTTTTTAGACATTAAAGAAAATAGAAATAGAGATTGGATATTAGAAAATATTATGAAATTATTTTTTTAGGAGTAGTCATGTTGGTGGATGTTTTTAGGCAACGCATGCTGAAATATTACAGAGTGAATTACCATTGTGTCTACAAACTACTTTCAAAATGATTCAGATAGATTTGTACAAATATGTGCATACATTTGCATATATTTGCATAAACAGACAATTGGAAAATACTAACATATTATAGGTAAATGAGCATTGGTTTTACTTTTTGTGCAATTTTCTGTATATTCTTATATTTTCATAATAAAATATTGGGAACTGTAATATGAAAACTAAATCTAAGTTGTCAAAATTACTTCTGATAATTACTAATAATCCTAATAATTACTGCTTAGAACTGTGCCTGGCATACAGTAGGTGCTCCATAAATATTTAATTAAAATAATTACTGAATTAATTAAATAGTTACCATAATACTTTCATGTGGCTGGTGAATAGAGGTGAAAATAAATTAAAACATTTCACCATGAGAAAAATTATATAATAATGTAGCTAATATTTTAAAAGTAGAAACATATTTTTACTATACATGTAAAATGTATATTTACTACAAATTTTAGTATTCATTACCTTTACAACAAGTTACTTTATTTCCATTATATCATTTGCTCCCTGCAAAAATTCTTAAGATTTTAAGATTTGTTTCTTACATTTGAACCTGCTAAAGAGCAAAAGAGGTTAACTTGTCTTAATGCCTCATAACTATAAGTGGCAGATGTAAGACTTGAAGGAAACAGTTTTAAATCTGATACTATTCTTTTTATCATGTCATGCCGCTCCTTTCTAATATCTGTTTTTAAGAACCAGGCAAATTCAAGGATAGTCAACTTGAAACAAAGAAAAAACTGAATCTTTATTTACTCTAGACAGGTGAAATGTGTTTGAGTATTTCAAATACAAAGTTATTTAGTTGTGGTTCCTATTCTGTAGCAGTCACTGTCAATAAAGTCTCAATTACCTTACCAATTTATGTCATTTCACTGACAGCAATTGAGTTTGCTAAAGTTTAAAAATATTAAATCACTGTAAGGGGCCTTCTCATTTCATTTCACTTGTAGCCTCCACCTGCTGCTCTGGATGATAGCAGCTACAGGGACATTTTTGTTCTTTCACATGTAATTTTTATTTTTCTATCCAATAAGCTTAATTTATAGAAATTAATAGTTTCTAACAGGATGTCATTGTGGAATCAGGAATATAACAAAGCATTTTAAATCAGGACTTAAAAATAATGTGATTCTTCTCAAAATACTCTATGCATATTCTACCACTTAATACAGAGGAGAAAATGGTAGCTATATGAAAAATCAATATAAAGCATCTTAAGACTACAGGTGTCTCCTTTCCTGACCAAGTCAGCATGATTTGTTGATTTACAGCCTTAAGAATATCAAATTACTATACACAGATGCTATGTTTTCTTCGTGGACCTATGGATTACTGTGTTTTATAGAAGAATGAATAAGTTCATTGTGCATTGACAAATTAACGCTTATCAGGCAACTTTAAAATATTTTTCATAAGTTATTTTCATTATAAATTTTCATTTTTCATAAGTTACTCATCAGCTTTTGGTACTTACCATTCTCAAAAGTTTAACACCTGAACTGTGTCTTTTCAAGGTTAGAGTGGTTTTAGTCTCAAGCACAAGATTAATGGGAGCTTACATAGCCTAGTCCCACTCTTGAAAGTGCACCTAAGGGGGTTTTGGGAAACTGAATTATAAATGAGATCAGTTGCATAACTATCAATATAATACATATTATATATATATATATATATATATATATATGTATATTTATGTATAAATTCTACCTTTTACAATTTCCCAAATTGCATGTTGTATTAATAGTAAGTGGTATAAAATTAAATGATTTGTATAGAATGTCATTCTAATAGTTTGAGTTACATAAATAAAATACAATAATAAATGTATCACTTACCCTCACTTCTTAATGGATATCATGTTATGCAGGAAAAATATATACATACATTTTCAAGTAATAAACTACAAATATAGTTTATATGATATGAGGACCCAGTGTTTCAGATAATTGTCATTATTAGCTCCCAATGATCCTTAAACCAAATAGGACTCTTGTTATTTAATATCATGTAATTTGTATATCTTCACTGAACTTATCAACAACTGATATTCATTAATTATTAGATAGTTTTAAAATGTATGTTCATATATCCATAGACCATATTTCCTTGTGTTTAGGAACTGTGGATGGATTATGCAGGATTATATTTCAATGTTTGGCAAAGAGATTAGGAAAAAATGATAGGTCAATGAATATTTGCTGGATGAATTAATGAATGGGTGAATGAATAAATAGAAATCTCTTCCAAAAAGAAGAAAAAATAAAAGAAAATTTTAGTGGCACTCACTAAAATTGTGAATGTTTTTTATGTCATAATTCTTTACATTAATAACAAATGAATTTCCCTTATTCTCATAAAAAGTGTTAAAAAATTAACTGATCTCTTAACAATTGAATATTCTGTATAACAGAGCTTAGCAAAATATACTCCACTGCTTATTCCTGTACATAAAATTATATTAGAAAACTTTGATGCCTATTGCTCTTCATATTATATCTATGGTTGTGTTCAAGTTACAATGCCAATGTTGTGTAGTTATGCAAGAGGCTTTCTGGCCTTCAGTGCATAAATATTTATTATGTAGTTTTTCCCAGGAAAGGTTTGCCAAGCCTTGCTCTATATACTAGCTACATGATGAAATAATATATAAAAACAAGTAATTCTAAATGTTGCCAAATTTCTGAAGTTCTTTCTAAGAGCTGTGAATTATTTGCTATTACCAATAGACTTCTTGGAAGAGAATTTATTCCAATGACCCTTCCTCTATGTTAATTAATAAGGTCAGCATAGTAGCTATTAACAATTTGCTAAAGAACTGAATCATTTGCAAGAAACTAGGATTCCCACTCAGACCAGGGAATGTAAACAGAAACATAACTAAGCCATTCAGTAAAGCAATATATTACATCCTCATGATACAAAATTAAGGCATTGGACATTTAATCACATGAAATATCCATGCCCTCATTTACTTTTTTTTTTTTCAAAGATTTATTTATTTATTTCTCTCCCCCACCCCGGTTGTCTGTTCTCTGTGTCTATTTGCTGTGTCTTCTTTGTCCGCTTCTGTTTTTGTCAGCGGCAGGGAATCTGTGTCTCTTTTTGTTTCATCATCTTGTTATGTCAGCTCTCCGTGTGTGCGGCGCCATTCCTGGGCAGGCTGCACTTTCTTTCACACTGGGCGGCTCTCCTTACGGGGCGCACTCCTTGCGCGTGGGGCTCCCCTACACGGGGGACTCCCCTGCGTGGCATCAGCACTCCTTGTGGGCATCAGCACTGCGTGTGGAGCAGCTCCACAAGGGTCAAGGAGACCCCGGGGTTTGAACCGCGGACTTCCCATGTGGTAAACGGATACCCTAAACACTGGGCCAAATCTGCCGCCCTCATTTACTTTTTTACTAAAGCATATATTTGGACCTTTATATAGGGCTATATAAAATCACAATAAATAATTTCAAAACTAATATTGTGACTATTTGTCTTGAAATATAGTTTAGCAGCCCTGGCCCTTCCTCTCCGTCCGCTGAGCCTCAGGCTACCTGCTCCTGTGGTGGGGGGCTGCTGCTGACCCTGGTGTCCTTTCATAAAGGCCTTTCTAGGGACCTTACAGGCAGAGACTCGGGGAGCTCAGGTCAGGATGTAATTCCTTTGGCCCAGGCTGGCTGGTGTCTCCCAGGCCTGGCCTGGTTGGCAAAGGGCGAGGGTCTGCAGCAGGAGAGGGCGGCCTCCAGGGGGCCTAGGTGACAGGGTCCTGGTTCTGGTGTGGGTGGCTCAGTAGCGGTTGTCAGCCCAGGTAACCTCATAGCTGGGGTACTTGGCTTGGCTCTTCGCAGTGGAGACTTTTAAAAAATAATACAACAAAGGAGTAGATGTAGCTCTAGTGGTTGAGTGCCTGTGGCCCATGTATGAGATCCTGGGTTCAATCCCCAGTTCCTCCCAAAAAACAATGGCAATAAAGGTTCATTGCAGTAATACTGATTAATAATCATACATTAGGTGATATAGTACATACTGTGTGCAATATATGATGTATTTACTTAATTGACTTATATATCTAT
Organism: Dasypus novemcinctus; assembly: GCF_030445035.2. Classification (NCBI taxonomy): domain Eukaryota; kingdom Metazoa; phylum Chordata; class Mammalia; order Cingulata; family Dasypodidae; genus Dasypus; species Dasypus novemcinctus. The sequence continues at coordinate 147,289,541 of NC_080673.1, read as the reverse complement.
AAATATATAAAATACATTTCACAAAATAGTAAAGCTGAAAGAAAGAGCTGATTTTACCTATGTTACAGAGAAACAAATTTTACCATAGATATGGTTAGTGACATACCTGGAAGAGTTTAATTATTAAAAGCTAAAATTGGAATATATCTTAATTTTCCCATTAGCCAGTCAGGAATCTACACCAACCACCACTGGCAATTGGTCTCTTATTAGGAAATATATGTGGTAGCAGGGAAGTATTTTAAGTCCTTAGTTATTTAATCTTATCAATAAAGTAGAAGCAAGAGTATTTAGTTTCTAATTTTAATAGAATATAGATTTAACTGACTACTTAAACTGGAAAAATAGGCACAAAATCTCCTCTTTAGAAGCAAAAATTATAGTATCTTGTTTCTTTACTTCAGTTTCCATATATGGCCTTCAATTGTTGTGGCTTTTGGAAAGACATGAATCTTTTCAATATCGCATTTCTCCTTCTACAAAACATAGAAAAATATCCTCACTATCAAATGACTAGATTAAAGAGTATGAAATAATAAATTATTTCAATGCCTTTAAACTTCTGTTAAGTTCTTATATCAACACTAAATCTATTAGATAAAGTAAAATGAATAATTAAAGAAATTGTAAAGATAAGTTAAAATCATGTTATATTTTTAAAATAATCATATTTGCCTTTGTGTTTTATATAATCTGCTAAGAGGGCATATTTAAATTTTAAAATACCATTAGTTTTAAAATTCTATGTATGTACTTATTCATACACCCCCATTCCAAAAATTTTGAGTTTGCAAGAATATGTATATATGCATACACAAATTAAATAAACGTAACATAATGAAGGAGGTGAGCTAAAAGGAAATTAAGGAAAGAAAAGCAATATGTAGTCAGAAATGACGTTAGAACAAAAAATACGCTTAACAGTAAAGAATCATTTGGTGGTGCCTCTAAAAGTTAAATAACCCGCCCACTTATCATTTGACCCAGTAATTCCACTACAAGGCATACCACCAAAGAAATGGAAAATAAACCTTTAAAAATGTACATGCATGCTCTTGGTGGCACTATTCACAATAGTCAAAAGATAAAAATAGCCCATATGTCCATCAATTGATAAACAAATTGTGGTACATACAGACAGTGGAATATTACTCATCCATAAAAAGGAATGAAATACTGATATATGTTACAAAATAAGTAATTCTTGAAAACATTATGCTAAGTGAAAATGGCCAGAAACACAAGGTCACATATTTTATGATTCCATTTATATAAAATGTCAAGAATAGATAAATCCACAGAAGAATTAAGATTGGTGGTTGCCATAGCCTGTGGGAAGAGTAGAATGGGCAGAAAATGCTTAATGCAGGGGTTCTTAACTAGGTCCTTGAGCTTGAATTGAAATACAAAAAAATAAAAAAACATTGTTTTCGAGGGGACATTTTGGTGCAGGTGTGATATATTTATTAAATAATACAGAGTATAGTGTGGACTTAGTAAGGGGGCCTGTGGTTTTCTCCTGACTGGCAAAGGTGCCCACAGAACAAAAGAGGTAAGAACCCCTGACTTAACAGATAAGGAGTTTTATTTTGGAATGATGGAAATATGTTGGAACTTGAGGTGGTTGAACAACATTGTGAATGTGCTAAAAGTCACTGAAATGATCACCTTAAAATAGTTAAATTTATGTTATGTGAATTTCATTTCAATAAATTAATTTTTAAAAATACAATAAAAAAGAATAATGGACTTATGTTCACTGCTAGGCAAGGCAAAGAGGGAAATGGTTCAGTTACAAAATCTATATTATTTATAAGGTAAAGACTAGCAATTGATGAGAAATAAAATGATTCCTAGTATGGATACCACAGTGACACTCTCATATTTCCTTACAGTGAAAAATGTAGTAGAACCATCCTCAAAAAGCATCCTTGAAGTAAATATATCAAGTAGCTCCAAAAGGCTTATTCTTACACTAACCTTCAGTATGTGCCAATGGTTTAAGGAAGGTTGGAAATAAATAGACAAGACTCTAATCTTTTAAAAATCTGGATTTATCCACAGATCGATTTTAGAATGTCCAGAATAACACACATTTAACTCAGAAAATTGGTAGTTTCACTTATTTGAAATAATTTCTGTTTTAAAGAGTGAGAGTAAACTTGATATGTTATTCCTTAAAGATCCTTGAAGATCAGAAAATATCTTGAAGGCCAATAAATATTATCACCACATCTTAACAGTTAACTAAACTGAAGAAGATTTTTGCATTCTTTTACAAAATTAACCTGTTGAATGAGGGCTCTAGACTGAATAAAAGGCCATGTCATCTTCTCCAAGGAGTGTAAAGAAGAAATAGTCAAAGGCAATTCTAACATTCTTTCAAGTGATTTTTCTGTAAGTGCAAAATTTACACTGGATTAAAAAAAAATAGGTGCTTATAAATGACCTACTTTGCACAAAAATAGTATGTGTAAATAATAACATCAAGTGCATATCTCTTGAAAGAATGAAAATTTCTCATTTCCACACAGGGAAATATGGTTAAAAACCCATGCCTGGTCACTGATTAAATTATGGTATAGCATTATTAAAGATGATTGTTTGAAAAGTAAATCATGTTTTCCAATAAAGTTTTGAGTATTAAACTTTTGAATCATATTATATAAACCCAAGTTACTGCCATTAAGAAGCATGCTTATCCCTCTCTATTTCCTTCACTATTTAAGTGAGCACCTTCTTGGTTATGACAACTAAAAATATCTCCAGACCTTGCCAAATGTCCCCTGGAGGAGGATAAAATTAACTCTAGCACTGACCAAAGTGATTACGAGGAACCAAGTTTCTTGGCTCTTGTGTTTATGCTGTCTTAAAACCATGGTTTCCAAGTTCTCCAGGCTCATATGCATCAAGCTATAGAAGGAAAATGCATGGAGAAGAAAATATGAGAAATTTTATGGCCCAATCATGGAAATGTGCAACTTCCATCCACTTGAATTTCTTTAAATTGAACCCAGTCACATAAACACAGAGGTTGCAACAGAGGTTGCAACAGAGGTTGGGAAAACATCATTGATTGGATGTATCTGCTTAAACAGGGACTATATTTTCCAGAAACTGCTACATCTAGATGAACCATATGACAATTTATTAACCATAGAATGTGAACGTGATATGTTATTTCTAGAGTGAAACATTTAAGATGTAGTGTGTCTTCTCCACATATTCCTTTTTCAACCAACAGCAGGTAGCAAACATTCCCAGACTTGGCAGTGCCATATAAGCTAAGTCTGATTAATTCTGTAAATAGTCACTTGTCTAACACTCATGATGGACTGCTATGTGAAAGAGAAATTGCTTTTTGTTGTATTAAACCAGGGTAATTTTACGACCTGTTTTTTATACAGTGTGTAAGTAACCTAACTAATACTCTATTCCAATATTTTTGTTCCATTCTTCTTTCCCCAACCTTTTGCCCCATCTTACTATCAGTATGCTCACTCATTTGCTTTTAGTTAGGATTCTCTCAAACAGCTGCAACCTGGGTAATATAGAGATTTTATAGTCTGAATTCTGTATCAATAACTTTCTTTTTTCCCTGAACTTTGACTGGGTATAGAATTGTTTTTCTTCAGAGTGTGTAAATGTCATTTCAGTCTTTTACAGACCTCCAGGACTATTGTTGGTAAGTCTAATAACACAAATCTATGGTGGTTTTTATTTGTTATTCCTGAAAATAAGGCAAAAATATTTTCTTCTTTACATTATAGATCAAGAAATGCTCATCAATCCAACTTAGTCATCCTGCCTTCCAACACCTTACCAACTTTGGCTTTCCTCTTTAATTTTTCTACTCTCTTTTTCATATTAAAGCTCAAAAGTTTTCTTTCTTTTTTCTTCATTTGAAGGTTCTTAAATACAATACCACTGCTTATTAATATTCCATTTTTCTCTATCTTATCCAGAATTTTATTTCACTGGGTTCATGTGCTGCTCATTCAACCTAATCTGCTTCTCTCTAGCTGCCAAGTCCACTTAGAACTTACTTTGCAAGCTTAATGCATCTTGTTAGGACATTCTAAAGCCTGCTTATTTGGACATTCTAAAATAGATAACTCATAAATACAAAAGAACTTTATACTATTTCACTGAAGATTTAGTCTATTAATCTACTTCATATCAGCAAAGGTAATTTATGTTATTGTATTTGTCCTTCACAATCTCCAAATATCACCAAACTAGACTAACTTTATTGAATTAATACTGAAATTTAAGGATAATTAAGCAAATGAGTTATAGCAATAAATCTTCATTTGAAAAGTAGTGTCCAGTTTGTGTGAGAAGTGTTGCATTTAGTCCTTTAGAATAAAAAGCAACAACAAAATTTTACTCTCAATTAATGAAAATATACTAATACCTGCAAACATCAGAGTAAACTCTTAAAATTCTGAGGATTAGTATATCTAAAGCTTATGTTCAAGGAAATAAATGAATGAATCGATAAGTTGCATGGTATATTTAAAACTTCTAGTCATCCAAGAGTTTTATTAAAAACAACCCTCAAAAATAATTTATATCAGTATTCAGTATTATAATACAGAGACTTTTTGCCTACTTATTGTTAGGATTCCCAATATTTTAAGGATACTTCTTGCTGAAATTTCTCCAGTATTAAGTGGAAAAACAAATTATTCAAAATAAATACAGAGACAATGCAGATGTTTGAAATACCCTAATTTGTTAGGGAGTGGATTCAGAGAGTATACATGGCTCTCCATAAATTGTTTACCATAATTGTTCCCCTGATTTGAAAGCTAACTACAAAAGTACAGATGAGTGAAGCAGACATATAAAAAAGTTATACTACTTAACTCCATAAAGTTTTTCACATTTAAAGAAAAAATTTTCAATGTAATAAAAGCTTCATTTTGCAAGTCCAAGTCACTGTGAACACCTATTTGCAAATTCCTTCTTGATAAAATGCAAAAAGAATGACTCTGAATGGAAGCTAAATGTGTGCTGAGTAGTTTCCATTATTGAGAATGTAATTACCATATGCAGTGCCTTGCCCAGTTAATAATGCAAGAAAACTAAATGACAGGGCTACTTTGAAAGGTGGTCATAGTTTTAATAACTGCATGAAAGAGGTTTCATAAATCTCTACTCAAATAAAAGAATTGCTCCTGTAAGAAAGTGATATTAAAGTTAGGAAATGCTGGGCAGAACTGATCATAAATGGATTGAACCAGAACATTCATATTTATCCTCTTTTAATATTTTTTCTCTTGGTATTTCAGAAAGTTACCTATTACATTATGTGGCCTGTAACTCAAAAAATGAGGTAAAGTATAGACTCAATTTTTTTTCACTTTTAAGATATCTCCTCTCTCTTTGCATGTGTGTGTATGTGTATACATACATTTTATGTACACACTCACATGTGTACAATATATCTGACACTTAAATACATATAAAAGTTCATATACACATATGTAGAAATTTTGCAATTTTTTCCTTTCCTTTATATGAACAGAATGATGCTTGAATGATATTTGATGTTTTGTTGAACTATTACTAATTTCCATTTAATATATTCAGAGAAAGATGTCAGACATATATATAATCCTTACTCCCGAAATTAATGCAAGCATTCAAATCCAGGGAAAATTACATGCATGAGTTTATAAATGCAGATGTCTGGTAATAAAGTGCTGTAATTACCTTACAATTAACTCTCTATTGATAATACAGAAGATAACAACTTTTTATCAGAAATAGCACAGGAGTTTTTATGGGTAATGTGCCTTTAGATTTCCTGAATGGATTTCTCTACCAGTCAGAATTCAGTGAAGGAAGCAGAAACCACTCTAGGCATTTTTAAGCATGAAGAAATTTCATATGAGGAATTATGTGCTTATCAAAGCATTGCCAGGATTGAAGAACAGTTTCTAAGCTGTATCTCCTGGAATAACTCCCAGACTTATACAAAATTGATCCATTCAGAGAGCAAATACCGCCGAGGCCACTATTGAAATTATGCCAGAGGTAAGAACTGCTACCTTTGCCTACACAGCCCAATGCTGAAGGTACAGGGGAATGTGCTCACCAGTGCAGGGATCCATGGATGAGAACCACATAAAGGTGCTGCACCCACCTCTGCCTCAAATATGTAGAAAGCTGGAGGATGGACAGTACTGCAGAAAAGCCTCACATTTCCTGAAACTCCTGTGCCAGCTTTAACAGCCAAATGACATAGCAAGAGGGTTTCTGCTGAACTCTTACCTTTTAAAACTTGTTGAAGGCATCCAAACAGTGGAACTTAATTTACATCCAGGATCTTAGCTGAAATAAATCTGGGAAATATAGTTTTTAGGTGTTCAACCTTATGATAAAGGAAGATTAGTTTAAGAGAGCATTATTAGATGTCTAATGTGAGTCACCTATTACAGCATAATCCCCATAAGGAAATAAAATGCTTTAAAAATAATACAGTAATGTGCTATTTATTCCATGAGAACATATACATACACCTCAAATTTTACAAAGTATGTTCTGGCAAGAAGAAAAAAATTTCTTAAAGCAAATTAATTAAATTTGGCAAAGAGAAGTTAAAATAGGAAAAAATCAAGGGCATCTTTTTTAAAAAGCTGTTAGGATTTGATAGGAACAAATACTGTGTCTAAGTCCCAAGATCAGGAGCAACTAGTGGTCACATGAAAAGTAAAGTAAATTTGAGTCCATTTGTGATTGAGGTCATTTCCCAAATATTTTACCTCATTTAATTTAGAAGGTAGTAACATTTATTAGAAGCAAGGGAAGAAAGTTTTTTACTAAATATTTACAATGTGGTAGTACTGAAAACTGACATTTAAAAAATAAATGTTTCCATGGAAAATTTTACCTTTTGCTACCAGAGCAACTTATCACAAAGAGTAGTTTAAAATAGTTTAAATTTATCATCTTACAGTTTTATTGGATAGATGTCCAACACTGGTCTCACTGAGCTAAAATGAAGGTACTGGCAGAACTGTGTTCCCTTCAGGAGGCTGTGGGAGAGAATTATCTTGCCATTTCCAACTTCTGGAGGCTGCCCACTTTCCTTTCTTCATCTTCGAAACCAGTAGCGTTGCATTTTGCTGTGCCTTTTTCCTGTAGATAGATCTCTGTCTGACTTTCACTTCTGCCTCCTTCCTCTACTTTTAAGAATCCTTGTGATTGCACTAGACCCACCCGGATAATCCAGCATATGTCCCACCTCAAGATCTGTATCCATAATCCCATATGCACCATCCTATTTGCCATGTAAGGAAACATTTTCTCAAGTGTCTGAGTTAACAACATGCGCGTCTTTGGGGAATCTACCACATCTGCTAAGAATAAGAATAACAATGAATTACTGAAATTTCTTATGCAGAGAAAAACTCTTAGCTGTGATATCTAACTTACTCTCATATTATACATGTTACTAAATGCATGATTATAGGGATGCATTCTAATATAGTGTTCTGAATTATCTGAAAGTTAACATGCAATTTGATTGTTTATAGTTGAATCAATGTAGCTGGAATACTCAAAAAGATATTTATAGTAATAACTGCATGCAAAAAGCAAAATTTATTTTATTTTTAAATAATTTCATGAGCAAAGATAAGCTTGTATACATGCTGTGAGAATTATTTCAATAAATTTCTGAACACCTATATTATTTTTTAAAAAGAGGTGTAAGATGGAGGCATTTTCAGGACTTGGAATTGTCCTGGATGACTGCAGTGACTGATACAGATCATTATACATCCTGCCATAACCCACAGAATGGTATGAGAGTGTAAAATACAGTGTAAAATACACAGAGTGGTAGAGAGTGTAAAATACAGTGTAAACTATAATCCATGCCTAGTGGCAATGCTCCAAAGTGTTCATCAATTGCAATTAAAGTACCACATGATTGAAAAAAGTTGTTAATGTGGGGAAGGGTGGAAGGTATGGGAAGTGGGGCATGTGGGAATCCCTTGTATTTTTTTGCATGTAATATTTAGTTTAATCTAAGTATCTTTTAAGAAATTAAAAAAATATATTGAAAAAATTCAGCTACAGATTAACAGTAATATTTGGATATATTTATTTGCTGTATATACCATAGAATTTAACTAACAATGTTTAGAAACAGGTTCTTATTTTCTGTGTCTGTTTGGTTGCATCTATTTGAGGACATGGAGTTAGACTAAAGCAAAACAAAACAAGAAATCTAACCCGAAGATGACTTCTATTTGGAAGAAATGAATGCAAAATTATAACAAACAGTTTAGAAGTTATATTTCCTGGGGTAAAGAAGAAAGACTGTATGTATTATTGAGAGAAACTTAACATGGGAATGTGAAGGTAGAGATTGAACAGGAACATACTAACCTCTGCTTTATATGTATAAACTGATAAAATACAGATGTGTGACAAAAAAATCAAATTAGGTATGGATACAGAGTATCCACACACAATATGTAATTCCCAAAGGAGTGGAAGTATACATATATAATTCACATATCTGTGAAAACGGATTAAAAATAGCATCATTGCTTTGAGTGGAGTTTCCACATTCCTCATCAGCCTGTGGGGCACCATTAACAGTGTTAACTTAAATTCTCTGGCTCTTTTCCTCACTGCTTATGGAGAACATCAGCCTCCCAGCTGGTTATTGCTCTCTCCACCTAAATAGTTTGCATTTTCCAGGTTGTCTTATGTGTGGAACAAGCACAGACAAGGGCATCCTTTGACAGCTACATCTTTGGGACATGGTGACTCCAGTCACTCATTAAGATTAGATTCACTGGGAAATAACCCTCTGAAGGAACTGGTGCCCATGGGCATGGTGTCAATTCCCTTGGTCACTTTCCATATGCACTATCTCCCAGATCACACTATTAATGTACTAGAAATATCCATGGGCTCTGCAGTGGACAAAATGGTAGAGTGTCTTTCTACTTAAGTGTCGAAGTCCATTTAAAAGCAACAAAAATATTGTGTTTTGGGTCCTGAAATGCAGTGGTTTGGTGAGAATTTTTTCTTTTTGCTTGGAGCCCTCTCTTTCCCTTGGACTTAGAGGTAGAAAGTCTAGATGACTGATCTTCTGCTGAAACTCTTAATAACTCTTCCCTCTGGTTACCAAGTTGTCATTACTGAGACCACGTTTTTTTTCTGCCTGGGTTCTTCTTCCTTTCCAGTGAGTTTCTCTTACTGAGTCTCAAACATTCATGCAATTAGAATTTGATTTAGACTTTCCCACCAATTCAATAGATAGGTATAAACATGTATGAACAAGACACAGCTTGGACTTAAGCTGAAAAATATATATTCATAATATATGTCACCTTTATTTTTTTTAAATAAAGGTTTATTTTATATTTTTCTCTCCCATCTCTGCCTCTACCCCATTGTCTCTCTGTGTCCATTTGCTGTGTGTTCTTCTGTGTCTGCTTGCATTCTTGTCATGCAGCACCGGGAAACCGTGTTGTTTTTGTTGTTGTTGCATCATCTTGCTGCGTCAGCTCTCCATGTGTACAGTGTTACCCCTGGGTGGGCTGCGCTTTTTTTTTGCATGGGGTGGCTCTCCTTGTGGAGCACACTCCTTGCATGTGGGGCACCCCTATGCAGGGGACATCCCTGCGTGGCATGGCATTCCTTGCATGCAGGCAACACTGTGCATGGGCCAGATCCACACGGGTCAGGGGATGCTGGGTATTGAACCATGGACCCTCCATATGGTAGGCAGACTCTCTATCAGTTGAGCCACAACAGCTTCCCATATATGTCACCTTTAATATCAGAAGTAGGAAAATACAGAGGTACAAGAAAATGAGTAAGCACCATTGATCTGAAACTATGACAATATGGCCATCAACTATCAACTTACTATACCTAATGCTGGGAAAACATTTATTCCAAATATAAAGATCATACACATCCTTCTTTCTCAAAATTTGAGAAAGGTAACAATGTACAAAGATGTTTTAGGATATTTTGGGCATATCTGTGCCTGAATGGGGAAGGGAACTCACCCTCCCTTCATCCAGTCTTGATTCATCCCTTGTTTTGTGTTCATCATGTATTTAGTAGATATTCATGGAAAATTTCTCAAAATACCTCCATGGTGAAGGAATTTTGTGGGATACAGTTCATTTCTTTAAAGCATTTCTGTAATGATGCTTAAATTCTCACTTGACAAAATGTATAGCCTCTCTCCTGGAGAAAATGGACTGTTCATTTATATTGAATACCATTCTCTTATCCATGAATTTAAAAAGAAAGAGGAAAAAATGGGACTGATAACATCTCTCTATTCTTGTAAGAGGGGAATATGTTCTTAAAGTAACTGAAAAATTGACTAGCTGATTCATCTTAATATTTGACATGTCAAATTTATGTATAGCCTGTAGTTCAAAAGTTAAATTATATTTTACTAAGAAATAAGGGTTATTCTAAATATGCCATCACCTAGTACTGTATCATACTTGGTAGAGTGTTCTAAAGTGAGTTTTTAGCAATTATGTGTTTTTTTCCCTTTAACAATGTTCTTTTTAAAAAGTGTTTGCATTTTATTTTAACATGTTATGTTTATAAGATAGGCTAGAAACATTATTTGGTCTGAAATGTAGTTAAATTGTTTATGTTTTTATTTAAAACTAACAGTATACATAATGCTTATCTCAAATTTTATAATATTATATTATATCTCATATGATATATCTCAATTTAAGTGTACACTAAACTTTTAAAAGGCAAGTGCAATTTTTGTAGGACAAAGAGGTAGATGAAAAGCAAAGATCATATGAGTAAGTCTGGCCACAATCTCCTCAGCTTACAAATGGGAAATTCGTGAATAATTAGTGAAACTTATTCATCACTATGCCTAATTTCAATGTGAATATTTTTAATATTTTGATTTTAATAAGGAGATTTTCTTAAGAATGAGGAATATGGCAACCCTAACAAAGTTTCCACCAAGATTTTAAAGCAGGAGACTAAAGAAAAATATTGTAGAAAATGTGAACCAAATAAATATGATTGGAAGGTTAAAAACATATCATAAGTACTTGCGCTCACTGTGCTTATAAGGCAATGTTTTTCCAACATGATAAATGCTGTAATATAAGTTGCTACATAATTCTCTTATGATTCCAAAAGATAAAGGAAGGGGTTATTTTTATAACTATTTCCATGAGTAACAATATATATATATATATATAATTTTTAAAGAAGCTTTAGATTACATGAATGTAATAAAAAATATAAGGCATTCCCATATGCCCTACCCCACTCCCCCCAACACACTTTCCCTTGTTAACTACATCTTTCATTAGTGTAGTTACAATTGATGAACACAAATTGAAGCATTGCTTCTAGCCATGGAATATAATTTACATTGTAGTTCATGCACTGTCCCACAAAATTTTATAGGTTTTGACAAAATGTATAATGGCCTTTATCCATTATTGCAATGTCATGCAAGACAATTCCAATGTCCCGATAGCCCTATGTTACACCTATTCTTCCCTCTCCCACCCCTCAGAACTTCTGGTGACCACTGCCTTTATATCAATGATAAAAGTACTTCCATTGCTAGAATAATAATAAGTCTATATTAGAATAATAATAACTTCTTTAATCCCTTTTTCAGTTCCCAACCTTGAGGATTTGGGGATGGTGATGCCCACTATGTTTCTAATTGAGAGGGGACTTAGAAACAGTTTCTATGTTTGGTTGGAGCTGTCTTGCTTGAAGTTGCCAACACTCTCTGTTTCTTGGGATAGCCATTATTCCTCATCATGCCCTTGCGAGCGTCCTTGGTGAGTCCAGTGAACTGGAGAGTAGGTGTTGAAACTCTGCAGAAATTCAGGGCTCAACTGGCACATGAACAGACCAAAGATTTAAATCTCTGGGAAATGCACTTGACAAGTATAGTGCTAGTTATAGGTCCAAATAAAAGGGGTAAAAACTAAAAAAAAAAAAAAAAAAAAAAAATTAGTCTAACTCTTTCACTGGGGAGCACAAATTCCAAAGTAAGTGCCACTGACAGGGTGCCAAATTCCTAGCCTGTCTGCCCTACATATAGTGTCTCTAGATGTCTCTAGAGCCCTTAGGAGCCCTGCTCTTTGACACCCTGTGGCAGTCAATGAGATCCTGCTGAGATGTGCATAAATGTAACCTCTGGAATGACCTCCTGACTCATTTTGAAATCTCTTAGTCATAAAATCTCATTTATATTTTATATTTCTCCCTTTTGGCCAAGGTCTTTTTCCAGATGCACTGCTATTTGGTACTTGGTAATAATCTCTTGGTGCCTGGAAGGCTCATCTGCAGGGAGTCATGACCCACACTGGCAGAAAGATAGTGCATTTATACGCCTAGTTTGGCTTAGGGAGAGGCCACAAATTATTCTTTTTTAACGCGTTACCTTATTTATCCAGATACAATACTCTGAGTTCTTTGTTAGTTAGCTTATGTTTCAGTCTCTTTACTTTGTGATATTATTCACCCTGTTTGAAATTTTTGAAACAGAGATTCAGCAGTACAGAGTTGTAAAATATATTGTTTTAGTTCCATGCCTCTTAGCTGGTAGAATGGGAGATGACAACGCATGATACTCCTTGGCTTATGGCAGCATAACTCAATCTGTGTCTTCTCTATCACATCTCTGTCACTGCCTCTGTCTCTCTGTCTGTGCCCAATTTTCTTCTCATAAGAATATCAGTCATATTGAATTAGAGCTCACCCTAATCCAGTTTGACCTCAATTTAACTAATAACATCTTCAAATATACTTTTTACAAATGCAGTCACATTCACAGGACCTGGGGTTAGGACTTGAACATGACTTTTGGAGGACTTAGTGCAACTGATAACACGTAGATAGGTTGTCTGGTACAGAGCCATTGCAAATCTAACATCCCTCACATGTTGCTAAAAAAGTTTGGTGAAACTAAGAAATATAATGTTTCCACATATTTTCACCAATATATTTTAAAATCAAAATCTGGAGTAATTCTTCCTTTTGCAAGCAGTTTATTTTAATGAAAGATAATTTAATTTCATAAGTAGAATATTTAGTCATTCTTATTGAAACAAAGTAGATGTGGAAGGAAGAATATTCATAGTGAAATCAGAAAAAGATATCACAAATAATTCAGCCAAATAACTAGGAGCTTTCACTGAAAAAAAAAAACCTGTGGAAATAATTATGCCTTTATGAATGTTGGGAACTTACTTGTGATTTATTCATAACCTACTCATATTTTCCTTTTAATATCTGCCTTCTGGCTTCCATTATATCTGATGTTAGCTATAATTGTTGTTGAGATTCACTTGTATGTGATAAGTCATGAATAAGTTCTTTTTTAATTTATGATTTCAAGATTTTCTTTTTGTCTATTGCTTCTTTCCACATTCTATGAAGTATATAGTAGTTAATCTCTGAGGCTATCTTACTTAGAGATCATTAAGCTTCTTAGATACATAAATCAGTGATTATCATTAAATTAGGGAAGTCTTTGGCCATAAAACCCATATACATATTTTCTGTCCCAACCCTTCTTTTTCCTCTCCTTCTGGGATTTTGATGGCAAGCAAACCAATTTGATGATCTTATTGATTTTCTCTATTTTTTTTTTTTTGGTTTTCTATTTCATTTATCTCCAATCTAATCTTTGTTATTTCCTTCCTTTTGCTTGCCTTAGGCTTAATGTGCTCTTCAATTTTAGTCCTTCCAGTTTTGTGGTTAGGTCTTTGATGTGAATTTTTTCTACTTTTTAAAATGTAAGCATTTATAGTTATAAATTCCTTTCTCAGCACTGCCTTTACTACATCCATAAGCTTGGATATATTTCATTTTCATTTTCATTCACCTCAAGATATTTCCCTATGTCAGTTCTGAGTTCCTCATTAAACCATTTGCTATTTAAGAGAATGTGGATTTTCCCTTTCTCCCTCTGTTAGTCATTTCTGGTTTCATTCCATTGTGGTCAGAGATTTTGCATGATTTCAATATTTTGAATTTATTGAAACTTGTGACCCAACATATGGTCTATTCTGTATAATGATCAATGGTACTCAAAGAGATTGTGTATTCTTTTTGTTGTTGTTGTTGGGTGCAATTTTCTATATATGTCTGTTAGGTCTAGTTGGCTTAGTGTATCATTTGAATTCTGAACTTTCTTATTGATATCCTGAGTAGATGTTCTATCAACTATTGGGAGTGGAATGTTAAATCTCCTACTATTAATGTGGAACCATTAATTTCTCCCTTAAACTTGTTAGTATTTCTTCATGTATTTTGGGGCTCTGCTATTAGGTGCATATATATTATCAGTTGTTACGTCTTCCTATTTAATTGTCCCCTTTATCAGTATGTAATGACCATCTTTGTCCCTCATAAATGCTTTTGATTTACGATCTTAGTACAGCCACCCCAGCTTTATTTTTCTTCCTACTTGTATATTTTCTATCCTTTCACCATTAATGTATTTGTATCTTTGACTTTGAGGTGAATCTCTTTCAGACCTTATATAGTTGGCACATGCTTTTTTATCCATTCTGCTAATCTTGGCCTTCTGACCGCAGAGTTTAATCCATTTAAATCTAAAATCACTACTTATAATACACGTCTTTCTTCTGCCATTTTTCTATTTAATCTTTGCAAGTCATATCTTTTTGCCCCCCACTTCTGTTAAATCCTGGAAAAAATCCCAGTTGGTCATGGTGTATAATCCAATTAAATTGCTGTTGGATTCAGTTTGTCAATATTTTACTGAAGAATTTGGCATCTATCCATAAAATTTATTGCTCTGAAATTTTCTTTCCTTGTGCTGTCTTTATCTGGCTTAGGTATCAGGGTAATAATGGACTCAGAATAAGAGAAGAAGTGTTATGTCCTCTTCTGAGTTTTCTAATTTAAATGTTTGTTAGAATTCAGTAGTGAAGCCACCCAATCTTGGACTATTCTTTTTTTGGGGAGGGTTTTAGATTACTTACTCAATCTCTTTATTTGTCTACAGTCCATTTATTTGGTCCTGAAGGATTCAGAATTTTAGGTCAGATTTTCTGGTAATGAAATCCTTTAGGTTTTGCTTATCAATAAATATCTTAATTTTTCTACCATTCCTGTAAGATAATTTTGCCAGATAGAGAATTTTTATTTGACTTTTTTTCCTTTAAGTTCTTTTAATTTGTCATCACACTGCCTTCTGGTTTCCATGGTTTCTGATGAGCTATCAGTTGATCTTATGGAGAATCAGTTATATGTGACAAGTTACTTTGCTCTTGTTCCTTTCAAAATTCTATCTTTATCTTGGGTTTTAACAACTTAACTATAAAGTATCTTGTGACTTTTGTTGAGTTAATCATGCTTGGATTTAGTTGAACTTCTTGAATTTATTAAGGAATATATCTTAGAGATATTGTGGCTTCCCTTCCAAACTACCATAATAAAGCAAATATTGTAATACAGTGAGTCCCATATTTTGTTTTGCTTTGGGTTTTTGTTGTTGTTGTTGTTGTTTCTCAATATCAGTAAATATAGTATGAATATGTAAAAAGATTATTGCTGTGGAAGGGAAAAGGGTTTCATGTTGGATATGTGGGAGTACTGTATATTATATATATGAATAACTGTGATCTAAAACTTTTGTGAAGATAAGCTTAATAATTAGAAAAAAATAAAAGAAAAAGATAGGATGTAGACATTGAGGAAAAGACAGAAGAAATTGCCTTGCCAATTTGCACACAGGGCAACACTTATTGCAGTGATGGAAGGCAAAACATCAAAAACAAAGCTTTTGCATTTTTTAATTTATTGATATTCCAATTTACTTTTACCTTAATTTTTCTAAATTAATATGTATTCTATATCTAACCTTTAAACTCATCACTATATTCCATTTTACTATTAATGGAACCTGGCAATATATTGGGCTTCACTTTTGAAGAAGTTTTGGATCACAGAGAGGTTCAACAATGGCAGGGGAGGAATACTGGTGTGGGATGTTATTGACAGGGGACACATGGTTGGCAGGGAGTTCTACAGGGCATATATCCAGGGTGCCTAAAAATGTTTGGATATTTTCATAGTGGATACAATTAAAAACAACAACTGAGGGAGTGCTGAGTTCCTAGCCAGGGGAGCTCTATCGCAGTCCCTAAAGGAACAGCAACAATCCCCCAAGTGCAATGGCAAAGACCAAAAAAAAAGAAGGTCTAACAATGAGCCCTTGATACTAATGACTATGCTTGTGAGCCTGTACACCTGAAATAAGAACAAGACCTAGAGCTGCAGGGTGCCTAAGAGTTACCTCCTGAGAGCCTCTGTGTTGCTCAAATGTGGCCAGTCTCGAAGCCAAACTCAGCATGTAAATGTGTTGCCTTCCCCCCAGCGTGAGACATGACTCCCGGGGATGAGCCTCCCTGGTGCCGAGGGATTACTACCAAGTACCAGCTGATGATGTAACTAGAACATGACCTTGAATAAAATGGTCAGTTCAGACCAGCAGGATATGTCTGTCTACATATAATACCAGGAGTTAAAAATGCTTTTTGGCCTGAATAAAAGGGGGAAAAGGAAAGGATAAATGAGTTTATGTGTCTATGAGTCTCCAAAAAGAGCCTGGAGGTTATCAGAGGGGTTGTCCTTATGCACACCTCAGCAGAGTCCCAGAGACAGCTAACATAGATACAACCCTGGGTATCGGTTCTTCTGAGTGCTACAGAGACCCATAGGTTTTATGGTCATGGCAGATGGAGTTCAGTGCCATGTCAATTGGCCCTACTTTGGAGTTTGTGTTTCTTTGTGATGGAGCTGGACTCAGATGTGATCTTTGTCCACAAGCTTCTCCTGTTACTTTTACCGGAACTGTAGTTGGTGCTGGGGTTTAATGTATACCCAGGGGACCTGAATCTCTGGACTGACCATGTGATTGCCAGGCCCTGCTCCTCAACAGACTTCAGCTCCTACACTCTGGTTTATTGGACTTACCCCACTCAGCTAACATGAAGGTGAAGAAGGTCAACCATCACACCATGGAGCCAAGAGTTCCTACAACTGAAAGCAGGAGAATTGCATCCAGTGTCCATGTGGAATCTAAGCCCCCTCTTGATATAGATGTGGAGTGGACACAACCATTCCAAGGTCCACAGGATGGAGGAATAGAGTATGGATTAGAGTGGACTCACTGATATTCTATTCATGAACTATTGTGATTAGTAATCAAAGAAAATGTGGCATTGGTGTAGAGAAAGGGGCCATGGTGGCTGCTGGGGGTAGGGAGTGGGAGGAAGAGATGAGATGTGGGGGTGTTT
Organism: Dasypus novemcinctus; assembly: GCF_030445035.2. Classification (NCBI taxonomy): domain Eukaryota; kingdom Metazoa; phylum Chordata; class Mammalia; order Cingulata; family Dasypodidae; genus Dasypus; species Dasypus novemcinctus. The sequence continues at coordinate 147,272,205 of NC_080673.1, read as the reverse complement.
TCAGGACTTGAAGTTGTCCTGGGTGGAGCTGCGGGGACAGTTACCAGATATTGTATGTCCTCCCATGGCCCACTGGGTGGACTGTGGGAGAGTGTGGGCTATGATGTGGACCATGGGCCATGAGGTGCAGTGGTGCTCAGAGATGTATTCACCAAATGCAATGAATGTCTCATGATGATGGAGGAGATTGTTGTTATGGGGGAGGAGTGGGGTGAGGGGGTGAAAAAAAAACTATTAAAAAAAAGTAATAAATAATGAAAAATAAAAAATACGAAAGTTACATTTACACTCTACTATACTCTATTAAGTCTGTGTTAGCAATATGTCTTTAAAAGCAATATATACTCTTAATTAAAAATGCATTATTGCTTAAAAATGTTCATCATTTGATCCTTCAGCAACTCATAATATTCTTATGGATGAAGGATATTGCCTCCAAGTTGATGATTACTGTCTGATCAAGGGTGGTAGTTTTGAAGGTTGGGGTGGCTTGGCAATTTCTGAAAATAATTCAATGAAGTTTGTCACATCATTGTACTCAACCTTTCACAAAATCCTTCTCTGTAGTTAGGTTATAGAACAAGTCCAATGAATTTAGAAAGATTGAAATTATACAAAGCAATTTCTCTGATAACAAAGGAAATCAATAATGGGCAGAGAACTGGAAAATTCACAAATATACAGAAGTTAAACACATATTCTTAAACAGTAGGTTAAGGAGGAGTTGCAAGAGAAATCAGTAAATATCTCAATGAGAATGAAAATGAGAAGTCAGTGTATCAAAACTTATGGTATGCAGTAAAGGCACGCTTAGAGGAAAATTTATAACCCCAATACCTATATTTAAAAAAAGAAAGCACTAAAATCAAAGACCTAGCCTCACACCTGGAGGAACTAGAAATGCTAAAGCAAGCAGAAATAACAAAAATTGGAGCAGAATTAAATGTAATTGAGACTGAAAAGCAATAGAGAGAAGTAACTAAACCCAAAGCTGGTTTTTTGAGAAGATTAATAAAATTCAGAATCCTTAAACTAGACTAACAAAGAAAAAAAGAAGAGTGGATGCAAATAAATCAGAAATGAAGAGGGGACCTCCCCCCAATCCCACAGTAATAAAAAGGGATCATAAGGGGATACAATGAAAATGTGTGTGCCATAATAGATTAAGGGACAACTTAAATTAAGTGCACAAATTTCTAGAAACTCACAAACAACCTACATTGTGTGAAAACTGTATTGTACCAAGGATAGACATATTGACCAATCAAACCATATTGAAAGAGTCCGGTAGTAAACCTGGACTTCTGCAGCCTAGTTATATTTGACATGACTGCCTAGTCAACTCAATTGGGACAGAATAGTCTTTTCAACAAATGGTGCTTGGAGAACTGGATATCCATATAAAAAAGAATAATAGAGGATTCCTATCTCATGTCCTGTACCAAAATCAACTCAAGATGGATAAAAGACCTAAATATAAGAGCCAGAATCATAAAATTCCTATAAGATAACATAGGGAAACAGCTACAAGATTTGGTAGTAGACAATGGTTTCATAAACCTTATACCCAAAGTGCCAGCAATGAAAGAAAAAAATAGATAAATCGGACCACCCTAAAATTAAAACCTTTTTTGCTTCAAAGGAGTTTATCAAGAAAGTGAAAAGGCAGCCTACTCAATGGGAGAAAATTTGGAAACTACATTTCTGATAAAGGTCTTATATCCAGTATGCATAAAGGAATCCTACAACAGAATAATAGAATGACAAAAAAAAAACACACACACAAACAATTAAATAAATGGACAAGAGACTTGAACAGAACATTTCCAAATAGGAAATCTAAATGGCTAAAAAGCACATGAGAAGATGTTCCATATCACAAGCTATTAGAGACATGCAAATCAAAACTACGATGAGATATCATTTCATATCTGCAGTCTAGTAGCTATTAAATAGCCTGTCTAGGCTACTATTTTAAAAATGAATTAAAAAAATAAAACTATAAATATTGGAGAGGACGTGGAGAAATAGCTACAATCATTCACTGCTGTTGTGAAGGATGAATGACACAATAACTGTGGAGGACATTTGGGTGGTTTCTCAAGAATCTAAGTTTAGATTTGTCATATTATCTAGCAATCTTACTCTACATATATACCCAGAAAAATTGAAAACAGGGATATAAACAGATATTTGCACACCACTGTTCAGAGTGGCATTATTCACAATTACCAAAAGATGGAAGCAACTAAAGTGTTCCTTAACAGATGACCAGATAAACAAAATATGGTATGCATACATAATGGAATGTTATTCAGCTGTAAGAAGCAATGAAGTACTGATGCATGTGACAACATGGATGAATCTTGAGGAACCTCATGTAAGGAATTTATATTGAGTGAAATAAGCCAGACACAAAAGGACAAATATTGCATGATGTCACTGACATGAATTAAGTCAAGTGAGCAGACTCATGGAGGAGGTACAGTCTGGATAATAGGTTACCAAGAGATAGATTATGAGTAGAGATTAGTGAGTTAATGCTTAATCTATGCTGAATGTATGATTAGGTTGATTGTAATAGCTTAGAAATGGATGAAAGTGATGCTGGCTCAGTGATGAGTGTAATTAACAACCACTGAAGTCTGTGTGAACGTTTTTGAAAGGGGAAATTGTTGGTCATACATGTTGCTAAAGGAAAGCTAGAGGATAAAATAATAATTGTATGATATAGTGAACACTTGGGGTGGCCTGGGACTGTGGTTAATAATATAAATATAAGAACATTCTTTCAGGAGCTAAAACAAAGTTACATCACTAGTGTAGGGTGTTGATAGTGTGATGGTATAGGGGGGAAAATGCACCTAAATCCTACTCTATGGGACATAAATGTATTATTGATGTCAAAAGTATGTTTTCTGGATAGACAGAAGCCAACACAGCAGCTAACAAAATATTAAACTTCAATCCTGGTGGAGTGCCACTACTTTCTTAAATACATAAACCTTGCCTAATGAAAACAAGCAAGTAAGCCAAGGCCTTTATTTTAATGCTTGTAGTTATGAACTTTATTAGCATAATAATGAAATTATGCCTAATTAAAATTAATGTCTAAGAGTTACCTTTTGAAAATCTTGTTACTCAAACATGACCTCTCTCTAAACCACACTCCACGGATAAACTCACTACCTTTACCTGATGTGGAGATGTGGAAAATGACTCCTTGTATGAGGACCCCTGGCACTGCAGGATTAATACCAAGTGTTAATTAATGTTGCATTTGGAAAAAGACCTTGACCAGAAGGGGGAAATATTAAGTAAAACATAGTTTTTATAGCTTAGAGATTTCAAAAGGATTCAGGAGTTCATTCCAAAGGTTGCACTTACGTAGGTTTCAGGCAGTTTTCACAAACTGGCACAATAAAAAAAGCCTCAAACAAAAGTATTCCTGAGGGCCTTAGGACATCCAGACACTATAGTCAAGCCACATAGCATCATGAAATCAACACACTTTTGGTGGGCCTTACTTGGGATTATACAAAAATCTCTTTCCCCAATATAACAAAGTTGTACCCATTTATAATTCTCCTAACCATGATTCTTCTACTCCTTTCATTTAAACCTTTAATTTCAACATACCTGTTAAATGTATTTCTCAGAGACTTAAGTCTTTGGATTGTTCATATGCCTGTTGAGTCCTGAAACCCAGGAGAGTCATGGTCACCTCCTTCTTTATAGTTCTTCAAGCTTGCCATAGACAACTAACAAAATGTTGATGACGGACAAGCTGTATTCCAAAAAAAGTCATTATTTTCAAATGCAAACAAACCAATTCCTTTCCTCTGCCCCTTAATATCTAAATCTCTTCTCAGCCTTAAGGAATCAGAGTAGACATCATCCCAAATCCCTCAAAATTGAGAAATGAACAAAAAGAAGGGATGAATGTGCCATAGACCAAAATAGATTTACTGTTACTGTAGTTATTATCTTGTGTTAATGTGTACCCATGTAACATTGAAATAAAAATTTAAAAGTGAAAAAAAGAACCCACTCTGCTCATCCATAAGAACCTCCTTATTCAACCATTCAAGTTTATCATGAGATCACACCAATTCAGTTACATTTTCAGCTTCCATGTATAATTTTACTTCTCTTGCTATTTCTACCACATCTGTGGTGACTTCATCCATGGAAGTCTTGTAGTCCTCAAAGTCATCCATGAGAGTAGGAATCAGCTTCTTCCAAACTCCTGTTAATGTTGATATTTTGACCTCCCATGAATCATAAATGTTCTTAATGGTATCTAGAATGGTTAATCCTTCCCAGAAAGTTTTCAATTTGCTTTGTCCTGATGGATCATTTTTATCACTATCTATGGCAGCTAAAATTTTATGAAGCACATTGCTTATATCATAAGACTTGAATGTCAAAATTACTCCTTGATCCATGGTCTGATTAATGGATGATGTGTTAGCAGGCATGATAAAACATTAATCTTTTTGTGTATCTACATAAGAGGTCTTGGATGAACAAATGCATTGTCATAGAACAGTTGTATTTTAAATGGAATCATTCTTTTCCAAGCAGTAGGTCTCAACAGTGTCTTAAAATATTTATTAAACTATGTTGTATATGGATGTACTGTTATCCAGGCTTTGTTGTTCCTTTTATAAAGAACAGGCAGAGGAGATTTAGTATAATTCTTAATGGCCCTAGGATTTTGGAATGGAAAATAAGCATTGTCTACAACTTAAAGTCACCAACTGCATTAGCTCCAAACTAGAGAGTCGATCTATGCTTTGAAGCTTCAAAGACAGGCATTGACTTCTCTCTAGCAAAGAAAATCCTAAATGGCATCTTCTTCTAATACAAGACTGTTTTGTCTACACTGAAAATCTGTTGCTTTTTTTAAGTGTAGTCATTTTCTTCAGTTGTCTTAGCTACATCTTCTGGATAACTGGCTGTAGCTTCCACATCAGCCTTCTGCTTGACAGGCACATTTATATTATGGATATGGCTTCTTTTCTTAAACCTCATGAACCCATTTCTGCTGACTTCAAACTTTTCTTCTGCAGCTTTCTCACATCACTTCATTTTCATAGAATTGAAAAGAGTCAGGGCCAAGTTCTGGAATTATGGCATTGGAGTAGGTTAAGCAGGACACAATGCTCTTACAAAACAGGGAAGAAAATTGAGGAAGCTTCTTTGTAGATCTTCAGATAAGAAAGAGAGTGCCATGTGCAATGTCCGGGAATGATTGGAAACAGAGGGACATAAAGGCTGAAAGGAAAACTGTGAGTTACTCAGCCACCACAGCTGGGAATGGTGCCCATCCCCCAAACTTGAGATGAATAGCCTTCATGAAACTCCATGACCATGATCAAGTGTGAAGATAATGGATGTGTTCCTCCCTGCAAAGAGGGGTGCTCTGGCAGAGGGCTGATTGTGTTTTCTTTTCAATGAGTTGGAATGGCAGGGGTCTGCTTTGAATTGCAGGCTGAGGGCCTCCAGTCAGGGAAAGCTGAAAGATCCATCTCCATGGAAAGGTTTGTCAAAGATGCTATCTTCTGGCAGGCCAAGAAAGTGAAGAAGACAATGCTTGTCCCTTTTGTCCCTAATCCCAAATCCTCATGAATCTGATTTGTTCCTTGGTAATGGACCCTTGGATCTGTTTTAATTACATAAATGGGAAAACCTAAAAGTTTTAGAAAATGTTGAACCAAAAATCAAAGAAGAGCCATGAAACACAACTTGTAGGCAAGACAGGGAAATTGACCAACAAAGTAAAATCATCAAGATAATTAGATGCCTAGACAGCAGCAAAAATATTGAATATATGGTTTAGCCAAAGGAACAAACCAAAACTGATGAAATACAACTAATTAATAATGTTCACACAAAGATCCAAAATCAATTCAAAGAGCTGATGGAAAATATAGCTAAAAAGATAAAGGATATTGTGACAGCTTGAATTCTGTGACTCACAAACACAAAAGATTATGTTTTAAAATAATTAATCCCTTTGAGTGTGAGACTCATTTGACTGGATTACAATGGTGGGTTGTGATTTACTTTGAGTCCCTGCCCTTTGTTGGGTATGATATAAATGGACTCACTCAGACAGGCAAAAAAGAGAGTGCTACCATTTCTATCCTGCAATGTAAGAGAAAGAAGAGACTCAAAGAGCTTGGCCCTGGGGAGAGATGAGCCATTTGCCTGGTAGTTTGCAGCTGAAATTGGGAAGAAAGCAGAGCAGCCAAGTCTGAGAGAAGATGACCATTAAAAGAACAGCTCTATGCCTGGTTGTCCTAAGCTGAGTTCCAGGGGATAGTACAGTAGGGAGGGGAAGGCAGAGACTAGACAGAGATCACCCACCTTCTTGCTTCAACACATGTCAGCTGATGTGTGAGAAAGCACCTATTTTGGTGCCTTGAGTTAAGGTTTTAATGGCTTTGGAACTGTAGGCTTTTACCCCAAATAAATGCCCTTTATAAAAACTAACACATTTCTGGTACTTTGCATCAGCAAGCCTTTGGCAAAATGTAACAGATATTAAGACACAGGGTAAGCATAAAGAACAATGTGAAACCCTGCAAGGAAAATAAACAGAGCTTATGGGAATGAAAGATAAAATTGATGAGATAAAAAAATATATTAGAGTCATATAGCAGCAGATTTGATTGAACTGAGGACAGAATAAGTGAATTATAGGACAGAATATATAAACTCAAAAAGACAGAAGAACAGTAAGAGAGAAGAATGGAAAAAAATTGAACAGTCTCTGAGGGAATAGAAATGACAGTGAAAAAGTCACAAAAATATATATGTTATAGGTGTCCCCAGAGGAGAAGAGAAAGGAAAAGGGGCAGAAAGAATATTTGTAGAAATAATGACTAAAATTCCCCAAGGCTTATGAAAAATATAAATGTAATTATCCAAAAAAGAAAATGCACCCAAAAATGAATAAATATGAATAGGCTTACTCTGAGAGACTTACTATTTGAAATGCCAAATGCCAGAGATGAAGAGAAGATTCTGAAAGTAGCAAGAAAAAGGCAATGCATCATATACAGGGGAAGATCATTAACACTGTCAGTCATCAGAAATGATGGGACAGGAAGACAGTGGTATGGTATTTAAGGTTCTGAAACATAAAAGCATCCAGCCAAGATTAAATCTCTATCCAGCAAAACTTTCCTTCAAATGTGAATGTTAGTTTAAATTCTTCACAGAAAACAAAAATCTGGGTTTGTCACCAAGAGACCTGATTTATAACATATATTAAAGGGAGTGCTGCAGCCTGAAAGGAAAAGACAAGGGTTAGAGTCTTTAAGAGGAGTACGAAATGAAGATTATAAGTAAGGATAAGTAAAAGAGTAAAAACACTGACTATAGTAAGATATGACAATGGAAATTGAAAGGATAGAATGGATGAAGTAAGTAATGCCTTTATACTGATAGCAATGCATGTTAATAGACTGAAATCTCCAACCAAAAGACATAGGCTGACAGAATGATTAAAATAATATAAGCCATCTATATAATGTCTGAAGAGACTTGCCTTAGATACAAGGGAACAATCAGGCTGAATGTGAAAAGCTGGAAAAAGATATTTCCTGAAAACAGAAAAGAAAAATATCCTGGAGTAGTAATACTAATATAGACCAAATAGGTTTTAAATGCAAAACTCTTACGGGAGATGAAGATGGTCATTATATATTAATAAGAAGAGTAATTCACCAAGAAGAAATAATAATAAATATTCATGCATCTAAACTAGGTGCCCCAAAATACATGAGGCACACACAGGCAAACCTGAAGGAAATAATAAACATCTCTACAGTAATAGTTGGTTACATCAATACACCACTCTCAGCATTGGATACCTAGACAGAGGGTAAATAAAGAAACAGACTTTAAATAATATGATAAATAAATGTGATTTAAAAGACATTTACAGAAAATCACATTCCCAAAGAGCAAGATATACATTCTTCTCAAATTCTCATAGAACTTTCTCTAGGACCAGTCTCAATAAATTTAAAAAGATTAAAAGTATAGACAGCACTTTCTCTGATATTATTGCAATGTAGCTGGAAATCAATAATGGTGGACAAAGAGAAAACTCAATAATACATAGATTTTAAAACAAACTTTTACATAATCATTGGTCAAAGAACAAATTGCAAGAGAAATCACTAAATATCTCAAGATAAATGAAAACAAGAAAACAACATATCAAAATCTATGGGGTGTGATACAGTGAAGGAGATGCTGAGAAGGAAATTTATAGTCCACAGTGCTTATATTAAAAAGGAAGAAAGAGCTAAAAAATCAAAGACCTAATACTCACCTGGAGGAAATAGAAAAAGAACAGCAATCTAATCTCAAAAAGAGTGAAAGCTTTTCTGCTGAGATCACAACAATCAATATACTTTTATAAAAAATATTGGACATGTGTTCAATTACTTCCTGGTCCATTAAAATGAACATTCCTTTTAGTTCTACAATTTTTTTTCAAATTACTTTTGGGGACTTTTTCATAGGTTTTTCTATATAAAATCCTCAAGATTTGAGAATGAACAATGGACTAAAGTCGACTTACTATTATTCTACTATATACTTATTGTTATTCCAGCAATAGAAGAACTTTTATTATTGATGTGGAGGCAGTGGCCATCAGAAGATCTGAAGGTAAAGAGGGGAAAAAATGATGTAATATGGGGGCATTTTTGGAACATTGGAATTGTCCTACAGGACATTGCAATGATGGATACAGGCTATTAAATAGTTTGTCATAACTTACAAAATTACACAGGTCAGAGTGTAAACTATAACATAACCTATAATCCATGGTTAGTGGCAGTGTTTCAATATGTGTTCATCAATTAGAACAAATGTACCACACTAAGGATGTTGTTAATGTGGGGAAGTGTGGGAGGGGGAAGGAATGGGGTGTGTGGGAATACCCTATATATTCTTATGTAGCATTTATGTAATCTAAAGTTTCTTTAAAATAAATAAATAAGAAATAAATCCTTAAATCTTCATTCTGTTGAATATAAGACATTTTAGTGTTTATGATGATGCAATATTTTTGTATTGTTAGGGTACAACCTATTATGAAAGCCAAATGTAAATAATCAATATTTTTAAACATCCGAATTTGAAATAATTATCCATTTTTCCTTAATCTGTTTCTTCTGTTCCCTGCTCCAGGTTTTAATGAACATAATTTGATTTTAGACCCAAATAATAACTTTATATTCTGTATATTATTGCTCAATATTCCTTTCAGATCATATTTGATTGTAACTATGTTCAACAAAGGTTTTTTAAGGACATTTAGTTTATTGGTCTTGTTTATTACCCAACTTCTCTCCTACTATCTAGTTACTGATTTTAATTATCCCTTGTTTATCAAGATTTCTTCTTCAAACTTCTTTTGTTTTTCAAAGGTTTTCTTTCAATCTGAATCCTTTTAGGCCTGAGAATATTTTCTGTTCTTCTCACTTTAATAAACCAATCATTCAGCGGGTATAAATTTCCAGGATTACAGTTTTCACATTTAAAATTGCTCATATATTTAAGCAATTAATTCCAGAGAATCCATTGTTGTAAAGAAAATTTTGGTACAGAATTTTTTAACTAGTCTGAATTTTTCCTTATAGATTTCCAATTTATCATTTGTTTAAGTATGATGCCACACTGAGTTACTACTATTTGTGTAAGGTGTAATTTTTAGGTCCAGATTCACGTTTTTGTCTTTGAGTGTCTAATTGCTCCAGCACAATTTGTTGAAAATGACATCCTTCAAAAGAATTGATTTTGCATCTTTGTCAAAAATCCAATGCCCATATATTTTGATTTTAAAATACTATTCTCTTGCACCAAATTATGTCTAATTTTATGACAATATCAAAATGATCTGTTTATTGAAGCTTTATAGTAAGTCTCTAAAAAAGTAGTGTGTAGTGTAAATCTTTGTTCATTTTCAATGTTGTTTTCTACATTCTAGGTTACATGCCCTTCTGTAAACATTTAGTAACAGTTGTCAGTTTAAACCAAAAATCCTGCTGGAATTTTGTTATGGATTGTGTTGAATCTATTGTTCACTTTGGGAAGAAATGACATCTCAATATTATTTAGTTATTTAACCCAAGACCATGAACCCTCTCTCTCTCTTTCTCTCTCTCTCTCACTCTTTCTGTATTTAGATCATATTTAATTTGTGTTGATGAAATTTGGTAGTTTTCACAGAAAATGTTTTTACACATTTTGCTAAGCTTAGCCCTCAATATTTCGTGTCTTTGGTGATATTATAGTTGATATTTTAAAATTCCCATTTCCAATTGCCTATTAAAATCATATAGAGGGGGAAGCAGTTGTGGCTCAGGTGATAGAACCTCCACCTACCACATGGGAGGATCTGAGTTCAATCCCTGGGGTTTCCTGGTGAAAAACAAAAAGAGTAAGCATGACTTCATGGTGATCCAGTGCTCACATGGTGATCTGAGTGCTTGTGTAGCAAGCTGAGTGCCCACATGGGTGCCTGCATGGTGAGTTGAGTGCCCGCATGGTGACCTGAGTGCCCATGAGAGTGCCTGCATGGCTATCCAAGTGCCCACGTGGTAAGCCATGTGCCCACATGGTGACCCAAGTACCTGCATGAGTGCTTACATGGTGAGCCAGTGCCCATGTGGCAAGCTGAGTGCCTGTGCAGCAAGCCAAGTGGCACGTGATGAGCCAGTGCTTACACAAGTGAGTCACACAGCAAGATGATGATACAACAAAAAAGAGATGACAGGGAGAGTCTAGGTGAAGCAAAATAGAGACCAGGAACTGAGGTGGCAAAATTGACAGGGAATCCCTCTCTACATCAGAGATCCCCAGGATCAAATTCCAGTGAATCCGAGAAGAGAAAGTTGAGAGGAGAAGACAGAGAGAGAGAGACAGACAGACAGACAGACAGACAGAGACAGAGAAATAGATACAGAAGATCACACAGCAAATGGACACAGACAGCAAAAACAGCAGGGTGGGGGAGGGGGAGGGGAAGAAAAAAATCATATAGAGGGATTGGATGTGGCTCAAGCAGTTGAATGCCTGCCTCCCACATGGGAGGTCCTGGGTTCAGTTCCAGTGCCTCCTAAAGAAAACAAGCAGACAATGAGCAGACAACAAGCAGACAACAAAAACAATGAATAAACAATAAGCAAACAATGAACAAAAACAAATGAGCAATGAGGAAACAGATGAGGGAGCCAAATAAAATAAAATAAAAAATAAAAAAAAATATGAGTTCTATGTGCTATTTAAAGAAAAAAATCATATAGAAACACAACTATGTATATTGACCATGTATCCTGTGACTTTGCTTAATTCAGTAAGTTTTAGTATCACTTTGTAAATATTTCAGAATTTTCAACACTAATGACTACTCCACAAGAATTACTCCAGTTTAATTTCTTTCTTTCCAATGTGTATGTTTTTATATAATTTTCTTTTTAAGTTAATTGTAAAACATGCTTTGATAATTAATATTTCCATTAAAATTCAGTTATTTTATGATTTTAATATCAGTTTTATTTATTACTCTGTGGATTGCAATTTTATAAAGTTGATAATATGTAGTTATATTTAATATTTAATTACCTTGCTGTTCTAGTTTTTAATAACATTTTCATATTCAGAGTTAGTCTGCATAATATCATTTAAAAAATTGTTCCAAGGCTTACTAATAGCTTAACACTGAATTTTTTTTTATTTTTTTACTTTTTTAAATTTTTTAATTCATTTTTTAAAAATATTACATTCAAAAAATATGAGGTCCCACTCAACCCCACCGCCCCCACCCCACCACTCCTCCCACAGCAACACTCTCTCCCATCATCATAACACATCCATTGCATTTGGTAAGTATATCTCTGGGCATTGCTGCACCTCATGGTCAATGGTCCACATCATAGCCCATACTCTCCCATGTTCCATCCAGTGGGCCCTGGGAGGATCTACAATATCTGTTAATTGTCCCTGAAGCACCACCCAGGACAACTCCAAGTCCCAAAAATGCCTCCACATCTCATCTCTTCCTCCCATTCCCCGCACCAGCAGCCACCATGCCACTTTTCCCACACCAATGCCACATTTTCTCTGTGGACCTTGGAATGGTTGTGTCCATTGCACATCTATGTCAAGAGGAGGTTTAGATTCCACATGGATACTGGATGCAATCCTCCTGCTTTCAGTTGTAGGAACTCTAGGCTCCATGGTGTGGTGGTTGGCATTCTTCAACTCCATGTTAGCTGAGTGGAGTAAGTCCAATAAATCAGAGTGTAGGAGTTGAAGTTTGTTGAGGCTCAGGGCCTGGCTATCATATTGTCAGTCCAGAGATTCAAATCCCCTAGATATATCTTAAACCCCAGCACCAACTACAATTCCAGTAAAGTAGCATGAAAGTCTTGTGAAAAGAGATCCCATCTGTGTCCAGCAGAAACACCAGCTCCAAAGAAGGGCCAACTGACATGGCAGTGAATCCCATCTGCCATGACCATAGCACCTTTGGGTCTCTTTAGCCCTCAAAAGAACCAATACCTGGGGTTGTATCTACTCTATCTGTCTCTGAGACTCTGCTCAGGTGTGCATAAGGGTAATCCTTCTGACAACCTCCAGACTCTTTTTTAGAGACTCATAGCCATATAAACTCATTTCTCCTTTCCATTTCCCCCTTACATTAGGTCAAACAGCATTTTAAACTCGTGTTATTATATGTAGACAGGGATATTCTGCTGGTCCGCGTTGAACCTTTAATTCAAGGTCATTTTCTAGTTGCATCATGAGCTGGTGCTTGGTACTGATCCCTCGGTGCCAGGGAGGCTCATCCCTAGGTGTCATGTGCCATGCTGGGGGGAATGCATTGCATTTACATGCTGAGTTTGGCTTCGAGACTGGCCACATTTGAGTAACATGAAGGCTGTCAGGAGGAAACTCCTAGGCACAGTGCTGCTCTAGGCCTTGTTCTTATTTCAGGCATATAGGCTCAAAAGCATAGTCATTAGTATCAGGGGCTCACTGTTGGACCCTCATTCCTTCCTGGTCCTTACCATTGCACCTGGGGGACTGCTGCTGCTCCCCTAGGGACCATGACAGAGCACCCCCAGCCAGGAACCCAGTAACACCCCACCCCCACTGTTGCTTTTAATTGTTGCCACTATGAGTATATCCAAACATTACCATGCACCCTGGACATATGCCCTGTATAACTGCCTGTCAACCATATACCACCTGTCAATAACATCCTATACCAGTATTCCTCCGCTGCCATTGTTGAACCACTCTGTGATCCAAAACTTCCTGAAAAGTGAAGCCCAATATAAATGTCAGGATCCCTTACTAGTAAAATGGAATATAGTGATGGGTTTAAAGGTTAGATCTAGAATATTTATTGATTTGGAAAAATTCTACATCCTATCTTTTTCTTTTCTTTTTTCCTAATTATTGAGCTTCTCTTCACAAGAGCCTTAGATCACAGTAATTCATATATACAATATATAGTACTTCCACACATCCACCATAAAACCTTTTCCCTTCCACAGCGATAATCTTATAACTTATTCATATCATATTTACTTAAACTGATGTACAGACTCTGAGACAATAGCTTTCAAACAAGGTGACATCTGTGCTTACATTGTGGTCCATACTTTAGGATATACAGTTTTCTAAATTTTTAGTTATCCTATGTTTTACATTATGGTTTACATTATTAGTCTGTCATCCCCTATATGTTTTTGGTGTAATATTACATGTTTTATATCCATCCTTGTGTACTCTCGTGAAACTCCTCTCTTACCCCCACATTTACCTTGGTTCCAACCATTCAACATCCATTTTCCCCTCCCCTTAGGGCCCACAGCAACAGCCAATCTCCATTTCCCGAGGAGCCACGTCCAGAGATACTTGCAACAGTGTTCAGGGCCTGACTTGCTCTACTGCCCTAATGCCCTGGGAGCCATCCTTTCTCTTGAGAGATACAGTTCCCTATTTTTTGATGGCATTAGTCCTCCCCATGATGTGGGTCCACTCCCACTCTCACTACATGGGTCTCTATCCAATGGTACAACCCACCCTGGCAAAATGAGCATTCAGACATTCCCCAGGAGTCCATCCCATGTCAGACCATCCCCTCTGAGCATCCTAAACAGATAACCCTCTTAATTATATTTTGATACAGTTTTCTCAGCATTTTACTCTCAACCAGCTCCTGACACTCTCCTATGTTCGTATGTTGCCCTTCCCTCCCCCCAATTTTTTGGGCACTATTACCCATCCGCCCATCCCCAACCCCCCTCAAACCCGCAACGCCCCACCCAAAGGCAACCCCTTGCCCCCATTTTATCTCTTCTTTGTACTCATACTTACTGCCAGCTCATCATAGATTCCACCCCTGCAGACGTCGGCTCATATCCTTCCTCCACCCCCTGATTTCCTGTAAGCCTATCTTCCAGTCTCTAGCTCTCTAAGGCAGCTTGTTTATTTCATATCGTTGAGGTCATGTAGTATTTGTCCTTCAATGCCTGGGTTGCTTCACTCAGCATAAGGTTCTCAAGATTCATCCATGTTATCACGTGTGTTTGTAGTATATTTGTTCTTAAAGCCGAGTAGAATTCCATTGTATGTATATACCACATTTTATTGATCCACTCATCTGTTGGTGGGCATTTGGGTTGATTCCAACTTTTGGCAATAGTGAACAATGCTGCTATGAACACTGGTGTGCATATATTGGTTTGTGTCCTTGTTTTCAGTTCTGCTGGGTATATCCCCAGCAGTGGTATTGCTGGGTCATATGGCAAATCTAAGGTTAGTTTTTGAGAAACTGCCAAACTGTCCTCCAGAATGGTTGGATCCTTCTGCATTCCCACTAGCAGTGGATGAGTGTTCCCATTTCTTCACATCCTCTCCAGCATTTGTATTCTTCTGTTTTTTTCATAGCTGCCAATCTTATGGGAGTAAGATGGTATCTCATTGTAGTTTTGATTTGCATTTCCCAGATAGCTAGAGATTTGGAGCATTTTTTCATGTGCTTTTTAGCCACTTGTATTTTTTCTTTGGAGAAGTGTCTGTTTAAATCTTTTTCCCATTTTTTAAATAGGTTGTTTATCTTTTTATTTTCAAGATATAGGAGTTCTTTATATATGCAAGTTATAAGTCTCTTATCAGATATATGGTTGCCAAATATTTTCTCCCATTGTGTGGGTTCCCTTTTTAATTTCTTGACAAACTCCTTTGAGATGCAGAAGGCTTTAATTTTGAGGAAGTCCCATTTATCTATTAGTTCTTCCGCTGCTCATGCATTCGGTATGATATTCATGAAGCCATTTCTTATTACAAGGTCTTGTAGAGGTTTCCCTACACTGCCTTCCAAGATCTTTATGGTCTTGGCTCTTATATTTAGGTCTTTGATCCATCTTGAGTTGATCTTTGTATAAGGTGTGAGATGGTAATCCTCTTTCATTCTTCTACATATGGCTATCCAGTTCTCCAGGCACCATTTGTTGAATAGGCCACTCTCTCCCAGTTGAGAGGGTTTGGTGGCTTTATCGAATATTATATGGCTATATATGTGAGGTTCTATATCAGAGCTTTCAATTCGATTCCATTGGTCTGTGTGTCTCTCCTTATGCCAATGCCATGCTGTTTTCACTACTGTAGCTTTGTAGTATGTTTTGAAGTCAGGTAGTGTGATTCCTCCAATTTCGTTTTTCTTTTACAATATGTCTTTGGCTATTCGGGGCCTCTTTCCTTTCCAAATAAATTTCATAGTTAGTTTTTCTAGTTCCTTAAAGAAGGCTGTGTTGATTTTTATTGGGATTGCATTGAATGTGTAGATCAGTTTTGGTAGGATAGACATCTTAATAATATTCAGTCTTCCTATCCATGAACAAGGAATATTCTTCCATTTATTTAGGTCTTCTTTGATTTCCTTGAACAGTCTTGTGTAGTTCTCGTTGTATAAGGTTTTTACATCTTTAGTTAAATTTATTCCTAAATATTTGATTTTTTTATTTACTATTGTAAATGGTATTTGTTTCTTGATTTCCTCCTGATCTTGCTCATTATTGGTGTATAGAAATGCTACTGATTTTTGCGTATTGATCTTATAACCTGTGACTTTAATAAACTCATTTATGAGTTCTAGAAGCTTTGTTGTAGATCCCTCAGGGTTTTCTATGTATAGGATCATGTCATCTGCAAATAATGAAATTTTGACTTCTTCCTTTCCAATTTGAATGCCTTTTATATTTGGTTCTTGCCTCAGTGCTTGAGCAAGTACTTCTAAGACAATGTTAAATAGAAGGGGAGACAATGGGCATCCTTGTCTTGTTCCTGACTTTTGAGGGAAGGATTTTAGGATTTCTCCATTGTAAACAATGTTGGCTGTAGGTTTTTCATATATACTTTTTATCATGTTCAAAAAATTTCCTTGTATTCTGATCTTTTGGAGTGTTTTTATCAAGAAAGTGTGCTGTATTTTGTCAAATGCTTTTTTGTATCTATAGATATAATCATGCGATTTTTTTTCCTTCAATCTGTTTATATGGTGTATTACATTGATTGATTTTCTTATGTTGAACCATCCTTGCATACCTGGAATGAATTCCACTTGGTCATGTTGTTGAATACGATTAGCAAGTATTTTGTTAAGTATTTTTGTGTCTATGTTCATTAGAGAAATTGGTCTGTAATTTTCCTTTCTTGTGGTGTCTTTGTTTGGCTTTGGTACTAGGGTAATGTTGGCATCATAGAAGGAGTTAGGCAATGTTCCTTTTGTTTCGATTTTTTTGGAATAGTTTCAGCAAGATTGGTGTGAGTTCTCTCCGGAATGTTTTGTAGAATTCACCTGTGAAGCTGTCTGTCCCTGGGCTCTTCTTAGTTGGGAGGTTTTTAATGAATGATTCTATCTCTTTACTTGTGATTGGTTTGTTGAGATCATCAATTTCTTCTTTCATCAATATGGGCCGCTTATGTGTTTCTAGGAATTTGTCCATTTCCTCTGAATTGTCATTTTTGTTGGAATAGTTTTTCAAAGTATCCTCTTATGATAGTCTTTATTTCTGTGGGGTCAGTGGTGATAACTCCTTTCTCATTTCTTATTTTATGTAATTGCATCTTCTCTCTTTTTTTCTTTGTTAGTCTCACTAAAGGTTTGTCAATTTTGTTGATCTTCTCAAAAAACCAGCTCTTGGTCTTGTTTATCTTTTCAAGTGCTTTCTTATTTTCTATTTCATTTAGTTCTGCTCTTATCTTTGTTATTTCCTTCCTTCTTCTTCCTGTTGGATTACTTTGTTTTGTTTTGTTTTTTCTAATTCCTCCAAATGTGCAGTTAGTTCTTCAAGTTTTGCTCTTTCTTCTTTTTTGATATATGAATTTATGGCTATAAATTTCCCTCTCAGTATTGCTTTTGCTGCATCCTATAAATTTTGGTATGTTGTGTTATCATTATCATTTGTTTCAAGGTAGTCGTTGATTTCTTTTGAGATTTCCTCTTTGACCCACTGTTTCTCTAAAAGTGTGCTGTTTAATTTCCAAATAATGGTGTGAAATCTGGGCCTCTGACCCTTGCAAATTTCCAGCTTCACTCCACTGTGGTCAGAGATATTATTTTGTATGATTTCAATCTTTCTGAATTCATTAAGCCTTTCTTTGTGGCCTAGCATATGGTCTATCTTGGAGAATGATCCATGTGCGCTTGAGAAAAATGTGTATCCTGCTGTGTTTGGTTAATGATTTATATATGTCTATTAGATCCAGCTCCTCTAATATACTGATCAAGTGTTTTGTTTCTTTAGTGATTCTCTTTTGAGATGTTCTGTCCAGAGTTGATAGTGGTGTATTAAAATCCCCCATTATAATTATAGATGCATCTATTCTTTCACTTAGTTTTTCCAGCATTTGCCTCATGTATTTAGAGGTGCCCTTGTTAGGAGCATAAATATTTATGATTGTTCAATCTTCTTGACAGATTGTCCCTTTCACTAAAATGCAGTATCCTTCTTTGTCTCTCACAATTGTTTCGCATTTAAAGTCTATTTTGTCTGATATTAATATAGCTACTCTTGCCTTTTTGTGGTTATTGTTTGCTTGTATGATTGTTTTCCAACCATTCACTTTCAACCTCCATGAGTCTCTGGATCTAAGATGTGTCTCTTGTAGACAGCATATAGATGGGTCATATTTCCTTATCCAATGTCCCAGTCTGAATCTTTTGATAGGTGAGTTTAATCCATTGACAGTCAGTGTTATTACTTTCAAGAAATTATTTGTGTTATCCCTATTTTGATTGGACTTGTGTTTGTCATATTTTGTTTGCTTTTTTTTTCCCCTTTTCTTTTTGTCTTTTTGTTGCTCTTACACTCTCCTCCAACTCTGCCTGTCCTGTTTTTTCCTTTCTTCCTGCAGAACTCCCTTTAGAATTTCTTGAAGGTAAGTTTCTTGTTGGCATACTCTTTCAGTTTCTGTTTATCTGTGAATATTTTGAACTCTCCATCATTTTTTAATGCTAGTTTAGCTGGATAGAGTATTCTTGGTTGGAAAATTTTTTCCTTTAGTACCTTGACTATATCATACCACTGCCTTCTTGCCTCCATGGTTTCAGATGAGAAATCAGCACTTAATCTTATGGAGCTTCCCTTGTAGGGGATGGTTTTCTTTTCTCTTGCTGCTTTTAGAATTTTCTCTTTGCCTTGAGCATTGGATAATTTGACCAGTATATGTCTTGGGATGGGCCTGTTGGGGTTTATGATGATTGGGGTGCACTGTGCTTCTTGGATATGTACTTCTTTCTCTTTCAGTAGATTTGGGAAGTTTTCAGCCATTATTTCCTGCAACACTCCTTCTGACTGCTTTCCCTTCTCTTCTCCTTCTGGAATGCCTATAATACGTATGTTTGAGCATTTTGCATTATCATTCAGGTCCCTAAGTACTAGCTGGATTTTTTCTATCTTTTTATCAACCAATTCTACTATCTGTTTGATTTCCGATGTACTGTCTTCCACATCACTAATTCTCTGCTCTGCCTCTTCTAGTCTGTTGATATTTGCTGCAAGTATATTTTTGATTTCTTGAACTGTGTTGTTCATTCCCATCATATCTGTTATCTTTTTGCATATGTCTGCAATTTCCCCTCCCAGTGTTGTCTTCATGTTGTTAATCTCTTCCTTTACTTCATCAAATTTGTCGGTGATAAATGTTCTGAGATCTTTCATTGCTTGTGTGAAGTTCTGCTCCCCTTCCTGATTTTTGGTTTGTTGATTGGATTCAGCCATGTTTTCCTGATTACTGGTTTGGTTTGTAGATATTTGTTGCTGCCTGGTCATCATTTTATCTTGACGGGTTTAATCAGTTCCTTAGCTTCTTTGTCTTGTGTTGGGGATTAATTAGCTGTTGTTTTTGCGTAAGTGTTATATCTTCTCTTCGTCACTTTGTTCTTCTTATTCTAATTTCTTATCGCTGGTTGAGTTCACTTTAAAGGAGAGTATTAGGGCCAGGGAAAGGCATTTGTGTAAGCAAGGAAAAAGTGTAAAGTAGTAATGGTGATAAATGTTAACAGAGCAACAATATGAGATCTGGGAGGATGGATATTAGATTCATGTAAGTTGTGTAGAGTTATAGCAGTAGGTATAGTACCTATAATGAGGTAGTCAACTGAATATGGGAGGAATATGGTATGAATTAAAAAGCTAGTATTTTCATGAGAGAGACAAAGAGAAAAGAAAGGTAATAGTTTCAAGAGTGGATAACAGACAGAAAACAAAACAAAGGTATTAGAAATTAAGAGTTAGACACTTTGTGGATCAAAGAAAGGGAGGTGGAATATAGGAGAGACAGTAGATTATGGAGGATATCAAGATGTAGGGGAAAGGGGATAGTGTAGGTAGCCAAAATCAATTCACACAGAAATGAGGCAGTGGAGGATGAGGAAACCCAGCAAATGTGAGGTGTTCCCTGCAGCACCTATTGTATAATTAAGATAAAATAAAATAAGAAGAAAATGAGGGACAAGAGAGAGAGAAAAAACAGAAAGAAAAAAAAGAGAAGAAAGGAAGGAAGAAAAGGGGGTGGGTAAAGGGTGGGGAACAGGTAGGGAAAAGAAAAAAAAGATATACACCAACCACAACAGCAACAACAACAACAACAAAACACTCTAAATAACTGAAAAAAAAAAAAAGACTTTGGGGGATACGCTGGGAGAAAAGACTAGGGGATAATGCAATTTTAGCAATCAGGACATTAAAAAAAATAAAAAATAAGATAAAATGAAAATAAAAACAAAACAAAATGAAACAAAAAAGAAAAAACACAAACATTGAGGGCTAGAACTTTCAAGGACCTCAGATGGACCTCAGGGCGTGATGGATTCAGGGGTGGAAAGTCTGAGATATTGAAGACTCAAGAGGTGTGAGTCTCTGGGGTGTGGACCACCAGGGTTTAGGGTACTCAGACCTGGTAACCTCAAATCTGGCCAACAGGGAGCCTGGGAGCACTGCAGTGTAACACAGCCTTCAGGGATCCCCACGGCTGGGTGCCAGCCCTATGGGGGAAGTCAGATCTGCAAACACTATCTTATGTGTCTGAACCCCGCAATTCACTCACTCACTGGTGTCTATTCTGTGGATGTATCATCAGTTTGGCTTCAGGACTGCTCCCACCCTGTAAGCCCCCAGAATGGCCACCTGAGGGTGCCTCTACACTGTAGCCAATTTAATGACGCAGATCAGAAGCCAGGCCCGGGGGTGGGGCTCCAGCTGAAAACGCTGACAGCGGAGTCCAAAACCAAACTCTCCAAACTTCACAAAATATTCCCCCAATTGGCTTCCAGATGTTCCCCCCCCCCATCGCCACACCCTGTAACAGCCTCCCAGTTACGTCCCTTTATTGCCAGCAATCTAAGTTTGCTGCAGATCGGCAGCTGGGCTTGGGGGGGCGGGGCTCTTGGAGGAAGTGCTATTACTTGTGTCTGCAATAAAAAATTACCCGCTTTGCAACAAAACCCCCATTTGTCTCCCCAAATCGGACTGCAAAGGCATCCTGTCCTGTCAATCCCCTAACAGCCCGCCCAGGGCTCACGAAGTCCCCAGTACCACAGAGCCTCCAAAAATCATGGCTGCAGCACCGGTTCCGCAGCTCCACCCACCCGAGGAGGGAGCGTCCTGCGCACAGCTCTCACCTCTGTGCAATAGAGTTTCAATTATATCTTATAGACTAATCCTCTCTTTTACCTTCTCGCCAAATCGATGTCCAGATACTTCCTGCCCTGCAAAAATCCTGAAACAGCCTTGTCCAGGAGAACCTCCAATGCTGCCCAGCTGCTTCTTTGCAGGAGAGACTGTCAGGTAAGCTCACTCAGCCACCATCTTGCCCCACCTTCCCTCTGAAACTTTTTTTAGTATTCTATCTGTATTAGGGAGAAAATCTATTCTCTATTTGTTGCATAGATTGTATCCTTTATATCAAGCATCTTAATTTTTTAATTTAAGCCTTTAATATTATTACTGGAATTTAATTGGTTTGATTTGTAAACTTGTTGTAAATGTTTATTTAAATAACTAGAACTGCAGGGTGCCTAAGAGTTACCTCCTGGGAGCCTCTGTGTTGCTCAAATGTGGCCACTCTCTAAGTCACACTCAGCATGTAAATGTACTAACTTTCTCCCAATGTGGGACATGACTCCCAGGGATGAGCTTCCCTGGCACTGAGGAATTACTACCAAGCACCAGCTGGTGATGTAACTAGAAAAAGACTTTGAATAAAAAGGTCAATTCAGACCAGCAGAATATCTCAGCCTACATGTAGGATCATGTGTTGAAAACTGCCTTTTGACCTTGAATAAAAGGGGGAAATGGCAAAGACAAATGAATTTATATGACTAAGAGTCTTCAAAAAAGAGTTGGGAGGTCATCAGAGGGGTCACTCTTACACACACCTCAGCAGGACCTCAGAGAGAGCCAATGTAGATACAACCCCAGGTACTGGTTTTTCTGAGGGCTATGGAGACCCACAGGTTCTATGGTCATGGCAAATAGCCTGGAATTCAGTGCTCTGTCAGTTGGCCCTACCTTGGAATTCGTGTTCCTGAGTGTGATGGAGTTGGACTCAGATGTGAGCTTTCTACACATGCCTCTTCTGTCACTTTTACTGAACCTGTGGTTGATGCTAGGGTTAGTGTATACTCAGGAGACTTGAATCTCTGGACTCTCCATGTGCCAGTTGTGCCCTGAAGCTCAGCAGACTTGCAACTGCTACCCTCTGGCTCATTGGACTTACCTAGGCCAGCTAACAAGGAGGTGAAGATGGTCAACCACCACACCAGGGAACAGAGAGGGCCTACAGTTGCAAGCAGAAGAATTGCATCCATCATCCATGTGGATTCTAAGCCCCTCTTGATAAAGGTGGGATGGACATCATCATCTCAGGTCCACATGGTGGAGAAATAAAATAGGATTAGAGTGGACTTGCTGACATTCTACTATGAAACTCTTGTGCTAGTAATGGAAGAAATTGTAGCATTGGTGTGGAGAAAGGGGCCATGGTAGTTGCTGAGGGCAGAGAGAGGGAAGAAGAGGTGTGATTTGGGGGAATTTTTGGGACTTGGAGTCGTCCTAAATTATATTGCAGGGACAGATGCTGGATATTATATATCCTGCTATAACCCACTGAATGGACTGGGGGGAGAGTGTAAAGTACAATGTAAACTATTACCCATATGGCACAGCAGTGCTCTAAAATGTATTCACCAAATGCAGTGAATGTGCCACAATGATGAAAGAGGTTGTTGATGTGGAAAGAGTGGGGTGAGGGGAGGTGGGGGGTATATGGGAACTTCTTATATTATTTGAAAGTAACATTTAAAAAATATATAAACAGATAAAGAGAAAAAAGTTTTTAAAAAAGCTACAATGATAGAAAATCAGTCATTTAGTTTACCTTTGGAGAGCTAAGTTTTGCTTTATGTTATTGAAACTTCTTTAATGTGCATAAAAACTGAGTATTTTCATCTAGAATTAAAATTTTGACCAATAATTGGTGATTCATGTTATTCCTAGTAATGCTATAATTTTCCCACAAAAGTTAGTAAAGATAGATGCTTTTTAATATTTCTCCATGCTGATTCTTTAGGAATGCCATCTTAAAACAGGTTAATATTTTAATTTTTAAAATTTTATTTTATTATAAAAGTTGTAGGTTTAAAAAAAGATGTAAAATTCACTTCCTAGATAACCAATTATTAACATAATGTTATATATTTTTACAACTAATGAAAGGAAATTAAAATTAGAACATTAATTATAGTCCATAGTTTACATTAAAGTATATTTTTCATAATTTATCAGTCTATTATTAACAACTTGCAGTTGTGTGGTACATTTGTTATAATTTATGAAAAAATATTTTTATAATTGTACTATTTTATTAACTATATTCCATCATCTAAAATAGGCTTCATTGTGTTGTAGTCCTGTATATTTTATTTTAATTTTTATTTGAGTAACACATATACGAGCTATAATTCCCCATTTTAATCATATTCACATCTATAACTCAGTGCTGTTAATTATACTCACAATGTTATGCTATTATCACCATTATCCATTGCCAAACTTTACAATAAACCCAAATAGAATTTTTGTATAAATTAAACATTAACTCCCCATTCCCTACCACAACCCAGCTTCTGGTAAACTATTTTATTCTAGAATCTAACTCTAGGAATATTCTGATTCTAATTATTTCATATCAGTGAGATCATACAATATTTGTGCTTTTGCTTCTGTCTTTTTTCACTCAACGTAATGTCTTCAGGGTTCATCCATGCTGTTGCATAAACTGGAATTCCATCCTTTTTTAATGCTGAACAGTATTCTATTGTATATATTTTGCTTATCCATTTATGGGATGATAGACAATTGCAGGTTTCCATATTTTGACAATTGTGAGTAAGGCATCTATGAATACCAGTGTGCAAATTTCTGCTTATTTCCCTGATTTCTTTTGAGTTTATACCTAATATATGGATTGCCAGGTTATATGGTAATTCTTTCTTAGCTTTTTGAGGAACTGCCAAACTGACGTCCAGGTGGCAGCTCCAGTTCATATTCTCACTGGCAGTGAATGAGTATTCCTATTTCTTTATATCTTCTCCAACATAGGTAATGGTGTTGAGGACTTTTCATGTTGTTTTTAACCTTTGTATATCCTTTTAGGAGAAATGTCTATTCAAGACTTTTGCCCAATATTTAATTGGGTTGTTTGTGTTTTTATTGTTGCATTGTAGGATTTCTTTATATATTCTGGATATTAAGCCTTTACCAGATAAGTGCTTTCCAAATATGTTCTCCTATTGAATAGATTGTCCATTTATTTTCATGATGAAAGCTTTTGGGTTCCTCTGGGCTCAGCTCCTCTGTTTTCTCCTCAGGGTCAGCTGTAGAATATGAGGCTCTCTATGCTTCGCCTCTCTCCACAAGCTTAGCTGTAGATTATCAGGTGAATAGCTCTGTCTCTCTCCCTGGGGCATCAAACCCCAACATCAAAACTCCAACATTAAAAGCCCATCAACTCTGTTCTTTTCCATGCCTTTTATCTGTGAGTCCCCACCTACCAAAGGGTGGGGGCCCAGTGCCCTAATCATAACTCAATCATTCCCAGGTACTGAGTGGATTACATACATAATCTAATATCTCTTTTTGGAATTCATAACCATATCAAACTGCTACAGCCACTGTGGAGGATATCTGGCAGTTCCTAAGGCAGTTGAATATAGACTTGCCATTCCTAGGTATATATTCAGAAGAAATGAGAACAGTGACACAAATAGATATCTGCACACTGATATTCATAGCAGCATTATTCACAAGAGCCAAAAGTTAGAAACAACCTAGGTGTCCATCAACTGATGATAGATAAATAAATTGAGTATATGATGGACTATTATGCAACAATAAGAAGAAATGAAGTCATGAAACATTTGACAACCTGGGTGAACCTGGAGAACATTAAGTTGAGTGAAGTAAGACAGACACAAAAGAACAAATACTATATGATGGCCCTATTATGGGCTAAATATATTTTGTGAAATATTAGTATGGGTAGAATTGCATATGTAAGTCCATTTTTCTTTGAAGCTGAACAAATGTAATTTAATGTCACAAATTTTTAATATCAGACAAAAAATGAATTAACATTATACTAAGTGAAGTAGAACAGACATAGTGCTACATATTATATGATTCCATTTATATAAAATGTCAATATAAATCAATGTATAAAGAAATTAGATTAGTGGTTATGTACATCTGAGGAAAAATGCTAGGGGGTGTGGAGTCTTTCTTTTTGGAGTAATAAAATTGTTCTAAAATTTTTTGAGAAGATGAATATACAACATTGTGATTATACTAAAAGTCATCAATTATACACTTTATTTTTTAAAATATTTATTTCTCTCCCCTTACCCCCCTCCCAGTTGTCTGCTCTCTGTGTCCATTCTCTGTGACTGCTTCCATCCTTATCAGCTACACCGGGAATCTGTTTTTTTTTTGTTGTTGTTGCGTAATCTTGTGTCAGCTCTCCGTGTGTGGGGGGCCATTCTTGGGCAGGCTGCACTTCCTTTCACACTACGCAGCTCTCCTTAGGGGCTGCACTCCTTGTGCATGGGGCTCCCCTACATGGAGTCACCCCTGCGTGGCATGGCACTCCTTTCATGCATCAGCACTGCACATGGGCCCACTCCACCTGGGTCAAAGAGGCCCAGGGTTTGAACTGCGGACCTCCCATGTGGTAGGCAGATGCCCTATCCATTGCACCAAGTCCGCTTCCCAATTATACATTTTAGATAGGTCATATGGTATGTGTATATAGCTCAATAAAACTGCTTACTGAACAAATAAATAATTGTGCAAAAACAGCCAAGTATGGCTGCTATGTACAGCAGGGGAAGCATAATGAGATTGAGAGGTGAGGAAAACTTTGTCTGTTTTTTGTTTATTATTATTACTATTGAAATAATGAAAATGCTCTAATGATGACTGAGGTGATGAAAGCACAGCTAGGTGATTGCACTGAAAACCATTAATTGTAAACTTTGGATAAATTGCATGATTTATTAACATGTATCAATAAAATTGAGTTGTTTAAAAAGCCAATTGATTTGTTTAAAGTCAGTTGGCTTTTGTAATGCACCTTGAAGACAAGAAGTTTGAAACCTCTAACTTTGTTGATTTGGAGATGATTTTGATTATTCAGGACTCTTTCACCTTCCAAATAAGTGTGATAATTGGCTTTTCCATTTCTACACAGTAAACTGTTGAAATTTTGATTGGGATTGCATCAACTCTACATGGCATTTTGGGTAAAGTTGTCATCTTAAAAATATTTAGTTTTCAATCCATGAACATGGAATTTCCTAGATCATTGAATTCTTTTAGCAAAGTTTTGTAATTTTCTGTGCAAAATCCTTTGCATTCTTGGTTAAATTTAATCCTAGGTATTTATTCCTTTAATTGCTATGGTAAATGGAATTTTTTCTTGATTTCCTCCTCAGAATGCTCATTACAAGGTTATGAAACACTAGTATTTTTGAGTGTTGATCTTGTATCCCATCATTTTACTGAATTCATTTATTAGCTATAGTATCCTTGTTGTAGATATTTTCAAGATTTCTTATATATAGGATCATGTCATCTACAAATAGTGAAAGTTTTACTTATTATTTTTTAATTTGGATGGCTTTTATTTCTTTTTCCTGCCTCCTTGCTCTGGCTGGAACTTCCAGCAAAATTTTGAGTAAAAGTGCTAACCCTGGGCATACTTGTCTTGATCCAGATATTAGAAGAAAAGGTGTCAGTCTTTCACAACTGTATATGATGTTAGCTGTGGCAATTTCACGTAGGCCCTTTATCATGTTGAGGAAGTTTCTTTCTATTCTTAATTTTCTAAGTATTTCATTTTTCAAGAAATGAGGTGGGATTTTGCCTAATGTTTTGTCTCATCAATTGAGATGATCATTAATTGGAGTCAATTTACAAGTATTTTTAAAAAATTATTGAAGTATATCACTCGTATATGAACATACATAAACTATAAGTGTATAGTAATAGTTGTGAACTTACAAAACAAACATACATAACATCATACAGTGTTCTCATACCTCACCCTACCATCAATATCTTGCATTGTTGCTAAACGTTTTTAACTAATGATTAAAGAGCTTCTTCTAAATATTATTACTAACCAAAGCATTTTCCCCACCCACCCAATTATTATTTTTATATCATTTATACATGGTTATACATAAACAATAAATATAGAGTAAAAGTTGTGAACTTACAAAGCAAATATGCCTAACGTCATACAAGGGTCCCATACTTCAACACCTTGCATTGTCATGAGAAATTTGTTAAAATTATGAAAGAATATTTTCAAAATCTTACTACTAATAATAGTTCTTATCTTACATTTGATGTATCTCCCCAACCCACCTTATTATTTTTAAAATATATTTTTATGACAGAAGTTGTAAACTTACAAAACAATCATGTACATGTGCAGAATTCCCAAACAACACCCCCTATAAACACACCACATGATGACAGAATATTTATTACAGATTATAAGATAATATCATCTGACTATTACCAGGTCCATAGTGTACATTTGGCACACATTTTCTGTACTCCACCATTGTGACCGCAGTACATCTTAGGCATTGATGCAAGAATATTACATTATTATTGTTAACCACTGTCCATAGGTCACTCCAGTTGTATTTTTCCCATGCTTCTCCACATTCCCAACACCCTGCAGTAGTGATATACATTTGCTCTAGCTCACAAAGTATACTCTTCCATCTGTGCCATCAACGACAATTTTCATCCATCTCTGTGTTTACTGTGCTTTTCAGTCCCTAGATTATTCTCTAGCCTTCCGTCAATTGGCATTTACATCCCTAGACTACCATTTTCAGTCACATCCCCACTTAATAAACAAGCTGTTATTATAATGTGTTACCATTACCTCTTTACATTTCTGCACAGTAATCCATGTCAGTCCTCCTCTTATCTTTTTTAAGAATCCATCACCTACCACCAGGGCTTGAAGATATTTTCCCACATTTTCTTCTAGAAACTTTATGGTTCTTGCTTTTATATTTAGGTTTTTTATTCATTTTGAGTTAACTTTTGTACAAGGTGTGAGATAGGGGACCTCTTTCCTTCTTTTGTCTATGGATATCCAGTTCTCTCAGCACCATTTCTTGAATGGACTGTTCTGCCTGAGCTGGGTGGGTTTGACAGGCTAGTCAAAAATCACTTGACCATAGATGTGAGGTTCTGTTTCTGAACCATCAGTTTGGTTCCATTGGTCTATGTGTCTGTATTTATGCCAGTATCATGCTGTTCTTACCACTGTATCTAGGCAATATAATTTAATGTCTGGAAATGAGAGTCCTTCAAAGAAAACTTTTTGCCTGAATTTAATTACATAATTTCAAAATGCTGGTTCTTTGAAAAGTTTAAAAAACTGGCAGACTCTGAGCTAGACTAAAAAAGAGAACAGAGAGAAGATGCAAATTTAAAAATAAAAAATGAGGGAGGGAACATCACCACTGGTGACACAGAAATAGTGTCATAAGAGGATATTTTTACAAATTGTTTGAAAACAAGATGGATAAATTAGATGAAATGGAAAAAATTCTAGAAACACACAAGCAACCTCCATGAAATTGATAAAATTAGCAGAATCATCACAAATAATGAGATTGAATTAGCCATCAAAAACCTACCAACTGAGTCAAGATGGCAGCAGAGTAAAGAGCTCCTAGAGTCAGCTCATTTCACAGGACAGTTGGTGGTCACCCAGAGCTACCTAAAGAACCTGTTTGGAAGACCCAGGAGACCAGAGGATTATCTTGCAACATCCTTGAGAGTGTGGAAAGAGGAGGCTACCCATCTACAGAGAGGAATTATGAGTACAGTGCTCCACGCTGTGGAGGTCAGTGCCCACGGCATGAAAGCCTCCTTGGGAGCTGTTCTGTGGTTGGAGTTGGAAGTCCTACTTCCTCCAATAAAAACAGGAGGAAAACACGGTGTGGTGCCAATTTCAGCTACTGATTAGTGGATTCAGCAGGCTGAAGTTGAATTCTAGTACATTTTGAGCCTGTCCATGTCAGAGGGAAGCTGGTGGCTACCATTTTGACTCTGCCCCAGGCACAAGGGAAGCCATGCTGCCTGAAAGTCATAGTGCTTATAAGGACTGGCTTCTTTCTTCCCAGGTTGGATTGCAGGTCTAGCCTAAACCCAGTCCCACCTCCAGCAGGGAGGAAGTTGGGGGGACCTGCACCACCTCTTTGGGAAGCTGCATGCCACAGAGACTGGTGCCCATCCTATTCTAGGGGCACAAGCCACCTCATGAGATATTCCATGACTGGAGTTATAAGTTCCATTTACCATAAACAGTGGAAGAAGAGACAGATGTCCACTGACCTCAGCTACTGATTAGTGGGCTTGGCTAGCTAAAGTATAATCTTAGAGACAGCTAGGGTCTGAACGTGCCCAAGCTGGAAAGACTCTGGTAGCCACCATTTTGACTCTGCCCCCTGGCATGAGAGGAAGTGGGTTGGCTCAAATCCAGTGAAGTTAAAGATGGGTTCCTTTCCACTAAGATTGGACTGTAGCCCTAGCCTAGGCTCCAGCCACACCTCCAGCAGAGAAGTAGCTGGCAGGACCTGCATCAGGTTCTCAAGGCAACTGCAAGTGCTTTCCACTGGTACAGGTAGAATAGTCAGACACCTGGGGCTGCATCCCCACACCCCAAGAGAATATGTGAGGAGCTGGGTATCCTTGGCCTCTCTGGGCAATGACAGGAATTTTCAACCCACACAAACAGGCTTGTTGAGTGCCTTTGAGCCCATCTCCACCTCTGTACCCCCACAGGATAGGAGGTGGCTGATGTTGCCTCAACCTCTCAGGACAACAGTTTGGGGCTGCACAAGCCTGAGTGTTGGGCACCTGTGGCTTCACCTCCATCCCCAGTAGGACAAGAGATGGAGTGTGTTTGTCCAGCCTCTTTGAGTAACTGTGGGTGCTTTTGGCCCACAATAGGAAATTCACAATAGGAATGAAGGGGCTGGTCTTTCCACAGCCTTTTTGGGTAACAGCCTTTTTGGCTTTCATCGACTGGACTATTGGATGCCTATGAATCCACCCCCACCCCCAATAGGATAGGAGGGGTCTGACCTCTCCACAGCCTTTCTAGACAATGGTGGGTACTTTCAGTCAACAGGGACTGAACTCTTGGGTGCCTGTGGATCCAACCCTATGCCTTAAGAGGATAGAAGGGAGCTGGTGTTTCTTCAACCTCTCCAGGCAGGTATTCTTGGCCTAAAGGGACTGAAATGTTGAGTGCCCGTAGAACTACCCCCCACCACCCAATAGGATAGGAGGGGACTGGTGCTTCCTCAGCCTCTCCAGGCAATGGTGGGTACTTTCAGCCTACAGGACTGAACTTTTGAGCATTTATGGTTCTGTTCCCACCACAAAGGTTAGATTGTTGGGCACTCCAGAGGGTCCATTCCCACTCCTAGCATGGAGAGGTTCTGGTGATACATCAGTTTACCTGAGCAACTGTGGTCATTTTGGACCCACACAGCATAGATTGCTGAAAAAAACTGTAGCTCCATCTTTGCCTAAGGTAGGGGAGGAAGGCTTGTGAAGCTTCATTAGTGTCCCTGGGTGACTACAGACACTCTTGTGCCAGCTTAGATTATTCTACACAGCTGCAGCTCTGTCCCTACCCCTGACAGAGGAGAAAAGTGGGAGAAGCATCATCACTTCCTGGGGCAACATGGGCAGCTTCAGCCTCTATAGCTTACAGCACCAACTACATCCTTGGCTCCTACTACACAACCAGCAATGGAGAAAAGATAAGAAATCTCTAAACTAAAGGGAGTAACTGCACCGAGAATAAATACATCTAGCAAGCCAGATGTGGAAACACCAACAAAAAAATTACAATCCATACAAAGAAACAGGAAGAGATGGTCCAATTAAAGGAACAAGATAAACCTGCAGATGACATAAAGGAGTTGAGACAACTAATATTAGATGTTCGAACAAATCTCCTTAATAAATTTAATGCAATGACTAAAGAGATCAAGCATATTAAGAAGATATTTGATGAGCACAAAGAAGAATTTGAAAGCATACATAGAAAAAGAGCAGAACTTATGGGAATAAAAGGTGCAATAAATGAAATTAAAAATACACTGGAGGCATATAACTGCAAATTTGAGGAACCAGAAAAAGGATCAGTGAGCTTGGGGACATGGCATCCAAAAACAAACAAACAAAAAAAACAGATGAAGAAAAGAATGGAAAAAATCGAACAGGGTCTCAGGGAATTAAATTACAGCAAAAGACATGCAAACATATGTGTAATGAGTGCCCCAGAAAGAGAAAAGAAGGAAAAGGGCAGAAGGCATATTTGAAGAAATGATAGTGGAAAATTTCCCAATCCTGTTGAAGGATATAGATATCAATGTCCAAGAAGCATAATGTACTCCCATCTGAATAAATCCAATTAGATCAACTCTGAGACATATAATAATCAGAATTTCAAATTCCAGAGACAAAGAGAGAATTCTGAGATCAGCAAAAGAAAAGAAATAGATAACATATAAGGGATACGCAATAAGATTAAGTGCTGATTTCTCATCAGAAACCATGGAGGTAAGAAGGCAGTGGTAAGATATATTTAAGATACTGCAGAGAAAAACTGCCAACCAAGATTTTATACTCAGCAAAATTATCTTTTAAAAATCAGGGTGAGATTAGAATATTCACAGATAAACAGAAACTGAGACAGTTCATAACAAAAAGACCAGCTTTGGAGGAAATACTAAAGGGAGTTTTACAGCCTGAAAAGAAAAGAGAGGAGAGAGAGGCCTGGAAGAGAGTCTAGAAATGACAAATATATCAGTAATAGTAACTGAAAGTGTCAAATATAAAATGACAGATAAAATGCAAAGATCAAAATGTATGAAATAAGAACTGCCTTTACAGTAATAACATTGAATGTTAATGGATTAAACTCTCCAATCAAAAGACACAGACTGGCAGAATGGATAAAAAAATATAAGCCATCTATATGTTGTCTTCAGGAGACTCACCTCAGAACCAAGGATACCAATAAACTGAAAGTGAAAGGTTGAAAAAAGATATTCCACGCATGCAGAAACCAAAAAATAATCTGGGGTAGCTATACTTATATCAGATGTTATACACTTTAAAAGCAATACTGCTATTAGAGACAAGGAAGGACATTATGCATTAATAAAAGAAATGACTCACCAGGAAGAAATAATAATTATAAATATATATGCACCTAACCAGGATGCCCCAAGATACATGAGGCAAACACTGGAAAAACTGAAGGGAGAAATAAACTTCTCTAATAGTTGGAGACATCAATACACTACTCACAGAATTGCATAGAACATCTGGGCAGAAGATCAATAAAGAAACAGAGTGCTTGAAAAATATGATAAATGGACTAAACTTAATAGACATATACAGAACATTGCACCCCAAAACAGAAGGATATACATTCTTTTCAAGTGCTCATGGATCTTTCTCCAGGATAAAACATATGTTGGGACACAAAGCAGATCTCAATAAATTGAACAAAACTGAAATTATACAAAGCACTTTCTCTGATCATAATGGAATAAAGCTGGAAAACTACAAGCAGCAAATAAAGGGAAAATTCACATATATATGAGATTAAACACACACTCTTAAATAATCAGTGGGTCAAAGAAGAAATTTCAAGAGATATCAATAATTATCTCTAGACAAATGACAATGAGAATACAACATATCAGAACCTATGGGATGCTGTGAAGGCAGTGTTGAGAGGAAAATTTATAGCTATCAACACTAACATTAAAAAAGAAGAGCTAAAATCAATGACCCTACTACACAGCTGGAGGAACTAGAAAAAGAACAGCAATCTAATCCCAAGGTGAGTAGAAGGAATGAAATAACAAAGATCAGAGCAGAAATAAATGAAATTGAGAACGAAAAAATAATAGAGAAAATTAACAAAATGAAAAGTTGGTTCTTCAATAAGATTAACAAAATTGACAAATCCTTAGCTAGACTAAGAAAAAAGAGAGAAGATGCAAATAAATGAAATAAAAAAATGAAAGGGAAACCTTACTACTGACTCCACAGAAATAAGAAAGATCATAAGAGGATACTATGAACAGCTTTATGCTAAAAAACTAGACAATGTAAGTGAAATGGAAAAATTCCTAGGAATGTACAAACAACCTACACTGATGATAGAAGAAATCAAAGACCTCAACAAATCAATCACAAGTAAAGAGATTGAAACAGTCATCAAACAGCTCCCCAAAATGAAAAGCCCTGGACTAGATGGTCTCACAGGTGAATTCTACCAAGCATTTAAAGATTTAATAAAAATCTTACTCAAGCTCTTCCAAAAAATTGAGCAAGAAAGAATGCTATCAAACTCATTCTATGAAGCCAATACTACCTTAATACCAAAGACAGATAATGATATTACATAAAAAGAAAATTATAGACCCATTTTTTCTAATGAATACTGATGCAAATATCCTCAATCAAGTACTTGCTAATTGGATCCAACAACACATTAAAAGAATTATCCATTAAGATCAAGTGGGTTTTATACCAGGCATACAAGTCTGGTTCAAAACAAGAAAATAAATTAGTTTAGTACACCACATTAATATATCAAGGAAGAAAACTCATGTGATCTTATCAATTGATGCAGAAAAGGCATTTGACAAAATACTGCAAAAAATAGGAATTGAAAGAAACTATCTCAACATGATAAAGGCCATATATGAAAAGCCCACAGCTAACATTGTACTTAATGATGAAAAACTAACAGCTTTCCCATTGAGATCAGGGACAAGACAAAGATGCCCACTATCACCACTGTTTTCCATATAATGATAGACGTTCTAGCTAGAGCAATAAGGCAAGAAAAAGAACTAAAAGGCATCCAAATTGGAAAGGAAGAATTAATGCTTTCACCACTCATGATGCTAGGATTGCATATCTAGAAAGTCCTGAAAAATCTACAACAAAGCTGCTAGAGCTAATAAATTATTTCAGTAGAGTGTCAGGATACAAGATCAATATGAAAAATCAGTGGGGTTTCTATACACTAATAACAATCTGAGGAGGAAGTCAGGAAAAAAATTCCACTTACAATAACAACTAAAAGAAACAAATATTTAGGAATAAACTTAACCAAGGATGCATAGCACTTGTATTCAGAAAACTGTAATGCATTGCAAAAAGAAATGAAAAAGACCTAAATAATTGGAAGAACATTCCATGCTCATGGATTGGAAGACTAAATATCACTAAGATGTCAATTCTACCCAAATTGATACACAAACTCAAGGCAATATTGATAAAAATTCCACAAGCATTTTTAAAGCAAATGGAAAACACAATTATCAAATTTATCTGGAAGTCTAGGAGGTCCCGAATAGCCAGAAAAATCTTAAAAAGGAAAAGTGAAGTTGGAGGACTCTCAGTTCCAGACTTTAAATCATATTACCTAGCTACAGAGGTGAAAACAGCATGGACTTGGCATAAAGATAGACACATAGACCAATGAAACCGAACTGATGGTTCAGAAACAGACCCTTACATCTATAGCCAAGTGATTTTTGACAAACATATCAAGCTGCTCCAGTTGAGGCAGAACAGTTTATTCAACAAATGTGTTGGGAGAACTGGATATTCATAGCCAAAAGAAAGAAAGAAGACCCCTACCTCACACCTTACACAAAAAATAACTCAAAATGGATCAAAGACCTAAATATAAAAGGAA
Organism: Dasypus novemcinctus; assembly: GCF_030445035.2. Taxonomy (NCBI): domain Eukaryota; kingdom Metazoa; phylum Chordata; class Mammalia; order Cingulata; family Dasypodidae; genus Dasypus; species Dasypus novemcinctus. Next base: position 147,237,255 of record NC_080673.1, on the reverse strand, counting down.
GTACAATAAAGCTCCTGGAAGAAAAAGTAGGGAAACATCTTCAAGACCTGGTGGTAGGTTGTGGATTTTTAAACCTTATACCAAAAGCACAAGCAATGAAAGAAAATATGTATAAATGGGACCTTCTCAAACTTAAACATTTCTGTGATTCAAAGGACTTCATCAAGAAGGTGAAAAGGCAGCTCAGTCGACAGGAGAAAATATTTGGAAACCACTTATCTGATAAGGGATTGATTTCCATTCTGTATAAAGAGATCATGCAACTCAACAATAAAAGAGCAAGCAATCCAATTTAAATAGACATTTCTCCAAAGAGGAAATACAAATGGCCAAAAAGCACATGAAAAAAATGTTCCATATTACTATTAGGAAAATGCAAATTAAAACAATGAAATACCATATAACACCAAATGACAATTATTAAAAAAAACAGACTATAATAAGTACTGGAGAGGATGTGGAGAAATGGGAACACTCCTTCACAGTTGGTCAGAGGATAAAATGGTGCAACCTCTGTGGAAGACAGTTTGGGGGTTCCTCAGGAAGCTAAATATAGAACTTCCATAAGACCCAGCAATTCCTCTATTAGGAATATATCCAGAAGAACTAAAAACTATGACATGAACAGACATCTGCACACCAATGTTCATAGTGGCGTTGTTCACAATTGCCAAAAGATGGAAACCCAAGTGTCCATCCACCAATGAATGGATAAACAAAATATGGTATATACATACGATGGAATACTATGCTGCAGTAAGAAGAAATGAAATTGGAACATATGTAATAACATGGATGAGTCTTGAAGACATTATACTGAGTGAAGTAAGCCAGACACAAAAGAACAAATATTGCATGGTCTCATTAATATGAACTAAATACAAATGATAAACATGTGGAATTAAAACCTGGAGTATAGGTTATTAGGAGATAAGAGGAGGGTTGGGAAGAACTGTGAGTGCTTAATATATGTAGAAGTTTTAATTAACTTGACTGTAAAAGTGTGGAGATGGATAGAGTTGATAGTAACATATTATAGTGAGTAACAACTGGTTTATAAATGGGATTGTGACTGAAAAATGTAGTCTGGGGAAGTAAACGTCAATAGAAAGAAAGCTAAAGAATAATCTAGGGACTAAATAACACAGTGAACCCGGATATAGTTGAGAATTGTGGTTAAGGGTACAAATGCAAGAGAATCCTTCTGTGAGCTAGAGCAGATGTACGTGACTAGTGCAGGTGATGGGAATATGGAAAAACATGGGAAAACTACAATTGGTGTGACCTATAGACTGTGGTTAACAGCATTACTATAATATTCTTGCATCAGTGCCAAGTTGTACTGTTTTGTTAATGGGGAGGTGTATGGAAAAAGTGTGCCAAATGTATGCTATAGACCATGATTGGTGGTAATAGTCTGATGATATTGTCTCATAATCTGTAACAAATGTTCCACCAGGGTGTGGAGTTGTATGGGAAATCTATACATCTGTATAACTGTTTTACAAGTTCACAATAGCTGTAACAAAAATATATTTTTAAAAAGTAGTATGGGTTGGGGGAAAAATACACCAAATGTAAGATTAGGAATATAGTCGGTAGTAATATTTTGATGACACTCTTGCATAGTTTATAACAAATGTTTCACACCAATGTGAAGAGTTGTTGGATGAGTGATATATGAGACCCCTGTGTGATGTTATGTATGTTTATTTTGTAAATTCACAATCTTTACTATATACTTATTGCTTATGTGTATTCATGTATGAATGATATACTTCAATAAAAAATAAAAAATTAAAAAAAAAAACTACCAACTAAGAAAAGTCCAAACTCAGATGGCTTCACAGGTGAATTCTACTAAACTCTTCCAAAAAATAGAAGTGGAGGAAATATTGTCTAATTCATTCTATAAGGTCAATATCCCCGTAATACCAAAGTCATATAATGATGCAACAAAAAAACTATATACCAATTTCTCTAATGAACCTGAATTCTAAAGTCCTCTACAAAATAGTTGCTAATCATATCAATAACACATCAAATGAATTATACACCATGATCAAGTGTGTTTCATCCCTGTTATATAAGAATGGATCAACATAAGAAAATCAATCAATGCAATGCACCACATTAAAGATTGAAAGAAAAAAATCACATGATCATCTCCATTAATGCAGATAAAGCATTTGATAAAATACAGCATCCTTTCTCATAAAAACACCTCAAATGATAGGAATAAAGGAAAATTTCCTCAACATGATAAATGGTATTATATTAGTCAGCGAAAGGGGTGTTGATGCAAAATACCAGAAATTGGTTGGCTTTCATAAAGGGTATTTATTTAGGGTAGGAGCTTACAGATACCAGACCATAAGCATAAGTCACTTCCCTTACCAAAGTCTATTTTTCACATGTTGGAGCAAGATGACTGTTGACATCTCTGAGGGTACAGACTTCCTGGGTTCCTCTCTTCAAGGGCCTTGCTTCCTTCTGGGCTCAGGGTTTCTCTCTTCCTGCTTCCTTGCTTCTCTTTCCTCTATGAGCTTACTTCCTGGGGCTCCAGCTTAAGGCTTCAGCATCATACTCCAACATCAAAACTTCAACATCAAAAAACCTCAACTCTATCCTTTGCCATGCCTTTTATCTGTGAGTCCCCACCCACCAAGGGCTGGGGACTCAATGCCCTAATGACATGGCCCAGTCAAAGCCCTAATCATAACTTAATCATGCTCAGGTACAGACCAGGTTACAAACATAATCCAATATCTATTTTTGGAATTCATAACCATATCAAACTGCTACAGGTATATATGAAAAACCCACAGCAATCATGATTTTCAAGGGTGAAATGCTGAAGACTTTCCCCCTAAGACCTGGAACAAGACAAGAATGCCCCCTTTCACAACTCTAATTTAACATTGTGTTACAAGTACTTGCTCGAGCACTTAGATAAGAAAAAGAAGTAAAGGACATTCAAATTGGAAAGGAATAAGTAAAAATTCCACTATTTGCACATGACATGATCCCATACATAAAAAGCCCTGAAAAATTTACAACAAAGCTTCTAGAGCTGATAAATGAATTCAGTAAAGTGCCAGGTTATAAATCAACATGCAAAAATCAGTAGCATTTCTGTATACTAATAATGAGCAATCTGAAGAGGATATCAATAAAAAAATTACAATTACAATAACAACTGAAAGAATCAAATATCTAGAAGTAAATGTAACTAAAGATATAAAGGGCATGCACCCAGAAAAGGTCACATCATTGTTAAAGGAAATCAAAGAAGACCTAAATAAAGGGAAGAATAATCCATGTTCATGGATTGGAAAACTAAACATCATTAGGATGTCTGTCCTACCCAGATTGATTTACAGATATAATGGAATCACAATGAAAATAACAAGAGCATAAGGAGAAAAACAAATTAAAAAATGATTGAATTAGAGAATAAACCTGTTCATACTTCTTTTTAAAATTAAAGTTGGATCTGCCTCAAGATGACACTAGGAGGCCATATTATAAACTATTTCTTGAAAATATGTTCTGTGGTAAAAAATTCATCAAACTATCTTCCAAAATCATATTAATTTTGGCATATTTACATTATATTCTGCTTATTTTTGGATGTTATTTGAATTATGATGAAAAATTATTTTATTAAAGCAATTCCTGTACATCTGTAGATCAGTTTCCCTTTGAGAAGAATGTTGATTTTAAGACAGATAATCCATACAAATAATCAAGCATATTTGTTATTATGCTCACAGATAGCAGCAGATATGTCTCCTTTTGAAGATAGAGCACTCATGAGGCAGAATAGATTCAGGTCCACTTACATGTGTATAAAAATCTAAGAATGCAATAGAAACCTAACAGTGGTGGTGAGGGGATAGGTATGTGGACACTAAGTAGACAGGGAATCAGATTAGTGTGAAATTCTACATTACAGATTTTATTATATTATTGGATTTTAAAACATACATGAATGTTTTACTTTTTAAAGGAAATTTTGAATAATCAAATAAATAGTAAACATATCTTCAGATACAGTCCTCAGTCTTTGTTTCCAACATGTATTTAGTTTCACTTTATGCATTATGAAATAATAAGGAATACAAATGATATGAATATCTTCCTACATGCAAAAAAATTTTGAAATGAGATGAAAATATCACTAAAAATGCTTTGATTCTTTTGTTTTTATGTATTTTAAATATTTCTTAAAAAGTAAACTTGAACTATTTAGATCTCATCAAAGTACATATTTCTAGAGGAATTATTTTTCTTCTTTCACATTGTGAAATATAACTTCTTTTGTCATATACTTTAATGCATTTGTGTAACTATGCTGTGTATTTTTCAGTCTAAATTGTACATGTCCACTTATGTAAAAACATATAAATGATTACTATCCAAGGATATATGTTTGAGTATATGCACAAGCATAGTTCATATTTTCACAGCATGCTTCCTTCCACATTTAATAGAATAAACAAATGGATAAAAGATTGCTGCATGGGCACACTTATCAACTTAGCACCTCTTGAAAATTTTGAGAACTTCCATTCCAGCTTTTACATTAATATCTTCCTTTCTCCTAACTTTACAATTTTTTTGTGGAAATTTATATGTCCTCAATGTATTTTATACTTTGATAAGTCCTTAAAAAGTCATTTTTAAAGAAAACATATTTTGTAAAATATTGTTTGGATATTTGTGTGTAGATATATAATAATATATATATAGAAATAAAGCTAATCTCTTTTTAATATAAGATATATTTTAAGAATATCTTAAAGCATTGGGCAGGAAATTTTATTCTAACATTTAAACTTATGCAACAATTTTGTTTTTTATAACATATGTAATAGAATATGTAAAAGAAGTACAGAGATGGGAGAAAACTTTATTAAACCCTGTTTTGCTAGTATTTCAAGGTATAGTTTGGAATTCTTATTAGCACTATCTTAAAATATAACCAAGGGATAAATATAGATCTAAACTATTATTATCTAATTAAGTTAATTTATAAAATGACATTTTATGACATATTTGTAGTAAAGTACAAGTGTTTGAATCTCTTGATATTTCTTGATTTTAAGCTTTATATTAATGCAAGTAAATGAAATGCCGTCATTGCATTATAAAAGAAGTGACAAATATGAGGAAATACTCTATTTTAATAAAATATGAATTAAATGACTTAAAATATGTTTTGCCTGAAGTGATAGTGCTCATTCAAGAATAGGTAAAAAACAGAACAGGTAATGTGTGATATAAAAGCTGTGGCCAAATTATGTTTAAACAATTATAACTTATTTCAAATATCAGCAATGGCTGCTAAGAAGATGTTAGCAATTTCTTAAAGAACATTTAATAATCCAATAAAATTTGACAATCTTTCAAACATCTTTGATTTGTAAATTTTTCAGTGTTATTTGTAATTTATATGGCCTGTAAATGGCAGAATGAACTATTTCACATTTAAAATTGCTGACTTGTCTTAATTTAGAGACTAGTATAATATTTCAAATGAAACCAGATACCACTTTTAATTGATAAAATTAATTCCCTAAGGATTTTCCAAATATAATGTTGCTTTACCTTGCTTACCATATTATTATTTTAGAAACAATGAGCACATTGTATTTAGCAATATCACCGTTGTTTACTGGAGGTTTAATTTCATAGACTGGTTTTAAAATTCATGTTGAACTCGGCAAGGAACACAAAATAAATAATGCTTTGAGAATTCTGAAGTGTTAGAGATGGGCAATAAATATTTTAAGGCAAGCAGTTTTTTTACAAAGACATCAGCTGATTGCACTAACTTCCTTCAAATTGAACACTAACCAAATAAGAAATACATTTTATACATTGTTACCATTTCATCCTTGAAAGAGAAACTTCCTCTTTTAATCAAACTTCTAAATTAAATCTTTTAAGGTGTTTATCCCTCTACTTTGGCTGAGGCACAAATTATCCCTAAACTAAGCAGTGTACAATGGCCATTTACTATGTTCAAAATTCTGTTAGTCAGGAATTTGGACAAGGCACAGCTGGGATGGCTTTTCTCTCTTCCATGATGTCTGGAGTTTTAACTGGACAGCTTAAAGGCTAGGGGCTGGAATTATATGAATCCTCTTTCATTAGTGTGTTCCCTAGTGCTCTAGTAGCTTGTTGGAAACTGAGGCACAGTGGCCTCACAAGGCAAGACGTGCTGTCTCCATGGCTAGGCTTGCACCCTAAGGAATGCAGTAATTAAGAGTTCCCAGCAAATGGGATGAAGCTGTTAAAGGCTGAAAGAAAAGATGAGCACATACTTTTTGTAGTAAATAGAACACTTAGACTTTGTACCTTGAGATAAGATTTTTTTAAATTCCTTAGACTATGAATAATGCTGATAGTTAACTGCATGTTGCTGCTTGTTGTCACGTAGACTGGGGTATATAGAGAGCCCCTTGTAAACAATAAAGTTGTCTGATGAGTCTCTACTCGCAGTCCCCCGATCCCACCTCTCTCGTTCTCGTTCTTTCTTTCTTTTTCTTTCTTTCTCTCTTTCACTCTCTCTTTCTCTCTTTCTTTCATTTCCGATACCCTTCGGGCCCAACTCTCCAACATCTTATACAATGATCTCCAATAGTAGCTGATAATGGTTGTCAGCTATGAGTCTTAATCATCTTCCACCTGGACTTCTCTATGAGGTTTTTCTAGTTTGGCTAGTTTCAGCTTCTTTATAACATGATAACTAGGTTCCAAAGGCAAGTGTCCCAAGAGGGACATGGACAAACAAATTAGTAGAAACTGTCTTGTCTTTATGGACTAGCCTCATCACAAAGCTTCATTTCTGCCACAGTGAACTTTCTCCCATATGTATAATACACACAGCTCCCCAGAGAATATCCAGTTTTATCATATTAGGACAGTTTGGGCTTAAAATGGAGGTTGAGAGCCTTGTCATCTAGATGAAGTACTGGTTTGAATAAGGCTTACCAAGTGTAGTTTCTTACAGAAGAACTATGAGTTAATGGATAAGTCATATGTCCCTTCTAGACTCAATAGTCAATTGTGGGACAAATATAGGTTATCTACTATAGTCTTACCTTCTCCAAGGGAGGAAAGTATGAAGCATATGGGAATCACTAGTCTTTAGAAATTGTGAAATATATCTAGACTATATCGCCAGTTTCTTGGTTAGGCATCAGTTCTTTTGATTTATATGCCTCTTAGATTCATTCTCTGGACTCTTGGTTCTTTCAAATGAGTCATCCTCCCTTTTCCGTGAAGGGTATCTTGTGTTTGCAACTAAGTTGTTTTCCCAGCTTCTTGCACTCTGTAGTTTGGGGGTTCAAATACTTGTTTTCACTTGCACTCTGACAATACCCAAAAGTCTCAAGTGAAGCCCTTCTTTACTTTTGGCATACTTTATTGCTTCTCTGTAATTTCAACTTTAAGATTCTTAGAAGATCTTTTACTTTACTAGGACATTTGCAAAAAAAAGCCTTTAAAATTCTTAAAAGGTCTTTTGTCTGAGTGAATGGTAGTCTGAGATACCACATCAGAATCTAATTTTTCTACCCTTCACTTAATATTTGCATGGAATTCTTTTTTAATTTTAAAGTATTGAAGAGACTGGGAATGAGAAACAGTTTCCAATGTTCTCAAATCTATTAAGTCCTGGCTCCTAATTGTTTAACAGGACTTTACTTAATGGATATTATTCCTCTTATGTTGTACTGTAATTAGCAAGAAGTCAGGCAGCACCATCAACTCTGCTTATATTCTTCTTGGTTAGATAACTCAGTTCATCTGATATATTACCTTCTACAATACTATAATCAACAGTATTGATAAACTTACAGTTGTTAAATACAATAACCTGTTTTCTTCAATTTCCAATACTATTATCTTCACTTTCATTTAGGGTCTCACTGACATTCTCCTGAAAGGGCACTGGACTTCCCCTAAAAGTCTAATCAAGACTAGTCCAACTTTTACACATGGCCAGGTCCCAAAGTATCTGACACATTTTTTATTTTTTTGTTACAGCATGGCTTACTCCAGAAACCAAAGTATTTTTCAGATTCTCTGGCAGCATAACACATTACCTTATTACCCCAAGACTTAGTAACATTAAACAATATTTTTCTCAATAATTCTATGGAATAGAAAATGAGAAAATGCACAGCAAGAATGGTTTATCTCTGGTCTATGATATATGGGTCTCAGAAAGAAAAATTCAAAGTTGGGTGGTAAAATTATCTGTAATATTCTTCACTTACTTAGCTGGTGGTACATACTGCATATAAGCAGTGGTTCCCAGTTCCTCCCTGTGTGGGGACTGTATGAACTAGAATGGGTTTACTCCAAGCATGGTAACTGGGTTGTAAGTTCAAGATGCCAGAAAGAGAATACAACAGATGAAAGCCAAGAATGGTAACTGGGTTGCAAGTTCAAGATGTCAGAATACACCAGATGAAAGTCATGCCACTTCATGTGAACTAACTTCAGCAGTCATACATTATCATCTCTACTATAGTCTCTTCTTTGTGGCAGTCACATATTCTGCCCAAACTTAAGGGAAAGGGAAATAGACTCTAATTCTTATTGGGAAATGGGAATGTTTATGAAAACCATTTTAGGACTAGAAATATTTGTTTTTTGTGTTTTTTTTGTTTGAAATGACAATCTGTTACAGATTGAGATAACTAAGTAAAACATTTTTTGAAAAAAGAAAATCTGTTACCTGTTATTTATAAATAATTGACTGTATACATAAGCATTTTATTAGTATTAACATATTGCAATTTATAAATCATTCAGAAGAAAATTGGATACAGAGATCTATGACTGAAATTTTCATCCCTAACCCCTGATTAGTTATACATGCACTAAAAGAACCTTTTTGCCATATTGAATAAATTTAAATAGTAATTGAGTGTTAATTTAACTCACAATGCTATGGAGTGTTATTGTGCTTTTTGTTACATATGGGATAGCTAATAAGATATTATTTCAAATACAAAAGGCTCCTTTGTTAAATATTTGACAATGTTATATTAGAGAGAAAAGAGCTAAAATAATTGTATCTGAAACATTGGAACCTTCAAGTCTTAATATACTTTATGTTAACTACTGTTAAGAAAATGGTTTAACATCAATGCTAAATGAACAGGAGACTTAACATTCTTAGCATATGTCAAAATAGGCAAGAAGTTATGCTGCTTTGGCTGGAGATATGTTTTCAATCCAAACTTTGTCACTGTTTTAAAATCCATAAATTATTATGGTTTTAGGGGGAATTAAAAAATGACCAACAAAATATGGATGTCAAGATAGTTTCTAATAAATATAATGATACATTCTTAAGAGAAATTGGATGGATAATAAGAGGTGTTCTATGCATTGGTGACAAGGAGTCACTATAATCATGGCTTCATGAGTTCCCAGCATGATATCACCTCATAAGATAATAGAAAAATAATGCCACTAGTGCAGGAATTTCGTTAAGGAGCACAGTAACTCTATTCACTATTTTTTGCCTTCCAACATTCATAAAAATAGTGAAAAATGTATTTATTTGTCATTGGAGTAAAAGTACTTTTCCTGAAAACTGATAGTTATTGAAAGAACTACGTGTCAGGGAAAATCTTAAGTCAGGCACTGAAGATAGAGGATTTGTGGTAATTTTCTATAGTTAACTTGACCTTTGCGTTGAACCATTTAAAAATTAGTCTATTGAGAAACCAAGAAATATAAGTGTGATTAGTAAATATACACTGATCTATTAACCAATTTATACCTTCATGAAACAAAAGTTTCCTGACCTCTCCTCCAGCACTGAACCGGTGCTTGGGACCCAACTTTGAATAAGACAGCCATGATCTCTGCTTTGATAGAATGAAATCAGTGAAAAATGGAGATTTCCAAGTGAAAAATGGAGATTTCCAATTATTATAATGGACTTTATCTGTACAAATGTCATCATTGTACCAATTACAACTAACTCTTAACTACACTTCTTATTGTGTGATTCAAAACACTTGAAAATATCTTTCTTAAATATTGTCTCCTATTTTAACACCTGCTAAACTCCCATATAAATATACATTATATTTTTACCATTTTTATGTGACCTAAATTCATATTTCCTTATTTCTTCTCAGGAATTTACTTTTATATGATCCAAAATAACAAAGTCAAAAGACATTTACACATAGAAAATTTTTTCAGTATTGGCTTTATTGATATTTTGGGCCAGGTAATTCAAGATGCATGAGGATGTCATGTTATTGAAGAATGTTTAACAGCATCTGTGTCTCTACCAACTAAATACCAGTATTACCTGCCCCCAAATTATGGCAAGAAAAATTGTCTCCAGACATTACCAAATGTCCTCTGTGGGAAACATCTCTCTGGTTTGAGAACTACTCCCATCATCTATTGTCAATAAGTCTACTTTAAGGAAAAAGACAAATGTTGCTTTTTGAGTTTGATAAACTCAGACATAAATTCAAGAAGAGATGCATTTTCCATCAAATAACTGATCCATTAAAGCTGATGAAGGGAGGAATACATAATATGAATATGTAATTAACTAATTTCATGTTTTATTACATGGTATATGACTGAGCATAATATGAACAAGATTTAGCAATCACATTAGGCTCTTTTAAGGTACTTCTCTGTGTTTATGGGGAATTGACAGATAAGGAATTTAAACAGAATATTTTGTAAAGTTAATTAACTTCTAGAAACATCATCAAAACCTTAATAGGAAAACAAATGATAAAATTGGCTGCTTCAAATTTTATCTTCTTTATTGAAATTCCACAGTGCTTAGTTTAGTGGTGGGCCACCTCAGAGGGGGAAAAGAAAAAGGAAGATCTTGAGTGCCTACATAAATCCTATATTATTCATGTACATTTTACCCTCAGAACAAATCTTTGAGTTAGCTTTTTCTGTATCTTTTTTTTTTTAGGAGGCATCAGGGATTGATCTCAGGGAAGCAGGTGCTCAAACTACTGAGTTACATTCACTCTCCTCGATAACATTTTTTAACTTAATTTAAAATATAATTAATTTAAATGTAATTTAATTTAAAATAAATTTAAAATAAATTAAATTTAACTTTAATATAATATTTAATTTTAAATATAGGGAAATTAAGGGTTGGGAATTTTCAATTACTGTTTTAATAGGCACAAGTATGGAACTGGTAATTTAAGCATCTAAACCCAAACATGTCTTACCTCAAGGAATATCACACTACAGTGCTCCTCTTCTTTTTAAATAAAGAAAAGTGGAGACATAAACAAACATAACTTTTCTGGGACAATTGCAGGTCAAACACATGAATTTGCAAATGTAGGGGATATGTCAGTCTATTGCCATTGTCCCATTACCCAGACTCCTCTTCTTTCTTTATTACCAAAACTCTGACTTTTACCCAGTCACATGTATTAACTGAAAAAATATTATATTTATCCTTTATTGTAGCTAGGTGTCATCATGTAACATGACTAAGTTCAGGGCAATGGATATATGTGAATGTGACATGGACAAGTTCAAAGTAACTCCCAAAAGAAAAAGTTGCTTATTCAATAATCCCTTTCTTTCACTATTGGAAGGGAAATACAATGACTGGAAGAATCTTGGAAACCATAAGTTAAGTAGAGAAGCTTTTTCAATCAGTCATGAATTGTTTACCTTTGGACTGTTAATGTGAGCATGAAATATTTACTATACTGTACATTTGTCTTCCTTATTATAATACATTAACCAGTACCCGAATCAACGGAGGGGGCATTTACAAAAGGGAAATAAGGTGTTACACCTAGGTTTTAAATGTGAATATTAAATACAAATTTCAATTTATTAATGTGAATATTAGAAGATCTGAAATTCTATTTATTGTTTTAATAGCAGAACTGTTTTATTGCTTTGGGTTTATTCCATATTTAAAAAATAAATAGTAATACCTTACATTTTGTACTTCAAAAGTAGTATAAAAGAACATCACCACCTTCCATGATGGAGTAATTGGTCCCAGACTTATCCTTTCTCCAAAAAATCTATAAAACTTGGAAAAAATATGTGACAATATTTTTTAGGAACTGAACAACAAATATTGCAGAACTTTGATCATTGAGGTAAGACCCTAAATCATCCCATAATTGTCTTTCATTTTTTTCTTGGAGCACAGTTTTATATGAAGTAGAAATGTGGAACACATGTAGAGATCAGAGGAGCAAGCTTTTTAAAAGGCCAGAATATGTGGCTCAAGTTACCTGAGAAGAAGGAATTATCTGCAAGTAACATCCAAATGTCTGTATGGATGTTCATTACTTGTCTTGGCACATGCATAGGGCAAAATGTCAGGAAGGCTTACCAGAACTTAGATTGATATAAAAATGGTGACCATTAAGGTTTTGCAACAATAGGATATTTTATAGTTCAAGCCCAGTCAAAGGGGTGAGACCTCACCAAGTATCTTAAAAACTTGCATTGCAAGTGAGGATGGTTTTTTTCCCCTTAAGTGAATAAAATGTCAATATCCTGTAGGACAATATCATATGGTCTACTAAGAATGTAATTACAGTCTGTGAAGAGAGAGAAGAAACAGAACAAATATTTGAAAACTTAATGGATGAAAAATTTCCAAATTTGAACAAAAAGCATCACTTAAAGACATAAGATGAGAGAACAAGAGGAAAATAAATACAAAGAAAACCACATTTTGGCATTCCATAGTAAAACAGCTGAAAATCAAATATAAAGAGCACCCTGGAAATTTACTTACAGGAGTAATATGAGTGATGTCTGATTTCTCATCAGAAAAATTGTAACATAGAGGACAATGGAACAAAATCATTGAAGTATTAAAAGATTAAATTACTATTACTAATTATAATAATTATAACAAAATATCACAGGATATGAAATTTAAAAAACTTCTCATTAAGTGACATCAAAGTGAATGTATTTGTATATTTTAAAAATGAAACTATTTGTTGCCAGCATACTTGCACTACAGGAAATGCTAAGGAGAACAATTCAAGATGAAAGAGAATATTACCAGATGGAAATTAGAACTATTGATTTTAAAAGAGAGCACTAGAAATAGTAAATATATGGGTTAATACATAGGTAAATATAAATCCAATGCATATTTAATTTTTCTCTTAGTGTCTTAAAATATATAACAGGTTAAAGCAAAAAGTATAACTATTTTTGGTTTATATCCTAGGAAGATTTGATATGCATAAAACCAGTAGCATAAAATTGAGAATATGAAATTAGACTGTTGCAGTTTTAACATTTGAGGTGAGGTAATATATATAGTTAAATTATAACATGATAGTTAAGGAGGTATAGTGTAATCACTTAAGCAGCAAGAAGAAAGTAATGCAAAGAGGTATAGCCAAGAGCCAATACAGGAATTAAAATACAAGAATTTAAAAAATGATTTTTCTTCTCATAAAATGCTGGAAAAAGGAACAGGGAACAAAAGGTCACAAGGAGAAAATATTTAGGAAAATGTTTGATATACTCAAACAATATCAATAATTGCACTAATTATAAATGAAATAAAATAAAGTGGAATTGGCTTTAAGACTGGGTAACAAAAGAATCCTGTCCCTAGTAGCTATTCCCTAGTAATAAACCTTAAATACATATAAACAATTGGTAAAAAGCAAAAGAATGGAAATAGAAATGATATGCAAACTTTCAGAATAAGAAAGCTAGAATGACTATATTAAGAGCAGGCAAAATATTTGTAAACAACCAGTATTGTCAAGGAGCTAAAAGCTAATATTTCATAATGAAAGTATAGCTCATCAGCGAGACATATTGATAATAAATAAGCAGATTTATCTCTGAGTATAAAATAAATATCTATGAATCTACACACACACATACATAATGAATGGAGTGAAGGAGTTGAGAAAACTTTTCCTTACAATGTCAATTAATGAATAAAGAAGGAATATTGGAGAATTTCTCAATGGTAGATAAAAGTAGTGAAAGGAAATTTGACGGAGAGAATATTTACATAGTCACAAACTTCTCTCTACAGATTACTTATTAATTACAAAAAGAAAAATAATGTTTTACACTGGAAATTCCTAACATATATCACTTTATTGAAATGATCATTTTGTATCACCAAAACTGGGAAATATTTACAAAATGTACTTCCTGATACAGTGAACTGAGAAGCACAAGGCATCACTTTTGTAGTGTTCCTGACAAAAATGCAGAACAAGAACCTAACCATGAAGAAGTACCAGAAAGGTTGAAGGGCATTTTGCAAATTACTGGTCTCTAGTCTACATTTAGACTACCGGAATGTAGCCTGTAAAGTCTATAGAAGAAAATGAAAAGATAAAATATTGTTTCAGATTAAAGGAGACTAAAGACAAATGGTAACTAAATGCAGTGTGTTATACTGGAGTAGATACTGACTATGGTTAAAAAAAATCTATACAACCTATAAAAAGGTATTCAGACAATTGATAATTGATTTGTCATATGAATATGGACTCTTGATGATAGCAATATTGTACAAAAGTTAATTTTTTTCTAATTTTGATATTTTAATGTGTTTATGTTAGATAATTTTTTCTTAGAAAACACACACTGACAAGTTTGGTAGCAAAGGGAAAAAAATCTCCAATTTACTCTCAGTTCATAATTGGTTTCTATAGATCAAAATTATGACAAAAAATAACAACGTTACAAGATACTATGAATATAATGAAATAAAACACTAAGTTACTTTCAGCTAACTTTAACTAAATTAATCTTAAGCTAAAGATTCATATTTATATATCCAGAATGTACTTGATTTTAGACAAGTCTTCAGGCACAATGAAAATAGATTAACAATGGTTTTATCACTTAAAGTGCTAAGTATTCATAAACTATTTTGGTTGCCTTGAATGAGTTTAAATTATATGCATTTACATTTTCTAACTTTCTTTACTTGTATTTTTATGTCTACAATCCAGAAACAGTTATTAAAGCCAGAGACATCTAATCTACTAACTCCTAATATTCTAAATTTAACCTCTTAGTGAAATTATAATTAAATTATTTAACTTTTAATTAATTTACATGTCTTCTATTTTTGGTTTTTTATATTTTTTGCCTCAATTTTTCTAAGTTGTGCCCAGCTTAGACCACCAAAAAGTGTAAAGTAACGCATAATGTGTTGTTTTAAGCCAGTAAGTTTTGTAGTTATGAAGAATAGCTAATAAATGTATTAGCTGTCTGGCTTTAGAGAGCTCCTTGTCCTCCTACTGTGTCAGTTTTTCTGATATAATAAAAGTTCCTGTATCATCAGCATATCATGATGATTAACCAGAAGCATCATCTAGCACATAATAAGTTACTAATAAATAGTATTAAATAAAAGCAGTATATATAGTTTCCCAAAGGCTACAGTCAGAATGCCTGAGTTCAAGTCCAGCTTTGTCACTTCTTAAAAAGTGACCTAGTCTTTCTGTGTGTCAGTTTTCTCATCTGTAAAATGCATATAGTAAATAATGTCTACCTAACGGGATTATTGTGCGAGTAAAATCAGTTAATGCTTGTGAAAGATTTAGAACATTGTATGGATCATATTGTAAATTTCTTACAATAAATAATAACAATAATATTTCATCACTCAGAGGCCAATATCTGTCATTTTGTAGTTTTCTCTTTACCTTTGATAGGCTCAGCTAAACACATAAATGGTACATCAGCAGAAGCCATATCACTTCAGAGTAATCTATCCAAGTGTAGTCCTTTTAAATTCACATAAAGCCATGGTATAGTCCCTTGGGGCTATTAGACAATAGTATTGCAATAGTTTTGACATACTGAAAGAAGAAAATATTTCATTTGGTTCTCTTTACCAAGAGATAGCTTCTTCTTTTAAATAGCTTTTTACAACTTCTAATACATTATTTTGCTGTATTGAACTTAGATTTCACTGAATATTTTTACTTCACCTCTTGTTTTAATAACAATTATTTCAATGATGGTGTGAAAATTATTTTAATGTCCCTAAAGTGTATGCAAACAAAGTATAAAAGACAATTGATAACTTAAAGTGTATTATAGCAGACAGATTTCAAAGGTAGCCCTCAAAGATGAATACCTCTTGATATCCACATTCCTTTTTAATACCCTCTTCTTAAGTGTGAACTAGACATAGTTACTTCTATCCAACAAAATACCATAGTGGTGATATCCTTTCATGATTAGGTTAGGGAAGATTGTGCCTTAATCTCTATCTAGCAAACTTGCTCTATTGTCTTCTTGGCCTGTTTTATTGAAGCAAGCTGTTATATTTGAGATGTGATAAGAAACTGAAGGCAGACTAGTCCAACAAACCAACTTCCATGTGACCTTGAAGCCATTCCTAGCCCAGTCAAGCCTTGAGATGAGTATGGCCAAATGGACACACTGATTATGGTCTATGAAGTAGAACATCCAGTTAGGCTGTGCCCAGATGCCTAACCACCAGAAAGTATGAAATAATGCATGCATGTTGTTTTAATTTGTTAAGTTTTGGGATAATTTGTTATACAGAAATAACAAATATAGTATCTTAACTATAAAGCAACTTAAGTGCCATGTTAATATGCATTTAACTAGTTTAAGATAAAATATCTTCACTTGACTTTAACTCATATGGGTACTGTTTGTTCTTGTTAGACCAAGAAATTTCTTAAAATGGATCCTTTCAGTGGTTCACATCAATTCCAAACTAATTTCAAATTAGTCTGACCCCCGTTTCATTAGCTAATCTCCTATTACATTGCCCAGAATGAAAGAGTTACATTTTAGTTTTAAACCACCACCTTTATTATCTATATAATTAAAGCTTTAGCAGAAGAACTCAATTTTGAACCGGTATCTATATTATTCAAAAAAATACATTGAACTAGATTTTTCCAAACATATAAGCTAACACCTAGAATAGTAGTAACTCAGCTTTCTAAAGATGTAAAAACCAGTTGGGGCTGGATCAGCCCTAACATAAATTTGCCTTTGGATGTTCCTGGATCACTTACTATAACTGGATTTGTATTTTTGGAGCAATCCAAGGTTATAGTGTATTATTAGATGGATCATAGATATAGAAAAGGTCATCTTGCTTTTTACTTCTCAAAAATCATTTCTGCAAAAATTATTCTAAGGAGGGAAGCTTAAGTCCATAATGGGTATATTTAATTTCTTAAATTGTTCTAAAAAGTTTTCATCCTTGTTTCCCTTATATTGCTGCCATTAAGAGCAGTTTCATCTACTAAAGTGTTTCTATTTATCTCACATTAAATTTTCAAACCTAACATATTTCCTGCAAGATATCTAAAATATGCAAATCAAATAACTTTACATTTTTTTGGGGGTGAGGGGCAAACTTTTCCTTGATGTTGAAACTGTTTTTCCCCTAATCTTTTATAGAAGGGAATTAAATTTATATACAGAGATTCAATTCTATTTCATTACTTCATTGTTGCATTTTTCAAAGTGAATTTCAAGTGCTTCTTTGTTTTGTAATTCTTTTTTTAAAATTAATAAAAAGAATCTGAATTAAAAGCTTTAATCTGATTATAAAACTCTAACTTTATAAGGAGGTTCAGATTTTTAAAAATATTTTAATATACATTTTGAAATTTTACTCTGGAGCCCTATGCTTACTAGACTATAGCATAAAAAACTGTGTATGTGCATGTGAGTGTGTTATGAGATCTAAATTAATTATTTTGCTAGTTTTCTGGTGCAAATACATATTCCATAAATACTTAGAGCAACCATTATTTGCACCTTATAGTCTTTCAATATTAATTATTATGCAACGAATATATATGTGATATAGTTTGCATTTTTAACCTCAATATCTCATGCATCAATAAGTGCTACCTGGGAAGCAGTTATTTATTCTTGATCTGGAGTTAGATGGGCAGCACACAAGCCATAACATTTCTCTGTCCCCTTCAGTATTTTTCAGTATAATTTCATTATAATGTCCTTTTCAAGTATATTCTAAGAATAGAAAGGAGCTACTGACACTTTGCTAGTTAAATGAAGTAAATGAGGTATAGCAAAGACTGTTCAGTCCTAGCTCAAGTCTACTTCTCCACAAGAATGCAGTTGTTTGAGGAAGGAATTAATTTTCATATATGGGGATAACTATGACTTTCTTAATAGCCACAAAGAACAGCCTGGCTCTTCATTCCAGGAAAACAGCATTTGAAGTTGTTAACTTTAATTAATGCAACATTTAGAACCAACTAATGCTTTGGTTTTTCATTTTTTGTTGTTTCTTGAACAACACAACATTTTACAAGTAAGGAATTACCATTTTGTGATCCAAATAATTCTCATCTAACTTCAGTGTAGGTTGTTTAATTTTTAATAATGATTATCTAGACTTAATACTTTAAAAGATTTCAAAGGGTAAAAAAAAGTCTCAAGAAGGAGAAGATATAGGTTAGTAGAGTTATGAAAAGTCAGTACTGAAGTAATAAACAAAGGCCCAATGTAGGAGATTGACTCATGAGCTCCACCGTAGACTTAAATAGGATTTCTTCAGTTAACATGTGGCTTAACTATATGAGGTTGGGCTTTAATCCAAAATACTGGAATCATTTATAAACAATGAAATTCAGAGAGAGAGAAGGAGAGAGGAAGAGAGGGAGGAAGAAGGGAGCCCCTAGGAGCTGCCAGAAGTTGGGAGTCAATGGAACCTGCAAGAGCAAGCGTAGATGCTGCCAATAGCTCTGGAAAAGCCACAGAACCTCAAAGCCACTGGCCAGCCAGAAGATACTGAGTCCAGGAAGAAGCAAGTCTTCTAGCCACTGAAACTGTGAGACAATAAATTCCCACTGTTTAAGCCAACCCATTGTATGGTATTTGTTTTACCAGTTTTAGCAGCCAGGAAACTAAAACACCTGGAAATACAAAACCACATTTTCATATGAAACCATTCATACTTAAGCCCTGTGGTAAAGAGTACAGAGAGGGAAAGATCTTTTTCACAGTGAACATGTGAGAATACACATGGCCAATGTAGATCAGACATAAAGGGAAAAAAGCAACACAATCACATCCAATAACATCCTATAATATCTGTATTCTCTAAATATTTCCTCATACATTAATAATATTCTACTTTAATATGTCCTTCCTAATCTAAAGAAATAAAGCCTATATTTCTAAGCTATGAAAATCCATTTGAAACTGTTTGCATATGTAAAGGCATGGGTATGCATAATTTTATTTAGAAATTGTTTGTTAATACCTTCTGTGCCTCTGTCTTCTTACTTATGTGTATGAAAATATACGTTTGTTGTACCAGTACTAAATATAAAGAATTGAAATCACTTAAAATAAGTTTTCAAATAATATTAAATACAGAAAATATATTACAATGTTGCCTACAGCCACATATAACTAGAAACTTCTAATATTTTAATATTTAGCACTCTCCATATATATTTTTTGTTAACAACTTTATTTCAAATTTAATAAAATACAAGAACAGAAAAAGGCAGCTCAACAAGTTATGGAAACATTATTCCTAAAAAGTTGTCAGGCACTTTGATCTCATCTAATTCCAACTGCTAACTCAGTTGTTCCCCTAGTGTTCAGAAAGATCTGCAGAAGAGCACAGATTAAATGACATAGTCAAGGTCTCCTTATTAATGAAAAAAATGAAGAGGAAAATAATACTTAATCGTACTCATATCTTACAAAACTCCATATTCATTTTTTACCTCTAGAATTAATATTGTAACAAGTTTGCCTTTGCTACTAAAACATTACATTGTTGTCATTAACTGTAGTCCATAAATTAGTTATATTTTCCCATATATCACTACATATTTAACACCCTGTAAGTAAAACCTTCCTGTATTTAAATTACTAACCACAATCCTCATCAACTTCCAAAATTATTGCTATACATTCCCAATATTATCCTCCAGCTGTCATCCAACTAACATTAGTCTTCCTAGATTATGTGCGTCAGCCACAATCAACAGTAACCTTAAATATTTTTGTTATTATTTATTTCATTATCAAGCTGCAAGGTAAATATATCTTCTTTTGAATTATCACCATAGAATGTAGCTTTGTTTGTACTGACTGAGCACAATAATATTTTTTTTTCTTTTAACTGGCGCAATATGCTAAAAATATTTTCCAACTTCTCATTATCTTGTTCTGAATATATGCAATTTTTTGAATCTCTAATAAAATGGGGAACATCTGAAATTATCAGGAAAAAAGAAAAGAAGAAAACAATTTTAAAGTCATTCTCACTTAGGTTTCAAATTCCAATGCAGTGTTCTAGCCTTCAAGCATAGATAATTCCATGTCATACTCTACATACTTAAGTTTTGTGGAAGTAGTTTGCACTCTGTTCCATGGACATTCCATAAAACAAGCCTCCTCTCTGGGTTCCTTATGGGAGAGTTTAAGAAGTGGGCCCATTAGTTGAAAAGGGGACATTACATCTGTTTTTGATTATGAGCAGCTCTGCTTTCATCAGCTTTAAATATTATATTTCTGAGTAACCTACTTTAAATAAAAGTGTCTCTGATTAAAACATTTTAAAAGATTTGGAAAAATAACTCCACTGTGACATAGTGTTAGCTTTAAATTTAAATTAAACCTTTATTTTCCTATGGTACAGATTTACTGATAGGTTTAAGGTCTCAATATCATAGGAAGTATAATAGTGTGAGCATCAGGAAATCAGATTTAGATCTATAGTTTTACAATATCACAGCCACGTACAAAAAGAAAAAGAAAAGTTAGTTGGAAAGAGACATTAAGTTCACTCATGGAGAATCAGTACAAATCTTCCTGTAGAACAGGGATTTTTAACCAGGGGTCCATGGACCCCTTCAGGGGGTCTATGAGCTTGGATTGAAAAGAATCAACTTATTATCTTCATTATCTCTGACCTCTAACTGAATTCCAGCATTTCCTATCTTCTGCTACATTCTGAGAAGGGGTTCATGGTTTTCACTGACTGGCAAGGGGGTCCGTGGAACAAAATAGTTAAGAACCCCTGTTGTAGAAGATCAAGGGTTGTTCATTACTATCCTCCTTTATAATTTCTTTCATGTGTTTTCAAAGATATAATATCTCTTGCTCTCTTCTTTATAAATATATATATTAATATAAACAGATTATTTTATATGAATTCAAAGTCAAATATCTCTGATAGAGTTTAATTTTCATTATTAAACATATTTTTTGATAAATACCTGGGTAGTATTTGTCATTGCCCATTTTGCTTTACCTGAAAAGCTCTTAAACATGTTTATATTAGACAAAATAATTCATGACATGGAGAAAACAAAAAGAAAAGGGAAATCATGTATATTATATAGAGAATTAAACTATCACCAACAAGCACTAAGATGAGCTACATATATTCTATTTCATCAAATATAAAATATCATTAATTCCAAGACATATTTTCTTAAATGAACATTAGTTTATGCTCATTTAAAAAAAGAAAAATAAATATTAACAAGTAAATTATGACATGCCACTATTGTAAAACTGATCCTATTTTAGATGTTGTGTAAATATATGTACCCAGAAATAATTACATATAAAAATAATACATATGATAAAAAATACCACGTAGAATGTGTTATTAGCCCCAAGTTAAGGATGAGGAAAACCAGCAACACAGAAACTACCAGTAATAATCACAAGGGCACAAAACTAATATTTAATGCAAATAGAATTTGAAATAAACCTTATCTGACTCTATGGACCCTCTTCTTTCCCCTATATAGCTCTCCTTCTCACAAGTTCACTGTAATAACCTTACACTGCTGTTTCACTTGTGGAAATGCTTCTCATGGCTTTTTCTTAGTAAATTGGTGTGCCATCACTATTAAGAGAAAATGGTTTGAAGAAAATACAGATTTCATCATGTCTTTAACTTTCATGACCATTGAGAGAAAGATATGATTATCTGCTTCAAAATCTCAATAATTTTTTAAAAATGTCATTTCATGATTTTATGCCATGTATATAGCATTTTGTACTTAATAGCTTTACAAATGCTTACCAAATGAACAAAGGGTAAATAATAGCCTGAGGCTAAGAAATCAAACTTTTTTTTTTTTTCTTTCTTTTTTTGGAGGTATCAGGGACTGAATCCCTAACCTCATACATGGGAAGCAAGCACTCAATCGCTGAGTAACATCCACTCACTTGAATCTATTTTAACTTAATAATAGCACAATGCAATATAACTTGGTTATGACTATTCATGTAATAAGTATGAATTAATTATTTTTAAGAAATAGATTGGATGACATTAAATTTTTTAAATGAATTTTAACTTTAAGGTATTATAAGAAGTTAACATTAGATAATCTTAACTAGATTATGTGGTGGTTTGGAGACCTAGAAAAAAAACATGTTCTTAAAGTTAACCCATTCCTGTGCATGTGGACCCACTGTGAGTAAGTTAAGGCATGACCAACCTTATTCATGTTGGGTCTAAATCCTATTACTGGAGTCCTTTATAAATGGAAAGAATACAGAGAGAAAGGGAGAAAAAGAGAGAGAGAGAGAGCCATGAAAGCAAGAAACTGAAATCAACAAAACCCAGAAGAGAAGGAAGAGACCAGGAGAAGACACCATGTGCCCTGTCATGTGACAGAGGTACAAGGATCTCCAGCAACCCAGTTGTTGGGAAGAAGAAATCTCCTTGGTGATGTCATGATTTGGACATTTCTGGGCCTTAAACTGTAAGCTAAGAAATTCCCATTGTTTAAGCCACCCCATTTCATGGTATATGTCTTCAGCAACCTAGGAAACTAAAATAAATAGTTATATTAATGTCTTTAAATATCTACTGAATATTTACTGTCAACCAAGAATTCTGCTAAGTGGTTTCTTGTCGCTTCTACATTTACTCCTCACAATTAACATACCTGGAGAAAATTGCCATCATTATGCCCAATTTTTAGATTTGATCAATAAGGAGAGTTCAACAACCCATTTACCCAGTTTAACAGAAAATTCAGGATTTAAACCAGTTCCACAGCCCAGATCTTAACTTACCCATAATACTGCTTTGCAAGGAAGAATGAGAAATGGTCTGGAACTTTAAGATCAGGGTATGAAGTAAATGTGAGTCCTGGAGCTTAACCAAATCACTTTACCTGATTCAGAGTGGCAAATAATCATTCTGAAATATCTGCCTTTCGTTGATTATTCCAGGTTCATTTATGTCTTACAAGTTTTGCACATTTGTTTTCTTTTGCCTGTACTTCTTCCCCACTGGCCTAATCCAAATCTGTTGGGCTAAGTTTTCCTACCGATGGCATGAATATGCTCCTTTCATGTCCCTGGTATCCAAATCCTATGTTTATGTAAAACATAGAGCTCTTTATTCCTTGCTTCCTGACATCCTGTGCTTTCTATAATTGATGTATTTGTTAATTCATGATATCCCCCAAAGACTCTGAACTCCTTTAATGCAGGAATGGCATCTTATTTGCCACATAGAAACAAAAGATCCTGGCATCTATAATTCTGATGCACAAGGAGCATTCAGTAATATTTGTTATATGGAAGGACAAAGAAAGAAACTGGCATCAATTTATTCACCGATATAATAAGAAATTTGGCATAGTTGCATGCTAGGACTCTTAATAACTCTAAAATACCAGTCATTTCTACCGCTGTTGATATATCAAAGCACTCAGTAGACATTTCTTGTTAATCTCCTCAACCTCAATCTCTACTAGACATTTTTTGTTGGTTTCTTATTGCCAAAGCTGAGGCAGATATAACAGATTATTAGTGCTCTTAAGCTCCTAAACTTATATCACCCAGTCTCCCTTGTAAATAATTAGTCCATGAAACTGACTTTGTGACAAAGGAATTTGGGGGAGAGCAATACTTAACTTGCAGGCTCGGTCTCTAAAATGTTTTGAAAAGCCTCATGACTCTCTTCCCTTCTCAGTCAGCCTGCTGGAAGGAATCAACACATATATTCCTTGGAGGCCCTATGGGACAATGGGAAAAACAAAACGAAAAACCTCTTGTTTGCTCAGTCATTGTTTATATGACATCAGTCCAGGAAAGTCACATGACTTGTATCAGACTATGATGTAACCAGTAACTAAACATTTCTTATGTATATATTTATGGCAATTTACGGTAATTAGCCTGGCTAATACAGCAGCAACAAAATATAATGACTAGAACACTAGTTTCTTCCTTTTGTTTGTTTCTTCAATTTTAGTCTACAGAGAAAATGTAGCCAGAAGAGATTCATAGAATCATCATCTGAGTTTTCTTGTCAGAATTTCTAAATATGGGTCTGAGTTATAAACCTATATAATCTTGGTCACAGCAGATCCATTATTAATGGAAATAGTCATTATTAATGGGAGCATTTTTAATGGAAACAGTCAAGATAGTTTCAGAGAGATGCTAGATTCCTTAATATTCAAAACACTTTAAAGACATACCAAAACAAAGAAATCTACCATTTAGGATATTTCTTAATGAGAAATATATATTTATTTATTTTCTCTCCCTGCTGTTTTACTTCTGCTTTGTTTGAATAAATGATATAAAATAGAGAAGAGAATATGGGATACATGGGGAAAAGATCATACTATAAGGAAACTAATAATGACTAATTAATTAACTCTGAGACGAAATGTTCTACAAAGATTGGCATATTTTACTCTCTTGGAGCTTAAGGTTCAACTTCCTGAGCTGTAATAAAAGAAATCTCATGGAAAGAGAATACCTCTCTCTATATATATATGTTTAATTATTATAATTTTTCAAAATTGTCTTTAAAACAAGGGTTAATTTAGGGCAATTATATTTTAAATCATTTGCTAAAGTACTTAATGTTGATTCTCAATCATCTAACTCAAGAGTTCTTAAAAAGGGGCCAATGAGCTCGAATTTAAATAAAAAAACATTATTCTTGTGGGGAAATGTTGATGTTGATGTGATATATTTATTAAATAATACACAGTATAGTGTGGACTTAGTAAGGGATCTCTGGTTTTCACCTGACTGGCAAAAGGATCAGTGGAACAAAAATGTTAAGAACCCCTGATCTAAAGTATTACAGTGAATTGTCAAAGGCATATACAAAATGTTCCTTTAAATGGAGTTTCTGACAAAGACAGAAGATAGTAGACCTCTAATTATCATATAATTCTTTAGCAATTAGAGTAAATAATCTCAATAAGTTAAGATATTAACAAGTAATTTTCTATCTCAATTTTCTCTTATTCTCTTTTCTACATCCTTACAAATTGCAGTCCTTTAGATTTCTCTATTAAAATGTATAGCTTTATAAAGACTTAAAAAAAAGAAAGAACAGGGAGAGTGTAGAAAGGATGGTCAGAAAAAAGAAAAAGAAGAATAGAGAGAGGAAGAGAAAATAAAATATTTATGTGACTATAAAGAAAATATCTGGAAACCCTAGATTTCCACTCAGAAAAAGCAAATTAAATTACAGAGGAAATTCCATGCATTTTATAGAATGGTTAATCGTGAAATCAGGCAAGGTCTTGGAAGAAATTCAGAATGACCGAGAGTTGTGCATATATTGCATGTTGGGACATATTAGGTCACACCAATTATCACTGTTAGGAAACCAAATAATTCAGCTACATATTCAAAATGGTACATTAAAAAAAAAAGGATATTTTGTGAAACTTGGGTCAACGTTAAAAGCCTTAAGCATGACCTGTAAGAAGGAACATTCTGAATTAAATAATGCTTTACTCTTTTTGTTTAAAATATGGCAACCACTGATTGGTATTATTTAGACATCTTTGGAAATTAGGAAAAATTTGATTAATAAAGTTGAAGAACAATCAATTCTGTAAATAGTCTACCTCAAAGGAAACATTTAAGTAACTTCTCTAATTATTAAGGTTTTTTCCAATAGATAATAGATACAAAACTCAGCATTTAAAAAAGAAAAAAAAAGCCAAAAAAACTAATTAATAAATTTCCCCATATATATATGTATGTTTTTGTTATTTGTAATCCCCTTCACTCCCTGGAAAAATGGCCAAGGACAGGTAAACAGAACACAAAGTTTCTAGAGAACTTGCAGAGTTTATTATGACATAGATAAAGATCCCAAAATATGAAAATTATGGATAGGTTTTTATACAGATTGCTAACCAAGCATTTACCAGTCACAAGGCATGCCTGAAGTGAAAGATGATGCTAAAAGCCACCAAATCAAATTAGCTTCCCTAACATACCAGACTTGTACTGTCAAAGTGGAAGAACTTTGCTTATTTTCATTGACCAGTAGTGTTCACAACAATCTGAAACCAAATAATGGGCTGGCCTATTAACATTAAGGAACCATTCAGTTGAATGAATTGAATGATTTTTAGTTCCCTCTATCTTTCCTTAATGGAACTCATGATACTTTCCATGATACAGCTATAAAGGATAAAGTATAGTTTTCCAACTCTATAATGGAGTGGCCTCTCAGCAAAGAATGATTTCCAGAAGTATTTAGGTAAGCTGTATGGTTTGGGCTGCTTCCATTTTCCTTACTGAACATGGTCTAGCACTTTTTGAATTTTAGGACATCAGCTACAGTTACTTGAGTCCTCATTATACACTTTCCATACAGATGTTGAGCTAGTTGTTAACTTTAATATTGGTTGGTCAGTTGGCTGTTTTCCCAGGACATTTAGAATTAGTATACTATTAAGTTTAAATGACTATTGATTTCAAACATCTATAGCCAAGATGACTTTTCAAATTAATGATTCAAAGGTAGTCTGAGTACACATAGTAGGTATATAACTAAGGATATGTTAAGACTGAAAAGGATATGAGACATGAAAATTCATAAGGTTCAGCATTTGTTTTTATTTGTTCCTTTTTTTAAGTTTTAACTTTTAAAGAAGCTTTAGATTCATGTATTTGACTTGAATGGACTAATTATTAAATATTTTACATGGTATTTTAATTGTAGCAGTTATTACCACATTATTGAAAAATCTACCTGTATTAGTCAGCCAAAGGAATGCTGAAGCAAAATACCATAAATTGGTTGGTTTTTATTAAGAGTATTTATTTGGGGTAGCAGCTTACAGATACCAGGCCATAAAGCGTAAGTTACTTCCCTCACCAAAGTCTATTTTCATGCGTTAGAGCAAGTTAGCTTCCGATGTCTGTGAAGGTTCAAGCTTCCTGGTTTCCTCTCTTCCAGGGCCTTGCTTCTATCTGGGTTCAGGGTTCCTGTCTTCCCAGGGTTTGCTTCTTCCTGGACTCAGGGTTCCTCTCTTCCTGGTACTGGTTTCTCTTTCCTTGTGAGCTTATTTCCTGGGGCTCCGGCTTAAGGTCAGCATCAAACTCCAACATCAAAACTCCAATATCAAAAACCCTCACATCAAAAGCTCCAACTCTTTGCCATGCCTTTTATCTGTGAGTCCCCACCCCTTCGTGGCTGGTGCCTAATGATATGGCTGAATCAAAGCCCTAATCATAGCTCAATCATGCCCAATAATAGACCAGATTACAAACATAATCCAATATCTATTTTTGGAATTCATAACTACATCAAACTGCTACACTCCCCTTTTATTTTCTCATTTGACTCTTCAAATACTGACTTACTAAACTGCTGTACATTATAGCATTTGGGATAATATAGAAGATAAAGAAAACACCATGTATTCTTTTTCCATGTGTATATTAACCAAGATACTATTAAGATGCTTGGAATTTCTCCAAAACATACAGCATATTATTAAAGTCAGCAATAGTTAAAATGTGTCCAAAAGGTGCATTTTCTGTTGATCAGTTGACATTCTCTTAAGCTGGCAGAAACTGCCTTTGTGGATCTTGAATCAACAGCTGTAACTGTGTGTCACAGAGGGGTCAATAGGCCACTCTTCTCTTCTTGTCAGATGAACTCCTGCACATTCGTGTATATTCATAGGTTTTAAAGCATTTTTCATTCTCATTCCCATTCTGGTCTCTGCAATTTTTTTTTTTACTATATAAAAGGAACACATAGTCCCATCTTAAAATTGAAATTTTCACTGATCTATGGTTATTCCTGTAATATCACTAGTGTTAGTGAATAATTCAAATTAAATGGTTCCCTATATATTCCATTTTTAAGGAGACTTCATTTACTTTCTCTCAATGGTTTTTTTCCTGCACCATTTTTACCCTGCATTATTCATATGCAACCTCACAAATTGCTTCTAGTTCAAGCAATGCTGATATAAATCATAGGTCCATTTTCTCTGGAGGACTTTCAGCATGAAGCTCCACAACTTGTTTTAAAATGAAAATTATGTTCAATTAAGGTGATTTGTTTGCTTCAAAAACATAACTATCTTCTATTGATATTTGCCTGGAGAGAAGACTGAAGTTAGATTCCATACTGTTGAATAATTTCAGAAGGAAATGACTTTCTATCTCACTCTTTCTTTGTTGTCTTGCAACTAGCTTTTCCTGCACATTTATTTGCAACTAGGTCATATTTCTCAGAATATAAATATTAGCTCTCAAAGCTTTCTTTCCCAAACTGTTTTGCATTTTGCGTTTGAATAGTTCCTTTGTAAATAAACTGGAAAAAATAACATTGTGTTCTTCTCAGCATTCCAGGTTCTTCCTTGGAAGAAGGAAAAAAAGATAATTAATAAACATAAATGCAAGAAACTGGGTAGAAACTGAGAAAATAAGATTCAATGTATAAAGTCTGACTATGTTTTCTGTTATCAAACAGTTTTATTGACATCTAAAAACAAAATTTACCCAACACTGAAAGGTATTTTAACATTTATGTTGCTTTTGCTTTCTTTTTTCTTTTTTACTAACAGCAGTGTGAGGAACAAATCACAAACATGTACCTTGGGGAAACAGAGACCATAAGGTATAAAATCTCTGTATTGTGCTCCTCAAATATCTAGATCCAGTCTTTGCATAAAATATCATAGCTTTGTCTATTACCTTAAAATTCTGCAGCAGCCTAAAGATAAGGATGAGATATACCACCCCTTGCTGTTTTGAAATGTATCTATTACTGTATTCAACCTAATGGTAGTATCTAAAAAATCTTTCTTCCATAGGAAGTCTCTGATAAGCTGTTATTCATATTCTTGAAGTAAAATGAATCTGAGGACAATATATATATATATTAGAAAAATTTAAAAATACTTATCTACCATGTTCATATTAAAAACAATGTCTATACAAATCAATTGAATAAATTATTTTATGAAAAAGGTGAGCATAATATCAGATTAACTTAATTCTGGCAGACAAAATGGACAACTCTATTCCAGTCAGTCATTAATCTATTACAGAGAAATGACAACATTACAAAAGGTGATTTTTACCTACTGAGTAATGATTATGATGTCCCCTCAGTTTCTGTTCTTTTTACCACTAGTTCAGTTTCTGTATCAGCCACTGTGTCACTCTTATTTTATCTCACTTGAAGGTGCCAGTTTGTCATAGAGTTGAGTTTCATTCTGTACTTAGAAAGGTGGTGGTTGAACATGTCTCCCTATATTTTCACCATTAACCTGAGACACATTATCACCTTTTCATTGGGAACTGGCCCCTTCAAAATAATCAAAAACCTGAGAATGAGGAAGGGGGATCCAAGTATTCTCAATTCAATCTCATCCAAGTCAATTTCCATTAATTTCTCTACAAAAATCAAAATCTCTGTCATCCCTATCCCTTTGCCTCTCCCAGGGTCTTATGTACCTATACCTAATGTTTTAGACCTAATTGGAAGTAATCCCTTTTTCCATTGTTTTTTCTCTCATTCTCCAGCTTTTCCTTCACTAGAGTATGAAAGTGATGATTTCCTCTTTCTTTTTCTTGAGCAGGAACGTGGTCACTTTCTGTCTTTATGTTTTCAAGAACCAGAACAGGAAGTAGACCTTCATTTTCTTGGTGATCTTGAATGAGATCCTGAATGCGTTCTTGTTCTGGAGTGAACGGCCACTTTTTTTTTTTTTTTTTTTTGCTTCTTGTTCAAAGATCTCCTCTTCCACCCCATCTTGCCCTTCATGTAAACCCGTATCATGTTGCAGAATATCCACAGAGGTCATCCAAATTTGCTTCAGTTTCAAGGAGATGCTGACTGCTCCCTTGTGATGGTGATGGTGAATGCTATGTTCCAAATGTTCCTTCTTGTCTATCCTGTGGGGTTGCCTTTTGAGGCTGTTGGTGTTCCAGGAGCTGCTAAGGTATTCAAAGTTTTGCTGCTGTAGTTTTCTGTTATCTGATGAAAAATGGAATGGTTCACAGGTTCTGAAACATGAAGAATTTGAGGAGTCAGAATTTCCTTTTTCTGTTCTTCACTCTACTTAGAATCTTCTCCAAAATCAAACCTACCCATCAACTTCTTGTTAAAAGAGACTCCCTGTTCTATAGAAGTAAGGGCGTTAGCAGCTGCGACTGCCGAGGTTACGTTGTGCAGTGAGAGCCTGCAACTGAACAAGACCAGCAGCCAGGGCCTGCAGAATGGAAGGTTGGGGCTTCTGTTGCGGTAACTGCAGAGTTTGTATTAACTCCTAAAGCTGTTGGCCTTGGGGACTCTGCAAGACCTGAGTCACAGCAGCTAGTGTATCTGTGCTTGCTATCGAGATACCCATAGATCAGATAAACCTGGGACAACAGTGGCTGGAGTAACAAGTGTCACAGGAGTTCCTGGAATGTCGCTCTTAACAACAATAGTAGTGGCTGAAACAGGTGTGACTACTAGACAGGGAACCCTACAGCCATATCCAGAAAAGGTCGAATAATCTCACTCTTAAATATGTTATTTTTCTGCCATAAGTTTAATACACTCACTATTTTACTCTTGTCATCCCCAGGGCAACAATATAAATCTGGAAAGTGCTCATGAAGTTATTACTAAATCTGGATGCAAACGCATCCTTTTCTTGACCAAACTGATGTTGGGATTGCCGTACAGTGGAGTCAGTAACATAAAGTCCAGGCACTTATATTCTGGTTTACACTTATGTGGTTTACACTTACTGTGCTTCTTGTGTTACGCTGCTGGAAAAGCAGTCTGCACCAGTGGGAAGAGAGACGCAATCCGCGCTGTTGAAGGTTTTCACCGCCTCGTACTGTCGACGCGGGCGGGCGGGCGCGGAGAGCGCGCGGCGCTGGCGGGCCCCGGGCGGCGAGGGTGTGCGCAGCCGCCGGCAGGCGGAGCTCGGCCCGGAGCCGGTGGGCGCTGTGGGGAGAAGCGGCGGGCAGAGCTGGACCGTAGCGCCTCAGCCTCTCGGCCCCGCGCGTTCCTGTCTCTTGAACCCCCACCCCCACCCTCTCCAGCCCCCTCCTTTGGCAGGCGCCTGTTTCGCCTCCCCGCCGCTCGCGCCGCGGGAACCAGCCGCGCTGGGCTGAGACGCGCGAGGCGAACTGGCGGCGGCGGTGGCGGCATCCACCACAGAGTCTGACTATTAAGTAGAAATGTAGGAGTAGCGTCACGGAAGTATGGCGGAGCAGGGAATCCCACTCCATCGCTCCCCAAAATCAACTGAGGAGAGGCAAAAGCTGTCAGAAACAATTTTCGAAGAACTCCGGAACCCAGTCAAAAACTTAACAAAAAACCCTAGAACAACAACAAAAACACAAGCAACACTGGGAAGCTTTGTTGAAGTACAAAGCTATTGCTTTGTGCCAAGGATTGCTAAGGGATTTTAAACTCTAACCATTCCCTGTATTCCATATCAGCAGGGCCGCTAGGCTGGTTCTGGTACAGATTGTTAGAGCCTGGGTGTAGAATATAGACCTTATTCTCAAAGAAAATTTGGTTGCGGGTTTCACCCTATCCGGTTTCACCTTCAAAGATCAGCACAAAGGCTTTCCTTTGTTTCATTTGACTCGATCTAGGACTGCAGTAACTTCCCAAGCAGCTTTTTCCTGAAAGCATTTAAAGGCACACGTAGTGCTGAAATAGGTTGGGGAAAGGAATAACACATGGAACTAGAAATATACAGACTGAGAAGCCTGGGGAGGAAGAGATCAGGAAAAGGTATTCATGCCAGAATAAGGATTTTTAAAAACTTCTGACAATGTTGGGGATAAGAAAGTCTCATTCATGTCCAAGGTGCTACACATGTTATGAAAGACCTGAGGAATGTAAACTTTGTACTGTGGCTGGCCTCCATGCTCTCTACAAGTAGAAAATGAAGACTAAGGCAGAAAAGTAAATGGCTTACATAATATTGAAGGAGTGCCCTAATGCAGGGACAATCTACAAAGACTGAGAGCATACTTTCATTCTTTCCTTCTTTTTCCTTTGTTGTTCCTTTTATAATTGTTTTAAATATGCTAAACAGAGTTAAAGAAAACTTAAGAACAAAAAAAGTGAACTGGGAGAACCATGTCTCATCAAATAGAGAATATAAATAAAGAAATAAATTTTAAACAGGAACCAAATAGAAATTCTGGAACTGCGAAGTACAAAATTGGAAAAAAAATTTACTAGTGGAGTTCAGCAGATTTTAGCTGGTAAAAGGGATTGTTGAAATTGAAGATACATCATTTGAGATTATCCAGCCTAAAGAACAAGAATAGCGAAGAATGAAGAAAAATGAACAGATCTAACGTAACTGTGAGACATGATTAAACGTACATACATATTAATAATGCTTAATCTGCTCTCCCGGAAAGAGAAAAAGGAACACAGATAATATTTGAAGAAATAATGGACAAAAACTTCCCCAATTTAATGAACACATGGATTTACACATCCAAGAAATTTAATGAAACCGAAGCAGGATAAAATCAAATAAATCTTCACTAAGACACATTACAGTTTAATCATCAAAAGCCAAAGTCAAAAAATCTTGAAATAGCTAGAGGGAAGCAATCTGTCATGGACAAGGGAACCTCAATGACATTAACAGCCAATTTCTCTTCAGAAACTAAGGGGTCAGAAGGTAGTGAAAGGATATATTTAAAGTACACAAAGGAAAAAGAAAAAGAAAAAAACCGTTAAAAAGAATCCTGTATCTGACAAAATTATTCTTAGAAAAATGGGAGAGAAATTAAGGCATACTTAGATAAAAACTGAGGAAGTTTGTCACTAGTAGATCTACCCTCTAAGAAATGGTATAAGTGCCATTCTGTACGCTAAAATGGAAGGACACTAAATAGTAGCACAAACCATATCAAGAAATAAAGGACAACAGTAAAAGTAGCTACATAGTTAAATTTAAAAGCCAGTAGTATTATATATAGTCAATTATTTATTTTTTTGCAGTAGTTATATTCTATAAAGTAGTCATGAAAACTGAAATTAGAAAAAAACTGAACCATCACCTAGGGGTAACACAGGGTTAGGTTCCCGGGAACATCTGGTCACATTTTTGTCATCTGATCAATACATATGTTTAAAAATATCATATTTAATATATATTGTTGATTCATTAACATTGAACTCATAGTCAACAGCCCTACAACTCATGCCTGGTGAAGCTTATCCAACACATTATTTTCTTTGTAAGGCACATCACAGTCTTCTTTCACTTTAGCACTATGATTGGGGCCATATTAAACTATAAAATCATCAACAGAAAGCACAAAAATATGAAAACATGGCTCTAAATATACATCAAAAAGGAAACACTTATAATATGTGAGCTGAGACAAGAAGGCAAAGCAAAACATCATCTTAATTCCATCTCAACCAGGAATGTACACTCGGGTGATTCAAATATTTGGCTATTCTGTGCATGCCCACAAATAACTGTGAAAGCACATGAATATTGATTTGGGGTTTACATAAAAATTTTGGTGAGTAGGTGAATTCACAAATATTGAATCCATGAATAATGACGTTTTTGGGGGATTGAATCATGCCTCCACAATGGACAAGTTCAGGTACCAAACCCTGGTTCCCTGTAAATAGGACCTTTGAAGATATTATTAGTTAAAATGTGCCAAACAGAATTAGGGTGGACAGTAATTCAATATGGGTGATTTCCTTCTTAGTAAAGGAAATTAGACAAAGGAAAGAAGCTGCAGGGAAAAGCCAGAAACTGGAAGTCAACAGAAACCAGAAGAGAAAGATTATTCTTTGTGCATTGCCACATGACAGAAAAGCCAAGGAATCCTAAGGATCACCAGCAGCCAAAATGAGAATGCCATAGTCGTCGAGAACAAAGCATCACCTTGTTGTTGCTTCAATTTTGTACCTTTTCTATCCACAAAACTGTGAGCCATTAAATTATTGTTGTTTAAGCTAACCCATTGAATGGTTGCTTTTGCAGCCAGGAAAGTTATACAAGGGCCAGTTTTACTTGACTCTTGACCCCTATATTTGTCTATAGGATTTCAAACAGAAATGCTAAAGAAATAAAATATAAAGCTATGTAAAAGGGCATGGTTTACCCGTATAGACATTTATAAATACTCATAAAGTTGTAACCTGGGATAATAAGAATATAATGGGGATGGTATTATAAAGGAGAAGAGTTTTGATATACAATAGAAGCTAAATTTGTATTAATAGAACTTGATTATTGTATAGTTAAGAATTTCATTGTACCTGCCAGTGAAACCAATAAAGAAAAAATTAAAAATAGACATGTAAAGAGAATTAAGGGATCAAAATGGTATGTTGTAAATTTCAATTAATCTCAAAAGAAAAAAATAATAGAGGAATTGAGGAACAACATGTTCTGAGACAGAAAATGAATAGCAAAATGGATTTTAGCAGGCATTGACAGAGTGGATTAAAAACTTAAAAATGAGCAAACAAACTAAAAAAAACCATGATCTGACTATATGAGTCTACAAAAGACTCACTTTAGATTAAAAGACAAATATATCAATTGTGAAAGGATGTGAAGAGATATTCCATCCAAACAAAAGAGAGCTAGAGAATTAGAATGGTTGTACTAGTATTGGTCCAATAACTTTTAAATAAAAAATTGTTACAAGAGAGAAAGGACATTATATATTGATAAACTGGACAATGAATCAGGAAGATGTAACAACTATAAATATATACAAACCTAACATGAAATATATACAAACCTGAGTACCGTAAGCTATATGAAACAAAAAAAAAGAAAAAAAAAAAGACAGAATTGAGGGGATAATAAGGTCTACAGTAATAATTAGAGACTTTAACATTACACTCCAAAAAATGGGTACACATGTAGCCAGAAGATAAATATGGAAAGAGAGGACTTGAACAAAACTATAAATCAACTAGCTCTAACAGACAGCAGCAGAACACACATTCTTCCCAAGTGCAAAAGCAACATTCTCCAGGATAGACCATATGTTATGCCAAAAATCAATTCTCAATAAATTTAAAAACATGGAAAATATTCAAAATATCTTCTCCAAACACAATTGAATAAAACTGGAAAGCAACAACAGAAAGAAAACTGAAAAATTCACAAATATATGGAAATTAAGCTATACCCTTTTAAACAGCTAATGGATCAAAAAGGAAATCACAAGGGACATTAGAAAATACATTTAGGTAAGTGAAAATGAGAACGCAACATACCAAGTCTTTGGGATACAGAAAATAAATGGTCAGAGGGAAATTTATTCCTCTAAATGCTTACATTAAAAATAAAAAAGGAAAGAGCTCAAATCAATAGTCTAGCTTATCTTGAGAAAACAGGAAAAGAACAGCAAGCTAAGACAAAAGATAGTAGAAGAAAATAAATAATGAAGATTGTAATGGAAGTAAATGAATTGAGAAAGTAAAACCAACAGAGAAATTCAATGAAAACTAAAGTTGGATCATTAAACAGATAATAAAATTAACAAACTTTTAAGTAGACTAAGAAAAATAAGAGATGGCTGAAGTAAATTAGAATTGAAAGTGGATATATTAATACAGTATTTACAAAAATAAAAAAGATTATGAGAAAAATACAATTAAATACATGCAATCGATTAGAAAATCTACATGAAATGAGAAAATTCCTAGAAACACATTACTGCCAAAGCTTACTCAAGAACGAATTGAAAATATGAACAATCATATAACAAGTAAAATGAATGTGTCAGTATTATTTACTAAAATCTAAATGTGTACAACCAGATGACTTCAGTCATGGTCAGAGAAAGAAACGAGAAACAAAACATCACATATTGTATATTTACATTTATATGAAACATCAAGAGTAGATAAACTCATAGAGACAGAAAGCAGTCTAGAAGTTTCCAGCAGTTGGGGAATGGGAGATTGGGGAGTTATGGTTTTAATAGGTATGCATGTTAGTTATAGGAGGATAAAAATATGTTGGAACTAGATATAGGTGGAAGATGCTGTTTTACTTTTCTTGTCGGCTCAAGCAAATGCAATGAAGTTGGTTGGAAATAAATGGAAATTTATTTGCTCATAGTTTTGAGGCGAAGAGAAAATCCCTAATCAAGTGACAAGGAAGGTAATGCTTTCTGGCTGAAGATTCTGGTACTCTTGGGCTGTGTCCTGGTGATCCTCAGTCCTTAGGCAGTCACATGGCAATATACATGGTGGAGTCTCTTGGTCGCTCCCTTTCTTCTGGGTTCCATTGATAGTCAGTTTCTGGCTTTTCCCTCTGTGGCTTTCTCTCACTTATGGCTGAAATTTATTCCACTTATACCGGACTCCAGAGATAGGATTAAGAGCCATTCTAATTGAGCCCAGTTACATGTTTACTGAAGTAATCTCATCAAAAGGACCCGATTAAAATGGGTTCACTCCCACCACAAGAATGGATTAAGTTTAAGAATGTTTTTCTGGGGAACATACAGCTCCAAATCACTACATATGCATAGCACTGTGTATGTACTAAACACATCTGAATTGCTAATTTCATATTATGTAAAATTTACCCCAATAAAATAAATAAATACACATAGTATTTATTCATACCAAGCAAAACATTGTTCCAAAGGATGACTGGAGAAGTGGTTTGGTGACGTCAAAGTGTGAATGGGTTAATGAAATTTAAATAATAACTATTATGATTTAAATAATCACTATTAACCAATTGTGATAAGGTAAAAGCAGAAAAAAAGGAAATAAAGCTAGATGTAAAAACTAGGGTCATTGTTCCAGTAATGCAGAGTGATGTTTAAGCAGAAACTTTAGAAATGCTGACTTGGAATGCAGAAATAATAAAATAAATAAGATAAAACCAATCTATACTTTAACAGAAAAATTTTTAAAAATCCAAACAGCCTCAACATACTTGCCTGAATGGGCCAATGGTGTGCTAGAGCCAGCTTGAAAGAGAGAATTTCTTTATATAAACTGAGATTTAAATAAATCATTTTAAAATTAAGTATTAAATAATCTAAACTCCTTTGCTTTTATCATAGTTACCTATGTTTTATTATTATTTATATCTTGAGGTTATTTTTACCTAATATATCTGTTGGTAAGAAGACTATATGATGGTGTGCTACTGCCCATATCTCTCCAACTCTGTATTGAAGGAAGACTGCATGTCTCCCTGACCATGGTGGAAGTATTTAAGCCATGAAAATAAGCAAGTACTACAAGTAAAAATATAATTTACTTTTATTAAATGTTCAGACTAAGATAATGATAGAGAAAATGTTAATAAAATACCCTTTAAAGTGTGTAGCATTTGTGTTTTTAAAATTATGATTAAGCAAAATATGAATAAGTATTTTTCCAATATTAAAAACAATTATCTGATTAAGCAAAGAAGTCATCAATCTCATTGGCAATTGAGGGAAATTACAACATATGTTTTCATTGTTTCACTTTTGCCATATTTGTTAATAATTGAAAATATCAACTGACACTGTGATCTGAACTACACTCATTCATTGACTATGACTAAAGGTTGACTATAGATAACAGAATACAAATGCACTGCTGGTTGGTACTTGGTGTTAATCTGTCAGAGACAAGGAGGCTCATCCCTGGGAGTCATGTCCCATGCCAATGGAAAGGTACTGAGTTTATTTACTGAGTTTGGCTTAGAGAGAGGCCACATTTCAGTAGCATGGTGGTTTTCAGGGGGTAACTGTTAGGCAATATACATTATTAGGCTAAGTTTCAATTTTACAAAAGAAGTTCACAAGTACAAACATTAATATCATGGCCTTAGCATATTGGTTTGTTTTCTTTTATTAGGCACTGCCTATGTACTCTAGAGATTCTGGACACTATATTTGAGATTGTAGCAGGACTCCCCAGGATGGGAATTTAATATTTTGTTAGTTATTGTGTTGGTCTCAACCCATTGAAATAATATCATATGATCATATGAACACATTAATATTCTATAGAAGCATGTCCCAGGTGCACCCTTCCCCATGCATTACTCCCATCACCAACACCCTGCACCAGTGACACTTCCCTTCCATTGTTGCCAAAAGAATAATCTCACAATTGTATTCTCACCCTCCCCAGAGTTCATCTGTTCCTTCCTTTAACCCTCACTACAGCTATGGACAGCTCAACCCAGCCCCCCAACCCCACTCAGACCCACACTCCAGCATCAATGACCCCACTCACATCACTGCACCCAAATCACCCCCATCCACTACCAAACCAATCACATCCACCTTATACATTCTGCCCAGATTGAGCATTGGTTTGCCACTCTTTACTCCCTTTTTATCTACTGGTTACCTATCTTCCAGGCTCTACCTCTGTGAGTAAGCTCAGTACCCTTAGTTCATTTCAGTAAGATCATGCAATATTTGTCCTTTAGTGATTCACTTACTTCACTCAAAATAAGGTCTTCAAGATTCATCCATGTTGTCACATGTGTAAATACTTCATTTCTTCTTATAGCTGAGTAATATTCCATCATGTATGTAAAACATTTTGTTTACCCATTCATCCACTGATGGACACTGTAGCAGTTTGATATGGTTATGAATTCCAAAAATAGATATTGGATTATGCTTATAATCTGATCTGTAGCTGGGCATGATTGAGTTATGATTAGGGCATTGAGTTCCCACCCTTTGGTGGGTGAGGGCTCACAGATAAAAGGCATGGCAAAGAAAGAGTTGAGGGTTTTCTGATGTTGGAATTTGGAGTTTGGAGTTTGATGCAGAAGACTTAAGCTGAAGCCCCTGGAAGTCAGCACCCTGAGGAAAGAGAAGCCAGCCCCAGGAAGAAAGGGACCTTGAACCCAGAGAAAAGCAAGCCCCAGGAAAGTAGGAACTCAGGAAGCCTGAACCCTCACAGATTTCGGCAGCCATCTTTCTCCAAATAGATTTTGGTGAGGGCAGTAACTTATGCTTTATGGCCACCTGGTATCTGTCAACCCCTACCCCAAATAAATACCCTTTATGCAAACCAACCAATTTCTGGTATTTTGCATCAGCACTCCTTTCGCTGACCAAACAAGACACTTACTTGGATTGCTTCCAACTTTTGGCAAATGTAAATAATGCCATGATGAATATTGATATGCACATATCTGTTTATGTCCCTTCTTTCAATTCTTCTTGGTATATTCCTAGTAGTTGTCTTAACCAAAAGGGGGAAACATTAAATACAAAATAGTTTTTACAGCAAAGAAATTTCAAAATGAGTCAAGAGTTCATTCCAGAGGTTACATTTATGTACTTCTCAGGATAATCTCACTGATAAAATAAACAAAGCCACAAACAGTATTGCTTCTGAGGGTGCTAGAGACTTTCAACATTATAGGCAAGGAACATAACACCATGAAATCAGAACCCTGTCAATGGGCATTATCTTGGAATATATGATGCCCTATTTCTCCAATGTAACAGAGCCAGACTAATTTGTAATTTTCCCAAACATGATTCTGCTACCCTTTTTATTTGAATCTATAATCAGCACTGTGTCAATTAAATACAGATCCCAGAGACTTAGATCTTCAATCTGTTCATATGCTGGTTGAGCCCCGAATCTCCGAGTTGCAGCCAACACCTACTCTCCATCTCATCAGATTCACCCAGGACAATTAACAAAATGATGATGGACAACCCCCATCCCAAACAAGCAGTGAGTGTCTACATCTGCAAGTAAAATAGCTCCTTCCATCTCTCCCATAGCCCTGTCTCAGTCTGAAGCAGATCAGTTATCACCATCCCCAAATATCAAGACTGAAGAATGAACAAAGTTAAGGGGGAAATGCAACCACGGGCCAAAGTAGATTAATATTATTCTAGTAACGGAAGAACTTGTAGCACTGATATAAAGGTAGTTGTTACCAGGGGATCTAGAGGGAGGGGATGGAAGAATAGGTGGAACATAGGACATTGGGATTGTTCTGTATGATATTAAGACAGATACAGGCTACTGTACATTTTATCAAAGCCTATAAGGTAGTACTGTGCAAAGTACAAAACATAATGTAAACTATAGACCTTTTTAGTAGCAATGCTTCAATATTTGTTCATCAATTATAACAAATGTATCAAACTAATGTAAAATGTTATTAATAGGGGAAAATATGAGAGGGGAATGGTGTGAGGTATGCGAAAATCTATACCTTTGATGTCACTTTTCTGTAATCTAAAACTTTTTAAAAAATAAAGTATATTAAATGAAAAAACTATAATACAGCAAATATCTTTAAAAAAACATTCCATTATACATTTCTATTATATCTGTAGACTGTATGGAATTTACAGTGAAGAGTGTTATATACTCCATTATTATTTATAAATTGTGTATTATGCATCTTTTGTAAAGGCAAAATTCATAATAGACTTATGCAATTTTTCCCTATGGAGTCAAATGTAAAGAATCTGTTACAAAATATACTGAATAAAGTACTCTTTCTTAATTTTGGAATGTTCTGTCTTTACACCAAGATTGGTCTCTATGAAATTAATACTTAAAAGCTTTCAGTGATCCTTAGAAGTTTCCTCTGTTCCAAATCAGAAATTGCAATACCCCTACAGCAGCCCTTAGTATCCCCATCTTCTTAACTTGCCTCTGCCTACAAAATCCCAACCAGTTATTAGACCAAGGAGACTAAATATCATGGAAAACTCATGATACATTATACAAATTGAAGGGAAAGTATCTACTTAAATTATGTGGAATGCTTCTTTGCAGGTGAGATTTGTTTCTTATCTTCTGTTTATTTGGCAAGGATGGCATTACAATTTGTTCAATCATTTATTTATAACAGTATAGATCCATGGATATTTATTTTATTAATTGGGTTATAATATAATGCTACTTAATTTGTTTCATTCTAAAATTGGTCCAGCCTTGGCTTTTTTGGGCTCTTTCACTTGGCTTCTTTGTCCCTTTGACATACCACTATCAACATAAGGTTTTTGTTTTTTGCTTTTGTACTTTTACCATTATCCTATATTCTGACACTACTAGATACTCCAAGATTATACTGTATATAAAAGACAAGCAATAGACTGTG
The DNA here is from genome assembly GCF_030445035.2 of Dasypus novemcinctus. NCBI lineage: Eukaryota > Metazoa > Chordata > Mammalia > Cingulata > Dasypodidae > Dasypus > Dasypus novemcinctus. The sequence goes on along the minus strand of NC_080673.1, from coordinate 147,195,841 downwards.
AAAAAAAATTTGCAAAATACACATCTGCCCCAAATCTTAGAATCAGCCATTTCTCCAAAGACCCTAGCTTTCTTTTACTGAAGAATTCCTTTTATTCAAAACCAAGGTCTGGCATCCACATGGTTTTGATAAATGATTTTAAACATATTTTCATATATTTAATTGTATATGATGATATTGAACATATTTTCATATACTTATTTGTGTGCGCTTTGTGTGATGTCTGCTCTGATCTTTTGCCCACTTTAAAATTATACTGTTCCTTTCCCTATTGTTGTGTTTTCAGATCCTTTTTGTATTGTAGGGACAAGTATCAGATGTGTATTTTGCAAATATTTATTCACAGTCTATTTCTTGTCTTTTAACACAGCAACCATTTTAAGCTTTATAAAGTACATTTTTTAGTGCCTTGGTGTTATGTTGAAAAATTTATCATCACCTATAAAGGAACAAGGGTAAGAATTACAGCAGACTTCTCATCAGAAACTATGTGAGGAAGAAGAGAGTAGAGTGAAGTGTTAAAAAGTGCTGTAAGGAAAAAAGAGTGACATAGCATCCTATAACCAGTGATTTTTTTTTTTACAAAAATGAAAGAGAAATAAAGACTTTTGCAGAGAAAAAAAATCTGAGGGAACTCATTGCCAGCATACCTGCCATGCAATCAGTAATAAAAGAGATGTTTTAGGGATAAGGAAAATGATATAATCAGAAACTTGGAGTTACATAAAGAAAGGGATAGTTTTGGAGAAGGAATAAGTAAAGGTAAAACAAAATCTTTATTTTTCCTATTGCTATTTGATCGAAAGGATAATAATTTGCTTAAAGTAATAAGAGTAACAATGTGCTAGATAATTCAAGCATATAGAAAAGTAAAATATAACACCAATGTCTTAAGGGCTGGGAGAGGAGATGGGAATATCTGATCTCATGTGAAGCAGTATTGTGTTATTTGCAGGAGAATTTGCACTATAATATGTATTAATATATGATAAAGTCTAGAAGAACTGATAAATATTTTTAGTAGAAGAATGATTGTTATGCTCAGAGAAGATAGAAAATGGAATTATATGATATATCCATTTAAAACCAGAGAAGGAAGAAAAAAAGAAAAAGAAACAAATATTAGTACAATGAATGGAATACAGAATACAATGATTGGAAACATGGTCATGATATTAAACCAACCCTATCAGTAATAACTTTAAATGTGAGTGGCACAAATAGTAGATTTTTAGAATGTATAAAAATAAAGATATTCCTGTTGATGTTGTCATCAAGTGAACCACTGTAATTATAAAGGCTCAGATAGATTAAATGTAAAGGATGAACAATAATATACCATTCTAACATTAATATAAAAAAACCTGAAGTAGCTATATTAATTTCAGGCAAAGCAGACTTCAGAACAGGGAGCTTTATCAAGAAGAAAGAGAAGCATTAATGATAAAGGCATTAATTTTCTAAGAAGATACAACAGATCTAAACTCATACACACGTACAACAGTGTCAAAATTTTTGAGACCCAAATTGATAAAATTTCAAGGAGAAGCAGACAAATTCACTAAAATAGATGGAGAGGGATGCAGACTTGGCCCAGTGGTTAGGGGATCCATCTACCACATGGGAGGTCCGTGGTTCAAACCCCGGGCCTCCTTGACCCATGTGGAGCTGGCCCATGCCCAGTGCTGATGCGCACAAGGAGTGCCCTGCCTCGTAGGGGCTTCCCCCGCATAGGGGAGCCCCACACACAAGGAGTGCACCCCATAAGGAGAGCCACCCAGCGCGAAAGAAAGTGCAGCCTGCCCAGGAATGGTGCCACACACATGGAGAGCTGACACAACAAGATGACACAACAAAAAGAAACACAGATTACTGTGTCGCTGACAACAACAGAAGCGGACAGAGAAGACACAGCAAATAGACACAGAGAACAGACAACTGGGGTGGGGGGAAGGGAAGGGGAGAGAAATAAATAAATAAATCTTTAAAAAAATAAATAAATAAAATAGATGGAGATTTCGATCTTCTTTCGGTAATTGATAGTTCAAACAAAAAGAGCATTAGTAAAGGTAGAGTTGAACTGAACTACACTATAAATCAATAGGACTTTTTTGTTCAGCAGTTCTCCTGAAAGTTACTATTTGCTTTCCTAAATATATATTATAATTTATCAGAAGCTTCATGTGCCATCGTTCAATTAATAGAGTACTTATTTGTACTTCCAGATTCTTGTTTATTAAACTTATGAAATGATTTATTTCTTCTGAAAACATTCTTCCAAAATCTCCCTGATATCCTCTTCTAATTTCTACTTATTGCTTTCCTTTTTTTTTTTTTTTTTAGGTTTTTTTTTTTTTTTACTTTTTAAAAAATTTATTGAAATATATCACTCATACATAAACAATATGTGTATAATAGTGAATTTACAAACCAAACATATATAACATAAAACAAACATATATAACACCTCACCCTACCACCAATAACTTGCATTATTTTTAAACCTTTTTAACTAAAGACTAAAGAGCATTGTCAAAATAGAACTATTAAACAAAGTACACTATGGACATGGTAACAATCAGATCATATTATCTTAGCTGTAGCAAATGACACACCACATTGTGGTGTGTTGATGGAGGGGTGTTGTTTGGGAATTCTGCACATGTATACAATTGTTTTATAAGTTTACAACTTCTATCATGAAAAAATATATTTAAAAAATAGTAATAGGGTGGGTTGGGGGAAACACACACCAAATGTAAGATAAGGACTATGATTAGTAGTAAGATTTTGACAGTGTTCTTTCATAGTTTGTAACAAACGTCTCGTGACAATGAGTGGTGTTAGTGGAGGGTTAGTGGATGGTTGATACACCCTGTATGATGTTATGCATATCTGCTTTGTAAGTTAACAACTTTTACTATAACTTAATTGTTTATGTATGTTCATATATAAATAATATAAAGATAATAACAATTGGATTGGTTAGGGGAAAACTGCTTTGTTTACTAGTAATACTTATTGCTTTCTAAGTCTTATACTTCTTGGCTTAATTTCACTATTCTTTGCATTTTTTTGTAGGAAGACATATCTGAGTAACATTAATTGAAAGAATAAGTTAAAATACAAATAATTTTGGTAGAACTTGAACGTCTGAAATTTGATTATTTGTTTTAACTCTTGAAAATTTGATTTGCTATATATTCTAGGTTCAAAATTATTCATCATGACTTTAGAAATATTGCTTTATGATCTTGTAGTATATAGTATTGTTGATGTCTGATTCATACTAATTTTCTATTTTTTAATTCCTATTAAGTTTAGGATTTTCTTTTACATTGCCATTTTAATTGAATGTTTAAAATTTTTCTTAATATTTCACAGTCTTTCAAAGTAAAGTACAGAAACTTTATTTCTGCCAAGGACTTATTTTCTGTAATTGATTTTATTACATACTATTTCCCATGGTTTCTGTTCAGTCCTTTTTTTAATGCCTAATTTAGTTTTTTATTACTTTTAAAAAATATTTACAATGAAGTACTGTTCTAACATAGGCATGATAGAATTTAAATTTAATCATTTTCCAGTATCTTCATAAACCTCCGGGTAATATAAACAATAGAAAGACTATATTCACTGAATAATTCTTTTCAAAATAGAATCACTCAAGAATACCACAGGAAAAGTATAATCACCGTGGAGCTAATGTTAGGGCTCAGTTTTCTACTCATTTGTCACCCTTCTGCAGTTGTCTCTTCAGCCCCAGTTTCTATTATCTGCAGACCTGCCAGCCTCACCTGTACTCACGGTACATCTGATAACTATTGCAATTACCCGCTAAACCCTTGTTCTGACCCTGTAAACTAAGACATGCAGGGTCAATAATAGGGAGTGTGAGGAAGAGATGAGATGTGGAGGCGTTTTTGAGACTTGAAGTTGTCCTGGGTGGTGCTGCAGGGACAGTCACCGGACATTGTAGGTCGTCCCATGGCCCACTGGGTGGACTGTGGGAGACTGTGGGCTATGGTGTGGACCATTGACCATGAGGCGCAGCAGCACTCAGAAATGTATTCACCAAGTGCGATGAATGTCCCATGATGATGGAGGAGGTTGTTGTTTTGGGGGGAGGACTGGGGTGAGGGTGAGGGTATATAGGGACCTCATATTTTTTTATATGTAACATTAAAAAAAAAATAAAGACAAAAAATAATGAAAAAGAAAAAGAAGATAGTGTGGGTAGACACAGTAAAGAAAGTGGTTTTAACATTTCAAAATTTCATTTTGAAAACAGTTGCTGCAGTGCATTTGCATAAATAATGTGGAGATGAATTCTGACTAATTGCAAGACAAATTTCAATCATATTAAATAAATTTGCATGTGTTCAGTTCTTCTTGAACTTCTATTACATTGTACCTCATTCATCTCATCTTTGCTTGATCATGGTTTTCTTGCATTTTTTCTGCTCCTATGTTTACCTTTGGCCTTACGTTTGAGTGATATTCCAGTATGTATTTCAAATTTCAGCCAACCCACTTGATGTACCATTTGATTACTAGCTTTCTAAATTTCAACAGTATTATTTTTAATCTTCTAGAAATTTATCACCACCTGATTGTCTCTTGATCATCTCATTCTATTTTATTTTATAAATATATATATATATTTCTAAATTATGTATTAAAGAAAAATAGGTTGGAGTGTTTGTTTTGTTTTTCTTACAGTTGTAGATCTGTTTACTCTCTAGATACCTACCCTGAATGTGAACTTTCTGAAAATTAACAGAGCATACCAACCTATAGCCATCATCTAGAAAGTCTTACTTTTCGGGAATAGTAAGGCAGTAAGACTGGATTAGTTAACACATCTGTCAAGACAATCATCAGCTATGGGTGAGGTTTAATATTCCGTTTTCTCCTCTTTCTTTTCTTTTTCTACTCCTTTTTCTCTCCCTCTCCCTTTTGTTAATCTTTGGTTTGTTTTCACTCCTATTTTTTGAGAGGCAAATTAAACATGTCCTCCAACTCCTATCTTGCACAACAGGTTCTCTCCATTTTATTTTAAGAAATTTATCTAGGGTTTTTGTGAGAGAAGGTGAAGGCATTTTGCATATCTGCCTCCTAATTTTGTAGAGGAAGTTCTCGTGCCCCTTAGATTCTAAAAATGACTCAATGTGTTCAGTAGGGCAATATTTGTGTAGTCAGCTGATTATGGTATTATGAAACCAGTAGCTGTACTGTCATCTCATAATATTAAAACCATAGCATGCCAGCTCTATCTTTTAGGGTAGGGATTGCTATTGTCAATCATGTCTATGCTTCTTGCTTCTGACTCTGATGATATTCATTAGAATTAGCCTTTATCATCTTCCCCATGTTATATATTATAAAATTAATTTATACACTTTATTTGATTTAATTTTTAAAACATTCATAGGTAACATAATTCCCGCACTGCAGAAGATAAATAATAACATTGGTCTACATGAATCCACAGTTCATATCTAACCAACAAAGGTCTCTATTTCCCTTTCATGTTTGGGGCGTAGCATTACAGCCAAAATACACTTATGACAAGAGGTAGAATGGGTTAATGGGGCAACCTAAGAAAATGCTATGGGTTTTGAGGACTTTTTTTCGAAATGACTAAATTAAAACCTGCCAATGAAATTACTTTGTAAAAACCTATGCAAGATTCACACTTTTATTTTAAGAGTGTACTTTCAAGCTACTCTTAGATAGCTTTATTTTCTTTTTTGAGGAATTGTAATTATTTGGCAGAATACAACATTGTCTGTTTCTATGGGATTACCTTGACTTAATATTGTAATATTTTAAATTTACTATTACATGAGGTTTTCCGAGAGCTTACATGATTACTGCATAATTTCACAAGGATATTATTGAATGATTTCAAGCATTATAAAGATGGCTTAATTACATTATTTAGAAGATGCCTTCTAGTAAATCACATGAAAGATTTTTTCTCTTTCTTTTATCTTGTCCAGAGGATTTTGAGGATTGAGCTTCTCAAAGGACAGAGTTTGGTTATGAAAAACAGATATCATCTAGAATCGGTCTTGAGAAGCAAATATTCTTCCTGTGATAGCAAAATATCGAATAAACTGTGATTGGTAGTTGATAAAAGGAGCCAGAACAAGCTACCTCTCTCATTCTCTCTCTGTTTTTGTCACACAGCCTTTTTTTCACTTTGCATAATGACCATGCCTTTTCACAACTTTCTATTGATTCTCTCTCTACCAGAAATATTTATTTTTCTCCAATTTTCTTCCTGTTGTCTCCTACTCATCTCTGCTTTCATGACACTTCCTCTAGTTTCTTCCTTTGTCTAAATCTCATAATCAATTTGTATTTTTTTCATTATAGAACTTTTTAATGATTTTAATTGTATAGTGGTTTTTGAAAGAATTTATTTTGAGGGGAAGTGTTTTTTCTGCATTAAAGTTTACCTAAGGATTGGAAAGTCACATGTATACACAAATATACAAACATATATAAAAGTATGTACGTATATGTTTGTATATTTATATGCACATTATTCACGTACATATGCATGTATATATTTAATACATCAGGAGATTCAAGAAATGAAGAAAGATCAGAAGAGATACACAATATTTACCATTAAATCAGTTGAAGAGGTTATACCCTTTTAGCTGCTCAGTAGACGAATAAGCTAGAGAATCATGGAAAACAGGTGTTATAGAAAACAAAGCCAATTTTAACCCACACTCAAAAAGTAAAGCATTAAAATAAAAAATTCTGAAAATGGCATATATCTGGTCTCTATAGTTACACTGGTTATTATTATTTAGATGATTTGCTACAAAAGGGGAATACTTTAATATTTTAAAAAAAATAGAAAAGAAGGAAATATTATCTGTCCCAGTGAAACCTATCTGGTAGTATAAATACCATCCAACCCTTTCTCTGCAACACTACCAAAAAAATCATTCAGAAGGCAAACAGTCCGCCAGTTGTGAAGGAAAGAGAGGAAAATCCACTCTAAGCTAGAATCCTGAGTCCATGCACCATGTCTGTGAGGATGTGAGGACCAGCAAATTTCCTACAGAGGAAGGAACATGGGGAAAGCAGGGAACACAGAAATTGTATGTAAGAAAGAGAAAGGTAGTCTTTCATTTTCTGGTTGATAAGAAAGACCTTGAAATTAGTAATTTATCCTCACAACTTCAATCTTTTATAATGCACAGATGTTAGTTTTACAGCCCAACTGGTAATTTTAGGAATAAATATTGAATGTGCCTTAACTCTTAAACTACATAAAATATAACTGCATTTTCTTTAATTGCACTACAAAAGATTAATTGAAATTAAAAAAAAGAAAAAGCATAAGAATTGTTGAGGCACACTATTTTAGCATTTGAGTTTTAGTATTATTTATACATGTAAGTATTGAGAAAACCATACCAACATTATACAACAGAGAAGCAAAAATCTCTCACCTTAAATATGTTTTCATGGGATTTAGATAGATAGATGATAGAGAGATAGATGATAAAGATATAGATAGATAGGTGATATAGATAGATAGATAGATAGTAAAATTCATTCTCCTTTTTTCATAGAATGGACATGGAATTTAAAATTTCAAAGCTTTTCTCCCTCTCATTATCCAGCTGTGAAAATATGTTTGTTTGTCTTATCCCTATAATGCGGAATGAGAAAACTTTGTTTAGCATATAGTGATTATATAATAAAACGTTCTGTCTTAATTTAAACAAAAGTGTTAAGTTGCCAAGTCATTTCCCTAAGACAGACAGTCATTAAATTAGAAACAACTGGGGCAGACCTATAATCATCATAACCCTCTACCAGGAAAGGAGGAAAGAAATGAGAGATTAGACCAGGTAAATGGTTAGTCCAAAGCTGAAAAGAAATTAGAGAGGATAGTTTACTTTTAATTATGGAAAGGACACTTTCAGTTATGTCAAAACAAACAAACAAAAAAAACATAAGACCAAGTGCATTCAGTTATGTCAAAACAAACAAACAAAAAACACATAAGACCAAGTGCATTTTAAGCGCCCTTCTTAGGGCAGATCCTTCTTAGGTAGCAGTAAAATTGTTTAAAAGTTATATTTTAATGATGAAATTTTGCTTACTTTTGTTCTGAGAGGGAAGATATGGTAGAGAAATTTAAAGCTTACAAAAATCTGAAAGAAATCTGTAATAAAAATATGTTTGGAAATGAAATATTTTATTTACATTTATGTTTGTCTTTGCCTTGTTTTATATTAGGAAGTTTATAAAATTAGAAATAAAGGAATTACTTCCCACTTTTTATGTATTATAAATATAAACAACATTTCCTTATAAAATGCTAGTAAGCATGATAGGGTATATCCTTCAGGTGTTAATTTTCCATGACACAAGTAGTTAATGCCTAAACTAAATTTTAGCTCATTATATCATAACATTACCCTACTATTAATCACCTGGTAACAGAAACTCACTGGCCATGGAATTTGTGCACAAGACATTCTTTAAGAAGTGATTTAGGACCTTAGTCTTTGAAAGGAACATAACATTTTCATCAAATCTTTGAGATGATTTTAACTTTGAACAATTTCTGTTTTCCTCAGATTAATCTATAATTTTTGTTTTCTCAGATATTTGTTGCATATTTCTAAAGTGCAGGTGCATGGTATCTATTTTTCACATTGTTCTTCAACTGAAGCACTTAGTTCATGTGAGAGAGGCCAATTGTTTTTTCTAATAAGCAATATGATAGCATAGGCAGATATATCAAAGAGCATTGCTATAAATAAAGGCTAACAATAATAACTAACCCTTTTGTTAAGTGCTTACTTCATGTCAGACATGATTTTAAGTGCTTAACATCTATTAAACTAATTCTCACACTGTTCATGTGACATAATTGAAATACAGAGGGATTAAGCAACATACCTATATGCTTAAAAGTGACAGAACTGGGATTGAAACTTAGTTTTCTTTCTTGGGATCAAAAACCCTATGTTATTTTCTACTTATCCCTCAGAACTTGGTCAAAATCTCAGTCTTCTCTTTTGAATCTAACACCAAACCAATTGGACAATAGTTGCACACACACACACACACAAAAGTAGATTACGATCTTAACAACTCATAAATCATTTCCTTAAAGACATTTCACAAGGAAAATCAGGGATCTGACTTACTATCTAGAATTTCAAAATGGTGATGTCAATTGAGAAGATAACTTATATCGAGTAAATAGGACACACTCTATTGCCTCTATCACATTTCTAATGTCAAAAGATTAAAAGCCCACCAGAAAAAAATGCAAAACTAAGTTAATTAACTCACTTCCAGTGAAGCAGTTCATTGAGCAGTACATAGATGGGAAAGGCATATTTTTTAAGCGCTAGACAGGGGCATGGTGGTCAGGTTGGTAACACTAATTAGGATTTGGAAAGTATTGATAGCCCTCAAATGGGACAAAATGAATGCACACGTCTGTCTATGGCTGACTAAAGCAATTCCCATATCCGGTCACAGTCTGTTGTACTGAGGTAACAGGTCCATAGTCCTTTATCAGTTTCAATGGATTAGATACAGGTGCAATGAAATAGAATATACATTTTTTATATCATCTAAGCAAGAGCTGCTTTAAGTGGAAAATTTCCTTTTACACTCTCATAGTGTTACAGAGAACTGTCATGGCATTAATGTTGAGGTGATTGTTTTCCATTGCTAGGATGTTTTAACAACAGATGCCATGTATACAAGCAAAGCATTGTATATGTGTTCCTGAGGAAACAAGACTGCAGGATATTTGCATAGATTGCATGGTTATGTATTTATCATTAATACTATTAATTCATTATTCCTTCAACCATTTTTTCATTCAACGCTTTAATAAGGATGTTATTAGGGAACAGGGGAATCAGAATGCATAACTTTGTTTTTATCTTCTAATTATATTTATTTTACTCAACCTGGGAGAACAAAGGCAAATGAAAAACTCTCCTGTCTTTAAGAAGGGAAGCAGAAAATAAAATTATCATTTAGAGGCAACTGTGGTACTAAAACATACCAGGAGGACAAAATGAAGTACAGAGGGACATTAAATTTAACTTGGACAAGGGATTTGGTAAGAAAAAGCTTCTTGAAAAGGTAACACCTAAGCTGCGTTTCTTTTATAATAACTTTATCGAAAATTCAAAAAAATAAAATAACAGAAAAAGGTAGTTCAACAAGTTATGGAAGGATTACTCTTAAAATATTCTGTCCAGGTACTTTTATCTCATATAATTCCAACTGTTAACTCAATTGTTCCCCTAGTGTTCAGAAAGATACAGACATGAACGCAGATTAGTTAAATGACATAGTCCAGGTCTTCCTCCTAATGCAAAAATTGAAGAAGAAAAAAATGCTTAATCACATTCATATATCACAAAACAAAATCCTATTTTCTTTTTTTAACCTTTAGTATTAATATAGTATCAATTTTGCTTTTGCTACAAAAACATTACAGTGTTGTTAACTGTAGCTATAAATTACATTAGTTATATTTTCCATGTATATCACCATGGTCTAATACCTTGTAGTAGAGCATTCTTGTATTTATATTATTAACCACAATCCATCTACTGCCCGTATCATTGTTATAGACTTCCATGGTTGTCTTGTGAATGTTCTCTCTGATGCCTGTTTGGCATTGAAAGTCCCCAACCCCAGGACAGATACTGTCCAGTTCACAGTGGATGTGTTCCATTTTGCTAATGACTCTAGAAGCATGATATACATTACTTGCCATCTGAAGGTCACACTTACTGACCAAGTCCCAGAACAAAGAAATAAAGCCTGTTTCTCCAGTAAGTCCCAGTAAATGGCCTCCAGTAGAAGGCACTGTTTGTATCTGTGGGTGCTGTAATAAGAGTATTCCAGACCATTCCCGGAGGCTGCCTTCCTTTTCTAAAAGCCAGAGGCAGAAATCAGCTTCCTGTAAACCCAGACATGTGAAAGAAGATCTAGGCATCACCATGGGGCCACTGGTCTTCCTGGTCAAGGTTGCTGACCACAGCACATGGGGGTGGGATCTCTCCTGTTTGTATCTCCATGGCCTCAGGCTTAGACCTGGCCATGCTGGTAGCCTTGACACTGCTAATGTATCCCTGGGTCTGGCCAAGAAGTGCCAGGCTGCTAACCATTGCTGAAACCATTAGTCTAGGGAGATTAATGTTAGTTGCAGGATAGCTGGAGGATAATATAGGGAATGTATAAAAATGATCCTGAGCTGAGTAGGGTTAGATGAAGTCAGGTAGGAAAAGAAGACAATGGGTAAGAAAGACAAAATAATTAAGGGAAATAATTATGTATTTATCCTATCATTCCTATACTTGATGCAATTTTTTTTTCCTTTATAGAACAGTGTTATAAGTAAATGCAGATGGACTGATAAAATCAGAAATTCATCATTTTGCAATCACTAATGAAATAATGGATCTAAACTAGTGGCTGCAAAAACCATTAGGTGAAAAGATATGAGAAAGATCAAAGGGCCCACCTTCAAACACACCAGTCAAATATCAGTAAAAGAAATACAACCAGGCATTCTGTGCTCCCTGATATGTTTCAAAGAAAGAACACAGCAACATCATGAAAAATTGTTAAATAATAAAAGGAAATTTGATTTGATCAAGCACTGGATTGCATTACCATTTTTCAAAAAATTTAGTGAATAGAGGAAAAGGCTTATAGGTAACCATGAAGTAAAGTAAGCAAAATTCAAGATGTGGAAAATTCTAACAAACAAATGAAATAGGTTTTTCAAGAATTAAAAATGAGAGTAGAATATGGGGGTGGGAACGTATTTATAAATTAATAGGATCATAAGACATACCAAACATGCAATTTTTTAAAATGTTATGAATGCTGATTAAATGACCACTTATCTGGTTCTTCAAGCAGTGAAGATTGATTGTCACTGTGGGCCCTGAGGAGAGGGGGAGAGAAGAATAGAATAAATGGAAGCAGGATAACTGGGGGGGCAATGGAAGTATTCCACAAGATCATGCAATGATGGATACAGGACATGCTAAATTATACCAAAATGTATAAAAGTCTATAGACTAAAATATAAACCATAATGTAAAACATAAGATAACTAAAAATTTAGAAAATTGTATAGTCTAAAATATAAACCAAAATGGAACCATGTTTGGTAGCTATGTTTCAATATCTGTACATCAGCTGCAGCAAATATAACATAAACATGTAAAAAGATCATTGCTGGGGAAGGGTGAAAAGGGTTTGATGTTGGATATATGGGAGTCCCCTATATTGTATATGTGACTTTATTGTGATCTAAAACTTTTTTTAAAATAAAATCTAAAATTAGGGAAAAAAAGAAAGGATGTAGATGCTGAGGAAGAAAAAAGTTGCCTTGCCACTGTACATATAGGGCAACACCTATTACAGCGATGAAAAGCAAAATGTCAAAAGCAAAGTTTTATCATATTTTTCATTTTTAATACCCCTATTTATATTTACTTTATTTTAGATTTTCTAAATTAGTATATATTTTATTTCTAATCTTTAAACCAACCACTACCATTTCATTTTCTTATTAATTGAACTTGACAATATATTAGGCTTCATTTTTTAAGAAGTTTTGGACCACAGAGTTTTTCAACTATGGTAGGGGAGGAATGCTGATGTGGGGTGTTATTGATGGGGGATGCATGTTTGGAGGGGTTCTCCAGGGCATGCATATAGGATACATAAAAATGTTCAGATATATGTTGGACATTTTCATAGTAGTTACAGTTACAAATGACAACTGAGGGAGTGCTGAGTTCCTAGCCAGGGGAGCTCTATCACATTCCTCAATGGAATACCAACAATCCCCCAAGTGCAAGCACAAAGACCAGTTAAGAAGAAAGGTCCAATGATAAGCCCTTGATACTGATGACTGTGCTTATGTGCCTGTGTGCCTGAAATTTGAACTAGGTCTAGAGTTGCAGAGTGCCTAAGAGTTACCTCCTGAAAGCTTCCAAGTTGTTCAAATGTGGCCACTCTCTAAGTCAAACTCAGCATGTAAATGCATTACCTTCCCCCCACCCTGGGACATGACTCCCAGAAATGAGCCTCCTTGGCACCAAGGAATTACTACCAATCAGTAATTGGTGATGCAACTAGGAAAAGACCTTGAATAAAAGGGGAACTGGTAAAGACAAATGAGTATATATGGCTAAGAGTCTTCAAAAAAGAGTCAGGAGGTCATCAGAGGGGTTGTGCTTATGTATGCCTCAGTAGGACCACAGAGACAGCCAAAGTAGACACAACCCCAGGTACTGGTGCTCCTGAGGGTTATGGAGACACACAGTTTCTATGATCATGCCAGTTGACCCTGGAGTTCAGAGCCTTGTCAGGGCCCAACTTTGGAATTTGTGTTCCTGAGTGTGATGGAGTTGGACTCAGATGTGACCTTTCTACAAATATCTCTTCTGTCACTTTTACTGAACCTGTGGTTGGCACTGGGGTTGATGTATACCCAGGAGACTTCAATTTCTGAACAGACCATGTGCCAGCTGGGCCCTGAGCCTCAGCAGAGTTGTAGCTCCTACTCTCTGGTTTGTTGTACTTGCACAGGTCAGCTAACAGGAAGGTGATAGTGGTCAACCACCTCACCTGGGAACCAAGCGTGCCTACTACTCCAAGCAGAAGAATCGCATCCATCAACGATGTGGAATCTAAGCCCCCTCTAGGTATAGAGGTGGAGTGGCCACGGTAGTTGCTGAGGGCAGGGAAAGGGAAAAAAGATGAGATATAGGGACATTTTCAGGAATTGGAGTTGTCCTAAATGATATTGCAGGGACTGATGCTGGACATTATATATCCTGCCATAACCCACTGAATGGACTAGGAGAGAGTGTAAACTATAATGTAAACTATAATCCATGTAGCACAGCAGTGCTGCAAAATGTACTCACCAAATGCAATGAATGTGCCACAATGATGAAAGAAGTTGTTGATGTGGGAAGAGTAGGGGGGTGGGGTCAGGGTATGTGGGAACCTCTTATATTTTTTAATGTAACATTTTTTGTAATCTATGTACCTTAAAAAAAGACAATTTAATAAAAAAATACAGTAAAATAAAATAATAAAAAATAAAAATAAATTACAAAAACAAAAACACAAAAAACGAACACTTGTAAAAAATGTGGCAATCAGGGAAATGTGGGCATGGATATTTGATAATAATAATATACAATTTTTACTAATGTTTTAGGTTTAAAATAGTATTAGCCCATTAAAAAACATCCTTGCTTAGGGACACAAACTAAAGAATCTATAGATGATAGGTAATCCGGACTTTATTTAAATGATCCAGTGAGGAGTGGGGAATGAAACAAGACTGTTAGGAAATTTTTAAAGCTGAATGATGAGTTCATAGGTGTTTATTGTACTATTCCTCTTTTTAAATATATTTTAAAATTTTATGGGACTCAAGTGATAAGGCCTCTGCCTACCATATGAGAGGACCCAGGTTCGATCCCTGGGACCCCCTGGTGAAAAAGAAGAAAAGAAAGCATGCCTGTGTGGTGAGCCAGTGCCCATGAGGTGAGTTAAGTGCCCAAGCAAGTGCCAGTGTGGTGAACCAAGTGCCCATGTGAGGGCCCACATGGGGAGCCAGTGCCTGTGCAAGTGAGTCATGCAGCAAGATGATGACACAACAGAAAGAGAGACCAAGGGGAGAGTCAAAGTGAAGCACAGCAGAGACCAGGAACTGAGGTGGCACAGTTGACAGGGAACCTCTTTCCATATTAGAAGTCTCCAGGATCGAATCCCTCTGAATCCTAAAGGAGAAAGATGAGAAGAGAAGACAAAAAAGATAAATAGATACAGAAAATCACACAGCAAATGGACACAGACAGCAAAAATATCAGGGTGGGGGCAGGGGAGGTGGGAAGGAGGAAAGGGGGAAAAATAAATCTAAAAAAAAAAAAAAGAAATGAAGGCATAAAGCCTGAGGTTAGGTTATGAAGGCAAAGTACAAGTAGCTTGTTTGAAGAATAGACAACAGCAAGCAGCATTAGAAGTGGAAGCAGCTGATTATTTATTCATTCTATAGTATATTTAAATACTTGCAATTTGTCAGGCATTAGAGAAATGAAAACAAGCAAAACTTCATACGTTGGGTATTGCCTCTTATCCTCAAATTGGATTTGAATCCCAGTCCCAATACTTTTATGTATGTGATTAAGAAAATAACTTACTCTTTCTGTACTTCAGTTTTGTGATACGTAAAATGGAATAACAATAGTAACTCAAAGGTAGTGTCATACAGTTTGTCATGAGAAGGTTATAAGATATCAATAAAGACCTTACAAAAGTATTATTCAGAACTTAATTATAGGATCAATGATGACCTATTATTATTCTTGCTTTATTGTTATTAAAAGTTAGCTAACATCACAGAGGAGTTTACAGGCAATTTTCATAGAACAGGAATGTTCTTCTGAGAGGAATAAAATAATAAAAACTAAACATTCAGTGTATTGTCATCATCTATTCCTTCTCAGAATCCTCATAGTTATGAGGTTGAAGAGATTAACAAATTTTGCTATAGCATAAAAATATTCATTAAGAAACAGTTTTAAAGATTAGTCTTTAGTGAATTATCTCCCTCTCTCCCATGCTGGCCACTTACCATTACTAAGAATCCCTGCTCCTCTGCTCACATTCATTATTGATAAGTCTGTTCAATTACTGTAGGGCTCTGTAAACATTTGTCAATGCAATGCAAATACAATGCAAATTAATTAAAAAGGGAAAGTGCATATCTCGCAAGAATCACATTTTCACTATGCCAATAAATTTAAGTTCACAGACTATTGCAAGTAACATAAAAAGTCATTGTCAAATGAAGGCCTCACAAGGTTAAACTGAAAAATGAAGAAAAACATTGGTGAGAGTTATGGCATGCTAGATGCTTAAAACAAAATGTTTTAGAAATAAAGTCAAGACATAAAGTAATCTTTTGGGAAAATGAATGAAAACTATACATTTTATTAAAAATGACACTTTCTGATCTTTTTGTGAAATTCAACTTGTGATACAGGATGCTATTTCACACTACTATAAAATGTTGTCAGAAAAATTATAGGCGAAAAAGCAGCACTTTTAAAAGCCACAATCCTAAGAATGAGAATATTTTGGCCATTATATCCTGTACTGAGAAAATATAAAATCAAATAAGCTATTTTTTATTCCTTAGGTTTATCTCAATGTAAATTATCAATAAGACGCCCATTCTTTTACTCCAGCACCACTGCCACTCTTTCTTATAAAATTTTGGTTCCAGTTTTAATAACTATCTTTGGATAATGAGGACCTCCTCTATGTATTTATTCCAGATTCTGTTATACACACAAGATCATCTAAGAAGAAACTCAATCCATTTTTGGAGGACCACACATAGCTTGTCAGAGGATTCTTGGATGTTATGCTAGAGTATAATTTTCATTATGAAAGTTAGGGTGGCCATGCAGAATTTTAAGCACGGCCTTTGCATAATCAGATTTACATTATGGAAAGAGCAGTTACATGAGACATTGCTTATTCTTGCCTCTCAGTCCACCGATAGTCATTGTTGCAGTAAACAGCTTCGAGCAGGTATAACTTAAAGTACCTTAGCTCAGCTTCACTACATCAACTTGTGTTCTCTCCCAAGGTCTTTGAGAGACCATGCCTTTGAAAACCTGCCAACCACTCAGAACTCATATATGAACATACATGATGTTCTGGAGAGTAAACACTCCATAAGCTAGCACTTGATTAAAGAGAATAAGAGCTAATGTACAATTGTTCCCTTTGCTTTCTCCGAGGCAGGCAATTCTAAGGCAAGGATACTCAAAGAAACCCAGTGGAATCAAGCTCCAGTTGTGAAAGTGGTAAACAGCAGCCTTTACTTTTCTTCCTTCTGTGATTAATTCTTTCTGCTTGAGATCATGCCCCCAAATCAACTCCCTACACACAAACCCTTTCCCCAGGGTGTACTCATCACAGAGAGGCTAGAAAATCATCTAACGGAATTCTAATAGAAGAAAGATAAGGTGTACAGTAATTTTGATAATCCAGGAAAGATGTGATTAAAACATGAACACAGCCATAGAATAGTTACAAAGAAATGGCTTAAAGTTTAAGAGGTGTTAAGGAGATAGAACCTGCAACTTATTAGCTGATTAAATGCAAGGAATGAGGGAGGGGATGGAATATAAATGGCCTCAGACATCATGGAGCTGCGTGGGCACATCATAATTTGTTAGTTGAGATCAACCACAGCATGTATAGTCAAAGAAGATGCTCATGTCAGGGATCAAAGACAGGACACTAAAATCTGGGCAGAAGGGGAAGAGGAGCCAACCAATAGAATGGGAAGAAAATACAAGGTATTACATGTTGCTGCAGTAAAATTAATCTAGATATTGTACAAAAGGTGCAGAAAAAAAATAGATTATAGACAAAAGTAAAAAATTTTAGAAAATTAAAGATCAAGAATACTAAAAAAATTGCAGTCATATCATAGATGACTTCAATAGCTCCTCCTGCCAAAATTATAAGCTTTTTGTGAGCAAATCATATATGAGCATTTTAGATAAAATGTATTGTTAATAATAAACAAGTTTTTCAACAACACTGGTTGGTGAAATACTTCATTTGATAATATCATCCTGAGACATTGATTTTCCTCCTTATGTTATCATTAATATGGATTTACTATATAGTTGATTTTGCTTTATTTATGGTGAGGTTTAGGAGGGTGCTGTGAGAATAAATTGTGAATTATGAATTATGACCATGAGAAAGCCACATGATTATAATCCTAGTGCAACTGACTGTCATAGGTGACATGTTTGAATTCCACTTGAAATGCACTAGAACAAGTGTTTTTAATTAATCATGAAGCAATAAAATGGAAAAAAAACACCCTTGCTGTTAGACAGCAGTTTTTATGTAAGAAAATTACCATTATAAAAGGAGTCTTTTTAAATTAAACTAAATAATATCATTTCAATCACTGTACAGCTTGAGCATATTTTTCAAATATAAATACTGAATTCTTTTAAAATTCTGAACTTATCATGCATATTTATGGAATATTTTGATAGCACCTACTTGTAAAAATATTATTGAAGTCTACAAAAAAGAGTAAAATAAGTAAAGGTTTTGAATATTTTTTATCCTAATGAATTTCCATTTTCTCAGCAACTTGTGTTTGTTCAATATCAAAATTATGTTAAATATTTTATGTTAATGCTACTGCTTCTTTTTAATGTGACATTTGATACTGGTACTAATAATGTAATTGCATAAATCTACTTTGTGGTTTTAAATATTTAAGCTTCATGATTCAGTCATATTCAGGAACATAATTATCATCCACAAAAGTAAATCCTTTCTTCAACTCAGAATTCCCAATATTTTCATATCCATTGTTCCATACCCTTACTATAGAAAAAATGCAGTCATTCATATTTATGTCACTTCTATATCTTATCCATATACAAATAAAGCTCAACTGTTATTTCTAACATGTTCTAGTAAGTCACTTTATTCCACATTAAACATATCTAAAATATTACTACTTGGTGTTTTACATCTCACATATAGTCTCTTGTTTCTATTTAAATTAACTTTCAATGATCTTGTAAAATGAGATGTGAATCTGTCTTGGAAATTTGAAGAATCCAGTTGCTTACCACTAGAAAGGAAATCAGTCTTACCAGTCTCTACATCTTTGGTAACCAGCACAGTGCTTTGAACTTATCAGATAACTTTCAATTTTCTACTAAATGAATAAAGAAAACTCTGAATTGAGAGAAATCAGGTCGTGTAGCAGGGTTAAGTAAGCATCAACACAAAATAATCAGTAAGAACATGTCATACAATTGGCATGTATATAGTTATGTCATACAACCCGCTAAGTGCATATTTCCCGAACCTGGGCACTGACACTGAGTTTATCTTTATTATTTATATATACAGGGTCAACAATGGAAAATTTCACGGAACACTAAAGTTGGCCTTTAGCCCTGGAATATTTTCTGAATGTTGTTGCTCCAGGACGCTCTTGAGGACTCCCTGCCGTCCCGCGTCTTACTGAAGGTTTACCACTCCTGGAGAGCAGCCAGTGCTCTGGGGTTTCCTCTGCCTCTCTAGTCAAAACTGCGTTATTTCATTGTGATTTTACTCAGGGATTTAAACTTTCTCAATAAGGTTAATCTGAGAAACTAATCTATGCTAATGGTAAATGTAATCTTTCCCAGTCAGGAACAAATGCTTTCACAGGCGCTTTCTAGATTCGAGAGTTTAATATAAAACTTTTTCTGATTGCAGTTCAGAATCCGTATTATAAAAGTGTTATTCAGGATTCATGCAATAATAGCAAAGGAATTTCCTTGAAATGAAAAACTGGTAATACATGATAGCTATCTCTAATTATTTTTAAAATAGAAAAATTGGATTTATCTTGTACTGTTACAAAGGAGTATAATCATAATTATTGAGTATATTTATAGGGAAAATCTGTCATCCATGTTATTAAGTGTTTTATTTGAATTATAATTAAAGGGTTCAGTTTGTCTTATCAAATAATGTCAAATAAATATTTTATTAGAGACCGGATTATCTCATTTGTGGTGGTCTTCTTGGAAGTGGGAGAAAAGATAAAGGAAAGTATGGACTAGAGGTCTTTCAAGATTTTAAGTTCCCTTTAGAGTCTAAAGTGATCTGAATGCATGGGGATCACTACGCTTTTACAGGGCTATCACTTTAGTTTATACTTGAATAACACCTATGTATCAGTGAAAAACATTTTTACATTTGGCAGTTGATTCTCTGAAGAACAAGTCAGACTTCATTGTAGGGCTTATTTCACTCTTTGACTCCGTGCATTCATAAAAGGTATTTTGTTGTGTTTCTGTTCAAGATGCTCTCCCTGATCTCTGCAGAAAGAAAGTTTGTCCTTCTGTCACTATTTCTATTCATTTTGCAGTGATGATGAGTTTCACTATGCTACATTGTGACCATAAATCATATTGTTATAAATTATGTTTAAATTAACTTCTTACCTGTGTTTTAAAGTCCTTTATCTTGTCTATCTTTTTAAGGCTATTTATTTCCAAGATCTCTTTCATGATCTTCTCTTATGCTGTGAATTGTCCAAGGAAGATGTTTCAACTACCTATGTTTTCAGTCCTGGATTTTCTGCACCTTTTCAGAAGTATACAATGACATTCCCATCATTCATATCTTAACCTCAAAATCAAAATATCTTTGCCTTAAGATTTTTGTAACATACAATATTTAATGCTGTAGATTCCTAAATTTCTTCACTGTCCCCTCCCATCGAATTTCTGGCCAGATTATGTTGTGTCATCTCCCTGTTAAAATTCCATCCACATCTCCTTCTCACCTTTGGAATAAATTCCAAATTCCTTATAATGGCATCAGTAAGTCACTCACAATCTGACCTTTGCCTAAATTTTTTATTTCTGTTTCATCTTTTTCTGGTCCTCCCACGGATATTTATGTCTCAGCACAACAAACCACCTTACATACTTGAATATGCTAAACTTTTTGACTTCTAAATAGTCTACAGATAATTTTTTTTTTCTTCTAGTATTCTTTTTGGCTTATATTCTCTTCTAACTTTTTGGTTACCTTCCAAAAACTTTTCTTTATTACCAAGCAGGATGACATGTCTTTTCTCTATACCATTCCCTACCCTAACGTTGTGTGAAAATGTCTTCCATTATACTTATAATACGATGGTGTAATTGTTTGTTATTTGGTAGTTCCCCCATCAGTCTTGGATAACCTAGATATCCATCCCAGTAACTATCACTTACTTAGTAAGAGGTCAATAAAGATTTGCCAAAGGGAGTTTACATTTATTCTCTATATTTATTCATCTTGGCATTACTGAGTTATATGGGAAAATACATTATTGATGGACTTCTCTTGGAGACCTATAGAAGTGTTATTTTTCACTCTATTGTGCTTCTTTATTTTAAAAATTTAGTTCTTTGGTGGTACTGTGAGAAAACTGGTGTTTTAAAAAACTGAATAAAACACAGAAAATGATAGGCTTTTTTCTCACCCTAAGTAGACATCACAGACTCTCTGCTGAGTGCCCCCTCCTCCCAGAAATGTGCTAGTTCTCTTGACCCTGTTATCAATGTCGCATCACCACTTCTTTTAACAGTATACTTTAAAGCTTCAGATATTTTCATATTTTACACCTCTTTTTAGATCTTCACAGTTGAGACTGTTACGTGTCTGTAATATTTTTGAGCTGTATTTTTTTTTGCCCAAAGTGTTACAAAATGTCTACATAACGGCCCATAATTTACTGAATTATTGTGAGTAGGTACAGAAAAGCATAAGCAGAAAAATGTCACACATTTATTCTCTCATTATATTTCCAAGCAAGAAATTTTAAACTCAGGACTGTAAATCTGTTCTATTGGTAAATCCAACAGAAAAATTTAGACTGCAAATCTGGCATCAGAAGTAGAAGGCAATTAAAGTTGCAAACTCTAACAGCACTTTTATTCCTCAAATTTTCCTTAAAAATCAAGAATGTAGCTTTATTTTCTACTAAGAAAAACAGTTCAGTATTTCTATATACTCAAAGGGAAATAATATTTAAATTAGTATGATGAATTCCAATTTTCAAATCTTATTAAAATAATTATTTTAAGTCCATATCATTTATCTATTTTTATACTTGGATTCATTAAGATAAGGACTTTGGTTATTATATTAGTGAACCAATGGGATTCTGATGCAAAATACCGGAAATCTGTTGGCTTTTATAAAGGGTATTTATTTGAGGTAGAAGCTTACAGTTACCAGGCCATAAAACCTAATTTATTTCCCTCACTAAAGTCCACTGCCATGTGTAAGGGCAAGATGGTAGCCAACATCTGCCAAGAGTTCGGACTTTTTGGGTTCCTCTCTTCCCAGGTCTCCATTTCCCTCCAGGCTCAGCTACTGTGCTCTTTCCACAAGGCCTGCTATAGACTATCAGGCAAATGGTTCTGTCTGTCTCCCCAGGCTCCTGCCTTGTCTAAGGAGCCATCTCTATCCCTTTGCTGTGTGTTAATTTCCTGGACTCCTGCTCAAAAACTCAAGCATAAAAACTCCAACTGGGGACACAACATCCTACTGATGTGGCCAATCAAAGCCCTAATCATAATGTATTCATGCCCAGGTACAGACCAGTTTACAAACATAACCCAATATCTATTTTTGGAATTCATAAACCATGTCAAATTGCTACAGTTATACTGACATATTTTTATAATTCTAGGATGCTACTTTTCATTCTCTGGGGAAAAATAATTGTTCCTTCTTTATTTCAAATAATTTCTACTCTACATATTAACATATTTCATCCTAGCATCTGAAAGTCAGGCTACTTAGTAGTACCTGTTAAAATTTACTGATCATTCTTTATTTTTGAAGAGGTAATTGAAGTGTCTAAATATCTTTTTACCACTAAAATACACTTCTGCTTTGAATATAATTATATGTGGTAAGGGGATATTCTTAACAACAATGAACAAATATAATTTTTTGAGGAAAGAATGGTCTTCTACATTAGAATATGATAATGAGCCCACAAATAAAATGACCTGAAAATACTAGGACAAAAAGACAATCCTTGGATTAAGCTACAGTTTCATTTGTTCTAAATATTTGTAATTTTATAATCCTGTGTGCTTACAATGGCCTGTGTTTAGAAAATAGAATACATTAGTGGTATTCTATATTACATTAAGTCATTTTTCTTTTATATGTAAAAAGGAAGTAATTCTAGTCGTAATGTTCCTGATAAGAACATCAGAATACTAACATATAGACCTTAGACAGCTTGAACCAAATATAACCTTATTATCTGAGTTTTAAATATTTGTTCCTTTTTATTTCCTATTATTTACTTTATAATTCAAATTAACCACTCCTGTCTCCCAAATAAAATGGAATCTTAGTACAATTTGTCCATTGATTTAGTAAATATGCACTCTTTTACCAGCTATGTGTCTTCACATAGACACAGTTTTACTCATATGGAACTTACAGTAAAATAAAAAACATATGTCAATCAAATAATAATGCAAAACAAAATATAAAATTGCAACATTTACAGGAATTATGGAGAGCAAATCTGAAACAATACAGTGAGAACCAGGGCGTCTGATTTCTTCTGAAAAGACAGGCTCTTCATCCAGGAAGATTAGAAATTCAAACTGATATCTGAAGAATGAGTAGGGAGAGCAACAATTCATGGTAATAATCCCAAGCAGCATGAAAAAAAAGGAAAATTAATATGGAGCTAAGTATTTAAAAAAAAGCATTTATTGTTTAGCAATTATCTCCTGACTTAAATACAATTTAGAAAAAAAAATAGTATAAAATATTTAAAAAGACATAAATTAAAATCAACTCTGTAAGAGACATAAAGAGTCTAGAAGACAGGTTTACAGTATACAGAAAGGGAGAAGATTGTGAGCCAATGCCCATATGGGCAAATACTATGATAAGGTGGAAGGATGTAGTTGTACAGTGGATGGGCCTAACAGTAGTGAAGTGATGCTATTGGGTTGGATAGTGCTGGTCTGTGAGGGAGTAGGGTTGGGAGGGTGGGTTGTGCTATCCGTGGAACTGGGAGAATGTTGGGGGAAGGAGCAGGTGAATGATCGGGATTTGCAGGTATGTACTTGAAACTACAACATTGGGAATGTTCTTTTGGCAAATATGGCTGGGAAGGGTTACTGGTTTAAGGTGTTGGATGTGGGGGGCCTGCAAAACAGGGCACAATGGGGCAGGCTTCTCCGGAGGGTGTAGTGTTCATCTTGTCATAATGTATTGTATCAGTGTGTGGAGACTCACATAATGACCAGGAGATAGGTATGGACTCCCATTTTGGGGAGTCCTGCTATGATCTCAGATAGAGGGGCAGGAGTCTCTCAAGAACATAGGCAATACCTAATAGGGAAGAACAGGCCATTATGTCAAGCCCTCAATGTTGTTATAAGTAACAATGAATCTTCTCTTTCAATGAGTTAATCTTGGTGGTTATCTTGGGTCCTGAGAGTAGGGGAGGAAGGAATAAAATAGATAGGACATAGAACATTTTTGGGGCAAAGGAATTGTTCTACATGATCTTGCATGATGGACACAGACCATGATACATTTCATCAAAATCTATAAAAGTTGGGGCGGAGGACTTGGCCCAGTGGTTAGGGTGTCCATCTACCACATGGGAGGCCCGTGGTTCAAACCCCGGGCCTCCTTGACCAGTGTGGAGCTGGCCCATGTGTGGTGCTTATGCGTGCAAGGAGTGTCCTGCCATGCAAGGGTGTCCCCCGCATAGGGGAGCCCCACAAGCAAGAAGTGCGCCCCGAAAGGACAGTCGCCCAGCATGAAAGAAAGTGCAGCCTGCCCAGGAATGGTACCATACACACGGAGAACTGACACAAGATGATGCAACAAAAAGAAACACAGATTCCTGTGCCACTGACAACAGAAGCAGACAAAGAAGACACAGCAAACAGACATAGAGAACAGACAACCGGGGTGGGAGGGGAAAGGGGAGAGAAATAAATAAATAAATAAATCTAAAAAAAAAAATCTATAAAAGTGTATGGTCCAAAATGTAAAACATTGTGTAAGTCATTGACCATGGTTAATAGCAATGTTTCAATATTTGCACATCAATTGTAACAAATGTACCATCCACATGTATAATGTTATTAATAGGGGAAAGGGAAAAACGAGGAGAATGTTGGGTATATGGGAATCACCTATACTCCATACATGACTTTAATGTAACTTAAATTTTCTTTGAAGACAAAATGAAAAAAAATAAGACTTTGGGGGAATAAGTGGAAGAAAATGTCACTGTACACACAAAACAACAGATCTTAGTGATGAAAGATAACGTCAAAATTCATTTTTAATTTTATATTTTTATTTCAAATTTAAAAAATTTTGCATTTATTGATCATTTTTAAAACTATCATTATCATATCATTTTCCTATTAATTGTATTTGGTTATTTGTTGGCTTCAATTTTGAAGAAGTTTTGGATCACAGAAGGCTCACAGCAACAGCAGGGGAGGATCATTGGTGTGGGGTATAAGAGATGGGGGATGCATGGGAGGCGGTTCACCTGGGACATACCTATAAGCTTATGAATGTGTTTAAGTGTTCATGGGGCATTGTCATAGTTGGAGATTCACACAATAACCAAAAGAATATTGAATTCCCATCCTAGGGACCTCTGTCACATTTGCTAATGGGACAGCAAGAATCCCTCAAGTACAGGGGCAATAACTAGTGAAGGAGGATGGATCATTGATGAGCCCTTATAAGTGATGGCTGAACTTATAAATCTTTACTTTTGGAATTGAAAAAACCTGGTACTATAGGGTGCCTGAGAGTTACCTCCTGAGAGCCTGCTTGCTGCTCAAACGTGGCCTCTCTCTAAGCCAAACTCAGCATATAAATGCATTATCTTCCCTTACTCCCCTGGTGTGGGACTTGACTCCAGGGAATGAGCCTCCCTGGCACTGAGGAATCACTACCAAGCACCAATTAACACTGCAACTGGAAAAAGACTATGACCATAAGGGGGAAAGAGTAAATATAAATAAGTTTATATGACTAAGAGACTTTAAAGTGAGTGGGGAGGTCATTCCAGAGGTTATGCTTAGGGACATCTCAGCAGGATCTCATTGACTGCCAAAGTAATTATTGCCTCAAATAGCAGGGCTTCTGAGGGCTCTGGAGACACTCAGACATTATAGCCAGTGCAGAAAGCTCAGGAATTTGGTGCCTGCCAGTGGGGCCTATTTTGGAATTTACGCTCCCCAGTGTGACAGAGTTGGACTCAGTTGCAGTTTCCCTACACATGGCTCTTCTGCCCCTTCTATTTGAAACTATAATTAGTGATAGAGTGGATAAGTACATGTCCAAGAGGCTTAAATCATTGGGCGTTGCATGAGACAGTAAGGCCCTGAATCTCAACAGCATTGCAGCACCTACTCCCCAGTTCTTTGGACTCCCCCAGGACAACTAAGAAGTATATGATGATGGACAATGACCTTCTCAAGGAACAGAGAGTTTGCAACTGAAAACAAAATAGTCCTGTCCATCCCGTGGGATCTAGGTCCCCTTTCAATTAGAGACAGAGTAGCATCAGCATCCAGAATCCTCAGGATTGGGAAATGAATGATGGACTACAGTAGACTTACTGTTTTTCTACTATAGACTTCTTACGATTCCAGCAATAGAAGAACAATTGTCATTGATGTAGCTACAGTGGCCACTGGATGTTCTGAGGGAGGGGAGAGGAAAAAATAGGTGTAATATGGGAGCATTTTCAGGACATTGGAATTGTCCTGAATGTCATTGCCGTGACAGATACAGGTCATTATGTATCTTGTCACAAGTTACAAAATTGTGCAAGAGAGCATGTAAACTACAATGTAAACTATAATCCACACTTACAGGCAATGCTCCAAAATGTGTTCATCAATTGTAACAAATGTACGCCACTAATGAAGGTTGTTGTTAATGTGGGAAAATGTGTGAAGGGTAGGGAGCAGGGCATATGAGAATCACCTATATTTTTTATGTAGCAATTATGTAAGCCAAGTATCGTTTTTAAAAAATAAAAAGGTTGCGGTCACCCCTCGGGCTGAAGTGTGGTTTGCTGGCCTGGCAGGGGAGCGGCCGCGGTAGGCCTAATTCCGCTGCCCCCATAATATGGTGGTAGGTCGGGCCCACCGCCACCCCTGAAGGAAGCTCGGCATGGGCGCAGAGTGCCCTCGGGTCTCCCCTTCTCGGCAGCCATGCTTCCGCGGCCACCCCTCCTCCCAGATGGCACCACCCGATGCCTTGTGGGGCGGCACCCTTCTTCTTCCTTCTCCCTGCGCAGGCGCAGGGCAGAAAATTCCAGTCTGCCCTTTTCCCCTCCCCCGACAGCAGCAACAGTCAGGCATGGGCAGAAAATTCCAGTCTGCCCTTTTCCCCTCCCCCGACAGCAGCAACAGCCAGGTGTGGGCGGAAAAATCCAGTCTGCCCTTTTCCCTCCCCCCGACAGCAGCAACAGCCAGGTGTGGGCGGGAAACTCAAGTCTGCCCTCCACCCCAGCAACAGCAGCCACCAATCCCTAAACCCTGCCCCTTCCCCCAGCAACAGCGACAGCCAATCCCTAACCACCACCCCTCCCCCGTCCGGTACCGCCCACTGACCTTTCGCTGGCAACCAATCAGAACAGGGCGTGGCTTCAACCAATCAGCCTTCCCCAGCCCCTATAAAACTGTTGCCTCTCCCTCAATAAAGTGGACTTGTGTGTTTACCTTGTCTCCGCGGTAGTTCTTCTGCCGTGCGCCCTCCAGTCCTGAGAGCCCCCGACAAGGGCCTGGCCTCCATTGTCCCCAGTTCGTCGCCTGCTTCTCCGGGCGACCCCTTCGTCGCCGGCTTCTCCGGGCGACCCCTTCGTCGCCGGCTTCGCCGGGCGACCCCGTCAGCCGAACCACGCAACCCCTTGTGAGACTGATCCCTCGCCTGCTGCTGGACCGACCCCTCGTCCCAAGTGGGACCGACCCCTCGTCCCAAGCGGGACCGACCCCTCGTCCAGAGCTGGACCGACCCCTTGTCCAGAGCTGGACCAACCCCTCCTCCACAGCCAGACCCCACCTCTACCGACCGAGCAAACCATCGCAGTTGGCGCCCAACGTGGGGCAAGGCAACCCCACCACAGCACAACATGGGGCAAGGCAACTCCACAACAGCCTCACTCCATAACCTGGCGCCCCCCCCCCTCCTTTCTTCTCACCTTGGGATTTCTCTCGTGCAACATTGCTGCTACCTGAGCCTTGGCTACCTCATACAATCCACAGCGGTCTGGGAGAATTGCTGGATGGCTTTCTCCTTCCATGTCGGGGGCTTATACCGACCCGCTATGATTAAGAGGAGCCTTGGATTTCTCGGGAGCGCGCGCTTGCACGTCTGAAGTAATCCTACCACAGCCCTACGCCCTCCTCTCTTCTCACCTTGGGACTTCTCTCATGCAACATTGCTGCTACCTGAGCCTTGGCTACCTCATACGATCCACGGCGGTCTGGGAGAATCGCTGGATGGCTTTCTCCTTCCATGTCGGGGGCTTATACCGACCCGCTATGATTAAGAGGAGCCTTGGATTTCTCGGGAGCGCGCGCTTGCACGTCTGAAGCAACCCTACCACAGCCCTATGCCCTCCTCTCTTCTCACCCCTATCTTTTCACTCTGCATTGCTGCTCCTGAACCTTGGTGACCTCATACGATCCACGGCGGTCTGGGAGAATTGCTGGATGGCTTTCTTCTTCCATGTCGGGGGCTTATACCGACCCGCTATGATTAAGAGGTGCCAATAAAACTCTCAGGAGCGCATGCCTGAGCACCTCCACCCCTGCCTTCACCTGTGCCTCCTCCCCTCCGTGCTTGCTCCCCTTTGCCTTGCTCCACTGCTCGTCGTCCCGCCCTCCCCTCGTCGGGGTCTTCTCTTGGCCCGCGACCACCGTCGGAGCCCCACTGGCTCCGACCCCTCGTCTCACTGCGCACCTCGGCTCCCATCGCCGCGCTCTCAAGGTAAGGGCCCCTTTTCTTATCGGCTCCAAAAGGCCATTAGCAATGGGTAACATCCTATCTGCTAAGCAAGCCCCACAAGTTCGGGCCCTCGCCGGTCTCCTAGACACTCACCGGTGTAAGATCTCTTTGAAACAGCCCCAAGTCTTCTGTAACCGCGGCCCCCCATGCCGCCATCACTCTCAAGAAGTGCCAGCCCCGCTAAAACGGCCCGCAACCCGTTTTCCCCGGCCCGCGGCCTGCTTTCTAGCATCTAATAACGCTTCTGCTCTTGCCTCCCCATACTTCTGCGGAGCTTCCTCCTGTCTCGACCTCACTCCTCTTCTCAGTCATCCAAAGCGTCCTTTCTCATCCCCCGCCCCCCTCCTTTTTTTGCTTGAACCCCCATTGCGTTGCAGATTGGGCCGCCCCATGTCGGCCCTCCACGTTAACATCGGCCTCTCTCGCGCCCGTGGAGGCTTTGGCCTTCTTATTGCCCTCGCCTACATCTCCACCACTCCTGACGCTGCTGCCACCACCATCGCTGGTGCCCTGATGCGACTTGTCCTCACGGCTGCGATCCTCCAGACCATCACACAGTCTGCCTCTATCGCTCTTCCCCGCCAAGAAGAGATCAACTACCTGTAATGCACTGTCATTCGGGACTTTTAACAACAGATAGACCTTATAGCTACCGAGATCGAGAATTGGACATTGGCCACCCTTGCTTGCAACGGCAAGATACCGCCCCCTAAATTGTACATTTATATCCCCGTCATACTCACCTCCCTCTTCAGCCCCGCTTCCCTCATTGCTTACTGCCTCTTGGGCCTCGGCTACTTGTTGCTGCTGCCATCCTGGCCCTTATTGGAAAAGAAGGGGGAAATGCGGTCACCCCTCGGGCTGAAGTGTGGTTTGCTGGCCTGGCAGGGGAGCGGCCGCGGTAGGCCTAATTCCGCTGCCCCCATAATACGGTGGTTGGTCGGGCCCACCGCCACCCCTGAAGGAAGCTCGGCATGGGCGCAGAGTGCCCTCAGGTCTCCCCTTCTCGGCAGCCATGCTTCCGCGGCCACCCCTCCTCCCAGATGGCACCACCCGATGCCTTGTGGGGCGGCACCCTTCTTCTTCCTTCTCCCTGCGCAGGCGCAGGGCAGAAAATTCCAGTCTGCCCTTTTCCCCTCCCCCGACAGCAGCAACAGCCAGGTGTGGGCGGGAAACTCAAGTCTGCCCTCCACCCCAGCAACAGCAGCCACCAATCCCTAAACCCTGCCCCTTCCCCCAGCAACAGCGACAGTCAATCCCTAACCACCACCCCTCCCCCGTCCGGTACCGCCCACTGACCTTTCGCTGGCAACCAATCAGAACAGGGCGTAGCTTCGACCAATCAGCCTTCCCCAGCCCCTATAAAACTGTTGCCTCTCCCTCAATAAAGTGGACTTGTGTGTTTACCTTGTCTCCGCGGTAGTTCTTCTGCCGTGCGCTCTCCAGTCCTGAGAGCCCCCGACAAGGGCCTGGCCTCCCTTGTCCCCAGTTCGTCGCCTGCTTCTCCGGGTGACCCCTTCGTCGCCGGCTTCGCCGGGCGACCCCTTCGTCGCCGGCTTCGCCGGGCGACCCCGTCAGCCGAACCACGCAACCCCTTGTGAGACCGATCCCTCGTCTGCTGCCGGACCGACCCCTCGTCCCAAGTGGGACCGACCCCTCGTCCCAAGCGGGACCGACCCCTCATCCAGAGCTGAACCGACCCCTCGTCCGCAGCCAGACCCCACCTCTACCGACCGAGCAAACTGTCGCAAAAGGTATGTTATTTTTTTAAAAAGACAAAGATTTCAGTTTCAATTGTTTTTTTTCCTAATAAAATCTAAGTGTTATCTATTACTCATATAGGGAAAAAAACTTTTTTTTTAATTTTAAGTTTAATTGAATCAGATCAAATTATTCTTATTTGCTCACTACAAATAAACCTTCTCCTTGAATAAGTGGATACATCTTTTTTCCCTCAGCTGAAGTAGAGATGTTGCATATAATATCAGTTATCCATAATAAATATTTAATTTCATTCTTAAATGATTCCTTCTCTTAAGATTTTGTTTTGTAAAAAAATCATTAGTAATTATCCTTTTAATATAAAAGTTAAGATCTTTCTTCACTTCTATCCTCTGGTCTTAGAAAAAGCATTTGATTCTTTTATTATCCACTAATATTTGTCAAAATAGGGACAGTTACTGGACATTGTGTGTCCTCCCATGGCCCACTGGGTGGACTGGGGGAGAGTGTAAACTATAATGTGGACCATTGACCAGGTGGAATAGCAGTGCTCAGAGATGTGTTCACCAAGTGCAGTGAATGTCCCATGATGTTGGAGGAGATTGTTGCTGAGGGAGGAGTGGGGTGATGGGGTTGGGGGTATATGAGGTCCTCATATTTTTTGAATGTAACATTAAAAAACAAATAAATAAGACAATAAATAAATAAATAAATAAATAAATAAATAAATAAATAAATGAAATGCATTTGCCTAGAAGAAAATTCACAGTTTGGAGTTTCCTGCCAGAACTCATTGAAAAAGACAGAAAAACAATAGGTTTTACAACTCATCCAGTCAAGCAGACCATTTAGTTAAGTTAGAAATTATTTTAAATTATATTCCTGTTAGGATTCAGAAAGTCTTTATGTATGTGTATTATAAAGAATTTAATTAATTACAGAATATGTTTAATTACAATTCAGGTATATATTAATGCATTTTCAATACTAACATTTCTTATCAAATCATTGCACAGTGCTTTCTTTCACACTTATTTGAGCTTGTGAAAAGTATAGTATGCAGATTCAATTGAAATACTATTGCTTAAGAGTTCATAAAATGGATTAAATTGTACACACACTTATTACTAAGCTAAATGGGGTGATAAGATATCTTAGGCTTGATTCACAACAAGTATTTACATCTAAAACATTGATGATGTGTCCCTTAGACATATGCCCAGAAGTAATTCAGTGTGATTCCTCATTGTCAATGTTATTCTATTGGTTTATCTTTATTGTAATAACAATAAAGTCTAATTACTAAAAATGTGCACATTGAATTTGTTTTACTTAAGTTACACTATCACTATTTATTTCAACTACATAAAATAATTCTACCTATATAAATACTCTCTCTAAATGCATAATTTTTGGATATGTGACTGAAAACATAATATCACTTTTTATTTTTTTATTAAATAAATTTTTATCTTGTGCCTATGTACTTTGCACCCTTTTATGCATAAGCCATTTCTCTTCTCTGTACTATTTCTATTTTTTAAGCATATCAGGGCTTAATATAATTGACCATATTTCAGCAAACCATAAAGAATGTTAACTAATTAAATCTCCAAATAACATCTTCTTACATTAAATATAAAGTGATATGTAGAGCTGTCCATATTTATTCAGTGCACACTATAGGCAGTGCATTACACTGTGAATTAAAGAATCTGTGCATACTTTTATATGTACAACTGTGTCTAGAAAACTGTTGATTTGAATATATTCAAATCAATGATGAGGAGATATTGAACTTGCATGTGCATATGATAGTATGGAAGCTTATGTCAAATATTATATTAAAAGGTCAATATACTTATTTGAAATGAAGTTTGATAAATATATCTAAAATAATATAGTTATTCTTTGACTTCAACAAAATGTGCATAAATATACCACTTAAATAAATATTCTATCATTTATTTTGCCATACATTTGATTTGCCAAAACCTGATGTACAAAATAGATTTTGGAATGTAATTAGCAATTCTTTGACTCCATGGAATTAAAGCTGAGTTTATTTGAATCTTTGAAAGAATTAGTTTGCAATTATAATGACATTTAAAAACTATATTTGGTGCATCATAATTTTTACCTAGTCCTAAACCCTTTTTAAATGAACATCTCAGTTAGCCTTGCCCTATGAGAAAGGGCAACTAGCAATGCCTGCACTTCCACATGGTTTGGCTGTGGGGAGCCGCCCGGAGCTACGTGCATTTGCGGTCTCCAGCAACATGGCAGTTTTCATAAGTACGCCTACTCCACCCCTGTGCTTCCGCCTTCTTCTTCCCCTTTCCCCAGTTTCCCGGGCAAAAAGTGTCGCACCTGCGCAACAAGATGTTGAAGCCATGACCAGCATTGAAGACTCGCAACCTACAGCAAGTGGTGTAACAGCATTTTATTGCCTTATATGGAAGAGCCGCTTCATCAGCCTACCACCCCCTGCTAATACCCTCCCCTTAGTATATATTCTGATGCTCTACCCTCAATAAATGGAGACTTGATCAGAATCCTGTCTTGTCTCCGTTTTTCTCACCTCTTGTCCCCCAATTCCCACTCCCTCTTTCAGGTGCTGGTTCGTTTGACCTGTGGGCCTGGTCAATTGGCACCCGAACACAGGGACCTGAAAAGGAGGGATCCAGTGAGGAACGCTGACAGACAGTCCAGCCGGACCAAGTATAACGTCCAGAAATCAAAAAGGAGAATCAGAGAGTAATAAGAGGATGATGCAGGGGAACCTGCCTCCAGGTTGCGAAGCCTCGGTAAGTGATCAGCAAATATGGGACAAGCAATGAGTGAGCACGAACTTTTTATTAAGAGCCTCAGAGAGGCATTAAAGGGGAGAGGAATAAAGGTTAAATTTAAGGAGCTAATAGAATTCTTTAGATTTTTGAGAGAAGTCTGTCCGTGGCTTCCTCAGGAAGGGACCATAAGTGAAAGGTGGTGGAGTAGAGTTGGGGACACTCTACAAGACTTTTATAAAACCTTTGGCCCTGAGAGAGTTCCCGTAACCACTTTCTTCTACAGGAATGTTATCAATGACCTCTTTGCGATCTGCCACACCAACGTATTGGCTGCACAAGTAGTTGCTAAAGATGAGGAACTCCTAGCACAGGACAGGTCTAAATCCCCCCTGGCAAAAAGTCCTGCTAAATACCCCCCCCATTCAGACTCGGTGTCTATTAAAATAGATAGCGATGATGAGAGTGCCCCTTCCCCTTGCAAAAATAATATCTCTGTGGTCACCACCTATGGCCCTACTGCTCCATACTCCCTCTCCACCCACCCCCATATGCACCCCCTGCTTCCGCCCCCACTAGCCTAGACCCCAATGCAGATCTAAAGTTATGGCTTCTCTTTTAAAAGAGAGAAAGGATCTACAATCTCAATGCACAACTCTGCAGCGTCAGCTCAACTTAACCCCTCCTCTAAAAAATCCCCTAACTGCCAGCTTCTGCAAACCACCCCTTTTTTCATTCCCCGTTATCAAGAGGCCTGGGAGCCCTAATGAGGCTGGTGAGGGGAGCCTAAGCACATCTATAACCCTTTCCCTTTCAAAACCTTGAAGGACCTTAAGTCTGATGGGTGGCTCACCCCCCATGACTGGCACACCCTTGCCCACTCCACTCTCAATGCAGGAGATACAGGAGATTATCTCCTCTGGAAGTCAGAATATTGTGAG
Source organism: Dasypus novemcinctus (assembly GCF_030445035.2). Lineage (NCBI taxonomy): Eukaryota > Metazoa > Chordata > Mammalia > Cingulata > Dasypodidae > Dasypus > Dasypus novemcinctus. The sequence continues at coordinate 147,161,679 of NC_080673.1, read as the reverse complement.
TTTTGCAAGGAAACTGCACAGCGGAATCTCAGAACTGAGAATGGGTGGACCGAGGACATGCTTCTCAGCACAGGAGATTTTAAGCAGATCTCAAATCAGTTGCATTATGATGCCGGACTTTTCAAACAAGTCCGTGCCGCAGCCCTTAAGGCCTGGAAAAGACTGCCTACCAAGGGACAATCCCTTACCTCCTTAACTTCTACAATTACAAGACCCTTATACCTACTTGGGGTTTCATATAGCAGGAAATAAAATAACCACCCAGAAAGCCAACCTCAGACTAGATAGACTAAAAACTCTAAACGACTTCCAAAAGCTCTTAGGCAACATAAATTGGCTCCATCCCTACTTAAAATTAACCACAGGAGACTTAAAACCCCTATTTAACATATTACAAGGAGACTCTAACCCCAACTCTGCTAGAAGTCTTACTCCGGAAGGATGCCAAGCCCTTAAAATAGTCAAGCAAGCTATACAATATACTTTAAGGCTTATGTTCAAAATTACCAGAGAACAGGCTCATCAGATTGTTAAAAGATGCCCTTCCTGTGTAACCCTTTTACCTACACCTCATTTAGGAGTGAATCCTCGAGGTCTCATACCCAGTGCCCTCTGGCAAATGGACGTAACTCATATTCCTGAATTTGGTAATCTAAAATATGTGCATGTTACTGTTGGTACCTGTGGCCGCCGCTGCGGTACCGCGGGCGGGTCGCTGCCGCGCGGGCAGGTCGCTGCCGGGAGTCGGGCCGAGCCCATGGCCAGACTGGGGTGGCAGCGGGCGGCTCAAGGCTTGGTGGGGACGCACAGTTTGATGGAAGAAGAACCACGGAGACGAGGTCTATGCGCAGGTCTGATTTTATTAGGGAAGTACACGGGGTTTTATAGTCTCGTGGGGGCGGGGAGGTTGTGGGAGGGGCATGTCCACGGGGCAGCTGAGGATTGGCTGCAGAGGCAAGGGCGGGCCTGCGCTGCCAGGGCAGGTGCGGGATGAGGGCAATTGGAATGAGGCGGGGAGAACAGCAATCGGCTGGGAGGGGGAAGATAACAGTGGCTGGGAGGAGGGGCGGAGGGAGGCAGCAGCGTAAGCTACTGCTGAGAAGGACCATAATACAGAGAGGTTACGAAGAACAGTCGGGTAAAGTATAGGGAAGCGTAGAGCAGGGTGGGAGCAGGGGACAATTGCTCCCTTTTTCGAAAATAAGGGACATTGACGGCTTTGAAGAAAGCGCAGGTTTCGCAGGATTGACATTTTGTGGGGAGGAAAGATGGGGGGGTGAGAGGAGGGGAAATAGGAGAGAAAGGAACGAGGGGGGGGCTACCGGTGGGGGGCGTGGGGGGCACGAGGGGGGCGTGAGCAGAGGGGAGGGCGGCTGAAACGCCCGATTCCCCATGCGGAGGGCAGAGAACCCATACCCGCAGCTCGAGGTGGCCACGATGGGCCCTATCGATGGCCGCCTCTTGCCACCCTCATGAGCCACACCTGGACGTGCCGGGCTTCCTCGGGAAGGGGAGAACTTTGGGAGCTAAACGTGGGAGGTGCAACACTGGGAGGGACGGGGGCGCCGAGTGGCGTGTGGGCGTGGAGGGTTGGGCTCTGAGGTGGCTAGGCGTTGGTAGTGGACTTGAACGAAGGAGGAAAAGACGCTGTTAGCTTGGTCTTTAGCAAGGCGAATGATTCGCCGAATGGCCCAGGGACCGATGGTAAGGCCTAGGACGAGGAGTAAGACTGGGGTCAGTAGAGGCAGGAGGTACAGGAGGAGGGGCTGCAGGAAGCCCCAGGAGCCGGCGGCCTGGGCTCGCTCACGTTGGCGTTGGTTAAGGCCTTTCTCGAGTTCTTTTAGGCTGGAGTCTACTAAGCTGGTGTAGTTGGCATAGACACAGCATTCTTCTCCTAGAGCTGCGCACAGGCCACCTTCTTTGAGGAGGAGGAGGTCAAGGCCTCGACGGTTCTGTAGAACAACTTCAGAGAGGGAATTGAGAGAGTCCTTAAGATACTTGACTGCATCTCGGAGGTAGATGATGTCAGTATCGACTGCCTGTCTGAGGTTTTGGAGGGCGGAGGTTTGAGTGGCGAGGGCCGCGACACCAGTGGTGGCTCCAGCTGCAGCTAAGAGGGAAGTGACAGTGAGCACAGCAGTGATAGGTTCGCATTTGTGAAGATAGATAGCTTCTTGGGTGTGATCGAAGGCTTCAAAGAAATGTCTTGGGGTGTGATAGATGACTCGGGGTGTAAGGAGAATGAGGACACACGTCTCATTGGTCATATTAAGGGTAGCGACAGATAGGCATGGGGTGAGTCCAGTGGAGGAGCAGAGCCACTGGGTAGTGTTTAGGGGGACTAAGTATTTGGTGGAGGCATTGGGGAAGGTATAGTTGGAGCAAACGGGAAGGTTAGGAGTGGGGGTTGAGCAGGAGTGGACGCATAGGCCTTTGGAAGAGATGTGTGTGAGAGTAAGCGGGACATGGGTGGACTTATTCCAATTGCAGGAAGAAGGGGCATCATCGTCAGAGGAATTGAAGAGTGGTGAGGGGATTGTGAGTGGATCGTAAAGGGGGAGGCCGGGGGAAAGACACAACCAGCAGGAGCGGGTGAGGTTAGGGTGGGAGGCGTTGAGGGAGGAATAGGAGGCATTTAGGAGTTTGAAGTAGGGGCTGGAGTGGAGGAGAGGGTGCGGCTGCATACGGGGAGCGGGGGGGGGGGAGATTAAGGCCTGTAGAGGGTATGGCAGTAACTAAGGTGGAAGAGGTATTGGGAGGAGCGGACGGGGATGGAAGACGGACAGCGGGCGTGGGGGGAGGGTTAAGAATTTGGTTGGGACCAATAGCTGAGGGTGGGGCGGAGATGGGGCGCTTTTGGATTTCAAACAGAGCTCCGTAATCGTAGTTGTCCATATACAACCGGAGCCCATAGGGGCGGGCAGACAGCCAGGTATCGTCGTGTGGGTTTTTAACAGTCAGCCAGATGAGGTCCCAGTGGGTGCTATTGGCGACTCGGAAGGAAAGATTTGGGTCTCTGTTGGGGGCACCAGACCAACCATAGGCCATGGTTTCACATCCCCAGGAGGGGCAGTAGAAGTGCAATGGATCATGACAGCCTCGAGCGCTGGCAGGGCAGATGTAAAAGCCAGTGATGGCGTTATTGTAGGGCCCTGAAAGACCATCAGTTCATCAGTCGTTGGCAGCGCCGGAACAGCGTAGGGCGATAACGCCACAAATGGGGGCGCCCGGAGAGCCAGTGTTCGAGATTCCTGGCTGCTTGCACCGATAGTAGTAGGTGAGACCTGCAAGGGGGCAAATGTGTGAGAAAAAGGAGGGGGCAACACTGGTAATATTATAGGCAAGAATGCGTTTTTCTGGGAATGTTTGGAGGGTCCAGTTGAATGGCTGGTGGGAAGTGGAGCTCTGAGCAGAGGAGGCTAAAGACAGCATGATGATAAGGAGATGAACGAGGTGGGGGAGGGTGGGGGGACAGGGGGTGTGGGCAGCGCGGGCTCGACGGAGGAGCTGGAGAACTTGCTGTTCGACGGGGTCATCATCTTCAATGGAGAGGCGGCTCAGGCGACGGGCAAGGAAGCTGCGCCGACGCCGCTCGCGGCAAGAGAGAGCTGGCGTGGTCCCTACGGGTGATGGCGCAGGAGGGCTCGACTGGGCAACTGGAGGCGTCATCTGCAATGACAAAAGGAGAAAAACCTCACGGGGAGGGTGAGGTGCGGAGAGGGGCCATCATTACTGCAGGGGGGAGTCATCAGGGGGAAGGGGGTCTGGAGGTGGAAGGTTGGCAGGGCCGTGTGGGGTGAAGGGCTTAACAAGGCGAGCAGGGATCCAGACAGGCTGGGATGCGGATTCCGGGAAGACGCAGGCAAATCCTCGCCCTTGGGTGAGAAGGGGCGCTGGTCTGGTCCACTTGCTAGTGAGCGGGTCGCGCCAGAGGATGAGAGGGGCTGGAGTGGGCCTGTAAGAGGGCCCCCAGTGCTTGTGGACGGGCGAAAGCCCCTCAGAGTCAAAGGTCATCAGGTTGTGCTGGATGAGCACCTGCGTGACTGTTTCACGTGGGGTGAGACGGGGTTGTGTCTCTCTAGTCTTCTGGACGAGGGTCTTGAGGGTTTGGTGAATTCTTTCAACAAGTCCTTGGCCTTGTGGGTTGTATGGGATGCCGAAGTGGTGGGTGATGTTGTAGAGCTTCACAAACTCGGCAAAGGCGGCGCTGCGATAGGCAGGGCCATTATCTGTCTTTATGTCCCAGGGGACTCCCATGAAGAGGATGGCCTCCCGGAGCACTTGAGTGGCATACTTGGCAGACTCTCCCGGGAGGGCGACGGTGTAGCAGAGGTGTGAAAACATATCGATGGCAACATGAAGGAACTTCCATTGGCCAAAGGAAGCGACATGAGTGACATCTAATTGCCATCTAGAGTTGGGCCGCAATCCGCGCGGGTTGACACCCTGGGGCTGGAGTGGCCCCAAGGGCAGCAAAGGTGCGCAGGAGCGGCATGCACGTACTAGATGTTTACATGTCTCGATGGGAAGTTCTGGGAGGAGTCGATGGAGGGCGGGCGCACCAAGATGGAAGCGCGCATGCAAGGTCTTTGCCTGGTTGATAATGTCTCCTACGGCAGCTGTGGGGCTGAGGGCATTGATGGAAGCACCTTGGGCGGCCTGGTCAGCGAGATGGTTGCCGCGAGCCAAGGGGCCTGGGAGGCCTGAGTGGCTCCTAACATGGGCAATGAACCAGGGTTGTCGCCGCCTCTCTAAGAGGAGTTGAAGGTCAGCTAAGGCCAGGTTGATGTCCCGGTTGATGCTAGCAGGCGGCAGGAAGGCCGCAAAGGCAAGGATACGAGAGACCTGCAGGCAGTAGAGACTGTCCGTGAAGATATTTACTGGCTGGTCCTGGAGGTATTGGAGAGCCAGAGTGACGGCTTTCAATTCGGCCACTTGGACAGAGCTGCTATGTTGGCGGGTGTGGCAGAGGGGTTGTGTGGAGTTGGGCTTGTAGAGGACTATAGCAAGGCAGTGTTTGGAGGCATCGGTGAAGGTGATGGCGGCGTTGGGGAGCGGCTTGGAGGACGGGAACGGGAAATGGTCAGGAGCTGCGACGGGGAGCATGCTGAGGCCTTGTATGAGGCGGTGCTGGGGGAAGTGATTATCGAATGGGCCGGGGAATAGGAGGAACAGTGTCTGCATATCTATGGAGTCCTTTAGCAAGTGAGTGACCTGCTGAGTTGTAAGGGGCCAAATGATGACATCTGGATGACGCCCGTAATGGTGGGTGGAGCGCTCAACAAGGGCGATGGCGAGCTGCGCGAACAGGATGGATTGGGGGGTGATTTTGCGAAGCTTGCTTTTGGCTAAATGGACCCACAGGAGTGGACCGTCCTGCCAGATGAGGCCAGTGGGGGTTCCACAGGTGGGAAGGACGAGTCCTGCAAATGGCTTGTCTGGGTCTATTCGTTGGAGCAAGCAGTCCATTAGGGCAGAGTTGACACAGCCCAGGGCGCACTCCGCTTCATACGACAGGGTGACCCTCTTTGTGGGTGCCTGTGATGGTGGGCCAGTGGTCTGAAGGAGCTGGAACAGAGGCTGCAGCTGATGTGTGGTGACTGGCAGCGACGGGCGCAGCCAGTTGAGCTGGCCACACAGTTGTTGGAGATCATGGAGCGTCATGGTTTTGGGGACATTTATAAGCGGCGCCATGGGTGTGACTGTTTCCGAGATTTCAAAGCCCAAGAATTGAAACGGTGGGTGGAAAACGGCTTTCTCTATGTTGATCTGAAGACCGATATCTTCCAGATTGGAGAGAAGACTGGCAACTATAGCTTGCAGTTTTGGCTCGCTCGGATGGGCTACAAGGATGTCATCCATGTAATGCATGATAGTGGCCTCAGGGGTTAAGGGCTCAATAGTAGTAGCCACAAACAGCTGGCAGATGGCAGGGCTGTTCTTCATACCTTGGGGGAGGACTTTCCACTGATATCGTTTGGCAGGCCGGTGGTGGTTGGGCTGGGGAACAGTAAAGGCGAACCGTGGGTGGTCATCCGGATGCAGGGGGATAGAGAAGAAGCAGTCCTTGATGTCGAGGACTGCCACATACCAATCTTGCGGGAAGGCTGACGGGTGAGGCATGCCGGGCTGAGGGGAGCCCATGGGTTTGATGTGCTTGTTAACCTCTCGCAGGTCGTGGAGGAGGTGTGGCTTGCCAGATCTTCAGCCGCCTGTTGCGAAGAGGACTGGCCTGTGGCGCCTATGACGACGGGTCCGACTGTGAGTGGGAAGTCACAAGCTTGGGAGAGTGGGATGCAGGAGATTTCGGCGCCGGTGTCAAGAAGGCCGTTCATCCACTTTCCATTGACCTTGATGGTGAGGCGCGGCTGTGAAGCGGGCGACATGGGAACGGTCCAGTGGATGCCTACGGGCGGGGTTGGCGAGGGGCGACTGGAGCCTCTTGGTGGTGGGGCTGAGGCTTGCCCCGCTGCCCGTTTAAAGGCTGTCTTGGAACACGGCAGTCGCGAGCCCAATGATACCCTTTTCCGCAGCGTGGGCAGGGGGTGGGGGGCGGCCGGGCGGCAGGAACAGGTCGCGGTGGTGGCACCATAGGCTGGACTACGGGTTGCGGCGGAGCCGGAAGGTTGGGGCACTCACGAGCGAAGTGGCCCAATTCGCCGCAGCGGAAGCAGGTGTTGGTTGTTTGGACTGCCGCGACGATAGCCGCTGCAAGCGCAGATGCTTGCCCAGAAACCCTGGAGCATGCGAGGACCCAGTCTTGGAGCGGCTTGTCACGAAGGGGACGAATGATGGCTTTGCAAGCTGGGTTAGCCCCCTCCTGCAGGATGTCCTTAACGAAGGACTCGCGGGCTGCATTGCCGACAACTCCCCTCTCTGCAGCGGCCTGCACACGAGCTACGAACTCGTTAAATGGCTCCTCGGGTTTTTGGAAAAGCTTCACGAGGGGCTCTGGGGCGGCCACGGCGCATGAACGGAAGGCTCGGAAAACACAGTCACGGAGCTGGAGGAAAAACCCAGGCGAGGTGGCAGTGTAGGCGCTGGGATCGCCGTAAGGGCCGAACCCGAGAAATGCGTTTGCAGGGTAATGCACACCCTGACGCGCGTTGTCAGCAATCTGATTGTCGATTAGGACACCGAGATGGGCTCGCCAGTCAATGAATTGTCCGGGGGAGAGAACCGCTCGGGCTAGAGAGATCCAGTCGTAAGGGATGCAGCGAGGGATGGCCATACGCTCGAGAATGTCTTGGGCATGAGGGCTGGCAAGGCCATCCTCTTTTATCGCGTTGCAGAGCATCTGGATGTCTTTGGGAGAAAAGGGGACCCACGCTTGTGGGTTCTGCGGAGTGCGAGCAGGATTGAGGGGGAACATCTGAGCCAGAGGCAGAGTGGGAGGGGTGAGAAAGGCGGTGTCGTATGCTGGCGGAGGAGGATTCACGATGCTCCCGCTATTGCTGGGGCAGGCGGGAGGTGAAGCGGGCCATGGAGGTGAGGCATTGGCGGTGCCACCGGGCACCGGCCAGGAGGGCGCGGCTGCAACTGTGTTTCTGATTGGCCAAGATGGTGGCACGGAGACGTCACGTCTGACATCACTTCCGGCTTCGGGCCAAGATGGAGGAGTGGCCGCGTCACTTCCGGGTACAGGCCAAGATGGCGCCGGAGGCTCTGCCGGTTTAGCCGAAAATGGCGGCCAGCAGGCATCCGGGACGGGACCGGATGGCGACGAGACAGGAAGAGGCGGGTAAGGGCGGGAAGAGGGCGCAGAGGAAGAAGAAGGAGGAGGTGCGCCATGTTGGCATTGTTTACAGGGCGCGGTGGGGGGGAGAGAAGGCGGAGGGTCGCCATGTTGGTTGGGGTCCGGATCGGAGGCTGTGGGGGGATTCAGTTCGAGCGCGGCCTCGAGCTGGGCGGACAGAGAACGAGCATCGTCGTCTCCATCAGGATCGCAGGTGAGAGGGTGGCTAGGCTCACAGGCGAGAGTGGAGGCAGGGGAGGGCACACCTTGGAGACAGGCGTGAATAGCGACGAGGGTCGGGATAAGGCCGGGGGGAAACTGCTTGCGATCGTGCTCCATAGCGGACGTCACCCGCTGAATTAAACGTTCGTAGGTCTCTGGGCTCCAGAGAGCACAGGTGACGAGCCAAGGGTTAAAGGGTAGAAGAAGGTCCCAATACCGCTGTAGCTGACGGAGAGAGACCTTTACGTGGTGAGTTTCTAAAAGGGCCGCGAGTAAACGTACTTGAGGGTCTTGGCGGGACGAGAGAGAGGCTCCCATTGTGACGGGGGGTTCAGGAGGGGGGTAGACTCGCTGTCGCTGAGGGCCGGGTTAGGTTTACGGATGGGCTGGGACGGCGGAGAGGAAGGGAACAGCGCCGGAGAGTCCCTACCTTGAGCGGTGGCACGGGAGGACGGCGATGGGTCCCGTGCGGGGGGTCGAGCGGCTGGCCGGCCAAACAGGAATGCGAAAATATCGCTCCACCGCATACGGAAGGGAGCGGTGGTCCCTGTTCGGGCGCCACCTGTGGCCGCCGCTACGGTACCGTGGGCGGGTCGCTGTCGCGCGGGCGGGTCGCTGCCGGGAGTCGGGCCGAGCCCACGGCCGGACTGGGGCGGCAGCAGGCGGCTCAAGGCTTGGTGGGGACGCGCGGTTCGATGGAAGAAGAACCACGGAGACGAGGTCTATGTGCAGGTCTGATTTTATTAGGGAAGTACACGGGGTTTTATAGTCTCGTGGGGGCGGGGAGGTTGTGGGAGGGGCATGTCCGCGGGGCAGCTGAGGATTGGCTGCAGAGGCAAGGGCGGGCCTGCGGTGCCGGGGCGGGTGCGGGATGAGGGCGATTGGAATGAGGCGGGGAGAACAGCAATCGGCTGGGAGGGGGAAGATAACAGTGGCTGGGAGGAGGGGCGGAGGGAGGCAGCAGTGTAAGCTACTGCTGAGAAGGACCATAATACAGAGAGGTTACGAAGAACAGTCGGGTAAAGTATAGGGAAGCGTAGAGCAGGGTGGGAGCAGGGGACAGGTACCTTTAGCAGCTTTATTTTCACCACCCCACAAACAGGGGAAGCAGGAAAAAACGTTAATGCACATGTGTTAACTGCCATGTCCGTATCAGGAATCCCACAACAAATAAAAATAGATAATGGCCCCGGTTATACCAGTCACATGTTTGCCATCTTCTGCCAACATCTGGGCATAAAACACATCACAGGCATTCCATATAACCCCCAAGGCCAAGGTATAGTCGAAAGAGTGCATCTGTCTCTAAAAAACATCATAGAAAAAATAAAAAAGGGGGAGTGGTACCCCATCAAAGGATCCCCCAAAAATCTATTATCCCACTCTCTCTTTATTCTAAATTTTTTAAGCTTAGATCAAAAAGGACATTCTGCGGCTGACCGCTTCTGGCACCCTAATACCAGCACAAAACATGCCACAGTCCTATGGAAAGACCCAGTGGATAATACCTGGCATGGACCCGATCCCGTCCTAATATAAGGCAGAGGATCGGTTTGCGTCTATTCCAAAGAATTAGATGCAGCCAGGTGGCTGCCGGAATGATTGGTAAAACAAATAGATAATGACAACCTATCCAGGGTAGAGAACTCTCCCTGAGATGAACTCTGCTTTCTTGCAGGAGAGCAACCAATGTTAAAACCCATGCGGCTGTACAGCCCCCCTGGAATCCTTCTGTGACGCCGGCACTCTGAGACTTTAGTACAACCTAAGAGAGTATCGGCTAACGCCGCACACCACATCTGCCAGTGCCAGCTGCTTGTGACTGAAGAGCCCATGCTTGCTACAGCTCCCTCATGTTTCTCTCTCCCCCTCTCGCTTTCACCTCCCCAAACCTCCATTATGAAACCGCAGTAAGAGAACACAGTGCGTACCGCACCTCCCTCTGGCCTCCACACATTATAACCAAAATGGGAGCACCCTGACTGCTGGCAGTTGTTCTCAAATACATATGAACCCTGTCAGGTTCTGAGGTGATGAACTGGATAGCCAATGACGGGCAACTGGGCATGATCGGTTCCAAGGCAGAGCCACCTAAGACAGAGACACAGCCTTTAGCCACTGTTGCATTCTCCATGACGGGTAAGGCAATCCGCCTAACCATTTGCACACCCCGACCTAAGACAGGCACAGTTCCCCCCGAACTCAGGGTGCTTCATAAAATATAATAAAGAAGGGGGACCTGTGGGGAGCCACCCGAGCTACGTGCATTTGCGGTCTCCAGCAACATGGCGGTTTTCATAAGTACACCTACTCCACCCCTGTGCTTCTGCCTTCTTCTTCCCCTTTCCCCAGTTTCCCGGGCAAAAAGTGTTGTGCCTGCTCAACAAGATGTTGAAGCCATGACCAGCATTGAAGACTCGCAACCTGTAGCAAGTGGTGTAACAGCATTTTATTGCCTTATATGGAAGAGCCGCTTCATCAGCCTATCACCCCCTGCTAATACCCTTCCCTTAGTATATATTCTGATGCTCTACCCTCAATAAATGGAGACTTGATCAGAATCCTGTCTTGTCTCCATTTCTCTCACCTCTTATCCTCCAATTCCCACTCCCTCTTTCAGGTGCCGGTTCATTTGACCTGCGGGCAGGGTCATTTGGCTATAGGTCTCCTTTATCTTCTCTGCAGCCCCTGACACTTTTTCTCCAAACACCCCTTTCCCTTTCCTGCCATATAATTTAAAAGCCTCAGCTTTTCCAAACAGCCCCTGCTGCTCCTGCTTTTCTAACTGTATAGTTTAAAAATCTCCCCCCTCCAACCCAGTGTCAGCGGGAAAGCCTTACCCTTTCATTATGGGTCACAAGACCTTGGGACCCACATGTGCTACTCTTCCCCTCTGCCTTCCCCATGGACCCTCAGAGGAGACTGGTTTAGGTAAGCCCTGGGCCCCTCTGTCACCATATGCTTCCCTTTCCTTCTCCAGGGTCTTTGACCTAATAATGCTGTTTTTTCTTTTTTTTTTTTTTTTTTTTTTTTTGCTGACTAGTTCTCCATGTTTGAGTATCATTACCCAAAGAACTTCCACATAACATTCAAAATAACTATTTAATAAATGGTTGTTAAAAATACAGCTTTACAAGGACAGTTGAGTTGTGGTTTACCTTGATTTTCCCTTGTAGTATAGTAAGCATTAAAATTTTTAGTGTAGTGCTTTACAAGAACAGGTTGTTTAGATTTAGACAATCTGGGTTTATATTTTGTCTCCAAAATTTACAATATGAACCTGGTGATGCTACTTAATTATCTTTTGTTAATTTTCTTCTTCTTTAAAATTGGATTTAGAATAAGAATTAGCAATATTCATTGAGTTCTGTGTTTATTTCCTACTGTTACTGTAACAAACTATAAGGACTTTTCCTGTTTCTCATGACCCCTTCCATCGTTTAAGCCAGCAATGTTGGAATGAGTTCACACTTCTTTTCAGTCCATTCTTTCTTCATCATCATATTTCCTTCTAAAACTGATTCTTCCTCCTCCATCTACACATAAAGGACCATCACAATTTCACTGGGTCCTCCCGGGTAATCTCTTTACCATCTGTTTAACAACCTTATCTCTTTAGGCAATCTGAATTCCCCTGCCATGTAACATACAATATTCGCAGGTTGCTGGAATTAGGATGTGCACATCTTTAGGAGGCTATGCTTCTGCCTACCACAAGTGTGTACTCTGTGCCAGGAGTTATTATATATGTATTTTTCTGAACTAATGTTTATCATCTTCACAAGAACCTCAGATTCTTGTTGCCATTAGCATCTCCACTTTCCACATGAATAAAGTGAACAATAATAGTAATAATGATAACTTTCAGAATAAATGCATCTACTATTTAGTGATGTTTTCAGGGTTAAATCAATGATATATACAAAATTTTTTAGCAGTATTTAGCACTCATTTTTCATTTTTATTTCATTTTTCATTTTTATTATTGTATTATCTTCAACTTTAACTCTATTATTCCATGTTCCTTAGAACACTTCCTAAATGAGAGTTGTCTGCTGAAGTAAAATATTGTGACTTCTATTTAAATATAGCAAATTAATCCACATACTTATAATCTCTCAGTCCTGAAACTACTCTAAAATGACAGTAGTTTTTTTATAAATATAAATGCATAAAATATATAAGAATAAAGAAAATGAGGGAGAGCAGGGCATTACAGCTAGAAATCAAATAAGTCAAATGTAACTTAGAGAAGCATAGAGAATTAGACCATAACCCAGCATTAGAAGAATTTCACATGAAAGTGGTTCACAGCCCAGGATCAGGAACTAGGGGTAGTGGATGTTTCTGAAAGCGTAGCTGCTGTTGTGGCAAAAGAGTTGGGTTATTGTTTTAAAAATGCACAAGACATAGTTAAAATCCTAGAACATGTTTTAATTCACCAAATTACTCTCTGGAGAGACTGAATCAGAATTTTAACAGCAGGCCATTAGTCATGGTGGTACTGCACCCGGGCAGATCCTTTTCTTAGTGGGTGCACTCATTGCATAGCAGCTGTGACTAATGGTTTATGACAATGACCTTCCCTGGAGAGTTTCTCTTGGCTTGCCCAGAGATGCCATGAAGGTACATCACCACAACTCGTTCAGGATAGAAGGCAATACATGGCTGATAGAGAGGTACAGACGCAAGCTACAGTGAGATACATTCCAGAACACTGCTAGCCTAGGCTATCTGAGAACACATGTCTTCCCCTTCCCTACTCTGCTTCCCTTTAAGTTTCTCTTGAAGAGTACCTTCCTCAATGATTCATTAGCTTTTGCTTTTCATTCTCAGGCTCTGTCCCTGTCATCTGATTTAGGATTATGAAACACTCCACTGAACAAATAAATTAGCATGGAATAGAATTCCATAAACTCAAAACTGAGACCCCTCATCTATTTTCCCACTTTGCTCTAAGAATGCTGGTTGTAAGCTTTCAAACATTGTTTAGCAGATTAGAAGATTACTTTCTAGGAAAAGTGACCCTTCTAAGATTTACAGGAATTGAGAGTTGACATTATTCTTAAAGAAGGGCAAAACTACATCACTTAGATTTAAATCCTCTACTTAAAACATATTACCTGCCATGTTTTCTGAGTTTTAACTTGCTTCTTTGACCAGACTGCCATTTTCTGTACCTTTGTTTTTCTTGTAATCTTCTATTTCACACTGTATATTTCAATACCTTACTGTGTTAACTCAGGGATTTGGTCACTGAGTTATCTGTTCCTTAACTTTTATTCAGCTAGTGATTTGACAGACCTCTTCTTAAGTGCAAGGAGCTACCAAAATTAAACAAATCAATACAAAAACACCTTTCACAGTCTTTGCAAATTGGCTGTGCCTTGGCTTGTGCCCTTCTTCATGGTTTAGCCCTCCTATTAAAATGATCAGTCTGAGGTGAAAATGAAGTACAGTATTGCATGAATCTGAATGTTCCCTCTACTTGCTGTGAAATAAACTGCCCACCACTCCTTCTGGGTTCTCCATTTTATATCTTAAAGCAGATAATCCTTTGTCCTAGACCAATTTACTTACTTGTTTCTTAGAGGGTTTATGCATCTGCAAGCTGCTGCTGCTTGCAGGGCAAGTTTTGGGAGGGCCAGAACTAGAGGAGAGTCCTGGTTCAATCTACTACCCCACAGATTGTGAAAGAGTGGCATTAGCCTGCAGGGACATCTGTATGTGTGTAGAGGTACTCTGCTCCATCCAGAACAGGGCCAGGAACCCACAACAGGAGAGCAGGCCAGCTTTACACTATGTTGGGCAGGGCGGGGGGAGGGTCCAGCAATTGTCCCACAAACTTCTACCATTTTGAAAGCTGTTTCCTTGATTCAGCATTTGCCCAGTTATTGCAACCCTTTAACTATTTCCTGGGATTCTGATGAAGATGAATCTGCCTGCTCAAAGATTATGTGGGAGGACAGAACCCTGGAGCATAGTATACCGCTGATCCCAGTCTACTCTTCAGAGATTTAAGAAATTTGAAACATACAGTCTCTTTTTAAAATTGTTCTGAATATTGTTCCACATTTTTCTTTTATGTCTATAAATAATCAATCCAGTTTCAGGAAACCCTGTCCTGGTGGGAGCAAGTAAGTAATATTTTTTTGCTGTCCACATATGGTTTGATTACCTGTGCTCATGCTTTGAGATGCCAAGAAAAGTGGCAACCTTGTGAAAGAGTAAAAATATGCGTGAAAATTTGTTCTGATATTTTAAAATATAGTCCATTTTAGAAGGGATATAAAGAGCTTTTTAAAAATGATAAATTATTGGAAAAATAAAACAGAATTTTAAGGTAAATATTTTGTTTTGTTTGTTGCCTAGAAATCATGAGAAGAAATTCAAATGTCATGTAAGCACAAGATACAATGATAAATGTATTCATAGAAAAATGAAAATGAAAGCAAAATTATATAATACTTTGGTTTATCAAATAGAAAATTTAAAAATAATAATGTTAGTATTTATATATGTACAAAGATCTAGAAATTGTCACACAATGCTGCTGGACACTGATATTAAATACATATTTTAATGATTACCTTATTAAACAAAATATATCAAAAGGCTTGAACGGATAAAGCCTTTGGATCAAGATTATCTCAGCATTCAATGGGTAAAATGTGCATTAGATGTTCTGTAAAACATAAGGATGTTCTTTTCTGTGTTTGTATGTGTGTGTGCATGAAGCATATAGAACTCACTATATATTGGGCAATGTTCTATATGCTTTACAACTGTCAGCTTATGGAATCCTTATAATGAGTTATTATTAGCAATTCCATTTTACCTATTAGAAAATTCTGTCCCTGTACACACAGATACATTCAATAATCTACCCAAGATAATCCAGCTAGTTAGTGGTAAAGAAAGAATTAGAACTCGGGCTGTTGTGGGAAACTATCTTGCCTGTTCCCTATATGTTGCACTTGTCCCCATTTATTGTGAACATTACCATGCTGATGAGGAACAGCTGGTTTGGAGTTCCTAATAAATATGATGCAAAAACGAGGGTCAAGGCTCTCAGTTCCAGAAACTGTGAGTCCCCTGGTCCCATCTTTATCTACTTTCTCATGTCTTTCTTTCTATCCTTTTATTTCATAAAGTTCTGCATTGCCTTCCCTTTGAGCCAACCTACTGCTGAGCTGGTTTGCGCAACTGGCGTCCAACATGGGGCTCAAAGGGAAGAAGGCACATAGCACCAGGCCATCTGGCATTGTGGTTGTTGGGCTAATGTGTCAACTCAGCCAGGTAATTGTGCCCAGTTGTTTGGTCAGGCAAGCACTGGACTAACTGTAATACAAGGGCATTTATGGACTTTAGTCATCGTTGACTTTACTGCAGTGGTAAATCATAGATAGCTGATAAGAATTACATCAATCAGGGAGATTGCCATCAGCAATGAGTGACACTTTTTCTCATCAGTTGAATGCCTTAAAAGGGGAAGTGACTCCAGCATTGAGAGAATTTTCTATCCCATCTTTGGACAGCCATCCTCTCCCAGAACTCATCAAGAACCTTCACTGGACTTTCACCAGTGCCTCTGGTTGCAGCCTGCCTGTGGTACCTGGACTTGAGCATCCCCAAGGTCATATGAGAGACTTATAAAATCACATATTATTGACAGATATCTCTTATTGATTCTGTTTCCCTACAGAACCATGACTAATACAGTTTGGTACTGGGAGTGGTTCTTGTGGAACAGAGTCTTAAACATGGAGTGTCTGAGGTGGTTCTGGGAGTTCTGCAATTTGCTCTCTACTCTAATTGCACTCAAGAGTATTGACGTCTCCCTTTCCATTAATGAATAGGCTGCTAACAGTCCATGGTGTGAGTTGACAATCGAGATATGCAAAATATCATCACTGGATTGCCCTACTTCCTCACTTATAAGAAGCAAGGATCTGGTTGAGAGTGTTTTCCACACCTAAACAGAGTTTTTGTGGAGTCAAACAGTATAATGATGTTGGCTGGGTCCTTCTAGATACTCTGGATACTGTTAAAAAAGAAAGAGATGAGGCTTCAAATTTGAAACTTAAAAGTTGCATGAATGATGAGAAAGTTTCTATGTGTGCTCTGAAAGAAAATTTTGTCTACTGTAACCAAAGGCTCCAAATATCTGAAAATTAAACTCAGACTCTCATTGTATGAGTAGCAAAATAAAAAGGAAACTAAAATCTCAACCCAGCAGAGTTTCAGCAGTTAAAATGAAGGCATTGATTGGATAAGAGTGGAACCAAGAGAGTTGGGATGGAGACATACAGGATAATGATAATATTGGTGGAGACATTGGAACCATGAATTCTGCTAAGACTTTACCAGATAAACCTGCCATGGCCTGCCCTGTCCAGACCACACCTTGTCAACCTTGTATCATCCAGACTCCAGCCTGCCCCAGGGAGTCTGAAACAACTTCCAGCCCTGAGGTGGGTACCAGCCAAACTGAAGCCAACCCTGCCCAGCCTCCAACCTGCCCCAGGGAGTCTGGACCTCCTCCCAGCCCTGAATCACATACCAGCCAAACTCCAGCATGCACTGCCTAGCCTCCAGTCTGCCTTGAGGAAACTGCCTTCCAATCCCTGCCTGAAGACATTAATCCTGTCTCAAAAGAAAAAAATGTGGGAATGCCCTGAAGTCAGTAGCTTGCAAGGCATTTCTAATCTTTCTCCTTATCCACCCACACCACCTCTTTTGTCTTTGAGAGCTATTACTAAACTAAAATCACCACAAGCCCCCAAAGGTGAAATACAAAGTGACCCATGAGGAAGTAAGGTATACTTAGAAAGAACTGCATGAGTTTTCCAATTTATATAGACAGAATTTAGGGGAATATGTGTGGGAATGGATACTAAGGGTATGGGATAATGGTGGAAGGAATATAAAGTTGGATCAGGCGGAATTTATTGATATGGGCCCACTAAGCAGAAATCCTGGATTCAGTGCTGTAGCTTGAGTGGTTAGAAAGGGCTCTAACAGTTTGTTCATGTGACTGACTGAAACATGGACCAAAAGATGGCCTAGCATATCTGAGGTTGAGATGCTCAATTTGCCCTGGCAAACAGTAGAAAAGGCAATTCAAAAGCTTAGGGAGACTGAAATGCTAGAATGGATTTACCATTTGAGAGCTGCTGGTCCACTCCAGGAATGTCCAGAGGACACACCTTTAACCAGGACTGTGAGGAATAAATTTACAAAGCTAACTCCATCTTTCCTGAAGAGCTCTGTGATTGCTCTTCTCCGTGGTCCAGATATTACTGTAGTGAGGACTGTAATGGAATTAGAATCCTTGAACATTATGGGAATGATCAGATGTTGGTCTGGTAAAAGTCAAGTATGGGCAGTTAATCGCCAAAGTCAAGGTAGGCGTGGCTACCACAATGAAAGGCAAATTCAAAAAAGCACTCAAAATAGTCTGAGTCATGTAGAGTTATGGCATTGGCTAATACTTCATGGGGTACCTAGCAGTGAAATAGATGGGCAGTCTACCAAATTTCTTCTGGATCTGTATAAACAGAAGAGTTCTACGTTGAGTGAACAAAACCCTAACTCAACTTATAGATGCAGAGAATCATGGCCCCTTAATCAATTCCCCAATTTGAGACAGTTTATAGACCCAGAGGCCCTTGAATGAGGGGAAGTCTGGGTCTCCTTGGGGAAGGATCCTGTTAAATTGCCCAAAATTTATACTGTTAATCTTCTTCCTACCTTTCCCTAAGGAGATATATGGCCTTTTCCCAGAGTAACTGTGCACTGGGGAAAAGGAAATGATCAGACATTTCAGGGATTATTATACCCTGGCCCAGAAGTGACACTAATTTGTGAGACCCAAAATGTCACTGCAGTCCTCCAGAAGGAGTGGGGACTTATGGAAGTCAGGTGGTTAATGGAGTTTGGGTCCACAGGCCCATTCTGTGGTTATTCCCCCAGTTCCAGAATGTATAATTGGAATAGACATACTCAGCAACTGGCAGAATCCCCACATTGGATCCCTGACTTGTAGAGTGAGGGCTATTGTGGTTGAGAAGATCAAGTGGAAAGCACCGGAACTGTCCCTGTCTAGCAAAATAGTAAACAAAAAGCAATATGGGTTCCTGGAGGGATTGCAGAAATTAGTTCCACCAGCATGGATTTGCAGGATACTGGGGTGGTGATTCCCACCACATCCCCATTCAACTCTCCTATTTGGCATGTACAGAAAACATGGATCTTGGAGGATGATGGTAGATTATCATAAACTTAACCAGGTGGTGATTCCAATTGCAACTGCTGTCCCAGATGTGGTATCATTGCTTGAGCAAATTGACACATCCCCTGGTAACCGTTAATTTGGTGAATGCTTTTTTTCTCAGTTGCCGTTATTAAGGACCATCAGAAACAGTTTGCTTTCAGCTGACAAGGCCGGCAGTATATTTCTACAATCCTGCCTCAGGGGTATATCAGCTCTCCAGCCCTATGTCATAATATTGTCTGCAGGGATCTTGATCATTTCTCCCTCCCACAAGACATCACACTGGTTCATTATATTGATGATATCATGTTGATAGGCCCTACTGAGCTAGAAGTAGAGAAGACTCTAGATTTATTAGTAAGGCATTTGTGTGAGAGAGGATAGCAGATAAATCCAACTAAAATTCAAGGTCATATGATCCAGCAGATCTAATGGTGCTGGAAGTTTCAGTGGCAAATAGAGATGCTGTCTGGAGCCTTTGGCAGGTCACTATTGGAGAAACACAAAGGAGACCCTTAGGATTTTGGAGCAAAGCCCTGCTGTCCTCTGCAGATAACTACTCCCTTTTTGGGAAATGGCTTTTGGCCTGCTACGGGGCCTTAGTAGAGACTGAATGCTTAACCATGGGTCATCAAGTTACCATGAGACTTGAGTTGTCTGTCATGACCTGGGTATTGTCTGACCCACCAAACCATAAAGTTGGGCATGCACAGCAGCACTCCATAGTGAAGTGGAAGTGGTATATACATGATAGGGTTCGAGTGGGTCCTGAAGGCACAAGTAAGTTACATGAGGAAGTAGCCCAAATGCCCAAGGTCACAACCCCTGTCATGTTACCTTCTCTTTCATGGCCCACGGCTTCGGCATCTTGGAGTGTCCCTTACAATCAGTTGACTGAGGAAGAGAAAACTCAGTCCTGGTTTACAGATAGTTCTTCATGATATGCATTTACCACCTGAAAGTGAATAGCTGCAGCACTGCAACCTCTTTCTGGAACATCCTTGAAAGGTAGTGATGAGGGCAAATCCTCCCAGTGGGAAGAACTTTGAGCAGTGTACAAACACACCTCTGGCCATGAACCTGGTTGTTCATTTTGCTTGGAAGAAGAAATGGCCAGAGGTGTGTTTGTATACTGATTCATGAGCTGTTGCCAATGGTTTGGCTGGATGGCCAGGGAATTGGAAGGAACATGATTGGAAAATTGGTGACAAAGAGGTCTGGGAAAGAGGTATGTGGATAGACATTTTTGAGTGGGCAAAAAACATGAAAATATTTGTGTCCCACATGAATGCTCACTAGAGAGTGACTTCAACAGAGGAAGATTTTAATGATCAAGTGGATAAGATGACCCACTCTGTGGTTAAAGCTCAGCCTCTTTCCCCAGACACTCCTGTCATTGAACATGAACAAAGTGGCCATGGAGGTAAGAATGGAAGTTATGCCTGAGCTCAGCAGCATGGGCTTCCCCTTACCAAGGCTGACATGGCTACAGCCACTGCTGAGTGCCCAATCTGCCAGCAGCAGAGACCCACACTCAGCCTCCTATATGGTACCATTCCTCGAGATGACCAGCCTGCTACCTGGTGGCAGGTTGACTACATTGGACCACTTCCACCATGGAAGGGGCAATGATTTGTTTTATCTGGAATAGACACATACTCTGGATATTTGTTTGCATTTCCTGCACACAGTGCTTCTTCCAAAATTACCATCCGTGGACTTATTGAATGTTTTATCTACCACCATGGCATTCCACACAGCATCGCTTCCAATCAAGGAACCCATTTCACAGCAAATGATGTGCAGGAATGGGCACATGCCCATGGAATTCACTCATCTTGTGTTCCCATTCACCCTGAAGCAGCTGGATTGACAGAATGGTGGAATGGCCTTTTGAAGACTCATTTATGGTGCCAACTAGTGGCAATACCTTGCAAGGCTGGGGCAATGTTTCCCAGGAGGCTGTGTATGCTCCAAATCAGTATCCAGTCTATGGTGCTGTTTCTCCCATAACCAGGACCCTTGAGTTCAGGATTGAGGGGGGGAAATGGAAGTTAAAACTGCCACCTAGCCACTTTGGGTTTCTCTTACCTCTGAATCAACAGTCAAAGAAGGGAATCACTGTACTGACTGGGGTGACTGAACCTAAATATCAAAGAGAAATAGGACTGCATCTACATAAAGGGTGTAAATAAGAAGAAAAGTTTGTCTCTAGGGCATCTCCTAGTACTGCCATGTCCTATGATTAAAGTCAATGGGAAATCACAACAACCCAATCCAAGCAGGACTAATAATGGCCCAGAATCTTCAGGAATTAAAGTTTGTGTCACACCACCAGGCAAAGAACCATGGCCAGCTGAAGTGCTTGCTGAGGGTAATGGAAACATGGAATGAGCAGAGGAAGAAGGTAATGATAAATATGAACTTCAACCACATGACCAGTTATAGAAATGAGGACAGTAGTGATCAAGAATCTTCCTTCCTTGTTTAATTATGATGATGATTGTATATGTAGAAAATGAATTTCTTTGTGTTCTTCCCCAAACTTTTCCCTTATTATATAACAAGTTGTATCAGTTTCATGTCATAATATTTGAGGATGTCAAGTTTAAGAGTAAAAATTACCCAAGAACTTGCACGCTATTCTGCATGTAATTAATGTGTTGTATTCTGGTTGTATGCAAGAGAGTTGAACATTATTAGATGGAAATATACATATATGCATGCTCATTATTGTTTTTTACTTAGAAACTAAGTATGGTTTAAGGTAATGTGTATGGTTGCCAAGTTGACAAGGGGTGCACTGTGATGGTTAGACTAATGTGTCGGCTTGGCCAGGTAATCGTGCCCAGTTGTTTGATCAAACAACCACTTAGCTAATTGTAATACAAGGGCATTTATGGACTTTAGTCACCATTGACTTTATTGCAGTAGTAAATCATAGATAACTGATAACAATTACATCAGTCAGGGAGATTGACATTAGCAATGAATGACGCTTTATCTAACCAGTTGAATGCCTTAAAAGGGGAAGTGATTCCAGCCCTGAGTGAGAATTTCCTAGCTCATCTTTGGACAGCCAGTGTCTCCCAGAACTCATCAAGAACCTTCACTAGACTTTCATTGGAGCTCCTCATTGCAGCCTGCCTGCAGAACCTGTACTTGTGCATCCCCATGGTCACATGACAGACTCTTATAAAATTGCATACTATTGACAGATATCTCTTATTGATTCTGTTTCCCTAGAGAACCCTGACTAATACAGGCACAAATATCTATGTTTTTAATAATTTTGATAAGCTGCCAGAAGTTAACACAAGGATTTCTAACATACCCTCATTTATTATGGCAAAAACAAAACAAAACAAAAAAAACATGTATCCAAAGATATGAATCTCTAATAGATTGGATTAAAAGAAATGATGGCACAACCCTCCAACTATGCAGTGAAACACCGTGTCATTATTCTGTGGGAAACAAGTACATGAAATGTCATTATATGGAAACATAGAATCAAATGTTGTATACATTCATCCTTATTTTGTAAAGCTGTATTTATAAATATAAACATAGGTAAAGTACAATAAAAGGTCTAAAATTTAATCAGCACTTAATTCTGAGAGAATTTGATATAGTTTTTCTTTATCTTTATTTTAGAAATTATTTCAATAAACATGTTTTGAATTTATAATCAAGTAATTAAAATTGTTTTAGAATGCTTACGAATTATATTGCCTGCTAAGAAATTGTCTGATACTAAATTCCTGAAATGGATATATTTGTTGAAATCTGTGCTGTTAAAAGAAGTTAGTTTTGCATTTAAACCTGGAATGAGGAAATCCAAATACATCTTGCTGATCCAATTTTCATTTTAAGTTCGTCTATTTAGTGACAATTGTAAAGATATGTAAAGATATTGCTGCAGTTTGGGGGACAAATTAATATTTAACCAGAAACTTGCAGATTTTACCAAGTAACCAATAGTATATTCCTCCTGTAGGAAATATAGCTAAAGGAGTCAACATTGGTATGAAGTAGACTCCAAAGTCTAATACTTTTCTCTGATAATTTTCTACAGCCCTTTCTTAATATGCCTGAATGTTGGTAATAGTGTCAGTTTTTTTTTTCCTGAAAATTACTTTCCCTTTCTAACAAACTATTTTGCCTTAAAAGAAGTAGTATTTGTTAGTGTCAGTCTGAAATTTACAGAATGAATTCATTTTATCAGCTTGATTTAGTGATTAAGGCCTAATTTTGAGAATTTATTTGAATACCAAAAAAGTAAATATTTGGACTTATTTTCTATGGAAAGTGTTTTATTAATTCAGCTTTTTAATACTTTTTTTTTAACCTGTGATCTTGTATAGTAAGGATTATTATTCTGCAACTTGTAATTTTGTTTGCAGTGTTTGTTAGTCTCCTGCAGAGTGCTTAATGGATTACCACATGAGAACAACTTATGTGTCATTGTAACTGTTTCATCACTGTCTTCCTCCACAGACTATTTAAAACTGAGTCATGTATTCTCAGGCTATGAAGCTAAAATTAGCAGTAGGATTTTTATTTCTGTGTTTTTACCAAAAAAAAAAAACCACAAAAAACAAAAATAATGAATCAACAAAAAAATATATCCTCTGTGTAAAACAAGTACTGTTTTTCTCATCTACCCTATCAAACAAGAGTTTTTGAGGGTCAAATTACATAATTTCTATAATAGTACTAAGTTATGGCGTTAGGTGCTTATATGCTGTTGAAATGTGTTTAGTTGCTAAATTAATTTTAAAAACTTTAAAATTTCAAATACAAAACCTCTAGATTAAACTATAATGAAATTCTATCTCCCTAAATATATTAAATAGCATTGGGAGTTGTCACAGAGAACTCTCCTTAGGAGGAATGTCAGTTAGCTTTTTTGGTCCTAAGTTCTTCCATAAAAATTACTTTTCCCTCAGTGGCACTCAGTATGAATAGCGAAGCCACTGTGCTGGCCAAATGGAGATAGTCCCCTTGTCCATTCCTGTCTAATCATGGAGGGAAGCTATAGATAAGTGAATGAATGAATGAGAGTCCCTTATAACACAAATGAACTAAGCTTTTTTCTGAGTCAGACAAAATGTTCTCTGGTTAAAAGTTGGTGATAAGAAAGGGTAAATACCCTGAGAGTAGTGTACATCCAGCAAGGCTGGCTTTCACATTTTAGTATAGTTAATCTGTATTATTTTGACTTTGCCCCTCCTAGTTTCAAGCCCCCTTGCATGAGAGCAACACACCATTTTTGTTCTTATAACTGAGTAAGCACTGCATCAGTTACTCAAATTCAAATCTTGGAGAAAAAGGACAAGGGGGTTGAAAGGGAGAGTGGAAAGACTCTCTGCTTATGAAGGAATCTCAAAGTGTTATCCTATGAGAATGCCTGATCTACCGTTTGCCCTAAGATTAAATTTAGCCCTGTATAAATGGCTCTTCCTGCATGGCTATAGCCATATTCACCTAGAACTTTTATGAAATTACTTCTTTGAATTTGCTCCAGAGTTTTACAATCTGAACCAAATTCCATAAACTATTTATTCAGCTCAAATGCATTAGCCCATCTTTTTCAATGAGAATTTAAAAAGCAAAAATTCCCAAAATGAATATTTAAAAATGAAAATTTG
The DNA here is from genome assembly GCF_030445035.2 of Dasypus novemcinctus. Classification (NCBI taxonomy): domain Eukaryota; kingdom Metazoa; phylum Chordata; class Mammalia; order Cingulata; family Dasypodidae; genus Dasypus; species Dasypus novemcinctus. The sequence continues at coordinate 147,137,792 of NC_080673.1, read as the reverse complement.
TAGTGGTATCATTTAGTTCTCCTTCTTTGAACATCAACCTAAAATGAAAACAAAATATCTGTGTTGTACTAAGTAAATATCTTTACTCATGCTATCCAGCTTTCCTGTCTAATTTATAGAATTGGTGAGTCATGGAAATTTATGATTCATACCTTAATTATGTAGTGAAAATAATAATACATAGCATGGCTGGAATTAGACTTTTCATCATGACGTGATCCAGTTCTCCTAAATAAGGGCAGCTCCTGGGATACTAAGGAGTAATGGTGGTAAATCTTTACAATTTTTCAGCATTTTTGGCCTCCGTGATGCATAAACTGGTAATAGCCAACTTTTTTTACTTCAGAAATGCCACAAACAAAAACTAGATCTTTCAAATTCGATTTAATTGTTACAGTATTTGGATTTATATTCCTAATCTTCCTCCCTGTCTTTTACATTATGAGAAATCATTTCCTTAATGACATATATTGAGATCACTGCACTTTTTCCCCAGATGCCAGTATTCTGAAACTTTTTGGCCAACCCTTCAGTCTGAGTACAACTTGCCTTTTCCATCAAAGGTGAACGTTCTATAAATTGCATCATGTCTGACAGTCTAACAGTCTCCTAACAATTCCTTCTCAGTGACTCATAGCTTCTGTGAAGCTTGTTCCAACATTCCCTACTTTGATCCAAGTATTTTTCCCACAAGTAAGTAACTACATCTGCATCCAAACAGCACATTTGAGAGAATAGAATATACTTGGCTTTCTCTTGTCCACGTTAAGATTCCTATTGATTCCATGTTCAGAAAGATGGTCTTACAAGCTAACTATTCTTTTCCAGTTATCTAGGATTTATTTTGGATTATAGATATTTCAAAGTATTAGCTTACCATGTTTGTTTAAGAACCTAAAAAATCAAAAATATATATTATATACTCTTTCTGACAGAAATAGTATTCGGCTTGTAAAGCTTTTTCTCTAAGTGTCACTAGTATCACTTCCACTATCAAAAAGTGTTCCTTAAAGATAATTTATTTATGAGTTTTGTTAATTGAGAAAATGTATTTTCTTGCTTGGGGATTAATTACCCAACTCCGGAAAGTTGAACATATAAATAGAGGAAGAATAGTTGGAGTTCTCACCTCACTGAATTTCTGTAATATATCGGAGGAAAAATGATGCTTCTAAGGATTTTTTCATCATGTGAAAATAGAGAATAAGTACCCTAGTCTCTATTTTTGTGGACATACAGAACAAAAATGCAGAGGGGCGTGGGGTATTTACAATTGGCCGCATTTCATTGCTTTTCTATGATGAAGAGATATTTCTTGGTTTTATTCTCTGTTTACTGGCTTATGGGCATAGAGACACTGTTCATCACTAGGGACTCTCTTAGGATGTGGGCATTTTTTTCCTCTTTAACTTCTGTTCAGAAAATTCAGGCAGGAGATAGAAAATAAAAGACAAAAGCTTTTCAACTCATGGGTTTATTTTTTCACTGTCAGGTTTCTATATTTTTGTTTGCTTGCTTGTTTGCTTTTGTTAAAGAGAAGACCGGATGGCGTGGACAAAGTGTGGATGATTGTTAGAAAAAAAATCTAAGGGCATTCAAAGATTCTATTCCAGGCAAAACACCTACTTACTGATTTCTTAAGAAACTGGAGGACTCATTTTATAGAAAGGAAAAATACAAAATAATGTATGCATAGAGACATGAATATAGGTTGAGTCACTTTGGCTTTTAAAACTAAGAACATAATTTAAAGTGTGTGTTTATATATCTTTGCATCAAAGAAAGAGTGGGTTTTGTTTCCTTTCCAAGACATCAGCAATCTTGCTATAGAGATTCTATTTATTATTTCATCTCACCTGAGAAGTGTGAATTTTTCATTGAATATTAATAGTTATACTTAGTTTTCAAAAAGAAACAATAGATTTTGAAAAATGTAAGACTCCAGTTCCAGTTGCAATAGTTTTATGGTGTGTCAAATTACTAAAGCATCCAATGAACATAGCCACTTTTTTAGATTGCTTCTAATTGGAAGAACGAGTGCCACTGTAGAGATGATTTTGGAAAATGAATCCATATCCTTATTATAGATGGCTTTTGACTGTGAGTGTTAGATAACTTCCAAAAATTTAAAGATAAGTTAACTATTACTATTAATTAGACCTCAATCTTAAAGGAACCCAGATAGTCATAATCAGTACTGTGTTGATATCTATTCTGTTTTCATTTACTCAGATACAAATTTTCAATAATATATTGTGATAATAATTTCAATAAAAGAATGGGATTATGGAGTCTTAAATCCAATGATTACTTGTTTCTGTATTTTTTGTAAATCAATGCATCACAGGTAAATTAGCCAATCTTGAGGAATTTGGACAAATTTCTAAAATAGACTTGAGCCAAAAATACCTGGTAAGAAAATAGGCTTGTACTTTCCCTTCAGATATTAGGATAGAAAGATTTTTGCTCTTTGCCTGTCATGGGTTGGTTGTGGTAGAAGGGTATCGCTTACACTGTACATGGGAGAGGAAAGCATATATTTCAATGAATGATTTAAAGCAAATTCTCCAATGATAATTTTAATGAAACTCATGTCCAGCTGAATAACAGCAGCAATGAAGTGAACTCAGCCTTCCCTTAACTTTTCCAGTTCAATGAGGTGTTAATATAATGGTCAATGGACCATGGCTGTATTAGATGCAAGCAACTTCTTTCTTTAGTTTTTCTTTTTTAAAATAGTGACACTTAGGTGTAAATTCTTGCTACGTCAAATTTTAATTTAATGAAATCAGTACTTCATTCACAAGATGCAACAAAATTGCCTCTTGGGTAGTAAGTGAAATATTTCCAATATCATACTTCAGAAACTAGCATTTTAACTCTAATGGAAACAAATTATTCCTTTTAATCCCTTGCATCAGGTTTTCTAAATTTTAGTTTTCAAATTTATCCTGAGACAAATTAGGTGCAAAATATATCCAAATGGTAAAAAAAATAAGATTTTAGTTCACTTAACTTTTTTACAATATATAAAACAAACATTGGATAAAAATTTTTAAAAGACAGAAAAACAATGAAAGTTTTGCTTGTGTAGTCAATACAATTATTTAAATACTTACGTAGACAGTAATTTTAATTCAAGCCAAAAATAACTTGCTTAACTAAAATGTAAACTTTTTATATTAATAAAACATGAAGCTAACTCACTAAAGCTTTCAGATTCAGTAAAATATTTAAGCATTTCATCTACATATATACAGCAAACCCTAGTTGCCAATTAGTTTTTGGATTCCATGTCATTATGTCCAAATTAAGCTTACAATATATCTTCTCAACTTTCTCCTTTTCCTATATTTCCATTTTGAATGAACTATGCTACCATTTATTCAATCCCTTAAACCACAAATTCAGGAGACCACTGGACTTCTTTCTTCCCCTTATCATATCTTATAAGTCAGGTCATCGAATCCTATTGATTTTACCACCTTAACACCTCTAGATGGCAACTCCTGTCTAACAACTAACTTAAGTCAGGTTTTCATCATCTCTCAACTGAACTATGGTGAGCTCACTCTGTGCAACTTATCAATGACCTTTATCCTATTATCCCATCTGCAATAATCTAGCCAAAAAATTGTTCTAAAATGAAAATATGAGCCTGTTTTTCCTACTTTTAAAATCTCCTTTGTATATCCCACTACTAAGAATAAAATCTGATCTCCGGAAGCAGCTGTGGCTCAATCAGTTGGGCTCCCATCTACCATATGGGAGGCCCTGGGTTCACATCCCAGGGTCCCCCTGTGAAGGCAAGCTGGCCGGTGTGCCATGGTGAGCTGACAGCCCATGTGCCACAGCAAACTGACAACCTGTGTGCTGCGGAGAGCTGGTACAGCAAGATGATTCAACAAAGGGAGATAAGTAGCTACAGAAAAAACATGCAGTGAATGGACACAGAGAAGAGACAGCAAAGAAAGGAAAAAGTCACAAGGGGGGAAATCAATCAATCAATCAATCAATCACTCAATCATCTTTTTTTAAAAATCTGATCTCACCAGAATATTGTAGGATGTGCTCCATCAATTCTCTATTGTCTATTTTGCTTTTGCTACATGAAGATAGTCTACATTTCCATCAAGACCAAAACTCTGTAGTTCTCTTAATAATCTAATTTATTTCTAGTTTGGCACATGCCATTCTCTCTCCTTAAATACTCTTTTTTTTCCCCTACTGTATCCCAATCTCTCTCTGTTTACATGTGGAAAAATTTTACTTCTCTTTTGTAAAGCATCTGCTCTTTAAGCATATACTTTATACACACAGTTGATGACTTTTTGATTTGTGACAATATTATATTTTGGAAATACCTGCTAAACTGATCTTATCGCAATGTATTCTAATGATTTACTTATGACACTATCCCAATTGATTGTTTGCTCTTGACAGCAGTGTTCCATATTTATCTTTTTATTTTCTAACTCTCTCAACAGTATCTGACACATATTGTGGCACAACAAATGTTCATTGAATTTAGTTGGTATAAAATGAATCGAACATGTATTTATCTAAGGCTTTACCACTTAAACAAAATTTTGTGTGGCTGTGAATCATACTCAGGAACTAAACAACTACTACCTAAACTACTAACTACTACTAACTAAAAATAGATTTTAAAAAGAGTATTAACAGAGGAGTTGACATATGGTTTAAAATGAGATAAAATTGATGATGAGAATCAGATTTTAGCTTATTTTTTATTTGTGCTCTTGAAGTCTCAAATCAGCCATAGTTTCTCCTTTTGTTAAAAGTATAACACTATTCACTTTCCTCATAAGAATCATGTGTTGATTAATGAGTCAGTTTTAAAAGAACTGTGAAGTGAAGAGTGGTTTAAAGTGTTACTTAACAAAAGTGACACTTGCCTTGATGTGGGGTTCAGATTATTTCTGAAGTTCTATTTCTCTTTATAGTCTCTCTATGGATTCAATGGAACTTATGAATCATCAAAATTCAGTGGCTGATGGAAACTGGCCAGAAAGTTGACACATTCTAATGGAAAAATCATTTAAATTGAAAAAAATATTCAAAGGGTGGGAGGAATAGCATAACTTACTTCTGTGATGTTGTGTACCTAATATAAATAGAAATCCTTTAAAAGATATTTTGAAAAAGATTTTGGTTCCTTCTAAACCGTGCATTCCATTTTAATGGAAAATAAAAGATACGCTAACTGAAAAATTCATCCACAAGATATCCAAGTATATCTTCAATTTGTGAAGCATAATTTTCTTTCTAATCTTATATACATGTGTATATATAATATTTTTATCATGTGAACATTTGAGTTTTATCTTTATGTTTCTGAATTTGCTTTTGTATGGATATAACCTAGTTAGTAGTGCTCATGATGAACAAAAAAATAAGTTTAAGTCTTATGAATATTTAAAAGTGAAATGTCTGCTATTATGACAATAATTACATGAAAATTGTTTTCACAATATGCTCTAGAAATATACATTTGTTGATACCTACTATACATATAATACATTTAAAACCATATGCATAAATTACAAAGAAGTTGGGGTTCTCAATTACAAGGACCTTAGAGTATGCAATTTGAATTAAATATAAATATAAATAAGGAGTTAACAATCATAAACAGGCATATTAGATAATGATTCCTTAAAAGTCATTATGTATTGGGGACATTTTAATAGTGAGACATAGGCAACAAAAAGAATAAGCCAATGTAGAAGATACCCTATGTACTAGAAGATAAGAGCAGTGGGAGAAAGATAAAAAAGAAGATTAAGAAAGGACCTGAATCATAAATAAGACTGAGTCACTGGAATATGAGGCCATGAACTGCAACTTCTGCAGAGATGGTAAATTGACCAGGTTATAAGAACCACAATTTTGGCCCTCGAAATATTTTTCTAACTAAAACAGCATTAATCACTACTCTACTACTGTAGGAAGCCTTCTGAGGTCCTATGGAAATGGTTTCCATTGCAACCTAAAAATATCTATTAATGGGCACAAAGGACACATTTCCCAACCTTTGGAAATGATAAGAATGTTATTTGCACAGCTGCTAAATGGGTGATAAATTATAAAAGTTTTTCTTATGATGGAATTTTCTGCAATTGATCATAGTCTTGAAAGTGACTTTATATCTTTATAAATAGTATCAAATTTTGTAAAGCCATATGAAATATTTAATTAACAAATTGTACTTCAATAACATTAAGGTATAGTTGACACACAGTAAAATGTTTTCATTTTAAGCTTACAGTTTGATGGTTTGACAAATATAATCCTCTATATAATCACAACCATAATTAAGATAATAGAACATATACTGAATCCAAAAATATTCCCTCATGCTTCCTTAGAGATAACTCCCACCCAAATGATCCTAGAAAACTACATATCTTTCTGTCACATTATATTAATTTTGTCTGGTCTAGAGTTCCATACAAATAGAATCATATATATGTAAACTTTGTTCCTGGCTTCTTTCACTCAATTTTTTTTTGAGATTTCAGTGATGTGTTTTTTGTGTTAGTACATTGTACCTTTACATTGTTGCATGCTATTCCATTATATGGACATACCACAGTTTATTTATCCTGTAACATATTGATGGACATTAGTTCTATTTCCAATTTGTGGCTTTTATGAATAAGCATCTATTATAATCAGCATAAAAGTGTTTAAGTAAACATAATATTTTATTTGTCTTAGATAAACACCTAAGCGTGAAATTACTGGGTTGCTTAAATGGATAAGAGCACACCAAACAGTTTGGAGGGGGAGAAAAGCAACCATTGTGAAATAAAACCAGATCATTCTTTATAACAAAGACATATTCCCTAGGGGTAAAGATTTTTCCAGAGCCTTTTCTTGCTGTGTAAGACTGTTTATCCAATTCAAGACAGCTTGAGATTTCTGATATTAAATAAGGAACTCTTAAATTTAACATTATAACATACATACACTCAAACAATAAAAATGGGCAATAAATCTCAAGTAACACATCACCAAAGAAGATGTACATGTAAAAAATATTCATATGAAAGGATGTTCAGCATTATTTTTCACTAAGGAGATGTAAATTAAAACATTGGAATTATCCTGCAAGACATTGCAGTGACAAATACAGGTTATTATACATTTTGTCAAAACATGTAAAATTGTATTGTGCAAAGTATAAACTATAATGTAAATTATAGTCCACGGTTAGTAGCAATGCTTCAATGTGTGTTCATCAATTGTAACAGTATACCACACTAATGAAAGATGTTGTTAATGGAGGAATGTGTGGGAGGGAGTGGGGTGGGGCTTATGGGAATCCCCTATATTTTTGATACAACATTTATGTAATCTAAAGCTTCTTTAAAAATAAAAATCTAACTAAAAAAATGCAAGATACTAAAAAATAAATATTTGGGGAAATGCAAACAAAATGATAATATTTTTATTTGTGTAGTCATTAAATTATCTGCTTATTCCTTTAAAAAATGAGGTACTACTGTAGTCCTTTTACAATAGATAAAATTTTCAGAAATAACAAATACCATTTTCTGGCTAGATTGAGGAGAATCAGTGATCCTTATTCTTTCCTGGTAGTAATTGCAAGTTGGTACAGTTACTTTGAAAGACAGTTTGACAGTTTTTTACTGTCAAAAGATAAATGTAGCATATTATGACAGCCAGAGGGGTGCTGATGCAAAATACCAGAAATCTGTTTGCTTTTATGAGGGGTATTTATTTGGGGTAGAAGCTTACAGAACCAGGCCATAAAGTGTGATTTACTTCCCTCACCAAATTCTGTTGTCGTGTGTTAGAGCAAGATGGCTGCTGATGTTCAGCCTTCCTCTTCTTCTTAAGGCTCCATAGTTCAGCTTCTTCCAGTATCAGCTACAGGTTGGGATAAGTCTCGTCTCTCTCCTGGGGCTTGTTTCTCTCTACACTCAGCTGCTCTGCTCTCTCCAGAAGACCAGCTATTAACTGTCAGGTGAATGGCTCATCTTTCTTCCCTTCCTGGGGCCTCTGTCTCATGACCAAGCTCCTCTGTGTACTTATTTCTCCAGCTTCAGGATCAAAACTCCAACCTCTCTTCTCTTTGGTGTGATTTCTCTGTGAATCCCCACACTCTTGGTGGGCAGGGACTCAACTGACATGGTCCAATCGAAGCCTTAATCATTATTTAATCATGTAAGAGTAAAAATTCTGTATCTAATATAATCTAATATGCTCATAGGAAAAGAACAGCTCACAAACATAATCCAATATCTATATTTGGAATTCATAAATAATGCCAAACTGCTACATATGGTTTTCCATATAATCCACCATCTATGCTCTTACATATATACCCCATTGACTGAAAACTAATATCCAAATGAAACCTGCCTGTGGATGTCTACAGAAGTTTTATTCACAGTTACCAAAAATTGGAAGCATGCAAGCTTTCTTTCAAGAGTTGAATGGATAAACTATAACATACCCACACAATGAAATATTTTTCAGTGCTAAAAAACCAAGTGAGCTATTAAGACACAAAAACATGAATGAAACAAATTCATATTGTAAAAAGTCAGTCTAAAAAAATGCTACATATTATAAGATCTAAGTTACATGACATTCTGGAAAATGTAAAAATAGCGTCAGTGAAAAGATCTGCAATTACTAGGAATTAGGAGTAGGGGTAGCATAGGTGAAGTTCAGGATTTTTTTTCGGGGAGAGTGAATCTATTCTTTGTGATACTGTAATGGTAAATACATTTTATAAACCATTTGTGAAAACCCATAGAACTTTATAACATGATAAATGAACCTTTATGCATACAAATTTTAAAAAATCAGTGGGAAGGTTAGGGAACTCATAATGGAATGCAGTATGATGAAACAATCTAACTCTACTGTAAAAGTATGCAACAAATGCAAGGGGATGGTTGGGACCTGAGTTGCTTTGGAAGCAAGTTGGGTCTGTAAACTAAAAGGAAAATAAATAAATACAAATAATAAATCAGTTATTCAATACTGTACTTCGGTTGATAAAGGTGTTCTCCTGAGGGGTACAGGTTAACAATTCTAATGCCACCAAGTATTTATACTAGAATTGAACAATTAAATAAATGCCCAGCAAATGATAGAAATCAGGATTATCACTACTGGGGCAGTTTTATAGATAAGGGAAGATAAAAGACTAGAATGACCCATGTAGAACTCTTATTAAAGTTGGAGACTTCCATTTGAATTTATTTTTAGCATAGCATGGATATAGATGGTCACCTATCGAAATATTTATAGATCTATGTATAGTCACATATTAATATGCTTGCATATATTTCCTTCCTTTTTCAGCATAGAAAGCCTGGAAGCAACAATGCCACCACAGTAGCAATAAGCACACCTGGAGTCCAGGGTCTTGGTTTCTAGTAAAATGTCCCAATGAAAAGAACCAGGGCTTCTTGGAATGCTGGGTGGTTCCAGGACTAGAGTAAGAAATATACCAGGTTACCTAGAGTATCTTAGAAAGCCAGAAAGGAAGATAGTGCTAAAAAATAAATTAAAACAAAAACATAAACCAAGTGTTGATAGTGATATGCCAAGGGGACACAGAAACCAACTGAAATGTTCCCAATGACCAAAGCTGGAAAAATTTGAGCAATAAAATTAAGTGATATTATATTATAACCCAAAGTATAAAATGAATACCAGTGGATCCAAACTGATATAAATGGATCATTGAATAAATATATAATACATGAGATAGAAGAAACAGATATTAGGTACAGAAAAAGACAATTTATGTAGCTACTCTACATTTGGCAGGGGAGACATGAGTTTCCACTCCATAAGTATAGGCTATGTACAGGGATTTTCTTGAAAATCTTGATAAACACTACCATAGCCAAGTGATTAAGGTCAGTATCTACAGCGATAAGTCTTTTTAAGAGTAGGAACTTTTTGACATGATGTGATAAAGATGGTACTTTACTTTTGTGATCTTCCTCTCAAAAAGTAGAGCAAATATATATATTTCATAAGAAAAGCATCAGACCAATCCTACTGAGAGGTATTCTACAATATTCCAATACTACTCAAAGCTACCAAGTTCTTCAAAAACAATGAAAGTCTCAACAATTACCGTATGCAAGAAGACTAGGGAGACATAACAAAATGTAAAGTCTTATCCTGGATCCTGGATAGAATCCAGGAACAGAAAAAGACAATAATAAAAATTAAGGAAATATGAATGAAGTATGGGTTTCAGTTAATAATAAGGTATCTATTTTAGGTTAACTGTAACATGTTAATTTAAGATATGAATAGAAGGGGTAATTGGGAACAGGGCATAAAGGGACTCTATATTACCTTCAAATATTTTTCTGTAAATTTAAAACTTTTCTAAAATAAAAAAAGCTTATTTTAAAATTTCCCATGACATTGAGTTAAATCAAAAGTTCACAACAACATAATTAACAATATATTTACATGTATCATTAACTGTCCTTTTCATATCTGCAATATATTTTGACTCTTTTTGCCCTGCATAAAGTGGCATAGTAGGAAGTCTTTTTAAATTTATTTCCCTTATGTTTTTAGTACTAAAAATGATTCTTTGTTATTCTTCTTTAAACACTTTCATTGTAGTAACCTATCTAAAGCAAATTATTTACATTTTAGTATAAATTGTTACATTATATTTGTCTATTCTTTATTCATACCCATGGTAGAGTAAATAAGTGTATTAGTCAACCAAAGGATTGCTGATGCCAAATACCAGATATTCATTGGTTTTTATAAAGAGTATTTATTTGGGGTAGAGATCCACAGTTACCAGGCCATAAAGCATAAGTTATTTCCCTCACCAAAATCTATTGCCACATTTGAAAGCAACATGGCTGCTGACATCTGTGAGGGTTCATCTGCAAAACTCCCAGAACCACCTCAGACATTGCATGTTTAAGACTGTTCCTCAAGAACCACTCCCAGTACCAAACTGTATTATTCAGGGTTCTCTAGGGAAACAGAATCAGCAGGAGATATTTGTCACTAGTATGTGATTCTATAAGAGTCTCTCACTTGACCATGTGGATGTACAAGTCCAGGTTCTGCAGGCAGGCTGCAAACCAGGGTCTCCAGTGAAAGTCCAATGAAGGTCCTTGAAGAATTTCTGAGAGACATTGACTGTCCAAAGACCAGCTGGGCAAGTCTCTCTGAATGCTGAAATCACTTCCCCTTTTAAGGCATTCAACTGATTGGAAAAGCATCACTTATTGCTGACTGCAATCTCCCTGATTAACGTAAATGTAATCAGCTATCTATGCGGTAAATTCACTGGTGACTAAAGTCAGTAAATGTCCTTGTATTACAATTAGTCCAGTTCCTGTTTGACCAAATAACTGGGCACAATTACCTGGCCAGGTTGACACTTTAGCCTAACCATCACAATAAGTAAACACTTTGCTTCAAACATAGAATTTTACTCAGCTGCTCACTGCTGACATTGATACTTAGAAAACATAAACTTTTGTCATATATGGACTATATATGGCATCTATGGACTCCACTTGTCATATATGGACTATAGTTAGTATAACTATACATAGTTAGCAGTAGTATTTTGATGATGCTCTTAAATGATTTGTAAGAAATGTTCCACAACAATGCAACGTGTGGTGGTAGGGTGATGTATGAGAGCTCTATATGTTATGCATGTTACTTTTGTAAGTTCACAACTTTTTCTATACACTTACTGTTTACGTCTGTTGGTGTATGAATGAAATACTACAGTACATTTTTTTAAATAAAAAAAATAAAGTCATATTCACAGGTTCCAGGGATTAAGACATTAATACATCTTTTTTTTTTGGGGGGGGGCACATTATTCAACCCACTATAATCAGGACATAAAGGTAACATAGGAGAAGTGAGGACAGAAAGACGGTTCATCGAGATGTACCCACTTTCAAAGAAAATCACTCTCTTACTTCATCAAGGCATTTCATCTACATTAACATTGGTGTGTGGGACATATGGGCTCAGGATTTGTATTCATAAAGAAATATGGTAACTTCTTGCATTGACAATTAATACATGTAACAAAGTTTAGATTTTTTTGTACCCTGATTGATAGGATTTCATTTTGAATATATAATCATATGTGCTAAAGTATTTGAAAGCATTTTATTGTTATTAGTCTTGTATCATGTATTAATAGATATGTATTCTTGCTTCTCAATTTCAGTGACTAACTTTGTAGGAAGATGTATTTCTTGGATGTATTTTGCATCCCAGAAATTAAATCACTGATATCCCAGTAAAACTTTTCATTTTCTCCCCTTATGATCAAAGGTAATGTTTATTCATTTTTTTTAAAGTTGGAATATTTTCACAGTCAATTTGTGGCTACCTTTGAGTTAAAAATGGACTGGGGAGAAGTTTAACACACATACACAAATAGGCATTAAGGGCTCTTTAGTCAATGAATAATAGCAGTTAGAAGGCCAAAATTATTTTCTTAAAAAGGCATCAATTTCAGAATCATACCAAAATAAACAAAATAAAATTAATGAAAACTAATGTCTTCTCATATCAGCTACCTATAATTTTACTTCACACTAACATACAATTTAGTGGTTGAATAAACAATGATCTCCTATTGTTCATGATTCTGTTGAATTAACTGGGTGACTTTGGTGATCTGGCAGGTTGACTGAGATGAATTTACAAGACAGCCACATGGCTTCTCATCTTCCACTAAACCAGATGGGCTTCCTTACATGGCGCTACCAGGCAGTGTTAAAGATGGCAACTGCAGAAGATCCAGCGGAACCCTTGCAGCCTAGACTCTAGAATTCACACGCATCTGTTAACCACATTGATCAACGAAAATCACAGGCCTAGCCCTCTGGACAGGAGGATTAGCAATGTCACATTGCTCAGTGACAAGTATACTGGAATGGGACAACTCTGGGGCCATGAAATAATTTATCATATATATATATATATATATATATATATATATATATATATATATATATATATATATATGTTAACATCAGGTATATTGCCTCACACATGAGTGAGGGGGTTTCTCTGTGACAGGATTGTTTCTCATAGCTGTTATCATTTTCATCATCAACCTCATTATCATCCCCAACATCAACTCTAATGTGTTATGAGGATTTTCTATTTGCTGGATATTCTTCTAAGAATTTACTAATTAACTCATATGAACATAATGAAAGTTTGTGTTATTATCATTTTAATCACATTATAGCATATATTATATTGTTTTATATTGTAATTATATTGTTATATTGCTTTATTTTATTTACTTATGAATTAATTCATATATTTATGCACGTAAGTATTGAAGTTTCTACCATATACTAGAGACATGACTAAGGGCAATTTAACTGACAAAATAAGGTGGTTGCAATAAAGATTTCATGGTCACTTCTGGTACTTGTATATATGCGAGTACATATACAAGTACAACCTTATTGATTGTCATGATTCATATATGCAAACATATACATATATAGTAACTGTTTTTTTATATTCAGAAGTCCTACCTTTATTGTTCTTATTGTTGAAGCATATTAAATTATTTTTCCCATGAAATATTATATAAGATTGAGTTGCAAATTAGGAAAACCTGAGATAAAGGCCAAAAGGTTGCATGTCTATCATTTTCACATTAAAAAAGCGCTTCCAAAACAAATAATCTTCCATAGTAAACTGTAAGTCAAACCATGGGCTATAGCTAATAGCGAAATTATAATAACGTCTTTCATCGAATGTAATACACTGTGTCAATGTTCATCATAGGAGTTATATGGTAATCCTGCATTTTATGCATGCATTTAATGTATACCAACAAGTCTTCTAATATAAATGAATGAATAAATAAATGAAAAATGCAAACAAACAAAATAAAATTGTATAAAATTTGAAAAGCTGCTAGCTCTGTTAGTAGAATTTTGATCAGTTCAAAATTGTTATGTTCTCCACTCTGATTTCTCTAACCGTTTCCCTGTATGTTTTAATATATTAATCTCAAATGCATTATTAAGGATAATACATTTTGGAACAGTCATATAATAAGTGGATAGTTGTTTTCTTAATATTTTTAATGGTCTCAAATATTTAACTCAAATATATTTTGAAAGAAATGTTCTTGTTTTTTAGACTACTTCCAAGCAGTTTTTGTACCAGGTTTTTCATATATTCTTTATTCTACCAGGAATCTTACAAGGTAAACATAATATTCTTCAATTAGAAGAATTAATGGAGAGTCAGAGAATTTATGTGACATTACCAGAATCACATGACTAACAAGGATTTAAGTTCAAGTTTCCCTAACTCAAAAAGACCATGCTATTTACAACAAAGATAAAGTACTTTATATTAATTTTTCAATGTTGAAAATGAATCTCAAGCAATCACTGTCATATATTTATTTGGTAATTGTTACCTCTTAAAAAATTTAAGTAGCATCTTCTAAGAATTTGGCAATATTAATACACTCCAGACATTAGGACTCCAAATCCATTAACAAAAAAGAGACATAAAGAACAAGTAAATATTAATGATGTTTGTTGTGTTTTTCCAGTTTAAAATTTTCATGATCAGAAATGTTAATAGGCCTCATAAAAAGAAATAGAATACATATAATTTATGTACTTATTTCTAACCTCGTTCAAAATTAATTATGAATATTGAATAAGTATATAAAATGCCACTGCTCTCCTGTGTCACTTTATATACTTATGAAATATTTGTGGAAGAAATAATATTACAAGCTTTGGGTTAGAGATAAACATGGTTTGCTATGAATTGTTAAAAGTGAAGTTGGGAGATGGGTCCAATGGAGGAATCTTTGCTTTATCCTTACTTTTGTAAGTGCATTCATATTTTAAGAATATAAGAGTGTGGGTTTAGTCCTTTTGCATGGCATGGCTGTTTAACATTTTCACTGAGGTTCCTTTGAAAGTTAATTTAATGCCATAGTTAAAACCTAAGTTATGCACACTGATTTATGACTAGAAACTGATACTTAACATAAACTCCTGATAGTCATCTAAAAATGAAATTCCAGACTTTCTTGGATATCTATATCCAGACTTTCTTGGATATCTATAGTACTTGCTTCCTGGCATCTCTCACCCTCCTTCTAGCTGTCCTCTTTTAATCTCTCCCAAATGAAACTACCCTCAGTCCATTCCTACAGAAAATCCTGGCTGTACCTCCTCACTGAACTATAGGTGCCAAGAGGGAAATCTTTGACCTTCATTAAACCAATCAAGTTATTCCATTCTATGGGCAATAGTGATATACTCAGGGATTGGCACGACCTAATTCAAGGAAATTAAGGGGTAGGAATTGTGTTTGAGTTATCAGATCCTACCTTATAAATTAGAACTGGTTATTTGTAGGATTTAAACCTAGAGCTTCTAGGCAAGAAAACACAAAATTTAGGAAAGTATTTTGATAACCCTTGAATGCTGTATAAATCCACACCTGAAGCCACATCCAGCCCTGAAATCTTGTTACCTAAGTCGATAAAATATATTTGGCAATGTTTTTTATATAAAGGATTGTTTCCCTTGTAACAGATTATTTTCCAAATAATATATAAACATAAAAGAAAGAATTACGAAAGCACCAATTTTCAATTATCATTAATGCCAAGGACATCAGATTTAGTTTTGAGCAAAGGTTGAACAATTTTTTAAATTGATAAAAATTTATAATAACTTTGATTTGAATTTGCTCCTCATCAGGATCCATAGATGCATACTTTTGGCCTTTAAGCCACATATATTTGAAATTTCTGCAGAAAATGAATTTATAAAGAAAATATTAATTTTATTTTATTTATCCAAATCAAGAAATTACTGTGTTTTTGATGAAATGAGAATATCAGAAGTACTTACGGGGGAAAAAACACCAGTACAATATTTGTTTGAGTATGCAAATTGAAAAATGAAATTGATTTTTAGAATCTCTTTTTTAGATTGCTTAATTTATTTCCATTCTCAACTGGATGGATAAATAATATCATAAACGTGACTTCAAAACAGGAATATTTTCAGGTTTTGTACAGTATATGTAATGGTAATATAGCAAATATTTTAGAATTATTAGTATGGTCAAGAATACATTATGAAGATTTTTACATCTTAAGATGTTTGGAGTGTTAATAGTAATAAAGAAAAATATTAAAATGATATCCATTTATAAAATTGACATTGAATTTTCAAAATCTGTAAAACTACCTACAAAATAGCTTGTTTGTCTATGACTATCATCTTTATATTTTATTCAGTCCTTTCTTCACAAAAATATCTTGGAAGCAGAACTAATTAAAAAAAAGCTTTTATGGCTATTATATTTAAGTGAAACCATATACAGTACTTAGGTATACTAAAGTGTGCTTTGAAATATTCTCTAATAGTACAGAAATACAATACTTAAGTACTTGTATCAAGATATTGTTTTTATATTTACCAAGTGAGATTTTTCATTGTTAAATTTCCATGAATTTTGTTATGGAAATTGTTTGATCACAGTTGTTTCAATATACTTGATAAAAAGTTAATTTAATGATCTGTAATAATGAAAGCTTAACAGCTGAATTAGTAGAACAGCAACAAAAAATAATGATTGGAATGTTAATTTATAGCTTCAGCAGGAAAAAATAAACATCCCAATAAAAGGTAGATGAATTTTTCTGGTCATTTTCCGAAATGAAGGTCCAAACCAAGCTGTTTGTAGCTCTTCCTATCTTGTTGCCACATTGTTCCTTTTGAAGATAGGAATAGTATAAACACTGTCTTTCAAGTATGTATTTTTAAATAAACATTATGATGACCTTTGTATTCTTCTGATGTACTGAATGATTCCTTATATGATAAATATGCATGATGTATTTTGAATATGAATGTGTGTACAAATATATGTATATATTTAGGGGAAAAACAGGCCATGGAGAGAGAATATATTTTGTTGTTAAATTTATTCAGCTAACTGAAGCCAGAAATGTCTTCTTAATTAAATTTCCAGAAGTTTACAAGATTTTGCCAAAAGGGTATTCCCATGAGACCAATTTTTATATTCAATATTGCCTTTATATTTTGAGTATAAGTTAAAATCAGTAAAATTTGCTCTCTTCTTATTTTAAACTGTAAAGGTCTGAAACAATGTGTAAGAAATGTATATATGAGAGAGGGTGTACAAGTTTCATTGATTTTCATGATATAAAAACTTGAATACCTCCCCATATAATTTCTCTGATATGAAAACTTTCAATCCTGTAAAGTTCAATTCAACTTAATTTATTGCTTTTATGTAATTAGATACCACTTCATTTCTTCATTTTTTCCTAATTGCTATAGTAATTGTTTTCGATATTATACTTACATTAAGTGAGGATTTATTTATGGCTTGATATTTGGTACCAATTTGAATTTGAAATCACTTATATGACAATAGATCTTCTTAAGTTTTCAAGACTGTTTATTTTCCTACAGTCACATAATAGCTTTGATTAAATAAAGGGTAACCAGGAGGCATAACCAATCTAAAAGCAACTAGATCAATAAAGACCAATAGGCTTGTTTCACTAAACAAAATGGGATTTCATGCACAATGGACCCATTAATTATCTCCCCATAGAAAGCCTTCTGGTCTATTACCTTTTGAAATCTCTGCAAGCATCATCATTTCCATATGTATGTATGTACATATAAACAATTCCAAATGCTCGATAATTTCCTATACATTTTGCTATTATATATTGCAAATAGAGAGTAATATTTTTAAAACATTCTCATAATTTGTTTTCATTCCTGTCAGTTTTCAACTTCCTTATAAAATACTATAGATTTAGTAATGAATACCAAGGAATACTAGTATATATATGTATATATATCATTAAAAATAAAACATCATCATATAATAGTACTATGAATGAATCAGTATAGTAATATCATGTAATACAATCAGCCAGTGGTAGACAAAATAAAGTAACTGTGACAATTTTAAAAGGATTAAACAGTATTACCCTTAATGCTTAAAGGAAGGTAAGAAAATATTTGTTAGGAAACTATCATGATATCCAAAATATTTCTTAGTTATACATATTCACCAGCAATCCAAGGAGTCGTCCAAACGATTTTAATTACCTGTCCATTTTCACAGTGTCTAAAAGATAGTAAGTGGTCTGAAATAAGTGTCAGCAAGGGAATGCAGAACCAGAGTCCATGGATTAGAAAAACCCACAGTAAGGAAAATGAAAATCACCTACACTCTGATCCTTTCTGCCTGCTCTTCTTTTCGACCTCCCCTTCTTCCTTTCAATGTATTATTTCAAATATCTATTGAATATCCACACTCACCTAATAGCTTGGAGTAGAATAGCATTTAAGATGAGTATGAGGCCTATCCCATGGAGAATATATTTTAGAAGTGCTTTAGAAAGTCTGTAAACAAGAAGTATGATACCATTGGTTAAGTTTTATTACCAAGTCCGTTATTATAAAGTAATAAGAAAATATCAGCAAACCAGACAATTAGTTGTGTCTGAAACCAGAGTCTTCTTAATAATTTAACTAGACAACCTCTGTTTATTGGAAATTGAATAATTTCACCTAGTAATATAAACAGTGTTATTTGGTGATTTCATGTATATGCATTCTTTGGTCATTTATTATTTGAGGATAATTTCTAGAAATACAAATGCTATCTCAAGACATTGAATTCATATTAATAAATTGCATATCAGTGTTACTTGGCTTAAATTTTTTTTCAAAAGTTAAGATGGCTAAATATGTTTATTTACTTTAAAAGTTTAGTTGTATTTATATCTGTAGTTGTGGGTATGTGGTATATGTATACTGTATATGTGTGTGCATGTGTATATACGTATATATATAAGCACACTTATTTCTCTTGGGGGGATGTATTGGTATGTATATTACCTATTTTATTAATTCCTTGTTTATTTTCATTTTAGACATATTACTTTTTGTAAGATATTTTACCTCTTTGTTTTCAAGTTTATTGGATTTTCAGTTACAATCAAAATTGCATAAAGTAACTAAATGAAGTACACATGGAAAAGCAGATTGAGGAAATTTACCTTAACAATAGAGAATAAAAAATAAATAAAAATATATAAAAGATAAGTTAAAAGATATAAAATATATAATTAGAAGAATCAGTAACTAGATATTAATAGGAGAGAAAAAATTAAAATGAGGTGACTGAGTAATAAAGATGGCTACATATATACAAAAATATAAAGATATATACTTTACATCAGATCAAAAACATAATTTACCAAACAAAAGATATTAAAAATTCATACCTGAAAACATCATATTGTAATGTAAAAAATATTCACAGAAAAAAGAATATATGAGAGTTATCAGAGACAAGGAATAGATCATTTATTAAGAAGTTAGTATTAGACATATCAAATTTTTCAATTGCAACTCTAGATGAAATGGGCAATAAGTGCTGATTTTAAAGTAATAACCAATAAAAACTTTTAAATTATCCAATCACTTTGGTATTCAACTGAATTGACAACAACAAAAAATATCTCAGAAATACAGTGACATGGGACTTGTGCCAAAGACCTACTTGAAAAAAAATCTTTTTAATGATGAACTCAATATGAAAAAAAAAGAAAACCAGGTTATTCTGTAGGAAATACACAGAGTAAGGCTTGTCAAATATTTTTACAGATTAGTTGTCTTAAAATATCTAAAGAAAAATATAATTCCAAAATTTTAAAAAAGATAAAGAAATTTAAAAGTATAGCTATAATCAGAGAAATAAATGATTAAACAGTAGCAACACAATGAGGTTGGATTGGTACAGTATAAATGCACTAGATATTGAATGGGAAATTGGGGGGGGGTTGCAGTCACACAGACATTCTCTAATACTTTGAGGGATACTGTTGCTTTGAGGGGAAAAGTCAGATTTTCCACCTTTTCTGTGTTGCTTCAAATTCAGGATTTTGTTAAAAGCTCCTTATTTTTACATATGGACAATTAATACATTTTATTAACACTGGTTGGGCCAAATGAAATGCACTTGTGTCCTAGATCCAAAAGTTTGCAAGTTCTACTCTCTTGTAAGATTCCTTCTTAGATCTAATCATGACATTGAACAAGCAGACCTTGAAGGATGTAGCAATAAAGCAGC
Organism: Dasypus novemcinctus; assembly: GCF_030445035.2. NCBI lineage: Eukaryota > Metazoa > Chordata > Mammalia > Cingulata > Dasypodidae > Dasypus > Dasypus novemcinctus. The sequence continues at coordinate 147,117,554 of NC_080673.1, read as the reverse complement.
ATCAGTGCTACCTTTCCACACTTTTCACAAATGCCTTCTGCAGGTTAGCGCTTTCTCTGAACTTGGATGAAATCTTGGAATGGTGTCTTAACTTTTCCTGTCATTCTCTAATTAAAGCACTATAGTCACTTTAATCCTTAGAAATGTACAGACCTATGAAAATAGCATTACAGATTTTACATAAAATTTAATATTTCCATCTCCCCTTCTTTGGCCTGCCTCACTAAACTGTCTCTGAAATTTCCACATCACAAATGGCTACAGTATTTTCCTTCTCTGTATCCGCAATCTCAGGTAGTCCCCTCCCACCCAGACACAGTGGTTAGCCATGTAAATTACTTTGACCAATAGGACAATATCAAAGATTATATAAGCAGAAATTTTAAAACGCTTGTGCTTTGGGGCTTTGCTGGGGAAGTCAAAGACACACCTAGTGGCCATCTCCCACTCTTACCTACCCTCTCTCCTTTTCTATGCTAGTTCTAACAGAGTGGCCTGACTATACCTACTCAGAAACTGAGAACACATTGCCCCCAATCTTATCAGAGCATAACCTTTCAGGGGCAGGGTCCCTGTGCTGTATTAATACACCACCCTCAAGCAGCAGATTTGTCTCTCCTTTTCATGAGAAGTGGGGCATGTAGAACTTACATCCATTGACCCTGAACTGAGCAGTTGCGCTCCTTGGGAGTGTAGCCATGATGGAATCCTTTCTCCTGCTCTTTTGGATCCTTTGTGCTGTATAAGTAATAAAGCAGTCATTTGCTGAAAGTTACTTTTGTATCTGAGTTTTTATTCCCATGACACATCATACAGCAACTCACTCCACGGGCTTGCTCTTGCTTACTGCCTTTGGGAACACTGTGACTATCTCCATGTGAATGTGCTGGAGTTAGCCTGCTAGATGATGAGAGATGTGCAGTCAAGTCCTTCTGTTTGTCCTGGTTGATCTCAAGTCAACAGTTGACCCTGTAACACTGGCCATCCTATATAATGCAGTCTCAGCTGAGCAGCCAGATGAATGCTAATATTAGCCTGGTCAGCTGATACATAAGAACGACTACCAATCTGTAATACATTAAAACACAAGAAAGAAATGGTTATTGTTTTAACTCACTAAATTTCAACCTGATTTGTTTCACAGCAAGAGCTTACTGATCCACTCCAGAATTTAGGTTGGTAGCAGGTCGCAGCTGAAAATATTAAAAATCATAAGGGTCCTTAATTTGGCAGATGTTGATAGCTTACCCGTTCTCTGTTGCTTGCTTTGGTGGTGTTCTCCTACTGCATCTTTCTGATATCGACCAGTTTTTCTGCTTGCACTGATTGCTTAATAACTCGACCCCTATTCCCATTTTATTCATTTTTTCTGCATCTACAACTGTATATATAACTGTATATTTCTTTTTGCCCGAGGCTGTATTGCCTCTGATACGATTTTTACCAGAATCTTTTTTTTAATACTTTTTGAAAGATACTTAGATTACATAAATGTTACATAGAAAGTATAGGGATTCCCATATGCCCACTCCCCATACCTCCCACATTTTTCAAACACTCCTAAGCCAGCATTCTAACAGTAGATTCCACGAATTCATGTTATTTTGACCAAGTGCATGTAAGAATGTAATTATTATCAAAATGTAATCAATGCCTGGCAGATTCAAGTAAAGTTATCTCACATGTCCCCTGGAGGATCTTTTGGCAGTTGACAGTTTAAAGAAAAGTCAATGTGCCCCCAATTCTAAGATATGTTTAAATCTTATCAAAGTATTTTATTTGAAGTATATCGTCTTAGAACTGTGGTGAGAGGAAAGAACTCCTACACTCGAGATGGGTGAATAGGACTTAAAGAACAGTGAAAACTCTCAAAATAAATCTTATCTCTACTTCCAGCTCCCCACTTCATTTATTTTCAACCACATTATACCCTGCGTGTGGTTGAGTGTGTGGCTAAGAGTTATATACTGAAAGCTTTTATAATTCTGTTATATACTGAAGGTTTTTCCCATGAACTTGGGAAACTCATCTGTTTTGGTTTAAATATTGTATCAATCATCTACCTCAGATTGAAATACTCCACTTAATACAAATCAATATGCATGTTATTAGCAGTGCCTGATATCATTTTAAGGTTTCCCATATGCCTTACTCTAATCTTTTTGAAATGTCTGACATAATAAACTTTTTAAAAACAGCTACTTTATTTACAAGTTAAGGGACATTAATTTATGTTTGAGATTATAAACTATAACAACAAATAAATTACACTTATAAGTTCCATGCAGCATCACCCTGAAAAAGCAGTAATGCTCTTGTAGATAATATATTGTGGAACAAAATGCTTAGCTGTCAAGATCAGGAAGGCCTGTATTGCATTTCATTTCTGCCAGTCAGTAGCTGTGACACCTTAGCCAAGTTCCCTAATTTTTTTCTCATTTTCTCAATTGTATAGCAGTAATAATAATATCTCTTAAATGGGCATATTAAGATTAAAAATAATGTATAAATTAAATTGTATGATTTTCCTGCACATCTGTTATTAGAGGGTAGAATATGGAATGTAAATGGTGTAACCTCCCTATTCAAACCTAGAAGCAGTATTCTCTAACCTCTACAAAATTAGTCCCTGCCTGGATTGCCCTATGGTAAAATCCCTCCAGAGCAGAAAGTGCACAAGACAGAGATTGTGAAAGTTTGAAACTTTTTTTGGATCCCAGGAAAGATCATGTTTTTAAAGCTAATCCATCCCTGTGGGTGTAGGACCCTGTGATTGGACTGGATTCAGTTGAGGGGCCTTTGATTGGATTGCTTCAGTGAGGCATGACCCAAGTGAGTCTTGGTCCTCTTGATTGAATCCTTTATAAGCAAAAGAGAGGAAAGACACAGACAAAGAGACACATGGAGAAACAGCTGCAGAGACAAAGAGAAGGAACTCAGGAGCTCAGAAAGGAACACTGGAGAGAGGAAGCTAAAGAAGGAGCAGCTAGAAGTTGAAGCAATGAGACCTGGAAGAGAAGTAGATACCTCCATGTGCCTTGACGCAGGGAAGGAGTCTATGATCGCCTGCAGTTGACCTTCAGTGAGACAGCATCTCTGATGATGCCTTGATTTCGACATTTCCAGTCTCAGAACTGTAAGCTTTTATCCTAACAAATTTCCATTATAAAAGCCAACCCATTTCTGGTATATTGATCTTCACAGTTTTGAAAGAATTTAAACAATGTCCAAGATCTTACAATGGGGCCCCTGGGAAAACTGTAGGGGTGATCTGAAGAGCCAGGGAGCTGACAAAGCTAAACCTGTCCTGAGAATGCCATATCAAAGCCATAATTTTTAGCATCATCATGACGAAAACCTGTAACAGCTGTTTAGTAGTACAAGCAAGAAAAACTTCATCAGGATTAAATATCTCACTGACCACTTTGCCAATATATCATGATTGTCCATATAATAGAATGCATTATCCACAGAAAGTGTTCAGCACAAGACACTTTCTTAAACTTCCATTTGGTCTTTGTTCTCTGAGAAACATTTCTGTCTATTCTCAAAGCACTTGATTAACATAGATTATAACTATATTGGGGAAACGGACTTGGCCCAGTGGTTAGGGTGTCCGTCTACCACATGGGAGGGAGGTCTGCGGTTCAAACCCCGGGCCTCCTTGACCCGAGTGGAGCTGGCCCATGTGCAGTGCTGATGCACACAAGGAGTGACGTTTCACACAGGGGTGTACCTCGTGTAGGGGAGCCCCACGCGCAAGGAGTGCGCCCCGTAAGGAAAGCTGCCCAGCGCGAAAGAAAGTGCAGCCTGCCTAGGAAAGGTGCCACACACACAGAGAGCTGACACAGCAAGATGACGCAACAAAAAGAGACACAGATTCCTGTGCCCCTGACAACAACAGAAGCGGACAAAGAAACAAGATGCAGCAAATAGACACAGAACAGACAACCGGGATGGGTGGGGAGGGGAGAGAAATAAATAAATAAATCTTTAAAAAAAATAACTATACTGATGTTTCAGTTTCCTGGCCTCTAAAGCAAATACCATTCAATGGGTTGACTTAAATAATGGGAAATTATAGACTCACATATTTGAGGCTATGAGAAGTCCAAAATCAAGGTGTCATCAAGGTGATCCTTCCAGTAGACTGTAGCATTCTAGGGTTGGCTGCCAGTGATCCTTGGCCCTTGACTTTTCTGTCACATAGTAATCACATGGCAGGCCTGTCCTGGCTTTCTCTTCTCTTCCAGCTTTCACTGACTTTTGCCTCTAACTGCTCGCTCTGCCTTTCTCCTTTCTCTTCTTTCCCTACAAAGTCTTCATTAATAGGATTAAGACCTATCCTGAGTGAGTTTTAGGACACACCCTAACAAAAGCAATCACATAAAATGATCCTATTTATATTGGGCTCACACTCACGGAAATGGATTAAATTTAAGACATGTTTTTCAAGGCTACACAGCTACAAGTCCCCACAGTTGGTCAAGTAATGCCTATGAAAGTTGTAATTTTATATAAATTGAAATTTGGAACAGTATGAATGCATTTCATTTTGAGAGGTCATCTTTCATAGTAAGTCAGGTGTATGTGATCTTGTTTAGCAGGTGATTGCAGCTGTTACTTTGAGAATGGATTTGAGGCTAAATGGATAGGTTTATTAGTTATAAATTTGATAAACTTTTATTCATTTTAAGATGCATATGTCCTGAAGCAACTCATGAGAAAATAGTTTTAGATGAATAAATATATGAAACCTAGGGCAAAAGCTGCATACCTAAGAAATAATTAAATTTAATTCAGGACAAGTACTATAGCAAATAAATCAATGCAAATACAGCACTTATTTCTGGATACAAATGGTTGTGGGCAGCTGTATTAGTCAAGGTTCTCTAGAGAAACAGAATCAACAAGAGATATTTGTCAATAGTATGCAATTGTATAAGTCACTCACACAGCCACGGGGACGTACAAGCCCAGGTTCTGCAGGCAGCCTGCAACCAGGGTCTGCGATGAAAATCCAAAGAAGGTTCTTGACAAGTTCTGGGAGATGTTGGCTGTCCAAACATCTGGAATGACTGGGACATTCTCTCTTAATGCTGGAATCACTTCCCCTTTTAAGGGGTTCAAGTGATTGGGTTAAGCATCACTCATTACTGATGGCAATCTCCCTGATTGATGTAATTAAAACCAGCTATTTATGATTTACCACTGCAGTAAAGTCAATGGTGACTAAAGTCCATAAATGCCCTTGTATTACAGTTAGCCCAGTGCTTGCTTGACCAAACAAGTGGGCACAATTACCTGACCAAGTTGACACAATAGCCTAACCATCACATCAACAGAGTCAAATGGTAGAGAGCTACCAAAATAATAACAGGGAAACAATTTTCCCACCATATACCTACACAGGCAACAGGTCAGTCATAAGAAAGGACTTTAAAGAACCATATGAATTGGACAGTTAAATATTTAGATAGATGAGAAGCCTTAACTTTGAGGGCAACTTCATTTGAATTTCATTTTAGTGAAATTGATAATTCTGCAAAGAATAGTAACTAAGAATTAATTTCTCAGATACATCTGGGTTTGTTGTAATAGTCTGAGTTGTGATGGTCTTTTCTGTATTTCATTTTATTAATCTCTAATCCATAATCTAATCCAAAGCTTGGATGAAAGCAAATCTATTGAATAATGATAATTAATGATAAAATATAGTATTAGAATGTAAATAGTATTTACGATTTTTGTTTTAAAAGAGAAATATAAATAGCTTTAAATAAATGAGAAAAGTACTGTATCATTTTTAGACAAATACATAATTAGTTCATATTTATAGGTTTCCTTAAATAATTGGTGTCATTTTGTAAATTTTCAATGTTTAAGATAGATATTCAGTGATACAAATTTGATTCTTAAACACATGTCACACATATAATATGCCATATAAGAAACTGCTCTGCTTTTAAGAATTGTGATTATAGGACTTTTGATACTTTTTAAAGTTCAATTTTATTTTCCAATCACAATGGATAATTACTACTTATTTTTTAATATTTTATTTGGATTTTATATGATCAAATAGTTTGTACATCAAAGAGTTAGTAGAATCTTTGATTTTTATGCCTTTCTAAAAAATTTTTATAATATATGTTCAAAGTATCATACTACAATCCTACTGGCCATTAACTGGCATGTAGAATAAAATTTTGAAAAGTCAAATTTGCATTCCAACATCTTTAACCTATGATATTATTTTAATTAAAACTGATGACTTATAGGTTTCTTATTAGCAATGAGAGTTGTATCAATACAGGGAAAATTTCAGTGTCTCTATTATGTGGATCATACATACAATGACCCAATAATTTATCAAACAAACCAAAAAAATATTCTTAAGTATGAAGCATTGTTAATAACAAGCCAAGAATATCTGGGACAAATGAGGATGGTCACTTCAATCATAAGTAGACCCAAAAGGTAGAGAATATCTATAAAACCAATACTGGGTACATATACAGGTGGAAGACAAAGAACGATTGAGAATATATATAAGATTATATTGAAAAAATATAATCTCATTTATTCAATAAGATTCTTTAGAAGTTCATTATAAAGTATCTTTCTTCATGCTTTCTGAAATGTATTAATAGAGTTACCATTAGTTAATCAGGAAATTAATTAATGACTTTCCTGAAAATAAGTGAAATTTCTTTATTACCTTAAATAAAAAATGAAGAGTTCCTTTACATTGTGGAGGAAATCTATAAATTTGCTCCTCAAGGGAACTCCCCATTTCTGCAATAAAATAAAGTGTGCTTTCCAAAAATATTCATAATATTCTGCATTAATGTCAAAATACATGAATTAAAAGAAACATCAAAAAAGTAATTCAGAATGCACAAGCTGTAGTATGATTTGCCTACAGTGTCAGTATCCCTTCTTTTCTCTGATAATACATTTAAATTTTCATTAATTTACACCTAAATAACAAAGCTTTATAAAATCCTTAAATAGATCAAATAATGAAAATATACTTCAGGGTTCTCAATGTAGATGAAACTTCCAGTCTCAGGTCTGAAATGAAAAAAGATTGAATGTCACCATTACCATCCTTACAAGAAGAAAAAACTGGACAAAGTCAAAACCAATTACTTTATTTATCACGTTAGAGAACCAAGGTCTTAGAGATAACCACCACCATGAACGTGGAGAGACAGACAGATTCTTAGGAGAAAAAATATAAAAATTAAAAACATGGGAATTCCTTATAATTTGGTGTAATTTTTTAGTAAATGTAAATCTAAAATTTCTCTAAAAATAAAGTTAAACAATTACAAAGGACTTCTCAGTAGAAACCATGCAAACAAGAAAAGAATAGAGTACTAAAGAAAATTAAAGAAAAAAGAAAAACAGCTTAAAATTCTATTTCAAGAAGAATAATCCATCGTAAGTGAATAAAGATTTTCTGAAACACAAATTGAGGGACTTCATTGCCATTAGGCTTGCCTTGGAAGAAAAGTAAAACGGTGTTTTTTTTTTTCCTAAGAGAACTTTGAATCTCCAAAAATAAAGGAAGTATATTATGGAAGAAATGAATGAAGATAATATAAAAGCTGTTATTACTTTTCTTCTCAATTGATCAAAACAATACAACTGTTTGTCTAAAGTAATAAACTAACAATGTATGGATAAGTGAAATGAATGACAGAAATCTCACCAGGGATGGAAGGAAAAATTGGGAATTCTCTTACATATTATATGTGCACTCATATGAAGTAGTGTAATGTTATTTGAAAGTGGACTTAGCTTAGTTAAAACAGTACACTGAAAACATTAGTTCAAACCTATGACCATAAATTTGATAACTTAGATAAAATGGGCCAATTTTTTAAAAGACAAAATCTACCAATATTCATACAAGGAGAAAGAAATCATCTGAATTTGCCTATATCTATTAAATAAATTGAGTCAATAATTAATAACCCTCCAAAACAAAAACACCCAGATGATTTAACTGATGAATTCTAACACATATTTAACCAAGGTATGTTACTAATCCTCCACAGTTTCCTATAGAAATTGGAAGCAGCGGAAACACTTCCTAACTTATTCTATGGGACCAGTATTATACTAATATCCAAGTCAGTTAAAGACATTACAAGAAAGGAAAAGTACAGACAATAGCTCTCATGAATATAGATGCAAAATCCTCAACAGAACTCTAACAAATCAAATCCAAAAATGTATACAAATAATTATATAACATGAATATGTGAGATTTATTCCATATGCAAGGCTAGTTCAACAATGAAAAACTAATCATTACAATCTACCACATCAACAGACTGGAGAAGGAAAATCAATTGATTTTATCAATTTCTGCAGAAAAGCATTTGGCAAAATCCAATGCCCATTCATGATAAAAATCCATCAAACTAAGAAGACAAGGCAACTATTTTGCCTTAAGGTAAAGATGACCTATTCCCCACTCTTATTCAACATCAAACTAGAAGTGCTAGCTGGTGTAACAAGACAAGAAAAGGAAATTAAATATGTACAGATTGGGAAGGATGAAATGAGGCTGTGTTTGCACATAGCATGATTGTCTATATAGAAAATTCCAAAGCATCTCAAAAATATTCCTAGAACTAATGAACAAGTAGAGCAAGGTCACAGTATAAAAGTTACATATAAAATTCAATTTCTTTCTTATATAAGAGCAATGGAGAATTGGAATTAAATATATAAAAATACAATTTACAATAGTAATGACACAAAATAAATTATGTAAGTTATAAATATAACAGAATAAGTACAAGATCTATGTGCTGAAAATACAAACTTTAAGGAAAGGAATAAAAGGTCTAAATAAATGGAGAAATAGACTATGCTCATGGAATGGAAGATTGTATGTTATTATATTAGTCAGGGTTCTCAAGGGAAACATAACTAACAGCAGATGTCTGTAAATATTAAGAGCTTTTATAAAATTATCTCATGTGACCATGGGGATGCATAGGGCAGACTAGTGAAGGTTTTCAATGAATTCCCCAGGAGAACCCAGCTGGCTAAAGTAGAGATGGAAATTCTCTCTTCTGACTGCTGGAAGAGTCAGAAGGGGAATTATCACTTCCCCTTTGAAAACATTCAAGTAACTGGATGAGATGACTCTCATTGTTGAGGGCAGTCTCCTCAGTTGAATATAGATATATTCAGCCATAGACACAATCAACTTACTGATGACTGAAGTTCATGAAATATCCTCAGAGTTAAAATCAGGCCAGTGTTTCTGTAACCAAACAACTGGACACTATCACCTGGGCAAGTTTACATATGGACTAACCATCACAATTATCAAAATGTTAATTTTTCCAAAATTATATATATAGATATATAGATATGATATATAGATTAAATATAATCACAATCAAAATCCAGGCAAGCTATTTTGTAGATATTGACAAACTGATTCTAAAGTTTATATGAGAGGTAAAAGATGTAGAATAGCCCATACAATTGTGAAGATGAACAAAGTTGGAGAATTCAACTTTTAAATGATAACTTTGCCTTGCCTCATATTTTGTACCATTTTCCAAAATGTTATTATATGTATTTTCTTAAGCTAATATTAGTAATGGATGGGAATATGTCCAATGAAGGGAAATTCAAGCAGATTCTTCTAAAGCACTAAGAATTTATGTGTTTATGTAGTACTCATTTTAGAATACGTACAGAAATCTGTCCTTTCCTAAGAGACATTTGCATAAGTGTATTTTAAATATTATGAAGTCTTTGTATATAAATGTATTTGATTATTTTTATCGAGCATAATATAAAGGAGAAATACTTGATTTTATAATTTATCTTAAGTGGAATAGACATCAACATGTTTGAAAAACAAAAGAGTGTAAAGGTTATTGGCTACTTCTTATATTTACTTATTTTAAACTTCAATGCTTATATTTATTTTTTTTAAACTTCAATGCTTGGCAAAACCAGTTTTTCCTCACTCAAGAGAAAGCAGACATCTGCATTGAATGTATGTTGAAAGAGTATCATTATTCTCCCTATTTATTTCTTTTCTCTTTGTATCTTTGCCTTTGTGTTTAATCCATGTTGTTCTTTTCTAGGAATCAGAGGGAGACTGTCAGTTTACTCAATCCAGGAGTATCTTATATACAAGCCTTTAGTATATGTACTTTGAAAAATTCATTGAAGAAAAGTCATCCAAAAATACTGTAGCTTCTTTATGCTTTGGATAAAAGAGCTACTTGGAACATTAGCATCCTGTCCTCCCTTTAAAAAACTGTTGATTTGAACCTTAGAAGTAAATGACATTTTGATCTTATTGCCATAGATATATTTAAACTTCTGGCAGGTTACTTCTTTGTGTCAGGTTCTGTCACTGGATAACATGTTCTTGTCTAGGGAAGAAAATACCTGCCAGGAACAGAGAAGCTTAACTTGGCATCAGCTTTGTGGAAAAGTCAACATGTGTTCTGTAGTGAACTTCAAAAGTAACTACAATGAATGACAAAGCTAATAGAGTGGGAGCAAAGGACAAAGTGTTGGAGGGCAAAGGAGAGCTTGGTTCCTGAAATAAACTAATTCATTCTATCTTCCCTCAAAATACCAATGGATAGTTATTTTATCCAGAGTTCAATGAAACCATAGCCTCAACAGGTCACTCTTGCCAATGTACTCTGCTTTGTATAAGGTTTAAGCAATTTGCAAGAAAAATACAATTAAACATTTATTTAACATATGTAAAAAAAAAAAGGTCAAAATGTTGACCCAATTTTGGTCAATGTGACATCTTCAAACACTTGTAATTTTGGATTTAAAGTCAAATCTTGTGGTGGATGCAGTTTTCTTCTAAGACCCTATACTTGCAATTCAGGTCACTCTCATCAGGATAATAGTATTGCTGTAAGTTGGGCACAAAAGATATATACAGCTATTAGGTTCATTATGAAACAATTACAAAGGTAATGAAATTCCAGGTAACCTTTATGAATTCTCTTCCAGAATTATTTTGTTAAATATTGTATCAGTGGACTTCTACTTTTGGCAGGAATAATTAAGAGGGACTGGGTTTTCCCTCTTCCTGAAATAGCTAAAAATTTAGATAAAACATATGAAGTAATGATTCTCAGGATGTTGAAGCAAGGTATGATATTTTCTTCTGAGAGATGGGACACAAATGAAGTGATTCTTTTTTTTTTTTCCTTTATGTATTCTCTGATCTTATTATTTTTTTATGAAGTGATTCTAATAAATAGCCCATCCTAATGCCTGTAGAAAATTCTCAGGCCATAGCATAGGTGGGTGGATAGGTCATATCCTATTGGTTTCTCTAAGTTAAAGGTCTGGGAAAGTTGAAGCTGCTTAGAGTCCATAGGAGAAAGTGATGGAGAGGAGAAAACTGCACTGCACAGAACTCTGGAGAGCTACAGAGATCTCCCTGGAGTATTCAGCTGGGAACTGATCATATAAATGTAAAATTTAACTACGCAAGGTTAGAGAAAGAATACCAAAAAGACTTAGAGGACTTGAGAGCATAGCAGAAATAGTGCCTGTTTAAAAGCCAGAGTGCAAAATTTCATTTCATAGTCATTGGTGAGAGTTCTAATAAAGGTCTTGTTTTGGTATGGGAAATTGTCTCTAAACTAACACTACTGTTCAGGATCTAGCTAACAAGACTAAAGAACAAGATCTGAAAGGATCATGCTGTTTTCAAATAACTTAACTGCATTGCAAATAATGCTCATGAATATTTTTAGGAATATAAAAATATCCAGTAACTAAAAAGTCTAAATTCATAATGTCTGGCATCCAATTAAAAAATTTACCAGAAATGTAATGAAGCAGATACCACAACATATACTGAGTCGAAAATCAGTGTCAAATTTAAGTAGAGCTTTCCCAGATCACGCATAAGACAAGGACATCTGTTCTTGACAGTTTTATTTAGCATTGTACTGGTAGTTCTAGAAAGAGAAAGTAGTCATGAAAAATCATTAGAGGACATCCCAAATGAAAAGAAAGAAGTAAATTTGTATCTATGTGCAAATGACAAGATCTTAAATATAGAAAATCTAACTAATCCACTAGAAAACTATTAGAACTAAAAACTTGTTCCATTAAGTTGCAGGATACAAGATCCACTTAGAACAGTGTATTTTATTTGTAAATACTAGCAAGGAACAATTAGAAAATGCAAAGAAGAAATCAATTCCATTTATAAAATAGCATTAGGGCATTGGAATTGTTGTGCATGATATTGCAATGATGGATATAGGCCATTATAAATTTTGTCAAAACCTATAAAACTGCATGGTGCAAAGTATAAATCATAATGTGAACTCTAGACCTTGGTTAGTAGCAATGCTTCAGTACGTGTTTATCAGTTGTAACAAATGTAACACACTAATGTAAGATGTTATTAATAGGGGAAAATGTGGGAGTGGGAGGGGATGGGACATATGGGAATCCCTTATACTTTTGATGTAATTTTTCTGTAATCTAAAACTTCTTTAAAAATAAAGTTTACTATATGAAAAAGAATAGAATATTTATGAATAAATTCAATAAGAGAAGAGTAAGATATATACAGTAAAAGCTGCAAAATATTGTTGAAAAAAAATTAAAGATTAAAATAATGGAAACACTTCCCATGTTCATGGATCTAAAGACTTAATTTTGTTAAGATAAAAATACTCCCAAAAATTGATCTAAAGATTCAATGCAATCTCTACCAAATCCCATCTGACTTATTTTTTCAGAAATTGACAAACTGTTTCTAAAATTCATAGTGAAGTATGAGTACAGCCAAAGTAACATAGAAAAACTAAGAACAAAATTGGAAAACTCACACTTCCAAATTTCAAAACTTACTACAAAACTACAGTAATCAAGACAGTGTGATACCAGAATAAGGATAGACATATAAATCTGTGCATTAGACTTAAGAGTCCAGAAATAACCTTACCATCATGGTCAATTGATTTTCAATAAGAGTGTCAATTTAATACAATAGGGAAAGAATAATCTTTACAAAAAAATGGTGCTGGGACAACTGGATATCCACATGTAAAAGAATGAAATTCTATCTCTACATCACACCATGTAAAAAAATTAACTCAAATTAGACATAAACCTAGAAATAAAAGCTAAAATCATTAATTATTAGAATAAAATAGGATAAATCTTTGTGACCTTGGGCTAGGCAAATTTGATTTTTATAGATATGACAACAAAAGCAAATGTCAAAAATGAAAAAAAAGATTAATTGGCTTTCAAAATGAAAAGCTTTTGTGCTGCAAAAGAGAACATCCAGAAATAAACATAATACCCAACATTGTACACATTGATATAAATAAAATGTTGAGCATTATTGAGCTAGGTTGGTAGAAAGAGAATATTCCAAATCACAATTTATCAAACAATTTAACCAATGATATAGAAATTTAGCATTTTTGGGTAGACCCCAGATCAGGAGTGGACACAGGCTATCTCATCACAACTTCCTTGGACCCCAGTCCTAACAAAGATTCCTAAAAAAGACTGTACAATTCCCATGAAACCATCCATTCAAGAGGCAAGGTGTTACCTTGATTTCCTTGTCTCCCTTCAGAGCTTAATGTTCTACTCTAGGATTTACATAGAAATTGTCTTCTCCATGCTTCTCTTTAAGAGAATAATTACAAACATTGTGTCTCTCATTTGTTGAATTTAACCCAATTTCATCCAGGCAGCCTTTTTATGAATGGTCTAGTGCCCACTTTCTTACGTAATCTCTCTCCCTTCTCATCTCTGATTTCCCAGAAAGCTCCTTTCTATACAACATTTTAAAGAGATTTTTACATTCTAACAAGTTACAGGCAAAACTGAACAATATTGGAACAGACACTGGTTAAAACAAATAAGCAACAATAGTGCAAACCCTAGTGGTTTATTCCTTCATGATGATAGCAAACTTCTCAGCTTCTTCTCTTGATCAATTTCATCTCCTTGATACATAGAAAATGGTGTGGGAGGGTATAACTAGGGTGTCGATATAACAGCTCACCATTAATATTTCCTTTATCTGACTTCAGCCCACTGAATATTTCATATTGTTTTTGTTGTTGTTGTTGTATTAGTTATGTTTTATAAGCCCAAATACAATATTGTGGGTAATGTAGTCTCTGCACAACATCTTTAATTTCTGTGGCCAGACAAGTCAATAATGCCAACAAACATGTACCATGAAAAAGATTTTATTATGCATATCATTGTGTGCATGTGTATATGTGCCACCAGGGGAAATAAATGCAGGAAGGATAGTCTTAACAGACTCCTATGTTTCTTACAAGTGAAATAAAGACTGGTTTAATTAGAATGGCATCTATAATTGCATTTCTAAATTTTAGAAAATGTCACTGTTATATAAAGGTAAGAGAAGGAATTTTTATTCCCTCTGGACATAGCCATTCAGAAATGTACTTAATCACTCTGAGTTTCAGTTCCCTTTTCTGTAAAATAGAAAACTCCATTTTGAAGATTACAGATAATGAATACACAGACCTCCTGACCAAAGACGCTCAACATCTAATAGCTATTATTAAGTACTCTGTTTTATAAATTCAAATTTTACATCACAATTCAACACACACCATGATAATAAAGAATTTTAAAATATACTTAAAAATAAACAGATATGCTCACGATAGTCACAAATTTTGCCAAATTATCTTAGGACTTGATACCTAAGGTGTTTCTATTAAAATTCAAAACAGCTTTATAAATTTTAAAAGTTGATATAATTATAATGAAGATAAATTCAGACGAAAACAATCGTTCACTAATCAAATCATCAGGTAGCATTTTACAAAAAGAAAATAGTACTGAGATGCAACATAAAATTTTCATGTAATTCAGCATTTCAATAATAAAGAGGCTTTTCTTAGAACACTGTTCAGAGAACCAGTAAGATGACGGTGGAGTAAGGAACTCCTAGAGTCAGCTCCTACTACAGGACTGTTAGCAAACACCCAGAGTTCTCTGGAGCTAGCTGAAGCATATGTTTGGGGGCTCCAGGAGACTAGAAGAGCATCCTGCCACATCCTTGAAGGAATGGAAGGAGGAGACTGCTCATCTGTCCCGAACTGGTGGAGGCAGAGTCCAGGGGCCTGTGGGAAGAAGTGGGGGCAGGAGACAAGAAAGAATGGAGGCAAGACAGGATTCTGATCAAGCCTCGTTTATTAGGGGTGGGGCAGTAGAATTTATACTAAGGGAAGGGAGCGTGTCCATAGGTGATAGGCTGGTCTTGTGGGTGACGGGCGTCCAAGGAGGGGATTGGCTGAAAGTTCACACCGGGTCTGCAGAGTTTTGTGCCTTGCACATGCGTATTGCTGTGGTCACCAAAGTTGTGGCGGGAAGGGGAGAACAAAGAAACAAAGAGGAGGAAGAAGGAAATGGCGGGGCAGGGCTGTGGTAGTTGTGAAATCCACCATGTTGTTGGAGGCTGTAAATAGATTTCACAGTGGGTGGCTCCCCACACTCATCTGCAGAGAAGACATGAAAGTAGAGTGCTCCACACCACGGAGGCCAGGGACCATCCTCCCCTGGAGGCAAAAGCCACCTCAGGAGCTGTTCTGTCGCTGGAATTGAAAACTCCACTTCCCCAAAATGGAGGAGGAAGAGATGGTTGGGCACCAATTTCAATGACTGAGGAGTTAATTCAGTGGACTACAGTACAATCCTGAGACCAGTTAAAGTTTGAGCCTGTCCAAGTCAAAAAGAGGCTGGGAGCCACCATCTTAATACCACGCCTGGCACAAGGGGAAGCAGGGCGGACTGAAAATCCCAGTGCTGTTGGGGACTGGAATTTTTTTCCATCCAGATCATATTGCAGCTCTAGCATAGCCCCAGTGTCACCTCCAGCAGGGAGGACGCAGTGGGGACCTGCACCAGCCTCACTGGCCAAGCTGCAGAGGCGGGTGGCTATCCTACTCTGGGGGCACAAGTCACCCCAGGAGATATTCTATGGCTGGTATTGGAAGTCCATTTCCCAGAAACAAGGGAGGAGGAGACAGTTGGCTGCTGATTTCGGCTACTGATGGGTAGACTCACTGGCTATGATAGAACCATGGTAACAGCTGGGGCATGAACCAGCCCAAGTCAGAAAGAAAACATGACCATTAAATTTATTTGGAAGGGTAAGGAGTCCTGAATAACCAGAAACATCATAAAAAGGAAAAGTCAACCCTTATCTCCAGACTTTAAACCACAATACCCGGAGATTTGACACAAGATGATGCAACAAAGAGAAACACAGATTCCCATGCCGCTGACAACAGAAGCAAACAAAGAAGATGCAGCAAATAGACACAGAGAACAGATAACGGGGGCGGGGGGGATGGGGAGAGAAATAAATAAATAAATAAATCTTTAAAAAAAAATCACAATACCTACCTATAGTGGTAAAAACAGCATGGTACTGGCCTAAAGACAGACACACTAGACCAATGGAAACAAATTTACAGTTCAGAAACAGACCCTCACAGGTATGGTCAAGTGATTTTTGACTAGCCTGTCAAACTCACACAGCTCAGGCAGAACAATCCATTCAACAAATGGTGCTGAAAGAATTGGACATCCATAACTGACAGAAGGAAAGAGGACCCCTATCTCACACCTTCTCCAAAAATTAACTCAAAATGGATCAAAAAACTAAAAATAAAAGCAAGAACCATAAAACTTCTAGAAGAAATGATTGGAAAATAGCTTCAATTCCTGGTGGTAGGTGGTAGATTCTTAAAGGAGATAAGAGAAGGACCGAGTGGACTACTGATGTTTAATGTATGTAGAAGTTTTAATTAACTTTACTGTAAAAGTGTGGAAATGTATAGAATGGACGGTAACACACAGTGAGTAACAGCTAGTTTATAAATGAGGATGTGACTGAAAATGGTATGTAAATGCCAATTGACAGAATGCTAGAAAATAATGTAGGAACTGGATAGCACAATAAACCAAGAGGTGTGTGAGAATTGTGGTTGATGGTACAGATGCAAGAGTTTCCTATGTTAGCTAGAACAAATGTATATCACTACTGCAGGGTGTTGGGAATGTGGAGAAGCATGGGAAAAATACAGCTGCAGTGACCTATGGACTATGGTTAGTAGTAATAATATAATATTCTTGCATATGGGAAAGATGTACCATTCTGATATTGAGGCAGCATGGAAAATGTGAGCCAAATATACAGGGACATGGTAACAATCAGATGATATTATTTTATCTGTAGCAAATGACATACTACATTGTGGTGTGTTGATGGAGAGGTGTTGTTTGGGAATTCAGCACATGTGCATGATTGTTTTATAAGTTTACAACTTCTGTCATAAAAAATATGTATTTAAAAAATAATAATAGGGTGGGTTGGGGGGAAAACACATCAAATGTAAGATAAGGACTATGTTTAGTAGTAAGATTTTGACCATATTCTTTCACAATTTGTAACAAACATCTCATGACAATGCAAGGTGTTGGTGGAGGATTGAGGTATGGGACCCCTGTATGATGTTATGCATGTTTGCTTTGTAAGTTCACAACTTTTACTGTACACTTAATTGTTTATATATGTTCACATATAAATGATGTAAAGATAATAATAATAGGATTGGTTAGGGGAAAATGCTTTGTTTAGTAGTAATATTTTGTCAGTGTTCTTTAATTATTAGTTAAAAAGGTTTAAAAACAATGCCAGTTATTGGTGGTATGGTGGATGTTATATATGTTTGTTTGATGTTATATATGTTTGTTTTGTAAGTTCACAACTATTATACACTTATATATGTATGTTTATGTGTGAGTGATATATTTCAATGAACTATAAACAACAACAACAACACTGTGTTCAAGGGACATTCATGGAATATGAGCCATCTCACTTCACAAAACAGAAGTTTATATAACAGGACCATTAGAAAAGCTTAATATATACATTGGCCTTAATTTTAATAACTTATACTAGGTGTTGAAGATGTCACATGAATGAATCAATCTATTTTTAATGAGAAGTAAAAATATTAGTTTGCGAAGCCTGGTACAGACTCTTGGAAGAACTTTCTGATTGAGATGATGTGGAGACATAAGATTTGAGCTTAAATAAAATTGTAGATTCTCATCCCTTAAGGATAAATATGAGATACCTATCTTCTTGAAACTACTTCACTGCGGACCTAGGACTAGGGAAGGGAAATGAATGAAGTAGGCATTAAATTTTCATTCTAGTGTCTGTAACCCAATGAATTTCTTGAATTCACCATTTTCACCTTGTAACAGATTCAGCAATGCAGCAAAATAACCAGGCAACCCAATTTCTAAGGGTTGTAGCAATGTCACAGATAATTAAATAGAAAGTAGGGTTTTGCCCTGGTTTCAGTAAATTGGCCAGCTGGACCACCAGCAACATCTCCCTATGCAGTTATAGAGATCTAGCAGTGTGTTAATAAAGCCTCAAGGGAGTCCCACAAACTACTGGCCATTTTCTACAAAAGATATCACTCTGAGAAATTTCAAAATACATATCTAGTATTCCTGTTCCAATAAAAAGAAGAGTATAAGAGTATATGGTGCATGCATGGATGTGTGTATATGTATGTTAAGTGTTCTAGAATACTCTGGAAATTAGTGGGGAATTATGGTAAAGTGGTAAATGACACCCTGCCTACACAGCTCTGTTAATCTAAAAACTCACCAGCTGTCGATACTCAATACTCAAAGGGAAAATCCATTTTCTCTTTAATTAAAGCACAAGCTGGTCTGTTCTATTTAGAAATGTCATGGGAAAATAAATATTCTTCCCCCATTTCCTTTTACCTGAACCCACTTTTCTAATACCTAACATTTTTCGTATTTAACATATCAATAGAGCTATATTGGAATTAGTCTAACAAAAACAGTGAGAAGTTTAAAAATAATGAATATTAATTAATTCATGTACAATTAAATTCAATTTGATGACTAAGCATAATATAAACATTATGCAATACTTTGAAAAACTTAATCAGCTTAAACAAGTCTATAGAATAAAACAAGATTAGGTATAAATTTCTGTACATTCTACTTTTTTCATGAGCTAAGGAAAGATTATATTTTTCCCATTTAGTCAGCCATTTAAATCAATAATAATGCTATTTTAATGGAATTGCTACAGAAAGATAAATATCATTACATTTTCCCACTCTTTGGAAACAATAACAACGATAATAATAATAATAAAATATCAAGTTCTATTAGTGCTATTTCTTGCTCAATCTGTTAAAGAGAAAAGTGCTCTAATTATAAGATCCTCTCTCCAGGAAACCAACCCTTGACTAGGAATCTCAATTGTAATTTTGCCGCTTATCAGAACAGTTTGAAAATTGGACATATTCACTTTTAGGTCTTTTATTTTTCAAATCTAGACTTTAAAATCCTTAAATGCTTTAATAAAAGTTAAAATAATATGGTACTAACTTTTAAACTTTAAGGCTTTTTCTATTACCCCAATTGTCTTTAAGTATGGATCTCCATTTCTTTTCAATATATACTATAAATATTACCCACATAAAAATATTTCTAGTAGCCAAAATAGAGCCTTACTACAAACTGTTCCTATGATATTTGTGACACTTCTGTTTGTAAAAATTTAAAAAGTAAAAATTCCTAAACTGCCATATAAACTTACAGATTGCAAAGAAAATAAATTTCACTAATGTGTTATCCTTTAAAATTAACATATTCTTTTCTATAAATTATTAAATAAAGAGGCTTTTATATATAACTATACAAGTAAAGGGACAGGAAGACATAAATATATAGAGAGATAAATAATATTTATGCAATGTTAATAAATTACCTCTCATAGTGGGATTATATGTCAAATTTTATTATTTTCCTTTATATAGTTTTTAATACTTAAAAAATATAGCAGGTGTATTGCTTTTATAATGATTAATATAAACATTAATTTAAAAACTTGTTTAATGATTAATAGAAGAGATTATGTGCTTAAAAACTAAGAACATTAATACATCTGATACAAGAGAGAAACAAAACAGGTTTATGCCAATGAAATCTCTGCCTGTTTAATTGAAATCACTCAAAACAGAATTTTTTTCACAGCTATGGTATGCCTTATAAACATAAATCACTTATCACTGATTTGTGCTAGTTTCTAGCCCTGATAGACTTACAAAGTGAATTTCACATAGAAATCTAGATTTATTTAATTTCTAATTTAATTACTCAATAGTAATTATTTTTACTTGACAATAGTTTGGAATAATTTCACTTTGAATCATTCAGTGAATTCCTTAGTTTAAACTTATTTTTACCTCTAACCCTTCTAAGGGAGATCTAAACCAGTGTTAGTACGATGGGATTAGTACAAAAGTAGATAAGTCACAAAGGAAGAAGAGATTTAGTTTTTGCAAGGGGAAAGTGAAGAAAAGTGAAGTCATACAAATTTATTCAGAAGCTATAAAGAATGTGTAGTTCTTCAGCACAAAATATCAGATAAACCAAACTATTTGTGCTCTCTTTGATCCCTCCTCCTCTGTCATTCCCGTGTCTCCCACATTCAATACATATCATGTTTGTTTAATTTGCTTCCCAATATGTTCTCCAATCTCTGGCCGAAATTACAGTGACTCCCTTCTAAGTGGCATCCCCATTGTTAGCTTCTTTCCCCAGATCCCATCCTCTCTATCTCGCAAGATTTAGTTTCTTAAACATTTAACCACTCCACACTCTATGTATAAATGCAGCAGAGTACACTATTATTTATGTAATTGTGGTAGATAGATATATATGCTACAACTAAACTAAACCATGATCTTCTAGGTGCAAATCCATTCGCAAAGAGGACCTTTTCAAGATGTGATTATTAAAGTTGTGGCCAAACTAATCAGGATAATTTTTAGTATATATTGCTGGAAGCCTTATAAAGATAGGGAATTTGGAAACAGTCAGTAGAAGTCAGAAGACATGGAAGCCAGAAGTCAGAGAAAATCACATGAAACAATTTGCCAAGTGATGAAAGGACTGCCATCACCAGAATGCTACTGACTCTGGGAAAAACATGGCCTTGCCGACACCTTGGCTTCTTACTTCTAGCCTCCAAATAGAGAGCCAAAAAAATTCTTGTTGTTTAAATCAACCATTATGTGTTTTTTGCCATAGCATCTCTGGCAAAACAAAACAGGAATAAACTCCAAAATTATTTATAAATACTCTCAAGCCCTTTCAAACATGATCTCAGATAAACACCTTCTCTCAAAATACAAACTCTGCTCCACCAACAGACTTCCACAAGCAAATATACCCTGCATTTCTTTTATCAGTTCCTCTAACCTAGATATCCATTGCTTCTCTTTCTTTACTCACGCTTTCCCTCTGAATATATTGCCTCAATAATGCCAATGCATTTTCTAACTCCAGTTTATACTTCATCTTACTTGAGAGAATTCCTTCAATATTACCACTCCTTTCCCATTCTAATATAAGTAACAGCTCTTTCATCTGCATTCCGTGACCTTTCAACAATTCAGTATACCTTGCCTCAGTTAATTTTTACAAGTAGATATTTTTTCCACTATGATATAAACTCCTTTTTAGTGAAGATTAAGATCTATCTTTCTTTGTATCTTGAACATCTACCCATGTAAAAGAAAGAATAAAAGGATATTCTGATATCCTAAGTACCTAAATTGAGGTACTTGAGGATCAAGTCACTTAGGATCATAGCTAAGATTCAAATCTATCATATTCATCTTTTATTTTGTAACAGGTTTCAAGGTAATTCTCTGTGTGTAATTCTGCATTTTAAGTGTACACAAACAAAATTAAAAAAGAAAAAGAAAACTTTGTTTCCACTAATGTATGTTGTTTCTTCACCAGCATAATACCTCCTATTGGATAGCCATTCTTGAATATCTTTTAATAAATTCACTCTAGGGTACAATAAAACTACAATGGAATTCACCTTTTTTTTTTTTTCCAAATTGGCAATTTTTAAAGACCCTGACAGAAGTTTTAAATACTCCTGCTACACATAACATATATCAAATAGTTCCTTGTTTCTCTAATACCTGCATTTCATTCTTATTAGACAATAAAACAAAGGAAAAATCCAAAGTAATTAAGTTGTATGGATTTGAGGAATGTTTTGCAAGTACTTACTTTTATGTGGGGAATATTTTTAAAAGGTAAGAGAGTTAAGCATGTTCATTTAGAGATGCCTGGTTTTCTTGTTTAGAAAAATTGGACTTACACATTTTCTGAAAATGACTCTTTTTCATCATACTTGAACTCATTTCATTTCCTCTTTCCACTATATCAACAAGATAAAAGTTTTTTTTTTCTCCCTTTTAAGAGAGACTATTTTTACTGTGGATGACTGAAAAAAACAGTAGAATCATAGAAATTCAAATTTTCTATGTGGGAAGTCTTTTATAATGAATAACATCTGTTTGAAGTTCTTTTTTGGAAATTAAACATGAAGATGATTATTTAAAAATTGGCATGGAAATTGCTGATATACATGCTCAAGATCTTTATTTCCATAGTAACATAAAGGGAAAAATGTGTAACCTGCTATGAAGTTATTGGATTAGAAATAATCTGAGGGAAATTGGGCAGTAGGATCAACAAAAATTAAGCTGTATAGCATAAGGAAAACTCAGGATCTATTTGTATAAGACAAAAGGATTTTTAAAAAATTTTCTTCTAACAAATTCTGCACTTCTCTTCATATTGGCAAAATAATTGATGTCACTCCAGTATAAAAAGTTTTTAAAAATCAAAATGGAGACACTGATATTTATTTGACATGTCTCCATCTTGGAGTCAAACTAAGTAAAGGAAATAAAAGTTATTCTGTACTTTATCTTTATGAATAATGTCACTAAAAATTTTATCATATTGAGTTTTCCCTTCAGTTCAAAGTGAAGGTAGGAAGAATTCTCAGATGTCTCAAATCTGCCATCTTTAGTCTTTTCCTGACAAGTAAATGGGGTGATGTTCAATTCTCACAACAGTGCTCAACATATACTTGAAGGCTGGCAGCCACACCAAATCCTAGGAATTCTACCACCTGAAAGAAAGTACATCTTCCTTAGCCTCTCTATCCTGGTTGGATAAGTGGCTAACTCCAGGTATCAGGGTTCAAACAAATAGGGTGAAAAACTGTGTCCCAGAAATATCTTATAGTATGTTATTGAAATCAGTGGCAGAAGTGACACCAATAATGAAAACATTTACTGAGCAATTACTGTAAAGTACAAAATGGCCTAAATCTTAGGTCTCAAAACAGTCCAGACTGTTCTCTCAAAATCTCCAGTGATATAATGATTATTTTGCTTCTACTTAATTGCATTTCATTTTTCTTCATAGGCAAGAGCATGTCCTAAGGGAAAAATGTCTGACACTTGAGTGTCATGTGTATCTGGCTGAGGATATTGCAATTTAAATTTCAGGGAGCAGAAAATATGTTGATAAAAAAGGAAAAGGGAGACAGAAAAAAACTAAAGAGAAATCAGGAGCCAAATCATGGAGAATCTGTATATTACTATTCATTTCTTACAACTTATTTTCTGTTTTTTCATCATTTTTTGCCAATCCGTTCAGTTATTTTACAGCAAAATCTATCAAATTTCATATCACATTTTTTTTGCTTTGTTTTAGAAAACTATTTTCACCCTAAGATTCAAATTTGTATTTGCCTAGCTTTAGCTGTTCTAGTACATTTATGGTTTTAATTTTAATATTTTTTATATCATTAACACATTTGGATTTCAGTCTTGGGAGATCTGGGCTCAGTTCTGTCCATTAATAGTTCAAAATCTGAACAGATAAATATTCTCTCTGAGTTGAATTACTCAGCTTTAAAAAGTTAATAGTATCTACTACACTGGATGTCCTATAGGAAATAAATTACATAATATATATAAAAGGTCTAGCATATTTCCTAACAGTAGTAAATACTAAATGCATGATGATTAAGAAGATTTATGAATTCATACATAGTGAGATTTTAAGGTGTAATTTGCCAATGACCTATTTAATTTTAGAAATTTAACTCTATGGACATTCAAGAGGAATTTAATTTGATTTTTAAATCTGATTTAAGTTATTCATTTTCTAAATTTATAGAAGCAATATAGACGCTGTCATAAAACCATTATAAATAAGCATGTACATTATGTCTGACAGTAAGAAAACAAAATGAAACAAAGTATAAGCTCCAAAGTAACTTCAGTAACATTTGGAATAGAATGACAAATTAACCAGTGTTCATAAATACTGGACAGCTAAAGAACCTCTCCTGTCATGTAAGCTTTGGACTTTGGAATTTTAAATCTTTGCTCTTCCACTCTTTTTAATGAAATGATACCATAAATAATGAATGGTTAACAGTGATGGCAGAACAACAAGTAAAGATAAACACAAAAATGATATAAGACAGAGTGCTTCTGTTCAATATCCTTCAAGTAGTTTCAGATTTAGATTTCTTCTAAGTAGCCCCGCATCTGGGCTATCACCACGAATATCTAAATTGCTTTCTCACAAGTTCTACAAAGCACTCTTTTTACTTTATCTACTCGTTTTAGATGGCACCTCATTGAATTTCTCCTAGCCAATTTACTTTCTGCAAAGCTCACATTGCTCTTACAATAGAGAAATTTCTTTGGCTCTACTCTTTAACTTTAGCTTAATAACATGGGGGCTTTCTTTAAGTTTTACTGTCAGCAGAACAGCACAAATTTAACATTTATATGCTTCTTTTTTACTAAATAGCAGCAGAAGAAAGCATCATGCCAAAAGCAATGTGGTTATTAATTTTCTCAGTGGTTTATACAATTACTTGAATGCATCCCCAAAGAAAACTAATTTATTGATCAAGCTTAAGTAGTTTGAGTTTACATAAAAAACATAGCATGAGTTGCTTGTACATAGTAGAAAGTAGAAGTTTTAAGTGAGAATAAGCCAAATGAGTGAGAATTTAATGAGAATTCAAACTCATCTGGTTTGATAAGAATAACTTAAGAAAGTCCAATTTATCTAAAGAATTACATTAGGAGAAAAATAATATTGAAATTTAATTTTATTCCTTATATTGCCGCTAAGTAACGAATTTTATGTCTCCATATTTATTTTGAAAAAATAGAAAAAGAGAAGTCAAAGGAATTTCACTAAAAATATCATCACCCACAGATGAAAAAATACAATGCACACACACACTCACACACATAAATCCACATGCAAGGGTTAATTCCACCCATTCAGCTTTTTAGCCTGCTTTTTGCTTCATTTAACATTAACTTACAACAAAATTTTCTAGTATTCTCTTCATTTAATAAATAGTTATTAAGCATCACCATTTGTCATAATATGCTACTTACATTATAAATATACATTTATAAAAAGTCAGCACTGTTCTTTTTTTTTTAAGATTTGTTTTTTTATTTATTTCTCTCCCCTTCCACTCCCTCTCCCCTGTTATCTGCCCTCTGTGTCCATTTGCTACGTGTTCTTCTGTGTCCGCTTCTATTCTTGTCAGCGGCCCAGGAATCTGTGTCTCTTTTTCTTGCGTCATCTTGCTGCATCAGCTCTCCGTGTGTGAGGTGCCATTCCTGGGCAGGCTGGACTTTCTTTCGTGCTGGGTGGCTCTCCTTATGGGGCTCACTCCTTGTGCTTAGGGATACCCTACAGGATGGAACACCCCTGCATGGCACGGCACTCCCTGTGCGCATCAGCACTGTGTGTGGGCCAGCTCCACATGGGTCATGGAGGTCCTAGGTTTGAACCGCCGACTGCGGTCACCCCTCGGGCTGAAGTGTGGCCCGGCGGGGGAGTGGCCGCGGCAGGCCAAGCCGCTGCCCCCATAATAGGGTGGCTGGTCGGACTCACCGCCACCCCTGAAGGAAGCTCGGCATGGGCGCAGAGTGCCCTCGGGTCTCCCCTTCTCGGCAGCCATGCTTCCGCGGCCGCCCCTCCTCCCAGATGGCGCCACCCGATGCCTTGTGGGGCGGCACCCTTCTTCTTCTTTCTCCCTGCGCAGGCGCAGGGCGGAAAATTCCAGTCTGCCCTTTTCCCCTCCCCCGACAGCAGCAACAGCCAGGTGTGGGCGGAAAAATCCAGCCCGCCCTTTTCCCTTCCCCTGACAGCAGCAACAGCCAGGTGTGGGCAGGAAACTCAAGTCTGCCCTCCACCCCAGCAACAGCAGCCACCAATCCCTAAACCCTGCCCCTTCCCCCAGCAACAGCGACAGCCAATCCCTAACCACCACCCCTCCCCCGTCCAGTACCACCCACTGACCTTTCGCCGGCAACCAATCAGAACAGGGCGTGGCTTCGACCAATCAGCCTTCCCCAGCCCCTATAAAACTGTTGCCTCTCCCTCAATAAAGTTGGACTTGCGTGTTTACCTTGTCTCCGCGGTAGTTCTTCTGCCGTGCGCCCTCCAGTCCTGAGAGCCCCCGACAAGGGCCTGGCCTCCCTTGTCCCCAGTTCGTCGCCTGCTTCTCCGGGCGACCCCTTCGTCGCCGGCTTTGCCGGGCAACCCTGTCAGCCGAACCGCGCAACCCCTTGTGAGACCGATCCCTCGTCTGCTGCCGGACCGACCCCTGTCCCAAGTGGGACCGACCCCTCGTCCCAAGCGGGATCAACCCCTCGTCCAGAGCTGGACCGACCCCTCGTCCGCAGCCAGACCCCACCTCTACCGACCGAGCAAGCCGCTGCAGCCGACCTCCCATATGCTAGGCGGATTCTATATCCATTGAGCCAAGTCCACTTCCCAGCACTGTTCTTTTATGAAACTTATATTCTGATTTAGAACACGTGAAATGAACAAATGAACAAATAACTAAAATATACATTTGTGTTCATAGTTATCAATATGAACATGATTGCTAATAAAAAAAGGAGAATAAAAGATGATAATCAAGAACTAAAGAAGATAGCTGCTAAAGTAAGGTCATCCAAGATAGAATTCTACAAGTGACATTTATGTCAGCCTTAGAAAAATAAAAGAATATCAGCTTTTCTATATATATGAGTATCAGGGTGTGTGTTATACAACATCATTCTAGACATAAGGATGTGAGCATGAAGACCCTAGATGAAATAGCTTTCTTTTGAAAGAAATAACTATAAAAGGTCTTTCCCTTGTTTAGTAGGAAAGGAGAAGAGAAGAGAGGTTGTGAAGACTGATATTAGGTCATTCAGAGCTACATTGTCTGGTTTTCTAATAAGTTTGAAACACATGAATATGGGCTGGCCTTTTGACTTTCTTTGACCAAGGGAATATGGTAGAAGAAATGCCATGCCATTTACAGGTCTAACAGTTAAGAGTCCTAGACTTCCATACTTCCATTTACACTTATGAATGCAGTTGCCATGTAAGAAGGTCAGCTACACTTGAGGAAGCCCAAGCAAAGCCACATGAAGCACTATATGAAGGAGCACAGAAACACCAGATATGTGAGTGTTATCATCTGGGATGTTCTAGCCCAACCAGCCACCTGCTGAAGCTAGCTGAGTGAGTGGCTCTAGCCTATATCAAATGAAGCAGAACCATCCAGTCAGACCCTGTCCAAATTCCTGAAAAAACAAATTATGAAAAATAATAAACCACTGTTGCATGTCACTAAATTTTGGAGTGGTTATTTACACAGTAAGAATTACCAGAAACAATAAATTTATAATGTAACATAATATAAGAAGAACATAAATTATACTTAAAGCATTAAAAGATATATGACATATTAATAAAATTTTAAAGAGTGAGATTATTTTTTTTTCATGTTTCCTAGGCAATAATATAATTTGATGGCATTCCCCAAATTATCAACATAATATTGAACCATAAATCACTAGACTGATTTTTAATTGTGTGCAGTTAATTCTGTTTCCCTATTTCCACTCATGAGAAAATACATATATAGTATTGACAGTTTCCTCTTACTAGGTCTCTTATACTACTATATCCAGATATATTTTAACATTTGTTATTAGATTGTCAAACTGAAAATCTCAGAACAAATTTTGAAAAACACAGCATTTATTAAATCAAATGCTAGTTTTCTATCAGAAGGACTTGATATATATTTAATTTCCCAAATTTACAGTGGAAGAAATATGTTCACATAACCAAGGTGTTGTTTAAAATACACTGAAAAGCCTTACAATAAATGAATCAAGTTTTAGTTTTTAATTTTAAATGTAAATTAATTATATTTTTAAAAAATTGCAAATTCTGTTCTTCACTTATTCTAATAATAGTTTAAGTAATCAGTAGCTGCATGTAGCTACTAGATACTGACTATTATAGTGAACCAGGCCGGTTTAAACCACAGGATTATCGGCCTATTTCCTCAGGCACATTTTCATATTTCTCTTCTGAATCAATTATTTTCAAGCTTTATGGAATATAGCATTCATAATGTGTATTAGTCAGTCAAGGGGGTGCTGATGCAAAATACCAGAAATTTATTGGCCTTTATAAAGGCTCTTTATTTGGGGTAGAAGTTTACAATCATCAGGCCATAAAGTGGAAGTTACTTCCCTCACCAAAGCATGTTGCCGTGTGTTGGAGTAAGATGGCTGCCGACATCTGCAAGGGTTCAGCCTTCCTCATCCTCTTATGGCTCCATGGTCCCAGCTTCTTCTAATCTCAGTTGTAGGCTAGATTAAGTCTCATCTTACTCCTGGGACTTGCTTCTCTCCAGGCTCAGCTGTTCTGTTCTCTCTACAAGGTCAGCTGTAGACTATCAGGATCTCTCTTCCCAGGGTCGCTGCCATGTCTATGGAGCCATCTCTAAATCTGTTTTCTTTTCCTGTGTGTTTACTTCCCAGGCTCAATCAGTTGGGCTCCCAGTCTACCATGTGGGAGACCCTGGGTTCATGTCTAGGGGCCTCCTTATGAAAGCAGGCTCGCCCACACGCTGTGGAGAGCTGCTGGCCCTGGAGCCGCCTAGTGCTGCTCACCTCACAAGCGCTGCAGAGAGGCGAATCAGCAAGGTGACATAACAAAAAAAAGGGGGAGGTGGGGAGACAGAGAGCAGACAGCAAAAACAAGTCACAAGGAGGGTGGATAAATAGAAATAAATACAGAGATGGAAGAATGCACAGCGAATGGACACAGAGAGCAGACAGCGAGCAAAATGCTGCAAGGAGGGGGCATAAAAAATTATATTATATACATGGTTAAAACTTTATCTGCTGCTGATTATGTGGTCCTACTTCCCATATTTCTTTTAATTCAATCCATAGTACTATTTAGTAATTTTTCCTGTGTTCACATATAAAGGACAAATAAGGTGGTAAAATCTGGTTACTCCTTTCCTATATTGCTTCTACAGGGAGTACGATGGAAATAAGGAGGCTTGGCAATCAGGACTCAAGCTTGTAATTTTCAAAGTTCAAAATCTGAAGATGCATTTGGAAGAGAATACTTTTGAAAAAGCTTGACATTTAGAAAGTAAATTTCTGGGGTTTCATCAGAATGTTGTAAAGTATCAACAGAGATGTCTCTTGATTTACACTGAAGTTAGACCATCTTTCTTCCATAAAGAATCAGTGGTGGATGATTCCTTTTTGTTTCTTGTAGTTCTGCATTTTTTATTAGTTCTCTGGATACCAGAAGGAAAGAATTAACTGCAATCAGAAAATAATGCTAGACTTTCTAAACCAGTTAGATAGAAAAGAAACAGATTGGAATAAATGAAAAAGTAGACTCTTGCATATTCCTACATGGGTTTCTGCACTATGATCAGTACTGGTAGATAAAATACCATATGCAAAATGTTTTGCCTCAATGGTAAAGTGTTTCTTTCAATTCGAACAAAGTAAATATATGTTAGCAGTATATGTTACAGTATTTTATAATCATTTTTGTTTAACTATCAAAGGCAAGTAGTAGTGATATTTCTCTAAAAACTAATGATTAAAAGTTTATTTTCTCAATTCGTATTTTAATAATTACTTTAAACATTGAATTATAAAGTTAGAAAGAAAATTTATTTTAGTTGGTTGAGAAATACAGAAATACAATTCAGTAAACTCTAGAACTTATTTAATAATATATACCATATTTTTGGTTCATATTACATATATAGTCTTAGTGGATTTAAATAAGAAATAAGTTCTCCAAACTCACTATGTTTTATGTATCTATATTTTTCCTATTAAAGTTAAAAAATATCATAAAAGCAATAAATAGATTTATACTGAGATTGAGTTTTTTCAACTGGTCATGAAATCAGGCCATGTGCCTATGGCTTGATTATTGGAATCATTGAACACCTTAGGTAATTATATTTACATTAGACAACATACAGCCAGCATAAGGGAGAGCAAGGGTTAGAAGAGAAAGGTTCAATTTAGGCAGCCATTAAATAATTAAATATATATATTGTGATGATTAGGCTGATGTGTTAACTCGGCCAGGTCGATGTGCCCAGTTGTTTGGTCAAGCAAGCACTAGGCTAATTGTAATACAAGGACATTTATGGACATTAGTTATCAGTAAGTTTACTTCACAGGTGGCTGATTACATCTACATCAACCAGGGTGATTGCCTTCAGCAATGAGCAACATTTTATGCAATCAGTTGAATGAGTTAAAAGGAGAAGTGATTTCAGCATTCAGAGAGAATTTCTCAGCTTGTCTTTGTACAGCCAACGTCTCCTGGAAGCTCATCAAGGACCTTTATTGGACTTTCATTAGAGCCCCTGGTTTGCAGCCTGCCTGCAGAATCTGAACTTGTGCATACCCATGGTCACTTAAGAGAATTTTATAAAATCTCATATTATTTACAGATATCTCCTGTTGATTCTGTTTCCCTAAAGAACCCTGACATACATACATACATACATACATACATACATACATACATACATACACACATACACACTATTCCCTGGTTCAAACATTAGGGCTATGTATGTTTGTGAACAATACAACATTCAGTGTCTTAAAAGCAGTTTGAGACTGTGGTTGTGAAACAGGTAATATCGTATGTGCTATGTCAGTGTAGGATGCTACTGGCATTATAGGCAGGGGTGTTCAAGGAAGAATTCAAGTAGGAAGGATAATTAAAGTGAAACCTGAAGGTCAAGTAGGAACTATCCAGGGGAAGGGAAAGGTAGAGGCAGATGAAGATATTCCAAGTAAAATAAAGAGGAGAAGCAGAGTATGACACAGGCAAGACTCTAGGAAATGAAGGGAATATAGAATACAAGTAAAGGAGGTTTTAGAAAGATGAAGAGAAGTTTTTAAGTATCTATGAAGATGTTTGAATGTAGTATAAGAAGTCTAAAATGTATTCTGAAAGAAAAGAGTGACTAGTCATGTTTTAGACAGGGAAATGACTGGAAATATTATGACTATGGTAATGAGTGATGAAGTATAGATTTTCATAATGTTAAAAAATTCAATCCCACACAAATCCAAAATAAGCATTTATCAAGGATATTTCTGTAAATTATTAACTAAGGACAGTAACAGTAAATTGTCACAACCAGTTTTAAAAAATTCATTTTGGCATTAAGCATTAATCAGTTGTATGGTCTGTCCTGCAATTCTGCCAGTTGGCGAGGGAACCATTCCACTCCTCAGATTATGAACATGAATTCCAAAATTGATTTGCTAATGGATGAAAACTAGTTACTATCTTCTGGGGGGTAAGGTGACTTATATTTGAGAATATCTTTACTACAAAGGAAAATAAATTTTATCAATTATTTATATTTCTATGGTAAGTAGTTCTTTGCATTGCTATCAATTTTCTACAAGTTAACATCTACCCATGTAAAATGATAAAAGTGTTAGTCAACAGAAAATCAAAGAGGCATAACATAAGAGTCCATTAATCCCCAGAAGTACTTCAAGATTTTGCCTACCATTCTACAAAAAGGAAGCTCAGTACTCTCTTTTGCCCATCTCCAAGTTTTTGACAGTTTTGGCAGACTTAAACAAAGAGATGATGGTAATCTGAATTAAGGTGGTATATTAGTTAGTCAAAGGGGTGCTGAGGCAAAATACCAGAAATTAGTTTGGTTTTATAAAGAGTATTTATTTGGGGTAGGAGCTTACAGATACCAGGCCATAAAGCATGTTACTTGCCTCACCAAAGTCTATTTTCAAGTGTTGGAGCAAAATGGATGCCGACTCTGCGAGGGTTAAGTCTTCCTGGGTTCCTCCCTTGCTGGTGCTTGCTTTTCTTTCCTCTGTGTGCTTACTTTCTGGAGCTCCAGCTTAAGGCTTTAGCATCAAACTCCAAAATCAAAAACCCAACACAAAACTCTCAACTCTGTCCTTTGCCATGCCTTTTATCTGTGAGGCCACATCCACCAAGGCCCTAATGATGTGACCCAATCAAAACCCTAATCATAAATCAATCATGCCCAGGTACAGACCAGATTATAAACATAATCCAATATCTATTTTTGGAATTCATAACCATATCAAATTGCTACAGGTGGTAGTCAAAGTGAAGAGTAGGAGATTGATTTGAGAAATACTTTGAAAGCAGATATAATAAAATTAATTATATAGGAGTTAGTATATTAATTTTCTATTAGTGGTATATGAGAAAATACCACTTAGTGATTTTAAAACAATGCAAAATAACTTATATTTGTAAGTCTAGTATGAGTCTCACAGGTCTACAATTATGATGTTAGCAAGCTGCTTTCTTTCTTGAGAATCTAGAGGAAAATCTGTTGTTTTCTGCTCATTCAAGTGTTGGAATAGTTTAGTTCCATGTGGTTGTAGGAAAGATGTCTTTGTTTCCTTTCTGACAATTATCTAATTGCTACTCTTACTGCCTGGGGACTTCTCTCAGGTCCTGGTACATAGTTCCCTGTATATCAGAACCAGAAACGGCATCTTTCTCACATTCCATCTCTGTATGACCATACCTGGGAAGATCCTCTACTTTGATAGATTTAAGAAATAAAATTGGGCCAATACAGATAATCCAGGTTCTTAAACTTAATTACATTTGCAATAAGGTGACATATTCACAAAGTTCTGAGGATTAATGTGTCCTGAGTATGTCACGGAGCTGTGTAAAGCAACAGCTTCCTGCCAAACTGATAGTGATATGTGAAACCAAAGAAAGACTTGGACAAGTCCATCTTGGCAAGCAATGGACATTTATTTAGGGGATTTCCCTGGGAGTCCTCATCTTTGGCAGCAGGAGGAGAGACAGCATTTGTATAAGTCAGAGTTGTCTAGGTAAACAGAACCAATAAGAGATATCTGTAAATACTACGAGATTTTATAAAATTGTCTCACACAACCATGGGGAGGCACAAGTCCAAATTCTACAGAGCAGATTGGAAACCAGGGACTCTGATGAAGGTCCTTGATGAGTTCCCCAGAGATGGGAACTCTCTCTGAATGCTAAAATCATTTGCCCTTTTAGGGCCTTCCACTAATTTGATGAGACATCACAACATTGTTGATGACAATCTCCTCAGTTGATTGTAGATGTAACCAGCTATCTAGGCAATCAACTCACTGATGATTAAAGTCCAAATGTCCTTGTATTATATTAGCCCAGTGCTTGCTTTACCAAACAACTGGGCACCATTACTTGGCCAATTTGACACATTAGACTAACTATCACAGCATTTTCTAAGCTCAATCTTCAGCACTTACCACCAGAGGAGAGGGGTCTTTTGTGAGATATGTATACATGCAGCTGGGGGGAGCTGCCTTCTAAAGAATGAAGTGCATTGCCAAAGGTACATCATTTGACAAAAATTAACAAGGCATACGAAGGATGTGCATGATCTTTATGGGAAACAGAACCTAAAGGAATAAATGTTTTTGGCAGGGCAGAAGTTATACATTGGTGGAGATGTTTACTGAGAAAGGGGTGATTTAGACAGTTTGCCTAAAACAGATCCTATGGCAGGTTTCTGGAAAAACAGGTTAAGTACTCTAGTACAAGATCTGTTGATCAGTTATGAGTTACAGAGTCTTGCAGTTTTAACTATCTGGAATGCTGCTACTGTTTGGAGTGAGGGAAAGAGCAGGAAAGGGCGGGAAAAGAAAAATGCAAAGTCATTTATGCCACACAAGGCATCAGCATCTTTGGTGTCTTTTATTCCACCTACCACAGAAAGTAGGTAGAGGAAAGATTTGTGAACAGATTTCAATTTGAGTTAAATAGGTAGAGGGTAATTCCATTCATTAAGCTAAAGATGCAAGAGGAAAGCACATTTGTTCACAAGAGTAAGTTTAATTTTGAGGAGTTTGAAAAGCCTATAGATCACTAAAATAGAAATATGCGAAAGAAATGATATATAGACCACTTAGAACTCACAGTAATTTTCTAGGATGTAGATATATTGGGGAGTTAACAGCATATAAATGGGAAGGTAAATTATGAAGGTTAATGAGCTCACCCATCTATAATTTGTTGCTTGATGAGTGGACTCAGAAGTAGATATCAGGGAAAGTAAAATGAAGACATGCAAAATAAAAATAATTGGAGAAAACTGTTTTAAGTATTTTGGCAAAAAGGGAAAGCAGTTATGATGACCTGTGGAGTAAATGTTGGGATGCTGTTGTATTGAACAGTAGTGCTTTGCTTAATTATAATAATGTCTCTGGGGTGTTAAAATGCTGATAAATGTAACTAATGATGAGAGAAACAAAGTGAAGATAGAAAGGAGAGTATTTACTTAGCAGGGTAAGATATTTTAGATGAGAAAGAAGCAATTCAGAGAACAATTTTTGAGGGACTGACCTTAAAATTCATCTATTATTCTGTGAGAAGGAAAAATGAGAAATACATAGATGGCAATGTAGGTTAGTATGGCAATGTAGGTTAGTAAGGTAGTAGGAAGCTGAATGTATTCTTTTGGAAATTTCTTATTACTTTATTAAGAAAGAAGAAAAGTCACAATTTAAGAATTGGGGAGATAGTTTAGGAAGACAAAATATTTGAGAAGGATGGGGAATATCAGTATTTAAGTAATCAGTAATGAAAGTCATTAGTATTTAAGAATATTAGTATTAGAGATGAATTACTAGTATGTGTAAAGAACAAAGACCATTTAAGTGTGCTCTTATAAATTACAATTAATCTAAATAATGTCATAGGAGATTAACTGGGGCTATTTGTATTTTAAGGAGACATCAAAATCTTGATAAACTCTTTTGAAATCATAGTAAACCCTGATTTATTGAAAATAAGCTATAGAAGATTTCTTGTTAAAATAATGGCAGAGACTTATACTATACCAAGATACCAGAATTATTCTTTATGCTCTTTACAGTCCAAAACAAAATGTATACTTATCCTAACTGGAGGTTCCATGAATACCTAGAGCTTACAACATTAATAAATTTATTCTCCTTTTGCTTGATGATATCATGCTGTCTCGGGGCTCCCTGACAAAAAATTTGGTTAGATCTTGGGGTGTCACACATGGGCTATTATTACAGGTAATAATGATAATATCTATATTCCATATAAAAAAGATGTGAATGGATGAATGAATGAATGAATGAATGAGGGCATATGTGCATTGAAAAAAAGAAAGGCACATTCGAATAAGGTAGATCAGAAGGCATAAGCCATAAATTGAGATACTAACTTGTTAATGCCTTTTGTCATTGGTTGCCATAAGAACTTTCTAATAAAGGTATCCCACATTACAGAGAAAATTTTGTAGATTGTTGGTGGTTCTTAATCTCTATACACTGCCTCAATAAACTACAAGTTAAAGATAAGAGATGTGAAGCAAACACATTTTTATGAGCTAAATGTTCAGGTTGCTCTGACTGTATTTTGTTTAACATTTTATTTTGAAATCATTTTAAGCCTACAGGACAGTGGCAAAAATAATACAAAACCCACGTATAAAACTTCTCAACATGATTATAATTTTTTAAAATGTTTCCATTTAAATGATCAATTGAAATGGTACTAGAATCAAAAGAAGTTATGCCAATGCCAATTGGACAAAACTCTCAAAATTCAAGCTTTAATATGTATGATTGCAGAAGATAGAGAAAAGGTAAGAGAAAAACACATATTAGAATGTAAGGAAATAACATAGAACTCCAGACTTTTAAATTTAGTCTCTGTTGTGAGTCTGCTACTCCCACAACAAGGTTCCAGGTCTGGTGTGCAGAGGTATCAAATCTGAGACTGAATGAAATAAGATTTTCTTTCAGGACACACATAGAAACTTTCACATCCTTCATGTGGCACTTAAGGTACAATTTTGAAGCCTTCAATTCACCCCTTTCTTTTACAACTGTATCGAGTATATTTAGGAACAACTAGTCAACATCGTTTTACCCACTCCAGGAGTGTCCAGGGGACACATCTTTTACTAGGACTGTGAGGAATAAATTTGTGAAACTAACTCCGTCTTTATTGAAAAGCTCTGTGTTTGCTTCTCTTTGTAAGTCAGATACTATTGTGGGAACTGTTGTCACTGAACTGGAATCCTTAAACACAATGGGGATGATCAGATCCTGGGTTGGCAGAAGCCAAGTGGCAGCACTAATTGCCAAAGACAAAGTGGGTATGGCTACCTCGATGAACAGCATCAAAGCAGCAATCAAAATAGTTTGAGTAGCAGAGACCTGAAGTGTTGGTTAAAAGATCAAGAGGTTCCTAGCATTAAAATAGGCAGCAGTCTAATAAATTCCTACTTGATCTGTATAAGAAGAAGAGTTTTAGATCAAGTGAACAAAAATCTAAGGTGAATTGTAAAACAGGAAGTCACAGTCCCTTAATCAATTCCCAGACTTGAGACAGTTTATAGACAAAGGGCCCCTTGAACAAGGTGAAGGCTAGGTCCACTTGGGAAAGGACCCTATTACAATGTCAATAATTAATACTGCAAATCTTCCTCTCAACCTTTCCCAAAGAGACCTTTTAACAGGGTAACTGTGCATTGGGGAGAAGGAAATGGCCTGATATTTCAAGGGTTGTTAGATACTGTCTCAGAAGTAACATTAACTCCAGGAGACCCAAAACGTCACTGTGGTCCACCACTTAAAGTAGAGGCTTATGAAGGTCAGGTGATCAATGGAGTTTTAGCTTAGGCCCATCTCATAGTGGGTCCAGTGAGTAACCAGACTCATTCTGAAATTATTTCCCCAGTTCTGGAATGCCTAATCCATACTTAGCTTACTGGAAATATCCCAACTTCAGCTGCTGACTTGTGGAGTGAGGGCTATTATGCTGGAAAAGACCATCTCGAAGCCACTAAAACTGCCCCTACCTAGCAAAATAGTAAGTCAAAAGCATTACCAGAACCTGGAGGTACTTCAGAGATCAGTGCCACCATCAAGGCTTTGAAGAATGCAGGAGTAGTGATCCCCAATACATCCCCGCTCAACTCTCTAATTTATCCTGTGCAAAAAACAGATAGATCTTGGAGGATGACAGTAGATTACAGTAAACTTAACCAGGTGGTGACTCACTTTACAACAACTGTTCCTGATGTGATAAGTATATTTTCTGATACCTGGTATGCAGCTATTGATCTAGCAAATACTTTTACTCAAATCCTGTTAGCAAAGACCACCAGAAACAGTTTCTTTCAGTTGGCAAGTTCTGCAAAGATTCTTCACTGTCCTTCCTCAGGGGCATATCAATTCTCCAGGTCTATGTCATGATATTGTCCACAGGGACCTTTACCATCTTGTATTCCCACAAGATATCACTCTGGCCCATTATTTTTATATCATGTTGTTTGGACCTAGGGAGAAAGAAGTAGCAACTCTTGTAGACTTACTGATAAGGCATTTGCTTGTTAGAAGATAGAGTTAATCCAGGAAAAGTACAGGGGCTTTCTACTTCAGTGAAATTTGTAGGTGCCCAGTGGTATGGGCTATGTCTAAATATCCCTTCTAAGTTGAAGGATAAGTTGTTGAATCTGGAAGTGGTATATACTAGATAGGGTTTGAGAAGTACCTAAAGGCACATGCAAGTTACTACATGAAGAAGTGGCCCGCCCATGGCCCCTACTCTTGCCACATTACCTTCTCTTTCACAGTCTACAGGTATGACCTCTTTGGGATTTCTTTACAATCATTTGATTGAGGGAGAGAAAGCTCAGTTCTGGCTTACAGATGGTTCTACACCATATGCAGGTACCACCCGAAAGTCGCACTGCAGCACTGCAGTCCCTTTCTAGGATATCCATGAAGGACAGTGGCGAGGGAAAATCTTCCCAGTGGGCATAACTTCAAGCAGTTCACCTTGTTGTTCATCTTTCTTTGAAGAATAAATGATAAGAAGTACATCTATACACAGATTTGTGCACTTTCATAAAGGTTTGACTGAATAATCAAGGACTTGGAAAGAACATGATTGGAAAATTGGTGACGAAGGGGCCTGGGGAATAGGTATGTGAACAGATTTCTGAGTAAGCAAAAAACATAAAGGTATTTGTGTTCCATATGAGTGTTCACCAGTGGGTGACTTCAGAGGAGGAAGAAATTAAAAATCAAGTGGAAAAGATGAACCTGTCTATGGTTACCAGTCAGCCACTTTCACTAGTCACTGCTATTATTGTCCAATGGCCTTATGAACAAATTGACCATGGTGATAGGGATGGAGTTATGCATGGGTTCAGCAACATGACTTCCTTTAACTAAGGCCAAACTTGTCACAGCCACTGTTGAGTGCCCAATCTGCCAGCAGAAGGGACACACACACATTCCCCAATATGCCATCATTCCCTGAAGTGACTGGCCTGCTACCTCGTGGTAAGTTGATTACATTGGACCACTTCCATCATGGAAGGGGCAGCAATTTGTTCTAACTGAAATAGATACATCTGACAGGGAAATGTTTGATTCCTTGCATGCACTACTTCTGCCAAAAAAACCATACGTGTATTACAGAATGCCTTATCCACTGTTATGGTATTTCACACAGCATTGTTCTGATCAAGAACCCATACTTCACAGAGAATAATGTGCAAGAATAGACACATGCTCATGGAATTCAATAGTCTAGCCATGTTCCCCATCCACTGAAGCAGCTGGAGTGATAGAACAGTAGAATGGCCTTTTGAAGACTCAATTACAGAGCCAACTAGGTGGCAATATTTTGCAAGTCTGCTCGATGTTCTCCAGGAAGTTGTATATGCTACTCTATGATGCTGTTTCTCTCATCACCAGGATTCATGGGTCCAGGAATCAAGGGGTGGAAATGGGAGTGGCACCATTTACTAGTACCTCTAGTAATCCGCTAGAATCTTTTTTGCTTCCTGTGTCTGCAGCCTTAAGCTCTGCTACTATACAGGTCCTGAGTGTGCTGGAGCTGGACTCAGATGTGACTTTTTTACACATGCCTCTTCTGTCACTTTTACTGAACCTGTGGTTGGTGCTAGGGATGGTCTATACTCAGGAGACCTGAGTCTCTGGACTGCCCATGTGCCAGCTGGGTCCTGAGCCTCAGCAGAGTGGCGACTCCTACTCTCTGGTTCATTGGTCTTACTCAGGTCAACTAACAGGGAGGTGAAGATGGTCAACCACCACACCAGGGAATCAAGAGTGCCTACAACTGTAAGCAGAGGAATTGCATCCATCATTCATGTGGAATCTAAGCCCCCTCTTGATCTAGAGATAGAGAGGACATCACCATCCCAGGGTCCACGGAATGGAGGAATAAAATATGGATTAGAGTGGACTTACTGATATTCTACTATAAAACTATTGTGACAAGTAATAGAAGAAATTTTAGCATTGAGGTGGAGAAAGTGGCCTTGGTAGTTGCTGAGGGCAGGGAGAGGGAAGAAGAGATGTGATGTGGGGGCATTTTGGGGATTTTGAGTTGTCCTAAATGATATTGCAGGGTCAGATGCTGGACTTTATATATCCTGCCATAACCCACTGAATGTATTGGGGCAGAGTGCGAACTGCAGGGTAAGCTATTATCTGTGAGAGGAGCAGTGCTCTAAAATGTGTTCACTGAGTGTGATGAATGTGCCTCAATGATGAGGGAGGTTGTTGGTGTGGGAAGAGTGGGGTGGAGGGTTGGGGGATATAGAGGAACCTCTTATATTTTTTAATGTAACTTTTTTGTGTGTGATGGTTTATCTTAAAAAAAATACAATTTACAAAAATTATGTGGTGGAGGGTGGGGAGTGGGGTATATGGGAAGCTCTTATACTTTTAGTTTTTTATGTTTTTTAATGTAACATTTCTTGTGATCTATTAACTTTAATAAAAATAAAAATAAAATAAAATAAAAAGCTTTACTGTGCTCACACACACAAAAAAAGTAGGAGCACTTCCACCAGGAGAAACAATGATGATTCCATTGAAGTGTAAATTACAACATCCATGCTGGACTCCTCAAGCTCCTGAATCAACAGGCAAAGAAAGGAATTACTGTGCCAGCTAGGGTGATTGATCCTGAATCTCAAGGGGAAATAGGACTGCAACTGCACAATGGAAGTAAAGAAGAATTTACTTGGAATACAGAAGATCCCCTACGGCAGTTCTTAGTACTACCAGGCCCTGTGATTAAAGTCTATGAAGAACTGTAACAACCCAATCTGGGCAGGACTACTAATGACCCAGAAACTTTCAGAATGAAGGTTTGGCTCACCCCACCAGGCAAAGAACCTGGACTAGCTCAGGTGCATCTTTAGGGTAAAGAGTACATGGCATGTATAGTAGAAGAAGGTAGTGATAAGACAAACTACAGTCATGTGGCCAGTCACAGAAATTAGGGCTGTAATGGTCATGAATATTTCTTCCTTGTTTTGTTATGTTTGTTTACATAAGTACAATAAATAAAAAATAAATCTTTGCTTTCTTCCCTACCTTATATCCTTATATTGTATCTTAAGTTGTATTAGTTTCATGTCATAATATTAAGTTATAGGATACCAAGTTTGAATGAATATTACCCAAGGACATGCACACTATTCTGGAATATTTAGTGCCTTTCCAGTTGTATGCAGGACAGTTGAATATTGTTAGATGAAAAATATGCCTCCTATTGCTTTTATTTAGAGGTTAAAGATGATTTAAGATGATGGGCTTAGCTGTCAAGTTGACAAGGGGTGGACTGTGATGGTTGGACTCACGTGTCAACTTAGCCGGGTAATGGTGCCTTCATGTTTGGTCAAGCAAGCACTGGCCTAACTATTACTGTAAGGACATTTCATGGACTTAAATAATCAGTAAATTGATTGCAGCTATGGGGAAGTTCATCTACAATCAACTGAGGATGTTGCCTTCAGCAAAGAGAGATATCTCATCCACTCAGTTAAAGGCCTAAAAGGATAAATGATGATATCAGCAATCAGAAGAGAGAAGTTCCATCTCTACGTCTGCTAGCCAGCTTCTCCTGAAGAATTCATTGAACTACTTCACTGGAGTTCCTGACCTTCAGTCTGTCCTATGAAATTTGGACTCAAGCATCCTAACAGTTGTGTGATGCAATTTTATAAATTCTTATAATATTTACATATGTCTCATGTCAGTCCTATTTCAGACTTGAAACAGTACTAGAATCAAAAGAAGTTATGTCAATGGCAAATAAGCAAAACTCTCAAAATACATTCTTTGATATGAATGATTGCAGAAGGTAGAGAATATGTAACAGAAAAACACATATTAGAATATAAGGAAAAAATTGAGAACTTCAGATTTTTTTACTTGGCCCAATGGATAGAGTGTCCGCCTACCACATGGGAGGTTCGCAGTTCAAACCTCAGGCCTCCTTGACAGAATGGAGCTGGCCATGCACAGAGCGGATGCATGCAAGGAGTGCCCTGCCACGCAGAGGTGTCCCTGGCATGGGGGAGCCCCACACGCAAGGAGTGTGCCCCATAAGGAGAGCCACCCAGTGTGAAAGGAAGTGCAGCCTGCCCAAGAATGGTGCTGCACACATGGTGAGCTGACCCAGCAGGATGACGCAACAAAAAGAAACACAGATTCCCAGTGCTGCTGATAAGGATAGAAGCAGTCACAGAAGAACACACAGCGAATGGACACAGAGCAGACAACAGAGGGGTTGGGGGGGAAGGGGAGAGAAATAAATAAATAAATAAATAAATAAATAAATAAATAAATAAATGTAATTACTTATGTTTATTTTAAAAAATATACCAGATGACAGATTAAATGCTAAACTATCACTTTAATTCATTTACTTTCAATTCTTATAAATCTCATTAACATCCTTACTCATCTTCCTGTTTCCATTCTACCTCATTCTAATTATTGTCAGTATAACTACCAATAGAACTTATATGTTATTTTCAAATATAAAAAATCTGCTCAAGATGTTAAAAATATTTGTCCATGTCATCTTCAGGGAAGCTTACTAATTGGAGGTGCTTGTAGCAGACTTGATTTTCATAAATTAGCATGTTGGTTAACATCTTTCTATGTTGCTAAATTTAGATTTTAAAATGATGAAAATATTTCTTTAAAAAATGAACATTATGAGTCAGATATGCTACTAGTATATAGATACATGAAGGGTCTTCTTTTAAAGTCTGCAATGTGAACATCTTACAAATTTTT
This sequence comes from Dasypus novemcinctus, assembly GCF_030445035.2. Classification (NCBI taxonomy): domain Eukaryota; kingdom Metazoa; phylum Chordata; class Mammalia; order Cingulata; family Dasypodidae; genus Dasypus; species Dasypus novemcinctus. The sequence goes on along the minus strand of NC_080673.1, from coordinate 147,074,982 downwards.
AAGTTACATAAGCATGAAGATTAGAAACAAATCATGGGAGATAATATTTCCATTACACAAAGCCCTCATAAGATCAGGCTTGAAATATTATGTCCAGAGCTAAATTCTAACATTAATGGAGCACAATGATTCAAATTCTTAAAAGGGTGCAGGAAAGGGTTATAAGATTTATCTCGGGATTAAGAGGTCTATTTTATGAAGAAAGTTTCAAGAAATGAACTTGTTCCAAGAAAAATATGGTGCACATATTCAATCTTGAACACAGAAAAAAAGGAAACTTAAGTAGAATACCTAAAAATACCTAAATAAGAAAAGGATATTTTGATTAATGTTCAGAAATTTTTGTGAGAAAAATGAAAAAAGTAAGATATTCCAACATTTTACCAGTGAAAGTTACACAAACTAAAAAAGTTTTAATTTCACAATTATATAAAAATGATAAAATTATATAAATATATGAAATACACAATATCATGTGTAATAAATATAAATATTTTCATTTACTCAAATTTTTAAAAATTTTTACAAAGCACAGCATTATTATGAACCAATATATGGCACATAAGGATAAAGAAATAAAGCAACATTAGTACTAATATAAACCTATTTAAAAATTAAGCAATATAAGTTTTATAGCAAACAAAATCTGCATAACAAAAGAAAATGTGGAAAATGAGGTACAAAAAAAGGTTATTTTCAATGGAATTGGATGACTTTATATATTGGACAGATGTCTTATATAAGTAGGAATATTATGGATTTTTAAAAGTGTTGGAATGTCAAATATTGATTTTCACAAATAATATATTATATATTGACAGGTGAATCATCAGAAGGATAGTAATAAATCAGTAATATAAATAAATTTGTAATAGTGTATAGTATTCCATTAAATACACACCAAAATCTGACTCTTACCCATACTAGTGGTAGTTCATATGAGGAACTGATTGAATAACATTATGGTACTTAATGATATTTAATTTATTATTCTACATGATACATCCATATTTTATTTTCAATTTTGTCTTGGGAATATTTGTGTTTTTCATTTATTCATTTAAAAACAGGTTTTGAGATTTATACTATAAGTCCATCACTCTTCAGAACTATCAATGTGACAGATATTTTTAAATATTTAAATGGTATTTAAATACTTTTGTTTATTAAAAATTAAAGCATTTTACTATTAATTTAAGAAATGCAATTATGTGCTTTAATGAAATGTGTTACAATATATTAGAAGTGGTCAATGAAGGCCTCTTTGAGGAGGTGACATTTTAAATGAGACCAAGATCATTTAAATCCCTTTAGCATAAAGACTTGGCACTTAATTTGAATGAAATAAGGATACTGAAGTATATTAACTGAGCATCTTTTTAATTCTAGAATCATAGTTTGTATTATTTACAGACAAGTTTCCTGCTTATATATTTCTTGCCTGCTTTACACAACACTTGGAAAATGACTGAGTAGAGTCAATTCGGTTTCACTTTCTAAATGTCATAGTAATGTAAAAGGGTATTTGCTTGCATGTATATGTGTTTTACTCCAAAATTAATAAAAATGAAGAAGTTGATTTATAGGTCTGACCAACTGAACTTGTCCTCAGTAGTGAAAATTATGCATCATTGACAAGAGTACAATGACACACTGTACAAATGATGTAGAGTGTGTTCTGATTTATGCCTTCATTATCTTCCCATTAAGGGAGACAATAAATCCTAATTTGTGTGTCTAAAGCAGGGGTTCTTAACCAGGGAGTAAGATTTCAGGGGAGTCTATGAGCTTGAATTGAAAAAAATGAACTCGATTAGATGTCCAACATGATACGTTTGTTGCCTTGTCAAATACTACACCACAGTTTAATGTTCTTATTCAAGATAAACAACAGTCTGCACATTGACATGTCGTTAAAAAATAAAATTTAACTTTAGCTTTCCCATATTTGTTATGTATTGGATTATTATTTAATGTGTTAAGAAATAAGCACATATGTATACTACTATATATTTTTTAATTTTAGTAACTGTATTTCAAAATATGTAACTTATTTCCTTTGTAATTTTATTTTATGCATTTAAAATATTATTATTACAGGGACATCTCAGTAGAGGTGTGATATATTTATTAAATAATACACAGTATTGTGTGGATATAGTATGATTTTTATTTTGATGTAGCATGTTCTGAGTGCAGTGGATAATTGCCTGCAAAAAGATTGGTAAGGATGATGGAGATGGTTTAAGAACACTGTAGAAAAACTTGAATTTTTTAATGTTTGCTGAAAATGACCATCATATAGTTCCCACAATACTGAATATTATTTAATAAATATATTACACCTGCAACAAAACATTCCCACAAGAATATTTTTTTTAAATTTCAGTTCAAGCTCATGGACCCCTGGTTAAGAACTCCTGCTCTAAAATGTAAATTTATAGTGTTTTAATTATTTTTTAGATAGACTACAATATAAACTTGGAACACTCAAATGAAGATATGCAATTGGAGATTGTTCCTTGTCCAATTCAACTCTCATTCTCAAATAAAGACAAAGATTTTATTTGCTTTTTTAAAAAAATACAAATAAAGTTTTGAAGAGAAAGAGAAGATGAAACTGAGCGGGTTAATGAAAAGAAATTCTTCTCAGAAAGAGGAATATTAAAGATTCCTAAATCCCTGGATTTTCTCAGAAAAATATTTCGTGACCCAGTTGTAAAAAGAATGCCAATTCACCAGATGAGTGCCAGGCTCCCAGGAAATCATAGACTCAGGAAAAGGAATTACTCCCATAGATATATTAATCATTACCAGGTGGAGTCAAGTAGGATGTGGATAGATATAGATTTAATCTGGAAGCATTATCTGAGAATCCAAAGAATAATAATTACACTATATTATATCAGAAATTTAATTAATGTCACAATATCATTACGCTACATTTTATACAAATAAATGGGAGGGCGCTTAACTCAGCATTGAAGAATCAATGTTTTATTTTCTATTTGGCTTATTATTATTATAATTTATATAAATAATATTAGTAACATTTATTTTCCTGAGAAATTTGTTTTAAAATATTTTGCTGTCTCTTTCCGATTTATTGCATTTTGATGAAATAACTTAGTCTAAATGACATTGATTTTGTGGGAGAATTGATGCTTTATTTGTGGTCTAGTGTATTTGAATTGTGCCTTTATTGAGGTGTTTATGAAAAATGTTGCTCTACTCAGTAAATGTGACATTTCTCATTAAATATTAATTTAGGTTAATTAATTAAAATTTCTGAATACCTTTTATCACTGTTCATTTTCTTCTGAATATTTTATATGTCCACTTATGTTTGTAAAATCTCCAACTATTTGTTATTTATTTCACTCCTTAATTTCACATTTGTTATATATATGTTGAATTTTATTATTAGGTGCATGTATGTTCATGAGAATTATATTTTCTTGATGTATTGCACTTTTACCATTTTTATTTTCCTAATCTGCTAGAAAATTTTTTTTTAGTCTAATGCTAACTTATTTTGGACCTATCTCTGTACATCAGGGGTTCTTAACCTCTTTTGTTCCATGGATCCCTTTACCATTCAGATGAAAACCATGGACCCCTTATTAAATCTACACTATACTGTGTATTATTTAATAAATACATCACACCCACAACAACATGTCCCCATGAGAATAATGTTTTTTTGAATTTCAATTCAAGCTCATGGACGCCTTGGTAAGAACCTCTGCTCCATAGTTTATATTTCCTGTTACATATTTCAATTCCTATATCATCAACCTTTTCTATACCATTGCTTCAAATAACTGTATGAAACCACAAATGTTTGGACATATAGTTGTTGTTTTAATCCTAGAATGTTTTAACTATTTTGATCATGATAACTGTCTTAGTTGCCACAGGTTGCTGATGAAAAGTACTAGAAATGAGTTAGCTTTTATAATGGGAATTTTATTTAAGGTTAAAGCTTACCATTCTGAGGTCATGAAATGACCAAATTAAAGCACCTTCAAAGGAGTGGATGTAGCTCAAGTAGTTGAGCATCTGCCTCCCACATGAGAGGTCCCAAGTTTGGTTCTCGGTGTCGCCTAAAGAAAAAACAAATAGACAATGAGCAACAATGAGCAAAATAAAAGCAATGAGCAAAAACAACAAGCAAACAGATGAAGGAGTCATCCCAGAGGTGGGGAAAAAAGAAATAAAAAAAGCACTATCAGAGAGATGATTTCTCACCAAAATCAGCTATTGACTAGTGCCCCATCATGTGATGAAGATGGCGGCCATTCTTTACAGTGATCCCTGCCTTCCCCTCCACAATCTACCATCTCCTGGAGCTCAGATGTGGATAGCCAAACATAGGGCTTGTTTCTTTCCAGGCCTCCTCTTTCAGTCTCAGCTGCTCCACTTTCTTCCTAAGTTCAACTGTGGGCTATCAGGCATAGTGCTCATCTCTTCACCCTTGAGCTGCTCCGTGGCCCAACCTCTAGGAGCTTCAGTCTTAAGCTTTAGCCACTAGTGTTCCTAGAGTCCTCTCTCACATGGTAGGATCAAAAATGGCAGCTTCCTTTCTCTGCATGTCTCTCTTAGCATCTCTATTTATATAAAGCTGCAGTAAGTAGGTGGAGACCAAACTTGAATCATGTCTCACTGACTTAGTCCAATCTAAAGGGCCCCATGATAACTAGGATGGATTAGTTCAAAACTATAGTCATAAAATAACTTCAAATTTTACAATAAACAATTTAAATGTATTGTACTTCTTGCTGTTGTATTGATTTTATTTCCAATATTATGTTTCATTTTTATCATATTTTATATATTTTCTTCTCCTTTCTTGCCTATCTTGGATAAAATAAACATTTTGTTTTCCTGTTTTATTTTACATAGTATTCACTGAATTCTATATTCCAAATTATAAAAGAGCATTAACTATTCTTTCTAGGAAGGCAGATTCTACCAGCTGATGATTGTATACAACTGCTAAATATGGTAGGACTATCAATCAGACTAAATTCTCATTTGTTCCTCCTAAAACTAATTAAATCAGTATGTCTGAAGATAGATCCCTTGGCTTCTGTATTTTGTAAGGAGTCACCGGTGTATTTAATGTGCAGCCAGGGTTGTGAACACGGATCAAATCAAAATCAAGTAGCGAATGTAGTATATTGAGTACATGTAGCATATTTTGGATCTCAATTTTATGAAATTTTTCAAAATATTTAATATCCTTGATTCAGTTTAATTATAATGTTATTCATTATCTACAGACATCTGAGAATAATAGGAAACTTCTTTATTTTATAAATGTATACTATGAAAAAACAAATAAATAAATACATGCCTCCAAATTGACATTACAGTCACAGAAAAATTCATATTACCCCTATCAACAAGCATCACAATGCCTGTCGTAGTAGGCATAGTAGGCATGTCATAGTACTTGCCAAATTAACAAATCCCACTTTATGCAAACACAAGTAGCCATATATAAACTGTTTGTCTTTTGCCTGTTTTGCTTTTCTTTTCTTCTCCTTACACTCAGTTTTGTATTCGATTTGAGAAACAAGGTCATTTAATAATTCAATTTAAAATACTCATGCCAACATTTAATGACTACTTATTAATGTCAGGTAGCTCTAATCACATTGCAAACATAAAACTATTTAAAATGTAATGTTTGCATTAATTTCCAATAACATATAATGTTAATATATACTGTTATTATCTGGAAGGTGGATTGATTTTTCCAAAGCCACATAGTAAGAGGAAGTACAAGCATTTGAATTCAGATAGTCTAGAACCTTTGACTTTAGCTACTATCCTAAAAGTTACCTCCTGAAAAGAGGATTTTAAAAGCCTATCAAATGTTTATTCATTCAAATTCTTGGCCTCAGTATTTAATTTTATGGGTTTTTTTTTATATAAATTACCTTTAAGTCATAAACTGACTACAAAATTATACAAGATTTTCCTTTTGTGTCACAAGTCTTAATCAGAAACAGTTAAAATGAATTAATGTAACCACTCATCCTCTCTAATTATCTCCCTTTTTAAAAAAAAAATTTTGTCTTTTGCATCTGGTGGCAAGAAAATTAACCTCTGCTCATTAATGAACAGGTTCTATATAAGCACGGCATTGAATGTAATAGAGTTCTGAGGCTGTGGTAGTGGTAGGATGTAAGGATTCAAATGTGGTAGGATGCAAGGATTCAAAAATGCTCACAACACTCCATCAGCACACTAAAAGCATTCTAAAAATGGCAGCGTACCAAACTGTGGATGTAATCAGCCTACCTAGTCCAATTCCAGGTACCCACTTACTTACATGTCCTTTAACAATATGTGTAACATTCTTCTGCTTCATCTTTCTCATTTGTAAACTGGGATTGATAATAGCACCTATCTCATAGAGCTTTGTTTTTATAACTAATGAGGTGGTATACACAAAGAACTTAGAAATTTAGTAAGTAATATATTAGTATTTGCTATTCCACATGAGATTTAATAGATTGGTCACTTATATAACAGGTATTTAAGTAAACACCTTTTTCACCAAATTGAGCATCAGTGATTCATTACATCATTACAGTGTTATGTTTTTATATGAGCAACTCCCCACCCTTGTTAACTATCACCAACACATGCTCTAGCATTCAGGAACTCAATAAATAATTTTACATGTGTGTGTAAATGAATACAACATGTTTACCATTATAACTGTCCACTCACTACTTATTTCACTGTAAGGTAAGTATTGCTTTGCATTTTCCTTCCTGTATAATTTAATAATAAAGTAAGGAGACCTTCTGTTACCCAGTGAAAAAATGGGGCACATTTCCACATTTGAATCTGAGTATTCAATGGACTTTATTCCATGTTCTAGATTAGCAAAGTACTAGAACACTAGTGTTACAGAACAGTAGAAATAGAACAATTTTTTTTTAAATGTTTAACTTCCTTCCAGCATAACACAGGTATAGGTTTCTTATCAATAAGAGGTAAACTTCTGAAGGGCAGCTGAATGTTCCTTATACAATATTAAATATTGGCAAGCCAGGACCATTGATGATTCTTTCCAAGTGTTTCTATAGCAGAAGATCAGCTCCGATAGAAGTTTCTTCATTTCTTTTAGGGTTATAAAGTTCATGTCTCTGTCAAGAGCCTAAGGGCAATTGGGTTGATAATTTCCTTTAAGTAATTCTCTTCCATGGAGAAACTTAAGTTCTTCACATTGATTCTGAGTGCAATAAAATTGTGTATGCTGTAGGTTAAACTGTAGGGAGAACAGCCTATAACAAGAAATCCTCAGGGAGGAGATTATCATTTAATATAGATTTATAAATGTTTATTGACAAAAATACCTTTCAGAAGAAATACATCTTTTCAGTATAATCTGTGATTTTCTTAGTGAAATTAGAAGCAATTTTGGTGATTTTTGTATGAAATGCTTCTAGTTGCTCCAGTTTATTTTCAAATCATCTTTAAAATAAAATATCTATTATATGTGCCTAGGTCTTTCTTCTGATTTAATCATACTAAGCTTGAGTGCTGTTAATGCAATGTTTCAGTCCAAGTTTCATCCATAAGATATATCGTAACTGAAATCACTCACTCAATTCTTTAACAGCTGTTATACACCAGATACATGCTGACTCCTTGGATATTATGTGGAACAAAAGCGGAAATATTTTCTGTCCTATTAGAACTAGGCAGAGTGATGAATTTTATCAAACATTCACATAAAGAGGAAGAAATTTGCGACTGAGAAAACTAAGAAAAAGAAGAGAAACATGGGAGTCTAGGAGTATAAAATAGGTATTTCTCCTAAACTTGGAATTCAGGTACAATTTCTCTGAGGGAATAGAAAATGCCTGGATTAAAGAAGAAAAACATCTAGTCACAGTTGTTAACCATCTTACTCGAAAATGGAAAATAACTACTCACTAGTACTAATTATTTAATAGAGTCTACTTTTACTCACCTATAACATATGTTTAATCGATCTATATAAATATATCAAATCTATATCTATCTATATAAAAATAATGTTATATGTCTCTCTATAAAACTAATGCTGATCTTATTAAATCCAAAATAATTTTACTTTCTCCTCCTTTTAAATTTATTTTGCTTTCAGATATTCAATTCTATAATTTTGTTTTATATATGTTTTTAATATTGCAAATATTTTTAATTCTTTTTTGGAATGAGGCAGATTTAAATAACATATAAGAAAATATAGAACTTTACTTAATAGTGTATAATTTGAAGCACATTTTTTTAATCTACCAGAGATTTGGAAAATTAAAATTGTTCTGATGCAAGTCCATCCAACAGTTCATTAAGTTTTAACTTCTCCATGACAAACAATAGGAACACTGGATTCTTTCTCTGTCAAATGTTTCCATTCAGCAGAAACTGAATCTAATTTCTCTTGCCAGACTTTTCATTTCAAAATTCTTAACAATTTTGACAGAACTAAGCCATTGAAAATGGAATGTCTATAAAGATAGGACACAAATGGATGTGATTTTTTTTTTAATTGTAAAAGCACAAAACACCTGGATTTAATAGTTTTATATAATAGGAGAGAAATCTTACTGAACCGTTTGAGTCATAGAGTGGAATTGTAAAAGTCATATGTAATCCTCATGCATGTGCATTGGTACATAAATTCTCCTGGATATTAATTTCTATGTAATATTTCTAGATAAGATTACCACCAAACCCCAATGCCTACCCCAACTCTTCACTTCTGGGATTGATTAAAATCCCAATTAAATATTTTTATTTCTGAATCATGTTAGCAAATAGAGTAATCAGGAAATACTATATATTATATACATTAAACACTAAGTGTGTGTTTGTAACATAAGAAAACAGAATTCTGAGCTATCTTGACTTAACACCAAGAATGATAAACTTTCATTTACACCCTTGAAGTGAAATATTTGTTTTGTTTTGTTTTCAGGCCTCATTGTTCACTAGCTATATTTTAGTTAGCTATGGCTGTATAACAAACCACTCCCAAACTTGAAATAAAAATCTTTTATTACTGCCGTAGATAAGTTTCTGATCTGGATTTAGCTTGACTGATCTCAGTTGGGCTTACTTCTGCAGCTGACATCAGCTGGCAATTTAAGTAGAGGCTGGCTCGTCTAGGACAGTCACATTCATGTACTTATTGGTTATCTGGTGGTGAAATGGCTCAGGCTAGCAAAGACTTATTCACATAGCAATGGTGGGATTCCAAAAAAATCAAGTAAACGAGCACAAGCCCTCTAAGGGCAAAGCTCAGAAATTGTATACCATTACTTTTTCTGCATTTTGTTGAACAAAACAAGTTATAAATTCAGACCATATTTAGGAGGTGATTAAATAGATTCTAATTCCTGATAGGGTCACCTGAAGAATAACATGGCAAAAAATACAGGTACTGGGATGGATAGAGAATTGTGGCTATTTTTAAAAATAATCTATCTTAATGGCTTTCCAAGAATTTCACTGATATGCTAATTTTAGGTTTTTATAATTCTTATGTTGTTGATAAACTTAATCCTATGATAAAATGAGGTTGAAAATCCTGCCTCTATATACATGACTGAAGTTGGAGGAACACAGAATAAACCAATTTATTCCAGATGACTACTATTCTTCTCCTGCTCCCTGCCTCATCTCTCAAATGTTCATATTGATCTGCTCCACTTTCCACATTGCTGAGACTCCGTAAGCCACAGCCATTGTTGGCTCCACACAAAGGAAGAGCATAAACTTTGTATTTAGAGATATTTGTATGTGAAAGCCAGCCACCGTCTAACTGAGTGACCCTAGACAAATAATTTATCTTTTCAAATCTGTTTCCCTATATAATAAAAATAAATATAGTGGTGCATATTTTATAGGTTTGTTATGATAGTTTGATCTTTGCAAATAGCCAAGGAGAGTAGATATTTAATGCTAACTGATTTCCTCTATATCCATAGATTTCTTGAAATGCACTTATTTTCATTATAGGATATCATTTCTCTTAAGTGAAATAATGCCCCAATTTTTTCACAAAGAAATAAAAGCTTATAATTTTAAAATGTGAAAATATTTAGGATGCAGAATAAAGTAAAAGAGTAAACTCAAGTCAACATATCCTACTCAAGGTTATGAGGTTCTGGAAAGTATTTTCATGCTTCTTTTCAATCATATATATATATCAAAATTGATTATACAAAAGGTGAACAATGAGAATAAAGAGCAAAACACTGTCTTAAGTAACGTGCATTCTTTGAGGATATAAAAAGTTTTAAGGATTCAATCATAATCATTGGGCACTGGATTGACATTATTTAATATTTGATATATTTAGGATAACCTTTAATAATAAATAGAACAGCAGATTGAATTAATAAAAATGAAAAGAAAAGACATAAATAACATGGCATTGAGTCACAACAAAGCAGAATATATTACTTGGTGAAACATAATTATTTAAATAGTCTCCACTTAAAATAATGAGGTTAGAACTTGCTCATTTCCACAGGTATGTCTCCTTCACCAATCTTTCAAAAAGCCTGGGAAGGAGTGGACAATTTATATTCCCTTCAACACTCATAACCCAGGTAAATTATTCAATCTTGGTAATGAGATTTAGAGTTTTATATCATTCTACGTGGGGGTGAGGAGAAGCAGAGTGTTGTAAAATCACAGAGAAATGCTTATAAGATCCTTTTCAAACATATGTCTTCTCTCATTTAAATAAACAGCCCCACAATATGACTCCTCTGAGGAGTCCCCAGAGGTAATGACTGGTAAACATAGGATTCAGACAAACTGTTTTGCTGGCTGTACATTACAGCTGTAACTTAACTCCCTACAGTCCCATGAACTTGTCCATAAATCTGAGCTTGTTCACTTCCTGTCAGAATCTGCTCTTTAAAACACATTCCCCAATCCACCCAAGTTGCTATTTTCCTAGCAGTTACCTACTGACTCCTCCACTAAGGCCATAGTCAAGCCATTTTTGTTGTTATTGTTAATACAGGAAGTCTGTAAGTTTTATGTCTAAAGTAAGCATCACTGTTCTTTCAATTTCTCATTGCCATTGTTGACTCTTCTCTTTTAACTGCTTGTTTTGTTTCTGTGTGGCTTGGTTCCATATATTCTTGTAGAACTTGTTCCCCATGGTCTTGTCATTTATTTTATCATATATAAAAGCCCTATATCTTGACTTCTCAGCTGACAAAGATTTCTCACTGATATCTAGGAAACTTTTCAGATCAAGACTGCTCCAGATCTTTCTTTACTGATTTATTTGGACACTTCCTGTCACTCCAGCTCTTCTCTCTCTGTGCACAGCACTTTTTCCTATGTTTGTCTTGACAAAATTACATTCACTCTCCTTTTTATCAAAAGAGAGTTGTATACATAAACACATAGTGTACATTCATTGTTATGTTTCTAAAATGTAGAAGTTGGTCTGGTTGGTTGGCTTGTATATTCAAAGGAGAAGTTTAAGAGTTACTTTATAAAAATAAACAAGTCATTTCAATTTTGTTGCTCCATTTTTATAATGAGTCTAATATCTAACACACTTTATTCCCCCCTCCTTTCCCTGGTTACTGTCATATTTGCACTTTGAAAATCAATCCATACTTTTGTTTTAGAATATATTTTTATTATAACACTATAGTCAAAAATAAAAACATGCAAATTGAAGTCAAGAAATAGTCTAAGGGAAGCAGACTTGGCCCAGTGGATAGGGCATCCGCCTACCACATGGGAGGTCTGTGGTCAAACCCCAGGCCTCCTTGACCCATTTGGAGCTGGCCCACGGGCAGTGCTGATGCACGCAAGGAGTGCCCTGTCACACAGGGGTGCCCCCGCGTAGGGGAGCCCCACACGCAAGGAGTGTGCATCGTATGGAGAGCCGCCCAGCGCAAAAGAAAGTGCAGCCTGCCCAAGTATGGCACTGCATGCATGGAGAGCTGACGCAGCAAGATGACGCAACAAAAAGAGACACAGATTCCCATGCTGCTGACAACAACAGAAGTGGACAAAAGAAGAACACACAGCAAATGGACACAGAGAACAGACAACTGGAGTGAGGCAGGGAGAAGGGGAGAGAAATAAATTTAAAAAATAAATCTTGAAAAAAAAGAAATAGTCTAAATATCCCATTTTGTATACTGGAAATAGCATTAGTGACATTTTATGGTTTGCAAAGTCTCAATATAAGTTTACTAGTTCTTATGCTGGCATTAAACAAGTCAATTTTTTAAAACTGAAAATAATTTAGAAATTAAGACTCTGTCAGGATCATTACCTGTCATTTTACACTCAAATTGTTCAGTTAGATACCTAAGCACTTTAGGAGAATTAACAGTTTTATAAGATCTATAGGAAACTGGCAGTCACCATTTCATTTCTCTAAGGAAATCAAAACGCCACTCTGATCTCCAGCTGTTCCTCACATATGCTTCTTTCTCATGGCTTTTTATTTTCTTTACCCTTCACTTGAATACTATTGCCCACAATATTTGCTTAGTTTGCTTCTTCACTTCTTTCATTAAGGTTTCAGAGAAGCTTTTGTTGTTTACTCTACTCTTAGTATGGCTCCCTTCTCTCTTTATCTCTTCAGTATAGCTGATTTTTATCCAAGGGCTTATCACTACTACACATTAATACATACACACTCACAAACAGTCATGCATAAAAATGTGCATATAATGTTTGTTTGTTTGTTTTTTGCCTGTACCAACACTAATTTGTAAGCTCCAGTGGGGTAGAGAGTCTTCAGTGGAAGAGAAGAAATCAAATAGGTGTATCATTAAATATACACACATACTCACTAGCATTGTAAAAATGATTTTTGAGGATAAACTCCTGGATACTTTCAAATAACAGAGGCCACACTAGTGACAAATGTACACTATAGTTATTAGCAAAACTTCACTACACAAAGATGTCAGCTATGCAAGCCCAGAAATGACTTGTCAAGGCAGTCAAATAGTTCCCCACCATTTAAAGAGAACCCAATTGAGTAGAACATGGTTTATATTTTGTTTATTAAAGAATTTCCCCACATCATCATCTACTTTTAAACTATTAATGGGAAAAACTCACAAAGAAATTGGTTAAATATTGAAAGTGGTACCTAAATTTTAATGAGACTAATTTATTAAAGTAAGCAGTAAGGCTATACAGTTATATCTACACTTGATGACACCACAGTTATGCTTTTATTTCCTAGGACATTTCAAATAGTAAATTTTCCCACATTCTTGAAAGTACATCTTATTTCTCTAACCATGTGACCCATGTTCTGGTTCAGAAAACAATCAGTTCTGGTAAAACCATGCTAACAATAAGGCATGCTTTAAATGAAGGCATTCTTAGAGGCCATTCTCAGCTTTCTGCAATTACTTTCATTAAATTGGATATAATGTTAATGATTCAAAATTAAACATTCTGTCTAAAGTCTGTCTATTCTAAATTCTATGTAAATTGTATAGCCTAGTTTGTAGCACAAAGTGTATAACACTAATACATATTATTCCCCTCACTTTTTCACTGTTCATATAATTAGAACTATGGCTCATCAAAACCATTGAAACCATTCATATATAATATTTTAAGATTCATATCTGTAGGCCTTTTTGGACTCTTCCTTAAATACCCAAGGAATATGCATTTGTTTATGGGGCTCTTGTGTTCAAATTTACTCTATGCTACCTCTGGACAAATTCCATCCATTTCAGAATAAATGTATGAATATATTGTAAGAAAATAGACCTGGTTTGTTCTAGGTGGAAAGTATGCATGTGGTATTTATTATAGTTTTAAGAGTTTGTTTATTATCAAGTTGTAATGATATGAGTCTGAGATCTATCTGTGGAGAGTTGTAGGAGGGGACATACATAGGATTGAGAACCTGTGGAAATGGCCATAGGTGTTAACTTAAGAGGGGTGGTTTAAATCTTTTATTGTATTCAGAGCGTGTGATCTCCTCTCTGTTCTGCAAATGAACTCAGAATCGGAGTTCCTCAGAAATTTAGGGATGAGACCAGAAATGAAGACATTTTTCATACCTTGTAGGTTTAAGCTATGGACAATAATTAGTAGCAATATTCTGATTCTGATGATATTCTTCCATAATCTGTAACAAATGTTCCACAACAAAACAAGGTGTCAGTGGTGGGATGAGGTATAGAAATTCTTCATGCTATGCATGATTGTTTTGAAGCTTACAACTTCCTTAATAAAAATAAATAAATAAAAGTATATGTGTTACATGGCTCCTCATGAAAGGACCCAACAATGTGGATCCTGTGAAGCAATATTTTCATTGAGATGGAATATTTGGTTTGGAAAAAAGTTGTCTTTGGCTAAATAAAGATAGGAAACCAACTAACATAACTAAACTTGTTCTTTATTGATCATAACTAGACACAAACCCCTTTTACACAAAGCATAATTTGAAACTAATTGCTTTACAGAACATTATGGCATCCATACACAACAATAGGAGAATAAATAATGATTTACTGTGAAGAAGAAGCAGATCTTAAAATAAAGGTCAGTCAACATCTTTCAGGAAAGCCAAATGGTACAAAGATAAATGGACAAATTACAGGTTTACAGAGATCTTCATTTAGTCCAATATTGCTTGAAAGCAGACATAAATACAGTAGATATTTTTAATATACCTAACATACTGTGGACAAAGATAATTAAGGCAGCTGCATTTAGTTAATTCAGAACAACCTAGAATCAAAGTTGGCAATCTATAGTTCTATTCCAAGATTAGCAAATAGATTGTGGAAGAACCCAGATTTGCAATGGATTTTTAGGAGTGATTTCTGTGTCACCTTGCATGGCACATGTAGCGTAGATATTGCTCAATATGCTGATTCTCAAAGGACAGCAAATCTGGAACTATACAAAGGAAGGCACAGCTCAATGTTACAAGACATTCATGCAGGTCTTCATTCAGATATTATACAAATAAATATCTCAATATTTGATATGTATCAAATATTGCTTAATAATACCATAGTACTAGAAATAAAGAGGGGAGCATGACAGATAGGATCTATAATATTATACTTACATTTAAATCAAGCACATTTAAATATAAACAGGAACAAGTAGGTAATTTTTCTTTTTCATATTTCTGGAACTATGTAAGTCCTCAAGTGATTAATTGCTTTACTCACTATTTTTCTTGTCCTAGCAACAAACCATTTTAAAAAATACAAAGGCCTAAGTTTCTGATTTTCAGAGAGAGCCATTAGGGGAGGAATGGATGTCTATTTTTTATTCTTTAGCAGCTTGCCAGCCTACAGTCAAGGGTCAGAAACTTAAGTACAAAAGAATAAAGAGGCACTGGAAAAGGAAGACAAAATGAGGAGAATATCTATACCCCACCCCACCCCCACCCCACCCCCCAAAAAAAAGAGGTTGGTAAGGAACTGGCCCTGGGAAGGTTAATCCAGAGAAAGGCCTATTTTCCTACACAGGCACACTCCAGTTATAAAAATTTCTGGGATGTGGTAGTTCAATTACAGTGGCATTTTTCAGGTTGCAATGAAATCTATTTGGTAGTTATTAGGTTAACTGCATGGAAGAGTATAAAGTAATCCAAGGAGTAATTATAGAACTTCTGATTGAAAATGGCAATTGTATCATCACTCTTTGCTGGATTTTGAATGATTTTCAATCTCTTTTTGGTCCATAAATTATGATACTTTACAGTCCTGTGTCCTGCCCTCATATCATGAGCAGGCAGTTCGAGAGAGAACACTTGAAGATTTACGTCTTTTTTGTTTAATGTACTAAAAATGTCACCTGTCAGCAAATCATTGCCTATAATCGGTTCAGTAAAAAACCAGTAACGGTTCTTTCGGGTTTCCTGCTTTCTCATACATACAGCTGGAAGATGGGTATGCGTGTCTGGAACCACAAGCAAACCATAGTTCACATTTAAATCGAGTCTCTCAGGGAACCAATACACTCACTGGGAAAGCATGGGGGGGGGCTGAGTCCGCGGTGGCTGCAGCGTGCAGTCGCGTGAAGGGTCTGCGAGCGCCGCAGGCAGCGGCCGTCTCCTCCGCACGCCCAGTCCCGAGCGGGGCGGGGGCCCGGCTGGCTGCTGCGGCTCCTGGGAACCGCCGGGCTGGATGCAGGCACAGCGGGTGCCGTGGTTGCGGTCCCCACCGACTCGTTGTTTGGCCTGGCTGTTCCGCGGGCTGCTCCGCGGCTTCGGGCGCTGTCTACCGCCTCAGAAGCCGCAGTAAAGCCGAGACACTGTTCTTAGGCCTGGGCCGAGGGGCGACGTCTCCAGGTCCTGCTGTGTGAGAGTTCCCAAGGAGCTCCTGAAAGACCTCTTGCCAGGAGCAGTTACCCTGGTGTTGGAGCATTCGGGGCTCAGCAAAGACCTGAACCCCTTCACTCCTCTTGTAGGTTTCCGGAATCCTGATCAGGCCTTCACGCAGGACTTGGCCCAGGTGTTTGAGGAACTGCATGTCTCACCAGCGCCCACCTCAACCTCCTGGCCAGTTCTCTGAATGTCAAGACCTTCTACGACCTAACCTCTGGCGTCAGTTGTCCCTGGTCATTGAAGTAGGGCCACCTGGGGATGGGCAGAGCTACGAGTATCAACTTGGCTCAACTGTGGTTGACTTATCTGTGCGCTACAGCATCATCCAGCAGAAGTATGGGCTACTCCCCTTAGCCAGAACCTGCCGTGCCGCTCCAGAGGAGGGAGGCGCCCAAGGACTCGTGCTGGACACTGTCTTTCAACTGGTGATTGGCAAAACCTCATTTGCAGAGGCCACTGGGGCTCCATCACCCCAAAACCTGACCCTTTGGGGCATCTTTCTGAACACAGACAGGCCCCAGAAGCTGCTGGTTCAGCCCAGCTCCTGGGGAGAAGCTTGTATTTATTATCTATAATTTTATAGTTCAGTCAGAAGCTGAAAGGATAGGTTCAGAATATGCCTAAGAAGACCTTGTTCTGATCATTTTTTAAAAAATTATTTAAATAACGTATTTGGAGTTTAGTGAGAGCCTCCTTCCTGATGGTAGGTGGCATTTAAGGACCAAATGAGCTGGACGTACCATTGATGTTTCAAAGCCGCAAGTGACTAGAGGCATGGGATCGGACTACTGAAGCTGGAAACAGGTTAAGAGGAAGATAATAGAGCCACAGGCTAAACAGCTTCCTTTGGACTAGTAGGGCTAAGGGTGTGCTTAAAGGCCTGGTGGAAAGCATCATCATTTTGCCAGTGATGGGAAGTTTGTCCACTTGGCAGGGCTTACAAGTGAGGGGGGAGCCAAATCAAAGAATATTGGAAAAATCATCTCTACCATCCTCTTCAGTCAGTGGCTCTTCTTATTTATTCATAAAATAAGGTATTGTTAATTGTACCTATAACTTATTTATTTAAATCCAGTATTTACTCAGCAACACTTTTTTTTACTCAGATGTATACCAAATGATAAACATAATTATTATTGGGCATTTAAACTCTTTTTATTTCATATAAGACAATGCTACTATTAAATGTCTTTGTAAATGGAAAAGAAAAGAAAACAAGGGTAGAGAAGGGAAGATTAGAATTCTTTCATTATGTTGTCACACATACAAATTTTAATTTAAAAAGAAAATTATATGGAAAGCATAGCTTTTGGAAACACTCTCCCAGTGAGTCTCTACAATGCTTAGGGACATTTACATTTTTCAAAAAGGCCTACATGGTGCTAGGGGACAAAGAAAAATGCAAAAATTATATATGCTATTAAATAGATAGTGCTTAATATCATGAAGTTTACCTACAATAAGAGAAAAAAACATGTTCTAAATATGTTTCCCTGTTTTCTATTATATATAATTTGATCCCCTTTATTATCCTTAGTTATCGAGCATGCATATATGAATTTAGACCTAGACTTTAATAAACTGAAAATTCAAATCATGCAGATAAGTCATCTATAGGTTGATACTGGCATTCATTTTGTCTGACAAAATTTGCTAGTTTAGAGGGAATTAAAAAAAAAAAAACCACTATATTTCGGCTCTTCTCCATTTGCATTATTCCAGTTACTCTATCATCTATCCTAGTGCAGGTGATACAAGGCCACTACAAATTTGGTCAAAACATTATTTTCTTTACCTAAACATGCAACATTTTGAAATTTCAAAATGTTAAAAAGACCAAATAAGCTGTTTTATGTGACAAAGTTTTATTTTCCTAAATCTGTTTCCACGTCTTATCCAAAAAATGTGTTGTAGTAATAAATAGTAAAGACAGTTTTTTATATATATATACAGCAATCTTAACTTCTTTCTAAAGACATTCTAATTGACTGCATTACTCATGTTGCAAGAATTTTAAGGGTAATCAAAACAGTTATGTTTTGCCAGAGATAGTTTCAGAGTTAAATTGGAGGACAAGTAATTGGTAAAGTTCACATGTTAACAGCTCCTGCTATCATTTTTCACTTCTGAATGCTCATTAACACAGAAAAGGCATTTAGACTTAGTGGCTTTATCTTAGAACTGTGTGGTGTCCTTCTTGTAGAATCATGTTCTGACCAAAATCTAGTGCCACAAAGCAGGAGGGAAATCCTGTCATTCAGTTAACACTCATTAGTTCATTCATTCAATCATTCATTCATTCATTGTGTATTCATTGAAGCTACCTTTATGCTTTAGCACCATGCTAATCACAGTTTAGAAATAGATGGTGTTTGATGATTAAGTAATGAGATAAATAGTTGCCTTAATCAATGGGAAATGGAAACAGGCAAATTCAACAGAAAAAAAAGCAGTAGAATTCTCCGTATTATGTATGTATGAATAGAAACACATGGTCCAATTTTTCAAAGCTCTGTTTGCTGAAAAATCTTTGTTATTTGGAATTAGGCATTATGTATAATTCAGCCTAATAAATGCTTTTTACTTTCTTTTACAAAATATGTTTTTCTAACATGTCATCCAAACCTAAATTTCCAATGGATTGAGAACAATATTATTGCAACTTAAAAGAGAAAGCTATGAATGACCCTCTGTGATCAGGAGTTATGCTCTTTTATTTAGTTCCATATAAAATGAAAGAAACAGCATGGATGCTATTTCAAAATATTTGCTAATTGATCCTTAGTACAAAAGTAATTATTGTTTTTAAAATATTAATAAAAAGTACACTTTCCCACACTTATAATCTCTAAAGCTCTCTTTTAAGTGAAATATCGATTTCTTATCATTTTAAAAATAATGATCTTTGACATATTTTGTATGTGGAGATCTGATGGTTTTCATTATGATCTCTCTTCCTCACTAAGCTGAAAACTTCTAGAAGGCATACATTGTGTCCATTTATACTCACCACTGTATTTCTGATAGTTATAGCATTTGGAGCTATAGGATGCTTTTGTTTTAACTAGCAAATAAGTAATATGCTATTTCCAAATTTTTACTCTATAGAAACCACTTGTTGATATGTTCATTTCATTAATTTAAAGTTCCTTTTGTTTTCATATCACAACATGGAGACATGAAATCCTAGAAAATCAAAAGGATAGGAGAAAAATCTATTTCTTCTCTAAATGTTATCCATTCTTTCAGGCAAAGATTCATTTATAGCAGCAGAAGCAAGCTACTAGAAGTCTGGCCAAGGATATGGACACCTATTTGAACTAATGCAATTCAAAATTTTTAAATGTGCCAGGACTCAACCTTTCAAAAAGAAAATAAACTGTGTTCTCTTATCTTTGAATTATAAATGCAGTTGCAGAGCATAAAGTGTTTCTTGCATGGCTTATGGCTACTACTTACATGGGCAGGGGGCAATTACAAGTGTCTTAGAACTAGTACCCACACTATGTACATGACTTCATACTGTGCCAGTAAATTAAAGCAAGGTAAAAAACAAAACAAAACAAAAACCTTTTGGTTTTGCTTCTTTTTCTGTTCCTTTATTTTTCCCAGACTGAAAACTTTTCACCTGGTATCCAGAGGAACAAGGTAAGTATAATTTAAAAATTCTATTTTTGCTGTTTTATTAATTATGAAAAGTTATATTCTCATTGTCTTTCTGACACTGGGCTCTTTTCCAGGTAACTCTTTATTCTTCATTACACGTTTTGAGCAGGCTTAGTTTCCATAGACACCATGAGTGAATATGATATCCCTAGCAACTGTTCTCAGATTTTTCTTTTAACAAGACAATGTCACCATTTGCAGATGAAGTTGTGTCCCATTGTTTAAGAAAATGTTTAACAGGTGCTTCTTTCTTTTAATTTTAAGACTGAAAATTCAAGAGATATATTGATTGTGCTAAGTTGCTGCAATTCACTACACTATACATCCTCTTATTTTTAAATAGCACTTCCAATTTGTAGAGTGTTTTGCACAGGATGAACTGCTTTTGAGCTATGCAAATACTAATAATGTCATTCTCCAATTCACTTAGATGGATCTAAGTTAGGAGTACATCAGCTTTCAATTACACTGAAAACTGAGACAAATGTTTCAATTCAAGAGCAATGCATACTGAATAGTAGAGGAACTCAGCACATAGAAACCTTGAGCTAATTCGGTTTGTCTCAATGCAATGTAATCCCACAAATATTTATTGAGTATCTACTTTTGGCAAGGGATTATGCTTGGCAGTACTTTACGTATAAAAATAAACAAGATGTGGTCTTTGGCCTTAAACACTTTATTTTCCATCAGGTGAAATAGACATGGATACACACATTTGAAATCCTAGGAAAATTGTGATTTATTTGATACTAAAAATACAAGCTCTACGCTATGTACCACAGAGGAGAATAGAATGAATGTTGAATAAAGTTACTTTCGAATGGTTCATTTAGAAGCTGACATTGGAGCTGCACCTTGGAGATGGGAAATATTTAAACTGGTAAAAACAACATCTGTTAATGGCCAGTAATATTGCAGATAGTGAGAACAGTGTGAATGGAGGCAAGATGGCATCAAATGAGGGGAAGCAAAGAGTAGGACAGAATGGTGTGATGCTATTATAAGGTAGAAGGTAGAGTTGGAGGGTTGATAAAATAAGATATACAGCTAAATATGTATATGAAATCAGAGCATGGTATCTAAAACAGTTTATGCAAAAGAATTTGAAGAATCCATCCTGAATAGTAGTTTAGAATTAACAAACAAAATCTTCCTTAGAAGACAGAAATTTTTATTAAAGGAACAGTAAGTACATATGTTGACTTTTTATTTAATTTTTCTTAATCTAGGATTATCCAAAACACAGATTTGTGTATTTTTACACACACACACCTCTACACATGTTAAGATAGGTCTTTCTCATTTAAGAACTTTACAGTTGCTTTTAAAATGATCCTGTACCTTTATTAATATTCATGCCTCACTTATTTCTATAATGTGCCATGTAACACATTGACTATCTGAAATTTATGAATCAGCAATACTCCCTTAGAAATGCTGTTTAGTACCAAGCAATAAAGAAATATAAGTTTCTAGGTTATCTAAATTGATATCACAAATTCAGTGCATGGAATTGACTACCACTTTTCACAAGGGAAACCTTCTGGATACAGTTTGGGTTGGTGCAAAAGTAATTGCTGTTTGCATTGTTGAAATTTGCCATTTCATATGGAATACATTCTTAAATAAATGTGGTTATGTTATACATCATTTTAATGTGCATTTCTTGCTTTATGCATTTTTGCTAATGACTTATTACTTGCTGTTTATATTTATTTTAGACTATGGAAATGATGTTAAACAAAAAAGCAAATTTGAGCAATTTTCTTGTTTGAGTTCAAAATGGGTTGTAAAGCAGCAGAGGCAACTCTCGACATTAACAACTCATTTGGCCTCTGAATTGCTAACAAACTGGTGGTTCAAGAAGTTTTGCAAAGGAGACAAGAGCCTTGAAAATGTGGAGCCTAGTGGCCAGTAGGTGGAAACTGACAATGACCAATTGAGAGCAATCATAGAAGCTGATCCACTTAAACTACAGGAGAAGTTGCCAAAGAACTCATGTTGACCATTCTATGATTGTTTAACATATGAAGCAAATTGGAAAGGTGAAAAAGCTCCATAAGTGGGTACCTCATGAGCTGAATGAAAAAAAAAAATAGTCATTTTGAAGAGTTGTCTTCTCTTATTCTATGCAACACAATGAACCATTTTTCGATCAGATTGTGATGTGATGAAAAATGGGTTTTATATGACAATCAGCAATGACCAACTCAGTGGCTGGACTGAGAAGAAGCTCCAAAGCGCTTACCAAAGCCAAACTTGCACCAAAAAAATGGCACGGTCACTGTTCAGTAGTCTGCTCTTGGTCTGATCCACTATAGCTTTCTGAATCCTGGTGAAACCATTACATGTGAAAAGTATGCTCAGCAGATTGATGAGATACATGGAAAACTGCAACACCTGCAGCTGGCATTGGTCAACAGAAAGTGCCCAATTCTTCGTGACAATGTCCGACAGCATGTTGCCCGACTTCAAAAGTTGAACTAATTGGACTATGAAGTTTGGCCTCATCTGCCATATTCACCTGACCTCTCGCCAACCATCTACCAGTTCTTCAAGCATCTTGACAACTTTTTGCAGGGAAAATGCTTCCACAGATGCAGAAAATTATTTCCAAGAGTTCATTGAATCCAAAGCATGGATTTTTATGCTACAGGAATAAACAAACATTTCTCATTGGCAAAAATGTGTTGATTATAATGGTTCTTATTTTGATTAATAAAGATGTGTTTGAGTCTAGTTACAATGATTTAAAATTCACAGTCTGAAACTGCAATTCCTTTTACACCAAACTAATTATATATTCTGTTGTGATATGTGTGCTATTTGGCCCTTAACTCCATAGTGGCTTAAGAAACAACTTTTTTTCCCTGATTGTAACAACAAAAATGGGAACGAACAAAGAATTTAGTCAACAGTTGGCAAGTTTCTTTACTATTGTGTTTATTTACATTTCACGAATAGGCATAAAAATAGGTCCGTCATATTGGGGCAGATCCCCAGAACTATCTTATATAGAATGTTAAAATAAAGCTTGCATGATGTTCAGCAAAAAGAAACAAACAAACAAAAAAACTATATACCCATAGTTCCAGGAAGCTCAACAAACATAAGAAACATGAATAAAGTAACCAATGCACATAATAATAAATTGCTTAAAACAAGTGATAAAGAGAAAAACATCTTAAAAGGAAAATTGTACAAAGACAAGTGTGATAGCAGATTTCTCATCAAAAACAATGTGTGGAGCAGTATCTATATAGTACCAAAAAAAAAAAACCCAAAAACAAAACTGTCAACTAGAATTCTTCACCTACCGAGAATATCTTTCAGACATAGAGGCAAAGTGGGTATTGCTTTTTAAACATACAAAACCTGAACAAATTCACCATCCAAAAAAAAAAAAAAAAAGAACAAATTAAAAGAGAGAAGAGCCATTTAAAGGAAGTGACTTATGAATAGTGAGAAATGGCAGTGAGTTGAAAATTAAACCCAAGAATCATACTAACATTCCAAAAGCATTAAAATTTCATAATTTTTTATATAGACAAATGTTTTCAATATTTAAGTCTCTGATTGATATCATTATAGAGTATAATTACTGAGTATGTTATGTTCTGTATTCCCTATAAGACTTTAGGTTTTGAGCTGTGTAGCCCACTTAAGAGTTCTTTGTTGTTGTTGTTGTTGTTTTTTCTGAATTGCTAATCAAGTTTTGTAAGTTCAGGAATTAGTTAAGAATAGAGGGATCTTTTAAACACTCAGCTGATTCAAAGATTCAATTGACCAGAACATTGATGGATTGTAAGCAAACAAGAGAGGTTAAAAAAAAAAAAAAAAAGCTACATAAAGTGGTTAAAGTATGGAGAAAATTTGGGAACCAAAATCTTCAGGGAGTAGTTTGGACCCTGTTGAAATTGATTAGTTCAGGAAGAACTACTGGAGTTCAAACTGATCAATCATTTCTCACTCAACCTCAAGGGGCCAAATTCTGCCCTCAATTACACGCACCCAACTTGCATTTAAGTCTCAGGGAGTTATATACACATTCAAGAGGGCAGGCTCTGGCCATGTAAGCTGAGTGGAGAGTAATTGATGACTTTCTTCTTGCTATGCTTGGCTTGGTAAGCACAGCTAGCAGCACAGGCCTACGCACCTAAGCTGAGTGGGAGGGTGCTATAAAAAATACTCAGCCTTAAGTGCTGTATCAGAGCCTTGCAGCTGTTCTCCATTTTAGGATCTGAGAACGCAAACCTCACTCAGCATTAAGATATGGGTTTTCTCACATATTACTCTCCTTAGTTTATTTTAGCTTTCTCTTCCCATCTCCATTTTCTTTTCTTCTTCTCTAATGAAGTATGTCTTTTCCTCCTTTGATCCCTTTCCCTATCATTATATTCTGCCTTTAAAAAATATTAAATGAGATAAAATTCTTAGAACAGGCACATTGAAAAGTATTATCTAACCTTTTCCTTGATTAAGGAAGCTTTAGATATATATGGGTGTGGCAATATTTTGTTCTTGATAAAAATTTATTTAGGAAATTTTATTTTTTATTATGTGTGCCTAAAAGTACTTATTGCATGCCAAAATTGAAATCACATATTGACTTTATCCTCAAAGAAATTCTTAATATTTCTTAATCAATGTTTTTACATGAAAGTGATGGACAAAGCATTTAGCAACTTTGCAAATATGTCACTGGCAGAGCCATAATCATTGACCTAATTAAGCTTAAATTCCTTGGGAATAAACATAAAGTTGGGCAAGTTTAAATAGTTAAAATATTATGTTTAATTAACTGAGCTTTCTCAACTATAAGATGTTATGACAGAGGATAAGATTGGTTAAATATTTTGAATGGTATAGAGTTTGAAAATATTATCTAGCAAGAAGTATTATAATTTTAAATAATATCTAAAATTAGAAATAATATGTATATCTAGATATGTGTGTTAAATATAATATGTATGGTCAACTCACATATTTTTACATCCCTACTACTAGGCAGCTTATTCCAATATACAGCACACTAGGGAATATAAAAAACTATAATACATGAATTTTTACAATAAATTAAAATAGCTTCATTCACTGCACGTTACATATAAAACAAATATTAAAATTATGGGTATGCATTACAAATTGACTCTGAGAATTCCTAGGAATCTTCATGCATTAAATGACCATTTACTCTTCAGGTTCCATATGCAAAATCTCTGGTGTGTGTTGCTTTTTTGTTCCTTACTAATAGTTTGTTAGCCTTCTCTAAAATCCCTGGAATATGCTGATATTGTGTTCAAATGAGAACCTCAAAGAAAATATTCAATATTCAATGAACCACTATGCATTGAATGACTATGATGTGTCAGGCACTGTTGCTTATTCATTCTTCAGAGCCTTCCCTTACACACACAGTTCAGTCAATCAGCAAAGTGGATAAAATAAACCTACTATGGCTTGATTTCTCAGATTCTTCACCTTATATAATAAACATTTCACTAATACATGAAAGGAATATTTCAATTGAGATCTTATATATCAACAAATTTTTTCAAGCAGAAAAGAATCATCATCCTTAGAAGCTGTTGTCATTTTTCAATCCACACTTGGATGATCATCTTGCCAGATCTTGCTTCCCTCTTCCTCTGAAGGCATTTTACTCTCCAGTTAATTCAATGATCTTCTTTTGAAGTCCACAAAGCTCAGAAGTGTGTTCCTTCTTCATGTTTGCCCTAAAAACTTTAAGTAGTTTTATTAACAGAGCAACCCTAGTCATAGATTATGTTAGAGATAATGCAATTAGTGATTAAGAGAGTAAGCACTGTAAGGTTTCCGCAAATCTTGGTTCTTTCCATCTTCTAGCTGAATGCTTAAACTTTCTTGTTTCAAGTTTCTTATCTGTAAGTGAAAAATAATAATTTCCTCATGCAGTTGTGAACTTTAAATACATAGTTAACATTAGTGCATGAAAGGTATTTGATACAATCACAAAGATTTTACTCAGTGAAATAAGGATAAATAAGAGATTGAATGTTTCCTTGGGAAAATATATAGAAAATGTAAAGAAAACTACCAATTAAGTGTAAGTATTTAATCAATGTAGAATGGAATTCCCTAAATATTTTGTGCTCTAAGTTGTCATAGGTTAGCTAACTTTATGTTAAAAGTAAGTTGGAAAATTTGGGATTATAAAAAGATAAAAAATTTAATACTGGATTACACAGACCTATATTGTGAATCTCCCGAAGAAGGATAACTTATGTATGATTTATAAAGTTAATTTGATTTTGAAATCCTGTATTTGCATAGCCTCTCACAGATGCACTATTCCAGAAGACACAATTTTTAAGATTTTTTTCTATTAGAGTTTAAATTTCAGTTCTATAACCGTGGATTTGTGTCATCAGTAATAAAATACGTATAGTTTTGGCTTTAGGGGCCTGGTAAACTTCACTATCCCTCTTCTAATTAGGAAAGTATAGTCAGTTATGTCTTTGATCAATAGCTCCATACTAATTATAGAACTACAGTCTTCAATATGTTAGATATTAAACACATCTGGCTAGTGACTTGTGGCTTGTCTGTATTGTGAAGCCCTAGGAGTATGGATACACATCAGATTTCTTAATTTAAAAAAAGGAATGTAAAAGTATCATTAATAGTTTTTTTAAGTGATTATGTGGTAGGGAACCACCTTAAGCATGACCTGCAGCCTTTCCCTAGGACCCACTAATACATCCTGTTCTCAGGACCAGGTGTGCCAGCCTGGCAGGATATAACATAATCCCCTACTAAATAAGGGCACCATCACGCCACTCCTTTCCCATTATCCTGAGCAGAATGAATATTCCAACAGATAGTCTAAATCCAGTAGTCATATTTTATGACATCCAGCTTAACCTGCCTGTCCCTGGCAGGGAGGGAGTGGGGTTCTTCCACTACAAACATAAAATTGGGGTGTTGCATGTAAAACATCTCCCAGGCTATGGATTGTGACCCACTGGTTAAGAACCAGTGCCCACTAGTAAACCTGAACTTCCTCTTTCTTTTCTCTCTGTGAGTGAAACTTCTTTCCACCACAGCCTGATTGAAATGTGCTTTTGCTGGTGAACCAGACATGAGTCTGTGCGCCTTACCTGCAGTATCCAGATGTTTCTAGAGCCCTTGGGAGCACCCTTGTATGAGGTTTTGTTTACAATGGCAGTCAGTGAGATCTGCCTGAGACATGCATAAGCATAACATCTGAAATAACTTCCTGACTCACTTTGAAATCTCTAAGTTGTTAAAACTTTTGTATTTTGTATTTCCCCCTTTTTGTGAAGGTCCTTACCAAATACATTGCTGGTTGGTGCTTAGTAGTAATCCCATGGTGCTAGGGAGGCTCATCTCTGGAGTCATGACACATGTCTGGGGAAAAATGGTGAATTTATTTGCTGAGTTTGGTAGGGACAGTCCACATTTAAGTAACAAAGTTGTTTTCATGAGGTAACTATTAGGCATTAGTTGATATTAGGCTATGTTTCACTTTTATAATAATAAGCTTCATAAGTACAAACATTAATACCAAAGGCTTGTTATATTGGTCTGTTTTCTTTTATTAAGCACTGCCTATATACTCCAGAGATTTTAGCCACTTTATTTGAGAAAGTAACAGGACTCCACAGGACAGGATCTCAACATTTTGTTTTTATTGTATGGGTCTCCACCCAGTGAGAAAATATCCTGTGACAACATAAACACATTCATTCTCCATAGCAGCATGCCCCAGATGTACTCCTCCCCCCACACACCTCCAAACCCAATCCCCTTTACCAGTGACATTCTCCTGTCATAAGAACACTCTCACCACTGTATTCTCAGCCACAGTCCTTGGCCTCCCCACAGCTCACCAACCAACACATTAATCTGTTCCTTCCTCCACCCTCCCCCAAGTTCCATGGATTACCCAGCTCACCCAACTTCCAACTTGCATTCTTACTCCAGCACCATCAACCCCCTCATATCTCTGTACCACCCTCATCCCCATCCACTCTCAAACCACCACCATCCACTTTATCATAGATTCTGCCTAGATTGATTATTGGCTTACCACACTCTATTTCCTTTCTATCTCCTAGTAACTTATCTTCTAAACTCTACCTCTGTAAGTCTGCTCAGATACCTTAGTTCATGTCAACAAAACCATGTAATATTTATCCTTTAGTTACATGCTTATGTCACTCAACATAAGGTATTCAAGGTTCACCCATGTTATCTCATGTGTTAATACTGCATTCCTTCTTACAGATGAGTAATATTTCATTATATGTATATACCTCATTTTATTTATTCATTCATCCATTGATGGACACTTAGGTTGCTTCCAACTTTTGGCAATTGTGAATAAGCCACAATGAACATTGATGTGCATATGTTTGTGCCTCTGCTTCCAATTTTTCTAGGTATATTCCTAATAGTGGAATTGCTAGATCATACGGCAATTCTATACTTAGTTACTTGATGAATGACCAAACCAAATTCCACAGTGGCTGCACCATTCTACATTCTCTCTAGGAGTGTACTTATTTCTCCACATCCTCTCCAACTCTTGTAGTTTTTTTTTTTTCAATTACAGTCAGTCTAGTAAGTATAAGATGATTTCTCATTATAGTTTTTTGATTTGCATTTCCCTAATATCTAGTGATACAGGTTTTATAGTGGCACACCACAAAATTCACTTCACATTAGTGAAACATAACAGATCTACATGGTGAAATTCAAAATGCAAGAACAATTTGAGGCTGAAATTTCTGTTAAAGTTTATGTTATTATCATAGGCAATTTACAAAAAAAGTGTTTGTTTAAAAATATGTAATTGATGGTTGGATAATTAAATTATGCACAGACAGAAAGATAGGTTAGGGACAAAAGGTGGATCAAATTTAGTGGGGTTGTGCTTTCTAGAAATAGTTATCTAAGTCAGTATCTAAGTCAGTAGAGATTAATAATTGCATTTATAATTCTTGCTTTAAAAATGTCCCATGACAGATTCAAATACATTTTCTCATTAGTGAAACATAACTTACAGATTTTTCACTACTTCTTCTTCAGCAAATTAATCCAGTAAAAGAGATGTTAAGGGCCACCCATTAGAGAAGAATGAAAAGGAAACCTTATAAAAGCAGAGTATTCACTAAATGGAAGTTATAAGGACAATAACTGATAGTGTACAATTTAAATCACTTGTGAGAAGAACCTATTTTTTTTCCTCTATACTAAGTCTTGGGAGTCATTACTTATACTTCTGAATTGAGTTAATGTGGAATGCTAAATAATGACCCACAGAGGTGTCTATGACCTAATCCCTGGATGCTGTGAATATTTTATATGACAGAAAGCGACATTGCAAATATAATCAAGTTAAGGATGTTGAAATGGAGATATTATCCTGGATTATCCAGTTAGACCCATTGATGTAGTTACAAGGGTCTTGTACAAGAGGGAGGTAGAAGGGTGAGAGAGAGGGAGAAAGAGAGCACAGAGGGGGAAGGAGTGGGAGAAAAAGTAGAGACTGAGAGATTGTGTGTTTGAGATTGGAAAATTCTACACTGCTGGCTTTGTAGATGCATAATGGGACACAGAGTCAATTAATTTAGGAAGCTAAAAAAGACAAGGAAATGGATTCTCCACAAAAAAATGCAGTTCTTTTGGCAGATAGATTTTAGGACTTCTGAAATCTAGATTTGTAAGATAATAAATGTTTGTTTTAAGCCATTAAATTCATTGAAATTTGTTATTGCAGCAATAGTAAACTAATACACATAGCATAGACACATAAACACATGAAGGAGGCAATGTAATCCTAAAAGCAGGGAGAGAAAAGACCATGTGATGCAGGGCTGGAAGCCAAGGAAAAAAGACAGAATTCATCTTGGAAGAGGCAAGGAAGTGGATTCTCCTCTGCAGTCTTGTTATAGAGTCAGCCCCGTTGACACAATGAGTTGAACCTGACCTGTAGAACTGTAAGATAAATAAATTTGTGGTGTTTTAAGCTCCTGAATTCATGCTAGCTTGTTATAGCAGCAATAAAAGATAATGCAGTCAATAGGCTAATCTTATATTTCTCTGAGAGGCCATGCTTCATTAAGAGGACTTGCTTTTTGTGCAAATCTTGTTAATTATTTAATTGAGATATTTGAGTTGTTGTTCTTCAGACTGCTAGTAATCAGTCACAATATAAACTATAGCATCTTTAGCCATCATTCTAAGTTCTTTATAGTCCATTTCCCAAAAAATATAGCAGGAGTCTGACAGAAGTTTTAAGGACTGAAAACAGCTTAGTTGTAAGGAGGGCATTGACTCATGAACTTAGTATTGGTAAAGTAAATCCTGATCAGCACAGCCCCTGAATCCTTGATGAAAGTTTTGTCCCTAATACTATAAAACATGCTATTGTTTATCATTTGAAGTTTATCCACAGCATTTTAGGAAAGGTCCTTTTGGACACTTTATTCAAATGAGTATCCCACCTACAACTGTAATAAAATCTGAATGAGGAAGGAAAAAATAACTGCATTCTGTTATAAAGAGCTAACTTTATTAAGGGTAAATTTGTACCTGTGAGTTTGAGGACAGAAATTCTAAAGATGGACTACTTAAATTTGGAGTAAAATTCAAAATTTTTTCATCATATATATCATTCATAATGTAGACTACATGACAGGGCTTAAAAGTAGCTGGTGAAATGAATAAATTGACAAACAACTAATTGGCCCATATACATTTATTGTGAAATGTATTTATCACCATTTTTGTCACATTCAGATTACAGATAAAGGGGTACTTAGCCTAAAAAGAAAAGTTGAAGGAATACTGTATATAACCCTTTCCTAATCAATGAGTCTGGAGTTTCATATGTTGCAGTTTCACGCCTATTTTTTTTTTACCTCCGTAGATCTGTGCTTAGCTCTGTGGGACTCTGACGCTACCCATCACTTCTGGATCCAGAGGAAGTACCATGTTTTGAGAAATAACGTCTAGGTTCCCCAGTGGATGCTCAAAAAATGTGTAAATATAAGTAATAGTACAGGAATTTGTGTGTCTTGGAGTAAAATTTGACCATGAGAAACAGCTGGCAAGAACCTAGCAAGTAATTCCTTTCCCTTCCTGTTTAGGGATATCTCATGGGAATAAGCAACCAGAGTTTTGTTGCTTGTGAAGAAACAATGGAGATCCTCGTAATGTGTCATTTTGTATTTGTCTTCATTCCTTCAAATATTCACTTTTTTCCTCTCTCTCACCCTAATTTCCTTGGAATTATATTCCCCCATAGAGAGTTGGCAATTTGATTTTTGCCTCAGCCTTTATCTTCTAGATATCATTGGCTGAGTGTTTTTAGCCTGGGGATCAGGTTATGGGAAATAATGTAGATCCAATGGATTGCCAATTAATAATCTCTTCCATCAAAACAAAATTGCCATAAAATACAATGCATCATTATTCCACTTGGCCTAAGGAATCAAATATAGTGAGCCTATAATTCACATAGAATTGAAGGTTTCCTGAGTGGAAATGACGTTTACCTTAGAGGTAGACTTAACAAATTATAGAATAGTTCATTCCCAGATATTTAGGCCACATAAAAAGAATTTTGAACTAAACACTAAAGAGTAATGTTATAGTAAGTGTATAATCACAAGATAAGGAGATCATATTCCATAGCCAATTGATGCCCAAGAGAAATTCCCACTTTTTCCTGAATTTCAAGATCAAAATTTTGATTCAATCATATTTCTTTTTTTTTAAGATTTATTTTTTATTTATTTCTCTCCCCTTCCCCCCCACTTGTCTGCACTCTGTGTCCATTCGCTGTGTGTTCTTTCTGTGACTGCTTCTATCCTTATCAGCGGCATCAGAAATCTGTGTTTCTTTTTGTTATGTCATCTTATTGTGTTAGCTCTCCGTGTGTGTGGTGCCATTCTTGGGCAAGATGCACTTGTTTTCGTGCTGGGTGGCTCCCCTTACGGGTGCACTTCTTGTTCGTGGGGCTCCCCTACGCGGGGGACACTCCTGCATGGCACGGCACTCCTTGCGCGCATCAGCACTGCACATAGGCCAGCTCCACACGGGTCAAGGAGACCCGGGGCTTGAGCTGCATTCCTCCCATGTGGCAGGCCAATGCCCTATCCATTGGGCCAAGTCCACTTCCACAATCATATTTCTTGATTCCAACTTGAGCTCTTATCCAGGTGAGTCACTTTTATGAAACTTAAGAAGTTATTCCTAAATGTAGAACTTTCCTATAATTACAATGATTTTTTTTTAAGTAAGAGGCCTGGTGTGGGAATGAGTACTTCCTCAACTAAAGCAATGTATTCATGATATGATTGGCTAAACTCTAAAGGTGTGGTCCACAGGTGCCCTAGCTTTACATTTGCACATGGCTGAGTCTCACAGGGTCCTGCTCTCTCCCTCCTGAAATCTTTAACACTTTTGAAGAAAGAGACCTTGCATTTTCACTTTGCACTGGGCCCCTACAGATTATTGAAACATTCCTAAACAGTTTACAAAATTGATTAATGTATTTGACTGTTTAATTAGCAGGTACTCAATTCATAGATTTTGGGGGACAAGCGTTATTAGGTAAGTAAATAGCTGAAATAATTCTGGAGACTTATACCAAAATGATCTTAATGCTTTCTTCAATCTAAATTATTTTCTAGCTTCCTTCCATTGACATTTATGCCTACAGACTACCCCTTTTAGCCACAATGCATTGATAAATCAGCAGTGTTGGTTATACTCACTATAATGTGTTACCACTGTATTACCATCAACTCAATTCATCTCAATACATTTACAAAATAAACTTTATTAAAATCCTGCAAACATTAAGCATCAACTTCCATTTTCATCCCCCATTCTATCTCCTAAAAAACTATACCCTGGAGTTTATTCATCATATTTAGCTCATATTAGTGAAACCATACAATATTTGCCCTTTTGTGTCTGATTTATTTCACTCAGCATAATATCTTCAATGTTTAAACATGCTGTCATATGCATCCTGATTTCATTTCTTCTTACAGTGGAATACTATTCCATTGTGTGTGTGTGTGTGTGTATACATACATACTATTTTCCACAGGGACTGCACCATTCAATAGTCCCACCAACAGCAAAGGAGTGTTCCTATTACTCCACATCCTTTCCTGCATTTGTAGTTTTCTGTTTTTTTTTTTAATAATGACAGTTCTATATATTGTGAAATGGTAATCTCATTGCAATTTTGGTCTGCATTTCCCTAATAGCTAATGACTTTGAACATTTTTTCATGTGCTTTTGGGTCATTTGTATTACCTCTTGGGAAAAATGTTTATTCAAGTCTTTTGTCAATTTTTAAATTGGGTTCCTTACTTTTTTTGTGCTTGACTTGAATGATCTCTTTACAAAACATGGATATCAAACACTTATCAGATATGTGGTTTCCAATTTTTTTTTTTTCCCATTGAGTAGGTTGTCTTTCTACTTTCTTGGCAAAGTCTTTTGAAGAACAAAAATCTTTAATTCTGAGGATATCCCATTTATCTATTTTTTCTTCCATTGTTTGTGCTTTGGGTGTAAGAAACTACCAACTACCACAAGATCTAGGAGATATTTCACTACATTTTCTTCTAGGAGTATTATGGTTCTAGCTTTTATATTTAGATCCTTGATCCATAACAAATTAATTTTTGTATAACTTGTGAGATAGAGGCTTTCTTTCTTTCTCTTGGATATGGATATCTAGTTCTCTAAGCACTATTTCTTGAATAGACTGTTCTGGTCCAATTGGGTAGACTTGGCAGCCTTGTCAAAATTACTTGAGCGTAGATCTAAGTATCTATTTCTGAGTTCTCTATTTGGTTCTATTGGTCAATATGCCTATCTTTATATCAGTACCAACAATTTTTTTTTTTTACCACTGTTGTTCATTAATATGGAAGTGAGTGTCCTCCAACTTCTTTCTTCACTTTTAGGATATTTTTGGCTAATCAGGGCTTCTTAACCTTCCAAATAAATTTGATAATTGGCTTTTCCATTTCTGAAAAAAAATGCTGTTGGTATTTTTATTGGGATTGCATTGAATCTGTAAATCAGTTTGGGTAGAATTGACATCTCAATGATATTTTCTCTTCTAATCCATGAACATTGAATGTTCTTCCATTTATTTAGGTCTTATTTGGTTTCTTTTAAAAATGTTTTGTAATTTCCTTTATGTTCTTGTTTAAGTTTATTCCTAAACATTTGCTTTATAGATGGTTGCTATTATAAATGGAATTTTTTTTCTGACTTCCTCCTCAGATGGCTCATTAATAGTATATAGAAATGCTAGTAATTTTTGCATATTAATCTTGTATCACACTATTTTGCTGAACTCATCTATTAGTTTAAGTAGCTGCGTTGTGGATTTTTCAGGATTTACTAGATAAAGGATCATATCATCAGTGAACAGCAAAAGTTTTACTTCTTCCTTTTCTGGTTAAGTACCTTTTATTTCCTTTTCTAACTTAATTGATCTAGCATAAACTTCAAGCACAATATTGAGTAACAGTGGAGACAGTGGGCATCCTCATCTTTTCCCCCATCTCAGCAGGAAAGCTTTCAGTCTTTCAACATTAAGTGCAGTGTTAGCTGTGGGTTTTCAATAGATGAACTTTTTCATATTGAGAAAGTTTCCTTCTATTCCTATCTTTTAAAGAGATTTTTATCAAGAAAGGATGTTGTATTTTGTCAAAAGTCTTTTCTTCAACAATTGAGATTATCATGTGATTTTATTTTTTCAATCGATTTATGTGATTGATTACACTAATTGATTTTCTTATATTGAACCACCTTTGCATACCAGGAATAAAACCACATGATCATAGTATATAATTGTTTTAATATGATCTTGGATTCAAGATAACATTAGCAAGTGTTTTGTTGAGAATGTTTGCATCTCTATTAATTAGAGAACATTTTTCTGTAATTTTCTTTTTTTCATAATACCTTTTAAAAAATTATTAAAAAGAAGCTTTAAGTTATGTAAATGTTGAATAAAATATATAGGGATTCCCATATGCCACCCCACTCCCCCTCTGATAATTTCCCATATTAACAATATCCTTCATTCATGTGGTACATTTGTTACAATTGATAAACACATATTGAAGCATTGTTACTAACCATGAACTATAGTTTACATGATAGTTTACACTCGGTCCTGCACAATTTTGTAGATTATGGCAAAATATATAATGACTTATATCAGTCATTTCAATGTCATTCAGGTCAATTCCAATGTCCTGGTTGGGGTGTGTTGTTCTCCTTGGATATTAGTATTTATGTCTTTTTTAAGGTATGTCTGTCTTTCTTAAAGGTTGAGAAGCTATTGGTCATTATTTCATCAAATACTCTTTTGACCTTTTCTGTTCTCATCTCCTTCTAGGACACTGATAACGCATATATTTTTGCCTTTTGCATTGTCAGGAAATTCCTTGAGACCCTGTTCCATTTTTCCATTCTTTTTTCTTTCTCTCCCTCTGATTTTTCAAGTTCAGATGCTCCATCCTTCATATCAATAATTCTGTCTTCTATCAAGTCAAATCCCCTGTTACATGTCTTTAATTACTTTTTAATCTCATCCATTGTGTTTTTCATTCTCATAAGCTCTTTTACTTTTCTTTGTGACCTTTGAATTGTTCTTTATGTTCACCCAGTGTGTTTTTAATAGCTTTTAGCCTTTTAGTTATATTTTCCTTCAACCCTTAAAATTGCTTCAGGAGATTCTTGTGATTATCATTGATTAGTTGTCTTAAAACCCGTGTCTCCTCAGGATTTTTGGTTTGTTCCTTTGGGTGCATTATTTCTTCCTGTTTCCTTGCATGGCTTATAATTTTTGCAGATATTTAGGCATCTGAAAATGTTGGTGAGTTTACCTGTAGGCTAGACAGCATGGTCTGTTTTGGAAAGATGGGCAAGCTATTCCATCTTTCATACTTAAGAGATAACATGAGGAGTTTCAGGAGGATGTCATCAGAGTAGGTAGACAGGGCTCAACTCTCTCACAAAAACAATGAAGGGTGGCAAAACTATCCAAGGGAGCTGCCTTAGAGATATGCAGAACAGGAGAGTGGCTGAACATCCTCCAAGAGTGTGAAGAACTGAGAGATGAAGAACCTGAAATGAAAGCTGTGAGTTACTAACTCCCTGGTAGAGAATGGCACACATCCCCCACCACCAAGGTGAATAGACTGGGTAAAATCCATGGCTCACTATAGCCAACTGAGAGGGAAATGAATGTATTCCTCCCTGAAAAGATTGCAGAGAGCAGAGAGTGGTTTCTTTTCAGTGAATGTGGCCAATAGAGCCCGCTTTGCATCTTGGCTCTAGCCAGACCAGAATCACAGGCAAGTGGAGGTTGAAAGAGAAACCTCTGTGGAAAATTTCTCCAACAAGCACTATCTGCAGGCTAGCCAGCATCCTGTAGGGGGAAAAAACACTTTTCAGAGTCTCTTATCCCAGGCCCCTTGGAGTGGATCTGTGCCCCATTAGTGAGTCCCTGGCCCTACTTTGATAACTTAAGCTGGGCAGTTTTTGAGACATAGAATAAGTTGAACCCAAAATTAAAGAATAACCATAAAAAAAAAGCACAGAATAAGAGAGAGAAACTGACCATACATACTTTATGTATGCTATCTATAGGTGGTATGTTTTCTAAATATTTATATTCTTCATATATATCTTTGAATATCTTTGGTTTAAGATCATTTGTTTACAAATGACTGCAGTAAATATCAGTTTTTGATATGGGTAAGTAAAAGCTATGTTTTTTAATCAATTTTCTGATATTGTAAGAATATTTTCTGAGAACAATAATTAAAGCAAATCACTATTTAATATTTAAATTTTTACCTTAAAAATGTGAGTCTTTATGAAAATTAAAGTCAAGAAGATCATTAACAAAGGTTTTACAAAGGAAAAGAGGATACCTTTAAGGGAAATATGATTGAACTAAATCTTACAGCATAATATTTGGGAATTATTTTATTATTAATAGGATAGATAAAAACACCTTTACTAAAGCAAGTGATTTCAGAGAGAAAAGATAGCATGCAAAATAGGTAGAAAAAAATCTCTTAAGGAGCATTAAAAAACAATGAGCCTATTGTCTATGTTTAAGCAGAAACACTGTGTACTGCGTTTCTTGCCTACGTTTTGCTTCTTTTTAAGAAAAAGCATCTTGGCTACTCTTCTCAATTTCCAACATTTGGTCATTTAGATAAAGGCACAGATGCTCACTTGCTTAAGTAATTGTATTCAAATGATTTTTATTGCCTAAAAATGATCTCACTGCTAGAATTGCTTTTGGTTTACAATGTACAGCACAAGGTGTTTAAATGATAAGGTTCTTGTTTCCAACTTGAATCTCACCTGAAGAGAATAAAAGGCAGTGTCTAGCTTCATTACCCTTTAGAGTTTTATTGTACAATATTTATTAGTGTTTCTACTTTCCCAGTGTCCATAATAATTCTTCTGTTCCATTTAGTAGCTGTTTGTGGTAAATGTTCCTGCATACCTGTGATTTGACAGCATTTCCACTATTAGAGATATGTGGAGAAGAGTAGAACAAGAAGGCCTGTGTCGAGTCTCCTGAAATTTCATTCTGTTATGTCATAGGATATATATGTTGGTATGTGTGTAGGAATACATAATTATGCATACTGACCTATTCTGTCGACTGTGAAGGAAGTTTTAGAGGCTTAGTAAAACATTTTTCTTTTATACATAGGAGTCAATTCTGTTTAATTAGTAAATAAACACTATTCAACATCACCAAAATCATTGAATGAGACATTGAATTTTACTTCTGTATTCTCAAAGGTGATTAGTATAATCACACATGCTCAGTACTAGGAATAGGAATAACTGGATTCTAGTCCTTATTCACTTTTTATGGCTGATCAACCTTGATCAAGTCACTTAATTTACCTAAGCCTCAATTTTCTTACCCATAAAATGGGACTGTTCTAACTCAAAGAGAAGTAAATTATCTATGATGTTGATTTTTCTCTTTTTGAAAGCAAACAACACACAACTGTAAAAATATATGAAAGAGGGAGAAAAATTTCAAATAACAATGTCTTCTGTGTTCAGTGACTTAGCACTCTGTGGACTGAGGTTCTAGACTCAATTTTAAGTAATCTGTAATTAAATACTGATATTTCTTTTTGGGTATCTAAGGCTGCAGGTGTTTGAATAAAGTGAATCTATGGTTTACCACCTTGATAAAAATATGTCAGTATGAGTTATCTGTGCAATAAATGTTACATTCTAATAACGTCACTTGTCTTTTATTTTATTACTCAAATTGGAGCTTCCCCTAATGGGTCAAATGAGCTGAAATTCTAGTATCACTCTATTTAAGTTGTACCCTCCTCTAGATTTTCTCAAAATGTGAAATCTATGAACTCCTGAAGAAGAAACCAGTCAACCAACCTAAAGGTGATACTCTGAAATGTTATCAATGGGCTTTAATGGTACTTCTTAATGCTACATGATGTCATCACTGACACCTCAGACCACTTGACCTGGGAGATTGTACAGTTCTGAGGAGTCAAATTTTCATATAATTGACACTTCTGTTAAGCTCTTTCTTCAAAATCCCCCACCTAATCAAATCTCTATCTGCTTTTGGCTAATTTAACCCCTCGTTCAGATCCTTTAGGTGTCAACTGACTCAGGAGTGCTGTATGTCCATGTGACTTCAGCATTACCTATTTGAACCAAAACCATTTTTCCCTTTCCACCAAGGAAATTTACCTTTAAGTGTGAAGGAGCTTTAATTGTCTTTCACCTACCCAAGCATAACCAAAGTAACTTTCCTCTTAATTTCTTACACTAACATTAAAAACTCAAACATTAATATTAAAAAAAACATTGAATTTTTAGTAGAATATCTTGCTATAAATATTTCCACATTTGACAGAATAAATATAAACTGACAAATAAAAGCATACTTACGTGAAACAAGAAAAACTTAGGTTTAAAGGAGATTGTTGAGAATGTCTAGTAGATATTTTTAAAACACTTCACTTCTGTAAATTTTTGGATATTTTCATCTAACATGTGTAATTTCTTTTTCTTCCATAAATTAAAAAGATCATGAGGACATGGATTATATTTTCCTTGATCACTGAAATATTTTTAGTAGCTTCTCCATGACCTTCACAAAATAGATCCTAATAAGTACATATTTATAATGGAGAAATAAAGATTGATCTGCTAAGGTTTTAGCTCAAGCATGCTTTTTTATGTAACACTTTTTCAAAAATCTATTTTTCTCTGTCTATAGAAACCTTATATCATTCATAAACTTCCAAATTATATCTAGCACTTATTTTTCTCGACAAGGTATCTCTGTTTCTCCTACTTCCTAGTAAGAAGTCAGTATCTTTTACCTCTTAAATTCTTTGTTGAATAGGCAAGTCATCACTGAAATCAAAGTTTTGGCCTTTATGTCTAGTCCATATCCTGCATTTCTAACTATTCTTTTTTTTATATTTTTTATAACTTCAGGAATATATTCATAAGTTTCCTTTTCTTTGTAAGGAGGGCAAAGGATTGTTTGATATACTGCACATTGAGAATCAATATTTATATAAAGAATTAACAGTATTCTAGACTCTGTGAAAAGTGATACCATCTTTCCTAGAACAAATGAGTGACAGGAGATCTTAGTGACACTACTATTTCTGTAATTAATTGGTTGTGTGATTATGGACATAGAATAAGAAGTTGAAATTCTTTAGCATTCAAATTTTATTTTTTTAAATACCTAAATTGTGTTAGATTATCTTTTAATATTCTTTCAACCCCAAAATTATGTTTTTACATCTTTTCATGGAGCATTTTACACAATCAAAATGTGTAAAATTAACTATGTTTAAGTACAGGCAAGCATCTTCACAAAATAGATTCAGTTTAATCTTGTATCAAATATTTATTTACCACTGTGTTGACACAGGATAAGATTCAGACACTTGAGTTAATCAGATATTTCTTTGATATATCCTGTTATTTTTATTTTCAGTCCTGTTTAATTTTGTTTTTTATTACAGTAAATATATATATATGACCCCAAATTTTCCCTTTTAACCAATTCACATATACAATTCAGTGCTGTTAATCACACTTACAATGTTGTTCCACCATCATGACAATCTTTGTCCAAAACTTTACAATCCGCTGAAATAGAAATTCTGTGCAAATTACACATTAATTCCCCATTCCCTACCCCAATTCCTGATAACCTATGTTAAAGAGGCTAACTCAATGAGTTCGCTTACTCTAATTAATTCATATCAGTGAGATCACACAATATTTGTCTTTTTGTGTCTGGCTTATTTCACTTAACCTAATGTCTTCAAGTTTCATCCATGTTGTCACAGGAACCAGAATTTCATTCCTTTTTAATGCTGAATAATAGCCCATTGTATGTACATATCACACTTTGTTTATCCATTCATAGTTTGATGGACATTTGCTTTGCTTCCATCTTTTTGGCAATTGGGAATAATACCACTATGAACATCTATGTGTTATATCTATTTGAATCCCTGCTTTAAATTCTTTGGGGTATATAACTAAGGACAAATTGCTGAGTTATATGGTTAACTATACTTAGCTTTTTGAGGAAATGCCAAACTGTCTTCCACAGCAGATACACCATTTTACATTCCCGCCAGCAAAGAATGGCTGTTCCTATTTATCCACATCTTCTCCAACACTTTTAATTTTCTGGTATTTTTAGTAGTAGCCACTACAGTGGGTGTAAATGACATCTTATTGTGGTTTTGATTCATTTCCCTAATAGCTAATGATGCTGATTTTCTTCTCACGTGCTCTTTATCCATTTGTCTATCCTCCTCGGAGAAATGTCTATTCAAATTTTTTGTCCATTTTTAATTGGGTTGTTTGTATTTTTATTTCTTTATATACTTTGAATATTAAACACTTAATGAATATGTTGTTTCCAAATATTTCCTCCAATTGAATAGGTCGTCTTTTCACTTCATGATAAAATAGTTTGACGAAGAAAAGTTTATAATTTTGATGAAGTCCTGTTTTTCTGTTTTTTTGTTGTTGTTGCTTACACTTTGGGCATAAAGTCTAAGAAATCATTGTCTAACACAAGATCCTGAAGATGCTTCCCTACATTTTCTTTTAGGAGTTTTATAATCCTGGCTCTTACATTTAGGTGTTTAACCATTTTGAGTTTATTTTTGTATATAGTGTGAGATAGTGGACCTTCTTCATTCTTTTGGATATGGATATCCAGTTGCTGAAAAGACTATTATTTCCCAATTTAGTGGACTTGGCAGCTTTGTCAACAATCAATTGGCCATAGATGTTAGGGTATACTTCTGACCTCTCAGTTTGATTCCATTTGTCTAGTCTATATATCTATACTGGTGCCAATACCATGTTGCTTTAAGCACTGTAGCTTTGCAATGAGCTTTAAAATGAGGAATGTGAGTCTTCCAATTTTATTCTTTTTATGGCAAAATAATTGTTTTATTTTTATCATAAGAGACAAAAAAACACATCTTATATGCAAAGCTGCTTATACATGGATATAAGACATTATTTTAAAGAATTCTCTACTTTAGTAAAAATGGGTGTCTTATATAGAATGATACAGTATTAACAGGGTCAAGTTAATGTGAAACATGATATGAAACAATGGTTATGACAATGGTAACCCAGATGACCTATGTCATAACAAAAAGGAAAAGAAAGAACGAATCCTGTATAAGGAAATTTAACGTGAACAGAATGATCCTGGAAGTTTAGAACTAATGATCATGAGTATAAACCACTTAGGTTTAAAGCTTAGATTTAAATTCAGAAAATTCATTTTTTAAGTTGTGCATTCAAGTAAATCCACACTCTTGAAAGTTAATAACACAGCTTAATATATCTGTCTTGTTTTTAAAAAGTGAAATTTGCACATGTAGTAAGTCATGGTCAAACTTCAAGCAGTTTAACTGACTTCTCACAGTAATTAAAAGGGTTAGCTCAAATTTCTTTCCCTGCGATAATTTCTAAACAATGAAACTAATCGAACCTGTCCTAAAATAATTTGTTTCTAAAATATAAGGAAAACTAAGTTTGAATATCCAAATTAAAGATTTTTCAAGATGGTTTTGGCTATTTAAAGCTACTTACCCTTCCAAATAAATATGATAATTGACTTTTCCATTTCTGCAAATGTAGACTCTTGAAATTTGATTGCAATTCATTGTATCTAAATCATTTTGGGTGGAATTCACATCTTAACAATATTTTGTCTTGCAATCCATGAGCATGGAATGTTGTTCCATTTTATAGGTCTTTTTAAAATTTCTTTTAGAAAAGTTTTGCTGTTTTCTGGATATGAGTCCTTTACATCCTTTGTTAAATTCATTCCTATATATTTCATTCTTATCTTTGTTATTTTAAACAGAATTTTCTTCCTGATTTCCTCCTCTGATTGCTCATTGTTAGTATATAGAAACACTACCAATTTTTGCATGTTGATCTTCTACCCTGCCACTAGGCTGAATTTATTCATTTTCTCCAGTAGCTTTGTTCTGATTTTTTGAGGACTTTCTATATTTAGGATTATGTCATCTGTGTACAGGGATAGCTTTACTTCTTCCTTTCCAATTTGGGTGCATTTATTTATTTTTCTTGCCTTAGCGTCCTGGATAGAACCTCCAATAAAATGGTGAACAACAGTGGTGACAGTGGGCATTCTTGTCTTGTTCCAAATCTTAGAGGCAAAGCTGTCAGTCTTTCACTGTTGAGAATGATCTTAGCTGTGGGTTTTTCACATATGCCCTTAATCATCTTGAGGAAGTTTCTTTTTATTCATATTTATCTAAGTGTTTATATCAAGAAAAAGATGCTGGATTTTGTCAAATGCTTTTTCTATATCAATTGAG
Organism: Dasypus novemcinctus; assembly: GCF_030445035.2. NCBI lineage: Eukaryota > Metazoa > Chordata > Mammalia > Cingulata > Dasypodidae > Dasypus > Dasypus novemcinctus. The sequence continues at coordinate 147,031,935 of NC_080673.1, read as the reverse complement.
ATGATCATCTGCTTTTTCTCTCTGTTTTGTTAATGTGGTTCATTACATTAATTGGTTTGCTTATGCTGATACGCCCATGCATAGCTGAGATAAAATCCACTTTATTGTGATTTATAATCATTTTAATGTGCTCTTGGATTCAATTTGCAAGTATTTTGTTGAGGATTTTGCATCTGTATTCATAAGAAATTGTTCTGTAATTTTTTTTTTTTGTAGTTTATTTATCTTGCTTTGGTATTAGGGTGATGTTGAACTCATAGAATGAGTTTAGGTTATGTGCCCTCTTCTCAATTTCTTGCAATATTTGAGCAGATCTGATATTAATTCTTCTTGGAATACTTTCATTAGAATTGACCTATGAAGCTTTCTTATCTTGGGTTTTTCTTTTTGGGGAGGTTTCTGATCACTGACTCAATTTATTTATTTGTAATTGGTCTAATGAGGTCTTTACTTCTTCTAGAGTCAATGTAGGTTTTCATGTATGTCTAGGAATTTTCCCCTTTCAACTAAATTGCTTAATTTTTGACATACAGTTGCTAATAATATTCTCTTATGATACTTTTTATTTCTATGGGGTCAGTAGTAATGCTTTCCCTCCAATTTCTAGTTTTACTTATTTCTATCTTCTCTCTTTTTTTCTTCAGAAGTCTACCTAAAGGTTTGTCCATTTTATTGAGCTTTTCAAAGAACCAACCTTTGGTTTTGTTATGTTCTTTACTATTTTTTAGTTCTCTATTTCATTTGTTTCTGCTCTAATATTTGTTATTTCTTTCCTTCTACTTGCATTGAATTTACTTTGCTGTTCCTTTTCTGACCCCTTCAGGTATGCAGTTAAGTATTTCATATTAGCTCTTTCTTCTTTTTAAAATGTCGAAGGCTAGGGCTATAATTTGCCCCCTCAACACTGCCTTTATTGCTTTCAGTAAGTTTTGTTGTGTTCTCCTTTTCATTCATCTCAAGATATTTACTGAATTCCCTTGTAACTTCTTCTTTAACCCACAGGTTGCTTAAGAGTATATTATTTAACTTCCCTATATTTATGGAATTTCCTGTTCTCTGCCTGTTGTTGGTTTCTAGCTTCATTCTCTTAGGTATGTAAATATTATGATTATTAGTTCTTCTAGATGGATTGACTTTTATTAATATATACTGCCCTTCTTTGTTTCTTGTAACAGTTTTTAACTTAAAGTCTATTTGCCTGATATTAGTATAGCTACTCCAGCTTTTTTGGTTATTATTTACATAGAATATCTTTTTTAAAATATGCATAATAATTTTTCTAATTTATTGATTTTACAAGTGTGAAATTATGAAAAGAGGTTTATTTTCTTTCATCTAAAGCAAGAAATACCTGCTCACTTAGCATTTGTTGCTGTGATAAGTGAGGTGTTACTAGACAGAGAGGTGAATGAATTATTTTTTCTTCCCCTTTGGCTTATTTTTTAAAAATTTTATTTTGAAATATTTTCAAGAAAGTTACAAAAATAATATAAACCCTATATAGAGAACTCCAAAATACCTATAACTCTACCCATCACAGATACCCAGATCCACCAATTTTAATGTTTTGTCACATTTTCTGTATTATTATCTATCTATCTATCTATTTTATGAACACTTGAGAGTAGGCTTTATACGTCATGCTTCTTGAACACTCAATACTGCCTTGTAAACTTCCTAATAACAGGGACATTCACTTATCTATCCAACTTAAGTGCAATTCTTAAGTTGAAGAAATTTACCATAGTCATATTTCAATTCTTTCATATGTTCCAATAACATCTTTGAACATTTTCTCCTCCTTTGTTAGAACCCATCCAGGATCATGTATTGAATTTAATTGCCTTTTTTTTTAGTGCTCTTCCCTTCTCTCTCTCTCTCTCTCTCTCTCTCTCTCTCTCTCTCTCTCTCTCTCTCTCTCTCTCTCTGTATTTTGACTTGTGGGAACATATATACAACATGAACTTTCCCCATTCAACCACTCCGAAGCATACCATTCAATGTGATTAATCATTTTCCACAATGTTACATATCCTCATCAGCATCCATAAATAAGCCCTACATCCATTATGCATTAACTCCCATTCCCCTGCCCCTGCCCCTGCCCCTGCCTTGGCAAACTGTACTCTAATTTCTGTCTCCACGGGTTGTCATATTCCCCACTATTTTCTTTCCATTTATCATAGGGCTTAAATTTGACATCTAATTCTACAACAATCTAATTTCCTTTAATGCCTTCAATAGCTTATGCAAGCTATGTTCCTATCTCCCCATCCCCCCACATATATGTAGTTCCTGTCAAAAATTACTTGTTTATACTTTATGAATCCAAAGTGCTCATTTATCATAACATTTTTAAAATATATTTTTATTACAGAAGTTGAGAACTTAGAAAACAAGCTTACATATGTGTGGAATTTCCATACAATACTCCTTCACCAACACGTCATACCATTATGGAATATTTGTTACAGATGATATAACATCTGTAACATAACATCAGATTATTACCTCTAACTATGGGCCATAGTGTATATTTGGCATATTTTTTCCATACCCTGCCATTATTAACATAGTACATCTTTGGAATTATTGCAAGAATATTATAGTATTCTTACTAACTATAGTCCATAGATTACATTAATTGTTTTTTCCCCATGCTTCTCCACATTCCCACCACCCTGTAATAGTGCTATACATCAGTTCTAATCCATAGAAGAACATTCTTGCATTTGTTCTATTCACCACAGTTCTCATCCACCTCTGGATTCACTGTGTTATTTATTCACTAGGTAATTCTCTAGCTTTCTTTCAATTGGCATTTACATGCCTAGACAAACCTTTTCAGTCACAATCCCATCTATAAACGGGCTACATTAGTTCTACTCACTATAATGTGTTACCATCAATTCTATCCCCTTCCACACTTTTATAGTCAGGTTAATTAAAAATTCTACATATATTAGGCATTAGTACTCCTTCTCAGCCCTTCTCTTACCTCCTCATAACCTTTACTCTAGTTTTAACTACATAATTGTACCCTTTGTATTTAGTTCATATTAGTGGGACCATGCGATATTTGTCCTTTGTGTCTGGCTTATTTTGCTTAACATAATGTCTTCAAGATTTATCCATGTTAGTATATATGTCCCAATTTCATTTCTTCTTACTATGTCATAGTATTTCATCATATTTAAATACCACATTTTGTTTATCCATTCATTGTTGAATGGACACTTGTGTTGTTTTCATCTTTCGGCAATTGTGAATAATCCCATTATTGAACATTAGTGTGTAAATATCTGTTCAAATCACAGTTTTCATTTCTTTTGGATACATTCCTAGTAGAGGAATTGCTGGATTGTATGGTAGTTTTATATTTAGATTCCCAAGGAACCGCCTGTATTAGTCAGCCAAAGGGGTGCTCATGCAAAGTATCAGAAATCTGTTGTCTTTTATAAAGAGTATGTATTTGGGGTAACCCTTACAATAGCAAGGCCATAATTAGTCCAACTCAAGGTTGATTTCTCACCCAAAGTCATTTGCCAGGTGTTGAAGCAACATGATGGGCAAGGCTCTTGAGGGCTCATCCTTCCTCTTTTCCTCTTGAGGCTCTATGGGTCCAGCTTCTTCTGACATCAGCTGTAAACTGGCATAGGCTTAGCTGCTCTGTTCTTTTCAGTTGCAAACTATCAGGCAAATGGCTCATCTCTTTTCCTGGGACTGCAGAATGAAAATTTTATCCTCTTCCATGTCTATGGAGTTCTCTTTTCTTCTGTGTATCTTCTTCTGTGTGAGTATCCTTTTATATAGCCACCAAAGAATGGGGACTTATATTAGTCAGCCAATGGGGTGCTAATGCAAAATACCAGGAAATGGCTGGTTTTTATAAAGGGTATTTATTTGGGGTAGGAGCTTACAGATACCAGGCCATAAAGCATAAGTTACTTCCCTCACCAAAGTCTATTTGGAGCAAGATGGCTGCCAATGTCTGTGAGAATTCAGGCTTCCTGTGTTCCTACATTCCAGGGGCTTGCTTTTCTCTGGGTTCAAGGTTCCTTTCTTCCTGGAGCTGGCTTCTCTTTCCTCTGTGAGCTTACTTGCTGGGGCTCCAGCTTAAGTCTTCAGCATCAAACTCCAACATCAGAAACCCCCAACTCTGTTCTTTGCCATGCCTTTTATCTGTGAGGCCCCACCCACCACCCCTTGGTAGGTGGAGATTCAAAGCCCTAATCATCACTCAGTCATGCTCAGGTACAGACCAGATTACAAGCATAATTCAATATCTATTTTTGGAATTCATAACCATATATAACTTCTTCAGGACTCAACCCTGAGTCACACTAATGATGTGGTTGAATCAAAGCCCTAACCTTGAATTTAATAGATCAATGGGTGTCATTCTCAGAGGAACAGACCAGTTTACAAACATAATCTATACCTCTTTTTTGTAATTCATAAATAATATCAAACTGCCATGCCACCAAACTGTTCCACAGAGGCCACACCATTTTACAATCCCATAAATAGTGAAAGAGTATTCCTATTTATTCACATCTTCTCCAGCACTTATTGTTTTATTTTTCCTTGTTTTTAATTTTGGCCAATCTATGCAGTGAAATAATATCTCATTGTCATTTTGATTTGCACTTCCCTATGGTTTGCTAGTGATATTGAACATGTTTTTCATGTGCTTTTAGGCCATTTGTTTTTCTTCTTTGGAGAATTTGCCCAATTTAAAATTGGATTGCTTGCTCTTTTTTATTGTTGGATTGTATGATCTTTTTATAGAGAATGGAAGTCAAACCCTTTCAGAAATGTGGTTTCCAAATATTTTCTCCCATTAAGTGGGCTGTCTTTCACCATCTTGACAAAATCTTTTGAATAACAAAAGTGTTTATGTTTTAGGAGGCCCCATTTATCCATGTTCTCTTTCATTACTTGTGCTTTTGGTGTAAGGTTTAAGAATCCACCACCTTCCACTAGGTCTTGAAGGTGTTTTCCTATATTTTCTTCCAGGAGCTTTATGATTATAGGTTTTATATTTACGTCATTGTTCCATTTTGAGTTAATTTTTAAATAAAGTATGAGATAGGGTTCCTCTTTCTCTCTTTTTATTTTTTGGATTTGGATATTCAGTTTTCCCAGCACCATTTGTTGAATAGACTGTTCTGTCCCAGCTGGGTGAATTTGAGAGCCTTGTCAAAAATCATTTGACCATAGATGTGAGGGCCTGTTTTTGAACCATCAATTTGGTTCTATTGGCCTATGTGTCTATCCTTATGCCAGTACCATGCTGTTTTTACTACCATAGGTAGGTAATCTTATTTAAAGTCTGGAAGTGAGAGTACTCCAACTTCACTTTTCCTTTTTAAGATGTTTCTGGATATTTGGGGCCCCTACTCTTCCAAATAAATTGAATAATTGTGTTTTTCAGTTTTAAAAAATTTGCTGGTGGTTTTTTTATAAGGACATCACTCATCCTATATATCAATTTGGGTAGAATTGACATTTTAATGATATTTATTATACCAATCTATGATCATGGAATGTTCTTCCAATTATTTAGGTCTTTTAAAATTTTCTTTTCACAATATATTTTAGTTTTCTTAATGCAAGTGCTTTGTATCCTTGGTTAAGTTTATTCCTAAATATTTGATTCTTTTATCATTATTTTAAGTAGAATTTTTTCCTGACTTCCTCTTTAGATTGTGCACTACTGGTGTGCAGAAACATCACTGATTTTTGTATATTGAAATCTTGTATCCTGACACTACTGAAATCATTTAATACAGCTAGTAGCTTTGTTGTAGACTTTTTGTGACTTTCTTGGTGTAGGATCATATCATTGGTGAATAGCAAAAGTTTTACTTCTTCTTTTTCAATTTGAATGCATTTTATATTTTTTTCTTGCCTCATTACTCTAGCTAGAACCTCTACCACTACATTGAACAACAGTGATGACAGTGGGTATTCTTGTCTTTTTCCTGATCTCAGTGGGTAAGCTTTTAGTCTTTCACCATTAAGTACAATGTTAGTGGTGGATTTTTCAAATATGGCCTTTATCATGTTGAGAAAGTTTCCTTCAATTCCTATCTTTTGTGGTATTTTTATCAAAAAAGGATATTGTATTTTGTCAAATGCCTTTTCTGCATCAATCAATAGGATCATGTGATTTTTCTTTTTTGATTTATTAGTGTGATGTATTATACTGATTGATTTTCTTGTGTTGAACCACCCTTGCATGCCTAGTATAAAACCCACTTGATCATGACTAATAATTCCTTTAATGATTTGTTAGATTTGATAGCAAGTATTTTGTTGAGGATTTTTGCACCCATATTCATTTTGGACATAGGTTTGAAATTTTCTTTTTTTGTAGTGTCTTTATCTAGTTTTGGTATTGGGTGATATTAGCTTCATAGAGTGAGTGTGGTAGCATCGCTTCTTGTTCAACTTTTTTGGAAGAGCTTGACTATGATTGGTATAAAATCTTCTTTGAATGCTTGTTAGAATCCATGAAACCATCTGGTCCTGGGATTTTCATTTTTGGGAATTGTTTGATATTGTTTCAATCTCTTTACTTCTGGTTGGCTTGTTGAGGTCTTCTATTTCTTCTAGGGACAGTGTAGGTTGTTCATACATTCCTAGGAATTTTTGCATTTCATCAACATTGTCTAGTTGGTTGGTATACAGTTGTTCATAGTATCCTTTTATGATCTTTTTTGTTTCTATGGGCTCAGTAGCAATGTCCCCATTTCCATATTTTATTATTTGCATCTTCTCTCTTATTTTTTTGTCAGTCTAGCTAAGGTTTTGTTGATTTTGTTGGTTTTCTCAAAGAAACAAGTTTTAGTATTGTTAATTCTCTCTGTTGATTTTTCTTCTCAATCTCATTTATTTCTGCTCTGATTTTGTTATTTCATTCCTTCTACTTCCTTTGGGAATAGTTTTTGTTTTGTTTTTTTTTAATTTTTTTTAGCTCTTCCAGCTGTGTAGTTATGTCATTGATTTAAACTCTTTCTTCTTTTTTTAATGTAAGCATTGAGGACTATAAATTTTCCTCTCAACACTGAGTTTGCTACATCCTACAGATTCTGATATGTTGTTCTCATTTTTATTCTTCTCAATATATCTACTGATTTCTCTGCAATTTCTTCTTTGGCCTACTGATTATTTAAGAGTGTTGTTTAATATCCATATATTTGTTAGTTTCCCCCTTTTCCACCTCTCGATGATTTCCAACTTTATTCCATTATGATCAGCGAAAGTGCTTTGTATAATTTTGATCTTGTTGAATTTATTCATCTGCTTTGTGAGCCTATCCTGGAGAAGGATCCATGAACACATGAAAAGAATGTATATCCTGCTGTTTTGGGGTGCAATGTTCTATATATATCTATTAGGTTTAGTCCATTTATCATAGTATGCAAGCTTCCTGTTTCTTTATTAATCCTCTGCCCAGATGTTCTATCCAGTACTGAGAGTGGGGTACTGAAGTCTCCAAATATTATTGTAGAGACATTCTTTTCTTCCTTCAGTTTTGCCAGTGTTTGCCTAATGTACTTTGGGACATCCTGGTTAGGTACATATATATTTATGATTATATTTTCTCCTGGTGAATTGCCCCTTTTATTAATATATAATGTCCTTTCTTGTCTCTAATAATTTTGCTTTTGAAGTCTATTTCATCTAATATTAGTTATGGCATGCATGAAATATCTTCTTCCAGCCTTTCACTTTCAAACTGTTGGTATCCTTGGATCAAATGTAAGTCTCTTGTAGACAGCATATGGATGGCTCACATTTTCTTATCCATTCTGCCAGTCTGCACCTTTTGATTAGGGAGTTTAATTCATTAACATTCAATGCCATTACTGTAAAGGCAATTCTTCTTTCACTCATTTTGACCTTTGGGTTTTATGTGTCATATTTTATTTTCACCACGCTTCATACACTTTTATTTACTTTAATGATGCAATCTTCATTTCTAGACTCTTCCAAGCTTCTCTCGCCTGTCTTTTTTATTTTTCCAGGCTGGAGCACTTCATTTAGTATTTCCTGCAAAGTTGGTGTCTTGATTACAAACTCTCTCAGTTTCTGATTATTTGTGACTACTCTAAACTTGCCTTCATTTTTGAAAGACAATCTTGCCAGATATATAATTCCTGGCTGGCAGTTTTTCTCTCACAGAATCTTAAATATATCATACCAATACTGTCTGGCCTCCATGATTTCTGATGAGAAATCTGGGCTTAATTTTATTGGGTATCCTTTGTATGTTATGCATTAGTTTTCTCTTCCTTCTCTCAGAATTCTTTCTTTGTCATTGGATTTTGACATTGATCAGTGTCTTCACATTGGTCTATTCAGACTTATTCAGATGGAAGTACATTATGCTTCTTGGATACACATACATTTTTCCTTCAAAAAGGTTAGGAAATTTTCTACCATTCTTTCTTCAAATATTCCTTCTGCCCATTTCCTTTCTCTTCTTATTCTGGGACATGATGACACATATGTTTGTATGTCTTTTGCCATCACATAGTTCCCTGAGGCCCTGTTCAAATTTTCATATTCTTTTTTCATCTTTTCTTTTGTATGTTCACTTTCATAGGCCATGTCTTCAAGTTCATCAATCTTTTCTTCTACCTCTTCAAATCTGGTGTTATATGCCTCCAATATAATTTTGAATTTCATTTATTGTGTCTTTCATTCCCACAAGATCGGTTATTTTTCTATGTATGCTTTTCAGTTCTTTTTTTTTTTCTTACCTAATATCTTCTTTATATCCTTAATTTCTTTATCCATCTCACTGAATTTATTAAGGAGATTTGTTTGAACACCTATGATTAGTTGTTTCCACCCCTTTATGTCATCTAGAGGCTTATCTTGTTTCTTTGACTTGGTCATATTTTTCTGTTTCTTGGTGTCTTTGCATCTGGCTTACTAGATGTATTTATTATGGGCACAGTTTCTTTCTTTAGTTTAGGACTTTCTTGTCCTTTCTCCTTTGCTGGTTGTATAGTAGTAGCCGAGGATGCAGTTGGTACTGTAAGCTTGTAGGTTGAAGCAGTCTGTGTCACCCCAGGACTGATGAAGTTTCTCCCACTTTTCTACTCTGCCAGGATTAGGGATAGAGCTGCAACTGTGTGTAATAATCCAAGTTGTGCAGGTCGAGACTATCTGTAGTTGCCTGGGGACACTGAAGAAATTTCACACCTTTTCATCCCTTGACTGTGGCAGGGATGGAGCTGCAGGTGTGGGGAACAATCTATGCTGTGAGAGTACAAAATGACTGCAGTTACCCAGCTAGAATGACATATTATTGGTCCCCTCCTCCCCTGCTAGGGCTGGGGATGGGCCCTCTGCAGTGTCCAATAATCTAATATGTGTGGACTGAATGCACCTTCAATGCCCTGAAAGGCATAGGGAATACTGCCCCTTCTGCCATTTAGGGGGTGGGAATGAAATCACGGAGCCCCACAATTTAGTCCATAATGGCTGAACATGCCTGCTATTGCCTGGAGAGGCTGAGGAAACACCAGTCTCTTCCGATCCTATTGTGGGGTGGTGGTGGATCTACAGGTACCATACAGTTCTGTCCCTATAAGCCAAAAGTGCCTGCCATTGGCCAGAAAGACTGAGGAAACACCAGCCCCCTCCTTTCTTATGGGGTGGAAGGGTGGAGATGGAATTGAAAGCACTCAACAAGCCAGTCTGTGTGGGACAAAAGTACCTACATTGCCCAGAAAGGCTGAGGAAGCACAGTATCACTCTTATCCTTTTTGTGGCAAGGGGATGGAGCTACAGGTGTCTGAATATCCAATCTGTGTGGGCTGAAAGTGCCTGCAGTGATCCAGAGAGGCTAAAGAAACACTAGGCCCCTTTTACCTATGGGGGTGGAGGGTTGGAGGTGACATCAAAAGCACTCAACAAATCAGTCTGTGTAGGCTAAAAGCATGTGTAGTTGTCCGAAGAGGCTGAGAAAACAAAGCTTCTCTTATTCTCTTGTGGTATAGGGATGGAACACCAGGTGTCTTACTATTCAATCTGTGTGGTCTGAGAGTGTCTGCAGTTGTCCAGAGAAGTTGGTGCAGCCCCCGCCCAGTTTCTTCCCTGCTAGAGATAGAGGTGGAGCCTAGGCTAGGGCTACAATCTGATCTGGATGGAAAAAAAAACGTCCTTACCATCACTGTTATTTTCAATCAGCCCTGCTTCCCCTCAACCCTAGGACAGAGTTAAAGTTGTGGCTACAAGCCTTTCTCTAATTTGGACACATTCAAACTTTAGCTGTGCTCAGGATTCTATTTCAGTAAGCAGAATTTACTAGTCAGTAGCTGAAGTTGGTGGCCAACCACCTCTTTCTCCCCCATTTTTTCAAAATGGAGCTTCCAACTCCAGCCATAGAATAGCTCCTGAGTCAGCTTGCACCACCAGTGGAGATGGACACTAGCCTCTACAGTGTGGAGTGCTCTACTCACAAATTCTCACTGCAGATGGGCATTGTCCTCCTTCCATTCTTAAAAGGATTTTTCAGGATGCTCTTCTGGTCTCCTAGGACCTCCAGATAGGTGCTGTAGATCGCTCTGTTTAGATTACTAACTTCCCTGCAGGATGAGCTGACTCTTGGAATGTCTTACTCAGCCGCCTTCTTTCCCCACCTCCTCTGCATGGAATATCTTTTTCCATCATTTCATTTTCAACTTATTTGTGTCTTTGAGCCTAAGGTGAGTCTCTTATAAACAACATTTACTTGGATGATGCTTTTTATCCACTCTGCTAATCTGTGAACTAACATTTAGTGTTGTTTTAGCTTTCCAAAATCAATATACCAGAAATGGGTTGGTTTTTACCATGGTACTTATTAGGTTGAAAGTTTACCATTCTGAAGCCATGAATATGTCCTAATCAAGGTATCATCAGGAGATGCTTTCAATCTGGAACTACACATGGAGTCATCTGCTGATTTCTCCCTTCTTGCTTCAACTTCTTGTTTCTTCTCTTCCAGGTTCCATTGATTTAAGCTCCTTGCTTCATGTCTTTCTCTATCTGTATCTCGTCTGTGGGTACCTCTCTAAGCCTGTGGGTATTTTCTCTGTAAGTTCTTAGGGGTTTTCTTTCTGTCTGTCTCTCTGTAAACATCCTGTTCATTTAAAAAAAAACTCCACTAAAGGGATTAAAATCCATACTGGGCCATACCTTACTGAAGTAATCTAATCAAAGGACCCTAGAGGAATTAATCTAATCAAAGGGCCCCACCTGTGATAGGTTCACACCCACACAAATGGATTACCTTTAAAGACATGATCTTTTCTGGGGTACATACAGTCTCAAACTACTAGAAATGTTATATCATAAAGATGATACTCACTTCAGCTATTTTTGTCTTTTGGTTCTTTACATGTTGTATTTTGTTTGTTTGTTTGTTTCCCTTTTTCCTTATTGCAAAATACTTTTCTGTATAGTTGAACTTTTTGATATTTCTGGTTGTTCCCTTCCTCACTTTTTTTTTGTATATTTTTTAAATACTTTCTTATTGGTTATTCTGGAGGTTATATTATACAATCTACATCTGTAACATACTAATTTTAAAAGATACCAAATTAGTTTCAATCACAGATACATTCAATGCTCCTATATTTCTGTTTTCCCCCTCTATATTGTTTTTTTCCACATTATCTGTTTATAATTTGCACACCCATTATCAAGAAATATGACTTCTTTCATTTTCATTTGTATTCTGACTTTTATAGGAATTAAAAAGTAGAGTTTTATATTGTGGATAGAGTACTATTGGGTTTTGCACTTACTGTTTAGTTACCATTACTGAAGTTCTTCATTTCTTCACACTATTCCAAGCCACTCTCTACCCAAATTTTCTTTTCAATATGCAGAAATTCCATTGATAGTTCTTATAGGGCAGGTTTTCTTTTTGATGAACTCTCTCTCAGTTTCTGTTTTTCTGTGAATACTTTAAACTCTTCCTCATCTTTTAAGGGAAGTTTTAATGGATAAAGAATTATTGCTTGTCATTTTTTCTCTGTCAGAACCTTAAATACACCATCCTACTGCTTTCTTGCTTCCATGGTTTCTGATGAGAAAGCAGCACTTAGTGTTATTGAGGATCCCTTGTATGTAATGGATCACATTTCTCTTGCTGCTTTCTTTCAGAATTCTCTCTTCTTCTTTGACATTTGACATTCTGATATGTGTATCAGAGTAGTTCTATAAGGTTTATTCTGTCTGGGGTACACTGCACCTCTTGGACAAGTATATTTATGCCTTTCTTAAACATACATAAATGTACCTGGTGATTCTTGGACAGAAATCTCCTACCTGATCTTGGAAAGTATTTTTCAGCACTTTGATTCAGTGTTTTTGGAGTCCTTCTCTAATCTCTGTTGTCCTCTAGAGTTCTAAACAAATGCAAATTGTCCTTTCATTAGTTGAAGGTAGACTTTTCCAGGTGATATCTTACATTGCCATGTTAATGATGTCCTTACACTGCTTCTTATTTGTATGTTTGTTTGTTTGTTTATATCAATGTTACAAGTTACTCTGTTAACCTAAGATAATAACTACATTAAAAATAAACCTGCTTTGGTCTATGATTACACTCCCACCTTATTTTTGTTCATCCCTCAATCTTGAGGAATTTGGGACAGTATCCACTCTTGAGTGATCAGGGTGAGAAGGGATGTAGATATAATGGGGAAGAAGAAAAGAATTGTTTTGCTTTGAGGTGAATATATTCCAAGTTTGAGGGATGAGACTAGTCCATCATCATCTTTTTGTAAGTTGTCCATGGAAAGCCCAAAGAACTGGAGAGTAGGAGTCGACAACTTAACTGGGTGTCAGGGCTCAACCAGCATATGAACTATCTGAAGATTTAAGTCTCTGAGAAATACATTTAGCAAGTATACTGAAATTTATTATAGATTCAAATAAAAGGAATAGAAGAATCATGATTGGGGACTAAGTTATATTGGAGAAATAGATTTTCATATAATCCTAAATAAGGCCTGCGAATGGGGATTTGATTTCATGAGACTGTGTGGCTTGCCGATAGTATACCAACATCCCGGAACCCATAGGAGCACTTCGGTTGGAGGTTTTGTTTACTATAGCAGTTTGTGAAATCTGCCTAAGCCCTGCAAAAGCACAGCCTATGGAATGAACTCCTGACCCTTTTGAAATCTCTTAGTCATTAAAAATAATATTTTACTTAATATTTCCTTCTTTTGGTCAAGGATATTTTCCAAATATATTACTAATTAACCCTTAGTAATAATCCCTTGGTGCCAGGGACATTCATCCCTGGGAACCAAGTCCCACATCAGGGGAAAGGCTCACTGATTTTTTACATTACCTTACAGCCTTATAATTGTCCTCACTGTATGTGGGAGGCAACTATAAAAACTGAGAATTCTAAAATAGTTTTAAGTGTGATTAATTCCGGGTTTGTTTAAATATCAAGATCAAGATTTACAAAATACCTCAGAGCTACTATTATTTGTAAAAACAATGTTTTTTAATTGATAGAAAAATGTTTGGAAATATATTCTTAAACATTCAGGAAATTTGGGAACTTCAATTCTTGCATTGCTATGAAGTTATCAACTTTAATGTATAAAATTGTATGATAAAACATACTATTTACTGGAAACCATACCTAAATAGAAGAAACTATTTTTCTATATTATAATTTTTATCATGTAGAGTGACAGAATTAATTATATAATTGAGAATGTAAAACATAAACTTTGCTAAAAGCTGTTATGAGAAAATATAATTGTATGCATGCATGATTATATATTCTGTTTATGGCTCTTAGACCCAAAACAGTCAACATAAATGTAGAGTATGTAAAAATTTTTATGTTTCAACAAGCCAGAATTGCATCTATTTTCAGGCATACTGATTAATTCATCAAAGACATTATAATGATCTATTTTTTTATGCTAGACAGTGGGCAGGTAAAATAAGGTAGACAAACTTGGTCCTAGAAAAACGGACTTACTTAGCACTTAATATGTGCAGTTAGTAAGTTCTTTGCAAGTATTTTTTAAACTAAATCTTTCATCAATATCAAAATTACAGTTATTAGCCCAATTTTATGGATATAAAATAGATACCATATCCAAAATAAATAAATAATTTCTAAAACAACAATAAAAACAGAAGAAAGAAAATTTAAAAATAGGCAAAATAACAGAGACTTCACCAATATACATAGAGATAAAGCAATTAAGCAAAGGAAAAGATATTTAACATCATTTTTAATTTGGGAAATGTGAATAAAAACAATGTGATACTTCATACCTATTAGAATGGCTAAAATCTAAAAGAGTAATAGTAATAAAGAATGAACTGAAAATATCAATTATTTGTGAAAATGTTGAGCAAAGGAACTCTCATTGCTATTGAAAATGCAAACTGATATAGTCATTTTGGAAAACAGTGTGTCATTTTGTTTTACAAAGATAAGTATAGTTTTACCATAGGATCCAGCACTCTTACTTCAAGTTTATTTGCCCAACCAATCTGAAAATTTATTTCTATTGGAAAAAAACTGCATATGAGTGTCAGTAGTAGTTGTATTCAAAATTAACAAAAACCGGAAACAATAGGAATGTCCTTCAGTCAGTGAATGGATAAAACCTGTGGTACATCTATACATTGAAATACTATTAAACAATAAATAAAAAAACAAAGAACTATCAAGCCACACAAAGTCATGGAGACAATTTCAATGCATATTGCTAAATGAGAGAAACTAGTCTTGAAAAGCTACATACTATTTGATTCTATATATATGACATTTTGGAAAAGGCAAAACTATAGAGATGTTAAAGAGATCAGTGGGTTGCCAGGATTTCAGGGATTTCAAGGCAGAGAAGAGAAAAAGGTTGAAAAAGTAATGAGCAGGGGATTATTTTAGGATGTTCTACTCATTCCATATGAAAATTCTGTATGAAATGAAAGAAAATTTAATGGTGGATATATGGCACACTGTATTTGCCAAAAAAACATAAAAAATTATAGCAGAAAGAGTTAACTTTAATGCATAAAAATTTAAGAAAGAAAATAGTTAAGGGATAAGGTGTCCCAGGAAAAAATGCATAATGTTACAAAAATATCTAACTGTATTACAATGTATGAAAAAAGGAAACCTCAGAAAAGGGGGTGGAAGAAAAGTTGGTGACCTAAGTCACTATGGAAATTAGTAGAATATGTAAAACTAAAGACAAACCTGCACATAAGCACTGTACTCTGATATTGATAGTTATTTAAAATGGGGGAACAGGTTTAAAATCTGAAACCACTCTACATTTATAGGGGGATTGAATAAATTAAGTAAAAAAATGACAAATGATGGAAGCTGGGTTTCTCACTCTTGGAGAGGTAGGTTTTATATAAGCAAGAGGAAGACCATAGAATGATCCATGTGCTAGGTTTTAGAATTAAGAGATAGAGTATAAACTCACTTTTAGCTTAATATACATAAAAATGGTGACATATGGAAATATTTATTGTGTGTTATCTATATCTATACAGACACACATAATGATTTACAGATTTGTATACACACATATATTTTTTTGCTTGATCAGTTACAAGGGCCTAGAAGCAATGACATCCCAGTAGTACTCCTAGCACTTGGTTTCTATATCATTCTCTGATAAAAGGAGTCAGGTTTCCTGGAGAAATGACTGATTCTAGTACTTGACCAGGAAATATACAGCATGAGCCTGGAGCATCTTATAGTATGAGAAAGTAGAAAATGCTAAAATAAATTAAAAAATAAAACCGCAATGAATGGAGTGTTTCAAAGGGACATTGGGCCCAACTAAAACAGCTTGCAATGGCCAAAGCTGAAACAACAATTTTTTTAAAAAAGTATTGGATTATAATCCAAACCTGAAAATAAATGTCCTTGAGACACACTGATATAAGTAAATAAATGAATAAACACATAAATGAAGGAGAAGATACCAGTTTCCAATGCAGAAAAATTTCAGATAACTCATGATAGATACTCTGCTTTCCAGGAGGTGATGCATAACTTCCCATTAATTATGTATAAACTGCATAATAATTGTTTCCTTCTAAGGAACACAGTATTGTAATTTTATGGTGAATATAATTATACAGTGGATAAAGCTTGCAAACACTATCTCAGCTAGGTGATCAAGTCCAAATGAACAGGATAAGTCATGTTCACAGTATTTACCCTTGATATGATGTGATGAAATGGCACTTTATTTCTGTGGTTTTACTCTCTCAAACCTATAGCCTCAGTATAATCATGACAAAACAGCACACCAATTCCAATTGAGGGACATTCTACAAACTATCTGACCACTAATTGCCAAAGCTGTTAAGGTCATAAAAGCAAGCATGGTCCAAGAAATTGTCACAGTAAGAGGTACCTATGGAGACATGACAGATAAATTTAATGTGGTTTCCTTGATGTTGAACCTGGAACCAAAAAAGGACATTAGGTAAAAACTAAGGAAATATAAATAAAGTATGGACTTCAGTTATCAATGATATATAAATATTTAGCACCATTATTGTGACAAATGTGCTATAGTAATATTGTAACATAAGATGTCAACAGTAAGTGCAAGTTGATGTAGGACATATGGAACTTCTGTAGTGTTTGCAAATTTTTTTGAAATCTAAAATTATTGTAAAGTAAAATGTGCATTAAAAATGAGTCTAGAAGATATAAGACCTCAGAAAATATTTCTAAAATGAATGTGGAAAAATTTAGGAAAAAAGGTTAAGTAACTTTCAATGTCACACACATAATCAGTGGCAGAGTCAGCATTCAAAGCCATGTTGAATGATTGTTTATTTGTAGTTTTACATGCAAAATTTCCAAACTAGCAGAGTTTGCCTAGGATACTTTGTCAACACTTTCTTATTCTAAGTGATAAAAATAAAGTTACCTAAAGAATTTCTAATTATATACATATGCATGACTAAATATTAAATGAACATTAAACATACATACTCAAAAATCTAAAAAAAATAGTCTTTAATAGATGACTAAAAGTAGTATTTATTAATGATGTAACCAAAAATGGCAGAGGAAGGATATCTGAAAAATTGTAAAAATTAGCATAATCACCTTTTTCAGAACTCATAATCAACAGTTTGCACAAACTTTGGAGCATTAATTCAAGAAAAACTGGCATAAGGACATCAAATTTTGTGGCATTTTAATTTGCTATAATCCCATCTTTACTACACAGGTCAGCAGTAGCCTGGAAAAAATAACAGCTGCCAAGTATCAGAAGGAATAGAAGGAAGCTGGAGCTCTTTCAAAATCTATTTCCCAAATAATTGCCATTGTTTGACAATCCCTGGTGGTTTCTTGGAGACCCAATTAAAAAGGCTTGTCTTTATTTTACCAGTTCAAAGCTTGTCAAGTGCTAAAATCTGATTCCTACTAGATGTTTGTTGAAGACATTATAAACAAATATTTTAACACCGTGGATGCCCGAATTGGGGCAACCAATTAACAAAAGAAAAGGCTGAAGCATGCTCTATCCACAGGGATTTTGAAAACCTCTGGCATGTGTCTAGGAATTGTGAAGGTAACACACATGCTTAAAGCTGTAAGAATACTCAGGAAAGACATGAGAGAACCCTAAAGTCTTACCTCTGACTGTCCTTGAGGGTCTGAGGAAGGAGGAAATGAAGGTTAAGACACAGCTGTAAACGGCCTGTGTGTTGAAGGTTTGTCCCAACACACACACTGAACTCCTTGTCAAAGACTGATAGATTTATTGTTCCATGCATTTAAGGAAATCTCTGTCCAACTATTAGTTAACCACAGTCTAACCACGTAGAGACCTCAATGGTCACACACACATACATAGATTTTACAGAAGTGGTTCAGAAAACTGACTAATCAAACAAATAAAAAAGCTACAACATTCAGCAAACTGCAGGTGGGAGTGTGTGATTTCCAGACTAACACATTATATTACTTAAAATATCCAGATTTCAACAAAAATTATGAAGCATTAAAGCAAAAAGCAATCAATAGAAACTGTCCCTGAAAAAGCTTGGGTGTTGCAAATACTTAAATCAGCTATTTTAAGTATGTTCAAAGAGCTGAAGGAAACCATATATAAAGAACTAAATGAAAGTATGGGAATGATGTCTCACCAAATATGAATTGAGAAGTGTAATAATTGAAAGAAAAATTCACTAGAGGAACTCAGTAGCAAATTAGGGCAGGCAGAGGAATGAGCAAATTTGAAGATAAGTCAATTGAGATCATCCAGTCCATAACAAAAATAATGAATAAAAATGAACAGACTCTAAAAGTCTCACGGTATACTATCAATTGTACCAGTATAACATAATGGGAGTACCAGAAGTAGATGAGAGAGAGAAATGGATAGAAATAAATTATGAAAAAATAATGAACAAAACTTCCAATATTTGAAGTACATCTCTAATCTACACATTTTAGAAGCTCCAGAATTTCCAAATAGCATAAATACAGTAAACTTACACCCAGACACATCATAATCAAATTACTGAAAACCAAAAATGCAATCTTGAAAGCAGCAAGAAAGAATTGACTCAACATGTACTATACCTCCTCAATAAGATTAATGAACAATTTTTCATCAAAAACATGTAGGATGAGAGACAATGGGATAATATGTTCAAAGTGGTAAAAGAAAAAAAAAAAATCTCAATGCAGGATTCTATATCTGGAAAAATTTGAAGGGCAAAACTAAGATATTCCAGATAAACTAAAACTGAGAGTCTATTACTAGAAAATTCATCCAACAAGAAATACTAAAAGAAGACTTTTGGACTGAAATGGAAAGATACATGATAGTAATTAGAACCTACATAAATAAATGAAAACCACAATAAAGTAAACTACATGCAGGAATATAATGACAGTATAAATCTTTTTTGTAAATATACATTTTCTGATGGGAATTTAAAACCAGTGGATGAAACAATAATTATGAATTTAGGTTGATGATGTAAAAGTTATAAAGATATAATATGTGACAACGACATCATAAAGGGAGGGAAGAGCTGTATTGTGGCTAAGATTTTGCATACTTTTGATATTAAGTTGATATTAAACTATATTGATATAAATGAAGATATTAGTAGTAATCTAAGCCAGTATGAAAGGAATTCAAAATATATATTAAAATAAATAACAAATGAATTAAAATGGTAAAAATAGATTAAATCTATTTAACACAAAAGAAGGCAGTGAGAAGATTGTGAGAAGAGGGTGTCAGATTAGGCAGGCAAGGTACAGTTTTTCACAAAAACAAAGGAGAAAGAGCCAAAACTGCCTAAGAGACCTGCTTTGGGGGCCAGCAGACCAGGATAGTGCTTCAAAATGTCAAGGAGGGGGAGGAACAGAGAGAAGAAGAAGCCAAAACAACAAAAATGAGTTACCAAGCCTGCACAGCAGCTGGAAAAAGCTCCCCTCCCTCACACCCAAGATATTAAACAGGAGTAAATCCCCTAGCTGATTGCAGCTGATTGAGAGGAGAGCAGACATCTTCTTCCCAGTCAGCTGTTAGATGTGAAAATGGGCAAGAGTTGGGGGACTTTTTTGATTAATTCAGCCAATGAGGCCTACTTTGAATCTCCCTGCTGGCCAGACCAAAACAAAGGAAAATGGAGAGATACACCTCTGTGGAAAGGTGTGACAAGGAGTGCCATCTGTTGGCAAATCTGGAAATTGCATGATAAAAACTGCATTTTGGTCTCTCTGTTCTCTATCTCCTGGGAGAAAATATGCCCCTCATTTGTGAGAACCTCACATGATTTTGATAACTTAAGCTGGAAATTTTTAAAAACTTAAAATATGTTCAAGCAAGTAGTAAAAAAGAACTGTGAAAAAATAATAATAGGTGAGAGACAGAAATTGGCCATCAGAGTAAATTAACCAACAAATTCAGATGCCTAGACACCAGCAAAAAAATTACAAGCTTTACAAGGAAACAAGAAGAACCCAGCCAAAGGAACAAACCAAGCATCTTGAAAAGATGCAGGATTTAAAATAGCTAATCAATGATAATCATGCAACTCTCCCAAATCAATTTCAAAAATTGAAAAAAAAAAATGACTAAAGAGGTTAAGGATATTAAGAAGACACTAGATGAGCATAAAGAACAATTTAAAAGTCTGCAAAGAAAAGTAACAGATTTTATGGAAATGAAAGCCATGATGGAAAAGATTAAAAATACATTAGAAACAAATAAGTGCATATTTGAATTGCTCAAAGAGAGAATTAGTGATTTTGAAGACAGAACATCTGAACTGGAAAAGACAAGAAAACAAGAAAGAGAAAGAATGGAAGAAACCGAGCAAGGCCTAAAGGAACTGAATAATAACTCAAAACGCAAAATCACATGCATCATCAGTGTTCTAGAAGGAGAAAATGGAACAGGAGCAGAAAGAATAGTGGCACAAGTCACCTTGGAAGCTATTCCATAGCTGGTATTGAAAATTCCACTTCCCAAAAATGGGAGAGGAAGAGACAGTTGGGCACCAATTTCAGCTACTGATTAGTAAATTGGATGGGCTAAAGCATAATCCTAAGAACTGTTGAAGTTTGAAACTGTCCAAGTCAGAAAGAGGCCAGGGACCACTATTTTAACTCCAGCCCTGGTAGAAAGGGAAGCAGACTGACTGAAAATCACAGTGCTGGCTGGAACTGGCTTTTTCCCATCCAGATCAGATTCAGCTGTAGCATAAGCCCCAGCACCACCTCCAGCAGGGAGGAAACTGGGAGGCCTAAGCCAGCCTCTCCAGAAAAATACTGGCCATTCCATGTAGGTTGGTGATCATCCTACTCTGGTGGTACAAACTGCCCTGGACACTCTTCTGTGGCTGGAATTGGAAGGTTCATTTCCTAAAGACAGGGGAGGGAAAGGCAGTTTGCCACTGACTTCAGCTACCGATTAGTAAATTCAGCTAACTAAGTATAACCTTAAGAACAGCTAAAATTTGGAACTGTCCAAGTCAGAAAAATGCCTTCAGCCACAATTTTGACTATGCCTCCAGCATGAGAGGAAGCCTGGGTGATTGAAAGTCACAGTGATGATAGGGACCTATTTCTTTCACCCAGATATGCCTTCAGCTCTAGCCTAGGCTTCAGTCCCAACTCTAGCAGGTAGGAAGCTGGTGAACCCTACACCAGCCTCTCTGGGTAACTGCAGGAACCTTTGGCTGGCACAGACTGACTAGTCAGACATCTACTGGGGCAACTGTGGTCATTTTGCACTTTCATGGCATTGATTGCTATCTTAACCTGCAGCTTCACCCCTGCCCCAGGTTTGGGAGAAAGGCATGAAGTTTCATCTGTCTCTTTGGGAGAACAGTCTAGGCATGTACAACTTGAATTATTAAACACAGTGGTGGTTCTGTCTCTACTCCTGTCAAACGAGAAAGTTGGGAGAAGCTTCATTGGCCCTTGGGGCAATAAGGACAGTTTGAGCCCCCACAGCTTGCAGCACCAACTACATCTTTGGCTCCTACTACAACCAGAAAGTGAGAAAGGGCAAGAAAGCCCTAAATTAAAAGGACAAACTGCATCCAGAATAAATACATCTATGAAGCCAGATGCCAAGAAATCAACAAAAAATTATAATCCATACCAAATAGCAGGAAGATACTATACAATTAAAGGAATAAGATAAGCCTCCAGATGACATAAAGGAGTTGAGACAACTCATCATATATGCTCAAACAAATCTCCTTAATATATTCAATGAGATGGCTAAAGAAATTAAGGATATTAAGAAGATGTTAGATAAGCACCAAGAAGAATTCAAAAGCATACATTGAAAAATAGCAGATCTTATGGGAATAAAAAGTGCAATAAATGAAATTCAAAATACACTGGAATCAAATAGTCACAGATTCAAGGAGGCAGAAGAAAGAATTAGTGAACTTAAAGAAATGGCCTCAAAAAGTGAACACACAAAAGAACAGATGAAGAAAACATGGGAAAAAATTGAACAAGTTCTCAACAAACTAAATGACAGCAAGACATGTGCAAACATTTGTGTCATGAGCATCCCAGAAGGAGAAGAAAGGGAAATTAGGCAGACAGAATATTTGAAGAAATAATGGTAGACAATTTCCCAACCCTATTGTAGGGCATAGATATTCATGTCCAAGAAGCACAACATACTGCCATCTGAATAAATCCAAAAAGAACAACTCCAAGACACATGTTAATCAGAATTTCAAATGCCAATAACAAAGAGACAGCAAGAGAGAACAATGCATAGCAAATAAGGGATGTCCAAAAATATTAAGTGTTTCTCATCACAGGTTAGAAAACAGTGATATGATATATTTAAGATACTGCAAGAGAAAAACTTCCAGCCAAGAATCCTTTATCCAGCAAGATTGTCTTTCAGAAATGAGGGTTAATTTAGAATATCCACAGATAAAAAGAAAATGAGAGAGTTTGTAGCAAAGAGAGCAGCTTTGCACTAAATATTAAAGGGTGTACTACAGTCTGAAAAGAAAAGACAGATGAAAGAGGCTTGGAAGAGAGTCTAGAAATGAAGATTATATCATAAAAGTAGCTAAAAGTGTCAAAAGAGTGCTGAAAATAAAATATGACAGATAAAAACAGATATTTTGGAATACACTTAATGAACAATTCAAAGCACTTGTATTCAGAAAACTACAGCTCATTGTTAAAAGAAATGAAAAGACCTTAATAATTGGAAGAACATTCTATGCTCACAGATTGGAAGACTAAATATCATTAAGATATCAATTCTATGCAAATTTATATAGATTCAATGCAATCCCAATAAAAATTCCACCAGCATCTTTTTAAAATGGAAAATTGATTATGAAATTTATTTGGAAGGGTAAGATTTCCTGAATAGCCAGAAACATCTTAAAATGAAAAAGAAAAATTGGAGGACTCTAACTTCCTGTCTATAAATCATATTATCTAGCTACAGTGGTAAAAACAACATGGTACTGGCATAAAGATAGAAACACAGATCAATGCAAACAAATTGATGGTTCAGAAACAGACCCTCACATCTATGGTCAAGTGATTTTGACAAGCCTGTCAACCCACCCAGCTTGAGCACAACAGTCCTTTCCACATATGGTGTTGAGATAACTGAATATCTATAGGTGTGATACACCTTATACAAAAATTAACTCAAAATGGATCAAAAACCTAAATATAAAAGCAAGAACCCTAAAGTTTCTAGAAAAAAATGTAGGAAAATATCTTCAAGACCTGGTGATAGGAGGTGAAATCTTAAAGGAGATAAGAGGAGGATTGAGATGGACTACTGGTGTTTACTGTATATAGAAGTTTTAACTAACTTTACTGTAAAAGTGTGAAAATGTAGAGTTGATAGTAACAAATTATAGTGGGTATCAGCTGGTTCACAAATGAGAATTTGATTGAAAAACGTAGTCTGGGGGTGTAAATGCCAATTGAACAAAAGATAGAGAATAATCTAGGGACTGACTAATACAGTAAATGCAGAGGTGAATGAGAATTGTGATTGTTAGTACTTATACAAGAGTGTCCTTTGTGAGCTAGAGTAGATGTACATCACTATTGAAGGCTGGTGGAAATATGGAGAAGTATGGGAAAATATAACTGGAGTGACTATGGATTTTGGTTAACAGTAATAATGTATATTCATGCATTTGTGCCAACAATATACTGTGTTGATAATGGGGGAGTAGAGAAAAGTGTGCCAAATTTAACTAGGACCTGGTTATAGTCTGATGACATTATCTCATAATCTGTAACAAATGTTCTACCATGGTTTGGTGTGTTGATAGATGGGTGTTGTATGAGAATTCTGCACATGTGTGATTGTTTTGTAAGTTTACAACTTCTGTCATAAAAGTATATTTAAAAAAATAATAATAGGGTGATCTGGGGGGAAATTCACCAAACAAAGAATAAGGAGTATATTTAGTAGTAAGATTTTGACAATATTCTTTCATAATTTGTAACAAATGTCTCACAGAAATGCAAGGTAGTGATAAGATGTATGGGACCTCTGTATGATGTTCTGCATATTTGAATTGTAAGCACACAAATTTTACTATACACTTATTGTTTATGTATGTTCATGTATAAATTATACAGTAATAACAATAATAATATGCTGGTCTGGGAAGGGAAAAACACCAAATGCAAAATACTTTGGTTAATAGTAATATTTTGAGGATGCTCTTTAATCATTAGTTAAAAATCTTCCACAACAATGCAAGGTACTGGTGATAGAGTGAGGTGAGGCATGAGATCCCTGTATGATGTTATGTATTTTTTATAAGTACACTGCTATTACTATACACTTATTGTTTATGTATGTTTCTGTATGAGTGATATAATTCAGTAAATTAAAAAAATAAATCTCAATACATTTAAAAAGACTAGAATTATGCAAAACATTTTTCTGATAATATGAAATTAGGAATGAATAATGGACATAAAAGTGAAAATTCATAAATACATGGCTATTAAACCACACCCTCTAAGTAATCCATGGGCAAAGAAGAAATTGCAAGAGAATTCAGCAAATATCTTGAGATAAATGAAAATGAGAACACAACATATCAAAATCTATGGGACTCCACAAAGGCAGTACTGAGAGGGAAATGCATAACCCTCAATTCTTATGTTAAAAAAGAAGAGACCTAAAATTGAAGACCTAACTGCACACCTGGAGAAACTAGAAGAAGAACAGCAAACTAATTCCAAATCAAGGTAAAGGAAAGAAATAATAAAGATAAGAGCAGAAATAAATGAAATCAAGAACAAAAAACCAATAGAGAAAATCAACAAAACCAAAAGTTGGTTCTCTGAGATCAACAAAATCAACAAACGCTTAACTAGAATGTCAGAAAGAGAGAGAGAAGATGCTGTAGCAGTTTGATATAGTTATGAATTCCAAAAATAGATATTCAATTATGTTTGTAAACTGGTCTGTACCTGGCCATGATTAAATTATGATTAGGGCTTTGATTGGGCCATATCAGTAGGGTTTTAAGTAATGACTCCTTGGTGGATGGGGACCCACAGACAAAAGACATAACAAAGGACAGAGTTAGAGATTATAATGTTGAAGTTTTGATTTGGAGTTTGATGCCAGAGTCTTGAGCTGGAGCCCTGGGAAGTAAGCACAAAGAGGAAAGAGAAGCAAGCTCTGGGAAGAGAGGACCTGATCCAGGATAAGAACACAGAGGAATAGAGACAACTCCTTAGACATGGAAGAAACCCTGGGTAGAGAGACAGAGCCATTTGCCTGATAGTCTACAGCTGACCTTGTGGAGAGAGTTAAAGCCTAGAGAGCCTCACAGTCTACAGCTGACCTTGGGGAGAAAACAGAGGACTTGAGCCCAGAGAGAAGCAAGTCTTGGGGAGAGAGGAACCCAGAAAGCCAGAACCCTGGCAGATATCAGCAGCCATCTTGCTCCAACATGTGGAAATAGCTTTGGTGAGGGAACTAACTTATGCTTTATGGCCTAGTATCTGTAAGTTCCTACCCCAAATAAATACTCTTTATAAAAGCCAACAGACTTCTTGCATTTTACATCAGCACCCCTTTGACTGACTACTACAGAAGCAAATAAATAAAATTAGAAATGAGAGGGAAAACATTACCACTGACCTCATAGAAATAAGAGAGATCATAAGAGGATGCTATTAACAACTGCACATCATAAACTAGAAAATATAGATGAGACGGACAAATTCCTAGAAACACATAAACCAACTACACTGAGCTTAGAAAAAATAATAGACCTCAACAAACCAATCACAAAATATTGAAACAATCATCAAAAACCCCCCAAAGATGAACAGCCCAGGACCAGAAGGCTTCACAGGTGAATTCTACCAATCATTCAAGGATGACCTAATACCAATCTTACTCAAGGTCTTCTAAAAAATTGAACAGGAAAGAATGCTACCAAACTCATTCTATGTAGCCAACATCACCCTAAAACTGAAACAGATAAAGGTGCTGTTTTAGTCAGGGTTCTTTTGGGAAACAGAATCATCAGGTGCTATCTGTGTATGTTATGAGATTGATAAGATTCTTTCATGTGACTGTGGGGATGAACAAATCCAAGTTCCACAGGGAAGCTACAAGTCAGGCACTCTGATGAAAGTCCAATGAAGGTCCTTGATGAATTTTTGGGAGACATTGGCTATCCAAAGACAAGCTGGGAAATTCTCTCTGAATGCTGAAATCACTTCCCCTTTTAAGGCACTCAATTGATTGGATAAAGCATCACTCATTGCTGACAGCAATCTCCCTGGTTGATGTAGATATAATCAGTCGGTTAATACAGTAAATTCCCTAATCACTAAAGCCCATAATTGCCCTTGTATTACAATTAGCCCAGTGCCCAAACAACTGGGCACAATTACCTGGCTGAGTTGCTACATTACACTAACCATCACAAAAGAAACCATCAAAAAAGAAAATTACAGACTAATATCTCTAATGAATATAGATGCAAAAATTTCTAAGAAAATACTTGCAAACCAAATCCAAAATCTCTTTAAAAATTATACTCCATGAGCAAGAGGGTTTTTATCTTAGGTATGCAAGGTGTAACAGAAGGAAATCAATCAGTGTAATAAACTACATCGATAAACTGTAGAAGAAAATTCACATGATTCTGTTGATTGATACAGAAAAGGAATTTGACAAATTAAAGCACCTTTCTCGATAAAACTGCTCCAAATGACAGGAATAGAAGGAAGCCTTCTCAAAATAGTAAAGTGTATATATGAAAAACCCACAGCTAATATTGTACTCAAAGGTGAAAGACTGAAAACTTTCCCACTGAAATCAGGAACAAGATGAGGATTCCCACTGCCATCATTATTATTCAATGTTTTGCTAGAGGTTCTAGGTAGATCAATTAAGTTAGATAAATTAATAAAAGTCACCTAAATAGGAAAGCAATAAAACATTCACTATTTGCTGTTGACAAGATCTATGTCTATAAAATCCTGAAAAAATTCACAAAAACAGGACCAAAAGTAATAGATAAGTTTAGCAAACTTGCAGGACACAATGTAATAAGCAAAAATAAATAGTGTTTCTGTACACTACTGATGTGCGATCTAAAGAGAAAATCAGAGAAGAAAATCACATTAGTAACAGTGATTAAAACAATGAAATATTTAGGAGAAAAATTAACTAAGGACCTAAAGGAACTGTATTCAGAAAACTATGAAATTGTCTAAAAGAAACTGAAGAAGCCTTAAATAAATGGATGAATATTCTGTGTTCATGAATTGGAGGACTAAACATTGTTAAGATGTCAATTCCACCCAAACTGATTTACAGGTTCAATGCAATCCCAATAAAACTCTTAGCAGTCTTTTCTGCAGAAATTGAAAAACCAATAATTAAATTTATTTGAAAAGGTAAGGGTCCCCAAATAGCAAAAAGATCTTTAAAAAGAATGAAATTGGAGGACACTCAGTTCCTGGTTTTAAAGCATATTACTTAGCTATAATGGCAAAAACAGCATGGTACTGGCATGAGGACAGACAGATTGACCATGGAACCAAATCAAGAACTCAGAAATCAGTCCTCACATATACAGGCAAGTGATTTTTTGCAAGTCTCTTAAGCCCACTTAGCTGGGCCAGAATAGTCCGTTCAGCAAATAGTTCTGGGAGAACTGGACAGTCATATCCAAAAGAAAGAAAGAAAACCACTATTTCACAACTTATACAAAAATGAAAAAAGGAGTTCTAGGAAAATGGCATCAATGTAGGTAAGCACTGCTCAGCTCCTATACAAAAAACAGCAGGGAAGGAGCAAAAACCTACCCAATTGAGCTGTTTTGGGAATCCACAGTGCAGGAGGCTGCAGGACATCATTCATGAGGAGCAGAGACAAAGACATAAAGAGGCCAAGGGAAAACTGTGTTGCTTGCCCCTGTGGCTAGAAATGGTGGGAGGTTAAGCCCTGTCCTCAAGGCTAATAGCCTCCCTGGAACTCCTGGCTCTCTCCAGCCAGCTGAGTGAGAGGGAGCATTCACTGGGAGGAGGAGGGGTCTGGTGAAGGATGGGGAGTGGTTTACTTTCTGTAGGGCTGGCCAACTGAGTAACCTTGAATCTTGGGGAGGATACCAGCCAGCACTGTGGTGGCCCCAGGGAGAGATGAGGAAGGATCTACTCAGGCAGGCTGTCACTCCCAACTGCCCTGGGATGGAGGAACTTGGTCTGGGAGGGACTGGAGACAGGCACCTAACTAGCCAGGCTCCTGAAAACTTTTAGAAGCCCAACTCACATAAGGGAAACAAAGGCAGAAAAAGCCAAACAAGTTTTCATTTTTTTTTAAAGATTTATTTATCTCCCCTCCCCCTCCATTGTCTGTTCTCTTTGTCCATTCATTGTGTGTTCCTCTGTGTCCACTTGCATTCTCAGCAGCACCAGAAATCTGTGTCTCTTTTTGTTGCATGATCTTGCTGCATCAGCTCTCTGTGTGTGCAGTGCTACTCCTGGGTGGGCTGCACTTTTTTTGCATGGAGCAGCTCAATGCTTGGCACACTCCTTGAACCTGGGAATCCTCTATGCAGGGGACACCCCCTTGTAGCATGGCACTCCTTGTGCATGGCAGAACTGCACATGGGCCAGCTCACCACATGGCTCAGGAGGCCCTAGGTTCAAACCCTAGACCTCCTATATGGTAGGTGGACACTATCAGTTGAGCCATGTCTGCTTCCCCAGATAAGCTTTCAAAAGTCTGTTTAGTATATAGAGCTGCTGTAGTGCAATGGGGAAATTCCTGTCGTGCCCGATCCCTGGTTCTAGCCCCAGTACCTCCTAAGAGAAGATCCAGGGAGAGATAAGGCACACAGCTAGCACTTTATGATAGGGATCATATAGACTGAGTTTCTATTGTTCTGTTTTATGGGGTTTTTTGGATTTTTTTTTCTTTTTCTTTTCTTTTATTCACTGAAACTGGATAGATCACCTGTGGAGGGCAAGCTACAGAGTGATTAATTGATGAGCACCAGCAGTCTGCCAAGTTTTCTAGGGGACAAAGAAGGAAGACGTTTTTTCCTGAGTTGTTTCTTTTTTGCCATTTTGTTTCTTGTTTTTTTATTCCTTTCTTTGTTTCCTTTTTTCCTTTACTTATTTTTTCAGCCCACTTTTTTTCTTTTCTTTCCATCATTTTTCTGTCTTGGGACCTCTGTGAATTTTCTTCCATTTTACCACTTCTTGTTTGGTCTC
Source organism: Dasypus novemcinctus (assembly GCF_030445035.2). NCBI lineage: Eukaryota > Metazoa > Chordata > Mammalia > Cingulata > Dasypodidae > Dasypus > Dasypus novemcinctus. The sequence continues at coordinate 147,002,645 of NC_080673.1, read as the reverse complement.
ATTTTTTTATTTTTCTCTCTGCTTTGCCCCGCCCCCCCTTCTATTCTCTTCTCATCTGCCCAGCATTTTAATTCATTCTATTTTTTTTTCTTTCTAATTTGGTTCTTGTTTTATTTTTTCTACTCTTCTGTCTGGCTTTTTAATTCATTCTGGGTTTTTTTTTTCCTCTCTTTCTCTCTATTGTGTTTCTTTTTTTCAGTCCACCTCTTTTTATCTCTTTGTATTTTTTATTATTTTATACTCATATTACTTAGTTTCCTAGGTCTTGTATGGTTCCTCTTCCACCTGTTTTGTATTATTATTACTATTATTCTCTTTCTCCCCTTATCTCTTTCTTTTCCTCTGGTCCTAAATTTTTTCCCCAAGGGAACACAGACAAATGCAAGGATATAGAATAAGAGGAAGCAAGAATTAAAACTTAACATAATCACACAGAAAGAACAAAATAAAACCCTAAAGTAGAAAGAGAAGCTAATTAACCAAATAAGCCCATCAAGATAAACAGATGCCAACATCAACAAAAAATTACAAGCCATGCTAAGAAACAGGAAGACAAGGCCCAGTCCAATTAAAAAAAAAAAAAAAACACAAAAACTAAAAAACAGGAGGAGATGCAGAATATGAAACTACTAATCACAGATGCCCAAACAAATATCATAAAACAAGTTAATGAAGTTAAGGAAGAGATAAAGGATATTAAGAAGACACTGCAAGAACATACTGAAGAAATTATAAAATACATAAAAAGATAATGGGTCTGATGGTGATGAATGTCACAAAGGAACAAATAAAAAATATGCTGAAACCATGTAACAGCAAATTTGAATGGACAGAGGAAAGAATCAATAATGTGGAAGACAGTGCAGCTGAAATCAGACAGATAGTAGAAGAGATAGATAAAAAGATAGAAAAATTCAAGGAGGGACTTAGGAATTTGAACAACAACATGAAACATACATATATACATATTATAAGTATCCCAGAGGGAATAGAGAAGGGAAAGAGGCCAGAAGGAGTATTGAAGGGAATAATAGCTGAAAATTTCCCAACTCTATTGAGGGACAAGAATGTACATGTCCAGGAAGCACAGCATACTCTGAACAGTGTATATCTTAACAGGCTTACCCCAAGACATATACTTATCAAAATGTCAATGCTGAAGACAAAAGAAATAATATTGAAAGAAGCAAAAGAGATACATCATCTACTATTGAAGGACATGGGCATACATGTCCAGGAAGAGAGTGCATCACAAACAGTGTAAATCCTGACAAGCCTACTCCAAGACATATAGGTGTCAAATTGTCCAATGGTCAAGACAAAGGCAGAATACTGAAAGCAGCAAGAGACAAGAGATCCATCACATACAAGGGAAGCTCAAAGGATTAAGTGCTGATTTCTCATCTGAAACCATGGAGGCAAAAAAGCAGTGGTATGATATAGTTAATAGTGCTAAAGGAAAAAAATGTCCTGCCAAGAATCCCCTATCCAGCAAAGCTGGCATTAAAAAATGAGAGATAGTTCAAAATATTCACAGATAAGTAGAAAATAAGAGTGTTTGTCAATAAGAAATTCAAGAAATTCTAAAAGGAGTTCTGCAGGTTGAAAGGAAAAAACAGGAGAGAAAGAGGTGGAGAAGAATGTAAGTATAACTAAAAAGATAAAAAAGGAAATAAAAACAACATGTGACATACATAAACCTAAAGAGTATGCCATGTCAGTTGGCCCTCCTTTGGAATTAGTGTTCCAGAGTGTGACGGAGTTGGACTGAGATGTGACTTTTCTACACATGCCTCTTCTCTCACTTTTACTGAACCTATGGTTGGTGCTAGGGTTGGTGTATACTCAGGAGACTTGAATCTCTGGACTATCCATGTGCCAGCTGAGCCCTGAGTCTTAGCAGACTTGCAACTTCTACCCAGGCTAGCTAACAGGGAGGTGAAGATGGTCAATCACCACACCAGGGAACTGACAGTGCCTACAACTGCAAGCAGGAGAATTGCAGCTATCATCCAAGTGGAATCTAAGCTCTCTCTGGTAGTAGAGGTGGAATGGACATCACTATCCCAGGGTTCACAGGAATAAAATATGAATTAGAGTGGACTTACTGATATTCTACTTTGGAAATATTGTGACTAGTAATAGAAGAAATTGTAGCATTGATGTGGAGAAAGTGGCCACAGTAGTTGCTGAGGGGAGAAGAGATGTGATGTGGGGGCATTTGTGTGACTTGGAGTTGTCCTAAATGATATTTCAAGGATAGATGCTGGACATTATATATCCTACAATAACCTACTGAATGGACTGGTGAAGAGGGTAAACTACAATGTAAACTATTATCCATAGGTGCAGCAGTGCTCCAAAATGTATTCACCAAATGCAATGAATGTGCCACAATGATTAAAGAGGTTATTGATGTGGGAGGAGTGGGGTGAGTTGGGTGGGGGATATATGGGAACCTCTTATATTTTTTTCAATGTAAGATTAAAAAAATAAAGACATAAATAAAGAGAGAAGAAAAATAGGCAAAGAACAAGAAAAGGCAAATCCCAATGGGGAATACAAATGCATAATAAACATTTGAAAAATGTATTCAACCTTATATGAACATCAAAGAAATGTATATTAAAATCAAAAGTAATTTTAGGACAGTTACCAGACATTGTATGTCCTTCCATGGCTCACGGGTGGACTGTGGGAGAGTGTGGGCTATGATGTGGACTAGTGACCATGAGGTGCAGCGGTGTATTCACCAAATGCAGTGAATGTCTCATGATGTTGGAGGAGGTTGTTGTTATGGGAGGAGGAGTCCCACCCCCCTCATTCCAAAAATATGGGGACCTCATATTTTTTGAATGTATCATTAAAAAAATAAAGACAAAAATAAATAAATAAATAACATTATAAAAAGAATATATGGCTAATACAATAATGCCTCGACAGTAATAACATGGAAAGTTACTGGATTAACTCTCCAGTCAGGAGACACAGATTGGCAGAATGGATAAGGAAATATGACCCATCTATTAAAACATGCTGTCTACAAGAAACTCACTTTAGACCAAGGGACACAAGGACACTAAAAGTGGATGGTTGCACAACAATTTTACATGCAAAAAATAATCAGAAAAGAGCAAGAATAACTATACTAATATCAGACAAAATAAACTTTAAATGCAAAACTAATATGAGATAAAGATGGATACTGTATATTAATAAATGGGTAAACTATCAAGAAGAAAGACCAATCAAACATTTATGCACCTATCCAGGATGCCTCAAAATACATGAAACAAACACTGGAAAAACTAAGTGGAGAAATAGGTGCTTCTACAGTTACAGCGGGAGACTTTAGTACATCATTATTACCATTAGACAGAATGTCTTGACAGAAGATCAGTAAAGAAACAGAGACCTTGAATAATACATTAGAGGATCTCAACCTAATAGACATATACAGAATATTACACCCAACTATAGCAAGATGCACATTCTTCTCAAGCAGAAATGGATCATTCTCCAGGATAAACCAGAGATAAATGAAATTGAAAATAAGAAAGCACTGGAAAAAAATAAACAAAACCAAAAACTGGTTCTTTGAGAGGCTAATAAAATTGAAAAATTCTTAGCTAGATTAACAAGAAAAAAAGAAAGAAGATGCAAACACATAAAATAAGAAATGAGGAAGGGAATATCACCACTGACCCCACAGAAATCAAGAATATCATAAGAGGATATTTTGAAAATTGTTTGCCATCAGGATGGATACTTTAGAGGGAATGGACAAATTCCTAGAAACAGACAAGCAGCCTACATTGACAAAAGAAGAAATTGATGACCTGAACAGACCAATCACAAGAAATGAGATTGAATTAGTCATCAAAACCCTCCCAAATAAGAAAAGCCAAGGACCAGACGGCTTCACAGGTGATTTATACCAAGCATTCCAGAAAGAACTAACACCAATTCTGCTTGAACTCTTCCAAAAAGAAACTGTAATGTTGGAGAGGATTTGAATGTATAGAACCACTTACTCTCTTTCGGGAATGTAGAATGGTTCAGCACTGTGTAGAACTGTTTGGCTGTTCCCAAGGAGGTTGAATATAGACTTTCCATGTGACTGGGCAATACCATTGATAAGTATATATTCAGAAGAACTAAGAGCAGTGACATGAACAACCATCAGCACACCAATGTTCATAGCAGTGCTATTCACAATAGCCAAAAGTTGGAAGCTATGCAGATGTCCATCAATTGAAGAATGGATAAACAAATTTTGGTGTATATACATGATGGAATATTATGCAGTGGTAAGAAGAAATGAAGTAATGAAACATATAATGGCATGGACAAACCTGGAGAACATAATGTTGAGTGAAGCAAGCTAGACACAAAGGACAACTACTGTATGATTGTCTTATTATGAACTTAATATTTTGTGTGAAATATAAATATATTATGTGAAATATAAATGTGGGTAAAATTGTGTATATTGGACTGTTTTTCTTTGAGGCTGAACAAATGTAGGTTAATACTAAAAAAAATTAATATCAGACAAAAAAAAACCATTATACCAAGTGAAGGAGACCAGAGTACTACATATTTTATTATTCCATTTATATAAAATATAAATTTATAAAGATGATATGTATAAAGATAAAATTAGATTAGTGGTTACATAGAGCTGGATAATAAATGGTAAGTGGTGTGGAGTCTTTCTTTTTGGAGTAATGAAATTTTTCTAAAATTTTTGAGATAATGAATGTACAACATTGTGAATATACTAAAAGTCATTGATTATATACTTTCAATAGATCATATGGTATGTGAATATATCTCAACAAAACTGCTTAATAAAAAAATAAACAATTGTGCAAAAATAGCTAGAAATAGCAGCAATGTACATCACAGGGGAAACAGAGAGATTGAGAGGTGAAGAATTTTCATGTTTGTTTGTTTTTGTTTATTATTATTATTATTATTGAAATAATAAAAGTGCTCTAGTAATGATTGAGGTGATGAGTGCACAACTATGTGATTATACCAGATAACTTTGATTGCACACTTTGGATGAACTGTATGATTTATGAGTATGTATCAATAAAATTGACTTGTTAAAAAAAGAAGGCAGTAATGAAATAATTGGGGGACAAAATAAATTACAAAATTTGTGACTACCTTATCAGTAATTACATTGAATGAAAATATATTAAAATTAAATTTCAAAGCTTGGCAGAATGGATTGAAAAATTGTTATACAACTATTTGCTGTCTATATGACAGTCCCTTTGGATTCAAAGATACTAATAGATTGAAAGTAAATGAATGGAAAAAGAAGCATCATACAGACAGTATCCAAAAGAGAACAGAGACGGACATACTAATAGCAGACAAAACAGACATTGTGGCAGTTTAAATTATTTTATGAATACCGAAAAGAGAAAGATGATGATTGTGGACTAAATTCATTCCTGTTGGTATGAGATTCTTTCGACTGGACTACGTCAATGAGGTATGACTCAGGTTGAGTCTCTGCCACCTTGCTGGGTCTGATATTAATGGGAACACACAGGAAAAGGGAGCTCTGCCATATTTGATTCTGCCATGTTAGGGAAAGGAGAGGTTCACAGAGCTGAGACCTGGGAAAAAATGAGTCCTATGCCTGATAGCTTGCCACTGAATTTAGGAAGACAGCCAAACAGCTGAGCCTAAGAGAGGAGGTCTGGTAAGAGACAAGCCTAATGGCTGGTGGCCCACAGCTGAGATCCGGGAGATGGTAGAACGTGGAGAGGAAGCTGAAGGCCTAAGCACAGATTGCTCCCTATCTTGCTTCAACATGTGGCAGCTGACTTGGGTGAGAAAGCACCTCTTATTATGCCTTGGAACTGTAAACTTTTACCCCAAATAAATCTACTTTATAAAAACTAAACCATTTTTGGTACATTTCATTGCAGCAGAGTACAGGAGGAAGGTGATGTTCAATTTTAGAGAAGGGGGTTCTTTGCCTTTCTCTTTGGGCAAATCCCAGGTAATTTTTTTTTTCCATTTTAGCATAAGGTACTTATTTTTCAATTCCTATGAAGATCTTTTGTAAGATGGTAAGAATTAGTGATCCTAAGAGACTGTATCATGTCTCTAGACGCATAACACCTAAAAAGATTCAGAGACTTCCCCAACGATTTTCCAGATTGCCCTTAAAAATAGTAAATTTTATACTGAGAACTAAGAAGGCCAAAGGTCACCTCAGGAACTACTAACACAGACATTATTAATGGGACAATTATTTATTGGGCACCTGTTACATGCCGAACATTTATATAGTTACTGAGGCACAGCAATGAATCATTAGCACAATGTCTGTCTATACAGTAATAGTTTTCTAGTGACAGGTAGCATTAAGAACTAGATATTCAACCCTAATACTTGTAACAAAGTTAGCCTTTAAGAACATAAATTCAAATCTAGGGAAAAAGAAGGTCTGCACAAGTGAATAAAATTGATTGAAATAAAAGTAATACCACACTTGGGGATATATGGAAACTCAAGAAAATCAAGAAACCAGAAAATCAAGAAAAATTCATTGAATACATGAGTTTGTAGACTGAGAATTATATCTACTTCTGCTTATATATTCTGCACATATTGTGTGAGGGTGAAAGAATGAGAAATTTCTATTACACAGTATTTTATGTTACTGCTGTTGTGATTATTTATTCAGCAATTCAACACTTTTCACAAGTTAATGAGATTAGAGTACATTCTTCCAATATTCATAAATGACTTTAACTCTCAAATAGAATTAAAACTACTAAGAAAGGACATTTGTGCTTTCTATTTACCTTTTATATGACCCTGCAATATCTATCCTATCCTATTTCATGCAGTTTGAAATTTTATTTCCCAATTAACATAAAAATTGCCCTCTCCTATACTTTAAGAGAATTAGCTTCATAATGATCATTCAAACCTGTTTATCTATGAATGAACACTAATAAGTTAATACATCTCCCAGTTGTATAACTTTTGTGTTTCAAAATCACTTTAAGTGGACTGAATCTTAAATTGGATTAATAACTAAGAATAGTGATTTCTGGCACCTTGGTCCCTGATGAAGATGATACTTTGATGATTTGAGTGATGTCCTATTTCCTTAATCATATCCCATATTTAACTATACATCAGAAATGAGCCCTACTTGTGAATAAATAAGTTAGTAACTTACAACATAGAGAGCATTATAAATTTGATATACCAAAAGGAGAAAAACTAAGGAAAAGATTTAATTTAATTGCCAAAATAAAAAAAAAATATTGGCTGAAACAATAACAACAAATATATACATATACTGTATAACTTTCTCTTTATGGAGTGAAGGTGAAATATTTCTAGGTCCGTGGAGACTGGTGATCTCAGAGTTGTTCTCTTTTAATTTTTGAAAAGAGAAAATATCTGTCTGTTAAGAAATAAATACTTAAGTTCAGTACAAATGAAAGATGCAAAAGCAGTTCAACTGGAAGAGTTTCTCTTTAATTGAAATTTAAATAGTATAGTCCTTCTTTCATTTATCTTTACAGTATAGTACTTACCTATTCCTAGATTTATAGGAGAGACTATTCTTTGAAAAATTGCTAAGATTCTGAAGTTTTTAATTGATAAGATTTCACATGCCTTTCTGTTAAAAATATGTATCGGTGAACTCTAATTCATTTTATCAGCAGTGTATACATATTACATGAATGGTAAAATTCGTTATTAATTTTCAAGTTAACTATCTTTCTGTGCTTATGGATTCCAAGTGGGGTATTTATAGTAAACTAGTAGAAATATGAGTATAGCAACCTCAGTCATTTCTGACTGAACATTGTAATGGCCCCAGATCTCAAAGAGGATACTATTAGAATGTCAAATTTGGAAATAGTGATCACCTTTCTTCCAAGCAAATATTTTGTAAGATGCCCCAGAGAAAAGAGTATTTGGACGTCAATTTAGAACAGGTGGGGAGATAACAGGAATGCTTTATCAGGCAAGGAGCCAGCACACAGGTAACAATGGACAGAGCTGCTACCTACTATATATACTGCCCCGCAATTAATTCCTTAAATAAATATAATTATAACCCTGAAATATAACATAGTTTTTATTTGAAAAGAAAGAGTTCAGGTATGTTGATAATAGGACTTAAATGTCAGGAAATTACTAAGTAAAACTCTTACTGGACTTTTATATTAAAGTTAGGGCTCTTTGAAACCAAACTATTTTAATAACTTCTTTTTCACTCATTTTCCCACTCCTTTAAGCAATTTAAGAAAATGTATGTAACATATTGGCTGTGTCAGTCTTCAGAATGTCTAGATTTTAGCCATCTTTAAAATTGCCAATGGTAATTACCTATAAAAAGAGCAATTAATTCCGGGAATCACTTGTAAAATTAAAGATGGAATTGCACTTATGAAGACTGAAATCTTGTACTCAATAGGGATCAAATTCAATGAAATCAGTAGGAATAGAATGTCTAAAGCAAGATTCAGACTGAAGTCTAAGGTTATGAACTTTCTAAACACTGTAGAATAATTTTCTCCACTGCCCTTGAGTTTCTCAGCTATTTTGGTGAAGGACATAATTACTAAGTTGATTTAATGCAAGCATATATGATTACATTCTATGTTTTACGTCTTTGTTCAAAATATGCAAAATTGAATTTAATAGGAAGAACAAAGTTATGCAAAACATCTCCTTTCACTTGATCCTGTCACATCACAGAGCCAAGGATGATTAGTCAGATTTTAGGAGGACAGACCATGTGACCAACTGAATTAGTTATCCCATACATAATGGGAGAGGAGGAAAATGACATGCCTAGGAACAATCACATAAATACTTGTATACCAGTAGTTCTCAGCAGGGCACAATTTTGCCTCCCCTCCCTAGAGGATATGTGCCGACTCCTGGAGACATTTTGTCACAACTAAAGGGGAGGCATCTAGTGAGTAGAGAAAGACCCCCTCAATAAGAATTATCCAGGCCACAATGTCAATAGTACCATCATTGAATGCTGCCTGATTCATACAAACAGAAAACAGAAAAGTCAAAAAACACATTTATACAAGAAAAAAACAAAGACGTGGTATAGAAAGAAGCTTGACTATGCATCAGTAATATAGAGACTCTTCAAAAATAGAAAGAAATATATTAAAATCTACATGAGTAAAAAACAGGGAATAATCATTTTAGTTATAATCAGATACACATTAGAATATTGTATAGAACAGATTGAATTACCCTATAACTCTCTCAAAGATACATTTTCTAGGATTCCAATTAAATTACTTCTTAAGTCTCAACTCTTTATCTGTAAAGACATTCTCAATAAGGGAGCTTTTATAGAAGTCACTATTTTCTATCAAAAGTCCTTGGCAGTAATGTAGAGACAAATGATGAAATTGAATAGACCACCAAGAAGTCAAGTCATCAATTCCTCAATTAAAGAAGATTTTCTACTTGCTTTTAGATAACCCTCGGTTTGATCAGAAAATCCTAAAGTAGGGTTTTGAATCCTACCACTTTGAAATCATAACTCTAATCTTTTTTTTTTTTTTTAATTTTTTTATTTTTTATTGACTTTGTAATAATATTACATTAAAAATATATATGTGAGGTCCCATTCAACCCCACCCCCCCACCCCCCTCTCCCCCCCCCCAACAACACTCGTTCCCATCATCATGACACATCCATTGGATTTGGTAAGTACATCTTTGGGCACCTCTGCACCTCATATACATTGGTTCACATCATGGCCCATACTCTCCTCTATTCCATCAAGTGGGCCCTGTGAGGATTTACAATGTCTGGTGATTACCTCTGAAGCACCATCCAGGGCAGCTCCATGTCCCGAAGACGCCTCCACCTCTCATCTCTTCCTGCCTTTCCCCATACCCTTTGTCCATTATGTCCACTTTTCCCAATCCAATGCCACCTCTTCTATGTGGACATTGGATTGGTTGTGTCCATTGCACCTCTATGTCAAGAGGAGGCTCAGATTCCACCTGGATGCTGGATGCAATCCTCCCATTTTCAGTTGTAATCACTCTAGGCTCCATGGTGTGGTGGTTGTCCTTCTTCAACTCCATCTTAGCTGAGTGTGGTAAGTCCAATAAATCAGATTGTAGGTGCTGGAGTCTGTTGAGGCTCAGGATCTGGCTATCACATTGTCAGTCCAGAGTTTCAAATCCCCTAAATATATCTTAAACCCCAACATTAACTGCACCTCCAGCACATTAGCATGAAAGTCTTATGAAGGGAGATCCCATCTGAGTCCAGATTCATCACACATAAACACCATTTCCAAAGAGGGGCCATCTGCCCTGGTAGTTAACCCCATCGGCCATGACCATAACTCCCATGGGTCTCTTTAGCCCTCAAAGGAACCAATATCTGGGGGTTGTATCTGCTTTATCTGTCTCTCTGACTCTGCTCAGTTGTGCATGAGGGCAAACCTTCTGCCAGCCTCCAGACTCTTTTTTAGAAACTCGTAGCCATATAAACTCATTTCTCCTTTCCATTTCCCCCTTACTTTAGGTCAAACAGCATTTTAAACTCATGGTATTTTATGTAGACATGGATATTCTGCTGATCCGCATTGAACCTTCCGTATAAGGTCATTTTCCAGTTGCATCATCAGTTGGTAGTTGATAGTGGTCCCTCGTTGCCAGGGAGGCTCATCCCCGGGTGTCATGTCCCGCGCTGGGGGGAAGGCATTGCATTTACATGCTGCATAACTCTAATCTTATTGCTGTGGAAATCTTGGTCTATATCAGACTTTTAATAAAAATATTCTTTTATTTCAAGAAAATAGCAGACATCTATTAGGAATTATTATATTTTCTGTGTGGAGGTATTTTATGTATAAATACTCCTTATGTGACTGTGTCTATTCCATTTAAATCTATTCCAACTGTGAAATCCACTTTCTCACCCCAAATATTTTCCTACATTTTTCTGGTTTTATCTTACAGACCTTTGTCCATAATCTGAGAAATTCAGTCCATGGTGTGTGGAAACTTGTTCACTGCCTGAAAAACAAGCTACATGCCACCTCATAACTCTCATTTCTTCTACCTCATAGATAGGACTACCTTGGTATAACCCTGGAACATTTAAAATTCTTGGAGGAATGAAGACTTAAAGAAATGAAAACGAAGGGTATCACTGATAAAAATATGTAACTGTATACAATATGCTATAAATTTTTTAAAAAATCAGTAAAATTAATATTTGTTCTATTTAATCTTGTAAAAAGTAATGATTTACTTATAGAGTCTGATATGCTGAGGGTTTATTAAGGAAATTATATCTAAAAAGAATTGACTAAGAGAAGGTTAATGAATTTAATAGAAGTATAAATGTGAGTAAACAGGCAATACTTCAATATTAACAGTAAAAATTATAACAAGGAATATGATGGAGACTGTTTAATATTTATCTGTCTGAAAATCTTGTATTCGCTTGTCATATTTAGTTTTTTAAAAAAGTTTTGACACAAAATTACTTTGATAATATGCTAGGCATAATGATTTTAATAGTTTTATGCAAGATAATACACTAAATAGATCGATTCTCTTATATAGTAAATTTGTATTTGTATGAGCTGAAATGAAAACTGGATTATTCAGCAAGCTCTACTGAGAAGTTTATCACAAAATTTACCTGCATTTCATCTGCTTGCAAACTATCCATATTTTTTTCCTATGTTTTAAAGAAAGCTTAGAAAGGAAAAATTGTCTCTTACTCTGGAATTTGCTTTATGTTTATTCTCTTAACCATCTTTATTTAATCAAATTAGTATGAAACAATATCAGAAAGTATCTTTCTCATAGCTCTATTGAAAAAAATCTTAGCATAATTAAAGGTGGTCTCAAAAGCACTAACATATCTTCAATTTCTTCTACCCCTTGGTACACATATTCATTTTTTTAGAAGTTTTATTGAGATAAATTCACATACCATGCAATCAATGCATAGTTTACAATCAATGGCTTTTAATATAATCACAGGGTTATGCATTCATCACTGGATCAATTTTGGAATATTTTCATTACTCCAAAAAAGAAAACCCCAAATTTTTGATTATGCTAAGTCCTGAGAAAATGATGTTCCCTAAGAAAATGATCCTCCTTCAGTGTCATGCTTCAAAATTCTTTTTATTATTGCTCATTGTCAGGCCAATACATAGCTCCTTTATTCACACTTGGACTTGCTTAAGAAGTGGACCCTTAGCCCTCATCGCCACCAAAGCACTGGTGTGCTGAGGATTCCAAGACAAGTGGAAAGAGATGGAATATTCACAGGAAAATCGAACACTCTGACTTAGCTTAGTCATATGAAATGATAAAAGAGGATTCAGGAGATGGAGGAGGAAAAGTCAAGAACAACACATTAGGAAAATTGCCTAAGTTAAACTTACACTTTTCAATTTATTAACTCAGATAATTGTGTGTGCACAAATGTAATTGATTTGCTGCATTGGTTGTTGTTCAAATTAAACAACATAGAAAAAGAGAGAAGGCATTGTCTAGTGTCCCTAATACCTTACCTTTCATGGCAGGGAGTCAATATATACTACCAAAAAATGTATAAATATGTTAGACTGGTATATAAATGTGTTAGTTAAACTCATAAGGATAATAAAAAGTAACATAATTCAGTATTTTCTTTAGCATAATGGGAATTCTGTGGTTCACTTTATATACTTTTTGGGGATTTGTTAGTGTTGTTTTTCCCAACATATGCTTTCTAGTAATAAAAATTGTAAGAAACTAGTGTAATTAAAATGGAAAAGATTTGATGTTTAGATGTAGTAGCTGATATATACATAGATATATGTACATATTTTGGTAGATTTTTTATTGTTCTGCAAATTTTGCTTTCTCTCTGCCATCTCCATGAAATTAGTGTATGCCTTTCACTCATTGATGTGACTGTCCATTTAACTTTGGCCCATTAAATGTGCCAGTATGCAATTTTCTTAAAAGATTTATTTATTTATTTATATTTCTCCCCTTTCCCTTCCCCACCCCCCAGTTGTCTGCTCTCTGTGTCCATTAGCTGTGTGTTCTTCTGTGACCACTTCTATCCTTATCAGAGGCACCGGGAATCTGCGTTTCCTTTTGTTTCGTCATCTTGTTGTGTCAGCTCTCCGTGTGTGCAGCTCCATTATTGGACAGGCTGAACTTTCTTTCGCTCTGGAGGGCTCTCCTTATGGGGCGCACTTCTTGTGCATGGGGCTTCCCTATGTGGGGGACACCCCTGCATGGCACGGCCCTCCCTGCGCGCATCAGCACTGCACATGGGCCAGCTTCACACAGATCAAGGAGGCCCGTGGTTTGAACCGCGGACCTCCCATGTGGTAGGCAGACACCCTATCCATTGGACCAATTCCGCTTCCCCCAGTATGTAGTTTGAGTTGAGATTGTAAGACACCTGACAAGTTATTTGCATGCCTGATACATCTATCCTATGCCTCAGATATCTGGAAGCTCCAGAAAAATGAGACAAATAGAACACATCTCTGAATTCAACCCGCAGTCTGAAGTAGAGCTGCCTCAGCTACTCCAAAGACTTGGATATATCTTGTTTTAAGCCAAGTAAATGCTAAGTTTTTGAAACATTTTATTTTGAAATAACTTCAAAATATTGCAAAAAAAGTTGCAGAAATAATACAGAAATAATACATAGAACTCCAATGTACACCTCACCCAGATACCTAACTTTGCTTCCTTTAGCAATTTGCCAAATTTGTTATATAATTTATCTATCTATCATCTATCTATAGTCTATCTCTTTTCTTAATATGTGAGAGTAGTTTGCATATATCATGTGTTTCTAACACTTAATACTTGCATGTATATTTCTTGAGAACAAGGATGCTCACCAACAGCTTTCAAATTAAGTAGAGTTATTAAGTTCAGGAAATTTAACACAGATATGAAGCATATAGTCCATATCCAATTTTTTCCCCAATATTCCCAATAATGTCTATTTGGACATTTTTTCTTCCATTCTTAGATCCAGTCTAGGATCATACAGTGCATTGAAATGTTATTGTCTCTATCATGTCTCTTATTTTACCACAATTCAATGTAAAATATATGCAACATAAAATCTGCCCATCTCAACCACTTGCAGGCATATGTTTGAGTATATTAATCACATTCACAGTGTTGTGCTACTATCAACACCATCCATTAACAAAACTTTTCGTTAACCCCAAGGAGAAACCCTATACCCTTTGTTCATTAAATTCCCATTCCCCTTTCCTCTCAAACCTGATAGCCTATACTCTACTTTCTATATGTGAATTTGCATATTATAGTTCTTTCATTTAAGTAGAGTCATATCTGTCCTTTTTGTTTGTTTATTTGGCTTATTTCATTCAACATGCTATCTTCAGGTTTCAACCAGGTTGTAACCTGTATCAGAAATTCATTTCTTTTAGTGGCTAAATAGTATTCCACTGTATGTATATGCCACATTTTGCTTGTCCATTAATCTATTGATGGACATTTGGGTTGCTTTCATCTTTTGACAATTGTGAATGATACTGCTATGAGCATACATGTACAAATATCCCTGTTTTCAATTCTTTTGCTTACATTTTCAGAAGTGGAATTTCAGGGTCATCCTATGTTTAACTTTCTTAGGAACCACCAAACTGTTTTTCACAGCAGCTGCACCATTTTACATTTCCACCAACAAAATGTACAAGGTTCCCGGTTTTTCCACATGTTTGCCCACAGTTGATACTTTACTTTTTCTTTTTAAGTAATAGCCATGCTAGTAATTACAATTTTGATTTATATTTCCTTAATGTATACTGATATTGACTATTATATTCATATGCTTATTGGACATTTGTATATTTCCTTTGGACAAATGTTATTCAAATCATTTGCCTGTTTTTTATTGGATTGCTTATCTTTGTGTTTTTGACTTGCATAATTTATTACATACTCTGATTATTGAACCCTTATCAGATGTATGATTTCCAAATATGTTCTTCCATTCTGTAGATTGTTTTTACTTTCTTGAAAATGTCTTTGATGCATAAATGTGTTTAATTTTAATAAAGTCCAATTTATTTTTTATTTCATTGCTTATGCTTTTGGTAAAATCTGTGATTTTATTTTCTCCTATCAAGTCCTGAGAATATTTCCCTGTTTTCTTCTAAGAGTTTTATAGTTTTAGTCCTTATAGTTAAGTTGATGATCCATTTTTATTTAATTTTTCTGTATGGTAAGAAGTAGGTGTCTAGTTTCATTTTCTTTAGAAGTAGATATCCAGTTTTCCCAGCACCATTTTCTGAAAAGACTATTCTTTTCTCATTTAGTGGATTTGGCATTCTTGTCAAAACTCAATTGACCATAGATGTGTGGGTTTATTTCTGAACTCTCAATTTGATTTTATTGGTCTATGTATCTGCCCTTGCGCCAGAACCACACTATTTTGATTATCATAAACTTATACTAAGTTTTGGTATTAGGAAGTGCAGGTTCTCCAACTTGTTTCTTCTTTTTCAAGATGGTTTTGGCTGTTTGGGACCATTTACCCTTCCATATGAATTTATATGATTAGTTTTTTTATTTCTTCAAAAAAGGCTGTTGGAACTTCGGTGTTCTATTGAATCTGTAAATCAGTTTGGATAGTATTGACATTTAACAATATTAAGTCCTCCAATCCATGAACATAGGATATCTTCCATTTATTTATATCTTCTTTAATTTCTTTTGGTACTGATTTGTAGTTTTCTATGTACAAGTCCTTTATATCCTTGTTTAAACTTATTCCTATGTATTTTATTCTTTAGTCGCTGTTGTAAATGGATTTGTGAAATGTAATTTATTTGTTTGGTAACATGATTGCAGCAAAATCTGAATAATAAAATCATCCTATCATTTTTGCCACAGTAAATGACTGAGCTTTTCTTCCCCTTAACAAACAAAATCATTAATAGGAATTCCAAATGGAACTAAGTTAGATTATCTCAAGATAATACAACTTTCTCTGTTTCACTGAATCTATTGCACTTAAAAATAATAGAGGTTGTAGAGTGAGTGACACCTTTGCTCAAATCCTGAACCTTTCATTTAATTATCTGGCTAATCATTTCCATGAATTTTCAACTTATTCATTTGCATGAAGTAAATAATAATAGTAATCTTACAGGATTGTAAGTGTCAAATACAAAAAACATATTAAAGGTACTAATCACATTTTATGGCACATTGCAATATTCCTAAATACTTGATTTTACTATTGAGCCGCATTGAGTGTCAGTTTTTCAAAGAGAAAAAAAACAGAGCTGGATCATATTGGATTCTAGGATTTCTGATATTAACTTTGGTTCATTTCATATTCTATGAAGTTATCATTTGGCTTCTAGAGCTTCTGATATTAATTTTGGTTCCTTTAGTATTATATGAAGTCACCAGAACATTGTTGATTTTGGAAGTGGATGTTTGAACATCTGAATATGGAGTAGAGTAAAAGAAGGAAGGTCAATGAAAGAAATATAGGTATGGACCATACAGGTTTTATACATGGAAGATTCTTTTAGCTATAAGTATTAGACAACTCTAATCAGACTAGCTTTATTAGAAGTAAATATATTATTAATACTTCATACACATTAAAGTTACAGCATGCTTAAGGACTGATTGACTTGGTTCTTTTCATTTCTCCCATCTTCCATCCTCTGAATTGGTTTACTCTTCAATCAAAATGACTAAAACAGTTCCAGGTATTACCTTCCAAGGCAGAGGGGTGGGAGACCATATCTTACTGTGCATTTCTCTAGAGAATAAGAAAATATTCCTAGAGTCTTCCAGTAGACTTCCCCTCATATTTTCTTTACCAGAATTGAATCATATCAAAACACAGCAAGATGAAATAGAATACTGGGCTCTCATTTGCAGCTGGTTGTGGGTCAACTTGCTCTGATGTACAAGGTTCCATGATGGAGAGATGGCTACCTGAGCCAAACAAAAGTTATTTAAAAAAGGAAAAAGAGGAAGAGTAGTATGAAGCAAACAACCCTGTCTCCTACAAGGTAAAAATGTACATTATCTGATAAACTAATATTTATAGCTTTTACTTGTAAAATATAGCATTTAAAAATATACCAAATAATCTTAATAAAAAGAAACTTGTCAAAATGACATACATCATCTTATCCTTGTTGACCATTAAAGCCATAATTGATTTTTAGCCACAAAATCACCACCACAAGCTGTTCCAAGAAAGAAAATAAAAAGTAAAAATTTTTATGAAACATTCGACTAGGAATAGAAGTATGCATACTTCCTCTATGAGACAATGCCCATTGTAGTACTTATTAAAGAACTGTACAAGAAGTTAAAATGCAGGCATAAGACTGCAGATCAACACAATGTTCCTTTGCTAGCAATTTGTACTGGTTCATGCATATAAAAATAGGTGGTATTGAGGTAAACTACAGATAAGGAATTTCTGGGTCTTTGAAAGAAAAGACTGATCATTTTTACATTCCATTGCAGTAAAATCCTTTACAAAGACACTTACAATTGCGTGTTCAATAATTTTCATCTATTTAAAATCAACAAATGGAAGAAAGTTTTCCAGCTTCAAAAATGACACTTAACTCTTGAAACCATGGATTTTTGCATTTAATAGCAGTTAGAAATTGTTCCTGAAAAATGAATCTCATTCTTTCTCAAGCACTTATTAGAAAAAAATTGCATAGATCCATTTGATTTATGTATCCCACATCTATAAAATTTGATGTCTTATTAATATCATTTAGGTGAATCCTAGATATATATGACTAAAATATAATAATAATCAATACTTAGTCACACAATGATGGGAACCACAATATTGCATCCTTCAAGTCTTCACTTGAGGCACTAATGCCTGCCATTTTATTAAAGATATGCTATTTCTTTTAATTTTGTGTCTTAAATGGGGAGCATTTTCAGGAGTTTCCACTTGGACTTTTCAATCTTTATGGGAGAAAATGTTCTGAAAGTTTGCTTTAGTTTGCTAAATGCTGCCAAGGCAATAAACCAGAAATAGTTTGACTTTCACAATGGAGATTTTTTTGTTAAAATGATTACAGATTCAAAGCTGAGAAAAATGTCTAAACCAAGGACTTGTCAGGCAGTGCTTTCTCCCTGAAGACCAGTACATAGAGACATCTACTGGTCTCTCCCTTCTCTTCCAGGTTTCCTTGCTCCACCTGCTGATTTGCTCTCTCCCAGGTTCCATTGATTTCAGATTCTGGCTTCCAGAACCTTCTCTCTTAGCTTCTGGGGAGAGGAATGGTGTTTCTCTCTGCCTGTCACTCAGTATTCAGCCCATTTTTAAAGGAGTCCAGTCATAGGATTAAGACCCACTCTGGACTATGCCTTAATCAAATAATTTAATCAAGTGGTCCTTAATTGAATTGAATTTAAAAAGTCCCACTTGCAATAGGTTCACACCCAGAGAAATGTATTAATTTAAGAACATAATCTCCTGGGGTCCTTAAAAGCCTCGAATTCCCATAAAGCTATTATGCATATTTATCCTCATTAAGCATTCAAAGACAGTTAAATAAACATAGAGTGGGTCCTTGGATCATTTTCAATCACTTTGAAAGAGAAATGGACCTGGACTTTATCTCCTGGCCTCCACATGTTCCACTCTAGTTGTATGAGAAAGGCATGATGGATTTCTGGGTTCCCAAGCATCATTGTCAGCTCACATATTGCTTCAAACAGACCTCAAAAGACCTGGGCATTTACCTTTCCTGAGTGGACAGTTACTCTGGTAAATGACTATTAGGTCTTATTGGAAAAGGATTGACAGAAATGTTACTCTATTATGCTTATTTTGACATTATGGGAGCTTTCCTCAGGGGTCCCAACTTCCCTTCATTCAAAGATTAAGTCTAAGAACTGGCTGTGGTACGAAAATTAGGGGTATTACCACAGACCTGTAGAGATCAGAGCCCCTGATCATCATTCTGGTTTTGCTTCTGATTGTGGTAATTACATCTATCTTGCCTCTGGAGATAAGAAACACCAACTCTTGCTCACAGAAACCAGACACTACTGACCTTCTCAATAATGTCAGGTGGTCACTTTACCAGCACTTTCATTCTCGTTATGTGAAGGAAGAATTCTCTAGAACTCTAACATAGTTAACAGGTGGAGTCTTTACTCTTATGAAGTAAACCCATTCCAGCATACCCACCTCTTTATGTTGTTTGACCAATTCCTTATTCTGTCAAGACAATTCTTCAAAATTGTATTGCTGTAAGTTATCATTTTCTCTTAACTTCACATAAAATTTCAAGTAGTACATTAAGACTGGTTCCAGGTTTATTGCCAGGATATCATTCCTTAGTCACATGTAATAACGTATATGTGAAATACATATCAGTTTATTCTCTCTTAGTAGCCATTCACCTGTCACCTCACACCCCACCAAATCCAACTCAATAACCTCAAAATCCATTCTAACACATTTTCTCACAGTTTATGCCAATAGCTATCAGCTAGGCTGATACTCTTACAATTGACCTTTGCTAATTCTTGTCTGCTTATTAAGCTAGAAGCTATGCAGAAAGGTGTGAATAATCTTGAAGAGGTTATATTACATAGTGTATAGCTTCTCCCTCAGTTGAGGCTCTGCATTGTCCCCAGGCTGTGGGAGGCTGCTTTTTTCTAGCAAGGGGGAATGGAGTGCCACTTCTAAAGGCCCAGTGGGTTTAGGAGAATCTGAGGGCTTAGTGTCCTCAAGGGTATCCCCATCACAGTCACAGATATCCCCATCACAGTCACTAGATATCCCCATCACAATCATAGAATCCCACTCCTTCCCTGATGGTTCCCTAGACATGATGCAATTGTGATTTGAGCCTTCTCTTGATTCTTTCAAAATCAGATTGGGGCCTTGATTTTCTGCTCAATCTGAGCTCTGGCTTTAGAAATAAAAGTCATTTTAAATGCTGTTATTGAGGCTTTCTGGCACTTTCACCATGACTCTGAGCTGGTGGTTGGCTAACCTATGCCTATCATTTCCTATCTTTAGCATATTCATGGTACTTAGTGCAGTATGACTAACTCCTCAAACTTTATCATTACCATTGCCACCATCTCTCACAAATGAAAGAGACATTAGGTAAGCCAGTGCTTCTCCTCAGTGCTTCTCCTTCTGTATATATCACCTCAATTCTCCACAGATGAGGGTCCTAGGTATTGTGATACTACAGTATGCCAGAACTGATCCAGTATCACCACCCTCATTCACCAACTGCATGGTAATTTTGCTGTCCAACCAGCAAAGGATACAACTCCAGAATTCCATCTTGAGAATTTGCTTCCCAGGATCCATACTCATACCAAATCTTTTTGTATGGATTTCCACAGATAGAACACAGAGACATTGATTCAAGAAGAGGGCATTAATATAAGGAGGAAAGGCAGACAATACACTGTGCATTAGTAAGTCAGGTACCGCAGTGGGCAGCAGAAGTGTAATCCTATAGGGAAAGTCTGGAAAGGTATAAAATGCACAGCATTATCCCCTTCTAAGGCCAAGGGAACTGAACTATTAAATTAATTTCATGATCTATGGTCTAAAGGCTGTTCTGAGAGGTTGTTAATTCCTTTTCAATTCTGGTTTTCTTCATGTGCAACCAAAGAGACCTTCCTAAAAGGCCCTTATGAACAAATATACAAATATCGGCAAAAGTTGTCTCTAGACAACACTGAAATTATTAGGTCTTGGGACTTCACGTGGGGTGTGGACAGTCTCTCATTGCCATATTTGATATCACCATGTTTGACTGAGAAAAAAAAATCTCAAATCTAGAAGTTTTTCCCATCTTTAATTTCAGTTTACTGTTAAACTTTGTTCTGAAAATTTCCTAAAATATTTTCCATGATTTTTTTGAATAGTCAAGAACATTGCCAGCAAAAACTTAGAAGCATTCCTATTTTATAATAAGGTCAAATTAATAAGAGAAAAGGTGTATCTTATTTTAATGTTGTAGTATTGGAGAGAAAAGTTTTGGGATTGGGTATTTGTGAGGTTTTTTGTTGTTGTTGTTGTTGCTGTTGTTTTAGCTTTTATAAAGGGTATTTATTTGGGGTAGATGCTTACAGTTACCAGGTTATGCTGGACATTTGTTCATGTGTCTTTTGACTATTTTATCAACGGTGAATTGTCTTTTGCTCTTTTTATTTTAATTTGGGAGTTTCCTTTCTTAATAATATTTAATACATCATTTCAAAAGAAGGTTACTAATTATGTTATTAGTATATTACATTACTAGTTTTCACTTATATATGTCCTTTAGGTATATACTTTCATTTTTTTAAATTTTTATAGTATTTGGTTTCTTTATAAAAATATATTCAAACAATGCAATCAGTTTTCATTTATGTTTATTATATTTAATATTGTGCATCACAAAATCAGTGTATCATACCAAAAAAGGTATATTTCTCAATCAGGCAAAGGTAGTCAAAAGGAAGAATATGTTCCAGGCTATCATTTAACTACCAAGCCACCTCACCACTGAGTGATATATATTGTTAGGATTTTGGTGTATATTTATCAAATTTTCCTTTATAATGTCATCCAATTTTTAAAGTTTGCAGTGGATAAATCTTCATCTATATTTCTATCTACTTATTATACTTTACCCCAAATTTTTTTTCTTATACAAAATTACTTTATTATATAGTTTAAGGAAAACTTATATTTTTCTGTTACCTATTTTCCCTATGCTATTTTTAAATTACTTTCTTCCTATTTTTCAAATATTAAAATTATTTTAAATTAAACCACAGCTGTACCATCTTCTTCAAATCTCACTACAGTTGCATTTTTTCCCCAAAATAGGACAATTTATACTTATAAAATCATATAGTCCTAGCTGAAGTTTTTAAAAATCACCTTTAGTTTCTAGGAGATTGAAAAACAGCTAACTTCAGGTTCCTTTCCCATCTAATAGTCTTGGAAGAGATAATACTATTTGACCACTTATGATTACTCTGAAGGGCCATGGGTTTATTTCCTTTTTCCCCCTAGCATAAAATCATTAATTAGTTTCCTTTTTTTAATCTAACCTTCTTATTTGAAACACTCTTCTGATAATTACACCAATACCTTTAGCTGAACCTTTTAATCTGCATTTTCTAAGACATTATTTATCCCTTGATTTTTCTTTTCCCTCTTCCAAATCAAAACAGTACAGACAAGGAAAAATAATGCAGGCTAACTCTTTTTGGTCCAATCCTATGCTCTTTTGCTTCCAAAGTCTGCTAATACTCATGTATTTTAAATAGTCTTATTACATTTTCTTCTAGTCTTATTAGCTCTCTCATTTGCCTACTTCCTCTGCATGAGAGACTATTCATTTTAAATCATGGAATTTTACTTCTCATTTATTACCATTTAAACCTCTTTATTGAAAGTCATAAAAAACAGTCACAGAATAAAATATCCTTGAATTGTATTATTGCAAGATTTCCCAAGTTATTTTTCATAATAATTCCAGGCCATATACATTTTGGCAAGATATGCACTTAGCCATTAAATGGCCATTATTATAATGAATTTTACAAAACAGTTAATTTATTATCTGATATTAAAAAAACACAACTTTTCTCTTTCATGCTTTTAAGACACCTTGTTGAAGAAAACTTGTTTAATTTTATGTTTTCAAATAAAATTCATACAGTGTTGTACTTTTTTAAAATTACTGAATCAAAATTTGGTTTATTCAAAGATTAAGAAATCAGAAAAAAATATTTGAAACTAGGCTTTCATTATTCTCACAGTTACTGTAGTTAAAATTATTTAATTAACTAAAATAACATCTTTTACAATAATTTTTGTGCAAATTGTATTCACCAATAGATGAAATGATTGAGGTCTTTCATTTTTAAAGACTGTACTTTTCAAGTAATGTGTAGTTTATCTTTCATTTTTAGGAAATAATTTATATTAAAAAGCTAGTAGGTATTTATCAGTCATTTTCAAAGTTTGTGTTCTGCCAGGTATTTTAAAAATGCTTTTTCTATTTTTTCAGTTTTATTTTTGTTTGTTTTTTTATTGCCTTTTTTTTTTTAAGATTTATTTATTTTTATTTATTTAATTCCCCTCCCCTCCCCCCGGTTGTCTGTTTTCTGTGTCTTTTTGCTGCGTCTTGTTTCTTTGTCCGCTTCTGTTGTCATCAGCGGCAACGGCAGGGGAGTGTGGGCGGCGCCAATTCCTCGGCAGGAGGCTCCCTCCTTCATGCTGGGCGGCTCTCCTTATGGGTGCACTCCTTGCGCGTGGGGCTCCCCTACACGGGGGACACCCGTGTGGCACGGCACTCCTTGCGCGCATCAGCACTGCGCATGGGCCAGCTCCACACGGGTCAAGGAGGCCCCGGGCTTGAACCGCGGGCCTCCCATGTGGTAGACGGACGCCCTAACCACTGGGCCAAAGTCCGTTTCCCTTTATTGCCTTTTTTTAAAGATATAAGATATATAGATCACAAAAAATGTTACATTAAAAAATATAAGAGGTTCATTGAGTATCCCTTACTGCATTTTTCTTTCTTTGAAACAATTAAAAGTAAGTTGCCAAATACATTCAATTAACAATTCTTAAAGCCCTAAATTAGAAAGCCCAATTTTAATTCAATATTGCTGGTTGGTATAGTATTTCTTTAGTGACCAACAGGTACAAATAGCATTCCTGTGTAAAACTTATTACTTTGAAATGTTTTTCAAGACATTTTATGTTAATCCCGCTATAATGTACTACAATCAAGCAACAGTAGTGGTAGTAATTTTCACTACTTTTATAGAAATTGTAGAGAGATGGACTGAATCCAAATCCTACTTCAAATAAAATAGACCTTAACTATTATGTTCTTGGTAACAATAAATGTTAAATTATCGCCTATATAATGCTAACAAAATAAAATTATACATTCTCTATTTAGAAAATTATGGAATTTTAAACCTTCTAATTTTTGTTGTAGTATTTTTTTCCAGAAATTTAATTTTAAGACTGGAGGAAGAAAGTCCAAATTGTTATATAAAGATTTTAGGCAGATTGAATCTTCACAGAGTCGTATGCAATCTGTCTTTAATAAAGCCTCCGCAATGTTTATCTCTGCTAAAATACGAATTTATTATATAGATTAAATTGAGAGTTAGATAATTTTCATAAGATTGCTTTTAAGTATCAATTTTCCTCCTGTGTAAGCTATATTAAAGTGAACAATTAATTCTGAAAAATATACTTGATTAAAATATCATATTTTAAGGGGAACAGACATAGCTCATGTGTTGGAGCACCTGCTTCCCTTGTTCAATCCCCAGTACCTCTTAAAAAAAATATATATATATATATAATATATATATCATATTTTATAGGGAAAATGTAGTGTTAATTTTGTTGTACACATTCAATTATTTGATTATTTAACAACTATGTATAGAAGACTTACCATGTGCCAAGTATTGTGTTATAGTGGTACATAAGTCAGATATGTAATACGTCTTATGGTAGGTTATAATTCAGACTTACTCCCAAGCAAAAATTATTTTGTAATAATAATATTAACAATAGATAATATTTACTGAGTGCATTCTGTTAGGTATTGTGCTGTGCTAAGGTTATCATATATTTGATCCAATTTAATCTTCATGTTATTTTGAGAATGGTAAATTTTTCTCTCATTTTACATTTTAATTTATTCCCTTAAGACTTTGTCCAGGGTGGATCTTGATCTTCTATGTTTGAACAGAATGAATATGCAGAGAAAAAGGCTGCAGAGAAAGAGAAATACTCTTAGAAGCTAAGAGAGGAAGTCCTGGAAACCAGATGCTGAAATCAACAGAACCCAGGAGAGAGTATACCACAAGAGCAGAGAGAAAGATGGAAGCAGGCAGAAGCTGAAAGCAGTGAAGCCTAGAGGAGAAGGCAGAGACTGGCAGGCATGACCATTGTGTCCTGCCATGTGCTTACATCTTGTGGAGAAAGCATCTCCTGATGATGCCTTGATTTGGACTTTTTTCTTAGCCTTGAAGGTGTAAGCTTATAAATTAACAAATTCCGATTGTTAAAGCCAACCCAATTCTGTTATATTGCCTTGGCAGCCTTTAGCAAACTAAAACAGAAATTGCTACTATTAGAGTGTGGTGCTGGTAGGCAAATACCAAAAAAGATTTAAAAGGCCTTATAATGAGTAAAGGAAAGATTCTGGAACAATTGCAAGATGCTTGATAGAAAATGCCCAGATTGCTTTGAAGAGACTGTTGGCAGAAATGTGAATACTAAGGGTACTTTTGATGAGGTCTTATACAGATAAATGTGTCATTGCAAACTGGAAAAAAGATGGCCCTTGTGTTAAAGTGGCAGAGAATCTGGCAAAATTGTGTTCTGATATTGGATGGAAGGCAGAATTTGAAAGCAACAAGCTAGGATATTTAGCTGAAGAGATTTCCAAATTAAATGTGGAAACTGCATTCTTGCAGTTTATAGCAAAATACAAAAGGAAGAGGATAAGCTGAGAACTGAACACTCAGTCACAAAGAACCAGAAACTGATGGTTTGGGAAACTCTGAGCTTCTGGAAGGCAAGTCCCCAGAGAAAAGTGCCCCATGTGAGGACGTAACTGAACATGGAACTTGTCTGCCATTTCCGTGCAAGTCAGGATTGGAAATGTGGTTATTCAAGAAGGATCTGGGGAAGTCCTGTTGCCTTATGGTTGGGACACCTGTGTGCTTCATGAGAAACCAACACCTTTTTTGCAAGATCTGTTTGAATGGAACTACTTCCAGCCTTGACTAAAAGGGACAGAAAAGGGTGATAGTCAAGGAAAAATGACTTCAAAGGTAGAAATATGGAAGCTGAGATAGGTACTGAAGACATCTTGGGTGAAAAGAGTAGAACCACCCATGTGTGAGGAAAGCATAAGTATACCCCACACTTGAAGAGGACGCAACTTGAGCTGAATTGTTCAGGAAGAGTGTTGCCACCCTAGGCTTTCAGAGTGGGTGTAGCACATCCTGTGGGGACTGGAGAGAGTTTGGCCACCATCTCACTGTTCTGAGGAGGTTGAGCATGTTCCCTGTAGATTGGAGACAGTTGTCACCAACGTTTTTGGAGAGTGAGGCCTAAACTTTGGCCACCACCCAGATGCTCCGTGTGTGTGGAGCTAAGAATATAGCTGTTGGACAAGATCTTGGAAAGTGTATGTCTCCTGGTCTACAAGGCACTGAGGACAAGAAAGCGAGTTTCCATATATGACTCTAAGATCTTGAAATCTAACAGAGTATGCCTTGCAGGTTTTTGCAGCTCTTTGGGACCCATGACCCCTGTTTTCCTTTCACTTTCCTCCTAGGACAATGGGAATATTTATCCTGCGCTGACCCTTCTTTGCATATTGCAAATAACTTGTTTTCTTGTTTCACAGGTTCACAGCCTGATGGGGAATTTTGCCCCAATACAGACATGAATATGACTGATTTTCATGAGACTTATACTTAATACTGTTACTGATATGACTTAAGGCTTTTTGAAATATTGTGATGGAATAAATGTAATTTGTGTATGGAAAGAACATGCATTTTGGGTGTCCAGAAGGTGGTGTGTGGTGGTTAGAGTCTTTTGTGGACTCCAGAAAATTATGTCCTTAAATTGGTCCATTCCTGTGTGTGTGAACCCACAGTGAACCTTTGATTAAATTAGATTCAATTAAGGGCCATTTGATTAGATTACTCCAGAAAGAAGAAGCCCAGAGTAGGTCTTAATCCTCTTATTGGAGTTCTTTATAAATAGAATGAATACATAGACAAAAGGCCGCAGAGACAGAGAAAACCCCCAAAAGCTGAGAGATGAAGCCCCAGAAATAAGATGATGAAATCAATTTACTCCAGTAGAGAGAAAGACACAAGAACAGATAAATAATTGGAGGCAGCCAAAAGGTGAAAGCAGTGGAGCCTGGAAGAGAAACCAAAGGCTGGCAGATCTACTAATTTTTCCTTCCATGGGCCTGATCGCCTGCAGCTACAGCCCAGAGAAAAGGCATTTGTTAATGAGGCTTTGATTTGGGCACTTTTCTCAAACTCAGAACTGTAAAGCTTATAACTTAATACATGCCTATTGTAAAAGTTAAGCCATTTCTGATATATTGCCTTGGCAGCCTTTAGCAAACTAAAATGGTCATGAACAGTTTTCACAAATATGATGTAGATAGTTACCTTTAGGAAATCCTCCAAAATAAAATTCATAAGAACTGTCAAATAGCATATGTATAAATATATTTTATATAACATTATTTATAAAATAAAAAATTGACCTATATACCCAATAATATGTGAATTGCTGTTAATTTTGGTTAATCTGACTAAAAAAATAGTATAATTTGAAAAAAATTTAATGACTATTATAAGAATATATAGATATAAAGCAAATATTATGCAATAAAAAATGTTTAAGTACAGTAAAAAGTATTTAACTTGTAGAATTCCAACTATTTATAATTGGTGACTATTTGTAGAAAATGAAAGTGAGTACAAAAATGAAAATATTTCATTTATTTTCTCTCATTTTGGTTTCAAATAAAAATCATCTTAAAATGATTTTAAAACATCTATTTTTAAAGAATTTTACTCATTTATGAGCCAGAATATTTTTATATATTTTTAAAATATCACTTATGATTCTTAAGTCCATAATCTCTATAGAATTTTTCCTAATTAAGTATTCTTATATTATATATACATTTATCTTTATTATGAAATGGTATGCAATTAGATTTCTTAAAGGCAATGAAATCGTTCAATGTAAAAGCTATAGGTCAAAGAAGATTGAACGTTTCTTTTCTTTGTCAGATACTTGAAAATTTAACAATGACTTGGTGATTTGTTTTTTCCCATTTGGACAAGCAAAATAACTTCCAAACTTAGCCAAAAGTGTCAATTTATGCGATAAGTTGATTAATTTTATTTATTTATAGTTTTAAATGCCTTTACATATTTAGGGGGAAATGAACAGAAAGCACAAAGAAAAAAATCAGATTGAGTTTTCTTCTCTACAGTTTATTTGAAAGTTTCCTAAGAAATAAATTTTAAAGTTTCAGCAGCATTAAAGAGAAGAAAAACTCATGCAAATAGTGAAAACATCTTTGAAGGTCACTTTTGATTCCTTTGTCAGTGCAGTTTTGCAAGTTGATTTTTAAGGCTATGATCTGTTATTGTATAAGCTGCTCCCTGAGCATGTTATATTTTCTCGATATATATATTGGATAATTTAGGAAACATGATTTCTACTAATTTCAACACTTTTTTTGAGGGAAAAGTTTAAAGACTACTAAAAAATTTTGACAGTAACAAATAAATATGAAAGAAAATAAAGCAATACTTCTTTATTCAAGAGTAGACCCTGTTTTGAAGAATTTTATATTATTTTTCCTTTGATGCATTTAGTCTCACCTAATAAGTCCTTGCCTTTTATGTTTATCTATTTCTGTTTAATGCTGCATATGAAGGAATTTGACCTCCAAAAGGATGTCTGGTCTTTGTCTAGTTTCCTGGGCAAATAACCTCTAAATCCTCAGAATTTCCCCTGATGGGAATCCTTTTGTTATTCATGGCAGTCCCAGTACCACACCTGATAATTCATATGCTAATGAAATGAGAGAGTGAGGATATCTACACTTGTAGTTTAAAGTAAGTGGGTCTGGACTTACTAGAATTATCAACTATGTAACTAGGAGGTTGAAACTTAAAGACAAGTCCTGTCAGCCCAACCTCTGGGAGTGAAGGGAGATAAAGATTGAATCCAGCCATGAACTCATGGTGGAATCATCTGAGGCAGGTTAGTTTAGGGAAAAGGAAGATGAGTCTAAAACCTGGCAGAAAAACATGGCCATGAAACACATGACCATGGAACACCTCCTGGCAACCCCCTGGAGGAAAGACTGTCACCAAGGAAACTGCCAGAGGGATCCCTTCAAGAACCCCATTTGGAATGAGATCTCATTTGGAGTCAAGAGAAAGCCCCAGGTACCCTCAAGGGCCTTCAGCATTAGGTCCCCTGGGGAACTGACTGATGGGGTAATCAATCATCACAGCAAACAGTTGGGACTCCTCCCGTAAGTATTAGCAAAGGGATGAACAACTAATAGCTTAGTAAAGGCAACCACACAAGTCAAATCTCTCTTTGCTTGGAGGAGCCCACACCTATACCTGATGATGTGTGATCTGTTATTTTCTCCTGTTTCTGCTCTTTTCTTCCATTTTCTCAATAAACTGATAGCCTAGCAAAACCAGCATGTTCTTAAATTCTTTTCTGTAACATTAGAGAAGAACCTAGAGGAATCCATCATCCCCCAACTTCACATGGGCATTGATTATACCATGTGGTATCAATTCCAATAGATATATCTACATAATGAATCCCCATAAAACCTCAAGTGAGCTCCCATGGTTTATAAAACATCACTGTGCTAGAAAGGTGACATGTTCTGATTCCACTTTGAAAGGATCCAGAATCTTGCATTTGAGACACTATAATTGCAAGCATAGCACTTTCAGCAAGTTCTGTGATTAATTCTGTTTTCTCAAATCTGAGAGATGGTGGGAACTCCCAAATTTGTAGCCACTTGGTCAGAAGTGTGGGATCCCTGAACTTGTAATTAAAGTCGAAAGGACAATCTTGTAGAAGATTACCCTTAAAATGTAGAGTCTGGCCTAACTCCATATAGAGGTGATTGAAGTTATTGAACTTATTGCAGTCTTTGTAATGGTCATATTTCTTGTTCTAGTTTCTATATTGTGTACAATCATTCCACATCACTCCAAACTTAATGGCAGAAAACAACATTTTTATTGTGTTCATGGTTTCTGAGAGTCAGGAATTCAGAACAACTTGCCCCTGATCTACAGAGACTGATGCCTTATGTTTTAGTGTGCTAAAGGCTGCTGGGAGCAATGTGCCAGAAATGAGCTAACTTTTACAATGGGAATTTATTAGGTTGAAAGCTTCCAATTCTGAGGTCATGACAGTGTTCAAATCAAGGCATCATCAGAGATGCACTGAAGGTCAGATGTTGACAATCCTGGACTCCTTCCATGTGGCAAGACACATGGAGGTGTCTGCTGGCCTGGGTCTCTGTCCTCTCTGGGTTTACTTTCTTCCCAATCTCATCTGTGGGCAATCAAACACATGGATCATCTCTTTTCTCCCCTCTTGACCTCCTCCCTTTTAGCTGCTTGGGGACCTCTTTCCAAGCCTCTGTGCTCTGTTGATTCCAGTCTCTCTCAGCATCTTGGGTTTTTCTGTCTCTCTCCAAGTTTCTCCAGTTTATAAGGGACTCCAGCAAGAGGACCAAATACCACCCTGTGCCATGCTTCAGTGAAGTAATCCAATCAAAGGCCCCCAGCTGAATCCAATCTAATCAAAGGGTCCCCACCCACACACACAGGAATGAATTAGCTTCAAGAACATCACCTTTTCTAGGATCTACAAAAATCTTCAAATTGTCACACCTTAGCTGGCGTGACACTTCGTAGCATGGTGCCACAATCATCTGATATGTTCACTCACATATTTGGTACTTGGACTGGGAGAACTTAAAGACTAAATCTGCTGACCAGAGAAGCTCCATGTGGCTTGAATTTTTCAGTGTTATTGTGTTCAGGAAGACAGTGACTGAAGAGTTGACACTTTTAGCCCTGCCCTCAAATATCAGCCTTAATGCAAGTCCGACAGTTTTTCTTGACAAGAATGCAACCTTATTCTAACAAATACCAGCCCAACAAAAATAACTACCTTGCCCCAAATAAACTATTCAAATGCCTACTTTTCCTTTAGTCTGCAAGACCTTGGAGCAGATCCTCTATGCTTCTCCTTGCTCCATATTCTTCTACAAAGGGATGTACTATACTTAGTGCCAAGACACCTGGAAAGGTTGCTGCAATTCTTTGATCTCAGGGAGGATTCCTGCTTCCCAATACCATCATTTTTTCACTAAATTAGCCCTTTCCTGACCTCCCTTCTCTCTGGGATTAGTCTAGATTCTGGGATTCTCTCTTCATCTCCTTTCTTTTGGAAAAATTTCTGCTCTTCAATCCCTCCACCTTATTCACTATATAAACCCAGCTCTGTGTAGAGTCCACCTTCTCCTTCTGTAAGCTAATACACGAGCTGCTTCATATGGGTAGAAAAATAAAGCAAGACAGTCTGTTTCACTTTAAGTTCATGATATCCAGCCTCCAATCAACATCCAAAACTGCTCAAAAGGTCTTTTATTTTTTCTCTCAATAGCTTACTGTCTTACTCCCTGAGAGGACTTTATACATCTCTTCTCTCAATAAATAAATAAATAAATAAATAAATAAATAAATAAGTAAGTAAAATGAAAAATAAAGCCAAGGATACCATCTAATTAGTTGTGCTTCAGGAAGGGGCTAGGCAATGAGGTGATATCCAGATACAAAACAATAGGATGAAAATTAGAAAAAAACCTACCACAATAACAAGTGTGTGAAGCTGAATCTGGAGTGATTTTCTGAGTTAACTGGAAATAGATAACCTTGAATTTTAAGAGATTAACTGAAAGACTTAGGCAGGTTTTGGATCAAAGAGAGAGAGTCTAATGAAGGAGGTAAAAGCAGACCCCTATGCCTTGTAAAAAGCCGATCACTATGCTTGAATCATATGAATAAAATATTTTAAAATTGCCATTCACTGCTGCTCTACATTGTTTGATTTACATTGTCTATCAATGTTACTTATCTTTCAAATTTCAATGAATAACTATTTTCTCCTTACGTTGTTATCTGAATAATAATATCTTTAGAAAAGAACATGTTTATTTGTTAAAGTAGGGCATTGCCTTTTATATAGTCGGTAAGAAATCAAAGAATTCTTAATAACATACAAAAACATTGAAGCAGATGAAGATGCATTCATTAATTAGTCTCTGAGACCTGATTACCAGTACATTCTGGGGCCAAGACTGTTTTTCCATCCACTTGGCTCTATTCTTGATGAAGTATTCTACCTATTCACCAGAAAAATAAAATGACATGAAAGAATTAGAATGTTGAATTATGTCCTCAGAGCTTTTCAATCAGCACAGCAAATATATATAGCAGTTATCAACAGTGATAATCAATACAAACATTCAGATAATTTCCAAGTGTAGCAGTAATACTTATTTTTAACCTTAAGGACATTGCCTCATGTTTGTACTCATGCTTAAAGCATAGCATGGTATTCTAGACAAGGAGTAAGGATGTTGTTTTTTGTTTTTTTTCTTACCATCAGAAAGTACATGGACAATTGATTTAATATCACTAAATTTCTTTTTCCTTGAATATAAACCAGGAATAATAATGTTTCAGAAGGTCATTTCAAGATTAAGGTACAGAACGCTGGCAGCATGGAGGATGGAAGTAATAAAGGTCCCCAGTTCTGTAACTCATAATCAGAAATACTGAGTAAAGCAAAAACAAGTAATTTTAAAACACAGGGAAGCTTGAAACAAAATAAGTTTAGGTATTCCCAAGTGACAACAATAAAGAGAAAGCTCAGATGAGATGATTCTATAAAATTATACTATGATATAGTTTACAATAACAAGAGTCTAGAATAGAGATTTTCAAACATGGGCTATTTTGCTCCCAGGATATATTTGTTCATACTTGGAGACATTTTTGCTTGTCAAAACTGAAGGGAAGCTGCTAAACATCTTACAAGGTGTAAGTCAACCTTCCTCAGCAAAGAATTATCTAGCTCAAAATATCAATAGTTCTGAGGTTGAGAAACCCTAGGCAAGGATTAATTTCATCCTTTATTTTCTTCTCTGGCTTTACTAAGATATGATTTATATATCATAAAATTCACCCATTTAAATATACGGTTAGGTAAAATTTGCATATGTCAACAATACCAAAGACAACGTATAGAACATTTCATTGATAACAGAAGTTCTCTTTTGCCCCATGCCATTTTCTCCTGACCCTGTCTCTGACATTAAGCAATCTCTTATATCTTTTCTTCACTTTAATTTTTCCTTTTCAAGAGCTCCTATAAATAGAATTATACCTATGAAGTCTTTTGAATTATTTTACTTAGCACAATGTCTTTTGGATTCAACATGTTGTCATATATATCAATATCATGTTATTTCCTTTTTAAGTGTTGAGTGATAGTCCATAGTATCAACATATCACAAGTTGTTTATTCAATAGTTAATGGGCATTCTGTATTTTGCAGTTTTTGGTTATTACAAATATTGCTGCTATAAAGTCCCCACAGAAGTCTTATTGTCATATGTTTTTATATTCCCTGGGGAAATACATAGAAGGATTGCTAGACAGTATGATAAATATATGTTAACACATTGTCCATTGTTTTCCACAAAAGCTGTACCCTTTTGCACACGCTCAATGTATACAAGTCCAGTTGCTCCACATATATAACTGACATTTAGATTTTATTTTGTTCATTTTAATGGCTTTAGAATAGTATCTCATTTTAACTTTGATTTGCATTTTTCTGATATCATGTGTTGTTAAGTACTTTTTTATGGGTTATTGGCCATTCCTATATATTCTTTGTAAAGTATACGCAACTTTTTGTCCATTTTTTATTTTTTTTCTTTTCTTATTGATTTGTAAGTATTCTTCATATATTCTTGATTCAAGCCCTTATATAGATTTCCCTTATATTTTATAGTTTTACCTCCTGTATTTAGGAATATGTTCTAATATGATCTTCTTATTTTCCTGGATCATGTGAGATAAAGATTGAAGATCAATTTTTCCACTAATTATCCAGTTTTTCCCTGTACCATTTATCCAGCTACTATGTTCTCCTCATTGAATTATCTTAGCTCTTTGGTGAAAAGAAAATTAACCATAAAAGTTATAGGTTTGGGTCTATTTCTGAACTCTCTACTCTGTTCCACTTATTTATATGTTTAACCTTTGCCAGTATTGATTATTATAGCTTTATAATAAGATCTGAATTCAGGTAGAATAAATCCTCCAACCCTGTTATTTGTTTTCTTATGTTATTTAGGATATTCTAGGCTCTTGCAGTGAAATTTGCTATTCTTTAGGTTATTTAGAATGAGCTTACTAACTTCTTTAAATTAAACGTCTCGATTGTTTTAGGTTTTCTTTACATGTAATTGTCTCCAGCAATGATTTATAGTTTTCAGTGCATAGTTTTAGCTCATCTTTTGTTAAATGAATTTGTGTTTTGTTTCTTAATACTATTGTAAATTGAGCTGTTTTTGTAAAATTTCATTTATTTGTCATTGCTAGTATGTAGGAATATGTTTAATTTTTGTATATTGGCCTTTTATCCAACAAACTTGTTTAATTCATGTAATAGTTCTAGCAACTATTTTTGTAGAATTCTTAGGATTTTCTAACTTGTCCATAAATAAAGACAATTTTATTCCTTCCTTTCTAATGTGTATTATTTATTTTTCTTGCCTTATTACCCTGGCTATGTTCTTCAGTACAGTGTTGAATAGTGGTGCTGATGGTGGGCAACTTTCTTGTGTTACTAATTTTCTGAGGAAGCTATTGTGGTCTGAAGTGAGCTATAAATATTCAGTTGTTTTCTTTAACACAATTTATACCATTTACTTAGTGTCAGACCCTGTACAATTGCAAATATTAATAAAAAATGAGACACAATATCTATCCACAAAACTCAAACTGGAGGAGGTTGCAGTATCATCAGGAAGCAGTAATATAAAATAAAGATGTCATTATTAGTTAAGGTAAATTCTCATCAATAAATAGAACCTTTGAAGATCCTTATTTTGATTATGCCAAATTGAATCAGGGTGAGCCTTAATCTGTGTATGGCTGAAGTCCTTATAAGCAAAAGAAATAGGACCCAGAAGTAGAAGGTCAAAGTCAGCAAAAACTGATGAAGGAGTCTTGGTGGAGAGAGAGATGTTCATGATGAAAGATTGCTGGAACACTACAGACTGTGAGAGAAAGCAAGAATTACCGGTATATTGATATTAGACTTTCAGCCTCAAAAGCCATGAGACAATAAAATCCTGTTGTTAATCCACCCCTTGTGTGATATTTCTCATAAAAGCTCTGGAAAACTAAGATAGTCACTTTTTTGGGGGGTGGAGGGTTCCTGAGGCCTTGAGACATACAATATCAGTTTGATCACATAGTTAGTGTTAGCAGTCTGATTTATGTGAAATCCTGTTTTTTCTCTGGAGTGATGGCGCCTGTGTAGCTGATATCAGGTTCTGTATGTAATTGATTGCCAATAAAATTCCTAATCACCAATGGTTTAAATGATGTTTCTTAGTTGATGACACCCCATATGTGTTCTCCCGCATGACTGTTGGTAGAATTTAACATAGCTATGTGAAAACACCGGAAAAGAATACCTGGAAGTTTGTACCTAGTTTCTGCTGTACTTTGATTCACACACACTTTACCTTCACAGACTTCAATATGCTTTCACTGTAATAATCCATAACTGTGAATTAACAGCTTTTCTGAGGCCTATGAATCCTAAAGAATCATTGAAACGGAGGGTCTTGGGAATCCCTGACATAGTTCCTTTCAGAAGTGAGATCTGCTAGAACAGGGCTTCTTAACCCTTTTAGTTCCCTGGACCCCTTTGCCAGTCAGGTGAAAACCATAGACCTCTAACTAAGTCCACACAATACTGTGTGTTATTTAACATATCAACCCACACCACCACATCCCACATGCACAAAGTTTTTTTGAATTTCAGTTCAAGCTCACTGACCCCTGGTTAAGAATCTGTGCTAGAATGACCCTCACTCATGGAAACATGGCAAAAAAACATTGTTTGTAAAATGGAAGGATGTTCAAGCTGGGGGAGTCATGCATACACCTAGTGGCCATCTCCCACCCCTCTCCAACACCCAACTATTTTTCTATTATGTGCAGTTGTTTCATTATATTTCCATTCTTTAGCCTGGGGGAGATGTTAGATCTAATGAAAAAGCCTGAACATGTCTTAAACCCAGAAACAAGAAACAAGCAATTCCAGCTGCTTATCAGGGTAGGAATTTACAGGTCCCCTCCGTGTGAGTTTTATAAATACCCTGCCCTCAAACAGTACAGGCGACTTTCACATCCAGTCTGAAGTGGGGTATGCAGAGCATATATCTACCGACACTTACCAAAGCAGTTTAGCCTCCTCAGGAGGTGAGCCATAAAGAGATTTCTTCCCCCACTCTTTTGGACACCTTGTGCTGTATAAGTGATAAAGCATGTAATTTACTGAGAGTTTCTATTACACCTGACCCTGTGCTCCCATGACACACGATGCAGCAATTTGCTTCACAGATTTTGGCAAAGCAAACAGTGCCCTGTGCAGTATGGAGTGGGTTGATTTCTTGGCCACTCTTTTCATCATTCTTGCATTCTTTTTGCACAGGAGCATCTTGGACAATAATGAACTCATGGCTCTGTGGGCTAAACTGAAGGGTCACTTCCTCCTTACCAGCCTGAATAGAGCTACCAACACACAGCTGGGAATTTAGGGCATGCTATCTCTTGTCCTCTGGAAGAAAGACCCCAAAAAGTGGGACTTTGGAAATCCCCCATGAATGCATGGGAGTTGGCTAGCTGTTTCCACAGTGAGATCATACATCCCCTTGGCTCATAGTTTCTTATATTTGGACTCATTCTGGAGCCAGGCATACCCACAAGAAAGCCCACCCAGATGGATCTTGAGATTAGTGTTAAGGCAATCATTTTTCAGGAGGCTATTAGAACTGAAGATAGGGAACTAGAGGTGAAAGCCAAAATGTGAGTTTTTGTGGAGAAGAAGATTTGGGTTATGAAGGATAAACATAGACAGAAGCCAAGAAGGATCTCTTCTCATGGCTGTCCTGATTTACAATGAGGGTGCAACTTACATCCTGACTTGAGGTTGCTTCAAGTCAAACCCCGTCTCTAATAGAGTCTTAGTCAATTGAAGTTAAGTAAGCAGAAACCTGGTGTCAGGGAGGGAGTGGCTTACCATGAAGCAGCTTCAGGGACTCTGCAGCCAGGCACAATACAGCCTGAACCTTTATTTGACTGGGTTCCCCAGGAAGTAAGATGAGATGATCTAATTCTGGGTTACAATCCCCAGATTCCAACTAAGCCTTGCAGGAACAAGGAGGAAGCCATGGTCATGTTGCAACAACTGGGTGTGGGCATGTGGATATTCCACTGCCACTACAGGGCTTTTGCTCCTTACAACATACACATTTTGCAGTGAAGCAATGATGATTTTATTAGAAAGGGCCCCCTGAATGACAAGCTAATTCTGTCACCCCAGGGCTTACCCTGAAAATACAATTGCTGATTTGGGTGGGAGCTCCCATGCTGAAGAAGCAGCCACCATGGTCACTGTCAGAGGAGTCAGGCTGGCAGTCCCTGGATGCATACCTCTTAATATGGGGAATCCTAAAACCTGCAGTTTGGATCAGTGCTGCCCATTCCTCTTGGATTCCCCACTTAACCACTTAGAGCAATTGTGGCAATTAAAGCAAGGGGTCTCAAAGGATACCAGAGACATGATTTCAAATGTAGGACTTTGGGGAAAATTTCAAATAGAAGGAGGACCACAGACTCAGCAGGGATAATCTGCCCCATTGGATTTTTTCCCAGAATCCCCAGTTATGGGCATTAGAGGAAGAGGAGGAGGAGGAGTTTGTAGATATCCTTAGGCACTGATTGAGGAGTTCTGAATCCTTAAAGGGACATTTCTGCCCAGACCTAACTAATTAAAAATGTCTTAGGGGTGGGGTCAAGTTCCCCAGTCACCCCCTGGACACCAAAGACCATAAGCCCCAAGTGTATGAACAATTTAGAGGCAGTGAACAAACCTTTATGGTGATTTTGTATACATGCTCTCAGTAACTGTTTTTCCAGGTAACACAGAATGGACGGTGGTAAATAGCATTGGGAAGTTTTGGGCATTCCAAACAGTTATTAGGATGCGAGTTTACTGCTACCCAGTATGGTACCCATGGCCTTTAGTCTGCCCTTCTGGTCATGTTTCCTGCCAGGGAATGCATTGAAGGAGTTTGGTGTACTGCTTCACATCAACAGCAGTGACTTTGGGAATGTGCTCCGCAATCACAGCGAATTCGGAATATCAGGGTGGGGTGAATGACAGACCATGCACTTTCAGAGATCAAATCTCCTCGCTGCTTTGTCCAGCAATGTCAATATTGCCTCTCATTGGGGGAGGGGGGGCAGGCTGAGGACATTACTGAACTCCTAAAGGACCTTCCATCTGTGGGTGTCCGGGTGTCCACTGTTCCACTATATTCCTATAATAGCCTTGAGTAGTCTGTAAAAAAAAGGCAGGTAGAGCACTGTGACTGACTATATGCTTAAATGTAGAAATGCTGCCTTTGGCACCTGTGCCACCATACATTGTGCTATTTGCATATTGGTGCCTGCATATTCCTCACTTTTGTACCCTCCTGGGATCCCTATACTGGGTGACAAGGAAAACAGCATTTTTCTTTGGGGGACAGAGGAGGAGCAGGCCCTGCAAGAAGTAAAGGTGATAGTGTCCTCTTCCCTGTGTCTAGGAACTTTACAGGTTAGACCTCAATTTGAGCTACAGGTTTTAGCCACCACGACCTGTGACAAATGGTCCCTCTGAAAGAGGGAGGGGACAATGGGAATTTGCTGACCCCTAAGTTTTTGGACCAGGAGATAACAAATGCTGTCCAGTGCTGCTCCCCATTTTGGAAGGCAACTTCTGGAGTGCTGTTAGGACTTGGTAGAGAAGGAAAAGATCACCTAGAGCTCACAGATCCTACTTATGTCAGAAATCCTCACCATGTCCTGGTTCCAGGTAATCAGAACACTCACTAAGTCAATGCCCAGGAATAAGGCATCACCAATACAAGTGATGTATTCAGGTTAATGCTTGCCTGGTCCCCAAGTACTGACATGTTTGCATGAGTGGGTGGCACAGGTGCCCCTGAATAATGATTTTTATCAACATATGAGGGTGCCCCCAGTTTGGGGAAGGGAACTTTGGGAACAATTGATGGTGTGGAAAAGCATCATCTATGTTATCCATGTTAGTAAGCATGGCAAGGACCCATGTCATGATAAATATCACTGGAATGACTTAGTCAGCAAAGGATGTACTTGAGCTGCTTTTTTGTACCAATGAGCTGAAGAGCTTCCTGGGAGGGCCTTATCCTGCTCCCTAGTACTTGCAGGGGTTGAGGGTGAGGGAGGAACTCAGGTTTTGCTGTACTTCACCCTTTCACCAATCAAGGTGAGAAATGGCCCCAGAAGGGGGAAAAGGACACATGACTTGGGTCTCTCCTTTTCATCCACTGCCAGGGGATCATCCTGTTTTTCACCCATTATATCCTGCACACAATTCCCAGTGTGGTGGGAGGTTAGGGTGACCTGGCTGAGAGATTGGATGACAGAAACTGGCCTAGAATAGTTTAACACACATGATACATGCTGGAAGTTAGTGGGCAATGCCTACTCTTGGTTGGGCCAGTGGCCCCTTGGGAATGGCTGTGGGACAATTTGAGGAGTCCTGACAACTCCCATCCATCACTATTGGTGGAAGTGAACTGGAAGATATGGGTAAGGCACTCAGATCAATGGAGAAAGAGTGAGATCATGCCTCAGGGCAAGGGGAAACAGAGTAGATAGGCTTAGAAGGAAAAAATAAATTACTACAAATAGAACTAAATAAAGTAGCTCCCACAGGGTATCCACCCAGGCAGAAGTACTATAGCTACTTCTTTTCTCTATTGTTTTCTACAAATTTTACCTAGTAGCAACTTGTAAGGAAAACATCATCCAATTTACCGAGACAGGTGTGGTGGCAGGGGACTTAAACAACTAGTGGATCTGCCATCTGATCCCTTGTTCCTCCTACTCTCTTTGCTGATCTGGATTTTATTTCACTTTTGAACTAATACCAGGAAGTCCTTCATTTATGCCCTGTGACAAAGACAACAACACAATTTAAGGCTGTGCACTCTTCTCCATACCCCTGGACAACCTGTCAGAATGCAACAAATCCTGATGTAATGAAACTGGCAAATTGCTCAGTCATCTACAATTTACTATCTCAAGCAGAGCATAATTTGCCTGGAGCGAGGGTGTCCATGATTTTGGATTCATCTCTTTTGTCAGATTATTATTACTCTGGCTGGAAGTAAGCATGAGTGGATACACGATACACAATCTGTCAGCCTCCTTGAAT
The DNA here is from genome assembly GCF_030445035.2 of Dasypus novemcinctus. Lineage (NCBI taxonomy): Eukaryota > Metazoa > Chordata > Mammalia > Cingulata > Dasypodidae > Dasypus > Dasypus novemcinctus. The sequence goes on along the minus strand of NC_080673.1, from coordinate 146,962,333 downwards.
GTGGATGAAATTTGGATTTTTGAAGAGACTTTATGTGAAGCAACTTGTGTCTCCTTTATGTGAATATATTATTAAGACTGATATCATGTCTGAATGTGGAACACCTACCCTACTATACTGTAAAACAGAAGGAATTTAAATCTATCCTTCTGCCAGTATTAATTGGGCATACAATGTGGAAAACCACAGGTTTGCCTGAGCTAATAAAGGATGTTCATTTGAAAAAGTTTCGGAACAGAACTTTTTTTTTAATGAAGAGAAGTTTATCCCTTAAATTAAAGAATGTTAGAAATTAGAGTGTTGATTCCACCAATTCTGTTTATAATAACTTTGTATGACACGTAATAAAGGTAGATGGCTCATTGATACTAAAATTAGATTATTAAGGCTTATATAAGTTAGTACTACCTTTTGCATTAGCTATATGGTTCCATCAGCACACACACAAGTAAGCAAGGTAAAGAAGACTTACACACAGTGATTGATCTTGCTATTGCTTTTTTTCCTCAAACCTGATCTTGCTGAAGAGACACAACAGTTTGCTTTCATTTGAGAAGAACCCTAATTAACTTTATTGTATCACCATAAGGTTATTTGTGTTTACTAGATTATTATCTTAATTTGATTAGGAGGAATTTGGACTTGATGTGGGTCTCAAGTGTGATAATACTATATTAAGGATATCATGATAAGATCAGAAAGTGAAAACAAGGTGGTACTGATTTAAATGTTGTGGTGACATACATGACTAAAAGAGTCTAGTCAACTAACCAAGCAAAGACATAAGGGATCACCCAAACAATGAAAATATTAGGAATGACCAAGGCAAGAGCTACCCATGACATTTCACAGGCAACTAAAAGCGAACTGTTGCCACTGCCTACCACTGAAACTAAGCAACAACATGATCAAGGGCTTGAATTTTGGAAGACATCATTTTGGAATATTGTGAACTCTTATTCTTAAAACTGCTCAAAAGAAGACCTTATTTGAATGGGACCATACATGACAGCAGGTTATGTCTGAATAACAAAAATCAGTGGCTCAATCAATGCTTTGAGTTCTTATGATCCACACTCAAGTATGATTTTGGAAGTGTCTGCAGCTCTCACATACTCTACTTAGAGCTTATAGCAAAAGCATATGAGTTTCAATTTGAACCCAGAATATTTCTACTTATAGTACAGTACACACCTTTTGAAAGACCATTAGTTTGATATTGGGTATAATTTAACTGCCAATATGAATGAACGACTTCAAATAATCTTGAAATTTGAAATTACCATAATGTCTTCAGTAACATCATAGACGCATGCTAGTAAGGAAGACAGTGCCCAGAAGAGTTCCCTAATTAAATGGAAATGGCTTATATAAGACCATGGTATCTGTGGAATGCAAAGAAGTATTCATAGTATTCATAAAAAGGTAGCCTGTTTTTATTTGTAACTGACTTTAGAACCACATGAAGAACTGTCAGATCCTACTGCCACATGAGCAGTACCCTGTGAACAGCTCTTGACTAAGCAAAAAAAAGTTGTGTGGTTTATGGATGGCAGGTCTTTCCTTGAAGTAATGGAAGAATTAACAATAATATTTGGATATATACTAACTCCTGGGTGGTGGCCTAGGGCCTGACATTATGATCAGGCAGATATCATTGGAAAGCTGGACTACTAAATGAATGCCCATGTAGGTCACAACTCTATGGAAATATTTTTGGATATTACGAATGTGCATTAAAATAGAACATGTTGATGCCTATATTAAAATTCGAATCCTTCCACGATTGGAAGTTAATTGGAACCAGCAAATAGATATCTTGGTGCACTCAGGAAATAAGTGGACATGAGGAAACTGTAGTAATATGGAAATAGGCTGATCATTGACAAACTCTTATTTTATTCTCTGAGATACAAAATGCAAATAAGAAACTGTCCTGTCTGCCCCTAAGAAGGACAGAGACTGCAGGTAGCTTTTGGGGAATTTTCCTGGAGGGGAAATCCTGCACATAACTGGCAAGTATATCATGTAGCCCAGGAAGCTATAAATTGGTCCTGACAGGAATAGACATTTAATCTGGACTACCTGGTGGTAGATGCAAATGTTCAAACACTGTAAAACACCTCAAATAGAAGGTACTGTACCAATTTTTACAGTCAGTTGCCATTTATTCAGACCAAAGAAAATACTTTACAACCCACGGTGCCTAACAATAGTCAGAGAGATATCACATCATATGGTAATATCATGTGTCATATCATCCTCAGAGTAGTGGTTTAATGGAGATTTGGAGTAGGCAATTGAAACACATGTCTAAAATGAACATGATCAAGGCATGGAAAGCTGACTACATACCTTTACAAGTTTGTGTTCACAATCAACATGAAAAGAGGGCAAACAAAATTCCTCACTTGAAAGATACCTCCTCTTCTCTTGGGGACCTAGGGAAGAGGGCATGATTCTGGTATAACTATTCAGTTCTTCTTCACATCATCTAAACTTTTCTTTAAACTACCTAACTCAGGGAAGCTAATGTGGCTCAAGTGATTGGGCTCCCGCCTACCACATGGGAATTCCAGGGTCCCATTCCTAGGGCCTCCTACTGAAGGCAAGCTGGCCCATATGGGGGGCTGTCCTATGCAGCGTGCTGGCCCATGCGGCAAGATGGCCCAAGCAGAAAGCTGGCAGAGCAAGATGACGCAACAAAAAGAGACACAGAAGAGAGACAATAAAAGGTGCAGCAGGTTAGGAAGCTGAGGTGGCACAAGAGTTTGAGTATTTCTCTCCCACTTAGAAAGGTCCCAGGATTGGTTCCCAGTGCCGCCTAAAGAGAAGACAAGCAAACATAGAAGAATGCACATCAAATGGACACAGAGCACACAAGAGGGTGGAGGTGGAGAAGGGAAATAAATAAATAAATCTTTAAAAAGTAAAAATAAAAAATTTAATACCTAATTCAGTGATCACAGGAACAGTCCCACAACTGCAGGTGCCAGATTTAAGGCTAATTCCTTAGCAAGAAACTTTAACTATACCTTTCAGACCTCATGGCAGAATTTTAAAGAGCCTGATAGAATAAACTACATCTTCACCCTTCTGGAAAATTGAGGTTGACAATGAATGTAGTTGTATTGCTTAGTGGTCAAGATATTTCTCTAGGTCTTTGTGTGTAATCTTACCCTATAAGATTGGGATGGACTGAGGGAAAGCTATCTGCTAGACTACTCCTGCTGCCAGGAATCTGGGCCAGCACAATGGCTGAAGCCAACATACTCTCCAAAAGAAGGAGTGTTAGGGTTAAAATCAGTGACCAATGGAGAGAAGAAGAAATATTACCTGAGGGTAAAGAAATATGTAAATGGATTAAGCATTGAGGATAATCCAACATTACATTGATACCTAGAGAAAGGCTCAGAGCAAGAGAATATTAAATCTTAGCATAAATAAATCAGATGCCCAAAAGAGTAAATCCAAGACCACCCCTGCTTTGGGAGGCTGACAATGTTGAATAGAAGCCTGCAAACCTTAGGGCCATCACCCTGGAAGATATTATGGCAAAATGATATGATAATGAACTGGACCAATTTGATGACTTAGTGCACTAGTAATGTTTCAGTATGTTTTGACTTTTATTTTTCAGGTTACAACCACTACAAAAGTTATTATTTGGAAAGAAATACGTAGGAACTACTCCTCACTGAGCTATTGGGGCCATTAGACCATGTGCCATACAATTCCCAACAGTATGCTCACTGTGTAACTATAGACCTTGATGACCTAATGTTTAAAAGTTCCTTGCTTATAATGGGCAAAATATAGCCCAACATACCATGTCTGTTATGCATAAAAATGTATACTAATTCCATATAAAATTAATTTAAAAAGCATAGGTCCAAATGCATGATCTAAATCTATAAAATTCTTAGAAGACAATATCAGAATAAATATTCATGAATTTGAGTTAACAAACACTTCTTAGCTATGACACCAAAGGCACAAAAGCTAAAAGCCAAAATAGATCATCTGAACTTCACCAAACTTAAAAGCTTTTGTATTTCAAATAAACCAAAAAGAAAGTGAAAAAACCACCCAAAGATTAGGAAAAAATATTTGCAAATACTGTATCTGGTAAGAAACTTATATGTAGAATAAGTAAAAAACAAAACAAAACAAAAAAAACCCACAATTTACATAATTCGAGAATAAAAAGACAAACAAACCAACTAAATAATGGAAAAAAGACCTGAATAGCTATTTTTCCAAAGAATATATACAAATAATCAATAGATACTTGAAAGTATCCTCAACAAAATTAACCATAAAGGAAATGCAAATCAAAGCCACAAGGAGGTAGAATTTCTCATGTATTAGAATGGCTGTAATCAAAGATACAGATTATAACAAATGTTGACAAGGATGCAGAACAATTGGAAACTTTACACATTGCCAGAGGAAATATAAAATTTTGCAGCAACTTTGGAAAACCCACTGGAAGTCCGTCAAAAAGTTCAACTGATATTTACAATTCAACTGCTGCATTTATATCCAAGAGAAATGAAAACATGTCGAAACAAAAGCTTGCACATGGGTGATCATAGCAGCATTACTCATAATAGCTAAAAAGTGGAAACAATACAACTGTCCATACACTGGTGAAAGGAGGAACAAAACATGGTATATCAGTACAATGGAAAAATATTTATCAATAAAAGGAATAAACTACTGATATATGCTATAACATGGATAAAACTTGAAAGAATTATCCTAAGTGAATTAAGTCAGTCACAGAGACTATATTGTCTGTGTTAAAATTCCAGAATCTGTAGAGACAGAAAAGAAATTAGTGATTGCCTAGGACCAAGGTTTTAGGAGGAAATGTCCAAGACTGGGAGTGTTAGAAGTGACTATGACTAGATACAGGCTTTTTTTTTTTAATAATTTTTTATTGAAGAAGTTGCAAGTTTACAGAAAATCTAGAAGAAAATTCAGATTTCATTTGTACTCATGCATTATTAACAATTCACATTATTTTGGTACCTTTTTTATAACTGAAGGATTATTATTATAATTGCACTAACCATACTCTGTAATTTACATTAAGGTTCACTCTATGTGTTGTATAGTCCTGTTTGTTTGTTTCATTTTTTTCCTAGTTACAGATACACAACCTAAATTTTCCTCTTTTAACCATGTTCAAATATAAGATTTGGTGCTGGTAATTATGTTCACAATGTTGTACCAGATCACAACCCATCAAAAATATCCATTACCAAAATTTTCCCTGTCACCATAAACAGAAATCTTGTACCAATTAAGCATTAGCTACCCACTCTTTCTCTACACCCTGGTCTCTTATAAACTGCATCCTCGTTTCCAACTCTATAAAATTGTAGAGCTTTTTCTTGAAGTGATTAAAATGTTCTGGTAATGATTATGGTAATAATGGATAAATGCAAGATTCTGCATACTAAATAGTGTGAACACATTAAAAAACATTGAACTTTACACTTAGTATGGTTGAACTGTTTGGTATGTGAACTATATCTCAATAAGGCTTTTATGTAAAAAAAGCAATACATTGAAACTGATTTCAGATATTTTTTAATATTTCTAAAAATTGTAGATTAAAAAAACATGTGTTGGCTAATATTTACACTTGTTAAAATGTTAATAACAGAAGTAAAAAATAAAAACTTGAAAGTGATCATTAATTAAGAGTAGGTAAAATGATCCTTAATATAGATAATCTATCATCCAAACTAGGACGTTTTTGAGTGTTATAGGGGATATAATTGATAATTATGCTGGGACAACAGGCATAAACTTGGGCTCTCTCAGGCAAAATAATAAGTATCACAAGCCTATTTATATACAATGCTAATAAGCTTGAGCTTTCTGCTAAATTCAGTGAAAATCTACAGATTAAACTAATGGAATAGAAATGACTTGGTATATATTTTAGAATCATTGGTATTGTGAGAAATGTAGTGTAAAGAATGGATTTGATTTGAGGAGTTGGCAAGACTGGAAAATAGAAACCAGGAATGTTAAGGGTAATTCTAGCAAAAAAAGGATGATTGCCTACAATAAGAGAGTTTTAGTGAGAATTGGGAAAAGTGCAGGATTTACAAGATATTTAGGGATAGATTTGTTATATTAGACTTGTTGATTAATGAGGTAAAAGTGCCAATAAAAGAAAAACTTTGAAGATAAAAGTGAATTACTACCTGATGGAGGTATGAATGGGTAGAATCCTGAACATAATTAAAGAGGTTACATAGGAGATATTTTAGAAGTATGCTACAGTTACTACAGTTATTCTGGGAGAAGTAGTTGGGCTTTGTCATTGAGATTGTAAGAAATGTAGGGTGTTTAAGTGTGAAGGCACTTGACAACACAGAAGAAAAGGAGATTAGGTCACCTCTGAAAGTAAAAGGAGGATAAGATATGGGAGAAGTATAGAGAAGGTTTGCAATTGTACTTGAGATGACAGGTGATAGGTAAGTAGAAATAAAGGACTGAGATTCAGTGTTGTTTTAATATCCAGTTTTGTGTGTATACAATAAAATATTAGAGGTAGAAAATTTATGGTTATATGAGTTTTTTTTTCAGCAGCACTGAGCTGTTCAAATATAGGAGAGAAAAAAATCCAAAAACAAAATGATGTAGTATTTTATGCAATACAATGACTAAAGCGAAATAGTTGAAGTTGAAATGATGGATTCCAGTGCCTAAGTTCGATGGGGAATCAAATCACTGAAGATAGAAGAGAATTGACTGAGAGAGGAGAAATGTGTCAGAATGGCTCAAGAGTATCAAAGCATATATGAAGTAAAAAGACTTCAGGTGTAAAATAACTATAGCAGCATATGGGATTGTTGATTTTAATATCTATGAGGTTTCTCAGTTCTGGATGTTAAATTACAAGGTAGAACTTTGGAAATAGATGTGTGGAGCAAACTTTCGGTAATAGGAAGAGGATTGAGAGATGTTGATGATTGAGAGGAAATGGTGATATCTCAGGTTGTTCTCTGGAAGTTGATAACATTCAGGATACTTGAAGATCTTTGGATAAAGACAGGTCAAATTCTTCAGCAATGGAGGGATAAGTGCCTGGGATAGTGAGACAGACATGATGTACTTCCATGTAAAGTTTTCAATATGTAAAGATGTATAAATAGTATTTGAAAGTTATTGGGGAAGAATGAGTTATGGATATGACTCACCAATCCTGTGGTAAATAGAGTAGAAAAGAACAAGCGGATATACTGAGAAGAGAGTTAAGGAAGTGCTCTTAAGAATAACTGGTTTCTATTTAGACAAGAACATATAGAATAATTTGTTTAAAACACTTAAATTAAAGGTAAATATTTTAAATGAATAATACAAGGCCAAGATTGCAGAGAGCAATATTTAGGAAGGAAGAAACAAAAGTAGTTGAAACAGAAAAGGGGAAATGCTAAAATGAAGATGGAGGGAGGAGATTAAGTTGTCATTAATGACCAATATGACAGTAAGGGAAACAGGTGGTTCTCCCAAATTTTGAAAGTAATACTGGTAAAATTGTCAATTCAAATTCATGGGCTTCCTCAGCAATCTTTTGGAAAGAGTAGCAGCCTCTGAAGCAGGGTTAGTGGATGTGAGTAAGATCAACACTTTCTTATGAGAAAACTGACATTACTTTTGCTACCAAAGGAATTCAGTACTTAATAATAATACACAATAGAATTAGTTCATTGTATTTCCTCTAGTTAAAGTCATTATTAGTTGAAAAAATTACCAACAATGTAAAAGGTTTTCAGGGAGGTGGAGAGAGTATGAGGGTTTATGGGTGATCACCAAATTAAGTAACATGTGGGAAAATAAATCTAATTGATGAGCTGTACATATTTTAAGGATTCTCATCCCATACTGGAAACAGCCATGGAATCAGGTTGGACAAAGTAAAGGAGTAAGCTGAAGCAGATATATCTCTGATTTAAGACTCTCTTTTTGAAAGTCCACACTATTGATGGTTATCTTTGTGACTCTCTTTTTTAGGTTGGAAATGCTGAAATATTGCTTTCTTTATGCATGAAGATTTTAGAATACCTGACACATCATATGCACTGAAATGTCTTGAGAAGTATATATTCAATTTTTAATTCCTTTTGGAAAGAAAGTATTAATATGTAGAGCTCAAGATTCTGATTGGAAAATAGAAAATTAGATCCCCTGTTCTGACAAATGGGACGGTAAATGACATGACTGAAGTCAGTAAAAGTTATTACTGAAGGATATATATATACACATATATATAAAAATATATATAAAATCTGAAAGCTGGTTGGAGGGCAAGGAGGTAGTTGACATCATCTCTAAGCTCATAGTGATTGAGAAGGTCAAAGGGAAATTGATGTTTCTATAGAATACCTGGTTTTGATATGATATACAAAAAGTACAGAAATAATTTTGTTAAAAGTCCAGAAAAATGGAAGAATAATGAAACCTGGGGATTTAAACTGTCATGGAAGTACAAAGTTAGGATCACTATTCTGCCACTTTTTACAGAAAGGGAAATGATTATGGCTTTAGATATAAAAATCCGTTTACCTATTCTCCTATAAATAGTTTTGCATATTAAGTAGAGACTGATGTTGGAAACTGAGGCACAGTGGTCTCTCAAGGAGAGACGTGCTGTCTCCATGGCTATGCTTGCAATCTAAGGAATGTGGTAATTAAGAGTTCTCGGCAAACAGGGTGAAGCAATGAAAGGCTGAAAGAAAAGATGAGCAGATAACATTTGTGTAGTAAATAGAACACTTAAACCTTGAGATAAGATTTTTTTAATTCCTTAAACTGTGAATAATGTTGATGGTTAACTGCCTGTTGCTGCTTCTACCCATGTGGACTGGGGTATATATAGAGCCCCTTGTGAACAATAAAGTTGTTTGAGGAGTCATTACACACAGATCCCCTGATCCCAGCTCTCTCATTCTTTCTCTTTGTTTCCTTCTCCCTTTTCTCTTTCTCTCATTCCCTATACCCTTTGGGTCCAAATCTCCAACAGCTGAGACTATGTAATTAAAAATAAAAGATTGTAAAGTTAGGAATTTTGGCCCCATGGAAAAATACCAAATTCTTATCAAAGAATAGAACTAGAGATGGTGGTAGGGCAGTTAATCCCCATCACTTTGAAATAGATCTGCAAATACAGAACAGCATTTGGTTTTAAGAGCAGAAAGAAGTGAGCAGAATTAAATACAGATAGTGACTATTGCCAAAATGAGCAAAATTCTCTGAATTTCCCAGAGATCTATTTTGTCATGAGATCATCTGCATAAGGGTACAACCAGCATTATCCAAACAGGAGCTACTCATAAATTCTCTCTCTCCATCATCAATATATATGTGACCAGAACAGTCTCTAGACAACATATGTATGAAGATGGCTCAGATTTATCACTGGAAGAATGGTTGTTTTACTTTCCTAGGCTGTTAAAAAAATATATCATGAAATAGGCTGGGTTAAAAAATGGGAATTTATTAGCTTATAGCTTTGAGACCAGAAAAATGCCCAAATCAAAGCATCATCAAAGTGATGCTTTCTCCACAAAGACTGTGGTGTTCTGGGGCTGGCACCAGCCATTGTTGGTCCTTAGCTCCTCTGTCACATGGCAATACATGTGCCAGCCTCTCCATTGTCTTTCAGGTTTCACTGATTTTTGCTTTTACTTCCTGTGGCTTTCTCTGCCACTGTCTGAATTTCATTCTCTTTATAAAGGACTCTATTAATAAGATTAAGATACATCCTGATTGGGTTGGACTATGCCTTCATTGAAGTAGCCTCATTAAAAGGTCCTACTTATACACACAGGAATGCGTTAGACTTTAAAATATGTTTTCTTGGGATAAATATAACTTCAAACCAACATAACCACCAAAGCAAGAGAAATGTTCTTTCTCCTAAAGAGCAATAAAGTGACTTATGTCATTTAATTGGAACACTAAAGAAAAAAAAAGACTTTCCCTGCATCCTAATGTGGTGATAAGGAGACAATTATAATGCATAATTTTGAAGAGCTTTTAATTACAATAAAAATAGTTATGATATAAAATTAAGTGAAAACAGTGGGTAATGATATTTTTATATTATCCAAATATTTTGTATATAAGTTAAAAATAAAAGGAAATATAGGTGAATGTATAAAATTATGATAATATATAGCTTTGGAAACATATATTAACCTAGACTTGCATAAATGCCATTCTAGATATATTTCAAAGTATCTGACAAGCATGAGATGATTCATCCTAACACACATGTTTTAACTTTTAAAATATCCTGAAAAATACCTTTTTTAACAGAACCTGAAAATAAATGAATTCTTATTTTGGTAAATGGTAAATAGAACTACTTTATATGCCTGAGGTTCACAGAGCAAAATACATAAAAAAGACAAATGCAAACTAGCACTTTAGACACTGTCCTCAAAGGAAAGGTCAGTGTTTTTGAAATAAATTTCTACATTTAAAATATTTTTTGTGCTTTCAGAATTTTGCAGTGATTAGAATGAAGGAGAAATCTCAAGGGAACAAAGCATGAAATAAAATATGGACATGTGAGCAATTATCAATGGAGACAAAAGACCTGAACCTAAGAACATCTTCTCAAATGTAATTTTTCCAGCTATTAGATATCAAAAGAAGCCAGGCTTATTCTAGGTAAAGCAAGACTTCAGAATTCTGCTTTAAAACTATCCCAATATGGAAATAATTGTTTATATTTTATGGCCTTATGAAGTCTTTCATCTAGGATTCTTGAAAAGGAAATTAGGTAAGTGCAATGATTGAAATTTTTGAGTATTAATGACTTCAAGAAAAATGGAAGCAATTAGAAAGAAATAAAAATCTATAATGAAAGCCATTTTAAATGTTATACATAAGGTTAGTTGGGTAGTTACAGAACATGATTGTTGATAACTATTATTTTGTTTCTGAGTTTCTTTCTAAACTGCATAATAATGCTACATGAGCCAGGTGAAGAAGTCTCACACAGGAGTTCAACTATGGCAGGGGAGGAATGCTGGTGTGGGGAGTTATTGATGGGGGACATATGATTGAGAGGGAGTTCTCCAGGACATGTATATAGGTATATAAAAACGTTAAGATATTCGTTGGGTATTTTCATAGTAGTTACAGTTACAAAGGACAACTGAAGGAATGCCAGGGAAGCTCTGTCACATTCCCCAATGGAACAGCAACAATCCCCCAAGTGCAACAGCAAAGACCAGTGAAGAAGGATGGTCTGGTAATAGGCCCTTCATACTGATAACTATGCTTATGAGACTGTTGTGCTTGAAATTTCAACTTGGCCTAGTGTTGCAGGGTGCCTATGAGTTACCTCCTGTGAGCCTCCATGTTGTTCAAATGTGGCCACTCTCTAAGCCAAACTCAGCATGTAAATGCATTATAGTCCCCCCAGCCTGGGACATGACTCCTGGGGATGAGCCTCCCTGGCACTGAGGGATTACTACCAATCAATAACTGGATGCAACTAGAAAAAGACATTGAATAAAAGGGGGAATGGTAAGGACAAATGAGTTTATATGGCCAAGAGTATTCAAAAAAGTCAGGAGGTCATCAGAGGGGAAACGCTTAGGCTGACCTCAGAAGGTCCCAGAGACAGTCAAAGTAGATACAACCCTAGGTACTGGTGCTCCTGAGGGCTACAGAGACACACAGGTTCTACAGTCATGGCAGATGGTTCTGGAATTCAATGCCCTGTCAGTGGACCCTACTTTGGAATTTGTGCTCCTGAGTGAGATGGAGTTGGACTCAGATGTGACCTTTCTACACATGCCTCTTCTGTCACTTTTACTGAACCCGTAGTTGGTGCTGGGGTTGGTGTATACTCAGAAGACTTGAATCTCTGGACTGGCCAGAAGCCAGCTGGGTCCTGAGCCTCAACAGAGTTGCCAGTCCTACTCTTCCGGTCATTGGACTTACCCAGGTCAGCTAACAGAGAGATGAAGATGGTCAACTGCCACACCAGGAAACTGAGAGTACCTGCAACTGCAAGCAGGAGACTCACATCCATCAAACATGTGGGATCTAAGCTCCTTCTCAATATGGAGGTGGAGTGGACATAACCATCCCAGGGTACACAGAATGGAGGAATAAAATATGGATTAGAATGGACTTACTGGTATTCTATTATAGAATATTGTAACTAGTAATGGAAGAAACTGTATCAATGATGTGGAGAAAGTGGCCTAGGTAGTTGCTGAGGGCAGGTAGAAGGAAGAAGAGATGTGATGTGGGGGCATTTTCAAGACTTGGAGTTATCCACAATGATATTACAGGGATGATGCTGGACATTATATATTCTGCCATAACCCACTGAATGTAGTGGGGGAAGAGTGTGAACTACAATGTAAAGTATGTGGTGCAGCAGTGCTCCAAAATATGTTCAACAAATGCCACGATGATGTGCCATGATGATGAAAGAGGGTGTTGATGTGGTAGGAATGGGGCATGAGGTAACGGGTATATGGGAACCTCTTATATTTTTTAATGTAACATTTTTTTGTGATCTATGTATCTTCAAAAAAGTACAACAAAAATAAATAAAGCCATTATGAAAGGCAGTTTTAAAAAAGTACATGTTTTACTACATATCTGAACACTCCTGTTCATGGAATGTTCTAATTTTAAAGCACATAGTAACAGCACTTAAGATTGTTTACAGCCTAAGGCCTCAAATAGAAAAAAAGATTAAATATCCTTAAAATGCTGCACTATTCTTTATAGTCAAGGCCACTACTAAATAGTAATATAAGCAGCCTGTGAGATGTGACTTACTGGCCCCTAAAGGTCCCATTTGTTCCAAAATTATAGCCGTGTATTTACACAAGTTTCTTAGATAACCTACTTTATTTAACACCATTTTGTAAAGCAGGACCTTCAGTACCTCTTAAATAGAATCTATGTGCAGTTTACAAACCGAGCAACACTTTTAGGCATATTAATCGAAGACATGCCTTGACAAGCAAAAAAAGCATTTACCTCTTTATTCCCTTCTTGGGCAGATGCCCTTTGTGCAGTACAAATACATAGTAAAATCCACAGTACCTGATTCGCCTCTGGTTAAGAAATCATAAGACTTTCATGCTAATGTGCTGGAGGTGCAGTTAATGTTGGGGTTTAAGATATATTTAGGGGATTTGAATCTTTGGACTGACAATGTGATAGCCAGGTCCTGAGCCTCAACAGACTCCAGCACCTACAATCTGTTTTATTGGACTTACCACACTCAGCTAAGATGGAGTTGAAGAAGGACAACCACCACACCATGGAGCCTAGAGTGATTACAACTGAAAGTGGGAGGATTGCATCCAGCATCCATGTGGAATCTGAGCCTCCTCTTGACATAGAGGTGCAATGGACACAACCAATCCAATGTCCACATAGAAGAGGTGGCATTGGATTGGGAAAAGTGGACATGGTGGCTGATGGGTATGGGGAAAGGCAGGAAGAGATGAGAGGTGGAGGCGTCTTTGGGACATGGAGCTGCCCTGGATGGTGCTTCAGAGGCAATCACCGGACATTGTATATCCTCACAGGGCCCACTGGATGGAAAGGGGGAGAGTATGGGCCATGATGTGGACCATTGACTATGAGGTGCAGAGGCGCCCAAAGATGTACTTACCAAATCCAATGGATGTGTCATGATGATGAGAGGGAGTGTTGCTGGGGGGGGGGGGAGAGGTGGGGTTGGGGGGTGGGGTTGAATGGGACCTCACATATATATTTTTAATGTAATATTATTACAAAGTCAATAAAAAAAAAAAAGAAATCGTCATCAAAAGAACCATATTAAAATGTATACCAAATCACCTAGGAAGGGCTAACACATGTTTAAGGGGAGAGAGGGGCACATACTAGGAGGCCATTGACTGTAGATACATGCCATATTTTCTAATTGTTTTATCACTATCAGTATTTCCTCTGTCTAATGTCTTATTTAGTTCAGAAGTTGATATGTGTATAGAGGGTATTATTTTTATACACAGACACACAAAAACACACATCTCTATTTCTGAAATGTAACCACTGGCATTGCTTTTATCTAATAATAAATTTATTCATTTTAGAATTGCTTTAGATCCTAGAAAGTATATGGGTATTGCTAATATAATGGTGATATTAATTTGCATTTCTTATGTTTTCACAATCAATTTGTGGAAATTTTATAGGAACTTGTTACTCCAAAACAGGTGTAAAATTATTTGTTACAACATCTTGTTACTAGCTGTTAATCAGGAGAATTTAAATCTACTGCTTTCAGTATAATTAAAAGCAAAGAAAGAAAGACTATGACATTTAAGGGAAAAAATAAATTAAAAAAAAAGAGAGAAAGAATGCCCAATTTTTTTCCCAATTTTTGAACCTTGCCAAGGAATTCCTCCACAGTGGCTTGTCAGTAAACAATCCGTGTTGGAAAACCAATTCATTTGAAAGGAAGAGTGGTTAACTATTCTATAATTGGAACAGAATGTCCAGTAGTATTAGACTTTCCAGGTGCTAATGCTTTTGCAAAAGAAAAACGTAAGTCAATGATGTAAAGACAGAAATTTATATCACAGAAGGGTCTGGTATACATCTCTGACCTGTCAAAACAAAATAAAAAATAACAAAATTAATTTGAAAACAGAAGTTCTGCCAGACCACACCTGGCTTTAATAATGAGAAAGAAACTTATTGTATGGTCATGCATGTTTATGACTGATTTTCTTAATTTTTAAGTCCGATCATCTAAATATTGCCATAAATTATCAAAGGGAAAGTCAATAAAATCTCTGGAAATGAGAGGAAATGTGTTTTTGCCACCTGAAGAGAATCTTCACACATTGTCTTTTTACCCAAAGAATGGTAAATAGTTCTCAATTTCAAATTAATCAAGAAACATAGGAATGTCAATTTAAAATCAAACTTAAAGAGAAGTGAACTATGTAGATGAATAATTAGTTATTTTTATAGTCTTAGGGTTTGTGTGTATTTTTCAGTTCCAGATGAATGACTTGACATGAATTCAAAATGAGAGTATTTAATCCAATATCTGCAATTGCTGGCACAATAAATATCCCATTTAACAACTCTGAAGCAAGTCCTTTATATTTATATAATTTTTTCCTAATGAAGTTCATTGTTACTAAACATCAATTAAGGAAACAAATGCCTTCTACTTAATAATTAAACACATTAACACATCACAAACTGCTTCATGAGAATTACAGAGTGAAGAATAATATAAGTAGATGTAATGGGCATCAATTTTAAAAATAAAAACGTAATTTAAGTATATTTTCAATATAAAAAAAATGAGACTGTTCAATTTTTTAAAATTATTAAAACTAAGATAATGCAAGTAAATATTATTTAGGATATAAAATTTAGGGTAAAATTCTGATAAAAGAGAAATTGAAATGACTATATGCTATTAGATGAGAGAGATTGGGAAGAAATAAGTTAAATTAAAGCTTCATTTGTAAAACAATACATGTATATGAGATTGTAAGGATTAAATGGCACAGAGTTACTCATTCACAGTAAACCCTCAATAAACAAGGGTGCTAGCTAAATTAAAGCAAATGTAACCCTAATTCCCATCCTAAGGTCTAGAAAACAAAAAAACAAAAAATGATGGTGCAATATGCACAGTAAATTATGCAAGCAGCTTTTAATGATATTTACTAAATGTTATTTAGTCATGTCTCAATGACAAATATAAACAGAAGTTAAAGTCCATGACTCTCATCTCTAGCAGTAGGCATATAAAAAGAAGAAAAATTTGGACATATCCTGAATAGTAAGTTATTCTGATATTTTTCTATTTATTAGACTCTAGCTGACTGCATTTTACAACTTCTTGATTATATGCTTCAGTGAGATATGAACATGCATTTAAAATAAAATGGTCATCTTATAATATAGCATGAATTTAAAAATCATCCTCTAATTATATATTAGAAAAGGCTTGTACTTTCAAATATTGTATATCACATATAGCAATATGAATTCGTTCTTTTAAAATATATTGCAGGATAATACTACATCCTGCATCCTGGATTAAAATAAAAATAAAAATATTAAATATTTGTGAATGAAATCGTAAATTTTTAGACTCAGTTTAACTATTCATTTGATATCTGCATTATTCTAACTTTGTTTATACTTAGTACTGCCACAGAGAAAATTGCAGTAAGAGATGATGCATTGCAGAAACATAGAAACATTCCAAAAGGAATGTCTATATGTAGGAAAAATATGAAGCTGGAAACAGTTTCATTTACTTAAGGTTTTTAAATGAAAGCATAGAAACACATTCCCTCAAAACCCATAAACAGCATAGTCTGGATCATTTCCATTCACATAGGTCTGGTTCTTCAATGACTTTAACATGTAAGCAGAATAACTTTTTGCAATTGACTTCAAATATTTTTCAAAATGCCATAAGAGAAAGATGAGAAAAATAACTATAGTCCATGAATACTGCAGACCAGCATTCTCATATTTAATGATATTTTTAAAGACTGTGTCTACAAAGTGCAACTTGAGTTGGTAATTTGGCAACTCACTAGTCAATGTAATCAAAATCAAAGCCAAATTTCAGGATAAAATGCCAACTCAGTAGCTTGCATGTGATAATTGTCTAACTGCTTCTTGCCCTTGTGATATTCAGATTGATTCTCCAATCAAATCACTTAAAAATGTATTTTTCAAAGTTTCCACTTCTGGAAAAATGGAATAGAAGTATTTTCCCTATTTCTCCCATTAAGTACAACTAAAATCCTGGACATTACATAGAAAAAAAAAATTAAGAAACTAAAAAGACAAGTCAAACTGTATAAGGAACTCAAGATCCCAAAATGAAATTGATTTTCTTTGTTTTTCTTTTTGCCTCATATGTCTCAGTCTTGCAGATGAAGAAACTGGCAACCAAGACGTACCCACAACAGTACATAATAAATGTATCCAAAACAAGCCTGGTTCCTTTAGCTAAAGGAAAAGTGAAGGGACAGCCTAACAAGAGAAAAATACTTTTAGACAACAACCATTTAACACCAGGTTAACATCATACATATCCCCCCACCCACACACACACAGACACAATGTAGCCCCATCTCATGCACACTAGCAAAAGCTAAGTGGGACCCTAAACTACCACCCCTGCTAGGTGGTAACAAGGCACAGCAACCATTCTCTCCTTTATGGGGTCATGTAAGAGCAGGACACAAAATAAGACACCAGAATTTCATCCCCACCAGATGTAAGCTCCTGGTGGGGTTGCTTTGCCCCACGTTGGGCGCCAGCTGCGACGGCTTGCTCGGTCGGTAGAGGTGGGGTCTGGCTGCGGACGAGGGGTCGGTCCAGCTCTGGACAAGGGGTCGGTCCCGCTTGGGACGAGGGGTCGGTCCCACTTGGGACGAGGGGTCGGTCCGGCAGCAGGCGAGGGATCGGTCTCACAAGGGGTTGCGCGGTTCGGCTGACGGGGTCGCCCGGCGAAGCCGGCGACGAGGGGGTCGCCTGGAGAAGCAGGCAACGAACAGGGGACAAGGGAGGCCAGGCCCTTGTCGGGGGCTCTCAGGACTGGAGGGCGCACGGCAGAAGAACTACCGCGGAGACAAGGTAAACACGCAAGTCCACTTTTGAGGGAGAGGCAACAGTTTTATAGGGGCTGGGGAAGGCTGATTGGTCGAAGCCATGCCCTGTTCTGATTGGTTGCTGGCGAAAGGTCAGTGGGCGGTACTGGATGGGGGAGGGGTGGTGGTTAGGGATTGGCTGTCACTGTTGCTGGGGGAAGGGGCAGGGTTTAGGGATTGGTGGCTGCTGTTGCTGGGGTGGAGGGCAGACTTGAGTTTCCTGCCCACGCCTGGCTGTTGCTGCTGTCGGGGGGAGGGAAAAGGGCAGACTGGATTTTTCCGCCCACGCCTGGCTGTTGCTGCTGTCGGGGGAGGGGAAAAGGGCAACTGGAATTTTCTGCCCTGCGCCTGCGCAGGGAGAAAGAAGAAGAAGGGTGCCGCCCCACAGGCATCGTGTGGCGCCATCCGGGAGGAGGGGTGGCCATGGAAGCATGGCTGCCGAGAAGGGGAGACCCGAGGGTGCTCTGCGCCCATGCTGAGCTCCCTTCAGGGGTGGCAGTGAGTCCGACCAGCCACCCTATTGTAGGGGCAGCGGCTTGGCCTGCCGCGGCTGCTCCCCCGCCAGGCCAGCAAACCACACTTCAACCCGAGGGGTGACCGCAAGCTCCCTTCCGATGATGTTATGGGAATCTCAAGTTCCACCACCACCAGGTTGTAACAAGGTTGTAACCTCTCCTACTCTTTTCTGAGGTGGTATTAGAGGTGTTCTAGTGGAGAATCAGGATTTTCACCACTACCTGCCTATATAAGATCACCCCATCTCTGTAGTGTCAGTGGAAATCCACAAGGGAGTAGTGAGAAAGCATTCCTGTCCTTCTGAACCAGAAGATGTCAGTGAAATTCTAGAAGGAGATAGAACTCTTACTTACACCCATAATTAATGAGGAGCCTCCCCCTTAGGTGTCAGTGGATGCCAAGTGAGCTACCTACATTTCTACATCTTCTTGTAAGTAATGGGGCAGCCTCCCATTCCAATGCCAGAGTGTGGTCAAGGGAAGTCAGCTTAAACATACCATTTAAGTAAGATCTCAACATAATAGCCCTATTGTCCAGATTTTGATATAAAAAATCACCACCAAACTGAAAACCAGAAATATCTCAAATTGAATGAAAAAAGACAATAAATAGATGAAAACACAGAGATGACAGATATTAGAATTGTTTGATAAAGATTTTAAAAGGCACATTATTTAAAAAGTTTCAAGGAACCAGGTATAGGTCAGTGGTTGAGTGCCTGCTTTCCATGTATGAGGCCCTGGATTCAATTCTGGTACTTCCTTAAAAAAAAAAAAAAGCTTCAAGAATGAATTAAAAACACATCCTAAATTAAATTAGAATAGAAAGTCTTAGAAAAGAAATAAAATAATAAATTAAAAATATAGAGGAGTAAATGTAGCTCCAGTGGTTGAGTGCTTGCATTCCATATATGAGAACACATTTCAATCTCTGGTACCTCTTAAAAGCAACAAAGAAATGAAAAAAAAACCCAAACAATTCTTATTGGGAAGTGGATGTAGCTCAAGTGGTTGAGCAATTGTTTCCTATGTATGAGGTCCCAGATTTGATCCCAGTACCTCCTAATATAATATGTACATATATATACACATATATAGTAAAAGCAAAACCAAATGGAAATTTTAGAAATGAATATACAGTAACTAAAATAAAAAGTTCACATATATACTCAGTAGCAGAATGAAGGGATGGTGTAAAGTGTCCATATACTTGGAGAAATAGCAATATGTTACCTAATCCTCACAACAGGAAGAAATCAAAATGAAAAATAAATGAACATCAGGAATCTGTTGTACTATAAAAAAAAAAAAAATACCTAGCATTTATGGAATCACAGTCTCCAAAGAAAAGGAGAATGGAAAGAAAATATTTGAAAAAAATTAATGGTAGAAAAATACCCAAATTTGGCAAAAGTCATTATCTTACAGATTAAAAAAGAAAACAACAAATAGGATCAATCCTCAAGACACCTCACAGACAATCTTCTGAAAACTATAGACAAAAGGAAAATTATTGAAAACAGCAAGAGACAAACCCTTTTTGATATAGTAAAAACATATATGACAACTATTATATCACCAGAAGTCATGGAGGAAAAAAGTAAAGGGAAAATATTTTTCAAGTGCAGAAAGAAAAGAACTGGCAACCCAGTATTCAATAACCAGCAAAAATATACTTCAAGAGTGAAAAGGAAAGCAATACATTCTCAGATAAATGAAAACTAAGAGATTTGCTAGGAGCAGACCTACGCTAAAAGGTCTAAAGAAAGTTCTCTAAACAGAAAAGAAATAATAGCAGGGAGAAACTTGGAGTATCAGCAAATAAGGAAGAACATAAACAAAAATATAAATCAATACAATGGACTTTCTTTCCCCATCAAGTCTTCTACATTATTTTTGATGGTTGAGGCAAAAATTATGACATGATCTGATGTGGTTCTAAATGTACCTAGATAAAATATTTAAATCAATGGTGTTTTAAATGGAGAAGATAAAAGTATATAAAATGAGGAAGAAAAGATTTCACATTTCATTTATACTAGAAAAATTTTTATACCTGTAGACAATGATTAGAAGGTATATATAACAAAACACATAGAGCAACCACTAAAACAGTTATAAATGAGAAATACTTGAAAAAATATAGATAAGTCAAATTGGAATTTTTTTAAAAAAATTTCCAGTAGTCTACAAAAAGACAATGTTACAAATATCATGTTCTTCATAAAGATCTGGGTTCATTTGTAAATAGATCTTTGAAAAAATCTGAATGGAAATTCAAATTAAAGGAAATTATCAGACAGAGAGAGTATGTAATGATAAAAGGGTCAAGGGCCAATTCACTGAGAAAATGTAGCAATAGTAAATCTATATGCACCAAAAAATAAAGCCACAAAACTATATGAAGCAAAAAAAGTGATAAAGCTGGTAGGAGAAATTAACAAATTTGTACTTGTGTTTGGAAGCCTCAAAAACACTCTCCCAAATATTGATAGAACAACTAGACTGAAAATCATGGAGAAAGAACTCAACACCACCAACTAATAAAATATAACTGGCATTTATAGAACACTCCACTCAATAATAGAAAACACATACCTTTCATACACCAAGAGATACAATATCCTCAGCCATAAAACAGACTTCAACAAATTCAAATGAAATCATATAGCAAATGCTCTCCAACTACATTAGAATCAAACTAGAAATCAATAATATGACAATTATAAAAAATAAAAAGAGAACAATTCCCCATTATTCCATGGAGCCAGCATTCCTGTGATTCCAAAAACAGACAAAGCCATTAAAAGAAAACTAGCCTAATATGCCTCATAAATTCAGATATAAATATCTTTAACAAAACATTAGCAAATAGAATTCACCAATAGATATAAAAAATATACTCCATAACCAAGTGTGGTTTATTTTAGGGAAGTACATTAGGTTTAATATTTAAAAATAAAATATGTAAAGCTCCATATTAACAAACTAAAGAAGCAAAATCACATTATCATGTTTGTATCAGTCAGTGCAAAAACAGCATTTGTCAAAATTCAACAATATTTATGACAAAGAACAGAAAATATACATAAAGGGGGAACTTTCTCTAATGATAAAGAGCTCTATAAAAAACTACAGTTATCATTGCACCTAACAGTGAATGAATTAATGTTTCCCCATAAAATGGGGAACAAGGCAAGAATATCCACTCTCACCACTTTTATTCAACATAGTACTGGAAGTCCTAGACATTGTAGTAAGTCAAAATTAATCTAAAGACATAGAGACCAAATAGAATCAATAAAATTGACCCTATTTGCAGATGACATGATTGCTATTTTGGAATTCCTAGAGTCTGCAAAAAGCCTCTAAAACTGAGAAGTGAGTTTAGTAAGATCTCAGGATGCAAAGTAAATATACAATAATATTGTGTTTCTATATATAAGCAATGAACATCAAAATTTAAAATATAATATTACTAAAAAAGAAAAATATTTAGATATCAAACTAACAAAATATGCACAAGAGTTGTATGCTGAAAACTGAAAGAAATAAAAAAAGATCCAAATAAATGGGCAAAAATCCCATGTTAATATAAATTGGAAGTCTCATTATAGTAAAAATGTCAGTTAACCCAACTCTATTTCCTAGAAGAATCTCAGCAACATATTCCATAGATGTAGACAAGATTGTTCTAAAATTTATATGGAAAGGCAAATGAATTATAATTGCTATAACAATTTTGAAAAAGAAGTATAAATTGGGAAGAAACAGTCTATCCAATTAGAAAACTTATTAAATAAGAAATCAGGAATGTGTGGAAGAAGGATAGATATAGAGATCAATGCAACAGAATAGAGAGTGGACCGTCACACAATAATGCCCAACTGATTTTTGGCAAAGTTTCAATAAGAGCTGCCTAGAGTGAAAGAAAGTTCAGCCTGCCCAAGAATGGTGCCACACACACGGAGAGCTGACACAACAAGATGACGCAACAAAAAGAGACACAGATTCCCATGCCACTGACAACAACAGAAGCTGACAAAGAAGAACACACAGCAAGTGGACACAGAGAACAGACAACTGGGGCGGGGGAGGGGGAAGGGGAGAGAAGTAAAGAAAATAAACCTTTAAAGAAAAAAAAAGCAATTCAATGGTGGAAAGATAGCTTCTTCCTCACAGTTGCTGGAGCAAATGGACATGTATTTGGGAAAAAAATCACTGAAAACCACACCTTATACAAAAATTAACTCAAAATGGATCATGGACTTAAATGAAAATCATAAAATGATAACACTTTAATGAAAAGCAAGAGTAAATCTTCAGGACATAGGGCTAGGCAAAGAGTTCTTTGACTTGATACCAAAAGGAAAATCCATAAAGGGAAAAATTGATAAACAAGACTTCACCAATTAAAATATTTTGCTCTTTGAAGACATAGTTAATAGGATGGAAAGTAAAAGTAAGACTCAAAGAAAATATTTGCAAACCACATATCCAACTATGGACTAGTATCTGGAACATATAAATAACTGTCAAAAAGCAACAGTAAAACAAAAACAATCCAATCAGAAAATGGGCAAATATGCGAATAGACATTTCAGTGAAGAAAACTTACAGATATCAAATAGGCACATGAAAAGATGTCCAAAATCATTAATTCTTAAGAAAATGTAAATTATGCTCACAATGAGATACTTATCAGAATGGCTAAATTAAAAAGGCTGTCAAGAGCACAGAGGAACTAGATAACTCATAGATTACTGATGGAAATGTAAAATAATACATCCATTGTGTAAAACAGTTTGGCAGTATTTAAAAGCATTAAATACATATTTCACTTAAATTTTACTTCTGGATACTTATCTCTGAGAAATAAATAGTTACATACAGACAAAACTAGTACATAATTGTTCATAGTAGCTTTATTTGTAAAAGCCAAACACTGGAAACAACCCACGTCTCTTTCAATAGGTGAATGGTTAAATTGTGGTACATCCATGTGATCCATCCATGGTTGAACAGAATGAACTGTTGATCCAACAACAACCTGGGTTTGTCTCCAGAGGATTATGTTGAGTGGGAGAAAAAAAATCTCAGAATGTTACATATGTGTGGCAGTTTGAGATTATTTTATGATTCCCAAAAAGGGAAAATAATATTTGCAAACTAATCTATTCCTCTGGGTGTGATATCCTTTGATTGCATTAAATTCAGCCCATGTGTCTTTGATTAGATTATCTTTAAGATTAGGACTTTTGATTGACTATATCAGTGGGTGTGATTCAGGCTGAGTCCCTGAGTCCTCACCCCCTTGCTGGGTCTGATATAAACTGACACTCACTCAGACAGACAACAGGAGAGAGAGCTCCATGCAATGGGACAGAAAGGAGAAGGCTCAAACAGCCATTTTGCGTAATAGATTATAGCTCAAACAGCGGAAGCAAGCAGAATGACTGAGAATGATACAGAAGGCCTGGAAAGTAATAAGCCCTATGCCAGGAGAGGGAGGAGGCCCTAAAAGAGAAGCCCTTTGCCAGCTTGCAGCTGAAATATGTAAGAAAGCAGAGCAGATGAGCCTGGGATAGGAAATCCAGAACGGAAAGCTGAAAATGCTCAGAGATTGGCAGTCATCTTGCTTCACCCTGTGGCAACACACCGGGATCAACAGTAGCTGACTTTGGTGAGAAAACATCTCTGCTGATGACTTGATTTGGCTTAGGAACTGTAAGCTTTTACCCCCAAATGAATATCTATTATAAGAGCCGAAAGCTTTCTACTACTTCGCATTGGCACCCGTTTGGTGTACTAATAGAATATGTATGATTCCATTAATATTTGCGTACCTGAAATGACAAAATTACAGAAATGAAAACATAATTAGATTGTTTTGTAAACTCACAACTTCTCTAATAATAATAATAAAAAAAAGTGATTCGTGATTGTTAGAAGTGGGGGGGGGCTCCTAGAAAGAGCAATATGAAGGATCCTTGTAATGGAAATTTGTTGTATCTTGATTGTATCAATGTCAAGATCCTGGTTATAATATTATACTATGGTTTTGAAAGATTTTACCATTGAAGAAAAGTGGATAAAGTTACATGATATCCCTGTGTACTATTAGTTAAAACTGCATGACAATTTGATTTTAATCAGAGTGTGGCTTAATGCAAAAATTTGTTTTGAATGAAATATTGAACGGGAAAATAATGGAAGTTCTTGCTTAAGGAAATAAATTTAAGATAGCGTAACTTACTAGATATCCTAAAGTCCTAATTTTTTATAACCTAAAATTTAATTATATATTGCTCAAAATGCTAAAGATAAGGCATATGTGTATATTAAACACAACTTGGACTACTTTATAATTTTATGTGTATAAATTCTACCTCCTTTGTACTAAATATGTCAGTTTATTGACAAAAGAAGATATTTTAGAGTATGGTATAAATATATTTGTAAATCAAAGAAATTGATTCACATTTTCAGTAGGTATCTGCAGTTATATCTACTACTTAAATAACTGAACCATTAATAGTGACATAAATTGCCTTTATAATAATATAATTAATGACTAAAATTGATTTAACTTCACAGTATGGAATTGTTAAATCTAATTATTAAAAACAAAGAACAGATATTTGTGATATAACTAATCAGAGTAGGTGGCACTTAAAACACATAAGTATTATATTGAGCAAATCTTTTTGGCCCTACCCTTTCTGTATTACATGAAGTGTCAAAGAAAGGATCCTGACTAAGCTTTGGAAATGAGACATTTAAAATAGGACAAAAATTCACAAAATAGAAACCATTGACCAAAGATACTTTTTTTTCATTCATGTATCTTCTTTTATCTCTCTGTATATTTCCATTTATTTTTAAGTAATTGTCCTTGTTTTTTTAATCTTTTTTCTTGGCTAACTGAATCATCAAGGAGGATTAATGTGACTTTCTACCACCTTGGAATTCTTTTTCCTTTTTCTATGCATCCTGCATACCTATCCAGCCTGAAGCTCCTTTGAAATCAATGGGAAGTCCACATCAGAGGTGATTAGTAGGGCTCAGAGCAAACAGGAATAGCTTTCTAACAAAGCCATTATATCTTTCCACAAATATCTATAACCTAGAGTGTGACAATTCCTTTTTAAAAACCTGAGTTAACTTAACTATTCTATCAAGTTCACTTTTAGTCCCTGTGCAGTTGATCTCAGGAAGGTTATTTGTTTGAAATCTTGGGACAAATCTCTCTTTGGGTCATATATCGAACCATGAACTTTTTCTGTCATGAATTCCCCCATGTTGTGAAAATATCTCTCTGTGTCACCTTACATAGAATACTGTAAAGGATCTGAAACATTATGACAGAATGTAATGGAAAAGGTAGCTGCTGACAAGCACAAAAATGATGAGATGGATACATTTTGAGATGGTTGCTGAACCCTGACAACTGACGGAAAGCTAATCAGGCAAAGCACCACTGCCAAAGACAAAGGAGTCTGGCAGAGGAGTGGAGCACACTCTCATAATTATAGGAAATTGAGTAGCAGGTTGTAATGAAAAGAGGACAGGCTTGTGTTCTGGATCTGTCTCTGCTATAAACTCTTGCATAGCTTTGGGCAAGACAATTTAGCTCTTTGAGCTTATTTATTAATGAAAGAAGTCTAAAGAAGAAAATTTCTACGTTTCTATCTGGAGAACTATGATAAAATGCACAGAATTTGCACATCCAAACGTTTTTGGCATTGTCACTGGTGATAGAGACTAGTTGGGATGTAAGGAATAAGAAGCAGAAGTAATCCATTGAAGACCACTAAAAACAAAGAAATAAAATGATACAAGGCAAAACCAATGTCACTCTTTCAACAATGTCACTCTTTCAGAAATGTCACTAACATGAAAATTGGAACTGAAAAGTAGATTAGCTATAACAAGCATAATGCCAAGCCCAAAAAAGCAATGATTTTGGATGGAAATATACTCTTGTACTTCAAATATCATCCTGTCATCTGTAGATACTTTTTACTTCAAACTCTGAAGATACTGAAAAAGAAACTTGATGCTGAGCTTGTTGCAATGTTTTGATATTCCCATTTCTGGACAAAACAGATGCATGATTATTAAATTCTTTTTATCAACCTTATTAAATATTTGTTTTTCTAATTACTTGGGGGTAAGAAACTCCTGAGTGCTGAGATTCTTCCATATGCAATATGCCTTTGGGTTGCTAGAAAGCAAACATTAGGCATTGAAGGCTTAGGTCTACAATGTTGGGGAAAAACCCTGAATATTTTTTCCTTAGTATATAAACAGATCTCAGTAGTCATTTAATTTTCATAGAAAGAAGCTGGAAATGAAGCAATGGGAAGGAGAGATCCTTTCACCAGAAGCTAAATGATTGGAGTAAATGATTTTTAAAAAATCTTGAATGAACTAAATTATTTAAGACAAATTTCAGGCAAAACCCATAAATATGAATCAAGTACCTAGAAAATAAAAATGTTTTAAAAATATCCTTTCACTGCATGAAAAAAATAGTAGAAATGTTAGAGGGGAAAACATATCAACACTGAAGTATGGTAAAACTTTACATAAATAAATTAACAGTGGATTTAAGGAATACACGTTATTTGATAATGAGTATTAACATGAGGAATAGTTCTCAGGTAATAACATATTACTTTCTGACTGTAAAATTTTCCTTCAGTAAAATAATTGATTTCTGATTCAATGCCTTTTCAAACAGTAATTAATGAGAACTACTGACAGAGATAGGAAAAAAAAGGAAATTCACAATGTAACTTTGGGAAAAATTAGTTCACTACATCTGCTTATGGGATAAATTGTTGGTTACTTAAAGAAAAGAGAACATATGTCTTTCTGAGCATGACAACGCTACTATGATTGTCTTGAAATAGAAAGTAGAGCCAGGAAGTAATCACTTAAATTTCTTTATGATTACATATAAAGAATAAATAAAAATATAAAGAAAGATGAAATCTACATCATCATTTGAAGTTTTATGTAATTGTTAGTTGCAAAGACAAATCAGAATTACCTTTAAAATTTATTTCTAACATTTTATCATATACTTATTCCACTATTCCATGTTGAGAGACCTTTTTGTAGATCCTGAAAATCTGTTCTTTCTCCAAGTGACTCATTTTTCACTGAATTTTAATATACTTAATATTAATAAAGCCCTAAGATAAATTTTAGATGTTAGGAAGAGAGAATTTTCAATATAATTGTCTATTATTTTGAAAATATAAATGTTCAAAAATAATAAGAAAATATAAAATATCCTCAATTTTTTTTTATTTAGGCAATCCCTGCCATGAATCAAAGATAATGAGAAAGAACTGTAATGAATAATGTGTGGCTGTTTTTGAGTTGAGTGCTTTGCTAAATAGTCAATCAACACACCTCAGTGGAAATATATTTATAACTGAGTCAGGAAAATGAAAGAAAGCTATATTTAAGCTGTTCTTATCTTTAGGCTGTGATTTAATCATACATTTTTTTCTCATCCATTCCTAGGGATTTTAGCCATATTCTTTAATTTTATTCCTATTTTGTAAGCAAGGAAACTCATGCACAAATAAGTTTACTGCTAAGAAAGATACTAATTGTTATACTAATTGTAAATTAGTATACTCTACCAGGTCTATACTATTTATAGGAATGCCAATTTCACAGCTAAGAAAATGAATGGAATTAGGAAATTTACCAATAGAGATAGTATAAACAGGAACTTCTGAGCTTAAAATTGGAAGCAAAAAATAAATAAAAATTTTTATGAAGAAATCATCATGCCTAATGAAGAATCATCATTTTCCTTATGAAGATGGAAGGAAGAAATTAGTGACAGACAAAAGGAAGGAGGAAGGAAGGAAAGAAGGGGAAGGGAAAGAGGGAGGTAGGAAGGGAGAAGGAACCATCCCATTATCATTCTGTTTGACATTCAGTTTCTTTCAATAGGTTTTATTTTAAATAAGAAACACTTATTTAAAGCTGATATAATATTTTATCAGTAACCCTGACCATTTAGACACTTTTTATAAACAAGAAAAATCATAAGAAATTGTAAGAAAATTAAATGCTAAAAAAGACCATTTTCTAACAATTTTGAATAAATAAGTATATCAATGTGTGGTAAATGTAAGTGAAATCCAGAGATGTGAATTACTCTAATATTAGAAAATGTTTCCAAATGATAGACATACTAAAATGGAGCATCTTTGTGGAAAAGACATTAAAGATGAAAGATTAAAAGTGCACCTTCAGCAAATATAAGTACAGTGCCACCATGTAGAGGTTTTACAGGACAGTTTGGACCTTATTGAATAAGGGCATCAAGAGACGTCCTTTCTATCCCCTACAAAGGAATTCATGGGCCAGCAGCTTTTCTATCTGTGTGACAAATCCTAGGATTAATTGGTCACCAATTAGTGGGCTCCGGGTGGAAGAGAGCCATCTCTAGAATAGCAGCTTAATGACTCAGCCTTGCGTACTCCACAAGAACTTCTGACAAAATGCCAACACAATATCCATTCCTTTGCTACTGGAATATCCTCTGTGACCATAAATAACTAACTTTGCTCCCATCAGAAAGTACCAACGGTTCTGTTAAAAATTGAGACAAGTCAGATGCAAATTACTTTCAATACAAGAAAAGCAATTTCTGCCAGTGCCTTGTGGAGAGAGGCTCTTCCTAATATGTGCCAAAAGTTGTGGGCCTACCGTCCAAGAAAGGATGATACTTCTCACAGAGTAATGAGGAAGTACCCCTCAGAATAGGAAAAATAAAAGTGCACGCCTATAAGTATCTGCCTTATCTTTCATTTTATTTAAGTATCTAACTGTACATATAAAAGTGGATCATGAACTTTTCCCTTTTTAAATATGTATGGCAGAAAAAATATATCTTTGTGACTGGTATCTGAACTGCCTGATATAAAGACTTTTGTTACTGTTAAAGTTTGATAAGAGAAAGAGATGTGCTCTCAGTGATACGAAATGAGGGATTCATTATAGAGGTTATCCCTTATGCAGCTGCGGATGTTGGCAGAGCAGTCGATAGTAGCTATGGCTTATTAAATTTATTTCTCAGGTTCTTATTTCTGGATTCAACATGCCAATGTATTATTATGCATGTTCTATTTGTATTTCTAAATGGCCATTTAATTTGGATTATTTTTATTTGTTAGGACATTCAGTTTATGTTGAAGTCTCACTTTTTCTTTTATCTAACATATTTACAAGGGAATTAGTTTTCTTTAAATGATGAATAAAAATCAGCTGTTAAATCATTGGCATTTAGGGTCTTTTCAATAGTGGAGATTTAATTGCCATCCAGTTCTCATCATTGGCATTTGCCTGTTCAAGTTTTTGAACTACTATTGTGTGGATCTGTTAGATTATACTTGGTAGAAAACAATATATTTTCTCTAGATTTTCTAATGCATTGCCATTGTATGGCACAAAATATTGTCATGCATTTTTTCATAGCTAGGTTTGTTTTCATTTTTCTAGCTGTGATGTAAGATAAGATGCTTTTGGCAACATTCAGCAACAACTAAAAAAGAATAAAAAAGAAATCTGGAGATAGAGCAGGTCAAAGTCCTGATGGTGGTATAGTGATGTGATTGGGTTCTATGGTGCTGGAATGTGAGGGGGGGGGCAGAGTGAAGGGGTTGGTTTGTACTGTTCATGGAACTGGGAGGAGGTCTGAAGAATGGAACAGATGAATTCTGGAGATTTGTAGGTTTATGGTAAAAACTACACTGGTGGAATTGTTCTTTTTACAGAAATGGCAGAGGAGGATTACTGGTACAGGGCATGCTTCTACAGAAATATAAGTGTTCATCTTATCATAGTGCATTATCTAAGTGAATGAAGACTCACACAATAAACAAGAAAATATTAAACTCCCATCCTGGGGAGTCCTGCCATGCTCTCAATTAGAGTGGCAAGAATCTCTCCAGTACATAGGCAGTGCCTAATAAAAGAAAACAGACCAATATGTCAAAGCTTCATTATTACTGCATGTAACTATGAATGTTATTCTTCAAAAATTGAAACTTAGAGGTTACAATACATGCTAAGGGCAAGGAGAGGGAAGAATAGAATAGATGTAACATAGGGCATTTTTCTGTTCTTCATGATCTCACAAAGACACATGTTCTGCATTATCTTGCAATGATAGATATAGGCCATTTTAAATGCTGTCAAAACCTATAAGAGTGTATGGTGCAAAATGTAAACCATAATGTAAACCATTGACCATGGTTAGTAGCAATGCTTTAATATTTGTACATCAATTGTAACAAATATACCAAACACATATAAAACGTTATTAATAGGGGAGAGGAGCAGAGGGGTAGGGGTTAGGCATAGGAGAATCCCCTGTATTTTCTATATGACTTTTCTGTAATCTAAAGCTTCTTTGAAGTTAAAGCAAAAGAAATAAGACACTGGGAGAACATATGGAAGAAATTGTCATTGTACATAAAAGACTACAGGTCTTACGGTGATGAAAAATACAATAAAAATATATTTTTTAAATTTTTATTTACTTTTATTTGTACTTTGTTATTTTTATTATTTTTTATTCACCTCTTATTCTTATTTGTTGATTATTTTTGGCTTTGTTTAGGGGGAGCTTTTGGATAGGAGAAGGACCACAACTGTGGCAAAAGAGGATCACTGGTGTGGGGTATCGGTTTTGAGGGGATGTGTGGGGAGGGGTGCACCTGGGGCATGTCTCTACAGCATATGAATATGTTCAAATGGTCAGGGGACGTGGTTTCAGTGGGTGAAGACCCATACAATAACTGAAAAAAATATTGAATTTCCATCCTGGGAAGTCCTGCTACATTTTCTAATAAAATAGCAAGAGTACATGGGTGGTGCCTAAAGAAGGACAAACCATTATGCTAGGCCTTTGATATTAATGCTTGTTCTTATGAACCTTCTTCTTATGAAATTGAAATTTAGCCTACTATTATATATTGTCTAAGAGTTACATCCTGAAAGCCTCCTTGTTTCTCAAGTGTAGCCTCTCTCTAAGCCAAACTCAGCATATAAATGCACTACCTTCCCCACAGCATGGAACATGACTCCCAGGGATGAGCCTACATGGCACCAGGGGAGTATTCCCAAGTGCCAATTAGTGATGCATTTGGAAAAAGATCTTGACCAAAAGAGGGAAATAATAAATACAAATGAGTTTTTATAGTTAAGAGATTTCAAAGTGAGTCCCAGGAACTTCCCAGAGTTTACACGTATGCATGCCTTATTAGGATCTCATTGACTGCCCCAGTAAATAGTACCTCAACCAGCAGGCTCCTGAGGATTCTCAAAACATCTAGACGATATAGGCAAAGCAGACAATCTCAGGAATTTGGCACCCTGTTGGTGGGCCTTACTTTGGAATATATGCTCCCCATTGTAATGGAATTATATATTAATTTCCCTACACATAGCTCTTCTGCCCCTTTTATTGGAACTATAATTAGCACTATACTTACTAAATATATGTCCCTGTGACTTAAATATTGTCTGTTTTTATGCCAGTTGAGCCTTGACTCTCAGCAGAATTGCAACACCTATTTTCCAGTTCATTGGATTCACTCAGGACAACTAACAAAAGGAAGATGATGGGTAACAACCATCCCCCCAAAAAACAGAGAATATCCACAGTTGCAAGCAAGACAATTCCAATTCATCTGCCCCATTGGATGTAAGGACCCTCTCAATCAGAAACAGAGTGGGCATCACCATCCCCAAATCCTCAATATTGAGGAATGAACAAACATAAGGAGGAATGCAACTATGGACTAAGTAGTTGCATTATTATTCTAGCAATGGAAGATCTTGCATCATTGATATAAAGGCAGTGACCATTAGATGTTCTGATGGGAGGGAGAGGGAAGAATAGGTGTAACATGGGACTTTTTTTGGACATTGGAATTGTCCTGCATGACATTGTAATGATGGATACAGGCCATTATACATTTTGTCAAAACTTATAAAATTGTGTGGTGCAAAGTGTAAACCATAATGCAAGCTATAGACCATGATAATTAGCAATGCTTCCATAAGTGTTCATCAATTGTAACAAATGTACCACACTAATAAAAGATGTAAGGGGGGAAATGGGGGAGGGGCAATGGGTTGAGCATATTGGAATCCCGTATTTTTTTTTTTTTTTTTAAAGATTTATTTTTATTTATTTATTTCTCCTCCCCTCCCCTGGTTGTCTGTTTTCTGTGTCTTTTTGCTGCGTCTTGTTTCTTGTTTCTTTGTCCGCTTCTGTTGTCGGCAGCGGCACGGGAAGTGTGGGCGGCGCCATTCCTGGGCAGGCTGCTCCCTCCTTCGCGCTGGGCGGCTCTCCCTATGGGTGCACTCCTTGCGCGTGGGGCTCCCCTACGCGGGGGACACCCTGGGTGGCGCGGCACTCCTTGCGCGCATCAGCACTGCGCATGGGCCAGCTCCACACGGGTCAAGGAGGCCCGGGGCTTGAACCGCGGACCTCCCATGTGGTAGACGGACACCCCAACCACTGGGCCAAAGTCCGTTTCCCCCGTATATTTTTGATGTAACATTTATGTAATCTAATGCTTCTTTTAAAAAACCAATCTCTTTTAAGTCCATAGCTCCCCAATATCATTTAATCACAGTTTTCTTCAATATTTCCATCCAGCCATTCTTAGGTTGATGATTTTCCTCTAAAAGAAGTGGTCTCAAACTTTAGCCTATATCAGAATCACCTGGAGAGCTTGTTACAACACAGTGTTCTGATTTAGTAGAGCTAGGCAGATTGGACCTTAAACTTTATATTTCTAACAGGCTTCCAGGTGATGCTGATGCTTCTGTGTGTACCACAATTTGAAGAACAATCTTAACATTACTCCTCTCAGGGACCAAAATGTCTGGAAACTTTTCAGGCACTTCATACAGATCACAGTGGCTTAAGGCAGAAAACAAAGTATCTCTATCAAGTCTTCCATTTTACAAACAATAAAATCTTCTTTAAAAACATACACTTTTCCTCACTTTGTATCATTTAGAATTTTTCCAAAGGTCCATAACTAAACTAAGAATCTTTGCAAGATTATTAAGTTTATTACTATTTGCTTAGACCCATCAAATTAAATCACCTATCACTTCCTTTAAGAATATTATCACTTAGAGGGCAGTTAAAAAAATAAAAGGAACTTATTAGCAAGAAAACGGCACTATGACTATGGGTAGGAAATTAACAATGTCTTAAAAACCAGAAAAATATATTGAACATTTTGTATTTTGTTCCTGGCATAAGTAAAGTGGCCAAATAATTATTTGTCTTTTAAAAAAAGCATTTGATTATATTTTTTGGCTCTATTGTTTGTATTTTTTTTTCATCTCATTAATAACTTCCAACTCCTTTGCTTTATCTTATGGACATGTTTTTTCATTTATTAATTTTAGTATTTAATTTTCTTAATTTAATACAATTAAAAAAAATTCACAGTTATAACTATTTCTCTAAACAGAAGTTCAACTACTCAGATGAAAACTCACTCACTAACAATTTGAAAATATACCATTAAAAACAAAATCATTCCTTATATTTCCAAAAGCACATTGGGATCTAAATTCAAGCTTATATGTTATAGCATTACTTCTAAAAACCAATTTATGGTGAGTCTTCAGGCCTCAAAAATATATATGGGAGAATCTGGTGAGCAATGCAATCAAGTGTCTTTGTAAGGCCTACTCAGAGTTAGGGACGTCCCTGGGAAGGTCTTTGATATTCCTTTCTGGGCCTACATCACCTTGTCTTTAAAATTTAGTCTAAGTGGTCCAGGGTTCTGTATTAGTTAGAGTTCTCCAGAGAAATAGATCCAGCAGGATGTATATGGATATAAATATTATGGTATTTATTATAGTAATTGGCTCACATTACCATGGGGATAGATTGGCAAGTCCAAATTCCATAGAGCTCGCTACAAATTGGGAACTGATAAAAGTTTAGATGAATTCCCCAGGAGAAGTTGGCTGGCTAAGACAGAAATAGAAATTATTCTCTCTGAGTGCTGAAATTGTCAGGTCTTCCTTAAAGACCTTCAAATGATTTGGAAGAGTCTTTTCTCTTTGATAAAGGCAGTCTCCTTTGTGGAGTGTAGATGTAATCAGCCATAGATGAAATCAACTGACCAAGTATTTAAATTCACAAAATACCCTCACTGTAACAATCAGGCCAATGCTTGCTTGACCAAACAAATGAACACTATAACCTAGCCAAGTTGAACACATGAACTTAACTGTCACAGTCCATAACTTGTCATCTTAGCACCCTAAACACCTCTTTAAACCATAGTTAATCCATAAATAAAATCAATAACATATTTTCACCTAACTGAATTCAACTGTCCTGCATAGAACTGGGAATGCACTAACTCTGTAACTTAAATATTATTAAATATTATGACAAAGTTAATGGAACTTATGTTATATGATAAGGGAAGGAATTATGGAGGAAAAAAAAGATTTTTTGGGAGGGATTGAACCTGGGACTTTATATGTGGGAAGCAGGTGCTCAAGAAACTAAGCTATACCCACTCCCCACAAAGATATTTGATTATGTATATATGGAAACATATTTTGAAAAAACAAAGAAAGAAATATTCATAACCATTATAAAATTTATTTCTGAAATTGTTCACATAGACACAGCACATATTTGTAACTACTTTCTCCCACTACCAATTTCATATTCCCTTTACTATCAGCAAACACCTCAGCTGGTCTTAGTACATTGCCTAGTGGGATAAGCCAAACCTTCATACCTAAAATTTCTGGGCCAACAGTAGTCCTGCATGGATTGGATTGTTTTCCATTGCGTTTAGTCACAGGATATGGTAGGACTAAAAGATGCTCTCAGGGACCTCCTGTATTCCAGGCAAACTCTTCCTTACCTCCATTGTATAATAGAGTCTTATTCTCCCTTGATAATCAGCATCAATCACCTTAACAAGTACAATATTTCCCTTTCTTGTCTGTTGATTCAGTCATGAACAGCTCAAAGTTGTGGGGTGGCAGTTTTAAATTCCAGTTCAAAGTCATTGTTATGTCTATTAGTGAAAGCACTCCTCATTTTGGAATAAGATGTAAAGATAAGCAGAGCTTAAGGTCTAAGGGACAAGATGCAAAAACTTTTCAAGTGGATCATGAGGGGTGCCATTTGCCTTCCCACCCTAAGATTCCTGAACCCATGGTTCTTGGGTGTGGGAGAAACAGCACAATAGAGTGAACAATGATTGACACTATATGCCACCTCCTAGATATATATATACTGTCCATGCAAGGTACTGTCACTCATTTAGCACTGTAATTCAGTTTTCAAAAAGCCATTCCACCATTCCATTAATCCAGCTGCTCCAGGATGATAAAGAACATGGTAATACAGAGAATTCAAAAAAAATATGCCCATTGCCACACATTTACTGTGAAGTGGGTTCCTTGATCAGAAGCAATGATGTCTGGAATACCATACTGTGGATAAACATTCTGTTATCACATAAATGATAGATTTAACAGAAGCATGGAGTGCAGATAAGGCAAGTTTTATCAGACCCAGCAAGAGGGTAGAGATTCAATGGGAATCATGCCTCACTGACTTAGTACAATTGAAAGGGTCTTACACCAACAGGAATGAACTAGTTCACCAACATAAGCTTTCTCTTTTTGGGATGCATAAAATTATATCATTGACTCACTATAAATTGGTTTTTATATCATTGATGTAGAGACAGTGGCCACGGGGGTTGCTGAAGGCAGGGAGAGAAAAAAAGAAGGTATGATATGGGGACATTTTCAGGACTTGGAATTGTCCTGAGTGATATTGCAGTGACAGATGCAGGCCATTCTATATCCTGCCATAAACCACTGAATGGACTGGGAGAGAATGTAAACTACAATGTAATCTATAATCCATGCTGTGTAGCAGTGCTTCAAAATGTGTTCATCAAATGCAATGAATATACCACACTAATGAAAGAAGTTGTTGATGTGGGAGGTGTGGGGGGTGTGGGAAAAATTATATCAATGATAATTTCTTCCATTGCTAGAGTCACACTAATTCTATAGCAGAATACCAGTAAATCCACTCTAACCCATATTGTATTCCTCCATCCTGAGAACCCACTCCCCTCTCAATTGAGAGGGAGCTTTGATCCCACATGATTGGGGAATGGGACTCTCATGCTGGCAGCTGTAGACTCTCAGTTTCTTGGTGTGGGTGTTGTCTATCCTCACCCCTCTGTCAGCTGACCTGGGTAAGTCCAATGTACTGAAGAGCAGGTGCTGCAACATTGCTGAGGCTCAGGGCCCAGATAGCACATGGATAGTCCAGAGATTCAAGATTCCTGCACATACACCAACCCTAGTACCAACCACAGGTTCAGTAAAAGGGACAGAAGAGGCACGTGTAGAGAAATCACATTGGAGTTCAACTCCACCACACTCAGAAGCACAAATTCCAAAGCAGGGCCCACTGGCAAGGCACTGAGCTCTGGAGCTATCTGCCATTACTGTAAAACCTGGGTGTCTCCATAGCACTCAGGAATGCCTTTACCTGGGGTTGTAACTACTTTGACTATGTCTGAGATCCTGCTGAAATGTGCATAAGTGTGACCCCTATGATGACCTCCCAACTCATTTTGAAGTCTCTTAGCCATATAAACTCATTTGTCTTTACCATTTCCCTCTTCTATTCAAGGTCTTTTTCTAGTTGCATCACCAACTGGTACTTGGTAGTAATCCCTCAGTGCCAGGGAGGCTCATCCCCAGGAGTCATGTCCCATGCTGGGGAGGAGGTAATGAATTTAAGTTTGGCTTAGAGAGTGGCCACATTCGAGCAACATGGAGGCTCTCAGGAGGTAGCTTGTAGGCACCCTGCAACACTAGGCCAAGTTGAAATTTCAAGCACAACAGGCTCATAAGCATGGTCATCAGTATGAACGGCCCACCATTGGACCATCCTTCTTCACTGGTCTTGGCCCATGCACTTGGGGGATTGTTGTTTATCTATTGGGAAATGCAACAGAGCTCCCTAGGATGGGAATTCAGTTCTCCTTCAGTTTTCATGTGTAACTCTACCCACTGTGACAATACCCAACAAACATCTGAACATATTTATATACCCTATATGCATGCCCAGGTGAACTCCCTCTCATGCATCCCCCATCAATGACACCCCTCACCAGTGCTCCTCCCCTGCCTTAGTTGAACCCCTCTGAGATCTAAAACTTCATCATAAAATGAAGCCTAATATACTGCCAAATTCAATTAATAGGAAAATGAAATAATGATAAGTTTAAACATTAGAAATAAAACACACAGTAATTTAGAAAAAAATAAAATAAAAATAAATAAAAACAAATTAAAATAAATAAAATTTAAAATGGGGTATTAAAAATATAAAGTACTATAAAAATCTTTTAGCATTTCATCACTGTAATAGATGTTGTTTTGTATGTACAGTGGCAAGGCAAACTCTTCCATTTCTTCCTCAATGTTTCATTTCTTTTTTTTTTTCATTATGTCTTCAAAAAAGTTTTAGTTCACAGTAAAGTCACATAAAAAACATATGGGACTCCTACATATGCAAGCTTGTAATCTAATTACTCAGACCTTGAACAATTAGGTTTTTTAAGTGAAAACGTTTTTTAGGATAGAAATCTGAAAAAAGTAACTATTAGGAAAAAAAAAGGTTTTTTTCATAGGCTCCTGGATCTACCCCCACCCCCACTCCCAGAGCCTTTTCCTAACCTTGACTGAATTCAAGGTTATACTTAAAAACCAGTTGTGGGAAACTATGGGGGAAGTGCTTGGTATGGAAAATGGAAGAGATGTGAGTTTAGCTTAGAATTCTGCCTACTAGGCCCAGGAATTAAAAATGATAGGGACAGGAAGGATATTACAGAATAAACCTTGTTTCGGACTGTTTAGCCTATAGTTCCCCAATTTTTTTTTTAATATATTTTTATTTATTTTTAAAAGATACTTAGATTACATAAAATGTTACATACCCAATTATGTGTTAACAGCATTGAGATGATAGTAATTAACCATTTAATGACTATATTTCATCAAGTAAAGAAAAAGTCCTTTAAAGCTATGAAAAGGTATTTCTAGATTATGATTAAAACAAATAAAACAATTATAATATATTCTCCACAGTCTTATAGTATGTTTTTGAGGTTATTTATAACTTTAAGGTACTATGAAAACAGGTTTTAACCTATGGAGGAAAATAAAAAGAAAATATCCCTTAGATAAACTATCATTTTTTTTTAAGATTTATTTATTTATTTTTCTCCCCTTCTCCCTTACCCCCGTCCCGGTTGTCTGACCTCTGTGTCTCTTTGCTGTGTCTAACTTCTTTATCCGCTTCTGTTGTCAGTGGCACAGGAATCTGTGTTTCTTTTTGTTGCATCATCTTGTTGTGTCAGCTCTCCGTGTGTGCAGCACCATTCCTGGGCAGGCTGCACTTTCTTTTTGTGCTGGGTGGCTCTCCTTATGGGCACACTCTTTGCACGTGGGGCTCCTCTATGCGGGGTCCTGTGTGGCAGGACACTCCTTGTACGCATCAGCACTGCGCATGGGGCCAGCTCCACACGGGTCAAGGAGGACCAGGGTTTGAACCATGGACCTCCCATGTGGTAAACGGACGCCCTAACCACTGGGCCGAGTCTGCTTCCCAACTATCATTATTTTAATATAATTTTACTTGGGTGTAATCTCCCTAGGTTTATACAGATACTAATAATATAAGGTAGCATTAAGTCTTCTAAATCTTTAAGATTATGAAAATTGTAAGTTTTAGTTAATGAAATTACTATTTTTATAAATGTTTTTTGAAAGTTATTGTTTTTAGAATATATGAAAACAGTTCAAAGATGTTTTGGTAACTTAAAGAATGAAATATGCAGGTGTGTATTTTAAGGGTGCACAAAATTCTGTGTTGAAGAAAGGAATGTAGCTTGTCCTAAAGTGAAATGATTAACTTTTCACAAAACAGAATAAAGGATATAAGAGGAGACTTAAATGGACATGGAAAGCAGTAGAAAGTTTGTGAAAGCTTGTTTAATGGAGTGTGTCTTGTCCTAAGATAAGGTGCCTGGTTTTTATAAAATCAGGGTGGAAATATACACCTATGGCTGTGGAAAGATATAGAAGTGTTGTGGAAATAAATTTTGCTTGTCGCTGTTGGTAATTCAATAGGCTTATTCAAAGGTGAAACTGGTATTAAGGTAAAGTAACTAATCTATGTGATTATAAATGGTGATAAGAGGTTATAGGGATTTATAAGTTGTGGGAATTTGTAAAAGCACCTTTTCAATTGAGAGATTTTAATGTAAATGGCTGATTCTGGGAAATCATTAAGTTGAAATCTAGGTGTTGATATTGTAATCAAAAATAACCTTATAGCAGAAATAACAGTTGGACCCCACCTCAATCTGTTATGATCTATACTAACTAGGATTTGTTTACCAAATAGTGTACTAATGCAAAATTAGTGTTTGACTTTCACTCTCTGTTACAGTAACACAGTTTCCTTAAGTGGTTGATTTGTTTTTGAGTGGTAGAATATAAATTCATTTTGAAATAATCAATATATATAGAACAAAGAATATGTGCCTTATCAGAATGGCTTCTTGTACTTCATGTTGGTTTTACCATGTCCTTAATGGATTTGTTTTTTGTTTTTTGTTTTGTTTTTGTTTTTTAAATAGAGCCAGTGCTGTTTTGGAAGGTAAAGTCTTTTCCTAATTATTTTACTAATTTTTCTTTGTCACTGTGATAAATAGAGGCATATTAAAACATACTGCTCAGACCTGACAACTTTTATTATTTTAATGAAAACTCTTAAGGATATATTTCATTTCAGATTGTTATAAAAAAATTTATTCTTTCACCTTGTAAAAGTTGAAGTTCTAAAACATATATGAAAATTAATGTTTTTATTATATAAATATTTTAATTTACAAAAGAAAAACGTATTCAAAACTAGAAACTTATAGTATTTGTATAAATAGAAAAAGTTTAAATAGGATGTTATATTGACAATGTTTTAAATTTTACCACATTTTATACTGATCAGAATTTTTATCAAGGTATTAAACTACCTTTTAAAATAAACTGGATGGTTATAAAATACTGTGCATAATCACAATATTTATTTCCTAAGACTATAGTGAATGTATAGACTTATGTTTACTACTAAGGTAAATATTATTTGTAAAAAGATATCAAATCTGTGTTAATTGCCTATTTTAGACACTTAATACTTGCAAAGATCTATATTGCATTACCACTCTGAAGTTTTTAAAAAATCACCCTTATTTTTTAAAGTACTATATTCTTAAGGTGGGGATATTAATTTCTAATAACCATATCATTATATAAAGGTGATGGTAATAATAGGAAGATAATTTTGATTTCATTGAGAAACTTAAGTTTTCATAAATTTACTAGAAAAATAGTTTTCTTCCAGTATTGCTGAAGCTTTGTGTGTGTGTGTGTGGTAAACAGTATCTTTCTAAAAGAGAAAACATTGAGAAATTAAACAGGTAATTTACTTATAAATTTGGCGATTGTATGAAAACTCTTAAAGATTTTTAAAGTTCTCACTGTCTATTCTATCCTAATACTGATCTGCATGATGATATTGGTGGTTACAGTTTTAGATATTCTTAGAAAAGTGTGGTGTAATGAAAATAACCAAAATCTCTTATCAGTTACACTGTTTTGCTTTGCTTCTCTCAAATAACATGCATTCAGTCCACCTTCATCAAAAAGGGACTTTAATGGAAAAGCAAAACAAGAGTCTATAAGTTGTATTTTGCTTGTTGATTAACAAAATCTTGGTAAAAATGTAAAGATAAAATGAAACAAAACTTACTATGATCTGTAGTTAATGGTTTCTAGAAAAAGCTTTATTTAAGATATTCATAAGGCAATTATGGCCTAGATTGTAAGCATTTGTAGCAGTCCTATTTATAATGAGCTCTAATCTCTAATTGTTATTTCTAAGTCCAAAGAGGATTTACTCTTTCTGTATAACCTAATAGTTCCCTAGAATTTTTAAGGACCTTTATGACACCTGGAACCCAGAGCCAAAGGTAACCAGCTTTGATGGCACTGAAAAAAGTAGAAATAATTTGAAAAGACCACCCCAATTAAAGAAAAAAAAAAGAATCAGAATTCAACTAAAAGGGAAGTGGAACTAATGCAAAGACTAAGTATATGAGGATACAGTGAAAAGCTAATATTATCGGTATTTTAAAATTTTAAGCACTATGGGAACCAGAAAGAAGAAATTTATTTTGTCAAGAAAACTCTTTAAATTTCTGTGGAGTGATATCTAATTTAACCTGACTAGACAGCATATTTAAATGGTGTAGCTAATATGGAACCAAAAGTAGTGAATGAGATTGTGATATTCTGTACATAATTGTTGTACCATATTACCTGGAAGCATTTCAAAGTGCTTGGGAAATAAAATAGAAAGATATGTGCAAAGTACCCTAAGGGACTGTGGAAAACATAGTAATACTAAACTTCTTTACCTAGGAAATTTTTACTACTCTCTTGAACAACAGAAGCTTCCATTTTATTGGAAAGATAGAACTCTGCAAGTTAAACCTGTGAAAGGGAAACATGTGAAAGAGAAACTTGCTAGCAAGCTGAGTCCTCTGTCCCAAGGCCTGTACTCATGAAACTTATTTCTGTAATTATGAAATTAAAACAAACTACAGTTAATGCTAAGAGTAACCTCTCGAGAACCTCTTTACTCAAATGTAGTCTGCTTCTCTAAGCCAAACTCTCACTACCTTCCCCCCATGGGGACAGGACATCCAGGGATAAAGTTTTCCCTGGTAACCTGGGACTTAACTTTCAGAGATGGCAGGACTTGACAACTCCCAGGGATGGGCCTTCCTGACAACAGGGATTAGACCAAAAAGGGGGAAAGAATAGAGCAGAATAAAGTTTTAATGGCTAAGAGGTTTCAAATAGAGTTAAGAAGTTATTCTGGAGGTTACTCTTATGCAGATTTCAGCCAGGTAATGCAACGTCACAACAGACAAAGCCCAAAGAATACCCCGGGCTCTAGTTAAGGAAGGCTATAAAATTATTTCTCCATTTTAACATAGTTATTTAAACCTATAATTCTCAATTTACATAATTAAGTTTATTTTTCTGAAAGCCTTTGAAATATTCCTATGCAAGACAAGTCCTGGAACCCAGAGGTCAAGGATGACAACCAGCTGCATTCCTCCACCCCATATTGCCTCTTTTATCAGCATGAAGAAGCCAGATAGAACCGTTGCCCAGATCATCCCAAGATTAGAAATTTTATAAAACACAGGGAGGTGTTGTACCCAAAGGTTAAGAATTAACAAATAATTTTAATTACAAAATCATTATATGGATGACTTTATATTATAAAATATAAAAAGTTAAATATATGAAATTGCTGAAATGCTGTGGGGTTTCCTTCTGGCTCATTTCAATAAATTCAGCCTGATCCAACTTTATATTCCTTCCACATTTTATTTCACACCCTTAAAATCCATTCCCACACATACTCCCCTGATTTCTAGCTATATTAATTGGAAAAATCATGCAGTTCTTCTGGAATGTGGCAGACCTTCTAAGAAGTCATACTTGTGATTCATCTTTCAGGGACTGTAGGAAATTCAGTCTAGTTAAAGGTCTGGAAGAATAGAGGAATGATGGGGGGAAAAGGGTTAAGAGGGGAATTAGCAATATTTTGCAAACTAATTACCTCATTGCATTCCATTGCACTTTCATCTGTTGAAACAGGGTTAATCACTTGAGGTAGAGGCTGAGTGACTGATTCCTCAGGGCAGACCATTACAGGTTTAGGTGTCAAAGAAGATTCAGCATTATCTAGCATTTCAGTGTTCCCACCATCATCATTAAGTCCCCATTCAATTTTCAGGTCCCCATTCCTTCCCAATCATTGCCCTCATATTAAGAGCAGACACCCTGCAAGATTGGAAATTAAATTACATTGTAATTCAGCTCCTTGTACAATGAGCCCCTAGGTCTTTTATTCAAAAATTCTTGTTCATAGCTAGGAGAAATAAACCCTTTCAGGGCACAGGTAGAAACTTTCATGTCCTTTATATGGTGGTTGAGCTGGGAATTTGAAGTCTTGTATGCATTCCTTACTTTATCAACTTTATCCTACATATTAGATATGACCAACCAACATCAGTATACTTTTGAACTCCTCCGAAATCTCTTAAGATATCAAATACATGGTCACTCAGAGCTTTGCATCATACAAGCATTTGAGTAACAGTATTCAATGGTCATATTTAGCTTATCTCTATTGCCAATTCACATTATGATTTATCAGTGGCATCTTAATCTTTAGAAATGGAGTAATTAATGCCTTTAATAACATTAGAGGACCAATATCCAAAACCACAGAATGAATTCAGAAATCTCATTCTTAAGATTCTATTTCTCAAGAATCACTTCCAATACCAACATTTTCCTTAATCTGATGTTTCCAGAGAAACAGAATTCACAGTAGAGTATGGAAATATGTTGAGATTTAGTATAGGAATTGGCTCTTGCTTCCATGGGAATTGACTAGTCCTAATTTCATAGAGGAGACCATAAATTGGGAACTCTGATCAAGGTTTTGGTGAATTCTCCAAGAGAAAGTGGCTTTTCTGAAGTGGAAATAGAAATTTTGCTGAAACTATCAGTTCTTCCTTTAAGGTCTTCCACTGGTTGAATACAACTCCTTTCATTGCTGAAGACAATGGCCAGTGTTGACTGT
This sequence comes from Dasypus novemcinctus, assembly GCF_030445035.2. Taxonomy (NCBI): domain Eukaryota; kingdom Metazoa; phylum Chordata; class Mammalia; order Cingulata; family Dasypodidae; genus Dasypus; species Dasypus novemcinctus. The sequence goes on along the minus strand of NC_080673.1, from coordinate 146,918,261 downwards.
AGATGTAATCAGCCACAGAGGAAATCAAGTGTTAAAGGATTTAAATACACAACTTACCCTTACAGTTAAAATTTGGTCATTGCTTGTTTGACCAAACTACTATAGTCTATAACCTAGCCTAGTTGACACATGAACTTAATCATCACAAAAACCAAGATAACCAATCTACGTCTTTATTTTGATAAGGAATTGAGCCAAAATATATTTAGTATAACAATTAATATTCAGTTTTGTTCCTCACCTTATTTTATATCTACTGTTTGGTTAAATTTCTGCTGATTCCTCTTTTATCCTTCCTAGTACTGAAGTTCTGTCTTGCTTTTCAATTTTGCCTGATCCCTTTCTTGTCAACAATAAATAAATTTGCATCTTCATTTTTTCCAGATTACACTTTCATCAAGATTTACTTACTTACATCTTTTCCATCAAAATGAAATCTTTTAAGTGTTTTTATTTTCCTCCTCCAATATGAAATTTAACTTAGAATTATTTTATTCCCTAGTTATCTCTGTCTTCATTCCCAAAGTATAAAGTGTCTTTGTTCTGGTCTACTATATATTTCCTTGCTTGAATTGTCTTCTAAGAATGATTACTTAGTAATGATTCTTAAAGTTAAAATATTACCATCTATTTGTATTTAATTCTAAGTAATACGAGATTTATTGATAATCACTGTGCCTATTGTTTCTTCCATCTCTTGACATATCTATACTGTTACAAGTGCTAGTTGGTATTTGAAGCATGTATTTTCTAAATTTTTTTATATTCCAAAATGTAGGGGTTTTTTTTGCTGACAATGAAAAGATATACTGGGTAGGTAGAGGATTCTGGGATTGCTGTTTTTTTTGTCAAAAGTTGGTATGTGTTTTTTCCACTGTTTTTAGATTCTAGTATAGCAGATAAAAAGTTCAGTATGTAAACTTTTCTTTTGGTTTGAATGTTGGTAAGGTATCTGTTTATCCTGGAAACTTAAGAATACTAGTATGTGATGTATAAAAGTAAGTCTAAAATTAATTTTTCTGGAAATTATTAAACTTCTTTATCAGCAAAGTTTTTATTTCTCCTCAGGGGGATTTTCTTGTGTTCAATTACTATCACTCTATATTTTTTTTCTATTATATAATTTCTATTATTTGCATTGCAGATATCTTATATCTTTTTTCCATAACTTTTATTTCTCCTTCATCAATTCCATTTCTATATTTACAGCAAAGACAGCAAAATAATCTTCATATATATTTTCTTTGACCTTCTGCATCAGTATTTCTGTTCTTAACAGTAACCATCACTTTTCCAGTTGATACACTCACTTAAAATTTGAAAATCATGGGGTTTCTTTTATTTCAGAAATTTATTGTGGATATTTGTGAGCTTTCTCATTACTTTTTTGCTAATTTTCTCATCATGATCTTGTCTTTTTCATTCAGGATACTTCAACAAAAGATCTCTTTCTGGAGATCAGTTTGAGCATCTATCCTCATTGTGCAGGTTAAGGCATTATCTTAATGAGCTGTAATTATTTTTCTTTCCTGCTCTTGATTTTGAGTTCAATAACCCCCCTTGAAGTCTGTTAGGAATCCTTTCTCAGTGGCAAATGAAGGATAAGTAGGAGGCAGAGTGGGTTCCGCCCAAGGAAACGGTAGAGAAAGAGTTTGTGCAGGTTTACTCCATTGTTATGTAAATGAAAAGTACAGATGTCAAGCCTTGTGAATTGCCTTGTTCCTGGTGAAGACCTCCTTCCAAACAGTGACACTAGGCAATCAGCCCACCAGTTTATCTTCAAGTAAAATGTGGTCCTCAAGATCTGGTATGTCCTTCCAAGGTAACACCCAGCCAGGCAGTAGGTATAGCCCCTCTCTGACATAATTTACTGGCTTTTTCTTTTTCTTTTTAAAATAATATATTTTTTATTTATTTTTAAAATATACATAGATCACACAAAACGTTGCATTAAAAATATAGGAGGTTCCCATATACCCCATTCCCAACACCTCCAGTTTTCCCAATCAACAACTTCTTTCATTAGTGTGATACATTCATTGCATTTGATGAATACATTTTAGAGCACTGCTATACAGCATGCATTATAGTTTACATAGTAGTTTGCGCTCTCTCTCAGTCCATTCAATGGGTTATAGAAAGATATATAATGTCCCGAATCTGTCCCAGCAATATCATTCAGGACAACTCCAAGTCTCAAAAATGCCCCCATATCACACCTCCTTTCCTCTCCTGCATTTAGCAGCTCCCGTTGCCACTGTCACCACATCAGTGATATAATTTTTTCCATTGCTAGAGTCACAATAACTCTATAGTAGAATATCAGTAAGTCCATGACCTCTCATCTGCTTTGGACCCAATACTTGGACTCCACAAAAAGAAAAAAATACAGGAAGAAATTCTGAGGTTGGATGAATGCTTCAACTTATACCAAATTTCATCACCCTATAGAAGAAATTGGGGAGAATTATGAATGGAAACGGCAATGAATAAAATGTATTATGTGTTCAGACATTGGTATGAGTTGTTTAAATACATAAGAATTTACTAATTATAACAACCATGTATAATAGGTATGAGTATATCCCCACTTTAAATGTGAACTAGTTGAGGCATAGACATTATATTAAAATTTGTCTCATATCTCAATACTAGTTGAGTAGAGAAAATAAGATTCAACTAAGAAAGTCTAAATCATAATCAGAACTATCAGGTTACTTATTTCACTCTTTTTTCTTTCTATCTGTTTTATTTTATCTTAACACAACAAACATTAAAAATAAACCATTTGTCTATTTTCTACACACTTCTGACTTAGACAAAAACACTTATCAAATATTTAAGAGTTTGTAATTTAAAGGGCTTAATAGAAAATAAAATCAATATTCTAACATTAATCCCAGTGCTGGCACATGTGTGTGTATGTGTGTATGTGGAGACAGCGAGAAAGAGAAAGAGCGAGTGAGAGAAAAAGACAGAAAGAGAGAAAAAGATTGATTTATAAATTTACACTAAATATTTTTAAATTGCCACAATAGCAGTTTGTTTTACCAAATTATCTCTTTCTACCTAAAGGTGCCTACTAAATATTTAAATAGAAAATGGATCGTAAGAATAGTAATTCGTGTAAATATAATCAGTTTTACTCTAGTGCATGTGAAGCCGGCTCTCAAGATAGGAAATCAATAGATGGATCTGGAACCTGGCAAGAAGTCCACATGGACACCAATAACCCCAAGATGACTGCTGGAAGACTACCCCACACAAGGTTCTGTTATTCATAACAAGTTTTTCTCTGGAAGCCAGGAGAAGCCCTAGATATTCCCCTAGGACTTTATCATTGGACCTTCCCAGGGGATTGATGGGTGGGGTAATCAATCAAAACAGTAAACAGCTGACTTCTATGCCATTAGCTAAGGGGTGGAATAAGTAACAGTTCATAAAGCAGGCACAAGGCCTGAACATGCTTTATCACATTTTGACCCCAATTCTGGCTGCCTTCTCCTCCGCTTGGATCTCTATGCAAGTAAACCCGGGCACTTATAATCTATACTGGGAAATTGTAGCCTGTAAATCAGCCCCCTTTGTCATTTTTCAGCTCCTTCTTCTCTACCTGGGGCCCATGATCTGTTAATTTCTCACATTTCTCTTCCCTCCCTACATTAATAAATTGCTGGCCTAACTCACTGGACGTGCTCTTGAAATTCATTTCTGCAGCATAGTCAAGAACCTAGACAAAATCCAGTTACACATGGTTTGTAAATATTTGCAATGTTGGCATTTTAGGCAAGATGATTTTGTAGGCGAGAGGTCTCCTGGGTATCATGGGATGCTTAGCATCATCTCTGGACTCTATGGACTAGATGCCATTAGCTCACTCCTCGGTTGTGGCAAACAAATATGTCTCCAGATTTTATCAAATATCCCCTGGGGGCAAAATTGCACCCTGTTAACAACCACCACACCATTGTGTTTCCTCTGGGATAATATTCTTTAACAAAATGACCAGAAAAAAAACATTAAACACTCAGATTTTATGGAGGAAAATGCCAATTTAAACTTTTAAATAATCCAATAAGTAACCAATGTCAATTCTTATCTCATGTAGCTTTAATGATCATTCCTTTGTGGAAATATCATTTCTAAAGGCTTTTAATTCATGATCTTTACAGGATCATTCTTAAGACTTTCTATCCCAGGCTCATTATCAATCCCGTCTTTTGCTCAGCTCTTGAAATAATATCTGTCATTTATCAGGAATTGTGTTCTTTTTGATGCTTAGTTGGGTACTGAGATGTCTTCCTGTATTTGGTAGGCTTCCAACAATATCTTGACACACCATCCAAACAAGATATCCTATGGCTGACTTATTCTTCACAACCTAATAACTCTAGGTTTGAGAAGTAAAACATCTATTAAAATTGTGGTAAGGGAAAACAAATATTAAGATTTATGCTCCACTTTTTCCTGTTAAAATTCTGTTGTTCGCCATGATGATGTTCTCTGTTGAATATTTCAGCTGCCTAAGCTTGGCTGATAGTCATTTCAGTCATTCATTACTGGCAAAGAGACTTTCATTTCAAAGAAAGGAATTAATAGATTAATCACATTTTCAACACAAATGTGCAGACTTTCAACTACCAGAGCTTTGCATTAATTCAATAGTATTTAGAATAGTATCTGGCCTAATAAGGCATATAAATAAAACCACCATATAGTTAAATCTTGTACATTTTAAATTTCATGCAAATTCTGAGAAAAAAGTTCCAAGCTTTTGTAGGCATTTATAATGTCGGCTCTTCATCAGTGTTACAGAGTGTGGCATTTTGATATTATTGACGAATTCCAAAAAGAAATATTGGATTATTTTTGTAAACTTGTCCTTTCCTCTGGGTATGTTAGAGTTTATTAGATTCAAAGGTTTTACTTTTACTTGATTAAAAAATGAGTAAGGCTTTGATTGGGCCATATCAGTAGGATGTTGAGTCCTCATCCCCTTGGTGAGTGGGGACTCACAGAAAAACTGCTCCATATAGAACAGAGAACGGACATTGGAGTTTTGAGCTGGAGCCCAGGAAGTATGCACACAGAGGAACAGAGTGGCTGAGCCTAGAGAGAATCGAGTCCCAGGGAGAGAGACAGAGCCTGTTGCCTGATAGTCTACAGCTGTAGAGTAGTTTCTACTGCTCTTAATACACCTTACTTACAATAGTCTCTCAGGCAATAAATTCACCACAAAATATTCATATTTAATACAAGATGCAGTAAATATCAAGCTTTGTGTACTCCAGTTGCCAAATCCTTAAAAGTAGCTCCAAGTTAAAGGAAAGAAAATGTAAGCATTTATAATTTTTCATCTATTGCTAAAACACCAAATGCATTTCTTGAATGGAAAAAAAAAGAAAAATCATCTTTCTTTACTTTTTTATGTATTTATTATTTTTTAAGATACTTAGATTAAATAAATGTTATTAATACATAAAAAATGTGGGAGATTCCCATACACCTTACTCCTTAACTCTTGCACATTTTGCCACATTAACAACATCCTTCATTAATCTGGTACATTTGTTACAATTGATGAACACATTTTGGAATATTCCCAATAAGTGTGGATTATAGTTTACATTATAGTTTACACTCTCCCACACAATTTTGTAAGTTATGACAAGATATATAATGGCCTGTATTTGTCATTGTGATGTCATTCAAGACAATTCCATTGTCCCGAAAATGCCCCCGTATTACAACAATTTTTCTCTCTCCCTCCCCTCAGAATCTCTGATGGCCATTGCCTTCACATCAATGATAGAACTTCTTCCATGGCTAGAATCACAATCAGTCTATAGTAGAATAACAGTAAGTCTACTCTACTCCATCTTTCTTTCCTCAGTCCTGAGGCTTCTGGAATGGTGATGCCCACTCAACCTCTAATTGAGAAGTGACTTAGATACCATGAAGCAACTGAATGGGACTATCTTGCTTGCAGTTTGAGACTCTCTCTGTTCTTTGTTAATTGTCCTGGGTAATTTCAATGAACTGGAGAGTAGATGTTGCATCTCTGTTGAGATTCAGGGCCCAGTTGGCTCATGGACAGCCCAAAGATTCAAGTCTCTTGGATACACACCTACCAACTCCAGCACCAATTCTTAGTTCAAATAGAAAGGACAGAAGAGCCCCTCTGTTGTAGTTGTAGGAAAACCACAACTGAGTCTAACTCTGTCACACTAGGGAACATAAATTCTTAAGTAGGGCACACTGGGAGAGCACCAAACTCCTGAGCTGTCTGCCCTGCCTATAGTGTCTGGATGTCTCCAGAGACTTCAGGAGCCTCACTATTTGAGGCAATATTTACTGTGGCAGTCAATGAGATCCTGCTGATACGTGCATAACCATAACCTCTGGACTGACCTCCTGATTCATTTTGCAGTCTCTTAGCCATAGAAACTCATTTGTCTTGTTAGTTATGATTTATTACCCAAAGCAACATTTGTATACCTATAATTATTTCTGTTACTAATTTTGTAAAATTATTTCACAATTTTTTAACTATATAATTATAAGAGTAACTTTTTTGTTTTGATAAGGACCTTAAATTTTGAAACTGTTGAGAGTTGCAATTGGTTTTCCCTCATGGCTAGTATCTCTGAGGGTCTCTTATGGAGCTAGACTATGCCTGTTATTCTTGGATATAGAGTTTCAATTCTAGAGTTATATTAGTTATAGCAATATTTATTTGGGTAAATTGATTTCTCTCTAAGCTTTAGTTCCCTCATCTGTAAAATAAGAAATACATATGTAATTTTCTTTTTAAGTTTGTTGTGAGAATTAATTGGATAAAAATGCTTATCAAAATGCATTGCATAGTGCTGGACAAAACTCAAAGTATTAATATATTAGCTGTTAATAGTACTTCAATATTTTTCTCATCATTTAACATGAATGATGTTTCTTCATGAAGCAAATTATAGGACGCTGACAATGATCATGCCACCTCACTCTGTCCCCCTCATCCACTCAAAGTTAAATTGTAATGTAAGATTCATTTAAAAATAAATGTATTGAGTTTAGTATAATTTAGGGAGTGAGTATTATAGAGACTGCCCTGTTCTTAATTTAGTGTTGGCGATTGGATCATGTACCCCAAGAGACATGTTCAGGTCTTATTCTGCATTCCTGTCTGGGTAAACCTATTTGTAAATAGGACCTTTGAAGATGCTATTATTTGTTAAGATGTGGATTCATTTGTAAATAAGATTTTCAATGATCCTATTTAAATGAGGCCAAATTGAAATAGGATGGGACTTATTCCACATGACTGGAATACTTATAAGGTAAAGACAGTTGGGATGGACTCAGTAGAAACCAGGAATCAGAAGCCATAGAATGAAGCAGATGGTAATGTGATGGCATTGATGCAAACCAAAGAACCTTAGAACACTACAAATATTGGAGAGAAAGCATGCTCTGTTGAGACTCTGATTTTGGGCTTCTAGCCTCCAAAACTGTGGCAGGATAAATTCCTACTATATAAGTAAATCAGTGTGTAATATTTTACATAACAGTTCTGGCAAATTAAGACATTTAACTCTGGGTTCCAAATTGTCAAGTAGAATAGCTGGTTAAGGAAAGTATGTATCTAACCCAAGAAACAAATCTGGCCCAACTAACCTGGCACTGGGGCAGTGACTTTCTGTATTAGACAGCCAAAGGGGTGCTGATGCAAAAATACCAGAAATCTGTTGGCTTTTATAAAAGGTATTTATTTGGAGTAGAAGCTTACAGTTACAAGGCCAAAAAGCTAAGTTACTTCCCTCACCAAAGTCTATTGCCACATGTTGGAGCAAGATGGCTGCTGACATCTGCAAGTGTTCAGGCCACAAGGCCAGCTATAAACTATCAGGGGAATGGTTTATCTATCTTCCCAGGGTCTCTGCTGTGTCTAATGGAGCCTTCTCTCTTTCTTCACATATCTGCTTCTCTATGCATTTACTTCCTGGCACTCCAGCATTAAAACTCCAACCTCCCTTCTCTGAGGTATGGTTTCTCTGAGTCTCTTCCCACTAAGGGTACAGACACTCAACATCCTACTGAGGTCGCCCAATCAAAGTCTTAATCATTATTTAATCAAGTAAAGGTGAAATCTCTGGATCTAATATAATCTATATGCCCAGAGGAACAAACCAGTTAACAAACATAATCCAATGTCTATTATTGGAATTCATAAACAATATCAAACTGCTACATTTCCCAGTATGAATTCAATGGATTACTACTTTAGTGCTAGAATCTTATCCATTTCTCAGGAAATTTTAGAAAGGAATACCTGTGATTGAGTGTAAGCCTGAAGGAAGGCATTTCCTGAGTTAATACTTAGGTACTCACCTCTGCAATTGTGTGTAAAGGGAAGATTATGCCCATTTTAATATCATATTGCTACACTCCTAGCTCAGGGATGAATTTCTGCTTGGGGTAAGCCTTCATTCCATCTTCTTATTTATTCCTTCCTACTGGGAACTTGCTAATGTTATTGGTGAAAGACTAAGTTCCATTTCACTAATGGGCAATGATCATCAATATATGTGAAAAATTGAAATATGTGCTCCAACATAGACATGTTCTTATGTAATCCACACTCCTCTTGGTATGAACACATTAAAAATAGGAACTGTTGAAGAATTTATTTTTAGTTAAGGCATGGCCCAACAAAATAATGGTAGGTATTAGTCCATATTACTGGAAGCCTTATACAAAGAAAAAACTGGAAGCCAGAAGTCAGATAAAGTTAGAAGAAAAAGTCATAAGGCAGCAGAAACTGGAAGAACAGACCCAAAAAGAAGAGAGATTGTCATGTGCCAAGAGGCAGAGATAAAAGCAAGAACCTCTAAGGATTGCTGTCAGCCAGCATCAGAATGCAACAGACTCCAGAAAAAAAGCAAGGTTTTGCCTATGTCTTGATTTTGGACTTTGTAGCTTAAAAATCATAACCCAATAAATCTCTGTTCTTTAAATCAAAGAATTTTGTGGTATTTGTAATAACATCTCTGGCAAACAAAGACAATAGGAGAAGTGCCTGTGAAGATTACACATAGTATATCCTTTTATAACTTTTAACTTCTTCCATGTGGCGAGGCACATATTGCATGATGTATTTTGTCATGTTTGATTTCTCCTCAAGTATTTTCATTTCTTTCTGAAGCAGGGTAAGTGAAGTAGTCATCTGTGCAGCTGGCCAGCATTGACATATGCCCAGTAGGTCCAATCTTATCTCACAATATACAAGCATGCCTGAACTAAAGGATCCAAATTTTCTATGTAGAGTAAAATGCAGAAGGCCTCAATTTAACATCAGGCAAAAAGCATGTTTTCCAATCCAGTTTTTATTTTACTATGTCTTTCTACTGGGATATCAGGAATGTACATTTTTATTAATAAAATGATACCCTGCCTACCCTGTTTATTATGAGAACCCTGAAGGAGAAGGATGTTGACTAAATAGCTCCTCAAACCTGTTATAGTAGGATACTTTGAGACTGGTAATAACGGCAATGATGGCAGAGAGTTTGTTCTCTGCCATCAGTCAGTTTCAACTCCATTGATTGGCAAGATTTTAGCCGTCTGCATTAACAACACAGAGGTGCAAAAAAGAAAAGTCAGAAGTTGCAAAAGTAGAAGGCAAAGTACTTTAAATTAGGATTTCTTAAAGTCACAAGTTGCAGAAATGAGCCCTCAAGAGAACACCTAGATATAGGTCATTCTGGCAAGTACAGTAGGTGATGAACAATCTTAAGAAAACCTCATAAAAATTTGTAGAATGCAACACCTGAAAATAACTGGAATTCTTGCTAGTAAAATAGGAAGCAGACATTTACAGACTTTTAAAAAATGAACCATTCTGTGGTTCTAATTTGGATATTTGTAATATTTAGTTTATTTCAACAAAAATTACATCAATAACAGCAACAACAGCAGAACATTTTTCCAGATTATTTTATTCATTATTTGATGCATCCAACCTTGTAAGTCAATAAGGTGAGATAAGGCCACTTATTTAATAAATGACACATCGGAAGAACTGTGAGTTATATTTTTTGTCTTTACCTTATACTTTCACACTGAATGATTACAAGTTGTTTTATACTTTTAATATTTAAAATTGTGGATATCCGTATATTTAGAGCTGGACACAGAACTTGAATTGTTACATAGTCCATTCTCATTCTCTCATTATACTGACATCTATTGTACCTTGGGAAAACGGTTCGAAATGCCACATTACATGATTTCTAAACATCTCTCAATGAAATGGATTGTTACATATGGGATAAGAGCAGAATATGTACACATAAGTACTTTGCTCAAAGATGAACTGGCCGTCTGTCACAAAGGATATATTGGTTTATTTGTGAAAGCTAGTTCCATCTATTCAGGTTTTGCACATGAGAAATATGATAATATAGTACAGTGACTGAGAATAACATTTTTGAGTCAGACAAAACTACTTTTGAATTATCACTTTGCTTCCTACTCGTTGTTTGACTTTGAATGAATTCCTTGTCTCTCTGAACCTTTTTCCTCATTTATATATAGTTTAAATAATAGCTCACTGGGTGAATTTAAAAAGTAAAATAAGATTATTTATGTAACATATTTACCACAGAAACTTGCAATATATTCAATAAGTAGTTTTATTATTATATTGTATTATGTATATGTTTATAATTGCATAAAATGAAAAACTAAGTTGTGTAACTCAATCAAACCCTATTTATTTACTGGTAAAATGTGTCAAGCACTGTGCTAAGTTGTAGGGATTCAAAGATAAGCAAATAATTCATTTATAAGCAAGTGAGGAAGATAAACATTATTTAAATAATGATATAAATTAATGTAAATTTAGAGTTGTGATTAATGATAAGATAGAGAAATGCATCATGTTAAGGAATTAAATCTTTATACTTAAAGTAATAAAAGTCTATTTATTTTTTAAACAAAGGCCTTACAAGTCTTGTTGAGAATTTTAATCTTTTCCTAAGAGAAGTGTATACATTGCTTAAAAGAAGGTGCTAATATTATCAGTCATTTGTTATAGTATGGGGAAGAGTGGTAGGAGAGCAAGAATGAATGAGGAGTGGTCAATTAGCAAGTTATTGCAATATTCCAGTCTATGGACGTTGGCAGATTTTGGCTGTGGAGAGCTAGAGAATTATAATGATTTCAGAAAAATTTATAATGCAAATTGACTGCATTTGATAATAAAATGAATAAGGATGATGAAGGTTAGGAAACATCAATAATTCTTTGTTTTCTGACATGCATAATGAGATGAATGGTGTTGGCTTTACAACAACATCAATAGTAATTAATGATAAAATGTATTTAGAAAGTGCTGTTAACTTAAGGACTGAGCAAAGTGCTTTTACCTGTTCCATGGGTAAAATAGAATTCATGGTTCAAAATACTTTAGAGCAGAAAGTAATTCCCTATTGAGGAGGTGAGGTAAATGCCATTGTTTGCATTACTTAATGATTTTGAAAACTGCAAAGGTAAAATGTTATGGTAGTGTAACTACTTTTAAGATTGAGTAACTAGGACCAGATTTGCATTCCTGCTTGGAACAAAAAAGGAATCTAAAATATGAAACAAAGGTTTTCAAGTCACTGGACTTCAGGCAAGTTTAGCAGCCCCTGAGAAATGAGAATCAAACATGATAAACCTTGTTCTTGTTTTTTTTTTTTCTTAAATAGTTACCAGGTATAGTCCAGGAAAGATGAACATAGGTATACTTCAGTGGACTTCCTGAATTGAAGTGACAGAACTTAGAGTATGAAGAGACCAAGTAGCTATGGTTTTCAGTAAAGATATTAGAGAGGAGAGAGCAACATAGAGAGTACGACAGAAAGATAATTCTATATATCTGGAGAGTTTCCCTTGAGTGTTCAGCTAACAATTAATCAGCACATGAGAGTAAGGGAATAACCCAAGACCAAGGGTAGATGAACCTGGACATATTTTAGGAAAGAGTATTCAGTGCTCATACAGGGTTGGGAATAATGCTTGTTCCCACCAGCTAGACTAGAAAACTCCATAACACACAAGACATTGTGTACAGTACATAGAAAGCTATTTTCTCAATAGCAGGGAAAATTAGCACTAGAGAGATCAGTACTCCAGTTTTGCCTAACAAGTACTAAGAGTAGGGCCTGAAACAATTCAACTTTTTCTGAATACCTTAGCAGCATCCCAGAACAAAGCTCTAAAGAAGTGTAAAGGAGTATAAAATTATCCAGCACCCAATGAGGTAAAAATCACAATGCCTAGTATTTGATCAAAATTTTCTAGGCATACAAACAAACAGGCAAATTCTCCTTATAATGAAATAATCAGTCCACTGAAATGGACCCAGAGCTGATACACATCTAAGAATTAACAGACAAGGACATTAAAACAGTAACTACAAAGCCTTCCATATGTTCACAAAGTTAAGCATAGAAATTGAAGCTATAACAAAAACTTCTAAAGTTCTAGAGATGAAAATGACAGTGCAGAACAGTAAAATGCTTTGTAGGGAATTAATTTCTGATTAGACATTACAGAAAAAAAGATTAGTGAACTTGAAGACATAGCAATAGAACTTTTAATACTGAAACAGTAGTGTGAAACAAAAATTTAAAATAAATAACATGAATAGAGATTAGTAATCTGTAGAACATCCTCAAGTGGTCTATTATATTTGTAATTGGTCTATCCAAAGAAAAGAAAGGAGTGGTGGAAAAGAAAAAGTATATATTTGAAGAAATAATTACACTCAAGTTTTGAATTTTAAATAAATCTATAAATCCACATATTTAAGAAGCTGGAAAAAAATCCCTGGCTCAGGAAATATGAACAAAAATATACCAAAGGGCATCATCACAAAATTGATCAAAACCAATGATAAAGGGAAAAAACTAAAAAGCAACCAGACAAAAAGACATAAACAAAGAGAAAAAAATAAGGATGACTGAAGATTTCTTGCCAAAAAGCAATACAAGTGAGGAGAAAATGGAGCATCACCATTTAAAAAATTGAAAGAAGAATCAACCTAGTGATCTATAGTGAACAAAAATATCTTTCAAAAGTATAGGAAAAATAGACTCTTTTTAGTCATACCAAAGCTGAGAGAATTTATCTTTAACAAGACACAACTGTATGCTTCCTAAAAGAAATGCTAAAGGAAGTCCATCAGATTTAAAGAAAATGATACTAGACGGAAAGAGGAATCCACACAAAGGAAGGAAGAACACTGGCAATAATAGCAACTTGGTAATTATATATAATTTTTCTCTTATCCTTTAAACTTCATTAAAGGATAATTGTTTAAACAAAAATAATGACTTGGAGTTTATAAGATATGTAAAAGTGAATTTTGTGACAAAAATAACACAAGGAAAAAAAGAAGTTAAAGTATTATATGGTATTATTCCTACATGTAAAGAGATTAAATATTATAATATCACTTACAAATGAAATGAAATTTATTAAAGGTATATACTATAAATGCTAAAGCAAATCTAAAATAACAAAACAGTTCAAAGTACTAGGCCAGCAAAAAGGACACAAAATTGATTCATAAAAATTAATTCATTTAATTCAAAAGATGGCATAAATAGAGAAAAAATAAAACAAAGAACAAATAGGACAAATAGTAAATAAGTAAAATATAGATGATGTATTTAAACTTAACCACATCGATAATTTTTAGAAATGTAAATTGTCTAAACATTCCTAATTAATAGGCAGAAATCATCAGATTGGACAAAAAAGCCAAATAAAACTATATGCCTCCTAAAAGAAATACATTTTAAAAATAAAGGCAAAAATAGGTTAAATGTAAGAGGATAGGAAAAGATATATCATTCTAATGCTAGTCAAAAAAAGCAGGAGTGGCAGTACTAATTTAAGTTCAAGTTGAATTCAGGGGAAAGAATATTACTGGGGACAAGGAAGGTTATTTCACAATTATAACTGTCAATTTATCAAAAGTAAACAAACTCTAAATATGTATGCAACTAATAGCTGGCTTCAAAACACAAAAAGCAAAAACTAATAACTGCAAGGAAAAATAGGCAAATCACATAGTACAATCAGAGATTTCAATACTCCTCTCTCAAGACCCCAGAAAAAGCCAAAGTAAATACAACTCTAGGTACTGGTTCTCCTGAAGACGACAGAGATCGACAGGGTATAAGGTTGTGGCAGATGGATTTAGAGCTCTGTGCTATGTCAGAGGGCCCTACTTTGGAATTTGTGCTCCTGAGTGTGATGGATCTGGACTCAGATGTGACTTTTCTACACATGCCTCTTCTGTCACTTTTACTGAAACTGTGGTTGGCGCTAGGGATGGTCCATACTCAGGAAACTTGAGTCTCTTGACTGCCCATGTGCCAGCTGGGCCCTGACCTCAGCGGAGTGGCTACGTCTACTCTCTGGTTTATTAGTCTTACCTAGGTCAGCTTACAGGGAGGTGAAGATGGTCAACCACCACACCAGGAAATCAAGAGTGCCTACAACTGTAAGCAGAGGAATTGCATCCATCATCGATGTGGAATCTAAGTGCCTTCTTAAATCTAGAGGTGGAGGGAACATAGCCATCCCAGGGTCCACAGAATGGAGAAATAAAATATGGACTAGAGTGGACTTACTGATATTCTACTATAAAACTGTTGTGATGAGTAATAGAAGGAATTTTAGCATTGAGGTGGAGAAAGTGGCCACAGTATTTGCTGAGGGCAGGGAGAGGGTAGAAGAGATGTAATGTGGGGGCATTTTTTGGGATTTTGAGTTGTCCTTAATGGATATTACAGGGTCAGATGCTGGACCTTTTATATCCTGCCATAACCCACTCAATGTACTGGAGGAGGGTGCAAACTACAGGGTAAACAATTATCTCTGTAGTGCAGCAGTGCCCCAAAATGTGTTCACTGAGTGCAATGAGTGTGCCGCAATGATGAGGGAGGTTGTTGGTGTGGGAAGAGTGGGGTGGGGGTTGGTGGGTATACAGGAACCTCTTATATTTTTTAGTGTAACTTTTTTGTGTAATGTATATATCTTCAAAAAATACAATTTACAAAAATGATGTGGTGGAGGGTGAGGAGTGGGTTATATGGGAACTTCTTATGTTTCTTGTTTTTTTTTAGGTTTTTTAATGTAACATTCCTTGTGATCCATTAACTTTAATTTAAAAAAAATTTTAAAAAGTGATAGAACAAAAAGACAAAAACAAATGAATATCAGAACTTTATACATTACTATATAATTTGATCTGGTTGATTTTTGTATAATACTCCATCATACAACAGCAGAATACACATGGTTTTCAAGTGCAGAGTGAATGTTTATGAAGATAAACTATATTTTTAGCCATACAATAAGTATTAAACTTTAAAAAATGTAATTTCCTATAGAATGTGTACTCAGACCACAGTGGAATCAAATCAGCTATTAATAAAAGGAAAATATCTGAAAAATTTCTAAATATTTGGAAACCAAAGAAAACACTCTTAAAGCTCATGAATTTGGAAGAAATCAGAAGAAATATCAGAAAAGTTTTTGAACTGAAAGAAAACTAAAACACAACATTTCCCAATCCATGGTTAAAGCAGGACGTGGTGGAAATTATGGCACTCAACTATATTAGAATTATATTAGCTATAATAAAGTTACCAAAAGAGTGACCTCAGCTTCCTTAATATTCATTGCTTAAAGGAGTGTATTCTCTAATATAAAAACCCAAAAAATGTATTATTATGGAAGAAGACTACAGAGTAATTTTGCTTGTGAAAAAAAGATGCAAAGATTCTAAATAAAACTTTAACAAGTTGAACCCAAAAATGTATAAAAAGGATAATTGATTATAACCAATTGTGTGTATCACAGGAATGCAAGGTTGATTTAACATTCAAAAATTAATGTAGGGGGATTGTGGGAACATGGCCAAAGTGTTAGATAAAGCTCTGCTCTCACTAAAACAATGGAGAAAGAGCCAAAGGCTGCCTTGGGGACCAGCTTTGGGGTATGGCAAAACAGGACATTGCTTCACAACTCCCAGAAGAGTGAGGGTCAGGGAGACGAAGAAGCCAAAACAAGTAATTGTGAGTTATTAAACCTTGTCTCCCCTCCTCCTCCCCCAAGATGTTGCAGTGGTAAAACTCCTGCAAATTGTATCTAACTGATAGGAGAGTAGACATATTCCTCCTTGCCAGCTCCTTTGGATATATTTAGAATGGGAAGGTGCTTAGAGTCAATTAGGAGTGTTGCGATTTGACACTGTTTTCCACCGGACTGAGGCGCCCCCCAGGCTGGTGGGCTCACACTAGTCGGCCCCAGGGGGAGTGAGGATGAATACGGAGACTATGCACACTCCGGAGACAGGATTCTGGACCAAGTCTAACTTTATTATGTAGGAACAGTAATTTATAGTTCAAGGCAGTAGGGAAGGGGGGCTAGGTGATATTAGATTGGTGGGGGTGAATATATGTCCAAACAAGGAGAGGGGTAAGCTATGGGGGATGGTTAGGTTGATCACGTAGGCTGAGTGTTTTTGCGCCATACTGCCTGATTGGTGGGGATTAAACAAAGGGAGAGGGGCTCAGAGAGGAGGAAGAAGATGTGGTGTAGCTGGACAGGGCTAGGTTGCTAATCTGTTTGACCTCGTGGTCAGCGGCCATTTCATTCAGCTGTGTGGTTGCCTTAGAGACAGCGTGTCAGCAATTGACAAGCTATGCCTTGTCGGCTGTGCACAGGGTGCTCTTGGGCACTTTTATTCCCCTACAAGGAGGGTACTGGATAGATAGAGAAGCCAAGGGGAAATTATGGGTTGCTTGCTTTGGTGGCTGGAAGTAGGACACATACACGGCCATCAGGGCAGAAAGCCCAGGTAGAGACCCTGGCTCTCTGATCCAAATGAAAGTATGATTTCAGAATTTCTGCAAGAAGAGGGGTCTGGCAGGGTGGAGAATGATTTGTTTGTGTTGCGTTTAGCCAGCTAGGCCTCCCTTGAATATCTTAAAAGCCTCAACAGGGAGAGGGGAATAGGTTCTCCTCAATCAGGTGTTATGCCCAACTGCCTTCCTAAAGAGAGGAATTACACCAGAGAGGAGGCAGAGACAGGTAGATGATCTGCAGGACTCTGGTGCACTGCAGGGATTCTAACCTGCCCAAGGGAAAAGTGGTAGATAGCCTGTGAAAGGCTAATTAACCTAAGGAGGCAGAATAGCTGCTTCACATATACTAGGTACCTGGTTCAATTCCTGACTTTTCCTTGAGAAGTCATGTTATCAGGCATCCAGCTGAAACTTTGACAGGGAACATACAGACATTCTCTTTGTATTAGCTTTTCTTGGATTGCTTATATTAAAAAAAGAAAAAAAGAGGGAGTCCTTTTTTAAAAAATTTCCCTTATTTTATTCACTAAAACCCAGTTCAAAGCCTTCAGAGGGCAGGCTGCAGGGCAAGGGATTGATGAACACCAATAGCCTGAGAAGATTTTTAGGGATCTAAGTGAGAAGGCTGTATTTCCATGTTTATTCTTGTTTTGTTTTTTTTTCTTATTATTATTATTCTGTCTACTTTTTAAAAATGAATTACTGTTGTCTTGTTTCTTGTTTGTTGTGTTTCCCCTTTGTTTCTCTGCTAGTTTGTTTTTCTTTTATTTTTTCTTTTAATAACTGCATTACTTTATCTATGCTATTTCTTTTCTCTCCATCTTTATATCTTCTGTTTTGGATTGTTGTTCTTCCATTCCACCTCTTTTACTTGGTCTCCAATATTATTTGTTTTTATTTCTATCTCCTTTTTTCTCTGTTTACTTTTGTTCTTTTGTTTTCTTCTTTCTCTCTTTTCTCTTTTCTTTTCCCCTCTTCTTGCCATTCCGACCTTTGAATTCATTCTATACATGTTTCTCTATTCTGTTTCTTGTTTCATTTTTTCTATTCCATTTTCTAAACTTATTCCTCTGTGCTTCTTACTCATGTTAATTTTCAATTTCCCAAGTCTTGTACAGTTCCTCTCCTAACTTTTACTATTATTATTACTATTATTATTATTTTTTCTCTTCTTATCTCTTTCCTTTTCTCTAGTCCTAATGTTTTTTCCTAAGGGAACATAAACAACAACAAGGAAATAGAGTAAGAACAGAATGTCAAAATAAAACCTTACCACACACACACAAAAACCTTACCACACACACACAAACAACAACCAGCACAAAACCATAGAATAGAGATGGAAGCTAATCAACTGAATAAACCCATCAAGATTAATAGATGCCTAGAAACCAAGAAAAAATTACAAGCCATACTAAGGAAAAGGAAGACATGGCCCAGTCCAATGAACAAACTAAAAACCAGCAGGACATGCAGAATAAGGAACAATTAATCATAGATGTACAAACAAATATCATGAATCAATTAAGTGAAGGAAGAGATTAAGAATATTAGGAAGACACTGGGAGAACATACTGAAGAAATTGTAAACATACATAAAAAGATATGGGTCTGATGGTGATGAATGGAACAATCCAAGAAACCAGAAATATACTGGAACCACATAACAGCAGATTTAAACAGAGAAAGGAAAGAATCAGTGGTGTATAAGACAGTACATCTGAAATCAAAAGACTTTAGAACAGGTAGATAAAAAGATAGAAAAATTCTGCAGGGTCTTACAGATTTGAATGACAATGTGAAATGCACAAAAATATGCATTATAGGCATCCCAGAGGGAGAAAAAAAGGGAAAGGGGACAGAAGGAGTGTTGGCAGAAATAATGGTAGAAACCTTCCCAACCCTATTGAAGGAGATGGACATACATGTCCAGGAAGAGCAGTGCACTCCAAACAGTGTAAATCCTGACAGACTTACTCCAAGACTTATATGTGCCAAATTGTCCAATGGTCAAGACAAGGAGAGAGTTCTGAAAGCAGCAAAAGAAAAGATCTCTATCACAAACAAGGGAAGCTCAATAAGATTAAGTACTAACTTCTCATCTGAAACCATGGAGGCAAGAAGACAGTGGTGTGATATAGTTATGGTGCTAAGAGGAAAAACTTCCAGCCAAGAACTCTCTATCCAGCAAAGCAGGCATTCAAGAATGAGGGAGAGAACAAAATATTCACAGAAAAACATAAATTAAGAGAATATGTCAACAAGAAACCCATACTTCAAGAAATACTAAAGGGAGTTTTGCAGGTCAAAAGGAAAAACAAGAGAGAGAAAATTGGAGGAGAGTGTAAGAACAAGTAAAAAGATGAAAAAAAAAAAACATTTGGCATACCTAAAACTAAAGAAAATATGGCCAATGTAAGTAATTCCTTGACAGTAGTAACAATGATTGTTAATGGATTAAACTCACAAATCAAGAGACACAGATTGGCAGAATGGATAAGGAAATATGATCCATCTATATGCTGTCTACATGAAACCCACCTTAAACCTAGGGATGAAAGTAGGCTGAAAGTGAATGGTTGGAAAACAATTTTAGAAGCAAAAAATAACCAAAAATGGGTGGGAGTAGGCATGCTAATATCAGACAAAATAGACTTTAAATGCAAGACTATTGTAAGAGACAAAGAAGGTACTGTATATTAAAAACAGGGGAAGTTTTCCAAGAAGAAAGAAAAGTTATAAACATTCATGCACCTAATCAGGGTGCCTCAAAATACATTAGGCAAACACTGGAAAAACTAAGTGGTGGAAAAAGATGCCTCTACAAATATGGTGGGGGAATTTAATACATCATTATTAACATTAGACAGAAAATCTTGACAGTGAATCAGTAAAGACACAGAGACTGAATTACACAT
Organism: Dasypus novemcinctus; assembly: GCF_030445035.2. Lineage (NCBI taxonomy): Eukaryota > Metazoa > Chordata > Mammalia > Cingulata > Dasypodidae > Dasypus > Dasypus novemcinctus. The sequence continues at coordinate 146,898,418 of NC_080673.1, read as the reverse complement.
TAGAGGGCCTGTACCTAATAGACATACACAGAACATTACACCCAAATAGAGCAGGTTATACATTCTTCTCAAGTGAACATGGATCATTTTCCAGGCTAGACCACTTGCTAGGCCACAGAAAAAATCTCCAAAAGTTCAAATTTCTCTATCCACAACGGAATGAAGTGGGAAATCAGTAAAGAGCAGACAACCAGATTAGGTAAAAAGATATGGAATTTAAACAGCACAATCTTAGACAAACAGTGGGTCAAGGAAGAAATCTCAAAAAAAAAAAAATCATTAACTACCTTGAAACAAATGAAAATGACAACACAAATATCAAAATTTATGGAATAGAGCAAAAGCTCTACTGAGAGGGTAATTCATACAAATAAATGCCTATATTTAAAAAGAAGAAAGAGCTAAAATCAAAGACGTAACTGCACACCTGGAGGAATTAAAAAAAGAAAAACAAACTAACCTTAAAGGAAGTAGAAAAAGAAAGAAAGAAGAAAGATTAAAGCAGAACTAAATGAAATTGAAAATAAAGCACCAGAAAAAATAAACAAAACCAAAACCTGGTTTGTTGAGAAGATTAATAAAATTGACAAACCCTTAGCTAGAATACAAAGAAAAAAAGGGAAAAGATGCAAATACATAAATTAGGAAATGAGGAAGGGGATATCACTAATGACCCCACAGGAATAAAGAGTATCATAAAAGGATACTTTGAACCATTATATGCCAACAAGATAGATCATTTAAAGGAAGTGGACAAATTCCTAGAGACACAGAAACAGCCTTCATTGCCAAAAGAAGAAACTGATGAAATCAACAAACAAATCACAAAAAAAAAAACAAGATAGAATTAGTCATTAAAAGCATCCCAACTAAGAAGAGTCCAGGACCAGATGGCTTCACAGGTGAATTCTACCAAAATTCCAGAAAGAAATAACACCAATCCTGCTTAAACTCTTCCAAAAAATAGAAGTAGAGGGCACATTGCCTAGCACATTCTATGGTGCCAACATTACCCTAATACTGAAGCCAAAAAGATACCACAAGAAAAGAAAACTATAGACCAATCTCTCTAATGAACCTAGATGCTAAAATCTTTAACATAACAGTTACTAAGTGTATTCAACAACATATTAAATGAATTATACACCATGAATAAGTGGGTTTCATTCCTGGTATGCAAAGTTGTTCAACATAAGACAATCAATCAATGTAATACACCACATAAACAGATAAAAAAAAAAAAGAACATAATCATCTCTATAGATACAGAAAATGTATTAAAAAATACAGCACACTTTCCTGATAAAAACATTACATAAGATAGGGATAGAAGGAAAATTCCTCAACATGATAAAGGGTATATATTAAAAACCTACAGGAAATATCACATTCAATGGTGAAACCCTAAAAGCTTTCTCTCTAAGATTGGGAACAAGACAAGGATGCCCACTTTCACTGCTTTTATTTAACATTTTGGCAAAGTATTTGCTCAAGCATTTAGGCAAGAAAAAGATATAAAAGGCACCCAAATTGTAAAGGAAGAAATAAAAATCTCACTATTTGTAGATGACATGATTCTATACATAGAAAACCCTGAGAAATCTACAACAAAGCTTATTGAGCATATAACTAGAGGTCAATAAAGTCACAGGTTATAATATTAATTTGCGAAAATCAGTAACATTTCTGCACACCAATAATGAGCAATCTAAGGAGAAAATCAAGAAAAAGTCCCATTTACAATAACAATTAAAAGAAACAAATACCTGGGAATAAATTTTAAAAAGGTGTAAATGAGTTATATGAAGAAAACTATACAACACTGTTAAAGGAAATCAAAGTAGACTTAAATAATGGAAGAATATTTCTGTTTTGGGTTAGGAAGACTAAAAATTATTAAGAAGTCTATTGTACCCATACTGATCTATAGATTTAATGCAATCCCAATAAAAATTGGCACAGCTGTTTTTACTGAATTGGAAAAACTAACTGAAATTTATCTGAAAGGCCAAGAGAACCCAAATAGCCAAAGACATATTGAAAAAGAAAATCGAAATTGGAGGAATCACACTACCTCACTTTAAAATATAGTACAAAGCTACTGTGGTTAAAACTGCATGGTATTGGGGAAGCAGAATTGGCCCAGAAGTTAGGGCATCTGTCTACCACATGGGAGGTCCGCAGTTCAAACCACAGGCCTCCTTGACCCATGTGCAGCTGGCCCACGCACAGTACTGATGCGCGCAAAGAGTGCCATGCCACTCAGGGGTGTCCCCCACATAGGGGAGCTCCATGTGCAAGGAGTGTGCCCCATAAGGAGAGCTGCCCAGCGTGAAAGAAAGCGCAGCCTGTCCAGGAATGGTGCCGCACACATGGAGAGCTAACACAAGATGACGCAACAAAAAAAGAAACACAGATTCCCGTGCCGCTGACTACAACAGAAGCAGACAAAGAACATGCAGCAAATAGACACAGAGAACAGACAACTGGGGCAGGGGGAGGGGAAATAAATAAATAAATAAAAATAAATCTTAAAAGCAACAACAACAACAAAAAAAAACCTGTATGGTATTGACACGAGGATAGACATAATGACCAAAGGAACCAAATTGAGATTTCCAATATAGATCCTCACATATATAGTCAACTGACATTCAACAATGCCACCAAGGCCATTCAACAAGAGAGAATGGCTTCTTCAACAAATGGTACTTGGAGAACTGGATATCCATATCTAAAAGAATGAGAGAGGAACAAAATCTTACATCTTATATAAAAATTAACTCAAGATAGATCGAAGATCTATATATAAAAGCCAAGACCATAAAGACCTTGGAAGATAATGTAGGGAAGGATCTAGAGTATCTTGTATTAGGAAATTGTCTCATGAACTTTATTCCAAAAGCACAAGCAAAGAAAGAAAAAATAGATAAATGAGATCTTCTCAAAATTAAAAACCTTTTCACCTCAAAGGAAGTGAGGTTTCTTTGTTAAGAAAGAGAAAAGGCAGCCTATTCAATGGAAGAAAATACATGGTAACTATATAACTAATAGGGGCCTAATATCCTGCAGATGTAAAGAAATCCTCTGCGGTCACCCCTCAGGCTGAAGTGTGGTTTGCTGGACTGGCGGGGGAGCAGCCGCGGCAGGCCAAGCCACTGCCCCATAATAGGGTGGCTGGTCGGACTCACCACAACCCCTGAAGGGAGCTTGGCATGGGCGCAGAGTGCCCTCGGGTCTCCCCTTCTCGGCAGCCATGCTTCCGCGGCCGCCCCTCCTCCCGGATGGCGCCACATGATGCCTTGTGAGGCGGCACCCTTCTTCTTCTTTCTCCCTGCGCAGGCGCAGGGCGGAAAAATCCAGTCTGCCCTTTTCCCCTCCCCCGACAGCAGCAACAGCCAGGCGTGGGCGGGAAACTCAAGTCTGCCCTCCACCCCAGCAACAGCAGCCACCAATCCCTAAACCCTGCCCCTTCCCCCAGCAACAGCAACAGCCAATCCCTAACCACCACCCCTCCCCCGTCCAGTACCGCCCACTGACCTTTCTCCGGCAACCAATCAGAACAGGGCGTGGCTTCGACCAATCAGCCTTCCCCAGCCCCTATAAAACTGTTGCCTCTCCCTCAATAAAGTGGACTTGTGTGTTTACCTTGTCTCCACGGTAGTTTTTCTGCCGTGCGCCCTCCAGTCCTGAGAGCCCCCAACAAGGGCCTGGCCTCCCTTGTCCCCAGTTCATCGCCTGCTTCTCCGGGTGACCCCTTCATTGCCGGCTTTGCCGGGCGACCCCGTCAGCCGAACCGCGCAACCCCTGTGAGACCGACCCCTCGTCTGCTGCCGGACCGACCCCTCGTCCCAAGTGGGACCGACCCCTTGTCCCAAGCGGGACTGACCCCTCATCCAGAGCTGGACCGACCCCTCGTCCGCAGCCAGACCCCACCTCTACCGACCGAGCAAGCCGCCGCAGTTGGCGCCCAACGTGGGGCAAAGCAACCCCACCACAGCACAACGTGGGGCAAGGCAACTCCACCACAGCCTCACTCCATAACCTGGCGGCCCCCCCCTCCTCTCTTCTCACCGTGGGGCTTCTCTCATGCAACATTGCTGCTACCTGAGCCTTGGCTACCTCATACGATCCACGGCGGTCTGGGAGAATCGCTGGATGGCTTTCTCCTTCCATGTCGGGGGCTTATACCGACCCGCTATGATTAAGAGGAGCCTTGGATTTCTCGGGAGTGCACGCTTGCACGTCTGAAGTAACCCTACCACAGCCCTACGCCCTCCTCTCTTCCCACCCCTATCTTTTCGCTCTGCATTGCTGCTCCTGAACCTTGGTGACCTCATATGATCCACGGCGGTCTGGGAGAATCGCTGGATGGCTTTCTCCTTCCATGTCGGGGGCTTATACCGACCCGCTATGATTAAGAGGAGCCAATAAAACTCTCAGGAGCACCTCCACCCCTGCTTTCACCTCTGCCTCCTCCCCTCCGTGCTTGCTCCCCTTTGCCTTGCTCCACTGCTCGTCGTTCCGCCCTCCCCTCGTCGGGGCCTTATCTTGGCCCGCGACCACCGTCAGAGCCCCACCAGCTCCGACCCCTCATCTCACCGCGCACCTCGGCTCCCATCGCCGCGCTCTCAAGGTAAGGGCCCCTTTTCTTATCGGCTCCAAAAGGCCATTAGCAATGGGTAACATCCTATCTGCTAAGCAAGCCCTGCAAGTTCGGGCCCTCGCCAGCGTCCTAGACACTCACCGGTGTAAGATCTCTTTGAAACAGCCCCAAGTCTTCTGTAACAGTGGCCCCCCATGCCGCCATCACTCTCAAGCAGCTCCAGCCCCGCTAAGCCGCCCGAACCCGCTTTCCCCGGCCCGCGGCCTGCTTTCTAGCATCTAATAATATTTCTGCCTTTGCCTCCCCACACTTCTGCGGAGCTTCCTCCTGTCTCGACCTCACTCCTCTTCTCAGCCTTTCTAGTCCCCCGCTCCCCTCCTTTTTTGCTTGAACCCCCATTGCGTTGCAGATTGGGCCGCCCCATGTCAGCCCGCCCCGTTAACATCGGCCTCTCTGGTGCCCGTGGAGACTTTGGCCTTCTTGTTGTCCAAGCCTACGTCTCCACCACTCCCGACGCTGCCGCCACCACCGTCGCTGGTGCCCTGACGCGACTTGTCCTCACTGCTGCGATCCTCCAGACCATCTCATAGTCTGCCTGTACCGCTCTTCGCCGCCAAGAAGAGATCAACTACCTGTAACGCGCTATCATCCTGGACTTTTAACAAGCAGATGGACCTTATAGCCACCGAGATCAACGAGAATTGGACATTGGCCACCCTTGCTTGCAATGGCAAGATACCGCCCCCCAAATTGTACATTTATATCCCCGGCATACTCACCTCCTTCTTCAGCCCCGCTTCCCTCATTGCTTACTGCCTCTTGGGCCTCGGCTACTTGTTGCTGCTGCCATCCTGGCCCTTATTTGAAAAGAAGGGGGAAATGCAGTCACCCCTCAGGCTGAAGTGTGGTTTGCTGGCCTGGCGGGGGAGCAGCCGCGGCAGGCCAAGCCACTGCCCCATAATAGGGTGGCTGGTCGGACTCACTGCCACCCCTGAAGGGAGCTTGGCATGGGCGCAGAGTGCCCTCGGGTCTCCCCTTCTCGGCAGCCATGCTTCCGCGGCCGCCCCTCCTCCCGGATGGCGCCACACGATGCCTTGTGGGGTGGCACCCTTCTTCTTCTTTCTCCCTGCGCAGGCGCAGGGCGGAAAAATCCAGTCTGCCCTTTTCCCCTCCCCGAGAGCAGCAACAGCCAGGCGTGGGCGGAAAAATCCAGTCTGCCCTTTTCCCCTCCCCCGACAGCAGCAACAGCCAGGCGTGGGCGGGAAACTCAAGTCTGCCCTCCACCCCAGCAACAGCAGCCACCAATCCCTAAACCCTGCCCCTTCCCCCAGCAACAGCAACAGCCAATCCCTAACCACCACCCCTCCCCCATCCAGTACCGCCCACTGACCTTTCTCCGGCAACCAATCAGAACAGGGCGTGGCTTCGACCAATCAGCCTTCCCCAGCCCCTATAAAACTGTTGCCTCTCCCTCAATAAAGTGGACTTGCGTGTTTACCTTGTGTCCGCGGTAGTTTTTCTGCCATGCGCCCTCCAGTCCTGAGAGCCCCCAACAAGGGCCTGGCCTCCCTTGTCCCCAGTTCATCGCCTGCTTCTCCGGGTGACCCCTTCGTCGCCGGCTTTGCCGGGCAACCCCGTCAGCCGAACCGCGCAACCCCTGTGAGACCGACCCCTCGTCTGCCGCCGGACCGACCCCTCGTCCCAAGTGGGACTGACCCCTCGTCCCAAGCAGGACCGACCCTTCATCCAAAGCTGGACCGACCCCTCGTCCGCAGCCAGACCCCACCTCTACCGACCGAGCAAGCCGCCGCAATCCTATACCTCTAAAATAAAATGACAAATCCATTTTAAAAGGGGGCAAGTGATTTTAATAGAAACTTCTCCAAAGAAAAAATACAAATGGCTAAAAAGCACATGAAAAGATGCTCAGCTTCACTAGCTATTATGGAAATACAAATCAAAACTACAATGAGATATCATCGTACACCCATTAGACTGGTGGCTATTAAAAAAACAGGACTCCAAATGTTATAGAGGATGTGGAGGAAGAGAAGCCCTCACCTGCTGCTGATGGGAATTTAGAATGGTGCAGCCACTGTGGAGGACAGTTTAGTGGTTCCTCAGAAAACTAATTATAGATCTACCATATGATGCAGCAATTCCACTTCTCGGTAAATACCCAGAAGAACTGAATGCAAGGACATGAACAGATATATGCATACCAATGTTCATAACAGGTTTATTTACTATTGCCAAAAGTTGGAATCAACCCAAATGCATTTCAACAGATGAATGGATAAACTAAATTGTGCTAGATACATACAATGGAATATAAATCAGCTGTAAGAAGTAATACAGTATTAATGCATGGGATAACATGGCTGAATCTTGAGGAACTTAGGTTGAGTGAAGCAAGTCAGGCACTGAAGAACAAGTATTACATGACCTCATTGATATAAATTAAGCAAATTGACATACTCACAGAGCTATAATCTGGAAAATAGTTTTGCAGGAAATAGAAAGTGAGAAGAAGGTTGTGAGCAACACACATGAGGATAAAAAATCTATGGATAAGGTGGAAGTGTGTAGTTGTACAGCAGAGGGGCATGACAGTGGTGTAATGATACAGTTGGGTTGGGTGGTGCTGGTTTGTCAAGGGGGTAGGGTATGTAGGGGGTTTGGGCTGTCCATGGTACTGGGGGGAGGGTTGGGGGAGGAAGCAAGTGAACACTGAGGATTGGTGTGTACATGGTTGAAACTACAATGTTGGGAATGGTCTTTTGGCAATATGGCAAGTGAAGGTTGCTGATATGCGATGTTGGATGTGGGGGACATTCAGGTAAGGGACACCTGTGGCAGGCTTCTAGGGAGTGTGTGTGTTAATCTTGCCAAGTGCATTATATCGGTGGGCAAAGACCCACATAATTAGTGGTAAGGTGGTGAACTCCCATCCTGGGGAGGCCTGCTATGTGTTCAGATAGAGGGGCAGAAGTCTTTCAAAAGCATGGATGGTGCCTAATTGGGGAGTAAAGACCAGTGTGTCAAGTCCTCAGTATTGTTGCAAGTAACTATGAATCCTGTCCTTCAAGGGGTGAAGCCTAGTGGTTGTCATAGGTCCTGAGGGAAGGGGGAGGGAGGAATAGAATAGATGGGACAGGGGCATTTAGGGGGAGATGGAAGTGTTCTACATGATCTTGCTGTGCTGGATACAGGCCATGTTGAATTGTATAACCATTTATAAAAGCATTTGGTACAAAATGTAAGCCATAATGTAAACCATTTATCATGGTTGGTAGTTATGTTTCAATATTTGGACATGAGTTGTAACAAGTGTAATGTCCACCTATAAAATGTAATTAATAAGGGAAGGGGGAAAGAGGGAAGGATGTTGGGTATATGGGAGTCTCCTGTATTTGGTACATGACTTTCCTGAAACCTAAAACTTCTTTGAGGACAAAATGAAAAAGTAAGACACTGGGGAAAGCAATGGAAGAAAATGTCATTGTACACATTGGACAAATAACTTAAAGCCATGAAAGCCAAAATGTCCAAAAAAAATTATATTTTTTTCATTAATTTTATTATCCCATTTTTTAAAAATTTTTTGTATCTTATGTCTTATTTTTAAAACAATTTTTATTTATCTTTTTAATTGTATTTGGATATTTTATTGTCCCCATTTTTGAAGAAATTTTGGATCACAGAAGGGTTACAATTGTGGCAGGGGAGGATTATTGATGCAGGGTGTCAGTAATGGTAGGTACATGGGAGGAAGCTCACCTGGGCATAAATATAAACATATAAATGTGTTCAAATGATAATGGTGGATGGAGATTCACACAATAACCAAAGAATATCAAATTCCCATCCTGGGAGCTCTACCACATTCTCTAATGGATCAGTAAGAATCCTCCAAGAATAGGGACAATGACTAGTGAGGGAGAATGGTCCATTGATGGGCCCTTGATATTGATGACTGTGTGTGTGAACTTTTACTCTTGAAATTGAAACTTAGCCTAGTATTATAGGGTGCCTAAGAGTTGCCTCCTGAGGGTTGCCTTGTTGCTCAAATGTGACCTCTCTCTAAGGCAAACTCAGCATATATATATATATATATATATATATATATATATATATATATATATATATATATATATATAATCTTCCCCCCAACTTGGGACATGACTCCCAGGGATGAGCCTCCCTGGCACTGAGGGATTACTACCAACTACCAAGTAGCAATGCAACTGGAAAAAGACATTTACCAAAAGGAGGAAAAGGTAAAGACAAATAAGTTTATATGGCTAAGAGACTTCAAAGTGAGTTGGGAGGCCATTCCAGAGGTTATGACTATGCATGTTTCAGGAGGATCTCATTGACTGCCAAAGTAGATACTACTCCAAATAGCAGGGCTCCTGAGAGCTTTGGAAACATCCAGACACTATAATCAGGGCAGACAGCTCAGGAGTTTGTTACCTTGTCAGTGGGTCCTACTTTGGAATTTATGCTCCCCAGAGTGACAGAGTTGAACTCAGTTGTGGTTTCCCTACACATGGCTGTTTTAGCCTTCTTTTGGAACCTATAATTAGTACTAGAGTTGGTAGGTGTACATCCAGGAGACTTAAATCTTTGGGCTGTCCACGTGCCAACTGGGTCCTGAACCTCAATGAAGTTGCACCACTCTCCAGTTATTGATCTCACCCAGGACAATTAACATGGAGGTGACAAAGGACAACTGTCATATCAAGGATCTGAGAGAGTCTACATCTGCTAGCAAGATAGTCCCATTCATCTGCCCCATGGAATCTAGGTCTCCTCTCAATCAGAGGTGGAGTGGGCATCACCATCTCAGAATCCCTAGGATTGGGGAATGAACTATGGACTAAAGTAGACTTACTGGTATTCTACTATAGACTTAATGTGATCCTAGTAATTGAAGGAATGATATCATTGATGTGGAGTCAGTGACCACAAGAGGTTCTTAGGGCAGAAAAAGGGAAAAACAGGTATAATACATTTTTGGGACTTGGGAATTGTCCTGAATGGCATTACAATGACAGATACAGGCCATTATAAATCTTGCCATAACCTACAAAATTGGGTGGGAGAAAGTGTAAACTACAATGTAAATTTTAATCCATGCTTAGTGGCAATGCTCTAAAATGTGTTCATCAATTGCAATGAATGTACCTCACTGGAAAAAAAAAAAAATCAATGAATTCACCTTAACAGAATTTAAAAAGAAAAATGTCACGGTCATTTCAAGTGACACAAAAAATTCTTTATTGATTCCTTTCTACAAAGTTTGTTGGAGCAATTAGATATTCATATTTGAATATGAACATCAATCCATGTCTCATTATTTATTCAAAAATTAACAAAAAGTTTATTGTCCTAAATGTAATACTTAAAGCTTCAATACTTCTAGAAGAAATGTAGGAGGAAATTTTGTGACTTTGAGGTAAGCAAAGATGTCTTAAAAAGCACAATCCTATAATAAATAAATTGATCAATTTTATCAAAATTAAAAATGGCTGCTGTTTGAAAGATAGGGTTCAGGGAATGGAAGACAAGCCACAGACTGGGAAAAGTATTTGCAAATCATGTACCTGATTAAGCCTTATATACATAATTACATAAAGTCTCTCAAGTCATAATTATTAAAAAGGCAATAAAAATGGAAAAGTTATTTGAGCACTTTACCAAAAAAGATACAGAGAGATATTCATCATCATTAGTTATCAAGAAATTGCAAATTAAAATTAGAATGATATACCACTGCACACCAATTGGAGTAACTAAAATTTAAAACTACTGATTATACCAAGTGTTGGCAGATCTCTTTGTAATAGCCTAAAGCTGGAAACAGTCAAACTATACATCAATAGACTAATGATAAACAAATTGTGGTATATCCATATGTGGTGGTTTGAAGCTGTATGCACCACAGAAAAACATGTTCTTAAATCTAAACCATTCCTCTGTGTGTGAAACCATTGAGAGTTCTTTTAATGAAGTTATCTCAGTTAGGGAGTGATTCAGGATGCTGCCATGTGCCTTGCCATGTGACAGAAGCACTAATTACTGTGCTAAGGAGGCACTTAACCATGTGACAGAGGAACCAATGATCACTGGCAGCCAGTCTTTGGGCAGAAAGGCTCACCTTAATGATACTGTGATTTGGACATTTTCCTGGCTTTAAAGTGAAAAAGGAAAAAATATCCATTTTATAACTTGACCCATTTCATAGCATTTGTTTTAAGCAACCTAGGAAACAAAAACACCGTAGAATGGAATTCTATGCAGAAATAGAAAGGAATGATATCTTCATGCATGGTACAGAATGAATGAATATCAAAATAAATAAGTGTGTGAAAGAAACCAAGCAAGAAAAAAAGTACATATATGAAATAAATCTATTTATATACATTTCTAGAAAAGGTAACCTAATCTCCAGTGAGAAAAAGCAGATCAATGGTTACTTGGAGATAGGATGGACAGAGAAGACCAAGCAAAAGGAATCACAAAGGGCATTAGGAAAATTTAAGGGTGATGAATATGTCAATTATCTTGTTTGTATTGATAGTTTCTCCATGTATACATTCGTCAAATTATACTTTAGATATGTGCACTTTATTGTCTTCCAATAATACCCCAAAAAGACTAAATTTAAGAAACTATGATCAAAGAATATCACAAAGATGGTTGAAACAAACAAAAAAGTTATGGACACATAGCTTGTTCAATTAATTCTGTGTTGCCATTAGGATGATAATTTCTAGCTGGAGTATAAGGGTTTCCCATGGGCAAGTTGGTGAACCAACTCTGGGAACTTCAAATGATGTGGCCTTAAGGATTGTGGTAAACACCAGTGTTTCATTAGAAACGAATAAGGAGAAAGGAAAATGTTCAGGTAGATGCAATAATCCCATTAATTTTTTCTTCCTCTGTGTTTTTGCTCCATAGAATGTATGCTAAAGGTTTAAACCTGTGTGATGCCCAGAGCTAAAAGATTATTACCATCATGTGTTTTCCAGATGTTGTTCCATCCAGAAGACAAATGGTATAGTTTCTTTTTCCCTTTTCTATTTTATACAATTTATTAAATTAAAAATATTGACTTAAAGCCTAGAATTCTTTTCTCCTATTAAGAATAATATAATGTGTAATTAATAATTAGAATAAATATTTTCATGTAGATTAAACAGATATTAAGGATTAAATTATCATAAACATATTTCAAGAGCTAGCTTGATCCTATAAGTAACTTAGTGAAGATATACACGAAGAAGTAGATCAGAAGAAGGCTTTTTAGATACTTCTTAGAGCTGTTCACCATTAAGATATACATCCTGTGTTACCTTCTCTTTTCCATGACTTTCTAAATCAATAATTATAATAAAGTACACAGATCTGATGGTGAAAATAAAAGTATTTCATGCAAACAATCAAGGATAAGACTATGAGTGTTGTATATCCCCTTGCTTTGAGGTTACATGATAAAGTGCTCTAACTCCCTGGACTGAGTATATATCTAGAAAGTATGTTACAGAACATCAAGGCCCTTCCTTTCTACTGACAAGTATACTTTTTTAGATTACCCATTAATATATTAATAATTACCCCCCCTTTCTTTTGAATTACAACAGGTCATATGTAGCACTAGGAGAAAATAGTCAAAGGTTCCTGACCCCTCTCATGAAACTAATCAGTGAATTCCCTCAACAAAGAAGAGCATTTTAATAGTCTTTTTAATTTTTTCAGTTATATCTAGATATAACTGGATAGCTGCTTCCTTTTTCCTACATTCTATAAGGTAATCGTTATTGCAATCTTGGTTTGTGGACATATCAACTTCATTTTTGTACAGATGAAAAAACCATACGCTATTCAGAATTTTATTATACTAAACAAAAGAATCATTAGAAAACTGAACATTTTTGTACCTTATGTATTAGTGCAACTGAGGATCTATTTAGAGAATATGTGTCATTTTGACAAGTTTTTCAGGCCTTGAATCAGAAGAAGCTGTTATCTCAGTGTTCAGTAAAAATTACTGATTGAAGTAGAGTGAGGCGGGAAAATTGTGAAATGAATACAGAGAGGGACTGAAAATAATACAAATATGAGTAAAAACAGTAATATAAAGGAAGGGGTAGAGAAATGAAGAAAGGTTGCTTAAAGAAGTAACTCAGGGTAGCATTATAAGAAACATGGAAAATCCAGGGAACTCCTATAAAGCACCTCAGAAAAAGTAACTATACAGGTGGGGAATGTGCTTTATAGGAGTGCTTTGACTGAAGCAAGGTGGCGGACTAAGAAAGGATTTTATAATTACTTCTAGACATACATTTTTGTGTGGATGGCCATTCTTGCATATTCCTTGCTTTCTACCAGATTGTGGGCAAGTATATTATATTCACCTCCGAATAAGGAATTATAGTGCTCGCTTGAAGAAACTTATTCCTATATAAATTCAGATAGTATCAAGCAATAAAGTTAGAGATAATCATAACGACATAATTCCAATAAAATACAATGAAATAGTTATTGCCCAAGGCAGAAAACAGAAACCACTCTAAGGAAAAAAAATTACTATTTGAAGTAGGTTATTACAAGATTGTTGGCAGGGCTGAAGGATCCACTTAGGGCTGGACTCTGGATTGATACCAAGAACAATTGAGAGTAAGCCTTCTTCTGAAGCTGGTTTGCTCTAGAATGGGCAGCAACTCCACTTCTACTACCAGAGAAGCCTTGGAAGCGAAAAAATCAAAATGACATAGAAAGTTGTAATCCATGGAGTAAACAGATCAAGAAGTTACCCTTCTTCTGGAAAGCTGAAGAATGAGCACTGGTCCTGAAAACTGTGACTTCCCTACTGAGTAGGGCCTCCCAAAGCTGAATGAATATGGCTTTTCCTGGTCTTTGATTTTCATATCTCATGAAAGTACATTCAATACATAAAATCTAATTTGCATCTAAAACTCTAGCCACTAGCAAGTTTGAAAAATGTAGTTTCAAGCAGTCTAAAATATCCAAAGAGAAGGTAAGTAAAACAGAGATTAAGAAAGCCAATCCTAATATTCTTAACATGTAAGATAAATCTATATATATTTGACACTATAAAGTAAACATCCTAGGAATTGCTTCACATGGTATAGGAGCAGAGTTCTGTGGAAAATTCAGATACTTTTGTTTTTACCACTGATATCTATGGTCCATAGGAGGAGGTGAGATGAGATGACACATGGAGATGACACAAAGATTTTTCTAGTAACATGTAATTTTTATTCCGGGAACTTTCTTTTGGCCATTATATCATAGCATCATGGGGCTTGGAAAATGTCTCTTTCAATAATGTTAATTTAAATGTAATACCTGTACTCTTTTAGTTAAATATGAAAGTGATTTATAAATGTGATTTTAATAATTAAATTGCATATTGTATATATCAAATCTATGTGAATCATGCTAGAGCAGACGACTTGAAAATTTTGAATGAATGTTTCATCCTTCCTGTACTTTAATTTTTTCAACAGCTTACATGGGATTTTAATAGGAAGATCATTTCATAGGTCCCTTTGCTTTGAGAATCCACTAGAAAAACATTATATGAATTAACGACAACTCCCAATGCACATGATATGGGTTCTAAGCAGATTTACTATTCTCACTTCTATTCCTTTCTCCAAATAACAAATTATAAAGCAACATTTCCTGTATTTAGAGTCTTTCTATGTACTGAAGTAACCTCTCACCAAGTGATATTTTCTTATTACCAATTGACATCACTGTAATCACCATTTACACTCTTATTACCTCTCATCTAAATAGTATGGTAAGTTACCAATATTTTTAAATCTCTCTTATTCCCCTCTCTATTCTCACAAATTCATCTTAAAACACAGTTCTGATTATTTCACTTTTATGTTCAGCTTTTACTACTTTCAAAGGCTCCCCTGTACCTGCTAAATTTAAAGTTCTTTAGTTTATCACATGGGGTCAGCCTAGTTGACCTACCCTCCCTGCTTTTCAGTCTTACTCATTTTATAGTATTTGTATAGTTTACATGCTAGGTATGTTCATGTCAAGTTGTTTCCAAGGTTTCCTCTTCCACGTACACACATTGTTCTCCTTAATTTTCTTTTCTTTTCTTTTTTTTAAATGTTTTTCTTCTCTTCCGCTTTCTGTTGACATTTGTTCATCCTTCACAAACTCTAATGCCACCTCCTCTGGATATCTTTACCCAACATGCTGAACAAAAATAATGTATTTTCCTCTGAAATTTCACAGATATATGTTTGGGTCTCTTATGGTGTATAGTCTATCCTATATAATAACTTTTTTGTGTGTCCTCTACTACACCACATACTAATTAAGGAGTTAAAATATCTATTTTTATGCCCCCACAGTGTTTAGCATAATACCATATGTCGAGTAGATACTTAGTTATTCATGATTGAATACATGCATTGATGAATCATTCTAGAGAAAGGAACTATTTTCCATTTATTAAAAACATAAAAACAACTGAGAATTCCTTTCTTGCCTCTACTTTTTTTCCTTCGAATGACATTCTATAGGAAGTAGCTTGAAGCACTTTTGCAATTTTATTACTAAGAAATAATTCATGCATAGGATTTTTCTTATTACTTCATATAACCTACTTTGTAGAATTCTGAGCTTTCATTGTGAGTCAGAGACCAAAGTTTTCAAATTTGTGAGAAAAAATTGTATTTACTATTATATGTAGAAATCAACACACAACTGGCTTTTAAAATAGCAATTTACAAACTACACAATTGCATATTAATGTTAATTATTTTATTTTCCTGTAAATACTTAAAAATAGGTTACTAATTTTAATATTGATCATGGCTTCATCAAATTAGCTTTAAAGACCTAATAAAGCACTTATTTTTTGAAACCTAAACTTAAATAAATAAATAAATAAATAAATAAAAACTTTCAAAGAACAGGCAATCCTAATTTTATTCAGGAACAGTGATGAAATGTAAGAGGCCCCAAATATACAAAAACACACATCACCGCATAATTATTTTATCCAAACTAGTATAAACATTGGATTTTAAGTAATTAATATTATTTAAGTATGCATAATGAACTCTGTGTCCTTTTTGTTTTTAAAATTATATTGAATTACATATGCATTTGAATTTATATAATATAGAATATTTTGGGGATGCCAGGTTTATTTTATTGCCATGTACCCTGAAAGATGAAAGCAAGTTTTCATAGAAAAATGCTGAACTCAAATATAATGTGATTCAATACCAGGCAAAAGAAAAGATTGCAAGTTGTCTCGAATATTTATTTAGGTGTTAGACTTAGACTTAAAAGCTAAACATTATGTTCAGGACAGCATTGCAAATGAGAAATTTTGTAGTTTTTTTTTTATTTTAAAAGTTAGGAAACGGACTTTGGCCCAGTGGTTAGGGCGTCCGTCTACCATATGGGAGGTCCGCAGTTCAAACCCGGGCCTCCTTGACCCGTGTGGAGCTGGCCATGCGCAGTGCTGATGCGCGCAAGGAGTGCCGTGCCACGCAGGGGTGTCCCCCGCGTGGGGGAGCCCCACGCGCACGCAAGGAGTGCGCCCGTGAGGAAAGCCGCCCAGAGTGAAAAGAAAGAGCAGCCTGCCCAGGAATGGCGCCGCCCACACTTCCCGTGCCGCTGACGACAACAGAAGCGGACAAAGAAACAAGACGCAGCAAATAGACACCAAGAACAGACAACCAGGGGAGAGGGGGGAATTAAATAAATAAATAAATCTTTAAAAAAAAAAAAAAGTTAGGATTAATGTTTTTATTTACATTCTGAGTATTTTAACACAAATTCTTCTCTCTTTAGGCAATTTCTTAAGAATTTATTCTCTCTTCCTCTCTCCTCACATACTGCTACTGTTTTAATGGAGACAGTCATCATCCTTACCTGTATAACCCAAATACCTTTTCAAGCTGCCTTCAGTCTCAACCCTGGCAATGCTCTCTCCTACAATGCACTATAGGTGACTGTTCTATATTGAAAATGTGACAGAGACTTCCTTATTTCAAGTCCTTTGATAAATGCCCATTGTCATCAAATAAAATCCAAAGTCATTCCAAAATACAAGGCCAGAATACAGTCTCTTCCACTTTATCTAGCCTCAATTTTCATCACTTCAGTTTTAATTTTATTTCAGCAATTCAATATATGTATCACACTTGATCCAAAATATCTATCCAGGTATACTATTCTCTGAAGAGTCAGAAAACAGTCACAGGCATGGCAAAAAAGAATTAGTTACTAATAAGAGATCTTTTTCTTAGTAGTTCATTAACATATTAACTAATGATATATGAAAAAAAATTATCCCACTGCTTCTTTTTTGGATAAAGCGTAGTAAAGAATTGCAGTACAAATTCAATCATTCAATGACTTTTACAAATATACATGGAGGATTTATGATAGATTAGGCCCAAAAACTAGCCACTAGAATTCAGAGACCAAAAATACAACTCTTAAAAAGGCCAATATCTGAAGAGGACAGAGAGGTTAGATGAATGTAGTAGTCATAAAGCTCATGCATACAGAGGGATCTTCCCAAGAAGACTCAATATTTTATTTTCTCTTACTCAAACCAGGAAGAGTTTTATTTTTAAGCTTTAGTTCACTTGTTTGCTTCACGTTGTTGATTTTGTTGTTGAATGTGTATTGGTGATATTGATAGGAATTTAATGATTTTCCAATGAAAGTAAAGGCAGCCTTCTCAGCCTTTTTAGTGGTAAGAAGAGGGAATAGAGAAGATGTCAGTTCAGAATTCAAGGTGAAAGCAGTAGTGAAGTGGAGAGTCAAAACAGATCTGCAAGTATCTCTTGAAAGCAATTAAAAAGAGAAAGAAGTTGCAACATGGAATAAGCCAGAAATGGAGTTAAAGGAGAAAAAGAAAAAGAAAAGAAAAAAAGTTGTCAAATATATTATAGGCATATAAAACTGAAAGTGGAATGTAAGTCAACTCTGAGTTCTGCAGGAAAAATAAAGCCCCTTCTGAAAACAAAAATAAAGTCCTCTTCCTGCATTCCTTATTTATTTCACACAGAATTACAAAAATTTTTGCAGGCAAGGCTGGGCTCTATAAGTATTCAACATATCTAAAGTAGGTCACTGAAATAATTCTTTATAAATGCCTTTCTAGTTCATTCAGAAATCACTATGATATCAATAATATAGGAATCACAAAAAGCAGAATATCAGCTCTTCCAAAAGGTTAGATTTATCTTCTTGTTTGCCTGCCCATATGAACAGACTCTTTAAATTTAAGCATCAGGGATCAACGAAAGGTGATGTTTTATTTGCTGACTTCTGACATGTTTACAATCATGTGGAATTTCACATTGAGTAGAATGATGAAGGAAGAAGAGGACATACTCATTTATTAAAAAATCATTTACCTTCTCATATAAGTGACAGCCATAATTCATTCTTTGGGATTTGCATTTTAAATGATTAAGGAGCCAGTAAGACAGCATGAAACCTCATTAACAAAGAAATATCTTCAGGCCTCTTACCTGAAGGGAAAGTGGTGATTTTTCCACCTCATAGCCCTCAGTTTAAATACCTGCTGATTTGTTTTATCTCTACTTACTTCAAAGTATTTCAATCACATTAACGCTGCTTCTAACTCTAGAAACGGATGGAATAAAAAAATCAAGATTTTGGCTGTATCCTAAAATAAACAAACCAGAAAATTTCTCATGTTTTGAAGCTTCTCCTTTCTATGGCAATGTGTAATATATTAGTGGTTAACCAAGGGCTTCCCTTGATGCTTATGTAAGAGGGGAGAAACAAACCTCTTTTATTTTATTTTTTCAGTTTCTTATGAAAACACATCAGATTTGTTTTTAAACAGATGCAGTGTCTTAAACTGCTGCTCTGAAGTAAGATGCTGATAGCAATAGGGGAGGCAGAGACCATATATTCTTGCTGTACATCTAACAGATGCAGTGTAATAATTAAGGTCTGATCAGAGCATTCTGCTTTTCCCACAATCACCATTGAGCTAATAATAGAATTATGGATTAGATAGAAAAGTGCAACAAAGTTAGGCAACTGCTCCATATAAAATCAATATTGATATTTAAAAGAATTAGTAAACTTAGCCAATGAAGCATAGCATCTCATTCACATTAACCTCCAGTCGAGCCTTCACAGTCCCAGGCGTTGATCCAATCATCTGCTTGTCTAAGTATTTTTTCCTTTTTCTGTGCAGTTGCTTACCTTTTTTCTACAACACCCACTCTCTTCTTTAGAAATACCTTTTATTCTCTCTTTTACTGGATGTATTCTGAGGAAAAGAAGTCTGAGGCTATTTTCTGCAAAAGACAATATTAAATCAGTTAAAGCTGAATCATTAGAAAAGCACTCAGAACCTCTGGGCCTTTTGTTTTGTTTTGTTTTGTTTCATATTTTCTTTTCTTTTTGTGCCTAACTCAGCCCTAAAAGGGTTAATTCAAGCATGACAATCCTACTGACTTCAAGCAGTAGTGAAATTGCCCAAGGTATTCACACCATTTTAGGCAGACAATCCTTAGGCTAAAGGCGAACACCACGGTATGGGTATGTTTCTTTGCAACTGTGTGCATGTATGTAAACTTTTGAGGGTTAATTTTTCAAACTATTACCCTAATCAACATTCTTCAATTAATTTCCACAATAAAAGATAAACACTTTATATGCAATTAGTGAACATTTAAGTGAGTCAAGGCAATAGTCATTTTCAGAATTAAAAATGCTTGGTCTGGTGAATTTTGGATAATGAGGGCACTGGAGCCTACAGAGGACTTAAGTGACCTCTATAGATTCCACTGAGAAAGGAAAGTGTGTAACCCAATCCCTGTGAAAACATAAAGAAAGGTTATCATGTCTCTTAATAATCTATCATATAGCATGACACACAGCCCTTCAGGAGTTACTTGAAAGTGAGAGCAGGTTAAAGTCAGAGGCTCATTAAGAGACACATTGACACCTAAGATATAAGGCAAGCACAAAGAAACACAAAAACAAGTGCTCAAATAATATTCCTTAATGTGTAAAACCTACATTTGTGAATTTCTTCTAATTCATTTGGGACCTGGATCAAAGCATTCCTATGAATTGAAGAGGAAAGTAAGTCATCTCTTTTGGGTTAAAGAATCAGAAACAGCTCTACCATAAGCTTTTAAAATTTCATTTTACCTGTTCCAACATGAAAATATCTGGGTCCCCATTCTGAATACAATTTGATTTTTAATCAAGGAATTTTTCGTATTTAATAAAAATTTGACATAAACATTAGACATACTAAATATCACCTTTGACTATTTGGATGAAAGCATTAATTTAAAAATTAGTTTCTTTTCATAATTTGCTTTGTCAACAATCTATTTTAGTGTTTTTTAATCGAAAAATAACAGAATTAACAGAGATGCTAGCTTAGGTTCTAACATTCTTTCTTAAAAGGGGGAAATACTGGGGCAAAACAACTTACTTGTTTTTTGACATTTACATAAAATGGAATATACTCAAATTTCTAATCATATTGAATGAAAAATCAATATTCAAGTACATATATGGATAAGTTGGTTACAAATAACTCCTTTGGAACTATGTTATGTTTTGGTCAATAGGTAAAATATTTTCTTATCCCATCCCCCATACCACTCTGCATCTGTTTCACTTTTACTCTCACTTGCCCTAGCACTCTCTCTCTATCTGCAAGCAGACACAGTGAAAAATTACAAATCCCATATTAATTACTTAAATAATTGCATGTCCTTGAAATTTTCTTTTAGGTGTTTCATTTTCTGGATCTTTCACTTTCAGATGTTAATGACTGCTGGCATTGAATGGTACATAATCTGTAAAGAATTTTTAAAATAATACACAAAGATAAGAATGCTTCAAGGTTGCTTGAAATTCTAAGTCAGAAACTATTTAGGTAATTGAAAACTAATGTGTATCTGAATTGACAAGGGCAACTTAGGAAATTGCTAAAGTAATTTTAAAATAAACTTACCTGACTAATCTATATAAATGAAGTCAAAATAATTTCCCTTAAACAGAAGTCTCACTTTATTCTTTCACTTCAACATATTTATCTTATCATTTCCTTTTTCCCTCTCTTCTTCACTCATGAAAGGGAGTATTTGATGGGGGAACAACAAGAAGTAGAATACATTTAGTACAGGAAAAATATTAATTGCTTGAAAATGCAAAACAAGAAAAGAAATCAATTGTGAGTAAACAGCACGGAAGGAAACCTCTTGACCTTGTCTGATGCTTTATGGGAGAGACCCTTCAATCAGAAATGTGCTGATGCTAAATTATCACAGGATTTGATCTATCCTCTAATAATTGAAAACTCCCACTCCTGGAAGAGAACCAGTATTCTGAACAGCTACTAATTTTTCAGAGTGGAAATTTAGTACCTGAAGAGATTGCACATTTATCCACTAAGATTTGTATTTATATTTTATGGCCCATCACACTTGACATTAGGCTTTGATTGTAAATAGCCACATTGTAATTTTGTGATGCACTATTCTGTGATGTGCTATTACAATTCCTAAAAGTGCCATATATATTTTAATGTATTAACTTCAAGATCATTCCTTTATGCACCAAAGTACGTGGAAAACTAAACCAAAAACTAACACAAATGCTGTTAACTGCCATGTCAGGATTGGATTTTAGTTACTTTATCTTGCTTATAAAGAAGATGCTAACTAGGAATTTATCAGGTATTTTGTTCAAGGACATAAAATAAGGAAAATAATAATTAGAATAGCTCTTCAAATTTCTAATTACTTTATATGTACAATAAAATTTGTCATTTTAGCATTATAAAATCTCTCATCCTAAGATTATTTCTCAATGGTAAAAGCGTTTAAAGCAAATCTCAAATTGATAACCCACATAAATATGTAATGAAATGACCTCTGATGATTTTGCTGGGTATTAAACTAGCTAGCCTGAAGATTCCTTGGAAATGTAAAACTACTTTAATTTTATAATTTAATCCCCTGGATAACTCATTAATAGCCTTGTTTCTATTCATGTATGTACAGCAACTACAAGAGGAAAATGAGAGGATACAAATCAAGGATGAAGCCATATTAGCCAAAAAATAGAAAGAAAAAAATTACTAATTCCCAGGTGGGAATAAATATTTAGAGTCTAAGCAGTACTATCTTCCAATAGATGGAACACGTAAGAGAACTAAATGGAACATGTATCTCAATTTGTGTATATAAACATAGTTAATTTGCACAGTCTTAACACTCATTCAAAAGACTATTTTGAATGCTTGCTCTCTGCTAGCATTGTGCAAGTTGTCATAAGCACGATGATAAATATGACCAAGTTCCTGCTCTCAGGGAACTTAACAGTGTGACACAGGAAAGTTTGATTTACTTCAATTGACATAAATGTCAGTAGGGACGAGAGTAAGTGTGGAGACCTCAAGTCTGGGAAGTGGAGAGTGGTTAGGGCTGACTCTCAGAAGTGACTTCCTCACTAAAACTTGAAAAATCTTTAAAAACTTTAAGCAGGAATGTGACATCTGATTTGTTCCTTACATTGCCAAGGTACCTCAAAGGAAGGAATTCATGGTGAGTTAAAAAGAAAGGTAATATACAGAGCAATCGTTTGCACCCATTAAAAAGTAAATTAAGTTAATGATATGGGATGCTGCACTCAAATGTAGTTGTGACACTGCCAGTGTATAGACACACAGGAAAGCCTTCCTCTTTTGTTCAGTGTATGTGAGGTCTACTTGAGGCAACAATTTCTCCTAGTGTCTTCCCTGCCAAATTATGTATAATTTCATCATCTAAAACTATTTAGAAAAATACCTATAATCTCGGGCCAGAAAACCTGATACTCTCTCAGTTGATAATGCATTAGAATGTCCAAATGCTGAGGTGAAAAAAGGAACATCTTTGGGGAGAGGCAGACCGGGTTAGTATGATTTAGTTTGATGATCATTTCCGAAATATTACAAATGATAATTTTTTAACCTTGGAGAAACTTACAAAATAGGGATAATAATAGTTACTTCTCAGCAAATTTGAGAGGATCAAATGAGGAAATATATAGTATAAACCCATTAAAATTCTGGTCACTTTGTTCTCCTTAAATTTGATAAGCAAATTATTGGACTAAGTAAACTTTTTTCTAGTCTTTTGACTTCAGCTTACATGTTTCTGCTTTTTTAGCCAATCATCATTTGGAATGAGTTGGGTAGCCTACTGAGCTGGCATGGAAGTGTCTCACCTCACTATTCCTGCAACCTACTGTAAGTCCCTTAACTTCCTTGCTGTTGAGTATATTCTTTTGGGAAATAAGCATAACAAACCTAGTGATTCCCGGGGTCCCTTATTAGTTCCAACAAAGATTGAGACTCTTATAAAATGAAATGAAATTAAGCACTAGAAAATCAATGGGTAGGAAAAGCAAGTATTCATAACAATGTAAAGAAGTTTCTAAGTCTAGAATAAAAGTATGTATAGAAGTATCTCAGTGACTGACAGACAGATAGAGGTCTTTTTAAAGGCAGCATTCCACAACAATAAACAGAATTCTGAATCTAATAATCAGGTAAGTTAAAGTGACCAGATAAATTAACAGGATATTAATTTACATTTGAATATTTTAAAAAACAACTTTTTAAAGTATAAGTATGTGCCATGCAATATTTAGACATACTTACCCTAAAAATTATTCATTTTTTTCCTGAAATTCCAGTTTAACCGAATGTCCTGTTTTTTATTTGCTTTTTTTAAAATGTAGAAACCCTAGTAAGGTCTACAGATAAGGTATGTATACATACATACATATATATATATATTATATATATATATATTTTTTTACAGAAAACTGCTTTGAGCAAAGAATTAATGGGGCAATAAAGGGTGCCCAGAGAAATTAAATAGTCACTTGAGTCTCTAAGTCATGGACATAGAAACAAATTATATAATCATGTTCTTACATTAATTCTTGTTTCGATAGAGGGTAGAGAGAAAAAGAAAAAAAGAGAGAAGGAAAATAACATGATATTATCAAGCGTCACCTATAAGTCATTGCACAGATCCTTCTAATATGCTATTTCATCTTTTAAATATTTAGCATAATGATTTAAACATTTATTATTACCATTTTATGAATTAAAAAACCAAGGCTCAAATCCTACTCAGTTAAGAAATGTTGAAGTCAAATCTGAACATAAGTCTATCTTATTAACATAAGTACAAAAGCCTGTCCTCTGCTTTTGTTTTCAGTGTTAAATACTATATTATTTTTTCCTAGCACACTAATATATAAGATCTCTGGAATGAGACAGAATTACTTCCTAATTCTATATACGTGAGCAAATTATTAATCCTTGAGATTACACAAAGGATTACATTTTGCAATCATACTTACATGATTTA
This sequence comes from Dasypus novemcinctus, assembly GCF_030445035.2. NCBI lineage: Eukaryota > Metazoa > Chordata > Mammalia > Cingulata > Dasypodidae > Dasypus > Dasypus novemcinctus. The sequence continues at coordinate 146,874,346 of NC_080673.1, read as the reverse complement.
GAGATCATATCCAGTACAAAACTCTCCTATCAGTTTCAAGGAGGCAAGCAACTAAGGATAGGCAAAGCAGGGAGAGGTATAAAATCCTGACTGCCTCTACCTTGTTTCTTGCTTTTCACATTAGATACCTTTCCTTTAACCTGGAGTCATGGATGTGGTCACTAAGAAAGATGAGGAGATTATCACACAAATCAGGGAGCATTTGGGTCTGGAAATCTCCATTTTATATCTAGAAAATAGTATCTCTTACATGACATCTTCCAAAGAGTCACGCCACATAAATCCATAGATACATCATTTGTTTCCCATAAGCAGTCCTAAACCAGGAACATGGTGGGCAAAGCATTCCATACATAGGGACTCTTCTCCAAGTACGTATCATCGGTTTATTTTAAGTAGGCCAGTTATTAGCATGTTTCCCAGGACATAACATGAAACTACCTGCCTTATTCTCTCCCAGGAGCATCTAACATTCTCACCCTACATGGTAGAGAAATGAATTGCAAATCAGCAGTTTTGTAGGATTCAAGGAGATAATCCATGTAAAGAATTTAGCACATTGTGAGATGATGAAATTAAAAATATCACCAGTACTGCTATCAATTATTGTTATCATTAGTGACCACACTGTTGATATTAGGAGTTTACAGTTTACTACATTACTATAATGTAGTAAATCATAATTTATGCTTAGTTTTGCAAAGTGCAAATATATTGTTAACCTCTTCCAGTTTTTCATTTAATCATTTACTGGTAAATATAGGGTTAGTAGTCATAATATTTCAATAAAAAAGTTACAAGCCAGATATTCAGCAACAATGAAACAATGAAAAGCTTTTTAAAAATTTGAAAGACATTTGATTTATAGCCACATTTGCTTTTGCTAAAGTAATACCCGAAATTTTGCCAGCTATTTGACACTTTCCACAAAGTTCTAAAGTACACCACTGATGATTCACTTTTATTTAACAAAATATATGATATAAAGCATATTTCCTTTACTTATCAATTTCATATTTAATATTACTATTTGGAGAAATATAAAATCATTACTAATTTTGACACAGTGCCCATTATACAAATAGGCATATATAAAATGTAAGCCTATATCGTTTTTATTTATATTTTTGTTAGAGAAGTTTTAGACTTACAGAAATATCATGCATAAAAATATGAAATACTAAGTTCCCAATACTACCTTATTATTAACACCTAGCATTAGTGTGGTACAATTGTTATAATTCATAAAAGAACATTATTATAATTTTGCTATTAACTATCAAGCATCATTTACGATAGAGTCCATTGTGCTGTTCAGTCCTGTTTCTTCTTTTTAATTTTATTCTAGTGACATACATACAACTGAAAATTTCCCCTTTCACCACATTCAGATATACTTTTCAATGCTGTTAATTATATTCACAATGTTGTGCTACCATTACCACCAACTATTAATGGTGATAATGTAAGTTAACCATATTTAACAAGGTTTACAATGGTTTCCTTAACTCATGATTTAATTTTACAAGACTGGTATTGTCTCTGGTAATTCATTTATCAATCATTAATTCATTATATTATATATTTGTCAGAAATATGATTCTGGGCTTCTTATTGGATATTCAATCTTTTTAAAAAAGACAAGGGCATACCTTCATGAACTTCATAAGAATTGTGTACTGCACAGACAGAAATACCACAAATGTAACTATTTTTTAGTGGACCTTGATCTACTTCCAATTATACTTTACTAAAAAGTTGGTGATAAAGATTCACCTTCATGGATAAGAAAATAAAATTGGGATTACCTGAAGTCTCCTGGGAATTTGATAATTATTAAATATACATTAAACAATATATGTATTAAAATAATCAACTGGCCAAAATGATAACATTTGAAAGCTCTATGGGAATTTAAGAAATGTGATTATGGCAATAGCACTGGCTCAGCCAGTCTCTGCCCCACGTGTTCTTACCCAACCAAAGTCTTAGGAAGTTACTTGCCACATAACACAAATTGTTTACCAAAGATGACTTGTGCTCTTTACTTACTAATTCTAAAAACCAATACCTTGTGCTAAAAAAAGATATGTCTTTTTCACTCTAGCATTTTGTTTTATGTTTCTAAAGAGGCCATATTCTCTCAATGCAGCAACCCTCTTCTATGAGCTATAGCATAGAAGTATTCAACATATTTAAAACAGGTCATCTTTAGTAAAATCAACTCTAAGTTGGAATATGCTCTGAAAATGGAGTTCAGCTTTTGCATAGCATTAAGATATTTCTTATGAAACACCATTAAATTCACCTCTCAACATTCCTCCCTCTTACCACAAACTCCTCAAAAGGTATCTGGAGATATTTAGTAGCTCCTTGTCTAAGATTCTGTGAGTTACAATGCCATCTACCTAAACATTAAACCAAACCTATTACCAAAGATTTCCAAATATCTTTAGAAATGTTACCTATATTTCTAGCTCTGGTTATCCCATTAAATAAATAACTAATATTATTAACTCATATTAAGGAAAATGACAGAAATTAAAACAACTGGAATATCTATATTATATCATTTTGTTATATTATATTGTATTGTGTGTATATATATTTTATTATATTTAAAAGAAAAACAAAAGCTATAGTTTAATCGGTTTTCAGACCACTTGGAAAAATATAATAAATATTAACCAAATTTAATTTTCTTCTGACTACACACTTACTAAGAGAGTAGGATAAAAATGAAAACTGAAATTAGATTGAAAGGAAGAGACCAAGGCTCTGACTCTAAATAATAATACCTTTAGAGAATGAGTTCACTTTTTGGGCCTCTAGGTTTTTCATCTGAACTTAAATTATATGTGTTACTTTACAGAAATTAATGTCCAGCTTTAGAAACCAAAAACAGTCGTCTTATTTTTTTAATCCATTCTGACTCTAATTCAATTCAAATGAATTCACCAAATATCTATTCAAGGATGAGTGTGTGTAAAATATTGCTCTAGGGGAGCTATTTTTCAAATAAAATTTACCCTTTTTTAAAATTCAGTTATATGGAAGATATAACTTTTTCATCCTTACTAATATTCTATTATGGTTGCAAAAACATAGCCATTAACAATGGACCACTGAAGTCTATTTTAGTGGCAGAAGAGTATTGCTTAGATAACTTCCTACACAGAGAAGTTCAGAAACTCTCATGGCTTCCCACCTTTCCACTAAATTACATGTGCATCTTTGAGCAATTGCCATATAACTAATGTTATCATTTCTGTAAGACCCTGCTTTTGGAATGATATTTATACAGACTTTAATTGTCTTAAGCATTCTTGGTTTCAGAGCCCTTAAAACCCTGGAGTTGGTGTGGTAGAGCTTATGATTCTTGTGATTATTGAATTGGATAAAATTGAGCTGAAATGGCAGATCATTTTCTGAGCCTTATGAGTTGTACATTTTTACTATTGATTTATCTTTGATCATTTCCTCACATTTACTTGCCTTTGGCTCCCCAAGGAACACTTTTTGTTTCTGAAGTCTTCAGCTTCTCATGTCAATCAGTTGCTCATTTCGTACAGTTTAACTCTCTGGCTCCCACTTCTTATGGGACAAAGCCTTTCAAAAAGAAAGAATAAATATTAGATATGAGATCATTTCCTAAGAAAAGGCTTCAATAATCTCTCTTGACCATTTGCTACAGTAGAATAAATACTAATTTCTGTCTTTACATACTGTAGGTTCTATGTACTTTAATATTTCACAATTGCTCTACTTCTCAAGTGCCCTTTTCAACACCCCAAATGATCAATCATTTTAGATATAGGTAATAAATGTGTCAACACTCTTTTTAAAGTGTTGAATGTACAGTGTACTCACTATGGCCAGAAGTAACTCCTTAATATCCAGCATTGAAATTATAGTTTCAAAAGCCTTCACTATTCTATCCACACATCTGGGAAAACAGAGATAATTGCTGCATGTGTGCTGATGTTGTCCTTCAAGCTTTTTCACACCAAGAGCAAGGCCACTTTTTTCTCATTAGTACAGCAAACACCTGTTCACACATTGTGATATTAAAGGGCTGTGGGAAGATCTTGCTGCTCTTCCAACAATCTTTTCCCATGCCTTTTATTCCTTTAATTGGGACAAAGCCTTTCAAAAAGAAAGAATAAATATTAGGTATGAGATCACTTCCTAAGAAAAGGCTTCAATAATTGAGAACTGGAAAATACAAGGACACTCAGCAACGTGAACCTACAGAAAAGAAGAAATATAAATGAGAAGACATTTCAAAGACGGAAATCTTTGATGGAAAGGGGAAATTGAGAGCAGTGAATATGAAAAATGCTCTTCAGTTTTTGATGTTTTGCTTTCTACATACAGCATTTTGCCTATGTCTGACCACTGACTTCAATGGCCAAAAAAAAAAAAAAAAAAAAAATGCTTCAAAGGTAATTTAAATAAAATATCAAAGGAAATAAAGATGCTATGACTGTTTTATTGATTAAAGTGGAAATTTTTTTGCCAGAGTTAATGTAGATGACTTTTCAGTTCCCTTCTAATTCCTCAAATATGCATACTGTTCCATAATATATACACAGGCATTTAAAAGACATAACTGAATTGGATAATGCCAATTTGCCTGAAACGTAAACATTTTCTTCAAATTCCATATCAAATTCCAAACTGAACTGAGATGTTTAGCATTAATATATGTCAAATTATCAGATTTCCAGAAAATATATTTAAAATTAAGCCAGTTTTATATAAGAAATTAAATCTAAGTGTATTATGTAATTAAATAAAATATTTAACCAATATGAATTAACTGAAAGTTAATTGATTACAGTCCCTAAACTCTAATTGATCCAAATAAACGTTCAGAATTATATCAACAGCTATGACATATGTTTCAATAGAGTCAAAGTGACTTCATTGAAAGCTGATGAGTCATAAAAGTAGATAAATATGTTGGAGGTCTGAACACTAATTACCTAGGACAGTGATAGCTACTCATTACAAGGACAGCAAAATAAGCAGGTAATGTCAGATGGGAACTGAGTTAGATTTGGAAGATAATTGTGCTTATAAACAAAAATGATATTCTTTAAAGATGTATAACATGCAACTTTTATTATGGATGTATTTCCTCCTTTTGAAATTAGACAATAGGCTTTTTCACAAACATATAAAGCCAGAAATCTGTAATTTGCACTTGCAGTATAAGGAAGTCTTCCTGTGCAATGGCATGTTAACAGTAATCTCAGAGAAACAATACCTTGTACTATACTTTCCCCTGCAAAAGGTATACCAGATATTCCTATAGTTGTCAATATTGGTGATTGATTCCATATCGTAACAGTTGTTTCAACTGCTAAATATGCAAATATATGTTCAATATTTTCTAAAGCAATATTTTGACTTGTGTCTTACCAGAATAAAGAGATAACTTTATGTATCTTTTCAGTATTAACAAATCCTACATATATTAACTAACTTCAAGTGACTTAGATTTTAATCAAAGTTTATTGATTTAGATGTTTTATTAATCTAGTTCAATTTAAATAACCATTTATTGAGGGCAGAATACATGCAGGCACTGTGAAAGACAGCGCTTTCTTGCATTTAATTTGAAGAAGAATGAAAAGAATTTCAGATGCAGAAAATAAAAACTGAATAATAGTGAGAGGTTGGGACCACTGCAATACAACTGTGTCCCTGAGGTCTCACTACCACCTGCCCACACCTTTATAATTAGCCCCTGTTAATAAATATTTCTTGAATTATCTTAATTTAATTTTGTTTTCTCTTTCAACTTTGGTTCTTGACTAGTAATACAACCTCCTAAACAGAAATCTCTTTAGGGGGTTGTTTCCCAATAACTTATTAAGTCTCCATTGTATCACCACAATACCAAAATCATGAAAAAGGAAAAAAATTCCCATAGGTTAGAAAGCCCAAATCGAATCAGAAAAGTTTCTTGGTGTGAGGAAGAAAAATATAATTTTACTCAGGCATAATAATAATAATATATGAATATATTATCATAATAAATATTGTATATTTAAAATAACATTGCAATGAACTATTCAAATAAATGTATAAGCAGGTTATGTTGGAGCTTTATAAACTGAAAGTGATTGTAAGTTTGGACATGATTTTATTTAAAGGGAATATTTTAAATTGCATAAGCCCATGCCTTTGAGATGGGAGGGTCGGAACTGATGGAAGTTTGAAAGCTGTCTTAATTTTAATACAACTGACAATAACAGTGGCATTTCTATAATGGTTGAAGTTCATTAATATATTTTGTTGAGTATTACACTCCCAGGCTAATTTGCACTGTGGTGAAAACAAACAAAAAAGTACTTTGGATATGAAAATATCTTTAAATATTCAAATATTTATAGCCAGAAATAGCCACAGAGGTCATTGTACCTGAATCTTTATTTTACAAATGATGCCATTAAGGATAATTATGATAACTTATCTATATATATAATGGCAGAACTTTGACAAGAACTCTAGTTTCTTAACTTAATTCTGTTCTTCTATATTTGTATTTCAATAACTCCTCTTAGATGGCACCATTCCTAAATACTTATTTGATTTAACATATTCACATTTAAGAAAAATATTTTTGTGGTTTTACTTTGAATGAGTTTTTTGTTTTTATTTCCTTTTTCCTTTTATAAGTCATATTAAATGACTAATTAGACAACTGGCTATTGTTAATATTTTCTAATAACCATACAGAGATGACCTTCAAATGAACTGTTGAATATTTACAAGCAGGTACCTTTGATCATTTTTACAAGTGTATCTTTAGTTTACAGAAATATCTCCAGTTTAAAAGAAAAGATTGTTACAATTTGCTTTTTTTCTCTACTATTTGCTGTCACAACCTATTTACCTTGACTTCTAGCACGCTCTTTTCTCTATCCTGATCCTATGTTATCAATGTAAATCTTTTACCCCTTACAATCCCCCAAAAAAGAATCATCTTCAACATATAATGGGGTTTTAACTTTCATATTTTTACCCCTTCTCTATACTTTCCCTGAAATATTTTTCTGCCATACTTGATGGCTAAAATAAAATCTTCCTTCAAGGGTCAATTTAAATATGACTTCCATTAAGATATCCTAATCATCTTAGTGAGAAATAATTTCTATCTCTTATCAATTCTTACAGCTATTGTTATATTTACATGCAGTAATGTTATATTTATATCTGTACAGTTAATAAGTACGTGTCTGACCTAATCTCCACATTCACACAGAGAAAATGGTACGAAGAAGGTCACAAAAATGAGAAGAAATACACGTGCTCAAGTAAGGATGGGTGAAAATGTTAAGTAGAGAACAAAATGTGGTGGGACTTGTTAGGTCACAATGAGGGATATGACTTTACTTCAGTCAACAGCAGAGATCTAAACACCAATTTTTTCTTTAATTTTAAGCCAGAAAAATATTTTTAAACTATATGTAAGACCATCATACCATGGACTATTTTGCAACCCCCTGTTTCTTCCCATAATAGTTGGCCCATAGTAGTCACCCAAAGCCATTATGCTTAATTTAATGCATAGACAGAAATATTGCTTACAAAGCAATTAATTGGAAAGGACAATTGAATCAAGCATAATGTAATTTAAATAATCTGGATATTGCTATTGAACAACTTAATTACTGCATTTTTCCAACAATAAAAATACATTCTAGGGGAGTGGGTGTAGACCAGTAGTTGAGTGCAGGCTTCCTGTGTATGATGTTCTGGGTTCAATTTCTGGTAACTCCTAAAAAAAAAATACATTCCAAACTAGTCCTAAAATGATCTTGAGATTATGATATGAATATTTGCTCACTCCTTCTGCCAGAATCTATTATAATCATGTCCTTCTTTTCACTGGAATTAAATGTTTTTAGGGATATTCATAAAAAATACCATAACATCATATTAATTATACTTGGCAAAATGTAAAACACAAGTCACTTATAAGCATTGATTTTTTTCCAAACATCTCTCTGAACTAGCAAAATATTGTACAGATTTTACAGATTGTATTTAGGATCAATTTTTCAACACTCAACATGTGTATCTGGATCACTGCACCCAATATTGCATCACAAATATTTGAACATAACTGGGTAACTGTATCCTAGATATACACAATTGACATTTTCTATAATACAAAAAGGTGACATCTGCTTCCCTGCTTATTCCTTTTCATACGAATATCCCACTTTTGTTTTTTTAATTAACCATCAATCCATATTCTAAAATAAGATACATCCTTCAGATGTAAACCCAAGAGTTCACAGACTGAAAGATCTGTTTCCACACCTGTATCTTTTTGGCAGGCAGATACTTCATTTGAATAGAAAAACAGAGTGGGAGCTAGGAACAGTCATATAATGTGCTTTGGCAGCTTTTCTATGTCACCGTAGTTTTATTTTTAATCTCTGGGGATAATTCACAGAGAAAGAATTTCCTAATGTGTTGCTGAAATATGTATTACATTGACAGCCAAAATGAAGACTCACTCAGTTTTCTTAAATGTTTAAAAAGATGTATCTTGAAAACATCTTGAATTGGTTCAAGATATTGCAGGATGTTAAACTATGAAAAAAGAAAATATGTTGCAAATTAATGTTAAAGTATTTTTACATGATCTTCAGCTGAAACAATTACCAGACCTCAAAAATATATTGATTTCCAAGGCATGCTTAATAGTTTTCATTAAAGCAGTAAAGAAAAAATATATATATAATAGCATGTATTTAAAGATGTTTCAAACTTTCCTTTATGTATATATATTATTTCTATCATATGTTCATACTTTTGCAACTAATATTTTTGTTATATAATCCAAATGTAAAGGAAAGAAGTCGATTAAAATACCTATTGTTTCTATATCCCTCTCTCTTACCATATTCCTCCTTATTTTCCTTTATTTGCTTCAACATATACTGTTTTCTGTATACCAGAATTTTGGCCAATTCAAGATAGAATATCATCTGTGGTTAAGTATAGGAAATTAATAGTATTAAGATAGACTTCAAAAGGTTGTACTCAACTAGAACTAAAGAGATTTTACTTAACTAACTAAAAAGATTAACAGTTATCCTATAGTATGCACATTAAATTGTGTTAGTTTCGCTAATATGCATATTTTTATTTGAGGTGGATTGATTTGGTGATAATTTCATGGTCTTTTCTCACAGAAAGTTTACTTTTATTTTGTCACTTATTTAATATGTAGGATTTATTCATGGGGCTTCTTTGTATTATCATTTAAGGCAGGACATGTCCACCTAAACTATGCATTTGTGCTAAGATTTCAAGAGCAGCCATGTCCAATACAATCTTCAGTGATTTCTGGCACTTTGTGGTTCACAGGAACTAAGAGACAACAAGGAAATGAGCTGACTGGTTGGAACTTCCTTGGACTAATGTCTCTGAAATGTATGCACTGGTGGTATATGGTAATTACTGCTACCCCCCATTTTCTTCAGATTACCACAGCCCCACACATTGCACACCTCATGTATGTGATCTGGACTGTTAAAAGAATATTAATAAAAATGTTTATGAGTGGAAGAAAGATTTTAAATAGTTGCAGTTTGAAGGAGTCAGTACATAGCATCCCTCATAAGTTCTGGATCAAGTGACAAAGACAAAGACATCAAGAGAAAGAGAAAAAATGCCAGCTTCATTCCAGATAGTATTGTAGAACATACAACATATATGCACAGTGGGAGAGCTCAATGTTGTCACACACTGATATAGAACTTGAAAAGCTCATCAGAGGAAATGAGATGTTGCAATCTTCAAAGAATTTACACTTAACCTTGCTGGCAACTCACATTGATTCAGGGTAAATGGGATTGGGACTAAAGGAGGACAAAGGGCTGGCACTTATGAATGAATATACTCATTCTACCTCAAACTGAAGAATATGAGGGGTGGGTCAAATACCAAAGGGAGCCCTTTCTCATGCAAACTAGAGAATTGGAAAGAATTGCTCTCCAACAGTCCTCAGCAAAAATTACATATATTTCTGTCAAAATGCATCCTAGATTGTAAAACGATTTGGCTTATGACTACGATTTGGTGACCACCAAGAGCCAAGAAACTCTTCTAAGTTTCCTTGAGCTGGCTTGGTTTCAGTCTTCATTTCATTATATAAGCACAGGAGCCCCAGGAGATATAATGATGGGGAGGTAACAAAAATAATAAAAGTTGTTATAATGCATAATAATATACAAAATCATACGTATCATCTGTTATGTGAGAGGAGAAGAAGGAATGATTTTTTGCCAGCTAGTATACCTTACTTTTTTTTAAAAGATTTATTTTTGTTTTATTTATTTCTCTCCCCTTTTCCCCAGTTATCTGCTCTCTGTGTCAGTTCGCTGTTTGTTCTTCTGTGTCCGCTTGCATTATCAGGCGACACTGGGAAACTTCATTTCTTTTTTTGTTGTGTCATCTTGCTGCATCACCTCTCCCCATGTGTGGCACCACTTCTGGCAGACTGCACTTTTTTTGTGCAGGGTAGCTCTCCTTGCAGGGCACACTCTTTGCACGTGGGGCACAGCATTCTTTGTGCATGACAGCATGGCACACGGGCCAGTTCACGACATGGGTCAGGAGGCCCTGTGCATCGAACCCCAGACCCTCCATAATGGTAGGAGGATGCTCTATCATTAGTTGAGCCATTTCTGCTTTCCCATACCTTACTTTTTAATCCAACCTCCTACGGGCAATAGAAATGTTTTGAAAAAATAAGTATAAAAGACTATAGTGTTTCTTATTTCCTAAATAGTGAGCAGTTTCCTAATTAAAGCTAACATTTCCCATCAGAAGCATCAGACTTGCCCCCAAATTTCAAATTTTAGCCCTATCCTTTGGCAGGGAGAAGGGGAGAATAGAATGCAGAAGGGTTTAGTATTTTCCTTAGTGTGCAGGTGAAAAATAGCACTAACAACAACAACATCAGGTATGGCCACATGTATTTCTAATAAAAAATAAACTCCTTATATTATAGTAACTATAAACTGACTGAACAAAGATCGGAGTGTGAGGATCACAGAAATCAAAAAATAGGAACTCTAAAAACCAAGATTTATATTTGTAAAAGCTAGCATAAAATTTGTCATGTGATTAAGGAATGGAAGACGAACTGAGTCTGACTTTGGTAATCCCTTCACTGGCAATTACTAATAAAACAAGGATGATAAAATAAGAGCATGACTTGTCTAGGACACATATAGCAAAATCTGTTTATTTTACTTTTAACATATATTCAAACATATACATGTAGGTTTATTTTGTTCTTTCTCAAGTGTTTATTGAAGGCTTAGTAAAGTTGCAGGGAATAGGAATTCATCAAGGGAGGTAAATTTGACCACACATTCATTCATTCATTCATTCATTCATTCATTTGGGACTGCACATTGTTAGGATTTGACTTCATACCTGAAGATTGATCATAAGCAAACAGGAACCAAATAGGAGCTAAGGAAATTAATAAAGAAAGAACAGCCATCTGAATTACAAACTTTAAAATTTTATACCATGCTTTTTTGTTTGAAATTACAATCTCTGAGCTTTAAAAAGCTTACACATCTTGATCACGTGTATCCATAGGTAAAACTTTAACCTAAATTTAATTCTTGACTATGAGATGGATAGTCTAATTTTAAAAATACACTTTTCACTTAAAGACTAACATTCATATTTTTTATTAAAACAATGATTTTTAATTAAAATAAGAAGAAAGTGTTGTTTCACAGTAGAAATGTCAAAATAATCAACTGGCATTTAAAATTTCTCCATGAAGTATTACTCTATTTTCTTTTCAGTTTTATTTTAATATATGCATTAGACATTGTGGTATGACATTCACATCTTAATTAAGGATTTAGTACAACTTCTTGTGTCATGTTTATCTATGGTTAGTACTTCACTTAACTCTTTCTTATGTTACTCAAATTTTCCTAACACATACCTAATCTCTTACCATCAGACAGAGCACAATATCTTTAAGCCTCCATCCTACTCATTCCAACAGTACTAAGGCTTATTTTCCATTATAGCTTAACCTATTATCATGGAATATTGGAACTTCGTTAAGTTTATATTTACCAATTATACGCAAACTGGGAAGTGCTTTGCAATTATACAGACATAAAAATATTACATTTCATATAATTTTACAATCTTTTAAATTTAAATAAAAATAAAAACTAAATATTTCTCTGTGTGTGAATATGTGTAGAAAATATAGAACATTAGAAAGAAAAAATGAATCTGGATCCCCATGACGAGACAACATTATTTAAAATTATTTCTTTCAGGTTAAGATTGTTAGATAATCATATTATATTGACAATTTTATATAGGGTTTTCTTTCATTATTATTTTCTTTTCTGCATTTTTTCATATGTGGAATTTGACCTAGGCTCCAATTGGTATGTTTGAGTGTTCACTTTAAAAATCAAATCTTTTTTTTACTTTTGCATTTGTGCAGGGCTTCAGTGGTATGGGGATATGTGGAAAAGGATGCTTCCGGGGCTTGCTTCTATGGAATATGAATGTGTTATTTCACTGAGTGGAGAACCACATGATAAACAAGAAAATAATAAAGTCCCATCCTGGGGAGTTCTGCTATGTTCTAAAGTAGAAGGGCAAAAATCTCTGGAGTGCATAGGCAGTGCCTAATAAAAGAAAACAGACCACTATGTCAAGAACTCAATATTAATGCATGTAACTATGAACCTTATTCTTCAAAAATTGAAACTTATTGGTTACCATAGGTTCTGAGGGGAGAGGGAGGAAAAAATAAATGGAACATAGGGTGTTTTCAGGACATTAGAATTGTTCTGCATGATTTTGCAATAACAGATACAGGCCATTATACTTTTGTCAAAACCTATAAAAGTGTCAGGCAGCAGATGTAGCTCAGTGGTGGAGTGCCTGCTTCCCATGTACAAGGTCCTTGGTTCAATTCCCAATACCACCTTAAAACAACAACAACAACAACAAAAACCACCTATAAAAGTGTATGTTGCAAAATGTAAACTATAATGTAAACCATTTACCATGGTTAGTAGCAATGCTTCAGTATTTGTTCATCAATGGTAAAGCTACCATACTCATGTAAGGTGTTATTAATACAGGAAAATATGAAGGAGTGTGGGCTATGGAAATTCCCTATATTTTCTATGTGACTTTTCTATAACTTTTGAAAATAAAGTGAAAAAAAATAAGACACTAGGGGAACATACTGAAGAAATTGCCAATATACATAAAAGATAATAGATCTTATGCTGATGAAAGGTACAATGCAAAACAATTTTTTGAATTTGTTATTGGGGAGGTTTTGGATTGCAGAAGGGTTGCAAGTATGGTAGGGGAGGATAAATTGTGTGGGTATTGGTAGTGGGGGAGGATGTGTGGGAGGAGTGCATCTGAGGCATACCTCTATGGAATATGAATGTGCTCATGTGGCTATGAGGTCTTACCTTGAGTGGAGAAGACCCACATAACAACTGATGGAATACTGAATCCCATTCTGGGGAGTCCTGCTACATTCTCTAATAGAGTGACAGGAATCTCTAGAGTACATGGACAGTGCCTAGCAAAGGAGGACAGACCACTATGCTAGGCTCCTGATACTGATGCTTGTACTTATAAACCTTGTTCCTGTGAAATTGAAACCTAGCCTAGTATTACATATTGTCTAAGAGTTACCTCCTGAAAATCTCTTTGTTGCTCAAAGGTGGCATCTCTGTATGCTGAACTCAGCATATAAACATATTGTCTTCCCCTTATCATGGGACATAACTCTTGGGGATAGACCTCCCTGGCACTGAGAGATTATTATATTCTCAAGTGCCAAACAGTAATGCATTTAAAAAGACACCTTGACCAAAAGGGGGAAATATTAAATACAAATAAGTTTTTATGGCTAAGAAATTTCAAAGTGAGTCAGGAGATCATTCTAGAGGTTATACTTATGCAAGTCTCAGAAGGATCTCACTCTCTGGCACAATAAATAGTGAAACAACCAGGGACTTTTCTGAGGGCTCTAGAGACATCTGGACATTATAGTTAGGGCAGACAATTCCAGGAAATCAGCAACCCATTGGTGGTCCTTTCCTTGAAATATATGATAATCTATCTCCCCACTGTATTCAAATTAGAGTCATTTATAATTTTCCTACATATGGTTCTTCTGCCCCTTTATTTGAATCTATAATTAGCATTATACTCATTAAATACATGCCCCACTGACTTAAATCATCAGCCTGTTCATCTGCCATTTAAGTCCTGAATCTTGGCAGAGTTGTAGTCAACACCTACATTCCAGTTCATTGGACTGGCCTAGGACAACTAACAAGAAGTTGATGATGCACCATGCCTATCCCAAAAAAGCAGAGATTATCTACAACTGCAAGCAAGACAGTTCCATCCATCCGCCTCATGGGATCTAAACCCCATGTCAATCAGAAACAGAGTGGGCATAAATATCCCAAACTATTCAAGATTAAGGAATGAACAAATATCAGGGAATGCAACAAATATTAGGGAACGCAAAGTAGATTTACTATTATTCTAGTAGTGGAAAAACTTTTAACATTGATATAAAGGTAATGTTCACCAGAGGTTCTGAAGGGAGAGAGATGGAAAAATAGGTGTAACATAGGCATTTTTGGAACTTTGTAATTGTCCCACATGTCATTGAAATGATGGATTCAGGCCATTATACATTTTGTCAAAACCTATAAAACTATGCGGTGCAAAGTATAAACAATAATATAAACTATAGACCATGGTTAGTAGCAATACTTCAAAATGTGTCCATCAATTGTAACAAATATACCACACTAATAAAAGATGTTACTGGGGGAAATTGTGTGTGTGGAGGTGGTATATGGGAATCTTCTCTAGTTTCTATGTAACATTTATGTAATCTACAGCTTCTTTTAAAATAAAGAAAAAAGATGGTTAAGGTTTTTGCAAAGACACAGCTCAGGATGTCAAAGAGGTAACCAAAAAAGCTATAAAACTGTTTATAAAGACACATTTATTCTTATTCAACTGGTTATATTAACAATCAAATCAATTAAGAAAGTAAATTAATTCAGCAAGTGAGCAGATAAATAAACTTATAAAGAGGAGAAAGGGGATGTGTGACACATGATATCTTTTATTGTAGGGATTAGGTAGATTCTCCTTGGCCAGTTTTTCCCTTCCAGCTGGTGTGAAGTCCTCTCATGGTTGATATCCTCATCCTCATCTTTCCAAGGAATCTGAGTTGCCTATTTACACTGTCGCTCTGGGAGTTATAAACAACCTTATATTCTATTTGCTCAAGGTTCCATCATTCTTATCAATGAACTCACAGCCATAGTATATAAGGACATGCAAAAAGAAAAAAATTCTCATTTGTTTACAAATTTTGTTTTATTTGTTTTACTACATTAGGATAGCTTATGTCGTAAGCACACAGGAAGTCCTCGTTTTTTAGTAACCTAACCTAACAACTCAATAATTAGTTTTAATTACAAACTTGCTATTTTCCTGTACAATGTATGACAATGAACAATTCAGGGTTAGACTCCTTTTACATATTTTAAGACTTACACCACATACATATTATATTAAATAGCACCATATCTGATCATATTTTTGAAAGATATCTGTGTGAATGGATAACTATAAAAGTCTCTATTTTGATATACAAACACACACAGATGGTGTTTAAATACACACATATGCATACACATATCGGTAAGATTTGTCTGGGAGAACAGGAATCACTCCAGGCATTTTAGCAGAAAAATGTTAACATAGGAAAGTATGTGCTTGCAAAGCCATTGGCATCAATGGCATCATTGGCAGAGGCAAAGGATATTGAGAATCATTGTGGTCTTGATGAAATCAGAAAGCACTAGACCCTCAGTGGGTAGATAAAATCATATTATCTGCATGAGCATAAAGGTAGAGTCATAGGATCACAAATGTAAATTGCTACAAACCTCACATTTGAGGTCTTCTCTTACATGTGTCAGCTACTGCTATAGAAATATAATCCCATTCCTTTACTGTTACTTTTCATATCTCACCTGTGTGTCTCCCAATTTTTGTAATCTAAACCAGAAATCTGGTTGCAAGGGAGTCTGGAAAGCATTGGTACCAGGATTCCAGATTCTGCAATATGGAAAAGAGCCTCAAAAACAAGGTAGGGATGTCAGAATAAAACAGATATTTGCCATCTCTGAAATATTATTCAATTGATTAAATCAATACACTCTCCTGGAAATTTTTTCTGTTTCCATCGCTTCCAAAGATGAGGATAATTTGGAGTTCTTATAGCAGTCTGAAAGTAGTGATTAGAACTTTTCTTCAGTGTTGTCACAGATTGGATGTCTCCAAATTATGATATAACTAATGAACCCAGGAGAAAAGACCAAGGAAAGTTGTTGAGAATATGGATCCCCTTTCCATCTGTATCATTATTTTTTAAGGAAAGAAAGTATATGGAAAAAGCCCGAGATATTTTTCAGTCTGTCCAAATCAGTGATATGTACTTGGTTTAAAAACACCTTTGATTCTGATAAATATTTTATTGTCATTTATATCTTCCAGAGCTGTTATAATATTAAGCTTTTTCTTTTACATATGCATATTTTTGTGGGTATATGAGTGAGAATTTTAGAAATGAACTTGCAGCCACATCTGATTCCCCAGTTTTTGTCCCTTATACTGTATATTTCAAAGGTAGTTCATAACCCAATATTTGAATGAAGAACTTTTCAACAGTACCAGATTCTTATATAATACCCCAAATGATTAAGTAAATATATTTTTATTACAGTATCTGGAAACTGGGATATAACAGGCTAACTTTAATAAGTGGAAACCATGAAATTAATAATGACTTTAAAACAATCCAGCTTCTCAAATTCATTTTACAAAAGCTGGCATTAATATATTCTAGCCTGGCAAATAAAGATAGTGATGAAAGCAGTTAAAAAGATACTTCTCCTCTCTTGAAATATCCTAATCTTCCCCTAAGATAGATACATTTCCTAGAATCTTAAATATGCTCATGAGGACTGAATGAAAAAAAATCTCTAAAATGATTTTTCTCACTCTGACTATGGAAACTCTTAACAGGAAAAATGTAGAGCCATCACTCATTTTTTCTCTTTTTTTCATTTAAAAACATCTATTAATATTTACTGTTTGTTCATCACTACACTATACATGAGGAATTTAAAGACAAGAGGATGTTATAAGGAGACTGGACCCATATTGTTTTTTAAAACCTTATCAAGTGGAAGATAAAAGCAATGCAGTCAATTAAAAAATTAAGGTAGCATTTTTATCTTAAACAATTGAAGATTTGAATATATATAAGGAGCACACAATTACTTTGAGGCACATGAGAAGCTTGATGTTCCAGTTTTCTCCCCCAAAACTCTCTGATTGAACATAAATAATTATTTAATCATGTAAAACCATCTTGGGAAGCAGGATAGAAAAAAGGGGCCAAATTAACCCTGTTGATGGCTAAAAGCGAAGTCTGAGGTCGAGGCTGCCTCTGGATATTGAGCTAAGAAGTGAAGGGAAAAGCAGAGCTCCAAGGCCAGGTCTTGGTCAGATGCCTGCCCCTGTGACAGGATGTCAGGCATCCCACTGGGACCACCGGCAATGAAATGTAAGAGTGAATGATTCCCAAAAGGGAAGGAAGATTCTGTACCATAAGTGGTGCAGAACAGGATAACACTACAGATTTCCACTTTACAGACATTTAGCTAGTAATTATAAGAAGGATGCTTGTTATTCAATTGGATTTAAGGAATCATTACTAAGGGAACTTATCGTAGGACCCATAAAAAGCCTCCTTAATGTGTAGGACAACTGGGAATCAGATAGAAAAAAAAGGGAGAAAGATGTGAGTGGTCTAAGAGATATTTTAGACAGAATGAATAGCAAGGATAAATTTGAAAGACTGTGAAACAGCTGAAAACTGGAAGAAATTCAGCATGACTCTAACGTAAGGTCGAAGGGAGAATGGAAGATTAGGGAGGATATAGTAAAATGAAGCATTCCATGAAGGTCAAAATTTCCAAAAGTTATTGTACATGTGGATAATAGATCAGAAGACTTCTTCATTGGACCTTCTGAGAACAGAGTCTTGGTCAACTAAACTCAATTGACTGCCTGAGAACACACTCCTCTTCCAAGAATAAAATCTTTGCTATTCTTGTCTGGATAGACTGCTGCGATCCTTTCTTCCTATCCTCTACTCCAAGTAGCAACTTCTGTTGCCATTCTTGTGCATCATTGTGTTTTGGATTTGTGAGAGTGTGTAAAATTTATCATTTGTCCAAAGATTACTGGAGGGTGATGAGCTCCATCTGGACCTGAATTAAAGGAATGCTAATCATCCTGGATGTGAAACTGGGTAAGGCTTTGTATCGTCTTCCTTTGAGGACAGGAAGAACGAATTTTCAATCATATATTGGATAGTTGCATTATGTTAAGAGAGAACATTTTTAAATGATGTGTGTGAAAAGAAAGATTCTGAATATCCATAGAAAAAGTTGGATATATCTGATATCTTATGCTCTTACCAACACAGTATTCCTTCTCCTGATAACAGATGTTCTCTCTTTTTAGAGACTATCCCTCAGCTGTATACTGTTCTTGTGGTTCCAGGTTCCAAGAATGGGCAAATGTCTAGGACTGGTCAGTCAGAGCATTTTTTTTCTCAGGCAATATTGACTGGTACATGAATAATCATAAAAAGAAAAGATAGAGAAAGAAGGAGAGGGAATTTTCCTGATTACACTGTTTGAGCACCCAGAAATAATCATGGCAAATCATATCTAATACTAGCTTTTTCAGTGAGTATAAGGGCTATGCCTTCTTGATTACTAAATTATTCACATGCAATAGGACAGTACATGGAAGGTAACTATTTGTTTAATTGAATCAACTTATATTCAATGTAATATTATTAAATTGCCCCTGGACTATAAAAATCTATGGTAAAAGGAAAAAGCAAATTATAGCAAACAATGAGATATGTGTTAAGTAGTCCTGAATTATTGGTTTTCTTCCCATTGGGCATGTCATCTTAAATTCCTCCTTATCATTATATTTTCAATATTCTTAGCTCAAATATTGAGTAAGAGTACTAGAGGAAATGGCTCTATCTGCCAATTTCATTCTTTCCCAAATTGTATTTGGAATACTTTATTTTCATCATATTAGTATTTTTCACAAATACATTCTGTAAACCTATTTATAGTCTCTTAGTGAGGTATGCTCCATTGTCTTTTTTTTTTAATCAACAGGCAGAAGAGTTTGAGGAGTATATATTTCAAAATTGGAGGATAGGAAAATGAGCATTTATGGGTAGGAAGATAATGAGTTAGTTAAGTTTTGGATATAGTAGGATGAGGTCTTGTGGGACATCTGGGTGGAGATATCTAGTATATAATGTCTACGGATTAAGGGAAATTTTTCATTTGTGAACATACATGTGAAACTCATTGTTTTATAGAGAATATCTAGACAAAGAGATGAAAATGGAAACCAGAGCAAACTAACATGTAAGGGTTACAAAGAAGAATATGCAAAGAAGTAAACGTAACAGAAGATGAGAGAAAATATTTCATGAAGTGAGAATATTTATGAAAATGAACCTAAGAAAGTCAGGTAAGATTCATTAATTCATTTGTTCAACCAACTTTTATTAAACACCTACTGTGTAACAGGCACTGTTCTAAGTGTTAAAACAACAGCACTGGATGAAACTTTTTTTAAAAATCCCTGTTTTTCTGGAGCTTATATTTACCCACTCCCCTGCTTACTACACTCCCACATCACAAGAGATGATAGGTAAAATGCTGGTGCATAGAGCAAGAAAGCTGCCCTATTCTTGCAAGGAATGTCTATCCCTAACCCAGCTTGGGTTAAAAATGACGAGGGAGGGGAGCAGGTGTGGTTCAGTAGTTAAGTGCCTGCTCCCATGTAAGAGGTCCCAGGTTCAACCTCTGGCACCTCGTGAAAAAAAATTTAAAAATGACCAGGGAGAGAGTAATATCCACACATAGATCAGAGACAAGAGGAGAAAATGATTATAAGAGCGCAGTGGTAATCCTTTAGGTGTATATGGATATTTTGCTAGCGCCGGAAAATCCAGCCCTAGCAAAATTTTAAATTTTTTTTGGTTTTTAAAGAAACTTTAGATTCCATAAATGTTACATTAAAAATATAAGGGATTCCCATATACTTCACACTCTCCCCCTCCCACAGTTTCCCACAATAACATCTTTCATTAGGCGGTTCATTTGTTACCATTGATGAACACATATTGAAGCATTGCTACTAACTGTGGACTATGGTTTATATAATAGTTTATACTCTGCTCCATACAACTTTATAGGTTATGAAAAAATGTATAATGGCATGTATCTGTCACTGCAATGTCATGCAGGATAATTCCAATGTCCCCAAAATGCCCTCATGTTACACCTCTCCTTCCTTCTCCCTCCTCTCAGAACTTCTGGTGGCCATTGTTTTTATATAAATGATAAAAGTCCTTCCATTGCTAGGATAATAAGTCTATGATAGAATAATAATAAGTCTATTTTAGTCCATTGTTCATTCCCTGATTTTGAGGATTTGGGAATGGTTATGTCCTCTCTCTTTCTAACTGAGAGGGGGCTTAGGTCCCAAGGGGTACATTGATGGAACTAGTTTGCTTGCAGTTGCAGACATTGTTCCTTGGGATGGGTGTTGCCCATCAACATCTCCTTGTTGGTTGTCCTGAATGAGTCCACCGAACTGGAGAGTAGGTGTTGCATCTCTGCTGAGACTCAGGGCTCAACTGGCACATGAACAGACCAAAGATTTAAGTCTCTGTGACATATTTAACATGTATAGTGCTAAATATAGGTTCAAATAGAGATAAATATTTTTATATCCTGATTTTCAAGAGCTAACTATCCATTCAGGGGGAGGCAAAGGAAGTAGGAAATTATACAAGAGCTAATATAAACACCTCCGATTATGACTCAAATAGGAATGACTTCTGTAATAAGGTTTATATACTTACTTTCCTTTTAGTTTTCTCCATGGATCTCACTGCTACTTGACAAACAACATTTATTCAACTGTTATTGGTCACTCATCATGGTAGAATATAAGTTCCATGATATCAGAATTTTGGTCTATTTTGGCTCCTGCTGCATCTTCAGCATGTAGAATAGTATCTGGCATATAGTAGGTGCTAAATAAAGATGTTTGAATAAATTAATCAAAAGTTGAGGGAAAGGTGCATTCCAAAAACAGATATTTGAAAATACATTTTACAAGAGACAAGATTTAAGCTGAAATTTAAAGGAAGAATGCAATTTCAACAGACTGATAAGGAAGGGTACTCTAGGCATGGAAATTACACAAAATAAGAAGCAGTTTTGTTTCATATTGTACTTGTACTTTAGCAGTTTCTTTACTCCATTTTGTTTCCAATTTCTTCACATTAACTTGTCATTTAATATTTACTTAGGGTTATCTCACCTGTCTTTTGAAGCAGAACAGAGTTCAGTAAGAATGACTTTGACACTGATTGACTAAATGCTCTTAAGTGATCTTGTTTTGACTATAACATTAGGTATGGCTCATTGGTGGCATTAATGGAGAAATTGAAAATAACTAAAATGATGTATGAACTCACTTTTCCTCAGTAAACTGCACTTCAGGTATCAAACAATACATCAAATGTGTTTATTAATGTAGGAGTACAAAGATCCCAAGTTCCAGAAATAAATTGTATCTGTTTTGTTGTTAATTGAGGTAAGATACTTATGCATCTAAGCACCGCAGGTATTGCAATAAAAATAAGGAGGTTATTGTGGATTGAATTGTGTCCCCACAAAAGTCATATTCAAGTCCTAATCCTCAATCAAGTCTTTTGAATGTGTCCTTATTTGTAAACAGACTCTTTGAAGATGTTAGCTATTAAGATGAGACCAAACCAAATTATGGTAGTTTGTAATCCATTTTGACTGGTGTCCTTATAAAGAAAGGAAATTTGGACACAGACAGACAGGCAGAGAGTGAGAAGGAGACAGACACATGATGGAGTCAGAGATTGAGTTATGTTGCCATCACAAGCCATGAAACAATATGGATTGCCAGCCACACTCCAGAAGCCAGGGTTGAGACATAATGGATGCTCCCTTTTAAGAAGCACAGACCTGCTGACACTTTGATTTCAGATTTCTAGACTCCAGAACCACAAGACAATAGATTTCTGATGTGTAAACCAAGTAGTCTGTGGTACTTTATTGCAGCAGTCCTGGCAAACCGGGACAGAGGGCAGTTATTATAGTGACCTTATATCATCTTATCTCAATTATTATAATATATTTCTGTACAAATTATCTGCACTCTATTGTCCATACTATTATAAAATTAATCTTGAAGCAAAACTCAGATTTGATTGCTTCTCTCATTCCTTCATCAAATGTGACTATCACCTCTACTATGGAAGGCAATGATCTAGATGTGGGTGACAGATATAGCTATGGTCCTTGGTCTCATTGATCCCAAAACCTTCAATGATGCACTATTGCCTAGAAGAGCATTTTATAATCCATTGGTGCTAATATGAATTAGTAAGAAAGGAGGAATGGTCAGGTAATATGAAAAATTGGATTTGGTAGATTTTGAATGTATATCATGCTCTTTGGATCTTCCAAAGGTGAGCAAAGCATTAGTATATATAAAACATTTTTGTTCAATAATTTGTGTGAGTCAGAGAAATTGTCCAGATGGAGCAGTTTCAGTGGGTGGAGAGGAGGTTGTGTTCTGCAGAACACTATTCGGGAGATAGAGAAGATGAGCTTCAAATCCCTTAATCTGGTTTTAAAATAACTTTAGAAGGACAAATACCTGGCTTCTTTCTTTGGTATTTCAAATATTCTATAAATACTCTGTATCAAGAAATGATAGGCTTACAGGAAATCAGGGGGTAGAAGAAGGACGTAAGCTGACATCTACATGGGTGAAATCTATGATAAGCTGGAGGTAAGTATGTGTACACGGAAGGGATAAAGTGGGGGCATAGGGTTACCTTTGGGTGGGGCTTTGTGGGCTTGAACAGGGCTAGGGATTGGAGGATGGGTAATATTGCCCAAGAAATTGGGGGGAGGGTGGGGCAACATACGGATACAGGAGATTGTCAGGTGTTCATTGAGAGTATAATGCTGAGAAAACCTTTTCAAAAATATAATAAGGAACCTGTTTAAGATACTTAAAGGGGATAATCTGACACAGGACAGACTCCTAGGGAATATCCAAATGCTTATTTTGCCAGAGTGGTTATATCGTTGGGTAGAGACCCATATAAAGAGAGTGAAGGTATACCCACAACCTGGGGAGGATTAATGCCATCAAATAGAGGGAACTGTATCTCTCAAGAGAAATGGTGGCTCCCAGGGCCTTAGGGCAGTTGAACATGTCAAGCCCTCAACACTGTTGCAAGTATCTTTGAACATGGCTCTTAAAGAAATGAAGATTGACTGTCACTGTGGGCCCTAAGGGGAGGGGGAAATAGGTATTGAATAGATGGAACCTGTCCCCGTCTCCTTCCTGCCCAGTATTGGCAGCCGGCGCTGCCCCTCCTTCTCCCCTTCTCCGTCTTCCACCTAGCCGTTATCTAGACAGCCCACACTTTCCCCTTCCCCTCCCTTGCTCCTAACCTCTTAGCCAGCTTACTGTCCAGTAACCGCCTACTGTCCACTAACCGCCTACTGTCCAGTAACCGCCTACGCAAGCAACAGCATCTGCCGGCACCAATAAAGTCCCTTTACGTATCCCTAGACCCTATAAAACCATGTCCCCTTCAACAATAAAGTAGACTTGTGCCTAGACCTTGTCTCCGTGGTGTTCTTGCTTGCACCGCGCGTCCCCCGTGCCTGAGTGGAGAGAGCGAGGGCCCAACGACTTCGTGCCAAACCCCCTCCTCTCCTTCGACCGCGAGGCAGCCCCCGTCCGGAGAGCCTACCTGGCCAACCGCCAACCCTCCCGGAGGCCCGCCGCTGCCCGCAATTGGTGCCCAACGTGGGTGGGGCCCACTCTGACGCCTACCCCCCCATGCTTCGCTTAAGGTAGGGACTCTTCGGCATCTTCCATTCAAACCAGAATGGGTGCTTCGCTCTCCTCCTGTCAGGTCCCGCAGGTTCGGGCCCTGGCTGCCCTCCTGGAAACTAACCAGGTTAGAGTTTCCGTCTGCCAGCTTCAGCGCTACTGGGACTTACTTCTCCTGTTCAATCCCTGGCTCATCACCTGCCCGCTCTGGAGTCCTCAGACTTATGCCCGGCTGATCGAACGAGTAGCCTCAGCCATGGAACATGAGGGCCGGGTCTTTCCCCCTGGCCTCCTCCCCGCTCTTGTGGCCATTCGCACTTGTTTGCAAGGCGTGCCCGCTCCCGAGGCCAAGGCCTTCCCATGCGATACCGTGGATGAGTCAGGGGAAGGGCGCGGCTGCCAAGACAGCGCTCCCGGTAACGACTCCGATGCCGAATCGCTCTCGGCTCAGTTGGAGGCCGCGCTTGAGCTTGACCCCCCTTGCGCCGCTGATTCTGACTCCGACCAAGATGGCACACTTCCACCTTCTTCCTCACGAAACAAAGGAAAGCCCACCCAAGAGGGCGCACTCCCTCCTTCTTCCTCCCAAAAGAGGAAGAAGCTGCACTCCCCGCCCCTTCCTGCTTCTTCACGGAAGGACTATCCGCCGTTGTACCCTCCCCTTCCTGCCTCGGCGCCATCTTGCCCCTACCCAGAACTGGCGTCATCTTGCCCTTACCTGGAACCGAAAGCGCTTCATCCGCCATCCTCTGATGACGACCTAGATGATGCGTATGAGCGCCTGCCATCTTATGTGCCGCCGAATAGACACCCCTTCCCGCGCTCTAATAATCTTCTCTTCGAGCCCCCCACTGCTCCAATCGCTGATATGTATCCGCTAAATCCCAATCGTTCTCGAGCGAACCCCCAAATATGGGTTCCCTTCTCCCCGAAAGACGTGCAAACCCTCCGCAGCGCTATCCAAGAGGATGGTCTCGCCAGCCCCCATGCTCAAGACCTCCTTGAACATATGACCTTTGCCCGCTGTCTCCCCTACGACTGGATATCCCTCGTGAGAGGCATACTTCCCTCGGGGCAGTTTATTGACTGGCGTGCACATTTCGCTGCCGAGAACGAAAAACAAATTGCCGAGAATGCCCGCGACGGCACCCGATATCCTGCCAACGCGTTCCTCGGACTGGGGCGCTACGCCATGCCACAGAGCTACGTCGCCCTCCTTCAAGGCTTCTTCCTCCAGCTAAAGCAGTGTGCCCTCCGTGCCTTCCGCAACTGTGCCGCCTCTGCGCCCGAGCCACTCACCAGACTTTTCCAGAAACCAGAGGAACCGTTCTCCGACTTCATGGCGCGTGTCCAGGCCGCAGCCGAGCGCAAGCCCAGACCTCCTTCATCAAGGACATTGTTCAGGAGGGTGCAAACCCAACTTGCAAGGTGATCATCAGGCCACTGAGAGACAAGCCCCTCCACGACTGGGTCCTCGCCTGCTCCGGAGTCAACGCCCAGGCCTCCGCCTTGGCCCAGGCTGTCCTTGCTGCCGTCTCGGCCTCCAACGAATGCTTCCGCTGTGGCAAACTCAGCCACTTCGCTTGAGACTGCCCCAACAAGCCACGGCCGCCGCCGGACGTGCCCAACATAGGCCATCCACCACGGCCTCCTTCCACTCCATGCCCACGGTGTGGAAAAGGATACCACTGGGCCCGTGACTGCCGCGTCCCAAACTCCAGCCGCAAGCCTTTAAACGGCCATGGGGGCAGTCCTCAGCCCTGCAACAAAGAGGCCACAACGACTCAGCGCCCCTGCCCATGAAAGTACTCTGGTCTATTCCCATCGCACCCTCCACCAGGCCTCTTCTCTCTATCCAAGTCTCCGGCCGCTGGCTCACAGGGCTACTCGACACAGGAGCAGAAATTTCCTGCATCCCACTCGACCAGGCTGGGCATCTCCCTCTGACCGATGGCCCCCTAGTAGTGGGAGCCACCGGCCAAGCACCCTCCCAGCAAGTTGCCCAGGACGTCGTCTGGAGAGACGTAGAAGGTCGACAGGGAACCTTCCAACCCCTCGTTCTGAAGGAAATCTCACAAGTTCTTTGGGGCCGTGATATCCTGCATCAGTCGGGAGCCGTTCTCACTGCCACGCTACCGCAGCTGCCCCCCCAATAGTTTCGGCCATTGCTCGCGTTCGACCTCCAGCACCCGTTCCTCTGCAATGGGATACAGAGGAGCCCATTTGGGTGGAGCAATGGCCTTTCCCAATCCCTAAACTGGACATTCTTAAGGGGCTTGTTGATGAGCAGCTTCACGCGGGCCACATCGAGCCCTCCACCAGCCCATACAACTCACCAATTTTCTTCATTCAAAAGAAGAACGGGAAGTCCCATCTACTTCAAGACTTAAGAGAAATCAACAAACACATCAAGCCTATGGGATCGCTGCAGCCCGGCCTCCCCCACCCTACCGCGGTGCCCCGGCATTGGTTTGTTGCAGTGATAGATATTAAAGACTGCTTTTTCTCCATCCCGTTGCACCCGGACGACCGACCGAAATTCGCCTTCACGGTTCCTCAGACCAACCATCCGGAACCGGCACTGCGATACCACTGGCGCATTCTGCCTCAGGGCATGCGAAACAGCCCTGCCATTTGCCAGATGTATGTACGCGAAGCCATCCAGCCACTCGTGAAGTACGCTAACATCATCCACTATATGGACGACTTGCTCGTGGCCCATCCCTCAGAGTCAGGCCTGCACGCAGTCCTGGAGCAACTGCTGCGCCACCTTCGAGACCTAGATCTCAAAGTCAATACACAGAAGCTAATGGTTCATCCACCCTACCAGTTCCTAGGGTTCTCCATCACTTCCACCGTTGCGCCCCAAACGCCACACATCAGAATTCCTGACCTGCTTTACGCTCCTCGAATTGCAACAACTCTGCGGACAGATCAATTGGTTGCGCCCAGCGCTGCTGCTTACCACAGAGCAACTCCAGCCCCTGTACCGGCTACTCTGCTCCAACGCTCTGCCATCATCCGCACCCGGAAAGAGGATTCGCCTCACTGACGAGGCCAAAAATGCCCTGGCCCGGGTAAATAGAGCCATCGAACAGTGCCAACTCCAGTGACATGAGCCTGGGAAACCGTTGTTAGGCCTAGTCTTACCCACTCGGGGAACACCTACTGGCCTTCTTTGGCAAGATGGACCGCTCCTCTGGGTCCATATGGCAAAGAGCAAGCTCCGAAAGATTGGACCTCAAACCACCCTACTCGTTCAGCTCGCCACCGCCCTAGTCACACAAGCCACCCATCATTATAGGTGCCCACCTGACACCATTGTGTGGCCCTTCACCGCCGAGCAAGTCACCACCCTGCTACACAGCTCTGTTGATATGCAAACTCTTATGGAGCTTTATCATGGCAACTTCGATAACCACTTTCCACAGCATCAGTTACTGCAGGGCCTTCCCCTGCTAGAAATCGCCGCCCCCGGCCATTTCCCTTTTCCGTCCAGCAAGCCTCTTCCAGACACCACCATCATCTTCACAGACGCCTCCAAGACTAAGTTTGCCGCCGTTGTCTTCGCACCCGGCGAGCACCAGCCACGTTCACATGTGCGCCTCCATCAATCCTCTGTGCAAGTGGCCGAACTGCGTGCTGTCATCTTAGCACTCCAAACCCATCCCCACCGTCCACTGAACATCTTTACAGACAGCCTCTACTGCCTACAAGTCTGCCAAGTCATCGCCTTTTCTGCGTTTTTTCCGCCCGACAACTCAGCGAGTGAAAGCATCAACGTCACTCTCCTGGACCTTCAAGAGCTCATAGAAAACCGCCGACAGCCTTGGTTCATCGCTCACATCCACAGCCATTCCGGCCTTCCAGGGCCCCTGGCCCACGGCAACCACCTTGCTGATCAGGCCGTTCACCTGCTTCCAGCCGAGACCACCGTCGCAGTCGGAGACCTCATCAATCAGGCCAAGCTGCTGCACGCCAGATTTCACTTCTCAGCAGCTGGCCTCCACAAACTCTTTCCAGACCTCCCAATCCATACCTGCAAACACCTTGTGCGGTCATGCCGAACGTGCGCTCCATTGCTGCCCTTGGGGCCGCTCCAACCGCAGGGAGTTAACCCTCGTGGGCTCCGCCCCAATTCCAGATGGCAACTGGACGTCACTCACGTCCCCCAGTTTGGCCAATGGAAATACCTCCACGTGGCCATCGACACCTTCTCTCATCTCTGCTACGCAACCGCGCTCACCGGAGAAACGGCCAAGCACGCCATCCAAGCGCTCAGAGAATCTATTCTTTTCATGGGCGTTCCATGGGACATCAAGACAGACAACAGACCTGCCTACCGGAGCGCCTCCTTTGCCGAATTCCTCAAGCTCTACGACATCACCCATCATTTCGGCATTCCCTACAATCCGCAGGGACAAGGCCTAGTAGAGCATGCTCACCAGTCTCTCAAAACCCTCATTCTCAAGACATCTGCCGACCAGCCGCGTCACACCCCTCGCGATGTCATCACAGAGGCCCTGATCCGACTCAACCTGATGACCTTCAATGCCCAAGGCTTTTCACCGGTCCACATGCACTGGGGGCCTACCTTCCGGCCCACCCCTGCACCGCTTGTTCTCTGGCGTGACCCGCAGACCACGCAATGGCATGGACCTGCCCCTCTCTTAGCCCAAGGACGGGGATTCGCCTGCGTTTTCCCTGAATCAGAGCCGCAGCCCATCTGGGTTCCAGGACGTCTCATCAAGCCCCACACCGCTGAGGCTTCCGCTAATGCTGACACCAATGATCCTCCTAATGAGTTGCCTACCTAATTTGCCTCCTTCCCATCGCTGTTTCCTTTGTAGTTTTCTCTCTCTCTTTTGTCTCCACAGATGATTCGCCGCCACGCGGGTAGTTCCGTTCTTCCCATTGCTCTCATCGTCATGCTTCCCTTCATCTCCCCGGCCGTTGTCAACTCAGCCCATCAACACTCCAATTGGACCCTCCAGCGCTGGCAAGAGGAAGCCTTCCTCATCATCAGAAAACTTCTGCCCACGCCTGAATCCCCACCCCTCGCCGTTGGCCCCAATAAAGTCCTCAATCCCCCCGCCTCCCCCCCCTTCCAGTGGCACCCCCCCTCGTCCATCGCTCCCCAGCCCTGGCCCCCCCTACCAAGTATTCCAGTCCCCTTCTCGCGTTAATCTATGCATCCTACTTATCTCTAAATACTTCTCACCCCAACCTCACCAAGAACTGTTGGCTCTGCCTCTCCCCCTCCCTTCCTATCTATGAGCCTGTCGCCGTTAACTTCAAGTTCAACGAATCCACTTCAGTATACCCAGCCGAGTGCAACTGGAACACTTCCTCTGTCCCCCTAACCTTTCAATCTGTTTCCTCCACAGGACGCTGTGTTCATTCTCGTCAAGGTTCCCACCCCTCCCTTAGTGCTTGCTCTAACTACTCCTCTCCCAGCGC
The DNA here is from genome assembly GCF_030445035.2 of Dasypus novemcinctus. Classification (NCBI taxonomy): domain Eukaryota; kingdom Metazoa; phylum Chordata; class Mammalia; order Cingulata; family Dasypodidae; genus Dasypus; species Dasypus novemcinctus. Next base: position 146,844,709 of record NC_080673.1, on the reverse strand, counting down.
TTCCGCCAAGTTCTTAATCCCCCTTAACACCTCCCAATGGCTTTGCACCTCCACCAGGCTAACCCCCTGCCTCAATGTCGCCACCCTCAACGCTACCCATGAGACTTGCCTGCTCATCCTTCTCGCTCCTCGAGTCATTTACCATTCTGACCACGAATTTTTCCGCGGCGTGCTGAGCAGACAAACCTCCCTCCACTTACAAAGGAGAGAGCCTGTCACCGCAGTCCTGACAGTCACTACCCTTCTAGGTCTTGCAGGGGCAGGCACAGGGATCGCCGCCCTCGCCACACAGTCCTCTGCCCTCTCCTCTCTCAGACAGGCCGTTGACGAAGATATCACCTACCTTCAAAATGCTGTAAAACATCTAAAAAATTCTCTCAATTCTCTCTCTGAGGTAGTCCTCCAGAACCGCCGCGGCCTCGACCTCCTCCTCCTTAAGGAAGGGGGTCTCTGTTCCGCCCTTGGAGAGGAGTGCTGCGTATACGCCAACTCCACCGGCTTAGTCGAGGACAACCTGAGAAAGGTCCAGGAGGGATTGGATAAGCGCCGCAAAGAGCGAGAAAATGCGAAATATTTTTCCAGTGTTCTCCATACCCTCCTCCCATACCTCCTTCCATTTTTAGGCCCACTCATCATCATCATCTTAGCCCTCACTGTAGGACCCTGGGCCATCAAAAAAATAGTCCGCCTCGCCAAAGACCAAGCCAACGCGGTATTCAGCTCCTTTGTGCAGGTTCATTATCAACGCCTCGCCACTAAAGGGCCACCACCAAGCCATCCACCGCGCTCCTCCCGCCCCCGCCGCAAACAACGAACCGCATGCCTGTAACCTCCTGTCTCCCTTTCCTCACTCATCTCCCTCCTTCTCCCCCAATCGGGCGAGGGGTTCAGGAACATCACGACCCCGTTTTGCTGGCAGAGCTCGGCGTGCGCCAGGCACCGGCATGCGCCGACCCCAGCAGCAGGCACATGCATCCTGGCCAGACGCTGTGTCCTCTGCAGCTGAGAGCAGCTGGGAGGGCCCTCTGCTTCTCGCCGCCAGCCGGTCCTCGTGGTCTCCCTCCTCCCCTCGTCTTACCCCAGTACCCCGTCCCATACTGCCCCTGCTGCCACCAGTTCACCTCCCCCAAAGCACATACTTTTAAACAAAAGGGAGCAATTGTCCCCGTCTCCTTCCCGCCCAGTATTGGCAGCCGGCGCTGCCCCTCCTTCTCCCCTTCTCCGTCTTCCACCTAGCCGTTATCTAGACAGCCCACACTTTCCCCTTCCCCTCCCTTGCTCCTAACCTCTTAGCCAGCTTACTGTCCAGTAACCGCCTACTGTCCAGTAACCGCCTACTGTCCAGTAACCGCCTACGCAAGCAACAGCATCCGCCGGCACCAATAAAGTCCCTTTACGTATCCCTAGACCCTATAAAACCATGTCCCCTTCAACAATAAAGTAGACTTGTGCCTAGACTTTGTCTCCGTGGTGTTCTTGCTTGCACCGCGCATCCCCCGTGCCTGAGTGGAGAGAGCGAGGGCCCAACGGCTTCGTGCCGAACCCCCTCCTCTCCTTCGACCGCGAGGCAGCCCCCATCCGGAGAGCCTACCCGGCCAACCGCCGACCCTCCCGGAGGCCCGCCGCTGCCCACACAACCAATGTAACTGTGTGGGCAATAGTAGTGTTTCACAAGAGTATGCAAGGATGGATATAAGACATGTAAATTTCACACCAAATATATATAGGGGCTGATAGGCTAAAATGTAAATCATAATGTAAAACATAGGATAACTAAAAATTTAGAAAATTGTATAGTCTAAAATATAAACCACAAGGTAAACATAAATGTTACCTTGTTTGAAAGCTATTTTCTCAATATCTGTACATCAGTTTCAGTAAATACGGTATGAATATGTTAAAAGATTATTGCTGTGGAAGGGATAAGGTTTTATATTGGATATGTGGGAGTACTGTATACTGTATATATGAATTGCTGTGATCTAAGACTCTTGTGAAGACAAGCTTAATATTTAGAAAAAAGAAAAGAAAAAAATAGCATGTAGAATTTTTCCAAATTAATAAGTATTCTCTATCTAACCTTTAAGCTCATCACTATATTCCATTTTACTATTAAGGGAACCTGGCAATATATTGGGCTTCACTTTTCAGGAAGTTTTGGATCACAGAGAGGTTCAACAGTGGCAGCGGAGGAATACTAGTGTGGATGTTATTGACAGGGGACACATGGTTGGCAGGGAGTTCTAGAGGGCATATATCCAGGGTACATAAACATGTTTGGATATTTTCATAGTGGAAACAATTAAAAACAACAACTGAGGGAGTGCTGAGATCCTAGCCAGGGGAGCTCTATCACAGTCCCTAAAGGAACAGCAACAATCCCCCAAGTGCAATGGCAAAGACCAAAAAAGAATGAAGGTCCAACAATGAGCCCCTGATACTAACGACTATGCTTGTGAGCCTGTGCACCTGAAATAAGAACAAGGCCTAGAGCAGCAGTGTGCCTAATTGTTACCTCCTGAGAGCCTCTGTGTTGCTCAAATGTGGCCAGTCTTGAAGCCAAACTCAGCATGTAAATTCATTTCCTTCTCCCCAGCGAGGGACATGACTCCCGGGGATGAGCCTCCCTGGCACCAAGGGATCACTACCAAGTACCAGCTAATGACGTAACTAGAAAATGACCTTGAATAAAAGGTTCAACTTGGACCAGCAGAATATCTCTGTCTCTATATAAAAACAGGAGTTAAAAATGCTTTTTGACATAAATCAAGGGGGAAATGGAAAGGACAAATGAGATTATATGGCTATGAGTCTCTAAAAAAGAGCCAGGAGGTTATCAGAGAGGTTGCCCTTATGCACACCTGAGCAGAGTCCCAGAGACAGTTAAAGTAGATACAACCCCAGGTCTTGGTTCTTCTGAGGGCTATAGAGACTCACAGGTTTTATGGCCATGGCAGATGGAGTTCACTGCCATGTCAGTTGGCCCTTGTTTGGAGTTGGTGTTTCTGTGTGATGGATTTGGACACAGATGTGATCTCTTTTCACAAGCCTTTCCTGTTACTTTACCAGAATTGTAGTTGGTGCTGGGGTTTAAGATATACCCAGGGGATCTGAATCTCTGGACTGACCATATGATAGCCAGGCCCTGAGCCTCAACAGACTTCAGCACCTATACTCTGGTTTATTGGACTTACCCCACTCAACTAACATGGAGTTGAAGAATGTCAAACACCACACCATGGAGCCAAGAGTGCCTACAACTGAAAGCAGGAGGATTGCATCCAGCATCCATGTGGGCTCTAAGCCCCCTCTTGACATAGATGTGGAATGGTCACAACCAATCCAAGGCCCACAGGATGGAGGAATAGAATATGGATTGGAGTTGACTTACTGATATTCTATTCATGAACTATTGTGATTAGTAATCGAAGAAAATGTGGCATTGGTGTGGAGAAAGTGGCCATGGCGCCTGCTGGGTGTGGGGAATGGGAGGGAGAGATGAGATGTGGAGGCATTTTCAGGACTTGGAGTTGTCCTGGGTGGTGCTGCAGGCACAATTACTGGACATTGTAGGTCCTCCCATGGCCCACTGGATAGAACTTGGGAGAGTGTGGACTATGATGTGGACCATTGACCATGAGGTTCAGCAATGCTCAGAGATGTATTCACCAAGTGCAATAAATGTGTCATGATGATGGAGGAGAATGTTGCTATGGGGGGAGTAGTCGGGTGATGGGGTGGGGGGTATATGGGGACCTCATTTTTTTAATGTAATATTTTAAAAAATGAATAAAAATAAATAAATCTTAAAAAAATAAAATAAAATAAAATATAATCCTTAATGTAAACTGAAAAAAAAAAGAAATATTAATAAACATTCATTATAGGATAAAATAGTTTATCAATTTAGTGCAAAACAGTGAAAATTTAGAGTGTAGTTGTCTAAAATGGCACTGTGGAGGTTTGGTAGAACCATTGCAAAAGAAAATTCCATTTTCCCTTCTAGGGTTCATATTATCTACAAATTTACCATTAACCCTCAACCCTTCACATCTACAATATGATCAATCAGAAAAAGAGCAATTTAAAGTTTTGAAAATTCTCAGGAAAAGCATGTTCTTTAGTTTATCATAGAAGAGCCATCATTTTTATTCACTCATATACTGGTAGTGTTCAGCACCTAAGAGATGAATAACAATGTATTAAAAGGCACCTGAATTTTATGTCCATAGCACACAATTTTAATAGATGATTCCATTTTCAAAACTTGAAAAAAGATGAACAGTAGAGATGGTGGCACAGTTCAATATTTTACAATTTCAAAGTAACATCATTAAAGAAAAGTGATTTTATATCTATTGAAATCATGTTTCATGAATCACTTGGACCAGAGAAGACTGGAATCACATTCTTAAATATATCCACAAAATTTACATTATATCCCCCAGAAACAGACTGTTTGGTTTAATTGTTAGTAGTATTCAACTTAAGATCAAATTGCAATGGGAATTCTATTGGTGTGAATTGAAATCTCCAGCAGTTATTTACTATTGCTAAAATCAGATTGGTCACAGACTCTTCAAACTGCCTATTTTCAAAAAAAGAAACAAACAAACAAAAAACACAAAGCAGCTTTTAAATAAAAGATGAATGAAAGAAAATAATATAAAATAGAATGCAACACAAAATTGAATGAAAAGTAGCTTTTCATAAGCTCAAAATTACATAATCCCCAGATTTCCCTTTTTAAAAAATTGCTTATTAGAAAAACATTTTATTAACATTTTCAGGTTATTTTGGTGAGACCTTGATGGGTTCACTTAAATAAATTATCTTCATGCTGAGTATAAGAAAGATCATCTTTACTCATTTGAGAAATGCAGAATGTGGACTTCACTATTCAATGTATTGGGAGGGTGTATTATATCAACCTACATAGTCATAAGGAAGAGATTATTAAAGGCAAAGTCAGGTCATTTAAAGTTAATTAAGATTGACAATACTGAAAGGATTATTTCATGTACTCACTTTACATCCATAAATCCAAAATCATCAAAACTGAAGAACCATATTTGCTTATTTACATGTGGGTTGTAAATGAAAAGAATGACCATGATGATGACAATAATAATAATAATAATAATAATAATAATAACATACAACTGAATGGCAATAAACAATATTTAATGTTGGTTTGAAATGGAAAATGATACCTCAGCTCTCACTATTGGCAAAAAAAGTATATAAATCAGATTTGTGGTTACCAGGGAGTGGGAGCAAGGGAGAATAAAAAGTTATTTTTTAGGAAGTGGGTGTGGCTCAAGCAATTAGACTCCTGTCTACCATATGGGAGGTCCTGGGCTCAATTTCAGGGGCCTCTTGGTGAAGGAGAGCTAGCCCACATGGTGAGCTGGCCCACGTGGCAAACTGACACAATGAAAGAGACAAAGAGGAGAGACAATGAGAGACACAACAAACCAGGGAGCTGAGGTGTCTCAAGTGATTAAGTGTCTCTCTCCTAAATCAGAGGTCCCAGAGTCAGTTCCAGGTGCCTCCTAAAGAGAAGACAAGAAGACACAGAGAACATACAGTGAAGGGACACAGAGAGCAGACAGCAAGCACAAACAACAAGAGGGAAGGGGGGAGTGGGATAAATAAATAAAATAAATCTTTTAAAAAAAGAAAGTTATTGTTTAATGGGTAAAGTATACATGTTTGAACAATGAAAACATTTTAATAATGGAAAGTGGTGATGGTAGCACAACCTTATAAAAGTAAGCAATGTGACTGAATCGTGCACTTAAAAATTATTGAAAGGACAGAATTTATGTTAAATGTATATGATACTACAATAAAAAGAAAGAAGAAATAATATACATTCCAACTTCTTTACAAGTCTCATAATGACATTCATAATAGAAAGCATAAAAATGACTAGATATAAGGTGCAATAGTTAATATGCCTTTGTACAGTGTTTTCTTTCTTCTTTCTTTCCTTTCTCTTAGTTCTGTGGGTATATATATGTTGTTGTTTTTTTGCTTTATTTCCTAAGTATGCATTCAAAAAAGCAATTGATATTTTTCTCATCACTGTATTTAACCTTTTACACTAATGCCTTGAGTTTGGACAAACATCACCTTTTCTTAGGATATTTTTCAAAAAAACTTGGAAAACTACTTAACCTCCTCCATTCATTGTTAAAAAATTAAAATGCATGCAAAGTTACTATAAGTCAGGTTAGAAAAGTTCCTCGACCTCCCAGTGAAATCCTAGAACATGATGATTATGCTCTCAATAAACACAGTGACAATGCATGTGCAAATGCAGATGCTATGAGAAAATTCAAATATTGTGATGAAAACAAAGGTGGCAAGAAAGTTAGGAGAAAAGATGGAGTATATGCTCTTACTATACAGGTGTTCATACCTGCTGAGCACGGTTCTAAGTCATGGGAATTTGAAACAACTGGATTTAATACGCACAGACACACCCATATGTCAATTCAGTGCCCATTACTGTAATAGACATGGTAAAGAGTGAAAAATAATTTTTCCTTGTAACTCAAGGATATCATATTTTTGAGAAACTATTAATATATAATAGCAAGAGTTCAAAGGTGAAATAGGTTTGAGAAATCGGTTTCAATATTACAGAATTTCACAGAGTTTTAATATACAGACTTGCATTGCTTATATCTAAGAAAGGAAAGTAGGAATTATTTTCAAATTCTATTTTTCCATAACCCTTTTATCTCAGAGCAATTATTAACAACTTTAAAACAAGTATTCTGGTAGGAAATATAGCAAGGGGTAAGAAGTACTACGGTAAAGAAAAGGCCGAGACAGATGTTAAAAAATGCATTCTGTGCCAGAGACCTATGCCTTGTGAGTAGCAGAGCTTTCCCTCCCTCCCATTCTCCTGCCCTTCTTTCCTTCATTCTTTCCTTCCTCTCTTCCTCCCTCCCTCCTCCCTTCCACCCTTCCTTCCTCTTTCTCTCTCTTTCTTCACTTTATTTTGCTAAAACATATATCGTGTGCTTTTTTTGTTAGTTTTTTTAATTAAATACAATCAGAAGGGCTTTTTTTTTTTTCAGTTAGAAGATTTATTCCCTTTACTCTTAATGTAAATAGTGAGTAAGAGGAGAGTGTGCTCTTTAGTCAAATTTTTAACCTATTACATTTGGTGGGGCTGGACTTTGACTCATCTCTTTCTGTGAATCCATAAAAACCTTAGCTTAAGTTTGTAGACTATTTATGCTGAAACAGATAATATCCTCAAGACAAAAGCAAACTTATCCTTCTGAGTTCTTTTGTTACTCAGATTTTGACCAGGTAATTCTTTATTGTTTTCAGTATTTTGATGCTCCTATGAAGTTTAGTTTTTACTTTTGTTTTAGTATTTAAACTGACATTTCAAGTGTGTTCAGTGGGTTTATTGGTTTGAATAAATTTGTTTGCCATTATAAACCATTATGTATTTATTGAATTTATACTTATGTTCTGAACAAAAGAAATATTGAAGCAAATCAAATGTTCAAAAATTAATAATCTTTAATTATAGTTCTCGTCTGTACCTGTGTATTATGAATTTATTTAACTCTTGTTTTTAAATAATTTTATTTACTTGGGATACTCATTGATTCATAGTGAAATATTATTTGAGGACATACTATGTTCCAGTTACAAGTTTAGGCAATGGGAGCTATAATTTCTAAACAAGACAGACATGATCTTACTCTAGAGGGTGAAACACACAATTTTAAAAATTGGCAAGAAATAAAAATTTTAAATATTGATAAGCTTATGAAGAAAATATCATAAGATAATGTGATAAGAAATGATAGTGGTAAGAATTTAGAAAGGTGTTCTGAGAAGTGTTTTGTTTTCTAGCAAGATAAATATTTAGCTGAAACTTGACCATTGAGAGGATGTTTACCTCAAAGTAGTGGGAAAAGCAATCAGAGCAGGAGTTGGTAAATAGCCCAAGTAGGAGAAAATCAGGGAATATCTATTAAATGAACTCATTGCTTCCACCTTGCTTATCACCAATCTATTCTCCACAGGCATCTAGACCAATCTCCAGTTCATTGCACTCACCCAGGACAATTAACAAGAAGATGATGATAAACAATGACCATCCCAAAGAACAGAGAGTCTGCAACTGTAAGCAAGATAGTCCCATCCATCTGGGACTAAGCCCCTCTCGTTTAGAGGTGAAGTGGGCATCACCATCCCAGAATCCTCAGAATTGAGGAAAAAAAAGATGGAGTAGAGTAGACTTCCTGCTATTCTACTATAGACTTACTGTGATTCTAGTAATGGAAGAAGTTGTATCATTGATGTAGAGGCAGTGGCCACCTGAGATTCTGAGGGGAGGGAGAGAGAAAAATAGGTGTAATATGGGGAAATTTGGGGGACATTGGAATTGTTCCAAATGATGTTGCAATGACAGATACAGGCCATTATATATCTTGTCATAACTTACACAATTATGTGTGAGAGAGTGTAAATTACAATGTAAACTATAATCTATGATTAGTGGCAATATTCCAAAATGTGCTCATTAATTGTAACCAATGTACCACACCAATGAAAGATGCTGTTAATATAGGAAAATGCTGGAAGGGAAGGGAGGGAGACATATGGGAATCCCCTATATCTTAAGTAACATTTACATAATCTAAGTATCTTTAAAACAATAAAAATAAAGTATATATAGGTATATAAATAAAGTGTGTATGTGTATAAAATACAGTTCAAACCTAGTCTCTAATAAAGACCTTGCAATCTCTTCTTGCTCAGGATTAAATTCTGAATCTGTACTTTGGCCTACATGATCTTTCCCTTTCCCCACTCTGCTCTTTCATCCCAACCTCTCTGATCTCACCTGCTTGCATTCTCATTCAGCTGCAGTCATAATGTCCTGTCTGCTGTAATTTGAAAGCACTCAGCATGCTCAACTCAGAGTTTTGGTACCTACTGTATCCTCCTTCCTCGTATTTAGCATCATCATACTATCCCCCAATTAATTTAGGTCTCTGCTCAAATTTCACTTCAGTGAAGACCTGTTTACAGATCTTCAATTTAAACAGAACTCCCTCATCCCACTCTCCAATCACTTATCCTTTTTATACTTCTCCATTTCACTTGAGATCCCCTAATGTTTTACATGTTTGTTTGTTATTTGCCTTTACTCACTCCGATGCTTCCTAGAATGTAAACTCCAGGAAAGCAGGGATTTGGTAAGTTCATGAAAACTATATCCTCAGCATCCAGAAGAGCCTTTAATAGATAGCAGGTAGTTAATGAATATTTCTTGACTGAATTACCTGTCTTAGGTATGTATTATTATAATTCACACTTGGCTGATGAGAAAATTGTATTTTACAGAGTTTGTATAACTTTTCTGAAGCTGCACAGTTAGAAAGATGCAAACCTGCTTTGTATTGATACAAATGATATACTTTTCACCACTTAGTAGAACACATTTGAGAATCACTGATAACAGTATTACATTTAATAAAAAATAAATAAAAATTTTAATAATCACTATGTCTTTAAAGATTAAAATTATAACTTTAAAAAAATCCCTATGGTGGCTGATGGGTATTAAATCATGTATCTAATGACTCTTATTTCTTATGGTTTTAAAAGATGAACTATAACATATAACGTATAGGTTTTCCTTCATCTACTTTATGTTAAAAATAAAAACCAAGGGTGATCGTAGACTGTCTAATCTATATATAATTCTGGTATTTGGTGGGTTAATTAAAACCAGTGACTATCAGATGAAGTAAATCGATTTCCTTTCTCATCTGTGATCTCAGGATGTCCATATCTTTACTTTTTTAAAGCTTTTGTGTATTTTAGATTTTCTGTGTTTTGGAAGTTGAAGACTTTTTGCTAATGGTAGAGGTTAGGATTGAAAGCATCTAGAAATAAACTATCCTTGAAAATAAGATAAATGTAGATGAATCACCAAAATAATTATTTTTAAAGCTTTTGAATGAACATGTGATATTAGAGATAAAAAAAGCAGGTAGAATGATTACTAGATAAATTGAAGTATTGTGTTTTGAAAGGAAGGCAAATACTAAGCAATGAAGACAATTGTGAGACTACATAATTAAGCCCTTTCGTGAAAGACAAAAATTCCTCCTCTCACCCATAGTTTGATGCTGTCTTTAGCATAAAAGATAGGGTTGCAATTAGAGTGATGTACAGCCCAACTGCCAAATTATGTTTATTAGTGGATAAAAGATGCGCATGTAAGTATTTTTTGTGTTTTTAAAAATGAAAATTGCATAAAGTGGCTTTGAAAGAACATAATAGAACGTTTTTGCTATGATGATATATTTTCTTTTTAAATGGCCCTAACTGAAAAAGCTGCAGAAGTAACTTGTCTCTTGAAATTCCATTAGCCACTGCCAGTTACGATCTAAAGAATTTATGGAAACTTAAAATACAAGTGGTGTGACTTTTAGAAAAATTGCAGCAGACCTATATAAGTAAAATATAAATGATTAAAATTCAGGGGTATGCACATCAGTGAAACAACTAATTGACCTTAGTATGCTACTAATCAATCTGGTAATTCACTGATTAGGGTGTTTTTTTTTTTTTAAATAACAATAAGTGAAGGAAGCCACTGTGTTATAATTGATTTAATTTTGAAGGAAAAGTGCCTTCTTGATAAGAGAGAAAAGTAGCTCATTTCTTAAGGAGGATGAAGTCTTTGTGTTTACTAGTCTATCATTTAGTGTACTGAAGGAGGGAAGTTATCAGACTTAACTTTTAAATATCCAAGACTTAGTTTTCTAGGGCTGCCATAACAGTACCATAAAGTCTTTGGCTTAAAACAATAGAAATTAATTTTTGTGCCATTCTAGATGGTAGATGTCCAAAATCAAGGTGTCAGCAGAGCCATGCTTCCTCTCAAGTCTATAGAGAAGAATCTGTTCCATGCCTCTATCTTGCCTTCTGGTAATTTCCATGGTATTCTTTTATTTGGCCATCACATGGTACTCTCTCCTCATATGACTACCTGTCTTATACTGAGACCTGTCTTATTGTACTAAAGGTCCACCCTACTCCAATATGACCTCATCTTGCCTTAGCTAATTCCATCTGTAATGACCTTATTTTAAAGTAAGTTCACATTCTGAGCTATTGGAGATTAAGACTTTGGTCTATTTTTTATGGGACACAGTTCAATCTATAGCGATCCATATGTGAATTTCCCACAGCAAGAGTAGCCCTAGGCAATTTTCTGACACTCAAAGTACATCTGTGCTACTTTCCCTAGTTGTATGTGATTAGAAAATTCAAATTAGTTTCATTAATAATTGAAGAAAGAAGTAATTAGAAGTATAAACAATTGATGCATTATATGCTTATATGGTAACACAAAAATACAAATGTATGTGAATATACACACAATTTCTTGTTGTGATGATGTGAAGTAACAATGTCCCATCTGTTCTGTAAATCTTTCAGTAATACTATTCAATTCTGTAACCCTATCCTTATGAATATAAGCTAAGGTCTAGAACTATGCCAGTGATTTGAAGCAGTTGTATAATGACAGCATAATAAATTCTTTCAAAATAAAATCATAATATGAAGAAAGTTAGAATTCAATTTCTAGGAAGAGACTCATAGTAACATGTCCTTTATGATGCAGAAACATCTGAAATAGAGGGAAAAAAATGAGTGTTCTTCAGAATTGACTGGAAGAGCCACCAATTTGGCAAAGATGTTGGTATTAATAACATGAAAAATTTTGCATATAGACCCAGATAAATTGGAGCAAAAGCTGATAAAATTTTTATACAACCCCATTCCAAATTGTAGCAAATGAAATTTAAAAAGTGAGTGGAATTATATAGAAGCCTAAGAATAGTTAGTTTAGACCAAATTTGCTTTGATTTTGCTCCCATTGTTTCCCATAAGAAACAAATGCACAGGACCCATTTCTAAAATTTGGGGATGCAGGATACCTAGAGGTAAACAACTGAGCTCCAACACAGACTGACTCTATCCTTTATTCCCAGTGTATTGCATCATCTAGCATGTCACCTAATATCTCACAATCACTTCATCTGTAAATAATAGGTCTTCCTCCAAAAGCTGTTGTGAAGATTAAAAGAATGCTGATCTCCAATTCCTAAAGAAGAAATGTGCTCAGTCCAATCGGACTAAAGTGTTCATTCAGCCTTTACAATATAGGGGGAAAAAACTAATTAGAATATTGTACAGTCTGAGACAATGCAGTTGTATAGCATGCTGGCAGGGGAATTGTAAAGGTAGATACAGTGCTTCAATACCCATCACCTTTCCTAGTCACTGGTGAAGGTAGCAGCTAACATTTTTCTAGGGCAAATATAAATCTCAAAAAGAGTATTTCATTTAACCTAGAATATTTGTAGATACAATAACAAAAGATTTTCAAGACCTGGCAAAGGACTTGAAATGAGAAAGGAATATCACAGATCAAGTTGGGGCAGAGGCAGGGTGTTTGTAGAAGAGGGTGAATATAGGTAGAAGAATTCAAAAGAGAAGAATCTAGATCAGACTAAAACAAGATGAAGTTGTTAATAGTTACTCCTGTATCTTTAGTGTGGCGTCCCAGAAGTAGTTACATGAATTCCTTGAAAGATGTATAGTTGCTTGAAGTTTCTATCCAAAATAAGTATATAGTTTTCACTTTGATATTGGGTTCAGTAATCTTAAGACTTAGTTTTATTTTAGGGAGGCTCAATGGACCATGTGCAGGTCAGTGAAGTAGGGTTTATTTCATAAAACCTTCAGTTAAAGCACTCATTCGAAAATACTAATGGGTATCTAAAATGGATAGAACCTTCCTAATAATTTGAGTCAAGATTCTAATTCCCAGATGGGATAAACCAAAAACAGCATGTTTTCAAAGAAAGCACTTCTAACAGGATTTATTGGTGCCTGTCATATTAATTCTAAAATATGAGAAATTTTCTTAACATGCTAGGAAAGGATCTTAAAGTGTTTAACTCATTTTCCCCAGATGTATTATTTTCATCCCCAAGCCTTCATAATGCTTCAATAAACTGGAACACCATCCACACTTTTCTACTATGCAAAACTTATTCCTCCTTTCAATGCGAACAAAATCATTCTAGGAAAGAGTAAAAAGCTAAATGGTTTCTACCCTAGTTTGTGTACTTAATTATGTATGAATATTTTTTAGCTCTACAACTGTTTTTGTTGTTATTAGTAGCGGTTCTGTAGCCAGAAGGTAGTCAGTCAGTCAGACATTAAAACAATGATCAAGGATTTACTGAATTATTTTAAGATCAGAATCTATACTAAGCACTGAAGCTACAGTACTTTTAAAAAAAAGAATAAAGCAGGCATGGTTCTTGCCCTCAGGAAGCTTATATTCTACTGAAAAACAAAAGATAGGAATAAAGAATAATTAGAAGATTGTAAGAACAGTATAACTCACACAGATGATGCTTGCATTCCTTTCATTCATCACAGTTTTTTTTGTGATGTATAGTCACAAGGGTAGTCACTTTTCAGTTTATGTAGTGAAGTCAGTTGGCCACATATGGATGAAACCTAAGATCTAGAATTTGTGACTGGATTTCTAACCCCGGGAACAATCAATTTCTTGTTCATACAAAAGGACTTCCAGATGTGTATGAAATATTTATTAAATCTACTTAAAATAAACTAAAATATGTTTAATTCAGTTAAAAGATGCTATATAAGCTTAGTTTTTTTTTAAGTTCATAGCAGAAAAATTGGTGTCAACTTTTGTAAGAAATTTAAAAGCAAATATTAATAGTACATTAATTAGTTGTATAGCACATCTATTAAAATAAGTCACCACACCCTAGAATTGTTTCCCATTGTTTTATGTTAAAAATGAAGGCCTGGGAAATGATATAACTCAAGGGGTTGAGCACCTGCTTCCCACATATGAGGTCCTGAGTTCAATCCCTGGTATCTACTTTAAAAAAAAAATGAGTTCTAACATTTTGTTATACTTTTTAAATTCTGTGCCTATACAATTAATTAGAAATGGAAATAACAAATTATGCTTTAAATTGAATTTTATCAATGATTTTCAATTTTATTCTTTCTTTTTACACTGTCTAGAATTGGGGTATTATGCAGTTCCCAATACTAAATTATAGTCAAAATGTGCAAATTTTAATATTTGAAAAGCTGCTAGAATTGTTTTATTTATTTCATTGCTTTTTCAGTCTTATTTCAATAAACTTTTAAATTTAGAATATTTTTAGAATTACAGAAAAGTTGCAAAAATAATATGGAGTTCCCATATACTGCACACTCAGTTTCCTGTTAACATCTTATATTAATACAGTACATGCTATAACTAATGATCCAATATTAATGCATTATTAACCAAAGCTCATGTTTTATTCTAATTTCCTTCAGTTTTACCCAAAACCTTCTTCTGTTCCATGATTCCAGCCAGAATACTACATTCCATTAGTTTTCAAGGCTTCTTAGTTGTCATATCTCCTTAGGTACTGCTTCTCTGTTTTTTTATGAACTTGACAGTTTTGAAGACTTGACAAGTATTTTATGGAATGTCCCTCAGTAGGGGTTTATCTGCTGTTTTCCTCATGATTTAGAATAGGGCTATGGGTTTTAGGAAGAAGATCATAGAGGTAAAGAGTCATTCTCAACACATCAAGAGCACATTATATCAATATGACTTTTCACTGTTGATATTAAACTTGACCACCTGAATGAGATGGTCTTTGTCAGGTTGTCCCACTACCAGTCTTTCCATACTGTATTCTTTTAAAGTCAGTCACTATGTAACCCATACTTAAGGAACGGGAGTTATGATCCACATCTTTGAAGGCAAAATATCTACATAAATCATCTGGAATTATTTGTTTCTTTTGCTCCATTTATTATTTATTCAATCATATATCAGTATGGACTCATGGATATGTATTATATACTTTCAGTTATAATCCATACTATTTTGTTTAATTTGCCAAATTCCAACAGGTGTGCAATGGTATCTCATTGTTATTTTAATTCACTAATGAAAAATTATGCTTAGGTATTTTCAGGTGCCTAATAGTCACCTGTATGTTTTCTTTGGTGATATGTCTGTTGAGATATTTTGCCAATTTTTAAAAATTGACATTTTATTTTTAAATCATTGCAAGATAATTTTTATATCTTACATACAAGTTTTTATCTGTTATGTGATTTGTAAATATTTTCTTCCTCTCAATGACTTATCTTTTCATTCTCTTAACAGCATCTTTTTCATAAAAAAAGATTTTTTTTTTAGTTTTAATAGTGGCCAACTTAAAAATTTCCTCTTTCATGGATCATGTTTTTGGTTTTGTATGTAAAAGCTCATCACCAAACTCAAGGTTATATACATTTTCTCCTGTTTTCTTCTAAAAAATATGTAATTATGCATTTTACATGTATATTATCCATTTTGAGTTAATATTTGTTTTGATATAAATTATGTATTCAGGGTCTCTTTTGCATATGATTGTACAATTTTTCCAGAACCATTTATTGAAAAGATGACTCATGTGGTAAAGAATTTAACCTTGTCCAAAGGAAGTCTATCCTTTGCTGTCAGCCCCTGAGACATAATCTCTAAGCGATTGAATCCTTCCAGATATAAGTTTCTTGGTTTACCTAGGGACTATGAGACATGCCAGAAAGTAAAACTATGTAATTGACAGTGGGAGATTTGAGTCATGTGGTATCAGCTTGAACTATGGAGGGACTGGATACTGAGGTTATGTGCCTGGGCAATTGACACAAAGCCCTCATAAAAACTCTAGACACCAAGGCTCAGGTGAGCTTCTCTGTTTGACAATACTCCATACACACTGTGGCACATAATTACCATGGGGAGAGGACAACTGAAAACTCTATAGTTTGAACTTTCTTCATGTACCTTTTCCTTTGGATAATTTTAAACTATATCTTTTAGTTGTGATACAATGTAAGCATGAGCATAGTAGCTTTCAGTTAATATGGTAAATTCTTTGGGTGAATTATTAAAATTCAAGGTGGTTTTGAGGACCCCTGTATTTTCAATTCCTATCAAAAGTGAAGGTTGTCTTGTGGAATGTTACCCTGTAAATTTTCAGTATATTCTTTCTCCATTCAAATGTGTATTAGTATTCTATTGCTGCTGTAACAAATTATCACAAACTTAAAACTTACCAACAAAGAGAAAGCTTAAAACATTGCAAATTGGTTATCTTATACTCTTGAAGTGGGTCCCGCGGTAGAAAATCAAGGTACTGGCAGGATTGTGTTATGATTCTGGATGTTTTAGGCAAGAATCCATGTCTTTGTCTTCTTATTCAGGGTCTTTGGGATGCCCACATCCTTTGACTCAGAGGATCGTCCTTTATCTTCAAAACCAGCAACATCACATCTCTCTGTGGTTCTCTTCCATAGACACATCCCTTTCTGTTCACTACAAAAGAAAGATTCTTTCATATTAAAGACTTATGTGGTTATATTACACCTACTGAGGTAATCCGAAATTATGGCCCCAATTCAAACTTTTTAATTATAATACAAAGTTCCTTTTGTCATGTGAAGTAACATATTCACAAGATCTGGGGATTAAAATGTGAGTATATCTAGAAGACTCATTTTCTGCCTACCACAAATTCATTTTACACTTTTGCCCAAAAAATAAGTTGACTACATTTTTCATGGGAATAGGGACTCTCCATTCTCTTGATACAATGAAGTCTCTAGTCCTTCATTCTTTTACCAAGTACAACTCTGATGTGATACTGT
This sequence comes from Dasypus novemcinctus, assembly GCF_030445035.2. Classification (NCBI taxonomy): domain Eukaryota; kingdom Metazoa; phylum Chordata; class Mammalia; order Cingulata; family Dasypodidae; genus Dasypus; species Dasypus novemcinctus. The sequence goes on along the minus strand of NC_080673.1, from coordinate 146,827,891 downwards.
AGTATCTTTCTTCCCTGGACTGTGTGTATATATAAATTATGAATTACTGTTGATCTTATCTGTTCATTGTTGTTCATCATTTTTTGGCCACTCCTAAAACCCTAAAGTGGGAATCACACTCTAATCAGTAGTTAATGTAGGTATAGGTTTATCAACTGTATTGATCTTTTCAAAGACCTAGATTTGGTTTTGTTAATTTTTATCTGTTTGCCTGTTTTCAAATAAAATATTTTATATATTCTATATTATGCTCATTTATCCCTTCTGTGAACCTCTTCCTTCCTGTATGTACATCCAACATACACAGGTTATAGGAACTGAGGTAAACAATCTTTACTGTAGGGATTGTGTTAATCTAGTTAGAAGTTGGGCTTTGTTTAATGTTTGGAGTAAGTATAGGTAATTGTAGAGCAAGTTGCTGAATGGTGCATAGTGGGAACACAGGCTCGAGCACAACAGAGACTCAGCAAATAATTACTTTATTACTTACACAGCACAAAGACTCCAAAAAATTAGGGGAAGAGATCCTGTCATGGTGAGTTCCTAGGTAGGGGGTAGTGTTCAGGTCAGAGACAGTACGTGGCAGCTCCACATGTTCCACTTTGCATCAGCAATGAGGGACACTTGTGCTGCCTGAGTGTTGGGTTTTTATATATCCCAGGGGAAGGGAGCACCACCAATGAGCAAAAAGAATTTATCAATCAGTCCCAGTTCACCAAGAAACAGCTGGGCTGGTTGAGATTTAAATATCCCTCAGGCTGCTTGTAGTCTCTTGTGAAATGCGAACACCTCCTTGAAAATATGCAAAAGGGGAAAAAAGAGTAAGGAAGTTGAGGGCTGGGAGATGGCTGCTGAGTGTGCCTGTCACTTCCCTACCAGTTCACTCCTTGGATTAGCCTATAGTCCTCTGCACTATTTTTCATAATATAGGCCCACTTCCCACCTTGGACACAAAGTTGAAGACAGTTTAAGCCTATCAGCTGATAGTTCTCAACAATGTTGACAGTAAAGTTTTGGGATCACCAGTGACTGTAGTTCATTAATTAGGAGGGCACTGATGATCATTATGCATATCATTATTTCAAGTAGGGTAATCAGGTCTATCTGGAGCAATGACTGCATTCATGCATCCCACCCACCCAGGAGGAAGCTGAAGAGGTCTTACAGATAATGTTTATATATTTTGTAGCCAATGTGCTTGCCCCTGGATTTTAGTAACCTCCTGTTCCACCTTCCCTGAGGTATCAGCCTATGCACAGCATGAGGTGTGCATGCTCATGTACAAAATATGATTTTGTATTGCTGGAAGGAAGTCTCTAGAGAGTCATGTGTTCATTGGTGCTTCCTCTCAGCTAGGGAAATGCTCACCTGCTGAAAGAGGTGAATACAGAATGATTGATGCCCCTCTCCTTTCACAAAGATCATGGTTTTTGGGAACAATAGATGGAGGGGAGACATTCAATGAGAAGTTTCTGATTGATTATGCATTTAATTGTTCCATCACTTCTAATGACTGAACAGGGAGTGACTCTACTCATGGAGCTTTGTTTCCTCAACAAAGTAAGATAAAATCAGGAAAGACACAGCCAACTCCCAGAGAATCACTGGTCATCTTGGGGATGCTAGCAGGAAGATAACTGAATTGTTTTCCAGTTTCATTATATCAGAAGTTGTTACATCCCAATAGGTTGTCCAAGAATGTGGGGAAGATGGGTGCAAATCCAACTGTTGTACCATTCTATTTCTCATAAGGTGTAAATGAACAATTTCCTGATGTTAGTATAATTGTGAGGCAGGAGAAATCAGCTCTTTCCATGGCAATCTGGATTCAGCAAAGAAGAGAGAGGGAACAAGGGGAAGATAGCAGATCCAAAGTCAATCAGGTTGCCTACTGTTGTTGTGGCCTGGGTTAACGGAAGGTGCTTTCCTTCCAGGTTGCTGCTGGGACAAATCTGCAGAAACAGGATGGGGAAGAAGCAACCAGTCCTGATAGGGTGTTTCTGCAACCACCTCCCTTGGGAGATACTTTTCTTGGCCTAGTTGAGGTAACTTAACTTTTCCATCTAAGACCACCCAGTATTTCTGTACATGCCTTGAAATTTAACTTCAACAATTTCCCATTGATATTAGTGCCATACCATATCTTCCAGCCCATTTTACCCCTTCCTGATAAATGAGAGTTGTCAGGAGTCCTTGCAAATATCTCAGGACTGTTCCCAAAGTGACTTGTGGCCTAAAAGGGATATGCATCCCCCACTAACCACCCAAAGGTCCAGCCCACTGGATTGCCACACCATTTGTGTTAAATACTTCTAGGCCCACTTCTGTCATCCCACTCCTACACCTGGTGGCCCTAACTTCTTATCATCCTAGGAATTATGTGGAGGGTATAATGAGGTAAAAGTGGGATGATCCCCTGACAATGGCTGAAAATGAGAGTCCCAAATGGTGTAGTCTTTTCTGCTTCTGGGTTCAATCCTCACCTTGATTGGTGAAAAGGTAGATATGCAGCAAACCCTTGATTCCTCCCCTACTCTTGTTCCTTCCTTGTGCTAAGCAGCAGGATAAGGTTATTTTTCTCTTCTAGAAACTTCTGTGTTCAGCTTCCAGAGAACCTTAGTAAGACAGACAGTCCATTCAGTCAGAAAGTCATTCGGGTGTAGACACCAAATCTCCTTTTTAGGTGACTATGAAAGTTCTCCACAATTTGCCAGTTACTTGGGCATGGCAGGTGATATGGAAAGTCCATCTAATTCCATGAGTCTTGGCCCATCATTGAGTAGATTTTGAAGTAAAGTGGAATCCTTGGTCAAATGTGGTCTGGGTTTTCTAAAGGGTGAAAGAGCTGCATTTCTGAGATTCCCCACATCTTCCAAGATAGACCACATCTTCACAGCAATGTGGAAAGTATAGGCCATGGTTTACAAAGGTGGCTACCACAACCAAAGTATAGGACATACCTTGGGACGGTATGTCCATTTGCCATGATTGGCCAGAGAAGGAATAGACCCTAAATACCCTTTTGGGCTCTGGCTTGTAGTTGACATCTCTCTCGTTGGCAGATAGCAGATTGGGCTTCTTTTAACAAGGGAGTTTGTGATCGTTTGAATATGTATATACCCTCAGAGAAACACGTTCTTAAAACTAATCCATTCCTGAGGGTGTAGACCCATTATAAGTAGGATCTTCTAATGAGTCTACTTCAATTAAGGTGTGACCCATCTCATTCAGATTGGGACTTAATTCTAATATGGAAGCCTTTCATAAACAGAATGAATACAGAGAGAGAGAGAGAGAGAGAGAGAGAGAGAGAGAGCCACAGAAGCAAGAAATTGAAAGCAACAAAACCCAGAAGAGAAGGGAGAGAACAGTAGATGCCACCATATGCCATGTGGCAGAAGAGCCAAGAATTGCTGGCAGCTGGTCTTCGAAAGAAAACATCACCTCTATGATTCCTTGATTCGGACATTTTCTTGCTTTCAAGCTGTAAGCTAATAAACTTGCATTGTTCAAGTATTTCATGGTACTTGTTTTAAGCAGTCTAGGAAACTAAAAAAAGTTATTCTGCATTCCTGGACCTATACTTTCATGATGGCCATATCCCCTTGTCCAGTCTGGTGATAGATCTACTCATGGGAAATTCAGCTGTACACTATGTCATCAAAAATAAGTCAATTGTCCTTATCCTCCAGGCAGGGATCATCCTCTGCATCTCTCCCAGAAGGATCTCCAGCCTCATCAGGAGACATAAGCAGCTCAGTGCATGCTTCATTGGCTAGTCATTCCAATGATGTTCATCATGATATGAACCCTTGACATTCCCATCAATATGGGTAACAGAAACATTGACTTTCAATCACACCAATTGTTTCTAGCAGTACCTCCATGGCATCAAGGGACTTTTAATTCTCCAATCATGTTCCCTTCATAAATCTGAGTAGAGTGCTAAGCCATTAGCAAGAGTCCATGGGTCAGTAAATAGGTAGATGTGATTGCTTGAGTCTGAGTGATCCTAGACTAAGAGGACCACTCAGTTTGACCCATTGGAGACTTCGTCCTGTATATTGTGTATAGTCTACCTGAGGCAAGGGAAACAGTGGCTACTTTTCAGTGGATGCCAGATGGCTTCAGCTTAACTGATGCCCCAGTGAACCAGTGCTGAACATCTGGTGGGGCATCCTTTAATCTGGGTTCCAAAGATACCAATGCAAAGAAGGTAGGGCACTTTCTGTGTTGCAGTAGGAGCATTGTTGAGGGGGTCTCTTCCACCTGCTTATGCAAGTGTGTCACTTCCTGGGAAAGCAGTTCAGTTGCTACCTCCATATAAATATAACCTTTCTCTTTCTCCAAATGCCAGCTTGAAGCCAAGGCCTAACATATTCTTTTCATTCTTAGCCTTACTTTTTCTTCTAATCTTATCTAAAGTTTTCTGGGGTTGAAATAATAAATATGAGTTAAGTTTGAGATGTTTCATGAAGAAAGACTTGCCTGGAAAATGGGAAGAAGCCCATGAGCTTAGATGCTTTACTCTTATTGTTTCATGACTCAAATTTGCCATTACTATATACATACAGGTATTCAGTTTAAAAGGACTAATCTTTGTTCACGACATGTGCTCCAGTAGAAAAGGTAGCAGTTTTATTTTGTATGAAGTGAATTTCATTTTTACATTGCTTTTAAATAAAATGCATTGTGGAAGATCGATGGTTATATAAATTGCAGCAAGAATGTTCCTGCTTTTAGTTTATATATTGAATAATAATAACTTTATTATACTTACACAGTATCTAGTAAAAATAAATATATTAATTAATAAAATAAATCTAATGGGATTTTGTCATGCAGGCACATTGCATAGAGGAAAAACACAAAGGCAGTGTAATGTTTGGAGGTATTTCATTTGAATTTCTTTCTCTGTTCCTATTAGGGATTTCTTTTTAACCAAAATGTTTAATGCTGCCAATAAAAGAAAATGAAATGGATCAGAAATTGTTTCTGACCTGTTTTATTAATTAGTTTTACACATCAAATCAAAGTTCTTTGCTGCAAAGTGTTAAAATTGCATCTTTCAGTCCAAAGGCAAATCAAAGTGCTACATTGTTTATTTTTTCAGCGTGATGGTCTGAAGTACTTGATTGAACAAGATTTTTCTGAAATAACCGGTGTGGGGGACTTACATCTTATGATTCACCTCATATATGTTTGCATTCTGTGTAGTTGTTATTTATCAGCAAAACACAAAATTTCCTTATGTCAAAACACATTTCATTCTAAATCAGGAAAATACATTTTAGACAGGCAAATACTCTCTACATTGAAATTAAAGTTATTTAAAGTGCACAAGTAATACATTTAGAGAATTAGAAGTAATTATGAAACAGTAGGAGGTGTAAATTGGTTTATATACTTGCAGTACTAAAATACTGAAATAAAACGCAATAACTTTTTCATTCTTGATAATTATAGATAATATTATATAAACAGTGATAAACTATTTCTTAATTAATCCATATTCAGAATCAACACATACTCAAAAGTTGTCCTTATGGAAGTTCTTTTAAGGCTCTATACAAATAAATATTTAGCAAATATTTATTGAGAGCATGCTTTATGCCAGACCTTAAGGAAAAAATGGAAATAAACAGATTATTTCTACCATTGGTGATTTCATAATCCTTTTGCTGTATAATTCATGCTTGCAAAACAAATATCAACTAGGAACTATTTTCAAGAAGATGTGTTTCTTTCTACTAAAATTTCTTCTAATAGGAGAAAATAAACATCATCACGAGTGAAGAATTGGGAAAAATAGTTGGTAATATTATTATCTCGTAAGCATTGTTTTCACTTACCTTGTGCACATATGTTCCTAGTACCTCATTCACTCAGCTACAGATATTTATTGAATATCATTTATTGCCAGCACCTGGAACAGAAATAGTATAGAATAGTGTCCTAGACATACACAGAGGTTGCCCTCTTGGAACTTAGAGTCTATTGGAAATTATTCACGAATGTGTAATAATAAATATGATTTCTGCTAAGGAGAAGAAGAAATAAAGTAGCCAGGTACCCATATCCAACAAGGTAGTTTGATGTCCTATATAATAAAATGAAAAAAGAAAGGCAAAGGTTTATGTTCCCATTTTTTATTAATTATTTTTCTTTGGTTTATATAGCAGAATTCCCTGAGAATGCCTCAATATTTTAGAGTTCTAGCACCTGAAAGCAAGAATTTACTTCCTTTGACTCTACGGAATTGAGTACAGAAATGCAATCCTTTTGCTAAACATTCCTTGTTCAGTAAGGATGATTTTAATGAGCCATCATAATCATTCAGACCTATACTTTTTCTTTCTCACTTTTCTTGATTTCACTCCAGACTTGGTGTGAGTAAATAAATAGATGTAAAAACTCTAAACTCAACTATCTATTCTTTTATTTATTAATTAAAAATTCTGAGTATAGGGAAGAAAGTAGAATACATATATTGAGAGGATGCGTCATTTGGTTTGGTTTTAAATGAGGTTATTGGTTTTTCCATTTGTAGGCTGAAAATCTTTTGAAGTTTTCTGAAAATAGAAGCGGAGGAAACAGTTTAAAAATAAGGATCCTGAGTTCAGGAAGAATACTATGAAATCTAGTAACTTTACTTCCACAATAGTCCATACTGTTTTCCATTGTTCAATCTTATTGTTTAATCCCGAATGTTTAAGCTTCACTATTGGCAGTATTGGACAATCCAGAATATGAAATGTTGTATTGTCATATTATGGAAGATCTTACCTGGCTTGCACATTAAGAGAATTATTATGAGAAAGCATCATATTGAAGATGAGTTTATATAGTATCAATAGGCATTTGACAAACAAAGCATATTTGTAATTGAGGTTGCAGAATGGATCAAGGGAAGGTTTGGAGAGAAGAGAAGGAAAATCCTGAGGCATAGGGAGTCAAAAATAAGACCCCAGAGATAATCATCAGATTATTTACTGCTTTGTAATTGATATTAAGATTACTGGATTTTTCTTAGAGAAGCAGGAAGCGATTAGAGGGTTTTAAGCAATTTAAACTGTGGGGGAAAACTGTTGGAAACATAGAATACAGAAAAATTTTCTTCTATGTTGTGATGCAGGCTTGACTTTTAATATGCTAAATTGTCAAATTTGTCACTCTGTCATAGAAGAAGAGATGATTATTAAAATTCCTTTCTAATTAGCTAAGAGAGCACCTAAGGGAGACAGCACTCATGTTTCCGGGTCCTCCCAATCATTGACTCCATTATGGAGAATAAGAATGTGATAACTTGCTCTACTTTTTATTTTTCTGTATATAGGTGGTAGCAGCGGGATATCACCGGAGCCAAAATAATGTTCAATCAACTTATAATGTAGCATATCTCAAAGGAAAGACTTCATCCTTTACCTAAGGTCTGCTTTCAATCAATCATTTTTTAGCAGTTTAATATTATTTATGAACTCCAAAAAAAGCTATTTGATTATGTTTGTAAACTGGTCTGTTCCTCTGGGCATGATACCCTTTGATCATATTAAATTCAAAGGTTGTATTTACAGAAGAGTAGGACTTTGATTCAGTCATGTCAGTAGAGTTTTGCTTCCCTGCCCCTTTTGTATGTGGACACTCACACAGAAAACAACATGGCAGAGGAAGAGAGACAGCTCATTAGACACAGTAGAGGCCCCAGGAAGAGAGACGAGCCTGATAGTCTATCACAGACTTTGTGAAGAGAACAGAGCAGCTGAGTCCAGAAAGAAATGAGTCCTGGGAGAGACTAGCCTTATGCCAACCTACAGATGAGATCAGAAGAAGCTGAGACCATGGAGCCTTACGAGGAAGAAGGAAAGCTGAACCCTCATAGACATTGCCTGCCATCTTGCTTCAATACATGGCAAATGACTTTGGGTGAGATAGTACCTCTTACAGTACCTTTAGTTGGACTCTTTTGGGCCCTGTGACTATAAGCTTTTACCCCAAATACATACCCTTTATAAAAGCCAACAGAGTTCTGGTACTTTGCATCAGCATTCTTTTTGGCTGATTACACACATTTCACAAAAGCATACTGTGGATAAAATAGGAATACAAAGCAGAAAATACAAATTATGACAGTTTTCACAAAATTTTAAGTAAAGATACAAATTCTTTCTTCCTCAGGCAAAAGATTTTGATAAAAATAAATATTAAGGAACCTAGATTGTTTAAAAATAAAACTACATTTATTATACTAAACCGTATATTTTAAATTTTTTTTATTTTTAATACCTTAGAAGAAAAAGAAAGGTTCTATAACAAACATACTAAAATGAATGGCATTATGATACATTACTTAAGATTTCTATAACCATAAGTTTGTATATAAAAATATATACTCCTACTCTCCAGTTCTTTGAGCTTGACATGCACAATCAACAAAATGATGGTGATGGGCAAGTTCCAGCCCCCAAACAGGAGCGTCTACAACTATAAGCAAAACAATTCCTTCCATCTGCGCCATAATATCTAAGTTCCTTTTTAGCCTGAAGCAGCCAGAATGGACAACATCCCAAATCCCTCAAGATCAAGGAAGAATAAACATAAGGGAGGAGTATAACCATGGACCAAAGTAGATTTATTGTTATCATAGTTATTATCTTGTGTTAATGTAAGAATTTGTAACATTGATAAAAAGACAGTGGTTGCTAGGTGTTTAGAAGGGAGGAAGGGAGATGAATAGGTGGAAAACAAGGTTGTTTAGGACAGTGAAATTGTTCTGCATGATACTGCAATGAAGGACACATGGCATTATATATTTGTCTAAGCCTATAAAACTCTACAGAGGAAAGTAAACCATCATATAAACTATAGTCTTTGGTTAGTAGCAATCCTTCAATATTGGTTCATCAATTGTAACAAATGTGTCACTCAAATGTAAGATGTTAATAGGGGAAATTATGTATGTGAATGTGTATAGGGCATGTATGCAAATTCCCTGTACTTCCAGTCTAATTTCTCTTTAAAAGTAAATCTAAAAGTTTATTATTACAAAAATGTATTTATAATTGAATTATATTTTTCCTTTGGCAGGTGACCAAAACCAATGTTTACCTCTAGATAATAAATGAGTAATTACTTTTTTCATTTTACAAACAATTTATTGAAGTATATCATTCATGCATGAACATATTTAAACACAAAATGTACAGTAAAAGTTGTGAACTTACAAAACAAACATGCATAACATCATACAGCACTCCCATACATCACCCCACCACAAACACCTGGAATGGTTGTGAAACATTTGTAACAAATTATCAAAGAATATCATCAAAGTATTACTACTAATCATAGTCTGTATTTTACATTTGGTATGTATTTTTCCCACCCCACCTATTATGAAATTTTGTTCATGAATCATATAATTTAAGTAAAGTGTATAATCAGTAGTATTTGGTATCATCACCCAGTTGGGCATTCATCACTTCAGTCAATATTAGAGCATTTTCATCACTTGTCCCTCCCCCCAAAAACAGAACAAAAAAAACCCCAATATCATAACCATAGGTTAGTCCTATTAATTATAAATCCTATGATATTCTTTCACCATTTCTAGTCATTTCCAAACATTTACAAACAAATTTTTACCAGTTTTGCACAGATTAAACCTCAGCTTTCCATTCTCTAACCACATTCTTTTCTCTGGTGACTAATATACTAGCTATTAACTCTATGAGTTTGCTCATTATATGTAGTTCATAATAGCGAAGTCATATAATATTTGTCCTTTTGTGACTGGCTTGCTTCACTCAACATAATGTTCTGCAAGTTCATCCACCCTGTCTTGTGCTTCAAAACTTCATTTCTTTTTACAGCTAAATAATGTTCCATTGTGTGTTTATATCACAGTTTATCCATTCATCAAGTGATGGACTCCTGGGTTGTTTCCATGTTTTGGTAATTGTGAATAATATCACTATGAACATTGCTGTGAAGATATCTGTTCATGTCACTGCTTTCAGTTCTTCTGTGTATATATCAAGTAGCAATATTGCTTGATCACATGGTAGATCTATATCTAACTTCCTGAGGAGCCACCAAACAGACTTCCACAGTGGCTATACCATTTTATATTCCTATTATTTGTGAATAAGTTTTCCTATCACTCCACGATCTCTTAAACACTTACAGTTTTCTGTTTTGTTAATAGTGGCCATTCTAGTAGGTACAAAATGATTTATCATTGTAGCTCTGACTTATATTTCCCTAAAAGCCAGTGATGCTGAATAATGTCCATGTATTTTTTCACCATTTGTATTTCTTCTTTAGAAAAATGTCTATTCATGTCCTTTGCCCATTTTTAGTAGGGTCATTTGTGTTTTTATTGCTGAGTTGTAGAATCTTTTTAAATATCATGATTATTAGATCCTTGTCAGATGTGTGATTTCCAAATATATTCTCCCATTATATAGGCTACCTTTTTACCTTCTTCACAAAGTTCTTTGTGGTGTAGAAAATTTCAATTTTGAGGTGGTCCAATTATTTTTTCCTTTTGTTGCTTATGCTTTGGGTGTAAGGTTTAAGAGACTCCCACCTACTACAAGATCTTGCAGATGTTCCCCTATGCTATCTTCTAGGAATTTAATGGTGCTGGCTTTTATCTTTAGGTTTCTGATCCATTTTGAATTGATTCATTATAAGGAATGAGATAGGAGTCCTCTTTCATTTTTTTGATTATGGATAACCAATTTTCCCAGTACCATTTATTGAAGAGACTGTTCTGTCTCAGAAAAGAGGACCTGGTAGGTTTATCAAAAAATCAGTTGACCATAGAGGTAAGGGACTATTTCTGAACTCTCAACTAAATTCCATTGATCAATGTGTCTATCTTTATGACAATTCCATGTTGTTTTGACCTCTGTAACTTTTTATAATGCACTTTACGTTCAGGAAGCGAGTCTTCTGACTTTGCTCTTCTTTTTAAGATGTTTTTTTGCTATTCTGGACCCTTTTCCCTTCCAAATAAATTTGGTAATTGACTTTTCTACTTCTGTAATTTAGGCTGTTGGAATTTTGATTTGTATTGCAATGAATCTAGAAATCCATTTGGGGACAACTGAGCTCTTCATATGTTTAGTCTTCCAATACATGAACACAGCATGTCCTTCCATTATTTAGGTCTTCTTTAATTTCTTTTAGCAGTGTTTTGTAGTTTTTTAAATACAGGACCTTTACATTCATGGTTAAATTAATCCCTAGATAATTGAGTCTTTCTGTTGCTATTGTAAATGCAATTTTTTCTTGATTTCCTTCTCAGCTTGCTCAATACTAATGTATAGAAATGCTACCTAGTTTTGCATGTTGATCTTGTATCCTGCCACTTTATTGAACTCATTTTTATTATCTCAAGTAGATTTGTTGTAGATATTTCAGATTTTCTAAATATAGGATCACATCATCAGCAAGTAGTAAAAGTTTTATTTCTTCTTTTCCAATTTGGATGCCTTTTATTTCTTTTTCTTACCTAATTGTTCTAGTTAAAACTTCTAGCACATGTTGAATAACAACGGTGATAGTAGGCATCTTTGCCTTGTTACTGATCTTAGAGGGAAAGCTTTCAACCTTTCCCCATTGAGTGTTGGCTGTTGAATTTTCATAGATGTTCTTTATTATTTTGAGGAAAATTCTTTCTGTACCTATCTCATTAAGTGTTTTTTATCAATGAAGTATTCTGGATTATGTCAAATGCCTTTTCTGCATCAAGTGAGATGGTCATGTGCTTTTTTCACCTTTGATTTGTTAATGTGGCGTATTATGTTAACTGATTTTTTCATGTTGAACCACCCTTGCATAGCAGGAATAAAACCAACTTGATAGTAATGTATAATTGCTTTTATATTCTGTTGGATTAAAATAGCAAAAGTTTTGTTGAGGATTTCTGCATCAATGTTCATTAGAGAGGTTGGTTTATAATTTTCTTTTCTTGTATTATCATTATCTGGCTTTGCTATTAGGGTGACATGTGACTTCATAAAATATGTTGAGTAATTTTCAATTTTTTTGAAGAGAATTTAAACAGGATTGGTATTAATTCCTCTCAAAATCTTTGGTAGAGTTCACCTGTGAAGCCATTTTGTCCTGGACTTTATTTGTGGGAAGAGTTTTGATGCCTGATTCAATCTCTTTGCTTGTGATTGGTTTGTTGAGTTCCTGTATTTTTGTAGAGCCAATGTAGGTTGTGTGCATTTCTAGAAATTGGTTTATTTCTTCTAGGTTATCTAATTTGTTGACATACAGTTTTTCATAATATCCTCTTATGATTCTTTTTATTTTTGTATGATCAGTCATAATGTCCTCTTTCTCATTCCTGATTTTTATTTGCATCTTCTCTCTTTTTCTTTGTTAACCTTGCTAAAGGATTGTTAGTTTTATTGACTTTCTCAAAAATACAGCTTTTGTTTTTGTTGAATTTCTTTTCTTTGTTCTGAATTTCATTAATCTCTGCTCTAATCTGTTATTTATTTCTGTTTGCTTTGGGATTGGTTTACTGTCCTGTTTCTAGTTTTTCCAATTGTTCAGTTAGTTCTTTGATTTTAGCTCTTTTTTCTTTTTTAATATAGGCATTTAGGGTTATAAATTTCTCTCTCAGCACTGTCTTTGCTGAATCCCATATATCTTGATATTTTGTGTACTTATTTTCATTTGTCTTGATATCTCCATTCATTTCTATTGCGATTTCTTCTTTGTTACTCATATTGCTTAACAGAGTGTGGCTTAGCATTCTTATATTTGCAAATTTACCCCTTTCCTGCCCATTATGATTTCCAGTTTCATTCCACTGTAATTGGAGAAGTTGCTTTATATAATGTCAGTCTTCTTCACTTTATTAAGAAAGATCCATGAACACTTGAAAAGAATGCATAACTTGTTGATTTGGGGTGCAGTGTTCTGCATATGCCTGTCAGCTACAGCTCATTTATGATATTGTTATCTGGTTTCCTATTGAGCTTCTGTTTAATTGTTCTATCTATCGATGTGAGTGGTGTTTGAAGTCTCCACCTATTATTGTAGAGATGTCTATTTCTTCTTTCACTTTTGCGAGAGTTTGCCTCAGTATTTTGGGGCACCCTGATTAGGTGCACAAATATTTATGTCCGTTACTCTTTACTAGTGAATTGTCCCTTTTATTAATTTATAAGGACCTTCTGCATCTCCTATCACTTTTTTGCATTTAAAGTCAGTTTTGTCTGATATCAGTATAGGTACTCTTGCTTTCTTTTGGTTACTATTTGCAGGAAATATCTTTTTCCAATATTTCCCTTTCAATTTATTTGCATCCTTGAGTCTCTTGCAGACAGCATATGGATGACTAATGTTTTCTTTTCCATTCTGTCAGCCTATGTCTTTTGATTGGTGAGTTTAACACATTAACATTCAGTGTTATTACTGTAAAGGTATTACTTACTTAAGTCATTTTATCCTTTGGCTTTCATATGTCATATTGTGGTTTTGTCCATCTTTTTATCCTTTGGTTACCCTTTCTGATAGTCTTCACTTCTACACTTTCCTCTCTTTTGTCTTTTCTTTTTTGGCTGTAGAATTCCATTTAGTGTTTCCTGCAGAGTTGGATTCTTCTTTAAGAACACTCTTAGTTTCTGTTTTTCTGTGAATATTTTAAGCTCACCATCATATTTGAAGGACAGATTTGCCAGATGAAGAATTCTTGGCTGGCTGTTTTTCTCTTTCAGTACTTTAATTATATTATACCACTGCTTTCTTGTTTTCATGGTTTCTGAAGAAAAATCCACACTAACTCTTATTGGATGTCCCTTGTATGTGATGTTTTGCTTTTCTCTTGCTGGTTTCAGAACTTTTGGTTTATCTTTGGCATTCTAGATATCATGTGTCTTGTGGTAGGTCTATTTGGATTTATTCTAATTGGAGTATGCTGTTCTTCCTGAACACATACATTCATGTCAATCATGAGAGTTGGGAAATCTTCAGCTATTCTTTCCTCAAATACTCTTTCTGCAGCTTTTCCCTCCTCACCTTCTTCTGGACATGTATATTGGTGTGCTTCACATTATCATTCACTCCCTGAGTCCCTACTCAATTTTTTCCATTCCTTCTCTATGTTCTTTCTCTTCAATTTCAGTTGTTCTTTCCTCTGCATCACTGATTCTTTCTTCCATGATTTCAAATCTGCTGTTGTGTGGCTCTATTGTATTTTTATTCTCACTTATTGTGTCTTTCATTCCCATAAGCTCTGTTATTTATCTATGCAAGATTTCAAGTTTTGTGTTCACTCTGTGTATTCTTTTTTTTTAAAGATTTATTTTTTATTTCTCTCCCCTTCCCCCTTTCCCCTCCAGTTGTCTGCTTTCTGTGTCCATTCACTGTGTGTTCTTCTGTGACGACTTCTATCCTTATCAGCAGCACCAGGAATCTGTGTTTCTTTTTGTTGCGTCATCTTTCGTTGCATCATCTTGCTGTATCAGCTCTCCATGTGTGCTCCACCATTCTTGGGCAGGCTGCGTTTTCTTTCATGCTGAGTGGCTCTCCTAACAGGGTGCACTCTTTGCACGTGGGGCTTCCCTACAAGGGGTACACCGCTGAGTGGCATGGCACTCCTCGTGCACATCAACTATGTGCGTGGGCCAGCTCCACACAGGTCAGGGAGGCCTGGGGTTTGAACTGCAGACCTCCCATGTGGTAGGCAGACACCCTATCCATTGGGTCAAGTCTGCTTCCCTCAGTGTATTCCTAATGTCTTTTATTTCTTTAGGCATTTTGTCCTTCAACTCAATGATTTGAGTTTGAAGATTCATATGAGCCTCATTGCTTAGATGTTTCAAATTCTGTGCCATCTAGAGCTTGATTTGTTTCCTCTACCTGAGTCATGTCTTCCTTTTTCATTGTATGGCTTATATTCTCTTGCTGATGTGTAGACATCTGATTCTGGTACAGAGTTTCCTCTTATGTTCTCTTGCCTAAGTTTTACCTTAAAGTAAATGTGTGCTACCACTATTCTTTGACTCTTGGTTCAACTTCTAGATATTTACATTTGTCTCATACCAGGGCTGACCATTTCCCAAGGACCTTGGAGTGGGTGGTAGTAAAGGCACCTGCTCGCTTCTTTTATTATTTATTATAATTTTCATTTTTCATGCACTTTTCTTGTCTGGTGAGCACATGGCACTCTTGGACTGACCTGTCAGCTCAGACCCCAGGTGTGGAAGGAATGCATTCAGTGTAACTCCTCAGGTGGGTGGGCAGCACAGAATGTTCTCAAGGTTGGGTAAGCCTCACAATAAACTTTCTAAGAGATTATTATCCACCCATCACCAGCCACACTCTCCCTCCCTCTGCTTCTTCAGCAACCAGCCCTGGGCATTAAGGAAGATGTTTGAGGGGGCAAATTATGTTTAGTTCTCTGGTGGCTCTCAGGGTAAACAAAGTTGGGCCCCATCTGTCCTGGTTGTGACATCTTCAGTGCAGCAAACCAAGTTTGCTGGCCAAAATCTGAATTTGCTGTAGGTTGCCTCATTCCCTCTCTCCTTTCCTTGGGAAATTGGACCCCTGCAAAGCCTTCAGCCAGCAGCCCCTGCAGTTCACAGCTTCTGCAGTCCACAAACTGTGGGGATTGGCACTCTCTACTGCTTTTGCAGCTCTACTCATGGGGTTTTCAGCCAGCTGAGACTCATTTCCTTCACCCCTCTCTCTTATGCGTGGTGACCTTCCCCTGGCGAACAAAGACCCAGAGCAGTCCTCCAGACAGTCTGCCTGTCCTCTAGTTAATTTTTTCTGTGTAATTACTTTTTAAGTAATTCAACTATTTTAAAGCCATTAATTTTATTTCTCTTTGTTTTTCTATTTGTACTTTTGGAGGAAAATAAGTCCCTTTTTCTCTATTTTTAAAAACTTAATTTATGATATGTTTTTTCGGAACGGATTTTTGCTCCCAGGGTTCTATAACATTCAAAATGAAAAAGACAGACACCTATTTGCTGAGAAGCTATAAGAAAAAAATAATGAAACCGAAGTCACAAACTTTACAGTTCTAATGTAAACTATTTATTACAATAAAGTGTTTTTTAAATTTTTATATCCATATTAACATGTGAGTTTAATATAAACCTAATCAAAACTTAAAGTTGTCCCCTTTTATAAATTATTTTAAGATTTTTCTGAGAAAAAGAGATTCTTTAATATTGGGATTCCATTCTGGCCTTTATTTTTTTAAATCACTTTATCCTTACTAATGGTTTGTCTCATCTGATTTTTCTTTCTAGGTATAATTTAGAGACATATTCTAATAAAACTGTATCTGTTTCTTAAGAAATTTTTAATTTTAATATACCTAATTTTCTTAAGAATATACATTGAATAATGTCATCAACTTAATGGTCAGTGTTGATGTTCACTAAATACTTATTGCTCTACATCTTCTAGAAATGGGTAGGATTGCACTTGTGGCTAACTTGGTGTATTAGTTATTCAACTCCTGAAACAACTATCATACAATGTGTTAGCTTACAAACAGGAATTTTTTGACTCATAGTTTTATAGGCCAGAAGAGTCACTTCCTTCTGGGGTGAGTATATTCTGGATGACCAGCAAACTTTGGAGTTCCTTGGCTTTTTTGTCACATGTGTGACAATGCATGTGGTATTATCTTCTCCTTTCTTTTCTGGGTTTCTTTGATTTCTGGTGCCTTTTATGTCCAATTTTCTGTGTTTATAAGGACACCAGCTATAGTGGATTAAGGCCCACCTTCATTCATTTTAAGCATATCTTTACTAATACTATCTTCAAAGGTCCTATCTACAAATAGTTTCATACCCACAGGGCTAGGGGTTGCAGAGGACATGATTCAATCCGCCAAATTTAGAAGAGTGGTATATGCAAGGGGGGAGATGAAGGGCTTCCATACCAGAACATTTAATTGCCAGAAAACATACAAATGAAAAACTGCCCCAATATTTACTTTCTCATTGTCTTGCAAAGGGCAATGTTCTAGAGGATCTAATCTGTCAGCTTGGATCCTGGAGTGAGGACATTATAGAAATAAAAGGCAATTCCAGACAATCCAGGACAAGAAGTAAACATTAAGTCACTAAAATCGTGTTTGTTTTTTACTAGAGCATAATCAATCTTTCCTAACTAATATATATTTGCTATCGTTATGTATATAATGCATATATTACTGTCTGAAATAGCAATAAAACTTGTTTTCCTGCCTTTTTATACTCTCTATTATGAAAAAGGTACAGTTCTTGTCTTCTATGCTAAGTCTTTACAGATTCAAGACTAGAGATAAAAATCATGAATTTTAAAAAGTAGGGAAATAATGAGTCCCATGGATAAGTTACTTCTGAGATCTTATAGGGATAAACAATTGGACATCACGACCAAACATGTCACAGAGAGAGAGAAAAAAAAAGTGCTTTCAGCATTGTAAAGCAGTTCTGTTTACAAAATCAGATCTGTCAGGCAGGACATCTGGACCTCATGAAAAATGACATAAAAAATAACCAATGCATTCAAAAAAATCCATGTAACATAGGTTATACTTGCTGCATATAACTATACTTATACTTTCTAAGGAAATTTTTCCAGGGTAATAATTTAAAATATGTTCATTTGGGCTGAAATTTAAAGACAATTAAGGCTGTACCAGCAGTACAATAGAGTAGGTTTAAATTAATCTACATTCTCCAACATCTAATGCACCTTATTAAAATATTAAGGTAAATATTACATAATATTTTAACAAGTTTGCATTGCTCTAGCATATATTATTCTCAATTATTTAATATTAAATATTGCTGATTTTCAGAACTATGATTTAATTATAGTTTTTCAGAACTATGATTTAATTATTTAATATTAAATATTGCTGATTTTCAGAACTATGATTTAATTATAGTTTTTCAGAACTATGATTTTTCAGATTTTCAGAACTATGATTTAATTATACTGGCTCCAAATTTTTGTTGGTCTAAATTTTCTATTCAGTCATATTTCTTTTTTGCTAGTATGCAACTATTTCACTTTCTTCCAGATTTTAATGATTGACATGTTGCATGATATATTTTCTAAATACAAGCATTTATTTTATTTTGATTCCAAAAATGCCTCAAATCACTGATTAATGTGAAGAGGGAACCTGGAAACACAAAGTAAGACCCAGATTCCATACTAAAAGCATATCAACCAGAAGAATTCCAGCCATCCTCTATCCCTCTTCATTACTGAATACTTCCAGGCCACCCCAACCATTTCCAGTGTACCTTTTTTCTCGGTAAAACTACTAAAGCTCAGTAGTACCAGGTCACCTTTATCACCAGTCCCCAAACCCCATTCTCCACATGTCTTTGCACATGCTCTATCTTCCATTCTTCCCTACCTCATGGAAACCTACCACAGTGCCCCAGAGTTTCTAATCCAGAGTCAGAAAAAAATTTTCTATCTTCAAATGTTTTCTGAAAATCCTCATCAACTTCTTGTTTCATCAAAAACTGGGGCCTGTTCTGTGCACACTGCTCTTCCTGCAGTCATTTAAATCAATGACCGTTCTCTCACTTCATATCACTTAAAGAGTAAAGTCCTTTCTTGTCCTCATTTGTCCTTGCAAATAATTTTCCTCTCCTTTTCCCTTAAAAACAATATTGAATCTCTCACTATATATTAGATTCAGTATCTTCAAGTTATTTCACCTTTTGCACTAACTCAGCCACATATTTCCAAGGTGATATCCTAGACCTTGTCATTATCAATTACTACCCCCTCTTCTGAATCTTGATTGTTCTCTTTCCTGATTATCCAGGTTAAATTTTATGGTCAGTGTTCATAATCACTACACCTCAAATGTCTGCAACTACTAGGTCCTCTTTAACTTTGCCTTATATGCATGGATAATCCATAACCCTGTTTAAA
Organism: Dasypus novemcinctus; assembly: GCF_030445035.2. Taxonomy (NCBI): domain Eukaryota; kingdom Metazoa; phylum Chordata; class Mammalia; order Cingulata; family Dasypodidae; genus Dasypus; species Dasypus novemcinctus. Next base: position 146,808,958 of record NC_080673.1, on the reverse strand, counting down.
TGCAAGGCTCTGCCTACCTTGGACTAGCATGTAAGCAGAAAGATCAGATGGAAAGAAAACAGCAATCCCACTAACTGGTTTCCCCATAAAATTTCATGGTCATGAAACTCAAAGTGTACTGTGCTGTCTAATAATCACTCCACACATCTCCAGGCCATGCACTTGCCCATTTTCCTTAGTATTTCAGCTTTCCAGTCTCCTCAAAAACCTGTACTTGCAAATTGAGAAAATAGCCATACAAAAAATATAGGATAAGGGGCTGCAGCAAGATTGCAGAGTGAGACACTTCATGGTACCACCCTCCCACCCCCAACTCAGAAGTTTTGAATAACCAGCAAAAACTGGCAGAAATGTCTTTCTCAAAACTCCAGAAAACAACTACAGGACTGCAGTAACAGTAACAGTAAAGTGTCTAATCAAGAAAAAATCTTCTGGCACCACGGTTGGCCCCTCCCTAATGATTTACAGGCCCCGTGCAAAATCAGCCTGTACTTCTTCCATAGATTCCTGGTCAAAGTTCCAGAGGGACCTTTGTGCACATACTGGGAGCATGTCTGTCTGGCCCAACCTCTGTGATGGTGGTCTGAAAGATTCACCACTCTAGAACTTGCCTTGCATTCTTGTTGAACTCTTCTAAGAACACTGTGGCAGAGCTCTCAAGTAGTGCTGCTTGAGGCAAGAACATTCAGTGCAGTGCCCAGGACAATGAGCAAACTGCTAGGGAAAAGAAAACATTCAGAGCCATGTAAATGGGGGAATTCTTAAGGCCATGAGTGCACGTGTAAAACAAGAAGCATGCATAGGAAGGGTCAGGGAAGTCCCTAGGCTTTGGCTTGAAACTAATCTTTAATATACTTGCATGAATAAGTCCTGAAGGAGTGCATTTCCACAGGTCAATCTGCAAAAACTGGGAAAGGTGTTTTCTTTTTTTTTTTCCTTCTTTCTTTCCTTTTTTTTTTTCCCCCTGTTATTAGCTCTTCTGGCAAACAGGAAAAGCTCTGGCACAAGGCACAATAGTAGACAGATACATGCTTAACGAACAGACCTCTTAGAGTCTAAATTCCAAAAAATAGCATGGTAAAATATCAAAATGTCCAGATTTCAACAAAAGATTATAAAATATACAAGGATACAGGAAGCAAAGCCCAGGCAAAGAAGATTAACACATTAGAAACCATCAGTGAGGACCAGACCAATGACATACCAGACAAACACATTTTTAATGCTGCTAAATGTGCTCAATCAGCTAAAGGCAAATATGGACAGAAACTAAAAGAAATGAGTAAATAATAAATGAACACAAAGAAAATTTAAATATAGAGATGGAAATTATGAAAAGAAAGCAAACAGAGCTGAAGACCACAGGGTGGTAACTCAGTGGCAAGGCAAGTCTACCTCCCTTTGTGACTGTATAATACTCCATCCTCAGGTGGCACAGATTGTCTCGCCTCTCCAATGTGAAGTGGGGTGTGTAGAGATGCCACCCACTGCCCCTGAACTAAGCAGTTGGTGTGCATTCAGCCATGATAAGTCCTCTTCCCCTGCTCTTTTGGACCCTTGGTGCTGTGGAAGTAATGAAGTGGCCTTTAGCTGAAAGTTTTCTTGTGCCTGAGCCTGTGCTCCCACCAGTTACCATGTAACAGCTTGCTCCTCAGGGGTATAGGAACATAGTTTGAATATAATACTGAGGTTAAGTACCTATCAAAGCAAACAAAATTGTTATAAAATTTAATATGTTATATATAAGTCTCAGGGAACTAAAAAGAAAACATTAAAAAATATGCAGGCTCATGAAGAAAGAAAATAGAGTACAGGTTGCCAAGGTCAGGAACAAGGGGACTGGAAGTTAGTGCCTAGTGGATGTAGGTTTTCTGACTGGGGAGATGAGAACATTTCAGTAAGGGAAGATATTGAGGACACCACAATATTGTGAATGTGATTCTCTGATTGAGCGGTATGTTTGAGTGATTGCAATGGGAAAATATATGTTGTATACATGTATTTTTTAAAAAGGCGACTAAATAAACAATGGCAATTAATTGCTATACCTGATCCCAAATGGAATTGAATAGTGTAGGAGAAAATGTTCAAAGGGACATTATTGGAATATATGAAAAAACTTGGATGTAGACTCTGATCATTTTATTAATGTTAAATTTCTTGAACTTGATAATTGCACTTAAGGTGGTTACATAAGTGAATATCTCATTCTTATGAAATTTACATAGCATATTAAAAGTTCAAGGAGTATGATGTATACAACCTATACTCAAGAGGTCATTCAGAAAAATGGGTTGATAGATGATAGAATGATACAGTAAATGTGGCAAAATGGTAAAAATGTTGGATCTGGGTTGGAATTCTTTGCATGGAGATTGTATTATCTTTCTAGCTGTTCTGTAAGTTTAAAAGTATTTCAAAATAAATGTTAAAAAGACCATGTCTCAACTTTGTCTCATGCATTTCTCACTTTACTGATGTGCTTTGCATCCTTTTGCTCTACTAAATCACAGCCATAGTATGATTATATGCTTAGTCCTGTCACACCTCCAGTAAATCATTTAATCTGGATGGTCTTTGGGACCTCCAGGCACATATACTATACAATTTATCCATGCATTTTTGTCCATTATTTGTCTCATCCAATTATAACAATTTTCAAGAAGACAGAGATGTTTATTAGTTTTAGGTATTTTTATAAAAGTACCTAAAAGGCACTTGTCACATAGTTAATACTAAATATATATTTGTTGAGTTAACAAAAATATTCAAATATGTATTGGAAAAAATAATATTCCCATGAATAAACTTAACAAGCAACAGTCATGAAGGACAATTTACTAAAATAAGAAATTTATACAATAAATCTTGAAAAAAAGAAGTCATAACAAATATCTAGGTAATTAAGCTCCACCTTTTGGAGGGAGACATATTTCCATAAATACATATTTTTTTAATTCTGCTATAAAACAAATTTGTCTCTTTCCCCTTATTTTTTTTTAACCTATCATTTACTTATGTGATTACTTTTAAGAAATATATATATGTAACTGTGATTTCCACTTTACAAATCCTTGTATTCATTCCACAAATTTTGTCAGAGGCATTCTTGTCTTTGAGGTAATTAAGAATTGTTGAAGCAGGCATATAAAAATATAGAAAGAGACAATGGTCAGTTTCTGACATATATAATTGAATTTTACTTTAAGATTGGTGTCCTGAATACCAGGCTTTGTTGTGAGACAAAAAGGAGAACTCTGGACCTCCGATATGGTAGACAGGAGCCTAACTGCTTTAGTCACATCCATTTCCCACAAAAAAAAATATTTAACTTTCATTTACTATATCAAGGATCCAGCCCAGACTTCAATCCTAGTGTTTTATTCACAGTGTAGAATGAAGTGATAGACCATAAGTCTCTTAACCTATAAGGAAGGAAGTTATATATGTTATAAGTAAAAAGCTTACAGGCAGCTTCTTGTAACCTGTGGGAGGAAGATGGAGGAGTATGAGAGGTAGGGGTGAGAGATGTTTTCCAGAAATCCCTGATCCCAGCCAAAGCCCCAAAGGGAAGAAATAGGTTTTTAAAATACTGAAGCTTCTATTCAACTTCCATTAATACTTTTGAAAAATCATCCTGCAATTATCTTTACACCAAAATGGAAGCAGTCAAAGCAAAAAAGAACTCATAGTTACTCAGAGAGTGAGAGTCTGATATTAGTCTTTCCAAACCGCTCTTGTTTGGTCTTGGTGCCTAAGCACCATTCAGAAGTTCCTGCATGATTCTAAGATATGATGATATATTTAAGTGAGACTCAGTGCACTCAGGGGATGAGCACTATAGCAGGGATGAGCAGAGCCTGTGTTTCACGGCTGAAGACTATCAACCATACTGTCTGAAATACTTGTATTTATATCCAAGCACAGGAACTTCAGCATTGCCAAGGAAAGACAATAGACAGCTGAATCAGCCAGTGAGGACAACTGAGCCTAGGCAAGCTGAGAAAGAGGAGAAAGTGAGCTATATCATTCAGAGGCTGCCACAACAATTATATATAGAATGCCAAGGCATGTGATGAGTTGTGCTTTAGTGCCATAAGTCCAAGTAGTGGCCCAGACCAGCCAATCCTCAGAAAATACCATCAAGATTCCCAAGGACCCCATATAGAATCAAAAAATCCAAAATACCCACTATTTGCTATATTAGTGTCTAGTCAGGTGAAAGGAACATTAGTAATTTAAGATGGAAAATTTAATAGGAAGGATCATTAACTTTTTAAAGGATATTATTTTCTAAAAGGAGCAAATAGAACTCCACAGAACACAGGGATAACAGCTGTGGCTGTGGTCCACTGGATGGCAGACAACTTTAGTGAGGGTCCACAGTTGGGGCTAGCAAGCAGAAATCCAGCAACTGGGGTATCAGCAAAACTCACAAAGAAGCTGCAAAGATACTCATGAAACTCCCTAGAAAATTTGAGGTGCTGGTGAAATTTGTGGGAATCCATCTACATCTTGTGGAACTAAAAGATAATAACTTGCTCTCTGGCAATTGGGTCTCTTTCACATCACTGGCAAGGAAGCTGCTGCTGCCAATGAAGGGTTATTGGCAGCCATGCTGTAGGAACAAGAAGAAAAGCAACAAAATAAGAAAAGAAAAATAAAAAGCCCCTCTGTGTGCAATGTCCTTCCAGTGCCCTCTGCTGATAAACTCTAGAATAGTACCCGTTGGCAAAGAAGAAATGTTAACATGGCTCAGCTCCAATATCACATGTCAGGGCAAAGGAGGATGGATTTGGGGCTGAAAAGCCCTTTAAACTTACTACAATGTTGTAGCTGAAGCATTCACTTTAGCTATATACGCAGTATGGTTACATGAAACATTCAGCCTTTGAAATTTCTTCTCACTCCACCAAAAGATATCTTTAAAAAATGAGAGCTGAGTCTTAAGCAGTTTTACAGAGATGACGTGAAAGAGTCCTTGGAGCTACACAGTGTTCTCTGGATCTTCCATGTGTCTATAGGAGGAAATGAATAACCTCGTCTGTTCCTGGGACTGGATAGCTTTAGAAGTAAGACCATTCCTATTTGTGTATGGTACAAGAACTTTTGGCAAAGAAGCTGGCATTCATTCTCAGAGCCATCACTTCCGGCCATATTCCCCCTGTAAGTCATCATTGTGGTGATGACTTGTACTCAATAAATTTATGCCTCAATAAATGTTCGCTCTTAGCATTTACATCTTCTCACTATTGCAAATAAGAATTTCTAGGACCTATGACCAGTCAGGAAGGAAATGATCACCACCTCAGTTTCCTCTTTCTACTCACACACTGCTTCCATTTTGAACCCTTAGCAGGAAGTAGTTTAATGTGGGGTTTCCCTAGAGACACACAGACTTCTAATTGTGGGCTTATGGAAGTTTTTTTTTTTGAGGTACTGGACCAGTGATTGAACCCAGGACCTCCTATGTGGGAAGATGGGGCCACTGAGCCACATTGGCTCCCCTGAGTTGCCTTTTTTGTCTGTCTGCTTGTGGTTTGTTTTTTTGTTATTGTTGTTTTTAAGAGTCACCAAGAACAGAAGCTGGGACCTCCCATGAGGGAAACAGATGCTCAACAATTTAGCCACATAAACTCTGCCAACGGGGAAGCAGACTTGGCCCAGTGGTTAGGGCATCCGTCTACCACATGGGAGGTCCGCGGTTCAAACCCCAGGCCTTCTTGACCTGTGTGGAGCTGGCCCATGTGCAGTGCTAATGTGCACAAGGAGTCCCATGCCACGGAGGGGTGTCCCCCACGTAGGGGAGCCCCACGCACAAGGAGTGCACCCCGTAAGGAGAGCCATTCAGCACGAAAGAAAGTGCAGCCTGCCCAGCAATGGCGCAGCACACACAGAAAGCTGACACAGCAAGATGATGCAACAAAAAGAAACAGATTCACGTGCCACTGACAACAACAGAAGTAGACAAAGAACACTCAGCAAATAGACACAGAGAACAGACAACTGGGGTGGGAGGGAGACGGGTAGAGAAATCAATAAAATAAACAAATCTTTAAAAAAAAAAAAACCTCTGCCTATGGAAATTCGATACATCTTGTTGCTGTTTACAGGTTATCAGATAATTTGGGCGACATTTCTAAAGACGCTCACCTTAATCTATACCTGTAAGAAGTAGAGAGGGCAGAGATGAATTTCTTGCTTCTATCACTCTTTTTTCTTCACCCTTCCTGGGCAACCATAAGACATGTATCAAGTTCTGTTATCTCTATCATAGCTCACTTTCTTCTTACCAATTTTATGATTAAGCCTTAATGGCAAATATAGCTTACAAAGAATTGAATTTAAACTAAAAGCTATTTCAGAAAACATTTTACTCAGTAAAACACCAAAATAGAATTTTCTACAAGTATGTATGACAAGGAATTGATATTCTAAATATGTAAAAAAATTCAAATCAATAAGGATAAAGTCTCAAAAGAAAAATTAGATATATTGCAGGAAAAATCCATATTCAGCAGAATAAATTTAAATGACTAATAAACAAAAATTGTTCATCTTCAAGATAAGGCAAGTAAAAATGTAACAAATGCCATTTAAAATATATACTTATACATGTTTATGCATATTTATTAGATTTCCAGAGAAGAAAGAATAAGATTAAGTTGAATTCACAATACTTCAATGTATGTAAATGGCCTGAAAACCAGAATTAACAGATTCCTAAGAAAGACACCATTGGAAGGCCAAGCATATCATGGGATAGATATTGAATTAATTTTTTAAAAAGTTTAACCATCAGAAACTCAGAAATACTTTGTTAGTTCTGAAAAGCTTAAAATGTACTTAAAATGTGGGGATAGAAACTCTGAGTCATACCTACCAAGTATGAATACACCATACATTTGAACATGTTTTGTCCAAATAGTAGATAAATTTCTTAATCTTCTTAGTGTTTTCTTTTTTTCCTTTTTTTAAAGAAGTTTTAGATTACATAACATTTTTAAAAAAATTTTTCTCTATTTTTAAAAAAATGTTACATTAAAAAATATGAGGTCCCAATATAACCCCCCCCCCCCCGTCACCCCACTCCTCTCACATCAACAGCCTCTTTCATCATCATGAGACAGTCATTGCATTTGGTGAATACATTTTGGAGCACTGCTGTACCACATGGATAATGGTTTACATTGTAGTTTATACTCTCCCCCAGTCAATCCAGTGGGCCATAGCAAAATTTACATAAAAAATATAGGGGATTTCCAAGTACCCCACCCCTCCCTCTCTCACATTTTCTCCTATTAATAACATCTTCCATTAGTGTGGTACATTTGTTACAATTGATGAACAAATACTGAAGCATTGCTATTAACCATGGTCCATAGCTTATATTATGGTTTACACTTTGCACAAATATAATTTTATAGATTTTGACAAAATGTGTAATGGACTGTATCCATCATTGCAATATCAGGCAGAACAATTCCAATGTCCCCAAAATGCCCCATTTTACACCTATTTTTTCCTCTCTCTCACTCAGAAACTCTGGTGACTGCTGCCCTTATATCAATACTACAAGTTCTTCCATTGCTAGAATAATAAATCTCCTTTAGTCCATAGTTGCATTCCCCCTTTATGTTTGTCATTCCTCAATCTTGAGGATTTGGTGATGGTGCGTCCCATGCTGCTTCCAACTGAGACGGAACTTAGATCCCATGGAGCAGATGGATGGAACTGTCTTACTTACTGTTGTAAATACTGTCTGTTTTGTTGGTTTAGTGCTGTCCATCATCACCCTTTTGTCAGCTGTCCTGGGCAAGTTCAATGAACTGGAGAGTAGGTTTGGCTGCATCTCTACTGAGAGTCAAGTCTAACTGGCATATGAACAGACTTAAGTCTCTGGGGCATACATTTAACTGGTATAGTGCTTATTAGAGGTTCAAATAACAGGGGTAGAAAATTATAAATGAGTCTAACTCTATTACAATGGGGAGATGGGTTAACATATACTCCAAGGCAAAGCCCACTGATGGGATGCTGATTTCCTGGCATTGTTTGCACTACGTATAGTTTCCACCTGTCTCTAGAAGCCTCAGGAGACCCCTGCTTGGGGCATTGTTTACTGTGGCAGTCAGTGAGGTCCTCCTTAGACATACATAAGCTTAACCTCTGGAATGATCTCCCAACTCACTTTGAAATTGCTTAGCTGTAAAAACTCATTTGTCTTTAATATTTCCCACTTTTGGTCAAGCTCATTTTTCAAATGCATTGCTAGTTGGCGCTTGGGAATAAGCCTTCATTGTAAGAAAGGCCAATCCCTCGGAGTCATGTCTCAAGCTGGGGTGGGGTAAAGGGGAGGAAGCAAGTTTATATGCTGAATTTGGCTTAGAGAGAGGTCACATTTGAGCAACAAGGGAGTTTTCAGGAGCTAACTCTTAGGCAATATATATTACTAAGCTAAGTTTTCATTTTATAAGAATAAGGTTCATAACTACAAGTTTTAATAACAAGGTTCTGAAGTATTGGTCTGTCCTCTTTCACTGGGCACTGCCTATTTACTCTAGAGATTCTTGTCACTCTGTTAGAGAATGTAGTTGGACTACCCAAGATGGGAATTTAATATTTTGTTGGGTATTGTGTGGGTCTCCACCCACTGAGACAACACCCCATGACTACATGAACACAATCATATTCCAAGGAGGCATGTGCCAGGTGCATCTTTGTCCTACACTCGTGATCTTTCCCTGCCATAGTTGTAAGTTTTTGTAATCCAAAACTTTCCCAAAACAAAGCCAAAAAAATATTTTTTTTGCATTGTGTCTTTCATCACCATAAGATCCATTATTTTCTATGTATATTTGCCATTTCTTCTGTATCTAGTGACAAGGAAAGAATAAAAAAGTAATGATGAATATCTTGGTTTTTAAGAAAATGACTCACCTTGCCAATTTCATTTATGTGCACATTACATTGTTTCAAACTTAGTTACCTGAAGGCACACAGCTGTAAGAGAGCTAGAAATGTTTTCTTTGGCTCCCTAACCATAGAACTGAAAATCAGGGAATTCTCTTGCTAAGAAGAAGAAAGGAAGAATGAATATTGGGAGATAAATAACAACCTCTGCTTTTTCCCTATTAAATGATCTGCAATAATTTAGCTGTTTTTCTCAAGTATTTTCAAAAGTGGATATGTAGTGCCTTAGTTTTATCTTTCTGTGATGTGAATACTCTGTGTTCTTCTCCTGAGATTATTATGCACATTGTGTCTACAATAGATTCTTTGTAAGATAATGATCCTTTCCTATACGGAGTTTGATTAGAAAATAAGTTCTCCATGAATCAGGAAAATATTGCAACACCATTAAAAATGTCTTACCAAAATCAAGCAATAATTATTAATGGAAATATATTACTTCAGATCATCATTACAATGCCAGTTAACCTAGCATGAATACATGCACCAAATCTATTGAATGTGACTTAGAACCACTTAAAGTCTTATAGCAGATTTACACACAATCTACACCCATCTTCCACACTTCTATACCTTCTATTTGTTTTCCAACACATGACAATATTGTTTTTTGTCTGTCCTTAATCACAAGACCTAGTGCAAATTCAATAAGTAGACATGGAATATGAACCTTAGGTCATAAAGACTGAATGCTGCCTATTATAGGGCAGACAACTAAATTATCAAAAAAAAAAAAAAAGTAGGAAGTACAGTAAAATGAAAGATAAGAGACATGCATGAGCATTTGCAGAGTGCCTGTAAGTTTATCTGAGGATAAGAAAAGACATCAGTGTAAGTATAGAGCAATAAAAAGTAAATAAAAAAGGAAGATTAAAGTAGCAGTTCAAAGAAACAGAGCTATATGTATATCAAACATATGGTGAGTGATTTTATGATACCCTCTGGGTACCATTAAAGCACCCACAAGTAATCTGATTGCTTGTCCCATCTGGAATCCACAAAACTTCAGGTTAGTGGCTATGTACCTAACTGCATGCCCTCAAAATCATCAGTACTGTTTTCATTTTTTCATTATTAACTTTCCCTATTATTCCCAAAAATGGCATGGAAAAAGTACCCGTGGTGCATAACTAAAAATGGTAAAGGAATCTCTTTTATTATTATTTTATCTCATCCATTCTCTTTCCTTTAGAACTTTGGCAGATTGAAATGCATTTTTTTTTTCATCTTATCTCACCCAGTGCCTTTAGTTTAGAAGTTTTGCCAACTGAAACACATTCTCTACATTACAATTACCATGTATATATGTGTGTGCTCACTGTATGCATCACTTATTACAAGACAAAGGCTTTATAAAACCTTGTAAATCAATAAATGAAGCTTTCTATTATTGATTGTACCATGCCTTTGTGAACTACTAAACTTTCCTCAAAATCAGTCTTTGTTTTAGTCATTTAAGTCCAAGTTTGAAAAGCATTTGCCCAAAATTATTTAAATGGATTTCTAAAGCTTTCAAAGCAACTAATCTCTTAGAATTGATTTTCAGACAGTTTTATTAAAGGAGACATAAGAGAGCTTAGTATTCACAAAGAACCTAATATTTCAACTTCTTTATATAATGCAATGTGAACTGCATAATGACCCTTTGGTGATATCTTTCTTCTCTTCCCCTCCTCTACCCTCCATTCTACTCTACCCTCCTTTTTTTTTTTTTTCCTTTCTTCTTTTTTTCCCCTCTTCTTTTGTGTTTTCTTTCCTTCATTTCCTTCTTTATTTCTTCAGGAACCACCATCATGATCATTTAGCAGTCATCAACATTAAGGCAAGACCCTCCACCAGTAAAAATACTAACTTGCTGAAGTCTCAGATAGCTAGTTAGTAATTTTTTAGTAATAAATTATTTTTAAATTACTTATGTCATTATTTTTTAAAATAATGCTATTGCACTTAATAGACTATAGTATAAACATAACTTTTACATGCACTGGGAAACATTTGTGTGACTACTTAATTTTGATATTAACTTTATTGCAGTGATCTGGAACTGAACTTGCAATATCTCCAAGGTATGCCTGTATTTTCTTTGGTGATGTGCCTCTTCAGGTATCCTTTCAGTTTTTGAACTGGATTTTTTTTCATTAATGCATCATGCTTTTGGTGTTCACCAATCCCAAGTCACATAGATTGTTTCCTGTTTTAAGAGTTTTTATAGTTTTTCCTTGTACATTTAGATCTATGTTGAGTTAAATTGTATGAAAAGTTTAAGGTCTAAGTTCATTTTGTAGCATATGAATAAGTAAATTTTACACCAATCTGTTTACTTTGTTAACTCCATTTCAAGGATCCAAGTACCTTTTTCTTTTTTTATCAGTTTAATGCTGTCTTGGTTGTAAAACCAACATCCACCCTGGTCCCTCACGGAACTACCAGGTCATAAAATGCAACAAGAAGCAAGAAAGAAAACCAATCAAAAATTTTAAAAAATTCACTCTTTACATCCCAGTAGATGCTGGCGTGAGGCCAGTAGCCACTGCTGTTAAAGGATTGAAACCAAAGCTAGAATCCACTCGGGGTCCCTCAGATATCTACAAGACCAAGAAACACACACACACACACACACACACAAGAAAACCAATCAAAATGCCATGGTAGATGCTGGCAGGAAGCCAGAACCCTTGTTGCCTAAAGGGTCAAAACCAAGGCTGTTATTTCCTCTAGTCCTCAGGGACCTGCCAGACCAAAAAGTGCAAAAAACTGAAAGGAAAGAAAATTAACTAAATAAAAGGGCACTGGCTTTCTACATCCCAGTAGATGCTGGTGTGAGACCAGAAGCCGCTGTTTAGAAGTACAAAACTCAGACTAGTTTCAGCAGAGAGCCCTTGTGGACGTGTCAGACCTAGAAACACCCACATAGAAAAAAAAGAGAATTTCCAAAAGAAGTTGCCCTGGCTCTTTATTTCCTGGTAGATGCTGGTGGAAGACTGGAAGCCACTGCTGCCTAGAGGGCCTAAACCAAGGCTAGTGTCCACATTCGTCCCCCCTTGTGGATCCCTGCCTCAAATTCCAGTCCCAACTTTTGGGGATGACCTTTCTTTGGTTTCCCTGGCCCCAGCTGGCCACTCCTGGAAACCAGGCTATGGTTTTACAACTCCTGCTGTTTCTTCCACTACTGCTATGGAGCTGAAGAATAGGGGAGTTGTTTGCTGGTTCACAACTGTCTTCACTTATAACAGATGGAATTTGGGCAGTTTTTCTTTCTCCAGCACATCTGTGGTTTTTCTAACTGTCAAATCTGGTTCCTGGGTTCCACCTAGAATAATTCCAAACTCCTATTTTTCCTTTTCAGCTCATTCATTTTTCTGGTGGAGGGAGTTATTTATAAAACTTCCTACTTCACAATTTTGCATCTGCCATAGTGTTTTTTTTTTTTTTTTTTTACTGCAGCCAATAAATTTTAATAACATGTGTTTTCATTTACTTTAATTTATATTTTAATTTTTCTTGAGGCTTGTTCTTTGACCCCTGTGTTATAGAGAAGTATATTATTTAATCTTCAAATATTAGGAAATTTTCCAGCTATCTTCCTTAGTGATTTCTAGTTTAAATCTGTTGTATTCTGAGAACGTACTTAGTATTATTTCTATCCTTATAAATCTGTTAAATCTGTGATTTATGACAAAGATTGTGATCTTTCTTGATAAATGTTCCAGGTAAACTTAAGAATAATGTGTATTCTGCTCTTGTTGAATTAAATATTCAAATAAATTTCAATTAGATTGAGTTGATTGATAGTGTTGTGCAGGTCACCTATAGGCTTAGTTACTTTCTGCCTGCTTGATATAGTTATTACTGAAAGAGGAGTGTTGAAGTCTCCAACCATAATAAAGGATTTGTCTGTTTCCCCTTTCAGGTCTACCAGTTATTGTCTCATGTATTTTGATGCTCTGTTGTTAAGTGTATGCATGTTTAGAATTGTCTTCTTGAAGAATTGATTCCTTTATTATTATGTAATGTCCTTCTTTATGTCTGATAATTTAACATTCTGAAATCTGCTATATTTAAAATTGATATACTACTCATATATTCTTTTGTTTGTTTAGCATATATATCTTTCTCACTCTCTTTATTTTATGCTTATCTGAGATTTCATATTTATAATGGATGTCTTATAATTGACATATAGTTGAGTCTAGTTATTTTTATCCACTCAGGCAATGTCTGTATTTTAAATGGCATATTTAGACTAATAATTTTTAAAGTTAATATTCATATAATTGGAATAATATTCATAAATCTATTTTCTACTCGTTGCATTTGTTCCCTGGTTCATTTTTCCCCTTTTTCTGCCTTTTCTGCTTTTAATTGAGCATTTTATGTGACTGAATTTTAAAAACTTTCTTATTGTATCAATTACACTAAAAAAAAATTTTTACCAGCTTCCCTGGAGCTTTTAATATACATTTTTAACTCATCTGAGTCCATCTTCAGATAACACCATACCACTTCAAGCACAGTTCTGGGATCTTATAGTCCCAGTTCTTCCTTCTTGTCCATCATGGCACTATTATCATTCATTTAGTCATATGTTAAAACCACTTAATATATCATTACTATTATTAGTTTAAAGAAAATGTATCTTTTATATCAATTAAGAATTAGAAAATAAAAGTAATTTTTACTCTCATTTATTTCTTCTCCAATGTTCTTCCTTTATTTAGAATTAAATCTGTGGCCTTTATAATTGTCCTTTTCCCTGAAGGACTTTTTTTTTTAGCACTTCTTTTGGCAAGAATCAGCTAGTGATTCATTCAATGCTTGTTTCTCTGAAAAAGTCTTCATTTCACCTTTGTTTATGAAGAAAAATATCACCAGGCATATAATTATAGGTTGGTGTTCCATTTCTTTTCTGTCAACAATTAAAATATTTGGTATGTTTTCTAATGAGAAGTCTGTTGTAATTCAAATATTTGTTTCTTTATAGGTAAGGTATCCCCCACCCCACTCAGGCTTCTTTCAATGTACATATTTTCTAAACTTTGCTTTTCTGCAGTTTGATTTTGTATGACAAATATAATTTCTTTTTTTTTTTTTTTTTTTTTTTGCTCTGGTATTTGTGCTGTATGGTGTTCTCTGAACTTCCTGGACCAGTGATTCATTTTCTCTCATTAATTGAAGAATATATCAATCATTATTGCTTCAGATATTCCTTCTGCTCTGTTATCTCTCTTTTCTTTGGTATTCCAAAAAGATGTATGTTGCACTTTTGAAGTTATCACAAAATTCCTGGATCTTCTGTTCTTATACTGCCATAGTTTTGTTTTTCCATTTTAAAATTAAGATTGGGAAGTTTTTAATAACCTATCTTCAATCTCATTGAATTTTCCCCCACTTTTTCCCGTTTACTGATGAGCTCATTGAATACATTCTTCAAATTTTACACTGTAATCTTTATCTTGTTTTTAGAGGTTCCCTCTCTCTGCTTACATTAGCCATTTGTTCTTGAGTATTCTCTATTTTCTCCTTTAGAGCCATTAACATACTAAACATAATTATTTTAAATTCACTGTCAATTCCAACATGCATGACATCAGAATCTGTTTCTCATGCATGCTTTGTCTCTTCTGACTGTGCTCTTCTTGCCTTTTTGCATTTGTTTAAAACCAGATTCATTGTATCAGGTGATAGGAACTATGGTAAATATGCCTTTAGTGTGAGAAATTATGTTAACCTGAATAGGATTTCAGCAATGTTTAATATATGCAATAGCTGTAGGTCTCAGAGACTTCAAATTCCTCTAGTGTCCTTGTATTGTCTTCCTTCTTATCCTTGTTCTTCCCTAGGTTTCCCTCCTCAGAGAACTCCTGCATCTTGCAATAATTTAAGCTGTTATTCATTGGTGTGGTAATAATATGTAGAGGAGGAGAAGCATTTTTGATTCTGTAATTAAATCTTAGTCTTTTGGCGGGCTTGTGTGACTGGACTGTGACCTCCACAAATATTTCTCCAGTGGTGTAACTTTTTTCCCCCAACCTAGGTGAGACTTGAGAAGTAAAGGATGCTGAGTGACAGAAGTTCCTTCTCCCAGTGGGCTAAAACCCTGGTAAAGTCTTTGCTTCTGAAGAGAAGCCCTTTGTTTTGAAGAAGTTTCTGGACATAATTAAGAATTTGGTCAGGTTCATGGAGATAAAGTCCAGAAGAAAATGGGAGGGTGCTGTGGGAACTTCGCCCCCCAGAGTTTCTCACTCTCATGCTATTTCCCAAACATTCCTACACTCATCAAAATTACTATGTTCTACTACAAGTTTATTGTTCCAATAGTCTCTACTCCTGATAAACAAATCTTGGCTGTGACTATCTTAAGTCCCCTGTCTCTCTAGATTTCATGCTGGTGCTTTCTTTCCCCTGCAACATGAATTCTCTAAAGAGTGAAAAAAACCCACTTTGTTTTGTTTTTCTGTTTTATTGTTGTAATGATATGAGCTATTATTTTCAAGATCTTTATGTTGAAGATGAAACTTCATTTTCATTTTTTTCCATTAACCAATGTGAATTTGAATTTTGAATTCATTCTCAAAGGAAATTGGTTTTTGTACAAGCTTAATATTACCAGCTTTCATTCATTCACATGTTCATTCCACATATTTATTCTTTTATTTCTTGTTACCTAATGCATCTCACATGCAAAGTTCCATTTTAAATGCTGGAATTCATAGATAAATAATACATAGTCTTACCCCTATGGGAATTAAACCTTAGTAGGGAATGATAGACATTCAAATAAATACAAAAAGCCATTGCAAATCATCTAACAGCAGGATGGGATACAAATGAAAAAAGTCTACCTGAAGTGTGTGTAAAGGAAAGAGTAATAAAATTTTTTGTATAGAAAATAGTTATATTTACTGGTAATAAGCTATGTATTGAGATATCTTCACTGGGAAACATTGTAAAACACAGGGTACACGCTTACAAATTTTTTCCTTTTTATGACCTATTCCACAGACTAACTGGTATGTTTGCAACATATAACGCCTTACATAAAATGAAATGAAAGCATTCAGATCTTTTCTTTCTTGCCTGAGGTGGTATTAGTTAATAATTTATTTATAAATAAGGCTTTTGTAACCATTATTTGAGTGATTACTAAATGTTGTACACTTATTCTAAGTCTTTTACGTGGACGCTTTCTCTATATAGTAAACAATCTTATGAGGTGGATACTATTTTCATTCCACTTTTACAAGATGAAGAAATTGGGGATTGAAGACTTTAGAAGATGAAGAACTGAATCAAATAGTTATATTCCAGATACGAACTCTTCACTTGCAAGACACATTCAAATATGTGTGTTGGGGTGTAAAGAGAAAGGTAAGAATTCATGTACTCTTATTCAAACAAAAGATGAAACTATGCAAGCAGATAAAAAAAGGCATTAAGAGTTTAATAGAAACAGGTATGTTGGGAGAATTTATGGTTTGTCAGAAATGGCAATAAGAAAATTAACTTTATGTTATATCAAGTCATGGTAATTAATAATTCAAATAATATTATAAATAATTTAAATAATTTAAACAAGAAAGTCACAACATTTCTCAAATATTTTTATCTTTTTGTTGATGACAAAAATATTCTTTTCATTAAATGCAAAGGTTAATTTGTAGAAGGTCATAAATTTATATGCAAGAACAGTAGTTTAATCCCAAACAACAAATTCAATATTAACCATGCTCATGAATAGGTGATGTTGAACTTTTTATTTTATTATCCGTGAAGAAATGATTTATTATGCAATTAAAAAATGCAAGCAGAATTGCTAAGGTAAAATTTCTAAAGAGACAAACATGTTTAAAAACCTGGTGTTTAAGTAGAAAATGTATTGTTAATTTTTAAATGAATCTCAAACCATGCACCATGAATCATACACCATTGTAAACATGTGGTGGACAAGATTCAGCCTTGTTTAGCTTCTGTGAAAAAACATGTTCAAGATGGAATTATCATTGACTCCTTATACATTTTTGGAGTCGTATAAATCAGTAAACTGCACTGAAAAACCATATTGTAAGTTCTAACATAGCTAAAGTTGTATGTGCTGAACATTAAGCAATTCTGTTGCTAGAGGAACTCTCACACATAGAAACAGCAAATATGTTAATTCATTGCAGCATTATTTTCAATAGCTAAAAAAAGGTAAAAAGAAAAAAAAAACACAAATGCTTATAAGCAGGAAAATAGTTCAATATCTTGTATATTCATCAGTTTAATACTACATAGCAGATATCATCATGAATAAGCTAAGTACTAAATGTTTAGGCATAGGTAAGAATTAAAAACATAATATTAAGCAAAAGAAGCCAGTTGACAAAACATGTAGTTCCACAGTATTTATTTAGTGGCAAATAATATAAAATAATGTTATATGTTGTTTTAGATTACAAATGTAAATATAAGTAGAAAACAGATATTTATGAACACTATCTTAAAGATAGTTTACCTCTGGAATGGAGGAAGGAGACTGAGATTGAGGAGAAGTACATGTGAGATGCTTTATTTCTTATATTCAGTAGTAGATCCATGTTAGTTTTGCTATTTTTGTCTCAATTTATGTATCTTAAATGTTATATTTAAATAAAAAAGATAAACTTGACAAAAATCACAATTTCTCTGAATATCAGTTTCTTTTTCTGTAAAAATGTCCTCACCTTATTTTTGAGAGGAATTAACTGGGTAATTATGGTAAAGTAATCAAAGGAATTTTAAGTGTTACATTAATTATATATATAATATCTATAATATATTATAAATGCATTTAGCAAAAATAGATGTAAAATGTTTCATCACAATGCAAATATCTGTGGTGAGGTAACGTGTGGGAGTCATCTATGCTATGCATGTTCCTTTTGTAAGTTTACAACTTTTACTATACACTTACTATTTATGTTCATATATGCATGATATACATCAATAAGTTTTAACTGAAGAAAGCATATATGTAAAAGGAAGTAAGCACTTTAAAGACATATATAGAATTTTTTAAACTACGACTCTTCCTAAGAAATCCAGAGTATTACCAGGAGTCAAATTTTATATGTGGTTAGTTTTGTTTCTTTGATAGTTAGGTTTTTAAAAGATTTTACATAAATAGTTAATTAGAGCTTTTTAACCTGAACAAAGAAAGTTGGTAACATATTTAATTGTTTTTAAAATTTTACATTTAGGCTATAATAAGCCAGTTGGAAGTAAAACATTATTCATTGGCCTATGGATTAATCTATACTTTTTCAATTTTTTTATATGATATCTTATCCTCAAACATACCTTGTAAACAGAACTGAATAATTAATATGGGTTTATTAAAGCCTAATTTATTCTTAGTCTAGTCAATTTATTCTCAAATTTATATCAGGAAACCTTAAATTAATGATAAAAAATGGTTTTACTGCTATCTTAGTTTCATTAATTAGGTTATGGTTCCAGATAGCAACAACAGGACAACTAGAATAGAGTTAAGGACAGGCAGGGAGAAGATAAAAGGCTTTTAGAATTTTAAATCATAAAGTATGGTTTTTAAAAAAATGAATAGATTCCAGAGAGGTCTTTGTTGCTTGAGATGATAGAAGTTGCATTAATCAAAGGACGATTAATCTTTTTCAATTATATTTTCAGTAAACATGGTCTTACCAGCTAGCAAAGAATACTGTAAGAAATTATCGAGGACCACTGCTGTGTCTATTGCATTTGCTGACATGTAATTATTGATAAGCATGTAATTAAGTCATATCACCACTGCATCAATTAAAAATAAGACAAGATGCTTCAACATTTTGGAAAATACATTCATACAAAAATGGAAAGCATAAACTTAACTTCCTGCTGGTGACTTACTGCCAGATATTTAGCAGGAATCATCTTGCAGAGTTAAGACCTCAAGACCACAGGACTTTAAAGACCTTTTCTGCTCAGCACATTGGAAAGCATAATTATTACCAAACCCTTACTATTAAAACATCATTAAATTATGTTTATATAATATCACTCACTTAAAGCTTCATAACTATGTTTTTCAACAGTAAATTTGACCATACATGTGTAGATGGAATGTTAATGTCGAGTCCTTCAAACACATAAAAAACCCCAATATAATAAATTATGATGCTAGAGTGATAAAAATAACTCTTACTGGCCATTTTGATGTCAATGTACCCATAAAATGTTTCCTTCCTACTCAGCAGGGTGCTGGACCACATACCATGAGCAAAAGTCAAAATAGGAATTCCTTTATAGAGTAAAAGAACACTAAATCATAGGTATACATGAACATTCTATATTTTTCCATATTTTCTTCATTGAAAAGAATTTTTACAAATCTTTTACTAAGCATATTTTGAAAACATAATAATTATTAGCATAATAACTAAAAATGCATTTTCTCTGTACCCATTACTGTGCATAGTGTTGACCTTAATCATCACAGCAAATTTTCAAGTAATGTAGAAATTAGAACTCCACATTTTTTTCAGATGAGAAAACAAGGACCGAGAGTAAACAAATAGCTTCCCTAAAGTCATGCTGATGCAAGTGAAAAAGTCAAATTCACTTTATCATCTTTTTAGTTTTGTTATTTTATTGTCTAGTTTTATTATTATTATCTTTGGACTTTCCTTGGAATATTTCATCACTGTACTTGTAGACAGTGGATCTCTAAGCTACTTTAACTTAGTGAGGGGAAATTATTTGCAGAATGGATATATTTAGGATACTAACTTCTTAACTTCATTGTCTTCTAATTTCAGGAAGAACAAAGAAAGCTAGAAATTTAGGCTGAATTGTGGCCCCCAAAAGACTTCTGGCTGGAAATGTAAAGAAGACAGGAACTTTTGGTAGAAAATAAACATATTGTCTCAGGGTTTATAACTAAATTGGTGGGCAGTGGTATGTAGGGGTATACAGGTTAAATGCTGACAGCAGGCACACCTAAATTTAAAAGTTTGAGCACATAGGGAAAGGCCTGGGCTAAAGACCAACTTAATAATAGACCTCTGCCTTGGTGGACTGGTATTTATTGCTGCTCTAGTACAAGAAATAAAAGATGCATTTTCCTTGCAGTATTAATTCTGGATTAATGTTGTTGAAATCTGTTCCCATAATTATCATCTATTGTTTCCAATCTGGAATGCCCGATTTTTAAACCAGTTAGCACTTTTGAAGTTTTAATCCTCAAAAAAATCAAACTTTGTCCCACTAATAGACATACAATAATGATATCATTAATATATAATGAAGTCCTCAAATATAATAATATTTACATATACTGTTTGAAATACATATTATTCTTCATTATCAAAGTATAGAATTAGTTGTAAATTAGGAAAAATATTATTTTAATAATTTTTGGTATTTGTTTAGCTTCTTTAAAATATACAATCTCAAAGTAATAGGTAAATCATTTATCAAACCTTAGGGAAAAATAACTTCAAAGTTTGGCATACTTATTAGCATAAAGTGGTTTTCAGTGTTACCTTTTAAACCATGTGATCAAAATAATTTATACATCAAAGGAAAAGAAATATCTTATATGAGGCATTTTTATCATTAATATTAAACCTCTCAATGCATTATAGTTAAATATCCACTTAACCTTCAAAGATTTCTGCTGAGGTTATGCTCTTTAGATGCTGCTTATACATTACGTGCAGCCTACAATTACTATGAAAGCATGACCAAGGAAAGAAAACAAGTAAAAATATTTTTTAAAAGATGGAATAGTGTAGCATCTCATATACTTTCATTATTCAAAGAACAAAGAGAAAATCTTGTTCTCTCACCTTGAATACCTAATGAGGAAGCTTTAGCCTCAACGCAATTTACAATGTAAAAAGAATAATTTTAAAAAGTTTATTTGCTAATCAGAAAATAAAATCTGTATATCCAATATGGATGATAATAATTCCTTTAGGAGTAAATATATGTTCTTTCTCTAGGATATCAAATGACAAAACAAAGTAACATAGTAGAAAAAGAAAGAAGAATTTACCTACAGAAATTTCAAAGTCTAAGTTTCAGAACACTGACTTTTTTATAAAGAATTAAATTTTGAATAGTAGTTATAATTCTTAAAGGTATTTGGTTAATGGATTTTACTTTGTTGTTTCTAGGCATTATTCTTGTTAATCAATAGAAAAGTGGAAGAATAACTTGAAAATATATGAAACATTTATAAAATCTGTTTCCCATTTATTCAAAATTTTATCCTAGAATTAATAAACTTATGCATATATATATTCGTTTTTCTAATCAAAGTGTCATTGGATCTATATCCATGTGGATTGAGCTCCCTATTAATATTGTGGTCATGATATTAATAATAGCAAGTAAAATGTATGCTTACAAAATTAGTACTATTTGGATTGCTACTTAATACATTTGTAAGTGTATAGCCTGGAATTTGTGAAAAAGATAATCTAGAAATTAATAAATCAATGTATGCGATTTTTTAAAAAACTTGAAATTTAGAGTATTAGCATTATATAACAATGGTGGGAAGAAAATCCAACTTTGGGGATCTTATTAACATAATAGTCTCTGTGAAAATATGAAAGTGGAAAGAATTTGAACCAGGTAATTTCTAGATTGTCAGCACTGAGATTCTGCTATATTTTAATTTTTCAGAGAAACAAAAGTTGAAGTAATTGGAAAATAAAAATTATACTGCAGTAGCTAGGATTGAAAAATTTATCTACAAGTCATAAAAAACAATGAAACATTATTGAAAACACATTGTATCAAGGAGCCTGGACACTTAGTATTATTATTGCTACATCAACATCTGAATTCTTGAGTGATATTTTCTCACTGACATAAAATTGTGGTAGAATCTATGATCTTGTATTAGAAATACCTTTACAAAATAAACCAGAAATAGAATTTCTAATGTCTACTTAGAGGATGGGAATACTGTGTGTGTGTGTGTGTATCAAAGTGGAATATTTCAACATTTATATACAGATAATAAATTAACTGTATATATTGAATGATCCAAAATAGTTCGAGGTTTATATATAGAAAATCAAGTTTACTGAATATAGTGAATAGCCTAGGCTTACTGATGTTTATCTTTCTATAGGTCAATATTTTACTTGCAGAGCACAGAATCCTTTCTAGTTAGATTAAGCAGAAATACTTCTAAAGAAGAGTATGTACTTCAGAAAATTCTTTGAGATGGCTGTAGAAACAAAGCCAAGAGAAATACCCAGCCACACCACAATGTTCTTGTAGCGAAAATATGACTGTCACCTTAGCAACTGTGATACTAGAGAACACATACTAAAATTTCAGGTACAGTTGTCCTCTGCTGGTACACTCACCCTCAAAATGCCCTTGTTAATATAATTTCAAGAAGAGCTGCTTTCCCAATGTTTAAATGTTTCCTACTACTCAGTTCCTCTTTTTATAAATCTCATGAATCTAGGGCTTCTTTTGAGACTGTAAAGCAACTCTAGAGGCTAGGGTTGTCATAAGTAGCTGAAAAACATTGGTTTTGCAGTCTCGATATATCAAAGGCATTCAAGAATGTTGGTGGAATGGATTTTGTGTGACCTATAGAATATGTATGTTCTATCCTTTGGCTAATCAACATGCATTTCCACCTCATCATCAAAACAGAAACCATAGCAACCCTGTTTCTGTTTTTGCTTTTGCTAAACAGCTTGGAAGTCTATCTAAAAATAAAGAGGACCCCCCCCCCCCACATCATAAAACAATAAACTACCCATTCACCTTTTTTCCCCAAGGAAATAGACGCATCTATTTCTGCATCTATTTCTAATATTCATTTCTTCTTTAGTTTAGTCACAATGCTGTTTGAATATGCTTTTACATACATTCCAAATTATTTTATAATAAAGGAAAATGAGATATTTGAAAAAGAAAATATTGATTACTGTAAATATATATATATATATATATATATTCATGATAGAGCAAGGAAAAACATGATAACAACTATATTCCTTATATCTGGAAATTGTGAAAATAGATAGTTGTATTTATTTTCCTTATCCTGAGCCTAAGCTTCATTATCTAGAGGAGAAGGCACTAGACATGTTAACTTAGGGTGCCAAGGCCCATTAGTAACTAACATAGCCCGTTACCTTATACCATGTGATAATGAAGTACTAAGAGGAATCCCAGAGAATTTTATTTTTATCATAATTCCATATATAATATTCAGTGTCTACATTGTAAAGTAGCAACCTTTTTCCTCAATGATAATCAGAATAAATCATTCCTGCCAACAGAAAATCTCTTCCTTAATGTCATTAGGTCCAATGCAATGAAAATCCCAAAATGACCAGGTTGAATTTCAACTTGCTGAGTAATAAAATGCTGTTTTTAGTCCAAAATGCAAACCTTTCCTCTTTACAGATTATGTTTGTCTTTTATAGAGTTTTATATGAATAGGATCAGAAAAGATATAATTTTTTCATCTGGCTTTTTCCACAAAGGCAATATTTTTTAATCAATTTGTCAGGTTCTTAATTTCTAGTAAATAGAAATATACTGATTTATGCATATTGACCATTTATGGCATGACTTTACTATATATACATATTATTTCTGGTAATATATTTTGTATAAATGCCTTGGGATTGTCTACACACCTGATCTTGTTATCCATGAATAAAGACGGTTTTAATTTTTTTGGTTCCATATTATAAGTCTTTTTGCTTTATTTACTGTAAGTCTTTTGCCTTATTGCTATGGCTAGAATCTGCAGTACATGTCTTATTGGGAATTGTGAGAATAGACACTCTTGCCTTGTTCCTTATCTTAGGGGAAAGACTTGCATTCTTTAACTATATTAAAAGATTATATTATTGATATGTTTGGTATATATTCCAGTTTCCTCAGAAAGTTAATCATGAACAGATGTTAAATTGGGGGAGAAAATTCTATATATAGTAAATACTAGTATATTTTTGTTTTGTTATTCCATATATTTGATGACTGTTTTAAACTGAATTTTTAGTTTTAAGACAACCTTGAATTTTTGGTATAGACCCATCTGTGATACTTTATTGTTTCTTTCTTTTATGTTATATATGTATGTTATACAATGTAAGAATTTTTTTTCTAAGCTCTTGAGACACATTGATCTGTAATGTCTTATGCTCATAACCTATATAGTTATTTTGTTTTCAAATCATGTTAATGTTGGACTCATAAAATTCTTTGATCAGTTTCCTCCTCTTTTATTTTCTAAAATAGTATGTATTGAATTGATATTATTTACACCTTAAATGTTTGATCAAATACCTCATGTATATGCAATATTCCTTGTAAAAGTTTTCTATTTTAAAAAGTAATTTCCATAGTACTTAGAGGTTTTTATCATTAAATCACTGAAAAGTATGTGGTAAGGTTCTGATTATTAATACAAGTATTGAATACCATAACATTCCTTCCAATTACCGCATTTATCTGAACACCACAAATTTAGATATATCATGTTATTTTTATTCACTTCAAATATTTTCTAATTTCCTTCATTATATATTCTTTAACCCATGCATTATATAAAAAGATGTTTCTTAATTTCCCAATAAGTGAAGTGTTCTAATATATCTCTACTGTTGATTTACATTGTAATATTTTTGGTGTCAGAAAGCATATTCTATAGGATTCAAATATTTTAAATTAATTGAAATTTGTTTCAGGACCAAGAATATGGTTTATCTCAGTTAAAATTATATTATT
This sequence comes from Dasypus novemcinctus, assembly GCF_030445035.2. Classification (NCBI taxonomy): domain Eukaryota; kingdom Metazoa; phylum Chordata; class Mammalia; order Cingulata; family Dasypodidae; genus Dasypus; species Dasypus novemcinctus. The sequence continues at coordinate 146,784,229 of NC_080673.1, read as the reverse complement.
TTTCTAATGAATTTTTATTTACACTGTAGATGCACTAAACAAAAACATCTCCTACCCGATACTTCTAGTCCTTGTGACTTCTAATCTACTTTATGCCTCTTTAAATTTTCTTTTTTCAGATTTCTCATATAAATTGCATAATATAATATTTATCCTTATTGCCTTACTTATTTCACTCAGCATAAAGTTTTCAAGGTCTCATAATTTCATTCTTTCCTATGGCTGAATAATATTCCATGTGTGTATGTGCATTTTATTGATTTGTTGATGGACACCTTTTGGCTATTGTAAATATTCCTGCTAAGAATATACATATACAGTATATGTTTGAGAACCATTTTCACTTTCTTTGGGTATAAAATTAGAAGTGGAATTTTGAGGTCATATGGTAATTCTGTACTTAACTTTTTGAGGAACAACTGTATTGCTTTTCACAGTGGTTGCACCTTTTCACATTCTCACTAACAATGCCCTGGACTTCCAATTTTTCTACATATTCTCAAATACTTGTTATTTTCAGGGTTTTTTTTTAAACTTTAATGGTTTTCTTATTCCTTATCTCATGGCCACAGCTTTCAGTCATTCACCACTGAATATGATGTTATTGGTAATTTTTCTATAAATGGCCTTTATCATGTTGGTCAAGTCAGTTCCCTTCTATCCCTAGATTTCTGATATTGTTTTGTAATCAAGACAGCACAGTGAATTTTGTCAAATGCCTTTTTGCAGACATTGAGATAACTATGTATTTTTTCTCCTTCACTCTACTTACATGCTGGATTGCTTTGTTTGATTTTGTTGAAAAACCTTGGATTCCTAGAATAGATCCCACTTGGGCATTGTTTTAGTTCCCTAAAAGCTTCCAAAAGCAATATACTAGAAATGTATTGGACTTTACAGTGGGGATTTATTAGGTGGCAAGGCTCAGTTCTAAGGTGAAGTGTCCAAATCAAGGCATTATAAAGCTATGCTTTCTCCCCAAAGACCAGAACATGGAGACATATACTGGTCTCTCTCTTCTCTTCCATATTGTGATGCTTCAGCTTCTGACTTCCTCTCTCCCGAGTTCTGCTGATTTCAGCTACTTGTTCTCATGGCTTTCTTCCTCTGCTCCTGTGGCTTTTCCTCTATATGTCTCTCTCTGTACTTATTCCATTTATAAAGTAAGAGGATAAAGGCCCACCTTGAGTCATGCCCCACTGAAGTAACTGAATTAAAAGAAGTTCCACCTACAAAGGTTTACACCCACAGAAATGGATTTTCTTTTCTTGTGTTATCTTTGAAAGATTTGGTATCAGGATAGTGCTGGTCATGTAGAATTAATTAGCAAGTGGTTCCTACTCTGGAATTCTTTGGAAGAGTTTCAGAAAGAATGTGTTAATTATTCATTAAATGTTTGGTTGAATTGACCGGTGAAGCCACCTGATCATGGATTTTTCTTCAATGGAAGGATTTAAATTATTGATTCATTCTCTCTTATTAGTCTGTTGAGCATTTCTATTTCTTCTTGGGCCAGTTTAGGTAAGTTGTATTTATACAAATATGTCATTTTTTTCTAGATTATCTAATTTGTTGGCATAGAACTGTTCATAATATGGTCTCTTATGATCCTTTTTGTTTCTGTAAGGTCAGTAGTGATTTCACTATTTTCCTTCCTAATTTTAGTTATTTGCCTTGTTTCTATTTTTCTTTGTTAGTCTAATAAAGTCCTATCAATTTTATAGATTTTTTTTCAAAGAACCAACTTCTAGTTTTAGTGATGTTCTTGTTTTTCTATTCTCTATTACATTTATCTCTGCTTTAATGTTAAATATTTGCTTTCTCTGCCAATTTCTATTTACTTTGCTAGTTCCTGAAAATATGCAGTTAGATTATCAAACTGAAATCATTTTTTTAAATGTAAATATTCAGATATTTGAAAACTGTTAAAGTTTACATTTTCATCTATTATAGTTTTTAGCTCCAAAATTTCCATTTTATTCCACTTTATAATTTCTTTCTCATTATCGAAATTCTCATTTTGTTCTATATTATTCTCCTGATTTCCTTTTTTCTTTGTCCTTCATTGATTCCTTTTAAAAGAGTTTATCTAGGATCATTACAATGACTAGGATTCTGCTGGGATAGTTTCTGTCGATTTTTTTTCTCCTGTGACTGAGCCATTCTTTCCTACCTCCCTATAAGTTTTGAAATTTTTGTTGAGAACTGCAACTTCTGAGTAATATTTTGTGATCACTCAGAAAATCAAGTTCTCCTGCTTTTCAGTCTGAAAGACCTAGGAAAAGGGGAAAAAAATAGAAAGAAAAGGAAGGAAAGAGAGTATTAGGAAGGGGTGGCTGTTTGGCATTTTTTATGAATTCCAAAAATAGATATTGGATTGTGTTTGTAAACTGGTCTGTTCCTCTGGGCATATTAGATTATTTTAGATTCAGAGTTTCACTTTTACTTGATTAAATTATGACTAAGGCTTTGATTTGGCATATCAGTAGAGAAAATGAAAAGGCAGGGGATAGAGTTTGAGTTTTGATGCTGGAGTCCTAGGAATTAAATACACAGAGAAGGCAATACATGAGGAAAGAGAGACACAGCAGAGACACTGAGAAGAGAATGAGCCTGATAGTCTGCACCTGACCTTGTGAAGTGAGCAGAGCAGCTGAGCCAGGAAAGAAATGAGCCCCAGAGAAAGAGCCAGGCCTTATACCAGCCTACAGCTGAGAATGGAAGGAGCTGGGGCCATGGAGCCTTAAGAGGAAGAAGGAAGGCTGAATCCTCACAGAAACCAGCAGCCATCTTGCTCCAAAATATGGCAGCAGACTTTGGTAAGGGAAGTAACTTATAGTTTATGGCCTTGTGACTGTAAGCTTCTACCCCAAATAAATACCCTTTGTAAATGTCAACAGATTTCTGGTACTTTGCTTCAGCACCTTTGGCTGACTAATACAGGAGGTAAAAAAATAAACTAACAACTAAACACCCATCCAGTCCCACACCCCTTCCCACCCCACAAAGTGTACACACTACATCTCTGAGTCTCTTAATAGATATGGTGGAGAGCTGGAACTTGATGCTGTCAGAGCCAAAATTCAGGCCAGGACTACACTGGTCTCTCAGGCATCTGCCAGATTGCAAAAACACAAAAGAGAAAAGAAAGCAACCTAAAGAAGGTGCACTAGCTCTTTACATCCCAATAAATTCTGGTGTGGGCTAGAAGCTGCTGCTGCTGAGAAGGCCAAAATGAGGCTGGCATCTGTGCTGGTCTCCTAAGTATCCATCAGGCCAAGAAGCACAGACACAAAAATAACAAAACAAAACAAAGACATTAAAAATGTTTAAAAAGAAATAAAACCACCCAAAATGACCAGGTAGATGATGGTGGGAGACTGGAAACTGGGATACTTAGTGGGCCAATACTGAGGTACATATCTGTACTGGCCCCTCAGAGATCCACCAGACCAAGAAACACCCACCACAAAAGAATATAAAGCAATGGGGGAGAAATCCGCACTAGTTCTTTATGTCCTGGTGGATACTGGCGGGAGGCTGGTTCAGGGAGTCCACAGACTAACCGCAACCTCCAACCCCAACTTTTGGAGAATGAGATTTTCCCCTTGCCACCGTGGTCTCAACTGGCTGCTCCTGGAATCAAGGCCATGTTTCACAGTTGCTTGCATTTCCATAACTGTGGCCATGGGGCTGTGGAATGGGCTCTGGTTGTAGGTTTGCACTCGTTTTCAATTATGAAAGCTGAAATCTAGACATCCTCTCCCTCTAGCATGTTCATAGTTCTAAATATTCAGTCTCTCATTCCAGGATAACACCTAATTAATTCTAATCGCTTTGACGAGTTCACTCCTTCCTTCTGTAGGAGGGAATGATAGGGAAGATGTCCTAATCTGTCACTTTGTATCTGCATCTCAGTGAAATTTTTCATATCCAATTGGAATTAATACATATCCTGCTATTAATTCGGTCAAAATTTTTGACAAATATCCCCAATATTCCGTCTCCAGGCTTTATCAATTAATGAGATGATTATTTCTTCACCAACTCTGATACTGGGTATGCAAATTTCTCTATCCATATATATATTTTGCTCCCTGTACTATGAAGCTATTCTTTTAAATCCTTTAACATATTTATCATAGTTTTATAAACACCTGTGTATATTAATTCTATCATCTCTAGTTCTGCTTCTATTGACTAATTTTTCTTATTTGTATGTTTTTCACTTCCTTTTCATTACTACAATTTTTTATTTGAGCCTTACTTAACATTGTGGTGCTATGTTGTTGTATGGTAGATATTGTTACTCTCTTTTAATAAGTGCTGGACTTTGTTTCCTTAATTCTGGGTTCAGTTGGTTTTATTGTAAACCAGCTCATCATTTCAAGATTTGTTTTTAACCATTTGACACATGGTCCACAGCAGACTTTAATGTTAGTTTAGCCATACTAGAAATTCATGGGTCTTACAGAATCATGAATATATGTTTAAAAAAAGCCTGTCCCAGTCTGAATAACTAGAAGTCAAATACTCCTAGTTCTTTGAGAACATTTCAACTTAGAGCTTCCTGGCATTCTTTGATGTGTATCAAGGCGTTTTAATTTTCTCCATGACTAACAAGCCAGAAACAGATTCCCTATGCAGATTTTGGAGGCTATTTTTGCATATCGTTCTTACTTTTTAATTCTCTGCCATCAAATTCCTGCCTCTGCCTACATGAACATTTTTTTAAATCCCCCCACCCAACTGTGGCTTTTTGTGTGTGAGTGTGTGTGCTGTCTGCTCTCTGTGTTCACTTGCTGCATGCTCTTCTGTGTTTTTGCTTGTCTCCCTTTTTTGTTACATCAGTTGGCTCTCCACAGCTGGCGGGCACGTCTGCCTTCACAAGCAGGCCCTGGGAGGTGAACCCAGGGCCTCCCGTGTTGTAGATGGGAGCCCAACTGATTGAGTCACAGCCCCTTCCCTCATGAGCTTTTATCCCAGTCTCCTTCACTTAGCAAGTCTACCACATTCTTATTGGATTGCCCCTCCCACCCTGCACTGCTTTGCAGAAAATGTCTAAAAGCAGGTAGCAGAGAGATTTATTAGTTTTTCTTCTCTTAGAAATAAATTCTTATAGCAGTTATTTCACAATATCTTAAAATAGTTGTTTCATAAATTCATATTATGTAGTCACTTATTTTGAGATGCTAGTCCTATCATGGTCTCACTGCTTTAAACCTTTGAACTTTTGTATCATAAAGCCCAAAGGTAGAGCTGTTGTACTTCATCCTACACAGGTAGAGATTCTTCTCTTGACCTGGTTAATCGTCCTGGCTACCTTATAGTTTACTAAGGAAATAATTAAGAGTGATTCATCCACACACAGAATATAGAAGTTGGGAAATCCCAAGAGGTTCAGCTTTTGCTGTGCCTCTTTCTTTATGATGGAGAATGCAAAGTGCAGCAATTTGGCTGTCAGTTTGAAGAGAAGAGACAAATATGTACCTGATTACAATGCACCTGAAATTTCCTGGTATTATTTTCCATTTCCTGACATATATGTTACCATTATACAGGATACTTGTTCCCCAAGTCTTATAAGGGTAATATATGAGTATATTGAGAAATGGGATGTTCTGAAGGCTGTTGGACACTACTAAGATTACTGCAATCAAAATTACAATATGGATTCAATCTGTAGATTTATAACTAAGATGTATACTTTAAAGTATAGAACTAAATTTACTGTTAACACTCCAAGTGGTGGCAAACTCTTACTAGTATTTTCTATTTTTTGAGATTGAGGAAATATTTTCCAGATCAATTTCTTCATACCAATTCCAAACATACAAGGGACAGTTTTTATTTGTTCTCATAAATATAACAGGTCAGGAAAATTGGTTAAATTAGGATCACTCAATTCAATAGTTCTCTCACCAAAATTTTAATGTTTATAGATATATTTTACTTCTTTGAGCTCTTAAGTATAGTTATCATTAGATAGTCCAATTTCTAGCTTGTGTTCCTTTTACCCTGATAGGGTATATTGCAGTTCCTAGTACATCTGTCAAAATTTCTCCTTCAATAGATATTCATTCCAAATGACCACAAATTATGATTTCTAGCACTTGTTTGATCATGAATTCATTGGACATCAAGTATCCTATATTTTCATGGTACCCAGATTCTCACACTTCACCTCCTTGAAACATAATCAGAAAAGCTAACCAACCCATTCCCTTGCCTTTCTGAGGTTTTGTTATCTATAATTACCCTGTTACCAAAAGCTGATTGCTTAATAATTTTAGTTTCGAACTAGTCTTAATTATATTAAACAGAACATCATTCATTAAGGGCTGTAATTAAATGAAAGTTGTTGGAAAGACTTGCAAAATAGATAATCAACTGAAAACTCATAAAAATGAACTGCAAGACTGAGCTTCCATGGTTGAAGTTAACTTTGCCATGATTAAGAAGCATCAAAGTCAAGAAACTGTTGCCACAAAAGATATATATATATATATATACACATATACACATATATATATATTTATGTATGGATGTTGTATGCAACAATATTTTCATTGGTCAGGTTCAGGAAGCTATCTGGCAAAAGAATCTACTCATAGTTTATTCCAGAAACACATTGTCTGAATTATGATACATTCCAAAGGAATGAGTGTCCCCGAACCTTCTCTTTTACATATATATATATATATATATATTTTTTTTTTTAGAGAAGTTGTGGCTTTACAGAACAATCATGCAAAAAATACATGACTTTTTATACCATCCTATTGTTAACACCTTGCATTGGTGTTAACTCATAAAAGTACGTTTTTATAATTAAACTATTAACTATAGTCCATAGTTTAACTTAGGGTTCCCAGTTTGTATAATACTGTTTCTGTGGATTTTTAAAAAAATTATTCCATTACTATGTATACAATGTAACATTTCTCTTTTTAAACACATTCAGATACATATTTCATTACTGTTAATGACATTCACAATGTATTACTATCACTATTATCCATTAACAAAACATTTCCATTATTCCAAATAGGAACTTGGTCCATTTTAAGCCTTAACTTCCTATTCCCTATACCCACGTCTTTCCCTGGTAATCTATATTCTAGACCCTGACACTATGAGTTTGCATATTCTAATTATTTTTTTTTAAGATTTATTTATTTATCTCGCCTTCCCCACTCCTAACCCCGGTTGTCTGTCCTCTGTGTCTATTTACTGCGTCTGGTGTTGGCGGCTGCACAGGAAATCTGTGTTTCATTGCGTCATCTTTGTTGTTTCAGCTCTCCGTGTGTGTGGCACCATTCCTGGGCAGGCTGCATTTTCTTTCGCGCTGGGTGGCTCTCCTCACAGGGCACACTCCTTGCGCGTGGGGCTCCCCTATGCAGGGGACAGCCCTGCGTGGCAGGGCACTCCTTGCACGCATCAGCACTGTGCATGGGCCAGCTCCGCTCGGGTCAAGGAGGCCCGGGGTTTGAACCACGGACCTCCCATGTGGTAGACGGACGCCCTAACCACTGGGCCAAGTCCGCCGCCTCTAATTATTTCTTATCAGTGAGATCTTACAATATTTGTCCTTTTGGGTCTCTTATTTCAGTCAACATGATGTCTTCAAGGTTCACCTGTGTTGTCACATGTATCAGAACTTCATAAGTTTATGGCTGAATAGTATTCCATTGTATGTATATATCACATTTTTAAAATCCATTCTTTGGTTGATGGACACTTGGGTTGCTTCCATCTATTGTCAATTATGAATAATGCCACTACAAACGTTGCTGTACAAATATGTGCTCAACTCCTTGCTTTCAATTGTTTTGGGTATATTCCTGACAGTGAGATTGTTCATCATATGGTAATTCTATACTTAACTTTCTGAGGAAACATCAAATTGTCTTCCACAGTGGCTGTGCCAATTTACATTGCCACCAGCAGTGAATGAGTATTCCTATTTCTTTGCATCCTCTCCAATACTTGTAATTTTCCATTTTTTTAAAAATAGTAACCATCCTAGTGGGTGTTAAATGGTATCCACTTGTGGTTTTGATTGGCATTTTCCTGATTGCAAGTGATGCTAAGCATCTTTTAATGTGCTTTCTGACCATTTGTATACCTTCTTTGAAAACAAGTCTATTCAAGTCTTTTACCCATTTTAAAATTGAGTTTAAGCAATGTTTATGTTGAAGGATTTCTTTATATATTTTGGATATTAAATCTTTTTTGGATGTGTCATGTTTTAGTTTCCTTGGCTGCTCAAGCAAATACCAATGTAATGGTTTGGCTTAAAACATGAGTATTTATTTGCATTAGAAAGCCCAAACCAATACATCATCAAGGCAGTTGATTTCTCCCCAAGACAGTGGTGTTCTGAGGATGGCTGCTAGTAATTCTTGGTCCTTGCTAATGTCTAGGCATCTGAGTATGTTGGCAATTTTGCTCTGTTGGTCAATTTCCCTCTCCTGCCTTGTGGTTCTGTTTCGTGGCTCTTCCTCAATTTTAAGTTCAACTTTTTCTCAAATTTTAAGATTTCCCTGTTTAAGTTATCAAAACAGGCTGAGGGACCTATATCTGGGGCACAGACCAGATCCATGGTATTTGGGCATGGGGACAAAAGTGACAAGCCTTGTCGTCCTTCAGTTTCCAGGCTGCCATCAAATGGCACTCTTCTGTCAACCTTTCCATGGAGGTGGATCTTTCAGCTTTCACTGACTCAAGTTTTTGAGTCTGTGATTTAAAGCAGAACCCTGCCATTTAACTTACTGAAGGGAAATGCCTCTCAGTCCTCTGCCACAAGCTCCCTCTTCCCAGGGTAGACCATGTCCATTACCCTCTCAGTTGGCTGCTATCATCTACTGGTTTCACTAAGGTTATTTGCCTTAGGGCAGGGGAAGGGTGCCTTTCCCAGGCTCCAGAGCCAGTAACTTGTGGATTTCCTTTCAGTCTCTTCATCTCTCTGTCCCCAATCCCTCTTGGAAAATGCACATGGCACCCTCCTGGGCTGCGGATCCTCAAAGCAGCTCCCTTGGGCTGGTTCTGCCCTTCCTCCCCTGTTTTGTAAGAATGCTGTGCCCTGCCTAGCCCACTGTAATGTCATCTTCCTTAAACTCCTCCTTCTTCATTTTTATGGCAGACTAGTATTCTGTTGAAGGTATATTCCACATTGTGTCTATCTATTCATCTGTTGATGGGCATTTGGATAATTCCATTTTTTTGGTAATTGTGAATAATGCCACTATGATCATTGGTGTGAAAATGTGTATGAATCCGTGTATTCAATTACTTTGGGTTTATACCTAGAAATGGGATTGTAGGTTCAAATTGTACTTCTATACTTAGCTTTCTGAAGAGCAATTGTTTTCCACAGTGGCTGTACTATTTTACATTCCCACTGTCTTAGCTTGCTAAAGGCTGACAATGCAAAATACCAGAAATGGGTTAGCTTTTATAAGAGGAATTTATTAGAATAAAATCTTATAGTTTCAAGGCTATGAAAATGTCCAAATCAAGGCGTTGTCACAGGTACCGTCTCACCAAAGTTCAGCTGCTTGCAGTCCTGGATTATTGCCACATAGCAAGGCAAAATGGTGATCAGACTCTGCATTCTCCTCCAGGCTCATTTCTTCCCTGAGTTCAGCTATGGCCAATCAGTCATATGTCTCATATCTTGACCTTCGAGATCCTCTCTTTCTCTCAGCCTTTGGGCACAGGCAATCCCGGAGTGTTCTCTCTCACAAAAGGGTAAAATAGTGACTCTTGCTCTGTGTGTCTTTGCATATTTCTCCCATCTATATATTATTCCAGCAAGAATTCTAGACCCATCCAGGGTCACACATCACTCATGTACTCCAATCAAAGGCTCCCTACTGAACTTAATTCAATCAAAGAGTCCCACACCTGCAGGAATGGATTAACTCTAAGAACATGTTCTTTTCTGAGATTCACAAAAAAGCTTCAAACTGCCACACCCACCAACAATGAACAAATGCTACTATTCCTCCACATTCTCTCCAACATCTACTATTTTCCTATTTTTTAATATGAGACATTCTAGTGGGTGCAACATGGTATCTCATTCTGGTTTTGATTTCAGTGTGCAAGTATTTAATCCTAGTCAGAACAAAAGTTTTTCAATTTTTATCAAGTCCCATATATCAATTTTTGTTCTTTTAGGTATCATGATTTTATCTTCTTGCCAAACTCTTCCCCGTGCCCTAAGTCTCAAATAGTTTTCCCCTGTTATTTTATTATATTTTTCCCATGGATAGCCAATTGCTCTGGCACCTTTTGCTTCAAAAAAATAGGAAAAACTATACTTTCTCCATTGAATTGCTTTTGCGTCTTTCTCAAGAAGCAGTTAGCTGTTTCTCTATTTATCTAATCTCTAATATGTTCTATTTATGTCTATCCCTTCATCCATACCACAATCTATTGATTACTGTAGCTATATATGTCTTGACATTTGATAGATGATTTCCCTCACATTCTTCTTCTCCAAGTATTTTCACCTATTCTAGTTTCTTTAACTTGCAAATTAACTTACCATATAAATTTATCAATAATATTATCTATATCTACAAAAAACTCTTCATAGTCTTTTAATAAAGGATGGACATAATTGTATAAAAACTTGGGCAGAATTGATACCTTTACTATGTTCTATTCTGACCAATGAACATACCATATCTTTCAATCTTGTCAAAGAACTTTTGCTATATTTAGCTTAAAAATGTAAAAAAGGTATGCATTCACATTTTTTTTTCACCTAAGTATTAGAAATATTACGGCTTATATCAAGCAAGGTTACAGGAATTTCTTTGTTCCTTTTCTTATCAAAGTTAAACTATATATAAATATACATAAATATATAAAGTCAATTGTTAAAATAGAATATCTGCTGAAAAAGAATAGTGAGAACCTATAACATAAATTGATTTCTGTTTTCATATTTGAGTAGGTAAATGTGCAGTGCTTCTCAGAATGCAGTGTGCAGTCACCAGGACATTTGCCTTTAATATTCAATGGCTCTTTGGGGATTCTTTCTCTCTATTGAAGAAGAAATGTGATTGTTGAAAAGAAACGATAGGACTATATGCTGATTATTTTATACAGCAGCACCCTTAATGCAATGAAATGGAAACCAGCTTTCCAAATTAACCAAGCCCTAGATGACCAAGGACAAATGGTAATAAAATGCACAGTAACTTCTGAATTCTTTTGGGGGCTTGGAGTTTTTTTTCCAAAACTGATACTTGACTAAATCTTGTGGTGTAGTGTTGTTAGGGTTATGTTAATTCAGATTCCTCTGAATTTTAATTACAATCCAAGTTAAGGATATACACATGATCAAAGTAACAATAAAAACTTTTATTTTTGGCTTGCTTTTTCACAATCTGCCAAGACAGGATTTCAATCTGTTAAATAGTGCCTGCCCTTCATAAATAGCAATTTGCTAAAATTCCAGGTAACTCTAATATGCCTTCTTGATACTTTTAGTTTCTGAACTGTTTGCTGCAGTCAATCCAGGGACTACCAATTCATTCTTCTCTCTTGATCACTATATTCTGTCTCTGGACACTTTGCTACTCCATCCTGTAATATAGCTAACTCTTACATAATTTCCTGCTCTAATACAACAGTCTATTGTATTCTTCTATTCTTTCTGCTCTCTGGAATCTCACTTTCTGTACTGTTGTTACTATGCCATATTACCTGTCCTTGCTACTAATGGCTGGGGCCTTTAAAAATTAAATCTGTGACTTAGCCTCTAGCAAATTGAAGAATAAAGTCTATATCCCCCTTTTAGTATTTTATTCCATTATAGAGATATCAAAGTAGTGCATCTTATATCCTGATATTTCACTGAGGTAAAACACATTCAGTTATTCTTCCTAATAGACTTCTGGTAGGGAGGCCTAGATATGTTTAGACTATTTGAATGCTGGAATAGGGACTTTGCTACAGCGCTGGGGTTTTTTTAATTTAATTTTTTAAATTTAATTGCCTTTTTTTAAAGCTAGATGGGTCACAAAAAAAGTTACATTAAAAAATATAAGAGGCTCCCATATACCGTACACCCCACCACACCCCACTCCTCCCACACCAACAACCTCTTTCATGATTGGGACACATTCATTGCATCTGGTGAATACATTTTGGAGCACTGCTGTACCTCATGGATTATAGTTTACATTGTAATTTACACTCTCAGTACATTCTGTAGGTTATGGCAGGATATATAATGTCCAGCATTGTCCCTGCAATATCACTTAGGACAACTCTAAGTCCCAAAAATGCCCCCACATCACATCTCTTCTCCCCTTTCCCTGCCTTCAGCAACTGCTGAGGCCACTGTCTCCACATCATTGATACAATTTCTTCCATTACTAGTCAAAATAGTTCTATAGTAGGATATGAGTAAATCTTCTCTAATCCATATTTTATTCCTCCATCCTGTGCACCCTGAGATGGTGATGTCAGCTCCACCTCTAAATCAACTGGGGGCTTATATCCCACATGGTTGATGGATGTGATTCTCCTGCTTGCAGTTTTAGGCACTCTCAATTACCTAGTGTAGTGGTTGACCATCTTTACCTCCCTATTAGCTGACCTGGGTAAGTCCAACGACCTGGAGAGTAGGAGTTGCAACTCTGCTAAGGCTCAGGGCCCATCTAGCACATGGCCAGTCCAGTGATTCAAGTTTCCTGAGTATACACCAACACCAGCATCAACCACAGGTTCAGTAAAAGTGACAGAAGAGACATATGTAGAAAAGTCACATCTAAGTTCAACTCCATCACACTCAGGAACACAAATTTCAAAGTAGGGCCCACTGACAAAGCAGTGAACTCCAGAGCTATCTGCCATGACCATAGGACCTGTGTGTCTTCATAGCCCTCAGGAGTACCAGTACCTGGGGTTGTATCTATTTTGCCTGTCTTTTGGATCCTGCTGAGACGTGCATAAGCGTGACCCCTCTGATGACCTCCCAACTCTTTTTTGAAGACTCTTAGCCATATAAGCTCATTCGTCTTTACCATTATCCCCCTTTTTGCAAGGCTTTTTTCTAGTTGCATCACCAGCTAGTGATTGGTAGTAATCTCTCAGCACGAGGTTGGCTAATCCCTTGGAGTCGTGTCCCACACTGGGGGGAAGGTAATGCATTTACATGCTGAGCTTGGCTAAGAGAGTGGCCACAAAAAAAGCAACATGGAGACTCTCAGAAGGTAACTCTTAGACTCCTTGCAGCTCTAGGTCTAGTTGAAATTTCAGGCACACAGCCTCCTAAGCATAGTCATCAGTATTAAGGGCTCATCACTGGACCATCCTTCTTCACTGGTCTTTGCAGGGGAGGAACTCTGGTGTGGGGCGTTACTGATTGGGGACACATGATTTGGAGGGAGTTCTCTAGGGCATGTATATAGGGCATATAAAAATGTTCAGATATTCACTGGGTATTTTAATAATAGTTACACTTACAAACAACTGAGGGAGTGCTGAGTTCCTAGCAAGGGGAGCTCTGTCACATTCCCCAATGGAATAGCAACAATCCCCCAAGTGTTGCATAGTGTCTTTAATCTTCCATCTTATACCATTTCCATAAGGTTACCAGGCAATCTGTTGTTCCAAAGTTTCTTTCCTTTTTCTGCAACATTAAACATATTAGTTAGAATTAGACAGTGGAGCTATACTAGATCCTAACTCTTAAAAATAAAATATAGTGAATTTAATAAGAATATACAGATACATGATGTGTATGATACAATGATATAGAAAAATGAACATTCTTATTTCTCAACTCAATTTAAGAAGGTGAACATTAGCATCATCTTGGGAACAGCCTCTGTGTTTCCTTTAACAATCATACTTATGTTCCTTCCAAAGCACAATCCTGAATGCTCATTTTTATCATTTTTTGTTTGCTTTTCTCAGTTATCCCATGTTTCTGATCTTAAATAAGAATATAAATCTATATATATGTCTAGTTTTTGTTTTGAATGTTTGATATTTGTACAAAATAAATTCTATCTTTTATATTCTTTTGAGTTTTGTCACTTATAATTTAAAGTCAGGTTCTAAATATAATCTATGATATTTTGAGTAACATTATTTTATTTATTTTTCTCTTGTGCACTACACTTTATCTATTCTTCCATTTATAAGTTTTTCAATTATATGTAAACATTGTTGCTTGCTATGAACAGACTTGTTCTGATAAACATTTTTTTAAAATGTCCAGTGATGTGGAATGTGGAATACAAACTTTATTGTAAATCAGTATTGTTGCAAATCTGGATTTATATCTGGATTGTCTAGTCTGTTTCATTAGTTTGCTTGTCCCTTCTTATATCAATTCTGTACAATATTAACTATTACGACTTTAATTATGTTCTTGCTCTTTGGTAAGTCAAATCTATGACCTTGGTATTTTTCTCAGCTACTTGGCCTTTACTCTTCAAAATACGTTTTAGAAGCAACTTGTCATGCTCCATTAAAAAGAAAAAGAAAATCTCATAGCAATTTTGCATAAAATTTCATTGAATATATTTTTTGCTTTGGGGAAACTGACATTTTCTTAATATTAAGTCTTCTAAACTAATAAGATGGTATATTTCTCCATTTACTTAATTCGTCTTTCATTAATTTCAATGAATTATTAATATTTCTTTATAAAATTCTTATGTTCTTTTTCTTAGATTAATTGCTGGTATTACATTTTAATGCTATTATAAATGACATCTTTGTAATTCATTCCATCAGTTATTTTTATGGTATAAGGATGCAACATTTTAGGCACTGATTTTCTATGTAGCATATTTACAAAACTTTTATTGATTCTTAAAATTTATCTATAAGTAACTTTAATATGTCTCCATAGACAATCATATTACTTGTGATATAATGGCAATTTTATGTTCTTTTGCAATTTATTTCTTTTTTCTTCTATCAAATTAATTTATTGTTTAAGAACTCAAGTACACTGTTGAAATGAAGTCACAATAGGTATTTTCTCTTGTTACTGAAGAAATGATTTCAGCATTTCAGCATTAAGTAAGATGTTTGCTCTAAGTTTTTTGTTTGCCCATCATCAAGTTGAAGAAATTTCCTAGTCTTCCTAAAAGTATGATCTTTGCATGACTAATACATTTTATATTATGATATTATATTCTGATTTTATTAGGGTAATTTTATGATTAGCAATATATTAATGCAGTGAAGTATATTATTCTTTTAATGTAATGAATTGCATTAACTGATTTTCTAATTTTAAATCACCTACGATTATCTGATTAAACTTAATTTGTTCATCCCAGATTACCTTTGTTATAATTGTAACATCTAGTTTGGTAATACAGTTTTATACTTATTTTAGTAAAGTACATGGCCAGCTTATTTAAATATTTGAAGTGAAGCTTAAAACAATACATTTTTTAAAATTTTGAGTGGAATGTTCTAGGACATCAATTATTTAAGTTGAAATTCATGTTTGTCAAGTTTTATATATCTTTATTCTTTTTTTGTTCTATTTTTTCTACCAATTTTGGGGAGAGATGCATTATACCCCCCCCCAATATGGGTAGATTTGTCTCTCTTTTCAATTTTATCATTCTTTGATTCTTATATATTGAAGCTCTATAATAGGGTCATAAGCATTTTAGTTTTTTATGTCCATTTGATGAATTGACCTCTTCATCATTATTAAATATTTTTATACCTAGGAACCTTTGCTTTTACATGTTTGATATTAATATAGCTGCTCCAGCTTTCTTTATATTAATATTATTAGGAAAAAGTTTTTTCAATTATTTTACTTTTTTTCTTTATCAGAAATGTTCTGGGATTACAGAACAACCATGCATGAAATACAGGATTTCCTTGCACCACCCTATTATTAACAATTTGCATCCATGTGGAACATTTGTTGCAATTGATGGTAGCACATCTTTATAGTTGGACTACTAACTATAATCCACAGTTTAACTTTGGGTTCACTATTTGTGTAGAATAGTTCCATGCATTTTTAAAAATTTATCTGTACCATTTTCACTTCTAACTGTTCTAAAAGGAGGTTCTAACAGTTCTCCTTTTAATCTCATACAGACATATATTTCAGTGCTGTTAAGTAACTAAGCAATGTTGTGCTATCATCACCACCATCCATTACTGAGATATTTCTGTCATTCCATATAGGAGCACTGTGCATTATAAGCCATAACTTACCATTTGCCTTATCCACCCCATCCCCTGGTAAACTAAATTTTAGACTCTGACTCTATAAGCTTGCTTATTCTAATTACTTCAAATTAGTGAGCTCTTGCAATATTCGTCCTCCTCTGTCCAGTTTATTTCACTCAACATGATGTCTTTAAGGTTCATCCATGCATCAAGACTTCATTCCTTTTTATGGCTAAATATTATTCCATTGTATCTACATACCACATTTTGTTTATCCATTCTTTGGTTAATAGACACTTGAGCTGCTTCCATCTTTTGGCAATTGTGAATAATGCTTCTATGAACATTGGTGTACAATATACATTCAAATCCCTGCTTCAATTATTTTGGGTATATAGCTAGTTGTGATCACATAGTTGTTCTATCCTTGGCATTCTGAGGAACATCAAACTATCTTCCACAGCAACTGAGGAACCAACATTGCCACCAGCAATGAATGAGTGTTCTTATAATTTTAACTGGCATCCTCTCCAACACTTGCTATTTTTAGTTTAGATTTTTTAAATAGCATCCATTCATCTGGTTTTAAAATGATATCTCTTGTGGTTTTGATTTGCATTTCCTTGATGGTGAATGATGTTGAACATCTTTTCATATGCTTTCTGACCATTTGTTTATCTTCTTTGGAGAAACAGGTAATTTAAGATTTTTGCCCATTTTTAATTGACTTTTTCATCTTTTTGTTACAATAAAAGATTTCTTTATATATTCTAGAGGTTAAAATTCTATTGGGGGAAGTAGATGTGGCTCAAGTGATTGAGCTCCCACCTACCATATGGGAGCTCTTTGGTTTGATTTCTGGTCCCTCTAAAGAAGACAGGGAACTGGTGCAACAGGCAGATGTGGCAAGCTGATGCAACAGGAGAAACAAGAAGAAAAAAACATAATGAGAGACACAACAAAGCAAGGAGAGGAGGTTCCCAGTGCCTCCGTAAGAAGATGAGCAAGAGAGTGAGCTGATGTGATGGGCAGGCATGGCAAGCTGACACAGGATGATGCCATGAGAGACACAAGAAGAAAAACATAATGAGAGACACATCAAAGTAGGGAATGGAGGTGGCTAGGTGGCTGGGCACTTCCCTACCACATCAGAGGTCCCAGATTCCATTCCCAGTACCTCCTAAAAGAAACAAAGAAGATGAACAGACACAGCAAGTGCAAACAATGAGGGGGGAGAAGTAAATAAAATAAAATCTGTATTGGATATATGGTTTCCAAATATTTACTCTCATTTTGTAGGTTGTTTTAATTTCATGATAAAGTCCTTGGAAGTACAAAAGTTTTTTTGATGAGGTTTGATTTATCTAGTTTTCTCTTTTGATGCTTGTGTTTAGGGTATAAATTTTAAGAAACCATTGCCTAACACAAGGTCCTAAATATATTCTCCTAGCACCAGTTGTTGAAGAGATTATCCTTTTCCAATTGAGTGCATGGTCTCTGCCCCCTTGTCAAAAATCATTTGTCTATAAATATTATGGTTATTTCTGAGCTCTGAATTTGATATCCTTGATTCATTGGTCTAAGGATGTATAAATACCATGCTGTTTTGATTACTTTGGTTTTGAAATAAGTGTTAAGACTGGAAATTCTTAGTCTTCCAACTTCATTCTTCTTTTACAAGGTGACTTTATTCAGAGCCCATTATTCTTCCATATAAATTTGATGACTGGCTTTTCCTTTTCTGCAAAGAATGTTTTTGGAATTTGGTAGGGATTGTCATGCATATATAGATTGCTTTGGCTAGGAGTGACATCTTGATAATGTTTAGTCTTCCAATCCATGAAAATGGAATATCTTTTCATTTATTTTGGTCTTCTTTGATCTCTTTAAGCAATATTTTTTTAGTTTTCTATGTAAAAATCCTTTATATCTTTGTTGAGGTTTATGCTTAGAGATTGATTCTTTTAGTTGCTATCATTCAAAAAATATAAGAGGCCCCCGTATACCCCCCACCCCTTCACCCCACTCATCTCACATCAACTACCTCTTTCATCATTTTGTGACATTCATTGCATTTGGTGAATACATTTTGGAGCACTGCTGCACCACAAGGATAATGTTTTGCATTTTAGTTTACACTCTTCCCCAGTCTACTCAGTGGGCCATTGCAGGACATACAATGTCCAGCATCTATCCCTGCAGTATCACCCAGGACAACTCCAAGTCCTGAAAATGCCCCCACATCATATCTCTTCTTCCCTCTCCCTACACTCAGCAGCTACTGTGGCAAATTTCTTCACATCAATGCTACAATTTCTTCCATTTCTCATCACAATAGTTCCATAGTATAATATCAATAAGTTCACTCTAATCCATACTCTATTTCTCCATCCTGTGGACTCTTTGATGATTATGTCCAGCAAAGCTCTATATCAAGAGGGGGCTTAGATTCCACATGGATGATGGATGCAATTGTCCTGCTTGCAGTTGTAGGCACTCTTGACCTTCTTCACCTCCCTGTTAGGCGGCCAAGGTAAGTCCAATAAACCAGAGGGTAGGAGTTGCAAGTCTGCAAGGTTCAGAACCCAGCTGTCACATGGTCAGTTCAGAGATTCAAGTTTCCTGAGTATATACCAACCCCGGCATCAACCACAGGTTCAGTAAAAGTGACAGAACGCATGTGTAGAAAGTTCAATTCCATCACACTCAGGAACACAAGTTCCAAAGTAGGACCAACAGACATGGCCCTGAACTCCAGAACCATCTGCCATGACCATAGAACCTGTGGGTCTCTGTAGCCCTCAGGAGAAACAGTACCTGGGGTTGTATCTATTTTAGTTGTCTCTGGGACCCTGCTGAGGCATGCATAAGCACAACCCCTCTGATGACCTCCCGACTCTTTTTTGGAGACTCATAGCCATATAAACTCATTTGTTCTTTCTATTTCCCCCTTTTATTCAAGGGCTGGGGAAGGGACAAAGTGTTTGATGTTGGATATGTGGGAGTACCATATATTGCATATGTGAATTACTGTGATCTAAAACTTTTGTGAAGACAAACTTAATAATTAGAAAAAAAAAAAAGGAAAGGATATAGGCACTGAGGAAGAAATGAAAGAAATAGCCTAGCCACTGTACATACAGGGCAACACCTATTGCAGTGATGAAAGGCAAAATATCAAAAACAAAGCTTTTTCATTTTTTTCTTTTTGTGATACTCCAATTATTTTTTCTTTATTTAATGTTTCTAAATTTGTATGTATTCTATATCTAACCTTTAAACCCATCACTATATTACATTTTACTATTAATGGATCTTGACAATAAATTAGGCTTCATTTTTGAAGAAGTTTTGGACCACAGAAAGGTTCAACTATTGCGGCGGCTTGCTCGGTCAGTGGCGGTGGGGTCTGGCTGCGGACGAGGGGTCAGTCCAGCTTTGGATGAGGGGTCGGTCCAGCTTGGGACAAGGGGTCGGTCCGGCAGCAGACGAGGGGTCGGTCTCACAGGGGTTGTGCGGTTTGGCTGATGGGGTCGCCCAGCGAAGCCGACAACGAACTGGGGACAAGGGAGGCCAGGCCCTTGTCAGGGGCTCTCAGGACTGGAGGGCACACGGCAGAAGAACTACCGCGGAGACAAGGTAAACACGCAGGTCCAACTTTATTGAGGAAGTGGCTACAGTTTTATAGGGGCTAGGGGAGGCTGATTGGTCGAAGTTTATGCCATGTTCTGATTGTTTGTTGCAAGCAGTTACTGGGGAGAAAGGTCGGTGGGAGGTACTGGAAGGGGGAGGGGTGGTGGTTAGGAATTAGCTGTTGCTGTTGCTGGGGGAAGTGGCAGGGTTTAGGGATTGGTGGCTGCTGTTGCTGGGGTGGAGGGCAGACTTGAGTTTCCCGCCTTGTGCCTGGCTGTTGCTGCTGCCGGGGGGGAAAAAGGCAGACTGGAATTTTCTGCCCTGCGCCTGCACAGGGAGAAAGAAGAAGAAGGGTGTTGCCTCATAAGGCATCATGTGGCGCTATCCGGGAGGAGGGGCGGCCGCGGAAGCATGGCTGCCGAGAAGGGGAGACCCGAGGGCACTCTGCGCCCATGCTGAGCTCCCTTCAAGGGTGGCGGTGAGTCCAACCAGCCACCCTATTATGGGGGCAGCGGCTTGGAATAAGGCCTACTGCGGCTGCTCCCCTGCCAGGCCAGCAAACCACACTTCAGCCCGAGGGGTGACCGCATTTCCCCCTTCTTTTCAAATAAGGGCCAGGATGGCAGCAGCAACAAGTAGCCGAGGCCCAAGAGGCAGTAAGCAATGAGGGAAGCGGGGCTGAAGAGGGAGGTGAGTATGCCGGGGATATAAATGTACAATTTGGGGGGCAGTATCTTGCCGTTGCAAGCAAGGGTGGCCAATGTCCAATTCTCATTGATCTTGGTGGCTATAAGGTCCATCTGCTTGTTAAAAGTCCAGGATGACAGCGCGTTACAGGTAGTTGATCTCTTCTTGGCAGCGAAGAGCGGTAGAGGCAGACTGTGTGATGGTCTGGAGGATCGCAGCGGTGAGGACAAGTCGCGTCAGGGCACCAGCGACGGTGGTGGCGGCAGCGTCGGGAGTGGTGGAGACGTAGGCGAGGGCAACAAGAAAGCCAAAGTCTCCACGGGCACGAGAGAGGCCGATGTTAATGGGGCAAGCTGACATGGGGCGGCCCAATCTGCAACGCAATGGGGGTTCAAGCAAAAAAGGAGGAGGGTGGGGGACGAGAAATGACACTTTGGATGGCTGAGAAGAGGAGTGAGGTCGAGACAGGAGGAAGCTCCTCAGAAGTATGGAGAGGCAAAAGCAGAAACGTTATTAGATGCTAGAAAGCAGGCCGCGGGCTGGGGAAAGCGGGTTGCGGGCCGCTTAGAGGGGCTGGAGCTGCTTGAGAGCGATGGCGGCATGGGGGGCCGCGGTTACAGAAGACTTGGGGCACCTGCGGGAAGAGTGAGCAGGAAGAGGTCGGGCAGGAGGAGGCCGAGAAGATGAAGTGGGAGGGGTGTCCTCGGCAGTGGCGAGTCGCTGATAGCTGACCTGTACGTATGTGCTAAAAATTGCATTAGCCTGATCCTTGGCGAGTTGGATGATCCTTCTAATAGCCCATGGTCCGACTGCCAGTGCGAAGAGGACAATAATTAGGGGGCCTACGAAGGGGAGGAGGTAGGGGAGGATGCCATTGAATCCCCAGGAGAAGCCTCCTTGGGATTCTCTCTCCCTTTTTCGCTTTTCCAGGGCTGCCCTGACTTGGGCCAGATTGTCCTGAATGAGACCAGAGTAGTTAGCATAGAAACAGCACTCCTCGCCGAGAGCGGCACAGAGGCCTCCCTCTTTGAGGAGGAGGAGGTCTAACCCCCTACGATTTTGAAGAACCACTTCGGATAGGGAGTTAAGCGATTTTTCTAGGTAGCGGATGGATGTTTCGAGATGGGCGACATCCTCGTCGACGGCTGCCCTGAGATATGAGAAAACGTTGCTGTGAGTGGTTAAGGCTGCAATTCCGGTGCCAGCTCCTGCAAGACCTAGAAGAGAGGCAATAGTAATGGTGGTAATGATCTCTCTTTCCTGCGCATGGACTGGAAGAAGATAGTGCTGCCAGGAATCAAAGAATTGGACATTGGTATGATAGAAAACCTGGGGGAGTATGATTGCGAGCACGCAGGTTTCATTGGTGGAGTTGAGGGTGCCGACATTAAGACATGGGGTGTAACCTGTGGAGGAACACAGCCATCTTGTATTATTGGGGGGTAAAAGAAATTTTGAGGTTACGTTAGGGGTGACTGTAAGGTTGCAAAGAGTCTTCATGGAGGGGTGAACAGCGCCTCCGATTCTGGTGACGCAAAGCCCGCTTTGAGAGACAGATTGGATTGTCAGTCCTACCTTCATTTGGTTCCAATTACAAGAGGCGGGATTACTGCTATCAGAAGATTGGTAAGAGGCCTTGGTGGCTATGGCCTCGTAGAGAGGAAGTGAGGGGAAGAGGCATAGCCAGCAGCTAACGGTAAGGTTAGAATTGGAGGAGTTAAGTGTACGAAAGTTAGCTTGGACTAGAGACAGAAGCGGGTTATGGATCTGTAGTGGGGGTAGAGGGGTACGGACGGGATTAGAGGATTGACTGCTGGAGGTTATGTAGGAGGGAATGGTAGATGGTGGAGGAGGAGAAGGAGGATTGATGATTGGCCTCGGCGCAGCAGAAGGAGGAGAGGGAGGGTTGATGATTGCGTTGGGACCAACTGCAACTGAAGGGGTGGGAGTAGGCAATTTCTTTTTTATTATGAAGAAGGCACCATAATCATAGCTTGACATGTAAAGCCGGATGCCATACGTACGGCCCTGCAGCCAGGCAGTGTTAGTAGGGTCTTTAACAGTGAGGATGATTATGTTCCACTGGGAAGTATTTGCAATGCAGAAGGAGAGATAGGGGTCCCGGTTTGGAGCGCCTCTCCAGCCGTATGCCATGGTTACACAGCCTCAGGAGGGGCAATAATAATGTGCAGGGTCGTGGCAGCCTCGAGCAGAGGAAGGGCAGATGTAAAAGCCTGATATAAGATGGTTGTGGGGGCCATATTTTTGCTTAGACCCCCAGCAGCTCTGCTGATTAGCAAGAGTACACACACGTGCAGTGAAGGACGGGGCACCTGAGGTGATATTATAGGCGAGAACTCTTTCTTGTTGCCAGAGAGCGAGTGTCCAATTGAAGGGCTGGTGAGAGGGGTTAGCTTGGCTAGAGGTGGCGAGGGAGAGCATAAGGAGAAGGAGAGAGACTATGTTAATTGGCTCGGCAGCATGGCGAGGGTTGCGGCGTCTGCACTGACAGTAGAGTGCGAGCAGTGAACGGACTTCAGGGTTGGATGGTTGTCTCTCGGGGTGGAGGGTGAGCTGGCTCAGCTGGTGCTGGATCACTCGCATTTGGCGCCGTTCCCTGCGGGACATCCGCTGCTGAGGTGGCGGGTTTGACACATCTCCCGGGAACCCAGATTGGCTGAGCGGCATCCTGCCGGAAGACACAAGCAAAACCTCAGCCCTGGGTAAGGAGGGGGCACGGGCCACGCCACTGACCTGTCTGAGGGTCCTTCCAAAGGACCAGGGGGGCCTGTGTGGGGTGGTACGAGAGGCCCCAATGCCTATGGACTGCCGAGAGACCATCCTTATCAAAGGTCATGAGGTTCAGATGGATTAGGACAGCGGTGATGATGTCTCTGGGAGGAGCGTGAGGGAGGATTTCCCTCTGTTTTTCAATTTGTTGTTTCAGATGGCGGTGGGAGCTCTCCACAATGGCCTGTCCTTGCGGGTTATATGGAATACCAAAATGGTGGGCGATTTGGTAGAGCTGAAGGAACCTCGCAAAGGACTCACTGCGATAAGCAGGGCCGTTATCCATCTTTAGGTCCCAGGGGACTCCCATGAAGAGAATCCCTTGCTGAAGGGCCTTAATGCAGTGCTTAGCAGTCTCCCCAGGCAAGGGGACTGCATAGCACATGCGGGAGAAGGTGTCAATTATAACGTGCAAGAACTTAAGGCATCCAAAGGACGGGACATGCGTGACATCCATCTGCCACCTGGAATTAGGCCTAAGGCCACGGGGATTCACCCCCTGCAGTTGCAGAGGCCCCAGAGGCAGGAAGGGGGCACAAGTTTTGCATGCCCGCACTAGGTGCTTACAAGTCTCAATTGGCAACTCAGGCAAAAGGTGATGGAGTGAGGCGGCAGAAAAGTGAAACCTCGAATGCAAGGACTTAGCCTGATTGATAGCATCTCCGACCGTATCAAGGGCAAGGGTGGAGACTGTCTCATCTGCGGTGTCCTTGCCTGCCGCTAAGGGGCCAGGCAACCCGGAGTGGCTCTGGATATGAGCAATATACCAGGGTGCCATGCATTTTTCAAGAAGGGTCTTAAGGGCATCCAGTGCCTCATCAATAGGAGAGGAGGTCAGGAAGAATGTAGCTAGTGCCAAGACCCTGCAGACTTGCAGAGAATAGAGGCTATCTTTAAAGATATTAACAGGTTCACAGGGGAAGGCGCGAAACGCTTCCACAATAGCCAAAAGCTCTCCCGTCTGGACGGAGTGTAGGTTAATATGCATAAAGACTTTTGGCTCTGCGGCTCCATCCAGGTACACGACCATGGAGTACTTAGTTTTAGACGCATCCGTGAAAATAGTGACGGACCTCGGAAAGGGGGAGAAAGATGGGAAGGGGAAAAAGGGATTCCGGAAGGGAAATTTGGACACGCCTTGGAGTAGGCGGTGACTAGGGAAATGGCAATTGAAATCGCCTGAAAATCCCTCACACAGCACCTGCATTTGCTCATTATCCCTAATGAGGGAGGTGGTTTCTTTTGCATTGAGTGGCCAAACAATTACGGCAGGCTGAGTTTCAAATGTATGGACGGACAGCTGCACTAAATCGGCTGCGAGAGCGATCCATAGTCTTACTGCGGGGCAGATCTTCTGCATCTTGCTCTTAGAAGGATGGAGCCAGAGGAGGGGCCCGTCCTGCCAAAGAACTCCGGTGGGCATTCCCTTGGTGGGGAGGACCAATGCCTGGAGAGGCCGCTGGGGATCAAACCACTGGAGGCAGCAATTATTAAGGGCCTTATATACAGCGGCAATGGCGCGGCTCGAGCCTCTGGTGTGATGGTTATCTTTGCGGACACGGCAGAGGGGGGTTTATCACTGGTTTGTAAGAGAGCAAATAATGGCTGGAGCTGTGCCGTGGTAACCAGCAGAGCGGGACGGACCCAATTGATATTTCCACAGAGCTGCTGGAGCTCTGTGAGGATGACTCGGTCTGGCACATTTAATCGCACAGCCATTGGGGTTACATGCTGGGAGATACGGAACCCCAGGAAGGTTAAGGGGGGTTCAAATTTGACCTTGTCATTCTGGATTGTTAAGCCAATGGCGGACAGATTATGCCGAAGCTGAGAGAGGACATACTGCAGCTTCTCACGGGTCTCACACGCGACCAGGACATCATCCATATAGTGGATGAGGTAGCCCAGATCTCGCAAGGGGGCGACTGCCGCATTCACATACAGCTGGCAGATGGCCAGGCTATTGGGCATGCCTTGCAGAAGGACTTTCCACTGATACCTATCAGCTGCCCCTCGGTGGTTGGGGACAGGAACGGTAAAGGCAAAGCGCGGGCGGTCCTTTTGGTGAAGCGGAATGGAAAAAAAGCAGTCCTTTATATCTAGAGTGGCCACAAAAAAGTGTTTAGGAATGGCCACTGGGTGAGGGAGTCCCGGTTGTAGAGTTCCCATGGGGAGGATATGCTTGTTAATTTCCCTCAAATCATGTAGAAGGCGGTATTTGCCAGTGGCCTTCTTTTTAATGATAAAAACGGGCAAGTTGTAGGGACTTGTGGACGGTTCTATATGTCCAGATTCAAGCTGCTCTCGAACCAACTCACGAAGAGCATGGAGTTTGTGGGATGGCAAGGGCCACTGCTCTACCCAAATAGGCTCCTCTGTATCCCACCGCAGAGGAGTGGGTGTGGGAGGTGTTAATTGAGCAGTGGCGCAAACTATTGGGGAGGCTGAGTGGTTAACTGGACACCGCACTCCTCCAGGACATCTCGCCCCCAAAGTATAGTATCAAGGGTGCTAAGGAAGAGGGGCCGGAATGTGCCCACCCGTCCCTCACTGTCCTCCCAGGCAATAGGGTGACTGGCGCAAAGGGAGGTAGAGGAGCCAGTGGCCCCTTGGATGGAAGGGCCTTCTTGAATGGACCACTGGGCGGCAAAATGAGCAGGGAAACAAGAGACCTCTGCACCCGAGTCGAGGGTCCCAGAATACCAGCGGTGGTGAATCTTAAACCTCATGGTAGGTCTGGCGGACGTGATGGGGACTGTCCACATCAGGGCTTTGGAAGGTTGGGACGGGGAGCCTCTTTGGAGTGGGGCTGAGGTCTGCCCCTCCTGGAGTTTAAAGATGGCTGCTGCCGCTGCAGGGGAGCCTGCACATGGCAGTCGCGAGCCCAGTGGTATCCCCGGCCGCAGCGGGGGCAGGGGGTAGAAGGGCCCCATCGGGGCGGCGCGGGGGGAGGAACAGGAGGGCCTGGCGGTGCGGAGACTGCCGGGCATTCACGGGCGAAATGTCCTGGCTCACCACCTTTGAAACAGGAGGAGTTAAGTGTCATGGCTGTCGTGACAGCCTTGGCGAAAGAAGCAGCCTGTTGGTCGAGGCTGTTACAGGCAATTACCCAATCGTCTATTGACTTTTCCCTCACAGGAGCGATTGCCTGTCGACAAATGGGGCTGGCCCCTTCAAGGATAATTTCACGGGTGAGGGCGCGCCGAGCCTGTTCATCATGGACCCTGCGCTCACACGCCCGGAGGACTCTGGAAACATAGGTAGAAAAGTCCTCATCCTTGGTCTGTGTGAGCTTAGTGAACTTGTCCGCACTACTGGCAGTGCAGGCGTGAAAGGCCCGTAGGGCCACCTCACGAATCTGAAGCCAGAAGCCAGCCGGAGCACGGTAGTAGGCCGTAGCCTGGCTAAACTGACCGGTGCCGGTGAAGGCTTCTGGTGGGTGATTAACACCCATTGCGGCGTTGGCCGCAACCTGCTTTTCAGCCTCGGCATGAAAATGGGCGCGCCAATTTATAAACTGGCCGAGCATGAGGATGGCATGGGCCAGTTGGAGCCAATCGAGGGGGATGCACAGAAGGGTGGACATCTCCTCTAACAAATGCTGAGCATAAGGGCTGCCTAACCCGTCCTCCTTAACAGCCTTGCGGAGCTGCTTAACACTTTCCGCATCATGTGGGTACCAAGGAAAGGGGCGCTGAGGGGTGGGATTTACATTAAGGGGAAAGCAGGTGGTAGGAGGTGGCAGGGAGGTAGGCGGAGGTGCCCCGGCGGGGGAGGAATACGGGTCCAAAAATAGGCTAGAGGGGGCCGCGCGTGCGGCAGCTTGCCACGGATCGGATGGAGGGGGCTGCCAGGGGGAGGCAGAGCTGGGGGGGGCCGCTGGCGCGGAGGGCACGAGAGGAGCCATTGCCCATGCGGTGTTGCAAAATGGCTGCGGGCCGTCCCCAGCGGTACTACAAAATGGCGGCGGGTTACAAAATGGCCGTGGGCTACAAGATGGCCACGGACCGCTTTGCGTGGAGGGCTAAAATGGCGGGGAGGGAGCTTCCGGCCCACCCAGGCAGGAAGTCGTCGGGGGGAGGGAGGGGTAAAGGGACCTCCCCTTTTTGAGCGAGGAAGAAGGCGGAAGTCCGCCATCTTGAGAGTGCCTCCCCTTTTCGGATGGCGAACAAGGCGGAAGCCCGCCATCTTGGGAGTGCTTCCCCTTTTCGAGCGAGGAAGAAGGCAGAAGTTCGCCATCTTCACCGGCGCTCGACACTGCAAGATTACACTGTTTAGGGGGACAATTTTCGAGCGCGTTATTAAGGCGCTCGACAAGCGACTCAGAGTCGGAGTCGGAGCCGGCATCAGGACCCCGATCAGGATCCCGGTTAAAGTCGCCGTCCTGACAATCATGGCGGCGGCAGTGGCGCGGCCAGGGGGGGTTGATGGTAGGGGCGCCTTGAAGGCAGGAGCGGATGGTAAAAAGCGCCGGTAATAAGCCAGGAGGGAATCTTTTACCTTCCTGCTCCACAGCAGAAGTGACCCTATCTATAAGGCGAGTATAGGTATCCGGGTCCCAGAGCTGACACCTGGTAAGCCATGGGTTAAAGGGGAGAAGAAGGTCCCAATATACTTGGAGCTGTTTCAAAGAGATCTTACACTGCTGAGTGTCTAGGAGACTGGCGAGGGCCTGAACTTGCGGGGCTTGCTTAGCAGAAAGGATGTTACCCATTGCTAATGGCCTTTTGGAGCTGATAAGAGAAGGGACCCTTACCTTGAGAGCGTGGTGATGGGAGCCGAGGGGCGCGGTGAGATGAGGGGTCGGAGCCAGTGGGGCTCCGACGGTGGTCACGGGCCAAGAGAAGGCCCCGACGAGGGGAAAGCGGAACTAAGAGCTCCTTAAGGGAAGAGGAGAACGATGAGCAGTGGAGCAAGGTGAAAGGGGGTCCTTACCTTGCCCCACGTTGGGCGCCAGCTGCGGCGGCTTGCTCGGTCGGTGGCGGTGGGGTCTGGCTGCGGACGAGGGGTCGGTCTAGCTTTGGACGAGGGGTCAGTCCGGCTTGGGACGAGGGGTCGGTCCGGCTTGGGACAAGGGTTGGTCCGGCAGCAGACGAGGGGTCGGTCTCACAGGGGTTGTGCGGTTCAGCTGACGGGGTTGCCCGGCGAAGCCGACGACGAACTGGGGACAAGGGAGGCCAGGCCCTTGTCGGAGGCTCTCAGGACTGGAGGGCGCACGGCAGAAGAACTACCGCGGAGACAAGGTAAACACGCAGGTCCAACTTTATTGAGGAAGTGGCTACAGTTTTATAGGGGCTAGGGGAGGCTGATTGGTCAAAGTTTATGCCATGTTCTGATTGTTTGTCACAAGCAGTTACTGGGGAGAAAGGTCGGTGGGAGGTACTGGAAGGGGGAGGGGTGGTGGTTAGGAATTGGCTGTCGCTGTTGCTGGGGGAAGTGGCAGGGTTTAGGGATTGGTGGCTGCTGTTGCTGGGGTGGAGGGCAGACTTGAGTTTCCCGCCTTGTGCCTGGCTGTTGCTGCTGTCAGGGGGGAAAAAGGCAGACTGGAATTTTCCGCCCTGTGCCTGCACAGGGAGAAAGAAGAAGAAGGGTGTTGCCTCATAAGGCATCGTGTGGCGCTATCTGGGAGGAGGGGCGGCCACGGAAGCATGGCTGCCGAGAAGGGGAGACCCGAGGGCACTCTGCGCCCATGCCGAGCTCCCTTCAGGGGTGGCGGTGAGTCCAACCAGCCACCCTATTATGGGGGCAGTGGCTTGGAATAAGGCCTACTGCGGCTGCTCCCCTGCCAGGCCAGCAAACCACACTTCAGCCCGAGGGGTGACCACAAACTATGGCAGGGGAGGAACACTGGCATGGGGTATTATTGATGGGGGACACATGGTTGGGAGGGAGGTCTCCAGGTCATGTATACAGGGTACATAAATGTTTGGATATTTTCATATAGTTACAGTTAAAAATGGCAACTGAGGGAGTGCTGAGTTCCTAGCCAGGGGAACTCTATCACATTCCCCAATGGAACAGCAACAATCCCCCTAAGTGCAATGGCAAAGACCAATAAAGAAGAATGGTCCAACAATGAGCCCTTGATACTGATGACTATGCTTAGGAGCCTGTGGGCCTGAAATATGAACTAGGCCTAGAGCTGCAGAGTGCTTAAAAGTTACCTCCTAAGAGCCTCCATGTTGCTCAATTGTGGCCATATTCTAAGCCAAACTCAGCATGTTAATGCATTACCTTCCCCCCAGCATGGGACATGACTCCCGGAGATGAACCTCACTGGTACCAACTGGTGATGTAACTAGAACCAGCTGATGATGTAACTAGAAAAAGATCTTGAATAAAGGGTCAACTCAGACTAGCAGAATATCTCAGCCTACATGTAATATCAAGTGATAAAAACTGCTTTTATTCCTCTTGAGTAAATGAAGGTAGTTGGGTGTTTCTAAGAATTTGACCATTTCATCTAGGTCATCTAAACTACTGGTGTGGTATTATTCATAGTATCCACTTCGGAAGTTTTTTTTTTTTTTTTTCTTTTTCCAGTAATGTTGATAGTAGTTTCCTGATTTTCAGTTCTGGCTTATTATTTGTATCCTCTTCTTTGTCATACTAGCTAATGTTTATCAATTTTATTAATCTTTTCAAAGAGCTAACTTTTGGTTTCCTTGATTGTCTTCATTGTTTTTCTTGTATCTATTTTACTTAATTCAAATCTAATCTTTCTTATTTCCTTCTTTCTACTTGTGTTGGGTTTAGTTTGCCCTTCTTTTCTAGATCTTACAATGTTGAGATTAGGTATCTGATTTGAAGTCTTTCTTATTTTTTTTAAACTTTAAAGAAATATTAGATTACAGAAAAGTCACATCTAAAATATAGGGGATACCTATGTATCCTACCTTCTGCCACTCTCACATTTCCCCCTAATGATAACATCTTTCATTAATATGGTAAATTTGTTACAAGTGATGAACAAATATTGAAGAATTACTAATAACCATGGTCTATAGTTTACACTATGGTTTATACTTTGCATTGTACAATTTTATAGTTTTTGACAAAATGTATAATGGCTTGTATTCATCATTGGAATATCATCAAAAGAATTCCAGAGCCCTGTGTTCCACCTATTCATCCATCTCCCTCCTGTCAGAACCTCTGGTAACCACTTTTATATCAATGTTAGAAATTTTGTCTCAGAGACTTAAATCATCAGTCTGTTCATATGCCAGGTGGGCCCTTAATTTTATTGGTTCATAGTAATAAAGCAAAATCCACCCAAAGTTTAAATAAGTAGTATTTGCTATAAACCCATGGTAGTGCATTCATCACTTCCATCGTTGTTAAAACACTTTCATTATTCCAATAGTAATAAAAATAGTAACAAAAACCAAAAAATAAAAAAATCATCATATTTGAATCTTTATGCTTCCATTGCTGTACTGAATTGCTATTTTGTTTCCATCTCTCTAATTTATTTGTATTTATATTTTGTAAAAACAGTGTTATACATGTATTATCACCCATATTCGTATTTCACATGAGGTTTCAGTATATTATACCATCCTGTGTTACATCTTAGCTTTCCTTCTGGTAGTATGCATGACCTTAGACTTACCCTTTCAAACACTCTCATACACATAGGATAGCTCTGCTAGCTACAAACACTATGATGTGCTTCACATTTTCTATTCATTCCTAAATATTTACAAACAACCATTTTACCAATTCTGGACAGATTAACCCTCAGCTTTCCGTTCTCTACCCTTATTCTATTTTCTGATGACTATATTCTAATTATTAACTCCCTGTGTTTACACAATATATTTAGTTCATAATAGTTCAAATATGCAACATTTGTCCTTTTTTGTGTGGTTTGTTTCACTCAATATAACATCCTCCAGTTTTATCCATGTTGCCATATGATTCATGATTTTGTTTCTTCTTACAGTTGCAGGCTATTCCATTGTGTTTATACATCACGATTTGTTTATGCAGTCATTGATTCATGCTGTGAATAACATCGTTATGAAGATGTGTTTGTGTCACCACTCTCAGTTCTTCTGGATAGATATCTAGAAATGGGATTTCTAGGTCACATGGCAAGTCAATATTCATTTTCCTTAGGAAATGCCAAAAAGCCCTCCAGAGTGGCTATACCATTCTACATCCCCACCAACAATGTATAGGCATTCCTATTTCTACACATTAGTTTTCTGTCTTTTTAATAGTGGCCATTCTAGTAGGTGCTAAGTAATATCTCATTGTAGTTTTGATTTATATTTCCCTAATCACTAGTGATTTTGAACATTTTTATGTGCTTTTTCATTATTTATATTTCTTCTTTAGATAATTGTTTATTCCCCTCTTTTGCACATTTTTTAATTGGGCCATTTATCTTTTCATTGTTGAGTTTTAGTATCTCTTTATGTATCATGGATATTAAACCCTTATTGGATAAGTGATTGATTAATATTTTCTCCCATTGAGTCAGTCACCTTTTCCCTTTTTGACAAAGTCCTTTGAACTGCAAAATTGTTTGATTTTTAGGAGGTCCCATTTATCTATTTTATCTTTTGTGTTCTTGCTTTGAGAATAAGTTTTAAGAAACTACCACCTACTACAAGATCTTGAAGAAGTTTTCCTACATTTTTCTTCTGAGAGTTATAGGTTGCCATTTTTATATTTAGGTTCTTGATCTATTTTGAGTTAATTTTTGTATAAGGTGTGAGATAGGGGCCCCATCTCTTTCTCTTGTATATGGATATCCAGTTCTCCTAGCACCATGTGTTGAATAAAATGTTCTGGCTCAGCTAGGTGGGCTTGACAGTCTTGTTAAAAATCAATTGACCATAGATAGGAAGGTTTATTTCTGAGTTCTTGATTCAGTTCCATTGGTCAATCTGTCTGTCTTTATGCATTACCATGCATTTGTTTTTCATTTGTTTTGTTTTTTAACCCCTCTAAGCTAAGCAAAGTCAAGAAGCAAGAGTCCTCCAACTTTGTTGTTCTTTTAAAAAATGTTTTTGGCTATTCAGAACACTTTATCCTTTACCTTTCCAAATAAATTTCATTTTTCCACTTCTGCAAAAAAGGCTGTTGAGATTTTGGGGGGGATTGCATTGAATCTGTAAATCAGTCTTGGTAGATTTGGCATTTTAAAGATATTTAGTCTTCCAAACCATGAACATGGAATGTCCTTCCATTTATTTAAGTCTTCTTTGGTTTATTTTAGCATTGCTTTGTAGTTTTATATCCTTGGGTATGTATTTTCCTAATTATTTTATTCCATTAGTTTTTATTATAAATGGAATTTTCTTTTTCTGATTTCCTCTTCAGTTTTCTCATCAGTAATGTATAGAAACACTATTGGTTTTTACATGGTAATCTTGTATCTTGCCACTTTGCTGAATTTATCTATTAGTTTTATTAGCTTTCTTGTGGATTTTTCAGGATTTTCTAGATATAGAATCATATCATCAGCAAATAGTGAAAGTCACTGATAATGCCTCACTTCCCATTTTTTAAATTTTATTTATTTGCATCTTCTCAGTTTTTTTCTTTGTCAATTTAGCTAATGCTTTGTCATTTAGTTTATGTTCTCAAAGAACCAATTTTGCTTTTCTTAATTCACTCTATTGTTCTTTTATTCTTTAATTCATTTATTTCTGCAGTGATATTTACTATTTCTTTCCTTTGGTTTGCCTTGACTTTGTATTGCTGATCTTTTTCTACTTCCTCCAGGTGTGCAATTAAATCTTCAATTTTAGCTCATTCCTCTTTTTTAAGGTAAGTATTGAGGGCTATAAATTTCCCTCTCAGCTTTGCTTTGTGGTGTCCCACAGATCCTCCCTCACCCCAGAGATGGCTCTGCTGTCTGCCTGCCTTTTGTTTCTGCTCTTTCTCTATAGTAGGCACCAGGAAATGAACCTGGGACCTCTTATGTGGAAGGTGGGTTCCCAACCAATTGAATCATGTCTATTCCTTTCTTATTGTGTCTGCTCATCATGTCTGCTCATTGTATCATCTCATAGCATCCGTTTGGCCCATTAGCTCATTGTATCAGCTCATTGCATCTGTTCATTGTCAGCTCATTAGGTCTGTTAATTGTTTTAGGAAGTACCAGGAACTGAAACCAAGACCTCCCATGGGGGGAAGAAGAAGTCCAAATGCTTAATCCTGTCCCATAGTTTTTAATATTTTGTGTTCTCATTTTCATTCATCTCAATATATTTGCTGAATTCTGTTGCAATTTGTTCTTTGAACAACTGATTATATAAGAACATGTTATTTAATCTCCATATATTTATGGGTTTTCCCTTCTATTGATTTCTAACTTCATTCCATTATAATCAAAGAAAGTGTTTTCTATAATTTCAATCTTTTAAAATTTACTTAGACCTGTCTTGTGACCCCTCATATGGTCTACCCAGGAGAATGATACATGATCACTTGAAAATAAGGTACATCCTGCTGTTTTGGGGTGTAATGCTCTATAAATGTCTGTTAAATCTAGCCAATTTATTGTATTATTCAAGTGCTCTGTTTATTTATCTTCTGCCCAGATGTTCTACCAATAATGAGACTGATGTATTGAAGTCTTCAATTATTATTGTAGAGACATCTATTTTTCCCTCTAGTTTGGCAGTGTGTAACTCATGTATATTGGGGCACCCAAATTAGGTGCCTAAATATTCATTATTGTTAATTTTTCTTGGTGAATTGACCCCTTTTATTAACACTTTCATCTCTTATAACAGTTGTTCATTTAAAATCTATTTTGTCCAATATTAGTACATCTAATCTAGTTCTATATATGGTTACAATTTGCTTGGGATATCTTTTTCCCTTTCACTTTCAACCAGTTGTGTCCTTACATCTGGGGTGTATTTCTTGTAGACAATATAGAGATGGATCATATTATTAAATTGTTCTATCAGTCTATGTATTTTGATTGAGGAGTTCACACCCTTAACATGTTATTACTGTAAAGGCATTACTTACATCATCCATTTTGTCCCTTGGCTTTCCATTGCCATCTTGTATATTGTCTATCTTTTTACCCTTTAATTTACCCTTCTTAATAATCTTCATTTCTACACTCTTCTTGAAGACAGTTGCCCATCCTTTTATCTTTCAGACCACAGCACTCCCTTTAATATCTCTTGCAATTCTGGTGGTTTGGCAACATATTGATCAGTTTTTGTTTGCCTTAAAAGACTTTGATCTCACCCTCATTTTTGAAGGACAGCTCTGTAGAATACAGAATTCTTTTGGCAGTTTTTCTCTTTCAGTACCTTAAATACATCATACCATTTTCTTCTCATCTCCATGCTTTCTGATGAGAGGTTGACATTTAAACATGTTGAAGTTCCATTTTATATGATGCTTGTCTTTCCCTTGGTGCTTTCAGAATCCTCTTTCATCTCTGATATTTGCCATTCTATATAGTGGGTGTCTTAAGATAGGTCTATGTAGATTTATTCTGTTTTGATGCATCCCCTTTCTTGGATATTGATATTTAAGTCTTTCATACAGGTTGGGAAGTTTTTGGTCATTATTTCCTCAAATATTCTCTCTACCCCTTTTCAATTCCCTAAGACTGTGCTAAGTCCCGAAGACTTTTTCCATTCTATTCACTTTCTGTTTTCCTATCTTTTCCTGTTTGGATGTTCTGTCCTCAGAATCACTAATTCTGTCTTTAAGCATTTAAATCTGCTCTGGCCCATCTCTTTCTGTTTCCTGGTATGGCTTGTAATTTTTTTCTGATGTCTAGGCTTCTGAATATGTTTGTGAATTTACTCTGATGGTCAATTTCTCCCTCTTGCTTAGATTTTTTTTCATAGTTCTTCTTTGATTTTTGTTTCAATTTATTTTAAGTCTTTAAAAATGCTGAGCTTAAGTTATTGACATTGGGCCACAGACTCACTAATGGGGAGCATATATTATCCCAGTGGGTTTAAGAGAGTCTAAAAGCAGTTTTTCTGCAGAAAATTTCCTTACTAGCCAGCAGATGATAATCATTGGTGAACCTTTCAAAGGAGATGTTTCCTTCAGTCTCTGCTTAGCAGTGTTTCTGGTCTGGCCAGAGCCAAGATTCAAAGCATGCTCTGCTGGCCAAATTCACTGAAGAGAAACCTGCTGAATCACCTCCCTCCCTCTTCTCTTGTAACAGCTGATCAGGACAAAGACGTCTGTTCCTATCTCAGTCAACTACAGTGATACCTGGGTTTTATCCAGGCTCAATGTCTTGACAGTGGGAGACAGAACCCTTTGCAGTCATCCACAGGGTATTGGTAACTCCCATTTATCATGTCAGGTTCTTCATGTCTCTGTACCACATGTTCCTGGGATTTGCACACTCTGTCTTGATCTGCTGAAACCCTTGGACAGCTTTCGGCCCTTTCTCCATCATTTTTGTGAGACAGTTGAGCCACGTATGTCTACTTTTGTGCCATCTTCCTGGAACTCCCTTTTTTATTTTTTAATGTTAGCATTTTGAGCTATAAGCTTCCTTCTCACTACTTCCTTTACAGGATTTCATAATTTTTAGTATGCTGTATTTTCATTTTCATAAGCCTCTAAACATTTCCTAATTTCACCTGTAATTTCCTCTTTAAGCCATTGGTTGCTTAAGATTATGCTGTTTGATTTTCACATATTTGTGAATTTTCCATTTCTCTCTCTTTTATTGCTTTCTATTGTTATTCTGACATTGGAGAATATGCATTGGATGATTTCAATATTGTTGAATTTATTGTAGATTGTTTTATGACTTAATATATTGTCTGTCCTGGAGATTGATCCAAGTGCCCTCATGAAGAAAGTGTATTCTTATTTTGGGGGGTGAAGCAGTCTATATCTGTCCATTAGGTTTAGATGGTTTAGAATATCATTCAAACCTTGTATTTCCTTATTGACCATCACCCTAAATGTTCTATCCATTATTGAAATTGGTGTATTAAAGTCTCCAAGTATCAATGTAGAACCACCAATTTATCCCTTCAAATCTGTCAGTATTTGCTTCATATATTTTGTGGCTGTGTTGTTAAGTACTTATATATATAATTGTTGCATCTTCTTATTGAATTGCCCCCTTTATCAATATGCAAAGACCATCTTTGTCCCTCATAGCTATTTTTATTTAATTAAATTTTATTTAATTAAAGTCTATTTTATTCTAATGTTAGTATAGCTACCTCAGTTCTCCTTTGGTTATTTCTTGCAAGATAAATTTTGTTTTTCCATCCTTTCACTTTCTAACTACTTGGATTTTTAAATTTAAGGTGAATCTTTGGAAGACTGCATATAGTTGGGTCAAGATTTTTTATCCATTTTGCCAATCTCTGCCTTTTAACTGGAGAGTTAATCCATTTACATTTAAAGTCATTATTAATAATGCAGGACTTTCTTCTGCCATTTCATTTTATGTCCCTCAATTCTTCTATTAATGCCCACTTTTAGATTTATTTGAATTTTTGCTTTGCATCATACTTAATGTCTTCTTTTTTCTATTGATATTTTTCATATATTGTCCTTGCTTTTACAATGGGGTTAAAATTTAACACCCTAAATATATAACAATCATATTTGTTTTGATTCCAACTTAATTTCAATAGCATACACATATACTTTTCCTATACCCCTGTCCCCTCTCCTTTATTTTGTACTTGTTACCACTTATATCTTTGACATT
Source organism: Dasypus novemcinctus (assembly GCF_030445035.2). Classification (NCBI taxonomy): domain Eukaryota; kingdom Metazoa; phylum Chordata; class Mammalia; order Cingulata; family Dasypodidae; genus Dasypus; species Dasypus novemcinctus. The sequence goes on along the minus strand of NC_080673.1, from coordinate 146,747,238 downwards.
GTATGTCCAAAACCACTGATTTATTGTTTCTTTTAATGCTTTTGCATTTTACAGCTGTAGAAGAAGTGTAATTGCATACAATATGATACAATACAGTACAATATAATACAATAATGCTGGCATTTATTTACCCAAATGACTATCTATACTGCAAGTCTTTATGCTGTTTGAACCACTGTAGTATCCTTTCTTTTCAGTCTGAAAAACTTTTTTTAGGTCATGTCTCATGGTACTGAACTTACTTCCTCAGTTTTTATTTATCTGGGAATGTCTAATCTCATCCTCATTTCTGAGCAAGTCTTAAAGGATTTAAAGTTTGTGGTTGGCAATTGTTTTCTTTCAGCACTTTACTTGATTTAACCCACTGCCTTCTTGTCTCCATGGTTTGATGAAAAATTAGCATTCAGTTTAATTGAGATTCCCTAATACACAACACACTACTCTTCTCTTGAAGTTTTCAGAACTCTGTCCCTCTCCTTTGCATTTACTAGCATGATCAATACATGATGGGGTGAATTTTTCTTTATGTTTGTCTTCTTTGGTGTTCTGTGGGCTTCATGGACATGCATATTATTATCTTGCTAAGTTTGGGAATTTCTCTGTCATTATTTATTTGAATATTTCTTTTGCCCCTTTCTCTCTTTCTCCTCCTTCTGAGGCTCCCATAGTGCATGTGTTGGTACACTTGATGGTGTCCCAGAGGTCTCTTGAATTATTTTCTCTTTTATAATTCTACATTCTTCTTCTCCTCAACCTGACTCATTCAAGTATCTTGTCTGCAACTTCACTGGTTTTTTCTTCTGGCAGCTCCAATCTGTCATCAAACCCCTCCTCGGGATTTTTCATTTCAGTTTTTGTGGTCTTCAACTCCAGTAGCTGTGTTTGGTTCTTCTTTCAAATTTCTGTCTTTTTTACTAGTATTCTCATATTGATTATTCATTGTTTTCCTAATATCTTTTAGTTTTTTCCCTATATTTTCCTTCATTTTCTTGAGCATTTTTAAGGCAATTTTTAAAAAGAGTTTGTTTGCTATGTTTGTTGTGATGTTTGTTATGTCTTCATTCTGGTCTTTTTTGGTTGGATGGGCAATCATTCTCTATTTGTTTGTATGTACTCTTCTTGCACACTGCACATTTTAATAAGTTGTCATTTTAACTCTGGAATTTATTCCCTGAGATACCTGTTTCTTGATTTTGTAACCAGATGGTGATACAATTGAATTTTTGAGCCTAAGCCCTCCTATCAGGAAGGTCTGCCCAGGATGAATGCAGTGTACAGGATTTTCCTGGTCTTTCTGAGTTTGTGTATTGTCCTGTCCTTTGTTTGGTAGTTGTTTTGGAGTACCCCTATTAACAAGAACTTGGTTGTCCCATCTGTTTCCCAGGAGACAGACCTCCCTCTCTCAGGTGTATCAGGATGGAAACCTTTGCCCTAGATTTTCCATCTCTATAGTTTCTTATTCTCTACTCACTGTCTCAAGTTGCTTTTACCTGGGCAACAACTTCAGGGAGGAGGGGTGTGCCAGAGAGGACTTTCGCAAGCTAGAGATATGGAGATACAGATATAGATTAGAGATAAAGAAAGAAATAGAGATACAGATAATTGTTTAGTTGGGGTAATGATTATATGTACATTTCTGAGATATAAAACTCTATCTTAAATAATATTATAGCACTTTATGTATAACAGAAGAGTCCATTTCCCCTCTCCCTGACTTCATGTTATCATTTTCACACACTTTAACTCTACATAAGTTATAGACCTCATAATTTACTGTTACTGTTTTTCTTTTAAACAGTGACCTATCTTTTAAAAATATTCAGAAGAAAATAATATTTTAAATTCATCAATATGTTTACCATTTCCATTGCTCATTATTGCTTTGTATATAATCCAGATTTCCATCTGATATTATTTTCTTTCTGTCTGGAGTACTTCTTTTAACATTTCATATAGGACAGGTCTTCTAGAGATGAAATCTTTCAGTCATTGAATGTCTGAAGAAGATGTCCTTTGATTTTCTTTATTGAAAGATATTTCACTAGTTACAAAATTCTAGTTTTAAAACATTTCTTATTGTTGTTCCAGTATTTTAAAAATATCACTCCACTGTCATCTTGTTTTCGTTGTTTCCCATACACACAAAAAAATGCGTTGTCATTTTGTTCTTCTGTATTTAATATGCCTGTTTTTCTTTGGTTGGCTTTATGGTTCTCTTTTCCTCAAATTTTTTTAGTATTTTAATATAATTTGCTTTAGTACTTTTTTTTTTCCTTCGGATTTTTATGCTTGGCTTATTGTTTTGTAATTTTATAGTTTGTATAAAAGTTGAAAATCTTGGGGTCATAATTTCTTCAAATATTTTTCAGCCCTCCACCCTTCTCCATCAGACACTCCACTTGAAATTATTCCACAGTTCACAGATTCTCCCTCCAAATCTTCATGTTTTTTCCTCGTACATTTTACTTCCATATATGTTCATTCGACAAGTATTTTTTTCTTTCATTAGTTTCTATCCTGATGTGCTCAAGCTCACAGCTACATTGTATTAACCTCATTCCCAAAATTCTTCATCACAAGAATTATATTTTTCATAGTTAGAAGTTAAATTTGGATATTTTTAAGTCTTTTTTGTCTCTTTTACAATGTTCATGTTTCCTCTACCTTGCTGAACACATAAACCTTTTATATATTATTAATGCAATATAATGTAATATAATATAATACCTTTTATGTAATTGTTATAATTTCTTATAATTATATAAAATATTATAATTTGTAATTGTTATAATATTTATAATTGTTATAACTGTTAATTCTATCACTTGTGGTCAATTTAATTTCCTGCATGTTTATCAGCCTAGTAATTTATTTTAGAGATATCATTGCTATACCATAAATGTTACCCTTTTAAAGAATAGAACTCAGTAATTTTTTGTATATTGACAAGATTATACATTCATTATTATTATCAAATTTGAGGTTACTAATCACCCCCCATAAAAAATCTCATAAGGATTAGAATTCACTCATCATCTCCCATTCCTCCCAAACCTTGTAATCACTAATCTGCTTTTGGATGCAATTGGCTTACTTAATCTGTATATTCATATAAATTAAATCATACAAAATGTGATGATTTGTTTCATTCAGCATAATGTTTTCAAGGTTGATCTATGTTTTAGTATACATCTGTGCTTCATTTCTTGTAATGGCTGAGTACTTTCATTATCTGGATAGACAATATTTAACTTATCCATTCATCCTAGTGGGTGTGATGTGGTATCTCATTGTGTATTAATTGTGTTTTCCTAATAACTAATGGTGTTAAACACCTTTAAATGTTTTTATTGACTGTTTGTATATTTACTTTGGAAAAAACATGAATTTTACGGGTATTTACAATATGAATCACAGACTTAAATGTAACAGGTAACAGTAAAAAGAAACTTACAAAGAAAAAAGTGCAAATCTTTATTACCTTGTATTAGACAATGGTTTCTTATGTATGGCACAAAATAAAAAGAAAAATAGGTAAAAATGGATTCATTAAAATTGAAAACATTTATGTATAAAAGGAGAATATTGAGAAAGTGAAAAGACAATCTACTGAATGAGATAGAATATGCCCAAATCATAAATATATAGTCAGGACTTATATCCAGATATAGTAATTGTGACTCTCTTTTGTCTTGGTCAGCAGAGCTCAAAATTTATCGTTTGTCGATTTATTCAAAGAACTAAGAAAATCAATTAGTGTAATAAACAACATAAATTAATTGAAGAAAAAATCACATAATCCTCTCAATTGATTCAGAAAAGGCATTTGGCAAAACAGAGCACCCTTTCTTGATAAAAGCTTTCTGAAAAATAGGAATAGAAGAAATCTTTCTAAACATGGCAAAGTGCATATATGAAAAACTGACAGATAGCATTTTACTCAACAGGAAAAGACTGAAAACTTTCCCACTGAGATCAGGAACAAGAAAAGGATGTCCACTGTCACTGTTATTGAATATTGTACTAGAAGTTCTAGCTAGAACAATTAGGCCTGGAAAAAAAAGGGCACACAAATAAAAAAGGAAGAAGTAAAACTCTTGCTATGTGCTGATATGATCCTATATATAGTAAATCCTGAAAATTCCACAACAAAGCTACTAGAACTAGTTGACAAGTTCAGCAAAGTGGTGGGATACAAGACTAATATGCAAAATCAAGAATGTTGCTATACATTACTGATAAGCAATCTGAAAAGGAAGTATGAAAAAAATCCATTTAAAATAGCAAATAAAAGAATATAAGATTTAGTAATGTATTTAAGCAAGGACATGAAGATCTTGTATTCAGAAAACTATATAATAGTGCTAAAAAGAAACCAAGGAAGACTTAAATTAAATGCGTTCCATGTTCATGGATTGGAAGACTAAACATTGTAGAAATATCACTCCTACTCAAAATGAATCACAGATTCAACACAAGCCAAAAAAAAAAAAAAAATTCTAATGGCCTTTATTCTCAGAAATGGAAAAACCAATTATGAAATTTATTTGTAAGGCTAAAGATTCCCAAATAACCAAAAATATATTTAAAAGGAATAATGAAGTGGGAGGACTTTTACTTCCTGATTTAAAAGCATATTACTTAGCTACAGTGGTAAAAACATCATGCTACTGGCATAAAGATAAACATATTGACCAATGGAATTGAATTGAGAGATCAGCACAAGCAACACAACTTAAAAATGTGTCAAAGACTTGCAAAGACATTTCTCCAAAGAGGAAATACAAATGGTTAAAAAGCCCATAAAAAATGTTCAACATCACTAGCAATTTGGAAAATGCATATCAAAACTACAAGGAGATACCATTTCACAGCTTATGGAATGGCCATTGTTAAAAGCTTGAAGTGGATGTGACTCAACCAGTTGAGTGTCTGTCCGTCTACTGCATAGTAGTTCCCAGGTAGGGTCCTGGTGCCTCCTAAAGGAGATAAGCAGATGCTGCACCTGTACTGCAGTGAGCTAGACACCACACCTGCCACAATGAGCAGACCTCTAAAGAGCAGATGCCACAGCCCACAGGGAGCAGAAATGGCTCGGACTGTTGGGCACTCACCTCCCATTTGGGAATTCCTGGGTTCAGTTTCTGGTGCCTCCTGGAGAAGGTGAGTACAATAAGCAAACAGACCACCCGGAGGAGAGGAGGGAATAAATTAAAACAATAAAAATAAAGTAAATCAATATAAGTCAAAAAGAAAACAAAGGGGAGTAGATGTGGCTCAAGCAGTTGAGCTCCTGCCTCTTACATGGGAGGTCCTAGGCTTGGTTCCTAGTGACTTTTTAAGAAGACAAACATTGAGCTGACATCAAGCAAAAACAGTGAGAAGACAATAAGCAAAAACAACAAGCAGGCAATGAGCAAAAAGATAACAAGCAGACAAAGAGCAAAAACAACAAGCTAGACAATGAGCAAATAAAAAGAAGACAACAAGCAAAAAAAAATAAACAAGCAGGGAGTAGATGCAGCACAGCACTGAGTACCCACCTCCCACCTGGAAGGTCCTGGGTTTTGGTTCCTGGTACCTTCTAAATAAAAAAACAGACAATGAGCAGACAACAAGGAGACAATGAGTCAAACCAATGAGCAAAATTAGCAAGCAAACAGAGAAAGGAGCCATCTCGGGGGCGCGGGGGATGGGAGGGGGAAAGGCGTGCAGGGCGGAGACAAAAAAAGACTATAAGTGCTAGAGAGGATATGGAGAAATAGGAACACTTCTTCACTGTTGGTGAGAATGGAATGGTGCAGCCCTGTGGAAAACAATTTGACAGTACCCCAAGAAGCTGAATATAGCACTGCTATATGAACCAGGAATCTTGGTACTTGGAATATATTTAGAAGAACCATAAACAAGGACATAAACTGACATTTGCACATTGATGTTCATAACAGCATTATTCACAATTTCTAAAATATGGAACCAACTCAAGCATCCATCAACAAGTGACTGGATAAGCAAAATTTGACATATTCATACCATGGATACTACTCAGCTGTAAGAAGAAATGAAATTACGATGCATATGTCAACATGGATGAATCTTGATGATATTATGTTCAGTGAAATAAACCTGACACAAAAAGAAAATTTATAGTCTCACTAATATGAACTAAATACAATGAGTAAACTCACAGAGGTAAACTCTGGAGTGTATATTTTTAGGAGATTGAGTGTGCATTAAGAATGGGAGCTGATGCTTAATGCATGCAGAATTTCAATAATGTTTATTATAAAAATGTGAAAATGAGTAGAGTTGATAGTAATATAGTATAGTGAGTATAACTAACACTGATGATTTATAAAGGTGATTGTGGATGAAATGGGTGGTTTGTGGACAAAAATCTCAGTTGAAAGGAAGCTGGAAAATAATGTAGGGAATGTATAACAGTGATTTCAGTGGGTGAAGATTGAAGTTAATAATTCATAGTTAATAATAATGTTCTTCTCTACAAAGTATTAAGAATATCATGATATTGTATTGTAATGATAATAAGACAATAATTGTTACAATTATTGTACTTCTCAACTTCAGAATTCCCATTTCCTTCCTTTTTTTATAATTTTTATCTCTTTTTTGATGTTCTCTTTTTGGTGAGACTTAATTCTCATACTTTCATTTTGATCTTTTTCTATTCATTAAAGAAAGTTGTGGAATTACAGAACAATCATGCATAAAATACAGGGTTTCCATATTCCATTCTTCCATTTACACCTTGCATCAGTGTGGAACATTTGTTAGAAATTATGATAGTGCATTTTGGAATTGTACTATTAACTATAGTCCATGATTTAACATAGTGTTCACTGTTTGTGTAGTGTAGTTCCACTAATTATTTTTAACTTTTATTCCTTGACCATATATACATTCCAACATTTCCTCTTTTAATGATATTCAGATATACGTTTCATTGTTGTTACTTACTTTCACAATGTTGTCCTATTATCACCAACCTCCATTACCAACTTAACTTCCCATTCTTTAGACATGGTTTCCTCTAGCTCTTTGAACATATTAAAATAGATGGTTTAAAGTCTCCGTCTAGTAATAAAATGTCTGGGCTTTCTTGGAGAAGTTGTTCTTCGTTGTTTTTGTTTTGTTTTTCCTGTGTATAACCATACATTCTTATTTCTTTTATGACATATACATTTTTGTTGAAAACTTGACATATTTAAATATTACATTGTAGCAGTTCTGGAAATAATATTCTGATCTCTCCCTAGGATTTACAGTTTTGACTGCTTGTGTCATGGTGTTTGTTTATTTGTTAAATGCCTTTTCTGAGCTAATTGTGTAAAGGGATTCTATGTTATATAAGACCAGTTTCTATTGCATTAGTTTAATGGTTAGCTCATGATTGATAGATATTGCTAAATACCTGGAACCAAATATCTACAGTCTTTTCAAAGGGGCATTGTATATCTGCAGGCAGTTTACAACTCTAACTTAGCCTTGTTTCTTGCTTGCAGATGGACTCACAGTCAGCCAAAGGTGAGAATTTCACACTTGAGCTGCACACAGCCATGAGCATGAATATAGCCTTCTAGACGTCCAGGAATATGTTGGAACTTTACAAAACCCTTATAGGCCAAAGCATTTCATTCTCCAACACCTTTCTCCAAGATTTTTGGTTAATCCTTGGTTTGACCCAATTTTTTTTCATTGCCTTAGCATCTTAAATATTTTCTTGTAGCTGTTTTCAGCAAATGTTCCCAGGTAGTGGCTTTATCCTGGAACAACTTATGAGTCAAGGAAAATAAATATAAGCCTTTTGATAAGTTCTCCTGGGAGTCACTAGACAGATCAAATAAAGACAATTCTTTGCAGACGATATTCATTCTTTTCCATTTGATCTTTGCAACAGAAATGAAGGCTGTTGTTTTTAAAGATACTGCTAAACTGGTTAATAGGCAAAAGGATTAAGGTAAATCGAAATGGCACAAATATTGGTGCTCTTGCCAAGATCCAGCTATTTTTCTTGAATAAGCACTCCTTGGATTGATGTATACATTTGATCAGTTTCCAGATTTCCACAAAATTGATACTGACAGTTTTTGTGGGGGATTTTTTTTATGTTGCTTTAGTGGTGATGTAGAAATATTGAGTTTCTTAATCCACCTTTTTGCCATATCCTCCATATTGTCTTTTTATCTGTTTACTCATCCTTAAATATGGCTCAAAGTGTGCCAACAGAGAATATATGTGGAATGTTCTTTGCCCTTCAAAAAGCAATTGTCCCCTTTCTCAAATTAATTGTCTCTTCTTTACCCAAAGTTCAAGGGCATAGCATTTTTTTAATCTCATGTGGAAGTGCTCAATCCATGTGAGAAAGCAATATTATATTAACTCCATAGTAGATCTCCCAATATTCTGAAAGAAAACTCTCCATATCTATATATTTTTCCAATTTGTTTCATGTTTGACACTTAAACTATGCTGAACTTACCCTGAACTTAATATATTGCAAGCTTTTAAAGTTTCAATATATTACTACCTATCATATCTTAACCAAATAGAAATGACTTTATTTGCCAAAAATCTCTGGATAAATTAAAAGGAAGGGATTTCATTAGTGGCAGAGGGAAAAAATTGTGCCAATAGAAAAGTAATACTATGTTAGAGAAACGAGATGTCAAGTATTTAAGAAGCTGACAATGAGATTCTGTTGAGATGTGCATAAACACTACCTCTATAATGGCCTCCTGTCTCACTTTGAAGTCTGTCTCTTAACCTTACTAATTTATTTATCTTCAGCTTTTCCCCATTTTGTTCAAAGTCTTTTTTTCTTTTTTCCTTCTTTCCCAGATGCATTGCTTGTTGATACTTGGTAACAATCTCTCGATGCCAGGGAAGCTAATCCCTGGGAGTCATGTCCCATGCTGGGGAGAAGTTGTTGCTTTTATATGCTGAATTCAGCTTAGAGAGGGGCGACATTTGAAAAATAAGAAACCTCCCTATGTCACTAGGCAGAGCTTCAATTTCAAAGGCAAAGGCTCATAAGCGTAGTCATCAATATCAAGGGTCCTTCACCAGACCATCCTCCACAAGTCATTGTCCCTGTACTTGGGACATTCTTGCTTTTCCATTAGAGAATATGGCAGAGCTACCCCAGATGGGAATTTGATATTCTTTTGATTATTGTGTGAATCTCCATCCACCGTGACAATGTCCTATGAACACTAGAATATATTTATATGCCTTATATGTATACCCAGGTGAACTTCTTTCCATAAATCCCCTCTCACTGACACCCCACACTAATGATCCTCCCCTACTGCAGTTGTAACCCTTTTGTGATCTAAAACCTCTTCAAAAATGAAGCAAGTAAAATAACCATATACAATTAATAAGAAAATGAAACAATAATGACACATTTATAGATAAGAAGTAAAATACAGAAAAAATTAATGAGAAGTAAAAATAAAATATTTTTAAATAGGGTATTAAAAGATAATGAAAAAATATTTAAAGAAAAAAAACTTTTTTTTTAACATTTTGCCTTTCATCACTGTAAGACTGTTGTCCTGTATGTATAGTGATATTTTCTTCAATTTATTCCCCCAGTGTCTTTTTTTTTTCCATTTTTTCTTCAAAAATGTTTTAGGTCACAGTGGAGTCATGTACGAAGCACAAAACTAAATGTTTGAATTTCAACCCTCTTTCTTTTTTGAATTCTTTTTTAGTGGGAATAGCCTGGGTGGGCTTCAGTGGTATTTTTCCTTCCAGCATTTAGTACAGATTCCACGAAATTTTGTTAATAGGCTGATTTCAGAAATTACATATGTATTTTGTCTATATATGATTAAGCATTTTAGGGCACAGTAAAAGATGTTAATTTAAAACCAGCCACATGAAATTTCCTATCAAGTCTTAAAACTGAGAAGTAATATTGTTAAGTCTGGAAACAATATAGAGGCTGGAAGGGAAGGTGAAAAGGCAAGAGAAAAACAACTTGGTAGGGAATTAAGGCAGTTGTCATAAAGATTGCGAGGATGGTGTATTTCAGAGGCCAGGATCTTAAAGAGGAGGTGCAGGGATATAATTGATGATTATTTGCTGATTAATTCTAAGTAAAAAGGTAGTTGGAGAAACCAGTGATAACATCACCATTGTGACTGGAGGAAATAAGGATGAGTAATGTGTTTGGATAGTAGAGAAGAAAACTTATCATTTTCTTTTGTTGCATATAGATTTTGAGGAGCTTGCATTATAGTCACAGAAACAGCTAGGTGGAGAGATATTCTAGAACTGAAGAAGCACATGTGATAGTAAAATAAGCTCCTTAATATATGTCCCATTCTTAATTAGCTAACACAATTTTCCAATTACCCTCAAACATGTGACTACTAATTTTACTCTCTCTGATAAAATAATAACTCCATATTTCCAGGTAATCTGGTCACAAACATGGATTTGTCCTTTATTCTTCTTTCCTTTTATTGCACAGCCAATCTCAGAATGTCCTGTTGGTTCTACTTTCCAAAGATATCAGCAATTGATCCTTTCTCTTCACTTTCACTGCTACCACACTGGTTCAATAACCCTGCCTTTTAACTATTTTCTGAGTTATTGCCATTATTTCCTTTCAAACTAGATTATTCTCAATACAATCCCTAAATTATAACACATCACTTATCTACAAAGGATCCTTCAACAGTTTATACAAAATTACCTACAGCTTTACAAGAACCAGACTCAGTTTATGCTATGCTATGCTATGATTTTATCTCGTCCTCCCTTATACTAGTCCATTCATATTGTCCTCCTTGCTATTCCTTTAATGCACAACCATCATACTGTCCCCTCTTCTTGGTATTTGAAAATATACCAAATATTGGTATATTTACCAATATATATCTAGCAATATATTCTGCTAGAATTCCTATGGCTCAAAGTTCAGATTTTTGATCAAATGTCATTTGCTCACCACTATATTTAAATTTTCAACCTTCAACCATATCGCCATAATCCCTAATTCCTTTTCTGTTTTTCAATAGTATTTCTCAGCATCTTGACTTAGCATTAATTAATTTCTTTCCTTATTTGTTAATTCTCAGTCTATCCCACTGGAAGTCGATCCATGACAACAAGGATGTTTTAAACATATTTTTTTTCTTTAATATTTGTGCCTTGAAAAATTTCTTGCATGCAGTGTACACTAAATAAATGTGTTGTGTATATAAAAGAAAATAAGAACAGAACCCAAGGTTATCAATATTTATGGAGCCAGAAATAAAGGAACTTGGAGGAATATTTTGAAAAAGACATGTGAATAACCACAGAAAAGAGTGGTGCCCCTGAAGTCCAGAACATTTGACCAGTTAGGACAAGGTTGCTAATGTCAAATATCAAATTGAAAGAGACCTATTAAAAGGCTTCTAATGATGTGTGTCAGAATTCTGTGAGTTGTATGTATGGATCGTTGTATCACTTGAAAATCTGCCCCAATTTTACAAGATATTACCTTATATACTCTGGTATTTGAGTGACTATGACACTACATTGTTAAAATGACAAAATTAAACAAGTCAGGAAGGAAATAATCTCTGTCATTGGAATAGAACTCCCATCCTTGTTTTTAGTAATGATTTTATGGAGTCTCTTACCTCTTAGATCCATTGAGTTACTAGTTACCTGTAGCACTGTATATATTTGCTCTTTGGTAGATTATTGGGATCTATGTGTGTGGGTATTATCTTTAGACTATATTCTTTTCAGTTGAACAAAAATTCTTCACCCTTACTAGTTCTATCCTGCTAATTCCTGTCCATGTATCCTATTGTGACAATTTTAGCATTTTTTCCATTGAAAATATCTAAACAATTTTAACTATATAAAAAATATATATTGGCATATATAAGATCAATATCACTTAGACATAAAAATAAATATGCAGAGGTATGTGCTTTATTTAATAATTATGATAAGTGAATGATGCAAAATGACAATTGAATAACATTCACACTCTAGCTGCTTTCTAGTACAAAGAAATATCTATGAAATAATGTAAGCACTTCATAAAGAAGATACGTTTATTATGTGAAATTATTTCATGCATATTATCTCAAAATATTTTCTGACTATTACAGTTTGATTTTTGAATATGCATACGGTATTGTGGCAGTTTGGTATGATTTATCAATTCCAAAAATAGATAGTGGATTGTATTTATAAACTGATCTGTTCCTCTGGGCATATAGATTGTATTAGACTCAGATGTTTCACTTTTACTTTATTAATAATCAAGATGAGTGCTTTTATTTTACCACATCATTAGGCTATGTGGTTTGAGTCACTGTCTACAGCTAGCCTACAGCTGTGGGCTATATAAACAGATACTCATTCAAAGACTGGGAAGTAAATACATGGAGAAGGAGAACACAGAGTTTAGTTTTGGAAGTTGGGGCCCCAGGGAGAGAGCCCAGCTGTTGACCTGATAATTTGCAGGTGAAGAGACTAGAGCCCCAAACACCTAAGAAAGCCCGATAAGAAACAAGCCCTAGGGAAAGAGACAAGTCTTTTGCTAGTCTACAGCTGAGATAGGAAGGAAGCTGGGACCACAGAGCCTTAGGATTAGGAGGAAGGCTGAACCCTCACATGCATCACCTGCCATCTTGCATCAACACGTGGCAATAGACTTTGGATGAGAAAGTACCCCTTATGGTACCTTGAGTTGAACTCTTTAGGGCCTGGAAACCATAAGCTTCTACCCCAAATAAATACCCTTTATAAAAGTCATCAGAGTTCTGGTACTTTGCATCAGCACCCCTTTGGCTGACTAATTACAGGTATATAATTTACATAATCTGTATTTTATTTCAATCAACTTATCAATTGCAAAATTGTTTAAATTTTTATAGTTCCAGCCTATGATATAAAGATGGTGCATATTAAAAAATTTAATGACATTGCAATTTGCTGAAATTGTTGTTTCTAGTTTATTGCATTGTGAACTTAATCTACACTGGCCATTTATAATAATTTTTAATTACAATAATGTGGTACTAAAAGAATTTGCCCTAGCCGTCTGTGGTTTTCTTCCTTTTCCTTCTCAATTCAGAGTCCAGCTCTCTGCATGAAGTATTACTGCAATCTCCCTTATGAAAGATGAAGGTGGAAATGTTTTTGTGCCACCCTGTTGGTATAGAGAATTCCAGTGCCTACTCTGACACTGAGGGACAAAGTACCATAAAAAATGAGGACTAATCAAACTAATTTTAAGAGTTGAAAATTTGCTTCAGAGGTTTGTTGATTTAAGTCAATATAATTTTACTTTAGGATTTGGAATTTATTAGAAGGGACATAGTTATTATTTAATGATAAAGGTATTGGAAAAAATAAAAAGAAACCCAAAATCTGAGAACAGTATGAGTAAATTTAATTCAAAATTAAATTATAAAAGTGTTTTATGGGAAATATGAAATATAATGAAATGTTCTTCAAGTGAACATGTGAGAAAAAAATAGGAGGTTAAGAAACTGTAGAACACAAAAAGCCTCAACTAAATTAATACATATTTTAAACCTGCTTACTGTATATGCTTTATTGTCCCATTCAAAAATGATTCAAAATTTTAAAAAATTTTCTTTTTTAAATAGAAATTTTCAGACCCAAAATTATACATTGATATTATGCATATGTGTAGTTTTCTTGTGGGTTTTTTTTTGTGTTTGTGGCATTTTACAGCATATATTGGTCTTTAGTAAAAGCAGTATCAACTCGGCTATGGTAAAGTAAGTTTGATATTTGTAGCTGATACCTCGGGATATTTTTGTGACTATCAATTTTGTAAATATGATTCTTATCTCTCTTTATTTATTAACTTTTTTACCTTGCAGCAGAAATGATTTGAGATGAGTGAATGCTATTTATACTTTAAGATTTTCCTCATAATACTTCTTTTTTCCAGATTACAACTAGACCTTGTGAATTTTACATCAATCAATGCCAAACCTGAGTTGGCTATTTCTTCAGAGCTAGTTTTTAAAGAAGAAATAAAAAATGATTATAATCACATTTTAGTAAAATAAATTCACTTTGAGATGTAGAAACTGGGAGGTCAGCTAGGCTCAATAGCTAATTAAGAAAGTCCTTTCTTCATATCAGCCTAAAATTTCCAATTCATCTTTCAGCTGATATTTGTTACTATATTTCATTAACCTTCTGGTTGATCAGCAAATCATTCTAGAAACTGCCAACGTTAAACCCAGAAAACCAAAAATTCTACTGTATTTGGTTCAAAATGTGATCCTAATGCTTAATTTCCATGATGGATTGCTGACAGGGCAATCGCCCTTAAAACTGTCATATCGTAAGTAGGTGAGCAAGCTGAAAATTACAAGGTTTTACCGAGCTCACCAATAATTAAGTGCGTTTGAACAGTATAAAATGAGGCAATCAAGAATGCAGTAATTCACTTTAAAAAAGAATATTAATGCAGAATTTATTTTAGATATGGTCAGACACTGAGGATTCAATTGAACAAGGTCTAGGGGAAGATTTAGTGATATAAACATAGAATAAGGGACAATAAGAAAAATGTCATTGTAACAAAGTACAGTCTTGAGGCAGTCCACTGAAGAAGCACCTAACCTGAATTTAAGTTGAGAGGGAGGAGCAATGATCAAGAGAGGACATCCAAAAGAAATTATATATAATTGAGACTAGAAGAATCCAGTCATAGAAATGAGTAGAAACAAAATCTGGGTCCCAGGCAAAGAAAACACCGTATGGAAAAATCTAGATGCTAAGAAAAGCATGGAGGTTAAAGAAATGAAAACATTTAGTGTGCTGGCATCATAGAGGTGCTGGGGGTTGTGTGAGAAAGTTGCAGACATAATCTGGAGCCCCACGTTATAAAGGTTGGACTTTATCTGAGGACTATAACTGACCAAGCAGAAGAGTGACTTCATCAGATTCTGGACCTAGTAAGATTACTGTGTTTGCAGTGCAGAATCATATTGCAGTTGGTATTTAAGAGATTTTTTTTCCTTCTAAAAGTTAAATGGACCAGGTATAAAAAATGTTCCACAATATTTTTGACTATACAGAGTAAAAAGGGCATTGAATTGGGAATCTGAAGATATATAATAATTGCTCATTTTGTGATTTACTAATTATGTGGCTTTGCACAAATTATTTCATATCACTTAAAAGTAAATCTATAAATTGAAAATGTAAAGTTTTTAGTAATATATTCTCATTCACAAGGTGACTTTGAAATACAAATAAGACTTTATCTTTGAAACTTCTTTATATATTACTAAGAATTAGCAAGACACAGAATATTTTTAGAAATATGTTGATAAATAAAATACCCAGAACTTCTATCAAGAAAGACATGAGTAATATTTTAATGCTTACATGTTAAAAATGTAAAGGAATAAAGGCAAATATGTTTATATTTATGATATGGGTAAAATCTCCCTAAATATGTTGAAACTATATTAATGAAAAGTATTTAAATATAGTATATAGGTTAGAATCACCTATTAAATAAACTTTGACTTGGCATTTTTTATGATTATAATTTCATATAACATTCTAATTTAAAGCTACAGAGTTGTGAATTGCAGTTTACATCAAACTTTGGCTACATTGGCATTTATGTAACAAAATTAGAGTTTCAGTGACATTAATTATAATAAATATTGGCATATGGTTGAAACCAGTATGACATTTTGATGCATTTTTCTTCTTTTTAAATCGATCTGTATTTTACTCAATCATAAGCACTTTGTAAGTCACCTTAATATTTTTAGAACAAGCAGGCTATAAATAAATAAAATTATTACCATTTATTGAATTATCAAAAGTCAGGAATTACATGCTTTAAGTAAGAAACAGGGTTTTAAGAATATGCAAAATATTAATAAAGTGCATATATACCCTCAAAAAAAGGAGCCCCAACATCCCATTGAACAAAAACATATTAAAGATTTCTATTTATAAAATATAGTTGCACACACTGTAGGAGTTACAGTTACTAAGTCATGTTCTCTAACCTCCAGAAATTTGTGAAGGATCTTATCACAGAAATAACTATAAAAAGAAAGAAGTGGTCAATGGGAGAGAGTGATTGAGTCAACAAGCAAGCGAGGAAAGCTTGCACATGCAGGTAGTAAGACCCTGTGATATTCATCATGATGTTTGCTTTAGGGCTCGATGGTCTAGTTAGTATGGAAAACTAATAGCACATACACATTATAAGATAGAATGTTTAAAAATTGGATATTTTTCTGAAATACTGTCATTCATACCAATAACCAAGAGGGATGTGATTTGCCTCTTTCTTGGAGTTTAGGAAGGTTTTCAGCAAAAGATTGTAAGCAGAACTCTGAAATAAAATTTGGATAATCTGATTCAAATTAGAAGAGTATCTGGATGAATATGGAAAATGGGGAAAAGAATGGAACTGTCTCCAAATGTGGCTAGAGATTAACAAAAATGGAATGGTATATGTTTAGTTGTTAGGTTAAAAGATTATAAAGATAGACTAGGAGGAGATAATAGAAATCATTAGTGTACTAGGTTGATGCAATTGTGTTACCTTCTAAATAAAATGAAGTCATTAAATGGAATAGTTAAGCAGTGGTGCATAAGATAAAATTCAAGGAGAGTAATTAAGGAACTGTTCAATTATACTGGTAAAAGTGAGTGAGAGTTTAAAGGCAAGCGACACAAGCATAGAAATGGTATAAGAATTTGAGAGTTTGCAAAGATTGAATTTAACAGTATTGCCATGGAGGATGGGAGGTAAAGTAGGGAAAAGGGTCTAAGATATTAGAGCTTGAAGGATAAAAGAATAAAATGTCACTAATACTGAAAATTAAGGAATAGAATAATATCGGATAAGAAAATAAACTGAGTCCTGTTTTGAAAGATTGAGTTTTAAATATTTGAGTAGCATCTATGACATGTATGTGAAAATGTTTAATAGACATGTTTAGAAAATTTTAAGCTTAGGACTCAAGACATAGGTTTTGGCATCAATGGCATAAAGGTGATATTTGAGGTCTTGGGAGTAAAAGCTTGCAAATGGAGGAAGATCTATCTTCAAAAGTTGGGAAGAGATAAGTATAGCAAGTGTATAAGATTGAGAAGGAATAGTATAACAATAAGAGAATCAGGGAAATCCAAAATCACAGAAAACCAAGGAAAATGAGAATTTCAAGAAGGGTAAAGTAGCCTAGTATGCAAAGTAGATTAAATTTAAGAAATTTAAAAATGACCATCGAAATTTCAGCAAATGAAATTAAGAAAGAAGAAGTTTAGAAGGTAAACCCAACATAAAACTAATGAGTGTAGAGAAAGGAGAGAGTAAATTGGAGACAAACAGACCAAAATTGGCAAAAGAAGAATCATCTGTTCTATTGTTAAAACCACTATAAAACCCATAAATTCAGTGATATTTTAAATAAAATATTGAAATGGGGGAAAGGGGAATCTATTAAAACTTGACTGAGAGGATACTCCAAAAATAGAGAATAACACGAGATAAGATTTTCTTCATCTAATTTTATGTGTCCACTCTGAATATGCCTAAAAATTACACTCTACTTCTAGTGAAAATACTAGCTCACTTTCTGGGAGTATTAATATTTTCATAATTTTCAGATGAAGAAAACTGAAGCTTTGAAATCTTAGGGTAGTCTTTTTATAATGGTGGTTTATAACAGAGGCAATCAGCAGTAGAGCTTGAAATAGTAATGGTTAATTATCTGCTGCCTTCCTGATATGTTCTTTGAATAGTTTCCTGAGTTTTTAAAAAATCATATTATACAACTTTGGACTAAATAACATTAATGTTTTTTTCTATTCCAACTTTTATTTTACATATAAAGAAATTGAGAGTTTCAGTCTCCTTAACTTATCCAGAGACACCCATCCAATTAGTATAAGACCTAGACTTGGGTGCATAAGCGTGCTAAAACTATTTGTTTCTCTTTAGCTACTATTTTAACTTCCCACTAAATGGTTTGTGAACCTGAATTTTTTGCTTGAAGACTCTTCTCTTTGATATATGGATAATTCATATGACTAAAAATTTTGTAACATATATAGCTCATAATTCCCCTAATATTTATTTTGCAGTTTCATTTACTCATCTTACTGCTTACTATCTGCCTCTATTTTCCAGCATTTCTTGAGTTTCTATACCTGCTTTACCAATAACAGTGGTACTATGAACCTTAGTTGGCAACTTTCCAGAAGATAGGAGCTATTGAAAATAATGAACTTTGTTCTATTACCTAATACAGCTCAAGTTAGAGAACATATGGTTTAATAAGCATTGATTGTTTGATGGTTTAAAACAACACTGTTCTGTTCTGTTCCTAATATTAACTGGGCAACTTTAGACAATTAATTTTTAATTGCCTATCCCTAAAATAAGAATGATAATAATAACAACAACAACATGATAATAACAATATTTACAATATACATGTTTTTACAGTTTAATGTAAGAAAATAAAAAAATACATGCTAAAAAGCTTTATAGAAAGAAAAGCACATCTTAATTTGAAATGTCAAAATGGATAGAAGAAAGTGACAGGGTGGGAGAAGATAGATGACATTTAAATACAGGATTTTTATTAAAAGAAGTGTGAGCTATGAGTTAACAATTTTGTCTCAATTTTGCTACATTTTGCGGCGGCTTGCTCGGTCGGTAGAGGTGGGGTCTGGCTGCGGACGAGGGGTCGGTCCAGCTTAGGACGAGGGGTCGGTCCCACTTGGGACGAACGGTCGGTCCGGCAGCAGACGAGGGGTCGGTCTCACAGGGGTTGCGCGGTTCGGCTGACGGGGTCGCCCGGCAAAGCTGGTGACAAAGGGGTTGCCCGGAGAAGCAGGCGACAAACTGGGGACAAGGGAGGCCAGGCCCTTGTCAGGAGCTCTCAGGACTGGAGGGCGTACGGCAGAAGAACTACCGCGGAGACAAGGTAAACACGCAAGTCCACTTTATTGAGGGAGAGGCAACAGTTTTATAGGGGCTGGGGAAGGCTGATTGGTCGAAGCCACGCCCTGCTCTGATTGGTTGCCAGAGAAAGGTCAGTGGGCGGTGCTGGATGGGGGATGGGTGGTGGTTAGGGATTGGCTGTCGCTGTTGCTGGGGGAAGGGGCAGGGTTTAGGGATTGGTGGCTGCTGTTGCTGGGGTGGAGGGCAGACTTGAGTTTCCCGCCCATGCCTGGCTGTTGCTGCTGTCGGGGGAAGGGAAAAGGGCAGACTGGATTTTTCCGCCCATGCCTGGCTGTTGCTGCTGTCGGGGGAGGGGAAAAGGGCAGACTGGAATTTTCCGCCCTGTGCCTGCGCAGGGAGAAAGAAGAAGAAGGGTGCCGCCCCACAGGCATCGTGTGGCGCCATCCGGGAGGAGGGGCGGCCGCGGAAGCATGGCTGCCAAGGGGAGACCCGAGGGCACTCTACACCCATGCCGAGCTCCCTTCAGGGGTGGCGGTGAGTCCGACCAGCCACCCTATTATGGGGGCAGTGGCTTGGCCTGCCGCAGCTGCTCCCCCGCCAGGCCAGCAAACCACACTTCAGCCCAAGGGGTCACCGCACATTTGTCAAATGTAAAGAACGTCATAGACTATGAGAAATCAAAGGGACTCCAAGGTTATTATTTCAACCCACTTCTTTTATAAGGACCTGAGATTGAGAAGTAAGAATACCAGCCAGTCTCACAAAATTAAAACCAAAACTCTAGTGTCCTGATTTCTGATTCTATATATTTATGTATATTTCCTAATGTACCATATTGTCTAACAGAGACAAAGAAATGACACATTTAGTCCCAGAATGTGAAAGGAAAGTAAATAAATGATTAGTAGTTGCATCCCATTCAGTTATCAATTTAAATAACTGACATGTTCAAAATCGACTCCAGGTCAATATACAAGCAATGTCAGATAAAACACACATTACACAGTGCTCACTGAAATTTGCTGAGGATTGTAGGTTCCCTGAATGATGCAGCCCTCATAGTACGAACACTAGGTCAATCAAAGTTCCAATAGCCTGAAACACTGCAATTCAGTTGTGATTAGTTAATACCTACCTTTCTAGTTCCCTCAACAGGTTGAAAAACAGCATTTGGCACTGTGCCATAGTTGACAGCATCCTTTCATCCAACATCAAAAACAAAGAAAAATATTTTTCCTAGGTGTATTAACAGCAACACCTGGTCTTACCAATGCAAGAAAAAAACAGAATTCTCTGAAAAGTAAATTCAGAAAATGTACTCAAAGGCCTAAGTTTTGTATCTCTTATGATTTGGCCTTAGTGTCTGATTTAAGGTTGCCAGCTGCAACAACTATGTTTGAGGAGCCAGCCTCGGACCACAGATAAAGCACTGCATTATCAACATTTGCTGACTGAACATCAGGATTCTATGAGCCAATTCAAAATAAGGAAAATGTCATTGTGCTTAAAGAAGTTCAATTATAGATTCAAACACATCTGCAATTCATCACTTTTAATTGTCGTCATTGTCTAATAAAAGTGCCAAAGAAAGAATGCTCAGTATGGTGCTGACAGGTCTCAGTCTTCAGAAACATTCAATTTGTCAACTATTTTCAGAATAGAAAAAAATAGACCAAGTGACATCCTGTATACCTTTTGGTGACTTAGGCTTACTGAGAAATAAATATTACATAATACTAAAAATAAAAGAAAACTAGCTTGTACTTTTTGTAAAGGAATTCACAGCTACTTAGCCAATATTTTTAGATAAAAATTCTATATAAGTGTTGTAAATTTTACTTAAAATAGTGATCTGCAGGACCTTTTAGAAGTGCAGTGCATCAAGTGATCCAATTATTTATCTTGCGGAGCTAGTGAAGGGACCAAGAATAAGGTAAACCAGAAAGTTTCCATGAAAACAGTTATCCCCCATGCTCCTTTCCTCATCTTTGTAAAATTCATTACCCTCTTTTTTTTTTTAATAACTACCAGTCTAATGGGTGTAAGATGACATCCCATTGTAGTTTTGATTTGCATTTCCCTAGCTACTGATGTTGAGCATCTTTTTATGTCCTTGTAGCCATTTGTATTTCTTCTTTGGAAAAGTTTCTGTTCAAATCACTTTTTTAAAAAGAGTTGTTTGTCTTTTTATTTTTGAGATGTAGGATTTTATTACATATGCTCGATATTGGACCCCTATTGGATGGATGACTACCCAATATTTTCTCCAATTGAGTAGGCTGCCTTTTCACTTTCTTGTCAAACTCCTTTGAAGCACAACAGTTTTGTTAATTTTGAGGAAGTACCAGTTATCTATTTTTCCTTTCATTGTTTGTGCTTTGGATATAAAGTTTATGAAAACATTTCTTACTGCAAGATCTTATAGATGTTTCCCTACATTTTCTTCCAGGAACTTTAGGTCTTGAGTCTTCTATTTAGATTTTTTATCTATCTTTAGTTAATGTTTGCATAGGGATTGAGATGGTGATCCCCTCTCGTTCCTTTGGATATGGATATCCAGTTCTCAAAGTATCATTCATTGAAGAGTCCATTCTCTTCCAGTTGAGTGGGCTTGGTGGCCTTGATTAATTTAACTTGACCATATATGTAAAGATCTATATCAGAACTCTCACTTCAGTTCTGTTGCTCCATTATGTCTATCCTTGTGCCAATACCATGCAATTTTAACTACTATAGCTTTGTAGTATGTTTTAAAGTAAGGTAATGTGATTCCTCCAATTTCATTTTTCTTATTCAATGTCTTTGGCTATTCAGACCCCTTGCCCTTCCAAACAAATTTCATAGCTTGCATTTCAAATTCAGTAAAAAAATTCTTGTTATAATTTTTATTGGGAATATGTTAAATCTGTAAATCACTTTGGGTAGGATAAACAACTTAATGATATTTAGTCTTTCTACCAATGTACAGGGAATATCCTTCCATTTATTTAGATCTTCTTTGATTTCCTTTAACAATGTTGTGTAGTTTTCTGCATACAAGTCCTTTACATCTTTAGTTTATTCCAAGGTATTTGATTCTTTTAGTTGCTATAGTAGTTTGATATGGTTATAAGGTTATGAATTCCAAAAATAGGTATGGGATTATATTTGTAATCTGATCTGTACCTGGGTATGATTGAGTTATGATTAGGGCTTTGATTGGGCCACATCTTTAGGGCATTGAGTCCCCACCCCTTGGTGGGATAAATCACATGGCAAAGGACAGATAAATCACATGGCAAAGGACAGAGTTGGGACTCACAGATAAAAGGCATGGCAAAGGACAGAGTTGGGATTTTTTGAAGTTTGATGCTGAAGCCTTAAGCTGGAGCCCAGGGAAGTAAACTCACAGAGGAAAGAAAAGCCAGGGCCAGGAAGAAAAGAACCCTGAGCACAGGAAGAAGCAAGCCCTGGGAAGAAAGGACCTTGAGTCCAGAAAGAAGCAAGACTCTGGAAAAGAGGAACCCAGAAAGCATGAACCCTCACAGACATCGGCAGCCATCTTGCTCCAACACATGAAAATAAACTTTGGTGAGGGAAGTAATTTATGCTTTATGGTCTGGTACCTGTAAGATCCTATCTCAAATAAATATCCTTTATAAAAACCAACCAGTTTCTGGTATTTTGAATCAGCACCCCTTTGCCTGACTAATACAGTTGCTATTATAAATGGAACTTTTTCTTGATTTCCCCCTCAGATACCTCATTATTGGTGTACAGAAATCCTACTGATTTTTGCATGTTGATGTTATATCCTGCCATTTTACTGAGTTCATCTATCAGTTCTAGAAGATCTGTTGTAGATTTCTCAGGGTTTTCTATATATAGGATCATGTCATTTGCAAATAATGAAATTTTAACTTCTTCCTTTCCAATTTGGATGCATTTTATATCTTTTGATCACCTAAGTGCTTGAGCAAATACTGCTAGCACAATGTTACATAAGAGTGATGACAGTGGACATCCTTGTCTTGTTCCAGATCTTAGAGGGAAAGCTTTTAGCATTCCACCATTGAATATGACATCAGCTGAGGGTTTTTTATATATACCCTTTATCATGTTTATCTTCCTATCTTTTGAAGTGTTTTTATTGGATAAGGGTGTTATATTTTGTCAAATGCTTTTTCTGCATCTACAGAGATGACTTTTTCTCTCCATATGTTTATGTGGTGTATTACATTGATTGATTTTCTTATGCTGAACCATCCTTGCACACCAGGGATGAAATTCACTTGGTCATGATGTATAATTCATTTGATGTGTTGTTGAATACCATTTTCAAGTATATTGTTGAGGATTTTAGCATCTAGATTCATTAGAGAGATTGGTCTATAGCTTTCCTTTCTTGTGGTGTCTTTGTGTGGCTTTGGTATTAGGCGGATGTTGGCATCGTAGAATGAGTTAGGCAATGTTTCCTCCACTTTTATTTTTTGGAAGAATTTAAGCAGGATTGGTGTTAGTTCTTTCCAGAATGATGGGTAGAATTCACTTGTAAAGCCATCTGGTCCTCAGCTCTCCATAGTTGGGAGGTTTTAATGACTGAATCAGTCTTGTTACTTATGATTGGTCTGCAGAGTTCATCAGTATCTTCTTTTGTCAGTGTAGGCTGCTTGTGTGTTTCTAGAAAATTTTCCATTTCATCTAAGTTATCTATCTTGTTGGCATACAATCTTTGGAATACCCTCTTATGATAATCTTTTTTACTGTGGGATCAGTGGTGATAATCCCTTCTCATTTCTTATTTTATGCATTTGCATCTTCCCTTTTTTTTTCCTTGTTAGTCTAGCTAAAGGTTTGTTGATTTTATTAATCTTGAAGAAACAGCTTTTGGTTTTGTTAATTTGTTCAGTGTTTTCTTGTTTTCATTTTCACTTCTTTGGTCTGTACATGTGTCAGTTGAATTCTGAATTTCAGCAGAGTTCCAACACTTATTCTCCAGTTCATTGGATTCACTCACTAGAACTAACAAAGAGATGATGATGGACAACACCCAACCCAAGGAACAGAGTGTCTGCAACTGTAAGCAAGATAGTTTCATCCATCTGTCCCATGGGATCTAAGCTCCCTCTCAATCAGAAGCAGAATAGACATCACCATCCCCAAATCCTCAAGAATGGAGCATGAACAATGGACTAAAGTAAACTTATTATTATTCTGTTATACTTATTATTGTTCTAGAAATGGAAGAACTTTTATCATTGATATAAAGGCACTGACTACCAGAGGTTCTGAGGGTTGGGAGAAAGAAGAATAAGTATAATATGGGGGCATTTTGGGGACAAATTGTCCTACATGACCTTGCAACAGCAGATACAGGGCATTATATAGTTTGTCATAACCTACAAAATTATGAGGGAAGGAGTGTAAACCATAATGTAAACTGTAGTCCATGGCTAATAGCAAACTTCCGTATGTGTTCATCAATTGTAACAAATGTACCACACTAATAAAGGATGTTGTTGATGTGAGAAGATGTGGGAGTGGGAGGGAGTGTGGCATGTAGGAATACTTTATATACTTATGCAACATTTATTTAAAGTTTCTTTAAAAATAAAAAAAATTAATTTAAAAAAGGAAAAAAATAAAAATGCATTTACCCTGGGTAGGGAAAGATTCGGTATCTTCTTATAAAATACCTTAACCAATTTTACACTTGCTGTCATCTTTATATTCATTTAGGATGGTATTTCAATAGAAATAAGAGTTTTGAATGTGAAGAAAAAAGATTAATTTCTGATATGTATGGAATATCTGAAAATATAGCAAATTATTCACCAAACAGCTATAGGAACACATGTCAAAATATAATAGAAAGCACTCAACCAAAAATATGCTAAATATTTTGTTTACCATTTTAATTAGAACATATATCATTGATTAAAGCCATGAAATTTTGTTTTCAAAATATGTTTAAATCCAATTTGATTAATTTCTTTGAGCTAAATACAGACAAAAATATGAAAATTCCAGAATTTTTGTGACCTTCTCAAATAAAGCATATGCTTCATGACTACCATCCTCGAGAAAGTAAATAAAATTCTAACATTTGTTTTTGTCATCATATTTATTCTTTGCATAATACTAGAATGGGCATAAAACTGTTCCTAAATTGTAATGATAAAATGGGTTATTTTACCATTTTATATCTGTTGACAAAGGGGGAAAAATATTCTTTTATGCAAAGAAATCTGAAGTACTTCAACTATGATCAAATACTAAAAAAGGCATAATTTAAAAAGAAAATATCTTTCTTACTATGGACATACATCTATGTTCCAACAGTATGTAGATAAGGCTGTTTACAAACACATGAACATTCACTAAAAGCTTATAATGATGCAACAAGGAGATGATTGTAAAAGATAGGGAATTTTTTTAAATGACCCATTATTTTTCTGCAAAACCTGATCTATAAAACTATCTGTAAGAGAGGGTACAACATTACCCTGGCATCTTTGAATTGTAGTTTAAGGCTGTTATTATGGAATAGAAAATACAAGTAAGATAATACCACTAAATGACTTTGGTTGAAACAGTATTGACCAAAAAATAAAAGGCATAACACAGCATAACATTTGTGAACAGTTTGAGTCAATTACACTTATTAATGTGAAATCTAAGGAAAGAGAAAGATTTACTAGTATAGTCCTGGGGAAAGCAGGGATATGCTCAGCCTTACTGGAGATACTCCACTTCTTTTCTTTGTGTGCAGATGTTTCAATATGTTTCCATTTGGAAGCCCAGGAGAGATGTTTGGTCTAATGCAATGCCCTACCCTTAAACCCCAAACTGGGAACAAGCAGATGAGCTTTTTATTAGGTCAGGAACTCTACTCAAAGTTTGTTTGATACATGCTTTTTGTTCAGCAGCAGTGTCCCCTCCTCCAGCAGTATAGGTGTTTCTCCTCTCCAACATAAAGTGCAGTAAGGATACGGTCATCCAGCAACACTGACCCAAGCAGTTGGCTTCCCTGAGGACTGACCCTCATGAGCTCTCTTCCCCTGCTCTTTTGAACTCTTTGACTATGTAAGTAATAAAGCTCTCATTTGCTTAAATTCTTTGTTATGCCTGAGTTATTGTTCTAAAGATGTACCTCATAACTATTTTGTAAAACATTCCTAATATTATAGAAATGTTTTACAAAAAAGTTGTTTAGGTACTGTACTAGATCTTTTTATTATTTACCTCTATTCCATTTTACCATAACTGGGATAAAGGTATCTGTCCAATATCTAAATCTCTATTAAAACTTACTTTCCCTCTAGGGATTGTGTTTGAGTGTAACCCATAAAACAGTTTTTCTAGATATTTCACAATGCACTATTTTGCACAGAAAGTTAATTTTCACACTAACAGTCTTCCATTCCTTCATCAAAGCATGACTGAAGGAACCCTGTGCTGGGTTTTCAATACAATAGTAACCCATCAAAACATGGGCTCTGTCCACATGGATCTTTTTTTTTTTTTGGTTTTTTTAAATTTTGTTTTAGTATAAGAAACAAACATTAACCAAATAGTTGAATAGATACATAATAATAAATGTTGTAAGTGATATAAAGGAAAATAATAAGTCAATTTAGGAAAAATCATAGGGAAAATTTTATTCAGATTGGGAATTGGTAGAAATCTGAGGAAATGGTATTTAACCAATTTCTCACTGCAGGAGCAAGGAAAGAACTGAAGGAATGGTGAACAAAGATTTCATTTAGAAACAATCAAAATAAAACTAGTGTGATTACTGCAATCATTCTTATTTATATCCCTGATAATTCATCTAATTATGCATAGATTCAGGCATATAATGATAAATAGAGAAATAAAATATATAGCAATTAAAGCAATTTTTATAATAGGCAATTCAATGCAATATGCAATGCAAAATGTATTGGCTAAAAGAAAGGGTACTGTATTATTTGGTGCATCTAAAAAATTTCTGTGTTCATTAAGAAAGATATTCTGTTTGGTGTAGGTGTCACAAAACCAATGCAGATAATAATGTATGATTCTGGCAGAGGAAATGAAGTAAGTATAAAAAATTAACAAAATCAAAAAGAGAAAGCATCTTAATCACTATAAGTAGATTTAAGAACTAACACCTTTATTTTGTCTCTGTATGAACTCGGAAAGCTATACCTTGAGGCAACTACCATCTATCTGAAAAACATCTATTTTCACAAAGATTAATTACATAGGACCGTCTAGTAAATCCCATACAAGTTTCATCTCAACTAAAAACCATCACAAACGTTCTGATTATTCTCAATTATTCTTGGAAGAAGACGTTTGACATAATATTTTTCTTTCACATGCTAGAAAAATCTAATTAAATGGTTGTCAATTTTTTATATTTGTTCATTATACTCTCTTGCAACATAGCATTTATTTTCTAGACTTATATTTATAATAGAAGTCACAATTTGTCATAACATGACCTCCTTAGTTTTATGGCCTTTAGCAATTTCACATATAACACATTCATAGCCTCATGCTCCTTGAGCCTTCATGAATCTTGATTTTACAGCATAAGCACAAATGCAATAGAACATAGTTTTCATTTAAATTATGTGAAATTGATATTGTGTTCCATTCAAATGTCATAAAAAGGTGTCCCATCATGGCTGGATGTCAGAGAAAATGGAGACTGAAGGCTTTAAAGAGAAGGCTCTGTATTTTACCTCTTCGCAAACTTCAGAATTCATTTCAGAGAGAATTCTGATACTGTCAGTGTGCTTATAACTCAGTATTTTATTACAAGTCATAATGTGGACTTCTTAAGATAAGTTCATATAGCCCACTGAAAGTACATATGTTATAAAATAATATATCCTTGTTAAAGATCAGAGCTTATTTTTACATGTGAGTTGCATTTATCTACCTCCTCTGGGTCTCAGAAAATCCTGTTTCTTACCAACTTACTCATGATCATGTTAATAAATCAATCATTTTACAAGATAGAGAATTGAACAGTTTATATGTGTACAGATTTCAAGAGATTAATATTGTGTATAATTAATTTGGAAAAAAATAAATGCTTGTCAAAATTATCTATTTTTTCCATTTTTTAAATGAGAGAATTTGTAGATGTACAGAAAAATCATCTAAAAAGTACAGAGTTCCCATATACCATCCCTTCACATTCACAGTTTTCCCATTATTAACACTTTGCAATAGGGTGGTAACTTTGTTATGATAGATGAACCAATATTATTTTATTTATGCTATTAAGTATTATTTATAGTTTATGTTTGTGTTGTGCTGTGCTATGGCTTTTTAAAAAAATGTTCTAGTAACATATATACAACCTAAAATAATTCCTTTTCAACCAAATTCAAACATATAATTCAATGGTTTTAATGATATTCATGATGTTGTGCTACCATTACCGCCATCCATTACCAAAATTTTCCCATCACCGCAAGCAGGAACTCTGTACCAATTAAGCATTAACTCCCCATTTCCTACTCCCACACAGGTCCCTAGTAACCTGTATTCTAGTTTCTTTCTCTATGAATTTGTTTTTCTAATTATCTCATGATAGTGAAATATTTGCCATACAGTATTTGTCCATTTGTGTCTGACTTATTTTACTCACCATGGTATCTTCAAGGTTCATGTATGTTGTTGCATGTATCATAACATCATTTATTCTAATGGTTGAATAATAATCCATTGTGTATATAGACCACATTTTGTTTATGCATTCATATGTTAATGGACACTTGAGTTGTGTCCACCGTTGGCAATTGTGAATAATGCCACTATGAACTCAAGATTGTTTTTTGACATCATTCAGATTGTTGCAAAAAAGCTGTATTCTGTTTTGCTACTTCTCTTCTGCTGTCAGAAAATGACAGGAACACTCTACTTTGAAGGAAAAGATTTTATATTTCTAAGATTAAGGACAAAGATGTGTTCTGCAGTGTCTTGTAGTGATTTCTTCTTAAGATACTCCCAAATTCTATAATATCTATTTTCTAATATATTAGCCATATCATTTTGCTGATGTTTAAACCTAGCTGGATATGTTGTCAATTCTGCTTATTAGCAGAGTAACACATCTGAAATTGCTGCTTATGATAAGGAAAATGTAAAAATCACTGAAATTCAACTGAGGTTTATCATCAGAATTAAAATGTGACCAAATATCAATTATATCTTTATATAAAATATTGACAATATAAGTGATGATATCTATAGAGGGTATGTGTGTGTGTGTATATAAATACATATATATAGAGAGAGAAAGTGGAAAACATTTAATTGCCACATACAAAAGAGTGCTCTAGGAAACCCCCAGGTAAGCCATTTTGTCACACTATCCCTATCAAGGACAAGTGAGTTCTAGGAGGGATTTAGAGTTTAAGCAGACAGTTATCTGATTCTTAGTTTTGGCAATTTTAGTATCTCTGTAACAGTGGACAAGTTAATTAACATATTTCATTCCAATTTATTCATCTATAACATGAAGACATGATAAAATCAATTAAAAAGGAAGTAACAGTACCTCAAATAAAATATGTGCTTAATGTTCAGCTACTATTAATATTGTGGAACTGTATTACAATGGAACTATACTATTACAACTTTATATTTTCCTAAATAAGTGAGCTAAGCTTCTCAGTTTCATCTTCTGACATGAGAATTATTGCACTTGAAAGACATGTTTTCTGGCATAGCAGGAATAGGTAACCAGCCTTTCCCATAACCTAGAAGGAATATCACTTAGAACTAGTGGTTCTCAAGCTGTATATCAAAAGCTTCTGAGGAATTATTTCAAATTGCACATACTACTTAAAGTATATTGATTAAAATTTTAAAAATGTGTTTTATTTCCTCAGAATTATGGTGAGAATAATAGTTTTCTCCTCACATGAATCTGAAGAATGTTCTACCCCCAGCTCAACTCCATTTAAGATCTTGAGCTAGTGACCATCTCTGTCCTCTTACTCTGATGCTGTTCAAAGGTAACTGACAGATTCTGTTTATGAATTAGTTTCCTTCAATCTTGGTAACAAAAAGGGCTATAGGAAATAGGAAGACATATAATCTGGACACAGATACATCTTCAGTGGTGAACTAATACGTTGCAATCTGCCTTATAAATGGCTTACTCGTTAGTTTATTCAAATGATTCAGTCTCCTCAGACCTGATCCACTTCTGGCTATACTCACAACATAGCTTCAGCTCTGAAATATTAAGGACCAAACCTTGGTTAAGATGATCCCACTGTGTTATGACATATTGTCCTGCTTTGCTCAAGTTGAGCTTTTTTCGACCTCTTTCCCTGAACTTTTTGCTAATATCTGCACTTAATAAATGTAAGAATGGATATGGAATTTTAGGGAGTTTCCAAGTGATTTTTGCCACATTGTGATCTTCAAGAAAAGATGTGACAACTGGGTCTTGTATTTCACCCAAGGTGAGCATATTAAATGGATAATCTATTTTCTGAGGGGCTATATTCCTTTTTGG
The DNA here is from genome assembly GCF_030445035.2 of Dasypus novemcinctus. Taxonomy (NCBI): domain Eukaryota; kingdom Metazoa; phylum Chordata; class Mammalia; order Cingulata; family Dasypodidae; genus Dasypus; species Dasypus novemcinctus. The sequence continues at coordinate 146,716,753 of NC_080673.1, read as the reverse complement.
CCTTTTGATAGTTTTTTAGGCCTCAGGCATGCTAGCCACTTTAGAAAGTTTTTTATAGTAAGTAATTATTTTTTGGTGGCCCACTCCAGGTTTACCAATGTATTGACAAGTATTTTTAACCTTTATTTTTAAATCTAATTATTTAAAATGCTGTTTTTAAAATGATAAGGCTAATTAATACATATTTTAACAAGCCTCAAGTTATCCAATTTACTAGAACATTAAACTGTTTCTCTATATTTCACATGCACTTAGATTACACTATATTTATGTTTAATATTTATGCCAATTTAGTCAAAATAAAATAGTGAAGGATTTTTAAAAGCTGTAATACTCTAATGCTAGTAAAATACTCTAGATCTAGAATTTCTACAAAAATGCAAGTTATAAATAAAGTTGTGCAAAACTGGTGTGGGACTGGATAGACTAACAAGCTCTCCTACCCTCACTAAGTTTTCTAGGCCAATATGTTTGTACATAGTATTAAAAGGGAGTGAGACAGGGCCCACTGGATGGAATGGAGGAGAGTATGGGCCATGATGTGGACCATTGACTATGAGGTGCAGAGGTGCCCAAAGATGTACTTACCAAATGCAATGGATGTGTCATGATGATGGGAATGAGTGTTGTTGGGGGGGGAGAGGGGGGGGTGGGGGAGCGGGGTTGAATGGGACCTCACATATATATTTTTGATGTAATATTATTACAAAGTCAATAAAAAAAAAAAAAGGGAGTGAGAAGGTTAGGCTAATGCAGGGGTTCTTAACCTTTTATATTCCATCAACCGTTTTGCCAATCAGGTGAAAATCACTGACCCCTTACTAAGTCCACACCATATTGTGTATTATTTAATAAATATATCAACCCAACACGTCCCTAAAAGAATAATGTTTGCTTCTGTTTTTGTGTGTGTGTGTGTGTTTTTAAAATTTAAATTCAACTCATGGACACCTGGTTAAGAACTTCTGGGCTAATGGGTCAACTTAGCCAGGTTATGGTACCCATTTGTTTAGTCAAACAAACCCTGGGATAATTGTAATACAAGGGCATTTCATGGACTCTAACTATCAGTGAGTTGCTTGCATGAATGGCTGGTTACATCAATAATCAATTAAGAAGATTGCCTTCAGCAATGAGTGATGCATCATCCAATCAGTAAAAGACTTTATAAAGGGAAGAGATTTCAAAATTCATAGACAGAATTCTGATCTCTACTTCAGACAGCCAGTGTTTCCTGGGAACTCACCAAGGACCTTCATCAGATCCCTTGGTTTGCAGCCTGCCTTCTGGAATTTGGACATGTGCATCCCCAGTGTCACATGAGACAATTTTATAAAATCTCATACAATTTACAGATATCTCCTGTCAGTTCAGGTTCCCTAGAGAACCCTGAATACTACAACTCGGTACTGGGAGTGTTTCTTGAGAAACAGAATCTTAAAAATGAGATTTCTGAATTGGCTCTGGGATTTTTGGAATTTTCTCCTACTCTGATTAGATTCAAGGGCACTAATGACTCCCTTTTCAGTAATCAAGAAGTCACTGACAATCCATGGTGTGAGTTGGCAATAGAGATATGCAAAACATCACCCCTAAGCATGACTACTTCCATGCTTATAATAGGGAAAGATTTGAGTGAGAGCATTTTTAACACTTTGACAGAGTTTTGTGTAGTTAAAAGTTACAATGATGTTGGCTCGCTGTTCCTAAATACACTGGATAGAGTTACAAATGAAAGGGATGAGCTGAAGTCTTCAAATTTGCAACTGAAGCACCACGTGAATGATGAGAATGTTTCTGTGTGTACTCTGATAAAAATCTTGTTTCATGCAGCTGCAGACTTGTATCTCTGAAAATCAGATTCACAATCTCATTGCATTAGTAGCAGAGTTACAACAGAAACTAAAATCTCAACTTTGCAGGGTGTCTGCTGTTAAAATGAGGGCATTGATTGGAAAGGAATGGAACTCTGAGGATTGGGGTAAAGACATATGGGTAGATGATGATATTGATGAGAACATTGGAATCCTAAATTCTGCCATGGCTTTGCCAGATAAACCTGTAAAGGTCTTCCCTGTGCAGACCACCCAATGTCAAACTTGTATCACCCAGCCTCCAGGGTGATTCCCAGTAATCTGTACCCTCTCCCTGCCCTGAGGTAGACAGGACCCAACTTCAAGTCTGCAAAGCCTACCCTAAGAGGTCTATTTTTCTCCCCTGCCCTGAAGAAACCATCACCCAACTCCACTTTGCCCTGAAGTCTGCCACCTAACCTCTGCCTGAAAGGCTAATGCTATCTCACCAGATCAAACTGCAAAGATATGCGTTGAGGTCAGTAGCTTGCAAGAGATTTCTAATTCTTCTCTTTTTCCACCCTCACCACCCCTTTTCTCTTCCAGACCTATAACTGGAATAAAAATCACAAAAAGGCCCCCAAAGGTGAAGTACAAAGTGTGACCCTTGAGTAAGAATGCTATGCTCTAAAAGAACTGCATGAGTTTTCCAATTTATATAGACAGAATTCAGGGCAATATGTATGGGAATGAATATTAAGGGTATGGGACAATAGCAGGAGGAATATAAACTTGATCAGGTTGAATTTATTGATATGGCCCACTAAGCTTATTTTCTGGATTCAGTGCTGTAACTTGAGGAGTTAGAAAGGGCTCTAACAGTTTGTTTTGGTGACTGGATTAAACATGGACCAAAAAAATGGCCTAGAATGCCTGATGTCAGGATGCTTGTTTTACCCTGGTATACTGTAGATGATATGATCAAAAGGCTTAGAGAGATTGGAATGCTAGAATGGATTCACCATTTAAGACCTGCCCACTCACCCCAGGAATGTCCAGAAAACACATCTTTAACCAGGACTGTGAAGAATATATTTGTGAGACTAACTCCATTTCCCCTGAAGAACTCTGTGGTTGCTCTTTTCTGTAGTCCAGATATTACTGTCAGAACTGCTGTCATGGAAATAGAATCCTTAAGCACTATGGGGATGATTGGATCCCAGGTTAGCAGATGCCAAGTGGCAGCACTTAATCACCAAAGGCAAGGTGTCTGTGGCTACCACAATGACAGGCAGACTCACAGCAGCAATTTAAAAAGTCTAAATCACATAGACCTATGGCACGGACTAATAGATCATGGGGTACCTAGAAGTGAAATAGATAGGCACTCTACTAAATTCCTACTTGCTCTGTATAAGTGGAAGAGTTTAGGTTGAATGAACAAAACCTTAGCTTGAATTACAGAAACTGAGTTGTGTCCCTTTATTCAGTTCCCAGAATTGAGATAGTTTACAGACCCAGAGCCCCTTGAATGAGGAGAAGTCAGGTACCCTTGGGGAAGGATCCTTTTACATGCCAAAAGTTTATGCAATTAATCTTCCTCCCAGCTTTCCCCCAAAGAGACCTTTTACCAGGGTAACTGTGCGTTGGGGAAAAGTAAATGATCAGATATTTCAAGGATTATTAGACACAGACTCAGAAGTGACATCAGTTCCAGGAGACCCAAAATGTCACTGTGGTCCATCAGAGTAAGGACTTCTGTAGGTCTAGTGATTGATGGAGCTTTAGCTTAAGTCATCTCACAGTAGGTCCAGTGGGTCCCCAGACTCAGGCTGTGATTATTTCCACAGTTCCAGAATGCATAATTGAAATAGACATACTCAGTAATAGGCAGAATCCTCACACTGGATCCCTGACTTGCAGATTGAGAGCTATTATGTTAGGAAATGCTACATGGAAGCCTCTAGAACTGCCCCTACCTAGAAAACTAATAAATCAAAAGCAAAACTGGATTCCTGGAGGTATTGCAGAGATCAGTGCCACCATCAAGAATTTGAAAAATGCTACTGTGGTAACTCCCACCACACTCACATTCAACTCTCTCATTTGGCCTCTGCAGAAAAAAGATGGATCTTGGAAGATGACAGTAGATTAACATAAGCTTACCAGTGGTGACTTCAATTGCAGCTGCTGATCCAGCTATGGTATCATTGCTTGAGCAAATCAACAGATCCCCTGCTACCTAGTATGCAGCTATTGATCTGGCAAATACATTTTTATCAGTTCCCATTAGTAAGGACCACCAGTTTTCTTTCAGCTGGCAAGGCCAGCAATATACCTTCACTGTCTTGCCTTGGGATATATCAACTCTTTTATATGTATATGTGTTATATATTTACATAATTTATCTATCTGTTTACGTACATTATAGAAATGGACTAAAGTTTAGAAAGATCAACTTCAAGGAGTTGCAAATGGCTCTTCTTGAATATTGGTATATTGAGTTTATTTATTTTTTATCTTTTCTCAGTTACTTTGCTTTCTGAACCAAGCAGAATTTCTTCACTCAATAGAAAATTACTCTAAATGTTATTAATAAAAGTTCTCAATTGACAAATTGTGCAGAATTTTTCTTAAACTTATAAAATAAGAGAACAGCTAGCAATCACTTCGTAAAAATGAGTTTTTAATATATAATATAATAATTTATAACAGCTTAAAAGACAAGAATGTATATTTTCCTAACTTTAGTCATCTGCTCATTTTTTAAATTTGGTCCTATATTGGAAACTTTGACAAATGTTTCCAATTAAAGAAGGGAAAGAATAAGCTATTTACATTTTCTTCATCCCCCAGTGTTCACAATTAATTTATCAGTTCAGATATACAGCTTATAACCTGAGGAAATCCTTATGATTGTGACAGTTTGAAAGGAATTTATTTAATAAAATGCATATCATCCAGAGTGATTTTGTTATGTTTATTCATAAAGGGAAATAAATGCACTGTGCAACAGGTTAACATTACATTTTTGTACTATCTATTATACAAAGTCAAGGCAAAAACATAGCAATTGATCCCTTGTGAGCAAATAATTCCACTTTTTAATCAATTTGTTAAATATTATGGTTTGATCTTACATTCCAGCAGGACAGTGGAGTAGATATAAAGATCAACCTCCCCTGAAGGAACTAAAAAACTTAGATAAAATTGTAAAACTAGAAAGAGAAGTGATACTACACTTAAACTTCAGGGCATTTGCAGAAACCATTCAGCTTGAATTTTTAATTAATGAAATGTCAAGGTATTTGTTTGGGTAGTAGGGGAGAAAAGCTCTGATTCCATCGACTGGGAAGAAAACACTGTACTCTGAAGCTAGGGCATAACAGGTAAATCTTCTCCAAAGCAAAGGACTGTTGAATGATATCTCTCACTATACTTGGTAGAGAGTGAAGAGGGGGAGGAAACTTCTACTGAGAAATTCTAAATAATCCTAAATCCAAAGCATGCTACCTTAAGCTTTGAATTTAGTTTAACATGATTAAAATTTGGTAGTGCTCACACATGCTTATTAAAAGCAAATATATATCTTGCTTTGAAGGTCATTATCTTCATTGAGGGCTTCCTGGAATTTCTAGAGGTAAAGCTCCAAGAATAAGAAGCCCACAAGGCAAAAACAAAAAAACAAAAACAATGAAAATAAATAACAAAATACAAGCACCATGAAGGGCACACAGAAGGAAAACAGACAAGAGACTCAAATATAGAAAGACTTCAGATATTGAAATTATCAAAATGTAATGTTAAAAATATGTTTAAAACAATGAGAAGGAATTGAAATCATGAGTAAAGGACAAGAGACTAAAACATGACAGGCATATATGAACAGAACATAAATGCATTTAATATTCCTATAAATTAATAATATTTATATAAAAAGTGATGTGCTTAATAGCATAACAAGCCTAAGTACAGCTGAAAAGTATTAGTGACATTAAAAATAGATGTAAAGAAACTATCAAAAATGTAACAGAGAAGCAAAGATATTGAGAGTTTGAAAATTAACCAAAAATATGGAGAGTGGAGTTAGAATATCTAATATACAACCAAATGTGGTTCTAGAAAATGAGAAAGCAAATGAAAGGGACACAATATTTGAAGAACAAATTGATAATTTTACAGAAATGATTAAATTCAACATTCCACAAATTTGAGAAGGCTACTGAATCACAAAAAAAGATATACATGACTAAATAAAACAATATATCATATAGAACATCAAAGGCAAAAAGAAAATTCTAAAAGACTAGAAAGAGAAAAGAAAACACCAGTGGAATTAATATTAGGTTCATTCCCGAACTTTCAGTAGAAGCAATGGAATCCAGAATACTGGGGAATTATATGTTCAGTGGGCTAAGAGAAAATGAATGTTAATCTCAGATGTTATACAAAATCAAAATACCTTTCAAAAATTAGGACAAAAGGAAGGTGCCATTGCATTAGGCATTCAGGGCTCAACTCTGAGAAAGAGTCAAAAGTTGTCCAAGCGATTTGTTTGGGGGGTGAGAAGTCTAGGACAGTGCTTTACACTGGGAAGGAGGTGAAGGACAGAAAGACGAAGAACCTGAAACAACAAACCTGAGTTACCCATTCCCCACAGCAGCCAGGAAGGACTCCACCCACCCCAAGATATTAAGCCGAGGTAAAATCCCTAGCTCACTGCAGTCAACATTTTCCTAGTTATCAGCTGTTACAACGGAAAAGGGAGGAAGAGCTGGGGGAGTCGGGACCTTTCTTCTGTGAATTTGGCCAGCAGAGACTGTTTTGAATCTCTACTCTGGCTAGACTGAGACAGAGGAAAACAGAGATTGAAAGAATCACCTTCTATGGAAAGGTGCAGTGATGAGTCCCATCTGCTGGCCAGACTGGAATTTGCATGACAAAAACTGCTTTTGGTTCTCTCAGTACTTCTGAGAGAAATTCTGCACCACATTAGTGAGTCCCTGGAATACTTTGATAATTTAAGCCGGGAAATTTTAAAGACTTGGAATAACTTGAACAAAATATCAAAGAAGAGCTGTGGAAAAATAAATAGAAAAGAAGGAGAAATTGACCATCAGAGTAAATTCACCAACATATTCAGATGCTAGACATCAGCAAAAAATTTCAAGCCATACTAGGAAACAGGAATAGATGGCACAGCTAAAGGAATAAGTCATATATGCTGAAAAGAAACAGGATTTAAGACAACTAATCAATGATAATCACAAAAACTTCATAAATCGATTTAAATTATTGAACAAACCTGACTAAAGAGATAAAGTATATAAAAAAAAAAAAGAACTGGGTGAGCATACAGAACAACTTGAAAGCCTACTAAGAAAAGTAACAGACCTTATGGTAATGAAAGTCATGATTGGTGAGATTAAAAATACATTAGCGGTACAAAGGCAGATTTGAATTGCTTGAATACAAAATTCATTATTTCAATGATAGAACATCTGAAATGGAAAAGACAGAAGAACAGAAAGAGAATGGAAAAAAATGGAACAGGTTCTTGAGGAACTGAATGATAATGTGAAATGCACAAACATACACATTATCAGTGTCCCAAAAGGAAAAGACAATGGAAAAGGGGCAGAAATAATATTTGAGGAAATAATGACTGAAAACTTCCCAATCCTTATGAAAGATATAAATATCAATACCCAAGAAGGAAAACGCACCCCAACCAGAGTAAATCTAAATAGACCTAGTTCAAGACACTTATTATAAAAGAGGATTCTGAAAGCAGAAAGAGGAAAGCAGAGCATCACATACAAGGGAACCTCAATACAATTAAGTGCCAACCTTTCTTCAGAAGCCATGGGGGCAACAAGAAAATGGTATGATGTATTTAAGGTATTGAAAGAGAGAAACTGACAACCAAGAACTCTGTATCTGGCAAAGCTCTTCTTCAAAAATGAAGGTGAGTTCAAAGTCTTCACAGACAAAAATTGATAGAATGTATTACCTAAAGACAAAAATTATGAGAGATAATAAAGGGAGTACTGAAGACTCAAAGGAAATCACATAGGTGAGAGATTTTGAAAGAGTGTAGCAATGAAGATTATTAGGAAGGGTAAATTAAAGGTTAAAAAGAAAGATGATAGTTATGTGACAACAGAAAGCCAAAGGACAAAATGGAAGAAGTAAGCAATGCCTTTATGGTAATAACATTGAACCTTGGTGGGTTGAATTCCCCAATCAAGACATAGACTGATAGAATGGGTTAAAAAATATGAGCTATCTATATGTTGTCTACCAGAGACTCATTTAAGATGTAAGAATACAAGTGGGTTCAAATTGAAAGGTTGGAAAAAGAAAATGCATGGAAAGTATAACTGATAATGAGCTGGAGTAGCGATATTACTATCATACAAAATAGATTTTAAGTGCAAAATTGTTATAAGGGATGAAAGAGGTAATTATGTATGAAAAGGGGAAATCAGCAAGAAGATATAACTGTAATAAATATTTATGCACATAACCTCAGTGCCCCAAGATACATGAAGCACACGCTGGCAAAACTGAAGGGAGAAATAGATGTCTCTACAATAATACTTGGAGACTTCAATACACCATTTTCAGTATTGGATAGAACATCTGGACAGAAACAGAGAGCTTGAACAATATGATAAAGGAACTAGACCTAACAGATAGATATAGAGCATTGCACCTCAAAACAGCCAGGATATACGTTCTTTTCAAGAGCTCATGGATCCTTCTCCAAGATAGACAATATGTTACAAGACAAGACTTAATTAATTTAAAAGATTGAAATTATACAAAACACTTTCACTGATCATAATGTAATGCAGCTGGAAATCAATAATGGATAGAAAAAGGAAAAATTCATAAATATATGGAGATTAAACAACACACTCTTAAAAAATCAGTGAGGCAAATAAAATCAATTAGTGTAATAAACCACATTGATAAACTGAAGAAAAATCACCTGATCTTCTCAATTGATGCAGAAAAAGCATTTGTCAAAATATAGGCTTTCTTGATAAAACATTCCAAAAAATAAGCACAGAAGGAAACATTCTCAATATGGTAAAGTGCATTTATGAAAAACCTATAGTTAGTATTGTACTCAATGGTGAAAGATGGAAAGCTTTTCCAGAAACAAGACAAGGATGTCTACTGTTATCATTTATGTTCAAAATTGTGCCAGAAGTTCTAGTTAGAGAAATTAGGCTAGATAAAGAAGTACAAGGTACCCAAATAGGAAAGGAAGAAATAAAACTTTCAATATTCACTGGTAATATGATCCTATATCTAGAAAATCCTGAAAAATCCACAACAAAGCTACTAGAATTAAAAGAAGAGTTCAACAAGTGGTAGGATACAAGATTAGCACACAAATATCAGTAGCATTCCTATACACTACTGATGTGCAATCTGAGGAGGAAGTCAGAAAAAAATATTTATAATAGTGACTAAAACAGTCAAATATTTAGGAATAATTTTATCCAAGAACAAAAAGGATCTGTAGTCATAAAACTACAAAACATTGCTAAAAAGAAACTTGAAGATGAGTTAAATAAATGGAAGGTCATTCCATGATTCATTTATTGGAAGACTAAATATCGTTAAGATGTCAACTCTACCCAAATTAATTTACAGATGCAAAACAATCCCAGTAAAAATCCCAAAAGCCCTTTTTTTCAGAAATAAAAAAACCAATAGTCAAATTTATTTGGAAGGGTAATGGATCCCAAATAGACAAAAATATCTTCAAAAAGAGGGAAGTTGGAGAAATCTAACTTTCTGAATTTAAAGCAAAGACTTAGCTACAGTGATAAAAGCAAATGGTACTGGCATAAAGACAGAACGATTAACCAACAGAACCAAATCGAGAATCAGAAATAGACCCATACATCTACAGTAAGTGATTTTTCTTTCTTTCTTTTCTTTGTAACAGGGGCCAGGATTGAACCCTGGACCAAGTATGTGGGAAACTGGTGTTCAACCACTGAGCCATATTGCCTCCCCTGATCTGGCCCCTCGCAACCAGCCCCCAGTTCTCTTGCCTTTTTGCTTGTTATTCTTGGTTTGTTTGTTTGTTTTTGGAGGCACCAGGGACCAAAACTGGGACCTCCCATGTGGGAAGCAGGCACTCAACTACTTGAACCACCTTCGTTTCTGACAAATGATTTTTGATAAGGCTGCTAAGCCCACCCAGCTGGGCCAGAACAGTCTATCCAACAAATGTGGCTGAACTGGATAGTCATATCCAAAAGAGAGAAAGACTACCCCTATCTCATACTTTATAGAAAATTAACTCAAAATGGATCAAGGGCCTAAATACAATAGCAATAATCATAAAACTCCTAGAAGAAAATTTAAAAAAATATCTTCAGGAGCTCATGGTAGGTGGTAGTTTCTTAAACCTTACACCAAAAGCACAAGCAACAACAACAAAAAATAGATAAATGGGCTTCAAATTTAACACTTTTGCACCTCAAAGGACATTGTCAAAAAGGTGAAAAGGCAGCTGACTCAATATGAGAAAATATTGGGCAATCATACAACTGATAAGGGTTTAATATCCATAACAAATAAGAAGATCATACAACTCAAATATGAAAAGACTAGCAACCCCATTTAAAAATGGGCCAAAGATGTCAAAAGAAAGTTGATCAAAGAAGAAATACAGGAGACAAAAAAACACATGAAAAAATATCCACCATCACTAAGGATTAAGGGAATGCAAATCAAAACCACAACGAGACATCATTTCACTCCTATTAGGCTGGCCACTATTAAGAAGTCAGAAAACTTTCAATGTTGGAAAGGATGTGGAAAGATAGAAACACTTATTCATTGTTGTATGTAGAATGTTACAGCCACTGTGGAGGACTGTTTGGCAGTTCCTAAGGAAAATGATGATAGATTTGCCATGTGATTCAGCAATACCATTGCTAGGTATATACCCAAACAAAGAGAAGTGACACGAATAGACATCTGAACACCGATATTCATAGTGGTGTTATTCACAATAGCTAAATTTGGGCACAATACAGTGTCTGTTATCTCATGAATGAATAAACAAATTGTGGTGTATATACATGATGAAATATTATGCAGCAATAAGAAGAAATGAAGTAGTGAAGCATATGACAACTGGAGGATATTAGTTGAGTGAAGCAAGCCAGACACAAAAGGACAAATACAGTATGATTGTGCTATTATGAACTAAATATATTATGTAAACTCACAAAATTAATAATTAGAATATAGGTCACCAGAAAACAGTATGAGGGTAGAGAATGGAAAACTGATGGTTAATCTGTACAGAATTGATTAATAGGCTGTTTGTAAATCTTTGGAAATGAATGGAAATGGTGAGAGCACATCATGGTGTTTGTGTCTAGCAAAGCTATTGTATGGACATAAGAGTGATTGAAAGAGAAAGGCTAAGGGCATTTATATTACTAGAAGGAAAGCCAAAAAGTGTAACATGGGACTGTATAAGATAATGAAACCTCGTGTAAAGTATGAATATTGGTGTTATTACATATATAATGTGGTTTTTATGAAATAAAATACAAATAAACTAGAGAGATGGAGACAGAATAGTAACTATGTACAGCAGCGGAAGCATGGAGAGATTGAGAGGTGATGAGTTTTGTATGTTTGTCTATTTGGTTTTTGTTTTAATATTATTATTATTACTGGAATAATGAAAATGCTCTATTTTCAATCAAAAATTATTGGAGTGATGAATGTACAACTATGTGATTGTGCCAAATACCATTGACTGTATGCTTAAGATGGATTATGCTTTATTAATATATATCAATAAAATTGATTTGCTAAAAAATTAGGGCAAAATAATATTTTAAACTCAAAAAATGAAAAAATTAAATCTTAAAGGATATACATAAAGGAATGAGGAAAGTGATCCTAAATGTAAAATTTGAGAGGCAATGATGAACCATTTATAATGAAAGTGATAGATATTTGGATTAATCCGTGTTCCCGTTTCTTGGTTTTTAGTAAATATTGTTGCCATTTGCTAAAATTGGAAACAAAAAAAGAGAAAATGGAATGGGTGTGGACAGCACATGAATTTGTTTTCAGACCTGTTTAGGTTCAGATGCCTTTGAAAGAATCATGTTTAATGCCAAATGCACAGTTTTATTATAGAGATTCAAAACTTAAGAGAGGTGCCTATACTAGAAATAAAAGATGTGATTAATGTGCTGTTATGTGTTTATTGGAATCATGGGCATAAATGACATAAATCAAGAACAGGATATAAAATGAAAAGGATGTAGACCAGGACTGAGCTTTGAGGAACTCCAACATTTAGTAACAAATCTTGTCTATGAGGTGAAAATATGAATTCAATTTTCTAATGTGATTTTCACCTCTGAGAGGATTAAATTCCTTCTAAAATTTACAACAGTTTTTGGGTTCATCTCACATTTAATTTTCATAAAGAGCAGCAATGGTATTTAGTAACATTCTTTTAAATGATGCTAATGTTTTCTGAATTTTGCTGATTGCCAACTTAGGTGATAATAATTTGATCATAAATGACATAAAAGTCATTTGTTAATTTTTTCATTCATTCAATTTGTATTGAATGAAGGTTTACTATGTGGTTGCCTAAACAGTGGAGAAAAGCCCTTCATGAAGCTTATGTTCATAAAGGGAAAGAAAAGAACACTGTGCCACCTTATAGTTAGGGATTCAAATTTTCCATAGAGGTGATATTCAGCTGAGATATAAATGAAGGAGAGGAAGAAGCCTTACAGACTCTGAAAGTTGAGCATTCCGTGTAGTGTTAGCATGCTCAGAGAGTTGAGCACAGTGAGCAAGTTGGAGGCTATGATTCCATTTTAGTAAAAGAAATTACACCTCACCAGCAAAATCAGGGTAACAGCATTATCTGTCTAGGGACAGACACTTGCAATTAGGCAGAAGAAGATACATCAATGCTTTGTTTAAACCATAGATCAAATTGAGTGGTTAGCTATTAAAGTGTCATAGGAGATATTATAGTTGAATTTATGTGGGTGGGTCTTGATATGAAGACTTAGAAACAAATAAACATAAAGAAAAACTTCCCCTATAAAAATAATGGATAAAGATTTCTGACATAATCATAATTATATTGAAGTTCAGGGCACATTCATGTATCTCTCCATCTAAACCTTTATCCTAATTCTTCCCCTCAATGTGACGTTGAACCAATCAATTCTATAAGTCCATAAAGCTTCTTAAATTAGACACAAGTATAAATTATTACATTATTGGAAATCATTAGTCAAATCAATGAGCTTTAATCGTATTAATAAAACACGTTAGAGAACTCATTCATGGTTCATTTATCACTTCCCCAAGGAAAATTGCCAAGCCTGTATTTCATCATCCTGTTAAAAGTTACTGATAAGACCCTGGAATTCCAGGCAGGGAGGAGTAGTTCTTTGGTATTTAGAGAACACTTAGCTGTCTTGACCACCCAAGCTCAGTGGGTGGCAGCTACAGGTGGTCTAACTTTAGTCCACAACTGGCTCTTAGATTTCTAAACCATGTAAACTTTGTAAAATTTATTTTTTTTCTTTATAAATAGTTGCATACTCTTACAACTATTTCAAAAACAACTATTTAGCATTTTCTAACTGTATGTCATGTTTCCTATTATTCTCCCTCATCTCATTAAACTTAGCTTTCATTACTGTATTTGCAGAAGTTCCCTTCCATGACAGCTGAGTTGTTTTCCTGCTGAAACGTTGTGAATATTTGTTCTTGATATTTATGTAAGTTTTCTCTAGATTAGAATCAACCCTAACCCCAATCTCACCATCTTCTCCTCCAAACTTTAAAATACCTATTTTAAACACCCTACTTGATGCATACATCTTTAAAAATTACTGGACTTTGGGACAGGTGACTAACTGAACATCTCTTTCATTTCTTAAGTACATAGTTTCTTCAGCAAGCATTTGGCAATTTTTAAGCCCTACATTTTAACATGCATTTGCCCTGTATTTTCCATTCATGTATAAATTTCAGTGACTCTTAATATTGCCCTGTATTTTCCATTCGTGTATAAATTTCAGTGACTCTTAATATTCTTCACAGGACCTAATCCAATGCAATTCACAAATCAGAAATGAGAGAAATATAAATTATCATCTTCTCTCATTGACCATAATGTTTTTATAAAGAAGTTATTCACTTTTGGTAACCAGCATATTTCTGAAATTTGATAGCATTTATATATGTATTTTTCTAGCATTCTGCTGAGGAAAAACTGCATTTATACAGTTTATAAACTTTTATCTGTGATGCTACACACTTGCACATGAAAAATTTGCCATAATCAAGAGTCTTAAGATAAAATGTGTAGCAATGCAAAAGCTAATCTGAAAGAAAACACTTTGGGCTCTTATTTCAGGGTGACAGACCTGAATATGTGCAAATTGTTTAAGAGGATAACCACCCAAATAGTTAGGTGGGATCTTAATATTTTCCTTGGAAACAGACATCATAGTGATCAGCCTTTTTGATCTATCAAGGAATATTTCTGCCTTTTCTTTTGAAGGGTAAACCATGTTGAAAAAATACTCATGCAGGAATGTGTTAAGACATACTGTGGTATAACAATAGATTGTTGTTACACCACAACTTTACGAATGCCATAAGTAGAGTAAGTGAATGATTGATGAAAAGAAGACTGACATAAAGTTTAAAATTTTAAAAAAGAAGTTCTGCCAAAACCCAAGCTACTATATTTAGTATTCATAAGGCCATTGTTTTTAGAGGGGGCACCTGTTTATAAAAAATGTAGTAACATTTCATAATGCCATAATGTGGGAGGAGGGGCACCCGGCTTGCCTCAGTGGCAAACAGTGCGGCAAGAGGTGACACCACCTCTGCCCACTCGGCCTAGACAAGGTGGCCACGCCTGACTAGGCCTTTGCTGCTAATGGCTAGCCGGCACCGCCCTCCCCCTTCCTATCTCCCGCCTAGCCCAGCTCTCACTTCCCCTCCCCCCTCCCTTAAACCTAATCTCTTAGTACGCTGTTTGCCCAGCAACAGCTTACAACCACCTATCAGCTTAGTAACAGTGTCAGCCTATCAAGAGTTAGCACATTATCTATCCTTTAAACCCATCGCTATATGCCATTCCCTAGTAAGGGACCATGACATTATATTGGGCTTCAAATTTCGGGGAGTTCTGGATCACAGAGTGTTTCAACAATGGCAATGGAGGGATACTGGTATGGGATACCAATGACAGGTGATATATGGCTGACAGGGAGCTGTACAGAACATATGTCCAGGGTGCATGGTAATGTTTGGATATACTCATAGTGGCAACAATTAAAAACCACAGCAGGGGGGGTACTGGGTTCCTGGCCAGTGGTGCTCTGTCGTGGTCCCTAGGGGAGCAGCAACAGTCTCCCAGGTACAGTGGCGGGGACCAGGAGGGAGTGAGGGTTCAACAGTGAGCCCCTGATGCTAATGACTATGCTTGTGAGCTGATAAACCTAAAATAAAAACAAGGCCTAGAGCAACATTGTGCCTGGGAATTTCCTCCTGTCAGCCTTCATGTTACTCAAATGTGGCCAGTCTCGAAGCCAAACTCAGCATGTAAATGCAATGCCTTCCCCCCAGCGTGGGACATGACACCCGGGGATGAGCCTCCCTGGCAACGAGGGACCACTATCAACTACCAACTGATGATGCAACTGGAAAATGACCTTATACGGAAGGTTCAATGCGGATCAGCAGAATATCCACGTCTACATAAAATACCATGACTTTAAAATGCTGTTTGACCTAAAGTAAGGGGGAAATGGAAAGGAGAAATGAGTTTATATGGCTACAAGTTTCTAAAAAAGAGTCTGGAGGCTGGCAGAAGGATTGCCCTCATGCACAACTGAGCAGAGTCAGAGAGACAGATAAAGCAGATACAACCCCCAGATATTGGTTCCTTTGAGGGCTAAAGAGACCCATGGGAGTTATGGTCATGGCCGATGGGGTTAACTACCAGGGCAGATGGCCCCTCTTTGGAAATGGTGTTTATGTGTGATGAATCTGGACTCAGATGGGATCTCCCTTCATAAGACTTTCATGCTAATGTGCTGGAGGTGCAGTTAATGTTGGGGTTTAAGATATATTTAGGGGATTTGAATCTCTGGACTGACAATGTGATAGCCAGGTCCTGAGCCTCAACAGACTCCAGCACCTACAATCTGATCTATTGGACTTACCACACTCAGCTAAGATGGAGTTGAAGAAGGACAACCACCACACCATGGAGCCTAGAGTGATTACAACTGAAAATGGGAAGATTGCATCCAGCATCCATGTGGAATCTGAGCCTCCTCTTGACATAGAGGTGCAATGGACACAACCAATCCAATGTCCACATAGAAGAGGTGGCATTGGATTGGGAAAAGTGGACATGGTGGACGATGGGTATGGGGAAAGGCAGGAAGAGATGAGAGGTGGAGGCGTCTTTGGGACATGGAGCTGCCCTGGAAGGTGCTTCAGAGGTAATCACCGGACATTGTAAATCCTCACAGGGCCCACTGGATGGAATGGAGGAGAGTATGGGCCATGATGTGAACCATTGTCTATGAGGTGCAGAGGTGCCCAAAGATGTACTTACCAAATCCAATGGATGTGTCATGACGATGGGAACGAGTGTTGTTGGGGGGGGGAGAGGGGGGGTGGGGGGTGGGGTTGAATGGGACCTCACATATATATTTTTAATGTAATATTATTACAAAGTCAATAAAAAAAAAACAGAAAAAAAAAAAAGTTAGCACATACTCTACTGGCCAATCACTAGCCCAATGCCAGAACATTGCCTTATATGGAAACAGCATTTGCCCTAGCCAATCAGAACCTGCCACACCACTCCCCAATCCTATAAATCTGCATCCCCTTCCGCAATAAACCAGACTTGTGCCATCAGCCTGTCTCCGCGACTTCTTCCTGGGTCGTGTGCCCTCCACGCCTTCGGAGCCCCCGAGGGAAGCCTCAGCGGCCATACGAGGCTTTCTTCCCCATGCCAGGGACCCCTCTCATCCCACAAGGGGACCCCACTCGTCCCTTAACAGGGACCCCGCTCGTCTCACAACGGGACCCCACTCGTCCCGCAACAGGGACCCCGCTCGTCCCATAACAGGGACCCCGTTTCGTCCCTCACATAAGATTTTTAGCACATTAGCAGAGCTAATAAGAGAACTTATTATTAATATCTTTTTCTAAAAGGTATTAATGGCTTGAATTTAAACTGCCACTATTTCCAACTAGTTAATGATGTTGAGATGATGTGTGACCACTTGAAAAGTGCTTTATGCTATTATAAAGGAAAATATTATTTCAAATATCTCAGTGTTATTAAATAATTTGTATCATGGAAAGGGTAAAAGAACAAGCAGTATGAAGTTAAAATTAATTAAAACTGTAAAATGATTAAATAATTCAACCACATCCATAATTATGATTGTTTAAATTAGAATAAAAACAAATCTGATATTAAACAAGTATATAGTATAACTTAGATTCAAGTCTTTGTGTTCAGGAAAATAATACATAAATATTCTCAACACAAATGCCGTGAAATCTACAAATAACCATGTCTTTACTCCTGAATGACATTGAGTTTATGATATTGTACTAAAAAAATAGATTTTCTCCTTCACAGGAAAAGATTTTCAAAATAAATGAAAATGTAATTATTTTTTTAAAAAAGTTGTTCTTTTATTTTGGATTCTGTATGTGTATTATTAGTGATTACATCTGGGCATAAACTCATCTCTTTCATATGTTGCTTTGTCTTTGTTTTTTTTTTATTCATTTTTTCCATGTGTTAGTGTGTACACATGTACACACACTAGTAAGAAGAGGGATGGACTCCAAATGATAGAGAAATATTTTTATTTTCTGACTTTTATTCTAATAGTGAAAAACTAGATCTGTTTCCCATGTACCCCTTAATCTTTGCCATAAAATATTTGTAGAATTATTTTTATCCTCCAAATGATTGAGTGTTTAAAAATTCACTTATTGTCCAGCAAGATTACAATGATAGCATTTTTAAGACTGCTGATATTAAATACATCTTTTACAGTTCATATCTCAGTCTTCTTGATCTATATCTTAATTTATTCCATGTTGCCTTGAAGATTTGATTGTTCTTGTAAAATAACATTGGGAATGCTTTTAGTGTGCTTGCAAATCATTTACTCCCTTCACTTTTACCTTTTGAATGCATTTTACATTTTGAAGTCTACCTAACGGCATGAGTAACACAGTGTTCGAGGTTCTGGAGGAATTCATTTTATACAAAATAAAATAAATTACATAGCAATATATTTAAATATTACACAAAATAAGAGGAAAATGAGCTTAAAAGAAGAATTTAAATGATTTTTACTCTACTTTATCTTTGGGATTTATGTTTGCAAAGTACAAAATATAAAGTGAAAAACTGATAAATACAGTAATCTAGCAAAGTGTTAACAGGCATTTAATAAATATTTATTAATGATGATAATGCCTAAATATCTTTGTATTAGTTAGCCACAGGGGTGCTGATACAAAGTACTAGAAATCTGTTGGCTTTATAAAGGGTATTTATTTGGAGTAAAAACTTGCAGTTACATGGCTCTACCTAAAGAGTCTGACTTAAGGTTGGTTTCTCACCCAAAGTCTTTTGCCACGTTTTGAAGCAAGATGGCAGGCAATGTCTGCAAGGATTCAACCTTCCTCTTTCCTCTTAAGGCTCTGTGGTCCCAGCTTCTTCCAATCTCAGCTGTAGGCTGGGATAAGGCTCTGCTCTCTTGGGTTTGTTTCTCTCTGGGTTTAGGTGCAGCTACAGGCTATCAGGCTCATCTCACTTCAGGGGGTCTTTCATGTGACTATAGAATGCTCTCTATTCCTCTGGGAATCTACTTCTTCTGTGTATCTACTTCCATGTAAGAGTCTGCTTTATCCCTATCAAGGGGGTGGAGACTCAATGCTGTATGCCCTAATGACATGATCAAATCAAAGCCCTAATCTTGACTTAATAAACTAAAAGTGAAACCTCTTAGTTTAATACGATCAAGGGAGAATCATGCCCAGAGAAACAGACCAATCTACAAACTTAATTAATACTTCTTTTTGGAATTCATAAGTAATATCAAACTATTACAATCTTAAATAAGTATTTAATATTGAAAGACATTTTTGTAACACCCACAGCTTTTTGTCATCTTTAGTATTCTGCAGTAAAAAATAATAATACTTAGTGTCAGTTTCATGAAATTTATTTTCTGAAGGCCTTCCCATACAGAGCAAATCTATACGAATTTTGTGATTTAGCATAAGCCAATGTACTCAATATATTTTTCCCACTGGCTTTGTTGAATTGTACAATGTATCATGCTTTGCACATTATTACTACATATTACTTTTCCCAGAGGAATGCATAGCTTGTAGACTTTCAATTACTTCCAATTATCTATAAAATAATTCCACATGATTTTTTTATTCCTTTTAAGATAAACTACCTAAAATATAGCTCAATAATTTCCTCCTTACTTTGTCAAACTTCTCTTTATTGCCAACTTCTCTATCTCCATAGGCTACTGTGAAGCTAGTGGCTACTACTCTTACCCATTAATCAGAGTGCCTTACACATATCTTTCAATAACTTCCAGAGCTTACTGATAGATGGGAGTTGTCAGGACTCTTGGAAGTTGTCCCTTGGTCCTTCCCAAGGGGTCTGGTGAACCAACCAGGAGTAGGCACCCATTGCCCACTAAACTCCAGGATACATGTGTCAGACCCCATGGGTACAGTCAACTGAATTGTTATCCCATGTGTACTAAGCACTTTCATGTCCATTTTCATTATTCAACTCCTCTGCCAGGTGGCCCTAACCTCCAACAATTCTGGGAATCATGTGGGGAGTATAATGGAATAAAATGTGGGATGGTCCCTTGGCAGTGGCTGAAAAGGAGAGTTCCAAGTGCTTTGTTTTTGTTCCCTTCTAGGGTCAATCTTCTTCTTGAAGAGGAAGATGCTCAACATCCCAATACTCCTCCCCTCCTTATGCTAGGAAATGGGATAAGGTCATGTTTCTCTTCCAGAGAACTGCTGAGTTCAGTTTCCAGTGGGCCTGAAACAGACAGTCCACCCAGTAAGAGAGTTGTCATGGCATAGAAGCCAAAATTCCTTTTATAGATAGCTATTAAAGTTCTCCACAATGCCATCTACCTGTATTTGGTGGGTGATGTGGAAAGTCCTTCTTATTCCACGAGTCTGAGCTCATTGTTCAGTGGGTCATGGCATAAAATGGTATTCCTGGTCAGAGGGATGTTATCTTGGTAAGCCAAGGGATGGCAGAGCCACTTTTCCAAGGTATCCCACACATGCACCCATCCACATGATGAACTGGGTAGGCAAGGTCATAGCCTGAATAGGCTGAATAGGTGTCTACTGAGACCAAGGCATAGGACATATTTTGGGATGGTGGAAGAAGATTAATGTAGTCCATTTGCCATGAGCATGGCCACTCTGGGAATAGTACCTAAATGTCCTTTTCAGGTTCTAACTTGTAGTTGACATCTCTAACATCAGTAAATGGCAAACTGAGTCTCTGATACCTCATGAGATTATGGTGTCAGAATTTTCATGTGAGTTTCAGTGGTGGAGAAGTCATGGGAATTTCTTCTATTTCATGGGTGTCATTGAAGGTAAGTTCCCTGTCCTCATCTTTTTTGCAGGGCTTAGCCTCTGGTTATCTGCTAGGAGAATCTCCAGCTCAATCAGGGGCAAAAAGCAGCTCAGTACATTCTTTATTGGCTAGATGATTTCAGTGATATTCATTGTGACACTGGTCCTTGCCATATACATCAACATGGGTAACATAGATGGTGTCTTTCCATCTACCAATTGTTTCTAGAGGTCACTTCCCCACACTGGGGAAACATTGATTCTCCAATCACATTCCATCCATAAACCTATTATTGATGGCCATGAGTAAGTAAACAGGTACATAGGGTTGTTTGAATCCAAGAGTCCAGGGTAAAGAAGACCGCTTGCAATTCAGTCCACCAGTCACTTTTTCCAGGGCCAGAGTTGGCATATAGTCTGTCCAAGACAAGGGAAAGAGCATTGTTTCCCAGTGCATGCCAGAAGTCTTCAGCTTGACCAATCCATCAGTAAAACAGCATTGAGCATATAGTGGAGCATCCTTGAGATGCAGTCCCCAAGATGCCATTACAGAGAGAGAAGCACCCTCATCTGGTGTTTCAATGGGATCATTATTTAGAGAGGCCTCTGCCACCTGCCTGGAGGCCTGAGAAATCACAAAATCTTGAATATACTACTTCTATTTGATGATGTTCTGTTATTGGGCACTGCCTAGGTGAGTGATCTAATCACCCAAACTCAGGACATGATGGGTATTTCAGGATTCAGGATGACCTGAAACCTCTCTACAAACCTTTCAGTTTCCACGAAGGCCCAATAATATGCTAGAAGTTGCCTCTCAAAGGGGGTGTAGAACTGGAACGTGTCTGAGAACTTTTAGTGCCAAACTTCAGGGGTCTGTGTATTCCTCTTGCCCATCCTCTGCAAAAGGGACCAGCCATCATGAGCTCAGATGGCATAAACTTGTAACTCAAACAGAGAGCCAAACTTTAAATGTCCTAGAGGCAGCATGTGTTAATCGACCATTTTACCTCTTGCAGCATCTTCTCCTCCTCTGTTCCCCAATGGAAAGTACCTGATTTTCACATCACCTGAAAGACAGGTGGAGACAGGAGGATATTGATATCAGGAATATGTTGATGCCAATATGGAAATATCACAATCAACTACTGGCCTTCTTTGCCTACAATCAGCTGCCATACTCTACTCACCTTTTTCACCGGTCACACCAGGCTACTATATGCCACCAGAGAGGTGATATTGCTGCTGTTGTATGATGTGGTAAGGAAATAGGAGCATTGGTGATATGTGATCCTTCACTTTCCAAACTGAATTTGCTGGGAAGGGAAAGTGTGTGCCCACAATCATCACTGAGATATGCAGTGGTACAGGATATCAATCCCTATAGTGCATTTCCAGCAGGAAACATGACCAGAGAGGTCTAAAGGGCTAAAGTCACCAACCCAGAGAGTAACAGTAATTTTCCATTTCCATACTCATGTGGAGTGCCTGAAAACTGAAACAATATCCATCTCTGAATACCATCCGTGTCTCCCAGAATGATAATAACTTGGAAATCTATATCCAAAAGCACCATAAAGTAGTGTTCAGTGCCCCCAAGTTATACACACATTGGGGTATATGGCCTTTGGTCCCTGGATATTGGTCTGGTTCTTTAACCCCACCATTTTCAATTTTGTCAAGACTGAGTAAAGAAGTCCTTCCTGAGTTCCAAGCTCCTTGGTCAGGGCCAAAGGGAGGTCAGAAGATCCTCTTCTACCTCCCATATATGGGAGTTCTTGGGACTGGTTCAGGCAGGAGATGGTTGTCCCTTTTGAGCCCATGGCCCACTTTCTAGCTTATACTGGTACCCAAAGATCTCCAATGGAGATACTATCTATGGTTTCTTTCAGAATTCCTTGCTCTAGCAACCACAAGTATATAGCCCAACAAACGAGGGCACTGAGAGAACATGGTGACTGCTGACCCATCTGCAGTTCTCAGGGTTTGCTAGATTAAAGAGGTGGGGGCCCACTAGCTGTTTCTCTGGTTTCTTGGTCAGTTACTATGGTTTGCACCCTCTTAATACAAGAGCCTTGCCCCAATTATGTCTCCCAGAGAAAGACAATAAGGTCTAAGGTGAGGAGGAGAACCAGCCCCATTCAGAGGCCCCCTTTCTAATGAAATCATCAATGTCCCAGTGTGAAATAGGAATCTGGTGAGACTCCATGCAGCAATATACTGCAGCAATATAATGTCACAATATGACAGTGGCTTCCTCCTTGTTACTCCACAGCCTACTTAGAATCAGGAGAGACCACCCAGGATGGAATATGCTTGTCTAACTCCCTGAAGGATTCAGTCAAAAAGGGGCTGTGGCCACAGCTGTAGAGCAGGAAGGTCTGCACCAATAGCCATTCTTTCCCCCTCTGCTCCCTCTTCTTCTCTTAAAGAGTTGAAAATTTGCTTCAGAAGCATCTTCATTTAAGTCAATGTAATTTTACTTAAGGATTTGGGATTTGATTAGAGAGGAAATAGTTCTTATTTAATTATGAAGGCATTGGCAAGAAAGAAAAAGAAACCCAAAATCTAAGACTGGTAAGAGGTTGGACTCGCTCAACCAAAGTTAAATTTGAAGAGTGTTTTATGGAAAACATGAAATATAATGAAATGTTCAAATAAAAATATAAGAAAAATAGTAGGAAGTTAGGAAAATGTGAATACAAAAAGCCTCAACTAAATTAATGCATATTTTAAACCTGCTTATTGTACTATGCAGTTTAACCCACAGAGACTTAAGTTCTATGTTGTTCAGGATGCTCCTGTACAAAAAGAATACAAGAGCCATAAAAAGAATGGCTAAAAAAAGGAACACACTCCGTATTTCCCCATGCATTCTACTTGCTGCACCAAAATCTGTGGAGCAAGTAGCTGCATGCGTGTCCTGAAAACACAGGCTCAGACATAATAAAAGATTTCAATAAATGACTGCTTTGTCACTTGCATAGTACAACAGGTCCAAAAAAGCAGAGAAGTTCTCCCTTCGTGACTGGTGTCCCGCAGAGATCAACTGCTCAGGTCATGTTCAGTGTATGGTAGCTCTGTAGGCCCTGCTTTTTATAGCAGATGAGAGCCACATGTACTGCTCAATAGCTGACAATTTATACAACCCTAGGTGGAGGGGATACTGCCACTGAGAGTTTCTACCCTGATAAACAGCTTGAACTGCTTGCTCCCGGTTTCAGGTTTCAGGTATGGTCACTCTGATCCATTACACCTAGCATGTTCCCTAGGCTGTGGAATGGAAATATATTGGAATATGTGCACACAGTAACAAAGGGGTGGGTGGGCTGTAGGTCTATGGCTGAGAGATGGCCACTAGGATTGTTCATGGCTTCCCAGAAGCTACCTTCCTATTTTCCTAACCTAGAGTTCATAATTTTTAAATCCATTTCTACACTTTCACTTTCAGTTGACCATCAGGTTCCATTTGGATATCAGCAAAAGTTTTGTTCAATGGAAATCCCTTGAAAGTAGACTATTGTTTTGTTTTAAATCCATCACCATAAGTCTTGGTGATTTTAATATCCATTCAAATTCTCCTAATTTTCTGGTTTCCCAGTTCTTTGACTTCTTCACTTTCAGTAATCTTTTTCCTCACCTTTTCTCTGCTACTGACTCCTATATCTGTATTTTCAACATTACCAACCCACACAGCCTTAACCCAAAATTATCCTCTTTGACCACCACCTCCCATCTTTCTAGCCATTTCTGTCTCCAGCCATTACCTTTATACAAAACATACATCCCACCAGGGACTACCACAGTTACTCCATACATATTCTCGCTTTCATTTTTTACCAGCTTTGATATAATGATAACTATCATCTTGCATACCACCTTAACATCCCCGGCTCTTTTTTTTCCCTCTACTGAACTGATATTTTGAGCTTCTTATGTGGCAAAAACTGATTACTACACCCAGAGTGTATTCTTCAGCAGCCAGATGGGTTTTATTGAAGAATATTCAGATTACCTCACTTCTTTATTCAAAATAGCTAATGGAGTTTCATTACATTTAAAATAAAATAATAGTAAAGATAGATGCTGGGAAACCAGAACCTACCTAATCTGGTCCCCAATTTTCCCTTGCCTCTACCACCTGAAATTTTCTCCTTTTCTCATTGCATTCCAGCTGTACTGGCTTCCTTGCTGACCTTTGAAAATATGATACTGGTTCCTCCTTCAGTGCTCTTGCCTTGCTGTAATTTTTTCCTCAAACATTTCTTCTAGGTATTTATATGGCTCATTCCTTCTGTGATTTAAATTGTTGCTTAACTCTTTAAGAAGGCCTTATCTAAGCACTCTATTTAAAATTGTACCTACACTCCTTTCTATTTTCTACTCTGCTATGTTTTTTTTTTTATTTTTTACTTTTTTAAATTAAAGAAACGTTTACTTTTAAAATACAGCCCTGGAAATTACATGTGACTGTTTGATATTATTGATGAATTCCAAAAAGAAATACTGATTATGTTTGTAAACTGGTCTGTTCCTCCAGGCGTGTGATACCCTTCAATTGTATTAAATTCAGAGGTTTCACCTTTACTTGATTAAATTAATGTTAGGAGTTTGATTTGGCCAGTCAGTACGATGCTGAGTCCTTGACCCCTTGCCAGACAGACACTTATGAAATAAACACATGGAGGGAGAACACAGGGAGGAACACAGAGGAAAAGAGACAGCTCATTAGAAACAGCAGAAGCCCCAGGAAGAGAGATGAGCCCGATAGTCTACAGCTGACCTTGTGAAGAGATGGAATACTTGAGTCCGGAAAGAGATGAGCCTTAATACCAGCCTACAGTT
Organism: Dasypus novemcinctus; assembly: GCF_030445035.2. Classification (NCBI taxonomy): domain Eukaryota; kingdom Metazoa; phylum Chordata; class Mammalia; order Cingulata; family Dasypodidae; genus Dasypus; species Dasypus novemcinctus. Next base: position 146,691,374 of record NC_080673.1, on the reverse strand, counting down.
GATATCAGAAGAAGCTGGGCCCACAGAGCCTTAAGAGGGAGAAGAAAGGCTCAATTCTTGCAGACGTTGGTAGCCACCTTGCTCCAATACCGGGCAATAGACTTTGGTGAAGGAAGCAACTTATGCTTTATGGCCTGGTATCTGTAAGTTTATACCCCAAATAAATACCCTTTAGAAAGCCAACCAATTTCTGGTATTTTGCATTAGCACTCCTTTGGCTGGCTAATACATTATGCTAATACCAAAGTTCAATAATAATATCAATTAAATGACAGACATACCTAAAATGAGATCAATCAAAATAATGTTTAAAGAGCAATAACTTGGGCAGATGTATTGCAGTAGATGATGATGGGCAGCAGTCAGCAGCTTTGAAAATTGAATCAAACTTTCATGTACTGAAGTTTGGAGTTGGAACATTAGGGTCAAGAGGGTCACCTGGGAAATTCTAGGACTTCAACTCTCCTTTTGCTAACATTTCCCTTTTGTAGTCATTAGAATAATAATATCTATAGTAGAATAATAAGTCTACTTTAGTTCATTTTTCATGCTCCAATCTTGAGGATTTTGGGATGGTGATGCCCACTCTGCTTCTAATTGAGAGAGGGCTTAGGTTCCATGGGGCAGTTGGGTGGAATTATCATGCTTGCAGTTGCACACAGTCTCTGTTCCTTGGGATGGGCATGTTCATCATCTCCTGTTTAGTTGACCTGGGTAAGTCCAGTGACCTGGATAGTAGGTGTGAAGCTCTACTAGGATTTAGGGCTCAACTGGCACTTGAATGGACCAACGGATAAGAGAGGTTCACCATCTCATGCTTATACAAAAATTAACTAAAATGGGTCGAAGATCTAAATATAAGAGTCAAGACCATAAAGTTCCTAGAAGATAACATAATGAGGAATCTATGAGATATTGTGATAGGAAATGGTTTCATCAACTTTACATCCAAAGCATGAGCAATGAAAGAAAAAATAGATTAATGGGGCATCCTTTTGCATCTCAAAGGAGTTTGTCAAGAAAGTCAAAAGGTAGCCTACTCAATGCAAGAAATATTTGGTAAACATCTATCTGATAGGGGCCTAATAACTAACATACATAAAGAAATTCTACTTCTTAAAAAGAAAAAGAAAAACAACCCATTTAAAAAATGGGCAAGTGATTTTAATAGACACTTCTCCAAAGAACGAATACAAAGAGGTGAAAAGCACATGAAAAGATGCTCAACATCACTAGCTATTAGGGAAATGCAAATCAAAACTACAATGAGATATCATCTACACCCGTTAGACTGGAAGCTATTAAACAGAGGACTGCAAGTGTTGGAAATGATGTGGAAGAAAGGGAACTCTTATCCACTGCTGGTGGGAATGTAGAATGGTGTAGATATTGTGGTGGACAGTTTGGCAGCTCCTCAGGAACCTAACTATAGGATTGTCATGTGATTCAGCAATTTCACTGCTGGGTATATATCCAGAAGAATTGAAAGCAGGGACATGAAGCCATATATGCACACCAATTTTCACTGAAGCAGTATTCACTATCATCAAAAGTTGGAAGCAATCCAAATGCCCATCAACAGATGAATGGATAGCAAACCGTGGTTTACATATACAGTGGAATATAACACACAGGATAACATGGATGAATCCTGAAGACCTTATGTTGAGTAAAGTAAGCCAGGCACTGAAGGACAAATAATATATGACCTCACAGACATGAATTAAGCAAATTGAGCAGACTCACAGAGCTAGAGTCTGAAAGATAAGTTTACAGGAAAAAGAAAGGGACTAGAGGATGGTAAGCCCATGCCCATAAGGGCAAAAATCTATAATAAGGTGGAAGGGTAGTGGTTAAGCAGTGGATGGGCATAACAGTGGTGTTGTTCTATGAGGGAGTCTAGTGTGGGGATGTTGTATGTTGTTCTGGACTATCTGTGGGACTAGGGGGAGGGTCAATGAAAGGAGCATGTGAACTCTGGGTATTTGCAGGTTGGTGTCTAAATCTACAATGTTGGAAATGTTCTTTAGGCAAATATGGCAGGGGGAGGTTACTGGTGTAGGATGTTGGACCTGGGGGATTATACAGAACAGGGCACACCTGGGGCAGGCTTCTATAGAATATGAAGTGTTCATCTTGTAATAGTGTGTTATATCAGTGGGTGGAGACACACAATAAACACACACAATAAACAAGAAAATATTAAACTCCCATCCTGGTGAGTCCTACCACGTTCTCAATTAGAGGGACAAGAATCCCTTGATAACATAGACAGTGCCCAATCAAAGAAAACAGACCAATATATTTGCAATGTTTTTAAGTTACTGACTCATCACTTCCTGACAACCCATTACATAACTTGCAATGTACGTTTTACTGCATTAGAATGTAACCTCCAAGAGGGCATGGATTTTTTATTATATTTACTGCTACATTAATAGTTCCTAAAAGAGTGTCTGGCCTTTCATGGGCATTCATAACTCTTCACTGATTGAATAAGTTGGGAACAATATGGTTGATAAATAATGACAAAGGAAGAGCAGGAGTGAAAGTTTTCCAGTGGTTGGGAATAAGTAGCTTGAAATGGAAAACACATTGGGCATTTGAGTAATGAAAGAACACCAGTTACAGTGGGTATTGTGAGCAAAGGAAATGAGCACAGGGAGAGGAGTGCACAGAAGGTCTCTGCTAGTTAGGGATCAGGATTACACTATTTGTCATAGCCCATGAAGGATTTTTAACATGAGAGTGACATGGCCCATTTATATTTTAAAGGTATTTATGAAGGAATGAGTAAGTATTTCTTTGTATGAAAAAATAAGGTATTATACAAATGAAGTTCAAAAGAGTGATGTAAAACACCTGTATTGGTACTTAGCTGTGCCTAAACCAGTTTCAGAGACCATAAACACATAACTGGGATTTTAGTTGGAGGCTGTAAAAAGGACAATAACACAGGTGGGAATATGGACTACAAAATTTGCTATTTAATTCAAACATATGGGACATTTAATGTAATTTACAGTCTTTAGAGATTTGTATTCTAAAAATCTGTTCCCAGTGTAAAATGTGTTAGTAGAATAAAAATTGTGTATAGGTAAATTTATGTGGGATTAAGGTGGCATCTTTCACCTCTTCTGAGTGAAAGGGTCAGTGATCTTACAAATGGATAGAAGTTATAATTACTCATAAAACATTAATAATTAGAAAATTATTTCCACCAGTGTTTTAATCTGGCTTTGTCCATCATTGTGCATAATGTGATTTTCATACAGACAAGCAGTAAGTAAAGACTTGTTTATTTTTTTAATTTGTCTGAAAGAATTGAAATAAATGTCCTCAATAAATCACAAAAATAATTTGATAGATGGGACTGATATCAGTACATAGAACTTGCAGCAGCAATACAAGAATTTGAATTCTAGGTCCCAAAGAAAATATCAATGCTATGATTGAAAAAAGAATTAAATGTGGCTCTCCTCTTTCTCTTCCCTATGCTGGGCTGCTTCAACATTTATAAATAGGTGTACTATTTAGACTTAGAGGTATAGATATAATATCAATCAAATTTCTAATTCAATTCCTGATACAACTAATTCTGAATTGATAAAGAATCTATCCCTAAAGTCCATGTATTCGAATAAAGTGGAGGAAACAGATTTGAAACAGTCAGAAAAGAGTTCCTGAAGATTCCAGGACCTCAGGTTCTGCTGCTGAAATGAATTAAATTTTCTTTTTCCTTTATAGCACTTTGTTCTAGATTCTTAGTCCCTAAACTAGAGAAGTAAGTCTATTTGCCCAAACTCACCTTGGCAGTGAGAACAAGAATCTGGTAGAGAAAATATGCACCATCATTGCCATTTATAGTATAAGAATAGAAATCCTTATTCAAGAAAGTTATCAAGATCAGGAACAATTTGAATGTTCTAATTCCCTGAAAGAATACCAGCATGCTATTAGGGGAATGAGTGTTGGATATCTAACATAATAGATATCTACATTATACCTTAAATTATACTTTTATTTCATATTTATCTTGAGATAAAAGATATTTTATATTTAACTTTTGGCATATTTTAGGTTTATATTTTATAGTCAGAATCTATTTGTAGTGAAAAACCCTCAGGCTATGTAAATAGCAAGTCTTGAATATTTGCCATGATTCTTTATTTCACAAGGTTGCTCTTAAAATGAAAATATGTTGGCTATCCAATACTCATTTCAAAATTAGAATCTCTATTTGGGACACATAATATTAGATTTGGGCTGTTCATCCATTTTGGTGAAAGTCTTTTCACACTTTTCAATTCCTGTATAGGTTTTTCAATTTTTCCATCTGGCTGTTTGATTTCTAATGTATGTAGTACCATCCCCAATCAATACCACACATTACCTGCATTCTTGATCATCACTGTACACTATAACCTCAAAGTGTCTGTCATCAAAAACTTGTTAAGATGAGTAATATTTGTGGAGTATTTTAGAAAGAGTTTCTTGAACATTAGGCAATTCTAAGTTTTAGCATCTGTAATAACCAACTAAGTTATGTCTAAATATTCCCTGGCAGCGGTCCAAGAAATCCTTATTCAATAGGTCTGGGATTGGATCTGGACATCTGCATTTTAATCAAATGCCATAACATTGTAATGCAGGTCATCCCCATTTCATGTTTGAGAAATGCTGCTTTGATTTATTACCTCTCATCAAGTGTTTGGATATCAGAGGTGGGCACATCAGATAAGTATATTGGAATCATTTGTGAGATGGTCAGTGTGTAAGTGACCCTAATTTTGAAATATATCAGATTCAAGGAAGTCAGGAAGGATTGACCTGTGAATTTTTAATAAAGTACCACACTCACCAAATGTTAAGGATTTCTGCTCCCAATAATCTATATTTTTCATTATGTAAGACTGCACCCACATAATTGATTGAATTGAATTTTCGAAAGGGGTTTATGACCTGAGGTCTCAACAGCTATTGCAGTAGCTTTCTATGGTTCTCCTTTTCTTTCCATTTTTGTCCCATCTCTTCCCTTCCTTGAATCCAGTGCAATATTTTTGAAATGCGAATTTGATCATGCCATGCCCCTGCTTAGAAATATATTTTCTTTCCATTATTCTTCAGATAAAGAACAAATTCATTAACATGGGCTGCATGTTTCTATGTGTGTGCTGATCACCACACATCTCAAGCCCCTTGTCTTTGTGTCTGTGACACTCTTCTTGAGTTCCTCAATTCCTCCTTCCACTTCATATCCTTGCATATGAAGCTCCATCTCCCTGGACTCCTTTATGATCCGCCTACCCAAATACATTCACTCTTCCTCCCCATCTGTTTAATTCTTCCTTACAGATCTGAACTCAGGTTCACCTACACAAATAACCTTTTCCTCCCCTTCTTGAGCAGAGCAGTTCTCTTTTCTATATACTTTCATGTCCTTTGTACCTTTGAGTTACATTTTAATTTTAGTTTATTATTTATTTATGTTATAACTTAATTAATGTTTATCCATACCATTCAATAGGAAGCTCCCAGTTGGTGTCCAATATTGGATTCCTGTTGCTAACTTACTGTCTAGCACATAGTAGATACTTAATGAATGTTGTTAAATGAATGAATGACAGTACAAACATGCCTATCTTTAGAGTTTGCACAATTATTTAAGACTTATTATTTACTTTATAGTTAATCTAATTTCCAGTAATAAATGTTTATAAACTCTGGGTCTAAAATAAATATATACCAAATTCATTTTAAATCCAGAGATTAACCTTTAGGTAATTGCAGACTCTCTGAGAATTATCCTTCAATTCTGCAGGTACTAATAATTCAAGATTGCATGTCTTTTGTCAGATAGATAGCAAATATGTAAGATATTTCCTATTTATGCTTCTGGGTACCTTTTTATTCAATCATTGAAATATGCTATAATATGTTTTAATAAGTAGACAATCACAGTGCAAAAAGGACATATTCCATAATAATACATGGTTGTAATGCAACTACTTTGGGTTTTATAACCATATTTGATTTATATTACTTTAATTGACAAGAACTCTCAATAAGATCACCATTTACTTACCAAATTCTCAATTTTTCAATGTTTCAATTTTTTAATATTGTTCAATTTTTCAAGGCATTGCCTTGATGCTGCCTTTATTTGGACATTTTCCCAGCCTCAAAAGCATGGGCAGATAAATTCCTACTGTTTAACCCATTTCTTGGTATTCACAGGAAACTAAAACACAAACCATTTCACTCATTCTATAACTAAACCCTGGTGTTGTCACTGATCTGCTTATTTTTTTTAGTGGCTTCCAGTTGCCTTGGGCACTGAGCTCAAATTTTTACATTTAGTACACAAAGCCCCTCCTTAAATTTTCAACCTCAACTCTTGGCTTTGTCTTAAGTAAAACTTCTTGCTGACTCTGTGGTGTACCATACACAATTATTCTTCCAATTGTTTAAATAAGCTGTCTCATTTCATTTAACATTTTATTTAGTGCGGCGGCTTGCTCGGTCGGTAGAGGTGGGGTCTGGCTGCGGACGAGGGGTCGGTCCCGCTTGGGACGAGGGGTCGGTCCGGCAGCAGACGAGGGATCGGTCTCACAAGGGGTTGCGCGGTTTGGCTGACGGGGTCGCCCGGTGAAGCTGGCGACGAAGGGGTCACCTGGAGAAGCAGGCGACGAAGGGGTCGCCCGGAGAAGCAGGCGACGAAGGGGTCGCCCGGAGAAGCAGGCGACGAACTGGGGACAAGGGAGGCCAGGCCCTTGTCGGGGGCTCTCAGGACTGGAGGGTGCACGGCAGAAGAACTACCGCGGAGACAAGGTAAACACGCAAGTCCACTTTACTGAGGGAGAGGCAACAGTTTTATAGGGGCTGGGGAAGGCTGATTGGTCGAAGCCATGCCCTGTTCTGATTGGTTGCCGGCGAAAGGTCAGTGGGCGGTACTGGATGGGGGAGGGGTGGTGGTTAGGGATTGGCTGTCGCTGTTGCTGGGGGAAGGGGCAGGGTTTAGGGATTGGTGGCTGCTGTTGCTGGGGTGGAGGGCAGACTTGAGTTTCCCGCCCACGCCTGGCTGTTGCTGCTGTCAGGGGAGGGGAAAAGGGCAGACTGGATTTCTCCGCCCACGCCTGGCTGTTGCTGCTGTCGGGGGAGGGGAAAAGGGCAGACTGGAATTTTCTGCCCTGTGCCTGCGCAGGGAGAAGGAAGAAGAAGGGTGCCGCCCCACAAGGCATTGGGTGGCGCCATCTGGGAGGAGGGGCGGCCGCGGAAGCATGGCTGCCGAGAAGGGGAGACCCGAGGGCACTCTGCGCCCATGCCGAGCTTCCTTCAGGGGTGGCGGTGGGCCCGACCAACCACCCTATTATGGGGGCAGCGGAATTAGGCCTACCGCGGCTGCTCCCCTGCCAGGCCAGCAAACCACACTTCAGCCCGAGGGGTGACCGCAATTTAGTTAAATCCTGTTTAACTCCTTTCTCAGCCTTTAAGACTGGGTTCAAATATTTTCTCCCTAAAAAAATTGTGCTAACTCCAAGCATTATTTGTTTATTTTCTATGCTCTAATAATACTCTGAGTTTACTTCTATCTAGCATTTAGTAAAATCATACTTTTTTATATACTTCTATGCTGTCCTGCTAGACTATGAACCTCTTGAGTGTGAGGATTTAGTCTTAATGGTTTTTTTATCCACAGAAAGTAGACTAATTCCTAGCACATAATAATATGTCCTCAACAAGTTGTTAGGACTATTTCATTTTTGTCATCTGTTAGTTGATAATATGAAGGATTATTTTTAATATAAAAATATTTACTACTTTTGGTCATTGTGGTATGTTGAAGAACATACCCCAGGAAAATTATGTTCTTCCATCACTCCTATGGACATGAATTTTTGAAGATATTATCTTTAGTTAAGGCATAACCAAAAGAATCAGGATGCATCTTGTTCCTATTATTGGGAGCCTTATAGAGAAGACCACAGAGAGAAGCCATGGGGGGCGGGGGCAGGGGGGGGGTGGGCAGCCAAAGCCTGGAAGTCAAGGGAACCCAGAAGATATAGGGCTTTGCCATATGATGGAAAAGCCAAGAATCCAAGGATCCCTGACAGCCAAACCCAGAATGCCACAGTTCTTCAGAAAGCAAGCATTGCCTTGCTTATGACTTGATTTGAACTTCACAGTTGCAAAACCATGAGCCAATCAATTCCCATTGTATGTTGTATATCTCAGCAGCCAGGAAACTACTCATCCGTGATTGTGTACCTCCTTCTAAGTGGGCAGCATCAAAAGGATCTAAGAGAACCAAAGATAATAAATACATCATATAGGGTTTATTGAACATTGGCTATATCCCATTTGCTTACTCACTTTCTATCAGGACCATCATTCCCCAAACCATTAGCTGTATATTCTGCTTGGCCACCACCTAACACAGCTTGGACCAATATGGTTTTATTCTGCCTACTAGGACTGGGCCCTCCTACTAGGTTTCCACTAGGCAATCATGCCAATGGGCTATACACCCAGAGTTCCTGGCTTCTCCCACCAACTGCAAAAGAAATGAGGCAACATAACCTAGACCATGTTATCCTGCTTTCTCAGTGGCTACAAAGTGTATATATTGGAAGTGCAGTGGAGTTTTTTGCCCAATGGAGAAATTTTATTTTCTTCTTTTAAATTTTGATATTTAAAATCAAATATTATATATATGTAATGTAAAATTGGACATTTAAAAATTTATGTATACAATTGAGTGTAATTAATTGCTTCCACATGATTGTGCTGCCATTACTACCATTCATTGCCAAAACATTTTCATTTCCCCAAATGGAAACTTTGTACCATAAATCAATAACTCTCCATTCTCTCTTCTCCTCTTTCCTCTCTACTGTCATTGATAATCTCTAGTCTACTTTCTGTCTCTATGAATTTTCCTATTCTTTATATTTCATACATGGACTCATACATTTTTGTCATTATGTGCCTTATCATTTCGCTCAACATAATGTTTTCAAGGTTCACCCATGACACATTATGTATCAGAACTTCCTTTTTATGGATTAATAATATTCCATTGTATGCATATATCATATTTATTTACCTATTCCTCCATTGATGGGCACTTGGGTTGCTGCCATCTTTTGGCTGTTGAGAATAATGCTACTATGAACACTGGTGTACAAATATTTGTTAAAGTCCCTGTTTTCAATTCTTTGGGTATATATCTAGAAGTGTCATTGCCTGGTCATAGGGTAATTCTATGTCTAACTTATTTAGAATTGCCAAACTGTTTTCCATAGTATCTGCATCATTTTACATTTCCCATGGAGAAATATTGACCATTGAGAAGAAATTTGGAGAGTGCTGAGCAAAGAAATTCCCTCTTTTCATGTCTCCCATTGGCTGAATTGTGTTTCTGAGATATATTCTATGTTGCAGAGTAGATGTTCTTGATGAACAACTGTTTTTTTACAGCTTCAGATGAGTTTGGTAAAACATCAGTTATACTGCTCTCCATCCTTTCCTGCTTCACCTGCTTTTTCCCTCATTATTGCTGTCCTGGGATTGTACTTCCTAAATAAAAGAATTAGCATTAAATATTGCCCAAGAGCCCTATCACAATCCCTAAAGGAACAGCAACAATTCCCCCAAGTGCAACAGCAGTGACCAAAAAAGAATGAAGGTCCAACAATGAGCCCTTGACACTAATGACTATGCTTGTGAACCTGTACATCTGAAATAAGAACACAGCCTAGAGATGCAGGGTGCCTAAGAGTTACCTCCTGAGAGCCTCCGTGTTGCTCAAATGTGGCCAGTCTCGAAGCCAAACTCAGCATGTAAATGTGTTGCCCTCCCCCCAGCTTGGGACATGACTCCCGGCGATGAGCCTCCCTGGCACCGAGGGATTACTACCAAGTACCAGCTGATGATGTAACTAGAAAATGACCTTAAATAAAAGGGTCAACTCGGACCAGCAGAATATCTCAGTCTACATATAATATAGGAGTTAAAAATACTTTTCTACCTGAATCAAGGGGGAAATGGAAAGGACAAATGAGTTTATATGGCTATGAGTCTCCAAAAAGAGCCGGGAGGTTATCAGAGGGGTTGCCCTTATGCACACCTCAGCAGACTCCCAGAGACAGATAAAGTAGATAGAACCCCAGGTATTGGTTCTTCTGAGGGCTACAGAGACCCACAGGTTCTATGGTCATGGCAGATGGAGTTCAGTGCCACATCAGTTGGCCCTACTTTGGAGTTTGTGTTTCTGTGTGATGGAGCTAGACTCAGATGTGATCTTTGTTCACAAGCCTCTCCTGTTACTTTTACCAGAACTGTAGTTGGTGCTGGGATTCAATATATACCCAGGGGATCTGAATCTCTGGACTGACCATATGATAGCCAGGCCCTGAGCCTCAACAGACTTCAGTTTCTACACTCCGGTTTGTTGGACTTACCCCACTCAGCTAACGTGGAGTTGAAGAAGGTCAATCACCACACCATGGAGCCAAGAGTGCTTAAAACTGAAAGCAGGAGGATTGCATCCAGCATCCATGTGGAATCTAAGCCCCCTCTTGATATAGATGTGGTGTGGACACAACCATTCCAAGGGCCACAGGATAGAAGAATAGAATATGGATGAGAGTGGACTTCCTGATATTCTATTCATGAACTATTGTGATTAGTAATCGAAGAAAATATGGCATTGGTTTGGAGAAAGTGGCCATGGTGGCTGCTGGGTGTGGAGAATTGGAGAAAGAGATGAGATGTGGAGGTGTTTTCAGGACTTGGAGTTGTCCTGGGTGATACTGCAGGGACAGTTACTGGACATTGTATTTGTATGTCCTCCCATGGCCCACTTGATGGAATATGGGAGAGTGTGAACTATGATGTGGACCACTGACCATGAGGTGCAGCGGTGCTCAGAGATGTATTCATCAAATGCAATGAATGTCTCATGGTGATGGAGGAGATTGTTGTTATGGGAGGAAGAGTGGGGTGAAGGGGGTGGGGGTTATATGGGGACCTAATATTTTTTGGTTGTAATATTTAAAAAATAAATAAAGACAAAAAAAATTAAAAAATAATAAATGTTGCCCAAGGTTTAGTTTCTTAGGGAACAAGGTCTAAAATACATTGCATATGAAGAAACTTAGCCTGCTGGAAATTTTTATAATTTAAATGAATGACCAATATTGTGTAACCAATAGTAACAGAAATCTTCTCTTTGACAAACTAGAATTTCAAGCACTTTTATACTGTTTATACATATAGATATAATAGAAGGCTAAAGACAAAATGCCAAGAAATTGTCTGTATAATCACTATTATGTGCATTGTCTGTCCTGAGATAACAAGAAATCTCAACTTGTGTCTGCGAAGAAAAGTGAAGCTAGTAACACATTTATATTGTTACCAATTTAAAGGGCTATTTTATTCCAAATATATTTGGAATAGGTTCAAAAGATAGAAAACCCAGTGATCTCTGATCCCAGGAGCCATTTGTTGTTGTGCTAGACAATACTTGAGAATATGAGCCACGTGCACATCTTGCTTCACAGTTGCCCTTTGCTTTTTTAGTCCCTGAGAACTTCTGCCTTAAAGACTTTGAGGAAAAGCATGAGCAAATTGTATAATCAAATACAGAAAAGCAGACATTGGCAATACTTGATGCCTGACAAAGCTGTAAACTGGGAACACTGAAGACATGTGCTTGCCACAGTAGGGGTATATAGGCCTGGTAGCTCAGAGCCCATGAAGCAAGGGGTCCTGTGGAGCCATTTGAAAGTTCCGTGTAGAAAGGAAGGTGTTTGCTGTGCTCAAATATATGTAGCAGTTGCTTTATCTTTTTTCTTTTTTTTTTAACTAGAAAATCCATCGTCTCTGCGAAAGTAGGCTGTTTATCAATATTGGTACCCTGGTAACCTGGGGGCATGTTAATCTGCTTGAAAATTACATTGAATTTGATGTCATGATATGTTTCAAAAAGGTATCGCTGTATATAGAGAAAGGTTGCAGTTCAGCAATCCTAGTACCATGTGATATGAAGAAAGAATTTGATTGAAGGGTGGAAAAGATGCTGTGGATAACTGGCAGAATTCTTCCCTTTATCAACATGAAATTGATAGAAGGAGAGAAGAAACACTGGTTCACTGTTAGTTGTTAATAAAGACTTCAAAATATGTGATAAACTCATAAATTTTGAGGCATTGATTGATATATAGGATTCCAAGCTACTTGCCATTTTTACAAGTGAAAGAAATCTTTTTAGTGTAGAGGCTCTCCTATGCAAAATTGAAAATTAAATTCTGATACAATATTTCTATTTATAGTACAACTGTGCTTTTAAAATATATTTAATAAAAACAATGTGGTTTTATGTGTTTTTAAAATCCTGTTATTTGAAATCTAAAGTCCTTTAGGTAGGTGAGAGAAAGTAAGCAGCTGTACAATAGGTATTAAAGTGACAAATGAATATTTTTAAGTTTAGCACGAAATCTTCATTTTGAAAAAGACCACTTGTCTTAATTGACATATATTTTTTCTCTGATAATATGTAAAAGCTGAAAAATACTGTAAATAACCTTTATCATCATGTAAGAAATATAATACATATTACAACTAAACAAAAAATATATCAAAATTAACTGAAAGTATATGGTTTAAACAACAAAAATGATAAAATCTTTTTCATGAAGGTAGTAGGAGCCTTAACATTTTCTATGCATGGAATGAGCCCTGTTTTAAGCAAAATTTAATATCTATAATGTTACAAGTTAATTTCTATAAGTTCTTCAGTTTGCTCAAGTTTTGCTTTATTCTGGAAATTTTAGAATAAATAATATAATTTATCAGCAGGATTATAAAGCCCATTTTAGCCAGACTCCAGATTATTTCCACATTCTTCTCTCTCAACCATGTATCCAATTCTTTAGCCAAATTACAGATTCTTACATTTGCAAAATATTTTTATCCATAATTGACTTTATTCATGCTTTCACTTGGTATTCCTTCTTCTATTTTCCTTCTCTCATTTTCATTCTCCCCTTTTCCAGTCAGCAAAATCCCACTCATTTTTAAGGGTGATATTTTCTTCTATAACTTCCTAAGGTCACTCTCCTGCAGGGCAGAATCAATTATTCCCACTAATGTATTCCATTTAAGTTTTAATTATGTCTCTATTTTTAGCCCATATCATATTAAATTATTATTTGCTATGGCATTATTTCCCCTGAATCTTTATAGGGAAAATTTGTCACCTTTATATACCCTAGTACAGGGCTTAGCACATGGATAAAACTCAGTAAATAATGTTCGACTGAGTAAGATAAACTTTTATTATGTTTTCTTTAGTATATATTTTCTAAAGATACAGCAAGGTCAAGTTTTCAAAAATAGTTTCTTATACTTGTTAATAATTATTCTGTCTGTGCCTACCTGAGAAGACTTGAGTCTCCTCAAATAAATGACTTATTTACAATTCTAGTGTCATAATTTCTTTCCTTCAAAATTCTGGATTTAGTAACATCTTTTCTGGTAAACAGATGAAATTGTGGGACAAAGTTATTTTTCCTTCCTCTTTCATCCAAAATCCCTTTTTTAATTGTTGGGGTTTTTCAGCCCAGTTGCTTTATTCTTGCTATTCATTTGGCCCCAATTTGCCTCAATATGCCACTCTGTCAATTTATCCTTTTGTGACTCTTTCATTAAATTATTCCATTCACATTCCTCAATTACTCTGTAACCGATTGCACATGTTTCTTTTCTATGTATTTCTAAGAAAAATCAATGTCCTGTAGAAATAATATGATTTGTGAGGGTTCATAACTATTTGTAAGTTTTCCTTCTTGATAATAGAATACCCAGATCAGTGGTTGTATATAATTATCCTTCAAAACAAAATTCTGTACTAAATCAATAAGCAATTGAACAATGGTCTGTCAATCACATAATTTTCTATTCTCAGTTTTATAAAAACTGAAATAAATTTAGTAGTAGGTACAAATTTTTTTCTATTTTTTATACTATGAATCCTTTAAATAAAATACACTATGTAATAACGAAGAACTATAATACTATATTGTTGAATTGACCCTAAACTACAATAGGTCATCAAAAATTTTTCAATTGAATGAATTGTACTAAAGTCCTTGTCTAATTTTTAGGTTTGGAAAAGTTTAGTGTATTAAAGATCTGTTAGCCTAAGAGGGTACCTTTTCCTACCCTTAGTACCTGACTGTCTGACATCCTGAACAAATAAAATAAGTAAATCCTTTAATGTAAAAATGGCTTTTATATTAGTAATATGAAAAAAATAGGCCTCTAGAACCAAGTTTGTCTTGATTTCACATTTTCTACTTAGTAGATACTTGACTGAGGACATTAATCTCATATTTCTTATCTGTAAAACAGAATTACTTAAAGTACCTTCCTCATAGTGTTGTTAGAATTTAATGTGAAAATGTGAGTAAAGAAAGTGAAATGATGCTTGAGACAGATCTTTATTTATTTAAAAGCAAAGCAAAATTTTATAATAAAGTTAACTTCTTATGTGTAAAACCGCTTTTATTTGCAGGATTAAATAAGGATAGTGTTAGAAACCTAGAAAGACTCAGTCTTGTAAAAGCAAACAAAACCACTTGCACATTATTAAGCATTTTTAGAAATTTCATGTAAAACCAGTAGTTTTATCTGTCTACTCTTTGCAGCACATTAGGGCAGTTTTAAGATGTGGTAAAGGAAGGAGGCTGGGAATCTAAGCTCTTCCAGTACACCTCCAAAAAGAAGGCTGGATGGCTTTGTCAATTCAGTGAAATCAAAATGAATGTCTCTGTTTTACTATATGAACAATTTGCACCCAATCGTTTTCTTATCTTCCCCCACACTTAGGGGTGTTTCCAATGATTTGGCAGTTTGCTACTAATAAGGAGAATAATATATAATCAGAAACTTGATTTCATGCCTGATTTGATTACAAGGTACTGATTAAAGCAATGCTAGCAAATTCCATTTAATTCAGTGATTAGTAGATGGGTGTTCCCCATACATGTTTTTAAGAGACCAATCAATATAGTTTGACTACCTCTCCTTTATGATACGAAGGCCTGAATTAGGCATTATATAATGAGTTCCTTCTCTTGAATGTTAACATAATAACAGGCTTCCAGATTTTCCTGAGAAATTTGAATTATATGTCCTTGGGTAAATGAAAGCAAAAATGTCTCTCTGTCTCTTGGATTTAATGATATTTATTACTTCAGAGTTTTGGCAAGTCTCATTATTACATTTCACTTTTTGAGTAGCAGCAATATGCACAGCCAAGTTCCTGAAATAACATTAGATATCTACCCAGTAGGTTTACAAGTTAATTCATTAAGCCACCTGATTTTCATTAGAACACTAGCTTTGTATGTTACTACCAGCACAAAAATAAATCATGTAACTCATACATCTGATATATTTATTAAGTTAAAGTGTTCTCACAAATTCTCATGTTCAATTATTCTTGTCTCCACTCACTATGCGGATGGCTTTCTCAGAAAGTTTGCCTATATGGATACATTTCTGACTTTGTTACCTTTGTTTATGTTCCTCCACAGTTTGTAACAGTCTGCTCTGTACACAAATCTTCCAGGGTAGCCAGACTGTGATATTCAGGGTCTGCAAGTATGCTATGAATATTACTGCCTGCCTATTCAGAATGCTTCACCTTCTCTTTGTTTCTAGAAATTCTACCTTTTCTTCATGGTGGAATCCAACCCCACCTGTTTGGTGAAGAACTTTCCTAATATGCCTTATCTGTGCCTCTCCTTTGCACATAATGATATGTTCTGCTGATAAGTCTTATTGTTGTTGTCTTTACTGTGCTGTTATTTGTGCTTCTCAGGTAAGTGTTCCTTAAATTTTAACTTAGTTTTTAGACTCTAAGTATACAAACTAATCTGTTTTTCAGTCATATCCCCGTTCATAAACTAGCTGTTACTCACTCTGCATTACCATCCACTCTATACATTTCCATATCATTACAGTAAAACTAAATAAAACTTCTACATACATTAAGCATCAGTAGTTCACTCAGTTCTTCTCTTATCTCCTTTAAGAATTCACCATCTACCACCAGTCTTGAAGATATTTTCCAGTCATTTCTTCTGGAAGTTTTATGGTTCTTGCTTTTATTTTTAGTTTTTTGATCCATGTTGAGTTAATTTTTGGATAAGGTGTGAGATAGAGGTCCTCTCTCCTTCTTTCAGCTATGGATGTCCAATTCTTTCAGTACCTTTTGTTGAATGGATTGTTTTGCCTGAGCTGTGTGACTTTGACAGGCTAGTCAAAAATCACTTGACCATACCTGTGAGGGTCTGTGTCTGAACCATAAATTTGGTTCCATTGGTCTATTGTGTCTGTGTTTAGGCTAGTACCATGCTGTTCTTACCACTATAGGTAGGTATTACGATTTAAAGTCTGGAGATGAGGGTTCACTTTTCCTTTTTACAATGTTTCTGGCTATTCAGGACTCCTTACACTTCCAAATAAATTTAATGATCATGTTTTCAATTTTTACTTTAATGATGGTGGAATTTTTATCAGGATTGCATTAAATCTGTATATCAACTTGAGTAGAATTGACATCTTGATGATATTTAGTCTTCCAATCCATAAGTATGGAATGTTCTTCCAGTTATTTAGGGCTTTTTTGATTTGTTTTAATATTGAGTTGCAGTTTTCTGAATACAAGTGCTTTACATCATTGATTAAGTTTATTCCTGACTGAGTTTTATCTGTCATATTTTATTTTCACCACTCTTTTGACACTTTTAGTTACTTTTATTGATATAATCTGCATTTCTAGACTCTCTTGCAGGCCCTACTCTCCTGTCTTTTCTTTTCAAGCTCTAGCACACCCTTTAGTATTTCCTGAAAATCTAGTCTCTTGCTTAGAAATTCTCTGTTTCTGTTTTTCTGTGACTATTCTAATTTTGCCCTCATTTTTGAAAGATAGTCTTGCTGGATATAAGATTCTTGGCTGGAAGTTTTTCTCTTGTAGTATCTTAAATATATCAGACCACTGTCTTCTTGCCTCCATGGTTTCTGGTGAGAAATCAGCACTTAATCTTATTGGATATCCCTTATATGTTGTACATTGCTTTTCTCTTGCTGCTCTCAGAATTCTCTATCTTTGACATTTGACATTCTGATGAGTATGTGTCTTGGAGTTGGTCTATTTGGATTTTTTCGGATGGGAGTATGTTGTGTTTCTTGGACATGGATATCTATGTCCTTTAATAGGGTTGGGACATTTCTACCATTACTTCTTTAAATATTCCTTGTGCCCCTTTTTCCTTCTCTTCTCCTTCTGGGACACCCATGACACATATGTTTGCACATCTCTTGCTGTCATTTAGTTCCCTGAGACCTTGTTCAATTTTTTCTATTCTTTTCTTCATCTGTTCTTTTGTATGTTCACTTTCAGAGGCCATTTCTTAAAGCTCACCGATCCTTTTTTCTGCCTCTTCAAATCCGCTATTATACGATTCCAATGTTAGTTTTAATTTCATTTATTGCACCTTTCATTCCCAAAAGATCTTCTATTTTTCTATATATTCTTTCAAATTCTTCTCTGTGCTCATCCAATGTCTTCTTAATATCCTTAATCTCTTTAGCTATCTCATTGAATTTATTAAGGAGATTTGTTTGAATATCTGTAATTAGCTATCTCAATTCCTTTATGTCATCTGGAGGCTTATCTTGTTCCTTTAAATGGGCCATAACGTCCTGTTTCTTGGTGTGGATTGTAATTTTTTGTTTGTGTCTTCACATCTGGCTTACTAGAGTATTTATTCTGGGTGCAGTTTTTCTCTTTGGTTTCGGACTTCCTATTCTTTCTCCCTTGCTGCTTGTGCAGTAGAGAAGCCAAGCACGTAGTTAGTGCTGTAAGCTATGGAGGCTCAAGCTGCCCTCATTGTGCCAGGGACAGATGAAGCTTCTCCCGACTTTCTCCTTTCCCAGAAGTAGAGACAGAGTCACAGCTATGTGGAATAATCCAAGTGCAGGCCTAGACTGTAGTTGCCCAGAGAGACTGATGAAGCTTCACATCCCTTTCTCCCCTGCCTGGGGCAGGGATGGAGCTGCAGCTTGGGCAGCAATCTATGCAGTGTGGATTCAAGATGACTGCAGTTGCCCTGGTAGACTTCTGATTTTCAGTCTATTCCAGCCAAAGTTACCTGCAGCTACCTGTATAGGTTGGTGTAGGGTTACAAGCCTCCTCTCCACCAGAGGTGGGGCTGAAGCCTAGGCTATGGCTGCAGGCTGATCTGCGTGAAATAAAGTTTCTGCTGACACTGAGAGTTTCAGTAACCCGGCTTCCCTCAGGCTGGGGATGGAGTCAGAATGGCGGCTACTGGCCTCTTTCTGACTTGGGCTCTGTTCACACCCCAGCTGTTACCAGGGTTCTGTCTTAGCCCCAAGTCCCCCAATCAGTAGCTGAAATAGGCAGCCAACTGTCTTCCTCTCCCCTGTTCCTGGGAAATGGAGCTTTCAATTCCAGCCACGGAAGATTTCCTGAAGCGGCTTGTGCCTCCAGTGGAGGGTGGGCACCGGCCTCCGCAGTGTGAAGCGCTCTACTTATGAGTCTTCTCTGCAGATGGGCAATCTCCTCCTTCCACTCCTTCAAGGACATGGAAGGATGCTCTTCTGGTCTCCTGGAGCC
Organism: Dasypus novemcinctus; assembly: GCF_030445035.2. Classification (NCBI taxonomy): domain Eukaryota; kingdom Metazoa; phylum Chordata; class Mammalia; order Cingulata; family Dasypodidae; genus Dasypus; species Dasypus novemcinctus. Next base: position 146,672,662 of record NC_080673.1, on the reverse strand, counting down.
CTCAAACAGGTGCTTCAGCTAGTTCCAGAGAGCTCTGGGTGTTTGCTAACAGCCCTGCAGCAGAAGCTAACTCTAGGAGCTCCTTACTGAACTGCCATCTTGCTGGTTCTCCTCTTTTATTTTTTAACTAACTTTTTTTAAAGTTAATGGATCACTCAAAACATTACATTAAAAAACATAAGAGGTTCCCATATATGTCACTCCCTGCCCCCCACCCCATCATTTTTTAATCGTCTTTTTTTGAAGATACATAGATCATAAAAATGTTACATTAAAAATATGAGGTTCCCATATACTACCCCCCACATCAACAATTTCTTTCAGCATTGTGGCACATTCATTGCATTTGGTCAATACAATTTGCAGCACTGCTGCACTACATGGGTAATAGTTGATTGCAGTAGTTTTTGAGGTGTCAATATTGCTAAGCTAGAGTCCCAGTTGTTCAATTAAACACTGATTAAAGTGTTTTCTCTGAAAGAATTTTGTATATATGATTAAAGTCCATAATCAGTTGAGTTTAAGTAAAGGAGATTATCCTAGATAATCTGGGTGGTTGTGCTTCAGTCAGTTGAAAGGCTGTAGAAGCAGAGCTGAGGTTTCCCTGATGAAGAAGAAATTCTGCCTATGGCAGTTGCCCCAGCCCTTCATCATCAGAGTAGCAAACTGCCCCTCTTGATGGCCTGCCCTCCAAATTTTTCTTGCCTAGCTGGCCCCTACAATCGCATAGTCAAATCATTGCAGTGAATCTCTTAATATGTATCTCCTACTGGTTCTGTTTCTCTGGCTGAATCCTTATAGTGTATACTATATACACTCATTGTATGTATACAAATATGAGTGTATGTGTGCAAACAATATGATGTATTGATAAAGTGAGCATATAATTTATTCCCCTTTAAAAGAATGACACATTTAGGAGAAAAAATGAAGAAAATTGATAGGTACACAGAGTGGGACACAGACAGTTCTAGGAAGACTGATAAATCTTATCCTATTAAGTTTAAAATAAAAGAAAAAAACAGATGTGAGATTAAAGAAGGGCTTCAGATGATCCTTAATTCCCCTAAATTGAAAAGAATTATCTATGTGTGCATTTTTGTACATTTTTGGGCATATATGTCCATTTCTATTGTGCCTCTCAAAATATTCATGACCTAAAATGTTAAGAATCCATGAATTTTCTTCTCTTGTCCTCTGCAAATGCCTTTGTCACATTAACCTAAATTGGACTCAGTTTCCATTATGTTCTTCATTTTGTGATTAACTTAGAATATATGCTGAAGACTACATGAACTTCTTTGTTCTATCATCTTAGGAGAGTCATTTATTCACTGCTAAGCTTTTAATTATTACATGTTTATGTGTATATATGTGTTATAACACATAATTTTCTGTATCCTGGGATATAAAGTTGAATACCATTTAATTCAGTATCACAGACTTATTCACTAGTGAATATGTAGACAAACAAAAAGCAAGTTTAATTTCTCCAGATCCTCCAGGGTTCCTCAGACCCAAAAGGATATTAATAAAATATTGACATTGGTGGGAACAACAGTCTCATTTTGGGTTCTCAAAATGGACTTTATTATTGATCATATGATCTTAAGTTCACTTAACTCACTATTCACTTCTTTTTCTGGATTTTATAACCACATAATTCACCCCTGGCTTGAACAATTTGTGAAATTTTCATGTTTAAGGATCCCTACATTCAATTCTGACATCCTTCTGTAAGTCTGTTCTGCTATTGGTCTGCTCTCTCAGTATACGAGGGGCTCACTGAGAGCTGTGTATCTTATCTCTGTGGATTTTCCTAGGGAAGACAGTCAGGAACACCACAATGCTCCCCCTACCCACTGCCATTTCCATAATTAGAGAAACATTTCTCTTTGGTCATTTCAATTTCCCAATTTCCATCACTCATGAAATTGTGGGAGTTGGTTATCCAAAGTGACCTTTCAGCACATTTTAAGTTCTCAATTTCACTCCAAATTTCAGTGATATTTTCTCCAATTATAGTCCATACATCTGGGTTTTAATTTCCATGTAATTTTTCTCATCAAAAAACAGGTACTAGTCTTCTGTCCTTTACTTTTAATTTTTCATTTAAGTCCTACAAATTTTTGAAGAGGTGGTTCCTGGAAGATGGTGTCAAAGTAGACAGGAAGAGTTCAACTCCCTCTCTCTCTTTCTCTCACACACACACAAACACACACACACACACATACACAAATGGAGAAAGGGCAAAAACCTACCTTAGGTAGCTGCTTTAGCAATCTATAGAATAGGAAAGTGCTGTGCATCATCCAGGAAGTAGCAAGGCAGATAAAGAAGTCAAAGGAAAACCATGAGTTACTCACCCCTTGGCTAGAAATGGCACATAACCCCACCCTCAAGGCAAATAGCCTCAGCAAAGCAGCCTTAGTTTACTGCAGCCAACTGAGTAGAAAGGAGCATTCCCTGGGAGGAAGAGGGGTCTGGCAGAAAGTGGAGAGTGGTTTCTTTTCAGTTAGTTTGGCCAGCTGAGCCCCCTTTAAAACTCAAAAAAGACCCCAACCATTACTGAAGCAACCCCAGAGAGAGGGGAGGTGGTATCTAATCAAACAGGCTGCCATAGCCAGCTGCCTGGGACAGAGAGGAACTAGGTCAGTGAAGGGATGGAGACAGGTGCATAACCAGGCCAGCTCTTGGCCAATGGTTAGAAGACCAACTCACCTGAGGGAACAGGGATGAGAAGAGCCAGATAAGTTTCCAGAAGCCTAATTAGCCTGTGGAGCTGGTATAGGTCAGTGGAGTAATTCATACGTTGCATATACAAAGATACTGGTTCAATTCCTAGGAACTCCTAAGAGAAGAGATCCAAAGAGTAACTGCATTAGTCAGCCAAAGGGGTGCTGATGCAAAATACCAGAAATCAGTTGGTTTTTCTAAAAGGTATTTATCTGAGGTAGAAGCTTGAAGTTACCAGGCCATAAAGTCCCTCACCAAAGTCTTTTGCAGCAAGATGGCTGCTGACATATGCAAGGGCTCAACCTTCCTCTTCCTCTTAAGGTTCCATGGTCCCAGCTTCTTTCAATATCAGTTGTAGGCTGGGATAAGTCTCATCTCTCTCCCAGGGCTTATTCCTCACTGGGCTCTGTTGCTCTGTTCTCTCCACAAGGTCAGGTGTAGGCTATCAGGCTCTCTCCTCTCTCTTCCCAGAGACTCTGCCATGTCCATGGAAGAACTCTATTCCTCTGTGTTGTTCTTCTGTGTGTTTACTTCCCAGAGTTCCAAAATCCAAAAGGTCTAAACTTTAAACCCTGTCCTCTACTATGCCATTTTCTCTGGAGTTCCAGTCCACCAAGGGGGTCAGTGACTCAACATCCTACTGATTTGGTCCAATCAAAGCCCTAATCATAATTTAATCAAGTAGAAGTAAAATCTCTGAAGATAATGCAATCTAATATGCCCAGAGGAACAGACCATTTACAAACATAATTCAATATCTATTTTTGGAATTCATAAATAATACCAAACTTCTATACTCTACCCTCTGAATTTCAAAAAGACATTATAATATTTTTTTAAAAAATTAAATCAGTACAATGCTAAGTACAAAATCAAATTACAATCAGTTTAAAGAAAATTCAATTTGTCTTGGGGCAAAGTCCAGTTTGGCTATAGACCTCTGAAACTTACAAAACCATTCATTTGCTTTCAGTACACAAATGGACAAAGGGTAAACACTTGCATTACAATAAGGAGGCATTGCAGGGCATTCTCCATTAAATGTCAAAGTCTGAAAGTCATTCTTAAGATGACGGTTTCTTCTTCCTGGGCCCACATAGGGACTCACCCTTTCCACAGACTTGCCCAACAGCCATTTTCTTGGTTCCACCTTCATTGAGCATCTTGGTAGTGACCAAGCTCCAGACCTCACCCTCCAAGAGTGTTGGGGTGATTGCCACACTCTACCCAATCTTTGGGTTAGAGTCTTAAGCCCCCTAATACAGTGAAGTGAAGACAACATCCCCCCTAACTTTTGGCATACAAGCCCAACCCTCTCAGAACAATGAGTTCATGACTTGCCCTTCCTTAATCCATGGGGGACAGGTCCACCCCTCTCAGACCTGTGGGGTGTCAAACCTAATCTTCCTAATCCTTGGGGAATATGTTTTAAGCCCTCTTTACTTTGGGGTGGCAAAACTCTCCCTGAAAAATGGAGTGGGAACATTCACCTTCTTCAACTGCCAGGGCAAAGTCATCTTCTCTGTACACTAGGGTGGGGTCCCTCTCTTAGTCCAAGGAAATGTCTTAATTACTGACTCCAACTTCCATGGTTTTCCTCTTAATGCCATTTCCCCTTCCATCTTTCCCCTACATGTCCCTTATACTCCAAGCTGACAGTGGTTTTGTTCATACAGAAGTCTCAAAAATCTTGTTATTTTACCATGCAAGAAACAAGGGTCCAAGCCATCAGACAGTAAGACCTTCCACAAGTCTTCCCTAAATAACCGCACTTTCAATCTTGATTTACAAGTTCCAAGTTTACCTAAGCCCTCAAATGGGGCACTATCATTGGGGGACTTGATTTCCAGAGGACTGGAATTTCTGGAATCAGTTTCTGGTTTCTTTGTGCCCAACAATTCAGTCCTCAGCTTATCTCACTCATCCAGTATTTTGCTATAAACTGCAAAGAGAAGCCAAGACACATTCTCTGAGTTTACTTTGGAAAGTAAACTTGTAAATGGTGCTCAGGCTCACCATTTTCAAATTCTGCATTCCATAAAACACCAGGATTTAATCTTGCTAAGTTCTCTGCAACTTTAAAACATGGATTACCTTTCCCCCAGTTTCTAATAATAGTTTCATCATTTACTTCTAAGGCCTCATAAGAAGACTATTTAGCATCCATATTCCTATCAACAGTCTCTTCAAAGCAATTTAGGCTTTTTCCATCAAGCATCTCACAATGCCTCCAAAAAAATATCCCTTACCTATTTATAAAACTGTTTTAGCAATTTGGTAATTGCAAAAGCATGATGCTACTCTCCAGTACCAAATTCTGCATTAGTCAGCCAAAGCAGTGCTGATGCAAAATACCAGAAATCTGTTGGGTTTTATAAAGGTTATTTATTTGAGGTAGAATCGTATAGTTACCAGGCAATAAAGTGTAAATTATTTCCCTCACCAAAGTCAGTAGCCACATGTTGGAGCAAGATGGCTGCCAGTGTTTTCAAGGGCTCAGCTTCCCTCTTCCTTTTAAGATTCCATAGTTCCAACTTCTTCCAATATCAGTTGTAGGCTGGGATAAGTCTCATCCCTCTCCCAAAGCTCATTGCTCTCCAGGCTCAGCTGCTCTATTCTCTCCACAAGGTCAGCTGTAGGCTATCAGGCTCTCTCTCTTCCCTAGGGCCTCTGTCATGTCTATGAAGCCATCTCTATTCTGCTGAGTTCTTCTCCTGTGTGTTTACTTCCCAGGGTTCCAGCATCCAAAAACTCTAAACTCGAAACACTCTCCTCTTCCATGTTCTTTTCTCTGTGAGTCCCAACTGATGGACCTCCAACTGATGTGGCCCAATCAAAGTCCTAATCATAATTTAATCAATTAAAAATGAAACCTTGAAGGTAATACAATCTAATAAACCCAGAGGAACAGACTAGTTTACAAACATAACCCAATATCTATTTTTAGAATTCAAAAATAATGTCAAACTGCTACAATTGCCTAACTCATTCTATGATGCCAAGATCACCCTATTACCAAAGATGCCACAAGAAAGGAAAACTATAGATCAATCTCTCTAATGAACTTAGATCCTAAAATTCTTAACAAAATACTTGCTAATGGTATTCAGCATGGCATCAAATGAATTATACATCATGACCAAGTGGGAATCATCCCTAATTTGAAAGAATGGTACAACATAAGAAAATCAACCAATGTAATGCACAATATTAACAGATCAAAAGGAAAAATCACATGATCATCTCTATTGGTGCACAAAAAGCATTCAACAAAATAAAGCACACTTTTCTGATAAAAAACACTTGAAAAGATAGAAAGAGAAGGGAACTTCCTCAACATGATAAAGGGCATATATGAAAAACCCACAGTTAACATCATATTCAATGGTGAAATACTAAAAACTGTCCCCCTAAGATCTAGAACAAGACAAGGATGCACACTGTCACCACTCTTATTTAACATTGTTTTAGAAGTATTTGCTCTAGGACTTAGACAAGAAAAAGATATAAAAGGCACACAACTTAGAAAGAAAGAAGTAAATATTTCACTTTTTGCAGTTAATATGAACCTATACATGGAAAGCCCTGGGAAATCTACAAGAAATCTTCTAGAGCTGATGAATGAGTTCAGTAAAGTGGCAGGATATTAGATCAACACAGAAAAATCAGTAACATTTTTGTACAACAATAATGAGGAATCTGAGGAGGAAATCAAGAAAAAAATCAATTTACAATAGCAAGGAAAAGAATCAAATACCTTGGAATAAACTTAACTAAAAATGTAAATCACTTGTGTGCAGAAGACTACACAGCATTTTTAAAGGAAATCAAAGAAGACCTAAAAAAATGGAAGAATATTCCCAGTTCATGGATAAGAAGACTATCTACAATGTCTTCCTACCCAAAATGATTTACAGATTTAATGCATTCCTAATTAAAATTACAACAGCATTTTTTACTGAATTGACTATCTGAGATGTCTACTCTACCCAAATTTAATGCAACCCCAATAAAAATTACAACAGCATTTTTACTGAATTGAAAAAGCTAACTATGAAATTTATTTGGAATATCAGCGGCCATGAATAGCCAAAGACATATTGAAAAAGAAAAATGAAATTCAAGGAATCACACTATTTGACTTTAAAACATACTTATATAAAGTTACAGTGGTCAAAACTACATGGTTTTGGCACAAGGATCAACACACTAACCAATGAAATAGAATAGAGAGTTCAAATATAGATTCTTTTTTAAAGATACATAGATCACACAAAATGTTACACTAAAAAATATAAGAGGTTCATAAACTGATATTTGTCAAGGCCACCATGCCCACTCAACTGTGGAAGAATGGCCTCTTCATCAAATGGTGCATAGAGAAGTGGATATCCATAAAAAAGAATGAGAATGGATCACCATCTCATGCCCTATACAAAAATTAACTCAAGATGGATGGAATATGTAAAGGGTCAAACCATTAAGCTCCTAGATGATAATAAAGGGGCACACCTACAAGATTTCGTAGTAGGAAATGGTTTCATAAACTTTACATTCAAAGAATTAGTAATGAAAAAAATAAAGATAAATGGAACCTCCTTAAAATTAAAAATTTTTGCAATTCAAAGGAGTTTGTCAAGAAAGTAAAAAGGAAACCTAATCAATGGTAGAAAATATTTGGTAAATATCTATCCAATAGGGATATAATATCCAACATATATAAAGAAATCCTGTATCTCAAAACTAAAAAGACAAACAACCCATTTAAAAAATGGGCAAGTGATTTTAATAGACACTTCTCCACAGAATGAATACAAAGAGCTGAAAAGCACATGAAAAGATGCTTAACATCACTAGCTATTAGGGAAATGTAAATCAAAACTACAATGAGATATCATCTTACACCCATTAGCCTGGCAGCTATTAAAAAATACACAGGACTACAAGTGTTGGAGAGGATGTAGAGGAAAGGGAATCCTTATCCACTGCTGGTGGGAATGTAGAATAGTGTAGACATTGTGGAGGACAATTTTGCAGTTCCTCAGGAACCTAACTATAGAACTGTGCATGATCCAGCAATTCCACTGCTAGGTTTATAGCAGGGACATGAACAAATATATGCACACCAGTGTTCATCGCAGCATTATTCACTATTGCCAAAAGTTGGAAGGAACCCAAATGTCCATCAACAGAAGAACGGATAAGCAAACTGTGGTATATACATAAAATGGAATATTACTCAGCTCTAAGAAGGAATTCAGTATTAACACACAGGATAACAGAGATGAATCTTGAAGACCTTATGTTGAGTGAGGAAAGCAAATATTACATGAGCTCACTGATATGAATTAAGCAAACTGAGCAGACTCACAGAGCTAGAGTCTGGAAGAAAGGTTTACAGGAGATAAAAGGCAGTAGAGGGTGGTGAGTCCATGCCCATATGGGCAAAATCTATGATAAGTGGAAGGGTATAGTTGTGCAGTGGATGGATGTGACAGTGGTTCAGTCAGATTTGGTGGTGCTGGTCTGTGAGGGGTAATAGGGTAGGACGTTTGATTGGACTGTCCAAGGAACTAGGGGAGGGTCGGTGAAATGAGCAGGTTAACTCTGGAGATTTGCAGGGCTGTGGTTAAAACTACAATGTTTGGAAGATTCTTTGGGTAAATATGGCAGGGGACAGTTTCTGGTATAAGATGTAAGATGTGAGGGGGTATATGGTACAGAGTGCACCTGGGACATCTGTTGACCATGTAAGTGTTCATCTTGTCATAGTGAGTTATATCAGAGGGTGGAGGTCCCACACAATAAACAAGAAAATACTAAATTCCCTTTCTGAGGAGTCCTGCTATGTTCTCAAATAGAGGGACAAGTATCCTCTGAGAACATAGGCAATGCCTAATAAAATAAAACAAACCAATATGTCAAGCCTTCAATATTATTGCGAGTAAATAGAAATGTCATTTTTCAAAAACTGAAACAGGGATTCCCATAGGTTCTGAGGGGAAGAGGAGGGAAAAATAGGAGAGATGGAATACAGGGCATTTTTAGGGCATTATAATTATTCTGGTTAATCTTGCAATAATGCATATAGGCCATTTTAAATTTATCAAAAATATATAAATCATAATGTAAACCATTGACCATGGTTAGAAACAATTTCTATATCAATTCTAACAAGTGTAGCATCTGCATGGAAATTATTAATAGGGGATAGGGAAAAGGGGGGAGGACATTGGATATATGGGAATCCCATATACACTTTATGTGACTTTTCTGTAACCTAAAACTTCTCTGAAATTAAAATGAAAGAAAATAAGACACGGGGAGAATATACCAAAGAAAATGCCACTATACATACAAGAGAACAGATCTTACAGTGATATGATGTCTAAAGTTTTTTTATTATTTAGAATTTTTAAAATTTTTTTGTATTTTATTTTTTATTTTTAAAACTATTATTATTTCATTTTCTTATAAATTTTATTTGGTTATTTTGTTGACATAATTTTTGGAGAGGTTTTAGATCACAGAATTGTTGCAACTGTGCAGGGGAGGATCACTGGTACGGGATGTTGGGGTAATGGGGGATGCATGGGGAGAGGTTCCCCTGGAGCATGCCTCTAAGGCATATAAATATGTTCAAATGATCATGGGACGTTGTCTTACTGGGTGGAGACACACACAATAACCATAGGAATATTGAATTCCCATCCTGGGAAGTTCTGCTACATTCTCTAATAGAAAAGCAAGAATCCCCCAAGAACAAGAGCAGTGAAGGAAGAGATCATTACACCAGGCCATTGATACTGAAGATTGTACTTATGAACCTTTTCTTGTCAAATTGAAACTTAACCTAATATTATATACTGCCTAAGAGCTACCTCCTGAAAGCCTCCTTGTTGCTTAAATATAGCCTCTCTCTAAGCCAAACTTAGCTTATAAATGTACTATCTTCCTCCGGTGTGGACATGAGTCCTGGGGCTAAGACTCATTGGCACTGAAGGTTTTTACCAAGCCCCAACCAGCAATGAATTTGGAAAAGAGCCTTAACCAAAAGGGGGAAATGGTAAATACAAATAAGATCTTATGGCTAAAAGATTTCAAAGTAAGTCAGGAGGTCATTCCAGAGTTTACACTTATACACATCTCAGCATGATCTTATTGACTGCCACAGTATACAATGCCTCAAATAGCGAGGCTCCTGAGGGCTCTAGAAACATCAAGACACTATAGCAGGGCAGACCACTCAAGAATTGAGCACCCTGTCAGTGGGCCGTACTTTGGAATTTAAGCTCCTCAATGTAACAGGCTCATTTATAGTTTCCCTACACATGGCTCTTCTGCCCTTTTATTTGGACCGATAGTTATCACTTTACTTGATAAAGATGTATCCCAGAGACTTAATTCTTCAGTCTGTCTATGTGCCAGCTGAGCCCAGAATCTCAGCAGAGTTGCAACATCTACTCTCCAGTTCCTTGGACTCACCCAGGACAACTAACAAGGAGATGATGATGAACAATGCTCATCACAAGGAACAGAGAGTGTTTGCAACTGCAAGCAAGATAATTCCACCCGTCTGCCCCATGGGATCTAAGTCTTCTCTCAATTAGAAGCAGAGGGTATATCACCAACCCAAAATCCTCAAGATTGGGGTATGAACAATGGACTAAAGTAGGCTTACTATTATTCTACTATAGACTTATTAATATTCTATTAATAACAAAGGAATTTTTAACATTGATATAAAGGCAGTGGCCATCAGAGGTTTTGAGGGGAGGGAAAGGGAAGAATAGGTGTAATATGGGGGCATTTTAAGGACATCGGAAATGTCCTGCATGACATTGCTGACAGATACAGGCCATTATATAGCTTGTCATAATCTGCAAAATTGTGTAGGAAAGAGGGTAAGCTATAATATATACTATAGTCTACAGTTTGTAAGCAATGCTTCAATATGTGTTCATCAATTGTAACAAATATACCACACTAATGAAAGATGTTGTTAATGTAGGAAAGTGTGGGAGTGGGAGGGAGTGGGGCATATGGGAATCCCCTATATCTTTTATGTAATATTTCTGTAATCTATAGCTTCTTGAAAAATAAAAATTAATTTTTAAAAAAGGAAAGGTGTAATTCTACTAAATAAAGGCATAGATTTCTATTAAACAAAGCCTGTGTTTTGTCTAATATACAAAGTTCTTATAGAGAGATGTCTTCATTTTAAGCCAATTGCATGCCAATTTCAGATTGCCTGTTAACTGAGCAATATCTGTGCTTCTGCACTCTTGTCATTATTGTGATATGTCTACATCATAAATCCATTCATTCTATTCCTGAATAGTAGAGAGGTATGTCTTTGGTTTGTCTTCTTTGGTTTATAAATAATTCTAAAAGGATGCTTGAAACTGAAGGTAAAATTGTTACTAGATGAAAAATGAAATTTAAAGAATATATGTAACCAAGAAGTACAAAATTCTCTAGGCAGCAACTACCAGTAAAATGGGACTCTTCTGTGATTTATACTGCTAAACCTAAGGCAGCACACTTTACAATTTTTAAGGGAATTGAATTCAAATACAATGAAAGAATCTAAAGTAGTGTGGAGTAAGCATATGAATTTTTAAGAAGACAATTTGACCTTAGAACTATTTTGTTACACTTCAAATTATATGGTTTACTCTTACATCTGTCATCAAAAATTGATAAGAAAAATCAATTCAAATCTTAGAACCATCATCTTTAAATATCTTAAGGAAATGTAAGGTCCAAATACAATTTTGTAATTATCCCATTCTTCTTGGATAATGTGAAGTCATTGTACATGAAAATAGTAGTCATTCAGAACTACAAAGATTGGTTTAGGCAACGTGCAGTACTTTAAATGTTTTAATAGCAATTTGGTTCTGCTAGCTCACATGGATTACCATAATGGATGAGAGTCATACATTTCATCCAAGATATCATAATGTTTATTTTATCATTCCTTTGAGATTAGGAATTGCACATATTTTTGCTATCTCTTATAAAAAGTAGAAGAGATTATATTTCCATGGCAAACTATTTTAGAAATTTTAATGCTTAATAAAGGAAATATTCGTTTGCCTTTCCAATGTTTTTCTTTCTCATACAGCAAAATATTCTCTTTTTTTTTTTTGTAGGAACACTGTAGAAAACTATTGAAAGAAATCATAAACTGGAATCTGAGCTTTTCTTATAAACTACAGTTTACTGATACTAAATATGTACTTGAAAAGTAAACAAAACCACAGAAAAATATCTTTAAACCAAAAGACAGACTTAAAGAACAAGGTAGTCTTGCATTTTCCAAAGTCATTAAAATGATTCTTGAGTACTATATTTTCCATAGTTTATAAATCATCTCTTTCCTATGAAAATACAACATTCTTATTTTGGTTTTCTTCTTTGTTCTTTATTTTCTTCACTGCTTCCTCTTTTTTTTCTCTCCAAAAGAACACATTTGTCAAGATTTAAAGGATGACCATCAATCTTTAGTGTCTACCTTCTGGTCCTTAGAAAGACCATTCTCTATTTTTCTAATATTGACTTCTAACTCCTATTTCAGATGGTCATTCAAATTAATTAATTCCTAATCATTTTTTATAGCCAGAAATAAAATTCATCTTCTGTTTAAAATATCCTTTCCTTCTTCATTACCCTACCAATCGTAACAAAATTAATATAAGACATAACATAATGTCCAATATTTAATAAGTACTTAGAAAATATAGAATGAAGTGTTTAAAGGCTTAAAACATGTCTTTAATACATGTTCAAGTTCTAATCTCCTGTCCTGTGAGTGTGAATGCATTTTAAACAGGATATTTTAAGATCCTATTAAGAAGAGGCCAAACTGAAAAGGGTGGAACTTAATGTAATATGACTAGAGTCCTTAAAAGCAAAGAGGATTTGGACCTGGAAGTAGAAGCACAGGAGGAGACCGAAAGAAACAGATCACCATGGGACAGAGACAAAGATTGATTGCCAGCAAGTCCAGTAAGTCACCAAAAAAATGTTATAGAATTTGGAAAAGGCACAGTCACCAATACCTCAATTCTGGATTTCTGGTTATGAGCCAATAAATTCCTGTTCTGTAAGCTGTCCAGTTCCAGTCTGTGTTGTCATAGAAGCCCTGGCAAATTAACACAAAATGAATGACTTTGTTTTCTACCCCATACAATGAAACTCTGTTATATTTCATGCTCTTTATTCAGGGAATGAGTTCTCAACTGGCAATATTTTTTTCTTGGGACTCACCTTTTTCATTTACCACAATAATGAAATGTATCAAATGACATTTAAGAAAATATATTACTCCTATGTTTCCTCAAATTCATAAAAAATATCAAAATCATTTTCAATTTTCAAACACAAATTTTGTAAAATAATTTCATTCCCTCAAATTTTCAATAATCACTTAATGAGTCTTCATAGTTTTCAGCCTAGTAGTATAAATCTTATAAGCCCAGAAAAATGTGCTTGCTTTTCCATATATATCTGCTTTTGTTCCCCCAATGTGTTGCCACAATTCCCAACAAGATGATATTCACACAGTAATTTCATACATTATACACATTTCTACTCCCTTGGGTACTTTGTGTTTGCTATTGCTCATTTATGAGCAACATTTATGATACCCCCCCATATCACCACATATATGATATCACTAATTGTGCAATATCAAAAATATTGGGATTTGAGCAGGCAGAAGAAAGAATCAGTAAACTGGAAGACAAAGTAATCAAAATCATGCAATGAGGGGAAGCAGATGTGGCTCAAGTGATAAGGCCTCCACCTACTATATGGGAGGACCTGGGTTTGATCCCTGGGACCTCCTGGTGAAAAAGGAGAAGAAAAAGCATGCCTGCATGGCAAGCCAGTGCCTCTGTTGCAAGCCAAGTGCCCACACAGTGAGCTGAGTGCCCATGTGGGTGCCCATGTGGTGAGCTGAGTGCCCACACAACTGACCATGTGGCAAGCCAAGTGCCCACATGGTGAGCCTGTGTCTGTGTGGCAAGCCAGTGCCTGTGTGGTGAACCAGCTGCTCTTGAGAGTGCCCATGTGGCAAGCTGAGTGGCTATGTGAGTGCTTGCGTGGTAAGCCAGTTCCCACATGGCAAGCAAGTGCCCGCATGGTGAGCCAAGTGCCCAGTGAGCCAGTGTCTGTGCAAGTGAGTCACACAACAAGATGATGACACAACAAAAGAGAGACGAAGGGGAGAGTTACAGTGAAGCAAAGCAAAGACCAGGAACTGAGGTGGGGCAATTGACAGGGAACCTGTCTCCACATCAGAGGTTCTCAGGATTGAATCCCAGTGAATCCTAGAGGAGAAAGACAAGAGAAGACAAAAAGAGAAATGGATACAGAAGATCACATAGCGAATGGACACAGACAACAAAAACAGCAGGGGAGGGGAGGGAGGCAGGAAGAAAACAATCATATAGTGAGAAGAAAAATAAGAATAAATAGAAAAAATTAAGCAGTATCTCAGGGATTTCAGTGACAGCACAAAGAGCACATTTCATCCATTATAGGAAGGTTTTCCTAAGCAAACTGTCCTACTCTATCTTACAGATAGAGGAATCCATAACAATTAGTTAGAAACCCACACTTATCCAGACACAGGGACTCAGGTCTGCAGAGACCCTGAACAGAACACTAGCCACTGAGGTGTTCTGCATACAAAAGGGAACATGGGAGGAAGGGGAGTGAAACAGCAACAGAATAGTCACCAAGTGTGACCTGCACTCAGGAGGGTTACTGTGAACTGGAATCCTAAAAAGCAAAACAAATTTCTCTGGAGTGACCAAACCATCTGGATTGATCCTATCTGGCTCACTGAAGTGGTATACCATAATGAGGAAGAGAGTAGAAACAGAAATACCTAATTGAGAAAAATAAGCTATAAAGGGGGTTAAACTGACCCACTCTAAGACTGGAGGGTCCCAATGTTGAAAAGTATAAGGAAAATGAGACACTGAGTGAGGGAAAGAACTGAGAAAAAAATTCTGCACCACACACATACAGAAAAAAGAAACAGAACAGATCAAGATTACTGGAGAAGGAGCAGAGGAAAGAAAACTTTCTCCTCAAGGAGAAATAATAATGCAAAAATGTGCAATCTTAAAAATTGTACCACCAATCCAAGGCAAAAATGAGATAAATAGGAGCTGAAAACAATTAAAAACCACAGTAGGGGGGGGTACTGGGTTCCTGGCCAGTGGTGCTCTGTTGTGGTCCCTAGGGGAGCAGCGACAGTCTCCCAGGTACAGTGGTGGGGACCGGGAGGGAGTGAGGGTTCAACAGTGAGCCCCAGATGCTAATGACTATGCTTGTGAGCTGATAAACCCAAAATAAGAAGAAGGCCTAGAGCAACTTTGTGCCTGGGAATTTCCTTCTGTCAGCCTTCATGTTACTCAAATGTGGCCAGTCTCGAAGCCAAACTCAGCATGTAAATGCAATGCCTTCCCCCCAGCGTGGGACATGACACCCAGGGATGAGCCTCCCTGGCAACGAGGGACCACTATCAACTACCAACTGATGATGCAACTGGAAAATGACCTTATACGGAAGGTTCAATGCGGATCAGCAGAATATCCATGTCTACATAAAATACCATGACTTTAAAATGCTGTTTGACCTAAAGTAAGGGGGAAATGGAAAGGAGAAATGAGTTTATACGGCTACGAGTTTCTAAAAAAGAGTCTGGAGGCTGGCAGAAGGTTTGCCCTCATGCACAACTGAGCAGAGTCAGAGAGACAGATAAAGCAGATACAACCCCCAGATATTGGTTCCTTTGAGGGCTAAAGAGACCCATGGGAGTTATGGTCATGGCCGATGGGGTTAACTACCAGGGCAGATGGCCCCTCTTTGGAAATGGTGTTTATGTGTGATGAATCTGGACTCAGATGGGATCTCCCTTCATAAGACTTTCATGCTAATGTGCTGGAGGTGCAGTTAATGTTGGGGTTTAAGATATATTTAGGGGATTTGAATCTCTGGACTGACAATGTGATAGCCAGATCCTGAGCCTCAACAGACTCCAGCACCTACAATCTGATTTATTGGACTTACCACACTCAGCTAAGATGGAGGTGAAGAAGGACAACCACCACACCATGGAGCCTAGAGTGATTACAACTGAAAATGGGAGGATTGCATCCAGCATCCAGGTGGAATCTGAGCCTCCTCTTGACATAGAGGTGCAATGGACACAACCAATCCAATGTCCACATAGAAGAGGTGGCATTGGATTGGGAAAAGTGGACATAATGGACAAAGGGTATGGGGAAAGGCAGGAAGAGATGAGAGGTGGAGGCGTCTTCGGGACATGGAGCTGCCCTGGATGGTGCTTCAGAGGTAATCACCGGACATTGTAAATCCTCACAGGGCCCACTTGATGGAATAGAGGAGAGTATGGGCCATGATGTGAACCAATGTATATGAGGTGCAGAGGTGCCCAAAGATGTACTTACCAAATCCAATGGATGTGTCATGATGATGGGAACGAGTGTTGTTGGGGGGGGGGGAGAGGGGGGTGGGGGGGGGGGTTGAATGGGACCTCACATATATATTTTTAATGTAATATTATTACTAACTCAATAAAAAATAAAAAAATTAAAAAAAAAAAATAGGAGCTGAAAAAAATCTATTCATTTAAATATGGACTAATCTAAAAGTCCAGAATAAGTTGTAGTAAGCATCAAAGAAGAACATTAACATAAAGCAAATGCTAAAACTGAACTTCAGAGTTAACTCATAAAGTTACTGAGATTTGAATTGGTTGAAGAAGGAATCAGAAAACTAGAAGACAAGGTAATCAAAATCATGCAATCAGAAGAAAAATAAATCGGATAAATCAAGCAATGTATGAGGGATTACAGCAATAATGTGAAGAGCACAAACATATGGATCATGGGTGTCCCAGAAGGAGAAGAGAAAGGAAAAAGAGAAGAAAGAGTATTTGAGGTAATAATGGCTGAAAATTTCCCAACATATATATATATGCCCATGAAGCACAGCATCCTCCAAACATAATAAATTCTAATATATTTTTGAGACACATACTAATCAGAGTGCCAAATGCCAGAGATACAGAGACAATGCTAAAAGCAGCCAGAGAGGGAACAGAGATGGCTCAAGAAAGTAGGTGCCTTCCTCCCACATCAGAGGTCCCAGGTCAGTTCCTGGTGCCTCCTAAAGACACAACATACAGCAAGTACAAGCAATGAGGGGGTGAGGAGAAATAAATAAATAAAATAAATCTTTCTCTCTCTAAGCCAAACTTAGCATATAAATGCAATAACTCCCCCCCCCCCCCCCAGCATGGGAAATGATTCCCAAGAATGAGCTTTCCTGGCACCAAGCACCAACTAGCAATGCAAATGGAAAAAGACCTTGACCAAAAAGGGGGGGAAACTAAAGACAAATGAGTTTACATGGATAAGAGACTTCAAAGTGAGTTGGGAGGTCATTCCAGAGGTTGCGCACATCTCAGTAGAATCTCATTGACAGTCAAAGTGGATGCTACCACAAATAGTGGGGCTCCTGAGGGCTTTAGAGATATCCAGACACTATAGTCAGGGCAAATAACTCAGGAGTTTGGTGCCTTATCAGGGGACCCTACTTTGGAATTCCACAGTATAACAGAGTTGGACTCAGTAGTGGATTTCCTACACATGGCTCTACTGTCCCTTCTATTTGAACCTATAATTAGTACTAGAATTGGAAGTGTACATCCAAGAGACTTAAATTTTGGGGCTGTATGTGTGCCACCTGGGCCCTGACTCTCAACTGAGTTGTAATACCTACTCTCCAGTCTATTGGACTCACCAGAACAACTAACAAGGAGGAGATGATGGACAACCACCATACCAAGGAACTCAGAGAGTATACAACAGCTAGCATGAATGTCCCATCCATCAGACATGTGGGATCAAAGCTCCTTCTCAATTAGAAGTGGAGTGAGTATCACCATCCCAGAATCTTCTGATTGGGGAATGAACTATGGACTGGTATTCTACTGTGGACTTGTTGTGATTCTACTAATGGAAGAAGTTATATCATTGATGTCGAGGCTGTGACCACTGGAGGTTCTGAGGGCAGGGAGAGGGGAAAACAGGTATAATACAGGGGAATTTCCAGGACTTGGGAATCATCCTGAATGACATTGCAATGATAGAGATAGGCCATTATATATCTTGCCATAACTTGCAGAATTGTGTGGGAAAGAGTGTAAACTATAATGAAACCCTAATCCATGCTTAGTGGCAATGCTCCAAAATGTGTTCATCAATTGCAATGAATATACCAAACTGATGAAGGATGTTGTTGATGTGGGAAAATGTGGGAAGTATGGGGAGCAAGGCATATGGGAATCCCCTATATATTTTTTTGTAACATTTATATAATCTAGGTATCTTAAAAAAAAATTTAATATATAAGAATTTAATTTAATTTAATTTAAAAATTAAAAAAGAAAAGCAGCCAGAGAAAAGAGATTTATCACATTCAAGGGATCTTCATAATGACTAAGTGTTGATTTCTCATCAGAAATCACAGAAGCAAGAAGACAGTCATAAGCTCTAGTGGAAACACTGAAAGAGAACAACTTACAGCCAAAATTTCTTTCTCTGGCAAGACTGTCCTTCTAAAATGAGGGAGAGTTTAAAATGTTCACACAAAACCAGAAATTGAGAGAGTTTGTCAACAAAAGACCTGCCTTACTAGAATTACTGAAAGTAGTTCAGCTGGTTGAAAGGAAAAAGACAGAGGAGAATGGCTTGGAGTAGTGTGAAGAAAGAAAATTAAGAACATATGCATACAATTGAAGTGACATATGCATACTATTGAAGTGACATTAGTGTCTTTTCAAATTAGTAGGTTATAGATATAGGTTGTGCAATATAAACTCCATGGTAAGCATAAAGAAAGTTATATATATATATATATATATATATATATATATATATATATATACAGAAATAAAAAAAGATACAGTTAGATACATCAAAAAAGATCAACTACATCAGGTATTCTTAACATTTTGTTCCACTGATCCCTTTGCCAGTCAGGTGAAAACAGTGGGCCCCTTACTAAATCCACACTATACTGTGTGTTATTTAATAAATATTTCACGCTTGCACCAACCTGTCCCCACAAGAATAATGGGTGTTTTTTTAATTTCAATTCAAGCTCATGGACCCTTGTTAAGAAACCCTGAACTACACAAAAAGATGGTTGCAATTAAGGAAAAGGGAAAGAAAAAACCAAAATGACTTAAATAAGTACTGTTTACAGTAATTACCCTGAATGTCAATAGATTAACTCCCCAATCAAAAGATACAGATTGTAACAATGGATAAAAAAGCATGACCCAACTATAAGTTGTTTACAAGAGACTCAACAAGAGGCAAATACTGACAAACCTGAAGGGAAAAAGTAGACACCTCTACAATAATAGTTGGAGACTTCAATACACCGCTCTCATAAACAGATAGAATATCTAGACAGAAGATCAATAAGGAAACAGAGAATGTGAATAATATGATAAATGAACTAGACTTAACACATACATGTACAGCACATTTCACCCCAGAATAGCAG
The DNA here is from genome assembly GCF_030445035.2 of Dasypus novemcinctus. Lineage (NCBI taxonomy): Eukaryota > Metazoa > Chordata > Mammalia > Cingulata > Dasypodidae > Dasypus > Dasypus novemcinctus. Next base: position 146,653,303 of record NC_080673.1, on the reverse strand, counting down.
AATATAAATTCTTCTCAAGTACACATAGATCATTCTCTACAAAAGACCACATGGTGTGTCACAAAAAAAAAGTGTCAATACATTTCAAAAGATTGAAATTATGCAAAGCATTTTCTTTGATCATAATGGAGTGAAGCTGGAAATCAATAACAGGTGGAGAACTGGAAAATCCACAAATAGAGGGAAATTAAATAGTTCCCTTAAATAGTTCCCTTAAACAATCATCGAGTCAAACAATAAATTGCAAGTGAAATTAGTAAAATATATTTTAATAAATGGAAATATGAACACAACATATCAAAATTTATGGGATGTAATGAAGGCAGTCTTGAGGGGGAAATTTTATAGGCCTAAACAGTTACATTAAATAAGAAGAAAAAGCTAAAATTAAACACCTACCTAAATACCTAGAGGAACTAGAAAAGGAGCAGCAAACTAATCCCAAAGCAAGGAAGAAAGAAAGAAATAATAAAGACTAGAGCAGAAATAAAAGAAATAGAGAACCAAAAGACAAAAGATTTGTTCTTTTACCTTGAAAAAAAGTAAAGTAATAAAACAGTTGCGTTTAAAAAAGACAATAGAGAGCAATAACAAAACAAAAAATTGGTTGCGAAAAGATCAATAAAATAGACACTTAGCTAGACTGATAAAGAGAGAAGACACAAGTAAAATCAGAAATGAGAGGGGTCCATTAGTAGTGACACCATAGAAATAAAAAGGATAATAAGAAGATCCTATGAACAACTGCATGTCAACAAATAAGAAGACCCTATACTGACTCTGAAAGAAATAGAAGATCTTAACAGACAAAACACAAGGAAAGAGACTGAATCAAAAACCTTCCAATAAAAAAAAGCCCAGAAACCTGTGAAACCACAGGTGAATTCTACCAGTCATTTAAATAAGAATTATTACCAATCCTGCGCAAACTATTAAAAAAATTTGAGCAGGAGAGAGCACTATCTACGGCAAGTTGAGATTATTTTAAGAATCCCAAAAAGAGAAAGATTAAATTTTTAGACAAATTTATTCCTCTGGGTGAATACCCTTTTACTGATTGCATTAAATTCAGCTGAGGTGACTTTGATTAAATTATCTTTACAATAACAGCTCTTTTGATCAGACCACATCAGTAAGACTTGACTCAAGTTGAGTCCCCACCCCATTGGTGGGTCTGACATAAACAGACTTTCACAGGGAGAAAACTTTTGTCATTTTTGATCCTGCCTTGTGACAGAAAGGAGAAGTCTCAAACATCTAAAATCCCAGGGAGAGCTAGACCATTTACCTGTTTGCTTACAGCAGACATTAAGAAGAGTCAAGACTGATATAGGAAGCGCTAAAAGACAAGTCCTATGTCAGCCTGCAGCTGAGATTGGGAAGAAGCTGGTCCCAGAGCCTCAAGAGGAAGAGGAAGCCCGGAAGGAAAGGCTGAAACCCAGCAGAGATTGTCCACCATCTTCCTTCAGCATGTGGCAGCTGACTTGGGGTGAGAAAATATCGCTTATGGTACCTTGATTTGGACTTTCCACAGCCTTAGGACTGTAAGCTTTTACCCCAAATAAATATCCTTTATAAAAGCCTACACATTTCTGGTACTTAGCATTGACACTCCTTTTACTGACTAACACACTACCGAATTCATTTTGTGATGCCAACATTACCCTCATACCAAAGCCAAGATAAAGATATTATAAGAAAGAAATTAGAGATCAATTTCTCTTATGAATATAGATGCATAAATTCTTAACAAAATACTTGCAAATCAATTCAACAGCATATTCTAAAGGATTACACATGAAGCTCAAGAGGGTTTTGTCCAAGTTATGCAAGGTTGGTATAACATAAGAAAATTAATTAATGCAATTCACCATGCTAACAAAATGAAGGGGAAAAAACACATGATCATCTCAACTGATGAAGAAAAGTCATTTGACAAATTTCAGCATCCTATCATGATAAAACCAGTTAGAAAAATAGAAACAGAAGGAAACTTCCTCAATATGATAAAGGGCATATGTGATAAATCCACAGCTAGCATCATACTCAATGGAGAAAGACTGAATGAAACCTTTTCCTCTAAGATCTGGAGCAAGACAAGGATGGTCACTCACAACTGTTATGCAACATTGTGCTGGAAGTTGTAACCAGAACAATTAGTCAAGAAAAGGAAAGAAAATGTATCCAAATTAAAAAGGAAGAAATAAATCTTTCAATATTTGCAGATCACATGACACTGTATAAAGAAAATCTGAACAATCTGCAACAAAACTAGTAGAGCTGATACACAATTTCAGCAAAGTGTAAGAGTAAAATTTCAACATGCAAAAGTTAGTAGTGCTTTTATACATTAGTAAAGAGCAATCTGAGAAAGAAATCAAGGAAGAAAATGCATTTACAATAGCAACTAAAAAAATCATATTTGAGAAATAAATTTATACAACTATGTAAAGGACTTGTAAACTGAAAACACAAAATATTGCTAAAAGAAACCAAAGAAGACCTAAATAAATTGAAGGCATTCCATATTCACGGACTGGACAATTAAGTTAAGATGTCATTTCTACCCAAAATGATTTACAGAGTCAATGCAATCCCAACCAAAATACCAACAACTATTTTATAGAAATGGAATAGTCAATTATCAAATTTATTTGGAAGTGTAAGGGTCCCCGAATAGTGAAAAAAAAAAATGAAATTGGAGAACCCACACTTACTGACTTAAACATATTACAACACTATAGTGGTCAAAATAGCATGGTACTGGCATCAAGATGGATATATTTACCAATGGAATTAAATTGGGAGTTCAGAAATGGACCTAATATCTATTGTTAATTGATTTTTGATGAGACTTCCAAGACCACTCAATTGGGAAAGAATAGTCTCATTAACAAATGGTGTGGGAAGAATTGGATATCTATATGAAAAAGAATGAGAGTATCCCTATCTTACACTTTACAAAAATTAACTCAAAATGGATCAAATACAAAATATAAAATCCAGGACTATAAAACTCTTAGAAGAAAATGTAGGGAAACATTTTCAGGATCTTGTGTTAGGCAATGGTTTCTTAGACTTACACCCAATACACAAGCAACAATAGGGGAAAAAAAAGGATCAATGTGACTTATTCAAAATTAAAAACTTTTGAGCCTCAAAGGACTTTGTCATGAAAATAAAATGACAACCTACTCAATGAAAGACAATATTTGGAAACCACATATCTGATAAGGTTTTAATAACCAGAATATATAAAGAAATCCTAAAACTCAACAATAAAAAGACAAATAGCCCAATTAAAGAATGGGAAAAAGATACAAATACACATTTCTTCAAAGAGTATATGCAAATGGCTAAAAAGTACATGTAAAGATGCTCAACATCACTGGCTATTAGGGAAAAGCAAAGCAAATCTACAACATTATAACATTTCATACCTGCTAGAATGGCTCCTGTTAAAAATAAAAACAACAGAAAACTACAGGTATTGGAAAAGATATAAACAGGACCACTTATTCATTGCTGGTGGCAGTATAAAATGGTGCACCTTCTATGGAAGACTGTTTGGCAGTTCCTCAGAATGATAAGCATAGTATTACCATATGGCCCAACAATCTTGCTACCAGATACATACACAGAAGAATTTAAAGCAGAGACCCAAACAGATAGTTGCTCACCAATGTCCATGGAGACATTCTTCACAATTGCCAAAAAATGGAAGCAATGCAAATGCCCAATGATTGATGAATTGATAACCAAATTATGGTATATGTATACAGTGGAATATTATACAGCCATTAAAAGGAAAGAAGTCCTGATGCGTGCAACAACATGGGTGAACCTTAAAGATATTATGCTGAGTGAAATAAGCCATGCACAGAAGGATAAATATGTTATGATCTAACTGATGCGAACTTATTATAAAAAGGAAATTCATAGAGTTAGAATCTAGATTATAGTTTACTAGCAGACCAATAGGATTTAGAGAATGGGGAGATGATGCTTAATTTTTACAGAATTTAGGTTGATTGAAAATGTTTGGAAATGGATGATGGCGATCATAAAACAACATTGTGTGTGTAATTATTAGCACCAAATTATATAGGTGAATATGATTAAAAGGGCAAACTTCATTTTATATATGTTACTATAGTAAAAGTTAAAAGATAAAAGACAACTGTATAAAACTGTGAATCCTATTATGGATGGACTATAGTTAATAGTTAAAGTATAAGAAAGTTCTTTCATGGATTATGACAAATGTACGAGGTATTAGATATAGAATAGTATATGGGAAAATATGCCTAATGGATGATAATTTAATACCATTTAATAATCTTATTATTATTTAATAGTCTTTCTACAATTATAACATAGGTAATTATTGATAAAAAAAGTGTAAAATTATTTAAAAGTGCTATCATCAATTGCAACAAATTTTCCATACCAATGCAAGGTGCTGGTGGTGGGTTGATGTATGGTAATCCTATATTTTATGTATATTTGTTCTGTAAATGCACAATTTCTCTAATAAAAAACAAAAACAAACAAATAAAAAACATGATGGGTGTTGGTAACAAACAGAACTGGTTTCAAACTTAATTATAATATTAATATTTAATAACTTATTACCTTGAAAAAATGTTTCTATTTTCACATTTCTTATCCATTAAAATGAAGTAAATATGTAATTCACATGTTAAAGACTGTAAAGCAAACAAAAACCATGGCAAAATCAAGCATGGTAGTACATTCTGTGAATTTATACAACTAGAATCCTAGAATAAAAATTTTTTTAAATCCCTACATTTTTGTGTCAAGGATATCCCAGTATGATTTTTGTCAGAATATTGACCTGGTATAACAAAAAGTCTCTGGTTTAGACTTTGGATAAATATCCTACTCATTGGATATTAGCTCAATGATTTTGGTCTAGTGACAAATTCTCTACACATCCATTTTCTCCCTTAGAAAATGGAGATAATATAATATCAGTCTCACATAGAACTGTGAAAATCAACTAAGATAGTCTATATGGAAGTACTTTATGAAGATATGCTGTACTTCAAAATGTCATAAGCACTTGAGCATAGACTTGGGCAAAATAGGTTTTGTTTTAATTTGCAACACGTGATATCTAGATGTTGATAACTTTCTATAATTTATGTATCACAATATAGCATGTCCTATGGAAGGGAATAGGCTGTCAGCAACAAGAATGAAAGAAGGAGATGGCACAAGGTTCTAGAAGTCATAAGATGTTGGGGAAAGTTACTAGAGAAAAGATAAAGAAAGGGGAAGAATATGGATGTGAATAAACACACTGAGTTGAACAAACTAAGATAACAGCAGTTTGAATAACCCTTTGAGGTCATTTACTAAAAGTTGGCCCTTTAGCTTCCAGAAGCAATATAAAGCAATCTGTTTCAAACATATTGTCAGAGACCGAAAGTGGAAAGTTCTTCCAGATATACAGCTATGTGATTTCCCAAGGATAGAAATACAAGAGCTGAATATATCTACCGTGGAAATAATGCATATTTTGTGTTTTAGCCATGTAAGCTTAACATGTATTTATTTGTACACAGTACTTAAATATTTAGCATTACCTTAACAAAACTTCCAAAAGTAATATTTATGAAACAAGAGAAAAATCTTAAAAAGGTTGATCTTAGACTCAAAACAGTATGTTGAGATTCAGAATGAGTCCTTTAAAAATTTGTCTCCTTAACTAATAGCAACTTTTTGTTTTAAAGAAAGTAATAATGAAAATTTGATATAAAAAGAAGCATGAAAACAAGAAATATTTTATCAGAAATAGATCTGAGTACCCACCAGCTACTAGAGGTCAAACATTACTATTTAATTTAACCTGGAAAGGAAAAAAGAAAAAGAAAAAAAAAAAATCTTGTTTTTATTAGTGCTCTATTTATTTTATCTGTACAAAGCCATTTTATAGTTCAATTAAAATCATTTCTAACAAGCCCACCAGTTTTGTTTTGGTTTTTTTTGTATTTTCTCTAAAGCATGGATCCTGTATTAAAATGGACTGGGCAGCTTGATTTTCATTATGATGACATGGACAAAATAACTGCTAAGAGGTTAACTGGAGGTCCCCCTAAATAAGAGACTGTTGTGAAAATGTATATATGAAATACTTACCATGATTCATCAATATTTTCTGGTTTTGGTTACAAATTTTTAATGATTTGAATTAAAAGTCTGGGAGGGTTTTTTCAACAGTGAAGCAAGGATAGGCTGACCAACCTTAAAAATAAATAGCAAGGAGGAATAAAACTCTATCAATATTCAGCAAAGAAGTGTGGCCCTGTGCCTGTAGAGAGAGTATTGGCAAATCCTGATGTAAATGTTTTAATTTTTAAGTGAAAAATTAAAATGACTTTCATTTTGGAAAGTTTCTTAATTTCTATTTAGGCATTAGAACATCAAATAAGAAAAAGAAGTATAAAGAAATAAAAGGAATAACTCAAAAATCAATAAGACCTCAAAATATGAATGAATGTGTTTCAATTTATCCTGGAAAAATTCAGTGCAGAAAATGGCAGCCTAATTAAAATATTAAGATTACATTTTATCAGCAATATCACATATTAATGGAGTAGTTGCATACATTTAATGTCAATGATAATAATGGTAAATTATTTTTATTACCACAATATGTAACTAATAACTAGTTCTTACTAAGATACATACCAAATATTTAAACACAATTGTGTAACTCCTTTACACCTAAAGGAAAGCTGGAAATAATATTACCCAATGATGCTGACCCATTGTTGCAAACTTTTTGTTTTCCCAAAGAGGGTGTTCAGATTATATTATTATTTGGTAAAAATAGGTGACATTGTTTCATAGCACATAATCAATCTGTTTACCTTCCATAATATTGTAATAGCAGTCTCAGTAGAAATTAAAAGAATTATTTGCCCATGACATAATATGACACACGGAAAACAATGACCAGTGTGTTAATACTGTTAGTGTGCAAATGCAAGTATTTCCATTTCAAATGGTCCTGGTTAGTGCTCTCATATTCATCCCACACAATCAAAGGACTATTTAAAAATAACTCAATTGGCACAATATGGGCAAAATTACAACCAGATTTATTAATCAGTAAAATTTAAAACATGAACTAATTATGGATTCTTATAGGTAAACTTTAGAAACTTTAACAGAATTTCCATTGCCTCCTAAATAGAGAATTCCAATAGATTACTATGCTGGGACACTAGCTCTGTACCTCAGTCCATTTATTTTGCACACTTGGTCTTGAATGATTATTCTTTTCATTAAATATTTGAGTGTACATTGCAGAATCAAAAAGACCTCTACCACAGGTATCACCATTTCCTGTTGTGTCTACCATAAATAGGTCTTGCCTTTTTAGATCCCTGGTTTGTCCTATGCTTTAGCTGTTCTTTCCCCTTTTCTGCCATGACCTTTTTCTCCTACCTGAATTTTTCCAAAGTTCTCTGTTAGCACTTCATCTCTCATTCCCTTTCCCATGCTACTATTCTCAGAGTGCACATTTGCTGTCCATAGATCCCCTTTGTGTTTTAAGAACTCTGTATTCTGTTCAAGCTCTTTCAGGTGCTTCTCTTTGTCTCAGCTTGTTGGGGCAAGAGGGAACTATTTATCTGTGCTTTAGGAAACCTCCATCACAGTCCTTTGAAAAGTTAAAGAGACTGGCCATTGCCAGCAGGAGCACAATTCTTGCTAAGAATAAAAATATATCTTCTACTTCGTTTTGTTTCCTTAGTTTAAATAACCCCAGTGGAATAAAAGCCACATATCAAAAGTGGTAGCCCAAGGAAGAGCTGAAATTGAGTTTAATGTTTTTGAAGTATGGCAATCAATATTTTGATATTTCTCATCTTTGGTCTATTCTTACCTTCAATTCTTGACGTTCCATTTGACAAAGCTTTAGAGTGCATTGATACATGATCATACACCATGTTTTATCTGTGTGAGGAGGCGGGAATGGAGAAGTTAGTGGTGATGAGAAAGGAAAAGTTCTTATAATTAACCTTCAGACAGATTAGAAAACCCCTCAGTGGCACAGATCTAGTCGATGGTTACTGTAATCTTCTCTTGTCAGGAACACCTACTTGGTTGTACAGTCAACTCGTAGATAAATTGAAGAGGTAGCGTAAGGTAGAATCCCTCTTAAGAAAATTCCATATGAGAAACTGAGAATAAATGTGGGATAAATGGAGGAAGTGGGGGAGGATTGAAAGACGCAGGGAGCAAAGTAGGTAGCAAATGAAAGAGGAGATGAAAATGGTCAAGTTTTCCAAATGTTTTTCTAAGACCAAACTGTTTTCTTAAGACCACACTGTTTCCTTGTTACTAAAACTACATCCGGCAAGCTAATTTATTCTTAGCAATGGGATCACACAAGTGGCAACTCTTTCTGAATTGCCACTGTATGAATAAGACTCTTTTTTTTATACTTCATAGAATCAGAAAAAGCCACGAATAAGTCAAAACTTAAAAGAATATTTATGTATTTTTGTAGGGAAAAGAAAAAAAAGGGGATTGGTCCCAGCTCTAGTTAAGAAACTGATTAGTATATGAACTTGGAAAGTTAGTTAATTCCATACTCCTTGATTCCCTCAAAGGCAAAATAAAAATACCCTGTGATCTCAAATTCTAAATTTATGGAAGAGTCTCACTAAGCACATTTAATAATAATAATAATTCATATTCTTACAGTTTTGTCTCAATCACTGTGCTAAATGCTTAGCACATATTCTCATTTTATCTTCACTGCAAGCCACCCATGAGTACTATATTCCAATTTTAAATATAAAGTAATGGACTTAGAGTTAAGTTATTTGACCAAGATCATATATCTGAATGGCAATAGTGCTCATATACAATATCCCTGAGTACTATGTTTATAATCTTAACCACTACTTTATATATCTTCTGCTATGTTTGTCTCTTCCTTATCAAACTTACCTTCAAAAAGCAATACCTTTTTGGAATCAAATCCTTCACCATTTTGTTCCCATGCAATATGTATTTTTTTAACCACATTTCAGAGATAAATTTGGAATGCTTAAAAGATATTTAAAAATTACCTCTGTTTTGATGGAGTTACAAGGCTGTGAGGCTGAAGTAATTACAGCTCTTTTGCTACCATGATGCTAGACCCTGAAGGAAATTGAAAGAAAAAGTAAGAAGGACAGAGAAATATTATCTTCTTAGTACTGTGTGAGCACCTGCATCAAGTTTAATCTGATACCAAGTCTTACCCTAGATGTTCTATCATGTGAATCAGTTAAGTTTGGGTATCCTGCAAAATGTAGCAGAAATAATAATAGCAAATACATTTTCTCTTCAGGTTATATAAAACAGATGTATAATAGCCCCAAACTGGAAACAACTCAAGTGTCTGCTAATAAGAAAGTGGTTATACAAATTATGGTATCTCTTTTTGTGGTATATTATTCAGACAAAAAGAGAACATGTTAAGTACAGCAACAGGCATGAGCATCAAAAATGTTATGTTATGCTGAAGAAGGCAGACAGAAAAGAGAAAATACTGAATAATTCCATTCATATAAAAAATCAGAAAATGGATGCCCTCAGAAATGGGAGGGGAATTGGTTCAACAGGTAGCATGCAGGAACATTCTGGATTCATGGAAAATTCAATATCTTGTTTTGAGTGGTAGTTTTATGGGATTATTCAATTATTCAAAATAATTATGATCATAATTATGATTACTCAAGACTCATCAAATTAAATAAGGTTTTTATATCTTATTATATGTTAATCATACTGCAATTTTTTAAAAAAAATATGATATCCTATACTGTTCCTGTGTACATCAATAATATCTAGAGGTGCTGTCCAATAAAGTAGATTAGCCATATGTGGCTATATAATTTAAAATAATTAAAGTTAAATAAAATTAAAAATTTATTTCCTTAGTTGCACTAGTCATATTTCAAATGCTAAATAAACATACACAGCTTTGATATGGCTACTATATCAGACAATGCAATTATAGAAATATTCCATCAATGCAGAGTGTGCTATTGGACAACTCTGTTTTAGAGAAATGCTATATACTCAGTTATTGAGCAATAACAATTATATTTTGATGATTGATTTAGTTGATTCTACTCATGCTTCTGATGATCTTTTCCCTTTCCTCTTTTTCTATTGACAAAATTTCTGAGTATTTTTGGTAGTGTATCTTCCTTCAATTCCTAATTCATTTTATTCCTAACTTATTGCAAAATGACTTCTGTTCTTACTCTCTTCAGAAAAAGTAATCACAGAGGACGATATTGTCTCAGTTTTCCTCAATGTTTTAACAAATACCACTCGACTGGCTTTAAAAATCAGATTGTTTTAGAGGCCAGAAATCACAAATCAAATAATCATCAAGGCCATGCTTTCTCCTGGCATTGACAGCACTCTGGAGATTGCAGTCTTCACATGGTGATATTCTGTTGGGTTTCTCTGACTCACTGCATCCAGATTTCTTCTGCTTAGAAAGAGCTCCAGTAATATGGATTCAGGCCCACCCAATTCAGTTGGGCCATACCAATATAGGATTTTAGAAGATCTTGTTCACAAATGAGCCCATACCTTACCTGATAATGTATCTTCTTTATAAATAGATCCACACCCAGAGGGAAGTGGATTAAGATTAAGAACAGATCTTTAATCAGCATATATAATTCAATCGACCAGTTATTCATGGGCATCTTATCACAAAACCTAGTCTTTCTTTCTTAGACTTATTCTACCCACAAACAGCAACTTTTTCAAAACTCTCCTTTTCTTAGTTATTTGTAATTCATACAACCTGCATTTTCTTCTACATCTCTGACTTCTGCTTTATTGATGCTACCTCTTGCTTTGACATTACCTAGACATTGCAGAACTCTCCAACACTTAATATTACTTATTTCAAATTATTTTTAATGAAATATTTTCCTCAATGGTACTATTGCCCAGAATCATAAACAAATAATTTGAACTTTACACAACTGCTCTGGTTGAAAAAGTGATGAGGTACCCAGAGAACCACACCCTACATCTCCACTCTATTCAAAGCCTTGACCAAGGTACATCTACTGTTTTCAAATCACAGGTATCACAGTCTCTCTTATTGAAATTGGCATTTGCATTTTGTCCTATATATTCAACTGGATTTTTCTTTCTACCTTTATTATTCACTGCCCCTGAAACAGGCAACCTTAGACTCTTTTACAAAATGGCTCTCCATCTGGTTTTCATATTTTTAGCTCTCTTAATTAATCTCTACTTATATTTCAGAATCAATGTTCTGTACTCTTCCTCTTAATGTCTTTATTGACCAGTTTGATCAAAATTACACTTTCTCTTCTCAGCAATAACAGCACCAAGCATTGAACCATATATTGCCACTGAATCCTGTCATGTCTTCATTTCTATGTAAATTTCATTGTGCAATTGCAATAAACAATGTATCTGAAGGAAAACCTACCTAAATTATAATGCACACCGAAAATGTTAACTGCTATTATTACCATGCATATATACTGTCTTGGAACGTAGACAATAATGCCCCATATAAGTAGAAATGTATCAAATAATTTTAGTATACAACAACAGTGCCTAACAGTATTTTATATACATGTTATTTATCCACACAACATATATTGATTAAAGAAGAAACCCTGTTCTGCATATATAGGTAATCAGTAAACCTCAAAGGTTTTAATTAAAACATATGCAAATGATTTGAAAGCAAATAAGAATAACAGCGTATAATCCTCGACTAGATGAAAGAGGAATGTAAAGGAAACCAGCTCTAAATTTCTTAACATCAATGACTGCTGTTTATTTGATGTTTAGCTTCCTTGTAAACAATATTTAAAAGAAAGCATAAAAGCTCATTGTTAAATCAAACATACTTTCCTGAAACAAAGAACCAGAACACAAAGATACAATGAGCAGCTCATCCTACAAGCCAACTGCTCCAAGCAGCCTTCTCACTTCTCTTTGGCAGATGGTGCTCATTATGATTGCTCTTCAAATGAGAGAGTGTTTTGAAGCAGGCTTGTATTTACAATTATGGCTCTCACATAAGGAGGTTTACTAGGGTTCTAAAGCTAATTAGCTCTGTCCACATCTCAATATTTTTTGCTACTCTAACCCACACCATTTTGTAAATAATGGAGAGGGGACAGTCTAGAGAAAGGACAGAATAAAACTGAGAATGCAGATAAAAGACTCTCATAAAATTATTCTTTTTAAATTTTTAGGTAAATGAAAAATCTTAAAAGCATTGCTGTGGTTACAAAATGTCATGAGGCATTAGACAATTCAAGATATGGGAAAATCTGAATATTTCTACATAAGATAATGTTTTATAATCCCAGTTTCAAACCCAGTGCTTGTCTACATTATTCTGATTATTCAGACACTTACATATTAGAAAGCTTTGAGGTATTGTATGTTCATCAGTGGCTCTTTAAGAGGTAGAAAGATGGAGCTCATTTGGCAAGGATTTGACTGATTGTATAAGTGACTCATTTTTTTCAGTTTTGAAAAAAGTACACAAATATGCCAAGATATGCTGTTGTACAACCCTGAAAGTGTGAGGACAGGGAAAATAAGTGGAGACTGACTTAAGTTTTACAAATGGGAACAGCATCCCTGAGAAAAATTAAGCTGGTAAGCCAATCACTATCTATCTCATATAGAGCAAAATTCAGTCAGAAACAAAAGTATATTAAAAAGTAAGTTGTTGAATGTTAATGATTTTTAATAGTAACCATATAAAGAACATGTCTATAATTAGGATACAATAGTCATATAATCTGGCAGGCTCACGAAAAAGGAAACAGTTCCCAAACAAGCCATTTATATCAATAAAACTGTGGAACTAGACCTTCTAAATAACAGTATTCCTCTCTTTCTCCCTACAGTTACCAGACTGTATTACTAAACCTTCACTGATAATTCTCAAAAAAAGAGTCCCTTTTTACTTTGCTATTATTTTAATTCTCATATAGCAGTCAAAAGAAGAAAATAAAAATAAAAATAAAAATAAAAAAGGACTCTGTAAAATACTGTCTTACACCAGCTTTACATTTTCTTCATCTTAGAATTTTTTGAACTAAAGAATTCAGTTTATCTAATGCATCCTTCCTTCCTCCTGTTCTATTTTGATATCTTAAATCTAGCTAAATAGGTAACCATGATGCTATACTCTAAACACTTAAATACTGATCAGTTTCTTAATTTTATAATAAGTATCTTTTCATTAGGAAAGTAAAAATGAAAGAAAAGAAAATGAGTATTTTTTATCATTTTTTGTTGTTCATGCTGTTATTTAAATGGGTAAGTCAAAGCTACATTCCTTACAGAACAAAAACAGCATCAGTAGGCAAAGCATATTTTGTCCTAACATTCATCAAGTTTAAAGGATTTTTAACAATAAAGAGAATTGCAAATACTATTTTTTGGCAAATCAAAAAATTTATCTCCTAAATGTCCCATAATTCTTAGTCATTTCCTTGCAGCTATAACCCAGCAGGCTTTAATTTAGTCTGCAGATAGCCTGGTATTGCTGCAGTAATCCTTAGTTGTAAAGAAATGTGTCCAATAATGACAAGGAGAAGATTTAGGAAACCAAGAAGTTACAAAAGATGTACAAATATTCTGATGAGGTGTATATTAGGAAAAACAAACAGATTACAACAAATTACAATTTTGATCATTTAATTAATCTCTATGATAAAGAGTGCCATATTTGACTCATTGGTCAAACTCGCAGATTTAGGTTTTCTTTCTTTTTTTTCTTAAGATTTATTTATTTCTCTCCCCTCCTCCCCCCGTTGTCTGTTCTCTGTGTCTATTTGCTGTGTGTTCTTCTTTGTCCCCTTCTGTTGTTGTCAGAGGCACAGGAATCTGCTTCTTTTTGTTGCATCATCTTTCTGTGTCAGCTCTCCGTGTGTGCGGCACCATTCCTGCACAGGCTGAACTTTCTTTCGTGCTGGGCGGCTCTCCTTACGGGGCACACTCCTTGTGCGTGGGGCTCCCCTACTCGGGGGACACCTCTGCGTGACTCGGCACTCCTTGCGCTCATCAGCACTGCGTGTGGGTCAGCTCTACATAGGTCAAGGAGGCCCGAGGTTTGAATCACGGACCTCCCATGTGGAAGACAAATGCCCTCACCACTGGACCAAGTCTGCTTCCCAGATTAAGGTTTTGGGAATGGAAAGAAAGCATTGTCCACAAAATTATGCTAAAAACTTATGAAAGAGTAAACTAAATGTCAGAAGGAAGAAAGGAGCTTTAACATAATAATAGGTAAAATCTAGCCTACAGGAATGGAAATCAAACAAGGATTTTGTAAAACTTAAACTGTATTCCAAACCAATAAATTAATGAAAATATTTTCTGATTAACTTGGATAATGGTCACACACCATTTTTTAAAATTGGTCTTTCAGATAGAGAGGATTGTAATTGTTTTAAATGTTAAAGATCCCATGTAATAACATTTGGATTCAAGGATTCTCTATCAAAATAAATTACCCAAAATTTGATGGCATATATTTATTCTTATTCAAAAATTTAAATGTTATGTACAATAGTCCAAAATGGCATTATGATTTTAGAGTAAACATGTCAAAGAAGAATTATGTAATTTTTTATAGGACAGAGACTTAACCGAGGACCTCATACATGGTAAGCAGGCACTCAACCATTTGAGCTACATCTGCTCCCAATTATATAATTTAATCCATTTCCACAATATCTACAACCTCATAACGCTTTATTTAAAGCCTTTAAAAGGAAGGAAGGGCAATCATTTTTGTTTTCTATAATGTTAAATTCTATGATTTCTTTTTTTTTTTAGGAGGTACCAGGGATTGACCCCAGGACCTCAAACATGGCAAGCAGGCCTTCAACCACTGAGCTACATCTGCTCCTTTTCTATGCACTTTTTACATGCAAATAAGTGCAATGGGAACCTGATTACTGAATTGAAAGAAATATAATTTAATATTATTCTACCACTTTTATATAAAAATTATACTATTATCATTGTAACATTTATTGAGAAAGAACAAAAATTATGAATAAATTGGCTATTTTAACAAACATGCAAAGTCCACAATAATCTATTTAATTTTTAAAATCTATTTAAGTAAAACACTGCAAGGAATTCTTTGAGGTTGTTTCAGAAACTTTAAAATAAGAGTCATGGACTGAAGTTTGTGAAGTTTCTTCCTATCTGGAATCCTTATATAGATTATTCTACCGAAATATATCTACGCTTAAGTTGGAACTCCAAGCTAGAGAATCACAGGGCAATTTTATACATATGAAGTCTTCAAGTTAGCCAGGTGAAACAGTTTGGGTTTATCAATGATTTATAGTCAGAGTAGATTGACTATAGTTTATAGTCAGTCTTAATTATACTTAAATTAGGGCCCAAGCATTTCAATTTCTTATTCTGGTTGGAAAATCCTCTAAAATGCTAAACTTCCTTTCAGGTGATTATGATATATTTAATTCAAATGAGTATAAGCAGACAAATAAAGCCCTGAGCTAATGGGAAGGCAATCTATTAATATGTAGGTATTAGAGATCATGACCAAGGATCCTTATGGTAAAAAGAAATGTTCTCCCACCAAGGGGTACAGCCAATTGCTTCACTATTTAAAAAGGAAGAGGGAAAGGCTAGCATATTATTTGCTTCCTCTGTGCTTACTTTAGGCTATGTTCCCTCCTAACTGCTAAAAAAAGGAATGAGCAAACTGCCTAGACAGCGTCTGTAACACTTGCATATTTTGACCCTCATCCTCACCCCCATTCCCCAAAACAATTCTGCATGAAATCTTTAATCTCCTCTTGTGAACCCTTTTCAAAAGTAGTCATTTTTATATCCTATTGGCCAAGACTGAACAGAACAGAGCTAAAAGCAGACTGGTAAAATCTGATGGTCTTTTTGTTCCTGAGATATGACTTGGATGTTGGTGATGGTGGTAGTAGTTGGAGAATAGGACAGGGGCAGATGAGACCTTATACTGGCCTTCTGTCTAGTCCTCTGAATAACACTGCTTTAGTGTTATTCTCCTTTTAAAGGTGAAAAAAATTTGAAATTTAGAGGTTCTAAGAAACTTACTGAAGATTATAGAGCTTGTAAGTGTAGACCTTAGGTGGAACCTTGGATATGTCTGACCCCAAAACATCCTCTCTTTCCATCATACCTATATAAATGATGAGACAGTTCTAAAACATTGAGGTTTTGGCATGAAAGATGATTGGAAATAGAGTTATAAGCTTTCCATACTTGCCAGTGTGAAATAGAGTTATCCAAATTTTAATAGCTAGAAACCAGTTAATATTAAGACAGTCTGATAATCCTAATGATAAATAAATGAATGTAAAAATAAATAAATCTGAATAAATAAAATTCATATCCATAAATTTCCATCTACAAAGTAGTATATGAGAATCCCCAAAGTATAGTCAGAAATAAATTTACATTAAGATAACTGCATGACATTCATATTGAAAATAAGCAGGTGATATACAATTTTAAATTATCAAGAAGATAAAACACACTGATAGCTTGCCATTATAAAACACACTGATAGCTTGCCATTACAAAATACTCAGTAAAAGGAAATTTAAAAAATACAGAATATTTAAAACAAAGAGTATCAGATTTTTGGATCTATTTTCCGTAGTTTTATTGCATGCATCTATATATTTATAATGCTCTACAGCCAAGTAGTAGCAGAGTGGTTCAGCACATAGTCTCTTGAGTTAGACTCTTTGGGTTTAAATCCTGGCACTTCCCTTGTAAATTGTATGCCCTCTGGCAATATACTGGTTCTTTCTATAGCTCCCTTTCCTCATTTTTAAAACAGTATACTGTACCAGTTGATTAAATAAGTTAATGCCTGTAATATGCCTGCCACATAGTGATTTATCAATAAAAGTCAACTAGATATCATTGTTATACTCACGCAATAAATAGAATATTGGTATTTTTTTAAATTTTACATATCATTATACAATTGGACTTTTCTGTTATTCTACAGTCTTAGATGTAGTGACATTAATGATTACATAATATTAAAAAATACATTCTTAAAACCCCCAAAATTCACATTAACATTTTAACATGGAAAGTCAGAAAATACATTATTTTTACTCACCTTTAAAAGCTCTTTTTAAGGTTATCAATACATGTGGTGGTAAAACTCAGATACTATGCAAAGAAGGAATATGGTCACTTTGATGAAAATTGAAAAGAAGGTCAAAGATATTGAGATAGATGACCCACTGTTAAGTAGGCATTACATAAGCATTATTAAATAGACAGGAAATAAATCACCACAGATAAATTAAGTTTTTAAAAAAAAAAAAGCCCTTCTTAAAATGAACATGGCTTCAGTTTAGAAGAAAGTGCAAAGATTATGTTAAAATAAAGGACATTTCAAAGAGGTTTTTTTTTTGAACAAAAGATAAAAGGATCAAGAATGTATCATGATGCATGGAAAATAGTTTAATCGTTCACCTAATGTAAAAGAACATAGATGCAAACCCACAATACAACAAGAAAGACTATTGTGTAGATTTAAAATGCACTTGAATATTTGCTATAGATAAGTGGTGCTCACTTATCTATGTGACTGCACATTGGAATCACTTGGGGACCTTTGTAAAAACATTGCTCTTTGGGTCCATTCCCTATAAATTCTGATTCAGTTCTATGTAGGAAAAGGCATAGGCAACAGCATTTTTTTTCAAAGTTCTACAGGTTCTTCTAAACTGCATAGAGAGACAAAAACCACCTTTGCATACTCAACATTCCTTGTATTAAGTTTTCTTTTTTTTTTTTTTAAGATTTATTTATTTATTTATTTAATTCCCCTCCCCTGCCCGGTTGTCTGTTTTCTGTGTCTTTTTGCTGCGTCTTGTTTCTTTGTCCGCTTCTGTTGTCGTTAGCGGCACGGGAAGTGTGGGCGGCACCATTCCTGGGCAGGCTGCTCCCTCCTTCCGGGCTGGGCGGCTCTCCTTATGGGTGCACTCCTTGTGCGTGGGGCTCCCCTACGCAGGGGACACCCCTGTGTAGCACGGCACTGCTTGCGCGCATCAGCACTGCGCACGGGCCAGCTCCACATGGTTCCAGGAGGCCCAGGGCTTGAACCACGGACCTCCCATGTGGTAGACGGACACCCTAACCACTGGGCCAAAGTCCACTTCTCTGTATTAAGTTTTCATCTCAGCATAAATGTTAGTTGTGTTACTGTATTTTAAACAATATTCAGGTGTACTTGTTTCCACCTTTTACATAAGAATTTTTTCATTGGTTACTAAAGTTAGCATTGCCTGGTTTGCAACTCATTTTCTAAAACCTGGAACCCTTTAAAGTATAAGGAAGCCCCATTGTGATGGTTAATTTCATGGGTCAATTTGGCTAACTTATGATGTGCAATTGTTTGGTCAAGCAAGAACTAGCCTGACTGTTACTGTGAGGGTGTTTCATGAATTTAAGTCATTAGTCAGTTGATTGAATCTGTGACTGATTATAGGCACAGTCAGCAATGAATGAAATCTCCTTCTATAATTAGTTGAAGGCCTTAAAAGGAGAACTGATGATTTCAGCAGTCAGAAAGAATTTCCATCTCTACAGCCAGTTTCTTCTAGGGAATTCATCATCACCGTCATCAAAGTTCCTTGCTGTTACCGCTCGCTCAGCTGGTGCCGGCTAGCCGTGAGGTAAGTGACCGTGGAGCCCCGGGATCACACAGCCAGGAAACACACAGTAACTGCTCAGGAGTCGCAGGCTCCTGGCGCAGGTCTAGTTTATTGGGGAAGTGGTACAGCTTATATAGGCTGGGGTGGGGCCTTGAGGAGACGTGTCAATTATGGATAGGTTAGGGGGGCTGGGGTAATTTGAAGCGGCTACTGATTGGATGAGGCAGGTTTGAGGTTGGCGCAAGTGGGCTTCTTTGGCGGGAAAATGGCAGGAAGAAGGGCGGTGCCGTTTGCAGTAGCAATTATGCATTCTTAGCGGCCATTTTGGCTAGATGTTAATTGCTAGCAAGCTCACCAACACCTTGCAGCTTTTCTTGAAGAATTCAGCATCACTTTCATGGAATTTCCAACTCACATTCTGACCTAAGGAATTTGAACTTTGCCAGTCCCCATGCTCACATGAATGAATTCCAGATGATATAGAGAAAGAAAAAAGGAAGGAAGGAAGGGAGGAAGGGAGGAAGGGAGGAAGGGAGGGACGGCCAGAGAGGAAAGGAGGGAAAGAAGGAGAAGAATCTTGTCAATTCGCTTTCTTTGGAGAACCCTGACTGATACATTCATCTACCAGTATACCTTTTGAAGAGATATTCTCAAACTCAACTATTGGCAATTTGGGCTAGATAATTCTTTGCTGTGAGTGCTGTCTTATTCATTGTAAGATGTTTAGCAGGATCGCTGTCCTCTACTCATTAGATTCTTAACACCACTCATTTATGACAACCAAATATATTTCCAGACATTGGCAAATGTGTTCAATTTAGAATCACTGCTCTAGAATCACTGCTCCTGACCTTAATCATGCCCTGAGCAAAGAATCTTGGTTAACTCTGGTAGATTGAACATCCTTGCTTCCCTTGTGAAATCCTCACTACAATAACATAAAAAGATGAATAAAACATAAAACAACAGGGGAAAAGACAGTGGGATTTGAGACATCAGCAACAGATTTTAGAAGCATGTAAGCCAATAGAAAAGAGGTAAGTAATTAATTTAGCAAGGGAGAGAAAGCTGAAATATAAGTCAGCAATATGGGAAATTCATGCAAGGTAGGTGATTAGCAGTTCAGAAAATTAGATGTGTTCAGGAAATAGAAGCACAGATTCCCTCTAAAAGGGGGGATTCAAATAGTATTAGCATTTATATGAAGCAACTAGTCTCCTAGATCAAGTGTGCTAAACCTATAAGAGAAAGAAGTATTTTTCTGAAGAGGTCAAACCATGGGAACTCTGGATGGAAAACTACAAGTAATGCTGAGAAAAAGAATCCAAAACTAAAAAGAGGGAGACAAAGTGAAAGTCCAATTGCTGAAGAGTATTCAGCTACATATTTCACGACGGTTCTGAAAATGCTATTATGCAGATTTGTATAAGACGGGCTAGAAATTGGGAGGAGTCTTTTCTGGAAAAACTGATAAACCTCAAAAATAAGATCTACAGTTAAAATAGTAGACTCCCAACTAAAGAGCCTTATAGAGCACCCCATAGGGAAACCTGCAAGTTTATCACACTCACCTTTAGACAAAAATTTCCAACTATCTTTTTGGTGACCACTCTTATGTATGAATACATAGTCAAGATTCACCATTCATTTGAGCAAAAACTCTAACTTATGAAATGAAAGAGGAAAAGAAAGAAAATGCAACCAGCAAATAAAAATGTTGAATTTATTATTCAGTATTTGGTTTATAAAAGTAATATTTAAGTGAATATTTCAGGGATAAGGGAAATGATTTAAGCAAATGAAACAAGAAGAGAAGTCCATAAAGATAATAGAAATAATATAAAACATCTCTTAAAAACTAAAACTGAAGTATGAGAATAATTTAGTATGAAAAATAAAATTAAGAACTCTACTAAAAAGAAAAGTAAAAAGACAAAATTGGAAAGAAAATTTTAGAGAATTAGAGGATCAATTAAGAAATCTAGCATATGTATCATAAGAATCCCAAGAAAAGAGAACAGAGAAAATGGGGAAGAAACCATCATAAAAATAACCCAAGAAAATGTCTCAAGACTAAAGAGACCCTCACCAAGACCCATCAGAATGAAATTCAAAACAAAAAGACAAAATAAAAAAAATTATTAAAAACTTTGGAGAACCAAGACTTACAAAATACCAGGAATCTAAATGCTATTATACTTCAAACAAGCAACCCTGGAAGTTAGAAGGCAGTTGAACAATGCCTTCATAATCATTAAGAGGAATTAATGTACATTCTATATTCTATATCTAGCCATTCTATCAATCAAGGATGAAAGAAATATTTTTTTAGTAACAAAATCCCCTAAGTATTACCTACCATGCACTCCTTCTCAAGAACATATCAAAAGAAGCATTCTACCAAGATAGGTGAGCTAAGAAAGAAGACATGGGACCCATAGAACTTGAGCTCTTACCCAGGAGAGAATAACAAGAATCCTCAGGATGATGGTGAAGCACCCAGAGAACAAACAGGGTTTGTTAGAATACAGACAGCAGTCTGCAATAAAGGTGGCACCAAGAAGAAGTGAATCAAAAAACCTTTGAAATCTTTAAAAATACAGGACCTTTTAAAAAATATTGAGAGAAAACTTCTAACTTGAGAGTGAATTCATGATAGGAATACAGATATCTACACAAATTAAAAATTAGGCAATCTTTAACAAAAATAAAAGTTACACAAGAAATGAAAAGTAATTGTAGTATACTATAAGGCTCAATTATGAACAATATTTGCAAAGAAATAATAACATATGCATATATGCATGGGGTAGTAACTGTAATGTACTAACTAAACATATCAAAACTGTGGGGGGAAAGGGAAGTGCTTGTGGGAGACTTGCTATTCATGGATAAGAAAATATATCCTCATCTCCTCTAAATGGAAGTTGATAGATCATCTTGAAAACTAAATTTAAAGTGTTACTACCATAGAAGCATTTTACTTAGAAATATGGAAGTGATTACTAGGAGAAAGGGTTTTAAAAAGCTGCCTCTGTGAAGCAAGAATCAGAAGTAGAGAGGAATAAGGCAAGTGCTGATTTTTTTTGGTGTTATATTTTTAAACCTTCATGAACTTTAGGACTATGTGCATTGGGAAATTATTTGACATGCAAAAAATATTATATTTTAAAAGAATCAGTCAGCCAAGTGACTCTGAGTCAAGTTAAACGTATTAGTAATCCTGTTTTGAACTAATTTTTTAACTAAGAATTTCTGCTTATTACTATGGCCAAGCCCCAGCATTTTGATCCTTGTCTTTGCCTTAGCTCTCACAAGCAGAAACAAAACTGGGTTCCCAATAGTCTTTTCTTATGTATCCCCTTCTGTTATAGGTTGAATTATATTTACCAACAAACACATTCTTACTCCTAATTCAAATCCCTGTGAGTGTAAACCCATTTTATATAAGACCACTTAAGGATATTACTTTTAGCTATGGTGTGGCCCAACGAATGAGAGTGAGTCATTATCCAGATTACTGAAGACCTTATAAAAAAGGACCTGGAAGTCTCAGAAGTGAGAAGGAAGAGTGCATCATCAATATTCGGGGAGAACACAAGCAAGCCTTGCTGTTGTCTTAATTTTGGACTTCTTTTAGTCTCAAAGCCATGAGTCAATAAATACCTGTGTTTTTAAGCCAATCCATTGTGTGTTTCTGTAATTGTGGCTTTCGCAAACTAAGAAACCTTCCAAAATCCTTAGATCCTTTTTTCAGACAAAATGGAAATTGCAAAGTTCTTCTTAATCTCTAAATTGCATTGAGGATTTTACCAGTTTCTTCTTTTCCTGTTTCTGGGGTAATGATCCAGGAACAAGTCAAAAATCTATATATTAGAAATGGTGCCATGGATTTTAACAGGGGAAATATCTCTAGGTCACTCTATTGAAGAGTAGTCTTAAAAGGTCCCTGGCTAGGAATAGGTGAATTATCTGAATAACTATGCTCCCTTATTCCTGTTTGTCTGTACCCCAAATTACATAAACTCTCAGCTATGGCTTGTCCTTGGCTCTTGGAATGAGGATTTGCTCTTGAACACATTCATTTACTTATTTACTCAATCAGTCATTGGTTCATTTGTTCTTTCTGTCAGTTAGTCAGTCTGTCATCCACTTATTCATGATTCACTTAACACACAGTGAGTGTCAGGGAGTTTCAGGGAGTTTCATTGTTGTCATACCAGACTGTGAGCATCTACCCACCTTGTTCTTTAAAGTGAACCTGCAAAATTTCTGCCTTTATAAACTTTACATGTTGTCTTGACTTGTCAGCTAGTTCAGTGCTGATTTGACTGCCTGAATAGTGAGCACTGTCACTTCTTTCCATCACTACTTTGAACTTCTCTTCCATAAATCATTTGTTAAAATGTTTCTGGAATTAGAATATCTTCCTTAAAATAAGAACAAAATTAACTTGCCTGCCTGAAGACAAGAAAACTTGAAAAAATGATATTAAAGTCATTCTAGCTTTAAAAAATTGGGGTTTAAATTATTTTGGTCTTCTTGACATAGCTTTCAAAGACAGTTTGTACTACACTAAAAAGTTCACAAAAGCAAAGAAATGTATAATGCTTCTGACAACAGAAATTGACAAAAAAATATTTTAAGAAAATATCTTCAACTATTATTCGTTCATCACTACCGAAGAACTATCTTTCAGGAATAGACAGAAAAGATTTTTGGCAATTGAGCTCTTGAACAAAGCAAGCTGATGGACTTCTCATTGGGGAAATAAGAGGCACATCTTTGGCTCCTTTTTAGATCTTGTAAGTACATTAATGATCCTTGTTCTCTGGTTCTTATGAATATAAAACTCTCATTGCCGTGAATGTATTTTAGTGTTCCTAGACTACAGTTGGAGCTTTGCCTAGGAAAGGACATAGAATGAGACTCCTGAATCAGGAGGAGGTCTCTGGGGAGAGGTAGTAATCCTCTAAAATATGCAGATCCTCTCCTTTCCACTATGATAAAAAAAATTAAAAAAAAAAAAAACCACACATTGCAGGATCACTTAAGTTTTTCACTCAAATATGTCTTATTTTTTAAAAATAAAATTAAGATCCATGTGCTATTTTGCAGTATCTTTTTTTTCTTCTTCAATTTTTTGGGAAAATTTCTGCTAAATGGCAAGGGCTTGCTATCTGGAGGAGTTAGTGCCTCTAAAATAACCAGGCAAACAAAGGCATTTTGACTTGTAGAAGGTAGTAACTTGTTGGCTTAAACTATCAGAGGTTTATAAAGGCAAAAACTCAATTTCTCAGCTTCCCTGATGGCCCCATATCTTAGTTCTGGCCAATGAAAAAATTGAGGTTTGTAATCTTTCTGTCTCTTCTCCTGTCTCCTTTTACATGAGTGAACTGCCCTTGCCAAGTCTAGAGGCTCAGCAGCCATTGTTAAAGATAGTAAAATGAGAGGATAGGAGACTGGTTTCTTGATGCCATCCCTGAATATGCTGTGATAACTTATACATTTTTGCTGGTAATTTGTATTTTCAATAGTTTCAGAAAATGGTCTAGGCATGCAAAGGTGACCTAGGATAAATAATAATGGAAAATCATGGTTTGTGATAAGTCCAAGACACAATTAAGAGTTCTACTCTCAAAACACGTCAGGGTTTTAGAAAAACTAAGTAATCTTTACAGACCTATAAGATGATTATACCAACTTGTTTAACACA
Source organism: Dasypus novemcinctus (assembly GCF_030445035.2). Classification (NCBI taxonomy): domain Eukaryota; kingdom Metazoa; phylum Chordata; class Mammalia; order Cingulata; family Dasypodidae; genus Dasypus; species Dasypus novemcinctus. The sequence continues at coordinate 146,628,823 of NC_080673.1, read as the reverse complement.
TGTTTGATAGCATATATCTGAGGGAAAATTATCCCATACTGGACAAAAGCCTTAACTCCTTTCCTATATATTCTGTCTTCTAACATAACGTGCAGATACAGCAGAATGATTTTAGGGTGAGAAGGAATAGTTTTATAGAACTATTGCAGAAAAAGTCAAGGATGTGTGTGTATGTGTATATTCTCAAAATTAACAAAAAATTTAGATAAAAGGAATCATATTAAATGTATCCATACACACAACTGAATTATGAGTGTTATATAGGTTGAACCTTATTTTTCTATATAAAATGCATATTACAGTCTCTACTCATCATATAGGCTAAAGTTTATACTGCTAACCAGGCAGCAAAGACTCCCTGAACTAAGTTATTTAAGCAGAGGCCAATTTGACAAGATCACAAAGATCAGGATTTTTTCCCTTTGCCTGTATTACTGCTTGCCGGGGAATCACAGCTCATTAACAGCATCTTAAGGATCAGAGATCTGCAGTGAAAGAAGTTGATAAGTAGGCATTGAGGGACTGGATAGAAAAACTTGAACTACTAATACAGTCCAAGCTGATGTTTGCATCTGAAAACATCAACATATATACTGAAATACTGAGTTATTACTCGTGGGAACACATATATAAATATAGCACCTGAAATTAGAAGATACCTAGGGAGAAGATTCTGTTTTTCTGTCCTTTTGTAGGTGAAGGCTTGAATTGTCTGTATTAATATTGACGTAGAGAACAATCACTGAACTCTGTGGGTTAAAGTTCCAATGGGAACTAATGAGCACGTTTTCTAGCATTTTCTCGTTAGACTTCATTTTTTTTCCAGTTTTAAACTCTTTCCATTACAAACTCTAGGTTCAATTAATATTAAAATATTCAAGAACCACTATTTTCAGAAAAAGATCATCAAACTGCATCAGCTTCAGTGTTTTCAATAGTACATTGCACAGTGATCTTCCTTCACAAATAGTTAATTTACCAATTGAAATGCCACTTTCTGAATCTTGCTATGTAGCCTTAACGAATCATTCACAATGATATTTGAAAGAAGAGAGATCTTTCCAGAAAACCGTTGTGGTTAACGTCCATGAGACATGCTTTCTGAGTAAATGCAAAAAGAAGCAAGTGTTAAAAACAGGCATTTTTACCAAGCACTGAAAACAATAAGTCATGACAACTTCAATTATAGGGAATTAAAACAACCAACATGCATATAGCCCTACAGATTTTAAAAAGAGTTTACACACACATTTCCTGCTATGAAATATAATTATTCTAATCATTGTTTTGCCAGATACCAAAATAGAGAAGTTGTGCAATTACAGAACTATCATCTGTAAAATGCAGGATTCCCATATACCACCTACTCTTAACATCTTGCATTGTTTTAACTGTGCCTAAATATCAAGTAAGCTGCAGAACTTTCCCCTTGTACTTCAATTATTGGCATACTAAGTAATTTTAGTTACATTAGGAGTGGTTTGAGTTTTCCTAAAGATGTTTAGACTTGTCAAAGTGGAGGAATTTCTGGGATTTAAGTTTGATTTATAAAAATAATTTTGCAGATTAAAAATTTAAAGGTAGTTCTTGAAAAGTCTAGAATTAGATTTTCATGACACTAGTAGAGCATTATTTTAAGAAGTGCATAAATGCAAAAGGATAAGAAGGCAAATACAATAGTTATTGGTCATGGAGATTTTTCAGGTTTTCTTCTAAGATTGTATTTCCAGTCTGCTCTCAGAGACTTTCTAGACAAGAACTTGAATATTTACCAAATATTTTTTCTACTTGATTATTTTGCTTTTTGCATAGGGGGATAGGAGCCCGAATAATAACAATAATCTTAATCACTAATTACAAGAGAATCAATCTTATAAAATTGTTCTCATCTTTATTATTTGTCCCCAGAAAGGCAATCCCTGTTAAACACCCTTTTATTCTTTCTCTCCCTTAAATTAAAATGAAGTAATTTCTATCTCCTGAGGGGACCATATACTTAATAAAGAGGAAAAGGGGTCATATTGAATTATGGGATCAATATTCCACACTTTTATGTTTATTGACCTGGTAATTAAGAAGTGATCATTTATTTATTCTTTTTTACAAATAGTTTTGAGTGACTGTAATACATAAGGATTTCTTTTTAGACTCTTCAGATTATAGCAGTGAGAAAAGCAGACAAAATTCCCTGCCCTTGTGGAAATTAGAATCTAAATTCACAATATTGTCCCAAATAACTGGAAACAAATATTTCAGAATGCTTATAGGATACTAGGAGTGTCTCTGTAAAACATAGAAAAAATAGTACCTGTTTTGAACATCCATTCTTCAGTCAAAATTCATTTATTATAGCTCTTAGTTTTTATTATAAATATTTTTCAAAATTTCAATGGGCTTCAATTCATATTTATAAATCAAACTTTATGTGCATTGAACCTTAATATATTTAGAATAAACTGCAATTTTAAGCCACAGAGTTTATATGCAGTATTAGGTAATTACAGTAACAACACAAATAGATTCAAATCATTATAGATGAAATATATAAATGAACATTTAACAACCGCTGAAGATTTATTTCCCCACCAAAACCTCTGAGAGTTTTTTCCCCAAAGTAAGTTTATAAGTGAGGTTTATTTTCAATTAGTTTAAATATCTTCTAGAATATTCATATGTATTCTAACAATAATAATAAAAATGGTCATATGAACTTTTATAAGTGTAGTTTTAATACAAATTCTTATATCTTTTTATTAGTATAAATGTTACCATAGTAGAAACATGTGTGGGTAGAGGCTTTCAAAATCTGCTAGCTGAGGGCTGTAACAGAAAAATACAGAGATTATCCCCATGGTGATCTTATTATCTGTCACATCTAAAGGAATATTTGTTAAAATAGAGTGTTTGGGAAGTCTGAGTTAAAAATACACTGGACAAGAACACTGAAAATGCAATTGATTAAAATGCAAATCTTAAGTGTCCAGAGCCCATGTTCTACATTTGCTCTGGTATTTCATTAAATAAAAGTCTAATCCAAGGCAATATGTAGAAAGAACTACCTGGAATTAACATCACTGAATTTCTATTTTGAAAATGTTTATAAAGTTTACAATGTTAGGATCACGGCAATTTTTAAGTGAAAATATTCACACTTAAGTAGAGACAAGGAAGAAAACTAACAAGAGAAACTAATGACATTGGTATATCTGGATCCTTTTTTTGTTTGTTTCTGTGTGTAATAATTAGTTTCTAGCCCTGAAGAAATGTTCTGATTTCCACCTTCTATAATGACCTCATAACTTCTTATACAGTAAATTAAATCTTTGAATTAGCTTCTATGAAGCCAGAAGGCCAGGAATAATGGAGCAAATGGAGCTATTAGAAACCAATCCTGTTCTTCCTATACACATACTAGCTTTGGTTCAGTGTCTGCTCTTTTCATTTAATACTAAAACAGATGGGGAAAGGAAAGGAGGAAATGATTGTATGTACATCTAGAGTTTTAATAAGTAAGAAACTTAGAGAATTTTAGCATAAACATCATTATCAAATGAACATATATAGAGAAAAAATAACAGACAGCTTTGCTTAATATCACCTAAACAAAAATATGGTTAACACATTCGCAAAGCTTCAAGCCAAAAATATGTTTCTTTGATTTATTATATTACTATAAGCATCTGGGTTTGAAATTGAGACTACATTATAAATCCCTGTCTTAGTGAGCTCAAAATCTAATAGGAAAGAGAGATACGTAAATTCTATGTTATAAAACATTATTATATAGGGGAATAAAACAAAAAGTTATAATGGAGGGTAACTAATTTACTACCTAGGTAGCTGTTACAGGACTAGGTAAAAGAAAAGGGATTAAAAATGAATAAAAGGTGTCTAGGTTGATAATGAAGAGAAAGCATTCCAGACAGAGAAGACAAAATGCATAAGTGCAAAGAAACAAGAAATACATGCTTTGTCATAGGACGCAGGTAGTTCAGTATAACCCAACTACATACTATACATTAAGTAACAACTGGAAAGCCATTCTAGGACCATGCCACAGAGCCTCTTTTAACCAAATACAGAACCTCAAACCTCCTGCAAGGGATACGGCATGCATTTAAGCAAGGGCAAGCATAATTTACTGTATTTTGATTACCGAGACATTTAGCAAAATGAAAAAAGAAAACGGTGTTTAACAAGCAGGTTCAAATTTAGGCTTTGTCACTTTGTTAAAGGACCTCTCCAAGTCTTGGTTTTACCATCTATTAAAAAAAGCATAAAAATAGTTACTCTACAGGGTTAGTGTAAGGATTAAATGTATGTTTATATAAAGTATATAAAGTTTATATAAAGATGGATATAAGGGTTAGGTCTTAGAAAAGATGTTGAAGCTAAAACTGGAGATATGGATGCAACCTGAATCTAGGTGATAGGTAAAGATGTATGAGTAAACATGTCGTAAAAGGAAATAAGACTTAATGGGAAGAGAACCAAGTTTGGAGACCTATTGTGACCCTAAATGGAAAAAAAATGGGCAGAGTAAGAGGAATCAACAAAAGAAATAGGGTAGAGCAGTCAGCAACAGAAGAAGAAAACATGAGAAGTACATATTAGTAGGCAGTCAGTTAAATCTCCTCCTTCTAGGAACTCACCTTAATAAAGTCAGAGATACATTTCATACCACCTTTTCTAGTTGGATGGCTCCTACAGTAGGGATAACCATCCCCTCAGCACACAAAATCACTGTTAGTTATCTTAGTTATCCCTCTGGAGATTTCATCTTAGTAACTAAGGATAGCGGCATAGTCCTGTTTTCAGAGAGATTTCTGTAGAGAGTTCATGATCTGCTAGTAATGTTTACTTAAATACTTGAAAGTCTCTTATGGCTGCCTGTAGTATGAAAGTTACCATAGTGTTTGGGACTTACAGGTTAATGCCTGCCTTCCACATAAGACATGCAGTCCTGGGATGTACACATATTTCCCCTGGAAAGAAAAAGTTTGCAGTTATTGAAAACACCCTCCTCTCAAAAAAATCTACATCAGTTTGGGTACATGTGTTCAACTGCATTCAACATGGCTTTCCAAATGGCTGCTAAACCTTAGAATCCCAACTCTATTTGGATAATTGTGTCCAGTCCTTGTCTTTGGAAAGACTTTTGACTAGCTGCTTTTCCAAGTAAGTTTACCTGGTGGGAAAAATATCTGTAGGAAAGATAATGAGTCTGAAACACAAAAATTTGCCTCGAGTTTGAGACTTGCTACTTTTTCCAAAAGCTCTAATTGGAAAAATCATGAATTAAAGAGGCTTACCTTTAAGAGGCCATTTGGATTTGTGGTGCCTCAAAGGTAGAAAGTGTGTCACAACATGCTGGACTACTTTCATTGCTGCCTGTTTATTTGGGCTCCAAGCAAAGGTGCTTTTTGCAGATAAGTCCACATAATGGACCAAGGAACATGCCCAAGTGGGTCACATACTGTTTCCAACACCCAAGGAACCCAACAAGGTATTGGGCTTCCTTGTTTGGTAGGGGTAACTGAAATTCTACTTTGATTGCCAGAGAGATTGAGTGTTTTGAATTGGCTCCCATAGTCCTCAGAAACTTTATTTTGGTGGGCAGGCCTCTGAGATTTATTGGAGTTATTTCTGCTTTTAAATTACCCAAATTAAGAACCCTGAACTTAGAGAACAGAAAATTACTGTTAATCTTCATAGGCATGGGAAATATTGAGAATTACTTTAAAAACTGCCATATGGTTCCAGCAAAAGTAAATATATTATTTCTAGCTTAATTTGTGGAATAAAAGCACGGTATATTATTTTTTAAAAAAGGGATATTCATCTAATTGCATAAGTTGATGTAAGTACAGAAAAGGGTTATATTTGATTTGTGGGCAGCCATAAACATAGTCTGAAAATATAAAGGTAGTCAGATATTGCATTTTGTATACAGAGAAGAAGCACATATTAGTGCTTTTTATGAAAAAAGGATTAAATGCAACCTGTGGATTAAAATTCTTTCTGTGCAAAGTACCCTAAAACATGTTAAATTTAAATGGAAACAGGCCCAGCTGAGCAGCTTCAAGAGTCCAGAATGAAGGAAAAAATGAATCAACAAAACTGTTAACATTTGAACAAGTGAGTACAGTAATCCTACTAGGATAGTAAAAAGGATGAAAAGGACAAGAAGAGCCCTCCATTGTGGAGTGCCTGCTTCAAAACTGTCACTTTACCATCATTATCTCTAATTCTCACACCAATCTCACAGGGTGGCTATTATGATATCAGTTTCACTGAGAAGGAAACTGAGACTCAGAAAGGGCCAATTACTTGTCCAAAGTTACTCAGGTAGCAAGAGACAAGTCAAGTTTATATCTAGCTCTTTCTGTAGCCAAGTCTCAGAATCTTTCCTTTACATGACTCTGCCTCAGTGTCACAAAGAGAAAAGATATAGAAGGGGATTGGAGGGAGAAAATGGGAAAGATCAAAAAAGCAATGAAAGGCATAAGGGTTAGAATTGAATAAACATGGATTTAAGAGAAAAAAAAAAAAACAGCAGGAGAGAGCTTGAGCAGAGGAAAGAGATAGGACACAAGTAGAATGTGCCTTAAAAAACATGACTTTCCTTGAAATGTTCTTGGGTACAAAGAAAAGGGTGAGGTAAACATCTCAAAGAACAGAGACAAAAGGAAAGAAGGTAAAGAGCCCATAAAAGAAAGTAGGAAAATCCAATAAAGAGAGAGAGAGAAAGGGGAAAAAATAAGCAACTAAGCTAGGCAATTGTAAGATAAAGAAGTGCCTTTTGCCTTTGAAACCAATCCAAAACCAAAGGAAATCAAAGAATGTACATAAAGGCATAGACATATATGTAACTTTGACTTCATGGTGAGCCAAAAATAGGATTTCAGATAATATGAAACAATCTAAATATTTCAAATTTTATTATGAGTTCCAGTAGCAAGAGGCCTGTGTCCAATGTTTAAATGACAGAAAAGAAATCTTGTGTTTTCTAGCTAGAACTGACTATTTGGAATAATATAAAAAATACGGTCAGTCATGGGAGAGCTACTGTTTTTTTAATTAAAATAGTCATTTAAGGCCATAAAATGATAACTTCACACATCTAGACCAAAAGGACTGTGTTCTGCACATTTCAGAGGGGAAGACATTGGGCAGCAGAATTGATTTCTATTGGACCTGTAATTGCTTATTCTTGTGGCTCTTTTCAGAATTTGCATGTGACGGTAATTCTGGAACCATTCTCTACGCAAAATATCTCCAGACCTCATGCAGTTGATTTTACGTTTAGCCATGCACAAAACACACTTATATGGACTGAAAATGATTTTTACATATAAATATGGGACTTAGAGGCTTAAAAAAATGCACTAATCTGTGCTCATTCTTTAGATGCTCAGTGTCATGTGGGCTATTACGCTCTGCACAGCGTGTATAATAACTGGGATATACAGTGTCTTTTATGTCTCATCCGACTTTGAATGCTTACTATGGACTTCCTGACATTTAACACTCTTGCTTTCAAAGGTTAACTTTTTTTTTCTGTATGCTTTACTGTTTCACCTTCAACATTTAAGTTTGTCTGCATAAAAAATGGAGTATAATTTCCTAGAAATAAAATTTAAAATCCTTCACTTCTTAAATGATGTCTTTCATTCAACATCAAATAACAAATATTTGAATAGATTCTATGAGCCATATTCTGTGTCAAGAGTTAAGTCGAGCAAGGGAAATAGGCTTCATTCACAAAAATTGCAGTATAGTTGGACATAGAATAATTAATAATGATATATTTTGTGAGTGGATAAATTAGAAAAAATATAAGGTTGGATGGAAACTCATATCAAGGGAAACTATGCTAGGTTTGGAAAGTTAAGAAAGACTCCCTGAAAGAAATGAGTTAAAGTTAGCATTTCTCACTTCTCTGGGGGTAAGCATTAGCTAGATTAAGAACCTAAAATCAGCTTGAAAGGGTAGGTACATCTTACAGATAAAAGAAAACTGATGGAAGTTCAGTATGATATATTGCAAATGGGAAGAGAAGTCTCTGGAATGGCAAGCAAAGACCAGATCATTAAGCAATTTAGTCAGGCATGCTTTAGACTTTGAAATTTACCAAAAAACAATAGGAAGTGTCTCAATCAGACGGGACTGGCTTCATGAGTTTGTAGCTTGTGTACTTGCACAGGGACCTGGCTTAAAATGGTTCTATGCTTGGTTTAATGCTCTGATGTTGCTGACTTAAAAGTATTAATAACTTTTGAAAAAGTGATCTTAAATTTTCGTTTTTTACCAAGTCCCTCAATGAGGTCCTGCAATCATGATCAGATTTGGCTGCATGTAACAGAAAACCAAATATATAGTTAAACAAGATAAAGTTTTATTTCTCTTTCACATAAAATAAGTTTGAAGTGATTTTTCCATAATTATCAAGGATTCAGCTTCCTTCTTTGCAACCATGCTACTGTTGTTGTAGAATTTGAGAGAGGTTCAATTATTTGTGTATAGAGAGGCCAGGACTCAGGAATGATTTTGAGAAGGAAAAATGGTTTATTGACTGCTGGCTGGACCTGGGAGCTTTCTGTTTCAATCCCCAGACCCAAACAAGATTTTTGAGTCCTTTTTATACAGAGAGGAAAGGCCAAATGGTTCTTTTGTTTCAGTTCTCAATAGGCTTGAATTAGCATATATATCTTCCACATCCTAGGTGAGCTTTTAGCATGGACTTCATACATTCTAGATAAGCTTTCCGCACATTTAGTTTGCATTTTCCCTGAATATTCAAAGTCTATAGAGTTTGCATTGATAAACTGTTTCCTGGGACTGGAGTCATCGCCATGGTCACCAAGGGCAGGACTGCAGCCCCCCATCATCCCACACCCACAAATCAGGACAGACAGCCTAGGTTAAGGTTCTCTCCAAAGAGACAAAGAGCCTCCCCCCCCATAGTCACATCACCATCTTTAGTTTATGGCTCCTATCCTTATACTCTCATAGTCCCAAATAGCTGCAAGAGCTCCATCATAATGGCCATATTGCAGACAAAAGAATGAGGAATGTCAAAAATACATACCTCTATTCTGAGTCTAAGTCCTCTAAGGAGATATCCTGAATAAAAATGTGGCTCTGTTTGTAGGGAAGAAGGAAGAAATGGATATTCTTTAGGCTTTTAAAAATTCTTGTACAAGGAAGCCAAAGAATGGATTTTGGCAGAGAATCCCCAAATCAGGCTTGCTTTTAAAAAAAAGATCATCTTGGCAACAGTGTGGTGGAAGATGAAACTGCAGGCAAAAACATTATGCTGAGTTGAGTTTATGGTGGACTGAAAGGAAATTGGTAACATGGCTAGAAAGAAGTGAGCAATTCATGGTAACAGGATTTGGTGATTGAGAATCAGAGCAAAGAAGAGAAAGGAAACAAGCTGAATCCTGGTTTACTTGCTTAAGAAAATGGGTAGGCTTAGAGCCATTCACTGAAATATAGAACAAAACAGAACAAGGAGGCAGGCTAAGTTTTAAAGATCAGTGAGAAAGCAAAGTGATGATATTTAGGAAGTTGTTGCCTGGAGTTATGAGCACGGAGCTCAGTATTAGAGAGTGAGCTAGAGACAGATTTGAAAAATCACTGTAGGAACTATATTTGAAGTGGTAGCAATTCAGTTCTCTCAGGAGGTATAGTTTAAGAACAAGAATTAGGAAAACATATAGGAAATAGAGCTGCAATTCCAATTAAAAATGCTCAAAATGCAACCTATAGAAAGAACAACTGAGTATAAATTTTAATCAATTAAAAGGAGAAGACTTATTTTACCCATAGTTTAAAAAAAAAATGCATCCAAGGTGGAAAGCTTACTAAAGAGGGTAGTTCAGCCTCATTATTTCTCAGAGCATGGATGTCATGTGTCATGTAGAACCCACTGACATGCTGTCTCCTCACTCTGGAAGGGCATTGCTTTAACACCTGAATAACTCCTATTCTCCTCCACTCATCAAGAAATAATTTGTATGTGACAGAAAATGTGCAAGGCACTCAGTACAGGTAGAGAGCAAGACAGACAGAGTCTGCCTTCATGGACTTTACAAGATTAAATCGTTTTTTTAAAGAGTCATTATCATAGTATCAAGTGATAAAAGGGCAAGCACATGGGCCTCTTTAACCTCTATGAAGAGAAAGATAAAGACATAGTACTCCTCCTCCCCTTTTGTGACCTCTCTACCTTGTGTTGTTATAATAGTTATTAGATGTATTTTGGATCTTTATATGCAAATAAATTTCCTGTATTTTGCAAGTACATCCAGATTGATACTTTCAGAGCATAAATTGTAGTGTATCCCTCCTCTGCTCAAAATACCTCATCCAGAGTAAAAGACAAAGCTCTTCAAAGAGCTTAGGAGACTTACATAATCCCTCCTTGTTACCCCTCTGACCTCGTGTCCTACTTCTCTATCTGTACCACACAATAGTCCAGACTTGATCTGCTCCCCCTTGTCCTGTGTTCTAACAGTTCCCTCTGCATAGAAAATTTCTTCTTCCAGATGCATTTGCACATCTAATGCCTTTGCTTGCTTCCAATCTCTGTTCAGATCTTACCTTTGCAATGTGGACTTCTTAGATATCTTATTCAGTACTATAAACTTCCCTAACTCCCCATATTCCCAATTCTCTTTAACCCACTGTATTTTCTCTACAGCGCTTTTGACTGTAAAATACTAAATAATTTACTTACTATAGTTTTGCTTATTGGTTGTCTCCCTTCAGTAAACTGTAAGCCCCAAAAGGACAATAATATATTTGCCTCTTTTGACATCAGTGTACACAAAGCGTATAGAATAGTGGCTGACACATAATTTGTGCTCATAAATATGAATTGAATAAAAGAATATGGTCTTCTGTGTCCTGGCCAGCGGGACGATCAACGGGAGCTCTGGATCCTAGGAGGGAAAGAATGGTATGGGACAAGAGAGACACAAGGAACGACAGCAAGACAGTATTCTGATCAAGCTGCAAAACTTTATTGAGGGGACTGAGCATATATACTCTAGGGAGGAGGGGGGTGGTGGGTAAGGATAGGTGGCGGTCTGGGATTGGTCACTGCTGTTGCTAGGGCGGGAGGCAGATTTGAGGTAAGAACTTTTGGCGGGAACTGGTTCGGTAAAGAAGGGGGGAGGGTGACCTAAGCTATTGTTGTATCAGCTCGGGTGGCCATGTTACCGGCATTGCTGAAAGGTAGATTCTATGCATGCTGCCTTAATCGCCCACAACATCTCCTCCCTTTGTTTTTCAAAAGGATGGAGGAAGAATGCTCATCGAGCACTCTTTTGGCATTAACCTGCTGGGGGAAGTAGAGGCCTCATTTACCATGTTGTTTGTGGTTCTGTTTTTCTGGGGAGGGGAATTTGGGGTAGGATTCACACAGAGCGAACCCTTATTTGCGCAGAGCGAACCCCTATGCTAATGAGGCATGCTTCTCAAGGAGCTCGAAAATGGCCTTTAATTGTTTTGACGGTCCTTTGCAGTGCTTTGCCTCGCACCCAGCGGTACCAATCAAAGCATAGTTTCGAGTTATATGCTGTTCCCGTAGGAGGGGGCTCTTCACCCGTGAGGGTGGGCAGCAGTTAGTTAGTTTAGAGATATACCTTGATCAGCGAGGTGAAGCCGGTGATAGTGCACTTGAATAGGCCTGCTAAGAGCGGAATCAATTTGGTCTTTTACCAGTTGTATAATTCTTTTTATGGCCCAAGGTGCAAAGGATATTACAAGGAGTATGGTTATTAAGGGACCTAATATGGGGAGAATGTAAGGAAGGATTCCATTGAATTCCCAGGAGGCACCTCCTTGGGCTTCTTGCTCAGGTTTGCAGTTTGCAGTTCCTTCCCTAAGTTTGGACATGGAATCTTTGACTAAGCCAGAATGGTCAGCATAAAAGCAACATTCCTCTCCTAGTGCGGCACAAATCCCTCCTTGCTTAAGGAAAAGTAGATCTAGGCCTCTCCTGTTTTGGAGAACAACTTCTGATAAGGATGTAAGGGATTTTTCAAGATGGGTGATGGAGTTTTCAATGAGTGCTAAATCTTCATCTATAGCAGCTCTCAGGTGGGACAAACCTTGCTTTTGGAGAATGACAGCGGCAGTTCCAGTACCTAGGCCAGCAATACCTAAAAGAGAGACAATAGTGACAGCCGTAACAAGTTCTCTTTTGTTCCTTGATATGGTTGGAGGTTGTGCGTCCCAGTATTGATAAAGGTCTTCTCTTCTACGGAAGACGACGCGGGGCAGCACAGCTACTAAGAGGCACACTTCTTTAGTCTCGTTGAGGGCTTTTGCTGATACGCAAGGAGTAAGCCCTGTGGAAGAGCATAGCCATTTTACCCCTGTTGGGGGAATGTAGAATTTACCTGTTGGTGGAGAGGTTGACTGTGCACAGACCTTATTAAAGGAGGAGGGGATAGTACCAATGCAATGTCCGGAGTGAATAACAGATTGCATGGTGAGGCCGATTTTTGTTGAATTCCAAGAGCATTGGGGAGGATTATCCTCATTTGAAATATTAAATGAGGTATTAAGGGTGACAGCGTCATAAAAAGGGGGGTTGGCAGAAAAACATAACCAACAACTACAGGTCAAGTTGGGCTGGGAGGAGTTTAGGGAGAGAAAGGCAGCTTGGAGCACTGACCAGAATGGGTTATAAGTTGGTTTAGGCTCCATGGAAGTTTTTGAGGGCAACAGTGTTAGGCTGGTAGCAAAGGAAGAATGGGTTGAAATGATTTGATTGGTGGGTTTGTGAGGAGGGGTAGTTGCGATTTGAGGGGATGGGGGTGAAGTTTGGCGAGGAGGGGGAGCGAGCACTACATTTGGCCCAATGGCAATTGATGGTTGCCGTACTGCTTCCTTTTTTATCATAAGACTCCCTGGGTTAGTTCCTGATACATAGAGCCTGATACCCCAGGTTCGACCCATTGTCCAAGCGAGGTTATTGGGGAACTGTACAGTGATATTTAATCCTATGCATGTCCCTGGGGTAGTGCGGCCGAGCCCATCAGTGGAAGAAGGTTTGCAGCGAGGGGGAGTTCGTGTTAGGGTAAGATATTGATCGGTGGTACTAGGTTTCCAATCAGTGGCTAATGTTTCACACCCCCAGTATGCACAATAGTATTGATTGGGGGTGTTGCAATAAGTTTTTCCAGGATTTAAGGCTGGACACATGTAGACCTGGCTGAGGTTAAGATTTTGGCGTACACCAGCACGGCCTCCTCTACGGGAACTACTGGAGCCGCTATTGGCATTGGGGAAAGTGCCAGGGAGGAACAGGGTAGTGACATTAAAGATAAAGGAAGGTGCCCCGGGGTAATGGTGGAATTTACAATTTTTGAATCTTCCCATCGTATTAGGGACCAATTCCAAGGCTGGTGGGGGTTAGTTTCAAGGGAAGTGGTGCTTAGGTTATTGAGCACACTTTGCAGGAAAAAATGTAGGGTGACAGCCTTAAACGGCAGAGGGCTTAATAAGGCCATGTTACCGAGGGCTGTAGGTGTTTAAGGAAGGCAAGCTAGCAGGGTGAAGCACCCTACAATGCACAAATACGTTACGGCAAGAAGGGTTTTTTCTAGTAGGTTCCAATCTTTTGGGGCAACAGTTGCTAATCCGGCTGTGAACAGCAATGCCAGAAAACCAATTGGCAAGAGCCAATAGTTATTGCGGCAATAATTCATGTGGCTTTAGTGATGGAGCAAACCTGTACGCTGAGCTTCTTTAAGTTGCAGGCTGTATGTGGATTCTCTGTGCGGAACTTGAAATCCAATGAGGTTTCTCCGCTCAGGTTATGGCAAGGTTGGCGGTTTTTTGTTGGCGACATGCTGGAAGAGAAAAAAAAAATTCTTTTCTCAGGGAGGGGTTTGTTCCCTGGAAAGGTTGTTGTTAAAGGGGAGAGGGTTTTTTTCCGATAGTGGAGGATTAACATGTCTTATTAATCTTTCTGGCAGCCAGCGAAGGCCTTCTTTTTCTTGGTCGTATATGCAAGCAGAGCCTCACCCCCAGATGATAACGGGGTCGGGCCCATTCCATTTCGATGTTGAGGGGTCACGCCACATAACGGTGGCTTGTTGCGTTTGTGTTTTGGGATGCCAATGCCTATCGGCTGCAGAGTGCCCTTCTTGATCCAGAGTTAGGAAGTTGAGGACAAAGAAAGCATGATGTAAAAGATCTCGGGGGCGTTGTTTTGTGAGATCGAGAGTGCTATCAGCTAGATGGCACAAGGCATTTTTTAGGGTGCGATGTGCTCGTTCTACTATTCCTTGGCCTTGGGGGTTGTATGGTATTCCTGTATTATGTATGATTTGTAATTTTTGACAGAAGGTTTGAAAATTTTTTCCAGTGTATCCAGGTCCATTGTCTGTTTTAATGAGCTTAGGCTGGCCTAGAATAGTGAAACAATGTAGTAAATGAGAGATAACATGTTTTGAAGCTTCTACTGATTGTAGGCTAGCTAAAATAAATCCGCTCTATGTGTCAACGCAAACATGAATATATTTGAGTTGCCCAAAACTGGCAAAGTGGGTGATATCCATTTGCCAGATTTCGTTTGGGATAAGTCCTCTTGGGTTGACTCCTAGGTGAGGGACTGGCAATTGGGTTACACAATTTTTGCAGGTTTTAACAATTTCCCTTGCTTGTTCTCTAGTAATATTGAATTTTAGTCGGAGAGTGTTTGCATTTAGGTGATGTTGTGCATGGGCTTGGGAAGCTAAGGTAAAAGAGTTGCAAAGATTGGGACATATTAGCTGAGTGGCAGCGTCTGCTAATGCATTGCCTTCTGCAAGAGGGCCTGGTAGACTTTGGTGGGCACGGAGATGCCCTACAAAGAAGGGGTGTTGTCCTTTGAGAATTAGTTTTTGCAGCTGTGAGAATAAGGGGACTGCAGTGGGGGAGGGCTTGATAAATGGAGTGGTTTCTAATAGCGGTATAGACTGGGCTATATATGCACTATCAGTGTATAAATTAAAAGGTTGGTTTTGAAGGCGGGAAAAAACTTGCAGGACTGTGTAGAGCTCGACAAGTTGGGCTGAAGTATAGGGAGAACGCATGGAAAAGGCTTGACCCTGAATGACGTAAGCTGCAGTCCCATTAGCTGATCCATCAGTAAAGACTAAGGTGGCCGAGTCTATGGGTTTTGTTTTAGTGACTTTAGGGAAGGTGAATTGATGGATTTTGGCGAACTGAATTAATGGATCACCAGGGTAGTGGTTATCGATATTGCCTGGAAACGAAAAGCATGCAATAGCCCATTCGTCATTGATTTGGGAGAGCCAATGGATTTGATCCTGAGTGTACGGAACCATAAGAGAATCGGGGTCTTTTCCAAACAATTTGCCGGCCTTTTATTATGAGGGCAGCTATAAGAGAAATGTATGATGAAAGCACCTTTGATGGAGTAGCGGACTGGTGAACCCAGAGCAATGGGTGACCTTGTCCATTTTGCTGTTTTATGTTTGATTGCCAGAAAACTCCTGTAGGTGTATGAACTGTAGCTAGAATTATAAAGATTAAGGGTTGGTGGTAATTTATTTGATAACAGGTTTGACTTTGGATAGCTTGATTTATTAAGATAAGCGCTTGCATTGCCTCTGGAGTTACGCTTCAGGGAGAGGAGGGGTTTACGTCACCTTTTAAGATATTATAGAGTGGCAGAAGGGTTTCAGTGGGTAGTTTTAGGTAGGGGCGGAGTCATTGAATGTCTCCTAGAAGTTTTTGAAAATCATTTAGGATTAATAGATGGGAGGTTCGCAGCTGAACTCGGGGTGTTAAAACTTGTTGGTGCCAAAGCTCGAAACCCAAATAGGAAAAGGGGTTTGAAGTTTGCACCTAATCAGGGGCTATTTGAAGACCTCTTGCAGTTAAGTTTATTAGAAGGTCTTGAAAACAAAGGTGTAGGTTGGACAAGTTTTGACCTGCTAACAGGATATCATCCATATAATGAAGGATATAGATTTGTGGCCATAGTTGCCGGATGGGGTTAATAGCGTGGGCAACAAATTTTTGACATAAAGTTGGACTATTGGCCATGCCTTGTGGTAAGACTTTCCATTGAAATCAGGGCATAGGGCCTTGGAAGTTAATTTGAGGAACACTAAAGGCGAAATGTTGCCTGTCTTTCAGGTGAAGCGGTATGGAAAAAAAACAATCCTTTAAGTCTATAACTATTTTGTGAAAATAAATAGGAATAGCAACTGGTGAAGGGAGACCGGGTTGCAGTGCCCCCATGGGCACCATTGCTTTATTTACAGCTCATAAGTCTTGTAATAGTCTCCATTTACCTGTTCTCTTTTTTATGACAAAAATGGGAGTGTTCCAAGGGGACTGAGTGGGTTCAATATGTCCGGCGTTAAGTTGTTCCTGTACTAACTCTATAGCCCCTAGGGTGTTTTCCTGAGTTAGGGGCCATTGATCAACCCATACTGGCTCCATGGATTTCCAGGAGATTTTTTCAGCATGGGGTACAGGGATGTCAATGGCCATCAGGTTAAATTTTGAGAGAGCCCAAGTCTTGTTTTAGTTGTATTAGGTGTTATAGAGATGGGCTGCTTTATCCCTTGATTAGTTTTGACCAGGTCTTTGCCAGGGAGAAAGTTCATTTTGAGCATTTGAGCAGTAACTACATCGCTGGGGCTGCACACAAAAATTTTCATTTGAGTTAGAATATCTCTGCCCCAGAGATATTCTCTGGGGGAGATGGGGGATAATATACGGTATAACTGTACCAGTGTTTCCTTCCTCATCTTCCCATTTTAGGGTTTGTGAACTTTGTAGAGGATTTGTGACTTCACCTATTCCTTTTAAGTGGGTGGCAGCGGCTGTGAGAGGCCAAGATTTTGGCCAGTGGTTTGAGGATATAACTGTGGAATTGGCTCCTGTGTCTAAGATTCCCTCAAATAGCTTGCCATTAAGTTTTAGTTTTAAGGTGGGCCAATTATGGGATATTGGTTGTGCCCAAAAAACATTGGAAGATCCAGGGCCTTCTGTAGGGCGCTGGAGCTTTTTGAAGTTTGAGTTGACATGTCGAATGGGGAATATTATAAGTTGTGCTATTCGAGTGCCAGAAGGAATATGAATAATATTGTTTGAGGTGGTTGCAATTATTTGTATTTCACCCTTAAAGTCATTATCTAGTACACCTGGGATAATTTGGATTCCGTGCAGGGTGACACTAGCTCTTCCTAAAATGAGACCAAAGGTATTTGGGGGCAGAGGCCCATAGATCCCTGTAGGTATGAGGAGAGGGCTGGTTTCTGGGGTTAATATTGACTCGGAGGCGGTACAGAGGTCCATTCCTGTGCTCCCTGCTGTGGCTCTCCATAGGTCTGAGATGCAGCAGCATGGTTTATGGTTGGGAGCGCAGGGACTGCGACTCGGGAAGGTCAAACAAACTGTACTGCCCCTGGGTTTGTTCTGGTCGGGGCCTGGGGCTGGCCCCTTTGCAAGTTTCTCTGGGGCTTAGGCCTAAGGGGTTGGCCATTAATACCTATGCAGGAGTGACACTCGGATGCCCAATGAAACCCTTTTTTTTACAATGGGGGCAAATAGAGGGTGGCAATGAGGGTTTCTTAGAGATGAATGAGGAGGAATTAACTCTTTGTACGGGGCAATTTTTTGAAAAATGGCCAGGTTGTTTACAGTTATAGCATGTAGGAGGCTTAGTTTGTGCTGCAAAGTTTTGGAGGGCGGCGCCAATGGCTATTCCCAGAGTTTGAGTGGGCCCGATGCCAGAACAAAGTTTTATGTAGTTATTAAGATCGGTATTGCGAAAAGGGTGAATTGCGGCTTGGCAGGCAGCGTTGGCATTTTCAAAAGCCAGATTTTTAATGAAATCACTATCACTCTCGCTGGCCCCAAATAAACGCTCAGCCATATTTTGTAGGCAGCTGAGGAAATAGGTATATGGTTCATCGGGCCCTTGCCTTAATTTAGCGAGAGAGGCAGTGGCAGCACCCTTTGGTGGAAGTTTTTTCCATGCTCTAAGCACGGCTGTTTGTATTTGTGCTATAAGGCCGGGGGGAAACTGGGCTTGTTTGTTATTTTGATGGTAGGGGCTCTGACCTAAAAATTTGTTTAATGTCCATTTTTTAGAGGCGGTTTTACGGCCGTTACGGGTGGCATACTTTTTGCAGTGTTCTTCATAATCGGATTTCCACAACAGGAAATCGCCGCCGGACAAGGCAGCTCTAGCTAAATGAGACCAATCATTGGGAGTAAGTTCTTTCTCACTGATGCTTTCTAATAATGCGAGTGTGAAGGGGGCGGTGGCGCCATAAGCACTCACTGCCTTTTTTAATTTTTCTAAATATTTTAAACTAAATTTCTTATATTTAGCTGTTGTTGTAATACTAACTTCCTCTTTCTCTCTCCGTGTAGTACTAACTTCCTCTTGTTTTCCCTTGTCAGAGCTGGGGGGGTCTTCCTCACTTTTGGTACTCGAAGCGCCATTTTGAGACCTGGCGGCGCCATTTTGGGAGCTGGCAGCGCCATCTTGGGAGCTGGCGGCAAGGTCTTTGCTCTGACTATGCGTGACTGGGAAAGCATAGGTATGGTGAGCACAATGGGGGTGGGGTGAGTGGACATTTTCTGGGAGCTAGGGCAGCAATGGTTTGAGTTGCCGACCGGAGTTCGGCAAGTAAATCGGCGGCCAGCTGCCGCTCTTGATTAAAGCTTTCTTTAAAGTTATCGGCGTGTAGCCAGAGATTTTTTGTTATCTTTTCTAAAGCGTGGAATTGAGGCAGAGACGCGGCTGGATAAAAAGGAGGATACGGATAGGGAAAATTAGGATTATAGGGGGGTGGCCAAAATTGGGGAAGGGAATTGGTCTCGAACATGGAAGGGATTTTAGCTTTTGGTTTCGTCTCTGGGTTTTCAAAAAGAGGGGGGGTTTTAGCCTCTGGTTCGATTTCGGCTTGATCGGGCGATAGACTAGCTTGGCTGGTTGGGGTATTTGGCCTACTTTCGTTGGGGTTTCTGTTAAGGGGGCTTTCAGGCATATTAATTATTACTGAGCTGCATGCTGAAGCGGGACGAGAGTGCTCCTTCAAAGCTTCCTCTCCCTTTTTGCAAAGTTCTTGAATGTCTGGAGTGGAAAAATGGACTTTTAGGGTTTCAGAAATAAGACTCCAGTAAGAAAAGGCAGTAACTGGGACTTTTTCCGGCCCAAAAGTTTTGTAATAGTCTTGTAGGCAGTCTCCAACCCTTTTCCAACATTTATGATCTATAGTACCTTCTAGAGGGAACCAAGGGCAGGTTTTTAACAAAAATTCAAAAAAGCATGTGAGATCCTTTTTCTTAACTCTAGTTCCTTGTGCCTTGAGTGCCTCTTTCAATTGTTTCATATATAAACTATGTTGGGAAGTTCCTTGTCCCATGGTGGGGGAGGGGGAGCCTACCTTTTTTCTTTTTTCTTTTTTCTTTTTTTCTTCTTTTTGCCAACACTGGGTGATTTCTCAATGGATCTGTCTCACGAGCGAGTCCCTCATGGCGATCTCGGGTGATGGATCTGTCTCACGAGCGAGTTCCCTCGTGGCGATCCCGGGTGCGGTGAGTGAGAGCGCTCTCTTCTTTAGTGCGGCATTCTATCCCTCAGAGGCTTCATGCCCCATGTTGGGTGCCAGTTTGTCCCGGCCAGCGGGACGAACAACGGGAGCTCTAGATCCTAGGAGGGAAAGAATGGTATGGGACAAGAGAGACACAAGGAACGACAGCAAGACAGTATTCTGATCAAGCTGCAAAACTTTATTGAGGGGACTGAGCATATATACTCTAGGGAGGAGGAGGGTGGTGGGTAAGGATAGGTGGCGGTCTGGGATTGGCCGCTGCTGTTGCTAGGGCGGGAGGCAGATTTGAGGTAAGAACTTTTGGCGGGAACCGGTTCTGTAAAGAAGGGGGGAGGGTGACCTAAGGTATTGTTGTATCAGCTCGGGTGGCCATGTTACTGGCATTGCTGAAAGGTAGATTCTATGCATGCTGTCTTAATCGCCCACAACACTTCTCTCAATATTTTTGAGCTCCTTGAGTAAAGGCAACTTATTTCCTTGTCTTTTTCCCACAGCAATGACCAGATATCCTGGTATTTATTATGCTTTCAAAAAATATTTGCAGAATAAATGAATTAAAAAATAGTGAACTAATTGCTTAATTAATTAATAGCCTTATCCCAGAATAGGTTTACTATAGGCATAGAGATGTTTGGAATATATTAAAATTTTATTTGACATTCTAGAAAACATTAGGAGTCAGTAGAAAAAGATATCAAGATTCTAAATGTGTATATCATTAAAAATGTAGATAAAATACAAGACAATTTAGGTATTGAGAAGGAATTGCAACTGAATCTAGAACAAAGAGTAGAGCATAAAATTGATAAACCCCATTTGTATCATTAATACATCCATTCTATAAAATTAAAGGGCTGAATAAATGTGTTAGGATACAAATGCTAACTGAATACACCATACCAAGAAAAGATATAAATAGATCAACAAAAAATGAAAATTGCTTATAAAATATATTTTAGCAATTTAAAATGTTATTCTCTTCTAACTAAAAAAATAAATAAAAGCTGGAAATATTTGGAGTGCTTGGAGAGAGAAACTTCCTATGAATATGGAAAGGATTTTTTTTAATTGTTGAAGAGATAAGTAAGGGAAGGTGCTTGATTCTCTATTCAGAAGTCCAGAAAATTGTGGACTATGGTTTTCACATAAAAGGAAGTTGGTTTATTTTTTTTTCAAAAACAGAATTTGGTAAAAGAAAAGTTTCCATGGAACAGTAGCATTCCTTTTGCTTTATCAATTATGGAAAGTAGATATTTTCAAAATAGGTCAGACATAAGAAACAAATGAGAAAACGAATCAAAGACAGAGGGAAAAAGGTATCAGGAAAGGAGAGAGTCAAATATGCATGGAAAATCTAATAAATGATAGACTCACCATAATTTATAAAAAGAATAAGGAGTGATATGATCAATTACCAGGGGGGAAAAAATGAGCAAACTTGAGAAACTATCAGTAATAGAGAGATTGTATGAAGAGTTTCAGGGAAAGGAATAGTAAATGAAGAACATTGTCATGAATCTCAGCCATTGCCCTGATACCATTCAGACACAGGAGAAACCAGGCTCAAGTGGTGAATAGTGTGTTAAAAGGGATGAAGACTTCTGGATTCTACAAGACTCAAAAGTTAAGTAAAACTTTTACTTCTTTTCTCATGGTAACAAAAGACAGAAAGAAATATAAAAAAGAAAAGGAAAGAAAACTTAAATACAAACAAAACAATATATGTAGTCTCACTTCTCGCTTTATTACAAATTGGAAACCTTTTACAGTAGTTATGACAATGTTTCTTCCAAGAATTTGCTGGATGCTAAGAACAGTAGCAGTCAAAAAGATAGAGTCATGTATATGTCTTATTTGTATGTAATATAAGGGCATTTTTTGTTGGCATAGATAACTACTGTGCCTATAAGTATGGTCACACTCAGGAATTAATGTTGGATACTTTGAGCTTAACAAACTTTTGTGAGAGAATCACCTTGTTAGTCTTTTTTGACTGAGTCCTTTTATACAACTGAAAGAATTTGCGGAAGATCTGCTTAATTATTTCATAGGTTTTAATACTAGATGCTCTTGATCTGTGTTCAGAGACTAAATTTTAAAAAGTCATTGTTGCTTCAAGTTATTTTAGTTTTTAAGTTTTTTTGTTGTTTCTTTGTTTTACCAGTTGGTCAGGTGAATGATTTGTATCTTTCAACCTTTTGACTTCTTATATTTCTGGACTTCTCTTCCGTGAATTGATTTTTCTTTTATTAGGTTGAACCATATAAAATTAATAATATTCAACTCTTTTTTAACTTTCATTCTTTATTTTTAAAGAAGTTTTAGATTATATAAAAGTTACATCAAAAATATAGGGGATTCCCATATACTCCACAGCCACCCTCACACACACTCTTCCCTATTAACAACATCTTTCATTAGTGTGGTGCATTTGTCATAATTGATAAACAAATGTTAAAATATTGTTACTGACCATAGTCTATAGTTTACATTATGGTTTACACTTTGCACTACACAATTTTATAGGTTTTGACAAAAAAAATAATGGTCTGTATCTGTCACTGCAATATCATGCAAGTAATTTCAATGTCCGCCAAATGCCCCATGTTACACCTATAATTACGTCAAAATGTATCTTTGACAATATGAGGATCGAATGTGGCTCAAGCAGTTGAGTGCCTGTTTCCCACTTGGAGGTCCTGGGTTCAATCCCCAGTGCCTCCTAAAAAGCTGAAAAGCAAACAAAGGGAGAAAACAACTTAGGGGAGCTGATATGTTTCAGTGGTTGAGTGTCAGCTTTCCACATACAAGGTCTGGGTTTTAATCCCCAGCCCCAGTACCTCAAATAATAATAATAATAATTAAAGAGGAAGTTTTACTGAAAGCTTGTTGTGTATTGAAATAATATTAATGATCTTGAGTCCCAAAAATCATTGTAATTATGTTGACCACAGTGGGAATGTAAAAAAATTGAGAAAAGCATGCTTTTATAATAAACGATAATCAGACATTTGAATAAGAATGTTATATGGACTTGAAATGAGCAAATGCCACATTGGTCAGCATCAGGTTGAGGCAGATTGATATGCCATCACTCTGAGTCCTCAGTTTAAGGTCAGTGCTGTGCTGTGAATAAGTTCAAAGTTGCTCTTGCCACTGCACTATGACTGGTACCTCCTGCTGGCAGCTTTAGGACCTCTCTGATGCCACATTAGACACAGCTCCCGAGATTTCTAGTTGTGTGGTCCTCACCTTTCCTAAATCCTCAAGATGGAGAAATGAACAACGGACTAAAGAAGACTTGTAATTATTCTATTATAGACTTATTATTATTCTAGCAATGGAAGAATTTTTATCATTGAAAAAAAGGCATTGGTCACCAGAGGTTCTGAGGAGAAGGAAAGGGAAGAATAGGTGTAATGTGGGGACATTTTGGGGACTTTGAAATTGTTCTACATGGCATTGAAATGACTTATATAGGCCATTATACATTTGACATAACCTATAAAATAGTGTTGGGCAGATCATAAACTCTAACGTAAACTATATAACAAATGTACCACACTACTAATGAAAGATG
Organism: Dasypus novemcinctus; assembly: GCF_030445035.2. Taxonomy (NCBI): domain Eukaryota; kingdom Metazoa; phylum Chordata; class Mammalia; order Cingulata; family Dasypodidae; genus Dasypus; species Dasypus novemcinctus. The sequence continues at coordinate 146,605,633 of NC_080673.1, read as the reverse complement.
TTGTTAATATGGGGAAGTATGGGAGGGGAAGGGGAGCATAAAATTTACAATATTATTTATGTAATCTAAAACTTCTTTAAACATTAAAATTTTTTTTATAAAGTACACCTGCTTTCTTCCATGCCTAAGGCCAACAGACTTATGATACTCATATCCTCCACCTTTAAATGTGCTGTGTGCTCTTGACCTGGCTATCAAGCATTGGTTGTATTGACACCTTGTGATTAAGGAAGCAAATAAATTGCATTGAACATTTAAACTGTCTAGTACAATCTCCTTTCAAGTGCTGAATTTACTTTGGATTTGTTTTAGGTGTGTTAGTATAACTATATTTACATGATAATTGACATAGTTGGTGGAATACCAATATTAATACAAATACCTTGTTAGAGAGCTACATTTGAAATATTTTTACTTAAATTCAAAATTCTGAAGAAAAAAAAACTTGCAGGAAGTGAGAATTTGTTGGTCCCCAGACCAATGGAAAACAGTGGTCAAACGTTATGCACAGATGCCACAAGGATGTACACCAATTTAAAGAATACTGTGAAAGGGACAAGTGGTCATGAGTCAGACACAGATGCTATTAGATTGTCTACCAGCATAAAAAAGAATCTTTTGAAAGGCAAGTATAAAAGCATCAATCAATAAGAGATGGAGATATTATCTAGACTTATTCTCACTATCTATTTGAAATTTTATATGTTCTTATTTTAATTGGCATTTGCATTTGGGAGAATAACCTGAGGAAAGGGTGGAGAATATTCAAAACATGGAAAAAAAAGTTTTTTCAACACCTTTAAAGGGTAAACTGGGTTAAAATAAATAAATAAATAAGGACCCTTGGAACCAATAGACTTCATAAGCCAAAATTTAGAATCAGAGGCACTCCAGATGTAGGTCTGTTCACCCAACCAGAAGAGCTCTATCCCATAATTAAAAAGTACAGAAGGATGAAATTCTTTGTTACTGATGGCAATAAGCAACATATTTAAAATAGAAATAAAGGGGAAAATCTAGCCAAAAGGATTATGGCTAGAAGACCAATACCAAATCCTGCCCCATTTGTCCCAGATGATAATCCAGGTCACTTGTCAGGTGATGACTACCCAGCTGATCCATGAAACCCAGATGGAAGGGTAGTGAGACCCATCACTATAGCTAAATCTACTAAGAAGAGTAATGATGATTATCTTGTGTCAGTAACAGAGCAAAGGGCGTCTTCTAGATAACAAACCAGGTAGCAAATTAATACAATTAGAAAACATATCTAATGAGGCTAGCCTAAATTAAATACTTAGAAGTTCTGGACAAACCTTTCAGAAATAGAAAGATCCCTGATCTGCTACCTAGGGCCTAGAAATTAAGATGGCCTTTACAACATTTTTCAAACATATTTAACAGCCGTAAAAATAGGGACTTGGTTCTCTGCTGGGGATGCCACTAATATCTTGATGAAGCTGAGGTAACTGACTATGATTTGTGGTGACTATACTAATTGTCCATTAAAAGCAGAAGCAACAGACCAAATTAAGAAAATTATACTAAGATCAGCACCCAGTCATGAGAGAATGGCTCTTTTCACAGGTGTTGACACAATTGGCAAATTAATTGGTTCAATTAGAACTGCTAAAGAATTATCGGGATAAAAATGATGCATTAAGAACACTGTTGAGATTTGAAAAGTCAAGGAGACCACCACCATTTAATCCAGAATGGAAGAAAAAAAATCTATACCACTAGGGAAAAGAAAGAAAGGAAATGGGATAATTTTTTCAAGAACCCTTTCAATAGTAGGAACCTGATATTTAAGAAGTTAACATCATTTAGAACAATAATGATCGCAGACAGACTTTAGACCACCTAGGAGCTCTTACATAACTAGGACAGTAAGGAGTAAAAGGTAAGGTAAATCAAGAAAAAGGATGGAGACATATAAAGACCTTATCTTACTAAAGGGACATGGTAGGCTCTGTCTTCTAGGCAAAGCCAGAGAAAATTGCCTATGGCTAACCATTTCTAAGAATAACTGTAAATGTGAGCAACATATAATATTAGTAGATAGTGGACACCAGGTAACAATGCTTAAAAGCCAGATTAGCAAAAGTAAAGAAAATTAAGAAAAGAATTATATTGAAGATCTGGGAGGAAAAATCAGCATATAAACTTGGATTAATAGGTGTATTATAATAAAAGAAATGCAGCTTGTGAAAGTCAAATGTCTAATAGGATCTAATTTAGAAAATATATTGGGAATGGACATTATGACACCATATGTAAATAGAGATAAGGGTACATATTACAGTTATATTAGCAAAGGCTATATGGACTCCTGTCTTGCTACAAGATATAAATAGATTAATGAATATCCTTAGGTATAATTTTAAGGATATTTCCAGGTTATTACTAAACAAGAGCTACTTGAAAAAAGACTTAATAATCCTGACCATTTTACTTTATAATAATCTCGTTTGGGTTTTTAAAAATAGATGGATCTTATAGAGTAACTGTAGATTTTAAAAATCCCAATAAAGTGTTTCCTGAACTAGAAGAAACACTACCAGATTTTGGTGCTCTAATTTAATAATTGCCACAGGAAAAGATACATGATATACAAAGATCTTAGTACCTATTGCTAGATAAAGTCAACCCATGACAACATAGGAAAGAATATTTGTTTAACAGATATACTAGCATGCAACCATGTAACACATGATTTACATACATTTTCTAACATATATCCACATCAAGATGCAATCTTATCATACGTTAATGAAATCATCACAGTTGAAACAGCCGAAAAAGAATAGGCAAACACTAAAATACAATTAATTTAATTTCTAACAGAAAGAGGCTGGACTATAAATCCTAGTAAGGTGCAAGAGTCAGATACCATTGTAAAATTTTTAGAAATACATTGGTCCTCAGAAGGATGAACTATATCACATCTAATTATAAACAAATTGTAACAGTTACTACAACCCAACACAAAAGAGGGGGCATTTGACTATTGGAAACAGCATATACCCCATAAAGATACATTGTTGAAAACAATATGTGAAACATATACCTGAGGGCAATTACAACTTATTAGAAACTAGCATTAACACTACCAGACTCTAAATTTAGACAGGAATGTATGTTTACACAGGGGTTTACCACACGGTCATAATGGACCAAGGCATCATAAGACTCTCTAAATTCTGTGCAATAGGTTTTGAGACTAAACAATTCCCTTGGGTTGAGACCAGATGCTCTCCACTAGAAAAGAATGTTTGGGTACTGTATGAAGCACTACAACATACAGAGACATTAAGAGAAAAACAAAGCATATTGCTAAGAATACCACAACCTATGCTGGCATAAGCTAAGCAAACACTAAGTGATCACAAAGGAATTTTGCTACATCAGTGGTTTCACTATTTGAAATGGTATATATCTGAGCAGAATGTTCAGAAGAACAGTTGACCATCTGCTTTAATTGAGAAAATTCTCAGCATTGCTAACTAAGGGTTTGCTGGAGTAATTTCCAAGGGAAAGTCAATCCAAGCACAAGCACTTGGGCAATGGGGACCACCCTCAAACGAGGTACATGAAAATGGATAGTTTGCAGATGGTGGAGCTACCATGACCTCTTCTTGAGTGTGCTGGAAAGCTGCAGCTTTGAGACTTAAAGATGCAAAAAGCCTAACTAGTGAAGAAACAGGGCAGTTGCAATATGTAGAATTAGTAACAATATAGCTCCCAAATGAATAAATGCTAAAGAAAAAAAGAAGAGAAGAAACACAAGTACAGATTCCTGAGCAGCAACTAATGGAATGGCAATATGGTGAAGATCATGGAAACTGAATAATTGGCAAATTAAAAACCATGACTTTTGGGACAGAGAAATATGGAATAAATAGCTTCAAAAATAGATATCATGATCATGTATGTATTGGCACATCAAATAGACATATCTAAGACAGCAAAACATAATAATGAAATAGGTTAACTAAGAGAAAAAAAGGACATAAATCAATTATACCTAAGGTAATAATAAAGAAATGAAAGGGAGAACAGGAAATATAGAAAGATGAAAATATATGAAAGGGCAAATCAACAGACAGGACACCAAGGATTACATGGTATATTTAATTGGATACAAAAGAGGAATTTGCCCACATATGCACACATTTAAAGATAAATTGTTCACAAATGTGAGATCTGTAAAAAAAAAACATTAAGCAGGCTAACACAAAAACATCATATCTAATGGAAAAAAAAAAAAAGGTGCAACATTTTAAATAAAAATTTGCTACAAAGGTCCAATGCAGCTAACAGAAAATAAGGTTGACTTTCATAATATATTAGACTCATGGCCAGGAATTGGAGTGCTTTCTCAGTATAAAAATAATATTTGGAAATCAACAAATAAAGCTCTTGAAACATGGATGACATGTTGTGGAAATCATCTAATTAGATCAAGGTAGCCATTTAACAAGAGAAGAAGTATAAAAGTAGATAGAGAATAAAGAAATGTGCTAGAACTTTCATTTAGCATACAACCTTACAGCAGCAGGAAGCATAAAAAGATGCAATGGGCTATTAAAAGAAAATTTGAGAATACCAACAAATAATGCAGATCTGAAAGGCTAATCTAAACAAGCTTAGAAGGCCACTAAAACCTTAAATCATAGGGAAAGGTATAATTACATAGTCCCGTTGACATGATTAGAACATACCCTACTGAAATAAAAATATGTGGTAATACAGAAAGACATACTGAAAAAGGAAGAGAATGAAATGTGAGAAGCATGAGGAGAACTATGAATATCAGAGAAGTTTTAACATCAGACTCACAAGACTTACTAACTAACCCTAGAAAAAGGGCACCTAATGCATTTTAAATATGTGAATATCTTGCCTATCTAACTTGCAGATGTGTGTCAAGATCAAGACAGTCCTTGAGGGACTATTCACCTTTCAGTCTGCATCTTGTTTGGAAGCCATATTTACTGCAAGAATGGAAGAGAACCCAGTAGCAAAGGTTGCACTTTCTCCAACCCACTATTTGTTACACTACTTAACAACTTGACTCCATTGAATCTGAACTTAAATCCATACCTCCAACTCCACCAGCCCTACCCCATTGCAAATTCAGCACTTTCAAAGAGTAGAGAGGGAAGCGGACTTGGCCCAATGGATAGGGCGTCCGCCTACCACATGGGAGGTCCACGGTTCAAACCCTGGGCCTCCTTGACCAGTGTGGAGCTGGCCCATGCACAGTGCTGGTGCATGCAAGGAGTGCCCTGCCACGCAGGGGTGTCCCCCGCATAGGGGAGCCCACGCACAAAGAGTGCGCCCCATAAGGAGAGCTGCCCAGTGCCAAAGAAAGTGCAGCCTGCCCAAGAATGGCACCACACACACAGAGAGCTGACATAACAAGATGATGCAACAAAAAGAAACACAGATTCCCGGTGCCACTGATAAGCATAGAAGCAGTCACAGAAGAACACACAGTGAATGGACACAGAGAGCAGACAACTGAGGGGAGGGGGGGAGAAATAAATAAAAAAATAATTAATTAATTTAAAAAAAAGAGTAGAGAGACCGTGGAACAAAGCATCATATGTGATGAACTCCAGGGCCTTGAATGGAATAACTGGGATGCTCAGTCAACCTGGAGAATCCTGGGGAACTGAGGACCTTACTAAATTTACCACTAAAGGTACTGAGCCTGACAATTTCTGGATGAAATGGATGCAGTTTTAGACATTATTCAAGACTTGAATGAAGAACACCCAGATTTGATACCTGATTTGCTTTCTGTAATCATATTATATAGTGAAATAACAGATGTGTATTATGCACACAGAGTTGTTGGTATGATAGACCTGATGAAATTGCCAACAAAGGCAGCCCAAAGAGTTCTAATTAGCCTGTTTGCTGGCAGAGTATCTCCTGTTTAACGAAATTAGTAACATATCCAGGGGAAATACCATCTAAGTGCTCTAAAAGTTTTTATATTTTTTTATTGTAGTATTATGTTTGCTATGTTTTTTTTCTGAGTAGTATTACAAATAATACTAATTATGAGATAGAAGTGTGACTGGTAACTCTGGTAATGAATCTACCAAAGTCTCAATATGCAAATTAAAGGAAAATATTTAATTTCTGGCTGGCTATCCTGGCTAGCAGAAACAAATAGCTATCCCAGGATACCTACATGAGTATATAAAAAAATCAGAATTAGAACATTTATTCTCTCATTCTGTGCAGATAACTTTAACCAACTTTTCCAGTGGAAATATTATAACTTGACATATTTAAATAGGTATGGAGATTACTACCATAAGCACATTAGAGTCCACAATCTAACCACATGGGCAAAGCAAGGACTGCCATTGTTTTTTAAGTACTGATATAGTTACAGCTGACCATGCAATAGGAAATTACTGAAAAATTCTGGGATGAACTATGTACAGGTGCTATAATTTTGTAGAGAGAATTATGTCAAGTCTTATAACAGATATGAGCCCACATGACCCACAGAATAGGAAAAGTTGTGAATGGTACTTACAAATGTCATCAAGAGAAACCTCTTTGGCTATGACACAGTGGATATATGAGTAAATCAATGATGAGTGTTATGATGATTTTTATGATGATAAAAAAGAAAGAGACAAAGAGGCAGAAGGGAAATAAAGGGACATACCACTTTGCTGAATACTACATTGTGACCATATACCATACCTAGGACTCTCATACGGCAACAACTGTTAAATTCTACAAAAGAAGGGTCAAAGATTAATGTGAAATTATCTCCATTAACATCCAATGAGGTAATGAGAATAGGGATACCATGGAGCTATAATACCACAAATGATACTCATTTAACCCTTAAGGTCACAGAACAGCCATATACATTTCATTATGGAAATATGGCTATATATGCAACTAAATTAGCCACATCAAAAGCTTAATTTTTAAAACCAGAAGTATTATTTAAGCAATTTTGCAGCATTAGATTAGTAACATAGAATATTTTCCTTAGAGTTAAACCAATAGTTTTTATTATAAGACTTTCATAAATTTAGACTAGAATTTACAAATGGTAGTAAATACATACTGGTCAGCAGGATATGAAATAATTATTTGAAACCACACACTGAGAAATAACAACTGTTAACATCTCTGTAGGACCAGACTCAACAGGCCTCTTCATACCACTTTTGAATGATCATACATATACAGTTAGGTCATACAATGGGACTCACACTAATACCACAAGGCTGGTGAGTTAAACAGTTACTTAGGAACAAATTTGCAACAAAAGCCAATAAGACCCATATAGGGGTTAAGATCCCTATAACTGTATCCAACATTCTTAACTACAGCCATAGAACATTGGCCAACTTAATTTGGGGAGTTACTTACAGACTTCACAAAAATAATGAAATGGAAGAATCGGGGGGAAATTTTAAATGATTAACAATAATACATAGTACCATGGTAATTGCTAATATACTAATCAGTAAAGGGAATCATCATGTTAATTTAACAGAACTAGACAATAGGGAGAATGTTACCTTTTATTATTGAGCACCTCATAGTAATTTAATCAGAACTTTAAAAACAAAAACAAATGCTTAATATAGGTAAAATAGTAATGGCAAGATTGGTGATGGCCACAGAAAAATCTCATGTCTTTAAGGGTTGAGTTAACAGACTGGACTGTTAAGGAAAAGATTATGAAAAATGCTATAGCTGAAAATTCTACCTTATCTGACTTGATAACTTTAGAGCCTCACTCTAAAGGTACACACCCAGGCACAACTCACAGTGAACACACAAAGACCAAATTAGATCACTAGAAGCATGATATGATATTTTGCTATAACCCTTACAGTAAATATTCTGCAAAAAAGAATCATGGAGTTTACATCCTAACAATGCCACAACAGTTGAACCATGTAAGGTATATAGAGGAACAATACAGATTAAGAATTATTATACAGAACATTACCCCTAGTGGCATACTGCAGATTATTAGATGACTGCAACTATTCCAGCTCCTAGAATTTAGGAACCTAACTACTTCCAAACAATATCTGTCATAGTTGACCCTAATAGTGTGGCACATGCCTTACAATTTAATAAAAGAGAATTTATATCTAGTGTTGAAAGCACCGTTAAGCAGTAAATATTTTCAAGAACCATTTCTGGATTGGTGGATTTTAATTCTCAAAGATTATGAAAGCTACTGACAAAAAAACTGCCAGAAAACCAATGTAACATACTGCAACAGAAACTATATACATGAGGAATATTTTAAGACTATCACTCATAACAGGTAAATGTTGAGCACTAAATATGGCTGATAATCTGACTAGATCCAAATTAGTTGTGATTTATGATAATAGATGTGATTACTTAAGAGCATATGAAATGTGAATATTAGCCCTGTAAGTAGGAAAACTGAAACTGAGATATCATAGTATGGTAATATCCTAATTTGAAAGAGGACTGTGGATGCTTAGATCAGATTAAACACCACAGAAACAGAAGGTATACAGATACCAGCACATTAAGTATATATTTATTACCTAGTTACATAGAGAGACCAGAATTAAACACTCTTACGACTTTAGCTAAAATGCCACAGAAACCACTAGCATATAATCTAGGTAACTGGATTATTATAATATGTTCTAAAAATGAAAAGAATATAATTTATTGGCATAAGGAAAGTCATGTGAAATTTCTCTTCCAAGAAAGTATCAAATTTCAACAAATTACAAGCATTATGATTGAATGAAAAATTCATTATGGCTGGTCCATAAAAGTTAAAAGAATTCTGAGGTTGAACAATGAGGTATATCATATTGTTAAAAAGGAATTAACTCTAACTAATATAACTAAAACAATGGCAAAATAGGATCAATGGAATCAACACTTGGTGGAAGAGACAAAAGCAGTCCAATGTTTATTACAAAAGGTGGATACAGATCATGAGTTAAACTTTCCAAAAATAATGACTTCACTAAATACTGCCTATATTGCAACAGAAAAAAACTTTGCAGTATGCTATAAGCTCTTGCACACCTATAACTGTCATAATTGTTAGGTTTCCAGTTCAAAGAGGTCCGGAGACAGACCAAAATTCAGGCAGGGAAAGTTTTTTAGATCATCCACAAGATGGGGACTTGAGGTGCAAGACTTCAGCCCCAACCCGATTGCGCTGAGGACTACCTATTTGAACTGGTGGACTTGGGAGAGGTTGCAGAGGGATGCGAAAATGTGGGATGGAAAAGTACTGGGTTTGCAGTTCCCAGGGTAGGAAGTAACATTTTGGAATCTTTTGTTCTGAGAACTACTTTATCATTTGGGGGAATGAGTGTTTTGTGGGTCTGCGAGGGAGGGAGAGAGCAGACGACCAAATGAAGCATATCTTGAGGACAGGGTCAGCATTTACAATCTAACAATAACGATGATATTTACTTGGAAGAAATATTGTCAAGGTGTGGAAAATTAAACTTTGGAAATTTGGAGAATGGATATTTGAACATGTTGAGGAAATATAGCAGCTATCATATTGATTGTATAAGGTACTATAGTGTTTAAATGCTTATTAAAGAAGTGTGTGCAAAAATATTGTGATCCAAAAATTGAAGAGTGGATTATTGTTATTGAAATAATATTAATGACCTTGATTCCTAAAAATATTGTAATCATGTTAACCACAATTAGAATGTAAATATATTGAGTAAAAAAGAAAAACAAAGTAAACATGTTACCACAGTTAGAATGAAAAAAAAAAGATTAATACAAGCTCTTATAACAAGTGATAACCAGACATTTGTGTAAAATGTGTTATGGACTGGCTTCATGACACCCAAAGGGGCAGTTCCTATAAAAACCCAGAGCAAAGGCGGCTTCAGTGAGCGTCAAGTTGAGGCAGATTGACACCGGGTCTCTCTGACTCCCAGCTTCACCGCCCGCGAAGTGCTTCAAAGCAGCAGAAGCTGGCTGTCCCTCTCACTGGTGTATTGTGACCATAAGCCACCCCACCCCTGCCCGGGGCTTTTGAACCTTGGCTGTAAACTCTCGTTAAGATAAATGCCAGATTCTTTCAGGCCTCAAGCTTATGGACTTTCGAGAATCTGGTATCCTCTACTTTTAATGTTGTGCATGCCCTTGACCTGGCTATTAAGCACTGGTTGTATTGGCAGCTTGCAATTAAGCAAGAAAATGCATTGTATTGAAGATTCAAACTATCCTTCTGAGGAATCTGCTTTGAAGTGCTGAATTTACATTCGATTTCCAGATTTCCATCTGCTTTCAGTTTGTTGCAACTACATTTGCATGACAAAGCTTGCTTTACCTTTGCATGATAGAATGCAATAATAGAATGCTTCCTATGTATTGCTTGATGACCAACACATCATGTATTTTTTTTTTTGGTGTATCAGGATTCCATTCCTGGTCTCAATTTCTATATCAGTCAAGATGGGACGGGCTATTAAGCAATTGCCAGCACCCTGAATCTATTAGTGACCTAACACTACATAGTTTCTTGTTCATTCTGCACATTTGCACAGGTAGGTATGGGCAATTTGTTTATTTTTGTCATCTAAAATATCAGGGTGATTGACAAATAGACCTCAACACAAGTCTTATGATCAAAGAGTGAGGAAAATATGTCATGAAAACCACACACTAGCTTTTAACACTTCTGCCTGGAAGTGACTACTGTTACTTGCATTCATAGTCATTGATCAAGTCATATTTTCCTTTCAGACTTCAAAAATGTGAGAATGCATAATCTCACTTCTGGGAAAAATATCAAATAAATGTTTGAAAATTAGTATACTCTATCACATTTGGCTCTCCTGTATATCATGTGCTTCAGCATATGTTTACCTTGTCTCTCCCATTATTTGTTCCACATATCACCTTTTAATATTTGGCCTGGTCCCTCAATTATAATCTCATTAATTCTCCCTTCTCTGGCTTACTAGACTGCAGATTTTGCTGTATTCTCATCAGTATACGGAATCTGTACTCATGGTAACACAAGGACCCAGGCTCACATTCTATGATGTTACCTTCTTAACTACTTGCTCTCTGGTGACACCATAGAAAGGAAAGAGAAGAACACTAAGGACACTATTCAAGCGCTTCATCTACATGCTCTTCATTGCTGATATTTTGGTTCATTTTACTGCAATGTAGACTAGCCTGATTGGGACTAATAAAAATGAGTAAATCAAGAAACAAAAATTGGTCATAATGATAATAATGCAGGAAAAAGAAGGTCAAATTTATAATATGGAATTTGGCCTTCAGAAACAATTCTAGCCTTTATCCTGCCTCTGGGGAAGATAATCTCTATATTCTTGGAATTTTGCCTAATAGTAGTGTCTTTTGTTATTCATTTTTTGACAGGATCAGATCATATCTGACATTTCATTCCCTAATCAGATGACAAAGGGGGAGACAGTCTAGTAAGTAGTCTTCCTGTGGGATCTGGCCACATCAGCAGTATCAACCATGTACTTAGGGTGTTTGTGGATTTGAGCCACATCATATCAACCTGACCTTCTGACCTCTAAAAGGGGATAGAGGTTGGAGACTGAGATGAACCATATAGGCAATAATTCTACCGGTTGTGTGTATATAATGAAACCCCATATAAACTCTGTACACTGGAAGCTTGGGTAAGTTTCCATGAATGATAAGATGTACATCTTTGCCAGGAGGGTGATGTATTCTTACTCCAAATGGAAAGGACACAAAAATTCCCAAACCTCACCTTATGCATATTTTCTCTTGGCTTCTTTTTTGTATCCTTTAATTATATAGTAATGAAATTATAATCATAAGTATAGTTCTTTCAGGGAGTTGTGCTAGTTTTCCAGGGAATTATGGAATCTACATGGATGGTGGGGACCCCTGAATTTATAGTCAGTTGTCAAAATTATAGTCCTCAAAATAAATTGAACTAGACTGTAGCTGGTTGTGAAGATTTGCAGTCATATTACAGCATTTTGTTTGGTTGAGTTTACTTTAAACTTTATAAAATTGAATTTTTAAAAATAAAAATGATATATTAAGGTAATCAGTGTGAAAAATAAAAACTGAGAGTAAAATATAAGGTATTAGTTTCAAAACTAATATTTGAATGAAATGTGGAAAGAGTCATTAAAGTTATATTCCACTATAGATATCAAAGGATATCCAGCATTCTGAAGAAGTTCAGCTTATATCAAGATACTTAAAATGTATAGACTTAACTCTGTTTTCAAATTGTTCCTAAAAAATAGATTTCCTGACCCCAGTTGATCACTGCTATCTCTGAATTATTCTCTCAGCAAATTATCCTGCAGGTCCTATCAAAAATCCATTTTATATAGTTAATCTTAATACTAAATCCAATTTCAAAGAAAATGTGATAAAAAGTCTCTCAAACAAATTACAGACAATTGCTGAGCTTGACTCAATTTAGATTGAGTTAAAAACATCTAGATCTCACTCTGGACTGCAGTGTTCTGAATGATTTCACTCTCACATAACTCTGCCACTTCTAATCTTTCCCTTCTGCTTTCCACCATGTTCTTATCTCCTATATCCCAGAACTTCTTATACCTGGAGCTCATTACAATTACCATTTCATTTCTCTCTTTCATTTAATAAAATTCCTTCATCCTAGTAACCTATACCAAATTTAACATAAAAATGATTTGTCCCCTCTTTATCCCTTCAAAATCTGAATTTTGCTTCTACCACTGTGTTTTCTAGGGTTATATATGATCCACTCCCAGGCTAATCCCAAAACTAAATCAACTCAGATCAGAGTTTTGGAGATGGAATTGACCTAAAAGTCATTCAGACCAACCGTCTACCTTTTGCTTGTAACATTTGAAGAATGGGAACCTTGTTAGTTTTAAAAACAATCTACTCTATGATCGGAAAGAGTACATATTCTTATTAAGCTGAAATCTTCCTATTCTCTACTTACGTACCAGAGTATCCAAATTGTGTCTTTGGGAGCAAAAGAGAATAATAACTCTATTCCCAATTGGACAAAACATCTTGAAAAATAATTTCAGGATAGCTTTTCCTTTCCTCCTCTCCAAACATTTTCTCCTTCAAGCTAAGCATGCATATATGTAAGAATTCATGGTTTTGTTTGTTTGTTTTACTCCTTCTATACATGGAACTAACCTAATATCTATTATCATTCAAGTTTATTGTCACTTTTGATAGAATAATGATGATTATAACAATAATGATATAATAATGACAGCCAGCATTTCTTGAGCATTTTTAAATTTTAATTAACATGTTACAGATTTTTACATATTATCGCATTTAGTCCTTACAAAGTCGTTACAAATGGAAAAATACTGGGCATTATGCTATACCTGGAGGCAATGTCTTCTGGGCTGCAGAGAAATCCAAATTCAGTAGCCTAAAGCTGTCCAAGTTTTTCAGCTCATCTTTTAGCAATTACACTTATAACTTAATATTAAAGTAAAATGGTTTAAATATTCACATTATGTAATGAAAAATAAATGGAGTTAATGAGGTAGATATGTCAATGAGTTTCATCTCAGAAATGCTACAGGAAGTAATCAAATTACAACTTATAAAATGTATGCACCGGCTGATGAAGCTACCTAAACTGTTTTGTTTAGTTATGCTTTATTTAATAGTAAAATAGAATGGCTTTAGAATTCTATCCATGTGGTGGTACATGAAGTAAGTGAAAGCAAATATATCAAGAAGTTTATGAAAAAAAAAGCACAGCACTATAATGATAATACAAAGACTCACTAGAAGCAAGAAAAGTATATATTTTGAGTAACAAGAAGTAAAGAATATGTAGGCAAAAGGTGGATAACCCGCAGACCAGGAGGGATTGAAAATATGTTTGCTTTAATTTGATGGATTCCATAGCACAGAATAAAAATAAAAGTATCATCTAAAATTTCAACAGTACTATTAAAATCTATATCAGCTGTGAATACATATTAATGACTCAATTTTTTTCAATACATTTTCATTCCTCACTTTCATCTCCCCACACCCGCAGTTTATAAAGCTAAATAGTTAAGAGTTTGATGTAGACAGCCAATCTATTTGTATTTGTATTATGGACCTATCTATCAGCCCTATGACCATATAGAAGTCACTAAATTATTCTACGCTTTCAGTTTCTATGTTTGTAAAACAAGGAAAACAATAGAGTATATCTTATGGGAATATTGTGGTGAAGAAACAAGTAAAAATATACAAAAGGACCTAGTAAAGATTAATATTCAAGTACATCTCACTTTCAATATGAAACCCTACATACCTCCAAAATTTGAGAATAGTTATTTTTATAAGCACTTTTGCCCTAACTTCTTAGTTTAATGAATTCTCAGACTTCCTTTTGCACCTTGCCTCTCACAATCATTATCCTTTTCCACTCCAATTAACCCCATTAGGGCTAATACTCCAGGTCATTCAATTTGCCAGAATATCCACTTACAAAAAGTCATTGTTAGAAAAAAAAAATTTTTCCTGAAATATTGAAAATCTAAGTGGGGTTATAGTGATGTGGGCTATGGGTAGGAGGCTCTTTGTCTCTTCAGAGATAATCTAAGCTGTCTGTAACTTGTGGGTGTGAGACGGTAAGAGGCTGCAGTCCTGCCCTTGGTGACCATGGCAATGACTCCAGTCCCAGGAAACAGTTTAACATGCAAGGTCTATAAACTTTAAGTATTCAGGGGAAATGCAAACCAAATATGCTAAAAGCTTATCTAGAATATATGAAGTCCATGCTAAAAGCCTACCTAAGATGTGGAAGATATGTATGCTAATTCAAGCCTATTGAGAACTGAAACAAAAGGACCATTTAACCTTTCCTCTCTGTATAAAAGAAACTCAAAAATCTTGTTCGGGGCTCAGGTTTGCAACATGAAGTTCCCGAGTCCGCCAGCTGTCAATAAACCATTTTTCCTTCTCAAAATCATTCCTGAGTCCTGGCCTCTCTATACACAAATAACTAAACCTCTTTCAAATTCTACAACAATAGTATTCCAGAGAATGGGCCAAAATCTAATAAAAAATAATGGACATATTATTTAAAAAATAAATTTGCTGTACCTGTGTTAAGCATAACTATACCTGTTTCTCCTTGCCTCTCAACTTGCCTCTGTCACATTAATTCTCCTACTCTCTCCCATGCTGAAGTGAACTAATTGCACAACAGTTCCCAGACCTTATGTAGCCATGTTCTTCCTTAGTGCCCTCCCACTTATTCTAGGCTAGGTCATGTGACACATGTTGGAAGGTAGCAGATATTATGCAAGCAGAGACTCGAAAAGTACTTGCACATAGGGGCTTGCCCTATTGCTGTTGTAAGAAACTCTACAACCTCTAAGTAAATTATCCTAAAGTGCCTTGCAGGAAGAGATGCCCCAATCATAGTTGCCTTCTGTTATGGGTTAAATTGTGTTTTCCACAGAGATATGCTCAAGTCCTAAATCTTGGTCACATAAAAGTGACCTCATTTAGAAATAGATTCTTTGAAGGGATGACTAGTTAAAAACTGTCAAACTGGATTAGGATGGGCCATAATCTGACATGACTGGCATTTTTATAAGAAGGAATTTGTATATACAGCCAGACACAAAGAAGAGACTGCCATGTGACTATGGAGACAAGAAAGAAGGCTATATGGAGATGGAAGCAAGGACTACAGTGATGGATCTGCATGCCAAGGTATGGCAAGGATTGCCCACCAACCACCAGAAGCTAGGAAGAGGAAATGAAGAACTCTTCTCCACAAGTGTCCAAGGGAGGATGGCCTCACCCTCATTTTAATTGTGGCCCTGACATTTTGTAGTGGCTTGTTACACAACAAAAGCTAACTGGTAGGTCATCTTATGACCCACAAATTTCTCATTCTTTATTATACATAACACTGAAGTTCACTAATATCTTCTGACACAAAAACAGGATCTGAATTGATCTGTTTTTGTGTAAAACTTTATTAAAGTTCTTTGGCAAACAAAAAATAAACATCTACTATATATCTGTACCATTTAATAACACAAAGAACAGAAAATTTGAGCTGTGTTTTACCTTTTGGTATGATACTTAGGCAAGATTCAATATAAAAGCAAACTCTCTTAGTAGAAATACTGTTTATGAATCATTATTTTCCAGAAAAAACTTCCTTGGTCATATGTTTGTTTATTATTTTATTTTAATTTCTTTACTTATAATTACTTCTACTAATGTATTCCTGTATCTGTTTTAACTTTTAATATTTCTTGTCACTTTCATTCCTCATTTTTAAAACTACTTTTAAATTTTGGGGTGGAATATACATTTATTGTTTCCATGGCTTCTAAACTATAGTTGCCACCATTCTCCCATCTCTAAGGAAGAAGGAAACAACTACGCTTTTGCCAAAATTCCAAGAAAATGCAAGCTCAGATAGCTTATTCTAAGCTCTGTTCTAAATGAAGAGGGAAACAAAAACCCAACACATTAGAAGATGTTGCTTTTGGATGTCATTTTTAAAGGGCTTCATACAATTTCATCAAGGAACACTTCAAATAAGCAGCTATTATGAAGTTACACATGCCCTTCTTTGGCTTTGGATACCAAGTGTTCAAATGTGCATGGATTCAGTAGACTCAATTAGAAACTATGTTCGATTTCTTGTGGACATCACAGTTGGATACCAAGTACTAATAAGAAAATCTATTATTTCAAGATGTGCACTGGTAATCACAGTTTTATTATTTTGCATTCCATCTGTAGCATAGGAAACTACCTGAATGTTTGGTGAATTAAAGTATGCTGTCATAGGAAATTGAGGCATAGGGCTAGCAGAGTGCAAGTGATAAAATGACTGGTCCTCTTTTCTGGATTTAATTTGTCTACTAAGCATACTATTTCAAGCTGTGCCACTACCAATTCCAGTCTATCAACCTGTGAATATAATTATATGTCTGTCTGATCATTAAATTAACAAAGCAAATTAACATTTGATAGGTGGCATTTCTCATTGTGCTTTGTAAAAATGAAAATCTTTACCAAAGTGCATGTTTAATTCTGCACTGATATCTTGTTAAATGGGCATTTTGATCCAGTTAATCCTTAGTTGCCAAGGAATACTGATATTGTTGCATGTTATGAGTCATTGTCTAAAATAAAATGAAAAAATAAATTATTTAATTCATTCCATATGGCTTTTTCCTTGATTCATTTGATATAGGCCAAATTCTCATTTTTCCCAATTAAACATCTCAGAATAAATTCCATGAAAATTGAATATAAGACTATGTACAACTGTGTAGCTGAGAATATTTGTTAATTAATATTTAATTCAAAAAGTCAAAATCAGAGAAGCATTAGTTCCCATAAAACAATGAAAAAAGAATTTATATCTATTGGCATGATTAGTGGAACATAACATAATTTTACCATAGAGATTTACTGTTATCTTTTATTTTAAAGAGAATTTAAAGTTGCTTACTAAGAAAAAAGCTTAAAGAGGTAATGCTAATTTATTACTTTAAATAAGACAAGGTCTAGAAATGAGAGGTTTAGAGATTAATTTTCAGTTCTTCCATCGACTTAATAAATTCGTGTTTGTACAAAAGGGTTATTGACCATTAACCAGGTATTTTAATTTTGGAGTAAAAAGTAATAGCTATTAGGAAATCTTCATTACAGACTATGAATTATTCAAATCATGTTTAAACTTTCTGTTTTAGTTACTACATTTTAAATTTTGTTAAAAGAGATTGGTAGAGACAAGTTGATCATACAAAGTTTCTTCCATATATATCATTTTGATTCTATATGACAAAATGTCTTTAAATTACTCATAATTTAAAATGAAATAAATATAATCTATACTTAATTCTAGTGACACAAACACTTCTTAATCACAATGTATAAGAAATACATTTTATGTACTGAACCAATACATATATTCATGCACACATTCACACACATAGAAAGTCACATATGTATACAATAATGGAAACAAAACTTTTCCAAAATAATGCTTAAAATTTCTATATAAAATATACTCTAATATTTTCTATTCTTTTTTTATTATATATCTTTGGTTTAAATGCAAGTAGGGATACACCAAATGAATTTTATGACTCCGTAATGGGTTGAGACCCACAGTTTGATAAGCAATGATTACTTTTAACCTTAAACAGTTTTTGTGCTTAAAATGTCCTCTTATTCCTACTCACCCTTTTATTCTGAACATTCTCTGGCTCTTCTTTACATGTCCTATATTCTAAATATGCAGAGAATTTTATAATTTTATGATTTTTCAATTAATTTTAGTATAGCTGTATAACCTTATCTCTATTCAGATGCAGTAGTTTCGAATAGGACACCATAAATTATTTAAAAAGAAAATAAAAACAGAAGACTTACCTGATACTATGGTTTATGACATCATTAAAAACATTTTATTTGTAAAGTAGTTTGTTTTTAGTTTCAGAGGATTGCTGTAACAAGTCATCACAAACTGAGTGATTTGATGCAAGATAAATTTATTCTCTCTGGAGGCAAGAAGTCCTATATCAAGATGTCAGTAGTGTCATGCTTCCTCCAGACTCTAGGAAACAATCTTCCCTTGCAATTTATAGCTTCTGGTAGTTGCCCACAGTACTTGGCTTATAGATGCATCACTCCAATCTCTGCCTCTGTCTTTACGGGCATTCTCCATTGTGTGTCTTTGTATCCAAATTTACTTCTTCTTATGAGGACTCCACTCCTTTAATTAATGCTCACCCTAATCCAGTATGACTGCTTGTTAACTTATTTACATCTGTAAAGACCCTAGTTTCAAATAAAGTTACATTCACAGATATCAGGGTTTAGGATTTGAGCATATCTTTTGGGGGGAGCACAATTCAACCCACACCATAAGTAAAAAATAGTATTTCAAGGAGAAGTTGATAAACTACTTTAAAAATAAAGAACCACAGATATTAAATATATTTGTAAATGGAAAATTCAAACATGCAAACTTGTCATATTGTTACTAGATGTTGCAAACTATAACTGAAACATGATTCAGTAATAATTAAGAAACTAAAGTCAAAATGACCAGTGCAATCATAAATATTGAATAGAATTTCAATAAAATTTTAAAATGTACTATGATAATTCATCTATACATCTATCTTGCCAAGATTATAGGTTGTTTACAGGATCAATAGTAATTTATCAGAATATATCAGTGTGCACAGCACAGGATTTATGACTTAAGGAAATATACATGCTTCTGTAGATAAAATAGAAGTACAAAGCACATGAGGAAAACCTTATGAGTCAACACATAAAGCATCAAAACATCATGTTTGCTTTAGTAAAAGAGTTCACTTTGTGAAAATGGTTGCAAGGCAAGAAATAAACTTGTCTTTAAAACAATAAAGGTGAAGCTTCTACCCAGTATTATTACAAGTATTCCTGATTTAATCTAAATTTATCTTTACCATTACCTCACAAATGATGGTTTATGAGATGTCTACTCCAATTCTCCTCATTTTACATTTGGGAAAACAGAAATTTAGAAAAAGAGCTAATATCCCATCCAAGGTCACTTAGTGTGACAGTTTGAAGCTTTTTTGTGGGGCCTATAAAAGACCATGTCCTCAGCGCTAATCCACCCCTGTGCGTGTAAACCCATTGCATGTAGGAATGCTTGATTGAATTATTTCTTTTGTGGGTCTTTGATTAAATTGCACGACCAAGGAGGTTCTTAATCTTCTTACTGGAGTCCTATATAAATGGAACAGTAAAAGCAGCAGACACAGGAAAAAAGTGACAGAGAAACCCCAAGAGGCTAAGAGAGAGGTTCCAGAGCCAGAGGCTGGAATCAACAGAGCACAGAGGCACAGAAAGAGGAGCCCCACAAAGGCTGAAAGAAACAAGGTCCAGAGGAGAGGGGAGACAGGAGCCATATGCCTGATTCTCAGAGCTGAACTCAGGGAGAAAGTAAGCCTGGAGATGAAGTCAGAGACCCAGACTGACAGGGCAGACATTGTGTCTTGCCACGTGGCAGGAGGCCAGGATTGCCAGCTGCTAACCTTTGATGAGACAGTATCTCTAATGATGCCTTAGTTTGATCACTCTCAAAATGTTTTTAACCTAATGAATTCCCATTGTAAAAGCCAACTCATTTTTGATATATTGTTCCCAGCATCTTTTAGCAAACTAAAACACATATCTAATAGGTAGAAGAACCACAATATAATCCCAGGTTACTTGACTTCAAGTCTGTTAATCATCTTTACTATTGCTCCCACAAATCATTGCAGTATTCCCAACACATGGATAAACTCTTCTATTTGCAACAAGGCCAAATTCAGTCTTCCTTTGAAACTGTACAACTTAAGGAAGATTTACGCACTTCTAAGGCGTCTAAATTTTTTATTACTCAGCCATTACTGGGCTAACTTTCTTCCCTAACTTTTCTCCTCCCCGTAAGCACTCCTTCTCTAATCTATCCACTACCATTGATCTTTACAAAAAACACTCCAGAATCAGTTCATTCTAATGAAAATAAATCATAATGCTTTGCAAAGGTATACAGCTAGCCTACTGCAATTAAATCCTATCTTTATGGAAATAATTGATTATCTCATAAACTTAAATTGATTGATAGCCACTCTGGTGAATGACTTTCCACATTAGAAGATTCTATATTAATCTGCACTTAACTGTTATATTTCTTACTTGTATTCTCAATATTTCTCTCACACATGGTTGTTCTAAAAAGGTAATGCTTGAATTAAAACATGATATACTTTAAATTTTTTGTGATCTATGTAGTTTTTAAAAAATACAATAAAAATAAACAAATGCGCATAAAAATAAAAAATTAAAAAATAAAATTGTAAAAAAATTTATATTAATCAGTATTTAGATCATATGCAATGTACCCATACTTAAATTTAAATCTTAGGATTGTGAAATGAAAATATAATCAGGAGCCAGTCTCTTAAAAATGTAACATTCCACAGGATCTTCTTAAAAAGTTACTCTGGAGGAGAAAAATGGGAATAGTATATGACAAATAATTTTTATTTAATCACGTATAGACTGGCATTTAAATAATCTTATAAATTTCTCTTTGGGGGACACTACTCATGGTAAAAAAAAAATTTCCAAATATTGGTCTGTTTAATCTTTAAAATTATAAATTATTTAATAAAAGTCTTAAATGTAAGAAAAAACTTCCTAATCTTAGTGTTAAGGACATTGTACTTGAACCTTCTGGACTGCTTAGCTGGCAACCTGAAATGAAAGGGGGCCATAAGTAAAAAACTGCATTCCCAATCTAGTGATTGTTGTTTTAGTTGCCAAAACAAAGAAATGGAGACACAAAAAGAAAGAGAAGCAATGTTATCAGTGTAGAGAGTTATTGGAAAGCAAAAGTCAAAGTACTGCAATGCACCTTTACTCAGAGAAAGCAAAACTGAGCTTGTCAGAGAGCTATGTAACAAGAGGATGAGAGAATAGTTGAAGAAGAGAAAGAAGCAGTTAGAAGAATCTTTCATTTATAACCGCATTGGAAAGTAATTAATTATTTTAAAATATATCATTGTTGAATGTTATGCCTATATCAAAGGACACTGGTAAATTGCATGTGTGTGTTATAAGACAAAGAAAACAAGAATAGTGTATTTATCATTTTCCTGAAATAGCAGGCTATTTTAAATGTTTAAACGGAAAAACAATACTGAAAGGAAAATTTACCTGTCATCATTTTCAGTTAACACACTGAGATGCCATACATTGAAATGATATATTTTCTGTTTGTCATCATTTCAATGTATAGCATATCAATGTTATTTGAAAATGATGACAAACTAAAAGAATATTTGATAAAAAAGAATAAATAATATGCCATATTATGATTAAGAATTTGCATTTACGCAAACTCTCTGAAAGCAGGATTTTCTTCAAACTTAAAAAATTTTGCTCTGAAGTGAGTTAATAAAATTTCATTTAAAACAATCACACTTACGGTTGGAGAAAATAGGGCTCTTACTGCGACATGGAGACCGATTGACTGTAAGCAAAGGATTTATTTATTGAGGAGCTCTCCCAATGGATGAGGTCTGAAGAACAGACTTCAGCTCACTCCTGGAAGTGGGGGACTTGAATTTATATAGAACTTTTTTAGGCAGGGAAATGATAGTTAGTGGAAGAGGGGTTTGAGGGTACAAGTGAAGTAGTGGGAGGGGTTTGGAAGAGTTTATGGCTTTTTGGAATGCTGCAAGAGCAAATGTTTCTTTTGATCTGCAGGGATTTAAAGGGTTTGTAAACAGTGAGCGTTTCTGTCTGGTTTCCCTCTGATATGCAGATAGAGGTAGTAAAGATTTCCATCTCCCTCTGATATGCAGATAGTGAAGATCTCTATCTCCCTTTACTCCTGTCTCTACTTGGTTTCCTTTGTTTAACCTGTGGGAAAGTGCCACATGGGGGAGGGGGTTTACCTTTTTCCCAATGCATATCAGGAGAAACTGAGGTACAGCTTGTTAATTATTGCAAACCTCTAATACTTACCTTTATGATTTCTTGTGTGAATATCTCATCCTCTACATACTGACTTACATTTTAGTCTAATTTTACTATAGTTACTGTAACAAATCAGTTGTCTTGCAAACAGATGCTGATTTGGTTGATATGAGGAAGACAATATGCCATGCCTCAGGTGATGAATCAATTAGTCTAAGCCAAGTATAGTAAGACCATCCATTCTAGTGTACTTGAAGTGTTATCTGCTAGTGGTTTTGATTTGCTAATGGTTTTGAATGGCTAATGATGGCGGAGACTCTTGATGTGCTTGTTGGCAATTTATACATCTTTGGTGAGATGTCTATTCAAGTCATTTGTCCATTTTTAAATTGAGCTGTTGGTCTTTTTGTTGCTGAGTTGTAGTTCTTTGTATATTTTGGATATTTAACCCATATAAGATACATGGTTTCCAAATATTTTCTCCCATTCTATTGTGTTTTCGCTTCTTTGATAATGCCCTTTGATTAACAAAAGGTTTACTTTCTGTCTTAGTTTGCCACAAGGCTGCCAATGCAAAGTACCAGAAATGAGTTGGCCTTTATAATAGGGATTTAACTTAGGGTAAAAACTTAAACTTCCAAGGCCGTGAAATGTCCATAACAAAGCACCATCAGAGAGGCCTTCTCACCAAAGTCAGCTACTGGCTGATGTCCTGCCACATGGCAAAAGTGAAGACCAACCTTTCCTGAGGTCCCTACCTTCCCTTCCAGAATCTATCATCTCCCAGAGCTCACATATGGGCAGTAAGGCATCTGGTTTGTTTCTTCAGCCTTGAGCTGTTCTACTGTAGCAGAAGCAGAGAGGATTCAATGATTGCATATTGAAGGCTAGGATTCAGGAATCTCTGAGAAGGAAGATTTATTATGACCGGCCAAGCCTGGTGGACTCCTGTCCAAAAAAGCTGAGCCCTGAATAGAGGTTTCAGGTTATTTTCATACAAGAGACACACGTGGTGGGGCCAGGAGAGGTTTAGGGGTCAAAAAAAGACTGTCAGGTTTTTAGGATTTAGCCATTTGTTTGAATACCAGCTAAGCTTGAATTAGTCTATCACCCACATTCCAGGTAAGCTTGAATTAACATCACCCACATTCCATCTGGATGTAACGTTGAATACACATTCAGTCTATATGCTTTCTGAGTATTTAAAGCCAATAGGGCTATATTACATAATTGGCTTTCTAGAAACTAGGCACACTTGGATACAGAATTAGGTAAGTTTGAATTCATGCACAGGCTATATTACTATGAGCCTAGCCTCTTGGGGGCTTTGTACTTAAGCATTAGCTACTAGTGCTCCTCATGATCCTCCCTCACATGGCAGGGTCAAAAATGGTGCTTTCCATTCTCTGTGTCTCTCTCTCTGTGTCTCCTTTTATATAAGGCCCAGCAAGAGTTTGGAAACCCAACCTATATCGCACCTTAATGAATAGTCCAATCAAAAGGGCCCCACACCCTCAGAAATGAGTTAGTTCAAAATCATGATCTATAAAAGAACTTTAAACTGTCAGTTTTAATAAGGTCCAATTTATTAATTGTTTTTTTCTTTTGATGCTCATGCTTTTGGTGTAAAGTCTAAGAATTTATTGCATAAAGCAGCCAGAAGATATTCCTCCATGTTTTTGCCTAAGAGTTTTATAATTTCTTGTAATTAGGTCTTTGACCCACTTTGAGTTAATTTTTGTGTATGGTATCTGAAGAACCATCCCAACTCTAGAGCTTCCTGTGGAACCTGCTGAAGCCTCTGTTGCATTTATATCAAAGTACAAATTCTCCCTCATCTCAGTCTTGCTTACCTTACTCTTTCACAGGTTTTGTTCCTAACAGCACACTGCAATAATCCACCTTTCCACAAATCTCTATCTCAGATTCTGATTCCTATAAAATCTGTCCTAGAACAGTTGGTACCAGGAGTCATCCTAGGAGCTGGATTGCTAGCCAGTCACCTAGTAATGAAAACCTCCTCACAGTTAGATGGAGTTCTGATAGCCATTGGAGTAAAATATTGATGACATTCAATCTTTTGCTTCAGGTGAACTGGGATGACATACCAAAGAAAAGAATTATCCTTACAGGTACAATTACTCAGGTGTTTGTGAAGTTTGGGGAAAAAGTATTTATAAGGTCTGTGAAACTGGATGATTATTTTGTAAGAGTATGTATAATTTGGAGAAAACAATGAAAGGATGAGGGTGATTATTCTCCAATTTAAGGTGCAATGCAATGTAAATGTAATAGGGTCCCTGTGGCAGTTTATTAAAGAGATGCTAGCTCCTGCAACCAGAGTGCAAAAAAAGCTGAAGATATTGCCCAGGTTTGTATTACAAGAGTAGTAGAGTTACAAAAAAGTAAAGTTGGAACCCTAATTGGGCAGGTGTGAGACCGAGATTTGAGACAGAGGTATCTGCATGGATACACTCAATTTTTTTTTTTTAATTCCTAGACAACGCTTAACTTTCTGGGTCTGCATAAATTACTCTCTTCTCTCAGTTAAAATTAGCATCTTCTCCCTTCTTGAGGATTATGCAAAGGTCTCTGACTTAATAGATAACATGCAACCTCTCTAAAGATCTACGGTCATGTTGATCCTGGCCATAGAATAATAACTAGAATTGAGTGGCAGTATAACTTGGTCAGGAAAATGTTGGGCCTGCCAAGGGATATAAAGGACCATATCCAAAATGTCAAAATGTGCTGCTGTACATGTACCAACAAGGTCAGATAAAGTATGCTTGAACACTGGTATTGAGGATGCTGGATCAAGGAGGGAAGGATGTAAAATTGAAAAATGTAAGTTAACCAACATGGAGACACTCTCTCATGATATAGAACAGTCTTTCAAGACCCCAAGATATGGTGCAAACACAGCTAGAATGGTCCTTGGAAGCAAGCAGAGATTGATCTCCCACATTTCATGAAGTAGAAATGCCAGAAATGCCTCAGCAAAAATGGGTAACAGAATTGTAAGGCTTAGAAACTGGCATATTATGAATCTATAACATCAGGCCCAAAATTCACAAGCTGACTAAGTTCCATGAGAGGGCCCAGAGAACACTCCATTAATGAAACAAATGGAGAATGCAATAGGAAGAACATAATTACTTTATTGAGAAACTCAACAGAGGTGGTACTCTGTAGACTAAGGATGAGGTAGGAGATAGTGTTACAGAAATTACTTCACTGATGGAAACTGGAAGAGAAAATCCCAAAATAACAGTGGCCAAGTGACAGTACTTAACCAACAGAAACAAAGTGGACTTAATTATTATATTGTTGTGGAATTTAAGAGAAGTTCAATTATTTGAGTATAGAGAGGCCAGGACTCAGGAATGATTTTGAGAAGGAAAAAATGGTTTATTGACGGCCGGCCGGACTCGGGAGCTTTCTGTTTGAATCCCGAGCCCCGAACAAGATTTTCAAACGTCTTTTATACAGAGAGGAAAGGCCAAATGGTCCCTTTGTTTCAGTTCTCAATAGGCTTCAATTAGCATATATCTCTTCCACATCTTAGGTAAGCTTTTAGCAAGGACTCCAGACATTTTAGATAAGCCTTGGTTTTTGCATTTCCCCTAAATACTTAAAGTTTATAGCCCTTGCTTTGTTAAACATTTCCTGGGACTGGAGCCTGCTGTCACCGTCCCTAAGGGCAGGACTGCAGCCTCTTACCGTTCCACACCCACAAGTCAAACAACTTAGTTATTTCTGAAGAGACACAAGTCAAACAGCTTAGTTATTTCTGAAGAGACAAAGAGCCTTCCACCCATAGCCCACATCATTCCCCCCTTTGTCAAAGTTTACTTGCTAAGCTTTGGCATAATTATTGTTGTAGCTATGAGGTGGATGACTGTTTGTTGTCTTGACTGATTATTTATCAGTCTTTAGTACAGCATCAAGGACCGTTTTTAGAAGTTTAGAACTTTTCATTCTGGACAGCAGAATCTTGGGCAGGGGCCTCCCTCAGTTATTCTGCTGCCACTGGCACTCACGTGGATTTCCAGTCAGGTTCCAGATCCATCTATTACTTTTATTTTACTCTTAAAGAGTTTACACCTTTAATTTAAAAGGGGTGCTGAAGGGAGACGATCTCTTTTCTGTAACTGCTTCCTGCTGGCCATGGGCTGTAGTCATTGCCTAATAAGGTGTAAAAACTCTTTAATTTATTCTAACTGGAGGAAGATGGATCTGGCATTCTGTACGAAGTTGGATGAAGTTTTCATATGGTTAATAAGATGTTCACTCTGAAAGAAACAAACTTAATTAAAAATTTTGGAATACCTGTTTTTAAAAGAGGACACATTGGATTACAGAGGTAGACAAGGTTAGGTACCTATAAAGATGGCATTCCTTAAAAGCTGGTGGGAACAGCATATATATTCTTTTTTAAGTTATCCATCTTTAGAGAGAAATTGCAACAGACACTTAGCTTTGTCTGAAGACACATTCCAAGCTGTTCAATGATTGACACTCATTCGCTCTGTCAGATGCTCCTGGTGAACTGGTACTCCTTGGGCAACTGGCTTCACTCAGGATTAGAACACTAATTTGGAAATACTCTTAGTTTTCACCTGTGGGAGTGATCAGAACTACAGAATAAAGATTTTTACACCTTGGTTTTCATTGTACAATTTCTAGCAATTTTGACTTGTTCAATAGGTGACTCACCATCAGCAAGCAAGCCTCACTTTTGCTAACTGAGACTGGCTGAGACTGCCACCTTATTCTATAGACATGTTATTAACTGTTTAGAAAATGATTTTACCAGGAATTTAACATGTCTAATATACTTCTGCACTTGATCCAAAATAGAAAAGATAACATTACAATTATTAGGCATATATTTAGTACAGGATAAAGGTACAGCACTTAATATTAACTAGTGTATTACTTAATGCATAAGGATTCAGAGTTGCCATTATTAGTTTTGAGTTTCAGGTTTGTAATACTTTACATGTTATCTCTCCATGAGAGCAGGCCATAATGCCAATTGTTTAAGTTTTACTTACAGTCTCCTGGTATCATGGCTCCACTTAGCATGTTCTTCAACGCAGTGAGCAAGTTGCAGCATCCTTCCAGTATTCCAGAGATTTTCCAGTATTCTACTAGCCTGGTGCATAGCGCTCTCTGGCACCATGGAACAGTGCCAGTCTGGAAGCGATATCCATTGTACACTTGGCTGTACCGAGTCATTATTGGCTGCAGGAGCTTGAAACTGCAATATAGTTTCCATCAACTTCAGGAGCAGAACCAGAGACTGATATAGCACATATTTTCAATTGAGGGGTCAGTGACCAGCCCAGCCAACAACTCACATGGAGAGGCCACCTGTAATGTATACAAGGCCTGGTTCGAATGCACAAGAGTTTGACAATGTTAAAGTCTATTCCTTGTTTTATATATATTTTAAACAACTTAACGCAATACATATATCAAATGACCATCTACTTACACAATTTTACTATGAAGATAACAGTAGGTACTTCACTTTAGTAATAGAGGAAAAATATTATTTTTCATTGTTAGAATGAAAA
This sequence comes from Dasypus novemcinctus, assembly GCF_030445035.2. Lineage (NCBI taxonomy): Eukaryota > Metazoa > Chordata > Mammalia > Cingulata > Dasypodidae > Dasypus > Dasypus novemcinctus. The sequence goes on along the minus strand of NC_080673.1, from coordinate 146,577,500 downwards.
CAGAATATTTCCAATAGAATCAAGACAACCTTTTATTACCATTTACTTAAATGTGTATTTTGCAGTGGCCTTCAGACAGGTTTATTATCATGAAGTTATTTCTGCTACCAATACCAATCTAAGTTTCTTTAGTTAACAATGACTTCTACAACTAGAATTATTTAAACATTTTCAGTATTCATTCAGGTTCTGTCCCACACTCTACTCTTTCCAATAATCAATCATTTTATCTTAGGACAAAATCATCTTCTGTTGCCTTAACAATAAAAACACACTCCATATATCCCACATACTAAGTTACCAGGCAAACTTCTTGCAACATATAATTGCCATTAATACTAAACAAGTTTGTTAAAATAATGAACTTTTCTTCACTTTAAATACTTAGTAGCATGTAATACCAGAAACAGTTTTTTTGGAAGCAAGTTGGCAGGGGAGATTGGCTGCCGAATAAGTTTGTTATAAAATTGCCTTTTATTATTATTATTATCAATTCAGTTTTGTTAAATAATGACTTTCTGCAATTAGCCACTTAGATACCTTAAACAATGCTTTGTAAAACCTTTATATTTATACCCTTAAGACAGATTTTACCTTCACAGAACACATTCTCTCACTTAAGGTTACTACAATACCTTCTAAGAACCTGAGCAGAATGCAAACGTATTTTGGCTTTGACACCCTAAGGAGGGAACTTTACTGCATTTATTCTGATTCTGCTTTTCACCTCCTTCACTTCCCCCCCTTCCAGGCAGTCGGGTGCACAACAAACAGGAATGCGGCTTATGAATAGAAGGGTGGACTCACTGGAAAGGGGCAAGCCGCTCCCCCCTTTCCAGCTTTCAGCCAAAATGGGCAGACAGAACCTACTCAAATTTGGCAACTCTCCCAGGAACCCAGCCGCCCTGACTGGGACATTCCCAACAGACTTGGGTGCTTGGCGCGGACACAGATGGCCTCCAAGCCCCGGCAAAGGGCCAGACCAGAGACAAGACACCAGAACATGCACAAACATCTAGACTCCTCAGCTTTTGCCCCAGAATCATTTCACCCCCTTGCCAATGGCAAGGGAGGGCTCCAGCTCAGCTGTAATTCTACTTCATGTAAGGACACAACTCCAACACTAACATTGAGCTGACACAGACAGAAGCACAAAGGTCACTAATCTGACTCACAAGTTTATATATTTATTTTCACCACGGCTGCCCCCACAGCCATCACAAACCTCAGAACACTTAACATTTGGTATAAAGCAAATTCATTCACAAATTAGCACCATAACAAAAGATTTCAGCTAGACTTTTCCACTGTTTAAACTTTACACCCAGACCAAGCTCCACCAGAAAAGCCGATCCATTTTCCTGTAACCAAGTTTTGTTTTCCTTAATCTAGACCAATTTCCAGGATATTAGGACTTGAACCTATAAATACCCTTCCTATTAAAATCGAGACTCCACTCCTTTAGTGGATATAAGACCAGTACCAGATTCTAACATGCAGTTAGACAAACCCAAAACACCAGGGCTTTTCCCCGGTTTTCCTCCTTTTCCCAAGCCTAGAGAGAACGGCTTCCCCCCAGCCTTCTGGGGCTACTAGGGTTCTCTCGGGAGGTGATCAGCCTCCCCTTCCTAGCAATTAAAGCTAGGGCCTTCCAGACTCTGCTCACCCGGGGAGTCTTACCTTCTTCCCTGTTCGGAGCTCTTTTTCGTTCCCAGAATCTTTCTCTTCAGACCTTCCATTGCCCCTTGATTTTGTCGGGAAGATTCTGGTGGAGCCCACATCTTTTCTGGATTAAATTTAATCCAGGGGCGCCCAGATTTGGGGTTCACCCGAGTCCTCCCGGCTTCCTCGGGGATTTGGAAGGGGCAGCAAAATGCTACCGTCTCTGGCCTTCATTTTTGTCCCTTCGTGGTCGCCATTAATGTTGTGGAATTTAAGAGAAGTTCAATTATTTGAGTATAGAGAGGCCAGGACTCAGGAATGATTTTGAGAAGGAAAAAATGGTTTATTGACGGCCGGCCGGACTCGGGAGCTTTCTGTTTGAATCCCGAGCCCCGAACAAGATTTTCAAACGTCTTTTATACAGAGAGGAAAGGCCAAATGGTCCCTTTGTTTCAGTTCTCAATAGGCTTCAATTAGCATATATCTCTTCCACATCTTAGGTAAGCTTTTAGCAAGGACTCCAGACATTTTAGATAAGCCTTGGTTTTTGCATTTCCCCTAAATACTTAAAGTTTATAGCCCTTGCTTTGTTAAACATTTCCTGGGACTGGAGCCTGCTGTCACCGTCCCTAAGGGCAGGACTGCAGCCTCTTACCGTTCCACACCCACAAGTCAAACAACTTAGTTATTTCTGAAGAGACACAAGTCAAACAGCTTAGTTATTTCTGAAGAGACAAAGAGCCTTCCACCCATAGCCCACATCAATATAAGGGGCAAGTCAGAATAACAGCTAAGGTAACCTAATAAACACAGCTATGGAACATAGCAACCCTAGGAGCAAGACAGATGGGCGAACAACAAAGATATTACCCAATTTATACAATTAAAAGAAATCAAGGATGAAATCAGCTATCCCCCTAAAATGTCAAAAGTCCTAAGTCAATTTTTCAGACCTGGAATTCAGTGACTGGAAGAGATAACAGATCCCCAGGAAGGAGGACTCTGCAAGATCACAGCAAATATCTCTGGTAAATATCACTTGCAGTCCTAATACCAAATGCAGTAGTTTGTAGTTTGTCCTGCTAACCTTCTCTGTGTAAGTTTCAACAAGAATAGAGACTAATCAGAATCCCTGAGGATTTGTTCAAAGATGAGGTCAATTTATTATGCAAAAAATAAAAAGGACCCTTATGTTGCAAGAGATGAATTGTAGTGAACACAGTGGTACATTCATATTCCCCTTAAGAAAGATGCATTTATTTTACAGAAATTGTCCTTGATTGAAGGAAACTGCCACACCCGTAATGCCTTATCCTCAAGGGCAGTACACATCCAATAAATGGACAATGCAGGGTGTTGGAAATTGAGTCTCATACGCCACAAAAGATATATTCTTAATCTTAATCTTCATTCCTGTGGGTGTAAGCCCAGTTTTAAATAGTTTTTAAAATATATTGAGTGGTTATGGATTCATTTGTGAATAAGATATTCAAAAATCCTATGTAGGTGTGACCAAACTGAATTAGAGTGGACCTTAGTCCATGTGCCTGGAGGTCTTATGAAGAGAGAAAATTCACATGTTGTCAGAGAAGTCAGGAGTTACAGAAAGCTACAGAAGGAGACCAAGGAAACCACCATGTGGCAGAGACAGAAAAGCATGCCTAACCAGAATGCTACGGACTCAGAAGAAAAGTATAACCTTGCCAACATCTTGATTTTGAACTCTTAATCTCCAAATTATGAGCCAATAAATTCTTGTTGTTTAAACCAATCCATTGTGTGGTATTTGTTGTGCTAACTCTGGCAAACTAAGACATATTTCGGTACCATGAGTATGGTGCTGATAGAAAAAATATTTTAAAAATGTGGAAATGGCTTTGGAATTGGGTCATAGTTGGGTTCTGAAAGAATTTTGAGGAATTGGATAGCAAAAGTCTAGATTGCTTCAAAGAGACAATATAAATATCGTTATTAAAGGTGCTCCCATTGAGGCCTTTGGAAGAAGTGGTGATTGGAAACTGGTTGGAAGGCTATCCTTGTTGTAAAGTGAAAGAGAAATTTCTGAAATTGTATTTTGATGTTGAATGGAAGGAAGAACCTGTACCCATTGAGCTAAAATATTTAGCTGAGAAGATTTGGAAACAAAAGGTGGAAGGTACAGCCTGGTCTCTCCTTGCTACTTATAGTAAACTGAGACATGAAAGGGACAAATTGAGGACTGAACTGTAAAGCACAAAGGAACCAGCAATTGATAATTTGGAAAATGCTCAGTCTATCTATCTGAGACTAGGGCCAGATCCTACTCTATTAGGCTCTTCCTGAGTTCCTAAGAAGCAAATTCCCAGATAATGGGGCTCCACACAAGAGTATGGCTGAACAGCTGTTTGCCAAGGAGATTAGTCATATACCCATCACTGTCAACCTGGATTGAAAAGGACAGAGATGGGGGAAATGGAAGGAAGAATGACTTAAAAGTCATAACCATGGAAACAGAGGTCTAGGCTGAAGAAATCTCCTGGGTCAAGTGAAGGGGCATTGCCCTGGCCTTTGGAAAGGGTTGTTCTTCCACCCTGGTATTTGGAATGGGTGAAATGACCCCAGCATTTAGAAATGGTGTACCCATCCTGCACTTGTAGTGGGGCAAGACTTCTGCACCATTATCCAAGGAGAGTGTGATCTCCATTGCAGTACTCAGGGAAAGCCAGGAGGAGATTAAGGGTGTCATCATATAACCAAGACTGCCATCACCAGAATGCTATTGACTCCAGGAGAAACATGGCCTTACCAGCAACTTGATTTGGAATTCTAGTTTTCAAAACTATGAGACAATTAATTCTTATTGTTCAAATCAACCCATTGCATGGTGTTTGTGATAGAAGCCTTGGCAAACTAAATCAAAGGGTATGGATTTCTGACCCCCTTGCCTAAATTAAAGCATATCTGGAGGGCCATATCAGCTACAGAGCCCCCTGCATAGCAACTTCCTCTCATTCCATTCCTTCTTCTCTCACTGCTTAATAGATATCAATCCTGAAATCACTCTCCAATAAACCTCACCCTTGCAAATATTCATTTCAGAATCTGTGTCTCAGGGTACTTACTTAAGGGAGGAATTATTTACTCTTATTTTCAGGAGCCTTAGACTATTTTTGTATTACTGTCATACGCAGTTTATCTGAGGAAATTTTGAGTAACAAAGTTTATATGTCATACAAGTTATATCAAGAGTCACCTAACCAAACCACATTTAAAGAAGTACAAATAAGATTTTCTTTGACACACAGTATAACCAATATCTCAAATAGCCATCAGGGATCAAGCATTTGAGTCTAAATCATAGCTATTAATGCTTAAGAATTGACTCCTCTGTGAAGGAAGTATGATGTATACTCAGGATAAAAAATGTCTACCCAGAATGTCCTGAGGTTGACAAAAATTGTAAGTACAATAGAGTAAGAAATAAAGAAAGAATATATTCACAGATTAGAGTAGTAATTTTGTCAGTCAGAAGGAGTCATCACACCTGAATTTTGCTTTATTTTCCTCTGTCAAGGAGCAGGAACTTCAACCTAGGAAAGGTAGAACAAGTTTATAAACATGAACAGAAGTTAAAGATGGTGAAGGAGGTAGTCAAAGAATGCTAGATTCTCTTCAGAAAGTTCACCCTTCAGCTACTGAAACAATTCCTACCAGACTACATGAAAAATTCCAGTAAGTCTATAAAGGCATAAGTAGTGATTTTTGAGTAATCATGGCTAGCTGGGAAGTGGTGAAAGAAAAGTTATGGGCAAATGATAGTTCAGTTTTTGAAAAGACAAAAAAAAAAAAAAAGAGAGAGAAAAAAATTCAGACCGTGAAACTGGAACTAGTCTAAATCTTCAGATGGATTATTTAAAGAAAAGCCTGTAAATAGTTGGAAAGAGAAATAGCCATCTCTAGGTATCAGACATACTAGACTGACCTCTATCTGTTTATTGATTCAGACATTACAATGACAGATTGGGTGACTCCCATACAGAGTTTATCAGAATCTCAGCAAGGCATTAACACAATCTCCTGGTAATCATATGTAGCAATGGAATTCATTAGCAGGATGATGGTGGTGTTTGAAATGCTATGTGAACTGTGGTTAATAACTCAGGTTGACTGGGAGGAAAGTCTTCAATGCTGTGACTTAAGCTTCATCCACTGCAAAGACTAGAACACATGTTTTGTACAAATGCACAAGTTATAGATGACACACTTATTTTTGTAGATAATAAATTAAGAAGGAAGATAAAAATCAAAATGATCATGATGAGACAAATCCAACAAAATGGTATTATAAGCCATAAACTGTATTTTTAAGTACCATCACTGCAGGCTGAGATGAATACTGGCTTACTGTTGCTTTTCATATGAAAATGAGGTTTCAGTTGACTAGAAAAATTAACTGAATCAGTAAGAAGAAACTTTCCAAAAGGATAATTCACACTTCTGCTGTACTAATAGTAGGAGTATTAGTCAAATCAACAAAGTGAATATACAAACTCTGAGTTTGTGAAAATGAATCTTGGATTCTGTGTACTGTTTTTATTGTCATATGTTAAAAGAAAATGAATATGAGAAAGAACACCAGCAATTTTAAATAGCTTTATTGTATGCCAAGAACTATGTCAATTAAATCAGAATAACCAATATTTATTTTTCATTTAATTCTTGGGTAAATTCTTTGGGTAAATTTTTTCTAATATTATAGCTGAACAAACCAAGACTCAAATTGGTTAATAAATTTTGCCAAGCCAACTGTCTTAGATTGCCAAAGAGCTGCCAATGCAAAGTGCCATAAATTGATTGTTTTTTATAAAGGGGATTTATTTGGGGTAAAGCTTACAGTTCTGCAGCCATGAAATGTCTAAATCAAGGCATCAGAGATATTTTCTCAGGGTCCTACCATGTGACAAAGCAATATGACCACTTATCTCTGCTGAGGTCTCTGCCTTTCTCCTCCAGAATCTATAGTCTCCCAGAGCTCAGCTATGAGCAACGAGGCATAAGGCTACTCTCTTTCTGGGCCTCCTCTCTCCCAGTCTCAAGACTTCTCTTCCTATCTGCAGCTGTAGGCAAACCTGGAGTCCTCTCTCCCACATGGCAGGATCAAATAGGGTAGTTGTCTTTGTCTGTGTGTGTGTTGTGTATATCACATCCAGCAAGAGATAGGAAACTCAGCTTGTGTCACAACTGACTCCTGACTAAGTTCAATCAAGAGTCTCACACCAACAGGAACTGATTAGTTAAAAAACATAATTGTTTGTAAATCTTTGAAAATGAATGGTTATGACAGTGGTTGAAAAGGAAAGTCTAGGACAGTAGTTGAAAAGGAAGTCATGAAGCATATGACAACATGAATGAACCCGGAGGACATTATATTCAATGAAGCAAGCCAGACACAAAAGGACAAATACTGTATGATTATGCTATTATGAACAAAATGTATTGTTCATATTAACTCCATGAGTTAATAATTAGAATATGGGTCACTAGAAAATAGAACAAGGTTAGAGAATGGAAAGCGGAGGGTTAATCTGTGCAAATTGGTTAAAAGGTTGTTTGTAAATCTTTGGTAATGAATAGAAACAGTCAAAGCACATCATAGTGTTTGTAACTAGCAGAGCAATTATATGGAGCATGACAGTGGTTGAAATGGAAAGTCTAAGGTCATATACATTACTAGAAAGACAGCTAAAAACTGTAACATGGGACTATATAAGAGCAAACTCTCATGTAAAACAAATATGGGTGATATTGCATATATGAGACTGTTTTTACAAAATATAAATACAAATATACTAGAAAGAAGGAAAAAGAATAGCAGCTAAATATGCCAGGCAAAGTTCTCTGGGAGTGACTGGGTGATGAATGCACAAATACGTGATCACACCAAATACCACTGATTGTACTCTTTGGATGGATTTATGCTTTATTAATATGTATCAATAAAATTGCAAAAAAAAAACACCAAAAAACCCACCATAATCTTTCTCTTTCGGGGTTTATAGAGGAAATTCAAACTGTCACACCAACAAAGCTGTAAGTGGAGAAAGTGAGATTTGACCAAAGTCCAAAAAGCTGAAACTCCAAAACCCTTCCTAACATAACACTCATGATTTTGATGAAGAAAACTGAGCCTATGAAATGTGTACCTTCTATAACCATAATAAACAAGAGCTTAGCATTTCTCCTATTCACTATCATTATGACTATGTCAACAGTGTCATAATTATCCTGGTCTAAGTTATTAAATTATTACTACTCCCCCACCCCCCAATAGTTCTCTCTTCTCTGCTGCATAGCTTTTTGCTCTCTTCCCCTCTCCTTCTCTCCTTCTCCTTCTCCTTCTCCTCTCTTTCCCTCTATACCTAAGCACGAAGAAATGCTAAGATGTTATTTAGTGCAAATGAAACTATAGCACGAATACATGTGCCCCCAGCTGTTTTGAATTCACTGACTGAGATTTGTATCTAGGGATGAATGATTATCTTCATTTTACCACCTGGATTTTTAAGCAAGCTGCTTTTAGATATTTTCAATATCAAACAAATTGAAAAGTAGATTGATAAAACTTCACAGGTTCTTTTACAGTCTATGTTATTTAATTGCAAAAAAATATCTGTACCAAGTGATGTCTTTGGGGTTCATTTCTATTACTTTACACATTCACACAGGCAGAAGTTATTTTGCAATTGTTTTTGTTTGCCTGTTTCTTAGGTATGGGGAGCCAGGGATTAAACCTAAGACTTTGGATGTGGGAAGCTGGCGCTCAACTCGTGAGCCACATAGGCTCCCTTGAGTTGGTTTTTTCATTTGTTTTGCTTGCTATTGCTGTTGGAGGCACTGGGAATCAAACCTTAGACCTTCCATGTAGGAAACAGGCTCCACCACTTGAGCCACATCCACTCCCTAGCAATTGTTTTTGAATTTCAATTTTTGAATTTTATCTGATACAAAGTAAAAACCCTGCTGAAAGTAACAAGGGTTTTAAGAGTTGTGGGAGACCAAAGGTCTTGTTTCCAAGGCCTTCAGGTTAATGAAAGGCAACTGAGAGCCATTTAAACAGCTAGTCAGTAACATTAGAGGTAAACAAGTAGATTTTTTTACTCAACTGGTGCAAAATAAATGAGAATATCTGTAACAAAAGAAGACCATGTTATTTTTGACATTGGTTCTTAATTCTTAAGACTGCAGGTTCTAAGAAGGCTATTGCATTTATCTTTGATATCCACAATTCTCTTTTGGAATTCATTAAGGATGCTCATTTAGGTTTTAAAAAACAAAGTCCTTTAAGAATTCAGTTTTGACTTTCTATCTAACTTGAGGGTGTCACCATTCTCTTTATTGTCTTGCCATTTGTATATACTGTAAATATCCCCAGTGAAGACCCCAATGCATTATAGTAACAGCATCTACTGTCTAACTGGCTGGAAAACAAAACTTTTCAAACTTATGCATTTAAATTTGACATTTTGTTAAGACTAATTTTTTAAACAATGATTTATATACATTGTATTTAGAGAAGCTTCTTTACTTTGATATGGTAAAAAATCTGATTTACAATTAAACTGGTGCATATTAAGCTAGCATTAAAATTATTCAAGTGTGACATTAATAAGTGTTTCCCTCTCCAGGTGCTGAAGTTTAGTGGATTAAAGTAGCAACCAGAGGCCTTCAATGTTATTATAGTTTCCAAAACTAAGTTCCCACAGAGGCAGCGGTTTCATAAGCCAGAAACTAACTCAACTATCAAAACCCTATCCTTAAGGGATTCACATTTGTAATGGAAAGTGTGTGTCATTCACCAAGATAAAAGAGAATTATTAAATATCTAAATATAGCAAGAAAAAGAGAATAATTTTCCAGACTTTAATCATGTCCTGTGTTTTTATTGCTATGATGTGTTTTATTTATTAATGATTTATATTTGTGAAAAAAACTAAGATAATTCTAATCTAGTAAATATGAATTAAAATATTTTGTTCTTAAATTTATGAAGAGATGAAGCCAGAAAATCATTTCGTTTTATTTTATTTTAAAAGGAGAAGACAAAAAACTATGAAAATAGAATCTGTTGAAAATAGAATCCGATCTTTTTTAAATTCCTTAAATATTTCTTGCATTCTGGTATAAATTGCTTTACTCAATATAAACAGTCCTGCTTACTTATTGCAATGTGTGTTATTCTTAAATTATTCATTTAACATAGTCCATATACATGTTTAGAAGTGTTATCATTGACACTACATGGGAACTATATAGTTTGCTGCAATTACAAAGAAATTAATAAAAATAAAAATCTGCTTTGGGTTGTTGGAAAAGTGAAAACTATTGCAGTGATATTAATGGTGAATGTACAAATCTAGAACATTCATTATACATATACTTACTATTTATTAATAATCCTAAAATTCAAAATTATTTGAAGTACCAATGATGGGCCTCAGCTCTAGTAAGCACTTAGTCCTAATATAGTAGAAACTCTATGAGATAGGTATTTATATGATCCCTGTTTTATATATTAAATGATCAAGACTTTAAAAACAAGGTCAGCAAGTTGATAAATGGGAGGGTCAAACAAAAACAAAAGATGACTGCTCTAGAGCCCATGTTCTTGAATATGTGGTCATTTCATTCTAAACAAACCCTTTCATCTTTAGGAATCAAATATTTTTTTAAAAATATATATTTATTTCTCACTATGCATAAAATAGCTACAGTAAGAAAAAGGCCTTGGGAAATGTACTCTGAGTCATTCATACAGTGATTTAGAATATTTGTATAAATAAAAATATGCAGAATCTAATTTCCAAATAAAACTATGCCACAATTTTCCATTGTACACTAACTCAAAGAAAAAATTATTTCTTTGGGCACCTAGTGAGACACTTTGTGAGCAAATGAGAATGAATCGGACAGCAACACTATCCTCAAAAATTTTATTTTAATAGGAGTTCATGTAATAGACAATGAATGCAAACAGATATTAATAATGAAATGCCATAAGAAAAGTGTAAATGAAATAAATGTTATGGCACTTCTAATTGGAGAGACATCTCCCTTAGGGACAAAGAGTGATTTCATTAGAAAAAAAGGAAAAAGTGAGATTTCAGTTACCTGCAAATTGGGACCAGTCAAACTGGAGGATTAAAGCCTGATGAAAGAGACATAGGCTGTATGAAAGCTGTGAATACTTCAGCTTAACAAGGTGTATTAAGGGACAGAGTAGGAGGTAATTTTAAGGAAGTCTGGATGCTGGAGTTGGAAAGTTTTTTCTATTATTAGTAGAGACTCCTGTAAAGATGTTTATGCAGGAAACGGACACATTCAGACCAGTGCATCAAGGAAGCAGTGTGAAAAAAAAGGACGAGAGTTGCGAATATCTGAAGCTTTCGCGCAAAACAGTTAAGTATTTTATGCAATATTCCATTTACATGTTGTGTAGTCTTTGAATTTAAGGTCAGGTACCATAGTGCACAGATGTCTACATATCTCCCTGGTAGAAAACAAAGGTGTTGTCATTATTATTTTGGTTTTCATTTAGAGCAGATGTCAGCAAACGAGAACATTTGGAGGGCAAAATCCAGTCTGCTGCCTGTTTCTGTAAATAAAACAGAGCCATACACACTCATCTGTAGCTGTTTTCACTCTACAACATCAGTTTACTAGCTGCCCACAGAGACCACGTGGCCCACAAAGTCTAAAATATTTACTATTTTTTCCTTTATTGAAAAAGTCTTCCAGGCCCTGACCTAAGGCAAAAGCCTCTCTTGCCCTAAACCAGTTATTAGCTAAAGCTGACTACCACTCATGTACTCTCCAAGATCCTCACATGGCCACATCATGTCCCTTAGTATCCAGGATACTAAGGCCAGGCAATGATCAGTTGCTGTTTATCAGTACTTTGCACTTTTCTTTCTTAAGAGCAGGTTTTCAGTTATGCCAAAGTCTTTGACAAAATGGTAAATGTATGATGGAACCAGAAAGCATCCGGAGACAGGAAATTTAAGAAAATATGTGAGACAACGAATTTTTTGTTTGTAAATGCAAGGTATCTCCATGTGTTTAACATATAAGTATTGTTTTACTCATTTTCTTTGCCTGCTTGGCCTAGTGAGAATTTTTGAACACTTTATGGAGGAACTTTCAAAAGACACGGCTCACAATTGCTTAATCTCAGGCATCTCCCTTTCCTCTAGAAGATTATATTCCTTCCTTAGCTATTAAACCATCTGGTTGAGTTTGCTTTATTTTACAGGGTAATAAAAATATGCTGAGAAAGCCATGGAAATTCCATTTGTAATGGCCTAAATAAAATCTTTAACTTTCCCAGAAAAAAGATTTAGACAGTTGTTATTAACATTCATTTATCCCTTTCAGGTTTTGTCTAAGTCATAAATCATGATGGGGTCTTCTTTTCTTTTATGAAGGGGACACATACCACAAACATGAGAATTTAGGAGTCCAGGTCTGAAAGTTCTTAATATATGAAAGGGAAAACAAAAAAAAAATAATTTTAAATGAATAAATCCCCAGGAGATCAGATTGCAAAAATGAAAACCCAAATTCTGCCATGGCTTTTACACCTCTAAGGATATCAATTAGACACAAGCATGATCGGACCAAACAAATGAATACAAAGCTTCCCCTTCTCTCCTCCTCTCTTAAGCCCATTTAACTTCAAAGTTTGCTTGGCTCCAATGAGTGGTGTCCTTGTGCCAAGGGTCTTTGTGTAATCATCAGGTTTTGTTATGAGTATATATGACAACAAATCTCTTTCCTTTCCAGGTGAATGTGCTGGCACCCAGACATGAGCTGCCTTTATCAGTCACAAATTATGAGCTGCCTTTATCAGTCACAAATCAAACTCCAAAACCAATTGTACTGCACAGCCACTAAAGAGCGACATCAGAAAGGGAAAAGAATTGGCACATGATGTGCTAGACAGATTGGCAATGGTCTTGTTTTATTTCTATGTATCCTTTTATGGTATTCTCTTAGAATGTGTGACAGGTCACTAGGAGATTATACTTCCCTTTCAGCACATTCTAACCTAAAGCAAATTAAAGATTGTGTAATAATGCACCAAGAAATGAATTAAACAGAAAGAACCATTTCTAGTTAACTAGAATGCCATTTATCCATTTATGTATTTATTCATTTTTCAATTGTGTGCCTCATGCACACCAGGTATCTTTTTCTGCATATAAAGAGCATAAGAATATGATTTAATGGTTCTTAAATTTCAGTTTAGTAAAATAACTAAAATTTTATTCTAAAGTATTTGTAACTTTTTATTCTTATTTATAATACGCCAACATATTGTATGATTAATCTACCTTAAATAAATAATTTGTGCAGGCACATTCTGTATGCTAGAAAGCTAAGGATTCCTGGAATAATAGTAACAACAAACTGCAAATGCTTTATGTTTTCAATTAATAAAAAATCTAGAAAGTCCTTCATAGAATAAATATAAAACCATATGAAATCACAAAAATCATTCATCTTTGCCATAGTAATGGTCAATTCAATTTCTATTCAAACTTCAGAAGGGTCTACTACATTGCCCGTTATAATGGCAACTTCCACCAAGATTATATAATCCATTGTTATCCATCTCAAAAATTAAAATTAAAATAAACTGCCAGATACTTTCAGCCAAGGGAGGACTCTTCTATTTTCTTTTGTTTGTTATATTATTATGGTGATTGTGTGTCATATATCATGCTAATCTCTTCCTGTATTTTAAAAAAAATCAAAATAAATTAAACTGGTTAACAAACCCACAATTTGCTAATTAACTTCCTAACAATTATCATAATATAGCAAGGAAAATCAAAAAGGAATAACATATAATCTTAATTTATTTTCAATGCAAAGAAAGCATAACTGGCACTAATCCCCTGCAAAATAATCCTCTATAGAGGTGTCTGTGCCTATCAGAAGTTCCTTGTTCTGGATTCATTAAACCACTTTAAGACCTAGGCTTAATTAATCCTGCTATCTTTCAGTTATGCAGGAAAAGAAAAAAAAAATTCTACAGAAAAGAAAAGGAAAAATAAAAAATTAAAGAGCATCAATTCAGAAATTTCACATTCTTTCATTTCATTAATTTTTTTACATAATGTAATTATAAATAAAAAATACCCTTTTATTTTTTCATCAATGTGTTGAATTGCTACCTTCAAAATGAGGTCAAACTGTCACACATCTCTGCACCAATTCTTAAGGCTAAAACATTTTGTTCATACTGCCACACTTGAGATCCTATAGCAGCATAAATCTCTTCCATTGCAATTCACTAAAGACTTTTTTTGGGTGTCTAAGACAATGTATTACAGGTGATCTTAAGGACAAAAAGAATCGTATAGCATACAAAATAATCATATAGGATACAAAATATTTCAGAACAGATGATTATGCTCTTCAGTTGAATCAAGGGCAACAGTTTAAAAATGTAATTCCAGATTATTTTTTTAATAGTCACTATACAAAAGAAAGAATTTTGATGACAATTGAATACTAACAGTGCAAAAACTCTGCATTATTTTAGTTTAGCCTATTGCTAATGGGCTACCAAGATGTCTTCATGCTTTTTTTTTTTTTTTTGTAGTACAGATTTTGATCCTTTAGAAATTCGTAACTAGCAGGGCTATATTAAAAATTGGTTCCATTGTCATTATATTTGAAATGGACATTCAAACCTGTTCTTGTTTTTCATTAAATTGTCTCCAATTAGGTTTGCAATTCCAATTTATCTCTATAACTAAGTTTTTATTATTTGTATTTAAAAGACAAACCTATTTTACTCAAGTTGATTTCTTAATATTTTTATGAAATAACAGATTAATGGGGATAGAAAAGTGGAAAAATTTCACATTAAATAATGCTAAATCTAATAGGACAAATCCCTTGTCTTGTGTTTTATTACGGTTGCCTTAGCTTCTTTCCATACACATTTTAGAAAATAATGTATCAAGTTTTTTAAACAAGCCGACTGGAATTTTGATTGGAATTGTATTGAGCTTTTCGACTAACCTGAAAAAGATTTTTAACTTTTATTATAAATAAACCTATTTATATAGTTTTAAAAATAATTTATCTCCATTTATGTAAATGATTTTCTATAATACCAGAGATTAAGCTTTTGTTATAGAATTCTTGTGCATTCTTTTAGAAGTGAATTTCTATTTAGTTATAGTATTTGCTGTTCTATAGCGAATATCATATTTTTCATTATATTTACTAGTTGATTATTTCTGGTGTGGAAAATACAACTTGTATATTGATCTAATGGCCAACAAAATTGCTAGAATTTTAACTATGAGCTTGTCACTTCTTTATATACAGATAATCACATGGTATGGCAAGGTTAATATATTTCTTTTTTTCCTATCCTTGAATATTTTAATTATTTCTCTTGTCTTACTAAGTTCATTATGAGCTCCAGGACAATATAGTATATATAAGATAATAATGGCCATACCTGTCTATTTCTTATTTTTGCAGGTAATAATACATACCTATACTTTCCAATTGTGTATAACATTTCCTATAAGTTCTAGGTTAACGTCATTTACAAGGTAAGGTTGTTCCTTTCTTGTTCTAATTTGTTGTTTTCCTCATAAATGGATGCTGACTTTTTCTGCAACTGCTCAGGAATTTTTAAAAATTCTATCTTCATGCTGTCAAGGTAATGAATTACATGTATTTTGCTTTCTAACATTAAACCACCTTTGTATTCCCAGACAAGCCCAGCTTGATTAGGATGTAGTATCATTTTTAAACAACGCTGCTTCTTAATTGCTTAAATATTTGGTCTTTCCATGTGCCAGTTATGTCTTGAATCTAAACAACATTGAGATAGTCTCATCCATCTGCCCCATGGAATCTAAACCCCCACTCAATTAGAGGCAAAGTGGGCATCACTATCCCAGAATCCTCAGGATTGGAAAATGAATAATGGACTAGAGTAGACTTACTGTTATTCTACTATAAACTTATTGTGATTCTAGCAATGAAAGAACTGTTATCATTGATGTGGAGGCAGTAGCCACTGGAGGATCTTTATTAGCTTTATTATCTCCTTTGGATCCTGATTAAAAAATATTTTTGAACCTTATCTTCCTAGCTCCAATTTCTAACATTTAACTTATTCTTTCTTCTCTATGTACAGTCTTCTATAAAGTTCTTCAGATATAGTATTGTCCACTTCTAGAATTATATTTGTTTTTCTTTTGGGAGAATCTGTTTATCCTCTAAATTTCTGTCTCTATACCATCTTTGTCCACTTTTTCATGAAATCTTTTAATATATTATTCTAATATATTTGATAATTCAAAAATCACATCATCTATTATTTTTTCTTATTATTATAGGTTATATTTTTCTGCATATTCACTTGCCTAAGAATTTTTCCTTTTCCTTTTATGTTGGGCATTTTGAATGATATATTTAGCATTCATGCTATCTTTCTCTAAACAATGTTGTAGCAGTTTGATATTATTGATGAATTCCAAAAAGAACTATTGGATTATGTTTGCAAACTCATCTTCTGCTCTGGGCATATTAGATTGTATTGGATTCATAAGTTTACTTGCTTAAGTAATTATGCAAACTTCTTGTGCCAGTAGGGCATGATAAAAGGCATGGCAAAGGACAGAGTTGAGGGTTCATAATGTTGGAGGTTTGATGCTGGAGTTTGATGCTGAAGCTGGAGCCCTGGGAAGAGAAGAACCCTGAGCCCGGAGAGAAGCAAACCCTGGGAAGAGAGGAACCCTAAGCCCAGAGAGAAGAAAACCTGGGAAGAGAGGAACCCAGGAAGCCTGAACCCTGTCAGATGTTAGCAGCCATCTTGTTCCAACATGTGGAAATAGACTTTGGTAACAGAAGTAACTTATGCTTTATGGCCTGGTATCTGTAAGCTCCTACCCTTTATAAATACCTTTTATAAAAACCAACCAATTTCTGGTATTTTGCATCATATCCTTCTAGCTGACTAATACAATTGTTGACCTTTGTTCTTTGTTCTGAAGGGCATGAGTTGGTGTGGCTGCAAGACCAAAGAACATACCTGGCCTTTAGTCAGGCATAAGATTTATTGGGACTTATTGACAGGAGAAGCTCTCTGATGGTGGTGTTTCAGAAAATGAAGAGAGTGTTCTTCAAAGAGACAGGGAAATAAGGGGTGATATAAGGGGTTTCAGAACAAGAACATTCCATAGCACATGAGAACAGTTTCTTCTAGGGTCACATGAAGCAGACAGACATATGGGGTCTGTTGATGTTTTCACTACAGTCATAGAAAGGACATTTACCAAGGGCATTTACTGCTTTGACAAGATTATAATTTATGATACCATCTATGCATTCTCTTCCCTCTAGGGAGAGTTGTTAACCTTTAGCATATGTCTAGGTTGTGCAGGCAGCTATGTGCTGAGGATTTGCAGGGAGTGGTCTGGATTACCACAATCTACCCCTATCTAGTGGCCACCCCACATCACAGATTCCCTCTTATCATTCCATGCAGACATGGGTGATGTAATCTGGGTTGACAGACTCAGCCACCCTAAGTCATTATATATAGCATATCCTAATAAAGACCTGAGCTTATTCACCTGTTCCCTTACAAGGCACAAACTATAATTACAGTCTCATTGAAAGATGGCAGCTGAATCTCAGTCTTAAATGAGAAGAGCTTGTTCCAAACTTGATGAAGGGTCATATTCTGCCATGCCAGAAAGGTGTTCCACACTGTCCAGTTTGCAGGAGTTATGGTCCAAGGAAGGCCAGTAGTACCTGATGGTGGTAAGTCTGTACACTGAACATTGAACACTGCGCATTGAACATTGGGTTCAATTTTGGGTGTGGGTTATTGCTGAAGCCTCTGTAGAAAAGCTAGCATGCTATGGGCAAAAAGAAAGATGTTTATGGGGAACAATAAGGGGCAGAGCATGCTGATCTAACAGTATACAAGCAAAATTTTCATTACTAGATAACAAAGTAGCAGGAATGGGAGCTCTATGAGGAGGTTTTCAATACCATATATTTTCCTCTTCTAAATTCTCTGAATTTTCTATGGTGCTCTAAAAAGCTAATTTAGGCTGAAGGAGAGTCCATATAGACACATATAGGGTCCCAGCTATTTGCTGTCCTGTTTTCTTGCCTTTCTACATGCATCTGTCAGTTTTCAGAGGACCAATGGGGAAGTTTTTCTGGTTGGAGTTATCCAGGACTTCTTTTGAGTCCAGGACTTTCAAAGTGGACCTCATGACAAGGGTCTTTTGTGGGTTTGAGTTTGACCAGCTGCCTACCCTGTTTCCTGTACTAACCTACTTTAACTACCCACTCAGAGAGTTTGCACCCTTATTTATAAGGAGGAGCTGAAGGTTGGTGGTCATTCTTCTGTAGCTGATTCCTGCTAGTTAGGGGTAGCAGTTCCCTGCCTGACAGTGTGTGAAACTCTCTGGCTATTCTATTGAGGTTGAGGGAAGGCAGGTCTGGCACTGTGGTTGGAACTGGATGAAATCCCTGCATGGCTAATACCTTCTTCTGGAAGAAGTTGATTTTGGAAGAAATAAACTTAAGTTAAATTTTGAAGATACATTGTCCTACTAAAAGGATAAAGAAAATGGTAGTACATGGCCCCAAAAAGGGCACAAGCTGATATACTGGAGTATGGGAATGAGAAAGGTCAGGTGCCTCCAGAGGCTGAATCCTCCTGAAACTGATGGACTTGATCTTGCAAGTTCCAAATGCTGTCTGGAAAAGTGCCACCCCCAGTTCCCACAGTGTGGTTATGCCAAGAACTGCTAGGAGAGATATCAGGAGAGACACTGCCCTAGACATAAACTCACAAAGATAATATAGGGAACATTGAGATAAGCATATGGTAAACAACAAAAAGACAATACTTAAAGAGAGACATTCTTTTATCTTATAGGCACATTCATTAATTACTTAGAAAATTGATTAAATTTACAAAGACTTTTAACATGTTCAATATCCTTCTGCATATGATCTAGAATAGAAGAGATATTATCATATTCATCAGAGATATGGGTACAGTAATTAATACTAATCAATGCTCTAATCAATGCACAAGTTCCTCTTTGAGCTGCAGTTGATAGATCTAGGTTCCAGGCTTGCAATACCATACAGGTCTCTCCACGGGAGCAAGCCATAATGTCAATTGTGTCTGTTTAGGTTCTACTCACATTATGCTGGTAATTATTGTTCCACTTGGTATACCCTTCACACAGCCCGCATGCTGTAGCACTATTGGCCCTCGGAGGGAAGCTCCAATGTTTCATTGGTCTGGTGCATAGTGCCCTTCACACTGAAAAAGAGCCAATTTAGAAGCAATGTCTATTGTAAAACTGGTCATATCAGGCTTCGACAGCTGCTTTAGGAGTCCAAAAATGCAACATACTTTCCCTATACTTCAGCAGCATGTCTAGAGATGTGGTACATCTTTTTATTATTTTAGGGGTCATAGTGACCAGTCTAGCCAATAACTCAAATGGAGAGGCACCATGCAGGATACTGGAGGCCTGGTTTGAATGCACAAGAGAGTTTGACAATACCGAAATCTGTGTCTTAAATTGTATACACTTTCTAAATATGCCCAATGCAATTTATAACATATTAAATGAACTTAACTATTTTTAGTACTTTACTTTTTACTTGTACACCTCTACCATGATTGTGTTAATTAACAGGTATCTTACTTTTGCAGTATAGGAAAAATTACTTTCACCATTATTTTATGAAAATTTAAGATTTCCAATGTAATCAAGATTATCTTCTCCCTAACACCACTTTAATATACAGATTAAGGTGGCCCCTGACATGTTTCCTGTTATGAAGTTACTTTTTGTTATCCACATCAATTCAGGTTTCCATTTAATAATGGTTTCCTGGCATTAACATTTAAATATTTCAGTTTAGGAAATTCTTTTACAAACTTACCATAACTATTCATATTCACATAGACTATACTTACTACATCTCAAGAAAAATTTCACCTTTACAAAACACATTCCCTTACTGAATACTACCTTCTAAAATACCTTCTACGACTCCCTATATTCACTGAAGCCTTGTCTTAAACATATTTCCACCCTGATTTTATGAAAATCTACCATCTTATCTTAGGACAGAACACATTCCCTTAAACAAACAGCAAATTTTAGTCAACATTGACTATGAATTCACTTCCACAAAACTTTAATTTCTTTCTATATTATTTAAGTATCATTTCCCTCATTCTGTTCTGTGAAGAAAAATAAAACACTATTCATTTCAACTTAGGCTAAAGCAATTCTTAAAAGAAGTTTGTAATACTTTCATTAGCCAAAAACTTGCAATTTTCATCATCTTAAAGATTTAACACATATAAGGCTAATTTATTTTATAAGTATCCTATTAACCTAGGGACAGTACACCCAAGCTAAATAAAATTGAAATCATTATAGGTTATGCAAGAAATGTGTTTTCCTTCCTTCCTCCAGAGGAGACTAAATTTTTTCATTAATGAAATTCTGAAATTGTGAATAACCTTAAAAGCATACTAACTGCCAAGTTCTAGGATCAATTGTAGTTGTTTAATTGTATTAATCATAATTTTTAAAAATCTTTCCAAAGCATACAAGGAATTTTTCTTTACTTACTGAAATTTGGCCTTTGGATTATTACTGTCATTTCAGAGGCTGTTAAAATTTGATTGGGGAATTATAGGACAGACTATACAAAACAAGGCTTATTCTGTAATATTTCCCCTGTCCCCTGCCATTTTAATTTCCAGGCCTAGTAGACAGAATTCTAGGCTAAACTCACATCTCCCTTATCTTTGCACACCCAACCCATCCCCTTAGTTTTCTCAACTTGTTTTAATGAATCACTGGAATTCAGTAAAGGTTAGGAGAAGAAGACCCCAGGGTGCAATAGGCTATAGAAAGATTATGGGAGAATTCTGGATAAACTTTTTAGTTTCTTTCCTTTAAATAGTTTCTTTATTCAGATTTTATGTGACTTTTTATCCTGTTTGGCTACTCCAATTTGGGCTTCAGGAGTACTCGTTTACCTATATAAGCACCCACTTAATTTTTAGCAATTTGAACAGATCTTTTAAATAGCTTTCATTTTTTAATTTAATATTACTAACAGGAGGTATGAAAATATTCACTGAACAAACAGACAAACACGAAAGGAGTTAAGACACTCCACAGGAACATAAAGATCTCTAATTTGACTTTGATATAGCTGTGTCCAAGCTCTCAATCATTTTACATCTCTGATTTTTACCCCTTTTAAGATCTTCTCTGGAATCAGTGTTACCTATAATATGCAAGCTGATTCTTGAAAAAATGTTTATTAGTAACCAGCAACCAGTTAGGAATACTTGAGCACTATAAATGCATTCGAGTACTAATTTAGTAGTTTAGACAGACATTGAACACATATATTTTGGATTACTCTTCAGGAGTACACTTGGTAGCCATGTGCAAGGCTGTCTCCCTTTTCCTTATTTAAGTGCAGCTGCTTTGCAACCTGCTGTAGTACAACCAGCATACTTGCCAGAGTTTTTAGGGCATCCCCATGTTCTCTCTGCAGTCTCCACTCATCCAGGAGTACAGCCATCCTTTCCCACATGAACTTATAGGCCAAGTTGGCATTTTCCCTGCAGTTTCTCCCTTCCAGTAGCTCATGCCCACCACTGCCCAATCTTCCAGCTTTGGCTCACCAATTTGTCACACCCAACTCATGAATGGCATGAGTTTGTGCAGCTGAAAGACCAAAGAACACACCTGGCATTTAGTCAGGCATAAGATTTATTGGGACTTAGAGACAGGAGAGACTCTCTGATGGTGGCGTTTCAGGGAATGAAGATAGTGCTCTTCAGAGACAGGAAAATGAGGGAGTGATATAAGAGGTTTCAGAACAAGGACATTCCTTACGGTATGAGAGCAGAGTTTCTGTTGGAGTCACATGAAGCAGAGCTTTGGGGTTTGGTGATGTTTCCACTACAGTCATAGGAAGGACTTTTACCAAGGATGTTTACTGCATTGGGAGTATTATAGTTTATAATAGTATCTATGCATTCTTTCCCCTCTTGGAAGAGTTGTTAACCTTCAATTTCTGTCTAGGTTCTGCAGGAGGCTACATGGAGAGGACTTGAGAGAGGGGGTCTTGGGCCCCACATTCTGGCAGGCAGTTAAATTTCTGGCAGATCACTTTGACCTTATTAAAGCTTAATTTGAACTTTGTTAGTATAGAATGTTTTACCTTTGTTCTTAATCCTGGAGTGTTTCCTTCACTCCTAATGCAAGGTCCTTAGTCCTAAAATAGAAACTTTCTGGGTTCTCAACTAAATGTCCAAGCTGTTTAACAAAGTTTCCAAGCTCTACCTGGATCAGTAATCCAGTTTCTCTGCTGTGCAGTTTTCAAAGTCTATTTTCCACCTACCAGTTCCATAGCATCTTCTCTTTCCCACACTTCAGGGAGTTTTGCCCTACACAAGCACAGGTTAATATTGAGTCAGTTACCTTGGTGAAACCCCAATGCAAACTTCTGGATCCCTTCTCTGCAGTTGCCTCCTCTCTTAACCCTTTTCTTATAAGTTTCAGGAAACTTAATATCATCTGTGTCTGTTCTTCGTCATTTGCTTTCAAATGAAGCAAAGCTGCTCTTTTGGAATACCTCCCCATGATGAACATTTTTTTTTCAGTACTTCCCCATGCTGCACTTTTGAACTTGCCTCTAAGTAAATATATGATATGAATGTTGTGCTCACCTTGTCCACTTCCTTTCTTTCAAGGATCTCAGCCCTGTGCTTTTCGTGGTCTAATAACTGAAAACAATCACTTTATATATTGTGTTTAAATTATGTTGTTGTTTTTTTAATCACAGGAAGACAAAGCCCAATAGCAACTGCTCTGTAATTGCTAAAACTCAAGCTCTGCCCATATTATACTTACTCTTTCTTTTTTTTCCATCTCTGTTTCTTTACCATATTTTGTAAAATATCTTCCAGTATACTAATTTTCTTTTCTTTCATATCTCATATGCATTTAATCCTTTAATGGATTTTTAATTTTGTTCATTATATATTTTTTTCTAGATGTTCTACAGTTTTTTCAAATTTTTGATCATTTTTAGTATGTGATTGATATTTATTGTTTAAAATCAATTTTTATTCTTTAAAACATGGAAAATATTTAAAATTCTGTGCTAGATCATTACTTTATCTGAAATTCTTGGGATTCTGGTCTTTTAGTTTAAAAGTTTTTCCTAATATTGTTTTGTTTTGTTTTCACTTTTTTGACTCTTGCTAAAAATGACTTGTCACTTTTAAATGTTTTGTGAATTTTGTTAGCTTTAATTAAGTAGTTAGTCTCAATTTTCATTGGGATTTTTACAAAGAGGTACAAATCAGACCTGTGTTGAGCTATTTTTCTCTAGCATTTGATTTGCCAGGACCTAAGACTTTGTCCAAGAAGGGTCTATTATATTAAAATGCTCCTTTCGTGTTATGTTTCCCCACTCTCCCTAATGGGTGTACGCTGAGGATACATAAACTCAAGTGACCATAAGCTAGGGACTTGAAAAAAAATCACTCTAAAGGCTTTTTGTTTGTAAGTTTTGCTTTTTTTCATTTTACCTTTCACCCCCACATAAAGCTCAGTTAAAGATAGAAGATTTTTCACTCAATCAGCACATACTGGGTGGGTTATCTTTGAGGTCCTGGTTTCAGGTGTGTGTGTGTATGGTGGGGAAAGTAGAGTCCTCTATCCACAGCCAAAAATCCATATTTGGAAGCTATTAAGCTTCCAGGTTCTAAAGATGCATTCCAAGGATATTTCAGGTTCATCACTATTTTGTCTAAAGGAATTGGTGACTATGATTAGTTCTTGTATGTAATCCCCTTTTTGTGGATTTACACTTCTTTAAAGGTATGTTTGTGAATGTGTTTTCTAATTTTTAAAATGTTTTTTAATTGAACAGTTTAGATATCTAAACACACTGTATTGCTTGAAAAAGAATTTATTTCCTTTGCTTTTTCTTTTGCAAAATCCTACTCAACATTCAAGGTTGAACTTTTTTGTCTTTTTGAACCCCCCATTACTCTCCCAACTTGGAGTTATTCACACATTCCTCTTTGTTCCGAAGGCAATTTACACTAATGCAGTGTTAGCAACCATTAATCAGGCATTAGGAAATAGAGTCTATCATCAGAGGTGTATAAAATAAGAAAGAAGCACGTCCAGTCATTAAAAATGTCCCATGATTCAGTTGAAGCTAAACTTCATTTTTCCATGTACTTATGGGAGAATGAAAGGAGACTTAATTGGCATAGCCATTGAAGAAGAGTAAACATTAGCTCTTTACCAGTTCATTATGAATTAGTTTGAGCAAAAGCAAACATATGAATTTGATATAATTATAGATTAGTTCAAAATTATAGTAATAGTTCAAAAATTTTTTTAAAGTTCACACTATGACAAGCAATATTTTAACATTTGTAGGGTTAGGATTTCAAAGAAATTTGAGCCATCTAGCAATATGCTGAAGAGCTAAAATCACATCTTATCCCTAAGGAGAGAATCCATTTATTATCTAATAACATACTCACATTTTTTGCAGAGAACATTTTATAAACTAAAATTAAATGGACCTACTTAAATATGAGACAGTTTGAGAATTCTAATTACCAAATCCAAATTAGCAAATCTCCATTTGGTACATGTATAAAGTAAAAAATTTACGAGAACCCATCTATTAAATACTCATCAATGTAGTGTCGAATCCTGTTAGTCCAAAAGGAATAAAAAATTGCTGACCTGAATATATATCAACACAAAAGTAAATTTGAAGGCACATTTTAAAAATGTATATTGCAAATATTTTAAGCCGTAATAATGAAAAAAATAAAACCGTCTTTTAAATAAAGGAATTAGATGAAAACAAAAACATATAGGTAATTGGAATTATTTATTAAATAGTTCATTTAAATGAATGAAAATATATTACATATGCACTATTCTCTCTTAGCAGTACAATCTTCTCAACTGCACATCATTCTGTATTCTCATAACAACCTATATCTGGATTATCCTCAAAGTTAATGCATGATACTAATATTATGTATTTCCCTACTTATTTTGTTTGCAAGTTGTAAACTCTATGAAGGCATGACTTTATCTTTGGTATCCAAAAAGGCTAAAAAAGATCATATTAAGTGAATGAACTAAATTCCTTTTACATAAGATAGAAAAAGATCTAATTGAGAATATATTTAAAGAATGTAATGGTCATTGTTCTGATATATGATACTTTACAAAACCGACTCTCTTCTAATCGTGTATTAGATCTATATAAAACATAATGGTGTAGAAAAAGAAACCATGAAGTCTATCAGTATCAATATTGATCTAGCTTTGGCTTCAATATCCAAAAAAATTTTAATTCTATTTTATATTTTATAAAATCATAAATCTTCAAGTACTTCTAAAAACAGACCACAGTAATGACAGAATGTTTCAGATATAAATATGGAAAGCGTAAGTAACTGAATAGGGAAAAGATAATGGATTGGTGCTCAAATCTGTGTTAAATCAGATTTTAAAACAATGTTTAACGCTGGTATGGAATAGTTTATTGTGATTCATTGGTAAGTAGTTCAAATGACTTTTTCAGGTTGCAGGACATTAGGAAATGCTGACTTGGTATAGCTTATCTTAATTACCACACCCGTTTAGCTAAGTTTATAGAATACTAGTTCTATTACTCCATTGCTGTTTAGAGACCAGCAAGCAAGAATAACCTATACACAGAGGTCTATATTTGGTTCACATATAACAGACAATTACAATAATTAACATGAAAATGCTATTAAAATACAAAATCTGCCAGCTAAGAAGAGGTGGATTTGATCAAAATGACCAAAGAATTAACATAAGCCTAAAAAATCTTCCTGCTGATAACTCATAGACTTTGTAGTAGCAAAATATGAGTTAATTTAAACAGAATGGAAGAAAAATTCACAAATTTTAAAATAGTGCCTAATTTTATCTAATTTTCCAGAAGACATTATTAAAAAAGAAAATTTGTTTTGATTAGAGTATATATTCATGAAAATGTATATTGAGTTTAAACCATAAGAGGCAATAATAACTAACAATTTTGCCATTCCCTAATAAAAATCCCCAACACATCTGGCTAACCAGAAATAAAACAGGAAAAATTTGTTTACAGTGCACTCTATTTAACTTGATTTATTTCCATTTCCTTTGAGCTATATCTCTCAAAATGATGCCATTGCAGATCTTAGAATGTCCCAACATAGAACTACATTTTAGAAATTTCCTTTCAAAGGCAGGAATGTTGGAATGTCTATCCAGATATTTAGTAAGACTTTCCCCCATCAATATATGAAACTGTTCCACTTATTCTTTCTGAGTACAGTTATTTTGGTAATATTACTCAATTCAGTAAACAAATGTTATTAAAGGCAAATATAAATCAAGACATTATTGTCATAACATGCACTAATATGATTCCTACTGTCCTGAAAACTGATTAAATCATTTGAACTACTTAACAATGAAAGAAATTAAGTTAATGTATTCCATATCAGGATTTATCTGTATGTATTGAAAATAAAACGTATATTAGCCTAACATTTGTTAGTTTGTATAGTGTACCAGTAGCTTTATTAGATACCTTCAAAAATTAATTATCACATTTATTGTTTATATCTGGAGGAACTGTAATCTCCATTTAGCAGATATTAAAACTGAGTTTCTGAAGGTTGTTTTGTGAAAGGTCACACAGAATGTAAACAGTAAAATTGTCATTGCCGAGATCTTTTTTGATCTTCTGATACCAAGACAACATTCTCAAAGCCCTCCATACTATCTCAGTGCAGAAAAGCAAGATAATTGATGAATCAAACACAGCCTGGGACGAAACATACTAGGAATAGAACAATATCTCCCCCTTCCTCCCATAAAGTTTACTGGGCATCAAGATACGGTAGGAACTTTAGACATCATATATATCAACGTCCTTTTTTTATTTTATGGAAACTAAACCCAAAAGTTTCTGAGACTTCTTCAGGTTCCTTTTGGTTGGGTTGGTACCTTTTGTGTTTGCTACTATAGGCACAGACTCCAGAGTAGGTTCTCACTCACCTGATGAAGACATTATACTGGGACTACTGCACAAGTATGTTCAAACCATACCTGTGGTGTGATAATTCTCACTTTAGGATAAAGTGTTCCCTTTGTCATTGTAAATGCTCTTTTGTTAATTTAATGATCTTTAAATTAACATAAGTGTGAGGGGTTGTTATGCCTAAAGGAAAATTCAAGTGCCTTGAAATATATTTTCTTAAATGCATGTTTACATATTTAATTATAAACACTTAACAGTTTAAATAAATTCAACTTGAAAAATTCTTAGAGAAGAAGGAGGCCTGAAAACTTCAGTGATAGTACTAAAAGAACAGATTTTGATGCACTCTTTCCTAAATAATTGTTGTAATGTAGCAATTTTTACATAAAAAGAGATGATTCTTGTGCCAAGGAAAAGATGAAGGAGTAAACTTTTAGCTAGAAATTAATCAAAATTTCCTTAATAGTCAATAAAGTCTGTCCCTTTCTTTTGTTTTATTTAATTTGTTAATAAGAAACTAACGATCAAAATTAAATTATCTTAAGGTTGGTTAAACAGAGGCATTTAATAAGAGTGAATTTTACTCTTGGTAGATGGGTAGTAAATGCCAAGCTATAATATTTGTCATAGTGATATTTCAAAGGGTGACTGGATTTTTCATGGCTACAAATCCCAATGCCCTCTCCACAGAAAATCTTTAAGAATATATCATTATTATTTTATTTAATACCATATATTTCTTTTATGCCTACACGATGCCAAAGCACCTTTAAAACATGGAAATTTTAGTTGACTTTTTAGTCCATATATTGCCAACAACCAGTACTATATTGAATTTTATTCTTTTAATTGACTGCACTGATCAGTGACACCATCTGAGACACCTGAAATGCAAAGTACAATATTGAAGAACTCTATGAAAAATAAAGTTCTGTGAAATATACACTAATAAAGGTATATTCCTACAGACATCTATCTCCTGGTATTTTTTTCAAGTATAACTTCTGAGTATGTTTGCCAAAGCCTACAACATGTGACACTAAATCACTGTAAAATAATAAAATAGATTATCATTCTATAGTTACTGAGTATAAGTTGCATTACTGAGTAAAGTAATAGCATCTAATCAAAGGTATTTGTAGCAGTTAGAATTGCATTTAGCTGCAGACAATAAAGACATACACTCAAAAATTTTTGTTTAAGCAAATTAAGCTTTTTTTTCTTTCCTCTAATTTAATGATAAGTTCAGAGGTAGGCAATGCAAGGTTAACAAAATACTTTTGTGATATCATCACTGTCCTAGGTTACTTCTACTTTCTGGGCAACATCTTCAGAATATGCATGCCAGAAGATGGTTCTTCATCTCCAGCATCACAACCTTATTCCAGGAAAGATAAAAAGGAAAGGAGTAGATATGGCAAATAATTATGCAACAGTAGATTCAGTCCAATTTTCAAGGGGTTTTCCTAAAACCCAAATCAGTGAATAAAATCTCAATGGCAACAACTGCTAAGGAAGAAAGGCAATTTAGTTTCTGGTATGCTCTTTCCCACCTCCAAAATTGTGCCTGCCTATAAAGAATAGAGAATAAATATTGGGTAGGTAATTATCAGTATTAATATCTGCCACAGTATTCTATTATTCTGCTGCTGAGAAGACTTAATAAATCCAAATAAATAGAACTGAGTGAAAATTAAGTCAAACATATGTTCTTAATACCTTCTTCTAAAAGAAATAATATATAACTGATTAACTAAACTTCATTTATTTAATAGTGAAACAGAAATGAATCATATTCTCTTATGAATAGATATTAAAGGTTGAGGGAATATTGAAACATGTGTTAACAGAAAAACAGGAAGAGGTACATGGCATACCAAATATTTTGAATTCTATATTACATTTAGAATCAAAAAGAAATAGCACTTGAGTTCAGTAAGTTTGCATAATATAACGCGTACTGTGCTTAAAGAATAAACTTAGTTATGCTATAATGCTGCAGTGATAAGTTCCTGAGGCATCACGGAAAAGAGAGCTTGTTTTATAGTGAGAAAAGTTGTGTGTATCAAGATAACTAGAAATTAAGAAAATAGATTATTTAACAGCCCACACAAATTAATTCAAGTTCACTTGGCTAGAAAAGGTCAAAGTGATGACAATAATGAAGTCCCATAATTTTTAAAAAGAAAGGCAGTTCTACATCAATGATAACAAGTAAATACAAAATGAGCTTTAAAACAGTTTTAATTAATGGCAGTTATTTAAACATGATAATACCAGAGCATGATTTTCATATTTAATTGACTAATGAGAGATCATCATGGTGAACATCTACCTGAAAGCAAATCAGTGGTCCCCTTGAAAGTCAGCCTATCAGTGGCAGACTCATGCCAGTGAACAAATCTCTGGATCACTTCAATCCTCTCCTGCCTTTGAACCAACATGAATATGCTCTAAGACACAAGTCACCACAATCTTGCCTGCATAACCAACAAAATCTCAGAGCAAACACTCACAAAAATTCATATATAAGTAAAATGGTGGGTTAAGAGGAAGATTTTCCCAGGAGCAAAACGATGTCTTATATTTTCTTTTCTTTCTCTGTCCTGTTTTTCATTTCACTCTTTGGACAAAGCTGCAGTAGAAGCCATACTGTTGTTGACTCTCCTTGGAGACAAGTTTTATTTTCAGAAGGTCTAATTTTACAGTCCAAATTTCATTTGTCATGACTTCACCATATTTTTGTCTTTGAATTATCTGTTTGAATCCTCTATAGGAAGAATGGCTAAAGAGAAACATTTTAGATTCTGAACAGACACTGAAGAACTCTGAGAAAAACAAAACAAACAAACAAAAGAAGTACAACTATAGATGATAATAAAGGAACTCAAGGACATTCTTGGAAAATGTCTCAAGATTTCCCTGACCAAGAAAACAAGCACCAAGAACTCCCTGAATCTACTTTATTTTTTTGTCTTTATTTATTTTTAATGTTACATTAAAAAAATATGAGGTCTTCATATACCTCCCCACCCCCATCACCCCACTCCTCCCATAACAACAACCTCCTCCATCATCATGGGACATTCATTGCACTTGGTGAATACGTCTCTGAGCACTGCTGCACCACATGGTCAGTGGTCCACATTATAGGTTACACTCTTCCCCAGTCCACCCAGTGGGCCATGGGAGGACATCCAATAGCCAGTAACTGTCCCTGCAGTACCACCCAGGACAACTCTAATTCCGGAAAATGTCCCCACATCACATCTCTTCTTCCTACTCCCTACCCTCAGCAGCTACTGTGGCCACTTTCTCCACATCAAAGGTACATTATATAACAAGATTAATGCTTCTTTTAGATTAACTACAGATTGTTTCATTTTACCTGTGGTGTGGATTCAGGTGCAAAATAAAGTGCTAACCATGGTGCAGATCCTCTTCCCCATCTCTATTACCCCACCCTCTAGACTGGCCAAAATAAAATTCAAAACATTTATATTATTCATAACTACCTAGGCTAATGATTTTAAAGTGGTTTGCTGCTCCCAAATGGCATGGGTCTAATGATCGTTTCAGCCAATCTGAGCAATAAATTTTTGAAGACCACATACTTGTCCAAATTCAAGTGATCTGATTTTTATGCTCAGTCTGATTTTTTAACAGCTCATTGGCATATGCCCAGGATGGATTTTATTCCCTCAGGACATTTCATAAGAAGAAATAGTCAACTGAAAGAATTGAGGAGTCATACATGCAGAACAGTCTAAAGAGTCCCACAGAACAATTATCTTGCTGATTCTAGTATAAGAAAAAGAATATAGGAGCTACCTAAGAGATATAATCACTTTAGTTGAAACTCTAAGTTTATTGTCCCTGTGTACTGTCATGACAAACTATCATAATTATATTCCAAGTAATAGTATTTCCCATTTTAATTGTGGCACAGTCTTTGAGGAATCCTTCTATATGTTTTATAAAATTTCCAGAAAACAGGATCAGGTGTCAGTTTTATACTTAATTAATAAAATTTGGGGGAGTTTTCTTACTTTTAATACTCTTGAACAATTTATGTAGCAATACAACTTTCTGGTTTTTAAAGTGTCCTGATTTGGTACATCTTTTTAGGACATTTTATTAAGTAACTCTCTATATCTTCCATATATTTTTTTCTAAAGTTTTTTCACTACTGTAGTAAAGTTCTACTTGACTTGAGCAGAATATATATTCTTTCCTACAGAGTATATAGTTTAAGATATAGCCATAAAATATACCTTAATGAATATCCTAGTTACATCTTATGTGTCTTTATTTTTTGGTTCACTTGGCCTGTATTTAATTTAATTTTCAGTAATTTGGTAAAATCCCCAATTACTTTGTTTCTGTTTATGTCTCCATGTATCTACTGTAACTTCTGGTTTTGAAGATGCTACAGTATTTGTACACAGATGTTCATAATTGCTATAAGTTCATTGTGAATTGGCACTTTCAGAATCTTAAATGCACTCATTTTGCATATTTAACTGTTTTATGGCCTGAATATCTTGTATGATACCTGGAATGCAATGACTACTTTCTTGTTATTTAAGCATTTTCCTGGGATATTATCTTTTTCCTTATTTTAAGACTTTATAAGTCCATTTGTTTTAGGTGTACTTCTTGTATATAGCACAGAGGTAGATTGAAAACCATTTAATTTAATAAATGAGTTAAATTCATTTAAGTTTATTTATATAACTGATACATTTTGTTCTAATTCTGCCTCATCATTTTTTGTTACTTTTATCGTATGTATGTAGTTATGTGCTTTGGATCTCCTTCCTAAGGTGGCATGATTCCCTAACTTTCTTTTTCCTTTAGTATTTAGATTGATTTTTTTATTATTATATACTATTTTACATTGTTTTTGTTTTATTTTGTTTTTGCCTTTAGGTTCTTCAAATAGTTTTACTTGAACCGTGCTCTGTGTGAATATCTTTCTTTTTTATTTTTATATGTTTTCCTATTTTATCTTCATTTTCTTGGCTGTTTTCTTACATCTCCTCAACACCCTTCAATATTTTTTTTTATTAAAGAAGTTATGGGTTTACAGGAAAATCATGTATAAAATACAGAGTTCCCAGAAGCCATACTGTTATTACCACCTTGCATTTGTATGGTACATTTGTTATAACTCATGAAAATCAATTTTAAAATTGATTTTAAAATCAAAATAACTATAGTCAATCATCTAGAATAGATTTTGGCAGCGGACTTGGCCCAGTGGTTAGGACATCCGTCTACCACATGGGAGGTCTGTGGTTCAAACCCCCGGCCTCCTTGACCCGTGTGGAGCTGGCCCATGAGCAGTGCTGATGCATGCATAAGGAGTGCCGTGCCACAAAGGGGTGTCCCCCACGTAGGGGAGCCCTATGCACAAGGAGTTCGCCCCGTAAGGAGAGCCGCCCAGTGCAAAGAAAGTGCAGCCTGCCCAGGAATAGCGCTGCACACACGGAGAGCTGACACAACAAGGTGACGCAACCAAAAGAAACAGAGATTCCCATGCCGCTGACAACAACAGAAGCGGACAAAGAAGACGCAGCAAAATAGACACAGAGAACAGACAACCAGGGTGGGGGTGGGAAGGGGAGAGAAATAAATAAATAAATCTTTTAAAAAATAGAATAGATTTCACTGTGTCTGTATTAGTCTGTCAAAGAAGTGCTGATGCAAATTATCAGAAATCTGTTGGCTTTTACAAATGGTATTTATTTGGGATAAAAGCTTACAGTTACAAGGCCTTAAAGAGTCCAACTCAAGGTACCATAAGGGGTAATTTCTTACCCAAATCAGTTGTCATGTGTTGAAGCTACAGGCTGGAATAGGGTTTGTTTCTTTCCTGGCTCAGCTGCAAACTCACAGGAGAATGGCTCATGTCTCTTCCCAGGGCTGCAAAATAAAAGTTCTCTCCTCTGCCATGTCTATGGAACTCTCTCTTCCTGTGTATTTTCTTCCCTGTATCCTCTTGAGTAAGTGCCCATTTATGTCAGCCCACCAAGGGGTGGGGATTTAACCTGAGTTATACCTTACTGACATGATTGAATCAAAATCTAATCTTAATTTAATTTAATCAGAGACATCTCAGCTGAATCTAACACAATCAAAGGGTATCACACCCAGAGGAACAGACCATTTTACAAATATAATCCTTGTCTTTTTGGGGGTTCATAAATAATCTCAAACTGGTATAGTGTTGTACAGTTCTGTTTTTATTTTTAAATTTTTATTCTAGTAACATATGTACAGCCTAAATTTACCTTCCTAATTACATCAAGATATCTACTTCAGTACTGTTAATTGCATTCACAATGTTGTGTAATCTCACCACCATTCATTACCAAAACTTTGAGATCAACCCAAATATAAACTACAATTTAAGCATTAACTCCTCATCCTTTACTGAATTTTAAATAAACATATACTCTGTCTGGAGATTTGTAATTCAGTCTCTATTTTTAAGAGGATGCTATATTTTTGTTTAAATGTTTTTCCTGAGTTTGACTTTCAGTTTATATCTTTCTTGTATTTTTTTAACAATGTTTTTCTGAATTTTTAAATCTCTGACTCAGTGCATTTTTTAGTACCTGAAAATCTTGTTTACACATATTTTATTCAGGTTAGAGTGTTGTGATGCACTTTTCTCCTGCTTTCTATTTCTTAGGTGGAAGATTTTCATTATTTGAAATACATTGATCCTAGTCCATTGTTTTGTTGTTTGTTTTTTTTGAATCATTGTATGGATGTTGTCTTCCACTTCCTACTTTTTCCTAATTTTATTTCCCCTTGAACCAAGAATAACCACTGTGTACAGCCATAGGAGAAAGTTTGACACCCTAATTAGGCTTCTTATTTCAAGAGAACTGTTTTCCATTAGCACAGTAAAGTGCAGTTTCTTTTATCAATGGTACTCTTTTTATCCTTTACTTTATTTCTCTCCCTCCCCCCAATTGTCTGCTCTCTGTGTCCATTCACTATTTGTTCTTCTGTGACAGCTTCTATCCTTATCAGTGGCACTGGGAATCTGTTTCTTTTTGTTGCATCACCTTGTGTTAGCTCTCGATGTGTTCAGTGCCATTCTTGGGCAGGCTGCACTTTCTTTCATGCTGGGCAGTTCTCTTTACGGGGCACTCTCCTTGCATGTGGGATTCCCCTATGTGGGCACTCCTTGAGTGCATCAGCACTGTGCATGGGCCAGCTCCACATGGGTCAAGAAGGCCCAGGGTTTGAACCATGGACCTCCCACGTGGTAGGTGGATGCCCTATCCATTGAGCCAAATCTGCTTCCCCAGTGGTACTCTTTTATTGGGACAGGGATGTGTAGTAGGCTGAATAATACCATAAATATGATTATGCCCTAATCCCCAGAAGAATCTGTGTTATCTTATGTAACAAAAAAGACTGAATTAAATTAAGGCTCTTGAGAGAGGAAGATAACCCTGGGCCCAATGTAATCCCAATGGTTCTTATAAAAGGGATACAGGAAGAGTCAAAAACAGAAGATGATAATAGTAACATAAGCAGACACTTGAGTAATGTGCTTTCAATATGGAGGAAGAGGCCATAAGCCATGGAATATAGGCAGACCCTAGAAGGCAAGGAAGTGGATTCTGCCAAGAGCCTCCAGAAGGAACCAACTCTTGCCAACATCTTGACTTTAGTCCAGTGAAACTCATTTCACACTTGTAGTCTCTGGAACTATAAAAGAATAAATTGGTGTTTGTTTAAGCCACTATGTTTGTAGTAATTTTTTATAACAGCAAGAGGAAACTAATATAAGCAATGACATGAATTTGGTATTTGTTTGTGTTTCAGTATGACCCTTAATTTCTCCTTCCTACTATCTTCTTTTTCTTTACCTCCAATTCTCTAAGGGATATTTTCTTCTTCCAAGTTAGTTTCTTATCCCACAAAAGTGGAGACTTCCTAGTACTGCTCCCTTGGTTACCCCAATTTTAAAGCTCCTTCCTTTAGATTTTTCAGATTTGTCCACAATATTTCCTATCAGGGTGGGACTTTGTTTTATAGTACACAGATTTTATCACAAATTAATGTGGGATCTGGATCTGTTTCTGGTAGACTGGGAGTTTTTTTTTCCTATGTCCAGATAATTTGAAGTTCACAGTGTTCTCCATCTTACAGTTATGCTGAAAATATAAGACAAGATGGAGAGACTTGCACTTAAGACTATCACCATTATCAGAAATATAGGCAATATCTTCTGACTTTTCCATATGAGTGATGAGATTTACCTGTCTTCTCTTTATAGTGCCTGGTGAATGTACTATTATTACATCCATTAGGTATCATTATAATTGTAAACAATATACATAAACTTCTAATACTTGAAAGGTTTCTTTTGTTCTACACCTTGCCTCATGAGCATATTATTAAGCACCAATACTTTTTCTTTCTTTTCATTCTCTATTCTATCCACTACACTTTTACTTTCACTTCTTAGTTGCATTGTTTTGGTCATAATCATTTAACTTCCATTCTCTAATGAATTAATTTTTCATAGGCTTGCTCTAAAGTTTAGCCCCCAATAAATAATGTTTATATCATTATTTGAATCTTACTCAATATTAATTCAAGTTGTGAATTAGAATATTGATTGGCAACATATAATAAGCCATGGACCTCTAAAATGAAATTGTTCATTAATCAAAGTCAAATGAAAAAAAATGTATTATTCTCCATGAATCACTTCAAGTCATGCCACATTATAGGAAATTAAGATTTCTTATACTTACATTTAGAAAAATGTATGCTTTTTTTCTTGTTACCCATCCTCATTTTTCTTCAACTCATGTTTTGTTTTACCATGTGTAATGCACTGTTCATATTGCTTTATCTAAAATAACTATTTAAATTTTTGCAATAATCCTATTATCCCAGTTGCACAGATGAAGGAACTGAGACAAAGGGCCATTGATAAACATAACAGGTTACAGAGTTCATGATCTTAAATTAATTCTACTTTCCTGACTCTAAGCCATATAATCAAATACTCATTTCTTTTAAGTCCTCTCTCACCTTTTACGACCTCTTCCTCAGGGAGCTCTCCCTTTAAGTCTCTTTCCTGCTGCTCCAATCTAGAATACTCACAATATAGGCCTGCTGGCATTGTCAACTTTATACACCCTTCTCTGTTCTTTTGTGTTAGAGCCATGGCTAATTATTTCACCAGTGCAGCAGTGCACCAAATCTGCTGGCACCAGATCTGATTGAACTGTGCCTGAAATCTACAACGTACACCTGGTTTATTTCCTGTTTTTCTTGGTATAGATCTTAAAATAGTTCCTTAAGCTAAGGTACATGTCAGTGAATATACTTAGTCCACAAACTTTTTTTTAAAGATTTATTTTTTATTTCTCCTCTGCCATTCCTCCTGTTGGCAGCTCTCTGTGTCCATTTGCTGTGTATTCTTCTGTGTCTGCTTTTATTCTCATGAGGTGGCACCAGGAACCAATCCTGGTACCTTCTGGAGTGGGAGAGAGGTGATTACTCTCTTGTGTCACCTCAACTCCCTGTTCTGCTATGTTTTTTTTTCTCTCCTCTGTGTCTCTTGTTGTACCATCTTGCTGTTCCAGCTATCCACATCAGCCAGCACTCCTGTGTGGGGTGGCCTTCCTGCATTGGGTGGCATTCCCATGCAGGGTGGCACTACTGCACGGGGTGGTATTCCTCAAGGGCTAGCACTCTGTGTGGGCCAGCTTGCCCTCACCATGAGGC
Organism: Dasypus novemcinctus; assembly: GCF_030445035.2. Classification (NCBI taxonomy): domain Eukaryota; kingdom Metazoa; phylum Chordata; class Mammalia; order Cingulata; family Dasypodidae; genus Dasypus; species Dasypus novemcinctus. Next base: position 146,540,858 of record NC_080673.1, on the reverse strand, counting down.
CCTGGGCATCGAACCCTGGACCTCCCATATGGTAGGCAGGAGGCCAATTGGTTGAGCCACATCTGTTTTCCCACAAATGTTTTAAAACAATCTTTTGATGTCTTGGTAATTAATTGATGAACTACCTGGGAGTAGATTTCATGTGAGCATTTATTTTCCACCATGAGTCTTTAAAATGTTGCTAAAGTGCTTGTCAAAGAAACCAGTTTTATGCTGAGTTTAGATTTAAATCTTCTAAAACTACCATTTATTTTTTTTTAAATATCCCAACAGGGGAAAAATTAGACTGATAATTTTGTACTAATAAGCTTAAGTTATTTTTAGAGAGCTAAGTAAGATTAATACAGCTCATTAACTTAAGTTCCTATAACAATCTATAGATTAAATGAACAATAAAATGTTTTGCAATTTAAAATAAGATCTTTTTCCGTACTTGTCAGATACATTAATAGCGGTCTGTTTTTATCACGATCCTGAGGTGATAGATTTTAAACACAAGTAGCTAGTAATATTTTATTCCCAAGGCCTACCAAATTCCTTTAAGACCATTATTTCAAACCATGTTAGAATCTAGGTATTCAGCTCATAATTTGTGTTTGTACTGTCTCTTCATATCTAGTGTTCCTAAGGAGAAGGCATACCAGGCTGTTTTTTGTCCTGTTTCAGAAAGTTTGTGTAGTTTTATTTTGTTTAGTTTAATTTCTCTCTGGCGGCTTATTTTTTCTTAATTCTTATTATTGTGAAATTTCACTATGATGTGGCTAAATGTAGATCTGAATTCTGTTATATTAAGCACTGAGTAGATTTTCTAAATTTGAAGCCCTGTGTCCAACTTTGGGAAAACCTCTTCTGTTATTACCTTCCCTCTGTTTTCAAAGAAAAATTGATCATTCTGACAATGGCCCCCTTAGAATGAATAGCCATGCTCTTTATCTTTTCTCTTCAGCTATGTCTTTGGATATTTTTCATTTTTATTTGTGTTCCATGTTCTGGGATATTTCGAAAATTTATTTTCCTGTTTTATTTTGATTTGTTTTCCATTTTGGCAATCTTCTTTTCAATTTCTAAAATCCATCTTTTTCTTAAATTTATCTTTTATATATTAATAGCAATGTGTTCCTATATTTATGAAGGTAATTCTCCTGGCTTTCTTTGGACATGTTTAAAGAAACATGTTGTGATTTTTTCTTCAATTTCTTGAACAGGTTCTTCTGAAGTTAATTTTTTTCTCTGTTTATTGGCCATCTCCTTTCATAATATTTGCTGGTTTTGTAAGACTAGGTTTCCTTAATTTTCCATTCTGAAAGATTATCTAGTGAGTATGGATTTCCTCTACTGATAGATATTGTAAAAGTAACTTTAATATTATTTAGCTGATTAGAGTTATGAATATTTAGAGTTAGGCAGGCAAAGCATGTTAACTCATATGCCTTATTTTAGGATAAGCTTGTTATGAGGTTGCAATTCACATCTCTCCAAAATCACACCAAATTTATTTTGTTGTTTTGTTTTTTAATCTCTTCATGTCCCTAAAATATGTTTCTCCATAAGAGAGTTTCTCCCAAGGTTTTTGTTTGTTGTACTTTCTTGAGTCAAAAGCGCCAATATATACATCAAAAGCTTTATCTTTCTCCAGTTCGTTTTAATATTTTAACTGACATCTCTCTTTTCTGTGCCACTTCCCTCTTAAACATTCTACAGAAGAAAGTTTCTTAGGAATTTCTTTACCACGCTTTTCCTCACCTCTCTGCCACCTCTTTGTAGTCATAGATTTCTCTTCTGTATTATGGTTCAAATATTCCCTTATTTATTTTTCTTCTTACAGAAATTTTTTGACATGTTTCATCCATTGTTGAATTTCCTATCCTTCTTCCTATAATCTTTATGGAGATTGTTTTTCTAATTTTTTTACTTTGAAGGTAAGCACAGTTTCACAGTTTGACATTAAGCATGCACTTTGAAATTTTATGACTAGGAGATATTGACTGATATCTTATGTCCTAAAACAAAAAAACAACAACATATTTTACATGTATTTATAAAAGTGTAAATAATATTTATATATTTATATATAATATTAAAATTATACATTTGTGGAAATTTTTATTTAACCTGCAAGTAACCATGATAAATACATTTCCCAAAAAAAGTGGATTTATATGGCCTTAACTCTGACCATGAAGCTGTCATTCCAGAGATCATATAGCATAGCAGAACACCATGCCTTAGCTGGGGATCTCCTTTTAAAATTCCCTGCAACTTTAGCATACAGGTAGTAGGTTTAGTTTCCTTCTGTCTCCCAAGATTGCATTGCAAAGCTCTAAAAGGTAGAGGCTAGCATTAGCCACTTCCCAAAATCACCATTAATTTCCTCCAGGTCATAAAACAAAAATCTATGTTTAAAATACTAACAACTTTAAAACAAGTTTCCTGGGCTCCCCTCCCATTTCCAAATATCTCCTAGAAATCTTGGAACTTCCCCTGAAAAAGCATGTATTATTATTCTATCATTCACATTATTGCCCCTTTATCTTCTAATTCCCTATCCTTCTGCCCCAGCAGTCTTATCCTCAGCAGGAAAACATTCAAGTCACAAAGTCTTCATCTGAAATTTTATGATTTTTAAAATAGAGATTCAAAGTTGAATTTTTTGTACTAGAATTTTGCAGAGGAAGAACTATCAGGTGGGGTGATACTATTGTAAATAGAAATGGTTCATTGTCACAATTTGTTTCATTGGAAAATTTCAGTTAAAAAGAATCTCTAAAATAAACTTTTTTTTTTACTGTGAGAGTATTATTGGTCTCTTTCTTTGCCTCCTGAAGACTTAAAAATGATAAGCCACTCAATTCTTAAATGTGAAGAGTTGCTTCATTTGCACTGCATACAAAACTTTAATAATGCTGTTGTGTAAATACTGGAATACAATGGAGATGTTTTGAAGGAAAATTATTCTGGGTAAATTTTCTGAGAGCATTCATTAGTTTTCTTGTGGTTTATTCCCCAGTCTATACTAGTATCATACTTAAGTACTGTTGGCAAAACTGAATAAAGACATTGTTCTTGTTTTCAGTGTGATGGAATAAAAGTCTTCCTTTGTTATAAAAATATATATACCAACAAATGTAATAGCAAAGCTGTTAGAATTCTACAAAATACATACATTAAAGAAAATGTTATTGTGTTGGCAACTTTCCTGTAAGTTTGAAATTATTTCAAAATAAATGGTAAAAAAAATAGTTACATGCAGTATATTTCCCGGAACATTTACATTTTTTTCTAAATGGCACATCATTATAAAAACTGTCCATATCAAAGTAAGAAAAAGAAAATAATGTGTTAGACAGTCACTGAAATATAAGTTCTTTGTTAGTAATGCATTATGTAAAAAAGGCATTGTTATATCTACATGTGAACAAAATTCTAAACCCAGAATCATTTATATAATTTAGAAGTAAGTAATGTGCTTGCATTTACCAAAAATTCAACTGCAACATCTAGTATCAGAGCTTTTTCTTTTTTCACAAAGAAATGGCTTTTGAATAAAGTTTTCCAAAAAATTGGTCATTTAATTTGTCAATGACAATGCATGCAGAATATAAATCCTCAAACTTAACGTCTCCTAAGCAGAAAACATTGGCTCTACCTTTGAAAATCTTATCCCCTATCCCTTCATGTGGATGCTTCCTCTGAGCAACCTTTGTTCCATAATACAAGATAAAATATCTTAATCAAGAACAGTCTATTACTTTTGTGCGACAAGATAAAGAGTACATGCTACAGACTAAATCATAACTTTTTAAAGATATATTTAGCTAAAGAACTCCAATTATACATTAAAAATAATGTTCTTTAAGAGGCAAAGCTTGGTATTTCGTAAGTGGAGAAATCAGTTAAATATTTATCACATAAGAATTACTTCTTTTTTAGGGTAGAATTTGACCATTAAAATGAATTTATATAATGTATGAGAAACTGTCTGTAGTGGGTTGAATTGTGTCCTTTCAAAATTCACATCCACCAGAAACCTCAGAATGTGACCTTATTTGAAAATAGGACTTTACAGATGTAATTTGTTAAGGAGGAGATGAATTAGTATGGACCCTAAATCCAGTAACTGTTGCCTTAATAAGAGTTGAGGATACACAGAGTAGAGGGTGATGTGAAGATGGAGGCTGAAATCAGAGTGATGCATCTACTAGCCAAGGAATGGCAAGGATTGCTGAAAACCACCAGAAGTGTGTGGGAAGCAGAGCTACCCCACCAATTCCTTGATTTGGACTCCTGGCCTCCAGACCTGTAAGGAAATGAATTTCTGTTGTTTAAAACCACTGTGTTGGTGTAATTTGTTATAGCAGCCCTAGGAAACCAACTCAGAGTTAAGAATACCATATATTAGCCCATATCGTTTTGCCTAAATAAAGCATTTTAAAATATCATCTGCATGTTAAAATACTTGCCTTTTCTAACTAAATAGAAATAAATTTAAAAGGAAAAAGTTACTGTATAACCTTATTTATACCCTCCCAAGTTCTTGCTATTGTACAGCCAATAAATAATTAACGAAGATATCGTTCTATATCACTTTCCTGGTATTGCCATCTGATTTAGTTTTCTAGGCTTCTGAAGGTAGACACCATGAAACAGGTTGGCTTAACAATGGGAATTTATTAGCTCATAGTTGGAGGCTGAGAAAAATGTCCAAATCAGAGAATCGTCAAGGTGGTGTGTTCTTCCTGTAGACTGGCTGCTGAGAATCATTGACTCCTCTGATACATAGCAAGGAATGGAATAAATTTAAGAACATGATTTCTGGGGTACATACAGCTTCAAACCTCCATATATGTGCTTAATGATTTTCTGTCATCATATTCAGAGCTCTATATTTTTTTTAAAGGACAACAAATATGTCATGGTTCTATACTGGAATGTTCTATGTTGTTTTTTTTTCAAGAGTAAGTATGCAAGTGTCTTGGTGAGTAGAACTTCCTCGACAATTCCACCCATCAATTATTCTCTTGCTGGGGCAACTGTTATGAAAAAACAATTCTCTAGACTGAGCATTTTGCACATCATAGGTACAAACGAAACCAAGAAACAATTTTGTGTATGAAAGTGTTTTGTAAACTTTAAAGTTCCTTCCTAATTTTTTAAAATTAGAAACTGTAATGGGATGATGCCTCTGATTCTCCCATGTGTTGAAGTTTGCTTTAAAAATATTTTCATGTCCTCCTCCATTGAATTGAGAAATCTATATTTTGGCATTTTTATACAGATTCCAGTACAGATTTTTATAATGTATGGTGTTTAGTAATATATTACACTATTATAGAATATTATCCCATAACTAATACAATTATGGCATGAATAATTTGATTCTTGTCAGTTGCTATTCAAAATATTCTTAAATGTCTCCTTGTTTTTAAAATTGAAGTTAATATGACAACAATGAGGAAAGAAACATACAATTTTAACAGCCTTATTAATTCTTTAAGAATGTCCATTGGAAAAGATAACCAAAAATATTAATATTTGATGAGGTTCAAAAGATTTCACTGATGTAGAGATATAATTTCTGTAGATATTTTATTTTTATAGAGAACAAAAGAAAAAGTCCATGGTGGGGTCTGGAGATTTCACTCCTAGATGCTCTATCATCAGCATTTACTAATAACAGATACTTGCATTTGTATAGTTTTAGCATTTCTTTCATGTTCATTTTCTTTTAATAGAAAAGAAAGTATTCCGCCACCTATATTTTCTGTCTCTGAGCTTCAGGTTCTTGGCACATCTTAACGATATAAAAAATAATCCCTCCAGAACGTAGTAAGGAGGATATTTTACTTATTCATTTTATTTTATCTCATAGTTCTTAGGAGAGTATTGAGCCTAAATCTACCCAATAAATATTTGACCTCTATTTTGTATTCTAATTTAGGAGATGACTTAAAAATATTACTTAGGGACAAGAAGCCAGGCAAATAATATATGAAATTTCCTGCGGTCACCCCTCGGGCTGAAGTGTGGTTTGCTGGCCTGGCGGGGGAGCGGCCACGGTAGGCCAAGCGGCTGGCCCCATAATAGGGTGGCTGGTCGGACCCACCGCCACCCCTGAAGGAAGCTCGGCATGGGCACAGAGTGCCCTCGGGTCTCCCCTTCTCGGCAGCCATGCTTCCGCGGCCGCCCCTCCTCCCGGATGGCGCCACACGATGCCTTGTGGGGCGGCACCCTTCTTCTTCTTTCTCCCTGAGCAGGAGCAGGGCAGAAAATTCCAGTCTGCCCTTTTCCCCTCCCCCGACAGCAGCAACAGCCAGGCGTGGGCGGGAAACTCAAGTCTGCCCTCTACCCCAGCAACAGCAGCCACCAATCACTAAACCCTGCCACTTCCCCCAGCAACAGTGACAGCCAATCCCTAACCACCACCCCTCCCCCATCCAGTACCGCCCACTGACCTTTCGCTGGCAACCAATCAGAACAGGGCGTGGCTTTGACCAATCAGCCTTCCTCAGCCCCTATAAAACTGTTGCCTCTCCCTCAATAAAGTTGGACTTGCGTGTTTACCTTGTCTCCGCGGTAGTTCTTCTGCCGTGCGCCCTCCAGTCCTGAGAGCCCCCGACAAGGGCCTGGCCTCCCTTGTCCCCAGTTCGTTGCCTGCTTTTCTGGGCGACCCCTTCATCACCGGCTTTGCCGGGCAACCCCGTCAGCCGAACCACGCAACCCCTATGAGACCGACCCCTCGTCTGCTGCTGGACCGACCGCTCGTCCCAAGTGGGACCGACCCCTCGTCCCAAGTGGGACCGACCCCTCATCCACAGCCAGACCCCACTTCTACCGACCGAGCAAGCCGCCGCAGTTGGCGCCCAACGTGGGGCAAGGCAACTCCACCACAGCCTCACTCCATAACCTGGCGACCCCCCCCCCTCCTCTCTTCTCACTGTGGGACTTCTCTCGTGCAACATTGCTGCTACCTGAGCCTTGGCTACCTCATATGATCCACGGCGGTCTGGGAGAATCGCTGGATGGCTTTCTCCTTCCATGTCGGGGGCTTATACCGACCCGCTATGATTAAGAGGAGCCTTGGATTTCTCGGGAGCGCGCGCTTGCACATCTGAAGTAACCCTACCACAGCCCTATGCCCTCCTCTCTTCTCACCCCTATCTTTTCGCTCTGCACTGCTGCTCCTGAACCTTGGTGACCTCATATGATCCACGGCGGTCTGGGAGAATCGCTGGATGGCTTTCTCCTTCCATGTCGGGGGCTTATACCGACCCGCTATGATTAAGAGGTGCCAATAAAACTCTCAGGAGCGCGTGCCTGAGCACGTCCACCCCTGCCTTCACCTCTGCCTCCTCCCCTCCGCGCTTGCTACCCTTTGCCTTGCTCCACTGCTCGTCGTTCCGCCTTCCCCTCGTCGGGGCCTTCTTTTGGCCCGCGACCACCGTCGGAGCCCCACCAGCTCCGACCCCTCATCTCACCGCGCACCTCGGCTCCCATCGCTGCGCTCTCAAGGTAAGGGCTCCTTCTCTTATCGGCTCCAAAAGGCCATTAGCAATGGGTAACATCCTATCTGCTAAGCAAGCCCCACAAGTTCGGGCCCTCGCCGGTCTCCTAGACACTCACCGGTGTAAGATCTCTTTGAAACAGCCCCAAGTCTTCTGTAACCGCGGCCCCCCATCGCTCTCAAGCAGCTCCAGCCCCGCTAAACGGCCCGCAACCCGCTTTCCCCGGCCCGCGGCCTGCTTTCTAGCATCTAATAACGTTTCTGCTTTTGCCTCCCCATACTTCTGCGGAGCTTCCTCCTGTCTCGACCTCACTCCTCTTCTCAGCCATCCAAAGCGTCCTTTCTCGTCCCTCGCCCCCCTCCTTTTTTGCTTGAACCCCCATTGCGTTGCAGATTGGGCTGCCCCATGTCGGTCCGCCCCGTTAACATCGGCCTCTCTCGCGCCCGTGGAGACTTTGGCCTTCTTGTTGTCCTCGCCTACGTCTCCACCACTCCCGACGCTGCCGCCACCACCGCTGGTGCCCCGACACGACTTGTCCTCACCGCTGCGATCCTCCAGACCATTACATAGTCTGCCTCTACCGCTCTTCGCCGCCAAGAAGAGATCAACTACCTGTAACGCGCTGTCATTCGGGACTTTTAACAACAGATGGATCTTATAGCCGCCGAGATCAACAAGAATTGGACATTGGCCACCTGCGGTCACCCCTCGGGCTGAAGTGTGGTTTGCTGGCCTGGCGGGGAAGCAGCCGCGGCAGGCCAAGCCGCTGCCCCCATAATAGGGTGGCTGGTCGGACTCACTGCCACCCCTGAAGGAAGCTCGGCATGGGCGCAGAGTGCCCTCGGGTCTCCCCTTCTCGGCAGCCATGCTTCCGTGGCCGCCCCTCCTCCCAGATGGCGCCACCCAATGCCTTGTGGGGCGGCACCCTTCTTCTTCCTTCTCCCTGCGCAGGCGCAGGGCAGAAAATTCCAGTCTGCCCTTTTCCCCTCCCCCGACAGCAGCAACAGCCAGGCGTGGGCGGAGAAATCAGTCTGCCCTTTTCCCCTCCCCCGACAGCAGCAACAGCCAGGTGTGGGCGGAAAAATCCAGCCCGCCCTTTTCCTTTCCCCCGACAGCAGCAATAGCCAGGTGTGGGCGGGAAACTCAAGTCTGCCCTCCACCCCAGCAACAGCAGCCACCAATCCCTAAACCCTGCCCCTTCCCACAGCAACAGCGACAGCCAATCCCTAACCAACACCCCTCCCCCGTCCAGTACCGCCCACTGACCTTTTGCCAGCAACCAATCAGAACAGGGCGTGGCTTCGACCAATCAGCCTTCCCCAGCCCCTATAAAACTGTTGCCTCTCCCTCAGTAAAGTGGACTTGCGTGTTTACCTTGTCTCTGCGGTAGTTCTTCTGCCATGCGCCCTCCAGTCCTGAGAGCCCCCGACAAGGGCCTGGCCTCCCTTGTCCCCAGTTCATCGCCTGCTTTTCTGGGCGACCCCTTCATCGCCGGCTTTGCCGGGCGACCCCGTCAGCCGAACCACGCAACCCCTGTGAGACCGACCCCTCGTCTGCTGCCGGACCGAACGCTCGTCCCAAGTGGGACCAACCCCTCGTCCCAAGTGGGACCGACCCCTCGTCCGCAGCCAGACCCCACCTCTACCGACCGAGCAAGCCGCCGCAATTTCCTATTATAAAATGTAAATGATGTTGACTGGATATAACTGATCTAGTTGTGACAGTTAGAATAAATCACTGATGATTAGTTATACAATGGTTGGAAACCAATGAATTTTGAGGAAACATGGACAGATATCCATTCTTAAAGGGAATTCTTCTTTCCCTTTCTATTTAACTTTCCATGACTGTGTATGTAATGACTTATGTGCAGTTCATCACATTATACAAAGAAAGCAATTACATACACCTATGTGACATGCTACTTTTTTATAAAGAGGCCAAAAATGTGGCTTCCATTTGGCAAAAATCTTTTACTAGCTTGGTGATTTCATGATTGATCTAATTCTCTTCAGAGCTTTCTTTCTTGTAAAGATGGTAGATGCATATCCCTATCTTTTCTGGAAGGTGGCATGCAGTAGATTTTTACTACTTTCCTTTAGATTTTTGCAAGATGTCTTTCTCTTTATGAAATATAAAACTGGTAAAAATCCAACCAGAAAAGTGAGCAATAAAAGCTGTAACTGCTTCTCATATGGCATGTAACATACTATCATCCTCTTTGCTCAAAATTTCTTTTTTATTATCGTTTTACTCATCTCTCCTTTTTCAACTCTCTTTCACCTTCCAAGCAGGATTAGGCTTAAAATATAAGGACACAGTACAGTTTCAGTTCAGTTAAAGTCAAACTGAAGACTCAGACATCTCTTTTGTGAAGGTTTTAGATTTGTTACTACTTAACAGAGTGAAAAAATTTGTGAAATTGATGTGACAGCTTAACCCTTCTTATGTTTCTGCTCCCCCTAGTTTTTGTATTCTCTTTCCCTATTTACTATCAATTACAATGATCATTTCAATAGTCTACTTTTTCCAGACTGCTGAAGATTTTAAACATGACTTAATCTAACATAAGATCTCTGACACCCCATTAGACGTCTCCTTCTAATTAGAGTCACATGGTTGTTTAAAGACATGTAGCCCATTTTTAATATGAAATGGCCTTTTATATACAGACCAATACAGCTTAATGTCTTAGGGATTTTCAAAAATAGCTATGTGCACAAAACAATCATGTAAAAACTAAAAAGTTTAACAGATCTTACTGATTTGCATATGGTAAATTTTTCTAACTATTATTCTTTCATCTGCTTTCTGTCAACGGACAATTTTTCAAGGTCTTTATTTCTCCCTTGTCTACAATTTAATGAGAAAATTGACAAATAACATGACAATATCTGATCCATTTTAACATTGTCATTAGTTTTCTTCCTTTCTGGAATATTCTCCATTAAGATACTTACCTTGAGTATGTTATCTTTGTAAATGCTTTTATTATAATTGCAAAAACCATTTCTGAACAATAAATTCATTCTATATTTGACTTTCTACTTCAACGTGTTCTCTTAAACTATAAGTAACTATAGTCTGCTTCTTTTCTTATCTTCACTTCTTTTTCAGAATATGCATTTCACTTTCTTTCTAAAGCAGGCTTTTGTTAAATCACTTAAATTTTAAGTGGAATTATAATTAAATCCACTTTTATGGTGTCTTTATAGTATATCATCTTTCTAAATTTTTTTGGATTTCAATACTTAACTTTTCTTTGTTAAACATTACAAATCTCTTAATTCCCTTAACGTTCTGTAATTGAAGTAAAATGTAATTTTCTGTCAGTCTTAAAACTAATGTTTTACTATGTTGAAACAAAGTAATATCTGGTACAAAGTATATTTTAAAATTTGCAATCAGATCTTGATAAATCATAAAAATGATTTAACATCATCATTCATTTTTACTCTATTTTTTGCTTCATAAAATCATCCATGGCTAAATTTAATAACCTTGGTATAGTGGATTTAGCTATATTTATTATCTGAAAAATACCTGTTGATAGTAAGTATAAATTGTAAAGTATAAAACAGCTTGAATAAGCAGTACAAAGTACGTCTGATTGCTGCTTGTGTTTCACAAATTATTGCCACAAATGAATAAAAGATAGGCGCTACATGTGTTTATTCATTATGTCATTGATTCCATAAGCAACCATTTATCCATTATGTTTCAGCTGTGACCTTAATGTGGGAGACAAATGGGGCAGAGGGCAAAGCTCCTGATCTCAGAATGAAGGGAAGAAAACCAAAATAATTGAAAAAACATCAGACATGTGCTTCTATGAAAAGATAGCAGAGTGTTGTGAGGGAAGACATAAGAGGACTTCTGAAATGAGACGTTAGGGAGGGATTTTTGTTAGAAGTGAGATTTGAACTGAAATTTGAATAATAAATAAGAGACTGATAATATAGAGTCTAAGAACTTTCCAGAATTAAGGCCTCATGTTCCACAGAGGGTGTATGCTTGAGAATCAGTACCAAAACTTTCTGCAGTTGAGCTTAGAGATTGAAGGCACATGAGGTAACCACAAACTTGTCCTAGTTCTACTATTTGAAATGATGCATTCTGTTTTCTAAATGGCATATCTTTAAATGTTTTGATGTAAAAGACATACTCCTTGTTAAAACCTCTCTTTAGGTGGTAGTAATGTCCAAAAAATAGTTGTCAAGTTTGATGAGTTTGAAAGCAATTTGCAGACTCCTGCCCTCCCAGCTGAGAGTTCCTATACTCTGGCCTCAAAGATGGTTGTGTGAATGACTGAAAAGGTCAATAAAATGGAAAAAATTCTCATGTTTGGAACAAGGGTATATTTGCATTGGATAGTCAAATGAATCCATAGCAGAAATCTTGTACAATAGCAACAGATATGGCAGGGAGAGAGGCTAATGTCCATGACCAAGTGAAAGACAGTCTACATCTGAGAATTGGCCAGCAGAATGGTCTGAGGGAAAATTATGAAATATTGCCCATATGTGAACTCATATTTGAAAACAAATTCTTTTCAGAGAAAGACTAGCTTACTCAATGGCAGAAAATATTTGGTAACCATATATCTGATAGGGTCCTAATACCCTGCATATATATAGAAATCCTGTACCTTGACAATAAAGACAAACAAACCATTTTAAAAAATGAGCAAGTGATTTGAATAGACACTTCTCCACAGAAGAAATATAAATGACTAAAAAGCACATGAAAAGATACCCAACGTCACTAGCTATTAGGGAAATGCAAATAAAAATTTCAATGAAATATCATCTTACACCCATTAAACTGGCAGCCATTAAAAAAATAGAGGACTGTAAGTGTTGAATAAGATGTGAAGGAATAGGAATCCTCATCTGCTGCTGGTGGGAATGTAGAATGGCGCAGCCATGGTGGAAGACAACTTGGTGGTTCCTCAGAAAACTAACTATAAAACTGCCATATGATTCAGCAATTCCACTGCTGGGTATATACCCAGAATAATTGAAAGCAAGGACATGAACAGATATATGCACACCAATGTTCATAGTGGCATTATTTACTATTGCCGAAAGTTGGAATCATCCCAAATGCCCTTCAACAGATGAATAGATAAGCAAAATGTGGTATATATGTACAATGGAATATTACTCAGTTATTAAAAGGAATAAAGTATTAAAACACAGGATAACATGAATGGATCTCGTGGACCTTATGTTGAGTGAAGAAAGCCAGGCACTGAAGGACAAATATTACATGACCCCATTGATATGAATTAAGCAAATTGAGCAGACCCACAGAGCTAAAGTCTGGAAGATAGATTTATAGGAAATAGAGAGGGAGAAGGTGGCTGTGGAATGTGATTATTTTTTAAAAGGACTAATTCTCAAATAATTAGCAAGATACAGTTTTCAATTATGTGAAGGAACTACAACTAAATTAAATTACAGGAGACTAAATCATGTATTTTCACAAACACAAGTATGGCTATTGAACTATTAAACTCCTCTTCTTATGTGGGTTGGGACTTCTAACTAATAGAATAAGGTAAATTGATAGACTATCACTCCTGTGATTACATTACTATTATAAAACAAAAGAATTCACTCCTTTGATTAGGTATAAATAAATTGCATTCTATGGCAAAAGTTATAAGATGATGTTGCCCTTATGACTCCTTTGACTTATATCAGATTCCATTTTGTCAGTTTGGAGTAAGAGTCAATCTTTACAGGACTGATAAAGTAAGTAGCCATGTTGGAGAAGCCCATGAGGCAAGGAGCTGTGGGTAGCATCTAAGAACTGTAAGGAACTTCTAAGTCCTCAGGGTGATTTCCAACCAAAAGAGAGCAAAATCTAGGGCCCTCAGTCATAAAAATGACAAGAAAATGAATTCTGCCAATAACTGAATGAAGCTCAGTTTTGTCAACAAATTAAGCTCAGCTGTATGAGCTTGGAAGAGAATTTTTGCCTTGCTGAACCTCCAGATGAGAATGCAGCTCAGCCCACAACATGGCTACAGCCTGGTGAGACCCTGAACAAAAGATCCATCTAATCTGTGACTGAATTCCTGACCCACAGAACCTGTGAGGTAAAAGTAGATCTTTGAAGATACTAGGTTTGAAATAATTTTTACCTAGTAAAAGATAACTAATACAAGGTCTATCTTTGACATTTGTGCCTCAGTGTAATCATGGTATGTTAGTCACTCAAAGGGTTGCTGATGCAAAGTACCAGAAATCTGTTGTTTTTTATAAAGCGTATTTATTTGGGGTGAAACCTTACAGTTAATAGGCTCCAAAGAGTCCAAATCAAGGTTCCTTTCTCATAAAAGTCAGTTTCCATGTGTTGAAGCAAGATGGTTGCTGATCTCTGTGAGGATTCTGCCTTCATCTCTCTCAGTTACAGGCTGGCATAGGGCTTATCTTTCTTCCTGGTGCCACAGAATCAAAGTTCTCTCCTCTTCCATGTCATGACAAAGTTCTCTCTTCTGGCATCAATGGAGCTCGCTCCTTCTGTGTATCTTCTTATATGTCTTCTTGAGTGAGTGCCTGTTTAGATCAGTCCACCAAGGGAGCGAGGACTTAATCTCAGTTACACCTTACTGACAAAACTCTAATCTTAACATAATTTCATCAAAGACATCTCAGCTGAATCTAATACAATCGAAGGGTATTGCACCCCGAGGAACAGACTGATTTACAAACATAATCTCTCTTTTTGGAATTCATAAACAATCTCAAACTGCCAAACATGATTTATTTTGGCATGATTTGTTTTTATTTTTGAAACATCTTTTATGTTGGTGCCTCCATTTACTCTGCTAATTAATCAGATCTGCTTATGTTTTTATTGAGGTATTATAGAGACTTGTCTGAGAGTAAAGCACTATAGCCATTGTCGATAATCCAACAAGCCCCCTCTCAATTTAGAGGTGCAGTGGGCATCACCATCCCAGTATCCACAGGATGGAGGAATAAAATACGGATTAGAGTGGATTTACTGGTATTCTACTATAAAACTATTGTAACTCTAGCAATTGAAGAAACTGTATCATTGATGGTAGTTACTGAGGGCAGGGAGAGGAAAGAAGAGATGAGATGTGGGGGCATTTTCAGGACTTGGGGTTGTCCTAAATAATATTGCAGGGACAGATGGCGGACATTATATATCCTGCCATAACCCACTGAACGTACTAGGGGAGAGTGTAAACTACAATATAACTATAATCCATGCAGTGCAGCAGTGCTCCAAAATGTAGTCAACAAAAGCAATGAATGTGCCACAATGATGAAAGAGGTTGTTGATGTGGGACAAGTGGGGTGGGGGGTGGGGTATATGGGAACATCTTATGTTTTTTTAATGTAATTTTTTTTGTGATCTATGTATCTTTTTTAAAAAGGCAACTAAATTTAAAAAATAAAAAATAAAAAATAAAAATAATAAAAGAGGTAGTGACACTTTAAAAAATAATAATAATAATTTCATCATAAAGTTGGTTTTGCTGAGATTAAAATTGAGAACTCTCAAATCTATTTAAGTTTGAATCCTGGTTCCAATAATTTTCCAGAAGTGTACTGTTGGGCTTTTTTAAATTATTATTATTGTTTTTTTAAAAATAATTTCAAACTTACCAGAGAGTTGCAAAAATAATGCAAACCCATACAATGAAATCCAATATATCCCATCACACTAAACATCCAATTTCCCAAGTTTGACATTTTGCCACATATGTTACATTGTCCTATGTAAATATCTACCTATTTTTCCATCCATAAAACTCTCTATCATTCTGTTTTCTGAACATTTGTAAGTAGGTTGTATACTTCTATGCTCCTTAATACTGCCATGTACATTTCCTAAAAATAAAGATATTTACTTTTCTAAGCACCTTAAATGCAGCTGTCAAGAAATTTAACTTTGTTATAAGGCCTATAATTTATATCCAAATTTTTTCACATATCTTAATAATATCCTCTTGAGACTTTCCCCTCTCTTAATAGATCCCCTCTAGGAGCATACATTGCATTTAAATTGCATCATCTCTTTACATGCACTTTCTTTCTTCCTTCTTTAATTGGGGAGATATATATACAACACAAATTTCCTATGATATTCCCATATCATCTAGTGGGGTTACTCACATTTACAGTGTACCACCAACCATTACTAAAACTTTCCCATCTCTCCAAACACAAACCCCATACCCGTTATGCATTTAACACCCTTTCCCCTTGCCCCTGATTGTCTGTACTCTATTTTCTCTCTCTATGAGCATTCATTTTTTTGATACCTTTTTTGTAGATACCATGTGGCTTAAATTTAATGTTCTAAACCTGTAATAATCTCAATTGCTTGGTATGCTCTTTTATATCCATTTGTCCCCCCACCTTTATGTATTTCTTTTCACAAATTACATATTTGTACATTATGAGTCCAAACCACTGGTTTATTGTTACATTTTATGCATTTGCCTTTTAGATCATGTAGGAGATAAAAAGTGGAGATACAAACAAAAATACAATAGTATTAGCATTTATGTTAATCTATGTTGCTCCCATTAACAAAGATCTATTTCTTCGTGTAGTTTGAATCTATTGCATACTGTCTTTTCCATTCAACTTCCATTTGTCCTTCAATCTATTTTCTCTTGTATCTTTCTTTTCAACCTTCAGCATTTCTTGTAGGATTGATCTAGTGGTGATTAACTCCCTCAACTTTTTATTTCCTGGAAATGTCTTAATCCCACTCTCATTTTTGGAAGACAGTTTGCCAGATATAGAATTTTGGTTGGTAATTTTTGTTTTAATTATACTAAACTTATCAAACCAGTGCCTCTGCCTCCAAGGTTTCAAAAGAGAAATTGCACTTAATCTTTTTGTGGATCCCTTGAATTGGACTAATTGTTCATCTCTTATGGTTTTCAGACCTCCTACTCTATAGGTGGCATTTGACAGATTAACTATAAAATGGCACTGTGTGAGTCTACTTGGCTTTATCCTATATGGAGTCTGTTGAGCATCTTGGGTATTTATATTCATGATTTTTACTAAATGTGAAAATCTTTTAGCCATTACTTTTCTTCAAATATTTTCTCTGTCCCTTTCTCTTTCTTCTCTTTCTGGGATTTCCACAATGCCTACTATTGATACACTTGATAGTTTCCCACAGGTTTCTCAGGCTCTGTTCACTTTTTGTCATTTTTTCCTCTTTCTGCTCCTCATACTGAATTATTTCAATTGTCTTATCTCCAAGTTCATTGATTCTTTCTCCTGCCAGCTCCAATCTGTTGAAACCTTATAGGGAATTTTTCACGTTACTTTGGGCCTTCAGATCTATTTTGTTCCTTTTCATAATTTTCACAATTTTTTATTCTCTTTGTCTTCATCTATAATTTTCCAGACTTCCTTTTGTTTATGGTTTCTTTCAGTTTTCCTTCACCTAATTGACCATACTTAGGATCTTTTTTTTTTTTTTAAAGTCCTCATCTATATGTCTTAGGTGTGGTTCTTGTCACTGATGGTTTCGAATGCTTTAATTTTCTTCTCCTGGATAGTTGCTTCCTGTTTCTTTGTATATTTTGTGATGTTTTGTTGAAACCAGGACATTTTGATATTTTAACGTATTGCTGCTGGAATTTAGTCTCTAAGCCATCTGCATTTTAAGCTTATATCCACGTAGTATTATGACAAATTTTTTTTTAATGACAGAAGCTAATAAAAATAAAAGGAGGAAGGAAAAATAGAAAATCCCTTTCCCAGTCATCACAGATTGACTTGTCTGAATGCTCTCCTTCAGAGTTTATTTATACAATGAGTTTAGAGAATAACTCAAAGTGTAGAAGCCTCCATGGTCCATTTTGTGCATGTCTTTTTTGGGGCATGCAGGTTTGGCCCTAGTAATTCCAACTTTTACATGAATACAGATGCCTCTTTTCTAGGAAAGTTTCCTCCCAGATCTGGACACTGCATTGAATGGCCTACAGCCAACGAACCCTTACCCCAAGCATCCATGAGGTTGTCAGAGGGCTCTGTGAGCTGCCTTCTACAAAAGGCAAGTTTGGGACAGAGAACCCACAATGTTTGTGCTGATTTAGTCCTTCAGGCAACCACCAGACAGATTGGCTGAGACATACATGCTCCCAGTACATTCATGAGGCTTAGTACAAGGCTACCCACTGGACTTGGTCACTGAGGGGGTGGGGAAGGGGCTAGCAAGGGTGTCAGCAGATCTTACAGTTTTTAAGATCTTGATTCTTTTTTCTTGATTCAATCCTTACCATGTTACTGCAATCTTCTATTTTCTGAGGCTTTGAGAAAGATGTTTCTGTGTGCTTTTACTGGTTGCTTAAAGCTACTATGGGGAGAAAGAGCCCTGGATATTCTTATACCACCATCTTGATAAGGGTGGGAACCTGTTGGACACATTTTAAAACTTCTCTGTTCCCCAATTGTCCTTATTTGTATACTAGGGATAATAATAGTAATTATCTTCAGGACTTTTGATGTTTAAATTAGATATTATTAGTAAAATAATAAGTCCTCAATGAATATTAAAAATTATTATTATTGACTGCAGTATTGGTAGTAATAGTATATCTTACACATGTCAATGTCCCTTTCTTAAGTATAAGGGAACACTATATATATTTGTTCTTTCTACAATGGCATCATTAGGATTACTTCCTGGCAAATCTCATAATGTTAAATTTTGAAAATTGGAGAAGGAATAATTCAGTATTTAAAAGACTAATTATTTTGTCAATTTATCATAACTTTTATTTCATCAACTCCACTGCTCATGTGTTGTCATTAGTAACTATATATTATAGGTTTTCTATACAGGGTAAAGGTTATAATAGTATCTGAAAATCATGTAACACCAAATATTGACTATATTGCCTATAAATAGATGATTGCTCTTATGCATACATCAGTTCTTTATATCACTCTTTATAATTACCAGTAATAATTAATAACTGATTAAAGTGGAAATATAGACACTTGAATAATAAAGTAGAATAAAGCATTTGCATTCATATCACATAATGACCAATCAAAAAGACAAGAAAAAATATCTTCACCTTTTGTAAACACAGCAGACAACAAATGCAAATCAGTGAGGGAAGCGGATGTGGCTCAAGTGATTGAGCTCTGGCCTACCACATGAGAGGTCCTGGGTTCAGTTCCTGGTGCCTCCTGGAGTAAACAGCAAGACAGCAAACTGGCATGATGGAAAGGCGCAGCAACCTGACACAACAAGGGGACACAAAGAGGAAAGACAATGAGAGATACAACAAAGCAGGGAGCTGAGGTGGCTCAAGCAATTGAGCACCTCTCTCCCAAATGGGAGGTCCCACATTTGGTTCCTGGTGCCTCCTAAAGGGAAGATGAGCAAACACAGAGAGCACACAGCAAATGGACACTGAAAGCAGACAGCAAGTACAAACAAGGTGGGAGAGGAATGCTTAAATAAAATAAATCTTTTTATGGGAGGAAGAGAAGAGATGTGGAGGCATTCTCAGGACTTGGAGTTGTCCTGGGTGGTGCCCCAGGGACAATTGCTAGAGGTTGTATGTCCTCCCATGGCCCACTGTATGGAACGTGGGAAAGTGTGGGCTATGGTGTGGAACACGGGACATGGGGTGCAGCGATGCCCGGAGATGTACTCACCAGATGCAATGGATGTGACATGATGATAGGGAAGAGTGTTATTGTGGGGGGAGTGGTGAGGTGGGGATGGTGGGGGTGAATGGGGACCTCATATTTTTTTAATGTAGTATCTTTAAAAAAATGAATAAATTGAGTAGAATTTGGAAAAAAATAAATAAATCTTTTTTAAAAATGCAAATTAATAATAAAAGAATCCATCCTTGATTAAGCATAAAATATAAATATGTTGCCATCCAAAGGCTTTATGAGTAATCTTTATTTTTCATTTTAAAATTATGCCAGAGAAGATGAAAAGATAGAATTCTACATATTTTATCTCCATCAGTATTTCTTAGATTTTTTGATAGTTTAAATTCAGCACTGAAGGCAAAAAGAATTCTTTTTCGTCAGAAAATATCTCAAAGATAAGCTGAAATTCTTAAAATTTGCTACCATATTTTTGCTCCCAATATGCAGGTTAAGTTTGAGTTCAATTTTCTATTTGACCTTCTACAATAACATTACAGTGAGAATTTTTAGTTGATTCAGTCACTTATATTTGACCTTCAAAAAATATAATGCAGTGAAAAAAAATAGCATAGTTTAAATTTCAGTGTTATGGTGTCAAGGAGACATACTCTAATAACTACCTAGTTGAGTGGCTGGATACAAAACAACTTTTCAGAAGCTGAATTCTCTCCTTAATTTGAGGATAATATTTTAATTATACTTTTAGTAAGAAATCCATATAAAGTTCTGGAATTTAGTTGGTGCACAAAAAATTAGAAGCGTCTTTCATTAAATATAAATACCAGTAATTAAGAGAATGAGAGGTCATCCCATGACATTAAGTCCTGAATAACACTAATTAAAACAGGGCCAAATTAAAAGATTTATAATTTAATGTCAGGAAAATTATAGGTAGGGCTAACAAAAGATATTTTAAATGCCATTCTTAGAAAATGGACATTGAAAATATTTCAAATATCATCACAAAATGAGAGAAGACCCAAGAATAATAATAAATAGTACTCTTTATTGCTTTCATTTTCTTTCTTTTTTTTCATTTTTTTTCTTTATTTTCTTTTAAATGCTACCTTCAAAAAATATGAGGTCCCCATATAACCCCCACCCCACTCATGCCACCCTTCTCACATCAACAAACTCTTCCATCATTGTGGCACATCCACTGCACCCAGTGAATACATTCTGGAGAACTGCTGCAGCACATGGACAGTGGTCCACATTGTAGTCCTGCTAACTTATGCTTTCATGTACTGTAGTTACATAATTGCAAAAAGTAAAGCTATTATATATTGGCATTACATAGTAGTGTGATAAATAATAAAAAATGCTAGATCTTAATTTACCCAAAAGATACAGTATATAGGAGCTTACCAAAACTTTCACATTAATAGATACTGGTGATGGTGTAACTAGTTCTCAACCGGGATTATGAATTTGAACAAATGATCTGAATGACTTAACAAAAAGTCTCATTCATTATTTTTAAATGTAAATATATATATAGAAATAAATAGGTTGGATGACACAATCACTCATACTTTTTTCTCACTGAATGACAGCATCTTAAACAACATCACATAGAATTTAAGTTGAATAAAAATGTGAACAAATGAGAATGACATAAAATTTTTGCCTGTCTTTCAAATTGAATCATAATCAGTTTGGATTGAAACACAATACAAATTGTTGACAATTAATCTTAGACTAAAGAAATCTCTAAAATTCTACCTACCTATGACATAAATAATTTTAAAATTAATAATATATACTTATTTGTGGAAACTCTAGTTATTCCCACAACTAATGAAAATTAATTGCAGAGAGATATTCATTTTCTAGTTTCTCAGCCTTCCCAATATGAAGGATATAGAGCACAAATTGTCATAACAACAAATGATGTGAGATTGTTGGGTTTTTTAAAATTTGTTTGCTGAACACTAACATCCATCTTTGTAAACAGAAAAAGAAGTAAAATGATATGGATGACATATGCTTGAAACAAAAACCTAGATGCTGCCAATTGTTCATTCCCTTTAATTTGCAGTAAGATTAGCAACAGTAGCTTAATGTTTAAGTCTTTAGTACATATTATATTTAACAATGAATCTATAAAGGGTTCTAGCACATTTTTCCCAAGGAAGATGTTTACATTTCATGAGAAACTGTAATTCTTCATATTATCTTACTCCCCACTTTCTGAGGGGTATCTATGATCAATTATAATCAAATGTGAACCCATCATAATTAAGCACATGGAAAGAGATTATGGAAAGATGGCAGAGTAGGGAGCTCCAGGATGAAGTCCTTCCATCAGAACAACCATTAAGAGGCAGAAACTGTGTATAACAAGTATTTTGAAACTCTGGAGGCCAGAAGACCACTGCACAGTATTCAGGGAGGAGCAAGAGAAAGAGGCTGATAAATTACAGTAAAGAACAGTGAATTGCTCACTCCATGCAGCAGCTACTTGTACCCATACCCCACTCTCACAGCAAACCACTAAAGGGCTTTGCTAGCTCACTGGTGACAGAAAGGGAAATAAAATCCTCCTAAGACCAGGGGTAGGGAAAGCCAATCATAGCTTTTGATTAACAACTTCAGATATTAAGAGGCAGTCATTGTTTCAACCCACTATGGACAAAGGAAGCTGTGACCATTGTTCTGGCATGCCCTGGAGATGGGCTTCAGCAGAGGACACTTAAGGATACTATAATTCCTTAAGGAAACAAAAATTGTTGGTGGGCTGTAAAGATGGTTGGAGGCCAACATTTGCTGGGCACCCAAGAGAGGACAGCTTTGGGGAACTGTGAAGGAAGCTCTTGGTGACCTTCCTAATCCTCTCCCCAAGGCACTTTGGAGCCAGTCTGCACCCCTTTTGTAGTTCCCTGGCTTTGTTTTGGCTGGGAAAGACTGACATGGGAAAGTCCTTTCCAGGAAGACCCTTCTCCCAGAATTTTCTCTCTAGGCAAAAGAAGGTAGAGACAATGAAAAGAGTGTAAGGAACTATAATAGTGGACAATCTGGGGCAAAGTCTTGCTAGCTTCAAACACTTGAGAGAGGGAGGTTTGTCTCATGGGAAAGAGAAGGGAAAATTAAACTCCTGTAAACAAGGAAACTCCAAAACAAATAACAAAAAGAAGCCCAGGACAAGACAGAGGCCCAGAAAGACAGGGAAGCCCCTACAAAATGAATTTGCCTTGGGAAGACCTTCCTAATATGAGGGCTTAAACTCAAGAAAAATCTGTGTTTTATCATCAGCTGGCTACAAAGTCAAGAAACAGACATCTCTGGGAATAAATTGCAGAGTTAAAATTTTAAAATATTTAAAATGTGCAGTGTGCAACAGAAGAGTACAAGACAAATAAAGAAACAGGATATGATAGCCCATCCAATGAAAGAGGATAAAGTCCAGAAAACACCAATGAACAAAACAAGAATGTGGATATATCAAGCAAAGCTTTTTATAAAATGAACTTTAAACTGCTCAAGGAAATGAATGAAAATAGAGAAAAAAATCAACTAAATAATATCAGGAAACAATTAATGTGCAATATGAGAATATTAGTAAGGGGATAGAAATTTGAAAAAGAAACCAAGCAGAACTACTGGAGTTGAAGACCAAGGTAAATGAAATGGAAACTTCTTAGGAGGGTGTCAAAAGCAGATTAGAACTGGATGGGAAAAAAAAAAAATCAGTGAACTTGAAGACAAGGCTCTGAAAATGAGCCAGGCAGAGAGGCCAAAAGAACAAGGAGTTATAAAAAGTGAAAATAGACTAAAACACATTTGGAACACCAAAAACATACTAATATGAACGTTAAGGGAGTTGCAGAAGGAGAACATGAGGGAAAGAGGCTAAATTAACAGGTTAAACATGAAGAAAAATACACCCCATCGTATATCAAATGCAAAAGATATCGTTCTGAAAGCTGCAAAATAAAAGCAGCATTTTCTGAACAAACAAGCTTGAATTAGATTGAGTGTTGCTTTCTTACCAGAAACCAGGGAGGTAAGAAGGTAGTGGGTTGACAAACTTACAGGACTGAAAAAAAAAAATTGCAAAGACTTACTTCCAAAACTGAGGAGGAAATTAAGACATTTCAAATAAACAAAAGTTGAAGGAGTCCATCACCACTACACCTGTCCTAAAAGCAATGCTAAAGGGAGTTTTTCAGACTCAAAGGGAAGGACATTAGACAGTAGTTCAGAGGGCATACAGAAATAAACACTTCAGGAAATGTAACCATTTGGGTAATTATAAGCGCCAGTATATTTGTAGTGTATTGTATGGTATGTAGTTTCACTTCTTATTTCTCACAGGTGCTAAAATGCAAATACATAAAGCACGATTACAAATCTATAGTTTTGGATGAATAACGTACAAAGATATAGTGGTAAAAATTTCATTAAAAAAGTGGGGAGACAGAGGTAGATAGGAAAAATATTTGTGTATGTCGTCAAAGTGAAGTCAGTGTATTAGTCTCCCAGAAGGGTCCTGGTGCAAAGGACCAGAAATCTGTTGACATTTATAAAGGGCATTAATTTGGGGTAAAAGCTTACAGTTACAAGGCCTAAAGAGTCCAACTCAAGGTTGTTTTCTCACCAAAGTAGTTGCCACATGTTGAAGCAAGATGGTTCTTGATCTCTCCTCTCCGGTCTTCCTCTTTCTAAGCTGCTGACTGACTTAGGACCTGTCTCTAAGGGCTTCCTATCTCTCCTGGCATAGGGCTCATTTTTCTCCAGACTTTCTATGTTAGTCTCAGCTCTCTTCCCAAAATCAGCTGTAAGCTATTAGACAAATGCCTCATCTCTCCCTGAGGCCTTAGCTGCTTTAGCATTCTCCTTTCTGTCACATGTTAGGATCAAAATGAAGATTTTCCTCTTCCTGGTGTGTCTATCTTGAGCGAGTTTCCATTTATGTTAGCCCACCAAGAGGCTGGGGACTTAGCCCAAATCACGCCCTACTGACATGGGCAATTCAAAGTCCTAGTCTTAACAGGTAATTTAATCAAGGACCCCCTCGACTGAATCCAATATAATTAAAAAGTATCACATCTAGACTTGATTGGTTGACAAACATAATCTTCCCTTATGAGGATTCACAGAAATAATCTCAAACTGTCAGAGTGCATATCAAACCAATCATGATTGTTATATATTTAGGATGTTAAATTTTAACACCATAGGTACTACAAGGAAAACAGATGAGAAATATATCCAGATAGGAAAGAGAAGAAACTCAATATGGTAAAAGGCAAACAATGAAATAAATATAAAAGCAGGCATTAATGGAAGTATTGGGGGCTGTTTTAGTTTGCCAATGCAAAATAACAGAAATTCACTGATATTTATAATGGGGATTTATTAGGTTAAGAGCTTACATTTCCAAGACTGTGAAAATGTCCAAATCAAGGCATCATCAGAGATGCTATCTCACCAAATTTTGGCAGCTAGTGGTCTTGGACTCCTGCCACATGACAAGGCAAAAATGGCAGCCAGTCTTTGCCTGCTCCTACTGGCCACTTTTCCCTGAGCTCAGCTGTGGGTGGTCAGGCATATGGCTGGTCTCTTCCAGGACTTGTTGCTTCACCTTCAGCTGCTCCACAAATTCCAGCCTTCAGTCTCTCTCTCAGATTCTCAGGGTTTCTCTGGAGTTCTCTTTCACACGATAGGGTGAAATTGCAGCTCTCTTTCTTTTTTTGCTTCTGCATATTTTTCCCACTTACATCAGACTCCAACAAAAGTCTGAGAATCACCCTGAGTCACGCCTCATTGAAGTATGCCATTCAAAGCTCCCCAACTGATTTCAATCTAATCAAAAGGCCCCACACCCACAGGAATGATGAACATAATTTTCTCAGATCCAAATAAGACTCAAACCAGAGCAAAGGCAAAAAGTTTATGACATGCTAAGGTAGAAGGAAGTCTTGCATTATCAGTAGTATCTTTAAATGTAAATGATTACTCTCCAGTCAAAAGGCAGAGATTGACAGAATTGATTTTAAGAAAATCATTATCCAACTATGTACTGTCTGCAAAACACTCACCTTAAATTCAAATATACACACAGGTTGAAAGTGAAAGAATAGAAAAAATATGCCATGCAAGTAGTAATGAAAAGAGAGCTGGAGTAACTATATTAATATCACATGAAATTTACTTCAAGTCAAAACAGTTACAAATGACAAATATAGTCATTATATGATGATAAAGGAAAAAATTCAACCAGAAGATGTAACAACTGTAAATATATATGCACCTAACAATAGAGACCAAAATGAAGCAAATACTGACAGATTTAAATTAAGAAATTGATGGTTCTACATCAATAGTAGAAGAATTGAATATACCACTTTCAATATGGATAGAACATCTAATTAGAAGATTAATAAGGAAATAAAAGACTTGAATGATACTCTACACCAACTAGACCTAACAAATACATATAGACCACTTCACTCAGTAAAGACAGAATACACATTCTTCTTGAGTACATATGGAACATTCTCCAGGATAGACCACATGTTAGGTCACAAAACAAGTCTCAATAAATTCAAAAATTGGAATCATACAATATATATTCTCTGGTCACAATGGAATGAAGCTAGAAATAAATAACAGAAGAAGAAATGGAAAAATCACAAATATGTGAAAATTAAACAACATATTGTTCAATAACCAATGGGTTAAAGAGGAAATCACAAGCAAAATTAGGAAATAACTTGAAGCAAATGAAAATGTAAATACAACATACCAAAACTTATAGGAGGCATGAAGTCAGTGCTGAAAGGGGAATTTGTAGCTCTAAATGCATATATTTAAAAAAGAAAAGAGATTTCAAATCAGAGACCTAATTTCAAAACTGGAAGAACTAGAAAAAGCAGCATAAATTAAATCCAAAGTGAAGAGAAGGAAGGAAATAATATAGAATGGAGATAAATGTAATAGAAAATAAATAATAGAATTTTTAAAGTTTGGTTCTTTGAAAAGACAAATTAGAAAACTTTTAGCTATAATAACAAAGATAAAAACAGAGTGCACGCAAATAATGAAAATCAGAAGTGAAAAGTGGATCATTACTACTGATCCCATGGAAATATAAAGGACTATACAAAGATACTATGAACAACTGTACCCCCAAAAAATTAGAAACCTAGATGAAAGGGACAAATCCTTAGAAACATACAAACTGCCTACATTGACTCAAAAAGAAAAAGAAAATCTCAACAAAACAGTTACTAGTAAGCATATTGGATAGTAATCAAAAACCTTCCAATGAAGAAAAGCTTAGAACCAGATGGCTTCACAAAGGAATTTTAGCAAGCCTTCAAAGAATTCTTAACTCCAATTCTGCTCAAACTCTTCTGAAAAACTGAAGAGGAGGGGACACTTCATTCTATGAGGCCAACATCACCATCATAACAAGGCCAAAGAAAAATACCACAAGAAAAGAAAACTATAGACCAAGAGGCGCTATGATATGAATATAGATGAAAAATTCCCCAATAAAATACTAGCAACCTGAGTCCAACAGAATGTTAAAAGAATTACACACAAGGATCATGTGGGATTTAACCCTGGTATACAAGTTTTGTTCATCATAAAATATACAATTAGTCAATAAACCATATTACACAATGAAGGCAAAAAAACAGCAGCAACAACATGATCATCTCAATTGATGCACAAAATGCATTTGACAAAATCCAGCACCCCTTTTTGATAAAAACACTTAGAATACTAGGAATAGAAAGAAATGTACTCAACATTTAAAAGGGTAATGTATTAGTTTGCCAAAGGCTGCTGATGCATAATACCAGATTTGGGTTGACTTTTATAATGGGAAATTTATTAGGGGTAAAAGCTTATAGTCTGAGGCAACTGCAAAAATCTCCAAATGAAGACCTCAACAGAGATTATTTCTCACCAATGGTCAGCAGCTAGCAGGTCCTGGAGTTCTGCCATGTCATGAGGCTCTTGATGATGGGTTTGCTGGTCTCTCTCTACATTTTCCCTCAAGCTGAGCCGTGGGCAATCAGGCATCAACCCCTGGACCTTGTCTTCTGTCTTTTGGGGATTTTCTGTCTTTCTGTAGCTGCGGGTGAATCTAGAGTCCTCTCTCTCACATGGCAGGGTCAAAATGGCAGATCTCAATTTCTTTGGGTCTCTTCTTTTTCTATGTGTACTCTCAGTTTATAGAATAAGACCCAACAAGAAGCAGAGACCCATACAGGGTCATGCCTTACTGACATAGTCCAATCAAAGCCCCAAACTAATATAATTAAGTGATTTAATTGAAGGTCCCTTAACTGAATTTAATGCAATCAAAGGACCATACAACCATAGGAATGGATTAGTTCAAGCACATAATCCTTTCTGGGATTCAGAAAACTAAAATCATCACAGGTATATAAGAAAAGCCCACAGCTAATATCCTACATAATGGTGAAAGATTGAAAGCTTTCTCCCTAAGATTAGGAATAAGACAAGTATTTCAATGGTCAGTCATCAGTGTTATTTAACATTGAACTAGAAGTTCTAGCCAGAGCAATTAGGAAAGAAAAATAAATAAAAGGCATCCAAACTGGAAAGTAAAAAGTAAAACTTCTCCTATTTGCAGTTGATATGACCCTATATATAAAAAATCCTGAAAATCTACAACAAAGCACCTCAGATAAATAAATTCAACAAATCAATAGTATATAAGAATAATTTCCTCAAATCATATTAAGAAAAAAAGTTAGTGAATGTGCATGATACAAATAGTGAACCCTAAGTTAAACCATGGACTGTTATAAAAATGTGCTTTCAATAATTGTAAGAATTTATCATAGCCAAACAAGGTGTTAATAATAGGTCACAATAATATGGAACACTGCATTTTATGCAAGATTTTTATGAACCCACATTTCTCTAATTTTTAATCATTTTTTTTATTTTTAAAGAAGCTTTAGATTACATAAATGTTATGTAAAAAATATGAGATTCCCATATGCCCCACACCCTCCCCTTCCCACACTTTCCCACATCAACAACATCCTTCATTAGTATGGTACACTTGTTACAATTGATGAACACATATTGAAGCATTGCTATGAACTATGGATAGCTTACATTATAGTTTGTACTCTGTCCTGCACAATATTGTAGGTTATGACAAAATATACAATGGCGTATATCTGTTACTGCAATGTCATGCAGGACAACTCCAATGTCCTGAAAATGTCGCCATATTAAACCTATTGTCCCCTCTGCCATCCCCCAGAACTTCTGGTGGTCACTGCCTTTATATCAATGATAAAGAGTTCTTCCATTGCTTGAATAAGAGTGTCTGTAGTAGAATAATAATAAGTCTACTTAAG
The DNA here is from genome assembly GCF_030445035.2 of Dasypus novemcinctus. Taxonomy (NCBI): domain Eukaryota; kingdom Metazoa; phylum Chordata; class Mammalia; order Cingulata; family Dasypodidae; genus Dasypus; species Dasypus novemcinctus. The sequence goes on along the minus strand of NC_080673.1, from coordinate 146,512,301 downwards.
TCCATTGTTCACTCCCCAATCTTGAGGGTTTGGGGATGAATATTTTTTTTTAAATATTAAGACCAGAAAATAATGAGATGAAAAATACTGGATATAAGGAATATAAATATTATGAAATTTAGTTCTTTGAAGCATTTAATAAAGTTGTAAAGGCCTAGTAAGAAGAATAAAAAAAGATAAGAAAATATTACCAATATTATGAATGAATAGCTGGGTGGCACCAGAGATCTTACAGACAATAAAATAATATTATTATGAATAAATCACAAATGATTGATCAAATTTACAAATATTTTCAAGGCATATGAGTCTCTCCACCTTCACCTCCCTGTTAGCTGACCTGGATAAGCCCAATGAACCTGAAAGTAGGCGTTGCAATTCTCTTGAGGCTCAGGGCCCAGCTGGCACATGGTTAGTCAGAGATTCAAGTCTCCTGGGTATGCATCAACCCTAGCGCCAACCACAGGTTCAATAAAAGTGACAGAAGAAGCATGTGTAGAAAGGTCACATCTGAGTCCAACTCCATCACACTCAGGAATACAAATTCCAAAGGAGGGTCCACTGACAAGGCACTGAACTCCAGAGCCAGCTGCCATGAACTTAAAACATGCGTCTACATGTTTTAAGCCCTCAGGAGCACCAGTACCTGGGGTTGTATCTACTTTGACTGTCTCTGGGATCCTGCTGAGGGGCACGTAAGCGTGACCCCTATGATGACCTCCCAACTCTTTTTTGAAGACTCAGCCATATAAACTCATTTGTTTTTACCATTTCCCCCTTTTATTCAAGATCTCTTTCTCCTTGCATCACCAGTTAGTGATCCCAGGTAACAGCTGAGGTAGTAATCCCTCGGCTCCAGGGAGGCTCATCCCCAGGAGTCATGCCCCATGCTGGGGGAAAGATAATGCATTTACATGCTGAGTTTGGTTTAGAGAATGTCCACATCTTAGGCACACAGGCTCATAAGGATAGTCATCAGTATCAAGGGCTATTCATTGGACCATCCTTCTTCACTGGTCTTTGCCCTTGCACTTGGGAATTGTTGCTGTTCCACTGGGGAATGTGACAGACCTCCCTTGACTAGGAACTCAGCACTTCCTCAGTTGTCATTTGTAACTGTAACTACTATGAAAATATCCAATGAACATCCAAACATTTTTATATACCCTATATACATGCCCTGGAGTACTCTCTCCCAACCATGTGCCCCCATCAATAACACCCCACATTAGCATTCCTCCCCTGCTAAAATTGACTGAGGTGATGACAGCACAATTCTGTGATGAAAATGAGAGCCACTGAGTGTAATTGGAATGGATTGTACAAAGCATGGGACTGTATAACACAGGGAATTCTGTGATGGATGATGGACTGCGATTAACAACACAAATATGAGAAGCTTTTCTCCTAAATGATAACAAATACATAATACTAATATAGAGTGCTAATAATTGGGTGAGTTGGGGGGAAAATACACCAAATGTAAGATAAAGCTGTAGTTAGTAATAATATTTTGATGATGATCTTTCATAGTTTGTAACAAATGTTTCACAACAATACAAGGTGTTGGTGGTGGGAAGATATACAGAAGCCTTGTAAGATGATATGCATGTTTGCTTTGTAAGTTCACAAATTTTGCTCTTCATTTATTGTTTTATGTATGTTCATTGATGAATGCTACACTTCAATAAAATGTTATTTAAAACGAAGTTTCTCCCTATTGCTTAAATATTTTTAATAAATACCTCTCTGGAGAAGGAGTTTGGGGGTCTTGAAAAGAAAAAAACATAGTTGCATATTTCCTTTTTTTAAAATGTCTTCAAATTAACATTGCTCAACTTGATGAAGTTCCTCCTTGCTTTGAAATTGCTGTACACATTGCCTCAAAGGCATCAACCCAAAGATATGATTGCTATGATTCATCCCTCAAATGCTTATCCCTCTGCACTGTGTGACTGAGAATCATTGTCATTGATTTCTGCCAGTACCCTGTATCCTCAATTTATTCTACTCCATAAGGAACTGATTAGTGTTCAAATAGTCTTAGCTTTTTCTCAACAGGAAAAAGTAGGTCCTGGTGTTTTGTGTTCGGTAATATTCTTAATATTCCAGGGTACTTTATTTTTGGATCTTACCAACATCCTTCATCAGAGGTAAATCATTACAGTTCTAAATTTCCATTATGGCCAATAGGGATAAATTCCACCAGGGTTATAATCAATACAAGTGCTATAATTCTAGAGCTCACCTTTCTTCAGGTAGGCCAGTGAGCAGTTCTCTATATCATACCTATTATTCCTATCTTGCTTGGAGTCATAAGCATTACTCTTTGTATTATGACAAATCCTCCTAAATATTTAATTTGCCAAGCACCTGGTCCCTGAGCATATTGTAACTGCACCATCATTAATTCATTGTTTTAGAGTAGAGAGACAAATAATTCTGATTATACAAGAATGGTAACTCTAAGGTCCTCTCCTCACTGATAAGACTGTCACACTGAATTGGACATTTAAAGTTTTACAAAATAATGTGCTATTTTGAATTTGAAAAGCTTATCATCATAACATTCCTTCAGATGTATATAACATTTTCATATATATTTGGCAGTGATGTGTTGGCATCCTCATAACCTTACAATTTAGATATTATCTTTAACACTTTATAGATTAGGAAAGTGACTTACAAATGTAATGCATCTTATAAGCAGCAAATACAGACTCAAAGCCAGATCAGATGATTCAAAAAAATTGGTATATATATAAACTCAAGAATAAGTTACTATTATGAGGTTCTGTTTATTTCACACCATTTTTTTCTTATTTCATTAAGTCTAAACACTTCAAATTGACATTTAGTGCTCACACTCATTTGACATTGTCTTAACCTTTTGGTTTTGGAAAAGCGTGAGACATGGAGTAAGCTCTATTGCAAGTTATCAACAAATAAAATAATTCAATGTTAGAGTTGTTAATATTAAGCAAAAAGTTGTAAATATTGTCATTTCTTTTGAACGTATGTATGCATTCAAATATAGATTTTTACTTTACTTACCAAGTCCATTTCCATGCTTTCCTAAATAACATAATTCTATCACTCTCTATGTTTGCTTTCCCTTCATGTCTAATATAATCTATTTTTTCAGTATTCACTATGTTTGCTAACAAATAACCTATGATTTTTTAAAGTCAACTTATGATTAATTTTTATACACCAAATTTCTACAAAAAATATTTGTAAAATATTTTATTTATTGCTATTTCTTAGAGCTAATAGCATTCTAATTAACAAGCATTTAAATATTAGCTTCTGAATGAGAAGTTCTCCAAGACTAAGGACTTTCATTACATCTTTTTTAGTGCCCATGAGAGAACAGGCTATTAATAGGCATTATGAATAGTCATTTGCATTGGACAAATTAATGATTGTTAGAAAGAATTTTGAAGCAGTGAGTTAAGGAGGGTCTTGTTTGTGTATTTAACTAAGTTGCATGTTCTTTCTTTATCTTGGGTTAACAAAATTAATTGTATGTTCTATTATTGGTAGAGTACAAACGTATTACAGTGTGGAAAGCCTGAGAATCTTTCAAAATGACATTTATAAATTGCAATTGTGACCTTGAAGAAGTATCATAAAATATAAAAATAACTTCAAATTGTTCATTTACACAGAATTTGGTAGCTAGTCTGTAATCAACCTGGCCTTCCATTAAAGCACTCGCCTATCTGTAAGGAGGGAAAACATATCTAAATGTCTACTTTGGTTTAAAGCTAAACCAATGTGATAATTGCAAGAGTGCCTTCAAGTAGTATTCAGTCTTTCTTAAATAAAAGAATATTTGGTCTATTCAGCCTCTACATTTGTTTCCTTCCCCCAATTGGCCTCTGTTAGTACAGAGTGACAAGTGTGTGGTAATGCATCATTGTGCGTTGGAATGAGGGAACTTGTATCCTGGAGTTTGGTCATGCACTGCCTACATCATCTGGGGGTCTGGTTGAAAATGTCACATGGCCATGGGTCGTTGATTTTCCTGCCACTTTCTGAAAACAGTGAACTTGTAGTCTATTGTGTTTGATTGAGGAACGCTCCTAGTTTTGTTTCCTTTTCAAACTGAAACCACCAGTTTCAGACTTGGAAATCTGTTGCTATTTCTTCCATCCCAGCCACAGGCCCAGAATCCACAGGCATTTCCGACAGGATCTTCTCTGTCTGCCCATGCAGCACCACAGGAGGACAAATGGCTCTTAGCCTAGTTTCAGTGTCACTGATATAACTCTTATTTAGTTTGGCTTAGGAGAGCTAAACCTGATCACCTCTGGCCTTAACTCCTCTCATTCCATCTTATATACTTTGTTCCTTCCAATCCAGAGTCAGAAGGGTAGAAAATGGTATTTGTCTGGTTTATCTAATCTCCTATTTCTCTAATCTTTCTCCTTCATGATATTCCTCAGAGGCAGAAAGAATTGATCTTGCCTGAATGCCCTATTTTACCGCCTCTTTCCACACTTTAGCTAAGCCTTAGGAATGCACTAGAGTATTCTCCTGCACAAAGAATCTCTGTGTACTTAATACTCCAAGCTCAATGATAATTAAGATACTAAACTGTAGTAAAAGAAATTTGAAAAGTTTGCTCTTAAGACAATGTCTGCTTGAAGGTATTGTTCAAATGCAAAATCCTTTTATGGATGTCAAAAGTTGAATATTATTATTCAGTACAATGAAATTACTCCATATTCCTCTTGCCTAATTTTCTAATCTCCTGTTGAACACCCTCCACCCCACAGATGGATGCCTGGGTAGACTAACACAAAAGTCTGGAAAAATTTACAGGGAAAAACAAGAGAAAAGAGTATGAAGTATTTGAATGCCACTGTCCATTCTATTAATAATTTGCTTTATGTAATTAAAACATCAATTAGGTATAGGAAAATAATTACAATTGTAATGCAACTTGTTATTTTTTAGATTTATGCTACTTTATGTATACATAGGTTTCAAAATTTTATTTATAACTGCAATGTCAGATATTATAAATACTTAAATAAAAACCCATAAACTATGGCCTAGAGGGCCAAATCCAGCTCATCACCAATTTTTTAAGTTTATCAGAATACGGTCACACCTTTTTATTTATTTACTGCCTATGGCTGGTTTTCATGCTTCTACATTAGCATTGAGCCCCTATAGATCTCAAAGCTGAAAATATTCACTGTTTGGCCTATTTCAGGTAAATTTACTTACTCATATCCTAAATTAAAGATGAATTGCAAGTTCCCAAATCTCACATCAATTAGGAATAAAATGTATAGCCTTGTGAAATAGTAGTAATGCTTTTTTGGCATTTACCATATGTGCCATCCTGTTCTGAACAATTTTTGGGATATTAACTAATTATATTATCACAAGAGTTCTTTGAGACAAAACAAGGGGCAGAACTGGAATTCAAATCTAAGAAATCTAAGTTCAGATTCTTTGCTCTTAACCAGATCTCATAGTACTCCTTGTGCAAGATTAGCTTCACATCACTGGAGATGTTCAGCTAGTTTAATGACAACTTGCCAGAGATGGTGAGAATAGGAAGCTTTTAAGGTCATTTTCCACACTGAAATTCCATGAGTTTGTCTTCTCCAGATCAATATAAGGCAATGTAAACAAACATACTTTTTTAATTTTCAAGAAGATCCACTACTTGATAGTTTTATGACTCAATAAAATGTGGATATTCCTAAAATTAGAAGATTGTCTAAGCATCAAGAATGTCAAGCATTTGAGCTTTCAACCTCAAGAACAAAAAAAATAAAATATGGTCCAATGAAAAGTTGAATAAATAAGAGATTTTTTTCCTATAACCCACTTGGTCTCTAGTCTGTTAAAAAATATTGCTGTTATGCAGAACTTTCCAATTTTGTAAAAAGTCACTTTCTCCATTAAAAATTAAAATAGTCTATAAACATAAAGACATTAAAACAACAAAATCTGACTTACTGGTGCCTGCCGCTCCTAGTCACAATCAGATAGCTTAGTAACTTGTCCAATAATTTATTTTTTAGACATGTTTAATATACATATAGACTGAGAAAGAGGTCACCTTGCTCTGTCTTTCCAGTCAGAGTTATTAAAAAGTATCATGGGCCATGCAGCTTGGGCAGAACAGTCCACTTAACAAATGGTGCTGAAAGAATTGGATATCCATAGCCAAAAGAAGGAAAGAGGACCCCTATCTCACACCTTATCCAAAAATAAACTCAAAATGGATCAAAAACCTAGAAATAAAAGCAAGAATCATAAAACTTCTAGAAGAAGTTGTAGGGAAATATCTTCAAGACCTGATGGTAGGTGGTGGATTCTTAAAGGAGATAAGTTCTGAGATGGACTACTTAATGTATGGAGAAGTTTTAATTAGTTTTACTGTAAAAGTGTGGAAATGTATAGAGTGGATGGTAACACATTAAGAGCTAGTTTATAAATGGGGATGTGGCTGAAAATGGTAGTCTGCTTATGTAGATGCCAAAAGATAGAATGCTATAAAATAATCTAGAAACTGAATAGCACAGTAAACCAAGAGTGGATGAGAATTATGGTTGATGGTAAAAATGCAAGAGTGTCCTTTGTGAGCTAAGGCAAATGTACATCACTACTGCAAGTGTTGGGAATATGAAGAAGCATGGGAAAAATACAGTTGGAATGACCTATATAGACGGTGGTTAGCAGTAATAATATAATATTCTTGCATCTATGCAAAAGATGTGCCATGTTGATAATTAGGCAGTATGGAAAATGTGAGCCAAATGCACACTATGGGCAATGTAACAATCAGATGATACTATCTTATTTATAGCAAATGTTCTGCCACAGTGTGGTGTGTTGATGGAGGGATGTTTTTTGGGAATTCTGCACATGTGCACAATTGTTTTATAAGTTTACAACTTCTGTCATAAAAAATATATTTAAAAAATAATAATAGGGTGGGTTGGGGGAAAAAACACACCAAATGTAAGATAAGGACTATGATTAGTAGTAAGATTTTGACAATATTCTTTCATAATTTGTAACAAACATCTCACAACAGTGCAAGGTGTTGGTGGAGAGTTGATGTATGGGACCCTTGTGTGATGTTATGCATGTTTGCGTCATAAGTTCACAACTTTTACTATATACTTAATTGTTTATTATGTCCACATATAAATGATATAAAGATAATAATAATAGGGTTGGTTGGGGGAAAAATACTTTTGTTAGTAGGAATATTTTGACAAAGCTCTTTAATCATCACTTAAAAGGTTTAAGAACAATGCAAGTTATTGGTGGTAGGGTGAATTATGAGAGTCCTGTATGATGCTATACATGTTTGTTTTGTAAGTTCACAACTATTATTATACACTTATTGTTTATGTATGCTTATGTATGAGTGATATACTTCAATAAATTAATTTATTTAAAAAGCATCATGGATTCCCTATCCATCCCCAGCTGCTGTCTTCCCCAAATGAGATTATGACTCTGGGATACAAGAATATTCATCCCTTCCCACCTCACTACTATTTCTCAGGAACTTAAAGGCAGTCCGATTTTCTCTGCTGTAGTTATATAACATTCTCATAGATCTCTGTACTGACTCTCCTGCTCCATTATCTGATCTCATATGAGCATCTGATTCTTCTCGTCTGCTGCGATGAAAGAATTAGACTTGACATTAGAGGACTCTATGCCAGATCCTGACTCTCTAAGATACAGTGTGTATTTATTAGTGGCTCAGTTAACTCCTCATTACCTTCTTTCATTTTCCCCATTAGAAACCAAATATAATAATGTCTACTCTACAGGTTCTAGGAAGATAAATACAAAAGGTTATATGAAAATTCAAGGCAAAAACTCTCATCGTGTGTTAGATAGTCAGCATACATTTGGTCAGTCATGGGTACATTCCAAGTTATTCTTTTAAATTAGTGTTTCTCACTTTGTGTATAGCTTAGAATTTCCATAATGAAATAGGTAAAATAAAGTATATTTTAACACAAATTTCAATAATAATTTTATTGATGAAAAATGTCTAAGAATAAAACATTACATTCCAATGAAGGAGATCATCTTAGTTCATCAAATTCAACTTTTTCAATAGGTTTTGGATGGGACTAAACTTCTCACCTGTATCCATATTTGCCTCAAAAGTAATTGTGCATAAAATTGTTTTCCATTCCATCTAACAGCTTCAGATAATTTTCCCAAATATATTATATAATAGTTACTCTAGGACATTAATCATAGATGGGGAATGCTGCGAAAAAGCAGTAAGGCCAGGCCAACTCAACCCTGAGCCAGAATTGATTTTCTTGCTCATTTAAGGGGAATGTGCACTTCAGTAGATGTTGGAATCCAAAATGTAACAGAATCTACAAATAATGGTAAACAAATATACCTCTGTACCACATTGGTTTCAAGTCTTTTTCACCATATCTATGTTCAAATAATAAGGGGAGACCATTACAATATGATTATTTTAAATTTTGAAAAAAAAATTATATCAAGTTCACTTTCTTTTTCATCTACCCATGGGCAAGATTCATGTATTTTTATTTAACCAATATTTCAGTTACACCATCTGATTTTGATGCTACGTATTTCATTAAAAGATTAAAGAGAGTAAACAATAGGTAGAATTTATTTTTAATATCACACTCCATTCACTCATCACAAGAATGAATATAACACCCTAATAATCCAAAGTACCTTTGCTTTGAAATAACTCAGAACCTAATTATACAATGTAGACATTTATCTTTGCTCATAGAATATAGGTTATGTGTGTCCCTCTGCACCAAAAGAGGCAGTAAAAGATTGGTAGATATTAAACATACTAGAAGATTTTGATACTTTATAAGAACTTGGTATATTTTTCAAGGACAATAACTATAAATATGAATTTTTAGCACTAAAGCTGTGATTGTTGAGGAAGTCACACAAAGGAAAATTAGCTGATATGAATGTAAATTGAGACAACATAAATGAAATCTCTGAGAATCTGGTAGAAAATATTCTCCTTTGAATTAAGCAGTCATATTGGACAAAGGAAGATTGTCTGGTTAGAAGAGCCGCACAGAAGAAAAGATAGTTCTACATCACTGTTAATTCAATTATATGAAGTATTTATTAATGCTTATCCTTAATACTGACATTTTACACACATGAATACATCTGTCACAGCATTATGAGGCATCTATCAATTCTTTCATAATTAATTTGCTCTCACTTTTATGATACATGCATTAAAACAGACTACTCCATAAATTAAAGTATGAAATTATTTTCTAAATCCAATATTCAGAAATACCTGAGTAATAGTCTTTTTAAAAAGCTGTTATAAGCACATAGTTGCAAATTATGTTTCTCTGCTGCTATATTATCCCTAATCTTCACTTTTTAAAAGGTCCTTCTACCTGTAGTTAAAGACAACAGTTACAAAATGATGCATAAAGCATACTCAAAAAGAAAGAAAGTTAGAACATAATTTTTATATTGAAGACTTCATGCCATTTTACAATTGCAGAAGCTTCCTAGATAAATATCGGGTCCTATTAGCAAATGATATCATTATATCAGATAATTCTGTAGATGAGGTGTCTACCAAGACATTTCTAGTAACTAATGCAGCATGCTAAAAGAAATCCTTTTTTGTCTTCCCCTTGTTACTTTTATTTGGATCTTCAGATATCCCCCATCTCTAGGCTCAGGCCAGAACTGTACCTGCTTGAAGAGGGAGCTGTATGAACAACCTCAACTGTAGCATCTGGAAAGTTCTAGAAAGCTTTTCCAGTCCCCGAATCACATGGGCAATGACTGTCAGTTTCTTTATAATTCCCATCACTGTGGGCTGCCACCAGTGATTTTTTTGTTACAACTGTACAGTTTGTAATGTACCTAAAAGAGAAAGCTGTGCCTGAAATCCAAACACTTTCCACCCTACTTCCTCAGTAGCATAACTAATATTTCTCAATGTGTAGTGTAGTGATTTGGAGCTACTGTGCCCCAGAAAAACATGTTAAATTTATTCCATTGCTGTGGGTATGAATACACTGTAAGAAAGACTTTTTGATGAGATTACTTCAGTAAAGGTGTGGCCCATCTCAATCAGAATGGGTCTTAATCCTATTACCGGGGTCCTTTACAATTGGAATTAAATACAGGCAGAGAGAGAAAGCCACAGGAAGAAGCTGAAATATGGATGTTAAGGGAGAGACCATTAGGGGCTGCCATGCGCATCACCATGTGACAGGGGAGCCAAGGACCAAGAATCATTGGCAGGAAACCCGTAATACCAGTCTTCTGGAAGAAAGCTTTGTCTTGATGTAGACTTTCTTTTAGCCTCAGAACCATGACCTAATAAATTCCCATTTCTTAAACCAACCCACCACATAGTATTTGCTTGAGCAGCCCAGGAAACTGAAACATATGGTTTTCAAAGTATGAACATTAGAATCTCCATGTTTACTTTTTTAAAATGCAGCTCCCTGGATGTGGGGAATATAGGAGCTCACTGTGCCAGCTTCATAGTATTTCTGAAACTAAAAGTATCATCAAATTAAATGTTTATTTTTTTTAAATGCAGTTCTCTAGATCCCCCATCAAATTTGCTAATTCAAAATTTCTCAAGGTGGCATGGAGGTACACTTTAACACACACCCCGTACTATTATTGTATTATGGCTAAGAATAGGCTTCAGCTGATTAAGCTTTCTTCAGTATTGTCTAGTTGTCCATCTAACTTACTTTCAGTGAGCAACTGGGACTCTGGGACTAGATGGTATTATTACTTCTTGTCCATGGCTCATGCTCATGGATGTATCTATTGAGGCTAATTGCTTCCTAGACCTAGAAATTACATCACCTGGAAGCAATTGAAGGCATGCCAATCTACCAATAGGACCTCCCGGAATTAGCAATTGGTATAATCACCAGCACTTGCCTTAGAGAGCCAAGTTTCCTTCATCAGGTCCAGCCTCAAGTCCTGGACTTATATTCCTTTCCCTGTTTTCTCTTTGTTGCCTGGATCACAAAATGCCTCTCACTGCCATGCTCCTCAGTTAGGATGATGGATGCACATAAAAGCATGAGAATCCCTGTATTACCAAAAAAAAAAAAACAAAAAAACATAAGCCATTGCAAAATTCTAAAAAGATAATCACAGAAGTGTGGTAGAGTGTTTAATAAGATTCTTATGGTTTTCTAGAATCACAAACACATTTATTATTTTAACTAAATATATTTGCCATTAACCTCACACCAAATGAAAATGTTACTAACTAGTTATTGAACTGTAATGACTGATCAATTACATTAAAATTTCTGAGTATATTCATTAGTGTTCATAAAATAATATAAAATTTGTTACTTTATTTGCATGGAGGATTCTTAAGTAATCCTGAAAATTATTTTGAGAAATAAACAGATGGCTATGTAGATTTTTAAAAATGATCTTTCCCTCTCTTTTCTCTCATAGGGATCCATCCATCTATTTGGTATTATTAAAGGTACAAATTCTGCCACCTAATCCACTTCACCTTCTCACTTACCCTTTAAGCACATTTTCTGTACTGTTCAATTTTCAGATGTACCATCCAAATTCCTATGGTCCCAAAATTATTGCAAAGAGTTATGTTTCTAGCAAACATCTTAAATTACTTGATTTCAATCTCATCTGCTTTCATAAGATTTAAATTAAATTTATGAAGAGCAAGTGCCTATGTGTGCTAAAGTAAAAGCTTAAATATTAAAACAACATACAGAAACCTGATTCGCATCATCCTACACTGGTGAGCCAAGTGTCAGCCATCCTGGACCCCTGTGCCATTCCCATCCAGTGGGAACCAAACTAGACACAACTAGTCATTGTGGAGTATTGTTTAAAAATGAATGTGCTGAAGATTTTCTGATTCACTTTCATTATCCACTGACCTGTTCTCAATGGATTTCAGAAAACAAAGTAAAACAAATTACCTCAGGCCAGGCTATCAGGAAAATAATGGCACAATGATTTTCAGAAAAGCATTCATACTGTAGAGACCTTTTCAAACAGTGTATATTCTAAAAATTAAATATCACACTTTTTTGATGATAAAACTATTGCATTTGAACCAGTACACCACTGTTTCTCTAAAAATACCGATACTAATAAATGAAGATCTTTGTGGGTTAAATATCAGTAGCATTAGCTTGTTTTATGTTAAGACATTTTAACATACTTGGAAAGGGAATTGAAAATATAGATGATTATTTTGGAGGGTAAAACTTAGAAATGAAGAAAGAAAATTCAGTAACCCACTGGGAAGACTTAGAGTAAATGATTAATGCTATTTATTGTCTCTATCCCTTAATTTACCTCAAAAATAATTCAGTGGTTTCTTACATAGACATACATAATGGCTATACTAGCCTATACTAGCCAGAAACCAGTTTGTTATTTATAAAGGGTATTTATTTGGGGTGGAAGTTTACAGTTATCAGGCCATAAAATTTAAGTTACTTCCCTCACCAAGTCTTTTGCCACGTGTTGGACCACCATGCCTGCCAGTGTCTACCAGGGTTCAGGCTTCCTGGATTCCTCTCTTCCCAGGGCTTGTTTCTTTCCGGACTCAGCTTCTATTTTCTCCAGAAGGTCAGCTGTAGACTGTGAGGCTCTCTAGGCTTTGCCTTTCTCCGCAAGGTTAGCTTTAGACTATTCACCAATCAGCTCTCTCTCCTCGGGACTCGATTCTCTCCAGGCTCAGCTGCTCTCTCTGCTGTGTCTCCCAACTTTGCCTTTTACCGTGTCTTTGCCCTACTGATGTGAACCAAACAAATACCTCATCATAATTTAATCAAATAAAAGTGAAACCGCAGACAGACCAGTTTACAGACATAATCCAGTATCTATTTTTGGAATTCATAAACAATATCGAACTGCTACAGTGCTTAATGAAATCTTTCTTTTAAATCAATATTTGTTCTTACTTTTGTGCAGGTGGCAAACTGTTACCCATCACACGTTTATAAATTCCTCAATTCCCTACCATAGAATCTAACCCATTATATAAATACATATATATTATATATTATATATATATATATAACCTCATATCCTTGTAGTAATGTCTCTACCACTAAAATCATCATACCACATTATAATTGTGCATGTACCCTAAATATGCCATTTAGCCAAATGAAAAATAGTAGACAAATTTAAATCAATATTTAGAGAAGGCCGATTAATGTTAGCATAGAATGAAATTCCAGACATTCAGAAAAATCTGGAAATTTTCCAAAGTATGCAGTTATGATTCAATTTCAATATTAAATATGTTGGAAGATTCATGTTCCCTCATTAAAAAATATATTACAAACCTATAGTAATCGAGGCAATGTTGTACTTGCATAAGGATAGACATAAAGACCAGAGTTAAAAGTCAGGAAATTGATCCACACAATCATAGCCAACTGATTTTTGACAAGGTTGCCAAGTACACACAATGGGGAAAGAATAGTCTCTTCAGAAACTGGTCCTGAAAAAAACTGGATATTCATATGCAAAACAAATAAAGTGTACACCTATCTCACAACATATGTAAAAATTAATTCAAAATGGAGCAATGAATCCAAGTATAAGAGCTAAAGCCATAAAACTGTTAGATGATAACAGAAACAATTCTTCATGACCTTGGATTTCGCAATGGATTCTTACTTAAAACACCAAAAGCGCAAGCAACAAAAGAATCGATTGAAAAATTCAAGTTCATCAAAATTAAATACTTTTGTGCATCAAAGACTATAATTAAGAAAGTAAAAAGATAACTGATAGAATGGGAAGAAATAATTGCTAACCATAATATGATAGTGGCTAAATGTCCAGAAAACATAAAAACACTTATAATTCATCAAGAAAAAGACAACTCTATTAAAAATGGGCATCTTTTTTTTTTACAAAGAGGAGATACAAATGTCCATTAAGCAGAAGCAAAGTGCTCAGCATTACTAGCCATTAGAGAAATGCAAATCAAAATCTCAATGATATGCCACTTTACACCCACAAGTATAACTATTATTTTTAAAAAGGAAAACTGTAAGTCCTAGAGATGATACAGAAAATTGGAAATCTACTTCATTGTTGATGGGAATGTATAAAGGTGAAACACTGTGTAAAGAAGTATGGACTTTCCTCAAAAAGATAAATATAGAATTACTATGACCCAACAATTCCACTCCTAGATATACATACTAAGAAAGAGAAAGCAAGGTCTTAGGCACCATTTCTCATAGCAACATTTTTCATAGCAATCAAAAGGTGGAAACAACCCAAGTGTCCAATAAGAGACTAAAATACAAAATGTGGTACATAAACATCATGGAATATTATTTAGCAGCTAAATTTTAGCTGTAAGAAGAAATGAAGTTCTGAGACATGCTACATATGGACGAACCTTGAAAACATATCCTGAGAAATATAAAAAAGGCACATAAGGACAAATGCTGTGTGATTTCATTTAAATGAAATATCTAGGAATAGCAGATTTGCAGAGACAAAAAGTAGATAATGATTACCAGGGGATGGAGAGAGAATGGAATGCAAAGTTGTTGCTTGGTGGATGTAAGTTGTTTTGATTCCTGTAGCTACTGTAACAAAGTACCACTGGCTGGCTGGCATATGAAACACTATTTTCTCTCACATTTCTGGATGCTAGAAATCTGAAATCAAAGTGTTAGCAGGGTTATGCTTCCTCTTAAAGGGGAGAATTCATTCCATGCCTCTCCCCTGGTGTTTGATGGATTTTTGGCAATCCACAGCATTCTTTGGCTTGTGTTGGCATGACTCAATTTCTGCCCCCCATGACATTGTCATCTCTCTTATTTTCCATCTCTCTTAAGTATCATATCTCTCTCTTAATCCCTGTGTCCAAATTGCTTCTCCTTACAAGGATACCAGCCATACTGTATTAGGTCCCACTTCATCCAATTTGACCTTACAATAACTAATAACACCTTCAAAGATCCAAATTATAAATAAATTCACATTCAAAGGATATGAATATGTTAGGACATTAATATATGATTTCAGTATAAATTTTTGAACTTTTGGAATGAAAAAAATGTTAAAAGTCAATTTAAAGGGTTTGAAATTTTTGTTAAGAGAAATAATTTCTCCTCTCACTTTCACCTGAGGTTGATGAATGTGTAAGAGATTTTGGGGTATTTCTGTCAAAGTAGGCTGCGTTGATGAGATATTACCAAGTTTTAAAGGTTTCATCCTCTAGGTTAAGATTATCAGCTCTTCTACTTTTTTTAATCAAAGCTATCCTCACACTGAGATTATTTGCACCATTTGAAGAAGAACCTGAATAGTTTTAGAAGACTTAAAAATATCTTCACATATATATTGTGTTATTAGGAATATTTTTGCTTGGATATCACTTTACATTTACTGAAGGTAAAATTTCCCTCACTTTTGGATATAGACGTTGAACAATGAAGAAATTTAATTGGTTTCAATATCACAAATCTCCAAATTCCCCCCTGCATCTCCTTTCGTTTCATGTACAATCATTTCAGCACCTTCTGAGGAGCAAAAGAATGGGAGAAACTTTAAAACTGGGATAATGTCAGAAATACGTCTGATCTCAAGTCTCAGCAGTTTGGTTATTTCTTTAGAGATTCTAACAGACTACTTTTTCTACAAGCAAGCTTCCTGTGTTTTAGTATTGTTATTGGCAAAGTACAGTGTTAAAGTTTTTTTAGTTAAATCTTTTAAAAAGTGTACTAGCTTCTATTCCATCTTGTTTGAACATCTGATATCTGACAAAGCAGCTCTATCATCTTTTATGTCGTGTAGAATTTTTTGGCTTAAGTAGAGCAATGATATTAGCTCACTATTTTCCTGCTTAAGGGCAGTAATTCTGTTACATTTTCTGTTATAAATACTTCCCCAACACATAACTAAAGTATGTGAACAAGGTATCCATCATATGCCTATTTCCATGTCACTTAGACTTTACCACATTTAATTGTCAGTCACAATTAAATGATATTTTTTTACTAATGTTCCATTCCATAAATAATTCATCAGTCAGATTGACTCAGTTGTTACCTATTGGAGACCCAGAAATTTCTCAACAAGTAAAGCAGAATAACTAAAATTTTCATTAAATCAGCATAGTCAAACTTTAAAAAATAAGATTTATGATCTCCATATCTAAATAAGGGAGAATAAAACAAAATTAATAATTCAAGAATATAGTTACCTTTTTCATTGGTGTGCATGGCAGACCATAAGATAGGAATCAGTGTTTCAGCACATGTCTTCTAAAAGGAATTCTGCTATCCCGGATTTATAAATTGAGTAAACTAAAAAATCTATGATATTTTATCCACTGAAAATTCTTGGTGTTCTATTGCAATCATTTCAATAGGACTGTTGAAACTTTTGTCTCTATAGGCTTAAAATCATAGGAAAATATCTTCCTAAATCATTTGCAAAAATTGTTTTAAAGTTTGAAAAATGAGAACAAAATATGATTTTGATACATCTTATTTCTCTAACATTTTCATTTGTTTTTCACTCATTTTTCATATCAGAATTGAAGATGATTTATCATAATGATTTTGGAGTCATTCTCCTTCATGATTCTTTTCTTACAGCATGTATTGACATTTCTCTAGGTGTCTCTCTTTCTGACTGACAATTCCCAAACATGACTATATTTCAGTTTAAAATTTTAAAAGGATATAGGAAAAAATCCTGTAGTCAAGAAGCATTTGCACATATTCCATGAACTGGAATTTTCAAACCTCATGAGATTTTCTAGTGACATTCTACTCTTAATTCATTTTCTTAATGTTTTAGTTTTTCGAGTTGTTCAAAGCAAATGCCGTGAAATGATTCAGCTTAAACAATGGGAATTTATTCACTTACAGTTTTGAGGCTAGGAAAATTTCCAAATCAAGGCAACTTCTAGGCAATGCTTTTTTCCCAGAGACCAGCTGCTAGTAATCCTTGGCTTCTCTGTCAAATGATAAGGCACTTGGCAGTATCTCCTGGTCTCCCCCTTTCATTCTCGGTTTCATTGATTTCATCTTACTGCTTCTGTGACTTTCTCTTTCTGTCTGAATTCCATTCCCTTTTAAAGAACCAAGACCATCCTCGTTGTCCGGGACACACCTCAACAGAATTAACTTCATCAAAAGGTCCTCCTTACAATGGGTTTACATCCACAGGAATGGATTAAATTTAAGAACATGTTTTTCTGGTGTTAACACAGCTTCAAACCACCACACTCAGCTTGTGCAGAATTCCCAGGAAAGAATACTGAACAAAGTCAAATTCTCATGCATCCAAAATATGCATATTGATGCATATTTCCACTCTCTTCCCTAGGATGTTGGAATCATAAAAAAGGAACTGTATTTTATTCATCTTACTCAGTGTCAAGAATAAAGCATAACAAATACAAGGCACTGGATAAATATGTGTTGTTTGAAGGAACATATATACAAAATGTGGCAGCATGGTGTAGTAGGAAAGTATTGCATTCATGTTCAGAAAGATGTATATAGTTTTCTATTTGCTAACATTGTGATATTGGGCAGGTTAATTAACCTCTCTGAACATAAATTTCTTCATCTGCAGGATATTACTGAAATTCCCGTATTTGTTTTGATATTTACGGGTGAACTCCTGCACAGTGCCTGAGATCTAGTAGGTGTTCAATGTGGTGACTAACAAGGAGGAAGAAAAAATGAAGTATATTAGTGTTAACACTGATTAAAGAATTATTTGCTTCTAAGCATAAAAGCACATATTTAAAGATCTAATTTACTAAACAGAAATTATTGAACTGAAAAAAACAGTATTTTTCCATTAAAATTAAAACTTTTTTTCTTTGTTATAGAAAGTCACAAGTACATTTCAAACATACTTAATATATTTTCTGAAAAGTCTATGGAAGTTGTTGATTTAAGTCCTCAGTATCAAAAATAACTAAATCTCATTTGTTCAATACCTGTGAATGAGCATTTGTGCATTTGGGTCATGTTTCTATCAAATTATTAGGAAAGCCTATAAATCATTATATTATCTCCTTGCAGCCTTTCATTCCAATAATTAGTGGGGCTGTTTCTTGGCTTGCAGCAGCAAATTCAAAGGAATCTCTGCCCTTATGTGAGTTCTACAGCCCTCCACATTTACATGAGAAATGACCTCAATTATTCACTTTTTTCTTCTTTCCAATTCCCTTAAGTATTGCAAAAGTATATTACCCAGAACGATGTTCCAAATATTAATATTTCTATCAGTCATGTCAATTTTTTCAGACTTGATTACTGGTACCAAACACTCCTTGTATAAATACTAATCAGATTCAGACACAAAAATGTGCAAAAAACTTCAAATTAGTGAGAGCCTATTATATGGCAGCTCTAGTAACTATTTTCTTACTCATATTTGGTGGCTAATTTTCCCACCAAATATAAATATTTGTAACTCATTTTAGTAATAATTTGAGCTTATAATATCTAGAAATTCAATGAAATAATTCATAGTTTTAAGTTAAATCTTAATTTTCATTAAAGTAATATAATATCTATTTAAACTGAACTTGACCTAAGTATCTTATTATGGAAAAATAATAAACCAGATGCATGGTGTCCAAACCCTACCCAGTTAAGCAACCAGTTTTAACTTGTTTAGCAGTTTCTATTCCCTGGTGTTTGCTTTCATAACCTAAATAATACGATGTTTCAGGATTGCTCGGTTTTTAAAACTTCATTCTTCCTTTGCATTAGGTGATGATTGAACACTCTAACAAACACCTTCCCTGCGGTAGTTCGCCTTCCTACATTCTTCAAATGTATGTATATGCATATCTATATGAATACATTTAAAATTCTATTAAATTGTTAGTATTTTCATTCTTTGGCAAAGGAAATATTGTTCAGAAAAAAAAATTGATTACATTGACTTTCTGGATAACATTTCGACATTTTCCATTTGCTTAGTCATTTTTTTTTTCAACTCTGTCAAAAATAAATATTATTTTCAAAATAAAAATCCATTAATTTTCTGTTTATTTGCCCCAGGAGATCTGTCTAGGACACACCATCCTTTTGATCTTACCTGACCTGCTTATTCCCTAGGATTGCGCAAAGTTGTCATAATGGTACTTAGTTTCACAATTATACGGGTTTTCCCATTCTGTGTTTCGGCTTTGGATCCTCTTCTTGGGTCCTCCATCTTCCCCTTCTTGGCCTACTCTTCTGTTTTTTTTTCTTAAGCAATTGTTTGGAGTGTCTCTTAAGAAAGATGCATGGGAAATAAATATTTTACATCATGTATGTCCAAAAAAGTCATTAATTTGATATCTTGGTGAGGTAGTATTTTCTCCAGAATTTCGAGTTTTGTCCTATGCCATTGATGGCAATTAAGAACTTCCAATATCGGGTATGTGATCTTTTATATCAACCTGTTGTCTTATTTTCTTCCTGGAAAGATTTAAAATCTTCTCCTTATGCACTGTCTTCTAAAGTTCCATGATGATTTTCCTTAGAAAGTGTCCTCTTCATCACAGAGCAGCGGCCTTGGCAGGTTTCAAGCTAGAGGATTATGTTCCTTTGTTCTGGAAATTTTTAAGGTTTTCACCAGTTTTTTAATCTCACTCCTATTATTTTGGTGTTCAACATTATGAATTCATCACTTAATATTTATATCTTTTTTGTTTTTTTCTTTTACTCTTTTTTCTTTCTTCTATTGCATATTAATCTATTTTCTTGAGGCTTTATTCCAAATCTTCTACTAAAGGCTTAATTTTCACTATTAGTCTTTTAAATTTTTGAATTCCTTTTTCCTGCTCTGATTCTTCCTATTTTATAACAGCCTATAATTGCTTATGAATGAAATGTCTTATTTCCATCTCACCATATGGTAAATATTTATTAGATTTTGAAGTTTCTTCTACTCTTTATATTGTCTGTTTTTCCTCTTGGTTCAAAATTTTGTTGGTTGGTTGATTGGTCCATTGGTTGGTTGGTCTGGGTTGGCACCTATCTTTAATTTTGGAAGCTTTCCTTAAATATTTTATTTCCTTCTGTTCATAATGAAGAGTGAGATTCTTTCAAAAATTACTGAAATGGTAAGCAGGAAAAACTGATCAAGGAGAGAATATACTAAAAGAGAAAGAACCAGATACCTATATGAAAGGAAAAATAACATCATCACTACAGTTACTACTGACAATATATTATGAACTTTATGCCAGTAAGTTTGGAAAGTTATTCAAAATTATGAAATAACTTGAAAAACTCAACTAACTAAAATTGAAATAAGAAATAAAGGAAATGAACATTTATTCAGGAAACTGTAAATGAAATGAACATTTCCCACAAAATATTGAAGACTCTGAAAGCTTCACTGCTGAATATGTCCAATGTTAAATAAATACTTAAGATGATTTTTTTTAAAGAAAGAAAACTTCCAACTTGTTCTATGAGCCTAGAATAATGCTGATATAAAAGACTAAAAAGAACAATATAAGAAAAAAATTACAAACCAATGTTTCTTATTAACATTAATGCAAAAGTTCTACCTAAATCATTGTGAAATCAAATCCAACTATATATTAAAAAAAAAAAATTGTGTCATGACCAAATGGGTTTCTTTTAAGAGGAATAAAAGTTTAGTTTTAATATTTGAAAATCAAATAGAAAGATTTTATTTATTAACAAAATTAAATAGCAAAATTATGAGATCAACTCAAATGCAGAAAAGCATTTGATAAAATTCAACACGTTTATAAAAAATACTCTCAGCAAACTGGAAAAATAAGGGAATTTCCTTAATTATAAATATATCTTTTTAAACCTAGTCAATTGACATTTTACTTAATGGTAAATTTTTTAAAGTTTCCACTAAGTTCGTCAGCATAGCTAATATAGTCACTGCCATCGCTATGATTCATTATTGCACTAAAATTCCAGTGTTGAAAAGAATGTTCCTCCATAGAAACAATAAAAAGAACTACAATGTATAAATATCAGGAAGTAATAAATAATAATGTTGTTACTCACAAATGATGTGATTGCCTACATAGAAAATTGAAAAGGATCTACAAAAAATTCTATAATTAATAAATGCGTTTAACAAGGTCACTGAATAAAATTTAACCTACAAAAACAATAATATTTTATGTACCAGCAGTAAAACAAGTAAAACAATGATATTTTAAAAATACCATTTACAATTGCCTTAAAAAGAGTCATATAGGCAGGTCTGACGGCTCAGGAGTTTGGCTCCTTGCCAGTGGGCCTACTTTGGAATTTATGCTCCCCAGTATAACAGGGTTGGTGGTTTCCCTACACCTGGCTCTTCTGCCCCTTATATTTGAACCCATAGTAAGTACTGGAATTGATAAGTATATGTCCAAGAAACATAAATCTTTGGACTTTCCATATGTCAGTCAGGCCCTGAAAGTAGGTAATTGCAACACCTAACTCTCCAGTACTTTGGACTCACCCAGGATAACTAACAAGGAGATGATGATGAAGATCAACCATCCAGGGAACAGAGAGAGTCTACAACTGTAAGCAAGATAGTGCCATCCATCTTCCCCATGGGATCTAAGCCCCCTCTCAATTAGAGGTGGAGTGGGCATCACCATCCCAGAATCCTCAGGATTGGGTAGTGAACAATGGAGTAGAGTAGACTGTTATTCTTCTATAGACTTATTGTTATTCTAGCAATGGAAGAGCTTTTATCACTGCTCTAGAGGCAGTGGCCACCTGAGGTTCTGAGAGGAGGGAAAAGAGAAAAATAGGTGTAATATGGGGGTATTTTCAGGACATTGGAATTGCCCTGAATGGCCTGCAATGACAGATATAGGCCATTATCTATCTTGTCATAACTTACAAAATTGTGGGGTTGAAAGTTTAAACCATAATGTAAACTACAATCCACACAAAGTGGCAATGCTCCAATTGTAACAAATGTACCACACTAATGAAGGATATTTTTAGTGTGGGAAAATATGGGAGAGGTAGGGAGTGGGGCATATGGGAATCCTCAACATTTTTTATGTAACATTTATGTAATCTAAGTATCTTTAAAAAAAAAATCAAATACCTAAGAATAATTGTTGTGAAAGGTGACCAGGATCTCTACATTGGTAGTTTCAAAGCTCTCTGAGACAAAATAAAGAAGCAGCAAATATATGGAGGAATAGATGATGTTTATGATAAGAGGACTCAATATTTTTAAAATGTCAACCCTCTCCAAATTAATCTGTAGATACAACGTACCAGAAAGCTTTTTCGTAGAAATTTACAAACTGATGGTAAAATTTTGAAATGTGACAGACTGGAATAGCTAAGACAATGTTTTAGGAGAAAAGATGTAGGCACTACAATTTACCAAGATTTTTTATAATGCCAAAGTTATTAAGGGATATGGTATTGGTATAAGGGTAAAAAATAACGAAAGAAACACCATGGAAGCTCTAGATACAAACCCATAGTTCTATGATTTTCAACAAAAATCAGGGAGAAAGGTGAGCTTTTTAGTAAATGAGGCTGATTAATTGAATATAAATTATGTACATACATATGTATATGCACGTACATATGCAAACATACACATACACATGCGTATGTATATGATTTTAATATATGCCTATTAATACATATATGTATATGCATTGCATATTAACGCATACATATGCATTAGTACATGGCCATGTATTGATTATGTCAAAGCAATGCATGCATATTCATTAATATATACATATGTATGTTTATTAATACATACACATTATTATTAACTCCTAACACAAACCATATGCAGGCATTAGTTTAAAAGGGTCAGTGTGAAAGATAAAATTGTAATTCTCCTAGGAGAAAACATAGACCAACTTTATAACCTTGATGTCATCCATGATTTCTTAAACAGAACACAACAAGCACTAATGATAAAATCTATAAGAAAAGCCAGACAACCAATTAAAAATGGATGAAATAGGTAAACAGGAATTTTAAAAAAGATATCAAATGGTTAATAAGCACATGAAATGTGTTCAATGTCATTAATCATGAAGATATACATAGTAAAACTACACTAGTATGCCCTTACACATTCTCCTGGATGACTAAAACTAAAGATTGACAATAACAAGTTTTGACAAGGAGCAATGGGAACTTCAGTAGAAGAGTTCCCATTTCAAACAGCTTTGACATTCTTGACTGAAACCTGTTAGACATTGATTTTAACTATGATCTTTTATTATTTTCTTCCTGTTTTGTGTTGCTGGGATGATGCAGGGCATTTCTGTCATTTCTGCCATTTTTTACTGTATTTCTAAATTTTTTTTTTTTACTTTTCCTGTTTTGATATGCCATTTAGTACATTTAGCTTCGATACAAGCTATTCTATTTATTACTGTAAAGTAAGCTCCCTTGTATTGCTTATTTACTTACCCTTGAATACTTATTGATCAGAAATTAATGCTGACCCTACTACTTTGGGTATGACTATATTTACCTTCTTGTTGACTATCCTTTCCAACTTTCTGCATTCATTTGTTTTAAGTATCTTAAAAAGCAGCATAGTGTATTTTTAACTCAGACTTCATAGCCTTCCTCTTTAATTCCTTTATCTTTATTTTAAATGCCCATGCCATCACCAGTTTAAGCTTCTATTTACTAGCTTACATACAACCACAGAACCAAAGAAAGCTTTGTTCTGGAATCAGACCTCTTTAGAGATCACAGTTATCTAGCCTTTAACTTATTTTCATCTAAACCATTCAATGTAGGCAACTGAAACTGAGTTAACTCTCTGTACTGGGATTCAGAAAATTTAATGATGCCGCTTTCAGTCTTGCTTTGTCAGTATCACCCATAGGCAAGAGATCTGGTGCCTAGGTAACCAGAGACTAGATCTGGCACCTTAACACAAACAGCAGCTTTGCTCTAGCACCATTTGTCTAGTTTTGGGTACTAATTATTATTGCAATATTTAAAATCTCTTCTGAAATACTATTTTATGTTTCTAGGGGGGTTCTGTGTATATGTTTGTGCATGTGTGTGTGTGTGTGTGACTTCTTATGCATGCGTGTATTTGTTATCTTTTTTTTTTCTCTATTCTGCTTTTCTTGTATTGTAAGAATACTTTCTTAACTATTGGCTTCCAAGATTATTTTAAAACTGTGCATCTTACTTTAATTCAACCAGGGATTACATGAAATTTTTCTCCCCTTTGTGATATAACTCCCAATTATTTTTACTAACTGAACCAGGACTTGGGAAAAAAAAATTTTAAATCCTGATTAACAAAATGAAGGCACATACAACCTTCCATGCAAAGATAATGGTTAGTTTTAGCATATATCTTTTTTTCTCTCGTGCAATACTCATGAATTAAATTATAAAATTCTTTGGTGACATTTTATTGACAATAAAGCTTGATCATATTTCACTGCCATTGAAATTTCAACCATGTCATATGTTATGACTTCTTAGTAATCCAGTATTTAAACTTGCCATAAGTCAATGGTATGGTTTGTAACCAATCACAGTTTACTAAGATTTATCTCTCTGTCTTAAGTTTTATTTTAATAAAGCTAATGCAAAACAGTGAGAGATTCAGCACATCAAGGGTCAGAGATGAGAAGTAAGTAGGATTTTATTGTCCTGTTTTTTTCTCTATCCCAGAAAATGTTCATTTGTTCACTAATTTATATCGATTCTATCTACTAGAAATCCTATAATAAATATCATTATATACATATTTTGTACATATGTGGGAGCTATTCTATAGGATAAATTTCTAGAAATAAATTCATGGGCTGTGAGTAATAGGATATACACATATTCAGGTTTTTGAAGCAGTTTCGATTTGGAGGCTTTTCACTAGGCAGTGCAGGAACATGTTCTCTTTTTTTTCCCTGTATTTTTGTCAAGTTGACATAAAAATGTAATCTCTCTGGGATTCATTTGGATATATGAAAAGAGATACTTATTTAATTTAATTGCCCAAATGTTTCATAGATATAATTAATAGAAACTGCTTAATCTTTACCTTAAAGGAGAAAATTTGGTTCAGTTCTGGTATGTGTGCACATATATGTGTGTGTGCCTATGCGCAAGGGAGAGAGACACAAGGAGACAGAGTCAGAGAGAGACAGAAACAGAGTTTACAGGTGTGATAATTTTCAAGTAAGTACCAATAAAATATTATTTCCAAAGTATGAAAAAATAGTAGTCCAAACCTAGTTCAGTAATTTCCCCCAAATTGATTGTTGATCAATATATCTGTTTGATGTCTCTATCTATCTATCTATCATCTATCTATCTATCGCAATTTTATTCCATTGATTTCTTTATTTCTTTGGTGCACTTTTCTATCCTGTTCAAGTTATTGTGTTATTGTAATACTTAATATAGCTATTAAGTTATATTTAACTTTTATGTCTGTTTATTTTTTAGGACAAATAACTCACCAAATTTTCCAAGAATATTCTTCTGTATTTATCTTAAATACTAAATTTCAGGATCACCTTTTCAATTTGCAATATTTTGTTGGAATCTTATTGTAATTGCTTTCATTTATAGGTTCATTTTGGGAGAATTTATATTCTTATTCACCTTTTTCAAGGTCTTGGTATATCTCTGCATTTATTCAGAGTACTCACAATTTTTTGTTATTCAGTGATATCGTTCATATACAGTAGGCAAATGCTTTCTACAATCTTAAGTTTTTTGTAAAGTTACTGCATATTTAACTAGTATAATATCTTTAACCGTATTGTAACTGTTATTTCCTTCTGCATAAAAACAATTTAATTATTTTAATATCTCATTTTAAAGAGCTACTTTACCAATTCTGACAAAATTTTATCCGCTCTGGAAAGCTTTCTGCAACAACACTATCTAAAATCTCACAAATAACAATTGTGTAACCCGTTACCCTACTTTCATTTTCTTCACAGCCCTAATAAATGTAGATATTATATTGCGTATTAATCATTTGTTAGTTGTTTGAATTCTGTGCCCTAACTCTAAGTTCCATGAGGGTAGGGATTTTGTATCATTTCCTCACCATACTATTTAAATTACTGAAAAATGCATGGAACCTAGTAATAGCTCAATAAATTGTGTTGAGTATTGAATTTGTTAACTGGCAGTTGCCTACAAAATAAAAAATGCACACATGAACACACATAAATACACACATTCACCAAATTTAACCAACATTTCTTTTCAAATTTAAAATACAATAGTCCACTAATTCTATCAGAAATCTAATAGTCTTATTCCCCAAACCCCAGATTTTGTTGAAATAGTCCATGATTTAATCCTCAGACTATACACATTGTTATTTTGTTGCATACATTGCATTTACTTAACATTTGCATCACGTACTATAGCATAAAGTACTTACATAAAAATATTTTACTTTTTTTTTGTTGTTGTTGTTAACTGCTTTTCTTTCACCTCATGTTTTCCCCTTTCTAAAATTCTTTGTGGTAAGTAATTTCTTAGTTGCCTAAAGAGCTAAACAATGCACAGGTGGTATATTTTAAGTCCCTGTAAATCTAATGTTATTTTTCTGTTACCCTTGCATATAAACAAATACTCTGCTGCATATAAATGCTGTTTGCCAGTTTCTTTCCCTTTGCATTTCTGTTGATATTTTTCAAATGTTGGATGAGATTCCTGAAATCATTTCTTTTTAACCTGTGTATTTAAAAGTCTACCCTCTTCCCTCCTTCTTCCTGGGTGATGCAATATTATATTCTGTGTCTATAAAATTCAGAACTACATTAAAATATTTCCCCATTACTTAGCATTCCTATGCATTTCACATTTACTGCAATGGGTTATGTTTTAGTTATCTGAGGGATTTGGTGTAATAAATATGTTTACTATAGTGTGAGAGTCACCCTTAAACTTGCTTTTAGTTTTTGTTGTTTTTGCTTGTTTTAACCCTACCTATCTAATTATCCAAGCACTATTTCCGGCACTGATTAAAATGTGTGTTCTATCGTTCAATGAAGCCTTTGAATTATGCTTAAATTCACTATTCCATTCTGCCTTGTTCCTGTTCCTATCAAATAAGTATAATCAATTCTAATATTTTTCTCCTATAAGGAATACCCTCTTCACATTTCCTTTAATTCAATCTTCCTGGCTTCTTTTCAAATATTACACAAATTTCTTAGTTTTACTAATAATAATATACAAAACTTTAATTGAGGTTACAAAAGTTCCATTAATTAAGGTATTAGCAATAGCATATCCTGTTTCTTTTCCTTGTCTAAGATTTCAAACTCACTACCAAACCTTTGTACATGGTAAGAAACAACATATACTTCAGCCTACTTCTAGTATAAGATGGAAATAATCGTATATTGTTTTTTATTTCAAGTGCTCTGATGCTGAATAATCTTAAAAAATTTTATAAAAATTTATAAAAATTTAAATTATTTTTGTATCTCTCTATGTTTTATGCATTTACTTGTGTTGTAACTGTCTATACCATAAAACAACTGATTAAAATGTGAAAGATTTAAAAGGTTTATTCAAACAGATTATATGATTAATAATACCTAAAGAACCTAGATGGTATTATTTAATAACTGATTTCAAGGTTTTTTAGTTCCTTTGGAAAACAAAGAATTTTAGGTTTTGTGTATTACACAAAGCATAAACTATTTCATTTTCTTCTGATTTTTCCACATGCCTGCTATTTCAAGGAGGTATGGAACTGTTCATTGTATTATACAAATTTCCTAGTACACTTTGTTAATTGTATTTCATTCCAGTTTATTTTCAGTGATATGATGAGATGGCAGTGAGAGTCATGAAATAGGTGAGATAACAAAGAAAAATTTGGATTTATTACATAAAAGGTATTAGAAATTGACCAGCCCTTGCTGAGGAGTAAGGACATGATAAAGTCTAGTGAGATGGTCTGGGCCTTCTGGAAGAGGTTCAAGTCTATATTAATAGCATGGACTTGACCTTTAGCCACTTATTCTCTCAAAACCAAAACTCTTTAATGGTGATTTTTTAGGCTTGAAAGCCTTAAAACCACTAACCTCTTGACAAACTATGGGAAATCACACCATAATGTGCTTGTTCTTGCAACTAAAAATATACTTAACACAAAAAAATTACTTGAACACAAACTGACAAAAATGAATTATAACTTTTTAAAATACCATCATCCCTGCATAACTTAACCTTTTTTTAAATCCTTGGATTGAAATAATAACTTGCTGATGAAAAATCACCTCTGCTTACTTTCTTAAGTATTTCAAAAGTCAATAATAATTATTTAGATTAACATAAAAAATAGAGCCTTGGCCATCTTAAAAACCTATCAAGCTCATCATTTTAATTTAGAAATAGTCTGGTGTTATTTTCCTGGAACCTATCCTAATTTTGGATGTGGTATAACCAGCATGGTAATCTGGCAAGCAAGTCTGCTAATATTAATCAAAATATTATAGCTAGTTGCCTGAAGAAAATATTTCTTACTCTTTTCTCTCTGTATCTCCACGATTTTTAATAGATCTAACAAACAGCACATGAGATTGTTGAGGTGGATACATCTTCTACAAGGAAATCACAGTGAAGAACGGGAAAATAGTTGACAACAAAGACCAGATTTTCACACATTCCAATATATTTTAGGATTGTTGCCAAGCTTCAGCACAACTAGTTTCCCAGGGTATAAAAAAATAATTTATCATATGTGAAGTATTAATACATCTCACTATTCTTTCTCTTTTATCATGCAAAGGAAAATGAGTCTTCTACATCTGGGACTGATACAATAGTAAACCTCAACTCTAGCCTGCGGATGTTATACTTTATGAAAATACTTTAATATTATTTTGTTTGGTTTTATATGGTTAGCTGTCATTCACACTAAAGAAAAAGGAATTACAAAGGAAATGTCATCACCCATCGCTATAAAAATTGGACTTTAGTGATACTTATTAACATGGAAAGCCAAGTCTGTAAATAAAAGAGAGAGACAGAGTTGAACAATTGGTCATTGTTCTGTTATACACAGAAAAAATGTCCTCAACTGCTGACCTGTATCACTAGTATTTTCAAACAGTAGTACTGATTGGCAGCAGAGTCCAATTGTAATAGAGAGCTTGAGTTCTGGATATATGCCCAAATATTGTCATTCTCACTTTTGTTAACATTGGTATTATAAACATTGTAACATGTTGTATTGTCTCCATTAACACCTCTCGCTATGAAAGTTTTATTAGCCTATGGACCCAATTGGCAATTTAATGCAAAATAGTGGAGTTTTGCTATTACATGATGGCCTTGGATTGACCTGATGAAATTTTTTAATCTTCCTCTCAGGCTTTCTGGAAAGATATCTAAGTGAGAAGGACTGGCAAGAGCTTCACAGTATGCACATGTACAAAAGAGAGATCTGTGAAGTGAAGATGACAGGAACCAAAATAAGATCAATGAGGCTGAATCATAGTACTATTGAGAAAAGTATAAGTGGAAGCTGATGAAATATACTGGAACCAGAGCTTGCAGGTTATAAAAGGGCATATTAAAAATTTTGCTCTTATTTTCAGAACATCAGGAAACCACCAAAAGATTTAAAGGTGAAAAGTCACATGGTCTCATTTTGGTTTTGGACATATCATTTAACTGAAAGGAATAGTCACCAGTGAATACATGGTAAATGAAGCCAGAATTTGGCCATTTCAGAGACCACCGTGAAGTTGCTGCATGTCCAACAAAATTCTCCTCTTCCTGAATAATGAAATTTGAATCTACGCTCAAAAGAGCTTCCTTGAACTTTAAAGCTTTTATTGTATATTAATTTACAAATATCCCAATAAAGATAGGTATTGTAAATTGTGATTTTAAAAGGAAACATTTGGTGTTTAAAAAACACTTGTACTCATTGTTGTAATTGCTGCTGTTGTTTTATTTTATTTATACCAGGTAAGCAATATTGGCTTTACTAAATAGATTCAAATACTGAAACTCAGCAGCTAAATAAGTTGCATGAGTTCAAACAGTTTTTTTAAGTGGGGAAACTCTAACTGGAAGTTACGACTTTTGATTCACAACCTTGCACTCTCTCTACTACCTCGAAAATGTTCTGAAATTATACGCTGGTATTGGGAAATGGCAGAGAATCGTGGTTTTATCATTGAACAAAAGTTTGAAAAAGCATGTCAGAAAGCAGATAAAACAAATAATTGTGAAGTCTGGACGTTCTGAAGACATCATCGAACTCAGGTCACATTTTTCCTATGTTCCTCCCTTCCTAGTGCATCATCTGAATTTTCAAAAAATACCTAGTACTGAGGAAAGACATCACTCACTTACTATAAGCAAGAATTATGAAGACTAATGAAAGGAAAAGAAATCAGTTTCTGTAAAAGAGGGAAAAAGCATGTGAAAACAAATGAAGCCCTCCCAAATGAAAACAAGCAAAAGCTATTTTTTCAGAGCTTGTTATTGCGAGGAAATCAGCCTCCATCACTTGCCTTTGGCAGATAGTCAGGCAGTAGAGTAGGAAAACTTTATAGTGAATAAAAGAGAAGGCTACAATTATGCTCTGATTGGAGATTATTGGAATGGGGAACCTGAAGGTGGGCTAATCGAAAATGGGGTGTCCTATGTTATTGGTTTTGGAAACATATTCGGACTTTTCTGGTTGGTTGTGGGAGACAAAGATTAGGGAAATTGGCAGTTATTGACCAAGTCCTGACTGTTCTGGGCCAATTGCTGCAGAGGTGATAGTTTTGTTTCCTGAGCTGTTTGCTGCAAAGATTATAGGTTAGAGTTCTACCGTGAAATGTGACCTATTATGTGTTCCATAGATCAAACAATAGGGAAATGTTTAGAAATTTCAGGTTAGAAATAAATGAGGAAAAGTGAGTACGTCGAAAGTTTGTCATATAGTGACAGTCTCCAATAGGAGTCAAAGCCCAAGGTGAGCTTAAAAGCAAAGTGTGATAAAATAAATATTTATTTTAAATATTCTAGTTTTGCTATATTTAAAATATATACAGTCATTACCCTATTGGAAATAGGAAAAAAGGAAAGAAAGATCAGTAAATAAAATGTATGGTTTGTTTTTTTCCAATATTTTACCAGGAAAAACAAGAGTTCTAGTTTTTCTCTCAAGCACCTGTCAAGTGTGTTTGTGACATCTAGGAATCATTATTCATTTAAGGAAGAAATCATTCAAGCATATCCAATTTATAAAAATAAATCATATAAAACCATAAATTTAATATATTTAATAAGTTTGGAATATAGTTATTATGAAATGTGTAGTTATACAGTTATCTCAAATCTATTTTAGCTACATTTTTCTTCACAGCACTGTTTCTTTCCATATAAAAATGAAATGAGTTTTAGAAAAAAAAACTTTAAAAGTTGTTATCTGATTATCATACTAAAACCATTCCAACTTCAGAATCTGTCCAAGGGAAACAAATTTTCTTTAATTCCTCCTTTTTTATTTTTCATTCTTTCTTCTTTTTGGTTACTTTTTTTCCCTTTTTATTCCCTCGCTATCTTTTATTTCCATCCCTCCATTCTTTTCTTTCTCCAATTTATCTTTCCTTCCCTCTTTCATCCTATCCTAGATATATTTTCTTTTGTGTTGTAACATACGATGAAAAGATGGTAATGAATTCCTGAGTGAGAGAAAAAAAACTACTAAAAAATATTAGACTTTCTTTGAATTCAAACAACTGATTTGTTTTCTGACGAATTCTCAAGTTGTGATATATATAGTCCTTAATGAGCATGAATGCCCTGAACTTGTGTGAGGAAAGCATTCTCAAATAACATTTTGATAGATGGGAAATTACACTTAAAATATCTGAAGCACTTTTAATTTTCTTATTCTCAGAAAAAATGGAGAATTATCAGACATGCTCCTGAAACTACTTGTATATTTCTTCAAAAGAAATGGAATAGTCCCATCCTCAAAATAGTAAATAGGGCCACTTAAATAGCTTAATGCCTCCATGAAAGACGAAAAAGGAAAAACATTTTACTAAAGGCATGCACACATGAAATACATTTTGCAAGATAAAATTGGTTGGTGTCTAAAACCAGCTTTCACCATTCTTAAAATCTTGAACGCATCTCCCTATACATAAACTTATTTCTAAAGTATATGTACATGTACCTTTGTGAACTTATAAATTAAGTGGTAGTGAAGCACAATTTATTTCCTAATTTTTCATTAACAGAAATAGAAATGAAATTTATTCTATTTTCTCTTTTTACCACAATGCATCACTTAAGACAGTCCCTCAGATGCATGTATCTCTCTTTAGAGAACTTTATTTTAGGCAACTGATGGTTCGGACATTTTAAAACATATGTTAGTTTCTGTCCTTCTCTTTAGGTACTCCAAGGTCTCCAAAGAATGAAAGAAATCCAAGCAAGGGTATGATCACAGGCAGGGTCTCACAGACCGTGGCTTCAGTCTTAACTCATAGAGGAACACTGGAGAGAAATTAAGCCTCAGTGTTTCCCGGACTAGAGACTGCCCCAATTAATTATTTAATTGTTGGTTGGAAAAATGTGGATTTAAATTCTTAGGAATTTCTCTGCAGAAAGAGCAAATCCATCTCCAGCAACTTGACAGCGTTAGTCCAAAAAGAAAAAAGAAAAAAAGTCACAGGCACTCTTGAAAGCAAAGCACACTGAAGCTGAAATATGCACAAAAATGGTCATATGTATCCCTAGTGATTTGGGTGGAACAATGATATTATCCATTAAGAATCTCACTTAGAAAGGAATCCAAACTACTCACCAAGGCTTGGTGGGAGTTAGCCCTATTTCTGCAACTTCATTTTGTTCTCCTCCTCAACAAATATACTCCATACATAAACTAACCTATATTCTCTTACTTTAACCAATCAAACTTAATCCTTAGAGACATATTTCCTTTGCCTGAATTCTCTGTCACTTATTGTCCTATAATTCTGTTGTATAATTCTGTTCTGTTTAAATGGTTACTTTTCACAAAGTCTTTTCCTCACCATCTGTTCCAAAGAAATTCCCATGCCCCACAGATTCTCAGATACATAAATTTTTATTTCATGGTCTTCATAGCAATTACTGTCATCCAAAATGAGCCTATTTATTAAATTATTGTTTCCATATCCCCTTATTGAACTGTATGCATCATGTCTGTCTTTTTCAACCATTTATTTCAACTACTCATAGTAGGTAATCAGTAAGTACATATGAAATAAATAAAGGGCCATACATGACCTACTTATAATTTGTCTACTCCATCTTCACCTCTTTGGGTTTCTATCTTCTTATAATAGGAATGCTCCTATGACGTGGAGGATATTCCATTATGAACTAAATAAGGACAGGATTTAGCAAGAATTTGTACTCCATCATAAAATGAAGTAACTATATAAGCTACAATGTGCTTTGCCATGTTATTCAAACTGTCTGTGAAACTCAATTAATGAAATTATATTTGATCTCTCTGAGGTCTTCTGCCTTGAACTTTATAGCTGGGAAAATATGAGAAACTATTTTTATTGACATAAACTGTAGTCTAGAAAGCAGCAATATACCTGAATAGAACAGGATCAGAATGCAGCCTGAGATTTCTGATTTATGAAATGGCATATATGGGTGGCAAAATTTAACTCACAATACTTCAGATATACATAGAGAAATATGTCATACTCAGTTTGCCTATAACCAATGACTATTACTTCCTAAGTTTCCATTCACAGCTCAAAGGAAAAAAAAAATTCTCCTTAAATACTTTTGGTTTAGAACATAATCCAATTCGCTAATGTAAAGAGTCTATTTAATAATTTAAATAATTTAAATCCAATTCAATGATGAAGAATCCATTTAGATAATGATTTTGTGAGGAAAAATTGTTGTCACTGAAATATCTCAGTCATCTACCCCTTTCCCTTTATACTCTTAGAGTAAAATATAAATGTAGGGAGGAAAGATATGCATGGGGCCTACACCGTGATGCCCCCAGCCTCATCCCAGGACTATGCCCTTAATTCATGCAGATGTTGTTTCCCTAATGGGCAAAGTAATGACTAGCATGACTCAAAGTCTAGTTTTTCTTTATCTTTTCTTATTGTTACAGGTAGAAGATGTAAAATGTATAAAGACATTTTATACCATATGAATGGCTCAATATTTATATAAGAAAAATGGATTAGTAATATTGTCAAAATCATATTTTATGTTTCTCAATCTAAAATGCATGACAAGTAAAAATTATTTCAGTTAATTATATGTACTTTTTGTTCTTTTGTATATTTATCAAACAAAGAATAATAATATTTTACAAATGTAGAGTCTTGGAAATCAAGAGACCAAACACTTCATTTTGAAAATTGACAATTTAAGATACTGTGGAACAAGTTGCCCTATGGTGTGTCATGGGAACTCAGGCTCAGGCACAACAGAAACTTCCAGCAAATGATTCAGTTTTTTATACAGCACAAAGGGTACAAATTTGGAAGGGAACAAATCCCATCATGATCAATCCCACGGGAGGCCAACTGCTCAGGTTAGGTGTGGTGGATGCCAGCTCCACATGCCCCACTTGGAGTTGGAGGTGAGAAGCACATTTGTGATGCCTGGAGACCAGGGTATTCATGGAACACAGGTTGGATATCATCCTCCTTTTGCAGTTCAACACCTGAAAACCAAATGCAGCTGCCGTAAAATTAACCAACCGAAAGGGAGGCAGGCAGAACTATAGTATATGGAGTGCAAGTTTGGTGTAGATATTAGTTTGATATAAAAATACCTCCTAGGTAGAATTATCCAACACAGAAGGATATAGATGAACAAGATATTTTGAATAATAGATACATTTGGCAGAGATATATTGCTCCCTATGGTAGACCCCAAAGGAAAAAAAAAATTTAGAAAAGCATGTTAAAAAGAAACAAGGAAAAGAAAAAAGGTGGGGAAAAAGCATGCAATGTGTAATACAGAAAGCACAAAAGGAACAAAACAAATGTGGACACTCAATTTCAGCAAAACAATAGAAGCCTTGTGTATATTAGAAAAAGAAAAGGATGAGCCTAAGGTTAAGCTGTTAAGAAGAATATTTTAACCCTTCCTGAAGCAGTAGTGGTTCTCAATGAACATTCCCATTCACCTGGGGTACTCACTACTCAAGGTTCAACTCATCCAAAAGCAGAGAAAAGACTGTGCCTTGAGTCACATATGATAAAGCTTCTATTCATTGCTAGTCCCCTATCAGAACAAACTTTCAAAAGATTAAGAATTGGTTCCTTTAATTTAGAAATTATCTAGGGGTAATTCTATAGCAGAAATAATTATAGGGACTGCGGGGCAAAATTTCCCTCAGAGGAACATTTCACGGACATAAGCAATTCCATAGCAAGAAGCAACAACAGGAGCTAATGGGTAGAGGGCAAAAAAGGCCATTCGTAGAGAATGTAAAGCCTATGCCATTAGCCACAGATCATACTCAGTGTAGCACTGGGAAGACAGAAACATGAGGACTCAAGGGCACTCTAAACTATTCTGGATTAAGACTGTGTTATAGTTAGGCTAATGTGTCAACTCAGCCAGGTAATTGCACCTAGTTGTTTGGTCAAGCAAGCATTGGGCTAATTGTAATACAAGGACATTTATGGGCTTTAGTCATCAGTGAGTTTACTGCATAGATGGCTGATTACATCTACGATCAACCAGGGAGATTGCTGTCAGCAATGAATGACATTTTATCCAATCGGTTGAATGCTTTAAAAGGTGAAGTGATTTCAGCATTCAGAGAGAATTTCCCAGTTCATCTTCATACAGACTATGTCTCCCAGAAACTCATCAAGGACCTTCATTGGACTTTCATTGGAGCCCCTGGTTTGCAGCCTGGCTATGGAACCTGGACTTGTGCATCCCCACAGTCAAGTGAGAGAATCTTATAGAACCTCATACTATTTACAGATATCTCCTGTTGATTCTGTTCCTTAGAGAACACTGACTAATACAAACTAGATCTGCCACATTGCAAAATGTTAACACTTATCAGAAGGCAAAATTTATTCTAATGCCACTCTCTGAGAGAGGACCAAGTTGAAATGATTGTACACATGCCCGAGTGACCCTATTCCTAAAACTAGGCAACAACACAAAAGAAAGTAAAAATAACATAAATGTTAAAAGTTACTGTTTTCTCTAGTCTATATGGATTACATGTGAAATTCACCAGAAGTATGACTATATTTTCATTCAGATAGCCTTCTCAACTTATAATGCTGAGGGCCAGGATGACATCCTTCCTTCTCCTGTCCACCCAATAATCTCCCTTTCCCACTAATCTAACCACTGCATCCAGTGATGTCAGTAGATTCAAATTATTTTGTATGTGTCTTCCTTCTCTACACTTTGAGCTCCTTCTCTTATTTGGAAAAGCAATAAAAGCCTTGCTATATTGTGACAGTATAGACTAGGCACTTAATCAAATAAAATGTTGGTTTCATTGTTGTGAGATTAATGAAATGACTTTGGTAAACTAATGCAGCTCGCTAGCCAGAAAATCTGATAATCTCTGTTATCCGAATCCATTAAAATCCTTCCTGCGATTTGGTGCCACCTGGTGGCAGCTGTCCACTCCAATTTAAATAATGAGGATGATTCTGGTTGCCATGATGAGATGGAAACTCTGAGACATAAGGACTGATTCCAGGAATCTGCCTAGGACTTGATCCATTTTGTTGGCCTAATCTGGAAGGATTGGGTAAAGGGAATAATGAGGAAATGGGGACCCACCTTCTGCTCTTCTCTGTTATCAAAATGAAGTTGTCTGCTATTTTCCCTACCTGGTCTTGTCTTGCCTACAGGAGAAAGAACTTTAAATTGCTCCCATTCGAGAGCATAGGCTGGCCACAGTTTAGGAGGTAAATGGAGCTAATTCTATTAGATCCAAATTTGGATTAAACAGGGTGAATTATCACAGAGTTTTGCTGTATTCTTTTTCTGATTTTAATTTCTAGCTTCCTTTTCAAGATTTTTGCCTTTCTTCTAAACAATCACAGAAGTCTCCTAGCACATTCCCCTAAGTCTTCAAGATTCAGCTCAGGTATATTCATCCATAAATACTTTTCAGCATCCATCTATGGTTTGCTCATGTGTCCTTCTTCTGAGCTTCCTTAGCATCCCATATAAATATTTATGTAGGGCATATCACTATTGCATAATTTATTGCTTATGCCTACCCTCTTTGATAGGATAAGATCGCGAGCAGTTTCAGAGCTCTGATCTGACATTAGTTTATTCCCAGCAATGACCATTGTGCCTAGAAAATTGTAAGTGATTATCTGTTATTTTATATATTCATTCATTTTACACATACATACTTTCTTCATTGGTCCACTAGTACTTTAAAAAACATATTACTCATAGAAGCAGAATCACAGCTTATTTGAACATGCACACTGAAAGAAATTTTTGTCTAAGACTTTAAAATTTATTCTGCTGATTTAATATAGAAACTAAATGCTGGCTCCAGAATAATAATTTTAATACTACCACTGTCCACATAAAGTTACCCTACTCTTTTTTTCCCCTTTCATACTTCTTCTTTACCAGTATCAAGTATATTTTGTGTACTTACTATAAGCAAGACAAATGCTGGGTGATGTGCAGGTTCAAAAATCTTACTCTAAGAGCTTATCCTCATCATCTTGGATTAAAATGTGGCTCAGGAAATGATGATGCTGATTATGTTAAGAATAATAATGATGGAAAATTGTGGGATTATATAGGCAGGGCTCAACTCTCTCACAAAAACAATGGAAAAAAAGCCAAAAGCTGTCCTAGGGACCTACTTTGACAGGGTGGGGTGGTTAGCAGAACAAGACAGTGCTACACAACTCACAGGAGGGTGAAAGGCAGAGAGACAAAGAACCTGAATCAAAATAACATAGTATTTGTGAATAATGGCCATTTAATAAAGTTACTGAACTGTTGGAAAAAAAAAGAATAATGATAGTAACAAAGAATCTTTTAAAAATAAGACTATGTACCAGTGATTTATTGTTTTATAACAACTTAAAGAGGCAGGTATAGTTCCTATTCTATGGATGACTAACTGAGTGAGTATAGGGTTCACGAAACCTGCCTACGTATATATAGTTAATAAATGAGGAGCTAGTATGTGAAACTTGATTCTTCAGTTCTGAAGCCCATGCTCTTAGCAATGACATTATATGTTAAAAAAAAGGCAATATATGGCAAGTTAGAAAATGTTGCTTTGGAAGACATGAAGGAAAAAATTACCTTCTGGTCAATTTATTCAGGAAAACTTTCACAGTGGTAGTAGGACTTGAATTCGACCTTGGAAAGGGTGGAGAGTAAAGGGAATGGCAATGTGATTTAATGAAATATACCTGAGAAAGTGGTTATTAGATTTCAAGCTCATATTGTAGAGCTCTGCAGGCAGTTCTCCTTTGTTTAGTTTTTCATAGGTAAAGCTGTCATCATGGCCCCCCTCCTCAATTTAGTATTCAAATTAATTTCTTATCCCAGTAGAGAGTTTGAGTTCATAGGGATTCATCTGTTAGCTAACTTTTTTCCTGGGGCCTTTGAGGAAAAAAATGAAAAGAAAGTGGAGAATAAATATTCTCACTAGGTTAGTTGATAATGGGACAGAGTAACGTAACTATAGAGATTCTTTGGACCGGTAGACATGTTTTGGACCAGACTTCTACCTCTCATTGATAAATGGTATACTGAAAGGTTGTCCATGTTTCTGTACATCTTTTCCTTCTTAAGATCATACAGTTGAGAAGTAATACATTTTATATTTTCATTTAGGAAAATAAAAATAGCATTTGGCCACCCTTTATTTTTAATATCCAGAGAAGTTTTCTTGTTCCCTCATTCCTGGGCTAGTAGGTCACAGAGTACAAAGAATGAGCAAAATGACAGAAACCTCTATTAATCACAAACTGGAGATGTAGTTTAAGAACAAGTAGTAGAGCCATCATGTTCGATTATAGTAAGTAGCTGGTTGCTTGCTGATAAAATATGCTTTATTTGAGGTGGGGCAAGGGAATAGATAATGTTCCCTAGAAATATAAACTTTCACTGAGAACCACATTGTTCAACTTTCCTTTTTTGAGAACTGTTTGGAGGAGGGAAATTTCAATGATGAAATTTTCAATTAGTAGCAGTGAGAGAAAAAATATCCATGCAGAAGCTGTAGGCTTTCCTTTTATATTCTGATTTAATTTGTATTGTTAGTGTTAGTTGTTGTTTGCTAGCTCTGTGTTTTAATTCTGCAAGTTTTCCATGACCTTTAAGCAAAATGAGTCACTCTCCTTCTGCTCCTTTCTTAGTTGGTATGTCTTAAATATAGCCTTCTAGCAGTCTGTAAATGTGTGACTAGGTCAAATGTAATACTTCTCTATCTTTTCATCATTTCACATATAAGATAAGAGATATGCAAGTAATCTTAAAACTAAATGTGGACCAAGAAATAGTCATTACTATTATTTATTATATCTTCCAACTGCATAAACAAATTTTCTCCCTGAATATCAAATAATAATCCTTTCTCAAAAAGTATGTAACTCACAAGAATTCGATGATTGAAAGCTCTCTTTTGCTTAGAA
Source organism: Dasypus novemcinctus (assembly GCF_030445035.2). Classification (NCBI taxonomy): domain Eukaryota; kingdom Metazoa; phylum Chordata; class Mammalia; order Cingulata; family Dasypodidae; genus Dasypus; species Dasypus novemcinctus. The sequence goes on along the minus strand of NC_080673.1, from coordinate 146,472,625 downwards.
ACTTCTGTGCCTATGAGCATATCTTGCCATTTTGTTTTTCTGTTTTTGTTTGTTTTTGTCCCTCCCCTTGTGACTTTTTGCATGCTGACTGCTCTCTGTGTCCATTCGCTGTACTGTGTCCATTCGCTGTACTGTGTCCATTCGCTGTACATTCTGTATTTATTTTCTTTCCTCTCCTCCTTTGCGGCTTGCTTATTGTCTGCTCTCTGTGTCCATTCGCTGAGCACTCTTTTGTGTTTTTGCTTGTCTCCCTTTTTTGTTGCATCACCTTGTTGAGTCAGCTCTCTGTGGCGCTTGTGTGCCAAGTGGCACTCTGCGGTGTCTGGGGGCCAGGTGGCATTCTGTGGCACTTGTGGGCCAGGAAGCTCTCCACGCGTGCAGGCAGCCTGCCTTCACAAGGATGCCCCAGGACGCAAACCCAGAGCCTCCCATATGGTAGACGGGAGCCCAACTGATTGAGCCACGGCCACTTCCCTTGCCATTTTGCATTAGCCCGAATGTGTCACTAATTAAAAAAACATGTATGTTGAAAGTTTGGCAGGACAAAGTTTCACAATATTAAATGGTCTTTCTACTGTCTCTAAATACATTTTGTAAAATGTGTTCATTGAAACATTAATTCTTCTCTATGTTAACAGATATTTTAGAAAAAGGAGTTCTGTGGTTTAAACTGTGTTAGGTTCAAGTATTTATATGTATTTATAAGTATAGTAATAATAATTAGGATAGCTATCATCTAGTGAGTAGTTACTAGAAAAAAAGGAATCAGCATATGAAGCACTTTAGAAATATTATCTCAATCCCCACAACAATATTGTTAATCACCTCATTTTACAGATGAGAAATCAGAAATTTATTTTGAAACATTAAGTAAATTGCTGAAAGTTACAAAGTTAGTAGCAAAACAAATACCTAAAGACTTTTATATTCACTTTGAAATTTCTTTTCCATATAAGCAATTCAAAATGTGCATAAAAGATAAAAGGTTGTTTATATTTTTTAATCCAGAATATTTTAGAGCCATTAATATGCAAATTATAATATGCTAATATGAAAATCTCAGAACTGAAGTGGGGTAAGGATATGTATATTTTCTGGACATTTTTAACCTTGAAATCTACATTTTTGAAGAGCAATTTCCAGCACCAATGTTCTATAGAACATCTTTGAGGTTTGTTTCTTGGAATTTTGGAGACTGTTAATATATTACATTGCACTTTCTACATAACTTTTGGAAGGTCTCACTCTTTTATTTCTTTTTGAATCATTGTGCCTTCAGAAAGCTATAAGTCCTACTAGAAGAGATACTTTTTCTAGGTAACTACAGTAGATTGTTGCAATAACGGTCTGAAATGTGTTCACTTCTCTCTATATCTTTGGCCTTGTGTGGTTCCCTAGCACACTGACTCTAGACTTCTCTATGTCACCTTCTTTCACCAATGAGACAGTAGGGATGAGACAGAACCAACTCTTTAAAAGTGATTTAACACTAGGGTTTTCCTTCTTTTGCTGATTATGGAACAATGCTGGATGACGATGGACTTGTGACCCAGTCTTTCCTTTTACTTCAGCTGACAGCCACGCAGCCATAAGAACTGGGTTATCTAAGGACCAACAGTTGAATGTAGATGCTTGAGAAAGCCACCAAGACCAGCAGAATAACTGCAAGTCAGAACACAGCATATTTCAGAATCAGGAACTAAATAAACTATATTGTTTTAAGTCAATAAGTTTTTGGTGGACTTGTTACCAAGAGTTTGGTTCTACCAACTTCGGGATATGTGATTCAGTCCCTGAAAACTTAATTCATCCTCTTTAAAGGTGGAGAAATAATAAAATAGACTTCAACATATTACTTTAATAAAGCAAACAATGGATTTGGGAAATATTTGGTAAGCTATAAACACTATGCAAGTTACTACTATCTTTTTATTACATGAGATTTTCTATTACTATTACCATTAGGTATCAACATAATGCTGGTTTTTATTTGTTTGATGTTATTAGCTACCCAAGCAAGCCAGTCTCCAACAGAGTACACAGTCTTTTGGCCAGGCCTATGTGAAACCAGCCTCTAGGTGAAGGCAAGGAAAAGAGATCAAGATTGACATAAAGCCAGTTTAGTGTGCCTTCTGCAATAAGTCCTTTAAGTTGTTCACATATTTCTTTGTTGGGCATCTTCAGTGAGCCCAAAGCATGATAAAAATGTTTTCACAGAACACAGATCTCTGAGAACAGGTCCTGCTAGAGTCTCTACTGCATAAAACAAAGAAAAGGCCAACCTGAATCACCTAGGGCCTGGTTTTCAGAGCTATTTTGAATATGATACTTGATTTCTTTCTGCTTCTGTTTTTTCACATACTCAAAGCAGGATAATAATTTTAACTGTTGCATTGTCTTTATGTGAGAAATAGATGAGTTAATTCTTGGAAAGTGAATAAAACAATTCCTGGAGAGTAGGAGTAGCCACAGCTCTGCTGGGTTTCAGGGCTCAAACAGCACTGATATTGAATAAATAAAAACAGTACCTGAAACATTGAAAGCATTCGATAGCATGCATTGTAAATGTTCAAGAAATGGAGAGCTATTATAACTATTATTGTAGAATAATATTACTATTATATCATTACTATACTTTTACAATTATTGATTGCATTATTGCTTTGGGGCTTTTCAGGTTACAGATCTGCCAGCTCTTTGTCTTTAAAGTAGATATAAGCAATAAAAATGTATGACTACTCCTAATTGATAGACTCAACAACTTTAACAAGAGTTAGAATATTTAGGTAAGAGAACTTGATGATTAGAAATCTTCCACTAATTTCATTGCTGGTTGAGGTTTAAAGAATCCCTGAATATCTTACTAGTTTACTAAAAGAGTTGAAACACACATGTTCCCTCGTGACTTCACATTGCATTTAGAGGCTATCTTAGGAAGCTGGGAATATTTGTAAGACAACATAACTGCATCAAATGTATAACACAAGGTGATCTAATTTAACATAACATAAAATGATGCAATCTGCATATGAATTTGTATCAAAAAATAAATCTAAATACAACCTCACTATTATTAATCTAAGGAAGATCTAATCTCTGATGTAATAATGATTAACAAAACTAATTCCTTTTTGGATTACAACCACTAATTTCTTTATTGAATTCTGATGAAAAATAATATTTTTATTAAAATGTAGGTTGGATGTTTTATTTGGGAAATAAAGCATTAAGTCTATTTAACTTTTATCTTATTGGTTATGCTTAGTGGTATGTGCCATCTCAGAAGACTCATTTATTGGCTTAGGTTTGGAAAAGGAGATTCTTTAAAAGCTGATTATTGGTCTTCAAAACAGATACTTGAGCACCAAGCTTACTAACAAGGTAAACTGTAGAGTAGAGATGAAACTTCAAAGTCTGTAAATGGAAGATTTTGAAGTAGAGTTCCTCTATAAAATTATTTTCATTTATATTATTTCACAACAAATGGAAAATTATTGATTTTCCCGGGTGCAGAATTAACCCACTTCTTTTATTACAAGACACATTTCATATAAAAAAAGAAAAGTCTAAGACATGGAAAAGCAGTTTAAGTAAGAACTGTCGTAATATAGATTTACACAGAAACACTTAACATAATTGGTGGGGGAGGAATATACTTCATATATAAAAAAGAGTTTTAATAGATATAGCACAATGTGGCTCTCCTTTACTTTAAAAAGAATCAAGACACATCAGCATTTTTTGCTCCTTGTGTTTCTTCTATTAAAGAACATATCTGGGAGTATTTTAACTGAACTGAGTTATGAGATGGAGAGAAGAGACAGAGGTTTTGTGTAGTCCATTAGTCCATTTTTTTTCCTTTTTTTTTCTTTTTGTTAGGCTCACATGACCTTTCTACTTTCTCAGTCACATTCAGTATTAAGTTGTTTTTTTAATGTGCCCAGACAATGTTATTTATACTTGTTACATAGGAACACAGCAGCCAAACACAGCAACCAAAGTCACTGAAAAACACAACTTGTTATTATAGAAAATACTAAAACAGCCCATCTTAAACTGCATCTATTAGACAAGAGAAGAGGGGCAGAGAATTTGTTGTTGTTTTGTCATAGCACTGTATAGTAACTCCTTGGTTGACAAAGGATAGTCTGTAAGAAAGAAGTAGATGAGAAAGGGAGGCTATAGTAAGTGAAACCCAAAGAATTCCCCCAAAATCTAAATGAGACCAAAACTTCATAGATATCAGATGTGGAGCTTAACACTTAAGGATGCACTGAAGGTGCTGAGAAAAGAGCCAGATAAGTAGATTCTACATTTTAAGTAAGAAGGGATCAAAAACAATTAAGGCTACTTTTTTGGAGGTGTTGCCAAATAAGCAGTTCATAAGAAATGCAAAGGTTTTGTGGAGTCAAGGAATTTGACTTCAAGTGATGTCTTTTTGAAAATTTCTGGTGTCTTAAACTACAAGGGAAAAGAACCACAGGTGAAACTTAAATGACTTAGGAGGAACATTGACAAAAATGAAATAAAAACAAAATTTTAAAAGTGGTGCAATCTAGCTGCGCTAAAGGATGATTTGGAGTAGGGGTTTTCATCAGAATTTTCTTTACAATACTCACAATCATTACCCGCTAATGTAGATTTCCCTTATTTTTTATTTCCCCTCTTCAAAACTAGAAACTCAAAATAAAATTGAACCTGTAGTAATCAAAACAGTTCTTTTCACCACAAGTTAATATCCTTGTTAAATTAAAATTATTATTTATAATATAAATAATAAATAAAAATAACTCAAAAATCATTTTTAGTCACAGATCAATTTAGAAATTTTTCCTAATGCAATGTTATTAATAATAACTACCTTAAATAACGTGTCGTTTGGTTATTTTAGTAAATTAATGAAGATCCACAACTTATGTATATTTTTGTGTATTATAGGGTAGTGTGAGATTCTAACAGATTGCTTTGATTAGTCATGAAATAATAACACATTTCATTTCATTCATTGGAAACATAACTAATCTCATTCTCAGATAGAACACATAATGAAGTGAAGATTCGAATTTTAAGAAATTTAAATCAGATTTTGAAAGATGTAAGCAGATTCTGGCAAGTTATTGAAAGCTAAACCTATAAAATGATGGCTTCTTTTAAATATGAAATTTAAACTGAAATACTCCACAAAAAATTATTGGCAGGCAGATCAAATCAACAGTGTGGTAGGTAGAGCAAAATTTAAAAACAGAATTCACAGTTAAACATATATTCCCTCTGTAATTCTTTGCATCTTAGCCTATTATTTTTTCACAAAGAAATTTTTCAATTTCATTAATCTTACAGCATTTTGCTTTTATTCTCATTACTGTTTCATTTGTGTACTTTGTCCTTTTCCTTATTGAATTAGAATTTATATCCTTTAACTATTTGATGAGTCCTTAACACATTCACTAGGATTTTTGTATGGTAATTAGGTATACACAACTCAGTCATATTTACTCTGCTTAAAACTGGAATTAGATAAACAAACTCTCTGAAGCACATACAGCTCTCATAAGCCTTGGCTATCTATCTGCAACTAGCTACTGTCAAAGCAGATCATTTAATATGTATGAGGACTGTGGGACTGTTGATTGCTTGCATGTTGATTGGCTGGAGTGACCAAATGAAAACCACTTCTAGGTGGAGGAAAGGAGTAATACAGGCAAGCATGTTATCAATTGATAAATCAAGTTGATGTATTTTTAATATGATCTAAAGTTTTTAAATTGTAGGAAATAAAAATGGAAAATAAAATTCAATTAATTCCAAATTCTGTGTTTGTTTCCATTAGGGTTAGTGCTAATAAAATATACAAATATTTTTACACTGTGAGTTTTTCCAACTTTTTTGTTGTTTGCTTTTTAATTGGCTGTGTAACAAATTATCATAAACACAGCAGTACAAAACAACACACATTAATTATCTCACAATTTCTGTGGCTCAAAATTCTAGGGTTAGTGTTAATAAAATATACAAATATTTTTACACTGTGAGTTTTTCCAACTTTTTTGTTGTTTGCTTTTTAATTGGCTGTGTAACAAATTATCATAAACACAGCAGTACAAAACAACACACATTAATTATCTCACAATTTCTGTGGCTCAAAATTCCAGGTGTCAGTTTGCTGGGCACTCTGCTCAGCGTCTCACCAGGCTGAAAGCAAGATGTTAGCCAGAAGTGTCTTCTCATCTGAAACTCAGTTCCTTACACTCATGGTCTGAAATCCCTGTTTTCTTATCAGGTGTTGGCCAGGGAATGCTCTCAGTCTTAGAGTCTGCCACCAAGTTCTTGCCTTGTGGCTCCTTGTTAGGCAATTCAGAATACGGTTGGGAGTGAGTTGTTACATAGTGCAGAGTGGGAAAACAAGCTCAGTCACAACAGAAACAGTCAACAACTCAGCGCTTTATTATTTACCTAGCATGAAGTCACAACTCAGCGCTTTATTATTTACCTAGCATGAAGTTCCCAAAAGAGCAGAAGACAACCCATCTCAGTCTGGTCAGAGTCAGTAGATGTCAGCTACACATACCCCACTTCACTGCCAAGAGGAGAGATCCTGTGCTTAAGTATGGAGTATTTACCACGCCAGGGGCAGGGGTCCTGCCTCTGAGAGTTCCTGCCCTGTTAACAATCTGGGGATACTTGTTCCCAGTTTCTGCATTCAAGGTGTGGCTGGGCCTTTTCATTAGATCTAACACCTCCCCTGGAGGGCCAAAAGGAAATAGGCTGAAGCATCTGTGCATAATAGAAAAGCAAGCCAGGGATAGGCAAAGGCTGAGAGATACCTGCTGAGTGTGTGTCTGTCTCTTCCCCAGCAGTCCACCACTGGAATTCTCAAGCAGGCCTAGCCTGCTCCGTTACATTAGCTTCCGCAGTATAAGCCCACCTCCCACTTGGACATGAAGGTGGAGACAAGTTAGGCCTATGGGCTTGTGGCTGTCAACAATATTGACAGTAAAGGTTTGCAGCCCATTAGGAGGCCTTTACCTATGCTCCCAACAGGTTGATTAGAACTGCCTAGAGATATGCTTGTATCCATGTCTCCACTGGGAGACAGTTGCAGGGGTCCCACATATTATCTGTGTGTACACTTTACAGCCAGTGGGCTTGATATTTGATTTTAATCACCTCCTGCTCCATCTCCCCCAAGATATTAACCCATCCAGGGCAGTAATGATCTGTCAAACAAGGAAATCCAGAATCAAGGATGCTATCCCAGGAAGCAGATTTGGCTCAACAGATAGAGCATCCCCCTACCACATGGGAGGTCCAGGGTTCAAACCTAGGGCCTACTGACCCATGTGATGAGCTGGCCCAGCATAGTGCTAATGTGCACAAGGAGTGCCATGCCACGCAGAGGTGTCCCCCACGTAGGGGAGCCCCATGTGCAAGAAGTGCACCCCATAAGGAGAGCCGCTCAGTGTGTACACACAGAGAGCTAATGCAGCAAGATGATGCAACAAAAAGAGATACAGATTCCTGGTGCCACTGACAAGAATACAAGCAGACAGAGAAGAACACACAGCGAATGGACACAGAAAGCAGACAACTGGGGGGGGGGGAGGAAGGAGAGAGAAATAAATAAAAAATAAATATTTTTTTAAAAAAAGATGTTATCCCACCCCCAGACAATTAATGCTTTGCTCAGGATTCTGAATTGAAGGTAACAGTCTAAGGAGAAACCTCAGATTGCTTATGAATTTTCAAGAAGATAGTCATAAACACAAAGGTGATTATTCCCTCACTGTCCAAAAACCTATGCAAAGAGTGACCCAATCATTGAAAATTTTGTTTCTTTCACAAAGACTCTGGAGGAGCACAGCCCACTACTAGACAGTCACTGGTCATTATAGGGGCAGTTGTTGCATCTCAGGTTTTCCAGGGGTGTGGTGGCAGACGGAGCGGTTGGTTTCCTGCCACTATGATATCATCTGGACAAAAGAATTTTCCTTCCAGTTTTCCACCAAGTCAAATCTGTACAAAACAGGTGGGGAGAGCAAGAACTAGTCCTAACAGGGTGGTATTGCAAACTCTTCCCATGGAAGACACATTTCTCAGCCTGATGGCAGTAACTTATCTTTTCAAAGACCATCCTGTCTGTCTGCCCCTTGCTCAGAGCTATAACCTGATCTATTTGCATTGATCTGAATGCCTTACCCATATCTTCCGGCCCACTTCCACTCCTTCCTGATAGAAGGGAGTTGTCAGGACTCCTCAAAAGTTGTGCTATGACCCTCCCCAAGGAGACTGGACTGTCACCCCATGTGTGTTAAGCACCTCTAGGTCCACCTCCATCATTTCACCTCCCCTGGCTGGTGGTCTTAACCTCCTACCACCTTGGGAATCTCGTGAAGTGTCTACTCACCAAGACAGACCACTCTCTAGGCCATAAAAAACGATATACAAATTGAAAAGAATAGAAATCATACAAAATATGTTCTCAGAACACAATGGAATTAAATTAGAAATAAATAACAAAGAAATATTTGGAAAACATCCAAATATTTGGAGACACTTTTAAGTAAACATGCATCAAGGGAGAACTTTCAAAAGAATTTCAGAAATATTTTGAACAAAATGAAAATAAGGCATCAAAATTTGTGGAATGCCATAAAAACAGCGCTTAGAGGACAATACATAGCATTAGATGTATATATTAAAAAAAGAAGAAAAATCTAAAATCAATAACCTAAGATACCACTTTTGGAAATTAGAGAATTAAGAACAATTTAAGTTTATACCAGGCAGAAAATAAATAAATAAAAATTGAGAAGAAATCAATAAAATTGAAAAAAAGAAAACAATAGAGAAAATCAATCAAACTGAAAGCTGATTCTTGGAAAAGATTAGTAAGTTGATAAACCTCTAGCCAGGCTAAAGAAGAAAAAAGAGAAGTGCAAGTTATCAGAATCAGATATGAAGGTGGTATATATCTATTCAATGGAATATTATTCAGCAATAAAAAGAAATGAGCTATCAGGCAAGTAAAAATATGGATAAATCATAAACACATATTTTAAGTAGGAGAAGCCTGTTTCAAATGGCTAAATATTGGATGATTCAAATTATATGGCCCTCTGAAAAAGACAAAATGATGGATATGGTAAAATTATCAGCGGTTAACAGGGTTTGAATAGATAAATTCAGGGGAGTTTTATAATAGTAAAACTATTCTGTATGATAATTTACTGAAAAGATACATGGCACTAGACATTTGTCAATAAATGTCATAAAACCTTAAAGTACAAAGAGTGAACTAGAATTTTTTCGAATTTTTCACAAATTTTTTAAAAGTCATTTAAGAGATTATAGGATCACAGTTGGAATGCAAAATACGACTAAACAACTTAACCATATTATAAATGTTTTAAACAACCTCAGTCTAGGGAATGGATGAGAAAACATGCTGAGTTAAGTAAGTATGTTAATTTGCCAGAGCTGCTATGATAAATAGCACACACTGGTTGGCTTAAGCAGCAGAGATTTTTTGTCCCATGGTTTCAGAAACTAAAAGTCGAAAATCAAGATCATGCTTTCTCTCTGAGTCTGTAGCATTCTGGCACTGGCTTGTTGCAGTCCTTGGGGTCCTTGATGCACATTTCTACATCCATTACCGGTAATCTTTCTCATTCTCTGACTCCTCCTGATTTTTGACTGCTACTGACTACTGTGTCCAAAGTCCTTTGCTTATAAAGACTTCAGTCATGTGGATTAAGGTCCACCTCCCTTCAGTTTGGCCACAACTTAACTAATAATAACATCTTCAAGGGTCCAATTTACAAATCGGTTCACTACTACAGGGTAGCAGGGTAGGACTTATACAGGTCTTTTGTAGAGGACATGTACCTTTGGAAATTAGTCGAGTCTGTAAGACTAAGGCAAAATTATCTGTACAAGAGCACTGTACAATAATTGATAAATTGTTTCCAGGAAGCTATTGGTTAACAATTCTGATACCACCATATATGAATACTAGTATTGAACAATTAGGAAAAAGGGGTCCTAAAACAAACAAACAAACAAAAAATGTATTGTTTTTGGTATAAAAGGAAATCTGAATATGTATGGGCTTTAGTTGATAATAATATATCTATATTTATTTTTTACCTTTTACAAATGAACCCATTAATATAAAATGTAAATACAATAATAGAAGAAATTGAATGTGGGTCATAAGGGAATGTTTTGTACTATCTGTACAATATTTTTGTAAAACTAAAACTGTTTTAAAATAAAAGTTTATTTTAGAAAGGAAAATATTATTTAAACAATCATTATTAGTGATATAATTTAAGTACACTGAGTTTTGAAAGGGATGCCAAAGTAAATTTAGGGAGGACTTGAAAGGAAAAAAATCATTAAATGTGAATGGATTCTGAGGATGTTAATGCGTATGCTATTTGAGATGAAAATGAAATAAAAATAGGATATATGTGCCTACTGTCAGGGAACAGAATTTGAGGTAAGAGCAAGCTTAGTATTCAAAATTAATTGTGCTTTGGCAGCAAATGGAGTTTTAATTGACCTAGACTCTAATGCTTGCTGTATGTTTTTAGCATTTCATTTTGTTGTGAGTTGTATATGATTCATTGCTTCATTCAAATAACTGACATTACTATTTTAAAATATTGTGGTGGTAAAAGCTAGTAATAGATTGAACTAATTCTCATTAACCTTGGTATTCTACTTAATTTAAAGATTAAATAATTATTTCACTTGTGTTTTTAACTATTTCACTAAAGAAGAAAATATGTTCCTGTTCCTGTTCTTTGTATTATAAGTCTCTCCTTCCTCCTGATATTTTGGTCTAGACTGATAATGTCTTGAAATGTGATTTCCTACCAATACCAGCATGTACTTTATTCACATTTTTCATTTACCAGAAGTTATGCTCGAACTAGAACAACAGTCAGAATGGCAAATTATAATAAATTAAAATATAATAGTTTTGCTGGGTGCAGATTCATACAACGATGCTCAGAGGTACAGTGCCTGTCCTTATTCTCATTAAAAACATGAAATGTCTGCCCTCCTCATTTTGACTTCATGCAACAGAATCATTGAAGTAATTTTCCATTTGACTTTAGAGAATGGATTTCAGGAAGCATTTTCACCCACTCAAGAATTAACATTATTTGGAGGATTTGCAAATCAGAGTTTTAATTAAAGCTCTTCTCAAAGAATAATGAAATTACATAAAAAGTTCATTTGACTAGGAACAATAGAAAACTACTAACTCATTGGACTCTGCTCACTGAAGGCATGATTCTTAATAACCTTAGTTAAATATCAGGAGCATTCTTATTAACTATAATAGCCAGTAATTAGGGTTTGGAGCACTGAACTTATTCATAAAAATGAACACTGAAAGAAATAAGTGATAACAATTCACCATTTTATTCCCTGCCTGATACTTTTCTGAACTGGAACATACATTCCTTGAGGAAAGTGACTTTTGTTTTAATCACTGCTGTATCCCCAGCCTAGAACAGTATGTGTGTATGAATGGAACCATTATGACTTTCACAAAAATATGCACTTAAGAATTGTCATATTTTTCCTTAAGTATATTGTAGAACCTATGATCCTTGCAGAACATACGTGAAGTGCTCCTCATCAAGGTTTGAAAAAAACAAATTCTAAATGCAAATAATAATGATCCATACTTTTATGTGTTGCTAAAAATGTCAATAAATATTTAAGCTGAATCAAAAACAAGACTATTTTCAAATACGATATTTAGTACTCTCCGTGTGTCCTCTGGTAATTGCAAATTGTGAACCACTTTTCTAAAAAATACAAAACCCAAGGTAAATAAAGAGTTTAATGAAGGATCTGGAAAGATTGTCTTGTATATGAGAAAATGACTTTGTTGCTCCAGAAGTATAATTTATTTTGGAGGAAGTTATGAAATCAATATATATTTAACAGCTAGAGCTGGTGAATTATTGAGTAGGGTACACACTAGGTGGGGGGGAACTCCCTGTTACTGGAGGTATTCACACTTCTATTATAACAATTCTTGGCAGAGTTGAAGACTTGAGTAAATACCCACTAACTCCATCTGTAACCCTAAAAATCCATGAGGCTTGTTTTTTTCCCGAGGTATTCACAACAATAGTCTAGTGTGCTATTGCATTGCTAGAAGAATACTAGACTTGATATGACATGTCTTTAGTTCATGAACTGATTATGCATACCAATTTTGAAAAATTGGAGAGTCTATTAGTCATCTGGAAGTGGTAATACATTCTTAAGAGAATGGTTACTGAGAAATATCCTATAAATTCTAGAATGTAATATAGATTAAGTATATACTTATAATAAAACAAACCACTTACTGAGCATCTACATTCCAATTTTTTTCACTTATTTCTACTTATTGAGTAGACCTATTATGTACAAGACAGAAAACTAATCTCAGGAAAAACGAATGCAGCAGAACACTGATAGATCTGACATAGTTCATGTCTCCCTCATGATCTAGTGATTCTAATTCATAGCTTATGGGAAACTAAGCTTAAAAGTATCTAATAGCTTTCCAAGGGCTACACAGCTTCCTGAAGGTACAATCAGATTAGAACCAGGTCTGCATAGTTGCAATGTCCTTTTATATAAACTCTTGCAAAGAATTCACAGATATTCATGCATAGTTTCATTATTTATTTTCATATAGTTTAGATAATATAAGCAGTTATATCTAGAATTAACTCCATTAAAAGCTAAGTTAAATATAAATTCTTTGGAGTTACAATTTTTTCCATTATTACTACTCATTTTGTACATGGCTAATATTTAGAGGGGAAAAATTTTTCCAAGGGTCTAGAGTCCTGTCATTATGTTTAGAAGAGTGATTATTCATTTTCATGAAGCCACATAGATAACATGTATGTCTGTTGTGAGCTCACTTTGGTTCTTGAGTTATATTCATTTTTAAGGAAGCAAAAAGTTATTGTAACTTGTTAATTGAGTGGACTGAATTCAACTCAGTTCAATAGAGGATAGGAAAAAGCTTTAATTTTTATATTTTATTGAACTAAAATATTCATATAGAAAAATAAACATCTCTTAAGTGTACATGTCAATGAATTTTCACATATATAAAGGTCCATATAACAGGTTTGCAAATACTAGCAATTACTAGCACTCAAGTAGTGCTCCTCCTGTTCCTTTCTAGTCACATTATTCTTGCCCCTAAGGATCTGTTATTGTGATTTATAATAGCACAGGTCAGCTTTGCCTGGTTTTACATATTATATAACTAAAACCATTTGTATGTGCTTTTTTAAATTTTTAAAATTTATTTTTAATTGTCATTTTTTTAAAGATATATAGATCACAAAAAAAATGTTACATTAAAAAATATAAGAGGTTCCCATATACCTCACTCCCCAACCCCCCACTCCTCCCACACCAACAACCTCTGTAATCATTGTGGCACATTCATTGCATTTGGTGAACACATTTTGGAGCACTGCTGTAACGCATGGATTATAGTTTACATTGTAGTTTACACTCTACCCCAGTACATTTGCTGGGTTATGGCAGGATATATAATGTCCAGTATCTGTCCCTGCAATATCATTTAGGACAGCTCCAAGTCCCGAAAATGCCCCCACATCACATCTCTTCTTCCCTCTCCCTGCCCTCAGCAACTACCGTGGCCATTGTCTCCACATCTCCATATCGATGATATAATTTTTCCATTGCTAGAGTCACAATAGTTCTATAGTAGAATACCAATAAGTCCACTCTAATCCATATTTTATTCCTCCATCCTGTGGACCCTGGGATGGTGATGTCCGCTCCACCTCTAAATCAAGAAGGGGCTTAGATCCCACATGGTTGATGGATGTGATTCTCCTTTTGCAGTTGTAGGCACTCTCGATTCTCTGGTATGATGGTTGACCATTTTCACCTCCTTGTTAGCTGACCTGGGTAAGTCCAATGAACCAGAGAGTAGGAGTTGCAACTCTGCTGAGGCCCCACTGACATGGCCAGTCCAGAGATTCAAGTCTCCTGAGTATACAACAACCCCAGCACCAACTACAGATTCAGTAAAAGTGACAGAAGAGTCATGTGAAGAAAGGTCGCATCTGAGTCCAGCTCCATCATACTGAGGAGCACAAATTCTAAAGTTGGGCCCACTGACAAGGCACTGAACTCCAGAGCCAACTGCCATGACCACAGAAATTGTGTGTCTCCAGAGCCCTCAGGAATGCTGGTACCTGGGGCTTTATGTGCTTTTTTTATGAGTGAATTATTTTGCTCAACTTTAAGTTTCTGAAACTCATTCCAAAGTGTGGTACCATAATTTTTTTCATTGTATTGTTTACTGGTGTTTTGCTAATTTCCAGTTTGAAGCTGTTAAAAATAGTACAGACATGACAGTGTGATACCTGCTTTTTGTTGAGCCTATGTTTGCATTTATGTCATGAGTATGCCTAATAGAATATCCAGTTCTTAGAAATACATATTTTTACCTTTGGTAAGTTGTGCCAAACAGTTTTCCAATATGTTTGCAGCCATTTCCATTCCTGCTAGCAATGCAAGAGTTTGGTTGCTCTAATTCCTTTTAATCACTTGCTATTTTTCCATAATTTTGAAATTAGGCTCTCTGATGGGTATGGAATAGTATCACATTTCATATGTATAAACATGATGACCAAAGAAGATGCACATCTTTCAATGTATTTATTGGCATTTGGATGTCCTGTATTATGGCATGAAATTTCAAGTTTTTGCCCATTTTCTATTGTATTGTCAATCTGTAGAGTCCCAGAAATTTTTATGCTGGCAATTTTAATATATGGTGCCTTGAAATCCATAGAATATAACATAAATTCCATGAAATCAATAGTTTTCATTTTTCTTTTTCTTCAATCCTGTATCCCCAGCTCCTATATAAGTACTTTCAGTTATTGAAAAGTTCTGACCATATAGAATGAATGACTAAAGGGATAAATATAAAAATTTTTCATGATATTAAATTATGAATGGCAAGAAAGGTATATGTCAAGCTAGGATTTTGATATAAGAATCTATATGAACACTTTATTCCTTTAAGACGTTGGCTTTTGCTAGAAGCAATGATTATCCAGGAGATGGAACAGGTTTGTGGTAAGTGTATTATTTAATTGTTTTCTATCCACATAGGAAACCCCTAGGGCTCCATTTATGTTTTCCATCATGAAGCTTGACTCTACAGTTTCCTTCTTCTTTAGAAAACCCCTTTGTCTTCAACTTATATATAATTGCCATTTTCAATCACAGTATTAATCTCAACAGTATTCTCACTCCAGCTCTAACTGCCTTTTCAGTACAAGGGTTAGAAAAGAAAACACAGCT
This sequence comes from Dasypus novemcinctus, assembly GCF_030445035.2. Taxonomy (NCBI): domain Eukaryota; kingdom Metazoa; phylum Chordata; class Mammalia; order Cingulata; family Dasypodidae; genus Dasypus; species Dasypus novemcinctus. The sequence goes on along the minus strand of NC_080673.1, from coordinate 146,457,238 downwards.
TCTTTCAGTTCAACACATCAGAGGAGGATAGAAATCCAATTTCCTGATTCCCAGTTCAGTTTTCTCTCTATTGCAAATAAAATACCACTGAGTGAACTTTAGCTATAACATCTACAGAAAGTTCTAACATTCATAGTCACAAATCAACATGTAGAGAGTCTTCTTCAAATTCAGAGGGTCCTGACAAAAAAGAAGAAGGAAAAACAAATAGTTGTTAAAAGAATGTATCTGGGTGGGGATTTGATTTATACAATTTCAGTTTAGTTTGCTTTTTTACTCTACACACTGTTTTTGTGATATTGTTGTTCCAAGCTACAAGGGTGTTTGACTCAGAAAAAGCTAAAATAAACAGAGGCCTGCTCTTAGGAACTAGAGAATGCTAATGGTAAAAAATAAAGACAATGCCTGGAGCAAAAGATTAAAGCTGTAGATTCATCCATACTTCTATACATAAAAATATACAGGCATATTATACTCCAATATCTTTGGAATACATCATTAATAAATGAGAAGTCTTTCACTGGCAAATTTTTCCATTTGATAGTAAAATTAGATATGCTAAATCACCAAACCTCATCAAATATTACTGTATATAAGGATTTTACACTGAATTATGCTGAAATAATAAAGAAGTCTGAATGGTATCCAAATATTACAGGCATTACTCAAATAAATATTAAAAATAAAATGACACACTAAGAACAGAGAAATATTTCATAAAAGGATTTTTTATTGTTGTTTATGACAGTTGATGCCATTGTTATTTTTTCTGTTGACTACAGAGTAAGCTTGAAGCAAACATGTAACTGAGAACACGTGACCAGTGAAATTATTGATACTTGCATATTGAAAATCCTCTCTCGCATCACAACATCATGCATTATAAAACAATAAGCAATAATAAATATCAGGATAGAGTGTTTCTTATTTCACACTCAATTCAGTTTTACAATTAAGTATGAAAGTAATGATAGCAGTTCTCTATCACAATAATTTAATTCTAATTTTTCTATTATATAATACCTGGGAAAATAACATTCTAAAAAATAAGATAGTCATTTAAATAAAAATAATAAAAATGCAAGTTTTGCTCAAATAGTAAATCAAAATTAGTTCTGGTTGATTAACATACTAAACCTACAAATTATCACATATGCTGAAAAAGTATTTGCAAGTCTATTTACAGGACATAGAAGTGACATTTAGATGGACATGAACTTTTTTCAGCATAAAGGCATTGCAATAAATTTAAAATAAAAAAATGTAACATTTTGTGTCATACAAGCATAAATCCTCTCTACATCCCACAAATTCATAAACTACATTGAAAACAAATGAAAAATGAGGAGAAATATTGCCAATGAATATGGGAGACAAAGTTAATTTTCTTGTTGTACAGAGAATACTAACAATAAAGAAAGTAAAACTATAAAAATGGGAAAAGGATCTCAAAAAGACAACTCACAGAATCAAATAAATTATTTTATTACAAAATAATCCTTTTCACATTTAAAAAATGAGGAGTTTCCATTATAAAATAATTAAAAATACAGAAAAATAGTAAAATATAAACGGATGCATCCTAGTTATTTAAATTTATGAAAATTTAGAAACAATTTAAATTTACATAAAATATTTGAATGATTTCTGCCAGGCCTATAACATAGATTAATATATGGCAATTAAAAATGATATTTTGTGATTAGACTTAATAAGGAGAGAAGATGCTCAAAACATGGCAGTAGTTGATAAAATCAGCAATAAAATTTTGAGTAAACTGTTTATCTAGAAATTATTTATTAATTCGTTCCTTATATGAATATGGCCTAGAAGAAATGCACTAAACTGTCTTATTTATTGCAGCATTACTGGCTATTTTCTTATTATACACCCTTCTATATTTTCTCAGTTTCTGTAATAAGCATGTGTTAAATGAATAATCAAATCAAATAAATAATATTCAAATTTTGTGTTACATATTCTTGTTTCCCACATTAGAAACAAATATATCAGTCCTAAAAACAAATACTTCAATGTGCTGAAAAGGGTATTGTAACCAGAATTAGTAAAACGTCATTTTAAAGTTATATTTTTAATTTAAAAGTACTTTGTCAGAAAATGATACTTTTGCCTAATATGATTAATGTGTTAAAACAGCATTAAAACAACATGTAAAATATGACAGTATATTTAGTTGCAAATTAAGATAAAAATATCTTATTGATAATAAATTATAAATTATATCTTTGCTCAACATAAAGTTGCTGTGTTGCTAAACAAAATGACCTATATCTGCATATGCCTGATCTTTCCTTTTTGACTAGGAACACAGGAGGAATTCATATGCCACAATAAAGGCAAGCCTGATATTCAATTTTCTCAACCACAAAATGGCCATTATAATGAAATCTCTGCATTTTTTACAGGGTTCTTAGGATACTCAAAGCAGTCTAAAAATACATGTCCACAGTAGCAAGAAGAAAACTAAGGACAGACAAATTTATAATAACAGTAAATTGTGCAAGTCATATTAAATATCAAACTAATTTTTATAGTGAAAATAAGTGTATGTCTGAGTATTCACTAGAAGGACTTTGAATACAATTGACAGAAGATTTAATCCACACTATCTTAAAAAGGAAATGCATAGGTTCCTACAAGTAAACTTTCTATGGCAATGTTGACTTCTTCAGGCAGCCTTGATCCTGAGATACAAACTATGACAACAAAACCTTAATCCTTCAATATCTCCATTTTCTCAGTCCATTTCATTTGCATCAACTCCATTCTCAGACTGATTCTTACCTGTAATTGTTCAGAATGATAGTCCATATTGTTCATTTCTGTATCCCAAGTGCCTGGAACAAAGCTAGGTATATGGTAGGTATTATGTAAACATTTGTTGAGTGAATAAATAAATAAATGCTGGAAGGGAGATGGCTGTAATAGTCCCAGCTTCCTATTCTCCCAGCTTCAATCCAGCAGTTAAGAGCACCTCTACCTCTATCAGTTAGCCCACACAATGTGTCTCCTTGGTCCATTCTTGAACCCAAAATTATGATCCTCTATCCAGACTTAAGGCACTGGCCAACCTCTAAAGATAACTGACCTACTTAAATGAAGGATAGAGAAATGAATCATACTACAGAGAAAAACTGAAGTATTGTTAGCAAAAGAATATGTAGCTGATGTTAGGAAACAAAACATGTCAGTTATCAGTGTATCTGTATTACTAAAAGTATCCATACATAAATTCAACCTTATTATATTATGCCTGTGAAGCAATGAATACATTTCCTTCAATTAATAAAAGGCAGATTTAAGAAACACCCCATAGAATCATTTAGGGTTAATGCTTTGGAAAATGCTTTGAATTTGGTTGATTGAGTCAAGAGACTCCAAGTTTGCAATTGGCTGCTCAAAATGAAATCAATAAATGCATTTCTTTGCAAAGGGGGCCATATAGAATAGAACATAAATCTGGAGCAACACTATAAAAAAATGATGACCTGTTAAGACATATTTGTTACCTCTTTTATTGGAAAGTAAAAACTAAGTGCAATGAAAGATGACCCTACTCACTGAAGGCCTTTCCATTACAAATTTATCTTCAGTATTCTTCAATATATGGCAAAAATGCTTTTTGACCTGGTTTTAAGGCACTAATCCATTGATTTACTCAGAGACACAGATGTCAATACAGAGTCTCCAGCATGTCTGGCATGCCAGTCACCTCTAAGCAGTGCTTTAAATGATGAGTAGGTAAACTGCCATCATATTTATTACAGATGTCCATCTATTGATTAAAAAATATATTAGTGAAATATGAAGAAAAATTGTTCATTGCCTAATTTTACCATGCAATATACTGACATTGATACTCTCAATATGATATTAGAAAACCATTCCATAATGTCTTTTTAGAAGTGCTTTGTAAATATGTTACAGATAACCTCTGATAAGCCATTGTCCTATTTTGTTTATACAGAAACTGAAATTTGAGTGTTACTCTTTCAGTTAAGTGTCCTACAGCTGTTGAGCTACTTGAAATACTTACCTTGTACTCGCTCAGTGAATACCTATTGAGTATTTACTCTCCTAAAGGCAGTAATGCTTAGTGGTTTAGAGTATGGACTCTAGGGTCAAATACTTTCTTTGCCACACACTAATTATGTTATCTTGGTAGAGTTTTTTAACCTTCTTCTGTTTTGATAGTTGATTTTTTAAATGGACCTAAGAAAACACCTGCATTTACAGGTGTTTAAAATTAAAGGTGTTGTAAATTTTACTTAGAAAATAACTATGATTGTAGTAAATGCTAGTATAAATGTTGCCTAATATGATTCTATGCAATGTTTATATCAATCCAAGATGGCAGAATTTAGTAGCTGCACACTAAAATTATCTGGACTAAAATTGCCTCCCTCTCCTTCTGTTAGGTGTGACCATTGGACTAAGGTGCAGTTAAGGGAATATTTGTTTAAATGAGGTATGCCATACTCAAGCCTGGCCCATACAGGCTTCCTCACATTCCCATGCTCTCATTCTCCCTTCTTACTGACTGAGATGTTGATGCCAATGGTAGCCTAGGAAGATAACTTGATAAAATGATAGAGTCTCTGTTAGCCTGGGCTCCTGAATGTGTAGAGGAAAGGTGCACTGACAATGTGACTACTTGACCAAGACTTCCTGAGCATGAAGTTTCTTTTCCATGGAGCCATTACATTTTTGGATATTTACTTTGTTATAGCATATGATCTTCTAACTAATACAAGAAATAAAAAACATGATTGAGACACATTGTTTAAAGTAGCTTATGGGTTAATGGAGAAACTAAGGCATGCATACAACTGTAAAGTACAATATTGTAAAAAGTTTCCAAAGAGAAGAAATACCCCAAATTACAGGAATTCAGATGTTCCCAGGAAGAGAAGACATAATACCAAGTTGCAAAACCATTGAAAATTTCTTGTGATTGTGGCTTTTGAATTGTACCTTCAAAGAAGATTGAGGTCATCATTAGTACATGAAGGTTCTCAGGCACAGGAGCAGCATGGACAAAGAGGCACAAGTGAAGAAGTGCCAAATATTTTAGGAGAATAGTAAATACTAAATTTGCCAGGAATGAGAGAATGAGTTAACAATAATGAAAAGATAGACTAGTGCCAGATATTGAAAAAAAATTTATTTTTATGTTTCCAAATATAAATATTCAAAATTGATTTGACATGGAATGTGTAACATCTGAAGGTGTGAGAGCAGAAGATTAAGATTATGGGTAAAATGAAGGAACAAGTTTTTTAATCAATAATTGTTGGAGCCCTGTTAAGTGTTCAACACTGTGGAATCTAAATATACTTCAATACTGTTACTCTTATTTTCTTTTTTTTATTGGATAAGTTGTGGATTTACAGAGCAGTCATTCGTAAAATACAGGATTCCCATATAACATCCTATTATTAACACCTTACACTGGTGGGGAACAGTTTGTTATAATTAATGACAGCACATTTTTATAATTGTCCTACTCATTAAGGTCAATAGTTTAAAATAGGTTCACTATCTGTGTAGTGTATTTCCATGGATTATTTTTAATTATTCTAATACCATATACAAAATCTAAAACATCATCCTTTAATCATATTCAGATATATATTTCAGTGCTGTTTCTTGCAGTCAAAATGTTGTCCTACTATTACCACCATCCATTTCCATCATTCCAAATAGGAGACCTGTACATTTTAAACCTTAACTTCCCATTCCCTATTCCTACCCCATCTCCTCCTAACCTACATCTAGATACTATGAGTTTGCTTCTTCTAATTGTTTCTAATCAGTGAGATCATACAATATTTGTCCTTTTGTGTCTGGCTTATATCACTTAACATGACATCTTCAAGGCGCATCCATATTGCCACATGTATCAGGACTTCATACCTCTTTATTGCTAAATAATATTCCATTGTGTGCAGATGCCACATTTAAATTAGCCATTTATTGGTAGATGGACACTTAGGTTACTTGTATTTTCTGGCAATTTTGAATAATGCTGTGTGAACATTTGTGTGCAAGTATCTATTTAAATTCCTGCTTTCAATTATTTGGGATTCATACCTGGTAGTGGGATTTCTGGATCCTATGAAAAACCTATATTTAGCTTCCTGATGAATTGTCAAACTTCCCTCTCCCACACATTTCCCCATTAACAACATCTTTGATCAATGAGATATATTTGTTACAATTGATGAACACATATTGAAGCAGTGCTACTAACCATGGTCAGTAGTTCACATGATAATTTACACTTTGCAATGCACATTTTCAGGTTTTGACAAAATTTATAATGGCCTTTATCTGTCATTGCAATGTCATGCAGAACAATTCCAATGTCCCCAAAATGCCCCATGTTATACCTATTCTTTCCCCTCTCTCTTCAGAGCCTCTGGTGGCCACTGCCTTTATATCAATGTTTCAAGTTCTTCCATTGCCAGAATACTAATAAGTTTACTTTAGTCCATAATTACATTCTGCTTTTGTGTGTGTTCATTCCTAGATCTTGAGGATTTGGGGATGGTGATGCCCACTGTGCTTCCGATTGAGAGGGTGCTTAAATCCCATGGGGCAGATGGATGGAACCGTCTTGTTTGCAGTTGTAGATACTCTCTGTTTTTGGGGACAGGTATTGTCCATCATAATCCTTTTGTCAGTGGTCATGTGTGAATCCAGTGAACTGGAGAGTGTGTGTTGACTGCAACTCTGCTGCGATTCAGGGCTCAACTGGAACATGAACAGACCAAAGATTTAAGTTTCTGGGACATATATTTAACTGACATAGTGCTAATTATAGGTTCAAATAAAAGGGGCAGAAGAGCCATGTGTAAGGAAATTATGAATGAGTCTAACTCTTATTTGAGAAATATCTAGATACTATAGGCAGAGCAGACAATCTCAGGAATCTGGTACCCTTTCACTGGGCCTAACCTTGTAATATATGTTCACTGTGGTTTTGATTTGCATTTCTATGATGGTTAATGATGTTGAGCTTCTTTTCCTATGCAAAGACCATTTGTATATCTTCTTTGGAGCGATGTCTATTCAAGTCTTTTGCCCATTTCAAACCCTTGATATTCCTCCATTTTCTGCCTTTCATACTCCCTAGTCTAGCAATGTCAAATTACTAAGGCCAACTTTTGCTATTTCAAAATGCAGTACCACCTAGTGAAAACGTCGCCTCCTTCAAGAAAACTCACCTTTTCCAAAGTTAAATTTTCATTATTCTAAGACTGTGCTATGTATATGAGTCTGGCACAAACTAGGTGCCCAGTAAATAAGGGTTTAATAAATGGATATATACATCCATTCTGGATTGCATTATATATATTACATAGCTATATTACAAAACCATGAACTCCTTGAAAACTCATATATCTCACCATAGTCTTATGTCTAACAAAGCTTTGTATCACCAGCATTTATCACATTGTAAGGCACATAGTAAGGCCTTAATAATGTTCATTGAACTAAATTGATATGTGATATGGGCTAGTATGCTGAGAAAATAGAAGTAAGGAAACTCTGTAGAAATATACCAAACTTTCTGCCTTACATAAGCACCATGAGGTTATTTCAAATACACTGCTCATGTCATTAGATAACCAGAAAGGCAGCACATCACTGAATTAGTAACTAATACAATATAAATGAGTTTGGGATGCCACAGGCCATTTTTAAAAGCATAATGTTCTTTGGATTGATGCTTTTAAATAGTGGTGAGCCTAAAGCTGATGTACTCTCAGAAAACTTAGTGGTATCACAACAAAATAGATTAAAATACCAAAAGCTCTATTGTGCAAATAACCATGCACTAAATACGAGGCAGAAATAATTTTAAGATATAATCATAAAATCAATTTTTAAAATATATCTTAAAGTTTGCTGCTATTGTAATGTTTCATAGACTCATGAACCACACTTGCTCAGAAAAAAATATTGTAGGAATTCAATTTACTTAATCAGTTCTCCCTGGCCACTAGAATCTTAACTACAAAAGTCAGTTTGCTCTACTTATTTTCCTTTTTTTAAATTTTTGTTAGTTGTTCTTTTAAATTGATGAATTGAAAATAAAATCATTGCAATGAAATATTCTAAATAATAAATTTTAATGGTAGTGTACTGTTATATATCAAGACCACAAAATATACATGATATAAAAACCTTTGTTCTTAGGTGTTTGTAAAACTTGTAGGCATCAGTGACTAAGGGACTATCTATTTTTTTTCTCTTGTCCTATTGTTTAGCTTGGATTGATCATGTCCTTGTAACAAAATTGACATGCTAATTTCAGAAAGGTCTCAGTTTATATCTGTAATTGCAGAAAGTCCAGACCTTAACATACAGTCTTTATCATGTGTGTTTCTATAGCTCTGACATTTTATCTATGTAACTACTGATCCTGCAGAGATTCTCTTAAATGTATGGTTATATATATGATTGTCTGAAAATGTCTTCTATGTTGAATGAAAGGGAACTTACAGATATTTTAACTTCTGATGAGAGTAAATAGCTTCAACATAGAATGTCATGGGAGATGCTTCTGTCATTCTGTAAAAGTTATGTGACCTATGGTTACTTCCTATGTTGAACTATCAGGTATCTCCTCAAGAGTATCAATAAGTGAAACTGTATAAATGCACTCACTTATTGCCTCACTGTTTGTTTCTTTGGTTTTCCATTTTCTTGTTTTCTGCTTTCTAGCTTTATATAATGATGAAAAACAATACAATAAAATAATGGATATTTATGAATAGGTTATATAATGGTATATAAATACACATTAAGAGGCAGGTGGTGAAGTGATTGATTGAAAGCACCCAGCTCTGGGGAGCAGATATAGCTCAGTAGTTGACTACCTGGATTTAATCCCTTGTACCTCCTAAAAAAAAAAAAAAAAAAAAAAAAAGGCACCCAGTTCTGAAGCCAGTGTGCCTGGTTATAATCTGACTTGTGCCATGTGTCCTTGGGCAAGTTACTAAGTTACTAATCCTGTATGACTAAGTTTCTCCATCTTCAAAATAGTAACACCTGCTTCCCAGGATTGCTATAAGGATTAAACAACTGAATAATATACAAAACACTGAGAAGGTAAGTACCATAAGTACCATAACAGGGTTTTCTACTGGAAGACACAGTAACCCAGTCTTTGTGTGAGACTATATTAGGACCGGTGGAAAGTTTGAATCAGAGAATACTTAGTAACATTCTAAATTATTAAAAATGCATGTAATTATTCAAAACAAGAATATGGAGATACATGGTGTATTAGATACTTAGTATATTAGGGGTGCTGATGCAAAGTACCACAACTCTGTTGGCTTTTATAAAGGATATTTATTTGGGGTAGATACTTATAGTCACAAGGCCCTAGAGTCCATCTCAAGGTACCATAAAAGGTACTTTCTTACAAAAGTCTTGGACCACATGTTGAAGCAAGATGGCGGGTGATGTCTGCAGGGGTTCAGCCTCCTTCCTTCTTCCTCTTAAGGCTCCAGCTTCTTCTGATCTCAACTGCAGGCTGGCAATAAGGCTCATCTCTCTCTCAGTAACTCATTTCTTTCTGGTGCTGCTTTGTTCTTTTCACAATGTCAGCTTTAGATTATTCAGCTCATCTCTCTTTCTGGGGCCTCTGCCATGTCTAACAATCTGTCTCTATTCCTCTATGTTGTTTTCTGTGAATCTACTTACATGTGAGAGTTTGTTTTATCAGTCCAAAAGGGGGCTGGGACTAAACACTGAGTTACACTCTAATGTCATGGTTGAATCAAGGCCCTAATGTTAATATAATTTAATCAGATGGCTCAGTTGAATCTAATACAATAAAATAGTTATCATGCTGAGAGGAAGAGATGAGTTGACATACACAATTGATATCTCTTTTTGGAATTCATAAAGAATATCAAGCTCCCACACCTGGGGAAATATAACTAATACAACTTTTTGACTATAGTTAACAGCATTGTAATATATTGTAGCAAAAGCAAAGAAGGTACTACATTAAAGCTAAAGATAAAAAAAAGTATGTGGGGCTTTGTTTTTTAAGATACAAATATGATGAAGCATTTTTTTCTCTTCTTCATTTTCTTCATTAACAAGGAATCTTAACAAGGAGAACTAGGTTATGTCACTTAACTAATCTGTGTTCATCTTTGTATATTTTTGAATACTGCAGGGGCAATTGGGTTTGTTTTTGGGATTGATGAGATAAAAGTGCCTAGAAGGAATTTTTTAGAGTGATGTTTCAATGACTTATTGAGCTGTGTTGTTTTCTTTCTGTTGTTTCTGTTTTTGAATTTGAAATAGTTTGAATTAAATTTTAAAAAATAAATTTTAGGGACAACCAGCAAGATCACAGTGGACTAAGAAGCTCCTAGAAGCTGGTGTTTATGCGTGATGAATCTGGACTCAGATGGGATCTCTCTTCTTAAGACTTTCATGCTACTGTGCTGGAGTTGTAGTTGGTGTCGGGGTTTAAGATATATTTAGGGGATCTGAATCTCTGGACTGACAATGTGACAGCCAGGCCTTGAGCCTCAACAGACTCCAGCACCTACAATCTGATTTATTGGACTCACCTCACTCAGCTAAGATGGAGTTGAAGAAGGACAACCACCACACCATGGAGCCTAGAGTGCCTACAACTGAAAACGAGAGGATTGCATCCAGTATCCATGAGGAATCTGAGCCTCCTCTTGACATAGAGGTGCAATGAACACAACCGATCCAATGTCCACAGAGAAAAGGTGGCATTGGAGTGGGAAAAGTGGACATGGTAGCTAATGGGTATGGGGAATGGCAGGAAGAGACGAGATGTGGAGGCGTCTTAGGGACTTGGAGCTGCCCTGGATAGTGCTTCAGGGACAATCACTGGACATTGTAAATCCTCACAGGGCCCACTGGATGGAATGGGGGAGAGTATGGGCCATGATGTGGACCATTGACCATGAGGTGCAGAGGTGCCCAGAGACGTACTGACCAAATGCAATGGATATGTCATGATGATGGGAATGAGTGTTGCTGGGGGGGGAGTGGTGGGGTGGGGGTGGTGGGGCTGAAGGGGTCCTCATATATTTTTTTAATGTAATATTTTTACAAAATCAATTAAAAAAATAATTTAAAAAATAAAAAATAAAAAAAAAAGAATTATTTGAAGGCCTACAAAAAAAGTAACAGAGCTCATGGAAATTAAAGACACAATGGATGAAATTAGAAATACTTTAGAGCTGTATAACAGCAGATTTGAAATGTCAGAAGAATGAATAAATGAATGCAAAGATAAGATGCTTGAAATTGAAGATAGAAGAGACACAGAAAAGAATGTAAAACATTTGAACAGAGTCTAAGGGAACTTTTTTCTCTTCTTCATTTTTTTGTCATTATTAAAGAGCGTTTGACTATGTCATTTATGTAATCTGTGTTCATCTGTGTATTAGCAATTGGAATTAGGTGAGATAAAAGTGGTTGAAAAAGATCTTTTTCAGATTAATGATTCCATAATTTGTTGAGTTGCCTTTTTCTGTTTTTTTCTTTTTGTGAACTTGAAATAAAGCTGTTAATAAAAATAAATAAATAGGTTGAAATTAAAAAAAAAAAAAAAGAAGCTCCTAGAGTCAGCTCCTGCTACAAGGCAGTTAGCAAACACCCAGAGCTATCTAGAGCTAGCTGAAGCACATATTTGCCAGAAGAGCATCCTACAACATACTTGAGGGAATAGAAGAAGGAGACTGCCCACCTGCAGAGAAGACTCATAATTAGAGCACTACACACCACAGAGGCTGGTGCCCATCCTCCACTGGAAGCATAAGCTGTCTTGGGAGCTGTTCCGTTGATGGAACTGAAAGCTCCACTTCCCACAAATGGGGGAGGAAGAGACGGTTGGACACCAACTTTGGCTATTGATGAGTAAATTCAGCAGGCTAAAGTATAATCCTGAGAACAGCTAAAGTTTGAGCCTGCCCAAATCAGAAAGATCCAAAAGCTGCCATCTTAACTACACACCTGGCATGAGTGGAAGTGGGGCAGACTGAAATTCACAGTGCTGGTGGGAACCGGCTTCTTTCCTTCCAGATCAGATTGCAGCTTTAGCTTAGGTCCCAGTGCAACCTCCAGAAGGGAGCAAGCTGCAGGAACCACAGTCAGCCTCTCTGGGAAATTACCAGCCAAGCCACAGAGGCCAGTGATTGTCCTACTCTGGTGGCACAAGCTGCCCCAGGAGCTATTCTGCGGCTGGAATTGGAAGCTCCATTTCTCAAAAATGGGAGAGGAGGAGATGGTTGGCTGCTGATTTTGGCTACTGATTCGTAGACTTGGCTGGCTAAGATTTAACTCTGGGAACAGCTGGCGTATGAATCTGCCCAAGTCAGAAAGAGGCCAGTGACCACTATTTTGATTCCACCCCCAGCCTGAGGGGCAGCCAGGCTGACTGAAAATCGCAGTGATGGTAGGAATCAGTTTCTTTCACCCAGATCAACCTGCAGCCCTAGACCAGGCTTCAGCCCCGCCTCTGGTGGGCAAGAGGCTAGCAGGCAATGCACCACCCTATCCAGGTAACTGCAAGTACCTTTGACTGGTACAGACTGAAAATCGGGTCTACCAGAGCAACTGCGGTATTCCTGGACCCACATTGCCTATATTGCTGCCCACACCTGCAGCTCCATTCCCACCCTAGGCAGGGGAGAAAGGGACTTCAAGCTTCATTAGTCTCTCTGGGCAGCTATAGTCTAGGCCAGCATGACTTGGATTATTGCACACAACTGTTATTCTGTCCCTACCCCTAAAAAAGAAGAAAGTTGGGAGAAGCTTCCTTGGTCCCTGGAGCTATGAGGGCAGTTTGAGTCTCCACAGCTTGTAGCAACAATGACAACTTTATCTCCTACTGTGCAACCAGCAAAAGAGAAAGGGCAGGATTCCCTAAACTAAAGAGAAATACTGCACCCAGAATACTCTAGTAATCCAGATGCCAAGACACCAACAAAAAATTACAATCCACACCAAGAAACAGAAAACTATGATCCAGTTAAAGGAGCAAGATAAGACTCCAGATGACATAAAGGAGTTGAGACAACTAATCATAGATGTTCAAACAAATCTCCTTAATAAAGTCAATGAGATGGCTAAAGAGATTAAGGATATTAAGTAGACACTGGGTGTGCACAAAGAAGAATTTGAAAGCATATGTAGAAAAATAGAAGATCTTATGTCAATGAAAGTCACAATAAATGAAATTAAGAAAACATTGGAATCATATAAGAGCAGATTTGAGGAGGCAGAAGAAAGGATTGGTGAGCTTGAAGAAATGGCCCCTGAAAGTGAACATACAAAAGAAAAGATGAAGAAAAGAATGAAAAAAAAATTGAACAAGGTCTCAGGGAACTAAATGACAGCAAAAGGCATGCAAACATACATGTCATGGGTGTCCCAGGAGAAGAGAAGGGAAAAGGGGAAGAAGGAATATTTGAAGAAATAATGGTAGAAAATTTCTTTACCTTATTGAAGGGCTTAAATATCCATATCCAAGAAGCACAATATACTTCCATCCAAAAAAATCCAAATAGACCAACTCTGGGACACATACTCATCAGAAAGTCCAATGCCAAAGACAAAGAGATAATTTTGAGAACAGCAAGAGAAAAGCAATGCATGACATATAATACCCAATAAGGTTAAGTGCTCATTTCTCACCAGAAACCATGGAGGCAAGAAGACAGTGGTCTGATATATTTAAGATACTACAAGAAAAAAACTTACAGCCAAGAATCTTATATCCAGCAAGACTGTCTTTCAAAAATGAAGGTGAGATTAGAATATTCGCAGATAAACAGAAAATGAGAGAATTTCTAAACAAGAGACCAGATTTTCAGGAACTACTAAAGGGTGTGCTAGAGCCTGAAAAGAAAAGACAGGAGAGAGAGACCTGGAAGAGAGTCTAAAAATGAATATTATATCAATAAAAGTAACCAAAAGTGTCAAAAGAGTGGTGAAAATAAAATATGACAGATAAAACTCAAGTAGTCAGGAATAAACTTAACCAATGATGTAAAGCACTTGTATTCAGAAAATTGCAACTCAATGATAAAATAAATTTAAAAAGGTCTAAATAATTGGAAGAACAGTCTGTGCTCATGAATTGGAAGACTAAGTATCATTAAAATGTCAATTCTACTCAAATTGATATACAAATTCAATGCAATCCCAATAAAAATTTCACCAGCATTAAAAAAAAAATGAAAACACAATCATCAAATTTATTTGGAACGGTAAGTCGTCCTGAATAGCCAGAAACATCATAAAAAGGAAAAGCGAACCCTCATCTCCAGACTTCAAGTCATATTACCTAGCTACAGTGGTAAAAATAGCATGGTATTGGCATAAAGACTGACACATAGACCAATGGAACCAAACTTATGATTCAGAAACAGACCCTCACATATATGGTCAAGTGATTTTGACTAGCCTATCAAACCCACACAGCTGGTGCAGAAGAGTTCTTTCAACAAATGGTGCTGAAAGAATTGGATATCCATAGCTAAAAGAAAGAAAGAGGACCCCTATCTCACACCTTATCCAAAAATTAACTCAAAATGAATCAAAAACCTAAATGTAAAAGCAAGAACCATAAAACTTCTAGAAGAAATTATAGGAAAATATCTTCAAGAACTGCTGGTAGGTGGTGGATTCTTAAAGGTGATAAGAGGAGTTCTGAGATGGACTACTGATGCTTAATGTATGTGGAAGTTTTAATTAGCTTTACTGTAAAAGTATGAAAATGCATAGAGTGGATGGTAACGAATAGTAAGTAACAGCTAGCCGAAAATGGTAGTCTAAGTATGTAAATGCCAACTGACAGAATGCTAGAGAATAATCTAGAATCTGAATAGCGCAGTAAACCAAGAGGTGGATGAGAATTGTGGTTGATGGTACAGATGCAAAAGTGTCGTTTGTGAGCTAGAGCAAATGTATATCACCACGGCAGGGTGATGGGAATGTGGAGAAGCATGGGAAGAATACAACTGGAGTGACCCATGGACTGTGATTAGCAGCCCCATATTCTTGCATCTATGCAAAAGATGTACTGTGTTGACAATGAGGCAGTATGGAAAATGTGAGCCAAATGTACACTATGGACATGGTAACAGTCAGATGATATTATTTTATCTGTAGCAAATGACACACCACATTTTGGTGTGTTGATGGAGGGGTGTTGTTTGGGAATTCTGCACATGTGCATGATTGTTTCATAAGTTTACAACTTCTGTCATAAAAAATATTTTAAAAAATAATAATAGAATGGGTTGGGGAAAAAACACACCAAATATAAAATAAGAACTGATTAGTAGTAAGATTTTAACAATATGCTTTCACAATGTATAACGAACATCTCACGACAATACAAGGTGTTGGTGGAGGGTTGATGTAAGGCACCCCTGTATGATGTTATGCAGGTTTGCATCATAACTTCACAACTTTTACTATACACTTAATTGTTTATATACGTTCATATATAAATGATATAAAGATAATAATAATTGAGTTGGTTGAGGGAAAATACTTTGGTTAGTATTAGTATTTTGACAATGCTCTTTAATCATTAATTAAAAAGATTAAACAACAATGCAAGTTATTGGTAGTAGGGTGAGTTATGAGAGTCCTTTATAATGTTATATATGTTTGTTTTGTAAGTTCAGAACTATTATTATACATTGTTTGTTTGTGTATGTTTATGTATGAGTGATATACTTCAATAAATCAATTTTAAAAAAGAAAAAATAAATAAATTTTAGAAAATTGAATCAAAACCATTACAAATTTAATTTGCATTTTTAATACTCCCTATGAAACTTTCTTTTAGTTTTTTTTTTCCTATTTATCTCCCTGAGTAAATATCCCAAGATGGTCCCCTGTCTTCTGAAAACTCCTACATTACTCACACTTCAGTCTCAGCAAATTACCTTGTTTCCTACGTTATGGAGTAAATGAAGGACATCAGCCAAGAACTCTTTAAACTTCTTCCCAGATGAAAGATAAAACATCCTCCTATTTCCTTTCTTTCTTCCCTTTATTCTTTCATGACAGGATATCCACAAATAGTATTGATCTGCTCCATCATCACTCACTTTATCAGGGATCCTAATTTAAAACCCATCAATTCTATTAGAACACATCTCCTTGGAGATCTGTATGCAACGCAAACTCAGCATATCTAAAATAGAATCTGATTATTCAGGCCTTACCTAGAAATTTGTTTTTCTTCCTCTCTACCCTATCTTAGTGAGTAGGACCACCATCCACTCAGCTGCCCAAGCTTGACTCTGTCACACCCCACCTTCAATCTAAAACCATGTTCTCTTTTTGCTTTAAATGTAAACATTCTTCCCCATTCTTTCTATAATTATACTAGTAGGTCCACCGTCATTCATATTCCAATGTTTGAATTACTCTACCATCATTCATATTTCAAAGTTTGAATTACTGCCTTCAGAAAGGATGTCCTACCTCTGGTCTTGAGTTATTAATAAAACAAACCAAAAATAAAAAATATATACATAATAAAATCACTTTCTGTTCAGTGGTCTGATGGAGCCAGCTCCTAGCTCATGAGAACCAACTATTACATATTCGTGAATTTTTGTTAACTGGTTGTTAAATTATTATTAGCTTAAATCTGCCATAAAGTATTTGTACCACAGAAATTAGCAATCACTTCAGCCTTAAGATTTGAAGTAAGACAAATCCTTTTAAAGTATAATTCTGATGGTGTCATTCTCATAATTAAAATAGCTTACTGGTCTTTCCTTCTTCCTGCTCAATCCTGGTGGTTGCAGTGGAGTGATAGGACTTGTTGGTTTCCACACCTTTGGTTTTTTTCTAGTTGGCTAAGTCTACTGTCTCTTCAAGCAGATTCATTGGCCTTATGTTTGCCCCAACCTCAAAATCTTAGTATGATGTCTCATCGCCATCTCCTGTCTATTTATCCCCCACTACCCAGTGGTCTTTCTCTCTGTAGGCTGGGGAATGTTGCCATATGACTTTGGTTCCAGATGTCCCACTTAATCTTATAATCCCTCTCCAATTTTCTCCCTTCCTTCTAATATGGCTGAGGCCCCAGCGGCTCTACGTGAGGTCAGGGAAGAATTGACAGATTTTCTCTAGTTCAAACATTAGGGATAAAGAAGGCATTCATAGTGAATACTGGAATAAAAATGTACCTTATAGTTTAGGATAGTACTTTTTACAAAACCATGAGAACTGTGAATATTTGGAGAGTTGGACAGACAGAGAAAAAAATGACAAGATCAAAAGGATCCTATAACAGAAAGTGGCTCATCCTCACTATCACCAACAAGAACAAAAGTGTTGAAATTTTGAAGATTAGTGAAGGGAATAAAAAATCCCTAAGTAACATAACCTAAAAGATGAAGGAAAGAAACTTAAGACCGTTTCACAATGATATGACTAACAGTCACTGTGCTGAATAGAAATCTGATGATAGAAATTAGAATCTTTTCCAATATCCCCACCATTCTGACTGCAGTGACTTTGAGACATGTATGTCAGCAGATGACCTGAGGATCAAGTTCTAGGACTTTACCATCTTGAATAGAAACTTCATTTCAATGACAATCACTCCTGATTCTAACCCACTGGTGTCACCTAGTGACATTAACATAGAGAATTGCAAGTATATTTAAAGTCCTGCTAGCTTACAAACTCCTGTCTACAGCTGATATCCTGGGATCAAATGAGTTTTGCCACACATTTGATACTCATGCCATAAAGGAAACTGTCGCAGTTTGTGATGTTCCTGTCCTTGAAGTAATCCACTTCAGTGAAAGTCATACATCATAATAAAGCACCAAAATAAAGTCTATAAATGCTTATTTTTGAATAAAACAAAACAAACTATAAACTTCTTAGAGCAGAACTTCATCTTTTTTGGTCACTGCATAGAAGAGTGCCAGTCACATGCTAGAGGCTCAATAAATATTTGTTGAATTGATAAACGGTGTTATGTATGTTTTGTTACAAGATTGCAGAGGAGGGAGTTGATAATTACATTTCAAAAGTGTCAGACACTGAGCTATGATGCAAGTGAAATACTAAAAAGTGCCTTTAAGGCACAATCAAGCTGAACGAGGCCCTCAAACAGACAAGATTTGGTTTTGCCTTCCTCTGAACATGTAATATAGAATGAAAGTGTGCCTGTTTTCCATGGGCACTAAAGAAATCTAACTAAAGAAAAAGCTCTAATTATAGCCAAAGTGATTTGTTTGCAATGGAGAGATATTACCAGTGTTCTGGAATATATTTAGAACTGAAAGCACTATATCTTGGACTGTTGGCAGGATCCAGGCATCAAGATCTCTGTGTATCCCCAGCTCACAGACCATGAGTCAGGAGCTGAGTCATGATGAAGCTCAGCATGGAGCTCATAGAAGGGAGGCAGAAAGTATCATCAGTCCTGGCTTGATCCAAGACAATGCGATTCAGGCATATTCACTGCCAACATAGACGTAATTGGGGTTCTCTAGACTTTCAGACCATATTACCTCCTGCAGGTTTTCAACAGAATTATGGGAGGTCAAGAGAATATGGAGATAAAGCATTAAAACATATTTGAATAAAATCTAATGGCATCCTTGTGTAGCCTATATTCCCTAGACCATCCTAATATTAAAGAAAGAGCTTCAACTCATAACTCTATTTTAGATGAGTCAGATGCTAAATGTGCCCTGAGGTTGGTTGTGCAGATAATGAAGACTAATAATAAATATATATTATTTATTGAGCCTATTTTTTATGATGGTAGACATGATAATGGTGGGTTAGAGTCAAAAAATAAGCATCACTGAGGTGAAGCTGCTAACAGCGATGGTCAAAAGCTAGAAGTTTATCATCATGTCATCTGCTGAAATGCATGTCTCAAATGCCTTATGAGACGTACTAAAATTTCCAGCCTCTCATCTGAACCATTATTATTTATATTTTAATTTGTTCCACCTAATCCTGTAGGTTGTAACAACTTCTTTACTATTGCAAAAATTATAAAGCAGGAAGATTAGCTAAAAAGAATGAGAAAAACTTCTATTTAAAGGAAAAAATCATAAATAATTAGTAGAAGAATGGGTAGAAAGGTATCATGATTCATGAGTTGCAAAATGATCCTTAACTTTACCAAAAGCATCAATGTTAATAAAGAGGTCTATGACTAGAAATACTATTTTCGGTCAACTTGTCATTTAGACACTAATTATTTTTGGTTAAATCAACTGGTGCCAGTAAACACACAATTACAACATGTTGGGGAATATCCCAAGATCCAGGTACATATAAGATGTAGTGGAAGCACATCACCTGATATGCCTAGGAGGTATCATGGAACAAAGGAAGCATCCCAGTGAAAGGGGTACTTAAGGTAGAAACAGGAAAAGCAAGTAATTATGAACAAAATGAAAGCAAAGAAGAAAAAGGAGAAGATACTACAATATGCAAGGTTTAGATTGATAGGAAGCAGGGGCACATCTCTGGGTGGAGCTAAGACGGCAAGAAGTTCATTGTCAGCACACAGTACAATACCTGGCATGTAATAGGCACACTGCAAATATTTGTTGAATAGATTATTTATGTTGCTTATTTTTGTTTTCTGATGCTTCTTCAATGAGTATGTACTACTTGTGCACTAAAAAAAACACACACACACACAAACCTAAAAAAGAAATAATAGAACTTAAAAAACAAACAAACAAACAAACACTATAGTGCTCCAAATTACCAGCATTTGCAAAAAAGGTGATTGGAGATGGTTGCTTTCCACCCAACCACTAAATTCAAGCAAATTTTCATGTACATCAGTTTTCAGTGTAACTCTAAAGAGTTGTTCTCACTGCCCTGAAGATCATAAGTTCCTTGCATAGTGTCTTTTTCACCACTGCCTCATCAGCAACTAACTCAGTACCTGTGGCACTCTGTATACTTCATGTTTGACAAATATTTCAGGACTGAATGAGTATACGTGTTGCTTACATAAGTGCACTTAATTCAGAAATCTTTGTTGGTCCAAATCTATATATCAAATACCTCTTGGACGTTTTCACTTGAATGTCTCACAGGCATCTCAACACAAAATTTGAAAGCATGTCCCTTTTCAATGCTCCCTCTAATGGTAAATGGCACCACCACAATCGATGTCATTAACTTTTGATCACCCTAGATTTCTCTCCTCTCAATTACTGACTCGCTTCATCAGTTACTAAGACTTATAGATTTTCTTTTCTAAATCCCTTGAATCATTTCACCTTTGCTGTTTCACCTGCCATTCTCCAGACTTTCATCCCTTATCAATTGGATTATAGTCATATCCTCTTAATTCTACTTACTTCCACCTCACTGTTAACACAGAAATCTTCCACGATACAAAACTGATTAATTTTTACCCCGTTTGAAATCCTTAAATAACATTGGGATACATTTCAGGATATTTTTAACTCTTCTTCAAGTTAGTCCTAATAATCTTTTAGATTAAGAATACCTGACTTTCCTAAGAATTTATAGCCCCCCAAAGGAATTTATAAATATTCCCAAAACTTTGCTATAAAATGAGATAGCTACAATGTATAAAATATATGATATCATGAAATATCTACTAAAAATAAAAGGATAAGTTTTCATGTTTTTAACATTATCAGCAGATTTACTATCTGTAATATCTCTTCCTATAATCTGCAAATTTTCACATTTATTGCTCACACTGTTTTTGTTTCCTATGCCTGAATTTGACCATTTCTAGATTGCAGTACCTTTGGTGTGATCCTTCAGCATTCTGTTCAGCACTAAAGGTCAGAGATACTAAGGAAGGGTTAATAATAATCTTTTTGTATATTTTTCCAAAATTTTTGACTCATTTCTTTCAACAATCTCCAAAAAAATTCCCTGCCTCATGAAATATTTAAGCTGCGTGGGACAATCAGTATTCATGCCTTGTTTTGTTCTACATTAGATCTGCTCATGTTTCTTAACTACAAGCTCTCTGGGGCAGCAACCTGTTGTTTGTCTAGGATTGGTTCACCATGTACATTTCTTGTTTTAAAGAGAAAATAATAATAACCATCTGGATAGCAGTAATGTAAAAGAACAGTGTGAACAGAGCTACAAAACAAATCATGACTCAGAATGCCACAATCATCTTGGGCACTTACATGTGCACTAAAGTGGCATAAACCTGAAAGTCCAATCGCATAGTCACCCTTATCTAAAATAGTCAGCATTTATTGAATTTATTTCTCCATATTATGCTGTATAGTTTTTCCTTTTTCTTGCATACTAAAAATCCTATCTTCTACTCTCAGATATTGAAAGTTTGCTTGGGCATTTTGCTGCTGCTGGCATATTTTCTGCCAGTTATCTTTGCTTTGTTTCTATCAAATTTCATTATTGGTTTTATGTGATGAAGCACCAATTTAAGCAGAAAAGCAGTTAAATTTCTTCAACTTTTGTCCCCTTTCTTCCTAAGGACACTGGCAATATAGGTGTTACTGTTTTAATCTAATCAAAATATACTATTAAGCATCTCATTTTCAGTAGATCCAAAGGCTAAATAATTTTGTTCCAATTTTTTTAGTACCATCATGCTTAATTCTTTTGCTTCTTCTTGCACATAGAGATCAAGTCACAGGGAAGGTTCCATTACAAGGTCTAAAATTGCAAACAAATGCACTGTCAAGTAAAGCTATGTTCACTTCCTAGTAATTACCCATAAGAACTGTGGGTTTTTGCAAATTTTGTAAGTAATTTTGTAGAAGGAAAGATTCCTATTTTGTCTAATCCTGTATTGGTAGATGCAAAAAAAGGTCATAAATTCCTTCCATCCCTATATGTATGACTCTTTGCAGTATGACTTTGCTACTCCTCCCTCCTAGAGGTGTGATTTTTCTCTCTGCCTGTTTCACCTATATTTGACCACATGTCTTAACTGGACACTGATAAGCAGAATGCAAGTGGAGGCTTGAAAAACTCACATTGTGGCTAATCTTCTTTTGCTGCTGGGAAACTTTTCATGACCAAGGGAAAAGTCTGGGCCTACAAAGCATAATGAACCAACTGAAGCAGGTGCAGTCTGTACAAGCAGAGGCTTCCTAGACCTGTCAACCACCAAATATGAAAGTTGAGACCATTCTACACTATTCAGCCTCAATTAACCATTGGCTGACCATAGAAATCTATCATGCTGATCCAGATTAGAGGAGTCACATAGCAGCTGACACAGAATTATGAACCAAAAAGTGTGATTGGCTTAAGCCACTAAATTTTGGGCTAGTTTGTTATGCAACAATAGATAACTGATACTATAGATAACTGTTTTCTCAAGGTGTTATGGAAAGGTAGAAAACATAATGATGCAATGTGCAGTGCAGTTTCACATTTTACACATTGTTTCTTGCCACCAAGATGTAATAGTCCTTTAACTTACTTTGCTTTTTCCCATGTTTTTTCTCAACTAGCCCCCACAAAAATATTATCTAAAATCCCAAATCACCCAAAAATGCCCAGTGATGCAAAAGGAAATTTCAGAAACTAAAAAAGAGAGTTGATATGTGTTTATTTTGACTGACATCATTTTTATTGATATACTACTAAAGAGGATCATACTTTTCTCTTTCTAGGACCTTAGAAAGTAAATGAAGCTAATCGAAACATATTCTTTCTTAAACAATATTCATTATAAGCAAGGAACTGGATGTCAGAATGTTTGTTATAATAGAATTTAGTAATATAAAATGCTATATTTACCAAGCCTTGTTGTCATTTAAAAACGTTCTAGCTTTTCGTAGATAAATACTGGAAAATCAGGAGACCATAACATAACTAATTTATGATAATCAACATTATTCATTTGATTAGCAGGGTTATGCCAGGTTATGTTTCATTGACCTCTGAGTCTCAGATTTCTAGTCAATAAATAAAGATTTTCTCTAGTCCTGTAACTTTATTTTGTACACTGTAGGTGATTCAAATAAATCATACATGTGTGGAGGAAAAGGAGCTTGTATTTCAATGCTTTATAAAGAAAGAATAATATGATTCAAAATATCTGTTTGGGATATATAGATATGTTCTTGAAAATTAAAAATAATCAGAATAAACTCTATAATCATCTATACTCCTTAAACAGTCTCTAAATTCTCTGCTATCCATATTATCAGTTTTATATTTAGAGAATTCTTTGAGACACAACTTAATTAGAAGTGACTTATGGATTTCCCTGTTTTTGCTGCTAGTTAGTATGTTTACAGGAAATGTAGGCAAGAAAATTTGATGGCACAGTCAGAAGAATGGACCATAGCACCATATTCAAAATCCACCATAGCTCAAGTTTTTATGAAATCTATAAATTGATATGCCGTATTAAGCATTGGTAGATATTTATCAATTCTTATGTACACTACTGTGAACTATATGCATAATATGTACTGGTAGGTTTTACCAATTTTTAAAAAAATATATTGAACTCTCTATTTTGAAATAATTACAGAATCACAAGAAGTTGTAAAGTTAATTTGGAGAGGACCTATGCACTTTTCACCTAATTTACCCCAATGGTGACATTTTCCTATCTCAGAACAACATAAAAACGAAGAAATTGAAATCAGTACAATGTGTGTGTACATTTTATGTCATTATTTCATGTGTTGATTCATGAATCTGCCTCCTCATTCAAGAAACAGAATTATTCCATCACTGCAAAGATTTCACTCATGCTATTCTTTTAAAAGCACACTCACCTTCCTTCCCCTCCATCCCTAACACCTGGTAACCACTAATTTGTTCTCCTTCTATTTAATTTTCTCACTTAAAAAATTTTATGCAAATGGAATCATACAGTTTCTGACCTTCTAAGATTGGCTTTTTCCCCTCAGCATAATGCCTTTGAGATTCATCCAAGTTGCTGTGAGTAAGAGTTATCAATAGTGCTTTCTTTTCAATGGCATAAAACCATTACACAGCACTGCATATAACACAGATTGTTTAAGCATTCACCTATTGAGAAACATTTTAGTTGTTTCCAGTTTTGGAAGTTTACAAATAAATCTGCTGTGAAAAATTGTGTACTGGATTTTTTTGTGGCCATGCACACAATTAAACTTGTATTAACTCCAGGTGTTTTGAATATGTTCTTTATCAACTGAAGTTGGCTCCTCTCATTAGTTTTTGGAGAGTTTTATCGTGAATACATATTAAATTTTGGCAAATGCTTTTTCTGCATAAATGTATACAATCATGTGGTTTTTTTTCTTTAATTTGTTAATATGGTGGATTATATTGATTGATTTTTGAATATTGAACAAGCCTTGCATTCATGAAATAAGCCTCAGTTGGTCACGGTATATAATTTTTTTTTATATATTACTGAATTCTAATTGCTAATATTTTGTTAAAATTGTTTTTGCCAACATTCATGAGGATATTTGTGTTAGTTTTGTTTTTGTACTTTCTTTGTCTGGTTTTGGTATTAGGGTAACAGCATCACAGAATGAGTTGGGAAGCATTTCCTCCTCTTGTATTTTCTAGAAGAGATTACGACAAATTGGTAATAATTATTCTTTAAGAGTATGGTTGCATTTTCCATGAAACTGTACATTTTTACTGGCCTTGAGATTTCTTTGGGGGAATTTTCTAATTACAAATTCAATTTCTTTAATATCTATACATCTATTCAAATTATATACTTTATAGTGACTGAATTGTGGCAGTCTGTTTTTCAAGGAATTGGTCCATTTCATCTAAATTGATAAATGTATGTACTTAGAATTGTTTATAATATTCGTTTATTATTGTTTTTATTTCTTCTGTGTATGTAATGATATCCTTGTTTTATTGCTAATATTAGTACATTAATAATTGTGTCATTTGATTTTTTCTTTGTCAGTCTTTTTAGAAATTTATCAGTTTTCCGGATCTTTTTAAAGAACCAAATTTTTATTTCATTTTCTTCTATGGTTTTTCAGCATTCAATTTCAGTGACTTCCACTGTACTTTTTAATTTTTTATCTCTTTCCTTATATTCTTTTTCTACTTTTTGGGGGTGAAAGTTTACCTTATTGCTTTGAGACTTTACCTTTTTACTAATGTAAGCATTTAGTGCTATAAATTTCCCCCTCAGCACTGCTTTACTTGCATCATACAAGATTCACAAGATTATATTACTTTTTAATTCATTTAGTTCAATGTATTTCTTTGGCTTCCCTTAAGACTCCCATTTGGACCTATGAATTATTTAGAAATGTGTTTGTTAGTTTCCAATGGTTTGGAGATTTTCCTGTTACCTGTCTGCCATTTCTAGCTTGATACTGTTAAAAAAAATTGACCCTTATGATTAAAATAACTTGAACTTTTCAGAGAAAGTAGGAACTTCTGAAAAGGACAATTTGGGGAAGGAATAACCTGCCTTTACTGAAAGGGTTAACTGCAGGGAAAACAAAAATACACAATCATAGTAAGCCTAAAATAAACCTATTAATCAAAACACATTAGTCCAATTAATTTCAAGGAACCCCCCCCCCCCATTTTTGGATGACCTCCCTTCTGCTGATTAAGCAAATCTCAACTAATCACTACAATTTCACTTTTGGAAATCTCCTAACTATGAATTGTGTATATAAATTGTTTAAATTATAATCTCAGAGCTCATCTCTTTGGAGATGAGACTTCCAGTACAAGAACAATTGCTTTTCAATAAATATTATTTGCTCACAATCATTTTGACTAAAATTTCTCTTCAACAGTTTTCTGGTGTCAGAAATGAGATCTAGAGCTGATGCTGAGGAACCTTCCAATTGTGTATCCAATCTGAAGTGAAGTACTCACCAGGTCTCTTTTTACACATCTACAGCTCTCTATGCTTGGTTGGGAGCACTTTATAGTTTTTCTTAAGCCCTCTGGTTTATTGATTAGCTTGGTTTCCTAATTGATTTTTACTTTGATTTTGAATTTGGGTTGTGGTCTAGACTATTCGAAATAGGCCACACTTTGACTTCTTTTTGAGTTCCACTCTGACCTACTAGATGAAATTTGGAATTCAATGTCATTTGAAATTGTCTCTTCTTTCTCTAAACTTCCTTCCCCACCTCTGGTGAAGACTCATGCTTCTCATATGTTTTCTCACTATGATCTTTCTACCTGTGATTTTCTACATAAATAGGTTAACCTCACTAAGAATAACTTAAAATTACCCCTTATGGGGTACATTTGATACAAGTAAAATAATACAATAGGTACATTAGAAAACAAGGGGTCCTGCACTCCTCAAAAGAAATGAGGTACAATCTTTGATTGGTGTAATAGAACATTCAAAAGAAATTAAAGTTACAAATTAGCCTGCTTTAAAAAATGAAAAATTCAAAAGGCTCATTGAAAATTACTTCTCCCTCTTCCTTTTCTGCTCATCCCTATGATCAAAATCCAATCATATCTTCATACCCTTTTCCCTATTACCCATTTCACCTCATCATTTAGTTCCCCCAAACCCCTTTAAAATATGACCTTCTATCAATCCCAGAGTTTCTGCTATAGCCAAGTTCAAACCTTGGAGCCATGCAGAACTCTGAACAATTGTTAAGTATTTTCTTCACCTTCAAAGGAACCAAATTGTTTACTGAGGTATTTAGAATATTACTAGAAACTTATGAGCCAGATCTTCCAGAATCTATACCAACTTGTACATATGTTAGTAGCAATATCAGATGCCCAGAGATCGCTTTTAAAAATGGCTTGGGGAAGCGGCCCAATGGATAGGGCATCTGCCTACCACATTGGAGGTCCGTGGTTCAAACCCCAGGCCTCCTAGACCCGTGTGGAGCTAGCCCATGTGCAATGCTCATGTGCTCAAGAAGTGCCCTCTCATGCAGGGGTGTCCCCCGCATATGGGAGCCCCATGTGCAAGGAGTAAAATAGACTGAATTATAATCCAGTCCTGTAAACAAAGAAAAAAAGCATAAAAATTCAGGTAATTATAAAAGTAGATTAGAAGAAACTTCCAGACAACATTCTGGAATTTAAAATATTGCTGATATGGTAACAATAATAAAACCCTGTCTATTCACTTTGTCAGTGGCTTAAAACTCAAATTTGGAGACTAAATATGAACATATAAATTAGAATTAAATGTTGCCCCTTGTTAGAATTACCTTAAATAGCTGAATATTTTGAAGAAACTCTAGAACAAAGAAAATCTCAAAAAACTCAGCTTATGGCCCTAAAAATTCAGTAATTGCAACTCATGACCCAGGGACTTCAAGGTTCTTCCCAAAGTTTTCCAGAAAGAGATAAGGAAACTTGCCATTACTGAAAACAGAGGGGACACCGGAAAAAGGATTGTCCGTTTCTTAAACAAAGGAGTTCACCTGGCCCCAAAACTGATTTCTACAAGATTGATGATTTTTTGAGGGAAAAAAACATTTTTCAGTTCACCTCCTTTCCCATAACTTCCTAGGCTGAAGCTCAAATTTCTGTAAAAGAAATTTCTGCTTTGTGATGATACTAGAGCAACTTTATCTATTTTATTTTATTTTTTTTTAATTTTTTTATTTTTTATTGACTTTGTAATAATATTACATTAAAAATATATATGTGAGGTCCCATTCAACCCCGCCCCCCCACCCCCCCTCTCCCCCCCCCCAACAACACTCGTTCCCATCATCATGACACATCCACTGGACTCGGTAAGTACATCTCTGGGCACCTCTGCACCTCATATACATTGGTTCACATCATGGCCCATACTCTCCTCTATTCCATCAAGTGGGTCCTGTGAGGATTTACAACGTCCGGTGATTACCTCTGAAGCACCATCCAGGGCAGCTCCACGTCCCGAAGACGCCTCCACCTCTCATCTCTTCCTGCCTTTCCCCACACCCTTTGTCCATTATGTCCACTTTTCCCAATCCAATGCCACCTCTTCTATGTGGACATTGGATTGGTTTATCTATTTTATATTCCACCCAGATACAGCAACCTGTCCTTCAGATTCAAGATTTCCAAGTGGTGGATATTTCAAATCAAATACAGACCATCCTTTTATCCAAACCTTACATATAAGTCTTGGTCCTCTTTATGAAAGACACTCTTTCCTTTAATGAACTATCTCCCCCAAAACTTCCTGGGGAGAGACTTACTTTCTAAATAGAATAGCTCAATAAAATCACCGCAGACACTTTTAAAACTATCTGATAATCCTGATACCCTCTGTACTCTACAAGCTCAACTAAACTATTCTATCTCAAAATCTCCTTCAGAACCAAAGTACATAGAAAATTGGCTTTCCCAATCTCCTGACAAATTATGGGCATTTGATTCCACTCTAGTGAGATTTATTTATAAAGAAGACAATTAAATTCTGAATTGACCCCTCTAATCCTTCCCCTATGTTACCCCAATATTCCCTGAAACCCAAAGTCATCAAATGTTTGGAACCTATTTTTAAGGATTTTCTTAAAAAGGCTAATCATCCTGTATTCTTAACAGCACTCCAATTGTTCCCATCAAAAAGTTTAATGGATAAGTCATCTTCCATGACACCTAGGCAATGCCCACTCACTACCTGCCAGAACGTGCTTGGGGCCACTCCCCACCTCCTGACTGAGGGACTCCCCTCCCCAGTCCAATCTCCACTCATGCTCTCCACCTTTCTTGCATAGGCAACCTTGCTGACAGTTCCCGCCTTCTGCTGCAGTGCAGGTGCAGGCAGTGGAGGGCCCTGGGCAGGCCTGACTCCCAGGAGTCAGCAGAGTCCAGGAAGAGGGCAGGGGTGGGGCATAACCCTGGGACTCACCAGAGCACAGCTCTTGTTTGAATAAACATGTTCATGAAAAAAAGAAAAATGTAAAAAAGCAAGAGCCACAATAGTTATTTCCTGGGTACCTTGTTGTCCCAAATTCTCACACCCATTTATCCATATCTCCAATGAAGCTACTGACTTTATGGTTGTGGATTTATGCTTTGCTTTCTTTAGTAGCCTTCTACATCTAGATAGTCCATTTACTTTTGCTTCCACTTGGCAAAACCAACAATATACTTGCCACAAGAATTTACCAAGAACTGTTCTAACTTTTCAAAGATATTGAAACAAAACTTTGAGAGACTTGCTTTCCTAATCAAAGGGACTCACTTGAGAATTGCATTTATTTATGGAAACTGCTACAGATAGGAGGCAAGTCAGCTCAAGGTAAATTACAGCTATGTCAAATCACTGTCCATTATTTAGAAAATCATTTGTCCACAAGACTTGTCTCAGTTTTCCCACAATGACTTAAAACTATTCAAAGTTTTCCTCTACCTCTGACCAAAAGAGGGTTCCTGGGACTCATTGGCACTTACTATTAGTGGATTTCCAATTTTTCCCATACTGCTTACTCTTTGTATGAATTAACTAAATAAACTACCCCTGAAACCCTTCTTATGGATTGAGGATCATGAACAAGATTTTGTCACTTTAAAATCAGCCTTAATTTAATCCCCAACTGGAGAATTTACCAACTATAGCAAACATTTCACCCTCTTTGTAACAGAAAGAGAAACACAGGTTTTAGGAATATTAACTCAAGAAAATTGAGGAAGACAAAGACCCATTAATTATCATAATGTGGTTAGATACCGTCATGGAGTCATAGTCTTCTTGCTTAACAGCAAGACTCTAAATTAGTTCAGTCATCTGCTGATTTCATAAAAGTACTTTTGTCTTCTTAAAAGCCCAATATGTGATTTGGAAATTACTACATACAGCTAGTAGGCAACACTTTTCTGCCAATAGACTTAATTCATATGAAATAAAATTAACTTTAACTCCACACATTCAAATTCAACAATGTAATACTTTAAACCCCACTACGCATCTCCCTCTGAGATGGGAGACAAACCTTCATTGTCTCTCAGCGTTAACCTGTGAACTAAATATGCATAGAAAAGATTTAAATGAAATTCCCTTTCAAAATCCAGGCTTGATTTTGGTTGTTGAAAGCGCCTATCTCAAAAATGAAGACGGAAAGTTCCATACGGTTATGCTATAAATCTCAATTTGAACTAATTAAAAAAAATGGAAATCTACCTGATTTCAAATCTTCTCAACCAGCAGAACTTTTTGTTTAACCTGAGGCTGCCTGACAACCATTGGGAACTTACTTATGTAGAAAATGAAAATATATTTGCATTCCTGGAACCAGCACCTGCCCAGCCCTGGCCTGAATAGCCCCAGGGACAGAGCTGGCATCTACTGAGGTATCCAGGCTTGGACTGGGCAGGCTGACATCCTATCTGCCTCTAGTCCTGAGACCAGCCCCCAGTCCACAAAGGGACCCACCCACAGAAACCTATTTACTGACCCTTCCCTAATGGTGCTGTCTGCCCTCTCCTCCCTTGGCTAGTCCAGCACCCCCAGCAAAAACACAGAAACGTGTTGGATTTTACAGTGGGGGGTTATTGGCTTGCAAGCTTACAGTACTGAGGTTGAGAAAAATGTCCAAATTAATTCATCATTAGGTAATGCTTTCTCCCAGAATACTGGCTACCAGTGATCCTGGACTCCTCTGTCACATGGTAAGGCACATGACAGTGTCTATTGGGCTTTCCCTGGTCCTCCACACTTCTTTGACTTCAGCTTCCTGCTTCCATGGTTCTCTCTCTCTTTGTGTGAATTTCATTCACTCATAAAAATTAAAAAAAAAAAACAACCTCCATTAAGAGAATTAAAGCCCACCCTGGATGATGCCTTACTGAAGTAACCTAATCAAAAGGCCCTATTTGCAATAAGTTTATACCAATAGGAATGGTTTAGCTTGAAGAACAAGATTTTCTGGTGTCCAACCAACATCAAATCATCACAATTTACAATCAAGATTAACTTGCCATAGTTAAAACCTGGGAAGGACCTGCGAGATCTTCCCTGGTTCTATCCTTCCTCAGAGAGGACCCTTTAACATTGACAGATGAAGTCTATCCAATTACCTTTCTTATGTTTCTAGTTGTGGTCTGTTTGCTCTCTGGTTGAATAAATCTTTCCCTTGTTGAAAGGCCAATGCTACCACTATAGCCAAAATAATTGCTTGAAAAAATATTTCCCATTTGGGGAATACCTTTGAAAATTTCCAGTGAAAGAGATATACATTTCACTGGGCAGTTATAAAGGAATTCAGTTGAATAATGAAAAATCAACATTTACATTGCCTTTATTACCCACAATCATTAGGAAGGGTCAAAAGCACAATTAGAATACTGAAGCCCAAATTGGCTACTTTGGTCTTGTCCCAAAATTTGCCTTGTCCAAGAGTTTCCCCTGGCCTCATTAGATGTCAAATCTTCTCCATGAGGAAAATACTGATTGACTTCTTATGGAATTATTACTGAGTGACCCATAAACCTTGGCACTGCCCTAAATAACAATCCTGCTTTAGATCAGTCTACTTTAATTCAATATTGCAAAAGATTATTGGAATATTCTCAAACCATTCCCAATATTTTGAGACCCTCTGCTTGACAACAGATGCCATTTCCATAACCTGCACCAGGAAGACTTGGGATATTGGAAGAGAAACCAGAGAAATTCTGACTCAAAGTATGTTGGAAGGGATCATGCCCAGGTCCTCCTTACCTCACACAAAATAGCCATATTAGAGGACATTTACTTTTGGGTTCACCTCTCCCAACTTAAGTAGACTGCTCCAAAGGACTAGATTTGGGCATCCATGTCTATAGATGATTGTGGTTTAAAACTAACTAGGAATAAGGATCAAGTGGACCCAGAAGAAGACAACATCATTTGTCAGGCAGTATTCCCAACTGGCAGATCAAGTCCATGAATGAATCTCAAAGTTGGACTATACTTAGTATAGCACTTATTCCTTCGATTATTATTGCATGTGTTATATGATTTCCATCCTTTGCTATCCATATTCAAAGTGTCAAAATGATTTCCCTTTATGCACATATATGTTTGACTATGTCATGGGTTGTTTTTATTTCTCTTTTTTGTCTTTTCAGTTGTTCTTACACTCTCCTCCAACTTTCTCTCTCGTTTTTTCTTTTCAACTTACAGAACTCCCTTTAGTATTTCTTGAGGGGTAGGATTCTTATTGGCATACTCCCTTAATTTCTGTTTTTTCTGAATATTTTGAACCCTCCATCATTTTTAAATCCCATCTGTGGTGGATAGAGGATTCTTGGTTGGAAGTTTTTTTTTTCTTTTAGTGCCTTAACTATGCCTTCTTGCCTCCATGGTTTCCGATGAGAAATCAACACTTAATCTTATTGAGATTCCCTTGTTTGTGATGGTTCTCTTTTCTCTTGCTGCTTTTAGTATTTTCTCTTTGTCTTAAGCATTGGAGAGCTTGACAAGTATATATCTTGGAGTAGGCCTGTTGGGATTTATTTAGTTGCTATTTTTGTGTGTTTTTAATTTTCTCTTTGACACTTTGTTCTTCTTATTTTATTTCCTTGCTGTTGTCTATGTTCCCTTGAAGGAACTACTTTAGGGCCAGGGAAAGAAAAACATGTAAGAAAAGAAAAAGGATAATTGTAATATTAATAGTAAAAGTTAGAAAAGTAACCATATAATACCTAGGGAAATAAGTATTTAACTCATGTAAGCAGTTTAGAATATTAGGAATAAAAAAGTGGAGTACCTACAATGAAATGGGAAGCCAAATATAGAAAAGTATATAGTGAATGAATTAAAAGGCCAGAATAATGAGAAGAGAGGAAAAGAGAAAAGAAAGGACAAAAAGGAGAGACAATAAAAGAATCAAAACAAAACAGAAGAGTTGGAATTAAAAACCATAAAAATTGAGGACTAAACAAAGAGAAGTGGAATGTAAGAACAACAACCGAAAGCAGAAGATAGAAAGATGTAGGAAGAAAAAGAGATAGCATTGTTAGACAAAATCAGTATACACAGAAAAGGGGAAATCAAGGAAGAGGAAACACAGCAAACAAGAAAGGAGCCAGCAGTACTTAATTAAAAAAAA
Source organism: Dasypus novemcinctus (assembly GCF_030445035.2). NCBI lineage: Eukaryota > Metazoa > Chordata > Mammalia > Cingulata > Dasypodidae > Dasypus > Dasypus novemcinctus. Next base: position 146,424,182 of record NC_080673.1, on the reverse strand, counting down.
AAAAACGAATGGAGAAAGAGGATAGAAAATCAAGGAGGAAAAAAAAAACAGCTCTTGTGGAGCTCATCAGACTGCAGGTGTTCATCAATTACCTTGCAGCCTTCCCTCTGCAGATTTTGAAGCAGGTTTTAGAGGGTAAACTAAGTTAAATTTTAAAACAAAAGTAACCTTTTTTCAGGCAAAATAAGAGACCCAAGAGAAGCTACTGCCAGAATAATGTCTATGCTTTCCCTGTCCTAAAGATTCAGCTGGATGTTTGATATCCCAGTGAATCCCTACTCTAAAAGGAGTTAGATATTGAATTAGGGACCTCGTGTATTCAAGGTGGAAATTCCTCCACTGGGCTATACTTTCTCATTGGGTTGGTTAGCTCTTCAGAAACCTATCTAGTTACTTTCCCTTGGGCAGGTTTGACTCTGCAGTTGGAAAGATTCCTGCTGATAAGGAGTCTGTTCCTGCCCCCTTTCTATTCTTATTGCTTTCTCTCCCAGGACAGCAGGACACAGTAGCCTGTGTGAGGGTTCTTTATTGAAATTCAAATGGAACCCTGGAGACTTAACTCTCCACAGGAAAAAATGACACTCAAATCTCTTCCAGACCACCCTCTCCTGCTAGGGGACCTTAAATAGCCTCCTGGAAGCTTATTAAGCATTTCCTAACACCCGCCTCCCTTAGGGGAGTTGACACTTTGAGAGTTTTCAGCACCAGATTGGCCAAGTTTCTCTATTCCAGGGTGGTTAGGTAAATCAGACTGGCTAACCGATTCACCTCTCCCCTCTTCTTTGAGCCAGATGGTATGCTCCCCAGAGCTCAAAGGGGTTCCATGGAACCAAAACCACAGAAATGAAACCCCTCTCCACCCTTCACCAGAACCCTCCTACACTCAGGAAATGCTTCCTCCTCCTGGGTGACTGGCAGGAGTCAAGGCTCACTGCAACTTTTTGCCATAAGGGTGGGGCTTAGCCATGCAGCCTCAAGGGCAAGAAACTCATAGTTTTACTTTTGAGCAATTTATCTTTTTGTCCACTTCTCTCCAGATTGATGCCCTGAAACTTCCTTCTCTCTGGGTTCCAAAAACAGCTCACTCAAGCAGGATCTTGCCCCACTCAGCCATTTTTTTGTGTGAGAGATGTTGAATACACATTTAAACCAACACCATCTTGCCTCTCCCCACCATCATTATATTTGAAGTTTTTCATGTAGACAGCATATAATTTTGTAATTAATTTATTCACTTTCTTAATCTCAGGCTTTTAAAATTCATGTAGTTAACTGTTTTCATTTCATCTAATATTGGTCTATTAAGAGTGTTTGCCATTATATTTTATTTTCTCTTGTTTTTCCATTTTTCATTTCTCTGTCTGCTTTTTACTGCCTTGTGAGTTTATTGAACTTTTCTTAGAATTCCATTTTGATTTATCTATAAAGTTTTTGAATATATCCCTTTTATATCACATTAAGTGGTTGCTATAGATATTATATCTACATACTTGATCTCTGTTTACTGATGTTAACATTATCAATTTAAGTAAAACATTACCTCCATTTATGTTTCTGTATATTCCCCATTTGTAATTTCTTAAGTATTTCTTCTACACACATTGTGTACCACATCAGACAGTATTATAATTTTTGCCTAACCCATTAAATATAATTTAGAAAACTCAAGAGGAAAAAGAATGTGTATTATATTTACCCATATATCTCCTCTTTCTATCATTTTTAGTCTCCCTACTGTTCCAAAATTCAGTCTTTTACCATTTTTATTCTATTTAGATAATTTCCTGGCCATTCTTTACAGTAGCTCTGCTGGAGACAAATTCTTTTAATTTTCCTTCATCTTAGAATGTCTTAATTTCCCCCTCACTCTTAGAAGATAATTCTACTGGGTTTATAATTCTGAGTCAACAGTTCTTTTCTTTTCAGCACATGAAAAGTTTGTGACAATTTTTTCTAACCTGCATGATTTCTGATGTAAAATCTACTGTCATTCAAACAGATTTTCCCTACAGTTAGCTGACTGTTTTTATTTCTGTGTGCTTTCAGGTTTTTTTTTTTTTTTTTGTCTTTAGTTCATTTTTTTTCATTCTAAATTTTCTGTTTTTCAGATTTCTATTGTCCCACCTTCAAGTTCGCTGATTTTTTTCCTTTGTCCTCTCTCTTATGATTGTGAGCCCATCCATTAAATATATTCATTTAATCTGTTTATAGTTCTAAATGTTCAATTTTATTCTACTATAATCTTTTTCTTTGCTAAGGCTTTCTAGTTCTTTGCTGACACTTTTTATTTTTTCACTTTTCAAGTGTGTTTCACAGTTGACCATCAAAGCATTTGTACAATGAGTGTTTTAAAATCCTCATCAGATAACTCTAACATCTGCATCAATTCTGCTCATGTCTGTTGATTATCTTTTCCAGTCAATTTTAGATTTTCCTGAAGATGTGATGATGGATGATTTTCTATTAAAATCTGGACATTTAGATATTTTAAGACTCTGGATCTTACTTAATTATTGCATTTTAAAATCCTTTTTCAGACATCCCTGTAGCAGAGGAAGGGGTGACCCCATTTCATTAATCTAGGTAAAGGTGCAAGTTCAGTTTCTCTATTTTGTCTCCTTTGACACCTGAAATAGAGGAAGAGTCCCATATTACTGTTGAGTTGGGGGTGGTTCTCCAGGTTTTCTACTAAGCCTCTGATGATATCACTATGGCTTAGGGGTCAGGAATGTCTCATACTGTTTCCCACATGGCTCCATTGACATATATATTATATGGGTTTGTATCATTTCTCTCCCCTGGGCATCTTCTGACAACACTGTATGGTGGAGGAAGAAGTGTACCACATTGCCACCAGATGAGGAAGCCTAGGTTCCCCATGTGATCTCTGACAGCATAGGGTAGAAGGAACCTTATACTTGGTAGGAATGAAAGTACCAGCTCCAAATCCAGCCCTCTCTGGTATCACCACAACAGGAAGATTAGGGTGACCTATTATAACCTGACAAGAGTAGTCTAGGCTCTCCATTCAGTTTTGCTGGTGTGAGTGGAACCAATATTTTCCCATGGTGTTTGGGTGAATTACAGTTATCTTCTAAAAGGTGTTTTTATTTTCTTGTTTTTCTTGTTTTGTTTTTGTTTTGTTCTTTGTCTTGTTAGACTTATCTTTTCCTTGTATGTTGGTAGAGAAAAGAATATGTAGAACTTTTCTTTTTGGTGGTGACATGCTCTTTTATTATCCCTTAATCTGAAAGATTTTTTGCTTTGCAGGGACTGCACTGACCACTGAACTTGGAATGTGCCTTCAGGATAAAAAAGGCAAGCAGCAGGTAGATGCTCCCAACGTGAATATTGATTTCTCTTACTCTTTGATTGCTTTTTTGGTAATAAGTCAAAATGAGAGAGAATGACATTATAAATTGTCATTCCAGAAAATCTTATATCTGGGCTGGCCCTTTAGCCTAGCAGAATGTACCCACACATGCTACTATACTTTGCACCTTCCTCAATCAGTTGGGCATATCTCCTCCTAGCATCTGTTTCTTTGCCTTCTATAACCAACGCAAGCATATTTACCACATTATCTATGCCTGGAATACTCCCAAATGAAGTATTCTGCTTCTTTAATCCTCTCCTTCCAACATAATAATAATTTAAAACTCTTATGTGTATTTACTATTTTCTGTGCATTATTTATATTGCTCCTAGAATTTAAGCCCTCTGGTTCTTTAGAATATTGTAATTTATAAAATTATCTACTTCCTATATCTTATGACAAATAGGTTAACACAATACTTTTTTAAAAATTTTCTAATATGAAAAATGAACCAAGACAATAAAAAGAATTGGAATTTGTGTGAAACCAATTAGGAGGGGAATGCCTAAATCTTTCACTCTCAAGTTTGCTGTCTGCCAGACCTTGAGTTGCATATTTGTTTTCTATAAGCAGCTTGAGATTGTGAAAATTTATGAAAAATAAACACATCTAAGAACAATAATTAACAATGATTTGATTTGATTTGATTTGACTTGATTTGATTTTAGTGGGTGGGGTGGGGACTTGGAAAAAACTTGTTATTGCAAGTAAGCTCTGGATTTAACTCCTGTTTTTCCTGGCAACCAAGGTAGTAAGGACAATACATGAAATATGGATTTCTTTGTGAAAACAAAAGGGAACAGCCAAGTACATTTCGAAAGCAAGCACGTTCTTTACACAAATGTCTAGGCAGTACCTAGACTGTGTTGTACTATGTAAGGTTATTATAATGAACAATGTTTTCAAATAGGATTTCGTAAAATAGAATCATTCTTCAAAACGAAATGTCTAATTATAAAACTTTTTAGATAAACCCAGGGACATGAAACTAAATGATAACAGAAGACCTTTCGCTAAAAAACTAAAATGATATCACCCATGTTTTATAATCATCATGCTCTAAATTAATACAAGGGAAGTGTCTAGGGAAATTACTCTCCAAGGAGTAGTTTTGTCATAGTTGATAAATCTCTTAGACTGTCTTTTTCAAATATCAGATGTTTGGACAGAGATTTTGGCAAGTGCTGGATTAAACCTGATTCAAGAGTCAATTTTCTATTTCTCTTTTTTATAGAATTTTATCCTTTGAAATAACTAAAATAGCAGTATCTATATTTTAGAACTTTTTAAATTTTACCAAACACTTTAAATATTACCATCTTATCTTTTCCAAACACAACAAGTTACAGACATTATTTTTTCCTTTTTTCAACTAAGGAAATTGAGGACTTTAGAGGTAAAGTGGATTTACTGAGATCATACAGTTTAATTGATTTGGTTGACATTAAGTATATATTAACTGCGTTTAAAAAATTTTTTTTGCACACTGTGCTTGCATGGGGATACCATGATAAATGATAAAATAGATGTGATCTCCATTCTTGTAGTGTTTAAAATTGTGTCATGTCTTAGTACCTCTACAAAAATCTCTTTCTTCTACTAGCTTATATGACCTCCATCTGTAAGACCAGTACAGCTTGCATTCCTGGACTAAGCCTGAACTTCTAAAGAATAGATCTGATATACAGCAAAAAGTAACATAGAAATTTTAACTCTGATTTCATCCAAGATTAAATAAATGTCTATCTTTTTTATTGGTAACAACTAGTGCTGTTTTTCACTTAATTTCTTCACATCATTGTAAATTTGAAAGCAAATTTCTAGAGGTTGACTGCTTTTGTTAAAGTGTGAGCTCTGATACGAACTGTGCAAAGTACAGGACTTTTACTTAATCTCTTTAAGATTAAATGTCCTCAACTATAAGGAAAGTATGTTAAAAGTATTTATCTGAAGGATTTTTGTTAGCATCAAATTATATATTATATTTAAAACACTTAATTTATCAGACTCCACAGGAGTGAACACAAGTTAAATTACTATGTAATATACACTCAACAGATGTCAATACCATTTTGTTTCTTCAAATTGAAAGTAAATTCTCAATTTGAAAATTGAGTAAATTGAGACATGCAGCTCAATGGAAATGATTCAATTTTTTAAAATGAAGAGAAGAGAGTTTTATTACTTTATTATTAGCTATAAAATAATCTGCTGATCAATTGACTTTAGACAGCAGTCTATCTGAATGTGTCCTTAAGGGTGAATTAACTATAAATATTCTCTCAAATGACTTACTGAATTCACATTTAAGGTTGATTATTTTTCAGTGATGTTAATTAAATTTTGAAGAAAACTAAAATTTTTAGTTTTCATAGATTTTATATGGAAATTTTCTCACTGATATTCCTCAGGTGGTAGCTATAGATACATTTTAAGCCCACATTTAATTCTTAATAATTAAATTTCATTACTATAAAACAGTATCCTTGCCTTTCTATATACTATGATTAGAAGAAATCACTTCAGTTCCTTTGGTGGTTGTGTGAGGGTATGTAGCTATAACTTGAAAGAGAGAATAAGAAATCACCCAGTTCTGTCACACTAAATTAAAATATGTCTCAAAGACTTTTTTTTCCCCAGTCTGAGTCTTGAGAGTATTAGGGTACTGAATTTGAAGAATAACTGCAACCTTAACCAAGACCATGAAGCTTGACCAAAGAAATATGAACCAATGTTTTACATAATAATACCAGCTTTCTCATTGAGCTGTGGCAGTGTGTGGTGATTTTCCTTAGTAGAACTCCTCCTAAAGTTTGCTTGCAACAATGACAACCTAATAAAATTCTTAAAACTAACTTGTTAAGTAAAATGTTTTAATTGATGTACATTAAAATGATTGTGCCCAATAATACCTTTGATACTTAACCCTACACCAGGCCTCCAGCTCCAGGTAGAGAATAGGATTTCTATAATTCCTTATCTCTGGATAATACCTCTTTTTCACTTTATTCCTCTAGGAATAGAAGCAGTAGGGGAATCCTATAATTATTGAATCTAAGTATAGGCATAACTTAGTACTCAACTCCTTGGAAACTCATTGAATTTGGTAAGTGACACATTTTGACATGAAAATTTTATTAATTTTGTCATCATTTGTTTGGTACTCTATGTGCAAGCTAGAATTTGTCAGTGTTGGTTGCTTCATGACTCACTATCCTTTCCAGCCAAAACAAAGGATCACACATTAGTCACACGGTAACTCTTACCCTGTGCACATCTCATTGTGATCTTAGCTTCTGTGATCATTTTTTTTGTATGTTTGCATTTTTTTTCCTCATCAAGCATCCTAAGAAAATGAGCAGCAAATGCTGAGCAGAAAAGGAAATTACTTCACACTACCATTGAGGAAAAAAGAAAAAGAAATGATAGGTAAATATGAGAGGGGTATTTGCTTTACAGATCTTGCTAGGGAATGTGATATGCCTAGAACAACAGTCTCCACCATCACTAAGAAGAAAGAAGTATTAAAAACACTGATGCTGAGAAAAGGAGTTAAAGAAGTAATATAGCAGCATTCCCAAACACTTGAGGAAGTTGAAAAGCTGTTAGTAATTTGGGTAAATGAGAAGCAGTTAGCAGGTGACAATGTATCAGAAGCCACGAAATGTGAAAAAGCGAAAGCATCGAATGGCAATCTTTTGATAAAATAAATTGGAACCAGGTGATGAAAATGTTGAACTTTTTAAGGCCAGCCATGGCTCATTGATAATTTTAAAAAGAGGACCAGCATCCTTAGTGTCGTGAGGCATAGAGAGGAAGAGAGTGCTGATAAAAAGACTGCTGATGAATTCATTAGTGAATTTCAAAACTATATAGAGGCAGAGGATTTTATTCCCCACCGAGTTAACTGTGATGAGATCAGAGCTTTTTTTGGAAAAAAAATGTCAAGTAGAACCTATATCACAAAAGAGGAGAAGGCATTACCAGGCCAGAATTTATGGCCAGAACCTGTGATTCAGAGAGACTTTGGAGGGCTTGAGGCTGACCCCAAACCTGCAGATGCAGAGGGTACTGTTGTGCAGGATATTGTAACTTTGGGCCAATCCATTGGTCTAGAGGTCAATGCTGCTGATGTTGAGGAGTTAGTGGAGGGACATCATAAAGAGCTCAGCACTGAGGAGCTGCAGGAACTACAAAAGGAACAGCAACAAGAGGTGGCTGAAGAGATTTCTTCAGGTGAGGAGGAGATAAGGGAGGATATTCCCAGTTCCTTGATAAAAGAAATACAGGCAAAGTGGGCAGAAGGTCAAAACTTTGTGGAGAATTACCATCCAGACAAAGCTCTGACAAGCAAAAATGTGAATTTATTGAATGGCCAAACAATTTCACACTTTCAAAGAATTCTGAGAAGAAGACAGAAGCAGTCCTCATTGGATAAGTTTTTAGTGAAGGTGACAGAGCATGTGTGAAAGCCTGTGGTGCAATTTGAAAAAAGGCAGAAAAAATAAAGAACTGAAGTGCAAGTGCCCATGTTCTATTGGAGATGACTCTCTTTCCAAGTAACACCCGATGTAAACTATCCTCTTCACTTCTCTCCTCCTACCATTCCATTAGGCCATGGACTCTCTTCAGTACAGGTAAAATGATGTTTTCAGTTTATGTAATCTAAGTATTTATTAATTTTTAGGTTTATTCCTCATGTAAAGTAATGATATACAACTTTATCATTTTACATAAGGCCTTAAAAATGTGCATTGTCTTTGGTTTGGGAATGCATTACATTTATTTACATTTTTCTTTATGGGAAAATTTTGTTTGGTACTCATTGTTTTGGTTAACTTTGAGTACTGAGTTACCACTGTAAAGTCACCTCCCAACTTTTGCTTCTTAAACCTTTCAAACACTTTGTAGCCAATTCCTTACAATTAATTTTTTCTGTTTGAATACCTAGAGTAGGTTCTGTTTTCTTGATTGGACTGTTTTCTTGACTGTGGCAGTCAATGGGTGACATCTACTATGATAAAGTTTATTTCCACCATAAGGAGATAACATCCAAGAGATTAAGAATAATTTCTGTTGATGTGAATGAATTTAAACTTATTAGTTCAAAAAGTAATTCCCCAGACATTGTTTCTTACAATGTTTGAAGGGTAGGGGAAATAAGTAATATAATCTTAATTTTACAAATAAAGAAATACATTGGTATGGGTCTCAAGAGATTAATCAATCTGCTTATTATCATATGGTTAATTCATTTACATTAACCATGGTATCAGGCAGGGCTCTTAATTACAAGCAAGTGAAATTGATCCTGCATGTTTTAAGATTTAAAATAGTTTATCTTTCAAAATAAAAACAATGTTGGTAGACTCTTACTTCCAGACTTTAAAGCATATTATCTAGCTACAGTGGTAAAAAAACAGCATGGTACTGGCATAAGATGAACAGATTGTCCAATGGAATTGAATTGAGAAGTCAGAAATAGACCCTCACATTCACATCCATGGTTAAGTGACTTTTAAGAAGGCTGTCAAACCCACTCAGCTGGGTCAGAATAGCCTATTCAAAAAATGGTGCTGAGAAACCTGGATATCCATATTTAAAAGAGAGAAAGAGGACTCTTACCGCATACCTTACACAACAATTAATCCAAAATGGATCAAAGACCTAAATATAAAAACCAGAACCATAAAAACCTTAGAAGAAAATGTAGGAAAGTATCATTAAGATCTTGTGCTTGGTGGTGGTTTCTTAGATCTTACACCCAAAGGATGAGCAACAAAAGAAAAAATAGATAAGTGGGACTGCTTCAAAATCAAATATTTTTGTTCTTCAAAAGACTTCATCAAGGCAGTAAAAAGGCAACCTTCTCAATGGGAAAAACTCTTTGGAAACTATATATCTCATAAGGGATTGATCTCCATGTTATATAAAGAGATCACACATCTTAATGTTTAAATGACAAGCAACCCTATTTAAAAACGGGCAAAAGAATTGAACATTTTTTTTCCTAAGTGGAAATACAAATGGTCAAAAGACAAATGAAAAGATGTTCAACATCACTAGCTATTGGGAAATGCAAATCAAAATTACAATGAGATATCATCTCACACCGTAAGAATGACCATTATTAAAAGAACAGAAAATATCAAGTGCTGGAAAGGATGTGGAGAAATAGAAACATTCCCCACTCATAGTGGGATTGTGGAATCTCTGCAGAAGATAATCTGGTAGTTTCTCAGGAAACTAAATATAGAACTGCTGTAAGATCCAGCAATCCTGCTACTAGGAATATATTCAAAAGAACTGAAAGCAAGGATGTAAACAGATATTTGCACACCGATGTGCATAATGGCGTTATTCACAATTGCTAAAAGACAGGAACAACCTAAGAGTCCATCAATGGATGAATGGAAAAACAAGATGTGGTATGTTCATATAATGGAATATTACTCAGTTGTAAGAAGAAATCAATTTGGGAAGCACATGACAACACAGAGGATCCTTGAGGATATTATGCTGAGTGAAATAAGCCAAACAAAAAGGATGAATACTGTTTGGTCTCACTGATAAGAAGTAATGCAATGAGTAGACTTTTGGTGTTGGACTATGAAGTATAGGTTGGTGGTAGATGGAATGTAGGATAAGCAGGAGAAGATGCTGATGTAGATAAAATGTTTAATAATGTCAAATGTACATATGTGGTAATGATTGGACTTGAAGGTAACACATTATAATGAATGAAAAAAACACTGTAGATTTATAGATGTGATTGTGGCTGAAAAGAGCACTCTAGGAAGATCAATGTTACTTCAAGGACAGCTGGAGGATAATATTGGGAATGCATAAAAATGATGTTGGAAGTAGATGAGGATTGTGGCTAATAATAAAAATATAAGAATGTTCTACTATAGGGTGTTAAGAATGTGGTGATACATGGAAAAATATGACTAATATAATTTATGGAAAATAACAACACCATTATAATTTTTTGTAGGAAAAGCATAGTTGGTACTATTTAATTTTAAAGGTAAGTGGAAGAATTTTTATCACTGATGTGGAGGCAGAGGCCTCCAGAGATTCTGAAGGGAGAAAGTGGGAAAAATAGGTGTAATATGGGGCCATTTTCAGGACATTGGAAAATGTCCTGGATAACATTGCAATACAGATACAGGCCATTATATATCTTGTCATAACTTACAAAATTGTGTAGGAGAAAGTTTAAACTATAATGTAAACTATAATCCACACTTAGGGGCAATGCTCCAATACGTGGTCATCAGTTGTAACAAATGCACCACACAAATGAAGCATGTTGTTAATGCGGGAAAGTGTGAGAGGGGTAGAGAGTGGAGCATATGGGAATCCCCTACATTTTTTATGTAACATTTATGTAATCTAAGTATCTTTAATTTTTTTTTTTTTAAAGAATGAGGGTGGACTAACAGCTGAATAAAAAAAAGAATATGGAGTTTGGTTCTGTGTGATATAAATAAAATTAAGCGTTTTTTCTCTTTATTTTTTTTCATTATTAAGCAGACTTTGACTATGACATTTTACTACTCTGTGTTCATCTTTGTATCTTTCTGAACACTAGAGGAACAACTGAGTTATCAGTTGGAATTAGATGAGAAAAAAGTGCCTGAAAAAGAACTTTTTAGGAGTAATGTTTCTATAACTTGTTGAACTGCTTTTTTCTCTTCTTTTATTTTTGCGAATTTGAAAGAAAGTTTTCAATAAAGAAAGAATATTGGGTAACTATACAATTATTAGAAGACAAAAGGACCAGGCTTGGAAATTGAACATGAGCAAAGGGAGGCTGGGCTGCCAATTGCTACGCACACAGAAACCAAGACGGTACTATCTGTGTTTGAACCCCAAATCTGCCCTCTGATTTGTGGTAAAATTGCTTATCTTTTCGGTTCCCTAGTTATTTCATCTGTGCAACTGGTATAAAAATAGTGAAATTTTTATAAAGATTAAAGGAGTATATAGCCTATGCAAAGTGTTTAGATCAACACTGGGCCACAGTGTGATTTCAATAAGTGGTAAATTAATAAATGAAAATTTTGCCTGTCTACAGATGACTACTAGTCCATCTCTTCTACATTGGTTTCCACATGATCCACCACCAAATGTTGCATGTTGCTGCTCACACCACAGCCATTTCCACTACTGGGAATAACATGTGGCTTTCCCCTCCATGGCTAGGTTGAATTATCCAGGATCCTTGCTTCTTTGTAGCTACCAGACATCATTACCCAGCCCTGGTTGCTGATGACAGGCCACATTTTCATTCTTTGGATGCCATTAGGGTAAAAAGGACTTCCTCAGTTTCTATAATTGGAGGTAAGAAGCCAAGGCCTATAGAGTAGAGAATTCCCCAACCCAAGAGATTCAGATGCTGGGAAGGAAGGGAGGGAGGAAGGAAGGAAGGAAGGCAGGAACAGAAGGAAGGAGGGAGAGAGGGAAGGAGGGCAAGAAAGAGGGAGAGAGGGAGGGAGGGAGGGAGGGTAGAAAGGAGAGAGAGAGAGAAAGGAAGAAAGAAAGACAAAAGCCCTCTATAGCTATTTGTGCCAAAAAGTTTTGTTTGGTTGGTTGTTGTTATTGCTATTATACTTTATCTGAGGATTAAAAAAATGGGTAGGACATCATTACTATGTTTTAATATCAAGCACCTTGGAGGTGGGAATGATGTCTTACTCATCTTTCACATTAAAAATCAATGTAGGGAAGTGGACTTGGCCCAATGGATGGGGTGTCTGTCTACCACATGGGAGGTCCGCAGTTCAAACCCCGGGCCTTCTTGACTCTTGTGGAGCTGGCCCATGTGCAGTGCTGATGTGCGCAAGGAGTGCTGTGCCACACAGTGGTGTCCCCCTTGTAAGGGAGCCCCACGCACAAGGAGTGAGCCCCGTAAGGGGATATAAGGAGAGCCGCCCAGCACGAAAGAAAGTGCAGCTTGCCCAAGAATGGCACAGCACACATAGAGAGCTGACACAGCAAGATGACACAACAACAACAAAGAAACAGATTCCCATGCCGCTGACAACAACAGAAGCAGACAAAGAAGAACATGCAGCAAATGGACACAGAGAGCAGATGACTGGGGAGGGAGGGATGGGGAGAAAAAGAAATAAATATAAATCTTTAAAAAAGAAATCAGTGTAATCGGGAAGTGGCTGTGGCTCAATCAGTTGGACTTCCAACTACCATATGGGAGGTCCTGGGTTCTCATCCTGGGGCCTCCTTGTGTAGGCAGGCTTGCCTGCATGCTGCAGAGAGCTACCCAGCCCACAAGCACCACAGAGAGATGACTCAGCAAGGTGATGCAACAAAAAGGGAGACAAGAAAAAACTCAGAAGAGCACACAGCGAATGGACAGAGAGAGCAGACAGCAAGCAAGTCGCAAAGGCGGGCGGGGTGGGGGGAGAGGAGAGAATAAATAAAAATAAATAGAGACACAGAAGAACTCACAGTAAATGGACACAGAGAGCAGACAGCATGCAAAAAAAAAAAAAAAGAAGAAGAAGAAAAGCCGCAAGGGGGGGGATAAAAAAACAACAATGTAATCCTAAATCCAACTCATAGTTAAGCTTCCTTTGAAATTCAAATCCAGGTTCTGTTATTCTGCATGTAGGTAAAGTTTTGAAAAGATTACACTGCATTTTTTTTCTTTATTTGTCTTTTATCATATAACTTTTGTCAGTTTCTCCCAAGTTTCTGGGTTTCAATCAAAAAGAGCTGATTTTCCAGGGCCCACTGGATGGAATGTGGGAGAGTGTGGGCTATGATGTGGATCATTGACTATGGGGTGCAGTGATGCTCAGAGATGTTCTTACCAGGTGCAATGGATGTGTCACGATAATGGGAGCAAGTGTTGCTGTGGGGGGAGTGGGGGGTGGGGGCGGTGGGGTTAAATGGGACCTCATATTTGTTTTGAATGTAATTTTTAAAAATAAATAAATAATTTAAAAAAATAAAAAATAAAAATAAGTGATACCTGAAAAAAAAAAAAAAAAAAGAACAGGGGAAGCTTAAGTGAGCTAGGAGAAAAACCCTCTGAGCAGGTTCTGTACTAGAGCAGAAAAGAAAAATGCTTTAATTGGTTCTAGTAATGAAGACTAGCAAGAGACTTGCTCAATTCCAAATTCCTTTTTCCTCCTAATTCACTCTTGAGTATGTCTGTGTTGATAATACTTGTTTAACTTAATACCCTAGCTTTTAGCCATTTTTAGAACTAGAGAAACCTATTCCTTGAAGAGGAACCAGTCAGGATTTTTGTGGTTCCTTTGCAATGTAGGTACACCTTGTCCTTTTGGATGGCATGGAACTCTACCATCAGCAGGTGACAACTCAGAACTGTGCAGGTGAGAGATATAGTAGAAAGAAAGTATTCCTTTCAAGCACCAAAGAGCATTATAATTATGAGAGTTTCTTTTTCCTCCACTTTACATTATCTGTATATTTTTTATTAGGTGAAAATGACATAACATAAAATTAACAATTTTAACAGTACATTCTGTGGCATTTAGTACATTCACTATGTTGTGCATCAAATTTATCTAATTTCAGAACATTTTTATCCACTCCGAAGGAAATCTCATAGACCCAAAAGGAGTTACTCCACCTTCCTCACTCCCCTCAACCCCTGCCAGCCATTAATCATCGTTCTGTCTCTCTTTATTTGCATAGTATTGTGGGGAGTGGGGGGTGGGAACCTCATATTTTTTTATGTAACATTTTTTGTGATCAAGGTAGCTTAAAAAAAAGGCAATTAAATAAAAAAATTTTTTTAAGTTTCAAAAAAAAAAAGAGCTGATTTTTGATAGACATAGAATGTCAAAACACAGAAGCTTTTTGTCATGTGATAACTGGCAAACTCTGTAAATCAGATGTAATTGCTTGGTAATCTATTATTTTTGCTTGGAATATTGTTTCTTTACCTTGAAGTTTACAGTCCAGCTGAGTTTTACTGCACATAATCAAGACTTAACACTTCTCCCTCTTTGAGTTCCTTTTTCCATCACTTCCATCAATATAAGAAATAGATAACTAGTACTGTATATTAACAGCACATGTGCACCAATGTGACTCCACAAAAATGAGCCTGATTTATTTACAAATACAGTGGAATACAAGTACTCAACATAAGTTCTCTATTTCACAAACACCACCTTTCAAGTCTACATGTTTTTTATTTCCCCTTTATTAGAGGAGTTGAGGGTTTCCAGAACATTCATGCATAAAACATAGGAATCCCATATTCTACCCCTCCATCAACACTGATGTAAAATATTTGTAAAAAATCGAAGACAGCACATTTTTATAAATGTACCATTAATTAAAATCCATGGTTTAACTTAGGGTTCACTGTGTAGTATAGTTCCATAAATTTATTTTTTATTTTAATTCCTCTACCATATATGCAATCTAACATTTCCCCTTTGAATCATACTCAGATATCTATTTCAGTGCTGTTAATTGCATTCACAGTGTTGGTACCATTAACACCATCCATTACCAAAATATTTCTATCATTTCAAATAGGAATGTTGTAAATATTAAGCCTTAAAGTCCCTTCACTATTCCCATCCTGTCCCCTGGTAACCTATATTCTAGATTCTGACTCTATGAGTTTGCTTATTCTGTTTCAAATCAGTGAGATCATAAAATATTTGTCTTTTTTATCTGGATTATTTCATTTAACCTTGATAATGTCTTTAAGGTTCTTTCATGATGCTGCATGCATATAAAGGGCATATATTAAAATCCCACAGCTAGCATCGTACTTAATGCTAAAAGACTAAAACTTTACCTCTAAGGTCAGGAAAAAGACAAGGATGCCCACTGTCACCACTGTTATTCAACATTGTTTTGAAATTCTTACCAGAGCTATTAGGCAAGAAAAAAAGAAATAAAAGGCATCCAAAAGGAACAAGTAAAACTTTCTCTATTTGCAGATGATATAGTCCTATATAAAGAAAATCCTGAAATTCCAAAACAAAGCTCCTAGATCTAAAAAATGAATTTAGTAAAATGGTGGGGTACAAGATCAACACCCAAAAATCAGAAGTGTTTTTATACACAAGCAATGAACAATTAGAACAAGAAATCTAGAAAAAAAAAATCATTCAGAGAAGCAAAGAAAAGAATCAAATATCTAGGAATAAATTTAACCAAGGATGTAAAGGACTCATACACAGAAAACTATAAAACACTGCTAAAAGAAGTCAAAGAAAGTATAATAAATGGAAGGATATTCTGTGTTCATGGATGGGAAAACTAAAAATCTTTAAGATATCATGACCATCCAAAGCAAAAAACCATCTTGAAAAAGTGGAATAAAGTTAGAGTTCCTTGCATGCAGGAGGCCAGCACTCAACCACTTAGTCACATTGGCTTCTGTGAGTTAGCTCCTTCATCTCTCTGGTCATTGTTTTGCTCATTGTTTTGCTCATTTGTTTGCTTGCTGTTTGTTTGTTTTCTTTAGGAGGCACCGGTAATGGAACCCAGTAGCCCCCATGTGGGAGGTGGGCACTCAACTGCTTGAGCTATATCACCCCCACACTTTCCAATCTTAAAAGTTATTGCACAGCCACACTTATCAAAACAGCATGGTGGGAGATGTGGCTCAAGCAGTTGGGTGCCCACCTCCCACATGGGAGGTCCCATTTTCCATTCCTGGTGCTTCCTGAAGAAGACCAGCAGACAACAAGCAAAACAAAATGAGCAGACAACAAGCAGAAACAACAAGCAGACAGATGAGAGAGACATATTGGGGTGGGGGGTGGGAATAAAACAGGATGGTATCTTATGATAATGCAAGGCACAATGAAAAATAATTTTTTTCATTTTTTTTTGTTTTTGGGAGTTCAGAAATCAACCCTCATGTTTTTGGCAAATTGACTTTTGTCAGGTAGCAAAGACTACCCAATTAGGAAAGAATAGGCTCTTCACCAAATGGTGCTAGGAAAACTGTATGTCCATTCACAAAAAAAGGAGGACCCCTACCTCACCTCAAATGATATACAATAATCAACTCAACTTGATCAAAGACATACATATAAGAGCTAAAACTATCAGTCTCCTAGAAGAAAGCATAAGGAAGCAACTTTGTAACCTGGGGTTAGGCAATGGTGCTTAGACATTATACCTAAAACACACACAACAAAAGAAAAAACTAGGTAAATGGGACCTCATCAAAATAAAAATAAACTTTGGTTCCTCAAAAATCTTTATCATGAAAGTAAAATAGCAACCTACACAACCAGACTAAATATTTGAAAACCACATATCCAATAAAGGATTAATACCCAGAATATATAAGGAAATCCTTTAACTTAATGACAAAAAGCAAATAACCAAATTTTTTAAAAGATGGAAAAAGAAGATATACAAAAGTTCAGAAAACACATGAAAAGATCCTTAACATCATTAGCCATTAGGGAACCACAAATCAAAAACCAAAATGAGACAGCATTTCAGTCACTATATTTGCTGTTACTAAAAAAAAAAAAAAAAAACCCTGAAAATAACAAGTTTTGGAGAGGATGCAGAGAAATAGGGACACTCATTCATTGAGGATGGCAATGTAAAATGGTGCATTCACTATGGATGACAGTTTGGAGGTTCTTCAGAAAGCTCAATATAAAATTACACAGTAATCCCACTACTAGGTATATACATAACAGAATTGAAAGCAGGGGCTCAAACAGACATTTGCACACTAATAATCACAACAGAATTACTCACAATTGCCAAGAGATGGAAGCATCCTACATGATCACCAAATGATGAATGGATAAATAAAAGTTGGTATATATATACAATGGAATACTCTATATCTGTAAAAATGAATGAAATCTAAACATTCTTTCAATGATGCTAAACATGTTTAATTATACGTGGAACTTATATGTAATTTTTCTTTAGTAAATATATAAAGATATTACCAATAATACTACCGTTATTACCAATAATACAATAAAGCTTAATTAATTCTATTTCTACCAAATTTTGTCAGTTTTATTTATTTGATTTTGTTTTACTTTTGTATTTCTAAACAAATTCTAATCCATATTACAAAAATAGTTTCCCACTAAGAAGGAATTTTTAAAAAAATAACATTGGCTTTGGAAATAATTTCTAAGTAAATATTTTGTTCTGTGACTTCTTGAAAGCAGCCCTACTTAATTATACCATATCTTGTGCTTGTATTATTTTTAATATACAATAGGAATATATTTGCTTTATTATACATATAATCTGAAACTGACTCATTCAAGGTCATATTAACATCCTGTTTAATCAATTCTGCTAGTCTTGGTTTCTATTTATCTCACAATCCATACATACCAATGAGAAGAATGTATAGCATATGGGATGAGAAAATAAAAGAAAATGGAACGGAGAAAATAAATGATATAGTCCTCCCATTACACAGGCAGCTATTTAACCTCAGAACCTTCACGCCTCCTGGCTAGATTTTTCCTAGAGACAACATCTTGAAAACTAATTCCATTTCCTTAGAACTCTCTAAAAGCTTCAATTAAATTGTGTACGTACACAGAAGCTGAACCAAAGGTCACCTACCCAAGCAAACAGGGAAAACACATAATTGTAAAACATTCAATAAGTGCATTTTAAACAACTGCAGAATGTGCCAGAATAACTTCCAAATTATGTAGTAGAGTAAGGAGCCAGCCTAGAAAGCTGACACATATTTGTTTCTCTCCTTCTGTCTCTTTCTAATAAAATCTGTGATGTTTTCTAATCATTAGGAAAATCTCATTATTATTTAATTTGCTTCTTTGGATATTAATGAATCATGTCCATTAGCTTCATTTAGATAAGCACTTAATGAATATATTTGGAATCTTAAAGGAAAAAAAAACGTATTTAAATGAATCTTTAAGTACCTGGCCTTATACCTCAGGTCTTTTTGGTTTATTGAAATATATACAATTTCACAATAAAAAAACTCATTTTAACAAATTCAAGGAAAAGGAAAAGAAGATGTATAGGTAGAAAAAATATATCTTTTTACTGCACTATGTAATTATGTCTAACTTGATTTGCAATATTTCTGTAACAAATCCTAGTCTGTGTACTTAATTTGTTGTTGAAGTACTTGCTTTCACAAGACCATGGCAATAAAGACAAACATAATCTAACTATAATACATTACATTGTAGGACAATTGCTTTCTCTTCCCACAACTGTGACAATAGAAGTGAAACTTATATTTATAGTTAATTGTTTTCTTTCAAGGTGCCAAAATATGGTAGTTTTCCAAATAATTATTATGCACTTCGGATTGTCCTAAAATTTTTAAAAAGTGAGAAGGAAATTTATTGTATGTGTGTTTTACCAAAACTATAAAAATAAAATCAAAACCTAAATATGTGAAAATGAAATTTTCCATTGTTAAGAACTCATATGTCCAACTTAGAAGGTGTTTCCTGAATATGTTAAAGATTAAAGGATCATACTAGATAACGAAATGGTGTGCACTGTGTGATCCCTCCTGTTGAAATCAACCTGGAGAAGCAATAGAAGCCAGAGAGGAAATTGGATTCCAGGAATTAACTAAATCAACAGCAAAGACAGAAATGACAAATTCCTAGGAAGACAGACCATGTTCTTGAACTGCTGTGTGCTAGATGCAAGAATGGGGGTCCAAGCTCAAACACAGGATCTATGGTAGTCATAGGTGGCAGGAAGAGGTTTGAAACTTGTTTACATTCTGTTCTTGCCCCTTGTGATGGTTAGGCTATTGTGTTAACTCAGCCAGGTAATTGTGCCCAGTTGTTTGGTCCAGCAAGCACTGGGCTAACTTTAATACAAGGGCATTTATGGACTTTAGTCACCATTGACTTTACTGCAGTGGTAAATCATAGATAGCTGGTTATAATTACATCAATCAGGGAGATTGCCATAAGCAATGAGTGATGCTTAACCCAATCAGTTGAATCCCTTAAAAGGGGAAGTGATTCCAGCATTGAGAGAGAACTTCCCAGCTCATCTTTGGACAGCCAACATCTCCCAGAATTTGTCAAGAACCTTCATTGGACTTTCATTGCCTACCTGCAAAACCTGGACTTGTGTATCCCTATGGCTGCATGAGGGACTCTTATATAATCGCATACTATTGACAGATATCTCTTGTTGATTCTGGTTCCCTAGAAAATCCTGACTAAAACACCCCTCCAGTACATTCCCTCCAGCATGCTACACCATAGCAAGAGGCAGCAGCAATCCAGACCTAAGTGCAAGTGTCCTTGGGAGAATTATCAAATGGTCACAAGCCCTGCTCCCTGCTGAGTTGAAGAGTTGAGAGAAACAGGAGAGGACTAAGAGGCAGTGAATTTGAAATACTCCCCATTCAAATACCCAAGGTAGTTGGGTTATAGCCTGAAAACACTGGCTCCCCAAAACTGCTTCTCCCTAAGGATTTCTTTTTAAATTTTTTAAATTTTTAAATTTTTAAATTTTTATGTTTTATTAAATTGTATTTTTTATAAGGTACATAGATCACAAAAAATATTACATTAAAAAATATAAGAGGTTCCCTCATACCCCACACCTCACTTCTCCCACATCAACAACCTCTTTCATCATTGTGGTACATTCATTGCATTTGGTGAATACATTTTGGAGCATACCTTACCACATGAATTATAGTTTACATTGCAGTTTACAGTCTCCCCTAGTACATTCAGTGGGTTATGGCAGGATATATAATGTCCAGCATCTGTCCCTGCAATATCATTTAGGACAACTCCAAGTCCTGAAAATGCCCCCACATCTCATCTCTTCTTCCCTCTCCCTGCCCTCAGCAACTACCATGGCCACTTTCTCCAGATCAATGCTACAGTTTCTTCCGTTACTAGTCACAATAGTTCTATAGTAGAATACCAATAAGTTCACTCTAATCCATATTTTATTCTTCCATCCTGGGATACTCCCTGGTGCTGAGGGATTACTACCAATCACTAGCTGGTGATGCAACTAGAAAAAGACCTTGAATAAAAGGGAAAAATGGTAAAGACAAATGAGTATATATGGCTAAGAGTCTTCAAAAAAGAGTCAGGAGGTCATCAGAGGGGTTGAACTTACACACACCTCAGCAGGATCCCAGAGACAGGCAAAGTAGATACAGCCCCAGGTACTGGTGCTCCTGAGGGCTGCGGAGACACACAGGTTCTACAATCATGGCAGTTGGCTCTGGAGTTCAGTGCCTTGTCAGTGGGCCCTACTTTGGAATTTGTGTTCCTGAGTGTGATGGAGTTGGACTCAGATGTGAACTTTCTACAGTGCCTCTTCTGTCACTTTTACTTAATGTGTGGTTGGTGCTTGGGTTGTTGTTTACCCAGGAGACTTCAATCTCTGGACTGGCCATGTGCCAGCTGGTCCCTGAGACTCAGCAGAGTTGTAGCTCCCACTCTCCCTAAGGGTTTAGAATGACACTGTAAAACAGGGGATGTCTAGGTATATGGACCCTGGGGTCCTCTACCCTATCACTCCCTGTTCCCTGCTCCTTAAACTCGTGATACCAACACAAACTAGTGTCTAGCTTTAGTCCTGTCCAATACATGTTACAGTCTGCACTCTCTAGAGAAGCATGAATAGAACAAAATAACTAGATCACTGAGTTGTATAACTACCTTAACTGAAAAATATCATGTGAACAATATATTATCCTAAACAGCACTACTGAAAGAGATACTCAAAAAAAGTTAAAGTATTATTTATATGTATGCTTAGGGGATAAAAGAAGCTATAAGTAAAATTGAATCAGAAAGAAATCAAAATAACAAATAAAAAAGAAGTAAAAGGAGATGAAATAACCCAGTATATTTCATAAATAATATTATAGAATCTGTTTCAGTACAAATTAGTGAGTTAAAAGATCAGGCTCATTGCTTCTTGGCCTCTTGGCTAAGACCAAGTGTAGTGTTTGTTCTTATCAGTTTAAAAGACCAGACTCATAAAGGGCTAAAGAGATATGTAGGAAATATATGGATATGCCAGTATCAAATAATAGTAGTCCCAGGAGATAAAAAATATCAAAACAGACAGACAGATGATAAAAAATCCCAAATTTAAGCAATTCATACACTAACAAAGAGGATAGATAAGGTGAAATTTAAAAACACCAAAGACAAAGAAAAAATTCTATAAGCCAACAGAAAAAGTAAATCATCTGCAAAAGTACAAAGATCAAAAAAATGTCAGATATCAACAACATCATTGGATACAAGAAGAGAGAGTAACATTATTAAAATAGTAAAGGAAAAGAATATTGAGCCAATAATTTGACATCCAGCCTAATAATAGCGTAAATGGAAGGCACAATAATCTCAAAGAAAATCTCAGGCATACAAGGTGTTAGGGAATGTGTCATTCAGAGAATCAAATTGGAAATACTTTTGGAAGAAAGACTCAAATAAATAATAAGCAAACTCAGAAAGCATGAATGTTTGAGCTGGTATTTGAACCTTACTCTGCAAGCTAGTAAATCTTATTCTTGCCAGCATACTAACTCTCAACTTAACAGTATTTCCTGTGCATAATTTATTTGTATTGAAAGCATGGTACCAGAAGCAAAAACTATAACTGGTTTTAAATCCTTGGGAGGAATTGTATATTTATTTGAAATTTGACTTATTTAAATCACAATTTCTTTTACATATTCATCATGTCATCTTTCACTGTTCTTTATTTATATGATTATGACTTTATGATCATTGCATAAATCAATATGTGTCTGAGAATGAATGTGAGAACATCAAAATAATTAGGGGCAGCTAACTTTCAAATTCAATTCACAAAACATTTAGGTAGCCCTTATGATGAGGAAGACACTATGGTGGTATTTGGTGTGATTGAGAGGAGGTGATATTATAATAGCATAGTGATAAAAAAGGTAAGTAAGACTTTCTCCTCAGGCCAAATGTTTTGGAGAACTTTGACTCCTATCTCACAGCTCACATCAACAAATCTCGTTGGCTCACCATCAAATTATCCTTAATACCACTACTTCTCACAGCTTCATTGGTGCCATCTTGTTGCCTTATCCCTGACTCTTCTGCAGTAGTCTCATGGCTCTTTTCCCTCCATCTACACTTCTCCTTTAGTATATTTTCCAAATATCAGCTGGAGTGATCATTTTTTTTTCTGCCAATCTCTGCTATTTTATTTCAAAGTTTAAATCATTTACATTTAAGGCAATCACTGAAATGGCAATTTTACTAATTGCTTTTTTTTATATTTTATTTTATTTACTTTGTAATAATATTACATTAAAAATATATATATATGAGGTGATCATTTTAACTCTTTGTTCAGATAACAGCATCCCATCCACTGAAATAAGCACCAACTATGCATGCACGCAACACTGTTCTAAGTGCTTACATACACTAATTCTTGTGTTCCAAAAACATACCTATGTTCCTGATGAATAAATTATAGAGAAATAAAGCATCGTGCCTAAAGTCACGTAACCAGTAGGTGGCAGTCAACTCTGAAGTCCATTCCCTTTCTTCTTAGACATCAAAACTAATAGCCCTTCCTTTCCTCCTGCCTTCTTTTTTAAAACATATTTTATTTATTTTTAAAAGACACATAGATCACACAAAATGTTACATTAAAGAAATATAGTGGATTCCCATATGCCCCACTCCCCACACACCCCCCTTTCCCCAATCAATAACTTCTTTCATTACTGTGGTACATTCATTGCAGTTGATGAACACGTTTTGGAACACTGCTACACAGAATGAATTATAATTTACACTGTAGTTTACACTCTCTCAGTCCATTCTGTATAAAAATCTCACCCTCAATTAAATACATGTATGTTTTAGATAAAGACCATACTCCCCAGCTTCTCTTGGGGTTAAGTGTGTCCATGTGCTTAAGTAAGGGCCAAAATATGGAAGAAGAATTGTTCTGAGGCAGTTAAAGGAGAAATTTCCTCACCAAATGACTAGAGACACCTTTTGAATTTGTTTTTTCATCTCTTGCTCCTTCTTGATTGCTAGGAGGTAGACATGGTTGGTGCTTGAGGGGGCATTTGGAGAAGGAGAGAGAGCGCCACCTTAAAGATAAAGAAGAAAGTAAAAAGAGCCCAGTTCCCTGATCATACCAGCCCTGGGGAACCTAACTCTGGATTTGTCTTACTTGAGGGGAAAAAAAAAACTCTATCATGCTTATGCACTTATTTGAAATTCTTTTGTCACATGGATCCAAACTAATCCTAACCAAAAAATATCCAAGTGGGAATGTAAAATATTCGGGCTAAATAACAGAGTTAGGATTTGAGGCCAAAAACAGAATCTGTAGATATAAATAACACAGAGATTCTATTCAAAGGCATGGAATGGATGAATATTTGGAATGAACATGGAGCCATCATTACGATATAGTTAATTAAATCAATGAGACGAATGCATGGGTGAGATTATTATGTATAGACTATTGTGAGAAATCAGGATGTTTGTAGTATTTTCCAATTACTGATATGGGTTACAAAGCTAATAGTAATAATACACACACACACACACACACACACATACATATACATAATAAGGACAGACTATGTGCTTGATTCTTTTCTGCAAACAGGGTTGGATTTATTTGATACTCACAATCATACCATGAGCTAAGAACTAATATTATCTCCATTTGAAAGAGGAATTTGAGGTTCAAAGAGGGGAATAATTTACCAAAATCTAAGCACTTGTAAGCATTGGGAGCTGGAATTGAGCTCCAAACATCTGCTAGCCTATATATGCACGTTTGATGCCTCTGTCAGACTGAATAATTCTAATCTTTCATGATTATTTATTTAGTACTGATTCCCTATTTATTTTTTATTTTTATGTTTTCCAGGCCAAGAACTAAACCTTATGCAACAGTCTCTCTAAAGTCAGTAAGGTACCTGGAAAACAGAAATCAATAAATAAATATTTTTGAATGAATAATAGACACAATGGATGATGACTTGAACCCAGAACCTTGATTCATACCTTCTTAATTGCAATCAGAGGAATAAGTTCTAAAGCCATTACTATCTCCAACATTAAACACTTAATTTTTCAACATTTACATTATTTCTTTAGACTGAAGTAAATTGACGCCTTACCACCTGCTAAATGAACTAACAAGTAACTCAAATAGGGGCATGTCTGACACAGGTAAAAAAAAATTATCTTAAAATTTTCATTTAAGAATGCATCTGTATGCATTAAATATTTAAATCTGATTTCAATTAAAATATGCAACTTGATTGCAAGATAATGTAAAGAAAAACTGCTCTAGAAAAATCATGCCAAGAGCACTTCTATGAAGCTTATTGCTTTTAAAATGTATCAGGATGATCCATGATCATATTTTACATTGTTTTTATTTTTTTTATTTAAATGCTATTGGTTTTCTTCCTTTTCTGAATCCATATTTCATTTGCTTCATACAGAAGCCACTTCGCTTACATCAGCCAACTCTGAAAGATGTTGGGGTTGTATTTTGCCCATTAACTCAGCTTTATACCCATTTCCATTCATACAGCCACAGAGTAACACAGCAAGATTTTGGAAATGCCAGGATATTGCACAGTCTCTTCCTGTTAAATAAAAGGCCACATACCACTCAATACTCCCTTCCCTGCCTTTGTTCACAGAGTTGCATATATGGTAGCCAAGAGAACAGATCTGTGTTGACCAAAAGTCAGTTTCTTTCAAATAGTTACCCTGGCTCAATTCCTGCCTACCAGCAGGTATATGAATATTTCCCAACCCACCATTATACATCAGAACCTGAATACTGCCAGGCAGAGCCAACAGGTACCAGGCTCAAATTCCTGAAACTGAAGAATGAGAGACTCTGCATGTTGTACAAAATCACAGAAAAAGGGCCTTTCAGGAAAGATGACAGAGGGGGATTCCCAGGACTCAGTCCTTCCACCAAAATAACTATTAAATAGGCAGAAACTGTCTGAAACAACTATTTTGAAATTCCAGAGGCCAGAAGAACCCTATACAGCATCCAAGGAAGAATGGGAGGAAGAGGCTGAAAAATTACTATAACAAAATATAGGTTACACTCTGCAAGGTGGCTTCCAACTTCCATCCCCCACTCTCCTGGCAGGTTCCTTCAGGGTTGAAGCTTTAGCTAGTGACTGGTGGACAGAAAGGGACATAAAATTTCTCTTCCCCAAGAACAGGTGTGGGGATGGCCTATGCCTGATCACAGTTTCTGATTAGGGAATTTGGATTCCTGGGCCCCAGCTATGAAGGCATATACTGTTTCCAATAGGCCTAGACAAAGGCAGTAGCAGACTTTTTCAGCACTCCCGCTACAGGGATAGAAGCAGAGGAGATTTAAAGATGCAGTACTTTGTCAGGACTGTAGGAGAAAGTTTGCTGAAGGGCTTCATTTGCTGAGAAGACCAGGAAAGCTCAGCATTGGGAAGCCATCAGAGAAGTTTCTGGTGCCCTCCCTGACCCCTTCCCCTGGGCAATTTAGAGCAGGTCTGCATGCACTTCATGGGTCCCTGGCCCTGTTTTTCTGGGGAAAACCAAACCTGGAAAGTCTTCTCTAGGGAGACTCTCTTCTCAGAACTTGTACTCCAGGCAAAAGCAGTGTGAGATAATAAAAGGAGTGTTAAAAACAACAACAACAACAACAACAACAACAACAACTATAGAGATGGATAGTCTGGGACAAAGGCCTACCAGCTTCAGATATCCAGGGAGGGAGGTTTGCCCCCTAGGAAACAGAGAGGCAACAAAATTCCTGTAAACAGGGGAATCCTAAAATAACTACCCAGAAAATCTCAGGATAAGACAGAGGGCCAGTAAGACAGGGAAAACCCTACATAGAATATTCACCTTGGGCAGATTTTCCCAATAGGAGGGCTTAAGTTCAAGAAAATCTCTGTCCTATCACCAGATGGTTATACCAACCCACCATTACACATCACCAGCATTGCAGTGAGTAAATCCCATAGTTAACATTTTGAAAGAATAAAATGTACAGTGTAAAATAAAAGATTACAAGACAAAGAAACAAGAAATGATGACCCATCCAAAGGAAGAGGATTTTAAAAAAAGAAAGAAAAGAAAAATAGAATATAGGCATTACAAAGAAAATCTTTAAAAAGATGATCATAAAAATGCTTAAGGAGATGGATAGTACAGACTACATCCTGTAGAAAGAACTATAGGATGTCAGCAAAACAATGAATGAAAAATATGAGAGTCTAGGGTGAAGAGATGGAAATTTTTAAAAAAGGAACCAAATAGAACTACTGGGGGTAAAGTATATAATAACAGAAATGAAAAATGCCCAGGAGGATTTTAAGAGCTGAATAGAGCTAGCAAAAGAAAGAAGCAGTGAATTTGGAGATAATACACTTGAAATGAGTCAGAGGGAGGAGCAGAAAAGAAAAAGCAATATTAGAAGCAAAAGTAGCCTATGACAGCTATGGGACACCATCAAGCATATCAATAGACATACTAGAAGTTCCAGAAGGAGAATAGAGAAAGGGACAGAGGAATGATAAAATAATAATGTCAGAGGATTTTACAACCTTAGCAAAATATGTGAAAATGAATATCAAGAAGCTCAGGGAACACCAAACAGGATAAACATGAAGAAAAAATACCCCATCATATATTGATCACATTATCAAACAGAAAAAGCAAGTAGAGAGTTCTGAAAACTGCAAGAGAACAGCAACATGTCATATACAAGGAACTCCTAATTAGACTGAGTGCCTATTTCTCACCAAAAACCTTGGAGGAAGGAAAGCAGTGGGTTCAAATACTTAATATTCTGAAGGAAAATAACTGCTAGCCAAGAATTTTATATCTGATGAGACTCTATTTCAAAAATGACAGTGAAATTAAAACATTTTCATATAAACAAAACTAAGGGATTATATAACCATTAGAACTACCTTACAAGAAGTGCTAAAGGGAGTTCTTAAAACTGAAATGAAAGGACACTGGGCTGTAGTTCAAAGTGGCATAAGGAAAGAAAAACCTTAGGTAAAGGTAACAATTTGGGTAACTATAAATGTCAGTATTATTATTGTATTGTATTTTTTGGTATGTAATACCAGTTCATACTTCCTACAGGTTCTAAAATAAAAATGCATGAAAAGTAATGATAAATCTATGTTTCTGGACATACAATGTACAAAGATTTGAGAGGTAACAAATACAACAAATGGTGAGGGGACAGAGCAATAAAAGAAAGCTATATGTTCATGCTATTAAAGCTAGGTTGGTATCAAACCAATTATAATTGCTATATATTTAGCATATTAAATTTAACCCTATTGTAAGTATGAGGAAAACAGATGAAAAATATATCCAAATAGAAATGATAAGGCAGAAAATGTGGTACAACACAGGAAATCAAATAAATATAAAAGTTGGCGTTAATGAAGTGAGTGATAAAAATGGTATCAGATATACAAAAGCTGAAGAACAAAATGGCAGAAAAAAGACTTGTATTTTCAGTAGTGAAGTTAAATGTAAATGGATTAAACTCAGAGGTCAAAAGGCAGAGATTGATTGAATGGATTAAAAAAGTATGATCCAACTATAAGTTGCAAGAAACTCATCTGAAAATCAATGATACAAGTAGGAAATAAGTAAAAAGATGGAAACAATATATCATGTGTGGGAGTTTGAAATTATTATGTGAATCCACAAAGAGAAAGATTATGTTTGTAAACCAATCTGTTCCTCTGGGTGTGATACCCTTTAATTGCATTGAATTCAGTTGGGGGATCATTGATTAGATTGCTTGATAAAATTGCTTTAGGATATTTGATTGGACTAAGTCAGTGAGGCCTGAATCAGGTTGAGTCTCCACCCCTTCCTGCATCTGATATAAATGGACAGTAACTCAGATAGACAAAGGAACAAAGGAAGCCAGCATATTTCAATTTTGCAATGTGAGAGAGAGGATTGCTTAAGCACAAAGCACCAAGAGGCTGGGCCCATTGAGCAGCTCAAAGGAAGATGAGCCTTATGCCTGATAGACTGCAGCTGAAATTGAAAAGAAAGCAGAGCAGCTGAGCCTGAGTGAGAAGCTGAAGGGGAAGGCAAAGACCAGGCAGAGATTGCCCACCATCTTGCTTCAACACATGGTAGCTGGCTTTGGTGAGAAAGCACCTCTTATGGTGTCTTGAGTTGGACTTTTCATGGCCTTGGACCTGTATGCTTTTACCCCAAATAAATACCCTTTATAAAAGCCAACAAATTTCTGGTACTTTGCATCAACAGCCCTTTGGAAAACTAAAACACTATATAATTAGTAACAAAAAGAGAGCTGGGATGGCTATACTAATATCAGATAAAATAGGCTTTAAGTAAAAAACAGTTATGAGGGACAAAGATGATCATTACTTACTGATAAATAGAACAATTCAACAGGAAGATGTAACAATTACAAATATATATGCACCTAACAGCAAAGCCCCATATATAGGAAGCAAATACTGACAGATATGAAGGGAAAATTTGACATTTCTTCATTAATAGTAGGAGACTTTAACATACCACTCTCATTAATGGTAAAACATCTAGTCAGAAGATTAATAAGGAAGTACAAGACTTTATTGATATCCTAAACTAACTAGATCTAACAGAATATGTAAAACATTGCACTAATGAAAACAGAATACACAGTCTTCTAGAATGCACAAGGATGATTCTCCAGGATAGACCATATGTTGGGTACAAAACAAGTATTGAGTTCAAAAGTATTGAACTCATTCAATGTATATTCTATGACAACAACAGAATCAAGCTAGAAAGCAATAACAGAGAGATAGAGCAAAATTCAAAACTATGTGGAAATTAAACATGGGTCAAAGAAGAAATAACAAAGAAATTAGGAAATATCTTTAGGTGAATGAAAATGAAAATACCATACACCAAAATTTGGGATACAGCAAAGGCAATGCTGATAGGGAAACCTATAGCTATAAATGTTTACAATAAAAAAGAGGAAAGACTTCAAATCAGAGACTGTATTAGTCGGCCAAAGGGATACTGGTGCAAAGTACCAGAAATCTGTTGGTTTTTATAAAGGGTATTTATCTGGGGTAAAAGTTTACAATTACAAGGCCCTAAAGAGTCCAACTCAGGGTACCATAAAAGGTACTTCCTCACCCAAGTCAGTCACCATGTGTTGAAATAAGATGGCAGGCCTGGTCTCTCCTTCCTTCTTCCTCTTAAGGCTCCACGGGCCTTGCTTCTTCTGATTTCAGCTGTAGATTGGCATACGGTTTGTTTCTTTCTGGGCTGCCTCAGCTCAGCTGCTCTGTTCTTTTCAGCTGCAGACTAGGAAGCAAATGACTCATCTTTTTTCCTGGGGCAAAAGGATCAAAGCTCTCCTCTGCCTGTGCCTTCTTCTGTGTCTTCTTGAGTGAGTGCCCATTTTTATATCAGCCCATGAAAGGGCAGGAACTTAACCTGAGCTACACCCTAACCGATATGGATGGAGACAGAGAAACAGGCCAGGTTGCAAACATAATCTCTCTTTTTAGAATCCATAAATAATCTCAAACTGCCACATTCTATCCTCTGAGTTGCAAAAAGACATTGCAATATTCAAACCCCTTAAATCCTTTCAGGTAGCAATGCTAAGGACAAAATCACATCACAGTTATTTATAGAAATACAGTTTTCTTGGGGCAAACTCCCCCATGCCTGTAGACCTATGGAACTTACAAAACAATTTATCTGCTTCCAATATACAAAGAGACAGACATAGGATAAACATTTGCATTACCATAAGGAGAATTTGGGAGGGAAATATGAGTTCTGAAAACCTACAGGGCATACTCCATTAGATTTCAAAGTCTGAAAGTCATTCTTAAGATGATGGTTTCTTCTCCTACTTGGGGCCTCATGGGGATCCACCCTTCCCACAGGCTTTCCTGATGGCCTTTTTCTGTAGTTATACCCTCATCTAGCATCTGAGTAGTGGCCAAGCTTCAGACCTCACCTTCCAAGAATGTTGGGGTAATGGCCATACTTTACCCAATCTCTGGGGTAGAGTCTCAATCCTGTACTCACTGTACAAAATTCTCACTAATCTCTGGCATGCAGATCCAATATCCTCAGAACAGTGAGGTGATGGGCTTTCCCTAATCCATGGGGTCAGGCCCACCCCTCTCAGAGCAATGGGATGTGGACCTCACTTTTCCCAACCCTTGGGGAATGTGCTCCACCATCTCTATAGCATTAGGGGGCAAAACTCTCCCTGAACAACAGGCTGGAACATCCACTCTCTTCAAATGCTGAGGCAAGCTCACTTTCTCCATACACAAAAGTGAGGTCTGTCTCTTGGCCCAAGGAGATGTCTTAATTGCAGACCTCAGCTTCCAAGGTTTTCCTCTTAAAGCCATTTTCCCTTTCATCTGTCCCCTCCATGTTCCTTTTAGTCCAGGCTGACAATGGTTTTATTCATACAGCTCTCTCAAAATGCTTGTTAGTTTAGCATGAACCAAGCCATCAGAGAGTAAGATTTTGCACAAGTATTTTCTAGATAACTTCATTTTTAATCCTGGCCTACAAGTTCCAAGTTTCATTAATTCCTCAAATGGGGCACTATTGTCTAGGGACTTGATTTACAGAGGCTTGGAATTTCTGTAATCAGTTTCTGGTATCTTTGTGCCCAATAATTCAGTTATCAGCTTATCTTTTTCCTTTAACATTTTGCTATAAGCTGCAGGGAAAAGCCAGGCTGCATTTTCCACATTTAGTTTGGAAATCATCTTGGCTAAATGTCCAAGCTTGTAGTTTTCAAATTTTGCCTCCTATATAACATCAGCAGTAAATCTTACTAAGTTCTCTGCAACTTTAAAACACAGGTCATGTTTCTTCCAGTTTCCAATATAAGTTTCATCATTTACTTCTAAGGCCTCATCAACAGTCTCTTTAGCATCCATATTCCTACCCACTTTCTCTTCAAAGCAATCTACACCTTTTCTATCAAGCACCTCACAATTTCTCCAAAAAATATCCCTTACCCATTTATAAAACCATTCCAGCATTTTTGGAAATTGCAAAAGTACATCCAATCCTCCTGAGAGCAAATTATATTAGTCAGCTAAAGGGGTGCTGATGCAAAGTACCAGAAATCTGTTGGTTTTTATAAAGGGTATTTATTTTGGGTAAAAGGTTACAGTTACAAGGCCCTGAAGAGCCCAACTCAAGTACCATAAGGGTACTTTCTCACCCAAGTCAATTGCCACATTTTGAAGCAAGATGGCAGGCAGTCTCTGCCTTGTCTCTTCTTCCTTTTTCTTCTTAATGCTCCATGAACCCAGCTTCTTCCAATGTCAGCTGCAGGCTGGAATAAGGCTTATCTCTCTTCCCGGGGATGAAGGATCAAAGTTCTCTCCTCTTCCATGTCCTGACAAAGTTCTCTCCTCTGGCATCTCTGGAGCTCTTTCTTTTCTGTTGTTTATCTTCTCCTGTGTATTTTTGAAGGAGCGCCCATTTATATCAACCCACCAAGGGGATGGGGACTTAACATGAGTTGCACCATACTCACATGGTCAAATCAAAGCCCTAATCTTAACATATTTTAATCAAAGTCACCTCAGCTGAATCTAAAACAATCAAAGGATATCACACCCAGAGAGATACAACCTCAAAACTTCAAATCAGAAGAACTAGATAAAGAAAAGAAGAGCAATCTAAACCCAATCAAGCAGAAGGAAGGAAATGAGAAAGAAGGCTAAATATCATTGAGATATACATAATATCCAAAGCAATCTCCCCAAAAATTTCAACTTTCTTTACGAAATGGAAAAGCCAATGATCGCATTTATATGGAAAAGTAAGAGGCCCTTAATAGTTAAAGCCATCTTTAAAAAAGTAGCATGCAACAGCACAGAAGTACCTTGAAAACGTCATATTGAATGAAATAAACAATACAAAAAAGGACAAATTTGCATGATCTCAATGATTTCAGTCAATTAGAATAAGCAAACTCATACAGTCAAAACCTGGAATATGGATTACCAAGGGAAAGGGTAGGGACATGGAACGGAAAGTTAAGGCTTAAAATGTACAGGGTAGCTTTTTGAGTGATGGAAATGTTTTAGTAATGGATGGTGGTAATGGTAGTACTTGTGAATACTATTAATAACAATGATATATATACATCTGAATATGATTAAAATGGAAATGATAGATTGAATATATAGTAACAATAATATTTTTAAAAATCCATGGAACTATACTACAGTGAACCCTATGCTAAACCCTGGATTTTATTAATATACAATTATAAAAAATGTGCTGTCATTAATTGTAACAAATGTTCCATAACAATGCAATACATTGGTGGTGGGGTGGTATATTAGAGTTCTATATTTTGTGCATGAGTGTTCTGTAAATTCACAACTTCTCTAATAAAGGGGGAAATTTTTCTAGAGTAAAAAAAGACACACAGTAAGCTTCCACTGAGATGTTCTAATCTTTAGCAAAGTTCACAAGGACTGTTCAAAGTATAAATGTCCATTAACAAGTACCAGGAATGGGGAAACACTGGGAGAAATAGGGGAAAAAGCCTCCCACAACCCATTCAGCAATCCCTAATAAAATCTTCATGGCTTCCAAACATAAGCATGATGAATGGAGGTGATACACATTTTAGACTAGCAAACTTTCCAAATGTGAGCAGTAACAAAATAAAAAAAGAAATAGTTTGTATAGAAAGATTTCCATTTTTGCCTATTATGCATTGTTTAAATGTATGAATACCTTTACATCCCCAGAAGAAATAAATTTTATTTCATTCAGGCACAGACTCTTTTTTTTTTCCAATTTGGACATTGAATATGCATTACAAATCTCCGGTAGTAGCATCACACATACTTCGGATTTCCCAGTGGGTCTCCTTTATAATATTTTATGTACAGAGTCATACCTGCTCTGTAGCAGCAACAATGCTTCTATCACCAGTCTTTTCTGCTACTACCATATGGATGTAGTACACACCACACGTCTTTCTCACCCACCTCTGAAAGATCAAACCATAAAGCACAGAGGAAGTGAGTCCAGGTCTTCTGACAAAAGAAAGAGCAGAGAGGTAACTTTTATTAAGCACTTATAATATGTGAGCACAGTCTTAAGCATTTTGCATGAGGTTCTTTGTTGAAATGTATCCCTCCGAAAGATAAATTCACTTTCTAATCTCCAGTCCTGTGACTGTGACCTTATTTGGTAATGAAGCCATTTCAGATATAATTATTTGTTAAAATGAGGTCAGACTGGAGTAGGGTGGACTCTTAATCCAATATGACTTATGCTCTTACTTATTGTAAAATGCTACCTCTAATTAATAATAGTTTCCATTATTTAGGCACTTTCTAGGTCTTCTGTAAGTACTTTCCAGAAGTGGGATCATGAGTAGACGATCTCTTTTCCAGATGCTCAGCAGACTGCAGAGACACCTCCTGGGAGTCCTAACAGAGTTACAGGGGTAGGTCCTAGGAGTGTAGTCTTTAGTCCATTTTTCCATGATAGACTTTAGGAATGAAGAAGCAAAATTTGGTGTAAGTTCATGAAAGGGATGGTTCTTATTCACAGCCACCAATATTTTCCTTAGCCCTGCCCTGTACAAAGAAAAGCAAAATGCTCTAAAATTAGTATTTCAATTTACTATCGTTTACCAGTTTTTGAATAATTGTTTTTCTCACATTTGACAATCCCTTTTTGCATGCCATGATTGAATATTTAAATCTGAAGAGGAAACTACTTTGGGCCCTCTGAACGAAAATTTAATCTGAATGCATTGTGGTTATGTTTGCCACTTCTTATATTGAGATTACTCAAAAATGATATAAATCATTGAGTTCAAAGCTTTGATTTAAATTTATAATTGAAATGAGGAAATGGGTATGGAATCTCAATAGATGTAAATAAAGATGTAGGTAGCTAGCTACCTGTAGCAGGATCAAATATTATTTTTAAGAAAAGAAAAGGGTTTTCCTTCCTTTTAATGTATAAAACACTTAGTGGAAACTTTCTTAGCCCACAATGTCTGGGTAGTTGAGGGTCTCTGAGTATATTAGGGCATAACTGAGAGCAAGATTAGATGAAAATGAAACAGCTTTCCATAAGAAAATAAAAGCAAAGAAGAGGTTTGGATTTTATTGGCCAGGTGGAATTAGAGAAGGCTATCAAGGTAGAGAAAAGAGTTCCAAGGAAGTGGATAAAGATAGATGATAGATAAATAGATAGATAGATAGATAGATAGATAGATAGATAGATAGATAGATAAAAATAGATACAGTGGTTGGTATCTGCGGCGGCTTGCTCGGTCGGTAGAGGTGGGGTCTGGCTGCGGACGAGGTCCAGCTCTGGACGAGGGGTCGGTCCTGCTTGGGACGAGGGGTCGGTCCCACTTGGGACGAGGGGTCGGTCCGGCAGCAGACGAGGGATCGGTCTCACAAGGGGTTGCGCGGTTCGGCTGACGGGGTCGCCCGGCGAAGCCGGCGACGAAGGGGTCGCCCGGAGAAGCAGGCGACGAACTGGGGACAAGGGAGGCCAGGCCCTTGTCGGGGGCTCTCAGGACTGGAGGGCGCACGGCAGAAGAACTACCGCGGAGACAAGGTAAACACGCAAGTCCACTTTACTGAGGGAGAGGCAACAGTCTTATAGGGGCTGGGGAAGGCTGATTGGTCGAAGCCACGCCCTGTTCTGATTGGTTGCCGGCAAAAGGTCAGTGGGCGGTACTGGACGGGGGAGGGGTGGTGGTTAGGGATTGGCTGTCGCTGTTGCTGGGGGAAGGGGCAGGGTTTAGGGATTGGTGGCTGCTGTTGCTGGGGTGGAGGGCAGACTGGATTTTTCCGCCCACGCCTGGCTGTTGCTGCTGTCGGGGGAGGGGAAAAGGGCAGACTGGAATTTTCTGCCCTGCGCCTGCGCAGGGAGAAGGAAGAAGAAGGGTGCCGCCCCACAAGGCATCGGGTGGCGCCATCTGGGAGGAGGGGCGGCCGCGGAAGCATGGCTGCCGAGAAGGGGAGACCCGAGGGCACTCTGCGCCCATGCCGAGCTTCCTTCAGGGGTGGCGGTGGGCCCGACCAACCACCCTATTATGGGGGCAGCGGAATTAGGCCTACCGCGGCCGCTCCCCTGCCAGGCCAGCAAACCACACTTCAGCCGGAGGGGTGACCGCAGGTATCTATTTAAATTTGATTTTCCCCTTGGGCTTAAATTAGCCTTTACTACCCCTTCCATAAGTATCCATAATATTCAATAACCTTGTGTGAATGGTGATTTGAGAAAATGAAGGAAAGTATCAAGCCACCTGGATCTTGCATGAGAGCAGTTGCAGGGACTTAGGCTGAGGATGAAAGAGATTAAAGTGGTGAAACCAGATGCAGTGCCTACTTAGAAGAAAATTATAAAATCCCTGGTTATGTTGGGTATATGGGGCTAATCTCAGAAGCTAGAACACTAGAGCACTTGGACATGGCAGGAATATATATAGTACCAATAATCTATCCATCCGTCTGTCTGTCTACCTATCACCTTTCTCTATCCATCTATCTTTTTTCTTTTAATCTGTATCTGTCAGTTATTTTCTTTAGAGTGTTTTATTTATTTCGATAAAAATGGGTACAATGGAAGATAACCCCAACATGCTCATCTTGTGGTTAACTATAGAAAGAGCCCAAATTAACATACAAAATTAGCAGAGGAGGTGATTTCCACAGTAGCCACTTCATCAAAATAGAGACCCAGATCCTAAACTAGAAATTTGATAATCATCTTAGCAGCTTTTCTCTAACAAAAACAATCACCTCAATCCACTGGTTTTATTCAAAACAGAGGGGCAAAAATTTATGTTATTAAGCATGTAATTGCTTAGCTTTGTCTGCCAATAACTAATAGTCTCATGTATGTGAAGGAAAGGAAATGTATTTTAAATAGAGTTGCCCTTCTTAAAGGTTT
The DNA here is from genome assembly GCF_030445035.2 of Dasypus novemcinctus. Lineage (NCBI taxonomy): Eukaryota > Metazoa > Chordata > Mammalia > Cingulata > Dasypodidae > Dasypus > Dasypus novemcinctus. The sequence continues at coordinate 146,387,804 of NC_080673.1, read as the reverse complement.
ATTGTGCATCAGGTTTCATTTAGTGACCAAGATGCACATGTGACAGTTTGAGTCTTTTGTGGACCCAGGAAATAATGTTCTTGAATTGGTCCATTCCTATGGGTGTCAACCTACTGTGAAACTTTGTTTAGATTAGATTTGGTTTAGAACCATTTGATTAGATTACTCCAATAAGGCATAGCCTGGGTGGGTTCTTAATCCTCTTACCAGAATAATTTATAATACCAAAATACTTCAGGGCCTCAGAAACACAGAGAAATGCCCAGAAGGTGAGAAGGAATGCACCAGGAGCCAAAAGCTGAAATCAAAACAGAATACAGAAACTGAAGCTGCCACTGAAGCAAAAAGCTGAAAACAATGAGGCCCAGAGGAGAGGGGAGAGAGAAGCAATGCTGCCACATGCCTGATTGCCCATAGCTGCAGCTTGGAGAGAAAGCATCTCCTGATGTCTTGATTTGGACACTTCTATAACCTAGGAACTGTAAACTTATAAATTAATAAATCCCATTTTAAAGGCTACCCATTTCTGGTATATCGCCTGGGAAACCTGTAGCTAAATTAAACAACAGGTGTATGTGCATAAATAGAGTAGCAGAATACATTTATGAGCTGATCTTGGGACTTCTTGGGTACATCAGAAAGAAGAGTCCTATGGAATAAACCATGCAATCTAGAATGTAAGAGGAAGAGATAAACTTTAAATAATTTTTAGGAAATAAAAGAAGAAGAAAATTTAAAAGGAAGGAAAATGAAATAGATTGATATCTGCAAATGTCCAATAGTCAAGTTCCACAGGGAGCCGAAGGGTAGACCAAGAAAAGTAGAACCACCAGGCTAAAACATAAAGAATTTCCTGAACTCTGTATTTGTATTAATATTAGATTGCACTTTGCAGACTTCACTCAGACTCCAGAAGGATGGTGACCTATAAATAGACATGGAAAAAAAAGTATCCAGTGAAAGTATGTGCAAATGAATCAAGGCTAACCTACCCAGGATAGGGTCCTGCTCATGGCATAGTGATAACAACTTCTTGTCTGTGATTTAACAAGGACCAGGTCTCTCCCTATCCAGTAAAAACACCTGCCATTTGGTGAATATAAATCCTCTTGGAGATGCATGCTATTTATAAATGGAAGCGTCCCTTCCTTTGCTCTACTGACTGAACATAACTAACGACTCCCTTTCTGAGTCCCTTACTCCAGAATACTCATTGAATATTCCTTCCATCAGGAAAACGCATACCCAGTTTCTTATCAGAGCTGTCAATATCATATGCCAGCAGTTTTACATTCATCACTTGGGAGGAATTAGTATATCTTTTCAGTATATAACACCTATGTTCCACTCTCTAAACACAGCAATTTGAATAAGAAAAATTACTTTGTAAAGGAAGAACATTCTTATACTATTAACCACAATCTTCATCTACCATCAAAATTACTAATTTATAATAATTTAAAGTTGCATATTACAGAACCATAACTACAGATGTGTTGCTGCAAACTTTTGTTTCTGACTATTATTTTCAGGGGTGTTTATAGGATAACCACTCTTTTTTTAACATTTAAAAATATATATTTATTTTATTTATTTCTCTCCCCTTCCCCCCATTGTCTGCTCTCTCTGTCCACTTGCTGTGTGTTCTTCTGCATCTGCCTGCATTATTGGGTGGCACTGGGTATCTGTGTCTCTTTTTGTTGCATCATCTTGTTGTGTCAGCTCTCCGTGTGTGCAGTGTCACTCCTGGGCAGGCTGCACTTTTTTCACATGGGGTGGCTCTCCTTATGGGGTGCACTCCTTGCACGTGGGGCTCCCCTACGCAGGAACACCCCTGCATGGCACAGCACTCCTTGTGCGCAGCAGCACTGCATGTGGGCCAGCTCATCACACAGGTCAAGGAGGCCCAGGGTTTGAATCTTGGACCCTCCATATGGTAGGTAGACGCTCTATCAGTTGAGCCACGTCCACTTCCCTAGGAAAAAAGGTTTCTTATAGTGTTAAACATATGCCTTCTCTATGACACAGCATATCTACTCCAAGGTATTTACCCAAAGGAAATGAAAATGTGTAGAGTCCATGTACCAGTTTGATATTATTGATGAATTCCAGAAAGAAATATTGGATTATGTTTGTAAACTGGTCTTTTCCTCAGGACATATGAAATTATACTGGATTCAGAGTACTTAATCAAGTAAACCTCTTGTGTCAGTAGGGCATGGCAAAAAGCAGAGTTGAAGGGTTTTCAATTTTGGAGTTTTGATGTTGGAGTCTGATGCTGAAGCCTTAAGCTGGAGCCCCAGGAAGTAAGCACACAGAGGAAAAAGAAGCAAGCCCTGGGAAGAAAGGAACCCTGAACCCAGAGAGAAGCAAGACTCTGGAAGGGAGGAACCCAGGAAGCCTAAACCCTCACAGACATTGGCAGCCATCTTGCTCCAAGATGTAAAAATAGACTGGTGAGGGAGGTGACTTATGCTTTATGGCCTGGTATATGTAAGCTCCTAACCCAAATAAATACCTTTCTTTTTTTTTTTTTTAAAAGATTTATTATTTATTTATTTAATTCCCCTCCCCTCCCCCGGTTGTCTGTTTTCTGTGTCTTTTTGCTGCGTCTTGTTTCTTTGTCCGCTTCTGTTGTCGTCAGCGGCACGGGAAGTGTGGGCGGCGCCATTCCTCCGCAGGCTGCTCCCTCCTTCGCGCTGGGCGGCTCTCCTTATGGATGCACTCCTTGCGTGTGGGGTTCCCCTACGCGGGGGACAACCCTGCGTGGCACGGCACTCCTTGCGCGCATCAGCACTGCGCATGGGCCAGCTCCACACGGGTCAAAGAGGCCCGGGGCTTGAACCGCGGGCCTCCTATGTGGTAGACGGACGCCCTAACCACTGGGCCAAAGTCCGTTTCCCAATACCTTTCATAAAACCAACCAATTTCTTGTATTTTGCATCAGCACTTCTTTGGCTGACTAATACAGTTCCCCAAAGATTTGTCCAAGATGTTTATAGTAAGTGTATTAAAAATTACCCAAAACTGTAAACAAAATTAAGGTTGTTGGCTAGAGCATGATTTCTCTGGTCTGTAACATTCTAATGATGGCTTAGTGTCCTAGCTCAGTCTCTGCTTTTGTGACATGGCCATCAGTCTCCTTATGTCCCCTTCTTATGACTGTGCCAAAATTTTCTCTTCTGATAAGTACTCCAGTCATATTGAATTAAGGTCCAACCAATGTTTGGCCTCATCTTAACAAATAACATCATTTTTTTTTTATTAGAAAAGATGTGGTTTTACAGAAAAATCGTGAACAAATATAGAGTGTCCATACATTGCTATTACACATTGCATTAATGTGGTGCTTTTTCTACAATTCCTGAAAGAATATTTTATAATTGTGCTATTACATATAGTCCATCATTTACAAAAGGGTTCACTCTTTGTGTAATAAAATCCTATGGGTTTATTTTTATTTTTATTTTAGTAACATATATACACCCTAAAATCTCCCCTTTGAACCATTCACATAGCTAATTCAGTGCTGTTAAGTACATTCACAATGTTGTAATACCGTCACCATCATTCATTACCAGAACTTTACAATGAACCCAAGAAGAAACTCTGTACAACTTAAGCGTTAATTCCTGATTCTCTAATACCATGCTATCCCATAGTCAAGATTCTGATTCTATGAATTTGTGTATTCTAATGATTTCATATCAGGGAGATCATACAATATTTGTCCTTTTGTGTCTCACTTACATCACTGGCAGGATGTCTTTATGGTTCATTAACGTTGTTGCACCTATCAGAAATTCATCCATTTTTCACAGCTGAATAATATTCCATTATATGTATATACCATATTTTCTTTATCCCTTCATCTGTTGATGGGCACCTGAGTTGCTTCCACATTATGGCAAATGTGAATAGTGCTCCTATGAGTATTGGTGTGCACATTAACCTTTTGAGTCCCTGATTTTGGATATACACCTAGTACTGGGATAGCCAGATCATATGTTAATTCTATATTTAACTCTCTGGAGAACACCAAGTTATCTTCCACAGTGGCTGTACCATTTTATATTCCCACCAAAAATGAATGAGTATTCCTATTTATCCATATCCTCTCCAACAAATGTTATTTTCTCTTTTTCTAATAGTAGCCATTCTGGTGGGTATAAGATGGTATCTCATGGTTTTGATTTGTATTTCCCTAATAGCTAAGGATGTTCAACATCTCTTTTCATATGCATTTTGGCTATTTGTATATCTTTGGAGAAATGTCTATTCAAGTCTTTTGCTCATTTTTAAATGGATTGCTTGTCTTTTATTGTTGAGTTGAAAGATTTCTTTATATATTCTGAATATTAAACCCTTATTGGATATGTGGCTCCCAAATATTTTCTCCAACTATCCAGTGGGCTGAAGCCAGATAAAGGAAAATATTAACGGTAAGCTGGTATATTGACAGCCTAGTTATATCCCCCCACACCATTTAATATGGATTAAGGAGATGAAATGTATCAAGAGAGGAAGCTGAGATGCTTACAATTGTCATGAAGGAAATAAACTGCTAAGGTTTGCACTGTTGTTGTTTATTTGTTTTAAACAGTGTCTGTTCCAACATTGTGCAGTGTTACCTGTAACTTTTTAGTATATAAATATCTCTCTAAAATGCTGTGTGTGAAAGGAGCTTTCTGAGAAGTCAGAGATGAGAAGGGAGAGGGATTACTTGGGTAAATTGGGCACTAGCCCATTCATAAGAAGGCTGCCAGGATGATATTAGGTTAAATTCAGCAAATGAGAGGGGACAATGTTTGTAATTATTCTCTTAAAGAGAAGCATGGAGGAAAAAATGTCGTCTATGTAAATTCTAGAATAGAATGCTAAGCTCTGAAGGGAGAGAAGGAAACTAAGGTAAGACCCTGCCTTGAATGGATAGTTTCCTGAAGAGTTGAAGAGTCTTTATTAGGAATCTGGGACTTGGGTCCAAGGAATTTGTGATGATATATCCTGTGTCCACTCTTGATCTGGGGACCACTCAGAAATGCTAAATTTCTATATTGTTGGTTAAATTAATTGAGAATTTGTGATTTGGAGTATTCTCTTTCTTACCAATCTGTAGCTCAAAAATGCTACATGCTAATTATGTATTTATATAAATGTGTACAAGCTTGGTATTAATTCTATTTCTTGATGCTCTCCTTTGCAGTACAAAAGTTTTTCATTTTGAAATCCAATTCTTCTACTTTTTTTTTTCTTTTCTGATATGTGCTTTTGTTTCAGGATTTTCTGTATATAGTATCATGTCATCTGCAAATTGGCGAAGTTTTCTTCTTTTTCAATTTGAATGTCTTTTATTTTGTTCTCTTGCCTAATTACTGTAGCAATAACTTCCAGTACAATGACAAATAACTATGGTGACAGTCAGCATCCTTGTTTTGTTCCTAATCTAGGGAAAGCTTTCAATTTTTTCACTATTGAGTGTGGTATTAGCTATGGGTTTTTCATTGATGTCCTCTATCATGTTGAAGAAGTTTCTTTCTAGTCCTTGTTTTCTAAGTGTTGTTTTTCAAGGAGGGCTTTGGATTTTGTCAAATGCTTTTTCAGCATTAACTGAAATGATTATGTGGGTTTTTTCCTTTGTTCTGTTAGTGTGGTGTAATTATGTTTATTGATTTTCTTTTGCTAAACTACCCTTTCATACCTGAGTGAATCCCACTTGATCATGGTGTTTAATTTTTTGATATGCTCTTATATCTGTTTGCTTATACTGTGTTGAGAAATTTTACACTAACGTTCATAAGGTATATTAGTCTATAGGTTTATTTTCTTGTGGTACATTCATGTGGCTTTTTAAAAAGAGGGTGATGTTATCTTCATAAAATGAGAAGGGATTGTTCCTGCCTCTTCAAATTTTTTGAAAACTTTGAGCAGATTAAGTGTTAATTCTCTTTGGAATATTTAGTAAAATTTGCCTGTGAAACAATTTGATCCTGGGCTTGTCTTTATTAGGAGGTTTTTTACTGATTCAATCTCTTTATTGGTTATTGGTTTGTTGAGATCTTCTGTTTCTTCTTGAGTCATTATAGGTAGGTTTCTGTGTTTCTAGGAATGTGTCCATTTCAACAAAGTTATCCAGTTTGCTTGTGCAGAGTATTATTCATATCACCCTCTTGTAATCCTTTATATTTTTCTGGTGTCAGTAGTAATGGCCCCCTTTTCATAGATGATTTTAGTTTTATGGGTACACTCTCCTTTTTTTTTTCACTTTGTCTAAACTTTAGTAGGTTTTATTGATCTTTTCAAAGTACCAACTTTTAGTTTTGTTTATTTTCTCTATTGTTTTTATTCTTTTTCTCATTTTACTCTAATCTTTGTTATTTTCTTTCTTCTGCTCACTTTGGGTTTAGGCTGTTCTTTTTCCAGATCCTTTAGTTTTGAGGTAAGTCTTTTGATTTAAGATATTTGGGCTTTTTTTTGTTTGCTTGTTTGTTTTTAATCAATTTAAAGATTTATTACATACAATGTTAACTTATTAATTTGGTATTCCATAAACTAAAGAGATAACACCCAAGCTAAATAAACTGAAACCATATAGTTTATACAAAAATGCTCCTTCTATTTATTTACAGGGGCTAAATCCCTTTTTACTATAACTGATTCTTAATTCTTTCTGCTTTGAAGAGGGTTTTTTCCTCTTTATTTATTTTTAAATGTTACATTCAAAAAATATAAGAGGTCCCCATATACTACCCACCCCCCCTCACCCCACTTCTCCCACATCAACAACTCCTTTCATCATTGTGGAGCATCCACTGCATTTGGCGAACACATTCTGAAGCACTGACACACAATTTGGATAATAGTTTACATGAGATATTTGTTTTTTGAGGTAAGCATTTAGAGCTATCGATTTACCTCTCAAAACTGCCTTGTTTTATCCCATAGGTTTTGATATGTTCTATTTCATTAATATATTTTTAAATTTCCATTGTGATTTCTTCTTTGACCCATATGTTGTTTAAGAATACATTGCATAATTTCCATATATTTGTAAATTTTCCACTTTTACCTTTATTACTAACTTCAAGCTTCATTCTGTTGTGGTTAGAAAACATACATTGTATGATTTTAATATTTTGTTAATTTATTGAGACTTGTTTTGTGATACAACTTATGGTCTATCCTGGTGATGATCCATGTGCCCTAGAGAAGAATGTTTATTCCACTGCTTCTGGGTGAAGTGTTCCATAAATGTCTATTAGATCTAGCTGGTTTAGAGTATCATTCAGGTCTTTTATTTCTTTATTGATCTTCTGTCAGGATAATCTATCCATTATTGACAGTGGGGCATTGAAATATCCTACTATTATTGTAGAACTGTCTTTTTTTCCCTTCAAACCTATCAATATTTCCTTTGTATATTTTGGAACTCTGCTGTTTGGTGCATGTATATTTATGATTGTCCTTGGTTGGACAATTTCATTATTATGTACCTGGGCATTGTTCTCTTTAAATTTATTCTGTTTGGGATTCATTTGGCTTTCTTAATATGTAAATTCATGTCTTCCATTAAATTTGAGAAGTTTTCTGCCATTATTACTTTGGATATGCCTTCTACCCCTTTGTCTTTCTTCTCCTTCTGGGACTCCCATAATGCATATATCGGTATACTTGAAGGTATCCCACATGTCTTTTAGGCTCTCTTCATTCTTTTTTATCCTTTTATCTTTCAGCTGTACAGTCTGAATTATTTTAGTCTTCTAGTCCTCAAGTTCCTAATTCTTTCTTCTGCCATCTCCAATCTGCTGTTGAAACCATCCAGGGAATTTTTCATTTCTACTATTGTACTCCTCAGCTCCGGTGTTTCTCCAGAGAGATTCTCATACTGTTCATTCATTGTTTTCCTCATATTCTTTGGTTATTTCTCTTTACTTTCCTTTATTTCCTTGAGCATATTGAGGATCATTATTTTAAAGTCTTTGTCCAATAAGTCCAAAAGCTAGTCCTCTTCACTGATGGATTCTGGATTTTTATCTTATTCCTTTGGATGGGCCATCACTTCCAGTTTCTTAGCTTTTCCTGTAATCCGTTGTTGCACACTGTATATTTTGGTATTTTAAACTGTTAATTCAGGGATTTGGTCCATATGTTGTCTCTTAAGTTTATATGCAACTAGGGATATAAGCCGTAGATAAAACAAACAATTCAAGGCAAAATGTACCTTTCATTCTCTTTGCAAATTGGCTCTCCTTTGGCTGGTAGTCTCCTTCAGAGCTAAGTCATTCTATCAAACAAATCAGCCCCAGGCACATGGGAAAGGCAGGGTCCTCTCTATTTTATCTGAGTCTGAGTGGAGCCTGAGCTGAGAACCTACTTATTCTCTTGGGCCTTTTCTTTCTATAAGCCCTAGGAATTCCCTTTTCACAGTCCATATGAGTTTGAGTGAATGCCTCTCTACTCCTTTTAGAAGAGAATGCCTTGCTGTCCTGTGTGCCCTGGGCATTTCTCACACTGTCCCAGCTCTCTGCAGGTGACTTCTCTGCCCTCAGGACAAACTCTGGGAGAGTGAGCCAGAGACACTTTCCACATTTCAGTCTCTCAGACCTCCACCTGATAAATGTGCATTGACATACATGCACACCAGCTACGTACATAGAACCTCTGGAACAGGGTAAGGGATCCACAATGTGAGTGCAAGCTGGCTCCACCTTATGTTGTGGAGGAAGTGGGGGAGGGGCCAGCAAGGGCACCAGAAGCTACTTCTATGGGTTTTGGAACTACATTTTCTAATTTCAGCACTTTCCAAGTTAATGCAGTCCTTTAACTGTTTTCCATAGTTTTGAAGAAGGCTATTGTCTTTAAAATCCCTGTGGGGTCTTTGCCCCAGCAGGGTTGGAGCAATGCCTGCCACAGAACCAGCTACCAGATATTTGAAATAGGTGCTCAAAGGTAGAAATATGGGATCACACCACACATCCCTGGAGTTTGGTCTTTAAGTTCAAACTAGCACCAGCATCCTGAGCCAAGAGCTGGAGCTCTAGTCCTCTCTGCTGCTGCCCACAAGGCTTTGGGAATGGGAATAGTAGCTGCAGCAGAGAGGTCTTTATCTCAGTTTACCAGCCTCTTCCTCCCATTCCAGTGTTCCCCTGGACTCTGGAGTTTCAAAGCAGTTGATTCAGATAGTTCCTGATAGGTCAATTGTTGTTTTGGTGGAGGGACTTATTTCCAAAACTTCCTATTCCACCTTCTTCAACTAATAACTTCTTCAAAGATCCTATTTACAGAAGAGTTCACACCTATAGTCCAGCAGTTAGGACTTGAACATGTTTTTGTGGAGGACATGATCCAATATTTTGATACACACAACAACATAAATAAATCTCATGGATATGCGGAACAAATGATATCATACTCAAATGAGTACATACTGAACGTTTCAATGTATGTAGTTGTAAAAGAGACAAACATATTCTATGGTGAAAAATATCATAAATATAGGTTTCTCAACCTATTAGGTTGTGTTTGGAAAAGTAAGCTGCCTTTCTGGGTAAAAGACTGTTAATTTTCTACCATTTCTCCTTCCTAACAGAATCTTTTTTTTTTTTTTCATTTAATTTTTAGTGATTCATTCTACTCCCAGCTCCAGAGAGGGATTCTGCTGACTGAAACTGTATAAACAACAATGACAGTAGGCCAAACCCATTTAAAAGAGGGAATTATAATCCATCTTTGGGGTAGAACCTTTACCTTCTCTCTTCCATGGGACACGAACAAATAAACATTAATTGCTTTAGAGTCCTAGGGCTGCCATAACAAAGTACCACTAATTAGGTGGTCTACAACATGAATTTATTGTCACACATCTTGAGGCTAGAAGCCCAAAAATCAAGATGTCATAGGGGCCATGCTCCCTCTAAAGTCTGTAGAGAAAAATCTGTTCCATGTCTCTTTCTTGGCTTCTGGTGGTGGCTAGTAATCCTTGACATTCCTTGGCATATGGCATAAACTCATTCTCTGCGCCCATCCTTATTCAACTTTCTCTCTGTGTGTCTGTCTTTTCAAATGGTGTCCTTCCCTCTTATGTTTCTTCTTTTCTTATAAAAGCACAAGTCATATGGGATTAGGGTCCATACTCATCTAGTTTGACCTCATTTTAATCAATAACTTCTTGAAAGACCCTAATTAAAAATAAAATCACATTCACAGGAACATAGTATAGGACCTGAACATGTCTTTTGGGGAACATTAACCTAGGTATTTGTAGCAACTGTCTTAAGAAAGCAATGGGAGCCAGCATAAAGGTGGAATCTAGTTATATAGTCTTCAGCTATTAATGCATACAACTTTGTATCCTGTCCTACTCTGTAGTTCTTCCTACTGGAAATGATAAATTTTCTTAATTTTACAACAGTTTGAATTAGTTATTCTGCTGTAGGCAGGCAAAAGCATACTAAATGGCATAGCTCAATTTCTCTATTTGAGATTCCTATAAAATTATTTCACTCAAAATATTATGGTACTTTGTTCTTGTAATATTTGCCTGACCCTTGTAAGGTTTGCTTGAGTTCAAAAAACTGCCCATATCCCTAATTTTAGATTATGTTATGCCCTATTTTATCTCTAGATAAGTAAGGCTGGAAGTTTAATCTTCTTTTTTAAGATTTTATTATATATTTATTTCTCTCCCTCCTCCCCCCTCCCATGGTCTGTCCTCTGTATTTATTCGCTGTGCGTTCTTTGTCTGCTTGCATTCTTGTCAGTGGCACTGGGATACTGTATCTCTTTTGTTGCATCATCTTGCTGTGTCAGCTTTCAGTGAGTGCAGCAACACTCCTGGGCAGGCTGCACTCTTATCACGTAGGGCATTTCTCCTTGAGGGGCATGCTCCTTCCACACGGGGCTCCCCTATGTGGGGGACATCCCTGTGTGGCACAGCACTCCTTACACACATCAGCACTGTGCATGGGCCAGCTCACCACACAGGTTAGGAGGCCCTGGGTTTGAACTCTGGACCTCCCATATGGTAGGTGGGTGCTCTATCAGTTGAGCCAAATCCGCTTCCTGAAGTTTAATTTCTTTGACCAAAAAATCATCTTATATAAATAGCATGTCCATACTTCCTGTTGCTTTTTCCAAACTCTTTGGAATTATCTTTGACTCTGTCTTTCTCCTGAACCTCACAAACAATCCATCATGTATTCCTGTCAGTTCTGCCTTCAAAATACTTTCAGTATTGCTGCTATGCAACTTAATGTTCTTATATTTAGGGGTTGCATGTTGAAGTATTTAGAAATGGCACACTATTTTTAAAGTAGTTGGGGAAAAAAGCAGTCAAATATTTATGTAAGTTGAATAACTTACATAAAAAGTGAGGGAGAAATGAAGCAAGCACAACAAAATATTAACAATTGGCAAAGCAAGACTAAAAGTAATGGTTCCCTACTTTGCTATATTTCAATTTCCTATAGTTTTAAAATTTTAGAATAAAAAGCTTGGAAAAATGCTCATCTTTCTAAACATGTACTTCCATTATCAAATCAGAAAAAGGCAACAGGTACAATCATGCACCAGTCTTTAAGGCTTTCACTTGGAAATGACATCCACCATCTCCACTCATACTTTGTTTGCCAAAGCAAGTCTTGCGGACATGTCTCTTTTGAAAAAGAGTGAGGAAGTGAAATCCTACTATTTTCCCAGGAGACATTTGGGAATGTTTTAGAATACTTATAATGCTATTCAGTCACCCACCCTCCACAATCTGTTATCATCGTCAGCATATCTCACTAAATAGAAATTCGATATTTTTGGTTACTTAGAGTCAATCTCTACTTCTCAGATTTTTCTCAGAGTGTACTTCCTACCAAATAGCAAATCCATTTCTCTACCTTCAAAACACATCCAAAAGAATCCCACTACATCTCACTTGTAGCATTTCGATATGGTTATGAATTCCAAAAATAGATATTGAATTATGTTTCTAATCTGGTCTGTACCTGGATATGATTAAGTTATAATTAGGGCTTTGATTGGGCCACATCATTAGGGCATTGTGTCTCCGCCCCTTGGTGGGTGGGTGCTCACAGATAAAAGACATGGCAAAGGACAGAGTTGAGGGGTTTTGATGTTGGAGTTTTGATGTTGGAGCTTGATGCTGAAGGCTTAACCTGGAGTCCCAGGAAGTAAGCTCACAGAGGAAAGAGAAAGAAGCCCCAGGAAGAGAGGAACCCGGAACCTAGAGAGAAGCAAGACCCTGGAAGGAGGAACCCAGGAAGTCTGAACCCTTGCAGCCATCAGCAGCCATCTTGCTCCAACAGGTGAAAATAGACTTTGGTAAGGGAAGTAACTTGTGCTTTTAAATACACTTTTAAAAACCAACCAATTTCTGGTATTTTGCATCAGCATTCCTTTGGCTGACTAATAAGCCACCATTTCCACTGTTGTCATCTAGTCCAAGACACCATCACTTCCTGCTAAATTATTACAAGATTTTCCTGGCTGATGTCCATGGCATACTCCATACCATACCCCATTTCATAAGGCCATTAACAAAATAACTTAAGAAATCCAGTTAAAACTTAAGTTCAAACATATTGCCTCTCTTCTTAAAAGTCTGCTGTCTCAGAGTAACATAATTAATCTTTACTATGATCTCCAAGGCCCTACATGATCCAAACCCATTTTTGTTTCTCTTACTTTGTCTCCTATTATTCTCCTGTACCTCACTGCTCTATCCATACTGACCTCTTCTGTGATCCTGGACCATGCTTGCTGGGCTTTTTCATTGCCTTTCCCTCTGCCTGCTGAGCTCTTCCTCCAGATCACTTCATGGCTTACTCCTCACCTTCTTCAGGTCTTAAGTCAAATATCACTTTGTAAATGAAGGCTTCTCTAGCCATCCAACTCTTCTCATCCTCTTTCCTTACTTGTTTTTTCCCATGACATTTATCACTATAGAAAATATTATATATTTTATTATTTACCTTTTATATTGTCTGTACCTGTGCTAAAATTTATGCTTTATGAGGGCATAGATTATTGTTTGCTTTTGTACTCTGTACCCCAGTGCCTAGATTAATATCTGATATATAATACTGCTCAATAAGATATGTTGAATGAAATCACTCTAAATTCTAAGAACAAAATTAAAGGAGATAAGCAGAGACACAAAAAGTGCTATTTTAGATAGGATGGTCAACGACAGCCTCACTGAGTAGGTGATACATGACCAGAGACTTAAATCAAGTGATTGGCAAACCAGGCAGATATCAAGGGGAAGTGAGGTCCAGGGCAGGGGATCAAAAAAGGTAAAGGCAATGAGGGAGCACTGTGCTTGGTGTTTTCTAGGAAGAAGAGAAATATGAATACAGTTTGAAAGAGATAAGAGGAGTAGTAGGAAATATGGTCTAAGTTTTGACCAGGAGTAAGATCATATTAGCCTTGTAGGCCATGACAAGAAATTCTGATTTTAATTTTAAGAGTTGTCTGTGTTAAGAGTTATGGTAGAAGATTGGAATAAAATGGTGAGCAGAATTTCTCAGGCCCAGACCTATTGACAATCTAGTGAGAGAAACACATGTTAATGAAACAAATGGTATAAATAAATGTAAATTACAACTATGTTATAACTTCCTTATAGATAAACCACTTCATTTAAAGACTACCAACCACTAAAAGCATTGTGCAGAAATGATAGACATATAAAATTCTATTCCAAGTCTTCTAATTAATTAACTCCTTGACCTTGAAAGAATTAATTAACCTCTTGGTGTCTCTGCTTCTGCCTATAAATTCCAGTATAATATTTTCACAGTGAAATAATATGAACTAAAGTATTAAAATTTTATATTTATATAAAAATCATACAGAAAAAAACAAAAAATCATAATACAGATATTTAGGTTTACTAATACTGAAATATCAAATGAAAAAAGTACGTTATAATAATGGAAAATAAGTACACTTATATTAGGGTGCTTGCCTTTTAAAAAAAAAAACAGTAAGTGATAGTAGTATGTATGTGCAAAGAATAAGACAACTACTTTTATATCTATGGAAATAAGCGGAATGTTCAATCCAGTTGTTTTTCTTTCACCTATAATACTCAATTTTATGAAATCTTTACTTCTGCTCCTGAATTCAATTTGATTAATTTTTATTATGATTGGGAATAACTTTAAAAATAATATCGACTATCTAATATCATATTAACTATTTCAAACAACCACAAAAGCTAGTATTACTTCCCTATTTTATAAGTGAAAAAACCAGTTCTCAGAGTGATTAAATACATTCTCTCAAGCTCAAATAGTTATAACAAGGGATTGCATATGTTTTGTTGACTGTTCTAAGCTCAGCCTTCAGCAAAGTGCCATATATATAATTGATCCCCAGTAAATATTTATTGAATAATTAGCAATGCTGAGATCTGAATCCAGAACTATTAGAGTGTTGGCCAAAAACGCATTAATAGGGAGCAGATGTGACTTAAGCAGTTGAGTGCCTGCCTCCCACATAGGAGTCTTGGATTCTGTTCCCAGTGCTTCCTAAAGACAAAAACAGACAAGAAAAAAATTTAAGTAAATAAATAAATAAAAATTTAAAAAACAAGCAGAAAATGAACAAAATCAATGCGCAAACAACAAGCAAAGACAACAAAGAAACAGACAATGAGCCATCTTAGGAAAAAAAACATGTTAATAATAATGATGGTACTGATAACAATAAATATCATTATAGGTGATAATTCTATAATTGTATTCATATGCATAATGTCATTTTATTCCTTCCCACATTCTTTAGAGATAAGTATTGTTCAGTAAATTTTTCAGGATCAGACAAATGATTTCCAGGATATATGACCTAGTCTGTTTGAATTTGAAGTCAATAGCTAAATATTTATGAATATTCATTTCTGGTCCAGGTGAGATATGGTGAGGCTGAAGACTAAATTTACAGAAATGGGTATAGAGAGAAAGGATTGGTTAAAAAGATAATTTGGTGATATAATTGGCAAACTTTGGAAACTAATTAGACATGTAAATGAAAGGAAATGTTTAAGATGACCTTAACATTTTAACCAGGGCCAATTGTAGCATCATTATCAGAGATCACAAAAGCCAAAGGACTAAATAGATGAAGGTTTGTTTGGCAGATAATGATATAAACATTTTTCCCATATCATTCATTGCTGATAAAGTGGAATATAAATTACTGTGGGACATTTATAGAAAAGAGGCAAAAATGGAAGAGTGTAGCATGGTATATTTTAATAGGTTATATAAAGATGAAAGAGATGTTAAATTAAAAATTACTATTGCTTAGATCATGTACTTGTGCTTATATAGAAAGCAAAACCATAGATCTTTTCTTGCCAGTTTCTAAAATGTACTACCTTATAAGTAGCATAAATTGAGTAAATCATCATTATATTTGTGGTTGGTGATGATACTGTTTTTTTGAGAAATATCTATATCCAATGTTTTCCTCAAGGAGCATCTTGTGGACAAAGTTTTTTATTTTCCTCTAACCCCAAAAAAACCATGAATTCTAGCCCTTATTTCCTAGATAATAGTTCAGAAGTAATTAGACTTAAATGTTTCAGATTTACAAAGTTAATTCATTGCTCAGCTAGAGTGATAGGTCATTTCACCTCAGCCATAGGGAAGGAGTTGTACAACAAATGCTGTTTCCACACACACTGGCATCAGTGTGCCCTTTTTAGTCAAATACAGCATACATTCTGGCTCTTGAACTTGCTTGCCTCAGGTCCATCTGCTGTGATGGCAGTGTGCCGATACATAAGATACTCTGCCAGGTTCAGCTGGACAAAGGAAAAGCAAAAGGAAGTTAGAAAGGGAGTTTGTTTTATATGCATATGAACATATTAAGGTAAGAAAATGTGGCTGATCCTTGAAGACACCACATTTGAGTTGTGAACACTGAAGACATTTTATTACATTTGATCAGTATAAGCAAATGCTTTCAATAGCCTGAATATCCAATTTGTTCTCCACTGTGTAATTCACCGTCTTTTAATTTAAAAAATGCAGTAACAAGCTGCTGACATTTCACCATATCACTTTATAGTTTAAGAGTGGTAAAATTGTGCAAAAGGTAAATTAATATAGTCAAGAAATGTTAATATGTAAAAATAGAAGTATGGAAAAGTAACAGAGAATTCTGCAGTTATAGTCTTTTTTATTATAATGAATTTTATTAAATATATTCGTAAACCATCCATTCCTTCTAAAGTGTACAATCAATGGCAGTTGGTATAATCACACAGTTGGCATTTATCTTGTCAATCAATATTACAGCATTTTCATTACTCCAAACAAAATCAAAAACAAAAATAATCAATCAAAAAAGAACCCTACCCCTTAGTAAACACCTCCCAATTTCCTATCCTTCCAGTACCATACACAACTGCCAATCTATTTCCATCAATCACTGTCTTCTTCACTTAGCTAAATAATAGTGTTCAAACACTTGGCCAATCTACATTCTTTAGCATTATTATCTTGTTATTTATAATTATATTCATTCTTCACTTTATTCTTCTTCCATATGAGATTGTAGGAATTCCACCACCATAGATACGTTTCCTAACTTTTAAAAAAAGTAGTTTTATTGGAGAAGGTATATACGTGCTGAGAGGTAATCACCATCCCCTTTTCTTAAGAAAAGAAAAATAGGCTGTTTGCTTGAAAACAACAATTAAGTCAGTAGCCAGTTATCAGAAATGACATTATTTTTAGTTTTACCTTGTCATCAGAACTATATTTCATTAACAGACTATCTACCAGCTACTGCTAAATAATAAGTTTTATCTATGTAACCACTCATTTGTTTAACTGTTATTTGTGGTTTAATTGGTGGCTATAAAATTCATTAGATTTTATTTGTTCACCAAAGATGTTTTGACCTTCATATCTACAGATATGCACAGCCCACACTCCGTACTATCTGGTGTCTTTTCATTACCCAAACTTCTTTCCCAAGTAGGTTTCTTCTTCTACTTATATCACTATATCCCATCCATTTTATTTATAGTCCTAAATACTATTTGAGCATATATTTGTTTATTTACCTATTAATTATCTGTCACCACCAATAGATTTTAACTTATATAAGGGCAGGGTTTGTTTGTTTTTTTAATTCACCAGTGTATGTGTAGCATCTAGGGTTTTTTGCTTGATAATTACTTTGAATGAATATACAAATGAATAAAATTTCACTTATGTTAAGAGGGTTTAATAAGGCTTTCCTCTTTCTTTGTTCAAAACTTTGCTATTAATCAGAGCACTTAGTTGCAGACAACAGAGTCCATGCTAGTTGTACTAAACAGAAGAGAGTTTATTACAGCATTTTAGTGATCTTGCATAATTTATAGAAAGTCTAGGGAATTAACTTGATTCTAAACAGCCAAAGTTACCCACTGACCACAACTTCACTGATGTTGCCACCTGCTCTTTAACATGCATGTAAAGCAAAGGTTCAGACACCAGAATTCTCTCAACATATATTGCAGGAATAGAAGGCCTCCCTGTCTACATTTCTCAAAATAACAAGAGAAACTAGGCTTGTCTCTCAATGTTAACTTTTACTTTCCTCAACTCATATGCTTTTGTGACTGTTTGAGATTATTTTTTGAATCCCAAAAAGTGAAAGATTATGTTTGTAAACTAATCTATTCTTCTGGGTGTGATACCCTTTGATTGCATTAAATTCAGCTGAGGAGCTTTGATTAAGATTACTTTAGAGGGAAGCAGATTTGGCCCAACGGATAGAGTGTCCTCCTACCACATGGGAGTTCCAAGGTTCAAACCCAGGGCCTCCTGACCCATGTGATGAGCTGGCCCACGTGCAGTGCTGATGGGCGCAAGGAGTGCTGTGCCATGCAGGGTGTCCCCTGCATAGGGGAGCCCCATGGGCAAGGAGTGCATCCCGTAAGAAGAGCCACCCAGTGTGAGAAAAGTGCAGTCTGCCGAAGAATGGCACCGCACACATGGAGAGCTGATGCAGCAAGGTGACACAACAAAAAGAGACATGGATTCCGGGTGCTGCTGATAAGAATACAGGTGGGCACAGAAGAACACACAGCAAATGAACACAGAGAGCAGACAACTGGAGGGGGGGGGGTGTTGGGAAAGGGGAGAGAAATAAATAAAAATAAAATAAAATGAAACGATTACTTTAGGGCTTTTGATTCGACTATGTCAGTGGGTGTGACTCAGGTTGAGTCCTTGCTGCCTTGCTGGGCCTGATATAAATGGACTCTCATGGACATATAGACACATAAGAAGAGAGAGTTCTGCCATTTTGATCCTGCCATGTGACAGAAAGGAGAAAATGCAAACAGTTAAGGCCCTCAAGAGAGATGAGTCATTTTGCCTGATAGCTCACAACTAAAATTGGGAAGACAGCAGAGCAGCCAAGACTGATATAGGAGGCCCAGAAAGAAACAAGCCCTAGGCCAGGAGAAAGAAGACTATGGGATCACTTAAGCATAAAGCCTCAAGAATCTGGGCCAATGTTGCTCAAGAGGAAAGGGTGAGCCCAGAGCAGAAGGCAGAGACCAGCCAGGTAAGTGGCCATCTTGCTCCAACATGTGGCAACTGAATTTGCTGAGAAAGTACCTCTTATGGTGCCTTGAGGTGGACTTTTCATGGCCTTTGAATGGTAAGCATTCACCCCAAATAAATCTTTTTAAAAGTCAACAGATCTCTGGTTCTTTGCCTCGGCATCTCTTTGTCATACTAATAAAGTGCATATCTATTTGGTACATGCAAATCTCATATAGTATCGTAGATGCATTGGTCAAAGAATTGTAGTCTTTAGATTCTCAGTGTCTGGTTTAACAGAAAGACTTACAGGGGAAAAGAAATAGAAATGAATGAGCAAATCTTCAGTATTTTCCACAAGCTCTGTGGAAAATGTACTGCAACCAAAGAAAGGAAAGAAAGTCAGTGTAGCTGAAGCTCAATTTGGGTGAGTTTCTTAGTTTGCCACAGAGCTGCCAATGAAAAGTACCAGAAATGGGTTGGCTTTTATAATGGGAAATTTATTTGGATAAAAGCTTATAGTTCCAAGGCCATGAACTGTCCACATCAAGGCAATAGGAGAGACATTTTCTCAGGGCCCTGCCACATGGCAAAGCAATATGGCCACCAATTTCTGCTGAGGTCTCTGCCTTCCCCTCCAGAAGCTACCATCTCCTGCAGCTCAGCTGTGAGCTATTAGGCATATGGCAGGGCTCATCTCCTCAGCCTTAACTATTCTGTGAGCTCATCCTCTTAGTCCTTAACAGTCCTCTCTCTCACATGGCACTATCAATATGGCAGAGCTCCTTTCCTGTGTCATGTATATCTCTTTCTCTCTGTCTCTGTTTATGTCAGACACAGCAAGGGGGCAGAAACTCAACCTGAGTCACATCTCAGTGACATAGTCTAATTGAAAGGTCTCACACCCACAGTAATGGATTAGATAAAAACATAATCTTTTTATTTTTTAGGATTCATAAAAGAACTTCAACTGTCACAGTGAGTGTGTATGTACAACACTAAGTCGGTCAATATTAGTAGCATTACTTTAGGAATGCAGAAATATGCCTTGCCAAATAGCACATAACTATTATGTTTTAGTCTGGGAATTCAAACCCATATATTTGAACTGAGGGATTCAAACTCATCTGGTGAACTGAGTACCAAAACTTTTCCGGTAATCCTTTAATTATTATTACCAAATATTAACTCAAACATTTAGCAATTACTTCAATATTATACAGAAAATAGAAATGTAAGTCTCAGGACATTAAGGTCTTTAAAAAATATGTTCCCATAATGTTAGTCCTTGTTTTGAGTCTTTTAGTTGCCCTTTATTTTAGGATATAGATTTTTAAATCTCCATTACTGCCCATTTGTGAAGCCTTGTGTAGTCCCACATGAGCCAAGAAAATGAGCTGTCAATGTTAGTTCATCTTGTGGGCAATAGTCCAAAAGTGTACTGTTGGTCTAGTTAAACTCAGTCATGTATAATTTACTGAATAATCACTAGTGTCCTAATCAATAACTATCTACCTACCCACTAATCCAGTTCAAGTACTATATGATTCAACATGCTATAGACTCAGGACTACCTCTTGGCAAAAACTGAAATCTGTGTTGTCTTTGCTTCTCTTTTTTACTCTGTCATCTTTTCCCAAACTCAAACTGTTGTTCACATAAAATTTAAAGCAGAAAAGGACGTGAAAATCAATTTTTCATCTCCTTTCTAATGATGTGAGGAAATTGAAGCTTATGAAGAGTAAGTGACTGACCTAAGGCCATTAAATTAACCAATGACAAGGGCAAAACTAACAACCCAAGTCAAGGTCATACTAATTCTATATCTAGTGAAAATGCACCCTAATCTTTCTAGTAAATGCTCACAGGACTGGCTCTGAGTCCTTGGCAATTCTATGATATAGGTCATCAATTATCACAAAAAACAAAACAAAATATCTGTCATGCCAGTGTGTGATGGCATTAGTAAGGTTCTATGTGTTCCATTTGTTTCTAGCTAAAGAGAGAAATATTTACCTTTAAAGTAACCTGTAATACTAAAAAAATCACCAACTTTCTAGTTTATCTATGGTACTGAACAACTCCTAGCTGATCAAGTAAGTTCTCTCTGGACCTTAAAAGTAAATTATTTATAAAATAAAATTTGAAATTGATGACCTCTAAGTTGCCTTCTAGCATGAAAAATCCATAAAGCAAGAGTACCTCTAAAAGAATGACCTAAATGGTGGCCAAATCAGGACATTTAATATCTGACAATATTTTGTCCAAAGGACCAGGACAATCTTGGTTTAGATCTGTCATCCCCATGTAATTATACCTTTCCACTATCCAGATTATTCTGGTTTGGAAGATAGATTTTAAATATAACCCCATACATGGAGGAGAGGTTAATGCTGAATCAAGCTGATAGAAATAGTACGTGAAAATTACTGATCATTTCTATACCCAAACAAGTATATGAGGGAGATAGCATTGGAACCGCTTTTGCTATATCATACCATTCCAGGAGTGCAATGGAATTGCTAAAAGAATAAGCTCTGGAGTCAGATTGCTGGGTTCAAATTTAGCTTTGCCATTTACTTATGTGTAATTTATCAAAATTCTTAGTTTCCTCATCTAAAAATTGCATAGAGTTATAAAAGTAGCTTGATATAAGACATATATGAACATATTTCTCTTTTAAAAATGAGGGAAAAAGGCCTAACTGAGAAAATTCAAGACAAGAGTTTCAAAGAGGAAAGTGGGCATGGCTCAACTGGTAGAGCATTTGCCTACCATATGGGAGGGTCCAGGGTTGGAGACCCAGGGCCTCCTGACCTGTGTGGTGATCTGGTCCATGTGCAGAGCTGCTGCGTGCAAGAAGTGCTGTGCCACGCAGGGGTACCCCCATGTGGGGGTACCCACACACAAGGAGTGTGCTCTGCAAGAGAGCCACCCTGTGTGAAAAAGTGCAGCCCACCCAGTAATGGCACTGCACACACAGAGAGTTGATGCAGCAAAATGACACAACAAAAAAGAGACACAGTTTCCCAGTGCCACTGAAGGTGCAAGTGGACACAGAACACACAGTGAAAGGACACAGAGAGCAGACAATGGGGGGAAGGGGAGAGAAATAAATTTTTAAAATAAATCCTTTAAAAAAAAAAGAATTTCAAAGAATGAATGGTAAATAATAACTGCTTGATAAACATTAGATATTATTCCCCAAACAATGATATGAAGTAGATCATATTAGATCCATTTTATAGATCCTCTTCTGAGATTTCTAGTAGGTTTCAAAATCTTGCCAAAAAATGTAAAATGTTTTCCTTCCTTCCATTTTCTAACATGCTCAGTTGTTTCTTGCTCCAGATACTCCTTCCATTGCTTCAATCAGTATTTTTCCCCATTTTCAAATGCCTGCCCCCTTACATTGTAGGTCTCAGTTTAAATATACCTTTTCTTCAGAAAAATACTATCTGACCCACCAATACTAAATAGTCTACAACAAACCCCAAGTCTTCTTTTCTGTCATATCACTCTTTTCTTCCTTTCTATCACTTAGGTAAATTGTTTCATTATATTTATTTGCTTGGTTGTCAGTTGAATGTCTGCCTCCACTAGACTAGAAGCTCCAAGAGGGGAAGACTCATGACAATTTTATTCATCATGGTGTATCATGAAATGAACAGAGCACCTGGTATATAGTGAGCATTTTAATGAGTTTGCTAAATAAATTTTTTTGTGCATTTGTTTGATGAATGGGCAGTTAGCATGTGCCTAACTCAGGATTTACATATGTGCCTCCTTGTTCCAAACACTGTCCACACTATGCAACATGCTTTGTCATTATCCTCCATCTGGGTAGTAGCTGATTCATTCAAGAAATCCTATGGGACAATAGAAATAACTGGACATAGATATCTTAAAATACATTTCTTAACCATTGCAAAAGATTGTGGTTTCTCAAGCCCAAGGCAAGAAATATCTATGCTAGATTTAGCTGCACCAAGATGCAATCTTCTTAGGTCAAAACCAGTTAAATGCTTTCTGGTCCCAGTGCTTTAGTTTCCTAGGATGCTGAAGCAAATACCATGAAATGGGTCGGGTTAAACCATGGAAATTTATTTTCTCACAATTGGAGGCTGGGGAAATGCCCAAATGAAGGTGTGATGGTTAAGCTAATGTGTCAACTGGGTGCATAATTGTACCCAGTTGTTTGGTCAGGCAAGAATTGGGCTAATCGTATACAAGGACATTTAGGGGCTTTAGTTATCAGTGAGTTTACTGCATAGATGGTTGATTATATCTACATCAACCAGGGAGACTGCCATCAGCAATGACTGATTGACGTTTTTTCTAATCAGTTGAATGCCTTAAAAGGGGCAGTGATTTCAGCATTCAGAGAGAATTTCCCAACTCATCTTTGGACAGCCAGCTTCTCCTGGAAACTCATCAAGGACCCTCAATGAACTTCCATCAGAGATCCTGGTTTGCAGCCCGCCAGCAGAACCTGGACTTGTGCATTCCCACAATCATGTGAGAGACTCACAAAATTTCATTCTGTTTACAGATGTCTCCTGACGATTCTATTTCCCTAGATAACCCTGACTAATACAGCTTGTTACCGGGAATGGTTCTTGAGGAACAGAGTCTTAAACATGGAATGTCTGAGGTGGTCCTGGGAGTTTTACAATTGGCTGTCTACTCTAATTGGACTCAAGGGTACTAATGACTCCCTTTCCAATAATGAAGAGCCCACTAACAGTCCATGGCATGAGTTGGCAATGCAGATCCTCAAAATATCATCACTGGATTCCCCATGCTTATAAGAAACAGGATCTAAGTGAGAGTATTTTGAATACTTTAACAGCGTTTTGTGGCGTCAAAAAGTATAATGATGCTAGCTGGCTTCTCCTAGATACTCTAGATACAGTTACAAAAGAAAGAGATGAGCTAAAGTCTTCAAATTTGCAACTTAAATGCTGCATGAATGATGTGAAAATTTCTATGTGTGCTCTGAAAGAAAATCTTGTCTCCAGCAGCCACAGGTTTGAGATATCTGAGGACCAAACTCAGACTCTCATTGTATGACTAGCAGAGTTACAAAGGAAACTAAATTCTCAGCCCCACTGTATTTCTGCAGTTAAAGTGAATGCATTGATTGGAAAGGAGTGGAACCCAGAAGATTGGGATGGAGACATAAAGGATGATGATGATATTGATGGAGACATTAGAACCCTAAATTCTGCTGAGACTTTACTAGATAAACCTGCTATGGCCTGCCCTGTGGAGACCACACCTTGTCAACCTTGTATCACCCAGCCTTCAGACTGCCTCAGGGAGTCTGGATCTCCATCCAGCCCTGAGGTGGGTACCAACCAAACTCCTGTATGCACTGCCCAGCCTCCAACCTGCCCTGAGGAATCTGCCTGCCAACCCCTGCCTGAAGATTATTATCTTCACCAAAAGAAATGCAAAGGAATGCCCTGAGGTCAGTAGCTTGCAAGACATTTCTAATGTTTCTCCATGCCCACCCCACCACCAGTCTTCTCTTTAAGACCTATTACTAGAATAAAATCACAACAAGCCCCAAAGCTGAAATACAAAGTGTGACCCATGAGGAAGTATGCTATACTCTGAAAGAACTGCATGAGTTTTCCAACTTACATAGACAGAAATCAGCGGAATATGTGTGGGAATGGATACTAAGGGTATGGGATAGTGATGGAAGGAATATAATGTTGGATCATGTTGAAATTATTGATAAGGGGCCCAGTAAGCAGAAATTCTGGATTCAATGCTATAGATGAAGGGGTTAGAAAAGGCTCTAACAGTTTGTTTGGGTGGCTGATTGAAGCATGGACCAAAAGATGGCCTAGCATGTCTGAAGCTGAGATGCCCTGATTTGCACTGATATACAGAAGAAGAGGGATTTCAAAAGCTTAGAGAGATTGGAATGCTAAAATGGATTTACCATTTGAGACCTGCCCACCCACCCCAGGAATATCCAGAGGACACATCTTCAACCAGGACTGTGAGAAATAAATTTGTAAGACTAACTCCATCTTACCTGAAGAGACCTGTAGTTGCTCTTCTCTGTAGTCCAGATATTTCTATAGGGAAGGCTGTAATGATATTAGAATCCTTAAACATTATGGGGATGATCAGATCTCAGTCTGGTAAAAGTCAAGTATCAGCAGTTAATCACCAAAAACAAGGTGAGCATGGCTACCTCAGCAAAAGGCAGATTCAAAGCAGCACTCAAAGTAGTCTGAGTCGTGTAGAGTTATTTTCTTGGCTAATAGATCATGGGGGCACTTAGAAGTGAAATAGATGGGCAGTCTACTAAATTTCTTCTGGATCTGTATAAGCAGAAGCATTCTAGGTTGAGTGAAAAAAAACCCTAACTCAAAATACAGATGCAGAGATTCACAGCCCCTTAACAGATTCCCAGACTTGAGACAGTTTGCAGACCCAGAGACCCTTGAATGAGGAGAAGGCCATGTTCCCTTGGGGAAGGATCCCATTAAACTGACAAAAATGTATACTGTTATTCTTTCTCCCACTTTTCCCCAAGGAGACCCATGACCTTTTACCAAATTAACTATGCATTGACAAAAAGGAAATGATCAGACAATTCTGGAATTTTTAGACACTGGCTCAGAAGTGACAATTATTCCAGGATACCCAAAATGTCACTGGTCCACCAGAGTAGGGGCTTATGGAGGTCATGTGATTGACGGAGTTTTAGCTCAGGTTCATCTCACAGTGGATGCACTGTATTCCCAGACTCATTCTGTGGTTATTTCCCCAGTTCCAGAATGCATAACTGGAACAGACATACTCAGTAACTGACAGAATCCCCATATTGGATCCCTGACTTGTGGAGTGAAGGCTATTATGGTAGGAAAGGCCAAGTGGAAGCTACTAGAACTACCCCTAACTGGCAAAAAAATAAATAAAAAACAATACCATATTCCTCAAGGGATTGCAGAGATTAGTGCCACCATCAAAGACTTGAAGGATGCAAGAGTGGTGATTCCCACCACATTCCCATTCAACTCTCCTATTTCGCCTATGCAGAATCTTGGAGGATGACAGTAGATTATTGTAAATGTAAACAGGTGGTGACTCCAATTCCAGTTGCTGAGGTATCATTGCTTGAGCAAATAAACACATCCCCTGTTACCTGATACATAGCTGTAGCTCTGGCAAACACTTGTTTCTCAATTGCCATTAGTAAGGACAACCAGAAAGTTTGCTTTCACCTGGCAAGTCCAGCAGTATAACTTTACAATCCTGCCTCAGGAGTATATCAACTCTCCAACCCTATGTCATAATATTGTCTACACGAATTTTGATCATCTCTCCTTCCTACAAGACATCACACTGGCCCATTTTATTGATGATATCATGTTGATAGGACCTAGTGAGCAAGAAGTAGCAAAGACTCTAGACTTATTGATGAGGCATTTCTGTGAGAGAGTATGGGAGGTAGATCCAACAAAAATACAGGAGCCTTCTACCTCAGTGAAATTTTTAGGTATCCAGGGCTGTGGGGAATGTTGAGATATCCCTTCTAAAAGAGAAGGATAAGCGGTTGCATCTGGTCCCTCCAATGACTGAAATAAAGAAGAACAATGCTTAGTTGGTCTCTTCAGATTTTAGAAACAACACATTCCTCATTTGGGTGTGCTACTCTGGTCCATTTACCAAGTGACCAGAACAGCTGCTATTTTGACTGGGGACCAGAACAAAAGGAGGCTCTGCAAAATGTCCAGGATGCTGTGCATGCCGCACTACCACTTGGACCATATGATCTAGCAGATCCGATGGTGTTGGAAGTGTCAGTGGCAAATACAGATGCTATCTGAAGCCTTTGGCAGGCCCCTATAGAAGAATCAAAATACAGACCCTTAGGATTTTGGAGCAAAGCCCTGCTATCCTCTGCAGATAACTATTCTCCTTTTGAGAAAAAGCTTTTGGCCTGCTACTGGACCTTAGTAGAGACTGAACACTTAATCATGGGCCATCAAGTTACTATGAGACCTGAGTTGCCTATCATGAGCTGGGTATTGTCTGACCCACTGAATCATAAAGTTGCACAGCAGCACTCCATAATAAAATGGAAGTGGTATATACAAGATAGGGCTTGAGTGGGCCCTGAAAGCACAAGAAAGTTACATGAGGAAGTAGCTCAAATGCCCATGGTCACCACCCCTGCCATGTTACCTTCTCTTTCCCAGCCCACAGCTTTGGCCTTTTGGGAAGTCCCTTACAATCAGTTGACTGAGGAAGAGAAAACTCTGGCCTGGTTTACAGATGGTTCTGCACAATATGCAGATACCACCCGAAAGTGGACAGCTGCTGCAATGCAGCCCTTTTGTGGGACACCCCTGAAAGATAGTGCTGAGGGCAAATTCTCCCAGTGAGCAGAACTTCAAGCAGTGCACCTGGTTGTCAATTTTGCTTGGAAGAAGAAATGGTCAGAGGTGCATTTGTACACTGACTTATGGGCTGTTGCCAGAGGTTTGGCTGGATGTTGCCAGAGGTTTGGAATTAAAAGGAACATGATTGGAAAATTGGTGACAAAGATGTCTGAGGAAGAGGTATGTGGATAGATCTTTCTAAGTGGGCAAAAAACATGAAAATACTTGTGTCCACATGAATGTTTACCAGAGGGTGACTTCAGTAGAGGAAGATCTTAATAATCAAGTGATAGGATGACCCACTCAGTGATGTTCGCCTCTTTCCCCAGACACTCCTGTCATTGCCCAGTGGGCTCATGAACAAAGTGGTCATGGGGGTTGGGATGGAGGTTATGCATGGGCTCAGCAACATGGACTTTCCCTTACCAAGACTGACTTGGCTGCAGTCATGCTGTTGCCCAATCTGCCAGCAGCAGAGACCTGCACTCAGTCCCCTATGTGGTACCATTCCTCGAGGTGACCAGCCTCTTACCTGATGGCAGGGTGACTACATTGGACCACTTTCACCATGGAAGGGGCAGCAATTTGCCTTAACTGGAATAGACACATACTCTGGATATGGGTTTGCATTTCCTGCATACAGTGCTTTTTCCAAAGCTACCATCTGTGGGCTTACCAAATGTCTTATCTACCACCATGGCATTCCACACAGCATTGCTTCTGATCAAGGAACCATTTTACAGCAAATGATGTGCAGGAATGAGCACTTGCCCATGGAATTTACTGGTCTTACCATGTTCCCCATCACATGGAAGCATTTGGATTGATAGAATGGTGAAATCGTCTTTTGAATACTCAATTATGGCACCAAGTAGGTGACAATACCTTGCAGGGCTGGGGCAATGTTCTCCAGAAGGCTGTGTATGCTCTAAATCAGCATCCACTCTATGGTGCTATTTCTCCCATAACTAGGATTCATAGGTCCAGGAATCAAGGGGTGGAAATGGGAATGGCACCACTCACTATTACCCCTAGTGACCCACTAGAAAAATTTTTGCTTCCTGTCCCTGCAACCTCAAGCTCTGCTGGTCTACCAGTTTTAGTTTCAGAAGGAGTAACACACCAGGGAACACAACAATGATTCCATTGAACTGGAAGTTAAGACCGCCACCTGGCCACTTTGGGCTTCTCTTACCTCTGAGTCAACAGGCAAAGAAGAGAATTACTGTACTGACTGGATGATTGATCCTGACTATCAAGGGGAAATAGTCTGCATCTACATAATGAGAGTAAAGAGGAGTTTGCCTGGAATAAGGAGATCTTCTAGGGCATCTCCCAGTATTGCCATGCACTGTGATTAAAGCCAATGGAAATTGCAACAACCCAATCCAAGCAAGAATAACAATGGCCTAGAATCTTCAGGAATGAAAGTTTGGGTCACCCCACCAGGCAAAGAACCATGGCCAGCTGAGATGCTTGCTGATGGGAACATGGAATGGGTAGTGGAAGAAGGTAGTGATAAATATGAACTTTGAGCGCGTGACCAGTTACAGAAATGAGGGATGTAATGATCATGAATCTTTATTCCTTGTTTTATTATGAGTATGATTACATATGTTTTGTACACAAAACAAATTTGTTTTCTTCCCCAACCTTTTCCCTTATCCTATGACAAATTGCATTACTTTCATGTCATAATATTTAAGGATGTCAAGGTTAAGAGTGAATATTACCCAAGGACTTGCATGCTATTCTTAGGGAATTAATGTGTTTCTGGTTGTAAGCAGGAGAGTTGAAGATTGTTAGGTGGAAATATATATATATGTCTTTTTGTTTTTACTTAGAGACTAAGTATGGTTGAAGGTAATGCTTATAGTTGCCAAGTTGACAGGGGTGGACTGTGATGATTAGGCTAATGTGTCAACTCAGCCAGGTAATTGTGCCCAGATGTTTGGTCAAGCAAGCAAGCAAGCACTGGGCTATTATAATACAAGGACGTTTATGGGTGTTAGTGAGTTAACTGCATAGATGGCTGATTACATCTACATCAGCCAGGGAGATTGCCGTCAGGAATGAGTGATGCTTTATCCAATCAGTTGAATGTCTTAAAAGGGAAAGTGATTTCAGCATTCAGAAAGAATTTCAAAGCCAGTCTTTGGACAGCCATTGTCTTCTGGAAATTCATCAAGGACCTTCATTGGACTTTCATCAGAGCCCCTGGTTTGTAGCCTGCCTGCAGAACCTGGACTCATGCATCCCCACGGTCACATGAAAGACTTATAAAATCTCATACTATTACAGATATCTCTTGTTAATTCTGTTTCCATAAAGAACCCTAACTAATACAGAAGGCATCATCAAGACAATGCTTTCTCCCCAAAGACTATGGCATTCTGGGATTGGCTGTGATACTTGACTCCGCTATCACATGGCAAGGCACACAGTGGTATCTCCTAGTCTCTCCCTTCTCTTCAATAACCAGCCTTTTGCCTCCTGTGACTTTCTATCTGATAGTCTCGACTTCATTCCACTTAGAAAGGACTCCCGTAATCAGATTAATACCCATCCTGATTGAAGTGAGTCACAACTTAAATGAAGTAGCCCCATCAAAGATCCTATGGACAATGGTTTTACACAAACATATTTTTCTGCAGTACTTCCGGCTTCAGTCCACAAGGCGAGGAAAACTCTATATCCATTTATAGGAATATCTTTTCTTGGATTTCAGTTTCCCACTATTTATAACTAGCCTGGTAATAGAAACAAAAATATTTAGAGGCATAGAATTGGCTAATAATTCTTATTCATAGAATTAAATAAGAACCAAAGGGGATTCTGCATATAAGGGTATTTGTCATAAATACCCATGAATAAATTAAAGAAAGTAAATATTACTAAATTTGGTTGAGGCATTTAAACTAAGGAATCTCCTTTGTTTTATTTGAATTCATTTATGTTAGATTAAGAGCACAAAACAACATAAATATTACATCATATAATTCAAGTCCTTACTAAAGCAAGGATTAAAATGAATTAGGGCAATTCTATAAAAAAAAAAAAGTAATATCCAATGCCTAAATATAAGTAGCATGTGAGATGATCATGATTGTACCTATTTTTAGCAAAAGTTACTTTCATGACTTTATTTTTTAGTAGGCAGTCTGCAACCTAGTTTCTTGGTCTCACAGGAACTAGGGTTCTTTAAATAAAGATTAAATTAGATAACACAGATGATTCCAGTGTTTAAGGAAATTTATGTCTATGTTTTCTTTAATTCTCCATATCATATTCAGTTTAGATGTTAGCATCTTGAATCCTGTACATTTTATATTTAAAACATAATTGAATAAAATTGAAATGAAGAATTAATTAAATCTTTGAAATTCTCTCCCTTCTGTTCTTGCATGAATCATACACTGGAAGGAAAATCATCTGCAGGATGGGAAGATTAGCAGGAGAGACCGTTTAGTCAGTTTTCACATTAACAGACAGGCCAGTTGAAATTACTCCCCAGACTTGATTTGGCTGGCAGCCAGATGGTTGGTACCATTAATAGAGAAAACATCTGTTTGCCCTAATGTGTTGGTTTTCTGTGCTTGGAGGCTATCAACATGAGCCGCTATGCGCAGGTATTATGAAGGGAGCAAATCATCTTTTTTCATTTGGAAGGCAAGAGCAGGTAGAGGGATCCCGTTTTATAGTCTCCATGTTAAGCCATGCTCAGATCCTGATGATAAAGAATTGCAGAAAGACCAGGCACCACACAGTGCTTTAATTAATTCTGAGTATTTTGTTTCTTTAGTCCTGAGTGAAGTCAGGAGACTTTATCATCTTATGCAATTGGCTAAAATGAAGTGGTTAATGAGGGAAAAAAAACATTTATACTGCATGTATTTAACCAGTAAATTCAACAAAATCACCTATTATGCAGTTCTGTAGCTTCTTCTGAAATAGCTTTTCAGTACATCAGTCTGGAATTTTTTTGCATCTAAGAGAAATGCCTGATTTACATGTTTTGCAAAGGTCATGCCAAATTCACTGATGATACTACAAAGCCATCACAGCAAACAAAGGAAGCCTTTACAAATTGTAAAATGTGAGAGAAAAAGATGCAGAGGTGGGATATATCTTCAAAAGCCTGGAAATAACATTTCAGAAAAGTTCTTATGAAGGTCATAATGTGATCAAACTCCTGTACTATCTTGGGTAATTATGCAAAGCTTCATAAATAATTATTGGGTATTGAAGTATAAGGAAAACAAGTTTGAGTTTATATGGAGAAGGTCATTACTTAAATGTAGACAGTCTCATTGCTTTGTGGGATAGGCTAATGAAAAATGTACTTGCTCACCACAGCAAGAATCAGGGCATGAACTAAAGCCATAAAAGTTTTATAGAGCCTCTCCACAGATACCACATTGCTTTCTTTGCCTTTGCTCTTTGCAGTACACTTAATAGGAAAATGCGAAGTGCAGTACCAACATTTCAAAAGAATTGCTCAAACCTAAATTATTTTGCTTTGGAGCCCAAGCAAAGCATCCTGACAGCTTTACTGGCTACAGGTTTGGTGGGAGGTAAAGCAACACCTCATGCAGAGTTGCAAGTATGAAGTATAAATCACGTTTCATAAATATGCCCATTTGTTGTACTCAATTGACTGTAAAATAATTATGCTCTGCTGTGTAATTGTTGCACTGTGGAAGAAAGCAGGGCTTCTAAATATTTAGCAGAACATGATTATTCAAAGCTGAATAGAGACTGTATTTTCTCCCGCCATCTTCTGTAATGTAACAAAAGCGTTTGTAATGATTTCATCTCATATCTATAGGGTGCAAGGCTGATTAGATATTGGTTGTTTTTTTTTTCTTTCTGTTATTTTACACTTGTGTCTATTTGTTCTGCATCCACCATTTTAGATCCAAAGCATAAATGAAGCACATTTTGTTGAAATTATTACAAGTTTCTTTTACCCTAGTAGACTTTTTACCAACTCAACTAAGTGGTAAGATACATGGTTAGGAAAGGAAATATCCATTACCTAAAATAGTTTGCTTGGCCTTTTTGTTTTATTTATTTTATTTTTAGAAAATTGTTACTTTATGTTTTGAAGAATACATCTTATCCAGGAAATTTTGAATATACTGATGATATAAGCATTTCAGATATACTTTGAAATGACAGCATCCCTTTCCCTATCATAGTAGAAAATGGTAGTTTTATTTTTTTCCAGGTATTTCTTTTGAGCTAAGAAGAAAAAAAAAGTACATCAGAAAATAAGTGAGAGTTTTCAATTATAATATTTTTAGTTCTGTACTAATCTGTGTTAATGAAATCAACAAGTGCTCATTGCATATTTGGAAGATATATATAAACACTTAGGACATGTTACCCATAATCCTATTGTTAACATTTCTATTTACCAAATGTTCATTTTATCTAGAATTCTTTTTTCCAACATCTAATCATCAGGGTTCCAAATATTTGCCTTTCAGTATGTAGAAATGTTTTGCAGTACACCAAGCAAAGATCTGAATGTGAACTACAGTGTAGCCTGATCCAGTTTATAAATTGTATTGCAAGTATATTACAGTCCCTTCATGAGAATTATTTCATTTAAAAACATTCATACCTAAATTTGTCAATTGTTTTAAAATATTTTTCATTAATGTACAAAAAAATTAGAAAAGAGTAACAATGAGCTCTTCAGTCCATTTTTGTTAATTTCCTTTTTTAAAAATAAGAGTCTCTCCAGCTTGAATTATTAACTCTATTTTGTGGTCTCTACTATAACTTGCCACCTGAAATAGCCAATCTAATTCACAAAATCTCAAGGAAGGTCTTGAATTTTATTGTGTCATATATGGAAAAAATAAAACTTATCTCCCTACTTTTTTTCCATTCACCATAAATTTTCCTGCAGCTGAAGATTTATGGAATGTCTAAGGTGAAACCATTGTTCTATGTCTAGGTTTTTTCGAAGACCATCATAATCAATGAGTTTAGTGCTTGAAGTTTATCTTTTCTTACAACTCTTTGAATCCCAGGGGGCAAGCATTTCAGTCTATTTTACTTTAATCAAAAATAAAAATGAATTCCTGATCCTATGTTGTCCTCATGTGTGGCACTAGACAATTATTTTATTTTAATTAAGAGAGCCACATTGCTATATTGGAGTATCAAATGCTAAACGTCAAGGGGTAGGAATGACCGTTTTCAGATAAACATAAAATATATAAACTGAATCCGGTCAGATTTTTGGATAAAGATCATTTCTAAGTATTTAATATGCAAATAGTTTATGTAAATACCTAGAAATTGTCTAATTAAAAAGACAGAGATTAGACATTCAAAAGAGGATAGTCAATAAACAAATTCTAATAGTAACTCTTTACTTTAAATAATTGAGTTGAAATTGCTGGTTTTCTTCAGAAAGAGGGTAGTGCTAGACTAGCTCTAAAGAAAGTTATTATAAAAATTTGGTGCTATTTTGGCAAAATTGCTGTTTATCTATCTATATTCATTCATTCATTCATTCATTCATCTCCATCCTTTGACTTATAGTGGGCTCATAATCTGTAAAGGGTTATCTAGCACTAATTGGTTGATTGGCTAGTTTCCCCTCATAAATTATTTCCCTAGGTAAAATATAAATCCTTGGGAATGTCTTTATTTGTAGACATTCACTGTCCCAATACTTCAGTAAAACAATATTGAGTATAACCATATTCAGTATTTCTATTAAAGTAACACTGACCAATAGAATTGTTTGCAAAGATGGAAATGTCCTATAATCTACATAGTCCAATTTGGTAACCTAGACACATTTAGCTATTGAGGTCTTGAAATGTGGCTAGTGTGACTGAAGAAGTACATTTTTAAATTTATTTAATTTTAATTTAATTAACAATTTAAATTAAAATCACCACAAGTTCCTCTTAGCTACTATATTGTACAGTACAGAGTTAAAAGAGTTAAAAGATGTTCACACAAGTCCTTAGCAATTAATTCAGGTATAATTTTTAAGAAAAATCAATCAAACTTTTCTAGGGTTAATGATAATTTATTTTTCATATATGTGTAAATAGATATTCTGCACAGCTTACATTATACTACTCTACAAACAAGAATGATAGTTTTTAAATTCTTATTTTATATCTTAACATACTGTCACCACAAATAGTAGATAGCATTTTAAATCATAGAAATACAGATGTTTCATTAAGCTTGGGTGAATTTTAATAACATAAAGATAAATTTACATATGGCAAAATTTAAGAAAATTTTGTTTTAGCTAGATTATACCTGAGAGAGAATTAAAACATGGTTTACCCATCTCCCTTCAACCACAACAGAATAGCCAGAGGATTTTACACCTTGTCATGTAGGTGCTGTTCTCCCTAACCAGCAGGAACTAGTTACAAAAGAATGACCACTGCCCTTCAGCAACCCTTTAAAAATAAGGCTGTAAACTCTCTGAGAAGGGAGCTGAGGCAGGTTAGTATAGTGAAAGGTGGAAGCCAGCTGTCCTGGCAGACAACTTGGCCAACAGACAAATGGCTAACAGACCCCATGGCTGTGAGGTCCCTCCTGGAAACCTCCTGAGCAGAAAACTGCCAGAAAAACCCTGCAAGACCCTGGTCAGGAGATTCCATTTGGAAAACAGGATCCTGTTTGATCAACAAGATCCCATTGGGTCAAGGGAGAGTCCCAGATACCCTTAAAACACCTCACCATTGGCCCCTGAGAACTGACAGATAGGACAACCAATCAGAACAGCAAACAGCTGGGGCCCCACCCCAACAATATGAAGAGTCAGAGGAAAGACTTTAAAAAGCCCTGACCTGGGGCCCTACATGTGCAACTCACCCTGCAGTATGCTGCATCATGCCACAGACTATGTACTTTACTTGTTTTCTTGTTTCTTAGTAAAATCTTTACTCCCTTGCCAAAAAAAAAAAAAAAAAAAGCATGGCTCATCACTATACAAAGTCACTTTGTTTTATTTCCTAGACATTTCCTTTGATTTATTTTTCGTAATTTTTTAATTGAAGAAATTTACAGAAAAATCATGTAAAACATACAACATTCCCATTTATACCACTCCTCTATTATTAACATTGTGCTTTAATGTGGTTTCTTTGTTATAGTTGATGAAAGAATATTATAAACATACTATTAACTGTAGCCCATAATTTACATTAAGATATATTTTTTTGTCAATATACCACCCTATCATTAACTCCTTGCATTACTCTGGTACTTTTGCTATAATTCATGAAAGATCATTTTTATAACTGTATACTATTAACTCCAGCCTATCATTTACAATATGTTTCACTGTGTTGTACTGTCCTATGTTTTCTTTCAAATTTTATTCTATGAACATACAAACAACTTAAACTTTCCCCTTTTAACCATATTCACATATATAATTCAATACTGTTAATGACAATGACAAGGTTGAGCTACTCTCACCACTGTCCACACCCAAAACTTTAAAATCAACACAAATAGAAATTCTGTTCAAATTAAGTATTAACTCCCCATTCCTTATACCCAACCTAGTCCCTGGTTACACATATTCTCGATTCTAAATTTAAGCATTTGTTTATTCTAATTATTTCACTTCGGTGAAATCATACAATATTTGTTCTTTTGTGTCTGGTTTATTGCATTAAACATATTGTCTTCAAGGTTCATCAATACTGTCACATGAACCAAAACTTCATTCCTTTTTAATACTGAGTAATATTCCATTGCATGTATATATCAATTTTGTTAATCCATTCATCAATTGATGGAAACTTGGATTAGTTACATCTTTTCGCAATTGTGAATAA
Source organism: Dasypus novemcinctus (assembly GCF_030445035.2). Classification (NCBI taxonomy): domain Eukaryota; kingdom Metazoa; phylum Chordata; class Mammalia; order Cingulata; family Dasypodidae; genus Dasypus; species Dasypus novemcinctus. The sequence goes on along the minus strand of NC_080673.1, from coordinate 146,351,993 downwards.
TGCCTTCATGAACATTAGTGTGCAAATATCTATTTGAGTCCCTGCTTTCAATTCTTTGGGGTATATTTCTACTTGATTGCGGGTCATACGGCAATTCTATACTTAGGTTCCTGGGGAAATGCCAAATTGTCTTTCACAGTGGCTACAACATTTTACATTCCCACAAACAAATGAGTGTTCGTATTTCTCCACATACTCTCCAACAGTTTATAACTTTCTTTTTTCTTAAGTAATGCCCATACTAGTGGGTATAAAATGGTATCTCACTGTGGTTTTGCTTTGCATTTTCCTGATAGCTAAAGGATGTTGAGCATCTTTTCATGTGCTTTTTAGCCATCTATACATCTTTTGAGAACTGTCTATTCAAATCTTTTGACCATTTTTTAAATGGGTTGTTTGCCTTTTTATTGTGGAGTTACAGGATTTCTTTATATATTCTGGATATTAAACCCCTATTGGAAATGTGGTTCCCATACATTTTCTCCCATTGAGTTTGGTTGTCTGCACTTTTGTGATTAATTCCTTTGATACACAAAAGTTTTTAATTTTGTGAGGTCCCATTTATCTATTGTCTCTTTTGTTGCATGTGCTCTTGGTGTAAAGCGTAAGAAGCCATTGTTTAATGCAAGGTCCTAAAGATGCATCTTTACATTTTCTTCTAGGAGCTTTATTCCCCTGGTTCTTATATTTAGGTCTTTGGTACATTTTGAGGTTTTTTTAAAAATATAGTGTAAGTTAGGGTCCTTCATCATTCTTTTCCATATTGATATCCAGTTCTTCCAGCATCACTTGTTGAAAAGACCATTCCTTCTGAATTGAGTGGAACTGGCAACTGTGTCAAAAATCATTTGGCCATTGATGACAGTCTGCTTCTGAATTCTCAACTCAATTCCATGGTCTATATGTCTATCCTTGTGCCTGTTCCAATCTATTCTGAGCACTGTAGCTTTGTAATAAGGTTTAAAGTCAGAAGTGTGAGTACTCCAACTTCACTTTGCACTTTCAAGTTGGTTTTAGCTATTTGGAGTCCCTTGTGCATCCAAGTAAATTTGGTAATTGGCTTTTCCATTTCTGCAAAGTAGGTTGTTGGAATTTTTATTGGGACTGCATTGAATATATAAATCATTTTTGGTAGAGTTGTCTAAATTAACAATATATATTCTTACAAGCCATGAAAATGGAATGTCCTTCCATTTATATAGATCTTCTTTAGTTTCTTTTAGCAACATTTTGTAGTTTTTGGCATATAAGTCCTTTACATCCTTGGTTAAATTTATTCCTAGGTATTTGACTTCATTGTTGAAATTGCAAAAGATTTTTTATTGATTTTCTCCCCAGATTGCTCTTTGTTAGTATATAGAAATACTACTGATGTTTGCATGTTGATCTGGTACCCTGACATTTTGCTGAATTCATTTATTAGCTCTCATAGTTTTCTTGTAGATTTTTTCAGGATTTTCCATATATAAAATCATGCCATTTGCAATTAGTGAAAGTTTTACTTCTTCCTTCCCAATCTGGATTGCTTTTATTTATTTTTTTACCTAATTGCTCTGGCTAAAACTCCAGCACAATGTTGAATAACAGCAGTAACAGAGGGCATCCATGTCTTGTTTCTGAAAAGTGCTTTCAGTCTTTCACCACTGAGTATGATATTAGCTCTATGTTGTGTTTTTCATATATGTCCTTTATTATATTGAGGACATTTCCTTCTATTCATATTTTTAAGGTATTATATCAAGAAAGGATGCTGGATTTTGTCAAAGGTCTTTATCGCATCAATTGGCATGTTCATGTGGTTTTCCCCTTCATTTTGTTAATGTGGCATATTAAATTAATTGATGTTTATATTGGAACCACCCCTGCATACCTGGGATAAAACTCACCTGATCATGATATATACTTCTTTAATGTGCTCTTGGATTCAATTTGCAAGTTTCTTGTTGAGAATTGTCCATCCATATTTTCAAGAGAAATTGGTCTGTAATTTTCTTTTCTTATAGTATTTTTATCTAGCTTTGATATTAGGGTGATGTTAGCCTCACAGAATGGGCTAGCAATTATTATGTCCTGAATAGTTGGAGCAGAATAGTTCAAATAGTTTGGAATTGTTGGGATAGCTTGAGCAGGATTGGTATTAATTCTTGGAGTGTTTGAATCTTCTCTCTTTTTTACTTTGTCAATCTTGCTAAGGATTTGTCAATTTTATTGATCATTTCAAAGAACAGTTTTATTAATGTTCTTTATTGTTTTTCTCTATTTCATTTATTTCTTCTCTATTTTTTGTTTTATCTTTCCTTCTACTTGCTTTGGGTTTAGTTTCTTGTTCTTTTTCTAGTTCTTCCATGTGTGAAGTTGGTTCTTTGATTTTCCCTCTTTCTTATTTTTTAATGTAAGCAGTTAGGGATATAAATATCCTTTTCAATACTGTCTTCCCTTCATCCTATACATTTTTATATGTCGTGTTGTTGCTTTCATTCATCTCAATATATGTATTGATCTCCCTTGTTACTTCTTCTCTGACCCACTGATTGTTAAGTGTGTGTTATTTAACCTCCATACATTTGTGAATTTTCCAGTTCTCTGCTTGTTACGATTCCAGCTTCATTCCCTTGTGATCAGAGAAGATACTTTGTTGTAATTTCAAACTTTTAAAATTTATTGAGACTAGTTATGTGACTCAACATCTGGTTTATCCTGGGAAAGGATCCAGATGTACCTGGAAAAAATGTATATCCTGTTGTTTTGGTGTGCAGTATTCTGTGTATTTCTGTTAAGTATATTTCATTTATCATATTATTCAATTCCCTTTTGCATAATTGATCATCTGTCTAGATTTTTATCTATTGATAAGAGTGATGTACTGAGGTTTTCAACTATTGCTATAGAGGTATCTGTTTTTTCCTTCAGTTTTGTCAATGTTTTTCTCAATTATTTTGAGGCAACATGTATAAATATTTTATTTCTTCCTGGTAAATTGACCCTTTTATTAATGTATAGTGTCCTTTAGCTCTTATAATAACTTGTGACTTAAAGTCTATTTGATCCTATTTTAGTATAGCTACCCCAGCTCTTTTTTTAGTTACTATTTGCAAAAAATAGCTTTTTCCATCCTTTCACTTTTAATCTATTTGTCTCTTTGAATCTAAGATGAGTCTCTTGTAAACAAGTTAAATGAAGTTTGCATTTTTATCCATTCCACCATCTTTGCCTTTTAAATGGAGTGTTTAATCCATTAACATTCAGTGTTATTATTATAAAGGCAGTATTTACTTCAGTCATTTTGTTCTTTGCTTTTTATATGTCATGTCTTTTTCTTGTCTCTTTTATTTTATTGAACATCTTTTTCTGTATAGTGCTCTTTTATAGTGTATCTTCCTGATCCCTTTCTCATTTTTTTCTGTATATTTTTAAATACTTTCATTTGTGGTTGCCCTAATGTTTGTATTACACAATCTACAGCTACAAGCTACACATTTAAAAAGATATCAACTTAGCTTCAATAGCATATATATTCTCTGGACTCATATCCCAGTGTTTCCCTTCTATATGTTGTTTTTGTCCTATATTACCTTTATATATTTTGTGTGTCCATTGTCAAGAAATAAGCACTTTTTTTTTATTCATTTGTATTCTGATTCTCTCAGGAATTAAAGAGTGGAGTGTATATTGGTGATACGGTATTACTGGGATTTGCATTTACTCTTTTATATAACTTTACAGAAGATCCTATCTTCCACTACTCTAAGCTGCTATCTCCTATCTTTTTTTCATTTCAATCTGCAGAACTTGCCTTATTAAGTCTTCTAGGATGGACCTTTTTTTGATGAACTGTCTCAGTTTCTGTTTATCTGTGAATATTTTAAACTTCTCATTTTTCAAGAAAAAAATTTGCAGAATAAATAATTTTTGGCTGGCAGTTTTTCTCATTCAGTAACTTAAGTATTTCATACAATTTCTTTCTCACCTTTGTGGTTTCTGACCAGAAATCAGCACTTTGTTTATTAAGGATATCTTGTATGCAATGAATCACTTTTCTTTTGGTGCTGTTAGAATTCTTTCTTACCTTGGGAATTTGAAATTCTGATTAGTGTGTGTCTCTCTTAGGGTTTATTCTGGCACTCTTTGGAAATATCTATTTATGTTTCTCAAAGAGTTGGGAAATTTGGGGCCATTATTTCTGCAAATATTCTTTTTGCCCTTTTTCACTTTTCTTCTCCTTCTAGGACACCCATGACCCATGTGTTTGTTGCCTCATGCTGTCACTAAATCTCTGCGATACTGCTCAATTTTTTCTATTCTTTTCTCTGTTGATTTGACTGTATGATTAATAATTTCCTGTCTTCTAGTTCTCTGATTCTACTGTCTGTTCAAATCTTCTGCTGTATGCCTCTAGTTTATTTTAAATCTCCATTATGGTGACTTTTATACCCTATTATGTTTCTTTTTAGACTTTCAAATTCTTCTTTATACTCACACATTATGTTTTTAATATCCTTTAACTCTATGTACATATTTTCCTTAATCTCTTTTAATTGATTTAGATTTGTTTGAACTTCTTTGATTAGTTCCAAATTCTGCGTCTCCTCTGAAGTTTAATTTTTTCCCTTGACTAAGCCATACATTCCTGTTTCCTAATATAGCTTGTAATGTTTTGCTCATGTCTGGGCAAATAATTATTTAACATTGAAGGTCAGTTTCTCACTCTTGTCTATGGTTTTATTGTTGTTTGGCTTTGTGTTAAGGCTCTTTTTTGATGCTTGGTTCAAATTAGTCTGGGCCTTTAAGGTAGCCTGTTTTTAATTGTTCAGACATGTTTCTGCTCTTCTTTATCTGTTACTTGCCCTGGATATGCAGTACAATGTTCACAATTGCACTTTCAATGCAATTGTTTTACCTCCAGGAGAAAGATTTCTTTCCTCTGTTCCTTCTCCATAAATTTTTATCTGTTCTGTTTGTGTTTGTGAAGAATTTTCTCACGAGCTTCTCTGATTTGTTTAAATTCTCTCCTCACTCACTGTTCCCTTTTACTTATACTTTTCAATTCTAGACTCATCCTTTCTTACACCAGCTTAGTTCCCCTCCCCCTCCAGTTTCTTCCTGCCATTGGGTCCCAGATGAGGTCAATCCAGAAAGTTGGGACAATTCAGAAAAGTCCATTTTGCATTATGCAGCCCAGTGAGCAGAGACTTGATTGAGTTAGTGCATCTCTTGCTAATAGGTCTTTCTCTCTTTTTTTTTACCCCTGGGGCCCCTTTTATATGCAGTACTTCTCAGTGGCTTGTACTCTTCCCTGAGTCTCAGGGCACTTGGGTTCCTGTGCATGGATATGTATGGAGTTCTACCTTGTTGCTGTGAGTGGCTCTATCATCTGCATCCATGTCTGAAGAGTCCAGACCATGCGACTTCTGTGTTACTCCCAAGCTGTGCAGGGACCAAGTGAGGGGAAGGGGCTCCCACCAGCAGTTCTAGGAAGAAAATCTCCTATCAGATCATGGAGATTATTCTTCCTTTTCTTTGACTGAGCATTTGTGGAGTCCTTCTCCAATCTCTATCATCCTCCAAAAGAAGTAGGATTTGTACTTTTATTAGTTGATTTGGAGGAAACACTATTCCAGAGGATGTCTTACTTCATCATGCTGATGATGTCACTGGACAAAGTCAATTCTTAATTGTGCTCCTCAATCTTAATATAACACAAGATTCTGCCTCAGGGACTCCACATGTATTATCTGCTTGGCCCATCCTTACTGCAAAGAGCCCCATGTTTCATTACCTCCACATCTTCAGGTTTGCACCAATATTACCTTCTCAGTGAGGTAAACTACTCTATTTAAAAGTGCATCTGCTCAGCACTACCAAATTCTCATACACACTTACAAAGGAGGATGTTCTAATTTCCCCCATAGCACTTATTACTTTCTAGCATGATATATAATTTATTCTCTTAGTAATTTTATTTTTGCATCCTATAAATAGATATGAGATTCATGAAAGTAGGTATTTGGTCTTTTTTGCTGACTGATGTATCACCAGCACTGAGATATAATGACCAGGCACTTGGTAACCATCAATAAATATTAGGTTACTCCACAAATGACTTAATGAATTATTTAATCAATGGGCTGGCAAACTTTTCCAAGAAGTGGATGGATACTATATATTTTATGTTTTACAGATCACATGCAGTTTCTGTCAAAAATTCTTATTTAAATATATGAAAATGTTCTTGACTAGCAAACTGTGCAAAAACAGACTGCTAGCCAGATTTGGCCCAAAGGCCATAGTGTGTCTAATTTATTGGAAAGGTTAAACAATAAGAAAACTCCCCAAAATGGTTAGATCTGAAATTATTTGTATTTGACACTGCACAGAGATTTGTAATTATGTATATTTTGTCCAACTTCCACTAAAGAGGAAACTCATGGAAAATTCAATCAGGATAACTGGAAAGTCATTTATCTTGGCAAACGACATTCCTCCAATTCCCCAGTCTATCCAAATTACTATTCCCTCAGTCTCTTATAAAGCATTAATATTAAGATTTTGTTTGGTCCTGAAAATTTTTTATAGATCATGAACCTCATTTGAGAAACTAATGAAAGTTATGGGCCCTCACCAAAAAATTTACATGTGTACATAATTTTTCTTAATCATTTTATAAGTTCATGAAGTCACTGAAACTTGATATTAAGAATCATTTCTCTCCTCATTATTTGATTTGATAACTCTCTGGCTCACATTTTTCTTTGTGTTTATAATAGAATACAAAGGTTTGCTTTAAATGGCCTTTGCTTCCAACTTATTGTTACCTCACATGGTGATAGATATCAAAGAACCATGATGAAACACAGGACCTAGATTTTTCAGCAAAAACTTAAAAGCAGGCTTTGCCTGAGATGCAATTTCAGGCAGATAATTTCTATAATAATCAGTGTCAGATTATCAGACTGCTTGCCCTCTCTTGGTGTGCCAAACTGTTGGTCAGAAAGAGAGACAACTGTTACTACCTCCATGGGAGGGTTCTCAGTGCTTGGAGAGTAGGAAAAGCAAAATGACGCCTGCCACCTGGAGCAGAAGTCCTAGGATTTCACCTCATTCCATGGTTTGCAGGTGTCTGGGTTACCAACAAAAGCACAGCTCACATAGTCACTAGGTGGAAAAGTGTTTTTACTCACAATGAGAAGAGACAGAAGTATGGTCAGCTTCACTACTTGGTGTCAGTACCCCCCTGGCCAGTGAGCTACACGGGGAGCTATTCTACATGCACCTTGTGACCTTGTCCTCCCCCGCACCACCCGGAACAGATACACCTGCAGAAGTGACCCAGGTTTCATAAAATGGGCATACTTGAGCCAGACTGTCTTCAGTAAATGGTTGCATATGCTGGGAACAAAAAGAAAAGGAATATGCTAGAATTGTATTTTATCTCTAGGCACAATCAAGAAGGGTGTCAGACCACATTCATCATCCATCCTGGAAGGCAGGCTAACAAGTTCTGAGCACAGGGTTTATTTGTGGGTTCTAAGGAAAGGCAACAGATTGCACCCAGACCATCCCTTACCACGATAAGGATTCTGTGGTAATAAGGAAACTTGAATTTTTTAGATGTTTTTGTTTGCTTCTATTTTAATAATCAAGTCCATAGCATCCTTAGATTTCTTCAGATAGGTAAGATTCCATTATTTAATTTGGAGAGTGAAAGTTTTAGTACAAGCAAAAACCAAAGAAATATGTTCTCTTTGAAGTCGTTGTTTTACTGTTGTCACCAAGTCTAGGAACTGGATTTTCTTTTCTCCATCTTCCTAACATGAACCATTACAAATCATAAGAGAATATTCTATTGGAAGGTATGCAAATATAGCCATTTTACTTATCCCTGCTATTTCAGTGGCAGATTCAGGCCTATAATCTTAGACATCATCTAGAGCTGTAATTCTCAACTATAGGCTAAGACAATTGTATATCACACTGGTAAGAGAGAATGTTACCAATTGTGTTACTAATAATATTTAAACCCTTAATTTTCCCAATTAGCTTACATTGCAAACAATTTTTTAAAATAAAGCTTTTCACAGTTATCCCTACATATATTAGTATTATTTTCAACGATGCTAAGCTATGCATTCGTGAATAATTGGGAAAGAATGAGTTCCAGTGGGAGATTGAATGTCCTCCTTTGTGAGTCCGTGAGAGTATGTTTGTCATGAGATCATCATCTGTCATGTGTGTTGCTGCAGAAAAAAATAAATGGCAAGAACCAGTGAACTAAAGAAATTATTGCTCCTTGTAGAAAATATATACTCAGCATCCTTATTAAAGAAAATTGCTGCACATACTCACAAAGATTAATGAGCATCCTGTTTAATAATTCCCAGAGACTTAAGAGGCAAATCAACTGCTTAGGCTCAAAAAGACATAAGCTGAAAATTGTACTGTTGCCCCGTTAATCACAGTCTACTTACTCAGGCTGCTTGAGAGGAAAAGAAGATAAAGTTGAGTCAAAGCACAGCCACGATTAATAATATCAAGGTCAAATTCACACATATGGAAATGGCTGAAGTTAAGATGAAAAATTATGTCAAAACTAGGTTAATGATGATCTTTTAAAAGGAAGTGGATTGTTTACAAAAATAAAGGGTAAAACTGATTTTCCTGTTTGATGATTCCTAAATCCTATTGTCCTTTGAAAAGGCACTTCTTATTCTTGTTTTGTCACATTTTCAGATTAAAAAAAAACACCAAAATGTATTCCATTAGCCAAGTACTAGATAACATGAGCAGATCAGACCTTGGGATGCATAGCAGAAATAGTAGACCCAGTAATTAGGGGTAGAAGAGTTTTGAAAAGCCTATCTCTTCTCTCTTTCAAACATAATAATTTTTGAGGATCAAAGTGAATATTACATGAAGTTAATAAAATAGAAAATTACTCTATTTACCTTCATCAAACAATATGTCAAGAACTTTACAGCTCAGCAACTTGGAAATCCGTCTTATTTAGCCTGCTGTTTTGTGTAACATTTTAATAGTCAGAAGCCAATGGGGAGTTTAAAGCGTGTTATGCCAAGAAAAGTTTTAAGAGTCCCTTACACCTTATTTACTGACTTCTCATCTAATATTCTTATTTTTTTCTGAAGGTAACATCAATTAATATTACAATAATTAGCATGCAAAATTGGGCAGTTAGAAGTGGCAGAGAGTTCTATGGAAAATCACTAGCTAAAACCAGGAAAAGAAGAGTTTATTGGCAAGATGGCTCCCTGAATATGAGTTGCCATTTGGCCTTAGGTCTGTCTAGATTACTGCATGCCCCAAGAACACAATGGCTATAGTTCATATTTCAGAGAATGTCAGTTTATCTGAAAATAAAAGGAAAAGATTTGCCATTCCAAATCATATTAATAATCTGTTTAGTCTGGCATTCTTCCTACGGGAGTGGTTAGTTTGAACTCATATAACTGTATAACACAAAGATTGAAACTTATTGCAAATTATAGACTCTATTTATTATAATTATAATACTGTTTTATCAATTGCAACAAAGTTACCACACTAATGGAAAATGTTAATAATAGGGAAAATTGTGTGCCTGAAGGGAAGTATAAGGGAAGTATATGGGAAGTACATGGGAAGTATCATATGCATGATTTTTCTATAAATCTACACTGTTATAATTTTTTAAAAAAACAACAAACAAAAGAAATCCATCTAATCACTTTTCACCGTTTGTCATAGAAGATTGAATTTTATCTAATCTCTGTGAGGGAAAGATGAATTCATTGTTCCTATCTTGAAGCAAGTGCTATTTCTTGTTTCATCTGACTTTGCTGCTGACAGCAACAATAACAAGCAAGCAAACAAAAAGAATGAAAACAAACTTCTCTCAGTGTTACATCATATAGTATAATTGTATAATGTTGAACAAATATAAAGAAATTCTTAGAGTCAACAAATATTTTAAGTCATTCTTAAAATTCATATGGCATTTTTAAACTTGCATATGTGTTTTTTACTAATTAATTTTCATTACTATCCACGTGTTAAATGCTTTTCAATACCAGCTTTATAAATATGTACATGAAGACTCTAAAAGACTCAGTAAAATCTTTACAGGTAAATGATGCTGTGGCAGGTTCACTTTTACTGTATCATAACATTCCAGGATTGGGTTAATAGCCACATGATGACTATCCACTAAGAGTTTATTCTTGGTATCACTAAAAACTCTTCATGTGGCCAACTCACTGCTACCCTAAGGCAATTCATTCAGTCTTCTGACAAAGCTGAATTTTAAGAGTAGTTTTTCTTTATGTTGAACTGGATCTACCCTTAATTTAATCCTATACTTTGATTTCATATACAAGTGTAAGCTTGCTCTTATTGCTTCAATATTTTCAAATAGCTCAGATTTAGTGAAATAATCAGGTATTTTCTAAACAGATTTATTTTAATGTGTGTCATAATTTATTGACCCCCTCCTGAATGCTATTCATTCCAATTCTGATCTAATACTTGACTGATAGGATACATTTTGTTTTTCTTTATCTAAAAATGTGACAAAACAATACTGAACTATATTTTCATACATATAAAAAGACTATAATACATGGATAACTAAATAGATCATCTGTGTACTTACCAAAATCCACCTTAGGAAAGAAAGTATTATATTACGAATATAATTGAATGTCCTGAATACTTTTGCTTAATTTTCTCCTCTCCTTCCAAAAGTTTCTATACTCCTGAATTTGATATTTATCATTTCCATGCATTCTTTCATAATTTTACTTTATACTTATGTATCTGTAAACAATATATAGCATTTTACAATGCTTTTAAAATTTATATAAATGCCATTACACATTGTAATCACTTGTTTTCTTGACATTATATTTGGAAAGTTAATTCATTTTGATAAATACAGTGTCATATGTAACTGTAGTTCACTCCTTTCACTTCATATCACATTAAATTTTCCAACTTTTTAAAAACCAATTTATAATACACATAAGGAAATTTGCACAAATCATTATTTACAGCTTAATGAATTTACACAAAAGGAACATATCCTTGTAACCAGCACCCAGATCAACACCAGAACAAATCACCACCAAGAAGCACTATCTGTGCCCTCTCCTTTCACTTTCCCCTTCAGTGGCGTCCATTGTCCTGACTCTTACACTAAAGCGTAATGTTACCTAGTTTGTAAGTTATGTAAATGGAATCATATTGTATATATTCTTTAGTTTCTGCCTTCTTTGCAAAACATGGCTTGTAAGTTTCATCTGCATTATTTCTTTTAATTGAAGATTGTTCTTTTTCTGGATACTTTCTCAGAAATGACAAATCCTTTAAGTCCGCAAGTATCCAGTTTGTTTGCTTTTTTATAAATGTCACAGAAGGGAGACTTTTTTTTCTGGATATAGAAATTAAGAGATTCAAAAGTCTAAAATTATTGCTCCACAGCATCTAAAGTTGTATTATCATATCAGCAATCTGACATAAAGCAGTCTTTTCTTTGTTTATTCCCTGTTTGGTATTTCATAGAATTTTTTCTTAGTTTATACTAAAAATAATCTCATTAGTATATGTCTCCTGGCCCTCAGTCCAATGCTTCCAATCTTTTCCTTTACAATTTCTTTTTTTGTGTATCTTCCTTCAAGTAAAATTACATTATTTCTTCCCCTGTTTAATTTCTTCATCTCTCATGAATATTTGTTTCATTATTCTCTATATTCTATCAGGTTTTTCAATTCAGAAATAGTGTTTTGTATTTTCCATAAAAACTCACATTTTCTGAAATTTATTAATTTCCTGATCACCAAGTCATGAGTCAAATATAAGTGAGAAAATTTTTTCTAAGTTTTTAATTTTAATTCTTTGTTTTAAATTTTCTTCTTTGGTTTCAACAGAAGGTGTGTTTATGTTGGTCTACATTTTTTTTACAGCTTTTTTTTCTTTATTTGTTCATATGCCTAAATTAAGGTCTATGTTGTTTAGCATTGATAGAGGGCACCCTCAGAAATTTTGCCATCATGTTTTAGTTACTGGCTACCTATTGTGAGCTTAGCACTCAGGTTTCACATGGTCACATAGCTCACACAAACTTATCTCTTTCTTTACTTGACACCCAGAGAAGGAATCAGGGAGTAACTGGTTATCCTCATCCCTCCATAAAAATGCATTTTATCAATAACCTAGTGCTACTGATAAATAAATTTTTAATTTCATTTACTTCACTTATTCCTCTAAATTTCAACTTCAGCTTTCATCACTGAATTCTTGCATAATTCTCTTGATCACTTTCCTCATTTCTTGAGAATTGCTGTTTTCTCTCTCTCACTGTTCCTGAGGCATCTGAGTTTCCAGGATAGCTCAAGAGCTAGTGAAGCCACACAAATGTCACACATCAGACACTTAGACTCTTGCTTGGAAATAATGCTGGCCAGCATCATTCATTTATCACTTCACCTATATTTGGGTTTTGATATCACTAATTAGGAAAGCTTATTTTCCTTATCAGGTTTTTCATTGAGAATATGATTAATATATTGAGGGACAGACTTTATGTGCTCCAAAGTTATCACCATTCTACCCTCTACTACACCTTGTAATCGAGGTACATGTAATGGTAAAAAAAGTTAAATACTTTTTTTCATTGATCTCTACCATTACTGCATATATTTTTTTTAAGATTTATTTTTATTTATTTCTCTCCCCTCCCCCCTGCCCCAGTTGTCTGTTCTCTGTGTCCATTCACTATGTGTTCTTCTGTGTCCACTTCTATTCTTGTCAGTGACACCAGGAATCTGTGTTTCTTTTTGTTGCATCATCTTGCTGCATCTTAAATATACAAACTTCTGTTTCCATATTTAATTCTGTAGTTTAGTTGATTATCACAAATAACTATATATAAAAGAATACGTATACATGAAATTGGTGATTCTCTGGGTATCATATCCTTTTTTGCCAATTCCCTCACACCAAAATATTAACTAAAAGTCAACTTCCAAGGTTATCTTTTCTACAGGTATTACTTTCTGCAAAACCTCTGACATTTACATATTTGTATAATCAGACTTGCCCATTCTAATTACATATTAAATCAGAGAGGTAAAATGTAATATTTTAAGGTAAAGACTCCTCTTTGGTTAGTTTGGCTGCCAATGTTCTAATTATTTCTGGTAATTTCTAAACAAAATAATAAACCTTTATTCTTTTAAGAATTTGCTTTACTCCATTAACCTTAAATTTCTTTTACCTGTTTTTTCCATTGCTTTAAATTGTTTTAATCCCTTGGTATCCCTGTTTTTAAATTAAAACTTTATAAGACGGTCCTAAGTTGAAACTCTTTCCAGTTAGAGTTTTCTTAGCTTTAGGATTTGATTTAAATTAGTAGAAATTAGCAATGTTTCTAGATATGGGAAAGGATGAGAGACAATAGCTAGTTTTTCTCTCTTATTGGATAAGATAATGAGTAAATTGTAGAGGAAGAAATCTAAACAAAAAGTGAAGTAACTACTCCTGAGGGTTCTGTGAGCAGATTTAATAAGTAATTGATGCTATTGTCTAGAATCAAGATTCTGGAGATGTTTAGTACATTGGGAGATTGATAGGTTTTGGAAGTATGAACATACAACTTAAAGATATGCCTAACTATGTTCATATTGAGAATTATTTCTTGGAGATTTCCATCCCTCCAAAATCTTGAAAGATTTTTGTTGCTTCCAATTTCTCACTGTCCCCCATTCCACATGCATGTGTACACATGTACATGCACACAAACACACACACAATGAATTTTCATTTCTAGCTTAAATTTCTATATTTGAAAACTAAACTTACATGTCACCACTTCTTTTATTCTCATATTATTTAAACTATCTGCTACATCTGACATTTTAATCTGTCTTCCTTCTTGAATTCTCCTTTCTTAGGTATTTAGAACACAAATATTTGTCTTTTTTATCCTCCATCTAATTTTTTAAATTCTTGCTTTGCTGTCACGTCACTTCCACTGATTTACTTTTTTTTTTGCCACATCTATAAATATTTGTATTCACTAATATGCCATCCTCAATTTTCTCCTTTCTTCATTGTATATTCTCTCACCATGAAATCTCTTCCACTTCTCTGACTTCAACTACCATAGCTATGCTAGAAGCTCCTCTTTTACAAAACACATTACTATATTTAAAGTGTCCACATATTTTAAGCTGAATGACTCATGGACATCTCCAGCTCAACATATCCAAAACTGAACTTTCCATCTCAGCTCTTCTCTTGGGTGGCATTAGTGTGGTGGTTAAGAGTTTGAGATTTGGAGCTGGTTTCTGTCCATGATGGCTCCAATACTTGTTAAATTTTTTACTTCCCTCGGCCTCAGCTACTATATGTGCAAAGTGAAGAAAATAATAGTGCTAATGTCATAAAGTAGATTTGTGGTTTCAATAAGTAATACATATAAATTGGTTGGCACAATACATGTTACATGCTTAGTAAAAGATGCCATTTTATTGTTATTGTTCTTATGGGTAACTTTTATTTGTCCATGAAAACCTCTAATGCCTGTTCATTTGCCCAAGTTAGAGATCTTGAAGTAACTCTACCAACTTCCACACAACCTAAATTATTAGTACTTACTTGGGATCAATAACTTTCAAGGGATCAAGTTCTATCTTTCACCTCTTTCTTTGCAAAAGCTTTGAGTAGAGGGTTACACATATATCAGTGAATGACTTGAGAAAAGGGATAAGTGGTTTACTTTAATAATAATATCTCCTTAGTTATATTATCTATGTGTAAAACAGACTTCATATTTATTTCAGCTTTAATCTTGTGTTTGTCAATCACTTCAGGGCCACCTAATGGGTTTATCTGTAATTAAGTTAGTCTTTCATTATACAATGTGAAAATATTTATTCCCAAGTCGTAGTAATTATTAAAGTCATACAGAACACCACACTTGCCTTTTCAATGTTCACTGAGTTCTCTGGCCTTCTGTCAGTCAACGGACAAAGCTGGAGAGGCATAATACAAGAAAAGTAATAGTTTGAAATAATTGAAAATTAAAAGTAAGATAAGTTTATATTTGCTGTTCTAATTATTTGTTCATTATAAAGCATGAATCAATAGCTGCTTTCTTTGCAATAGTAAACATGATGGATTCAAAATTTCAAAAGCCTCACTTTATTTTTTGTTACTATGAGCTTATTTCAAAGCCTTAAAACACATTTCTTGACAGGGGAAGACTTTGTTCAGATCTATACTGCTATTTAGAATGGTCCCCAAACTGACATAAAGATAGGGTTGGACAGGTCCTTTGTGAAAATAACTGCTAAGATTTACTTGTTCCATAGCGTTGTGGTATTGATTTGTCATTGAAGTTTGAAGGTTTACATGGAAATGAACTTCTATTTTTTTGTCTACATAGTACTAAAGTTATGGCTATGGAAGCATTTAATGTAAAAGGCTAGATGTTACCATTAATGAAAGACTAAAGGAAATTATAAAAAGATTACTGCTATAGAAAGGAAGAGATTCACATTTAATCTCTATAGATAAAGTTTTAGGCTAGTAGTTTTGCTTCTTCTATTTGTTTCGTTTTGTTTTACAAACTGTTGCAGTTATAATTAAATAGACCAAAAATAATTTCTAGAGAGACCAACTAACACTCAGTTGGAACATCAGAATATAAAAAGACTTGGGTTTCCACATTTAAGGATCTAATTTTCACTTTGCAGTTCTAGAGAGTCAATGGTTAGATGAAAAATTTGAGTAAGTTCACAAGAATCACTATGTAAAACAAATGAAAATGACAGTTAAATTAACAATAGAATCAAATGGTATATATTTTTCCAGTGTTTAAAGGTGCAAAAAATTTTTGACAAGGAAATTAGTAGATAAAAATTATTTTCTTGAATATTACATTCTATGTAGGTATATAGTATTTTCTCCTAGTGTTGGTAAAATCATTTATGAAAACTGTCAGTGTATAAACATATACTCTATCAACCAAAAATTCCACCGTTAGTTACATACCCAACATAAATGTATGTATATGATCAACAACAATAATGAATATACAAGAATGTTCAACTATTCATAAGAGTCAAAAACTGAAAACAACCAAAATATCCATTTAACACCAGAAAGGATAAACAACTTGTGATATATTGATGCATTAAGTATTGCAGATAATAAGATGAACAAATAATTCACTGCCTGAAACATGTGTAAATTTATAAATTAATGGTGAACAAAGAAGTAAGTCATACAATAGGATATATTGCATGATCCCATTATATAAGTTCAATAGCAAGCAAAATTAATACATGGTATTGCAAGTCAATATATACATACCTATATGCATATGAGGGGAGCTTCTGGGCATCAAGCAGTATTTTAAATCTTGATCAGGATGCTGAGTACACAAATGTGTTTACTTTGTGAAATTCATTGAGCTGCATATTTAAAATTTATGGCCTTTTGGATACTTTATATTGCTATGTTTTTAATTTCACTTATCTTTTCTCTGCTGCTATTCTCTTTGAGAGTATTTTCTGTCTTAGATATTGTATGTGTGTTATACATCAATAGAATGTTTAAAAAACAATAATACCTTGGGTATCAGTGGAAATGGGAGAGAAAAAATAGATGAATCAAGGTCTGGCCATGAATTGATAACATTTGAAGGATGAGATAAATATATAGCAATTCATCATACCATAATTCTCTACTTTTGTATATGTTTGAAATTTTCCATTATAGAATGTTTTAAATGAACAAGAACAGGAATTTATATAGGAATTTCATATTTGGTCAAGATTGATTGACAGGGGCCAAAGTCATTCTCTACCTGAAACAACTAAAAAAAAAAAAATTCATGAAACAATGGTTCTCAAGATATGGGATAGGAGACAATAAAGGGCAGTGATCCTTGATAGATGGAAAACAAATTAGGTCATGTTCTAGCTAATTATCTGCAGAGAGAGTCCAAGCTGTGGGGCAGAGTAGTGAACCCAGGCAAAGCCTAGTAGAATCCTGATTTGAAGATATGGAAATTCAAGTTTAGAGAGGCCAAGTTGGCTAGACTCTAAAGGGTAGAGTCCTGGAGAGTAAAGTTTTCTTCAAAGAAAGAAACTCAGAGATTGCATAAAGGCCTCTTAATTAAACAAGTGAGCACTAATTAGTTTATGTGTATGAGGAAACCAGAGTGAACATTCCCTAAGGCTCACATAGAATGGAAATAGTTGAAGCTTCCACCAGTCAGAATGTAATTGATGTGATATTGGGTAATATTCTCAGAACCTTTTGTCTTCAGGTATAGATTAAAAGTAATTTTAGACTAAATGAGGTAGTGATCCTGCCTATCGAGGCTTAAAATCAACACTCAAACGGATATAACTATGCAAGCAACTTAACCACATCCCAGAAAAAAATGTTCAAAAATATTTATAGAAATACAAAAACATCTAGCACCAAACAAGGTAAAATTTTTTTTTTAAAGATTTATTTTTATTTATTTAATTCCCCTCCCCTCCCCCGGTTGTCTGTTTTCTGTGTCTTTTTGCTGCGTCTTGTTTCTTTGTCCGCTTCTGTTGTCATCAGCGGCACGGGAAGTGTGGGCGGCGCCATTCCTCTGCAGGCTGCTCCCTCCTTCGCGCTGGGCGGCTCTCCTTATGGGTGCACTCCTTGCGCGTGGGGTTCCCCTACGCGGGGGACACCCCTGTGTAGCAGGGCACTCCTTGCGCGCATCAGCACTGCGCATGGGCCAGCTCCACACGGGTCAAGGAGGCCCGGGGCTTGAACCGCGGGCCTCCCATGTGGTCGACGGACGCCCTAACCACTGGGCCAAAGTCCGTTTCCCTAAACAAGGTAAAATTTACCATGTCTGGCATCCAATAAAAAATTTACCAGACCTATAAAGAAGTATAAAAAAAAATCACTCCAAATAAGGATAAAAATAATCATTTGGAAAGAACCATAGAGATAACACAGAAATTAGAATGGGCAGAAAAGGAAATAAAAGTTATTATAATGACAGTTCATTTGTTCAAAAAGCTAGATCCAATTGTGCACATTAAGGAGCAACAAAGTAGATATAAAAAGAAATGTGAATTGAAATTCTAGACATGAAATCTACAATATCTAAGACAGAAAATACTCTCAAAGGGAATAGCAGTAGAGAAAATATCAGTGAAATTAAAAACATAGCAATATAAAGTATCCAAAATGAAATGTGGAGAAAAAAGACAAAAAAAAAAAAAATTGGACATGAGTGACCTGCGGGAAATTTTTAAGTAGCCTAGTACACATGAAACTGAAGTCAGCAAGAGAAGAGGGAGACAAGTATTATTTGATGAAATAATGGATGAAATCAAGGGAATTAGCGAAGAAATGGAATAAAATTCCTCTGGATTAGAAACAAAGAAACATTACTATTTGCAGATTATGTGACTTTATATATAGAAAATCCCTGTGGTAGTTCAAGGCTTTTATGGATACTAGAAAATTATGTTTTTAAAGTTGATTCACTGCTAGGGTGCAAACCTAATGTAGGTGGGCCCTTTTCATTATATTACTTCATTTAAGGACCATGTGATTAAATTACTTGAGTAAGGTGTGATCCTGGGTGGGGCTTACTCCTTCTCCTGGAGTCCTTTATAAATGCGATGAACATGGGGGGAAAACCCACAGGAACAGAGAGAAATATACTTGAATTTGAGAGAGAAATCCCTGGAAGCCAGAAAATGAAATCAATACAACACAGAAGCTGAGAGAAAACCACAAAGCCAGAAGATATGGGCAATGGTGATGAGAGGAGAAGACAGAGACAAGTAAGCTGTAAATTGCCATGTAATAAAGGAGTCCAGGACGCAGCTGGTCTTCAGGGGAGATAGCTTCACCTGAAAATGCCTTGATTTGGACATTTTTCTCAGCCTTCAACTGTAAGCTTGCAAGCCAGTGAAACCCCATCATAACTGCCAACCCATTTCTGGTATATCTGATATATCACTTCCCCCCTCGTCCCCCCAAAGAGACCCAGAAGAAAAGTATTAGAGCTAGTAAATTAGGTTATAAAGGGGATAGGATATAAGATTAATCTACAAAAATCAATTATATTTCTATACATATGAGTGACTAACCAAAAATAAAATTAAGAGGATACTTGCGTTTTTAGTTTATAGATCACAAAAAACATTACATTAAAAAACATAAGAGGTTCCCATATACCCCACTCTCCACTCCCCACCTCCATAATTTTTAATTATATATTTTGAAGATACAGAGATCACAAAAAATGTTACATTAAAAATATAAGAGGTTTCCATATACCCCCCACTCCACTCCTCCAACATCAACAATCTCTTTCATTATTGTGGCACATTCATTGCATTTGGTGAATACATTTTGGAGCACCACTGCACTACATGGATAATAGTTTGCATTGTAGTTTACACTTTCCCCTAGCCCATTCAGTGGGTTAAGGCATGATATTATAATGTCCAGCATCTATCCTTGCAATACTTTTAGGACAGCTCCAAGTCCAGAAAACACCCTCGTATTACATCTCTTCTTCCCTCTCCCTGCCCTCAGCAACTACCATGGCCACTTTCTCCACATCAATGCTACAATTTCTTCCATTACTAGTCACAATAGTTCTATAGTAGAATATCAATAAGAGTACTCTAATCCATATTTTATCCCTCTATCCTGTGGACCCTGGGATGGTGATGTCCACTCCACCTCTGCATCAAGAGGGGGCTTAGATACAGAGATGCCCCCTACATCCTCATGGATGATGGATGCAATTCTCCTGCTTGCAGTTTTAGGCACTCTCAGTTCCCTGGTATGGTGGTTGACCATTTTCATCTCCCTGTTAGCTGACCTGGGTAAGTCCAACGGACCAGAGAGTAGGAGTTTCAACTCTACCGAGGCTCAGGGCCCAGCTGACACATGGACAGGCCAGAAATTCAAGTCTCCTGAGTATACACCAACCCTAGCATCAACCACAGGTTCAGTAAAAGTGACAGAAGAGGCACATGTAGAAAAGTCACATCTAAGTCCAACTCCATCACACTCAGGAACACAAATTCCAAAATAGGGCCCACTGACAAGGCGCTGAACACCAGAGCCATCTGCCATGACCAGTCAGTAGAGCATGAGACTCTTATAAGTGTCTTATTTCTCAAATCATTAAGAACTCTTAACAACTCTAATAAAAAGTAATATAACCCAATTTTAAAATGAGCAAAGGATCTGAATAAACATTTCTCTAAGGAAAATATACAAATAACCAATCAGCACATGAAAAGATGCTTCACATCATTAGTCAAATCAAAATTACAGTAAGTTACCAGTTCAAATCACTAGGATGACTAGAATTAACAAGGCAGATAAGTTTTAACAAGGTTGTAGAGATATCAAAACATTCATATGCTTCTGGTGAGAATCTAATACAATGGAGTAACTTTAGGAAAAAAAAATGGCTAACTATACAGTACCATATAACCCAGAAATTCCACTCCTAGGTACAAACCAAGATAAATGAAAACATGTTCATGCAAAAATTTGTACACAATATTTTTAACAGCATTATTCATAATAGCCATAAAGCTGAAACAACTCAACACTTTATCAGTTAATAAATGGGCAAGCAAAATGTATTCCATACAATGGAATATTATTTGGCTATAAAAAAAATGATTAAAATGCTGATGCATGCTGCCTCATGGAGGAACCTTGAAAACATTGTGCTAAGTGAATGAAGCCAAATACAATAGACCACATATTCTACAATTCTGTTAATATGAAACTCCAGAACAGGGAAAGCTATAGATTTAGAAAGAAGATAAGTCATTGCTCAAGACTAGTGGAAGGCCCTACTTAGGAAATTATGCTTTACCGGTATGATAGAGTTGTAATTAGTTGTGTTTTCCCTTCACATGGCTCTGTTGTCCCTCAATTTGAACCTATAGCTAGTACTAGAGTTGATAGGTGTATGTCCAAGAGAATTAAGTCTTTGGGCTGTCCATGTGCCAGTGGGCCCTGAATCTCAACAAATTTATAACATCTACTCTCCATTTCATTGGACTAACCCGGTACAACTAACAAGGAGATGACGATTGACAATGACCATCTCAAGAAACAGACAGAGTTTGCAAATGCAAGAAGAAAGTCCCATCCATCTGCCCCATTGGATCTAAGCCCCCTCTGAATTAGAGGTGGAGTAGGCATCACTGTCACAGAATACTCGGATTGGGGAATGGATGATGGACTAGAGTAGACTTATAGTTGTTCTACTGTAGACTTGCTGTGATCCTAGCAATGGAAGAACTTTTATCATGGATGTGGAGGTAATGGCCACTGGAGGTTATGAGGAAAGGAAGAGGGAAAATTAAGTGCAATTTTTTGGCATTTTGGGGACTTGGGAATTATCCTGAATGACATTGCAATGACAGATACAGGCCACTGTATATCTTATAATAACTTGCAAAAATATATGGGATAAAGTGTAAGCTACAATGTAAACTATAATCTGCATTTAGTGGAAAAAATGCTCCAAGATGTGTTCATCAGTTGTTACATATGTACCACACTTAGGAAATACGTTTTTAATGTGGGAGAGCTAGGGAGTGGGGCATATAGGAATCCGCTATATTTTTTGTATAACATTTATGTTATCTAAGTTTCTTTAAATAAAATAAAATAAGAAAGCACATTAAAAAATTTCAATGTATTAGGGCCAATGCCAAAGGGAGGTCAATGCAAAGTACCGGAAATCTGTTGGCATTTATAATGGGAATTTATTTGGGGTAAAAGCTTATAGTTCCAAGGCCATGAAAAGTCCAACTCAAGGTACCATAAGAGGTGCTTTCTCATCAAAGTCAGCTGCCGTGTGTTGCAGCAAGATGGTGGGTCATCTTTGCCTGGTCTTTTCTCCCCTCCTTCCCCCCGGGCATCCTCTCTCAGGCTCAGCTGCTCCACTTTCTTCCTAATTTCAGCTGCAAGCTAGTTTAGAGCTTGTCTCTTAGGACTTCCTATATCAGTCTAGGGTCTAGACTGTAGGCTGTTTCACTCTCTTTCCAAATTCAGCTGTAAGCTATCAGGCAACTGGCTCATCTCTCCCAGGGGCCTCAGCTGTTTGACTCCTCTTCTTTCTGTCACATGGACATATCGAAAATGATAGATTACTACATTTTTAAATTCACTAACCTCTTGAGTGATATTTGTGTTGTTTCTAGTTTTTAGCTATTAAAAATAAAGTTGCTTTGAGGATTCATGAACAATTCTATGTGTAGACATGCTTTCATTTTAACTTGATAAATACCCAAGAGTTAAATAGTATTCTATGCCATTTAACTATTATCCATCTCACCCTTCATCCCCTCCTCCTTCCACTAGTCTTTTTTTTAATTAAACTGATTTGTTGCAAATTTCAAACAAAATGTGAAAAAAAACTTCAAAATATATACAAAAACATGCCCCTGATTTTGAGTGTTCCATCTGAGAACATGTCTTGGTGCATACAAAATCTAAATAACTGGAGATTTCCAGAGGAAAAACTGTCAGTATTTGAAATCAAAGTATAGTGGACTTCTTGGAAAATTATCACAGTTCCTTTGGAGCCTCCTAATTTTGTTTTAGAGGGTATGACTTTGAACAAAAATGTCTTTTAAACAAGGGATACAAACTAGAGAATCTACACCTTCACTGGAATTTGGAACTTACAATATGCTTCACCATCTTCAAAGAGTATTTCATAAGGATATTCATTTCCTCTAATAAATCTTACATATATGGAGATTTTACATAATTTTATTCTCACAATGTAACCTTGTCTTCAAGTTTTTAGGAGTAGCACATTATACTTCATGCAGTGTCAAAATATGTGTAATTTAAACTTCCTAATTTCTGAAGTAGTTACTATAATGAAACTTTTGCTGATGAGTAACCCAGATTCTGAAAGCTTCAGTAATTTGCCCAAAATTATGCACATGTTAAGTAGATGAGCAAGGACACAAATGCAGATATGACTTTTCATCATATTTCACTGATATACAAATATTACACACTATTGTATGAGATTAAAACTAAATTTTCTCTAATTAGTATTAAAAACTTAAAGTTTTGTCTTGTGAATATTACTCTTCTTAATTAAATATTATAAAACTAACAAAACTTTATTTCATCCCACAAAAAGCACTGTAAGATGATAAATTATTCTATGTTAAATACATTCACAATGGCTACTACTGTAGAAATACAGTGAATCATATCAACTGGCTTTTTCAGGCAAGTCATTACAAGACTAATGTTGTGCTGGGCAATTCTGAGTTTTGTTTTTAATTTTGTAGTGCATGAGTTCAAACTTATCAATTCACCCAAAGGAAAACAAGTCCCTGGATGTTTTAGTTTGCTAATGCTGCCTATGCAAAACTACCAGAAGTAGATTGGCTTTTATAAAGGGAAATTTCTTAGGGTAAAAGCCTATAGTTCCAAAGCTGTGAAAATGTCTAAATCAAGATATCCTCAGAAATGCTTTCTCTCCTAAGGTCAGTTATTGGTCAGATCCTGGGATTCTGCTGGTCAGATCCTTGGCAAGGCAAGAAGGTGGCTCTTGGTCTGGTCTCTACCTTCTCCTCCAAGCCAATTTCTCTTGGAGCTTAGCCTTGGTGATCAAGCACATGGCAGGGCTCCTCTTTTCAGCTTTGAGCTCCTACATGAACCCAGCCTCTGAGGGGCCTCCTTCCATGCCTCTGTGCTCTGCTGATTTAGAGCATATACAGCTTCCAGCTTCAGGAACCTCTCTCAACTCTTAGTATGTCAAGGGCTGCTGATGAAAAGTACCAGAAATCTGTTGGTTTTCCTAAAGAGTAGCTAATTGGGGATAAAAGTTTACAGTTACAAAGCTGTAAAAAGTCCAACTCAAGATTGCTTTTTCACCTAAGTCAGTTGCCAAGTTTTGAAGCAAGACGGTTGCCAATCAATAGCTGGTCTCTGCCTTCCCTTTCTAGCTTCCTCTTCCTCTTGAGACTCTGTAGGCACAGCCTCTTGAGGCTTCATGCTTAAGTGAAGTCCTCTATTTCCTGGCATTGGGCTTGTTTCTTTCCAGCCTCATATATCAGTCTCAGTTCTGCTTTTTTCTGAATATCAGCTGTAAACTATCAGCAAAATGTCTCATCTCTCCCCCGGGCTTCAGCTTTTGAGCTTTCTCCTTTCTGTCACAGAGCAGGATCAAAAATGACAGAGCTCTATCTTCTCTTCTCTCTGTCTGTGTGTGTCCATTTATGTCAGTCCCAGCAAAGGGGCAGGGACTCAACCTGAGTCACACCCACTGACGTAGTCAAATCAAAAAAACACTAATCTTAACAGGTAATCTAATCAAATGCATCTCTGCCGAATTTAATGCAATCAAAGAGTAGCACATCCAGAGGTAAAGATTAGTTTACAAATTTAATCATTCTCTTTGGGATTCATAAAATAATCTTGAAGTGCCACAGGCTTCTGTGTCTGTCTATGACTTCATAGGATACTCTGTCTCACATGGCAGGGTCAAATGGCAGCTTTCTCTGTGTGCCTCTGTACCCAGTTCTCAGTTTAAATAAGACCCCAGCAAGAGGATAAGACCCAAGCTGAGTCAGGCCTCACTGACATAGTCCAATCAAATGCCCTTAATCAAGCTAATCAAGTGATCTAATCAAAGAGCCTTTAAATGAATCTAATAAAAAGGCCCCATCTACACTGTACTTACAGACACAAATATGGGTTAGCTCAAGAACATACTTTTCTGGGGTCCGCAAAAGACAAACCAGGATACTGGAATTAGATGGGTCCTACAAAATTTATACAATCATTTGCAGTGATAACTTCTTTTCTGCAACACCAATTTATTTCTGTAGGAGTATTGATTGGCATGTAAACACTTTAATAAACCTATCTTAAATGCTCTCTGGACACTATACCTTCCTATAATAGAACTACCCCCATTTCCCTCCCCTTTGGTCCTAGCCTCATTTCTCTATGTTTATTTTATTTGATCCCCCACTGAGCAATATTTGACATTGTTAGCCATTCTTTCTTTCTTTTCATGCTTTTTTCTCTGGATATGCATGATAACTCTCTCCTAGTTCTCCTCCTTCCTTACTGGTCTTTCATCAATTTCTGTTGCTAGCTTCTCCACTTCCTCTAGACTTCTCACTGCTCACAGATATGATTCAGGAATCTTTCTTTTCTCCATCTATATATACTCTCTTCATTTTCAGTCCTACTTAGCTTGTGGCTTTAAATACACTGATGGGACTTTGACTTCCAAATGTACGCTTTCAGCCCTGGGGTCCTCACTGAATGGCAGACACATATACTCAAGTGTCTCCTTGATATATCCACTGGATTTCTAAGAGGCAGCCCATAATCGGCAGTCTAAAAAAGATCTGTTTTTCACCCTCCACCCAACTCTGCTCTCCAGCAATCTGATCAACTTAACTTCTCAGCATCTTTGCTCTCATTCAGTCCATCATCTCTCATCTTGATCATTGCAAGAGCCTTCTAATGGTCTTTCCTGGTTCCAATCTCTCTCCCTTCCAATTACTTTTCAAAAGAGCAATCGGAGGGATCTTTTCAAAATATAAATCGATGTATTACTCTTTGCTTAATATCATCCAAAGCGTTCCCATTACAATAGCATAGAATATGTTCATTAAAAATTTCAATATCTGCCCACTCCTGCCAATTACTACTGACCACCTCTACTACTGCACTACTGCTTTGCCTTTTGCTCAGTATACTCTAGGTATACCTAAATTCTATCTGTTCTTCAAATATAGGAATGTCATTCATATCTTAGCGTTTTGTACTAGGAGATTTCAATAACTGATTTTTCAAATTTCAGAGATCACCTTAAATGTTTTCTCCTCAGGGTTCTTCTCCTTGAGGGATAAACCGGATTTTGGATTTAGTAAAGGGGACCTATTATGAGGTAGCCTATCAAAAGTCCTTCAAGGTGATACATAATGTTGATGGTTGTAGCTTTTTAAAAAAATCATTCTAATCAGTTCTTTTTTGAGAGCCAGTGGATTCTAAATGGCATCAAAGACTTCAAGAAGGAATCCCTCCTGCCAGAAACTCCTCAATCCAAACCAAGTGTCCAGTAAACCAGGGATGCATCATCAGCTCTGGCCTCTTTAAATTCCTCTCTGGAAATGGATTTGGAGGGCCTGGAAGGTAATTACAGTGAATTATTCTTGGGTAGTTTAGTAACCATTTTTGCTCACCAACCTTTGTTTGCCTTTTTCTTTTCTGAACCTTTTTGTCTAACTTTTCCTTATACCATACTCCACCCCAGTTTATTTGCATGTATACACACTTTTTGGGAAAGCATGCTTGCAAATAAAATACAAACCTCCACTATATTTTGCTTTAACAAAAAGGAAGAAGAGGAGTTTCTATTGAAATCTAGCACTTGAATGGTGTGATTTAAGTCCTGTTTTAGGAGATAAAGACAGCTTTCTGGTCTGGTGTATTCCCCTTGAAACAATATAACTGGAAACAAATTATATTTTAGTCCTATCACTCAGTAATTTTGATTCTGGACCATTTTTATTAATAAATACAAATTTTTTAAAAAATGCTTTGTAATAATCTGTTTTTTCACTGAGTGCCTTTCCATGGCAAACATACTCTTCAGGCAGATATGTCTATCTAATTCAAATTTTTATAACTGATGCTTGAAAACAGTGTTTAACTATTACTAGACTCTCAGTATATGTTGAAGGATCCATTTGTATATGTATATATGAATGGGGCTTGGATAGTCTCTTTAAGAAATTAATAAAATGACAGTTTGGCTTAGTCAAAGAGGAGGTTTATATGGTTTGGTAATGTTATGGATCAAATCATATCACCCAAAAGACAACGTAAAGTCCTAATCCCCAGTCCTGTAAATAAGAACTTATTATAAATGGGATCTTTGAAGATGTTATTAGTTGAGTCCTAGCAGGATTAATGTGGGCACTAATCCTGTAAGACTGGCATCTTTATAAGGAGAAAAAATTGGGACACAGTAAATAGGAGACAGAGACAGAGACAGCCATGTGATGGAGGCAGAGACTGAATTATGCTGCCATAAACCAAGGAGTACAGTGGATTGCTGGCCATCTACCAGAAGGCAGGGGAGAGGAATGGGTTTTCTCCTTTAAGAGGAAGCATGGCCCTGTCAACACCTTGGTTTCAGACTTCTAGACTCTAGACCATGAGAAATAAATTTCTGTTGTTTAAGCCAACTAGTCTGTGGTACTTTATAACAACAGCCCTGGCAAACTAAGACAAGTAATAATCAGAAATCAATGATTTTAAGTCCCTGTGAGCATCAGAGAAGTTATGAATTCTGAGTCTTTCAAACCTGTATGTATTTTCTGATCAATATTTCTTTCCCACAACAAAGCAACTATAGCAACAAGGCAGCCTCTAAGAACACAGTAGGAGTGAAGTAAAAACAGAGTCCAAAGGTCAATAATTTGGTCCTGTCCAGGCCAGCACGTAACTGTGACTTCTAGTCAGTTAAGCGTATGACTCGACCTTAATTTAAAAGGAAGAAGAGAATAAGACAATTCATTACAACCATTTTGACACAGTTTAAACTGAGAAACTCAATCTAGGAGAGCTCTAGGCAGAGGCCCTGACAGTTTCCATTATTTCAGAGTTTATTCTATATAGCATGCCACATGAAATCCGGGGTTGGGAATTAGGCCATGTTTCTCCTATTGTTTCTGAAAAATCTAGTAATGGCCCTAATAATTTATATCTTTGCAGGAATATTTTTAGGAATTGTGGATATTGTGGGACACTATTTCCTTAGGAACATTCTAGAGGAGGAACACAGTTAGCACTGGGTGTTGGAAACCATGTGCAGTAAACCCTGAATGTCTTTAATAAGTATAGACACACATCTCCCCTGCTGTGTAATTCATAGCCACATTGGTAAAGAAAAGATGGGCAGGAAATGGTTATGGTCTTTAGTGGCCTAAATCTTCCAAATACTTGTGAGATTAGCAGTCATCAGACAGAAGCTGCATCCCTGAGGGTTCAGGAACAGTTGCCTGTTTGTAGATTCACTTCCCTTTGGGTAGCACACTGTTATACCACTGTTTCATTATGTGTAATAAGGCATGAAATACCCATCTTTTATTTTCATACAGTAGTTCTCTTTCTCTCCTTATTCTTTTCCTTACCAGCAAAAAAAAAAAGAAAGAAAGAAAAAAGAATCTGCTAATGGCACAGTTCTTTAGCAAGTCTAACCTCATTTATCACTGTATGTGCTCCCATTTGGTTTCTTTAATTATTCTCCATTTTGCTAATTGTGATTATCCAGAGTACCACAATTTATCATATTTCTCTACCTCTTAAAAGACTCATTTACAGTTCTTATTCTTTCATGGATTCTTATTAACATTTTTAATTGCAGCTGCTTCAAAGGACCTTCCATACTTCTTTTCTCAAAGTGTAGGAGTATTTATCTTTAATGTCCCTAATCATTTTTTTTCCTAATATATGCTATTCCATGTTGCCTCTGTAAATGTATTTTCTAAATCTAGGCCTCTCTACGTTGGAAAGTAAAGTCTGTCATTGATTTTCTGCTGAGACAGTAATGGCATGAATGTCACCTTGTAGGAAAGTAAAAGCAGATAATGTGAATGTTTTATTTAATAACTAATAAAATGCACTAGACTCATCTCAATGAGTTGAATGAAAAATAGGCACCAAATAAATAAACAACCAAGTTCTGCAAAGATTTTACAGAACCCAGCATGTAAATTCCTAATGTAATTTCTTGGCTTTCACCCATATCTATATTTAAGAAATATATATTGTTGACCCACCAAATTCAGGATGATATATTTAGGGTTGAAAGCATCCAAAGATGAGTTCCAATCTTAAATGTGTATTATCTTTTTGAATGTGATATATAAAGTAAAACATGAAGACGCTATGTGCTCTGAGAGGGTTTCAGGAGAAAAAAATTGCTACTAACTAGGAAAATCTGGAAGGCTTTAGCAAGAGGGGGACATTTGTATTGGGACATAAAGAAGATTTGGAATATTTGCTATAATGCACAAAGCCAATACCCCTATAAAGCACTGAAGCAGAAAAACAAGAGGTGTGTTCTGAGAACAGTAATAACATAGGGATACAGAAAAAGATCCATAAGGTTATGGTATAAGATCAAGCAAATTGGATTAGGCCACATAGAGAGAGATGAAAATTTAGCCCTCATATGCATTTGAAAAGCATTCAACATTTTAAGTTTGAGAGGAATATAAATGCTTGTGCAATAAGAAAACAATAATCTCATAGTAGAAAGCAAACTAGTTATAAGAGCAATTATAAAACTATACAATGGACTGTCAAACTAAGGTGCCAGAAGTGGTAATGGAAACAAGTTTAATATAGTTCTAAATGTGGGAGGTAGAATAAATATATTGGTAACTATTTAAATAAGAATATGACAAAACAAGTCCAAGATTCTGTAGCCTGGTAACTAACAATAATAAAAGGATCAAACAATAAAAGCTTACAAAGAGGTTGCAAAATTTTAAGTGCTCCAAATGTATCCATTTATTTAATCCTCAAACCGATCTTATAAAGTGAAGAACCAGTGCACATTAAGAGAAATTTAAAAATTAGATGGTAGAATAAATTTGAGCTGAAGGATTATGAGTTCTGGTTTAATTTTGTTGTTTTGGATATAATTTTAGCTAAGATAGGGTAAGCCATGATAAAGAAAGCTATTTCCATTTCTTAGAGATCAAACATAGTGAAGGTTTATTTTTCCCACTAACTATATGTCCAACACAAATTGTCTTGGACAATTTGCATAAGCAGTCCCAGACTGATGAAGGTTCTGCTATCTTTTAACCAACATTTGAAATGCAGAGCTTCTGAGGGTTACACAAAAGGAGAAGATAGGGGGCTTAGATTCCAGGAGGCAGATGGATGGAGCTATCTTGCTAGCAGTTGCAGACACTCTGTTCCTTGGGATGGGCATTGTCCATCATCATCACCTTGTTAGTTGTCCTGGGTGAGTCCAATGAACTAGAGAATAAGTATTGCAACTCTGCTGAAATTCAGGGCTCAATTGGCAATGTATGGATCAAAGATTTAAGTCTCTGGGATATACATTTATCAAGTATAGTGCTAATTAATTGGTTCAAATAAAGGGGCAGAAAAGCCATGTGTAAAGATCCTATAAATAAGTCTAACTCTATTGCACTAGAGGCATTAATTTCAAAGTAAGTCCCATTGACAGGGTGCCAAATTCCTGGTCTGTCTCCCCTGCTTATAGTTTCTGTATCTCTCTAGAGCCTCAGAAGCCTTGCTATTTGAGGAAATGTTTACTGTGGTAGTCAATGAGATCCTGCTGAGACTTGCATAAATGGAACCTTTGGAATGTCCTCCCAACTCACTTTGAAATCTCTAGAAGCAGAGTGGGCATCACCATCCCAAAATCCTCTAGATAGGGAAATGAACAATGGACTAAAGTAGTCTTACTATTATTCTACTACAGACTTATTATTATTCAAACAATGGAAGAACTCTTACCATTGATGTAAAGGCAGTGGCCATCACAGGTTCTGAAGGATGGGAGAGGGAAGAATAGGTTTAACATGGGGGCATTTTCAGGACATTAGATTTGTCCTGCATGGCATTGCAGTGATGGATACAGACCATTGTATATTTTGTCATAACTTACAAAATTGCATGGGACAGAGTATAAACTATAATGTAAACTGTAGTTCATGGCAAGTAGCAATGCTTCAATATGTATTCATCAATTGTAACAAAAGTTCCACACTAATGAAGGATGTTGACCATGGTAGTTGCTGAGGGCAGGGAGAGGAAGAAGAGATGTGATGTGGGGGCATTTTTGGGACTGGAGTTGTCCTAAATGATATTGCAGGGACAGATGCTGGACATTATATATCCTGCCAAAATCCACTGAATGGACTGGGGGAGACTGTAAACTACAATGTAAACTATTATCCATGTGGTGCAGCAGTACTCCAAAATGTATTCACCAAATGCAATAAATGTGCCACAATAATGAAAGAGGTTTTTGATGTGGGAAGAGTGGGCTGGGGTGGGTGTGGGGTATATGGGAGTCTCTTATTTTTTTAATGTGATATTTTTTTGTGATCTATGTATCTTCAAAAAAATACAGTTAAAAAATAATTTTTTTAATGTGGGAGGGGGAGAGATTAGGGCATATGGGAACCCCTTATATTTTTTATGTAACATTTATGTAATCTAAAGCTTCTTTAAAAATTAAAATTAAAAATTCATTTAAAAAACAAAGAAGATAAGGATGGGGGTAGGTACATGCTTTATAATGTGACAGCCCAGGAATAATCCACATCATTTCCATTCACAGTTCGTTGTACTGAGCTGGTCACACGGTCCTAACATAATTGTCAGAGAAGCTAGGAAATATAAGGGAGCAATGAACTGCTTGGGGAGTAGCATTACCTCTAGCACAGACACATTCAGATCCTTTAAAAGACATAGCAGGCATTTAGAAATGGGGGCCCAGAACTAAGTACTGAATTCTAAACTCCTTTCCCCAACTTTGTACTAGATTACATATAGATCCTAAATACCACCACTTTTTAACTCATACTTTTTTCTTTCACCACGTGATTCCCATTTCTGAAAAACCTTTCCTTTCCTTGTCTACATAATTAATTCCCATTCAGTTTTCAAAATTCTGTTCAATATAGTCATGAAATAGTGTTGGGCTAATTGGTTATCAAAGTTGGAGGGAAAAAGTACAGACTCATCTCAAATAAAAATACATACTGGAGAAAATAGAGTCAAATAGCAATTAAAAAGTTAGGTCCTGCCATCATGCTCCCAGTTATTTACCCAAAGCTGAAAACTTAAGTCCACACAAAACCTGCACAGAGATATTTATAGCAGATTCATTTAAAAATGTAAAAATTTGGAAGCAACCAAGATGTCCTTCAATGGGTGAATATATAAACGAACTGTGGTACATCCATACAATGGAGTATTTTTCAGTGGTAAAAAGATATGAGCTATCAAACTAAGGAATAAAATTAGATGCATATTAATAAGTGAAGGGAGTCAGTCTGAAAAAGCTATATATTGTATGATTCTGACTATAGGACATTCTGGAAAAAACTAAACTAGAGAGACAGTAAAAAGTCAGTAGTTGCCAGAGTTTCACATAGGGAGGGAAGGAGGAATGGATATAGCAAGAACACATTTAGGGCAATTAAACTATTCTGTATGATACCGTAAAAGTGGATAAATGGCATTATGCATTTTTCAGAACCAATACAATTGTAACAACACAAAGAGTGAATCTTAGGGTAAATTACTGACTTCAGTTAATAATATATCAACATTGGTTCATCAGTTTTAAGAATTGTACTACACTAGTGCAAAATCTTAATAATAAGGGAAACTGGCAAGAGGAGAAGGGTATATTGCAGTTCTTTATACTTTATGTACAAACTTATATAAACCTAAAACTGCTATAAAATATGTAAATTGTGACCTTACAGACTTCTAGGTCCCTTTACTGTATTTTAACTGTGGATCAGCAGCAAGACTTTGAACAGAGGAAGACATAAAATGTTTTCACTTTAAAAATCTTGCTCTAGCATTTTCTCTTATTGACATGAGGAAGTAACTAGTATAAGACTTACCCTTCTGGAACAAATAAATATAAAACTAGACAAAAATATATGAAGCAACTGTTTTCAGGCATTAGACAACAGGCAGCTCAAGACTGTGATTTTTGAGAAGAGGGAAATTTACAAGCTCAAATAAAACAATTCAAAATAAATTTAATGAATTACATGTACAACCTTGACACTGAAAACTATAAAACATTGCTAAGAGAAATTAAAGGAGGCCTAAATAAATAGATAAATATGTCATGTTTATTGATTTTTAGACTCAATATTGAGATCAGTTCCCCCAAATTAATATATAAATTAATATAAAACAATGTAGTCCCAATCATAATCCCAGTTAAATTTTTGGTAATAATGCATAAGCTAATTCAATTTTTATAGGGGAATGGAAATAACTAGCATAAACAAAACTACTTGAAAAAGCATATTTGGAGGATACTGTAATCAAACAGTAAACTACTAGTGTGAGAAGAGAAAAATTACTCAATAGAACCAAATAGAGAAGTCAGAAATAGAACTTGCAGAAACTTGGTTTTTATCAAAGATGCAATGCAATTCTATGGAAAGGGAAGTCAACAAAAGATACTTTAACAACTGGATAAGCATATAAAATAAAATGACCATGACCCACATACCTCACACCATATACAAATATTAATTTGAGATGGATTATAGACATAGCCATAAAAACTAAAAATAGAAACTTGTTGGAGAACTCATAGGAGAATATCCTCACAACCTGGAGGTAGGCAAAGATTTCTTAGAAAGGACACTGGAAGCTATAACCATAATAATTGGACTTCATCAAAATTAAACATTCATAATTTTTCTGGATGTATAAAATGATATTACTTTGGAAAATGAGCTATTTCAACACCAACCCTATGCCCAGTAATTCTACTCTTAGGTATTTACTCAAGAGAAATAAGATATATGCCCACAAAAAGAGTTGTTCAAAAAAATTTTATAGCAGCTTTAGTCATATTAGCCAAAAATGGGATATAATTCAAAGATCCAACAAGTGAACTGACAAACATATTGCAGTATATGTATACAATAAATACTATTGAGCTGTTTGAAAAATGAATTATTAATTCAGGTAACAACATGAAAGATTCTCTAAACATTATATTAAGCAAGAGAAGGAGTGAACTATCAGAAATGTTCAATCATTATGACTAAACAATATATATGATATAATCATATATATTAATCATTATGACTAAACAATATATAAAAGGTTGGGAAACGGACTTTGACCCAGTGGTTAGGGCATCCATCTACCACATGGTAGGTCCGCGGTTCAAACCCCGGGCCTCCTTGACCCCTGTGGAGCTGGCCCATGTGCAGTGCTGATGCGCGCAAGGAGTGCCCTGCCATGCAGACGTGTCCCCCGCGTAGGGGAGCCCCACGCGCAAGGAGTGCACCCATAAGGAGAGCCGCCAGCAGGAAAGAAAGTGCAGCCTCCCCCAGGGCCCACTGGATGGAATGTGGGAGAGTGTGGGCTATGATGTGGACCATTAACTATGAGGTGCAGCGATGCCCAGAGATGTACTTACCAAATGCAATGGATGTGTCATGATGATGGGAGAGAGTGTTGCTGTGGGGGGAGTGGGGGGTGGGGGTGGTGGGGTTGAATGGGACTTCATATTTTTTGAATGTAATATTTTTTAAAAAATGAATAAAAAAGAAAATGAGAAAAAAAAAAAGAAAGTGCAGCCTGCCAAGGAATGGCGCCACCCACACTTCCCGTGCCACTGACGACAACAGAAGCGGACAAAGAAACAAGACGCAGCAAAAAGACACAGAAAAAAAAAAAAACAGACAATCGGGGAATTAAATAAATAAATAAATAAATAAATCTGAAAAAAAAAGAAAAAAGAAAAGGTCATAATTCCCTTTGGTTTAAATTCCCCTTAATTACACATCCATATAAGAAAGACAGAAGAGGGCTATGGAGTATTTTATAATGCACTTTATTTTTTTCTCTATTTTTTTTAAGTGTTATATTAAAAAAATATATATATAAGAGGTCCCCATATACCCCGCGACCCCCCTCATCACACTCCTCCCACATCAACAACCTCTTTCATCATTGTGGCACATTCATTGCATTTGGTGAATACATTTGGAACACTGCTGCACCACATGGATAATGTTGGTGAGCTCGCTAGCAAGCAACATCTAGCCAAAATGGCCGCTAAGCATACATAATGGCTATCACAAACGGCACCGCCCTTCTTCCTCGCCATTTTCCCACCAGAGAAGCCCGCGTGCGCCAACTTCAAACCTCATCCAATCAGTAGCCGCTTCAAATTACCCCAGCCCCCCTAGCCTATCCATAATTGACACGTCACCTCAAGCCCCCACCCCTGCCTATATAAGCTGTACCACTTCCCCAATAAACTAGACCTGCACCACGAGCCTGTGTCTCCAGGGTGGTTACTGTGTGTTTAACCTGGCTGCGTGATACCGGGGCCCCATCGTCACTCACAACCCGTTTGAGAAGTTCACCTCACCGAGGCAAAAGCCGTCTAGCTAATTGCCAGGCCAGCCATCTAGCTAACAGCCACAGGGGTACAGCAACAGGATAATAGTTTACATTGTTGCTTACATTCTCCCTGAGTCCACCCAGTGGGCCATGGCAGGACATACCATGTCCAGCACCTGCAGTACCACCCAGAACAACACCAAGTCCTGAAAATGCTCCTACATCATACCTCTTCTTTCCTCTCCCTACCCTTAGCAGCTACCATGACCACTTTCTCCACATCATTGCTACAGTTTCTTCCATTACTAATCACAATAGTTCCATAGTAGAGTATCAGTAAGTTCACTCTAGTCCATACTCTATTCCTCTATCCTGTGGACCCTGGGATGGTTATGTCCACTCCGCCTCTATATCGAGAGGGGCTTAGATTCCCCATGGATGATGAATACAATTTTCCTGCTTGTAGTTGTAGGCATTCTTGGCTCCCTGGTGTGGTGATTGACCTTACTCATCTCCCTCTTAGCTGGCTGGGGTAAGTCCACTGAACCAGAGGGTAGGAGTTGCAAGTCTGCTGAGGTTCAAGGTCCAGCTATTAGATGGACAATCCAGAGATTCAGGTCTCCTGAGTATATACCAACCCCAGTGCCAACCACAAGTTCAGTAAAAGTGACAGAAGAGGCAGGTGTAGAAAGGTGACATCTGAGTTCAACTCCATCACACCCAGGAACACAGACTCCAAAGTAGGGCCAACTGACATGGCACTGAAGTCCAGAGTCAACTGCCATGACCTTAGAACCTGCAAGTCTCTGTAGCCCTCAGGAGAGCCAGTACCTGGGGTTGTATCTAGTTAGACTGTCTCTAGGATCCTGCTGAGGCCTGTGTAAGTGTGACCCCTCTGCTGACCTCCCCACTCTTTTTTGGAGACTCATAGCCACATAAACTCACTTGTCCTTTCCATTTATCCCTTTTATTCAAGGTCAAAAAGAAGTTTTTAACACCTGATCCTACAAGTAGGCTGAGATATTCTGCTGGTCTGAGTTGACCCCATTATTCAAGGTCTTTTTCTAGTTACATCATCAGCCGGTGCTTGGTAGTAATACCTTGGTGCCAGGCTCATCCCTGAGAGTCATGTCCCACACTGGGGGAAAGGCAATGCATCTACATGCTGAGTTTGGCTTATAGAGCAGCCACATTTGACCAACATGGAGGATCTCAGGAGGTGACTCTTAGGCACCCTGCAGCTCTAGGCCTAGCTCATATTTCAAGCACACAGGCTCATAAGCATAGTAATCTGTATCAGGGGCTCATTGTTGGATTATCCTTCTTTGTTAGTCTTTGCCTTATAATGTACTTTAAAACTAGGTAACTCTTAGTACCTAGAGTTAGTACTAAGTACTAAGTACTTTAGTACTTAGAATGTTTTGCATTTCTATGTTTATGATGTCACAGAAAGTTCCAAAGCTGCCTGAGAAGGAAAGAGGCTTTATGTAGTTCAGTTGTTTTCTCTCAGTATGCCAATATTTGCTATGCTTTCACTGAATTTAAGACAAACCCTGCCTTCTGTACGTGCATTAAGTGAATGGCCCAATGGACATCTGTGTTGAGTTCTACAGTTCTAGCTGCAAATGTGGAAGTTATTAGAATGGAAGGTTGATAAGGTAGGTGTGGCAGTTTGAGATTATTTATGAATTTGAAAAAGAGAGATTATGTTTGTAAACTGGCCTGCTCCTCTGGCCATGATCCCCTTTGATTGTATTAGATTCAGCAGAGATGTCTTTGATTAAATTATGTTAAGATTAGGGCTTTGATTCAACCACATCAGTAGAGTGTAAGAGTTTAAGTCCCTGCCCCCTTGGTGGGCTATAAAAATGGGCACTCACTTAAGAAGACATATAAGTGATGAAGGCACAGGAAGAAAGAGAGCTCCATAGACACAAGAGGAGAGAACTTTGTCAGTTTTGATCCTGGAGCCCCAGGAATAGATGAGCCATCCACCTGATAGTCTACAGCTGACCTGGTGAAGAGAACAGAGCAGCTGAGAAGCACTGAGAGATGAGCCCTATACTAGCCTACAGTTGAGCTCAAAGAAGCTCAGACCATGGAGCCTTCAAAGAAAGAAGGAAGGAGAGACTGGGAGAGATGGCCTGCCATTTTGCTTCAACAAGTGGCAGCAGACTTGGGAGAGAAATCAACCTTGAGTTGGACTCTTTAGGGCCTTGCAACTATACGCTTCTACTCCCAAATAATTACCCTTTATAAAAACCAACAGATTTCTGATACTTTGCATCAGTATCCCTTTTAGCTGACTAATATAGTAGTGTAAAGTGGCTCAAAGCAGGAATCAAGAACGTGTTGAGTTTAGAAATTTTGGACTTCATGACTGATGTATACGTTACTTTTCACTCATTTCAACATTATTCAAGTTTGGATTGTAATCTTTGCAGATGGCAGAGGAAGACAGTCTGCTTTGGCTCAAACACTGTTTAAGTTGAATATTGTCTTGTGTCTTGGGGAACAATCAAAAAGCATATGCTTCTTTGTGGCATCTTTTGAATTAAGGCTTAGTAGGTATTACTTCTACAACCCCTTTCTTTGCAATCAACTCTTCATTCTGTGTTTGATTTTCCATGAACCTCTGAATCTTTAGCACAATTCGTATCAAAAAACTGAAACTCTGGATGGACAATGGGACATACTTATAAGAAAAGGTTGCTGAGATTGGAAATAAATCCTTAATAAAGCCCTATTTATTATTCTTAGATCATTCATACCCACATATCCATGCTCAAAAAGAGAAGCCCTGTTAGAATAAAAGTTCCTGCATATCTTTTGTCTTCCACTTGCTCAACCAATGACCTAAATTGGGTGGAATCATAGTTGATGTAAATGATCTAAAATGACAGGAACAAAAATTAACAAAGGGGGGAAATGGACTTTGGCCCAGTGGTTAGGGCGTCCATCTACCACATGGGAGGCCCGCGGTTCAAGCCCCGGGCCTCCTTGACCCGTGTGGAGCTGGCCATGCGCAGTGCTGATGTGCGCAAGGAGTGCCGTGCCACGCAAGTGTGTCCCCCACGTGGGGGAGCCCCACACGCAAGGAGTGCACCCGTAAGGAGAGCCGCCCAGCTGGAAAGAATGCGCAGCCTGCCCAGGAATGGCGCCGCCCACACTTCCCGTGCCGCTGGTGACAACAGAAGCGGGCAAAGAAACAAGATGCAGCAAAAAGACACAGAAAACAGACAACTGGGGGAGGGGAGGGGAATTAAATAAATAAAAATAAAATCTTAAAAAAAGAAAAAAAAAAATTAACAAAGGGAATTTCTGGACCCTCCCGAGGTGTTCAAGCTGAGCATTTTAGTCACAAAATCTTATTCTGCCTGGTTCTAATAATGAAGGGTAGGGGTTAGAAGAATCATTTCATTCCAAGTGTATTCTATGACTCTTCCTCCTGGTCCAGAAGTTTTCAGATGAGGATCTCAATTCCTTTTTTTTTTTAGGAAGTACCAGGGATAGAACCAGGAGCTTCATACATAAGGAGCTGGCACTCAACCACTGAGTTACATCTGCTTCCAATTTCTTTTAATTACAGAAACTTTGGTCTGTACATTATTTCCTGTATCTCCCACTTAAACACCTTTGTACACAGCCTCAGTGACTTACATAAATCTGAATACACAGGCAAGTATGACTCAGTACTCTAAAACTTAAAATTCTTAAAGGAAAATTAAAACTCACAGGGAAAAGAAACAATAACCCAATACTACAGCTGTCTATAAAATCTGAAAAAGTACTTTAAGTAGGTGTTCTTACAAGGAGTTAGATGGAAATCCAAACTGTGAGCACAACAGGATTTGCTTTTAATTTACATGTACTTCAGCTGTTGCTATTTTTAGGCTGACAGGTACATACACAGGTGTTGTAACAAGGAGAATCTGAACAGAAGGAGCCCAGGATTTACTGGAATCTACCAGCAAGGATCATAGTCCCACAAACAGAACTTGGTGATTCTGAGGCTTATGATGATTAGTAGCCATATTGTCTTTACTGAAGAACCCGGAGCTAAACCATTTACCTTCTGATGCTATTCTCTCCATTGTTCAATGCTCATTATGCTTTAGGGGTGCAAGGCCATTGTTATATAAACAGCAAGGTGATTTATTGTTTTTCTACTGATATTTATACTTTAGCTCCTGGGTATTATTGCCAAAAGCACCGGTTTCTATATTTTCCAATATGGCTGTTTGTTTATTTGTTTGTTTGAAGCACTGGGGATTGAACCTGGGACCTCGTATGTAGGAATCCAGTGCTCAAACACTGAGTCACGTCAGCCTCCCTGAATTGGTTTTCTTGTTCACTTTGCTTGTTGTTTGTGTTTGTTTTTTCGGAGGCACTGGGAACCAAACTTGGGACCTCCCATGTGAGAGGTAGGCACTCAACTACTTGAGCCACATCCATTCCCTGTTCCAATGTTTTGATGTTCAAAATGATCTGAAAGAAAAAGGCAGAAAAAGTGGGCAAGATATTCTAGTTCAAGCAGCTTTAAATCTACTGTAAAAGGATGAAATTATAGGATTGAAAGGGGCTACAAAAGTTTATCAAGATCATCCTCTTGTCTTAAAGTAGATAGTAATCTAAAGACTTCACTTCTCTCCTACTAAAAGATTCTAAGGACTTCTAATCATCATAGTCAATATACATCATCTCTCATCTATTTTAAAACCTCCTCCCTCAACTAAAATTAAATACATTCCTGCCTGCTGTGCCTACTTTGGGGAAAATGAGATACAACTGTTCTTCATTCTTTTTCCCTCTCTCTCCCTTACAGTCTGTGTGTGTATGTGTGCTTCTTCTGTCTTTGTCTCTGTGTGTGTGTTATATACATATATATGCATATATAGTACGTACCTATATCTATGTACATATGCATATGTATACATAAGTATTATGCATATATATATACACTCATAGATATGTACATGCATTTCTTTCTTACACAATCCTGCTCAAAACTAATAAATATTTCCTTCTAAATGCTAGCACTATGATACCAGTAGCTCCAACAGCATTGCTCTAAAAAAAAAGTAATAAAAATTACATGGGAATATATAAGTCACCATATGTCATTAATTTCCCTTCAATATAAAAATGCATATTTTCCCCAGTATTCTTTGGTTTCCCTTAGAAGATGGTGGCAAACCTTTGCTACCATCTCTTCTATTAACTTCTCGATTTTGTGCTAGCGTAGTGGGGAAGGGTAGTGGTACTTAACTTTGGCCAGTATTGATCCCATTACAGGGGATTAGGTTAACACTATTGGGGTTGATTCTGCAGCCTTTTCATCCTCTGATTGCCAATAGTCAGAATAAGCAGCCAGAGAACAGAGTATCTGAGTGTTATGCCAATGCAGCTGCAATAACTAAGGCTGGCTGCTCTCAGTGCCTTTTCAGAACGGAGGCAGAGGTAGCAGGAACAAGAGGATGGCAGGGCAGGGGTTTGGGATTCACCTGGCATGAAGGAACTCAGAACATCAGGTGTCACACTCTGCTGCCAAAGTCTCTTATTTAGGAAGTGTTGGTTCTCACCCAAATGCATGCCTCATGCTATAAATGTTGATTTGGGGAAGGGCCCAGAATTATCAAATGTTCAAAAAATAATGTGGTTTTTCTTGGCTAGGAGGAAATTTTCCTATTTTTAGTGGGTCATAGATATGCATTATATTCATACACACACACATACATACATGCATATTTAGTTAGTGATGGCACAAAAGCAAGCAAAGAGGTAGAATTTGTTCCAAAATGGAAAGTTTCTATAGATTTCCACACAAGCCTCCTTTGGCACCAGTTGAGTCAGCCACAGCTGACATTCACTGCAGACACCAAGAGCCAATTCTCAGTACCAGGAATGAGATAAAGGATGTCCAAAAGCAGCTTCTAAATGTTTAATTCTCAAACTGTCAGGGTGTTGCACAAGCATTTGCCAGTCAATAGTCCTGGATTTATTTCCTAAAAAAAAAGAGTACTTTTTACTCAAAGTCAAAGAACTAAGGGACTAGTGTTTTGATCGGACAATTTTTGTTTAGGTTTAGATACTTAGACATCGCTATATTATCACCCACCTGCCTAACCTTGATGTGAGAGATATAAAATTACCACAAACTTATGTTAATATTTCATCAAGTAAAAACAAATTGGTAATAAAATTAGTAACTTACATTTTAAATGTTTATTTTGTGTCAATTACTGTCCAAGTGCTATTTCATTATTTTATAGTCATTTCCTTGAAACTGCTATGCAAATTTGTGAGCCTCCACTCAGTTCTTGGTATCAATAACATTAAGATTATGACAAAACATATTTATCTACAATGTAGAGGATACATTTCAAGGATAATTGAATAAGAATGGAAGGTATGGTAGCCCCTGTCTTCCAGGGACTAGCATGTCTAATAAGAATTCATGCCCTATTAGCCATCAACATATATATGTCTATATATGCTTGAATAGCAAGTGAGACTAATTAAGAGTGTATTTGTAATTGTTGCATTTGAAGTAAGAAGAAATGAACATAATCTATAAAAGGTAAATAATGTGCCTTTCTTATGTAACTTATTTGTTTTAAAATCAAGTATACATAAATATTTTTTATTAATGTAATACTTCATAGTTCTCAAAATATTTAAGTTAGATAATATCCAATTTCTGTCAATAAGCAAATCATGTGAGTAGGATGAATAACTATTTTGCTGTTTTAGAAAAAGAAACATTCAAATAGAAATCAAATATGCTTAGGTATACTCAGAAAAATCCAACACTACCTAGTCCTTTTCTAATACTATAATGTTTTCATCTTCCCTGCACCCTTATTATAATGTATGCCACTCATTACTCTACCTATTCTGTAACTCAATAACATATGAATGTGCAACTAGAATAAAATAACTATAAAGAAAAGGTTTTTTTTTTAACCAAAGAGTTGAAATTTGTCCCTTTTGGAACCAATGTCAGAAGTTCACTTAACTTCTCCCTTCATAACCCTAAGGGCCCTTTTAGAAACTGAAATCTACCCATGTCTTTTACTTACACATTTTAAATAGTCAATGATATAATCCTACATGGTTAGGGTACAGTCAGGAGATAGGGGTCACATAAGTTCTGTTAACAGAGAATTTGGTATGAAGAATTGCTCATCAGGTATGAAGAATTGCTCACCAGGTAGAAGAAATAAAAGGGAACACTGAGGTATCATGAAGTAGTAACTGCAGCAGGCTGGTAATAACCCAGCACTAGGATTACAGAAGGAAAAGTTTGGTTTAGAAGCATGGGGAAAGGGCCAGGTGGATTTGGGACTCAAATCTCTGAAAAGCATGACTATTCTTCGAGCCTCAGGAACTCAAAAGCGGGAGCCTAAAAAGTTGGGACCCAGAACTGTGAGGACCTTCTAAATGAGGTTCAAGGATTGCTAGAAAACTGTAACCTAGAATGTGCTGTTTCTTCTGAAGCAAACTTTCTTGTGCTGGTTGATGATGTGCTGCTGTGACAAAGCTGACAAGAACAGGAAACCCCTTCTTCCTCCTTCAACTACCCCCACAACCAACCCCCACCAGTCTCCTGTAGCATTCCCTATTGGCAGAATCTAAAAGGAACTCTGGCAAAGTGTAAACTTGGTTTGTAGTGTCTCAGCTCCAGCCTCACAAAACAGTATGAAAGAATGGGTTCTAGGCTGCATGATGGGAGTTTAATAAATGACACACATACAAGAGAATGTAAAGAAATAATTATAATTTTTGATAGTATATTTTATCAGTATTTATTGTCCCTATTTTATAGAGGAAAGCTCAAACCTAAGGCTACATATACAAGAGAACAAAATATTTATTGGTAAAATTCAGTGGTCCTCAATTCTATACATTATTAATCCCTGGGATACTTTTGAAAAAATGACAGGCCCACCCTGGATTAAATAAATCAGACATTATGGGTCTTAGACATTAGGACTTCTATTATAAACTTCTATTATGATTTTGGGGTTCAACCCAAAGAATGATTTGAGAACCATTAGTATAACTAGATAAAAAGATATATAAATTGACAATTAAAAAAAAAGAATGCAAAAACAAGTAATTAAAAATCCAACATAAATAATAAAGAAAAAATTCCAAATGTAAAAGATATAATTTTGCCTGAAAGTGATCAGAATTTCTCTTAAATGTAATCACCTTTTACTTGATAAGAACTTAAACACTGATACTCCCGCTCATCACAGTAGAATTAAAAGGAAAGAGTATTTTCAATAAAATGTAGCTGGTTGTATGAAGTACTTATTTTTTTTTCCCCATTCAGCCAAGGAATTGCACTGTTAGGAATTCACTCTAAGAACATATGTGGTTTCTTTACCGAGTATTATTGAACTATCACTATGTGCTTGATATTGTTCGAAGGATACTGTGAACGTCATAGAGAAGAGCAAAGATAAGATCACTACACAGGTGGAACTTGTTTTCAGGAGGACAGAAACAGAAAACATACATAAATATTTATTTAATCAAATATTATAATATTTTAATGAAATCGATTCAAATGATGTGTAAGAATGAACTTACTTTA
Organism: Dasypus novemcinctus; assembly: GCF_030445035.2. NCBI lineage: Eukaryota > Metazoa > Chordata > Mammalia > Cingulata > Dasypodidae > Dasypus > Dasypus novemcinctus. The sequence goes on along the minus strand of NC_080673.1, from coordinate 146,308,174 downwards.
GATAAATAGAAATGGATGGTCTTTTTGAGGAGTTGATATTTGACTTGAAACCAAACAAGTTTGTTTTGATTGAGCAAGAGGAAGAAGTATACTGTGGCTAAAGTTTATTCAACAGGGGCAAGAGAGGTAGGAGATGTAGAGTTTTCAGGTTCAATTTCATGTAGAGTTTCCAAGGCCATAAGGAATTTGACCTTTAATCTAATCCAATGATAACTCATTTGGAGAGTTTTAAGAGAAAGGGACATAATCAGATTTTGACTTAAAAATGTCATTCTGAATGCTGTATTTGGGGGGAAGGGATCACATTGTGGAATTAGGGAAATTAATTAATATGATATTGGAGTTATCCAGGTGAGAGATGAGACTAATTTGTACTAAAGTAGTAGTTATAAAGGTGGAAATAAAAGGACAAATATGGGACATATATTTGAAGCAAACAATTGGATAATGCACATGTAAAACAAACACATACCAAAGATCTGAATATTAACTATTTAAGATGGGATACTCAGAAAAAACCCTCAAAGAAAACTTTAGAAAATATTACTGTATATTGTATGTTTAAGAGGCTGTGTTTCTTTTTTTTTTACAGTTTCCTTTTTTGTTTCATTTTGTTTTGTTTTTTGTTGTTTTATTAAAAGTTTTTTTCTTTATTTTTAAAGCAGTTTTAGATGACCTAAATATTCATTAAAAATATAGGGGATTTCCATATTCCCTAACTCCTACCCTTCTTACACTTCCCCTCATTAACAACATCTTTCATTAGTGTGGTACATTTGTTACACTTGATGAACACACATTGAAGCATTGCTACTAACTGTGGTATTTGTGTTTCTAGGATGCTCAAGCAAATACCATGAAATGGATTGGTTTATACAATGGGAATTTATTCACTCAGTTTGAGCCTGAGGAAAACTGCTCAAATCAAGGTTTTACCATGTTGAGGAATGAAAAGCATAACCTTGCAAAATATCTAACAAGTTACTCCTGCCCCCACTTATGTGAATCAGCCCGTAAAAACATGGCCTAGTAGGTAGATATCAAAGGAGTGACATCCCCCCTGCTTCTGTAAATCAGCCCACAACCTTCCAGCTGCATTCTGCCTCTGTAACGTCCCTGCTTCCAAAATTTCACCTAGCAACACATTAGCCAATGAGCAAAAGTTATGCTGATCCCACCTGAAATCCTATGTAAACCTATGAAAACTGAAAAATGGGGCTCAGAATTTGGCAATTGACTCTCCTCTGGGCCCACACATAATAAAACTGTTCATCCACCTTTCTGGAGTGCCAGTTGTAAGTTTCTGCAGTTCAGAACTCCTGGCTTTGCTGCAACAACCAAGCCAGTGCTTTCTTCCCAAAGACTGTTACATTCTAGGGCTGACTTCTGGTGATCCTTGGTCCTTAGATTTTATGCCATGTGGCAAGGCACATGGCAGCATCTCCTGATCTCTCCCTTCTCTCTGAGTTCCACTGATGTTCAGCTTCTTGCTTACTGTGACTTTCTCTTTCTGTGCTTGAATTTCATTCCATTTATAAAGGGCTCCAGTAATAGGATTAAGACACAACCTGATTGGGCTGGGACACATTTTAACTGAAATAACCTCATCAAAAAGCTCCTACATGGGAAGACAATGTGGCTCAAGCAATTGGGCTCCCATCTACCATATAGGAGTTCTATTCCTGGGACCTCCTGGTGAAGGCAAGTTGGCCCATGTGGTGAGCTGGCCCAAGTGGAGAGCTGGCCCACATGGAGTGCTGGCCCATGTGGAGTGTTGGTGCAGCAAGACGATGCTACAAAAAGAGACAAAAAAGACACAAGAAAAGACACAGTAGACCAGGGAGCTGGTGCAAGAGATTGAGTGCCTCTCTCCCAGTCCAGAAGTTCCCAGGATCAGCTCCTGGTGTTGGCTAAAGAGAGGACAAGCAGATACAGAAGAACACAAAGCAAGTGGACACAGAGAGGATACAGCAAGTGCAAAACAATAGGGCGGTCCAGGGGGAGAAATAAATAAATCTTTAAAAAAAAAAAAGTCCTACTTACAATGGGATCACACCCACAGGAATTGTTTAGATTTAAGAGCATGATTTTCTGGGGTACAGAGAGCTTCAAATCACCACAGGAGCTATTCCAATATGGTGATTGGTTAAGGGCATGTCAATGGAGAGGGCAGAGTTAAAAGTATAAATTTGGTAGTCCTTAAGAGATAATGGTGATGGTTTGGCTCTTAAAAGATAATTCTGATCATTAAGCTCCTGTGTCAACTTGGCCAGGTAATGGTGTCCAGTTGTTTGGCCAAATTGTACTGTGAGGATATTTCTTAAACTTAAATCTTCAGTAAGGTGATTGGCATCTATGGTTGATTACATCTATAATCAAGTGAGGAGATTGCCTTCAGAAATGAGATATGGCTTATCAAATCAATTGAAGGCCTTAAAAGGAGAAGAGATTTCAGCAGTCAGAAGAGAGAATTTCCATCTCTACTTCAGACAGTCAACTTCTCTTGGGAAACTCATCAGTGACTTTCATCAGAGTTCCTAACTTGTAGCCTACCCTACAAAATATGGACTCATGATTCTTCATGGTCAAATGAGACAATTTTATAAAATCTGATAACAGTGGCAGATATCTCCTGTCAGTTCTATTTCCCTAGAGAATCCTGACTAATACAGAAATGCTGACAAATATAGTGAAAAACTTTGAGAATAATATAAGGATTAGCAAGGAACCTAGCTATATGTACCATATCTATATAATGTAAATATAAATATATATGAAGGTAAAAAGAGAATCAACCTGACATCTACCAGCCATCTGTAATCATATTTTCTTTAAAGAGACAAATTTAGAAGACAGTAATAATAACAATTGTATGGCTCTGTAGCTACATTTCCGATTGTGACTAAAAAAAAGATCCATTTGATTTTTATATGGTTCCATGAGGTTCATGTAAAGACAATTTAAATACTAAAAATAGAGGTCTCCATGACTTACAGGAAAAGGTTTCTGTACAGAGAAAGCTATACTCCTCGCATTAATGCATCAGGGTTAGGAAGATTTTCATTCTTTATGGCTTGCCTTGGTTAAGGTTATGACTCAACAGCAGTTAAAAACAGACAAGTTTAGACTTTAAGATGTGGGCTCTTGTACTTGTTTATATTTAGGTCTAATTATTCTATTCTGTCTTCATCTATTATCTGGTGTGCCTTTATTTGTTCTTCCTTTGTTCAGAGGTTTCAGATGGGAGGGATTATCTACATAACTGCCAGTGCATATTATCTGACACAGAGCTTGAGGCAATTGAGTGCTCACAAATTTTGCTTTGTTTTTCTATCATAGTAATTTAATTCTATCTCTACTTTTCTTTAAAATACACACCTGATCTCAAAAGTAACTTACTTATCAATTTGAAATAAATCTAGTTAAAGAAAATTAAATTATTTCTCAGTTCTGTAATTTTGATGCTTTTCTTTCAATGCAATTCAGTAGGTAAATAATCACAGATATGCCTCCTGATGCTTACCTTTGCTTTTATTTTTATTTGACCATTAACATGAAATCATTTTATTTAATTAATTTTAGTATTGATGTTGTAACATGATAAGAAGTATTTTTAATGTACTAATTTAGGCTTCTCTTCATCAGAAAGGGGTATTATATCCAATTCTATTAGCTAGTACTTAAAATATAGCTAGAGAAATTTCTGCTATCACTGCTAGCAGTACAGTTGTTTGCACACCCTTCCAAGATCAGCTAGATGGAAAATGGAAGTTGCTCAAGCAATTTGGCCACCATCTACCGTATAGGAGGTCCAGGGTTCAATGACCAGGGCCCCCTGGTGAATGCAAGCTGGCCCATGTGGTGAGCTGGCCCGCATGGAGTGCTGGCCTGTGCAGAGGGCTGGCCTACATGGAGTTCAAGCAGGAGTGCTACCCACACAGGAGAGCTGCCCCATGCAGGAGTGCTGGCCCATGCAGAGAGCTAGCACAGCAAAATGACACAACATAAAGAGACACAGAAGAGAAATAATGAAACACAGGAGGCCAGGGAGCTGAGGTGGGCAAGAGAATGATTGCTTCTCTCCCACTCCAGAAGGTCCCACGATCGGTTCCTGGAGCCAACTAATGAGAATACAAGCAGTACAGAAGAACACACAGTGAATGGACACAGAGAACAGACAAAAGGAGGGAGGGGGGAGAAATAAATAAATCTTTTTTTAAAAAAAGATCAGCTCAAACCATTTGTTGTAAAATTCTGTGTATTTGCCTTTGTTGCAGTTCCTACTTTCTATTAACTATTCTTGCATATAAGGAGCTTTTGAAAATTAATGATAAATTAATAACAAAGCTACTAAAACAAATAATTAGTGGAAAGTAACATATACATGACACTTGTAAATAAACCCATAGTTTAAAAGATTTTTTCCAATAGCCTTTCTTTTTCATTCTCTTCATGTTGCTCTAAATCAATCTTATCCTCAGAGAAGACAAGTGGAAAACAAGAGAAAATAAAATAAAGTAGGAGAAAATATTTCTTATTTATTTGCTATGTTTTTAGATGACACAGAAGCAAGACTGACAGGATTAAATTTTCCTTTATTTATTATCCCCTTACATCTATTATGATTTTAATAACACAATTAACAATAGCTTCATTAACTAACTTGGTGAGTTTATGCACTTTATTTTAGGTATCCTATTTCCTCTTACTAGAAAACTATCTTTATAATAAAGAGATTCGCTGCTATAGATAATAAGAAAAATGTACAAGTATTCATTTTCAGTGGCCACAACATATAAATAGAACTATCCAGTTCCTCAAATTAGTCCTGGTTCCCTCAGTTATTCCATATATATTATAGATTTATTTCCTAAAAATACTCTTCAATGCATATTATTCCATGTGGTAGCTTGGAGTTATGTAACCCAGAAAAACATTTTCTTAAGCTTGATCCACTCCTATAAGTGTGAACCCTTATAAGTAGGATGTTTTGATGAGGTTCCATGAATTAAGGTATAAACTGAATCAGAGTGGTTTTTATTCCTATCACAATAGACCTTCTAGGAAAAGCCTCAGAGGAGAAAGACCACAGGCAGCAACCAAATGCTAGAAGTCAGTGGAACTGAGAAGATGCCTGGAGAGGCTTCCATGTGCATTGCCATGTGACAGAAAAGCTGGAGACCAACAATCACTAGTGGCCAACACTGTCTTCATTACACCTTGATTTTGTACTCCTCCTAGCCAGAAGACCATGAGGCAATAAATTCCATTATTTAAGTCAACCCATTACAAAGGACTTGATTTAGCAGTACTAAAACTAAAACATTCCATATAATTAAATTTCTGTATAAGGGGACTCAAACATAATATGATATTATCTTAATTACATCAAAAACATTGAGAGAATATTATTTTTAATCATGCAAATTATATACATACTATAATCAATGAATAATATCTCAGTCCTTCAATTCTGTAATAATAATTCTCATTAATTATTACATAGATATCTAAAAATTCTAATTCTCCCCAAGGTCATGATAACATTGTTACACTTCTCTTAATGCAGTGTTGAAATATACACAATATTTGTGGTGACTTGAGTTATGTATACCAAATTTGTCATATTCTTGGTTTTAATTTGCATTCCTATGGATGTGAACCTATTGTAAATAGAATCTTTTGAAGATGTTATTTTCAGTTGAGGTGTAGCCAAAGAGGTTGGGTCTTGGTGCAGCTCACAGGGTCTTTATAAAGCAAAGACATTCAGAAAGAGTGGGAGAAAGCAATGGGGAGGAATCAGAAGCTGGAATTCAATGGAGCCAGAAGATAAAGAGAGGACATCACATGTAATGGGAAAACAAAAAAACCCAAGTATTGCAGATCAGGCAGTAACTTCTGACGCCCAGAGAAAGTAAGCCTTCTATTGTTTGAAACCATGAGCCTATTGTTAATGCAACCCATTGTGTAGTATCTGTTTTAGCAGTCTGCGAAACTGAGACAATATCTTAAAAGCTTACAGAACGCAGAAGAAACTGTTGATGGTATTTCCGAGACGTTTTCATCAACTTGCAACTAGATTAAAGCAGAACGATTGGGGGAGAAAAAGAATTGGAAAACAATTATTCCTTAACTCATTCTCAAACCCTTGCAATAAAAAAACAAAAGCAACAATTTAAAGAATACCTTCAGTGGACATGAAATATTCATTTTATTCATTCACTTGCTGACCAAATCCAAGAGTGATTACTGAGATTTTATATTCTGTAGAAAACACAAAGTAGGAGATATCATCTGTTCTTAAAGAGTTTAAAATCCAGTTAAAAAATCAAAACATTGAAATATAAATTAATCAATTGGAAAACAAAGGAAAAATTGACATCTTAAAAATATACATATATGTATATGAAATGTCATTAAAGGGCGATTATTGTAGTCTGGAATTCAAGATAAAATGTTATTTTAATAGAGGGACATCTAAGATTTATGCTCATAACCAACCTTATTAAGTATAATTTTTGGAATATTGTAGATTTGTCATAGTGCCACATTATATTAAGATTAATAGAAGCAATCTTTGCCTTACCCTTATAAACTAATTCTTCAGCCATTCTGGTATTTGATGTACCAACATATGAACCAGGGGTTAAAAAAATCTCAGCTAAAGAACTACTTAGCTATATCAGGAGATGTCAGAGAAGTTGTCACATAAAAAGCAACACTTAAGTCACTTTAAATTATGAATAAGAGAGCATCCAGCAGAAGAAACCACAAAACAATGAACAGGCATTAAAAAAAAAAAAAAAAAAAATCCGACTCCTTACTTAGTTGTCTCCTAGAAGGAATGTGGAGGAGGAGTGTAAATGCTGGAAATATAAGTCAAATTTGGATCATAAATCTCTTGTATACAATATTAAGAGAGTTCAATTTTATAATATGAGCTTTGTAGAACACTGAAGAACTTTAAGACTGTATTACTAGGGTTTACAATTTAAAATACCATGCCAGGGGCATTGCTAAGGTGTTTTGAGTTACAGTTGGATTTTAAATTTGCGTCAGGTCCCATACAATGGGAAACTAAAACCATAAAGCATAAGAAAAGATAATTTGTTACTCACAAGTCCCAAAGAGTGAGGGATGCCATGAAGGTTTGACAGGAAGTGCAATCAGCTTAGGAGGCTCAACCAAGCAGGTTAGAGGGGATCTGTGGCCTTGTGTCATTATTGTAGTCCAAGGGTGGAAGATAGTAGATTTTCACAAGAGTCAAGGATTGGTTAATTTAAAGTAAATGCACACAAAAAAGGAAAGGCACTGGGGTCCCAAGGGTGGTAAGGACAGTTAATTTATCTTTGGCACAGGCTATATGTCCTGGGTGTGGAGTGTGAGAGGTTTAGGTGATGTGAGTGGTAGCAGTAGACGTGAGTTTGAGTTCTGTGGAGTCTAAGCCCTAAGGGTAAGAAAATAGTTTAGAAACTGAGCCAAAGTTCAGTTTTAAAGCAAATGGCTAAGCCAAATGATAAAGGAGTATACGAATTTGATAGCAATGACAAAGTAAAGAAAGGCAAACAGGAAGAATATTAGACATCTCTTATGAAACATTTCAGATCTCTTCATGTCTCTGTATGGACTTTGCCCAACCTCAGATAGTTGCATCCTGAAAGTCCCTCCCCTTATGGTCTTGTCTGGTCATATTCCTTGAGCCTATATCCTGAGGTTTCCCTGTTGACCTTTGTGGCCTCACTTGGTACCCACACATGAGTTATCAAAAGTATGTGACTCTAAAAGCCCTGGGGCAAATCTTTGACTAACAGAAGATGGGAACCAGGTGATATATTTTTCCAATATTAACCTTTCCAATTCCTCATCTCCTTCTCAGGTAATGGTCTTTCCAAATTTAGCAGTCACACTTTTGTGACTAGATATTGTGCACACTTATGGATTCTCTCTTTTCCCTGCTTTACTCCTTCTCCTCACTGCCATTCCCTGTGCTCCAAAATAATATTTACTAATGACTTTATCTTTAGCAATAAAGAATGAGAGAAGAGAATGGTTTGATATATTAAGAAGATAGATTCAACATGATCTAGTGACTGGATGTGGATTCAGTACATACACATACACAGTAGGTTGGTATGTTTTCCAAGATTATAATCTGGATGATTTGTTGGAGAGCAATTCTATTAAACATAATAACAAACTCAGGAAGAGTAGCATGTTTGGGCATATACTATTATGTTCAATTTTGTATATAATATATTATTTTTCATTCAGTAAGTACTAGCAATAAGGCTACTGAAAATATAAGTATGAATTTAAAAATATGTATAGTCTAGGAGCTACAGTTTGGAAGTTATCAGCTTTATATTACCCTGGTGAACGCACATTTAGAAAAGAAATAGAAATAGAGAAGATATGGATGGAACTCTTCAATAGTCTATGAATAAGTGAAATGGAAGGGGAAGAATCAGAAAAGGTGACTAGCGTGTAGTTACCAATTAGGAGGAAAAATAAGGAAAACGCTATAGTCTTGGAATCCACTGAAAGATGGAATTTCAAGAAAAGAAGGAACAACTTTTTTAATGGAGCAAAGACATTAGATAAGATAAATAAAGTCAGGTGAAAGTATCAATAGATTGAGCAATTGTGTGACTGTTGACTTAAGAGCATTTTCAGAAGTAGACTTTGGAAGGAGGCAGAAGTTCATGGGTAGAAAAATAACCAGAATAAGTGAAATAAGCCAGGAAAATTATAAAATGGTAAATATGAATGTAACAGGCCTTTCTTAACTTTGTTTCATCAGTAACTTGCAGACACACTAAATGGAAGAGACCTTGCTGGCAAATCCCCATTAAAAACACAACATAAGCCTTCCATTGTTCTTCCCTCAGTGATTCACTACTGCTCTTGTTGGAACTCCTCTTTTAACTCTAGTTTCCACTTATAAAATTACTTGTTTTAATTCCTATTCTGAAGGGTTGGCATCAGGAGGATTATCCATTGTTCTACTTTAAAGCCCTGAACCATTCATCCATTGAGGTATTTACACCTAGCTTTTATTTATCCAGGTCTTCATGGGATAATGTTTTTGCAGAAAACTGGGAAACTCAGCCTCTAGGGCAGAGCTGCATTAATACAGAGCCATTTCTCACAATTGCGCTGGGAATACAGTCCCAGGAAATGCATGATACTCTCAGAGCAAAGAAATCCCAGCCCCAGATTCCTCTCATACCCCATAAAGAAAATTCAACCAGACTATTTATCTCCTTTATTTTCACTCCTTTCCCAGCACTGTGGGCAGCTGCGGGCCTCCGGGAGGGTCGACGCGGATGGCCGGGCGAGTTCTCTGGACGGGGGCTGCCCCACGGTCAAAGGAGAGGAGGGGGGTCGGCACGAAGCCGTTGGGCCCTCGCTCTCTCCGCTCAGGCACGGGGGGACGCGCAGTGCAAGCAAAAACACCATGGAGACGAGGTCTGGGCACAAGTCTGCTTTATTGTAGAAGGGGACATGGTTTTATAGGGTCTAGGGATACGTAAAGGGACTTGATTGGTGCCGGCCGGTGCTGTTGCTTGCGTGGACGGTTACTGGACAGTAGGCGGTTACTGGACAGTAGGCGGTTACTGGACAGTAAGCTGGCTAAGAGGAGCAAGGGAGGGAAGGGGAAAGTGTGGGCTGTCTAGATAACGGCTAGGCGGAAGACAGAGAAGGAGAGAAGGAGGGGCAGCGCCGGCTGCCAATACTGGGTGGGAAGGAGGCGGGGACAATTGCTCCCTTTTGTTTAAAAGTATGTGCTTCGGGGGAGGTGAACTGGTGGCAGCAGGGGCAGTATGGGACGGGGTACTGGGGTAAGACGAGGGGAGGAGGGAGACCACGAGGACCGGCTGGCAGCGAGAAGCAGAGGGCCCTCCCAGCTGCTCTCAGCTGCAGAGGACACAGCGTCTGGCCAGGACGCATGTGCCTGCTGCTGGGGTCGGCGCACGCCGGCGCCTGGCGCGCGCCGAGCTCTGCCAGCAAAACGGGGTCGTGATGTTCCTGAACCCCTCGCCCGATTGGGGGAGAAGGAGAGAGATGAGTGAGGAAAGGGAGACAGGAGGTTACAGGCGTGCGGTTCGGTGTTTGCGGCAGGGGCGGGAGGAGCGCGGCGGGTGGCTTGGTGGTGGCTCTTTAGTGGTGAGGCGTTGATAATGAACCTGCACAAAGGAGCTGAATACTGCGTTGGCTTGGTCTTTGGCGAGGCGGACTATTTTTTTGATGGCCCAGGGTCCTACAGTGAGGGCTAAGATGATGATGATGAGTGGGCCTAAAAATGGAAGGAGGTATGGGAGGAGGGTATGGAGAACACTGGAAAAATATTTCGCATTTTCTCGCTCTTTGCGGCGCTTATCCAATCCCTCCTGGACCTTTCTCAGGTTGTCCTCGACTAAGCCAGTGGAGTTGGCGTATACGCAGCACTCCTCTCCAAGGGCGGCACAGAGACCCCCTTCCTTAAGGAGGAGGAGGTCGAGGCCACGGCGGTTCTGGAGGACTACCTCAGAGAAAGAATTGAGAGAATTTTTTAGATGTTTTACAGCATTTTGAAGGTAGGTGATATCTTCGTCGACGGCCTGTCTGAGAGAGGAGAGGGCAGAGGACTGTGTGGCGAGGGCGGCGATCCCTGTGCCTGCCCCTGCAAGACCTAGAAGGGTAGCGACTGTCAGGACTGCGGTGACAGGCTCTCTCCTTTGTAAGTGGAGGGAGGTTTGTCTGCTCAGCACGCCGCGGAAAAATTCGTGGTCAGAATGGTAAACGACTCGAGGAGCGAGAAGGATGAGCAGGCAAGTCTCATGGGTATCGTTGAGGGTGGCGACATTGAGGCAGGGGGTTAGCCCGGTGGAGGTGCAAAGCCATTGGGAGGTGTTAAGGGGGATTAAGAACTTGGCGGAAGCGCTGGGAGAGGAGTAGTTAGAGCAAGCACTAAGGGAGGGGTGGGAACCTTGATGAGAATGAACACAGCGTCCTGTGGAGGAAAGAGATTGAAGGGTTAGGGGAACGGAGGAAGTGTTCCAGTTGCACTCGGCTGGGTATACTGAAGTGGATTCGTCGAATGTGAAGTTAACGGCGACAGGCTCATAGATAGGAAGGGAGGGGGAGAGGCAGAGCCAACAGTTCTTGGTGAGGTTGGGTTGAGAAGTATTTAGAGATAAGTAGGATGCATAGATTAACGCGAGAAGGGGACTGGAATACTTGGTAGGGGGGGCCATAGCTGGGGAGTGATGGACGAGGGGGGGGTGCCGCTGGAAGGGGGGAGGCGGGGGGATTGAGGACTTTATTGGGGCCAATGGCGAGGGGTGGGGATTCAGGCGTGGGCAGTAGTTTTCTGATGATGAGGAAGGCTTCCTCTTGCCAGCGCTGGAGGGTCCAATTGGAGCGTTGATGGGGTGAGTTGACAACGGCCGGGGAGATGAAGGGAAGCATGACGATGAGAGCAATGGGAAGAACGGAACTACCCGCGTTGCGGCGAATCATCTGTGGAGACAAAAGAGAGAGAGAAAACTACAAAGGAAACAGCGATGGGAAGGAGACAAGTTAGGTAGGCAACTCGTTAGGAGGATCATTGGTGTCAGCATTAGCGGAAGCCTTGGCGGTGTGGGGCTTGATGAGACGTCCTGGGACCCAGATGGGCTGCGGCTCTGATTCAGGGAAAACGCAGGCGAATCCCCATCCTTGGGCTAAGAGAGGGGCAGGTCCATGCCATTGGGTGGTCTGCGGGTCACGCCAGAGGACAAGCGGTGCAGGGGTGGGCCGGAAGGTAGGCCCCCAGTGCATGTGGACCGGTGAAAAGCCTTGGGCATTGAAGGTCATCAGGTTGTGTCGGATTAGGGCCTCTGTGACGACGTCGCGAGGGGTGCGACGCGGCTGGTCGGCAGATGTCTTGAGAATGAGGGTTTTGAGAGACTGGTGAGCACGCTCTACTAGGCCTTGTCCCTGCGGATTGTAGGGAATGCCGAAGTGATGGGTGATGTCGTAGAGTTTGAGGAATTCGGCAAAGGAGGCGCTCCGGTAGGCAGGTCCGTTGTCTGTCTTGATGTCCCATGGAACGCCCATGAAAAGAATAGATTCTCTGAGCGCTTGGATGGCGTGCTTGGCCGTTTCTCCGGTGAGCGCGGTTGCATAGCAGAGATGAGAGAAGGTGTCGATGGCCACGTGGAGGTATTTCCATCGGCCAAACTGGGGGATGTGAGTGATGTCCAGTTGCCATTTGGAATTGGGGCAGAGCCCACGAGGGTTAACTCCCTGCGGTTGGAGCGGCCCCAAGGGCAGCAATGGAGCGCACATTCGGCATGACCGCACAAGGTGTTTGCAGGTATGGATTGGGAGGTCTGGAAAGAGTTTGTGGAGGTCAGCTGCTGAGAAGTGAAATCTGGCATGCAGCAGCTTGGCCTGATTGATGAGGTCTCCGACTGCGACTGTGGTCTCGGCTGGAAGCAGGTGAACGGCCTGATCAGCAAGGTGGTTGCCGTGGGCCAGGGGCCCGGGAAGGCCGGAATGGCTGCGGATGTGAGCGATGAACCAAGGCTGTCGGCGGTTTTCTATGAGCTTTTAAAGGTCCAGGAGAGCGACGTTAATGCTTTCACTCGCTGAGTTGTCGGGCAGAAAAAACACAGAAAAGGCGATGACTTGGCAGACTTGTAGGCAGTAGAGGCTGTCTGTAAAGATGTTCAGTGGACAGTGGGGATGGGTTAGGAGTGCTAAGATGATAGCACGCAGTTCGGCCACTTGCAGAGAGGATTGATGGAGGCGCACGTGTGAACGTGGCTGGTGCTCGCTGGGTGCGAAGACAACGGCGGCAAACTTAGTCTTGGAGGCGTCTGTGAAGATGATGGTGGTGTCTGGAAGAGGCTTGCTGGACGGAAAAGGGAAATGGCCGGGGGCAGCAATTTCTAGCAGGGGAAGGCCCTGCAGTAACCGATGCTGTGGAAAGTGGTTATCGAAGTTGCCATGATAAAGCTCCATAAGAGTTTGCATATCAACGGAGCTGCGTAGCAGGGTGGTGACTTGCCTGGTGGTGAAGGGCCACACAATGGTGTCAGGTGGGTACCCATAATGATGGGTGGCTTGTGTGACTAGGGCGGTGGCGAGCTGAACGAGTAGGGTGGTTTGAGGTCCAATCTTTCAGAGCTTGCTCTTTGCCATATGGACCCAGAGGAGCGGTCCGTCTTGCCAAAGAAGGCCAGTAGGTGTTCCCCGAGTGGGTAAGACTAGGCCTAACAACGGTTTCCCAGGCTCATGTCGCTGGAGTTGGCACTGTTCGATGGCTCTATTTACCCGGGCCAGGGCATTTTTGGCCTCGTTGGTGAGGCGAATCCTCTTTCCGGTGCGGATGATGGCGGAGCGTTGGAGCAGAGTAGCCGGTACAGGGGCTGGAGTTGCTCTGTGGTAAGCGGCAGCGCTGGGCGCAACCAATTGATCTGTCCGCAGAGTTGTTGTAATTCGAGGAGCGTAAGCAGGTCAGGAATTCTGATGTGTGGCGTTTGGGGCGCAACGGTGGAAGTGATGGAGAACCCTAGGAACTGGTAGGGTGGATGAACCGTTAGCTTCTGTGTATTGACTTTGAGATCTAGGTCTCGAAGGTGGCGCAGCAGTTGCTCCAGGACTGCGTGCAGGCCTGACTTTGAGGGATGGGCCACGAGCAAGTCGTCCATATAGTGGATGATGTTAGCGTACTTCACGAGTGGCTGGATGGCTTCGCGTACATACATCTGGCAAATGGCAGGGCTGTTTCGCATGCCCTGAGGCAGAATGCGCCAGTGGTATCGCAGTGCCGGTTCCCGATGGTTGGTCTGAGGAACCGTGAAGGCGAATTTCGGTCGGTCGTCCGGGTGCAACGGGATGGAGAAAAAGCAGTCTTTAATATCTATCACTGCAACAAACCAATGCTGGGGCACCGCGGTAGGGTGGGGGAGGCCGGGCTGTGGTGATCCCATAGGCTTGATGTGTTTGTTGATTTCTCTTAAGTCTTGAAGTAGACGGGACTTCCCGTTCTTCTTTTGAATGAAGAAAATTGGCGAGTTGTATGGGCTGGTGGAGGGCTCGATGTGGCCCGCGTGAAGCTGCTCATCAACAAGCCCCTTAAGAATGTCCAGTTTAGGGATTGGGAAAGGCCATTGCTCCACCCAAATGGGCTCCTCTGTATCCCATTGCAGAGGAACGGGTGCTGGAGGTTGAACGCGAGCAATGGCCGAAACTATTGGGGGGGCAGCTGCAGTGGCGTGGCAGTGAGAACGGCTCCCGACTGATGCAGGATATCACGGCCCCAAAGAACTTGTGAGATTTCCTTCAGAACGAGGGGGCGGAAGGTTCCCTGTCGACCTTCTGCGTCTCTCCAGACGACGTCCTGGGCAACTTGCTGGGAGGGCGCTTGGCCGGTGGCTCCCACCACTAGGGGGCCATCGGTCAGAGGGAGGTGCCAGGCCTGGTCGAGTGGGATGCAGGAAATTTCTGCTCCTGTGTCGAGTAGCCCTGTGAGCCAGCGGCCGGAGACTTGGATAGAGAGAAGAGGCCTGGTGGAGGGTGCGATGGGAACAGACCAGAGTACTTTCATGGGCGGGGGCGCTGAGTCGTTGCGGCCTCTTTGTTGTGGGGCTGAGGCCTGCCCCCATGGCCGTTTAAAGGCTTGCAGCTGGAGTTAGGGATGCGGCAGTCGCGGGCCCAGTGGTATCCTTTTCCGCACCGCAGGCACAGAGTGGAAGGAGGCCGTGGTGGATGGCCTATGTTGGGCACGTCCGGCGGCGGCCGTGGCTTGTTGGGGCAGTCTCGAGCGAAGTGGCCGAGTTTGCCACAGCGGAAGCATTCGTTGGAGGCCGAGTCGGCAGCGAGGACAGCCTGGGCCACGGCGGAGGCCTGGGCGTTGACTCCAGAGCAGGCGAGGACCCAGTTGTGGAGGGACTTGTCTCTCAGCAGCCTGATGATCGCCTTGCAAGTTGGGTTTGCGCCCTCCTGAACAATGTCCTTGATGAAGGAGGTCTGGGCCTGCGTGCCAACGACCTTGCGCTCGGCCGCGGCCTGGACACGCGCCATGAAGTCGGAGAACGGTTCCTCTGGTTTCTGGAAAAGTCTGGTGAGTGCCTCGGGCGGGGAGGCGGCGCAGTTGCAGAAGGCACGGAGGGCACACTGCCTTAGCTGGATGTAGAAGCCTTGAGGGAGGGCGACGTAGCTCTGTGGCATGGCATAGCGCCCCAGTCCGAGGAACGCGTTGGCAGGATATCGGGTGCCGTCGTGGGCGTTCTCGGCGATTTGTTTTTCATTCTCGGCAGCGAAATGTGTGCGCCAGTCAATAAACTGCCCCGAGGGAAGTATGCCTCTCGCAAGGGATATCCAGTCGTAGGAGAGACAGCGGGCAAAGGTCATATGTTCAAGGAGGTCTTGAGCATGGGGGCTGGTGAGACCATCCTCTCGGATAGCGCTGTGGAGGATTTGCACGTCTTTTGGGGAGAGGGGAACCCATATTTGGGGGTTTGCTCGAGAACGCTTGGGATTTAGCGGATACATATCAGCGATTGGAGCAGTGGGGGGCTTGAAGAGAAGATTATTAGAGCGCGGGAGGGGGTGTCTATTCGGTGGCACATAAGACGGCGGGCACTCGTACGCATCATCTAGGTTGTCATCAGAAGATGGTGGATGAAGCGCTTCCAGTCCCGGGTAAGGGCAAGATGATGCCGGTTCCGGGTAGGGGCAAGATGGCGCCGAGGCAGAAGGGGAGGGTACAACGGCGGATAGTCCTTCCGTGAAGAAGCAGGAAGGGGCGGGGAGTGCGGCTTCTTCCTCTTTTGGGAGGAAGAAGGAGGGAGCGCGCCCTCTTGGGTGGGCTTTTCTTTGTTTCGTGAGGAAGAAGGCGGAAGTGCGCCATCCTGGTCGGAGTCAGAATCAGCGGCGCAAGGGGGGTCAAGCTCAAGCGCGGCCTCCAACTGAGCCGAGAGCGATTCGGCATCGGAGTCGTTACCGGGAGCGCCGTCTTGGCGGCCGCGCCCTTCCCCTGACTCATCCACGGTATCGCACTGGAAGGCCTTGGCCTCGGGAGCGGGCACACCTTGCAAACAAGCGCGAATGGCTACAAGAGCGGGGAGGAGGCCGGGGGGAAAGACCCAGCCCTCATGTTCCATGGCTGAGGCTACTCGTTCGATTAGCCGGGCATAAGTCTGAGGATTCCAGAGCGGGCAGGTGATGAGCCAGGGATTGAACGGGAGAAGTAGGTCCCAGTAGCGCTGAAGCTGGCGGACGGAAACTCTAACCTGGTTAGTTTCCAGGAGGGCAGCCAGGGCCCGAACCTGCGGGACCTGATGGGAGGAGAGTGAAGCACCCATTTTGGTTTGAATGGGAGACGCCGAAGAGTCCCTACCTTGAGCGAAGGGTGGGGGGTAGGCGTCAGAGTGGGCCCCACCCACATTGGGCGCCAAATGTGGGCAGCTGCGGGCCTCCGGGAGGGTCGATGCGGATGGCCGGGCGAGCTCTCCGGACGGGGGCTGCCCCACGGTCAAAGGAGAGGAGGGGGGTCAGCACGAAGCCGTTGGGCCCTCGCTCTCTCCGCTCAGGCACGGGGGACGCGCGGTGCAAGCAAAAACACCACGGAGACGAGGTCTGGGCACAAGTCTGCTTTATTGTAGAAGGGGACATGGTTTTATAGGGTCTAGGGATACGTAAAGGGACTTGATTGGTGCCGGCCGGTGCTATTGCTTGCGTAGACGGTTACTGGACAGTAGGCGGTTACTGGACAGTAGGCGGTTACTGGACAGTAAGCTGGCTAAGGGGTTAGGAGCAAGGGAAGGGAAGGGGAAAGTGTGGGCTGTCTAGATAATGGCTAGGCGGAAGACGGAGAAGGAGAGAAGGAGGGGCAGCGCCGGCTGCCAATACTGGGCGGGAAGGAGGCGGGGACACAGCACATATTTTCTTATTACAATTTTAACTCAAGTATTATTGTCCCTTTTTGGGGTTCACTAAGCAAACCTATATAAAACTACTAAAAAAGAATGAGAATCATATATTAACATGCTTGAAATAGTCTTGTTCTTCACTAAGGAATAACTTTATTTCTTATTGAATCAGAGGGATTTTTTAATATTTTAAAATGATTAAGAGCAATTAGATAATATTTCTATGATCAGTGGAGACTGTAAAAGAGGAGATATTTTATCTAATTTATTGTTTCAAAAAATTAGTCACAGTTTTTTTTTCATTGAACACATTGATTTGTGATATCATTATCAGTATTGCAAAGGTAGAAGAACAGTGAAGAATTTCTACAGTTTCTTTCCCTGTGAAAAGGAAACCCTGAACACATCAATATGTTCAAAATTATGTAAAAGGCATGCTCAATCAAATTTAGTAACAATTTGGAATGAGTGCAATAATATGATAAATTTATTCCAACGAAAATAAAATAATTTTTCCTGACCAATAAGAATATATTCTAAACTGCTTTAGAACACTGGATAGGTAAAACATAAGCAAAAACAATAACAAAAAAACAGGAGAAGGTTACAGGAGAAGCATGATGAAGTAATATACCCTGCTTAGGAATGACAAAAAAAACTAAATCCTAATGGATCAGAAACATGCTAAAATAATTTTTGTCTGTACAGTTCAATAAGAAATGCAGCTCCTTCTTAATAAAGAAGATGTAGAGTTCAAATTTGTAATATATGAGCATGGATTATTTTTACTCTAAAAAATGATAAGCTTTTTAAAATGACAATGTTGGGACTATTCTGGAAGAGGTGAGTAAGAGCCTACTAAAATCTACTCTTCCATAAACTTAAGAAGAACACTAGCAAAAGGGTCAAAACCAACATTTTATGGAACTATGGAAATTAACCAAAGGATTATAACATCAGGAAGCTTTTATTCAAGAAAAAAAGGATTGAATCTTCATAAAACAGTGATCTTTGTGGTGTTTTTAAATTGTTTTTATATTTTTTTAGAAATAATTTTCTTTTATTTTTAAAGAAGCTTTGTATTACATTAAAGTTACATCAAAATTATAGGGGGAATCCCATTTACCTACTCCTATATTCCCACACTTTTCCACATTAACAACATCTTTCTTTAGTATGATACATTTGTTACAATTGATGAACATATAGTGAAACATTGCTACTAATCATCATGGTCTATAGTTCACATTATGGTTTACTCTTTGTACCACACAATTTTATAAGTCTTGACAAATGTATGATGACCTATACCCATCATTGAATGTCATGCAGAACAATTCCAATGTCCCCAAAATGGCCCATGTTACACCTATTCTTCCCTCTCCCTCCCCTCAGAACCTCTGGTGGGCACTGCCTTTATATCAATGTTGCAAGTTCTTTCATTGCTAGAATAGTAGTAAGTCTACTTTAATCCATAGTTGCATTCACCCCTATGCTTGCTCATTCCTCAGTCTTGAGGATTTGAGAGTGGTGGTACCTACTCTGTTTCTGATTGAGACAGGGCTTAGATCCCACAGGGCAAATGGATGGAAGTGTCCTACTTGCAGTTGTAGACACTCTCTGTTTTGGGGCTGTGCATTGGCCATAATCATCCTTTTGTTGATCGTACTGGGCTCAGTGGGGAAAATATTAAACTCCCATCCTGGGGAGTCCTGCTGTGATCTCAATTAGAGTTGCAAGAATCTCTCAAGAACATAGGCAGTGCCTAATTTTAAAAAAACAGACCAATATGTCAAGCCCTAAATATTAATGCATGTAACTATGAATCTTATTCTTCAAATATTGAAACTTAGTGGTTATCATTAGTTCTGAGGTGAGGGAGAGGAAAGAGAATAGATGGAACATGTGACATTTTTAGGACTTTGGAATTGTTTTGCATGATCTTGCAATGATGGTTACAGGCCATTATAAATTTTGTCACAACCTATAAAAATGTACAGTGCAGAGAGTGGAATGGCTCAGGTGATTGGGTGCCTCCCTCCCACATGGAAGGTCCCAAGTTCGGTTCCCAGTGCCTCCTAAACAGAAGATGAACAGAGAGCAGACAGTGAACATAAACAATAGATAAATAAAAATAAATCTTTAAAAAAGTGTATGGTGCAAAATGGATACCATAATTTAAACCATAGATCATATTTACTAGCAATGCTTCAGTAGCCACTCATCAATAGCAACAAATGTACTATACACATATAAGATGTCTTTAATAGGAGAAAATGTGAGGGGGGACTGGGTGGGATATATGGGAATTTCCTATATATATATATATGTTTTTTTTAAAGGTTTATTTTATTTCTTTCTGCCCAATCCCTCATTTTTAGTCCCCTATATTTCTTATGTGACTTTTCTGCAACCTAAAGCTTCTTGAAAATAAAGCAAAAAAACAGAACAAAAAAGACACTGGGTGAACATACAAAAGAAATTGTCACTATACACAAAATAGAACAGACTTTACAGTAATGAAAAAATTATTTTTTATTTTTATATTTTATTTGTTGTTTTATTATTATTTTTATTCCATTTTTATTAATTTTGGCTTTGTTTTTAAGGATGTTTTGGATTGCAGAGGAGTTGCAACTGTGGGAGGGGAGCACCACTAGTGCAGGGTATCTGTGATAGGGGGATGTAGGGAGAAGAGTGCACCTGAGGCATGCCTATATTGAATATGCATGTATTCATGTGGTCATGGGGTGTTGTCTCAGTGGATGGAGACCCACACAATAACCAAAAGAATATTGAATTCCCATCTTGGGAAGTCCTGCTACATTCTCTAAAAGAGTGGCAAGAATCCCTAGAGTACATGGACGGTGTCTAGCAAAGGAAGGTAGACCAATAGACCAGTCTCTTGATATTGATGGTTACACTTATGAACCTTGTTTTGTAACATTGAAACTTAGCCTAGCATTATATATAGCCTAAGACTTATCTCCTAAAAGCCTCCTTGTTGTTCAAATGTGGCCTGTCTCTAAGTCAAACTTAGCATTTAGATGCACTAACACCCCACCCCTTGGCATGAGATATGAATCCCAGGATGAACCTACCTGGCATCATGGAATTAATACCAAGTGCCAACAAGTGATGCATTTGGGAAAGGATTTTGACCAAAAGGAAGAAACATTAAAAACAAATGAGATTTTATGGCTAAGAGATTTCAAAATGAGTCAGGAGGTCATTCCAGATGTAACACTTATGCACATCTCATTAGGATCTCCCTGACTGCCTCAAAAACAGCAAGTAAACCAGGGGAGCTCCTGAGGGTTCAAGAGATATCTTGACACTATAAACAAGGCAGACAATCTCAGGAATGTGGCACCCTGTCAGTGGAACTTACCTTGGAATATATGTTCTCCAATGTAAGACAATTAGACTCATTTGTAATTTCCTTACACAAGACTCTGCTGGCCCTCTTATTTGAACCTATAATTAGCACTGTACTCATTAAATATATGTCCCTGAGACTTAAATCTTTAATCTGTTCATATGCTTGTTGAGCCCTGAGTCTCAGCAGAATCACAGCACCTACTCACTAGTTCATTGGGCTTGCTGAGGAAAACTAACAAACGGAGGATAATGTGAGGAGGAGTAGGGTGAGGGGCATTGGTTTGGACTGTCCATGGACCTGGAGTGAGGTCTGGAAGAAGGAACAGGTAAACTCTGGGAATTTTTAGGTCTGTGGTTAAAACTACAATGTCGGGAATGTTCTTTCGGTAAATATGAAGGGGAGGGTTACTGGTGCACGGTGTCAGTAGTGGGGGGATATGTAGGATAGGACATATCTGGGATACCCTTCTTTGTGGTGTTTTAACCCGATCTATTCCCATCCATAGCTCCACAGCAACCTTGAAAACCAACAACCTCACAATCATGGTGGTTGTGAAGAACAGCAGCCTAGCAGCCATAGGAGGAGGCAGAATGGGTTTGGAATTCCCCAAAAGCCCTATTTACAAAGAAATGTTATTATTTGATATGTTTAGAAGGTACCTGAAAACTACCACTCACAGATCTTTATTTGACCTGACTCAGAATAGCCATTTGCCCAAAACAATCAGTGGCAATTTTTTTAAATTGCAGGTGCCTGTGTTGATGACAACATTTGGGGCAAATAAGAAGTTGACCAAAAAAGCTAAAAAGAAAAGCCTCAAAATGAGATGTCCATAAGTGGATGTGTAAAGCTCCAAAATATTCTTGGGAATCTATAAATCCATGTACATGTAAAGGACTGTGTGCATGTCCAGGAAAGGTTCAAGAGGTACCAAATCCACCCCCCTTCTGGCTTATTTTAAGTCTTTGGGCAGGAAGGGAGGTCAACTATGGTAACATTATATGCTACCTGATGGAGGGTTGAAAACGTAATCTCAATTACAGACAGAGCTCCTCAGCAAAGGCAAAGATACTTATTAATTCAGGGCATTTAAGAAAATCTCAGTCCAAACAGTAGCTGGCTATAAGCAGGCTAGGAATAGAATTCAGTGGACCTATAACAAAGTTAGCAGACTTTACAGAATTTGTTCAAGTTACTAAACACATAAGCAGGAAACACAATAACAACACCTTGGAGAGGAGAAAATCTGATTTCCAGAGTTAGACATTATATTATTAAAGATAATCAGTTTTCAACAGAAAATTTATGATAAAAAAAAAAGAAACAGGAAAATATGATCCATACACATTGAAAAATCAGGCAAGAAAAATTGTCCCCAAGGAAGATGAGTTGGATTTACTAGACTAAAACATTAAGTCAGCTATTATAAATAAGGTCAAAGAACTAAATGAAATCATGTGTGAATAACTAAAGGAGAGGATGGAAATAATGTCTCATCAAATAGAGAATATCAATGAAGTGACAGAAATTATTTTTAAAAAAGCAACCAAAAAGAAATCCTCGACTCGAAAATTGCAAAAACTGAAAAATTCACTAGAAAATTCTCAACAGTATAGTTGAAAAGGAAAAAAAATATATATTGAGAAAATTTGAGGACATGTCAATTGAGATTATGCAGACTGAGGAGCAGAATAAATGAAGAAAAGTGAAAAGAGCCTCAAATAGGTAAATATATTTAAAAAAATAAAAATAGTACATTTGTTTGTAATTATTTTTCTTTCTCCTATTTGATTTAAAAGGCAACTACACAAAATAGTAATTATAAAACTCTTTTGATTGGATTATAGTGTGTAAATATAATTTGTATGAGAATACATGAAAAAGGAGGAGGAGGAATTGAACTATATAGTAGGAACATATTTGAATACTATTGAAATTAAATTATTATTAATCTGAACTAGATTTTTATAAATGAAGATGTTAATCCCTATGGTAACCACTAAGAAAACAAATATCTATATATTTAATAAGACAGCAAGGATGTTAAAATGGCACACTAGAAAATATCTATTTAACTCAAAAAAGATAGTATTAGAGGAATAGATGAAAAAATGACATAAGATATAGAAAAACAAATAAAATGGCAGCTTTCAATCCCACATTATCTATGAGTAATTACATCAATGTAAATTAATAACCACACCAATTAAAAGGCAGACACTGGCTATATGGAAAATTAATTAAAAATGATCCAACGCTGCTGTCTACAATGGACATACTCAAGAAAGACCCAAATAAGTTGAATGTAAAATAATGAAATATTATATACCATACAAATGGAAATGAAAGGAGAGGTGGAATGACAAAAATACATAATAATTTTAAGCATTTATATATCTAATTTCAGAGCTCCAAAATATGTTTAGCAAAAACGGACAGAAAGAAACAAACAAACAAAAAATAGATAATTGATGATAGTGGTTGAAGAATTCAATAGCCCACTTTCAATGATAGAATTACTAACACAGATGATCAGCAAGGAAATAGAAGATTTAAATAACACTGTAGTTAGGGATTGAGTCAGATTCCCACAAAACATATTCAGATCCTCACACCCACAGGAGTGGGTATATAGGAATTTTAATTCACGGGTATATAGGAATTTTGAAGATCTTAATGAGTCCAAATTGAATTAAGATGGACCTTATTCCTATATGACTTGAGTCCTTATAAGCAAAGGAAATTTAAAAATGGAAGAAGCCACAGGAGGATAATGAAGGAGACAGATAACCATGTGAGGGAGGCAGAGAGTTATGGACAGTAAACCACTACCTAGAATGCTACAGGCCTTTAGCATGGATGGGCAATACTTTCATTTTGGTCATTTAGTCTCAAAAAAGCCAAGAGAACAAATCCTTGTTATTTAAGCCTGTAGTATTTGTCATGCTACCTTGGCAAACTAAGACAACCATGAATCACGTACGGTTTTTCCTCGGAATGCAAGTTTGGGGATACACACAAAAATCAATTGTTATAACACACCATGTGACTAAAATTAAACACACACACCCACACATAAATGATCATTTAAAATGAATAGGGACATGCAAAGGAACGAAGATGGCCGAGTGAGGCGTGCAGGGGTGAGTCGGCCTTTGGGCCGGACGGGTCTGCTCCGGGGCAGGCTAGTGAGTCTGCTCGACAGTGGGGGTAAGCCGAGAAGCCAGTAGCAGGTGGCTAAGAGGTGGCGTGGATTCTGCCCGCAGTTGTCCAAGGTCTCCGCCAGGTTCTTCATCACAGGAAGAATATTTTCCTTGACCTTTAGGTGCTTTTATATTTTCCACATATGGAAAAAAAAAAACAAATTCTGAACTCAGGACTTGGCACAGTATTTCTATATTGTCTCCTGGAGTGAATATTCCTCCTTTTATCTGGTCGCTTTTCCTGTTCTTGAAATGTGGATATCGCCTTTTTAAGTTTTGCATCCATGATTTGGAATGAAAAAGACCACTTTTCTTTTTTGTTCCACCTCTCATTCGACACAGTCGAGCCCCTTCGATGCAGTTATCCTGCCCACTTTTCCAGGAAGAAAGAAGCAACTGTTGCTGCTATTTAATTGTAAAGAAATTATTTTGCAAACTCAAATCTATTTAAATTGAAACAGGTAGATACCTTGTGGTAGTTGTGAATTCTTTACCTTTTGTTCCAAACAAGAAGACTAAATAGCAAGTATGGATTACTTCAGCTTTTTTATTGTCTTCCCAGTGTAAGTCACTATCATAATAAGCACAGCTGATACTGTAGCAGTAAATTACAAAATATGTTCCATTCTGGAATCAGAGATATTAAAAAATTATATGTATTTATATATCTAAATGTTAGCTCATCCTGTGACGTAGATTTGCTGAATAAGAACAAAGGTCCAATTTTGCAGTTAAACCTTTGGTATGATAAAGAAGCACAAAGACAAGTTATCTCGAGGTTAATTTCTTATGTGTATAAACCATCACAGTGTCTTAAACAATTTTGCATGTGTAAATCCACAATTTGGATTAGACAAAGATTTTTCTCCTAGAGAAGGAAGCTATGTTGACTTTTCTCAGAAGTCTTTGGACATTTGGTATTTTTAAATGTTTTTTCATCCTTCCAAGGAATGGCCAGATTGTGCTGAAGCTAACCCTGTGGATGCATACTTGGGGTTAGTGAAAGGGTGGCAAAAGAAGAAAGAGTCTGAGTCAAGTGATGGAAACCTCATTTGCCTCCTTAGGATGGAGAGGCTGCTATATTCCAAATTATGTCATCCTTCTTTGTGAAATCTTATATAGTACTTGAGACTTGGTTTTCCATGCTGCTAATGTCAGAAGAAAACTAGCATAAGTGATTACTCTGTTCAGAAGATGTGATGGACCATATAATATAACCAGCCTTCAACTTTGGACATAGAAAAATGGAAGAAAAAAAGAAGCAAGAAAAGTTTCCATGTAATTCCTTTTTAAGCAAAAATTCTTATACAGCTCCATCTAACATTTTGGTGTTTTACATTCTATACCTCCATTTTTTGTAAAAGCATAAATAACTTTTCTGTGAACAACATGAGTACTTAAGATATGTGCTTTATTTTTCTAGGTGATAGTGGGAACATTAGGCTGAAAAGGCTGGGATGCAGGTAACTTTTTTTCCAGTTGAACTGATTTCTCATTAGGAAGTGGCCTAAGAAGCAATGTTCCCAAACTTGTGTTTGGGTCAGTTAGACTCAGAAGATAATCTTGAGTATGAAAAAAAATCTTTAAACAAAAAAAAATAGTTCCAACAAAAAATATGGATCTTCATTTACATCTCTAAAAAAATACACCAAATGAACAGACTGTAGTGGAAAGCTGTCCTTCCGAATCAACAAAAGACCACTGAATGTATGAATTGTCCAGTCTTTTCATAAGAAACTTTTACTCCTTTGTGAGTAGAGAAAGAATTTAAAATTTGGAGGAAATTAAGAACAGATAAATCATCTCTTTGTTCTAGGGATTGCTTGCCCAGATTCATGCTTGCTTTAATGCTGGGAATTTAAAGCAGATTTTCTAAAATTTAATAGTATAGAAATGCCCAAAAATGAGAAATGTTGAGCACTCTAATGACTAACCAAATTGGCCAGGCAATTTGAACTGTGATAAGAAGACTTTTTGTAAAGTAATTACATAATGTAGATGAAGTATCATTTACTTAGTGGTAAAGCATAATAGAAATAACTTTGATTAAAGGTTACTTAAAACTTTCCTCTAAAAAAAAATAAATTAAATAAAATGAATAAAACACACTTTCACCATAAAAATATAGACTAAATTAAGAATAAAAAGCAATATCCTCAACCTGATAAAGGGCATTTATGAAAAATTTACAGGTAATATCTCACTTAATGGTAAAAGACTGAAAGCTTTCTTCCTACTATCAGAAACAAGAAACCAAAGTCTGTCCTTTCACTTCTATTCATCTGAATATTGGAGTTTCAAAGCAGAGTTATTAGGCAAGAAAATAAATAAAATTCATCCATATTAGAGAGGAAGAATTAACATTACATTTATGCACAGGTAACGTGCTTTTATATGCAGAAAATTCTAAGGAATCTATACAAAAACTGTTAGATGTAATAAACAAGATCAGAAAATTAAATGGATACTTGATTAATATGTAAAGATAAATTATATTTCTATACACTCACATTAATCTGAAAGAAATTAAGAAAACAATTTAATTTAAATATCATCAAAATAATTTTAAAATTAGAATAAATTTAGCAAAAGATCTATAAGATTTATATATGGAAACAATAAAATATCATTGAAAGAAGTTAAGATGACCTAAGTAAATAGATATTCCATGTACATGGCCCAAAAGAATATTGTTAAGTAGGCAAACTTCCCTAATTAATATAACTGATTCAATGAAATCAATATGAATATACCAGCTGACATTTTTACAGAAATTGTCTAACTGAATCAAAACTTAATATAGTAATGCAAATGACAGTGTAGCCTAAACAATCTTGCAAAAGAAGAAAAATTTAGAGGATTCACACTTTTCAGATTCAAAACTCACTTACAAAGACACAATAATGAAAATAGTGTTGAAATGGCATAAAAATAATCAAAGAAATAAATTGAGTTAAATAATAAGTCCTTATATTTATGGATAATTGAATTCAGCAAGTGTATCAAGAAAATTCAGTGGCTAAAGAAAAATCTTTCCAACAAACAGTGCTGTGACAACTGGAAAGCCACATACAAAACTGAAGTTGTATCCCTTCCTTACAATATATACAAAAATGATAAAAAATTGATTGAAGACCTAAAATTCAGAGCTAAAATTATAAAACTCAAATCATGGAAGTTTAAAAGTCATAGAAGTAACCTTTTGATGCTGGATTAGACAATGGTTTCTTACACATAACACCAAAATCACAAGCAAGAAAAAAAGAGGCAAATTGAACTACATCATAATTAATCATTTCTGAACTTCTTCTTCATTACAGGGCTCCCATAAACACAAATATCTCATTTTTCAAATATTTTATTTTATTTTATATTAGAGTATTTCTGAGTTTACAGAAAAATCATGGAGAAAATACAGCTCTCATATACTTCCCCAAACATACACAGTTTTCCCTATTATATTTTGCATTACATAGTACCATTATTACAATTGATGAAGTATATTGTTATAATCATGCTATTAACTACAGTCTTTAGATAACATTATGGTTCACTGTGTTGTACTGTTGTATGGGGTGTTTTTCACTTTCATTTTAATAACCTAGATACAACCCAAAATTTCCCCTCCAACCACATTTAAATATAATATTCAGTGGCTTCAACTACATTCAAAAAGATGTGTTATCATTAATATCGTCCATTACTAAAATTTTCCATTTCCCAAAACAAAAACTTTGTGCCAACTGAGCATTAAGTCCCCATTCTCTACGCCTACTCTAGACCCCAGTAAACTGTATTCGATTTTCTGACTCTATGAATTTGCTCACTCTTAATTATTTCATATCAGTGAGATCATATAAGATTTGTACTTTTCAGTCTGGCTTGTTTCACTCAACGTGTGTCTTGAAAGTTCATTCATATTGCCGCCACATGTATCAGAAGTTCATTCCTTTTCACAGCTGAACAATATTCCATTGTGTATATATACAACATTTTGTTTATCCATCCATTGGTTGATGGATATTTGGTTTGCTTCCATCTTTCAACAATTGTGAATAATATCACTAGAAACATTGTTGTGCAAATATCCTTTTGAATCGCTGCTCTTATGTAACTATAAGTGAGATTGCCAGGTCATTTAGCAATTCTACGCTTAACTTTCTGAGGAACTGCCAATATGCCTTCCACAACATCTGCACCAATTTACATTCCCACCAAAAGTTATCAAGTGCTCCTAATTTCTCCACATCCTTTCCAACACTTGTAATTTTCTGTAACTTGTCTTTTTACTTTCATTATGAAGTCCTTCAATACACAAAGGTTTTCATTTTGATAAATTCCCATTCATCAGTTTTTCTCTTTTTTTTGCTCATGCTTTTGGTGTAAAGTCTAAGAAACCATTGCCTAAAACAGGTTCCTAAGATGACTCCCTAAGTTTTCTTCATGGAGTTTTATAAGTTATGTACTTGTACTTAAGTCTTTGATCCCTTTTGAATTATTAATAATATTTGTCTATGATATTGGATGGGTTCACCTTCATTATTTTGCACATGGATATCTAGTTTTCCCAGTATCATTTTCCGAAGAGACTATTTGTTCCTTATTGAATGGACATGGTACCCTTTCCAAAAATCAATTGGCAATATATGTGAGTGTTTATTTCTGAACTCTCAATTCTATTCCAACTGCCTATATGTCTGTCCTTTTGCCTGTATGCCATGCTGTTTTGATTACTGTTTCTTTGTAAAAAGTTTTAATATCAGTTAAGTGTGAGTATTCTAACTTCTTTTTTTTTCAAGATAGTTCTGGGTTTGGGGGACTTTTATCCTCTGATATAAATTTGATAATTGGCTTTCCTATTTCTGCAAAGAAGGCTGTTGAAATTTTTATTGAGATTGTGTTGAATCTATAAATTGTTTTGCATAGGATTGACATTTAACAATATTTAATCTTTAAATCCATAAACAGAGAACATCTTTCCATTTATTTAGGTCTCCTTTGATTTCTTTTCACAATGCTTTGTAGTTTTCTACAAAGGTTAGTTCTTTGAATGTTTTATTTACTTTATAATATTTGGTTATTTTAGTTGCTATAGTAAATGGAAATTTTTTATTTCCTCCTCAGATTATTCATTACTAGTGCATAGAAACATTACTGATTCTGCTTGTTGATCTTGTACCCTTCCAGCTCACTGAATTCATTTATTATTTCTAGTAGTTTTGCTGTGGATATTTCAAGGTTTCCTATAAATAGGATCATGGAATCTGCAAATAGGGAAGGTTTTTACTTTTTCCTTTCCAATTCGGATGCTTTTTATCCCTTTTTTCTTGCCTAATTGCTCTGAATAGGACTTCCAGTGCAATATTAAATGGCAGTAGAGCAGTGGGCTTCCTTGTCTTGTTGCTGATATTAGAAGGACATTTTTCAGTCTTTCACTACTGAGTATAATGGTAACTGTAGGTTTACAAATATGACCTTTATCATGTTGAGAAAACTTCCTTCTATTCTTAGGTTACTACATGTTTTTTTTATGAAGAGGTGGTGCTAGATTTTGTTAAATAACTTTTCTCCAACAATTGAAATAATCCTGTGGGTTTTCTACCTTTGTTCTATTAATGTGGTATATTACATTAATGGATTTTCTTATCTTGAACAACCTGGTTAAATCCCACTTGATCATGGTGTATAATTCCACTGTGCTATTGGATTCAACTTGCTTGTATTTTGTGGAGGAGTATTGCATGTATATTTATAAGGGATATTCGTCTGTAATTTCCTGTATTGTGGCAACTTTATCTGGCTTTGGTATGAGGGTGATATTGGCCTCAAAAAATGAGTTAGAAAGTGTTCCTCCTCTTCAATTTTTTAAAGAGTTTGAGCAGAATTGGTACTACTTCTTCTAGGAATGTTAAGAGTCATTAGTGAAGCCATCTGGTTCTGGGCTTTTTTCTTGGGAAGCTTTTGATTACTGATTCAGTCTCTTTTCTTGTTATTGGTCTGTTGAGATCTCTTTCTTCCAGAGTCAATGTAGGTGGTTTTCTGTGTTTCTAGGAATTTGTCCATTTTATTTAGGTTTCCTAATTTGTTGACATTTCTAATAACCCATATGGTTACCTTCAACAGAGGTCTTTATTTCTTCACACTGTTTCAATCTACTGCTAGTGGTCTTCCTCTCAATCTAAAGAGCTCCCTTTAGCTTTGCTTTTATGGCAGGTCTAGGGAGGACAAATTTCCTCTGCTTTTATTTTTCTGGAACTGTCTTAATCTTTTGTTTATTTACAAAATATAATCTCACTGGATAAATTAAAATTCTTGGTTGGCAATAGTTTTCTTCAGCATTTTAAATATTTCATCCAACATCTTCCTGTTTCCATGGTTTCTGATGAGAAATCAGCACTTGATCTTATTGAGGCTCCCTTATACAAAATACTTTGCTTTACCTGGCAGCTTTCAGAACTCTCTCCTTGTCCTTGACATTTTACAGGCTAACTTCGATGTTTCTGGGCATAGTCCTCTTCAAGTTTATCCTGTTTATGATTCACTGAGCTTTCAAATGTTCATATTCATATCTTTCATCAAATTTGGGATTTTTCTACCATTATTTCCTTGAATATTCCTTCTGTCACTTTATCTCTTCACTTTCTCTCTTCTCCTGAGACTCTCAGAATGCATGTACAGGAATTCTTTCTATAGGTTTCTTTTTGTTTTTGTTTATGTTTTGGGTTTTTTGGTTGGTTTTTTAGGAGGTACCGGGAATTGAACCTGGGACCTCTTACATAGGAAGCAGGTGCTCAACCATTGAGCTATATGCTCCTTTATGGGACTTTTTAAATTAGAGAATTTATGAGTTTACAAAATAATCATGCATAAAATACAGGATTTCTGTACACCACCTACCACCCCACCAATACCTAGCTTTGGTGTGGAGCATTTATTATAATTTATGATAGCACTTTTTTCACAATGGTACTGTTTTTTTTTTTTAACAGCAATTACCTTTTTTTTACAATTAATGAAAGATTATTAAAATAGTTATATCTTTTGTCCATTATTTTCCCCATAAACCACCCTACTATTAAAACCTTGCAATTATTATCATACATTTGATATATGCAAGTCATATATCTGACAGGGGACTTGTTATTACAGTATAGAAAGAACCACTATTGCAACTGAATAATAAAAAGACAAGTAGCTGTAATAAAATATATACAAAGTATTTGAATAGAGGGAAACAGATGTGGCTCAACCAATTGGACTCCTGTCTACCATATAGGAGGTCCAGGGTTTGACACCCAGGGCCTCCTGGTGAGGGCAAGCTGGCCCATATGGTGAGCTGGCCCACACGGAGTGCTGGCCCACACAGGAATGTCGCCCTGCGCAGGAGTGCTGCCCTACGTAGGAACACTGCCCAGGATGGGAAAGCCACCCAACACAGGAGTGCTGGTTGACTCGGAGAGTTGGCACAGCAAGATGATGCAACAAGAGACACAGAGGAGAGAAAATAAGAAGACATAGCAGAGCAAGGAATTGAGGTGGTGCAAGAGGATAAATGCCTCTCTCCCACTCTAGAATGTCCCAGGATCACTTCCAAGAGCCACCTAATGAGAATACAAGCAGACACAGAAGAACACACAGAGAACGGACACAGAGAGCACACAACAGTGGGGGGAGAAATAAAATAAATCTTTAATTTAAAAAAAAGTATTTGAATAGACAATTTTCCGAAAAAAAAAATACAAATGACCAATAATGCACATGAAAATATGCTCAACATATTAGGGAAATGCAAATCAAAACCACAATGAGATACCACTTCTCATTTATAAGAATGACTATAAATGAAAAGCCAGATAATAAAAAGTGTTGGTGAGAATGGGGGAGAAATGGGAAACTCTTATATTACGATTGGCAATGTAATATGATATAGTTAATTTAGAAAACAATTTCTATGTTCTCAAAAAGTTAAAC
This sequence comes from Dasypus novemcinctus, assembly GCF_030445035.2. Taxonomy (NCBI): domain Eukaryota; kingdom Metazoa; phylum Chordata; class Mammalia; order Cingulata; family Dasypodidae; genus Dasypus; species Dasypus novemcinctus. The sequence continues at coordinate 146,276,714 of NC_080673.1, read as the reverse complement.
CTAGAGTTACCATATGACCCATAATTCCACCTATAGGTATAAATCTAAGACAATTTAAAACATATGCCCATAATAAACTTGGGCCTGAATGTTCATGTCAGCATTAATCATAAGAGCCAAAAAAGTAGAAACAACCCTAATGTTCATCAATTGTTAAATAGATAAATAAAATGTGTCTCATGCATAAAATGGAATATTGTTCAGTCTTAAAATATAAGTTCTGATATTATTTGCAATGGGACCAAGCTTAAAGACATTGTACTAAGAAAAAGAAGACTGGCACAAAAACTACATATTGTATGATTCCATTTTTGTGAAATGCCTTGAACAGGCAAATACATAGAGATAGAAAGTAGATTAGTGGTACCAGGTTGTGGGGGTAGAAGGTAATGAGAAGTGACTGCTAATATACTTGTAATTTCTTTTTTTGATGATGAAAATGTTCTGGAATTATAAAGCAGTGGAAGTTTTACAATTTTAAGAAGGCACTGAATTGTAAACTTTAAAAATAGTATATAAAATATTTTTAAATACCATTGTCTGGACACTACCTCAGATCCATTGAATCAGATTCTTTGATTTTTAATTGTTATCTTTTGGGAGGCTATTCAGTAAAACAAAAGATTACAAATATGCCATATCCTCATACAAATTTGTGAGACTTTTAACTGCACTCCTTTGAGATACGGCTTTCCTATATCAGTCCTTCCATTAACATACATATCTCAGGTTGTTTTTAATCTTAGGGAGAAAAGTTACATAACAAAATGTTTAGTTACTCATTATCCCACTATCTTAATACAAATATTTTCTTTTAACATCTCTTTTAATTACTATCATTTTCCATTTAAGTGTAAGTGTGGTACATATAAACATATTTTATGACCATAACAATTATAGTATGCTATAATTATATAATATGTTTTTTATTATAATAAGTCAGCTTAATAATAGTTCCATAATAATAAATAATGCTAAAATTAGGATCTCATTGCGCAAATTTTCTTTCTGCTATAGATTTTTTTGTTTTAGATTTCCTTCCAGAAGTGGTGTTTTTGTGTCAAAGGTTTTCATATTTGTGTGGCACACAACTCTTCTTTCCAAAAAGGATATTGCCATTGCTATTTATGTAAAAATTTCCCACCCTTCACAAGTATATTATGTGATCATGACAACCCATTATTTTCCTAGTTTAAAATATTGTAGCATTTTTAAAGGTCAATGCAGTGTTATTTGCTTTGCTATTATTGCTGCTGCTGTTGTTTACACAGGAGTGAAGTTTAGCCCTCCTACGGGGTTGCCCATCTAGTGCCAGATGATAATATGCAACCACAATGGTAGGTTAATTAAACTAGCAGTACTACAGAATGATTTTTAATACCATCTGTTTTGGGAATCATCACAGCTGAACTTTCCAACCCACTTTTGCATTCACAAAATCTTCATTAATGGGCCACATTAAGTTTATTTGATAGACACTCCATGGCATTCACAAAGCAGTTCTGAGTAAAATTATGAAAAGTCTAAGGATTCATGTCTTCCATAAAGGATCTCTTCCTGCTTAATGACTCTCTTTACCCTAATTCCATTTTTTCTTTCAATTCTTCATTGCATTTTATTGTATTATAATGCATATTTACTATAACAAGTAAAACAATGCAAATAAATAAAGTCTAAAACATTTCTCCATCCCTCTGCACCACTGTGCTGGTCAAATCCCAACACCATGAGATAACTGATGTTAACAGGATGAATGGTATTCTTCCTTTTCTTTATGTACATGTAAGCATGTAAAGATATGTTTAACATCCATTTTATATATAAGACTGCTAGGACCCTCATATTCCTTTCATAAGCCCCCAAATGAAAAGGTTATCCCTTGTATTCCTTCACATAAATGACTAACCCCTTGGAATGTTAAGTTCCCAATATTTTATTGTTAACAGATCCAAAGCTGGAAATTGGGAATTACATTCTGACAGCAGAATCTGAAGCATCAATCAGTGAATAAAAAAGGATCATGTTAGTTGGGGTAGAAAGACAGAATATGTCTTCCAGAACCTCAGAAATATCTTTGACTTCTTTCATACATACTCTTTCATATATCTTCAGTATATACTAGTCCATGCTTGTTACTGTAAAGCTGTACATTTCTATCAATGAACTGTGTCTTTGTTTTTTATGCACTGACTTTTTATATGAGGACAAACCAGGTGGAACATAACATGTAATGTATTAAACAGTAAAGATAATTATGAAATAATAGAAAATAATGAGGAAAGTATGATGCAGCACAACAGCAATGTTTTGGCAACTCCCCTTAACCCATCTGCCCTAGAATGGAATGCAGAGAATAGTTAAGCTTTGCTTGTGCCTGTATTTTTAAGTTCAAACCTGCTTATCACACCACTAAATATTTAACTGTATAGCTTACCCAAAGCAATTACTTGGTGAAATTAAACCAAATATAAACCCTTACTATACTGCATATAGAACATTAGTAGTTTTCCTTATAATAAAACTTCCTAAATCCCATGGAAAAATACAGAAATGAAGACAGTTTAAACATTGAAAAGAAATCCTACCAAATGTCATGAAACATTGTTTAGAGACTCAAGGTAGAAAATGTTAGAAAAGAGATGACTAACAGTTAATACATTTCTCTAGGTGAATTGCACCTATGTTTCTCTTGAAAAGGCACTAAAAGCATTTCACAAGATAATCAACTAATTTGTTCTGTCACAATAAAATCAGTATAACCTTTGGTAGATTTTAAAGGCAGCTGAGTTCACTTTGGTCACATGTGTTTATATTTTAACGGCCTAAGCTATATTTCAATAATGCAAGTTGGTGAATTTATTTTGTGAATTATTTCTCTAAAGATAGTGTTGGGTATCAATCTTGCATCCGCTTTCCCCTCCTTCATACTTAACACAACCTACTTTGTTTCAAGGGAACTAGAGCAAATCATAGTCAAGAAGGAAAGCCATAAATGAAGACAAGAGAAACAGTACTAAAACTCATGTTTGAAGGTGAAGTAAGATCCAAGACTTTAAATATATTCATAAGTTTAGAGACCAAAAAGTTTGGGAAAGTTTGGGATACAGAGCATAAGTCAGAACCAGGTGAATTATTAAGATTGGTAACCAGATAAATTACAAAAGAGGAAGAGAATGGACTTTATTGACTGGCAGCAAATAGCCCTGGAATGGGTCTTCGAGGTTAATGTAGCTGTAAAAACAGATTTCTATGTTAGATTAGAACAATATTTGTGAAAAATCTTCTGCTAAAATTACTTAAACTAATATTTTACAGTCATCAATATCATGCTAAATATAGCTTGATTATGCAAACTTTTGAAATGGGGCTTAAAATATGTGGTAAAGGTCAAAGTTTGGGTCAGAAGATAAATGACACATAAAATGAGACATCTGAAATATGGTACCTGGGAAGTCCCGGGGCAGTATAAGTCAATTGGTATCTTAAAGGAAAAAACATAATTAGTATTATAATCATCCTTCCTTGTTCAAAAACTATTTTACACACTAGGCATATAATAAAGTTTACTGAATATTTTTGGAATAAATGGACTCAATAAAAATCTTATCAGCTACAAAAAAAACTTGAGGAGACACAATTTTAAGAAAACATTAATAAATTTTAAAATGTATTTTTAAGGCATCAAAGGGCAGACAAAAATGTCCTTAAAATATGAATAAAAAGCATTTCAAATATTTAAAATGTTATTGAAGATTGTTCTCAAAATAAATAAAAATATATGCAAAACTAATAATTCTACCTGAAAATAGAGTTCATGATGTTAAAGAAATATATAATTTAACCAGAATATATGTCTGCAGCCTTCCTGAACACAAATATGTGATAATAAAGCTTTACAGGACAGCAAAAACACACAGCTAAAATATTAGTTAATGATGAAAGACTGAAAGCTTTCCCTCTAAGATCTGGAAGAAAAGAAGTATGCCCACAGTCACCAGTTATTCAACAGGTACTGAAAGTTCTAACCAGAGCAAACAGCCAAGAAAAAGAAATAAAATCCATCCAAATTGGAAAAGAAGTAAAACTTTCACTATTTTCAGGTGACATGATCTTATAAATATACATTTATAGAAAGTCCTGGTAATCTACAGCAAAGCTCCTAGAGCTATTAAACTAATTCAGCAAAGTGACAGGGTATGAGAGCAACCCATAAAAAATCAGTAGTGCTTCAATACAATAGTGATGAGCAATCTGAGGAAGAAATTTTTTAAAAAGTTCCACTTAAAACAGCAACTAAAAGAATAAATGTCTAGGAATAAATTTAACCAAGGATGTTAATGACTTATACATGAAAAATTACAAAACTTTGTTAAAAGAAATAGAAGACCTAAATATTTGGAAGGATATTCTATGCTCACAGATTGGAAGATTAAATATTGTCATGATGTCAATTATACCCAAAATGATTTACAGATTCAATGCAATCCTAATCAAAATTCCAGAGGCCTACTTTGCAGAAATGGAAAGGGCAATCATCAAATTTATTTGTAAGCATAAGGGACCCCGAATAGTCAAAAAACATCTTGAAAAAGAAAAACAAAGTTGGAGGACTTACACTTTCTGACTTCAAAACTTATAACAAAGCTACAGTAGACAAATCAGCATAGTACTGTCACAGGGATAGATGTGTAGACCAATGAAATCAACTTGAGAGTTCAAAAATAAACCCTCACATTTATGGAAATATGATTTTTGGCAGGGTTTCCAAGTCCACTAAATTGGGATAGAATTCTCTTCAACAAATGGTACTGATATCATGTGGATATCCACATGAAAAAGAATGAAGAACTGTCCCTATCTCACGCAATATAAAAAATTAACTCAAAATGGACCAAAGACCTAAATATAAGAACTAGGAATATAAAACTCCTAGAAGAAAATTTAGGGAAGCAGCTTCAGGATGTTATGTTAGGCAATGGTTTCTTAGACTTTACACCCAAAGCTCAAGCACCTATAGAAAAAAAAACAAAAACAAAGATAAGTGGGACCTCATCAGAATTGAAAACGTTTTCCTATCAAAGGACTTTATCAGGAAATTGAAGAAACAACCTACTCAATGGTAGACAATATTTGGAAACCACATATATGACAAGGGTTTAATATTCAGAATATATAAAGAAACCCCACAGCTCAACAATAAAAAGACAAATAACCCACCTTTAAAAAATGGACAAAATACTTGAATAAACCTTTTTCCAAGGAGGAAATACAAATGGCTATAAAGCACATGAAGAAATACTCGACATCACTAGCTATTAGAGAAAGACAAATCAAAACTGCAATGGGACACTATGTCACACCCACCAGAATGGCTACTATTAAACACACATACACACACACACACACACACACACACAGAAAATTACAAGTGTTGGAGAGGATGTGGAGGAATAGGGACACTCATTTATTGGTGGTGGGAATATAAAATGGTGCCGCTACTGTGGGAGACAGTTTGGCAGTTTCTCAGAAAGCTAAGTATAGAATTTCCATATTACCCAGCAATCCCACTGTTATGTATACACCCAAGAGAAGTAAAAACAGACTCTGGAGCAGATATTTGCACACCAATGATTAAAGTAATCTAGTATCTATCAAACAATAAACAAAATGTAGTATATACATACAATGAATATTATTTAGTATTAAAAAGGAATGAAGATATGATTCATGCAACATGAATGATGAAGACACAATGTTGAGTGAAATAAGCCAGACACAAAGGACAGATATTACATGATCTCATTGATATGAAATAACTAGAATAAGCAAACTGCTAGAGTCAGAATCTAGGATATAAGTTACCAGGGCCTGGGTTGGGGGTAGGGAATAGAGAGTTAATACTAAAATTGTATGTAATTTCTATTTTGGTTGATTTTAGAGCTTTGGTAATGGATGGTGGTAATAGTAGCACAAAATTGTGAGTGCAATTAAAAGCCCTGAATTAGATATGTGCGTGTGGTTAAAAGGGGAAATATTTGGTCATACATAAGTTATGAGGAAAAAAAAGTGTTTTAAGAAAAAATCTGAACTGTACAACACAATGAAATATATTGTAATCAATGGACTACAGGTAATAGTACAATTATTAAAATATTCTTTCATGAATTACAACAAATGTACTTCACTGCTGCTAGGTGTTAATAATAGGGTGGTAAATGGGAAGGCTGTACTTTATATGTTTTATGCATGATGGTTCTATAAATCTATAACTTCACTAAAAATTATTAATAAAATTGTTTATTTAAGTTTTACAGGACAGAAAAACAGTTAAAACTTTCAGATAGAATGATGTAATTATCTAAATTATAATTTATTCTGATCCATGGGATGAAAATAAACACCTAGAAGGCAACGAAGAATTATAATGATTAGAAATGTTAAATTTTTAATGCTGTTTTTAGATATTAGACATGAATGAATGTTGTTGCACTCTGATGACATATATAATTTATTAAATTTTTGAAACAAAAGAAATATTAATGTACAAACCAATATTGAATTTCTACTGTTATTTCTAGACTACCTAAGGAGATTAGTCCATATAATTGAATTTAAAATGTCCTAAGTTTAAAATGTCATTTGAAGAAATTCATTTGTATTACATTTGAGAAGAAAGTAACTTAAAATATTAATAAGAATTGAAATGTATCAGGTTTTAAAAATTGTCTTGGAGAGCAGGTGTAGCTCAAGTGGTTGAGCACCTGCTTCCCATGTACGACATCCCAAGTTCAAACCTCAGTACCTTCTGAAAACAAAATAGACAAACAAAAAACTGACTCTCACTGGGGAGTAGCTGTGGCTCAGTGGTGATCACCTGCTTCCCATATACGATGTCCTGAATTCAATCTCCATTACCTCCCCCAAAATAATAATATTTTTCTTTATCATACCAAATGAGCACCCCTCCACATTTAGTATCTAACCACACTAAAATGACCTAAAGTCATTAAAAGTAATGTGGTTTCTTATGAGAGGTAGCACTCTCCTTGACATTGTCTTCGGCTATTTGCTTAAAACGGTTCCTTCAATCTAATCCTTGTTTCTATTATTACAAGCAGAGAAACTTGATGTAGTGAAATGGACACCAAAAAGAAACTTAAGAGGAAAACCTGGATTTGGGTCATTGCTTATTAGCAGTATGCTATGATGCTTTGGACTAGTCATCTAATCCTCGACTCTTAATTGTCTTCATCGCTACAGAAAATTAGTTGGGTAGAGGATCTACCAGGCTTCTTCCAGCTGAACTATGGTACAATTTTTTAAATTATTTTAATAGACTACTACTTGATTCAATGTATATATCTTCAAAAAATACATAATTTAAAAAATGATGTGGTGGGGGGTGGGGAGTGGGTTATATGGGAAGAAAGAAAAGAAAGAAAGGAAAGAAAGGAAGAAAGGAAAGAAAGGAAGAAAGGAAGAAAGGAAGAAAGGAAGGAAGAAAGGAAGAAAGGAAGAAAGGAAGAAAGGAAGAAAGAAAGAAAGAAAGAAAGAAAGAAAGAAAGAAAGAAAGAAAGAAAGAAAGAAAGAAAGAAAGAAAGAAAGAAAGAACTAAAAAAAATACTCCATTGTACACTAATGCTTAGTAAAGAACCAAGACAGTTTGTAATAGATATAATATAGGGTAATACTTATCCTTAAACTTCAGTGGTTATATGGTATATTTTTAACTGCATATTGAACTATCAGCTCTTTTTTTGGCGCCATATAACTATACACTTTATAAAAATCTCAAATACAGACTAATAACTGATAACCTCTGAGTTAAAACTCATTAGCAGTTGATATTTAGCCCTCAGAGTGTTTGTTTAAAGGAAAAAAAGTTTAAAAATTTAACTTAATCTTTGTGTTTTAAGGATTCATCAAGGGATTAATCTGAGTTGAGAGAATAAAACATGAGATTTGGTCCTGAAGCATTTCACTGGGAGAGCTATCTCCTTGAGGAGTTCTGGCAAAATAATTGATGTCTGCATTCTTGACCTTTACCTTTTTCCATTAGCTACTTAGGAACATATCAGGCTAGAAATATATCATTAAAATTTCTCCCCCAAATATATACAAACAAAAGGGAATTAGCCCATTTTTTATGTTTGTTGAATAGACTACACAGTGCCTCAGTTGTATATAGACTTGAATTGTAGCAGTAAAAAATAAGCTGTGTGAATAAGAACCAAAAGACAGACACACTGTATTTCCTGCTCATATGTTGTCTCAGCTGTTTTGTACTTTACAGTTTCAGCTAAAGAATGTCCATTTATCACGTAATGCTAATCAGTTATCATTCTACTCTACATTTTGTACAAAACGTTGCTATAAAGTCTGTTCTGGATTTAATGGATAGCCAGAATGGAATAGCACATAACCAAAAAAGGCATAAGTATTCACAGATGCTAGTCTTAGAGATGAGTTAAAATCAATGAAAATTAGAGCTGAATAAGACAGACGTGATCATAGAGCACATCAGGGGAGTGTAAACTCACTTATTCTTCACCTTTCTCATCCAAATGGGCTCTCTTCTCATTAAAATAAATATTTGAATCAAAAATTCTTTCATTTGTTTCCTTAAACCATAGTGGGTTTTTTTCTCCAATGTAAACCCACATCAAGAAGATAAAAAGCAGAAATCCTGTTTATTACTTATGACATCCAAAAAGCTGTCCTAATCTAAATTAGAGCATATGCTGCAAATTTCCCCACTCTTACATCCTTCAAAGGCAAACTGTCCCTGACCCGCAATCAACCCCCACCCCTCATACTACTGTTGTTCTGATTTAGGTACTTTGTTTATAAGTTCTTATTCAAGAAAAACTGAACAAAAGTCATTTTTGCTGCACCAAAATAATTGTCAGGCAGAAAAAAAAGCAGTAATTTTACTATTGTCCTATCCTATCAAAGATTTTGAATTTTTTCATGTGATATCCAATCATTGCAAATGTTTTTCACATATTAATTTTTATCATCAAATATTTTTCTTTTCCTATATGAATTTCTGTGTATCATCCTTTTGTTTGTTCACTACATGCTGTCCTTTTCACATGGATGACCAAACACTGCTCTCATAACCTGCTATTATAGTTATTCATATAGCTACACTAAGCCTGAGTTTACTCCCATAGCTTCAAAATTTTTGTCCTTAAAGTTGAAAAATTAATTAAGGCTATTTTTTTTATATTCCTTTAACTGAAAAAACTCCAAAATCAAATAATAGTAGCTGTTTTCTTCCTAGTAATTGTCCTTTCACATTGTGGTACTTATAAAATACAAATTAAACATTTTATTTAATATTCTGTCATATGATTAATTTTCAGATTTTCCCCAAATTTCCTGATGGCTTTATACCACAACATATTTAACCCCATAAAAAATAACTTTTTAAAAAAATATTTATTTATTTATTTCTTCCACCACCCTCCATTGTCTGCTTTCAGTGTCCATTTGCTGTGTATTCTTCTGTGTCTGGTTGTATTCTCATTAGGCTGCTCTGGGAACCGAACGTGGGACCTTCCAGAGTGTAGGAGAGAGGCAATCATTCTCCCACACCAACTCAACTGTCTGATCTGCCATGCCTCTTATTGTCTCCTCTGTGTCTTTTTGTTGCAACATCTTGCTGTGCCAGCTCTCTGCAAGGGCCAGCACTCTACATGGGCCCGCTCACCACACAGACCAGCTTACCTTCACCAACAGGCCCTGGGTACCAAACCCTGGACCTCCTATATGGTAGATGGGAGCCTAATTGGTTAAGCCACATCCACTTCCAAAGATAACTTTTAAAGGATTGGAGGTTTGTTTAACCAATGTCAGAATTGTCAAGATTAAGATCAAATGGTGATGGCAATCCAAGAAAGAAATTTGAAGACTGGAAAATTTTTTCAGATTTGAACTCTTAATGCTACACTTTTAAAGGGCAAACTATTAATATCAGGAGACTCATAAAGACAAATTTAAGGGTTATTGCAGAGAAGACAAAGTAATCATCCACTCCAAGTAATGTCTTCTAAAGTAATTTTTCAGCATAAATTTTGGCATATAAATCTCTATATTTTATTTATTTTAATTTTTATTTTTATTTGTCTTTTTTTAAAGATACATAGATCACAAAAAAAGTTACATTAAAAAATATAAGAAATTCCCTTATACCCCACACCTCACCACCCCCCACTGCTCCCATATTAACAACCTCTTTCATCATGTGGCACATTCACTGCATTTGGTGAATACATTTTGGAGGACTTCTACACTGCATGGATTATAATTTACATTGTAGTTTGTACTCTCCCCCAGTCCATTCAGTAAGTTATGGCAGGATATATAATGGCTTGCATCTGTCCCTGCAATATCATTCAGTACAACTCCAAGTCCTGAAAATGCCCCCATATCACGTCTATTCTTTCCTCTCCCTGCCCTCAGCAACTACCATGGCCACTGTTTCCACATCAATGATACAATTTCTTCCATTGCTAGAGTCACAAAAGTTCTATGGTAGAATACCAGGAAGTCCCCTCTAACCTATATTTTATTCCTCCAGCCTGTGGACACTGGGATGATGATGTCTATTCCACCTCTGAATTGAGAGGGGCATAGATCCCACATGGCTGATGGATGTAATTCTCCTGCTTGCAGCTGTAGACACTCTTGGTTCCCTGGTGTGGTGGTTGACCATCCTCACCTCCCTCTTAGCTGACCTGGGTAAGTCCCAATGAACTAAAGAGTAGGTGTTGCAACTCTGCTGAGACTCAAGGTTCAGAACTGAACTCCAGAGCCATCTTCCATGACCGTAGGACCTGTGTGTCTCTGTAGCCCTCAAGAGCACCAATACCTAGGGTTGTATCTACTTTGGTTATCTCTGGGATCTTGTCTATATTTACTTTGCTTTAGAATTGCTAGCAGAAAATTGACTCTAATTTATAAGTGGTTAAACAATCCCATCCCATTATTAATTAGCAAGAGACAGAGAAAGAGAGAGAGACAGAGACAGAGACTGCTATATCCTCTAAATCTAGCAGCCTCACATATATTCTGCAAAAATATAGAAACACTAATTCTATTTCATTCTTGAACAGTTATTGCCAATACTTTTATATAATTTAGCATCTAGAAACCATCCCTCCTTCACATTCAAATATCTCAAGAGATAAAGGAGAAATTGGGAACTGTAAAGGTTGATTACATGTTCTGCCTAGTTGATAGCAAACAAAAAACAGAAAATAAAGAGAAGAATATACAAATCTAAAGTAAGCAGTAAAAATTATGAACTTGAAATTTTATCTTTTCATATCATCTGATGATTTATATATCAATCTATAAGTCTGTTTAATTCATTCAGCTATTTTTATTTCACTTATTTGATAAGTAATTATTGAATTATGTGTAAGGTACTCCATTAACATAAGAAGGCATGCTATTTGAAATTTAGGATCTTAATTAATTCAAGCAAATTAATTGTAGCTCTATTTGAGGACTTGGAGGACATGCATTATTGCTCCCCAATTGACAAAGGATAGGTTTGGGAGAAACTTTAATTTAAATTCAAGGTCAATATTAATTCACTAGTCCTAGATATGTCACCAAATGAAGCAAGCATCATTATTTCCTTGGAAAGAGCAGTACACTTTCGGTAACAAAGTTGAATCAAACATAGATACCTCCAATGCTCAATAACAGTGCTTTTAACTGTTTCAACAAGCATCTAAAATGTGCTAATTCAACATGCATTTATTCCACAAATGTTTATTGAATACCTATGATGTGACAGGCTTCTGTGCTAAGCTGTGATGAATAAACTCAAAGATCCTACAAACTAGAGAGGAAAGCAGACAAGTAAACAATGTCAATATATGGTAATGAGAAGAGATAGAGAATAAAGAGATGGTACCATAGGAACATATACAATACAAAAGACAGGTAATTCAGTCATGATGAATCAAAGAAAGCATACCAGAGAAGGTGGAGAGAAGCCAAGCTAAGGATTTTCAAACTTTATTCTGAAGACAATGGGAAGCCATTGAGGGTATAAGCTGGGAAGTAAGTTAATAAGTTTTGTATTTTCAAAAGATAACTAATGGCAAGTTGGAAAAATGGATTTGGGAAGTAAAAGACCAGAAGAATGAAAAGCATATGTAGGATTCTTTTAAGAAACAAGGTGAAAAAGAATGGTGACCTGAAGTAAAGTCATGACTGTAAATATGGAAAGAAGTGATTTGCTTTGAGATGAATCAAAACAGGTAGAAAAATATGTTAAAGTGATTGATGAAGTGTTGAGGTTGGTGGAGAGAATAATACATTTGACATTGGGGAATCTGGCTTGGATGGTGATTCAAATTCACCATCTTTAAATCTCATTCATTTACATGAAGACTAATGACATATTTATAATTACTATGCCTAAAATTTTCTTACTAATTTTTATTTTTATTTATTATAATTAGTGTATACTAATATACACTGCCCCCAAATATTTGGATATTGATGTGTTCCTCATGCATGCATTCATTCTGTTATTTATTACTGAATTACTAATTGAGAACTTCTGGATATCAAACTGTAATAAGTTAAATAGGACATAACCAGTTGAGGAGTGAAGGAAAAATAGAGGGAAAACATTGTGTAAATTGATAACAGGAATCCAGGTGCAAAATGAACTAAAAGAAGGTAGTGAGACTAGAGTTGAAAAGCAAAGAGAATGTGATATATGGAATTGCAGGAGAAAACATTCTGAGCATTGAGTTCAATATATTAATTATATATAAATATACTAAATATATTAATTATATTAGTAAGAAAACCTGGCAGATTTTGAAGAACTTTAAACAGGGAAGGAAAGGTAGTGGTTTTTGTATTTTGAAAAGTTTATTCTGGCTGCAACATGAATAATGGATTTGGGGGTGTTAAGTATATAAATAAGAGAGTGTTTATTAGAAGATACAGATAAGGGTAATTAGCTGTAGGACATTAGCTGTAATTAGCTGAAGGATATGGAAAAAAGTAGATAAAGAGATATTTAGAATATAAAAATCTACAAAGCAGAAGAGTTCTTGGAAGATGGTGTTAGAGTAAGCATATGAGGCTCTTTTTTTCTCTCACAAAAAAAAGTGGAGAAAGACTCAAAAGCTTTCCAAGGAAACTTCTTTGAGAGTCAGCAGACCAGGACAATGCTACACAACTCCTAAGTGGTTGAAGGACAGAGAAAGGAAGAACCTGAAACAACATTTTGAGTTACCAAACACCTACCGTGACCAGGAAGGGCTCTGCTCCTTTACCCCCTAGATATTATGAAAGAGTAAAACACCTGGCTCACTGCAGCTAACTGAAAAGCGAACAGATATCTTCCTCCCTGACAGCTACTACAAGGGAAAAGGGAGGCAGAATCAGGAGGGGCTTCTCTTCAGTCGACTTGCCAAGCACAGCCTGCTTAAAATCTCAGCTATGCTCAGACCAAAACATAGGAGAGTGGAGACTGAAATACCTCCATGGAAGGTGCACCAACAAGCACAACCTACTGTCTGTTCTGGAAATGGCACAGACGAAAAAAAAAATGTTTTTGGGTCCCTGTGTACATAACTCTTGGGAGAAAATCTATGTTCCATTAGTGAGTCCCTGGTCTGATTTTTATAACAAGGTGCATAGTTATAAAGACTTAGATTAATTTAAAGCAAATATGAAAGAAGAGTTGTGGAAAAAAAACCAGTAGGCAAATGAGAGAAATTGGCCATCAAAGTAAATTCACCAACATATTAAAATGACTACATCAGCAAAAAATTGCTGATTTTTAAAGCCATACTAGGAAACAGGAAGAGATGGCCTGCCAAAGGAACAAACCAAATATCCTAAAGAGATACAGGATTTAAGATAATTAATCAATGGTAATCATGCAACACTCCTAAATTAATTTAAAGAATTTAAAGATAATATGACTAAAGATATAAAGGGTAATAAACAGACAAGGGGTGAGCATAAAAAAACATGTAAAGACTACAAAGAAAAGTAACACTTTATGGGAAGGAAAGACATAATGGAGGAGATTAAAAATATATTAAAGTCACATAATAACAGATTTAAATTGCTTGGGCAAAGAATTAATGATTTCAAAGACAGAATGTCTGAACAGGTAAAAAAACAGGAGAACAGAAAGAGAAAAGAACAGATAAAAAGGGACTCAGGGAAATGAATAACAATGTGAAATGCACAAATATAGGCATTATCAGTGTCCCAAAAGGAGAAGAGAATGGATAAGGGCAGAAAGAATATTTGAGGAAACAATGACCAAAAACTTCCTAACCCTTGTGAAAGATATAAATATCAATGTCCAAGAAGGACAATGCACCCCAAACAGAATAAATCCAAATAGACATACTCTGAGACAACTATTACTCAGAATGACAAATATCAGAGATAAAGAGAGGCTTCTGAAAGCAACAAGAGAAAAGCAAAGCACCACATTACAAGGGAAACTTGATAAGATTAAGTGCAGACCTCTCATCAGAAATCATACCACTGGTAGGATGTATTGAAGGTACTGAAGGAGAAAATCTACCAGCCAAGAATTCTGTATCTGACAAAACTGTCCATCAAAAATGAGGATGAGTGGGAGGAGTGGGGCTGGGGTAGGAAATGGGGTATATGGGAACCTTTTACATTTTTTAATGTAATGTTTTATGTGATCTATTTATCTTTTTTAAAAAGAGACAATAAAAATAAAAATTTAAAAGAAAATGAGTGTGAGTTCAAAGTCTTCACAGACAAACAAAAATTCATAGAATATGTTGCCAAAAGATCAGAATTACAAGAGACACTAAAGAAATTGCTCAGTCTGAAAGGTAAGAACAAGGATAAGACACTTGGAGAAGACTGTAGAAATGAAGCTTCTTAAGAAGGGTAAATTAAAGGGTAAAAGACAACAGCACAATATGACAACAGAAAGCCAAAGGACAAAATGCATGAAGTAATGCCTTTACAGTTATAACATTGAATGTTAAAAGCTTGAGCTCCCAATCAAAAGATATAGAATGACAGAATGGATAAGAAAAAATATGAGCCATATTTTTACAAGAGACTCACTCAGATGTATGGACTCAACCAGATTAAAAGTGAAAGGCTGCAGGAAGCAGCTGTGGATCAATCAGTCGGCCTCCCATCTACCATATAGGAGGCCCTGGGTTTATGTCCTGGGGCCTCCTTGTGAAGGCAGGCTCACCTGCACACCACAGAGAGACACTGGCCCACAAGTGCCATGGAGTGCCACTGGCCCTCAAGCACCACAGAGAGCCAAATCAGCAAGGTGACGCAACAAAAAGGGAGACAAGTAAAAATACAGAAGAGCACACAGCAAATGGACTCAGACTATAGACAGCAAGCAAGCAGCAAAGGGGGGAGTGGATGAAAAAAGTGAAAGACTGGAAAAAGATATTCCATAAAAATACTAATAAAAATGAACTGGAGTAGCAATACTAATATTGGGCAAAATAATTTTCAATGCAAAACTATTATAAGGGATGAAGAAGGTCATTCTTTATTAGCAAAAGGGGATTCACCAAGAAGAAATAACTACACTAAAATATACACTTGAGTACCCCAAGATGCATGAGACACACAGTGGCTAAACTGAAGGGAGAAGTAGATGTCTCTTTAATAATAGTAGGAGACTTCAGTACATCCCTCTCAGTATTGGATACAACATTTGGACAGAGGAGAAATAAGGAAACAGAAAGTTTGATGATAAATGAACTAGACTTAACAGACATCTATAGTTTTGTACCCCAAAACAGTAGGATATTTATCCTTTGCAAGCACTCATGGATCCTTCTACATGATAGACCATATTTTGAGTCACAAGACAAGTCTCAATAAATTTAAAAAGTTTGAAATTATATAAATTTCTTTCTCTGGTCATAACAGAATGAAGCTGGAAATCAATTATAATGAATAGAAGGAAAATTCATAAACATATTGATATTAAAAACAGACTAAATAATCAGTGGGTCAAAGAAGAAATCGCTAGAGAATCAGCAAACATCTTGAGATGAATGAAAATGAGAACACAACATATCAAAACCTATGGGATGCTGCAAAAGCAGTGTGAGAGGGAAATTTATAGCCTTCAATGCTCACAATAAAAAAAGAAGAAAGAGCTAAAATTGAAGATCTAACTGCACAACTGGAGGAACTAAAAAAAAACAAAACAAAACAGCAAACTAATCTCAAACCAAACTGAAGGAAATAAACAGTAAAGATCAGAGCAGAAATAAATGAAATTGAGAACAAAAAAAAAAAACAATAGAGAGAATCAACAATAGCAAAAGTTGGTTCTTTGAGAAGATAAACAAAATTAACACACCCTTAGCTAGTCTGACAAAGATAAAAGAGAGAAGACACAAGAAATAAATAAAATCAGAATTTAGAAGGGGGACATTACAACTGACTCCACAAATATAATGGAGATCAAAAGATGATATTATGAAAAACTGTATGCCAAAAAGCTAGACAATATAAACAAGATGGACAAATTCATAGAAACACATGAGCCACCTACACCCTAGAAGAAATAGAAACCTTAACAAACAGATTACAAGTGAAGAGATTGAAACAATCATCAGAAACCTCCCAAAGATGAAAAGTCCAGGACGAGACAGCTTCACAGGATAGTTCTACTAATCTACTAATTGGTATTTAATACCAATCTTGCTTAAGCTCTTCCGAAAAATGGAAAAAGAATGCTACCAAATTCATTCTATGAAGCTAACATCTTCATAGAATGTGATAAAGATACTATGATAAACAGAAAATTACAGACCAATATCTCTAATGAATAGATACAAAAATCCTCAACAAAATACTTGCAAACTGAATCCAAAAGCACACTAAAAGAACTGTACACCATGATCAAGGGGTTTTATCACTGGTATGCAAGGGTGGTTCAAAACAAGAAAATTAATTAGTGAAATAAACCACATTGATAAATGGAAGAAGAAAAATCATGTGATCCTCTCAATTGATGCAAAGCTATTTAACAAATATTTCACTCTTTCTTGGTAAAAGCACTCCAAATGATAGAAATAGAGGCAAGATTTATCAATATGGTAAAGTGCATGTATGAGAAACCTATAGCTAGCCTTGGACTCAATGGTGAAAGTCTGAAAGCTTTCCAGCTGAGAACAAGAAGAAAATGAGGATGCCCACTATCACCACTATTATTCAAAATTGTGCTAGAAGTTCTAGTGAGAGCAATTAGACTAGATAAACAAATAAAAGGCACCAAATAGGAAAGGAAGAAGTAAAATTTCACTATTTGCTGATGATGTGGTTCTATATCTAAAAAGTCCTGCAAAATCCACAACAAAGCTACTAGAACTAATAGACAAATCCAGCAAAGTGGTGGGACACAAGATTAATATGCAGACATTAATAGTGTTTCTATACACTACTGATGTGCATTCTGAGGAAGAATTCAAAAAGAATTCAATTTATAATAGTGACTAAAAGAATCAAATATTTAAGAATAAATTTAACCAAGGTCATAAAAAACATGTATTCAGAAAACTATAAAACACTGCTAAAAGAAACAGAGACTTAAATAAATGGAAGGACATTCTGCATTCATGGATTGAAAGACTGAGTATCATTAAGATGTCAATTTCTACCAAAACTGATTTACAGATTTCACACAATCTTAATAAAATTCTCAACAGACTTTTGTGTGTGTGTGTGTGTGTGTGTGGAAATGGAAAAGCAAATTATCTCATTTATTTGGAAGGCACAGGCCCCAAATAGCCAAAAATATCTTTAAAATGAACAAGTTGGAGGACTCTCTTTTTCTGATGTTAAAGCATGTTACTTAGCTACAGTGGTAAAAACAGCATGGTACTGGCAGAGACAGACTTATTGACCACTTAAACCAAATCAAGAACTCAAATAGACCCTCACATCTACAGTCAAGTGATTTTTGGTGAGGTGGTCAAACCACCACCACCCCTGCCCGGAGCTGGGCCAGAACAGTTATTCAATAAATGGTGCTGGGAGAACTGGATAGTCATAGCCAAAGGAAAAAAAGATGAACCTAATTCCACAATTTATACAAAAATTAACTCAAAATGGATGAAAGACCGAAATATTAAACTGGCAACCATAAAACCCCTAGAAGAAAATGTAGGAAAACATCTTCAAAATCTTATGGTAAGTGGTAGTTTCTTAAACCTTTCACCCAAAGCTCAAGCACCAAAAGAAAATAGACAAAGGGAACCTCCTCAAAATAAAACACATTTGCACCTCAAAGGACTTTGTCAAAGGGGTTAAAAGGCAGCTGACTTAATGGGAAAAAATATTTGGCAATCACACGTCTGATAAAGATATGAACAGATCATACAATTTAAATTTTTTAAAAAACTACCTCATAATTACATGAGGCAGAAAACCTCAAAATCTTTTTCAACAGTAGTCATGCTAAATCATCATTGATTCAGCCGGGTTATTTTAACTAATGAGTTTGCATAAGAAAGGGTTAAAGAAAAATCAAGTATCCAAAAATATCTCTCTTCTCCAGTACTCCTCAATTAAAAGTGTTTATTTTGTATGAAGAAACTTAAAGAATACTGATTACAGAAACAATTTGCTAGTTGTATGGAGTAATTATTGTTCATATACTATAAAATTGTTATTTAACATTTGTCTGATCTACTCCAGCTCTTTTTAGGTTACTGTTTGCATGGAATACCTTTTTCCCACCTTTCACTTTTAATCTGGTTATGTCCTTATTTCTGAGGTCAGTGTCTTGTAGACAACATAGACAGCTCTTTTTTTTTTTCCTTTCTATCAGTCTATGCCTTTGATTGTTTGATTGGGGAGTTCAATTCATTAACATTCAATGTTATTACTGTAAGGTATAAAGGCATTACTTATTCCATCCCTTTTGTCCTACAGTTCCCTGTTGCCATTCTATTGTCTGTCTTCTTATCCTTTAGTTTACCCTTTCTAATAATCTTCTTTTCTGAACTCTTCTCCAAATCTCTCACCCTTGTTTTTTCCTTTCAGGCTGCAGCACCCCCTTCTGCATCTCTTGTAAATCTGATCTTTTGGTGATAGAGTCTTTGAGTTTTTGTGTGTCTGTGAAGGCTTTGAACTCACCCTCATTTTTGAGGGACAGCTTTGCCAGATACAGAGTACTTCACTGGCAGTTTTTCTCTTTCAGTACCTTAAATACATCATACCACTTTCTTCTCTCCTCCATGGTTTCTGATAAGAGGTATGCATTTAAACTTATCAAGTTTCCCTTGTATGCGATGTTTTGCTTCTTTTTTGCTGCTTTCAGAATCCTCTATCTCTGGTATTTTTCATTCTGAATAATAGGTGTTTCAGGGTAGTTCTATTTGGATTTATTCTGTTTGGGGTGCATTGTGCTTCTTGGATAATGATATTTATGCCCTTCATACGGGTTGGAAAGTTTTCAGTCATTATTTCCTCAAATATTCTTTCTGCCTCTTTTCCACTCTCTTCCCCTTCTGGGCCACCAATAATGTGGAAGTTTGTGCATTTTGTGTTGTTTTCAATTTCCTGAGACTCTGTTCCATTTTTTCCATTCTCTCACCTCTCTGTTCTCCTGTCTTTTCGAGTTCAGATGTTCTGCCTTTGAAGTCACTAGTTCTGTCTTCAAGCAATTCAAATCTGTTCCTATGTGCCACTAAAGTATTTTTAATCTCATCCATTGTTTCTTTCATTCCCATAAGGCCTGTTACTTTTTTTGCAAGTTTTCAGATTGTTCTTTATGCTCTCCCAGTGTCTTCTTAATATCCATTATTTCTTTAGTCATATTTTCTATAGTTTTTTTACATGGTTTAGGAAAGTTGTGTGATTAGCACTAAGTAATTGTCTTAATCCTATATCTCTTCAAGATATTTGGTTTGTTCTTTTGGCTGGGCCATCTTTTCCTATTTCCTAGTATAGCTTGTAATTTTTTGCTAATGGTTAGGCATCTCAATATATTGGTGAATTTACTCTGATGGCCAGTTTCTCTCTTTTGCCTATTATTTTATTTTTCACAGTTTTTCTTTGATATCTACTTCAACTTATTCTCAGTATTTGAAATTGTCCAGCTTAAGTTTTCAAAACCAGGCCAGGGACTCCCTAGCAGTGTACAGATTTTCTCCCAGTGGTTGGATACAGTGAATGTGAACAGTTTTTGTCCATGCAATTCCCAGACTGGCTAGCAGATGGCACTACTTAGTGTACCTTTCCATTGAGGTGTTTCAGTCTAGGCTCTCCTGTGTTCCAGTATTGAATCTGTAGGATGGAGATTCAAAGTGGGCTCTGCTGGACAAATTCACTGAAGAAAATTATCCAGAACTCCCCTCCCTTAACAGATGTCTGTTACCCTCTCAGTTGGCTGCAGTGAGTGAGGAGTTTTATCCTAGCTTAATATCTTGGGGTGAGGGAGGGAATTCCTTTCCAGCTGCCATGCGGCATAGTAATTCATCTTTGTCATTTCATTTTCTTCATCTCTCTGTCCCTCACTCTCCTGGGATTTATGTAGCACTATCCTGGTCTGCAGACCCCTGAAACAGTTCCCTCAGACAGCTTTTGGTTCTTCCGCCATTGGTTTTGTGAAATCATTTACCTCTGCCTGTTAGTCTGTTGCCTTTTTCTGCCTCATAAAATTTTGAGTTGGCATATTATTATATGTAGCAATACATTCCAATAAAAAGTGAAGAATTCCCAAATAGGAACTGGCTTATCCAGAAAGAATTATGGTCCAAATGGAAATTAAATAACTAAACCAATAATTTTTTCCATTCTTAGCAATTATTATGTCTAATAGTTAGAGCTGTAATATAATAATTAGAATTATGTCATACTTAATTTCCATTATATTAGAATTATTCATATTTATACATGTTTTTTGCTATATTATGCTATATTATCAATTATTTATTATAATGGATTATATTAGATTGAACTTGGCCTCCTTTAAAATTTGTAAGTTCCTTCAATCTATTTTCTATTTTATTTTACAACTTTACAATAAAGGTCTTAACATTTTAAAAAAACAAGTCATTGATTACACACTTTGGATAGATCATATCTCAATAAAACTGCTTAATAAACAAATTAATTGTGCAATAGCAAGAAATAGCAGCTATGTACAGCAGGGGAAACAGAGAGATTGAGAAGGTAGAAATTTCCTTGTTGGTTTGTTCCTGTTTTTTTGTTTATTATTATATTATTGAAATAATTAAAATGCTTTAATGATTGAAGTGATGAATGCACAACTATGTGATTATACCAAATACCACTGATTGTATACCTGCAATACGTTGTATGCTATATTAATATGCATCAGTAAAATTGATGTGTGTTTTTTAAAATTTGGATGGGTTGTGGGGAAAATAAACCAAATGTAAGATATGGACTATAGTTAGTAGTAATATTTTGATGATACTCTTGCATAGTTTGTAACAAATGCATGATAGCAATTCAAGGTGTTGATGGAGAGGTGATGTATGGGACCCCCGTATGATATTGTGCTTGTGTATTAGTCAGCCAAAGGGGTGCTGATGCAAAGTACCAGAAATCTTTTATAAAAGGATCTTATTTGGGGTAGAAGTTTACAGTTATCAGGCCATAAGGTATAAATTACTTCCCTCACCAAAGTCTGTTGCCATGTGATAGAAGAAGATGGCTGCCAACATCTGCAAGGGTTTAGCCTCCCTCTTCCTCTGAAGGCTTGGTGGTCCCAGCTTCTTCCAATATCAGCTGTAGGTTGGGATAAGTCTCATCTCTCTGCTGGGGCATAACCTCAGCTGTTCAGAGCTCTGGTCTCTGCAGCTGCAAACCATCAGGCAAATGGCTCATCTTCCTTCCCAGGGCCTCCACCATGTCTAAGGAGCCATTTCTGTTTCTCTGTGTTCTCCTGGGCATTTACTTCCCAGGGCTCCAGTTCAAAAACCCCAGCCTTACTTCTCTGCAGTGTGGTATCCCTGTGAGTCCCTGCATACCAAGTCAAGAACTATTCTGTGTCTGAAATTGGAAGCTCCATTTCCCAGCCTCTCTGGGAAACTACAGGCCATGCCACAGAGGCCAGTAATCATCCCACTCTGGTGGCACAAGCCACCTCAGGAATTATTCTGTGGATGGAGTTGGAAAATTCATTTCCCAAAAATGGGGGAGGAAGAGACAGTTGGACACCAACTTCAGCTACTGATTAGTAAATTCAGCTGGCTAAAGTACAGCCCTGAAAACAGCTCAAGTATGAACTTGTCCAAGTCAGAAAGAGGCTGATAGGCACTATTTTGACTCTGACACTGGCTTATTGAAAATCACAGTGAAGGTAGGGACTGGCTTCTTTCCATCCAGGTCAGATTGCAGCCCTAGCTTACAACTTCAACCCCATTTCTAGCAGCAAGGAAACAGGTGAGACCAGCACCAGTCTCTCCAGGTAACTGTAGGTACATTCAGCTGATACAACTGAACAGTTGGAAGTCTATTGGAAGAACTGCAGTCATTTTGGACCCACATGGCAAAGATTGCCCCCCACACCTGCAACTCCAACCCTGCCTCAGGCAGGAAAAGAAAGGCATACTTTCATCAATCTCTCTGGGCAACTACAGTCTAGGCCTGCACACCTTGGATTATTACACATGGCTGTGGCTCTGTCCCTAACCCTGGAAAGGAGAAAGGTGAGAGAAGCTTCATCAGTCCCTGAGCAACACAGGCACCTTAAGCCTCCAGAGCTTACAGCACCAATTATATCCTACCAAATATTCAACAAGGAAGAAGGGCAAGAAAGCCCTACACTGACGAGAGAAACTGTGCCCAGAATCAATACATCAGATGCCAAGACACCAACAAAAAACTACTATCCATACCAAGAAACAGGAAGATATGGCCTAGTTAAAGGGACAAGATTAGCCTCCAGATGCCATAATGGAGTTGAGACAATTCATGATGTTCAAGCAAATGTCCTTAATAAATTCAATGAGATGGCTAAAGAGATTAAGGATATTAAGAAGACATTGGATGAGCACAAAGAAGAATTTGACAGCATACATAGAAAAATAACAGATCTTATGGGAATGAAAGTCACAATAAATGAAATTTAAAATATACTGGTCATATAAAAACAGATTTGAGTACGCAAGAGAACAGATTGGTGAGCTTGAAGACATGACCTCCAAAAGCATACATACATACAAGAGGACAGATGAAGAAAAGAATGGAAAAGTTTGAACAAGGTCTCAGGGAATGAAACGAGAGCAAGAGACATGTAAACATACATGTCATGGGTGTTCCGGAAGGAGAAGTGAAAGGAAAAGGGACAGAAGGAATATTTGCCAATTTAGATAGCAGCTAGTCTGGCATAGAGTAGAAAGAAACCAAAGATCTTCACCTTTCTCTTTTTCCTCTATTTTATGCTGACTAAAATATGGGACATTTAATGAGATACATAAAATTGTTTTTGCATTCACAATAAGAATAATAGGAAAGAAAAATGAATGTAGACAAATTAATTAAGCTGAAGAATGAAAGGAATTTCCTTAGGAGAAAGATGGAGCTCTTAGAAGCCAAGCCAGACAGATATGAAAAAAAAAAAGATATACCCTAATATAAATGTTTTTAAAGAGGGGCATAGAAAAGTTGGGCTATTTTAATTGTTTCTTACAGATTGTTTCCAACTCTCAAGTTGACTCAATAGAAAGTGAGTGGGAAGATTTCATGGTAAACTACATTGACTTCTCAAGAAGAAGACAAGGTAAAGAAACTTTTGAAAGCACACAGGCATTAATAATTAGAGCAACTGTAGAACTTGTTTTTGTGACTGCTTCTTTCTTCAGATAAGAACAATTATCAAAAAGGGAAATCTAGAAAGATCAGGGAAGAATACATTCAAAATCATTTAGTAGTTTGAAGATTAGTTTATGTACCTGGGAAACAGTTTTTCTCAGTGTCATAATGTGAAGGTTCAGCAAAGGTAAATGAAG
This sequence comes from Dasypus novemcinctus, assembly GCF_030445035.2. Classification (NCBI taxonomy): domain Eukaryota; kingdom Metazoa; phylum Chordata; class Mammalia; order Cingulata; family Dasypodidae; genus Dasypus; species Dasypus novemcinctus. Next base: position 146,252,694 of record NC_080673.1, on the reverse strand, counting down.
ATATGATGAAAATCAAATCCACTAAAAAGGAGCCAGATAAAACAATTTGATATTGTCTATCATAAAATTCTATCTCCAGTGCAGAAATGCCATAATCAAGAAGATGATAGCAGGAAATTTAGTTTAGATTTGTTTTGTTTAAATAACAGATGTTCTGGGGAGACTTAACTATTCACTGGTTTTTGATGAATGACTAACAAAGCAGAATATGGAAGAATTTTCTTAGAAAATGAAGATTTATTCTTGAGACAATAAAAAGCAAAACTTTAAAAATTCTAAGGCAATGGCAAGAGGCTGTGCTCAATCAGTTGGGCTCCCATTTACCGTATGGATTTGCACCCCGGGGCCTCCTTGTGAAGGTAGCCTCGCCTGCATGCTGTGGAGAACCACTGGCCCACAAGCACCATGGAAAGCTGACTCAGCAAGGTGGGCAACCAAAAAAGGGAGACAAGCAAAAACACAGAAGAGCAGTGAATGGACACAGCAGACAGCAAGCAAGCCACAAGGAGGGAGGGGAAATAAAATGAATAAATACAGACATAGAAGAATGCACAGCAAATGGACACAGAGAGCAGACAGCATGCAAAAAGCCACAAGCAGGGGAGAGGTGATATTAAAAAAAGAAATTCTAAGGTAGTAATGTGGTATTCTTCCTATCAAAAACAATAAAGAAATATGCCCAATGAAGAAGGAGATTGGAATTTTTAAAATTTACCTGGAACTTTTGGGAGGATTAAGGTAAAGCAGGGAAAAATGGAACCTCTGAGTAATGGAACCCTTGCTTTAGATGTCAAAGAGATAGAACATGCTTGCCTTAGGCCTCTGAAATAGTGAATAAAAGACTCACTTGAAAAATTAAAACACGGAGGGGAAGCACAACTTTGTGGAACAGCAATGAACATATTTTTTCTATCCACTGCGCCTCTGAACATACAAATTTAACAATGTCCATAAGTTAAATTCAGTAATCTGAAGTTACCAACTTTTTAAACTTGAGCAAATTACTCAAATTCCACATTTTTCATCTTCAAAATAGGGCAACTTATTATGCTTAGAATTTTCAAAATTCGTTTATTAAATGTCTATCAGAAATGTTTGTTGTGAGGATTAAATTGTAGGGGGGAGGGACAGATAAGAAGAGAGTTCAGAACAGTACTTGCTATGTAATAAGGACTCAATAAGTTTTGGATAATATTAGAATTATTATGTCATAACAATGCCTAGTCATACCTAATTTTCTTCTTTACCCACTTCCACTCTCACACTTTCTCTTAGAAAAATAAGTATAGGAAAATAGTGAATGGCATTGGCTCCAGAGCCAGACTGTCAAGATTCAAAACCTCAGTGTATACCAGCAGTAGGATTTGAGGGAAGGTATCCTCACTGGGTCTTACATTTCTTTACTATACTTACCTCACAGGGTTACCATCAGGATTAAATGAGTTCATATAAAGAAGTTGTTTAGAAGATTGCATATATACACTATGCATTTATTACAGTGTATGTTGTACTTTATGTAAGTATTGCATACTATCACTGTAAATGTGATGGATGAGAAACTGGGAATTCTGGGGGTCTCATTTTACCACCATGCCTTAAAAATCAGAATTCCTGGTCCACATTTCCTCCTGAACTTTGTGCTCAGCATAATCTGGCCATGCAGGAAGCATTAACTACCTCCTTGAGCAGCCCTGATTTGTCTCTGTCTAAACCTGCTGTGACCTCTTAGATTTCAATAGCAATAGGGATAAGACAGATGAGCAAATCCCCCCGAGTCCTCCAGGACTATGCCAAGAGCTCTGCCTCAGTTGTTTCCCCAATATTTGCCTTAGGGTATTAAACTACACAGGTATTGAATAATTGATTAAAATAAACAAACAAAAGTTTCCATAGTAACCTCATGGGAGAGAAAGAGAAGTGATTGGCAGGAATCATGATTCAGACATTCTGGATTTCAAGGAAAAACAAAAACACAACACTAGAACCTCATCTTTGATCCTGAAATAATACAAAAATCTCTGAGTCTAAACATTTTTAAAAAATTTGTAATATGATGCTATGCCATAGAGACAAAACAGCGCAGAATGATATGTAAAGCTTAAGACCATCAGTAAAATAATCTTTCACTACTCATCTGCCCACAAAAAGAAATAAGATGTATATATTTATACAAGATTTTGCTAGTATGCTTAAAGAAAGTGATACAAATTTCTCATCCTAAAATGTTCTCTCCTCACTTTCTTTTTTATATGAAATAAACAATATTCAGTATTAAAATATTCCTCAGGAGTATAACCCAGTAAAATCATGAACAATAGAAACTGTTTACTCACCAGTTCATGATATAAAAACATTATAAAATTTGGACATTCTGGATTTCAGCTCTCGGTATAAATATAATACAATCTTGTAGCAAGATTCCCCCTACAAGGTGCTGTCTTTCACATTATTTTACACTTGAATCATTTTAATTTCTTCAATAGTCAACGAGTATTTGTTAAACTTCCCATCTGGACAAGTCCAATGCTCAGCTTTCTCTGCTGGATTTTAGGCTTAAACCTATGGATTTTTTCATGGAAATGTGTAAAGCTAAAGATCTGTTTAAAAGCTCCAAGCATAATTGCCAAAATAAATCTACCATTGCTCCCTGGAATTTCTTATCTGGAGTAGACTGTCTGTCACATGGCACCCCTACCCAAATAAACACTGAATAGGCCAGAGAAGTTGAACAGTTACAGCAACGTCTTCTTTCCTTTTTTTGATTACCTTTGTAAATTGCTTTTACTACTTGGTCTTGAATATCAAACAGGGTAATAAAAAGATCTTCTTTCAAAAGAAACACTCAAAGAATATCTTTTCTTGCAGAAGTGTAAACAGGGAGAAACTTTCTAGAGGGAAGACTGGCAATTCCTAGCAAAAAAAAAAAAAAAGAATTTTACATTCCCTTGACTCAGTACCTGGAGTTGTAGGAATTTTAGCTAAGTAAATATTCAGACAAATGGGTGAAGAAATATATGATCATTGTAGCAGTTTTGTTGCTTTTGCAGTTATAGTTTTACAAAGTAAAAGTAATCTAAATATCCATTAATGGGGGTTGGTTAATTAAATTATAATGAATTTAATAAATACAGTATAATAGTAAAAAAAACAATATATATATTATTAAAATGACTCACAGTAGATTAATTGAAAAGTGAAAAAGAAGAATATGGAGAAGATATGTAGTATGACTGCATTTTTATTTGTGTGTCTGGAGCATATCTTGAAGGGTAGACATTAAATTGTTAACAGATGCTATTGCTCAGCAGGAGAACTATGTGAAGACTTCCACTTCATATTTTATATACATTTATAATTTAATTTCCTACAGTGAAGTACGTGTTTATATATATATATAGCTATAATTATGTATACATACATATATATACACACACATATGTTTGCACACATAATAAAGATTTCCACATTAAAAAAAAAAAGAATGAGAAAGGAATGGGCCTCTTTAGGGATGTCCTTCTCTAGTATTCTGACATTCACTGGCATTCCAATGCAGATTATGCAAAATTAACTATTCAATATTTAAAGTTCTTTTATAATCTCAGAACGCTAAGCAAATGTATATGGAACTAATTGATTTATAAAGGAGCAAAGAAGCTGAATACGGTATAGGCATGGGTGAAGAGGAAGAAACAAAGGTTGTGTTAAGAGAAGCTTTGAGAATATTTTACTCCCTCTCAATATTTGCTTGCACCTGGCCTTATTAGTTAAATGCTTGATGCCTTACAACATTTGAAATAAACTCTTAAGAGCCAAAATTATAAAGATGGCCTGCTCACATCAAAAGAATAAGCTGATATAGTTCTTAAGTATTTAACCCACACTAGTGCTGTAATTATGTAACTTAATATCTTTTGGTACCTGTTAACAGAATTGACTGTCTAACTCAGTGCATTTTTTCTGAAAACCAGAGTTAGCACATTCCATTTCTGCAGGCAGCTTCAACAATAAAACAACATCAAGCAATGTAATTGCTGCATGACAAAACCAAACCATACCATTAAGAAAAGAATTTCACACACAAAAGCAAATAAAGGAAAATCTTCTCCTACCCAACAATCAGTCTCTTTTCACAATTTATTTATGTTTCCCCTCCCTGTTGCTAATCCTGCCATCAAAAATTCCCTATTAAGCTCATGTCACCCTTAAATTAAACTACATACATGAAAGGAAATGTTGGCTTTTCACTTCTCACACCTTCTGCAGTTTTAAACTTTTTCCTTTTTAACATATCAATTTCATTTTGCTATGACACACAAAAAAATGAGTTTTCCTTATTAATCACTTGAAATGTGTTTTTTTAATTGCATATCTTAACACTGGGTTTATAAGAACAAATGTTCTGGTGTTCATAAGCCCTAAAAAAGCCACTGGCTTTAGAATAAATGGTTGGCACTTTCACCTATATCTAGAACAGACTTTCAATATCCAGTATTGACAGACTTTTTAAATATCTATTCCTGTTCTAGTCTTTAAATATACTTTCCCATTCCCAACTTTACAGATATGCAAAGGGTTTCTTATTTGGGAAAACAGAGTGCATTACTGGGTAACTGCTGAGCTGCCTGTGATATAGCCAAAAAGTACAAATAGTTCCACTTATCACAGCCTCTCCTGAGGATTTTAAGACTGCAAATTGTTGCCTTCTAATTCTGGATTTCTGGCATAAAAATAAGATGTTTTTGGAATAGAGGTTTATAGCCTATCCATTAGACTATTGCCAGAAAATAAAGCATATTTAATTTCATTTAACATTTCGAGTGGCATCGCTTTATGAGAAATGTAGTCCTACTGAAAATACATGGTCGTGTTTTATTCAGTTTGAATCTTGTAGGAAGATCACACTCCACTGTACATTCATCTAATTGAATGTTTTCCACTGACAGTCAAACTAAGACTGTATTATTTGGCCAACAGCCAGATATAAACTTTTGAATTGTGGTGTCATGTTCAAAAAACTCAAAAGAGTGCCATAAATTTTTGCCAGAATGATATAGGCTCAGGAAATCCATTGTTGAACCTTAACGATCTGCACCAGTTTTCCTTTAGTCTCAAAATTTGAGCTACATGACTCTATGTGGGCAAGCCACCGACACCTTGTTAGACATAGGAAAACCTCTAACTATAAAATCTCTAACTATAAGGCCTTTAGGGTTCCACCCAAAAGATGGCGCCGAGGCATGCGGCAGACATGCCCGGGCATGTGCCTCGGAAATCTGCCTCCCCCCAGCAGCTAGAGCGCGTGAACCAATCAGCCTCGCTAAATTAGCATGACCAGTAAGCTGCTTGCACGTTGCCTCACGGTCTATAAAAGCTACTACACTTCCTCAATAAATCAGACCTGCGCCACCAGTCTGCGTCTCCAGAGCGGTTACTGTGTGTTGTCTTGCTCTGTTCATCCTTACCTCTTTGGGAGCGGAGCCGCTGGACGGCACCGCAACAACTCTAGGTAAAGAGCTATTTGCTGTAGCAGGTGATTATCATTGACCTACATGTGTCTCATTAAAACTCATTCTGAATTCTTCTCTAAGAAGCATATTCCTGAACCACAAAAGCATATTCAAATCGTACATATATATACACCTAACATATGATTGATTGAGCTCTGTGATGTCTAAATATTTCAATAGGTGAGAAAGGCAATTTTAAGAATATATGCAGTATGATTCACCATATTTTTTAAAGTGTACATCACATACCTACATAATATTGTATATACATAGATATATTTTAGAAAGATACACAGAAACTATTATGAAGAAAATACCCTTCGAAGAGTAACTGGGACATTGGAGATATATGAGGAAAATCTTTATTTTTCACCAAATGTCTCTGAACTGTTGATTTTATTTTGAGTAGCATTTATAGCTTTATAATTTAAAAACAAGTTTATAAATATTTATGTACAGAATTGAAAAGATGTTATTCATCTTGATTTCAGATAAATATGCAATTTGCTAAAGAATCAAAAATTAATTCATAAGAGAAATGTTTATATTATTTACAGATCTAAGACTGCTGAACAAAATGTTCAGAGTCCAAATTTCCTATGTTTATATACACCAAATTTAATTTTTATAAGATAATTCACTCAGAGATGATGGGGACTCACACAAAACATAAATTTAGACCTGTAATAACAATGCTCACTTGCTCTCACACAAGTTAGCTATATTTTCTTAATAGTGAATTGGTTACTTTTGATCAACACTGGAAACTTCATCTTCTTTCAGAGGGCCCACAAATAATTTAATGAGAACCAGTATTGTCTCCAAGATGAAATAATTTTAACTTATCTGAGAATAGTTACCCCAAGAATGATGCACAAGAGAGAGGTAAATGCAGTCAAAATTATGCTGCAACTGTCCGTTTCAAGATATTTCAGATAATTTAATAAAATACTCTCAAGTCTAAAATGTGGGCAGAATGTAAAAAAAAAGTGTGCCTCTTTTTCATAGAATCTATTCTTTGTTTCAAGAGATCATTAAGATCATAAAAACTATGTTTCTTCATGTTATCATCCATGAAGAGTGTCCAAAGTACAGTAAACAAAAACTGAAGGAGAAATATATCCCATTAAGACAAGACACCATCCTGCCAGTCTCCATTATGATTCTTTGAGGCAGGATTAAATTCCATAGAAACTCAAGCTGGGAAATAATTCTATTGGTAGAGCCATCATCTCTGTGTCTGTCTCGTGGTCATCTCTGGAATTAGGATATCATTTCCACAAGCAAGACCCCAGATCTATGCACTTTTGAGTATAGTTACCCTTTCGCCAGACCTCTTTAGCAAAACTAGTCTGAGTTTATTTAACTGTGCTGAGCTTAACTGTTATTTCTTACGCGTGACTGACAAGTGCGTTGTTCTTCTCTTTTGCCTTGTGGGAAAACTGAGTTGCAGATAATGTATTCTATCGTCTTCTTTATCTTTTTGGCTTTTCTGGAACCTCCTAAATGAAGTGACACACTGGATACTTTGGACTTCTGCCTGTCATGCAGGCCACTTCCCTGCATCCTGACAATTTAAAAACTGTGCTTGAAGTGAGGATAAATCTATGCTTTTAAGAAAATATATGGAAAGAAATATTAGACTTTGACTTTGTCATTTTGGATTTATCTAAGCCACTGGAACCGTAATTACAAGTCTTAACCTTAGTGATCTTAAACAAAGAGTGGCAACATTTGGACCAAAAAGAAACTCTGGTTGGGTACAAAAAAAGAAGGCAGTTTAAACTTAGATGCTCTTATATAGACTAATGCAGGAGTTTGAAGCTTAATAGCTTTCAGAGAAAATAGATCCAAAGATATTATTTATTCATGATTTCATAAATGTGTATAAAATAATCACAAGTATTAGCAGAAGCCAAATTCTTAAACAGATGAGATCCCTATTGGCAGTATAAACCATTTTGAACACTGATCTAAGTGATTAAAATATAAATAAATTCATTAAGATATTCTGTAATTGTTTTTAATAAGTAGCATAAGTTACATATTAATAGTAACATCTTTAAATCCTAAAGTTAATTCATTATTGAATTGAAATTTATCACCGATTGGTGTCAGACAATTCAATATTGACCACTTATTTATGCAATGTTAGTTCCTATGTTTATAATCTGTTAAATAATGGCAGCTTGTAATTTGGGGCTAAAAAGTTCTGAAGTTAGAAGTAGATGTAGCTCAAGCAGTTGAGCGCCTGCCTCCCACAACAAGCAAAACCCCAGCTCAGGAAAGCTGATGTGGCCTAATGATTGAGCACCAGTTTCCCACAGATCCCAGGTTCAATCACTGGCCCTAGTACTTCAAAAAAAAAAAAAAAATTCTCAAGTACCATGAAATCTGAAAAATATTTATCTCCTTATATCTTCCTTTCTTGCAATATGATATAATTCAGTAACAGGCAAATGGAGGGGAAAATACTATAAAATTGGGGAAATGGGTGTGGTAAGCAGAGTAATGGCTGCAAAAAATGCTCAAGTCCTAGTCTTTGGAACATGTGGATAATACTACCATACATGCCAAAAAGGACTTCACAAAATTGATTAAGGATCTTGAAAAGGTGAGAGTATCCTGGATTATCCAGGTGGGCCCAGTGTAATCACAGAAACCTTATAGGAGGGAGAGTTGGGGGTCAGATTTAGAGAAGATGCGACAAAGGAAGCAGAGGTTAGAGTGATGTGGCCACGAGACAAGAAATGCAGGCAGCCTCTAGAAGTGGAAGGGCAAAGAACAGATTCTTCCCCCAGAGCTTCCAGAAGGAACTCAGCTCTGCTAACATTGTAATTTTAGTCCCATAAGACTTATTTCAGATCCTGACCTCCAGAACTGTAAGATAATAAATACTGTTGTTTTAAGTCCCTAAATTTGTGGGAATGTGATACTGCAGCAATAGGAGACTAATACAAAGAGTAACAGCTTTTGCGAATCATTTGCTTGTTTGCTCTCAGAGTCAACTTTTGCCATTCTTATGCTCTACTCTGTTTTAAGCATCTTTTTGTCCAGCTACTGAGTAGTTGTGCCAGTGGAAGGGTGGGCTGGTGACTGGAGGTTGGGAGGAAGAAAGTTTTCAAAGTGCTCCTCTCTGTCTGTGACTTGGGTAGCACACTTGCTGGACTGTGGCCCTCTATGAGGTCAGCTCCTGTGAGATAGCTCTTTTCTGCTTGGTTTTAGCTCCCATCAGAAGTTCTGGCTTTGGGACTCTGGTAACAGCACTTCCTCTCTGTTTCCCTCCAACCCTGTGGTAACAGTTTCTGTTTGTCGATTGCCCTCGGTTTACCTCTTTGTTTGTTTTTGCATGACTCCTTAGCTCTTCCATTATTTATGTAACTCATTAAATGAATTAAATTTCCTGTGTTTCAAACATCTAGAGGCACTTCCCTCTCCTTACTGACCCCTGACAAATAAAAAGCCATGTAATAGTAACTGAAGAAAGAAGAGAGAGCGGGAGAGAAAAGAGTGATAGTTGCTAAAAAAAATTTTTTTAATTAAAAAACATAGGCCAATAAAAATTAGCACATGCACAAATTTTGGTGCTAAGTTTACAGTAAACTGAGACTAAAAGGAAAACATGCATTACATGGCTTTCTTTAGCTCTGTAAGTTAGTAAAACAGTATATCAAAAAACTTTTTATCTAGTTTTACACATAAAATTAATCACTTGAGTCTGCATATGTAGATCATACATATAGGACATAGTTCTTCAATGAATGAATGGTTTTATAAATTCAGAAATAAATGTTACAGCTACAGATTACCTATTTAAAAATGGAATAATTTATTTATCTCAATGATATTAATATTATCAGAGAAGTTAGTTCATCATTTATGTATTTTTTCTTAGAACTTGTATACTTTCTATTCTATAAGTTTATGGTGAAAGAAAAGTAAATTGCTAAAACCTGCACATCTTGTTTAAAAATCCTTCCAAATTTATCTCAGGATCCTGCAATCAGCTACCCACACCAAATTTTCCATTTTCCTAAATTTTCAATTTTTCCATTCTGGCCTTATTGCTATTTAATATGGGAATTCCACCTATCACAGATGGCTCCCTGTCTGCTGATTGTCTGCTTCCTGTGTCTGCTCATTGCGTCCACTCTTTGTCTGCTTGCCTTCTTTAGGAGGCACCAGTAACCAAACCCAGGATCTCCCATGTGGGAGGTGGGTGCCCAACCATTTGAGCCACGTCTGCTCCCTGTTCATCATTGTGTCAGCTCATTGTGTCTGCATGTTGCATCTGCTCATCTTCTTTGGGAGATACCAGGAACCGAAACCAGGACCTCCCATGTGGGAGGTGGCACCCAACTGCTTGAACTACACCACTGTCCCCCTAATATGGGATTTTAATAACTTGCTACTATTTCTCAGATAATGTTTTAGCTGCTCTTAGTCAGATAGGTCTGTCCTTTCCTGACCCAACACATCCTATCTCCTTTCCTCTTTAACATCTTGCTTTAAGGATCTCAACATCCTACTCAAATTTTACTCAGCCACACCTTTAAGCCTTCCAGCCAAATGAGCATTATCTCCCTACCTTTCACATGGAGACTCCAGCCTCTTAGCAATTGTACTTAAAAGCTATGACATCTGCAATTAGTATACATATTAGTCATATCATACAAGCAGTTAATGAAAATCTAGAACAAATCATCTAACATTAATCTCAAAAATTATGATAAAATGAGGAAAATATGCCAGTTTCTCAGTATTTTAAATAGTGACAACAAAGATAAGAAGGCAGGTAGTAGGCAGATTCCAATGATCTTAAAGTAGTTTGCTTTTCCTTTTTCTTTAAAATGCAAACAAATTTCTTAGCAATGTTAATAATTTTGAGTAAATTTCTCTTCTAAATGTTTTTCAGAAATCATTAAAAGTGATATAATTTACCATAGTTTAAATGAAACATTTTCTACCATAATTTTCTACCATAGAAGAACTGTTTTAAAAACAGGTGAGATGATATTTTTCTATTCATAAATGACTCTTAGCTATTAGCCTTCCTTGAAAAGAACTAAAAGTCTATATCATCATACTATGAAAGAACTCATTACTGAGAAACTAAATACATTATCAATGCCCTCTTAATTTTCTCTCAAAGCAAATCAGAATTTCACAGTAATAAGCCCAGAAAATTATTTTTTCTACATACACCTTTATGAATATTTTACTTGCAAATAAAAAAAGCATTAAGCTATATTCAATTTGAGTCCAATTTTGAAAATAAACGCAAGCAGTGTTGCACAATTTGCATAGTGCTCTTGGAAAAGCAGCAGGATGTCCATGTACGATTGAAATTGGTCACTAAATCACAAAATTACATCAACCCCAGGAGTTATGGTTACTTTCATCAGAAAGGTGAAAGTTGCCTGCTCAGTCAGAATACTTTCAGCAATATGCCAGCACTTGTTGGCCATATGTTTCAAGTTGTAAGATGTCCTGTTAGAGTTATGGATGCAGTTTTGCAGTCAGGAAAATGACAGATTTCCCTCCCTTGAAGACATTAACTTTATTCCACTTTGTTCTAACACTGTGTGCAGACAATGAGAATGATATAGTAGTCCCCAGTATTCTCAATGAATATATTTCAAGATGAGCCCACTGTTACATTCTTACACGGCTTTTCTCTGACCTTATCAATTCCAGCTCACTCTTTTAGCCTTGTCTTGTCTTTTACCAATGTTGTTTACTTATGCATTCTCTTATTCGTTCCCAGATAGAAATTATTATTTCTTTATTTTTTAACAAATCCATTTTATTGATACATATTAATAAACCATAAATGCATCCAAAATGTACAATCAATGGTATTCAGTGTAATCATGTATTTGTGCATTCATCACTTCAATCATTCTTAGACCACTTACATTATTCCAATAATAATAAACAAGAAATAAACAAAACTCATCATCTCTCGGTTTCCCTAGGCTTCCCCTGCCATACATATTTGTTATTCTTTTTCCTTCTATCTAGTATATTTGTATTCATATTTTGTAAGAAACAGTCTTACATGTGCAAAATCATTCACATTCATGTTTTGCATGATGTTTTACTATTATACAGTCCTATGTTACAGTTTTTAGCTTTTCTTCTAGTAATGTACAAAACCGTAGACTTTCCCTTTCAACCACTGTAATACCCATATAATAGCTCTGCAAGTTGCAAACACCATGATATGCATTCACCATTTCTGTTTATTTCTAAAGATTTACAAACAACCCTTTTACCAATTCTGCACAGATTAATCCTCAGTTTTCCATTCTCTACCCTCCTTCTATTTTCTGGTGACCTATATTCTAATTATGAACTCCATGAGTTTACACAATGTATTAAGTTCATAAAAGTGCATTCACCAGTATTTGTCCTTTTATGTTTTGTCCATGCAATTTCCAGCCTGGCCAACAGATAGCACTATTCAGTGCACCTTTCCACAGAGGTATTTCAGTGTAGGCTTTCCTGTGTTCCTGTGTTGAATCTCCAAAGCAGAGATTCAAAGCAGCCTCTGCTGGTTGAATTTACTGAAGAAAAGTCCCTGACTCTCCCTTCCTTTTCTCCTGAAACAGCATACAGGGAGGAAGCTGTCTGTTCCCCTCTCAGTTAGCTGCAGTGAGCTAGGGATTTTGCCCCAGCTTAATATCTTGGGGGTGGGGGAGGGGAGCCCTCACGGGCCACCGCAGGACAGGGAGGGGCTGTTGGTAATTCATGTTTGTTGTTTTGGATTCTTAGTCTCTCTGTCCCTCACCCTCCTGGGAGTTATGTAGCACTGTCCTCATCTGCTGACCCCTGAGGCAGGTCCCTCAGACAGCTTTTGGCTCTTTCTCTATTGTTTTTGTGAGAGCATTAAGCCCTGCCTGTTAGTCTAAGGCCATAGTCTCACAATCCCCCTATTAATATTTAATTTTATTGCATGGTATTAATACTTATACCAAATACTTTGCAGTTGTGTAAACTTAAATGAACTACTAAAAAGCCCACCTGGTGATTACTTCTGCATTGAATAATATAGTGATAATGAAATTTCAAATTATACAGATATTTTACTATTGTAACTTGCATTTATATATGATCCAAAAGAGGACCCTTTCTTGCCATCCTAGATGCTGCAATATTTTTTTAAAAATCCAAATCTACCTGATTCCTTAGCTTACATTTTAGATCCTCCTATTTGTCCCCAGCCAGACAGGCACTTACAGATTTTGTGAACCCAGAACCATGCCAGCTCTCATCCTTCCCTCTTTTCTTGTACTCCTTTACTGCACATCAATACACATTTTTTTGTTGTTAATTTTTACTATACTCTAATAGAAAGGTCTACCCTCCTTTTCTTAAAATGTGTATTTGTCAATATTTGTTTTATCATAAAATTATAAACAACTGAAGAGCACAAGCATGCATTGATTTTTTTTTTTCCCTTGGAGTTCTCTGATTTAACAGGTATTTACTAAAAGGAGAGTGATTATGGTGAAAAGCTGACCTTGGAAGGAATGGAATGTCAAGTCACCATTGAGGTCCATTTATTCAAAATAAACTGGGTGCCTGCTGCATTGCAGACACTGTTAGAGGCATTGTATACATGGCAGGGAATTGCCTTACTCTCATAGAGCTCAATTCTAGTTGTAGAAGAAAGACAATGAATAATGAAACTAGAATCATGTTCCAAATAAAAAGAACTTAGTTACATGTATCTGAAGAACATAAAGCAAAATATTTTGATAAAAAGTGATTGGGGATTGGAGACTACTTTTGTCTGAGCAGAGAAAGGAGTATACCTTCAGGAGCTGACATCTAAGAGGAAACCTGAATTATAAGAAATAGGCTGCAATGCACAGATCTGGGCAGGGTAGCATTCCAGGTCACAGGAGCACCTACTAATAAAGACCCTATAGCAGAATTGCACGGTTTTTAAAACAGCAACCAGAGGCTATTGCCTGCAGCACCAGAGGCAGAGGAGTAGTGAAAGAACAAGCCAGTACCATTCATTACACACTTTGCAGGCCATGGAAACTCTAATTACACGTAGAATAATTAGCTTTTATTCTACAGGTAATAAGAAGCATTTAATCAAGGGAGGTGACATTGAAGCAGGCTAATAAGATAGGGAATTAATAGATGGATCTGGAACCTGGTAGAGTCCACGTGGACATCTGGAACCCCCAAGATGGCTGCTGGAGGAACCCCACCCCCAGAATTCTGCTGCCCAGAACAAAGACTTCTTCCTGGGAACAAGGAAAAGCCCAGATGTTCTCTAGAACCTTTATCATTGGGTCCTCACTAAGGAATGGACAGGTGGGGTAATCAATCCAAACAGCAAACAGCTGGAGCCCCCTCCCCTTCCATTAGCAAAGTGGTGGAATAATTAGCAATTTAAAAGCAAACTGTGAGGCTTGAGTGTGCTCTCTCACCTTACTTTTTTTGCCTACCGACCTGTCCTGCATTCTGTATGCTGCTGTCGCAAGCTTTCCTCTGTTATGTGGCCACGCAAGTAACCCCGGGGATTTATAATCTATAATGGGGAATTGTAGCTTGTAAATTAGCCCTCTTCATCCCCTTCCTCACTACCTGGGACCCCTGCTCTCTTATTTTCTGTTGTTTTCTCCCATTTCTCTTCGCTCCCTTCGTTCCCTACAGAAATTACTGGCCTAACTCACCTGGTATGCTCTTGAAATTCATTTCTGTAGCATAGCCAAGAACCTAGGTAAAATTCAGTAACATTATTTGATATACTTTTTTAAAAGATCACTCAGGACAACCAGATCAATTAGGAGATTATTTTAAGAACTGAAAGTTCAGCTACAAAACAGATTGGAAAAAAACTTGGGTGGAGCATGAAAGGTCTGAGCAAGGTGTGGCTAAAACATTTTCCTAGCAATGTTTCACCCAATTCCTCAGCCTTTAAATATATTTATCTCTGCCCTGGAAGATTTTCTCTGATTAACAAGTCACTGATTCCTCTAAATCCCAAGGGAACTCTTTTTGGTTGGTTTATGTATCAATTGATTTTTTCCATAAAAAGAAGAGTGGAATACAACCGTCATTCATTGTATTTTAAAACTGCAATATTCTACTTTCCTCTGAGGCAAGTTTTGTAGCTTTGCAGAATCAGTTATTAAAGCAAATGATTGGTAAAGCAGAACTGAAATCAGAATGTTCTACTTATTCTGAGACTTTAAGAGTGAAACTATCATATCTAAATTTCAGTGCTATGTTGAACACTAAATTTGTCTGTTTTGGGTTTTTTTTAGTGTATACACCAAGGCAGATTGGTTATTCTATCTTGCAACTAGTCTGAAGTTTCCCACTTTCATTCAGATCTTCAAATCCCATTTAGACAAGAGAAAGGAACAAACCTTGTATATGCACAAAGTCAAGCAAGACCCTGCCTGACATTTACAGTGATAACTACAACTGAGTAGATTTCAAATTCCTGTGAGGGGAGTAAAACTGATTAGAGTGGTATATCTGAAACTAGGACCAAACTAAAGGGAAAGGCCTTTGTTGTGAAGGAGAAGTCTATGGGATTTAGTTACAAAAAACTATGAGAGCCACTAGGCTAGGGGGAGGTCAGTACGAAGGAGTAGTAATAAGTTACAGCACAAGATTTCCATGCACCTCCTCCCTAATGCAGCAACAAAGAATTAGTTGCAAGTAAAACATACTTGACCCATCATCACCCCTTTTTTTGTCTGGAAGATCCTCAGATCTCTTCCATTCAGCCCACCTAGTGCATTGACAGATGGGAAGAAATAATCCCCATTCTTAAAGAGAATATCTACATGCTTATTTGGAGGAATAAGGGCAACATTAGCTACAGAGAACTGCCTCGAAATGTGGCAAGCACATCTAGTTAAGAGCAGTCATCTGCCTTTGGCTCTGCCTTCAAACTTTGAGTAGACAACCATATCTACGGTGTTTGCTCATTCACCATAGTTGGCATTTTATGTTAATTCTTTTGAAAAACATGCTAAGGAGAAAAGTTACAGGAATAGGACAATTTTCTTCATATGCCTTATTTGGAAGTGATTCTGGAATATTGTCTGTGACTTGCTTCTGCATTTAGTTCACTCCTAAGGGAAGGAATTTTTTCTGGTTGATGCTGATGGGAGAGATATCATGAACTTTCTACTACATATCAGCTGCTGACAGAATAATGGATAAAGTTGGTCTTACTTTAAACAATGAAAAATAAGATTATAAATTTTTAAAGCTAAAACATTATGTGCTGCATTCAGCTCACAATAGGTTGGCTCGAAGGGAAGACAACACAGAAATAAAGGTAGACACAACAAGAGGGGAGAGAAACCTGGGACCAGGGAACTCACAGCTTCTGGAACTGAGAGCCTCAACCCTAGTTTTCCCATCGCATTTGGGAAACTACCAAGCAGCTGTTTGCTATCTGAACTGCAACATCATTTATAATAACAGGGAACAATTGCAAAATCTACAATAGAACAGGTGTAACATTACAATAACAAACAGTTTAAGTCCGTTTCCCACAACATTTCCCCCTTTTGTTTTTGCAAAGTCTACACAAATATCTTTTCATTGATTGACAAATCTTCCTGCATATTTTCACTTTTAGGTTTGAACAATACTTTTTTCTTTTCCTCCCAATATAGTCAGTCCCAGGATTGTTCAAACTTAAAACAAGAGATTTACATCAAGACACGTTTATATATCACTTTACAGTTCATCAAATCACTTAAGTATACTATGTTTCATTATTAAAGTCCTGATTAGTATTCAAGCATTTTATACATAATCCATAACTACCACAGATTATACAACAAACAATAAGACTTCCAACTAGCAGACATTTAATGGCTAAACGTTCATTTCTCATATGCTTAAGATTTCCTACCAGCAAGGCTATATAAGCCAGTACTCGATATTAATGCTGGCAACATCCAATTAACAGGCTAAATTAATACAAACTCTTACCCAACCAAACAGCATTTAATAATTTGATAGAGTAGCAGGGACCTTACAGTTTGTCCCAATTGTTTGCCTTTTTCAGGCCCTTAAAATACCACTGTCTCTGATGTTTCTTAGTAGGGTCATTGCCACAGGTCTCTTCTATGCAGCAGGATTCAATGCCATTAGACCAGGGCAGAAAGCCTTAAAGAACTGCAAAAGTCCATTGGTGACCTTTTCACACAGTTTTTGTACTTTTTGTATGCATTCCGGCTTATCTTACTTTTACAAAACACACTATCTCACTGAATGCTACAATATGTTTACAACTTGCTATATGCATACTAGTTCTGTCCCACATATCTCCATGTTAACCATTTTAGGACAAAATACACCTTATTAAATTTCAGTTAGCATTCCCTCACTTTTTACCTTTTTCAATATTCACTTAACTTTTACATCTTTCCTTTTATCCTATGAAGCAATTTAAGAAAATTCTATTAATCAAGAAACTTAGATAATATAAGTGCTTAATTTTTTGACCAATTGAATAGAGCTCTTTTAGATCGCATTCTATCAAAATATAACAAAAACCATTACTACACATGTTGAAAAATTATAACACACACTGACATTGAACAAACACCTTTTTAGGCACCCGCCCTCCTTGGGGCACCTGCCCTTCTTCCCCCCCAACACTAACATTGGAACAATTTCTACACACACACTGACACTGCATACTCTTTTGGGCCTCTTGGAGCACCTGCCCTTTTTTTCCCCACACACATTAACATTGCACAAACACCCTTTTGGGCCTCTTGGGACCCTGGGCTCCTGCCTTCTTGGGGCACTTGCCCTTCTCTTTTTACACACTAACATTGAACAACCATACACACAAAAGCAGTTTTAAATTTACTAATCTAGAATTTTCTTCATTGCTTCAACATTTCTTTTCCAGTTCTACTCCTCTCAATTTCTTTCTTACTCTTTCTATGCCCAAGTCATACTTGGGGCAAGTTCTGTAGTTAAGATACTTTGATGTCTTCAGAATGAGACTCAGCTGGGCAGTTTCCAGTGTCAGTCTCTCCATCGGCATGATCTGAGGTTCTGGGTCCCACAGGACTTTTGTCATTGCTTGGCATTCATGGTATGGCTTTATCCGACAAGCTGGTACCTACACAGGATGTTCTTTCATTTCTCAAAACAGCTTCATAGCATCCCCACGCAGAAATGTTCCCGAGCTATGGCACACGCACCAGCCGACCCCACAACCTTCCTGCAGCTGCTGGTCTGGAAAGATTGTCCCGACAGTCCCGCAGCTGCTGCCACCGGCCGGGAAGGTGTAGATTCTGCTCTCCGTCTCCTGGGGAAATACAAGAAACCCTCAAGGACTTCGAAGGCTTTCCAAACCACTTAGGGCTCTAGCTTTTACACCAACTTTAGTTTCGCTCAACGCAATCCTCCTTCTCTTTGTGTCCCTGGTCTGGCACCAGTTACTGCAAGCCTTCTTTCCTTCATGCCCCATGTTGGGCACCACTTGCTGCATTCAGCTTACAATGGGTTGGCTCAAAGGGAAAGCAACACAGAAATAAAGGTAGACACAAGAGGGGAGACAAATGTGGGACCAGGGGACTCACAGCTTCTGGAACTGAGATCCTCAACCCTAGTTTTCCCATTGCATTTATTGGGAAACTACCAAGCAGCTGTTTGCTATCTGAACTGTAACATCATTTACGATAACAGGGAACAACTGCAACATCTACAAGAGAACAGGTATAACATTTACAATAACAAACAGGTAAGTCAGTTTCCCACAACAATTATGAACAGAAATGTATATAATATTAAGTTAAACTTTCTCTTCCTTCCCTGTTCTCTTTATATGCCATCTAATCACATACTCCAAAAGTAGCCATTAGTAATAGTTCCTGGTGTGTTCTCCCATCTATGTGTGTATGTATAATATTTGTAGAGAAATTCTTTTTATTTAAAAAATAAGCCTAAAAGCAGTACTCTGATGGTTAGGCTAATGTGTCAACTCGGCCAGGTAATTGAGCCCAGTTGTTTGGTCAAACAAGCACTGGGCTAACTATAATACAAGGGCTTTTATGGACTTTAGTCACCATTGACTTTACTGCAGTAGTAAATCATAGATAGCTGATTACAATTACACTAATTGGGAAAATTGCCATCAGCAATGAGTGACACTTTATCCAATCAGTTGAATGCCTTAAAGGGGAAGTGATTCCAGCATTGAGTGAGAATTTCCTAGCCCTACTTTGGAAAGCTAATGTCACCCAGAACTCATCAAGGACATTCACTGGATTTTCATTGGAGCCCCTGGTTGCAGCCTGCCTGTGGAACCTGGACTTGTGCATCCCCATGGTCACATGAGAGACTCTGATAAAATCTCTTACTATTGACAGATATCTCTTGTTGATTCTGTTTCCCTAGAGAACCCTGACTAATAAAAATACTTTGCAACTTCTTTTCTCCTTAGAAACATTTAGAAACATAAATGTTTCTCCTAAGTCAAATTATCAAATGAAAAATTGACATTTATTTATGGCTGCATCAAAGGCAATGGTAAAGACTCATAAATTTAGCTAAAATATAATTTTTCAATATTTAAGATGACCTAAGAATTGTATTA
This sequence comes from Dasypus novemcinctus, assembly GCF_030445035.2. Lineage (NCBI taxonomy): Eukaryota > Metazoa > Chordata > Mammalia > Cingulata > Dasypodidae > Dasypus > Dasypus novemcinctus. The sequence goes on along the minus strand of NC_080673.1, from coordinate 146,233,572 downwards.
AGTTAGTAAATAAATTGAAGGAAAAGAAACTTGAACTTCCTTCCCAGAAGACAACCAAATAAGAAAACAAAAAGAAAAATACAAATAGAATTTTATAACCCCTACCAAAATGTGTATACACAATATATAGTATATAGCATACATTATAAATATGTACATATTCCTAAATACTCATTTGGCAAATATGGAAATAAGTTTCAATGTGGAAAATTAATTTTAAAGAATATTATCTTACTGCAAAAGTATCTGAAAAATACTTAGAGCAATGTATTTGAAAAATAGTTAAATGGAGATAATGACTACAATGAAGTGAGGAAAAGTTAATGTCTCCATTGGTTGGAATCTTTAGGTACATAAGTTACTCTCTGGAAATTTTAGGTGTTTTGACAGGAGCATAAACTCAGTATCTTGCAGCTGGAACATAATCCCAGGAGTGAAATTTCCACAAAGAATTTCTGACTCACTATCAAGAAAAATGTTATCCCAATAAATAAAAAATAAATAAATTATAGGGCTGGAAAGAATAATAGAATCCCCAAAAGAGATAGAGTCCATTCGCCTTTATCCAGACAGCTTGTACCTTCTAAAAGTATTTATCTTCCTTATTTTTAAAAACATGAGTATTGACAATTTTCCAATATCTTTATATTGTACAATCTATAATCTCATATCCTATGGTTAGAGACAGGATTATTTTTGAGACTTCTAAATGCAATTTATTTCAGTTATAATTCAGTCATTGTGTCCTCTGTTAGTAAGAGGGAACTGAACACAACCTCGTAATTCATTTAGTCCAAGATTATTAGGATGTATTTTCTAAAGAAACATTTTTCTAGTTTACTATAACGCATTAAAAAGTTTTAGCAACACTTTTGTAAAGAATCAGAATTATCTGCAGTGCTGTCCATTGTTTGGTGAAAGCATGGTTTTGATCACTGCTCTAGTTATCTCTAACAAGTAATGAGTGAGTATATAAAATGTGAGATCTCATCCCTGCCTGAGATCTGTTTACTTGGTGGTGAGTAAGAGGTAAAAACCATTCGAAAATATTTGCTGTAGCTGCAAAGAAATAGAATTGAAGTAAAAGAGCTGAAAGGACTTCATTCTGATTACAATCTGGAATAGTTATTTGGTACCAACACAAAAATCCTTTACTGGGTCCTAAAATAGTGAAACAAACCCCAGGAGAAAAAAGGCACAGTGGGATAAATGTGTGTTCTACTAAAGGAAATGCATTGAAAAACTGAGTTGTAACTGGGGGAGAGAAGAGAACATAAAGTATTCATGGGTTGATTTCAGGGAATTCAAAGATATAAACTTTTATGTGAAGTTGTAAATGATCCCTATGAAGGACCAGGGAAACAGAGAAAATGATCAAAGACCAAAAAAAAAAAAAAAAAAAAAGTACATAAGATATTAACCTTGCAGAAACATCCTGTTTGATTTAAAGAACACATGAAAACAATCCAGAAAGTAAAGGCAGAAAATGAAATGGGAAATACAAAGGGCATAGAGATAGAGGATAAAAGCTTTTACAGATAAACAAAGCAGCAATAAGCTTATGAGAGCCACTGTTGCCTCCTGAGAAGTCAAAAGGCAACTGGGTAATGGAAATGGAAGACAGTATGGAGTACATTACCCTCTTAGCTCCATCAGAAAGGAAAAGGAAAACATGCTGAAAGTAGACTCATTTCTTCAAAAGATACTGAGCCTGGAAAAAAAAAGGGGGGGAAAGGTCGTTCACGAATATATTAGAAAAAATACAATTCTTGAGTCAGTTAGAACTGGAAATCTGAAGGGACTACTAGTGATAAAAAAAGAAGAAATATAACCATTTGCATGCATTTATCCATTTTAGAAATATAAAATGTACAGGAAAACTACATTTTTAAAAGGGCAAATAGTTATATTCTTGCTGTTAAACATCGGAACAATTTTAAGTACAATTTGGTAAACTAAAATTTCATTTCAGTTTGAAAGAAATGGAAATGAATCAATTGATGAAAATACATTACAGGTACAACATTTTTTTAACTTCCCTCAAAATACTATAATATTGCTTTAAATTTAGAACAGCTTTAATTTTTTACACCCATAGCAATGATATAATTCTATGACAACATATAAAAATTAAATTTATCAATATAGCTCCTTCAGAGCAATCATGGAGGCAATCCTTAACTGCTTGCTAAACAATGTATTTATAATATTAAATTATTTAGAAAACTTCTATTAAATAACTGATTACTTTGTATTCATTAACATACCACTATAAATGTTTGCTATGTTCACTATAAACAAAAGTTTAGAGGTAATGTTTATATGAGTATGATAAATTATATAAAAACTATTCACTTTAATTCACCGTGCTTCTGTGCTTTGCTTCTATTTTTTGCATCTGGATAACAAAGCAGTTATACAATCTGAATAGCAAAGGAATGATGTGGTTCAAGCAGTTGAGTGCCTGCTTCCCACAGGGGAGGTCCCGGGTTTGGTTCCAGTGCCTCCTAAAAACAAAACTGCAAACAATAAGCAAACAAGTTAAAAAAACCAATTCATGGGAGCAATGTGGCTCAGCAGTTGAGCACTCGCTTTCCACATACAAGGTCCCGGGTTCAATCTCCAGCCATGGTACATAGAAAAAGAAAAAAAAATTGAATAGCAATAACAAAGGTCAGACTATGCAGTTAAATATAAAGTCTTTAGGCAATACCTCCATGTCCTATAATTCTCTGTATGTGATGGTATCACATTTTCCCTGCATTTTAGAAGAATAAATTGTCCACACTGAATCCAGCCTTGTGCACAACCCCTTTTTTGATCCAAGTCAGTAAAATTCAGACATGTGAGGTTGTCTCTATTACTATATATTCATCACAAACAATGAAATGAGCAACGTTTTCAAGTTCTCAACACTTCTGATTTATTACCTATTGTATCATTTAAATCACGAAGGTTTTAGATGTATTTTGATTTTCTAAGTGTTGGGTCAATAGTGTTCCCTTTATGCAGTATGATATGATCATACTGCAGATATATATATACACACATATACATATACATATATATAAAACTGCAGACTACAGACTGCAGAGAATATGCAGAGAAGTTTGGGAAATAAACAACACATTCTTCAGAGAGTCACCCCAAATATCTTTAGATAATTATCTGAAGATGTGGCTGTTCTGTAATAATAAGTTTTACCATTTTATTTAGAAAACTCTTTCAATTCCTGCATGGGTATGACAGAAACATAGATGTCAGGACACAAGTCTTCTCATATTTCCGTCATGACTATTTTTACAATGGTCAAAAGAGTTGCATTTGAAGAGAGGACCTCTGTTGGCCATTCAGTCTTAAATTATTTCCAATCAGTAAGTGTTTTATAAAAGTAATATGATTTATACAATCTCCACCACAGCACAGTGTTGATTTGAAACTGATTCAATGATATAATACATACATAACCATTAAAGCAAATAATCCAGAATGAATATAATGCAATACTCTTGATATAATTAACAATATAAACAATTTAGCCTGAAATGCCTTGCCGTGCAGCTAGTAGATTCTGAATATAAAAACTGATTGCCTTCTATGACAGTCGATGAGCATCCGATTTCTGCCAAATATAGCTATACTCACAGTGACAAAATGCCCCATAGAGTCAACTCTTTAGTAATCTTTAGTTGTCAAATAGCTTACTATCAATGTACATGTAGTTGAGGGAGCTAGCTCTCTTTCATTAAATGGTGTTATTTAGATATTTCACTTTGCCTTTTAATCAACATGCTTAACTATAGCTTATAAATCAAATATCAAAAATGAATTGGCTTATAGGATATTTTATTCTCCTGTCTTTCCAGCCTTAATAAATTCAATAAGCTCTGGAATGACCTTGTCAATTTACTTAAAACTTGGGAGAAAAAATAAATGATCGAAGAATATCTTCTAAAACTAGATTTTTGTTATGAACAAAAATTTTAAAAAGCATGTCCCTCATTGTGTCATTGAAAATTAAGCACATCAGAAATAATACTATTATCTAGAGAAAAGGTCATAGGAATTATCTTATTTTGCATCAAATTTTATCCTACCTCTTACTAGTTTCTAAATTAGACTTAGTTTCCATAGATACATATTTATCTAAAGAAATTATTAATTTTACATTACTGCCCCCTTTGGAGTGATTTACTCCCAAGTTAGCAAGGCAAAGATGTTACCAGCGTAAACATTTAAAGCCCAGCCATCTTTATGGTGTGAAAGAAATCTAGGGTCCAAATGACAGAAACTGCCTAAACTGATGGTTTCCAAGCAGTATGGTTCATGTTTGCTAGGTAAACTGTAAAAAGTAAAAACAATTGTGGTCTGAATAGAAGCATATATTTTAATTCTGTAAGACAAATATTAAAAGAATTACTGCAGCATTTCTTAAATTTAAAATGTTCCTTAATGGGAATGTTCTCTATTTCCCTTGAAATCTCAAAGGCTCTTAATTTCAATGTTTTTCCTACTATGATTAGCCTATAAAACTGATGAGTAGGAAAAGCAAAATCTGCTATTAATCCCAAAACGGAAATTATCCTGGAAACTCTACTTAGATGAAGGGAAGATAAAGGCAAAGAAGTACACCTGGGCATTTCAGAAAATAAATACTGAATAAATAGATATACAATTTTTAAGCTAAATATATGGAAAGTGTATGGTCATGCTATTTTTTCCAAAACTTTGTGGTTAAAAGTAATCATTTAACATAAATCCAACTTTCAAATGCCAAACACTGAGAGTGACATTGTATCCAGATGTAGCTTTTAGCAGATCCTGTGTTTAGTAATTAAATGTAGTCAGATCTGAAAAGACTAGTAATTGAAGTAGCATCAAATACAACTTATTGCTAAACAATCCCAGACAATATGAAGAAAGAATTTAAATGCTGTTACATGTTCTTGGACACTGCTTTTTATGCCTTGAAGTAAAAACATCCATTTTGTTTTAATACACACACGATAAATAAATGATTAAAAGTAGGTGACTTGAAGAGATGAGGGAAGTTCCTGGAAATATATCACTCCTTGAGGAAATCCCAAAGTGTTTCCTTGTTTTGTTTTGCCAAATATATATACATGTTATTATTTATTGCAGTAATTGCATATATAATGAAAACTCTGTATATGTCTACCTTGCCCCACATACTTAGTCCAAAGGACAGTTTGACTCCAAATCTGAACATCAACTCTTTGCTCTAAATCTGAAGAACTCAAAATAGTTTATGTTCCCGTGTAAACTGAACCTTCAGAAATAGGACCTCATTCCATTAAAACGTCAGAAGATCAAGTTCACAGTGAGACAATGGCACAATTTCCAAGCCCAGAGCCTGCGTTATTGTCAGAGTCTCAAGATTATTTAGGTGAGCTGATTTACTAACATGGCAGCCAATGAGATCTGTGTTCTCTGAGGTAGATGTAGAGATTGATTTCATTGTGTCTCAGAAACAATAAATAATATCTACTTAGAAACAAAATTTCTAAAGGAGGCCGTTTATAAGTACCAGAAAACCTACAAATTTCCCAAAAGTATTATTCTGTTAGGGCATGGGTGTCAGAGTCCTAGGTCAGCTCTTCTTTAACCCAGTCTCAACAGAAGGCCTAAAATGATAAAAATAGATTTTTCTATTCTTTATAACTGTCATTTCTCACTTTGATGCTTTTATTTTCAACACAACTGACCACAATGGAAAAACAATCACATGGAAGATTTTTTTTCTTCCTCTTTATTGTTTTTAATCACTTATTTTTTTCCAAATTAAATACTATTTTATTTCCAAATTAAATATTAAAATCAGTGATCTTCTGGGAAATCTTGTTCATCAAATCTCAAGGTATCATTGCTACTTACAGATGAAATGCTCCAATTCCAGTTGGATTTCAGTAGTTTTTCTTCTTCAAAATATTTATAAATGTTTAAATTTTAGTTTTTCCTGATATCTTCAGATTGGACAATATGCCAGGAGTTTGTGAACTAACCACAATATATTACTTCTAAAAATAAGTTTCAATTTGAACATTTGGATATTTGTCTAATGTGAATAAAATGTAAGTAGGTCTATTCTTGTCAATGTAGTAGCCACTGACTATACATTATGACTTGAACATTGTAGTCAAAATGTATGCCAGTGGAATAACAAAAAGTTACCTATTAGGATACATTTTTTAAAGTTTTTAAGATTGTTCATTTAGCAGAGGCTTATATTAAAACGAAATTTAACATGTGGTTCTTTTTCTACAAAATGTGGATAGAAGGCATATGATTTGCTCTTTCTTTTTTTCAGGCATCCTTCCCTTTTTGTCTAGTAGCATACCTTCACTTCTAGGGTTAACCTAGTTCGTGTATTTTGCCCTTAGGAATGGGCACTTGACCTCAAGCCTAGCCAACAGTACACCTATTTCCCTTGGAAAGGTTATTGGTTTAAAATGGGCATATAGCCAATGCAGCTCAATCAAAATCCTCTTTAAGCAAATCTACCTGAGGTATTGAATTAAAAGTTTTATTTATACTGGGGTTCCCTAGCTCATAGGATGTAAGTTTTGGGAAATCAGAGGATTTCTATCCAATTATTCAAATCAAACCTGTCCAACAGGTGACAAGAAAAGCAAAACTTTGATGATATTGTTTGAGCGTCTGGATCTAGGGATACCAGAATCAAATTGATCTGTGGCTTTCTCTTTATGTGAAACAATAAATGTTTAGTTTTTACTGCTAATTAAAATTAGGTTGTTTTTCCTTGTAACAGAAGAAAGTATAATGTATAATTAGAATTTGTGAGTTCTAAACACTAGGAATACAGTTTGACTTTCTGGAATTCCTATTGAGTTACTGCTTTGTTGTTTACTAAGTCCATTGTAGTCTTCTTTGGTGTATTTTTCAGGTTAAGACACGTCATAAAATAAAAGGAGTTCATTCACACAATAGTAATTATTGATTGCTTACTAAGACATAATTGAAGTAGATGGGGTTAAAAAAAACAAGACAGGGAAACGGACTTTGGCCCAGTAGTTAGGCCGTTTGTCTACCACATGGGAGGTCCGCGGTTCAAACCCTGGGCCTCCTTGACCCGTGTGCAGCTGGCCATGCGCAGCGCTGATGCGCGCAAGGAGTGCCCTGCCACACAGGGGTGTCCCCCGCAAGGAGTGCGCCTGTGAGGAAAGCCGCCCAGCGTGAAAAGAAAGTGCAGCCTGCCCAGGAATGGCGCTGCCCACACTTCCCTTGCCACTGACAACAACAGAAGCGAACAAAGAAACAAGATGCAGCAAATAGACAGACAACCAGGGGAGGGGGGGAAATTAAAATAAATAAATAAATCTTTGAAAAAAAAAAAAAAACAAGACAAGGTCTTCACATAATAGGGAAGAAGATAAAAATAAATACAAATAGACAACAAAAAATAGCTATTAATTTTTTTCAGTTCTACAAATGCAACAAGAGTATAATGTGGAGGGTGCTTAATCAAAATAGTAAAGATCAGCAACGAACTCTCTGAAATGTTGAAAGCCAAGTTAGGACCTTAATGATGAGTAAAAATTCACCATTCAGAGAGGAGGAAGCATATTCTAGGTAGAAGAAAGAAAGTATGTAAACGCTGTAAGGCAGATTAGAGAGTGGCTTGTTCCAGGAACTGAGAGAATTCTGGTATAACTGGAAACACAGCAAGATAGAGAAAAATAGCAAGGATGACTTTGGGAAGAGAATAAGGGGTCACAAATCAGACAGAATTTTGTAGACTATCATTTAGTATTTTTTTTTCTTAGAACAGGAAAACCATTGAAAGTTTTTAAGCACAGAATAATATTAGATTTTTGTTTAATAAAATCACACTTGATAATGTGCAGACAAATTTGAGCAAGTAAGTGTAGAAGTAGATAAGGCAAGTTAGAAAACTCTTACATTTTCTGGGTGTGAGATGATGGTGTCAAGCAGTACTCTCCAGGAAATATCTTGTAGATGAAATTGATGGGACTTGCTGATGGAATGAGATATCAGAGAAGAGAGAATGGTACGGGCCTAGACTTCTTGCTAACGCAAATATGTGATTGCTGGTATTATTTATTGAAATAGAGAAAGCTCAGGAGTGGAAGGAGATGGGGGAGAGGACAGGAATGTGAAAGAAACATAAGAATTCTGGACATGTTAAATATTTCAGCGTTTATAATTGTCACTTAAAATACTATGAGCCGGTGGTGGACTTGGCCCAGTGGTTAGGGCATCCATCTACCTCATGGGAGACCCGTGGTTCCAACCCCAGGCCTCCTTGACCGTGTGGAGCTGGCCCATGTGCAGTGCTCATGCGCGCAAGGAGTGCCCTGCCATGCAGGGATGTCCCCCGCATAGGGGACCCCCACGTGCAAGGAGTGCGCCCCATAAGGAGAGCTGCCCAGTTCAAAAGAAAGTGCAGCCTGCCCAGGAATGGCGCCACCCACACGGAGAGCTGACACAGCAAGATGACGCAACAAAAAGAAACACAGATTCCCGTGCTGCTGACAACAACAGAAACAGACAAAGAAGAGCAGCAAATGGACACAGAGAACAGACAACCGGGGGGGGGGGGGGGGGGAGGGGAGAGAAATAAATAAATAAATCTTAAAAAATAAATAAATAAAATAAAATATATGCGCCAAATGAACTAGACCAACATGCTCTCTCATCTCGAAGTTACATTATAGTAAGGAAGATAGAAAAAAACAAAACAAGTAAAAAAAATAACTGCTAATTTTCTTTTTATGATGGAAATAAAAGGAGTATAATATGAGGGAGTAGAGGGTGTACAGAGTTAAGGCCTGACGTATAAACTGGAGTATGAGCAGTAAGAAGAGTGTGTTTGAATCTATGGAACTGGTTGAGATCACATTGGATAAACATGACAACAGATCAGAAGAAAAGCACAGAGAATGCAATAAATATGGAAGGAAGGAAAAGTTAGCCTCTGGTATTCTTGCTACAACTACACAATCAAACCTTTTTCTGCCTGAGCATCTGTTTTGCTAATTCAGGAATTGTCAGCTCAAAGTGAACTGTTTTGATAGCACTTTAGTCATATTCCATTGTCTTTTTTATATACTCTTTAATCTTTGTCCAGTTTAAAGATATTATCTATATTATATTATTATTCATACATCTTTGAAGTATCAGCTCTATATGAATAAAAAGGTAGTCATAACTGGTCTAGGAGATCCCAGTCAATGTGTGGAAGACCAAGAACCAAAACAAGACTCTGACAACTCACTCTAATGTATGCCTATGCAGATCTCATACATTGTGTAATTGAGTACCTGGTCTTGCCTCCATTAAAAAAGACAACCAAATAATAAAATCCCAATGAACAGAACTGAGGTTCACTGAGTCTTTTTTTTATATACTATTGATTACTCTGGATTTTTACTTATTACTTATTCTGAAGCATATTTAAAATTGGTCAGAAAGTTAATGATGTCATTCCTGAAGATATAATATTATACCTTATATAAAATACTATATAAAAATATAGTACATTTTTGAAAATTAAATTTTTATCATGTAATCAAATATATATTACTATATATTTATTTGCACATCATTTTAAAAATTTGTGCTTTTCACGGTTAACCAAGAAAACTGAGGCACAGAAAACTTTTAGAGAAAGTTTTGGGCATGAGATTATATAGGTAGTTAGAAATATATTTAATTTTACAATGTGTCACTATTAAACTACATTGTATTCTAACTAATAGCAAGTTTTCTGAATATAAGCTATTTTTTATATACAGCAACTGGTATCAATGAAGCTATTTGGATTTGTGAATAACAGGACAATTACTCATGTTTTTATAAAGGACAAAACATTTTTCTTCCTAGATATTTCTATATTTAGAAAATAATTACCAGATTCATCTCTAGATTAAATAAATAAGTAGTAATAAATTTGGGCTAAAATACATTAATTTGTCTTACCATAGAATTATGTCACAAAAGCTTTATATAACTTCTAAATTTAATCATGCCTATTAAAATAATTGGTTTCTTACCATTACAGATAAATTAACAAAAGGTGAATTAAATTGTTTTCTCAGAGTATGAAAAGCAACTTTTCTGGTCCCCACAATGTTGGGTCAGACTTTACAATGCTGTGGTCCCCATTTTTAACATACAGTGTTTTAGTTTGCCAAAGGCTGCCAACACAAAGTACCAGAGATCTGTTGGCTTTTATAGTGGGGATTTATTTAAGATAAAAGCTTACAGTTCCAAGGCCATGAAAAGTGCAACTCAAGGCACTATAAGAGGTGCTTTTACAACAAAGTCAGCTGCCACATATTGAAGCAAGATGGCCTTGAGCTTGTCTCTTTCCAGGCCTCCTATATCAGTCTTAAGTGTTCTGCTCTCTTCCCAAGTTCAGCTATAAGCCATCAGGCATAAAGCAAGGTTGGTCTTCTCTTGAGCTGTTCCATACGCCCAGCCTCTTGGGGGTTTTGTGCTCAAGCAATCCTCTCTCTCACACTGCAGAATCAAATAAGAAAATTTCTTATTTTTTCTGTGTCTGTCAGTGTAAGTCTGTTTATATCAGACCTAGCAAGGGTCAGGGACTTACCTGAGTCACTGACATAGTCCGATCAAAAGCCCTCAAGTGATCTAATCAAGTACTCTAATCAAATGTCCCTCAGCTGCATTTAATGCAATCAAAGGGTTTCACATCTGGAGAAACAGATTAGTTTACAAACAATCTTTCTCTTTTTGGAATTCATAAAAATAATCTCAAACTGCAACATATAGAAAAAGATATTCTGAATTAATTTTAAGGATGTCTTATCTACTTTACCCTTAAAATGAATATGGTAGGTGGTACTAGTCCATGCGAAGTTATACAAAAGAAAAAAAAAAAGGTTGGCGGTGGAATTGGCCCAGTGATTAGGGTGTCCGTCTACCACATGGGAGGTCCACAGTTCAAATCCCGGGCCTCCTTGACCCGTGTGCAGCTGACCCATGTGCAGTGCTGATGTGTGCAAGGAATGCCCTGCCATGCAGGTGTGTCCCCACGTAGGGAAGCCCAACACACAAGGAGTGCGCCCCGTAAAGAGAGCTGCCCAGCACAAAAGAAAGTGCAGCCTGCCCAGGAATGGTGCCACACACACAGAAAGCTGACACAACAAGATGATGCAATGAAAAGAAACACTGATTCCCATGCCGCTGAAGACACCAGAAGCAGACAAAGAAGATGCAGTGAATTGACACAGAGAACAGACAACCAGGGGCGGGGTGGGGCAGGGAATAAATAAATAAATAAATAAATCTTTTTTAAAAATTTAAAAAAAAGGTTGATGGATGAATGAATGAATTTTATTCTTTAGACTGAAAGAGAGCTGTTTCAGTTAGGAAAGCATTAAATGTCATCGCTAATTCACTTTAATTGTTTTATTGCAGTCTAAATCCTCAGAAAGTCAACTGAGATAGTCCAGTTAAGTATTTGGTGAAGATTGTATTTCACACAAACATGTTTATATTTTGCTTTTTGGAAAGTGAAATTCATAAGTGTTTGCCTCCTATTATACATCACTAAAAACTTCATCATAGTTTAGACATGACAAAATATGACAATGGAGTGTACTATTTTATATAGGACTTTTATTCCTGGGGTGTGATTCTAGCAGACTTATTTTTTTTCATTAGAGAGGTTGTATGATTATGGAAAGACAATGCAGAAATTACAGAATTCCCAAACACTCCACCTCATCTCTATTAGTCAGTCAAAGGAGTACTGATGCAAACTACCAGAAATTGGTTGGCCTTTATAAAGGGTATTTATTTGGGGTAAGAGCTTACAGATACCAGGTCATAAAGCATAAGTTACTTCCCTCACCAATGTCTATTTTCTTTTTTTACATTTTTTATTTTTATTTTTTTAATTCATTTTTTAAAAATATTACATTAAAAAAATATGAGGTCCCCATTCACCCCCACCGCCCCCACCCCACCACTCCCCCCACAGCAAAACTCTCCCCCATCATCATGACACATCCATTGCATTTGGTGAGTACATCTCTGGGCATTGCTGCACCTCATGGTCAATGGTCCACTTCATAGCCCATACACTCCCACGTTTCATCCAGTGGGCCATGGGAGGACCTACAATGTCCGGTAATTGTCCTTGCAGCACCACCCAGGACAACTCCAAGTCCCGAAAATGCCTCCACATCTGATCTCTTCCTCCCATTCCCCGTACCCAGCAGCCACCATGGCCACTTTTTCCACACCAATGCCACATTTTCTTGATTACTAACCACAATAGTTCATGAATAGAATATCAGTGGACCTTGGATTGGTTGTGTCCATTCCACATCTATGTCAAGAGGGGGCTTAGATTCCACATGGATACTGGATGCAATCCTCCTGCTTTCAGTTGTAGGCACTCTTGGCTCCATGGTGTGGTGGCTGACATTCTTCAACTCCATGTTAGCTGAGTGGGGTAAGTCCAATAAACCAGAGTGTAGGAGCTGAAGTCTGTTGAGGCTCAGGGCCTGGCTATCAGATTGTCAGTCCAGAGATTCAGATCCCCTAGATATATCTTAAACCCCAGCACCAACTACAATTCCAGTAAAGTAACAGGAAAGGTTTGTGAAGAGAGATGACATCTGAGTCCAGCTCCATCACGCAGAAACACCAACTCCAATGAAGGGCCAACTGACATGGCAGTGAACTCCATTTGCCATGACCATAAAACCTGTAGGTCTCTTTAGTCCTCAGAAGAACCAGTACTTGGGGTTGTATCTACTTTATCTGTCTCTGGGACTCTGCTCAGGTGTGCATAAGGGCAATCCTTCTGACAACCTCCAGACTCATTTTCAGAGACTCACAGCCATATAAACTCATTTGTCCTTTCCATTTCCCCCTTAATTTAGGTCAAAAAGCATTTTTAACTCCTGTTATTATATGTAGACAGGGATATTCTGCTGTTCCACGTTGAACCTTTAATTCAAGGTCATTTTCTAGTTATGTCATGAGCTGGTAATTGGTAGTGATTCCTCGGCGCCAGGGAGGCTCATCCCCGGGTGTCATGTCCCACGCTGGGGGGAAGGCAGTGCATTTACATGCTGAGTTTGGAATCGAGACTGGCCACACATGAGTAACACGGAGGGGCTCAGGAGGGAACTCTTAGGCACAGTGCTGTTCTAGGCCTTGTTCTTATTTCAAGTGTATAGGCTCACAAGCATAGTCATTAGTATCAGGGGCTCACTGTTGGACCCTCATTCCTTCCTGGTCCTTGCCATTGCACCCGGGGGACTGCTGCTCCCCTAGGGACCACTACAGAGCCCCGCTGGCCAGGAACCCAGTACCCCCCCCCCCCCCCAGCTGTTGTTTTTAATTGTTTCCACTATGAGTATATCCACACATTTCCATGCAGCCCGGACACATGCCCTGTATAACTCCCTGTCAACCATATGGCCCCTGTCAATAACATCCCATACCAGTATTCCTCTGCTGCCATTGTTGAACCACTTTGTGATCCAAAACTTCCTGAAAAGTGAAGCCCAATATAATGCCAGGTTCCCTTAATAGTAAAATGGAATATAACAAAGAGTTTAAAGGTTAGATATAGAATACATATTGATTTGGAAAAATTATACATCCTATCTTTTTCTTTCTTCCTAATTATTAAGCTTCTCTTCACAAGAGCTATAGATCAGAGTAATTCATATATGCAATATACAGTACTCCCACATATCCAATATAAAACCTTTTCCCTTCAACAGCGATAATCTTTTAATATATTCATACCATATTTACTGAAACTGATGTACAGATATTGAGACAATTGCTTTCAAACAAGGTAACATTTGTGTTTACATTGTGGTTTATACTTTAGGCTATACAATTTTCTAAATTTTTAGTTATCCTATGTTTTACATTATGATTTACATTATTAGTCTGTCGGCCCCTATATGTTTTTGGTGTAATACTACATGTTTTATATCCATCCTTGCATACTCTTGTGAAACACTTCTTTTGCCCTCACAGTTACATTGGTTCCATTAATTCAATATCTATTTCCCCCTCCCCTTGGGGCCCACAGTGACAGTCAATCTTCATTTCTTGAGGAGCCATGTTCAGAGATACTTGCAACAGTGTTGAGAGCTTGAGCTGCTCAACTGCCCTAATGCCCTGGGAGCCACCATTTCTCTTGAGAGATACAGTTCCCTCTATTTGATGGCATTAGTCCTCCCCAGGATGTGGGTCTACCTTCACTCTCATTATATGGGTCTCTACCCAATGGTATAACCCACTCTGGCAAAATGAGCATTCAGATATTTCCTATGAGTCTGTCTTACATCAGATTATCCCCTTTAAGTATCTTAAACAGGTAACTTTCCTAATTATATTTTGGAAAGGTTTTCTCAGCATTATAATCTCAACCAACACCTGACAATCTCCTATGTTCGTATGTTGCCCCAACCTCCCCCCAATTTCTTGGGCAGTATTACCCATCTGCCCGTCCCTAGCCCCCCTCAACCCTGCAAAGCCCCACCCAAAGGTAACCCTATGCCCCCATTTTATCCCTTCCTTGTACACATACTTACCTCCAGCGTATCATAGATTTCATCCATGTAGATGTCAGCTTACATCCTTCCTCTACCCCCCGATTTCCTGTAAGCCTATCTTCCAGTCACTAACTCTCTGAGGCAGCTTGGTTTACTTATTTCATATCATTGAGGTCATGTAGTATTTGTCCTTCAATTCCTGGGTTGCTTCACTCAACATAAGGTTCTCAAGATTCACCCATGTTGTCACGTGTGTTAGTAGTATTCCATTGTATGTATATACCACAATTTATTGATCCACTCATATGTTCATGGGTATTTGGGTTGATTCCAACTTTTGGTGATAGTGAACAATGCTGCTATGAACATTGGTGTGCATATATCAGTTTGTGCCCTTGTTTTCAGTTCTGCTGGGTATATACCCAGCAGTGGAATTGCTGGGTCATATGGCAAATCTATGGTTACTTTTTTGAGAAACTGCCAAACTGTCCTCCAGAATGGTTGGATCCTTCTGCATTCCCACCAGCAGTGGGTGAGTGTTCCCATATCTTCACATCCTCTCCAGCATTTGTATTCTTCTGTTTTTTTCATAGCTGTCAATCTTATGGGAGTAAGATGGTATCTCATTGTAGTTTTGATTTGCATTTCCCTGATAGCTAATGATTTGGAGCATTTTTTCATGTGCTTTTTAGCCATTTGAATTTCTTCTTTGGAGAAGTGTCTGTTTAAATCTTTTTCCCATTTTTAAATGTGTTGCTTATCTTTTTATTTTCAAGATATAGGAGTTCTTTATATATCCAAGTTATAAGTCTCTTATCCAATATATGGTTGCCAAATATTTTCTCCCATTGTGTAGGCTCCCTTTTTACTTTCTTGACAAACTCCTTTGAGGTGCAGAAGGCTTTAATTTTGAGGAAGCCCCATTTATCTATTGGTTCTTTTGCTGCTCGTGCTTTTGGTGTGATGTTCATGAAGCGATTTCCTATTACAAGGTCTTGTAGATGTTTCCCTACACTACTTTCCAAGGTCTTTATGGTCTTGGCTCTTATATTTAGGTCTTTGATCCATCTTGAGTTGATCTTTGTATAAGGTTTGAGATGGTAATTCTCTTTCATTCTTTTCCATATGGATATCCAGTTCTCTAGGCACCACTGGTTGAATAGGCCATTCTCTCCCAGTTGAGAGGGTTTGGTGACTTTATCAAATATTATATGGCTATATATTGAGGTTCTATATCAGAACTAGCAATTTGATTCCATTGGTCTGTGTGTCTCTCCTTATGCCAATACCATGCTGTTTTCACTACTGTAGCCTTGTAGTATGTTTTGAAGTCAGGTAGTGTGAGTCCTCCAATTTCATTTTTCTTTTTCAAAATGTCTTTGGCTATTCGGGGCCTCTTTCGTTTCCAAATAGATTTCATAGTTAGTTTTTCTAGTTCCTTAAAGAATGCTGTGTTGATTTTTATTGGGATTGCATTGAATGTATAGATCAATTTTGGTAGGATAGACATCTTAATAATATTTAGTCTTCCTATCCATGAACAGGGAATATTCTTGCATTTATTTAGGTCTTCTTTGATTTCCTTGAACAGTCTTGTGTAGTTCTCGTTGTATAAGGTTTTTACATCTTTAGTTAAATTTATTCCTAAATATTTGATTTTTTTATTTATTATTGTAAATGGTATTTGTTTCTTGATTTCCTCCTGATCTTGCTCATTACTGGTGTACAGAAATGCTACTGATTTTTGCATATTGATCTTATACCCTGCGACTTTACTAACCTCATTTATGAGTTCTAGAAGCTTTGTTGTAGACCTCTCAGGGTTTTCTATGTATAGGATCATGTCATCTGCAAATAATGAAATTTTGACTTCTTCCTTTCCAATCTGAATGCCTTTTATATCTGGTTCTTGCCTCAGTGCTCGAGCAAGTACTTCTAAGACAATGTTAAATAGAAGGGGAGACAGTGGGCATCCTTGTCTTGTTCCTGACTTTAGAGGGAAGGATTTTATGATTTCTCCATTGTAAACGATGTTGGCTGTGGGTTTTTCATATGTACTCTTTATCATGTTCAAAAAATTTCCTTGTATTCCGATCTTTTGGAGTGTTTTTATCAAGAAAGGGTGCTGTATTTTGTCAAATGCTTTTTCTGCATCTATAGATATAATCATGTGATTTTTTTCCTTCAATCTGTTTATATGGTGTATTACATTGATTGATTTTCTTATGTTGAACCATCCTTGCATACCTGGAATGAATCCCACTTGGTCGTGGTGTATAATACGTTTAATGTGTTGTTGAATACGATTAGCAAGTATTTTGTTAAGTATTTTTGCGTCTAGGTTCATTAGAGAAATTGGTCTGTAAATTTCCTTTCTTATGGTGTCTTTGTTTGGCTTTGGTACTAGGGTAACTTTGGCATCATAGAAGGAGTTAGGCAATGTTTCTTCATTTCGATTTTTTGGAAGAGTTTCAGCATGATTGGTGTTGTTGTTTCTGGAATGTTTTGTAGAATTCACCTGTGAAGCCATCTGGCCCTGGGCTCTTCTTAGTTGGGAGGTTTTTAATGACTGATTCTATCTCTTTAGTTGTGATTGGTTTGTTGAGATCATCAATTTCTTCTTTTGTCAATATAGGCCACTTATGTGTTTCTAGGAATTTGTCCATTTCCTCTGAATTGTCATTTTTGTTGGAATATAGTTTTCAAAGTATCCTCTTATGACGGTCTTTATTTCTGTGGGGTCAGTGGTGATATCTCTTTTCTCATTTCTTATTTTGTGTATTTGCTTCTTCTCTCTTTTTTTCTTTGTTAGTCTCGCTAAGGGTTTGTCAATTTTATTGATATTCTCAAAAAACCAGCTCTTGGTCTTGTTTATCTTTTCAAGTGCTTTCTTTTCTATTTCATTTAGTTCTGCTCTTATCTTTGTTATTTCTTTCTTTCTTCTTCCTGTGGGATTACTTTGTTGTTTTTCACTAATTCCTCCAAATGTGCAGTTAGTTCTTCAATTTTTGTTCTTCTTTTTTGATGTATGAATTTATGGTTATAAATTTCCCTCTCAGTACTGCTTTTGCTGCATCCCATAAGTTTTGGTATGTTGTGTTATCATTATCATTTGTTTCAAGGTAGTTTTTTATTTTTTTTGATATTTCCTCTTGGACCCACTGTTTTTCTAAGAGTGTGTTGTTTAATTTCCATATCTTGTTGTGAAATCTGGGCCTCTGGTCCTTGCACATTTCCAGCTTCACTCCACTGTGGTCAGAGATATTATTTTGTATGATTTCGATCTTTCTGAATTCATTGAGCCTTTCTTTGTGGCCTAGCATATGGTCTATCTTGGAAAATGATCCATGTGCACTTGAGAAAAATGTATATCCTCCTGTGTTTGGGTGTAATGATCTGTATATGTCTATTAGATCCAGCTCCTCTAATATATTGTTCAAATATTTTGTTTCTTTACTGATTCTCTTTTGAGGTCCAGAGTTGATAGTGGTGTATTAAAATCTCCCACAATAATTTTAGATGCACCTAATCTTTCACTTAGTTTTTCCAGTGTTTGCCTCACGTATTTAGAGGCGCCCTTGTTAGGAGCATAAATATTTATGATTGTTCTTCTTCTTGAGAGATTGTCCCTTTCACTAATATATAGTATCCTTCTTTGTCTCTCACAATTGTTTCCCATTTAATGTCTATTTTGTCTGATATTAATATAGCTACTCCTGCTTTTTTTTGGTTATTGTTTGATTGTAAGATTGGTTTCCAACCATTCACTTTCAGCCTCCATGAATCTCTGGGTCTAGATGTGTCTCTTGTAGACAACATATAGATGGGTCATATTTCCTTATCCAATGTCCCAGTGTGAATCTTTTGATAGGTGAGTTTAATCCATTGACATTCAGCGTTATTACTTTCAAGGAATTATTTATGTTAGCCATATTTTGATTGGACTTGTGTTTGTCATATTTTGTTTGTTTTTTTCCCTTCTCTTTTTGTCTTTTTTGTTGCTCTTACACTCTCCTCCAACTCTGCCTGTCCTGTTTTTTCCTTTCTTCCTGCAGAACTCCCTTTAGTATTTCTTGAGGGGGAGGTTTCTTGTTGGCATACTCTTTCATTTTCTGTTTTATCTGTGAATATTTTGAACTCTCCATCATTTTTGAATGCTAGTTTAGCTGGATAGAGTATTCTTGGTTGGAAATTTTTTTCTTTTAGTACCTTGACTATATCATACCACTGCCTTCTTGCCTCCTTGGTTTCAGATGAGAAATCAGCACTTAATCTTATGGAGCCTCCCTTCTATTTGATGGTTTTCTTTTCTCTTGCTGCTTTTAGAATTTTCTCTTTGTCTTGAGCATTGGATATTTTGACAAGTATATGTCTTGGGGTGGGCCCGTTGGGGTTTATGATGTTTGGGGTGTGTCGTGCTTCTTGGATATGTACATCTGTCTCAGTAGATTTGGGAAGTTTTCAGCCATTATTTCCTGCAACACCCCTTCTTACCCCTTTCCCTTCTCTTCTCCTTCTGGGATGACTATAATACGTATGTGTGTGGGTTTTGCATTGTCATTCAGGTCCCTAAGTCCTAGTTGGATTTTTTCTATCTTTTTATCGATCAATTCTACTATCTGTTTGATTTCTGATGTACTGTCTTCTACATCGCTAATTCTCTCTTCTGCCTCTTCTAATCTGCTGCTATTTGCTCTGAGTGTATTTTTGATTTCTTGAACTGTGGTGTTCATTCCCATCATATCTGTTATCTTTTTGCGTATGTCTGCAATTTCCTCTCCAAGTGTTTTCTTCATATTGTTAAACTCTTCCTTTATTTCATTAAGTTTGTCTCTGATATATGTTCTGAGATCTTTAATTACTTGCCCGAACTTCTGCTCCCCTTCCTGGTTTTAGTTTGTTCATTGGATTCAGCCATGTTTTCCTGATTACTGGTTTGGTTTGTAGTTTTTTGTTGCTGTCTGGTCATAATTTTATCTTGACAGGTTTAATCAGTTCCTTAGCTTCTTTGTCTAGTCTTGGGGATTAATTTGCTGTTGTTCTTGCGTAAGTGTTATATCTTTTCTTTGTCACTTTGTTCTTCTTATTTTAATTTCTTGTTGCTGGCTGAGTTCACTTTGAAGGGAAATATTAGGGCCAGGGAAAGGCAATTGTGTAAAAAAGGAAAATGTGTAAAGTAGTATTGGTAATAAATGTTAACAGAGCAACAATATGAGATCTGGGAGGATGGATATTAGAGTCATGTAAGTTGTGTAGAGTTATAGCAGTAAGTAGAGTACCTATAATGAGGTAGTCAACTGAATATGGAAGGAATATAGTATGAATTAAAAAGCCAGTGTTTTCATGAGAGAGGGAAAGAGAAAAGAAAGACAATAGTATCAAGAGTGGATAAAAGACAGAAAACAAAACAAAGGTATTAGAAATTAAAAGTTAGACAATTTGAGGACCAAAGAAAGGGAGGTGGAAAATAGGAGAGGCAGTAGATGATGGAGAATATCAAGATGTGGGGAAAAGGGATAGTGTAGGTGGCCAAAATCAATTCACACAGAAACGAGGCGTTGGAGGATGAGGAAACCCAGCAAATGTGAGGTATTCCCTGCAGCACCTATTTTATAATTAAGATAAAATAAAATAAGAAGAAAAAGAGGGAAAAGAAAAAAAAAGAGAAGAAAAAAGGGGGGTGGGCAAAGAAAAAAAGGGAAACAAGCAAGAAAAAGAAAAAAAGAAAGAGAAAGGAAAAAAAAATACCCTAAATAAATGAAAAAAGACCTTGGGGGATACAATGGGAGAAAAGACTAGGATATAATGCAATATTAGCAACCAGGACAAGAAAAAAGAGAAAAAGGAAAGAGAAAAAAAAAAAAAAACACAAACATTGAGGGCTAGGACAATCAAGGACCTCAGATGGACCTCAGGACATGGTAGATTCAGGGATGGGAAGTCTGTGGTATTGCAGACTCAAGAGGTGTGAGTCTCTGGGGTGTGGGCCACCAGGGTTTAGGGGACACAGACCTGGCAACCTCAAATCTGGTTAACAGGGAGTGTGGGAGCACCGCAGTGCAACACAGCCTTCAGGGATCCCCGCAGCTGGGTACCAGCCCTATGCGGGGGGTCACATCCGCAAACTCTGACCTCTGTGTCAGAAACCCAAAATTCCCCCTCTCACAGGAGTCTCTTTTGTCGCTGTGTCACCAATTCGACTTCAGGACACCTCCTGCCCTGCAAGCCCCCGAAACAACCTGCTGGGGGAACCTCTATATTGCAACCAATTTAAGGACACTGTAGATTGGCAGCCAGCCCTAGGGGGTGGGGCTGTAGCCAGAAGCGCTGATCTCTGTGTCAGAGACCCAAAATTTCATGCCTTGCAAAAGACTCCTCCATCTCTGTTTCACCTAATCGGCTTCCAGACACCTCCCACCTTGCAAGCCCCTGAAACAGCCTGCTGGTGATGCCTCTTTATTGTGACTGATTTAAGGAACGCTGCAGATCGGCAGCCAGGCCTAGGGGGTGGGGCTCTAGCAGGAAGCGCTGATCTCCATGTCAGAAACCCAAGATTCCACGCCTCCCAAAAACTCTGTCTCTGTCTCACCAAATCAGTTTCCAAAGACCTCCTGCCCTGCAAGCCCCTGAGTAGCCCGCTCAGGGCTTATGAATTCCCCAGCACTGCAGAGCCTCCAGGAATCACTGCTGCCATGCCACCTGCCCCAGGGGGGAGCGTCCTGCACACAGCCCCTATCTCCGTGTAAGAGAGCCTCAATTCTACCTTTTACACGAATCTTCTCTGTCACCATCCCACCAAATCGATGTCCAGATACCTCCTGCCCTGCAAAATCCCGAAACCGCCTGGTCCTGAAGAATTTCCAACACTGCCCAGCCGATTCTTTGCAGGAGAGACTATAAGGTGCACTCATTCAGACACCATCTTGCCCCGCCTCCCCACCAATGTCTATTTTCACATGTTGGAGTAAGGTGGCTGCCAATGACTGAGAGAGTTCAGGCTTCCTGGGTTCCTCTCTTCCAGGGTCTTGCTTCTCTCTGGGTTCAAGGTTCCTTTCTTTCCAGGACTTGCTTCTTCCTGGGCTCAGGGTTCCTCTCTTCCTGGTGCTGGCTACTCTTTCCTCTGTGAGCTTCCTTCCTGGGACTACAGGTTAAGGCTTCAGCATCACACTCCAACACCAAAACTCCAACATCAAAAACTCTCAACTCTGTCCTTTGCCATGCCTTTTATCTGTGAGTCCCCACCCCTTGATGGGGGGACTCATGCCCTAATGACATTGCCCAATCAAAGCGCTAATCATAACTTAATTCCTCACAGATACAGACCAGATTACAAACATAATTCAATATCTTTTTGGAATTCATAACCATATCAAACTGCTACACCATCTTTAATTTGCATTAATGTGGTAACTTTGTTACAATTGAGAGAATATCATTATAATTGAATTATAAACTATAGACCATATTTTATATTAGGGTTCACTGTATATGTTGTACAATATTATTTTACAAATTTTTATTCTAGCAACATATATATCATCTAAAAGTCCCCCTTTTAACCACATTCAGATATGCAATTTAATGGTGTTAAATACATTCATACCATTGTGTTACCATCACCGCTATACATTACCAAAACTTTTCCCTCACCCCAGACATACACTCTGCACCAATCAAGAATTAACTCCCCATTTCCCAACCCCACCCCAGCTCCTAGTAACTTGTATTCTAGTTTCTGACTATGAATTTGATTTTGGTAGAAAAACTTCTTTGACATGCACACTGAGTACAAGACAATGTCACAATAAGTTTCTAAGTCAGATTAGATGTTGCCATGAACGCCAATATAAAATCCATATTGCTTTAAAACATTATAACTGCACACTGTATATTGTTTTTCATTTCATGCTCTTTAAACACTGGACTCATTTTCTGATTCAATCTTCTTTACTCTTTTATATGCCTTTGGCAGATATTGTTTTTCACCATGCTATTTACAAGCTGAATTTCCTTGCCTGTCTTTGAGAGTCTTACTTTTTTTCTTTAGTTTCCCACAGCTTTTGTTTATTAAGAAAAAAATATTAAATCTGGTATATCCGAACTTGTGTGATGAAATTCTTAAATATTTCACTTATAAATAAATTGATACCTAGGATAAGATATGAATATATTTTGGATCTATAAATATAAAGATAGATTACATAATTAAGCATATAGTCTATATAGTATACATGGACATAGTTCTACACATTTTGCCTAACTTATCTTTCTGATCACACTCACTGGAAAAGTTTACTTTAAATCCCTTAAATGAAATCCATTTTCTTATTTTATTTCCATCAAAGTAGGCATTTAGCTATTTTTGCTATGTTAGTAATTCCAAGATCCCACCAACATTTATTATTCCATAGCAGTACTACTTCTGGGTCCTTTGTTTGAGCCTACAGGGAAATGCTGTTCACTGCAAAATGAGAAAAATTTGTGATGATTGTCACTTTATAGCCAAGATGACATCTAGAAACTTGCCCAGAGTAAATGCTCAATAAGTATGTTTTTATTTTTATTATGACACCTATATTACAGGTTATATAATACTGTGACATTTACAATGTATATTTCCATAAAAAATCTTTCTGTGTTATTTCATACATTTCTCAATTTTTTTCTAAAACATAAAAGCAGATAGTCTCTCTAGATTTTGTAGCTCTCCTATTAGTTCTCATAGAGGGCAAAGACAATATCATATTCATAGACATATCTCTACCACATAAGCATATGATCAACTACACGGTAGCTGAAAAATCAAGTAAATAAATTTGAGAAAACTAACACATAGAAAGATGTGAACTTTGTCTGAGGTCACATAGTTACAAAAAAAGGGGAGAAGAGACAGAGAGAAAGCCAAATCGGTGATTCAAAAGAGTACATACCCAGCTTTCTCTCTCCACCAGAATACATTTCCAAGATATGTTATCTTCCCCTGGGATAAAAAGAAGAATCAGTGCATAGCATATGAATAAAAATATATCTCCCATGTCAAAAGCCAAGCAAAGTGAAAGAACGTGTTGTCAGCCTAAAAAGTCCAAAGTAGAACACATTTTGTGCTGCTGTACTATTTCCTGCTGAATTGAGTGCCTTACCAAGAAAATAACTACTGCTTTAGGGATTTACTTTCAGTTGATCAGTCAGCTCCTAGACTGGATGACCATAGCTCTCTCTCTAATTGCAAAATCTCTCAGTAAGGTCTTTGACTCTTTGGTAGACTGAATCACTGCAGCTCTATTTACATATCCATAATGGTCAGTACTGCCACCTCTCTTTACCCATCCTGGGCTTGGTAAACTGATCAGAAAGATGAGATAACTAAATAATTACTCTTTCCATCACATTTTGAAGACACAACTGGCACTTGCGTATTAGGAGAATAACCTGTCTTCCATTTGCCGCACAATTTCCAGAATGTCTGCCTATCTCCATGTTTAGCACAATCTCCACGTTTGCCAAATACTGTAGTAATTTGAGAAAAAGTGGGCATCTGGGAAAAAGCTGACTTTGTAAACCATCTCTATATTTGAGGTCAGGGTCAACGATTAGAAGAAATAATCTGATCTCATGCAAATTTTGCTATTACACCTTTAATTTTCTGTCAATTCTATTTTCTGAAAAGTAGGTAATGAATTTAAAACCCCTTGGAAAGAGAAAATATAAGCGAGATAAGTCCTTAATATATAAGGCAGAATACCAAAGCTGGGGATCTGAAGCTTGACTATCTGTGTTCAATATCTGGTTTGCTACTTACTACCTTCACAGAATTGTGCTTTCAAGTAAGAATAATAGTAGTGTTAATAAAAAATAATATCATTCTTTTTGTTTGTTTGCAAAGCAGTTAAGACAGTGCTAGATATAAAAGAGGTTTTCAATAAATGATAAATGAACAACATAGCTTAGTGATTAAGAGGAGAGTCTCTGGAACCAAACTACATGGATTTGAAACTCAGCTTCTACACTTATTAGATGTTTACCTTTGCAAAAGTTTCCTAAAACACCTAATAACTCAGAATTCTCATCTATAAATGAGTTCTTCTGAGAATTAGATAAGTTGATATTTGTATAGTTCTTTGAGCAATGACTGACATCAATAATGTGCTTTAAGTTTTAAGTATTAGCTTCCATTATCTTTCTTCTTATTAGAGTTAGATTCACTCCTAATTTTTGTGAGACAAATAATTTACCCTGATCAATAAAAAATAAGACAAAAAATCCACACATTTACATTGTTGTGAGAATTTTTACTTAATTTACCTTGAAGAGATGAAAGGATCAATCAGCTTTAAGCCATTAATGATAAACGATTAACTTCAAGTGTTAAGCTAAATTAGGAAAGATGTCAAATGAGAGTTTTCCAGTTATCTACTGCTACATTACAAACCATCCCATAGTTTCTGTCTCAAAAGAATATCCTCTGTTTTGATGACAATTCTCTACATTGGCCAGAGCATACAGGAACAGCTCATCTTCGCTCTACTTGGCATCAGCCGAGGCAGGAATCATCAGATGGTTTATCTACTCTCATGGTGGTTAATGTTAGAGATAAACTGAAACCTTAGTTGAGACTCTCAGGATCTGAGCTTCCTCATGACATGTTGCCTGAATTCTAAGGGTAAGCAACCTGAGAGATAGAAAGAGCCAAGCAGAAGCCATAGCTTCCTTTAGGATCTAGCCTCAGACATGATTCTGTGTCACTTCTACCACATGTCATTCATCAAGGCTGTCAAAAACTCCTGCCCGATGGGAAATGAAATAGATTCCATCTCTTAATGGGAATCTAGCAAATCTTCTACAAGACCTTGTGGGACTGGAAATATTGGTGAGACTGTTTTATGGAAACTACAATATCCCGCAGCCTCTACCCTCAGGTCAGAATGAGTCACATCACTTCCATGTGCAAAATATAATCACTCCTTCCCCAAGATCCACCAAAGACTTAGCCCATTATTATATTATTTCAAGATAGAGGACCTGATCTCTTCAGCATCTCTGGTGTGGACGAATTTCCTCAGGAATTGTTTCTTATTACACTTATGATATTATTTATTTCTGTTGATCTGAAGACCTAAAATTAAAAGACAAGTTATCTGCCCAACACATTGCCCAATATACCATGGCTAGACATATTGTAGATCCTGCAGTATAAACAGAGAGAATCAAAGGTACCCAGACATCATGGGTCCATAGAAATTCTAAATTCTGTCTGGATACGTGTCACTGGGAATGATTCTCCACGGTTCTTGGTTCTGCCTCTGGGCTTTTGTTAGCATTCTCCAAGAAGAAGATAGTCATTTTTCCCTTGCCATAAAAAAAGGTGATGTTTGCAACTGAACAGTGCTTTTAGCCTGTTTTCTGTCTTAGAATCATAGGGATCCCAAAGTTTCTTTGCATTTGGTACTACTATCTGTCTCTTTGTCCAAACTGGCAGTGCTTTTATCACTAGTATTCTCTTAAAGTGCCCATGATTTCTCATGAATCTTATGTTAGTTCAGTCCATTAGATAAAACCTACTTCACAAATCTCCTTGAGGTAAGACCTTCTGTATCATGGATTTTCCATAAAGCTACTTTATTGCAATGTCCCTAATAGACTTACAGTCTTACACTTTAACAGAAAGGATTTGTGAGATACTTAAAAATTTTTTTGTCTGATTGAAGCACTACCTTAATCTTCTCAAATTCTTAACAAATATTATACAGTTACACCATTGTTTTCACCTTTACGTTATGTTTTCATGACAGCCCACTGATATGGCCCAGAAGTGACTTCTTAATTTTAGTTCCATTTCCATATGGAGAGGCTGGGAATGGAAAACAAGTCTATTTTCAAACCCAGTAAGTACTTGTTTATTTTTATTTAATAGCTCTTGCTTTAGCTTATCTCTCTCCTGGAATTTTACAATAGGTAGTGAGAAGAGGCTAGGAATCACCTTCACCACTCTGCCTGGAAATCTCCCGAGCTAGGTCATCAGTAAATTAGTTTCCACATGACCAAACACAACTGTATTGTGCAACTTTATGCCATAACATAACAAGTTTTTCCTATTCTCCAGCTTGCAATAACATTTTCCTCACTTCCATTTAAGTTCTCAGCAACAATCAACTCAAGGACCATCAGGTGTTTTGCCTTTTGTCCTTCCAGCATGTGCCTGCCCCACAGTTCTAAATCCACAGGTATACATTTGAGACTTTCTTACACCAGCATCCCACTCCTTTTAACAAAGTATGTTCTGGTCATCTTTCACTGAAAACAAACCATACCAAACATAGTAGCTTAAAACAATAGCACTTTAATTTGGCTCACAAAACTGTCAGGGGCAAGCAGGGAACCTGTCATCTTTGCCTCAGCACAATCTGGGGCGGCTGGAAGGATAAGGATTAAAGACTTTTGAAGTCTCATACGCTGACATAGTTGACAGAGCTGTGTTATCAGCTGCTACGATAGGTAGGAACTGTGGGCAGAACACTGTACATGCCCCCTCTCCATTGCTCCGGCTTCCTGGAAGCTAGATTTCAACACCTAACATCCCAAGGGAGAGGAAAGGTGGCAGCCACGTGTATTTTTATGAAAACCTCAGAATTCACACTTTGTCACTTCTGCCACCTTTCATTCATTGAGATAATCATGAAGTCCTGGCTAGTTTCATTTCTCTTAATTGAGGAATGACAGGTTCTTCATGGGCACTGAAGGGCATTTGGGGTCAGAAATAGTGGGGAAGAATTTCTGAGAAAGAAATCTTCCACATGGATCAATTGCATTTTGTTTTTCTGAGGTACCAGGTGTGGGGGATTGATACAAGGACCTCATATGTGGGAAGCTCACATTCAACCACTGAGCCACATCAGATGCCCTGAGTTGGTTTTACTATCTGTTTTGCTTGTTTGTTTTTGTATTTTTCAGAGCCACCAGGAACTGAACCTAGGGTCCTCCCATGTGGGAGGCAGGCACTCAACTGTTTGAGCCATATCTGCTCCCAAATTGCATATTTTTTTATCTATGTATTCTGGTAATTCTACAAAATAAACCAGTCAGAAGGTTTGGTATTCACTGCCAAAAGCAAGAGCATTCCTAAAATTCAGGTATCAGGAACACCCTAAAAATGTGAGTTAGAAAATTTATTTTTATTTTTTGCATGAGGCATTCCTTTTGCAAGCATCTCATATACTTATGTTTCAATTCTGGAATTCTCACCCCTGTAAAAAAAATGTTAGGTCATTTGTTATCCTGGGAAATCTTCTCCCTTTTAATTTATACACACTTTTTAGGAGGTAGAAATAACAAAAGAAATTTTGGTTAATATATCTTTGTACAATTATTTTCTTCAATGGCTTTTCTTAATCACCTTTATGAATTCACAAAAACTAACTCATTACCCAGCATCATCAAAAAATAAGATTCAACATAATAGAATTTTTCTGACAAGATATTCAATTCAAGTGCCATTTTTTCAAAAGGTGAGACTAAATAGTATTTAAATAAGTGTCTTTCCTTACCATTTTAGTATTTAAGATCATTCAGATTTTTTAAGATATTTTTAAAATTATGAATTCACATTTATCCTTCTGAAGGTCAAGATTTACAGAAGTGTGATTTCAGAAATAGCAGTTTGATATGTATTTTAAATTGAATTTAAATTAATTTTTTCTTTGTGAGGTAAAGAATTTTATTCCATCTCTTGAAACAATCAGGATCTCCTGGGGGTGTTGCAATGCAATCAATTATCCATTCATGAAATTACTGTTCTAATAAAATTTTAATTAGTGTCTGTCTCTTCCTGTCTTAAGTGGTTATTGGTGTTATTGTCAGAATTCTCTGGTAGATTCTGAGATTTTTAATTTTTCATAGATTCAAGAAAAAAATCTCAAGAATATCTGTTCTCCTATCGAAGCAGTGAGTTTACTTAAGTTCTCTTTGAGAATAATAAACAAGACTATATATTTATAAATAATTTGGTTCCATTAATGAATATTAGAAATATCTATTCAACTCATAAGTTGAGCTTACAAATTAGTAGAAAAATGAAATAAAATTTAACAGATTTTTAAATTGTTATTCCTATCCTCATGTGGCAGTACAATACATGCATGTTGAGTTATTATTGTTAGTGAATAAAAATGCCTAAAAATTCTTGAAATAGCTGTAAACCCTCTTATATTTAAGTCCACATTTAAGGCTACAATTTTTTTCATTTTGTCATGTTACTGGATTTTCCTGGTGGCACATGAAAGGTGGAGGTTTAATTGATGTTATTTCAAAGTATATTCTGGGGGAAAAAAAAGGCTTTAAATTATGAATCATTTTATTTAATTTGTAAAAGTATAATAATGGAGGCAGAGGGAAAATGCTACATAATCAGAATTCCGATTTTTCACGTGTAGAGAGTAATCTGAAACAGAACAAATGGTATCCTAAAGTGTAAATCAAGAACGTGGTACAGTGTGAGTGCCATAGAAGATAATGAGGACAAATCATGACAGCTGTGTAAGAATGTTCACTTCCCATGTCAACAGCAGAACATTTGTTCCTTTTATGCAAGACCAGCTTTGCTCAGGGCAATTCAGTACAGAGCAATTGATAAATCAACATGTACTCAGGCAATGCTTTGAGCCAAGTATTTACATTATTATTTCAAATATAGTCCAATGTACCTAATATGTTTTAAAAAGAAAATAATTTTCTGATCATTTTCAAGGCTCTAGCAAGAAGATTATGCTATATTTTGAAATTTTAAAAAATCAATATACAAAATTAATAATAATTTCAAAATACTGTCTGACTTTTCTCTTGAAACTCTTTCATCTCGTCTTCCTTGAACTGCACTTTCCTACTTTTGGAGGTGAAGTAGTAAGGGTTGGCCACACTCTGCTGCCCCTGGCACACTACACTGACTCTCTTAGTTTACCTATGGTTCAAATTGTCCAGTGGAGGATATTCCTGTTTTATGTTGACATGAACAAGGACAGAATCCATGGAAGTACAAATAAAAAATGGTCAATCAGATATTGCCATTTAAGCAACCTACAGAGAAAATCCAAAGATAATAAGCTTGGCAAAAGACTCCCACAAATTCAACACTCCAGGTAAGTCTCATGATTAGGCCAAACCAAAATTCTTCAGACCCAAACTTTACACAAATCTAGAACCTAAACTTCCTTATATTATAGACTATAAGTAAATAATATACAGCATAAAGAAGAAAGTTTTTACTAATGTATTTATAAAGAGCCTTAAAAAAAACAAGAAACACACATGTAAATCTGAGGATTTTCAACTCAAATGTAATCATATTGCTAACATCCAGCTGCAAGAACTGGAAAGAAACCAAAATCTTAGACAAGAGCCTGGATGGCTTTGAAAACAAGTGCAATGGAAGATATTCTACTGGAATGAAAAAATTTAACAGATAAGCTAAAGAAATAATCGTTGAGAACTATGTCTCTGTCAGAACCAAAACAAGCACCAACTTACTTAAGCCAACTAATCCAGATGTCCACCCATGGGCACAGAGCTACAGAATCAGATGGTATGACCTGAATGCCAAAGAAAATATTAAAAAGCACCATGATCAGATTTTAAAAAAGCAGTTGATCTTAATGCCATTGAACAGATGGCAATAGAATGTAGAAACAATTATTTTTCATGCATTGTGCCAAGGTTGGAGAGGAAAGGAGGCAATAAACCTTCTCATTTGTGCTAAGAAGTATATTGTCTGAATGTCAAATCTAGAGTATTCAGCAAAATCCTTTTCAAAATAGGGTAAAACATTGGGAAGTAAATTTTTATTTTAAACCAGATCATATATTTTAAGTGATCAAAATTATACACATTGAAGGAACATTTCTTTACCTATGATCAATGCACATTCAGGGTTTGAGGCTGCTCAGAAAACTGTATCTTAAATTTAACAGGAAGCATGAGAGAAAATAAATAAAATGTATTCTAGTCATAGAAAAGACAATGGAAATGTCACTCCAATGCTTCGTTTCATAATTTTCACCATTTATTTAGCATCTACTGTATGCTGACCTTAGTAGTGAAATTTGTGTTGCTCTCCTTGTCCACCACAAGTGGGAAGTAAGCAATGTTTAACACAGGTACAGATGGTATAAAATTATAGTTTACCACCCTCTAAGTGTCATTTGGTAATATGAATTGGTAGGAAATTAACATATAATTTTTTCTTAATGATCCACATACGAAGTGTCCATGAAACATTTAATAATGCCCACTAGCATTTTGGCACTCCAGACACCGTTTTTCTGTCATCTTTTGGCATGTATTTAGGGAAGGGAAATTAATGGTGATATCACCCTAGGTAAAATGTGACTAGAAAAACTGGCATAAAACAATTGAACAGTTAGTCCAGGAACATTTGAAAAAAAAAGTGGTTTTAATATATCTGTTGCTTTGATTATGTGCCATTGTTTTCCAATGTGTTTTCTAATCAGTGTGCAACAGCAGACACAGTACATGGACTGCTTCCATAGTGTCACACATATTGCACATATCATCTTTAATGCTTACAACTGTGTTTCACTAAAGAGTAAACAAATCCTTACTGAGGTTACATAGACTGGCCAAAGCAAAGTAAGTCATAGGACAAAAATTTAAATTATCCATAAATCTTATCATACAAGAAAAACTCAGAAAAAGGTAAGGAACTTTCTAAGTACCTAACTCTGAAATAATGTAAAGAAGATGTTTTGTTAGTTTTATGTGTGGCAAAATATTGCTCTCAATCATTACGACAGCCAATGGATTTCATTAAGAATGCTCCTCAAGTATTTTATTTGGTATCAATAGCAATGATTTGCTAGGCTATATCACTTTGAAATTAAGTTTTGTCCTTAAAGACTTAATTAGGCCAGGTAGTTGATTCAAATGGACTGAACTTCTAAGTTGAAAAGCGACCAATATTTTCATTTTTAAAAGTATCTCTCAGACAGCATTAACTAATAGTGTTGCCCAAGAAGCTACAAACTATAGAAACAATGTATGTGCAGACAAATGGCTTACGAGGAATTCCACACTGTATTATCCTGCTCTTTTAACATGTCTCTGTGTATTTCATATTCTGACATTTTAAATAGCTTTTTTTAATCCAGAGAGCTAAAAATTAGAGCACCACATTGACCAGTGCCCTCCCCCTTTGGACTCCTTGTATGGGTTTCCATTTATTGATTCACAATTTGCATGTGGAGATTCACCTTGACCTGATCATATTTCAATACGTCTATTGCCTATATTAAAATAGATAAGTTACATAACTTTACTTATACAAAAAAACCCCACAAATATTTAATAGCCTATCCAAAAAGATCATTCCTTATGTGAAAAGACCACAATTTTAAGAATTTAGATGATTTCAGAAACTACATTTATTATTTGAAATTTAAGATATTATGTTACCACATATTTTATATGATGCCATGAATGTCATTTACCTTCCCATGTTTGATAATTCGTTTAAATATTTAATTGATCATCTATTACGGTGTGATGCTTGTGACCAATGTCAAGCTTGCATGCATCTATTTGATTTACTTTAAATAAGGTGATGGTTCAGTATATTCTCTAAAATATAATCTGTTCAAAGAATTAAAGTCAGTAACTCTCTTATGCTGCTGAACAGGGAATATCATCAGGAAATAGTGGACCATCTTTGAATGCTAAGGAAGGAGAGACTATGATAAACTGGTCTCATCCCACTAGGTGCAATTTCATTAAGTGTCAGAGCATGTAAAGAATTCAGTTCAGAACAGGCAATATAAGGTTAGGAGGATGTAATCTCCCCAGTGATAGCTCCAACCAGTAATCGAAGCCTGCTTCATTCAGTGCCATCTGTAGACTCCATGTGGTCCCAGAGCATAGATAGCAGAATCAGACACTTAAGAATGGCTTTGTCAATGCTGTTCCATGGTCTGTCATGATTTACTGCAGTTATAAATGCTATGGGAAGAAACTGGTATTAAAATTATTCATTTCAAGTAAAATAAAAATGCCAACATTATAAAGAGTAATTCTTTAGAATCATTTGTGTAATTTCTATCATGTTAATATGAACTAATGCCTAAATTATTTAAATATTTTTCCTGAACTGCTGATTTTGAGTTTTCACTAAATGATATTTCTTTCTTTGCTTCCTTCTCCACTACTTCCCTGTCTTCCCACAACTTGGATGCCAGTCAATGAAATCAGGTTTGTCCATTTTATTAATCTAGGCTTCTTCAATTGCTGGTCACAAAATCAGCTATATACTAAAGGAAGATAGAAAATATTTCTGGGCAATTTGTACTCCCTCTCCTTTGGGAATATCACAGTTTGTAAGAAGTACAGGGGGGCTCTAAAAGGAATGCTCTCTTTTATACCTTCATTGTGTCCCATAAACATAATCCACTATCTGCTAAAACCAAAGCACTTGTGACTCTCATATGTGCCCAAAATGGAACAGCTCACAGCTACAGAATTTTACTTAGGAATTTGTGAAAAACAAATGCTCCCTCTTGAGCTATTCAGAACTGACTACAATTATTAGTCAGCTTATTGGACTTCAGAAAAAATTGTAATAATGAAAGTACATTCCAAAACAACTTGAAAAGTGAAAATATCATGGAGGTTGTTTTACACCCCCTTGTTTGAGTTCCACGGGGCTTTTTGGTCAAACATCCATTCCTGCCTAAAACATTCTTTCCACAAGCCAATCACCTAGATAATTGCATTTCCACTATGAAACATGCAAGGGGGAAAACAATCCAAAATAACACACAGTGACTCACAGTCATTTAAAAAAATTTCTATTTAGTTTCATATACAGTGTGCATACTTTAAAAAGCCCTGGGTCTTGAGTTAATTCACATAGTGCAATCATTTGGTTCCTTTATTGTGACTGGTAGTTTGGTTGTGTTGATGTTGTGTGTGTGTTTTGCCAAGACATTGAGTATAATAAATTCTAATAGGTACAAGTGAAAGACAATAAATTAACCTTCTTTACCATTTAAGGCTTGGCTGAACAACTCTGGAAGGGAGAATTTAACTCACCTGCCCCAAAAAGACACAAATAACATCAGACCTGATGTAGACCAGCCATCCCCTCATAGGTTGAGTTTCTTTCCAGTGAGGTCTTAGTAATTTTTTTTTAAATCCAGGTGCAAACTATTATACTGTTTGTGACAATAAAACATGTGAGCTTAGCCTGATTATTTACAAACTAGTACAGGTGGCATTACAAAATAGACTGAAATAGGTATTAGAAAGCAGAAAACCAGCAACTTGTTAAAGAGGTTCATTTCAAAATTGTTTTACTTGCCTTTATAATCTTTTGTCATTTAAAGACCAAGCCTTCTAGCTGAAATCATTATCACTATTGTTGGTATTGTCAATGTTATTGTTCCATATTATTGTTATTTATCTTTTCATTACAAAAGTACTCACCAATGCCACCATCAATTACTTATATTACATTTATGTAGATCAAAAACAAAGGCTGTAATGTAATAAAGTCTGAAATTTAGGCAGGGTTTAATGATTAGCACTTTTTCAAGGTTAATTGTGAATAGAGCTTTGTTTCCACAGAAATGGTTTGAGTATATCAATACAAAATAAGAAATTATATGAGAAACAAATGACTTAAAAATGAAGATTGAATGAATGACCCAAATACCATTTGTCTGTTTACCTCTTATTTTCCATCCATTGAACCACATCACAAATATCACATATGACAAACTGTCCAGCAACGTGCCTGGTAAATAGTTGCTGCAATACAGATACTAATTCCTTTGAATTAATTCTATTTTGCCCCCAGTGGATATTATTTGCATATATAAAATTTTCTTCTTTTTAAACATTAAGAAATTTGAATTTAAAAGAGAATACAAGGGTCTTAGTACTTTAAAGAGTATCTACAACTGCAAGCAAAACAATTCCTTCCATCTGGCCCATAATATCTAATTCCCTTCTCAGCCTGAAGCAGCTAGAGTGGACATCATCCCAATTCCCTCAAAACTGAGGAATGAACAAACATAAGGGGAGAGAGTAACCACAGATCAGAGTAGATTGAGTAGATTTATTGTCATTGTTGTTACTATCTTGTGGGTTTTTTTTTAAAGATTTATTTTTATTTATTTAATTCCCCTCCCCTGGTTGTCTGTTTTCTGTGTCTTTTTGCTGCATCTTGTTTCTTTGTCCGCTTCTGTTGTCAGCGGCACAGGAAGTGTGGGCGGCGCCATTCCTCGGCAGGCTGCTCCCTCCTTCACGCTGGGCGGCTCTCCTTATGGGTGCACTCCTTGCGCGAGGGGCTCCCCTACGCGGGGAACACCCCTGTGTGGCACGGCATTCCTTGCGCGCATCAGCACTGCGCTTGGGCCAGCTCCACACAGGTCAAGGAGGCCCGGGGCTTGAACCGCGGACCTCCCATGTGGTAGACGGACGCCCTAACCACTGGGCCAAAGTCCGTTTCCCGTTACTATCTTGTGTTAAGAGTAGCTTGTAACATTCATATAAAGATAGTAGTTGCCAGGAATTTCGAGGGGGGGCGGTTAATAGGTGGAACATGGCATTTTTAGGTAAAAACTGTTCTGTATGATACATAATGAAAGATACATGACATTATACGTTTGTCGAAGCTATAAAACTGTACAGCACAAAGTATAAACCATAATGTAAACTACAGAGTTTGGTTCATAGCATTGCTTCAATATTGGTTCATCAATTGTAATATACAATATTAATATAAGATGTCAATAATTAAGATGTTAATAATAGGGGAAACTGCGTGTGTATGGGGGGGGCAGGTTATATGGGAACTCCTGATACTTTCAGTTTAACTTTTCTGTAAATTTATGACTTCTCTAAAAATAAAATTTATTATTCTTTTTAAAGTATCTTAGTGTTTTATAGCATTGAATAAAGATTATCTAGAGTTGAATGTATATTGTGTAACTTTGACTATAAATTTTCTTAATTTCCTTAGTATATTTTACAAAATGGCTGTTTATGGTAGAGCTACTAATGAGAATAGTTGTGATATTTTTAAAAATGGGTTTGTTTCACAATTATATAAGAGCTAGAACACTTTGTTATTGAGTGTCCAAATCAACAGTTCCTGCTAGTAAAGATTGTCTAATAGTTTATAAAACAGAATTAAATGACAGGGCAGTTTATTCCTAAATTTAAAAACTGTGTTTTGAATTATATTTTATCTCCAGTTAAAGGAATGTTAAATGTTTCTGAAGAGACTCCATTGTTAAAGATCACCACACCACTTTCTTTCCAAGATTTCTTACCTTAAAAAAGAAAGAAAAAGTTACATTCAAATAACTTTTAAAAGGTTTGCATTTAGCTTCAAACATGAAGACAGACACCATAAAACTCTTTAGCTATTAGAGATAGTTCTTAGTCCTGTGTAGCAAATCTCAAACATAAATTCCTAAATCCTGCATTTCAAGTCACCACTTTGTCTGGGTTTATTGACCCTTTTTTCCCAACTAGCTACATACACACATACATGTATATATTTTCATAAAGATTAACAGTATATAAAATTAAAAATTGTCCTAGGAAGTTCTATTCACTTATTTACTCTTCCTACATTCTTCATGAAAAAAAAATCCATTTCTTTCTGATTCTTAATATTTTTCCAATTGGTATGAAAAAAAACTTTCAAAACCATTCAATATTTTGAGGGCCTGCTATATAATTCGAAAGAGATGATATGTGGTCATATGTCTTTCTTATGATTTTGAAATATAAAGATGAAATATACAGCACATAACCACCATATATATTGAACACTTATCAGAATGTAAGAAGTCTTAGGAAACTGGGATAATTAGAATAATCTTTTTCCCATGAAACTAATTTCATTTAAATATAGGAAACATATGTGACATTATAAATATCCCAAATAAATCCATTGAATAAGACATCACATAAAAAAACTAAAACCAGAGACTGAAGATTTAAGATATTTACAAAAGTGTATTTAAAAATCCCAATTTATGATACTATATTTAGCTTTACTTATCAATGAAATAAAATAAATTTCATCTATGTCTTCAATAAAGAAAAGGCCATGATACCCCCACTTAAGTTTATCCTGATTCTACATAACATAAATGCATGTGTACATTCACATGTAAACACAAAACTATATCACCACTTTTTAGCATCCTCAATCCCCTTCAACCCTCATCAATTGAGAAGATATTTTAAGGAAGTATTACATGAACAGAATTTCAACAGAGAGTACTATAGACTGAAGAAATTCATATTGTCTGTCATTTTTCATGGATAATGCAAATGAAAGTCGTTGGTAGAGTTACAGTAATAGAAAAAAGGACATAAAATTAAACCAACGTTAGTACATCTCACAAGTGAATTAACTTCAGTCCTGTTGCTAATTATAGTAACAGTAATACTATGCTAATAATACTAAACATAGTAACAGTAATACTCTTATGGTATTAACTTTAATACTATAGTAAAAGTATTAAGATCATTGAATATATATAAAAATCATAAACATTGCTTATAATAAAAAGGTCAACAGTTCACTGACAAGTTTAGATTGCTTAGTTATGATAACTTTTTATAATTTTATCCTTTGGATATTTAAGAAAGTCAAATACTTTTTATTGAAAATGTTGTATCTTTTGCTGGAAAATATTATGATAATATTGATGAAGTTAAAACACAGTTCAAATTAAAATTGCTGACAGATGGTGGAAACTTATTTTGTGGACTTATTTTAACATATTACAGTTAATCTCATGTTTAATATTTTACCTTATTATTTTGAATTTCATTTTCTCAGAAACATAAATATGTTTCCCCATAGACAGAGTTTGAAAATGGTATCATGTAATTTTTTAAGAGGCCTACAGTAAAGTATTTTCAATATCTCATTGAGACAAGTAAATAAGCTGCAGTCATAGTTTGACATATGTTTGTGTTGTTGAAACAAGGAACAGTTGGCAGAGAAATTTTAGTTCTACTTTTTAATTAATGAATAAAAGTAGGAGAGTACATCTAAAAATAAATATTCCTTGATCTCACAAGTTAGAAATATAAAACAATGACTGTGTTTTTTCCTGTATCACTGAAGAGCATATGCTGTGCTGTCAATTAAAATTTAAGATAGCTCATTTTGTCCCTGTCATTTGGGGGCAGTGACCCTCTCTGAGGTGAGAAATTAGTGACAGATTCTGGAGGAAGGTAGTGCTTTGGTTGTATGAGACTTAATCCACAGAAGAAGGCAAGCCAAAATACCTATTTGCCCAATTCTAAATTTTTACTCCTAGATGCAAAAATAAAGACATTTTAATAAGGAAAATGTGGAAAGCCTAGCCATAAATGTAAAGTTATCTAATGATCTATATAAATTATTTTTTCAAAAAGCAAATTAATTATATCAGTTCATTTATGCTACAAAACAAACCACAGCAGAATTCAGTGGTGTAAAAGAACCTTTAGCTCATGATTCCGTGGGTCAGCAATTTGGGCTAAATGGTGTCTGAAGGCAATGAGACATTGTGCTGATGAGAATTAGCTGGCTGTTGGCTGGGGAGGGGGTAGAATGAGTTATGCCTATCTGATCATTCAGCAAGTTTATGCGGTCTTATTCATATGACAGCTAAATGGGTTCTCCAAGAAGGTCCGTTTTTGTACAGCCTCTTGAGACCCAGGCTCGGACCTGGCACAACTTTACTTCTGCCATATTCTTTTGCCCAAAACAAGTTACAATTACAGCCAACTTTCAAGGATCGTAGAAATGTACTCCATTGCTTGATGGGAAGAACTGAACAGTTATATTATAAAGGGTATGGATACAGGTATGGAATGTTTTGTTCATCTTCTGCAAAGTACCATGGTATATTTAATACATTGAAAAACTTGTTATTGAATAGGTGAATGAATAAGTGAAGGAACAAGTGAATGGTTGGATAATGAAGAGGAGAAGTTTATAATTCTCCTTAGGAAAATTACATCTTCATTAATTTGACACTGTCCAGGTCACGGTGTTAATAATAATTTTGTGATCACTTTTTAATTACACAGAGAGAGAGTTGTGACTAGGTTGAATTTTTTTTTTTTTTTTGCTTTTTATAATCTTTTTAATCTACATGCCATTATCTGAGTCTTTGCTTTTTGAACTGTTAATATAACTTAGTTATTACTTAGGAATATCGTTGTTGAGAAATAAAAGTTTCAGTTTCCTTTACTTTATCGTAATGAATCTTATTGGATTAGTTCTGGCTTTCAAATAGGTATTTTTTAGTTTAATTTTATCCAAACAAAAATCTAACATTTAAAAGTATATTAAACCATTATTTGTTATATATATATATATAATTAGTATTATATATATATAACACTAATTGCTATCCAATGTAAGATGGCTTACATTAAAAAAAAAACACTTACTATAAGGTAAACTTTCACTTTATTTTCCACATGTACTTTTCCTTCTACCTCAAAATAAAAGAATTACTTGACTTGACTTTTTTTACCCAAATTGCATCTTTACGTGTGTTAGTGTGTGTTTATAAAATGAAGGGTACCTTGTTAATGAGCTTTCTATTGTTCAAGAAAAAAAAATTAATCTGGAAATTTTCCCAGATTAAACATCTGTCCAATACTTAATAGATCTCAAAGAAAAGGCAGGGTCGTGGGCAGAGATAATAATCAAATAACTCAATGTGTGTGTATTTCTCATATGAGCTTCTGAAATATTGCTGTATTCCGGGCTTGATTTGGCTGGCATTCTCGTTTAAGTCCACTTGTTAAATTAGCTTTAATCTCATAATTGCACCTGCAGTTAGCCTAGCAGTACAAAGGATCATGCATTGTTATTGTTCCTGCACAGACAAGGTGCAGGGTTTTATGGTCCCTTAGTTTGCTTCATTGTATAACACTATTAAAATTTCCACAGAGCACAGCATTATGCAAAAGCTCCATCAGAAGAAAGGTAATGCCCCTTTGAGGGAGTTAGCTCATTTTATTTTTATTGGTTGTAATGTGTGGTACCATGCCACCGGTTTCATCTTCTTTGCTTTAAAGAGAAAAGCTAATCCAAGTCTACAAATAAATTAAAATACATCTACATCTACTAAATTATTTTGCTTTTCTCTAAAAAAGTTTAGTTTTTATGGCAAAACTAAACTCTGCACTCGGCCTCACTGCAACCACAATTTGAAAAGTTGCTTTATCAAAGCCAGCTAGGCTGTATTTTTGGCCAAGGCTAAGAATGACTTCACTGCAATGTTACTTAAGATAAAATAGCAACTTAACAGCTTTTTAATAACGAAAAGAGTACATTTAAGGCACACTATGTATTATTTTAGTTTCTATAAGTTATAATGAACTGTATTTTAAATATTTATCTTCTCACCCAGAAAAATGTTTTTTTAAACATTTTAGAAAATGGGGCCCTTCGAGGTTGGAAAGAATTATAAAGATCACCTCATTGAGTCCCCTATTCACTATAACATTGCATCTCCTTATATATGATTCCGAATCTCTGTTCTAAAAAAAACTTTAGAGAAAAGAAGTTCATTGCTTAGTAAGGAATACCATGATACTTTGGCTCACTTTCTCTATTTTCAGGTTCTTTTAAAGAGTTTAAATCTTCCTTCCTTTAAGCATAACCCACCATTAATAATTC
Organism: Dasypus novemcinctus; assembly: GCF_030445035.2. NCBI lineage: Eukaryota > Metazoa > Chordata > Mammalia > Cingulata > Dasypodidae > Dasypus > Dasypus novemcinctus. The sequence goes on along the minus strand of NC_080673.1, from coordinate 146,193,303 downwards.
TACCCTGTGAAATTAATCAGAATTCTTGATAACCCTTCCATATGAATGGCTTTCCATATATGTTAGTATTCAGAGAAGTAACCACACAGCTGCAACAATAATAAAACTAATGTTTCTTCAACACCTACTATGTTCCGGGAACTGTTCTATGCACTTTACCCGTATCTTCTGACAGTGCCAACAATCCTAAGAAGACGGTACTGTTATTAGCTCTATTTTACAACTGGGGCTGGAGGTAGGCGGAAGAATATTGAAGTAATTTACCTAAAGTTAAGAAACTTAACCCATGGTACTGGATCAAACAAGGAGTTTGGTTTAAGCTAAATACTATGTTTTAATAATAAGCTTTTATATTATCATTTAATCTTTCTTTCTCTTATACGTACATTTCATCCAACCGCTTTTCCATATATCAAGAACTGGAGTAGGTTCACTATCCTTTTTATTACGCTATGTGTAAGATGCCACTTTTCAGAACTGAATAGGTCAAGTGTGGTGTATCTAGATCAGATCTTCAAGGATTTATTTCCCCACTTCATCTAAGGACCATATTGAAATTCATGCAATCTAAGATGACAGGAACTTTGAGATAACCAGAACAAATTGTTGACATTAATGGAGCTGAAGAGCAATGCAAAAATTCAAGATTCATTCAGATGACCCATTGTCAAGCACATCTCCCCAAATCTTTATTTTGGTAGCTGTATTCTTAGATGTATAAACAAAGCTTTACATTTGCATGCAGTAAAATTTACCCCAACTTAACCTGTTAGAAGCCTTGTGAATGCTGTTTTTTTCCTTCAGCATACTATGCTTTTAGCATTGTATGGTTTTACTTATTATTGTTATCACCAAACAATTTCTGTTCATTAATATTTCATTCTTGAACGAAAACAATGTTTTCGGTCCAATGGTCTGTCTAAGGTTACCTAAACATCTATTTTTTAATCACAAAGGCAGTCATGTCAAACTTATTAAAATTTAAAACAGTTTTGATAACTCATTTGGCTCTCCAATATTCATTTTCCATTAAAGTTGCAGAGCAGTTGCTTACTTGGTAAGACTGTATTTCTTTGCTGATTACCTATACTTTTCCAATTCAGGAGATTCTTAACCTAAGAAAACAAGCCACTCTTAGAAAGGAATAAATGTAGCTTCTTGTAAACTCTGTTCCTATATGTACCCCAAAGTAGGAACCAAAGTAAAAGAAGAGATCAAAGAAAAGTCACTGTATTTGAGAAAAATATACTTGTTTCATGATTGTTTTCTCCATGCATAATTCCCACTGACATAGTTATTTTTCTTTAAGTCACTTGAGACTTCTATTATTTCTATGAGCCCTTCTGAAATTCTTTAAAAATGCATATGAAAGACTAAAAATGTAAAGAAAAGACATTTCAAACTAATTTGTATCCTTTTTCAGTTAGCATTCCATTTCCAAAGTCTTCCCACAGTACTTTCAGAAAACATACTCTTTGGTAATCACCAAATAGAGACAAAAGAAGTACAATACACTTTGGGATAATATAGAACATTGCAGGAAAACAAGCCTTTTAATTGGGGTGAACCCGGCATGTAGTAATTTCTCATTTGATATAGAGGTCTGATATATATGTGAAAATGCATGGTTTACATTAACATACACCAAGAACAATCTATTCTTTGGTGGAAACTAACCTTCTGTAAACTCTTTAATAATATAATTAAGAATTCAACAACGATTCTGTATGTAATTCACAGCTCCAAATGTCTACAGCTCTGATTCTGACCTTTTAAAACCCCATTAAGCTATGTAAATACTGTACAAAGAAATTTGTACTGTGCTTAAACAGTATTCTAAAGTCAACTAGACAAGGACACATTGCCTCACTCTTGTCCCCAGTGTGTATGAAGACACAGCTGAGGCATTAACTCATGCTTGCTATTGATTTGTATATGACAGATCTGGGACTCATTGTGTGGTTTTTCTGTTCAATGTGTGATTTGAGGGCGATCCATTCTTTTATTACTCTGATACATAAGGCAGATAATATAAACATCTTTAGTGGTTCAATTAAAATAATAACAATATAATGAAAATGAATCAATCTCTAAATATATTTACAAACTATTTTTTCACTTAAATTTGAATCATGTTTTAGTGTAAAGAATATAAATCTAAAATAGCATTTTGATGACCACTTAGTATTCTGTTTTGTGCATAACCCAAAAAAGACCTTGCTCTTGTCTTAAGGGCTATCATGTTGCTATAATAAATTCCAAAGAAGCAGAAGTAGAATTTCTTAAAACTTTGGCAAGGAATATAAAGAAAGGATCTCTTACTGAAATTAGTCTTCTATTGTAGTGTAGCAAAGGCTTGAAACAGCATTAATTTATCATTTCAGTTTTCTTGGATCAGGAGTATGGGCACCATTTTGCTGAGTCTTCTGCTATGCTATGACAAAACCTGCAAAGTGGTATCTCATTATATATTCATGGGTTCCATCCACATTTATGGGGGAGATCTTATACAAGGGGGATTGTTATTGGACAACATCTTAGAATTCTATCCTCTATACCAAGAGAGCTGGAACCAGTAGTGTTTCATGCTCAATTACTTGGAAATACCGATTAATAATAAGCAAACATTTGAAAAGATTATATATTATCCATATTTATATATCTACATACATAGATATATATCATATCATTTTACCTAAAACAAAAGAATTCACATTTATTCACGAAGGTTTATATGTAGGATCATATTATCTGTTCTGTTTTTTTTTTTTTTCGTGGACCTCAGAAAAGTATGTTCTTAAGCTAACCCATTTCTGAGCCTATAAGCTCAGTGTAGAATGGGACCTTGATATTAGACTCAGTTCAAGAAAATTTGATTAGATCACTTGATTAGATTAATTTAGGGCTTTTGATTGGACTGTGACAGTGAGGTATGACCCAGGTTGGGTCTCCACCCTCTTGCTGGAGTCTTATATAAACTGAGAACTGAAAGCAGAAACACACAAAAAAAGAGAGCTGCACCATATTTAGAGAGAGAGGATTTCTGGTTCACCTACAGCTGCAGAAAGACAGAGAAACCTCAAGAGGCTCAAGGAGATGAGGCCCAGGGAGAGATGCCTGATCACCCACAACTGAGGAGAAGGTATAGAGGCAGGTATAGAGGCAGACCCACCATCTTGCCTCACCACCTGGCAGGACTCCAGGACCTGCTAGCAGCCTACCTTTGGTGAGAAAACATGTCTGATGATGCCTTGATCTGGACCTTTTTATAGATTCAGAACTGTAAGCTTTTACCTTAGATAAATCTAAGAACATCTTATATCCAGCCTCAAGTAGATCAGTTAGGCTTGTCTGTTACCTGCATTGTTTAATTTTGACTTTGCAGCTTTCAAATTTGTTCTAGTATACTTTTTACTAGTCATATTTGTCTATATTCATATCCTAACCTAGGATAAAGATGTTTTATTTTCTTTCTCTGTTATAGACAATACTTCTACTAAAACTCACACAAATAAAACTTCAACTATTTCCTTTAAATAAATTTTTAGATGTTAAATTGCTAGGTCAAAACATACACACATATTTAAGAATTGCCCAGTAAACCTCTAGAAAATCTACACTCCCCCAAATCCTTAAGAAATAACAATTGATTAATTTTGGAAAATATGTGCCAATTCTATAAGTGAAAAAACTATGTGTTTCATTTAATGTTTTTATCATTGACAAGGCTAAATACACTATCATTGGTTAAAAATCTATTTTTTCTAAATCATATTTTTCACGAGTGTTGATGTTCAATTTTTTTCTATTGAATTTTCATATTAAAGATATTGCTGTTTTACATTTAATGTATGTTAAATAAAATGTCCATTGTTGGCTGACTACCTTTAACATTATAGTTGTTTTTTTAAAAGATTTATTTATTTTTATTTCTCTTCTCTCTCCCCCTCCCCCACTGTCTGCTCTCTGTGTCCATTTGCTGTGTGTTCTTGTGTCCACTTGTATTCTTGTCAGGCAGCACTGGGGATCTGTGTCTCTTTTTGTTGTGTCATCTTGCTGCATCAGCTCTCCGTGTGTGTAGCACCACTCCTGGGCAGGCTGCAGTTTTGTACAGGGCGGCTCTCCCTGCATGGGGGTCACTCCTTTTGCACAGGGGACCCTTACATGGGGGCATCCCTGCATGGGCTGGCACTCCTTGTGAGCAGCAGCACTGCAGGTGAGCCAGCTCATCACAAGGACCAGGAGGCCCTGGGTATCGAACCCTTGGACCTCCCATATGGTAGGCAGACGCTCTATCAGTTGAGCCACATCCGCTTCCCTCGTTGTTCTTTATTTTTGAAGTCTTGTTTTTACTTTTGTGTGTTCTTACTTGTGAATCTAGCAATGGAAGAAATACCATTGTTGTGGAGACAATGATCCATGGATGTTCTGGGGTTAGGAAGAGGGAAAAACAGATGTAATAGGGGGGCACTTTCAGGACTTGGGAATCATCCTGCATGACATTAAAACAGCAGATGATACTGGCCATTATATATCCAGCCATAACCTACAGAGTCAAATGGAGAGAGGGTAAACTATAATGTAAACTATAATCCATGCTTAGTGGCAATGCTCCAATGTGTTTATCAATTGCAATGAAAGGCCACAATGATGAAAGATGTTGCTAATGTGGGAAAATGTGGAGTGTGGGGACGGGGCATATGGGAATCCCCTCTATATTCTCTGTAACATATATGTATTTAAAATATCTTTTTAAAAAATTAAAAAGTGGAAAAAATAGAATATTGGTGTTAAACTGCCTCCGTTTGAACTACCCCTCTGCCATTTACTATCTATGTGACCTTGATAAAGTCTCGTTACATCTCCATATCTCAGTTACTCCCCTATGAGAGTAAGAATAATCTCTAGCTCCTAAATTGTCATAAAATTGCATAATTTAATGTTGGTAAAAAGTATAGAACAATGTTAAATACATAGAAAGTATTTTTATTTTTATTAAAGCAATTGTTGGCTAATTGTGGCAAAATTATATTATTGAATAATTTATTATTTTATATACTGAAATAACACTTAATTTCTTACTAATTGTAAAGTGCTGGGCTCTCTATTCTGCTTAACTGAAGTCTCTTTGGACCTTTAACTATCTTATTTTAATTAATTCCATCATAAAAACAATATAGTATCTGTGAGGGAGAAAGGTTTATTTTTCATTTTCCTTACTTTATTACTCTTTATTTGCAAAATTCTCCTCATTTTTGCATATATTTTCTTACACATGAACTTCTGTGAATTTTCCAAGATAGTATACAATTGGAATTTTTACTGAATTTGAGTTAAGTTTTAAGAGAATACATGGTGTGTCTTTGAAAAGATACATGCTGTATCTTTTCATTTAGAAAAAAAGTTTACATCTCAACTATGTGTCATTTATGTAGTTTTCAGAGTTCTTCAAATAGGCCCAGTGCTTGTCTATAAGGTGAATATGTAGGAAATTTACATATTTGTAGTTTCGTAAAAGTATCTCTTAATTTCTAGTCAGTTATTGTTTATACAAAAAAATACTAATTTAATTTATTTATTTACACAGTCTTTTGGAATGTCTTAGAATTTTGTATGCATTTTTACAAGCAGGTTTTGAGAAAATAATAATATTTTCAATCCTTTTAAAAATGTAAAGAACTAATATTTTGTTCCTGTCTAAATTCAGTCTTTCTACCAAACAACTATTAAGCAAGCAGGAACTGTCTGAAACAACCATTTGGAAACTCTGGAGGCCAGAAGAACATTGCACAGCATCTGGGAAAGAGCTGATGAACTATGGCAAAGAATTGCAATTGCTTTCTCAGCATGGTGGCTACTGATAACCGCCCCCCCCCCACTCTTGCAGCAAGCCACCATGGGATCCAGTCCCTGACTAACTCACTGGTGATAGAAAGGGACATTAAAAAAAAAAAAATACTCTTCCCCAAGAAGAGGGGTAGGCACAGCCAATCACTGATCACAGCTTTTGATTAGAGAATTCAGATTGCTAGAGGACCAACTCTGAGGGTAGCTATTGTTTCAACCCATCCCAGATACAGATAGTGACAGGCATTGTTTCAACTCTCCCCAGAAAGGGGCAGAAAGTTGTAGATTTAAAGATTCATTGCTTCTTCAGGGCTGTGGGGAAGAGTTAGCTGAAGGAATTTATTTGCTAGGCAGGACAAGAAAGCTCAGCTTTGAGGAGCTGTCAGAGAAGGTTTTGGCACCCTTATCAGGACACTTTGGAGCTAGTCTATGTCCCCTTCATGGGACCCCGGCCCTATTTTGGCTGGATAAGACTGACTTGGGAAAGTCCTCTCTGGAATGATGCTTCTCCCAGAATGTGTCTTCTAAGAAAAACAGCTAGAGACAATGAAAGGAGGGTAAAACAAAACAAAACAAAACAAAAACAATAATATAGAGGTGGATAGTCTGGGAAAACGCCTACTAGTTTCTAATACCCAGGAGAGGAAGTTCTGTCTCCTGGAAAACAAAGGGGTCAACCAAACTCCTGTAAACTGAGGAATTCTAACTAACAAACAAAAGCCCAAGAAAAATCAGAAGACTTAAAAGACAGAAAAAATCCCTGTACATTGCATTCATCTTGGGCAGACCTTCCTGATCGGAGGACTAAAGCTCAAGAAAACCTCTGACTTATTACCAGTTGGTTACAAAACCAAGAAAAAAATATCCCAGGGAATAAATACCAGAACTAACATCTAAAAATATTGAAATGTATAGGATGCAACAAAAGATAACAAGACAAAGAAACAGGAAATGATAGTATATACAAAGGAAGAAGATAAAAATACAGAAAAACAAAAACAATGAAGAAGATGAGAATGTGTTCATACCAAACAAAGTCTTTTAAAAAATCTTAAAAGTGCTCAAGGACATAAAGGGAAATTCAGAGAAAGAACTGAAGGATATCAGGAAAACAATGAATGAGCATATGAGAATCTAAGAAGAGTGATAGAAATTTTTAAAAGGAAGCAAACAGGAGTTGAGGACCAAAAAAAAAAAAAAAACTGAAATGAAAAATTCCAGGATGGTATCAAGAGCAAATCGTAATTGAAAGAAGAAAATTTTAGAAGGAAGCAAACAGGAGTTGGAGACCAAAAAAACTGAAATGAAAAATTCCCAAGATGGTATCAAGAGCAAATTGTAATTGAAAGAAGAAAGAATCAGTGAACCTAAAAACAATACTTGAAATGAGTCAGACTGAGGAGCAGAAAGAAAAACAGAAATATTAAAAACAAAGAAGCCTAAGTCAGCTTTGGGACACCATCTAGCACACCATTATTCACACTATGAGAGTAGAGTCCAAGAAGGAGAGAATAGAGAAAGGGGAAGAAGGAATAGTCAAAGAAATAAAGACAGAGAACTACCCAAACCTAACAAAAGACATGAACATGCTTATCCAAGAAGCTCAGAGAACACCTAATAGGGTAAACATGAAGAAAAACCAACCCACCATATATTGATTACACTATTGATTGCAAAAGACAAGGAGAAAGTTCTTAAAGCTGTAAGAGAAAAGCAGCATGTTATGTACAAGGGAGTCCAAATTAGATTGAGTGCTGATTTCTCATCAGAAACAATGAAAGCAAGAGGGCAGTTGGTAGATATACTTAAAGTGTGAAAGAAAATTACCAGCTAAGAATTTTATATCTGGCAAGACTCTGTTTCAAAAATGAGGGAAAGAATAAAACATTCTCAGATAAACAGGAGCTGAGGGAGTTTATCACCAATAGACCTTTCCTACAAGTAATGTCAAAGGGAGTTCTTCAGACTGAAAGGAAAGGACACCAATAATGCTTCCAAACAGCTTGAAGAAATAAAGACCTGCAGTAAAGGCACACATCTGGGAAATGATAAATGCCAGCAATGTTGCAATGTATTGTTTGGTATAACACTACTCCCTACATGTGCTAAAATGCGAATTCATAAAAAGTAATGATAAATCTAGGTATTTGGACATGTAATGTACAAAGATATAAGTGGTAGCAAGTCTAAAAAATATGGTGTGGGAACAGAAGCATATAAGAAAAATATATGTGCATGTCATTGAAGTTCAGTTAGTATCAAACCAATTATTTTTGAAATACGTTTAGGATGTTGGGTTTTAACCATGTGATAACCACAAGAAAAATAGATGAAAAATATATCCTGATTGAATTGAGAAGGCTCTCAACATGGTACAACACATAAAAGTCAAAGAAATATAAAAATTGACATTAAGGGAACAGATGGACAAAAGAGAACTAAGACTCACAATGGCTAAATAGCAAACTACCAAAAGAAAGTACAATATTATCAGCAGTAACTTTGAATGTAAATGTATTAATTCTCCAGTCAAAGGCAGAGATTGGTATAATGGGAAAAAATACATGACCCAACTATATGTTCTCTGGAAGAGACTCACCTTAAATTCAGAGAACAAGTAGATTGAGAGTGAAAGGATAGAAAAAACTATGCTATGCAAGTAGTAACCAAAGAGAACTTGGGTAAGTGTACTAATATCAGCTAAAAGGGATTAAATCAAAAACAGTTATGAGGGGCATAGATGGCTATTATATACTGATAAAGAGGACAATTCAACAGGAAGATATAACAACTATAAATATATATGCACTCAATAAAAGAACCCCAAAATATATGAGGCAAATACTGACAGATGTGAAGAGAGAATTTAACAGTTGTAAATTAATAGTAGGAGGCTTTAACACACCATTCTCAGTGGATTGAACATCAAGTGAGAAGAGCAATAGGAAGTACAGGACTTGAATGATACACTAAACCAACATACCTGACAGACATATATAGAATACTGCAGTAAGAAAAATAAAACAAAACAGGATACACATTCTCCTTGACTATAATGGATATTCTCCAGGATACCATATGTTGGGTCACCAAACAACCCTCAATAATTTTTAAAAATGGGCAAAATGTTGAACAGACATATCTCCAAAGAAGACATACATATGGCCAGAAAGCACATGAAATGCTGGTCAACATCATTAGCCATCAGGGAAATGCAAATCAAAGCCACAATGAGATACCATTCCATACCCATTAGAATGGCAGCTATTTAAAAAAAAAAATAACACTGAAAATAACAAGTGTTGGAGAGGATGTGGAGAAATAGGAAACCTCATTCATTTTTAGAGGCAATGTAAAATGGTGCAGCTGCTCTGCAAGACAGCTTGGCAGTTCCTCAGGAAGCTAAGTACAAAACTATCATATCACTCTGTAATCCCACTATTAGGTATATACCCAAAATAATTGAAAGCAGGATATTTCACAGATATTTTCACACTGACATTCCTAGCGGCGTTATTCACAATTACCAAAAAAAATGGAAGCAATTCAAGTTTCCATTAACCAATGAATGGATTAATAAAATGTGATATACACACACACACACATACACACACACACACACACACACACGCTGGGCTATTATTCAGCCATAAAAAGGATGAAGACCTGATACATGCAACAACATGGATGAACTTGGAAGATATCATTTTGAATGAAATAAACCAGACACAAAAGGACAATAATGCATGATGTAACTGATTTGAAACAATTAGAATAAGCAAACTCATAGAGTTAGAATCTAGAATATAAATTATCATTGCTCAGGGGAAGATAGGGAATAAGAAGTTCAGGTTTAAAATGTACAGTGTTCCTATATGGATTGATAGAAATGTTTCGTAATGGATGGTGGTGATGGTAGCATAACACTCTAAATGAAATTAACAGCACTGAAATATATATCTGAATATGATCAAAAGAGTAAATCATAGATTTTATATATGGTAACAGAATAAATTTTTTTTTAATCCAAGGAACTACACTATCCATGCACTCTAAGTTAAACCATGGACTTTAATTAATAGTACAATTATAAAAATATGCTATCAATTGTCACAAATGTTCCACACCGATTCAAGTTGTTTTTGGTGGGGTGGCATATGGAAATCCTCTATTTTGTGTAGGATTGTTCTGCAAACCCACAACTTCTCTAAAAAAGGGACAAAAAGGGAAAGAAAATGATGAGAGAATACATCCTCACAAAATTCCTAACATTAAAATTAATATATCAAGAATTCCTCAAATAAAATGCAGACATCTATTTTCCAGAAAATACACTCATATATTATTTTCAATTTATTCTTATTTCAATAAGAGTATTTCTTAGGGGTAAACTTTAAAAATTTACCAAATACTTCATGTGTATTAAGGTGATTAAATTGGTTTCCTTTTTATTGATTGATCTGTGTTATCCTTTTATTCCTTGAAGGGGGGTGTGGTGATGGAATCTATTTAATCACTAGTTATGCATTCAGTTATACATTTGGGGGCAGGTTTCCATCTATACTCAAAACCAAGCAAAACCAAGTTCAGTTTTCATCTTGTATTTTGTCAGCCTTTAATATTAAGGTAATGCTCCCTTTATAAAATAAATTAGCAATTTCCTTCAAATTTTCTACGCTTTGGAAATCAAATGATATATTATTTACATTTTTCTTCAAGTTGAATTTAAAGAACTCAGTCAGAAACAGCAACTTTGGAAAATAATTTGCCATCATCTAATAAAAGTGAACATTTATGTAACAACGTATTACCAGCAATCCCACACTCAGATGTATACCCTAGAGAAATAATTGTATATGACTACCTGAAGATATGTAGAGTAATATTCAAAGAAACATATTCAAAGAACTACCTAGTTGCAAAAAATTGTAAAATACCTCAAATTTCTATAAATAATAAATTGGAGAAATGTATTGAAGGTATATCCAGATATCAGGGTGCTATAGCAGTGAAATGAATGAAGGAACATAGCTACCCAAACCAACCAAAATAGATGAATCCCAAAAACATAATTTGGGTAAACAAAGTAAATGTCAAAATTAAATATTTATATAAAGTATGATTAACTTTATACACAGATTATAGTGTGTGTGTGTGTAATGTGGGCATGCTACAGAAACAGAATTAACCCACCCACAAAATTTGGTTCAGATATCATGACAGATGATACCACATATACAACAAATGGGTATAGATACCTTTACTACTCACATAATGAGGCTTTCTGGGAAGAACTGAGCAGGTCTCCAAAACTGGCCCAAAAATCACTTTAGAGGTCACAGAAAGGAGATTGGCTTGGGGTTTTTATGATGGTTAGGGATAGTACTGGGGTCAGGGTTTATGTGAAGAGGCACGGATTTGAGAAGTTTGAACTTCTGGCTGGAAAGGAGCAACAAGGTTTTCTTAACAGTTTACCCAGATGTGGTACAGAGGGGAAGAGGGAGGGGTGATGTTTAAAGGCCACCAGGGCTCAAACATCAAAAAATGGAATCTGACTATTACACATGAGAAAACTACAAATTCTACCAAGGGAATGATTAAAGTCACTTCAGGACAGTAGGAAGGGGGTAGGGTGGTGCTATATCATCCATGAGCACATCGATGATATTGTCAAGTAGCTTAGGGGGTACATAACATGTTCTTTTTTAAAGCATTTTCCATACAGTAGACATAAACATTACATTTGCTCTTTTGTATGTACAACATAATCTATAGTCTATAATAAATCTAAAGAAAAAGAAAAGAATGCTAGATTTTATATTCTTAACATTCTGTAATTTTCCTCTCCAACATTTTCACAATTAGAAGTATTATTTGGATCTTTAGCTTATAAACTATTTTAAGGGGTTTTGCCTATCATTACACTCTTATCACTTGAAAGATTTTCTTGGTTATAGGTATAGCTCAATATATATTTTATAGCAAAAATAACTTTTCTATGAAATTTATCATTTACATATTTTTAGACATTTCTTAATCTTAACATTTTCAAATACATTAACATAGAATATTTTTCCATCATTTTCTCTCTCCATGTTTGTGACTGAATCACTTTTTTTCCCAGAAAACATGTTATACTCTTTTTTTTCTTTGTTATACTTGCTGATTTTATTTCAATTTTTCAAAGAAATGCTTACTGCTGCATTAAGAAGTTGTACTGTTTTTTTAATATTTTTAATGAATCAAAACCTGTCTTATCTTTGTTATTCTCTTTCTCTTACTATTCTTAATTTAATTTCATGACACTCTGAGTGTTTGCAATGAACATTTTGAGATTTTGTTTTCATTTCTTTTCTTATTTAATATAATAAACACATTTAGTATTAAGAAGTTGTTCTTTTGCATTCATTAGGTACCATAAACTTAGCTATATACTGCAATTAACATTATTGTTTTATTTCCTTTTTCATTTGACAAGTTTTTATTATTTGTCTTTTTTAAAGGGTAACAGATTTTAATAATAATATGGCCTGCATAATTTATTTATTTTTATAATTTTTGGAGGCTTTTTGTGGACTAAGATAAACAATCTTCATAAATAGTGCATAGGTGTTAGGGGGAAATGGAATTTATGTTTTACAATAAAAATTTGAGTTAACCTATAAAAGCATTATTTCTATTTGTACAATTTAAATTTGTTGCATTCTTACAATGCATAACCAAGTATTATGGACTCTGTAATGGATGTAAAATAAATCTTCTGCCTGGCCAAACACTTTCAAGGCCCTCCATTTCATTTGCTTGTCTCTTGTTCTTGGATTCCTATTTTCTATTCTACTCACTCCCCTGTACTCTGACAGCAGTTGAATACTTTTTAGGTGTCTAGTTTCTGTTTTATCTCTTTATCGTTTGATCATTTGAAAAAAACCCTCTCTCCTATTTATCTGCTCTCACCAATACATTCTTTTCCTAGGCAACCAGCACTAAGTTTGACCCAGCTATAAATATTTGAGCTTAGTCAATATCAAATGTCTAATTGTCTTTTTCAAGGGAACAATCTCCCTAGCCATATTCTACATTAAAAATTCCATAGAAGAAAGAATAATTTCTTCTGTATCTTCTCTCAGTGACCTATTTAGCTGTATTAATGCTAATAGCACTAATAGCCGGTTTATTTCAAAGGTCAAAGAATTTTGAAGGACTGTGAAGTCCCAAATAATTTAACATTCTCCCAGAGAACTCAATGGGAAAAAGTAACTATATACACACTTTAGCATACACAAGAAGATGCTTGATAATTTCTGGTACTATTGCAGCCAATTATATTATATTATAGCTTTATAGATAGTAATGAGACCTGGAAATTTTATGACTTTTCTATCATCTGCATATGAGGAATATTTCTTAATAAATTATGAATGTAACCCAAAGCAAAAAATATATTAGTATTTGTATTGCAAAAATGAAATGAAACCTCTAAACTGACTAATAGGAGTCTTTTTAAAAAAGTAAACAGGTATATTTTCCACTGAAATAAAGATGGGTATAAAGACAATTTTACCTATTATTTTGAGGTTAAATACATGTTAAGTTCCCAGGAGCGGAATCTATTGCAAGGATCCATGTGCAAGTGATCTCTATTGCAGTGCTCCTGTGGAAAGCACTATGGGGTTGAGGGAAGCAGGAGCTGGAAGAAAAGAGTCCCAGAGGGAGAGCCGTTTAAGGCCAATCCACAGGAGGATAGCTTCAGCCTGTTTCCACAGAGATACTCTGGACAACTAGTTATGCCAGAAACTGATCATGAAGCAGAGCAAGGAGACTAGAATTTTCATATTCATGTACCCCTTAATTTTTGGTTAAGGAGTGCCACCCCGGTGGGCAATGAGGGCTCTAGAACTCAAAGGCAGTCTTCAAAAAAAGCCTCAATCTATTGAAAGCAAAAGCAGACAAACTGCAAATTACACACATACAGAAAAAGGAATGTGAGTGGGATCTGAATGAAGCATCAACAATGCTTACTGTATTTCTCATTTGTATACAGTATGAAAATCTGATCAATTACAACATTTTATATGACTACATTAGGCATATAGAGTATGAAAAATGTCGCTGAAGAATAAATAATTTTCCAGTAGCTATTTGTCAATGTTAGAACATTTATATATATGGAAAATTTTATTTCCCTCTTTCTTTTTTTAAACAAAGTAACAGAGCTTGTATATCTACCAGAGACTCCAGAAGGAAAGATATGATCAGAATATGATTAAGCTGTCTGAGAAACATGAATTAGTAATGCTCTAATGAAGAAACTATTAAATCATGGAATTGTTCATTTTGGTTAAGGCATTTCAATGATAATTTTCATATTGAAACTGAAGTTGCCAACTGAGACGTAGCACAACAGCAGCAGCAGAATGAGAATTAATATTGACCAGAGCATTATGTGTTTTATTGCTTGCTTGGGTTTAGGTTGAATTTTGTTGTTAAAATTAGAATGGATTATGTTAGTGTTAACAACAGACTTACATCAGCCCATCCCCAGACACCTTCCAGTTAAATTATGTTATACTCTCATCCCAACATAGAGGAAATGAATACAGGTGATATCTGGTTAACTTTGACATCCAGAGAAAATTTGAAAAGGATCCAAATTTGTGAAAGTATATTCCACAGTCAGAAGAGATATATTAAGAGTGGGAATGGCCAATTTAATTTAGAAGTAGGGCCAGTTCTATCTGGTTGAATAATTTTTTTTTAGAAATGGAGATTTATTTTTCCTTTTCTCTTTCTCTTTCCTTTTTCACAAAGAGCTCCACCATAAGCAACAATTTAATGTGACAACCTGCACTACCCCCATACCTTCATTCTCTTGGACTCCTGATATCCAGACTCTCCATCCAGTCAGCAAGATCTTTCTCTGTTCCTTTCCTCAGGGAAAAGCTATGATTGAAGATTGCAGAGAACAAGTTTCTCTTTCACTCTTTTAAGTTTCATATGTCTAGGCACTTAAAAAGGCAGAATAAATTCTTGACTGAGGAAAAAAGAGTCATGCAGAAAATACCAAGAAAAAATGCCAAATGAATATACAGAGAAATAGATGCTCAATTGTTTTTAAATACTAAGATGGATTAATTTAAAAAGCAGAACATAATTGACAAGAAGTCCAGGAATCTGATGTTAACACTTTTGTTGGTATTTCTGAAGTTCCTACTAACAGTCAATTTTACCAAAAAATGCCTCAAATGTTTAGATTTGCTTAAAAAAAGACTACACACATTTCAATTCTGTACCCAAAATTCAGGAATACACACTTCTCAATCTTTCATGTAATATGATCACAAATTGACCATAAAGTATTCTCAACAAATTTCAAAGAATTTGTCATCAGAAATACCACATTCTCTAATCATTATAGAATTACGTTAGAGTTCATAATAAAATAATCTAGCCAAGTTGTCACATGAACTTACAGCAGTGTGTTTTTTCAAAAATGTATTCTAAGTGTTGCTGGTATATGGAAGTTCAATTGATTTTTTTATTTAAATCAAAGTTATGTACCTAGCCAAATGCTATATTTTTCCCTAATTATTTTCTGCAGGTATTTTGGATTTTGGATTTTCCACATAGTCAATCAAATCGTTGACATATAAGAATTGTTTTATTTATTTTCCAAATATTAGGAATTTATTTTTCTTTTCTTAATTAATGTTAACTACAATTTGAAATATAAGGAGGCTTCCCCTTAAAAAAATACATCAAGAATCCGACCACTTCTCCCAATTGCACTAAACCACAGTAATCTAAGTCATCTTCATCTCTTGGAAGGATTACTTCAATACCTTCCTAACCGTTCTCTCTGTCTCTATTATTGTCCCTTCTCCATCACCCACAGTTCATTCTCAGCACCACAGATGAAGTAAAAAACCAGAACATCCTTTAACCCCTCTAACGTTTCCACCTAGAGTAAAAGTCATTATAATGTTTCACAAGATTTTCCCTTGTTTTTACCCTCCACCTCTTCTCCAATCCCTTACCACACACTCCTCTTGTTCTCTCTTGCAGCAGACATTGTTGTTCCACCCCATATCACATGGACCTACTTCTGAATTCACCTATACCTTTCATGTGTTTTCTAAATACATTCTTCACAATGAACCCTAGCATGAACAACTGTTTCATGCTACAAACTGCACTAGTCCCACACCTTCACTCTGCTGGACTCCATATCACATTTAAGGTTCTGTTTGCCTGGAGAACCTTAACTAATATAGGTTTTGGTACCAGGAGTGGTTCTTGAGAAACAATCTTAAGGCTGAAATTTCTGAGTTGGTTATGGGATTTTTGGAATTGATTCTCTAATCCAAAATTAGAGATTAAAAGGCATTATTAATACAGATTAGATTAAAAGGCACTAGTGACTATTTCCATTGGTCAAGAGGACACTGATAACTTATGGTATTAATTGGTCCTGAATATATGCAAAATATCCCCAATAGATACTGCTCTGCTCAAATGCTTGTAACAAGCAAGTCACTGAGTAACAGTGTATTTGACACCTTAACAGAGTTTTGTGGCGTTAAAAGGTAGAATAATGTTATTGGGCTATTCTTAAATAAGCCAGATACAGTTGTTAAAGAAAAGGATGAACTCAAGTGTTTAAGGACATGAAAGTGTCTATGTGTGCCCGAAAAGAAACTCTTATTTCTTGAAGCCACAGACCAAAAATTTATGAAAAACAGATATACTGACTCATTGTGCAAGTGACTGAATTACAATATATATTGAATTCCCAACTTTGCAGGCTATCTACTGTGAAAGTGAGGGCTGTGATAGGTAAGGAATAAGATCATGAAATTTTGAATGGGTGCATATGGGCTGAAAATGATGACACTAAGGTCACTGAACTCCTAGATTCAGCTGAGTATTCTTTATCAGATAAACTTGTAATAGCCTTTTCTGAGGAATCAGCCACCCAATCTCTAGTCTATATTGAAGAAGCATAATCTTGCCTCAATCAGAAGAGATTAATCCTGTTCCACTGAATGAAACTGTAATGGAATTTCCTGAGGTAGTTGGCTTGCAAGACACTGCTAATTACTCCCATGACCTATCCCCACCACCCTGGTTTTCTTCAAGACCTAGAATTAGACTGAAGTCCAAATAGGCTTCATATCCATGAGGACATACACTACAATTAAAAAGAACCACATGATTTTACCAATTTATATAAAGAGAAATCATACACTATGCGTGAGAATGGATATTAAAGGTATGGGATAATGGTTAAAGGAACAGAAAATTAGATCAGGCTGAATTTATTTATATTGAGAAATAAATTTGTGAGAACAGCTCCAATATCCCTGAAGATATTTAAAGTTACTCTTTTCTCTAGGTCAGATTTTACTGTAGGAATTGCTGCTAATGAACTTGGATCTTTAAACATAGATTTCTTATCCAAAATATATAAACAGTGCTTTCAGGAAAGTAGACTTGGCCCAGTGGATAGGGCATCGTCTACCACATGGGAGGTCCGCAGTTCAAACCCCGGCCTCCTTGACCCGTGTGGAGCTGGCCCACAAGCAGTGCTGATGCGCACAAGGAGTGCCCTGCCACGTAGGAGTGTCCCAGTGCAGGGGAGCCCCACGTGCAAGGAGTGCGCCCCGTAAGGAGAGCCACCCAGTGCGAAAGAAAGTTCAGTCTGCCCAAGAATGGCACCACACACAGAGAGCTGACGCAGCAAGATGATGCAACAAAAAGAGACACAGATTCCGATGCCACTGACAACAACAGAAGCGGACAAAAGAAGAACATGCAGCAAATGGACACAGAGAACAGACAACTGAGGGGGGGAGGAAGGGGAGAGAAACAAATAAAAAATAAATCTTTAAAAAAAAAAAGAATGCTTGCAAATCATAAGATAGACAAATAGATCACATTTATATCTACTTGCTCTGCAAAATTTAACACCATAGTTAGATCAAGAGAAACTCTTCAATACTGTTGGTGGAATGCAATTTTGCGTTTTCTGGAAAAATTAGACATTCACAGACCCTACTGCCCAGGAATTCAATTCCTGGTTATATTTTTTTAAAAACCTCTTGTACATATATTCTAACTTGATAAGAAGATCATAGACACACTCAAAAAATGGTTACAAAGTAAATGTCCAAGAACAAGAAAATAAATTATTATACAGTAAAATATTATACAGTAATGACAATAAGTGAAAATAGTTACATTCAACAAAATGCATGAATGATTAAAGTATAAATTTGAGTTTAAAAAGAGGTCTTAGTGAACTAAAGTTATATTCACTATGATATATTGCTATAAAGTTAAAAAAAAGGAAAACAAAGCAGGACATTCTTAAAGTCACACATATGTGTGATAAAATCATAAAAGAAGGAAAGGGAATGACAAATCAAAACCTGAGGAGAGTGATTGCCTCACAGAGGAAGCAGAGGGAATGACTAGGTAAATAAATGCAATTTTGAGGGTTGGTATTTGGGATAACATTAGTTCATCATATTATTAAGCTTTTAACATATGTAACTATTACCTATATTGTTGTTAATATATCACAAGTTTTGGGAAAAAGTTGATAAAAGATAACTGTGTTAGAGATTAAGGGGAAGATGTTTTAAAAAGCAAGTGGAATTAAATAAGAGAGGTGTTACACCTAGAAAGAGGTCTTCTGAAGAGTGATGTGTATCTTTCTCTCTGGGCTGCAAAACTGGGCAATAATTTAGAAAACATTAAATTTAACTAATGAATTTTTTAAATCCAATATTTCTAACCAGTCACTTGAACTGGGTTACTGTGGGCATTTTACTTGAGCTCACAGTGCCTCCTTTGCCCAACTATAATATGAGAATAATAATACTATCTCCTAACACTATTTTCATGACTAAATAAGTTATATATAAAAGGTCCTAAGAACAGGCTTGGTATACACTAAGTGTAAAATGTTGCCATCATCTTTACTAAGATTAATATTTATTGTTAGAGGTTCCCCCTTAGCAAGTTATAAGACTGTGAATCAATACCCCGGTGACATATATTGAAGAAAGGCAGCCCCCAGCATAACCCACCAAGCCATCTCCTACAGGCTAGGAGGCAGCCCATCCCCTCCCAAGAATAGACAAAATGGAGCAGATAAGGGCCTTCACCCCCTCCAGGCCCAGGCACCACCAACCCCTCCCACATTCCAATACCTCCTACCCCACTTCCCACTGGCCATTTGGCTCCAGGCTGTACTCGGTTTCCTTGCCTATTGATGTACTGTATAAAGTCATATCCACCACCATCCAGCGGTGGGCTGAAGTCTATTCCTCAGACTTCATCTGTTGGGAGAGCTTCCCAATGAACTTTCTGTGTGCAATAATCAGTCTCCATACCCTAGTGAGCACCTTTACTCTAACATTTATATTTGTATCCATATTTGAATTATTATTAAATGGAGGATTATAGATGGTATTCTTTCTTCATAAATGCTACTTTAAGCCCGAGAATAAAGGAGAAGTGGGAAAAGTTTCTTTTGCTTCCTTCTCAATCTAGCAGAATCCCTCCTACACCAAAAACATATATATGCCTAACTGGTACTAAAAAGCATAGTAGAAACCATGCTAAAATGCTTCCTCTAAAATCTTCCATATATATCATCACAATTCTGTTAAGTCCTATATTATTTGCTAGATACAGGTAAATAGATGATAGATACATAGATAACTGATAGACCTTCAATGGTATTCCTTTCTGTTTAAAATATCTAATGTATTCCCTGACATTGTAAAAGAAAAGTATTTTTTAAAAGCCATGGCAGCATAACCTTCCTAAATATTTCTATATTACTTAAAATCCATGTTTCACTAGTTGAAGGAAATTTCTAAGATTCATTTCCAAATATGTATTTACATAAATCTGTGCAGATAGAGAAGTCACCTTATGTGATCTCTCCGGCCCTTGAACAGAATATCTATACTCTACAGTAAAATAATCTTAAAAAGATGTAATATATTTTGTCAAATTACAATTTCTCCAGAGGAACAATCAGTCTCATAAAGAACAGCATGTATAGTAGTATAGTAGTATAGTATGAAAACAGGTAATGCAGTCAAATTATCTATATTAATGGTGCAGGCTGTGTGATCCCCTTTGGTATCAGAAATTGTTTGAAAACCCCCAATGTCCCTTCAGCACCCCACTTGATATTGTTCTCTAAAATAACATTGGGAATAATTAAGCAGTTAAGAGAAGATTCATAATGATGGAACAAAACACAAAACAATTAAGGCAAATATTTTATTCTCATTTCATTTCCCTTTATCAGTACTTAAAGGTCATAAAAAACATTTATAATTTGAGGGAAAATATAATAAAATATAAATGCTGGTTTCTTCTTGGTTTAACTTGGAAAAAGATTAACATCGTTCTGGAATGTAAACCCAAAAGCAATTTAAGAGAAATAATGATCTTTAAGATTAATGTATGATGTATGTTTCATTTGAAGTTTTCAAAATATCAAATTGACAGAGTAGCCCTAAGGCTAAATTAAGAGAATGGTAGGTTTAAATTCCTATTCTTAAAAATCAAATACCTACCCTTCAGTATTATTTATTAATTGAATTGAGGGACAGCACTTACACATAGTTGATAGGATTTGCATTTTATGTTAAAACTTTTGACTTTAAGCTGATAAAGGTCATACAATCTGGAATTATCCAGTTAATAATAAGACTGAAAAGGTCTAGTCAAGTTCGAGATTCTTGGATAGGTCAGGACACCAATAATTCCATTACTAATTTGAAGTACATTCACTGATATTGTTAGTTCCTTATCCCTCAAAAGAATTGAAATCTGCATTTCATTTTAGTTGGGGGAAATTCATTGAAAACCTATTTCAGCAAAGCAGATTTGGCTCACTTGATAGAGCATCTGCCTACCACATGGAAGGTCTAGGGTTCAAACCCAAGACCTCCTGATCTGTGTGGAGCTGGCCCACGTGCAGTGCTGATGCATGTAAGGAGTGGCATGCCATGCAGGGGTTCCCCCACGTAGGGGAGCCCCATGCACAAGGAGTGTGCCCTGTAAGGAGAACCACCCCACACGAAAAAATTGCAGCCTGCCCAGAAGTGGTGCCGCACACATGGAGAGCTGATGTAGCAAGATAACACAACAACAACAAAAAAGAGACACAGTTTCCCAGTGCTGCTGAAGGTGCAAGCGGACACAGAAGAACATGCAGTGAATGGACACAGAGACCAGACAATGTGAGGGAGGGGAAGGGGAGAGAAATAAATAAAATAAATCTTAAAAAAAAAAAGAAAACCTATTTCAATTAGTAATGGGACCAGCTGAAAAGGCCAGTTCCACATAGCAAGCAGCTTTGTTCTCAGTTGGATACTTTACTATACAGGAAAATGAAATTCTAAACAAAATTCTTAAAATCCCATAAAATATATATGTATACACAACTTTTTCTGATTCATAATTTTCAGCTACATCAATAATATTCCTGCAAATATATTTGATTAAAAAATTATTTGGAATCAGGAAGATGGCGTCAGAGTAAGGAGCTCTTAGAATCAGCTCTTCCTACAGGGCAGTTAGTAAACACCCAGAGCTATCTGGAGCTAGCTGAAGCACCTGTTTGGGGGCTCCAGGAGGCCAGAAGAGCATCTTGCAGCCTACTTGAAGGAATGGAAGGAGGCAACTGCCTGTCTGCAGAGAATACTCATAAGTAGAGCGCTCCACACCAACAAGGCCAGTGCCCATCCTCTACTGGAGGCACAAGCCACCTCAGGAGCTGTTCCACAGCTGGAAATGAAAGCTCCACTTCACAAAAATGGGGGAGGAAGAGACAGTTGGGCACCAACTTCAGCTACTGATGAATAAACTCAGCAGGCTAATGTATAATCCTGAGAAAAGCTAAAGTTTGAGACTGTCCATGTCAGAAAGAGGCCGGTAGCCACCATCTTAACTCCATGCCTGGCATAAGAGGAAGCTGGGTGGACTGAAAATCACAGTGCTGGTGGGGACCAGCTTCTTTCCCTCCAGATCAGATTGCTGCTCTAGCCTAGGCCCCAGCCCTACCTCCAGCAGGGAGGAAACTGTGGGGAACTGTGCCAGCTTCTCTGGGAAATTAACTCAGAGGACAGTGATTATCCTACTCTGGCAGCAGGAGCTGCCCCAGAAGCTATTCTGTCGCTGGAATTGGAAGCTCCATTTCCCAAAAACAGGGAAGGAGGAGATAGTTGGCTGCTGATTTCAGCTACTGATTGGTAAATTCAGCTGGCTAAGATATATCCCCGGGAACAGCTGGGGTGTGAATCTGCCCAAGTCAGCAAGAGGCTGGTGGCCGCTATTTTGACTCTGCCCCCTACCTGAGGGGACCCCAGCTGACCCAAAATCACAGTGATGATAAGAATCAGTTTCTTTCACCCAGATCAGCCTGCAGCCCTAGACTAGGCTTCAGCCCCACCTCTGGAAGGGAGGAGGTTGGTGGGCCCTTCACAGCCTATCCATGTAACTGAAGGTAACTTTCACTGGCACAGACTGATCAGAAGTCTACCGGGGCAATTGCAGTCATCTTGGACTCACACTGCAGAGATTGCTGCCCACACCTGCAGTTCCATCCCCACCCCAGGCAGGAAAGAAAGAGGCATGAAGTTTCATCAGTCTCTCTGGACAACTACAGTCTAGACCTGCATGACTTGGATTATTCCACAGAGCTGTGACTCTGTCCCTACCCCTGGCAAAAGAGAAAGATGGGAGAAGCTTCATTGGTCCCTTATGCAATGAGGGCAGCTTGAGCCTCCACAGCTTAAAGCACCAATTATAATCTTGGTTCTAACTGCACAACCAGCAAGGAAGAAAGGGCAGGAAGCCCTAAACTAAAGAGAAAAACTGCACAAAGAATAAACATTCTAGTAAGCCAGATGCCAAGACACCAACAAAAAATTACAATCCACACCAAGAAACAGGAAGCTATGGCCCAATTAAAGGAACAAGATAAGCCTCCAGATGACATAAAGGAGTTGAGACAACTAATCATAGATGTTCAAACAAATCTCCTTAATAAATTCAATGAGATGGCTGAAGAGATTAAGGATATTAAGAAGACACTGGATGAGCACAAAAAAGAATTGAAAGCATACAGAGAAAAATAGCAGACCTTAAGGGAAGGAAAGGTGCAATACATGAAATTTTAAAAACGTTGGAATCATATAATAGCAGATTTGAGGAGGCAGAAGAAAGGATTGGTGCACTTGAAGAAATGGCCTCTGAAAGTGAACATACAAAACAACAGATGAAGAAAAGAATTGGAAAAAATTGAACAAGGTCTCAGGGAATTAAATGACACCAAAGACATGCCTATATACATGTCATGGGTAAAGTGGAAGAGAAGGGAAAAGGGGGAGAAGGAATATTTGAAGAAATAATGGTAGAAAATTTCCCAACCCTATTGAAGGACATAGATATCCCTGTCCAAGAAGCACAACACACTTCCATCTGAAAATATCCCAATAGACCAACTCTGAGACACATACTCATCAGAATGTGAAATGCCAAAGACAAAGAGAATTCTGAGAGCAGCAAGAGAAAAGCAATACATAACATATAAGGGATACCCAGTAAGATTAAGTACTAATTTCTCAGCAGAAACCATGGAGGCAAGAAGACGGTGGTCTGATATATTGAAGATACGATAAGAGAAAAACTTCCAGCCAAGAATCTCATTCCAGCAAGACTGTCTTTCAAAAATGAGGGTGAGATTAGAATATTCACAGATAAACAGAAACTGGGAGAATTTCCAGGCAAGAAACCAGATTTTCAGGAAATGCTAAAGGGTATGCTGGAGGCTGAAAAGAAAAGACAGGAAAGAGAGACCTGGAAGAGAGTCTAGAAATGAAGATTATGTCAATAAAAGTAACTAAAAGTGACAAAAGATTGGAGAAAATAAAATATGACAGATAAAACTCAAATAGTTAGGAATAAACTTAACCAACAATGTAAAGCACTTGTATTCAGAAAACTGCAACTCGATGTTAAAATAAATCAAAATAGTTTTAAATAACTGCAAGAACATTCCATGCTCATGGACTGGAAGACTAAATATCATTAAGATGTCAGTTCTACTCAGATTGATATATAGATTCAATACAATCCCAATAAAAATTCCAGCAGCATTATTAAAAATTGAAAACATGATCAGAAGGGACAAAATGGGGGCAAGGGGTTGCCTTCGGGTGGGGCTTTGTGGGTTTGAGGGGGGCTGGGGATGGGAAGAGGGGTAATATTGTCCAAAAATTCGGGGGGGGAGGGGCAACATACAAACATGGGAGACTGTCAGGTGTCCGTTGAGAACAAAATGTTGAGAAAATCGTATCAAAGTATAAGTAGGAGGGACACCTGGTTAGGATGCTCAGGGGGTATGGTCTGATGCGGGACGGACTCCGGGGGAATAGCTGAAGGCTCATTTTGCCAAGGTGGGTTGTACCATTGGGAAGAGACCCAAGAAGTGAGAGTTGGGGTGGACCCACATCCTGGGGAGGACTAATGCCATCAAATAGAGAGAACTGTATCTCTCGTGAGAAAGGATGGCTCCCAGGGCATTAGGGCAGTTGAGAAAGTCAGGTCCTGAATACTGCTGCAAGTATCTTTGGACATGGCTTCTTGGGAAATGGAGATTGGCTGGCGTTGTGGGCCTCAAGGGGAGGGGGAAAATGGATGTGGAATGGATGGAACCAAGGTAAATATGGGGGCAAGAGAGGAGTTCTGTGATAGTACACGAGGATGAATATAAAACATGAAATATTACACCAGAAACATATAGGGGACAACAGACTAATAATGTAAACCATAAGGCAAAACATGGGATAACTAAAAAATTTAGAAAACTGTACAATCTAAAGTATGGACCACATAGTAAGCACAGATGTCACCTTGTTTGAAAGCTATTGTCCCAGAATCTGTACATCAGTATCAGGAAATATGATATGAATAAGCTAAAAGATTATCACTGTGGAAGGGAAAAGGTTTTATGGTGGATCTGGGGAAGTACTGTATATTGTATATATGAATTTCGGTGATCTAAGACTCTTGTGAAGCTGACATTATGTTGGGATTCACTTTACAGGAAGTTTTGGATCACAGAGTGGTTCAACAATGGCGGCGGAGGAATACTGATATAGGATGTTATTGACAGGATATATATGGCTGACAGGGAGTTATACAGGGCATATGCCCAGGCTATATAGTAATGTCTAGATATACTCATAGTGGAAACAATTAAAAACAACAGCTGGGGCGGGTACTGGGCGCCTGGCCGGGGGGTCACGGTCATGGACCCTGGGGAGCAGCGGCAGTCCCCCAGGGGCAACAGCAAGAACAAGGAAGGAAGGAGGGCCCAACAGTGGGTTCCTGATACTAATGGCTTTGCTTTTGAGCCTATAAATCTGCAATAAGAACAAGGCCTAGAGTAGCACTGTGCCTGGGAGTTTCCTCCTGACAGCCTTCATGTTACTCAAATGTGGCCACTCTCACAGCCAAACTCAGCATGTAGATGCTATGCATTTC
Organism: Dasypus novemcinctus; assembly: GCF_030445035.2. Taxonomy (NCBI): domain Eukaryota; kingdom Metazoa; phylum Chordata; class Mammalia; order Cingulata; family Dasypodidae; genus Dasypus; species Dasypus novemcinctus. The sequence goes on along the minus strand of NC_080673.1, from coordinate 146,167,878 downwards.
CCCCAACGTGGGACATGACACCGGGGGATGAGCCTCCCTGGCACCGAGGGATCACTACCACATACCAGCTGAAGATGCAACTAGAAAATGACCTTGAATTAAAGGTTCAATACAGATCAGCAGAATATCCCTGTCTACATATAATAACATGACTTCAAAATGCTGTTTGACCTAAAATAAGGGGGAAATGGAAAGGAGAAATGAGAATATAAGGCTATGAGTCTCTAAAAAAGAGTCTGGAGGTTGTCAGAAGGAATGCCCTTATGCACAACTGAGCAGAGTCTAAGAGACAGATAAAGTAGATACAACCCCAGGTATTGGTTCTTTTGAGGGATAAAGAGACCCACGGGTTCTGTGGTCATGGCAGATGGGGTTCACTGCCATGGCAGATGGCCCTTCTTTGGAGCTGGTGTTTCTACATGATGGAATTGGATTCGGAGGGGATCTCTTCCCACAAGACTTGCATGCTACTTTATTGGAATTGTAGTTGGTGCTGGGGTTTAAGATATATTTAGGGGATTTGAATCTCTGGACTGATAATATGACACCCAGGCCCAGAGCCTCAACAGACTTCAGCTCCTACACTTTGATCTATTGGACTGACCCCACTCAGCTAACATGGAGTTGAAGAAGGTCAACCACCACACCATGGAGCCTAGAGTGTCTACAACTGAAAGCAGGAGGAGTGCATCCAGTATCCATGTGGAATCTAAGCCCCCACTTGACATAGATGTGCAATGGACACAACCAATCCAATGTCCACAGAGAAAATGTGAAATGGGTGTGGGAAGGGTAGCCATGGTGGCTGCTGGGTTTGGGGAATGGGAGGAGGAGATGAGATGTGGAGGCATTTTCAGGACGTGGAGTTGTCCTGGGTGGGGCTTCACGTACAATTATAGGACATTGGAGATCCCCCCAGGGCCCACTGGATGGAACGTGGGAGAGTGTGGGCTATGATGTGGACCATTGACTACGGGGTGCAGTGATGTTCAGAGATGTACTTACTGGGTGCAATGGATGTGTCGTGATGGTGGGGGGGAGTGTTGCGGTGGGGGGAGTGGGGGGTGGGGGTGGTGGGGTTGATTGGGACCTCGTATTTTTTGAATGTAATTTGTAAAAATAAATAATTTTTTTAAAAAAAAGAATAGAACTGTAAAAAAAAAAAAAAAATTATTTGGAAAGTTTAGGGGTCCTGAATAGCCAGAAACATCATACAAAGGAAAAGCAAACCCTCATCTCCAGACTTTAAATCATATTACCTAGTTATAGTGGTAAAAACAGTATGGTACTGGCATAAAGACAGACACATAGACCAATGAAACCAAATTGATGGTTCAGAAACAGACCCTCACATGTCTGGCCAAGTGATTTTTGACTAGCTTGTAAACCCACACAGCTAGGGTTGAACAGTTCATTCAACAAATGGTGCTGGAAGAATTGGATATCCATAGCCAATAGAAGGAAAGAGGACCCTTATCTCACACCTTATCCAAAAATTAACTCAAAATGGATAAAAACCTAAAGAAAAAAGCAAAAACCATAAAATTTCTAGAAGAAATTGTAGGAAAATATCTTCAAGCACTTGTGATAGGTAGTGGATTCTTAAACAAGAAAAGAGGAAGACTGAGATGAACTACTGATGTTTAATGTATGTAGAAGTTTTAATTACCTTTACTGTAAAAGTGTGGAAATGTATAGAGTGGATGGTAATAAATAGTAACAGTTTATAAATGGGGATTGACAGAAAATGGTAGTCTAGGTATATAAATGCCAATTGACAGAATGCTTGAGAATAATCTAGGAACTGAATAGTATAATAAACCAAGAACTGGATGAGAATTGTGGCTGATGGTACAAATGCAAGAGTGTCCTTTGTGAACCAGAGCAAATGTACATCACTACTGCAGGGTGTTGGGAATGTGGAAAAGCACATAAAAATACAGCTGGAGTGACATATGGACTGTGGTTAGCAGTAATAATGTAATATTCTTGCATCTATGTGAAAAATGTACTGTGATGATAATGAGGCAATATGGAAAATGTGAGCCAAATGTATACCATGGATAAGGTAACAACCAGGTTGTATTACCTTATCTGTGGCAAATGTTCCACCACAATATGATGTGTTGATAGAGGGGTGTTGTTTAGGAATTCTGCACATGTGCATGGTTGTTTTTTAAGTTACAACTTCTGTCATAAAAAATATATTTTAAAAATAATAATAGGGTGGGTGGGGGAAAAAAAAAACAAATGTCAGGTAAGGACTATGATTAATGGCAATATTTTGACAATATTCTTACATAATTTGTAAAAAATGTCCCACCATAATGCAATGTGTTGTTAGAGAGTTGATGTATGGGACCCCTGTATGATGTTATGCATGTTTGCTTTGTAAGTTCACAACTTTTATGTATGTTTATGTATGTTCATATATAAATGATATAAAGATAATAATAATAGGGTTGGTTGGGGAAAAATACTTTGGTTAGTATTAATATTTTGCAATGCTCTTTAACATTAGTTAAGAAGATTTAGCAACAATGCAAGTTATTGGTAGTAGGGTGAGTTATGAGAGTCCTTTATGATATTATATATGTTTGTTTTGTAAGTTCACAACTATTTTTACACACTTATTGTTTATGTATGTTTATATATGAGTGCTATAATTCAATTAATTAATTTTTTAAATTATTTGATCAAAAGAAAATCACAGAATTCTACTATGGAAAAAAAAAAACATATTTTCCAAAGATTAACACAAGCATGGTAAATTTTAGTAGCCAAACTCTTTTGGAATTTTTCAATAATTTAGAAGGAATTTAAGTTGAAGTTTCCCTTTACTTATCTAGCCAGTCCTTTGGAGATTCTATAATTGAATAGGGTAGACAAAATACCTACGGGTTTATTAAAACAAGCAAGTCAAAGACCTATTTTCAAGAACTTCTCAAACAATTCAGATATAAAAATACATTAATTAAATGTTTCCTTATGTATTCATTAAAGAAAGTTCTCCAATGATTTATCTTCAACAAAGCATTTTAAGCTTAGTCATTTGTTTCTGTTAGTCCTGTTTGAGTAATTGCATGCATCTGAAATTTAAAAAATGTAATTCCTTTAAAAATTATCTTATTCAAATCTTTCTTTATTAAAATTAATTTTTTATACAAATAGTCCTCATTTGAGAGATTTTTTTCAAAAAAATAAATGTAACTTTATCTTCCTTCTAGAACAGTTAAGAGCATAATATTTTCTTGTCCTTTAAGGGCAGCTCTGGGTTATATTACTACTACTAGCTCTATTCAGACAATGACTAATGGCTTCCAGTTCTCTGGCTTTTTCTCACATCTTATCATTACGTCTCTCAGAAAGAAAATCTTAAGTATGCTCAATCTTGGGACGCAGAAAGCCCACATGTAAACGTCAGTCATGTTCATTGCCTATCTTCAGATGTAATTATTCCAGGTATTTAGAGAAGTTATTATGTATAGTCCTTCATAGAAGAAGTCTATGGTACCAATTCTGATCATTAGCCTGCATTATTTGAAAGTATTTTAATATATGTGAACTTGGCAATTCCTCTATCCCCATTTCTTCTGAAGGCCAAAGAAGAGCCACAATTCTGCCCTAGGGAAAAAAAAATCCATGACCAAGGTTTCAAAATACAGTGGACTCCAAGCTTTTTATAATCACAAAATATCAGTGATTTCTAAACCTAATCCCTGGGACTGTGAATATGATGGGCTATCCTGCCTGTGAGTATGTTCATTTACATGGCAAAAAGAATTTTACCTATTTAATTGCTAAACTGATGACTTTCAGTTAATCAAAAGTGAGTTCTAATCAGTGGCCTAATCTAATTACATGATCCTTTTAAAAGCAGAAAAGTTTCTTTATCTGGTAGCAGAAAAAGTCATAGAGATTCAAAGTATGAGAAAGACTTGACATGCTTTGGCTGGTTTAAAGGTGAAGGGATCATGTGAAGAAGAATATAAGTGACCTTCAGGAACACCTTGACTGACAAACATCAAGAAATGGGGACCTCAGACCTACCACCAGCAGACAAATGCATTCTGCCAACAACCTAAATGAGTATGGAAGCAGATTCTTCCCAAGAGCCTCCAGATAAGCAAACATGCCTGCTGACACGTTCGTTTCAGCCAAAAGAGACACTAAGCAATGAATCTAGTCCAGTTCACTGAGATGTCTAGCCTAAATTTGTTTTGTTTAAGTCACTAATTTGTTAGAGCAATTGAAACACAATATACTGATAAACTGTCCTTATTTCAATGTCTCTACTTTCCCAATTATTAAGACTTTGATCTTACACTATGAAAAATATTTTGCTGTGCTTAAAGGCTCAATGAGTAAAGCACAATCTTATACACATGGATGATTAATACATTTTTTTCACACTATACTCAAAAGTACACAGAAATTATCACTTCATTTCCTAAACCACGCCTATTCTTCCTCCAGAGCCCACCCCAAATAGAAGAAAATTTATTCCTGCCAAAAAATAGTATTTGTCTATTATAGTTTTTATTAGTCTCTTGAAAACCCAAAAGACCCTAAAAGAACTGTCTTAAAAGAGTGTTTCTGGACTTCTTCAGTCTTTCTGATGGATCCTCCAACTTTGTATAGAAAGGATACACATTTGCTTTCATATAGGGAAAATTTTTTATTGTTTGTGCCACATGTGCAGAAAACTTAGAAAATACCCAACTGAAAGTCTTCCTTTCAAACTCATTTTCTTATGGAACACTTCTTTGTGTTTTCAGGAATTAAGCAGAGGGGGGCGGGGAAAGATGGTGGCTGAGTGAGATTTTCTCCTGCAAAGTAGCGGTTGGGCAGCTTTGGAAATTCTTCGGGACCAGGCTGTTTTGGGATTTTGCAGGGCAGGAGGTGTCTGGACATCGATTTGGTGGGAAGGTAACAGAGAAAATTAGTGTATAAGATATAATTGAGACTGTATTACACAGAGGTGGTAGCTGTGCGCGGGACGCTCCCTCCTGGGGTGGGCGGAACCGCGGCACTGGCGCTGCCACAGTGATTTCTGGAGGCTCTGCGGTACTGGGGAATTCATAAGCCCTCAGCAGGCTATTGGGGGGTTAACAGGATAGGAGGCCTTCGCAGACCAATTTGTGGAGACAAACGGGAGATTTTTGTGAAGCGGGGAATTTTTTATTGCAGACACAAATAATAGCACTTCTGCCTAGAGCCCCGCCCCTTGAAGGTGGGCTGCCAATCTGAAGCAGCCTTAAATTTTTCACAATAAAGAGACATCACCAGGAGACTGTTTCAGGGCCTGCAGGGTGGGAGACGTTTGGAAGCCGATTAGGGGAATATTTTGCGAAGCGTGGGAATTTCGGTTTTGGACTCTGTTATCCGCGTTTCCAGCTGGAGCCCCACCCCCGGGCCTGGCTACTGATATGTGTCATTAAATTGGCTACAGTGTAGAGGTGTCCCCAGGTGGCCGTTCTGGGGGCTTACAGGGTGGGAGGTGTCCTGAAGTCGAATTGGTGATACAGCCACAGAATAGACCCAGTGAGTGAGTGAATTGAGGGGTTCAGACACATAGGTTAGAGTTTGCGGAAGTGACCTCTCCCATAGGGCTGGCACCTAGCTGCAGGGATCCCTGAAGGCTGTATTGCACTGCGGTGCTCCCACACTCCCTGTTAACCAGATTTCAGGGTGCCAGGTCTGAGTCCCCTAAACCCTGGTGGCCCACACCCCAGAGACTCACACCTCTTTAGTCTTCAATATCTCAGACTTTCCATCCCTGAAGCCATCATGCCCTGAGGTCCATCCGAGGTCCTTGAATGTCCTAGCCATCAACGTTTGAATTTTTTCTTTTTTGTTTTGTTTTGTTGTGTTTTTATTATTTTATTATTTTTTATTTTTTAATGTCCTGATTGCTAACATTGCATTATCTCCTAGTCTTATCTCCCAGCGTATCCCTCAAAGTTTTTTTTTTTTTCAGTTATTTAGGGGGGTTCTATTGTTGTTGCTGTTGTGGTTGTTCTATATATATTTTTCCCATACTTGTTCCCCTCCCTTTACCCACCCCCTTTTTCTTTCTTCCTTTCTTCTCTTTTTTTTCTCTCTCTCTCTCGTCCCTCATTTTCTTCTTATTTTATTTTATCTTAATTATACAATAGGTGCTGCAGGGAACACCTCACATTTGCTGGCTTTCCTCATCCTCCACTGCCTCATTTCTGTGTGAATTGATTTTGGCTACCTACACTATCCCCTTTCCCCTACTTCTTGATATCCTCCATCATCTACTGTCTCTCCTATATTCCACCTCTTTCTTTGATCCCCACAGTGTCTAACCTTAATTTCTAATACCTTTGTTTTGTTTTCTGTCTTTTATCCACTCTTGAAACTATTGCCTTTCTTTTCTCTTTCCCTCTCTCACGAAAACACTAGCTTTTTAACATACCATATTCCTCCGATATTCAGGCGACTCCCTCATTATAGGTACTCTATCTACTGCTATAACTCTACACAACTTACATGAATCTAATATCCATCCTCCCATATCACATATTGTTGCTCTGTTAACATTTATCACCAATACTACTTTACACTTTTTCCTTGCTTACAAATTGCCTTTCCCTGACCCTAATAATTTCCTTTAAAGTGAACTCAACCAGCAATAAGAAATTAGAATAAGAAGAACAAAGTGACAAAGAGAAGATATAACACTTATGCAAAGACAACAGATAATTAATCCCCAAGACTAGACAAACAAGCTAAGGAACTGATTAAACCCGTCAAGATAAAATGATGACCAGACAGCAACAAAAATCTACAAACCAAACCAGTAATCAGGAAAACATGGCTGAATCCAATGAACAAACTGAAAACCAGGAAGGGGAGCAGAACTTCGTACAAGCAATTAAAGATCTCAGAACATTTATCACCAACAAATGTATTGAAGTAAAGGAAGAGGTTAACAATATGAAGAAAACATTTGGAGGGGAAATTGCAGACATACGCAAAAAGATAACAGATATGATGGGAATGAAGACCACAGTTCAAGAAATCAAAAATACACTTGCAGGAAATATCAGCAGACTAGAAGAGGCAGAGCAGAGAATTAGTGATGTAGAAGACAGTACATCGGAAATCAAACAGATAGTAGAATTGATCAATAAAAAGATTAAAAAAATCCAACTAGGACTTAGGGACCTGAATGACAATGCAAAACGCTCAGACATATGTATTATAGGCATTCCAGAAGGAGAAGAGAAGGGAAAGGGGTCAGAAGGAGTGTTGCAGGAAATAATGGCTGAAAACTTCCCAAATTTACTGAAAGAGACAGATGTACATATCCAAAGAGCACAGCACACCCCAATTGTCATAAACCCCAACAGGCCGACCCCAAGACATATACTTGTCAAATTATCCAATGCTCAAGACAAAGAGAAAATTCTAAAAGCAGCAAGAGAAAAGAAAACCATCACATACAAGGGAAGCTGCATAAGATTAAGTGCTGATTTCTCATCTGAAACCATGGAGGCAAGAAGGCAGTGGTATGACATAGTCAAGGTACTAAAAGAAAAAAAATTCCAACCAAGAATACTCTACACAGCTAAACTAGCATTCAAAAATGATGGAGAGTTCAAAATATTCACAGATAAACAGAAACTGAAAGAGTATGCCAACAAGAAACCTCCCCTTCAAGAAATTCTAAAGGGAGTTCTGCAGGAAGAAAGGAAAAAACAGGACAGGCAGAGTTGGAGGAGAGTGTAAGAGCAACAAAAAAGACAAAAAGAGAAGGGAAAAAAACAAACAAAATATGACAAACACAAGTCCAATCAAAATATGGCTAACATAAATAATTCCTTGAAAGTAATAACACTGAATGTCAATGGATTAAACTCACCTATCAAAAGATTCACACTGGGACATTGGATAAGGAAATATGACCCATCTATATGTTGTCTACAAGAGACACATCTAGACCCAGAGATTCATGGAGGCTGAAAGTGAATGGTTGGAAACCAATCTTACAATCAAACAATAACCAAAAAAAAGCAGGAGTAGCTATATTAATATCAGACAAAATAGACATTAAATGCGAAACAATTGTGAGAGATAAAGAAGGATACTACATATTAGTGAAAAGGACAACCTGTCAAGAAGATTGAATAATCATAAATATTTATGCTCCTAACAAGGGCGCCTCTAAATACGTGAGGCAAACGCTGGAAAAACTAAATGAAAGAATAGATGCATCTACAATTATAGTGGGGGATTTTAATACAACACTATCAACTCTGGACAGAACATCTCAAAAGAGAATCACTAAAGAAAGAAAATATTTGAACAGTATATTAGAGGAGCTGGATCTAATAGACATATACAGATCATTACACCCAAAAACAGGAGGATATACATTTTTCTCCAGTGCACATGGATCATTCTCCAAGATAGACCATATGCTAGGCCACAAAAAAAGGCTTAATGAATTCAGAAAGAAAAAAATCATAGAAAATAATATCTCTGTCCACAGTGGAGTGAAGCTGGAAATTTGCAAGGGTCAGAGGCCCAGATTTCACTCCATGATTTGGAAATTAAACAGCACACTCTTAGAAAAACAGTGGGTCAAAGAGGAAATCTCAAAAGAAATCAATGACTACCTTGAAACAAATGATAATGATAACATAACATACCAAAATTTATGGAATGCAGCAAAAGCAGTACTGAGAGGGAAATTTATAGCCATAAATACATATATCAAAAAAGAAGAAAGAGCAAAAATTGAAGAACTAACTGCACATTTGGAGGAATTAGAAAAAAACAACAAACTAATCCAACAGGAAGAAGAAGGAAGGAAATAACAAGGATAAGAGCAGAACTAAATGAAATAGAAAATAGGAAAGCACTTGAAAAGATAAACAAGACCAAGAGCTGGTTTTTTGAGAAGATCAATAAAATTGACAAACCTTTAGTGAGACTAACAAAGAAAAAGAGAGAGAAGATGCAAATACACAAAATAAGAAATGAGAAAGGAGATATCACCACTGACCCCACAGAAATAAAGACTATCATAAGAAGATACTTTGAAAAACTATATTCCAACCAAAATGACAATTCAGAGGAAATGGACAAATTCCTAGAAACACATAAGCAGCCTATATTGATGAAAGAAGAAATTGATAACCTCAACAAACCAATCACAAGTAAAGAGATAGAATCAGTCATTAAAAATCTCCCAACTAAGAAGAGCCCAAGGCCAGACGGCTTCACAGGTGAATTCTACAAAACATTCCAGAAAGAACTAACACCAATCCTGCTGAAACTATTCCAAAAAATCAAAACAGAAGGAACATTGCCTAACTCCTTCTATGATGCCAACGTTACCCTAGTACCAAAGCCAAACAAAGACACCATAAGAAAGGAAAATTACAGACCAATTTCTCTAATGAACCTAGATGCAAAAATACTTAACAAAATACTTGCTAATCATATTCAACAACACATTAAACGAATTATACACCACGACCAAGTGGGATTCATTCCAGGTATGCAAGGATGGTTCAACATAAGAAAATCAATCAATGTAATACACCATATAAACAGATTGAAGGAAAAAAAAATCACATGATTATATCTATAGATGCAGAAAAAGCATTTGACAAAATACAGCACCCTTTCTTGATAAAAACACCCCAAAAGATCGGAATACAAGGAAATTTTTTGAACATGATAAAGAGTATATATGAAAAACCTACAGTCAACATCGTTTACAATGGAGAACTCCTAAAATCCTTCCCGCTAAAGTCAGAAACAAGACAAGGATGCCCACTGTCTCCCCTTCTATTTAACATTGTCTTAGAAGTACTTGCTCAAGCACTGAGGCAAGAACCAGATATAAAAGGCATTCAAATTGGAAAAGAAGAAGTCAAAATTTCATTATTTGCAGATGACATGATCCTATACATAGAAAACCCTGAGAGGTCTACAACAAAGCTTCTAGAACTCATAAATTAGGTTAGTAAAGTCGCAGGGTATAAGATCAATATGCAAAAATCAGTAGCATTTCTGTACACCAGTAATAAACAAGATCAGGAGGAAATCAAGAAACAAATACCATTCACAATAGTAAATTAAAAAATCTAGTGTTTAGAAATAAATTTAACTAAAGATGTATAAAACTTATACACTGAGAACTATACAAGACTGTTCAAGGAAATCAAAGAAGACCTAAATAAATGCAAGAATATTCCCTGTCCATGGATAGGAAGACTAAATATTATTAAGATGTCTATCCTACCAAAACTGATCTACACATTGAATGCAATCCCAATAAAAATCAACACAACCTTCTTTAAGGAACTAGAAAAACTAACTATGAAATTTATTTGGAAAGGAAAGAGGCCCCAAATAGCCAAAGACATATTGAAAAAGAAAAATGAAATTGGAGGAATCACACTACCTGACTTCAAAACATACTACAAAGCTACAGTAGTGAAAACAGCATGGTATTGGCATAAGGAGAGACACACAGACCAATGGAATCAAATTGAAAGTTCTGATATAGAACCTCATATATATAGCCATATAGTATTTGATAAAGCCACCAAACCCTCTCAACTGGAAGAGAATGGCCTATTCAACAAATGGTGCCTGGAGAACTGGATATCCAAATGTAGAAGAATGAAAGAGGATTACCATCTCACACCTTACACAAAGATCAACTCAAGATGGATCAAAGACCTAAATATAAGAGCCAAGACCATAAAGACCTTGGAAAGCAGTGTAGGGAAACATCTACAAGACCTTGTAATAGGAAATGGCTTCATGAATATCACAACAAAAGCACGAGCAGCAAAAGAACAAATAGATAAATAGGACTTCCTCATAATTAAAGCTTTCAGCACCTCAAAGGAGTTTGTCAAGAAAGTAAAAAGGGAACCTACACAATGGGAGAAAATATTTGGGAACCATATATCTGATAAGAGACTTATAACTTGCATATATAAAGAACTCCTATATCTTGAAAATAAAAAGATAAACCACCTATTTAAAAAATGGGAAAAAGATTTAAACAGACACTTCTCCAAAGAAGAATTACAAATGGCTAAAAAGCACATGAAAAAATTCTCCAAATCTCTAGCTATCAGGGAAATGCAAATCAAAACTACAATGAGATACCATCTTACTCCCATAAGATTGGCAGCTATGAAAAAAACAGAAGAATGCAAATGCTGGAGAGGATGTGAAGAAATGGGTACACTCACCCACTGCTGGTGGGAATGCAGAAGGATCCAACCATTCTGGAGGACAGTTTGGCGGTTTCTCAAAAAACTAACCATAGATTTGCCATATGACCCAGCAATACCACTGCTGGGTATATACCCAGCAGAACTGAAAACAAGGACACAAGCTGATATATGCACACCAATGTTCATAGCAGCATTGTTCACTATTGCCAAAAGTTGGAATCAACCCAAATGCCCATCAACAGATGAGTGGATCAATAAAATGTGGTATATACATACAATGGAATACTATTCGGCTTTAAGAACAAATACACTATAAACACACGTGATAACATGGATGAATCTCGAGAACCTTATGCTGAATGAAGCAACCCAGGCATTGAGGAAAAGTACTACATGACCTCAATGATATGAAGTAAGCAAGCTGCCTCAGAGAGCTAGAGACTGGAAGATAGGTTTACAGGAAATCGGGGGGTGGAGGAAGGATGCAAGCTGACGTATGCAGGAGTGGAATCTATGATGAGCTGGCGATAAGTATGAGCAAAAAGAAGAGATAAAATGGGGGCAAGGGGTTGTCTTTGGGTGGGGCTTTGCAGGTTTGAGGGGGCGGGGGATGGGCGGATGGGTAATAATGCCCAGAAAATTGGGGGGAGGGAGAGGCAACATACGAACAAAGGAGATTGTCAGGTGTTGGTTGAGAGTGAAATGCGGAGAAAACCGTATCAAAATATAATTAGGAGGGTTACCTGTTTAGGATGCTCAGAGGGGATGGTCTGACACAGGACGGACTCCTGGGGAGTGTCTGAGTGCTCATTTTGCCAGGGTGGGTTGTACCATTGGGTAGAGACCCAAGTAGTGAGAGTGGGGGTGGACCCACATCCTGGGGAGGACTAATGCCATCAAATAGAGGGAACTGTATCTCTTGAGAGAAAGGGTGGCTCCCAGGGCATTAGGGCAGTTGAGCAAGTCAGGCCCTGAACACTGTTGCAAGTATCTCTGGATGTGGCTCCTTGGGAAATGGAGATTGGCTGTTGCTGTGGGCCCCAAGGGGAGGGGAAAATGGATGTTGAATGGATGGAACCAAGGTAAATGTGGGGGCAAGAGAGGAGTTTCGTGAGAGTACACGAGGATGGATATAAAACATATAATATTACACCAAAAACATATAGGGGATGACAGACTAATAATGTAAACCATAATGTAAAACATAGGATAACTAAAAAATTTAGAAAACTGTATAGCCTAAAGCATGGACCACAATGTAAGCACAGATGTCACCTTGTTTGAAAGTTATTGTCTCGGAGTCTGTACATCAGTTTCAGTAAATATGATAGGAATAAGTTAAAAGATTATCGCTGTGGAAGGGAAAAGGTTTTATGGTGGATGTGTAGGAGTACTGTATATTGTATATATGAATTACTGTGATCTAGGGCTCTTGAAAAGAGAAGCTGAATAATTAGGAAAAAAGAAAAGAAAAAGATATGAAGTAGAATTTTTCCAAATCAATATGTATTCTATATCTAACCTTTAAACTCATCGCTATATTCCATTTTACTAGTAAGGGAACCTGACATTATATTGGGCTTCACTTTTCAGGAAGTTTTTGATCACAGAGTGGTTCAACAATGGCAGTGGAGGAATACTGGTATGGGATGTTATAGACAGACGATATATGGTTGACAGGGAGTTATACAGGGCATGTGTCCAGGGTGCATGGAAATGTTTGGATATACTCATAGTGAAAAAAATTAAAAACAACAGCTGGGATGTACTGGGTTACTGGCCGGGGGTAGGGGGGCTCTGTCGTGGTCCCTAGGGGAGCAGCGGCCGTCCCCCAGGTGCAACGGTAAGGACCAGGAAGGAATTAGGGTCCAACAGTGAGAGCATGATACTAATGACTATGCTTGTGAGCCTACACATCTGAAATAAGAACAAGGCCTAGGGCAGCACTGTGCCTAAGAATTCCCCCCTGACAGCCTCCGTGTTACTCCAGTGTGGCCAGTCTCGAGCCCAAACTCAGCATGTAAATGCAATGCCTTCACCCCAGCATAGGACATGACACCGGGGGATGAGCCTCCCTGGCACCGAGGGATAACTACCAAGTACCAGCTGATGACGTAACTAGAAAATGACCTTAAATTAAAGGTTCAACGCAGACCAGCAGAATATCCCTGTTTACATATAATAGCAGGAGTTAAAAATGCTGTTTGACCTAAAGTAAGGGGGAAATGGAAAAGACAAATGAGTTCATATGGCTATGAGTTTCTAAAAAAAGAGTCTGGATGTTGTCAGAAGGATTGCCCTTATGCACACCTGAGCAGAGTCTCAGAGACAGATAAAGTAGATACAACCCCAGATATTGGTCCTTTTGAGGGCAAAAGAGACCCACAGGTTCTATGGTCATGGCAGATGGGGTTCACTGCCATGCCAGTTGGCGCTTCTTTGGAGTTGGTGTTTCTGCATGATGGAGCTGGACTCAGATGGGATCTCTTTTCACAAGACTTCCATGCTACTTTACTGGACTTGTAGTTGGTGCTGGGGCTTAAGATATATCTAGGGGATTTGAATCTCTGGACTGACAATATGATAGCCAGGCCCTGAGCCTCAACAGACTTCAGCTCCTACACTCTGATTTATTGGACTTACTCCACTCAGCTAACATGGAGTTGAAGAATGTCAGCCACCACACCAGGGAGCCTAGAGTGCCTACAACTGAAAGCAGGAGGATTGCATCTAATATCCATGTGGAATCTAAACCCCCTCTTGACATAGACGTGGAATGGACACAACCAAGCCAAGGTCCACAGGAAGGAGGAATACAGTAAGAATCAGTGCGGTCACCCCTTCGGGCTGAAGTGTGGTTTGCTGACCTGGCGGGGGGCGGCGGCCACGGTAGGCCTATTCCAAACCGCTGCCCCTGTAATAGGGTGATTGGTCGGGCCCACCGCCACCCCTGAAGGAAGCTCGGCATGGGCGCAGAGCGCCCTCGGGTCTCCCCTTCTTGGCAGCCATGCTTCCGTGGCCGCCCCTCCTCCCAGATAGCGCCACACGATGCCTTCTTTCTCCCTGCGCAGGCGCAGGGCGGAAAAATCCAGTCTGCCCTTTTCCCTCCCCCCGACAGCAGCAACAGCCAGGCGTGGGCGGGAAACTCCAGTCTGCCCTCTACCCCAGCAACAGCAGCCACCAATCCCTAAACCCTGCCACTTCCCCCAGCAACAGCAACAGCCAATCCCTAATCACCACCCCTCCCCCGTCCAGTACCGCCCACTGACTTTTCTCCGGCAACCAATCAGAACAGGGCGTGGCTTCGACCAATCAGCCTTCCCCAGCCCCTATAAAACTGTTGCCTCTCCCTCAATAAAGTGGACCTGCGTGTTTACCTCGTCTCCGCGGTAGTTCTTCTGCCATGCGCCCTCCAGTCCTGAGAGCCCCCAACAAGGGCCTGGCCTCCCTTGTCCCCAGTTCGTCGCCTGCTTCTCTGGGCGACCCCCTCGTCGCCGGCTTCGCCGGGCGACCCCGTCAGCTGAACCGCGCAACCCCTGTGAGACCGACCCCTTGTCTGCTGCCGGACCGACCCCTCGTCCCAAGTGGGACCGACCCCTCGTCCCAAGCGGGACCGACCCCTCGTCCGCAGCCAGACCCCACCTCTACCGACCGAGCAAGCCATCGCAGATCAGAGTGGACTTAATGATATTGTATTCATGAACTATTGTGGTTAATAATCGAGAAAATGTGGCATCGCTGTTGAAAAAGTGGCCATGGTGGCTGCTGGGTGCAGGGAATGGGAGGAAGAGAAGAGATGTGGAGGCATTCTCGGGACTTGGAGTTGTCCTGGGTGGTGCTCCAGGGACAATTGCCGGATGTTGTGTGTCCTCCCATGGCCCACTGGATGGAACGTGGGAAAGTGTGAGCTATGGTGTGGAACACGGGACATGGGGTGCAGCGATGCCTGGAGATGTACTCACCAGACGCAATGGATGTGACATGATGATGGGGGAGAGTGTTACTGTGGGGGGAGTGGTGGGGTGGGGGTGGTGGGGGTGAATGGGGACCTCATATTTTTTTTTAATATCTTTTAAAAAAATGAATAAATTGAGTAGAATTTGGGGGGGGAAAGGAATTAAGCATTTAATTCTATCTTAATCTTTGCATTTCTGCTATAAAATTCCTAATCCCACTTACTCACCCTTTCAAAACCAATGAAAGCTTCAGTGTACCTAGAGAGAAGGCATGAAAACAGAAAGTCAAAAGAGAAAGCCCTAAAAATATAATAATAAATACCACCCTTGAAATATGAAAACAACATAAGGTTGATGAAAGGTCTCAACCTAGGCAAATTTTCTAATTTTCTCATCTTTGATAGATATTAACCAGTTTACAAACTTATAGCAATAGACTTTATATGAATCTTGCTTTTTCCCTGGAGGAGAAACAAATAGTATTTTACTTAATCACTACATTGAATCCTGCAATGAGATGCCTACTTTTCCAATAGCATAGAGAAAAAGCCGTTGATGGTTGTTGATGGTAAAATTTAAAGGAAATGTCCAAAAGGATGATTTATGATCAGTTCGGACGATTTCACCTTTCTCTAATTTGAAGCAAAGGAAACACTTCCACATATTTGGCAGCCTTTAAAATATACAAGTTCACTATTATGGACAGAAACTGATATGTGAGACATTTCCCTGCTGATAAATCATGGATTGTAACTCTATCCTAGTTTCAGGTGAAATTCAAATACTTATAAATTAAAGCGTATTATTTTTGAAAACTTGTCTCATACATGTAATACTTGTCTAGCTTTATTATATAGAACTGGCTGAAACTATAATGTAAGAAACAAAATTTTCTCTACATTTCCAAGGCTTTTAGTAGAAGAATAAAATAAAAGCACAGCATTGTCCTAATTTATTTTTAATCCTTTCTTGTGATTTATTATGTAGGACACTGGACACTCCCTAGAAAGCCAGAATTCTACACCACAGCACATTCAACGCTGTCGTTTATTCATTTAAGTCTGTATTTCTGAATTTGCAGTATGATTTACTAGGAAGTTCACACAGGCTTAGGGAGTTTGCTAAATGGAAATTCCACTGTGTGGTCTTTCAGCTGCAGAGGATTCTACTTTCCGTGAAGAAATATCAGTAACGACTTAATTTCCTTCTGTTCTGTGAGCATCTTTTATCAATAGTGTTCCCAGTAATCACATCACATTTTAGGACATTGCCTTTGGTTTATAAGGCCCAAGGAATGATGATGAGTTGAGTGAAAGAATGAACAAAGGGTATTGGGGGAAAATATTTTGTTACAGAGAGCTCAGCAACTACAAACTGTGTAAAAATGAAAAATGTACAGATTATCTGATCTGATAACACTTCTAATAATCTCATTTATTAAAGCTGTAGCAAACTGTTTACCCTGCTGGTTAGCTTTTGCAAGAGTAAGTCTGATCTCATGAATGTCAACACTGACCCTCCAGGTTTACTCAGCTTTCAGCACAGATACCTTCCTTGTCCAGCTCTTCAAAGCCAAGAAAAGAAGAAAGAAGAAAAAAAGCATCCAGTGGGGGATTACAACATCCTCTGCAGGGAATCCCTCCTGAGATCTGCTGACTGTAAGAACATATTTAGAAGGAGCTCAGTGTGCCATAATCCATTCTGAATGTGACTGATCCTTCTGTGCACGGTGAACCAAAGGTCACTCTGATGTCAATACAGAGCAGAAAATCCATATTTTGCATCTCTGTCAAACAACTCATTAGTACCTATAATTTCATAGTGTCAAAGGCAAATCCATTCTTTCTTAAGGATTTTCTCATTTTGCCAACTGAATATCAAAAGCGTAAGATAGTCACCTAAAAAAATGCTCAGGCAATTAAAATATTGTTATTTCAAACTTTGTAAAAAATGACAAATTCTAGCTCCCAAGAATGTGGAACTGGACTTTGGAGTAGTATTCCAAGTAATCTAAACCCTAGAGAAATCCTGGGAAGGCTTAAGCAATTTAATAGCTATTTTAAGGCAGAATCAAATATAGAGCCATAATCTTATACCACTCTGTCTTGTTATTCTGGGTCCACTTCATCTAAGCCCACCTAGAAAGGACCTTTATTTATTACTTTGTCAGATTAAGAATGAGTCTCTCATCATTCCTTTAACAAGCTAATAGAACAAAATAATTTTAGAAAAATAAATGTGTAATTGATATGTAAACTGAAAATAGGATGTTTATTTAAAAACTGAAATATTAAAAACACTTTCTCTGTTACATGTCACTTCCGTGTTCTAATTTTTCTTCTATTCATCTAGAAATGCCTTAATGCAAATCTTCATACACTCACATTATAACAAAGCTCCTATTGGGTCTAATTTCTTCCCCTGAACTCTACTTTCTATTCATATCCATACCCTTGCTTCACTCTGCCACCACAAATAGCTTTTTAAAATACAGTTGTTATTCAGTGGTGATCACCTTCCTATTGAACCTTTTCTGTCTTTTCATTTCATACAAGATAAAGTCCAAACAACTCACTATTCAAATACATTTGCAATTTCTTTCAACTATCTTTTCAGGTTCATCTACTCCTTCACTGTCATCTCCTCTTACAAACTCTACTCACATAATCGTCACTTGTACAACATTCCCTACTTTCTAGGTGCCTTCTGTTAACTTCACACTATCTTGTAAAATAACATACCTTCACACCTCTATGCCTTCACACATATTCTGTATGACTGAAACGTGAGCTACTTTTTCACACTGAAATTTTTTACTCTTTTAACAAATGTTGCCACATCCCTCCCTGACCACTCCACGTGGATATTTTTTTTTTATTTCTCCCATTACTATGCCTACATAGAATATAATTTTTTTGTTTAGGAACCCTTAGCCCCCACAGACTTTGGTGTCCTTAAATTAAGGTTCTTGTCCTAAGTTTTTTATAATAGAAATTATACAAATTTTTAAAAATATCCATTATTAAAAGTGTAAAGGAATCTAAGAAGCTAATACCTGATGTTCTTCCCTGTCAATCTATCCATGTTCCAGAGTATTGATACTCTTGGACCCTTAGTTTTAAAACAGTGTTATCTTTTATTAATACCTGCAATATAATTACTGAGTCCCATTGCTGTAATTCCATTAGGATAAGTAAATTACAATCATACCAGTGTGATAAACAGACACAGGAGCTTTATTAAGATCTAATTATGTGATTGTAAGGGAATTAGTTTGAGATGATACAGTACCAGTTAGCAGCACTTTAGACTTACCTATGGCTGCATCATATAGCTTTGCCTGAATAACATAGTTTTCACTCATCTTGAGGCATTGAGAACATCCACATCTAACAGTTTCACATTTATAAAATATATACTATGATATATTCATATATATAAACCTGGTCCCCATGAGAATAGCTTTGATACTCTCTGGTGAATCCCCCAACCCCAAGATTATATTGCCAGCTATCTTGGGCTTACTTTTACTTCAAAACATAGAGTTCATTCCACTAATATATAACCAAGGGAGGGCATTAGCAATAATTGTTTTGTTTATTAAATAGTGGGATTTTTTTTTAATAAGAAAGAATTATCTTCTTGAATTGACTTTTAAATTTCAAATTATTTTAGACTTCTTAACTATGGGTGAATCATATAATCTTTCTCTGCCTCTGTTTCTTAATTTAAAAAAATGGATATCATGTGTCATAACTTTCAGGATATTTGAATATCTGAGAAAATTTGAGAGATATTTACAAAGTTTCTTTAGAGAGCAAATGATTGATAAAAAATGGCAAATTTTTGAAATGTTGTCAGAAAGGTAAAGCATTTAAATTCTGGGAAAGACAATAAACATTAAAACAATTAAACATGGATTTTAAAAAGCATTTTACGTTCTTTCTGTTTCAACCAACAACTAAAATCAGTGATAGTGAAAATTAACCTGAACAACAACTAAAATCAGTGATAGCGAAAATTAACCTGAACAAAATTATGGTTCTTTTTACTATTTGATTTCATTAGCATATATTAATCGATTTCACGAATCAAAATTCCTTTTTCGTCTCCTGGGTAGAACATATTTAAATGATTATTCATATTTAACCAACCCATGGCTTTTTGTAGGCTCATAGTATTTTAGTTTCATCCTCCTTTGAATGCATTTCATTTCTGTAATTTAAGGAAAATAATTCACAAGTGAGTTTTTAAAAATAAATGTGCATATTATTTAGTTATTAAAATGAAAGAATTTAAAACATTATAAAGGGTTTAGGAAGAAATTTATTATCAGATTGTCATCTTTATAAATTACCCACAAAAATTTACAACCATAATCAAGAGAGTTTGAGATAAAAATCAAAACTCCCTTTTAAATATGCTTTCAAGTAACACCACAAGTTGGACCTAAGCTAGGTTGAAATGATACAGGTAATTATACCTAAACTACCAGAAAGTTATTGTTATCATCGAGGAGTATGTGCAGCTACCTTTTTATTACAATGAAATTCTTCAAAAGCAGTTACCTACTTTTAGGATCACATACTAAAATATTCTATTTTTATTGTAAATGCAACTAAATTGAATAGTAAGTAATAAGTGGATAAACAAAAGTAAGAAAGTGATAGCTGTAATTAAATCAAAGCAAGAAATAAATACCTTTGAGAACAATGATCAATAGTAAATAAGAGTTTCAAGTTTGAACAAATAGATAATAGATATTTCAAAATATTTTTTGGCAGTGTCTGTGCATTTGGGAGACTGTGGGTGGGAATGCATCTGTCATCAAGCATTAAATACACCATTTTCTCATTCATAAAATAGACAAAATCAAATTACATTATAAATTGCAAGAACAAGACATTTTTCTCTCCTAATTTCAGTAGTTTGAGCAGACAGACAAGAACCTTTTGAGTCACAGCCAGTCAAGTGGCAGAATTGACTGACCTGGCTATCATAATTGTTGAACACTTCCTATCATATGATTTACCAGTTTCATATAAATATTCTAGTTCTGCCTTGAAAATTAAAAGTATTCTGTTTGTTTTCTTGTATACTGATATGTCTTCATCATTCTCCTTACAACCAATTAAAAGAAAGACATTTTTACTAAATTTTTCCATTTAAAATGTTACCCTGTTGTAGTTCAGTATATAATCCATTTTATTGATGCATAAAATGATGGACAAGAACATGGATTCATTTAACCAGATAAATTTAATCAACTTATCCAAAACTTAAAGTTGGAATTCTAGGATAAAGAGAGAGATAAAAGAAAACCCATAAGACTTGGATTAGTCTCACAAATAGAATGAACAGGTAGCCATATACACATTATAATATATTAATCATTTATACTTTATTAAGAATAATTTAATCAAATTAATAGCTAAAAATTCATTTTATGGTTATATACACATAACACAAAATTTCCCATTTAAACCATTTTTATGTGTAGACTTCAATGGTGTTAATTGCGTTCACAGTGTTTTATTACCCTCACAATCATCTGAACAGAAAACAGAAACTTTGTACCCATTAAGAACTAGCTCACCATTCCTTTCTCCTCTCAGCCCCTAGTAACTTCTAATCTACTTTCTATCTATTGGTTTGCTTTTTCTCAATAGTTCATACAAGTGAATCATGCAATAATTGTCCTTTCTTATCGGGCTTATTTCACTAAACAATTTTTTAAGGTTCACATATGTGTACCTTGTTATAGAGCTTCACTCCTCTCTGCAGATGACTAATATTCTGTTATACATATACACCAAATTTTGTTTATCCAGTCATCTGACAATGGATATTTGGGTTGTTTCTAATTTTTGGAATATTGGGAATAATGCTGATATGAGCATTGGCATACAGTTTATTATTTATTTAAATCCCAGATTTCAAATCTTTATGGTATATACTTAGAAATGGAATTACTAGGTTACAGGCATGCTCATTTTATTGTTTTTAACAAATTGAAGTTTTGTGACAGCCTTACCTCAAGACAGCCTATCAGTGCCATTTTTCCAATAGCATGTTCTCACTTCATGTCTGTGTCACATTTTGGTAATGCTCACAATATTTCAAACCTCTTCATTATTATTATGTCTGTTATAATGATGTGTGATCAGTGGTCTTTGATGTTTGTAATTGTTTCAGGGCACCGCAATCCACGCCCACCTAAGACAGTGAACTTAATAACTAATTTTGTGTTCTGACTTCTTTACAGACAGACTATTCCCTCATATCTCTTCCTTTCCTCAGGTCTCCCTATTCCCTGAGACACAATATTGAAATGAAGTCAACTAATAACTCCACAATGGTCTCAAAGTGTTCATGTGAAAGGAAGAGTCATACATTTTCTCACTTTAAATCAAAAGCTAGAAATTATTAAGCATAGTGAAGAAGGCATGCTGAAAGCTGAGATAGGCTGAAAGCTAGACATTTTGTGTCAGTTAAGCAAATTATGAATGCAAAGGAAAAGTTCTTGAAATAAATTAAAGGTGATACTCCAGTAAACACACAAATGATAAGAAAGCAAAATAGCCTTATTACAGATATGGGGAAAATTTTAGTGGTTCAGATAAAAGATCAAATCAATCATAACAATTCCTTAAGCCAACAACCTAATCCAGAGCAAAACACTAATTCTTTTCTATGTGATGACAGCTAAAAGAGGTGAGGAAGTTGCAGAGGAAAAATTTGAGGCTAGCAGATGTTAGTTCATGAGGTTTAAAGAAAGAAGTCATCTCCAAAACATAAAAGTGCAAGAAGAAGCTGTAAGTGCTAGTGTAGAAGCTGTAGGAAGTTATCCAGAAGAGATAGCTAAGGTAAATCATGTAATTGGTAAACTATAGATCTTCCATGTAGACAAAACAGTCTTCTACTGGAAGAAGATGCCATCCATAGCTAAAGAGACACCCATAGCTAAAGAGAAGTCAATGCGTGGCTTCAAAGCCTCAAAGAACAGGCTGACTTTCATTCGGGGTCAAAGCAGTTGATGACTTTAATTTGAATCAATGCTCATTTAACATTCATACATTTTAGGACCCTAAAGAATTACTTTTAAATCTACTCAGCCTGTGCTCGATAAATGGGATATCAAAGCCTGACTGACAGCACATCTGTTTACGACATGATTTACTAAATATTTTAAGCTCACTGCTTAGACCTACTGCTCAGAAATTAACAAATGTCTCAAGTGAATGAAAACAAGACCACAAGATATCAAAACGATGGCATGCAGCGAAGGCAGTGCTGAAAGGGAAATTTATAGCCCTCAATGATTATATTAAAAGAGAAGAAAGAGCTAAAATCAAAGACCTAATTGAACACATGGAGAAATGAGAAAAATAACTACAAACTAATCCAAAAGCAAGCAGAATGAAAGGAATAACAAAGATTAGAGCAGAAATAAATAAAATGGAGAATAAAAAACAATAGAGAGACTCACAAAAACCAATACTTGGTTCTTCGAGAACAATAAATTTGAAAAACCCTTAACTAGATTAGCAAAGAAAAAAAGAGATAAGATGCAAATAAAATCAGCAATGAGAAAGAGACATTATCACTGATACCACAGAAATAAAAGTTCATAAGAGGATACTATGAAAAACTATGCCAACAAACTAGACAACATTGACAAAATCGATAAATTCCTAGGAACACAGTAACAACCCAAACTGACCCTAGAGGAAACAAACCAGTTTAACAAACCAGTCACAAGTAAAGATATTGAAATAGTCATCAAAAACTGCAAAATAAAGAATCCAGGACCAAATGGCTTCACAGGTGAATTCTATTCATTTAAAGATCTAGTACCAATCTTGCTCAAACTCTTCCAAAACTTTGAACTGAAGGGAACACTAAAAATTCATTCTATGAAGTCAGTGTCACCCTAATACCAAAGCCAAGTAAAGATATTACAAAATGAGAAAATTACAAACCAATTTCTTTAATGAACATAGATGCAAAAATCCTCAACAAAATACTTGCTTAACCAAATCCAAAAGCACATTATAATTTTTAAATTGAAGTATATCATTCATAAATGAACACACATAAACAATAAGTGTATAGTAAAGATCGCAAACTTACAAAATAAACATACATAACATCACACATGGGTCTCATACATCACCCCTCCACCAAATCTTTGCATTGGTGTGAAACATTTGCTACAAACTATAGAAGAGCATCGTCAAAATATTACTACCAACTATATTTCTTAACTTACATTTGGTGTATTTTCCCCCCAACCCATACTATTTTTTAATGTATTTTTGTTACAGATATATACATTATAATTTTTTATGGTCTCAACAATATGAACTAAATACAATAAGTAAACTTATGGAGTTAAACTGTAGAGTATAGGTTAGAAGGTGGCAGATTGTGGGTTGAGAAAAGGAAGTTGATGCTGAATATACATAGAATGTTTAATAAGACTGATTGTGAATATGTGGAAATGGATACAGTTGATAGTAACACACAATAATGAGTATAACTAACACTGCTGATTTATAAATGTGATAGTGGCTGAAAGAAGTAGTCTAGGGAGGTTCGTGTTAATTGAAAGTTACCTAGAGGATAATCTAGGGACTCTGTAATATTGTGATTTCAATGGTAGATGAGGATTATGGTTACTAATACAAATATAAGAATGTTCTGTTACAAGGTGTTAAGAATATTGTATATGTGGGAAAAATACAACTTATGTAACTTATCACTATAGTTAATACTAATATTGTTATATTTTTGTAGCAAAGGCAAAGAAGGTACTGTATCAACACTATAGGTCAAAAAAAGAGCATGGATTTTAGTTTTATGAAATGTGAATATGTCTAAGTGTTTTGTTTTTGTTTTTGTTTTTTCCATTTTCTTCATTAACAAGGAGACCTTGGTCATGTCATTTAACCAATCTGTGCTCATTTATTCATTTTCAGAACACAGGAGAAACAAGTGAGTTTGCTTTTAGGATTAAATAAGATAGATGCTTAGACCAGATTTTTTAAAGTAATGCTTCCACAATTTGTTAAGCTGCCTTTTGTCTGTTAGTTTATTTTTTTGAAGTTCAATTAAAGTTTTTAAAAATGCTGTTCATTGACAATGTACCTGTTCATCCAAGAGCTTGTATGCAGATGTACAACAAGATTCATGTTGGTTTCATGCCTTCTTACACAACATTCTTTCTATAGCTCATGGATCAAGGAGTCATTTCAACTTCCATGTTTGATTGAAAATATACATTTTATAAGGGGATAGCTGCCATTCATAGTGATTCTTCTGATGGATCTGTGTAAAGTAAAGTTAATACCTTCTGGAAAGTATTCAGCAGTCTACATGCCATTAAGAATATTGACAATTCACGGAAGGAGGTCAAAATATCAAAACTATCAAAAATTAAGAATAAGCAGACTCCAAACGTTATGGATGACTTTGAGGGTTTAAGACTTCAGTGGAGGAAGTAACTGCAGATGTGGTGGAAATAACAAAGCTAGAACTAGAAGTGGAGCCTAAAGATGTGACTAAAGTGCTGCAATTTCATGATAAAATTTTAGTGGATGAGTAGTCGCTTTTTGGGAATAAGTTAAGAAAGTGCCCTCTTGAGATGGAATCTATTTCTTGTGAAGATGCTGTGAACATTGTTGAAATGACAACAAAGGATTTAGAATATTACATTAACTTAGTTGATAAAGCAGTAGCACGGTTGGAGAGGATTGTCTCCAATTTTGAAAGATTTTCTACAGTGGGTAAAATGTTATCAAACAGCACTGCATGCTACAGAGAAATCTTTCATGAAGATGCAGTAAGCTTCATTATTGTCTTATTTTAAGAAATTGCCACAGCTACCACAATCCTTAACAACCACCATCTTAATCAATCATCAGCCATCAATATTAGGGTAAGACTCTCCACTAGCAATGTATTATAATTTTTTTATTACAACTCACTAAACGCTCAGATGATGGTTAGCATTTTTTAGCAAAAAATTATTTTTCAATTAAGGCATGTACAATGTTTTTGTAGACATAATGCAATTATTGCATACTCAGTAGTTTACAGTATAGTATAAATACAATTTTTTGTATGCACGAGGAAACAAAAAATGTCTGTGACTCACTTTATTGCAATATTTGCTTCATCACCATGGTCTGGAACTGAATCTGCAATATCTCTGAGTATGCTTGAATATACTAATGCTATGCCAAACTTTTTGAGGAGCTGCCAAACTGTTTTTCCACAGCAGCTGCACCATTTTAAATTCTCACCAGCAATACCTTTTTTCTTTATTTTTAAATAAGCTTTAGATTACATAAATGTTACATCAAAAATAGAGGAGATTCTCATATACCCCACCCTCTCTCCCTCACACACTTTTCCCCATTAACAACATCTTTCATTAGTATGGTACATTTGTTAAAATTGATGAGCATATAGTGAAGCTTTACTACTAACCATGGCCTATAGTTTACATTATGGGTTTTTCTTTGTGCCGCACAATTATATAGGTTTTGACAAAATGTGTAATGAGTTGTATCCATCATTGCAATATCATGCAGAGTAATTTCAATGTTCCCAAAATGCCCCATGTTACAACTATTCTTCCCTCTCACCCCCCTCAGAACCTCTGGTGATCACTGCCTTTGTATCAATGGTACAAGTTCTTCCATTACTAGAGTAACAATAAGTCTACTTTAGTCCATAGTTGCACTCCCATCTTATATTTGTTCGTTCCTCAATTTTGAGGATTTGGGGAAGGTGATGCCCATTCTGCTTCCGACTGCAAGGGGTCTTAAATCCCATGGAGCAGATGGATGCAACTGTCTTGCCTCACCAGCGATATTTTTGATGAGAAAGACTTGTTTGTAAGGACAGTCAAGACAGAGGAGATAGAAATTGAATGAGGGTATTAAGCTCCTACATTGCTTGGTATAAAGATAGAAAGAACAAATGGTGAGAGTCAGCTGGGCTTACTTCACAGTCTAATTTCAAGCCTGGCCTTGCAGAGGTTAATTACACTAATTTTCTTCTCTAATATATTGTAACTATTTTTCTGTATATGTGTATCTTAATTATTTGTCTGTATATGTATATCTTAATCATAAGAAACTATTTGAAATTTTCTAATTTTTCCACATAATACCTTTGTTATCATTGGCAACTCCTATCTGGTTCCCTTCCTTGATTACTTTAAATGCTAAGATATTTGCTTTCTGATATCTTTCTCTTTGCGACATTCCTCTATTCTCCTCTTCTTCTGGAAGCCAGGACCACATTTATATTAACTCTGTCTCGGGCTAGGATCATCCTCACCTTCACATATGAGATTTAAGTGTCTTGACTTCCATACTCATAGAATTCATCCACCCTTCCTTTTAAATGAGTCCTGATCTTGAGCCTCTAACTGTCTTACTTCTGAGAAAATATTTTAAATCACTAACAAATAGTTATGCACATTTATCTCCCATTTCTAAATTATCCATGGTTTTATAAATATTTTTTAAATTATATAATGATAGCTATATCATATTGTGTTTTCATACAATAAAATAATAAATATATTTATAAATCATGTTTTTGTTTAAATATATATATATATATATATAGTTCTTGAGTCAAATAATTTGAAAAATATTCCTCTAATTGATGGATGATTTGAATTTATCATGTCATTATTTGAACACATTTATTATTTCTTTTCCATCATTTATGCTCATGATTATTTTTGAGCAAACTATGGAGTTGACCTGTATGTCTAAAGCTTTTCATCTTAAATCCATTTCAATTTTTAAATGCTTATGATGACAAAAGTGTCTGACAAAAACAGCAAATCCTCCAATTCAAATTTTCCTTAACTGAAAAATTAATTATATATTCTCTGATGACCAAATTTTCCTCTATTATCATATCCCAATATAAAGGATATTATAACATACATCTCAGACCACAGAAGTAGAGAATAATGAAAATGGTTATATTCTCATTCTATGAAATTCTGAGAAATATTCATTGAAATAGAAAGATGAAATTCAGTGTTTAAATGGAACTATAGTATTTAATCAAAACTTGCATGTTTCAAGTAGTTTCTCACAAGTCTAATAAAAGCAAACCTCCATTGCATTTGAAACAATATTAAATAAAGTTTAGTGTTGCAAAGATACTGTTAATAAATAAAGGTACAGATTTCAATGTGGTAAAAATCACAAAAGGAAACCTGGGAAAATAGAGTCAAACATTTTTATCTGTTACCCATCACAGTTGAAAACGCCTGGAGCAAAAGTGAGTATACAAATATACTGCTTGTATTCTTAACTTAACCTGTCCCTAGAGACTACTGTAAAAGTCAAAAACATAGGGAAAACATTGCCAATGATTGGGAAATGTTACCTTCTTTATGAGTCTTAAAGTTAAAAATCCTTTTGGTTGAA
The DNA here is from genome assembly GCF_030445035.2 of Dasypus novemcinctus. Classification (NCBI taxonomy): domain Eukaryota; kingdom Metazoa; phylum Chordata; class Mammalia; order Cingulata; family Dasypodidae; genus Dasypus; species Dasypus novemcinctus. The sequence goes on along the minus strand of NC_080673.1, from coordinate 146,140,218 downwards.
CCATACCCTTCAAAAGCCAGAAGAATCATGTCATACAGTTTATAAAATACTGTGGTGGTGGTATGCTTTCACCCATAATTTTGGACGAAATCTGCCTGTATATGGCTGATTTTATTATCAAAACTTCTGATGATTGCCTGTTGTCAGATTACTAGATGGTAGTATCCTAAAGTTTTAGAAGTAACTGAAAATGAGTCTCAGAAATTAAAGTCATTTTAAATCCAATATAAGTAATAAGGTTGGAAGCAGATTTGGCTCAACTGATAGAGCATCCACCTACCACATGAGAGGCCCTGGGTTCAAACCAGGGCTCCCTGACCGGTATGAAGCTGGCCCATGTGCAGTGCTGATGCGCGCAAGGAGTGCCATGCCACTCAGGGGCTTCCCCCACATAGAGGAGCCCCATGCACAAGGAGTGTGCCCGGTAAGGAGAGCCACCCTGCGCAAAAAAAGCGCAGCCTGCCCAGGAGTGGTGCCGCACACACAGAGAGCTGACGCAGCAAGATGACACAACAAAAAGAGACGCAGATTCCTGGTGCTGCTGACAAAAATCCAAGTGGACACAGAAAATGGATACAGAGAGCAGACAATGGGGGAGGGGGAGGAAGGGGAGAGAAATAAATAAAAAATAATTTTTAAAAAGTAATAAGAAAAAAATATTAAGAAAGTAAACTGTCACATACCACTTACTATGAAGCAACCATTGTTCTAAGTGCTTTACAGATATATCTAATTTAAACTTTAAGCTTATGAGGTAAGTATAATTTTATAATTCTCATTTTATGGCTGAGGATACTGGGGCACAGAGAGGTTAAGTAATTTGGTCAGGCATGTACAACTAGTGAGTAACTGATTACAGATCTGACCTAGGCAGTTTGGTTCTAGGAGTTATGCACCTAACCGTTACATGATTCAGTTTCTCATTATGAAAAACAGCAGACACAGGAAAATTAAAACTTGAAGTCTTTATATAAGTATAAACACTAAGCCACATGTATTTTATTATATATCACATACCACATCTCTCCCTGTCTTAAGGCCCTTATTTCATTCTATCTAGTCTTGGAAATATTTTAAGATATCTTCTCTCATATCCTTTCATATAAATTTACATCAAGACCCTTAGTTGACATAAGAACTGTGCCTGAATTTTTGTCTCCCCTCAAATCCCTCCATATTCTTTAGGCACTGCTTAAGCATTTTTAATGATATGCATAAGTCATTTTTAATGATATGCATTAAGAAATTGGACAGAAGAAAAATGTAAACACAATGATCTGGATTAAATATAAATTTTTTTTTATTGTGATAACATATATATTAATGCAAAATTTGTCATGGCAAGTGAACAATTCAGTGGCATTAACTATATTCACAATGTTGTGCTACCAACACCAACACCCATTACCAAGACATTTTCATGATTCCAAATAGCAATAACAGCCCATATCCCCTCCTGGCGGTTCCTTTAACCTCTAATCCACAGTCTGTCTCTATGAATCTGCCCATCTGATATTTCATATAAGTGGAATCATACAATATCTGTCCTTGTATCTGGCTTATTTCATTTGGCATAATGCTCTCAAAATTCATCCATTTGCATCTTGTATCAGAACTTCATTTCTTTTTACAGCTGAATAATATTCCATTATATGGATTAAATTTCAATTCTTCATATAACAAATGACTCTCCATATAACTCTTATGCCCAAAGAAGAATAGGATTATCAGTCCTCCTACTGAGAATGAATTCACTTAAGAGAAGTGAGAATTGAGCAAAGCTGAAAATGAACTTTCAAACTACTGTGATCTTATTTTTTTATATTTAAGATTTTAATAACTTACAACTTACTTTATTTAAAAATCAGTGTACTTTTCCTCAGTCAGTAACCCCAAATCTTTCAAGTATAACTGGTACAGAAGTTTTAGAAAGCTTTTGACCAAAGAAATTATGCCACAACTACATTTTTAGCATTTGGCATATCAAGATAGAGAAAGGCTGAAACCAAAAGCAAAGATGACTCAAATAGGTGAGAAACACCAGGAATGATGGTGATGCAGTGAGTTTTCTTCTAATTGAAAAGTTATCTTGGGAGTATATAGGAAGTAGTAGTAGAGAAATGAAATTGATGTTTATCCTCATATGGATGATAGTTGAAGCCATATATGAGAATTCAACAATGAAAGAAAAATGGAGATGAGAGAGAGAGGAAAAAAAGAAAGAAAAGGAATGAGGACAGTACCTGGGCTAGTAACTGTACTTCATGGACAGGAGGAAAACACAAAGGAATGGAAGAAATGAGGGGAGAAAAAGTCATTGAAATACTTCTATAGTTCCTTTTAAGAAAAGCCAACTTATAACAATTTCAGGCAAAAGGAGACAATCAAAAATTTCAAATACTGTAGACATTGAACTGAGAATAAGAAGTAAAAAAAGGTAACTAAGCAGTTGTTAGTGACCACAAAATTGTTTTATTTTGCATATGGGAAGCTAAAACATAACTCTTCAGCGTTGTTTGAATACAGAGAAAGAAAAAAATAGAGAGAATACTTGTGAAAGACAGTTGGAAATAAAAGGAAGACTAGTGACCAAGTGGCAGATCCAGAAATTTACAGGATCATGGTCTGAGCATTGGTAACCTTCGTTTAACTTCCAAGAAGAAGGAAAATGATTTTAACCCAATAATAATAATAATAATAGTAATAGGATGAGAATTCCTGAGGTAGAAGTCGTTTCTGTTGTTTTCTGAATATCCCCAGTAACTAACCTATGGTATACTTTGATTCTGAAATACCTTAGAAATATCATTTTATAGTCATGTAACAGTTCACATTTTCTGAAGAGCTTTCCTTTCCTTCAAAATAATGAGATCCTTACAATAACCTTATCAATAAGAAGAATGATTACTCTGTCTTTTCAAATACAGAAATATGGTTCATGAGAAATATTGGCTTTTCAGAGTTCATTGGGTAGCTTAGGTTAGAATTCATTATGCTGAACCCTAATGCTAATGCTCTTTCCACCAAAACCTTTAAGATTCTGGAAAAAATGCCTTCAGAATATAAGCCCAAGACATGAATTTAAGACCATGATAACCTAGAAATGTATACACACAAATGGTTAGGTAACCCATCACGTCTGCAGTCTATGAGGCTGTTAAATGTTTCAAAATCAATCGCTGACCACTCACTTCACACTACCCTTTTTTTTTTCTTTAGAAGATACTGCGGAATGGACCTGGGACCTCATATTTGGGGAACAGTAGCTCACACCACTGAGCTATATCCACTCCCCACAGTCCTTTTTATTCATTGCTATACCTTACAAAACCATTCACTACGTTGATGTTACAATTTCCATTTTAGGAAGAGAAATGAACAGAAAGTGTTACTTGTGCAAGTGACTATTTTACTTATTGTGACAGGTTTATGACATTACAATGAATATGTAAACATGTACATATATATGTAGATACATACACATTTATCAAATATTTGATTATTTATATTTGAACTATATAATAGTGGATTTTCAAGCAACTGAGAGAATAAAAAACTCCCTTTTCCCTCCTAACCACACAAAACCAAGAATTTATACACTTCTCATTCATTTTTGTTATTTAAGAAAATACACTCTGTTCTGAACTTGACTTTGGTGTCCATGCTATAAAAGCTGTTAAATGAACTAGTAATGTACTTCACAGTAAGTGGATAATCTTTCCTAATACTTGCTAATCTCTAAGAAGGAGAATTATTTATAAATATGATAGAAAATAAAATATAATTATATCTTAGATATTAAGCATCTTTTCAGAATATAAACAATGTGAGTTTTAGATTGTCCAGTGCCATATCACTACCTGGAGAGAAAAAATCACCCCCTGTAAACATCCACAAAAATGTAACACAATATTTTTCAGCTGTATCTATTAATCATAAAATTAACTTCATGGGAAAAACCTGATTGTATACTGTATCAAAGATGAATAATGCATAAAATATATAATATTGTAGTTACAGGGTACATAAAATCTTATTGGATCACTGATAAATACTTGTGCTTCATCAATTTTACTATTTTATAGACTGCCTTCATTGGAAATGTTTACAAAATACATGGGCAACTTATTAATCAGGTTTAAAACAGCAATTCTATAACTAGAAGCATAAAATGTATAAATCAGTCACTCTGAAAAAATATTTAATTAATGGGATAATTCCATTCAAAAAGTATCTTCCCTGAAATAAATTCTCTCTACACAGAGACTATATTAATGGGATACATAAAGATTAGGAGGCTTTTGTTTAGAAATGGATGGTTGTGGAAATAAAATGTGTTTTTCTTTTCATACTAATCACATTTTAAAATACATTGATGCACATATTAAATACTGAATACTGTGATTTTATTATTTTTGACAGATATCTACATTTACTTCTTCTGGTTCCTGGAGATATAAATATTTTCTATTATTCTTATTTCTTATCACTAGCCAATCAGATTCTGTACTAGTTCACAAGAATGTCAGGAAGCTATTTAACTTTCCATTTAGAACTCATATGGTTAGTTTGGAATGATAAGGATGTACTTGTATTTTATAAATGAATTATTCATTGCTGAAGACAACAGTGCCCATGAATATAAGCAAGTCATATTAAATTAAGGAAGACTTATAGTCCTAAAGTAATCATACTAAAAATGAAATGAAAGAAGAGATTAAAAAGGAAATAAAAATCCAAGTAGTTGTGGAACGGACAAAAAATTATATATCTTGAATTCCTCCTCAAGCATCATATGTAAATGACAACACTGTCCAAATCTCATATTTTCAAGGATTTACATTTTAATTGTGCCATTACAACTTAATGGTACTCTGTTAACTATCACCCCAACCCAACCTTCAAAAGTGAATTTAGTCTTCTCATCTAAACTTTAGATTTAATAGACCCAAAAATTGTGATCAATGTTCTCTTCAAAGCATATTCCTTGTGGGGATTGTGGGAACATGGCCCACAGGGTAGACAGATAAAGTTTAGCTCTTACTAAAACAACTAGAAGGGGATGAGGGCTGCCTTGGTGACCTGTTTTGGTACAACAGACCAGGACATTGCTTCACAACTAACAGGAGAGTTACCTCCCTGCCACCCAGAAGGGCTCCCCTCCCCATCTCTGAGGTTACAGTTGAGGGTAAAACTACCGGCAAAAGGTTTCTGACTAAGAGGAGAGGAGAACAGACTTCTTCCTCCCTGCCAGCTCCTCAAGATATACAATATAAGGAGGGGGGGGGGGGAAGGTAATTTTAGCCAGCTGAACCCAAACCCCTCTTGGGTGACAGAAGGGACCCTGATACAACAGGGATAGGGGAAGGGATCTCCTCAGGCAGATTGCCACTCTCCACAGCCGAGGTAAAGAGAGAATTTACATCAGAAAAGACACAGAGATAAAAGGAAGGGAATAGGGACTGATAAGTTTCTGAAAAGCCTTGCTAACCTAAGAAGGCACACCAGCTTCTGCTTAGCATATACAAGGTTTTTGGTTCAATCCCCAGCTCCCCTCTGAGAAGTGATACAAGGTTATCAAGCATCTAGTGAAACTTTATGTCAGGGAAAATATTGGCATCCTTTTTGTATTCCCTTTTATTGGATCTCTTATTTTTAAAAAAAAAAGTTTCCTTTTTTTACTTCCCTTATTGTATTCAATGAAACCTGGCTTGAAATCTTCAGAGGACAGGCTGAGGGTGATTGATTGCTGAATAGCAACAACCTGAGAAGATCAATAGGGATCCAAGAGAAAAGACTGTTTTTCTGCAGTTATCTTGACTTTTGATCCTTTTCCTACTTCCTCTTTTTCTTTAAAAACAAAAAACAACAAAAAAAATGAGTTGCTGCTGTCTTGATTTGTTGTCATATTCCCCTTCCATTATTCCTCTGTTTGTTAGTTTTCTCTCTCTTTCTTTAGTTTCCCACTTTTTTCTACCCACACTATATCTTTTACCTCCTTCATTCTTATATTTTCTGTTTTCTGTTGTTCTTTCATTCTACCTCTTTGGGCTTGGTCTTCAATTTTTCTTGTATTCATTTCTCTCTTTCATACTTTCTCATGTTTTATTTTCTTTTACTTTTTTATTTCTTCTCTTTCCTTTTCTCTTCTACTTTTCCTTTTCCCCCATTCTCATGGTTCTGGATTTTTAATTCATTCTATTTTTCTCAATTCTGTTTCATGTTTCATGTTTCATTGTTTCTATTACATTTTTCTAATCTTATTCTTCTGTACTTCTTATTTGGTCTAATTATTCAATTGCCTCCATCGTGTATGGTCCTTCTCCTACCTTTTATGATTATCACTACTATTACTTGTTTTCTCTTCCTATCATTTCCATTTCTCTGGTACTAACATTTTTAACAAGGGATGATAGACAACAGCAAGGAATAAGAGGAATGAAGTATGAAAGTGAAACCATACCACATTCAAAAATGACAAAACCACAGAGCAGGGAAAGAAGTCAATCAATTGAATAAATGCACCATGATAAACAGATGAGTAGGAACCAACAAAAAAATGCAAGCCATACTAAGAAACAGGAAGACATGCCCAGTCCAACGAACAAACTAAACACAAAGAGGAGATGCAGAACATGGGACAACTAATCAGAGCTGTCCAAACAAATATCATGAATCAATTAATGAAGTGAAGGAAGAGATGAAAGATATTAAAAAGACACTGGGAGAGCATACTGAAGAAATTGTAAACATACACAAAAAGTAACAGATATGATGGTAATGAATGGCACAATGAAAGAAATAAACACTACAATGGAAGCACACAACAGCAGATTTGAACAGGCAGAGGAAAAAATTAGCAATATGGAAGACAGTGTACCTGAAATAGATAATAGAAGAGATAGATTTTTAAAAAGGTAGAAGAAATCCAGCAGGGACTGAGAGACTTGGATGACAAAACAAAACCCACAACCATATGCATTATAGACATCACAGAGGGAGAAGAGAAGGGAAAAGGGACAGCAGGAGTGTTGGAGGAAATAATGGGTGAAAACTTCAACCCTTGAATGTACATATCCAAGAAGAGCAGCATACCCCAAACAGTTTAAATCCCAACAGGCCTACTCCAAGGCATATACATGTCAAATTGTCCAATGCTCAAGACAAAGAGATAATACTGAAAGCAGCAAGAGAAAAGAGAAACATCACATACAAGGAAAGCTCAGTAAGATTAAATGCTGATTCTCCTCTGAAACAATAGAGGCAAGAAGGCAGTGGTATGATATTGATAAGGTGGTAAAACAAAAACAAAAACCTTCCAGCCAAGATTCTCTATCCAGCAAAACTGGCATTTAAAATGAGGGAGAGTTCAAAATATTCAAAGACAAAAGAATCTAAGAGAGTAACCTGCACTTCAAGAAATTCTAAAAAGGATTCTGTGAGTTGAAAGGAAAAAACAGAAGAGAGATAGTTGGAGGAGAGTGTAAGAACAACTAAAAAGACAAAAAGAGTAATAAAAATAATATATAACATGCATACATAAACCCAAAGAAAATATGGCTAATCTAAGTAATTCCATGACAATATTAACATTGAATATTAATAGACTAAACTCACCAGTTAAGTCACAGACTGGCACAATAATAAGGAAATATGACCCATCTATATGTTGTCTATAAGGAACCCACCTTAGACCCAGGATTTAAGAAGGCTGAAAGTGAATGGTTGGAAAACAATTTTACAAGCAAACAAAACCAAAAAAAGGGCAGGAGTAGATATACTAAGATAATAGCTATTAAAGGCAAAACTATTATGAGAGTCAAAGGCAGAAACTATATATTAACAAAAGGGGTAACCATTCAAGAAGATAGAACGATCGTAAACATTTATGCATCCAACCATGGTGCCTCAAAATACATGAGGCAAACACTGGAAAAATTAAGTGGAGAAATAGATGCCTCTACAATATAATGGGGGACTTTAACACACCATTATCACCATTAGACTGAACATCTGAACAGAGAATTAATAAAGAAGCAAAGACTTTAAATAATACTTTAGAGGAGCTAGACCTAATAGACATATACAGAACTCCACACCCAAATTCAGCAGGATAGGCATTCTTCTTGAGGGTATATGGATCATTCTCCAAGATAGACCACATGCTAGGCCACAGAACAACTCTCAATGAATTCAAAAAGATTGAAATTATACAAAGTAATTTCTCTGTATGGAATGATGCTAGAAATAAGTAAGGGCCAGAGAATCAGACATGAAAGTTAAACAACACACTCTTAGACAAATAATGGGTTAAAGAGGAAATCACAAAAGAAATCAGTAACCACCTTGAAACGAGTGAAAATGACAACACAATGTATCAAAACCTATGGGACACAGCAAAAGTGGTACTGAGAAGGAAATTCATAGCCATAAATGCAAATATCAAAAAAGAAAGATATAAAATCAAAACCCAAACTGCACAACTGGAGGAATTAGGAAAAGGACAACAAACTAACCCCAAAGGAAGTAGAAAGAAGGAAATAACAAAGATTAGAGCAAAGATTAGATGCAATTGAAAAGAAAATACTAGAAAAAATAATTACAAAAGCTGGTTCTTCAAGAAGTCAATAAAATTGACAAAACCCTAGCTAATCTAACAAAGGAAAAAAGAGAGAATATGCAAGTATACAAAATAGGAAATGAGCAAGGGGATATCACCACTGACCCCACAGAAATAAAGAGTATCATAAGAGGGTATTCTGAAAAATAATATGCCAGCAATATGGATAATTTAGAGGAAATGGACAAATTCCTAGAAACACACAAGCAGCCTACATTGATGAAAGAAGAAATTGATGAACTCAACAAACCAACCACAAGTAGTGAGATAGAATCAGCCATCAAAACCTCCCAACTAAGAAGAGACCAGGATCAGAGGACTTCACAGGTGAATTCTACCAAACATTCCAGAAAGAATTAACATCAAACCTGCTTAAACTCTTCCAAAAAATAGAAGTTAAAGGAACATTGCCTAAATCATTCTATGATCTCAACATTGCCCTAATACCAAAGCCAAACAAAGACACCACAAGAAAGGAAAACTATAGACCAGTCTCCTTAATGAACCCAGATACTAAAATCCTCAACAAAATACTTGCTAATCATATTCAACAACACATCAAATGAATTATACACCCATGACCAAGTGAGCTTCATTCCTTGTATGGAAAGACTATCAAGTGGATCAAAGATCTAAATATAAGAACCAAAATCATGAAGACCTTGGAAGATAATGTAGGGAATCATCTACAGGACCTTGTAATTGGAAATGATCTCATGAACTTTACACCCAAAGCACAAGCAGCAAAAATAAAATAAAAAAAGACAAATGGGACTTCCTCAAAATTAAAAACTTTTGCAACTCAAAGGATTTTTTCCAGAAAGTGAAAAGGCAACTTACACAATGGGAGAAAATAGTTGGTAACCATATATCTGAATATTATATATCATATATAAAGAAATCATACACCCCCCAAAAAAAAAAGACAACCTATTTTTAAAATGGGCAGTTCTCCAAAGAAGAAATACAAAAAGGTAAAAAGCACATGAAAAGATGTTCAACATCACTAGGTATCAGGGAAACACAAATCAAAACCACAATGAGATACCATCTTACACCGATTAGACTGGTGGCTAGTAAAAAAACAAAGGACTACAAGTGTTGGAGAGGATGTGGAGGAAGGGGAACCCTCATCCATGGCTAGTGGGAATGTAGAATAGTCCAGCCATTGTGGAGGACAGTTTGGCAGTTCCTCAAAACACTAACTATAGATCTGCCATACGATCCAGCTATTTCACTGCCGGGTATATATCCAGAAGAATCGAAAGCAAGATATATGCACACCAATGTTCATAGCAGCATTATTTGCTATTGCCAAAAGCTGGAATCGACCCAAATGCCCATTAACAGATGCACAGATAAATAAAATGTGGTATATATACATATACACTAGAATATTAATCAGATGTAAGAAGGAATACAGTACTAACAAATGGGATAATATGGATGAATCTTGAGGACCTTATGTTGAGTAAAGCAAGACAGTCATTGAAGGACAAATATTACATGAACTCATTGATATAAATTAAACAAATTGAACATACTCATAGAGCTAGAGTCTGGCAGATAGGTTTATGGGAAATAGAAAGGGAGAAGAAGGTTGTGAGCCAATGCCCATTCAGGCAAAATCTATGACCAAGTGGAAGTGGGTAGTTGTGCAGTGATGGGACATGACAGGGGTATAGTGATAATATTGGGTTGGGTGGTACAGGTTTGACAAAGGGGTAGGGTGAGGAGGGTGGTTTGCATGGACCATGGATCTCCAGGGGGGGAATGGTCGAGGGAGCAGGTGAACACTAGGGATTGGTGGGTACATGGTTGAAATTACCATGTCAGAAATGCTCATTTGGCAATATGACAAGGAAAGGTTTCTGGTTTAGGGTGTTGGATGGGATGCATTTGGGCCAGGTCACACCTGGGGAAGGCTTCTAGGGAGTGTATGAGTGGTCATTTTGGCATAGTATTTTGCATCAGTGGATAGAGACCCACATAATGAGTGGAAAGTGTTGGGTTCCCATCCTAGGGAGACCTGCTATGTTCTCAAACAGAGGGACAGGATTTATTTGAGAGCATCAGTGGTGCCTAATAGGGAGGACAGACCAGTGTGTCAAGCCCTTATTGAAGATGCAAGTAACTCTGAATCTTGTTCTTCAAGGAGTGAAGTCTTGTGGTCGTCATGGGCAACATGACTCTACTATGACCTAAAATTTCTTTGAAGAAAAATTTTGTTTTTTAAAAGTAAGCCACTGGAGGCATAAATGGAAGAAAATGTCACTGTATGTGCAGGACAACAGTCTGACAGTGATGAAAAGCAAAATGTAAAAAAAACTGTTTTTTTCTTTAAATATTTTATTATATTTTAATATCCTAATATTTTAAATATTATTTTATTTTTACTTTTTATTAATTTTTCTGTATTATACTTCTAATATATAAAATTATCATTATTATTTCATTTTCTTATTAATTGTAGTATGTGGCTATTTTATTGGCTTCATTTTTGAAGAGGTTTTAGATCACAGAAGGGTTACAATTGTGGCAGGGAGGATCGTTGGTGTTGGGTGTCTTTAAGTGGGCGGTACATGAAGGAAGTTCACCTGGGTATTCATATAAGGCATATATATGTGTTCAAATGTTCATGGGGCATTGTCATGGTGGGTGGAGACTCACACAATAACCAAAAGAATATCAAATTTCCATCTGGGGGAGCTCTGCCACATTCTCTAATGGAATAGTAATAATGCCCCAAGTATAGGGACAATGACTTGCGAAGGAGGATGGTCCATTAAAGAACCCTTGATATTGATGACTATGCTTATGAGCCTTTGCTCTTGAAATGGAAACTTAGCCTAGTGACATAAGGTGCCTAAGAGTTACCTGCTAGGAGCTTCCTTTTTGCTCAAATGTGGCCTCTCTCTAAGCCAAACTCAGCAATAACTTCCCCCCAGCTTAGAACATGACTTCCAGGAATGAGTCTCCCTGGCACTAAGGGATTTCTACTAAGTACCAACAAGTAATGCATCTGGAAAAACAAAAAGACCTTGACCCAAAGGGGGGAGAGCTAAAGACAAATGAGTTTGTAAGGCTAAGAGACTTCAAAGTGAATTGGGAGGCCAGGTTGTGCTTATGCACATCTCACAGGATCTCACTGACAGCCAAAGTAGATGCTATCTCAAAGAGCAAAGCTCCTCTGGGATATGGAGACATCCAGATACTATATTCAGGACAGATAACTCAGGAAATTGTCCCCTTGCCAGTGAGCCCTAATCGGTAAATATACTTCCCAGTGTGACAGAGTCAGACTCAGCCATGTTTCCCCTGTGCATAACTTTTCTGTCATTCTGTTTGAACCTATAATTAATACTAGAGTTAGTTGGTATACATCTAAGAGACAAAGGTTTTTGGGCTGTCCAGGTACCAGCTAACCCTAAATCTCAAAAGAGTAGCAAAACCTACTCACCAGTTCAATGGACTCACCAAGGACAACTAACAGGGAGGAGATGATGGATAAACAACATACGAAGGAAGCAAGACTGCCTACAACTACAAGCAAGAGAGTCCCATCCATCAGATGTATGGGACTGAAGTTCCCCTTAATTAATGGGGGAGTGGGCATCACCATCCCAGAGCCCTCAGGATTGGGAAACAAACTATGGACTGAAATACACTTACTTGTATACTACTATAGACTTACTGTGATTCTAGCAATTAAAGAAATACCACTGTTGTGGAGGCAGTGACACATGGATGTTCTGAGGTTAGAGAGATGGAAAAACAGGTATAATGGGGGGCATTTTGGGGACTTGGGAATCATCCTGAATGACATTACAATGACAGATACAGGCCATTATATAATCCAGTCATAACCTACAGAGTCAAACGGGAGTATAAACGACAATGTAAACTATCATTCAACTACAATGTAAACTATAATCCATACTTAGTGGTGGTACTCCAAAATGTGTTTGTTACTTGCAATGAATGTACCATGCTGATGAAGATGTTGCTAATGTGGGAAAATGTGGGAGGTGAGGGGAGCAGGACATATGGGAATCCCGTCTATATTCTCTGTAACATTTATGTAATTGAAATATCTTTTAAAAATTTTTAAAAAGTGGGGAAAAAAGCATATTCCTTCTGATGAACAAGGTACAAATATAGCTTGAAATATATTGGTTTCTGGTTATTTGAATTATTCTATTATTTTCATTAATTATTTACTATTAAGTGTCGGACAATTTCCAATTTCCAAGACATTTTGGACCATGATCTTATGTCTTTTAGAGAAGATAAGAGAAGAAAGAAGAGCAAGAATATATGGAGTTTGCTATGTTAACCATTGTATTTACCATTTCAGATTCTCTTCATGTCTTCCTGAGGATTCAACTTACCATCTGGTGTCATTTCATTACTACAATAAAGCTTTGCTTCCCTCTACTTCCTTGTGCTGTTACTGTTAAATACATTACATTTTTATGCATTATAATCTCAACAATATAATTATAAACATATTTTTATGCAATTACTTTTTAAATCAGTTAAGAAAATAAAGAAATATGCAATTATAGTCTTACAGTCTTGTCTAATTACCTATATATGTACATTTACAGGTATCTTTGTTTTGTTGTGCAGATTTGAATTTCTATTTGATATCATTTACTTTCATCCTGAAGAATTTCCTTTATTAATTTTGTAAGGTGAGACAATAACAACAAATTAAATTTTTGTTTACATGGAAATATCTTTATTTCTATGATTTTTGAACAATAGTTTATCCTTTTTTTTTTTTTGCTTACTTCCCATACTTTATATATGTTGCCCCACTGCCTCTGGCCTTCATTGTTTTTGAAGAGAAGTTAATTTTTAATTTTATTAAGGTTCCCTTGCACCTATGCGTCATTTTTTTCTTACTACTTTCAAGAGTTAACATTTTCATTATGACATGTCTGGGTATGGTTCTCTTTGTATTTGTCCTATCTGGAATTCATTGAAATTCTTGGATTGATAGATTGTTTTTCATCAAATTTGGGAAATTTTCAGTCATTATTTCCTTGAATATTTTTCTGTCATTTTCTCTCTCTGCTCTGCTCTCCTTCTGAGAAACCTGTTAGCTGTATGTCAGTGCACTAAATTGTTTACCACAATTCTCTAAGGCTCTGTTCATTTCTCTCCATTTTTTTCCTTCTGTTCTTCAGATTATATAATCTTTATTGATCTGTTTTTGTTGTTGTTTTTGTTTGTTTCTTTTTTTGTTTTGTTTTGTTTTGTTTTGTTGAGGTGCTGGGCCAAAGATTGAACCCAGGACTTTGTATGTGAGAAGCCAGCAATCAACCACTGAGCTACACCAGCTCCCCCGACTTGATATTTTCATTTGTTTGTTTATTTTGTTGTTAGGAGGTACCAGGAATTGAATGCAGGGCCTCATATATGGGAAGCAGGTGCTCAAACACTTGTGTTATATTTGCTCCCTTGATCTGTTTTAAAGTTCACTGAATCTTTATTCTGTCAGCTCAAATATATTGTTGAGTGCCTCTATTTAGATTTTCATTTCAGTTACTGAACTTTTCAACTCCTGAATTTATATTAGTTTTGCTGTTATAATTTCTATTAATTGATATTTTCTATTTGGTGGGACACTGTCATCATTATTTCCTTTAATTCAGTAAGCAAGTTTCCTTTGAACAAATATATAACGACTGCTTTAAAGTCTTTGTATACTAAGTCCTAACATCTGTGCCCCTTCAAAAATGATTTATATTCCCTGTATTTTTCCTCTTTATTGGTCATGTTTCTCTGTGGGGTTTTTTTTGTAGGAATTATACATTTTCAGGAAAACTAGACTATAGATAATATTGCAGTAACTTGGAATGTTGATCCCCCTACCTCAAGGGGGAAGGAGATGTTGATATTGTTGTTTATTGGTAATTATTTAATTAGTGACTTGGCTAAAGTATTCTGTAGAGTGAATTTCCTGCAGCATGAAGCCTCTGGTGTCCCGCTCGGATTGTTTTTCCTTGTGTTTATCTTTTACCTACCTGCCCAGAAGTTACCCCTGGGTCAGCATAAACCACTTATTTATGATATCCTTACGTCCATTTGGGCAGTTAGATTTTCAACATTTACCATTGGATTTCTGTGTGGAGGTTGCATTGGAGGTTGCTATCATAGTTCAAGGATTTACATTTTTGTCCTATATTCAGTCAGGAACTTGTAGCTTAGAGCTTCTCTCTCTAATCACTCTTTTTTTTTTTTTTAAAGATTTATTTATTTATTTATTTAATTCCCCTCCCCTCCCCCGGTTATCTGTTCTCTGTGTCTTTTTGCTGCGTCTTGTTTCTTTGTCCGCTTCTGTTGTCGTCAGCGGCACGGGAAGTGTGGGCGGCACCATTCCTCGGCAGGCTGCTCCCTCCTTCGCGCTGGGCGTCTCCTTATGGGTGCACTCCTTGCGCGTGGGGCTCCCCTACGCGGGGGACACCCCTGTTGGTACAGCACTCCTTGATCACTCTTGAGAGGGCACAGACTTTTGTAAGCACACAATGTTTCAAATTACCAGGAATGTGTATGATTTTAGTTTTAATTCTGATTTCCTAAGAGCTGCTCTTGGGTCAGAGTATCTTTCTTTTTGGCCAGCATATAGTGAGAGATTGTATTTAAGGCCCGTAGATCCAGAGAGGCATAAGTCCTTTATTGATGGATCTATATGTGGCTTGAGGAATGTTTTTAAGTCTGTCCCACAAACTGTTCTGACTGCTGCTCAGTGGATACGGCCTAGCACTTGTGCACAGTTATTCCAATCCCCAAAGTTCATTCTCTGTAATTATCTCTTTCCTGAGTTCTGTTAAACTTCCAGTTGCTCTGCCGTTTCATTTGTTGCTGTTGATATTGTGGAGCAATGAGGATCCTCTTCATTGTGCTCTACCAAAATCTCCATTGTTTTCAACAATGCCTGTAGACATGGAATCCTCTGTAGTCTCTTCTAAATTAAATCAATTCTCTTGGGCAGAGCAATGGGTCTCTTCCTTCTTACGTCATTCTTCTTCCTCTGGGCATTACAACATTTGTACCACTGTGCAAGCAAGTGATGGAGGCAGGGATAGCAACCCATTTTCCCTGAGTGAAGCACCTCCTTTATGAGAAGGTGTGGGGGAAAATGGTTGCAGTAATCCCTAGTCTTCTTGCTTTGCTTCTCCCAGCATGAATTCTCTACCCTACAAGCAAGTTGAGAAAGGGATGATTGGGGGCAGTACTCTAAGTCTACCATGTCTGGAAGAGATTGGTTGCCTTATGACTGGAGGATGGGTGGAGAAAGAGAACCCTAGACCTCTTAGTTGCTCTTCCTGGGCAGAATTTATGCAATAAAGAATAGAAGGAGATGAGAAATTCCAACAGCCTTCCTGTTCCAAAGTAAAACTGTAGTCTTAAATTGGGAATTGGAGAGGAAGCCACTGTTGTAGCTACATCTGCATAGAGCAGGGCACCCAGAGTACAATTTGAGTAAAATGGGCTTTGGGGAGCAGGAGGAGAAGGTAAGGAGTCATGGCTCAGATGTAACAAATTCTCATGGTTCTTACTGAGATTCACCCACACTAAAGGGAGGAAGATTATACAAAGCATGTACACCAGGGGAGGGAATCTGGGAGGCCATCTTAGAATCCTTACAACACCATGTATTTCCTGATATTTGGAGAGAAAAAAACTTTTAAAGATGAAATTCAGATAAATAACAAGTGAATAAGCAAATAAAAGGAATATTTTCATCTCAGAATCAAATATCTCAGAGAGATGAGTAAAAACCTTGTCTTCAAGAAACAAAAACAGGCAGTGAAAAATAATGAACAATCACAGAGAATAAAAGAGATATTAGAAACTATGAATATGGTAGAAGACTTTTTTTTAAATAATAGAAGGTTTGAAAAGTAATGCTATTGAAATCTCCCAGAAACTATGATAAAAGGAAAAATAGATATTAAATGAAAAAGAAAAGATAGCATTCCTGAGTCTCTAATTTTCTTATCATCTAGACAATGCTGTTTCTATGAAGCAATGAAAAATAAGGGTGAAAAAATAAGAAGGAAACAATACCATAAAATTCCAGTAAATAGGGGAGAAAAATTCCAGATAAAAGGACTGATCCAAATCCCAGTAAAATAAATGAAAATATATTTGCAATAGTTGTATTATTTTTAAAATACTGGGACCATAATAAATATCCTAAAAGATTATAGTAATTTGAAGAAAAGAAAAATTAAAACTATGTCACTGGAAGGATCAGGTGTAAGAATGGCTCACACTATCTCAGCAGCAACACTACAGATAGAAAACAAAGCTTCAATAACCAACAATATTTTCAGTGAAAAGTATTTGTAATATAAAATTCCATGGTTACCCAAAATTTAAATCAGTGGAAAAAAAGAATAAAAACATTTTGGACATGCAATCTATAAAAAATTATAAATCCTATGCAGCACTTCTCAAGAAACTACAGGAGAGTGTAGTCCACTAAATGTAGGAGTAAACCAAGAAGAGGGAAGACATGTTACCTGGGAATCAGGAGATTTAACACCAGAAAGAAGTAATGGAAATTCCCAAAAGTAAGGCAAAAGGAATTCTCAAAAGAACATATAAGTACCAACCTATATAAGTGAAGACCTCCAGGAAAGATACCACCAAGAAAATACAAGTTAGATGATCTAATATGGATAAGTGTATTAATAAAAGTATTACAGTTTTGCCAGAAATTTTGAAGTGTGTTAGTGACAGGTACACAGAAGACTTATTATGTCTGTCCTCGAAGTATATATATTTACTCTAGTGGGGCTAGGTAGAGTGATCACCAAACACGGTATAAAATGTAAGTATAATCAGTTAATTAAGTGACCCAGATTGAACAATATTCACAGAGCAGTAATTAACTGAACCTTGAATATTAATTTAAGCCAAAAATGTGATTTTAAAAAGTAATGAGAAGATATGGGAAAGAAATTAATTTATATTGCAAAAAGGTAGTGTTAGAGAACTACCTAGGAAGTCATAGGTAAAATTTAAATTCAAAAAATTAAAATACATCACTAGAAACATATTATTTCAAAACAAGAGGTCAGCAACAGAAGAAACAAAATAGTTAAAAGATGTTGCCAGTTTGTAATAGGACCAAGGTGAAGGCAGTTTCCCCCTGCCACTGCAGGCAAAACGTATAGGAACCCAGGGTGCATTTCTTAAAAACAACAACAACAACAAACAAAACAATTCCCTGCATCCTAAGAACGGAGCTCTACCTCTCCTACTTAGAATTGTGGCAATTCCTCATCAACTTTTTGGTAGCCCATTGACATTTATCTCTAATGCTTAAATAAGATAATCAGTATAAAACCTGTTGCATTAAAGACTTTAATGAAATAATGGTTTCCTTCCTCACATATTAGCTTATGTCATTCTTCTGCTTAAATTCCTCAGTGGCTCCCCATCATTTTCAAAAATAATTTGCAAGTACTTCTTTTTTGTGTGATTATTTTTTATAGCAAATTTTTTTCACTGTCTTTTTTTAAAGATACATATATCACAAAAAAAATGTTAAATTAAAAAATATGAGGTTCCTATATACCCATACCCCCACACACACTCCTCCCACATCAACAACCTCTTTCATCATTGTGCACATTCATTGCATTTGGTGGTATACATTTTGGAGCACTGCTACACTGCGGATTATAGTTTACATTGTAGTTTACACTCTCCTCTAGTCCATTCAGTGGGTAATGGCAGGATATATAATGGCCTGCATCTGTCCCTGCAATACCGTTCAGGACAACTTCAAATCCCAAAAACATCCACATATCACACCTCTTCTTCCCTCTCCCTGCCCTCAGCAACTCCCATAGCCACTGTCGCCATATCAATGGTATCTTTTCTTCCATTACTAGAGTCACAATATTTCTATAGTAGAATACTTGTAAGTCCACTCTCATCTGTATTTTGTTCCTCCATCCTGTGGACCCTGGAATGGTGATGTCCACTCCAACGCTAAATCAAGAGGGGGCTTACATCCCACATGGCTGATGGATGCAATTCTCTTGCTTGCAGTTGTAGACACTCTCGTTTCCCTGGTGTGGTGGTTGACCTTCCTCACCTCCCTGTTTGCTGACCTGGTTAAGTCCAACAAACTGAAGAGTAGGTGTTACAACTCTCCTGAGGCTCAGGGACCTGCTGGCACATGGAGAGTCCAGAGATTCAAGTCTCCTGGGCATACACCAACCCTAGCGCCAAACACAGTTTCAGTAAAAGTGACAGAAAGAGGCATGTGTAGAGAGGACCCATCTGAGTCCAATACCATCATGCTCAGGAGCACAAATTCCAAAGTAAGGCCCACTGGCAAGGCATTGAACACCAGAACCATCTGTCATAACCATAGAACCTGTGTGTCTCTGTAGCCCTCAGGAGCACCAGTACATGGGGTTGAATCTACTTTGGCTGTCTCCAGGATCCTGCTGAGACGTGCGCAAGCACAACCTCTCTCATAACCTCCTGACTCATTTTCAAGTCTCTTAGCATATAAACTCATTTGTCTTTACCATTTCCCCTTATTATTCAAGGTCTTTTTCTAGTTGCATCTCTAGCTGGTGTTTGGTAGTAATCCCTTGGTGACAGGGAGACTCATCCCTGGGAATCATGTCCCACACTGGGGGAAGGTAATGCATTTACATGCTGAGTTTCCCTTAGAGAGTGGCCACATTTGAGAAACATGGAGGCTCTCAGGCAGTAACTCTTAGGCATCCTGCAGCTCTAGATATAGTTGAAATTTCAAGCACAAAGGCTCATAAGCATAGTCATCAGTATCAAGGGCCCATCTTTGGACCATCCTTCTTCACTAGTCTTTGCCCTTGCCCTTGGGGGATTGCTGCTGTTCTATTGGGGAAAGTGACAGCACTCCCCCAGCTAGGAACTCAGCACTCCCTCAGTTGTCGTGTGTAACTCTACCTTCTATGACAATACCCAACGAATATCTGAACATTTTTATATAACCTATATACATGTCCTGGAGAACTCTCTCGCAACCATGTGTCCCTCATCAATGACATCCCATACCAGTGCTCCTTCCCTGCCATAGTTGAACCCCTCTGTGATCCAAAACTTCTTCAAAAATGAAGCCTAATATATTGTATAAAATACACACTAATTTAGAAAAACTAAAATAAAGGTAAAAGTAAATTGGGGTACCAAAAAATGAAAAATATCACAAAACTTTATTTTTGACATTTTGCCTTTCATCACTGTAATAGGTATTGCCCAGTATGTAGAGTGGCAAGGCAATCTCTTCCATTCCTTCCTCAATGTCTACATCCTTTTTGTTTTTAATTTTTAATTTTGTCTTCAAAAACATTTTAGATCACAGTAAAGTCAAATATACACTATAGGGGACTCCTATATACTCAACATCAAACCATTTTCCCCTTTCCCCAGCAATGATCTTTTTACATGTGGTTATTACATTTGCTACAGCTGATGTACAGATATTGCACAGCTACTAAGCCTTTAGATCTGACCTCTACCTACTTTTCCAGGCTCACTTTACCCTACCCGCATCTCCTCCCCCCACCATACCCTCCTGTGCCCAGTCACACAACAAGCCACTAGTTAAGTTTCACACTCCTTTATCTTTGCATATGCCATTCATTCTATTGGGAAACACCATGACCATCTTCATATCTCTAACTATATAATTTCAAAACTGCACCCAAAATTTACTCCACATAGACATAACCATGTCCAAAATATCTCCTATTCCTCATTTTCCTATGCTTCTTAGCTCAATGAACAATATCAAAATTCATCTAATTTCCCAAGCACTAGGCCTGGATATTACTTCAGATTTCTTCCTCTCCTCTATGCACCACACAAATCAAGGACTAAATTGCACAAGTTCTACTGGCAATATCTCTCCAAATAGATCTCTTTTCTCTGTCTCAGCTGCCTGTGTTGATCTCAATTTAGACCACTATCATCTCTTCTCTAGAATATTACAGCAGTTTATGTCTTTATTTCCTGTCTTGCCTCTTATTCCAATCCATCACCCACACTGAATTATAGTGTCAAAAAGGTTGTGTATTTATTGTTGTTTCAACTCAGAGGGAAATTTCAAATTGATTATATCTAGTTGCATACTAGACATGATTCAAGGATTTCCCTTCATTGTGCCACCATCCAAGTTGTCCATAACTACCACTTTTATTCTAGTAATGGGTTCTAGTCTAGTAAAAGTTGTCAGAAACATCAGCTACTGGGTTCTCCACAAGCAATGGAATGATGGAATTGAGGAGAAGGAAAAGCTGTGAGGTAATGTCAGTTTGAATTGAAGGTCAGTGAGCTGAGCCTTGGCAGATTTTAAGTCTGCCAGGACAGTTACAAGGAGAGTTGAGTGCTTAGTCAAGTTTCAAGTAGCTACCTGGCTGCCCAGAGTGGAGTCAATGGACCCTAGCAATGGTATTTCCTAAGAGCTTGGAAGAAATGCAGATTTTCAGGCATTATCCCAATCATACAAAAATAAAACATGCATTTTAACAATACATCATGTGATACACATGTATTTTAAAGTTTGAGAAGCACCTTCTAAAAGAAAGGTCACTCCTAATTTCTCACTCAGGACTGAATGTTTTATTGCTTCCTTTTCAGTCGTCATGGCCTTCTCTTTCCATTCTCAGACTTAATTTTACCTAGGTTCTGGGACTGGAAAATTTCGCTCTGCTAGCATGCATCTAAATCTGTCTGTCTGGAACACTGACCAGAAGCTTCTTCTTTTGAGTCTTTGTTTCTGCTCCCAGAATCTGTGAGTCATGCTCTTCAGAGTGATCTGGCAAGGGAAATTGCCCTCGAGGTTCAGGTGAAAGAAGAAACTAGGAACTATAAGTTTAAAAAGTTGACATTAATCCTGCCACTTGAATAGATTAAAACTCGTTTATAAGCACGGCAGTCCACTCCATAAAAAGCCTTCAGTAGCTTTGTGATGCTCTCAAGTAAGAGTACCCACTCTTCAAAATGACTTGCACTGGAAATTTATTGTTTCATGCCCTATTTTGTCATCTTCTGATCTCTCTCTGAGCAAACCTTTCGTCTTCCTTTCTCAGTTCATATGCTTCAGTTGGTTCTGTTTTCAGTTCCAAGGATGGGCATGAAAATTAGACTTGGCCAATCTGAGCAGTGTGATTAGATAGGAATGGGCCCATGTATCAAACCAAGTCAATCAGCCTCAGAGATAATCACAGGACTTTCACTTAAGAAGGGGATTGGAGGGAAACGGACTTTGGCCCAGTGGTTAGGGCGTCCGTCTACCATATGGGAGGTCCGCGGTTCAAACCCCGGGCCTCCTTGACCCGTGTGGAGCTGGCCATGCGCAGCGCTGATGCACGCAAGGAGTGCCGTGCCACGCAAGGGTGTCCCCCGCGTTGGGGAGCCCCACGCGCAAGGAGTGCGCCCATGAGGAAAGCCGCCCAGCGTGAAAAGAAAGAGCAGCCTGCCCAGGAATGGCGCCGCCCACACTTCCCGTGCCACTGAGGACAACAGAAGCGGACAAAGAAACAAGACGCAGCAAATAGACACCAAGAACAGACAACCAGGGGAGGGAGGGGGAATTAAATAAATAAATAAATCTTTAAAAAAAAAAAAAAAAAAAGAAGGGGATTGGCAAACTTCTGTGTAAAGAGCCAGATAGTAAATATTCTAGGCTTTGTGTTTGGCCCACATACTGCCTTGGTTGCATATTCATCTAGGGTTTTGTTGGGTTTTGTGTTTGCTTACAAACTATTAAAAATACAATAAATGTTCTTAGCAACCTGACCTTACAAAATCAGACCATGTAAAGTGATTTCAGTCACAGTGGATAGTTAACAGCTCTTTTTGCATGAGAATAAAAGTCTGGAGTTTGGGCAGGTAGGTCTCTTCTTATCAAGAGAGTACAAATAGTTAGGATTTAAAAAAGAAAAAAAAGAGCAGAAGGATAAAGAAAGACAATGTCTTTTATTTTCCTAGGCTGCTCAGAGCAAATACCATGAAATAGGTAGGGTTAAACTGTGGGAATTTACTTGTTCACAATTTTGAGGCCAGGAAAGTTGTCTAAATCAGGAATAATCAAGGTGATTCTTTCTTCCTAAAGACCAGCTGCCAGTGATTCCCACTGTCACTTGGCAAGGTACACTGTGGCATCAACAGGTCTCTCCTTTCTCTTCTGGGTTTTGGTGATTTCAACTTCTTGCTTCCGTGGTTTTTCTCTTTCTTTCTTTCTCTCTCTCTCTCTCTGATTTTTATTCTCTTAGAGAACACTCCAATAACGAGATTAAGACCAAGTCTGACTGATGTGGGCCAGACCTTAGTTGAAGTAGTCTTATCAGAAGTTCCTACTTATAATGGATTCATACACACAGGAATGGATTAGATTTAAGAACATGTTTTTCTAGGGTATATACAACTTCAAACCATCACTCTCCACCCTCTGAAACCCAAAGTGACATGTTCTTTTTACATGCAAAATACATTCATTCCTTCACAATATCCCCAAATCCTTAAGTCCTTTCCGAATCAATGCTTAGTGTAAAGTCTCATCAAAACTGCTCTTAGGTCTGTTGTGGGCTTAATTCCCCTCTAACTGTGGTCCTGTAAAACCTAGACAACAAATTTTGTCCTTCCAATGTACAACGGAGAGACAGGCATAGGATAAACATTTACATTCTCATATGGGGAAATAGGAAGGAAAACAGGGATCAGAGGCTCCCAACTCCAAAAGTTTGCAGGGCATACTCCATTAGATTTCTAGGTCTGAGAACCATCTAAGGAATGAAGTTTCCTCCTCTGGGGCTGATAGAAGAGCAGCCTCAACCCTTCCACGTGCTTGCTCAGTATAAATGTTCTCCCTGAACATCGGGGTAAAGGGACCACCCCCTTCAAGCATCAGGATAATGAGCCACGCATGCAACAATTCCCTGAGCATAGCTTCATCCTCTGAGAATACTGAAGTGGCAGCAATCTTCCTGAACAATGGGGTGTAAGGCCCCTGAGTTTTTGTGGGATTTATCTCCCTCACTCTGACACTCAAATGTGTCTACACAAGTTGCTACTTCTTGCTCACTAGGTCCCATCACATTATATCATCAATATAATGGATCAGTTTGATGTCTTATGGAAGAGAAAGATGATTGAGGTCTATGCAAATTAGATAATGACATAGGGCTACAGAGTTGATATACCCCTGAAATAGGATAGTGAAGATATATTCCTGGCCTTTCTTGATAAAGGAAACAGCAATTAAGAAAAATGCTTTTGCTAAATCAATAGCTGAACACCAAATACCAGGAGATGTGTTGATTTGCTCAAGCAACAATACCGCATCTGGAACATCAGCTACAATTGGAGTCACAACCTGGTTAAGTTTGATAATCTACTGTCTTCCTCCAATATCCATCTGTTTTCTGAACAGTCCAAATGGGAGGGTTGAATGGGGACATGGTGGGAATCACCACCCCCACATCCTTCAAGTCCTTGATGGTGGCACTTATCTCTGCAATACCTCCAGGAATGCAATATTGTTTACTTATTATTTTACTAGGTATAGGCAGTTCTAGTGGCTTCTACTTTGCCTCTCCTATGTAATACTCTCACTCCACAAGTTAGGGAACCAATGTAGGATTCTGCTAGTTGCTGAGTATGTCTATTTCAATTATGCATTCTGAAACAGGGGAGATAATAACAGAATGGGTCTGGGGAAACACTGGACCTACTGTGAAATGGACCTGAGCTAAATCTTCATAAGCCCCTACTCTGACTGGTAAAAAACAGTGATCTTTTTGGTCTCCTGGAATCAATGTCACTTCTGAGTCAGTGTCTAATAATCCCTGAAATGTCTCATCATTTTCTTTTCTCCAATGTACAGTTACCCTGATAAAAAAACATAAGTCTCTTTGGAAAAGGCTGGGAGGGAGAATAACAGTATAAATTCTTGGCAGTGTAGCATGGTCCCTCCCCAAGTGAACCTGGCCTTTTCTTGATTCAAGAGGCCTAGGTCTGTTAACTATTTCAATTCTGGGAATTGAGTAAGGAGCCATGACTCTCTGTTTTTGTTATTCAAGTTAGAGCTTTGTTCACTTGACCTAGACCATTTCTGCTATACAGATCAAGCAAGCATTTAGGAGAGTGCTCATCTATTATTTTACTTCTAGATACCCCATATCTACTAGCCAATGCCATTGGTCTCTGTGAGTCAGACTATTTTACTTACTGCTTTGAGTCTTCTGCTCATTATGGTAGCTAAACCCACCTTTTCTTTGGCAATTAAGTGTGTCACTTGTCTTCTGCCATCCTGGGACCAATCATCCCCATTGTATTTAATGATCCAAGTTCTGTGACAGTACTTGACCTACAGAGAAGAGCAACCACAGAGCTCTTCCAGGATTTTGGAGTAAGATTCACAATTTATTCTTCATGGTCCTAGTGAAAGGTGTCCTCTGGACATTCCTAGCTTGGATGAATTGGTCTTTCATGATAAGTCCACCCTAATGTTCCTATCTCTCTAAGCCTTTGGATCCCCTCATCTACATTATACTACTGCAGTTCTGGCATTTCAGCCCCAAGCAATGTAAGCCATTTTTTTGTCCATGTTTCAGTCAAACAAATTTTTAGAACCCTTTCTCATCCTTCCAGCTACAGCATTGAAACCAGAATGTCTGCATAGTGGATCCATATCAACAAATTCAGCCTGAGTCAACTACATATTCCTTCTACTATTATTCCACACACATAATATCTGTTCCCACACATATTTCCCTAATTTCTGTCTTTATAAATTGTAAGACTCATGCAGTTCTTTTGGACTATTGAACACTTCCTTACAGGTCACACTTTGTACCTTACCTTTTGGGACTTGCTAGGACTTTAGTCAAGTTATAGATATGGAAGAAAAGAGGGGTAGGTCTCAAGAAGAATTAGAACTATCATTCAAACCGACTACCTCAGGGCATTCCATTGCAGTTTCATCTGGTGAAACAGGATTAATCACTTCAGACAGAGGAATGAGGGTTGTTTCTTCAGGTGAGGTGGTTACAGGTTTATCAGTCATAGCAGGAGTAATCTCTTCAGGTGGAAATTGGATGACAGATTCCTCAGGGCAGACAGGAGGTCATGAAGCTAGTTCCTAACTAGAGGTGGGGTCACTGATTCCTCAGGTCAGACAATTACAGTTTTATCTGGCAAAAACTCAGTAGAATATAGGGTTTCAATGTCCCTACCACCAACGTAATCAAGCCACATGTCCTAATTCCAATTTTCAGGATCCCATTCCTTTCCAATCAAATGCCCTCAGTTTCACAGCAGACACCTGCAAAATTGTGAATTTAGTTTATGTTGTAATTCAGCACTCGTTCAATGAGATACTGGATCTGGTTTTCGGAAATTTCAAACCTACAGCTACACAAAGTAAGATGTTTTTTTCAGGGCACACATAGAAATTTTCATGTTCTTCATACAGTGCTTAATTTGAGAATTTTAAACCTTGTGTTCATCCATTTCTTTTACAACTGTATCCAGCATATTTAGGAACAACCAGTCAATATCACTATACATTTTAACTCCACAAAACTCTGTTGAGGTATGGAAAGCACTTTTCACAGAGAGCCTTGTCTTATGTAGTCATTTGAGTAGCTGTATCCAGGGGTGATATTTTGCGTATCTCCATTGCCAAATCACACCATGGAATATCAGTGCCATCTTGATTGCTGAAAATAGTCATTAGTGACTTTGAATCTAATCAGAGTAGAAAACAAATTCCTAAATCCCCAGAACCAATTCAGAAATCTCATCCTTAAGATTCTGGTTCTCAAGAAGCACCCCTGGTACCAAAGCTGCATTAGGTAGGGTACCCTAGAGAAACAGAAACAACAGGAGATATCTGTAAATATTATGAGATTTTTATAAGAATTGTTTCATGCAACTGTGGGGGTGGGCAAATACAAAATTCTGTGGAGTCGACCACAAGCTGGGAACTCCAACAGAGGTTTTAGATCAACTCTGCAGGAGAAGCTGCCTGGCTAAATAGAAACGAAATTCTCTCTTCTGACTGCTGAAATCATCATTTATTCTTTTAAAGTCTTCAACTGATTGGTTGAGGCCTCTCTCATTGTTAAAGACAATCTCCTCAGTTGAGTTAGATGTACTCTGCCATTGATGCAATCAACTTACTGAGGATTTTAAGTCCAAGCAATATTCTCATTAATAATCAGACCAGTACTAGCTTGGCCAAAGAACTGGACACCAAACTTGGCCAAGTTGACACATGAACTTAAGGATCATGGTATCCTAAGGACATTTTTGAGCATATTAATGCTACTCTTGAAACTTTCCATTGCTGGAACCCAGAATTTTTTTTTTCTTAAATCAGTCTGGACTAGATTATCACTTGAAACTAGCAAGAGTCTAATAAAAAGAGTCTCTTGTCCCCACTTATTTCACCAATGTAGTTCTTATGATTACCCAGCCTCAGCTCCTGTGTTCCAGCAATGCTTTTTCTCACCTCTGGTACACTACAGAATCTTTTCTTTCTTCCTCATCAATTCTCCAAGATGATTCTGACTATTCCTTAAGGATTCAAGTTAGAGGTCACTGCCTCTGACAAGCCTTTGCTGAGCTCTTCCACACTTATCTCATACCATGCATTCTGTTCATGTTGTTCATACAATGTTTGCCACCAAAGTTGAATTGCCTAGTTTTAAAAAATGACCCCCATTCAGTTACAGCTTCTTCTTCATGTTCATAATAATGGTAGCTTACGTTTCTTTTATGTTTACCCTATGCTAACAACTCTACTAACCATTTTAATTATAATAAATACTTTAATTTTCAGAAAAATCCTATCAGGAATGTTTTGTGTTTTTTTTTTTTTCAATTTTACAGATAAGGAAACTGAGAACAGCAGTTAAATAACTTACCAAAAAATAAATAAATAATAAATAACTTACCTAACATCACAGAAATGGGCTCAAAAATTTCCATAGGATACTGTTTTCATTCTGTGTATATTTCTATTACAATACTTTTCCAACTGTATTATAATAAAAAAAATATGTAATATATATGTATTCTACCTTTTCTGACTGTTAGCTACTGAAGAATAGATAGCAGATCATACAAGTCTTTGAATTCTTTAATACTTAGCTTAGTTCTTTAAAATGTAATATGTGTTCAATAAATCCATGGTAAATGTTACCGTTATTATTAACTATTGAGAATATCTTTAGTTCTTCTTACATTGAAGAAGATAACTAATGGCAAGCCAGAGATGACCATAATAAAACATTACTTTAAATCAGTGAAATATATTTGAAAGTGAAACACTTATTTTTGTACTACAATTTTAAAACATTTTCAATGGTTTGAAATTTAGATATTGGGGGAAAACTCACATATTCCAAATGGTCATCTACCATAGGTTTACTTGCATCATTATTTTTGAGTAAGACACTCTCAGTTCTTATGGAGGGTTGAGATGTCCAAATCAAGAGATTTAAGAACAGTTTCCATTCTATGTCACTCACTAAAAAAATTAATCAAAACTCATTAATGAATGGAGATGCAAAAATTCTAAACAAAATGGTAGCAAGCCAAATTTAATACTGTATTAAAAGAGTAAGTAATTAATTGTCTATTAAATCCTTTGATGTTATAGGGAAAAAGAGATAATCAGAATACTTCAATAGATAGGCATCCATAGAAAGAATACACCAGAATGTAAGAGCTCCACAGTGAGGCTTCTAAGAGCCCAGCACGCGTTTTAGGATAGTATTAAAAACTGCAGCCAGGCATTATGGAACCTAGATTTGTAGAATATCAAGGACGCTCTAGAACTCCCATACTATTGTTATCCTCCAGCAGCAAGTATCCATTGCTCTCTTTTCCAGTGTTCTGTCTCTCAATTAACTCAGCTATTATCTGACCATGTTCCACTTTTCCTACTACCTTGCCTCTTCCCTCCTTCTGGTTTCTACTTGTCCTACCATTTATTGCCCCATAATTTCTGATGGCCAAGAGTTTAAAAAGACTATGATATATGAGAGAGAGAAAATATATTCCTTAATGAGAAGATTAAATATTATAAAGATGCCAACTGTTATCAAATTCATTAATAAATGTAATACAATTTCAAAGAAAACACCAGTATCTTTTTTTTTTTTTTTCTGTTAGAAGTGTATCTGATAGAATAGAAAATAACCAAAATCAGTCTGGAAAAGATGAATAACAGAGAGAAAACTCTATTATAACCTATATACATTGTGTCCTACATGTATTTTAATGCAAAAACAAAAATAGATTTACATAATTCCTAGCAGCAGCCTTTATTATTAATAGTGAAAAAATTTAACATATTTTAATGAAGCATCAGAAAACAATACAAAAATAATAAAGAAAAATAAATAATTTTGAAAAATTGGTTATTAGGGAAGTTTCAATTAAATCCTCACCTCGCATCATATACCAAAATAAACCCTAAATAAAGTTGTTGAATGTAAAAATGCTGATAAAATCAGATGTATAGCATCCATACAGTTAAATATTATAAATGTAAATTGAATCATCAAAAAGAAATGTCAATGTTTACCAACCCAGTAAATATCTGTAAGAATGCTACTTTGTAATGCTGGAATGGGTGCTTGAGATAGACATGATCAGAGACTCATATAGATATACAGTATATGTTTTGACAACTTTGTAAGGAAATAATTAGTCAACACAAATAGAGAAGATTTAAAAGTTCATGCACTTTGGCTAAAAATTCCACTTAAAGGAAATTAATCAAAGGAATATGTACAAAAATGCACAAAGAAAAATGTCCACTGCTTTATAATTTAGCATAGATTTAGAAATCAAAATTAGTCCAAAATTTCAAATATAGAATATTATTATGCAAGGAGAATATTTTTATTAGAATAATATCTTATTGTTTATTATACACTTATTATTTACATATGTTCATATATGAATTATATACTTCAATAAAAATACTTTTTTAGGCTTTCATGCTAATGTGATAGAGGTGCAGTTAACGTTGGGGTTTAAGATAGATTTAGGGGATTTGAATCTCTGGACCGACAATGTGACAACCAGGTCCTGAGCCTCAACAGACTCCAGCACCTACAATCTGATTTATTGGACTTATCACACTCAGCTAAGATGGAGTTGAAGAAGGACAATCACCACACCATGGAGCCTAAAGTGATTACAACCGAAAATGGGAGGATTGCATCCAGCATCCATGTGGAATCTGAGCCTCCTCTTGACATAGAGGTGCAATGGACACTACCAATCCAATGTCCACAAAGAAGAGGTGGCATTGGATTGGGAAAAGTGGACATAGTGGAAGATGGGTGTGGGGAAAGGCAGGAAGAGATGAGAGGTGGAGGCGTCTTTGGGTCATGGAGCTGCCCTGGATGGTGCCTCAGAGGTAATCACCGGACATTGTAAATCCTCACAGGGTCCACTGGATGGAATGGAGGCGAGTATGGACCATGATGTGGACCATTGTCTATGAGGTGCAGAGGTGCCCAAAGATGTACTTACCAAATCCGATGGATATGTCATGATGATGGGAACGAGTGTTGTTGGGGGGGGAGAGGGAGGGGGGGTGGGGATGAATGGGACCTCACATATATATTTTTAATGTAATATTATTACAAAGTCAATAATAAAAAAATAAAAATAAAAAAAAAAAAAAAAAACTTTTTTAAATGATAGTAATTTTTAAAGACTGAAAGGTCTAAAATTTTCATAGAATCTCATCCACAATTAATATACCATCTTGTCAGAGAATTTTATTTCCTGGTAGTTTAGTATAATAGATTGAGCCTTTAGTGCCAATAAAAATACACATTATACAAGATGTTTCTGCTTTCTGGGCTCTATTTTCTAATCAATAATAAAGAAAAAAATAAGGCATAGCACAATTGTTGTTTTGAAATCACATAGAATGATGATAGTGGATTTCAATACATGTTTGCTTTCCCCACACTACATACTCATTTTTTATCTTTAGACCAGTATCCAGTAAATGGAATGTACGTATGCATATAAGTATCTTCCAGGTGAGTTAAAATATACATGTAGCATCATGTAATGTGGATACTCAGTTTTACTTAAGAGATGTTTGACACTTAGAAATATGGTGATTTGCAATAAGCAGCAGATCTGGGATAAGGATCCAAGTCTGTTGGCTTCAGTTTATTGCTGCAGAACACATAAGAAATACCAGTGTTGAAATTAGGCAGCTTGTATACCTAAATGCCTAAAGGATATCTTCCCACGTTTTAACAATTACCTTTTTGTTTCAGAGGTGGTATCAGCGAAGCATCCTGACTTGGACATGTCCCAGTTTATTACCTTAGTTCTGTTTTGTTTTTAATAGAAATTCAGAGACTGGCAATGATAAGGCTTGCTAGCATTTGAAATATAAGAGTAGACCTCCCTTGACCATCTAATTCAGATATCTTTGTAAGGAGACTGATAATAATGGAGAAAATCTATGCCAAAAGAAAAAATAAAGACAGCATTTGTTGAAAAACAGCGGATGAATTAAACTTATCAACTAAAAATATTTTTAGAGATTGAATACCCTTAGAATATTTTCTGAACATTTTTGAATCTTCTTTATGACCATGAAGATTATTACAGCATCACCATTTTTATAACTGCCTACAGGCCTTTGAAAATCCTCAGATAAGAAACCAGAATAGATTGTGCTTCATTCTGCATGATTGTTCCAAACTGTGTGGGAGAGCTGTATTTGTTCTTTCTTGCATATCTTTGTGGAATATTATTATAGTGATACTTCTGGCCTGAGGAGTGGTGGGTGTTGTGCCATGTGGAGTCAGTAGTGTGTTCGTGGGAAGAAAAGCTGTAGGTGGCTAGGGTGATGTGTCTAGAACATGCATCACTGTGTGAGTTAAGGATGAGTCACATGTGTACCTAACAGCATTAACATCCTTTACATATGCCCAAGTGGGGCAAAATTTATTCTCGGTATACCCTGAATTCAATTTGAACCAACCCACTTCAATTTCAAGGAATCACTTCCAATATTATCATCACAGCTAAATATAAACCAGAAATGGTCATGGTAGCACAGAAGGTACCAATTTTCAAAGATATAGAAACTGCATTTCCATTACTACCAAGAAATGAAAGTAAACTTTCTTATTTACCTCAAATTTAGAATCAGTGCTGTCTTTCAACATGCCCCACAATAAAAAGCTTTGCTTTTATAAAGAAGGTGACAGATAGGATAAACTCATTTTGTATAGAATTAGGTTTATCTTATGTTAATTTGCTCTTATAAATAGAATATGAAGTGTGAAGTTTATATCAATTGGAAAAAGTATATTTTAATTATTATTACTACTAATGATTCTCTAGAGTTTATTAATTAATATATTGCACTTTAATTGAAAAACCTATTGGCTGTTGCTGGTGCGTAAAGTAAATAGCATATTCCTGCAGTCTGCAAACCCACTTTGAATTAAGTGATCCTTTGATTTTTTTTCCCTAATTACAGCCAATGGGTATCTTTATCCTTATATTTCCCCCAATATCATTCATGTCACAACTAAACTGCAATGTTTTAAATGAAACAATAGCATTAAATTTTTGTTTCTTTGCCAGTCCCATTATAACACGTAATAGAGAGGGGGCACTGAATAAATATTGATGAATTGAGTTCATATTATATAAAAATGCAATATTCGAAACTTCTAAATGAAAATGTAGGGAAAAATCTTCAAGATCTTGTGGTAGATGGTGGTTTCTGGACTTTACATCCAAAGCACAAGCAATAAAAAAAACATAGATAACCAGGGATGGCCTCACATTTAAACACTATTGTATTTCAAATCATTTTGTTAAGAAGGTGAAAAGGCAACCAATTCAATGAGAAAAAAATCTTCAGATACCATGTATTTGATAAGGGTTTGATTTCCATGTCTTCTAAAGAGGTCACAGAACTTAATGACAAAATGACAGGCAACCCAATTAAAAAATAAGCAAAAGACTTGAACAGACATTTGTTTTCCAAAGTGAAATATAAATTGTGAAAAGACATATGAGAAGATGCTGAACATCATTAGCTACTAGAGAAATGTAATTAAAACTACAATGAGATATCATCTCATACCATAAAGAATGGCCATTATTTAAAAAACGGAAAACTGCAAGTGCTAGAAAGGATGTGGAGAAAAAGGAACACTCCTTCACTGTTGGTGGGAGTGTAAAATGGTACATCTCTATGGAAGACAATTTGACAGTTCCTCAGGAAACTGAATGTAGAACTGCTATATGATCCAGCAATCCTGCCCCTAGGAATATATTCAGAAGAATTGAAAGCAAGCACACAAACAGATATTTGTACACCAATGTTCATTAAGGCATCATGCACACTTGCTAAAAGATGGAAACAACCTAAGTGTCCATCAGCAGATGAATGGATAAACAAGATGTATACACATATGATGGACTACTCTTCAGCAGTAAGAAAAATCAATTGGGGAAGCACATGATAACATGGAGGAAACTTGAGGACATTATGTTGAATGAAATAAGCCAGACACAAAAGGACAAATATTGTATGGTCTCACTGATATGAACTAAATATAGAGTTGAACTATGGGGTATAGGTTGCAGGGAGATGAAATGTAGGTTGAGAAGGGGGAGCTGATGCTGGATGTATGTATCATGTTTAATAAAGTCAACTGTAAATACATGGTAATGGATGGAGTTGATGGTAGCACATTATAATGAGTGTAACAAACACTTTTGGTTTATGGATGTTATTGTGGCTGAAACAAGTAGTCTAGGAAAGTTAATTTTAGTTGGAGGACAGCTGGAGGATAATATAGGGACTGTATAACAGTGACTTTGGTGGTAGGTGAGAATTTGGTTCATGATATAAATACAGGAATGTTCTTCAACTACAAGGTGTTAAGAATGTAGTGATACATGGGAAAATATACCTAACATAACAGATTATACTAAACAATAATATTGTAATATTTTTGTAGCAAAAGCAAAGAAGGTACTATATTAATGTTAATGGTCAAAAAAAAATATGGAGTCTGGTTTTGTGAGGTTTGACTATTATTAAGCATTTTGTTCTTTTCTTCATTTTCTTCATTAGTAAGGAGACCTTGACTAGGTCATTTAAGTAATCTGTGTTCATGTATGTATCTTTATGAACATTAGAGGACAATTGAGTTTGTTGTTAGGATGAGACAAGATAAAGGTGTCTGGACACCATTTTCACTTTTTTTAATTTAAAATTGGAATATAAAATTTTTTAAAATTTGAAGTGTGTATAACATAACACAGGAATAGAAAGAGGGTAGGAAAGTCTTGGTGGGTGAATAACAGTGTATTAGTCAGGCTTCTTTTGAGAAACAGACTCAAGAGGGGATATCTATAAATAGTAGGAGAGTTATAAGATCCTCTCACATGAACATAGGCATGCACAAGTCCAGGTTCTGTAGGGAGGCTGCAAACCAGGGGCTCCAATGAAAGTCCAATGAAGGTCTTTGATGAGTTTCCAGGAGACCTTGGCTGCCCAAAGACAAGCTGGGAAATTCTCTCTGAATGCTGAAATCACTTTCCTTTTTAAGGCATTCAACTGATTAGATAAAATGTCACTCATTGCTGACTGCAATCTCCTAGGTTGATTGTGGATGTAATCAGTCATCTATGCAGTAAACTCACAGATGACTAAAACCCATAAATCTTGGATTATTAATACAATTAGCCCAGTGCTTGCTTGACCAAAAACTGGGCACAGTTACCTGATGGAGTTGACACATTAGCCTAACCATCAAACGCAGTTTGCATTATATGTCTTACATATTATTGTTTGTCTTCTCAAAGCACTAGAACATTAATTCCCACTCCCAGCCCAATATATCTTGCTATTCTCTATAGCAAGAAGGTATCTGGTGGTAGACCTTACTGGCTCCCCTAGAGAGATGTTTTTGAAAGGCAGTATATAGCATTGAAATAACATTGAAGAATAACATCAGATGAAGCCAAACCTATCATCCAGCCAACAGGCACATTAAAGAACAGTTTCATAATAAAAATAGAGTAAAAGGTACTTTTTAAACACCAATTTCTTTTTAAAAATTGTGTTTTATTTCATTCATGCATTCATTGATTCCTTTGACAAACATTTATTGTTCGCCTTTCATGTACCAGGCACTATTCAAGGTTTGGGGAAAAAGTTGTGTTAAAACTACTTTTATCTAAAGAGACCCATGGGAGTTATGGTCATGGCCGATGGGGTTAACTACCAGGGCAGATGGCCCCTCTTTGGAAATGGTGTTTATGTGTGATGAATCTGGACTCAGATGGGATCTCCCTTCATAAGACTTTCATGCTAATGTGCTGGAGGTGCAGTTAATGTTGGGGTTTAAGATATATTTAGGGGATTTGAATCTCTGGACTGACAATGTGATAGCCAGATCCTGAGCCTCAACAGACTCCAGCACCTACAATCTGATTTATTGGACTTACCACACTCAGCTAAGATGGAGGTGAAGAAGGACAACCACCACACCATGGAGCCTAGAGTGATTACAACTGAAAATGGGAGGATTGCATCCAGCATCCAGGTGGAATCTGAGCCTCCTCTTGACATAAAGGTGCAATGGACACAACCAATCCAGTGTCCACATAGAAGAGGTGGCATTGGATTGGGAAAAGTGGACATAATGGACAAAGGGTATGGGGAAAGGCAGGAAGAGATGAGAGGTGGAGGCGTCTTCGGGACATGGAGCTGCCCTGAATGGTGCTTCAGAGGTAATCACCGGACATTGTAAATCCTCACAGGGCCTACATGATGGAATAGAGGAGAGTATGGGCCGTGATGTGAACCAATGTATATGAGGTGCAGAGGTGCCCAAAGATGTACTTACCAAATCCAATGGATGTGTCATGATGATGGGAACGAGTGTTGTTGGGGGGGGGGGAGAGGGGGGGTGGGGGGGTGGGGTTGAATGGGACCTCACATATATATTTTTAATGTAATATTATTACAAAGTCAATAAAAAATAAAAAAATTAAAAATTTAAAAAAAAAAAAAAAAAAAAAGAGAAAAAAAAAAAAAAAAACTACTTTTATTACTTTCCTGGGGGCAGAAATTGTGGGCCTGATGGTGACTCCCTCATTCAGGACACTGAAGAGGATAAGTTTCTCCCTAGTTTTTAGAAGAACATTCTAAAAGTTAGCAAATTTGACTTGAAAACAATGAAAGGATCTTAGAAAAATTTGTAGATGTTATGTATGTTTTTTCCTTGTTGCTTAGCTGACTTTTGGGGGGGAGATCTACAGATCTTGTTTACTTACTAAAATCAATGGTTAGTCCACTCCGCTTCCCATTAAAGAAAAACAGTAATTTGTTGGTGTCAGAGAATTTCAGAACCATAAGGAGTATCTTTCCAAGGTATTCCCATAACTAATCCTATTTACAAGGACTCCTGAATACAACAATTCAAAAAATAAGAAAAACTTCAAAAGACATGCACAGGAATGGGCTGTGTGTATGCTGTTGTCATCTAAAACCTTAGGATGAGGATATTTTGAAACTTGTATGTAATCGGTCCTTGTTTAGAGTCTCAGGTCTAAGCCAGTCATACTGAATTCTACTTTGTGCCTCATCACAACACATTTCTCGGTTGTCTCTGAGTTTTGCCCAGAAACTTTCTGGTAACTAAGCAAGATTCTCTCCCTTCTATCCTCTCCCATGCATCACAGGGCTCAAAACCTATGGACTCCATTTCCCAGAATCCCAGAGTTAATTGCCACCATAGAAGAAATTCACAAGAGATGTTGAAAGAAGGAACACTGAATGGTCTTCAGCTGAAGTGATATTTGCAGAGATCTTGGGACATTTTCTTGTGAATCACCCACCTCAGTTCTGGAGCTGTGATCATCACCAAGTAATTTATTGCACTTTTTAAAACTTCCTAAGTGATCCAAAAGCAAGGAAGCAAGGATACAATTCCTTTTTTCCCCCCATTTAATCCATTGATTAAGAAAGATTTATCGGTTACCTCCTATGAGCCAGATACTGGCAAGGCGCTCTTATTACAAAGTGGTATAAAAACATTTTCCCTGCCACAAAGAAGCTTATTATTTAAATATATATGTATATCTCTGACTACAACAAAAAGCACAAAAGTGCTCAAACCTACAGAGATTGATTTTCTCTCATTTACAGATGGAAAGAAGAGGCAGTACTGATTTCACTTTCACTGAATACTGAATACAGCAATCTGATCCTGTAAAGTTGCCAAGGCAATGCCATCTTTCTATGACAGCATATGGGTGTAGACAGACACATACACAGACAGTGATTTTGTAAGCTTTGATAAGATACCAAACTAAAAATAAAAGTTTTCATCAAGATTATATTTTATCACACTAAAATAGCCTAATTTGCTAGGCTGTGGAGAATAGATGACAAAGCACTCTGGCAGTTTGAAATGTTGATCTAAATGTATTAAAAGATGAAATTTCCTCTGCTTTTTGCTTTTTAGAGTCTCCTCACTGAATGGTTTTATAAGCTGGATGAAGAATAGAGTAAGAATGTGTATTGCATTCATTGCTCCCAAATGCCTTTAATGGACACTCAGTTTCTTATATCAAACTGGAGAAGAGTCTAATAAGGAGATGATGAATAAATCATTTAAGTCAAATATCTTTCTTTATATAGCTCAAGCCATGACTTAAAACCCAAAACACTTATAACCCTAAAATACTTTGAGCCACATTCATGATGTCAATTTTACATTCCATTCAAGTAAGAGACACAGAGTAGTTTTCATAAGAGATGAACTGAGATAACACTAGGCTTTTGATGTTGTCTTTTCACTGAAATCATGAAAGAGGCAAAAAAAGAGAATAATTTGCTTTTCATTCTGTATTTTAGTCTGTACACTTCTCTTCATAAACTAATTTCTTTTTTACCCTTATGACACTACATAGCATGAATATTATATATGGAATAATTCATTGTTAACTAGGAGGTTAGCAATAATATATTCAGGAGCTCTTAATGATAAAGAAAATCAGGGCTCAAAATAATCTCAGTCAAATAATCACTGACCTTTGCAGAACATACCTTTTCAGAACTCTATTTATGGGTCTGTGGATTCTCTGCAGCTTTTGTTCTATCAAAAACTTTCATTTCACTCCTTCACCTTGTTTAAAAGGACCAAAACAATCACCTGTATAATTAAAAGGCAAAGCCAAATTACTGGAAATCTCAATCATGTCAAGGTGAAAATAAGCCATTAATGCCTAATTAGAGAATAAATCTGAACAAGTGAAAAAGTTGATCTTTAAATGATCTTATGAGAAAACCTAATACTTTTGCAGAAATATTCTTATTATTACATGATTACAAGGGAAACTTAATCACCAAAGACAAGGTTAAGGGAACAAATAAAGTCAACATTGCAGCCAAAAAATGATGTTTCTCACCCCTGACCCTTGAGCCAGTGCCACTAGGTGAGTGTTTAGGATATTAGTCAAGGCAATGTCACAATCTGTCTTCATTTTGATCCCCAAACCGTAAGTGGCACTGCTTTCTTCCATGCCTAAAATATCAAATGACTGACTGAATGAACATAATCGTTTGATCATCCAAGAACTCAAAGAATACAGAAAATAATGAGCACAAGTCTAGAACAGCACACTCCAATTAGAAAGGGAAGACATTCTCAGATTAAATAATCATTGACACTGCAAGAAATATCATAGGGAGCAATTGTCCATAGAAAAATTTTGATAAAAATTTTGTATTTGAAAACCAAATAATAAACTCATTATCAGAGAAAATAAATATTTTGAAAATTATAATAAGTGCCCCAAAATAATAACTTGATCAATCTCAGCACAGGTAAAGAACAGTCAGAAAGGATTGAGGAAATCTAGAATTCACAAAGAACTTCACCACTGCTGATCTGATTAATGCCCTGCTTCCTATCCTCTAGTGTTTATCCAATACCCTGCAATGTTTTGTTTTGTTTTTTCAAAAACACAGATTTACTAACTTAAAATCTCAGGTGATGGGGTCTTGGAATTGTATTTTGGGAAGAAAAAATAGTTCTTGATTTCTCAACAACCTCATCCCCCAAAACTCTTTAGTATGGAGGAAATAAAATTTCACACCACAATATATGATCATATATTATCATTGGTTATATTTATGTTTAAGCATGTGCACTGTAAAATCTGAAATGTTCTCATTCCAAAGGGAAAATTCCATCTTATTTTTTAATTCTTTGTCAGTTTATAATACCTTAGGTTTAAAAGCACATATATATTCTTATTGTTTTCAATAGTTCTTGGGGTGAAACAACCTTACTTAAATATTTCAATTAAAATTCTAACATTTTGACAGCAGAGTGGTCAAAATGAGGAAAGCATTACGTCTTAGAGAATTCTGTCTTAAAAGCCTTATTTCTGTCTGGGTGTGATATACATTACCAAAGGAAAAATATATTTTCTGCTGAGCTCATACCATAATTCTTCACTTAAATACAAACCCACACATTTATATTTAAATTTGTGTAGACAGGATGATAATTAAAATAGAGTGAAAGGTGCTGTACAGAGAGATACAACTCAAGAGTGAGTTACATTTTTCTTTTGAGTAAGAGAATAAACACAGAAGCATTTTAGGCTGGTATAGACAATCTGAGGTATCTGACATCCACCTTTTTTCTGTCTTGTTCCAAAATTGCAAAAGTGGTAAACCCTTTTCTCCATGGTTCAAGATGGTGTGTCACCTCCATACACTGATGAGAGAAAGGGGAAAGTGTCACTATGCCACTACCATTTAAGAGAACATCCTGGAAGTTGCAACAATAACTTTCACTCATACTCTATTTAACAGAGATTGTCACATGACCCCACAGAACTACAAGGAGGGGAGGGAAATATTGGTATTTATTCTGTAAAGCCATGTCTCAACCAAAACTCAGAATTTAATTTTCTTTGTTTATTTTTTAACTTAAAAAGGCATTTGGGAAGCAGATGTGGCTCAAGTGATTGAGCTCCCACCTACCACATGGGAGGTCCCAGATTCAATTCCCAGTGCCTCCTGGAGAGGATTAGCAAGATGGCAAGCTCTCATAGTGGGCTGGCCTGATGAGCTGATGCAACAAGATGATGCAACAGGGAGACACAAAGAGGAAACACAATGAGAGAGACAACAAAGCAGGGAGCAGAGGTGGCTTAGGTGACTGGATTCCTCTCTCCCACATGGTAGGTCCCAGGTTGCATTCCCAGTGCCTCCTAAAGAGAAGAGGAGCAAACACAGGGAGCACACAATGAATGGACACAGAAAGCAGACAGAGAGCACAAAAATGAGGGGGGGAGGGGAATAAATAAAATAAATATTTTTTTAAAAAGGCATTTATTCCATCTTTTCCTTATCCACTTTGATAGCTCAACTTATCCCAGAGATGAATCTTTCTTGTTTGCTTTTATAAAAAGTAGATTTAGAGCAGTTTTTACATTTTTTTGCCTACCTCAGTATCTCATAACTATTTCCTGATGCTGATAGTATTATTTAATTCTCTCCTCCTTCCTTCCTCTCTTTTTTTCTTTCTTTCTCTCTCTCTTTCTTTCTTTCCTTCCATGAAAACTTGTAGGTTTACAGAAAAATCATGCAGAAAATGCAGAGCTCCCCTATTCCACCCTATTCTTAACACCTTGCATCAGTGTGTTCAGTTTTTACAACTGAGATAGCACATTTTTGTAATTGTACTATTACCTATAGTCATGATTTACCTTAGAGTCCACTGTATTGTGGAATTTGTTTAATTTTTTATTGTAGTGATGTATTTACAACCTAAAATTTCCACTTATAGCCATATTAAACAAATAATTCAGTGCTGTTAATTGTGTTCACACTGTTGAGCTACCACCACCAACTTACATTACTAAAAAATTTTCATCATTCCAAATAGAAACTCTCTACCTTTTAAGCTTAAACTCCCTATTCCCTACCATAAATGTGAAGGTTTATTTCTGTATAATTTGATTCCATTGGTCTACAGGTTGTCATTCTGTCAATACCATGCTGTTTTGATTGCTGTGGATTCATAGCAAGTTTAAAGATCATAAGTTGTGAACTCTCCTACGTCATTCTTTGTCAAAATGGCTTTGGCTCTCCGGGGCCCTTACCGTTCCATGTAATTTTCTAAATTTGATGATTGGCTTTTCCATTTCTGTAAAGGAAGCTGTTGGAATTATTAGGATTATGTTGAATTTGTAAGTC
Source organism: Dasypus novemcinctus (assembly GCF_030445035.2). Taxonomy (NCBI): domain Eukaryota; kingdom Metazoa; phylum Chordata; class Mammalia; order Cingulata; family Dasypodidae; genus Dasypus; species Dasypus novemcinctus. The sequence goes on along the minus strand of NC_080673.1, from coordinate 146,099,257 downwards.
ACTCTGGGTAGAATTGACATCTACAATATTTAGTCTTCTTATCCAAATATCATAGAACATCCTTCCAATAATTTAGGTCTTCTTTGATTTCCAATGGCAATATTTTGTTATATTCTGTGTCCAAGTCTTTTACATCCTTAGTTAGATTTATTACTAGATACTTAATTATTTTAGTTGCTATTGTTAAAGGAATTTTCTTCTTGATTTCTTCTTCCAATTATTCATGACTAGCGTATAGAAACACTACTGATTTTTGCATGTTGATCTTGTACCCTGCCAATTTGCTGAATTCATTTATTAGCTTTAGTAATTTTGTTTTGGATTTTTCAGGATTTTCTATGTATAGCATTATGTCATATGAAAATGGGGAAAATTTTACTTCTCCTTTCCAATTTTTTCATTTCTTTTCCTGGCCTAATTTCTCAGGTAGGTTCTAGTACAATGTTGAATAACATTAATGACATTGGATATCCTTGTCTTGTTCCTGATCTTAGGGAGAAAGCTTTCAGTCTTCTTTTGAGCATGATGTTAGCTGTGGGTTTATTATATGTGTTATCCTTTATCATGCTGAGAAAATTTCCTTCTAGTCTTAGTTTTCTAAATGTTTTTATCAAGAAAGTATGGTGGATCTTGTCAAATGCTTTTCTGCATCAACTGTAATGATTATATAATTTTTCTTTCATCCTGCTAATGTAGTATATTATACTGATTTTCTCATGTTGAACCACTCTCACATACCTGGGATAAGCCACATTCATCATTGTGTATAATTCTTTTAACTTGTTGTTGGACTCAAATTGCTGGTATTTTGTTAAGGATATTTGCATCTGCGTTCATAAAATATATTGGCCTATAATTTTCTTTTTTGTGGTATCATTATCTGACTTTCATATGGGGATAATGTTGACCCATGAGATGAACTAAGGTGTGTTCACTTCTTTTCAAATTTGGACTAATATGAGGAAGATTGGTGTTAATGCTTCTTAGAATGTCTGTTAAAATTCCCCTGTGAAGCTATCTGGTCCTGGGCTTTTCTTTGTTGGGAAGTTTTAGATTATTGTTGTGTTGTTTCACATGCAGACAATAGGACTTCTCAAAAATCTTCCGAGATATCTGCATTTCCAAACCTGACTTACACTGAAATTACTGGCTGGTCTCAAGCTCAGTCAAGTCCTCACATGGGGCACTATTCTCTGGAAACTTGTTTTCCAGGAGCTCAGAATTTCAAAAAAAATGTTAATTTCTGCTTTTTTTGTTCCCAGGAGTTCAGTTCTCAACATATCCCATTCATTACACATTTTACTATAAGCTGCAAGGAGAAGCCAGGCCATACTTTCCACATTTAGTTTGGAAATTTCCTCAGCTAAATGCCCAAGCTCATCACTTTCAAATTCTGTCTTCCAACTAGCATCAAGAGTCAATTTTGCCACACTCTTAGGAAGGATTGCCTTTCTTCAAAGACACATTCATCATTTCTGTCTAGGGCTTCATCAAAAGTATTTTTAGCATCCATATTTTTACCAACAGTATTCAAAGCAATCTAAGGTCTTTCTATCAAGCATCTCACAATTTATCCAAAATCTACTCCTTACCCAATTATAAAACCATTCCAACATTTGGGTACGTGCAAAGTAGTATGGACCCCACTTTCCTGGTACCAATTTCTTTTTGTTTGTTTGTTTGCTAATAGATGCCAATGCAATATACCAGACATAGGTGGGTATGTTAGGAATTTATTAGGCTTAAAGATTACAGTTCTGAAGCCATGAAAGTATTAAATCAAGGCATCCTCAAGAGATGCTATTTCACCTAGTTGCAGCTGTGGGTGATGAGGTACATGGCAGTGTCTGTTCATCTCTCCCCACTTCTCTTGGCCTCATCTCTTTCAGCTTTGGGCTGCTCCATGTATGGTTTTTCTCTCTCCTGGGATCATCACCCTCTGGAGGGTTCTCCTTGTATCTGCAGTATTTTTCTGTGTCTGTGACTTTTATTCTTCCATTTGCAAAGAATTTCTGTAAGAGGATTAAGACCCACCCTGGATCACACTCCACTGGAACTCTAACAAAATAGACCTTAACTGATCTTACCTAATCCAGGTTCACAGTAGGTTCGATTTTGCAACATTATTTTCTGGGGTTCACATAAAAGACTCAAACCAACACACTGATTCAGTCTCTTTACTAGTAATTTTTTTAATTGAGATATTCCATATCTTTTTAAGTCAGTGTAGTTTGTGTGTTTCTAGGAATTGGTCTGTATTATCTAAATTATCTAATTTGTTAGCATATGGTTGTTCTTAGTAATCTTGTATAGACCTTTTTAATTCTATGAGGTCAGTAGTAATGTCCCCCTTTTCATTTTGACTTAGTTATTTGTGTCCTCTCTCTTTCTTTCTTCTTTAGTCTAACTAAAGTTTTTTTCCACTTCATTGATCTTTTCAAACAACAAATTTTGGTTTTCTTAATTCTCTGTATTATGTTCTTTATTACCTATTTAATTTATTCCCACTTTGTTGTTTCCTTCCTTCATATTCTGTGGGTTTAGCTTACTTTTTATTTTGTAATTTCAGTTGTGAGGTAAGATACCGGATTTGAAATATTTCTTCTTTTTTAATGAAAATATTTAGGGCTATAAATTTCCCTCTCAGTACTGACTTGGTTGCATCCCTTAAGTTCTGGTATGCATTTTCCTTGTTGCATTCCATAAGTTCTGATCTGCATTTTCCTCCACCTCAAGGTATTTCCTAATTTCCCTTATGATTTCCTCTTTAGTCCATTTGTTATTTAAGAGTATGTTGTTTAATTTCCACATATGTGTGAATTTCCACTTTTCCATCTGTTATTGATTTCTAGCTTCATTTCACTCTGGTCATAGGAATACATCTGTGATTTCAATATTTTGAATTTTTGAGATTTCTGTTGTGATAAACAATATGGTATATCTTATAGATTTAGTTGAACAAATAATCATCCAAATGGTTACTTTTACTAGAAGTCTTTATTTCCTTTTGTGTATTGAACCACTGTTTAGTGCCCTTTCTTTTCAGTATGAAAATGTCCCTTTAACATTGTTTGTAGGGCAAGTCTAGTGATGAACTCCTTCAGCTTTTGTCTTCCTGGAAATGTCTTGATTGCCCTCATTTTTTAAAGAAAATCTCACTGGATATAAAAGAATTAGTTTGCAATTGTTTTCTTTCAGTTCTGACTTTTTTATTCCAGCAATCTCAATCTGTTGTTATATACCTCTTGGGAGGCTTTCATTTCAGTTATTATGGTGTTTATTTCAAGCATTTTATAGGTTTCATTTTATAATTTCCATTTTTATTGAAATACTCATGTTGTTCATTCATTGTTTTCCTGATATCTTTCAATTTTTTCTCTGTATTTTCCTAATTATCCTTGAACATATTGTTTTCCTTATATCTTTTAGCTCTTTCTCTGTATTTTCCTTCATCTCCTTGAGCATATCAAATATAATTTATTTTAAAATCTTTGTCTGGTGTGTCCACAGTCTGTTCTTCTTCATTGATTTTTGGGGATTTTATACTTCCTTTGATTGGGCCTTCATTTCCTGTTTCTTTACTTGTCTGGCAATCTGTTACATAATATATATTATAATATTTTTTAAATGTTACCTCTGAGTTTAATTCCCCAATATGTTTGTTTTTTGAATTTTTAGGCACATAATGATATGACAGATTTTTTTAAGTGTCAGGAAAACTTAAGCAAAAAAAAAAAAATGCCTTTAAAAGTCTTGCAAATTGGCTTTGCAATGGCTGCTGCTTTCCTCAGAGTTCAACTGTCCTATCAGGAAAGTCAGGCCAAGGTGAATGCACAGTGCAGGGTAATCCTTTTATTTTCTGGACTTTCCTCTTGTTCTGGGCTGATGCTTCCCGGTAGCCTTAGGCATTCCCTGTTTACAGAAATTTGAATGCCCCCTTTACTTCCAAGGATACAGCCCTTCTCTTTCTCCCAGTTGTTCCTCTGCAGGCCTTAAAGAAATTAAGCCTTTTCCCAGGCCATCGTACTCAAATGTTTCTTATGCTACTTTCTACTTTTGCCTGGAGAGCAAATTCTGGTGTGGGCAGACTGAAATGGGATTTCCCAAGTCAGTATCTTCCAGTCAAACAAGGCAGGAGCCCACAAAATGAGTTCAGCACTGGCTCCAAATTGCCTGGGAGATGGGATATCTAAGGGACCAAGAATGGTAGTAGGAAATTCCCCTCTATGCTGTGTTATCTTGTCTCAGCATGTACCCAGCAAATGCAGCCCTTCTACTGTCCTTCACAGCTCTAAGAAAATGTACCATCTTTAAGTCTCCTCTACTACCTTTTTTGGGGGTGGGTAGATAAAATGGCCACTCTCATAGCCTGGCCCCAGCAATCCAAAGTAGCTTATCAAAAGCAGTGATCAGCACTTGGACTCTCCACCCCCTAGATCTTGGGGAGCTGGGTTCTACGTCCCATCTGGCATCAGCAGAGGCATTTACTAGTCTCTGCCACAGGTTGGGGGATGGGAGATAGTTGCCACTGAGCACAGAGGGTGCAATTCAGTGGTAAATTACCACAATTTTCCATGCATTTCCTCCTCTTCGGTATAGTGTTCTACTGGACTCCAAAGTTTTGAGATATTTTATTTGGACAGTTCCCACCTCATTGTTGTTCTGGTGGAGGAACTCATTCCTGGAGCTTCCTACTCCACCATCTTCCCACAACCCTCTTCCTCTCAGGGTTTTTATTTCTATGAGAGAGTAGATGAGACTAGGTATTGAAATGTATCTTCATTTTGTTTCCCCCAAAGCAAACCTTGATATAAGCAGGTGATTTTAGATGGTTACCTCAGGAAGCACAAATAAGGAAGTAGGAGAGTAAACAGAAAACTCCAAAATAAGCTAAGAGTGAGTAAATAGTTATTGCTCTGGACCATGGGGCTCAATTCCTCTCAGCACACTCAGAGACACAATATTAAGCATCAAAATCAACCCCATCGAGAATGAGAAGCTGAGATATTTATTAAAAATAAAGCCATCCCCCACTGGATGAAGTTTACCTCTAAGGATATTAACTATCACATACTTCTTTGTTGACCCTGTTTGCAACAGAATGAGCATTCACCATGCCAGAGAAAGCCCGTAGGCAAAGAGGCAAAGAATCACAGTCACTTGAAATGAGAAGCTGTCAGCAGTTTGGAAATTTTCTAGGATCAATGCAGATAATCTCAGATGGCCAATAGAGGTAAGGGTTAACAAACCATCTACTACAGGCAAAACTAGCATTCTTATTGGTTCAATAAAAAGACTTTTTTACATAGAAAATTTGCCTTCTTACCTGAAAATTGAAATATCAAGAGAAACTCTTTTACAAAATTTACATTGCACATGCTTTCATGTGTAAAACCAAATCTAAAAATAATGTCAAAATACTACAACTCTTAGAGTCTATTTACGTGATTGGCTTGAGTATCTTTTACATGTCAGGACCATAACTCATATTCTATTTTGCTTAGTCAAATCCAACAATGTCTGACAATTTTTTTTAGCAAAAATTGGATGCTCTAATCGTTTTGAAAATATAAGACAAAAGTGGTTTTTAAAAAGTTAATATTAAATGCCATGCCTCTATTACCATACTCCCACTATTCTGAATTATATATAGTAATATTGTATTGTATCCCCATCATTATGAGGAACACATGAGGACAAGGTATTTGTCTTACAATCTTTATCATCCTTACAGAGGAAAGCCCATGCATTGTTCATAATGGGCAATCAATTAAGTTTCACTGAATGAAAATGATCTATACTTTTAAACTTCACTCACAAAGAATAATGGATCAAAAGTTATGAATTTCAAAAAAGAGAAAAAGAAAAAAAAAGTAATGTATCCTATCCCTATAGAAATAAATCACTGTCAGTAAATTAAAAAGTAACACAAGAATAGAGAAAACTAGGTAATATTAATGAAATAAAGCATCTCCTGAATCTATCATTTAGATAGTTTTAACTATCATTTAGATATCTATCAATTAGACCCTAGCTTAAAATTAGATTCCTATATGTTTTCACACAGATATGATATTCCTGGCTACTTCAAGAGAACATGATGCCAGTCATTAGCATCATGCAAAAACCCATGATGTGAATTGTTGTTTATCTTGGAATAAATTAGTGTCAGTAACTTACATATCCTCTGCATAATGTAATAGTATATCATATCATAATCTTACCAAAAAAAAATGTCCATGAAAATTCAATCAAAGTTAGCCTACCCTGAGCTCTTTTCAAATATCATTAGCTTGATAACTAAAATAAAATAACTTTCTAGTCAGGGAAATAATATGACATCGTGGATCAAGGTTGGAAACAACATTTTCATTGGTTCTGAGTGTCTGCCAGTCAAGGGAGCAGGTATGAAGGAGCTTCTTGTTATCTATTGCCCACAGGTATTTGGTCTTGGGCAGTTGACTCCTCCCTTGTTGACAGGCAAAGATGGGCACCTGTGAGCAGGAGTGTTATACAGAACTTAGTGTTTGTCCTTACTGCCCTAGTGCTTTCTATGGCACACTTTTTCCCCTCAGATTCCTGTTCTAGCCTGCCTTAGATTGGCTTAAACTATGGGAATTTACTGACTCGCAGTTTGGAGGCTAGGAGCGATCTAGATTCAAGATGTCATCAAGCCAATGCTTTCTTCCCAAAGACTGTAACATTCTGGGACTGGCTCCAGGCGATCCATAGTCTTTGGTTTTCTTTCATCTGGCAATGCAAATGGTGGCCTCTCCTGTTCTCTCTCTTCTCTTTCAGGTCCTGCTACCTTCCGGCATCTCAGCAGTCACTATGGCTTTCTCTCTCTGTTTGTATTTCCTTCTGCTTATAAAGGACTCTAGAAATAGGATTAAGACCCATTTCACTCAGTTGGGCCACACACTAAAGTAACTTCATCAAAAGATCCTTCACAATGGGTTCATGCCCACAGGAATGGATTAAGATTAAAAACCACGTTTTTCTGGGATGCATGGCACCAAGCTTCTACACCTGCCTAGAATGCTGTCAACATATAAGAGGAACTGTACTATCAAACTAGATGAAATAATAATTATTAATAATTTTCGTAAGTAATGAAGTAAATTAAACTATAGTATATACTTTCTCTCCCCCTTCTTTCCAAGAATACGGCTAAGAAAGTAATGGACATGTCCAGGGTCCAGATCTCCTTTCCCCTTCTTGATTGTGTGTAGACATTTCAACATGTTTCCATCCCACAGCCCAGGGCAAATGTTAGGACTGATGGAGCGCCCTGACTGTATCTTGAATCCCAAGCCAGGATCAAGCAGTTACAGTTGTTTTGCAGGGTAGTAATTCTGCACAAATGTTGTTTGATGTCTGCATTTTGTTAGTGCCTGCATTTTGTTAGTGTCTGCATTTTGTTAGCCCCTCTCAGTGCCTTATATAAATACCTTCCTCTTAGGCAGCACTGGGGTCCCTCCTGAAGTGACGCATACAGAGCTGCAATCCATTGACACTGACCCCAGGAGTTAGCACCCCAGGAGAGAATGGCCACAATGGGACATTTACCCCTGCTCATCTGGACCTTATGTGCTGAGTAAGTATAAAGTGGTCATTTTTTAAAAATCTCTGTTGTACCTGAGCCTGTGTTCTCATGACACACCATATAACCACTCAATACACACATATGCAAGGTTTTGCTCAAGCTGTCTAAAAATGAACCAAGTTAGAGATAAAAATATTAACTTCTAGATTATAGATTTTTTAATCTTTCAAAGCCAATATTTATACTCTTTTAAAAAAATTAATACACTTTTTTATTTTTATTTTTAAACACTTTAGATTGCATAAATGTTACATTAAAAATATAGGAGGGGAAGCAGCTGTGGCTCAATCAGATGAGCGCCTGACTCCCACATGGGAGGCACTCGGTTTGTGTCCCGGGGCCTCCCCGTGAAGGCAGCCTCGCCCGCAAGTACTGCGGAGCGCCACCCAGGCCACAGATGCCAGGGAGCGTCAACTCAGCAAGGTGACACAACAAAAATGAAGGGAGACAAGTGAGAACACAGAAGAGCCTGCAGCGAATGGACAAAGAGAGCAGACAGCAAGCAAGCCGGGGGGGGGGGAGGGAGGGGAGGACACGACATACAGCAAATGGACGCAGAGAGCAGACAGTACGCAAAAAGCACAAGGGGAGTGGGAAGAAAAAAATTTTTTTTAATTAAGAAAACAAAATATATTTAGGGGATTCCCATATGTCCCACTCCCTGCCCCTCCCACAAAGCCACATTAACATCCTTCATTAGTGTGGTACACTTGTTACAATTGATGAACGCATATTTTAGCATTGCCCTAAGCATGTATTAAGGTTTACATTCTGGTTTTACAATCTGCCCCACGCAATTTTGTAAGTTATGACAAAATATATAATGGTCTGTATCCATCATTAGTACATAATTCAGGACAATTCCAATGCCCCCAAAATTCCCCAATATTACATCTATCTTTCCTTTTCCTCCCCTCAGAAAGTCTGGTGGCCACTGCCTCCATATCAATGATAAAAGTTCTTCCATTGCTAGAATAACAGTAATTCTATAGTAGAATAACAATAAGTCTACTCTATTCCATTGTTCATTCCCAAGTACTGAAAATTTTGGTATGGTGATGCCCATATAAATGAGTTTCAAATTCTAAAAACCATATAAAAGCTTTGTCTTTCATTTCTTAGATATTTTTATATTGTGTCTATGCAACTCAGTGAAAATGCATGTCCTTTACATGTTTTGCAATTAATCATAACTTCAATATATAGAAATCTATCTTAGAGCATAAAAGGTCCTTCAGGTTCATTTCTTATCAAATGAGAAAAAGTCAAATATCAAAATAAGTTACTCAAGATTACATTGACTAGAATTTCTCAAAGAGTTTCAACACACTGTTGTCATTAATAGTTTTGAATCATGGTGCAAATAATGTGTTACTAATCATAAGGAAAAAAAATGAAGCTTGTTAATTACTTCAATTTTTCTAAAATAAAAATTTTTAAGCTTATATCTGCCCTAATATTTTTCTTGCTCACCTGAATGCCAAAACACTGTTTTGAGGAGTAAAAAAGACTTAGATCTATAACTAAGGATGCTGAAAATTGAGAGTGAGAATGTATTACACAAGTGCTTACCATTTGCCATGTGCAATTCAGCAAAACAAGTATTAAAAGCACCAACATAGAGAATTTGTTGCAGATTCAAGCTCAGAACCAGAAGTCTTTGACTCTCCTTACAGTAATCTTTCTTTTTCTACCAGTTATAGTATTTATGTTGCAGTGCATCATCTTAAATGTACCCCTGTAACAGAATGCTAAAATGGAAGCCTCAGTTGAGATCAAAGATAAGTATCAAATATCAAAGTGAGATGTCAAACTAAATACAAGCCTCAAAGTAGGTGACGAGGAACTGACTGGACCACTTTTAAACTGCTCACATTGAGAATATAAGAGGGTTTCAAGAACTGGAAAGTAAGGAAAAGTTTTGTAAACAGGAATTTCAGAAAAAGCTGTTGGGAGTGGATGGGATTCAAACAGCTGAGTGCCCCTCCCACATGGGAGGTCCTGGTTCAGTTCCTTGGTGCCTCCTAAAGGAAAACAAACAGACAAGGAGCACAGACAAGAAAAAAAAAAAAAGCAAAAAGATGCATGGGGGGGGGTGGTGAAAGAGCTGTTAATTTCTCTGTGAGTCTAAACAAGACCTGTATGATTTTCCCACCAGCCCATAGCCTGTTTACAACCTTCTAATCAAGCATGTTGGACAATATCTCTGAAACTAGACACAAAGTCTCAGAATAAGATTTTCTATTGGACTGAGCGCCTAAACCGAGAATCTAACCCTTCATCCAGATAAATTGAACTGAATCCATGGGAAAATTCTGTCAACGGTAGTAGCAGTGGGTACAGCACGAATATAAATATCTATTAAATTCCTCCTGTTAAATTGCATACTTTATTATCTATTTTGTCGACTAATTCCAGCTTCATGTACTATGGAATTTTGTTATTCATGCCATCTAGAATATTAATGATTATTCAGAATGGGGCAGAGATGGGGGCACAGTCCTGTGGTACAATATTAAATATATTAAAAATCCCTTACAAGCTGGCTTTGATAAATTGACTCTATCCTCCAGGGCAACTTTTCAATTACCATATGTCAATGACTTTAAGACCCACATTTTTTTTCATATTTTAACATATCTGAAATCAGAATGTGGGTACATGCAAGGTTGTTACATAATGAAATCAGAATGTGGTACATGCAAGGTTGTTACGTAATTACAGTTGGCCACATGGCAGTCATGGTATGCTCCTCATTGTCTGCACATGTACTAATCACATACCAGGTGGCATCAATAGAATGAGTGGCAGCTGCTTAGAAGAAAGTTCTGGAGACAATAGTGGAGGACTATTTTGATAACTACTACATCACTAATATTCGAAATGCCACAGAATACAATATTGTTGGAACATGGACCCCAATGACTGAGCTAAAACATTAATCAGTAGAGTTTAAATATGGAGACACTTAAAAATATCTTAGCAATTTTATTTACATTTTTAATATATGAATAAAAGTGATATATGATTAACTATGTCTAAATTCATCTAAAACATTTCTTTCAATAAATATAAGGTAAGAAATTACTGTCATATTGATAATGGTTTATTTTCTTTCTTTGTGGTATAGTATAGGGAAACTTATAATCAATACTACCTTAGATTCAATTAAAGATTGTAGTTAAATCTCTTATTTCTTTTCTATCTAGAATGATAGTTTAAGAGATATTATGATTTGCCTTGATAAAGTCGAGGTGCACTATTTCTAGCACTCTCCCTGTTCATCAGTCTAGTTATAATATCAAACAAAGATGCAATTCCTTTGCTATAACTTGTTTTAGGTGAATTTTGTCCTAATAATTAATATATCTTTTTCTACATATTGAGAACTTCGTTTTTGAATATTCATCATCTATGACTTCATGGTTACTAGGTTATATTTCCTAATACAATTCAATTTGCTAATGAATTGGTTTAAAATATTAATGTTTATGCAAAGGATTAACTTATTAAGTTTCTCCTCTTCTCTTCATCCCCATTAAACCAATATTAGCATGTATTTTCACCTAGCTTGTTGATGTGAATAACTTTACTTGTGTTTAAATCTGAAATTGTAAATCTTGCAAAAATTTAAGAATTATACAACCTTGATAAAAAGCGATATTACAGAACTGTTCAAACCATATGGGAAGTAACTGGTAAATGAAGATTTGTGAGGCGGTCATTAACATTGACTAAGAGAAAATCAAAAGGGATAATAACATTATAGAATTTCAAAAAGAATATTTATCCAAGAATTAAGAGAGATCCTTTGAAAAATACACTAAAAGCCTTGAATGTAATGGTGCAAGTTAACCTGATCTCCAAGCTCAATGAGAATTTAAGGCTATTTTATGGTATTCTTACACATTTTTTTTTTTTCTTGGAGGTGCTGGGGCTGGGGATTGAATGCAAGATCTCATATGTGGGAAGCCATCACTCAACCACTGAGCAACACCAGCTCCCCTCTTTTATACAATTTTGCTGAAAACATTATACTCCTAAATATACCCATAAAAAATCAAGTCTAAATTCTTTATTGGTTCTAGAAATGAGCACAATATTGCAATTATAATCTAACTTGTGTTAAATAAAATATAAAATAAAATTATCTTCATGTTTTTAAATTTCAGTGATTAACATGGTGTCTTAAACCTTTTTCTTAAAGATTTATTTTTTATTTATTTCTCTCCCCTTCCCCTATACCCGCCCGCACCTCCCCCCCTCCATTGTCTGCTCTCTGTATCCATTTGCTGTGTGTATTCTTCTGTGTCTGCTTGGATTCTTGTCAGTGGCACCAGAAATCTGTATCTCTTTTTGTTGCGCCATCTTGTTGCATCAACTCTCCGTGTGTGCAGCACCACTCCTGGGCAGGCTGCACTTTTTTCACACTGGGCAGCTCTCCTAATGGGAAGCACTCCTTGCGTGTGGGGCTCCCCTATGTGGGGGACACTCCTACACCCCTACATGGCAGGGCACTCCTTACACACATGGGCACTGCATGTGGGCCAGCTCACCACATGGGTCAGGAGGTCCTGGATTTGAACCCTGGACCTCCCATGTGGTAGGTGGATGCTCTATCAGTTGAGTCAAATCCGCTTCCCCTAAACAAACTTTTACTCACTCTTTCTTTTAAATGTTTTTTAAGTGACTGCACTATGATTGGCCATTTTCTGGTCCTTTGTTATCTTCAAATTAAAAATTCATTAATAGACTCTAAAATGTTATGTAGGAGTAATACATTTTACTCCTTCCTGCTCTGTAATTCTAATATCTATTTTCTTCCCTTTATATATAGATTACAAATGCTTTCTTTGCTGTAGCAATTTTGGCCAAAGTGACAGTGTTAGATGGGGTAGGAGAGGTGATTATTAAACTGGGTGGAAAATTCTTTATACTAAAATCTATGACATATTTTTTTGTACCCAATACAACAGCATATTATACTAGAGATTTTAGGCATGAACTATTGAATCCAGACTGACCGAGTGTGAATTTCAGTTCTAACACCAACTGTCTGTGAGACTTCTGGTTAGTAATTTCAATTCTCTTGCATAGATATCCTCATTTGTAAATGAGGTAAATATACCTATATCATAAGTCTCTCTTTTTTTTTAAGATTTATTTTTTATTTATTTCTCTCCCCTTCTCTGCCCTCCCCCCCTCCAGTTGTCTGCTCTCTGTGTCCATTTGCTATGTGTTCTTCTTTGTCCACTTATATTCTTGTCAGCGTCACCGGGAATCTGTGTCTCTTTTTGTTGTGTCATCTTGCTGCATCAGCTCTCTTTGTGTGTGGCACCACTCCTGGGTAGGCTGCAGTTTTTTCGTACTGGGTGGCTCTCCTTTTGGGGCACACTCCTTGCACGTGGGGCTCCCCTACACAGGGGGCACCCCTGTGTGGCACAGCACTCCTTGCGAGCATCAGCAATGTACATGGGCCAGCTTGTCACACAGTCAGGAGGCCCTGAGTTTGAACCCTGGACCTCCCTTGTGGTAGGCAGACACTCTATTCGTTCAGCCAAATCCGCATCCTTTAAGTCTCTTAAGGGTTAATTTGTTTTTATATGTAGAATTCATAGAATAGTGCCTGACATGTTGTCAGGTGTTGTTATTTTTATTGTATAAATTCATAAATAAATAAAATTTATTGTTGATGTGTTTGTTATATCAATACATATGTAATTGATAATAAATATTGATGATTGATTAACAACACTTAAGTGTCAAAAGATGCTAATAAAACAAGTAATTGCATGAGGGTACTTTGGTAGCTTAACATATTTGTGTCATTGTTAGCCTTTCTTTATTAAATGTAATTGCTAAGGAGCAAATGTAGCTCCATTGTTGAGCACCTACTTCCCACGTACAAGGTCCTGGGTTCAATCCTAGTACCTCCTAAAAGAAAAAAATGAGTAACTGTTGACAGATATATAATTATTGTTCTTTATTTCCTTATCTACTAATTTTAATTTTTTTCCTCATACCTAACTTAAATGTCCTTAAATATACCCAATAATAAATGGAATGTGTTAATACCATACAAATGCATAGCACAAACTGGGATTAATATAGATGGTAAGGCAGAAGCAAGAATTTTTCGGTTCTAGCACTGGATTCCCACTATTAGCCATATTACCTTAGGCAAGTTATTTAGCTTTCTCTGGAAGCCCTCACCCCTCATCTGGGAGACTGAGGATGGAACACTGAGATGCCTTCCAGTACTAGTATTTAGCTCCTAAGAAATCTGAGTATAAATGAGCCTTCTTCTACTCTGTGGCACATTTCCACATAACATCACAGTCAACAGATTAAAGTACCACAATCTAAATACATTGAAAATGTATTTTTACTGAAGCTTCTGAAGAGGGAAAAAGAAAGATACATTTCATGGCACAGACAATGTGCTCTAAAATTTCTCTTTGCTACCTTTTGTCCCCAAATTGCCATAGTGGCCTGTCCAGGAAATCTCTCCACTCTTTGACCCCATATTTCATTTCCAGGAAATTTTCCTCCCAAAACTCTCTTTTGTGCTTCAGGATTGGCTTTTATTGTTACAAGCTGTAGCACCTGACCCTTCTACCCTCAGTTGTATGCTATGGAGATCAATTTAACCTCTTTGGACTTCAATAAATTCTTTGTACTCATTATTCGAATCATCCCCACAGAGCAAGGAAGGAAAACCCTTATAAGTTAATTATTTTCCTTTAATGTGTATGAAATTTTCAAATGTTGCCAAAAATTCTGTGTGCCCCACATTTGATACAATCATACATATCACTAAACATAATCCCAAGGAACGTCTTTGCAAGAAAACTCAGCTTTGACAACACCAACAGTAGCAGGCAAAAGATGTACAATTAAAATGAATAGCTTAAGGTTTTTCTTTTAGGCAAAAGTGCTCATTGTTGATAGAATATTTAGCAAAAGTTGTGTTAAGAAATGGAACATGAGTTATAGCTATCGTTTCATCCATTTGCAAAGAGACTCTTGAATTATGTTTTGGACTCCAAGAAAGTTTCAATCTTCTTAAGCTAATTGCTCTTTGAAACAAGTTACAAATTTTTTTTACCAAATATCACATCAGCAAATTACCAATACTCAAAAAAAAATCTTCCCATCTTTTTTGGCTCTTTTTATTTTTATTTATTCATGTTTTTATCAAAACTAAATTGTTTAGTTATTACATATACTTAGAGATACAGTCTATAAATGAGGAATCCCAACGATATGTAAAAACTCACCTAAGTCATTCATTGTTTCACAGAGGAGAGAGTGAAATGATAGAGTATTATAACAAAAAGATAGGTTGAATGGTTGCTACGCCACATTTCACCCTCACTGGTAAACCTGCATTATAAAACAGTACTAAATGTAATATAACCTTCGAAGTTCTTTTCATGATCTTTCACATATCAAGATATTATTAATATTAGTTTTAAGTGGAATCTGGTAACGTGTATCTTTTACTTGCAATTTTTAAATTTATTGAATTTCTTAGTACAAGTCATTATTCATTAACCAAAAGATAAATGGTGCATGGTTGTACCTGTTTGCCAAGTCTGATGGCCAATACTTCCACGGCTCCATGTAATTGAAACCCTTCCACTCACAGTTCCTACTGAGAAGATAGTCCTTGACTTGTTCCACTTGACTTAGTTTTCTCTCGGCCAACCCAGAAAAATGCTTAATGCAAGCTTAATAAACTTCTTTACTCCTTTGCCTTCCAAAAAAAACTGAGGTAGAAAGAATTTTTATGAACATTTTAAAGATAACTTTTTTTTACAATATTGTAGAATAGTAAAGATACAGTGACCCATTTGTATGGTAGGGGAGAAAGATAATGCCTCATATATGCATACAAAGAATCATTAACAGAAATATAATCAGCTTTTTAAAAACTGCCTGAGTTTTTACCAAAAAAAGTCTACAATAAGGAGAAAGAAATATGCAGTAAAATTACCACTTAGACGATGGATTTGCAGAATTCTTATTTAGAATCATAGATGCCATAGCATTTGCCCATCAACGTAAATTAAAAACTGTTTTTATAAAATCTGGGGAACAGATGTGAACCGAGTGGTTGAGCACCTGCCTACCACATAGAAAACCTGGTCTTGTCTTAGAGCCTCCTAAAAACAAACAACAACCAAAAAAAACAAGCAGCAAGCAAACAAATTAAAAAACCAACTCAGGGCAGCTGATGTGGCTCTGTGGTTAAGCACCAAATTCCCATATATCAGGCCCTGTGTTCAATATCCAATCCAGAAGCACAAATAAAACAAAAAACAAGAAAAAAACACCTGAACCTTCCCACTGACTTAAGATCAAGGTCTATTTCTTTAATTTAGGAAGACAAACCAGGGGAAAAGAGGGGAGAATAGATGGGAAAAGAACCTGTCCTTTCCATCTATTTTTCAAGGAAGGCCTCAGTTTGAAATCCATTGAAAGAGGAACTGCCCCACAAGCTGAGGAGAAGAAGATAGGCCCTCCTTAATGAGGCATGACACAAAATCAAGATTCTTCAGGGCAATACCTCCAGGAAAGGATAAGTATTCTGACAATTTCAGTGTCTACAAACATCTTCTAATGCCACCAGTTAAAAAATAATCACCATCAGCAGTACTGATGTACTTAATGACCCTTAAGTACTTAAATGACCCTTACCAGATTTTTGCTGCAAGATTTGCAGAGCAGAAGATGACATTCCACTTTAAAAGCCACTAAGAAAGAAAAAAGAAAAGGTGAAAATAGAATATATGGTCATTGGTAATCAACAGATTCCAAATTGTCAAATGGCAGGCAATAGTGACCTTTTTATTGTGAGAAGCAGTCTTTAGATGTGCAGATATGTGTATAATTAACCCCATGGTATGCTGAAACCAACTCCATAGCCAGTTTTGACTATCTTATCCTGTGTTGAGTGAAATCACATTAGTACTTGAAATTGACCACAGTGAGGTACTTATTGACATGGAAATTATTTCCTCCTTCCCTCCCTCCCTTCCTTGCTTCCTCTCTCTTTCCCTCTTTTTCTTTCTTTCTCTCTCTTTAATTTCCTTTTTCCCAGAATGCCAGCATACTCCTGGCACCCAGTCTATAAATTCAGATATACAGACACTCTTGATGGATAAAACATAGCATAAAACAATAAAATAATTAGTCACAGCCTATGCTGGCCGATGGTATTAATAATAGGCCCAGAAAGCAGATTTTCAAGAAAGACTCTTCAACATGAACCAAAAAGACAACTTGATTTTGCTTAGCTCCATAGTTTGCTGAAAGATAATTTACAAATGTGCTTTTAAAATTATCTAATTTTACTGAGCCGCATTTACATAGAATAAAATTCACAGATCCTAATATAGCTCCATGAGTTTGAATGCATAATCCATGTAACTAACAACCCGATCAAAATGTTCAGCATTCCCATCACTTCCGAATGTTCCCTTGTTTACTTTGTAGTCAATAATCAAGTTTATTCCACATCTCCCTGTACGGACAACTATAGTTCTGATTTCTAATATTATAGATAACTTTTATTTAATTTTAGATCGTCTACATGGAATCACACGGTAGGAATACTCTACTTTTGTGTTTGGCTTCTTCCACACAAAATATGAGATTCAGCCTTGAGATTTTTAGTAGTTGTTCCTTTAGGGAAAAATAGAAAACTTTTTTTATTTGGAAATAATTGCAAAGTTGCAGAAAAGTTGTAAAAATTAGAATACAACAAATCATTGTTTGCCTTTAGCCTGATTTTTTTTAAGATTTATTTTTTTCATTTCTCTCCCTTTCACCCCACCCACCGCCACTGTTGTCTGCCCTGTGTCCATTCGCTGTGTGTTCTTCTGTGTCCGCTTGTATTCTTGTCAGCAGCACCAGGATTTGTATCTCTTTTTGTTGTGTCATCTTGTTGTGTCAGCTCTCCGTGTGTGCGGTGCCACTCCTGGGCAGGCTGGACTTCCTTTCACATGGGGTAGCTCTGCTTACGGGGTGCACTCCTTGTGGGGGACACCCTAGCATGGCATGGCACTCCTTGCACGCATCAGCCCTGTGCATGGGCCAGCTCACCACATGGGTCAAGAGTCCCTGGGTTTGAACCCTGGACCTCCCATGTGGTAGGCAGATGCTCTATCTGTTGAGCAAAGTCCACTTCCCCTGATTTATTTTTGATAGTATTTTATTTGTTTGCTTCAACATTTAGGAGCACTCTCTTTTGTTATATATATGTGTGTGCTTGCGTATACATATATGCATATAAATAAGCATTTGCATATTCTATATATATCCATATATAATTTTTCCAAAGTATTTGAGAGGAAGTTCAATGATCATGACTCTTCACCCATATATAGTTTTCTACTTAAAACTAGAGATACTTTCTTACAAAACTCTATTTCAGGTATCAATTCAGTAAGCTTAACATCAATAAATCTTTACTCTCCATTTTCTAATATTGTCAATAGACGCATTAATGTATTTTGAAACATCTTCCATATACAGGATCCAGTCTAGAATCAAAATTTTTTTCTATTGCAGAGATATATTAATTGGGATGATAGACATAAATTTTTATTCATTTTTTGTTGAAGAACATTTGGGTTCTTTCAAGTTTATGGTTTTAATGAATAAAGCTGCAATAAACATTTTTGTCCATGTTCTTGTGAGGATATATGCTATCATCATCCTGGATAAATAACTAGCAGCAGGAATTTTTGGAAATTAGCATAGAAGAATCTTGACCCTAGTAAGAAATCATAGCACAGTTTTCTAGTGTGATTGTACAATTTTACACTCCCACAGAAATCTATGAGCTTTATAGTTGTTTCATACCCTCACAAACATTTGGTATTGTCAGTCTTTTAATTTTAAAATCTAAAAAAAAAGTGAGTGATATCTCATTGTGGTTTATTTCCTAGCTATCTAATGACAAATCATGTTGACGTTTTTCATAGCTTATTGGTCATTCATATACTTTCTTTTGTAATGATCAGTTTTTCCTTTTCTCTTTATCATATGTCTTTATTATTGATTCATAATGATCTTTACATATTATTTATGAAAGTCATTTGTTTGATATATGCACTGTGAATATTTCTCCATTACTTGGTTTGCATTTTCTGCAAAAACGTCTTTTGGTTAAGAAAAGTTTTTTTTTTTTCTTTATTAGATAAGTTGTGGGTTTACAGAACAACCATGCATAAAATACCAGATTCCTATATATCATGCTATTATTGCCACCTTGCATTGGTGTAGATCATGTGTTACAATTGATTGTAACTATTATAATAGTACTATGAACCATAGCCTGTGGTTTATCTTAGGGTTCACTACGTAGTGCAGTTGTATGGATTTATTCTCAATTTTTATTGTTACCATATCCAACCTCATATTTCCCCTTTGAACCACATTCATATACATATTTCAGTGCTGTTAATTACATTCACAGTATTTTGCTACTATCATCACCAGCATTGCTAAAACATTTTCATCTTTCCAAATAGGAACCTTATACATTTTAAGCCTTAACTTCCCATTCCCTCTCTCCTGCCCTTCCAAGGGACCCTATATTCTAGATTCTGACTCTATGAATTTGTTTACTCTAATTATTTCACACAAATGAGATCATACAATATTTGTCCTTTTGTGTGTGGTTTATTTCATTTAACATGATGTCTTCAAGTTTATCCATGTTGTCACATATATCAAAACTTCGTTCCTTTTTATACCTGAATAATCAGTTGTGTTTTAATTTTGATTAACTGCATTTATCACTTTTTATTTTGTTTTCTTGTCTAAGAAACATTTGCCTAGCCTAAGATCTAGAAGCTTTTTACTTTTACCTTATACGTATACCTTATACCTTTTACCTTCTTATAGTTTTATGACTTGTCTTGAATTAATTTGGGGTAATAGTATTCAGAAGAGTTGAATTTCTTTTTTTTACACAGTTATCTAGTTGTTTCAGTGACATTTGTTTAAAAGAATGTCCTTTCTTCATTTTAATAACATTGGCACATTTGCTGAAAATAGCTTGATCAATTTTTAATCTATTTCTGGACCTCTGTTATGTTACATTGATCCATTTGTCTGTGCTAATGGCAATACCACACATTATATTGATTATAGTAGCTTTAAGAGTAAGTCTGTGAATTAGGTAATATAAGTCCTTTCACTTTGTTTTTCCAGGATTTTTTTTTTGGTTCTTCCAGGCCCTTTGCATTGTCCTACACATATTAAAATCAGCTTATCATTCCGTAAAGGAAAGACAACTTCTGGGAGTATAATAATGATTTCATTGAATCTATAACTCCGCTTGAGGTGAATTGACTTCTTAGAACATTGAACCATCTAATCAAGAATGCAGTATATCTCTCCATTAATTTAGCTATTCTTTATTTTTACCCAGCAATGTGCTATAGTAACTCTGTAATATGGCAATGTATTATTGTTAGTATAGAGAAATACATTTTTTTTTTATAAATTGATTTTATATCATGTACATCAGGGGTTCTTATCAAGGGGTCAATGAGCTTGAACTGAAATTCAAAAACATGTAATTCTTGTGGGGACGTGTTGGTGCAAGTGTGATCTATTCATTAAATGATATACAGTATAATGTGGACTTAGTAAGGGGTCTATGGCTTTTGCCTGCGAGGCAAAGGGGTCTGTGGAACAAAAGCGTTAAGAATCCCTGGTGTACATGTTAAATCCAATCTTCATGCTTTCCATTTCTTTCTTTTGTTTTTGAAAGTATTGCCCTGGTAGCACCTTGAATAAAAGAGTGAAAGCAGATAATCCTGCTTTTCTCCCAATCTTACACTCAATAATTTACCATTAAGAATGATGTTAACTGTAAATTTTCATACATGGCCTTTATCAAAACGAGGACATCTATTCCATTCCTAAATTGCCGAGCTGGGTAATGAATTTTGTCAAATCTGGGTGGTAAGGAGGACATTTGCTTCTACTGTAATATCCATGTGATTTTTCTCTTTTTATTTTATTAATGTGACGAATTATATTATGATTATGGCTTTAATTAGATATAACTTACTTTAGTTTTTATATTTTTATTTTTTATTTTTTAAAGAAGCTTTAGATTATATAAATGATAAATAGAAAATATAGGGGATTCCCATATACCCCACCCCTTTCCCTCCCACACTTTTCCCCATTAACATCTTTTGTTAATGTAGTACATCTGTTAGAAATAATGAACAAATATTGAAACATTGCTTCATGATCTATAGTTTACATTATACTTTACACTTTGCACTGCACATTTTTATAGTTTTGATAAAATAAATAATGGTCTGTCTGTATCCACTGTGGCAATGTCATTCAGGACAATTCTAATGTTTCAAAAATGCCCCATGTTACACCTATTCTTCCCTCTTCCTCCCCTCAGAACTTCTGGTGACCACTGCCTTTATGTCAATGTTACAAGTTCTTCCATTCCTAAAATATTAATAAGTCTACTTTAATTCAGTCCCCCTTATTTTTGTTCATTCCTCAGTCTTGAGGATTTGGGGATGGTGATGCTCAATCTGTTTCTGATTCAGAGGGGGCTTAGATCCCGTGGGGCAGATGGATGGAACTGTCTTGCTTATGTTCTTTTTTGGGGGATTGGCATTGTCCATCATCATCCTTTTGTTAGATGTCCTGGGTGAGTCCAATGAACTGGAGGGAAGGTGTTGCAATTCTACTGAGAGTCAGAACTCAACTGGCATATGAACATACTGAAGATTTAAGTCTCTGAGACATATATTTAACAAGTACAGTGCAAATTATAGGTTCAAATAAAAGGAGCAGAAAAGCTATGTGTAATGAAATTATAAATAATTGTAACTCTTTTGCATTGGGGAACATATATTCCAAGGTAAGGTCCATGGACAGGGTGCTGGATTCCTGAGAGGGTCTGCCCAGCCTATAGTGTCTAGATGTCTTTAGAACCCTCAAGAGCATCTCTACCTGTTTACTGTGGCCGTGAAAGAGATCTCCTGAGATGTGTACATGCGTAATCTTTAGAATGACCAACCAACTAACATAGAAATCTCTTAGCCATAAAAACTCATTTGTATTTAATATTTCCCCCCTTTTGATCAAGGTCTTTTTCCGAATGCATTGCTAGTTAGTACTTGGTAATACTCCCTAAGTTCCAAGGAGGCTTATTCCCATGAGTCTTGTCACACACCAGGGGGAAGGTAGTGAGTTTGTATGCTGAATTTGGCTTCGAGAGTGGCCACATTTGAGCAATGAGGCTTTTGGGAGTTAACTCCTAGGCAATATATAATACTCAGCTAAATTTCAATTTCACAAGAATGATGTTCATAAGTACAGCTATTAATGTCAAGGGCCTAGAATATTGGTCTGTCCTCCTTCTCTAGGCACTGTCCACATACTCTAGTGATTCTTGCCACTCTATTAAGAGGATGAAGCAGGAATGGGAATTCAATATTCTTTTGGTTTTTCAATGGATTTTCACCCACTGAGCTTGCACACCATAACCACTTGAACATATTCAAAATCCAGACATGCAGACAAACAGCAAGATGGCAGCAGAATAAGGAGCTCCTAATGTGAGTTCCTGCTACAGGGCAGTTAGTAACACACAGAGCTCTCTGAGTTAGCTGAAGCACCTGTTAGGGGGCTCCAGGAGACCAGAAGAGCATCCTGCCACATCCTTGAAGGAACGGAATAAGGAAGCTGGCCATCTGTAGAGAAGATTCATGAGTAGACTGCTCAACACAACAGAGGACAGTACCCATCCTCCACTGGAGACACAAGCCACCTTGGGAGCTACTCCATGGCTGGAATTGAAAATTCCACTTCCCAAAAACAGGGGAGGAAGAGATGGTTGGGCACCAATTTCAGCTACTGATGAGTAAATTCAGCAGGCTAAGGTATAATCCTCAGAACAACTAAAGTTTGAACTTGTTCAGGTCAGAAAGAGACCAGTAGCTGCCATCTTAACTCTGCGCCTGGCATGAGGGGAAGCAGTGCAGACTGAAAATCACAGTACTGGTAGGGATTGGCTTCTTTCCATCCAGATCAGATTGCAGGTCTAGCCTAAACCCCCACCACACCTTTGGAGGAGGGAAGCTGGGGGAACCTGTGCCAGGCCCTCTGGGAAATTACTGGCCAATTTGCAGAAGCTGGTGATTGTCCAACTTTGGCAATGTAAGCTGCTGCAGGAGCTATTCTGCGGCTGGAATGGGAAACTCAATTTCCCAAAAATAAAGGAGGAGGAGATGGTTGGCCACTGATTTTGGCTACTGATTAGTGGACTCAGCTGGCTGAAGTATAACCCTAGGAACAGCTAGGTGAATCTGTCCAAGTTGGAATGAGGCCAGTAGCTATCATTTTGACTCTGCCCTCAGCCTGAGGGGAAGCCAGCACCAAAAATCATAGTGATGGTAGGAGCTAGTTTCTTTCACCAAGATCCACCTGCAGCCCTAGCCAAGATTTCAGCTCCACCTCTGGCAGAGAAGAGGGTTGTGGGCCCAGCACCACCTTATTCAGGTAACTGCAGGTACCTTTGGCTGACACAGACTGAATAGTCAGAAGACTACCAGGGCAACTGCAGTCATTTGAGACCCATGCTGCATAGATTGCTACCCATACCTGCAGCTCCATCCCTGCCCCAGGCAAGGGAGAAGGGAGCATGAAGCTTCATCACTCTCTCTGGGCAATTATAGTCTTCATCTAGGCTTGCATGACTTGAATTATTCCACACAGCTGTGACTCTGTCCCTACCCCTGGCAAAGGAGAAAGTTGGGAGAAGCTTCATCAGTCCCTGCGGCAATGAGGGAAGCTTGAGCCTCCACAGTTTATAGGACCAGTTACATCCTTGGCTCCTAATGCACAACCAGCAAGGCAGAAAGGGCAAGAAGCCCTAACCTAAAGAGAAAAACTATACCCAGAATAAATACTCTAATAAGCAAGATGCCAAGACATCAGCAAAAAATTACAATCCACACCAAGAAATAGGAAGCTATGACCTAGTTAAAGCCAGATAAGCCTCCAGATGACATAAAGGATTTTAGACAACTAATCAAAGATGTTCAAACAAATCTCCTTAATAAATTCAATGAGATGGTTAAAGAGATTAAGGATATTAAGAAGATATTGGGGCCGGCGAACTTGGCCTAGTGGTTAGGGTGTCCATCTACCACATGGGAGATGCGCGGTTCAAACCCGGGCCTCCTTGACCCGTGTGCAGCTGGCCCATGTGCAGTGCTGATGCACGCAAGGAGTGCCGTGCCATGCAGGGGTGTCCCCCACGTAGGGGAGCCCCATGCACAAGGAGTGCGCCCCCATAAGGAGAGCTGCCCAGCACAAAAGAAAGTGCAGCCTGCCCATGAATGGTGCTGCACACATGGAGAACTGATGCAACAAGATGACACAACAAAAAGAAACACAGATTTCCATACCACTGACAACAGAAGCAGACAAAGATGCAGCAAATAGACACAGAGAACAGACAACCCGGGTGGGGGTGGGGGGGAAGGGGAGAGAAATAAATAAATAAATAAATCTTAAAAAAAAAAAAGAAGACATTGGATGAGCACAAAGAATAATTTGAAAGCATACTAAAAAAATAGCAGATCTTATGGGAATGAAAAGCACAATAAATGAAATTTTATAAAACACTGGAATCATATAAAATAGCAGATTTGAGGAGGCAGAAGAAAGGATTGGTGAGCTTGAAGGTATGGTCTCTGAAAGTGAACATACAAAGGAACAGATGAAGAAAGGAATGGAAAATTTGAACAAGGTCTCAGGGAACTAAATGACAGCAAAAGATATGCAAACATATGTGTCATGGGTGTCCCAGAAGGAGAAAAGAAGGACAAAGTGGTAGAAGGAATATTTAAAGAAATAATGGTAGAAAATTTCCCAACCCTATTGAAGGACATGATATCCATGTCCAAGAAGCACAACATACTCCCATCCAAAAAAATCCAAGTAGACCAACTCCAAGACACATACTCATCAGAATGTCAAATGCCAAAAACAAAGAGAGAATTCTCTCAGAATTCTGAGAGAAATTCTGAGAAAAGCAATGCATAGGATATAAGAGATACCCAATAAGATTAAGTGCTGATTTCTCACCAGAAACCATGGAGGCAAGAAGACAGTGGTTTGATATTTTTAAGATACTACAAGAGAAAAACTTCCAGCCAAGAATCTTATATAAGATTGTATTTCAAAAATAAGGGTGAGATTAGAATTTTCACAGATAAACAAAAACAGAGAATTTCTAACCAAGAGACCAGATTTTCAGGAAATGCTAATGGGTGTGCTAGAGCCTGAAAAGAAAAGACAGGAGAGGCCTGGAAGAGAGTCTAGGAATGAAGCTTATATCAATAAAAGTAAACAAACATGTCAAAATAATGGGGAAAATAAAATATGACAGATAAAACTAAAATGGGAATAAACTCAACCAATGATGTAAGGCACTTGTATTCAGAAAACTGCAACTCAATGTTAAAACATACCAAAAAAAGCCCTAAATATCTGGAAGAACATTCCATGCTCATGGCTTGGAAGATTAAATATCATTAAGAGGTCAGTTCTATTCAAATTGATATACAGATTCAATGCAATCCCCCCACAAATATCACCAGCATTTTTAAAAATAGAAAACATGATTATCAAATATATTTGAAAGGGTAAGGGATCCTGAATATGCAGAAACATCTAAAAAAGGAAAAGCAAATGATCATCTCCAGACCTTAAATTATATTACTTAGCTATAGTGGTAAAAAGAGCATGGTACTGGCATAAAGACAGACACATATACCAATGGAACCAAATTGATGGCTCAAAAACAGACCCTCACATATATGGTCAAGTGATTTTTGACTAGTCTGCCAAACCCACACAGCTAGGGCTGAACAGTCCATTCAACAAATGGTGCTGAAAGAACTAGATATCCATAGCCAAAGAAGGAAAGAGGACCCTTACCTCACACCTTATCCAAAAATTAACTCAAAATGGATCAAAATCCAAAAAATAAAAGCAAGAAACATAAAGCTTCTAGAAGAAATTGTAGGAAAATATCTTCAAGCCCTGGTGGAAGGTGGTGGATTCTTAGAGGAGATAAGAGGAGTTCTGAGATGGACTATTGATGTTTAATATATGTAGAAGTTTCATTAGCTTTAATGTAAAAATGTGGAAATATATAGAGTAGATGGTAACACATAGTGAGTAAAAGCTAGTTTATAAATGGGATGTGACTGAAAATGGTAGTCTAAATATATAAATGCCAATTGACAGAATGCTAGAGAATAATCTAGGAACTGGGTAGCACAGTAAACCAAGAGATGGATAAGAACTGTGGTTGATGGTGCAGATGCAAGAGTGTCCTTTGTGAGCTAGAGCAAATATACATCACTACTGCAGGGTGGTGGGAATGTGGAGAAGCATGGGAAAAATACAGCTAGAGTGACCTATGGACTGTGGTTAGCAGTAATAATGTAATATGCTTGCATCTATGCCAAAGATGTACAGTGTTGATAATGTGTCATAGTATGGAGAAGGTGTGCCAAATGTACACTATGGTCATGGTAACAATCAGATGATAGTATTTTATCTGTAACAAATGTTCCACTCCAGTGTGGTGTGTTAGTAGATGGATGTTGTTTGGGAATTCTGTACATGTGCATTGTTGTTTAATAAGTTTACAACTTCTGTCATTAAAAAAATATACAAAAAATATACCAAATGTAAGATAATTACTACTATAATTAGTAGTAAGATTTTGACAATATTCTTTCATAATCTGTAACAAATGTTTCATGATAATGCAAGGTGTTGGTGGAGGGTTGATGTATGAGGCCCCTGTATAATGTTACACATGCTTGCTTTGTAAGTCCACAACTTTTACTATATCCTTATTGTTTATGTATGTTCATATATAAATGATATAAAGATAATAATAATAGGGTGGGTTGCAGGAAATACTTTGGTTAGTAGTAATATTTTAAATGCTCTTTAAACCTTAGTTTAAAATGTTTAACAGCAATGCAAGTTATTGGTGATAGGGCGAGTTATGAGGGTCCTGTATGATGCTATGTATGTTTGTTTTGTAAGTTCACAATTATTACTATACACGTATTATATATGTTTATGTATGAATGATATACTTCAATAAATTTTTTAAAATCCATACATGCAATGCTCCCCACACATCTCCCCATTACTGACACCCTACACAAATGATCCTCCCCTGCCACATTTGTGATCCCTTCCACCATCCAAAACCTTCCCCCCAAAAAACAAAAAATAATAAAAATAAAAAATAAAATAATTTAAAAGCAAAATACAAAAATAAAAAATAAATTTTAAAATTTTTAAGAAGAAAATTTTTTTCATTCTGTCTTTGATCCCCATAAAATATGTTATCTTTTATATACAGTGACAGTCTTCTCTATATATTCCCTCAGTGTCTTTTTTTTTTCCTTTTATTTTCAAAGAAATTTTAGGTTGCAGAAAAGTACATAGAAAATATAGGGGATTCCCCAATCTTACGTAAGTATGATACATTTGTTACAGTTGATGTACAAACATTGAAGCATAGCTGCTAAGCATGGTCAGTGGTTTATATTATGGATTACATTTTGCAACATACTTTTATAGGATTTGACAAAGTTTTTAATGGCCCTGTTGAACATCATTGGCAAGTATTTTGTTGAGGATTTTAGCATACAGATTCATTAGAGAGACTGGTCTGTAATTTTCCTTTCTTGTGACTACTTATGTGGCTTTGGTATTAGAGTGTTGTTGGCATTGAATGACTTAGGCAATGTGTCCTCCGATTCTAATTTTTTAAAGAGTTTAAGGAGGATTAGTGTTAGCTCTTTCTGGAATTATTGGTAGAATTCACCTGTGAAGCCATGTGGTCTTGGGCTTTTCATAGTTGGAAGATTTTAGATGACTGATTAAATCTCAGGGTGTTACTTTAAAATTCACCAATATTAAGTGCAAAATTCAAAGAGCTTGAACAAATATATAGTCATGTAACAGCTGCCACAATCATGATACATAACATTTTCATAACCAACAAAAGTTGTCCTGTAATCATTTTGTAGTCAAAACTTTCACTCCACTTCAGGCCCTGAATACCATTGATCTGCTTCCTGTTGCTATATATTCACATTTGTTAAAATTTTATAAATGAAATAATACAGCATGTAATGCCTTTTGTCTGGTTTCTTTCATTTCACATTATGCTTTTGAGGAAATATTATTCTTCTATATTGAATTGAACTGACACATTTGTTAAAATCAATAAACTGTATCTGCATGGGTCTATATTTTCTATTGATCTATATGATCTTACATTAATGCCATACTGCCTACATTACCATCATATTAGAATTAATCTTAGAATTACTTGGTTTAAGTCCTCTAATTTTTCTTTCTTTGAAAAATCACCCTGGAAAGTCTAGATTCTTTTAATCTTTATATGAATTTTAGTATCTACTTGTCAATTTCTGTAAGAAATTTTGCTTGAGTTTTGACTGAGATTGCTTTGAATCCATAGATCAATTTACAAACAACTGATATTTTTTAAAAAATACTGAATCTTCCAGTAATGAACTTGGGGTATCTCTCTATTTATTTTGTTCCTTAATTTCTCTCAGCTATGTTTTCTAATTTTAGGGTAGTTACTTCACATAATTAGTAAAAAATATTTTGAACAAGTTTTCAGATATCTATGCATATACATTTCAGATTGCTTGGTATGTTTTCTTGATGAATTAACATCTCCATCACAATGAAAATTTTCTCTTTATTCCTGGTAATATTACTTGCCTCTAATTTGTAAAATATTAACAGGAACAATCCAGATTTCTCTCATTCCTTTTCTATACTTTACTGTCTGTTAATTTGTGCCTTTATATGTAATGTGAGTTTCTCATAGGTAATAGCTGAATTTTGCTGTTTAACATGCAATCTGACAATTTCTGCCTCTTAATTGCAATTAGGATTTTCACAAATAATACACTCTTTTTTTTTCAAATTTTACTCAATTTATTCATTTTTTTAAATGAACTCCCCCCGCAGTAACACTCTCCCCCATCATCATGACACATCCATTGCATCTGGTGAGTACATCTCTGGGCATCGCTGCACCCCATGACCTGTGGTCCACACCATAGCCCACACTCTCCCAAGTTCCATCCAGTGGGCCATGGGAGGACATACAATGTCTGGCAATTGACCCTGGAGCACCACCCAGGACAACTCCAAGTCCCGAAAATGCCTCCACATCTCATCTCTTCCTCCCATTCCCCGCACCCAGTGGCCACCATGGCCACTTTTTCCACACCAATGCCACATTTTCTCGATTATTAACCACAATAGTTCATGAAAAGAATATCATTAAGTCCACTCTAATCCTTACTGTATTCCTCCTTCCTGTGGACCTTGGCTTGGTTGTGTCCATTCCACATCTATGTCAAGAGGGGGTTTAGATTCCACATGGATATTGGATGCAATCCTCCTGCTTTCAGTTGTAGGCACTCTAGGCTCCCTGGTGTGGTGGCTGACATTCTTCAACTCCATGTTAGCTGAGTGGAGTAAGTCCAGTAAATCAGAGTGTAGGAGCTGAAGTCTGTTGAGGCTCAGGGCCTGGCTATCATATTGTCAGTCCAGATATTCAACCCTAGCACCAACTACAATTCCAGTAAAGTAGCATGAAAGGCTTGTGAAAAGAGATCACATCTGAGTACAGCTCCATCATGCAGAAACACCAGCTCCAATGAAGGACCAACTGACATGGCAGTGAACTCCATCTGCCATGACCATAGAACCTGTGGGTCTCTTTAGCCCTCAAAAGGACCAATACCTGGGGTTGTATCTACTTTATCTGTCTCTGAGACTCTGCTCAGGTGTGGATAAGGGCAATCCTTCTGACAACCTTCAGACTCTTTTTTAGAGACTCATAGCCATATAAACTCATTTCTCCTTTCCATTTCCCCCTTACTTTAGGTCAAAAAACATTTTTAACTCCTGTTATTATATGTAGACAGGGATATTCTGCTGGTCCACGTTGAACCTTTAATTCAAGGTCATTTTCTAGTTACATCATCAGCTGGTACTTGGTAGTTATGCCTCGATTCCAGGGAGGCTCATCCCCAGGTGTCATGTCCCACGCTGGGGGGAAGGCATTGCATTTACATGCTGAGTTTGACTTCGAGACTGGCCACATTTGAGTAACACAGAGGCTGTCAGGAGGGAGCTCTTAGGCACAGTGCTGCTCTAGGCATTGTTCTTATTTCAGGTGTATAGGCTCACAAGCATAGTATTAGTATCAGGGGCTCACTGTTGGAACCTCATTCCTTCCTGGTCCTTTCCGTTGCACCTGGGGAGCTGCCACTGCTCCCCTAGGGACCACAACAGAGCCCACCTCAGCCAGGAGCCCAGTAGCCCCCCAGCTGTTGTTTTTAATTGTTTCCACTATGAGTATATCCAAACATTTCCATGCACCCTGGACACATACCCTGTATAACTCCCTGTCAACCATATATCGCCTGTCAATAACATCCCATACCAGTATTCCTCTGCTGCCATTGTTGAATCACTCTGTGATCTAAAACTTCCTGAAAAGTGAAGCCCAATATAATGTCAGATTCCCTTACTAGTAAAATGGAATATAGTGATGAGTTTAAAGGTTAGATATAGAATAGATATTTATTTGGAAAAATTTTACATCCTCTCTTTTTCTTTTCTTTTTTCCTAATTATTGAGCTTCTCTTCACAAGAGCCTTAGATCTCAGTAATTCATATATACAACATACAGTACTCCCACTTATCCATTATAAAACCTTTTCCCTTCCACAATGATAATCTTTTAACTTATTCATATCATATTTACTGAAACTGATGTACAGATATTGACACAATAGCTTTCAAACAAGGTAACATTTGTTTTTACATTGTGTTTTATACTTTAGGCTATACAGTTTTCTAAATTTTTTAGTTATCCTATGTTTTACATTATGTTTACATTATTAGTCTGTCATCCCCTGTATGTTTTTGGTATAATATTACATGTTTTATATCCATCCTTGGGTACTCTTGTGAAACATTTCTTTTGCCCTCACAGTTACTTTGGTTCCATCTATTCAATATCTATATCCCCCTCCCCTTAGGGCCCACAGTGACAGTCAATCTTCATTTCTTGAGGAGCCATGTTCAGAGATACTTGCAACAGTGTTGAGGGCTTGAGCTGCTCAACTGCCCTAATGCCCTGGGAGCCACACTTTCTCTTGAGAGATACAGTTCTCTCTATTTGATGGCATTAGTCCTCCCCAGGATGTGGGTCTACCTTCACTCTCATTATATGGGTCTCTACCCAATGGTATAACCCACTCTGGCAAAATGAGCATTCAGATATTCCCTTGGAGTCTGTCCTGCATCAGATTATCCCCTTTGAGTATCTTAAACAGGTAACTTTCCTAATTATATTTTGAAAAAGATTTCTCAGCATTATACTCTCAACCAACACCTGACAATCTCCTATGTTCGTATGATGACCCAACCTCCCCCCAATTTCTTAGGCAATATTACCCATCTGCCCATCCCTAGCCCCCCTCAAACCCGCAAAGCCCCACCCAAAGGTAACCCTATGCCCCCATTTTATCTCTTCCTTGTGCACATACTTACCTCCAGCTTATCATAGATTTCACCCATGTAGATGTCAGCTTACATCCTTCCTCTACCCCCCGATTTCCTGTAAGCCTATCTTCCAGTCTCTAGCTCTCTGAGGCAGCTTGCTTATTTCATATCTTTGAGGTCATGTAGTATTTTTCCTTCAATGCCTGGGTTGCTTCACTCAACATAAGGTTCTCAAGATTCATCCATGTTATCACATGTGTTTGTAGTGTATTTGTTCTTAAAGCCGAGTAGCATTCCATTGTGTGTATATACCACATTTTATTGATCCACTCATCTGTTGATGGCATTTGGGTTGATTCCAACTTTTGGTGATAGTGAACAATGCTGCTATGAACATTGGTGTGCATATATCGGCTTGTGTCCTTGTTTTCAGTTCTGCTGGTATATACCCAGCAGTGGTATTGCTGGGTCATATGGCAAATCTATGGTTAGTTTTTTTTTTTTTTTTTTTTATTTTATTTTTATTGACTTTGTAATAATATTACATTAAAAATATATATATATGTGAGGTCCCATTCAACCCCACCCCCCCACCCCCCCTCTCCCCCCCCAACACTCGTTCCCATCATCATGACACATCCATTGGATTTGGTAAGTACATCTTTGGGCACCTCTGCACCTCATAGACAATGGTCCACATCATGGCCCATACTCTCCTCCATTCCATCCAGTGGGCCCTGTGAGGATTTACAATGTCCGGTGATTACCTCTGAGGCACCATCCAGGGCAGCTCCATTTCCCAAAGACACCTCCACCTCTCATCTCTTCCTGCCTTTCCCCATACCCATCGTCCACCATGTCCACTTTTCCCAATCCAATGCCACCTCTTCTATGTGGACATTGGATTGGTTGTGTCCATTGCACCTCTATGTCAAGAGGAGGCTCAGATTCCACATGGATGCTGGATGCAATCCTCCCATTTTCACTTGTAATCACTCTAGGCTCCATGGTGTGGTGATTGTCCTTCTTCAACTCCATCTTAGCTGAGTGTGGTAAGTCCAATAAATCAGATTGTAGGTGCTGGAGTCTGTTGAGGCTCAGGACCTGGCTATCACATTGTCAGTCCAGAGATTCAAATCCCCTAAATATATCTTAAACCCCAACATTAACTGCACCTCCAGCACATTAGCATGAAAGTCTTATGAAGGGAGATCCCATCTGAGTCCAGATTCATCACACATAAACACCATTTCCAAAGAGGGGCCAACTGCCCTGGTAGTTAACCCCATCGGCCATGACCATAACTCTCATGGGTCTCTTTAGCCTTCAAAGGAACCAATATCTGGGGGTTGTATCTGCTTTATCTGTCTCTCTGACTCTGCTCAGTTGTGCATGAGGGCAATCCTTCTGCCAGCCTCCAGACTCTTTTTTAGAAACTCGTAGCCATATAAACTCATTTCTCCTTTCCATTTCCCCCTTACTTTAGGTCAAACAGCATTTTAAAGTCATGTTATTTTATGTAGACATGGATATTCTGCTGATCCGCATTGAACCTTCCATATAAGGTCCTTTTCCAGTTGCATCATCAGTTGGTAGTTGATAGTGGTCCCTCGTTGCCAGGGAGGCTCATCCCCGGGTGTCATGTCCCACGCTGGAGGGAAGGCATTGCATTTACATGCTGAGTTTGGCTTCAAGACTGGCCACATTTGAGTAACATGAAGGCTGACAGGAGGAAATTCCCAGGCACAATGTTGCTCTAGGCCTTGTTCTTATTTTAGGTTTATCAGCTCACAAGCATAGTCATTAGCATCAGGGGCTCACTGTTGAAACTTCACTCCCTCCCGGTCCCCGCCGCTGTACCTGGGAGACTGTCGCTGCTCCCCTAGGGACCACGACAGAGCACCACTGGCCAGGAACCCAGTACCCCCCCTGCTGTGGTTTTTAATTGTTGCCACTATGAGTATATCCAATCATTACCATGCACCCTGGACATATGTTCTGTACAGCTCCCTGTCAGCCATATATCACCTGTCATTGGTATCCCATACCAGTATCCCTCCATTGCCATTGTTGAAACACTCTGTGATCCAGAACTCCCCGAAATTTGAAGCCCAATATAATGTCATGGTCCCTTACTAGGGAATGGCATATAGCGATGGGTTTAAAGGATAGATAAAGAACTTGGATAAAGTTAGATAAAGAACTTAGATAAAGAATGTTGATTTGAAAAAATTCCACATCCTATCCTTTTTTTTTCCCCCCCTAATTATTCAGCATTTCTTCACAGGAGTCCTAGACCACAGCAATGCATATATATAATATACAGCACTCCCACACATCCACCAGAAAACCTTTTCCCTTCCACAGTGATACTCTTACGCCCTATTCATATCATATTTACTTAAGGTGATGTACAGAGTCTGAGATATTAGCTTTCTAACAAGGTAACATCTGTGCTTACATTATGGTGCATACTTTAGGATACACAGTTCTTTACATTTTTAGTTATCCTATGTTTTACATTATGGTTTACATTATCAGTCTGTCATCTCCTTTATGTTATGGTGTAATATTACATGTTTTATATCCATCCTTGTGTACTCTCAAGAAACTCCTCTTTTGCCCCCCATTTACTTTGGTTCCACACAATTAACGTCCATTTTCCCTTCCACCTTGGTGCCCACAGTGACAGCCAACCTCCGTTTCCTGAAGAGCCACTTCCAGAGATAGATGGAATAGTGTTCAGGGCCTAACT
Source organism: Dasypus novemcinctus (assembly GCF_030445035.2). Lineage (NCBI taxonomy): Eukaryota > Metazoa > Chordata > Mammalia > Cingulata > Dasypodidae > Dasypus > Dasypus novemcinctus. The sequence continues at coordinate 146,065,223 of NC_080673.1, read as the reverse complement.
TGCTCATCTGCCCCAATGCCCTGGGAGCCACCCTTTCTCTCGAGGGATACAGTTCCCTCTATTTGATGGCATTAGTCCTCCCCAAGATGTGGGTCCACCCCCACTCTCACTACTCTCACTACTTGGGATTCCACCCCATGGTGTCACCCACTCTGGCAGAATGAGCATTTAGACATTCCCCAGGAGCCCGTCCTGCATCAGACCCTCCCCTCCGAGCATTCTAATCAGGTAATCCTCTTTATTATATTTTGATATGATTTTCTCGGCATTTTACTCTCCACCACCTCCTGACCCTCTCCTGTGTTCGTATGCTACCCCTCCCTCCCCCCACTTTTGGGCAACGTTACCCATCCGTCCCTCCCCAGCCACCCTCAAACCCGTAAAGCCCCAACCAAAGGCAACCCCTTGCCCCCCTTTTATCTCTTCTTTGTGTTCATACTTACCACCATCTCGTCTTAAATTCCACCCCTGCAGACATCGGCTCATATCCTTCCTCCACCCTCCGATTTCCTGTAAGCCTATCGTTCAGTCTCTTGCTATCTAGGGCAGCTTGTTTATTTCATATCATTGAGGTCATGTAGTATTTGTCCTTCAATGTCTGGGTTGCTTCACTCAACATAAGGTTCTCAAGATTCATCCATGTTATCACATGTGTTTGTAGTGTGTTTGTTCTTACAGCCGAGTAGTATTCCATTGTGTGTATATACCACATTTTATTGATCCACTCATCTGTTGATGGGCATTTGGGTTGATTCCAACTTTTGGCAATAGTGAACAATGCTGCTATGAACATTGGTGTACATATATCGGTTTGTGTCCTTGTTTCCAGTTCTGCTGGGTATATACCCAGCAGTGGTATTGCTGGGTCATATGGCAAATCTATGGCTAGTTTTCTGAGAAACCGCCATACTGTCCTCCAGAATGGTTGGATCCTTCTGCATTCCCACCAGCAGTGGATGAGTGTTCCCCTTCCTTCACATCCTCTCCAGCACTTGTATTCTTCTGTTTTTTTCATAGCTGCCAATCTTATGGGTGTAAGATGGTATCTCATTGTAGTTTTGATTTGCATTTCCCTGATAGCTAGAGATTTGGAACATTTTTTCATGTGCTTTCTTGCCATTTGTATTTCTTCTTCGGAGAAGTGTCTGTTTAAGTCTTTTTCCCATTTTTTAAATGGGTTGTTTATCTTTTTATTTTCAAGATATAGGAGTTCTTTATATATGCAAGCTATGTTTCTTATCAGATATATGATTGCCAAATATTTTCTCCCACTGTGTGGGCTCCCTTTTTACTTTCTTGACAAACTCCTTTGAGGTGCAGAAGGCTTTAATTTTGGGGAAGTCCCATTTATCTATTAGTTCTTTTGCTGCTCGTGCTTTTGGTGAGATATTCATAATCCATTTCCTATTACAAGGTCCTGTAGATGTTTCCCTACACTGCTTTCTAAGGTTTTTATGGTCTTGGCTCTTATATTTAGGTCTTTGATCCATCTTGAGTATAAGGTGTGAGATGGTAATCCTCTTTCATTCTTCTACATATGGCTATCCAGTTCTCCAAACACCATTTGTTGAATAGGCCACTGTCTCCCAATTGAGAGGGTTTGGTGGCTTTATCGAATATTATGTGGCTGTATATGTGAGGTTCTATATCAGAGCTTTCAATTCGATTCCATTGGTCTATGTGTCTCTCCTTATGCCAATACCATGCTGTTTTCACCCCTGTAGCTTTATAGTATGTTTTGAAGTCAGGTAGTGTGATTCCTCCAATTTCGTTTTTCTTTTTCAGTATGTCTTTGGCTATTCAGGGTCTCTTTCCTTTCCAAATAAATTTCATAGTTAGTTTTTCTAGTTCCTTAAAGAAGGCTGCGTTGATTTTTATTGGGATTGCATTGAATGTGTATATCAGTTTTGGTAGGATAGACATCTTAATAATGTTCAGTCTTCCTATCCATGAACAAGGAATAGTCTTCCATTTATTTAGGTCTTCTTTGATTTCCTTGAACAATCTTGTATAGTTCTCGTTATATAAGTCCTTTACCTCTTTAGTTAAATTTATTCCAAGTATTTGATTTTTTTATTTACTATTGTGAATGGTATTTGTTTCTTGATTTCCTCCTGATCTTGCTCATTATTGGTGTACAGAAATGCTACTGATTTTTGCGCATTGATCTTATACCCTGCAACTTTACTAAACTCATTTATGAGTTCTAGAATCTTCGTTGTAGATCTCTCAGGGTTTTCTATGTATAGGATCATGTCATCTGCAAATAATGAAATTTTGACTTCTTCCTTTCCAATTTGAATGCCTTTTATTTCTGGTTCTTGCCTCAGTGCTCGTGCAAGTACTTCTAAGACAATGTTAAATAGCAGTGGAGACAGTGGGCATCCTTGTCTTGTTCCTGAGTTTAGAGGGAAGGAGTCTAGGATTTCTCCATTGTAAACAATATTGGCTTTAGGTTTTTCATATATACTCTTTATCATGTTCAAAAAATTTCCTTGTATTCCAATCTTTTGGAGTGTTTTTATCAAGAAAGGGTGCTGTATTTTGTCAAATGCTTTTTCTGCATCGATAGATATAATCATGTGATTTTTTTCCTTCAATCTGTTTATATGGTGTATTACGTTGATTGATTTTCTTATGTTGAACCATCCTTGCATACCTGGGATGAATCCCACTCGGTCATGGTGTATAATACGTTTAATGTGTTGTTGAATACGATTAGCAAGTATTTTGTTAAGTATTTTTGCGTCTAGGTTCATTAGAGAAATTGGTCTGTAATTTTCCTTTCTTGTGATGTCTTTGTTTGGCTTTGGTACTAGGGTAATGTTGGCATCATAGAAGGAGTTGGGTAATGTTCTTTCTGTTTCGATGTTTTGGAATAGTTTCAGCAGGATTGGTGTCAGTTCTTTCCAGAATGTTTTGTAGAATTCACCTGTGAAGCCATCTGGCCCTGGGCTCTTCTTAGTTGGGAGATTTTTGATAACTGATTCTATCTCTCTGCTTGTGATTGGTTTGTTAAGATCATCAATTTCTTCTTTTGTCAATATGGGCTGCTTATGTGTTTCTAGGAATTTGTCCATTTCCTCTAGATTGTCATTTTTGTTGGAATATAGTTTTTCAAAATATCCTCTTATGATAGTCTTTATTTCTGTGGGGTCAGTGGTGATATCACCTTTCTCATTTCTTATTTTGTGTATTTGCATCTTCTCTCTTTTTTTCTTTGTTAGTGTTGCTAAAGGTTTGTCAATTTTGTTAATCTTCTCAAAAAACCAGCTCTTGGTCTTGTTTATCTGTTCAAGTGCTTTCTTATTTTCTATTTCATTTAGTTCTGCTCTTATCTTTGTTATTTCCTTCCTTCTTCTTCCTATTGGGTCACTTTGTTGTTGTTTTTCTAATTCCTTCAAATGTGCAGTTAGTTCTTCAATTTTTGCTCTTTCTTCCTTTTTTGATATATGAATTTATGGCTATAAACTTCCCTCTCAGTACTGCTTTTGCTGCATCCCATAAATTTTGGTATGTTGTGTTATCATTATCATTTGCTTCAAGGTAGTCATTGATTTCTTTTGAGATTTCCTCTTTGACCCACTGTTTTTCTAAGAGTGTGCTGTTTAATTTCAAAATCGTGGTGTGAAATCTGGGCTTCTGTCCCTTGCAAATCTCCAGCTTGACTCCACTGTGGTCAGAGATAATGTTTTGTATGATTTCAATCTTTCTGAATTCGTTCCGCCTTTCTTTGTGGCCTAGCATATGATCTATCTTGGAGAATGATCCATGTGCACTTGAGAAAAATGTATATCCTGCTGTGTTTGGGTGTAGCGATCTATATATGTCTATTAGATCGAGCTCCTCTAATATACTATTCAGATGTTTTGTTTCTTTGGTGATTCTCTTTTGAGATGTTCTGTCCAGAGTTGATAGTGGTGTATTAAATTCCCCACTATAATTGTAGATGTATCTATTCTTTCACTTAGTTTTTCCAGCATTTGCCTGACGTATTTAGAGGCACCCTTGTTAGGGGCATAGATATTTATGATTGTTCGATCTTCTTGACAGATTTTCCCTTTCACTAAAATGTAGTATCCTTCTTTGTCTCTCACAATTGTTTCACATTTAAAGTCTATTTTGTCTGATATTAATATAGCTACTCCTGCCTTTTTTTGGTTATTGTTAGCTTGTATGATTGTTTTTCAGCCATTCACTTTCAATCTCCATGCGTCTCTGGGTCTAAGATGTATCTCTTGTAGACAGCATATAGATGGGTCATATTTCCTTATCCAATGTCCCAGTCTGAATCTTTTGATAGGTGAGTTTAATCCATTGACATTCAGTGTTATTACTGTCAAGGAATTATTTTTGTTAGCCATATTTTGATTGGATTTGTGTTTGTCATATTTTGTTTGTTTATTTTTTTTGTCTTTTTTGTTGTTGTTGTTGGTCTTATACTCTCCTCCAACTTTGCCTTTCCTGCTTTTTCCTTTCTTCCTGCAGAACTCCCTTTAGAATTTCTTGAAGGGGAGGTTTCTTGTTGGTATACTCTTTCAGTTTCTGTTTGTCTGTGAATATTTTGAACTCTCCAGCATGTTTGAATGCTAGTTTAGCTGGATAGAGTATTCTTGTTTGGAAGTTTTTTTCCTTTAGTACCTTGACTATATCATACCACTGTCTTCTTGCCTCGATGGTTTCAGAAGAGAAATCAGCACTTAATCTAATTGAGCTTACCTTGTATGTGATGGTTTTCTTTTCTCTTGCTGCTTTTAGGATTTTCTCTTTGTCTTGAGCCTTGGATAATTTGATAAGTATATGTCTTGGGGTGGGCCTGTTGGGGTTTATGACTTGTGGAGTGTGCTGTGCTTCTTGGATATGTACCTCTGTCTCTTTCAGTAGATTTGGGAAGTTTTCAGCCATTATTTCCTGCAACACTCCTTCTGACCCCTTTCCCTTCTCTTCGCCTTCTGGAATGCCTATAATACGTATGTTTGAGCGTTTTGCATTGTCATTCAGGTCCCTAAATCCTAATTGGATTTTTTCTATCTTCTTATTGACCCCTTCTACTATCTGTTTGATTTCTGATGTACTGTCTTCCACATCACTAATTCTCTGCTCTGTCTCTTCTAGTCTGCTGATATTTGCTGCAAGTGTATTTTTTATTTCTTGAACTGTGGTGTTCATTCCCATCATATCTGTTATGTTTTTGCGTATTTCTGCAATTTCCCCTCCAAGTGATGTCTTCATGTTGTTAACCTCTTTCATTACTGCATCAAATTTGTCGGTGATAAATGTTCTGAGTTCTTTCATTGCTTGTGCCAAGTTTTGCTCCCCTTCGTGATTATTGGTTTGTTGATTGGATTCAGTCATGTTTTCCTGATTATTGGTTTGGTTTTTAGATTTTTGTTGCTTTCTGGTCATCTCTTTATTTTGACGAATTTAATCAGTTCCTTAGCTTCTTTGTCTGCTTTTGGAGGTTAATTAGTTGTTATTTTTGCATAGGTGTTATATCTTCTCTTTGTCACTTTTTTCTTCTTATTCTAGTTACTTGTTGTTGGTTAAGTTCACTTTAGAGGAAAGTATTATTGTTGGGGAAAGGCAATTGTGTAAGCAAGGGAAAAGTGTAAAGTAGTATTGGTAATGTATGTTAACAAAGCAAGAATATGAGATCTGGGAGGATGGAGGTTAGATTCATGTAGATTGTATAGAGTTATAGCTGTAGGTAGAGTACCTTTTATGAAGTAGATGACTGAATATGGGCGGAATATGGTATGAACTACAAAGCTATTGTTTTCATGAGAGAGGGAAAAAGAAAAGAAAGGTAATAGTTTCAAGAGTGGATAACAGACAGAAAACAGAACAAAGGTATTAGAAATTAAGAGTTAGACACTTTGTGGATCAAAGAACGGGAGGTGGGGGGGTGGAATATAGGAGAGACAGTAGATGATAGTGGATATCAAGATGCAGGGGAAGGGGGATAGTTTAGGTAGCCTAAATCAGTTCACACAGAAATGAGGCAGTGGAGGATGGGAAAGCCCAGCAAATGTGAGGTGTTCCCTGTAGCACCTATTGTGTACTTGAATTAAAATAAAATAAATGGAAAATGAGGGACAAGAGGGAAAGAGAAAACCGAGAAAAAAAAAGAAACTAATTATAATAAAGAAAAAAAGAAAGACAAGAAGAAAGGTAAAAAGAAAAAGAGGATAGGCAAACGGTGGGGAACAGATAGGGGGAAGAGAGATGCAGGTATACACGTGTCACAATTGCAACACTATCTAAAACAACAACCAAAAAAACCCCTAAATAACTGTATAAAAAAAAAAGGACTTTGGGGGACACGCTAGGAGAAAAGACTAGGGGATAATGCAATATTAGCAATCAGGGCGTCAAAAAGAGTAAAAAATAAGATAAAGTGAAAATAAAAACAAAACAATATGAACCAATAAAGATAAAACGCAAACGTTAAGGTCCAGGGCACTCATGGACCCCAGGTAGACCCCAGGGCGTGATGGATTCAGGGGTGGAAAGTCTGAGATACTGAAGACTCAAGAGGTGTGAGTCTGGGGTGTGGACCGCCAGAGTCCAGGGGACCCAGACCTGGCAACCTCAAATCTGGTCCACAGAAAGCTTAGGAGCCCCGCAGTGCAACACAGCCCTCAGGGATCCCCGTAGCTGGGTGCCAGCCCCGTGGGGGAAGCCAGATCTGCGAATTCTATATTGAATGTCTGATCCCTGAAATTCACCTACTCCTCAGGGTTTCAGCCTTTGGACCGCTCCCTCCCTGTGCTCCCACGCAACGGCCACTTGAGGGCGCCTCTACACCACGGCCAGTTCAATGACCCAGATCCCAAGCCCCGCCGGGTGGGGTGGGCTTCAGCTGGAAACGCCGAAAATAGACTCTAAGATCCGAAATCCCAAACTTCGCAAAATATTCCCCAATCAGCTTCCAGACGTGTCCTCCTCCCTCACTGCACCCTACAACAGTCTCCCAATTGTGTCCCCTTATTGCACAAAATCCAATTCCGTTGCAGATCGGCAGTCGGACCTGTGGGGATGGGGCTCCAGGCGGAAGCACTACCCCCCTCTGTCCGGCGACCAAAATGTCCCCCGCTTCACAACAAAGCACCGTCTGTCTCCCCAAATCGATCTGCAAAGGAGTCTTGTCCCAACAATCCCTCACCAGCCAGCCCAGTATCCGCAAATTTCTCAGCACCGCAAAGCCTCCAGAAAAAGGAAAAAAAACAAAAACAAAAACCCTGGCCGCCACGGCTCCGGAGCTTCAGGAGCGCCCGCTACCGCGGCTCCGCCCACCCAAGGAGGGAACTTCCCGAGCCCAGCTGGGACCTCCGTTTATATATTATAGACGTATCCTCTCTGTTACCTTCCCACCGAATTGACGGCCAGACACCTTCCAACCAGCAAAAATCCCCGAAACAGCGCGGTCCCAAAGAGCCTTCAACGCTGCCCAGCCGCCCCCTGCAGAGACATTACCAGGCAAGCTCACGCAGCCACCATCTTGCCTCTCCCCTCTGCGAGCTATTATTCTATGGTTAGTTTTTTGAGAAACCGCCAAACTGTCCTCCAGAATGGTTGGATCCTTCTGCATTCCCACCAGCAGTGGATGAGTGTTCCCATTTCTTCACATCCTCTCCAGCATTTGTATTCTTTGTTTTTTTTCATAGCTGCCAATCTTATACGAGTAAGATAGTATCTCATTCTAGTTTTGATTTGCATTTCCCTAATAGCTAAAGATTAGGAGCATTTTTTCATGTGCTTTTTAGCCACTTGTATTTCTTCTTTGGAGAAATGTCTGTTTAAATCTTTTTCCCATTTTTTAAATGGGTGGTTTATCTTTTTATTTTCAAGATATAGGAGTTCTTTATATATGCAAATTATAAGTCTTTTATTGGATATATGGTTGCCAAATATTTTCTCCCATTGTGTAGGTTCCCTTTTTACTTTCTTTGCAAACTCCTTTGAGGTGCTGAAGGCTTTAATTTTGAGGAAGTTCCATTTATCTATTTGTTCTTTTGCTGCTCGTGCTTTTGGTGTGATATTCATGAAGCCATTTCCTATTACAAGGTCTTGTAGATGTTTCCCTACATTGCTTTCCAAGGTCTTTATGGTCTTGGCTCTTATATTTAGGTCTTTGACCCATCTTGAGTTGATCTTTGTATAAGGTGTGGGATGGTAATCCTTTTTCATTCTTCTACATATGGATATCCAGTTCTCCAGGCACCATTTGTTGAATAGGCCATTCTCTCCCAGTTGAGAGGGTTTGGTGGCTTTATCAAATGTTATATGGCTATATATATGAGGTTCTATATCAGAACTTTCAATTTGATTCCATTGGTCTGTGTGTCTCTCCTTATACCAATACCATGCTGTTTTCACTACTGTGCTTTGTAGTATGCTTTGAAGTCAGGTAGTGTGATTCCTCCAATTTCATTTTTCTTTTTCAATATGTCTTTTGCTATTCAGGGCCCCTTTCCTTTCCAAATAAATTTTATAGTTAGTTTTTCTAGTTCCTTAAAGAAGGCTGTGTTGATTTTTATTGGGATTGCATTGAGTGTGTAGATCAGCTTTGGTAGGATAGACATCTTAATAATATTTAGTCTTCCTATCCATGAACAGGGAATATTCTTCCATTTATTTAGGTCTTCTTTGATTTCCTTGAACAGTCTTGTGTAGTTTTCGGTGTATAAGGTTTTTACATCTTTAGTTAAATTTATTCCTAAATATTTGATTTTTTTATTTACTATTGTGAATGGTATTTGTTTCTTGATTTCCTCCTGATCTTGCTCATTACTGGTGTACAGAAATGCTACTGATTTTTGCGCATTGATCTTATATCCTGTGACTTTACTAAACTTATTTAAGAGTTCTAGAAGCTTTGTTGTAGACCTCTCAGGGTTTTCTATGTATAAGATCATGTTATCTGCAAATAATGAAATTTTGACTTCTTCCTTTCCAATTTGAATGCCTTTTATATCTGGTTCTTGCCTCAGTGCTCAATAAGTACTTCTAAGACAATGTTAAATAGAAGGGGAGACAGTGGGCATCCTTGTCTTGTTCCTGACTATAGAGGGAACGATTTTAGGATTTCTCCATTGTAAACAATGTTGGCTGTAGGTGTTTCATATATACTCTTTATCATGTTCAAAAAATTTCATTGTATTCCTATCTTTTGGAGTGTTTTTATCAAGAAAGTGTGCTGTATTTTCTCAAATGCTTTTTCTGCATCTATAGATATAATCATGTGATTTTTTTCCTTCAATCTGTTTATATGGTGTATTACATTGATTGATTTTCTTATGTTGAACTATCCTTGCATACCTGGAATGAATCCGATTTGGTCGTGGTGTATAATTCATTTAATGTGTTGTTGAATATGATTAGCAAGTATTTTGTTAAGTATTTTTGTGTCTAGGTTCATTAGAGAAATTGGTCTGTAATTTTCCTTTCTTGTGCTGTCTTTGTTTGGCTTTGGTACTAGGGTAACATTGCCATCATAGAAGGAGTTAGGCAATGTTCCTTCTGTTTCGATTTTTTGGCAGTGTTTCAGCAGGATTGGTGTTAGTTTTTTCCAGAATGTTTTGTAGGATTCATCTGTGAAGCCATCTGGCCCTGGGCTCTTTTTAGTTGGGAGGTTTTTAATGACTGATTCTACCTCTTTACTTGTGATTGGTTTGTTGAGATCATCAATTTCTTCTTTCGTCAATATAGGCTGCTTATGTGTTTCTAGGAATTTGTCCATTTCCTCTGAATTGTCATTTTGGTTGGAATATAGTTTTTCAAAGTATCCTCTTATGATAGACTTTATATCTGTGGGGTCAGTAGTGATATCTCTTTTCTCATTTCTTATTTTGTGTATTTGCATCTTCTTTCTTTTTTTCTTTGTTAGTCTCACTAAAGGTTTGTCAATTTTATTGACCTTCTCAAAAAACCAGTTCTTGGTCTTGTTTATCTTTTCAAGTGCTTTCTTATTTTCTATTTCATTTAGTTCTGCTCTTATCTTTGTTATTTCCTTCCTTCTTCTTCCTGTTGGATTACTTTGTTGTTTTTTTTCCTAATTCCTCCAAATGTGCAGTTAGTTCTTCAATTTTTGTTCTTTCTTCTTTTTTGATGTATGAATTTATGGCTATAAATTTCCCTCTCTGCTTTTGCTGCATCCCATAAATTTTGGTATGTTGTGTTATCATTATCATTTGTTTCAAGGTAGTCATTGATTTCTTTTGAGATTTCCTCTTTGACCCACTGTTTTTCTAAGAGTGTGCTGTTTAATTTCAATATCTTGGTGTGAAATCTGGGCCTCTGGCCCTTGCAGATTTCCACCTTCACTCCACTGTGGTCAGAGATATTATTTTGTATGATTTCGATCTTTCTGAATTCATTAAGCCTTTCTTTGTGGCCTAGCATATGGTCTATCTTGGAGAATGATCCATGTGCACTTGAGAAAAATGTATATCCTGCTGTGTTTGGGTGTAATGATCTGTATATGTCTATTAGATCCACCTCCTCTAATATACTGTTCAAATATTTTGTTTCTTTAGTGATTCTCTTTTGAGATGTTCTGTCCAGAGTTGATAGTGGTGTATTAAAAACCCCCACTATAATTGAAGATGCATCTATTCTTTCACTTAGTTTTTCCAGCTTTTGCCACATGTATTTAGAGGCACCCTTGTTAGGAGCATAAATATTTATGAGTGTTCATTCTTCTTGAAAGATTGTTCCTTTCACTAATATGTAGTATCCTTCTTTGTCTCTCACAATTTTTTCACAATTAAAGTCTATTTAAAGTCTATTTTGTCTGATATTAATATATTAATATATACTCCTGCCTTTTATTGGTTATTGTTGCTTGTAAGATTGTTTTCCAACCATTCACTTTCAGCCTCCATGAATCTCTGGGTCTAAGATGTATCTCTTGTAGACAGCATATAGATGGGTCATATTTCCTTATCCAATGTCCCAGTCTGAATCTTCTGATAGGTGAGTTTAATCCATTGACATTCAGTGTTATTACTTTCAAGGAATTATTTATCTTAGCCATATTTTGATCGGACTTGTGTTTGTCATATTTTGTTTTTTTGATTTTTTTTCCTTCTCTTTTTGTCTTTTTTGTTGCTCTGACACTCTCCTCCAACTCTGCCTGTCCTGTTTTTTCCTTTCTTCCTGCAGAGCTCCCTTTAGAATTTCTTGAAGGGGAGGTTTCTTGTTGGCATACTCTTTCAATTTCTGTTTATCTGTTAATATTTTGAACTCTCCATCATTTTTGAATCCTACTTTAGCTGGATAGAGTATTCTTGGTTGGAAATTTTTTTCTTTTAGTACCTTGACTATATCATACCATTGCCTTCTTGCCTCCATCGTTTCAGATGAGAAATCAGCACTTAATCTTATGCAGTTTCCCTTGTATGTGATGGTTTTCTTTTCTCTTGCTGCTTTTAGAATTTTCTTTTGTATTGAGCATTGGATAATTTGACAAGTATATGTCTTGGGGTCGGCCTGTTGGGGTTTATGATGTTTGGGGTGTGCTGTGCTTCTTGGATATGTACATCTGTCTCTTTCAGTAAATTTGGGAAGTTTTCAGCCATTATTTCCTGCAACACTCCTTCTGACCCCTTTCCCTTCTCTTCTCCTTCTGGGATGCCTATAATACGTATGTTTGTGCATTTTGCATTGTCATTCAGGTCCCTAAGTCCTAGCTGGATTTTTTCTATCTTTTTATCGATCAATTCTACTATCTGTTTGATTTCCAATGTACTGTCTTCCACATCACTAATTCTCTGCTCTGCCTCTTCTAATCTGCTGTTATTTGCTGTGAGTGTATTTTTGATTTCTTGAACTGTGGTGTTCATTCCCATCATATCTGTTACCTTTTTGCGTATGTCTGCAAATTCCCCTCCAAGTGTTGTCTTCATATTGTTAACCTCTTCCTTTACTTCATTAAATTTGTCTGTGATACATGTTCTGAGATCTTTAATTACTTGTGCGAAGTTCTGCTCCCCTTCCTGGTTTTTAGTTTGTTCATTGGATTCAGCCATGTTTTCCTGATTGCTGGTTTGGTTTATAGATTTTTGTTGCTGTCTGGTCATCATTTTATCTTGATGGGTTTAATCAGTTCCTTAGCTTCTTTGTCTAGTCTTGGGGATTAATTAGCTGTTGTTTTTGTGTAAGTGTTATATCTTCTCTTTGTCACTTTGTTCTTCTTATTCTAATTTCTTATTGCTGGCTGAGTTCACTTTGAGGGAAAGTATTAGGGCCAGGGAAAGGTAATTGTGTAAGAAAGGAAAATGTGTAAAGTAATATTGGTAATAAATGTTAACAGAGCAACAATATGAGATCTGGGAGGATGGATATTAGATTCATGTAAGTTGTGTAGAGTTATAGCAGTAGGTAGAGTACCTATAATGAGGTAGTCAACTGAATATGGGAGGAATATGGTATGAATTAAAAAGCTAATGTTTTTGTGAGAGAGGGAAAGAGAAAAGAAAGGCAATAGTTTCAAGAGTGGATAAAAGAAAACAAAACAAAGGTATTAGAAATTAAGAGTTAGACAATTTGGGGATCAAAGAAAGGGAGGTGGAATATAGGAGAGACAGTAGATGATGGAGGATATAAAGATGTGAGGGAAAGGGGATAATGTAGGTAGCAAAATCAAATTGCACAGAAATGAGGCAATGGAGGATGAGGAAATCCAGCAAATGTGAGGTGTTCCCTGCAGCACCTTCCCACCAAATCGATGTCCAGACACCTCCTGCCCTGCAAAATCCCGAAACAGTCTGTTCCCGAAGAATTTCCAATGCGGCCCAGCCCCTTCTTTGCAGGAGAAATTATCAGGCGCACTCTCTCAGCCACCATCTTGCCAATATTACCCTCTTGACATTTGTTTTCTGTCCATCTCATTTTATTTTTGTTCCTTTCAATCTTTGTTTACTATCTTCCTTTAGATAAATTGTTTTATCTACATTTCATTTTATCTCCACTATTCTTTCCCTAGTAATACCTCCATGTTTTTTGTTTTTGTTTTTGTTTTGTTTTTAATGGTTTTCCTAGGGTTTACAGTAACATATTTAATTTATCACATTCTATGTTTAAATATTATACATCATGTATATATTTTAAGAACCCTACAACATTATATTTTAATTTATCCTTTCCATTTGGCACTTGTTTTCATATATTTTACTTTTACATATGTTATAATTCCCAGAGTATTTTATTGTTATTTTTTTCCTTAAAGAGTCAATTACCATATCTTAATATTTATTTTGATTAGAGAAGTTGGGGGTTCACAGCAAAAAGTCATGCAGAAAATACAGAATCCCCATATAAACCATCCTTTTATTAACACTGCATTTTTGTGGTACCTTCACTACAACTTATGAAACAATCTTATTATATTTATACTGTTATATATATTCCACAATTTGTATTATGGTTCACTATGTTATACAGTTCTATTTTGTTAAATTTTATTCTAGTAACATATTAACAACCTAAAATTTCCCTTTGGACCACATTCAAGTATATAATTCAGTAATGATGTCATCAAGTTTCATCCATGTTGTCACAAGTATCTGAACGTCATTTCTTCTTAGGACTGAATAATATTCCATTGCATGTATACACTGTATTTTCATTTTTGCAAAGAAGGTTGTTGGACTTTTGATTGGGATTGCATTGACTCTCTAAGCACTTTAGGTAAAATTGACAACTTTACAGTACTTTGTCTTTCAATCCATGAACATAGAATGTCCTCTTTATTTAAGTATTCTTCAATTTATTTTAGCAATATTTTGTAGCTTTCCATGTAAAGTATTTTATATCCTTGGTTAAATTTATCTCTTGATATTTCATTCTATTAGATACTATTACAAATGGATATTTTTCTTGATTTATTTTTCAGTTTCTTCATGACTAGTGTGTAGAAACACTACAGATTTTTGCTTGTTGATCTTGAAACCTCTAACTTGGCTGAATTCATTTATTAGCCCTAACTTTGTTGTAGATATCTCAGGATTTTCTATATATAGGAACATATCATCTGCATATCACCTGCAAATAAGGAAAGTTTTTCTTCTTCCTTTCCAATTTGGATGCCTTTTCTTTTTCTTTCTTCATGCCTCTGGCTAGATCATCTCTCACAATATTAAATAACGGTGGTGACAGTGGACCTACTTTTCTGGTTTCTAACCTTAAAGGGGAACCTTTCAGGCTTTCATCATTGAATATGGTGTTAGCTGTGGATTTATTTCATATGCCTTTATCATGTAGAAGACATTTCTTCTAGTCCTAGTTTTCTAAGTGTTTTTATTAAGAATGTGTCCTAGATTTTGTCAAAATGTTTTTTCTGAGTTGTTAAAGATTGTGTTTTGGGGGGGGTTTTTTGGTTGTTTTTGTTTTGATTTGTTTTCTATTAAAGTGATATATTGCATTCACTGACTTCCTAATGTTGAACCCACCTAGCATACCTGGAATAAATTCCACTTGATTATGGTGCATCATTCTTTTAATGTGCTATTGGATTTGTTTGTCAGAATGTTGAAGAATTTTTACATCTATACTTTTAGATATAGTTGGTTATTTTTCTTTTATTGGCAAATCTGTGGTCTGGTTTTGGTATTCACAAGATCATGGCCTCATAAAATAACTTAGGAAGTGTTAACTCCTCCTTATTTTTTCAGAAGAGTTTGAGCAGAATTGATGTTAATCCTACTTGGAAAGTTAGGTCAAATCACCAGTAAGGCTATCTGATCCTGAGCTTTTCTTTGTTGGAAGGATTTTTTATCACTGATAAAAACCCTTACTTGTTATTGGTCTGTACAGATCTTCTATTTCTTCTTGAGTTAGTGTAGGTAGTGTATATGTTTCTCAGAACTTGTCCATTTCACCTAGGTTTTCTAAGTTATTGGCATAACAGTTTTTCATAGTACTCTTTTACAAAACTTTATTTCTATGGGATTGGTAGAAATATCCCCTCTTGCATTTCTGATTTCAGCTATTTGTATCCTCTATCTCTTTTTTAAATCAGTCTAGCAAAAGGTTTGTCAAATATTTTTATAGCATTTAAAGCTATAAATCTCTCAGCACAGCTTTTGCTGCATTACTTAAGTTTTGGTATGTTATGTTTTCATTTTCACTTGCCTCAAGAAATTTCTTGATTTTCCTTATGATTTTTTGAGCCATTGATTGACTATGTTGTTCAATTTCCATATACTGTGATTTTTCCAGGTGTCCCTGTTACTGATTTCTAGCTTCAATCTATTGTGGTTGCAGAAAATAAATTGTATAATTTCAATTTTTTTTTAATTTATTGAGATTTGTTCTGTGAAATAGCATATCTTATAGAATGATCCTTGTGGACTAGAGAAGAATGTGTATTCTGCTGCTTTGAGGTGAAGTGTCGTATATATGTATGTTAGGTCTAGTTGGTTCATAGTATTGTTCAAGTCTTCAATTTCCTTATTGATCTTCTGTCTAGATGTTCTATATTACTGAAAGTGGTGTATTGAAGTCTCCTACTATCAATGTAGAACTGTATATTTCTCCCTTCAAATATGTCAATATTTGGTTCATATATTTTGGGGCTCTGCTTTTAGATGTGTACACATTTATAATTGTTATGTCTTCTTGTTGAGTTGACCCCTCTATCAATATAACATCCTTCTCTTACCCTGTAACACTTTTTAACTATTTTATCTGATATTAAGACAACTACTCACCTAACTTTTGGTTACTATTTCATGGTATATAATTTTTTCTGTGTTTTCACTTTCAATGTACTTATGTCTTTAGTTTAGAGTGAGACCTTGTAAGCAGCATATAGTTGGGTCATGATTTCTTATCCATTCTGCCAATTTCTGATATTTGACAGGAGAGTTTAATTCATTTACTTTTAAAGTAACTACTGATAATGTGGGACTTTCTTCTACCATTTTGCTTTTTGGTTTTTATAAGGTTTATACCTTTGAATCCTTCAATTCTACAGTTAATGTTTACTCTCATATTTGCTTTTGTAGTGTGTCATTTTGAGTGTCTTCTCATTTCTCTGTAAATATTTTTCATATATCTTCTCTGTGTTTATGATGGGTCTAAAATTAAGCATCCTAAATTTAAACAATAATGTTTGTTTTTTGTTTTAGTTTCCTAGGATTTTTAAAGCATATGCCATGAAATGGGTTGGCTTTAACAATAGGAATTTATTAACTCACTCTTTGAGGGAGAGAAAATGCCCAAATAAAGGCTTTCTTCCTGAAAATCAGCTCTTCTGCCACATGGCAAAGCACATGGCAGCATCTGCTGGTCTTTCCCTTCTCTTCTGAGTTTCACTGTTTTCAGCTTCTTGCTTCTGTGGTTTTCTCTGTGTGAGTGTATTCATTCTGTTTATAAAGGCCAGCAGTAAAAGGATTAAGACCATTGCTGAGTGAGGTGAGTCACATCTTAAGTGAAGTGGTCTCTTCAAAAGATCCTATTTACAATGGGTCTATACCCACATTGATGGATTAAATTTAAGAGCATGTCTTTCTGAAGTACATACAGCTTCAAATCATGACATTTTTTAAAATATAATTTTTATTATTTTAAAAATATACTTAGATCACATAAAATATTACATAAAAAAATCTAAGGGATTCCCATATGCCCCACTCCCATACCTTCTGCCTTTCCCCACATCAACAACCTCCCTTATCAGTATGGCACCTTCATTGCAATTGATGAACACATTTTGGAGCATTGTCACCAAGCATGGACTATAGTTTACATTGTAGTTTACATATTTTGATACCAACTTAATTTCAATAGCATATACATTTACTTTTCTTACAGCTCTTCCTTTCCCTACCTTTTTGTTGTATTTGTTGCAAATATTATCTTATACATTGTATGTCCAAAGTCATAGATTGATCATTACATTTTGAGGATTTGCTTTATAGAATCTATAAGAAGTAAAAAATGGAGTTCCATACCAAAAAAATAAATGCAATTGTAGGGGCATTTATAATTAACCGTATGTTTACCTTTACCAGAGGTCTTTATTTTGTATGCCACTTCAATCAAATTTCTAGTGCCCTTTCCTTTCTGTCTCAAGAATTCCCTTTAGTGCTGTTTTTAGGGAAAGGCTAGTGGTGACAAACTAACTCGGTTTTTATTTATCCGAGAATGTCTTAATCTCACACTCATTTTGAAAGACAGTTGGCCAGATCCAAAATTCTTGATTGATAACTATATGTTCTTTCAATAGTTTAAACATTTCATCCCACCACCTCTTGCCTCTTTGTTTTCTGATGAGTTATCAGCACTTAATCTTTCTGGGACTCCCTTGTACATAACACATTTCTTTGACTGTGCAACTTTCTGAACTTTTTCCTTGTTCTAGGTATTTGACAGTTTCACTACTATGTGCCTAGATTTGGTTCTTTTCAAGTTTTTCCTTCTTTGGGTTCACTGGGATTCCTGAATATGCATATTCATGTCATTAATTAAATTCGGATGTTTTATGCTACCATTTCTTTG
This sequence comes from Dasypus novemcinctus, assembly GCF_030445035.2. Lineage (NCBI taxonomy): Eukaryota > Metazoa > Chordata > Mammalia > Cingulata > Dasypodidae > Dasypus > Dasypus novemcinctus. The sequence continues at coordinate 146,047,718 of NC_080673.1, read as the reverse complement.
AATATTCCTTCTGCCCCTTTCTCTGTTTCTTCTTTTTCTGGGATACCTATAATACAAATAGTGGTACAGTTGATGGTGTCCCACAGGTTTCAGTCTCTTTTCCCTTTTATAAATTCTTTTTTCTTTCTGCTTTTCATACTGAATCATCTCAATTGGCTTGTCTTAAGTTCAGTGATTGTTTTTTCTGCAAGTTCTAACCTGCTGTTGAAGCCTTCTAGAATTTTTCATTTCAGTTACTGTGGTCTTTAAGTCCAGTATTTCTGTTTGGTTTCTTTTTAAAATCTTAATCTCTTATTGAGGTTCTCATATTATTCTCTAGATCTTTCTCTCTCTTTTTTCTTATTTCCTTGAGGCTACTGAGGATCATTTTTTGTAATGTCTTTGACTGGTATGTCTAAAGTCTTGTCTTCTTTTTTGATGGTTTCTGCATTTTCATTTGTTCCTTTGGATGGGCCAGCATTTTCTAATTCTTTGTTGGTCTTATGCAATTTTGTTGCACACTGTGCATTTTAACATTTTAATGTGTGAACTCTGGGATTTAATTCATTATCTGTCTGTTACCTAAGTTTGTGTTCATTTAGTTATATCACAGAGATTTATTTGAATGCCAAGCCCAATAAAAAAGAAACAACCCTATGCAAAAAACACCTTTCACAGATTTTGTAAATTGGCTCACTGTTGGCTAGTGGTCTCCTTCAGAATTTAACCCTCTGATCAATAAGATCATCCTAATGTGAAGGTAAAGAACAGAGTCTTGAGGACTTCTGGGAAGATGGCAAATTAGAAAGGCATGAGACTTTCTTGTCTCCCAGAAAAATAGCTAAAGGATTTGCAGAAACAAACTGGAAAAAAATGTTCAAGGCTTAGGACATCAAGGGAAGGGTGGACACCACACAGAAAAGAAAGGGAAAGAACATGAGTAGAAGCTCAGCTGCAGCTGCCAGCACTATTCCCCAACACTCTAAGCAGACAATTTTGAATTCTCTGACCTTGGGCCAGTGGCAACAGAATGGACAGCAGGGATCCACCTCCCCAAGAAACAGGAGGAAGAGGGATGCAGCTTAAGGCTTATTCAGCCTTTGGCTGACAAATTTGTCTGCTTTGTCACATGAGACCTTCCCAACTAGGAGGCGCTATGCCATTGTTTGTCCTGGGAACTGGCATGGGACTAAAGACATCCAAACCTCTCAATCACCATCCCACCTGACTGAGACTGGTTGTTGAGGATGCAGAGGGGAGTGGAATTATTTCCTACCCAGGAAAAGGGAGGGAGCTGCTGGCAAATGTTGGAGAATAGCCTCTGAGAAAGTTTGACTTGCAAGTCTCTGAATAGACAGACTCCAGGCAGGATCCTCTGTCACACTGTTGTGGTCAATGTTGCAGTGCACACACTCCAACCAGGCTTTGAACAGAAAGAGATGCTGAAGAGTGATATCTGTCAGAAGACCAAAAAAGTGCAAGTGAGAAAATTAGTAAAAGAGAGGCTTTTTCCAGCCTCTATAGCTTCTCTCCCCAAGGGTCTAGGAAATGGGTCTGCAACCCATTACTGCGTTCCACAGCACAGGTTTGAGCAACTAGCAGGGACTATCCTAAAGACCTAGAACATGTTGAATCAAGAATCAAAGAATGACAGTAATACACAGCCTCCTGCTCCTAAATCCCAACAAAAGAGAGAGAAATTGAACACCAGAGTAAACTCACTATCATAATCAGATACCTAGATATCAGCAAAAAATTGCAACCCATACTAAGAAAAAGAAATGGTCCAAGCAAAGGAATATATCAAAGCCCCATATGAGACACAGGATTAGAGACAACTGATCAATGAGATTCATACAAATTACCAAAATCAAATTAATAAATTGAAAGACAATATGACTAAAGAGCTGAAGGACATCAGAATGACACTGAGTGAGCTCAAAGAAGAATCTGAAAACTGAATAGAAAAATAACAGAGTTGATAGAAAATAAAGACGCTATAAGTGAGATAAAAAACACATCAAAGGCATAACAATAACAGATTCAAAATGATAGAAGACAGAACAGTTGAAATTGAAGAGAGAGGAAAAATGGAAAAAAATTCAGCAGGGACTCAGGAAGCTGAATGATAAGATGAAGGATGACAACATACATGTCATGGGAATTTCAAAAGAGAAGGGTAAAGGGGCAAAAAGAGTCTTTTAGGAAATAATAACTGAAATTTTCCCAATTCTCATGAAAGAAATGAATTTACATGTCCAAGAAGTAGAGTGTACCCACTCAAAAATAAGTCAAAAATAGACCTACTCCAAGACACATACTACTAAGAATACCAAACAACAAAGACAGAGAAAAAATTCTGAAATCAGCAAGGGAGAAGCAAACCATCACATACAAAAGTACACCCAGTAAGATTTAGGGTGGATTTTTCATCAGAAACCATGAAGGCAAGAAGATAGTGGTATGATTAACTAGGATGCTAAAAGAGAAATATTGCCAGCTGAGAATTCTTTTTCTGGAAAAATTTTCCTTCAAATAAGAAGCTGAGTTTAAAATATTCACAAATAAACAAAAAGTAGAAGAGTTTGTAAAACAGAATCCATCTTTGCTGGAAATATTAAAGGGAGCCTTAGAACTTAAAAGAAAAATACAGGAAAGGGAGGCTTGGAGGAGAGTATAGAAGGCAAGAATAGCAGAAAAGATAACCAAATGAGTAAAAAGACAACTGAAAATAAGATATGACATATGAAAACCAAGAATAAAATGGTGGAAGTAAAAAATGCATTTACAGTAATATCATTGAATGTGAATGGATTAAACTCCCAAATTAAAAGATATAGGCTGACAGAAAGGATTAAAAAACTTGACCCATCCATATACTGCCTAAAAGAGATTCACCTTAGACCCAGGGATACAAACTAGCTGAAAGTGAAAGGCAGGAAAAACATATTCCATGCAAAGAGTAACCAAAAAGAGCAGAGGTAGCTATACTAATGAGGGACAAAACTGACTTTAAATGCAAAAAATGTTATAAGACATACAAAAGGACACTGTATATTAATCAAATGGACAATCCACTAAGAAAAAATCACAGTCATAAATAACTATGCCCCTAACCAGGGTGCCCCAAAATACATGAGGCAAAATTTGGCAAAGCTGAAGGGAAAAATAGACATGTCTAAAATAAGAATTGGAGATTTCAACATACCCACTTATCATGAGATAGAACAACTATACAAAAGATTGACAAGAAAACAAAGAAATTGAACCATATGATAAACAAGCTAGACATAAAGATATATACAGAACATTGCATCCCAAATCAGCAGGTTATACATTCTTGTCAAGTGTTCATGGATCTATCTCCAGGATAGACCACATGTTAGGTCATAAGACAGGTCTAAGTAAATATAAAAATAATGAAATTTTACAAAGCACCTTCTCAGATCATAGAATGAAAGTGAAAATCAATAATAGGAAAAGGGAAAATTGGTAAATCTTTGGAAGTTAAAAAACACACTCTTAAACAATCAGTGAGTCAAAAAGAAATTATAAGTGAAATTAGTTAATATATTGAGACAAATGAAAATGAGAACACAACTTATCAAAACCTGTGGAACACTGCAAAGGCAGTCATGAGAGGGAAATTTATAGCCCTCAATGCTTATTCTAAAAAGAAAAGCACTAGTGTGGGATGTCATTGATGGGGGATGCATGGGTGGGAGGGAGTTCTCCAGGGCATGCATATAGGGCATATAGATATGTTTGGATGTTCATTGGATATTGCCATAGTGGATAGAGTTACACACATCAACTGAGGGATTGCTGAGTTCCCATCATGGGGAGCTCTGTTACTTTCCCCAATAGAACAGCAACAATCCCCCAAGTAAAGGGCAAAGACCAGGGAAGAGGGATGGTCCAATGATGGGCCCTTGATATTGATGACTATGCTTATGTGTGCTTGAAATTTCATCTAGGCCTAGAGGTGCAGGGTGCCTAAGAGTTACCTCCTGAGAGTTTCTATGTAGCTCAAATGTGGCCACTCCCTAATCCAAACTCAGAATGTAAATAAATGCATTACCTTCCCCCAGTGTGGGACATGTCTCCTGGGGATGAGACTCCCTGGCACCGAGGGATTACTAACAAGTACCAGCTGGTGATGCAACTAGAAAAAGGCCTTGAATAAAAGGGGAAAATGGTAAAGACAAATGAGTTTATATGGCTAAGAAACTTCAAAATGAGTTGGGAGGTCATCAGAGGGGTCATGCTTATGCACATCTCATCAGGATCCCAGAGAGAGTAGATACAACCCTAGGTAGAGGTGCTCCTGAGGGCTACAGAGACAACCAGGCCCTACGGTCACATCAGATGGCTCTGAAGTTCAGTGCCTTGCCAGTGGACCCTACTTTGCAACTTGTGCTCCTGAGCATGTGGAGTTGGACTCAGATGTGACCTCTCTACACATGCCTCTTCTGTCACTTTTACTGAACCTTTGGTTGGCACTGGGATTGGTGTATGCTCAGGAGACTTGAATTTCTGGACTATCCATGTGCCAGCTGGGCCCTGAACCTCAGCAGAGCTGCAACGCCTACTCTCTGGTTTGTTGGACTTAACCAGGACAGCTAATAGGGAAGTGAAGATGGCCAACCACCACCAGGGAACCAAGAGTGTCTACAACTGCAAGCAGGAGACTCCCATCCATCAGTCATGTGGGATCTAAGACCCCTCTCGATTTAGAGGTAGAATAGACATCACCATCCCAGGGTCCTCAGGATGGAGGAATAAAATATGGATTAGAGTATACTTACTGGTATTCTACTATAGAATTATTGTGACTCCAGCAATGGAAGAAACTGTATCACTGATGCAGAGAAAATGGCCATGGTATTTGCTGAGGGCAGGAAGAGGTAAGAAGAGATGTGATGTGGGGGCATTTTCGGGACTTGGAGTTGTCCTAAATGATATTACAGGAAGAGATGCAGGACATTATATATCCTGCCATAACACACTGAATGGATTTGGGGAGAGTGTAAATTACAATATAAACTATAATCCATGCTGTGCAGCAGCATCCAAAATGTATTCATCAAATGCAATGAAGGTGCCACACTTTTGAAAGAGGTTGTTGATGTGGGAGGAGTGGAGTGGGCTATATGAAAATCTCGTGTTTTTTTAATGTGACATTTTGTGTGATCTATGTATCTTTTTTTTAAGAAGACAATAAAAATATTTTTAAAAAAGAAAAATGAGCTAAAGTCAAAAATCTAGCTGAACAAGTGGAGAAACTAGGAAAGAACAGCAAACCATAACCAAAGTAAGCACAAGGAGTAAAATAATAAAGACAAGAGCAGAAATAAATGAAGCTGAGAACAAAATCAATAGGAAAAAAAAGTTCTTTGAAAAGATCAACAAAATTGACAAACCCTTAGCTAGACTAACAGAGAGAGAGAGAGAGAGAGAGATGCAAATCAATAAAATCAGAAATGAAAGGGGGGATGTTATGACCGACCCCCAAAAAGTAAAAAGTATTGTAAGGGAATATTATGTGAAACTATATGCCAAAAACTACACAAGCTAGATGAAATGGACAAATTCCTAGAAAAGCACAACCTACACTGACTCTACTAGAAATAGAAGAACTTGACAAGCCAGTCACATTTAAAGACATTGAATCAGTCATCAAAAATCTCCCAACAAAGAAAAGTCCAGGATCAGATGGCTTCACAGTCACCTGGTTCTTGAGTTCTACCAAGAATTTCAAGAAAAATGAACATCAACCCTGTTTAAAGTCTTCCAAAATGAAGAGGAGGGAAAATAATCCAACACATTTCATGAAGCCAGTATCACTCTAATATCAAAGCCAGATAAAGATAGCACAAGAAAAGAAAATTACAGACCAATCACTTTAAAGGACATAGATACAAAAATTCTCAATAAAATATTTGCAAATAAAATCCAACAGCAGGGAAGCGGACTTGGCCCAATGGATAGGGCATCCATCTACCACATGGGAGGTCTGTGGTTCAAACCCCAGGCCTCCTTGACCCATGTGGAGCTGGGCCATATGCAGTGCTGATGCACGCAAGGAGTGCCATGCCACACAGGGGTGTCCCCCATGTAGGGGAGCCCCATGCTCAAGGAATGCGCCCTATAAGGAGAGCTGCCCAGCATGAAAGAAAGTGCAGTCTGCCCAGAAATGGTGCCGCACACATGGAGAGCTGACACAACAAGATGACACAACAAAAAGAAACTCAGATTCCCAGTGCTGCTGATAAAGATAGAAGCAGTCACAGAAGAACACACAGTGAACAGGGGGGAGGAGGGGGGAAGGGGAGAGAAATAAATAAAAAATAAATCCAAATAAATCTAAATAAATAAAGATAGAAAAATAATTTTTTAAAAAGTCCAACAGCATACCAAAGGAATTATACACCATGACCAAGAGGGAATTATTCCTTGTATGCAAGGGTGGTTCAACATAAAAAAATTAATTAACATAATATACCACATTTAAAAATTGAAGGGAAAAAACCCACATGATCATCTCAATTGATACAGAAAAGACATTCAACAAAATCCCTCATCCTTTCTTGATAAAAACACTTTGAAATATAGGAATAGAAGGAAAGTTCCTCAGTATGATAACAGGGATATATGAAAACCAAAGCTGAGAAAAGGATAAAGTCTTTCCCTCTATAAGCAAGAACAAGACAAAGATACCCATTGTCACTATTGTTAGTTTATATTGTGCTTGAAGTTCTAGCTATAGCAATTAGGTAAAAAAAAAAAACAGTCACTCAAATATGAAAAGAGGGAGTAAATCTCTCACTATTAGCAGATGACATGATCCTATATTTAGAAAATTCTGAAATGTCTATCACAAAGCTATTTGAGCTAATAAATTCAGCAAAGTGGCAGGACGCAAGGTCAACATGTAAAAATCAGTATTGCACAATCTGAAGGGGAAATCAGGAAATAAAATAGATTAACAATAGAAACAGGGAAGCAGACTTGGCCCAATGGATAGGGCATCTGTCTACCATATGGAAGGTCCACGGTTTAAATCCCAGGCCTCCTTGACTCGTGTGGAGCTGGCCCATTAACAGTGCTGATGCGCGCAAGGAGTGCCATGCCACACAGGGGTGTCCCCCACATAGGGGAGCCCCATGTGCAAGAAGTGTGCCCCATAAGAACAGCTGCCCAGTGTGAAAGAAAGTGCAGCCTGCCGAAGAATGGCACCGCACACACGGAGAGCTGACACAACAAGATGACGCAACAAAAAGAAACACAGATTCCCAGTGCCGCTGATAGGGATAGAAGTGGTCACAGAAGAACACACAGCGAATGGACACAGAGAGAAGACAACTGGGGGAGAAGGAAGGGAAGGGGGGAGAAATAAATAAAAAATTTAAAAATTTTTTAAAAAAACAACAGAAACAAAAAGACTTAAATACTTAGAAATCAATTTTTCAAAGAAGTACAGGCCCTATATTCAGAAAATTACAAAACAATGCTTAAAGAAATTTAAAAAGCCCTAAACAAATGGAAAGGCATTTTTTGTTAATGGATTGGAAGACTAAATACCATGAAGATATCAGTCCTACTGAAACTGATTTATAGATTCAAAGCAATACCAATCAAAATTCCAACAGCCTACTTTACAGAAATATAAAAGGCAATAACCAAATGTATTTGGAAGGGAGAGTACACTAGAATAGCCAAAAGCATTCTAAAAAAGAAGAGCAATGTGGGAGGACTGTCACTGCCTACCCTTGAAACATACTACTAAGCTACAGAGGTCAGAACAGCATTGTATTGGCATAAAGATAGACACATTGATCAGTGGAATAGAATTGAAAGTCCAGAAATAACCTGATACCTCTATAGATAACTGTTTTTTTACAAATTTACCAAGTCCATATTAAAAGAACAAAACAATCTCTTCAACAAATGGTCCTGTCAGAACTGGATATCCATAACCAAAATTATGAAAGAAGACCCCTATATCACTCCCTCTATAACATTCAACTCAAAATGTATTAAATACCTAAATATAGAAGCTAGGATCATAAAACTACTTGAAGATAATGTAGGAGAAGTCTTCAATATCTTGTGGTAGGTGCTTGTTTCTTGGATCTTACACCCAAAGCATGAGCAACAAAAGAAAAAATAGATAAATGGGACCTCCTCAAAATTAAGCATTTTTGCAGCTCAAAGAACTTTGTCAAAAGGGTGAAAAGGCAGCTGACTTAATGGGAAAAAATATTTGGATATCACATATCCAATTAGGGCTCAATATCCATACTATATCAACAATAAAATGGTAAATAACCCAACTAAAAAATGTGCAAAAGACTTGAGTGGACATTTGTCCAAAGAAGAAATACAAATGGTGAAAAAAAACAATGAAAAAACACTCAACATCACTAGTGATTAGGGAAATGCAAATCAAAGCTTCAATGAAGGAAGTGGACTTGGCTCAACAGCTAGAATGTCCACCTACCACATGGGATGTCCAAGGTTCAAACCTAGGGCCTCCTGACCCATGTGGTGACCTGGCCCACATGCAGTGCTGATGCACGCAAGAAGTGCCGTGCCACACAGGGGTGTTCCCTGCGTAGGGGAGCCCCACATGCAAGGAGTGTGCCCCATAAGGAGAGCCGCCCAGCACAAAAGAAAGTGCAGCCTGCCCAAGAATGGCGCCCTACACACGGAGAGCTGACACAACAAGATGACACAACAAAAAGAAACACAGATTGCCGGTGCGACTGACAAGAATACAAGCAGACACAGAAGAACATACAGCAAATGGACACAGAGAGCAGACAACTGGGGGGGTGGGGCAGGGAAGGGGAGAAAAATGAATAAATAATAAATCTTTTTTTTTTAAAAGCTGCAATGAGATATCATTTCACACCTAATAGAATAGCCATTATGAAGACAGAAAACTTCAAGTGTTGGAAAGGATGTAGAGAATTGGGAACATTTATTCTTTATTGATGGAAGTGTAGAATGGACTAGACACTGTGGAGACAGTTTGGCAGTTCCTAGAGAAATTGAATATATTAACAGATGTGCCATGTGACCTGGCAATACCGTTACTAGGCATATACCCAGGAGAACTAAGAGCAGTGACATGAACAGACATCTGCACACAGATGTTCATAGCAGCATTATACACAATTGCCAAAAGGTGGAAACAACCCAGGTGTAGTAGTTTGGTATTGTTTATGATTTCCAAAATAGATATTGGATTGCTTGTAAAGTGGTCTGTTCCTCTGGGTGCATTAGATTGGTTAAATTCAGAGGTTTCAATTCTACTTGATTAAATTAAATTATGATTAAGTCTCTTATTCAGCCACATCAGTAGGACATGGCATAGGAGAGAGTTTTGAGTTTTTGATACTGGAGCCCCAGGAAGTAAACACACAGAGAAGCAGATACATGAGGAAAGAGAGAAGGCTCCAGTAGACACAGCAGGGGCCCTGGGAAGAGAGACCAGCCTTTCACCTAATGTTTACAGGTGACCTGGTGGAGAAAGCAGAGCAGCTGAGCCTGGAGAGAAATGAGCCCTGGGAAGAGAAATAAGCTTTATGCTAACCGACAGCTGAGAGAGGAGGGAGTTAGGAACATGGAGCCTTAGGAGGAAGAGGAAGGGTTAACCCTTGTAAGGACATGGCAACAGACTTTGGTGAGGGAAATAACTTATGCTTTATGGCCTTGTGGATTTAAGCTTCTACTCCAAATAAATACCCTTTATAAAACCCAACAGATTCCTGGTAGTTTGCATCAGCATCCCATTAGCTGACTAATAAACCAGGTGTTAATCAACCAATGAATTGATAAACTGTGATATATACACACAATGGAATATTGTGCAGCTGTAAGAAGAAATTATGTCATAGAGCATAGGACAGCAAAGATGAATCTAGAGGACATTATGTTAAGTGAAGCAAGCCAGACAGAAATGGACAAATACTGTATGATTTCACTATTACAAACTAAAAATATTGTGTAAACTCATGGAGTAATAGCTACAAAATAGGTCACCAGAAAGTAAAATGAGGTTAGAGAATGGAAAGCTGAGGATTAACCTGTGCAAAATTGGTAAAAAGTTGTTTGTTAATCTTTGGAAATGAATAGAAAAGGTGCAAACACAGATGTAACTTGCAGTGTTATTATATGGGTATGACAGTGGCTGAAAGAGAAAGTCTAAGGTCATGTATATTACTAGCAGAGCTAAAAAATGTAACATGAGACTGTATAGCATAGTAAAACCTTATGTGAAATACGAATATAGTAATATTGCATACAAGACTGGTTTTCTTTGAAACTCAATAAATATATGTTACTGTTACAAGATGTAAAGATCAAGCAAAAGAAAACAAAAACATTGTTAAGAAACATTATGACAGAAACCAGATACAAAGTACTATATAATGTATGACTCCATTTATATAAAATGTAAATATAAGTCTATTTATAAAGATGGAACTAGATTAGTTGGTTATATAGGGCTGAGGAAGGACAGAAGGATTAAGAGGTGACTGTTAAGAGGTGCGGAATTTTTCTTCTGGACTAATGAAATTGTTCTAAAACTTCTGTGTTGATGAATGCACAATACTGTGAATTTAATAAAGCCACTGATTGTACACTTTGGATAGATTGTATGGTATGTGGATATATCTCAATAAAACTTATTTTTAAAGAAAAGTGCATAGTCCTCTCCAACTTTCTTGAACCTGTGTCTTATTGTAGGGTAGGTTTTAGGAATTCATCCTTTTAGAAGAATTTGAATGCCCCAGCTACTCCCCACGAAACAGATTTTCTCCCCCTCCCAGGTACTCTATTGCAGGAATTAAAGCATGCAATCTTTGCCCCAGGCTGCTTAGACTTAATCCTTTCCTAAATTTCTTCAGCTGTTTTTGCCAGAAGGCAAATTCTGAGGAGCAGCCTGAGGTGAGTTTTTTTGGTTGTCTTTCAAAACACCACCTAATAGACTGGCAAGGAAATAAAGTTTACTCTGCTCCCTCTGGAACAGGACCAAGGACCCCCAATGGCAGTACAGCATGGCTCCGCATGGCCCTGGTGAGAGGAAGGAGAAGGGGCTAAGAGTGTGCCACAGGCTTCTCATACGAATTTTAAAGCTGCATTTCCTTCATTTGAACTTCATCCAGTTACTGCAATCCTTTAGCTGCTCTGCAAAATTTTGAGGAAAATGGTTTAGCCACTTTTTGTTAATTGTTCAAAGATTCTTAGTTAGAAGGGCAACGTGGAACATCTTATGACACCATCTTGGTCAACTAAAACCTCAGTTATCTTTTAAAGAGAATAAAATATTAAGATAGCTTAAATATTTACTTTTCTAACACTATTCCTAACTTTTTTCTAGGTCCAGTTTAATCCTGACACTTTTCTTTTTAGATGTATAACATTCTTTAAAATTCTTGAAATATGGATCTAACCCTCTCAAATACCATTAATCTGAAAATGTCTTTATTTTGCCTTCATTTGGGTAAGATAATTTCACTGAATATAAAATTATAGTAGGTATTTTTAAAAATTTCATCATTCTCAATAGGTTATTCAATTGTTCTCCAGCCCCCATTGTGTCATATGGCATGTCTACCATAATTATTCTTATTGATCACATAGAGGTAACAGGGCTTTTTTTCCCCACTGGCTACTTTCAAATGCTTCTCTATATCATTCATCTTCATCAGTTTGCACATTATGCTTGAAGTTTTCTTTGTATTTATTATACTTTCCTAATTATGATAGAAAGAAAGGAAAGAAGTCACAATAATTCCATTCTCAATTTCCAGTAATCTGGCAGATCCAAACTCTAACATGTTCATCCTAATAAGACTGCTATTTTCTGTTTACGCTCTATTCACCCGGGCATCATCCCAAATTGGGATATGTCTCATTAGCTAACTGCAACATTTTTGTCATCTGTGCGTTTGTGAGGATCTGCTTGAGACTCAGTGAAAAACCTGAGGTTTGTAACCATACCATTCAATGTGGCAGTCTTGAGCTTCAAAGTCTTCTTACCAACATTCCAGTTTTAGCTTCCCAGAGAGAATCTCCAGTACCCTGGCAGGCAGTGTCATAGTGACTCTTGCTGACACACTAAAAGGTGAATTCCCAGATTGTCTCATCACCAACTGAGCAGGCTGCTTCCTAGTGGGTTTTTCCAAAACCGTAATAGACATCTGTCTGTAGGGTTTCCCTCACACCCCAGTGGGTACTTTTCTTATCATGAGCTTTGACTCTGACACCAGAACAACTACCTCTCCATCAAGTGTGCAACAGCCACATCCTCTGATAAGAAGATTGAATCTTAGTCCTATTGTGGGGAGTTCCTCTTTCAAATGTGTTCCTTCCTTTGATGTATTCCCTCAATCTTACAACTACTTTTCTAGTATTCTCTTCTTAGGACTTAGTACCATTTAACAATTTAATATATCTCCTCAATGGGCTCTGATTGTTACATCATCTATAAACAACCTCAGTGCAAAATGAATTACATTGTTTGAGAGACTCTCCTTAAATAAGGTATGGTTAAATTAAACTCAAGTTAGAGAACTGCAAGCTATGTTTGATGCCTGAAATATCTGCAAATGAAGTTATAGCACAAAATTTAGATTTAGTTGGAATTGTGATTTTAGGGAATTATTGGGAAACCTTGTTCATACTGAACCCTGCATGCTTTCTTTAAAAGTAAGGACCATGAAATATAGTGCAGGTTTCAAAGTATGATGCTCTCCTTTGGCAAAACACTTAACTTTTATTATGAGATTTTTAAAAAAGACTTTATCATCTTGTCACTTCCACAATCTTGATGCAAATGTTTTATCCATTAATTAAAATTGAAAATATTATGAAGTGTATAAGCAAGAAATAATTCAAAACTTTGAATTTTAAATTATAAGTGGACTTTTTAGTTGATTATTAATATTTCTTTTTTAACCTATGAACACATATTCCAAGAGTTCTTTCAGAGCCCAGTACTCTGAATACCTACCAAAATTTTTCTCATATTTCCCTTCCCAAAGCTATTCATTTTTTCTTGCCCTCTCCAGTTTTATTGTTGCTCTTTCTTTACACTTGCTTGTGGTAGTGTTTGTTTTTCATTGTCACAGTGGAGACTGTGTGTCTGGAAAACTGGTAAGTTCTGGATTTTGTGTTACCCCTAAGTACTTGAAGCAACGGTTTCCTTTTCCAGGGCTGAGAGGCAATGAAATTTGGGAAACATGCTGCTGTTTGCTCCTCTTGAAGTTTACTGACTGTCAGTGTCTCTGGGAACCACCTGCTGTGACTAGAGAATGTGATCTGGCTTTTGCAGTTTCTGGTGAGAAGGTGTTTGTTTTCTTAGCGATAAATTGTTTCCCTCTAAAATATTATTGAAAAATCATGGTTTCTGGCTATTGCACTTCTCAGGAAAGGTATCTTTTTGGTAGGCTCTTGATGGATATAGGTAACTAAGCTTGCTTTATCATTAAAGAACTCCAAGGGCTTGCAAACTCTTATTTATCTGGAGTGATGGAAATTGTCAAGTTGATTACTCTGATTGAGAAGCAGATAAAACCATTTTACTCAATTCAACAAGTATTGATAAAGCATCTAGTAAAATTTTAGCATCATGTTAAAGAGGTATACATAATTACAAAATGTTAAGGCCCCCAAATAAAATTTTCTGTATTTGAAAATTAACATTTAAATTTAATACATGTGTAAATATAACAAACCTTTTTGAGCCCAAGTTCTCATCTATAAATAAAGATGATAATATTAACTATACCATGGGAATATATAAGATAATTTATATAGAATTATTTATTATTATCACATCAAAAGATAGAAAAAATACTGAAAACAATTGTATGAAATTTTCCCTTTCCTCAAGATGCTTGCCACAATTGTCCCATGAAACAAGAAAAGAACAATAAAAGTGAATATTTAATAAATTTAGAGGTTCATAAAATACATTTTTAAAATTATGGTACTAATAAGAGCTATAAACATTTCAAAAGAGTGTCCCTCCCCAGAATTGTCAGGAACAAACTAAGATAAAAGTGAAAATTCAGATTAGCATAAAGTAGGTGCAAAAATAAAAGAAGGGGAAAATGAAAATAATTAGAATATTTAGCATTTTTCTAAGTCTCAGAATTTCTGTGTTCCTTAAGAACACATATGGATATTAACAAAAAGTAGCCAGCTTTTCATCTATAAACTCATGAACCCCCCAAAATTGTCACTTCTTACAATAATGTTAAGGAAGGAAAGGACATTTTGGTCTCTGCTTCTTCAATGAAGCAGTATCACTATCTGGTAGCAAAGTAAGCTCCCTATGTACCTGACTCAAGGCAAAGGTATATCAAATTATATTTGAGCTATTTCATTGCAAAATACACTGGCTAAACAATTGCTATTTATCCTCTAGTGTTCTAGACAATGAGTTTTGTTTTATTTTGTTTTTCTAAGCCATAACTGGAATTTCTTCCATCTGTACCAATTACACACAATTTGTCTGTTTCACTCTTCCTAAATTTTGGAATGGTAAGTTACCTGCCCAACTATGAACAATCAGTATACTAGTGTGAAATTAAAAGAAAGCCTGATTCATTTTCCACCATTGATGAAACTGAACACTTCCTGATGATTTATTATTAATGACAACCATTGGTATTAGCAGACTTTAAAGATGATACAATATGTGATATAATATGTACATGGAATGATGCCTTCTCACTTGAAGAATTCCAGTTCTCATACAACTCTGTTACAACACCTTCCTCTAGTTGTTCCTTGAATATCTTTTGGGAAACTACCCACCGACTCCACCTACTTTCATGCAATTTCAATGGCACTGTTTGCTTTCTTGGCCAAGGACTGGCATATGACCCAAGGAAGGCCAATCAGAATCTCTCCCCTAAGTTTTTTTTATCGAAAGCAGACATGAGAATATATATATATATATATCTTTGTAGCATATATATATGCTACAAAGAAAGGAAATAGGAGACTTTTCCCATCGATTTTGTGAGATTTCTGTGTATTTTACACAAACTACTCTATTAAGTAAATTAGATGAGTTAATTTAATTCTCAGAAACCAGAGAACCCTAGTTGATGCACATCTGTACAAAAACTGCTTTAAAGTGTTGACAGAAAGTCAAAGATGGCACCTCTAAAATTTTTAATCTATGTACAATAAATTGTAACATGACAGAAAAATATGACTAAATATTCAAATGTTTTCGTGATCTTATTCTCTTCATACCTACATTCACTGTTCTCAGGTCACTTTTTTATTGAAACAATTCACATATCATAACATTCACCTTTTTAAAGTGTACAATTAAGTGCTTTTTAGTATATTCACAAAGGTGTGCCACCATCACCATTATCAACTTGAAGAAATTTCCATCACCCCAAGAAGAAACTTTGTACCCTTTAACAATGTTTTACCATTATCCTTTTTCCCAAGCCCTGGTAAGCACTAATCTACTTTCTGTCTCTATGGATTTACTGAGTCTGGGTATTTCATATCAATGGAATCATACAATATATGCCTTTTGTAGTCGGACTCTTTCATTTAGCATAATATTTTCAAGTTTTATCTATGTTGCAGTATGTATCAGTACTTAATTCCTTTTTTCTAGATAAGTGTATGAATATACAACATTTTGTTTAGTCATTAATTACTTGAAAACATTTGGGTTGTGTCTACTTTTTAACTGTTGTGAATAATGCTATGAAAATTCATGTACAGGTATTTTTGTGGCCTTTTTCAATCTTCTAAGGTATATATCTAACAGTTGTAGTAATGTGTTAACTCTGTGTTTATCTTTTTCCAGAATTACCAAACTATCTTCCAAAGTGGCTCTCAGGTCAGTTTGAAAGACAAATCAGTCTGTGAAAATGATGTTTAAAAGTGAATAACTGGTATGTCAAACTACCCATGACATATCTGACCTTAAAGGATGCCAAGATTATAGTCATATACTACTAAAGTATCTTATGTTCTTTTAATGCACCTATTGGAAGAAACTTTGTTAAAACTGTTGAACTATATGATTGATCAAGTCATCAAGATTCATCTGTTTAACAGTGTTTTTTTAACTTGCTAAGAAACAGAAGTCATTCGACGTTTGTAAAAGAAAACAATGAAGTGTCTGTATCATAGCACAAGCTACTACTGTTTTAACACAGAAAGTATTTAAGTAGTCAGAAAATTAGATTATAAATCATAGTTATATAGCCTTTCTAACATAGGATGGAAGATTTTACTTCATAACATTTCATAATATCCCAAACTCTAAGAGACTACACTTTTCCAACTTTCTAGCATAACTTCAAGCGCAAGAGCTAAATCATACATATATTTTCTTGCTAGATTTTTTGTATATATTTCATATCTAACTAAAATTACCATATATGTGGAAATTAAACAACACACTCAAACAATTAATGGGTCAAAGAAAAAAATCCAAGAGAAACCAAGAAATTCCTTAAGAACAAAGGAAAATGAAAACACAACATATCAAAATTACGGATAAAACAAAGGCAGTGTGTAAAGGAAAATTTACAGTTATTAATGCCTACATTGAAAAAGAACAAAGAGCTCAAATCAATAGCCCAATTTCACATGAGGAACTATATAAGAAAGAAAGAACTCAAAGGAAGAAATAATAAAAATTAGATGGAGATAAATGAAATAAAGACTAGAAAAGCAATGCAGAGAATCAATTAAACCAAAAGTTAGTTATTTGAAAAGACCAATAAAATTTAAAAAGCTTTAGCTAGACTGAATAAGAGAAAAAGAAGAAAACAGACATAACTAAAATCAGAAATGAAAGTGAGGAAATTACTACTGACCTTACAGAAGTTAAAAGGATTATAAGAGACTACTATAAACAATTGTATACCCATAGATCAGATAATCTAAATGAAATGGACAAATTCCTAGAAACAAATTGTCTATACTGACTCAAGAAGAATTAGAGGATGTTAACAGACCAATAGCTCATAGATTGAATGATTAAATCAGTGACCACAAAGAAAAACCCAGGACTTCACTGATGAATTCCACCAAATAATATTTAAAACCAATCTTTCTCAAATTTTTTCCCAAAAAATGAACAAGAGAAAACACTCCCAAACTCATTCTGTGAGGGCAGAATTACCCTGGTAGTAAAGTCAGGTAAAGATTTCACAAGTAAGGAAAATTACAGACCAATTTCCTTTATGAATATACATGCCAAAATCCTTAACAAAATACTAGGCAATTGAATCCAACAGTATATTAAAATGATTATACACCATAGTCATATGGAATTTACACCCAGCAATGCAAGTATAGTGCAACAGAAGAAAATCTTCAATGTAAAACACCACATTCATAGAATGAAGAAAAAGATCACATGATCATTTCAATTTTTAAAAAGCATTTGAAAAAACCTAGTACACTTTCATGATTAAAAAAAAACACTGAGAAAAATGGAAATAGATGAGAACTTCTGCAACATGATATTATAAAAGCATTCATGAATGGTCCACCAATATTATACTCAGTGGTGAAAGAGAAACTTTCCTTTTAAGAGCCAACAATGTCTGTGTTCGCCACTGCTATACACCATTGTATTGAAGTTCTAGCCAGAGCAATTAGACAAGAAAATGAAATAAGAAGTATCCAGATTGGAAAGGAAGAAGTAAAACTATCTCTATTTGCAGATGATATATTCCTAAATATTGGAAATAGCAAGGAATTCACTAGTAAATTTTTACAAATAACAACTTCATCAAAGTTTCAGGTACAATATTAACATACAAGAGTTGGTTACATTTTTATGCACCAGCAATGAACTTTCCAAAAATGATAATATGAAAATAATTCCACTTACAATAACATCTAAAAGAATAAAATAATTAGGAATAAATTTAACCAAGGATGTGAAGTTTTGTACAGTGAAAACTACAAAACACTGCTGAAAGTAATTAAAGAGGACCTAAAGAAATGGCAAAACACCTCTTGTTGATGGATTGGAAGAATTAATATTGTTAAGATATCAGTATTACCCAAAGTTAACTGCAGATTCAATGCAATCCCTTTCAAAATTCCAAGTCTTTTTTCCAGAAATGGAAATCCAATCTTCAAACTTATACAGAATTGCTGGGGACCCCCAAATAGCCAAATCTAATTTGATGAAAGGAGAATAATTTAAATTCCTTACATGTCCCAATTTCAAAACCACAGTAATCAAAACAATGTGGTACTTATATAAAAATAGACATATAGACTAATGGAATGAACCGAGAATCCAGAAATGAACTCACACATCTATAGCCAGCTGATTTTCAGAAAGGGTATCAAGAACAGTAAATGGAACAAAAATGCTCCTATTAATAAATAGTGCTGAGAAAACTGGATGACCATGCAAAAGAATGATGTTGGACTCCTACCCACACTATAGACAAAATTAACTCAAAATAGGTCAAGAACCTAAACATTAGAGGTAAAACTATAAAACTCAGAAGAAAATATAGGGAAAATGTTAATGATCTTTGATTTGGCTATGATTTCCTAGATTTGACACCCAAAGCACATAAAACAGAAGGAAAAATTAGATAAACTGTACTTCATCCAATTTAACACCTTTTGCTCATTAAATGACATTACCAAACAATTGAAAAGATAGCCTACACAATAGGAGAAAACAGTTGTGAATCTTATATCTGAAAATGGCTTAATATCCAGAAAACATAAAGAACTGCTACAACTCAACAACAAAAAACAACCCAATTTAAAAATTAGCAAAGGACTAAAATAGACATTTCTCTAAAGATGATATAAAATGGCAATAAACACATGAAAAGTTGTTCAACATCATTGGTCATCAGAGAAATGCAAACCAAAACCAAGGTTGACACCTACTATCTCACACCCACTAGGATGACTATTAATTTTTAAAAGGAAAATAATAAGTTTTGTGGAGATACTGAAACCCTAGTACATTGTTGCTGGGATTATAAAATGGTACAACTGTTGTGGGGTTTGGTCGTTCCTCCAAAAGTTAAACGTAGAAATATCATTTGACCTGGTAATTACACTCTTAGTAATATATTCAAAATATACACAGATATTTGTATACCAGTGTTCGTAGCAGTGTCACTCTCGGTAACCAAAAGATGGCAACAAATCAAGTGTTCACTGACAAATGAGTGGATAAGCAAAATATGGTATATACATACAATGGAATTATTCAGCTGTAAAAAGGATGAAGGTCTGATACATGCTACAACATGAATGAAACCATGAAAGCATTAAATTGAGTCTAAAAAGCAAACCATAAAAGTACAAATATTGTATGATTCCACTCATGTTAAAAATCTAGAATAATCAAATTCAAAGAGACCCAAAGTAGATTAGAGTTTACCAGGGACTAGGTAGAAAGGAAATGAGGAGGCATTGCTTCAAGGATAGTTTCTGGTTGGGGTCATGAAAAATTCTTAGCAATGGATGGTGATAATGGTAGTATAATTAATACCACTAAAATGTATGCTTAAAAATGGTTAAAATTGGAAAATTTGTGTGATATATATGTTAACAATTGTTTTAAAAGCATACTACTATAAAAGTCATTAGAGCTGGCTTCTAATATTTTTTATTTCTTTTACATAGTAGCATTTTACTCTCCAACCTCTTGGAATTTAATTGACCAACAAATGTGAGCAGAAGTGGTGGGAATCACTTCCAAGCATAAGCATTAAAGGTCAATGTGCAGTTCACTACTCACTTTTCTCTCTTTCCTGGCAGCCACAGTGTTTTCAAGAGCAGCAGTTCTCAACTAGGGGTAATTTTACATGGGCCCCTACCCAATTAGGGACATCAGGAAATGTCTGGAGGTATAGTTTATTATCAAGTCAGGGCAGCTTTCATGACCTGGGAGTAGAAGTGAGAGATGCTGCTAAACATCCTATGCATGCACAAGACATCCCCTTGCACTCCATCCCCAAGGACAACAAAAAATTATTCAACCCAAATTGAGGAACCCTAGCTTAGAATAAGGATGATTTGGATCATAGTCCTTAACTGGCCAGCAATACATGTAAGAAATAAACCTTAGCTATGTCAGACCATTAAGACTTTAAGATTGTGTGTTATTACAGCATAGCCTAGCTTTTCCTAATACATTTATCTTGCAATTTGAGTGAAATTAGAACACAATGCAGTTCTCCAGGTAATGTTTAAATAATTTGGTTCTGAATTTCTAGATTTAATATCCACTGAATGCATGCCTGCTGGGATTAAAATTGAGGTCAAAATTGCTTTAAAATGGAAAATAAATTGAACAATTCAGATTTTGAGATAGTTTAGGTTGCTTTACAGGGAAATGATTGCACATAAGAAGAATCTAGTTTTATGCCTAATGTCCTTTTTCTAAGAAACCACAACAATTCAGCCAAATGCTGGAAAAAAGGTAGATTATGAAATTTTCTTTTAAAAATAAGACTGCAGGTTATAAGTTTATTGAAAAAGAAAAACTTTATATCATTTAAGTAATTTAATAATCCTACTTTTTTGCTGTGAAGTAATTTAATGCACATATTGAACTAATGGTAAAGCCTATTTTGGTTTACACATTTTTATTTCTTAAATATATATTTGAAAACATGCATAAAATGCAGGGTCCCCATATTCTACTCTATTATTAACACCTTGCATTAATGTGGTTCATTTGTTACAACTGATGAAAGCACATTTTTAAAATTTACTCTTGTCCCTCTCTTTATATACACATTCTCAGTTAACCCGTATCTCCTGCTACTCAAAAGCCCTCATTTTCATGTCTGCCCTTCCTGCAATACCCCTTTAATTGAGCTTTGCCCCCACAACTTATCCTGTTCACATTTTTAGCACACACACTTCATATCCTCTCTGCTATAAATCTGATGATCTAATGCCTAATAACATGTCAGTGATTAATAAATGCTTCAAGTCTTATCCCCTCTGAGAGACAAATATGCTACGATATTTTTTACTCTTGCTAATACATTATGTGAGGTTAAGTTTTAAATTGTTTAAAACGTATGGTATATTGGGTAATTCTCATCTAAAAGAGATTTATTTAGGCAGTTTTGTGTTGGTTGATATTGGATTGACAGTATTTAAAATTTTCCTCTAGAATTCCATGGAATTGACCCTCAAAATACAGAAATTATGAGAAAATGTGCATTAACCCTGGCAATGAGAAAGATGTCATCCATATACTAAAATCTTGAAGATATTTCTGAACAACAGAATGTGGATAGGCACAGACTAGGAGCCAGAGAGACCAACTGATCATCCTTTCTCTTGTGATGGAGCTATGTGCCCAGGAAAAACTGCACAGAGAAGGCTCTGACCAAAAAATACCAATAACACCCTCTAACCTAAGACAGGGGAGGGCTTTGATGTTTAATCAAAATAAACAATAAGTCACTTCAATACACAGAAAATCCACTGAAGACAAATGGAATGATACCACAAGGAAGAAGAAAGTCCATTCTGAAGAATCAAATGTCTTTCTCTCTGTAATAGATTTACTACAAAAAATTCTATTGTAAAAAAAAAGTTTATGTTTGATTTGAAAAGATGGAAACATATTCTGTTTCAGAGTGTAACTGACAAAAGATTTTACTTTCCAATTAACTAATGGTTGTTTTTTGTCTATTCATCAGGACATACACACCTCACCCCAAAAATGATACATCACAGAACAGGGCCTATGTGGCTTAAGTAATTTGAATTTGGAGAATGAAGACAGTTGGAGATGAGACATTTCACAGCCATCTCTGAAGACAAAGTTCTTTAATTTTCAATGCTTAGTTGTGCAACCTGTTCTCCACTTTCCTAAATTAGTCTATGATCCTCCCACTATCCTATTTATTCTCACCAGATTCAATGTCTCTGTTGCTAAAAAAATAAAATAAACATAATTAAATTTTTTAGCAGCAAAACCAAAATACACCTCTGACATTAGAGCAAGTGGTCATGAGGAAAGTAAACAATATGATATGGAAAAATTTTGAACAACATGAACAACATAAGTTGCCAATAGGATGGAGGCTCTAAAAAAACAAATTAAAAATTAATTGAATAAATTCTATTTAGTGAAAATTGAAGACTATTGTTAGAAATTCACCCAGGATTTGGAAGAGAAGAAGAAAGCAATAAAAAATGAAGGATGAAGAAAAATTTAAAAAAAAAAAAACAGATCCAGGAAATTATAGCTATAGGAAAAATAAGAGTTCATTGAATTCATGGTAGTATAACACTACCCTGGTCCAAAATAATAATCAAAGAACTAATGGATAGAAAAATTCCTGATTTCAAAATTAACAATAATTTGTATATTTAAATGTGGACTCTTTCTAAGCAAAACTCAGCATATAAATGCACTACTTTCCCCCAGCATGGGACATGACTCTTGGGGATGAGCCTCCCTGACACGGAGGGATTATTACCAAGCACCAACTAGCAATAAATCTGGGAAAAAACCTTGACTAAAAGGGAAAATGGTAAGATACAAATGAGTTCTATGGCTAAGAGATTTTAAAGTGAGACGGAGGTCATTGCAGAGGTTGCACTTATGCACATTTCAACAGGATCTCATTGACTGCCACAGTAAACAGTGCCTCAAACAGCAGGGTTCCTGAGGGCTCTAGAGACATTCAGACACTATAAGCAGGTCAGACAAGCTCAGAAATGCAGCACCTTGTCAGCGGGCCTTATTTTGGAATTTATGCTCCCCAGTGTAAAAGAGATAGACTCATTTATAGTTTCCCTACACATGGCTCTTCTGCCTCTTTTCTTTGAATCTGTAAGTAGCACTATACTTGATAAATATATGTCCCAGTGACTTAAATCTTTGGTCTGTCCATTTGTCCAATTGAGTCACGAAATTCAGCAGAGTTACAATATCTACTTTCCAGTGCATTGGACTCACTCAGGACAACTAACAAGGAGCTGATGTTGGGCAATGCCCATCCCAAGGAACAGAGTGTCTTCAACTGCAAGCAATATAGTTCCATCCATTTACCCCATGAGATCTAAGCCCATCTCAATTAAAAACAGAGTGGGCCTCACTATCCCAAAATACTCAAGATTGGGGAATGAACAATGGACTAGGGTAGACTTATTATTCCTTTATTGACATTATTATTCTAGCAATGGAAAAACGTTTATCATTGATATAAAGGCAGTGGCCACTAGAAGTTCTGAGGGGAGGGAGAAGGAAGAATAGGTGTAATATAGGGCATTTTCAGGACATTGGAATTGTCCTGCATAACATTGCAATGATGGATACAGTCCATTATATATTTTGTCATAACCTACAAAATTGTGCAGGACAGAGTGTAAATTATAATGCAAACTATAGTCCATTGTTAGTAGCAATGCTTCAATATGTGTTCATCAATTGTATCAAACATACCACACCAAGATGTTGTTAATGTGGGAAAGTGTGTGTATGGGGGGAGTGTGGCATATGGGAGTCCACTATATTTTTTATGTAACCACTTACATAATCTAAAGCTTTCTTTAAAAATAAAAAAAAATTAATTAAAAAATTTGTATATTTTATATAGGGTTTACCAAATTCCAAGAAAAAATTAATGTATGCTTATATAAAAATGAAAATTTTTATGTGTAAAGAGCATTTCTGCAAATAGCAAGACAAGAAAATTACCCACAAAGAAGTAAAAAATCAAACAGCTTCAAAAAATTAGAAGTATCTTATGTACACAAATGAATTATAATAGAAATGGATTAAGTTTTGTCTGCAGTATGTACAGTCACTCAAGAATTCTATATCACAACCATTAACATTTTTGTAGGGCAATGTACCAGTTGAGGTAGGCTAAATGCCATAACCAAACAGTACAATATAACAGCAGTTTTACAAAATCAAAACTTATTTCTCACTCACATGTAATACATCTTGGTTCGAGGAGGATGCCCAGGTTTTTTCCAAGCAATTGTTTTGGGGAACCAGGTTCCTTTCATACTTAGGCCAAACTTACAATCCCTTATTTTCCATAGACAAGAACTAGTTACATGACCAGGCCTTCATGTAAGGGGACTTGAAAATGTATTTAGCTGTATGCCTAGGTAAGGGAAGCAAGTTTGACAAGCATCTATCCTGCAATGTCCAGTAGAAATTTCTGTGATTATGGAAATGTTCTAAAACACTCTCTAATATGTTAGGCACTAGCCAAATATGGCTATTAAACACTTAAAATGTGGCTAGTATGACTGTATGATTTAATTTTATTTAATTTTAATGAATCCAAATTTAAATAGTCACATGTGACTAGTGGCTTCCATATTGGAGAATGCAGACCACCTGTCTCTGCCACAGCACAATAAGATATGTTCACGGATGATCACTGGAACATTATTTGTAAAAACAAAAATTTGGAGACCACACAACATCGTCAAGTTGAGAATTTGTGTTGTGACAACCTCAGCAAATGGTTAAAATATTTTCTGTTGAATATTGGTACTTAAGTTATGTGTCTACAGAGACTAGAAATTTAGGAGACTTGGTCAAAAAGTATGAAAACATTCGAGCATATTCAAATCCTCCTAAACCCTCAGTCAGGTCCTGGAAAAAGGGACATACTTCAGCCTGAGGCAGTCATTTCCAAAAAGTGGCCACGAACCAACAGCTTCAGTATCACCTGTGAACTAATGAAAAGGAAATTCTCCAGACCTTCTGATTCAGAGGTTGTGAATGTGCAGTCCAGTAACCTGTGCTTAATAAGATGTTCTGGTGATACATACACATGCAAAAGTTTGAAAACCATTGATCTAAGGCAGTAGTTCACAAACTGAGCTGCTCATTAGAATTGTCAAGGGAAACATAAAAAAACAGGGTTACCATGGCTCCATCCTGAGAGATTTTATTTAATTGTTATATGGTAGGGCCAAGTATTTTTAAAAGTTCCCTGGGTGATTCAGGTAGACAAACAGAACTCAAAAACAGAAATTGAAGTGACCCAAACTGAAAGCAGAAAAGGAAACAGAACCCAACTTTATTACAATTCATTCTTTCTGCTTGTAGACCACAAAACACAAATATTGAAGTTCAATCTGGAACTTTAAATGATTATAATACTCAATTCTCTATACCATATCAAATTTCATGGACAATAAAGTAGGAATCAGAATAGAAGATCGAAATGGGCCCTTGGTGGGGTCAGGAAAGTGAGGAAAATCTGAAGTCATGGAGCCAACCCCTTGCTCTACAAGTCTCTTGACAAAGAACTCCCTGAGATGCATCATGGGAGGCTATATTACTCTAGACTCCCTTCTTTAACCCAGTGTTGCTCACTGCTTTGAGGAAGAAGCCAAGGCCCATGCAAGACAAATAGTGTCATGAGAGTGTTTACACATACAGACTCGGGAGCCAAACTGCTTGAGTTGAATTCTGGTTCTGCCTCTCATTAGCTGTATAACTCGGGAAAGTTAACTCCTTTGTCCTTGACTTTCCTTCTCTAAAAGATGGGAATAATACTGTCTTACCTATCTCATAATGCTGTCAAGAAGGATGAATGAATTAGTGCATTAAGACACTTAAAATAATGCTTGACACCTCACTGTTATACTTAAAATTAGATTTAAAATGAAATCCATGCTAGCTTGTTGCTAAGAAACACAAGCCAAAAAAGCAGGTCAACATTAAATGACCACAATTCAGGGATTGGCTACTAGCTATAAAAATTATATCACATGCATACAATTACTTAAATACATATAAAATCAATCTGGTTTGGAATGTTCCAGGTGCCATTCTAGAAAACAGAAATGAATGAAACAGTAAGCCTTACCATGAAAGAGATCACATTTTAACATTTAAGTGGAGTGACAATAAATAAATACACAAGGAATATATAAAAACATATATTAAACAAATGAAATAAATAGAAAATAAAACAGTATAAGGTGACACTTGAGAAGCCACTTGAGGAAATGAGAAAGTCAGTCAGATTCTCATCTGGGCAGAGAATGATATGACCAGAGGGAAGGAAAATACAAAAGTCCTGAAGCATCATGAGCTTGAAGTGTCGGAATAACAGCAAGAAATGTCAGTGTGGTTAGAATAGATTGAGCAAGACAGAGCCCATTAAGGAGTAAGGTTTCAGAGATGGGCAGGGCCCAGACATACAGAGCCTTGCAGGGGTTGTCAAAAGTTTGCATTTTTTATTTTAAAATAATGAAAAGACAGGATTGTTTCAGTAGGGAAGATTCCTTGATCTGCCATACAGGTTTTTTTTTTAATCCACTCGAGCTGCTATGCAGTAAATTTACAGTCAAAAGCATAGGAAGAAGGCTAGTTAAGAAGCTTTTGCATTTAGCCAGACAAGAGATTATACTGGCTTGAACCAAGGTAATGGCAGTGAAGGCAATGATAAGTAGTCCAATTCACAATAAACTTGGATTTGTGCAATAAGGTTTGAGAGTATTTGGCCTGAGAAAGAAGATGGATTGTAGGGTCATAGACTAAGAAGTGAGTCTTGAGCTTCCTTCTGGCCCTTTTAAGTTTGAACTGCCTAAGTGAAGATTCCAACAGAGGAGGTAGAATTATAAATCTGATGCTCAGGGACAAGGCCCAGGGAAAACATGCATCTGATGCTCAGAAAAAAACTGAAGGCTAAAGACATTAATTAGGCTTCATGTATTTAAATCCAGGAGAACACATGAAATCACCCAGGAAATAAGTATAGATGGAGGAAGAAAATAAAACTGACATCGAAGCAGGCATTTAAATGAAGTATTTACACCCAGGAAATATCCCTTTCAAGAATGATCATGCAGGACATTGGGCAAGAAAGATTTGGGGTTGTGTTCTGATGGAAAGGACTAAGTTTGTTTTCATTTACACATAAACTAATGGCTTTGTATCAAACGTGGGCAATGTTGCAAGTTTATGTATTAGTAAAATGGTGTAAATATGTTTATAAAAGAGTAAAATGTAATGCACATATATTTCTTCCAATTCAGAAATCTCTTCCCTTTCTCCTCCCTTGGCCCCAGTTTCCTTTAGGAAACAACTTCTCTAAACAGATTCAACTCCCCCAACTTCCAAGTTAAAG
The DNA here is from genome assembly GCF_030445035.2 of Dasypus novemcinctus. Lineage (NCBI taxonomy): Eukaryota > Metazoa > Chordata > Mammalia > Cingulata > Dasypodidae > Dasypus > Dasypus novemcinctus. The sequence continues at coordinate 146,020,596 of NC_080673.1, read as the reverse complement.
GGGTATGTTCTAGACAGCCAATTTATTAATTCACCTGGCCATAGTGTTTAGTACAGGAGTATTATGATTTTATGCATTCCAATCAGATTCCAGTCCTGAGTTTTCTATTTTTGTTTTTGTTTTTTGTTTGTTTAAAGCAAGAGGAAAGAGATCCTCCATTTTGGGTCATGGAATTAGAAGAACGTGAAATGGTGTCTACCGGTAGCATTGCCTTTCACTCCACCTGGGAAAAGGTCTCATGTAAGGGAAAATGAAACCAAGCAGAGGCTGTCCCTAGTTAGAAAAATCTGAAAGAAACCGTGTTGGTATCAGATCTCTAATTCTGAAGTCTGACATCCCCAGATCTGCCCTCAACCTTGAAGCTCTTTCTCTGACTCTATGAATTTTCAGTTTAATCAGCTGATAAATACCTTTGTATGAGCATGTTTGAGTTGGATTTCTGGAACATGTAACTGAGAATTTTAACTAATACAAGTTGATTAATCTTAACTCTATACACAGATCATGGAATTAACTAATTAATTCCAGGAAAAGAAAATAAGCAACTAACATTAATAAGAGGCATACTTTTAATTGTAGTGATTTCTGAATGGTGGGATATTGGAAGACTTTTATCTTTTTAATTTTCTAAAATATTACATACCTTTCATTCTGAAAATATACTTATTTTATAATAAAAATATTTCTGAAAAAATTAGTAAAAATATCCAGAGTGATTCTATTATTATTGACATCTGTATATGAAGATGTTTTATAATCCATGTGTCCATGGACCACAAAGAATAGAGAAGTGGGACATGTTACAGAAGCAGAATATGATCTTGATTTGGGATCTATTAATAAAGACACTATTTTTATCTGATAGTTCCCAAATACTAACTCCTACAGTGGTGACTGTTTGTGTATTAGGTTAATTGGTGTGTTACCAAATATTATTCATTTGTCAAATAAGTTTGAAAAACAGAGTTAAACAAAGTTTATACAAAGAACCTGGTTTCTGTCCTGTAGCATTTCTCAGAGCTTCTAATTGCATTGTAACTCTTCACTCTGCTGCAGTGTAACCGCAGTACCATTTATTTGAGGAAAACCGTATCATTTATTAACATCTCCACAGAACACAGTTTGGGAAATACTGGACTAGTCTTGTGTTGCAGATAGGGAAAATTGTCCTTAAGAATCTTATTCTTATCTTATTTGTTCTGACTTAAAATCTTAGAAAGAAAGAAGAATGGGGCCAGAAGGAAAATACCATTTTTCCCCTGTGCAAAAACAGACCCAGATAAGGACGCCGAGCCAATTCAGCCTAGATGCCCAACATCTAGGTTGTTAAATTGAATCACAGAGAGGCAAAGCCCTAAGCCACATAAACAAATCTCTAATGGAATTATAGTGACTTTGACAGGCAAATCTGGGAGTATTTATAAATAAAAGAAGATTCCAAGTTTCTAAAATAACAGATATGCCTGGATCCAGCATTCTATAGATACTAACTGATATACATCAACCCTCAGACAAATTGAAGTCTATTCTATTTATGGGTTAAGTATCTTCTGATTATTATGTAGGCATGAAATGATAGTGATTTTTGAGGGAACAGTAGTATCTATATAATAGTTTCTAATCCTAAATATAAAGAAATCATTTTTTGCTTAAAGATATATTTAAAAGGGATTAAATCTTCAACTCTCAACTTGTCCAAAAGCTTGAAGATAGACTAAGCCTTGGAAATCCTTAATATCAGTCTTCTCCAAAGATAATATACGCCTGATATTTTTTAGCAATTTATATTCAGGCATTTCTTTATATTACTTCAATAGTGCCCAGTTTTTTAAAGTTCTGGATGGCATTGAGAAAGGAGGGGAAATGAGATGTACCCTTGAAACTTGTAATTGAGGGAATTAAATGTGCTCTAAGATTCCAATTTATAAAATCCATACAAAATAAGGATGAATAGCAGTGACAGAGGTAAACCTAGAATATTTCTATCAAGATATGACTGACATATATAGTCATATAAAAAGATCTAAATCATGTTTACTTAAGTAAATGTTCAGGGAAGTTGGATTGTAATTTCCAAGCTCAAAAAGTAGAAATCAGCTCAGAAGTTTAGAGTAAAGTCTGATGAAAAGCAAAGTAATAGCCAAAGGAAGATAGGAAAATTAAGCTAAATAAGCCTTACATTTGTAATATTTTAAAGTACCATCCAGGTAAATTTCAAAATTGGACAGATATCACTCATCAGAGTTCACAATGGCCTGCAAGAAATATATCTCAGAATCACGTGCTCTATTAACTCTGAGTCCATGCATAAATAGCAAGCTTCTGTTTACCAAGATGGCTTCCTATATATGACAAGAAGTGCAGTACTCTGTATACAGGATAATAACAACCCAGTGAGTAGAAACGTCTGTTTTCTGTGATAATGTAACACATATTTCCCCAGCCAATTTAGTCAAGGGTTTAAAATGGAGATGAATTAGCAATTAATTATATTGACTCTTGCTTTGACCTGTAGTTTCTCTAGTCTTGAAAATACATTTTCCAGTTATTTGGGGAATGCCCCAACAGCTGTCTTTCATGCATTCAGGAGGAATTCTGTTCAGTAACCATGTGATATCACCATTTTCATTTTAATTATTTTGGTTCACCTCCAGTTATAACTAGGGGAAAAGGCAGGAAGGTACTTTACCAGTGCCTCAGGTTGTGCTTACAGGCTTTACCAGTGCCTCAGGTTGTGCTTACAGGCAGAATCTGAGATGAGAGGTCTTACTCAAGTGGTATTCTGGGAGAGGGTTTTTTTGAGAAAGGGGGAGAGGTCAGCAGGATAGAACAGGGGAGAAAGCTACTCAGGGGAGAGTAGCTTCAGTCTAATCCTATAAGGATGTTCTGAAGCTTAAGTTGCATCATAGAAATCACCCCAACCTTGAGGTAAGGGTATCCCCATTTTAATGTCCATGTTAGTCAGTCTACTGGCCAAGGTCTGTTTACAAGGGAAGTTGGCAGGGAGATGGCTTCTGTTTGGCCAAGAGCAATTCTCCGATACTCAGACACTGTTGACTCCTTAGTGCATATATCACTTTTTAAGGAATAACTGGTTTTCTGGTATATACTTCTCTCTTTGCCAAAACTGTTGATTCATAGGAAACCTGATGTGATGCTTAATTTAATATGCCAACTTGGCTAGGCTGTGGTGTCCACTTGTTTGTTCAAGTACTAGCCTTGCAGTTGCTATGAAAGTATTTTGTAGATGTGATTAGTATGTATGGTCAGTTGACTTTAAATAGGATTATTGCGATTACACTCAATAATGTGGGTGGGCCTTATCCAATTGATGGAAGGCCTTAAGAATTAAAAACTGGGATTTTCCAGAGAAGAAGAAATTCTGCTTCAAGCCTACCACCTCAGTTATTATCTGAGTTCCCAGCCCGCTGGGCTCCCCTATGAATTTCAGACTCAAGATTACAGCAACAACTTGCCAGAGTTTCTAGCCTGCCTGCCTGTCTTACTGATTACACACTTGTTAGACCACATAATCACATAAGCCAATTCCTTAAAATGCATTATATATACACAACCACCACACACAGGCATGTATTGTAAAGACATATATGCACACATAAACATATGCATATAAACATGCATATATGTGTACATACACACATGTACACATGAATATAGACACAGACATGGACATGGACATCCTGTTGGTGTGTTTCTCTGGCCAACCCTAATATACCTTGAAAAGCCAAAGCTCTATCACGGTATTAGGCTACATGGGAGAAAATGTTTCCCTCCCCTTTTTTGTGCCACCCTGTCTTAGAAAAGAACTTAAGCAGTCCTATCATGAGGCCCAATGTTTCACAGTATTTACTCAGTGCTTTCTTGAATTAGGGTTGAGACATGAGTTCAAGGAAGTCAGGCCGGGAATTAATTTCTGTCAGACACCACACTCATCTCAGAATCACTCCTCCTCTGAGAACTCAGACTGGTCTCCCTCATCTCTTAGGATGTGCTATATCCCAGAAGGTTTCTTAGTCTCTTGCACAAATAGGTTTCTGGAAACCCTACCTGGCAAATATGTCTGTATGAGGTTTCCAGATGTTTCTGAATCCCAAGGGTGAATATTGTTTAGGCTCAAGTCAAACCAGTATATACAATCATTTGGCAGATGTTGCCTTCAGTGTCTTATGTATTTAATGGTTGTATCTGCCTCCCCAAGTCTGCTCAGAAACCCAGTGAAGATTGAGTCAAGACCCTGAATCTCAGTACATTCACCAAGGTAATAACATCCTATGAGGTCTTTCTGGAGGCCTTTCATTGTGTCATTTCCTTCCTAAAACAAATATATTTCTTACTCTCCTTGAGTTGTGTTTTGTTTTTTTTTCTTTTCATTTTATTCATAAAACTCCATTTTTATCATTTTGACTTATTTTATAACAGATGCAGATTATAAACAGCAGCAATGATTCAGAAACTCCTGAAAACAAAATTCAAAGGTTGTAAAACACATGCTGCATGTGATTTGTAAACATTTTCATTTCATAATTGTCTCTGTGAAGATCTGAAATGTTTGAGTCATGGTTGACATTGATAGGATTTAGCAGACTCTAAATTGTTTTTTTGTTCTGATTTTCAGATGCTAGATTTGCCATTACCTTCTTTTTTATAAATACGATATTTAATAACTATTAAAGCAATAAAGTAAATCAGGTAATAAATTCAGACCAAATTTATTTTTAGGTGGTTCTGGGTATAAGACTGCCGGTAATTTCTTTTAAAATGTACAAACAGTGTGCTTTGGTAAGCAGCAAAAGAAGTATATTTCCTCCTACCAGAGCTGTTATTTTAAACTTCATGACATACAGTATTCTCGTATTCAAAAAATTATTAAGTCCACATAAAGGATAGAAAATAGGGTTACATAATTTAGACTCTCATCTCATCTCTCAGTAGTTCATTTAAAAAGATCAGAATATTTTTCCAGCAAAGAATGTGATGAATATTGCTGTCTGAAAATAGATGAGGTTCATGCTATTTTAGCATTTGTTTGAATTCAAGAAAACTGGGTTCTATTTACAACTCTGATTGACATTATCAGCAATGTCCACACATTTCACCTGTCCCTCCTCGAGTTTCTGTATGTGTACTACCAAACAATAATTGCTGTGCTTTAATTGCAAGAATACCAGAATGCTATTAAAGTAAACTTGGTACTTCGGAAATAAAGCATCTATTTTGAGAGGCAGTGTAGCATGATGGTGTAACACATATATTCTGCAGCCAGATGGCCTGATTTCAGACAGCAGTGCTTCTTATTACCTATACGATATGAGCGATTGACTTATAATTTCTCTGCTTCTGTTTATTTACCTGTAAACTAGGGATAATAATAGTAATTATCATATAGGATCATTATGAAGATTCAAGATGTCAATATTTACAAAGCTCTTAGAACAGTAGCTGACAAATAGTAAATGATATGTGTTTGTTAAGTAAATAAAATTCAGGTAACTACTATAAAATTTAACATACTTTATATTGTATACATGTTGGTGAGGGAGTCAATGATAATAAAGAAACAAAAAACATCCTTTAAACAATAAATAAAATGACATTTAGCAATAGCTAAAGCAAAAACAAAAACAAAAACAAAAAAAAACCTGTTTTTCTCAGCTATTAAGCCATCATAGTATAGTATTTCTATATGTCCAGTGGAAGGAATGGTGCACCTAGTTTGCAATTTAAGTTAGAACCTTTAAGAGAGTTGAAATGATAATCAAATCTGTACATCCTGTTTCTCACTCTAGAGTCAAATTAACTTTAAAATCACGATAGTATTTTCATGGCTTCTTAAATAATATTAAAACAGACAATAGCAAAATTCAGAATTTCAGAGTCTGAAATTTCATTGGCAGCTGTGCATAAAATCAAAAGATTAATTTCCTTGCCTGCCCAGTACCCAGGTGTGACTATGTGACTAAGTTCTGACTACTAAGATCTCATCATAAGTGCTGTGTAAGATTTATAAGAAGCCTTCTTAATGGGAAGCTCTTTGCCCTTTCTCCTTTCCTTCTCCTGTAAAAGAGATGTGATGGCAGGAGCTCTAACATCCATCTATGTCTGTGAGGTAACCTTGGGAATAGAGGCTGTGTGGTGGGCTGTTCAAGCAGAAAGTTGAAAGACACTGGGGCCCTTGTAATTGGGGAGCCATCAAATCAGTTTTGACTTATTTATTTCTTATCTTTAAATTTGAGAAAGGTAAATAAACTTCTACGTTATTTAAACTAACATTAGTTTGATGCTTTCATTCAGAAGCAGCCAAATCTAATCTTAAATGAGCCTGCTCACACAGAAAAGGCATATTCTGTATTCTCCTCTTCCCTCTGTTCAGTAAAATGTGGAAAGTCAAGAGACCCCTCTTTGTTTGGAGAGCATAGGAAGAAGTGCTAGCAAATATAGAAGGCACGATCCCACTACTTTGGTTTGAGAATTATACCTCATAAAACTGAGGTTTTCTAGTGATCCAGCTTGTTTATCCAAGTTCTCTGCATTGGGACCTGGAGAAAATCAAACTAGAAAAAAATTAGGTTTTATTTCTTGTCTTTATGGAATCTGGTGGCAAGATTTGATATTTTTGGGTTCCTACTCCATAAAGTCATTTAACATCCTAGAAGACTCCTTTCTTTTCCATGGTCTCAAAGTCCCACCTTTTCTCCCTACCTGAAGCTGACTAGAGCTCTACTGTGTAGTGAGCAAGCAAGAGTCTCTGACAATGCCCCCACACTAAGAAAATAGGAGACACCCTTTTGTCACTAGCCTTGGTCGAAAATTTTCTTCCAGATGCAAATACATTATCAGAGAAGCAGCCTATTTTTTATTTATATTTAGAGTAAAGCCTTAAATACTTCAGAACTAAGGAAGAAAGTTGAGGGTATTTTTCTACTTTTATTTTCTTCTCATGTAATGAATAGGAGTTTTCCACCTAATACAGTAGCAATGAAAATAGCTCAAAGAACTGGTGATTATATCAAAGAATAGTTGTTTATTCAACAAAAAAAGAATTACAAAACCTGTAGAGGACTTCTTGGTCTAGTCAAAAAGAATAACAATAACAGGTGAGAATATCTACAATGGAAAAAGTCTTTTAAAACACTGATTTTAAATATTGCCAAATATTGAAGATAGCTTTGTAGTACAGTTGGTCAATTCCTTGTCAGAAGCAACATTTCTATAATTTTCTTTAGCAATAACTAACATCACAGGATTCAGAAAATCCATCAATGTATGGATCTTCTGTTACACAAAAGACTTTTTTTCTAGAGAAAGAAGTGATGCAAGCTGGGGAGATAATGTTATTCCAAAGACACAAAAAAGTAAACCAGTGATTACTTTATTCACAGAGAAGATGTGATTAAATCACTCCATGTTAGTATGCCAGTTGCGTATATAAGCATTCACTGGGCTTAATAGGATGAAAAAGTAACATTTCCTGAGAAATAATCTGTAAAAAGGGAAGGTCAGGCATTGGGGGAAACCCAAATTCTAATATAAGTGTATTGACTCTAATATAACACTATAATCTCAAGAGAGTATAAATCAACTTATTTGCATGTCTCAAGCTGATAGAAGAATGAGTTAACTCTAGGTGGATGGTCTGCATGGAGATTAGAAAGGCCCATTCAAAGAAAGAAAAGTTGGCATATTCATACATGTTTCCCAGGGAAAATGGAAACTAGATCTAGCTAGAGAATGTGCACATTCTAGCCAATAAAGTGCATGCTTAATAAGAAATTGTTCACCCTTTTCTATTTAAAATTCAATGTTTAAATAATTAGCAAGCTAATATTATTAAAACAAAGAGGAATTTACCTTTACCTCCTGAACTTAAACAGTATTTACTATAATGTGTTCAGAACAACAGATTCAACAGATGTTGTGATGTAGTGGTGGAGGGGGGGGGAGAGAAAAAGAGAGAAGAGAGAAAGGAGAGAGACTGAAAAAGAGAACGAATGACAACGAATGACAGGGAATCCTCGTTTGGTGGTTCACACTTAGACTCCAACAAATTCTACAAAAAATAAACATTCTAAATTCCACTTGTTCTAGTGGTTCCCAAATGTATTAATCTCAGAACCTATTTTTTTTCCATGTAAACTCTTTTACTATCCTCTGGAATTTGTCTTTCTTCTTTTTATGCTATAGGAGAATGAGTAAAGTTTCCAAAAGAGGAATACTAAAATGATCAATGCATTTAGCAATTATAAAGTCCATATGATTATTAATACTACCAAAAGACAATGTTCTACCACATGGGAGGCCCGCGGTTCAAGCCCCGGGCCTCCTTGACCCGTGTGGAGCTGGCCCATGCGCAGTGCTGATGCGCGCAAGGAGTGCCGCGCCACGCAGGGTGTCCCCCGCGTAGGGGAGCCCCACGCGCAAGGAGTGCACCCATAAGGAGAGCCGCCCAGCGCGAAGAAGGGAGCAGCCTGCCGAGGAATGGCGCCGCCCACACTTCCAGTGCCGCTGATGACAACAGAAGCGGACAAAGAAACAAGAAACAAGACGCTGCAAAAAGACACAGAAAACAGACAACCGGGGGAGGGGAGGGGAATTAAATAAATAAAAATAAATATATAAATCTTTAAAAAAAAAAAAAGACAATGTTCTAAAGAACAGACTGCAAAATGACTTGTCCAGTTTTTTTTTTTAAATCAAACCACAAAACATTTTCTCTTCAACATTTTTTTTCAGAAATGCATTTGTTTCTTTATATATGTGCACAAATATTGTTATATTACTAATTTAAGCATTTCCAAAAGTTCAGACCCTTGATATTATAATATTTTGTCAATTAAATGTCTAAAACTGAAAGGATGGGACTTTTACAACACTTGAGAAGATGATACTTAAACAAAAGTAACAAAATTATTTTCATATTTTTTCCTGTTTTCACCTATCTTCCAAGATGTCTGAGGATTTCTATTAGGAAAGAAGGGATAAATGACATACTCAAAATCTTACGTTATTCATAATGTTTAAATCCTTACTTCATTTTTATATCCTAACATTCTTTTAACAAATGAGGTTTAATTTAAACTAAACAAAACAATAAATCTATCTACCCCATTCTTTAAAATATTAACTGCTATTGTTAATGGAATGAATAATTTGAATCCCAATAAATCAAATTGGAAACCCTAAAAATAAAATTTTATCTACTTAATGATACACTTCTCCACAAGAATCTTACCTTCACCTAGAGAAGAATAAGATAATGTGAAGATGAACTTCCAGTTTAATTTCTTTCCAGCTTCATTGGGATTGATTTTGCAATTCTAGATTGCAAGACAGTAGTCTCTATGGCTCCAAAACTAGAAAGTTTCCTTTGACAACATGTTCATTGTCAATGCTCCAACCAATATTAAAAATAGTAAAATATTACTAAAGCCGTAGTTACCAAAATTCCAGCATTCTAATTTTGTAATAATAGCATCAGAAATAGTACCAAAAACATAATTTCAAATAAAAAAGAGCGAGTATATAAATGTTATACATTCCAGTTGAAATGAGAAATAGAAAAAAGTTTTCAATTGTAAGTTGAAATTTTTCATCATGACTGCTTCTATTTCACTGAGGTTGAAATTTCAGCCCCTATTCTGATCACATCATTTAGTATCTTATCTTTATATATGAAATATATGAATTGTGGCACAACCAATTCATTATTTCAGTCAGCATAACAGCAGATATCAACGACTCTTCGGCTGATGTAACCTACATCAATCATGAAAAGGGCTAAAATAGATGTCTTTACCAGGTCCTGGTGTCATTACCATCAGCTACTGAAAGATGTAGCTGACTACAAAAACCTGAGTGATCTAAGCACTTAGGCTTCCAGCCATCTATAAGGTATAATTAATCAAGTTTTTACCAGAATTAGATTTGGGTGCTCTTGAAGGGACAGTTGTTTTAAACACTTTAGAACATATTCTCTAAGAGACTGGAATGAACTTACATGGAAATATTCCTTTTTACAGACAAGAGAATTACCCTCCTAACAATCACCCTATTTCTTTTCTCTGAGAATATTGATGAAGATGATTTGAAATTATGGAAAGGTCACCAGGAAAACCTCTTCCAAAGTAAAATTCACCTTTCTCTCAAATAGTTTATATTCCAAATATACAAAAAAGCCAAGTTATGTATTTGGCTGAATTATTGTGAAAACTAAAGTTGGGGAGGCCCATTAGACTTGTCCTTCCATCTTCAGACTTTCTACTCTACCTAAACAAGGTTGTAATTAAATAAGGGCTACCCTTAGTAGCCACAGAGATTATTTTCTGTTTTTCCTACTTGCATGAGAGGTAAGGGTTAAACCACCTATTCAACTTGAAGCAGGCCCCTCAGAACTCCAGGGAAACTGTCTACAGCTGAGTGCTTAAGCATTCAATCCTGGTAGAATGTATTAGTAGACCAGGTCAGGGTTCCACTAGTCCAGAAAGGCTGCAACATGTGGGAAGCAGATGTGGCTCAAGTGATAAGGCCTCCACCTACCATATGGGAGGACTTGGGTTCAATCCCTGGGGCCTCCTGGTAAAAAAGAAAAAGAGAAAGCATGCCTGTGTGGTGAGCCAGTGCACGTGTGGGGAGCCAAGCACCTGCATGAGTGCCTCTGTGATGAGCCAAGTGCCCTTGCGGTGAGTTGAATGCCTGCATGGTAAGCCAGTGCCCACGCAAGTGAGCCATGCAGTAAGATGATGATGCAACAAAAGAGAGATGAAGGGGAGAGTCAAGGTGAAGCACAGCAGAAACCAGGAACTGAGGTGACGCAGGTGACAGGGCAACTTTCTCCACATCAGAGGTCCCCAGAATCGAAAACCAGTGAATCCAAGAGGAGAAAAAACAAGAAGACAAAAAGAGAAATAGATACAGAAGATTACACAGTGAATGGACACAGACAGCAAAAACAGGAGGGTGTGGGGAGGGGGAGAGAAAAGAAAGGCTGTACCACAAGTCTCAGAAACCACCCCAATTATATCAAGGGAAGGTCTAGTGTTCTCCTTGTCATGTTGATGGAATAGGATTGGAAAGCAGGCTTTGCCATTTAATGATACTAAGTGATACTATGGATAGGCCCCAGCTCCCGATAATATTAATACATGCCATGGGAGGGGCTGATGATTTCTTAATAATGGTGTAAAAAGCCCCAAGCCCACAGGTCAGACTTGTGACTATGATAGATCTCTTTTGATGTTCTAGAATGTGATGGTTAACAGTGGACCACCATGTCTGTGGTCTCTGTGAGTTTCCCTCCAATAATGTTTTCCAAAAGACCTAGTATGTCTGTCTTGCCTTGTCTTCCATTCACCTTGTCTGCCTAACTTGTCCCATCATCTGAACTACCATGAACCTGGCTCTGTTTCTTGCCAATTGAAAGTTCAAAACTTATACACTTTTTCACACAGTTAAATGGAACTAAATTTCCAGACATTTTTTTATGAAAACAGAGCTCTCACCAAGAAAAAAAATGTTGGTGATGGAGGAAAAAGAGCTTAAGATTTTAATGACAATGTTTAATTTCAAGAACCTGGGATTTCTCTGGAGAAATGTTTCATTTTAGGATTTTCCCAGAATAGTATATATCCTCTTTAACAAAATAGAAGGCAAAATGATGTAGTCAAAAGGGGCCTGGATTATAAATCAACAGATATAGATTGTACATCTAGCTCTGAAAACAAATTAACAGTGTAAACCTGAGCAACATACTTAATCTTTCTGACACTGTTGAAAAAAAGGCTGTAGAAAAGAAAGAGGAAGAACTGATGACATGGCTAATGAGAAGTTTCTAAATTATGTGTATTTCTGTGCCTTAAAACTTTGAATCAGTATAGAATATGTTTTAGCACAAGACTACATGGTCAAACACAGGCATCCAAATATTTGTGTTTTGAAAGGCCCACCAATTAATAAATATAAAAAAACATTTATCATCAGTATTTTAATATTTAGATTTCCAATACCATGACATATAGCTTATATCCAGCAATAACATACAAAAATTAATTAGGGGAAATAGAATTAATATGCACATAATATAATTAATTCACACATAAATATAATTAATACAAATATAAAAACACAGAGAAATGACCACTGCCTTTTCAATTATTACCTAAAAATACTTAAGAAAATAATTAAATACAAAAAAACTTTTAAAACTGTGTTCACTTGCTTATTCAACATTGGTGGGAATGTAGGATGGTACAGCCACTGTGGAAGACTATTTAGCAGTCCTTAAGGAAGTCAAATATAGACTTGGAACCTGGCAGTACCATTGCTAGGTATATACCCTGAAGTACTGAGAGCAGTGACACAAATAGACATCGGCACACTGAAGTTCATAGAAGCGTTACTGATGATAGCCGAAAGTTGAAAATAGCCCAGGTGTCCATTAACTGATAGATGAATTAACAAATTTCGGAGTATACATATGATGGAATGTTACACAGCTATAAGAAGAAATGAAGTCCTGAAGCATTTGAAAAGATGGATGAACCTGGAGGACATTAAGTTGAGTGAAGCAAGCCAGACACAAAAGAACAAATACTGTATGAGTACCCTACTATGAACTAAGTATATTATATGAAATATAAATATATTACATGAAATATGAATATGGGTAAAATTGCATATATGACTTTTTTCTTTGAAGCTGAACAAATGTAGTTTAATAATACAAAATGTTAATATCAGAAAAAAAATTACACTAAGTGAAGGAGACCAGACACACAGTGTTACATATGGGTATGATCCCATATATATAAAATGTAAATATAAATTAACTTATAAGGATGAAATTAGATTAGTGGTTATGTAGGGCTGAGAAGTCTTTCTTTTTGGAGTAATGAAATTGTTCTAAAATTTTTTGAAATGATGAATGTACACCTTCTGATTATACTAAAAGCCACTGATAATATACTTTGGATAGATCATATGGTATGTGGATATATCTTAATAAAACTACTTAATAAACAAATAATTGTGCAAGAATAGTCAGATAAATCAGCTGACTGTACATTCAGCAGGGGAAACAGAGATTGAGAGGTGAGGAATTTTCTTGTTTGTTTTTTCTTATTATTGAAATAATGAAAATGCTTTAATAATGTTTGAAGTGATGAAAACACAACTATGTGTTATACCAAACACTGTTGATTGTACACTTTGGATAAATTTTATGCTTAATTAGTATGTATCAATAAAATATATTTGTTTATAAAAAATGTGTTCACTCAAATTACAACATTTTAATCTCACATACCATTTTGTTCTTATAAAAAGCCCAAAAGGTCTTTGCAAGATTTCAGTATTTATCCTTTTCAACACTTTCCTTTTCAGTAAAGGCAGGATTATTTCCAAATATAAAAGAGCTGTTTTCTTAAAAAATATTAAGTATCCCAGAAATAGATCCTCACATCTACAGTCAAGTGATTTCTAACAAGGTGGTCAAGCTTTCCCAGCTGGGCCAGACTAGTCTATTCCACAAATGGTGCTGGGAGGAGTGACTAGCAATATCCAAAAGAAAGAAAGAAGATCCCTATCTCACACCTTATACAAAAATTAACTCAAAATGGATCAAGGACCTAAATATAAAATCAACAACCATAAAATTACTGGAAGAAAATGTAGGAAAACATATTCAAGATCTTGTGGTAGGCAGTAGTTTCTTAAACCTTACACCTAAGGCACAAGAAACAAACAAAAAAAATTAGATAAATGGGACCTCCTCAAAATTAAGCACTTTTGTACCTCAAAGGGCTTTGTCAAAAAGGTAAAAATACAGCCAACTTAATGGAAGAAAATATTTGGCAATGACATATATGATAAGAGTTTAATATCCATGATATACAAAGAGATCATACAACTCAACAATAAAGATAAAACTACTCGATTGAAAAATGGGCAAAAGACAATTGTCCAAAGAAGAAAAACAAATGGCAAAGAAACACATAAAAAAATGTTCAACATGACTAGCGATTGGGGAAATGCAAATCAAACCTACAATGAGATATAAATTCAAACCTATTAGACTGGCTGCTGTTAAAAAGTTGGAAAACTGTAAATGTTGGAGAGGATTTGGAGAGATAGGAATGCTTAATCACTGTTGGTGGGAATGTTGAATGATACAGCCACTGTGGAGAACTGTTTGGCAGTTCCTAAGGAAGCTGAATATATACTTGTCCTGTGACCCAGCAATGCCATTACTAGGTACCCAGAAGAACTGAGAGCAGTGACATGATCATACATCTGCATACTGATGTTCATAGCAGCATTATTCACAATTGCCAAAAGTTAGGAACAACCCAGGTGTCCATCAAATAATGAATGGTAAACAAATTGTGTAGTGTACACATGATAGAATATTATATAGGGGTAGGAAGAAATGATGTCATGAATCTATGGCAACATGGATGAACCTGCAGGACATTACGTGGAGTGAAGCAAACCAGACACAAAAGGATAAATAATGTTTGATTTTCCTATTATCAACTAAATATATTGTGTAAACTCATGGGGTTGTTAGAATATAGGTCACCAAAAAATAAGAGGGCAGAGAAGGGAAAGTTGAGGGTTAATCTGTGCAGAAACGGTAAAAAAAAAAAAAAAAGTTTGTTAATCTTTGGAAATGAATAGAAATGGTGAAAGCATATAATGGTGTTTGTAACTAGCAGAGCTTTTATATGGGTATGACAGAGGTTAAAAGGGGAAGTCTAAGGTCACATATACTACTAGAAAAAGACCTTAAATATTGTAACATGGGACTGTAAAACACAAATATGAGTGGTTTTGCATATAGAAGACTGTTTTTCAAAATATAATACAAATATACCTGAAAAAATGAAAAAGAATAGCAGCTATATACCTATGTACGGCAGAGAGGCATAGAGAGATCGAGAGGTGATGAGTTTTGTTTGTTTTTTGTTTATTTTTTTTTTTTAAAGATTTATTTATTTATTTAATTCCCCCCCCCTCCCCCCTGGTTGTCTGTTCTTGGTGTCTATTTGTTGCGTCTTGTTTCTTTGTCTGCTTTTGTTTCTTTGTCCGCTTCTGTTGTCGTCAGCGGCACAGGAAGTGTGGGCGGCACCATTCCTGGGCAGGCTGCACTTTGTTTCGCACTGGGCGGCTCTCCTTACGGGTGCGCTCCTTGCGCGTGGGGCTCCCCCACGCGGGGGACACCCTTGCGTGGCAGGGCACTCCTTGCGCGCATCAGCACTGCGCATGGCCAGTTCCACACGGGTCAAGGAGGCCTGGGGCTTGAACCGCGGACCTCCCATATGGTAGATGGACGCCCTAACCACTGGGCCAAAGTCCGTTTCCCCTGTTTTTTGTTTATTATTAATGGAATAATTAAAGGTCTTGAAGAATGACTGAAATGATGAATGTACAAATGTCATTATACTGAATATCATTAATTTTACACTTTGGATGGATTTATGCTTTATTAATATGTATGGATAAAATTGATTTGTTTAAAAAATCTATTGAGTACCCCCAAATTCAGGATTTTAAGAAAACTCTTGGGGTACCAATCTTGTTTAGATACCTTTTGTTGTTGTTGTTGCTATTGCTGTTTCCCCATCTGCTCTTTAGTTGATTTTTTTTTTTTTAAGAGAAGACTGTCCACCTCATTTATTTTCTAAACCCATTATTTTGGGTTCATATATAATTAATACGTTAAAAGTTCCATGATGAGTGTATAGAAGTTTTGTTTTGTTCTTTTATTAAGTTAGGAGCTTCTGTAGTTTTTTATTATTCATGTGACTAATATAATCACAGAGTACTCTCCCAAGAAGGATATTAGGGCATCTTATTTTATTGACAACCTGCATATCCTCAGGACTCTGTCTTTACAAAAAAAACCAAAAAAACAAGAAGGTGGAGGATGGAGAGTAGACAACGCGAGTGGTGATTACTACAGTGGAGGGAGAAGGGAGGATGGCAGATCTGACGATAGCCTTGTGTTCTTACAGAACTTTGCAGCTGTTAGCTGTCATCCCTTTCTTCCTCAATTTTCCTGAATCCAAATCCCTATGCCCTACAAGTCCTGGCAAGGGCACAGATGTTTCACAGACCAAGAAACATTGGGAAACAGTGGTATAAATAAACATCAGAGTAGAGGAAAACAGAATCACACCCTAAGGAGGAGTACTACCATTTTGTCTTGACAAGATGGCAACAGCACAAATTAATCCAGTATATCTTAAAAAAACAAATCTATCAGTGTTCCAGACCCATGCTCTGTCTCTGCTTGATATCAGCAAATTCTTTTGTGACAATATCCATGTGCTTGTATTAACTGTTAGAAGATTTGGATATTTTTGCCAAATTACACAGTATTCCATAAACTTACAAAACTGTGCAGCATATATTTTCATATATATTAAAGTCTCTATTCAAGAGTGATAGCTTTACATTGTTTTACCTTTAATAGAAAGGACATTTTATCCTAGGTAGACCGCTAAGTAATGAATCACAGAGCTTTCTATTTTGGAGGATGTGACAATCAACCTAAATCATCCTAAATCCCTGATTCTGTACAAATAAATAGCACAGGTCTCAGAAACCTATATATCTGTTTAGAAACATGAACTACTAGATGGGAGATTTTTAAAACTACAATTTTTTAAAATTCAGAGTGAGTTCAGAATGCAATAATTTACTTAAACTGAAAGCACATTCTTCCTATTTCTTGATTGAGCAATTCACTGTACATTATAAGAAATACTGAGCACATTTATTTGTATAAGGAAACGTATTTGATGCTAAAAGTAAAAAAAAAAAAAAAAAGGTGCAGGGAAGTGGACTTGGCCCAATGGATAGGGCGCCCATGGTCTGCGGTTCAAACCCTGGGCCTCCTTGACCCATGTGGAGCTGGCCCATGTGCAGTGCTGATGCGCACAAGGAGTGTCCTGCCTCACAGGGGTGTCCCCCGCGTAGGGGAGCCCCACACGCAAGGAGTGCACCCCGTAAGGAGAGCCACCCAGCGCAAAAGAAAGTGCAGCCTGCCCAGGAATGGCGCCGCACACACAGAGAGCTGACACAACAAGATGACGCAACAAAAAGAAACACAGGTTCCCAGTGCTGCTGATAAGGACAGCAGCAATCACAGAAGAACTCACAGCAAATGGACACAGAGCAGACAACTGGGGGGGATTGGAATGGGAGAGAAATAAATAAATAATAAATCTTTAAAAAAAAAAAAGAAGATGCCTTTGAAAAACTTCTAGTTTCCTGGGGTGAGGGGGTAGTAACTCTAACACAAGAGAGACTATGTAAATACTAAAATATTTTGTAAGTAATATAGAACTGATCAGAAGAAAGGGATACATTCACTAAATGGAATCATGAAAGCTAAGTGAAATGGGTCTGGAAATTTTGATACAATTATGATATCTACAGATAAGTGAGAGAAGGCATTCCAATCAGAGAGAATGGATGAGCAAAAGCAGAGAAACAGTGAAGGTTAGACACACTTAGGATTGTATGAACCAGACACAAAGCTTACCACTGGCAGTAAAATGATGAATAATAAGGAATTTCTTCACTATAAAGTTCACAGTCTGTTATTCTGGGAAGAACAAGTACAGAGGTTTTGCTAATAAGACCACTACCATCAGATAGAGTCACATAATGAAGGATATTGAAAGCCAGACTAAGTTATTGATTAGTATGCTGGTGCGTGTGTGTGCGTGTGTGTGTATGTTCTACACAACAAAGAGACATAATCAGAGATGTGGTTTAGAAAGATTCATTTGGCAGAAATAAATGATGTAAAATTGGGAGAACAGAAGTAATGAGGCCAGGGAGTTTACTTTAGCAGATCAAGTCCACTCATTTTCTGTGAAGTAAGGTTTTATATTTTCTCTCTCTCCTGTTTTTAATCTTTGTATTTTTTTTTAAATGAGAGATGGATAAAAGTGAGCAGGGATCTCTTACCTTTTCTTCACCTGCCACCTGCTTGGGTTTCTCTTATCATATACCTTACACGCTTTTGTCTGTTGCTTCTCACTGTGTTTATTCTTGCATCTATTTTTTTTTTTCTGTAATCTCCTTTGTCCCTGCTGCCAATCCCAACTACTCAAAAGCCAGTAGAATATATTACTGCCCACTTTCAAACTCTGATTTTAAGTTCTTATGTGGATGTATGTTTCATTTGGTTTGGTAGTTCAATTTATTATAAGCAGAGCTTACTGACAGAATCATATATTCAGGTCTTTTCATTCAAAAACTATAAAACACAAAGAAACTCCCCAGTGTCCCACATAAAAGGGCTGCCCAATTACAAAGTAGGATAGGACCAGATGTGTGAGTGTAGTGGGAAGGGATCAGGAATCATAGGTAGATAAGATGACAATGAGTCACCAGTGTGGGACTATAGTTAAGAAAGGGAACATGATGGTAGGATACATGAGTAGGATCATAAAATGTAAGAACCATAAGGTACTCAGCATTAATCAGTCCCGACAGATCTGGGCTTAGCACCAAAAGGAGTGTGATGACAGGACCTGCCTAAAGGCACAAACGCAAGGTGAATGAATTTGGCTTCAGCAGCTGCCAACCAATCTTTTCCATACCCTTCTTATACCCACTGATGCCCACATATCCAAGCAGTTAGCACCCACTACATGTGGCCCACCACCCAGGCACCATCCCACATTTCAATACCATCTTGCTGTCTGTCAGCCATCCTTAAAATCTGAGGTCTAGATCCAAGTGCTCTGATAAATAACTTCAGAAAAAAGAAGCAGTTATGTTTTTAAAAGAGAGCTTGGAATAACAAGTCTTAAACCCAATTTAACCAAATGTTGCTGCAATGGTGTAATTTCAGGCACTATGATATGTGGTATAGAAATGTATTGGGATGGGGAGATGTAGGAAGGAAAGCTTTACAACTTTTGTGTTCTGTACAAAAATATTTAAACTAAAACTACATTATGCTTGTGAATATCTACCATAATACATAAATCTAGCATTATAAAATATTTTTGAAAGGCTTTAGGTAATTAAAAGGCTAAAAATGTAGAACAATTCATTTGATCTCTAAGCATGTTGTTCTGCACTTTTTCTCAATGAATTTCCACCTTTTTGTTTCTGACCAGTTCTTCAAATTAATAAATACTATTTAAATTCAAATCATACTTGGTAGGTACTGTAACAGCTAATAGTCCTATATTAGGTGTCATGAGAAAACTTAATATATATTATATATATAATATAAACTTATGTATGTATACATATATTCTTCAGTTTGCAATTCAAGTCATTCATTGAAATATTTTAAAACATTAAAATAAATTAAAAGGTGATTACTATCACCCACTCCCTTTCCCTAGATTGGAAAATATGATTGGCTATATTGAAGCACAAAGCCAAATCTCTCAAAACTTTTCTATATATCTCAAGAATATTTAGAAGACTTCAGAACTATATTTTAGAAGATATAATACATATGATTTTCCACACATCAAAATAAAACAATTTAGGAATAAGTCTTTTAAATTCATGATCTTTACATTTAGAACAGACTATCACAGCTTTCATTCCTTTTTCTTACTACTTAGAGTCCAAATCTGCCCCCGTAATATGCACATTTATTCATTCCTTCATTCAAAAAATTTTTATGTCTTCCATATGCCAGTGCAAACAAAACCAATAAAGTTTAGGCTTTCATGGAATTTAAATTCTAGTTGAAGGGGAAAGATGATAAACAAAATAATAAGTTGATATCAGATGAGAATAGGTGCTATGAAAAAAATAAAATGCAAGGAGAGCCAAGTGTCTTGGAAAGGGTATTGCGATGATACTTCAGAGAGCAGGACAGCAAAGGCCACTTCGAGGAGCTGAGACCTGAATTTTGCCAAAGATCTAGCCATGCAAAGATCTGAAGGGGTAATATTCCAGGCATGTAAACAAGCAAATTCTAAAGCCCTAAAGAGGAACAAGCTTAGAAGATTTGAGGAACAGAAAGAAGGCTGATGTGGCTATAGTTTAGTGAGTGAGGAGGTGAATAGTAAAAAGAAAAATCAGGCAGAAACGGGTGGGGGCCAAATGATAGAGGGCTTTTCAGACCTTAGTGAAAAATTCAGATTTGATTCTGAGATAAAGTGGAAGCTACTAGAGAATGTTAAGCAGGAGCATGAAATTGCCATATTTTTGTTTTTAAATGATAATTCTAGCTGCTGTGTAGCAGATGGATTACAGGGGAAAAGACTATAGAAACAGGGGACCAACTGGGAGGGTTACAGCATCAAGAGGAATGTACAGTGACTTGGATTAGGGTGGTAGTAATTAGGATGGACAGAATTGGAAAATTTAGGCTATATTTTGTTATCAGAAACAGAAGAGCTTGTTTTTTATTGAATGTGGGGAGAGAGGCACAAAAAGGAAGCAAGTTAAACTCTCAATTTCAGTCAACCAGTGGAATTTATAGATTTTTGAAAGTAAAAAATAAATAAAATTTTAAAATGAGTGCATAGAAAGTTAAACTAGTGCTACTGAAAACGAACAACCTTTTTAATTTTAATACTATAAAAATCAATTCAAAATTTGTGTTAGGAATCCACCATAGGCAAGGCACTTCGATAGAAACTATAGAAAATAGAAAATAAAATTTGGATTTCCTGCTCTCAATAACTACTAACAATAAAAGACATACAATTAACTAGAGTAGTAATTTTTAGATAATGCTTTCAAATCAAGTAAAACATTTTTTGAATGCCTACCTTGAGCACAGCACTGCTAAAAAGAAAAGATAGTTACATAAAGATGAAAAAAAATGTGCCATTGACAGTACATAATTTAAAATCTAAATGAAAAACATAATTTCTCCTGGAATGAACAAACAGAGATTATAATATATAGATCTATCTGTTATATCTTCAATAAAATGGAAATCATTATTATATCACTTTGGAAATCCATCTCTGTACTTGTCTAATGGCATCTAGTATTCATATTCCTTTTCCTATTCATATTACACAGCTTGGCAAAGCATGCTGAAAGGACTATAACAATGAGCACATTGTGTTTTTCTTATAGTCATACTTTGCTTGACTCATGCTGTTTTAGGTAGAGAAGCTGTACTGCTAAATTAAAAGGCTATGTGCTCACAGTGAGTGGGTTCTGATGACCTAAATGATTGGAAGGAGAATAATTTGCTATGCCATCTGAACTCTGAGCATACAGAGCTGAGTCGTGCATGGGGCATGGCTCTGTGCTTCTCTGTGCATCCATGCAACAGGATTTTCCATTCCACATAATTAGCCAGTTTATTTTAAAATAATTAATAAGAAAGTTTTAGTATCTTGTATGTTGCTAATGGCCTGTTGCCACCAGCATAAAAAAGCTTCAAATGTGTCTTTGGAATATGAAAATGTTTTCAATCCAGCATTGGACATTTTTAGGGCTGGGTGGGAGAACAGTGACAGAGTGCTTGTGTTTTTCAGAATGACTGAAACTATCTCATCTGCCACTTATAATTGTAGGTCTTAAATGCCAGTAGTCTGTTTTCATTTACAAGGGAAATTTTGTATTATGTCAAAGCCAATTTTATGTTTATGTTCGTGAGATTTGCGGCAAATGTAGGTAGAAAATGTCTAAGGAATGCAAGTTTTACATATGGAAGCAATTAAAGGGCAAAACATAGAATCTTATAGGTGAAAGCTACTCTCCGTGATTCCAAGTACAGCTGACTTCTCTGACTTCAGATGAGCACCTCCAGGCTGAATCTGGCCCTCGTGGTGATAAAAATAACATGTTCCCACACTTACAATGATAGACACCTGTTATTTAGACAATTTCTACCAACAGCAAAAATAAATAAATAAAAAAGTAAATTTCCTCATTGCCAGCACTTCCCTACTCACAGCTGCTTCCTTCCCATACTAATCACGGCAAAGCAAACACCCATCTCAAAATTGACCAGAGAATGCAAATGGAAATAAAAATCTGCACTAAACCATCTGAATATGATAACTGTCTGGTGACAGTGCTAAAGGAAAAAAAGAAAATTTACCAAACAGAAATGGAAACAAAAAGACATAAAGAGAAAGCATATTATGAATTGGTAAGTTCATATTGAGATTTAAGGGTCCTGTATGTGTATAAATGAAAAGGAATCTCCACACTGAATATAAACTCAAAGATATCTGTTTATCTTTTTTCAAATATGCACTGCTTTATCCATTTAACATTTAGAGAGCACCTGTGATATGAAAGAAAAGATAATTTATGATTTGGGGGATCAGAATGAGCATGAAAGAGGTGATGGCATTTGATGTGGATCTTCAGGAAGACAAAATCTTCGTGTAGGAGAACAATAGAAAAGCTCAGGTTGAACTTACAGCCCCTTCTTTCTCATGGACATGTACAAGTCATCCTATTTTGGTGAATGTCTTAACCATACCTCAGGAAATGTCCTTTTCAGTTACGGTTGGTTCTTTCTGCCAGTAGAGCTGCTCCAATCATTATAACCATTGGCCACTTTTCCAGCTGCAGTTGATTCTGAGTTATCTAGAGTGATGTGTGCCTCTTTGCTTAGGATCAAGTGACCCAAAATTCTATCAGTATTTTCTAGTACTCTTCCTGAAATTGTCCTATTCTGCTGTCTTCCACTTTTCACACATGCCTTGTCCAGCATATGAGAATTATAAACATCATGGTTTCAATATTCAAAAATTGTCTGTGTCTGGTACCTAGTTGTTGTTTGCATTGCTTTTGTCAAATTAATTGATATTCAATAGTGTGAAGGACATGGTGTCTCTGGAAAACAGATGATGAGAGAAAATTACTACTTTGTGGAAGTTTGGGTTAATACACGGTATGCTGACTATTTTAAAGGTAATTTTTAAACTAGAAATTTCTATAAAATGTAAGAGAGTAGTTGCAGTAACATGTTATCATCCTTCCAAAGTACATGCTGATCTTGAGTGAATTTTCTCTTTATCAGTGACAGCATTATTAGACAATATATATCATATCTCTATACTATTCCTAAAAAATCCTGCCAGCTACAAGCAGAGTTGGGTTGCTGCAACTTTTAAACATATTTAAACATATTTGACTCACTGTGAACTAACTTAGTAAGGCTGTAATTAGTAATAAAAGCATAGATAGTATCTTACCTAGACCACTCTCTAACATCAATGAAATGAGAAAGATGTATGAACTGGAAATACTTATAATGTTACTATCCTTAAAGACCATCTGGTCAATAGGTGCCAGGTTGGGACCTACCATATCTACAAACTTTTCAAAAACCAGAAGAGAAATGGACATTTTCATTACAATAAAAACACAAATTGAAAAAAAAATTATATTTTAACTGAAATTATATAATACATGATAGAGGAAAAAAATAAAGGGATCTTTGGTGATTTGCTGCAATTATTAAATAATTTATTAGCTATTTCTTTGAAACAAGTCGTTACTAATTTAAAAAATAAAATTATAGCTATCTCCTGTCTTGCCCCCTTCTAATGTCTTTTCCATGCTAACTTTATGACATTTCTAAAAATTCAAATCTGAGCTAGAATTTCCTTATTTATAGAACCTTTGATAGGTTCTCATTTGTCTAAGGCACAAAGCTCAAACTCCTTATCAAAAGCATGTAAGACATTCAACACCCAAATTCAGTCCACCCTTTCAGCCTCATTTCTCATCTAGCTTCTCATTTCCCTCATCCCACTCACCCACCCACTCTTCCCAACTTAAAGCCATAAAAAACTGCATGACTTGCAGTTTCTCAAAAATGCCAGGCTATTTCTTTCTGCCTTGCTTTCACATACACTGCTTCTTCCGCCAAGAGTGCTTTCTCTCATCTTTATATGCCTAGCAAACAAACACCTACTCATCTTTCAAAATTCAGCCCTATCATTACTTTTCTATGAGTAGTTTCCAAATCCCTGCCTCGTGGACATCCACCCAGTAGAATTTATTACTTTTTCATTTATGTCCTCTCTGTATATTCATTGAACATATTTTTATTGTAGCACATAGAATATAAGACAGATATCCTCACCCCATTCTACCTTGCTCCTTACCACTGCCTTGATTTTTCTAACAGTCAGGACATTTATCATTATTATCTTGGGATCCCATCCCCAGTACTAACACTCTGCCATTCAGAGTATGTGGAGAGTAAGAAAAGGGAGTGAGGGAAGGGGAAAATGAGAGAAGGAAGGAGGGGGGCAGAGGTTAGAGAAGGGACAGAAGTAAGCAAAGTCAGAATCATCCAACTTACTGTCAGTTGGACTTAAGCAATAGCCTTCTCTCTGGTCTCCACTGTGCCTTGTTATGGTCTGTCCTCCACATAGCTGCTAGAGCAACCTTTCCTAAATGTAAGTAAAATCATTTTCCTTCCTGCTAAAACCCAACATGGTTTCACATTAAAAAGTATATACATATGTCAGCATACCTCTTCAATCTCCTTTTGTATCATGCTTATCTTAGCTCAATACGAACCAGCCATACTGTCCTTATTTCTCTCCAAGACATCAACAATTTCCTGACTCAGAGCCTTTGCATTTATGTATCAAGAATAATTTTCACGAGATTTTTCACATGACTGTTCTTTCACATTATTCAGAGACAAATCCAAATGCAACTTCCTCAAAGATGTCCTCATTGACCACCCTTTTTATGTAGCCCCATTACTTCCCAAATACTATACTTTTCTAAATAACTAAAATTGTCTTTCTTTTTAGTTTGCTTATTTATTTACTTTCTTATTGTTTGTGTCCCTCAATGGTAAAACGAAGAGGGGCTTTGTCTTTTTCATTGCTCTATTACCAGTGCTTGGAACAAGGCAAAATACACACTGCATGCAGTAGGCACCTAATACATATTTGTTGAAAGAAAGGGAGAAAAATATCAAGACACTGATATAGTCTCTGTTTATACTCTATTTCCCTGGTACATCTACTTTTCCTTTCTCCTAGGAGACTATATCACAACTTCTCTTTCTTCAAACCTACACTTCCTCCCCAAATTTACTAGTATGTCCCAATTGTCCCCATAAGATGCATGCTCCACCCTTCTCAGCTTCTCTGCCCTCTGAGAATTGACCCCTATAAATACATCAGCCAGCACACCCTGTCTGCTGGCTTTCCAGGGTTTGCCAGTGGGAGACATCAAAGAGTTGCAGAAGAAAGAGGAGACCACAGTTCCTTCCTGCTCCCAACCTGCTCTGGACTATGTTTCTTCCATTCCCTGCATCCTTCCAAATGTGTGGCTTCAGATCAGCAGATCCTCCTCATAATTCTGTTTCCTCCCTTTTGCCCTCATGGATAGAAGTGAAATTGTGATTAGACTCTCAGTATCTAAACATCCTTTGTGATACCCCTAACCATGCCAACACATTGGTAAGACTCCTGAACCATATGAATTAGATTCTATTTCCTGATGTGGCCCTAACTAATATACTCTACCCATCCTAAACTGATGATATTGCTTACCACATCACTAAGAACATTGGACATTTGCATAAGAATTGCCAAAATGCCTGATTTCCATATTCTGTCTTCCTGCCTGATCCCCTAGAGCTGCATGTCCAATATGGTAGCCACAGTCACATGTGGCCAATGAGCACTTAAATGTGACTAGTGACCAATGAGCACTTAAATGTGACTGAGGAACTAATTTTTTTTCAATTTCATTATAATTAATATAAACATAAAATCAAATACTCAATTCAGTTATTGGAACACTTTCAAATATGTTTGAAACATTATGCATTTAAATACATTGTTTCAACAGTACATTTTATGGAATCCAAACACCAATGAATTAATTCTGATGAAAATTTAGTAATTTAGTATCTGAATTGAGATGTGCTGTAAGTGTAAAATATACATAGGATTTTGAAGCCAGTACTAAATTAAGAATACAAAATAATGCATATATTTTTATGTTATCACTATTGAAATTATAATATTTTAAATATATCAATATAAATAATACATGCAAATTAAGTAATTCACCTTTTTTTTTCAATGTAGCTACTAGGAAATTTTAAATTACACATAAATATATATATATATATGTATGGCTTCCACTCCATTTGTATAAGACAGCATGCTCCAGATCATCTCTCTATGCCCCTAATTTAAATAAATCCCTCAGGGTACACTAGCTTGCTTCCTCTCACCTACTCAAATACACCACTCCAGTAATTATCCTCTCTCACTCCAAAATTATAAACATCACCTCTCAATTAGGTCTTTACCATCCACATAGAGACCTGCAATTATTTCTCCCATTCAAAAAATTATCTTGACCCCCTTTGTACCACTATCTCACTATTCCTCTTGGCATCAAAACTGACTGAAAGTGTTGTATATACACATGCTCTCCAATTCCACTCCTCCCATTCTGTCTTATACCATGACAACCTGAACTGTGGAGGAAATTGGACCAGTTGATTTCTCAGACCTTTCCAGTTGGAACGTTCCATGCTTCTTTTACATTTTTTGAGTTGCAAAAGTCAGAGGCAGCTTTTAACTTCATTCTTCAGTGAATATTTTAGGCTTCATGAACAGCTGCTGTTGCGAACTGGTCAATGTTCAAGTTAACGTTAGGTTGCAGCCCCCTCAAAGATTACCTATATTCTTATAACTCAAAAGGACCCCTTCTTATACCATGACTTCTGGGTACCAAGAATTTTAAGCACACCCACAGTCTTAGTCAAAAGAATGATTTTTATCAAGGTTACCAAACACCTCCACATTGCTCACCGTGTTGGTCAGTTTTAAGACCTGATGTTAATTTGCCAAATACATTTGAAAAGGTTGCTAACCTCCTCCTCCTAGACATACCTTCTTTTCTAGGACCTCTTATTCTCTTCATTTTCCCCCTTAATCACTGGGTCCTCTTTTGTGATGTTTTTTATTAATTTTTCCTCATTTTCCTAGCTGCTTAACACTGGAGTGCTTCAGGGCTCAGTTCTTGGTCTTCTCTCAATATACTCAGGCCCTTGGGTGGTTTTTATTTATTTTCTCATTTCTCTATGTATCCTTTTTAGGCTAATGATTCCAAAATTTATATCTGCAGCCCGGAGCTCAATCCTGAATTCCAATTTTGATTTTACACTACCTACTTCACATCTCAAACTTAATAATTCCAAAACTGAACTCTAATCTTGCAAATCACCATTATTCGCAAATCCAACCTCCCAGCTGCTTGGGCTGAAACCTTAGAGTCAGCCTTGATTTCTTTATCTTTCTACTATATTACAGCACATCTATCAGGAAATCCTATATGCTCCACATTCAAAATACATGAAGAATCTGACCACTTTTCACCAAATCCACTATGACCATGCTGGTCTAATTCCTATCATTTCCCATTTGGATTTTTTCCAACAATTTCCTAACAGTTTTCTCTGCTTCTTCCTCTGTCCAACTATAGTCTGTTCTCAGTGCAGCAGCCAGAATGAACTTGATAACAAGGAAATCATATTTTACCTTTCCTCTGCTCAGGAAAAGTCAGTAATTTACCATTCCATTCAGAGAAAAAGCTAAATTCCCAATAATAACCAATAAAAACCTATATGATGTGGTCATCAATACAACATGCTGATCTCATCCACAATTATTCTCCACTCTTCTTATGCTGCTTCAGATACATCAGCCTCCAAATTCTCCCTAGAGCTCCCTAGAGCAATTTCTCCCAGTCATGCTCCCAATGCAGGTCTGTCCATTGGCTATTCCTTCTTTCTGGGACAATTTTCCTCCAGATACCCACGTAGCTATTTCCCTCACTTCTTTCAAGTTTTTATTCAAAATTCACCTTTCCTTTGAGGACTGCTACAACCCTTTATTTTAAATTGTGACCCTCATCACAATGTGACCCTCATAGCTGTTTAATGGCAGGCTGTTTTAGTCAGCCAAAGGGGCACTGATGCAAAACAGCAGAAATGGGTTGGGTTTTGTTTTTGTTTTATTTTTATCTTTTTTTTAATTTTTATTTTATTGAAGTATACCATTCATACATGAACACACATAAACAGTAAGTGCATAGTAAGGATTGCAAAGTTACAAAATAAACATATATAACATCACACAGGAGTCTCATACATCACCCCTTCACCAACTCTTTGCATTGGCATGAAATGTTTGTTACAAACTATGCAAGAGCATTGTCAAAATATTACTACCAACTATATTCCTTATCTTACATTTGGTGTATTTTTCCCCCAACCCATACTATTTTTTTAATGTATTTTTGTTACAGATATTGTGAACTTGCTAAACAATCTTACAGATGTGTAGATTTCCCATACAACTCCACACCCGGGTGGAATATTTGTTATAGATTATGAGATAATATCATCAAACTATTACCACCAATTATGGTCCATAGCATACATTTGGCACATTTTTTCCATACACCTCTATTATCAACTCAGTATAGATTGGAATTAATGCAAGAATATTATGGTATTGCTGTTAGCCATAGTCTATAGGTCACACCAATTGTAGTTTTCCCATGTTTCTCCATATTCCCATAAAGGGTATTTATTTGGGGTAGACACTTACAGTTACCAGGCCATAGTGCAAGTTACCTCTCTCACCAGGGTCTATTGCCATGTGTTGAAGCAAGATGTCTGCGGAGGTGAGTAAGGATTCAGGCTTCCTGGGTTCCTCTTTCCCCAGGGCTTGCCTCTCTCTGGGCTCAGCTGCTGTTATCTCCACAAGGCCAGCTGTAGACTCTTAGGTGAATGGCTTGTTTCTCTTCCTGTGGCCTTCTCTCTTTCCTCACGACCAAGTTCTTCTGTGTGCTTACTTCCTGGGGCTAGAGCTCAAGACTCCAATCTCCCTTCTCTGTGGTGTAGTTTCTCTATGAGTCCCCACCCACCAAGAGGGTGGGGATGCAATATCCTACTGACGTGGCCCAACCAAAGCCTTAATCATTATCTAATCAAGTAAAAGTAAAACTTCTGAAGCCAATACACTCAAATATGCACAGAGGAAAAGACCAGTTTACAAACTTAATCCAGTATTTCTTTTGGAATTCATCAATAATATCAAACTGCTACACAGCTTTGAACTCCAGGTACCTACCTCCCAATCAGGAGTTATGCCCATTATCCTACACTGCCTTCCCTTATCTGCACATATATATTTATATGCACAAACTCATATAATAAATGCAGGCTGTTATTCACTGAGAAGAAGCTTGTGTTTGTTAATAAGGCAGTTGTGAAGAAACAGAGGTAACAGTTTCTCATGGAAAGAATAGCATTAAGTCTCTAGGCAGGTAAGGCCATATACATGTATTTGACCTTGGTTGAAACATAGTAGTAGTGTAAATTTAGCACCTAAGCACAAATTGTAAAAGCATCACTATGCAAAACAGTGCACTAGGTTTTAATTCGTTGTACTGAGTTCACCTCAGTACCAGTTCCACAAGCCAGAAAACTAATCCCCAAAAGAATATATCTGCAGTGTCCCCATAGTGAAAAGTGCATCTCAAACAACACAGTTGTCACTAGAGAGGAAAATATAGTATTTCCTGAGAGTTGGCAAAACAAACTTGTACAGGTTTGCTGTCAAGATATCCTCACTAAGAGCATAATAATTATTGTTTTCATACTTAAGGTTTTAAAGTATCATTAAAATAAATGCTAATGGTCTGCTTACATTAATCAGCAACATGGAGTATATAATAGGCTTTTTCTATACTATTTCAGCTTTTGTATATACAGTAGGCAGAATACAGTGCCTCCTGAAATGCTCTCATCCTAATCCCTGCAACCTGTAAATATGTGACTTAACATGACAAAAGAGGATTTGCAAATACCATTAAAGTGGGGACTTTGAGATGGGAGATTATCCTGGATAATCACATCACATGAATTCATAAAAGCTGAGAAACTCTCCTGACTGTGTCAGAGAGGGTGATGGACTACAGAAGGAGGGTCAGAGAAATGAGATGTGAAAAGGACTTGGCCCACTATTACTAGATTTGAGGATGATGGGACAGGCCACGAGCCAAGAAATGTCAGTGACTTCTAGAAGCTGGAAAAGGCAAGAAGACAAAATTCTCCCAAAAAGCCTTCAAAGGAACACACATCTGCCAACATCTTGATTTTAACCCAATGAAACCCATGTCAAATTTCTGATCCACAGAATGGTAAGATAATAAATTTGTGTTCCCTTAAGCCACTAAGTTTGTGTTACTTTGTTCCATCAGGAAAAAAAGTCTGACACAGATTCATTTAGAATTATTTGTATCACTAATTATAACTCAGATACCAAATGGAAGCCCTCTGCCTTTTAAAATCAAGATATCAAATGAAAATTCTGGACCATTGATTGTGAGAGCCAATACTTCCCCAAAATCTGAATGGACTGCAGGGCTGGGGCAATTTTCATAGTCACCTCCATCTCTATTTAAGTAATTCAGTACAGAGATCATTTCATCATTTCTCCCAAATATCCCCTTTTAATACAACAAGGACCCAAGTAGAATCTAATTATTTTCCTTAATTTCTAGCAAATAGTATTTTTTATTTCAAAATTTCTAAAATTTACAGACACTCTGTACCCCCAAGCAAGACTCTCCCTCACCCCCTACCCTCATTCCTTGGTAAACTCAAATATACTTCTGTCTCTATGAATTATTTCTAGTAATTTTATATAAATGGAATCATACAGTAATTGTCATCAAACTATTTTTTTGTATAAGATGTGTTTGAAGGCAAGAAACAATATATTTCAGAAACCACATAAAATCAAATGTTTTTCTAAATATTCTCTCTCTCTTTTGTCCAACTGTGATTCCAGAATCTAGGCATGTTGCTCTTCTCTCAAAACTTATTGCTAAGTAGTTTGTGGCTATTTCTTCTAATAATCCTTACAAATCTCAAGTTTTGGCTCTCTGTCCCCCATCCAGTTACTTAGCAAAGAGTCTCCCAAACAAAGGTTTCTTTCCCTAAGGGCAGCTGTAACACTAAGATAATTCATTTGTAATCCTTCTACAGAATTGTTTAATAGACCCCTCCCCTTTCATTCTTTCTCTCTAGTCCTACCCACATAAATACAATTAAGACAAATATCTTATGACCATAAATTAAAATAGATAACTGTTAAATCCCAATAGAGAGAAGCAGACATGGCTCAACTGATAGAGCATCCACCTACCATATGAAGGGTCCAGGGTTCAATGCCCAGGGCCTCCTGACCTGTGTGATGAGCTGGCCCACAGTGCTGCTGTGCACAAGGAGCGCTGTGCCATGCAGGAGTGTCCCCTACGTAGGAGAGCCCCACACTCAAAGAGTGCACCCCACAAGGAAAGCCACCCTGTATGAAAAGAGCACAACCCAACCAGGAGTGGCAACACACACGGAGAGCTGACACAGCAAGATGACGCAACAAAAAAAGAGACGCATTTTCCCAGTGCCACCTGATAATACAAGCGGATGCAGATGAACACACAGCATATGGACACAGAGAGCAGGGGGGGGGGGGGAGAAATAAATAAAATAAATCTTTGAAAAACAAATGAAACAAAATTTTTAAAAATCCCAATAGAACCATAAACACCATTCCATGGAAACAGTGAATAAAAGAAAAAAAGTTTAGCACTTAGCTTTTATCACATCAAATTCCCATTGTTTGTAAAGTCACATGCAAATACTAAATTTATCCACATAAATCCCTAATATAAATTATACAGGACTTCTACTTATAAAGTAACTCATTAAATATTTACAGAAAAAAAAAAGGAATTATCCCTGGTGGAATATTCAGTGTTTTCTAACTACCTGTCAGTAATTACTCATTTAATCAACCCAATAAAAAAAATTACCAAACAGTATTTGATACTATGGACCAGAAGAACACATATATTCTCTCATTTAATATATAACAGTCTATAAAGTATATACTAGAATTCCTATAATATGGCTAAAGAATGTAAGACATAGAAAGGTAAGTAATTTGCCCAGAGGAAAGTTAAGTGCTGAAATCAAGATTCATATCCAGGCCCTGCAGACCCAGAGATAATCCTTCTAAACTCCAGGCTATAATATTATACAATCAAGTGACAGATAAGAAAACCAAAGTTACTAGAGGTCAAGCAACTTTCCTATAATCTCCCAATTAATAGGGCAAGAACTAGCTTTACAAGCTCAGTCCTTACAGCATACAAAAATCCATGCACTTTCCATTACCTTCTATGACCTGCACAGGTTAAAGCATTTTCAACCCCAAGCAGGCAAAAATGCGACTGAAAGATAATCATGTTAACTCATTTTACTCCTCCCCAGATTTTGACTCTAAGATTTCAAAAACAAATATAATATATATAATAATGTTTTGGAGACTCATAATAACACTGGACAAAGTAAAAACTTTGCAATGAAAAAGACCTGATTTCAAATTTAAAGTTTATATGGAATATTCTGGAAGAATGCACAAGAAAATGAAGATGTTTTTTACTCCAAGGATACTGCCATGTGTCTAGCAGAGTAGTGTAAGAGAATATTTATTTTTCACTAATTACACATTGCAAATTTGGAATTTTCTCTAAAAGATTAATATATTAATTATAGATGAATTAATTTTTTAAATTAGATTTAATATGAATTATGTAGCATTGTAGCTGGCAGAAATTGGGGAATTAATAAGTGGTCTTTTCCCCTTTTCATTCAAAGACAGGGACTACCTCCAATGTCAACAGGATACAAAATTCCAGGAAAAAAATCATTTTAGAGACAAGTATTGTCTATAATCTACAGATACTGCTGCTCATCACAGGTATGGACTTTTTTTGTTTTCTCCCTAATCTTTAAAGAAATAAACTATTTCATAAGTATTTTAAGAATAGAGCTAAGAATGTAAAAGATGTCCTGGACTTTCATTTAAGAAGCTGTACTAAACTTGACTTCAATTAATAGAGGTAGCTTATAAAATTCATAGGACAAAAAATATAATTGCAAACAAATTAAATTCTAAACTTTAAATTTTGAAATGTATATTTGATTTATAAAATTCTATAGTTCCTATAAAATTTCTAATGAAAATAAATCTTTTAAAAATCTCCAAAATACAAATAAAGCTGCAGGCTTAGTACATCCAATTATTAATTAGATGTTTACAGGCAAAAAAAATGAAAAATTGCTGTAATTGTCAGGATATTCCTATGAGCCATTTGCTAAGGCATTTGGGTCTTAGAAAAAATTTGTTCCAACCTGGTAGAAAAGAATGGTGAAGGAAGAAAAGCACGGTATGCACACCCATACACACACGGACACACACAAACACAGCTGAAACAAATATGCCACCAAACAAACTTGATGATTTCAAGTCAATTCTTTTTCATTTCATTAAAATGAGTAACTGCCTGGTCATGATCCACTAATTGGGCCCACTCATAAATCTTGATCTGCAGTTTGAAAAATATTTCTACAGAAGAAAGAGATCTGACAGTGTGGTGCTGTTAAGACATGAGAGGCAATAGTTTTAAGGAGTGATTAAACAAGGGAAACAACTGCAGCAGACCTAAGATAATGATCAAAAGGACTCTGCTGGATTTAATAATCATAAAGCAGCAGCAAGGTACTGTTGCAGTGCACTGCAGTGACCAAGAAGGATGAAATCAGACTATTACAGGCTAAGGAGTGATTAAGAGTTAAGGAAGGGTATATCTCTAAAAGAAAAAGGAAAGTATGTGGATTTTGGTCACCTCCAATTTATAAATGAGTACACTGACATATAGAAGATTAAAAATTTACCAAAACTTACATAGCTAGTGGTAAGAATAACAGGATTGTAATGAAGTCAGATCGCATTCTGATGCCTAAGGTTTTTCCATTACATCACAACAGAGGGGGCTGGTGATGAAGCTCATGATGGCAATGATTCTATGGCCCAGGTCCTGTCCTCCATTAAGCTTTCTCTGTTCACCTAGCCACATCCTTTTTGAGTATCTATAAAAAGTATTTTTTGTACTCATAAGGACTTTTCAAATACTGTTTTGAATTATAATTATTTTTCATGTATTATCTTCCCCATTGGTTTTACATTGCTTTTCAAGAGAAATCATATTATTCTTCTCATGTTGTTGGAGGTTGGGATCAGGGACAAGATAAGATGTGTTACTGTGTCCTTCACAGCACGTTTAGCATAATACCTTGCACTAGAAAATATTCAATAAATATTTGTTCAATTAAACAAAACACTAGAAGCTGTCCAGTCTTTGAAAAGACTGCTGCTTTGGAAACCAACTGTAGTTGGTTATTTCATAATTAGTCATGCTGTATGACTAATAAAGATATTAAGCTCTTAATTTTTTTTCTATTTTTAAAGGACTTTATAGACATGTACTCTCTGAAAATTTTTTCAAAGCAGCATAATCTGTATCTTTTCTGTTTTCTTTTGAAACTACCTCTAACCCAACTTATTTTAGTAGAAACAGTGATTTTTCTTTTTAATGAGCCAATTTTGCATATTCCCATGCTCTATTGTACTTGCCCTGCTTTTCTATCTTCATCATTCTTTTCTACCAGGTTAGAACAAATTTCTTCTAAGAGCCAAATGCCTTAGCAAATGTTTCATAGAAATATCCTGACAAAGCAATTTTTCATTTTTTGCTTGTGAAAAATCTAATTGATAATTGGATATACTAATCCTGAGTCTTTATTTGTATTTTAGAGTTTTTTTAGATTTATTTTTCCTTAGAGATTTTATAGGAACTGTAGAATTATATAGACTAAATATACAATTTAAAATTCAAAGTTTAGAATTGGATTTGTTTGCACTTAAACTATTTCTTGTCCTATGAATTTTATAAGCTACCTCTATTAATTGAAGTCAAGTTTAGCACAGCTTCTTAAATAAAGGTCCAGGGCATCTTTTACATTCTTAACTCTATTCTTAAAATAGTTTTAAAATAACTTATCTCTTTATAGTATAAGAAGAAAACTGTAAGAGACCATGCTTTTGATGAGCTGCAGCACCCATAGAGTACAGAGAATACTTGGTCCAGGTTAAAGTGATGAGAGAATAAATAAGAGGGATGGTAAAGATGATAAGAAAAATATATAAAATATATAAGTTTAATAGCAATTTCAGGGAAAATTATATGTTAGTTTCATGAATGCCAAATTTGATACCAAGTCCAAAGAGTAGGAAGAATAAAATATTTCTCCAATGTTTTCATTCTGAAAAACTGGAATATTACAGATGCAACTAAAAGAAAGAGGGAAAAAATGCCTGTTCAATAAAAATAATCATCAGTGATGTTAGAACTATCTTTTTTTTTTATTTTAAAGGAGCTTTAGATTACATAAGTGTTACATAAAAAATACAAGAGATTCCTATATGACCTACTCCTTCCCTATAGCCATTTGATATTACTGATGAATCCCAAACAAGAAATATTGGATTATGTTTGTAAACTGGTCTTTTCCTCTGGGCATATTAGAAAGTATTGGATCCAGAGGTTTTACTTTTGCTTGATTAAGTAATGATTAAGGCTTTGATTAGGCTATGTCAGTAGGATGTTGGACCCCCACCCCCTTGGTGGGCAGGGGTACTCACAAAGAAACCGTACTACAGAGAAAGGAGGTTGGAGTCTTGAGCTGGAGCCCTGGGAAGTAAGCACACAGAGGTGCTTGGTCATGAGGAAAGAGAGAAGGCCCCAGGAAGAGAAACAAGCCATTCACCTAAGAGTCTGCAGCTGGCCTTGTGGAGATAACAGAGCAGCTGAACCTGGAGAAAGGCAAGCTCTAGGAAGAAAGGAAACCAAGGAGCCTGAACTCTTGGCAGACATTGGAAGCCATCTTGCCCCAGCACATGAAAATAGACTTTGGTGCAGGAAGTAACTTATGCTTTATGGCCTGGTAACTGTAAGCTTCTACCCCAAATGAATGCCCTTTGTAAAGGCCATCAGATTTCTGGTATTTTACATCAGTACCCCTTTGGCTGACTAATACACTCCCACACTTTCCCACATTAACAACATCTTTCATTAGTGTGGTACATTTGTTAGAATTGGTGAACACATATTAAAGCATTGTTACAAAATATGGACTACAGTTTACATTATAGTTTACACTCTGTCACGCACAATTTTGTAGGTTATGACAAAATATACAATGGCCTATGTAAAAAGGCCCAGCAATGCATCTGGAAAAAGACCTTGATCAAAAGGGGGAAATGGTAAATACAAATGAATTTTTATGGCTAAGCAATTTTAAAGTGGGTCACGAGGTCATTCCAAAGGTTATGCTTATGCAAGTCAGAGCAATATCTCTTTGACCTTCACAGTAAACAGTGCCTAAAATAGTGGGGCTCCTGAGGGCTCTAGAGATACCCAGAAACTATAAGCAGAGCAGAGAGCTCAGGAATTCAGCACCCTATCAGTGGTCCTTAATCTAGAATTTATGCTCCCAGTGTAACAGAGTTAGACTCATTTTTAGGTTCTCTATACATGACTGTTTGCCCTTTTTATTTGAACCTATAATTAGTACTACACTTGATAAATATATATCCCAGAGAATTAAATCTTTGGTTCATCCATGTGCCAGTTGAGCCCTGAATTTCAGCAATGTTGCAATACCTACTTACCAGTTCACTGGACTCACCCAGGACATCTAAGAAGGAGAAGATAAGGACAACACCCATCCCAAGGAACAGAGAATGTCTGCAACTGTAAGCAAGATAGTTCCATCCATCTGCCCCATGGAATCTAAGCTCCTGCTCAATTAGAAGCAGAGTGGGTGTCACCATCCCCAAACCCTCAAGATCGGGGAATGAACAATAGACTAAAATAGACTTATTATTATCCTACTATAGACTTATTATTTTAGCAATGGAAGAACTCTTACCATTGATATAAAGACAGTGGCTACCTGAGGCTGAGATGGAAGAAGAGTTGTAAAATGGGGCATTTGAAGGACATTGGACATATGTTGCATGACACTGCAGTGATGGATACAGGCTATTGTATATTTATTTAATTTTAACTTGAACCAATAGCAGGATGCTATATTTAAGAAGGCGAAAGGCTAAAATCTGTCTAGAACTGAACCTAGTCCAGAACTTAGTTCCATAAATGTTTGGCTTAATAAGCATTATACATTATAATTAAGGTCACCACTGCATAGAGTTAATCAAAAATATCTAATTATTCAGCAAACAAATTCCTCTGAAATTCCAGGACTGACTAAATTCTTAGATCTATAATGGGTCATAATTTTTAAAGGTTTCCAGTATTTCTTCACTGAAAAAATTAGGTATAAAAATGAGGAATTAAAAATACTTTTGGATTT
Organism: Dasypus novemcinctus; assembly: GCF_030445035.2. NCBI lineage: Eukaryota > Metazoa > Chordata > Mammalia > Cingulata > Dasypodidae > Dasypus > Dasypus novemcinctus. The sequence goes on along the minus strand of NC_080673.1, from coordinate 145,983,263 downwards.
TTGGGTTTTTTTTTTAATTTTACGTGTAAAATTATCCCCAAAGGAATCCTCTTTACTTCATACTAAAACAGTTCTTCTTCTCTTCTACAAAAAGTTTATTTTAAAATTACGTGTCAACATAGAAATCTGTGATGCTGTGGATCAGATAATTAATTCTTCTTTTACCCCTCCTCTTCAATTAAACTTCATAAAATGCCCTCTAACCATACTTTAACAGAGTGATGAACATTTAATTATATCAAGACCTCAGTAAAGGAGAATCATGTTGAGATTGAAGCAATTTAAGCTTTTTCTACCTACCCTTCAATGAATCTTTGTAAAATTACTCAAAAAAGTCAATGAGTGCTTATTAATTCATGTTTATCCTTTCCCAACCATAAAAGATCTGATGAGATAACACCCATTTATTAATGAATAGTAACCTGAAAGCAAATTGGACTTGAAAGTAGAAGACCCCTGGTTTAGAACTGTTTTTATCATCTGCTGGTGATTTGGCTTTGGGGAAGTCACTTACACTCTCAGGAGCTCAATTATTTTTTTTATTTCTAAAATAAAATGAATATATTTTAGGGAACAGATGTAGCTCAAGTTGTTGAGTATGAGGTTCCAGGTTTGATCCTCAGTACCTCCTAAAAACAAACAAATGAAAAAACCAGTCTCATTAGGGAGTGGGTGTAGCTCAGTGGTTGAGCACCTGCTTCCCATATACAAGGTTCTGGGCTCAATCCCTGGTACCTCCTTAAAAAAAAAAAAAAAGGAATGTATATTATAATCTAGAATGTATTGGCCCATAAAGTACACAAATAACTTATTTCTTCAGGTTTTCTGATTACATATTCTGTAAAACAAGCCAAAGGAAAAGGAAACAGACTAGTAACTGAACTACCAGTTACAAGGAAGAAGATAAGGGAAAGAAGCAAAGGGCTAGGTCCAGAGAAGTTCATGGCAAAATGTCTCCTTCTGATAGAGGTAAGTAGAATGCAGTCCTCATAACAGCTCAAAGTCTGCATGGTCATTAAATAAGCCAGATTTAAAGGAAGGAAGGAAAAAATGGAGTTCATACAAATTCTTATATTGTAAGAATATGAGATGCTGCAAGCAAAAGTACAAAACAAGTACATAAGAATATAATTGGTCTCACAAATAAAGGGTACTACCTGTAGTAGTATCATTTCAAACTGAATGTGTAAGACCAAGTCATTTATTGGGAATTAGTTAGTAAAAATATGTGGTTGCCATTCAAAGAGTAGGTAGACATAAAGTAGGCATACTGTTGCTATGTTTGTATCCAAGTAGGATGACATTACAGTTATGCTAGTGGAATATTATAAAAGAACCATACAAATATATTCAAGGCTTGCTTTCTTATACTCCAGGTATGTATTAAAAAATGCAGAGTGGAGAATGAGCTGGAACATAAAACACCCCATTCTTAAGAGGCCTTGTACAGAACAAAACAACAAATAATGCTCAAGATGGGGCTAAACACAGACTTGCCCTAGTCTCTCACAAAATTAAGAACAGCCACTGACACCAGGCCCCTCTTTCCTCCAAAGCAATAGAGCTGGGCAGTGGAAAGATGTTTCTTGGAGGCTGGAGACACCAAAGCAATCATTGTTACCCCTATATTTATATAGTTAAAATAATCCTTCCACAAATAATTGGACGTTGCTAAACTTTGGGGAATTATTTGTAGGAATAATTCCATGAGTCTCTGTGATTTAAAAACATATATTCTTCCCATGTAACCATATGACTTTTATCAGTCAAGGTAGAGATAACTCAAAAATGTAACTTGAACTATATCAAATGTAGAATGAGACTGGCCAAAACACAAGTATGAGGACCCTCTAGTATGGCTACTGAGAAAGAGGAGGAAACTACAACCCAAACAGATGGAGAAGTTAGAATTACTTATCTTTTCCTTAGAGCAAGTCTCTGTGCGGTAGTCAACTGTCCACAGTATATAACTCAAGGGTCATATTTTGTTCCATAAACCACCAAGGACTGAGGAACTCCAACCAGACAAATGGGGCACAAGAGCAAAGTTTCAAAGGAGCAGACATGATTTGAAGGCAAGTATACAACAGAATTCTGGTTTCGGGCTATCAGATGATTTAGAAGATTCCAAACAGGTAATGATGATACTAGGAATAAGATCTCAGGGTCTCCTGCAATATGGAGCTACCAAAATCTAATCTAAGTGTTAGATTCCTTTTTAGGTAGGCATTTCAGGATAAAACTTAAGTGATGGAGGGAGTTAGTGCTTAACAGTACATGAAGGTAGAATTTAACCAACTTGTGAGGCATCAATGGGAAGCCAAGATTGAGTATGTACATACATATGAGAAATTAATTTTCGGCATTGTCATATACCAACTGAATAGCATCAAAGCTATTTCCAGACCTTACCTGTTCTAGTTTGCTAGGTTGTTGAAATGCACTATACCAGAAATGGGTTGGCTTTTACAATGGGAAGTTATTAACTTAGAAGCTTACAGTTTTGAAGCTGAGAAAAATGCCCAAATCAAGGCATTATCAGATGATGCTTTCTCCCCGAAGCCCAGCTCCCAGCGATCCTGGACTCTGTCTCTTAGTAAGACACCTGGTGGTGTTGGCTGATCTCTAACTACTCTTCCAGTTTTCATTGCTTAGAGCTTCCTGTTTCTGTGGCTTTTTCTCTCTGTTTGAATTTAGCTCTCTTATAAGGACTTCAGTAAGAGGATTAAGACCCACCACGAATAGGGTGAGTCACATCTTACCTACTCACTAAAAGATCTTACTTACAATGGGTCCATAACCTCAGAAATGGATTAACTTTAGGAACATGATTTTCTGGGATCCATAGAGCTTCAAACCATCACACTACAACATTGATGAGATTGAAATGCCAAGCATATTCCTTGCATCCAACAACATGAGTTCAAAAACTAAGCAAGGCTTCACCTCCAATTTAAGAGCAGAATATCATAGCTGAGCATGAATGAAATCAGTAGAAATTTACACCAGCCCACATCTGTAAGAAAATCTTCCTTTAAACTGGGTCAATGAGACCAAATCAAACAAACCTTCATCCAAAAGGCTTGAGAGCATAATAGGGTGAAAAATAGAAAGTCCAAGGTGTTCATCTTCTCTATATTTTTCCCCATAGATAATTTTTTCTTAGATGAACTAAGTTTAGCCATTTTCTTTATGTCCCAGTAGATGTCAAATGTTGTTTACTATTGAAATTTTTTAAACAAATCAATTTTATTGACTCATATTAATAAAGCATAAATCCATCCAAAGTGTAAAATCAATGGTAGCTTTGTAATCACATATTTGTGCATTTATCACTTCAGTCTTTTTTAGAGCACTTTCATTATTCCAATAATAATAAACAAAAAACAAACAAAACTCATCATCTCTCAATCTCCCTATGATTCCCCTGCCATACAGGGATGCTATTCTTTTTCTTTCTCTCTAGTATATTTGTATTTACATTTTGTGAAAAACAGTCTTATATATGCAGTGTCACACATATTTGTATTTTACATGATGTGTTACTATTTTATACAGTACCATGTTATAGTTTTTAGCTTTCCTTTGAGTAATACACATAACCTTAGACTTTCCCTTTCAACATCTGTCATACCCATATAATAATTCTCACACCATGGTATGCCTTTTCCATTTCTATGCATTTCCAGAGATTTTACCATTTTACCAATTCTGCACAGATTAATCCGCAGCTGTCCATTCTCTATACTCCTTCTATTTTCTGGTGACCTATATTCTAATTATTAACTCCATGAATTTACACAATATATTTAGTTGATAATAGCACACTCATACAGTATTCATCCTTTTGTGTCTGGCTTGCTTCACTCAATATAATGTCCTCCAGGTTCATCCATGGTGTCATTTGTTTCACAACTTCATTTCTTCTTACCACTGCATAATAGTCCATCATGTGTATTCATTACAATTTGTTTATCCATTCATCAGTTGATGGACACCTGGGTTGTTTCCTACTTTTGGCAATTATGAATAATGTCACAACAAACATCGTTGTGCAGATGTCTGTTCACGTCTCCATTCTCAGTTCTTATGGATATATACCTAGTAATGGAATTGCTGGGTCACATGGCAAGTCTGTACTCAACTTCCTTAGGAACTTTAAAGAGTCCTCCACAGTGGCTGTACCATTCTACATTCCTACCAAGAATGATTCATATCACTCCACATCTTTTCCAAAATTTACAGTGTGCCAACTTTTTAAAAGTGGCCAGTCTAAGTGTGAAATTATATCTCATTGAAGTTTTGATTTGCATTTCACTAATCACTAGTGATGTTGAATGTTTTCTCATGAGTTTCTTCACCATTTTGATTTCTTCTTTGGCCAATTGTCTTTTCAAGTCATTTGCCATTTTTTAACTGGGCAATAATTTGTCTTCTTATTGTTGAGTTGTATAATCTCTTTGTATATCATAGATAAAAAGACTTACCGGATATGTCATTGCCAAATATTCTCTCCCATTGAGTTGGCTGCCTTTTCACCCTTTGACAAAGTCCTTTGAGGTGCAAAAGTGTTGAATTTTGAGGAGGTCCCATTTATCTATTTTTAATTTTGTTGCCCATGTTTAGGGTGTAAGGTTTAAGAAATGCCTACCACAAGATCGTGAATATGTTGTCCTACATTTTGTTCTAGAAGTTTTATGGTTGTTGCTTTTATATTTAGGTCCTTGATTCATTTTTAGTTAATTTTTATATAAGGTGTAAGATAGGGGTCTTCTTTCTCTCTTTTGGATATGGACATCCAGTTCTCCCAGCACCATTTGTTGAATAGATTGTACTGGGCCAGCTGAGAGAGTTTGATCACCTTGTCAAAAAGCACTTGACTGTAGATGGAAGGGTCTATTTATGAGTTCTCAATTTGGTTCCATTGGTTAATGTGTCTGTCTTTCTGCCAGTACTATGCTGTTTTTTTACCATTGTAACTAAGTAATAGGCTTTAAAGTCTGGAAGTGAGAGTTCGCTAATTTTGTTCTTTTTTAAGATCTTTTTGGAAATTTGGAGCTGGTTACCATTCCAAACATATTTGATAACTGGATTTTCCATTTCTGTTAAAAAGGCTATTGCAATTTTTATTAGGATTGCATTGAATGTGTAAATCAGTTTAGAAAGAATCGAAATCTTAATGATGTTTAGTTTTTCAATTCATGAATGCACAACATCCTTCCATTTATTTTTCTTCCGTTTCTTTCAGCAATGCTTTGTAGTTTTATGAACACAGGTCCTTTGTGTTCTTGGTTAAGTTTATTCCTAAATATTTGATGGTTTGAATTGTTATTACAAATGGAATATTTTTTCTGATTTTCTCCTCATATTGCATAACCATAGTGTATAGAAACACTATTATTTTTGCATATTAATCTTGTATCCTGCCATGTCACTAAACTTGTCTATTAGTTCTTGTTGCTTTTTTTGTGTGGATTTTTCAGGTTTCTAGATATAGGATCATATCACCGCAAATAGTGAAAGTTTTATTTCTTCCTTTCCTATTTGGGTGCCATTTATTTCTTTATCTATCTTAATTGCTCTAGCTAGAACGTCTAGCACAATATTGAATAACAATGGTGACAGTGGGCATCCTTGTCTTTTTCCTGATCTCATTGAGTACAATGCTAGCTGTAGGTTTTTCATATATGTACTTTACTGTATTTATAAAGCTGCTTTCTATCCCTATCTTCTGGAGAGTTTTTATCAAGAAAAGGTGCTATATTTTGTCAAATGCCTTTTCTGCATCTATTGAGAGGACGGTGTGAATTTTCTTCAATTTATCAATGTGGCTTATTACACTAACTGATTTTCTTGTGTTGAACCACCCTTGCATACCTGAGATAAAACCCATTTGACCATGGTATATAATTCTCTAAAGTGTTTTTGGATTCTGTTCGCAAGTTTTGTTGTGTTTTTTTTGAGGATTTTTGCATCTATATTCATTACAAATACTGGTCTCTAATTTTCTTTTCTTGGAGTATCTTTATCTGGTTTGGGGCTTAGGGTGATGTAGGCTTCATGAATTTAGTTTAGTAGTGATTGTTCCTGTTCAATTTTCAGAGAGAGCTTGAAGAAGATGGGTATTAGATTGTCTTTGAATGATTGGTAAAATTTACCTGTGAAGTCATCTGGTCCTGGGCTTTTCATCTTTGGAAGGTGTTTGATGACTGTTAAAATCTGTTTACTTGTGATTGTTTTCTTGAGGAATTCTATGTCTTCTAGAGTCAGTGTAGGTGGTTTGTGTGTTTCTAAGAATTTGTCCATCTCCTCCACATTGTCCAGTTTTTTGGCTTACTGTTGTTCATTGTTGTACTGTTGTTCATTGTTACTGTTGTACATTGTTCTTATGAACTTTCCTACTTCTGCAGAGTCAGTGTCATGTCCTCCCTTGCAATTCTGATTTTATTTATTTGCATTTCTATCTTTTTTCTTTGTTTAGACTGCTAAGGGTTTGTCAGTTTTCTTGATCTTCTCAAAGAAACAGCTTTTAGTTTTGTTGATTCTCACCGTTGTTTACTTGGTTCTCGATTTCATTTATTTCTGCTCAGATTTCTACTATTTCTTTTTCCAGATTGGTTTGGGATTAGTTTGCTGTTCATTTGCTTGTTCCTCCAGGCATGCAGTTAGATCTTCAATTTTAACACTTTCTTCTTTTTTAATGTAAGCATTGAGGTCTATAAATTTCCCTCTGCACACTGCCTTTGCAGTGTCCCATAGGTTCTGATATGTTGTATTCTGATTTTCATTCACCTCAAGATATTTGCTGAATAATCTTGCAATTTCTTCTTTGACCCACTGATTATTTAAGATTGTGTTGTTTAATCCCCACATATTTATGAATTTTCCCTTTTTTCCCATCCATTACTGTTTTCCAGCTTCATTCTGTTATGATCAGAGAAATTGTTTTTTACAATTTCAATATTTTTAAATTTATTGAGACCTGTCTTGTGACACAACACATATTCTCTTGGAGAAAGATCCATAAGCACCTGAAAAGAAAGTATATACTGCTGTTTTGGGGTACAATGCTCAATATAGATGTCTGTTGGGTCTAATTCATTTATCATATTATGCAAGTCTCTATTTCTTTATTTTTCCTCTGTCCAGATGTTCTATCCAATACTGAGAGTGGTCTGTTGAAATCTCCAACTGTTATTATAGAGACATATATTTCTCCCTTCAGTTTTGCCAGTGTGTGCCTCATGTATCTTGAGACACTCAAGTTAGGTGCGTAAATATTTAATATACTTATTTCTTCATGGTAAATTGCCCCTTTTATTAATATATAATGACCTTCTTCATCCCTTATAAGAGCTGTGCATTTGAAACCTATGTTGTCTACTCCACCTCTTTTTTTGTTTACTGTTTGCATGCACTTTTTATTTTTTAATTTTTTAAATTTTTTATCTGTTTCTTTCCCTGTCCCCCCACCCCCACCCCCAGCTGTCTGTTCTCTGTGTCCATTTGCTGCGTGTTCTTCTTTGTTCACTTCTGTTGTTGTCAGTGGCACGGGAATCCGTGTCTCTTTTTGTTGCGTCATCTTCCATCAATTCTCCATGTGTGCGGCGCCATTCTTGGGCAGGCTGCACTTTCTTTCGTGCTGGGCCGCTCTCCTTACAGGGCGCACTCCTTGCACGTGGGACTCCCCTACACGGGGGACACCCCTGTGTGGCAGGGCACTCCTTGCGTGCATCAGCACTGCACATGGGCCAGCTCCACACGTGTCAAGGAGGCCCACGGTTTGAACCACAGACCTCCCATGTGGTAGACAGACACCCTAACCCACTGGACCAAGTCCGCCGCCCTGCACACACTTTTAACCTGGTCGTATCCTTACATCTGGGGTGGATCTCTTCTAGACAACATATAGAAGGCTCATATTTTTTTCATCCATTCTATCAGTCTATGCCTTTTGAAGAGGGAGTTAAAGCCATTAAGATTCATTGTTATTAATGTAAAGGCATTACTTACTTTACCCATTTTGTCCTTTGGCTCTGTTGCCATATCGTTCTATTGTCTGTTTTCTCACCCTTTAGTTTACCCTTCCTAAAAATCTTCATTTCTAAACTTTTCTTCAAATCTCTCACCCTTTTTTTTCCTGTCATGCAGCAGCACTCCCTTTAGTACCACTTGTAATTTTGGTCTTTTGTTAACAACATATCCTATCAGTTTTTGTTTGTCTGTGAAGACTTTGAACTCACCCTCATTTCTGAAGAACAGTTTCACCTTCAAAACTGGCAGTTTTTCTCTTTCAGTACCTTTTCTCAAACATGTGTTTATTTTATAATTCTCTTATAGCATTTATGCAGCAGTCTTTAAACATTTATGTTTCCCTTCAAAAAAACAGAGAATCAACTTTTAATTGATCTGTGAAATTGGATGCAAGCCTACTAGAACACATAAGAAAAGGTATTTCTCTGTTTTATTTCCCTTTTTATTAATTTACAGTTGCCAAATTCTCGTTTATACCTATATTTTATGGTTGGACCAATTCAATCACATAATCTCAAGGCATTCATAAAGACAGAGAGGTTAGGCAAAGTAAAAGACAACCAAATCTGATGAAATTTAAACTTGGGCTATTGAAGTTAATTGAAACTGACAGTGATAAAATTTTAAAATAAAACTAGAAATTCATTTTTTCATGAGGAACAGACAAACAAGTAATACAATGTTCCCTTGTATTTACCATTAACACTTTTAAAGCAATTAAAACATAGTCCATTAAAGACAACAGGTGATTTGTAATACGCGTTGGACATTGTTGTCATTGGGGTCAGTCAAGATAGATTTTCATTCAATTACCTACGCATTTTGCCTCCCCAAGGATACTTGAAGGAGTCATCTGTCCCACACTCCTCAGTGATTTTTAACATGAAGTTCATTAGCTCAATGGCAGATTGATGTAGTGCACTTAAATACACTCAAATGTCATCTTTTTAAAAATCCACTAACACAGTCTTACACTATGGAGTTAAATTCAATCATTCAATTTAGCTTTTGGTTGTTTACAGAAATTACTTTCTTTTATCAAATTCAAGCTGCAAGGCTGCCAGAAAAGGTGTTAATCATGTCATTTGCTACCATTAATGTAAGGTTTGTTTTTATACAGTTTGCCGCTTAAATTCCCTTTGCATCATTTTTTTTTTCCTGGCCACAGTCTTCCACTGCATAAGTACTTCCTAAGAGTAAGTTATGTGCATTAGGAAGCCTATTAAACAATCAATCAATAAATATTTATTGAATGTCTACCATTTGCCTGAAAGAAGACCTGTGCCCTTTACTCAAAGAACTTATAATCTTATTGGCAAAACATGATTTACACACATGAAATGATTAAAGGGCCATAAAATAAAATACAGTACTGAATTATGTAGTTCAGAGAATTATGTGCTATAGGAGTTCAATGATAGGAAAGATGTCAGAGGGCTTAAGATGAGCCTTGAGCAGTGATGAGGGTTTTGGTAGAAGAGGAGAAAAGCAAAGAACATTACACAAAGATTGGAAATGGTGTGAGTACAGAAAATGGGCTCAGAAACTAGGAGTGCAGCTGAAATGAAGCTGTGTGATCAGAAAGCCTGCTTGAACCTAGAAGCTTAATGTTGGGAAGCAGTAGGAGAAAGACAGACTGGACAAAACAAGAAAAACATTTGTTAGACTCTCTTGTAAAACAAAACAGAAGATCAAAGACTGTCTCATCTGTAAAAGTTTATATTCCTTAGAGAAGACAATACTCTAAGAATATTCCATTCTTACTTCTTCACATTATTCATCTACAGATTTTTTTCTTCACTTAAATTTGATTCATTTTCTACCATTACTTGATTTGGAAGATATCAAAGAATTTAAATTCATCTTTGATTAATTAAGCCTACTATCTCCCCTTTCTCTTAATAGGTTAAGAAATGCTATAGATAGCTCCAACTCAGTATAATTATGATTGCTGATTGGACTTTACTATAATATCCAGACACATATTAGTGTCCAGATTCCGTGTTGTTTTTTAATATAGAATAATTCTTAGTGAGAATTACGATTTTGAAATAGAGCAAGATGGAATTTAATTGAGAATATCTTAATCGTACCTTAAATTAAAATTTACCATGCAAATAGTATATTTCTTTAAAGTGTATATTTTTATATGACTATTAATTAATTCCCCCTTACCTACAAATGTGGAAAATCTCTTCTTCCGATTTTTTTTCACTATTCTCTCTCTTTGAAAGGGGGACTTGATATTTTCTTTCTTCTTCTATGTACTTTCTTGATGCCACGTGGAGGGTTTGCAGAGCCCCTTGGAAATGATGCATAGTCTAATACAGATCTTTGGGCTTGTAAGCTCCATGAGAATCCCAGTCGTTCCCATTCTCACTCTCCTTCACTTTTTCATGTGTTGGTCTTATTATGTATATTTAAGTGTTAAGTGTCAGTTCCCAATTTAAATTATTTATGGTTTTCAGCTGCTGTTGGATTTCTCAACTTAATCTATGAATAACTTCCATTGAACACATGTTCACTGCATCTTGTTACCTGCTTAGTACTCTTTCTGTCCTCTGCTCTAACTGCTAGATTTTCAGGCATGAAGAGGTTCAGCAATTCTCTTCACTAACTTTTGGCTCAGTGGGAGGTGCTATTATTTTACTTTATTTAGAGAAGATAAATATTCACAGAAGAAGTTAAACAAAACCCCTGTATTTTATACTTCTTGATTTCCTTACTTTGACAGAAGTAAAAGAAGTTAATTTCACCCAGGAGCAGTGAGGGTAGCATAAATTTAAAATAAAATAAATTGTTCATTTTATTTTAAACAGTAGACTTCCTACTAGGTATGGGTATAAGACCCAACCTCAGAATTGAGTTAGCTAAATGCCAGTATTCCTTGAGCACTTACCAAGTGCCAAGTATTTTAATAAATATTTTACATGATTTATTCCAATTAATTTCAACACAAAAGTTTATTATTCAGATGAGGAGCCTGAAGCAAAGAAAGGTTAGGAAATCTTCCCATATTAACAAAACCCGGAATTTAGATATAGATAGATTCAAGTAGTTAAGAAATTATCAGATGATGATTTCTTTACCTTTCAGTTATTTTACCACCATTTCCATCAAGGACATTGAGAAAGGAATTAATTTGGAATGAGTTGGACTTCCATGTGCATTTTTTTAGAAGAATTAAAGCACACTGTGAGCATCTAGAAAAAAGGAGAAAATAATATGTTTTATATTATGTATATGTATTAATTAGAATAGACAAGCCTATCTAGTTTAAATACAATTTAAATTTATTATTCACTCATGTAACAGTCCATTGAGAAGAATTTAAGTCTGTGAGGTAGTTCTCTTCAATGCTGTTATTCAGTCCCAGACTGACAGAGGATTGGCATTTGTAACATACGGTTCCAGTGTTTTTCTGGCCTCTGATTTATCACCATTCCAACCTAAAGAAAAGTGAGAAAGAACATGGAGGAGCATTTGTGGGAGTTTTTATAGACAGCCTTGAAAGTGCTCACATGCCATTGGGAAAAGGTAGTCTAATGATTACTGCTTAATGCAAGGGAAGTTGAGAAATGTAATGTAGCTGGTCAACCATATGTTCAGCACTTCAACTACCATGGAAGAAAGGGATAATAGCTTCCAGGGGACAGATAAGCATCTCCACCAGAGTCTACCTCTCTGACCATCAAATATCTGTACATACCCAACTTTCCACAGATAAAAGTCACACTCACACTCTACCTGAAGAGGCAATTTAAAGTCTTATCCAGTTGCTGCATCCAGGCCACAGTCCAGTATCTTTGATACTGCAGAATATTTTCAAAGTCCAGTTCCCTCCGCCAGAGCTGGATGTTGTTCCTTGTAGTCCAGAGACGTATAATTAAGGTTATCTACTCCAGCCCCAATCAGAATATATTGATAGAGCAGTATACATTGATGGAGCACAATAAAAATTCCTGTTAAAAAAGAGAAGAGTGGGAAACATATAGCAATCACTGGTCTCTTAAAACAATGCATTTCTGCTGGCCAGCATTATGAAAGATCCCTTCTGTGGTAGTAGAGGAGGACCCCAAATAGGGAGTAATAATGCTCTCTGGGGGAAGCTCCCTTGTCCACTGTTCTCAGAGGCCCCTTGATTAATTCTGAGAGGTTCTTCCTTCTCTAGACTCCTCCATGACATATCTGTAATGAGCATTGGAGAATATAAACTCCTTCGGGGCTGATCAACATCAACGACCCACTTCTTATTAGTGCTAGCTGAGATTATTTTATAGATCAAAGAATAAGGCTTTCTCAGACCAAATTTTAATTTCTTTGGATACTACAATTCCCTCAAAAGCTAAGTAGGTTTCTGATATATTTATTTCTTGACTCTTCTAAATATCAGTATCTACACCTGAAATAATTTCTTAGACAAAATTTTCTGCTGTTTTGTTGTTGTTGTTATTGGCTTCCCTGCATATGTGTGTGTGTGCGTGTGATATGACCATTAATCTGATTTTTGCTTCAAGACTAAGTTCCTTAATTTAAATTACACATCTTAATATGCCTTTGTCATCTAAAGTCTCAATTTCCATCTTATCTCCTCCTATTTGGGTTCTAGAAGCAGTTAGCTTTTCTAACACTGTGAGGCACTTCACCTCTTGATTCTTTCTACCCTTCAGTCTCTTTGCACAAGCCAGCCAATTCTTTTAATACCTTTCTTCAAAAATCATTACTTCAAGCAACAAGTAGAAGCCTATACATCTAAACATTCTGGGTCCTTCAGATCACTACATCTAAAACTATATAAGATTGTGGTTTGCATTCCATGTTATAGTTTAAGATAGTTCTCAAAAAATGTCATTGTTTTGCCATGATATATTACTCCACCTTTCCAGCCTGTGACACCCACTTCCCAAACACTAATTTCTGTATTACTTACAATAGACAAAATGATTGAAATAAACATCAAAAATTTAGTGGTTTAAAAATATTTCTTTCTCAAATGAAAGTCCAGGCTAGGGGTTCCAGGTCAGCACTGACTTTTCCACACAAATTTTCAGGGATTAGACTGATCATAGCTCTGCCATTTTTAATACATGAGTTTCAAGAGTTCTCTGGTTACCGTCATGCTAGTTAGGCAGAAGGAGAAAAAAGCATTACAAGTACTCAGATCAGGCCTGTCAGTGGATACATCACTTCTATTAATATCCCATCAGAGACATGTCAGTTACAGGACAGTATCTAACTGCAGAGAAAGCTGGGAAATGTAGTGTAGCTGATCAACCATTTGCCTAATATTCCATGCAAATGGAACAAAGGAGCATAAATTTGGTGGGCAGCTAGCTGTCTCATCTGGCATAGAAAACATGAATTATCAGCCACACCAACTTCTATGTACAAATAAAATCACATTTACATGTTTACCCATATTGCCTAATCATGACAGGCCTTAGCCCCAGCCTAAATCCATGTGACAGTAACTGCTTTACTTCCAACACTGCAAGAACATGGAGAGTCCCTTTCAAGTATAGACACCAAAATAGTCATTTTGGTGCAGAGAAAAAAATAAAAACAATTCCTGTTCCACTATATTTAAAAGTTCACCTTCCAATTTTCTGTCCCAGAATCTGCCTCTCCTCAAGAAAGCTGTTAGTGGGAAAGTAAATTCAATAAAAATTCTCTTTCAGGCCAGACAATCATATCAAAGCATAGTAATGCACATTACTTTTTTCATCTGTGCTGATCATAACTAGGGAATCAGCAGCCTTTTCCATGTTGCCCTTGCACTTATGTACTTTACATGTGTCCTCTCAATGAGTAAGGATCACACTTGGAGTTCATTCCTGCTATCTTCTGCCCAAACAAAACACCCACATCCCCAGTAAAACCAAAATCAATTTACTGGCCCAGTGCAGTATTAATCCAGACTAAGAAATTATTTTTTTTTAAGTAGAGATATTCTCAGAAACACCATGATCCTTATCAACATCATCAAAATCGTCATTAACACTAATATCCACTTACTACATGTGAGACACTATTCTGGCAGGTTTACTTTTTAAGTATTATTTGATCTTCGCAAACATTTTACTGAGGAAGAAACTGAGGCCCAGAGAGTTTTAGGAACTTGCAAGCACAGGCAAAATCATACATTGGTAAAAACAGTGCACTTAATTCACAGTCCAAAATGTTTTCAGTCATATCACATTTTTCTCCAAGAACAATGCATAATTCATAAGTTCCTTTTGTTTTACATTTGTGCAACTAAAGACCCATTCAGTAGATTTTCCCAGAGTGAAGGAAGAATCAGCTCTAAAGCAGTATTCAAGTTTTTGCCCATTAGGAGACAGATGCTGCTTTTAGATTTATATGACAATTTTTATAGCTTCTAGCTATTAAAATGTCAGGACACAATTTTAGAAAATCTTTCAGGTGTAAAGAGTAGTTCACAAGCAATCTTACCTTAATTCTATTAAGCATTTGAGTCTACTTGTTCTAACCCCACATTAGCCAAAGTTCTGATTATGATTTGAATTCTCATGTGGTTCTGCAACAAGGAAAGAATGTGCTGATCTAAAGGACTTTATATGGTATTTATGGTTTATGTGAGAGCATTTTCTTATGGCAAACTAATAAGTGGCTTATGATTACAATTTGACTTACCATGTGTGACTGTTTGAAGTTCTGAATCTCAGAAAGAAAATGATTATGTTCTTGAACTAATCCATTCCATGGGTGTGGAGCTCTTTTGATTGGACTACATCAGTGAGGCATGACTCAGGTTTTGTCTCCACCCTCTGGAGCTTTATATAAATGGAGACATAGACAGAGACAGAAAAAGGAAGCTGCCATTTTTTACCCTGACATGTGAGAGAGGACTTGAGAATCACTAGCAGCCAAAGCTTAAAAAACATGAAGCTCCAAAGAGGCTGGGCCCTCAGAGCAGGTCAAGGCTGAAGAGATAAACCATATGCTTGATAACATACAGTTGAACTCAGGAAGAAAGAGGAGCAGATGAGACTGAGAGATTAGGCCTGGAAAGCGACAAATCCTATGCTTAGTTGCCCACAGCTGAGCTCTAAGAGATAGCAGATACTGGAGGAGGAGGTCAGGGACTTTGGCAGAAGTCAGCCACCATCTTTGCCAAATGGTAGGAACCCAGGATCACCAGTAGATGACTTTGGTGTAAAAGTGTCTCTGATGGTGCTTTGATTTGGACATTTCATGGCCTTGGAACTATAAGTGTTTGCCCTCAATAAATCCCCATTATAAAAGCCAAGCCATTTCTGTTTGGTAAACTAAGCTATTTGGTAAACTAAGACACCAAGCAAAGTACAAGAGAGGAAACTGCAACAATCATGCAACCTCAGGTATTCTTAACACATAATAATTAAATTTCCATTGAAAATTTATAAGTTGGCATTGTGGGATCTAGGAAAGAGGACTGAACACAGAAATCAAGAGGCCTCACTGGTGCTACTGTCTTATTCCAAAGAAAGTAAGCTTATAGTAAAAGATGAAAAAACAGGAAAAGCAGAAGAGCAATGAGAAGAGTGAAAACTAAATTGTGCAAAATTCAAATGTGAAACACATTGATCAGGAAGAACTACAGGGTTTTAAGTAAGATTGGGGATCTGGTCCAACCAAGAAAATACATTTTACATTTTTACACTAGAAAAAAGAAACCTTTAGAAGACAACTCATAAGGAATCAATTTGAAATTTCCAGCATGATATTATATAGGTTCAGTGCTAAGCAGAACGAAGAAATTGAATTCAATTTAAATCAGTGTAGAGAGATGAAACTGAAGAAGCAAAGGCTAGTATAATACTTCATGTTTGAAAGGTATGGAAAATGGGTGTGCTTCCAACAGTAAAGAAAATGTTACCCAGAAAGAAAAGTTTTTATTTCTGAAAAGTTGTTTTTCTCCTTTCATTCACATATTGATGCAGTTTATTTTAACAGATGTCTCTGATCACCCCCATAAGCCCACTGCTCTATTTGGTGTTGGATAAATTGAAAGAATAAAAATCACTGATCTATATGAAGCTTAAAATATTATTGAATATATAAGATAAATAAACATAAATTAATTTTACAACAAAAATTCCATAAAAATGAGATATAAAGATTGCCAGCTCAGAAGGTACTCAGAGAAGATTGGCAACAAGGTGGACTCAGTTGGGAGAATACTTGAAAGAAAGAATGTTGGATATGAGTCCTTCCTTCATGGGAAGAAAGAAAGGAAGAAACAAAGAAAGAAAATCTCCTTTCATCTCATGGAATCTACATTTTAGCAGCATATATTGAGGCTAAGTAGGAACCATTCATTTTATATAGATATTCAGCCCCCAGTGCCCTCCATCACCATCTCTCCTAATTGTCTTACCAACAATAAGGAAAAGTGTCATTTAATCATAGGACGTGTGCGTGAGTGTGTGCATGTGTGAGGAGAGAGGCAGACAGAGAGATTTGGAGAGAGACATAGAGAGACTAGAGTCACACTCAGAGACAAGAATTTGGAGGAAAGTAAAAAAAATAATAATAATAACCCACATCTCTAACAAAAACAGGGAAATGAAAGACTAAGACCTCAGATTTTTAAGCTGCTCCACTCATTTGTATTACTTGTGAAGTTCATGGGACCTGTATCATTGGGATTTGTGGAATTCATCATTCTAGTAAAGATCTGCCTTTCAGACATCTGGCCAAATTTGAATCTCAATCCCATTTTTTAGTCTGTGACAGTTTAGAGCATTGTCAACAATTTCGACCAGTACCTGCAACTTAATTTGACATGGTTTTCTCTGCCTCCACAGTGTTGCTTCCTTCAAAGTTCAATTCCTTGTGTGAGATACCCTGGAAATAACTCAGCACCTTCATCAATATCCACAAAATATCTTCTTTCATTAATCATGTAATGATTTCAATAGACTGTACTAAAGGTATGGGTAGGGGGAAGAGTTGGGTGTTAAGGAGATATGTAAAGTTTTTGGTATCAGGGAAGCTTGACCTTTTGCCCACAGATACAACTTTGAAGGACAGGGATGGAGTGGGAAGAAGGTGCAAGCAACTCTAAACCAATCGAGGATGGGAGTCAGTGGATGCTCCAAGCTCCCAACCAACTTTGTCCTCCAGTGGGACATTCTGAGACCTGTTACTATATCTAAGAAGCCTCCATTGGGGTGGAATTCCTCAGCAATAACAGACTTCGTAATGAATCTTTTATTATCTTTTCCCCTTCTTTGTCTGCTTCCCCATGTCTTCACTTTTAACTTCCAAAATCACTTCCCAATAACTACTTTCATCTAAGGCAGTTCTGTACGGTCTGGTATTTGTTGTTGTAGTTGTTCATTTTGTTTGTTCTTTTCTTCATTTTGTTGTTTCTATTGTTATTGTTGAGGGGGGCAAAACTAAGATAGTGTCCAAAGTAAAGGTTATGTGACAGAAGGCACAATTATGACTTCGCAGCAGCTCACTATTTTATTTTCCTTCTTTTCCCTGGATATGTTGCAGAACAGTCTCAACATACCCAGCATAATGATAGTTGCCTTCTCTCAAGAAATATATACTTGGCTTTTCCCAAATATAGTTTCCTTTCCTCATAGGGGTTTGGATACCAATAGTGAATTAAATGACATTTTCCTAATTTATTACATACAATAATTGCTTAAAGAATAAGCAACTTAAAGATGATGCTAAAAATCTTTATTTCAGAAATTACAGATTTTAAATAAATTCTCGAGCATAATGTCCAGGGGAGGCCACCATCTCATATTTCAACCATTTTTATTAGAATAACTGTAAATGAAAATGAAAGATGTAAGTAGGACTCAAACAGATAAAGACCATACTTAAACACTAACCATAAGGGAGAAAATAAATTAGCTCAGTCTTTTACTCAATACAACTGAAGCATAGACTAGTGATTGCATTGTTCAAATTACAGGATAAACTATCCCATTTAAGGAAAAAATTAAAGGAAGACTTAGAAGAACCTGAAATGTTTCTGAACTGAGCTGACTGAAAGAAATCAATCAGTATAGCTCTAATTTACTAATTCCTCTTTATTCAACCATTGTGAGTAGACACTGAGATTCCCTCACATTGGGGTCAAAATAATAGTTGGCTTATTTTCAATAGTTTATTGGTTAAGTTGCAGAGGCTACTGAAGAGAAGAAATTCCTGTGGCAAGGAGGGAAATGTAAAGGGAGTTGTGATTTCTTCTCCTACAAATCCACATACATTGCCTGCCCCCACTCCCATAAGAGAACAAAAGTGTTGAAACAAGAGATAGCTAAGATATCTTCTTCCTGAGGGCTGTGCTGGGGCCCATTTTTTATTGGGGGGTGGGGAGCGGCGTAGTTCGTAAAAAGAAAGGACCTTTTTTTAAGCCCAGGACCAACTGGCAGGCACCAAGATCATTAAGAGAACTACCTAAAATGCAATTTATTTCCTCACTATGCAAACATATTTAATGACTACTTGACAAGCAACAATTATACAGTTATGTCTAGAAACCTTCTGAATTTCATTATGGGTATAAGAAATATGCAATAAAAAAAAGAATGGATAAAGATTTGATTGCCACCTCCAGAAAGATTGCTAACCTTCGATGCAGATAAACAACCAGTTACTTTGGATGAAAAGAAGAAAATCAATGTCATTGTCTGACTGGATTAATTTGGTCAGTTCTGTACAAAGGTAGATAGAAAACTTGATAAATACAGCCTACACACCTACAAATTTCTCACATATTTTACTAATAATACTGGGGCATTTTGAAAACTTAGTCAATATAGATTTGTTAACAGCTACTCTTTACTTTTTGGTGTAGAGCCTTTCAGACTTCTTTAGGAAAAATGTTTCAGAACCTGTCACTTTCCCTTATTATATACTTTCAAAGTGCCATTTTCCTTTTTAGCAATTATAATCGCAGCATTATATATATATATATTCATGATTAGTTTATTAATATCTCTCTACCACAACAGGTAGTATATCAGTGAATGTAGGAATGCATTTGTTTATGTTCAACATTCTATTCTAAGTGCCTAACATTGTGTTTCTTACACGGTAAGCATGTATATTTTACTTAGTCTCATGAAGGAATTTCCATTTCTAATGTCTGCTGCTAAGGTTTCCACTACAGAAGCAAGAAAAAGAAGGTCCTTGTGCTTTCTGCCTGTCTGGTTATGGCAGCCAAGATTGAATGCGGGAATACAGGGAATTCTAAAAACATGGGGAAGGCGAAATAACCTTTGCAATTCAGAAGTAAAATTAAGAAAAGCAAATAGCCTTTTTACTCCAAAAAAAAAAGAATTTCCATTTCAATAAATCTTTCTCCACATCACTCTTCAATGGTTAATAGTATTCCCTAGCATTTCAATGCCTGAAAATTATTACCACTGTCACCCTCTACTCTTGAATAATTGGGTTGCTCCAACTATTTGAATAATTATAAACGAATAATTATAAAGACTACTTTTACAAATATCTTAGTGCATTTCTCTATTTCTTTCTGATGAATTCTTATATAATATTATTTATTTATTTTATAATAGTATTTAAATAATCAAATTATATGCATTTAATTCTCAGGTGTCCTTCCCAAGACAAACATTATTGCCTAGAATTTGATTTTTGTGCAACAATCTGATCAAGTTTTAGAAAAGAACATAGATCAGATACTGTTCATTTTAAAGTATTGCTCTTTTTTTATCATCTTAATTGTTATATTTTGGAGTTCAGACAACCCTCAATTTATAATAGTTCCACAATGGATTATCATTCTGGAATTGAAATTAAGCATTTGAACGGGACAGATTTATAAATACCAGAAATATTCCATTTTGATCTGAGGATTAGACTTAAAGTGAAAAATTCTCAAATCAAAATTATATCTTAGAATTTTTTCCTTTTGTTGATAAATGCTTTACATCTATAATAAACTTCAGCAACATATAACTAATTTTATGATGATAATCAACAGTAAAAACTAGTAAAGAGAGTAACTTACAATGAATTTGAAAGCACTTTAAACTTGTTTTCCTTAATTATAAAGAAATATTTAGTTATTTTATCACCAATAAAATTATATTAAGGTAGATAAAAAATGAGAATCATATAAACACCTTAAAGTCATGCTTTAAAATGCTAATATCTTGACTAGAAATGAAGCCAAGGTTAAAATATGAAACAAAACACAACCTGAATGTTCTTGGAGAAAAATAAAATGCCTTTTGAAATTTGAATTTGCACACTAAGGCAGGCAATCATATACAATATTGGAAAATCAAAGCTATCAAGCAAGAAAAAAGCTTTCCATTTAGAAATAATACTTCAGAATGTAATAGACTTCAAAAGAACGCTTTCAAGGTTGTTAGGCCATTTTTGTGTCCTCTCTCAAGAGATGTTATATTGTGAAACTCTTTCCCAAAGAAATACAGATATTTTGTTCCCAATTTTCCTCCCTCTAGTAGGAGAAGAACAGGGAAGGGAGAAAAGCCAGATGGTCCTGCAATTTTCCCAGAAACACCCCATTTACCTGTTCTCTAATTCCTCTGCACAATCGAGAGATCTGGCAAGCAAGTTGCTACTCTTTAACTCTAAAGGCCAGGTGGATTCTTGCCACAAAACTGAATTGGTTGGAGGTGATATTGAGTGGTGGAAGGAATTACAGTGCAATTGCAAAATAAAGTACTATATTTGTTAGTGTTCATTGGCATTTTGTTGTTGTTCTTCAATGAAAATAACAAGCCCACACATTTCTGTGTGTCAATGATAAATTAGAAGCATGAAATCGTTAAAGTGCACCAGGTATTAAGAAATGGAACATGAACAGTGTAAGCCCAGAAATGATGTCTTTACTAAATAAATAATTCTGACTTTTTTAACCTAAATCTCTTTATATAAACCAAATATTAAAAATTGTTTGCATGATAGCAAATAATAATAATATTCCTTATAGAAGAAGGAAAAGGAAATTCAGAGTCAGAAACCATTCTAGCACCCAGCCACACACTATTTAAGGACCTTAACACCCTTATTATGGGATGTCTAATACATAAAATGAAAAACTATGATAAAATCCTGAAATCATATGATAATATTTTAATACAATATTTTAAGACCAATTTTATTTTAGAAAAAACTGACTGGGAAAAGTTGAAATTTATAACTAAAATTAGAACCTATTATATTGGAAAATACCATAAAGTTAACTTTGTGCTTTTGGCTCATGTGGAATAAAACATAGGTAGTTAGTGATAAAAATAAATTGCCCTTTGAACATAATTAATGTAGATTTAAGCACAGCACATGGTTTAAAATTTTTTGCTTTTGTTTATTTTTGTTTTACTATAAACTTTTTAGAAAATGTTCAACTTTCTGAGAACTGACTAACTGGTTACATCTTTCTGCTACAGACTTTACAAAAAGTTTAGGTTTGTGGCTTTAGCTACTCCGTTATTTTTATTGCTTAGATTTTCCTTTTAATTAATCCATATAAATCAGAAAATAACAAGGTTATTTTTTCTTCTAAAAATACCAAAGATATATCAAAAGGTGGGCACAATGCCCTACAGTTCCAACAAACTTTATATAAAAAATTCTCAATCATATAAATGTTTTTCCATATTATGTGTTTTTCATAGAATATGAATAGTAATTTTACAATCTGAAGAAATTAGAGCTATATTTGATTCATTTACAGAGTTCATTTGTATGATTAAGTCTGTTTTAGGACTGATTATGCCTTTCCTCCTTTCAGCAAAACATCTTGGTCCAGTTGCCGAGCATGAAGCCTACGTAAGTGTAGGTGGAAATGGATGACTCACCCCACCCCAATATATAAGGATCTTAAGCCGCTGTGCAAACCTCAATACCTACTCTGGCAGTCCTCCTCCAAGAGCACCCCAAATGATCCCCACTTCCTAGTGTTCATGCCCTTGTACAGCTCTCACCATCTTGGATAGAGCTGATTTATGTATCCAATAGGCTATTGAAGATATGACAGAGTCTGACTTCCAAGGCTAAGTCATTAAAGACATTGTGGCTTCTGCCATTAATTCTCTCTTAGATTGCTTACTTTGTAAGAAGGCACCTGCCATGTTGTATGGAAAGAAAGTAGAGCCTCCTGCCAAAAGCCAGTGAGGAATTAAGATCTCCAGACAGCAGCCATGTTGAACAAGCCATCTTGGAATAGGATCCTCCAGTTTCTGCCAAACCTTGAGATGAACATGGCCTCAGCAGACATCTTGATCACACCCTACTTCCTGAAAGACTATTATCCATAACCACACAGATATGTTGCTCCCAGATACTTGATCCTCATATCCTCATAATTCTGTGAGATATGAAGTTTTATTGTTTTAATTAGCAAATGGGGGGGGGTGTAATTTGTTATGCAGCAATAGCTAACTAATATATTTACTAAAGGCCTTTTTTTTTTTTAAGTATCTTGTCATTACTACCCCTATACATATTGGCACACATCCACTTGCATATATCCAAATAGAAAACACCCTAAAAGTCATTTGTCTACCCCAAAAGCATTCAGTCAGAAAACATTCACCTTCTCTGAATAATTTCCTCTTAGCTATTTTCCTTGTACATTAAAAAGTGCTACAAGAGAGCAGGTGTAGGTCAGCGGTTGAGAGCCTGCTTTGCACGTACAAGGTCCTGGGTTCAATCCTCAGTACCTCCTAAAAAAAAAAAAAAGCTACAGTTCTAAGAGATCCAAAAATTATTGCATCTAAAGAGTCAGGAGTTAATTATACTTTCTAAATATTTGTGCATTTTATCAAAATGAATCTACTCTAATAGTTATAAGGTGCTTAGAACCTAAAATTATATGACTGAACCTTCATATATATAAATATATATTTTGAAGATTAACCATTTTCACTTTGTCAGATATTTATTGTTCCCATGACTAAGACAGTTCATGTTTCCAACAAAGACTATTTCAACATGTATGAAGATAGTCTCAGGAATCACAAAAATTATTGCTTCTGACATTAAACAGGTAAGTAGCATCTGCCATCAACATATAAACTTTCTTGGCCAGGTCTTTATCTTATTATATAAACAAATTCAGAAGATCTGATTCTTTTCCTGCTTCAGCTGGTTTGCCTGATTATCACAAAGTACTCCAAAGTGCGAGATCTTGAAGATATTCCTTTTATTTAACACAATAGGAAACTACTTCTGCACTCCCAATTTGTTGTGTTTTTTTAAAGTTGGGGTGCTACAGATTGGAAAGGCATGCAAGGGTTGTTTGTTTCCCACAAATCAGCAGTCTTGCTGTGAGAAAAAGGGAAGTTCCCATCCCAGCCTTCTGCAAAACTGCACTGATTGGCACTCTGCTGACTCGTTGATCTTAAAAACAGCCAGCAGAAGCCTGATTGTAATTATTCTTTTTCCTGCTCTCACTGTATACATCAGGTGCAGCAGGGCTCTCAGCAATGTACTGTTTAGTATCAAACCTCAGCAGAGTTGAAGATTTCTCTGTGCTCATTCATGGGTAGGCAAGGAAATACATTTAGCATGGCTAGGTTGTTTGCAAGCCAAATCAAACAGAACAAGGCTCATGAACGGAGCCTAGCCAAGTGTACATGGTGGGTGGTCAATGCACATTTGTCTAATTTAGTTGAAGGATTGCAGAGAGATTTAAACTGAGTCTTTAAAAAGTTTCCCTTAATAGCACCAGCTTTTAATAAAATATGTGGCAGATTCATATTCTCAGAATGTGACTACCAGGGTCCTTCTGGAAACTTCCTATGGTGTAGACTACAGTTAGAGTGTGTGACCAATGGGGTCTCAATAGAAGTTTCCAGTCTTAGTTTTCTAGCCCTCCTAGAAAGTCAATGAACTTTGCAATATACTTTCAGTGACTCCATTCTATTTTTCAATATCCAGGGTTATTTTCTGTTACTTACAAATGAGAACTTTGACAAATACAGAGGTACTACAAGAAATCGCTTCCATAATATGAACCCTTTAGGTCACTCAAACAGAAAAAAAAAAGTTTAGAAAACCAAAATAGAGCCAGGAAAGAATACATAATATTAAAATATATCAAATATTTTACTATCATATATTTAAATGCCATTATAACATTAAAAATGTAAGATGATTTCAGAATAAAGAACAGTCCTTTAAACTTACCACATTTAGCTTCATGGTAAAGATAATACTATCTCACAGTTAAAATAACCAGGCAAGCACTTAAGAACCAGTGTTTTAGAACATTCAGCTGAAAGTATATCCTAACTATCTCATCCCCCATGCTTCATAAACTACCATTTTATTTTATCTGTATTACTCTCCTCCTATTTCCTCCTTACTCAAGAAAACACATTTAACATTCCTTTGTAATGAATTTAAATAACCTATCAGTCTATGGGATGACTTGGTTTAGAAAAAATGTTTTAACAATGAAATGCATTCCCAAATTGACCTATAGATTCAATGCAATCTTTTATCAAAATTTCAGCATTTTTTTTTCAGAAATTGACAAACATCCTAAATTTCACATGCTGGCTAGAAAAGGGCAACAGCAACCACTGCTAAACTATGTTCCCTATCAACCTTATGAAATGCAAGCCTTAATCTGTGCAGTTGGGAAACCCAACTGCAATTGGGTATAAAAATAACGAGGTTGTAGCATGACTCTGAGTGCCAGTGCTCCTTTTCTGCCCTCCAGTTGCTGCAGACAGCAGGGGCATGAGGGCTGGCCCTGGGTTGCTGAGCCGGCAGGGAGGAGTGCTGTGCCTCAAGGATCCTGAGAGTGAAGAGCTGGGGACAGAAACTGGGAGGCGAGGGGGAGCCAGGCTCTTTCCTCTGAAATGTGTCCTAGGGCCGGCCTGGCCCACTGTGTGGGAGCAGCTTCAGGTAGGTGAGCGCGTGAAACAATATGAAGAGGAAAAAATAAAAATTGGCCCACAGAAAGGATGACATTCTTGGACAATCCAACTATCATTCTAGCTCATAAAGGACAGTCACTTGTGATCAATGATGACATGAGAATGTGTGAGATAGTTCTCATTGATCTTGATGTTGACCTAGAGAAGATTCATCCTCCTTCAGTGCCTGGAGACAGGATCAGAAATTCAGGGAAGCAATGGTGAGGCTCAGGGCTATGCATATGCTCAGTCCATTGCTATTACCTCAGGTTGAGACTTTGGTATTACAAGATGCCCAAACACAGCTCAAAGATTGGAAAGTCTCTGAAAAGAGAGACAAAACCAGATCAAATGCAAAAATTTTCAGTGGAAAGAAAGAAATTCTAAGCAATGAGCCCAGGAGTTAAAGGCACTGTTTGAAAAAAGTCCTTCAAAGAAAAACCTCCAAATTCTGGAAAACAGTCACTATAATCTGTATGCCTGGAGCAGTGCCCTCTGCAGCTGAATAACCCTTTTAACAAGATTCTGAATTTGATAGCAAGGGTCATGTAGGGACAGCAGCAACCAAGAAGATCAATGTCTACCTCCCCCTGCACTCCAGTCAGGACAGACTGTGGTGAAAATGGCCAGCACCAGAGAGCAGGGCCTGATTGGACTCATCTGTTGGCAGTACACAAGTGAAGAACAGGAGCCAAAGCTCAACGATAACGTCAGTGCCTACTGCCTGCATATTGCTGAGGATGATGGGGAGGTTGACACCAACTTCCCTCTGCTGGATTCCAGTGAGCCCATTCATAAGTTTGGCTTCACTATTTTGACCCTGGTTGAAAAGTATTGATCTCCTGGTCTGACATCCAAAGAATCACTCTTTGTTCTAATAAATGCTGCTCATGGATGGATTCTCCCTTATTCAGGTATACAACACAAGGTCATCAAGTAGGAAATCTTGCTGATGGCACTAAGGCAAAGTAAAGGATCCCAGAAAATTTCAGGCCCTCAGTACTGCCTGGAGAAGCAAAGTGAGCCCAATGTTGCTGTGGACCTGGAGAGCACCTTGGAGAACCAGAGCACATGGGAGTTCTGCCTGGGTCTACGAGAACAGTTCAAAGGCAGACGAGGTTTTTGAGGAGGATTAGCAAATTGACATAATCACAGTACAAGATAGGCTTAGCAGCCACCACTACAAGTCATTCAAGGTCAGCATGATCTACAGACTATGATTCACAACCCACGTACAGTTAGGTATCTCTGGAGATAAGGTAGAGATAGACCCTGTTACAAAGCAGAAAGCCAGCACTAAGTTTTGGATTAAGCAGAAACCCATCTCAATTGATTCTGTCCTGCTCTGTGCCTGTGACCTTGCTGAAGAAAAAAGCCTCATTCCCACAATATTTAAACTCATGAATCTAAGCAATCATTACTATAAACACCTCTACTTTGAATCTGATGCTGCTTCCATCAGTGAAATTGTGTTCAAGATTAACTACATCCTGGAATCATGAGCAAGCACTGCCCTGGCTATTTTGTTCAAAAACAAAGAAAACTGAACAGACATACAAGCTTCACCTTCCAGAAGGAAAAGAAATCAGGACAGCAATGACACTGGCCTCCAGCTTCAATCTGTTGACGAAGTTCAGTTCTGCCTGCCAGGGCGCAGGTGGCTTAGAGCCCACCTTGTGTCCTGCAGTCCTGGGAAGAAAGACCAGCCACTCACTCATGGACACAGGGCTGGTGGGCTCTTGGGGAAGGTATGGGAGCGAGCTGAGGAGCAATGGCTATGGTTAGTAGTGCCTGGGGGTCAGACCACCACCAAGAGGAACTACATGCTGTCCAGCCATTTTCACTGCCTGGTAACCCTGCCCAAAGATGTACATAGCCATGCCCAGACACTTCCTTGTAACCTGGATCTAAAAGCAATTAAAAAGTAAAAATGTACATTTCTTTTTTTTTTTTTTCCTTTTAATAAACAGATATACTCCTAAAAAACAAAATTGACAAAAATGCTCTATCTCTGAGGGCATGACAGGAATATGTACTATATCTGGATGACAGGCAGGGCCACATTTAAAGCCCAAGCAAAGGAGGTATCCATCCACTACCACTCACCACCAAACTAATAAGCCAAATAAAAATAACATTGGAATACAGCTGGGAGAGCCTGAGAAGCAGTGCAATGAGAAGCCCCAAAACCAAGTATGAAGGATATATTGCTAAAAAATAAAAGTAAAAACCTTCTTGCATACTAAGTTACATCATAAACACAAGGCATCATCACTAAGTGAATACAAAGCTGATTATGAACTGAAGCAACCCCAGCAACAACAAACTTCAAACCCAGACCAACTCCCAGCTAACAGAAGGAAAAACATACACACACCAGAAATAAAAACTATTGACCTCAGTATCTACTGCCCTATACAATATTTATGGATTTAAACAAAAAAATTCAAGGCTTACAAAAAGTCAATCAAAAGTATAGTCTGAAGAGACAATGCAATCATTAGAATTCAGATAAGAATATGACACAAATATTGGAAATACCAAACTGGGAATTTAAAATACTTATTATTAACAAGCTAAAGACAAACGAAAAATCAGATAGGTACTTTCAACAAGAAGATGGAAACTATAAAAACAAATAAAATGGAAATCAAAAACACAGTAACTAAGATGAAGAACACCTTTGAGGGTGTATTATTCAGGGTTCTCCAGGAAAAAGAACTGACAAGGGATATATATATATATAAATATATTTTTTAATATATAATTTAAATATTATGAGATTTATTATCGCAATTGTTCATGCAACTGTGGGAATGGGCAAGTCCAGATTCCATTCCCATCTGGCCACAAGCTGGGAACTCATTCCAATGACGGTTTTCGATTAATTCTTCTGGAAAAGCTGGCTGACTAAAGTAGAGATAAAAATTCTAACTTCTGACTGCAGAAAGTTAAGCCTTTAACTGACTGGAAGAAACTTCTTTCATTGTTGCTGAAGACAAACTGCTCAGTTGATTACAGATATTATTAGTCATAGATGCAATTACTGTACTAATGATTTAGATCCAAAAAATATCCTCACCCTAACAATCAGACCAGTGTTTGCTTAAACAATTGGACACCATAACCTTGCCACATTAACACATGAACTTAACTATTAAAGAAGGAATCATTAGTAAACTCAAAACTTGAAAGGAAACAATCAATGAACTTGAAGATAGGTTAATGGAAATTACCCCAATTGAAATGAAAAGAGAAAAAGAGAGGGAAAAAGGAAAGAAACAACAGAACAGACCATTCAATACCTGTGGAACAATATCAAATAGTATTTTATGTGCATTATACAAATCACAAAAAGAGAGGATAGAGAGAGAAGGAAGAAAGAAATATAAAGTCTTTATTTAAAGGAATGAAGACTGAGTTTTCCAAACCATGGATCCAAGAATTCAGAGGATGCCAACATGGCTAAATAACAACAACAACAAAAATATTCCAAATGCCAAAATGAGAGAGGGAGGGGGGAAGAGAGAGAGAGACAGAGAGAGAGAGAGAGAGAGAGATGAATATCTAAAAGCACTCCTAAGCCCTTACTGGTCCCTTCCTCACCCAATCTCCAGGGAAGTTTGGGGAAGGCCCACACTATTTTTGGAACCTATTCTTGTTCTGACTAGGAAAGACTAACTTGGGAAACTCCTCCCAAGAATGCCCCACTAACAGATTTTGCCATCCAGGAAAAAGCAACTTGAGACAAGAAAAGCAGCTTTAGAAACAATTAAGGCAGATGACATGAGCAAAACTTGGTTGCTTTAAGACCTGCTATTACATACCCAGAATAGGAAGGTCTGTTTCCTGGGATGTAGAGGGGACAGTCAAATGCCTGTAAATAGGGGGAATCCTAAAGCCACTAATGAGAAAAATCTCAGGAAAAAATACAGGTTCAAAAAAGGCAGGGAAATCCATGAACTTCACATTTGCCTTGGGATTACCTTTCTGACAGAAGGGCTGAACTCTAAAGGAGAACCCCTGCCAATCGTAAAACTGATATGCAAAGATGGTGAAAGGTTTTTTTCTATTTATGTTTGCTTAGTTGTGACAGCTCCTGCCACTCAAGGAAATCTCCATCATATCACCAACTGGTTACAAACTCAAGAAGTAGACATCTCATGGAATAAAACCCAGAGTTAACATTTCAAAATATTAAAATATACAGTGTACGGTGAAAGATTGCAAGACAAACAATGAAATAGGAAATGATGGCCTGTCAAAAGGAAAAGGATAAAAAAGCAGAAAACATAACAAAGAAGAGCATACTCTTCTTTGAGAAAACATAATGGATGAGACTTTAAAATAATGATCCTTAACAAGCTCAAGAAGATGAAGGAAAATGCACAGAAAGAACTAAAGGATATCAGGAAAATAATGAATGAATATGAGAATCTTAATAAATATAAATTGTAAAAAGGTAATAAAGAGAACTACTGGATTTTAACATCACAATAAATGAAGTAAAAAATTCCCAGGAGGGTTTTAACAACAGACCGAAGCTGGCAGAAGAAAGAATCAGTGAACTTGAAGACAAAGCAATTGAAATGAGTCTGGCTGAAGACGTAAGAAAAAATAATTGGTAGTAATCCCTCAGCATCAGGGAATCTCATCCCCAGGAGTCATGTGCCACACTGGGGGGGGGGGGTGAAGGGGGAGGAAATGCATTTATATGCCGAGTTTGGCTTAGAGAGTGACCACATTTGAGCAACATGGAGGCCCTTAGGAGCTGGAGTGGACATCACCATCCTAGGGTCCACAGAATGGAGGAATAAAATATGGATTTGAGTGGACTTAATAATATTCTACTATAGAATTATTGTGACTAGTAATGGAAGAAATTGTAGCATTGATTTGGAGAACGTGGCCACAGTAGTTGCTGAGGGCAGGGAGAGGGAAGAAGAGATGTGATATGGGGGCATTTTCAGGACTTAGAGTTGTCCTAAATGATATTGCAGGGACAGACGCTGGACGTTAAATATCCTGCCATAACCCACTGAATGGACTGGGGGAGAGTGTAAACTACAATGTAAACTATTTTCCATGCAGTGCCACAGTGCTCCAAAATGTATTCACCAAGTTCAATGAATATGCCACAATGATGAAAGAGGTTGTTAATGTGGGAGGAGTGGAGGGCATGAGGGAGTATATGGGAACCTCATATTTTTAATGTAACATTTTTTGTGATCTATATATCTTTAAAAAAATACAATTAACAAAATTTTTTAAAGTTATTTGGAAAAAAAAAAGAAAAAATGAAATAGTTTCAAAGCCCTAGGGGACACCATTAAATTTACTAATATATACATTATGGGAGTCAAAGAAAGAGAAAAGAAAGGGACAGGAAGAATATTCAAAGAAAGAATGACAGAAAGAATTACTAAACATAGGAAAAAAGTGAATATATTCACATCCAATAAGACACATAAACAGCAAGCAGGATAAATTTTAAGAAAAATATGCCCCATCTCATACTGATTAAACTGACAAATGCAAAGGAGAAGGAGGGAATTATGTAAACTGCAAGAAAAGGTGCATGTTATATACACGGGAGCCCCAATTATATTGTGTAAATTTCCAATCAGAAAGCAAAGAGAGAAGAAGGCAGTGGGTTGAAATTCTTAAAGGAAAGAAAGAAAACAATTGCCAACCAAAAATGTTATATCCAGCAAGACTTCCTTCCAAAATGACAGGAATATGAAGACATTCCAAGAAAAACAAAAGCCAAGTGAGTTCATTGATACTGCACTTACAATACAAACAATGCTAAAGAGAATTCTTCAGACTGAAAGGAAAGGACACTTGAGAGTGGTTCAAAGCAGCATAGACCAATCAACTGGGAGAGAATAGTTTCTTCAATAAATGGTGCTGGGAAAACTGGATTTCCATTTGCAAAAGAATGAAGGTAGAAATGTAACTCATACCATACACAAAAATGAATACAAAATGGATCAAAGGACTAAATATAAGAGCCAGGATGATTAAACTCCTAGAAAATAATAGGTAAGCACCTGTAGGATCTTGTATTAGGCAGTGATATCTTAATCTTTACACCCAAAGCACAAGCAAAAAAAAAAAAAAAAAGATAAATGGGATCACATCAAAAGTTAAAACTGTTGTCCCTCAAAGGACTTTTTTGTCAAAGAAAATGACAACCTACACAATAGGAGAAAATATTTGGAAAACACATATTTTAGTTTCCTAGGCTGCTCAAGCAAATGCCATGAAATGGGTTGGTTTCAACAATGGGTATTTATTAGCTGATAGATCTGAGGCTAAAGAAAGTCCAAATAAAGGCATCATCAAGGCGATACTTCCTCCATGAAGACCTGCATTCTGGGGTTGGTTGTTGATTATCTTGACTCCTCAGTCACATGGCAAAGCACATGGTGGTGTCTCCTCATCTCTACCTTCTCTTCTGGTTCCATTCCTGTTTCTCACTCTCTGTGGCATTCTTACAAACTGTCTGAATTCATTCTCTTATACCAGACTCCTGTAATAGAATTAGGAACCATCCTGAATGAGGTGGTACACACCTTAACTGAAGCAACCTTATCAAAAGGTCATACTTACAATGGTTTCACATTCACAAAAATGGACTAAATTTAAGAACATGTTTTTTCTGGTACATCCATCTTTAAATCACCACATCACATATCTGATAAGGGTTTAATATCCAGAATATATAAAGAAATCCTACAACTCAAAAACAAAAACAAAAACCAATTATATAATGGGCAAAAGACCTGAATAGTCGTTTCTCTAAAGAAGATGAAAAATTACCAAGCACATGAAAACAACTCAACATAATTAGACATTAGGGAAATGCAAATCAAAACCACAATGAGATACCATTTCACAGCAACAAGAATTGCTACTATTGAAAAAAAAAAACAGAAAATTACAAGTGTTGTAGAGGATGTGTAGAAATAGGAATACTCATTCACTGCTGCTGGGAATGTAAAATGGTGCAGCTGCTGTGGAAGATAGTTTGGCAGTTTGTTAGAAAGTTAAGTATACAATTACCATATGACCTAGCAATTCCTCTACTAGGTATATAACCAAAAGAATTGAAAGCAGGGAACTCAAAAGATATTTGCACATTGATGTTCATGGCAGCATTATTCACAATTGCCAAAAAAAGGAAGCAACCTATGTGTCCACCAACCAATGAATGGATAAACAAAATGTGATATATACATACAATGGAATATTATACAGTCCTAAAAAGAAATGACATTCTGATACATGCAACAATATGGATGAACATTGACAACATCATGTTGAGTGAAACGATCAAACACAAAATTACATATGTTTTATGACCACTCTGATTAAAAAAAAAATTAGAATAAACAAACTCATTGACTCAAGGTCTAGAATAAAGTTTACCAGGGGTTGGGGTTCTGGTAGGGAATAGAGAGCTATATCTAAAAATGTACAGAGTTTCTATTTGGGATGATGCATAACTTTGGTAATTGATGGTGATGATGGCAGCACAACATTGTGAATATAATTAACAACAGTGAATTATAGATTTGAATGTGGTTAAAAGGGGGAAATTTTAGGTTGTATATATGTTACTAGAATAAAATTTAAATAAATTTTCACAACACAGTGAACTCTAAGTTAGACTTTGACTATAGTTAATTGTACAATTATAAAAATTACTTCCATCAACAGTAACAAATTAACCACACCAATGCAAGGTGTAAATAATAGGATGCTAGACAAGAACCCTTTATTTATGTATTATTTTTCTCTAAACCTACAACCCTTCTAATTAAAAAAATTATAAGGACTAAGAAAGATATACCTTGCATGAACCAACCAAAATAAAGCTGGAGTACCTAAGTAATTTCTTATAAAATATATTTCAAAATAAGGAATATTATTTGGGATAAATAAGGACATTGCATAATGTAAAGGAGTCAATCCTTCCAAAAGACAAAAAAACAAACAAAAAATTCTAAATGTATATGCACTAACCAAAAGAAATTACAAATATATCAAGCAGGAACTGATAGATCTGAAAGGACAAATAGATAAATCCAGAATTATTGCTTTAGAATTTGGCACTCTTCTCTCATAAATTATAGAACAAATAGGCAGAATATCAATAAGGCTACAGCTGATCTGAATAATACTATGTAGCAACTTGACTTCCTTGTTATTTATAGAAAATTACATCCCAAAAGAGCAGAAAGCAAATGCTTCAAAAGTATATATGAGGGAAGCAGATTTGGCCCAATGGCTAGGGCATCTGCCTACCACATGGGAGGTCCAAGGTTCAAACCTAGGGCCTCCTGACCTGTGTGATGAGCTGGTCCACGCTCAGTGCTGATGTGTGCAAGGAGTGCCATGCCGCACAGGAGTGTCCCCCATGTAGGAGTGTCCCCTATGTAGGGGAGCCCCATGTGCAAAAAGTGTGTCCTGTAAGGAGAGCCGCCCAGCACGATAAAAGGGCAGCCTGCCTAGGAATGGCACCACACACGGAGAGCTGACGCAGCAAGATGACACAACAAAGAGAGACACAGATTCCAGATGCTGCCAACAAGAATACAGGCAAAGAAAGAAAAACACGCAGCGAATGGACAGAGAGAGCAGACAACTGGGGGGAGAGGGCAGGGAAGGGGAGAGAAATAAATAAATAATAAATCTTTTTTTAAAAGTATATATGAAATAATTACCAAATTGGATCATATACTGGGTGACAATTTTTAAAAACCTTAAATTAAAAAGAATGGAAATCATACACATAGGTTCTTACACTATAGCAGATTAAACTAGAAATCAATAGTAAAAGGATATCAGTACAAATACCAAGATATTTAGAAAATAAATAACACTCTTATAAATAACCAATGGATCAAAGGGGAAATTTCACTAGAAATGCAAAAAAAATTTTTGAACTAAATAAAAATAAACAGAGTTACATATCAAAATTTGTAGAATATAGCTAAAGCAGTACTTTCAAGTAAAATTATAACATTAAAAGCTTATATTAAAAAATAAGGAAGATCAAGAAACACCTATTTCTACATCTTAGGGTGTTAAAAATTACATTTAAAGGGAAAGAAATAATAGAACAATTAAACAAGAGAAAAAATGAAACCAAAGCTAGTTAATTGAAAATACATAAAACTAATAAATCTAGCCAGTTTGACCAGGAAAAAATGAGAAGATACAAATTACCATTATCAAGAATGAAAGACCCTAAAAGGATCACTAAAAGGATCATAAAGCATTACTACAAATAGCAGCGTCAACAAGTTAGATGACAAGGACAAATTCCTTAAAGATGAAAACTACGAAAACTTAAGAAGAAATAGATCACTTGAATAATTCTATATCAAAAATTAAAGAAAGTGAATTTGTATTTTAAAAAATTACCAAAAATTTCCATGCCTAGGTGCTTTCATTGGTGAATTCTGCCTACTACTTAATGAAGAATTAATACCAATTCTAAACAATCTCATCCAGAAAACAGGATAGGAATATATACTTCCCAGCACATTTTATGAGATTTAATGAAAATCTAATGATAGATTTGATTGATATTCATATTGATTGATATGAAAATAGATTTGACATTAAGGGGAAAAAACCAAGGAAATGTGAATAAACTTTGGACTTCAGTCAATGACAATGTGTCACCATTAGTTAATCAGTTGTGATAAATGGATCACACTCATGTAAGATGTTGGCAATAGAGGAAACTGGGTTCAAGGTACATAAGAATTGAAATAACGCTGTACATCTGAAACTGTCTAAAATAAAGTTTATCTTTTTTAAATTCTACAAAAGTCAACACCTACTAATAAAAAAATAAACTCATAAATCTAGTAATAAGGTAATGAAGGGCATATACAAAAAATCTATACCTGATAACACACTCAATGTTGAGAGAATTAATACCTTATCCTTAAGACCAAGAAAAATCCAAGGATGTCCTGTCTCTCAATTCCTGTTCAATATCTACTCTAAGTTCTAGCCAATGCACTAAGGCAAGAAAACTATATTAAAGGAAAACAGAATGAAAAGGATGAAATAAAATAATTTATGGCTGGCAGCAGACTTGGCCCAGTGGTTAGGGCATCCGTCTACCACTTGGAAGGTCCACAGTTCAAACCCCGGGCCTCCTTGACCCATGTGGAGCTGGCCCATGCACAGTGCTGATGTGTGCAAGGAGTGCTGTGCCACACAGGGGTGTCCCCCGTATAGGGGAGCCCCACGCGCAAGGAGTGCACCCTGTATGGAGTGCCACCCAGCATGAAAGAAAGTGCAGCCTGCCCAGGAATGGTGCCACACACATGGAAAGTTGACACAACAAGATGACCCACCAAAAAGAAATACAGATTCCCATGCCACTGACAACAACAGAAGCGGACAAAGAAGACGATGTAGCAAATACACAGAGAACAGACAAAAGGGGTGGGGGGGAGGGGAGAAAAATAAATAAATCTTTAAAAAAACAACAACAACAATTTATGGCTACAGCCAATATTATTTTCAGTGTAGAAAGTCACAAAGAATTTTAAAAAAACAACTTTCCTAGAATTAAGGAGCTGGATATAGTTAAAGGAAACAAGGTCAATGACAATATACAAAGGTCAATCAGATTCCTCTAAACCAGCAATGTACAATAACACCAAAACCATGAAATACATTGATATAAATCTAACAGAATATGCATAACATCTGTAAGCTAAAAACTACAAAACCTTGGTGAAAGGAATCACTAGAGAGATATACCATTTCCATGGATGCAAAGGCCCAGTGTTGCTACAATGTTAATCCTCCCAATTTAATTTATAGAATCAAAACAATCCTACTCAAAAAGTCAACAATTTAGTTTCATAGATATCAGTAAGGTAAATCTAAAAATTATGTGGAAATCCCAAGGAATTAGAATAGCCAAAACAACTATGAAAATGGAGAACAAAATTTGAGGACTCACACTATCCTAATTTGAGACTTACTATAAAGCTACAATTAAACAAAAAGATAGACACATGTCTGAAAGAACAGAATAAAAAGTCCAGAAATAGGCACACACAATGTAGTTGTATTAGTCTGCCAAAGGATGCTGGCCCAAGTACCAAAATCTATTGGCTATTGGCTTTTATAAAGGGTATTTATTTGAGGTAAAAGCTTACAACATCATAAAGAGTCAAACTCAAGTTTGCTTCCTCACCAAAGTCAGTTGCCATGTGTTGAAGCAAGATGGTCACTGTTCTCTGCCTTCCTGTAATTTCTTTGTCCACTTAGGGCTCGTAGGACCAGCTTCTTCTTGATCTCAGCTGCAAACTATCAGGCAAATGACTCTCATCTCTCCCCAGGGTTCCAGGATCAAAACTGACAGAGCTCACTCACTTCCCTTGTCTTCTTGAGTGAGTGTCAGTCCACCAAGGGGGCAGGACTCACCCTGAGTCACATCTTACTGATGTAGCCCAATCAGAAGCTCTAAACTGATTTTATCAAGTAAACTTAATCAGAGGCCACTCACTGAATTTAAAACAATCAAAGGATATTACACTCAGAAGAAAAAAATAGTTTACAAACATAATCTTTCTGTTTTGAGGATTCATAAATAATCTCAGACTGCCACAGCAGTTAACTGATATTTTTTTTACAAAAGTGCAAAGGAAATTCAACAGAAATGTTAGTCTTTTCAATAAATGACAATGGAACAATTGAATGTCCATATACAAAATATTCTTGACACATACCTCACACCTTTTATAAAAATTAATTCCAAATGAATAATAGACTTAAATATAAGATATAAAATTATACAAAGTCTAGAAGATAAGGGAGAAACTGCAAAACTATTATGGATTAAACTGTGTCGTTCCCCGCCCCCCCCGCCCCCAAAATAAATGTTCAAGTCTTAACCCCTGTTTCTATGAATGTGTGTCTACTTGGAACTAAGATCTTTGAAGATGATATTAATTAATGTGAGGCCAAATGAGATTAGGGTGGACCCTAATCAGATATGAATGGTGCCCTTATCAGAAGAGTACATTGTACACAGACAGACGGGAGAACACCATGTTACAACTGAGGCAGGCAATGCCATGAAGTACCAGCAAACCACTTCTAGAAGCCAAGAGAGATACATGGAACAGATTCTCCAAGCAGATTTAAGAGAAAGTATGTTGATACCTTGACTTCAGACTTCTAGCTTCCAAAACAGTAAAGCAATAAATTTCAGTTGTTTTAAGCAACACAGTTGGTGGTGCTTTGTTATGGTAGCCCTAGAAAACTAAGACAGTAACCTCAGTTTGGCAATATTTATAGAATAGAAATCAAAAACATACCTGATTAGGGAAATGCAAATCAAAGATACAATGAGATATTGTACTAGAATGGCCACTATTAACTATAAGTTTTGGAGAGAATGTGGAGAGATAGGATCGCTTATTCACTGTTGGTGGGAATGTAGACTGGTACAGTCACTGTGGAAGTCTTTTTGGTAGTTGCTTAGGAAGTTAGATATAGGTTTATCATGTGACCTGGCAATATCACTACTAGGTATATACCCAGAAGAACTGAGAGCAGTGACACAGACATCCACATAGTGATGTTCATAGCAACATTATTCACAAATTGCCAAAAGATGGAAACGACCCACATGTCCATCAACTGACAAATGGATAAACAAACTGGTATATACACAATGGAATATTACTCAGCTCTAAGAAGAAATGAAGTCAGGAAGCATATGACAACATGGATGAACCAGGAGGACATTATGTTGAATGAAGCAAGCCAGGCAGAAAAGGACAAATATTGAATAATTTCTCTATTATGAACTAAATATAATGAGCAAACTCATGGAGTTAATAGCTAGAATATAAGTCAGCAGAGAAACTAATGTGATTAGAGAATGGAAAACTGAGGTTTAATCAGTGCAGAACTGGTAAAAATTTGTTTGAAAATGTTTGAAAATGAATAGAAGTGGTGAAAGTACATCAGAGGATTGGTAATTAGTATCCCTAACATATGGGTAAAACAGTGATTTATTTTTTGTTTTTTAAATAGAGTAGTGAAAGTGCTCTAATATTGACTGAAGGGATGAATGCACAACTTGATGATTATACCAAATGCCACTGATTGCACACTTTAGATAAATTTTATGGTTTATGGAAAAAAAAATAGGGCCAGGGGGAAAATACACCAAATGTAAGATATGGACTATAGTTTGTAGTGATACTTTGACAATGCTCTTTCATAATTTGTTACAAATGTTTCACAAAAATATAAGTTATTTGTGGTGGGATGATGTACAGGAGCCCTGTATGATGTTATACATGTTTGTTTCGGAAGTTCACAAGTTTTACTACACACTTATTGTTTATGTGTATTCATAAATGAATAATATACTCTATAAATTGTTTTTAAAATGAATTTTTAAAATGTTTATACATATGAAAAAGCACAGCTAATAAAAGACCTGAATACACCACACAGAGTTCTCTAGAACTCTTAAAAGTCAGTAACAGAGAAATGAAAAGTCCTGTTAAAAAAAAAAAATGGGCAAAAGGTATGAATAGGCACTTACCAAAGAAGATATATAGCTACCAATAAGCAAATAAAAATTAACTCAAAACGTTAGTCACTAGGAAAACAAAAATTAAAACCATCTGACATTTATTAGATTAGCTAGTAAAAAGAGGGAGAAAAAACCTGACAACAATAAATGCTGCCATGATACAGAGCAACAGGGATTCATGTTCATTACTGGTAGGCATGTAAAGTTGTACCTCCACTTTTTTAAATTTTAAATATTTATTTTTATTTATATCTCTTCCCCGCCCCCACCCCACCCCCATTGTCTGCTGTCTGTGTCCATTTGCTGCATGTTCTTCTGTGCCCTCTTGTACCCTCAGTGGCACTGGGAAAGTGCATCTCTTTTTTGTTACATCATCTTGCTGCATCAGCTCTCTGTGTGTGCGGCACTGCTGCTGGGTGGGCTGCGCTTTTTTTTTCATGTGGGGCAGCTCTCCTTACAGGGCATACTCCTTGTGTGGGGGGCACCCCCACGTGGGGGCGCCACAGCATGGCACAGCACTCCTTGTGTGCAACAGCTCTGTGCGTGGGCCAGTTAACCACATGGGTCAGGAGGGCCTAGGGATCGAACCCTGGACCTTCCCATGTGTAGGTGGATGCTCTATCAGCTGAGTCACATCCGCTTCCCTACATCCACTTTTGAAATCAGTTTGGCAGTTTCTAAACTTATTATATGAACCAACAATCCCACTATTGGCATTTACCCCAAATACTTCCTCAAGTGAATATACAATGCCATACAATGAAATAGTACTCATCAATAAACAGGAACAAAATACTAATACCACAATAACAATGATTACTTATAAATGCATTTTAAGTGAAAGAAGTCAGAAGAAAATGAGAAAATGATGTCTATTGCATCCAGTCACATAATTTTCAAAATATCCAGGATACAATCCCCAAATACTTAACTAATGAAGAACCAAGAGGATTTCAACTCACATGGATAAGACAATCAACAGACCATTCCCCCTGGTCTGTGAGTTGATTTAAAGTCTTTGTCAAATAATTCCTTCATTTTGGGGTTGGAGTATGATGAAAATACATCAAAATTTGAGGAAAGCAACTAAATCAGTGCTTAAAGTGAAAATTGTAACATTGAATACTCGTATGAGAAAAGACAAAATATTTTTTTAAAACCTGTAATATAAATTTTCAACTTAAAAATTTTGGAGAGTAAGAGTTGGAAAAAACAAGCCAGGGAGTAGATGTAGCTCAGTAGTTGAGTGCCTGCTTCCCACATCATGGGTTCAATCCCCGGTGCCTCCAAATAAATAAATAAATAAATAAATAGAAAAAAGCAGAAACCAATAAAATTAAAGATAGAAACAATATTGAGCCAATGTGGCTCAGAGGTTGAGTGCCGGCTTCCCACATTAGAGGTCCCAGGGTCAATCCCTGGACAAGTACCTAAAAAAAAAAAAAAAAAAAAAATTAAAAAATAGAAATGATAAAGCAAATCAATGAAACCAAATGTTTTTCTTCAGAAAGATCAACATTTCAACTTAGGAATGATTGCTGGTGGGATCAAAATGATAGCAGAGTGAAGATGGTGACAAGTGGTCAGATTCTGGATAGATTTTCAATTCAGAGCTTATAGGATTTTCTGATATGTTAGCAGAAGGCCATAAGAAGAAGAGTCGGAAATGTCTTCAAGATTTTTAGCCTAGCGAAGCAGACTTGGCCCAACGGATAGGCTGTCCGCCTACCACTTGGGAGGTCCATGGTTCAAACCCCAGGCCTCCTGACCCATGTGGTGAGCTGGCCCATGCACAATGCTGATGCGCACAAGGACTGCCCTGCCACGCAGGGGTGTCCCCCATGTAGGGGAGCCCCACACACAAAGAGTGCTCCCCATGAGGAGAGCTACCCAGCGTGAAAGAAAGTTCAGCCTGCCCAAAAATGGTGCCACACACACGGAAAGCTGACATAGAAAGATGACCCAACAAAAAGAAACACAGATTCCCAGTGCCACCGATAAGGATAGAAGCTGTCGAAGAACACACAGTGAATGGACACAGAGAGCAGACAACTGGGGGGGAGGGGGGGAAGGGGAAAGAAATAAATAAAAAAATAAATCTTAAAAAAAAAAAAAAGATTTTTAGCCCAAGCAACTAGAAAAATACATTGTTCATGCACTGAGAAGTGGAAGATTGAAGAAGGAGTATGTTTGGGAGTTAAATAAATTAAGATTACATTTTTCTGCATGTAACAGAGGAACCCAACTTATAAGCAACTTTAAATTACAGAAGTTTATTTCTAGCTTATATAAACAAGTATGGAGATAGGTAATCAAAATACCATTGGAAGATTTAACTTTACATATTTCTACTCTACTATCCAGACATATTTTTTTCCATTCTCAAGGTCACTAATATTATCCTGATGGAACCTAATCTGGCAATTATATTTACAGAAAAAAGAAAAGTTAGGGTCTCATAAAAGGAGCTCTTTCAACTGTGTCAGCTACATAGGAAACCCCATGTAACAGTTCAGTTTATATCATACTGTTAGAATGACCACCCATATTGCAAGGAAGCCTGGAAAATCTATTCTGTTACGGTGGTAATTAATACACTTTGCTCAAATTAGGGTTTCTAAGTGTACAGAACAAGGATTTTGTGTAATGAAGAGGAGACAGAGTTAAAATTAGCAGATATTCAGATCCATTTGGGGATTGGATGTGTTGATGAGAAAATCTTGAAAATTTTGTGAAAGATGCCCACAGTGATATAGGACATAATGGCATAGAGAACAGCTTGAGTGATGCTAACCACATGTAGTGTGTTGAACGGCTGAAGGTAATCCAACAGCAGCAATCTAGAGACTCTGCCTATTCAAAAAGCCAGTCAGATGTCCACAATTTGAAAAACATATTTCAGATAATATTGCAGAGGGTGGAAATAAGAAATACCAGGCAAAAAGGGCTCAAAGGGGAAACTGAGAGCCAGGACTGAGAAAGATTATATGAAGAGGAGAGCTGCAAAAGTTTTTCACAGGGTACTTGTAGAGTAAGATGGGAGGGAAAAGAGAAAGAATAACAGTAATTTGAACCCAAAAAAAAGTGAATTGCTATTGATAGATTGATGCAAATCAAATTTAGGTTAAAGAGCCACTGCTATGCACAATCCATAATGCAGATAAGATAGTGTTACATCAACATATCGGTTATTTGCAAAGCCATTCTTGCCAAGTAATTTAAAGAAAAAAGCATTATATTCATTTTCTTCAGATGGTGTTATTAGTGTGCCAAAGGGATGCTGAAGCAAAGTACCAGAAATCTGTTGATTTTTATAAAGGGTATTTATTTGGGGTAAAAGCTTACAAGGCCCTAAAAAGTCCAACTCAAGGAACCATAAGAAGTATTTTCTCCCCTAAAATCTGTCGCTACAAGTTGATCCAAGATGGCTGATGATAGGGTTCAGCCTTCCTCTTTCATGTTAAGGATCCTGTGGGCCCAGATTCTTAAGGTATCAGCTGTAAACTGGCATAGGGCTCAGCTGCAAACTTTCAGGTGAATGGCTTCTCTCTCTTCCCTGGGTCCGCAGGATCCTCTTCCCTGTCTAAGGAGCTCCCTTCCTCTTTTCATAGGTATTAATATTTGCTTCTTTGTTCTCAGTTGAGTGTCTGTATATATAGCCCACCAAGGGGGTGGGGACTCAACTCTGCACACACTAATGATGTGGCTGAATCAATGCCCTAATCTTGATTTAATCAAGTAAGCATAAGTCCTTTGAATTTAACACAATCAAAGGGTATCACGCCCAGAGAAAGAGACCAGTTTACAATCATAATCAATATCTCTTTTTGGAATTCATAAATAATATCAAACTGCCACAGATGGCATTGTGGGTCTTTTTCAGACACACAGTTAAGAGGAGGAAAAAATCTTTCTTTTGTCACTCTAATTTCTTATAGAAATATTATTTATATACCAATTATTATAAAGCAATGACAGCCTTCGAAAAAGTAATAAAACATCAATTTTATTAATATGTGATAAAAAGTAATGTGGCAGGGATTTTATAGGTATAAGGGGTACTTTATTGTTTCAATGCACATTAGACAGAAAAGGATTATCATTTGTTGTTTCTATCAATAAAGAATTATCTTGTTGAAAGCTGACTCAATCCATCAACTGTAGCAGGAATTAGTGAATGTCTAAGAAGAAGTCTATTTAGAGTGGGAGAACATAGGAGATAGCTGTATCATCTTCTTTATGATTATTACCTACCATTATTTAAATTCGTCCATATAACTACTGTCAAAAGCATCCCCATTTTTTTCCTTTATAATTCTTTAATACTCTTAGACCTACTTGAAAAAAATTCAAATATTGTAGTTTGGGCTGGACTGCTTGACCTAACATTGTAGAAATACTTAAGTTTTCACTAATAGCTTTTCTTTTCAAATTAAGTTACTGGGAAAATTACTTCTTATAGGTTTGAAAATAATTGCAAAAATCAACAATTAACTCAATGACTACTGCAGTGATTTTTTTATTTAAATCTAGGCTATTTTATTGGTTCCAAAGGAATCCAGGATGTCAGCCTCATAATAAAAGAGGCTTCAAAAGGCAATGATTCCACACCCTCACGGCCTAAAACATGTATGGAAGAACGTTCCAAAAAAGGTCTTTAATCCCACACTTTTATGCCCATTTACGTAAATGAAGAAGTGCATCTCTGCAGTATAAACAAAAGAGAAACATGTAATAAAACTTGAATAATGCATTAAAAAGGAAACTGCCCTTTAGAGATAATGGATTTATTCTCTACTCCATGCATGACTGCAACTCTCATTAACACTAATGGAAGTTACGCATGAGCATCAAGAAAAT
Organism: Dasypus novemcinctus; assembly: GCF_030445035.2. Classification (NCBI taxonomy): domain Eukaryota; kingdom Metazoa; phylum Chordata; class Mammalia; order Cingulata; family Dasypodidae; genus Dasypus; species Dasypus novemcinctus. The sequence goes on along the minus strand of NC_080673.1, from coordinate 145,939,871 downwards.
ATTCCTGTTTTAACGAATTTCCAAAATAGGTAATGGTATCTAATCTATTCCTGGCTTAGTTGTATTTGATGTGGCCAAACAGTACTCCTGAAAACTGGGGATAAAGATAAGCATTTAAGTAAAAAAATTCTAAAGTGCTGCTAAATTCACATTCTTGCTGCATTTTTCTTTCATCTTAAAAAAACTCCTTCCAGCCTCTTCGATGAATTCTCTCCTGCCATTGCATGAGTTTCAAGAGAATAGTTTTAAGGTTATGATGTCACATAACCAGTTAAGATAACCTACACTGCACAACCATGACGTCTGTTGCAAAATTAGTGCTCAGAAAACTTTAGTTGTCTCCCCAATCTCATTTGAGCGTTCTGCATAGAAAATTATCATTTTAGCTATCATTAAATGTCTTCTATTCCCTGAATTCAAAGATTCCTGACTATGGATTATCTGTTGAGGATTTGGGTAGCTTAGGTTAGCTGCCTGCATCTTTTTTACTAAAGAGTTTTTAAAAATCAGTCACAATTACCAAGCAAAAAGAAATTTTTGTTAAGTAAATTATAGATATAACTTACCTAATTTACCAAAAATAGCCAAATGAGATATTAATAAAATATTTCGATAAGCATCAAAATACATGTTGAAAACAAAAGCAGTTTTTTTTAATCCTTCATGTAAATATCTTCTATGATTTCTCTCAGAGATGTAATGTCAGCATTCAATATCAGTGCTTCTTATGTTCAGAAACTTCCTGGGATGGCTTCTCTATACAGCCGGTATGTGTTCACCCATATCACAGAAATAGCTAACTGTTTTGAAATCAACTATTTCACAAATCATTGTCCTGTTTTTTAAGTAATTAATTCCTCAGTTTATCTAAATCAAGAGTTCTTATCCAATTCGTGGACTGATATTTTAGTAGTTTTCTCTGACCTTTTCTCGGCAATTTCTTCCCACTGAAATTAAGACTCAGAAATTCCCAGTCACACTTCTTTTTCAAAAATAGAGGCTGTTCCTGGTCAGCTTGTAGATTCATATTCTCTCTCTCTCTCTCTCCCCCCACCCCTTTCCTTTTTGCTTTCCTTTTAGCCAAGTCTAAATATCAGCATTTCTTCTCCTCCAACCAATAGGATGGCAAAAGTAAATGAATCATTTTTAATTCCATTAACATTATCATGAATATTGTGCAGGATCAAAATCAAACCAGCCTACTCTTGATATAAATGTATTCATCTTTTCCATGATAATCACATACATATATATGTATATAAATATAAATATATAAATAAATAAATATACACACACACACACACACACACACACACACACACTCCTGAAGTGCTTTGAGAAAAAATAACTCCATGCCATTTGAGACCTAAAATTAGAGAAGGGGGAAATGTAGAAAGATTGTTACACAGAATCTGGAAACAGCATAAATGAAACCAGTAGTAGAGGGAGCTGGCAAGAATAGAATATGATTGCAATTTTCCTATTTGATTGACACTCTAAATATTTAATTCTCCAAGTTAAGGATTAGTGCAAAACATTATTTATTATCCAAAGAGATTGAAGCTCAGGGAGGTTTAGTATATTTCCTGAAGTTACACATGTGGCAAATAGTAAATGCATGTCTACTGACTCCTAAATTCCTGAAGTTCCAGAGCTATACAAGGGTGCCTCACTAATAAAATGGAAATTTTCCATGCACCTTGAGTAGCCAAGGACAAAACTTCTAACAATACATAGCCCAAGCCACATAATCTGTGTACCTTAAAACAACATCCAGTTTTCAGAAAACTATTATGAGCAAATTATTTCATATTTCTTACTAAATGCATATGAATAGTTCAGTTACTGAATATGTTTCAAAGGGCATTTTTCTCCATTTTGATTTAGAAGAATAATATTTTTGAAGTCCAATTTCCTCATATAAATGACTTGCACCCACCTTCATGGAATTGCTAAAGGACAAAATTTACGTAAAATAACCTTATCTGTGGGTGATAGCTATTTTATAATTTTTCTGTTCTATGACTTAGATTAAAGCCTTCCACAGAATAATTGCTGGAAAAATATTGAATGGATGGCCTTTGACCTCTTATTTCCAATTATAGCTCCAAGGAAGAAACACCATATAGGATGCTATAAGCCAGAACCTAAAATTATATTACAATTAAAATTAACTAAAATAACCCATTTTAATGATATAAAAACAAAATGCTTTAGTTAGGTAGCTATCATTCTCTCTGCCATTTACATCATTTATATCTGTTAAAATTAAATTCAAAAAGCAATGTGTCATAAGAGAAATAGCATGGGAAAACAAAAAAATTTATAATCCTTATAAAACATTAACATTTGTGTCCTTCAGTCTCTACAGTTGCAGCCTTGAGAGTTAAATATTTGCCTAATGATTTGTTATTAAGATGGAAGGCCACTGTACCTGTTCTATATTTTGCATCAGATAAATTGTTGACACTTTTTTATCATCATCACCATCAGCAGTATTGAGGTCAGAACAATGAGGTTAGAAAGAACTACTTTATAACCTAACATTTATACCCACAGTTTACAGAGATGTGTTTTTTAAGTTGCAAAGAATACCTGCTAATTTGATAAGCATTAAGCTAATTAACGTACACAAAGCACTACTTTCAGGGAACAAAAAGATTCCTTATGCAAACAACTCACAAAATACAGAATGACTGTGATACCATATATCATAGTGTTTAAATTCTATCAGAAGAACAATTTTGTTTTAATTTATTCCCTGAAATGTTTCCCTCATCTGTTTGTACTTTGTTTTTTGCTCATTGTCTGCTCACCATTTTTGTTTTTTTTGGTTTTTCATTGTCTGCTCATTGTTTGTTTTTTCTTTAGGAGGCATGAGGAACTGAACCCAGGACCTCCCATGTGGGAGGCTTGAGCCACATCCCTCTCTGCTTGTTTTGTTTGTTTGTTTGTTTTTGCTTATTGTCTGCTCCCTGTTTTTGCTCAATGTCTGCTCACTATTTGTCTGTCTTCTTTAGGAGACACCTGAACTCAACCCAGGACCTCCCATACGGGAGGGAGATGCTCAACTACTTGAGCATCTGCATCTGCTCCAGAAGAACACTGTACATTTTTTTCTTCAACATCTAAATTTGTATACCCATCACAATAAGTCTGTGCCTTTAGAAGCTTAGACTAACAACTAATAACTTTTCTCTTTATCTTTTCTCCCTTTCTTTTCCTTTTCTCATTTCCAAAAGCTTAAATTTCACTCAATATTAAAAAAAAAAATTACTGAACTCCCCCTTCCCCATTTAATTGTTTTCTCTTTGCAACCCTTTCCCCAACCTCTATTTTCTAGTTCCTTAACTTCAAAGAAAGTCTGTAAAACTCATTCATCCTGGAATATAAAGATATAAAGACCAGAATAAAGTTATCATATTATCTGTGGAAAAGAGACAAGTGTAATTTTACATTTAGCTTAAATCAAATACTTTGTAATTTGTACTTCCAGGTATCAAAAAGCCACCCATGAGTTAGTCAGAACTTTTGGGACTGGTTATGCTATATGTACTACAACATCTCAAACTATTGCCTCAACACTTGGAGAAAAAAATAACTCTCAGAAGCAAAATAGAAGTACCAAAAGCACAGGAAGTCTGCTGCCTTACTTGTAAGATACACATTATGGTTTTATCCCACACTTGTCAAGATAGATCACTGAATATTAATAGATTTTTTTAAAAGACCCTGAAAACTATCTTGTGGAAAGACTTACCATAGCCAGAGCAAAACTATTTATGTATGCCTCCCCAACATTTTCTTTCTGTTCACATTATACCTATGTCTCATAAAATGAGAACACTAGCTATATCTGCTCAGGTATGGAAAAGGTAAAAACCTATCTATCCTTCTTGGTCCATATTTTTCAATATGCCTTTGCTGTGTACCTTATCAAATAATATTCCAGTAATACCTTAGACATATGCCCTCCAACATTTGATTGATGCAATGGGATTCCAAGTATGCTTTATAGAATTGCCTTCTGGTCTATTTTGAACCCACCTTGTACTATCCATGTTTCTTCTCTGGGCTGAATAACTAGAATTTAAACTTGATGGAAAAAAGCAATGCTTTTCTATTAAAAACACACTGAGAAAAATAAACTTAAAAGGAATAAAGAGTGACTCTGTAAAATGGAATACATAAAGCTCAAAACACAAGAGACTGTAGTTACATTAAAATAAGTATAATTTAAAAGTCAAATTTAAATATATGCAGAAAACAACTAAATTGTGTGTGTTTTAGCTGTTAGAAATAAACAATATTATTTTTCCCCCAAATTTTCTTTCTTTAATAAAATAATATAATGTTTAAAATACGGAGAAAAGCATGGTAAAAACTAAGTGTTACTATGGTAACAGAAAACCATTCAACTAGCATTAACTACTAAGAAAAGTGAAAATGAAGTCTTGCTCCATAAGAAATAATATTAAAGAAGGATATATAATATACCAGTTCACTTTTGGCTTAATAAATATTCTAGCAATATTTAAATGTACATTTCTTATGGAAACATTATGTCTGAGTCTTTGGAAATAAAAGAAAATTAAGACAGCTCGTATAATGACAAGTGCAAGATACGATGACTCACAGTATGTAGATTATACATCAAAGTAATTAATTTCATTCCTAACGTCATTCAACATACATTTATTAGGCTTCTATTATGTACCAGCACTTGATTAGGTACTATGGATAAAAGAGTGAACAAAGCAACACAATCCCTACAATACTGGATAAAAGAGTGAAGTGGGAGGAGCAGACGAATGTAGCTCAAGTGGTTGAGAGCCTGCTATATATGAGGTCCTGGGTTTGATCCCCAGTACCTACTAAAAAAATTTTTTTAAATAAAAAAGAGTGAAGTGGAATAAAGACACTAATCCTATAATTACCATTCTCTTTCCCTCCATAAGACCTTTATGTATGTTGTTTCTACTTTCAGAGACAACCATGGGGAAGAGAATGGGACAAAGAATTTCTGACATGGGGACAACATATGTTGAATTCTAGAAACTGAAAAAAGACCAATAAAGGCTTGTTTGGATCTTGTAGACCAGTTAAGACTTCAGTCTATAGTCTAAAGGAAATGGAAAATTATTGAAGTGCTAAAACGAGAAATGAAATGGTCAGATTTTCATTCCAAAGAATATTATATCTCAGACTATGTAGCTCAGTTTTGTGATTAAACAAATTTCAAAGGTTTATAAAACAGCCAAAGGTTTATATATCTGTGGTTACTAGTCAGCAGCAACTTAGTTCTGGCTGTCAACGCAGACCTCTGCTCTCCATGTCTTTTTTCTTTTGATCAAAGTTAAACTATCATAAGATAAATTTAACCAATTTAAAGTGAACAGTTCAGTGTGCACATTCCCAAACATCACTTGTGCAAGCATCATTTCTGTCTAGTTCAAAAACCTTTTTATCCCCAAAACAACAACAACAACAACAACATTAAAGAGTACTCCCCATTTCCCTCTTCTCATAGTCCCTGGCAAACATAAATCTGTGTTTTATTTCTTTGGATTTAACTGGTCTGGATATTCCAAATAAATGGAGTTGTACAATATGTGTGCTTTTGCATCTGGCTACTTTCATGTAGTATAATGTTTTCAAGGTTCGTCGATGTTGAAGCATGTATTAGCAACTCACTCTTTTTAATGACTGAATTATATTCCATTCCATGTATATACCACAATTTGTTGTATATCCATCCAGTGGTGAACATATGGGTTGTTTCCACCTTTTGGCTATTGTGAATAGTGCCACTATGAACATTCATGTACAAGGAATTATTTGAGTCCCTATTTCAATTGGGGGGTATATACAAAAGAATAGAATTGCTAAGTCATTTGATAATTCTATGTCTGACTGAGAAACTGTCAAATTCTTTTCCACAGAGAACGAACCATTTTACATTAGCATCAAAATATACAAGCATTGCAGTTCACCACATCCTTGCCAACACATTATTATTATTAGTAGTAGTAGTAGTATCTATCCTTATGGGTATAAAACAGTATCCTTGTGGTTTTGATTTACATTCCCTTAAAACGGCTAATTATGTTGAGCAACTTGTCATGGGTTCATTGGCCATTTATATACCTTCTCTGGAGGAAGTCCTTTGCCTGTTTTTTAATTGAGTTGTCTTTTTGTTTGTTGTTAAATTTTATGAGCTCTTTATATATTCTAGTTACTCATCTTTTATAAGACATAAGATTTGAAAATATTTTCCCATATCTTTTTCATTTTCAGATCATGCTAAAGGAGTCACTCCTATTGGGTTATGCTTTTATAATGGCACACCAAACGGAGAAACAGCTTCCAGCAACCTGAAATGTTAGACTAAAGCTGGAAAGCAATCCTTTGTGCTCAGATCCCATTGGCTCCACCAAGTCATACTGCCAAAACTCTCAGTGGTCAGAAAGTTTATTCAAACAACAGGAGGTATGATAAAACCCTTTATCAGAGACAACTGAGAACAGTTAAAAGCAATAAAACAATCTAACACAGAGAATATTCTAACTTACCCAACTTTAAATACATTTTTGTGACTGTAATAAATAAAAGTATAATATATAGCAAAGACATATTCTTAAAATCACCTTGCTAGTTACTTAAGTATGAGGAGACAGGTGGTAGATTTATCATGAATGAAGCAGTTAGAAGAAGTAGTCAAGGGTAACAACTTCAAGCAATAATCTGTAGGCATATTACAACTTCATAAAATATGTACCCTTCAATAAAAAAGGAAAACAAAATTGAAAATCACCTCAGCTAATAGATTTCAAAGCCTGCATTTGTGGCCCATATATGTTTATTATTTTATTTTACCTACATCAAGCAATTTAGTTTTAAAGACTTCATGAGCAGAATCTTAGAGCTTATCTCTATTTATCTATGCCCATACACATGAGAAATACACACAGCACTATGTCATGTAAACAAGCATTAAAACTTAGCCAACCACTTCCATATGATATAAATGTACCTCATTCATGAATATGATTATCTCATGAATAGTGAGAGTAACGGTTTGGTGCTTAAATAATATGAATCATATTTTATGAGGGAATTGATCACTTAACTTCATTTAAGTTATATAACCAAAATCTGTGTAGTGACTTAGGAAATAACTTCTTTTTTTTTGGTAATTTTTAATAATGAGGGGATTTACAAGCAATTATCCTTGCAATTGCCACAGAAAAATATGCCTAGTGATCTGGCCTTCGGGAACTTCAGCAGTCCATTTTGGTATTTGAAAATCTTATGCCTGACCCCAAACACAGAAATTTCAGTGTTTCTATACAAATATCCTATTGATACAAATATATACTAGTTTTCAGAAGTATTATTCCGTGAAATTTCTCTTCAGAAGCTTGTCCATTTGTAGTATATTAGATATTTAATGCTATGAAACAAATTACTAAAAATTTAGCAGTTTGTAGCAATACAAATTTATTATCTCACAGTTTTCTGAGGTCTAGAGTCCAGATACGGTTTATCAAGGTCCTCTGCTCAGTCTCACCTGGCTGAAATCAGAGTGACAACTAGGTCTGAAAATTCATCTTAAGCTCTTCCAAATTTACTGGTTGTGGCATAGTTTAGTTCCCGGAAGCTGTAGGAACTGAAGTGTCCATTTTCTTGCTTCGTGTAGGTTACAGACCACTCTCAGAGCCTAGGACTGCCTCAGGACCTTGCCACATGCCCCTGACTCCCTCAGAAAGCAGGGCACATTATGGCATTTGCTTCCTCAAGGCCAGCTTGAGAATCTCTGCTGTTTAAAATCTGACTTTTTTTTAAGGGTTTTCCTGATTATATGTGATGCAGCCAGGAAAATCTTCCTTTTAACGAACTCAAATCAACTGATTTGAGTTGCCTTAGTTATACCAGCACTATACTCTTTGCAATATAATATAACAATCACAGAAATGATATCTTAACCTAGTCACAACTCTTGGAGGTAGGAAGGCTAGTATTTGAGGACCATCTTAGAATTCTGCCTACCACATATGGATATACCTTTTTTTCCCTCAATTGGCATTGGTGACTTACTCAACAATCTAGAACTGTAAAAGTGCAAACTCTATTCCATGTATATCATTAGTACATTTTAACTGTCATTATGCCTGGAAAATACATGAGAAAAAAATCACAATATATACCATGTTGCAAAACCTTCTATAATTTAAAAAAAAACACTTCATATAAACACATAAACATTGAGTGAGACAGAGAGGTCCAAAAGGAACCTAGGGGGAAACGGACTTGGCCCAGTGGTTAGGGCGTCCGTCTACCACATGGGAGGTCCGCGGTTCAAACCCCGGGCCTCCTTGACCCATGTGCAGCTGGCCCATGCGCAGTGCTAATGCACGCAAATAGTGCCCTGCCACGCAGGGGTGTCCCCCGCATAGGGGAGCCCCACGCGCAAAGAGTGCGCCTGTAAGGAGAGCCGCCCAGTGCGAAAGAAAGTGCAGCCTGCCCAGGAATGGCGCTGCCCACACTTCCCGTGCAGCTGACTACAGCAGAAGTGGACAAAGAAACAAGACTCAGCAAATAGACACAGAGAACAGATAACCGGGGGAGGGGGGGGATTAAATAAATAAATCTTAAAAAAAAAAAAAAGGAAACTAGGAAAGCTGATTTCATCATTCAACCCCACAAATCCTTCCAATTCAATCATTTATTTTCACTTATTAGGAAAGAACATTTCCTTTTCCTCCAATCATGACCTTGCAGGAGCATCAGTACTGAAACTCTCCAGCAACAACCTAAAAGATATGGACTGAGTAAAAGTCATCATCCCAGGATACTCTGAGATTCCTGGAAATTATGGGCTAGATTTTCAATAAACAAGCAAACAAATCAATAAAGGTAAGAGATAAAGAGAAAGAGAATCATTTGGCAACCCCAATCTTAACTCTACTAATCTAAAACCTGAAATCTGCATTTCAAATGGGATGCTCAGCAAATTGATTTACCTTTATACACTACATTTTAAGTTCTTAGGACAACCCTATATTGTTCAAAAGGTACCTATATTCATTAGGAATTTCTTTCAAAGAAGAATTTCTTTCATTAGGAGTTTGTAAGAAACAATATCTGAGAGTGCAAATTGATAAATGTTAAGTGATAATGGAAAGTTTTACCTTTTAATATAAGTTTAAAAATTCCAAGACTAATAAAGGACTAAATGCCTAATTTCAGCATAGTATAAAATACAGTATAAATATTTAATTGTTTATGAAAATTACTAGAAGGAGAGAAGGTTTTTAGGTCAATTCAGCAGTCAGGCATATGGAAGTGCTGAATTATCCAATTCAATTAGAGGGCAAAGTGGCACAGTTTGAAATAAATGGCTAATTTAAGTGTACTGATATTTACCTTATTTTTCTGTGATATTTTTTATGTTTATTAGATTCCTTCACTTTTATATATTCTATCCCATTATGAAATAAATTATTCATATTAAAAGCAATGAAAATATGAATATATAAATTATAAATTATTGTTTTACTATGCTGAATAAGATGAACCTGTTTGCACAACAAAAGGAAATTAACCGAAATATAACTTTAAAATATAAGAACATTCTACACTCCAGACTGGCAAAGATATGAAAAATGGATTGTAAAGTACACTGAAATCTTATAAAATATTTTAAAACAGAAAAGAATTAAGTAAAAAGAAAACTTAAATTTTATTTCACCAAAGAAACTGGGAAAATAAAAATTGTGATAAGTTAAATAAATTGGCGGCCTACATTGGTATTGCCAAAAGCGACCTCTTTTTCCAAGAAATGAGTAAGAGTTAAAATAAAAGTAATAAATGTAGAGGCTTTCCAAAACAAAACAAAACAAAACAAAACAGAAAGTACCCTGCCAAAGCTGCAGTTTTAAACAATCATCTTAAGTAACCATTAAATTAGACAAATATGCAATAATAAACAATCTACAATCATTCCCTGTTTTGTAAGACCTTCTTTTGTGATATGGAAATTAACAATCAACCAAATTTTGTTGCTTCCCCTTTTAAAATCCCTAATTGCCTTTTTAAGCCTATGTAACTTACCAGCCATTTGAGACTCTTGCTTCAGTTTGAGATATCTCTATTTGAGCTATTTCTCTTTCAATAAACCCATTATATTCATTATTGAATAATATTGGTGACTCCAATTCTTCTGACAAGAGTGAAAGAGCCACAGCTCTAAGGTAAAATCTTGTTCTGATCCCTTGGGAACTATATCCTATCAGTCATCAATTAATTGAATAGATATTTTCAAATTCAGGAATTTATTCATAATTCTAGAAAGGTTTTTTATTAGCTCTGCCTATAAATCATCTAAAAATTATTCTACCATTTTGAATAAGAACAAAAATAAAGGTAATTCACTTTTCTTTTTTAAACTTATTTTTACTTTATCAATTTACTTCAGTAAATTCACTAATTTTGGTGTACAATTTGATAAATTTTAATACACATATAAATTTTTGTAACCACCATAACAATCAGTATCCAGATTAGTTCTATCAACCCCCAGGAAATTTTTTGGGGTATCACACCAAAAAAAGTTCACGCCTTTGTAGCCACACCATGCTCCAACCCCTGGAAGCCACTGATCTGTTCTCTTCCACTATACCTCTGTCTTTTCCAGAATGTCACATAACTGGAATCATATAGTATATAACCTTTAAAAATTGAATGCTCTATGTAGGCACAAACAAGAGTCACAGAAAAAAAATTGTTTAATATAATCATGTAGAGCTCATTAAAGGAAGTTAGTAGAAATATAGCTCTGAGATCTGCTCACAGGCTTGAACCCGAAAACAAAACTAGTTCTATAATATATAAGGTGAGAAGGAAACAATAAAAATGGTGTCTTCTGTCACGTAGCTAGAATAGGAAAATAAAAAGTTGTCTCTAATTTCCTCTGTCAGAGGTATTTTTCTTGTTTTATTTTAGATATATTCTATAATGTAAGAATTCATTTTAAGCTGGCTATACATATTTTCCCCTTTGAATACAGGGCTAAATGCATTTACCATATTAGGGTCAATTAATTTGTGAAAGAGCTCCAATACCTTTGAGCAAAAGTGCCTTTCAATTTATTAAGGTAACAAAAAGCTGCCATATATTCATTGTTAATACATTTTTCACTTAGAATAGTTAGACAACAAAAAGGCATCATTCAAACAGCATATTAAATTATTGGACTTTTTTTAAACATAAATGGATATTTTTCAAAGAACAAGGGGAAAGCATTCCCCTAAAAACTGTTCCTTGATTGTGGACTTGGTTTCCTTATCCAGTTTTTAGACAAAAGAAAAACTACAAAGAAGGAAAATAATCTTCCAAATGGTTTTTGATTCACCTTTATAAATGGATTAAAGATCATGGGTATAATAATTCATAAAAAAAGAATTCCATAAGCATTTGTTCATGATGGAAAATAAATAAACTTATAAGAATTAAGAAATTGTCTGTTAGGTATGCTTTTCAAACAGCAAAGTGGTGAAATAGAGCACATTAAATAAAATTATTATAATTTGTTGGAGTTGTCACATTTGGAAAGTGATAAAGGGGCCTATGATGGTTTGTAACTGTATGTACCTCAGAAAACCATATTCTTAAAACTAATCCATTGCTGTGCATGTAAAACTATTACAAGTAGGACCTTTTGGTTAGGTTACTTCAGTTAACATGCAGCCCAGGGTGAGTCTTAATCCTCTTACTGGAGTGCTATATAAGAGAATGAAATTCAGACAAAAAGAGAGAAAGGCATGGAAGCAAGAAGCTGAAAGCAATGAAACCCACAGGAGAGGAAGAGACTGATGTAGGATAGAATAGGGACCTAAGGAGAAAGAGGACAGAACATCTAATAAGCCACACAAACAGAAACTGAGGCAACGGCCCACGACTTACACAGGCTGAGGCAATGGCCTGCTAACTCACATCAGCCTGCTGACACACACAAGCAAGTTAGGAAGAGGCAACTTACAAGCACACACACACACAAGGGCTGCATTATCAGAAGGCAGCCAGCAACACCATTACATGGTGGGAAAGACAGAAGGGGCAGGAGGGGCCCACCACCATCCCCCAACCACTTTCAGGTTGCCTCACATCTAGTGGACAATGACCAGAGGCCAACAAGCCCGGCAGAGTTCGTGGACAGCAGCCAGAAGCCAAGTACCACTGTGTAGCAAATCAACCCCTAAGCAAATCAAACCACCCAATAGATTTCACTTGGTTAGTCTCAAAAATGCCAATCAGCACAGATCCTAGAGTCCTGTACCCCACTAAAACAGGGGACCCCAAGGCAGAACTTCATATTTTTCTCCCTTGAAAATGCCTGCCTTCATTCTTGAACGTGTACTTTCTTTTTCTTGCTTTACTCCCCAATAAAGAATTTATTGGTTAATTTGTGGTTCATTCTTGAATTCTTTCCAGCAACGAAGCCAAGAACCTAGGTACCAACTCAGATAACAAGACTGGCAGACACCACTATGTGCCGCTCCATGTAACAGAGGAGTCTGGATCATCGGCAGCCAGTCTTCAGGAAGAAAGCACCACCTTGAAGATGCCCTGATTTGGATATTCTCACAGCCTCTACCATAAGTTAATAAATCCCCATTGCTAAAAACCAACCCATTTTATGATATTTTTTTCCTGCTTTGAGCAGCTTTGCAAACTAAAACAGTTCCCATATTCTCATTTTAATTTATGCTGTTTTGTTAGTGGTTGTATGGTTTGAATTACCATTTTGAAGATCTATCTACAAGAAAGAATAAGGAGAACATTACCAAATTGTTTGACAAAGAAAAAATTCTTTATCCATTATAGATATCCATTTAAAACTTCAGGGATTGGAGAAAAGATAAATATTTATTTCAATTTATGCTTATTACTGTTTATCAGTTCCTCTTTCACAGTATAATAATAAAGAATATAAAAATCCATCAGCTTAATCAGAATAGCATTTATAACTTAGTGAGAATAGACTGATTCAAGTACATTTCTTGCTCCTGAAAAGTATTATCAAAGAAAGTTGTCTTCATAAATAATAATGTATCAAAACCTTGGTTTTGAAAAACTGTGTTTTGATCACTGCAGATTAGACATCTGTCATGAAGAATTATACAAAGCTAAAATCTGGCCCACAATCTGCAAGGCCTTGGGAAATAGCTATTTTCCCAGTAAATCTCAAAATAATATTTTAATTCTGTTTTGTGCACTACATACTCAGGCTACAGCTGGTTCATTTCTCCAGTGAAAAATAATTAGACAATTCATACATTTTCCTGTTTGATCATCTATTCTATAAGCTATTTAATAAGTTATTGGCCTTGATTAATAACAATAAACATTTACTGAACTTCACTGTTTTACTAGGCACTCCTGTAAAAGAAATGACTTTCTTTTACATTCCAAAGTCATTCCAAAGCAAAGTAGATTACCCACTTCCACCACCTCTGAGACTGAACCTATTCAACCACCTGGAGCACTCATTCACATGAAACAGAATTGGTACACACTTGTTGATGACTTTTGTGTTTCTGAAAATATAATGTAGAAGAATCAGAACCAGTGTTGCATCTGAAGAGCAGCTGAGGATTAAATGTGTGAGTAAGCAATCTAGGAAAGGTCAGGAATATAGGATCTGCAGAAGCTTATAGGTCAGGTAGAAAAACATGGGAGATGGAAATGTAAGAAAGGAAGACTTGATTTGGTCTGATAGAGAGGAAAAAAAGATCAATCCTATGCAAAAGTATGAAGTATTATCTCTTTCCTGCCGGCCACTCAGCATTGCATTCTCTTTTGGCTTCATGGAAACAGTTGTTCCTCTTCATTTACCTCATGTAACTAGCCTTTAGATCCCACTGAGAAAATCTGTCTTGAAAGTGAAGTGTGAAAATGTGAAGTTCAAATCTTCAACCTCTATCCCATTTGTCCAGGACCAGTGCAGAGAGAGATTCAGCTAAAAGATAAGAGTCAATGCATCATGTTAACGGCACACACTGATCTTGCCACCACAAGGTATTCCTCTTCCCTTCTCCTAAAAAAAGTGTTTAACCTCACTCTGCACAGCCTAGTCTCCTTTTAAGAAAATAGAAACATGGGAAGAAAAAATGAGTCAGTGTCAGCTACTCCAGGGAAAAAAAATAAGGGGGCAAAAGAAAAAGTTTTTTTCTTCTTCTCTCATTATTTTAATTTTACCCCTGAATTTTTTGACCATATTGACCTAACCACAGATAACAGCAAAGCAATGCTTCAGGACCTGTGCCTCTGCCCAGGCCCACACACTAAAATTCTGACCTGTTTGTGTTCACTGTATGCTTCTGGTTCCATATTTAACTTCAAGACCAGTTCTTTGCATAGCTATTAATATTTCAAACCTCACCCCCAATGCTCTTAGTTTTGCCAATGGACTCTAGCATTTTAGATGTTGGTGATCCTCTATTGCTGAAAGGATTAACTAAGCGGGACTGGGTTGCTCAAAATATTAATATTCCTAAGAAAGGCCTATCTTCAGTACTGGCCTTTGGCGCAGCTCCTGGGAGATAACGTCTGAACCCATGGAATATTCTGCCTGTTAACAGTGTTCTGGGGGAACATCATCATCAACATGATGATGTGAGACATTCCCTGGAAAAGCCTTCCCTATCGATCCACAAAAAGAGCAAATCCTATTTGATTAGAACTTTTTCCCAGAAAAAGAGGATTCTTTTTTATCAGTTTCTGGTTTTAATGCATTAATCACTATTTTAAAACCATACACTCCCATGACTCTGTGTCTCTGTTCATTTCACCACCAGAAGGAATGTCTCTTCTACCTTTTGGAATCTTTCTTATCTTTCAATACACAGTTCTTTGGGGACACCGGTCATCTACCAATCAGAACAAATTTTTCATTTTGTCCTAATTTAAACATTCAGTTTACACTTTTATCATGATATCTCAGTCTTACATTGTGTATATATGTCAATTGTCAGATTAGAGAACAAAAAAGAAAAGTGCCTCAATCATTTTTATATCCTTTAATAAGTGGTGATGTCATTGAGTAGCTAGGGATTTAAATTTAGCCCCCTCCATAATTTTTTCAGTGCCCACCATTCCAACCCTTATTTGACAATTTAAGTAAAAAGCATAATTGTTATACAAAAACAATGCCAAAATAAATCCTCTAACTCCACCTACCCTCCAAATTACCATCAATAAACACAATCTATATGAATATTTTGGTGTCACTACTAACCCTAGTGCTCTGATTATAATAAATATTTTAATTGAATTTGATAGAAGCAAAATGTTACCTGGTCTCTCTTTAAACATTCCCATTGGTTCACAATGAATTATCTCACTAGTTAAATAGCAAGCTTTTGAAAATGAAGGTCTTTCAGTAATAAATGCTAGTGCAAAATTGTAGAATTAGAGTATGTATCAGTAGAGAAGGAGATTAACCTTGGATACATTTTATAAAATGTAGAATTATTTTATATGCATGGCTAAATAAATTGCATAAAGAATTAATCATTGCTCATGAATAAATGGATTGTAAATCACACACAAAGGAATTACTAAGGTCATTTTTTTAAAACGACACATTCATAATCAACATAATTGGTTCTGTGACCATACCCACTGCCGTCTCTTTACAAAACTTTGACTACTGGATCACAACCAAAATTGTCAGCTGAAATCCAACCACAGAATTCATGTTCCTTGTAACTATATGAGGGCAAGAAAAAAACATCATCTCATTTTTAAGCCCTAGGTTGAAACTATAGTGTTAGCTGGAAAATTATAAACTTCAACTTTGAAAATGAGTCGTGTTTATGTGGAAATCACTGAGAAAGAATAAATATGGAACCAGTGACAGTATTTCTCTTACATTTCTGACATTAGCCAGAGTTAGAAGGGGTGGCTGTAGTGTTAGAGAAAAAACTTCCCTGCCTATGAAAAGATAATACATAGAGCTGTTTAAAATAATCTCACTAAGCCTGGTATTTATTGTACAGTTACAGATTCTTATAATATAAATATTCAGTATAAAGCAAAACATTTTCACACCAGAATTTTAAGTTGAATGATTTACATCATCTATTTTCACCTATGCTTTCCTGTATTTCTTTCAAACACTGAAATTTATCCTATGACATAGTAACAGACAAAATTTTTCAATAAATATCCCCTTAGGATTATATTTGACTTTTTTAAACTTTCAGTTGCAGTCTTAGAATTTCAGACTTTTTCATTTTACACATTTGTTAATTTTTTAACAGCATTATTTCAGTTAAACAATATTAGTGTTTGATGTTTAAACATGTAGATCAGCGTTCATAACAAGGGGTCTGTGAGCTTGAATTAAAATTCAAATAAACATTATTCTTGTGGGAAAGTATTGGTGTGGGTGGAATATATTTATTAAATAATGCACAGTATAGTGTGGACTCAGTAAGGGGTCCATGGTTTTCACCTGACTGGCAAAGGGGTCCATGGAAAGAAAAGGTTAAGAAGTCCTGATGTAGATGCAAAACATGGCATATACTACCTTCCTAAATAAACCTTCTACTAATGTACAAAAGCACAATGATTAGACATTGAGCTTTTCAAATTCCTAAATAGTCCAATAACAATGTTTTTCATTTACTGATATTATATATTTGTCACTTCACCAAATACTGTACATATTCTAATGAAAGTCAGCATAGTAGAGTGATTTAGACATGCAGATATCTGGGTAAAATACCAGTTCAAACACTTAGTAGTTATGTTATCTTAGCAAGTTACTCAAATATTTTTTGCCTCCATTTATTCACGTATAATTTGGTGATGATAATAATACTTATCTCAGAGGGTTGCTATGGGCATGAAAAGACTGAATGAATGAAAAGAGCTTGACAAACCATAATTGCGCACTAATTGGTAATTGTTATTTTAGTCCTAGCTTTATCACTAAATAATGTAGAACATCCAGCAAATCATTTACCCTCTTCTGTCAAATAAAAAAAATCATACCTGCCTTAAAAGCACATGCTTTAGCTATTTACCAAGGTTGTTGCAAGAGCAAAGTAAAAAATTTTAGTAATTTACATTGAGCATGTTAAAAGGTTATTCTAATATAAGTAATCAACCTTAAAAGAGACAGAATAGAGTTAAGGATGTGCTTAAAGTAGGTCTAATGGTAAATGGGAAACACTGGAAAAGAACAAAAAAAGAGGAATAAAAATAAATCAAAATGCTGTATATTCCTGAGCTGGGAATTCTGAAAACACTGAACAGAATATGTAACATGTACAGACCAAAAACAATCATGTTGTTAAAACACAGAAACTTGGAAAATATTATAAACATATAAGAGAGTACTTGTTTTTGGAAAACGCAACAGGGTAAGCATTCAATAAATTTTAGCTATTATTATGAATATGAACTTTAGAACAATCTTTGCAATGCAGATATTTTTATCTCCAAATGGTCAATTGGAAAGCAGAAGTTCAGTAAATTTAAGTAAATTATCCAAGGTCCACAGCACAATTTAGGAATAATGCAAAAGATACAATTCAAACCTTAGTCCTTCTGCTGACAAAACCTATGCTTCTTCCAAGAGGATAAACTCCCTCTCAGTTCTATGAAATCATTTCACGTAAGTATGCCTGAGGCAATAGCAGCAACCTGCTGAAATAGCCGAAATACCTTACCAAAAGCTCTAGAAAGATTATATTCTTATCCACTAAAAAAAGAATTGGAACATATGGCCAGACAAGTCGGTGGTAATGGCTTCATCAATATCCTGAAGGAAGAAGTTGAATAATTAATTGATGTAAAAGAAAACCTTAAAAATGTAAGCATGAGAAAAATCAACATAATCTTCTATAGGCTTACATATAGTAAATTATGTATATTGTATTTTATATTGTCTTGTGTATACATTATCTTGAATTACATATGGGAATTTCAAGGATGCTTTTGCCATGTGTCATTTTTACCTCCCATATTGGCTTTAGAACCTAACATTACACTTCCCTTGCACTGGAGAAAAACAAATTTATCTATTTCCCTCCCATGACATTCTGTATCTTATATTTCTTTTATTAATGAAAATAAAGCTAACTACTTAATCCAAAAATGTTGAAATTCCTGGAGCTCAGCCCCATAAACACTGATTTCTCATTTAAAAAAGCCTAAATTGGGTTTACTTGATCAGTGAGAAACTTTCTAGTTTCCCTCAACACATGTGATTTTTGCCATACATAAACCATTACACAAGTTTGCACAATTTTTGTTTTGTTTTTCTTTTTACATTGTTATTAAGGCATATACACAATAGGCAAAATAGCAGAGAGGTCAACACTACAAATTCAAATGCCAGCATGTTTGCTTATTAAATTTTTGACCTTCAAAAGTTGCTTAAACTGTTTGTGACTTGGTTTTCTCATCCATAAAACAATACTTACTTCAAAGTATGGTTAAGAGGCTCAACTATTTTAGAGCATTTAATGCTCTTAGAAGAGTACCTGGCATATGGCAAAAAAGAAATGTTATCCATTATTTTAAATCAGTCATTTACTATCCATATACTTATCTCATTCCTTTTTAACTTGACCATAAACTTTCTGAGGGCCAAGATCATGCCATACTCATTTTGGGATCCTATGTATTTCCTCTATAGTACTTTAGAAATATTAGGTAATCGATAAATATTTGTTCAATTAATGCAAATAATTTCTTTCCTAAGTCTCTATAAAGATTTTACATGCATTATCTCCATCTTATTTTATATGATGAAAGAGATAAATATATCAGAGCAAAATTGATAATTATATTTCACATTCATTTGCAAAATATTAATATATATTTATAATTTTCCCCATTAGTAACCACAGTTTAGTACATAAATGTCCACCTAAATGTACACTGTGGTATTTATGATTGAATTTTACCCTGTGTGCCCTTTATATTAATGTAAACTCTTGAACAGTGACCAAAAATCATTACAGCTTGATGTCTGTTCAGTGGCCAGAATGAAATGAATTGGTCTCAGTCCAATTCCTAGTGGACAAGTGTCTAAATCAAAACACACCACCACAATTAGCATTACTTTAGTTAATAGTTTTAACCACTGAGGTCAAGGATAAAATGAATAATAAAATTTAAACTAACCGTGCAATACAAGTTGTAACTCCTTCCAAAACAGGGGTTAGATAAGTCAAAAGGGATATCTGCTAACTAGCAAATCCACAGAATAAAAAAGAAAGGAAGTCCAATAAAGCCGATTAGGCAGTTACATAATTTAGGAAACCAAATTTTCTACAAAAGTAGAGTCATTCCTTCTCATAAATAGTCTCAAAAAGTTTTCTTCATGAAAAAACTAAATACCAAAGCTTACAAGACTTTTCAATCTACTAACATATTTTTTGAAAATAAAGTTGAAATTAAATATAAAATATAGTTATTTCATTTCCAACTCACTAAGTAGAAAATTTACTGGCAGATTTCTAAAAATCAGGAGAAACACAAATATTCCCTAGGGTCCTTACAGAAAAATAGAAGAAATAAAACACTCTGAATCAGCTGAATTTCATCTAAAGACTTTAAAGTACAAAGCAAAAAAATCTTTCTAGTAGCAAAATGATGAAACCCTTTATAGAAATGGGCTTCTCTATAGTTTATATTTTAAGAAAGTCATTTTTAAATGAAATTTAAGAAAATTTCATTTTTACATATGCATTGATTAAGGTTTGTATAAATTGAGTTGGTTTTCTCAGAATTAAACAGTGATAGCTGCTTAGTGGCAATGCTCCAAGATGAGTTCATTAATTGTAAAAAATGTACCACCAATGAAGGATGTTGTTAATGTGAGAAAGTGTGGGAAGGGAGGGAGTGGGGCATATAGGAATCCCCTATATTTTTTATGTAGCATTTATGTAATCTAAAGTATTTTTTTTATTTTTAAAAAGAAAATAAAGGAAAGGAAAAAAAAGTGATATCCACTCTTCAAGTGGTACTTAGTGTCCACTCTGAAAAATTATGCATTAATAAAAATCCTTATTTCTTTATATATGTATGCATTTAACATTGTTCAGTGCAGTGAGAAAAACATTGAATAAATAGGCAAAACTCTCTGCCCTCATGAAACTTACATTCTCTGACAAGGAAAAAGAACAAATAAGAAATACATTAAAAATGCAGTCAAGCAAGGTAAGGGATATCAGTGGGGCACAGGGGAGGTGACACTGGACGTTTAAGTGGAGTAATTCAGTTAGGTTTCATTTGAATATGATGTTTGGGCAGAGATGTAAATGTTATAAAACACCTTAAGTTGCAACTTTGTTTGGAATAAAGTGTATAATAAAAACCAATTTCACAACTAAAAAACTATTAAAGCTAGCTAAGGTAAGAACAAAATGAGAGCCAACAGGACCCAAGAGAAGGACACAGCTTGGCCTGAGGAAAGATGGAAAGCAGGACCCAGGATGCCTCCAAGAACCTGGCAGTGCTCTGTCTCTCCATTTCTCATCAGTTTCTCTCACCTTATCTGCTTCATTGTTTTCCTGAAGACTCCTTCTGCTTGCCAGTCCACCGGGTTGACAACGGCGCTCCATTGTTTGCAATTTATACTATCTCATTTTCAGCTGGCTGGGGAGAGACTCATTAACCATTCCTGAATGTCAACTGCAAATTCCTAGGAGAGAGTCTGATTGGTCCAGTCAGCTGTGGACAAAGACCTAGGCTCATGTAAAAAAACACAGCTGCCCAGGATCCATCTCCTTGGAAGAAAGATGAGGGCCAAGTAAATACCCCCAAAATAATCTAGGGCAGAAAGAAGGTAAAGGTATCCTCTTGGAACATTGGATATCACATTTTTCTGAAGACTTTACTGTTTCAGTCCTTCTTTTATCCACTCACAATTTCCTCATCAAAGTTTACCAATTCTATGTCAAATTGTTCTAAGCATCTTATCTCTGATGTGGAAAGTTATAAAGAGCACAAAAAAGGAGTCTTAGACTAGTGAAAATCCTAAGTTTCATATTATACAGCCTGTGATCTTGAACCAGATATTGCATACCACCAGGTAACAATTTTCTTACCTAGAAAAGTCATGTTTTAAGCCCTTATCTCATTATAGCATAATGTCTTGCTGATTTAAAGACCAAGCTACTATTTTTAAGTGTTTTCAAAATAAATTCATTAATTTCTTTCTGTAGGCCAGGCACTCTCATAGAACAGTGTATACAATAGTTAAAAAGAAAAATCAGGGAAACGGACTTTGGCCCAGTGGTTAGGGCGTCCGTCTACCACATGGGAGGTCCGCGGTTCAAGCCCCGGGCCTCCTTGACCCGTGTAAAGCTGGCCCAAGCGCAGTGCTGATGCGCGCAAGGAGTGCCGTGCTACACAGGGGTGTCCCCCGCATAGGGGAGCCCCACGCGCAAGGAGTGCACCCATAAGGAGAGCAGCCCAGCGCGAAGGAGGGAGCAGCCTGCCGAGGAATGGCGCCACCCACACTTCCCGTGCCGCTGACGACAACAGAAGCGGACAAAGAAACAAGACACAGCAAAAAGACACAGAAAACAGACAACCGAGGGAGGGGAGGGGAATTAAATAAATAAAAAATAAATCTTTAAAAAAAAAAGAAAAATCAAGCCTGGTAAATCTTCTGCACTTAAGGAATTATTATTATTATGTGCAAGTTAAAAATTTATTGTTTTATGATAACCCTCACTTATCTCATTAAATAATGTTAGAAGCAAGGTCCTCCCATGAAAGTGAAGCAGAGAAAGTGGGGGTGGGATTTATAAGTCCTAGAGAACAGGAACTGAATCATGTTACCTTTAATACTCAGGATTTAAAACACGTTTTAAAAACTAAATAGCAGAGGGAAATGGCTGTGGTTCAATCAGTTGGGCTTCCGTCTACCATATGGGAGGCCCTGGGTTCATATCCCAGGGCCTTCTTGTGAAGGCAGGCTCACTTGCACAACATGGAGAGCTGCTGGCCCGCAAGCACTGCAGAGTGCCACCTGGCCAGAAAGCACCACAGAGAGCTGACTCAGCAAGGTGACACAACAAAAAGGGAAACAAGTGAAAACACAGAAGAGTGCGCAACAAATGGACACATAGAGCAGACAACAAGCAAGCCACAAGGGGGGGGGTATAAATAAAAATTTTGAAAAACAAAACTAAATAGTGGGGAAGCAGATGTGGCTCAAGCAATTGGGCTCCTATCTACCACATGGAGGGTCCCAGGGCCTCCTGGTGAAGGCGAAGCTGGCCTGTGATGCAAACTAAAACAAGATAATGCAACAAAAAGACACAGAGGAAAGACAATGAGAGACATAACAAACCAGGGAACTGAGGTGGTTCGATCAATTGGGTGCTGCTCTCCCATGTCAGAGATCCCTGGATCAGTTCCTGGTGCCTCCTAAAGAGAAGACAAGAAAAAAAAGACAAGCAGACATAGAAGAACACATAAAAAATGAACACAGAGTGCTGACAGAGAGTGCAGGTGGCAGAGGGTGGGAATAAATTTAAAATATATATATAAATAGTGATCTTTTGTTGGGAAATGGATGTGGCTCAAGCAACTGAGCTCCTGCCTACCACATGAGAGGTCCTGGGTTCGGTTACTGTTACATCCTGGAGAAGACAAGCAACACAGGAAGCTGACACAATGGGCTGGCATGGCAAGCTGATGCAACAAGGAGACACAAAGGGGAAACACAATGAGAAACACAACAAAAGCAGGGAGTGAAAGTGGCTCAGGTGATTGAGTGCCTCTCTTCCACATGGGAGGTACAGTTTCAGTTCCCAGTACCTCCTAAAGAGAGGAGGAGCAGATAGAAAGAGCACACAGCAAATGGACACAGAGAGCAGACAATGAACACAAACGAGGGGGTGTGGTAAATAAAAAGTAAAATAAATAGTGATATTTTGTAGACCATGTGCCGTGTTCTCTTATCTTGTATAAGATACAAACAAGACAGAAATTTCAGGCTAGGTGTAGTATGAGGGTGTTCCATGAAAAGACTAGTGGGGAATATACCGTTCTGAAGATATGACCATGAGATAATTATGAAATGAAAGCATTTTTAAGATCATGTACTATTCATATCATAGAATATTTTAAATCTCAAAAGACATTCAATTTCCTTTTAACTGCACGTGGATTACTAAAACTTTCAGGTATGATGATCATTTTATTTTGTTTTACCTCTAATTTCAAACTCCTAACCTCAATATTCGTATCTCCCAATATAAGCAATCCACGAAGAGCTACACAATTTAGGATTATTCATTAGAATGAAATTGGCAGTATAACTGCAGAGTTCAGCCTGTTTTCTTGTGATTCTTTAATGCAGTTGACTGCCTGGAAACATTGAAATGATTCCCCTGTTACTTGTCTATATATTTAAGCAAATAGACCATTATTAAGAACAAAGACCTGCTTGAGTTTTCTAATTTTAAAGAGGGATAAAAAAAGGCTATTGCAGCCTTGCTTTATTTCTAAGCTGATTTAGTACCAAGTGCATGATCACGTCAACCATTTTTTGGAACAAAAAAATTATGTTCTAAAAAGGAGTAGTTGGACCTAGAGTTTTTAATCCATCCCCAATGAGCCCAAACTTGTTTCTCATCATGTCTTTGTTTCATAATTATGTTCTTTCAGCTCATTCTGTGGTATCCTCATGAACATATTTTCTTTTGTACTGTTTCCTTGGATTGTGAATACCTCATTATAGGTAATAATTTATACTGTAGGTCTACAATATAAATTCATCAACTTATTTCTAGGTGTACCTCTTTCTTAAATAACCCATTGACAATTTATAATTCATATGCTCAAATCTCATTTGAAACAATGGAAATATAAGTAAATAAGCCTTAAATGAATAAAAATATAAAATATTTTTTTTTATAAGTCTGAGGTTGTGCTATGTCCTAGCCAAAGGCTTTCATGGAATTAATTTATTTGTGAATGTTTCCAGGAAGCAGATATAAGGGACAGCCACAGTAAACAGGGAAGGAGAGAAACTAATATAAGAAAGAATTATTGGATTCAAGAGCAATATAAAGCCACTGGTGCTCAGTCTTGTTGAACCTTCTGAAGATACTTACAAAATTTGTCTCAGAACTTTACACCTGAAAATGAAAGTGGACGCATTTAGCAGTTGATCTCCACCTGCTATTGGTCAAGAGTAGCCTCATGAGGTTTGATTTTTGCAATTTTTCGTTGCCCATGCATGTTTCCTGTCAGAATTTAATGGATGTTACTTTCCTCCCTCCCTTAAAAACTAAGACCTGGACATCAGTTCCTTTATTTCTTTGTAGGTGGGCATTTTCTGTGGTGTCCTCGGCCACCTTGTAGGGGCTTGCAAGTTCTAATTATTAACTTTCCAGGAATTTTACAAGTCAACTGTTAAGTTATTGCTAGCCTGAAATTGGCAGCGGCAAGAGTATTTATACCAAGCGAACACTACCTATAGGTTTTTCTCCTTCCAGCATATCAGAACTGATGGATACTTTTATCTACTCTATCGGGGTCCACAAACTATATCACCTGTTTTTTCTAAGTAAAGTTTTTTTGAATAAGTCATATTCTTTCATTTATGTATGATCTATGCCCACTTCCAAGCTAGGAAAGCAAACCTGAATAGTGAGATTAAAGATTGTATAGCCTGCAGGTTCTAAAATATTTATGATTTGACTATAGAAAAAAAAAGCTTGCTAACCCCAGTACTAGAGTGTTGTGGGTGAATTTTCTGCCTTGGTAATACAGAACATCACAACAAGATTATTCCATTTACATGTTTACCTTTGCTTACCAATATGATAAGAAGGGCTACCTTGTTTCCTGTGTGAAAAAGACCAAATAAGAGTCATGTATCTCTATTTCAGTCCTTGTGTTTGACTCCCCAATTATATTTCCAGATTCCTAAAATTTATCAGTCAGTTATACAGAGATTTTAAACAGTAGCCGATTTCTGGTCCTAACCCTGGTATAATCACATTCCAGGAAAGCGTAACAAAATATTTCCTCATGGTGTGGTGGGTTTTACTACTTTCTTTTTTCTTTTTTTTTTCTTTATCAGAGAAGTTGTGGGTTTCCAGAACAATTGTACACAAACACGTGATTCCCACATACTACTCTATTATTACCAACTTGCATGGGTGAACATTTGTTACAGCTGAGGAAAGCACGTTTTTATAAGTGTAATATTTAACAATAGCCCATGATTAAACTTAGGGTTCACTGTTTGTGTACTGTAATTCCATGGATTTTTTATTTTTTTTCTATTACCACATACACAATCTAACATTTCCCCATTTAACCACAGTCAAATATATATGTCAGTGCTGTTAATTATGTTCACAGTGTTGTGCTACCATCACCATTATCAGTTGCCAAAACATTTCCATCATTCCAAATAGAAATGCAGGTGATATGGTAATTAATGGTAATTATATACTTAACTTTCTGAAAAACCATCAAACTGTCTTCCAGATTGGCTGCACCATTTTATATTACCAAGAGTAATGAATGAGTGTTCCTCTTTCTCCATATTCTCTCCAATAATTGTGAATTTCCATTGTTTTTTAAACAGTATCATTCAATGGCTGTGAAATATATTTCATTGTGGTTTTGATTTGCATTTCTCTGATGGCTCATGATGTTGAGCATCTTTTAATGTGCTTTCTGATCATTTGGTATGTCTTCTTTAAAGGGATGTCTATTCAAGTCTTTTATGCATTTATCTCTTGGGCTGTGTGTCTTTTTGTTGCTAAGTTGAAATATTTCTTTATATATTCTGGATATTAAATCATTAGCAGATATGTGCTTCAAACTGTTTTCTCCCATTGTGTAGGCTGTCATTTTACTTTCATAATTAAGTTTTTTATTTTAATGTGGTTCTATTTATTTTTTCTTTTGCTGTTTATGCTTTGGCTATAAAGTTTAAAAAGACATTTCCTAACACAAGGAAATGAAGATGTTTGCCTATGTTCTCTTCTTGGAATTCAATAGTTCTGGCTCTAAAATTGATGTCTTTGATCTATTTTAAGTTGATTTTTGTATAAGGTGTGAGGTATGGGTCCTCCCTTTTTTTTTTGCAAATGGACATCTAGTTGTCCCAACACCGTTTGTTGAAGAGATTATTCTTTCCCAACTGCATGGACTTGGAAGTCTTGTCCAAAATCAATTGGCTATTGCTCTGAGAGTCTATTTCTCAACTCTCAATTCAATTCCGTTGTCCTATATGTCTGTCCTTGTGGCAGTTCCATACTGTTTGATTACTGTGGCCTTAAAATAACTTTTAAGATTGAGAGACTTGAGTCCTCCAATCTCATTCTTATTTTTAAAGATGACTTTTGCTATTCATGCCTCCTCACTTTCCACATAAATTTGATGATCAGCTTTTCCATTTCTGAAAAGAAGATTGTTGGAATGTTGGTTGGTATTGTGTTGAAACTATAAATCACTTTGGGTAGTTTTAACATCGTAACATTTAGTCTTCCAATCTATGAACATAGAATGCCTTTCTATTTATCTAGGTCCTCTTTGACTTCTTTTAGCAATGTTTTATAGTTTTCTATGTACAAGTCCTTTACACCCTTGGCTAGATGTATTCTAAGATATTAATTTTTTTAGTTGTTATTCTAAATGGAATTTTTTTCTTGATTTCTTCTTCCAATTGTTCATTGCTCATGTACAAGAATTACTACTGATACTTAGTATTGATCTTGTACCCCACCACTTTATTGGATTCATTTATTAGATCTAGGAGATTTGCTGTGGATTTTTCAGTTTTCTGCATATGGTGCAAAAAATAAGGAAAGTTTAATTCTTCCTTTCCAATTTTAATGTCTTTTATTTCTTTTTCTTGCCTAATTGCTCTGCCAAGAACTTCCAGTCCAACACTGAATAACAGTGGTGACAGTGGTATCATTATCTTATTGTTGATTTTGGGGGGAAAGCTTTCATTTTTTCATCATTAAGTGGGATGTGAGCTATGGAGTTTTTTTTTGTTGTTTTTTTAAATTAAGATTTATTTATTTATCCCCCGCCCCCAATTGTTGTGTGTTCTTCTGTGACCACTTGTATTCTAAGCGGCACCGGGAAGCTGTGTCTCTTTTTGTTGCGTCATCTTGCTGAGCCAGCTCTCTGTGGTTGCAGCACCACTTCTGGGCAGGCAGCACTTTCTCGTGCCAGGCACACTCATTGCGTGTGGGGCTCCCCTACATGGAGGACATCCCTGCGAGGCACAGCACTCCTTGGGTGTAGCACTGTCGCGCGTGGGCCAGCTCATCACATGGGCCAGGAGGCCCTAGCTTTGAACCCTGGACCTCCCATATGGTATCCGGACACTCAATCCGTTGAGCCATGTCTGCTTCCTATCAATGGGTTTTTTATATAGGCTGTTTATCTTGCTGAGGATGTTTACTTCTGTTTTAGTTTCCTAGGCAGCTCAAGCAAATACCATGAAATAGGTGACAAACAACAGGAATTTATTATCTTACGGTTTTTAGGCTAAAAGAATGTCCAAATCAAGGTATCAGAAAGGCAATGCTTTCTCACCAAAAACTGTGGTGTTCCAGGGCAGGCAGCCAGCAATCTGTCAAAGGCTGCTCCTCTGTCACAGGGCAAGCATTTGGGGTATCTCTTGGTCTTTCCCTTCACTTTTGGGTTCCAC
Organism: Dasypus novemcinctus; assembly: GCF_030445035.2. Taxonomy (NCBI): domain Eukaryota; kingdom Metazoa; phylum Chordata; class Mammalia; order Cingulata; family Dasypodidae; genus Dasypus; species Dasypus novemcinctus. The sequence continues at coordinate 145,912,144 of NC_080673.1, read as the reverse complement.
TGATGTCCAGCCTCTTGCTACCTCTGACTTTTTTTCTCTCTGTCTAAATTTCATTCCATTTCTAAAGGACTCTAGCAATAGGATTAAGACGAATCTTGATTGAAACAGGGAAACTTTACCTGAAGCTGGCTGAACAAAAGGTCCTGCTTACAATGAGTTCATATCACAAGAATGGATTAAATTCAAGAACATGTTTTTCTGGGGTACATACAGCTTCAAACACCACACCTTCTATCCCTATTCTTCTGTTTTTGTCAAGAGGGGAATTTGGATTTTGTCAAGTGCATCTTCTGTATCAATTGAGATGATGACATAGTTTCTTTTTTTTTTTTTTTTTAATATACCAAGACTGGAAATTGAACCCAGGACTTCATATTTGGGAAGAACTCAACCACTGAGCCACTGTAGCTCCCCTGAGTTGTTTTCATTTGTTTGTTTGCTTGTTTCTTTTTGTTTTTAGAAGGCACCAACAAGAACCAAACCCAGGACCTCCCATGTGGGAAGCAGGCACTAAACTACTTGAGTCCATCTGCTCCCCTCCCTTCACTTTGTTTTTAATATGGTATATCACATTAACTGGTTTTATGTTGAAGCACTCTTGGATACCAGGCATATCTCCCACTTGATCCTGATGTATAATTCTTTTAACGTGTTGTTGGATTCAGTTTGCTAGTATTTTGTTGAGGTTTTTGCATCTATATTCTTAAGAGATATTTGCCTATAGTTTTTCTTGAGGTATTTTAATCTGGCTTTGATATGAGGATGTTGTCAGTGTCATAGAATGAGTTAAGAAGTGTTCCATCCTCTTCAATTTTTGGAGTTAAGTCTTTTTGGAATGTTTGCTAAAATTCCCCTGTGAAGCCATCTGGTCCTGAGCTTTGCTCTTTTGGGAGTTTTTGTTGAGAACTATTTCTTCTTGAGTTAGGGTAGACCATTTGTGACTTTCTAAAAATGCATCCCTTTTATCTAGGTTATCTGATTGCTTGGTGTGCAGTTGTTCATACTATTCTCAAAGTTTCAAGATTAAGACTCTGACTTGAGATTTTTCTAGTTTTTTAATGTAAGAATTTAGAGCTATAAATTTACTTTTAATTACTGCCTTTGTTATATCCCATACATTTTTTGATAGGTTGTTTTTCATTTTCATTTGCTTCAAGATATTTCCTAATTTCCCTTGTGATTTATACTTTAACTCATTTATTAGTTGAGAGTATGTTGTTTAATTTCCAAATATTGGTGAATTATCCATTTTTCCCTCTGTTATTTGTTTCTAGCTTCACTCCATTGTAGTCAGAGAAAATTTCTTGTAAGATTTCATTATTTTTCAATATAATGAGACTATGGTATGGTCTATTCCTAAAGAATGATCTAGGTGCACTCAAGAAGAATGTGAATCCTTTCGTTATTGGGTGAAGTGATCTATGTATGTCCATGAGGTATTGTATTTCCTTCTTGATTTTCTCACTATCCATTATTAAAAGTGGTATATTAAGGTCTCCTGCTTTCATTATAGAACTGCTAATTTCTCTCTGAACATGCTTCTTAAATTTTGGGTATTTGTTGTTAGCTGCATATATATTTATAACTGTTATATTTTCTTGTTAAATTGCCACCTTTATCACTATATAATGACCATCTTTGCCTCTCATAACTGTTTTTGACTTAAAGTCCATTTTATCTTAAATTAATATAGCTACCACAGTTCTCTTTTGGTTACTACTTGTATGGTATATTTTTTCACATCTTTTCACTTTCAACCTACATATGTCCTTGAATTTAAGATGAGTCACTTGCAGACCACATCTAGATGGGTCATGCTTTTTATCCATTCTGAAAATCTCTGCCTTTTGAATGGACAGTTTAATCATTTACATTTAAAGTTGCTACAGATAAGGCAGGAGTTTCTTTTTCCATTTTGCTATTTAGCCTTTGTAAGTCATACCTCTTTTGTCCCTCAATTCCTCTGTTAGTGCCTACTTTCACATTTATTTGTTTTGTGTACGTTGTACCATATTGAGTGCCTTCTCTTTTGTATCTAAATATATTTTTCATGTATTTTCCTTGTGGTTACCATGGATTAAAATGTAATAAAGTCATTTTGTTACATACCAACCTAATTTCAATAGCACACACTTACACTATTCCTATACTCCTCTGCCCCCACCTTTTTTACTTGTACAAATTATACCTTTGTACATTATATTCCCAAAATCATAGATTTATCACTACTTGTCATGCATTTGCATTTTGACACCTGTTGGAAGTAAGAAATGGAGTTAGATATCCAAAAAATGCAATACAATAGAACTGGCAACTATAATTACCCAGATGGTTACCTTTATCAGAGGTCTTAATTTCTTTATGCCTCTTTGAACCACTGTCTAGTGCCGTCTCCCTTCAGTCTGAAGAATTCTCTTTACCATTGCCTGTAGGGAAGGTCTAATGGTGATGAACTCCATCAGCTTTTGTATTTCTGGGAATGTCTTCATCTATCCTCCATTTTTGAAGGAAAGTCTCCCTGAACATAAAATTTTTCACTGGCTAGTATTTTCTTTCAGGTCTTTAAGTATTTGACCTACTTCCTTCTTGCCTTCATTCTTTCTGATTGGATACTGGTAATTACTATAACTGGGATGCCCTTGTCTATAACTTGTTGGTGTTATTTTACAGTTTTCAGAGCTCTCTCCTTGACCTTTGCATTTGACAGTGCAATCAATATATGATGAGGTATATTTTTCTTTATGTTTACCCTATTTAAAATTCTCTGTGCTTCTTGGATGTGCTTATTCACATCTTTTGCTACATTTGGGGAGTTCTCTGCCATGATTCCTTTGACTATTCCTTCTGCTTTCTTTCTTATCATTCTGGGACTCCCATTATGCATATATTTTTATATTTGAGGGTGATAAAGGGGTGTCTTTGACTATTTTCACTTTTTATAATTCTTTTTACTGTTTGGTCCTCAGCCATACTCATTTATCTCCAAGTTCACTGATTTCCTCTTCTGCAAGGTCCAATCTGCTATTGAAATCTTCCAGACAATTTTTCATTTCAGTTATTGTGGTCTTCAGCTTGATTCACCTTCAGCTTGATTCTTTTTGAAATTTCTATCTCTTTACTAAGATTCTCATATTGCTCATTTTTTATTTTCCTGATATCCTTTAATTCTTTCTCTATATTTTCCTTCATCTCTTTGAGAATTTTCAAGATCATTTTTTAAGTCTTTGTTTGGTATATCAACATTCTGACCTTCTTCATTGGTGTTTCCTGGACTTTTGTCCTCTTCCTTTGGATGGGTCTTTCCTGTTACTTTGTCTTATATTCTTTTTTTTTTCACATTGTACATTTTAATATATTAAAAAGTTACGTCTGGAATTTATTCCCTGGGATGTCTGTTTCTTGATTTTGTATCCAGCTGGTGTCAAAATAGAGTTTTCTTGAGCTTCAGCTTTCCTATCAGGAAGGTCTTTCAAAAGTGAATGCAGTATGCAAGATCATCCCTGTCTTTTCTGGGCCTATGTCTTCCTCTAAGTTGTTTTTGTTAGTTGTTTTGAAGTCCCCATATTATTTGAAGGTCCCCCTCCATTTCTGAGGAAACAGACCTCCCTGTCACACATGTTTAAAGAAGGTAAGCCTTTACCCAAGACTGTTCACCTCTATAAATTTCTTACACTCCTTTGTGTCAAACTGCTTTCACTTACACGGCAAATTCTGGAAGCAGAGAAATGCTAGAGAGGATTTTCCCAAGTCAGACTTTCCCAGTTGAAATAGTGGCCCCCAAAGCTGAGCTTTCTTGACCTGCCCAGCAAATGCAGCCCTTGAACTTATTCCCCACAGCCCTGAGGAAGCACTGCATCCTCTGCCACTGCCTCTGTTTGAGGAGGGTTGGAACAGTGGCTACCCTTTGAACCAGGCTCTCAGCAATCTGAAATCACTACTCCAAAGCCATAATCGGCAATTGGCAGTACACACCACTGGTCTTGAGGAAGAGGATTTTTACGTCCCTTTTTGTCACCAGTGAGCTAGCCAGGATCTAGACCTTATGGCAGCCTGCCAGAAGAGTGGGAGATTGGCATTGGTAATAATTTCACAGGACAGCAATTTATTGGTCTTTACCATAATTTACCAGTCTCTTCCTCCCACTCTTTCTTGCATGCTGTACAGTGTTCTACTGGCATCTGGGGTTTCAAAATAGTTGTTTCAGGCAGTTCTTGCCTGTTTAATCCTTGTTCTAGTGAAAGAACTTCCAGAGCTTCCAACTCTGCCATCTTCCCACAATCCTCCATTACTGCTTTCTTAAACTGTAATTTTCCTTAACATTATAAATCATTATCTTTTTTTTTTTTTGTAGCTGCTTACTTAATCCATGTCTCATCTTGGCCTTCAGATCCAACACTCCTACTACTTCATTCATTGACTTCAGTATGTCTCTAATGACAGAGAGCTGTGTGGCAACTTTGATCTTCATAATATTGATCTTAAGCCTCTGCTTCTTTACTTGTTTCCAGGTCTTTGTGGAATTCCGTTTTTCCTCTTCTGTTTCTTATGTCCATCACTCTACCACAAAAGTAGAGTTGTGCTTAGCTAATGCTGACCTAAAGCAATAATGTTTAAAGCTACTCCTTGATTCTCAGGATTTTTCTAATTTTCATTGTTATTCTAAGGAATTTTCTCAAATGTTATTTAATATTTGCATAATGTTATTTATTATTAAAGTGCAACTATTCTTTTCAATATTTGACTTTCACTTATTAACTGTTAATCCCAATACCAATCATAATAACTGATCAGAATTTAATATTTTTTAAAACATTGGAAAAACTTTTAAAAATTAGACACCAAATATAACACATTCTCTGATTTAAATCCATTATGTATTTTCAAATATATTTTGAAATTAACTTGAGCCAAAAAGCAGTCAGAGAAACCCAAACTAAAAAGTCCTAATTTTTATTAACTTTTCCTAGGTTCTAATACCAGGTGAATGCTACCCTCTTGTGATTGCCGGGAAAAGAAAAAGAGGTTTGTTATTTTTCTTAATTTTATCATCAAAGCAGCTTTAGGTGTGGTATTTGTCAAGAATCTTGCTAGTGAAGAAAATCCAGCATAAACTAAACAGGCAAAATGGAAGTAGGTACAGGAATGAGACCTAACTATACTTGGATAGGTCCAGAGTCTCTCTCTCTATCTCTATCTCTCCCTCTATCTCTGTCTCTCACTCTCTGCTTCCCCCTCTGTTGCCTTGAGTCTCAAGCAGACCCTATGCAAATACATATACCTATTCGGTTCCCCACGAGCTAAAGATCCTCTTCATCAAAAGCTCAAGAAAATATGTTGTGGGAAGACTTTGGCCCAGCAAATAAAAATGTCTTTTCTAGAGCCAATCAGTGTTGCTGGGAAAACTATGTACCCTGAATGACTAGGACCAAATCAAATGCTCTCACCTTTTATTTAGAGGAAGGCTACATGGAACCCCATAATAGTAACAGACTCTAAAAAGAAGCAGGGGACCAGAAAAGAGTTGTTATATCTACCACAGGCTTTTATTAGGACTATAAAAAGCTGTCTGTTTCTGGCATGAAAACTAACTCCCACTATGATGAAGGTATGTACTGACAGGAAATATAACCAAGTATGGAAAGTTATTGTTCTCTAAAAGGTCTTCCTCCATTTCAGATGAAGGAATAATGAATAAGTGTATGAGTGAATGAGTGATTAAGCATGGACTCAACTTCTTTGTCCAGGGTAATTCCTACATTCAAAAACTCCAAGGTGAAACTGATCATTTGTCAATTCTTAAAAGGAGGTATAACCTACTGGAAGTTGATGTAACCATCTGTCCAGTGTGTATTCACACCCTTAGAGCAGGCCCTGAGCCAGAAGAGCCAGGAGAGAGAGCTTAGCCAAGACTGTGAACTTTCAAGTCTTTCTTTTGCAGATCAAAGAGCTGTTTAAGAATATGGAAGTCATCATCTGATGACTCCCTTAAGGCTTTTGGACCCCTGGATATTTTTTTGTTGTTTCACATTTTAGTTACCTAAAATTGCATATCCATTTTCTACCAATCAACACAAAATTCATTTTAATCAGCATAGGACAGCCAATCACTGATTCATTCATCTGATTTTTTGAACACTGTTTTATGTTATAAGTCATCTCTTTATTCTTCCTCCTAACACCTATCCATTTACCCACCCTCGCACAATTCCATGCCACACACCTGAGTGAATCTCTTTGCATAATACAACTTAATTCCTAAATCTCACATATAGTCGTCTCACTGATTTGCAATTATGTACATCATTCCTTTATTAGATGGCAATTATAGTGAGAATATAGAATTCTGGATAATTATATCTCTAGTTCTAAGCAGAGTTTAAGACTTTACAAATTATGCAGTAAAACCGTTCAGTTTTTTTCAAAAATTTCAAATAAAAGCACTTCTGTCTGTTGTTTGTTGTAAAGTCACTTTTAATCTAGAGGGAACAGTGAGGTTACAGAAGCATTCTGAGGGAGCTTCCTAGATACTCTTAAGGGCTTTAGAGGCTATTTGCTATGATCATTTCAAATTCAAACATTAAACTTTTTTTCTTGATAAGTGTGAGAAACCATTTCTCTCTTTTTAAGATAGAAGAGAAAGAGCAACATTCTGTGAATAACAAGGCAAAATGGAAGAGCAAAGAATGAGGCAGAGATTTTTAAATGATCACAGGTATAAATATTTTAGATTCAATGGTTGTTTAAATATTAGAGACTCTTTTCATTTTAGAGTCAGTTTGGTCCTGGAAGGAAAGATAATGTTATCTTTACTTAACAAATCAGTAACTAGAAAATTAGAAAACTAAGGGACTAGACCACGTTCATGAATCAAGTTACATGTGTTTAGCATATGATATGGAGCAAAATTATATTTACAGTGAAGCTTTTCAGTCTCCTTCACTTATTACATTGCACTTGATCAGACAATCACCTCTCTAAGCACCATTTTCTTGATTTTAAAATAGGGATAAAAAACAGAATCCATCTAGTAAAATCATTAAAAGTTTAGGAAATAATATATGGAAACCAGTGATCAACAACAAGTGCTTGTTTTGTGGTTGCTAAAGCAGGTGGGTCTCTCTGACTTCTCCATGCAACTTGTCTCATTTAAGAAAATGTTTGCCAGAAAAGGCAGAGAAAAAGTGGGAAATAACCATATATTTTAGCTTGCTGAGATGTAAGAAGAGAGGCACTAGAAAAACTTTGGCAATTCATTCTATGGTCTGACAAGAAGTGTTACTGGTTGAGAATGGATTGATTGCTTTGTGAGAAAGGACTTGTGGCTCAAGATGGTGAAGCAGCCTCAGGGTAAGTGGGGCCGGAAGACAATGTGTGAATACTGAATGCCATTTCCCCATGAGACATTTGCAGGAAGGATGCCTAAATATGAGTTATGACATATAGTGACTAAAATAACGAAATTTTTGCAGTCTCATTAAAATTTTCTATATTCTAATTTTAGAACTAAAACACTAGATTAAAGAACTAATTTTAAGGATGAAATGCTTCTGATACTGATGCATTTTTCACATGCAAGTTGCTTGAATTACACAGACCTTTAAAATTTGAAACTATAAAGTTGATGCAGAAATTTATATTAGGTGTGAGGAGCAGCTGGATATAAACGAAGTATTTTAAGTTCTGGGTTGGCAATTTAGAGAATTTCTCAGAGTACTTCCAGGCCTATAAGTGATACAACTTTCTACTGCATATGCTATTCAGTGAGTATTAACTTTAGATTCATTCTACTTTCCATGAATCAAAAATTCTTCCATTTAAAAAGAAAACCCAGAAACATTAAGGTCATTTTTAGAGATTATTTTCATGATGTTCTTTCTCTAAAGGGGGAAAAATAATTTAGTAAACTGATTATTCTAATGTTTGTATTTTGATAGCAACTTATTTACTTGAACAACAGTATCTATCTCTGAAATGAGATGTACGAGTTAGTTTCTCAAAATGTTTCCTAAAATCAAAGAAAGCCATTTAGAGGAAAATATAATCAAAGAAGAGAAATATATATTTCTGATTATAGTTATCTTTAGGGAGAAAAAGCTGCTGATTTTCTCTGTCTTTTAATTCTTCATGTTGCAATGAGGTCTAAGATTAATAATGTGCAATTACTCCTAGCAACTCGCACACACTGAAGCCCATCCATAACAAATAACGCTATCTTTGCTCTTTTGGCTTCTCCACAGCAACCATTCCACCTTATGCAGTACAGTTCCTCTGTGATACAAAATCTGGTATTGTGCAAAAAAAGGAAGAGTGAAAGAAGTGAGAGGAGAAAAAAGACTTGCTACAGAGGCTGAATGGATACATACAATAAAGCTGAGAGAGTAAAAAGAGGAAGAAAAGAGAATAAGTCACATGGCCTGGAGTAGCATGGAGGGGAGAGAGAGAGAGAGAGAGAGAGAGAGAGAGAGAGAGAGAGAAGATGGATGGATAGAAGGAGCAAAGATATACAGAAGTATATCATTCATACATGAACACACAAAAACAGTAAATATAGTGAAAGTTGTGAATTAACAAAACAAACATGCATATCATCATACAAGACTCCCGAACATCACCCCACCAACAACACCATACATAGTTGTGAAACATTTTTTACAAACTATGAAAGAGCACTGTGAATATTTTACTACTAACTACAGCCCATATCTTACATCTGGTGTATTTTCCCCCACCCACTGAATATAAACACACTGTAATAGTACTATATATTTATTATTGCTCATGAGAGGACATTCTCATATTTGTCCTGTTAATCACAGTCTTTCTTCCACCACTGGATTCCCTGTGTTATACAGTCCCATGTTTTGTAAAATCTATTCAAAGTGTATATTCATTGGCTCTCATTTTCATCACAGTGATTTGCTGTCATCACCTCAATTCGAGATGTTTCATCACTCCCAAATGAAAAATCCCATACCCTCTTACACACCCTATTTTTTCCTTTGGAATTGAAATAATATGTACTTGCCATTGCTGCAAGATATTATAATAATACTGTTAACTATCATCCATAAGTAACATTAGTTTTAATTTTCCCATGTATCACCATATACTTAGGATTTTGTAAAAAAGAGCATTCTTATATTTCTTCTATTAAACACAATCATTTTCCACCACTGAAATCACGTTATACATGCCCTAGATTATTGTCTAGTTTCCTCTCAATTGACATTTACATCCAGATACCCCTTTCAGCCACTATCACATTTATAAATCACCAGTGTTAATTATTTATAATTAATTAATTATAAATTAATTATAGTGTGTTACCACCAACTCTATTCATTTCTGAAGTTTTACAATAAATCTTATTAAAAATTCTACATACATTAAGCATCAGCTCTCATTCTCAACCCACATTCTATCACCTAGTAACCTACACTCTAGAATTTACCTCAGTGAGTTTTCTCATCATCTTTAGTTCGTTTCAGTGAGACCACACAATATTTGTCCTTTTGTGTCTGGCTTATTTCTCTTAACATAATATCAAGGTTCATCTATGTTGTCATATGCCTGATTTCATTTCTTCTTGCAGCTAAATAGTATTCCATTGTATGTATATACCACATTCTGTTTTGCCATTCATTGGCTGATGGACACTTGGGCTGGTTCCATATTTTAACAATTACGAATAATGCTATAAACATTAGTATGAAAATGTCAGTCTGTGGTCCTTGCTTTCAATTCTTCTGAATATATTCCTAGTAACGGTATAGCTGGATCATCTGGCAGTTCTATGTTCAGCTTCTTGAGGTACTGCCACACTATCTTCCACAGAGGCTGCACAATTCTATATTTCCATCAAGAGTGAAGGAGTGTTCCTGTTTCTCTGCATTCTTTCCAGCACTTACAGTTTTCTGTTTTTTAATAAAGTCATTCAATATGGTGTGAAATTGTATCTCATTGTAGTTTTGATGTGCATTTCCCTAGTAGCTAGCGATGTTGAGCATTTTTTTCATATGCTTTTTGGTCATTTTTATTTCCTCTTTGGAGAAATGTCTATTCAGGTCCTTTGTCCATTTTTAAATTGGATTGCTTGTATTTTTTTGTTGTGTTGTATATATCTATATGTAAGATGGCTATCAAACCCTTATTAGATACATAGTTTACAAATATTTTCTCCCATTGAGTAGGCTTCCTTTTTACTTTCTTGACAAAGACTTTTGGGAAAAAAAGGATTTGATTTTGAGGAGGTCCCACTTACCTATTTCTTCTTTCATTACTAATGCTTTGGGTGTAATACTTAAGAAACTACTATCTACCAAAAGATCTTGAAGATGTTTTCCTATATTTTCTTCTAAGAATTTTATGGTTGTTGCTTTTATATTTAGGTCTTTGATCTATTTTGAGTTAGCATTTGTATAGAGTGTGAGATAGGGGTCCTCTTTCTTTCTTTTGGATATGGATTTCTAGTTATTCCAGCAATATTTGTTGAATGGACTGTTCTGGCCCAGCTCGGTGAGACTGACACCCTTGCCAAAGATCGCTTGACTATAAATGTGAGGATCTATTTCTGAGATCCCAAATCAGTTCCATTGGTCAATCTATCTATATGCCAGTACCATGCTGCTTTTACCACTATAACGAAGTAATATGCTTTAAAGTCAGGAAATAAAAGTCCTCCAATTCCATTTTTCTTTTTTAAGACATTTTTGTCTATTGAGGGTCCCTTGTCCTTACAAATAAATTTGATAATTGGATTTCCATTTCTGCAAAAAAAAAAACTGAGATTTTTAGTGGGATTGTGTTGAACCTGTGTATGAATTTGGGAGAATTTGATGTAGTAATGATATCTAGTATTTGAGGACATGAACATGAAAAACCCATCTATTTATTTCAGTCTTCTTTGGTTTCTTTTAACAATATTTCATAGTATTCTGAATACAGGTCCTATATATCCTTGGTTAAGTTCATTCCTAAATATTTGATGATTTTAGAATTTTTTTCTAATGTCCGCTTCAGATTGCTTATCAGTAGTGTGAAAACATTACCAATTTTTTTCCATATTAATCATATATTCTGCCACTATGATGAATTCATTTATCGTAGAGTTGTTTTGTTATGGATATTTCTGGATCATCTAGAGAGGGATATCATCAGAGTATAGCTAATGTTTTACTTGTTCCTTTCCTATTTATGTGACTTTTATATCTATATCTAGCCTAATTGCTCTAGCTAGAACTTCTGGCACAATATTGAATTAACAGTGGAGACAGTGGGCATCCTTGTCCTGTTCCTGATCTCAGCAGGAAAGCTTTCAGTCTTTCACCTTTGAATGCTATCATAGCTATAGGTTTTGCATATACGCATTTTACCATGTTGGGGAATCTTCCTTCTATTCCTATCTTTTGGAAGATTTTTATCAAGAAAGGATGCTGTATTTTGTCAAATGCCTTTTCTGGGTCAGTTAAGAGGATCTTGTGATTTTTCTTCTTCAATTTATTAACATAGATTATTACACTATTTGATTTTCTTGTGCAGAAAAACCCTTGAACACCTGGGATAAAACCCACTTGATCATGGTATATAATTCTTTTTCTTTTTAAGATTTAATTCTCTCACTCCCAGCCTCCATTGTCTGCTCTCTGTGTCCATTTGCTGTGTGTTCTTCTGTGTCCACTTGTATTCTCATTAGGTGGCACTGGAGATCTGTGTCTCTTTTTGTTGCATCATCTTGCTGTGTCAGCTCTCCATGTGTGTGTGGCACCACTCCTGGGCAGGCTGCAGTTTCGCATGGGGTGCCTCTCCTTGTGCAGGGGGCACCCTTATGCAGGAGCATCCCTGTGTGGGCCAGCACTTCTTGCGCACAGCAGCACTGCACATGGGCCAGCTCATCACACGAGCCAGGTGGGCCTGGGTATTGTCCCTTAGGACCTCCTATATGGTAGGCGGACACTCTATCTGTTGAGCCACATCCATTTCACTGGTGTGTAATTCTTTTAATTTGCTTTTGGATTCTGTTGGCAAGTATTTTGTTGGTGATTTCAGCATCTATATTCGTCAGAGATATTGGTCTGTAATTTTCTTTTTTCTTTATCTGGTTTTAGTGTTAGGGTGATGTTGAATACATAGAATGCAGTTTGGTAGTGTTCCTTCTTATTTAATTTTTTGGAAGAGTTTAAGCAAGATTGGTATTATTAACAGATTATCTTTGAATGATTAGTAGAATTCACTTGTGAAGCCATCTGATCCTGGACTTTTCATCTTTGGGAAGTTTTTGATTGCTGTGTCAATCTCTTTACCTGTGGTTGCTTTGTTGAGGTCTTCTATTTCTTCTCACATCCATGTCAGTTGTTCATGCTTTTCTACGAATATGTCCATTTAGTCTACATTGTCTAATTTGTTGGCATACAGTTGTTCATAAGTTGTTCTTATGATCTTTCTTATTTCTGCGGTGTCAGTGATAGCATCCTCCCTTTCATTTCTGATTTTATTTTTTTGCATATGCTTTCTTTTTATCTTTGTCAGTCTAGTTAAGGGTTTGTCAATTTTATTCATCTTCTCAAAAAACCATATTTGGTTTCATTGATTCTCTCCATTGTTATAAATATATATAATTATATATTATATACTTATTATTATTTCAGAAGTTGTGAACTTAACAAAACAATCATGCACATGTGAAGAATTCCCATATAATAACTCTTCACCAACACACCACACTTTTATGGAACATTTGTTACAGATTATGAGATAATATCATCAGATTATTACCATTACCTATGGTCCATAGTATACATTTGGCATATTTTTTCCATAACCCTTTCTATTAACACAGTATATCTTTAACATTGATGCAAGAATATTACAGTTTTGCTGTTAACTATAGTTCATAGGTTACATTAACTGTATTTTTCCCATGTTTCTCCACATTCCTACCCTCCTGCTATAGTGATATATATTTGTTCTAGTTTACAGGACATCCCTGTACTTGTTCTATTAGTCACAATTCTCAACCACCTCTGTGTTCACTGTGTTATTCAGGCCCTAGATTATTCTCTAGTTCTCTTTCAAATGACATTTACATCCCTAGAATACCCTTTTTAGCCACAATCTCACTTATAAACCAGCTACTACTCACTGTAATGTGTTGCCATCAACTCTATCCATTTCTGCACATTTACAGTCAAGTTAATTTAAACTTCTACACACATTAAGCATCAGTACTCCTTCACAGTCCTCTTCTTATCTCCTAATAACCTACACTCTAGGCTTTAACTCCATGCATTTATTTTCCTTATTTAGTTCCATGTTCCATGCAATATTTGTCCTTTTGTGTCTGGCTTATTTCACTTAGCATAATATTATCCAAGTTCATCCATGTTATTATGTTTCCCAATTTCATTTCTTCTTACTGCAGCATAGTACTTCATCATATGTATACACCACATTTTATTTATCCATTCATTGTTTGATGGACATCCATTTTTTTATTCTCAATTTCATTTAATTCTGCTGATTTTTATTATTTCTTTCCTTCAGCTTTGTTTGGAATTAGTTTGCTGTTCTTTTTCTATCTCTTCCAGATGTGCAGTTAGGTCTTTCATTTTAGGTCTTTCTTCTTTTTTAATATAAGCAGTGAGGGCTACCAAATTTCCCTCTCAGCAATTCCTTTGCTGTTTCCCACAGGTTTTGATATGTTGTGTTCTCATTTTCATTCATCTCAAGATATTTGCTGAATTGCAATTTTATTTTGATCCACTGATTATTTAAGAGTGTGTTGTTTCATCTCCATATATTTATGAATTTTCCCTTTTTCCATCTGTGATTTATTTCCAGCTTCATTCCATTATGATCAGAGAAAAGTTTTTGTATAATTTCAATCTTTTCATATTTATTGAGAGCTGTTTTGAAACACAATATATCATCTATCATAGAGAAGGATCCAAAAACACTTGAAAAGAATGTAAATCCTGCTGTTTGGGGGTGCAATGCTCTGTAGATGTCTGTTAGGTCTAGTTCATTTATCATATTATTCATGCTCTCTGTTTCTTTACTTATCCTCTGTCCAGATGTTCTACCCAATACTGAGAGTGGTGTATTGAAGTCTCCAATGATTATTGTAGAGACATATATTTCTCCCTTCAGTTTGCCAATGTGTTCCTCATGTATCTTGGGGCACCCATATTAGGTGCATAAATATTTATTATAGTTATTTCTTCTTGGCAAATTGCCCCTTTTATTAATATATAATGATTTTCTTCACCTGTTATAATAGTTTTGCATTTAAAGTCTATTTTGTCTGATATGAGTATCACTACTCCAGTGATCTCTTTGGTTACTATTTGCATGAATTATCTTTTTCCATTGTTTCACTTTCAACTTGGTTGTGTCCTTACATCTGAGGTCTACTGTAGACAGGATATAGATGGCTCATATTTTTTATCTATTCTGTCAGTCTGTATCTTCTGACTGAAGAATTCAATCCATTAATACTCAGTGTTATTACTGTAAAGGCATTATTTACTTTGTCCATTTTATCCCTTGGCTTTCTGTTGTCATATCTTACTATTGTCTGTCTTCTTAGCCTTTAAGTTAACCTCCTAATATTCTTCATTTCTACACTCTTCTCCAAGTCTCCTGCCCTCATTTTTTTCCTTTCGGTCTGTAGCACTCCTTTTAGTATCTATTGTAAATCCAGATTCTTGGTGATATACTCTTCTCATTTTTGTTTATCTCTGAAAACTTTAAACTCACCTTTTTTTTTTTTTTTGAATGACAGTTTGCCAGATATAGAATTCTTATCTGGCATTTTTCTTTTTCAGTACCTTAAATACATCATACCACTTTATTCTCACAACTACGGTTTCTGAAAAGAGATCAGCACTTAGTCTTACTATAGTTCCCTTGTATATGATGATTCGCTTTTCTCTGTTATTTTCAGAATCCTCTCTTTATCTCTGAATATTAGTCATTCTGAATAGTAGGTGTCCTGGAGTAGAGCTAGTTGGAGTAGAGCTAGGTTGTCCTTCTTGGAGATTGCTATTTATAACTTCCATAAGGGTTGGGAAGTTTTCAGTATTTATTCAAATATTCATTCTGCCCCTTTTCCATTCTCTTCTCTTTCCAGAACACTGACAACATGTACATTTGTGAATTTTGCATTGTCCTTCAATTCCCTGAGACCCTGTTCCATTTTTTCCATTGTTTTCTATTTCTCTTCTCCTATCTTTTCCAGTTCAGGTATTCTGTCCCATATATAACTAGTTCTATATTCCTTCCATTCAAATCTGCTGTTATATGCCTTTTTTTTTTAAGAGATACTGGGGATTGAACCTAGGATCTAGTATATGTGAGGCAGGCACTCAACCCCTGAGCTACACCCACTCTGCATCTAATGTATCTTTAATCTAATCCATTTGTCTTTTATTCCCATAACCTCTGTTACTTTTCTTTACAGGCTTCAAATTGTTCTTTATACTCACTGAACGTCTTCTTAATATCGTTTATCCCTTCTGTCATATTTTCCTTCAATTCTTTGAATTGTTATAGGAGATTTGTGTGATTATCATTGATTAGTTATCTTAAATCCTGTATCTTATGAGGATATTTGGTTTGTTCCTTTGTCTGGGCCATCTCTTCCTGTTTCTTAGTATGGCTTATAATTTTTTCCTGATGTCTAGGCATTTGAATATGCTGGTGAATTTATTTTGATGGTCAATTTCTATCTCTTACCTAGTGGATTTGTGTCATGGCTCTTCTTTGATTTTTGGTTCAACTTATTCTGAGTCTTGAAAATTGCCCAGCTTAAGTTATCAAAATCAGGCCAGGGTCTCACTAATGAAGGGCAGTTCTTCTCCCAGGGATTCAGGGCAAAAGAAATCTAAGAGCAGTTTTTTGGTTTTTTTAAATATTTATTTTTTATTTATTTCTCTCCCCTGCCCCACCCCCATTGTCTGCTCTCTCTGTCCATTTGCTGTGTGTTCTTCTATGTCCATTTGCATTCTTGTCAGCAGCACTGGGAATCTGTATCTCTTTTTGTTGTGTCATCTTGCTGCATCAGCTCTCCACCATTCCTGGGCGGGCTGCACTTTTTTCGCGCAGGGAGCTCTCCTTAAGGGGTGCACTCCTTGCGCATGGGGTTACCCTACGCAGGATACACCCCTGCCTGGCACGGCACAACTTGTGCACATCAGCACTGTGCATAGGCCAGCTCACCACATGGGTCAAGAGGTCCTGGGTTTAAACCCTGGACCTCCCATGTGGTAGGTGGATGCTTTATCATTTGAGCCAAATCTGTTTCCCTACAAGTAGTTTTTTCCTTGTGGTTTCTTGGCCAGCCAGCAGATGGCATTCAGAGGTGAATCTTTCCACAGTGTTGTCTCTTCCAACCTCCATTTGCCAGAGCAGAGATTTCAAAGTGGGCTTTGATGACCAAATTCACTAAAGAGAAACCACTCTCTGCCCTATGCCTTACCCTCCTTCTTCCCAGGGAGGAAGACATCTGGTCCCCACTAAGTTGGCTGCAGTTAGCCATGGGCTTGTCCAGGCTGCACACCTGGAGGGTGGGGGATAGGTACTGTTCCCAGCTGCCATAGGCATTAGTAATTTATGGCTGTCATTTTAGGTTCTTCCTCTTTCTTTTCCTCGCCCTCCTGGAGGTTGCACAGCACTGTCTTTGTTTGCTGACCCACAAAGCAATTCCCCTGGACAGCTTTTGCCCTGTCTCCATTGTTTTTGTGGGAGAGCTGAGCCCTACCTCCTGTTCCAAAGTCATCTTCCCAGATCTTACTATCTATTGAGTTGTTACTATAAGGAGCTTTATCATTCTAACATTGGAAATCCCTGGACATATGGGTCCAGGAATCACAAGAGATATACTTGGAAGGCATCATCTAAGATTTTGGAATAAGAGTACAATCAGAACTGCTAGAGATTTAGAATGATGATATAAAAGAGCAAAAGTCAACCATGTTTCTCTGAATAACATTATAAAGTCAAAGAGATGGAGATGACAATATAATGTAATCAAATCATAGGTAAAAAGTTGAGGAAAATAACTATTTAGAAGTTAGGTACCAGTCATAGAATCAAGAAAAACAGTATCACATGGGTCTACTCTGTTTAGTAAACTAAAAATATTTTCTTAAGAGGTGTTGAAATAGAAAATCATCTCCACCCACCCACTGATACACACACACAAACATACATACACTCAGTTTCTTAAAAAACTGGAGTCCTTAGTAGAAGTGAGGTGAGTTCCAAGGTCACCTTAATGAATAAGTGAGTAGCTTTTGCCCAGGTCTCTGTGCTCAAGAACAGATCCTCAGGAGTTGGCTGCTAATAAGAGATTTCGAAGTAAATCAAATTTCAAAATTTCTGTGCAAAATATTTGAAAAATTGGCAAGAAGTACTATTTTGGAAAGTGAATAAGATGCTGAACCATACGTAGAATGCACTACAGACACTGAATAGGAATGTAAATAATTAGAGGCAGAGAAAAGTCACCATTTTTATTAGAATCTGCAGACCTTGCAATAGGACTTTAAAACCATAGAGAATAGCATTTCTATAATGGGAATAATTCACTGTACTAGAACAGGGGTCAGCACACTATGATGTGCAGACCAATTCAAGCCCACAACATGTTTGTCTGTTTTCCTTACTGCTCTCAAAATGGTTTTTATAATTTAAGTGGTTGGAAAAATATAAAAAGAATATTTGTTATGCGAAAATTATAAGAAATTCAAATTTCAGGATCTCTAAAGTTTTGTTGTGATAGAGTTATTCATTTGCTCATTGTCTATAGCTACTTTCTACAAAGGCAGAATTGTATAGCTTGGAGAGAGATTATATGTGACCTGCCAAGCCTAAAATATTTATATGGAGTCTTACAGAAAAGCTTTGCTACCTTTGCATTAGAACAAATGCATAAAAGAATGTAAGATAAGTGCACATTATCTTATGCACCTTTAAACCAGGGGAAATGTATTTTGTCTTATTGATAAGCTGGATTAACTTTAGTGGGCAATTCTACAAAGGACAGTAAAGCAAGTTCTAGGGACTAAGAAGTAAGTTAAAATGGAAATTATTTAGACCAAAGAATGCATAAGTCCTATAGGATTTCATGGTTCTTTCAAAGAGCCTCCAAGATTCTCACTGTTGTTGAAACAAATTAATGCCAAAGAGTAAATGATGTAGAATTAGAAGCTCTCACAAAATAGAATCAACTAAAAATTTCAAACCCGAATGAATCTGAGAAACCAGAATGAATGGAAGTATATCTCTGCCCTTTAGAGATTGTCCCCACAAGCAAGACACCCTAAGTGCTGGAATAAACAGGTTCTCAAGTCTTGATCAGTAGATGCACAGACTGGTTATGGGTTAGGACTGAACCTAAGAAGAATCATGGTGCTCACCTGAATATCCTCAAGAACTCATCTAGGGAAGAATTGATTATGTGTTTGTTTTGATTTGACAAAGCAGAATATCTTTCAGTGTTAAACAACTGGTAACACTGCTATACAGCAAACAAACAAAACTCCTTTCTCAAAATACTGTGCATTGACACCTAGAAAGTAAAGGTAATAAATGTTAACACTTCCCTCCCCAGCCAAACATTAGGAAAAAAGTGTCTGTGATAAATCAACCAATAAGGCTCTGCTGGGCAGTGTTCTGGAGCTTTCCAAGATAAATTACACAGCACTCACCAACTCCTCCTTCTCCTCTATTCCCAAAGAATAAAAAGAAAGGGAGTCAGTGTGTAAGGACTGTCAATATAAGGATCATTTGAAAATCCTATTCAAGCATTAAATTTTCTTTTGAAGACATCTATGAAGGTTGATCAGAGTGAGTGTGTAAAAGGGCAAAATTTTTTAAATATAAAGTCTTTTTCACATCATTAAATAAAGTTAGTGCCTCTTTCCCTATTCAGCTTTCCTCCTCAGCTCTCCCTTTTAAGAAAGTGTGTAGATCTCAGAATTTCATGATGCAGAATCAGAGAACAGGCAGAGAGAAAGGAACAAAGAAGTATATGGAATAGGGAAAGACTTTTTAAGAGACCCTGAGATAACCTAAATAATAAAAGCAATTAGAGGGCGGCGGACTTGGCCCAGTGGTTAGAGTGTCTGTCTACCACGTGGGATGTCCATGGTTCAAACCCCAGACCTCCTTGACCTGTATGGAGCTGGCCCACATTCAGTACTGATGCGCACAAGGAATGTCGTGCCACGCAGGGGTGTCCGCCACCAAGGGGAGCCCCACGCGCAAGGAGTGCACCCCATAAGGAGAGCCGCCCAGTGTGAAAGAAAGTGCAGCCTGCCCAGGAATGACGCCGCCCACATGGAGAGCTGACACAACAAAATGACACAACAAAAAGAAACACAGATTCCCGTGCTGCTGACAACAACAGAAGTGGACAAAGAAGACGACGCAGCAAATAGACACAGAGAACAGACAACCAAGGTGGGGGGGGGGGGGAGGGAAAGAATGGCATGCATCCTGAGTGATCCCTTTGCTTTCTATATTAGTGTTGACAAATCAAGTGATTTTTCTATAACTTTTCCCCTTAATTTTAAACATAGTCATGAATTTCTCTCATTTCTCACATGATATAATAACCATTCACTTTTCTAGAAGGACAATGGACTCTCAATTTTCTCTACTCTAGAGAATATTTTGGCAGTATGTTTGCCTCTTATGGTCTAAAAGGATGATAAATATAATCAATGCACAGTGAAATATTTATGTGCACAATTCAGTTTCCAATGAATTATCAGAATTGCTGTTAGCTCCACTTAAACAAAAGTTTAAAACATTGTTTTTCCCTAATCAGACAAAGAATATGTCACAAAATCTTCAAAATGTAAAGGAACAGCATATTTTGGGTGACATTTTAATATGTTGGGGTAGCAGCTAAACAAAAGCGCCTCCAATAAAGACCTCCCAAAAATGAGGACATTATTTATGTTTAAAGATTGAATACGCCCTTTCAATCTAGAAAATACAGCCAAAAAATTATCTTTTAGAAGGATCCAGATTTCGAATAGTAAGAGTCAGCATAAATTAAGAGTAAAATATCAAATGTTTTTTTTAGTTATTATTCCTCTACTAAAGAGAATTATTATTTCAATGAATAGATAAAATAGGATCCATATGTTTTCATTCCATTCAACAATCTTGTATTGAGCATCTTCTATACGAAAGGCAATATACTAGGTGTTGAGTCAGAAAAATGAGGAAACTGGAAGCTAATGTGCAATAAATATATCAATTTCTCAGTTATATTTCCAAATATGCTTTCACAGAGGGAAGCAAATCATACTGACTGTGGGATTAAGGACAACTTCATGCCACATGTAGGTTTTAAGCTAGGCTTCAAAGCTTTTCACTGGCTGTCACATGGGGGGAGTGAAGAAAAGATTGAGCAAAAGTAGAAACATGCATAGGGAATGATATAGGAAGTAGCAGTGTGAACAGACTAGAGGAAGTAATTCAAAAGGCACTTCAGAGATTAAATTAATAGGACATAATGGCATAAATTTGAGTAAGTGGAGTTGAGAGAGTCAAGGTTGAAAAGTTTTCATCTTCTGCAAAGTTATATCTCTAAACTGACACTGAAAATTCAAGATGAGAGGCGTTTTCACAAAAGGAAATTGATTCTGGTTTTTTAACATATTGTATTTAGGGTGCCTGTTGGGTATCCAAATGGACAAGTTCAGCAAACCATTCAAAATCCTGGACCCTGGAGTACAGGAGAAGTGGTAATCAATTATTCATTTTTTATTAATAGATACTTACATTGTACCATGCACTGTATTGGTAACAGAGAAAAAATAATCAACCTGACTCCATTCTTTAAGGACTTTCAATTTAATGGTGGAGTTAGACCTGTAAACACACTACTACAAAGCAATGTGAAATGTCTTTTTGGAAAAAAAAAAAAGGGAGTTATGTACAAAAAGCTATGAAAGGAAAATAAATGATGTGGACAGGAGACCTATAACTCCATTTAAGAACACAGGGAAGACTGGCTCCAGGATTTAGGCAAAGCTAATTCTAGGAAAGATTAATCCTTTTACCTTATTCTTTTTGGTCCGCACTGATCTTTATGAAGCTGGTTGCATCCTGCCATAACTTCCTTACTGGTACTGCTTTAGCATTAAAAGTTCTTCTAAACTCATCCCTATCCTAACCCCGGCACTACAAAACTTTTCATGAAGAATTTTCTCACAATACTACCCTGGGCAATAGGATATTAAAGACACACATTATTTCAAATGTAAGTATTTGCCTTGAACCCCGACATTACACATACATATTTCAAAGACTCGGAACTTCTACAGACATGCAGCTTATTTAATATCATTCATTGACCTGAAATTTATCATATTCAATTCAAATTTTCTGAAAAGTTTGCCTCCCCTTTCTCCCTAAGTAACCACTTGCTTCTCAATCTACCTCGTCTCAGTAAATGGCACCTTCACTCTTCGGGCTGATCAGCCAAAAAAAAAAAAAGTTGGAGTCTTCTTCTATTCCTCTGTTTCTCTCATTCCTCACAATCTAAGTGGTCTCCCCGACCCTGCTCTGGCTCTCATCCCAATAGTTAGAATGATGCTTTTAAAACATAAGTCAGGTCTAATCGTTCTTTAGCTTAAAACTCTCAGTAGTTTTCCAACTTGCTCAGAGTCATGGCTAACATCCTTACAATGACCTATAGGTCTCTATATGATCCTCAGACCCTTTCACCCTTCTGATCTCATGTCTTGAACAACTACAGGTGGCCACTCTCACTGCCTTGTTATTTTCTAAATGCTGCAGGCGTGTTTTCACCTCAGCGCCTGTGCACATGCCGTTTCTGCTGCATGTAATGATCTTCCCTCACACCCCCCTATGCTAGCTCCCCCACCTCATACATGTCTTTTTTCAAGTTGCCTATTTTCAACTGGGCCTATTGAGATCATTATCTAAAACTGCAATCTTCTTTTTCACACATACACACATGCACCCACACTTCCCTTCCCTTTCCTTGCTTTGTTTTACTTTTTAATACTCTTCACTAGAATGTACGTTCCATGCAGGCAGAAGTTTGATCAGTTTTTCACTGCTTTATCTCCTTTACCTAAAGCAGTGCCAGAAACAGTAGCTTGACAATAACTATTTGTCAAATTAATACAGTAAACTTTAATGAATTATAAGCAATGGATAATTACTAAATATATTCCTTTTATTTGAGGAAGGGAAAGGAAGAGAAGAGGGAAAAGGAAGGGATGGAAGAAAGGAAGAAGGAAAGGAGGGAGGGAGGAAGGAGAGGAATGGACAGGAAGGAAAAGGAAAGAATGAAGAAAGAGAATAAACAATGTATTCTCCTAAACAATTTACAGGGCATCAGTGCAAGACACCCTGTTAACAGTAGGAGAGACTTACTGTCAGAGCTTCCTGTCAGAGTTTACATTAAATGTAGGGCTGAATTATCAGGATATTGAAAATAATGAGGAAATGCACCCATGATCAAAACGGAATCCAATGAGTACATTTTTCTAAGGATAGTCCAATTCAAATGTTACCTCCTCTCTAACATTGAACTTCTCTCAATCATGCAATTAGAAGTAATCACTCCCCTTTCTGTGTTCCTATATTATCTTATGTATAAAGCTATTAGTACAGTTGAAATTTAGAATAACCGATTACATATTTGTCACTTGCATCCACCTGACTATGAAATAAAGGGGGCAATGATAATCTCCCATTTTTCCTTTATCCCCAATCTCATATATTGCTTACCACATATTCAATGCTCAATAAATATTTGCTGAATTTATTTGTGTGGAGACTAGAGAAATATAAAAGGCAACCTTATGAGTGCAAAACTCAAGTTTAACATTAATAGAGTCTTCTAATCTCTTCAACCATTCTGTCCTTCCATTAGATTTGAATGAGTGATTTGAAAAAAAATTGTTGTCTATGTAACCTTAACCCCAGGTTCTCAGCCTTCCAGATCACCCTTCACCCTACACCTAAATTCAAATTTACTCATCCGTGAATGACCACAGAAATTCAGTCCCCTCCAGTAGTACTTCTGATATTTGTCATCCCCTCTAACAAATGCATATCTATTACTACAACAAGCTGAGGGTCTCTTTTGACTCACTTCCATTCCAAAATGCACACATAGACTTATTCTTTTATTCCTTGATTTACCACTCACTTGAGGCTCATGAATTGAACATTTTTAGAGTTTAGAAATAACAGCAGCAGCAGCAGCAGCAGCAAAACTGATTTTTAAGAGAGAACTTCCCTTTCTTTTGAGCCCCTAGTGCCTGTCCTTCCCTTTCACCCAGACTTGTCACTGTGGTGCTGCGACCCACTTCTCACTTAAACTCAAGCTTTCTTTTAACAGTCTCTTTTTATTAAGTCTCTGGATCCCAAATCTGGTTTCTGAGTCCTCAGATAACAGAATAATAACTTTAGCAGAGACATTCTTACCTAAAAAAAATACATAATGAAAAAGATTGCTTAGCATCCCAGCCTGAAACATCTGCTTTTGGATTATACGCAGTTTGGATGTCTCTATAGAAAAACTGATTCTTATTTTTGGAATTTTCCCAACATCTGCATGACTATAAAGATACTTCAAAGCACTAGCTTCCAGAAGCAAGTAGAGCTAGCCACCAAAAATTTATAGCTTCTATCCTTAGGACTATTGAGAGTTCAGAAAAAAAAACAGTTCAATCTCAAAGAAAAATGCATTAAATGAGCTCATGTTAAGTACAACAATTAAAATTATGGTTGAGTAAAGTTATACAAGGCATTGATTTAATACCAGGGAAAGTGGGGCAACTTATAAATATTCTCAGACATCCAGAAACTCATTCTTATTTCTGAAAATAATATGGTGACGTACCTAAAGTATGTTTTAACATAAAATTTTCTGAGTATTTGTGGTCAGAATATAAACCTTACTATCCAATTAATAAATAGAAATAATTTTTAAGTTAAACTGAAATTTTGTTTTCCAAAAATTTCCACTTACTGAAACCTCCAGTTTGTCAATAATTGCTTCGGGTTTTGTCTCAAAAATGTATGCACATAACATAGGCTGACTGCTATCTTTATATATGTACTTGAATTTCACAACACTTTAAGGTGGGTGTTACTTTCCTTCTTTTAACAGGTATAGACAGGTAAGAAAACAGATTTATGGCCTCCTACAGCTCTTTCTTTCTGTACACAACTACATAAAGAAAGACCATATGCTGGACTGCTTATTTCTCTGATCCTTTAAATATTGGAGAATCCCATGAAGTTAAGCATAACACAAAGGATATACTGAAGATAATTTCTGCAGTGCAAACACATATTAATTGTGGATATTCATATTTATTGTGGATATCATTTTTTACTCTTCAATATTTCCCTTATCATTGGTATTATACTTACATAAACTTGATAAGCAAATGAATGTTAAAATATTTTTCTGACCAAAGTCTGTCAGTCTGAATGATCTCTTGATTATTCTTTCAAAACACATTTACAAATGTGTTTTAATATTTGCAAAACACAATATCTATACTTTTTTCTGGAATAAATTTAAAGCTTAATCTGTATTCTTGAGAGTTGTTCTTATTACACACTTACCAACAGCAAATACAGTCTCTCAGTTCTGCAGAGATTTGGGGAGAAGGAAGGATGAGCTAATCTGATGATTTTTATAATGTAAAGATTTTTCATAAAGCAAAAATTAAGAACTTTCGTAAAACAAAATCCAAAATGGAATCTTTCTTGAGATACGAATTTAAGAAAATATTATTTGTTTTAAGAATGCATTTTCTAAAATACTTAACAAAGTAGTTACTTAATAAATACTATTTTAATACTATGATTTAAATACTACTAAATGAAGCTTGCTACAAAATATGGGGAATTTCTATATATACCTCATACAGCATTTTCACTTAAATGTCTTATTTTACATTAAATTTTTTATTCATCCTGTGTAAGTCTTGCTTCTATAGTGCGAGTGCTAACATGATTGAATAATTCATTCAAAGATTTTTAAAAATTACCTAGCTGCATGTAGGCACATGGCATATGTCTATAAATAGTTCATTTAAATACAAAAAAAACAAGTATTTATATGTATATAATGCACCTAATTCAACAGAGCTAAAAGATGAATTTTTTTTTCAATTTTGTCTCATCTAAATTGTATCTAGGGAAGCAGATTTGGCTCAACAGATCAAGCGTCCACCTACAACATGGGAGGTCTAGGGTTCAAACCCAGGGCCTCCTGACCTATGTGGTAAGATGACCCATGCACAGTGCTGATGCGCGCAAGGAGTGCCATGCCACCCAGGTGTGTCCTCGGTGTAGGGGAGCCCCACATGCAAGGAGTGGACCCTGTAAGGAGAGCCATTCTGCGCAAAAAAAGTGCAGCCTGCCCAGGAGTGGCACCATACACACGGAGAGTTGATGCAGCAAGATGATGCAACAAAAAGAGGCACAGATTCCCGGTGTCACTGGCAAGAATACAAACAAACACAGAAGAATACACAGCGAATGGACACAGAGAGCAGACAACTGGAGGGGGGAAGGAGAGAGAAATAATAAAAAGTAAATCTTTAAAAAATAAATAAATAAATAGTATCTATTTGGGTACAATATTATGTCAACTTGATTAAGGATTAACCATTTTAAAACTTTAAAACAAGTCCAAAGGATTCTGAATTTCTAGTTAGTACATGTTACAAGGTTCAGTAGAAGTACTAAAGCTTCCTTGTACAAAATTTGAATAACGGCAAGAATTAGTGTTTTTATTAATGTACTATAATTACAGAATTTCCACATATTTCTTAAAAGTCTAAATTAATTCTCCTACTGAGAGAATTCAGAGAATTCATTTATCTCGGTGTGTACTCATCTATTTTAATAGTTGTTTGCTTTATAAATGCCATTTGAAATAATTTTTATTAACAAAGGCTTCAATTTTATATTATTGTAACTGCAAAATTTTTTGAAGTTCCAGAGTCCCCAAATAATTTTATACAATATATTTCTGATTATAAATATTTGTTTATTTTTAAAATATTATGTCTATTCTAAATAAATAAATTAAGGCCATTAGAACCTTTTTGGCATTCTGATATGATGAGTTATTCAGAACAAATTGCCAAGCCAAGCAATCAGGAGATTTCCTTGTGTAATAATCTTTTGTTTAGTTAACTATGAGATTATTCAGAGAATTAAATCATGGTTCACTATTATCATTGTAGTTAGAATTTTCTAAGTCAAGATTTTTAAAAGCATAATAGGAATGGTTGCTCTCAAGTGTCATGTTCCACCTAGAACAACCAGAAAAGCCGGACAAAATGGAAAGTTCAGAAAGCTATTTAGGCAACAAGAATTGAAGGGGTTAAGACTGCAGAGATGGAAGAATTTTGAGGAGGAAAATTGATTTCTTAAATTTTTTTCCCCTTTTTTCCATAATCTGCCAATTATGATAGGCAGAATTCTAAGATAGCCCTCAAAGACCCACACACTCTTGCATACACTCCTGCAATTACATTATGTTAGAAAGCACAGTTGACTTTAAGAAAATGAGATTATCCTTGATGAGCCTGATTTAAGGGCTCCTCCTCCTGATGCAAGTGATCTGAGGCATTGGAGAGATTTAATGTGGCAGAGATTACCCATTGCAGGCTCTGAAGAGCAAAACAGATTTTTTGGCAGTTAAGAAAGACAGAGGTAGGTTCCCAGGGAATTCACTGGACTCCCAGGTGAATATCCTAGAGGGGCAGGGGTCCACCAGAAACAGATTGGGCCTTACCAGGGTTACAACCAGACTCCACTCAGCAAAATCCCTGGTGTGATTAAGGGACCATGCTCTTTGTCTAAGGAAAAGATAAATCCACTGTAGAGAAATATAACATTATCTGGAATCCCTACAAGCTTTTATACACAATGTCAAGCATTCAATAAAACTTGGTAAGTCATCCTGCCAAGTCAGGACCATGTAAGTTGAAAACGAACAGTAAAATAAAAGACAATAAAAAAGACACAAAGTGATCCAGATATTACTTAGCTAACAGAAAGCTTTAAAGTATCTGTGATTTAAAAGTCCCAGAAAATAAATGAAAATAGTGGAAAAAATAAATAAAACAGAGAATTTGGACAGAGATTTGCACTATGACAAAACATAATCATACAGAAATTCTGAAAAAAATACAATAACTAAAATAAAGCATCACACTCTATTTTCCATGAGAAAGATCATGTCAGAGTTTTCTGAAATGAAAGAAAATGACAAGTTATTTCTTCAGCTTGACTTATTTCATTTTTAATTGAAAGCTATAATATATAATTTTGCAAAATGTCATTTAAAGAACTAATTTCCAAGTTTCTCATAGGAAATGGATTAACAGAAGATGTTAGTTTTTAGATGATTCAGGCCCAGCTAAAATAACCGAGAATTCAAATTTTTGTTCTTCAAGTCTAGAAAATAAAATAAACTCTCAATTAAATAGAACACTCAACTTTCAACACTAAGGTTATGGAAATTTTGGAAGAACAAGAATTCAGAGTGGTAAAGTTTAGGAAGTCCTACGAATTTTAGGTTAAACATTCCTCTGAGGAGTTCAGGATAAAATAAAAAAGACTTTTTAAATTATTTTCAAAGACATTGTGGTAGGTTGAATCATGTTCCAATAAAGATACATCAAGTCTTAAGCCCAGGTGCAGTGGGTTTGAACTAATTTGTATATAGGATGTTTGAAGATTCTATTAAAATAAGGCCAAATCAAATCAGGTGGAACTTAATCGTGGTCCTTGTAATAGTGGAGTCCCTAGAAGCAAAGGAAATTTGGACATGGTAGTATAAACCCCAGAGAAAACAGAAAGAGACAGACTGCCATGTGACTCGGGCAGACTGACTGCCAGAAATCCACCACCAGTAAGCTACACAGTTGGGAGAAGGCATGGTTTAACCATACCTTGATTTTGGACTCTAACCGCCAAATCTGTGAACCAATAAATTCATGTTGTATAAAGCAAGCTGTTTATGGTATTTGTCACAGCAACCTAGCAAACTAAGAGATATTCCTAATTACTGCCTTTCAAATTTGTAAAACATAAATTTTTAAACCTTATCACAAGTATCCTCTCATGAAATGTCTTTTATTTATCTTCCCTCAGAAATGTGAGAAACCAAAAAGAAACTTGCCTAAAGATATATCCTATTTATCAATCCCTTGTCATAATCTGGTCATAAGGGGAACTCAGAAAAAGCTTAGCAAGAATTAGTCAGCTCCATGAAATTCATAGCATATTTGTTCTAAAGAAACACAGATCTTCACTTACAAGGTGTTGATTCCGCCAATGTATTGCTTTGGTTTTGGTTTTTGTTCTAAAGTAGTACAGTGAAGATTTTTTAAACAGGTGAATTAGCTAAAAACTTGTTGCATAAGGAATAAAATATAGCCATTTATAAAACTCCTATTTTCATTAACTCAGTCCAAAAACTAACCCAGTCCGAAATGGTGTTAAGTGCCATTTGAAAGATCAGTTTTTATTAGTAAAATTCCTCTTATTTCAGAATTCTTATGATAGTACAGTAATAACGGACATTAGTGCTGGGGAGATCATAATATGCTCCGTGGTCATCTCCCAGCCTCGGCTTACCTCCCTTCGAAACCCGTTTGCACACAGATGCTTCAATAGGTTTCCATTTCAGAGTCCCGGGGCAGGCATTAGGACTCAACTGGGAAAAACACGCAATCCAGAAATGGAATGGTCAGTGGGCGGGGTCTCGTAGGGCGGCAGACCAGGCAGGCGGAAGTCTCCTGCGAAATCAGCGGAGCTGGAGTTTGTGCAGATTCTGGCGCAAGTGGTGGTGACGGTGATCACGTGCTGCTGCACACTACAAGCTATGGGCCCGCGTTCTCATCAGCCGACACAGCCAGAGCAGGCAGCGAGGAGAAATCCTCTCCACAGGAAGACACACTCAAACAGCACAGCGTCGGGCAACAGGATCCCAGAGCCGCAGGCCTATGCCCCGCCAGACCACCGATCTCCTGGCCTGCCCGCGCTTCACGCGGCGAGACTGCTTCCAGCCCGCGTACCCGTATTTGCAGCACTAGCTCGACTTGCCCACCCCAGCCCACATCTCGCTGTCCCACGGTGAAAAGCCCTGGCCTTACCAGGACCCCTGCATGTTCCAGCTGCGGGACCAGGAGCAGCAGCTGGAGGTGAACCCGGAGTCCATGCGGGCACCCCCCGCAGAACCATCCTCGACAGTGCCGTTTTGGGGGGGCCCCCTGTTCCCACAGAGGTAACTCGGGCATCAGCGCCACATGCTACAGCAGCAGCGCATGCATGGAGGGGCCCCCACCTACAGCAAGGTCGTCCAGCACTACCCGGGGTCCTCCACCTTCCAGCACCAGCCGAGCAAACAGGCCGCCCTCCTTGTGGAGGGGACGTGTCCCCCCAGCCCCCCACGCACACATCTCCAATCTGGAGAGCACAACTGTATGGAGCAAAGAAAAGGAGAAGCAGAAAGGACATCCTCTCTAGGAAGCCACAGGAGGGCCCCGGGCTGGGGCAGCGATAAAAAGGCGAAAAACACTGCGTAGTTTTTCGAAGAGAGAGAACAGGGATGACGCACACTGCAGCACATAACCATCGTTTCCCACCTATCTGTGTATAAATATTTACATGTTATGTCTTGTCTGAATGCACAAGCTAAGAAAGCTTGCAAAAACCCACGTCTCTTTGTTGAGCTGTGTCTTGAAGGCATAAGAGGAAAAAATCTAGATTAGTCTTTCGTTTCTAGTTGAGTGGCGGGCGTGAATATTTATTTTGTTTATGATTATTTCACTGAACTTTGAAGACATATTATTGCAAAACCTTTGAAGATCTGCAATAATATATATTTTGTAATATATATAAAATAAAAGAAACTACGTGCAAGGGCAGGAGTATTTTTGTATTAGAAGAGGCCTTTTCTTTAAAGAGTTGTTTTCTGAACTAGAAGAGAAAAAATTGCAGTTTGTGAGTGCCAACTCAGTGTTTTTTACCTTGTTAAAAAAAGATTACAATGCAGGAATTTAGAATTATTTCTATAAATGTTGAGATTTTGCACTATTTTTTAAATATAAATGGGTCAGTCCTTATTTGACAGAAATTACTATCGTGTCGAGATTTTAAGGGTGAAATGTAAGGATTTCAGAGGAGACGTTAAGCAGAGGGCTGAGCCTATGGTAGCAGGAATGAAGCCCCTTCACAGCCAGCGTTCTGAGGCCCGCTTTCCCTGCCAACGGATGCTTTGGTTTGATAGATTATTACTATGTCATACATTCCCTACCGAAGGGGACATACTCCCTCCACCCCACTGGACCAAAGTGATTCAAACAAACAAAACTCCTAGAAGACTTTGGATCTCAAATGAAATTCAAAAGTTACTCCAGAAACACCGAGTTCCAGGTGCTGGTTATGCCTTTTCCGAAATGAAAAAAAAAAAAAAAAAAACTATTCTGTAAAGGAAAAAGAAAAAGAAAAATGGAATACCTTGAGCCATACCTTGAACCTTAAACCAAGATCAAGCAGGCGCGGCTGCCTCTCATCGCAGGAATTCTGTACAAACATTGCTTGATATGTGTTTTTGACTCAGCGGCAGGCCTTCTTCCTGCTGGGGTGTATAAAAATCCACCACTTGGGCAATACAGAATCTCTCATCTCCAGTGCTAAGTGGGGCATGAGGAGCCGCCCTCCACCTGCCCTGACCCATGTACTTGGCCTCCCGAGAGAACAACCTCAGTGGGATCTCTTCTCCTGCTCTCTGGACCCTTTTTGCTATGTAAGTAATGAAGTGGTTATTTGCTGAAAATTTCCCTTGTCCCTGAGCCTCTGTTCCCATTATGACCATGTAATAATAACTTGCTTCACAATTAGTTGCTGTAATTATCACATATAAAATTATTGGTGCCCAAATAAAAAGAAAAAATATTAATCAAAATACCCCCTCCTGGTTAAGGGACATATTGATTTAGTAATATTTTGTGTGATTATAGTTAACCACATTCTGTGGGGTGTTAGAATATATTTGACTTGAAAGAAAATTGTTTAAGATATCACATTAATCAAATTAAAATAAAATCTAAAGCCATTTAAAAAATAATAATGAAAGTAAACTAGTAAAATATGGTTAATAGAAATTAAGAAATAATGTGATCTGGATTTGTTCATATATATGAATATGGCTTTATCCTTAAAACAAGCCAAACATTTTCTTATCTTAAACCCATAACTGAATATTACAAACTGGTCTCCCAAAATGGGACAAAATGAACTAATTCTGTCCATGCTTCCTTTTTAATAGTCATTAAAAGAAACACATCTACAAAATATCTAAGATCTGGGCTTTAGATATCACTATGAATTACCTTTTCTGAATTTTTAAGCCTTTCAATAATTTAACATTTGCTTTTATTTCAAGGTTGGTCAATATTAATTTCATATTGGTATGTGAATGTTTTTATTTCTGGACTAGATCCTAGACTGTATACTACAGGTGTCTATACTAAAAATGGCTTTGCAATATAAACTATAATCCATGTGGTGCAGCAGTGCTCCAAAATGTGTTCACCAAATACAGTGAATGTGCCACAATGATGAAAGCGGTTGTTGATGTGGGAGGAGTGGGGGGGTGGGGGCATGGGGTATGTGGGAACCTCTTATATTTTTTAATGTAACATAGATCTATGTTATATATATTTTTTAAAAGACAATTTAATTTTAAAACTTTTTTTGAGTTTTTTAAAAAATGGCTTAGCAAACCAAATAATGTTGAGGTTTCCACCTTCTCAGATTCTAATTGCTAGATTGAAGTATGGCTAATAAACACTAGATAAATGAGACCATACCCAAGAAACATATTACCCATATTTATCATGATTAAATATACCTTATGGTTTATGTAATTCTTACGTCTAAGTTGCCTGGGGCTTGTTGTATGCTTTATTTTACAGTATGCAAGGCAGAGAAAGAAAGAAATAAGCTTCTATGCAACACTTTTGTAAAAAATATTTACATGGAACCAGCGTTTTATATAAAAGAGAGAATAAACTTTGGAATTGACAGATCTGGGCACTAATCCTATTCCTGTCATTAATTGTTGTCAGATATTAAACAGGTTACTTTATTTATTTAACCTGAGTTTCTTTATAAAGTGATCCACCTTGTATGTCTGTTGTGAGGAATAGATAAAGTTAAAGTTCCTAGCCCTTAATAGGCATTAAATAAATGGTAGATATTCTTGAATGGCCAGGCCTTCCTGGTGAAATATTTTATTTCAAGTGGTTCAAAAGAGTTAATTAATGGAAAGTGAATAAAATTAATATGTATGGTATGCTCTGACACTTTGAACCGAAACCCCAAATCGGCATTTCTCAACTTAACAGTTCCTTTCACAGTGGCCCATGCCAAGTTTTGTCCTGGATATAACTCTTGTTTAGTCACTCAATATAACTTTTCTGGGAGCACATCCTCATCTCTACTCCTAAAATTGCTAGATGTCTTTGTAGTCTCCTCTTAAAGCTCTCCCTGCTTATGAAAAATTTCATTTCTCCTCTCCAGTCTCTTCCACCAGAAGTGTCAGTCTTCACCTTCCATTTCTGCCAAATGGCAGAACTTAATCACCAAAGACTAGGTGGTTGTGGCTACCACAAGGAAAAGCAGATTCAAAACAACTATCAGAATAGACTGAGTTGCAGGGAAGCGAATTTGGTCCAATGAATGGGGTGTTCACCTACCACATGGGAAGTCGAAGTTTCAAACCCAGGGCCTCCTGACCCGCGTGATGAGCTGGCCCATGCAAGGAGTGCTCTGCCACGCAGGGGTGTCCCCGTGTAGGGGAGTCCCACGCACAAGGAGTGCGCCCCATAAGGAGAGCTGCCCAGTGTGAAAGAAAGTGCAGCCTGCCCAGGAATGGCGTCATACACACGGAGAGTTGACGCAGCAAGATGATGCAACAAAACGAGACACAGATTCTGGGTGCCACTGACACAAATGGATGCAGAAGAACACACAGCGAATGGACACAGAGAGCAGACAACTGTGGGGGGGGGGGAGAGTGGAGAAGGGGAGAGAGAGAAATAAAAATCTTAAAAAAAAAAAAAAAAGACTGAGTTGCATAGACCTATGGCATTGGCTAATAGATCAGGGGGTACCTAGAAGTAAAATAGATGGGCAGTCTACTGAATTTCTACTTGTTATGTATAAGCAGAAGAGTTCTAGGTCTAGTGAACAAAAGCATAACCTGAATTACATAAACAAATCATGGCCCAATAATCAATTCCCAGACTTGAGACAGTTTACAGACCCAGATCTCCTTGAATGAGGGGAAGGCCGAGGCACACTGGGGAAGGATCCTATTCCAGTGCCAAAAATTTATACTGATAATCTTCCTATCAGCTTTCCCCCCCCAAAAAAAACTTTGGCCTTTTAGGGTAACTGTGCATTGGGAAAAAGGAAATGATGAGACATTTCAGGGATTATTAGATACTGACTCAACAGTGACATTAGTTCTAGGAGACTAGAACTTCACTGTGGTTCACCAGTCAGAGTAGCAGCTTACAAAGGTTAGGTAACCAATGGAGTTTTAGCTTAGGTCCATCTAATAGTGGGTCCAGTGGGTCTCTGGACCCATTCTGTGGTTATTTCCAGAATGCATGATTGGGATAGACATACTCAGAAACTGGCAGAATCCCCACACTGGTTCTCTGACTTGTGGAGTAAGAGCTATTATGGTAGGAAAAGTCAAGTGGAAGCCACTGGACCTGCCCCTACTTGACAAAGTATTAAATCAAAAGTAATACTGGATTCCTGCAAGGACTAGAGAGGTCAGTGCCATCCTCAAGGATTTGAATGATTCAAGGGTGGTGATTCCCACCACAACTCTTTAAACTCTCCTTTTTGGCCTGTGCAGGAAACAGATGGATCTTGGAGGATGACCGTGGATTATCATAAACTTAACCAGGTGTTGACTCCAATTGCAGCTGTCATTCCAGGTAGTTTCATTGCTTGAGTAAACTAACACATCCCCTGGTACAGGGTATGCTGTTATTTATGTGGCAAGCGTTTTTTTCTTACTTGCCATTATTAAGGATCACCAGAAACAGTTTGCTTTCAGTCTAGCAAGGCCAGCAATATACCTTCACAGTCCTGCCTCAAGGGTATATCAACTTTCCAGCCCTATGTCATAATATTGTCTGTAGGGAATTTGATCATCTTTCTGTCCCACAAAACATCACACTGGTCCATTATGTTGATGATATTGTGTTTATTGGATCTAGTGAGCAAGAAAAAGCAACTACTCTAGACTTATTGGTAAGGTATTGACATGAGAGAAGATGGGAGATAAATCGAACAAAAATACAGGGACCTTCCATCTAAGTGAAATTTATTTGTGTCCAGGGGTATAAGGCATGTTGAGATATCCCTTCTAAGGTGAAGGTTATGCTGTTTAATCTGGGCCCTCCTATGACCAAAAGGAGGCACAATACTCAGGTGGTCTCTTTGGATTTTGGAGACAACATATTCCTTATTTGGGTGTGCTACTCTGGCCATTTACTGACTAATAAGAAAAGCTGCTAGTTTTGAGTGGTGACCAGAACAGGAGAAGGCTCTGTGACAGGTTCAGGCTACTGTACAAGCTGTACTGCCACTTGGGCAATATCATCCAAAGATCCAATAGTGCTGGAAGTGTTAGTGGCAAATACAGATGCTGTCTGGAGCCTTTGGCAGACCCCTGTAGGAAAATCACACACAGAACCTTAGGATTTCGGAACAAAGCCCTGCCATCCTCTGCAGATAACTACTGTCCTTTTGAGAAACAGCTTTTGGCCTGCTACTGGGTTTTGGTAGAGATTGAACACTTAAACACAGACCACCAAGTTACCATGAAACATGAGTTGGCTGTCATAAATTAGATATTGTCTGACCCGCCAAACTGTAAAGTTAGATGTGCACAGCAGTACTCCATCATAAAGTGGGAATGGTAAACAGGAGATAGGGCTTGAACAGGTCCTGAAGTGGTCCAAATATCCATGGTCACCACCATGCCATGTTACCTTTTCTTTCTCAGTCCACAACTATAGCCTCTTGGGGAGTTCCTTATAATCAGTTGCCTGAGGAAAAGAAAAGTCAGGCCTGGTTTACAGATGGTTCTGCACAATATAGAGGTATCACCTGAAAGTAGACAAACTGCAGTACTGCAGCCCCTTTCTGGATGGGCCTGCAGGACAATGGTGAGGGGAAATCCTTCCAGTGGACAAAACACCTGGTTGTTCATTTTACTTGAAAAGAGAAATGGAAAGAGGTGCATTTGTACAGATTCATGGGCTCTTGCCAATGGTTTGTCTGAGTGATCAGGGACTTTGAAGGAACATGGTTGGAAAATTGGTGACCTCTTCTGGGGATGAAGTATATGGATAGACTTTTCTGAGTAAAAAACATGAAAATATTTATGTCCCACCTGTATGCTCACTAGAGGGTGACTTGAGCAGAGGAAGACTTTAGTAACCAAGTAGATAAGATGACCACTGGATAGCAGTCAGCCTTTTTCCCCAACAACTCCTGTCATTGCCTAATGGGCTCATGAAAACGGTGGCCATGGTGGAAGTGATGGAAGTTATGCATGGTCTCAGCAACAGGGGCTGCCCCTCACCAAGGCCAGCCTACTTCATCCACTGCTGAATGCCCAATCTGTCAGCAGCAGAGACCCACACTCAGCCACCTATATGACACCATTCCCCAAGATGATCACCCTGCTACTTGAAGCAGGTTAATTACATTGGACGACTTCCATAATGGAAGGGGCAGTGATTTGTTCTAACTGGAATTGACACATACTCCAGATATGGGTTTGCATTTCCTGCATTCAATGCTTCTGCCAAAACTACCATCTGTGGAATTACTGAATGTCTTATCCACCACCATGGCATCCCATACAGCATTGCTTATGATCAAGGAACCCACTTCATAGCAACTGATGTGCAGAAATGGGCACATGCTAACAAAATTCACTGGTCTTACCAAGTTCCCCATCATCCTGAAGCAATTGTATTGGTAGAATGGTGGAATAGCCTTTTGAAGATTTAATTACTGTGCCAACTAGGTGGTAATACCTTGCAGGGCTGGGCAATGTTTTCTAGGAGGCTATGTATGCTCTAAATCAACATCCACTCTATGGTGCTATTTCTCCCATAACCAAGATTCATGGGTCCTGGAGTCAAGCAGTGGAAATGGAGAGTGGCACCACTCATTATTACCCTTAGTAATAGGAAAACTTTTGCTTCCTGTCCCTGCAACCTTAGCTCTGCTGGTCTACAGGTGTTAGTTCCAAAAGGAGGAGTGCTTCCACCAGGGAACACAACAGTAAGTCCATTGAATTGGAAATTAAGACTGCTACCTGGCTGCTTTGGGCTCCTCATGCCTCTAAGTCAACAGGCAAAGAGGAGAATTACTGTACTGACTGGGATGATTGATCCTATCAAGAGGAAATAGGCCTGCACCTATGCAAAGTAGATAAAGAAGAGTTTGCCTGGAATACAGGAGATCCCTTAGGGTGACTCTTAGTGCTACCATGCCCTAAGATTACATGCTCTATGATTACATGCTCTATGTTGTACTGGAAAACTGCAGCAATCCAAACCAGGCAGGACTAACAATGGCCTAGAGTGACTATTACCAATGACTTGACCCTATTCTGGAGGAATTTAGTGTGGTTCTGGTCATACACAGAGCAGTTAAGTATTGTTAGTGTGTGTGTGTATATATGTTATTGTTTTTATTTAAAGATTAAGTATGGCTTAAGGTGATGTGTATGGCTGCCAAGATGACAAACAGTAGACTCTGACAGACTGTGACAATTCAGCCAGGTAATGGTGTCCAGTTGTTTGGTCAAGCAAGAGCACGACTAATTGTAATACAAGGACATTTCGTGGACTTTAATCATCTGTGAGTTGACTACATATATGGCTGATTATATCTACAATCAACTGAAGAGATTGCTGTCAGCAATGAGTAACATCTCATCCAATCAGTCCAAGGCCTAAAAAGAAGTGATTGTAGCATTCAGAGAGAGAATTCCCATCTCTACTTCAGACAGCCAGTGTCTCCTGGGGAGAGTCATCAATGGCTTTCTTCAGAGACCCTGACTTTCAGCCTGCTCTATGGAATTTGAACTTATGCATTCCTATGGTCATGTGAGACAATATTATAATATCTCATACTATTTACAGATATCTCCTGTCAGTTCTGTTTCCCTTGAGAATCCTGACTAATACATATGCTCTCTACTGAATGACAAAATCAAAAAATGTCTAAAGCAAAAATGAGAAGTTTGTTTTCCTATCAAGTGAAGAATCTTTAATCCACTCAACAATAATTGTGAGTGCATATCATGTTTATTTCTGGGACAGACATTGTGAGCTCCAGAGATATATAAGAAATGATCGTTTTATTTTTAATAGGTAACAAATTTTAAGTTAAAGAAGGCATATAACTTAATAAATATAATATGAAGGGGTTTCTGATTTGTATGGTAAAAGTGGAACATAATACCACAGGAGATCTGAAGGCAAGAATATTTCTGGCTGAAGAATGAGATAAGATAGTATTTGAGATAAATGTTAAAGGAGGAATATAAATGTATTTATAAGTCAAGATAGACAAAAAAGAGTACAATCAAACTCTCCAGAAAGAGCATAGTCAACAAAAATGATTTCCACAATTTTATCTCTTCTGTTACAAGGGACTTTAGTGAAAGCAACTTGAGCTTTGATGTATTAAATCCTACCTGTGCCAGTTTTGTTAGCTGTGCAGCTTAGGGTAAGTTAATCAACTTCCAGCCTCAAATCCTCAACTATAATAAGGATATGATGATACCTAAATCACAAGATTTTTGTTTTTTTATGGATCAATTGAGATACTGTATATATGATACCTGCATATAGCAGATGTTTAATCAGCATTAGCAGTGGCTATATTGTTAGTGATGATTTTTATACAGGATCATCCATATGTTGGCATTATATAAAACAGTATTAGATACAGACACATTTCTTGGTTCTGTGTACAAGGTGTACAACTTGAAGAATCATATATTCCTTGCTTTGTTCCTTTTTGATAAAAGGAAGACAAACAACTCCATATGTTTGTTCCATGATCCTTAAAATGAGATTTTAAGCCCTTTGGGCTGCATAGAGAGCAGTATGCCAAGTGATCTGAAAACTCCACAGTATAAACAATGCATATATTCCCAGAGACTCAATTTTAGAGAAACTTTAAGGAGAAAATTAAATGTGTAATATCAAAGTAAGCATCATGATTAAAAAATAGTTAACAGTTCAGTTTTGAAAACCAGACAAACTCAGTTCAGTTTATGTGCCTACTTGGCAAAGCATTAACTTTGTTAGGTTAAGTTTCTTAACCTCTGTGTGCTTCAGCTTTCAGGGATAACAATTAGTATAATTGTATAGCACTTGATCTAATAATTAATTGAGGGAAGTGGATATGGCTCAATCAGTTGGGGCACCTGCCTACTACATGAGCAATCCCGGGTTCAGTTCCTGGTGCCTCCTAAAAAAGACGAGCAAGACAGCAAGCTGACACAAGCTGGTACAGTGAGCTGATGCAAGAAGAAGACACAGTGAGATGATGCAACCAAGAGACAGCGAAGAAACACAATAAAAGATACAACAAACAGGGTGCGGAGGTGGCTCAAGCAATTAGGCACTTCCTCCTCACATGTGAGGCCTTGGATTCAGTTCTTGGTGTCCCTTATAAAGAAGACAAGCACACAACGAACAGACACAGAGAGCAGAAAGCAAGCACAAACAACAGTGGGGGGGTAGAAATAAATAAATCTTAAAAAAAATTTAAGCGAGGGAGATGTTGAGTTTAGTTATATTGGGATTAATTAGCAGGCATAGTAAACTTATTAACAATTTTGGTGAAGGAATGTATTTCAGCCAGCCACAGTAAAAGGAAGACTAAATTGTCTTTCTTTTCTCTATATAGAAAGTTATTATAAAATTCTTGTCATAAGAGGCAATCAAACAGTATACAAACAAAAGGAAAAGAAAGGACTGTAGAGATGTGGTGTGCCATTAATTAGACATTTTATTTTTTCTGATTTTATGATGCTTTTGCTATTTATTGTGATTTATTTTCTCTTTCTAAATAAATGTTCATTTACATACTTAATTTTAGTTATATAATTTTATATTCTTTTTCTTAAATAGCGAAGAATTTTATAAGCTTCAGTATGTACAAAACTTGGATTTGCCCTTGCCCCTAACATAGTCAATATTAAATAGTAAAATCACAAAAGCATTTAGAATATGTGTATGAGTATACAAATGCAAATATATATATAAATGTTTTAAATGTCCTTATTTTAAAATAGAAATCTTAAACTTCAGGGAAATTTACCTCTCACAGAGTTAGAGATAAGCCTCTACCACCACCATGTATAATTTTGAGATGCATTGTTTTTTTGAAACCATGCAGCAGGTATTTTTGAACTCCCACTAAATGTTGGCTAGCATACACCTCACAGTTCCCATCTTCAAGGATCAGAATATCTACAGAATATCTACAGACACAGAGAGTTGCTGTAAGACAAATAAATGGCAATGATTAACAAAATAAACAGAAAGGGTGACAACATTTCTGCTTCATTTTCCTAATTTGAAACATTTGATTTACGAATCTGTTATTTTCTTAGTGTTAATCATTCTCATGTCTTCCTCAATAGAAATTAATCAATAATAGCATGTAAAAGACATATATAGGCCCAAGTAATTAGAATGCAAAATATTTCCATAAATTACAAAGTTAAATGAGTGTTTTGACAATGATGTGTGACAAGCAGAAGAATGATTCAGAAGAAAACATTGAAATGAGAAAAATGAACTTAGGTCAAAATTTAATGTAACTGACATTATCCTGGAAATTCAAAATCCAGTTTTTTATTTAATTATTAACAAAACTATTCTTCAATAAAATAAAATAAATTTCCCTTTTCAAATGAAGACTTATTTTTTAAACTTTGTATGATTACAGATATTGACCACTTAAAACCCTGTATGTCTATAGAAAAAATTTTTCAGATAAAGTTATATTAAAAGAGTAAAGGTATGGTTAAAAATTATCTTTTTCCAATTTTTAAAAGGAAAAATATATCTAATAATATTATATAGCTAACAATTCATAATGTCCTGCAAAACTGGCCCTTAATAAATATACATGAACTTTATTGGAGATATTGAATTAGGTAGAACTGGAAAAAAAAAAGTCAAGTTATGGACTAAAAATGGTAGTCACAAGAGATAGAGCAAATAATGAAAATGGTAATAAAATAGGAATTTTAAAAATAATTCTGTAGTACTTAATTATAAGTATCACAGAGTAGAATTAGCAAATTATCAGTAGTGGAATAAAAGAAAATTAAATAGTGAGAGATTTTGGCAGACTTACATTTTCTAAAGGAATTTTGAGTAAAAGAAGAAAATGTATAATAAAATATATCAGTTACATGCCTTCTTTCACTTAAAATTTGTTACCTATTAAAAATAAAATGTATCTAGAAATCAGGGGAAATACAAAATACATGTGATGAAAACATTTTATATCTTTACTCCCTACTACACACTCAAAGCATATTTGAAAATAAATCTAAAACATACCTATGTCTTATATGCATGCATATGTATAATATATATGTATGTGTACTTATGTGGATAGGTGGGTAGATAGATGATTATATAGATAGATGATACAGAAGTCTCTTAAAATGTAAAGAAATTTATTTTCACTTAATCCTAAACTAAACCCACCACTGGGAGTCAAATATGCAAATATGTCTGGTCATGACCAGTGGGGTAGCTTAGATGAGTTGATTGTCTATTTTCTTAAAGAACCATTTGCAAAGAATTCAGATAAAAGAAAGAAAGCTTCAAGTAGCAAAATTTGACCAGATAATAATGTTCCTAATTTTAATTTTATTCACTTAAGTTCTGGCTATAAGTCATGGTTTATCAGATAACTATGGAACTAGCTGATTTACAGTGCACAGGCAGAGGCAGAGCAGAGATTCTCAACAAAGAACCACTTTATTAATTATTCAGTACAAAAGGTCCAAAAGAACATGAAGAGAATCTATCATGACCAGTGTCCTGGAGAGGCCAACTGCTTGGGTCAGGTCAGTAGATGGCAATTCTGTATGCCTCACATCACATCAGAGATGGCATGCCTGTCTTGCCAGAGACATTTATTCACCCCAGGGGAGAGGGACTCTTGTCCCCGTCTCCTTCCCGCCCAGTATTGGCAGCCGGCGCTGCCCCTCCTTCTCCCCTTCTCCGTCTTCCGCCTAGCCGTTATCTAGACAGCCCACACTTTCCCCTTCCCCTCCCTTGCTCCTAACCTCTTAGCCAGCTTACTGTCCAGTAACCGCCTACTGTCCAGTAACCGCCTACTGTCCAGTAACCGCCTACGCAAGCAACAGCACCCGCCGGCACCAATCAAGTCCCTTTATGTATCCCTAGACCCTATAAAACGATGTCCCCTTCAACAATAAAGTAGACTTGTGCCTAGACCTTGTCTCCGTGGTGTTCTTGCTTGCACCGCGCGTCCCCCATGCCTGAGCGGAGAGAGCGAGGGCCCAACGGCTTCGTGCCGAACCCCCTCCTCTCCTTCGACCGCGAGGCAGCCCCCGTCCAGAGAGCCTGCCCGGCCAACCGCCGACCCTCCCGGAGGCCCGCCGCTGCCCGCAGACTCTGATAAGCAGCTGGAACTGTTTGTTCCTGGTTTGGGGTTCGAGATACCATCAGGCTGTTCCATTAGACCTAACGTACAACCTGGGCTACAGAATAGAGACATATTGAAACATCAGCACACAATCAGGTAAGAGATGAAAAGAAGGATTGTAGTAAAGGCCTGAAAGAGGGTGTGTGTGTGTGACCTCCCAGTAGTCCACCCGTTGGCCTCTTCACGAGGCCTAGCCTACTCCTCCACATTAGCTTCCACAACATAAACCCACTTCTCACCTCAGACACAAAGGCAGAGATGAGTCAAGCTTATTGGCCTACAGTTCACAGCAATGTTAACAAAAAAGTATGGAAAAAACAGAGACTACAGCATTTTAGGAAGGTTTCATGTAAGCATACCCATTACTCCAAGTAGGGTGATCAGGCCTGTGTGGAGTAATGATCACATCCATGCCCTCCAACTTCCCAGAGGCCAGCTGAAGAGGTCCCCGGTAGAATCTGTTTGCACATTTCAGCTTGGTTATCAATTTTCAAGGGGACAGCAAAAAACCTGAGGTTGTATCATCCCATCACTGTCCGATGACATGCAAGGAGTGGCCTAACTGGTGGAGTTTTTGTTTCTGCCGCAAAGGAAGATAAATCGTGGAGGGGCACAGCCCACCCCTAGAATCACTGGTCATATCTGGCATGGAAGTGGAAGGATGACTGACCCATTTGTCATCTTCACTGTACTGGAAGTTGTTGCAACCCAGCAGGTTGTCCAGGAGTGTGGAGAAGAAGAGTGCACAGTCAATGACTGTGCTGCTATTTTTGTCACAGAGCATAAATGAAGGACTTCCTAATGTTATATAAATGAG
Source organism: Dasypus novemcinctus (assembly GCF_030445035.2). Classification (NCBI taxonomy): domain Eukaryota; kingdom Metazoa; phylum Chordata; class Mammalia; order Cingulata; family Dasypodidae; genus Dasypus; species Dasypus novemcinctus. Next base: position 145,869,468 of record NC_080673.1, on the reverse strand, counting down.
AGGTAGGGAAAATCAGCTTCTTGAGTGGCAATAGGGATCTCAGTAAAGAGGGAGAGGGAGTGAGAAGTCAGATGGCAGACCAAGCAGTTGGCCAGGTTCCTTGATGCCAAACTTGATGCCAGGTCAATTGGACAAAGATGTTTTCCTCTTAGGTTGCCAGGGCCAAATCTATAGAAAACAAGGGCGGAAGCAGAAACTAGTCCTAACAGGGTGGTCATGCAATGACATCCCATGGGAGATACATTTCTCAGCCTATTAGCAGTAACTTGGCATTTCCCTCTAAGGCAACACTGACCCTTGTCTCGCGCTATAACCTCACCCATTTCCTATTGATCAGGCCCTATGGATCTAGGATAATCTATGAGATTATCACCTCATGAGTGTTAAGCACTTTTACATCAGCTTTCATCATCCTACCCCTCTCCTGGAAGAATTAACCTCCCATCTTCCCGGGAATCATGTGGAGGGTATAATGGAGTAAAAAGCAAAATGATACCCTGACAGTGGCTGAAAAGGAAAGATCCAAGTGGTGTGTCCTTGGACCCCTTTTGAGGTCAGTCCTCATTTTGATGGGTGTAAGGGCAGATGTGCAGAAAAGCTGAGGCTCCTCTCCCATCCTCATTCTATCCCTGTGTTAGGAAGCAGGATAAGGCCAAGTTTCACATCCAGAGAACCACTGATTTCAGCTTACAGAGGGCCCAAGGAAGGTGGATAAAGGACAAAGCTCCTTTATCCTGCAGCCATTAAAGTTTTCCACAATATCAGCTTGCTGTGTGTAGTGGGTGACATGGCAAGTCCATGAGTCTGAGCCCATCACTGAATGATTGTGCATTAAAGGAGAGACCCTTGATCAGAGAAGATGTCACCTGGTTCCTGAAGTGGTGGCAGAGCTATTTTTCCAAGGTATCCCATATATGTACTACACCCACACAACAAACTAGAAAGGCAAGGCTATGATCTGAATAGGCGTCTACTGAGAGATTGTCTTATACCTACCAACTCCAGCACCAACTATAAGTTCAAACAGAAGGGACAGAATAGGCACATGGATAAAAGTCACATCTGAATCCAACTCTCACACTCAGAAACACAAACTCTGAAATAGAAGCCGCTGGCAAGGCACCAAACTCCAAGAGTTATCTGCCATGACCAAAGGACCTGGGTGTCTCCAGTACCCTTAGGAACCCCACTGTTTGGGGGAGTATCTATATTAGCAGTCTATGAGATCCTACTGAGACATAAATAAGTGTTACCTCTGAGGTGATCTCCTGACTCACTTTGAAGTCACTTAACCATATAAACTCATTTGTCTTTACCTTATCTCCCTTTTATTCAGGTCTTTTTCCAGTTGCATTGCTCACTGGTGCTTGGTAGTAATCCCTTGGTGCCAGGGAAGCTCATACCCGGGAGTCATGTCCTATGCTGGAGGGAAGGTAATGCATTTATATGCAGAGTTTGGCTTAGAGAGTGGCCACATTTGAGCACATGGAGGCTCGAAGGAGGTAGCTCTTAGGCACCCTGCAGCACTAGGCTAAGTTGAAATTTCAAGAGCAAAGGCTTATAAGCAGAATTGTTGATATCAAGGGCCCATCAATGGACCATCCTTCTTCACTAGTCATCACCCTGCACTTGGGAGATTGTTGCTATTCCACTAGAGAATGTGGCAGATCTTCCCAGGATGGGAAATCAATATTCTTTTTGTTATTTTGTGAATCTCCACCCACTATAACAATACCCTATGAATATCAGAACATATCTATGTACCTTTTATGTATGCCCAGATGAACTTCCTCCCATGAATCCCCCATCACTGACACCCCACACAATGATTCTTCCCTTATGACAGATATAACCCCACTGTGGTCCAAATCTTCTTCAAAAATGAAGCTAAGAATATTGTGAAATACAATTAATAGGAAAGTGAAATAATAATGATAGGTTTAAACATAAGAAATAAAATGCATAATAATTTAGAAAAACTAAAACTAAAATAAAATTTTAAAATTGTGATATGAAAAAAATAATGAAAAATATTTTTTTAAATTTTTTACATTTTGCCTTTTATCACTGTAATATCTCTTGTCCTGAATGTATAGTAACATTTTCTTCCATTTCTTCCCCAGTGTCTTACTTTTTTTCATTTTTGTCTTGAAAGAAGTTTTAGGTCACAGTAAAGTCACATACAGAACACAGGGGACTCCCTTATACCTAACATTCTCCCTCATTTTCCCCATCCCATATCAATAACCTTTTTATATGTGGATGATACCTTTATTACAACTGATGTGAAACATAGCCACTGACCATGGTCAATGGTTTACATTATCGTCTACATTCTAGAACATACACTTCAATAAATTTTCTATGAAATTCAACATGACCTGTATCCATCATTGCAAAATCATGCAGAATACTTCCATTGCCCCCTAAGTACCACTTTCCCATCTATTCTATTCCTCCCTCCCTCTCCCCTCAGGGTCCATGACAACCACCAGGCTTCATTCCTTGAAGAAGATTCATAGTTACTGGCAACACACAGAGGACTTGACACAAAAGCCTGTCCTTCCCTGTTAGGAATCACCCATGCTCTTGAGAGACACCCACCCCTCTTTTCAGAACATATCTGACCTCCCCAGGATGGGAGTCAAATTCCTTTCCACTCATTATGTGGGTCTCTACCCACTGATACAACACACTATGACAAAATAATCACTCATACATTCTCAAGAAGGCAGTCCAAGATGTACCCTGTCCCATGTGCTCTTCATTCAACACCCTAAACCAGTAAACTTTCCTTGTCAAATTGTCTAAAGAGCTTTCCCAACATTGTAGTTTCAACCACATACCCACCAATCCTCAGTGTTCACTTGTTCCCTCCCCCAACCCTACCCCAGTTCCATGGACCATTCGACCTACCTCCCCACCCTACCCCTATTGTCAAACTTGCACCACCCAAACCAATAGTATCACTGCACCCCTGTCATATTCCTTCACTGCACAACTATTCACTTCCACCTTATCATATATTTCATCCATATGGGCATGGGTTCACGAACTTCTTCTCCCTTTCTGTTTACTATAAACTTTTCTAGCTCTCTGAGTATGCTCAATTTGCTTAATTCATATCGGTGAGGTCATGAAATATTTATGCTTCAATGCCTGGCTTGCTTCACTCAACGTAGGTGCTCAAGACTCATGCATGTTTTCCCGTGTGTTAGTACTGTATTTCTTCTTACAGCTGGGTGGTAGTCCATTGTATGCATATACCACATTTTGTTTCTCCATTAATTTGTTAATGGACATTTGGATTGATTCTAACTTTTCACAATAATGAATAATGCCACAATGAACATTTGTGTACATGTATCTGTTCGCATCCTTGCTTTCAATTCTTCTGTGTATATACCCAGCAAAGTAATTGCTGGATCATATGGCAGATCTATAGTTAGTTTCTATTTTTCTTTTTTCTTTTTTATTTTCTCTTTTTATTTTTTTTTTTGAAATGTTACATTAAAAAATATAAGAGGTCCCCACCTACCCCCACCCCCTTCACTCCACTCCTCCCACATCAACAACCTCTTTCATCATTGTGGCACGTTCATTGCATTTGGTGGATACATTTTGGAACACTGCTGCACAACATGGATAATGGTTTACATTGTAGTTTACCCCCAGTCCACCCAGTGGGCCATGGCAGGACATACAATGTCCAACATTTGTTCCTGCAATACCACCCAGGACAACTCCAAGTCCTGAAATTGCCCTCACATCATATCTCTTCTTGCCTTTTCCTACCCTCAGCAGCTATCATGGCCACTTTTTCCACATCAGGGCTACAATTTCTTCCATTACTAATCACAATACTTCCATAGTAGAATATCAGTAAGTCCACTCTAATCCATACTCTATTCCTCCATCCTGTGGACCCTGGGATGGTTATGTCCACTCCACCTCCATATCGAGAGGGGACTTAAATTCCACATGGATGATGAATGCAATTTTCCTACTTGCAGTTGTAGGCATTCAGTTTTTTGAGGAACCAGCAAACTGTCTTCTACAATGGCTGGACTATTCTACATTCCCACCAGGAGTGGATTAGGGTTCCCTTTCCTCCATGTCATTTCCAACACTTGTAGTCTCTGGGGTTTTTTTGATGGCCAGCAGCTTAATGGGTGTAAAATGATATCTCATTGTAGTTTTCATTTGCTTTTCCCTAATATCTAGTGATATTGAGCATCTTTTCATGTACTTTTTAGCTATTTGTATTTCTTCTTTGGAGAAGTGTCTATTCAGATCACTTGCCCATTTTTAAAATGGGTTTTTTGTCCTTTCATTTTTGAGATATAGACTTTATATATGCTGTATATCACGTAGGTGGTTACCAAATACCAAATATTTTCTCCCATTGGGTAGGCTTTCTTTTCACTTTCTTGACAAATTCTTTTGAGGTGCAAAAAGGTTTTAAATCTGAGGAGGTCTCACTTATTTATTTTTTCTTTAGCTGCTCATGCTTTGAGTTTAAAATTCATGAAACCATTTCTTATTACAAGGTCCTATAGATGTTTTCCTATATTTTCTGCCAAGGTCTATATGGTCTTGGCTCTTATCTTTAGATCTTTGGTCCATCTGGAGTTGTTTTTTTGTATAAGGTGTGAGATGGTGTTCCTCTTTCATTCTTTTAGATATGGATATCCAATTCTCCAAGCACCATTTGTTGAAGAGGTCATTCTCTCTTACTTTAGTGGGCTTGGTGGTCTTGTCAAATATCAGATGACTCTATATGTGATGACCTGCTTGAGAACTTTCAATTTGGTTCATTGGTCAGTATGTCTATCCCTTGGCCAATACCATGCAGTTTTGACCACTGTAGCTTTGTAGTATTTTTTAAAGTCAGATAGTGTGATTCCACCAATTTCATTTTTCTTTTTCAATATGTCTTTGGCTATTCGGGGCCTCTTGCCTTTCCAAATAAATTTCATAATTAGTTTTTCCAATTCAGTAAAAAATGCTGTTTTGATTTTTATTGAGATTGCATTAAATCTGTACATCAGTTTGGGTAAGATAGATATTTTAATGATGTTGAGCATTCCCATCCATTAAAAGGGGATATTCTTCCATCTATTTAATTCTTCTTTGATTTCCTTTAACAGTATTTTGTAGTTTTCTGTGTTTAAGTTGTTTACACCTTTACTTAAATTTATTCCTAGGTATTTTATTATTTTAGTTGCTATTGTAAATGGGATTTTTTTCTTAATTTTCTCCTCAAATTGCTCATTATTTGTGTCAGAAATGTTACCATTTTTTGTGCATTGATCTTACATATCCTTTCTCATGTTGAGGAAGTTTCTTTTATTCCTATCCTTTGTAATGTTTTTATCAGGAAAGAGTGCTGTATTTTGTTGAATGCTTTTTCTGCATCTATAGAGATGATCATGTGATTTTTTTTCTTTCAATCTGTTTATGTGATGTATTACATTTCTTGATCATCTTGTGTTGAACCATCCTTGAATACCAGGGATGAAACCCACTTGGTCTTGGTGTATAATTCTTTTGATGTTTTGTTGAATATGCTTAGCAAATATTTTCTTAAGGATTTTAGCAGGTATGTTCATTAAAGAGATTGGTCTGTAATTTTCCTTTCTTGTGGCATCTTTATTTGACTATGATATTAGGGTAATATTGGCACAATAGAATGGGTTAGACAATGTTCCTGCTACTTCTTTTTTTTTTTGGAAGAGTTTAAACAGTATTGGTGTTAGATTTTTCCAGAATGTTTTATAGAATTCACCTGTGAAGCCATCTGGTCCTGGGCTCTTCTTAGTTGGGAGGTTTTTGGTGACTAATTCAGTCTCATTACTTGTGATTGGTCTGTCAAGTTCATCAATTTCTTTCAATGTAGGTTGCTTGTGGGTATCTAGGAATTCGTCCATTTCCTCTAAATTATCCTTCTTGTTGATATATAAATTATCCTCTTATAATACTCTTTATTTTTGTGGGGTCAGTGGCGATATCCCATTTGTCATTTCTTATATTGTGTATTTGCGTCTTCTCTCTTTTTTTATTTGTTATTCTAGCTAAGGGTTTGTCAATTTTATTGATCTTGAAGAACCAGCCTTTTGTTTTCTTTATTTTTTCTAGTGCTTTTTTATTTTCTATTTCATTTATTTCTGCTCTAGTCTTTGTTATTTCCTTCTTTCTACTTCCTTTGGGATTAACTTACTCTTCTTTTTCTAAGTCCTCTTGGTGTGCAGTTAGGTCTTCAATTTCAGCTCTTTCCTCTTTTTTGATATATTGTTTATGGTTATGAATTTTCCTCTCAATACAGCTTTTGATGCATCCTATAGGTTTTGATATGTTGTGTTTTCCTTTTCATTTCTTTCAAGGAAGTACTGATTTCTTTTGTAATTTCCTCCTTGACCCACTGTTTGTCTAAGAGTGTATTGTTTAACTTCTGTATCTTTGTGCCTAATCTGATTCTCTGGCCTTTACAGATTTCCAGCTTCATTCAATTGTGGTCAGAGGAATTACTTTGTATAATTTCCATCTTGCTGAATTTATTATTGAGAATTGTTCTGTGGCCTAACATGTGGTCTATCTTAGAGAATAGAATGATACATGTGCATTTGAGAAGAAGGTATATTCCAATGTATTTGAGTGTAGTGTACTGTAGATGTCTATTAGGTCCAGATTCTCTAATGTATTATTCAAAGTCTTTGTTTCTTTATTGATTCTCAGTTAAGACGTTTTGTTTAATAGTGATAATGGTGTATTGAAGTCCCACAACATAATTGTAGAGGCATCTATTTCTCCACTTAGTTTTCCCCATGTTTGCCTCATGTATTTTGAAGCTCTCTGATTAGGTGTATAAATGTTTATGATTGTTCTTTCTCCTTGAAAGGTTACCCCTTTTACTGATATGTAGTTCCTGCCATTGTCTCTTAAAATATTTTTGCATTTAAAATCTGTTTTGTCCAATATTATTATAGCTACTCCTGCACTTTTTTGGTTGTTATTTGCTTATAAAATTGTTTTCCAATCACTTATTTTCAGCCTCTTGAATCCCTGGGTCTAATGTGGGTTTCTTGTAGTCAGCATATAGATGTCATATTTCTTTATCAATTCTGCCAATCTGTGACTCTTGACTGATGAGTTTAACACATTAATGCTCAGACTTATTACTCTCAAGGAATTACTTGCGTTAGCCATATTTTCTTTGGGTTTATATATGTCATATGTTGTTTTTATTTCTCTCTCTTTTTTTTCTTACACTCTCCTCCAACTCTTTCTTTCTTAATTTTTCCTTTCAACCTGTAGCACTCCCTTTAGTATTTCTTGAAGGGCAGATTTTTTATTGGCATACTCTCTTAATTCCTGTTTATCTGTGAATATTTTTAATTCTCCAACATTTTTGAATTCTAGCTTTGCTAGACAGAGGATACTTGGCTGGAAGCTTTTTTCTTTTAGCAGCTTAACTCTGTCATACCACTGCCTTCTTGCCTCCATGGTTTCAGATGAGAATTCAGCACTTAATCTTATTGAGCTTCCTTTGTATGTGATGGTTCTCTTTTCTCTTGCCACTTTCAGTATTCTCTCTTTGTCTTGAACATTGGACAATTTGACAAGTGTATGTCTTGGACTAGGCCTGTTGGGATTTATACTGTTTGGGGTGTGCTGCACTTCCTTGACATGTACATCCATTTTCCTCAATAGGGTTGGGAAGTTTTCAGCTATTATTTCTTCCAGCACTCCTTCTTCCCCATTCCCTTCTCTTCTCCCTCTGGGATGTCTATAATGCATATGTTTGAACATTTTGTGTTGTCATTCAGATCCCTAAGTCCTTGCTGGATTTTTTTCTATCTTTTTATCTGTCTATTGTACTATCTATTTGATTTCAGATGTACTGTCTTCCACATTGCTAATAGTTTCCTCTGCCTATTCAAATCTGCTGTTATGTTTATCAAGTGTATTTTTGATTTCTTGGATTGTGCCTTTCATCACCATCATATCCATTATCTTTTTTGCATGTTTGCAATTTCTTTAGTATGTTCTCTCAGTGTCTTCTTAATATCCTTATTCTCTTCCTTCCCTTCATTAGGTTGGTTCATGATGTTTGTTTGGACAACTCTGATTATTTTTTCCATGTTCTGCATCTCCTTCTGGTTTTTAGTTTGTTCATTGAACTGATCATGTCTTTCTCTTTTTTAGTATGGTTTATAATTTTTTGTTGGTGTTTAAGCATCTCTTTATTTTGATGGATTTGTTCAGTTGATTAGTTTCTCTCTGTACCCTAAGATTTTATTTAGTTGCTGTTTGTGTGTGTGTGTAAGTTTTCTCTTTGACACTTAATTCCTTATTCTATTTCCTTGCTGTTGTCTACATTCCCTTGAAAGAAAAATATTAGGGCCAGAGAAAGGGAAAGAAGTAAGAAGAGAAAAAGGATAATAGTAAATAATAGTGAAAAGTCGAAGAGGAACCCAATAAAGCCTAGGAAAATGAATAATTAACTCATGTAAGAAGTGCAAAGGAATAAGAATTTAAAAGTGGGGTACAATCAAGAATGAATGAAGCTATCTAAAATGAATTACAAGAATGATAAGAAGAGAGGGTAAGTGTAAAGAAAAGACAATAAGAAAAAAGTTTAAAAAAGAAAGAGAATAGAGGAGATAGAAATAAAAACAAGAAAAATTGAAGACTAAACAAAGAAAGGTGGAATGTAAGAACAACAAAAACAGAAGATAGGAAGATGAAGGAAGGAAAAGAAGCAGCATAGGTAGACAAAATTGATATTTAAAAAAGGGAGGAAATTCAGCAAACAAGAAACAAGACAGCAGTACCTAATTAAAAAAAGAAATGGGGGGCAGGAAGAAAGAGGGAAAAAACAAACAAATAACAAACACTCAAGCAAGTAATCAAACAAAGTTAGGAAAAACAGCCTTCCCTCTTCAGTCCCTGAGGATCTTCTCAGGCTTTCAGTGTTCATCAACCAATTACCCTGAAGCCTTCCCTCTGCAGATTTTAAATCGGGTTTTAGTGAGTGAACTAAGTTAAAATTAAAGAAAGGAACCTTTTTTAAGAAAAATAAGAGACCCAAGAGAAGCTAACACAAAAATACTGTCTGTGTGTTCCCTGTCCTAAAGTATCAGCTGCGTGTTTGATAACCTGACAGATCACTACTGTAAGGAGAACCAGGTATTGAGTCAGGGACTTCATATATTCAAAGTGGAGACTCCTCCACTGATCTAAATTTTCTCATTGGGTATGTTAGCTACAGAGATATCCAATCACTTTCACTGTGGTTTCCTTAGGGCAAGTCTGACTCCTTGCAAGTGAGGAGATTACAGTTTTCCCTTGTGTTTTTTATCTCTTTGTCCTGTTCCCTCAAGATTGATGCCCTGAAGTCTCCTGGTCTGTGGGTTCCCAAAGCATTTCACTCAGGCAGGATCTCACCCATTCTCAGTCATTTTTTTGCAAGAGAAATGGTGAGAGCCCGCCTAAACCGATGCCATTTTGCCTCCTCTCTATCCATTTTCGATTTAGTCAATACTGGTTTAAAAGGTTCTTCCTGGGGGCCAAGCTGCTCCATTGGGGTAAAGGGAATGAACTGAGAGGTCTTCAGGATCTTCCTTTTCTACCACCTTTATCGGGAATTGGGCAGGGGCAGATTATCCCTTTTGATGGTAACCCTCCTTCTAATCTATGTCTTTCCCAAAGTTCTCCTTTGGATATCTCATCTGTACCATCCTTCAGGATCACTTATTCTGGAACATAGGACAGCAAATGGTTGCTCCAAGAGGAAGGGATGACTGCTGACCTATCTTGTAGGTATCAGGATTTGCTGGGTTAACATGCAGGTGCCTAATGCTGGATAGTCTGGCTCCTCAGTGGTTTTTCATGGAAGCCACCCCTTAGTATGGGAACTATTGCCCTATGAAGGGAGAGTATAATAAACTCACTCAATCACGTCTCCCAGAGGGAGTCCTGCAATGAGAAGGACTAGCTTATGACTTTCTCAAAGGACTCCATTATGAAAAAATCAAGGTCCCACTGTGAAATGAGAATCTTGTGAGAGGTTAAATCCCTTCAGTAGTCATAGAATATCTATGCATCAAAACTCATTTGTTATGGCATGACCATGGTTCTTCCTCATTACTCCAAGGCCCAGTTGGAATTAGGGATAAATTTACCAATAATTGGACACACTTGCCCAACTCCCCAAGATCCAGGCAAACACAGGCTGCGGCCCTGGAGTGGGAGCAGCTATACCATCAGCTGCTCCCTCCCCACCACTTGCTTTCTCTCCTAAGTCCAACTCAACTGACTAATAGTTTGTTGGATAACAGGTTCAGATGGAGTTTCCAGTCTCATCCATTCAGAAGGTTGATCAGGGCAATAGTGGTGCTCTCATCATAAAGTCAGGACAGCCATGAAAGGAGATCCTCTCTGTATTTCTGTCCATATGTATCTTTTCTATCTCCTTCTCCATATACACATGTAATTTCGTTTTTACCTCTGGGTCCCCACCTTCAGTTCTAATAGTCTCCTGAATAATGACCAGCCTCCAACTAATCCCAGATCCCTCTGGATGGCCTGAGAGCCAGAATGAGAACAGATATAAGAGGACATAAACCAGGGGAAGTCCCAGCCTCACTGATTACAGTATGCCACTCCTTGGCATTCATGGGTGGATTTTCAAATTCGGACTTATCACCATCTTTCCCCCAAAGGATAGAAACAGCACACCCTAGTCTCTCAACCATGGGTAAGTACTTTTACCCAGGCTGGTAGGGCTGGGACTACCCCTCAGTTTAACCCACAAAGCCATGAGTCCTGTACTGCATAAGATACTACTGAACAAAAGGAACACAAGAGTGATGAAAAGAACTGCAAAAAAATCCACCTATTCCATACTTCCTTGTGTACCTTGCTCGTTGTGCCAAGATGTGTAGAGCAAGTTGCTATACCATGTGTCAGGAGAAGACAGGCTCAGGCACAACAGAGATTCTTAAAAATTATCACTTTTTTACTAACACAGCACAAAGGGTCTAAAAAAGCAGGGGAAAAGGTCCCATCATGGTTAGTCCTCTGTGGATGCCAACTTTTTGTGTTTGCGTTGGTGGATGGTGGTTCCACATGCATCGCTTTGTATTGGAGGAGAGGGATGCCTGTGGTGTCCAATAACTGGGAATTTATACATCCCAGGGAGATGACACCCTGCCATTGTGAGTTCCCACCCTGATGAACAGCTGGAACAGCTTATTCCTGGTTTCAGGTTCAAGGTTAGGTCAGGACATTCCATTAGACCTAGTGTCCTCCATGGGCTGTCGAAGAGAAACATATTAAAACATCTGCACACAATCAAGTAAGATAGAGAAAGGAGGGGTTAATTGAGGGCTGGGTGGTGGCTGATATGCATGTACATGACTTTCCCAGTGATATCTGGTCATGAAACATGAAAGGAGAATGTAGGCTGACAGTCAAAATTGCCAAAACACTTACATTAGAAATCCATTTGATATTGAGTCATGTATAACACTGCTTGGAACCAAAAAAGATCACAATACTTCATGGGGGAGAGGGTCAAATATTTGCCATCACAGAACATTGTATGAATTTGGAACATTGAGAAATCTAAGGACTCTTAAACCCTTTTAGCACTCAAGGTCTGCACATCTTTGGGATGTAGGAGTAGTTTTGCAGAAGTGAGAAAGGTGGCAGTAAATGGTAGAGATGGCAATGCCTGTTTAATGAACTGACAGCACTAGACAGTAACAGCAATGTACTCAAGATATGTTGTACACAACAGGGGGAGCAGCACTTTGCAGGAGGTAGCTTAAACATTGGCACTCAAAGCGATGGAAACGTACATTCAGATAACTTTGAAAGTAGCAGATGCTTTATTGACTGACATTATTAAATGCAGGTGGAATCAGTGAAGATTAAAATGAAAATATGGATTATCAGAGTTAATTTATATTATTTAGATTTCCAAGGTGAAAATCCCTTGAGAAAATATAAAAAAATAAGGAAATGGTATGTGGGAGGGAGGGAGTGGGGCAGATGGGAATCCCATATATTTTTTTACGCAACATTTATGTAATCTAAAGCTTCTTTAAAAAAAATAATAAGGAAGTTAAGAAAAATATATTAGAATAGGGAAGTCTAAATACATTTGTTAAATAAACTAAAATTAACCAGTGACAAAAATAGGAAATCAAGGCGAATGTGAAAACAAAAGCATTAAATTGTCTAAATCAAAAAGAAAAAGTTCTGGGGTAAATTAACACAAAGGGGAAGTTAAAAAATATATCATAGGAGCTGACTGTATCATCTTACTGGGTCCCTTACCAGTGAGTTAAATAAAATCTTTGTTAATTTATATTTTCATGAGAGTCATAATTTTGCACTTTTAAAGAGTGTAACAGTTTTTGAAGTGATACACTAAGATGCTCAGTGGATTCACATGACAGAACCAGGTAAAATGTGTTACCAGATAATTGTACCTAATGAGTTGCTTAAGCCCAAGTATATGTTTCCTTGGACTCCCGGAGATGAATCACAAGCATGAATAGAATTTTAACATTGCTGACCCTTTACTTCTCTAGCTCTTCCTTTCTGCTGATGTTGTGTTTTGTTTTACTTTTGGGTTTACCCATAATGATGTTATTTCCCATTGGGAACAGCAAATGATTGAAATTTTGGTTTTATGGTCTGACCATATAGTAATTTCTGTAAATAGAGTAATCGATTATGGAGACCTACACTCTGTTGAATGAGAAATGAGAGAGAATTGGGTTTATTTGCCTTCTTTTGTTTGTTTGTTTGCATATTTTGAGCTCAAATAGTTTAAAAATCTATGCCTGCCAGAAAGGATAATAACTCTTTCATATCTGGACTGCTGGGCATTTTATTTCTGTGTTTCTCTTTACCTGAGGTTAAAATTTTAGATTTTATGTTTAAATTCTTTTTATGCCTGCACGTCCATGTCTGCAATTCAGAAAGGTCTTTATTTCATATTTATTTAGGGTGAAATAGTTTTCTATTTCCAGAGAATAATCATATTATAAAGTCACTTAAATTAAAGGAGCTCTGTTTTGACAAGTACATAGAGATAAAAGAGTGATTATATAAGTTAAATGTTATAAAAATTCGCAGAGTAAGGAAATTTAACTTCTAATACTTTAAATGTGTTAGACTTAAATAAAAATCTTACAGAAACTCATAGATGTTTAAAGAATCAAAGTTCATATACTTAAGGTAATCTCTGGATGGTGAGAACAGTTTAATAATTTTAGTTAATAAAACAAATATGGGGAAGCAAATGTGGCTAAAGTGATTGGGTTTCCACCTACCACATGGGAGGACCCAGGTTCAATCTCTGGGGCCTCCTTGTAAAAAAATAAAAATAAAAAAAGCGTGCCCACATGGTGAGCTGAGTGCCTGTATTGTGAGCCGAATGCCCGCATAGTGATCAAGTATCAGCACAAGTGAGTCACACAGCAAGGTGATGACGCAACAAAAGAGAAACAAAGGGGAGAGTCAAGGCCAGGCACAATAGAAAACCAGGAACTGAGGTAGTGCAATTGACAGGGAAGCTCTCTCTATATCAGAGGTCCCCAGGATCAAATCCCAGTGAATCCTAGAGGAGGAAAACAAGAAGAAAAGAAAAAGGATAAATAGATACAGATGATCACACAGCAAATGGACACAGCAAAAAAACAGGGGGGGAGGGGAAAAAATATGCTTTTCTCTGACATTGTTGTCCAGTGTTCTTTGTGTTAAGTGTAATAGATATTTGTATTTTATCTACTAGATTTTTCTTTTCCTAATCAAATTTTACTTTTTTACTGGTAAAATGACCTAACTTTACCTTTACATAATACTTAAGATTGTGAAAAATGTACATTTGTATTCTACTAATTTGAGTCATTTTTCTGACAAGCTTTTATTTCAACTGTAATTATATTTTGTAGTAGGTCAACTTGAAGATGATTTCCAAAATCTTTAGGTAAATGAAAACCTTGGACTTGTATTAAGTTGAGTTAATTAATGGATAACCATTGATACCTAATTAATGTCTTTTTTTTAAAGATTTATTTATTTATTTCTCTCCCCTCCCCCCCACCATAGTTGTCTGTTCTCTGTGTCTACTTGCTGCATCTTCTTTGTCCGCTTCTGTTGTTGTCAAAGGCACAGGAATCTGTGTTTCATTTTCTTTGTTGCGTCATGTTGTTGCGTCACCTCTCTGTGTGTGCAGCATCATTCCTGGGTAGGCTGCACTTTCTGTCACGCTGGGTAGCTCTCCTTATGGGGCGCACTCCTTGCGCGTGGGGCTCCCCTATGTGGGGGACACCCCTGCATGGCACAGCACTCCTTGCGTGCATCAGCACTGCGCTAATTAATTTCTATGTAAGGTACATCCAAAACATTAATATACATAATTTAAATTTTATATATTTTGCATGTATTTATGCTACAAAGAAACTCTGTGTTGGGGTGATGTTAATGAATGTTCATTTTACCCACTTTACGAAGGTGTAAAAGGGATAAGTGTGACTATGGAAACTATATTATGTACGTCCACAATCTCTGCTAATCTGTTAAAATGTTTGTGAAAGACAGACAGTTCTCTAATATTTATCCCCCCTCTGCCAGTTTTCTCTATGAAATAGAATTTAGTACTTTTGGTAAAGATTTTAATAAATATGAGTAGTTGAGACTATACTAGCAGAAAGAGTTTTGTGAAATTCTCTTTCTCTTTCAAAGAAAAAGAGTAACTTAACCCAAAGCAGTCTGAAACTTGTTGATGTCCAGATGCCTTCATACTCTTAGCAATTATTGAGGATCCCCAAAAGCTTCATTTACAAGAGTTATAATTATGGATACCATATTAGAAATCAAAAACTAAATTATCATAAAAATTCATTTTAAGTATGTGAAGAAAGCAGCAATGAGCACATTACATGAAAAATAAAATAATATTTTAATATAATTATGAAATTCACTTTTACCTGGTGGATCTCTAAGAGTTATCCTAAAGTAAATGCTAGTATATGCTAGAATATGAAAAATACATATAATAAAGGATAAAATTTGAAAAATGAACTTTATTTCCCTTTGTTTATAATGCCTGAGTCTGAAAAGAAGCTGTGGAATGTGTTAAAATTTTAGTAAAGTTTGCTCAATCTTCATTGGGCTTTCTTCCTTGGTTTACTGATTTATATCTTCACATACAATATGAAAGATAATACTTCACCTTCTATGTATTATCAAAATAATATTATGTGCTTTATGTTGACTTTATCATTTTAAAGGAGAAAAGAAGAAAAACAAAAGTGTCTTACTTATCAAAAACCTAAGGTATTTTATGATCCTGTTATCATCTAATTTTAATTTTTAAATCTTTGTTGTCACTTTAATTAAGTGAACAATCAAATATTTTTCCCAGACACCCATGATCCCATCTTTTTTTTTAAGATTTATTTTTTATTTATTTCTCTCCCCTCCCCCTCCCCCCTGTCTGCTCTCTGTGTCCATTCACTGTGTGTTCTTCTGTGACCCCTTTTATCAGTGGCACCAGGAATCTGTGTTCCTTTCTGCTGCGTCATCTTGGGTCAGCTTTCCGTGTGTGTGGCGCCATTCTTGGGCAGGCTGCACTTTCTTTCATGCTGGGCAGCTCTCCTTACGGGGCACACTCCTTGTGCGTGGGGCTCCCCTATGTGGGGGACACCCTGTGCGGCAGGGCACTCCTTGCTCGCATCAGCACCGCGCATGGGCCAGCTCCACATGGGTCAAGGAGGCCCAGGGTTTGAACCGTGGATCTTCCATGTGGTAGACAAATACCCTATCCATTGGGCCAAGTCTGCTTCCCTCATGATCCCATCTTAATCAACTGTCCAAATCTCTTCTGGAAACTCTTGATTTTTTGCCTGAAATCAAATTAAAATTTAGAGAAATAAGATAAAGCTTGCAGGATACTTTTATCCCTAAAATTATCTGAAATATCCCAGACAACCCCTGGAAAACCACAAATTTGTTCTTTCACCTTTTAAAAATAAATGGTAGAAATAGTTAGGATGTGTGATGAGTTGCAAATCAGAAGATACTCTCAGCCTTCCCTAGGTTAAATTACTATAAGTAAAAAGTTATTGATATGTATATCAGAAATTGTATGCTTTACAGGAAGTCATTGCCTTTTGTTACTACCCTCACTTTTCTTTTTTTTTTTTTTTAAAGATTTATTTATTTATTTAATTTCCCCCCCTCCCCTGGTTGTCTGTTCTTGGTGTCTATTGGCTGCGTCTTGTTTCTTTGTCCGCTTCTGTTGTCGACAGCGGCACGGGAAGTGTGGGCGGCGCCATTCCTGGGCAGGCTGCTCTTTCTTTTCACGCTGGGCGGCTTTCCTCACGGGCGCACTCCTTGCGCGTGGGGCTCCCCCACGCGGGGGACACCCTTGCGTGGCACGGCACTCCTTGCGCGCATCAGCACTGCGCATGGCCAGTTCCACACGGGTCAAGGAGGTCCGGGGTTTGAACCACGGACCTCCCATATGGTAGACGGACGCCCTAACCACTGGGCCAAAGTCCGTTTCCCTCTCACTTTTCATATTATGTTTAACCTCAGAGAAAACACTGATTAAAACAATCATGAATAGTTTTATCATGTTTATCTATATTTGTCAGTCCTGGTAATCTTTACCTAATTATATTAGTTGTGGTACGTTGAATTATACATCCCAGAAAAAATAAGAAAGAAGGAAAAAAAAACAACACATGTTCTTAGTCTTAATTATTTCTTGTGGGTATGAACCCATTATAAACAAGACCTTTTGAAGACATAATTTTCAATTACTGTATGGCCCAGCTGAATGAGGTTGGGCCATCAATGTTTTACTGGAGGAAGAGTGGAAGGTGTAAATCAACAGAACCAGAAAAAAAGGAGATGACATTCCCCTGTAATGGGAAAGTCACAGAATCTAAGGATTTCAAGCCCACCAGAATGCTACCAACTCCAAGAAGAAGAAAGCCTATAACTTGTGAAACCGTGAGCCCATAAATTCCTGTTATTAAGCCAACCCAATATGTGATAATTGTCATAGCAGTTTGGAAACAAATTCAATAGTCTACAACAATGTAAATTTATCAGTCTTAGTTACAGTTATTACTTAAAATATTCATAAGGCACAGTCTTATTTTCTTATTTCTTTAATTTGAACCTAGCCTCGACTAGGTCAATGGTTCTCAATCAGTGATGTGCATCAGACTAACCCACGATATTTTATAAAAATAAAGATATCTAGGCCCTACTACAAACTTTATGTGGTACTTATTGTACAGTCTTGATGTATGTTTCAGATCATTATATATCTCAAGATTTTTTTTCCCCTTTAAAAATATATTCTGATCTATTGATTTTTTTCTTTTTTCTTTATTAGAGAACTTGTGGGTTTACAGAACACTAGTGTATAAAATACAGGATGCCATATACCACCCTACAACTGACACTTTGCGTTGCTGTAGAATTTTTGTTACAAATGATGATAGCACATTTTATAATTGTATTATTAACTATAGTTTATGATTTAACTTGGGGTTCACTGTATAGTGTAGTGGATTTGTTTTTAAAATTTTTACTCCATTAACATATATACAGTTTAACATTTCCCCTTTTAATCACATTCAGATATATATTTCAGTGCTGGTGATTATGTTCCCAATGTCCTGCTACTATCACCACCATCCATTACCAAAACATTTCCATTATTCCAAAAAGGAACTATGTACATTTGGAGACTTAATTTCCTATTCCCTATACCCACCCCATCCCCTGGTATCCTATATTCTAGTTTCTGATTTGATGAATTTCTTTATTCTAATTATTTCAAATCAGTGAAATCACACGTATTTGCCCTTTTGGGTCTGGCTTATTTCACTCAACATGATGTCATCAAGGGTCATCCATGTTGCCACATGTATCAGGACATCATTCTTTTTATGTCTGAATAATATTCTATCCACATTTTATTTATCCATTCATCAGTTGATGAACACTTGGGTTCCTTTTATCTTTTGGCAAATGTGAATAATGAAGATCAGTGTGCAAATATCTGTTCATGGACCCACCTTCAATTCTTGTGGGTATATACCTAGTAGTGAGATTGCTGGGTGTTTTAGTTTGCCACAGGCTACCAATGCAAAAAATTACCAGAAATGGATTATCTTTTATAATGGGGATTTATTAGGGTAAAAACTTACAGTTCCAAGGCTGTGAAAATGTCCATATCAAGGCATCATCAGAGATGCTGTTTCACCAAAGACTGGCTGCTGGCAGATCCAGGAATGCTCCATGTGGCAAGGCAAAATGAGGACTCACCATCTGTCTCTGCCTTCTCCAGGCAGCATTCTCCTCAGTCTCAGCTGTGGACAATCCAGCACATGGTATTGCTCCCTACAGCTTTGAACTGCTTCGTGCACCTAACCTCTCAGGAGCCTCTTTCTATGGGCCTCTGCTATACTGATTCCAGCCTCCCGCCTCTCTCTCAACCTCTCAAAGTTTCTTTTAGCCTCTTCCTCAGCTGTCACTGATCCTGGAGTCCTCTACCACATGGCAGGGTAAAAATGGTAACTTTTTCTCTGTTGTTTCTGCTTCAGTTTTCAGTTTATATAAGACCCAAGCAAGAGGACAGAGAGCCAACCTGGGCTATAATTCACCCACATAACCCAATCAAAGGCCATAAAGTGATCTAATCAGGGGATTTGACAATTTTCTAAGCAATTGATGATAAGACAGAGATTACCTTGAGTTTCAGTCTTCCTATCAGGAAGATCTGCCTGTGTGTGGGATTTAACTTGTCTTTCTGGGCAGGTGTCTTTTCCTGACTTTTGCTTATTAGTTGTTTTGAAGTTCACCTGTTTACTTGTATTTGGTTTTCCTCTCTGTTTTCCACAGAACAAACTTCCCTCTTCTGGGTGTTTGAAACTGACCCACACTGTTTGCCCCACTACCTCTATAGTATTCTACACTCTTTTGTTTTGTTTTTTGATCTAAAGCTGCTTTTGACTAGAGGCCAAATTCTGGGAGAAGAGGCATGACAGAGAAGGCTTTCCCAAGTCAAACTTTCCCATCAGAATCAGGACCACGGATCCATGAAAAGGGCACAGACCTGCTCCAAATTGACCTGAGGTGGGAGTCAGGAAAGCCACCAAGAACTTTTCCAAAGTTCCCCAAAACTGAGTTTTCCTTGGCCTACCCAGCAAATGTAGCCCTTCAGTTAACCATCCCTGCATCTTAAGGAAGCTTTTGATCTCTAACTTTCCTCCCCTACAACCTTTGTTAAAGGCAGTTTATAACCAGGGCATCCCTCAGAGCAGGGCCTACAGTGATCTGAAGTCACTAATCAAAAGTCATGATTGGTGATCAGACATATCTACCACTGGTCTTGGGGAAGAAGATTTTATGGCCTTTTATGTCACCAGCTAGCTAGCCAGGTTGGACCCCATGGCAGCCTGCCACTAGAGTGATGAGTGAGCACCATTAACCACTGCACAGAGAGAGAAATTTACTGTTTTTTTACTGTAATTTATCAGGCTTTTCCTCTTGCTCTTCCCTGGATGCTGTACAGTGTTCTTCTGGCCTCCACAGTTTACAAATGGTTGTTTCAGACAGTTCCCGCCCAGTTAGTAGTTGTTCTGGTGGAAAGACTTGAGTCTTAGAGCTCCCTGCTCTCCCATTTTCCCACAGTCTTCTTCTTCATTCCATCATTTTTTCTCCCCAATAAATCAGATATAACATTCACTGATTTCTTTAAAAACAAAGATGAGTCTCTTTCAACAGAGAAGAACAATCTCAAAGCCTTGTAGAAGAGGACCATACTATGTACTGAAACTATTGATATTTCTAAGAATAGAATCTTGAGTACAGGCATCTGACCTGTCATTTGATTAGGCAGTGTTTAGACTGCACTAATGTACAAGGTTGGGATTTCCTGAACACATTTTAGTTGAGAACCAGAAAGATTCTGAAAATGCTAATACAAGATCCAAAAGAAAAAGAATTAATTATACCTAACTAAACGAAGTGATGAGAGAAATTTTAATGTAATTATTTTAGGAGGGAATATTATTATTTCTTTAATGTTCTATTTCCCCAATTTATAAGGAAGTCCATTCTCTTTGTTAAGCTATCTGAAATGCAAAATAATTGAGTAAACTGTTTTTGTAAATTGAACAATTTAGACAATATTGGATTCTCACTGATGACCAAAACTCAAATTCTTACTGTCTCTTCACTTTTTATGGTAATATAATTATTTGCATAAGTTTGATAAGAATGTCTTTCTTTCTCTCAGGATATAATCGAACAAAATTATTGTACAACCAGGGTCTCACCTCAGCATCTTGTTTGAGAACAATGGTCATTTAATCAGCATGACGAGCTGATTTTGAGAAACTAAGGTTGGCTTTGTTATGAAGCCAATGCCTACAAACCATCTTAGGAAAATTGCCTTGTACATGGTTTGCAGACTCCCTGCTTTATAGATAATAAGGAAAAGTACTTCATGGTAAATCTGGACTATTAGGAATTATGGGGGCCCTCAAATAGACAGAAAATCATCCAAATTTAGAGTTACTGCAGGTGAAAAATAATGGAGAGCTTATTTTGAACCTAGTTTACTAGCCTTTGGGTAGTAAATAATAAAAAGGTCTTATAAGTTAAATATGAGATTACCCATGCAAATGTCCAGACAGAAGGTCACCTTGTGATTTTAGAAATTGTTCAATTGTGGCTCATTATTTGCAATGAATTTAAGAAGACTGATATGGTAAATTAATACTCTGACTGTTCCTCTGTCAATAATCAGGCCAAATTTAGTGAGACAGCCTTATTTTATTGTCAAGAATATCTTTCTTTGAGATTACCATGATTATAAGGTGGAGAGAGACTACCAGTTAAAATTGTAGAAGGCTTTAAATCTAACAAAAAGATTATTGGAAGTCTTCAATATAAAACTTCAATTATTTGGAGCACACCCTTCCTGGGGACTTTATTCTATAGAGTTTGCATCTTTCATATATAGATAAATAGGTAGATGATGCTGAAGTTCTTAGACCCAATTCCTCAAGGAAATATGACTTGCTGGAAATTTGGCAAGAGCCAATGCTGAAGTTGAGGGAGAAGTTTTTCTTCTGACCAGGGAAATTCTCGGTTCTGTTTTTTTAAAAAGACCACCTACTGATTAAATAAATAGACTCCCCACAATGCTCAGGACAATCACATTTGTTGATTGTAGATGCAGCCAATGGATTATAGGAACAAATCCCATCACAAAATCCTTCACAATAACAAGCAGGACACAGCTTAACCAAATTACTGGACACCATGAGCTAGAAAGGTTGACACATGAAATTTACCATCACAACCAGTTTTGCTAGTTTTAATCTATTAAGAAAATTGATGTAGTATTTATGATAGCCTTAAATAGGTGTACTCTCTGTAAATTCTCCTCCAAATTGGTTGTAATATCTTATTTGTTCCTTCATTAATAAATTAAATAGAATCTTTGTCATGTTTTCATTTTAAAAATAAGAACTAGGATATGAGAATAGAAACTATAGTTGAATAAGTAGAAGGGTAAATATATCACTACAGCTTTTAAGATGAATAATCTTAAATAAATGAAGAAGGCATAGGATGTAACTAAGCCTTCATTCTGATGCCATGAAAAGTACAAGATAAGCAGAGAAGCCACTAAAGAATTATTTTAACATGCAAGTCTGATTTCATCACATTTTATCTTTAATTTCTGGAAAAATGGTTGGTCAATTTCTCAGAAACTATTTTTATGAGTATTGTTCAGTTACATAGGTTTATTGATTTAAACTGGTTAAAAGCCACAAGAGTCATGTTTCTGGAGCAGAGCAGTTCTGTCACTTAAAAAAATGTTATCTCTGATGTGAAAAACCAAACTATATAAATTGACTAGTATGCTCTTGAATACAGATTTCTAAAACTGATGACAATTTTTATCAGTGCTTTTATCAATTTTTATCAGTGCCATGACCATAAGTCATCAAATGATAGTAAAGATCTGTAAACTCAAGGAAACTTATGCTAACACTATTTTCCAACTATTTTCCAAAGTACTATGGGAAATACTAGTTTTAAGGAATGTTGATAAATATTTTGTGCAAAAAGGATTTAGTGGTTAATTAAAATTTGGAATGTAACTCCCCATATATACTCCTGAAGATTCAAATAAAAATTATCATATTAGAACCACTGATAACTCCCACCATTCTTCTCGAATCCTAACTGTAAAATTTAATTAAAACAAAGTTTTCCAAACCTAGTAAGCATTTTCTGTCACAGGTACATATTAACAGCATATCAAATAAAATTGTTCAGAACAACATTTTAGGATGTGTGGAACTATGATATGAATCATATTTTAAATTGTTGCTAAACTCAAGAGATTCCCTAAGAATAAGGTATTTTAATGATAGTAATTATAACAGTTTATAATAGAAAGAAATGTAAATAGAGATAAGGACAAAAATATAAATCACATATATTCTCATAATGTAGGTGTAACTGCTTTAACACTTAGTATCATTTTTTATGCATATAGCATTTTCATTTTCATATAAAAATAAAAAATCATACTGCATATACTTTTCTATAACCTCCTTTACTCATTAGATTTTTTTTTTAAAGATTTATTTATTCATTTCTCTCCCCTTCCCCCCCGCCCCGGTTGTCTGTTCTGTGTGTCTATTTGCTGAGTCTTCTTTGTCTGCTTCTGTTGTTGTCAGTGGCACAGGAATCTGTGTCTCATTTTTGTTGTGTCATCTTGCTGTGTCAGCTCTCCATGTGGGTGGTGCCATTCCTGGGCAGACTGCACTTTCTTTCACGCTGGGCGGCACTCTTAGGGGGTGCACTCCTTGCGCGTGGGGCTCCCCTACATGGGGGACACCCCTACGTGGCAGGGCACTCCTTGCGCGCATCAGCACTGCACATGGGCCAGCTACACACGGGTCAAGGAGGCCCGGGGTTTGAACCATGGACCTCCCATGTGGTAGACGGATGCCCTAACCACTGGGCCAAGTCCGCCACCCTACTCATTAGATTTTATGGACATGTTTCTAAGCTAATAAATACTCTTCTAAAACACAAATTTAATGGCAACATAGTATTATATTTATGGATGTATTATAAATTATTTAACAAGTCTCATCAGTAGGTGCATTTGTTTCCAGTTTTCACTATTTTTCACTCACTGCAATGAGTACCATTTGGCTATATCTAAGGTCAATCCATTATTGTTTCCCCAAGATAAATTTATAATACTAACAGAGTAGATCAAAAGTTATGAAAATTTCTAGTGCATTTTGTTGCTGTTGTTGTTATTATTGTTTTTTAAGAGGTACCAGAGATTGAACCCAGGACCTCATACATGGGAAGAAAGCACTCAACCACTGAGCTATGTCTGCTCCCCAGTGAGAGTTGGTTTTTCATTTGTTAGCTTTTTAGAAGATACCAGGAATACAACCCAGGACCTCACACATGGGAAGCAGGTGCTCAACCACGTGAGCTAAATATGCTCCCTCTAGAGTTTTTGACCTGTATAAATGTTTGGCCTCCAACCTCAGTTAGTTCCTCCAAACTCCGGGGCTGTACTATTTGTGTATTACTACCACCAGTTCTCTTTCCTGTTATCAAAAGATGTTTAAAATCTTTTTTTTCTCATTAGAAAAGTTGAGGGTTTATAGAATAATCACATATAAAATACAGAATTCTCATATGTCACCCCACCAACAACAGCTTGCTTTGGTATGGAACATTTATTACAATTGATGATAGAATATTTTTACGATGGTATTATTAACTAAAATCCATGGTTTAATTTAGGGTTCAGTGTTTCTGCAGTGTATTATACTTCCATGGACTTTAAAAAGAATTTTATTCTATTACCATATATGCAATATAATATTTCCCATTTAAATCATATTCAGATATTTATTTCAGTACTGTTAATTTCATCTCAATGGTTGTGCTACCATCATCACCATCTATTACCAAAACATTTCCATCATTCCAAGTAGGAACGCTTACATCTTAAGCCTTAATTTCCCATTTACAAACCTCTGCTTATCTATATTCTAGCTTCTGACTCTATTCATTTGCTCATTCTAATTGTTTCAAAACAGTGAGATCATACGGTATATGTCCTTATGTGCCCAGCTTAGTTCACTCAACAAGATACCTTCAAGGTTTATCCACGTCTTCGCATGTAATAGGACTTCATTCCTCTTTATGGCTGAATAATATTCCATTGTATGTATATGCTACCTTTTATTTATTCATTCTTCTGTTAATGGACACTGGGATTACTTCCATCTTTTAGCAATTTTGAATAATGCCACTATGAAAATCAGTGAGTAAATACCTGTTGGAATCCCTGCTTTCAGTTCTTTGGGGTATGTAACCAGTAGTGGGCTCATACAGTAATTCTATACTTAACTTTCTGAGGAATGCCAAACTATCTTCTACAGCAACTGCACCATTTTACATTGCCACCATCAATGAATGTTCCTATTTCTCTGCATCCTTACCAACACTTATTTTTACTTTTTAAAAATTATTAGTGGTGGGAAATGGTATCTCATTGTGTAATGATTTGCATTTTCCAGATGACTAACGATGTTGAACATCTTTTCATGTGTTTTCTGTTCATTTTACATATTCTTTGTGAGATGTCTGTTCAAGCCTTTGGTAATTTTTCATTGGATTTTTATCTTTTTGTTAAATTTTAGAATTTCATTATATATTTTGGATCTTAATCTTTTACTGGATATGTGGTTACCAAATATTTTCTCCCATTGTGTAGGCTGTCATTTTAATTTCATGATAAAGGCCTTTGAGGACCAAAGTTTTTAATTTTGATGAGGTCCCATTTATCTAATTTTCCATTTGTTGCTTGTGCTTTGGGTGTAAAGTCTGAGACCATTGCCTACCACAAGGTTCTGAAGATGCTTCCCTAGGTTTGCTCCTATGAGTTTGATAGTTCTAGCATTTATATGTAGATCTTTGATCCATTTGAGTTAATTTTTATGTAAGGTGTGACCTAGAGGTCCTCATTCCTTTTTTATTTTTTAATTCATTTTCATTTATTTATTTTTTGGCAAATGGAGAGACAATTTCCATTGGTCCATAGGCTGGTCATTGTGCCGCTACCATACTTTTCTGATTATTGTGACTTTGTAATAAGTTTTAAGATTGGGAAGTATGAGTCCTCTAACTTAATTTTTCATTTTCAAGATGGCTTTAGTAATTTTGGGCCTGTTAACCTTTCATGTAATTTGATGATTGACTTTTAGATTTCTTCAAAGAACGTTGTTGGGATTTGGATTTGGATTGCATGGAATCTATAAATTGCTTTGGGTAGTATATGACTGTTTCAGTCTAGCAAAGGGGTATCAATGCAACGTACCAGAAATCTGTTGGCATTTATAAAGGGTATTTACTTGGGATAAAAGTTTACAGTCTGAGGGCCTTGGAAAGTCCAACTCAAGGAACCATAAGAGGTACTTTTTCATCAAAGTCAGATGCCACAGATTGAAGCAAGATGGTGGGCAATCTCTGATGGGTTTCAGCTTTTCCTTCTGGGCTTTTCTCTCTCCTGACATAGAGCTCATTTCTTTCCAGGCCTTCTATATCAGTTTCAGCTGTTCTGTTCTCTTCCCAAGGTCAGTTGCAAATTATCAGGACAATGGCTCATTCTCTCCCTGGGGCACCAGGATAAAAAATGACAGTCTTCTCTCTCTCTTTGTGTGTGTCTGTCTTGAGTGTCTATTTTATATCAGAAACAGCAAGGGGGTAAGGACTCAACCTGAGTCACACCCTCGGAAAGTGTGTCAAATCTAAAAATCTAATCATTTTTCTTTTATTTCTGAAATACCAAGGCCAGGAATTGAACCTGGAACCTCGTGTGTGGGAAGCCAGCACTCAATCACTGAGCTACATCGGCTCCCCAAAGCTGTTTTTATCATTTGTTTTCTTGTTTTGTTTTTAGGAGGTACCAGGTATTGAACCCATGACTTCATATGTGGGAAGCAGAAGCTTAGCCACTTGAGCTACATCCACTCCCCTAAAAGCCTAATCTTAATCAAAGATTTCTCAGCTGAAACTAATGCAATCAAAGGGTATCACACCCAGAGGAATAGTTTAGTTTACAACATAAACTTCTCTTTTTGGAATTCATAAAATAATCTCAAACCATCACATTCTACCCTCTGAATCCCCAAAAGACATAACAATATTACAAAAATATCATAAATCATTTTAGTATCAATGCTAAGTACAAAATCACACCATAATCTGTTAAAGGAATAGAGTTTGTCTTGGGACAAAGATCCCTCTGACTGTAGACCTGTGAAACTTACAAAACAAGTTATCTGCTTCTAATATGTAAAAAAGGAACAGACACAGGATAAACATTTGCATTACAACAAGGAGAATTTGGGAGGGAAACATGCATCACAGGTCTCCAGCAATTCCGAAAACCTGAGGGCTTTCACCATCAGATTTCAAAGTCTGAGAGTCATTCTTAAGATGGTGGTTTCTTCTTTTCCTCAGGGTTTTCCATAGGGATGCCCAATTGCCATTTTCTTGGTTCCACCTTCATCAAGCATCTGTGTGGCAACTGAGTTTCAGACCTCACCTTCCAAGAACATTGGTGTGATGGCCACACTTCCTTCCATCACTGGTTACATTATGGTTGACATTTTGTGCTGTACAGTTCCATAGGCCTTGACAAATGCATAATGTCCTGTGTCTGTCATTGCAGTATCATACAGAAGAATCTCATCACCCCAAATATGCCCTGTGTTCGACCCATTCATCTCTCCCTCTCCCTTCTGAGACCCTGACAACCACTGTCTTTTTTATCATTATCAATGTTACAGTTTCATCCATTAACACAAGATAATAACTATAATAACAATAAATCTACTCTGGTCCATTGTTAAATTCCCCCCTCATGATTGTTCATGCCTACGTCTTAAGGGATTTCAGATGATGTCTGCTCTGGCTACTTCAGGCTGAGAGGGGACTTAGCTATTATGGGGCAGATGGAAGAAATTGTTTTGCTTGCTGTTGTAGATACTCCTTGTTTTTTGGGATAGGACTTGTCCATCATCATTTTGTTGGTTGTCCATGGCAAGTCCGAAGAACTGGAGAGTGGTACTTGGCTGCTACTCAGCTGGGACTCAGGACTCAACCAGCATATGAACAATGCAAAGACTTAAGTCTCTGGGAAATATACTTAACAGTTACATTGAAATTCATAGGCTCAAATAAAAGGAGTAGAAGAATCATAAGTGGGAGAATTATCAATGAGTATATTTATGTTATACTGGGTAAATAGATTATTTACCCAAATATTTCCAAATAGGGCCTTCCAAAGAGGTGTTGATTTTATGAGGTTAAGTGTCTTGCCTCTGGTATCAGGACATCCTTAGAACTTTAGGAGCACTCTTGTTTGAGGCTTTGTTTACTATAGCAATTAGTGAAGTCTGTCTGAGGGCTGCATAGGTATAACCTCTGGAATGACTTCCCGACTCCTTTGAAATCTCTTAGCCATAAAACCTTTTTTATTTAATGCTTCCCCCCTTTCTAAATGCATCATTAATTAGTGCTTGGTAATAATTCCTTGGTGCCAGGGAGGCACACCCCCAGGAGTATGTCCCATGTCAGGGGATGGTGGTGTGTTTATTTGCTAAGTTTGATTTAGAGAAAGTCTACATTTGAGTAACAAGGAGGCTCTCAGGATGCATTAATCATAATTAGGCTTTGTTTAATTTTTAAAGGAATAAGGTTCATATATACAAGTATTGATTGAGGACTTGGCATATTGGCTGTTTTATTTTTTGGATTTTTTTTGTTTTGCTTTGTTGTTGTTGTTTTTCCTTAATCATGGCTTATTTATTATGGAGATTTCTGCCATTTTGTTTGAGAATGTAGCAGGGCTTCCCCAGGATGGAAGCGTAATATTTTGTTAGCTACAGTGGGAGCCTCTGCTTATTGAGAAAACAAAGCTATGATGACAAGAACACATTCATATCCCATGTAACTATGTTTTAAGTGCATTTTCCCCACTTGTTAAGTATTACACCTTTTTTGTCGATCACTTCTGTTAAAATCTACTTTTCTTTTTTTTTTAATTTACTTTGTAATAATATTACATTAAAAATATATATATGAGGTCCCATTCAACCCCACCTCCCCACCCCACCTCTCCCCCCCCAGCAACACTCGTTCCCATCATCATGACACATCCATTGCATTTGGTAAGTACATCTTTGGGCACCTCTGCACCTCATGGTCAATGGTCCACATCATGGCCCATACTCTCCCCCATTCCATCCAGTGGGCCCTGTGAGGATTTACAATGTCCGGTGATTGCCCCTGAAGCACCATCCAGGGCAGCTCCATGTCCCAAAGATGCCTCCACCTCTCATCTCTTCCTGTATTTCCCCATACCCATCAGCCACCATGTCCACTTTTCCCAATCCAATGCCACCTCTTCTATGTGGACATTGGATTGGTTGTGTCCATTGCACCTCTATGTCAAGAGGAGGCTCAGATTCCACATGGATGCTGGATACAATCCTCCCACTTTCAGTTGTAATCACTCTAGGCTCCATGGTGTGGTGGTTGTCCTTCTTCAACTCCATCTTAGCTGAGTGTGGTAAGTCCAATAAATCAGATTGTAGGTGCTGGAGTCTGTTGAGGCTCAGGACCTGGCTATCACATTGTCAGTCCAGAGATTCAAATCCCCTAAATATATCTTAAACCCCAACACTAACTGCACCTCCAGCACATTAGCATGAAAGTCTTATGAAGAGAGATCCCATCTGAGTCCAAAAATCTACTTTTCTACTTTTTTGCGTTTTTGTGTTGTATTATATTGAGTGACTTCTTTTTTCAATCTGGGTATACTTTTCATCTATTTTTATTGTGGTTACCAAGGGGTTAATATTTAACATCCTAAAAATTTTATAGCAATCATATTTGGCTTGATACTAACTCCAATAGCATGCACATATTCTATTCCTATAAACCTCTGTCACTGATTCATTTTTTAAGACGTTTAAATTTTTTTTATTTCTCTCCCCTTTCCCACCCCCCCCCCCTCAGTTGTCTGCTCTCTGTATCCATTTGCTGTGTGTTCTTCTGTGTCTGCTTGTATTCTTGTCAGTAGCACCGGGAATCTGTGTCTCTTTTTGTTGCATCATCTTGCTGCATTAGCTCTCCATGTGTGCAGCTCCATTCCTGGGCAGGCTGCACTTTTTTCACACTGGGCAGCTCTCCTTATGGGGCACACTCCTTGTGCATGGGGCTCCCCTACGTGGGGGACACCCCTGAGTGGCACAACACTCCTTGCATGCATCAGCACTGCATGTGGCCCAGCTTGACATGGGTCAAGAGGCCCAGGGTTTGAACCTTGGACCTCCCATGTGGTAGGTGGACACCTTATCCATTGGGCTAAATCTGTTTCCCCTGATCCGTTTTTTGTACTTATTGCCACTTATATCTCTGTACATTATATGTTGAAAACCTTAGATTTATCATTACTATTTATGCATTTGCATTTTAGCACCTATAGGAAGTAATAAGTGGAGTTACATTCAAAAGAATACAATAAAACTTGCATTTATAGTACTCCAAATGGTTACTTTTACTGTAGATATTGATTTCTTTATGCTGCTTTGATCCACTATCTAATGTCTTTTCCTTTCAGTCTGAAGAAATCCCTTTAATATTGTTTAGGGTAGGTCTAGGGGTGATGAACTCCCTCAGCTTTTTAAAAATTTTTTTCTAGGAATTTCTTAATCTCTAACTCATTTTTGAAAGTGTCATTGGATATGAAATTCTGGGCTGGACATTGTTTTCCTTCTGCACTTTATTTCAACCCACTGTTTTTCTTGCCTCCATGGTTTATGATGAGAAATCCACACTCAATCTAATTGGGATTTCCTTTTACATAAAATATGCCTTTCTCTTGCAGCTTTCAGAACACTCTCCTTGTCCTTTGCATTTGATGATATAATCATTTTATGATGAGGTGTTTGTTGTTCTCTCTTCTTTTTGAATGTACATATTCATGTCTTTTGCTAAGTTTGGAAAGTTCTCTGTCATTATTTCTTTGACTATTCCTTCTACCCCTTTCTTTCTTCTCATTCTGGAACTCCCATAATGCATATATCAGTGTGTTTCATGATGTTCTATAGCTGTCTTAGGCTATTTTCTCTTTTGATATTTCTTTTTTTTTCTCTTTCTATTCCTCAGCAGGACTCGTTTCAAGTGTCTTGTCTTCAAATTCACCAATTCTTTCTTCTGCCAGCTCCAGTCTGCTCTTGAAACTTATGGGACTTTTTCATTTCACTTATTGTGGTCTTCAACCCAAGTAGTTCTGTTTGGTTCATTTTTAAAATTTGTATTTCTTTACTGACATTCTCATGTTGTACATTCATTGCTTCCCTGGTATCCTTTAGTTCTTCTTCTGTATGCCATCCATATCCTCAAGAATTTTTGAGAACATTTTAAAAAGGCTTTTTTCCATATCTTCTCATCCATTCTCACATATTCTCATATTCTTCATTGATGTTTTCTGTATTTTTATCCTTTCCCTTTGTATGGGCTACCATTTTCTGTTTCTTTATTTGTCTTGTATTCTTTTCTTACTGTACTTCTTAATATTTTTTCCATTTTAACTCTGGGATTTACTCCCTGGGATGTCTGTTTCCTGGTTTTGAATTAGCTGGTAATAAGACAGTTTTTTGAGCTTCAGCCCTACCAGGAAGCTTTGCCCAATACAAATACATTGTGCAGGGTTTTTGTTGTCTTTTATGGGCCTCTGTCTTGTCCTGGGCTTTTGTTTGGTTTGTTAATTGTTTTTGGAATTCCCCTGTTTATAGGATTTTGGTTGTCTCCTCTCCCAGGTATTTGAAGCCTGCAAGTCTTTGTCCCAGACTGTCTCCCTCTACAGATTTTAATATTCCTTTCATTGCCTCAAACTGCTTTTGCCTGGAGAAATTCTGCTAGGAGACACTGAGGAGAGGACATTCTCACATCTTTCCCAATCAAAATAAGGTCAGGGACCCAGGAAGAGGGTGCAGACTGGCTACAAAGTGCCCTGGGAAGGGGATCAGGATGGGTGCCAAAAGTTTCTCCAATGTTTCCCCAAAGCTGAAATTTCCTGGCTTGCCCAGCAAGTCAGCCCTTTAGCTAACTGTCCCCCAGAGGCCTGAGGAAGTGCTGTGTCTTTAAATCTCCACTGCCTCTACCCCTCTCTGAGGAGGGGCGAAACAATAGCTGCCCTCTGAGCCTGGACCCAGCAATCATTACCTGTGGTTACTGATTGGCTGTGCCCACACCTGTTCTTGGGGAAGAGCATTTTTACATCCCTTTCTGTCACCAGCAGAGAGCCTGGGACTGGACCCACTGCAACCTGTTCTGAGAGTAAGGGATAGGCACCTGTAGCCACCACAGGGAGAGAAAAATTTACGGTTCTTCACTATAATTTATTAGCCTCTTTTTCCAACCTTCCCTGGGTGCTGTATATTGCTCTTGTGTCCCTGGAGTTTCCAAGTAGTTGTTTCACACAATTCCTGCCTGTTTAATTGTTGTTTTGGTGGAAGGACTGAGTCTCAGAGCTCCCTACTCCACTTTCTTCCCTGGAAGTTTCAAATTTGCCATTTTGTCTTATTTTATTTGATCTCTCTGCAATAGGTAATACTGTTTTTTTTTTTTAAGATTTTAAAAAAAAATTTATTTCTCTCCCCATACCCCCCATTGTCTGCTCTCTGTGTCCAATCACTGTGTGTTCTTCTGTGTCCACCTGCATTCTTGTCAACAGCACTGGGAATCTGTGTCTCTTTTTGTTGCGTTATCTTGCTGCATCAGCTCTCTATGTGTGTGGTAATACTCCTGGGCAGTCTGTGCTTTTTTCACATGGGAGGGTCTCATTAAGGGGTGCACTCCTTGTGCATGGGGCTCTCCTACCCGGGGGACACCCCTGCATGGCACGGCACTCCTTGCATGCAGCAGCACTGCGCATAGGCCCACTCACCACACAGGTCAGGAGGCCCTGGGTTTGAACCCTGGACCTCCTATGTGGTAGGCGGATACTCTATCAGTTGAGCCAAATCCACTTCCCTGTAACACTCTTGATTACCTCCTCTTTTAACATTCACTTTCTTTGGCTCCTCAGCAACATACCCTTCTTTTTCTCCCATCTTTCTGACTCCCTTGATCACTCTCCTTTGACATCTTCTCTACTCAACCCATGATTTAATAGTAGCTATTTCTCAAATTCTGTACTTGGTACTTTTTTCTTTTTCTTTTTTTCCCCTTGTTTCTAAACATACTAGGAAATACATATGTAGAATATATTTCTAGGAAAACTCTTACACATTCTTGAGTTCAAATATTATCAATCCCATCTTTATCCTCATGCTGTAACTATGACTATATAACATGCTGCAGCTCAAACTATAATCAAGTTACTTAACCTCTCTCAGCCTTAGTGTTCTTATTTGTAAACAGACATAAGGATAGTATATTTATCATAGGTTACTGGAGAGATTCAGTGAAATCATTGAAACAATCTAGTACAATGCCCGGCAGAGCGGAACTGCTTAATAAGTATTATCTATTCTAATATCTAATGAAATAAAATTTTTAAATAATTTTGGGTAAACCAATCATCTCATATCATAAAAATCAGAGAATTAGTAGGAAGAAATTCCTTGGTGAATAAAAAAAATCAGTAACACTGAAATAACCTTTACTTGTGCAGTAGTCAGTAGTGATTAAAGTGGCATTAGCTGTAATAAACAATAAGCCTATTATAATCAAAGATTTAATAAATAGAATTTTATTTCTTACTCACACACTATTCAGTGGGTGGGGAAAGGGCTTTGTCCTATTCATTCATGCAGCCACACAGACAGATGGAGGATTGGTAGTCATATGATCTGTCTTCCAGGGGTTTATAGTTGGCATTTTTGCCGAACATTTTGTCATTGCATATCATATGTCCCCCTATTTCTAGCCTCTGAGTCAAATTTTCTTATTACCCATTGCCCTTCTATTAAATTCTATAATTTTCAGTTTATTTTACTAGAGGAACTGCTCACTTCTAGTAGCAATGTCTATATTAGTTATAATAACAAAAGCTGCTTAAGTGATAAATGCCAAAATCTCATGGCTTAACACAGTAACCATATAAATGACCCTCATTTCTATAATATCTTCTTCAATTTCTTGATGAACTTTAGGTCAAGAAACCAGGATGAGTTCTAGCATTTCAAATGACTGGTACCTAGCTGTATAACTTGAGTAAACTCATTTACATCTTCCTGTCTCAAATTTTATATCTGTAAAATAAAGAGGGTGGTAGAAGAATATGTGCCCTGTAAATGACTTTCTTCATAGTATATAGCAAGTGATAGACTGTCACTTCTGAGACTATGCTAATAAAAGAATAAATTGGGAGATAATCAATGTGTAGTGTTTTAAGCTGTTAAATTCCAGGGTAATTTCTTATGCAGCAGTAGATAACTAATATTAAAGCAGGTTAGTTAAGGAATAAAAAGACAAATCTGTGACCTGGCAGAAAAACTGTCATTAAACATGTAGCCATGGATACCTCACAAGATGGCTACAGGAAGAACCTTGAGAAAACCCCCATTCGGAACAGAATTTCCTCTGGAATCAAGGAAAAGCCCCAGAAATTCTCAAGAGGCCTTATCATTGGGCTCCCCGGGGGTATGGAGGGGTGGGGTTATCAATCAAAACAGCAAACAACTGGGATTCTTCCCCTGACATTAGCAAAGGGGCGGAATAATTAATGGTTTATAAAGCTAGTGGGAAATCCAAGCCAGCCCTGCTCTTACATTTTCTCCCCATCCCTGGATCTGCACACAAGTAAGCCTGGGGATTTGTAATCTGTGATGAGGATTTGTAGTCTGTAAATTAGCTCTTTCTAATCTCTTTTCAGCCCCTTTCTACCTGAGACCCGTAATCTGTTATTTTCTCCCATTTCTCTTCTGTCAGTTCCTAAATAAATTACTGGCCTAACTAAACTAGTTGCACTCAAAGTTCATTTTTTGCAGCTTAGCTAAGAACCTAAATAAAATCCAGCAAAAATATATTTGATTGCAAAACAGCAATGATACCATACTCTCCAAAGCTCATAGCCTGTGGGAAATTACCTCACTTCTGGAAAGAAGCAGCAAAAGAGTGTACTTTAGTTTCTTCTTATAGTTTCCCTTTTGTCAGGCTTAGCTCCTCCCAAAAAGGAGAACTGGATTGTTAAATCATCAGTTTTCCTCCCTTGTATTTTGTGTTTTCAGCTCTTAGGATGAAAGCTTGGCTGCCCCTCACCCCCCTTACAATAATGTATTTAATGCTCCCTAATGGATTAATGGATTATCTTTTCCATTAACTTTTTAAAAATACCTTTTAATAATTTTCTTTTTATCAGTAAAATTCATATTTTTAAGGATATTTTAGAAATACAAGTATATCAAAAAGGAAAAGAAAAATCACCTGTAGTCACATTACCCAGAAATCCACCACTAACATTTTGATGAATATACTTGAAGCATTTATTTTATAAGTTCTTAGGTACTCTGATTTTAAACAAATTAGCAAAATTGCATAAATATAGTGCTTTCTATGTGCCAAGCATTTTTTAAACACTTCATATATGTTAACACGTTTAATTTTCACAGGGATCTTATTATTGTCCCTATTGTAGAGATAGATAAATTGATGTGCATCATGCCTACACTCACACACGTTTTTCTCACCAAGCACTATATTGTGACTTCTTAATATATTATTAAGCATACCTTACTTGTTTACATCCAATAAAATCCTTCTAGAGACACAATATTTATACATATAGGTTTGGGTAAATGATGAAAACCTGGCAAATCTGTAATAACTGCTTTTTTAAAAAATCAACACACATTTTCCATCTCTTCATAAGCCCAGGGCAGAGGTCAGCATTCTTCAGAAGTTACCCTGGCAGCCCAGGTAGGGGAAAAAAGCACAGGTCTATGTTAATGCCACATGCAGTGTGATCAGGATGAAAGTGACTGATGTCCGAAGTATCTACTGACTCCTTCCTGTAACACCTTAGGCTATGTCTTCTTATTATGCTTTATGAGATCTTGAAAACACATGGGCATAATTTCCTTATTAAGTTCTGAGAATAATAGAGGAGCAAAAAGGTGATTTAAAACGTAGGACGTTGCATATTAGGATTGCTGGTATTAATCTCACTTGCCAGACTTAAGAATCTGCAATTTACAAAAAGTGCTACATCTCTGTACTGAATGACAGTTGCCAAATATAATTACCATCTTATGTACTGTACCTTGGGATAAGGTATTGAATACATAAGAGAGATGTAAAACTTTGTGATTATATTTCTTTGCAACCTTGATTCATGGATTATATAAGAAAAAGTCCACTCATATTATCTATAAATATAAACAAATATACTAAAAAATATTGAATTAATCCCTCAAATTGGCTATAATAATTATATATTATTATAATATAATACTATATTTTGTGTATGTAACTGCATGCTACTGTATTTTGATGAGTATGGATATACTCTAAATTTCCCTTCAAATTTAATCTCCAAGAAACAGAAGCTTGTATACAAATGTATCCATAGTGCCTAGCATGGCTCTGTGCTAGGCACATACTTTATATGTATTCATTTATTTAATAAATATATATAACTAAATACAGATAAGGTAGGTAACTTAATCAGGTTCACATACCTAAATGCATTGGTTTGAAACAAAAATTATTCCTAAAACAATCCACCATTACCACCATGACCCCACCATGTGGATAAGAAAAGGTCAGAGTGACAGCTAACACTCTGGAATTCATGTATATTCATGAATGTTCCATGGGAGTGTGTCTTCTAGGAAATAGTAAAGAAAAATAAAACCAAATAAAATACAGGGACAAGTAAAAGGCATTGTGTGAATAACTCGTTAGCATGCAGGTGTGTATACCTATGTGTGTGTGTGTGTGCACCTGTGTGTGTGCATACATACACAGAGAACAGACAGATTAGCAGAGAAGTTCACTTGCAGAATTGGAGATATCTGCCTGAGGGTAAGTAAGACTTCTAGGTAGGTCTAGCGTTCAGAAGGAGGGATCCCGAAGGAGGGAAGAAAAGAGATTATAGAGAGAGTCTGGCAGAATAAGAAATGCTCCAGTCTTAGAGTATAATAACTGAGTTATCAAGACATGTCACAAGCATGGAAGAATATAACAGCATCCCAGCTTCTCCAAGTTGGTTTCAGAGCAAGAATTTTGTTCAGTAGATCAAGGCAGAAACCATCACCTTAAACTGAAGAAAACAAGGCAGAACCAGACTTGAAGTAAAACTGATGAAACGTTTAATTTTTAAATCTCCCCTCTTTCAGTCTCTTTCTCCTTTTTTTCTCTTTTCTTCCTTACCTTCAATAGGAAAATGAAGGTCACACATGACAAAACCGTAACATGTTTAAACAACGGCAATAGACAAGTAATGATGGGAACAATAATCATCCCAGACAAGGAAGGCTAAGAAAACTATTGCTACTGTGCACAAATTCAAATACTTGTCTTTCAGGCATTCAAAGCAAAAGGGGAACATAGTAGAATACATCACTCTTAGTATCTAATAAGGTAGAAAACCAAATTATCAGGAGATATTTTCCTAATTCTGAAATATGAGATCATTGCATGTCCCTATAAAGGGGGTGGATTTCAGGTAGAAAACAACAGAAGATAGAAAGAAACTTTGAGTAAATATTGAATTTATAGAAATAAAATAGAACAAAATTAGCAATGCTAGTGAGGAAGAGATTTATAAGACTGAAGGAGACAAGAAGCCAAAAAAAATCACAACAGGTAAGGCCGCACAAAGAAGATAAAAGTGGCAGATTTATTTTCACAATTGACCTGTACACAACAAAAATCCAGATAGAAAAATGTTATAAAATTCCTAGGGCCAATATATGCCAAAGTAAATGCACATTTTTCTTAGAACTTATTCATCATGTAGCATATAGGTCTCTCTAGCAAAAATCATCACAGTTCAGAATTCTTGTTCTAATGCAGTGGCTACTGGATTAAAAATTTAAGCTATTAATAAAAGTTCTTCGTGTTATCTTTTGATATATTGTTTTGAAAAGCTTGCACCATTCCTAATGCTATATGCCTTTACAGAATGAGATTTTCTCATGTGAAGATGTAGGAGAAAGAATTTAGGATTTGGAATCTGACAGATTTAAGTTTGAATTTAGTTCTGCAACTTATTGACTGTTTGACCTTGAGGAAGTCAGGGTTTTGGTGCAGGCTGGTGGCTAGGCTTGGGGTTCCTTGGTTTGTATTTCTACCTCTCCTCATATGGCAATGTCCTCTACTTTCTGGCTTCTGTGATTCCTGGGTTCTCTTCATAAAGCCTCCAGTACTGAGAATTAAAACCCACACTGATTCAGTTGACTACATCTTAACTAAAAATAACATCACCAAAAGGTTCTATTTGCAATGGATTCACACACACAGGAATGTGGGTTAAAATTAAAAGTATGTTTAAATTGGTGTACAGAATTCAAAGAGAATACAAATGGGGTCTCCTCTCTCCCTGCTTTGATGGAATAAGGACTCCATATTTTCCATAGATAATGGACATATACACATGTCAAGCAATAAAAAAGAAGCTTTAAAAGGAAAACATTTCAGAAATCAATTAAAAATTTTAAGAATATGTATAGCTTTCTGGAAGCTTAAAATATAAGTAAATTATTATTTACACAATGACAACAACCTTGAGATGACCCCTAGGTTTATAGTTATAAAATTGCTTCACCCTCAATAGTTCATTCACTGAATATCTACTCAATGTGAAAAGCATCATACTGGGTAATATATGTACTAAAATAAATTGTAGACAGTCATACATTAGTCAAGTTTTGAGTAAAACACATGAGATTGTTGAAGATAGAACAAATGGGACATTTCACATTAGTCCAAAATGGGTAAGGAAATAACCAAGAAGGTTCCTGATTGACCTGTACATTAAAATACATATTACTGAATGCATGCATCTCTGTAGAGATATTTGTCTCTCATGATAGAATTTCCTCTCAAAAATTTTTCAGTGGTCACATTATAAGTCCCAGGATTCTTCAGAACAACATAAGCATTACACTCCTGTAAGTTTAGCATCAGTTTTCCCAAATCAAATGGAAGATCTAATCGCTCCTTTTCTAATAAATACAAATCAAATGTATTTCTTCTCTTAACCTTGCTCTACCACCTGAAGCCCACCTGGGTCTTTTTAAAATTTTCATTAAAACAAACCTCTGTATTTTGGTCACCACACTAGTTTAGTTCTATCAGATTACTTTAGGGTTTTCCTGATGTATTTTGTTACTCAGCAGCTATTTTAACATTATGGCTTATCCCAAGCCTCCAACAAAAAAATTTTCCTCAAATTATTTAAGGAAAAGTTTTTTAAAAGTTGAAACAATGATTGTCATGATATTTTTAATGACTTTCTGACAGAGCATGGACTGCTCCAGTGCACTGAGTTTGGCTTTAGGAGAGTAATTCCTCCAGGATTCAAGCATCCCATAGTTCCAACAAGTTGTGCAAGAATGGAGTCCTGCAGTTAGTTCAGGGCTGGTTGGCCTATTGCAGAAACATTCTAGATGTTTGAAGCGTTGAAATGGAAATAACAGCACATTTTGGGTTAGGCTCACAAAAACCTGTATTTCATTAAGGGAATTAAAAACTAATGAAAAATAGAAATGTTATTTTTAACCATTCATATGTTCAACCCATATTACTAAGTATTACTATACATCATGGTTTATTTTCTGTAGAAACATCAATGAGCAAAACAAACAAAAATCCCCATTCTTCAGCAGCTTAAATTTTAATAAGGAGAGTTATAAACTAGGGCCAGCCAATTTTCCCACTAAGTATTAGACATAGCAGGTACAGGGCCTAAGGCTCAATATATTTTTAGGGGCCCATGAAAATATTTTAATTTTAGTTTCTTTTAAGATCAGATTATAATAATGCATTGATCCTGGATTATATTTGTCCTTAGTAATTCAGTCATATAAATATATAATTTTATAATTTCTTATGGCAGAAGGGGCCTAGGAAGCCAAAGAGCCTAGGGCCCATGAAAGTCATGATGTGGCCATGTAATAACCACAATGAATAAGTAAATTATGTAGTATTTTAGAGGGTGAAAAATTCTGTGGAGAAAAATGAAGGAACATGTGATAGAATTTGGGTAGGTTTGTTTGTAATTTTAAATAAGGTACGGAGGTCAATGTTTGTGCACAAATGTGAAAACTGGGTGAAGAGCATTCCAGGCACAACAATAAGCGAATGCAAAGCCCTACGATAGGGGTGTGCCCAACATGTGGAAGGAGCCACATGGATACCTTTGTGGCTTCAACAAAGTGATCTCCTGGGAGAGAAGTGGAAGATGAGGTCATAGAGATCAGGGGTCAGATTGTATAATGCTTTGTCAGCCTCTTTGGGTCACTCAGTGCAATAGCTCAGTCCTGGGGTGGGGGAGGTGGAAACTGCATCATGGCATCCACAACAGAGGCTATTACCATTATACAGGGGAAGTGCAAAGGGCAGGGAAAAACATGCTGTACATGAAATTCTATGTGTGTAAATTGTATGGTAGTTCATGTGTGCATGTGTATGTTTGTGCGTTCAAGCAAGGAACTCCCATTTTTATTGTACTCTAAATTTAAAAGAGACTTAATTTGGTGCCCAGGATAACCTTATGATGTGAGGTAAGAGGTATTCCAGTATGCCAATATTACTGATAAAGAAAATAAAGCTCAGAAATATCAAGTGACTCACCTAGTCACACAGAAGTAGTTAAAGATAGGGATAATTCTGAAAACATGGTCTCTGAATCCATCTACTGAGCCTTTCATATGATATCATATGGCCTAAATATTATACCAGTTATGTGGAAGTATTTGGGCTACACAATTTTGCAGATTCTTCTACACTTAATTATATATGAATCACCAAGTGGGTGTGTGGCAAGAATTGACTAGCCGATTGTCAAATTCACTTCAGTTTCTCCTGGAACAAAAGCTAGACTACATTTGCCAAACTCCCTTACAGTTAGGTGTACCCATATGACTGCATGAATGAACATGAGCAGAAGTGATTGGGATAATTTCCAGGTATGTAAATGAAATGCTAGGAAGCTGTTTCCCTTCTCTATTCCCCAGGTACTGCTTAGTGCAACCTTGAAAGGTATATGTGAAAGATGGAGGAATCTCCAATAGACTGCATTTCTGCATGTTTGAAAGGAACAAAGATACTCACGTATCACCACCACCACCATCCTTCAGTTTAGGGTGCTGAGTCAGGATCATATTAATAATTAGAGAATTAGGAGCATAATACGCCTACCTTAATGTAAAATGTACACATTATTTTACTTGAAATTTTATTCCCTGACACTTCACATAAGCATAACTAATAAATCTTATTTAAATCTAATTTTAAATAACTTAAGAATACACCAAGCAGTTGGCATGTGTGCTTGAACTTTTCATCATTCTGTGAGTGCAATTGGAATAATATTATTAATCTATTTTTCTATAAAAAACAGACAGTAAATAAAAGCTTCCAGTTTACATCATTCCAACTTAAAACACACTGGAGAAGTGGGGGTGGGGTTATTTCTCTGTTTCAGGGTTTATATTTTAAAAATTCCAGAAGTAGAGCAGGTGTAGTTCAGTGATTGAGTGCCTGCTTCACATGTACAACAAGGTCCCAGGTTTAATCCCTGGTACTTTCTGAAAAAAAAATTTTCAAGAAAAGACCTGAGTTATATCCCAAACTAAGTGATGTGGTCATCTCTAAATAAATCATTAGTGTAGAGATGATTACAATATTTGATTTGCCTAGGTCATTTGCCTACCATGTGTGGTCTGGATACCAAGATAGACAGACAACTACCACCGCATTAAGTGAAGAGGAAAATGACACCCAAGGAAGAGGCATACTACTCCCAGAAGTAGAAAGATAGAAATGGTCAGGAAAAAAAAAAATAGAACAAAAAATGAAACACTAATAACTACTATAACCTCGTGCTGCACCTAAAAGGTAAACATTCTATATCACTACAGAGAGCTCTTTCCCAGGAACTAAGTATAGA
Source organism: Dasypus novemcinctus (assembly GCF_030445035.2). Lineage (NCBI taxonomy): Eukaryota > Metazoa > Chordata > Mammalia > Cingulata > Dasypodidae > Dasypus > Dasypus novemcinctus. Next base: position 145,828,166 of record NC_080673.1, on the reverse strand, counting down.
GATATAGCATAATCTCAGGAAAGAAGACTAGGGTCCAGAAAACTACCCTAAATCTCTCTGCATTTTATCTAGGCTTCTCTCTGTGCATGAGTTTCCTTCTTTCTGCACGTTTGTATTCTCTTCGCTTCTTCTGGAAGGCTAAAAGCAAGTTTAGCTGGAGCTATGAGTTCACGTCTCCCATCAGGAGTGAATCAGCCTTTAGATCAATATGGCAGGTATAAAAGGCCATTGACAGCCTATTAGCTTACATGGCCCATCCACTCAGAGAGAAAGAGAAAGATAGAAGGACTCTCTCAGTCCCAATTCTGATTTCCCTGGGAAGACCTGATTAGCCTGCTAAACAAGGAGTTTACTTTCTCTCTGATATAATGAACTATGGCCAGGGTGAAAGATTCTCATTGTAAATGACTTTTGGGCTCTATATAAATGTAGGCAGAAAGCAAGTAAGGTAAATATGCCTAAATGGTGTATTCTACTGGCTGATGTATTCTACTGCCTTGAGAAAGTTTATTATGCCCTCTGAATCTTAGCATGATTATTAATAAAGTGGAGATAAAATCTACATGGCCAGTTTCTTGGGAGAATTAAGTACAACAATGTATGAAAAAGGCCTAGTACATAGAAGGTGATGCTCAGTGCTGTTAAAGAGTTTTGGACTATAATTGGACTAGAGAAAAATTTCGTCATGCTTTACCTATTTTGTACAAAGAAAATATTGTCTCCTGACTAGATAACTAATTAAATTATTTCCAAGGTCTGTTCCAACTCTTTATTCCCAGTGATTTTTTTCTCAATTGATTCCAAACTATTATACAAAAATTAAATGCACTCTCTTAATACTATTCCAAGGCATACCATGAATAAAATGATTTCAAGAGTTCAATGTCTTTTAAGCATTAGCAGCATCCCTTAGTCATTGTGACTAATTTGAATTTGATAGCAGTCATTTAGATGTATAATTTCTATTGATCTATAATCTTTATAGATTGCCAGACATATTAACATTAATCAGTCATAGTTTAATATATACATATTTTATAAAACATATTTCTGGTAGGTTAAATTATAGACCTAAAAAAAAACATGGTCTTAATCCGTTCCTGTGGGTGTGAACCCATTGCAAACAGGACCTACTGAAATGTTGTTTTTAGTTATACTGTGGCCCAACTGAATGGGGGGATGGCTTTATCTGCTTACTGGGGACTTTATGATGAGAAAGTCATGTGGAGAAGAAGTTGGAAATCAATGGAACCTGGAAAAGAAGGAAGAAGATGTCACTATGTGCATGCAATGGAAAAGCCAAGAACTCAAGGATTTCTGGCAGTAAGTACCAAAACACCACAGTCTTCAGGGAGAAAGGATTTACTTGCTGTCACCTCGATTTTGGATTTCCCTAGTTTAAAAATCATGAAGCACTAAATTTCCATTGTTTAAATCAATCCATTGTATGTTATTTATATTAGCAGCTGGGAAATTAAGACAGCTTCTGGTACTGGAAAGTGGGGTGGGGTGCTGCTATTACAAAACTATAAAATGTGGAAATGGCTTTGGAATTGGAAAATAGGTAGAGGCTGGAAGCATTGTGAGCCACTTGATAGAAAAAACCTATATTGCTTTGAAGAGTCTATTGGTAGAAATACGGACATTAAAGTTATCTCCAAGGAGGCCTTAGAAGGAAATGATGAATGTGTTACTGGAAACTAGAGAAAAAGTGACCTTGTTATAAAATAGCAGAGAACTTGGTGAAATTGTATTCTGATATCAGATTGAAAGTGGAACTTGCAAGCCATGAACTTGAATATTTAGGTGAAGAGATTTCCAAGCTAAGCTGGAAAGGTACAGCCTGATTACTCCTTGCAGATTGCAGTAAAATGTGCGAGGAAAGGGACAAACTGAGAATTAGACCCCTATGCAAAAGGAACCAGAAATTGATGATTTTGAAAATTCTCAGCCTGTTCTGATAGTGTGCCCTGAGACTAGGTCCAAAAGCAGATCAATCAGAACTCTCCCTGAGTCTCCATGAAGTAGTCCTTAGTAGAGCAGTGCTCCATGTGAGGATTTAACTGACTAACCCTCTTTGCTATAGAGGATGTGCCTGAATGTGGATCTAGTCAGCTATTTCAGTTGGAATGCAGTTATCCAAGAAGGATCTGGGGAGAGTCCTTTTGTCTGATGGTTTGAACCCCCTCAAATTGCATGCTAAGCCAACAAGGTTTTTACAAAATTTGTATGAGCAGAATCTCTGCCAGACTGGATGGAAAGAATCAGAAGGGATGAAATGAAGGAAGAATGACTTCAAGGGCAGACTCATAGAAGCAGAGGTCTGTACCAAAGACATCTCCTTAGGCTAAGACACTTGGACAAGACAGGCCCTGTACCCCGAGGTTGAGGGAGAGTACTACCACCCTCCATGCTTGGAAAGGGAGGGACCTACACCTCAGTGTTGCAGGAGAGTGTGGCCACTGTGCAAACAGTCAAAGGGTGGGGCTACTGCTTGGCGGGCACAGAGAACAGAGCATCGGTCCACAGACAACTCTCAGATGTTAAGGTTTAATGAAGTTAACCCTTTCGAGTTTTGAATTTGTTTAGGACATGTGACTTCTACTTTTCTAGCAAGCTCTCCTTTCTGGAATGTGTGTGTTTTTCCTATACTTGTCCTACCACTGAAATTTGGAATCAGATAACCATTTCTTTTTTTTTTTTAGGTTTCACATGTCCATAATACAGAGAGGAATTTTGCTGCTGGATGCACCATTTCCATAAATGATTTTGATGAGATTTTGTACTTAGCATTGTTATTCAAATAACTTAAGGCTTTTGGATGTTGTGATGGAATGAATGTACTTTACACATGAGAAGAGCATACTCTCTTAGGTCCAGAGGCTGTGGTAGGTTGAATTATGCTCCTCACACAAAAAAAGACATGTTCTTAATCTTAATCCATTCCTGTGGGTGTGAACCCATCATAAACAGGACCTTGGAAGATGCTATTTTAGCTAGGTATAGCCAACTGAATGAGGTTAGCCTGAATCCTATTACTGGAGGCTTTATGATGAGAAAGCCATGTGGAGAAGAAGCTAGAAGTCAATAACCCTGAAGAGAAAGGAGAAGATGCCACCACAGGCACTGGACATATGATAGAAGAGTCAAGGATGCAGGGATTGCTGGCAGCCAGCCTTGGAATGCCACAGTTTTCAGGGAGAAAGCATTGCCTTGCTGATACCTTGATTTTGGAATTCTCCTAGCCTCAAAACTGAAACAATAAAATCCTATTGTTTAAGCCAACACATTGCATGGTATTTGTTTCAGCATATGGTATTTGTTTAGCATGGAAACTAAGACAATATTATACAACAGTTGCCCTTGAATTAATTCATTCAACAAACATTTATTGAATATCTATTATAGGGCTGAACACTGTTCTCAAGTAGCCAATAAACATTATTTTTCCTAGTATTCTTCATTTGTTATTAATAAGAAAAGAGGTGAGGTTTTAGGATTGAAGAAAATGCCAGAAATGAGAAAATCATCTGAGAACATTGCAAAATAAATGTGGTCAGCATTTCCAGGAGAGCAATGCAGTATGCCTTCCATGAGTTCAGGTTTCAGGGAAACCCAGCAAGCAATCTGAACAGGAGCCTAATTTCTTAGATATTTGCATATAGATATTCACATAACACAGACTGCAAATTAGCATTATAAATACATGTCCATGGAGAATTTTTCCATTGCATACCTCCATCTTGAAAGGTTATAGATACAAAAGAAACATGCATTTCTGATGAAGGTTTATGATATTTTTTCTTAATGACTGTATCAGGATAATATTACAGTAAATCATGCTTAGATACAACTCTCTGGAGGGACCGTGACCATGAACAGCTCCTGAGCCAACTCTATGATGAGAAATATATTATGATGCTGGCATAGTTTTGTTTGAAAAATCCTAGGGAAGGTTTCTGGTTGGTCAGTTGTCCATGTCTGGACTAAGCAACCATGGCCAAAGGATAGGACCACATTCACAGGGATAAGGCCATTTCTCTCAATCATGTGTAGGAGTCATTCTCAGGGAAAGGGAAGTAATACTGAGTCAAGCATCTCCTGCTGGTATCTACTATAGTCATAAAGGAGTGGAACAGAGGAGCTGGGACTAGAAGAGTGGAAGAGATTTGCAAGGGAACACAAATTCTATTTCCTTCCTTTTTGAGGGTGAGGCAGTCACTATTGATAGTCACTATCATTCCAGTCACTATTGATAGTTGACCATGATATTTTCATTAGGGGAGCTCAAGTACATGTGCCTTTATAAGATGGAGACCGTCAGAAAAGATTGTTGAGCTTTTAAATATTTGCATATTTCTACAACATAGAATCCAGATATTGTGAGATGATACTTTTAAGGCTACTATATTTGTATGAGTGTTGAATACCTCTACAACAGCTATTATTTTATCACTAATATTTATATAGTGGCTCTAAGAAATCTGTATATGAAAAGTAATTTAGTTGTGAGACCTAAGATAAGGTAGCTGGACCAGCCAAAGAGAAAATGCTAATTGATGCTTTTATAGTCCTCCAGAACAGACATGCATATGTGAACATTTGAGAAATTATGATAAAGAGTTTTAAGGACACTCTTTTATGGGGAAGGAAAAAAAAGTCAGGGTGTGGAAAAAGTTTAACGTCTAATTAATTGAAGCTGCTTAAAAATACATATGTGTTTTGGTAACAGATGATGGGGAAAATGTGCATGTTTTTATTTTCTGTTATCTGTATCTAAGCTTCAAAAGGTCATTACAAATGTAGAATACACAGGTCCTCTTTTAGATTGGAAAGGAATGATGGTGAATTATTTGATGTAAGGAGGTAAGAGACTGTACCAAACTAGAAGGACAGTATAATCTCAGTAAGATTTTACAATCTTTTAAAATGTTACTTTGAGGTATATTCCAGGGGAATGAGCGGGTCACTATATACTTCTTAGGGTTAAGCAATCCTACAGCACACACAAATATGTTTGATTCCCCATGGTAATCTGTATTTGAGTCATTCTAGTGAGCCTTACACACCTTGGAATTCTAATCATGCCATGGTATATTAGGAATCTGAGTGTTCTGCTTTGCAGCCTGCTTGGCAGATGTGATTTAACCCTGATTACCTTGGTTTGTTAGTATATTTAGGCCCAGTAGCATTTGTAACTGTCTGGTGACATCTGATCAAGTATTAGAGAGTATTGTCCCTCATGGCAAAAGCTCAGAAAATTGAAATCTTGTGCCAGTTTTGCATCTGGTTGAAGAAGAAGGTCTTTCTTTGTGAAGGTGGCATTGTCCAACATATGCATTAGTCATTCATTGGGTCACTGAAAATTGAATATATGCAAAGCTTAGCCCATGGAGGTACACTATTTTAAGTCATAGGTTGAAGAATAGCTGATTTTCAGTTAGACACATGACTGCCTAGGATAGTCTACATTTCACAGTCAGCCTTGCAGTGAGGTATTACTATCTCACCACTTCTGAGGATGGAAGGAAAGGGGAAATGGTGTGTGCAAATTTAGCAAAATATCTTTCAATTTAAATTTAAAGGGTGCAGGTATGCCTTTCTCTACCTCCTCCTTTGCTACTGCAGTGTAGGTATGATGGCTGGGACTAGAATTGGAAATGGAGGCTCTAGGTGGCTGAGCAAAAAGATAGAAACTTGGAGGGCCATACCTACCCTTGACCACTTAGCTCTGTGTCATTGCTTGAAAAAGAAATAAACTTCTATCTTGTTTAAGTCACATTATTTTGGGTTTCTGTTGCTTTCAGCCAGCATAAATTCTAAAAAATATGTATCATTTTTTAAAAATTATTTTTTACTTTAACCACCATTTCCCCCATTAATTAGGCAACTGCTAATTCCTATCAGATAAGAGGTATTTTACTGAGTATGAAAAAATATGATCACTCTGAATATCCTCTCCTACATAACAACTATGACTGAGATGAATACCATCATAAAAAAAAAATCTTGTCCATAAATCTGCTTATTTCTGTAGAAGACCCCTGTAAATGGAAATATTGGATTAAAGACAGGTATATTCTATAAGGCATTTGATATGTATTGTCAGCTTCCTAGGAAAATTGTGGCAATGTACATCACTAGATAGAAGCATCCTTGTTTCAACATACCTTTTGTTAAGGTTTAGCAGTAGGGCAATGTTACTATTTCAGCTCATACCATGAAAGAAACATGAGACAGGATACATCTCCTAATTGCATATATTTTCATGTTTTGGATTTCTTTTAGGCAAAACATATTTCCTTACATTTACTGGCCACTTGTATTTATTCTGGAATGGATTGTTCATATTCTTTGCTTAACTTTCATGCTATTGGGTTCTTAGTATATTTCTTATTGACTTAAAAAGGGTCATTTGGTCAGAAAGTTTTAATAGTTATTAAAAAGATACTAAAATATTTTATGTTTGGTTATCCTATGTGATTAAATATTCATCTTTTTTTCATTTTTTTGGGGTTCCTTTTTCCATTTGGTAAATACTGATTTTTTTTTTTCAGTTTTAATGGAGAGGAAGCCAACAGTTCATCTTTTTCAAAACCATTCTAGAATGCAGTACCTTGTATAATAGCATCTGTGCTCAAACAGCATCGTGATGCAATTTTGTCCCTAAGAAGGTGTTAAATATAGTTGTGCAGCCAAGATGGCATGGGAATTACTGTATTTTGTGGATGGTTCACCTTAAAAAACTATTGGCAAAAGTCGTAGATTTGCTGGCAATGGAGTGGGATACTTTATATCTTAATTCAAATATAGAAGACTATGCCCATCTGATTAAAAATTATTTAGAAGCATGAAGTTTGAATCTAAAATATGGGTAGCTGTTGTAAAAATTGCTATACCTTGCTATTTGATAAATTGCATAAATAATTAACTTAGTTTCTTCCTTTCCTTGCATTTCTTTAACCATCAATCATTTTGCTCACATATTTCCCCTAGAAAGGTTCTTTCCCCCTAACTATTCCCTTTGTAATTTTGCTTATTTGTGGTCAACTACTCTCTGGTGAACACTTTATTTATTTAACTGAAAATACTAGTTTTCAATTAATGTTTCATATTTTGATAAATACATAACTTCCATTTTAAAATTTCATTCCTCTACTCTATCCTTCCAGAACTGTCATGTTGTGATAAGGTTGATTCTAAAAAAAAAACTGTTCTATAGCCACTGTTTATTTATACTTTACTGCTACTACTAATTATATTTAATATCTATGTAGCCACTTTTCATTCTGTTTCAAAAATATTATTTTATTACTTTTCTAGATATAACATTAGACATTTGGGAGATGAATTGAGTAGTTTCCATTTTGCCTCTTTTACAAATAAGAGCCTCTTGTCATAATTGGCTAGAGTCTATTCTTTCCAAAATTATTTAAGTAGGAAGTGACTCCAGATGTCAGTTTATATTTTCTTTAAGTACCCAGGGGAGTTCATGGATGGCCTATATTAGGCAAATTCAAGTAGCCTAACTCAAGCCAGTTAATATCTATTGGGTCAGAATTCAACATTATTATTAAATCCACCCCCTCCCCCTTCTAAAAATTAAGCAACTGCCATGTGTAAAGTACTGTGGATACAGAGGAATCTTTTATTATACAGTGAGTTAAAACTGGAAATTTGCATTTAAGTAAGATCCTGTAATCTGAGGAGGCAAACAGACAAGCACTAATTATTTAAAAACAAGAAAAAGCAAAATGGAATAAACGTTATTGCAGAGATATCATCAAAGTGCTATGAGAGTACAATGGAAAGAGTGGCTATTTTTCACGGGGGGTTGATGATAAAGGCTTTTTGGAGAACTTGACACTGGAATTGTGCTTTGAAGAATGAGTGAGCTTTTGATACGTGTGTTGGGTAAGGTTCTGTTAATGCTAATGAGGTTTTGTATTCTTTAGATGTGCTGGATTTGATGTTACCTCACTAAGAGCATTCAGAGGGCATTAGATAATTCTGAACGCATACACATACACACAAATACAAATATAATTTGGGGAACTTAACTTTGGATGTAATAGGCTTGTTGGGATACAATAAATCCTGGTTTCTTCCGTAATCCTAACTCGAGTTTACTGACACAGAATATAACACATAAGTCATTTGAAAGTGAAATTTTAGAGCAGGAAAAGACCTCAGGAATTATTCACTTAACCTTCTCATTTACGAAGAAGGCACAAAGAGGTTCGGTAATTGACCAAGGTCACTCGGTTAACTTGAGTAGACTTTTCCTTTATTAGAAGGCTTTGCTCTGGACTCGGCACCTTTCTATATCCATTATTATATATTTGTTATTGATGCTGTGAAATAAAACCATTGGATCCCCACGACCGATTATCAGAGACGTATAGTTGAAACTCTTCAATAAATCAATCTCACGTTGAGGTAAGTTTGAAGGAACATAAAATGGACCAAAGGGAAAAAAAGCTTTGGGAATGGGTACCTGCATAATGCAAAATACGGAATAATCCGCACCTGCAAAAAGGAGATACTAGCAAGACTTTCAGTCTTAAATCTTTTATTCACCTGCGCTGGGGTGGGAGAAAGGAGAGAAGGGGGAGAAAGAGAGGAAGAGGGAAAGGGAAGGTGGGGGGGGGGGGGGAGAGAGGGAGAGAGGGAGAGAACAAGAGAGGGAGAGGGAAAAGAGGGAGCGGGAGAAAGAGGGAGAGGGAGAGAGAGGGAGAAAGAACGTGACTCGCGGACGCGAGGAGAGGTACCCTTTGTTTGACAAACCCTGAAAGGGAAATTTCTTGTACCAGCTCTCTGGTTCCCACCTCCAAGCGTTAGCCGAGCTGCTAGGTGGAGCTCGCGCCGCGGAGCCCGCGCGCACTCCAGATCCGGGTTTTGCCGGCCACCCCCTTCCCCCGGCGAGACCCCCCTCCACGGTTCTCGGCGCTCCCGGCGCTCCCGGCGCTAGCTCGCCCGCCAGTGGCTCATTCTGGCCTCGGCTCCAGCTCCGGCTGCGTTTGCCGCGCGCTGGCTACACTGCCCCGGCGCGCCCGCGGTCCCACCGTTTCTCAGCGCGGTGCCCCCTCGCCTGCTCGCAGAGCACTGCTCGCTCCAGTTCCCAGCAGCGGGGATGCAGATGCTGCCGCTGATCCGGGTGGGGGCCTCCGCTGGCTTTTCCTGGACTGCTGGTCGATTACGCTCAGGCAGCTACTGCTGCTGCCTGTGACTTGCCCCCTCCCCTTTCTTTCTTCTCTTTTGCCTCCGTCCCCTTCCTCCGGGTGTGCGCGCGCGCGGGTTGCTTGGTTTGCTTTGGCAGGAGCTCGCTGGTGTGCGCGCGTGTGAGTGTGCGTGTCTGGAGAGCGCCAGAGCCCTTGCTCGCTCTCGGAGAGTCGAGGAAGAGAAAGAACCGAGGCGGCGGCGGCGGCGCGGAATCCGGGGCCGCGCGATGAAGCTCCCACATGCCAGCAGCTGCTTGGCCCCAGCGGCGAGCTAAGCACCCAACCCCCGGGCTCTGGGCTCGGCGGTCCCTGGGACACAGCCCTCGGCTGCCCGGTGCCGGATTCGCCCGCGCGCCCCCGCTGTGCACCCGGGAAGGAGTTTGCTTGGCTCTCGTTCCGGCCCTCGGCGCAGGTTGCAGGCACGAAAAGAGACCCTTGGCGGAGAGAGAACCTCGGCAGGAGGAGGCTTTGGCGGAGAAGCAGCCACCCTTGGCCCTGGCGGCTGCCCCAACCTATTCCATCGCTCCTGCTTCGAAGCGGAAAGGGGAGGACGAGGAAGAAGAAGAAAAAGAAAGAGAAGGGGGGTGGGGTGGGGAAACTGGATATAAAGATCAGCTGGGGGGATGGTGGAAGATTTTTGGTCTCTTCAGCAGCGTCTCTTCTTAAGCGGCGGCGGCGGCGGCAGCAAGAGAAGCCTCCCCTGCTATGACTGCCGCATGTTAATAGCTGCCGCTTGGGTCCCTCGGCTGCTGCCGGAGACGGAGCTTGACTCCGAAGTTGTGCAACTGTGGACTAGGAGAGACATTTGGACCCTCCTTTCTTTTGGCTTCGCCTTTATTCCGCTTTGGTGTGTGTGAAGCGAGGAATCGTCAAGAAAGACAGCATTTGTTTTTTTTTCCCCCTTCCATTTTCTCCATGGCTGTGTAAGAAAGGGGGAAGGAGAGACTTTTTTGTTGTTGTTTCTTTGACTGGGGTTTCCACCCTCCTGCTGCCTTCTGCGCTTTGATTATCAGTCCTCGTGTGGTGAGGGTGCCTTCGCTGGGGCCGGTCGATCTTTTGCCCCAGGCTCAATGGCTGGATTGTGGGAGCTGCACCCGGTTGCTGGTTGTTAAGCAACTGATGGGACTATCTCAGGGACCCGCGGTCACGAAAGGTAATTTATTCTTGCACTCTTCATAATAGTGGTCGCCCTGGCCCGGAGCAAGCGGCGGCATCCGCGGGGTGGGCAACTCAGTGGGTGCGGGCTTCCAGCACACTCACCCTCCTACTCAAACACTCGTTCGCACACACCCGCCCTCACATACACTCATCCGAGCCTGCTGCGGTACGGGGCGGGAAATGAAGCCTCCGGGCTAGTGGGCGCCCGGGTTTGGCAGGGGTTCGAGGTTTCTCCAGCCTTTGGGCGATTTGGCGGCCTAGGGGGATAAAAGGAGAGAAGAGACCCGGCGCATTCTCTGTCGCACGCGCTGGAGAATAGGAACACTTTCCATCCTGGGAATTTCCGTCCACTGTCACTCCAGTGCTATCCCCGTGGTGGGCTGGAAGCAGGCGAGGGGGGCGCCTTCTCTGCCAGGTCGGTGCTGGTGCTGTTCCAGGCGGGAGCGGGCTGAAGGACGGACAGGGACCGGGTGAGGAGTTGGACCCTGGGCTGATGGAGACTGCGGGGCGACGAGGCTGAAGCTCCCTCGACGCCTGCCTGGAGCATCCATGGTTGCCTCGTTTGTCCAGGTCGCGCCCCTGAATCGTGGAGCCGCGCCGCCTACCCTCACGGCGCGTGTTTGTGTCTCTTTCACCGCAGTTTGGCTTAGACCTACCCTTGTCCTGGCTTTGTTAGGCGGTTTGAGCTGGAGAAAGCTGCCACTTTCGTGGGTGGCCCGGGGCTAGGCTGTACTGGGAGTGGGGACAGGGCGGGGGGCGGTGTCTCATGAATCGGGGCACTCAGAGGGCGGCCGCGGCACCCGGGCCGGGTGGATAGAACGTTGGTGGCCGTGGTCGGTTGGGTTACAGGTAGGAGGGCAGGCACCCAGGCTCTTCTTCTGGGAGAAGGGAAGGCTCCGGGCTGCGGCGGAACGTCTGTACCGCCTCACCCCAGCCGCCGGTCCCACGTTGGAGCTCAGGAGCTGCGAGTGCTAGGCCCCCACCCATGTAGGGGTGTGTGTGTGTGTGTGTGTGAGTGTGTGTGGTTGTGTGTGTAGAGGAGGGGCGACCTCCACCACCCGGGTTATTTGGTGGCGGGGTTAGCATGTGCGTTTCTGTGTGTGCGCATTTGCGCGCTCCGAGGGCGGCAGGGGAGATGTTCACCGGGATCGCAGGACTGATGCTACTTGAGCTTGCTTATCAAAGTCGCCTGGGAAGCACTTAACTGGAAAATCTGGTTTGAGGAGATCGCGGGGGCCTCGCAGGGGTAGCGAGGAAGCCTCACAGTGTCCGGTACTCCCTTGGCCAGGAACAGCTCCGCTAGGTGTGTACCCAGGATATGAGAGTCTCTGGTGCAGGCATTAGGACGGGTAGATAGAGTAGTCATCTCCCCGGTAGACTGATATCACCGAGTCAAGCCAGCATAACCCCTGATCCCTGGAATTCTCTGGCCACTTTCCGCGCTCAGATAGAAACGTGCGCTGCTTTATTTATGGCCACAGATAGCACAGCTATTGGGCAAACTCAAGCATGCGAGGCACCTCCGGGTGTCTCCTCCCTATTCCTGCCTGTGATCCCTGCCTGCAGTAGTTAGAACACATTGTAAACAACAGTGTAAGCATCCCCGCCACAGTTTCCGTTAGAGGCGAACCTACTGATGTCTGTTGTGTTTACTTTCCTGGGTGGATTACTCATTAGGAAGTATAAGCCTTCTCTTGCATCTCTGATTTTACATCCTTCCAGCCAGCTGCTGGGGAAATGAGACGAATAGACGCTGACAGGAAAGAAAAAAAATGCCTTCTGTGTTTTGCTCTAAAGTAAATGGGCGGTGTGCTAATTTTGTTTCCTACGTGCTATCATCACTAGTTCAAGAATGTCATCATAGAATCTGCGCGCGCGCCCACACACACACACACACACACACACACGACCCAAACACTTTAATAGTTTTCATTCGGAGAATATCCTGTGTTTCCCTAAGAGATTGAGCAGGGTTTAGCCAGATTTTCCTGGTATACTTTTCAATCTGCAATGGTATAAATGGTCTGGAGTTCTGGCCCCCAATTTATCTCTATGTGAATTACAGCTGTATAGAATTATCAGCTCTTTTTGTAGTATCACCAAAAGGGGTTTCCAATAATTTGTGTAGGAGTTTAAAAGAATATTTGTGTTGAAACGTATCTGAGCTTTGTTTCATGAATCTTTTTTTTTTTTTTTGGGTAGCTAAAGCAAAGATCAAGAATGTACAAAGATAAACACAGTTTATAAGCTGTTATTTTTGCAAGCTAAACTGCTTTTGAATTTCAATAAATAAAAATTAAATTCCTTAATTCTAGATTAGCTCTGAATACTTTGGCATTTGATGCAAATAACTTATGTTCTCATTAGTTTAAAAAAAAAGTATAGCACTGTAAATGTGAAAGGCTACTTTGTTTCTAGGTACTAAAATTCCTTTTTTTTTTTTTTAAATCTTGACTTCTTAAAAAGCTTAAGTTGCCAAAAAAAAAACAAAAAAAAAACAAAAAACCAACCACCACTGAATAATTGATGACTGATGTTGATTGTCATATTTTCTACTAAGAAATACTGCTAATAGCATTCATCTCTAAACCTACAGAATTCTAATTTAATTCCTGAGAAGCTAGCTTCATAAATGTGTTTCTTTTCTAGAGGTTATGTGTGAAAGTCTTGACACTTGCAAATATTTCTGAAGATTACAAGTGCTTGTCCTCCCATTTTAGAAGATCTAATCGTAATGATTCTTATTCCTTACATTAGAAGATTTGATCAGATCTGTTCTTTGTTTACTAGCAGCATGTATTTCCTAGCAGTCATACATTCCACAGGTCCTGATGTCATTAGAACTGTGTTTGTCAGTGTATTGTGCTGTCTTTAGCTGAAGGTGAATGTGTCAGAGTGCTTGAATGTCATTCCATAGCACTTCTTTATCACTAAATATTCAGTAACCAGCTCCATTGGTGTATACGGTTGACTGGACTAATTCTATAAACTCGCGATAGGAGGAGTGATTACTATAAAAGGTTTATGGGAACTATTTAAATTTTTTCGATTGAGATGTTAGGCTGCATCAGGCATCCCTGGCTTGAAGGGTGATAAGCCAGAATGTGATTTGCCTAGTGGATAAACGCTTTTGATGTCTTATTTTAGGTTGCTTGGTGTGATTATCCCTCCGACTGAGAGCCCTCCTTGAAAATATGAATGGAAGTTCTTTCACAAATGATTTTCTTAATAATGACCTTCTTGCATTTTGCAGATTTGAATATTCCTTTCCAGGGGGATAATAGCTATTGTGGGACTTTCTGGCTCCAGCTATAGTGTTTGGCATTGTTTCTAGTAATTAGGGAAAGCAAGTTTTTTATGGACTTATTTATCTTTAATTGCTATGTGAGTTATAGCCAAGGAAATCCTAAGTAGTGGATAAAAAGGATTATAAAATTGCGAGGATTATTGGAGTTGGTTAAATAATACAATGCGAAACTGAATTGTATTTCAGATTTGATTTGGACCACTTTAAGCATTGCTTGAAACTCCTTTAAAAGGGGCTACCAAGTAGAAGTGACAGTTGCTGTTAGGACATTTCTGCCTAGAAATCAGCAAGGAAAACTGATTTTGACTTTATATTTATTATCAAATAGTGATTGTGAGAAATGCTATAAAGCCTTAATTTAGCCTGATGTGAATGACTCTAGGGCATTTGGAAATAAAGAGAGATGACCCTTTAGTTTTACAATTGGCTGTTTTCCCTTTGATTTGTATTAAATTCAAAATTTGCATTTGTACATATAGGGAGGTCAGTGGGATTATTATAATTTAGCATTTGTTTTCCCTCAAAGATATATTTACTCTTAGATTACTATTACGTTTGTGTCTATTCTTTTATTTCTTTATAGAATACTCCATTTGTTTTTTTAAATTAAAACTTTCAAAAGTGAATCATGTCCTCCTGACTTATTCCATTTATCTTTTAGTGTGTGTGTGTTTGGTTGTAGATTAATGGAGAAAGAAATCCAGATTTCTCATTCATTGTAATTTTGATATTGATATTTACTGGCCAATTTGAGGAACTAGTGTGAGCATGCCTCTAGACAGCATTTATAACTTCCGAAATATACAGGTTTTTCCCAAGACCCTTTACTGTCATTACCCTTATCTGAGGGTCAGTATGGGCCAATACATTGAGTTATACTACTTCATAAGTTACCAGATATATTTTTTTCTTAGAATTGTGAAGTGTGTCCATTCATTCACAAATAGAAAAATGTTTTTAAAAAATTTTCTGCCCTATTCTGAATTAATTGAAATTTTCTATTTATTTTTGGGGCAGGTGAAATGTGAGATTGTGTTCTATGTTTGATCATAACAGAATCCATAAATCTTAATAATTTATGCCTTGCTTATATCTTATTGATATTTAAGATAAAAATTTAGTTTTAATATTAATGAATTTCTTCATGAGTATGATTACATGTATAAGAACAGTTAACATTTGGTCCATAATATTTAAGAATTTAAATGGAGTGCTGTTGATGGTAATCCTATTCACTTTGAAATCTCTCTAGGATAAAAAATTAAATCACACAACTGACTCTTTCTGTATGGTGAAACTTCATTGACAAGTATTTTTTAGAGTAGATAATGCTTTACATCGTGCTTCTAAGAAACTTTTTCAGAGTCTGTAAAGAGAAGACATTTTCATAATAATGCTAAGATGTGATTTGACTTTGTTTTCACAAGTGTACAGTGGAGTTTTCCAGAAGCTGCATAATGTGTGAGAGCATTGCTCTGGTGGAACATGGCATATGTGCTTTTATCTTCGTATGTTTAAAAATGTTCCCGTTTGTTTGTTAGTGGATGGTGTTTATTGTAGCACAACATTGTGAATGTAATTGACACTACTGAATTGTACATTTTAAAGGAGTTAAAATGAGCTATTTATGTGGTATATATGTTACCAAAATAAAAATGTTTAAAAACCCATAGAACTGTACAACCCTAAGAGTGAAACCTAGTATAAACTATGGACTATAGTCAATAAGTTATAATAATATTGGTTTAACAGTGGTTACAAATGTATCATACTAATGCAAAGTGTTAATGATAGGGAAAACTTTCCCATTTTAACTTTTAATGCATAAATATTAATAGTTACAGTCAATATAATAAAAAGTTGCTTTAGATCATCAATAATTTTTAAGGGTGTAAAAGGGTCCTGAAACAATAATTTCTGAAAACTTCTGATCTAGACTTTTCCAAGATTTGCCTCCTTGTATTTAGGAATGTCACCCACCCACCCCCACTGCTAACTCCTAGCCAGATAAGGACCTGACTAGGATGAGAAAACAAGTACATGCTCAAGCTTTAAAAGGACTCAGGTTGAATATTTTAATTTTTTGGTAATTTAGTTGTTCTGTTTCCTAAAATTCCAACGTAGAAAGCTTGTTTTTGTTTTTTTTTGATCCCCGTTTAGTGAAATGGACACTTTAAAGCTGCAGGTCTACCACCTGATCTACTGATTGGTACTGGGATGACTGCAAAGGAGCACAGGAAAAATTTAAAAAATACTGTAGAATCTGGGGCCTCTCATCTAGATCTTTTGATAACTGGAGAGACAAAATTATGTGGTGGTGGTAAAAGATACTATGGAGTGAGTCTTCTGAGGTTTGATAAGCTGCTTGACTTTTGGCAAGATACTTAACCTCTCTGCGCATCAATTTTCTTATATATTTTAATCCACATAATAATTGTACCTACTCCGTAGGTTGTGAATATTTAATGGGTAAACATACACTAAGTGCTTAGAATAATGTCTGGCACATAATTAGAATATAGGTATTTGCTGCTGCTGTTATTATCTGTTAGGACTCATCCAGTGCCCTATAAAACTTTAATCCACTCCACACGATTCTGATATGCAAATTGATTTCATATCCTTACTTTAGAGTATGTCTTAAAATGTTACTGAATTTAAAAGTTTAATAAAAATAGATAACGTTGGCTTTATTTTACACTCCTACTTTAAAAGTTATGAAGGATCAGTGACATTTTTATACGAAGAATGAATAAAGCACCTTTCTTAGCTTGGGCTAAGTTTGAAGTTGGGTAGTGAGTATGAATGCCCAATTAATACTAGATTCCAAAGATCCTAATTGAATATTTATATGTCTTGGGAATTGTAAGGGGAGGAAATCACTTTTCTGAAGTGGCATCAAGACGACTCACTATACTCTTAATCTGTTAATCACTATCTAAGCACTTCAACAGGCCAGTTTCAGTGAAAGGGAACCTTGGGGTAATTATATATTATAGTTCAGTCTGTTTGTGAGTGGCAATATGCTTAACTAGTAAAGTAAGATCCAAATGCAGATTAGTCTTACTAGGTGCCAAAGTTTAATGGTGATGTGGAATACTTCTGAATGATATTTTGACCTCTGTTTGAAAACTTTAGATATATTTATAATTTACATACATATTTCTTTTGGTATATTCCATGGTTAGTTCTAACTTCTGACCCTGGCCTGACAATCTGAAATTGTACTGTAGCATTTATCTCCAGCATTTTGGTTAATTCCGATTTAGTGTTGTAGAATCTAAATTATACTCCATAGACAGGTAATGGTGAGCTCTGTGCTTAATTATGAACTTCTTAGAAAAGGCCTTTGGAATGAGAGACAATTGAGTACAATCCAAATTCTACAACTTTCTATAGTTTTGTGATCTTGTGCAATTTATTTAACCTTTCTGTAAAATAGAAGTAATAATCTCAACATTGCTAGTTTGGGGTAAGGAATAGTTAGTAAATGTAAAAGTACTGAGTACTTAATGAATGGGACCTGTTCATATTAGTCACAGTATTCTTAGAAATGTCCTTGAGTACCATTATAAAGAAAATTTAGCTAAATCAGGTATCATTTTTTTTAAAACAGAAGTGTACTTGATGAATTCTGAAAATCCTTGGCATTTTCTTAAACAGTTGGGAATGGTTTCACATATCTTTTATTTTTCTTTCCCTTTCCCTATTTAGCTCATCCTCTTAATCTTAATATGTTATACTCTGCTACTGATTCCCCACCAAAAATCATAATCCTGACAGGAAAATATTTTTGACAGTCACCAAGTACTATGTCTGAAGATTGACTCTAAATCAGGTATAAAATGAAAGTAGCAATTTAACTTAAGACATTTTGAATTAAACTCCTGATCATCTTTTCACATAGAGTCAGCAGCTCTTTAAGCTTTAACTGCATCAGAATTTTCTATGTTTTACCCAAATCAAGTCATCATAAACTACCAAGATTTAAGAATTTACATACTTTTAAAAGATTCATTATCCCAAAATTTAAGATCGATATAAATGCAGATGAATCTTTGAAATCAGATCGCAAAATTGCTTTAAAGACTAGAAGTATTGAGGGGGTCATAAGTAAGTAAAAGTTTTAGAACTGATGTCTGTATTTCTTTGGCCATTGCTAATTAGAGAAGATATTAAAACATGTGACTTGAAGCTATTACTATCCAGCATTTATGTTAAAATAGAAAGGGTCCAACATTGTAGGTGGTAGAAATGAATGGAAAAATATGGTGCACATTGGACAGCTGACTTGCTAAATTGTACTAGACTTAAGTGGTTGAAAGTATGACTCAAGAAAATGAAAGCCAAGTAGAAATGACACCCTCTTCTGTTTGGTCAGCTTGTGTTGGTGTTTACGCATCCCGCAGAGGCAGAGTGTGTTACTATTCAGGACAGCCCCAGAAGCTCCAACAGTAGCCTGAGCCTGTGAGAATAGGGGAGAGACTCAAGCCCAGTTTTTGATGTTCTGCATGGGTGGGTAACCTGAATACTAAAATGCGTTCCATTGACAGCTGACCCTGTAAGAGGTTTTTCAACAGTCTCCTGGATTGTTTTGGTTTGGTTTGTCCCCCCTCCCCGCCTTTTCCTGTCCTCAAATCTTTTCCAAATACTTTTGGAAAAAAGGAAATGGTCTTGATTGGTCGTCTTTTTTTTTTTTTTTTCTATGAGATTTTATTTTTGGCAAAATGGAAAGATTCAATTAGTTTACATTAATGTCTTGCTTTTTCAGGTTTTCAAGTGGTCTGGATTTGTCAATGTTTGATACTTGCAATTTGAACCTTGACTCAGAATGCTGATCATGACTTCAAGGAGTGAACAAAGAACCGATTGAGAAATAGTTTCATGTTTATATGAAGCATGTGCATATTTATAGCTTTTCTTCTTTATATTGGCTTTAAATATTCAATTGAATTTTTTAATGTGTTTTAATCGTGTTATTATCTGTTCTTGACTTTGGAAGAAGATTGTAAGCAGCCTTTTTCTTTTTTAAATAATCCATGTGTTTTAGGCAATTTCAGGTTAATGTGACTTTCATTTTTAATAACTGTTATCCGTAACAGTTAAATATTATTTTATGGTCATTCCAAAATGATGCACGTTTTTGACAGCACCTCAGTTGTGATATGTATAAAAGTTCAACAAACAAGATTTAATAGAACAGGTGTATTAATTATTTTTCTTTTAATTTTGCAAAGATACCTTCCAAAAGCTTTGGGCCAAAATAGTCAATTTATCGGGTTTCTCACCTAAATATTTTTTGAGAAGGACAAAGGAACACCTGGGCATTAGACAAAAGTTTGCAACTTGAAAAACATTAAGATTATGTTCCAATTATACCATCATATCCAACCTCCCATTTCTCACTTCTCTACCTCCTGGATTCTTGCCCTGTCACCACAGTCTGAATTAGGTACCCAGCTTTATCTAGACCAGTTGACTCTGACCAGCCTAATGAAATCAGTAAGGATAGTGCAGATCCTCTGTGAACTCAGAGTGTGAAGAAGAAAAGTTTTGATTAATAGATTACTATTTGTAGAAAAAAGAAGATGGGCTGGGTAAAAGGAATGGGCATTACTGTGATCCTTTGTTAACTGAGTCACAGTTGGTTAAGACAACCATTGAAAATGGGCTTTCTAGTCTCCTGAAGTAGGCAGAGGTGATCTGGAAAATGGTTCACTACTCAACCCAGAAAACCCCACAAAAATTATACAAATCTGCAAGTTCTTTTTTTTTTTTAAAGATTTATTTATTTTATTTATTTCTCTCCCCTTACCGCCCGCCCCCCTTGCCCCGGTTTTCTGTTCTCTGTGTCTATTTGCCGCGTTTTCTACTTTGTCCGCTTCTGTTGTTGTCAGCGGCACGGGAATCTGTGTTTCTTTTTGTTGCATCATCTTGTTGTGTCAGCTCTCCATGTGTGCGGCACAATTCCTGGGCAGGCTGCACTTTCTTTCACGCCGGGCGGCTCTCCTTATGGGGTGCACTCACTGCACGTGGGGCTCCCCTACGGGGGGGACACCCCTGTGTGGCAGGGCACTCCTTGCGTGCATCAGCACTGCGCATGGGCCAGCTCCACACGGGTCAAAGAGGCCTGGGGTTTGAACTGCTGACCTCCCATGTAGTAGACGGACGCCCTAACCATTGGGCCAAGTCCGCTTCCCTGCAAGTTCTTTTTAACAACATCTGTGAAATTCCCTAAGCCATCAAAGATATGACTATCTGAAAAGCCACCATGTACCTGAAAGATGTTTCTTTATAGAAGCAACAAGTGCCATTCTATCATATAATGGTAGAGTTGGTAGATGCAGCCAGGTCAAAGAGTGGTGACAGAGATAGGATCAGTGGACTAAAAATATTATAAATATTTTCTGTGCATCTCTGAAAATGCAGAAAATAATGCTCAGCTTATGATATACCACTGGACTTTTAGAGTTCATGGTTGAATTGCCCATGTATGCGCTCCCCTGGCTACATTAGGGTGGTCCTTACTGAAAAAAGAAAAAGAACAGTGGTCTTCAACTTGAGGAGGAGGTTGCACAGGACAAAAAGTTATCTTAGAAAAAATTTAAGAAACAAAAACATGTGGTACATGAATAAATACGGCATGAATTAAATACAACTCAATGTAAACAGAAAAAATGGGCTTATAGACATGTATCCATCCATTTGTTTATGACATAAATTATTTTACGCTTGCTAGTGTAGTCATTATGTCATGCTTCTGAAGGGAATATATGTTTATTCAAATAAACCTTCTGTTGAAAGGCACAATGTTCAAAAGTTCATCAAGAAAGATATTTCAAATAATAGAGCATGGATAATTTTATAGCTGTCTAGGGAACTCAATAAAATGTACTGCAACCTGTTCGGCTATAATTTATTCAATGACAGACATCTAATATGGATCTGTTGTTATAAGAACCAGAGTCTGAATATTGTTTAATGATGATACCTGACCAGATAAAATAAAGTGATACTTTAGGGATATCATTTGTATAAATTGGGATCCTACTCAATTTTTATTTTTTTCTTATATCAAAACTAAAAATTGCATTGACTTTTCATTTTCATTTTATCATACCAAGTCAATATATGAATATAATTTGTGAGAATTTTTAAATTAGTAGAAACTTTAATTAGAACTCTCCTGCACAGTGACCTTCCTCATTGTAGCAAACCCTTCAAGAAAAGCACTATAAATTAGTATGCTATCAACACTGAATTTTTGTGATTTGACATTATTAAGCAAACTTTGTGTGTATTTCTCTTTTTTTTGGGTGCATTTGATTAAATGTGTGATCTTATCTTGGTGAAATAGCCTGCTGGGCTGCCGACAGTAGTGTTCAGAAATGAAATGTGCTTAGAGCCTCTGAGCAGACATTTATTCAATGAGATCTTTCTTGAATAATAGATGATAGTGAGATAACAGTAGTGTGTATATGTGTTTACTTCCTGGAATTTAGGGGGTGTTGAGATGGAGTAACAGAAATACATAAAAAAAAGTATTCAGTTTATACACAAAAATTAACCTATTTTATAACAAATAACTGAACTCACTGTATTTGGGATTTATAGGCATCAGTGTCAGAGCAGGTATGCTAGTCCATATTCTTGTTTTTTTTTCCCCATCACCCTAAACAGAAACTCTTTATTCATTAAACAACATTGCTCCATTCCCTTTTCCCCACAACTGCTGATAACCTCTAATATGTTTTGTCTCTATGAATTTGTCTGTTCCAGATATTTCATATTAGTGGGATCATACAGTATTTATCTTTTGTGTCTGCCTTATTTTACACAGCATAATGTTTTAGAGCTTCTTCCATGTTGTCACATGTTTCAATTTCATTCCATTTTTCTGGATGCTTTATTCCTTTGTATGTGTATAACACATTTATCCATTCATCTGTTAACAGAAACTTGGGTTGTTTTCATCATCTGAATATTGTGAATTATGCTGCTATGAGCATTGGTGTACAAGTATTCGAGTCACAGTTTTCAATGCTTTGGGGTACATACTTAGAAGAGGGATTGTCGGTTCTATGATAATTCTATGTTTAACCTTTTGAGTAATCATTAAACTGTTTTTGAAAGCAGCAGTTTTATTGCTAGAAAATATTTCTTAGAGTGGATACACCATGATTATTTAAACACCTTAATTCATGTGGATTGTCCTTTTTTGCTAGGATAAGAAAAGTCATAATGAATACCCTTGTATTGAATGCTTGATGTGTTTTCATTATCTCTATTATAGGACAGAATCCTTCAAGTGAAACTATCAGGTCAAAGAGTAAATAATTGCTCTTGAGCTTTTATTACTTAGTTACAATGAACTAAATTCCATCATTGTTCTCTGTGCATCATAACCAGTTCTGCTAACTTTTTTGGTAATTCTTTCTTAAGAATTACTGACTCTCAGTTACGTATACCAAAATGAAAAATTGAGGTCAATTTAAAAAGTTAATACAAAAAAGAGAAAATTTACTGGCTAATGTCTTTAAATTTGAGATAATATTAAAACAAATAAAATCATGCAATGAGACTGATTCATAAAAAATTAAGAAGACCACCATCTACTTTATGTTCCCTCTCCATAAGTTTTTTAGTTCTGTTTTCTGCTCTGAATGGACCTCTTGCCTTTTGGTTAATGCGAAACATCAACTTACATAAAACTCTCTGAAGCATGCTTATAAAACAAGTGAAGAGGAGTTTGGACTTTTCTTCTAAAATTTTAGTTTGAATAGTAGGAGCATATTGTCAGTAAACACATTTAAAGTGAATGAAGGTTATCTATAAATGGAGACAAAGGTCAGAAAGGAAAAGCGCCTAAAAAGAATATTTTGGTGCGAGAGCACTTCCTAGGGTTGGTGCCTAGCCAAGCTATTATATGGGTATGGACAGTGGTTGAAAGGGAAGAGCCTAAGGACATTTATATTACTAGAAGGAAAGCTAAAAAATGTAACATGGTGCTGTATAACATAGTGAAACCTCATGTAAAATACAAATACGGTTAATATTACTTAAATGGCTGTTTTTACAAAATATAAATAAACATAAAAGGAAACAGAATAACAGTCATGTAAGGCAGGGGAAGCATAGAAAGATTGAACGGTGATGAGTTTTGCTAATTTGGTTGGTTTTGTTTATTATTATTACTGGAATAATGAAAATGCTCTAAAATGAATTGATTAATGCACAACTGTGTGATTATACTGAATATCACTGTATACTTTGGATGGATTTATGCTTTATTAATATGTATCAATACAAAATTGATTGTTAAAAAAAAGAATAAATTATGGCTCATAAATAGAAAAAAAAATGAATAAAATTTGTAGATGTAAGGTCAGTTAGAAATCTGTCCAAGGAAATGAGTTAAGTACAAATGTGAGATGTTTAGTACTGCTTAAATCAAATTAAAGAGGAAATCGTAGCAAGTGTATAATTTAAATTTATATGAGTTTTACAGAAATACGAGTGCCTACTGACTTTTATTTCTTTATTTCATTCTTTGTTTAGTGGGCCTGGAAGTTCTATTTTAAAGGGCATCTTTGTAAATTCTACTTCCAATGGTAAAGACATATGTTTAAGCTATCAGAACGGAAAGCTCTTCTTACTTCACTTTCTATATTTTCTTTAAATCTGCACCAGGATATATTTATGGGACACAGTTTAATGCTTGGTAAATAAACGATTGTGTAACTGCATGGATGTACTTTATAGACCTAGAAAAAACATCTGAACATGAAAGCAGTTTTTGAAGTTACTGTTGCAAGTTAAATTTAAGTGCTATTGAAAATTGCTCTGTACGTGCATGGGGAATAATAAAGTCAGAGAAGGGGTCTTGAAAGGCACACTCTTGCATGCTTTTGTTTCATTAAAAAATGTTAAGTTACCAAGAGGTGAAGTGATGTGCCCAAAGAGCTATAACTGGTAAATAGCATATGGTGCTTTCTATTAAGGAATTTCTCAGTCTTGCATTCGAGAGTTCTCATTTCTTATTTCAGGCATGGCGCTGTCACTATATAGCTATATCACAGTGATTATAAATCTTCTTTAGGTCTGCTTTATCTATAAATAGGGAGAAGGGACTTTCTGAAATACATCCAGGAGTTGAATTGTAAAGCTCATTAGAATAGAATATTATCGCTATTTACAATTTGGTCTTTTAGAACACTCTTTACCTAATAAGTAGGTAGTTGATTTTATAAGAATTTTTACATTTTATCCTCTTGAAGAACTGTGTCCCAGTATTTCATGTAGAAATAGCATATATTAAAAGATAAAATAGGTTTGCAATTTTTTTTTGTGAAGGTTTAAAAAGAAAGGGTCATAATGATGACATTTTGCATTCTTTAAAAATATAAAGGATGCTAACAACTTTCTTTCATGTGAAGAGAAATACAGAATACACTAATAAAAATGTATGAGTGAGAAACAAAGAGATAAAGCAGAAAGAAAGCATAAGCTTGGGATACAGAAAAACATGGTATTACATCTTCTCTCTGTGATCCTAGAACAGTTACTCAACTGCTCCATGCCTCAGTTTCCTCACATGTAAAATTGGAATAAAAACAATACTAATCTTTCATAATTATTTTGAGGATTAAATGATATAGAGGACATAAAACATATAGCACACTGTCTAGACTGAAGTAAATGCTCAATTATAGGTTTAAAATTTACATTAATTTTTTCATTCATTTGTTATTGGAGTTGATATGTCTTCTTTTAAATCACTAAGTGGGTATATTAGTCAGGGTTCTCCAGACAAACAGAACTGACAGGCTAAATACACATAAATATTTACACAAACACACACCCATGGGGATTACAAATTCTATAGGACAGGCTACAAGTTGGAAACTCTGCTGAAGGTAGAGTAGAATTGTCTGGGAAAAGCTGGCAGCCTGAGGCAGAGGTAGAAATTCTTCTTTCTGAAGTCCAAAATCCTCCTTTAGTTCTGGCTTTAAGATCTTCAACTGCTTGGATTAGGAGACTCCCCTCATTGCTGAGGAAAATCTCCTTTGTTGATGATAGTTGCGGTCAGCTGTAGATACAGTCAACTGACTATAGATGTGAATCCATATATGAGATACCTTCAGTAGAAATCAGGCTGTTGCTTGCTTGATCAAAGCCAAGCTGGACACCACAACCAAGCAAAGTTGATGAAATTAACTATCACATTGGGCCTTCAAATTGTCCTGTTTTCTGTATTTCTCCAAATACTGACTTCAATAATTTTTTTATTCGTTTTATCTTTGGTAGCACCAAATGTCTACCAGTTGCTTGAGATAATATAGCTTTACATGGAGACTGTGCCACTGACAGTAGGGAGCTGGCAAAATCATGGAAATAAAGATGCCTTAAGCAATGCATTTGTATTTAATTATTTAGCTAGAATTGTGGAAAATGCTTCAGAAGTCATGTCTAGGATGCTATGATGGTTATAGTCTATAGTCTGTAAATAAGGAGATAGAACTGTGATACCTTCTTCTCTAAAGCACCCATGAGATAAAATAAAATTGTAAATTTTATTAGACTAGAATGCCCCTTGTTTAATTTGGAGGGTAAGTGGGATCCGTAAAGTCTTCCTAAAGCAAGTAATATTTGAACTGAGATATGAAGGTTGAGTAGATAACCCTAAAGGATGTGCTGGGTCACTGCTCTTTTTGCAGTCTGTCCCCAGAAATGCTCATCACAGACAGACCCAAGCATGTTCTAGTGGTGGAGATTAATAAAGGCTGAATAAAGGGAAGAAAATTGAGTATGGTTACCTTGAGTGACAATACAGACAACACACCTGAATTTTTCATTTTAAAGAGAAAGCGAGTGAACATGGATAAATTTTTAATATCTATTGTCTGCCTGTGATATTAAATTTCAGAATGTCATAAAATAAACTCTTCATAAACCAAAAAGAAGAACCAGGCACTGTAGATGGAGATGAGAATACTTAAAATGTATACAAATAATTAAAACTAGGTTCTTAGTTACCTTTGGAGATGTGTATCTGTGTGAATTATGCCTGGGATGGAGTTTTACTCTAGAAGAATGATTTCTACTCATTCTTATCCTAACTTTTCTTCATCCTTATAGTCTTACCAAGTTTCTTGTGGCTTTTGGCTCTAAGGAACTCTGCAGAAATGGAGGAAAAGCTTTAGAAACACCAGTTCAGTAGTTTAACAGTGCTGTGGTATGACTCTTTACTTGTCAAGGAATGGACGTAAAATAGTAATCCGGAAAAGAATCTTAGTAGAAATGTAGTATTATTTAAAAAGAGAGTAGACTCTTTGTCTAGCATCTCCTCACTGTTAGGATTTAACTTAAATTTTTGAGGACTATCAAAAATGTATGTGGGAATTGGAGTTGGGTCAGTGGTTGAGTGCCTGCTCCAATGTATGAAGTCCTGGGTTCAATCCCCTCTACCAACCTAAAAAAAGTGTAGGGAGTGGATGTAGCTCAAGCAGCTGAGCTCCTGTCTCCCACACGGGAAGTCCCAGTTTGGCTCCCAGTGCCTTCTGAAAACAAAATATAACAAAACAAACAACAAGTAAAACACGAGAAAACCAAGTCAGGGAAGCCAATGTGGTTCAGTGATTGAGGGCCACCTTCCCACATGTGAGGTCCTGGGTTTAATCCCTGGCCCCTGGAACCTCAAAAAAAGAAAAAAAGTATGTGATAATAAGAATTGGTTTTATTTGCATGTAGAACAGATTATTTAATATTTTAAAAAATGGTGAAGTGTGTTATAGAATATCTTAGTTTAAGAATCTTTAGGCAGAATGATAAATATGTATGCTTCAAGAAAATTATCTTAGTGGAATAACATTTTTAACAGAAAGAATACTATAACAAGAATGCATTTAATTTGGAATCATTATCAGTAAGCATTTATTGAGTGCTTCATATGTGACAAAACTAAACACAGTTGTGATAAAAGTTAAAGAAGAAAAATACTAGGTTTTATGAAAATATCTGACCCAAGGATCTCAGGCAAGTTCTTCAGATCCTGGTGAAAAAAATTGAGGATACATGAAGATCAGCCAGGTAGCAAGCATTCCTAAAGAAGGGAAACTCCTGTGTCAAGACCTAAAGAAAGAAAGAAATTGGTTCATGTGAGGAACTCAAGAAATGTCAGAAAACTTGGAACAAAAGGATTGAGAGAGGAAATGTCATGAAATCTGGCTAAAGAAGTAAACAAGAGACCAGATGTGCAGTGTTTTTTAAAGTTAAGTATTTGGGCCTTTATCTTGGGAGCAATGGGATGTCATTGAAGGTTTTAGGTAGGCCAATAACAAGATCAGATTTTCACTTTGAAAAGATCACACTAGCTTCTCCGTGTAGACATAATTGGAGGAAGTATCAAGACGGGTTGTGGAGAGACTGGTTAGATGAAAGTCCAAGCCTCTGCACTTCCTCTTCTCAGCTGGGCAGCATAGCAATCCTGCCTCTCTGTGACCTCAATTGCTTCATGTATAAAGTAGGGGCCTGGATTATACAATATCCCTTTAGACTCTAACATTCTGCACCCTATTTTGATATGGAGGATCTAAGTGATGGGGATCATTGGTTAAAGTACTTTATATCATCTTATTAGTGTTTCTAACTAATCTGTCTGTTTAATATCCTGTTGTAAATATAAAGCTGCATCCACTATTTCATCAGATATATTTTTTTACCTGAAAGTTAAAATCCAGTCTCTGAAGACCTGTATTAGAATTCTATATTTCTGTTTGTTTTAAAAAGGCTATATAAAAATCATAAATTCAGATGTTGAAACTGCATTTAATTTAGTTTAGAGATTTCAAACCACAAAGATCTTTCATTTTGGTCAAAATCTTTTATTTATAAATCCTCATTATTGAAGTCATTCAAACAGAATTACTATCTAAAAGTAAAAATGTACATTTTTCATCTATCTCCTTGGTGGTCTGATATTCTGAGTGAAAAATGCAAAAAACAAGTTGATTGTGTTAATTAAGAACTCCTAATACATTTTAGCTTTTATGATTTTCATTAGTATAGTAATGTAAATATTTTATTTTCACCTTGTGTTCCATCTTCTAAATCTCCATAGCTCTTTGTTATATCTCTGTTATGATATTTATGAGACTGCCATAGTTTTTAATTATTTTTTTTCCTGTTTTAGTACTCCGTGGAAATATAAATTTATTGATTCCTTGAACTATGTCTAGTCTTTTCATAGCCTGCAGTACCTGTTTATTGGTTATGTAAATGAAATTTGTATTTGGTATTGAAAGGTTGATATTTATAAAAAAATTGGGTGGGTATTATGTTAGATAAAACATTGTGTGCAAAATGTGTCTTGTATGACTTTAAAAATTAGCATCAGAAACTCTAATAATTTTGTTGTGTCTGTAAAGCATAGTGATTAAGAACCATGGGGCTTACGTGCCTATGTACTTGAGCCTAAACCTCGGGACTACTTTGTAACAGCTTAATGACTTTACGTCATTTACTCAGCTTCAGTTTACTTTCTGTATCATAGGGCTGATCATACATACTTCATAAAAGGATTGTGAGAATTAAATTAATTCATACATTTTAACGCACTACCATGAAGTTTGGCTGCTAGATATGAGTCAGTGGTAAAAATAAGCACTATCACTCTTGCTTCATGTGGGAATAGCGAGTAGAACACAGTGGTTCAAGTGATCTCCTTTTTTATCCTTTGCTCCCAATCTTTTTACAAGGTTGACATCACATTTTATATCTGTTGCCTTCAATCTTCATGGCCTTCCCTTTGGATTCATTCTGTCATGTTGCTTCACGTACATAATGTCTTTTTTATCTCTGACTTATGCTGAAAGGAATGATTATCAAGCAATTTGTGAGATACAAATGGAAGCCTGAGTACTTAGAGACATTGTCAGATAAGAATACCAGAAATGCCTTTATAACTTATTTCTAACACCCACATTTATAGGAATATTTATGTGATGTATATGGAGCCTAAAATATAATTTGCATTAGGATTTCATGGTAAGTGTAGTCCTTCCTTTTCCCTCATGCATATATTTTCCCCCTAAGTTAACTATTTTTAGGATTTGGAGAAAAATGCGTATTTTTAAAGTGTCAGTTTAAGAAGATAATATTAGTACCAGAAAGAAATGCTGTGATAGAGGATAGGGGATTGAACTCAGAGTCCTTTATTTTGAATAAACTTCTATGTTGAATGGAATAGTTTTAGAAACACCTATGAAGCTCTAAGGAATTATAATTAGGTGGTATTTATCAAATTTATGGAATGTTAGAAAAAATTTGTGTAATTGATTTGCATAATAAAACAAAATAGTTGTCAGGAATATTTTGAATCCTGGTATTCTGAAAGGAACTGTGGATGTGTATGAACTAGGACTTTATAGTTGGACTGTGAGAACTTGCCCTTCAAAGATAGGTTTGGAATATGATGTCAATATTTATGTCCTCTTGAAGTACAGCTATTTCAATATAAGGTATTCTCATTCTCTCATTATAGAATGTAAAAGAGATACAATTTTAAACCTCTCTTGGAAGCTGAAAGGACTTTGAAAGAATATAAAAACCCTTAAAGTCTTGTTCAGCTAACCAAATACCTCATTTAATGAAAATCCTAACTCCTCTAAAAGTAAATAATTTTTCTGAGTTTTTGAGTCCTTTATTAGAAGTAATACTATCTGCTACAAGTAAATCGCTTTATTATTTTATTTATTTTTGATTTTGAGTAGTGTATTTAAAAAGAACTATTTAACACTGTGTGACATTTAACATATTGCTAAAATAATTCATTTTGAATAAATTTGGGTAATTGTTGCAGCAAACCAGATGTTGCTAAGTTCTTACTTAATTAGAGATAAAAAATATTCACAATATAGTTTTCCTAGCTGTCAGTTTAGATAAATGAAACCATTTCAATCAGCATGCTCCTTTGTGAAACAAGGGAGGGGGATATAATAACATTTTCCAGCTACATTTGTCGAAAATAAATATTAATCTTCTATGTGGTTAAAACCATGCTGTGCCAACTCTATCATAACCGTAATTGCAGATAATCCTTTAGATTTGTTATAATTTTTATAATTTCACTTCTTATTTTTATGGAGGCATTCAGTTAGATTCTACTTTTCATTTAGATTATATGTCCATGTTGGTTTAGAAATCTAAGGATTCCTTGTGTTAATTTAGTAGTATTTTTAAGGCTACTTTTTAAGATAGTCTTATGTAGTTTATTCTCTAAAAGTATTAAAACTCTGACCTGCTTAAGACTTTTTCTCTCAAACATAAACCTCTATCTTTACTTTTCTTTTAAATCTGTTATAATTCATAGAAGAAGCTCAACTATTAATATTTTCTTTGTTCCCTGTTCTCTTTAAGACAAACTTCTTCTGAAACTGTACTGACTGCTCAGAAAATGGTTCATAAAATAAAACATGAAAAGAAAACAAAACCTGGACTAACAAAACACAATTTAAAAAGGCATAAGGCAAAAAGAAAAAAAGTTAATTTCAAGCTCCATTAGAAATGACAGTGAGAGGAATGGCAGGGATTCATGAAGGTACAGGAACCAAATTGATAAGGAATGAGATTCCGTATATTTTAGTCTTACTAATTATGTACTCAAGAAAGATAGAAAAACTCAGACCATAAAGTGAATTATTTCATCTTCAGACAATATCAGCAATATCACTTTTCCAAAATAATAAAAGTTTTAAATTAAAATTTACTTTGTCTAAGGGGCATCCAGTATTATGTTGTATCATTAGCAGTTGTAACAACAGGTTTGATATTAAGGTTTTGATATATTGTTTGATTTTATCAAATTTATGGAAAGCTTGTAGGAAAAATTGGTAACATAGTAGAAAACTATGAGCTATATTAATTACTAGAGCTAACTGATTGTTCTCCTTTATGTGGGGTTTGTCTAGGCTATTTATTGAAGAAATAATAGAAAATGAAGATAGGAGGTAGAATTTATTTCCATGTCTAAGAATAATCCTTGAGGATGAGTCTAAAATTCCGCCCCCAGCCAAAATCAGATTATTTCTTTCATCTCAGTTTTAATCATGTCCTCTTCAAAAAGCAAGTTTTAGAAGTATTTTTCTCAATTGGAAGATAGAAAATTGGTTAAAAGTACTTGTCAAAATTCTCTCTAGAGAGAAATTAGAATGCCAAGGGGAGGGGGAAATCATAGGTATAACTTTATCATCTCCTCTTGCTTTTATTATGACATTTTGAGGGAATAGTAGAAAGTACATTTAATGGGCTTTCTTCATTTACAGATATTACTTGCAATATGAACAGTGAAAAGATGGGATCACAAAATTGACCTTTTATGGATTTCTCATAGGCTTTCTTTAGTAACTTGGATGAATAAGAAATAAAACAATAGTCTCAGTTTGTCCTGAAACACAGTGGTTTTGAATGTAGGTGTAAAACCGGATTGGTGAGTGGTGGTGTCAGTCAAAAGTCTCCACTTGTATTTAAGATGTGTCAACATCGTGGGAGTTTTGCCCACACACTCTGTGGTAATAACCCATATTTTATTTTTATTGTTTCCCTATGGTGTGAGGGTATGTGAGTAATTGTGGGACAGTGATTGGGCAGAAGAGGTAGGTGGTTTTGAGTTACCTTGTTGTTCTTTCATTGGCTAGTTTCTGTCTGGCTCACTATGTCTTGGGAAGCACAAGAAACAACAGTTAAGGCTAGTGGTCAGCTTCCAAGGACAAAATGCTAACTGATCCCAGAGTTTAAATGAAAGGAGTTGTTTGGGGAAGTTTCCAAACAGTACATTCAGAAATGTGACTTTACAATGTACTTGGTAAGTGTCTTTATACTCATTACCCTCTCATTTTAAGTTCTTCACTCCTTGCTTACTAAGTCAATGCTTTTACTACTCATAAAATTTCTAAATTGGTAAATTAGAACTTATTTTTCAAGTAATCTTTCATTTTAATACTTTATTTTTTATTTTCAGAAGTAATCTTTTCATACCTGAGTGGGCTCTCAAAGTCAGGCTTGCTGTTATTTTTTTAAATCTAATAAACTATCTTTATCATTATTCTTTCTCTCAGTTTCCATTGCTATAATTTTCATTGCTATATTTTTCATTGCTATAATTAGTTGGATGGATTTATAAATATCTAAAGTGGGTTTATATACTCTTATTGGGGTATTTATTCCCATTAAAATTTATGCTACTTGAATTTTTAATTTTTAATGAAGTAGTGGCCAGAAAATTTAAAATGCACAGGCTTATTTTAGACTTCGATTTAAGAGTTTTCAAATTACAAATATACTACTTCTTACTAAAGCACAGTATGTTTGTACTTTTTTTAACTTAAGGGGAAAAATGGCCTGGGTCTTCCAGATTTTCTCTTGAGGAAAGAAAGAAAAGATGTGTAATAAACTTAAAAAAAAATTAAGATCAGAAAGTAAAGTGAATGCCTAGGGAATGGTGTTGTTTAAAATTTATGAGTGTTAAAATTCATAGTGGTAACTTAGCAATACAGACAAGAACATATCACTGGGCTCTTGAGGGTGCAGCCCTTTGAGTTTCTGTTCTAAGCTCTGTGACCCTGCAAACTTCTGTGCTACTTCCTTTAGTTTCATTGATATTTAGGCATTCAAGGCAAGGTACCTGGGCAAGATGTCTGCAAGCACCCTCCCATTACCTTTCCAATTGAATGGTGTCATGTAACTATCTTTGATTGCCTTCTGCAAAGGTCATTGAAGCAGGAAAATGGTATGTATGCAAAAAGAGAGGGTTTTCTAGTCACAAAATGGTATCTTCTGAATGTGATGCCAGCCACTTCTGCCTACTTGAATCTCCAAACGTTGTGAAGAATGGGAAAGGGCAAAGACCCTCTCATGTTCCTTTAGTTCCATTCTCCAGCCCTCTCATTTCTAGCCCAGGATCCTGCTTTGTATTTTATCCTTTAGCAAAGGAAGGGGGAAAAAAAATCAGTTCTGTCATTTTGTCCTGAGATACTAACTCATCTGTGGACTTTAGCAATTTACACTTTGGCATTATCAGTTTAGCTTTCTGGTAGAGAAGAAGGGCAATCCAGTGATCTCAGGGAGTGGGACTATCCAACGTTCCTTTAGTAAGGTTTTGTTACATATGTCATTTTCTGGATCACACTTTGGGATAGTGAATTTCTAACCAAACTCATCTTTCTGGGATTGGGGTTGGAGGCCCCAATTAAATTACTGTGTATGACTGCAAGTTTTAGAAACAGTGTTCAGTTTTCTATAGCTACTGTCTAATACATGGCCTCCCCCATTTCCCCCACCTTCCTTTCTCTATTTGGATAGGGATAGTACCTTTTCAGCCCACCTCCTCTTCAAACTCAGTGCTGTCCTGGGGTTTAAACATATTATTTAGCCATCAGGGAAAATGATTTATTCTGTAAGATGGTGAAAAACTGTCCTAATACTATAGTCAAAATTTATCTGTGCAGGAAATTACAAATATCACATTGATATTTAATTCAGCAAAATACAGATTAATATATTTTAGCAGATATCTTTTTAACAGCCATCTCTATTTTTACTCAGTTTTCAAGGTTCTTTCTTCTGAGCCCCCAGTCAACAGTCAAAACTGTTCTTGCAGCTCTACAATGTGTGCTCATCAAATTTGTTGGATTTGGTTCCATGTCTCTTTTCTTTCTTGGTCCGTGGTCCGAGTGGAAACGCAGTAAATATTTCCTTTGTCTTCCTTAGTATCTTTTCCATTACTGCTTTTTACTTTCTTGTTTTCTGAATTCTTTCTCTAAAGGCTCTCAAGTTCTTATTTTCTGTAACTGCCTTTCAGACTATGTCCCATTCACAAATCCTTGTCTCCTCAAAAATGATCATCTAGAGAACTTTGGATGATTCATCTTGGGTTACATGTGAGTCATTTTTGCCAAGCTTAGATTTAGTTCTCTGTTGTTCCTTTTCAGATAAAATATTAGCATAAACATTAACATTTCTAAACCCCATTACAGTTATCATGATTATCATCAGATATTAGCATAACCCGTCCTCCTAATATTATTAGGGGTGTCTCAGACTCTGTAGTTATCCAATTGGATGAGATTAATGACTTCTTTAAAGAAAACACTGCAGGTTTATTTTAGCTATAAGTAGATAATCTTTAGAATTTATAACAGCAAATAATTCACTTCATTTTGATTTCTTGGAAACAAGAAAAATCTTTTTTTTAGGTGCCCTTGTTTTCCACAGGCTCAGAAATCTTTGATTTTCTCGGCTTCTGTGATTATTTCAGTTCGGGGTCATTAATAGCAGAGTGGAGATTTTGATGTGGAGCAAATAGTAGAAGCATTTTCATTTTATAAGACTCTTCTCTGGTGCTTGACGTTAAGTGAAATATAAATACCACTACTAAGGTGCATAATCTTTGAATGATAAAGTAGACTATAGTTGACCTGTGGGATGGTGGAAGAGGTTAAATCACTGAGGGGTTTCTTCTTCCTCGTCAAAAGCCAGGTGGGAATGTGGCATAGGGTTGTAATTTCACTCCATCTGGAGACGATTAATTGTTAGTAGAAAAAAAGAATGGAAAATGGGCAATATAAGAAATCAAATCCAACTCTTTGCTTCTATCTCCAGAGTAAATAAAAGTTTATGAAAATGAAGCTTCAATAGCTTTGTAAGTAGAGATGTTTGAACTCTTACTGAAGTAGAAAAAGAAAAGATACTCTTTCGGAAAAACCACATTTGACCATTTTAGATGTGTAGATTTAGATTATTTTAATAATTAGTGCTTTGGGAGTAAGTTTTCTGTATAAATGATCATAAAATAGTTTCATGTTAAATTTTGTTTCCTCAAGCTTATTATGAGTCACAGTGCCTGGCACAAATAGGGGCTTCATAAATGCATAATGGATGAATGAAGGAGTTTGCCTTGCATCAAAGATATCTGCAGAAGAAGACTTGGGCAATGTTTTCCCTTTGCTTCTGGCAATACATTTCCCCATAAAATGTTTCATGTCTCTCAGAATTACATTATAATCAAAATGGAAGAGAATAATTAATAATTTTTTTTCTTGACTGAGCTGAGTCTTGGAATTTTACAAGTAAAGAAATACAATGCTTTTCTTACCAAGTTCAAATGTAGCACATAGATTTTCATAAACCATTCATGGATCCATCATAGTGAAACCACTTATTTGCCAAAAGGCAAAGGCCACGGTTTGTGGGAAGATGGCATCAAATTAGGCAGACTGGGCAAGAGTGAGAAATTGGCCATCAGAGTAAATTGACCAACATATTCAAATGCCTAGACAATAGGAAAAGATTATAAGCCATATTAAGAAACAGGAAGAGATGGCTCAGCCAAAGGAACAAACCAAATATCCTGAAGAAATTCAGGATTTAAGGCAATTAATCAATGATAATCACACAACACTCCTAAATTAATTTAAAGAATTGAAAGGAAATATGACTAAAAGATAAAGGATGTTAAGAAGACACTGAGTGAGCAGAAAGAACAATGTAAAAGTCTGCAAAGAAAAGTGACAGACCTTACAGGAATGAAAGACACAATGAATGAGATTAAAAATACATTAGACACACATAAGAGCAGATTTGCATTGCATGAAGATAGAATTAGTGAATTCAAAGACAACATCTGAATTGGAAGAGACAGGAGAACGGTAAGAGAATGGAATAAATGGAACAGAGTCTTAGGGAATTGAATGATAATCCAAAATAAAAGAACATACAATTTTCAGTGTCCCAGAAAGAGAAGAAAATTGAAAAGGGGCAGAAAGAATATTTGAGGAAATAATGACTGAACACTTACCTACCCTAATGAAAGATATAAACATCAATTTGGAAGAAGGACAATGCTCCCCAAACAAAATAAATGTGAATAGACCTACCCTGAGATACCTATTAGTCGGGATGACAATTATCAGAGATAAAGAGAAGATTATGAAAGCAGGAATAGTAAAGCAAAGCATCACATACAAGGGAACCTCAATAAGATTGTCAATCTCTCATCTGAAACCATGGAGAAAAGAAGAAAGTGGTATGATTTAAGGAATTGAAAGAGAAAAACTGCCAGCCAAGGATTCTGTATCCAGCAAAGCTGTTCTTCAAAAATGAAGGGGCATTCAGAGTCTTCACAGACAAACAAAAACTAATAGAATATGTTACTAAAAGATCAGATTTGCAAGAGATACTAAAGGGAGTGCTGCAGCCTTAAAGAAAAAACAAAGCGAGAGACTTGGAGAGGAGTGCAGAAATGATGATTATTAGAAAGGGTAAATTAAAGGGTAAAAAGACAGTATAATGACGTGACAACAGAAAGCCAAAGGTCAAAAGGCATGAAGTAAGTAATGCCTTTATAATAATAACATTGAATGTTAATGGCTTGAACTCCCCAATCAAAAGATATGGACTGATAGAATGGATTAAAAAATATGAGCCATCTATATGTTGTCTGTAAGAGACTCACCTCAGACATTAGTACACAATCAATGAAAGGTTGGAAAAAGTTTTTCCACGCAAATAGTAACCAAAAAAGAGCTGGAATAGCAATACTAATATTGGACAAAATAGATTTTAATTGCAAAACTGTTATAAAGGATGAAGAAGATCATTATATATTAATAAAAGGGGCAATTCAATAAGAAGAAGTAACTATACTAAATATTTATGCACCTATCCTCAGTGCCCCCAAGATACATGGGGCACACAATGGCATAGCTGAAGGGAGAAATGGATGTCCCTTCAGTAATAGTTGGAGGTTTCAAAAATCAAAGGCTAATAATCCTTAATTGTTAAGCACAGTTAGAAGAAGCTGTGATATGTTGATATTCTGAGGTTTTGAACATTTGAAATTGTCTTCATTATATATTTTGTGACATCTGGGGTATTCATCAAGCTACTCTAAAAATTTGCATTAAAAGAAGTATTGATAGTTTTTAACTTTAATTTTGGATATAGAAAGTTGCAGATATTTACAGATTGTTCCCATATGTGCCTTTGTCAGTTTCTCCTAATGTTACCATTCTCCATAAACAAAGACCAATGATCAAAAGCTGGAAATTAACATTGGTACAATACTATCGATTGAATTCTGAATTGCAGGTCCTATTCAGATTTTAAACAGTTTTTCCATTAATATGTTATGAGAGTTTTTAAATGTGGAGTAACTTATAGTTGGAGCTATGTAAGTTCAATAAGTGTTGCTATTATTTACCTTTTTTAGTAGTAATGACAAAGTTGCACTTTCTAATATTAGTTATTTTATCATATAGGGTATTTGAAAAGCATATTTTTAATACTTGATGCCCTGAGAATGGTCTTCCTTTTTCCATTTCTGCAAAATACACATTTGGATGATAGCATATGAGAAAAGGAATATATATTATTATTAGAATATAATTAGATGTTGTTAATGTTAATGTTTCATGTGTATCTCCATTTAAATTATCTTTTCCAGGGCATGGCATGTGTAGAATAAAGTTAATATATTTAACTTCTATATAGTTTGAGTTAGGTCTGTATTACCATGTAAATTATACATTTATTACTCACATCAATCATAATAACTACTGTTCTTGTAAAGAGGATAAATGAGTGGTCAGTGTAAGTAAAAGACGACTGAACTTTAAGGATAGCAGGCCCTGATAAATGAAAAATTTGGATTGTTCTTTATTCCTTAACATGGTTAACAATCCATTATGTGGAAAGACTGTCACTATGGAAATATTTTTACTACTACGATTTTAAGGAGAGAACTTACTAAAGTCATTGTTATTTTATAGTTTTCTTCTTATTGGTGTACTGATAATTTATTCCCATCTCATATAACTGGCAGCCCTTTTAGCTATGCGAGGGAAAGGAAAGCTGTAGTTGAGAAGGAATGGAGCCAGGATCTGGAGAGGAAAACCCAGAATTCACTCGCTTTTTTATAGTAGTGGTGTGTCACGGGGTCAACCCTAGTAGCAAGGGTGTTAGGGGAAGTAAGTGTTTATTAAATAAGTATATTGCTGCCCTGAACAAAATTAAGAATTTATTAGTAAGGAAAAAAGAGAGGAGATGATATTTGGTAAGCAACCAGTGCTGTTTGCCGGAGTACTTAACATAGTTCTTGCCACATGATAAGCTATGCTTAGTAGCTATTCTAGTATGTTATTATTGCTAGTTATTGCATTTGAGTTCTTTTAGATCATTAAGATTGTCCCAGGTTTATTCAAGTGAAACAGTACTTAGTAGAATTTTCAAATATTATAAAGGGTCCAAATGTTGCAGTCTTTCCTTAGCATTTTTGAATTTGTAATATGGGGTTAATTGCCTAAGCTATTAAGAAATTGTAATGAGGGCCAAATAAATTTTTTTCCAATTCATTTAAACCTTTTCATCTCTTCTGTCTGTCTTTATTTAAGGGTTATGTTTATAAAACATGCATCTTACAGTGTATTCCAACCCTACTTCACATTTTTTTTTTAAGATTTATTTATTTATTCCCCCCCCCGGTTGTCTCTTCTCTGTGTCTATTTGCTGCGTTTTCTTTGTCCACTTCTGTTGTTGTCAGCGGCTTGGGAGTTTCTTTTTGTTGTGTCATCTTGTTGATGTCAGGTTTCCGTGTGTGCGGTGCCATTCCTGGGCAGGCTGCACTTTTCTTTTGCTCTGGGCGGCAATCCTTACAGGGTGCACTCCTTGCTTGTGGGGCTCCCCTACGCAGGGGACACTCCTGTGTGGCAGGGTACTCCTTGCGCGCATCAGCGCTGCGCATGGGCCAGCTCCACATGGGTCACGGAGGACCGGGATTTGAACCTCGGACCTCCCTTGTGGTAGACGGATGCCCTAACCACTGGGCCAAGTCCGCTGCCCACATGATTTTATAGTAGTATACCTTTTCTTATCCATACCACAAAATATTTATCATGCACTAATTAGACATTTGTGTCCATGATATGCCTAATCATATCTGGAGGCTCTTCAAATTGTGCATCATGATCTAACATTTTAATATTAGGTAAAAGAGCACAGCCTCCTGGGGAAAAGTGCAGATAAGAATTAGGCAGGATGGCTTGGGCCTAGACAATTAAACTGAGGCAAAAACTCTGTTGTTTGGAGTGAACCAAACATGAGGAGTAGTAGAAAGAAGGCTATGAGGAAATGGTCATGGCATCAATGGGGCTTGACCCATGCAGGGCAAATAATCAGTCTATGGCAATAGAATGACATGAATATGCCCCCAATGGGTAGACTTGAGCTGTTGTTATATTTCCTATCTTCACTGGCAGTTGGAAGGGGAAGAAACTGATGGAAGACATCTGTGACTCCCAGTCAGAGTCTGATGAATAAAGAAGCCAACAACTGACTAGTGATTCACCCAAGGAATCAATTTATGGAGGCTGTTGGGAAACAAAAAAGCTCATGGTGTTGGGTCTTTATACTTTTCCTTCTTTGGGGATAGTTCTACCTCCCCACCCTTCCCTCTTTATCTGGCTTTCTCAAACTTATTTTTCTGTGGCCAGGTATTGCCTCCCCCGGGTCTGAGTAAGGTTGTCCTTTGCACTTCTTTTTCAATTGTACTTCCCTGTCACACCACTTACCAGAGCTTTTTGTAAGTGTCCGTCTACTTGCTTTATTCCCCGTAAATAAATGAGGCATGCAGGCATAGTATAAGTGTTCTTCGTTTTATCATCTGGTTCTAGCCCACCAGCTGGCACATTGTAAATGCTAAATTTAAATTAATGAAAGGTATACATGTCCTTAGATATGTACACTATAATTCTCAGTACCAGGTTAGAAGTGTATTTGATCTATAACTGAGGAGATCATTATAACTCCATAACTATTACAAGGCCAGAATGAGACCACTAACATGGAATAAAGAAACAAAGTATATAGTGTTCGGGGGAAACATTTCTGGACTGATACATTAGGAAAATTGTAGAGAAATGACCTTGTGCAAGTTACTCAACCTCCCTGAGCCTCGGTTTCCTAATCTGAAAACAAAGGAAACAATGGTGATACCTCTCTCTGAGATTATCATGATTGTTAAAAGCAACAATGTGCATGAAGCAGAGTATGTATCCATTATCTATTTATTTATTTTTGTTTTTTATTCTATTACCATAATATATACATATGTGTATATATTAGAGAAGTTATAAGTTTACAGAAATATCATGCATAAAATAGAGTTCCCATATACCACCCTTTTATTAACTCTTTGTATTAATATAGTGCTTTTCCATTAATTCTTGAAAGAGCATTTTTATCATTGTATTTTTAACTATAGGCATTTGTTTACTGTAAGGTACATTGTATTGTAATGTCCTATAGGTTTTTTTTTTTTACATTTTTATTCTAGTAACATATATACGACTTAAAATTTTCCTCTCTATCCATATTCATATATATAACTCAGTGCTGTTATGTTTACAATATTGTGCTACCATCACCACTATTTATTATAAAATTTTATAATCAGTTATTTTTTAAACATATACTATATTATATATTCTTGTTTGGCTTTAAGCAAATTATCTAAGTGCTCCAAAGAGATAGAATATGGATTCTAGAGCCTATTCACTAAGGTGTGAATTCCAACTCCATCAGGTACTAGCAATGTCACTTTGGAAAAGTAAGTTTACTTAACTTTAAAATGGGGTCACAAGGCTGTATTAGGATTAAATTACTTAAAATACACAAAGTATTTAAAATGGTACTTGTTGTTTCTAAAATATGCTTTACTTTATTATATAGGTGAAGACTCTCAGAATAGTAGGTTAGAGATAGGTTCTTAGCTTCATTAGACCACTTACCGGAACTTAGCCAGAGGAAACCATAATCTTATGCAATTGTCACCACCACCACAACTTACACAATGTTGTAACCAAGTCACTGAGATTTTCTTGCCTCTGTGTCAGCTTGAGTGTAGAGAGTGATCATGCCTGAATGGCTCTCTAATGTAGCTCTATTACAAATTATGATTATTTTTGTAGGCTTTTAAAACATTTATTTCTTAGCTGTTACTAAAATTCACTATGAAAAAGTTATCGTTTATTTGAATCTATTAATCAAAATGCAAATTTCCTCAATAATCTTTTATTTTTTGATATTAAACTTGGGTTTTATTTACGTGCTTCCACATTCATAGTTTCCCTTAGAACCATGCTGTCTATCTAGAAAATCCGGTGATTGAAATTAGGTGGGTTAAATCCCTGCCACTTCCTCTTTTCTCATCTCTTTTTTCTTTATTTTTACTTTCTTGTTCTAACACTCTCTCTTGGTTTTAAGGCCTTGGCCCTCCCCATTTCTACCATATAATATCTTACACACATACATATATATTTTCTTTCATTCCTTGAGTTGCAAGTTGTGCTAGCTATTACTTCTTGGCCATACTGCTAAAGTAATACAATTTAGTGTTTTTAGATGGATGGAATCTTACATTTACAATCCAAATCCTTCATTTTATAGAACCAGAAACTCAATTTGTAGAAAGATCAGAATAAAAATGGAAGAACAAGCAGTAATGAGGTTAGCACGAAAGCCATTGGGTCTTCTAACTCGGCTGAGTAGCCGCTTTGGCTGTGCTCTCCTTATGGAGGACATAAGGCACTTTAGACTGGAGTTCCTGAGCTCTGGAGAGGGGTATTGAGAAGGTTATGGGAGTAGTTTCAAACAATGCATAAGAAGATATAATAGGGTTAGTTCCTACAGTGCTTTATATTTATGAGAATGCTCTGGTATTAAAAATCCTATGTTTATCATACACTGCTACAATGCTTATTACCCAGTTAATAAGAGACAAACTGGTAAGTTTAAATTGTGTGTTTGACATTCAGTGAATCCATATTTGAGTGCCTACTCTGAACTAGGAGTTCCCTTTTACACTTGGGGTCATACGTGAACAAAGATCACTGTCTGCCCTCATGATTTTCTTCTAGAGGGGAGAATATATGCCATACATAACATAAGAAGTGAGTACATTATATTGTCTTTTAGAAGGTAATCTGTACTTTGGAAAAAAGCAACAGAGTAGGGCAGGAAAATTGGGAGTGCTGAGATGGTGGGACGGGGTAGGAAGAATGGAAGGCAGGTTGCCACATTAAGTGGGAGCTCAGTTTGAGCAAGATTTAAAGGAGGTCAGAAAACACACATATGGGCACAGTTAAAAGTTTTAGTCATATGGAAATAAGGAAATGAAAACTGATTATGAATAAGTACCATAATTTAGGCATCATGACACATAATCCATTGGTATAGATGTGAAGCCCGCTCTAGATAGGTTAATAGCAGAATTTCAAGGACAGTTGTTAGGGAAAACTTTAATTTACTAATAAGTAAGTAGGCAACTTTTAAATGATTTTATATGAATGATTTTATATGAATGATATAAATGAACTGCTTTGGTTAAGAATTTTAGGATCCTTCATCATGCAGTACGAACAGTCTCTTTGGGAAGGAAAATCAATAGTTTATGTCTAAAGATTTCTAATTTTTAAAAATTGTGTTTTCTTCAGTTTTACATTAGTTAATTATATCTTAAAATGTGTTTGGTGAAATTGTTATTGAATATATTTCTAATGATATTACAATGAATATATTTCTAATGCATATATTTTGGCATCCAGTCACATAAGAAAGTGTTGAATCTTGTGGATGAATATGAGAGTATGCCTTACGTTTCAGTATCAAGTTTAAATTTTTCTTTGACATAAAAAAGTTATAGAGTAGCACAGCTGCTTGCTATTAACTCAGAGCTTTATACCCACATAGTCAGTATGTCCACTCTTAGTAACATTTCTGCTATGTTGTTAGTAGGAATTTATTATTTTGGTAAGTAATTCAAAAGTCCAGGTATGGTACAGTATAAGCCCTATTAATAGTAGTGGACATAGATATAAAAACTTACAGTTTTGTGACAGGAAACAATGTTATAATACACTCCGTTCAAAATTCTTGTTACGGTGAAAGTGGTGGTTTGGCTGTTATGGTTTGGGAAATTTCAACATGTAAAGTGGGAATTATTTGCTGACACTTATCTTGACTAAGAAGAGAACTTTGTGATTTTAATAATCATGCTCTGGTTTTGAAATACATTATGGATCAGGTCAATCAAAAAAGTTGAAATAGGTTTCCTAAGACTGCATTAGGTGTTGGCTACCAATGTGACACTGACCAGAATATTTTGCTATATCATGGGGCAGAAAGAGTATGGACTTTTAAAAATAAATTTTGGTATATGTGTATGTGTTGGAGTGATTGTTAAGAAAAGTCAGGAATTATGAAGCTTAACACTAAAGAGATAGGTGTATTGGTCAGGGTTCTTCAGGAAAACAGAACTAGGTAATATTATGAGATTTATTATAAGAATTTTCTCATGTGACTGGAGGTGTTTGGCAAGTCTGAATTCCATATGGAAGGCTACAAGCCTACTCTGATGAAGGTTTTCAATGAAGTTCCCAGGAGAAGCTGGCTGGCAGAAGTAGAGTTGGAAATTCTTCCTTCTGACTGCTGAAATCATCAGCTCTCCTTTTAAGGCCTTTGACTGATTGGTTGAGACTTCTGTCAATATTGAAGGCAGTCTCCTCAGTTGATTATGGATGTAATCAGCTTAGATGCAATTAACTTACTGGTGATTTGAATCCAGGAACTATCCTCACAATAACAATCACGCCAGTGTTTGCTTGACCAAATAACTGGATACCCTAATACCTAGTTGACACATGAACTTAACCATCACCTCAGGCAAGAGCCTAATCCTGGACCTTGACATTGTGTAGGAAATTTGCACTTCCTGTAGTTAATGAATATAGAGTATGGATATGAGAGTTTTAGTGCTAGAAGGGAGACAGTTAAGTGGCTCTTGCAAGACCTAATCAGGCAGTATTCAGGGGGAGGATATGTGTACTAATGTAAAAGGTTCTAAAGAACCTTTAAAGGTTCTAAAGAACCTAACAAAATTAGAAGTGAACAAAAAAGAAGTCTAAGCTGACTTACTGGTTGTTTACTTGAAGGACAGAGAGGATGGTGGTGGAATTTTATAGTTTTAGAAGAATATGTAAAAATAGGTGGGTGTGGGAGTGCGAGCCACTGTTGCTAAGCCGACCCGGCAACAGGCGTGTGCACAGCCTGAAGCCGCAGTTCAGGGTGGCTGGAATGGGCGATCACGCCCTCAGCCTGGTACGGGCGAAGCGCCCTCAGCCTACCCGGGCAAGCAGGGTGGCTGGAATGGGCGACCACGCCCTCAGCCTACCCGGGCAAGATACATCAATAACGGTCGCCTCCCACTATCTCCCGCCTAGCCTAACATCTGGTCGGCTCTCACTTCCCCTTTCCCCTCCCCCATTCCTAACCTCTCCACCTGCCCTCTGCCTAGCAACTGCTTACAACCACCTATCAGAAAGCAGTACCTGCCTACACCTATCAAATCTCTCCATGCAGTCCCCAACCAATCCCCGTCCCTATAGATAGCAGAGCTAACCTGATATCTGCCCCCGTCCCTAGTAACTGCTTATGGCAACCAACCACAAGTCGCCTTTAGCTTAAGCCAATCAGAACCCTCTACGCCACCCTAAGCCCTATAAAAGTGTGTACCCTTCCGGAATAAACCAGACTTGTGCCATCAGCCTGTCTCCGTGAGTTTCTTTCCGGAATCTCGTGCGCCCTCCACACCTCGGAGCCACCGAGAGAAGTTGCAGAGGCCTCCAGCGGCTCCTCTCCACCCGCCGGCAGGTGGGAAAGATGATAGATTCACTGTAGGACACTTGTTACCCTTGCCACTGGCTATTCTAGAAAATGGTTCATTGAGTTCTGGAGTTAAAAAGAGAATTTTGGGCAAGATAGATTTTGGCATTCTCAATAGTTGAGAATAGAATTTCTAGGAGGAGACATAAAGAGGGGGCATAGAATAAGCCCAAGGATATTGAAGAATAGTTTCCAGATAAAGGAAACAAGAAGAAATAATCAAAGACCTTAGAGGAGATACAGT
Organism: Dasypus novemcinctus; assembly: GCF_030445035.2. Lineage (NCBI taxonomy): Eukaryota > Metazoa > Chordata > Mammalia > Cingulata > Dasypodidae > Dasypus > Dasypus novemcinctus. The sequence continues at coordinate 145,783,468 of NC_080673.1, read as the reverse complement.
TCAGTCTTTTTTTTTTTAATACTTATTTTTTATTTATTTCTCTCCCCATCCTCCCCCCACCCCACCCCTGCCCCAGTTGTCTGCTCTCTATGTCCATTCACTGTGTGCTCTTCTCTGTCTTCTTGTATTCTTGTTAGCGGCACTGGGAATCTGTGTCTCTTTTTGTTGCATTATCTTCCTGCATCGGCTCTCCGTGTGTGTTACCCCACTCCTGGGCAGGCTGAACTTTTTTTGCACGGGGCGGCTCTCCTTACAGGGTGCACTCCTTGCACGTGGGGTACCGCTTTATGGCATGGCAATTCCTTGCGCGCATCAGCACTGCACATGGGCCAGCTTCACCACACGGGTCAGGAGGCCCTGGGTTTGAACCCTGGACCTCCCATGTGGTAGGCAGATTAGCCATTGAGCCAAATCCGCTTCCCAGTTCAGTTTTTAAATGGCAGCAAGGAGAATGTTTTTCAGAAGTTCTTGTTCAAATATAATTAGTAACTTTTTTTCCAGAGCAGTGTCATTGAAGGTGATGTTGCCAGATGATTGCTGAAGGTTGGTGATTGAATGAGGGGTGAAGTAAGAACACTCAGCACGTGTAAATTATTTTCCCATTGGTTGGGAAGGGAAAAAGCAAGTTTAACAGTATCCCAAGGAGAAATATAGACAATTGTGAGGATTGCTTTTTATTTGTTTGCCATCTTGCCCACTTGCTTTTTTGAGGTAGAGGTTTGAAAGTGATTATGAGCTTCAAGAAGTCAGCACCTTGCATTCTTGTGGAACATTTGTTACAATTGATGATAGCACTTTTAAAAATTGTACTTTTTTAATTTTCAAAATTAGTATACTTTTTCAACTTCAGAAAATAACAGAAAAAGGCAGCTTAACAAGTTATAGAGCATTACTTTAAAAATTTTGTACAGGTACATTCATTTTATTTAATCTTAAAAGCAAATTCTGATTGTTTTGGGCTGGCAGGTTTTCTCCTTCATTACCTTAAATATGTTTTACCACTGCCTTCTTGCCTCCATGGTTTCTGTTGAGAAATCAGCACTTAGTCTTATTGTGGATCCCTTTTATGTGATGAATCACTTCTCTTTTACTGTTCTTAGAATTATCTCTTTATCTTTGGCATTTGGCATCTGATAAGTAGGTGTCTTAGAGTAGGTCTGTTTGGATTACACTTTGCAGTTTGATATGGTTATGAATTCCAAAAATAGATATTGGATTATGTTTATAATCTGGTCTGTACCTGAGTGTGATTAAGTTATAATTAAGGCTTTGATTGGGCCATCTCATTAGGATGTTGAGTCCCTGCCCCTTGGTGGGTAGTGGGTCACAGATAAAAGACATGGCATAGGACAGAGTTTGAGGGGTTTTTGATGTTATGGTTTTGATGCTGGAGTTTAATGCTGAAGCCTTAAACTGGAGCCCTGGGAAGTAATTTCACAGAGGAAAGAGAAGCCAGCCCCAGGAAGAGAGGATCCCTGAGCCCAGGAAGAAGCAAGTCCTGGGAAGAGAGGAACCTTGAACCCAGAGAGAAGCAAGACTGTAGAAGGAAGGAACCAAGGAAGCCTGAACGCTTACAGCCACTGGCAGCCATCTTGCTCCAACATGTGAAAATAGACTTTGGTGAGGGAAGTAACTTATGCTTTATGGTCTGGTTCTGTAAGCTCCTATCCCAAACAAATATCCTTTATAAAAATCAACCAATTTCTGGTATTTTGCACCCAGCACGCCTTTGACTGACTAATACAGACTTGTATATTTATGTCTTTCATAAGAGTTGGGAAGATTTTGGCCATTTTTCCTCAACTATTCTTTCTGCCCCTTTTCCCTTCTCTTCTCCTTCTGGGACACCCATGGCATATATGTTTGTGTCCTTCATGCTGTCATTGAAATCCCTGAAACACTGCTCAACTTTTTTCTATTCATTTCTCTATTTGTTCTGTCTGTAAAAGTTGGATTGTCATGTTTTCTAGTTTCCTGGTTCCTCCTTCTGCCTGTTCAAATCTGCTGTTGTATACCTCTAATATATTTTTAATTTCTTCTATTATGCCTTTCATTCCCATGAATTTTTTAAAAATTATTTATTTTTAAAAATTACATTCAAAAAATATGAGGTCCCATTTAATCCCACCGCTCCCACCCCCCACTCCCCCCATGGCAACACTTGCTCCCATCATCGTTCATTCCCATGGTTTTTGTTACTTTCTTTTATACTTTTAAATTCTTTATGCTCACACATTGTATTCTTGATATCCTTTATCTGTTTAGCCTGTTTTCCTTCATATCCTTGAATTGATTTAGATTTGTTTGAAAATCTTTGATTAGTTGTTCCAAAGTCTGTTCTTCTCTGAAGTTTTAATTTGTTCCCATAATTCCCTCTTTCTTAGTATGGTTTGTAATTTTTTGCTGTTGTCTAGTCATCTGATTATCTTTGATAAGGTTCCTCTGAAGGTCAGTTTTTCTCTTTTGCCAAGGGTTTTGTTGTTGATTGGCTTTGTGTTAATGCTGTTTTTAAAGCTCCTCAAAGGTGTGCTTTCCTGGCCTGGCCAGGAAGTTAGACCTTTTGCTAACTGTCCCTGTAGCTCTGAGGAAGAGCTGCCTCTTTAACTCTCTACTACCTCCACCCCTCTCTGGAGAGGGGTTGAAACAATGTGTGCCGCTGCCTTTTGTGGGGTGGGTTGAATCAATAGATTAGAGCAGGGACCCAGTGATCTGATTTTGCCTATCAAAAGCCATGAACAGCAATCAGCAATGCCAACTCCTATTCTTGGGGAAGAGGTTGTTTATGTCCTTTTCTTGCCACCAGCAAGTTAGTCAGGGTCTGGATGACAAGGTGGACTGCCACAAGAGCAGGTGATTGGTGTCAGCAGTGGCTGTGGCAACAGAACAAGTCACTGTTCTTTACTGTAGTTTATCAGTATATTTCTCCTGCTCTCGCCTGGAATCTATATAGTGTTCTGGCTTCCAGAGTCCCAGAGCAGTTCTTTCTGACTGTTCCTGCCTGTTTAATAACTGTTTTGGTAGAAGGACTGATCTTAGGTCCTGGTAGGGTTCCCTACCAGGCCATCTTCCCTCCCTATAAGTTTGTGAAAATATATTTTTATGTGTTACTCTGCTGTTATTTCTGACAATAAGAATTTCGTATAAGTTTATTTTCTTTAAAGTGTTTATTTTGATGCATGAGTAGTTAACGATCACATTCTGAAAGTTTTGGGAATCATCACATTTTCAAAATATATGTTCGTTTATGACTACAGAAATATGTAGAGAGAGTAAACTATTCAATTCTAATTTTAATTAATTGAAAGTATTAATAAAATACTTTATATATCATGGCATTTCTTATCCATACAATGTTACAATATTAATTTTGTGGACATGGTTTTCTGTTGGCTATTTAAATTATTCTTTGGCTAACAGAAATATGTTAGCTGTATTTTGCTTCCCACACAGACAGAGGAAGTTCCTGTTAGTCCTTATTTTTTTGGCAGAAGGAGGCAAACAAATGTCATGAACAAGATCACTACTAATAACATTCAAGACTTTTGTTGACAACTCCATGAGTGAAACTGAGAAATATGCCATATATATTTTTGACCTTTAAGTATAATCTCAGTCTGTATTAGATATTCTAAATATTGATAAAGAAAAAAATAGACCTTTCTCTTAGATTTAAAAATCTATAAAATAATTAATACAGCTGAACTTCTCTGCAGTTATTAGCATTCTACAAATACCTTACTAAGTTATATTAGCTTTTTGAAAGCTCTGCAACATCTATTTTTAAAATCTGGTCAGTAATCACATCTTTAGTGCTTTAAATGTAAAAGAAAGTCTCTCTTTAAGAGCCAGATGAGATTGTAATTTGCATAAAATATATACTGAAATGGTTAGGGTGAAATACTGAAACACAATAAAATACATTTCTGAATAATTTTGTTAACAATATGAATCTGTGTCTGAGACATACTCTTTTGCACTTCTGATTTTGCACTGATATCAGTTCCTTAGTCTACAGTTTTCTCCTTTCAACTGATTGATTTTGAATTTTTCAAGCTGATTAATGTTTTTATTTGAATGGTAATGCTGACTTTGCAGAAGATGTGATCTTTTAATTAGCAGATGCTGAGATTAGCATTAGGGCCGAACAGTAATTAGCATTGGTTCTTGTATTCAGAAGCACAAACTAAGTACTGCAGCAAATAGAGGACTGAGTCTTCCTTACATTGCCTCTTTAGATCTTCTTTATGAAAGTAATTTAAATTATTAAAAATACTTAATAACTGTGGTGCTAATAACATTTTAACAAATTGAGGATTCATTTAAGAGAAAAATAGTCTTTGGTATCCCTTATACTATATATATATATATATATATATATATATATATATATATATATATATATACACATATACACACATATACATAGGGTTCTATTTCAGACTTTTTATTTTGAAATATTTCAAAATTTTAAGATAGTTACAAAAATAATACGAACTCTATACAGATAATGCTAACATATCCTCAGCTCGCCAGGCTCTCTTCATCAACCAATTTTAATATTTTGCTTCCTTTGGCATATAATTTTGTCTACCCATCAGTATTCATTTGCCAATGTCTTCTGGTGCAAAAATACTAAAAATGGGTTGGCTTTTATAGAGAGGACTATCTGGGGTAAAAGCTTTTATTTGATTTTCCTTATTTTTCCATGTTTTCATTTAGCTCTTTGAGCGTGCTTAGGGCCATTTTTAAAAATGGTTGTTTATTTCTTCACGGTGCTTTATCTATTTTCTATTGTCCTTACCTTTCAATCTGCAGAGCTCTCCTTAGCCTATCTCATAGTGCCAGTCTGGTGGTGACAACCTCTGTCAATTTTTGTGTATCTGAGAATGCCTTAGTCTTTCCTTCATTTTTGAAAGACAGTCTTGCTGAATGTAGAGTTCTTGGCTGTCAGTTTTTTGCTATCAGTTCTTCAAATATGTCATACCACTGCTTCTTGCCTCTAAGGTTTGCTATGAGAGGTCAGCATTTAATCTTAGGGAGGCATGTTGCCCCTCTTGCGACTTTCAGAAGTCTCTATTTTGGCATTTGATAGTTTGATTATAATATGATATGGGGTCTATTTGGGTTTATCCTCTTTGGAGTTCACTGTGCATCTTGTATATGCATATACATGTCTTTTGTAAAATTTGGGAGGTTTCCAGCCATTATTTCTTTTAATAATCTCTTTGTAACTCTCTTTTCTAATTCTGGGATTGCCACAATACATATACTAGTATGCTTGATGATGTCCCATGGTTTCCTCAGGTTGTTCACTTTTCTCCTTCTTCTTTCTTTTCCTCAATCTGCATAATTTCAATGTCTTATCTTCAAGTTCACTGATTATTTGTTCTTCCTGCTCTAATCTGCTATTGAGACCCTTTAAGGGGATTTTTAATTTACTATGGACTCTAGCTCTCCTTTTCATAATTTCCATCTCTCTATTGGTATTCTCTTTGTGCCCACCTATCCATCTATTTTTTCTTGATTTTCTTTATCCTTTGTCCATGCTTTCCTTTAGCTATTTGAGTATATTTAGGACCATTTTAAAAAATGTCTTTGTTTTGTTCCAGATTTGGTCTTCCTTGTTGATGGTTTCTAATGTTTTAGCATTCTCCTTTGGCCAGAGCTTCCTGTTTCTTCATATGCTTTCTGATTTTTTTTTTTTTTTTTTTTGATCCAGGACATTTGATTTTTTAATTTGTAATCTCTGAAATTTAGACTTTGAGGTGTCTTTTCCTGAAGCTATTCAGCTGGTATTGTAAAATAACTTTCCTTGAATGCCAGGAGCTAAAAATAAAAAAAAGAAGAAAATATTTTTCCCAGTGTTTGTAGATTGACCTGTGGGAGTTCTCTCTTTAAGAACTTATCTGTACAGTGAGTTTAGAGAATTGCTCAAGGCTACAGCATAAAGCACTCTCTGATCCTTTGTGCACATTTTGTTTTTCTTGTCTTGGGCTTGCCAGTGTGGCAGTGTGAATTCCCATTTACATAGATACAAATGCTCCCTATTCCCTAGGGAGCCCTTTCCCATGGTTCTGGGCATTGCACTATATGTCTGACTACCGGCAATCCCTTGTCCCAGGCAACCACTACTTTACTGGTCTCCTTCAGTGTTCCCTAGCAAAGCTCTATGAGCTGCCTTGTATAAGCAAGGGAAGTTATGGGATGGTCAGCCTTCAGTGAGTGTTTTGTTTCCAACACCTGGCTTCCACTAGGCAGGTTGGGCTAGACTTCCATGCTCCCATTATGTGTATGAAGGTTACTCTGCTTCCTCTAGAACCGCAAATAAGGACCTGCACTAGGAGCACAGGTCAGCTCTGTGCATAGCTGTTGAGGAGGTGAGAGAGAGGCCAGTTAGGAGATATGCTACTGCTTTTTTATTTTATTTTACTTTATTTTATATTATTTTAATTTTTTTTTAAAAGAAAAGCTTTAGATTACCTACATGTTACATAAAAAATATGGGAAATTCCCATACATGTTACATAAAAAATATGGGGGATTCCCATATATCCCACCTCCTTTGCACACTTTGCCTGTCATTAGTGTATACATTTGTTACAAGTGATAAACACATATTGAAGCATTACTACGAACAATGGTCTGTGGTTTATACTTTTGCACTGTACAGTTTTATAGGTTTTTACAAAATGCATCTGTCATTGCAGTGTCATACATGACAATTCCAAAGTTCCAAAAATGTCCCATGTTATACCTATTCATCGCTCTTCTTCCCCTCAGAATTCCTGGTGACCAATGTCTTTATATCAATGATACATTCTAGAATAATGTATTCTCCCATTCCTAGAATAAATAATAAGTTTACTTTAGTCCATAGTTGCTTTCTTCCCTTATTTTTGTTCATTCCTCAATCTTAAGGATTTTGGGATGGTGATGCTCACTCTGTTTCTGATTGAGAGGGGGCTTAGATCTCATTGGGCAGAAAGATGGATGGAAGTATCTTGATTGCAGTTGTGGATTCTTTCTCCTTTTTGGAATGGGCATTGTCCATCATCATCCTTTTCTTAGTTGTCCTGGGCAAGTCCAGTGAACTGGAGAGTAGGTGATGCAAATCTGCTGAGAGTCAGGATTCAATTGGTATATGAACAGACTGAAGATTTAAGTCTCTGGGACATGTATTTAGTGAATATAGTACTAATGATTAGGTTCAAATTAAAGGGGCAGAAGAGCCACGTGTAAGGAAATTATAAATGAAACTAACTCTGTCACATTGGGGAGCATATATTCCAAAGTAAGGTCCACTGACAGGGAGCTGAATTCTTGAGCTTGTCTTCCCTGCTTATAGAGTCTAGATATTTCTATAGCCCTTAGGAGCCCTGCTGTTTGAGGCACTGTTTACTGTGGCAGTCAAATGAGATCCTGCTGAGACATCCAAAGCATAACCTCTGGAATGACCTCTGACTCACTTTGAAATCTCTTAACCATAAAAACTCATTTGTATTTATTTATTTATTGCTTTTGGTCAAGATGTTTTTTCCAAATGCATCACTAGTTGGTGCTTGGTAATAATCCTTTGGTGCCATGGAGGCTCATCCCCAGGAGTCATGTCCCACACTGGGGGTGGGGGTGAAAGTAGTGAGTTTATATGCTGAGTTTGGCTTAGAAATAGTCCACATTTGAGCAACAAGGATGCTTTCAGGAAGTAACTCTTATGCAGTATATATTACTAGACTAAGTTTCAATTTCACAAGAACAAGGTTTGTAAGTAATCATCAGTATCAAGGGTCTGGCGTATTGGTCTGTCCTCCTTCAATAGCACTGCCCATGTACCCGGGGGATTCTTGCTACTCTATTAGATAATAGAGCAAGTCTTCCCAGGATGGGAATTCAATATGCTTTTGGTTAGTCAGTGGGTCTCTACCCACTGAGACAATGCCCCATGACCATTTGAATGTATTTGTATGTCATAGATGCATGCCCCACATATTCCCCAACACTGTCACCCCATACCAATGATCCTCCCCTGCCACAGTTATGACCCTTTTCTAATCCAAAATTTCCCCCAAAACAAAGCCAATAAAATAAATATAAATAATAAGAAAATACTACTACTAATAGTAAATAACACCTACTGCTTTTGACTTGCCTTTTTCTTGATTTGGACATTGCCCTGATATTGCAATCCTTTAGTTCTTTCCTGAAGCATTGAAAAAGATGTGCCTGCCTGTTCTTGCTAATTGTTCATTGCTTCTTTTTGGGCATGGAGCCCTGAAGCTTCTGACTCCTCCAACTTGAGCAGGTGGGTCTTTCCTAAATATTTTATAATTGAATCAACATTATTTTGTGTGAAAGAGTCATTTATATTTGGGAAGCAGATTTGGCTCAATGGATAAAGGATCTGCCTACCACATGGGAGGTCCAGGGTTCAAACCCAGGGCCTCCTGACCCAGTGATGAGCTGGCCCATGTGCAGTGCTGATGCACACAAGGAATGCCGTGCCATGCAGGGGTGTCCTGCTTATAGGGGAGCCCCATGCACAAGGAGTATACCCACATGGAGAGCCGCCCAGCGCGAAAAAGTGCATCCTGCCCAGGAATGCCACCGCATACATGGAGAGCCGACGCAGCAAGATGACACAACGAAAAGGCACAGATACCCAGTGCTGCTGATAAAAATATAAGCAGACACAGAAGAACACACAGTGAATGGGCACAGAGAGCAGACAATTGTGGGGGGAGGGTGGGGAAGAGGAGAGAAAGAAATAAAAAATAAATCTTTAAAAAAAATTTATATTTGTGTGTTTGTAGTTGTCTGAAAAAGCCCAGTCTTGTTTTCCAGATTGTGCTTATTTCATTCACATACACATTATTTTCATACCTATTTTAAGGATCAAGTTAAAATTGATGAACTCCAGTGGAAGACAATAAAGTGATTAAGAATTGGGATTTTAATTCATACACCTGCCTTCAAATCCTGAATGTCCAACTCTCTAGGGCTAGAAGACAGTGATAGAGTTGTTGTGAAGATTAAAAGCACATGGTGCATGTAAAATAATAACTATTGTTTAAAAAACTATGTATATTAGGGGAACCAACAAGATGGCGGTGGAGTAAGAAGCTCCTGCTAAGGGAAGTTAGCAAACACCCAGAGCTCTCTGGAGCTAGCTGAAGCATCTGTTTGGGGGCTCCAGGAGAGAAGAAGAGCATCTTGCAATGTCCTTGAAAGAGTGGAAGGAGAAGACTGCCCATCTGCCGACAATGCTCGTAAGTAGAGCACTCCACGCCAAAGAGGCTGGCGCCCATCCTCCACCAGAGGCACAAATCGCCTTGGGAGCTGTTCCGTGGCTGGGACTGAAAGCTCCATTCCCCCAAAATGGGGGAGGAAGAGACAGTTAGGCACCAATTTTAGCTACTGAGGAGTAAATTCAGTGGGCTACAGTATAATCCTGAGAACAGCTAAAGTTTGAGCCTGTCCAAGTCAGAAAGAGGCCAGTAGCCGCCATTCTGTTTCCTCCCCCAGACTGGGGGGAAGCCTGGGTGACTGAAATTCTCAGTGTTGGCAGAAACCTGTTTATTTCATGCAGATCAGATTGCACCCCTAGCCTAGGCTTCAGCCCCATGTCTGGCAGGGAGGAGGCTGAGGAGCCCTGCCTTAGCCTATACAGGTAACTTCAGGTAACTTTGGCTGGAATAGACTGAAAATCAGAAGTCTACCAAGGCAACTGTGGTCATCTTGAACCCATACTGCGTAGATTGCTGCCCATACTTATAACTCCATCCCTGCCCCAGGCAGGGGAGAAAGGGATGTGAAGCTTCATCAGCCTCTCTGGGCAACTATAGTCTAGGCCTGCACTTGGATTATTCCACACAGATGTGACTCTGTCCCAAACCCCTGGCAAAGGAGAAAGTTTGAAGAAGGTTCATTAGTCCCTGGTGCAATGAGGGCAGCTTGAGCCTCTACAACTTATAGCACAACTACATGCTTGGCTCCTACTGTAGAACCAGCAAGGGAGAAAGGATAGGAAGCCCAAAACTCAAGAGAACTGCACCCAGAATAAATACTCTAGTAAGCCAGATGTGAAGACACCAACCAAAAATTACAATCCATACCAAGAAACAGGAAACTATGGCCCAGTTAAAGGAACAAGATAATCCTCCAGATGACATAAAGTAGTTCAGACAATTAATTATAGATGTTCAAACAAATCTCCTTAATAAATTCAATGAGATGACTAAAGAGATTAAAGATATTAAGAAGACATTGGATGAGTACAAAGAAGAATTTGAAAGCATACATAGAAAAATAGCAGATCTTATGGGAATGAAAGATGCAATCAATGAAATTAAAAAAAAAACATTGGAATCATATAATAAATTTGAGGAGGCAGAAGAAAGGATTGGTGAGCTTGAGGAAATGGCCTCTGAAAGTGAACTTACAAAAGAACAGATGAAGAAAAGCATGGACAAATTGAACAAGATCTCAGCGAACTAAATGACAGCAAAAGATGTGCAGACATATGTGTCATGGGTGTCCCAGAATGAGAAGAGAAGGGAAAAGGGTCAGAAAGAATATTTGAAGGAATAATGGTAGAAAATTTCCCAACCCTATTGAAGGACATAGATATCCATGTCCAAGAAGCACAACATACTCCCATCTGAAAAAATCCAAATAGACCGACTCCAAGACACATACTCATGAGAATGTCAAAGGCCAAACACAAAGACAGAATTTTGAAAGCAACAAGAGAAAAGCAATGCATAACATGTAAGGGATATCCAATAAGATTAAGTGCTGATTTCTCACCAGAAACCATGGAGGCAAGAAGACAGTGGTCTGATATATTTAAGATACTACAAGAGAAAAACTTCCAGCCAAGAATCCTATATCCAGCAAGACTGCCTTTCAAAAATGAGGGTGAAATTAGAATATTCACAGATATACAGAAACTGAGAGAATTTCTAAGCAAGAGGCCAGATTTTCAGGAAATACTAAAGGGTGAACAAGATCCTGAAAAGAAAAGACAAGAGAGAGGGGCCTGGAAGAGAGTCTAGAAATGAAGATTGTATCAATAAAAGCAACTAAAAGTGTCAAAAGAGTGGAAAAATAAAATATGATAGATAAAACTCAACTAGTCAGGAATAAACTCAACCAATGACATAAAGCACTTGTATTCAGAAAACTGCAACTCAATGTTAAAACATAAAAAAAAAAAAAGCCCTAAATAACATACATGGAAGAACATTCCATGCTCATGGATTGAAAGATTAAATATCATCAAGATGTCATTTCTACTCAAGTTGATATACAGATTTAATGCATTCCCGATAAAAATTCCACCAGCATTAAAGAAAAAAAATTGAAAACACAATCATTAAATTTATTTGGAAGGGTAAGGAGTCCTGAATAGCCAGGAAAAAAAAGGAAAAGTGAACCCTCATCTCCAGACTTTACATCATAATACCTATCTATAGTGGTAAAAACAGCATGGTACTGGCCTAAAGACATACACAATAGACCAATGGAACCAAATTTATGTTTCAGAAACAGACCCTCACAGGTATGTATGGTAAAGTGATTTTTGACTAGCCTGTCAAAGTCACACAGCTCGGGCAGAACAATCCATTCAATAAAAGGTGCTGAAAGAATTGGACATCCATAGCTGAAAGAAGGAAAGAGGACCCCTATCTCACACCTTATCTAAAAATTAACTCAAAATGGATCAAAGAACTAAAAAGCAAGAACCATAAAACTTCTAGAAGAAATTGTAGGAAAATATCTTCAAGACCTGGTGGTAGATGATGGATTCTTAAAGGAGATAAGAGAAGGACTGAGTGTACTACTGATGTTTAAATATGTAGAAGTTTTCATTAGCTTTACTGTAAAGGTATGGAAATGTATAGAGTGGAGGGTAACACAGTGAGTAACAGCTAGTTTATAAATGGGGATATGACTGAAAATGGTAGTCTAGTTATGTAAATGCCAATTGACAGAATGCTATAGAGAATAATCTAGGAAGTGGATAATCCAGTAAACGAAGAGGTGGATGAGAATTGTGGTTGATGGTACAGATGTAAGAGTGCCCTTTGTTAGCTAGAACAAATGTGTATCACTATTGCAGGGTGTTGGGAATGTGGAGAAGCATAGGAAAAATACAGCTGGAGTGACCTATGGACTGTGGTTAATAGTAATAATATAATATTCTTGCAGCTATGCAAAAGATGTACTGTGTTGATACTGAGGCAGTATGGAAAATGTGAGTTAAATGTTCACTATGGACATGGTAACAATCAGATGATATTATTTTATCTGTAGCAAATGTCACACCACAATGTGGTGTGTTGATGTAGGGTGTTGTTTGGAAATTCTGCACATGTGCATGATTGCTTTATAAGTTTACAACTTCTGTCATAAAAAATATATTTAAAAAAAATAATAGGGTAGGTTGGGGGAAAAACACACCAAATGTAAAATAAGGACTATGATTAGTAGTAAGATTTTGACAATATTCTTTCATAATTTGTAACAAACATCTCATGACAATGCAAGGTATTGGTGGAGGATTGAGGTATGGGACCCCTCTATGATGTTATGCATGTTTGCTTTGTAAGTTCACAATTTTTACTATACACTTAATTGTTTATGTATGTTCATATATAAATGATATAAAGACAATAATAGGATTGGTTAAGTGGAAAAATATTTTGTTTAGTAGTAATATTTTGTCAGTGCTCTTTAATTATAGTTAAAAAGGTTTAAAAACAATGCAAGTTATTGGTGGTAGGGTGAGATGTTATATATGTTTGTTTTATAGGTTCACAACTATTATGCACTTATTGTTTATGTATGAGTGATACATTTCAAGAAATTTAAAAAAAGTAATTTTAAAAAGCTATGTGTATTAAGTAATCCTTATTATTGCCTACATTTTAAAAATATAGAAATAATTATTTTTCAAATAAATATTAATAATAGACACATATAGAGTTACTGTTTATAATAAAGCCTCTTACTCTAGACAGAAAGATTTTTTATACTCTCTTTTGTGTTTTATGTGAGCTTCTACCTTCTGTCCAGAAAGCCAAGTCCTGTCAATCATTTATGTCTATGTTCTAGTTCCTCTTTATATAAGAATCATAGATAAGTGGGAAAATGATCCCCCTCCCCCTTTTTAATGGTTTCTACAAAAAATGGTAAGAGAAAATGTCAAAACATGCATGATTAAATAATCATATATTCAGGGCAATATGCTCATACACACAATATGTGCTACATTTTTAGGGCTCTCAAGGTTGAGAATGTGTTGTATGATATTTCATAGAGCTGCTAAACGTGTGACTGGAGGATTAGAATGTATCAAACTTCAAAGTGATATAAGTTTTCTCTATTACTATTTAAACAGGAAATTGCTGATCCCTAAGTGTCCTGAGAGGCTTTGCCCAATATAGAATTTTTTAAAATTTTACTAAGGATGGTATTTAAAATGGCCCTAAAGTAAATGCATTTACATTTGTCACTATGGATGTTACTCTGTCCCAGGAGACAACAAACAGAACACTTAATCTCTGAGTGAGCAGAATAATTGACAGTCTAAATCTCTATCCCCACTGCTTGCTGTCTGCCCACTTAAATACAAACACAGAGAAAGAGTAACAAAATGAGTAGATTTCCAGACAAAAAGCAAGAAAAGGAGACTCAAGATGTAATGCTTTATTTCCATGAGAGTGTTTAAGTGGTTCTTGAATGTAATGAAATTTTAAAATGAACAGAAAATGGAATTTTCCTTCAGTGTATCACTTCATTCAAAGTAGGTGAAACAAAATATGACATTGAAATAGAAGAGCTGTTACTTTAGAATTTGAAAATAGTTAAGAAGTATATTCTTGAAAGAAACAAGTCACTATTGTATTTAAATTCATATACTGCAATGTTTGTTTACTTGAATGTGCATTTAGTCCAGTCTCTAGTATCTAAAGAGAGTAAGGCCAATGATTATTTGGCAGCCAGTTCAGTTTTCAGTTCTATCTAATTGGGATGTTTTCCAAATTGATCTTGCAAGATTTCCTTATTTGCCCAGCTCTAAGCATGACCTATTTCAAAAGTTCAATGTAAAGAAAAGCCCGTTTAGCTTTCAAATAATGTTGAGATTGAACATAGGAAACTGTAGATAAAGAAATCTTTATCTGTAAATATTTTTCCTTACTATTTTAATTTGAAATAAAATTTAGTAGAATAGTTGGCTGTTTTCTATATGTACTTACTTCACATTTTATTAGCAAATTTTAAGAAGGTTTAGTAGCTATAAATATATAGCTTTATACAGATGTTTTAATAGAGATATACACATGGCTTGACAACAACATCTTCATTAAAGTTCATTTTTTTCTTAGTACTTGCCCAAAGATGTAATTATTTTGGTCATGAATTTAATTGTTTAACATAAGTTTCATGATGCTAAATTTTTCTTGTTCATTATAATTTTATGCACGTACTGGGAACATAATATTTAATAAATACTTTTTCAATGACTTAATGGAAGGTTTCTTTAAAACTGATGTGAGTATGATTTTAGTACATATTCATATATGTATAGTATTTAATACTACGAATTTATTGTTTGACCTTTGCAAACATTTTAATTCTCACAATAATCATTTGAATTGTGATCTGTTATTATACTCATTTACTTGGATGAGAAAACTCCATAAAGAAAAGCCTGTATATAGATAAGTACATATATAATGTGTATATAGTGTGAAGATTTATGGTGAGGGTGTTGATCTTTAATAATTCTTAGGAAACATCAGAACAATCAGAGAGATGACTTAATGGTGTAAATACATCTCATATTGGATCTGAAGGAATAGAAATAATTTAGAGCTGAGATGAATATAAAGAGATAGCCAGGTTCAATAAAGATTAAAGAGTCATTTTTGAAAATTTTTTTAAATTTTGGTAAAGGCTCTATGGTTGAAGCTGGATTCCAGAAACTCTTGAATGGCAGGTATATGAACTTTCACTTTTGGCATCAGGAAACTGAATACCATGTATACTTTTGAACTAGACATCCATAATACTGAAACTACTTTCATCAGTAATCATTTTAGGCAGATTAATCCATAAGCCACTTGGGAATGCTTTTGAAGGAGATTACTTTCTTATTTTTGGCCCTGATATTTAAAGAACTCATTTTTAAAAATTATACTTTCTATATTTGATTTTTATTAAATGACTAAGTTATTTAAACACAAAATCTACAGTTTCATTTGGAAGTGATCTCTCTCCCACCCATGTCAGTTTTTAATCTGAAATTTATGAGATTTTAGTAAACTTTGCCAGATTTATCACTTGGTTGCAACATATTATATAGAAATTTTTACATGTCAGCAAAAAAATACAATGAGATAAAGCCTTTACTGTTTTCAAAGTTTGAATTTTATATTTTCATATTTTATTTGACAGTTTCCTATTAGAGAAAAATATGTTTTGTATTTCACAATATATCTAATCATTAAAATTATTAAATTTGGTATGACATTGGTATGTGTTGGATATGAGCATATATCTGATCAAGTGACTCCTTGCTTAACTCCTTTCATCCCATTTTTCTTAGAATACAATTCCAAATGGTTAATATGGCAAGACCCCAAGTGTTATGGCTCCTCTCCATTCCTCAGGTTTCACCTCAGATGGCTCTCTTCTTGTCCACTCTACTCTAACTGCCCCCGACCCGGACTACTTTTTCAGTTTCAGTTCCTTCCTGATTCAGAATGTTCGTAATAACTGTTGTTTTAATGGAGATCGCTCTCTTACACCCCACCCCATTTTTCCCGGGCAACTCTTTCTCATGCTTTACTTTGCTTGATTATCTGTTTAATATCTGACTCCCTATGCTGATTGTAATCTCTATGAGGATGGAGACTGTGTCTATTATGTTGCACTGCTGTACCTTCAGCGGTACAGCGTATATAGTTGTACGCTGTACCCACAGAGGACAGCGTATATAGTTGTTTTTCAGTAAATGTTTGTTAAATGAAGTACATGAAGGTCTTCCAGACCAATTGAGTTGTGCTTCACTGTTTTTTTTTAAGTATAGAGGATTGTAAGCTGCTACAAAGAATGAGGCATGTAACTATTGCAGTTCTGCAATGTTTTTTTTTATTCTAGTATCTCACATATTGATTTATTTTGAATCAAAGGACATTTACATTATAAACACTGAATATCTATCTATAAATTTAAAATTAAGATTAATATTCAATACCCCAAGAAAAACCAGGGCCTTGATATATCACTGAGGAGCTTTCCATTGAACAGTTGCATGCATTTTTCATGAACATTAAAACTAGCAATGCTGAAAATACATAGAAATTCCCAGTGCACAAGTTATCATTGCCTGAAGGCTGTTGCCTAACAGTTTCTCCTGAACTATTTAGGAAAGTGCTCTTATTTGTTGGGTAAATAGAATATATGTGATGCTTTCATTTTTTGCACTATCATTCTCTTTATACTTCATAAGCATTCTAATATTTAACTTTAAAGGACATGAATTTAACTTAATAATTATTAAACAAGTGCAAGGCACTCTTTAAAGAGCTTATATATAAGATAGTCTCTGACTTCAAGGAGTTTATCTATAAACTATTAAAGGAAGAGGTCAAGCAAGGGCTATAAGCAAACTACAGACAAAGTGCCATGGGAACATGGAGAAACATTTTCACAAAGGGATCAGTTAAGTGTAAACTAAAATAGGTGGTATTAGAAAAGAACATAAAGATATTTAGGATTTTAGTAGGTGAATTAGCGAGAACTCAGTGACCCGCTCTTTGTGTTTGTTGTAGAGCGTAAGTTTCAAACCAAATGGGAAATGAACACAGGCATGAAACAGTGATCAAATTGTCCACTTTATTCCTGGTGAATCTCAATTGGAAAATACAGTCTGGACCTGTAGTCAAATGGTATTCAAGATACTTCTGAGCTCCAAGTACTTACTGACCTAGCAGAAAGAATACTGCTACTGTTGTATCCCCATCCCATCCAGTGGCAGAGTCTGCCTTAAGAGAATTAGTTTACGAAAGAACTGAGAGTAAATAGAAACTCCTAAGCAGACAGACCAAGAAAGAGAAGAAAACCAGGCCACATGTGAACTGTGACATGTTACACCTTTCTCCTGCTAAACTGAACTGTGTAGACATTGATAACAGACTCGCAAGATCCTTCCCACCATGGAACCTCTGCTGCTTCCGTGGGCAGGAGTAAGGAGTGAAGAGATTGTCTCATGTGCTTTTTTCTTGGGAGTAGAAGATTCTGCATGGATATATGAGAAGAGGGAATTTGGGTTCCCCTTAACTGTGTATGTCTTGATTGAAATTGGCTTACATTTTAAATGATCTGTACTTGTAATGATTAAATAGGACCTTTTAAATTCTAATATTGGCTTTTCTTTAAAGTTCTAATTATGTTTTGAAGGAAAAACTAATACCCTTTCTAGTCCTACTTCCTTCAAGGACTTTTAAAGAGAAGTCATGTTTGTAGTAGTGGAAATCTTTGGCAAATAATATTAAAAGGGTATTACATCTGATTTGTGAATGAAACCCAAGGTTGATTTTAATACTGTCATCATAAAATAAGTTAAGCGACATTCTTTGACTATGCAATCCAATAAAGCTAACCACACTATTAAGATTGATTTAAATTCAATTTCACTTTACTACTAAAGTATTTTAATGATATATTATCCTTGTACTTATGTAGTGCTTTTATTCTATAGTGAAGCTATCTTTGTATTAGTGATTTTAAATATAGTTCATTAATAGAATTCAAAGATTAGGATCATTTGTTGCTATCTAGATCCACCTAACTTTCCTAACCTGTCATATTTTATAGAGCAAATATTTGTCGATTATGGACTTCAGTGTGAGACCTTTGACTGTGAAAGTTTATTAGCTGACACTAGTTATAATGATTTATACAGTGGTAAATATGATGAAAGGGGAAAGATTGTGTTCAGAAAAACAAGTTGGGAATTATTAGACTTACATTTCAGGTCATCCACTCCCTGGGGCGTATTTTCCTTCTAAAATATTTTAATGATATAAATATCTGTTTGGTAGATAAAAATAAGATCACACTGAGCCATGTAGAAGAGACTTAAATAACTACACAAGTAGTAAATAAGCATAAATCTGATTATCTCTCTGTCTCCTTTCTCTTTCTCTCTCCAAATGGTGTATGTATGTATAAATTTATGTAGGGAGTATTCCCTTATAATATGTGAGCTTAAATCTATAATGCTGAGAAAATAAAATGAGCACTTAGTTTTTAGGATTATTGTACAATGACAAAATAAACTCAAAATATAGTCAAATTACATGCATTCTTGGATTTTTTTTTTTCCCCACGTAGCAGCTATACATTGAGTCAGTTAATTGGGAACACACATTAGGAATCAACCCTGAGAAAAACAGTCTCTTTTTCGGTAGAACCTGTAAACTCTAGCAGAGATAGAATGATATTAGGAATAGTGAACAGTGTCTGGACAGGCAGACAGCCTGGTACTCATCACCTAAATATTTGCTCTTAACACTGAGCTAGGCTAGAACAGGGATCTGAGGGAAAAAAGGGTCTATAGGAAAGCACTTGGGCAGTAGGGACGAAACAGTTCTGTGTAAAACTCCTCCCCGAGGGCGCCCGTCTTTGCCTGCCCCTGACAGTGGAAATTTCCACTAAAAAGGGAAGAGTCAACTGCCCAAGGTCCAAATACCTGAAAACAATTGAGAAGCCCATTTGTCCCTCCTCCCATGACCCCCACTTGGGTTGTCAGACACTCAGAACCAATGAAAAAGTTGTGTTTCCAATCCTTCTTTCGCATACTCAGAACTAATGAGAATTTTGCAACTCACAAGTCTTTCATTTACGTGGAGGAGGTGTGTGTGTGGGTTAGGTCAGGTTTAAAAAGGCTTCAGCACTCCTGTGCCCCTGTCTTGGGTAATGTACATTTGCTTTCTTTTGCTTTACATTAAAATCTTTACTTGCTTTCTTCAACTGTGGTGTGTTCTTGAATTCTTTCTTGTGGCACAGCCAAGAACCTGGAAACTAAACCTGGCCTGACCACCATAATAGGTTCGCTGGATTACTTCTGTTCCATCTTTCTGCTTTCGCTATCCTTTTCTCCCCACCACTTTTTCTTTATTATGCTGTGTGTTGGCATTGTTCTTAGTTTATAATGAAATACTGCTTAGAGAGAAGCAAAGTTTTACAAAAAGGGCAACCTCTATGTAATCCTCTTCTTTTTCCTGCTGTCCTCCAGATGCTGAAAATTGGTGAATGGGTTAGGTAAGATACGTAAAAAGACCTCTTGTACATTGTCTTTTTCTCTTTCCTTCTCTTCCCCTCGCTCTGAAGCATATCCTGATTTTGCTGTCCTTTACATGTTCTTTCTTTGCCAGACTGTCAAGGACAGCTGACGAGAAATCAAATAGACTTGTGGAGCAGTGCTATTACACATGTAAGGTTTTTAGCTTCAGCCAAACCTTGAGTACTGCTCAGCAAATCCTTTCACTTGTTCTCCAAGCCAGTTCCCTTTCCCATCTATCAGGCCTCTTTGTATTTGCATGCGCTATTTCTTTTCCTGAAATGGCTTTTTAAAAAATTCCTTTTCAGATAAAGTATAGTCACCTCAAGATCAACTAAGATGTTTACTTCAATTCATAAAACTTAATAGTCTGCCCCCTTCTTCCGATCTTCCCCAAGTTTGTCCTCAGCAGAGTTATTTTTTTCTTTTGTGTATTTTTTGGCATATCACAGGTAGCATTGTCATTATTTGTTCATGCCTTCCTCTCCCACATGCAGATACTGGAGAACATGACCATGCCTCATTAATTTTTGACTAGCCCAGTGTTTGGCACAGGGTTGACATCAGCGTAGGTTTGCAAAATGAATAATGCTTATGAATATGTTGTTGATCTCAAAATGCAGTCTGTTGCTTGGGGGTGGGGTGGCCATCATCTTCTCAACACTTGTCACTTGTGTCTTCCTGTTTATAATTATACTATATTTTACACACATTTATAAATAGTAAGAGCATTAAGTAAAACAGATTGGAGGGTGAGGAAACAGTTCAAATGATATTTCCTACTTTTAGATAGGGCAGTAAAATACCTTCAGTCAGTTATCTACCTGTTTGTTTTTTTTAAACAAGATTTCTCAGGTTATAGGCTTCTATAGTTTGCGTGAGTAATTATTGTCACAGTTTGTTAGCATCTGTATGCTATCACGTATATTAGCTTTCTCCTTGTTTCTTTCATCCCCTCATCTCTTCCCTTTGCTATTCTCTGTAGCCTCCTAACTATGGCTCTTTTCTACATATAATCTACTGTTCTTTTCAGATCTCATTTTCATCAACCACCTGCCAGCTGTTGAGGCAACAGCTAATTTTTGTTTTAGTGAAAGGGCGGGGCCATTGGCTCACAGCTGCCAAGCTTCTGGGTCTTTTCCCTCACCACTCTGAAAACCCAAGTCTCTGATTAAGTGAAATAACCCAGCTGCTCTCTCGCTTGTAACAGGTGATCAGGGAAGAGTTTTCTGTAGGATGATTAATAGTGGGACTAGTCCTGGGAGGAGGTGGGTGGTGCCTGACAGAACAATATCAAGCATCAGGGGTGTGTTTAGTCATCGCTATATTGCTGTATGGGTTCATTTTATGACTGTTAAGGGTGTATTTTTTTTAAAAAGTTCACAGAACTTCAGGAGCTAACTATTTGCATGTACCCAAATTTGTTTAACTTTAAAAATGTAAACTTAAATATGTATTTAGGTTGGAATTTAGCATTAAATGGCTTTGAAGATATTTCAGACTAATGTACATTTCATTTTTCTTATTTTTGTCATGTTACTATTTTAATTTTGTTTTGTCCTGAACAATTGAGGATTCACTGTGTCCTAATAAGAGATTTTTACTAATAACCTTTTCTGTATAATATTTTAGGTATTTTTTTTGATGAAGGATCAGAATTGGGATGAATGCTTTTTTATGAGGTTACTGATAGTATGGCATCATGTGCTTACAGGAAAGATATTCAGTTTATCATATATAAGAACAAAGTGAATTATACTGTTAATAGACTTTCAAGTAAACACTTTGTAATAATGTGAGATTGAGATTTTTTAAAATGTAGAAAGTAAATACTTAATTTTCATTCTATACATTTTAGTTTTAGACATCTTTGCCTTAGGCATATTAACTTTCAAAGCATGGTAAAAAACAATCTCTTTTATTTTTAAATTCATTTGTTATTAATCCATCATAGATTTACTGAGATCTTGTAACGTTCCAGACACTGAGCATATCCTGGAGATAGAGGGGTGAGTACAACCCACAAAGAACTTTCCTTTTTACTCTATTGTAATTCAGGGGTGCTTTTATAAATAGAAATATTACTTCTATGTACTTTATGTTATTGCCAGAGCAAGATGTATATGGGACTTTGTGTAATGTAGATTCTATGAAGATGTATATGGCAAGCTCTTTTCTAAAAGTTCACTAGGCATTCCCTTTGTGACCATGTGAATTGCAAAACTTAAGTACATATTTACTTATTTATTTTAAAGATTTGTTTATTTCTCTCCCCTTCCTCCCGTTGTCTGCTCTCTGTGTCCATTTGCATGTGTTCTTCTGTGTCCACCTGCATTGTCCGGTGGCACTGGGAAACTGCATCTCTTTTTTGTTGTGTCATCTTGCTGCATCAGAAACTGCATTTCTTTTCTGTTTTGCCATCTTATTGTGTCAGCTGTCTGTGTGTGCAGAGCCACTCCTGGGCAGGTTGTGCTTTTTCCACACAGGTGACTCCCCTTGCAAGGTGCGCTCCTAGTGTGTGGGGCACCCCTATGCAGGAATACCCCTGCGTGGCACGGCACTCCTTGTGCACTGCAGCACTGCATGTGGGCCAGCTTACCACATGGGTCAGAAGGCCCTGGGGATCGAACCCTGCACCCTCCATATGGTAGACAGACACCCTACCAGTTGAGCCATGTCCGCTTCCCTTAAGTAGATTTACAAATGTATTATCTCTATAGTTTGTGATGAGAGTGAGAAATATTTCAAAGGCTTATTTTGGCCATACTTCCCACCAATTGCCATAATTCACCATTGTCCAGTCTTTCCCCAGAATGTTATTGTGTGTTGATTCTTTCAGGTAAATTTCAGTCAATTGTAGGGGCTTTAAGATGAACAATAGAAGGATACTTGTGCTATTGTTCATATTCTATATGTTTTTCAAAGTATTTTCATGTTTTAAAAATTTGGTTGCATTTCCCCAACCACTCTGCAATTTAGGTATATCTGAAATTATTATTTCCCTTGCTTAGATAATAAAATGATACTCAATGATGTCAATATCAATAGTAATAATAGCTTTTATTTTGTAAATAGGGGCAGTTGCTTGTCAGAGATAATACCAGGAACTATACATTATAGTAACCAAGGAAGTTATGCTTTATTACCTTCTTGTTATAGTTGTGAAAACTAGCTATATCAGGATTTGAACCCAGGTATGTCTTCAAAATAGCCTTGGAGTATACAATAGCCATACTGTTGTATCCCTCTTACATGAATTAAGCAAAGTCCTTCAGCCAGTTATTATCAGAGCTGTAATAGTCAGAATTCTGGAGTGTAATCTAGTGTATCGTTTATTCATTTTAAAATTATGTATTGCCTGCTGACTTTATTCCTGTGAGTTGTTTCCTTGCTCATAGAGTTAACAGCAAAGAAACCAATGATTTAAATCATCAACTTATTAGTAATACTTCAAAGAAATGTGAAACCATTAAAAAAATAGCTGATTTTTGTTTTAGAGATATTCTGTTTACTCCAGATATTTCCACACAAAGACAGTGTAGTAACTTAATTTGAAATTCACCTAAAAGCTTAAGAGTGGTGACTTGCTGTACATATAAAATGCATTGTCGATACACTAAATTGAAACATTCTCACTTATTCTTTGCTTCTTTAGGAGTTAAATCAAGTTCTGTGTAGAGTAAAAAAATTTTTAGTCATTCTTAGAGATTTTCAGATTGTTTTCTGAAGCAGACGCATGGTGAGTTGTTGAAATATTTCATTTCAGAAAGTTACATATGACTAGGCATACTCCAAATTGAAAAGTTAAATTAAATTACTGCTTATGTACCTTTTCTTTTCAAGTATTGAGTTTGATTTCCATTACTTACTAAGCAACTCTTCAGTAATTTTATTTCCCCTGCCTTTCTCCATTTATCATTTATTTAAAGTCCTATTTAAGAAATAGATTACACTGAAGTCTATTTTATAATAGGTTTGACTAAATAGCAAATGCAGGGTTAATGGTAAAATAATGATTGCTTTACCTTTTAGTATAATTTGATCTGTAATAAAGCATAATGTGACATGATTTGTTTGTGGGCTGAGGCCAAAAGAATGAAATAGTTAACAGCTAGAACATCTAGGCAAAAATCTTGAATTGATTTGAAATTAGCTATCTTATATTTGTCTAAAGTACTCTTTATTCTTTGAGACACCAACCAATTTTTCTTTTAACAGCACATCTAATCAATCTCAGAGAGAAGAAAAAGAAAGCCTGAGTCAGTTTTGAAAATTATTCCTCCTTGAAATGTTCTGAGTGCTGGAATTTATTTTACAGTTCCAGCTAAGCAGACTTCCACACTGAAAAGAAGGGGATGAATAGTGTCTAAATCTGCTTTAGGAGAGAGCTTGTTTATCGAGCTACACCTCATTTTCCTTTATCTGTCACTGTGTAAATAATAGGTGGAATTTCTTGGTTGGTTGTACTCTACGTGCACAGCATAAAGCTTAGAGTCAACTGTAGCATTTCTGATTCTTTTTTAAGCTATCTTTTTTCTTGCTTAGCTCTCTTACCCATTCCACCTTTCTGCCTGCAATATGATCTAAACAGAATTATGCAGTTTAGACAATTATAGTCTTCAGTGTCTATCTTTAAATTTGTACATTCGATTTTGGAATGAAGTATGGATCCTTTGCAGAATGAAATAGAAATTATAGTGAAGTAGAGTGTTAGGGATAAATTGATTTTTTTAGGAGTTTTCAACATTTTGTTTGGCAACACTTTTCTGTAAATGCAATACATTAGTGAAGATTATCTGTGTCCAATAGCATGTAACAGAAAACCCAACCTTTTAAGACCTTAATAACATAGAATTTTATTTCTTTCTCTTAGAAAAGAAGTTTAGCAATGGACAATGCAGGACTCAGTATTGTTGCCAAGATCTCCAGAGACCAAGGTTCTGCTTTTTCCTTCCTCAATTTTTTTTTTTTGTAGGTATCAAGGTCAAGGATGTAGGAAACTGGTGCTCAACCACTGAGCCACATTGACTCCCCTGAGTTGGTTTTTTCATTTGTTTGCTTGTTGTTGGTTTTTGTTTTTAGGAGGCACTGGGAACTGAACCTGGGTCCTCCCGTATGGGAAGCAGGTGCCTCAACTGCTTGAGCTGTATCAACTCCCATCTTCTTCCTGCTCTGGGTCACTTAATATTACAAATTGGCTTTTGGAGCTCTGGCAATCTCATTTATATCCTGTATTGCAGGAAGGAAGGAAGCAAAGGAGGGAGGAAAAATGTAATGCATTTTCCAGTAGTTCCGTAGAAAATTAATATATCAATAGCCTGAACTTAATAACATGACCACAAGGGAGACATTTAACAAGGTGTATTGCCCCATGAAATGAAAGGATAAAGGGGAGAATGGATATTATGCACAATTAACAGTCATTGCAATGTTCACATATATGATGTTACTTCTCTGATTTTCACTTTCTTCATCTGTAAAGTTGGCAGAAGAGTATCATCCTCATAAAGTTTTTGTGATGATACTTTTCCTGGATCATAGTAAACATTAAAGACTTGCTTTTCTAATTCTCATTTGCCTTATCATAATTATAACAGTATAAGAGTGGGAAGTATCAAGGCTTTATGGATTCTTCCACATTTACTTTTGAATTATTTTTCTTTAGGGACTCACATGTGCTTTGTTTTGAGATTGTTGCCTCTAAATAATATGAATGTAGGAATCCTCTTTTCTTTAGAACTTTTAAGCCCACATTGATTTTTGTGGCACCTTTTGTATGTAGAGAGATCGTGCGGGGATGACTTGTTGGCCTTTGAGGAATACTTTATAATTCACATATTGACTTTTGTGGCCTAAGATAGACTTCTTTGTTTGCTTCTCTTGAGTTCTAAGAATTACAGAGTATTCAGATTTGGATTATTCCAAGTAAACAGTCCTGCGAATGAAATAGTGAAGTGATCATTATAATATTGCACTTTTGAAATGCATGTAATGATAGAAACTGGACTTCTTTTTCTCCCAAGTGAGTAATGTATGCACTACCAATAACTAAATTCTTCCAAGTAACTCTTAAGTAAATACTGATTGATTCTGGAATTTGCTAGTTCTGTGCCTTTGTGCAAGTTACTTAAACTCTCAAAATGTTTTCTCAAAGGTAAAGTGGTCGTAACTTTGATACCTGTTTTATAGGTTTTTGTGGGAGAGTTGAATAATGTATGTTAATTATTAACACTATATATGGGGCAGAGATAATTAAAATGTGCTAGATTATTCTATCCATCCATCTTTTCTCTCTCTCTCTCTCTCTTTCTTTCACTCTCTTTGCCTTTCTCTCCCATCCCAGACATTTGAGAATGGGTGTATATATCATGCCCCTAAAAATATAATACCTTCTTGTACATTTCCTATGTAAGAATAGTCACTTATATAACCACCTTGATACAAAGCAAAAGCATGTTCTTTTCTCCTCATGTATCTTCAAAGCCAATCCCTGGAACCCCAGGGTTTCAAAAAAAGAGTTTTATTGTTTGTGCAAGCAGTGGTGCCTCCTTTCACATAACTGCTTCCCTGATCTGCAGAAATTCTAATATAACTTGTGGGTGCTAATGAATAACTTAGATTCTTTCCTTAATAAGCATTAAGGGCCAGAACAGGACTGGCATGGGTAGGGTAGCAAACCAGGGTCAGTCACAAGGATATGGGATGGGGGTCTATAGAGCAAAGGTCAGTTACAAGTTCTTTTATATGGATATTAAACAGAGGTGGGTGGAGTGGTTTTCATCCCAATAGTAAGTATAGACAAGGGTGAGTTCAATCTATAATTACCATCACAGCAGTAAACATACACAAAGGTGAGGTTAAGGCTAGAGTAAAGGGTGGGACCATCTAGCCAGCTTCAGTAATTTCAGGTTTTAAGCTTTTGCTGTTTTATATTATAAAGGCATCCATCTAATGTTTTGGTAATCATAATTATTTAATTTTTAGCCCTCATTTACAATGTTAAGTACAATTGCAAAGTTCAAGAAATTTAGCATTGATATAAAGAAGCATACAGTTTATATTTCAATTTTTCTTTATGTCCCAGTAATGTACTTTTGAGCCTTTTCTCCTTCTTTATTAGACCCAGTCCAGTTCATGCATGGATTTAATTGTCATTATCTGTTAATTTGCTCTATTTTAAATTGTGGAAAAATATAACCAACATAAATGTTCCCATTCTAATCACTCCCAAGCATACAGTTCAATGGGATTAATCACATTCACAATGTTGTGCTAATCTCACTGCAGTCCATTTTGAGACCTTCCCCATCACCACAAACAGAAACCCTATACATATTACACCTAGTCTTCTAAATCTACAATAATCTCATTTGGTTTGATACTAAATTAATATTTATAGCATATACAAATTATGTTCCTATATGTCCCTATTCTTTATGTAGTTCTTTTAAAAAAATTACATATTTATGCATTGAGTCTCAAACCATTGATTTATCGTTACTTTTTATACATTGGCATTTTAGATCCTACAGAAAATAAAAAGTGGAGATCCTGTACGATAAAAGGTGGAGTTACAAAACAAAAATACATTTGTACTGGCATTTATATTTATCCACTTCATTACATTTATTGGAGATCTTTATTTCTTGACAAAGCTTTGTTCTGTGTCTAGTGTCCTTTCCTTTCAACCTCATAACTCATTTTAGCATTTCTTGCTAAAAGCAATTCATCTTGGTGATGAACTTCCTCAGCTTTTATTTATTTGGAATGACTTAATTTCTTATTTTCGAAACACATTTTGTGGGATATAGAATACTTGGTTTGCATTTTTCTTCTTTTGTGACTTTAAGTATGTCATCCCACTGCTTTCTTGCCTGCAGGGTTTCTGATAATAAATTGCTGCTTAATCTTATTGAAGCTCTCTTGTACATGACACCTTGCTTCTCTCTTGCAGCTTTCAGCTCTTTATTGTTGGCAATAGGTAGTTTGATTATAATATGTCTTCTTGTGTGTCTCTTTGGGTTTATGCTGTCTGGAGTTCTTTGAGCTTCTTAAATGTGTATGTTCATGTCTGATAAGTTTGGAAATTTTTCAGCCATATTTTTTGAATATTCCTTCTGACCCTTTTTCTCTTCAACTTCTTGAACTCCTACAATGTGTACATTGGTATGGTTGATTGTGTCTTATAGGTTCCTCAGTGACTGTTTACTTCATTTTTTTTCCTTCTGCTCCTTAGATCGAATTATTTCGATGGTCTTATTTTTAAGAAAGTTAACTGATTATTTCTTCTGGCAGCTCCAGTGTGCTGCTGAACTCTTCTAGAGAATTTTTACTTCTGTTACTCTGGTCTTCAGCTCTGTTTGTTCCTTTTCATGATTTCTGTCTCTTTATTGATATTCTCTTTGGGGTCATTTGTCATTTTCATGATGTTCTTTAGTTCTTTGTCCTTTTTTGTTTTCCTTTAGCTCTTTGAGAATATTTAGGACAAAATTTTAAAAAATCTTTGTCTGGTATGTATTAGATCAATCCTCCTTGTTGGTGGTTTCTCATGCTTTAATTTTCTCCTTTGGCCATAGCATCCTGTTTCTTTGTATGTTTTGTTATCTTTTCTTGAAATCTGGACATGTTGCTATTTTAATGCAGGGGTTCTTAACCTTTTTTGTTCAATGGATCTTTTTGACAGTCCGGTGAGAACCACAAACTCCTTACTAATTCAACACTGTAGTGTGTGCTATTTAATAAATATATCACACCTGCACAAACATGTCCCCACCAGAAAAAAAATATTTTTGAATTTCAATTCAAGCTCACAGATCCCTTGTTAAGAGCCCCCATTTTAATGTGTTATCACTGGAATTTAAACTCTGAGGCATCTGTTCCTTAAGCTTGTGTACCATTATTGTTACTACAGCGCTTTCCTTGAATGTCGGTTGGTAACAACAAAAAAAAAGAGAGAGAGAGAGAAAAGAAAAGAACAACAACAACGCTTCTCCAGTCTTTGCAGACTGGTCTGTGCTAGTGTGATCCTTCATATTCTTCAGGGCTTAGCTGTCCCTAAAATAAATTTAGAGGACAGCTCGTGGTTAAAGTGTAAGGTCCTCTCTGGTCTTTTCTGAACATGTGTGTTATCCTTGGTATGCACGGATGCCCTTGGAATTCCCCCACTATATGGATCAGAATGTCCTCATTCCCCTTGGAAGTAGCGCTTCCTCATGGTCCTGAGTACTTCATGTATGTCCCACAGGTGGCATTCCTTTGCACCAGGCAGCAGCAATTTGACTGATTTCCTACAGTCTTCTGTAGGAGAGCTCCATGAGTTGCCTCTGGGTCAGGGGTTCTTAACCAGGGGTCTATGAGCTTGAATTGAAATTTTATAAAATACATACATTATTCTTGTGGGGACATGTCAGTGTGGGTGTGATGTATTTATTAAATAATACCACAGTATAGTATGGACTTAGTAAGGGATCTATAGTTTTCACTTGACTGGCAAAGGGGTCAGTGGAACAAAAAAAGTTAAGAACCCCTGCTTTAGATGCAGGGCAAGATCTGTGACAGCAAACTGGTAACATGAGTCCCAGTTCAGTCTTTCAGACTGTCCTCAGACTAACTGGCCCAGACATACATGAACTCTAGTATGGGCACAAAGGTTACTCTCTTCCCTCCAAAACCATTGCCAGCCACCTGCACTGAGAGCATGTGCTGGCTCTTCTCAGAGCAAGTAAGGGTATGGGGGAAGGGCCAGAATGGCACTAGGAGGTTTGCTTTCATATTTAATAGTCTTTTTCTTGATTCAGTGCTTGCCCTATTACTACAGTCTTTTAGCTGTTTTCCAGAAGTTTGAGGAAGATGTTTCTGCCAGTTCTTGCTTCTTGTTTAAAGCTGCTGTGGTGGGATGGAGCCCTGGAATGTCTCAATCTGCCATTTTGGTCAGGGCCTCATTATCCTAAATTAATGGTGTGAAATAATCACCATTTAATTATTCTTACAAGTTATGTGGGCAGAATACTGAGAGGGCATCTTTGGGATGTTTTATCTGTGCTTCATATCTAAAGCTTCAGTCAGGATGCCTTAGGGGGCTGAGATTGGAATCATCAGGAATATCTTTTTCTCACATGTCTGGTTTCTGGGCTATGATGTATCCAGATTATTGACTACAGAATCTACACATAGACTCTACATGAGGCATCAACTTCTCACAGCATGACAGCTGTGTTGGACGGTGAAAATACCAAGACTGAGGATTCAAAGATGTAAGGGGGAAGCTGCACGGCAGCTGTCACTTCTGCTACATTCTGTTAGTCTTCCCAGATTCATGGGAGGTATCATAGATCCTACCTCTCATTGGGAGGAGTATTTTAGGATTTGGGGCCATCTCCAATGCCCTGCAGCTCATTGTAGAATGCTGAATGAAAGATGAAAACATGATTTGTTTAGAAAATAGTTTTTCTGTAAGTTATCCTCAAAAATGTAATGTAACTGTAATCTGTCACCATCTAATATGGGCAAGCAGTAAAAGTGTCTCATCAAGCAGTAAAAGTGTCCCATCGGAAGTCTAAAATGAATAAATTTAATCCTAGTTTATAATCTTGTTAATCTTGGACTTTTATCCACCCAACTCTAGGGTAAATCTTTCTTTTAAAAGTTTTAAAAGTCATTGTGGATATCAGGCAGGAATATTTTTTTCTTATAGAAGTTCTTCCTAAGGTTTTCATGAAGATTAAAGTGCTTATTTTTAAAATGTTAAGAACAGTACATCACATACAATAAGCCATATATAAGTGTGCATTAGATTAAAAAAAAAAGCCTCTAAACCCCTCTTAAAATGCTATCAGGAATAATAGCATGGATTAATAATTATTAAGTCAATATAATATGTACCTATGTTGTACCATTGACATATAACTACAATACTTTTTCAAAAGATTTGGAAAACAAGAGTGACTTTGATAAACTAGTTCTAAAGGTCAAAATTCAACATGAACAAATAAATAATTGATTTGAATTCCTGGATGACAGTAAATGAATATTCTTTCAAAGGACTGTAGTTACAGTGATATTTCAGGTGTGGATGTCTTATCAGTTTTCCAAAATGACTTGTTATTTACTTTGGCAGCGGCAGCATGTCAAGAAACTCTGTTAATAACACTCTCCTTCAAGTCTGTATTTGAATGTATTTAGGATAATTTCTCATTTGTATTTCAGTTGTCTCAAATTAAATGGATGTGTGTGTGTGTGTATTTTTTTTTTTTTTTTTGGTCTTTGCAGCTTGTTTTGAAATCTGACATTATGGTACCCAGTGGTTAATGATCCTAGTCTAAACTTATTAAAAGCAAAAAGGAAATATATTTACATTTAAATGACCATAATATCCTCTTCCTTTCATCAAGATTACTATTTCATTTTTATTTATTGTGACCTCATACTGGAAGCACCTTCATAAGGAGGAGTCTAAAAATGATTTGTATAATTAGTAAATTTGCCTTTTCTAGATATTTTTCTCCTTCATGTGAAGTGAGGACACTAAGGTTAAAGTATGTCATGCTTAATTTTAAGTTAGTCATTCACTGTCTAAGCAAGTTATCGGAACATTTCAGTTGGTGAACTTTGTAAATCATTCAGGAATCTGACTGCTTTCTCAAAACATACCTGTGTCTTTAGGCAAAAGTCTACAGGTGATTGCCCCTGGATGTTTGCCCTAAGATGATTTAGAAAATTGGTTGGAAGCTTTTGTTCTTCCCCAGCTATCAAAAATTAACCTGCCAGAAATTTGCAGACACAGCAAAGTACCATTAATTATCAAACTCATACCCAAGACTTCTTTTTTTAAAAGCTTGCTATTCCAAATTCCAAGGATTCAGTGTTTACTATTTGGTAATATAGTTTTCTATTTGTGCTATAAATAGGGCATTCATTATCAGCATCGTTGACTGTATCAAATCTCCAGGGTATTGACTCCATGTACTTAATGGAGGCAGGTAACCAGCGTTCTCTTACTCCAAGGTTGAGCATGGTTCTCATTTGCTGGGAGAAAAGACAGGGAAATCTTTTAGCTGAAGACTCAGCTCCAAGAGGGACTGATGTCTGATTTCCAAACATACTAGGGAATACACTGTGCTACAGGATCCCCTTGGGTATTCATTAAAGCCTCCTCACTGGGTCACAAAGGTGAGAGCTTAGAGAGCTGAGAGGGGCCTCATTTGTGATATGTACACAATGTTGTTTATATGTTCAGTTTCAAATATATGTTTTTATATTTAAGTATTCACAGCCTTTAATAACATTTCTTTTCTTTGTTTTTCCAGGTATTACCATTTGATTTATCAGTTTATTTATAAACATATGGACTTTATAATTAAAGTGAGCTTCAAAAGCTTTGAAATTTTATCTGTAAATTACTAAACTCTTAATCTGTGAGGGTTGGACCAGATAATCTCCAAAGGATTTTCCAGCTCTAAATCCCTATGATTCTGTGCTCCTGATTATTTTACCAAAATTTATCTTCCAGTGTTAATTTTTACCTTTGCTTAGTTATAAGTGTAAACATTATGTGTCAAATTGCTGAACAGTCAAATGGCATCAGTATGAATGGTTGAGAAAAGGAACGCTTTCTACTTTCAGCTCTTCCTATTTTAAGCACTTCTCAACCTCAATATGCATACTTTCTTTCCAGTTACAGAAGTTCAGAATTTATATTTGGAAACTTTGGGTTCCATTGTTTAAGTCAAATGTGCATAAGAAGATTTCACTGTGCAGTCTGCTTTAATTTCCACATGTAGAAGTGTAGGTCAGTCCTTTGGAAAATTTAAAACTAGGGTCAAAAACTTAAAAGCCTCAAGGGTGAAGCAAGTACCCTTAATGAGTTATGCATATATTGTGTAAGTGTTGAGATTGGGGAGTATTCTTCACTGTGTGCAGATGACAACCATTTTTCCTCCTTGAGCCAGGAAGGAATGGTCACCTGGATATTGCCAGATCCTCAATTTTTTCTTTTTTTTTCCCCAAGAGAAACTAGAAATACAGATTTTTAATGTAAAATATTCCAACTTCTTACTGATGTTTGAAATTATGTTAAACACTGAACCAAAAAAAAAAAAAAAAAAAGAAATGACAACTCCACAGCCCAAGTATACTAATTTTTAAATCTCTACTTTAAAATCAGACATGCTCTTCATCTTCATTCTGATATATATTCTATTGAAACTGCTTCCTCCAAACAGACCCCTCCCCTGGGGGATCTCCACTCACTCATACACTGCAATGTTGTACATGTTTGAACTTACCTTGAAACTATATTTATCTATGGATTTTGACCAGAGTTCGTTCCTCGAGTAGCAGTTACCATACTTATGAAGTTCTTGAAAAAATTTCTGTCTCTAGAATTTAACAACAGGTTAACAGGCATCCAGGATTTTGATGACGAACCTCTCTCATCAGTTATACATTCAATATTCTTCCATTTTACCAGTCACTTTTCTTCCTTCCTTATGGGTTAGCCCAGCACTTTTTAAAAAATTATTCTTCATCTGCCAGAGTCATCCCTATCCTTGACTCAGTACATACCTCAGCACTGACTGCTTGCCTTATTCTTATTATATTTTCATTTTTGTCATAATTTGCTTTTTATTGCTTCTAATACTCTTACTCTTTTGATATTCCTGGAAAAAATGGGATATAATATACACAAAACAACTCAAATTGGGGCATAAGCATGGTGAAATACATTTCGATTAAAGAATGGATGCTATGGGCTGATATTAGAATCGCATTAACTGATGGCTAAATCCATATGATGTTGTCATTGAATGTTGATATCCCATTGTTCTTGGACAAAGACTTGCTCACTTCTGTGAAATTAAAAAAAAAATCTTAAGATTTTCTGTCCTGAAGTAGATCTTATGCCACAGAAGTTATAGTATACACAGAAAGATGCAGTAGAGTTTCTGAAATGATTCAGGGGGCCCTCATATGAAATGGATTTTGGGGTCCTCTTAATAAACATCAGTGTGATTTATTTCTGTATAACCCCATTGTATGGAAAAGACTCCTGAGTGGTCTTATAGATTGCCTAGTTGAAACCAGTTAAACTTTATCTTCTTCCTTGATATTTATGTCTATTAGTTTTGAAATGGAATTATAGAGATACCGTATTTTGTAATTTATTCTGAGGGAGATACATGCCTTGTTGCTTTATGTAGTAATTAAGATCAATTAAATGCATTTATTTTTCATAACAATATTATGACGAGGGGCTATTATCACTAAATTCAGAGGGAAAGCCAAGGTATAGGGACCATAAAGTACTTTCCCAAATCGCACAGGTGATAAATTACTCCTGAGAGTTGAATACAGAGCTCTCACTCTTAACCGCTGTTCTATACTGCCTTTCATTACTTTATTTGAGATGACTCAAGGTTAGTGTAGCCAGGGTAGCCCCTAGTAAACAATAAATCCTATTTTAGGACATAAAAATCAAACCCTAATAATTTGTTATAGAAGGTTTCTTAAGAATATTGTAAAGCTTCTCTGTTGATAGTTTGAAGAATATACCGTTCTGCTATTTTGCAAACCAAAAATGCATTTGTCTGAGTCTGCCTGCAATCTTCTGGCCCCTCTCCAGTTTTCTAAGTTCCTTCAAAGATTACTGTAGTTATTGGATCTATTTTCCAATCCTCTAAATAAAAATGCTGGAATTCAGTCAAATGTATGTCCAGGGGGTTGGATCATTTTTCCAGCAACTGAATGTTTCTTAAATGTACCTTGAGTTTCACTTTTCTTGTATTTTTCTCAGTTAGGTGTCCGCGTTGTTTGGCTTTTTTTTTTTTTTTAATCATCTTTTACCTTCATGCTATTAATCTTAAAACATATGCCTCTTCCTTTATTCTTATGTGGATATTTGAATGTTCCTTTAAATAATTATTTGGTATTAAGCTGGTAGAGAATTTAAAAGTAAATCAGAAGTTATCTTTTTGCAAATTGGATTAAGTTACAAAAAGAAGAACTCAGAGCGATCTACTCTGAGCTGTTACCAATAATTATCAACATTTTTATTTCATGCAACACAAGCCAATAAAGGAACTTGACATTTTTAAGAACATCATTTAAATCTTGCAAGGTCAATCTCCAAAGATTGACTTAGTTTGTTTGTTGATTTCTTTTGTATGAAGAAATATTTCAAGTTAAAGAATACCAAATCATTTATAGGGAACATTTTTACTTTTGCCTTGTCAGTAATTTACTTTGTTAATTTTTACTTTCCACCAAGTGTAATCTAGAAACAGTTTATGAACTCTAAGGATAACTGAGGACATCCAGGATAGGGTAACATTTTAAAATGCCATACCAGTTATATTTGCAGTGTAATTGACTATCTGTAGTTTCAAATCCTGTCATTTGTAATTATTATTTATAGAAAAATATGTGACTTTTGAAAAACTCAAGTTAATATATTTCCTGTAAAATGCTAACATTTTTGTGATTCCTTTCCATTTCATATGCTTGAGGTCTTTCACAAACGTACATACACACATATATATATATACACACAATTGAATTTTAGCATGAATTTTAAGATGAAAACTGTAACAGTATTTCCCAGTTTAACACAAAAGCATACTGAAAAATTCTTAATGTATATCCTGCAAAGTCAGTGACAAGACTTGCCCGTAGTTCTTGGAGACAGCTTCATTGGGAAATATATTCCATGCTTTTATTTCTCCTTCTAATTTCTTGAATTCCTCAGGATTGAACTGCAGTTTCCTGTTAGATCCATACTCCCAAGTCTATTATTGACACATTTGTCCCCCCTCCTATGAAAATCATTGAATCCAAGGTAGATCACAATGTCAAGAAACTGGTTTTGTGCCAATTTTTAAACTCTGGAATAAATACAATTTACATTTGAAACCAAATTTAAGCGGGAAGAAGAAAGACAGTTGAAAACAATAGTTTCAATATTTTTTTCATTAGTGGTGTTTTTATATTGCTCCTTTTTACATGACAATAATACTTTGGAAGCACATTTATATTGTGTGAGTCAGTGAAACTATTATGTTCATAGACCAGGTATAAAATAAAAAGTATCAGGGTTCTTTGGACATGGTGTTAGACATACCACATAGGGTAGCACAGCAACACTTTGTTGTCGGTGCTATTTTTAACACATATCACCATATCTAATTTTGTATTAATATTCAACCACAAAAAACTCACTATTGATGTTTTTTGCTGTGTATGCAGATGAAAGCCTTGAAAAAAATTGAATAATACATGATAATGTTACTGCATTATCAGGAGTGTTCTATAGTCAGACATGTGAATTTATTAAAGTTTACTTCACTTCATACTATCTTTGGATCCCTTTTGCTTAATTGAGGAAGAGTTTTGTACATGTGTTTGTGTGTGTTTGTGTGTTTTAGGGGGAGGTACAACAATTGGTTGGGGAAATATATATATGGTTTGTGGTCCCAGCTTCCTGTTCTTTCTCTGAGAGTAAAAAGAATTGTGTGAAGTAGTAAAGGTTAAGGTTCCTCAAAGACATTTTTTTAGCTAGTAGACCCAGATTCCCCTTCCGGTAATATATTTGGTAAACCTTATCCTGAGTGTTAGCATTTATTCTCCACCAAGACTAAATACTGGTAATTCCAAGGGATCTTGGTCTTTTGAGCACTGAGTGGACTTACAGAGCAGATCCCTTGATAAATTGTAGTGTGTAGTCCAGTAAAAAAAAAACTTTCTTCTTCGCTTTACAATAGCATGGCATCCCCAAACAGACCCATTTTGCCTTGCAAGCCACCATGATTTTGGTGCTGCTTACTTTTCCTTTTGTTCTAGAGTCCTCGCTACATACAGTTCCTGCTACTGAGGACTTAAATGGATCCCTGGAATGTGTAAGCAGGCAGCACGTGTTGTATCATGGCAAGGTGGTTCATGAGACATTGGAGTCAGCAATCCATGAGTCAAGTTTTTGTTCTACTTGTGTGGGATATGTGAGTTTGGAGATGTTACTTTACTGCCCTGAATTTGTTTTCTTCTTTGTAGAAGGGAATAAAATTAATACCTGCTTCCTACTTATTTTGAGGACTAAATAAGATAATGCTTGTAAAGTGCTTAGCTCTGTGTCTGGTATATAGTAAGTGCTTAATTGATGTTATTTAAATTAGTTACCATTGACACTCCCTAGGTAGAAGAGTAACTCCAGTGTACTCTTCATACTCAACTTGTAACCCCTAAAACTATAGTATCAGTGTGCCTATAATGAAAAATTAATCACCTTAGCAACAGTCACATGTTTATATATATATTATATATACATATATAATGTGTGTATATATACACACACACATAATATAACTCGGTTTTAGGGAGAATTAGATAATATTTAATATTGCAAATGCAATAATAATAGTCCTCGTAGACTTTGGATCCTCAAATTCCATATTCAAACTAAGAAGTTACTAATTTGGACTTTCCCTTTTGTCTTTCCAAAATTTTAAAGCATTCCCAAATTTGCCTTATTAGCCATTCCTATCACTCCAGGCTCAATTGAGCTTATCTGAAAACTAATTCATGATATATTCCAATAAAATCTTTCACAAACATCAAATTTTGTCACCATATCTAATTTTGTATTAAAACATGGCCTGATTTAATAGAATACTGTCAATAAAATATATGTATATATAGATATATAAAACTACTGGTCAGGCTTCTTCCAAAATCTAAGTAATGAAGGAAAGTAATTTTTTCTCACAGCCTAAAGTTTTGCAATTTTATCTTCTTAGTGTGTATCATTTCATGAAGTCTTACTGAACCATGGGTTAGTCCTTGGACTCATCAGTAGAATCACTAGGAAAGGTCCTCCTCATTAACAAAGAGGAAGGAGGAAATTGGGAGTACTTGTTTTTGAATCTTCTTTTTTTTTACTTTGAAAATGTTAATTTAAAATAAATACTTCACCTACAACCATTGACATTCTATTATAAAGTGATGCAAATCAATGCAGAACTCAGATGGGTTACCAAGATAAAGGCCTATGACAGATTTCTTTCCCATAATTTAAAAAATCATTACTTAATGATTCAATTCAGGAAATATTTGAATCAGTACTTGATATCTATAACGCTGTGCTAGAGGTTTCAGGGATCCCCAAAACTATAAAAATCAAGGAACTTAAAATTTCATTGGTTCTTATGAGATATGTATGATTAAAAGTCAAAATATATGATAAATATACTAGACTTTAATACCATAGGGAATCAGATTTAGGAGAGATCAGAACTATTCAAGTATTTGAAGATGGTTTCATCAAGTATTAAATTTGTAAAAAAATGAAACATTTGAAGAGTATTTGGAGCCCAGTGGTGGTTTGGCTATTTTATATTACGTGAATGAGAGAGGGAATAGAAAAAAGCTAAAATGAACTGTTAAGGTTTTAATATCTCCTGCCAGAGCTTTTAACCAAGATCTGTTTACATGAAGAACCAAAAGTATACATTTCTGTCTATTTCTTTCTATGGGTACAGCTTGATTTACCTGTTGATGAATAAAGAAATAAATAGAGTCAGTGGAGTATAGCACAGTTTATGTCTGAAGAAGTAGTAGAGTTTAATGATGAAAACAAAGGCTTGGTCTTAGACAATGTGGTTTTGAATCTTGTTTTTGACATTTACTGCCTTTTAGTTTTGGAGAGTTTTTAAATCTCACTGAGTCTCATTTTCCCACCAATAAATTTATATTTCAGAATGGCTATAAAAATTAAATGATATACTAAATGAAAAGTGGTTAGGACACTGTCTGGCAAAGAATATATCTCAACACATACACATTTAGCTATGACTTGAATTAAGAGATTTGTTTAGGAGCTTTGTAATCTTATGCAACTGAACCTCAGTTTCTTCATCTGCTTTAAAAGAAAAATATCAACTTACCAAGGAGTTTTTAAGGATTTAGACCAATGATATTTTGAAATTTCCCATGGTATACATGTGCATCTGGGGGGGTGGAAGAGGGTGGTATTTTTGCCATACAAATTGGTATTCACTGCAAATCATGGATTTTTTTTTTTTGAAGAGCTGGTTTACCAGCATAGGACTAAATAAAAGAGACAAAAGATTAAAGAGAGAACTATAATAAAGTATGATGCAAAGCATAAAAGTGTTGCAGTGTGGTATTTATTACAAGGACATCTGAATGGGCCAGAAACATCTACTTTCAAAAGAAGTAATCTGAATTGAGTTCTGAAAGACCTTAGTATCTGACATGAAAACCGCAAGGAGAAAAGTATTTGAGACAGAAAGAAACAGCATGTGTGAAGATCCGAAGCTAAGTTAGACAATTGCTCTTTCAAACAACACAGATCAGTGGGGCTGGAGCTTAGATATCAAGTGTTGACAGTGATATTAAGAAAAGATAGTATTTAAGAGGTGAAACATAGCGGGGAAGGGCTAAGAAAGACATGTTAAGATAACGGTTGGACTTTGAGCTTCATTCCATGGTGAAGGTGCCCCTCGTGGAATCAAGACTTAACAGTGAGGATCATTTTAAAATGCAGCAATTATTTATATATTTTTAACAGTGCCATAGATTCTTCATAGACATCAATAGTGTGGGCATTCAGTCATCTATAACTGTGTAATTATAATATATTTTGCTGACTTGTGTGTTACACATATTTATTACATGTGTTTTACAAATAAAGGCCTTTGTGATTGATACTCAGTGTGCTTTCTCAAGGAGTATCTGCTTTCTCCCTGATAATAATAACCCTTTCAGAAATAGCCACATTTTGGCATGCTTTTACTAGGAATCACCTGTTTCCTCTAAAAATGCTAATTCCCTTTTATATTTGTTTCAGATTTTGTCAGGAAGAAATGTTCAATGCACCATTCTGTTGTTTCCAGAGTAAACCCTTTTTAAATAATTTAACCAACATTTGCTTTCCCATTTTTTTTCTTTACTAGAGAAGTTGTGGATTTACAGGACAATCATGAAGAATATACAGGACCCCCATATACCACCCTATTATTAACAATTTTCATTGGTGTGGAACATTTGTTACGATTGATGAAAGCACATTTTTATAACTATCACAGCTGAAAGGTCTTTTACTAACCTGGGCTGCTTCTTGCCTGTGCCAACTATTTAACTTATTTAAAGTAACTTCTCTGGTCTCTTACCATCATTCCCTGTATTTTGGAATTTATTTTCCTCCTAATCCTACTTTTTCTATCATAGTCAAATGTTAAGAGCATTTACCTTGATTTTCCTCCTACTCCTATTTTTAAAAAAATTATAGTCAATGTTAAGAGCATTTATTCTGATAGAGAAAATATGGGTTAAGACTTTTGTCCTCTCTCTATCTTATTCTACTTTATACAATGCACTTAAGTACCAGAGAACCATAGTTTCCTTATTCTTATTTTGAATAATGTGGAAACAACTCATTATTTTTGTCCTGTGATTCACTATCACCACTCTTTGGGAAGCTGTTTTAACTCAAATACAAGAAGACATTTCTTTAAAAATATTTCTGGACAAACTTCCCCCATTTCATCTGTCAAGTGGTAGTGTAGGGGAAGATTTGTAAAATAATGCCAGGATGTCAAGATGGATTAGGAACTTTGTATATTTAGAAGAATTTAGACTCCACAATAATGGTGAAATTTTCATATTAGACATTTCTGAGAAATTTTAACTGCAATCTTGATATATTTTGGCTTTAGATAATGAATAGTTAAAATGTGCAAATGTAAAATCATTGCAGAAATCATTCATCTTCAATTTGATTTCTCCTGTATTATTTCCTAAATATGTAAAGTTTTGTTAACATTAAGGGGACTTAATTGAAATGAGATTTGGACTGTGTAAAATATTCTTTAAGAAAAGTCAAGGTCTTTAGTTAAAGATAGCCCTAATTTTCTCCGAAAGATGGAATTGTAGATAATACTTTAATTCATTTTGGCATTTTAAGGAAATATCGGGCTCCTTCTAATAAAAAGAAAACCTGGTGATTGGGGCTTAATCCTTTTATTATTAGCTGTAATTGAATATAAATTGTAAAGCACTTGTCTTTATATGTAGTACATTTGGAAAATTAGGAAAATTAAAACAACTTGAAAAGCCCAATCCCTGTGACTAGCCCTTCATTTAATAAGAAGAATAAACACTTTAAAATCTTTCCCATTTGGATGGAGTGTCTGTCTACCGGGAGGTGCCAGAAAAAGCCTTAAATGATATGTGATGTGCTGCTAGTCATCTAATGAGGCGTTCAGTGCTACATGATTATGACTCTGTTACTCGGTCATTGCAAGTTCTAGTCATCAAAACTGTGAGGACTCGCTTCTCAAATGAATCAAAAAATTTCCAGAGCTGGGGAGATTTAAGTGCTGAAATATTGAGCAGTGAACTTGCCATAACATAGAAGTGAATAAACAACTGCAAAGGTAATGTGGAAGGCTTCATGGTTTTCCAGTCATGGTAGATTTTTCTCATTTTTTTCGAGGTTAATTTTGGCATTCTTTGACATAAACAGAACTCATTTTAGAGATAAGCTTGTTGATGGCCTTGATTTTCTGAGTGGTGACTACATGAAAGAAAAAGAAACAAGTAGATTTTCAGGAAGTTTTCATAATAGTTGCAGACACAATCAAACTGGCCAGTAATGTTAAGAATTACTGCTCCATAAATAATTGTGGTTTGTTTCTAACTTTGATTTTATTCAGCCTAATAACAAGTATTGCTCTATAGATAATTGTTGATGGTTGCAGACTCTGATTTCATTCAATTAAGCTGGTAACCTTTTTAAGAAACTGCTTGGAAGAAAGCCAAGAATCCCAGTCCACTGATTTCTAAGGGGAACTGAATTGATATTGTCTCAGCCTAGAAAATGTTCCATGTAGGCCACAGCTGTGTTAATTAACCTTTTCCTTAAACTATCCCCTCCATACTTAGAAATTCAAATGGGTAAGCATAGCAAAAGACCATGTAATGTGGATTTAGATTTTGCTCAGTGACTATAAACTTGGAAAGACATTATTAAATATGTTTGAGACACATGGCAAGAATATGAGGGATGTTCTGTCTTTCTACATCATCAAAATTCAAATCCTTCCTCCTTTAAAAATCACTGGTATGTGTATTCAACAAAAGCAAACCCAGTGTGTATTACACAAAGGTTTGCTTCATTTAGGTCAAGTTGGGAGACATTAAATAATTCTGTTAAACATACTTTCTCCTAATGAAGTGGAGAATTAGTATGCAGAATAATGTATTTGACCTGTGACCAGTTGGTCTGTACTAGAATTTTGGTGTTTATTTTTATGGTCTCCAGAATGGGAAAGGGAAAAAAAGACATACTGGGTTAAAATATAAATTATGGTCTAGGAAAAAAATTTCTTAGAAAAAAAATTTTTTTTTAATATATACCAAAGCAAACTAGAGCGTTCAAGGTCATAGGTCCCGATAGCTATGTGTGTCAATAAAGGATATCTTATGTTTCATGGCTACAGTCAATCATCTGTAAAACTATATTGTTGGTTACCCTAGTAACAGATAAGAGGGTGGAATTTCAGAACTATCCGATCTCTACCTGGGAAAGGTGGGAAGACAAAATTACAAAAACCCAAAACTTAGGCTCTTTTAACAGTAAGTAGTAGGTGTTATCTTTGTATATGGAACATATGAGCTTATTTTTATGAATTGCATCAAATTGATTAATATTTCTATGTTTCTGGAAAATGAGAATCTACCAAAAAGAACTTGCTGAAGACTATTGATGACTCTGTCATAGATACTAGGTTTTAATAAGTTAAGCCTTGCCATTTGCTGATGATCTTTATTCATTATGCTCATAATTCAATACTTCTGAGGTGGTCTTTTGATTTACAGTCTCTTCCCTTTCCCTATTCAGGGCATGGTTGATGTATTACTGATTATTCTAGGCTATATCTACTAGGCTTTATTTGTATGTCATGATAACAGCAGTTATTTCCTATCTCCCAGCGTCAGATAAAAGGAGGAGACCAGTTAAAAGTGGCCTTGAAGAAGGCCAAAAGTATG
This sequence comes from Dasypus novemcinctus, assembly GCF_030445035.2. Taxonomy (NCBI): domain Eukaryota; kingdom Metazoa; phylum Chordata; class Mammalia; order Cingulata; family Dasypodidae; genus Dasypus; species Dasypus novemcinctus. The sequence continues at coordinate 145,741,059 of NC_080673.1, read as the reverse complement.
TAACTAGTATACCTCATCTGGTAAACAATGTCTAATCTATGGGCAAAAGCGCTATGAAATGTAAGATAAAAGAGTATAATATCATGAATTTTGTTTGAGAAGGAAAAAGTGAGATAATTGGTTAAGATGGAGAGATTTTGAAATTTTCTAGCCTTGAACAATGATGAATAACTCAAAGTGCTGAATCAAACTGGCTTTTGAATAAAAGCAATATAAAAACCTTGGAGGTCAGTCATTTCCAGAGAGTGGCACACACTGTAAGATAATGTGAAAAATTATCTTCACTCTAAGAATTTTGTCTTCAATGCAATTTTATTCAAGTTAAGGGAGATTAATAAAACAAAATGATCTTCAAAATTTGCATTATGGAATTTATCTTTTCCTTAGTCCTTGCAAAAATACATACATCAATATACATAGATATTTTGTATTTGATATTACCCATGGTGGTATGGATTTAATATGGAATTCTGCATTTAATTTTTGAATTTTATATCTTTTAAGTCTTTGTATTTTTCTACAATTTGCATTTAGTCAGTATAACTTGAAAACAAACTCCATAGTAATTTGCACCATTTCTGGTAATCTACTGATTAGGTTTTTATATTGCTTTGCAGTGATTCTAACAGTGATTCCACATTTTGGAGAGGCGCTGAGCTTCATGCCTCATACCATCTCCAATCAGCTTGCACAACTCTTTCCTGAGAGTCTTTCTGATCCTTGGTTTGGTTGTGTTTCATGATTGGGGCTACTTCAGAGCTTTATTTTCTAGACATTCTTCTATACAACATTACTATATTACCTTTTTGAATATATTTATTTCCTTTAGAAAGATTTAAGTGTGCTCATACATATTCATAAGAGAATAAAGAGCTCTTATTTGGTGGAATTATAGAGTGGGTGCTCTAGACTTTCAGAATCATGCCATTAAATTTTAACATTTTAATTGGGAAAACAAATTTGTCATATTGTTTTGATTCAGTACATCTTTACTTGATGTTTGCAAACAGTGTCTAGAGAATGTTAACAATGAATCCCCATATTGAGTTTAGTGGTTTGTGTGTGTGTATATATTTGTATAAATATATAAGATGAATATAGAGATAAAAATTTTCTTGTAGTAGTTTTTCTAATCTAGTCATTTAGAATTTAATGCTTATTCTTATAGATTGAAAATGAAGTTTTATATGTGACTGAGATCTAATATTTAAAATATTGCCTGACCAACACAAAGATCATTTATGTCCAAATAAAATTTTCCAGAAATTAAAGTAATCCATGGACTAGTGTCAGTATTGTTCTTTAACAATAAAATCACAGACACTTTGCTGTAGTAAGACCGTGGAGAGTTGGTGTTCACACTTGTATTTTGAGTAATGAAAATGTGTTGGATTATTCCTAATAAAATAATTTTAAATTTGTTTCAAATAGTATTTTTGTAAGTATTATCAATTTGTGTCTACTTAGAGAAATTTGTGTTGTAATATGAGCGTAATAGTATATATGTGCTGAATGCTTTATTTTAAAACATATTTAAAAGATTTAAGCAGACTTGAAATAAGCAAGCTATGTAAATAAACCCACTTATAATCCTAGTTGGAAAATTAAGCTTACAACTCCGTTGTAATATATTTAGTTTTACTCTTTCTAAAAATAAAATAAATATCACATATAATAAATTCCTGGCATGTGATTTATGTCATTTTATTATTTTCTAGGAAGATCACAGTTGCAATTCAGCATGAATAGAAGGTCTTTGTCCCCCAAAAGATTTATATGTTTTAAATAAGAGAGAGTATTTGTAACATCATTCTCCCCTCATTGACCTTAGAGACTAGCCCACATGCAGACACTTTCCCATTTTCCACATCCTTTGGGAGTCAAGGGAGCCCCAATTTCATTCATTTGTACCTACAGTGTCAATTTCCACATCCCAGTTTTGATTTTTATCTTACCTAAAACCTACACTTGACACACCAACAAAAAACTAGAAAATACATTTAAAGTGAGTCGATGTTACAAAGTTGATAAATAAAGATAATGTTCCTCTTCTAATGTCATGATTCAATAACAGATAAAAAAGGTGTTTTTCTTTTTCTATTTCCCTCTCACATACTGGCCTACATACACTGTGAGTTACTCAATTCAAAGGCAGAATTTCTGTATATATTTTAGAGAAGATGCCATCTGTCTTAAATTGGAAAAAGACCTTAGATAGCGTCTTTTAGTAGTTGAGTCTTCACTTTTTAAAGTTTTGATTAAAGCATTCTAATTATATATTAGGCAGGTAGCCCATTTTCTACAGTGAAGTGTTGAAAAATGCTTTAAAAATACAAAGCTATAATCAAGTAAGTTTTGTGGAAGTGTATGAGTATGCTCTTAGCATAAAGAATTATTAATAATTGACCCTAAAAATTAAAAAATTGTGTAATTATCGGATTGGACATCATGCTATTTTTTTATGATCCCATGTAAATCTATCATTGGTTTTCTAATACATATTCGCTTTCTGTGGAGTCCATAAGATTTATTTTGCTTTTGCAATGAATCCAGCTTATTAAATGATCAAAAGAAAGTACAGGTGGTTGAAGGACAAAAAATTCTGTCTCAGTAAGTTAACTTTGCTTTACTTCTTTTGAAGGTTATTTGTATTTCAAGTGGGCAAAGCGAATTCATAGTGCAAAAGTCACAGGCTTTCTGTTCTAATTTCTATAATAGTAGCCTTTCTCCTCTGAACTCATTTCTTCCCTCTATTTAGATACCAGATGTTAAACTTCATCTCAAGGGGAATTGTTATCCCTTTTATTTGCTGATTAATATAATTGAGTATATATTTTATCTGTTATGCTTTAGCTTAGGCACTAATAAATTATATAAGAATATACTGGAACTCAGCCCTGTTTTTGAGATAAATACTATACTGGAGGAAGCCATTCATATATCTTAATTTCCTGTTGAAATGCCCTATGGAATATTTAACATCAAGTTGCTAGTACACCTTTTTCGTGATATTAACTGACTCCAAAGAGAAATGGCCTTCCTTTTCATTTTCTTCCATTTTTATATGACAAATTAAAATATGACACATATTTGGGGAGTGATATTATGTAAAATTAAGTGTTAAACCTGTAATATATCATTTTATTAATTATGCAAGATAATTTCTTGAGAAACACTGCTACTAGAATATGGGAAATATATGATTGAGTTTTTCAGATGGCAAACATTATGTTAATTTTTAAAAACTAGGGACATTTATTTAGAAAGCACTGTATGGGAAAATGAACGATTTTTTCAACTTACTCAGTTTGCCCTTTATACTTAGAGCTTTATGAAGTGAATGGTAAGTGATAATATATCCACTGTTTCTTGAGCATTCAGACAGTAAGTTGTTCAATTAAAAACTCTTGTTAGGTCAGACATAATGGATTCTTGTTGTTACTTTAGTATTTATTCAATGAAAGGAATCAATACTTTTGGCCCCAAGGGAGCTACACTGATAAGAGACTGTGCAATAAGTCTCTCTGTTCATTATAAACTTGGCTGACAGGTGCAGTGTCTGCTGTATGACTAGTTTTATTTAGAATAGCAAGGTGGAATGAGAACTTGGACATTCTTTTTCTCCCAATTCCTTAGCACATATGCATTGCCAGTAGCATTTTACATTCTCCCTCTCCCTATTCTATTGTACGTGCCCTTTTAAAAGAAGGGATTTCTAAAAGAGAATTTAAGAACAATAGGTCTGATTTTGAGAAATTTAACTATCATGTACTTGAACTCTTTACATAGGCCATTTGTTTCACGCGTGAATAGATTAAATCTTACGTGGTAGTGTACCGACTGGTTGTACCTGATTGGTAGAGAAATAATCATGCTTCATTATCATAGTTATCTCTGCCATGCTTTGAATTTATCTGTGTTTGAATTACTTGAAACTGATTTAAGATTTTCCTAAAGCACAGCATTAAATAAAGCATTAATAAAATCTATTTTGCTTTGCTACTTGAAGTACTTTCCAAATATAGCCCAATGCTCTGCTTAAGTAATAATTTCATTTCAGAATAAGCTGTCAGATTTGACTAACTCTAAATTTGGCTAGCACCATTATTCTTAAAAACTTAAAAAAGAAAAATTCCCCCCCTTCTCTCCAGCAAGACCTTACTTGGACCATCACATTTAATCTAATGGTTGATTTATTAACTTGCCATTTAATTCAACTGAGTAAGAGATTTAAATCAAATCAGATTTCAGAGCTGGTAGAAACGTTTACAAATCATTTAGTTTTACCCTCTCATTTTACAGTTGGAGACACTGACACCCAGAGAAATTAATTGGCATGCACAAAGTTACATGCCCAGTTGTATTTGGGAAAACCAGTTCCTTAAACTCTCAGTTTATTTTTTCCTCCAAAATACTGTGTTAAAAAGATTTGTTACTATGTATTGAAAAAACACACAACAATGTTTATTTTTAAATTTATTTGTGTAATCCAGTTTAATTAGATTCCAAATTACTTAGAAATATCAGAGTACAAATAATTTGGATCTGTGGAGCTTGAGAAAACCATCACACTTAAAAGTCAAAATGTGTAAATTTTAATGTTAGACTCCCAGAAATAATATTTACAGCTTCTAGTCCTAAATTGTATGCTCTGTCTACGTCTTCTGTTTCCATAAAAGAATATTAAAGATTTGTTTAGTGACTAAAATCCCATGAAGAGTAAGAATTTCAGAGTATTTTACATCTGAGAAACACCAGTATTTCTCTTACTGGAATAATATTATTTGTACTCCTTTTGAGCTATACCCTTAATATCAAAACCATTCTGTTTATCTGAGATAATACATAGGTGGAAGCGAATGCTTGTCTAATCATGAAAGTTCTAAGCCTATTAGGGGAGTGGCAATTATAGGTTAGACTTGCATATAAGATAGTACTGCATCAGAAGCAAAGGCAATTTGAGAAGTAGTCAGGGAATTAATTTTATCAGACACATGTTGATGGTGCTGCTGCCAATAGGCAAAATATAAGAATAACCAAGAAATGCAGAATAATCTGCACATGTGCCATTTGTAGTAGCAAATACAGAAAGAAAAAAAAGAATTTCCTTAAATATGGGTCCGGCACTTGTTAGGTCAGAAACACCTGATTTTTTTTTTTTTTTTTTTTTTCCCATTAGTTTCCTTCATTCACCATAGTCATATCAGGATTTAAGTTTGGAAGACCCATTGCTGGTGGTTTTTAAATACTTTCACATCATGAACATAGAAAATTATAATATTTGTATGGTACACTCATTCCTCAGAAAACTGTGTCTTATTAAAATAAACTGAGGAAATCTGTGGTTAAAGGAGAAACAGTAACATTTACTGAGTGCCTCTTATATGAGAGGAATATAAGAAATCCTCTCTATAAGATAGATGCTAGTGTTCTCATTTTAAAAAATTAATGCTCTGGGAAATTAAGTAAATAAAGCTACTTAATCCAGCTATGAAGTGATAGACCTGGGATTCAAATCTAAGTATTTAGAATCCTAGTCAGAAATGTAAACTTGGATGCCTTCATTGTCAAGAAAGTAAAATGAAATTGCAAAATTTGTATGTGTTGTAATTCTTTGCTCTTCACAAATGTACATTAACTGTCCAAGTCCTTGCTCTTCAACAGAATTGAATGTTACCTTATTTTAAAATATCTCATCTTACATGAGGTTATGTTTATGAAATACATTAAGAAATGTAATGACTAACACTTTTGGTGGATAAGGATAAGAGTATCCTTAATATTTCTGAGTATTTTAGACATTAAAATAAGTGGAAAGGATGGAAAATGAAATTATTTTATCTACATAGCACTTTATATACACAGCAATGTGGAGTCTTTATAAAACTGATTTTGTAGCATTCATGAAAAAAAGTGAATTACTAAAAGTTGAAATGGGTAAGGAATCAGAGAAGCCCACCTGCCTTCTGAACCCTTTGCTGAAGGCAGGGTGTCCCAGAGCTCTCTAATTTATGGCAATGTATTCACAGCTTTTGAGCTTCAGATTATTCACAAATTGCATTTATACTCTGCCCAGAATTAATGAATAAGTGACCCTTCTCAAAACTGAAATGGAGGAAGATGTCCCTTATCATTGGAAGCAGTGATTTTTAGATGTCATGAATCTCTCTCTTTAGACTTCTCTTCAGCCAAACAGTAGGAAGGTTTTCATAGATACTCAACCCAGAGAATAAATGGAGGATATATAGTTCCATCTCATTCTAGATCCTTGCTGTTCATTTGTGATGTTTAGTGCAATGCAAGAGGAAAGAAAATGTTGTGCATGTGTAACAAAGAACCCTTCACTAGAGGGGAAATACATTGTTTTTAGTGTTTGATGTTTCCGAATTCCATGTAATTTAGATATTTGGGAACTGTTTAGAATATTCAATTTCTCTAAATTATGGTTCTTTGGAAGACCTCAAAACATTTTAATTTCTTATATATTAAGGCTTATGCTAATGCAGTCCTTATACAGAGTTTTAAAAGAATAAATTTTTTGGGATATCAAGTTTTAAATTTCGTGTGTTCATTTTTTTAATTTAATGACAAACTTTAAAAATTTTAATTACAAAGAATCAGTCTGTTTGTAAGCCATAAACTCTATGTTTTAAAAAGAAGCAATGTGGATGAATCTAAAAAAGGGGGAGAGGGCAAGATAGGGAAATGCAAGTGACTTAAGAGTTTTCCAATGAAATTAAAGATAATATATATTTGTTGGAATGCTGCATTAACTTCTTATATAAATCAAATATCTTTATAAGCCCTGCATTCTATATAATCAGGACTATAGGTTAAGCTTTACTTTTTGAACATCCTTTTTAAATTTAAGAAATGCTGTCATGATTTTCATTAATTAGAAATGCCCTATTCTAACAGTTTCCCAGACAGCTTAGGAGATACATGTCACTGGTGGGAATACTGCTTTGGCTTCAACAGAACTCCACAATTTTTTGCTAAGTAAAACCAACATTAATTTTGCTCTTATATTGACGTACATAAAATTGAGGATGGAAAGTAAATTTTGCATTATTTTGTTCATAATACTGAATTTATTTTGATATCTATGAGCAAAGAAGCTTCATTTATAGTAAAATTTACTGAAATTTAGGGCAATCAACTGCCTATCTTAAGCTTTTCAGATTGCTGTATAAATATATTCTATTTAGTAAGCTGAAGAGAAATAAAATCTGCTGTAAACTCTGATGTAGTGTTCTGGAGTAGTGTGGTATAGCATAATGTGGATTCTAGAGTCAGTGTTTGGATTTGCCTCCCTTTTCTACTTGCTGGCTATATGACTTTAGGTAAGGTACTTAGGTTCTCTAAGTATCAGTTTCCCAGTCTGTAAACAGGGATATTGAAAAAAATCTACTTAAGATTATATTGGTGATTGAATGAGATGGTTTATGTAAATGATTAATAAAATTCTGGCATAAATCTTTTTTTTTTTTTTTTTTTCTGTTCTTATTAGAGATAAGGCTATATGTTGACATACTCAGGACAAGATTTTAGTTTACTGTTGTTGAATTTATTTGTTTTCTGCAGAAGATTTAAATAAGACCAGTGCCATCACTGTGAAGCTCCTTTTCCCCATATATGGTATTTGGAGGAAATTGTGCAATATTAGTGCCTTTTTCTATCTGGCAGATGCAAATCACTGCTGAATACTCCCTCTTGGGTAGGGCGAGCCTTAGTGGGTTTGAGACATGGTGAGTGTCAGAATCATCCCCTTGTCTTGAATGTACCTACATCCCCAGCCATTTTTGCAGGGTTGTGTGGATGTATAGTATTTGCTGAAAAATATGCAGATATGGAAAGTCCTTATAACATATTTTGTGGCATTGAATTGCTCCCATCTGTTCCATAGCCAACGTTGAAAGACAAAGAAAAAAACAGAAGTGGCACTAGTATATAGAAGTGTAGTTTTGGAAAAACTGGTAAAATTTTTGTCTTTACCCCAACCTTCACATTGCAACATGTGTCAGGTGAGGGGAGAGTGGCTGGAGATACTCCTATTTCAAATTTAACAATTTACAGCTGCATGTAATAAAACATTCTGAGGTTGTAACTAACACTTTCACTGTTAACTAGCATCTGTCCCTTGGAATGGAATTTGTGGTGTAAGCTGTAATGGCACTTTATATTATTTACCTAATATGTAGTTTAATAGATATTATAAAAAGTACTTCCTAAATGATAACTGCTCCAAAGTATAAAAGAATGTCATTTTTATAGAACTGACATATTACATTTATTGGTTCAAAAACCTGTGAAAATCCTGACTTTTAAAAAAAGGTCTTATTGTCTTCAATAATCCCAGTAATAATAAAGGATACTAAAATGACCTTCATCTTCTCATTAAAAAGTAAATCTATGTGCAACATAATAAATGAGCAAAGAATTAAGAAAGCTTAAAGTGCATGTATAGCAATATTAGAGGAAGAAGCTGCTGCAATTTGAGTACGTTTGGCAAGAACAAGCTAGCTAAAGTGTAGAAGTCTTGAGAAATATTTCATGACATGGTCCTGGCATGAATAATTTTTTCCTACCTTACATAATGAAGAATCCCTAACAGTTTAATGAGCAAATAAAAAATGATAAATGTTACCATTATTATTTAAACCATGGGGAACAGTGCCATCTCCAGTATGAAATTAAGGGGTTCCAAATTGCATCCCATTAGTGGAGGACAAGAAGAGAAGAATATGTTATGAACTTTATAAACCATGTTGGCCCCATGTTGAAAATATCTAATTGCCCATGACACTGAATTTCCATTAAGGACAGTGATCATTTATGCTGTGTTCAACTATGGACAACCCCCAGTGTCTAGCCCAGAGAGCCTCATGTGTTGTGTGAAATACTATATTTATTACAAGTGATATTTAAATATACCATATTTAAGATTCAAAATATGTCCTTTCCGGGTATTGTTTTGGTCATCGAAGCAGTGTGTTGGGCAATAAAGAACTGTAGACGGATACTTAGAAATCTGCTTCTGGTTTTACCGCTAACTAGTTTTGTGACCTTGGGCAAGTCACTTTCTTTTTCTGGGCTTCACTTTCCTTTCTGTAAAACAGTGGTCCGGAATTGCATTTGCGCTGAGTAACTATCTCTGCCGTTGCACAATGAATTTATCTGAGGGAAGGAACCCTAGCTTTGTGGACTTTGAATGGTGCCTACAGTCGAGCTTTTTTATATCTGACAAAATGCTTTCTTCTCAACAGCAGGGTACCTTTAAATAATAGTGTAGTCTTATAGAGCATCTGATTTGTTTGGTAGCTGAAGCTATTTGCTTTTATTTTAATAGATTGGGCAATATGTATGGGTTCCTGTTGCTGAGTACACATCAGTGTCAAAGAGTTACCTGAAGGGAAGCACTGGGCCTCTGGTTCTTCTGTTTCCTCATGAATTAAAAAAAATGACCTCCAGAGTCTGTCAAACCTGCAAAGTTTATGTCTGTGTTCTTTAGAAATCAGAATTAGAGTGCTTTAGAATGAACATGTATGTTTCCGTTTACCTAGGACCTGTCACATCCCATTGCTTCTTCCTAGTTTGTCTTGCACATTTGACTCGCTTGTATAACCTGCTTCGCCCTGATAGGCCTTTCGGTGCAAGGCTTTATGTAGACAGATCAAGTGTGGACATTTGATTACTTATATATTTGAAATAAAAGGGATGTGTGTTGGCGCCAGGGGAGACCCTGCTGTATCTTCATAGTTCTTCTCTGATACATAAAAGTGGAAAACTCAAGATTAAAGAAATAAACATATCTACTTCATTGTCCTTGCTTTTTTTTAGAGGCATTAAAATCTGAGGCTGTGTACCACAGGCCAAAGATAGATATTAAGCTGGAAAAGATAAGCCACATCAGAGTTCAGGTTACAAGGGTGTGGTCAAAAGCAGAAAGTTAGAGGGAAGTTATTGTAGTGAAATAAGTTCATACACGTGATGCTTGTACTGTAGAGAATATATCTTATTTTTTATACATTTACTTCTTTTAAGCTTAAAGAAATAAAATCCAATTCTGCTATATGTGGATTTAGCAATTAATGTATTCCCTCTAGCCATGATTTCATAGATTTTGATCATATTTATTCTTTGTTTTTGGCTTTTTGGGCAGTAAATTACTTCATTCTTTAGTGGGCTTTCCATAGATATATTTAAGGAATCATTTTGTATCACAAATTTTGAATCTCTACTGTTCATTTCTAATTCACTTTAGTCAACAAAATTGGCAATGTATAACTGAGCATCATTTTATGTAGGTTTGCTTATCTTCTCAAATTTTGTAAGCTGGCACATTAGCTGTAAGAGAGAACTAAAATTTAGAAAAAAACCTATATTTTTATCCTTTAAAAAATTTAGTCATAAAAGCTTAACTTTTTTGAGTTTTAGTGTGTTCATCTTTGTCAAATGGGGATAATATATACCCAACATTCATAATAGATGCTTTTGTGATATTCAATTAACGATAGTGAAAAAAATTGGAAACTTTGAAGTACTAAACAAGTTTACAAATTTCTGTCTCTTTCATACTTTGGCTACTAAAAAAGAACCCTTCCTGGTTTTATATTTTACTTTTCATTTAATATCTGGACTTTCCACAAGTGTTTTTTGATGTCTATGTATAGAATTTATTATATATACATAGAGTAAAAGGCCAGTTATCTGGATTCAATTTCTAACTCTACCACAGAATGGATGTGCAATTTGGGATAAGTGTTCTTAAGCCTCTGGTTCTACCTTTTGCCAAATGAGAATGATAATGTAGGCCTAGCTGAATATAAGCATTAGAGGCTATTCATGTGAATTTTAGAATAGTACATGGATTAAAGAATTTAAGTAAATAGTTTTTACTGCTTTATCTTGATTAACACAGATAACATATAAAATCTCCCTAACCTAGGGCATGACCCAAATAGACACGCAAAAATATTAGTTCTGTTATCCCCTTCTCATTAAGTGATGGCATGTTTTCTTAAAATGCACTCTAATTTTGGTCACCATTGAAATAGTTCCCAGTTACTTAGATAGAGATTAAAATCTTGGCATAGAAATGACTAGAATCCAGAATCTAATATCACAGGGCTATAGTGGAAAGAATGCTTGAATAGGAATCTCAAGATGTTAATTCCAATCCCAGAGTCAGCCCTTGCCAGTGGTGGTGTTCAGAACAATTTACTTAACCTCCCTGAAATCCACCTCTCATTTCTAAAAATGGGATAATATCTATTCTGTCAGAAAAGACTGTTGCGAAAATCAAGTAAATTAATACATGTCAAAATATATTTTATTGCTGTATAAAAGAAAAGATGCTATTGTTTAGATTAGTCCAAGCAATGTAAATATTAAAACTGAATACTTCAGGAGAATATAGATAGACTCTCAGGCCTGTAGAAGAAGAAGTAATCGCCTAATTCTTGGAGTGAGGCCAGCCAAGAATTTATACCTGCCGGGTAAATTATCAGTTGTAAGGCTTTGACTGCAAGTGGTCAACAGTTTCCAAAGGGCTGGTCAGGAAATTAAGAGAACAGATTAAAGTAAAATTGGGCAATGTTTCTCCTGGATAACTTTATACTTGAAATTTGTTGGGCTGAGACAGTTGATCCTTTCATTTTATAACTAGTATATATAGCCTAGATTTGGCAGCCTGCAATATGGCATGAATCAAGTTTGTATTCTGAAAAGATAGTCTCTTTCATCTGCTCTTTTTCTTACTGTTTTAGTTTCCTAGCTGCTAAAACACATACCATAAAATGGGTTGGTTTAACAACAGGAATTTATTGACTGGCAAGCTTTCAGAGGCTAGAAGGCTTGCTTTGCTTCCTTTCTGGTGGTATCTTCTGTTAACTGGCAATCTTTGGGGTTCCTTGTTGGCAACACACATTACAGTGTCTTCTCCCTTTCTTCTTTGGGTTCCATTGACTTCCAGCTTTTGACTGCTCTCACTGGTTTTTTTTCTTTGGCTTTAACTGTTTATAAAAGAGTCCAGCAATCCAGATTAAAGCCCAGATTCAGTCACTGAATGAAGTCACAAGAGGAAGTGACATCTTGAAGAGATTTTATTTACAATGGGTCCACACCCAATAGAATGTGGACCAGGACCAAAAACCTGTCCAAATTGGGGTACCCATTTCAATCCACCACACTTCCCCTTCAATATTCAGCTAAAGATCTGATAGTTTTTTCTAAAGGGAAATTACTCCTCAAGATTAAAATCCTGGAGTTCTGAGAAAAGGTAATAAGCTAGTAATAAATTGAATTTTAGCTTTTCCATGACTATTAAAACATTTCTGGTAGTCTTCAGCTTTGAAAATAAAAAGCATGGCATCAAATTACAAAATATCTGAGGGAACATTGCAGTGATTTTTGGAAGGAAAATGAAACACTTCAGTAGTAAATGATTTTGAGCACATACACATGAAAGAACAGATATGAGCACAGTGCAGTGTTGAAGTCTAATTTATACTGCAGGTTTTGGTGTGTTTTGCACATAGACATGCCAACTCTTAATTCACATTGAACAATACTCCTTTAGTATTTGTTCCTCATGTGGCTACAATTAGTGCCTTATGTGTGTTATTGCTCTATGTCTGCTCATGATCATAAAAAAAATATTTCAGTCTCTAGCAGATCGTGTCTGTCTAGACTGGCTTTAAAAAGGATATTGCATTAAGTGATAATGGAAGTTGTAATAGTTCAGCTTAGGGGCAGATCTTTTTAAAATATAGACGTATTTGCACAGAATTTTGAAAACAAAAAGATATATAAAATCTGAAATTTAGTTCACTTGTATGTAACTAAACTGCTATGTCAAAAACCAGATATCCAATGACATTTCTAGTGGTATTCTGTTTTGTGTATATTAGGTGGAAATGCTAGTTTCCCTGAACAAGATTGATTTTTTTCATATCAGCCAATTTTCTGTCTTGATATCCATCCATCCAAAGTCCATTTTCTGAGCACCTTGTACTAATCACATAATAGGAGAGGTATATCATTGAAAGTATGATCAAGGATAGCATCTTTAAATGGATGACATTTAAACTAAAGACTAAAACATTAGCGCCAGCTCTTCATCTTTAAAATAAAATTGGGGGAGTGGTTGTAGCTCAGTAGTTGAGTGCCTGTTTCCCACATACAAGGTCCCAGGTACAATCCCCACTACCTCCTGAAAAATAATAATAAAGTAAAGTTGGACTTTAACATATTTAAGGTCGAATCTCTGATTTTATACATACATGTAAGATTAAGGTAGTCATTTATGGACTTGTCTAGTTTGTTTATGGATTTGCTCTACAGTTTGATTATTTTTCAATTGTTATTGCTTTTTTTTTTTCCTCCTTGCCAATCAATTACTCATTTTTATTTTCTTTTTCTTCCTTCCTGCTCAGCTCCCTCCTGTCCATGCCCCATGGCAAAAAGCACTTGGGTTTAGGAGACTGACGTCAAAGTGGTCAAATGCATTCTTATCCTGATTCTGTCAGTAGTAATCAAGTCACTTAACCTCTTTGGGCTAAAGTTTCCTTATCTATAAAATGAGGATAATTATGGGTAGTAGAAAGTGATAATTTCAATATCAAATGTACTAACAAATATGAAGGAACTCTGAGAAATATAAAATATATTGGAAATAAATGTTATGACAACTTCACCCACAAAAGGCTGAGACTTTTAGAGAGAATATAAACTAAGGCAGTTTATTTTCTCTCAAATATAGTGTTGTTTTTTTTTTTTAAAGGAAAAGGACAAATTATGGAAATTAAAGCGGGTTTTGTGTAAAGTGTTGTTTCCTGCCACTCTTAAGTATTGGGAGATGTTAATAGGGATAATGTTAAAATAAAATCTCCCACCCCGAATTATAGCTTTTTATTATTTAAGATTTTTTTTTTTGATAAAATTATTTCGGAGTACCTTGGCTTTCCAAATTACAAGGTGGTTATTGCTTAATGGTTAAAAAGTTTTCCTATACCTTTGTAAAAGGAAATAATTAGACAATCACAGAAGTCTTTGTAAAGATGTTTGCAACAGCACGAGTTGAAAGGAAATACATCAGAATTAATCTATATATCTAACACAAAGAGTAATTAAATTTATTGTGATAGATCTACTTGATGGAATGCTTTCCAACAATTTAAACTCTTGATGCAAAATTTACACTTCTTGGCCTGAAAATTATCTGTGATATTTTATTGAATAAGCAAGGTGGGGCATATAATATGACCTACTTTTGTAATAGATCATATTTGATAATAGATGTTCTGGAATATTGTACATCAAAATGTTATTTTTTGTTCAGTCTTTTAGTGATTTCTGATGATTTTTAATTTATATATATCTTTATATATGTAGAAAATTTTAAATTAGCAAATACTTCTTTATTTTCACAAAGCAATAAATTTTTCAGTTAATAAATAAAAAGTTAGGATTGCTAGTATTAATTTACCTAAATGGGGTGCCATTCCAAATATTAGTAAGATTATGATATTCAAAACCAGATTTCTAGCTATATCAGTTACTGCTAATTTTTTTAAACTTTTTAACAGATCTATTTGTTATGAATCTGGCAATCTCTCTCTGACCTAACATTTTGACCCCCCAAGTGTAAAATCTCTTGCACATAAAATTGTACTTAATGAGGAACTAAATATTTTAAGAGGAATTATATACACATAGGTAGTTAAATTTTTTGCAGTGGAAATTGTTAATCATTAAGAATGGCTATGGGGACTTGATTCCTGAATTAAGCATTAAGTGACTTGCAGGTGTGGAAAAGAACACTGGATTTATACAGCAGAACCTTCAGACTGAAGCACCCTTTTCCTTTGATTCCTTTTTAAATCCTTAAGGCCAAAGAAGCAAAGGCAAGAGAGAATAGGGCAAAGTAATTGTGTAGAATTTCATTTTTAGATCTGGGCATATTGACTGACCTTGACTGAACATTGGTCCCTTGTCTTGTTTAGTTTTCCTGGAAAGTATCCCTTTTCTTTTAATTGACAGAACCATAGTATCTATTTGGAAAAAAAAAAATTAATTGAAAGTATTTTAAAGGATAAGCAAGTATTTTCCATTATTGTTAGCATCAGTTTCTAGGTTCACTAGTGTGACTTCAGTCTCTTCTAATAACTCATTGAGATGAAGTTTGGGGAATGGTAATTTGTATCAGGAATTTCTAAGGATGGGAAGCAGATGTGGCTCAAGTGATAGAGCTTCTGCCTACCATATGGAGGACCCAGGTTCAATCCCTGGGACCTCCTGGTGGAAAAGAAGAAGAGAAAGTATGCCCACATGGGCGAGCCAGTGCCCGCTTGAGTGCCCGCGTGGTGAGCCAGTGCTCGTACAAGTGAGTCATGCAGCAAGATGATGACACATCAAGAGAGAGAAAAGAGAAGAGTCAAAGTGAAGTGCAGCAGAAACCAGGAACTGAGGTGGCACAGTTCTAAGGTTCTCATGTGGGAACCTCTCTCCTGATGAGAGATCCCCAGGATTGAAACCCGGTGAATCCCAGAGGAGAGAAAGTGAGAAGAGAAGACAGCACAGAGAGCAAAAACAGCAGGCTGGGAGGAGGGGAAGGGGAAAAATAAATAAATAAATAAATCTTAAAAAAAATTTCTAAGGAGGCTTGATGAGTAGTCTGTAAAGAATTCCTTTTAATTTGCCTTTGTTCTTTGTTTAAAGTGTACTGGATGCTGATAACAGAATTTTCATTTAAGGAGGGTTAAGAAAAATATTCTGTTAAGTTTCATAATTTTAAAGTGTGTTTAAAGGCTACTTTGACATGGCATTTAAAATCCAGCATTTGGTTATTAAATTGATTGGTAACCATTTTAATATTCATATAAGATGATTTTGCATGGTTTTTGTTTTCCCCATGTGATGGTGCAACACATATAGAGTATTATTCATTATATAATTACCTAACTTAACTAATAGTACCAAAGTCTGCAACCATTGAAACAAAAGTATTTATCAAATTTAAATAGAAGCCTAGAGCCTACGCTTTACTAATGCATCCCACTACATATTTCTTATGAGCTGCATACGAACGGTGGATCCAGAGATACGTCTTTTTTTTGTCTACAAGAATGCAGAAATGTCTGTCAATCAGTGTTCTTGACTAATAAATTTAAGGTTCAAATTTAAAGGAACAATTTGCTTTAAATTTCTACGGAGATTTTGGAAATTGCGTTGATCTTAATTAAATTTGATTTGTCAAGTTATTAGATGCATAGAAGGAGCATATCCAAAATTTAAACATTGGTACATTCATTCCTTATATTGTGCATTAAATATACTGCATAATTTCTTGGAAAAATTGTGTGCACTACTTAAAATACCTAAAAAATTGATGTAATTGCATCATATTGAAGGGGGATGGGGTTCAACGAGGAAAAATATCAGTATATGTGAATTGACAGATATTTTTCACACTTACTTTTGTTTTATCCTCCCCTCTTTCCTCCATCCTTTCCTTGTTTTCTCTCTCCATCATTCAAGTTAGCTTTTCCCTTAGTTTCCTTCCTATGCTTTTTTGTGTATTTTACTTATAACTTTGTCTAATCTTTCTGTAACAACCTACTTAATGATCTTAATGTTTAAAGATATGTATTTGTGAGATGGTTGTCTACAGGTAGTTTGGGTATTGTTTCTGGCAATGAAAGAGAAACTTCTTAATCTGTTGTGAAGGAAAGAAATATGATCCTGGTTTTATTTAGCATAATGCTTTACCCATCTGGGATATCACAAATAAAAGAACACATCTAATTATAACAAAGTTTTACACCTGAACAATTTTAAATCAAGTATTGTCTGCCATTAATCTTTTAAAAAAATACAGATTTACTAATAAATTCTAAAGTGTTTATCCACAAATGGGAGAGCAAAGCAGATATATATTTTTTAAGTTCTCATCTCTGAAGTATTACTCTGAGTTTCAAGTTAACTTCTTATTATAAATTCATATATAAAGATGTGTATTTATTATAATTTATTGGTGGGCAGTTTTAATTTTCTTAAGTTTAAACTTGAGAAAATATATCCTCTAAAATATTTGTCTTGATTTTTTTGCCCTCAATAATCTTGACTATGCATCTAGGTTGCTGGTGAATCACTGGAGTGATCCCTCATGTATTTAAATTTTCACCGAGTAACATTTTCCCACATTCACATTTTCCAAATTCCAATTGTTCAACATTGTTCTGTGCCACTTGGTTTTTCAGGGCAGCTAAAACTGTGTGTTCTGGTGATGGGGTAAATCAGGGTAGTTGTTCATTTTTATAAACCAAGGAAAACATGTGTGTTGTAATCTCACTCAAAAAATAATTTATAGATGTATATCACTCATACATAAGCATACATAAACAATAAGTGTATAATAATAATTGTGAACTTACAAAACAAGCATATAACATCATACGGGATTCTCATAATTTACCTTACCACCAATAACTTGCAGTGTTAAACCTTATTAACTAGTGATTAAAGAGCATTGTCAAAATATTACTACTAGCCAAAGTATTTTTCCCCCAACAAACTCTATTATTATTATCTTTATATCATTTATATATGAACATACATAAACAATTAAGTGTATAGTAAAAGTTGTGAACTTATACAGCAAACATGCATAACATCATACAGAGGTCCCATACTTCAACCCTCCACCAACACCTTACATTGCTGTAATCTCACTTGTAACCAATTCTTGCTTTCTTAGTGGTTTAGAAGAGTCAGTTTTGAATCTGTCATTATGCTAGAAACTGTTGTAGATTTTGTTAAATGCTTTGTCCTTTTGGTGATATCCCTGCATTCCTATGATTTTGAATCCTTTTATGTAGACCGAAGTAAGAATAGAGAGGAGCTAGTCATCTTTCGAAATTATAAAAAAGTCATTTGCTTTTACTTGGCAGTTTTGATTTAGGCTTCTGCTTTATTTTTTCATTTTCCCTCAATTCTCCTTCTCCCATCAAACTCATGTAGAAGAACTAAAGAA
The DNA here is from genome assembly GCF_030445035.2 of Dasypus novemcinctus. Classification (NCBI taxonomy): domain Eukaryota; kingdom Metazoa; phylum Chordata; class Mammalia; order Cingulata; family Dasypodidae; genus Dasypus; species Dasypus novemcinctus. The sequence continues at coordinate 145,723,025 of NC_080673.1, read as the reverse complement.
CACAATTCCCTCAGAATCCTTTAAAAAATGAAGCTGGTCTTTTAATATATTAAAATATTTTGATTTATTCTGCTGTAAAATTAATCCTCTTTGTGGTCAACTGGTTTCATGTTATCTTGGCATAAGTTACATAGGGTGTATTTTTTAAAAAATAATTTATTTGAATTTTGATTTATCGTTTTGAATTAAATATTTGAACTCATGGTATATTTCACATAGACTGCAATGCCAAATTTATGTCATCTTCGGAAAACAATGAAGAAAGAGAATAAATTACCTTTTTGGTTTTAGAATATGGAAAAAATTATTTAATATTTTTCCAGCAATTAAGATTTTTACTTTGTCTTGTGAAAGCTAGCTGCTATTGGCAGTGCAATTTTAAAAAAAATGTTTGTTTTTTTACAACCCATTTGTATTTCTTTGGGAGTAAAATTTAAAAAATTTTCCCCAGAAGCATTTTAGAGCATTTGTGAAGGTGACAGAAGTCATTAAATGGGATAAGATAAATTCATTCTGACAGTTCAAGATGGTATCTATGTAACTAAGGCAAATTGGTGAATTATATTTAATTATGCAGTTAATTGGGAGATTATGCAAATAGTTAAATCGTTAAATATAACAATTCAGTCCAGCATTTGGATTTCCAGATAAATAAGGTTTATGGGTAGTTATAAATTCATATGTAAATTCAGGATATTTGTTGCTTTTCTTGTTTTAGCAATTTGATCTTTCCAGAGATCCCAACTTGAATGAAGTAAGAAAAGGGAAAAAAAAATAAATGTAAATATACTCACACAACATACATGCAAGTATATATGTATGTTTGTATGCATATGTACATGTATATATAATTGTAAATATATAATGACGGTGGGAATAGTATTTCTTTTAAAATTGCAAAATCTACTGTTTCTTTTTAAATAGAGGTCACTAGTTTAATATACATTTCCCTTTTTTGTCAAATTTTAAGTTATACTCTTATTTTTGGAAATGGGACATCACTATTCTCTAGTTATTAAAAAGGTCAAAGGCCTCACTTAATTTATAAGAGGAAACCAGTGTCCAACTTTATTCTCACTGCCTCATGTTTAATAATTCAAAATCAGCAACAAATATGGGTATTGGCCAGAAGGAAAGGTACCTAGAGAGAGGTCATCTACTCCAGGACAGGTGTTGGGTGGTCTGAAAAAGCAAGATTGCAAGATTCTGATGGGCTCTTATGGAAAGACATTTCACTCATGTAAAGAAGAGGCAAAGTCAGTTTCACTTGTGGATGTTGGTACCCCATAGCCAGAGTGCCTTCCCCAAGGCTCGAGAAGGGAGATGTGATCAGGGCAATCTATTAGTAAGGAATACTCAGATACATTTCCTATAGAAAATATTAGCCTCTCCTCAGAGGAAAGTATTCTTATTAATTTTGCATCATCATTCTCTTTTTCTCACTTTATGTCTGATTAATAAGGTACTTATAATTGTACCAGACTTAAATAATTATGACATAAATAATTTTTTTCACTGGTCACTTCCAACATTGGAAGACTATTAACATGCTACATAGTAGATTATAGGGGTATATATTATGGCAGTAATTATCTTTATGTCATGGTCATAATTTATAATATAGTAAAGCACTCATTTAGAGTTAAGCTCTGAAATAATTGTGGTCTTTTTTTTTTTCCTCTCTCATGCCATCAAAATCAGAACCTTTGAATCAATTTTTTCAATCTTTTGCATTATGCAGATCTTTGGATGTTAATATACCAAAGAATGTCCACATGAATTATCCTTGTGCAGGTTGGATAAATGAAAAAAGGATAAAGACAAATTTAGTGAGCCTTACGTAAGGCAAGGAAATAGTAACAAGGACTCTTGATGGAAGAATGTCTAGATGTTATTGTTCATCACTTACTAGCTTTGTGACCTGGACCACGCACTTGGTCTCTCTGTTTCTCAGCTTACTTTTCTATAAATGGCTGTTTGAAGATTAAATGATAATTATTGATGTAAACATTGGCATAGTGTTTAAGATATGGTAAGCACTTAGTAACTGTTAGGTCTTGTCATTATCATTTGGGAAACTTGTGAAAAGAGACACAAGTATATTTTGAAAATGGAAAACAGACTGACAAAAAAAAGATAACCTCCCTCAACCTCACTACCAAAGAAGTATTGTGGGCCTTCAAATGTCCATTAAATACTAGATCATATAAAAAGATTTAAATACTTATTAGGCTCCCTAATTACATTTGGGCCATCCAATTACATTGATTAGCATTACATTGCTCGCATTTATCCATCCTAATCAGCCACAAATTTCACAGTGTATTCACGATTAATTTAGAGTAGATGACCACTTGGAACTGGCATTCATATATTATCAGAACACCTACTTAGTTTGAATAATAAAAAAGTTAATAGAGTTAAGAAATTCAGCAGATTATTGATATTCTCATATACTACATTTTTTACTGTATTGACATATTTTGCCATCAGATTATCTTTCTCACTTTTTTTTTCCTCTCTGCGTGGATACTTTTACATACAATTGTAAAGAATGTAAGGTATAAGTTTAAGTTATTTGAGTTCTCACATGTGATTTTTTTTTTAAGATTTTATTTATTTTTTAATTATTTCTCTCCCATTCCCCGCCCCCCCCCCCCCCCATTGTCTGCTCTCTGTGTTCATTTGCTGTGTGTTCTTCTGTGACACCGGGATTCTGTTTCTTTTTCTTGTGTCATCTTGCTGTGTCAGCTCTCCGTGTGTGCGGTGCCATTCTGGGCAGGCTGCACTTTCTTTCGCCCTGGGTGACTCTCCTTAAGGGGCACACTCCTTGCACGTGGGGCTCCCCTATGCGGGGACACCCCTGTAGGGCAGGGCATTCCTTGCGAGTATCAGCACTATGCATGGGCCAGCTCCACAGGGGTTAAGGAGGCCCAGGGTTTGAACCATGGACCTCCCATGTGGTAGACGGACGCCCTATCCACTGGGCCAAGTCTGCTTCCTTTTACCATATGTGATTTTATTTACAGGGATTTTAGGCCCTGGCCAAATAGACTGCTACAGTTGTAAATCTGTAGTATATTGTTATTTTTCAGTTCCTTAAATTATATTTGTAAATATAAATAATGAAACTTACAAATGCAAAATATATGAAAAGAATGGGCTTTAAAAAATCTAAGTCATTTATGATCATTAATGAAAATACTAATCTTTATTGAAAAGAGAAGTTAGAAATTGGTAAAAAAAGGAATAATTCCCATGCCATTATGGCTCCTTGTAGATAGGAAATGTTCTATATTTACCTTGAATCTCAAAAGCCTAGCATTTTACCTGGGGCAATATATGTTTCTTGAATAATTTAATGAATGGTTTATATACAGAAGCCAAACACTTCTCATAGAAAGATGCTTATTTGCTTTTATACCCATTTTTATTATGAAAAAAAAAAAGGGCTAATGTTGAAACAGGAATATGGAGACATTCTGTATATATATAAAAAATTAGGGAATGTAATGATCATTTTCAAATTATTAGAAGATTTTGTTTCTGTGAAATCTAATATGCATTCTTTATGCTCATTGTTTACATTTTATGGTATTATAATTTCTGCTGGTTGAGGATATACTGCTTTTTTTTTTTTTATTGAAAGAATCAGTTTTCAGCCTTGAGGTATTTTTAAAATCATGGCACAGCTAATTACCATTAGTTTTTAAAATCACACAGTAAAGAAGGGAGGAGCAAAATATTTCACCAGTTAGAGGAGAGGAAATGATATGGAAATTGTATCTCTTTAGTTTATATTGACTGATGTAACATTTGTAATGTCATAATTATATTGCCAACATGAACTTCAACAAATACAGGTGCTAATTTTAGAGGCACCTAAAATCACTTCATCATTAAAACTACCTAAGGCTTACTGAAACAACCTCATTTTTCATTATGACTGAAGTAGTGTAAAATATCATTCTGGGGGAAAAAGTAAATTTAATTGTGTTTATTTTAATGAGGAAGTGTTCTAAATTTGATGACAAAAGGAATATAATAACATAAAACAATCTCTGGAAGTTTTGAAGCTATATTAAGTAGTAAGACTAGTAACATGTAAAGTTTATCTGGAAGGCAATGCTAGTGTTTGGGTATCAGATTATTCTGCAGCTAGAGTGAGCCTGCACATGCATGTAATTATCTTTTGTTTATATAGAAACATGCTTGTGTATCTGCATAAATGCGCACCCATAATTTGAACATTAAAAAAATCTGTGAGTTTTAAGACAGTCTACAAAGTAGACATTTATAACTGTACTATCTATCTAAGGCCTGGGTATATTAGGGTTAATAACACAATTGTCAGAGAGACTGCCTGAGAGCTTCTCTTTGTCAATACAACAGAGATCTAGTATACAAAGAGAGGGCATCTTGAAAGTTGTGAGGCAGCTGGAAAACAGGAGATATTCCAGTTTATGAAGGTTGAGAGTTTAGATGCTTTTCTATCTTCTCTTTAATGTCAATTTGTTAATTCTCAAATTGCTCTCCTCGCTTCAGAGTGTACCACTGCTAAGGCAAATAGAATCTTTATGGCCAACCACCAAATATTTTAAGAAAATATGTACCTGAGTGGCTTGACTATATCTTCCCACTTGTAATTTCCTAAGATTGCCTGTCCAATTTGAGGCCTTAAAGGAACTATAAAGAGTGATTTCACAAAATAGTCAGGTTAATCATCCTCTCTTCTTCCTCTGTTCTAGCCCCACCTATAAGTTCTTGTGAGACCCATACACATGCCTCAGAAGAGCAGGAATGAGTCAAAAAAGGTGGGAAATGCTGAGACACAATTGTGTAGCAGCAGCTGAAGCTCTAGAGAGAAAATTGAGAAATAGGTTTTGTGAAGTGGAAGACAACAAAGTCAAGCTCAAACACTGATTTTATTCAGGGAAAAAAGAGTCACAGAACTTAGAAGGGAGACTGCAGATACTAGAGAATAGAGAGTATTGTATTCCATTTTGCTCTTGTGCGTTTTAAAATATTATTTGTATAGCATTCTGATAGGGATCTGCATAAAACATGATTTCTGCTAGGTATATATTAAATATGACTGTGAGTAAAGCCTTCTTGATATTACCTGGAAACCATAATGATTTAAAGCAGTTGTTCAGACATTTTGAAAATGAATTTATTTTCATTTCCTGACAGTAATATTAAAACTGTACTTTTTCCTGTAAATGCAAGGGTATAAATAGCAGAGGTACTCAGAATTCACATTTATGACTTATTTTACTTGTTATGGTATACAGAATTATGCTGAATATATTAGTAAATGCCTTACCTATGTGCTCCAGATCATAATGACATTAGTTAATTAGAAATTAATAGATTCAAATAAGAATGTTCTGGTTAATGCTATCCTTGTTGATATTATCCAGAAGAAAGTGATCTAGTAGAAAAGAATATTTTATTGGTCTCAAATATTTGTTCATTCACTTTAAAATGGTAATCTTATTTCAAGTGTGCTAATGAGAATTCTACCCATAAAGCATTGAGAAGGGGCCAACCAATGTGGAATTAATTTTGAAGTTTAACTGGCCCTCCTGGTTTTGTTACCTTGAGCACGTAACTAAATCTCTCTCTCCTAGTTTCTCTACCTTATAGATATAAATAATCTTGTGCTTGTTAGGGATAAAATCGCTAATTAACTCAAAACTCTTGCTCACAAACTGAAATTGACTTTATCTCACCTATTCCGAAACCTACATTATATTCACATTTTAACATGTATAAAAATTGGATGCATCATAATATCAATAGGTATCAATTTAATTGGCAATATTCTTTTTTTTAATAGTACATAAAATAATGTTTTGTCTTACATATGTTGGAACGTGATCCATAAAATGGCACATAAAATAATGTGACTTTTAACTAGAAGTGTCTTAATATGTGATGACTATGCGAGTGGGTGGAATTGGTATTCCATCTGTACCTATAATTCCTTTTCCTTTTCTTTGGTGTTATTATTTGGCTTTGTCTGGCATTGTTCAATACTAATGGGCTGTCTGTGTCAACCTTTTGTGATTTTTCAAATTTTAAAAAATATTATTTTGATTAAGAAAATCTAGATCTCACATATAGAGCTCACAAGTATGAAGCAAGCAATAAAAGTACTGAACTTTTTGTAATTGAACAAGTACATCTATTTTCACATATCATGAAGTTTCCTACAAAATGATTGATCTCTATATAATGCACAAAGTTTTTAAAAAAGTAGGAGTCCGCTATGCCATTGATAGTTCAACCTTTTAGTATATGTAATGTGTTTTAAGTGGAAATTTTTAATTGTTTCTCATATAAGAAAAACTTTTTTGTGGCTGTATAGTATAAATGTATGCACAGTACAAAAAGATATAATGAAATAGATGGTTTTTAAATATTTCTGATAAGAAACAAAAGCTAGCTTAATAACACTCTTTGTTTCTATTACTTTGGCAAATTATATGAAGAGGGAGACTTAATGTCAGAATGCAGCAATGAAAAATCAGAATGAAAACATGACAAGTTGAGAGTCACAGGAAATGAAACAGAAGGTAGAAAGAGACTGCTTGGACAAATCTCTCAGGTTAACTGAAAGTCTTGGACTGGGAACAAAGACAAATTTGTGACCTTTTAATGGCAAATGCATGTAAACCTAGGCATGAGGGAGTCTTTGATGGCCTGGTGTACATTTCAGCAGATTTGTAAATTTGATAGATCCGTGAAATAAAATCAGCAGTTTGAGTGTTGGTGACTTGCCTTATATTTTGATAGATAAATTGCTTAAGGATTTAATATCCATTCTCAGTAAGGATGGTAGATACTAGATTAGAATTAAGGGATTTATTTGGTCTACTTTATCTAGAAAACTAAGATTACTTCATGTCAAAACACAGTGTCTTGAGAAAGTGTAAATAGCAAAAGGCTTTACTTGGAACTTTAGTATTGGGAAATGAAGACTCGCAAATTTCCAAAATATATTTTCATTATAAGATGAGATTTTGTGTACCTTTATTTCCCAGAGTAAGCAGCTTTCTCACAAAGCAAAACAGGCTAAATCATATTTATAAAATACTACTTTGTGAAAGAAGCAATGTACAACTGTATAATTTATATTTCTATTCTTTGACCCATTTCATTTGTGATCATTAATTATATCTGTGTAATTTAAATAAATGCAGTACTATGGTATATTTGACATATCACATTCATAATATTGAATGCATTTGAAAAATATTACTATGATATTTCAAAAGGATAAGTTCACTTTTATAGCAGTTGATGGTCTCCCTCAACCCCTCTGTAACTATAAACAATATAAAATAATAACAGACCAGTGTTACAGCCCTTTCATTTAGAAATGCTCCATTTTCCAAGTTATATATTACTCTTTAACAACAATGGGACTCTTTTGAATCTAACATTTTCTATTGAACTTTTTGATTGCATAGATAATTGTTTATTTTAAATCTCTTTTGTTTTTTTTCCTGGATAAAATGGATAGCTCTGATCTCTATCAGACTGGATATACTGAAAACCATTACAGAATAGATTTTGAGGTGTTTTGGGAAAAGGAAGTCCTTCTTCTGGTGTCCCTTTAATTGCATTGAGTAGACAGCTACCTAATCAGCTTATGGGTTTGGCCATGTGCCTCATATAATTCATGCTAAATTGCTTCTTTCAATCTTTGTCAGTGGAATTAGGTTGTATATCTGTACTTTGAAAAACTGTAGATAAAGCAAAAACACTGAAAGTTAATCTCCAATATATTAATAATGGTAATGATAAAAATTACCACACTATTAGTTTTTACCTTGAATTTCTTTGGTGTTTTTGGGAACAGTTCTTAATACTAACAAAATACTTTTTCTCATTTCGCTTTTCAGTTGAGTCATATTTCTTTAATTGAAAGCATAGGTTTAAGGAGGACTTTTGAGTGAGACCAAACTCATTGAATTCTTAACGTTTTTTACCTTACTTTGATTACTCTGTTTTTCTCCTTTTCATTGTGGGCTTTGTAGTAATTATCTCAAGAGATTCTTGAATGTTAGGGTTAAGCAAGATACCCTCTGGAATGGGTACTATGCTACCACTGATACTACTATTATTTATTGTATTACTGCCGCTACTGAGTGCCAGTGTTAGAGCATTTGGCATTTGTCAGACTTTCTCCAATATGTTTTCTTTTTCCTTTTTTTTTTCTCTTTTGAAATATTAAACTTTATTTTTAGAGAAGTTTTAGTTTTACATCATTTACAGAAAATTTGCACCAAAAGTATAGGGAATTCTCATATAACACCCACCCACATACATAGCTTCACCTATTATTAACATCTTAGATTTAGTGTGGTACATTTGTGACAATTGATGAACTAACATTTGAAGCATTACTATCAATCAAAGTCTATAGTTACATTACGACTTGCATCAAGTGCTGTATAGTTCCACAGGTCTTGAAAAATGTATAATGTCATGTGTCCATCATTACAGTATTGTATGGAAGAATCATACCGCCCAAAATATGCCCTGTCTTCCACACACTCATCCATCCCCTCTCTTCTGAACCCCTGGCAACCATTATCTTTATAACAGTGTTACAAGTTCTTCCATTAACACAAGATTATGATTACAATAGCAGTTAATATACTTTGGACCATGGCTGTACTTCCTGTTTGTTTATTCCTCAGTCTTGAGGGATTGGGATGATGTCTGCTTTGACTGCTTCAGGTTGACAGGGGACTTAGATATTATGGGGCAGATGGAAGGAAGTGTTTTGCTTGCAGTTATAGGTACTCTTGTTTTTTGGAATGGTTCCTGACCATCATCAGTGTTTAGTTCATTGCCCAGGGCAAGCCGAAGAACTGGAGGGTAAGAGTTGGCTGCTACTCTGCTGGGGTTCAGGGCTCAACGGCATATGAACAATCTGAAGATTTAAGTCTCTGAAAGAGATATTTGGCAGGTATATTGGAAATCATAGATTCAAATAAAAGGAGTTAGAAAAAATCATGAGTTGGGGAATAATAAATGAGTATATTATATTGGAGAAATAGATTCGTTTTACTTGTAGGATCCTACATAATCTTCCAAATATAATAATTTTACATTAGTGGAAACTGGGTTTAAGAAGATTCATTTACTCAAAATTCACAGCTAGTAAGTATTAAAACCAGGGGTTTCAGTTACTTTTATTTTCATTGTTTACAAAATAATTTGAATATATATTTTAATTATATATATTAGCAATCATTAACCTATTCATGCAAAAGTAATTTAAATGTTTTTTATTTCTATACTTTTTTTGTGTGAAGAGTTATGAAGATATTAAGAAAGCTATCATGAGAATATCATAATAGTGTTAGGAGAATAGAATCTATTTAATTCCATTTATACCATGTTAACCACTCTACATTTGTGTTTTTTCTGCTGGTCATACAAGCTGCTTGCTGAATTCTGCTGGTAGAGATAACCCTCAATTCCTCTGAATCCTGTTTTTGAATCATTGCATTAAACAAAAGCTTTCGAGTCTTCTTTTGTTGCTGGGAACAAATGGTTAGATTTTAGTAACTGTTGCTACTTTTGTTATTCACAAATTCCAGAGCCTTTCAAAATTTATCATTCACTATCACAGCTCTGCACACAATCATTCATTATGTCAGCAGCTGCCCCTGGAGCCTCACTTCAATTCATTCAGCCAAATAATAACCATCAGGATAACCATTTCTACATTAAAAATAATAATAAAATTAAATCCTTAAATAGCAGAATTCTTTACTTCTGCAGTTAAAAATTAATTACGTGTATTCAGTAGAACTCTCCATTGTACATTTTGACATGTAGGGAAAAGTAACATCTGTGTTCAAAATTAAATTGAATAGATTGATATATTTTAATAATAGAAAAGGTTATGAAGGCTTATTCTCAATAAATGACATCAGATGATTTATTAAAGGCTACCTTGCCTTAGATGTCTGGTTTTGTTTTTGTCGTCTGGGAACTGAGCTATCAAAAATCTGTGACCATTTGAATAACTGTAAATTTTGAAAAATCTTTAATGCACACAAATATTATACCACTTTTATATATAGTAGAGATAAGGACATTAAGCATTGAACATTTAGCATGCTTTTAGTTTGTGAGGTATTTTTCATTAGATCAGTAAATTACATTCCAATTTGAGTCTTCCCCTCCATCCTTGTTTCTCACCCCCTCCTCCCCCCTTTTGTCATATGTTTCTCTGGTACTCAATGGCATGTCATGGTTCAGAGCATGAAATAACACTTCAAATATCACAAAGTATAAAATGTAACTATTAATAAAGCATGGTAGTGAGTCTGTGTCAGGGAAACGCTTTCATAATATTCCTGTGTCTAATGTATACTCTCATTATTTTAAATGCCCATCCTAGTGTCTTAAATGGCAGTCTGTTTTTATCAACATTCTTACTTAATTTCCTTATTATTTTAAAAATAAAAGAAATGGCATGTGTCCTGACTCAGATTATCAGTTTGCTGGCAATTTGCTTTTAAGTCACATATTGAATTAGAGGCATCAATCTATGCACAATGTTGCCACCTTCTGCTGAACACCTTAAATCTTTGAAAAGATCTGTTTTACTTTCCTAGTCAGTATTAGCTTGAACAAATGAGTGTTTTATGAATTTAAATTCAGTTTTGGTTGCATGAAACAAAGGATACTTATGTCAGATGACCAGAAGACTTTTCTTTTTCTTTGATGTATGTGAAGGCTCTTGGTGGATCTGGGTATCTCTTCTTAAAGATTTATGCTGTACATTTTCTCAGTTATTGGTGAAAACTTAGTAATTAACAGTTCACAGTTCATTAGCAAATCCAAAAGTAATAGAACTGCCGTATTAAAAGGTCACTAAGGAAAACATAGGCTTTTATATAAGAAAATAAATGTGGTATTCTGTATTATTATTTCGTTTGCCTTTAAGGTTTTCACTTATTGTTTTACTGACTCTTAAATATTTTGATCAATTGTGTTTTCTTAGAGAAGCTTGGCAGCATGCTGAGAGAGGATTTTTTAATAGGTCTAAGAATGTATTTGACTTATACTAATTGATAATGAGTAACCCACAGTTTTCTTACATTTCTTTTAATGAAAGAAAGAACTTAGTTGAAATTTAACAATTTCTTACAATTTTATTAACATTGTATAACACATTTTGGGTACATAATGCCAGTATTTTATCTCCATGGAATTCTCAGGTTACTGAGACAGGACCTTTAGAGCTTTAATGCAAATGCTCCTAAAGGGTTGCTCTGATTTTGCAAATCTTTTAAAAGCTGCCTAACAACTATACATGCTTCTAAATGCATAAATCTTCTAAACACAAATGATACAGGATTAATATGAAACTGGAATGGACCAGTCTATTGAATGCCAAGCTTGATGTGCAATCTATTTTTTTAAATAAATCATACAGGAAAATTGCAGACTGTGTAAATTACATAGCCATCATAAATCAATATCCTTTAGATTGCTCTGCCTTAGGTAAGGGGTAGTACTACAGAGGCCATAGCGTTCTTGAAAGTGAATGAGAGACAGCAGTTAAAGGAATTCCAATTAAATAAAGGAAATGCTTAGAAAATTATTACAAAAGTTGAGTACACAAATTACTTATCCCTGTGCAGGGGTTATTTTTCAAGTATTGTCTATAATGGCAAAACAGGTTTTGTGAAGAGATGTGGGCACTTTTTAAAAAGCATATCATATTCACTGCCAGAAAGTTTTGCCAAACAGATTTTAAGGGGAAAATCAGGCTATCCTAACTGTCCAAATGTTTTCTCACGTTTCAAAGAAGCAGCTGCTGGGAGCTCCTGCCAGTAGTAAACCTTTCAGGCAGAATATGAGCAGCCGCCAATCTTGTGTCAATATTTTAAATACACTTACAACCCATCTTATCTGGTATAAAAATTTCCCTTTCCCCCCAAAAGGCCAACAAATAACACTCTTGATGCTTTGCTTTCCTTCCACTCCCCTAGCGGTGATCTAGCTAAATAACCAATTTTGTCAAAGAGATTCCTTCAAATTTAGGAGTAGGAACAGATCTCAATTTCCTGATGAGGATCAATCTTAAATAATGGCAATACCAACAGCAAAAAGAATATAAAAATGATAATCTATGAATAGTTCAGTAAATATTTGAGTGATAAATTTATTTACTTAATACTTCTTGTAGAGTTTTCTTTTAAAGGAACATAGCTTAGAATCGGACCTTAAGAAAGGTACAGAGCAAGATGGGCAAAGGCAAGAATTAATGTACTAGAAATGAGCTAGATGACATTTATTAAACATAAATACTGAAGTATCTACTTGACTTTTGAATTACAATTTAAAGGTTTTATCGTAATACCTGTTCTCTGGGAGTTTTCCTTTCGGTAGATGGAAATCAAATGTACACGGTAAGTATGAAAAACCAGATAATCCCCACACAAAAAAAATACAAAAGAAAAAGAAAAAAGACAAAAGGTACATGGTACTATGGGAGGTGGAGGGGTGGGGTATTTGGGAATCCCCCTATATTTTTGATGTATCATTTATGTAATCAAAAGCTTCTTTAAAAAATAAAGAAGGAATACCCACACCTTATTTGATGGTAGAAATTATTACCATCTTGACAGTTATCCATTTGATTTTTCTGCTCTCTAAATGGTACAGATTATGTGGGAGAAAGATTGAAAAAAAGTTCATGGTACTTAGTTTTGTTTTGTTTAAGATTTATTTTATTTATTTATTACCCCTGCTACTCTTGTTGTTTATGCCCACTGTCTGCTCTCTATATGCATTCGCTGTGTGCTCTCTTTGTCTGCTCATCTTCTCTTTAAGAGGCACTGGGAATCGAACCTGGACCCCCCGATGTGCGAGAGAGGTGCTCAATCACTTGAGCCACCCCAGCTTACTGCTTTTTATGTCTCTCATTATCTTTCCTGCTTGTTTCTCCTTGTTGCATCATCTTCTTGTGTCAGCTTGCCGTGCCTGCCCATTACGCCAGCTGATTGTCTTGCTTCTCTTCTCCAGGAGACACTGGCTACTGAACCTTGGATCTCCCATGTGGTAGGCAGGAGCCCAATTGCTTGAGCAACATCTGCTTCATTGTGGTAATAGTTTTATGAAATGTGAATATGAGCAAGCATTTAAAAAATTTTCCTTCATTAGCATGGAGACCTTGGTCATGTCATTTAATCAATCTATGCTTATTTATTCCTCTTGTGGGACATTAGAGAAGCAATTGCGTTGCCTTTAGGTTTTAATAAGATAAATGTGCCTAGAAAGGATTTTTAAAACTGATGCTTCCATAATTTGTTGAGCTGCCTTTTATCTGTTATTTTATTTTTTGAAGTTGAAATAAAGTTTTCATAAAAAAATAAAAATCATGATATTTTTACAAACATGAATCGAGAGGACTTAAAATTGGCAGAAGTTTGTGTTTAAAACCAGATTGGATAAATCTTTGTTTCCTAGAGTAAAATGCTTTCAGTTTTATTAAAGGGATGATGATGGACAATAGTAGGTTTAAAATGATGGGGAAAGAACATGGAAACAATTGAATGAGGACCATATACCTGAGTTTGGTTAGAGAATAAGAAGTCACACAGAGACAATGAGAGTGAAGCAGAATAGATGAGCAGAGAACTTTAAAGCCCGAAGTAAGGTTTGTTTTTGTATGTTGTTGTTGTTTTTAATTAGATCTGGGGGAATTTTTATTAAAAGTTGAATCGTTTGTGGAACCGAGCATTATTTAGTTCTCTTCTCATTTAACAACTTTTCACATTCTCTCTCTTCTGCTTATAGCTGAAAACATTCTGTTTCTCATGGACATTCCAAAAAGTTTTCATTTTACCTTCGAAGTTTTTGAAGTTTTGATTATTCAGGTTCAAAAACTGCTTACCTATGTCATTATCACGTTAATACTATTTAAAAATACCCAGGAAACAAAATTCTAACTCATTATTTATGTGATATTTTGAGATATAATTACAAAATAATGTGATTTTAAAAATCAATAATCCAGAATTAATGCAAATAAGGCAATCCTTGAAAGTAGTCATTTTGGAAAACTATACCCTAATTTCAGTGATGATGACATTGCTGAAAACATTTTTGAAACTACTCATTGGAATTGTCTTTATAGCTAGTATATGATAATTTCCAGAAACTATTTGAACTATTTCTTTGTTATTTCACTCACCAGACTTGGCTCAAAATACATTTTGACTTCAAAGAAATGAAATCCATTCCCCCAAAATAACCATTTACTATTAAATATAATATGGGCCTCATTGAGTCCACCAAATCATTAATAAGTTAATGAATACATAAATAAATCCTAAAAAAAATTCTAAAGGTAAATTCAAAGAGGAGTCCGTGTTTTTTATTTTTAACAAATTACAAATTTGCAATTTTATTGCATGGATTTTTAAGGTGACTTGCAAGGAATCACATTCATTAATATGTATAAATACTGTAAGCTTTTAAAAAGTAAGTTAGAGAATTTTATAATCTCAACCTCATGCAATTACCCAAATTTAAAATTTTTGTTCAAGATGTTCACATTTCAGGTATTTGGTTTTTGGTAGTGTCACACTGGGGGAAGGGGAGGTGGTGGATCTTGTAAGTTAATCTTCTTGTAAGTTAGGTTTCCTCATCTGTAAATTGATAATGATAGTATCTATCTTCTAGGTTATTGTAAAGATTGTTTGGTGCATATGAAGTGTTTAGAACAGTATGTGGCACACGGTAAATGTTATCTAAGTATTGACAGTTACTATGTGATACTGATAAATTTGCATTTATTTATCTTTCCCCAATAACAAATTTAATATTAAATGGCACTTTGTGATTTTTTTTTAACTTGAGAGTAGTTGTGACAGAAATGATTTTTGGGAAGCATTGTTAAACAAATTTTTCTATTCTTTAATTGTTTGGAGTCTTAAACCTTTATAAGAAAGACAAATTGGTTAGATGTTTGTACATTTTATGCTTCAAGTTTTAACATTACGTGTCTGAAAGGTGGGATTTTTAAGGTTAACATAGCCTTCTCTCTCAGAGTTTTAAAGTGAAGTAATTTTAAAGTAGTCATTTGTGTGTTCTTAAACGTATGTAAAGAATTTTATGAATGCCTCCACAGACTATACCTAGTAGAGTTAGATTCTCTTATTTATTTTCATAAATACTAAAGAATGCACACTAATTTTGGATGGTTTTCTAAAACATGGATTTGACAGAAAATAAAGTCATATTAAATACTGCACAAATCACAATTTAAGGAACTGCTTTTGAGTACAACATAGAAACTCTGCTCTACTCAAAAGGCATTATGTTCAGTAGTAGGAGATGATAATAGATACCCTGTTTTTTCAAGAGTGAGAACATGTTCATTCTCAGACTTGGGTAGCAGCTGTGACTGCTGTGCACAGATGTGATAGACACTCCAGGTAAATGAGAGATACAGTGTTGTTTGTGTAGCAGCTGCTGATAATTGTACAATATTTGTGCAGTAGCCCTCCTACCTAGCTGTTCTGTTGCATTTATAGTGGTAAAGACTTCATTGTGTGGATTGGTTTTCCCTTTAGGTAATTGATTCAATCCTTGTTTCTCATTTTGTGGTGAAATGATTTTAACCCAATAGGTGTGCAACTCTCAAGAGGGTAACCACTCTACTATTGTAGATGAAATTCTTTCTGTACGCTTGTTTGCCTATATTATTGGGTAATGTGATTAAATTTCCTAGTGTAGGTTATGCTACAGAAAAACAACCTCCTGAATGGAAACAGGCAATAAACAGACATTTTTTAAAAAAGTTTTAAGCTTGAGATTGTATGATTGGTAGTCTCATACTTAATAGTGTGAGAACTTTTTCAGCTTTTGCATGGTTATTATTCCTTTCCTATTCTTCTGTGTTGAAAGCATTTTCACATTGTCATTTTAGAAGTTGATTGTGTGAGTGTGCTGTGTGTACATGTGTCTGTTTTCCTTGGAATAGCATGTTTCTAATCATACCTATTTTAGCAGTCTCTTAAGGTCCTTGATTGGTATGATTTCTCTTGGGTGTTTCCTCATTGATTTGACCTTCATATTCTCAGGAAACTATTTGCTTAGTGATATTCAGAGCATCAAGGGTCTTTGATAAGAAAGTTCTTTCCAACCTAAGATAAGAGTAACTTAAGTGATTCTGACAATCCTGGAAAGGAATCAATTTAGACAGTTCAACAACTGGTGTCTGCCTCAGAATCTTTTGTATTTGGATACTGCTGCTTACGCCGGATGCAAAGAAAGCACAATAAGAGCTAGATCATATTCATAGCTCTTAAATAAAGACAGGGTTGTATTATTGAAAATAAGAATAACTAGGGTTTTGTTATCAATTAGAAGACTTGTACCTAGCATAAACCTTTTCCAGAAATATAAATTGCAACAGCAGATTTTTCAAATGATCTTACCAACTATTTTACTCGTCTCTAATTTGTTACGACGCAAACTGAGTAACTTCCTTTGAAACAATGAGCTTTAGTCTAGCTAAATCGAGGCTTTTCAGTTTTAAGATATATGTACTAGAATTTTTACATAACAATACTGTTACAGAGCTTATGTAACATCTTAGACATGTTCTGTAGGGAGTTCATATGAAAAGTATTAAAATAACTGCTGTGTATTGTGTTGTAGAATGAATTGTTCAGTCTTTCAGGCTTTTGTTTACATAAGTATATGTTGTTGGTGTGGGAAACACTGAGTTGGTAGAGTTTGTGGCAAACTCTAAAGGTAGCTTTTGCTTCCTTGAGGAAATGTGGGTTTAGTTCATTCCTACCAGATCTTCTGATTTTTAAAGAGAAGTAAGGTGTCTAGATTCCATGTAAACTCTCCTAGGTTTTAAATATTGGTTACTAATTTAAACTTTGTTTTCCTAAAAGTACTTATTTAATAATAAATGTTTCCTAGAAAAAAAGAGTACAATACCGTTCCACAAGGCCTTTTGCTTTTTTTTTTTAATACTCTAGATTTAGATGGGAGTTTTTTTACGAAATGAGACATAATTAGTATGAAATAATATACACACCTATTATTTTATTGAGAAGAGCACAGAAATTGTGTCTTTATAGAAGATGAATCTAAGGGCTATAGCTACCAGTGACAACCTCCTGCTATAAAAACAAAATGAATTACTTTCTTTGGTCAGGAGCAGTGAAGGAGAATATTATTTGTTTAATGTTTATTCTGTGCTTATCATTTTATATCCACTATTAAATCCTTTTGCAAATATTCTGTGAGTTTTTAATGCATCATTTTCTAGATGCAAGAAGTGAGGCTCATAATGAATAGGGTACTTGCCAAATGTCACACAATTATTTAGTGACCAAGGTGAGGTTGAAATTCAGGACTATAGTTTTAAACCTTATTTTTCTACTACTATCAACCTAGAAATGTATTTTCAAAAATAAATGAAATAATGAAAATGGTGATACAGGGTCAGATTACTATACAATGATGACATCTGAAATTTCTTGACCATTTGTTAATTGCCTATTACCATTCTGAGATAATATTTTCAAACTCATATCAAACCTATGATGAAGACATCAGTCAGTAATAAAAATAAGGTCTACAAAGTTGTACTTTAATTAAAAATGAGGACTCTTGAAAATGAGAGATTAAAAGAGTCCTAAACTGGAAAAAAATACATATATAAAACTGAATGGACTAATAGTTCTGAAATTATAACTTGTCTTTAGGGTCTCTAAAATATTTTTCAGCATTACTAATTTTGAAGCTCATGAAGCCAAGGAAAGAGGAAAGTGCACAATCAACTTTACTGAACTGATGAATGTCTTATTTAAAATTAATACCATGTAAACATAATACTATTTTGCCTTTCTAATTTAGTTTTCTTTTCTTTACTATAAGGTAAAATTATATTTGAAAAAGTTCTTCAGTTATA
Source organism: Dasypus novemcinctus (assembly GCF_030445035.2). Lineage (NCBI taxonomy): Eukaryota > Metazoa > Chordata > Mammalia > Cingulata > Dasypodidae > Dasypus > Dasypus novemcinctus. The sequence goes on along the minus strand of NC_080673.1, from coordinate 145,705,042 downwards.
TTTTTGCTGCACATGTAGATAAAAAGAATACTTTTTCAAATTATGTGGCTCCAAAATAAATTTTAAGAGATCAAAATTTATTTTGAGGCAGGAAAATGTAAAACTTAAATTGGGCTCATTTCTAATTGATATTCCGTAGAAAGAAAATGTTAAGGAAGAAAGGAATTCAGATCTGTCAGTTAATTTTTTAACTTAAAAATTGAAGTTTATCATTTGTACATGAACATACATAAACAATAAGTGTGATTGTGGCTAAAAGGGGTATCTGTGGATGTAAATGTCAATTGAAAGGAAGATAGAGAATAATTTAGGGACTGTGTAACAGTGATTTTGGTGGTAGATGAAGATTGTGGTTAATAGGATAAGAATATTCTTCTTTTACAGAATGTTAAGACTGTGGTGATACATGGGAAAAATTATGACTAATGCAATTTATGGATGATAGTTAACAATAATATTTTAATATTTTTGCAGCAATGGCAAAGAGCATTTATCATTTCTAAGGGACAAAAATAGAAAGGTATAAGGAAATATGGGATTTTTTTCCTTTTAAAGTAATGAAAACATTCTAAAATTGAGGTTATGACAGCACAACTCTGTGATGAAAATGAGAAAGTGAGTGTACACTTTGAATGGATTGTACAAAGCATGAGACTTTATACCACAATGAATCCTGTCGTAGAAGATTGGCTGTGGTTAATAGAACAAATATAAGAACGTTCTCTCAATTTACTTTTTTGCAAATCTATTTGAATTTGATAAATTCCACTATATGACTCAATATCTAAAATTAGTATATCATGCACCCTAATCTGGTTTTGCCCTTGTGCAATGGGGATTTGGATCAAATCATGTATATATCTTGCCTCAAAATTTCTTGTCTATACCAAATCTCTATCAGTTAAAATGCAAGAGGGTAATAACCAATGAGCTATGATATTAGTATCTTATCTACTCATTGACTAGTTGTGAAAATTAACAAGAAAACCATGCCTGCCAAAGAATTCCTTAATGCTGTGTAGCGATAATACATTGATCATACTAAAAAATCTCTTCTTTTGGTACACAAGTTTCCAAATAAATAATGTATGGCATAGTGGTGTTTTCAGATAATAATTAGAACCTTATGCTTAAAGGCTTCTGGAAAGAAAGGGAAAGTAGATTGCTCATAAGTCATTGGCTCGGAGCTTTGGTTTGTAGGTGTTTTTACCAATGGACCTACAGTTTCTCCACAAAACCTTACTACTGCCAGCTTCCCAATAAATGAAAGACAGGATTTGGATACCCCATAAATCATCTTTCCAAGAAAGCGAGCTGTTCTTGCAACAGGATGGCAGATGGAACAGCTATTTACCAGTAGGGGTTTTGTTCTTTGCTGCCAGGGATATTGAGGAAAGAAAGAATTATTCTAATTTGTCCTTTTTTCTCCTTTGCAAGCAACTATACACTTATAAGGAACTCATTCATTTTGGGATCTAAGTTATTATTGTTTGGCACTTGGCACATAGCACAAGTTGTGTGCAGAATGTATATGCATTGTTTAACATTTAAACATTAGATATAAATGCAATATACAGTTAAAGGGTCTTTTGCTTGTTTAATTTCAAAATAATCATGGGAAGGTTAAGGTCTAGAAAACATTCCAGTTTCTTGCTCCCTAATTTCTCAGGTCATGCATAGAATATGGGAGCTTTTAGAAAAAAGGAGATTTTCTTTCCCTGGCTAAAACCTAATAAAAAATAATATATCAAATGTATTAACTCTCATTCTGATTAACCATTAAAAGCTTATTTGTTTCCAAATAAATAACCAGGTTTACAGTGCTTAGGCTTTTGGTAAACTATACCCATATTATTGGCTTCTGACATATGTACAGGTAATTTTGCTACTTTTCCTGACTTTATATAAATGTCTGCTTAAATGCAGAGTCTCTTTTTTCTCTATGAAGAACAATGCAGATTTTCCAGCCATTACCAAGAGCATGGGTTATTCCAGAGTATGTAGTCAAGTGATCAGTCCTTTGGGACACCTAATTATATCCTGCTGTTTGGTGCCCTCAAAGAGAATATTTTGCTGGAATTATTAGTTTCCTCAGGCAGTCACAGGTGTATTGAAATTGCAAGATCAAATCCAAAATCCTTTAAATTTGTTTGGAATAAAGATAGCATGTGAAAAAGTATCCTCCTTACAATTACTACTTTCTAAGAAGTCCTTTTCCCTGCCCTTAAGATTATTTTTGTAGTGTTCCTTTTGTTCCCTTTTCTTTCATCTGCTTTTTACCCTTCCCACTGAAGATAATTGAATCACCTCAGGCTGAATGCTTGTGGACCCTACAAACTAATGCCTCTAAATAAATTATTCATGTTATAGAGGAGTTAGAAAGATTGGGATGGGTATATTTCAGTCCAGCTTGTGATTTCAGCGGAGTAGTTAATCTCTTAAATGTCTTATATTACTTTGATAAAAAAAGCATAAGAAAGGATATCCAGATCATAGACAAGGGCATTCTTTGTGCCAAATTTCAATCTTGAATATAATAAGTCTTGGTTTTCAGAGCTCTTGATTCTGACTGCTGAATCATGTTGACAAAAAGAACACTTAGCGTTGGTTAGCATATTATTCAGGATACCATAAGCTGTGTTGCAGTGACAAAGATTTTAACACTATGAAAGTTTGTTTTTGTTCAAATCCAGTGCATGTCAGGTGATTTTTTGGAGCACATCTTTGCCATGTGGTCATCTGTAGTCCAGGGTTGATTCCATTTTGTTTCTATTCCATCTGGAATATATGGCTTCTCACATTGCTGTAGATAATGTTAAAGAGTGCTGGAAGTTTGAGTATTGCATTTTGAGACCCAGGTCTGCCCACATTTAATAATTCTTGACTCAGTCACTTGGCCTCCAACATCACTACAGGGAGAACTGGGAAAAATAGTCTTCCTATATGGAGAGGAAGAAGAAACAGTAAGGTGAAAAAGTAACCTTGTTTCTTTCATAGTTGATGCTCTTGTATATTCAACACAACCTCTTTCAAATCAGGTTCTGTAAGAGTTTGATATCATTATAAATTCCAAAAACAGATATTGGATTATTCTCGTAATCTGGTTTGTACCTGGGCATGATTAAGTTAATATTAGCGCTTTGATTAGGCCACATCATTATGGCATGGCAAAGGACAGAGTTAAGGGTTTTTGATATTGGAGTTTTGATGTTGGAGTTTGATGCTGAAATCTTAAGCTGGAGCCCTGGGAAGTAAGCTCACAGAGGAAAGAGAAGCCAGCCCCAGGAAGAGAGGAACCCTGAACCCAGAGAGAAACAAGACCCTAGAAGAGAAGAATCCAGGAAGCCTGAATCCTTGCAGACAATGGCAGCTATATTGCTCCAACACGTGAAAATAGACTTTGGTGAGAGAAGTAACTTATGCTTATGGCCTGGTATCTGTAACCTCCTACCCCAAATAAATATGCTGTATAAAAACCAACCAATTTCTGGTATTTTGCATCAGTACCTCTTAGGCTGACTAATACACGTTCTTTAAACCTAGATATCATATGTGTCCAGGTGTTCATAAAACAACATTAAAAATTTAAAACATCCTCAAAGTTTTCTCCCTATTCTAACATGATATTGCCTTTTACTTTGAGTGTGAACCCACCCAACACATATAAACTTTGTGTTTTCTGTGATATCGATTTTTAAAAAAATCTCTTTGTGTCATGTTGTGATCCCATAGACACTTGACCTATTCCACTTTTATTCCACTATACAGATATGTATTATGCAAAAGAATGTAGCTCAGAAGTATTATATATTACCCATTTATTTAGAAGAGAAATATTCTGCATGTAATATGTGCCAAGTCTGTTTGAAGCACTGAGTATGTAGCAGTAAACAAAGCAGTTTTAAGTCCCTCCTCTCGTGAAACTTGATTCTATTTGTGGGTAAAAAACTTAAATGGTTTACTAAATAATCCATTTCAAGACTGTATTAAATACATGAGTTGTGGTAGGAATGAGGCTCAGTTAGAGTCCATTAAGGATTTAGATTGGGTATGAACCCCAAATGATAAAAGGAGGAAGGTTTGGATGAGCTGGGGGAAGAACAAATGCAAGAGCTGTGAAACACAATAAACATTTGGCTTATTTCATGGGCAGAAAAGGAGGTTAGTGTGGCTTACAATTAGTGTGGAGACCAAGTGGGGTAAGAGATAACATTTAAAAGGGTCTAAATTTTGTAGAATCCTAAAATGCCAGCGTAAGGAATTTGGATTTTCTTCTACTTGCATGTAAATCATCTAGAGAGTTACAAGGAGGAAAAATGATGTATCTGATTTATATTGTAAAAGATCATTCTGTGTGTTGAATGGATAATGAACTGGGGTGAGCGTAGAAGCAGGGAAATCAGTTACTAGACTTTTTTAGCTGTTCCAGGTGAGAGGGTTGTTGGGATTATAACAGTGAACTATAAAAAAGAAGCAGTCTAACTCAGGAAATGATTTGGAGTTATTCTATTCAGTTCTATGCTGTTATCTTGTTTATATGACTCTTATTTATTTGACCTTGGGATCATTTTAGTATTTGAGTACACTTGTTGCCAAAATACTAAGTGGTTGATACATACTTACACATGGATTGTTCCTTTCCCATTTCTCTCTTCCTCCCTTTGTCCCTCTTTCATCCACCTCTTTTTTATTCCTCTTTGAATTTTTCTTGGAACCAGTATATGGAAGTAGAGAATTTTAGACTATTTTTAATGTCTACTTCAAGATGCATTTTATTAAAAGTAGTACATTCTGGATAAAATAGAAATTGAACTTGGTAAATTTATTTCTCTAAAGAATTTTTCCTTAAGGCCTTGAAACTTAAGCTTCCCTCTAGATTTACCTTTTATGGTTATTCATTTCATTATATAGAAATATGTAAGAGGGAAGTAAAACCTGAAACTTGTGGAAATGAAAGCACTATTGATTTCTAAATTCCCTTCCATCTTTGAAAATTTTAGTCACCCTTTATGTGTTTTGTATAAATGTGGCTGGATTATAAGTTTTTTAAGCATATCAGTACATTTCTTAGAGCTAAATCTGGAGAGGATCTGGCAGACCAATCCTATCCACCCCACCATCCCATCCACCCCACCCCTCCAATATCAACCACATCATCACAGTACATCCACTGCACCTGGGGAATACATTCTGGAGCACCGCTGCACCACATGGACAGTGGTCCACATTGTAGTCCACACTCTGCCCCAGTCCACCCAGTGGACCATGGCAGGACACACAATGTCCAGCATCTGTCCCTGCAGCATCACCCAGGACAACTCCAAATCCTGAAAATGCCCCCACACCATATCTCTTCTTCTGTCTCCCTACCATCAGCAGCCACCATGGCCACCCTCTCCATATCACTATTACAGTTTCTTCCCTTACTAATCACATTAGTTCCCCAGCAGAACACCAGTAAGTCTACTCTAATTCATACTCTATTCCTCCATCCTGTGGACCCTGGGATGGTTATGTCCAGTCCCCCTCTAAATCAAGAGGGTACTTAGATTCCACATGAATGATGGATGCAATTCTCCTGCTTGCAGTTGTAGGCGTTCTTGACTCCCTGGTGTGGTGGTTGACCTTCTTCACCTCCCTGTTAGCTGGCCAGGGTAAGTCCAACAAAGCAGAGGGTAGGAGCTGCATGTCTGCTGAGGCCTGGGGCCTGGCCGTCACATGGCCAGTCCAGAGGTTCATGTCTCCTGAATATACAATAATCCCAACACCAACCACAGGTCCAGTAAAAGTGACAGAAGAGGCATGTGTAGAAAGGTCATATCTGAGTCCAACTCCATCACACTCAGGAACACAAACTCCAAAGTAGGGCCAACTGATATGGCCCTGGACTCCAGAGCCATCTGTTAGGACCATACAACCTGTGGTCTCTGCAGCCCTCAGGAGAACTAGCTTTTGACCCAAAATTAAAAGGGTCCTCACAAAGGCTTTTTCCCATGTCATAATTGAAAGAAAAGAGTATATTCATTATATACTGCCAGGAACTTAGTGGGTTGATGGGAGAACTGGAAATAGATCTCTGTAGTTCAAAATCTATTAACTTGTTTCTTTCTTCTTGAATAAGGTGTACATAGTAAGCTTTTCTTTATGTATTACATTTGGTAGTTTGTTGAAGAGCACAGAAAGGATGAATTGTGAAATGTAATGCAGGCTAGGGAAGAGGAAAGTAGCTTGTCCTCTCATCTTATTTTTCTGATTGAGGAAGGAAAGGCAAAGGTGAAGATCATGGCGTTTATCCTTCTAGGTAAAGTAGCCAAGGCTGGGCCATTCCAAATTCTTAACAGTTTTAGTAGCAGAATATCTTCATAAAATCTTTTTATTCTTCTCCTACCTAATATAAAAGCTCAAAAGAGCTATTATTTCTGTTAGTTATAATAAAAGAAATAAATGTAGGATAACCTTATAAATAAATTAGATTTTTTTTCCATATTCATTTTACTAAACAACTTCAGAAGAAAAGCTTAGGAATACTGCACAAGGATACTCATGATAAGGATATTAGTTATTGTTTTGCTGATGAACAAATATTTACATTTCCGAGATCCAATTTCCTCATCAGCAAAACGGGCAAAATATTTATATTGCTTTATCTTGATATTGTTGTAAGGACCAATGAAGCAATGCTTGGAAAAGTTTTTGAGCCATGAAGTAGCATAGAAAAGTGAAGTTAATGTCATTATAATCTCCAGGATTTGAGTAATCACTCATTTTTCGGAAGAATTACCTACACATACTGTCTCCTGATTTCATGTCACTCTGTGCTGTGCAGTTAACCCAGACTAGTTTATGAAATGACAAAGGTAATATAAAAGTAGTTTTCAGAAAAGAATCATCATAGTCCTCTGTCAGGTTAACTGTTTTGTATCACTCTAACACATTCCTACCATAATTAGAGTGCACAACAGCATTTTTCCCCCAGTAACAAATCCTGAAGATATTGCACAAATGAAAACTCTTTATACTTTTTAGTTAAATCACCAAAAGTTTTTCTTTGGCAAATTTAATATTCTAGAAAATTTTAAATATTTAAAGTGATAGAATTGACCTTCACCATGCTAACTAAATCTCATTTTAATTTAGTAATTATTAGTGGTCAGATAATTGGCAAGTGCTATAAATTGATTCTTTTATGTTTTCCTTACAGCAATCTTGAGTTACTTTACCCATATTATTGAAAAGAAAACTGAAACTTAGAGATGTTAAGTAACTTATTCCATCATATATATCACAATTTGTTTATCCATTCATAGATTGACGTACACCTGGGTAGTTTTCATCTTTTGGCAATTGTGAATACTGCCATGATTAAACATAAAAAAGTACTAAAATATGTGCATGTTCTTTGAAAAAATTGTCTCCCCCTTTTTGATATACTCATATACTAAGGGTAGTCTTAACAACTAGATCCAGCTTATAGTAAGTGATTAACTATTAGTTTCCTTTTGCTATTGAAACAAATAACCACAACCTTGGCTTAAAACAACACGACTTTACTATCTTGCAGTTCTGGAGTTCAGAAGACTGAAATGAATCTCATTGGTCTAAAATCAAGATGCTGGCAGGGGTGAATTCTCTCTGGCAGCTCTTGGAGAAAATGCTTTTCTTTTTTATTCTAATTTTTACAGCTTCTGGAGTCTGCCTACATTCCCTGACTGGTGCCCTCATTCCTCCATTTTCATGCCAAGTTCTTCTCACATAGCCATATCTGTAGTTCTCTCTTCTGCCTCTTTCTTTCACTTTTAAGGAGCTTTGTGATTACATGTGGCCCATTACAGATAATCCAGGATAATATCCGCATCTCAAGATCAGTTTATGACAATCTTAATTCCGTTTGTGATCTTAACTCCACTTTGCAATAAAACATAACATATCCACAGGTTTCAGAGTTTAGGATGTGGACATCTTTGGGAGACATTATTCCCCCTACCACATGCTTGTCTTTTGTGGTCAAAGGTACTTGTTCAGACCAGACCTTGGAAGAAATCACTAATTTGTCAGTCCCAGTTCTTCCTACTTATTAGCCAGGCACTCCTGGTATGCCACTTAATTTTGTTTTACTCCAGTTTCTCATCTGCAAATAAATAGTTGTTGAGAGGATAATGTGAGCTGATACTTGTAAAGGGTTTAGAAGAGTGATTAGCACACATCAACAAATCAACATATTTACCCGTTATGATTTTGGTTACAGGTTTCAATTGTTTTAGAGAAGGAAAAGTAATAAAATTGGTTAAATTCACTAGTGGCTTTATTCTGTGATTTTCACTGTGAGCATTTTGTGTTGTAGAGGGAACTATATATATATATATAAAATTGTCAGTTTGGTTCATTAGATTTTTCTCCAGATTTTGTGCAACCTGGGATAATGTACATTTTCTGTTTTAAGTCATCTTGCAACCTTAGGAACACCCTGACATTTTCTATATATGCATATATCCCCACTAAATAAAAAGCTACTTCAAATTATGGAAATATATGCTTGGAAATGGAAACAGACAAAGCATCATCAAAAGGTTAATGAGCTTATTAAACTAAGTGTTTGAACGAGATGTTGATTTCTGCTGACTTTTTCCTGATTTGAAGGAGGAAGAGGGAGTTTTAGAAAAAGATATAATAGGATAGGTTTGGTTATTTCTAAGAATATATAGCATTACAATTAAATGTGAAATCTACTGATTAGAAAATTAAAAGCAAAACTAGGTGAGATTACAAAATTGACATCAAGCAGAGATTTGTATTTTTAACTTTTATAGTTGTCAACGAGAAGTAATCTGGCAAATATGCAAGTTAGGATATGGTTGCTCAACTGGCAAATATAATAAATAGCAAAGGAAATATAACTTTTTCTATATTGAATCTGAAAAAATTTGCAAAACATTTTGATATGTATTTTTCAGATTTAGGATGTTTTACAGCAATGGCCATATATTAAACTGGTTTACATTTTTATGCTTTGGCTCTTGCCATTCCTGTCTATTCACATATTGTGGATTTAATATGTTGATATAAATAGGGATAAACTAATTTTTTGTTGGACACCTGGGTATTGTAATTCATTAAATCACATATTAAGTAGAATGTTAAATTCTGAAAGTTCAGAGTCCAAGATGATATTCTTTTATCATAATTATAGTAGAGTTCTTATTAAAATAGACATAGAACTCTTGACTTTTCAGATTGCTTCATTGAATGTATTGCTTACAAATAGCATATGCAAAATCAATGACAACTTTTATACTGTTAAATTTAGTTTACATTTTTTTTAAGATTTATTTATTTCTCTCCCCTTCACCTCCCCACCCCCCGCCAGAATTGTCTGCTCTCTGTGTCCATTCGCTCCATGCTCTTCTGTGTCTGCCTGTATTCTTGGCAGTTGCACTAGGAATCTGTGTCTCCTTTTGTTCCGTCATCTTGCTGTGTCAGCTCCGTGTGTGCAGCGCCATTCCTGGACAGGCTGCACTTTTTTTTGCGCTGGGCGGCTCTCCTTTTGGGGCACACTCCTTGTTCATGGGGCTCCTCTACACGGGGGACACCCCTGTGTGGCATGGCACTCCTTGCACACGTTAGCACTGCGTGTGGACCTCACACGGGTCAGGAGGCCCTGGGTTTGAACCTAAGACCTCCCATGTGGTAGGCGGACACCCTATCCATTGGGCCAAATCCACTTCCCTTAGTTTTGTTTTAGTGTAATGTATAGATATTAACTATATAAGGCAGGGACATTAAATTGTGAGTAGAAAAAACTTTTTCAGTAGCTCAGTAGAAAACTCACTTTGAAGACTGAGTTGAATTCTCATTTGTTTGACAAGGTTTTTCTTGTTCTTTTCATTGAACCAGTATTTGTTGAGCACCTATCTTGTTCCAATCCTTATTCTAGATATTGAGCTACAAATTGAAAAAAAAAAATAGAATAAGTCCTGACCTTGGGCTTTTACATTCTAGCCACTTTTTTTTGTTAACATGACAAATCTATTTTCCTTTTAATTTTATGACTCCATTTTTTTGTTACTGAACATATTTATCTTGATAAATTATATAAAACGTTAATTTTGAACAAACCAGATTAAATGGTTCACTGGGAAATAGGAAGAAAAGGGGACCATTGAGTGCATAAAAAGTTATTAATTACTTGCATATTGGAGAGAATTGGATCCATTTAAGGATACTAGAACTTGTTATACTGAAAAGTATAATTTCCAGATAGAAAATTAAGAAATAGAACTTTAGGGAAACTGGGAGTGGGAAAGTTATTTGTGCATGGTTGTACAATTTGGGAGTAGAGGTAGCTAAGACTAAAAATCATGTGTGCTTGTTTCCAAAATCAATGCTTTTTAAGCCATTGATACTCTGACATCTTGGACTGTATGTTTCTCAATCTTTTGAAATGTTATCAGTGTCTGCATGCTATTAAAATGTACAGTGTTAGCAGGAATTCGAAGTCTCTTGGCCACTTTGTATATATTATCAGGCAGAGGCAGTCCTCGGACCTTAGAATTTTTATAACCTAGTGAAAAATATTCCACATTGTAAAAAGAGACTTATTTGTCTGTATCTCAGTGGGGATTATAGGAACTATATGATTTGCTTATAGGTTTCATATGAACATTTAAATACTTGAGAATGGTATAGGAAAATAAGCATTATTGTTTCTATAACCTATTTTTAATCCTGAAATTAAATTTTGAATTTCTATAATCATGAAATAAATTTCTATATATATAATTTACTCATAACATTTTCCCCTTGGTTTTAAAATGCTTTGGAAAAAATTACAAATATAAGCAAAAGTTTTATTTTATTAATCTAATAATTGGCACATATTAGAAAAGATATTTCAATGAACTTTTTCTTGAGTTGTTACTATCTGGTAGGTGGTGGGTGTGAGATAATGACTTAGCATCTTTTAAATGTTGTCTGATACACAGAAGATTCTTGGTCATTTTCTATGTTTTATTAGATGTTTCAATAAAAAATGTATTTAAAATCATGGTAAGTGAGCATTTTTTCTGTATATGCATATTATCATCTAGAAATAAAGAAAAAGTTAGCTACAGTTGTTTAATGTGCAAAATTCATGAGCTTTTATTTTCAATATTATTTAGAGGAATTTGATTTCAATTATGAATTGTTTTTGCAGCATTATTGGTCACCTCTTCTGCTAGCTATTTACAATAATTAAAAATGTGATTATAATAGTAAAGAAGAACATCAAAGTTTGATATTAGTTTGTATCTAGCCAAGAATTGTCTAACAATTGGTATTGTTGGAGAACGATGTTCTTTGGGCAAAATATCTTCATATTTTGTCCAGTAAACAGTAAAATTCAAACTTGAATTTAAATGTATATAAGCCCAAACTTTGGAAAAATGTTTAAAAAGATAAACTTAGAAGAAATTAAATATAAAAAATATATTCAATACTCTTTTTATAGTCAAGATTAGTCATGGTCAACAGAGAGCGATATAGTTAAAATAACTCATTTATAATGGTATAATGAATATTTTGGTAAATGTAAGATTATTATGACATCTAACAACAAATTTAATCAGTGAAATTTTAGTAAAAATATTTAGAATAGTTTTTCTATGAGGTTAATATTAATGGAGAAAAGAGTCATCATAATTAAAATTTGTTGTGAAAATATTTCCTCTTTTCGGGAAACGGACTTTGGCCCAGTGGTTAGGGCGACCGTCTACCACATGGGAGGCCCGCTGTTCAAGCCCCGGGGCCTCCTTGACCCGTGTGGAGCTGGCCCATGCGCAGTGCTGATGCGCACAAGGAGTGCCCTGCCACGCAGGGGTGTCCCCCGCGTAGGGGAGCCCCACGCGCAAGGAGTGCACCCATAAGGACAGCCGCCCAGCGCGAAGGAGGGAGCAGCCTGCTGAGGAATGGCGCCGCCCATACTTCCCGTGCCGCTGACGACAACAGAAGCGGACAAAGAAACAAGGCGCAGCAAAAAGACACAGAAAACAGACAACCGGGGGAGGGGAATTAAATAAATAAAAACAAGTCTTTAAAAAATATATATATATTTCCTCTTTGAAGGTGAAAAATTATCCTTAAGAAAAATGATACCAATTTGCATTATGACCCTAAGAATGGTGGTTAAGTAGATTATCCCATAAAAGATAGACTTGTATTAGAAATAGATTTATCCTAGATTTGAGATTTCTTTCTTTGGGGGAGCTGTTGCTCAGATGCTTTGGGGTAAATTTTCAACTCAGTATGTGTTAAGATTGAACCATGCAACTCTCATTGACATTAATGGGAATCTCTCGGCTAAATCTGCTCATGCTGTGCTGAAAATATACCCCCTAATGTTTGAGTAGTTTTTTTAGCTATTACAGATGCTAAACTAGAATTATTAAGGTTCACCATATACATATATATTTAGAGAGTTTTAAAATATTTATTTGATATAGGGTTATATGAATTGTTATATAGAGCTCAAACCCTAATACCCTATCTCTTAATCTTTCAAATTGTAGTGTTCAGTGAACTGAAGTATACATTTTAGCTCAAACAAGACAGAGATGCTATGCTTCGTGTTGAGCGCACTTTACTCTTTGCTAGGATTCTGAAAAGAAGCCACTGCTGTACAAACTGAGAGCACCTGATAGATTTGTTAATGTAATGCCGTATGTTCCAATTACTCTTAAAGCTTTCCTCTTTTTCCCTTGCCCTGATACTTAATTGAAATGTATCCAAAACTTCAAAAGTATTCTATTTAGGGAAAGCCACACATCAGGTTTTGTTCAGTTTTTTTTCTCTCTTCCTTCATTTTGCTTATTGAGGCAGAGTACGTGGTTGTATCTTAGAAAGTGTGCTTCTAGCTTTTCTTTTTCATTTTAGTTCAAGTAGATGTTTTATCATTAAAATGTTTTGCTATTTAATTTTTTAAATGCTTAATTTAGAGAAATTCAACCCTTTTGTAAAAGTAATTTGCCAGGTATTTATTATAATATATACTGTTTTGGGATGTTATTAGTTGGCTACCTTTTGATGATTTTATTAGTAGTCAATAAAAGGTAATTTTTGATCACTGGAGAATGACAATAGAAAATTTCTTATTTAGTCTTCCTTGCTACCATCGTTCATGTAGGAAGCTTGATAAATTTTGTTTTGGTTATCTCTGTTTTGTGTTTGCTTTAAGAAACTTGAATATAGGACATTTAGAGAAGAAACACAAGAAGGAAAATGTAATCAGAACATATATCTATATTAAGTTATATAAATTAAGGAAATGGAGATATCAACAGACCCAAAGATAGTGCTGAAGGTATATTTTCACTTTGGTAGAAGAATAATAGAATAATTCCCCACCAGGCCTAACTTACAAAGTTTAGCTTTCCCCAAGCCAAGAACAAGTATTCTTTAGGTCATTCATTTCATGTAGGTTACTGAATATTATTGTCTAGGTAATGTCCAAGATGGAAAGATGAATAAAGTACCTGGAACTCAGGAGAAATGACACATTTAAAAGTGATGAAGACTAGTTTTGGACTTACAAATTTCAGAGTGACACTTGATGCTGTAATGAGGTATCTTCCAGTCAGATTAAAATTGAAGTCTGAAGTTAAAGAGAGTAGTCAATTCAAGTGACCGATTTTGGAATCACAAGCATAGAAGTGGTAGTTGAAACTCTAGGATTGGAGTAGATTACACACACAAAAAATGAATAAAACAAGGGGTGAAAAGTCTGGAGAAATAATACAAAAAAAAGGACAGTCAAGAGAAGTTGTAGAGTTAGGGAGAGATTATGGAAATGCTAGACAAGGAAGAAACAATTTTAAGAAAGATGAAGTTATCTAAATATCTAAAGTCCCATAATGTTTTAGGCATATAAACTGAGAAAAGTTAATTTATTAATCCTTGAAAATGTTCAGTAGTCCTAAAGAAATAGATCTTGGGTTCTAAGATATTGAGGCATGAATGGAAAATTAAGAAATGGAAGCTGTAATTAATACTGTCAAAAATTATTTTAATTTGGCAGTTAGAAGATGTGAGGTACAATAGTGGTGTCAGATAGTGCAGGGGTTAAGGGAGGATATATTGCTGTTTTGTTTCTTTGGGATGGGAAAAATACCATGTTTATTAGTAGGAAGATGTTTTAAATTTATAGTCCAATCAGTATAACTTCTAAGGATGAAAATGTAGTAGTTAGAAATTAATCCAGGACAGTAGATATACATTGGGACTGCACTGGGCAAACCAGGAAATATAGATAGCCTTTTTAGAGGTTGAGGGAATTTAAGACTAATAATTTTTAATTCTAATATGTTGGTGGACAAGGGTGGGAAGTATAGAAATCTTTTAGGGTTCTGGATGATATGGGGAGCAGAAACATTGTGACAGTTTTGTTCCGGAGATCCAGTGGTGCTTTTCCAATGATTGGCTATAAAGTGTAGGTAAAACTTGTAAGACTTTGTCAGTTGTTTTGTTATGTATTAAAGAGTGAGTTGGCAATGAAAGGGAGAAACAGAAACAACATATGACCTTCAAAACCATTTTTACATAGGAATATTTCCACAGTATATAAAGTAATGTGAAAGAGAATATCATTCATTCCAAAGAGAATAGCTAGATCTAGTTAGTTTAAAAATAATCATATTTATTAATAAGATGTATCAAATGGGGTCATCTATGGTCTCAGTGAAACTTTATTTGCATTTTTAAGTCAATTTTTTTGTAAAGTAGAATCTTTTTAATATTTTTCTGAATAATAAGTTAGGAATGCTGGTGGATATGATTGGCCTCTTTTTACAGCATGCAGGTTCCATTTGGTTTGGTTTGTTACACTATTGAATTCTCCTGCTCCAGCATTATTGTGTATTGTTCTCCATGGTCCCTCAAGCTGAAAATTGATCTCCATTCAATAGTGTGCAGTTGATTCAACCTGCTCCATAATCAGTCCTGCTCTGTGAATGAAATTTATCATGGGAGACTTGATTACTATCTCTGCTAGGACTGACCTGGTTGAAAGGCTTTCAAACTGCCTGAAAATTGGAAGTGTTGGATGTTTTCCATAAAGAATTCCTTGCTCACCAAAAGAACTATTTCAGGCAGAGATGAAGGGCTGATGTTTATTGATTTTTCCCACCTCCTCCTGACCAGCTAGAAAAAAAGATAAAAATTTAAAGCTATACCTTTAGCATTAAGTAAAATGCTCCTTTACTCTTATTAGACGTCCTGACTTAGTTCAAGCTACTTTATAAAATTAAGCAGGTTTTATAATTTAAAAAATGACAAAGAGACAATTAATAGACTCTTAAATCTTCTAGAGTATTTGATCAATGTTTCGACCTACTCTTGAAAGCTGATACTAATGCAAAAGAGTTTTCTATCTGTAGGGATCGAACCATCCTTTGTTTGAAATGAAATCAGTTCTTTGATGTTTCACTTAGCCTGAAAAAAAATTTTTTTTTTAAGTTTCTACTAAGGTTTGTTTAAAATGTAGAAACATTTTTCCTGATTTATAAAAAATGATAATTGCTCAATAAAAATGTAAACAATACAGAACATTGTGAAAAGGAGAATAAAATAATCTTATATCTACATAAAAATAAAATTTGGTAAATTTAGGGCACTAGCCTTCCACATATCTCCCTGTGCATATATATTGAATTGATATTGCTCTGTAAAATGCTTTTATTACTCAACAATATGTATCGATCATTTTCCAAGGCAATTGTTGTAGACCTGTGTTCTCTTTTTATGACTGTACAGGATTCAGATATTTAACTGATTTTAAAATGATGGCCTTAAGAAATTGTTTCCAATGTTCTAATATCATAAACAAGACAGAGGAATAACTTTTTTCTTATTCAGAGATTCTTTGGTGTCAAGAGACAGAGCTATTCAAGCTGTCTGAGCAAATAAGAACGTGCTAGCTGGGTACGGAGTCACCTCATAGTACCTAAGGGAATTAGTGGAGTTGATCCTATTAGACAGTTTGGGATCAAGAAATAAATTGGGGAAGCGGACTTGGCCCAGGGGTTAGGGCATCCGTCTACCACCTGGGAGGTCCGCGGTTCAAACTCCGGGCCTCCTTGACCCATATGGAGCTGGCCCATACACAGTGCTGATGCGTGCAAGGAGTGCCCTGCCACGCAGGGGTGTCCCCAGCGTTGGGTGTCCCCTGTGTAGGGAAGCCCCACGCACAAGGAGTGCACCCTGTAAGGAGAGCCACCCAGCGCGAAAGAAAGTGCAGCCTGCCCAGGAATGGTGCTGCACACATGGAGAGCTGACACTACAAGATGATGCAACAAAAAGAAACACAGATTCCTGTGCTGCTAACAACAACAGAAGCGCATAAAGAATATGCAGCAAATAGACACAGAGAACAGACAGCTGGGGCTGGGGGGCAGGAAGGGGAGAGAAATAAATAAAATAAATAAATCTTAAAAAAAAAAAGAAATAAGTTAGCGGTCAAGTATTAAGGATATTGCTTTCTTCTCTTATCTCCTTTTTGAAGAGCATTCCTTTTGTCATGACTTCTCTTGGACATCTACTTCATTCTCTTTTTTCTGTATCTCTTGACCACCCTTGCTTTTGCACATATTTTGGAAAATGTCTGCTCTGCTCCTACATGACTTCTCAATTCAAAATTTATTAAAAATGAATACGTTTTAATTTTTATTTTCAAATTCCAAGAAGAGAGACCTTATTTGGTCAGTATGAGTCAAGTGACATATGGTTTTCCAGTCAGTTAGGTTCAAGGAGAGAGGTAATATAGACTCCCCACTTGGCAATCACTATGGGGATAGTGTATGTGCAGGTTTTCTAGAAAGACAGTGTGTTGCTGGCGGGAGAAAAGAAACCTTTTTCAAGTACTTTGTGTTCACATGATTATAATTCTATGATTAAATGCCTATAAATAAAATTTCATGACATAAAGTACATTTCAAAATTTTGACACATCTAGACAAATTAACTCTCAAAAAGTTCTCCGATAGACACTCCCACCAGTATATTAGTACTGCCTGACATGCTTTTTAACTTGAGGCTTACACCATCAATTCTGGGTTTGTCAATCTTTTAACTTTGACCTATATAATAGCCAAAAATTATAATCAATTTTGTTTTAATAAAATGTATTTATAAGTGAAGTTAAAATGCTTTTACAAAAATTTTTGTCCAGTGCTTCTTTCATCCAATTTTTCTTAAAATAATTTTCTATTAAATTATTATCTGTTAGATTTTCTACCATATTATGATTGTACCCTATAGACATTAAATTTAAAAAAAATTAAATTCTTAAGTATTGTGGAATTATTAGTTTGAGGAATATATATTAACTGAAAATAATAGTTTCAAATATTGTTAGATGTAAATTGCTGGTACAAATATAAAAAGGTATATAATCATTTGCAGAGTTTTGGTAAATTTTTTAACCTGTATGCATATACTGCAATTTCACCTCTCTTTTATTTCCTGATCTGGGGAAATAGTTCAAATTTTGAATCTCACTTTGGCACTATTAATGAAAAAGATGGGACATTCAGTGTTCTCTGGGTATGGATGAGTCTCTTAAATATTACCAGCTTCCTATCAATCTATAACACCGTAACCAAGGGTGTTTGAACTGCAGTTCCTACAAATGTCTAATGAGTATCTGCAATTTGCCAGGCTATTTACATGTGCTCTTTATTCATCATTTCAACGTATATAAGGTACATATTACAATCTTCATTTTACATATAGAGTGTCTGAGGTTATGACACATTAACTAAACTTCTTTACTATTATAAAGTTAGTATATGTTCAAACTTAGATTTGAACTTAGTTCTGTCAGAATTTAAAATTTATAATTTCCCCCATGATATCATATATTTATATTAAAGTGATGTAGACTTGGTTTCTAATTGGGAAAATGATGTTTTTAATGGGTCTTTGATCTCCAGACCAATGAGTCTCACCTAGAATCATACTACCCGCTGAGGTGTTTGGAAACAAGCAAAAGTATTTTCAGCTATCACCTTGACTTGGAGTTGCCTTTGGCATTCAGTGATTGGAGGTTAGGGCAGAGATATTAAACCTTTGCAATGCCTACTTCAGGCACTTAGAACAAAGAGTGCCCCCTATGTTTGCCAGTGGCACCCTGATTGACAAATACTGTGCTACGCTGTGAGCATCAGGAGGTTAGGGGCCATTTCTTTTTGTATTGCTACTTCTTAGTAGAATATAAAATAAATTTTAGCTTTCATCTTATATTATAGGTACTGAAAACTAGAAGAGTCATTGCTTACAAATAGGAGCAGTCATAAAAATGGGACGATAACTTTTTTTCCCCATTTACTATCTAACATTAAGACAGGGTATAAATGCTAAGGCACAATTGCTTATTAAGAGAATATCCAAAATGTGTTATAGATTGCAAATCCTGATCTGGTTCTTTCTTGTCAGAATATTTCACCAATGACTTCCTACCTTATGCTCACATTTTGTTAATATTGAACTACCAAAAGAACTCTGCTCTTAACACTGTTTTTTTGCCGCTCTGTTTTGGGTCATGTGCTTTCCTACATTTCTCCATCTAAATATATGAATAGGCTTCCCTGTTCACAATTGCTTTTAAGGTATTTACCACCATATTGTGTTTCAATTTTCTCTTGTTCTTTCTGTATTTTCCCCTCCTGCCTGGAAGCTCCCTGTAAACAAAAGTTACCTTTATTTTAGTAGATAAAAGGGTATAGGGTACTTTCCCCATAATAGAAGTTTAATGAATGTTTGAACTGTTCTTGATGAATGTAAGGGTCTTCAGAGAGATTTCAGAGAAAGCTGTCCTTGCACCATTTCAAGCTATTCAAACACTGTTATTTTGGTATTTCTTTGACTGAACTCAACCTACTAAAATCTTAGAATATGTCCTCTTCACAAACTAGATATTTACATAATTTTAGTCATCATGAATTTCTAAATCCATAATCAAGTATGGCAGCAGACAAATTTTTGGCTTAATAAGGTTAACTTTTTGTTAAAATATAATCTCTGTTAAGTCTTAATACAAACATGTTATTAGTTTTAAATAAACAATTTAATGAAATGTAGAAGATAATCACACATATTTTGTCAGTAAATTAGTTACAGGGTTTGATGTTCATGAAAAGGAGAGAACACTTGGACATTTCTTAGTGACCTCTATTTCTATTTGGTAGTACCATCATAAATTGACTTAAAAACAAACTAAGTTTTGATTGTATCCTAAAAATAATAGCTATGGTGGGTCTGTGGTACTATTTAGAATACATATACTTAGAGTTCAAGTTGCAAGAAATCATTGACTAATTGCATTCTTGGATAATCAAATTTTCTGATTTAAAGGGGCTACATATTTGCAAACTTTAAACTAGTTATTTCACTTTTTCAGTTATATTGCAAATGTTTCTAAAATGTTATAAGCAAAGTAAATAGGGTAAAGTAAAATTGATACAGTCTCCTGAAAAAGGGTTGTAGAGTGACTCAAGATCATTTTTTTGGATTGAAGTTCCTAGTTGTGAGTTATGAATGAACTTAGGTTATTTGTCGTGAGTCAAGAACAAATTCCTGGTGGTGGTGTTTTAAAAATAATAACTTAAGGAAGCAGATGTGGTTCAAGCAATTGAATTCCTGCCGACCACATGGGAGGTTCAGGTTCAGTTCCTGGTGCCTCCTAAAGAAGATGAATAAGACAGCAAGCTGATGCAACGAGATGATGCAACAAGAGACACACAGAGGGAAACACAATGAGAGACACAACAAAGCAGGGAGTGAAGGTGGCTCCAGTGATTAGGGACCTCCCTCCCACAGGGGAAGTCCCAGGTTTGGTTCCCTGTTCCTCCAAAAAAAGAAAAAAGAAAAAGAAGAGCAGCATACAACAAACAGACACAGCAAATACAAACAATGAGGGATTGGGGAGAAAAAAATAAATAAAACAAATGTTTAAAAAAAAAGAATAATAACATACTGTGTTTTCTAACTATTTTCTCTTTTAGTAAAATGGTTTAGCCTTGATTAGTTGGAGTTTTGTTGATAATTAAAGTTTTAAAATGTCTGTTAAATATAAGCATTTTTGCTGACCAATGCTAAGGACCAAAATGAACTATGGAAGCATTCATTTATGTATGTAAATGGTTAGAGGCTGGTAGAAGAAATAATGATATCATTTAAATTAATGAAATGCCATTTCCCATTGTGATATATGTTTGCTTTTGGCTTATAAATTATACTCACATACATATATTACTGAGTAAAATTGAATTATTCTGTATTCCTATCTAAAAATGGTATGTTTTATAGTCTAATTTTATATAAATAATTTCATTTGGAAAAATGTGTATAAGCTACCCTTTAATTAAAATAAAACTGTTTTACAAGCTTTGGGGATTCTGTATTGAAAAAATATACTATTGGCCCAAGTGAGCCCAGGTATTCAGCCCTGGAGAAAAAAAAAATACAGTATCATGTTAGATCAAAGTTAAAGAATTTGTCTTTGAAGGCTCTGATGATTAGGTTGCTGGCATGGTGAAAGAATTTATAATACTTTAATGGGTGAAATTCTTACCCATGTGATAAATAGTATCACATCTTACCCATGTGATAAATAATATACTTTACAAAGAAGTAAAATGATGAGAATTATTTTCTTTGTTGCAGGGAACTGAAGCAAGGTGCACATGGCTATCTTGATTTAGAAAGGTATCTCTACCAGTGTACCACAGATAAAAATGACTTTTTGCGGTCTAAGTCAAAAGCATATGAAAATACTTATTGAAGCTTTCTTTTCTTTAGACTCTTCTGGAAATCAAATGAAAAAGAATACATTGTGTTATTTTTAACTCTGGTGTATACCATTCTAGTATTGTTGACAAGACAACATCTTCGTTGTATGTTCAGCAGTATTATTAAGAACTTTACCATAAAGAGCTGTAATAACTCAGAGACATGATTTTATCTCTGGAACTTTTGAATCCTTATAATTATAGACTAATGGAATCCTACTTCATTTATTTAGTGCTCTAGTGTTCAGAATATAGGTAAAACATCAGAAAATTTATAGTATAATATCCTTGGGATATACAGATATCCTAAATTAGAAGCTACATTAATTTCACCTTTGTGTTGCACTTGTGTGGTATTGTATTTATTCTGGACATGGTCAATTTTAATTTAAGTTTTCAGTGTTAATGAACTTCTTGATCCCTGGTTTTACCAAAAAACACCTTTCAAAATAAAATTCCATTAAAAAAATTTCCCCGTAGGCCACAGAAATTTTAAATGTCTTCCTCTGTCTAAGGTAAGATTTTTCCAGGGCATTTAAGGAGAAGTACATGTTACCCCCTGGAAGTTTTTGTAAATTGCTGCCTTCCCTCTGGGTGATTAGGAAAGAAACAAAGAAATACTGTGTGGTGGAACAATATTACTTGTAGAAAAGTTTAAAAGGGTATTGTTGGCATTAAATGAAAACTAAAGCATTTTAAACTTTAGATTACTGAAGGGTCACTATCAAGTGGGCCATTACTAGAGGTTGCCTGGGGCAGACTTCCTTTCTGACACAAACTGTGGGATCTTCAAGCTGTGAAAGTGTATCCTAGAAGCAAGGCTTCTCTAACTGTATTAGACACTGGGGAAACTTATGCAGATATGTATCCTGTTGGGTTTTACTGTGCTAATTTCCTTTTCCTATTAGGAGCAAGAAAAATATGAATAGAATGTTTTATATATGTTTATGTATTTTTAAAGGCTTTTCTTGACAAAACTACAAAAGATGCCTGTTTCGAATTTGGTTGAGTTAGATTTGTGAGACAGCTTTGGTAGGATTTTTATATTTATCAAATTGGATTTTGAAAGAGATTTATTATCCTAATAGGTTAAATGAGGACAAAATCTAGTGTTAAGTTGAATCCTACTTCCATGTCATTGAAGAAAATTTTCCTAAATTCAGATAGAAAGTAAAATATTTGTCCTTATCAAACCTAAAAGAATGACTGCCATCATCTATATGAATTTAATTCATAACTTTCCCTTGCAAAAACACATTTACAAATTAATTAATTATTTTTATGAAAAAGAGTAATTTCTTTTCATTTGAAGAGTTTGTTTAAAATCATAGAGCTTGTTTATTAAAAACTACTAAATTACTGAGGCTAATACCAGTTACTTATTTTTTATTTGGAGAAAGGTTTTTAAACAAGCTGTATATATTTATGGGGAATTTGTATCTTGAGCTATGAAGAAGCACTAGTTTCACTTATATAAGGGTACCTATTAAACAGTGCTTAAAGTGTAAGTATTCCTTTTTATTACGTTTTTCTCCCTAAAATGATTTCAGTTTTTAAGAAATATCATTACTGTTTTAAGATTATCCCTGTAATGAGAAATCACAGCATGCATCTGGAAATATGTTTCTACTTCATCTTTTCTCATTCATTTTTAGTGCAATTATACATGAATTACTGTGGTATATGGTTATTCAGGTCAAGTTCTCTTTCAAGACTGTTATTCCTGTTGTACAGTTTATCCATCAACTAACATCCTGAAATGTTAAAAGCTTCATATTTTAAGAGTAGAATGTCAGTTGCTTTTTTTACTCAGAGCAATTTAGCTAGCACAGAACACAAGAGATTTGACAGTAGCAGCAGTCAGGGCATACACTGGCTAAGGATTTGAGGAAATAGAAGTAAAGTTTCAAATATATATCAGCATGCCCATGGTGTATATGTTTCATAGGACAATGCATGAAGTAAAATTGGAAAGTTCAGAAAGATCATGGTATGTTTATGAAAAGATGGGTATCTGACTCCTAAATTTCACGTTTTGAGAAAGATTTCTTCATTTTTCTCAACTCTTTAAACTCTATAGAGACTTTTGTACTGTCACCCAGTACATCACTGAGCTTGCATGAAAGTAAAGAAGTTTTAGTTTACTATTATTTACACCTAAATAATTAAACCTGTGATCTAATAATGAAAATAAGTTATCTTTATTGATAATTATAATTTTTTATAAACACATTAATCAAGAGGAAATGAAGAAATTATGTATATATTGAAAAGATGTTCGTTAGAGTAACGATTATAAAAATAACATATTATACATTGCATTTTTACATATACATTATGTATAATATGTGAAATACATAATATACAATACTGAAATTGCTTTAAAAGTGTAAATACTCTTTGGATCAGTAAAAGACTATATAAGCCGCACATATGCCGATTTTCAAGTCGTCAGTCAAATCCAAAAAAATCATCTGGCCCTCAAATCTCTCAGAAAAAGAAAGAATGGATTGGTGTGGTTCTTTTTATTTTGAATTTCAAAAATGAGTTGAATCTGAGGAGTGATTCTGTTGTTATTCACACTCTATATGGAGTGAAAATACCCTCCAGTGTGCTCATGTTGTGGGATTTAAAAGAGTACCCGTAGTCCTGTGAGGTCTATGAAAGCTGTCCCTACTCCTTTCTTTTCCTCAGTCTGAGTAGAACTGTGCTGCCTTGAAAAGGTCTTGGAGGAGCGTATCTGTTTAGAGTTTTCCCTCTAAAAAGACCATGGAGGATACCGGGTTTTTTTGGTGACTTGTTTTCTTCACTGTGTAAGTGAGTACTGGGAGGTAGGAGGAAATCAGGCTCATTATGCCTTTCAGTTTATTCGTTTGTTGGTCCTCTGTCAGCCTGCCAGCCCTCTCTGTGGGATAACTGCCCTTTGTATAATAATCTGCCAACATTCATGGTGGTTGCATTCAGTGTACCCATTCTACTGTGGAACTCCATTACAACTGGGTTTTGAAGGCAAAGCTTCATGATATCTGGGTATAAACAGTGTGCTGAGCCACAAAGACATTCTTTGTATTTCTTTGTCTTTTTATAATCCCTACATTTTTACTAGCTTTGAAGAGAGGATTTTCTGGTAATAGGAAGGAAAATACCTATACTTACCACTCTGTTCTGTACTTTTGTAAGTAGAGTTTAAGGGGATTGGGGGTTGTTTCCTAATTTTAAAAACTGATTTGTTCCTTAGACAAAAGTGGGCCAAATTTGAGGCTAATTTTCTACCTGTGGAGGTGTGGGTGAATTGGCCTTTGTTTTCTTGCAGTTACCTTGCCTGGCAGGTGGCCACATTGATTATTCTTGGCATGTGCTCTAGAAGTGCCTCTCTGATCCTTGGAAGCCTTTGCTTTGTCCTATTAAGCAGTTCTGTCAACTTCTTAACCCTGGACTCTGTCTTCTCAAAGGAAGATGTGCCTTTGACCCCTTTATACTTACCTCGCCTGACTCTGTTGTGTTATTCTTTTTTGTCTGGGGGGGGGGTTTAGGTGGTTTTGAGAATAAAGTTGAATGACTGAATCTTAAGTCAGCAGATCAGTGACGATTAAAAATTAAATAGGGAAGATTTGTTTTCATTTCCTCTAAGCCCCCCACCTACTACTTTAGAGACAGAATTAAAGACCTACTTGATGAACAAAAGGAACAAAATTGGGGTGCCATAGAAAACTAAAAAAGCCTCTGCTTTTTAAAAAAATCATTCCTTGCCCCTCCCTGGGGTTCTTGCCCAAGATTTGTTAAGGTCAAGGTACTTCTCTTCCTCTTTTTCTCTTTCCTGTTTTATTTTGTTCAAATTCTTTTATTTGGGCAGCTGTGATTTTGTAAAAAAACTGTAACCTACTATTTCAATTATCACAGTAAAATTTATCTAGCCCTTGCCATGTGCCATACTTTGCATCTGTACCTAAACACAGGATAGTTACAATGTAGTTCCTTGGCCCTACAACATTTTTTGTGTATGGTGATCTCGCTAACATTAACTTTTAATGTTAAATTGATGTTTTCAGTGTAGTACTTTAAATACTTTCATGACAGTACAGAATGCTAGGAAATTGTCTTTCTATTCTTCACAAGTGTAGATGGTTTTCAAACTTTGGAGGGCCTTAGTTCACTGTATGTGTGTGTATTTAAGAAAGAAAAAGAGAGAAGAGAATGAGAGAGAGAGAAGGAAAGAGATATATTCTGTACCAAATTAAATTTCCCTCTCATTTTGATTTAGCTAGCATCATGGCAGAGAGATCTGCATGTTAAAAAAAAAAAGTATGCTTTTCATGCATGATCCTCAGAGACTACAGTTTGAGGACCCTTGAGAAAATATCATCATGTATGGCAGCTAACATAAATGTATCTTTCTATGTAATGCTCTGCTCATGAACTGAAGTGATTTAAATATTATTTCTAAGTTTAAGAACAAGAAGAACAATTTAACCTATATGCACTAACATTTTTGTATATAAGTGAATATTTATATATTGTACAGGTAACAACACGTACTAATATATTTTTACATTCATCAAGAATATTGAATAAGGACAGTGAAATTCAATGAATTAAACAGAATGAACATAATATATGACTGTGTATTATATTTTTCTGACAAATTTTAGGTAAATTAAGGTTATAATGAGTATTTTGAAAGTGTATTTTATGTTAGATGAAAGTTTGTAAATAATGCCATTTCCATGTGTTAGCTAATTTAATTCATGCTCATCCCCTGTTTCACACATATGAAGTATTCCTAATCTATGCCACAATGTATATGAATGAATGTTGATGATAGTATGTGGGAGAGAAATTAAATTCTCTTCATGGGCTCACTGATATAATATTTAAGTATTGTAGAGTCAGACCTATTCCAGGAGTAACTGACCCAAGCCCATTCTTTTGTAGGTTGACACTTTGATCAGATTACTTAACTTCTCAGTACTTCCAATTAATTTTAAGAATAGCCCTAATTCATTAGTGTATTTTGGGTCTTGAAAATGTATTTGCATAACCCTTTAGCACACTGTTTCACACATACTAAACCTTCCATAAATGTTTAATTAGGTGATTGGGTCTGTCAAACAAATACACACAAACAACAAATTTACCAATTGTATATATCAACATGGTTTTGTTTTATTTAGATGTTAAACATGCAATATTAGATTAGCTTACTTTATTTGAAGAAGAGATCTTAGAGATTTTTAAGTAAAGTAAACATTAGTGCTCATGCCCATTTTTCATTTTAGAAACTGAGGAAAGCATGTGCAGAGTAACGAATGAGCTGGCTTTGGAATTGGTTTGGTTGAGCCAGCAATGGAATACATCGTCTAGCCTCACTGTACTTTCAAATATTAAATTATGCATGCATTAACTCATAGAGGTTGAGTTCATTTTCATAGAACTGCACCCATTTCATAATAATTTACACGGTGCAAGAATCTCCATATATATTTTAAATATTAGCAGGAATGTGAATTTTCTTTCATCCTAAGTTTTAGTAATACTTTCTTTTGAATTTGTTCTAGGGACAACATATAACTAGCTATACAGATATTTAAACAGCTGTGCAACAGAGACTCCTTGCCCTTTGTATATTAATATAAATTGGCAGGGTGGTTCTGTATTTGGCAGTGGTTCTGCACTGATGGAGCCCAGGAGGGCAATCTTAGGTCTCTTGGTCCTTGGGTTCTTGAAACTCAGGTGTTTTAGAGCCAGTCTGCTACCAGCGGACTCATTCTCAGAGGAGGTAGTTGGGTAGTAACTCTTCAGACAGGGAGAAACAGTGAGTTTGGTAAAAATACCTGGAAAAAAAAATTAGTTAGAATCCTTATTTAGAATGGATCCTTTTTTTGGCCCTGCCTGCCATGTAAAGAGGAATTTGAAGTCTGATCGGGTATCTCACTGCTCTTATTTTGCCCCTCATCAAGTATCCCATCTAAGGACACAATGCTTTATTTTGACAGCAGATGCGGTGGTTATGCTTGTATTTTAGATAGGACATGTATCAGAGTCATCATCCCTCAGATTCAAACTAAACTGGATATTCTGCTTAGGAAGTAATTCTGCTCTGCCTACATTCGACTGCCTGTGGTTTACCAGAGTGTGGCCCTGTCTGCCCTATTTTCCTCATTTAAAATTTCAGCCCCAAATATCAGCCCCAAATATCAGCTCCTTGCTCTCTGTGTGGGATTGGATTTTGTACCCCACAAAAGACATGTTCAGGTCTTTAATCTTTGTCCCTGTGGATGTGATCCATTTGTAAATAAAACCTTTGAAGATCTTATTAGTTAAGGTATGAACTCTTTTGTGAATAGGTACATTGAAGACTATATTTAGATGAAATCAAATTGAAATGAGGTGGGTCTTAATCTATATGAGCAAAGGAAATTGGACTCAGAAGCCAGAAGTCATTGGAAAACAGAAGAATCTAGAAGCAGGAGAAGCCAGAGAGAGAGCTCCATGTAACAAAGGAGAGCCATCATCAGAAAGTCACATATTTCAGAGAAAGTATAGTCTTACTGACACCTTGATTTTGGACCTCTAACTTCTAAAACTGTGAGCTAAAAAGTTCCTGTTCTTAAGCCAATCAGTTTGTAATATTTGTCATAGCAACCCTGGCAAATTAGGACACTCACCTTCTTCTTTGCAATCATATCTTTCCTGATGCGCTATTATAGCATTTAGAGCTTTGTAATTTGTCTCCCTTTTGGAGGAGGGGGCCAATGAGATAGACATTGTCATTCTTCTCTCTCTGAAGAGCTTTATTTTCTTCAAGTTCCTAGAATAATACCAGGATATAGCAAGTGCTTAATAAAAGTTGAATAAACTAATGTGTCATTTGGATACCTCTTTGTAAAGTTGACTTTAATATGATGTCAGTGGTCATGAGTGAATAATGTTACTATCAGGCAGCATAAGTAAATGCAATTTATACCAATCCATGTCTCATAAGCTGTTTATCTTCATCAGGAATACTGCTCACTTTGGAGATTTCTGTTCAATTTTACCTTTTAAATACCCTTTTATAAAGCTGTTTTTTTAAAAATCAGTATTTAGTAACAACAGTTATAATACTGCATTAAAAACTGACAGAACTTCTCTATGCTTATGGGTTGTTTTTACAGTTTTTTCCCAATTACCCTTTGAATTGTGTTTGTGTGTATATGTTGGTGTGTTTTTTTGGGGATGTAGTAGTGACCGTTTTATTAGTTTGAGTAACTCTGGTAACTTTAAAGTGGAAGACAGATTTACTAGCAATGTTTCTAAAATAGTTTACTTTAGACACTCCTTGACACAATTGTAGCAAAATGTTTATTTTATTTGTCTTTGTGTTTGGAATAGTAAGTTGTGGGTAGTGGGGTTTTGTGATTTTTGTTTTAGTGCAAAACCGTTTTGTTAAATGCATAATCCAAAGACATAAATAAAATTTTGATTAATAGCTACACTATGTATTTTAAAAACCACTATCTATGAGGACATTACTTAATTTTTTAAATGAATTATATTTTAACATAATATTACAAAAGTAACTCAGCAATTCCAATTACAAAAAAAAAAAAAAAGCAGAGCATAGTTTATCAAATAAAAAGTGTAAATGGTAACTGCTGCTTCTATGTCCAAAATTAAACACTGTGAATAACTTAGCATATATTTTTCTAGACCTCAATCTGTATTTAAAGAGTATCAATGGATAGAAGCACTGTTTGTATATGTATATTGTATACAATGTATAAGAGTCATTCTTTTAAACTAGATATATTAGTTATATAGAATACTCTATGATATTTCACTTCAAAACTTATCTTAGAAATATTTCTCTGTTAGTGTATATATATTTATTTCCTCATTTTTATCAGCTCTATATTAGTTTTATATAGATGTTCCACAATTTACTTATTTAGCCCCTATTTTTGGGCTTTTGCATTGCTTTTAGTTCTTTTTTTTGGTTTATTTGTTTATGCTACTGAGAACTTACCGGCTGTAGACATCTGTGGGCATAATTATTTGTGCATTTGTGCAAGTGTTTTGGGGGAACATATTTGTGAAAGTAGAATTGCATGAGAAACTTTGAAATATATAATCTTTCACCAATTGTTGCCAAAATATCCTCTAAAATATAGGAGTCCTTCCTTATTCATGGCTATTTTATAACCAGGATCTTGATGTTTTAGGGCACATACTTTTTTCATGATTATTAAATAATATATATTCATAAAGAAAATTTTAGAATTATATAAATTTTAAAAAGTAAAATGGGAAGCTTTATAATTCTTCCACCTAGAAGCAAGCACTATTGATATTTTGCCACTTTTACTTCCAGTCCACTTTTTTCTATGCATAATTTTTACTGACTTTCTTATTTAGCATTATACCATAGGCATTTATATTTGCACTGTATCACTGAAAACTTTGAAACACCCATTTACTAATTAGTTAATAGTTCATTATATATAGCACTAGCATGATATGTTAATTATTATTTTTATTTAATTTGACACTTATGTCTCCATTTTTGGCCATCGTGAATTGTAAGGTGAAGCGTGTTATGTATAGCATTTTTTTTTTGTATTTCATATTATTTTCTGAAGTGATATTAAAAGGGGTGTAAATTTTGGGCTAAAGAGTAGGAATATTATAATGGATTGTGGTGTCCTTTGTCAAATTATTACCAGAAATGTTGCACCAATTGCATCTCTCCTAAAAGACTGGATTGTGCCTCTTTCATCATTCTTTTGTTATTGTTGATTTTTTTTTTTCTGGAAGTCTCCATTTAAACTTTTTTGAGCCAATTAATTAGTCTTTCTTTATTATAGCACTTATCTATAGTTTTGGCTTTAAGGGAAAACTTGGGCTAAACCTCTAGAGTCTACCGTTTGGCCAAGATTATTAGCTAGTTCGTGAACATGAATTTATTATGTAGTTTTACATGCACTGTGTGGGTAAACAATGATAAACTACTGAAACATAGTAATATTTAAGTTCACGATAATGAAAATGTTAGCCTCTCGCTCCAGAGAAAGCCCACACACATACATTTCCCTTATAATTTTTATGTTTCTGGATGATTCTTAAGGGCACTATAGCTTCTATATGTCCATTCCTCATATACCCATTGTACCTTATAGAAAAAGAAGGGTCAGTATCTCCTTGATTGCTATTATGTCTTTGATATTTGCTGTCTTTTTTTGTGATAAGTGATGCTATTTTCAGACTCCTGCCACCTGGTTTTATCACTTTTCCCCCTTCTTATGACTGGCATGCTTGACGTCTGGGTCATTTTCTTCATTCAGAGGCAATTCTAGCACCTGTCTCAAATCTTTCCTCAAATCAAATCATTAACCTTGCTTTCGGGTACTTTAAAGAGCCATGGTTTTAACACATCTCATATAACCTCTTGGTTCTTCAGCCTAACCATCTCTAGAGAGTGACCTTGTCCTTTTGTCATGATTATCCTACATCTCATCATCATGAGATATTTCAACTTTCAAAGCCATAAAAATCGGACCTAATTATCTGACTATAATTTCCTAGTCTTCCAACTTACTGTCTTTAATATCCTTATAGCATCAATACTGTTAAGACATCATTTTTCTCCCTTTTTTTACAGCCTTGAAAATGTTCCCAAAAGCTTTGCTCCTATTCACTCCATCAAACCAGACTGGCAAGATGCCTTACCCTTTGTCAAAAGTGATGTGTCCGAAGGACCCTGGCTAGGTCAGAATCTCGTCCTTGGTCTTGTGCTGACTAGCAGAATAACCATGACAAATTGCTTCTCTATTCTAGGTTATATAAATAATGATGTTTGGACTAGATTATCATTTTGCAAACTATAATAGACACTAAACCCAGATGTTACATGAAATAGAGTTCCTCAGTCACATGAGTTTGTCAAACTGATTCCTTCTTACAAATTTATAAAGCATAATAACATCTTACAGGTTCTTATATCAACACTTAAAGGCTTGGAGAATTCCTATAGGTGGAAAATGATTTAATATTATTTGTCTTAGCATTTCTCAGCCTATGTGGTTATGGTGCTTACTACACTTAATTTGTATCTACAGAGTTTGGGTTCATTTGAACACCCATTTTGAAATTGCTGGGCCAGATTATCTTTAATTTCACAATTGTATAACTTAATTTTATATGATTTTTCAGTCACTACAAATCCAGGATAGGTATACTTCAGCATCTCCATAATTCAGTGAGATAGATTTATGCTTTGTATCTCCCACAAATAAAATAGTGCATTGACAGCAGTCCTTTTAAGACGTATCCTTCAGTGATCAGCAGTATTTTTTGTGCTACATCAGAGAGAAGGAGAGAGAGATAAAGAGAGAGAAAACCAAAACAATTCCTATGATATATTAAGTACAGTATGGCAAGTAATCACTTATTCCATGGTCATCATTCAGTAAAATTGAGGGTTTCTTTAAGAGCTTCCATCTAAGCCACTTGAATGGAAAAGTAGGCACATTTTTTTTTTTTTCCAAAATGTGTATATATAGAAATTGCCAGCAGTTGGCTTTACATAATTCAGTGATTCAACTCAAGGTTGCTTGAGTAAGTACAAGTTAAAGAGATGCAGACAAGTACAGGATTGTAAAGTTCAAAGGAAATGCAAACGTGAATAACAAAAGTCACTGTTAGGGACTAATTGTAATTCTGCTGCATATGAATCTTTGAATAATATTCCCTGAAAGGTCAGCCAAAAGTCCTGCTTTAAACTACTGTTCTCTTGAAGAGAATTTTCAAATTTAGGTATTTCCTAGTATCAGGAAAGTCAAGAAAGCTATCAGGCTTTTTTTTTTTTTTAAGTTTCTTTTACAAGTTAAAATGATGTGAGATGGATAAGAATAGCTGAGACTGTTCTGCCCACTGAATAACAAAGATATTTAGCTTTTAATGAAGTTAACTAAGTTGTACTGCATGTGAATCCAAGTTTTGTGAATCAGAGTTCTATAAGTCATCTATATCCCTTTTTGCTTATTTCATTGTCTTGAATTTATTTTTTGGGAAAAGATTTCTAAATTTGACTTTTCTTTATATGCTAAGTTAGCATAATAAAGACTTCATGCTGGTGTTATTAGTTATACATTTTTAAATAATTATGGTAGTTTTATTATAAATACAGGATATAATTTCCCAAGAGCATAGCAGAAATAATGAATTAGTACCTAGACATTTTTCTAGCTCTAATGATTAAATGATTGCTTCAATAGTGTAATTTTTCAACTTTACATAATTAATGCCTCTGAATAGGCAATTAAATTATGTTTAATTTTGATAAATGTTATGATTAAATAATTACATATTTTGTTGTTTCTAAAAATTAATTATTTTATTAACTGTGATGTTGATTGAGTTCTTTCTCAATTTATTGATTTTTGTTTAATAGGAAATGTTTTCAAAGTTGAACTAAAAGCCCATGTTGACCAAACAACAGAATCTCTCTGTGTAAGATTTCATGGTCAAGGACCACAAGGGCAGTTAAGTATGTAATTAACTAACTCAAAAGAGTTCCTCGGGGATGATCATTATTGATGGTCCTCTTCTAAAATGACCTGAAGAAAGGCATCAGAAGGAAATTTCTCCAAATTTGCAGAGTGCACTTACTTGGTAGATTGTTGCATGTACTTGTTTCAGAAATATTTTCCAAAATAGTCTGTACAGACTATAAAATTCACATGAGTTGTAGAAAAAGAGGTTTATGGCATCCTCTTCCCTTCAGAAATGATCTGAGAAATGCTATGTTGGGGTGAAATTGGTTGAAAGAGAGCAGCACATGGGGAAAAACTCAGGGTTTTCTATTTATTTGTCAGACCTGATTGAGAGCTTACTACATTTCAGGGTTGCTGCTCAAAAAAACTTACAGTAACAGCAGAAATATATATAAACAAATCAGTGCAATTTAACAGTGTAGATGCTCTGTCAAAAGTGGAGGGTTTGTGTAGGAATGAAACTAAAGCCATTTTCACTTGGGGCATCACTTTGGGAGCTTGAAGTTTCAGTAATCGTAACATGATTTACAGTTGTGATTTTGCCAGAAAAGCTAGTGTAAATAAAATATTTTAAATGACAATTGATATTATCCATATTAGGCAGTTGTACATAGTATTGAGCAGAAAGAACCATAGGAATTAGGAACGTTTTTATCAGGGAAAAATATGGTGATTGTGCAGAAGCTCCAAACCATATTGAAAACAAGCCTGAGGGAGAGAATAATAGGTGGGCTGTAACAGCTTTTATAAATATTTGAAGAAGCCACGCATAATCTCTTCTCTTACCACTTCATACCCTCCTTTAAGTGTCCAGAAGTTAGTGTAACCTTCCAATTACCCTAAATGAAATCCGTTGAGTGTAATAGGAACCTTAAGCATTTCCATTGGTGTGTGAAACTTTCCCTAAATTGGTAATGGGGAGCCTTGTTTTAACTCTTTATGTTCCTTTCATTATATCACAATGAAAGTTTCCAGCTTTATAAAGGAGAGAAAACATTTGTATTAGTCAGCCAAAGGGATGCTGATGCAAAATACCAGAAAGCGGTTGGCTTTTATAAAAGGGTATTTATTTGGGGTAGAGGCTTACAGTTATCAGGCCATAAAGCACAAGTTACTTCCCTCACCAAAGTCTGTTGTCATGTGTTGGAGAAAGACGGCTGCCAGGATTTGCAAGGGTTCAGTCTTTCTCTTCCTCTTAAGGCTCCATGTCCCCATCTTCTTCCAATATCATTTATAGGTTGGGATTATGCTCTCTCTTCTGGGACTCATTCCTATTCAGGCTTAGCTGCTCTGTTCACTCCACAAGGTCTGCCATAGACTATCAGGCGAATGGTTCATCTCTCTTCCTGGGGCTTCTGCTGTGTCTCTATTTCTTCTCATATCTGCTACTTTGTGTATTTACTTCCTCGGGTTCCAGCATTAAAACTCCCTTGCGTCCTCCTTCTCCTTGTCTTTACTTGCCCAGGCTCTGCATTAAAACTCCAACCTCCCTTCTCTGCAGTGTGATTTCTCTTTGAGTACCTGCCCACCAAGGGGTTGGGGACTCAATGTCCTACTGATGTGGCCCAATCAAAGTCTTAATCATTATTTAATCAAGTAAAAGTGAAACCTCTGAATCCAGTATAATCTATTACGCCCAGAGGAAATGACCAGTTTATAAACATAACCCAATATCTATGTTTGGAATTCATAAGCAATATCAAACTGCTACACATATATAGTTATGTATTTTGTTTTTTCTGCTACCAAGTGGGGAAGTATATTAAATTTGATTTTCCCCAATGACTGTGTCACTTCCTACCTATGTATTGGATGCATTAGCTCTTTCAGGTCAGCAGATAACATTTAATGCATGATTGAAATAGTAGGGTCTACTGTGTTATTAAAATATCATTCTGGTTTTTGCTATGTAACCCACAACTACTTAGAATGATGTTTTGAACTACAATGTAATGTTTGAATTCAGCAAACTGAGGAACCTAATGCAATATATGCCTATGTTAAATCCCTGACTCACTTAAAGTACCAGTGAAAATAATGAGCTGATTCAAATCAAAGGGCCTATTATCATGCTTTGCTTTTTAAGTTAGGCACTAGAAAATCTTGCATGTTCTGCAGGAAGAAAAGGTGATCCTTTGGACTGTGCTCAAAAGCAGAATCAAAACAGAAGGATTAATCAATTTGATCCATGATGTATTTCAACGTTAACCAGTATTTTGTACATCTTACATATGGAGGATTTGAAATTATTTTATCATGGTAAAAAATTCAGCCTGGGATACTTGTTAGAAAATATATCTCTATCTCCATCTCTATCCACTAAACAAGCTGTATTCTGATATTTTCCCTTATTTTTCAAAATAAAAATCTGTTAGTGAACTTGACAATGATTCTACCTCATATGGATCATTTCTTGTCCAGCATTTGTTAATGGCAGATAAGCTGACTTGTTAATGTTTTCTCATCATCTAAAACTGGAGACTATCCTTAGATATTTTAATTCTTTTACTAAGCTTGTAATAAAAAAAAATGAAAAAATAGAAAATATGTATTACTTGAAAGAAGCCAAATCAAATAAACCCAAAATCCCAGAAGTAGACCCTTTTTATTTCTTTATGCACATATTGTAATTACAATGATCATATGATTATTTTCCTGTGTAGCTGATTATTTATTTTGCAGATATATGTCATATAATTTGAAATTACCAAGAGGATAAAACATTTGAAGAGTATCAAAATATTGGTTTATCTTTTTTTCAATTAAAAAAAAAATTCAGAAGTTGTTCTTTTAGCATTCTGTAATAATTCTACTGTGGGTATTTCAATGATCAGGTAATAAATATTCTTTATTATTGCAAAGCAGAGTTGTAGAGAAAAACATGACATTCAAACTAGTATCCTGATAGTACTGCCAGAATAAATGTATATTCATAAAATAAATTAACAGAAATTATATTCTTTGGAATATGTAATTATAATTCTCAAATTAAACTTTACAAGGCAAAATTAAAGGTTATTTAATGGGTAAAAATAAATTTCTATAGTACAGAAATCTTGAATATGAGAAGAAGAATATGAGAAGAATTTAAATACCTTAGTAAGTCATGACTGCCATTTTATTATACATTGTTACATAAACTGATTAATTTGCTTTTAATATTCAGTGGTTAACATCAAAAGTAAATTATATCTTTGTCTTTAACTCTAGCAATTAGCTAAATCTATCTTAAGGAATGTGAAAATTTGCCATACCAAAGTAATAATATAAATGTAAGTTAAAATTTTGGAGTAAAAATTTAAAACTTTTATTCTCACCAAGTTCTTGGTATATTTTCACAAGAATATTTAATGGTGAAGGGTTTGGAAGGTAATTATGCAAGATACATATATATTTAAATTAACTTACTAGTAGATAAGAACTGATTATTGTTGAATGATAAGTAAATAAAGTTGTTATATGCTACTCACTACCATGTGTAAAGCTGGCAGCACTATTTTCTTTTTTAAAAAAAACAGTACATTTTGAATTTTACATAATAGCAAAACTTGATAAGCAACAGACCTTTATTTGGTGTTTAGAGATGTGTTTAGAGATGCATTCTTTCGTGATTTTTTAATTTAAAAATTGTTCTCTAAATAGAAAGTAAT
Organism: Dasypus novemcinctus; assembly: GCF_030445035.2. NCBI lineage: Eukaryota > Metazoa > Chordata > Mammalia > Cingulata > Dasypodidae > Dasypus > Dasypus novemcinctus. The sequence continues at coordinate 145,669,048 of NC_080673.1, read as the reverse complement.
AGCAATTTTTAAATACTTGTATCAACTGAGAACCATTTATAATATATTTTGATTTTAAAAGTGATTAAGCATTTGGCTATTGCTTTCTTATAAGTGATTATGAAAATATTATGCAACAATAATGACCAAGATTTTTTTTTTTTTTCAGGAGGTACTGGGGACTGACCCCAGGACCTCACACATGGGAAGCATGTGCTCAACCACTTGAGTTAATAAATCTGCTCCTCAACATGAGTCTTTTAGCAATATTTCTCTCACTTCTAAAGTGCTGCATCATAATTCTCTGTGTAAGGCTCATCATACTTTATGCACAATGCCTCAGGCTTAAAATGTACAGGGTTACTATTTGGAATGAAGGGAATGTTTTGGTAATGGATGGTGGTGATGGTAGTACAATATTGTGAACATAATTATCACTAGTGAAATATATATATTTGAATATGATTAAAAAGGGAAAATATTAGATTGTATGGTAACAGTTGAAAAAAAATTTTAAAGTCCTTGGAACTACACTGTACAAACCATGAACCCTAAGGTAAATCATGGACTGTAGTTAATAGCACAGTTATATAAATGTGCTATCATCAGTTGTGACAAATGTTTCACACCAATGCAAAGTCTTAAACATAGGGTGATATCTGGGAATCCTCTCTTTTATGCATGATTGTTCTGTAAACTCACAACTTTTCTAGTAAAGAAAAAAATTGATAAAGTGCACACTTTGTTGTATCTCATCTAAGACTGTAACTGCCTCTTTTACTTTCAGTAAAATGCCGTAATTTACCATAACACCTGTCTTATTGGATTGCTCTGAGGATTAAGTGAAATAATGTTTAATACGTACCAATACTTTTATATAAAGTAAGCATTAAAAAAATGTTAGATGCCTTTTTTTCCACTAAACTGTGGTTTTCCTAGGGCTTTGTTTTCCAAAATATTCATAGCTGGTACCTAGAATTGTGCCTTGTCTCCAGTAAATATTTGCTAAATAAATGAATGACTATTTCATAGGTGCTATTTTCTCACTAAACCTTGCTCCTACTGGTTCAACTACCCATTAAAAATATAAACATGTTAATTCTTTCATGTAATCTACAAATATTTACTGAACAACCACTCAGAACCAGCACATTATCTAAGGTTATCAGTAAGCTAGTAATATATTCATTTATTCTAAAAGTTTATTAATTTCATAAATAATTATTGCCTACTTACTATGGGCCAGATGTTATAAAGAATGTTTCAAAAGGAGCTCAGATTAGACGCAGGGAGACACCTGAAAAATACTGCTGATATCAATTATAGAAATTAATCTGGGGTCCTAAAATCCATGGAGCATGAACCCATGTGCAGGATTTTCACTTTAGTTAATACAACCACAGCTATAATAGTCTTTTTTGGGCTTTATACTGAATAATAATTATGTAGTAAAAAGTATAATTGTTATGAAAATGGATACCTCCCCCAAAATAGTCTGATGCAGTATTTTCTTTATTCCTAAACGAAGCTAGATCTTTATCGCAAGTATCTTGGCAGAAGTCTAAAATTAAAAGCCGTGGTGTAGGGGGGCCCATGTGGCTCAGGTGATAGGGCCTCCGCCCATGATATGGGAGGACCCAGTTGGATCCCTGGGGCCTCCTGGTGAAAAAGAAGAAGAGAAAGCATGCCTGTGCAGCAAGCCAGTGCCCGCGTGGTGAGCTGAGCACCCGCGTGGTGAGCTGAGTGCCCGCGTGGTTAGCTGAGTGCCTGTGTGGTGAGCTGAGTGCCCTCTCAGTGAGGCAGTACCTGTGCAAGTGAGTAACGCAGCAAGATGATGATTCAACAAAAGAGAGACAAAGGGGAGAGTCAAGGTGAAGTGTAGCAGACTAGGAACAGAGTCCCCAAGATCAATTCTGGTAAATTCTAATGGAGAAAGACCAGAAGAGAAGATGAAAAAGAGAAATAGATACAGAAGATCACACAGCAAATGGACACAGACAGCAAAATCAGAAAGGTGGGAGGGGGGAGGGGGAAAGGGGAGGAGAAGGAAAAAAAACATGGTGTGGTTTTCTTTTTGTTCTTCCTAATTATTAATTCATTATATATAGTCATCTCATGATTAGTTATTTTATGAATTGAAAATATTCAGTGTCTTTTGGTTCCCAGGCTTGTGACTTAAAATGACTAAAGAGGAATTTGGTTTTCCCATTTATTTTGACCCAGGTTAAAAAAAAAAATCGAAAGGGGAATCTTCCTGGCCTAAGTACTATAGGTAGGGTTACAGTCCCTAGAAGAGATTGCAGTGCCTGTTGACCCATGTTGCCAATGGGAGAACTTCCTAGAAGGGGAGTAAACTAGAAACAGCAGTAAACTCCTGCTCTGGACAAAATGATCACTGTGGTTTAAGTTGTCTTTTATTTTTGTGCCTTTTTTTTCCTGACTGATCAAATCATTAAATAATTCTGTTTGTGTATATGTTTGTCCATAGATATATATGTGTATATATGTATATCAGCATATACATGTGTCTTACATTGTCCAATTATTGTATTTTCTTGTTGTAATGTATTTTAAGATTATGTTATGAGTTATTTATACCCTTGGGGGAAAGTTGTTAAATGCCTATTTAGTTATTTATAGGTTTGAACAGATGTGGATTTAAAAAACTAATCATGTAAAATGACAATTAGTATGTTCTTATTTTCATTCCAATGAAAAATTTTAATAGTTTTATCTTTCAAACCATTTTCATATCTATATGTATATCATTTAATAATGTATTTTATAATTGTGTGTAATTTTTCTATGTTAATTACCTATCATTTTGAGAATGAGAGGGCAGCAGTTTATTTTGCTGTCCCATACATCATCTTACTGTTTAAATTTAAATCTAGATATCTATTATAGTTAAAAGACCACAACAAAGAAGAAATTCAATATTCAGCATTACTGGATATAATTAGTGATAGATTACAAAATTTAAGCCATAGGTAGATATATCAAACTTTGTGTTGTCATACTTACTTGAAGAGGGTGTGATTCTTTTGATGAGTATATTGGAAGTAATGACAACTTCTTGGAAAATATGTATGAGAATTCTATACCAAATATTCCGTGGTTCAAAAATGCTAATATGTGGCTATTATATGTTAATAAAGTAGATGAGCTACGCCATAAGAAAGGAACAATTAAAAAAATATACCACTATAATGGGTGGGAAGAAGGGCTGTTCCAGATTAAAAGAGCATTGGAAGTCTCGTTCAGGGTTCCTGGGCCATAGGTGTGTACAATGGGGTTTGCTATAAAACTTAAAACCTTAAAAAAAAAAAGATAGTTATGTTCAAATGCAGAATGTGAACTTTGATAAGTACCTTGTTTGAACAAATCAGCACTAAAACACAATTTTAAGACAGTTTAGTAAATATAAAAATAAATTGGATAGTAAGTGATGTTAAAAATTTGATTACTCAGATATGCAAACTGTATAGTGCTTAAAGAGAAACTATACTTATTTTTAATGTATATGAGTACAAGGTATTTAGGTATATATGTGCATATATGTATATCTGCATATACATATTACATTGTATTGTATTACCTTGTCCATTCTGATTCAAATTTATTTGGAAACATTCAGCCCCTACTCTCACCCCCTTGAAACAAATGAAGCCAATAGAAAACAATCTTAGCAGTTGTTATATAAGGCTGATGGGTATAAATGTATGTTATATATATTTTTTCTCTTCTCTTTTCATGTGTCCCCACAGAATCCCTTTGGGCCTTTTCTCCTCCATTATTAGATCCCATCCAGAATCATGTTTTTCATTTAATTGTCATTGCATCTTCAATTGCTCTTTCTTTTTTTTAATTGTGGGAATATATATATATATAGCATAAACTTTCCCATCTCAGCAGTTCCTATGCATAATATTCTATGGGGATCACATTCACAATGTTGTGATTGCCTTGTCACCTTCCATTACTAACTTTTCTCTCTTCTCAAACAGAAACACTTTGCCCAATATGTGTTAACCCCCTATTCCCTGCCACCTTCCTGTGACAACCTGTACACTAATTTCTGTCTCTGTGAGTTTACATATTCTCTGATATTTTCTTTGTAGTTATCATGGGGTTAAAATTTAATATCCTAAATCTTTAACTTTTTTTTTTGCTGAGGTACCAACTTAACTTCAGTGGTATAGATGTACAATGTTGCTATACTCCAGCAATCCCCTACTTTTATTTCTCGTCAAAAGTCACAAGGTTTATGCATTGGGTCTAATACCATTGATTTATCATTACATTTTGTGCATTTACCTTTTACATCCTGCAGGAAATAAAAAGTGGAGTTACAAAACCAAAATACAATAGTATTGGCATTAAAATTAATCCATGTTGTTGCTCCTGCTTGTGTTCCTTATTTCATAATGTGGCTTTGCTCCGTTTTCTGTTGTTCACTTTCAACCTGCATAACTCTCTTCACTATCTCTTATACAACTCATCTAGTGGTGATGAACTCCCTCGGCTTTTGTTTATTAGCAATGTCTTAATTTCTCCTTTATTTTTGAAAGAAATTTTGCCAGGTATAGCGTTTTGACCAGAAGTTTTTGCTTTTAGCACTTTAAATATGTCATCTCACTGCTGACTGACTTGCCCCATGGTTTCCAGGGACAAATTGGCATTTATTCTTACTGAGACTCCAATGTTTGTGAAACATTGCTTCTCTCTTGCAGCTTTCAAAATTCTCTAACTTTGGAATTCAACTGTGTGATTATAGTCAGTTGTGGGGTGGGTCTATTAGGATTTATCTGTTTTGCAGTTAATTGAGCATCTTGGATATGTATATTCATGTCTTTCATTAAATCTGGGAAATTTTCAGCCATTATTTATTTGAATATTCTCTCTTACTCCCAATTCTGAGCCTACCACAATGCATATATTGGTGTGACTGATAGTGTCCCACAGATTCCTCAGGCTCTGTCCACTTTTCTCCATTCTTTCTTCTTTCTGCTACTCAGACTGTCTTATTTTTAAGTTCATTGATTGTTTCTTCTGCAAGCTTTCGTCTGTTGTTGAACCCCTCTAGGGAATTTTTATTTTCTGTTACTCCTGTCTTGAGTTTTGTTTCTTTATCATAATTTCAATGTCTATTGATATTCAATCTGTGTTCATTTAAATTTAGTTCTTTGTCCATGTTTTCCTTTAGCTCTTTTAGCATATTTAGGAACTTTTTTTTTTTTTTTAAGTCGTTGGTGTATCTATGTTCTGGTCCTCCTCACTGGTCATTTGTAATGCTTTAATTTTCTCCTTTTGCCTGAGCCATCACTTCCTTTTCTTTGTATGTTTTGTAATATTTTGTTGTAACCCGGAGATTTTGATATGTTAATGTAATTTAGTTTTTGAAATGTCTGTTCCTTAAGCTTGCACCCACCTAGTATTTTGACAGAACTTTCCTTGAATGTCAGGAGTGAAAATTTAAAAAAAGAAAGAAGGAGGAAGAAAGAAAGCACCTTTTACAATGTTTGCAGATTGCCCTGCAGAATGCTTTCCTATGGACCTTTTTCATACCAAGAATTTGGAGAATAGCTCAAGGCCAAAGCATGAGGACAGTCCTGTTCTTTCTGGGTACTTTCTGGGTTTGCATTTTGTCTTAGGCATGCACATGTAGCCTAGGAATTCTCCATGTGAATAAAATGTCCCCTCTTCTCTAGGAAATAGTTTCTTGTAGGTCTGGTCACTACATTGTATGTCCTACAGCCAGCAATTCCTTGCTTCAGGCAGCTTTCTGACTGCTGTGCCTCAGCATTATGTAGGAGAACTTGATGTGCTGCCTTCTAGACACTGGGCAAGTCCCTTGTGCCACCATCAGACAGATTGGGCCTGATATACATGCTTCTGATATATACACGAGGGTTACTCTGCTCTGTCCAGTGTTTGGACTGAATAATTTACTTATATTAACTTTTTGAATCCTGACAATAACCTCATTAGATAGGTAGTGATGTAATCCCATTTTAGTGAGGAACAAACTGAGGTACAGAGAAGTTAAATAGTTCAGCTTAGTCCCACAACTAATTTTGACTAATTGGAAGACCTGGGATGGACTAGATCCTTTGTAGTCTGGCTATCTTGTTCATGCTGCTTCTTTGAAATTGTTTATTCCAAATACCAGAAAGTTCTAAGTTTAATAAAGTACATTACAAAATGCATGTCCAGGTATATAATTGATTAAGAAAAAAATTGTTAAGGGCTATACAAATAATTATAGGAAAGAAGGAAGAGTTTCTCTGAGGAGAAATTTTATTGCCTGTGGTTTATTTTGGAAAGAAAGCATAATAGCAAAAGCAGTGCATGTTATGTACTTCATATAAAGGTCTTTATTATCCATAGGTGGTAAGGCATTTTTGTGCTTTAGTGACCCAAATAGAAAATAAACTTTGAACTCTTGCTCAAGAAGTGGTTTTAAGTTATATAAAACTTTCAAAATTATAAATCAGGAATGTACATGATCTGTCCATTGCCTCTGGTTTCAGAGAGGCCAGAACAGGGGGTTCTGTAGAAACTAGCATGATTTATTAGTAGTTCTGAGTCATATTCATTTTAATTTATCAGTATGACCTTGCTAAGACTCTCTCAGAGAGTTTCTAGTATTCACCTTGAGTCTCCGTTCTGCCCTGGTTTGAACACATATAGTTTTGTAACTACTTTTTCTCTTTTCAGTTTATACTTCCTAGAGCAGGTCAATCTCTTGTTTCAGTTTATACTTCCCAGAGCAGGTCAATCTCTTGTTTCAGCTTTTCCTTCAGATCACTGTATAAATTAACTGAAATATTTAAGTTTATTGTATCAGAATAATTGGCCCTTGGAACTTTTTGAGGTACTTAAAAGTGCAAATATGTAAAGAATAAATTCATTTTTATGAAAATTGGAGTACAGAGACCTCTGCTCTGATAGTGATTTTTTAAAAAAGACTTATTTCTCTCCTCTTCCCCCATCCTCCCCTCATTGTCTGCTCTCTGTGTCCATTCGGTTGTGTTCTTCTGTGTCTGCTTGCATTCTTGTGAGTGTCACCGGGAATCTGTGTCTCTTTTTGTTGTGTCGTCTTGCTGCGTCGGCTCTCCATGTGGGCAGGCTGTTTTTTTTGTGCGGGGCGGCTCTCCTTTTGGTGCGCACTCCTTGTGCATGGGGCTCCCCTATGTGGGGGGACACCTCTGCGTGACACGGCACTCCTTGTGCACATCAGCACTGTGCATGGGCCAGCTCACCACACGGGCGGTGTGCCCTGGGTTTAAACCCTGGACCTCTCATATGGCAGGCAGATACTCCATCAGTTGAGCCAAATCCACTTCCCTGATAAGTGATTTTTTAACTACCTGAAGGGTATAGTTAGATGAGACACTTTAATAAGGCTCAATGCTCTCATCTTAAAATTGGGTCAAATGAAATCTAATCTGCTTATTCTACAGAAATATTGTAAGGTTCAAGTTAGTTCAAGTATTTATCATCTATAAACAGATACTGTATCAGTTTGAATTATTTCATTAAAGTTAATTTTTGTTAATATTTTTATATTAATTTTATCTAAGCCTCTTCTTTTAAAAGAAACTTCCTCAAAGAAATGTATTTTACACTCAGAATATATATGTGTATATACAGACAACCTTTTTTCATAATTTATCATTCCTTAATAATGCAACATTATTCACTCCTCAGGTTGAGTTGTCTCCTACTTTGCTTGAGGCATAACTAGTGTGCCTGGTATAAATGCATTTTTAAAGTTTTCAGGTGATGGTACATATCAAAATATGAAAATCTGCATTTTTGCTTATCTTTCCTAAAGTGGCTATTTGAAACTTAAATTGGATGTTCTGAATCAGTGAGGACATATAGTGGAGCTCTTTGAGGTCATGTCTAGTTTGAAAAATATAGCAAGCATTGACTGGCTTTCTTTTTAAAATATTTAGATAGGTAATATTTAGTTGCTGAGCATTTCACCTTTCAACATAGCTATGGTAATCTTGTTGAGGAGAATTATCCTGGAATCCAGAAGAGGAGAAAACAAGTGGATTTTTTTTCAATAAATTTTAGTTTAATGAATGAAAAATAAGGTTTGTGTTTCTAGGATAGTCTTTTAGCTTCAAAATTAATGTTGAAGATAATATTCAAGTTTTCAAGTTTAATCCTGAAGCTATTAGTTAAATGTGGCATCAGTTTGATTATTTTTATTAATCCATTATACTGTAGATCCATACAAGTATATATGTATATATATATGCAGATGCTATTTCGGTAGGAAAGATTTGACACTAGATACTTAAACATAGAATGCGATATGTATGACCGAAAGATAGAAGACATTACACAAATTTGACCACAATTTGTTTGTTTCATTGGTGATAAATGTTTTCACTCCTAAAAATTTAAGAACATAAAATTTATGTTATTTAGTCTGCATACTCATCTACTAGTGTTTTCATTGGTGTCTCTGTAAACATAGATTTCTACATTCAGAGCAATGATGCTGGAAGAAGTGCATTTAAGCCTCAAGAAATATGTTAGATTTGTTATTATTTTTCTACAAGTAGAACATGGTTTCTGTTAATATGATGAAAACTATTCCACATATTAAGAAAAAAACAATAATCACTTTTCCTCAATGAGAACATTAAGTTATCTGACTAATGACTATGTACAGTAGCTTTATTTGTTTTAATAATGCTAAATTTAATTTATATTTCATTTTTTAAGCATTTTGTAGTCTGTTGTGAAGCAAACACAATTCATTCCATGAGATATTTGACAAGGCCATTGCATTAAATAGCTTCATCTTTTTTTGCCTCTTCATTTTCTTTGCTTGATATAATTTTAAATAAAAAAATAAGTGTTAAAATTTTTTTTGCAGTCTTTTTAATCAAAAACAAAATTTCATCATTTATCTCAGGCAGGCAAAAGATAAGAATAAAAATAACCAATTAAAAATAACCAGAATTGAAAAAGTATTACCCTGAGAAGGTTCTGTTTTCTATTTGACATAACTATCGTTTTTTTTTTAAAGATTTATTTATTTCTCTCCCCTCCCCTGCCCCAGTTGTCTGTTCTCTGTATCTATTTGCTATGTGTTCTCCTTTGTCCGTTTCTGTTGTTGTCAGCAGCACGAGAATCTGTGTTTCTTTTTATTGCGTCATCTTGTTGTGTCAGCACTCTATGTGGGCTGCGCCACTCCTGGGCAGGCTGCACTTTCTTTTGCGCTGGGTGGCTCTCCTTACGGGGTGCACTCCTTGCGCGTGGGGCTCCCCTACATGGGGGATACCCCTGTGTGGCAGGGCACTCCTTGCCGGCTTCAGCACTGCACATGGGCCAGCTCCACACGGGTCAAGGAAGCCGGGGGTTTGAACCGCGGACCTCCCATGTGGTAGTGGGACGCCCTAACCAGTGGGCCAAGTCCGCTGCTGACACAACTGTTCGTAACATTGTGTAATTTTTTCTCCTGGAACACTGTCAGGTTCTATATAACTTCAATTATAGTTATAAGGTTAAGACAAATGTAAATGGAGCAGTTTGTTAGAGACAGGAATCATGAAAGTGCCTAAGGCATTAGAAAAAATGATGTATGAAAAATTCCCAAAGAAATTGAAATTTGCCTTCAGAAAAGAAAATAAATGGCAAGCTTTACATATAGGATTAATGGTATTGACCAAATAGTTCCTATAGTTACAAAAAATAAAGCAAAGGAAATGAATAAATGATCTTTGGCCAAAATGTAAGAATTTCCTTCACCTTGGCCATTGTTAAATATGAGACTACATTATTTGTAAAATTCTCTTCTCCTGGTAGTTTTTATTAAAAAAAAGAAAACCTTTTCCTTGGGATGGATCTACAAACAAAATTCTGAGGGATTTTGGATTTCAGATGGGTATCACAGCTGCTTGATGCAGCATATTTCATTAGATTTTTTTTCTCTTAAAATAACAAATAGTGAAGACTAAAATCTTTGAGATATTTATTGAGCATCTATTTGTCATATACTAAGTACTAGAGATGCAAAAATTATGACATTATCATCCTCGGGTGATAAAGATGAAAATGCCATGAATGGCAATAGTAATAACAATGAGAGCTAAAATTTATGTCTCAGTCTCTTTTTTATTACACATGTGCCTATATTATCTGGTTTAGTTTTCAGAATAATCCTGTGAAGCAGACATCACTTTTATATTAATATCTCAAGTGAAAAAAACTGAGACTTAGAACTGCCAGAGCCGTGAAAAGTAGCCCTAGATACTATAAGTATCTAGATATATAGACTTTTGTGACTTATGCCAATCCCAGTGCTCCTATCCTCTGTATTGTTCTTTCCAACAAGAAATATATTGCTGTGGATGTGTATGGCATCAGGTACAGGCCTGGGAGCACAGCTGCTTGGCTTTGAACCTTTTACCATCAACATAATTTCCTGTAACTTGTCTTTGGCCCTTATTTCTTCCATAAAATGGGAGTAATCTACATATATGTGAGGTCATTTATGTGTAGATAAAAGTGCCTGGCATATAACTAATATTCAATAACTGTGGGCTATCAGAGGATAGTGATACTCTGTTATAAGATGAGAGAGGAATACCTCATTTTGACAGAGATTTCATGATTGTGAAACATTTCATCGAAATACTGCTTTCCAGTTGAGAAATGAAGAATAAATAACATTGTACCTGTCAAAGAAAGAAGAGAGTAAAATGAAGTAGTTAAGAACCTGGACATTGGGACTGCACTGGCTTGATTTGCAGTATTTGCCCATGATACAGATATCCTATGCTAGCCCTTAATATCTTTTCATTGAGCTTAAATTCAGTATTATTGAAACAACTGTCTAGCTTGAGAATTTTGAAATATTTCTTTAGAATTCTATTCTGAATGGCCTGTGAAACTAGAATGGCAGCTTTTTCATCTAAGGAATTTATTGGCACGAGTAGCATTTGACCTAATATTAGATTCAGAGGAGATTATTGTGATATCATCATGTAATCCTCCTTGTGTTCTTAGACATGTCCTAGCTGCCTACCCCTGCCAGTGCAATTTTCGGTTTCAGTTTTAATCATCGTCTTTGTTTCAGTCAGTATGATAAAATGAAGAAACAAGGTACTTTGGAAGCATCGTCAACACTTTCTAAAGCTACCAGATAAATATTTATACTCAGTCTCTAGTATAAACTTGAGAATAAAGAATAACAAGCACATAATCCCATCTCAAATGCCATGGATGGTTTATATCTAGCCTTTTTATGGTAGTCATAAAAAAGAGTCTTGAATATGTAAATTTCATTTCAGTATTTTATAGTGGGTGTAACAAAGTGAAAATGATTACGTATTTTTATTATTTATTTATTAATAAATTGTGAAGTGATACCTACATTCCATTTTATCAGAATTCCTGAGAAAAGGACTGCAATTAAAAAAAAGAATTAAGAATCAATAATACAGTACTTTTAAATGTTTTTCTCTTTTCCCTTTTTTTTTTTTTTTTACTATTTCATATTTTTCGCTAGTAATAATAATCACTTGACTCCTTAGAAAAAGGCTAAAGTCGTGTTTAGGTTATGATGCAGAATGTAATAAAGTTGTGTCATTTATTTTTGTCCTTCAGTAATGCCTAACATTAATTTACTCACTTAATAGAATCAGTATCTATTGAATACCTATGACCGTTATGGAGATATATGTTCTCTGTGACCATGACATTTAGTAACTCTCTCATACTGAGAAAGTTTTAACTTCTCTGACCTGCAGATTATTCATCTGTTAAATGTTGATTATATTATTTACTTTATGCATGAAACATCAAGTGTGGCATTTAGGGCCTTAGTATTTAAAGTTTATTTTGTTTGTATTATGTGCTATAAACAGTTACAGGTGTTTTACATGGCTTACTCCTTTTAATCTCAGTAATTCTTTGTTACGTCATAGTCCCAATTTTACAGAAGTATAAATGGAGGCATGAAGAGTTTAATTAATTTAGTCCTTGAGGCTAATGTCAGACTTAGAATATTTAATAAAGCACACACTCTTTTGGTATTTGCTATTATTAATATAAATATCTTTTATATGTTATATTTATAATCTGTGATAAATAATTAGAGGATATGAAAGTACTTAAGTGGTATATCCTGCCCTCTATGATTTTGGTATAAGGCAGACAATATGTTAAACATAAATTATTGAGTATACAGGCAAGACATTTTGCCATAACTTACCAAAATTGATGGCATTTATTTGCTTTAGGATTTGGGTCCTTCATGCTTATAAACTCTATTGTGCTTCTCTGCTGCTTTTAGTTCCTTCTTTTCCTTTAATGAGGCATTATCATTTAAAAAATATTTATTTGCATGACTTTCCTCCACAGGGATTTAAGTTCCTTAGAAAGAAGGGCTTTTGTGTGTCATTTATTTTTTTATCACTCAGAATAGTGCAGTGTCTAGAACATAGGAGATTTAGAGTAAATATGAATGAATGAATAAGTAAATGAAGCCATTAACATAGAGAATCAGAAAAGGTCATTGCAAATGTGGGTCACCATATGTAAAAATGAGTTGGAAATATATCTGAGGACAGAGAGAGAATCACATTGAGAGAGAATGTGATTTGTTAAAATTCAATTATAATAGTAATGATTGTTGTAATGTGGCTTGAGGTAGTCCTAGACTTTTCTTCAATGGTACCTGTACCTTAATATAATCACATTAAGTTTTGAACAGCTGTGTTGTGCATGATACTGTAATTGGTGTAATAAGGAATAACTTCGCACACTTGTTCTCAAAACAGTTCTAGCAGATATGACAACCTTTACCTTTAGGTTGAATTTCAGAGAGAACATTAAATAGTAGGATATTCTGTAAATGGCAAAATAATATGCTTATCTGGTGAAGGGAATAGAATATAAGACAGGGACTGTAGTCACAGAACAATATTTAAGACATAAGACCATCATACAGATGCATACTGCCTAGGCATCTCCTTCAGGTTGCTCTAAAGAAAGGGGGAAAAGAGTGAAACTCTTGTTATTGAGTTTACTTGACTTCAGAGATTATAATGCCAAAAAGAAACTCAATACAATACCCCACTCAGAAGTTCAATCTGATTTTTCTAAAATGTAACACCTACTTCTCTTTACCCTTTTGAGTCTGCTGAAGGAACTGGTGCTTTGGGAAATGGAAAATGTTTGGAGGAGATTCTCTGCAAACACAGGCTACTTGATGTTCCATACCATTTGGGCTAAGCTGCCTCAAAAGGAATTATATCATCCACACTTTGAAGGGAAGAGAAATGTATTTTCCTTAGTGTCACACTTGCTTTGTATATTTTTAGGTGGTTCAGGCATAGGTGGTAGTGGTGGTTTTGAATTCAGGAGCCCTAAGCTTCAGGTTTGCTAGGGGATATTCCGTGGCAGCAAATCTAAAATTATTTCTGCTTCAAAGTTATAAAAGCAATTCTTAGACTCCTAGAGCTCTGCCGAAGAACTTTTTCCGCCTAAAATGTGTGGACCTGCAGAACACCAATTAATAATATCCTTAGAAGCTGCATCAATTAATAGATAATTAACAATTATCTTCACTCTCTTTGTAAAATGAAAGAAAAAAATTATTTCTGTTTTGTATAGTAACATTCTATATAATGGCTGCAACATTTTCAGCACAAGGTAAATATAAATTGATGAAAATAACAATGAAGGAAGGAGAGAAGATATTTAGAGTTTTAGGACAATTATCAATCTCAATTCTGTTTTGAAACTCACTTTCTTAACACATTTAGATTAGTTACTAATAGCTGATTTGAAATAAGATTTGCAATTTATTTAAAAATCACTTTGGCAAAGATAGATGTTTAGATATTTGATGAGACCTTAGATTTCTTTCCATGAAAATAGCATAAGAGTTTTGGGAAAAAGTAAGACATTTAAAAGTTCTTTTGTTTTTTTTAAAGAAGTAATGGTTCTTAGCTTTATTTTAAAGCGACACTTTTCTTTGCAAAATGCATATACTCACTGTTCAAACTTAATACTCACTAAAGAAGCTGATCAGTTTCTAGATTTTTATAAAGCCATGCATTTTATGGAAAACTTAATTGGCAGCAATTCGGCTAGTTTTACCATCAGCTGGTCAAAATATCAGTCTATTGACACATAATAAAAACTCAAGTGGAATGCAGCTTGGCACCATGATGCTGGTGCTGTGGTTTAATGGTGCATCTGTATCATTTTTCCCTGTCGGAAATAACAGGATGTTGCCTTGTAATTTTTTACTACTGTATAATAAAATATAGATATAATACATAGCATCTAAGCAAATAGAGTGTGTTTCTCTTCATTACTTAATATAGATTAGGCTTTTAAGAAGTTATGTAAATTAATTGACTTAATTGGATTAAGATGCATTTGACTTCCTTTGGCTGCAATGAAGTAGAGAAATATTTTTATTTGCTTTTTGATATTTAGGTAATATTTTCAGTAAATTTGCTATTGTACTACATTGTACTTTAACATAGTTTGTCCAGATTGCGATCTAAATTGTACTTTGATTAATCTAGTGGGCCTCTTAGGCCATTATTGCTGTTGTTTTATTATTGTTTCTATTGTTACTATTACCACTAATGAATATAATTTAAAAATTCAAGGCCTAGAGTGTTGTACACTACCAAGAATTTGCACAATTGGCTGTGAGGTCCTGGGAGCAAGAACAGTGATTAATTCAATTTTGTAGCTGAGTTAGCTAGCCTAGTTCCATGCTTACTGTGGCTCTTTCTTCATTTCTTGGATTAATTATTGAATGAAAGTGACTAAAATTAATTTTCTTAATCCAAATACATAGATTGCCTTTTTAATATAATATATATTTTCATTCATTTTACTAGAACAAAGGTTGAAAAAACAAGTTAAAATGTTATAGAATTTATAAGCTGTGACCTAATCGTGGGAATTTTGCCAAGATTTGAAAGCAAAAAAAATTTTGTGGGGAGTTGAAAAATGAGTGCAGCCAATTATTTCATACCTCTTTTGTGTTGCTCTCCCAGATCTTACTAGTTCATCTTTGAACTTTATTTTTTGGCTATAATAACCACAACATGCTATTCTTACAGTTATAGAACAACAGTGTATAATCATGAAGAGAAAATAAATGCATGACTATGTTTTCTACAAGTTATGGTCCTTTAATTTTAAACACTTTGTCGAATGAATAAGAGACATGTAAAATTTCATCTTCGTATTTGCTTATAGGTAAAAATCTTATATTGAGTATTTTATCCTATGTAAATTTCAGAAATTAACTTCATATCTTGAGGAGACAATCATAAAAATATTAAAAACACTTTCTTTTTTTTTTTTTTTTAAAGATTTATTTATTTATTTAATTACCCCCCTCCCCCGGTTGTCTGTTCTCTGTGTCTATTTGCTTCGTCTTGTTTCTTTGTCCGCTTCTGTTGTCCTCAGCAGCACGGGAAGTGTGGGCGGCGCCATTCCTGGGCAGGCTGCACTTTCTTTCGCGCTGGGCGGCTCTCCTTATGGGGCGCACTCCTTGCACGTGGGGCCGCACTCCTTGCGTGCATCAGCACTGCGCATGGGCCAGCTCCACACAGGTCAAGGAGGCCCGGGGTTCGAACCGTGGTCCTCCCATGTGGTAGACGGATGCCCTAACCACTGGGCCAAGTCCGTTTCCCTAAAAACACTTTCATATTTTAGCTGTTACTTCTTCCTTTATATTTCTTGAATACATAATTCAAAGCAAGTTGCTTATATTCAATAACAAATTTAGTGACAAAGTAAAAAAAAAAACAAACAGCAATTTAATTCGGGTTAATTATTTCCCTTTTTGTTGTTCTTTGACTATTATTCTAAAAAATATGGTTTTAGTTTGATAGATTTTTGCTTTTTAAGGAATTGTTGGGTAGTTTGTAGGCAACATTTGGTATTTTTCAAGAAGTTTGTAGATATATATGCTTTCCCACCAACAAAACCAAATAGTTATTTAGAAACAAGAAACAACTATAAGGACATTGTTTGGAAAGAGTGATTTGCATTCGCCCTCATGGATATGTAATATATAAATAACTAAAATGTGAATTTTATATACTCTTTTTTAATATGTATATGTATAGAAATACTTAAAAATTATGTTTTGAGAAGAGGAGGACATAACATACACACTAACAAATCCTTTAAACTTTAACAATGGTGTTAACTTTTAATTGCCAATAATACCAGGATCATTTCCTACTGTTTTATGACTAGTTTTAAGCCTACAGTAGTGAATCTTCCCTTATTGAGAATCTTGTTGTGGAAATGGTTCTTTGAATGGAGAAAGATTTGTGAAAAATTAAGTAAAATATCCACTAACGTGACAAAACTTCAGATGCATTGTCAGTTCAAATAAAACTATTCCGGAGTTCTTTTTAGGTTGTCCCTCAGAGCTTTAGGTCTTTGTGGTAGTTGTCAGGATGGTGCTGCTTTGTCCTCTAGTATAAAGTTTTTAGAACTTTGTAGCAAATAAGAATGACTAAATCTTGACTGAGGGCTTCTCCATGGGTCAAGTTCATTGAGTTGTAATGCAGTGTGGCCTTTTCTTTAAAAAAAATGTATTCCCTTTTCCAAGACTATATGTTAGATTCATCTGATTTACAGATGTTGACATCTAGGGTAAGGGACTTGTCATTGTATAATATAAAGCATAGCTTTTTAAAGACCAAACCGCTGAAGGTTTTCTGCTTGAAATCTTATACAAAGTGAGAAATAAAGCTTCATGCAATGAGCTATAGGCAATGTAGGAATGGCACAGGAAAAAGAGGAGAAAGCAGAATAGCAATGCAATGGAAATCTGATATTTGATACGTAAGCTAATCCGTTTTAGTCCTCCAGCCAGATTTTTTTTTTACTTGTAAAGAAGCATTTCTTTATTTTCTTTTTTGTGCTTTTTGATCCCACAACCTGCCCCTTGCACATTTGGAAAGTCCCCAAAAGATTTTGGCAGAGGTCACGTCTCAGAAGCTTTTTAAACCTTAGTTAGAATACATTTATTGATTTTTTTAATGACCAAAGGAATAAGGATTTTTGGAAAAAGTTCATCTGAGATTCAGTGTCTGACTTGGCAATCCATACTCTTTTAAACCTCTGAGAACACTTTATTAGACGCCAGGTTCTCATATTTTCTAAAACTTAGTGCAGATTCTGGCATATTGGACTTTCCCTAGGATTGATATCAGCTGGCAATTTGTCCTCATAGACATGGGATATAAAAATCGCCAGAACTGACTTTCAGAAACTGCATAAGTATATAAAAATTCAGTAACTTAAAAAAAAAATCAATCAGAAATCTGTAGATAATATTTGGTAGCATGTGTTAACACAATAATTGTTCTTTGGCTACTTTTCCCTATATGTAAAAGTTTGAAATTAAACTGTTTTATATGTCTAAATTTACCATGCAGGGTAAGTGCATTTTTGTGTCCTAAAATCCTGATAGTAATTAAGAGCAGGATAATAAATATCAAGCAAGTTTCTTTTTGTATTTCACCATTTCTGCTTGAATGCATTTTTTTAAGTCTTGTTTAAATTTTGTACATTAATAAAGCAGGAAAATATTTCTTACATCCATAATAATGAGCTAATTCTCATATGAATCAACAAGTATATGCTCTAAATTATTCTGGTTGATATTGTCCAGCACTCATGTTTCAGATTAGGTTCTTGTATATCTTTTTGGTTAGAGAAAAGAGATAGAGGGATTCTAGAGTGTTCAAATACTATATATTAAGAACTAATTGCATTGCATTTCAAAACGACTCAGTGTACAGATCATTTAAATAGTGACCATCTCCAGTACTTTCAAAGGGGATTAATTCATATGCAACCTTTGAAAAATGCATCTATTATAAAAAACAAGGTAACTGTATATTAGTTTGTCTTTGTGCATTCATTGTTAAAAAAATGAAAACTAAGCTTGGCTTTAAATTGCATATCTAAAGAAGCATATCAATCAGTGCCACTTAATTGCAGATATATTTAGATGATTCAATGAATTTTATTAATTGTGATTTCCTTTTTTAACAGGAATTCTGAAACCGTATTTTCTTTTTGACTCCTCTGTATTCTGAAAAATATTTATTATTCAAAATTCACTATATACCTGCTGAAGTTGAAACAAATGAACATGGATCTCTATAACCACTTCTACTAAAACTTCTTAAATACTAAATTAGTGTTATATTTTTTTATTTACTTAAAAAATGAACTGTTCAAATTGTTTTGAACTGTTGGGTGTAACAATCGTTATTGCATAATATAAATAATAGGGTAGACTTCAGAGTGTTCTAACAAAAAAACATTATTTAAAAATGTAGAGGGTAGGTGCATTTTATTCAAAAAGAAAGAAGCTCGATAACTCCCATTATTATGAAAGTTGGAAAACTATGATTGGCATGCAAATGTTATGTATAATTATATTATAACAGCCATTTTTGAGGGGTAAAACACAGGGTAAATTGCTTGGGTGCCTTTTATATTGATAATTTGAAAGCTACTTCTTGAACAGAGAAAGAAAAGAACAGACATTGCTGAGGAAATAATCTTCCTGGAAGTCTACCAAATCTTCCTAGGGTTAGAGAAATGGTCCACTGACTTCTTTTAATGCAGAAGTGTTAAAAGGAGGACAGGAAACTTTCAACTTCCAGACATTAATTAATTTTACCAAACAAAATCTCCATTATGAATGGAGTCCTTTTCCAAGTGTCTGTTTTAGCCTTCAACAGCCACATCCTCTGTATGTTTTACCACCGTTTCTCCTATTTAGGTAGCTTTTCTTTTTCCTTTATGCACTAGACTGTCAGAACTTAATTTCAATGGTGGGTTTTATTTTCCCCTATTGTGCCATGGAGCAATAACTGCTTAGTTTCTTACATACCAGGAACAAAGCTGAAGCTTTAGGAATCAGTCCTAGGCCAGACACAAAGAAAGAGATACTTGTGGTATGAATGACTGTGTCCTGCCTGGATAGCTTTGGAGGTTTGCAGAGGAATAATATCCCTATCTCTTTGTATCTTTATCATGACTGAAGAAGAACAGCAGGAGCAGATCCCTGGAGAAGTTACTGCTCAAGTACAGTACCATAGCCAAGTACCTGCTGGGATGAGAGTTTTGGTATTATATACACCTTGGACTGTTTTTGACATGTAAACGAACTGTAAAATAAGGAAATAAGTGCAAGGCTTCATCTTTGGTTTTGATTTTGATAAATAAAACCTCCCCATAAAGTCAAGAAATGCTTTTTTTTTTTTTTTAAGATTTATTTATTGTTATTTCATTCCTCCCTCCCCTCGGTTGTCTGTTCTCTGTGTCTATTTGCTGAGTCTTGTTTCTTTGTCCGCTTCTGTTGTTGCCAGCCACACGGGAAGTGTGGGCGGTGCCATTCCTGGGCAGGCTGCACTTTCTTTTGCGCTGGGCGGCTTTCCTTACGGGGGGCGCTCCTTGTGCGTGGGGCTCCCCTACGCGGGGGACACCCCTTTGTGGCAGGGCACTCCTTGCGCGCATCAGCACCACGCATGGGCCAGCTCCACACGGGTCAAGGAGGCCCGGGGTTTGAACCGTGGACCTCCCATGTGGTAGACGGACGCCCTAACCACTGGGCCAAGTCCGTTTCCCAAGAAATGCATTTGTTAACACTGCCCTAACCTAGCCATGATTAAGTGCCTGGTACATAGTAGATGCTCATTAGGGCTTCTTTTTTCTTTCATTTCATTTCTTTTTTCTTTTCTTTTTTTCTAATGTATGAAGGCAGGCCAACTAATTGTCATAACAATAATTTACTTTTTTTTGCCTTTCTAGTAGTAATTATAGTTGATTTTTATATTCACATACCTGTAGCACTTCATGATGATTACATTAATTCTCAGTGCACTGAGTTGTATTATTTACTTTTTTGGAGGAAATATGATATTTTAATGTAGATTTCAAGTTGTTGGCAGGCCATATAATATTGACAGATACTCTCAACAGGTATTTTTTGGTTTTGATATTTCTTTAATGTAGTTTTATAAATTTCATCAAGCTCTCAAATACTTTGTAAAATTGGGAAATTCCCAATATTTGCCTTCATTATAATTGAATGATATGATTTTTGTAGTTACAGTTTTTATTTTCCAGTGTTAAAATCAGTAACTTTATTTTTTGTAGCTTGTTCAGACTGGGTTCTCTCCCCTCATGCCTAGTAAATTGTCTAGAGCATGGTTGTTCAATAATAGTTTCTGTGATGCTGGAAATGTTCTGTATCTGTGCCATGCAATATGATAGTCATTAGAGCATGTGCCTGTTGATTTAATTAATAACTTATTTGATAGCACAGGTGTGGGGAATTTGTCCAGACTATTCTTTTTTTAATTCTAAAATTTGTAAAATTTACAAACCCTCTATACCTACAAAGCAATAAGCAACAATAGGATATTTTTATAGATTATTGAGCAGAAGACAATCATGAGGTAAGTGAGATTTCAGATTATTCTAGCACCATTGGGAAGGTAGATTTGAGATGTGATGGAATTGCACTGTAGGAATGCCTAGGAAATACTGCAGTATGCCAGGTATGGCACACAGCAGTTGTGATTTAGTGACAGATGATTCAGCTAAGTGTGAGGTAACTTGAATTATTGTCTTGCAACTCTCATTTGATATCCATGTCATGGTAATCTTTAGGAGTTGCAGCTTTCAGATTTGTAAAATGGGAGAAAAATTCTTCTCTGCCTGCTTCACATGGCTGTGCAGATTATTATGTTGGAAATGGATAAGAAAGTCTTAATACTCCATTGAATAATATGGTGGCCCATGGTAGTGGTTATAATAAGGAATGAAAAGTAAAAGATATTGAAAATAACTCATTGATTTATAGATTGAAAGACTTAAGAGGAAAGTTGGAAAAGGATATGACATCACTAGTAAAGAGACTACTTTTAAAGGCCTAGTTGAAGATATGTAGAATAGAATGTATTAAAGGCAGTGAGCGTGTCTTGTAGTACTGTATGTTAGAAATTTTTTTTCAGGACAGGCAATACAAAGGTGAAAAACATGGTTTCTACCCTCAAAAAAACATGGAGTCTAGTGAGAAAAGTGTCAGAAGAACAAAAAATATACCATAATGTAGCAAGAAACAATGTTGATGCTATCACAGATAGATTATATGCCCAGTCCTTTGTTTGAGAAAAAAATGAACTTTGTATTTCATGTTAGAGCATTCTGGAAAATACTAACAAAAATTTATATGACTCAATATGTTTATTCTCTAATTATATGAAATATCACTGTATAATTTAAACACTGGTTCAACTTGCTGTATTAACCCAATACATATTTGTTTCAATGAGTATTAATGATAGAGATGCCTTTGTACAATGTTAGAGTACAGAATTATTTATCTCTAAATAAATGTACTTTTTTGAATTCTTTTAGCTGCCATTAATTTTTTTCTCGGTCTTTCAGTGTCGTTTCTTGCTTAGACATAGAATCATACAATGAATGGTTAAGATTAATCTGTTTGTCATCAGACCTGCCTGCCTTACAACTTGCTCCTTGTATGATCTTGGACAATATACTGAATCCTTCCAAAACTTGGTTTTGTTAACCATACTTCTGTTAACTATCTTCCATAGGTTATATTAGTTGTAGTTTTCCCATGTATCACCATATTCTTAGCACTTTGTAAAAGAAGTATATTCTTACATTTATACTATTAACCACATATTCATCCATACAGAAATCATTGTTATATTAATACATATCCTAGAGTATTCTCTAGTTTCCTTGCAATTGACGTGTACTTCCACTACTACCCCTTTCAGCCACAATCACATTTATAAATAAGCAGTGTTATTTACACTCAATATAATGTGTTACTCTTAGCTCTTCTTATGCACACATTTACAGTTAACCTGTTAAATAATGCTATACACATTATGCAGTATCTCCCATTCTTAACCCACCTTCTACTTCCTGGTAATCTATATTCTAGGGACTCACTGCTTTTAGTTCATATTAGTGGGACATGCATTCTTTTTCCTTTTGTGTCTGGCTTATTTCACTAAACATAATATCCACTAGTGCCGGCGGTGGGGGGTGGGGAGGAGTTGTGCCCATCTGGCACGGATGTTGGGTTCGCTTTCTCCGCCGCCGCCTTGGCAGTGGCTGCTGGAAGCCTTCCTCGCACCGCCTTCGTGAGCCACAGGCTGTTGACACACCTCACCAGCCATGCGCCGGGGACTGCTGGCCGGGGCTGCTAGTCAGCGAAGGGGGACCGCGCTACAAACTCACACAAGCCACTGGCCAAACAGCTTTATTGGCAGAAGCGGGCTAATGCGTGGTCTGCGAGCGAGTCTGGGGAGGGAGTAGTGGATGGGAGTTATATAGGGTGAATGTGGAAACATTATCTGATTGGTTGGGACAGCAATATGTCTGTATATGGTAACTATAGATTTACTAGGCAAAATGGTGGAAGGAGATGAAATGGCGGCATGGCGCATGTGCACTGTCCTCGCCCGGTGACTCAGCGCTTTAAAGACCATCCCTGAGTTTACTCAAGGGCATGTGGGGGCTAGAGTTTACTCATAGTCCTGTGTCTTGTAGCGCAGGTCTCATGGCTTGGACGGCTGCACTGTCGGGCCTTCCCTCACACTAGATTCATACATGTTGTCATATGCATCCCAATTTCAATTTTTCTTACAACTGAATAGTGTTTCATTGTGTGTGTATACTACATTTTGTTTAACCATTCATCAGTTGAGTTGAAGTACTGCCAAATTGTCTTCCACAGAGGCTTCACAATTCTGAATTCCCACCAACAGTGAAGGAATGGTCCTCTTTCTCCATGTCTTTCTAGCACGGTTTTCCACTGTCTATTCTATAAGGTGTGAAGTAGTACCTCATAGTAGTTTTTTTTTTTTAAAGATTTATTCCCCCCCCCCCGGTTGTCTGTTCTCTGTGTCTATTTGCTGCATCTTCTTTGTCTGCTTCTGTTGTTGTCAGCGGCACAGGAATCTGTGTTTCTTTTTGTTGCATCATCTTGTTGTGTCAGTTCTCCGTGTTTGCACGACTCCTGGGCAGGCTGAACTTTCTTTCGCGCTGGGCGGCTCTCCTTATGGGGTGCACTCCTTGCGATGAGCCCCCCCAAGCGGCGGACACCCCTGCGTGGCAGGGCACTTCTTGCGCACATCAGCACTGCGCATTGATGTGCATGGGCCAGCTCCAAATGGGTCAAGGAGGCCTGGGGTTTGAATCGAGGACCTCCCATGTGGTAAACAGACGCCCTAGCCACTGGGCCAAGTCCACTGCCTCATAGTAGTTTTGATCTGCATTTCCCCAATAGCTAGTGATGAGGAGCATTTTTTTCATGGGCATTTTGGCCATTTGTATTTCTGTTCAAGTCTTTTGCCCATTTTTAAATTGGGTTGCTTGTCTTTTCATCATTAATTTGTATGATCTCTTTATATAACATGGAAATCAAACGCCTATTGGATATGTGTTTTCCAAATATTTTCTCATATTGAGTAGGTTGGCTTTTTACTTTCTTGACAAAGACTTTTGAAGAACAAAGTGTTTAATTTTGAGGAGATTCTATTTATCTAATCTTTTCTTTTGTTGCTCATGATTTATGTGTAAGGTTGAAGAAACTACCATGTACCAGAAGATCTTGCAGATGCTTTCCTACATTTTCTTCTGGGAGTTTTATGGTTTTTGTCTTTATATCTATGTCTTTGATACGTTTTGAGTTCATTTTTATATAAGGTGTGAGATAGGGGTTCTCTTATTTTCTTTTAGATATGACTATCTAGTTCTTCCAGCACTGTTTGTTGAATAGACTGTTCTGGCCCAGTTGGGAGGTCTTGATAGCCTTGTCAAAAATCACTTGCCTAGAGATTTGAGGGTCTATTTCTGAGTTCTCAATTCGATTCCATTGGTCAGTCTGTCTATCTTTATGCCAGTATCATGTCGTTTTTACCACTATAACTAAAGAATATATTTTAAAGTCAGGAAGTAAGAGTCATCTATCTTTGTTCTTTTAAAAACATTTTTGGCTATCTGAATCCCCATACCCTTCCAAATAAATCTGATAATTGGTTTTCCATTTCTGAAAAAAAGACTGTTGAGATTTTTATTGGGATTGCATTGAATCTGTAAATTAGTTTGGGTAAAATATACTCTGATGTTTTCATAACTGGTGTCTGCCATACCCTTTTTTTCCTATTGTTTGGTTAGAAACATGGCTAAATATAGTAACATGATGCAACTCAAAATTCTTTCTTAGTAAATATGAGAAAAAGACAGTTCTGGATAGAAGTAGATATGTTGAATTCCTTGGTATTTAAGGATATTTTTATTTGGGTAAAAATCTAGCTTTTTTGTTTTATTTTATTAAAGTATTGGTAGAGCTAAGTGATATTAATTTTGTTCAATTATTCTTAGACAATTTAAAAAATAAACTGCCTGGGAAATACCGTTGTGGTAAAATTTATTTTCTAAATGATGCTAAACGGAAGGGATTTACTGTGTGTTAACATATATCTCTTTATACTTACATATTTTCAGAGGCTTGTCTCATATTTTCTTAATTTCCAAATATGTAAAGCAAAGCAAAGAAAATAAAGAAGGGAGAGAAAGAAGATAGGCAAATTTTTGTTGTTGTTGTTGTTGTTTTGTTTTTTTAAAGATTTATTTTATTTATTTCTCTCCCCCCACCACGTTCCCCCTGTTGTCTGCTCTCTGTGTCCATTTGCTGTGTGTTCTTCTGTGTCTGCTTGTATTCTCATTGGGCAGCTCCAGGAACAAATCCTGGGACCTTCCAGAGTAGGAGAGAGTGATTACTCTCTTGCGCTACCTCAACTTCCTGTTCTACTACATCTTCTTATTTTCTCTCCTCTATGTCTCTTGTTGTGTCGTCTTGCTGCACCAGCTCTCCATGTTGGCTTGCACTCCTGTGTGGGGTGGCTTTCCCATGCTGGGCAGTGTCCCCATGCAGGATGGCACTCATACACAGTGCCGCGTTCCCAGGTGGGCTGGCACTCTGTGTGTGCCAGATTGCCCTCATCAGGAGGCCCTGGGCATCAAACCCTGGATCTCCCATAAAGTAGACGGGAGCCCAATTGGTTGAGCCACATCCATTTTTCTAGGCAAATGTTGAAAGTTGGTAGATCTGGGTTTCTAGGTGGGAGATATTTTGGAGTTCACTGTCAGGGTTTTGTAATATTTTTGCAAATGTTTGGTAGCTTTGAAAGTATTTCAAAATAAATAAAAAAATAAGCTATCAGCAACTGTTGAGATTAAAAATAATACACTGAATTGGAGAAATCTTTTAAGACACTTTATTTCTATATGCAATTGAGCTCTTAAATCATTTTGGAACTAAACCAATTGTTAAATATTGCATACCTTAATTTTATACCTAAAATATATAAACACTTCAAATCTACTTTGTGAAATTATTTGGAAATTAAGAAGAAAATTTTGATGATAGCATATTTTATATGCAATTTTTAATATAACTGTAATCTTACACTACAAACTGTCTTTAAACTGACAGTAGGATGATATTTAAAAAATGTTTCCACCACTTCCTTTTTTTTTTTTTAAAGATTTATTTATTTATTTATTTCTCTTTCCTCCTTCCCCTCCCCTTCACCCCGGTTGTCTGTTCTCTGTGTCTATTTGCTGCGTCTTCTTTGTCTGCTTCTGTTGTTGTCAGCAGCATGGGAATCTGTGTTTCTTTTGGTTGTGTAATTTTGTTGTGTCAGCTCTTCGTATGTGTGGCACCACTCCTGGACAGGCTGCACTTTCTTTCGCGCTGGGCAGCTCTTCTTATGGGGCGCACTCCTTGCACGTGGGGCTCCCCTACGTGGTGGACACCCCTGCATGGCAGGGCACTCCTTGCACGCATCAGCACTGCGCATGGGCCAGCTCCACATGGGTCAAGGAGGCCCGGGGTTTGAACCGTGGACCTCCCATGTGGTTGATGGACGCCCTAACCACTGGGCCAAGTCCGCTTCCCTCCATCACTTCTTCATTGCAACACAAACATTTTCAGTAGAAGAAATCACATAATTTTGGACTTTATGTCATATGACTTATTTGTCTTATTTCTAGACTAATTTTTACTGGAATTTCCTGGATTCTCATTTAAATTTCACAATGTAATTTCAGGGTCACAAATTCAGAATTACATAATGAATTTATGAGAGGATTAATTTTATAAAAACTTGATTTAGGGAGGCTTATTTTCTGTGTTATTATAAACTCTCTTTTGAAAACACCCATTAATAATCAGTGCAATGAGAAGTTTTCAGATATTGACTCTAAAATTGGACACTTTGTGTTCAAATCCTGGCTTTGCCATTCAGAACCTCAGAATATTATTTTATCAAATAAAGATGATAAAGTTAATTCCAAGCTCAGAATGTTTTTAAGGATTAAGTGAGTTAATATAAATTGTTTAATACAATACCTGCCTCATAGTAAGCATGATATATGTGTGTATATACATATATATGTGTATATATACATACTTGTTTGTATGTCTGTGCATACACATAGACACACATATACACATATATGCTTATTTCTCTCCATCTGGAATATAAATATAAGTTCTGTGTGTGCTTTTTCATTTACTAGCAATGTAATTTAAAATTTTTTTATTGTAGTGATGTGTAAGCAACTCAAATTTCTTTTTAACAACTCTTAATTGTTCTATTCAGTAGTATTAATTGCATTCACTTTATTATGCTACTATCACCTGCATCCCTTACCCCAACTTTTTCACCATCTCAAACACAACCTTTTCACCCACCAAGCAATAACTGCTTCTCTCCACACCCCCCCCAACATCTCCTCATGAACTGTAATCCACTATCCATCTCTATGAAATTTACTTCTTTTAGGTATTTCATATAAGTGAGATGGTACAATATTTGTCTTTTTGTATCTGGCTTATTTTACTCAACATGATGGTTTCAAGTTTCATCCCTGGGCTGTAGCATGCATCAGAACTTCATTCCATTTTACAACTGAATAATATTCCATTTCATAAACAGAGCACATTTTGTTTATCCATTCGTCTGCTGATGGGTACTTGGGTTCCTTCCCCCTGTTGACTATTGTGAGTAAAGCTGCTATAAACATTTTGTGCCTATACCTGTTTGAGTCTCTGCTTTCTATATTTCTGGGGATATACCAAGAACTGAGATTGCTGCATCATAGGGTAATTCTGTTTTTAACTTTTGATGGAACCGCCAAACTTATTTACACAGTGACTGCACCATTTTCCAATGCCACCAGCAATGTATAAAGTTTGCTATTTCTCTGCATCCCTGTCAACTTATTATTTTCTGTTTTTAATAATTTCCATCATAGTGAGTATGAAGAAGTGGTATCTCATTGGGGTTTTGACTTGTATTTCCCTGATGCACAATGATGTTGAACATATTTTCATGTGCTTATTGACCATTTGTAAATCTTCTTTGGAGAAATGTCTATTCAAATCCTTTCCCCATTTTTAAATTGTGTTATTTGTCTTTGTGTTGTTAAGTTATAGCAGTTCTTCATACATTGTGGATATTGAACCATTATCAAATATATGATAGTAATTATTTTCTCTCATTCTATATGAGGGCTATTTTTTTTTTTTTTCCTATTATCTACTGAATTCACAGCACTTAGAACAGTGCCTGGAGCTGAGTAAAAAAATACTTGATAAATAAATGAAGTTTCTCTACTCTTTAAATGTGCTATCTCAGGTTTAGCAAATATACCTTAGACCCTCATGTTTATCATAATCATGTTTTATTTTAATTGATGAATATAACCTTAATTTTATTTTCCATTTTTGATGCCTTGTCTACCTGTTTTTTTTTTACACTTTGACCTGAAGCATAGATTAACGTAACTTTTAATTTTTAATTTAAATCAATCTATACTGAGACCCAAGTATTTCTATCTAATTTATAATACCTAGGCTGAGTTATAATATTATAATATATTGCTTTTTATATTATTTTTGAATGATATATCACTCTGAACTAATAAAAATATGAGAAAATATTTATGGATTAATTTTTATCTGTCACACACCAAGTGTTTGCAATCTCCCTGAGTGCTTTCTGTCTAACTAGTCACTCTGCTCAAAAATATTTTTAATAGCTCCTTTTTAAGAATTCCTGTACCTCAAGTTCACTACTTAGAAAGTTGGCCTTATTATTCATAGCGATAGAATAGTCTCATTTGATATACCTTTTCCTGCCCTTTTCTCTATTTTCTTTAACTTTACCCTTCCTCTCTCCTTTTCCTTTCCTGTGCTTATACCCCAGATTTGTCCTTCTCCTTAGTAACTTGAGTGGCCATATGTAAGCTTATTCTTTTTTCCAAGCTGCCTGCTGACTTTAAGTGCCTTAAGTGGATGTAATTGAGTGAAGCACTGAGATGCTGAATAGCCAAACTGTAAATTGAAGACTCTGCTTTTATGTACAAAGAGAATAAGAAAAAGGACTATAAAGACAGCTATGCAAACAAACTAAAAAATATATATATAATGGTACATTTTTGTTCTTGGTCTCTGTATATGTGGCCAATATGGTCTCCAATTAAAAGAATAAAATGTTTTGTTCACCTAGTCAGCATGTTAGAGGCCCTGTTAAGTGCTTGGAATTTTAGGGTGGAGGTATGCAAAGATGAAGAAGCCATAGTCTCTGTTCACAAATATTTCACATTACAGTGTAGGATTCAGCTAAAATACAGAAATATGCAAAGTTATAAGAGAATTGGGGAAGATATGATTGATTCTTTCTGGGGTGGAGTGGGTCTGGTGATATCAGAGAAAACTTTGTGGAATTTGTGACACTTGAATGTCAGAATATATTTACCAAGTGAGAGATAAAATGATCTAAAGGAGGAGATGTTTGTTGGCAGGCCTGTGATAGCATTACTAATGATTGTTAGATTTAGAGAACATTTACAGGATGTGATATGCGTGTTTTTCAAAAACCAGGGGGAAGAAAGCATCTCTGTAAAGATCCAGTAATTATTATTATTTTTTTCAGGGTTAATTGTTTTTTTGTTTTTTTTTTTATTTGAGAAGTTGTGAGTTTATGAAACAGTCATGCATACCATAAAGGATTCCTGTACATTGGCTTACCACCAATCTCTTACACTGTTGTGACACATTTTTTACAACTGATGAAAGAATATCATCATAATATTTTTTCTATCTGTAGTTCATATGTTATATTTAGGGTATTATTCCCACAATCCATTCTGTTATTAACACATTGTATTAGTATTGTTTATTTGTTATACCTGATGTGAGAATGTTCTCATATTTGCACTGTTAACCACAGTCCATTCACCACAGGGTTCACTGTGTTATATGGTTCCCTGCCTTGTACCATCCATCCAAAGAGTAGACTTGCTGGCTCTCAGTTTATCACATATTAGTGCTGTAATCAGCTCAGTCAATTTCAGAATGTTTCCATTACTCCAAAAGGAAAAATCCCATACTCTCTTATACACCCCCATTTTTGACCCTTAACATTGATATAGTACCCTCTTTGCTATCACTGTAAAAAATATTACAATATTACTGTTAACTATAGTCTATATATAACATTAGTTGTATTTTTCCATGTGTCTTCATATTCCTAACACCTTGTAATAGAGGACCATTCTTGTGTTTGTATAATCTTTTTTGTTTGTGCTTCTTTTTTGAAATAGTATATTTTATTTTTAAATAAGTTTTAGATTACAGAAATATTACATAAAACATATAAGGGATTCCCATATACCTCACACACTTATTAACAGCATCCTTCATTATTTGGTACATTTGTTACAATTCATGATCGCATATGCATTGCTGCTAACCATGGACTAAAGTTTACATAATAGTTTACACTCTGTACCACACGATTTTATAAGTTATGACAAAATATATAATGACCTGTATCTGTCACTGCAGTGTCAGGAAAGGAAAATTCCAGGGTCCTGAAAATGACCCATATTACACCTGTTCTTCCCTCTCCCATGCTTCAGAACCTTTTGTGGCCACTGCCTTTACATTAATGATAAGAATTCTTCCTTTGCTAGAATAATAACATGTAGGGAAGCAGATGTGGCTCAACTGATAGAGCATCCACCTACCATATGGAGGGTCCAGGGTTCAAACCCAGGGCTTACTAGCTGTGTGGTGAGCTGGCCCATGTGCAGTGCTGATGTGTGCAAAGGGTGCTGTGCCACGCAGGGGTGTTCCCCGCATAGGGAAGACCCACATGCAAGGAGTGCACCCCGCAAGGAGAGCCGCCCCATGCGAAAAAGTTCAGCCCACCCAGGAGTGGGCCACACTTGCACAGAGCTGAACAGGAAGATGACTCAATGAAGAGACACAGATTCCCGGTGCTGCCGAGAATGCAAGCAGACACAGAAGAACACACAGCAAATGGACACAGAGAACAGACAACTGGGCAGGGTGGAGGTAAAGGGGAGAGAAATAAATAAAAAATAAAAAATAAAAATAATGTCTGTAGTAGAATGATAATAAGTCTACTTTAGTCCATTGTTCATTCCCCAATCTTGATGATTTTGGGATGGTGATGGCTACTCTGCTTCTAATTAGGAGGGGGCTTAGATCCAATGGGGCAGATGGATGGAACTATCTTGCAATTACAGACACTCTCTGTTCCTTGGGATGGGTGTTGCCCATCATCATCTCCTTGTTAGCTGTCCTGGGTGAGTCCAGTGAACTGAAGAGTAGGTGTTGCAACTCTGCTGAAATTTAGGGCTCAACTGACACATGGACAGACCAAAGATTTAAGTCATCGGGACATATACTTATCAAGTATAGTGAATAATTATGGGTTCAAATAAAAGGGGCAGAACAGCCATGAGTGGAGAACCTATAAATGAGTCTAACTCTGTTACAGTGGGGGGCATAAATTCCAAAGTAAGTCCCACTGACAGGGTGCCAAATTCCTGGGCTGTCTGCTGTGCTTATAGTTTCTGTATCTCTCTTGAGCCTCAGGAGCCCTGCTATTTGAGCAGTTTACTGTGGCAGTCAATGAGATCCTGCTGAGACTTGCATAAGCATAACCTCTGGAATGACCTCCTGCTTCACTCTTAGACATAAAAAGTTATTTGTATTTAACATTTTCCATTTTTGCCAAGGTCTTTTTCCAGTTGCATTGCTTGTTGGTGCTTGGTAATGATCCCTCCAAGTAAGGGAGGCTCATCCCAGGAGTCAGGTGACGTGCGGGGGTGGGGGGGTGGGGAAGTAGTGCATTTATATGCTGAGTTTGGCTTAGAGAGAGGCCACATTTGAGCAACAAAGAGGGCCAGTAAATTCTAATAAAATATGCTTGATTTGTTGGTTGTACAGGAAATTTCAAGCACTTCATTAAAAAATTGTTTTTTAGTTGCATGTCAAAGAGGTCAAACATGCCGTTTAAATATGGGCTTGAATTGTTCCTGTGGTACAAAGCCTCACTAATTGCACAAATATGGATGGGCACTCACTAGAAAAAATGCAATGACTTACATTGTTTAATATTTTTAAGTCCTTTGCCCACAAAATCTAATGCTTCTATTAATGACTATTTTCCACTAAATTCTATTTTCATGCTGTTATAATGTACCTGATTGTAATCATTAGTGATTTTGTGAAGTAGAACTCAATTTTAGTTTTGTGTTATTTTATGCTATTTACCTTCTTCCCATATCTAATTCCATATCTAATATCTTATCAGTGTAGCTGCAGGATTAAATATGTGGTGAGACAATGTTAGGAGATGACTAGAAAACTCAGTTTTGGATGACCCATGACATATTATCTTGGGGACACTATAATAGAATGCATAATGGCTTTTGTCATTTTATTGGTACATATACAGTTACTTAAACTTTCCTTAATATAATAATACGTATTAAGTATATATGGCATAATACATGTTAAATATATTAACTAACGCAACCAGTGCTTGCATAAAGCTCTTAAATCGACTCACTATAAAGTGAAAAAATTTATATGACCAGTTACAGCACGTTAGAAAACTTCGACATCCCTAAGAAAGTATTTGAAAGTACAATGTTCCTTTTGTTGTATCACGTCTGGCATACTGATTATTAGTTTAATAATACAAGCAATAGAAAAATGTTATGAAAATTTTATGAAAATGGTGAAAAACACCACTTAAAATCTTTTTTTGGTTTATTTCTTTCTAGTTATCCATATCTGAATTTGCAAAAATTATTTTAATCACAATCACTCTGTGGGTGTATTTATAAACTTGTAGAAAGTATGTATATGTGTGTTTGTACGTGTATGTGTGTACACAGCTGTGTATCTGTGTATGATCATGTAGCAAGATGTGCTGATCCTCATCTCAATTTTTTTTTCACAGTTTTTATCTAGTAGCCAAAGTAATTAGACACATCCCAGGATCTTAGGTAGAAGTGGCCTGTTGCATGAAATCAGAGCATTTCTTGGGAGTCTCCAGATTTATTCTTAAAAACTCACTGTTTCTTAAACTGGGAAAATATTTACATTCCATACTCACCAAATACATTAACTTTCCCAGCAAACCTTACAGTAACTTAGTGCAAGAAGTGTCACCTGTATTCTGAATTCCGTCTTGGTTCTGCTGAGATACCGCAAGAATCGTGGGGAAAATATAGTGGCAAACAGACGTACATAAATCTACTCATAGTTGTACAACTGCAAACATAAAATTAAATATATTTTTCTCATCATTTAATTAAATCTTTTATTTTCACTTACAGAAATGTTGAATTCGGTAGATTGGTAGATTGGTGGAGAGAAAACATGGATTTTTAGCAGCTGAGGAGAAAATTAAGGTAATTAGTAGATTATTCTTGGCAATCTTATTTGTTAGTAACTTCACAATATGTTAATATTGTATTTTATTCACATTAGTGTATGCTTTCATGAGTCTTTATCATATTGAAAATTTAGCATACTGTGTAATGGGCAAATAAATTAGAATTTTATATATTTTTGGAAAATAAATTGACACTTTTGTGAACAAAAATGGAAATAATATAGTTTAAAATATTTGTGGTTGTGAGGAAGTGTACTCCAGCAATATTAAAAACAAATTGGCTAAAAAATAAATGGATTTAGTAGTTCTCTACCTTTTTGGAAATAGAAGTGTTACATATTGTTTTCTTAACAATTTAATTTGCAATAACCATACTGAGATATTTTTTCAATTGGTGAACATACACCAACATAGAATATTGGTCATTTTTGTTTAATTTACACCATTATTGTCAATTACATATCCATGAAGGTGCACATAAATATTGAGGAAAAAAGTGATCATTTTATAGCACCAAGATGTTTAATAAAATCAAATTATTTTCAAAAGTAGTGTTTTTATTTATCACAAGTGCCTGTATGAGATATAAAATAAAAGACTTCAAGGAGTGTAACCTTAGGTCAATATGTACCTTTCTTAGCAAAACATTCAAAGAAAAAGAGGCCTTTATATTGAATAGTTGACAGTAAAATTAGAATTTCCTTTCTTAAAGTTATAGAAGTTAATTTCTATAAATTGACTTTGTAAAGTTTGGAATGTAAATTATTTTAAATATACAGTTCTAAAATGAGAAATATTAACTTTCTTATTATTGGTCTCCATATTAAAATATTTTTTGTTTAATTTTGAATTGTTGCTATCAATTGTATATATTATAGGGGCCTATTGATATCTTTTTTGGTGTTTTAGGAATATTCAGTAACTTAAGGCTATTAAAACATCGCACTTAGTTTTCTAGGCTCTAAATTTTCTAATTATATTCCTTCTTTTAAATATATTTGTTTTAATTTCTTTGTTACTACTTTCTTTATTCACATATGCAGACTACTGTAATTCCCATTTTCCAGAGTAAATATCATGCAACTCTTTTTTTGTATTTATTTCCTTATTGTACAATAACATTGCAATACTGCATATATTATACTGACTTGAACGTGAAATGGTTTTTTCACTACTTAATATTAGTGAAATAAATAAAATAGATGAAAATAGGTTCTTTCAATCTTTTCTTTTTTTTAAATTCATCCAAGTAAGAAACAGATGTGCTTGCTGTGGAGATGTTAAAATCTGGTGGGAAAGATGAAGTTCTATAGAAAATTTTATATACATTTTAAAAGGGGCATTTACAAATTGATAAGGAAACAGCTGTTCACTTTTGCCAGAGGCTCTTGAAACCTTTACAGAAGTTCTGAAATTCACTGAGGGGTTGTTGAGGCAGAGAAGATGAAGTCATTTATTCCAGACGAACGGAATAGCTTGTGAAAGGGTACATCAAAAAGCAAGTCATAGACAGCGGCAGGGTTAAATATGTGGTGAGACAATGTCAGGAGATGACTGGAAAACTTGGTTTTAGGTGGCCCATGACATATCATGCTTGCATACTATGTCATACTTTGTGGGAATAAAATTTTGGGACATCTCCTGATATTTGTTTTCTTTAATAAATAAAAGAAATAATTAGGACCATAATATTTACTATAATGATTGATACAGATCCCCAGATATGAGGATTCTGGAGAATCCGAGGGATTTTTAAAGTGTCAAATGGTTGGCAGTGTTTTTGAATTGAGATATAATTCATATATCATAGAATTCAACATTTTAATGTATACAATTCAGTGATATTTAGTATATTCACAAAGGTGTACAGCCATCACTACTATCTAATTCCACAGCATTCCCATTAGCAGTTACTCCTCATACCCTTTCCCCTCCTCCAGCCACTGGCAGTCACTAATCTACTTTCTGTCTGTATGGATTTGCCATATAAATGGAATCATACCCTATGTTGCCTTTTGTATACAGCTTCTTTCACTTAGCATAATGTTTTCATGTTTCATTCCCGGGTTAAGCTTAAATCAGTACTTCATTTATTTATATGGCTCAATAATATTCCATCATATGGATTTACCATAGTTTGTTTATCCATTCATCTGTTGATGGATATTTGGGTCATTTCCAATTTTTGACTATTTTGAATAATAGTAATTTTGACTAATTTGAATATTTGCATACAAGTTTTGGCATGGATGTTTGTTTTCATTTCTCTTTTACATGTACATAGGAGTGGAATTGCTGGGACATGTGGTAACTCTGTGGGTAACCTTCTGAAGGCTGTTTTCTAAAGTGGTTTTACCTTTTTACATTTTTTCAGAAATGAATGAATATTCTAATTTCTTCACATCTTTGCTGTTACTTGTTATTGTCTGTCCTTTTTACTGTAGTGATCCTAATGTATATGAAATGGTATTTTATTAGGATTTATATGGTGGTATTTGCTATTTAGAGCATTTTAGTGTACTGATATTACATTTATCTATTTAAGTGCATTTATGGAATTTTTGTCAATTTTTTATTAGACTAATGCTCACATTTAGACAGTTCCTTTTATGTAGTTCTATAAGAAATTTCAAACAATATATTATTTGATCAATATAGTCACCAAGTCAAAAAAATGGAAGAGTTTACATTTTCCCTACTTCAGTTTGTCAGTATTTGATATAAACATTGATAATATACTAAGAGTTATTGAGGAGCTAGCTAAAACCTTACAACAATCAAAAAACTCTGAAATATGGATTTACCTCTTATATCATAAGTGACTAAACTTCTCCTAACAGACTACTGAGTATATTGTTTCTTGAGATGTAAGCTAATGATAGTATACAGCATCATGAATATGAGATTCTTAGTAACTAAACATCTGAAATATAAAAGTAAACTTTTCTGATTTTTCAACAATGTTTAAAGTCATGCTCAACTTACTAATGTACAAATTTTCACTAAAGTTTGGAAGCTTTATTTGAGATTTTCTTCAGGGAAGAAATCTACTGGAGAAAGTTTTACTGTGGTAAAAATGGCCAAAATCACATGTGAAAAATTGTTTATAAAATAAAATTTTTTGACCCTTATATGGAAAGCTGTACTAGGGAAGACATATTTTCCTCAGAGAATGATCCTCTTTGAATGTATTGAGCCACAAAGTGTCAAACCAAAGTTTCCAGAATAAAAAAGCCTATTCAAGTCCCATTACTCGCACCAAAGATACTTTCCTGTTTTGGTTGATGGTTCCATTCATCCAGTTCCTTAGGTACAACCTTTTGGAGTAATCCTTGTAACCTCTTTTTCACACATCACACAAGTATCGTGCTCAGAAGTAATGTGGCATTTTCAAGGTTAATGGAAGAGAATATGCTATTGTGTTACCTCTGAACACCACTGCTGCTACTACCTTGGTCCAAATCACAATCCCCTTTTACCTGAATATCTGCAATAGCACTGCAACCATTTTCTTTTTTCTGTTCTTGTTCCTCTGTTTTCATTGTACCACAACTAGAGAGACCTGTATCGTTTTCCACATCTTCGGCAGTACAGCTGCCCTGGCTTATTGCCATTCACTGAATACTCTAGGCCACTTCTACCAAGGAGCTGTTGCTCTTATTGCTTCCATTACTAATCACGCTTTCCCTAGTTATTCACTTGGATTGTTCCCTAGACTTCGGATATACTCTTCTCCTGTGGCCTTCCCTGGGCATCCTATTTAAAATTGAATTTGCCTGGGAACACTCTCTGTCTTCCTTTCCTGTTTTATTTTTCTCCAGGACACATTTCACCACATTACACATAATTTCATTTGTCGGCCTCTTCTTATTTAGTTAATATATACTAAATATTTCTTCTTTAAAGTGACCTTTTAATTTTGAATTTGATGTGTGTGTTATGTTGTACCACTAGCCTTGCTTATGGATTTATATATTAGAAAGATAATTTTGGAAGCAGTATGTTGACTGAGTGGCTAGAAGCAGGTGGATCATCTAGGAAATATGTACACTGACCCAGGTGAGTTAAAATGAATATGTGGTTTAAGGAAACACTAGTGGGGATTGGGTGATAGTACCAGGTTTGAAAATATTTAGAAGGAAAAATTGACAGTTCTTAGAGATGGATTATATTTGAGTAATGAGAGAAAAGTTGAAGTCAGAATGAGTATCAGATTTCAAACTGGCAGCCAGGTGGCTGGTGGTGCCATTTCCTCAGGTGTGTAGGGAGTAAGTTTCTTTTTCCCTATGTTTTTGCAGAAATAAATTTTTCTGAGGTTTATATTAATTTTCTTTAGGAGTAGGAGTGCACTATATAACCATGAACTCTGAGCTTAAGATCATAAGCTGTCTTACTTCTTTATTCATTAATTTACTGAAATTTTTCTTTAAAAAAGTTTTGATTTCCTATGAAATTACATTTTCTAATTAATTTCCAAACCAGAGTTAGAAAGAACAGGATGTAAAAACTGGCCATGGGCAGAATAAAAGCACATTAATTATTCAGACAGTCATTCTGCTTATTCCATTCTTGGAGATATAGTGGCTGTCAGAATCTGTCAGCTGTATAGTTAGTGCCCTTCAGGATTTATATGCGTAAATGATGACCTTTAGAAATCTGCATGAAAATAAGTCTTGATTGGAATGATAGCTGCCAGTCAGTTGAGCAAAGGAAAAGGTATCAGCTATTACTTATACCACAAAATAGGTTGTGAAGCAGTGAACAGGAAATGGAGTGTAAATCAAATAACAATAATACTTTTTCCAGAGAATAAAAATAAAACCTATTTTAAGAGTCTTTCAAGGCAACTTATAATCAATTATAACCAATTAGCAGGAATGCCTGGATTAGTATTTTTCATGAATGTAGCTTTTCTCACTAAATATTTCTTTTAAAAATTCTTAAAATTCAGTGATTTAAAAATAAAATTATTATAGAAAATATATAAAATATTGCAAAGAATAGATCAGAATATCAATGTTATCCATACTTTCGCACCAAATTGAACATTTTGGTGTAAATTCTTAGTTTTCTTTTTTTAATAACAAACTAAATATGTATAGACATATCAATGGCCTCATATAGGTGAAAGTCCATTTTTACTG
This sequence comes from Dasypus novemcinctus, assembly GCF_030445035.2. Lineage (NCBI taxonomy): Eukaryota > Metazoa > Chordata > Mammalia > Cingulata > Dasypodidae > Dasypus > Dasypus novemcinctus. The sequence goes on along the minus strand of NC_080673.1, from coordinate 145,631,040 downwards.
GTATCATAATATTTTTTCACATGCTTTCTTTAGCAATATTTTGCCACCATTTTGAAGATATTATGTTTTAGTTTGTATATTAGCCATCCAAAGGGGTGCTGATGCAAAGTACCAGAAATCTGCTGGCTTTTAAAAGAGTATTTATTTGGGGTAAAAGCTTACAGTTACAAGGCCTTAAAGAGTCCAACTCAAGGTTAGTTCCTCACCCAAAGTCTATTGCCATGTGTTGAAGCAAGATGGAGGGTGATAGCTACATGGGTTCCTCTTTCCTCTTATGCTCGGTGGGCTCATCCTCTTCCAAGCTCAGCCTTCGGCTCTAGGGCTTCTTTCTTTCCAGGGCTCGCTCAGCTGCTCAGGGCTCTGGTCTCTTCAGCTGCCAACTATTAGGTGAATGGCTCATCTCTCTCCTTGGCCACTGGATCAAAGCTCTCTCCTGTGTCTATGGAGCTCTCTTCCTCTGTGTTTCTTCTGTCTTGATTGATTGTTTACAAGAGGGGAGGGGACTCAAACTGAGTTATACCCTACTGACATGGTTGAATCAAAGTCCTCATCTTAACATAATTTAACATCTCAGCTGAATCTAATACAATCAAAAGATATCATGCCCAGAGGAATATACCAGTTTATAAATATAATCTTTCTTTTTGGAATTCATAAATAATCTCAAACTGCCACAGTTTGCTAGGTTGCCAAAATGCAATATACCAGAAATGGGTTGGCTTTTACAATACAGATTTATTTGCTTACAAGTTTACAGTTCTGAGGTTGTGAAAGTGGCATCACTTATCAAGGCATCATCAGGAAATGGTTTCTACCTGGAGATCAGCTGCTAGTGATCCTGGATTCCTCTGTCATATGGCAAGGCACATGACAGCATCTGCTGGTCTCTCCTTTCTGTCTGGGCTTCATTGCTTCAGCTTCATCATTATGACTTTCTCTCTTGCTTCTTTGTGTTTCTCTCTTGGTAGTCATCCAATTTATAAAGCAATCCAGTTAGAGGATTAAGACCCACTCTGGGCCACACCCTAACTGAAGTGATATAATCAAAAGTTACCACCTCAAACTATAAAAGCCTCATTGTCACACTTTATATGTGTGGTAGTTTAAATTTTACTCCTCATGTACACTGCTGAGGTAAACATATATTTATAGAAATCTTTGGGTATGTAAACTATTATTTCCTCAGGATAGATTTTTAGTATTGGAATTACTGGGTCATAATATATGAGTCTAAGGAGCAGATGTAGCTCAGTGGTTGAGCACCTGCTTCCCATGAACAAGGTCCTGGGTTCAATCCCTGGTATCTCTGAAAAAACAACAACAAAACCAAAGTATATGACTCTTATTAGAGCATTTTCATTATTTCAATAATGCGCTAATGATTGAAGAGATGAATGTACAACTATATGATTATACCAAATACCATTGCTTGTACACTTTGTATGAATTATATGCTTTATGAATATGGATCAATGAAATTTATTTAAAAGAAAATATATGACTCTTTTTAAAGTGTTTGATACATATTGTTAAAGTTTATTTCCAGAACATTTGTACCAGTTTTCATCTTCCACAGACTGCCTGTTTTACGAATATCTTCACATTTGTTGCTATAATAAATTTTAAAAATGTTATATTTTAAATGTCTACTATAAGTTTGTGTACTTGGATATATTCTGTTTAAACCTTATGTAAGGCAGAAAAAGCATTTTCAAGAAGAAATTCTATCTCTTTTTTGGTATTGTTATGAATTTTAGCTTCTTTACATTGTATCACTTAACACTTACCTATCCTGTCAACTAAAACATAAAATTCTCGTATTTCAAGATAGTGCTAAATACCTAAAAAGAAAGCAAAAACTGATAAAAACAAAAATAAAAATTTGGAGCATTTGAAGTAATGATACATATATGGAATATAACAAGGACAATGAGAGCAATAAGGTTTCATTCCTCATCTATCTTTTCTTGCAGGGCATCTTTTGCTTATTTTAGCCACCGAAGCCTTTTCCTGTTTGGGCAAACAAGGCAGTAACCACCAAAATTTTTGGAATGTATTTAGCCCTGCTTGGGTTTTTTCCCCTTACCGTATCTGAGCATGATCTTTAACTCAGTACTTGAAAAGTGAAACAAAATGACTAGTTGAGAATAAATAAACACTATGAATGGGCAGTGTACAGCTCTCTGTTTGTATAATAATAAATCTTAAAGTTAGAGTAATATGTGGATGTAGACCATTCTAGTCAAATTTCTAGGATGATCATGATGTTAGCTTTCTATTATTTTTCATTTCTACTAGTAAACACTGATGAACTAGCCCTGGCCCAGTCAGAATCTCATGCCCTTTATCAGACCTCATTTATCTTAAACTATCTACTTTAACTTCTACCCAGGGATTACAAAATATTTTGAAGTTTCAGTAAAGACTGCTCTTTTTGCCTGAATCAGGGATGTTCTCTTGAATATAATGAAATCTGCTCTGAACTATTCATATTTATAGTTTAGTGTTTTGGGCCATAGCTAAAACTACTTCATTGTCGATATTGATTTTTTTGTGGGAGAAGGGTGTATTTGCTCACAATTTTAAAAAATTAAGGCATAATGTACATAAATTTGCCCATTGTATTTGATGAATTTTGACAAATATCTATACCTGTGTAGCCTCAACCATTGTTTATCTGTCTACCTAAGTACCTTTGATTATAGGTTTTTTTTTTGTTTTTGTGTTTACTGGTGTGCAATTCTATGAAGTTTACGACATATATTGACTTGTATAACTGTCACCAAAATTAGCATACTGAACAGTTTTATCATCCTAGAAATTCCCTCTCAGCCATAACCACTGGCAACCACTGATCTGTTTCTGTTCCTATAGTTTATCTTTTCCAAAATGTCATACAATAGAATCTGGCAGTAGACAATAACTTTTTGAGATCAACTTCTTTCATTTAACATATAATGCCTTTCTGAGCCATAAGTAAATATATGTATTGATTTTTAAAAATCATTTCTCATTTCTATTTCTAAGACCAGTTTTTGTCCATATTTTTTTTTCTATTTAAGCTGCCATTGTTATTATGTACATTGATGTTATATAGAAACTTCATCTTCTACAATTGCTGAGTTAATAATAATTTTTAATCCAAACTTGACTATGGCAGATCTTCTTTTATTGGTATGTGAAGTTGCATAGGAAAATTACATGATCCAAGGAGAAAATCCTGCTTTTATGAGGTTTCCTTCCATGATGTTTTGTACATTTATTTATGAGTATGTCTTGTTCTCCTCTAGTTACCAAAATCACCTAACTATAAAAGAGCAGCAATATAAAAAAACAAACATAAAGCTAAAAGTGGATATTAGTGATTGAGAGCAAATGATTGTTCAAAGTTATCATAAAAAGTTGGCAAATATAGCAGGCTGGATCTATTTTATATCACAGCACATATTCCCTATATATCCACGAGTCTGAGTTATACACATTTCCAAATGTGGTTCCTACTAGGAAGAACCCTAAATCAGGCTACCTTCACTCGAAGCCTGGTCTTGCCATTAACTTAAGACACTCTGTGCACATTATATAATCTCTCTGGATTGTAGTATTCTCATTTGTCCAATTAGTGAGGTCAGGACTAGATTATCTATAAAGGACCTTCTTGCTCTAAAAAAATATAATGCTGCAATTCTGTAATGATCTTGGGTCATTAAACAGTAAAAGTTTGTGGCATGTGTTTAATATACTCTGACAGAAGGCATGGATATATACAATACCTTTTAATTTAAAATATAATTATAACTTAAAAAAATATGGTTTTGGTGTTAGAAAAATTCCACTAAGTATTTCAGGAAACTTGAAAATATAGAATCATTTTGGCGTTTTTCAAAAGGTTAATATTTTGAAAAATTCTGGATGCTTATTTTATGTTAAATAAATACATGGGTAAATGCAGTTACATAGTCTCATTTTTTTGTATTGTAAGAATTAATTGTGTATTACATTTGTAATATTTTTCCAGTATTTCTAATTTCAACAATATATTAATGCCTTTCCTTAACTATGAAACAAGGGCTTTATGTTAAATCCATTTTTTCCAAGTAAATACTCCTTTCTAAACAATTATAAGCTTATATATTTGCAAGAATAGGAGACTGATTGATAGCATCTCTTTTGGTTATATTTGGCTAATACAAAATACTACTTTTTAAAGTAACATCTTTCAAATGCTAAGGAATTTCCTCATAAATCTTGAAGAGAAGTGTAGAATAAAATACCCTCATTTTAATATACTTAAAGAAAATATTCAGTATGCATTATATTAGTGTTGATGTGGATAACTGGCTGCTGTGTTCTGGAGTGATAGTGCTATTTTGACTTTGCGAAATTCAGGAGCCTAGCTGGAGATACAGTAACATATACAACTATGTTATATTATGCCAAGACGATAATGGAATCATGAAAAGAATGGAGTGATTACTTCTAAATGACAGGGCTAGGGGAAGCTTTGCAGAATTCATAGTATATGAGAAGAACTTTACTACTGGGTATTGGATATTCTCAGCATGGATTACTTACACAATAATGAATAATCTGTTCTGGGAGGAATATAAGCTTCTTGAGTGATAGAGTATTGGGTAAAAGTATTTAAGAGGAATCCAAGGCCATATTAAGAGGGTCCTCTTATAATTAGGGACCTATTTGTACAGTCTGTGTTTTGATATTGTTGTTTTAAGGAGCAATATCTTTGGGAGTGAGGGATGCTTTAAAGTTGGGATAATACAAGCAGATATAAATAACATGATATGAAGGGTTGGAACAGATAGCTACAGTATTCTATGAGCTGTTCACAAACATCAGTGCTCTTAGTCCTGGTTAAAGTTCAAATGGTAAACTCCCTTTTCTGCAATTTTACATAAACTCTTTAGATGTATAACTTTAGATTTTGGCCCAGGAGAATCGCACTTTCTCTTCTCGAAAACGTTATAAATTTTACACCTAAATAAAAGGTGTTTCATATCTTTCATATCCATCCAATATATAATATCGGCAATCCTTTTTTATTCCTAAAATGTGTTAGTGGAAGATAATTTAATTGCTTAAAAAAAAAGAAATAAAGAAATTGGATTTCTTGGTTTGGCTTACTGCTGCCTTCTGTGTTCTGAGAACAATAATGCAATTAGCTAAAATGTTTATCCACAAAATTTAATTCCTGGGGAGTATCTTCTCAAATTGCCTCTTACAAATGTAATGGAAGCAAGTAGTTGTTTCCCAGCTTTGTTGCCAAAAATTCTGAATGGCTAGATTTTTATAAAACTTGGTGGTAATGCATGTATAATCATGTAAACTCACCATTGTAAATTGGAATGAAGAAACTAAATTTTATAGACAAACACTTTTGTTAAATTCTGTGCCAGTGTTCTCAGCTACAAGTGAAGAAATCCTCAGTGTTATTAATTATTCCACAAATGAACTATTGAATACATTTCTTTTTCCACTTAATTTACTTTCAACTCTATTTAAAATATCAAACTAGCAATATTTTTGGATTCTCTATTTTCTGGATAATCAAGTGATAAAGTTTTAGGTTTTGAAATAATTGCTAAAGGGAAAAGAGCAGAAGTTGGATTTTATGAAATTTATGCTGAATATATTCCTTGAGAAGTTATAGTACCTGGACAAAAGACTATATGGTTCATTTCTAATAACTTTTCTTTACTATACTATTATTTTAGGTGCTTTCTCTTTCTGCTGAATTATTTTTCAGCTGCACTTAAAGTATACCTATTGTTAATTCTATATAAAAATTTAATACAAATTTGACGGTTTTAATAGGTGATTGAATCCATTGACAAAACATCAGAACACATTAAAGTTTTCATTTTTAAAAATTGCTAATGTAACGTGTTTGAAGTAGGTAAGACAATTATAAGAGTGTTGCAAAGGCTTTAGCTGGCATAGGACATCAATGGAATGCCAGGGAACAAATTTAAAACAATTTGGAAACCATGGTGTGGAGGGAAATAGCTTGATTGCCAGTTTCACAAGATTAAAAATAAGAGGTTGTAATCTCACCTGAGACAGCACATTGTGCTAACAGACAAACAAGGAATAATGAAGTAATGGAGTCGCCACCAAACTAACCAATATATTTTGTAGTTGTGAGATCATATCTTGACGTTCACATCTGAAAGGAAGATCATTTTCAATTTGCATTCACTATAGCCTGTTTTAGCTAAGAAGGAAAAGGATTTATTTGTGAAGTGCTATCTATAGTGTGCCGGTCACCCAAATACCTGACACATTTCTTGTGTATGTACATGACATCCAGTGACAAAATGCTTTTGGCTAAACCTATAGCAGAAAGTGAACTTTGAAAAAAGTTTAAAATTAATGCAAAGCCATCATATTTTTCCCATTTTAAAACATAATTATGATTTTAAAATTATACATATTCATGTTTAATATATTTAGAAAGCAACCTTTATTATAATGTTACCCCATTTCTCCCATTAATGATGGTAGCATCTTTCATTTGAAGAAAAAAATAGTTTTTTGTCTTTAGTCAATAGGTCAGTCAATACTAAATATTTTTCAAACATTATAGTTTGAATATATCAGGTTACATTAAAACATTTATGTTGATTGGAAGGAGAGATTTTTACTTTAATTTCCATTGCATGAATTATTGCTAATTTAACTCAGTTGAATTGAGGTTTTGGGCATTTCATCATTCGAAGGGTTTGATTTCTGGCAATATATTGTGTTGTATGGGTAAAAATGATTTAACAGCCCTTTGACTTTCCCAACCATCTCCTTTTTTTTAAAAAGATTTGTTTTATTTATTTCTCTCCCCTTCTCCCCCCCACCACCCCATTGTCTGCTCTCTGTGTCCATTCTCTGTGTGTTCTTCTGCACCTGCTTGTATTATCAGGTGGCACTGCGAAACTGCATCTCTTTTTTGTTGTGTCAACTTGCTGTGTCAGCTTTCCGTGTGTGTGGTGCCACTCCTGGGTGAGCTGTGCTTTTTTCACATGGGGTGTACTACTTGTGCGTGGGGCTCCCCAACGTGGGGGACACCCCTTGAGTGGCACGGCACTGCTTGCGTGCAGCAGCGCTATGTGTGGGCCAGCTCACCACATGGGTCAGGAGGCCCTGGGTATAGAACCCTGGACCTTCTATATGGTAGGTGAACGCTCTATCAGTTGAGCCACATCTGCTTCCCCCAGGCATCTCCTTTTGTGTCACATCCAATTTCATTTCATCCAGAAGGGAAATCATTATTCTATTTAACAACTATATATGTATGTATTTTCAAGTTAATGTATTTGTTTATAAATTGACACTAATATGTATTTGTATGGTGCTTTAACTAGCCCTTTTGTTTCTCATAACATTCAAATTCATATTCAAATAAAATTCAAGTCTACTGTGTTCCAGGTTCTATGAAACATTTTCATGTAATTTATTTAATAATCAATTAGCCTAATAAGGAAGATACATTATTATTCACACTTAGAGGAATAAGACAGCAATTCAGTATTGATTATATTTTCAATATAATAAACATAAATCAATATTATAAAATAAATACATAATATTGGTGATTCACTAGAAGTTCACTTTTTGCCATCAAATTTTTACATCATCATTTAGGACTTGTTATAAACTCATAAAATAAGGACTTTGAAACAACAGATTTTTTTTTTCTTTTCATATTAATATAGTTTCTTTTTAAATTTTAGATGCATTTCCCAATCATTTAAAATCTTATAGCAATTATTCTATGAAATACTTTTATAGAAAATGAAATTAAGGAATAGGACTGATGTAACTGAGCAAGAGTTACCCTTCATTTCTGTGGCCTGACCAGCATTTAAAACTAAGAATGGTCAGAGTGCTATCTGTGAGGGAAATAGGACAAATACTGGGTGTCAGGAGAAAATAGGAAAGAACATGATCTCCTGAGGTCCTACTTTTTCACCTTCTCCTCCAGTGTGCACTGCACCTTTCTAGCTCTCAGTTCCTACTTCTGTTGTTCTTGCCTGCTCCAAATCTCCAACTTCTTTTATTCCACATAGCTAGAACACCGGTGTTTCTAAAATGCTGGCTGAGGCTATTCTTGTTCTTTTCCTCATATTTTCTAAGTTCAACATATGAATACTTCTCTGAAGAAAAATGGAATAAACCAGTTAATCTCCCCTGAAAAATTATACAAATAGTGACTGGTCCTTTCAGACTCCTGGGAGGTATGTTCATTCTCTTATCTCCAAGAATCTTTTGTTCAATGAGGAGACTTTACAGTTTCAGTAAATGATACTTCTCTGTGTCTTACTCTAAAGATTTTTTGTATGTGTATAGTTGCAGAAAATAGAATGCGTAAGTAATAGAGCAGTCACTGGAGAGAAATATCATGCCATGCTTTGAAGAGATAAGTAAAACTACATATGTGGACTTTGTAAACAGATGTTTTATTGACATTTTTGGAGTGAACCATTCTTCATGGTTTTAGAAATCTTTATCACACCCAGTAGGCTAGAGTTGATGAAATAATAAAATGATGTTGGTTTCGATATATTTTACTTTGCCTTAAGAACAAAATCATAAAACAGTATTTTACTGAAGCTGCAGTTCTGAAAATTTTCACTGTCTTTTGTGATTAATAATTACTAATAAGGAATGGTCAAAATGAATGTGATAAGTAATTTATTAGAAAGCAGACTTTGGAACTCTAAAAAGAAAATATGATTTAGCTTTAAATTTTGGATTTTGATCCATTGAAAAATGCTAACTTAGTAGATCATCAATAAATATTGTGGAATGGGAATATAAATATATTGTAAATGTATTGGCTATAAATGATACCGAAGTCCAACTTGAAGAATACATTTTTCTTTTATCATTAAGATAAATTACCTTATGTTTTTCCTTATCTATATGAAAACATAAAAACTAGAAAAACACTTCATATTTAAATAAATGGAATATCAAGTCAGACTTGGTTAACAAGTATACTTTATGATGATCCTGTCTAGGAAACTTAACCAGATTCAATGTTATATAGTAAAATATTGTTTTCCTTTTTGCCTGTTTTATGTTCCCTTGGTTTTGCTGTCCATCTTTTTGGCTTCCTTTGTACTTTTATCCTCTAACTCCATTTATGGAATGTAGGGAACATTATTTGTTTGTTTACACACTTGACTTCCTTGCTGTTCTACTGAAATAGGAACTGACATAATCAAAGGATCTTTCAAAATTGAATGGTTGCTTAAATAATTGAATCTGATCTGATGTATAGCATAGCACAGTACATAAAAGTAAAGGAATCATCTCTCCTTTTCTTTCCCCTCTTTTCCTCTTTCTTCTCTTTGCTTGTGCTTTCTCTCTCTCCATAACTGCCACCCTCACCCCATCCTTTTTCCTCCTTCATTCTTCCAAACTTATTTAGGGTTATTTCAATTTATTCACATATTCTAATTAGAAACAAAAGTCCTGAATGGGCCATTTATAGGACAGGACAATTACTTACTTGTAAGTACAAAGTGTAAAGCAATAGAAAGTGTCTATCAAGTCAGACATTACTAAAATTATTTATTCAAATAGCGAAATTGTGGTTGAAGTAAAAAGTTGCCCACTTCTGTTAATTTTCAGCTCTTTAGTTAAATATGTATAACATTTAAATGAACCATATGAAACTCTAGGGAACAAAAATGATTTTTTAAATATTTTTCATTGTAGGAATTGATATGTTAGTAAAGGGTACTAGTGACTAGTTTATCTCTGACTTTGCAAGCCTATATTATGGCTAAAGATATAATCTTAAAAGCATAGACTATTTTCAGTATGAAACCAAATTTTTAAATGATATAAATCAATAAATCAGACAACAATGTATAAGAATGATTTTATTTGACCTTGTTTCATCTTTTGGTTAGTTCCTTTAACTTCCAAGGTATATTTTACAAATGTTATAGAGATGGAAGCAAATATTTAGGTTGATATATAAAGGGAAATTGAGTGATAATTTTCTATAATGAGCGAGTAAAAATGCTAAATGAGCACCTACAACTATTCTTTTATCAGATGTATTAAGGGCATCACTTAGCCTCCAAGGGCTTCAATTTCTACCCTAAATATTAAGAGATTTGAAGTTAATGACTACGGTATTCTCCTGACTGAATGTTTAATATTCATAATCTTCCTTCTTGCCCTGTATTCTGCTTTAAAACTTCCTTTGGGATTTTAGGAATGGGGAGGGATGCCATTCATGTTTGATCTCATTTTCAAAAGGTAGACAAGAAGCTGAGTCAGAATGACAGAGTATAATTTCCAAATTTAAAATGTTGTGTTGACTAATGCAATAAATTTGTACTTAGTTATAATAGAGGCGATGAGTATGCCCAGGCACATGATCAGTGCAAGTATGCCCCTGAGACAATATAATTTGCTGCAAATCAAAATAATCAGCAAGAGAGCATATATTTCCTTAATGGAGTACGGAGAGTTTACCAGCTTCTACTAGAGTGCTTGTCTAAAAAAAAGAAAAAGAAGGAAAGGGACAAGGTTCCACTGAAATTTTAAACAGTTAAATATAAAAGCTTTTGCATATGTTATATCTTCAACATTAATATATCTAGAAGGGGCAATTTCATGTTGAAGAGAGGTTTAATAATTATAGGAAGAAATATAATTATTACAAGTGGATTTGAGAAATTAAAATAGCATATAATTTCATTTATTACCTCACTATATCAAACCATTCTTAAACATTCTTGATCCAGTTGAACAGGCAAATAGAATAAAAACAGAATTTTAAAAACTCTTGCAGTATATAAAAAGAAGAAAAGCTATACACTTATTTTCAGAGAAAATTGGGAAGGCAATGAGAAATAATTCCTCTGTTTAAGCCAGGCATTTTGTAACATAGAACCATCACTATATATTGTCTATGAGAGTTCCCAGTGAATAACTGGCAATGTGAGGCTATAGTAGTCAGAGCTTTTCCCCTTCCAAACCAGTTATTGTGCTGCTAATTAGAATTGGATATTGGTAGTAGTGGAAATGGAGGAGGCTATCAATGTTACTTTGTGTTATATTTTAATCACACAAGTTAGGACATTCAGAATTATGGTTTCCATGGTATCTGCAACACTGTGCCCTGTGTGAAGGCATTACAGTGGGGGTCTTTGATTAAAAGAAAGTAAACCAAAGTGAAACAAAGCGCTCCATATGTGTGGCTAAAGTTACTAAAAAAAAGTGCAGCTCCCTTGTCCTTAATTATATTTGCTTAATGGTATGTCACGTGTCTGTGCAGTACACTGAAAGGTCTGTTGTAACTCTCATGTGGATGCTCTGTTTTCGTTAGGTTTAAATGATTGTTTTGTTATGGCACCCTTTATATTTTTTGCATTTATCCAATTTATTTATTTTTAATCTTACATTATCTGTAGAATCTGACTTTAGGGAACTTGGGATAAATCATGTGGGTTTTTATCCTCTAAATTTTTTTTTGAAAGAGTTTTTGGTAAGAGGAGAGTGCTCTGAGTGGTGGGTAAAATTGTATTAATAGTACTGGGGTTTTGGCTTATAAACTTTCATTATGAATATTTAGGTAAGAAAACTTTTTGACATTTCATTTTTAATAAGTTAAATATTATCGCTAATACAAAAAAGATCCCAAGCAAGAAATGAGGGAGACCAGTCTAGGCTATGTATAATATTGAAGCAAAAAAAGAATGTAGCAGTGAAAAGTAGTTGTAGCCATTATGATTATAGCCACACTGTATTTGGAGAAGATTGATTTTTGAAGAGTGCATTTTAGTCAAGAAAGGAAATAATCATTAAATCATGACATCACATTCCTGTCTCATTTTAAATAGAACTGTAATATTTAGTGTATACTGGAAAACAATTATGTTTTATACAATCAAATATATATACAGCATGACTAAGAAATGTTTGTACTGTAGGAATAGAAGAAGTGTGTTCAAATAAGGAATTTTTCATGTGTTTTATCAGGCCTTTGTTGTATATTATCAGTGTAGTTACATTAAGTTTGTCATTATCTCAGTTTATATGCTTCAGGGAGCATATAGCCTAGTGACATTTTTACTAAGAATAAGTAAAAATGAAGACATGTTTTTCTACATTTTCATTTCTAAATATAAAAAATGCTGATCAGTATAATAGTTCTCATGATATGGTTGAAAAGCCCATAATATATATTCAAATCAGGAAATGAAGTCTCAGTATCTTTCTATTCATACTTAGGCATGGGTGAATACCAATGTATCACACTTTGAAGTAAAACAAACATGCAGGCCAATAGCAATTGCAGGAATCAGCAGACTTTTTCTGGAAAAGCCAGATAGTAAACATTTTAGCCTTTGTTGACCATATGGTCTTTGTTCTAGCTGCTGAACTCCAATGCTGTAGCACAAAAGCAACCATAGATATTATGTTTAAAAAATGTTCATAGCTTTGTTCAATAAAATTTTAGTAAACTCTGAAATTTGAAGTTCATATTATTTTCATAAATCATGAAATATTCCTCTTTGGATTTTTTCCCCACCTATTACAAAATGTATAAAACATTCTTAGCTCTCTGAGTGTTTAAATACAGGTGTATGCCAGTTTCATCTCATGGGCTGAGTTTGCCAAACCCTGCTCTATTGGATTTTCTGTTTTCGTTTGTTTGTTTTACATTTTTATTTTCTGACATTCAAAATAGATTACCTACCTGAAAAAATTAGTACTTAAATGTTATATGTTCAATGTAATTTTTGACATTATTATATACAATTTCCATTGATGTATTAAGTATCTGATGATCCATTCTGTTTTGAAGCAATGGTAATGTTATCTCTGTGGACTTGAGGGAACTGGTAAATAGCACTTTCTTTCCCCATGTGAGTTTTAATGAAATTGAGAGGCCAGAAAGTTACATTAAATGATGTTCCTTCTCATGGTAAAATGAATTCATGTGAAAGGGAGCCATCACCAATATCATCATTTATTGATTTTTTATTAATTCATTCATTTTTTCTGTCTTTATTTGTTCATTCAACAATTTTTAAAAATTACTCACTCTGTGCCAGGCTCTGTACTAGTTGCTGGACTTACAATAAATAGTAAGCAAGGTCCTGGTGCCATGGTCTTTACAATCCACTGGCACCCACAGGCATTACTCAGATAATTGTACATATTAGTGTGGATTTGCAAATCGGAATAACTTTTATGAAGGAAAGGAACAGTACTTTTTGAAAGCATTATAATAAAATAAACCTAACTTACTTAACGTATTCAGGAAAGAAGTGTTCCAGGGAAGGGAAACAACCTATGAAAAAACCTTGTCACTATACAGAGCACGTCTCTATAGTCTTTCATGTATTTTGGGAGGAATAGTACTTTCCTTTTTTTCCAATTATAATTTACCATTTGGTCTACAAAGGTACAAAAATAAACGTATGGTCTATAAAAAGTTATTCAATTTAACTTTAAATGATTTTCCTGAAAAAATACAGAATCATGTTATTTGACGCTTCTTTGTCCTGGCTTTAATATTTGTTATTATGGAGGGCATTATTGTCACTTTTAAGAGTAGAAACATTCTTTTGATACATAATTTATTTATCGCCACTTAGAATCCAAAATAAAAATCTTGGTGCACTATATAAATAGTTTAATGTAAATCAATGCCATATTTATTTTCATCCTCTGTAAAAGGTGTCCAGTTAATATCAATCAAAATGTAAAAATTGAATCATATTTTCAATAATCAAATAAAAAATTATCAGAGTAGTGATTAAATAATGGCTTTCAGGTATTCTTAAACTTTTTGTTCCATAGTCCATTTTGCCAGTCGGTTGAAAGCCATGGACCCCTTTCTAAGTCCACACTATACTGTGTATTATTTAATAAATATATCACATCCATACCACATATCCCCACAAGAATGATTTTTTTTGAATTTCAATTCAAGCTCATGCACCCCTTGTTAAGAACCCTTAGGCCCTAAGTAAAAGGCTTTAGGTTTTTTTGAATTCTTTAATATGTTACTAGGATCCTAATACTGTAAAATATTATCTAATACCATTGAAATTACATGAAAACAGCATAGAAAAGTATGGGAGGTACACACTCATACACATACACAACTGAGATGTAAATAAAGATAGAATGGATATGCTTACATCAGACTCACTTGGCCAGAAGTTCATCACTAAGCCCCTTTCCAGAGTTGACCTTGAAAAGTTTTCATAGTGCAAATTGAAATAATTTCTATGAAGGAAAGGAACGCACTTTTTGAAATTAATTAGGGAATCTAATGTAAGTTCCTGAAGTCCAGAGTCTTTGGGACTGCTGCTACTTGCTCACTATGGAGAACATGACATTTTTGGCTGATTTTTAAATATTGTGATTTTATAGTGAATACATAATTTCAATATGAAAGAAAACATGAAACTATATATGCTTTGCCATATTTTTCCAAGTGTGTGAGCAAGCCAGTCTTAACTGTAATTAGTATTATATTAATTATATACATTTCTTGCTAATTTACGTAAGGGCCCAGTTCTGTAAGAGGTACTATTTGTAAACTGTTAGCAATGAATTACTTATGCTACATCTCCTCTAGATATGTACTGTATTCAATAGTGTTCTATAATTGAGATTTATTATGATAACAAAGATTTTGTAAGGAGTAGCTCAAGCATTCTTATGGTATGAGAACTATATGATCAGTTTGGTGCAGACTCAATCCTAAATATTTTTAAAATCCATGAAGCAAGATGGAATGCCAAACTATATTCTGGCACACACTATTTATTTCAATATGTACAAATTACTCAGGGTCCTTAGGTAAAACTAAAAAATGTACAAGTATATATTAAATATACATATTAACTGAGATGTAGATTTTTTTTAAGTTTAGGGACACAAAATAGAGTTTGGAATCACAGAATTTGACCCTATCTTTGACAAATTCTTATATTGAGTGACTTCTTTGTATTAAAAAAAACATGTTTTTCATATTGCCAAATGCTGAGCTTTCAAAATAATAAACATTACTCAATTTAGTGGTCAGCCACACCAGAAAAAGAACGCATTTTGATCTGTCTCAGTCAACATCTGGTTGTCACTATATTGCTAGGCCTACCAGAGATACTTTTTGCCAGATGTGACTTATGGTTACATTGAATTTTATTCAGGTCAGCCAAATGGATTTGAAAGCAAGTAAAGATCATATCATAAATAAACCTTAAACATTCCATCCATCCATTAAATGAAATGTTAAAAACAATAATAATGAAAATATTTATTGGGAAGGCCCTGGACACCTGCTATTTGCATTTATATTACCTTCCTGAATTTTCACACCAACTCTGTGAGGACAAATTCTATTTGATCCTCATGGGATAGATGAGACAACTGAGGATAGAAAGCTTGTGGAAGGTCACATAGCTAACGTGTGAGACAGCTGAGCTTTGAATCCAAGAAGAGACTAAAGCACTACATAATACAGCCTCCATCTATGTTGCTGAAGTTTCTAGTATAACTTCTGACTCTGCCTATAAGGATTTGCAGGGGTGTCTATATTCCACTGGGTAAATAAATTGATTCTTTGAATATTGAATGAAGGACTATTACTAATTACTGATGTTTTAAAGAATATATATATATATATTATTTAAGGGAGAGAGAAAATATTTTATCAAGTTATTTCTCTACTGAACCTACAGCTTTTTACTGTATTTAAAACTGTTTTTAATATCTGTATTAATAGGTCATGCACTTTCATAAAAAATTAAGTGAAATTTTATGTCATTTCCAAGTTCATATTATATTTAAATGAGCTTTCCCCCCTATTTATTAAAATATAATAAGTTAGATAATAGGCTGATAAATCATGGGAGTTACAAAACCTTGGCAATATTATGCATTCATGTTTGGAGAGGCAAGGGTAGCTCAAATATTTTAAATTATAATGTGTTTGTAGAAGAAAAAAAATTCTATAACTTACTCAACGTGGTGGCAGGTTAGTTAAAATATAAAACACTGTTACTATTGTTCTTTAATAGGTGAGCTTATCTCCTGTAATGGCTAAATGATGTCATTGGTATTTCCTTTAGCTAATAACTGTATGCTGTATGCCACAAATCATTCCATGAAACCAACTGTCATAAAAGAGAGTATAAGGTTTCTTGTTACAATTAAGGTTAAGAATAACAAAATAGAATGTTATGGATATGATTACTTTAGTCTGATTTGTATAGGTTATATTGTGTTTCTTTGACATTTTAAGTCAGGTAAATACTTGTAAAAGTAATTCAGCAGGACTTCTGTACTTTGTTTTCAAATGATAAACATATTTAATTCTTAAATCAGATACAATGAAACCTAACAATTTATAATAATTTCACAAAATTTAGAATGTAGACAATTTAAGGTAATTTTTTCTCTAAGTGGAGCCACATGGGGAAAACTACATTAAAGAATTTTATTAAAAATAATATGCTTAAAATACAACCTTCTTTGATATTACAAAGTGGATATGTCATTAATCTTTCACCTATCAATTTTCTCCTCACTCAAAATTTATAATTAAAAATAGCCCCTGTTCATTAAGAATTGAACCAAGTCAGAAAGTATGATACAATAAATATAATAGTTAATTCCTTAATTTCCTTTCTTTATGTCCCATGGTGACTTCAAACTTCAAGGTTGAAGTTCTCACAGTTTTATTATTCCTAATATTTTAATCATGTCTTGTAGCTGTCCAAAAAAAAATAGAAGAAAATGACAGCTGTGCAAACCAATTTTTAGCTCACATTGCATCTTGTTTTACTTTCCAAACAAAATTGTATAACAACATTTTTTCTTTCATCATTATGGAAAAATTTGAAGGATTAGGAAAAGGCAAAAGAGATTCAAATCCCAAGAGCTGAAGGAGGCTGGATTAGATCATATGTAATGTACATATATTACCATTAATTTCACCAATGCATGCATTTAAAGCTATCAAACAGTTTTAGCTTTTGGCTTCTGTTTTCAAATAAAATTGTATGTACCCTATAAATGCATGAGTGAATGTACTAGAAAATGAAAGAATATACAAATGAAGGAGTTCATTTGGAAGTCATGAACTCAAAATTAACAGTTTTCATAACAAAAAAAATTGTATACTATATTTATAAGGGCTGTATCTGGCAAACAACTGTTTACATTTTAATACACATAATAGGCTATATTACAACATTTCTGGAACAAGAATACAGGTCGGGGAGGAAAGGAAAATAAGAGAAAAATCATAAAGATGAAGGAACCCTGTATTCTTTGTAAAATGGATATCAGGTTATGATAGAGAAATTTGACAGAATTTAACATCCAGCAAATGTTTCCTTTAAACATGATGTTATATTGACCATTATCCTCTTCTGTGTGCTTTCTGTTTGTGGAGCTCTTTCATTCTTTTGCCTTCAATGAAATCCAAATGCTGCAAGCTTATTAGCTTGGCCCTTACTTCTCTTGCTGGTCCTCGGTTGGCCAATGAGAAAGCTATTTTAAACTACTGACCCTGCACCTGGGTATATGCAGCCCATGGGTTTATAAGCTGCAGTCCATTTTTACCCCCTGCTCTACTGCTTGTAAAGACTTGCCTCTTAGCTGACTCTATAGAGATTAATTTGATCATTCCCTGCTTATGAGAATAGGTTACCAGAATCCCCACATCTATTTTCTAGCTCTTACTGGTATAGAGGGTTGACTCTGGACTGCAGTCTGTTTTTTCTGTCTTAAGCCTTGTAAAAACATCCTACTTACCAGTGTTTAAGCTGGAAATTGATTTTTAACCTAGATTAATTTACTTGTATAAAGAAAAAATGAGTCAATAATGATGCATTTTGAACTTTTTGAAATGATTATGTATAGTTTTAGACAGAGATTCAAATCCAAATTGAGTGATAGCCTGATTTTTTTCTTTGGAAGTGCAGTGAAATAATAGCTTGTATGATATCAAAGTATTTGCATTGCCTTTTGAAAAATCTAATATGCTTATTTCTGAAAGTGTTTAAATTATTTATACAGATTAATTTCAAAGAAACATTAATAATGAAGAAAGCTGTTGATTCTTCAGCTTAAATGTATTGACTTTTCTCTCTAAATAATGCACTCTTCTTATTAATTTTGTCTTGACTCCTAATGTTTTGTTAAGAATAATGATGTGGCTGTGGAGTTAGGATATTGAGCTTTTCTGCCCCAAGACCAACTTTGCCTGGGTCTTTAGTTTAGTTTCCAGTTTTGTTTTTTTTTTTTAATTCATCAAGTCAATAATTTCTTTTTCTGTTACTTTTATTCCTTTTTTGTATGAGTATTAATTTTTTTCTTTTCCTTTTCTTCTTTATTTTAAAAGAAGCTTTAGATTACATAAATGTTACATAAAAAATATAGGGGCTCTCTTTATATGCCATTCCCTCCCCCACACACTTTGCCCTATTAACAGCATCTTTCATTAGCGTGGTATGTTTGTTAAAATTGATGGATATGTATTGAAGCATCTACTAACTATGGTCTATAGTTTACATTATGGTATACACTTTGCACAGTACAATTTTAGAGATCTTGACAAAATGTATAATGTCTTGTATCCATCATTGCAATAGTATGCAGGACAATTCCAGTGTCCCCAAATGCCCCATTTTACACCTATTCTTCCCTCTATCTCCCTTCAGAACCCCCGGTAACCACTATCCTTATATCAATGATGTAAGTTCTTTCTTACTACAAAAATAATAAGTTTACTTTGGTACATAGTTGCATTCCCCCCTTATGTTTGTTCATTCCTGAAACTTGAGGATTTTTGGATGGTGATGCTCACTCAAATTCTAATTGACAGTGGGCTTAGATCCCATGGGGCAGATGGGTAGAACTGTCTTACAGTTGTAGATAATCTTTGTTTTTTGGGATGGGTGTTGTCCATCATCATCCTCTTTTTTTGTTGTCCTGGGTGAGTCCGGTGAATTGGAATGTAGGTGTTGCCTGTAATTCTGCTAAGATTCAGGGTTCAAACAACCTATGAACAATTGGAAGAGTTAGGTCTCTGGGACATATATTTAACAAGTATATTGCTAATTATAGATTCAAATAAAAGGGACAGAAGAAACATATCTAGGAAAATTGTAAATGAGTTTAAGTCTGATACCTTGGGGATATAGGTTATATATTCCAAGGTAAAGCCCACTGATGGGGTGCTGATTTCTGGTGTTATCTAAGACATGCATAAGCGTAACCTCTGGAATGAACTCCTGACTCATTTTGAAATCTCTTAGCCATAAAAACTCATTTTCATTTAATATTTCCCCCTTTTGGACTAGATCTTTTTTCAAATGCATAACTAGTTAGTGCTTGTAATAATCCCTCAGTGCCATGGAGGCATATCCCTGGGAGCCATGTCCCATGCTGGGGAAGGGAGATGAAGGTAGTGAGCTTATATACCGAGGTAGCTTAGAGAAAGGCCATATTTGAGCATCAGGAAGACTTTCATGAGGTAAGTCTTAGACAACATATGTTACTAGGCTAAGTTTTGATTTCACAAGAATAAGGTTCTTAAGCACACGCATCAATAGAAGGGCCTGTTGTGTATTGCTCTTTCCTCCTTCACTAAGCACTGCCCATGTACTGTAGGGATTCTTGCCCCTCTATTAGAGAATGTAGCCTGACTCCCCAGGATGGGAATTCAATATTCCATTGGTTATTGTGTGGGTCTCCCCACTGAAACAATACTCCATGACCACTTGAACACATTCATATTCCATAGAGGCCTACCCCAGGTGTGCCCCTCCACACTTATCCACCCCCCCAACACCCCATAACAGTCATCCTCCCCACCACAGTTGCAACCCTTCTGCAACCCAAAACCTCCCCAAAACAAAGCAAAAAAATGAATAAAACCAAAGAAAAATTAACAGAAATTTCAGTATTTGTTCATCTATTGTAGCAAATGTACCATACTCCAGTTATCTTTTAATGAAACAAAAAATATGCTTTGAGGAAAAAAGTGACTAATCAATTCCCATTCTTGAAAATTTTATGCTGTCTATGTCTGGCCTATCTATCTCATCTTTGCAGAACTTTTCATATATGTGTGTCAGGATACATGTAATTTATTTTCTTTTTGAAATTGTCTAAAATTAAGATATTTATGGTAGCCTAATCCTCAAACTCCAAACTCTGGATTACGTAAAGGCATCCAAAAAATCTATTTATGTAGAAAGTAAATGTTTCAGTTATATACAGAGTCACCTCATTCAGTTTTTCTTTTTGTAATTCCCTAAGAATTGTATTACCAAAAGTCCTTATTAACAAAAACTTTAACCAGAAAGTAAAATGTCCTGCTTTTCTTTTAAAATGATCTGTAAACAGTGAATTTATCTATCTTTTCTAGGACTCTGAAAATAATTGCTCTGATTTTTATGTTTGATTATTATAAATAAAAATATTAACAATTGAGTTGCTCTAGAAAGTTAATCCTAAAGTTGAATTGGGGCCTTTCTTATATTTGAAGAAGCATTATCTTTATCATCGCCTTTAAATAGGTATTTTTAATTCAAAATTTTCTAGAAGTAAAACTTCATCTAGAGCTTAATTATTTTTAATCCTCTATTAAGGAATCATAAAAAGGAAGTTTTGGATAGAGTTAAAATTGTATTTAATATTTTTGTTTGTGAAGATGGATATACTAAATTTTTACAGTAAATCCAGTTCTTTACATGTTGTGTTTTTAATCTCCTTAAAAACAAAAAAAAACTTCTTAAATCAGTATATTGCCACCTTGACAAGATTAGAACTTTAAAAGTTATGTATTTCCAGTTATTTGTTACTTTAAAAGAACTGATGTTAGACACCTTAAAATTATTTGTGCTTTTCCATAACTTTACGTTTATAGTTCTATAGGCATGGGTCTAAAAATGTATAGTGTTCACAAGAGCAGGAGATAGAATGTGATTTTTATATATTTTTCTTTTATATATATTTTATTTTATATATTTTTCTGATATATATTTATATATCAACTTTTTAATTGATATAATTGCAAAAATTATACAAAGAAATCCTGTACATCTTTCAGTCATGATCCCCTAATGTTAATATTTTATCTCTACCACAGGTGTTTTTTATTCCTTTCCCGCTCTCTCTGTAAATTCTTCATATATTTTCTCTGGGAAAAAGAAAAAAGATATTCTTGTTTATAACCGTAGTATTGTTATCTAAATCAGAAATCAACAGTGATACAATACTATTACCAGCTACATAATTACCAGAACCCAGTATGAACTGATAATGCAGGGCCTTTGCTTAGGAGCTGGCCCCTTCTCACGGGCTTTTTACTCCAAGACATGTTGGACAGGTGACCTCCAAGAATTGCCACTTCTGTGTCTGGACGTGCCTGGATTGGGGTTAGGTGAGAGGTCCTTGTCGAGTGTGTAAGAAATTACATTATTGCCCTGCCTTTGTGGGACGGGACAGCCAACTGCTTGTCCTGCCCTGAGATGCTGTGGGTGTGCACCTAGCCCCAGTCCTCTGAGGCCTGCACCCATGTCTCTCCTCTGGGAGTGGAGGTTGGCCTTTGCAAGGTAGAAAGTGGGATGCCCAGTGGGACCTGGGATTCCAAGGTTTGGGCAGGAGTCAATGAAAACCCATCTGATGGGGAGATAGCAGAAGATGGGACCACACATGAGCTTAGTCTCCAAGCACATGTTCCATCAGCCATCAGACTTGCCTTACAGAACACAAAATCAAGGTTAAAATTATTAGGAGTCTCTAGAATATAACTACAGAATATTAAATTCCAAACATTATGGGTCCTTTTGAGCATGGGACCTTGTGTGACTGCATTAGTTACATGACAATGAAGCCAGGCTTGTTTCTAAATCTTGTTCAGTTTTCACCAGTGATCTCAATAATGTCCATTATAGCAAAAGAAAATCCCAATCATGCATTGCATTCCGTGATCATATCTCTTTAGTTAGTTTTAATCTAGAACAGCTCCTCAGTCTTTCTTTGTATTTCACAGTATTGGCATTTATGAATAATACAGGACAGTCATTTTATAGAATGTCCCTCAGTTGGGGATTTTCTGTTGTTTTCTCATTATTAAATTCAGGTTTTATATTTCTGGCAGGAGCACCACAGAAGTCAAACAGTGTTCCTCTTAGTGCACTGTATCAGGAGACAAATGACGTATGTCAGTATATGTCATGTGGACATATAACATACAGACATATGTCAGTAACAATAATTTGCCAGCCCTTCTTCTTCTGTAGAGATTATTTTGTAACAGAATAAGCTGTGTGTGTTTTTTTTTTTTTTTTTAACTTGCTCAGCAACTTCATTTGCTTAGATATGTGGAAAACTGATTATTTCAAATGTTAAGTAACCTGGTTTAATACTAAGGGCAATATTTACTTTTGAAGTCATTAAGATTTTTTATGGCTTTAGGGTTAGTTTTGGCTAATAGTTCTTTCCTTTTTTTTACACTTTGTCAGAACAACTCTCAATTCTCTTTACTTATACTTAAGTTTTGTTTTCTCCTTCATATCATGACCTGTCAGGACTTTTAAGCACATCTTAGGGTGAGCTACTAGAAGGACTGCTTATTATTTACATATTGGATATCAAGAAATCCTTGGAAGATATGAGAGATTTTCCAAACACTTTAAGAAGAATCGACATTAAATTTTAAAAATAACTTTTAAAAATTCATGTAATAAAGTGATATTTCTGTTTTAAGAGGAGAATCAACTTTTGAAAGGATTTAAATATAATTAAATCTTTAAAACTTTTCTATTTCTTTAGGTATAAAAATTAAGAGTGTGTCAGCCCATACTCATTCTTAGTAAATATTAATTTCATTTTCAGTACAATGTGTGGGGATTTGAAAACATGTTCTTAAATCTAAACCATTCCTCTGAGTGAGTGTGAACCCTTTGTAAGTAAGACTTTTTTTGCATGATTTATTTTTTATTTTCATTTTTATATTAATAATATGAATTTTGTATTAGAGAAGTTGTGAGCTTATAAAACAATCATGCATAATGTGCAAAATTCCAACATCATTCCTCTGCCAACACATTGCATTGTGGTGGAGCATTTGTTACAGATTATGAAATTCAAAATATTACTATTAACTATGGTCCATAGCTTATATGTGGTATAATTTTCCAAACACCCCCTATTATTAACATCTTGTATTAGTATTGGACATTTGTTATAGTTCATGAGAGAACACTCTCATATTTGTACTGCTAACCACAGTCCATCACCTAGCACATGGTTCACTGTGTTATACAGTCCCATGCCTTGTACAATCCACCACTCAGTGACTCCCATTTTCATCACAGAGTTGTACAGCCATTGCCTCCATAAATTTTTGGATGTTTTTCTTAGTCCCAAAGAAAAAAAAAACATATTCCTCATTTATTGATCCTTAACATCAAAACAGTACTTTCTTTGACATTGATGCAAGAATATTAAAATATTGCTATTAACTAGATCCATAAATTTAATTAATTGTTTTTCCCATGCACTAGCATATTCTTACTATCTTATAATAGTGATGCACATTTATTCTAGCTCATAGAAGAACACTTTTATATTTGTACAAATAACCACAGGTCTCATCCACTGAGTTCACTGTACTATTCAGGCCCTGGATTATTCTGTAGCTTTCTTTCAGTTGACGTTTACATCCCTAGACTACTCTTTTCAGCCACAATCCCATTTATAAACCAGCTGCATTAGTCGTACTCACTATAATGTATTACTATCAAGTCTATCCATTTCCACACTCTTACAGTCAAGCTAATTAAAAATCTACATACATTAAGCATTAGTAACCCTTCTCTGTCCCCATCTTTTCTCCTAGTAACCAGTACTCTAGATTTTAACTCCATGTGTTTATTCCTGTATTCATTTCATATTGTTAGACCATACAATATTTGTCCTTTTGTGTCTGGCTGATTTCACTCAGCATAATGATCTCAAGATTCATCCATATTGTCATATGTATCCCAATTTAATTTCTTCTTATGGCAACATAGTATACCACATTTTGTTTTTTCATTCATTTGTTGATATACACTTGGGTTGTTTCCATCTTTTACAAATGTGGATAATACCACTATGAGGATCATTGCATCCTTGTTTACAGTTCTTCTGGACACATTTCTTTTCTTATTTAAATAATTATTTAAAAAAAAATTATTTACCACTCACCCCCACCACCGTTCCCCCATTGTCTGCTCTCTATGCCCATATGCTGTGTGTTCTTCTGTGTCTACTTATATTCTCATTAGGCTGCTCTGGGAACCAATCCTGGGACCTCCCGGAGTGGGAGAGATGCGGTTACTCTCTTGTGCCACCTCAGCTCCCAGTTCTGTTGTGTCTTCTTATTTTCTCTCCTCTGTGTCTCTTGTTGTGCCACCTTGCTGCGCCCAGCTCTCCGCGTTGGCTGGCAGTCCAGCGCAGGGCAGCTTTTTGCCACTTGGGGTGGCATTCCCATGCAGGGCGACACTCTCACACAGGGCGGCACTCTTGCACTGGGGTGCATTCCTGTGTGGGCCGGCACTCTGCATGGGCCAGCTTGCCTTGTGGGCCAGTTTGCCCTCACCAGGAGGCCCTGAGCATCAAACCTTGGACCTCCTATATGGTAGATGGGAGCCCAATTGGTTGAGCCACATCCATTTCCCTGGACGTATTTCTAATAGAGGGATTGCCGAATCATAAGGCAGTTCTATATTAAGCTTCCTGAGGAACCACCAAATTTTTTTCCACAGAGCCTGCTCTGTTCTATAGTCCCACAAACAGTGAAGGAGTGTTTCTCCACATCCTCTCCAACACTTGTAGTTTTCTGTTTTTTGAAAAAATAAAGGCCATTCAATGAGGTGTGTCATGATAGCTCATTGTAGTTTTGATTTGCATTTCCCTAGTAGCTAATGATATTGAACATTTTTTTCATGTGCTTTTTCACCATTTATATTTGCATTGGGGAATGTCTAAGTCTTTTGTCAATTTTTAAATTGTATTGCTTGCCCTTTTTTCATTGAGTCATATGATCTCTTTTTATGGCATGGAAATCATATCCTTATCTGATATGTGGTTTCCAAATATTTTCTTCCATTGAGTAGGTTGCATTTTCGTTTTCTTATAAAATCCTTTGAATCACAAAAATGTTTAATTTTGAGGAGATTCCATTTATTCATTTTTTCTTTTCTTGGTTATGCTTTGGGTGTAAGGTTTAATAAACTACCTCCTACCACCAGGTCTTGAAGATGTATCCCTACATTTTCTTCTAGAAGTTTTATGGTTTTAATTTTTATTTTAAGTCTTTGATCCATATTTGGAGTTAAAATTTATATAACATGTGAGATAGGGGTCCTCTTCCTTTTTTTTTTCGGTATGGATATCCAGTTCTCCAAGCACCATTTATAGAATAGACTATTCTGTCCCAGCTGGTTGGGCTTGATAGCCTTTTCAAAAATCACTTGACCATAGATGTGAGGGTCTGTTTCTGAACAACAAATTCTGTTCCATTGGTCTGTATGTCTATCTTTATACCAGTACAATACTGTTTTTACAACCGTAACTAGATAATATGATTTAAAGACTGGCAGTGAGAGTCTTCCAACTTCTTTCTTCATTTTTAAAGTGTTTTTATTTGGACCCCCTTAACTTTCTGAAGGAAGGAAGAAGTAAAACTTTCACTAATTTGGATGCCTTTTATTTCTTTTTCTTGCTTGTTGGCTCTATCTAGAACCTCTAGTACTATACTGAACAACATCGGTGGCAGTGGGCATCTTTGTTTTGTTCCCCATCTCAGTGGGAAAGCTTTCAGTCTTTCACCATTGAGTACAATGTTAGCTGTGGGTTTTTCATATATTCTCTTTATCATTTTGAAAATGTTTCTTCAGTTCCTGTATTTTCAAGTGATTTTATCAACAAAGTTGCTGTATTTTGTCAAATGCCTCTTCTGTGTCAGTCAAGATGATCATGGACTTTTATCTTTTGATTCATTAATGTGGTGTATTACACGGATTGATTTTCTTGTTTTAAAAAACCCTTGTATGTCTGGGATAAAACCCATGTAAGTAAGACTTTTTGATGATGTTATTTCAGTAAGGGTATGACCCACTTCATTCAGGTTGGGTTTTAATCCTATTACTGGAATCCCATATAAATAGAATTAAATAAAAATATAGACAAAGCTTCCATATGATGGGAGGTACCAGAATGGAAAGAGAAGAGAGAGCCCAGATATTTCAACTTATGTCCTTTTTAAAATTTACTCATTTCATATTTTTTTTTGTAATTTTGGTTTAGTTTTTCTGCTCCCCAGAAGAGATTTCATAACTCTCTGAAAGAATCCTTTCCTCCCCCCACTCTCAAACAAGAGTTGAAATGCATTAAGATCAGAATGAACTGAAGAGAATATTTAAATATATTACTTGAATTATTAATCATTGATTAGACATCTATTTTGTGGCTAAGTGTTGTGTTACTTCCTAAAATACTGAAATGAATAGAAAACATTCTTTGCTTTTTAGTTACTTATATAAGAAATATATTGAAGAGTGAAAAATAGTGTGTTTTTTGTTTTTTAAATATGGGAATATATATTTTGCACATTTCCTTTTTCAACTTGTAGCCATTACTTCCTCTTTTCATCTTCCCTTCTCCCTTCTTCCTCTGTGTTACTCTTTCTGTATTGAGTTTTGGTGCCTTAGGATAATAAACCAAACAAGAGCCATATGTCGACCCTGGTTTGGGACCAGTTTAGAAAAATTAAACATTGTTCAAATAACGTCTGCATATTTGTCAGTTGCATATGTTTTTCCTATAGTCATTGTGAATGTTTATTTCCAAAAGGCCTGTTTCTAATTTTAAGCTAAACTTCATCGGTGTGACTTGAATTCATCAACTCAAGTTGGAATAAGGAAATTATCTCAGAAGTCACTATTAGACTCTCTCTGAAGACGAGAAATCATTACCTAGAAATGGGAAGCCAGGAACTACTTTACTTGGAAATATGGGAATAACTATAAAGGCATTCTATCTAATTAATATCTGTAAATTTTCATGAACTTTTCAGTAATTAGTGCTTCACAAATGCAAGATACTATTTTTACATATTGTACATAGTCTGCTGTAGATGTTTTCAGTTTGAACTGCAGTGAATACCACCCTTATTCCCAGATGTAATTTTGTTTGCTTGAATCTTTTATTCTTCTCTTCAGGTAAAGAAATAAAGTTACTTCAGGTAATATGATCCAAAATTGTATTTTCAATTCTTTGATAATGCTTGTTGTTTTGCATAAACTATTCGGTTATTGGTCAATGAACACTTTTTTCCAGTTACATTGAGATAAAGGGAGAAGAGACAGAGACAGTCAAAGAAAATGTGAGACTAGGGTTTGTCTTTTGCAATTATATAGTAAATCATGAAAGAATTATGTTCTGGTTATTTTTCTTCTTTATTTCCAGTTGTTACAGGAATTGATATTTGCCATTTATCATAAAAGCTTTGTCGCCCTAAGTTTTTTTTCATTTGATATCTTGTAAAAGACATGAACATTTCGTTTTCCAATTTTATTGTTCAAAATGATAGTAATTTTAATATTTTGAATTAACTCACCTTAAAATCCTCCAACCTTTCAAGATCATAAGTACATAATGACTTTTTTGTCCTAAAGATAATTGGATATGTGCAAAATAGTATTCTATATGGATTTCTGTATGGTGTCTGAATGGAAAGAGATGCTATGTTTTTACTTACAGGCATTTCTTATTTTTGCCTTGACATAAAAAAATAATACAATATATATTTAATGGAGGCAGTCTTTAAAAAGACAAGAACCTGTAAAAATGACTTTGTTCAAATATACTACTTCAGGAAATTGCTCTGTGTGTATGTTATGTGTTTTGTCATGTTGCTATTCTAGTATAAAGGACCACACTGAGATACTATTATTTAGTTTTAAAATGCCAGAAATATTTTTTGAATGCAATAACCAAGATATGCACTGTTATATTAGTGTGCCTTTCATATTGGTAATGAAATAAATAATACCTGAAAAGATACTATTTATGTATAAAATTATACCTTATTTTTTGGAAGCATTTTTATTTAAAGAGGATTTTATTTCTTTTCCAGTGAGGCATTAAAGAGTTAATAGGAAAGACAAAAATTATTTCCTTAATGTGAGTACTTAAAAGAATTTCTGGAGAATATTGTCATTGAAATATCAGAAAAATTACAAAACTAGATTTTTTTAAAGAATTTTATTTTATTTTTTATATTTTATTTCTTTCCCCTTCACCTCCCTCCCCCCCCCCCCCATTGTCTGCTTTCTGTGTCCGCTTGCATTCTTGTCAGCAGCACTGTGAATCCATATATCTTTTTTTGTTACGTCATCTTGCTGCATCAGTTCTCAGTGTGTGCAGCACCACGCCTGGGCAAATTGTGCTTTTTTCTGTGTAGGGTGGCTCTCCTTGCAGGGCACAGTCCTCACACGTGCAGCTCCTCTACATGGGGGACACCTCTCCTTGGCACGGCACTCCTTGCATGCATCAGCACTTCGCGTACAGCTCACCACACGGGTCAGGAAGCCCTAGGTTTGAACCCTAGACCTCCCATATGGTAAGCGGATGCTCTATCAGTTGAGGCAAATCTGCTTCCCATCCAAAGCTAGACTTTTATGACATGACAACAACGATAGAAAGTTGGCTCCATCTATTACGTCATCTTTTACCTAAGGTGGAGATTTTATTTTAAAAAAAGAAGGAAATCTTAACTTTTAAGTTAAATTGTGTCACAGAAATAGATAAATTTGACCATTCATAGTTTATTCCATTTCCTCTATTCTCTATTTGTTGACCTCTTTGTCTTACCTCCCTCTTCTTTTTATCCTCGGCTTCTTTTTCTCACTTTTTTTTTTTTTTAAAGCAATCTTTATTTAAGCTAAATTATCTTTACTTTTCCAATATAGCATATATCTTCATTTCAGATAATCACTTGATAGTGGCAGAAATATATTTCAGTAATATAATATGAAATTTCCAAAAGTAGAGATTTTAGATGAGGACATTTTTCCCCAAATTCTGACACTGTCATTACTTGCTTTTGAGCTGTTCTTTCAGTGAAGCATCGTGGAGCTCAGTAATAGTGTGTGACATTTTAAAGCCTACTCCTTTGCCCCCGTCATATTTCCTTTCCTCAATTCTTAGTGTTATAAGATTTAAATGATCACAGAGTGTAGTTTTCAGAATTGAAAAAAAAATCATTTTCAGTCAGTTATCTCCATGTGCTCATATCTAGAATAGGTAAAAATCAATGAAATGTTATATCAAGTTAATAGAAATTTTGGTTAATATGTTTTTAAAAGTATAATAGTGACAGTCTCAATATTGACTGAAAAAATGACAATTCAAAGAATCTAATTCTTATTTAGAAAAGTGTGTTTTATCTATTTCTATACTTAGTAGAAATATTTAAATAATTTTTAAATTTCTTTTAAAAATGAATTAAACCTTTTTTCTGAGATTAATGAGTAAGGCGATATTAATATTCCCCACAATACCTGATATTTCATTCACTTTCAAGTTTTGGTAGATAGTAATAAAAAATATAATTTATGGTTGGGCATTAAATTGAGTCAGAGTATAAAGGAATTATATTTAGAAAAATGTTTTTACCTAAATGTTTGAATATCAATAGAAATGATTTGTAAGAATGGTAACAAAGTATGGGCTATGGATCAATACCAATATACTAAATGTTAATTTCAAATGTTCAACAAGACAAGTAAATGCTGAGAATAAGCTTTTCGAAAATTTTATAGCAATTTGACATTTATTCTGATATCCAAGCATGTGATCAGTGAACTGTTTTATTGAGAAGGGTATATTTTATTAAAGAATTAGTGTATGACAGATTGAATTAAAAAAAAAAATTTCTTCCTTCACCACAGATAGTCCATGAAGCACTGATTTTGAAAACACTCCCCTTGTGCTTTGTGTGATTGTTTTCTATAGGGATACTTTTGAGAATTTAGATTAGTATTCCTTGATATTATTAAATATTAAAGGATAATGTATGTTTTAAATAGTTTAAGCTAACTTCAGTTTGCTTTGTTTTTTACTTTTAGAAGAGTCATATATATGTGTATATATATATATATATATATATAAAGGAGGATCCAATCTTGTGCTTCAATTTGGTCAGCTCCATGTATCCATATCATATATGGACTTGGGTAATGAAAATAATTTTTTGGGAAAATCTTGATGAAGTAATAGGGGATTAGCTTGATGGTATATTGATAGTGGAGCAGTGAAGTCTTTTTGTATACATCTGTTGAATTTTTAAACATTGAGACCTAGAAAGGGAAAAATTTTTGGCAATTATATTAATGGTTGAGTGTGGCTCAAATTGCTGAAAGATTTCTTCAGTAATGAGTCATCCAGGCATGGAGGTGGAGGTATGGGTGCTTTATGTTATAGGACTCAGCTACTCTGCTCTTTTTATATGTGACTTCCATTCTCATGCTTACAAGATGGGGGATATAATGCCGATTACCATGTTTTGAATCCCTGGCTGGGAGAAGAAGGGCTAGAAGCACCAGGCCACTTCATCCACATTTATATCTCATTTTGGAGAAATTCCAGAGGTGTACTCAAAAACTTGCACTTAACATTTATGTTGACAAAATAATGTCCTATGGTTTCCCATATCTGTAGGAGTAGAAGTGCAATTTCTTTTTAAGGTGAGAATAGGGCTCCTACTAAGAAAAAAGGAGTTCTGTTAGAAGGAAGAAGAGGCAGGAAAGAGTTACTAGAATATTGGGATACTGCGTAATCACCTAGCAGTCATGTACATAGTAACTCTCTGATATTCTGCATTTGAGCATATTTCAGGCTTTGAAAATCTAATCTGCTTTTGTCTTTGAAATGGAAACAAATTTACCTGAAATTTTGTTTGTGGTCATCAGTGTACTTTAGTTCTATGTCTTGAACATTGTCTGCTCCTTTGTGTGAATCCAATATTATTCTTCTTGACATGCATTCTTCCTATTGGTACCTTTTACTTTACTCTTGCTAAGAACCCTATTCTTTGATAAACTAATACAGATTGATAAATTCCACAAGAGTAAACAACACATTGAATTAACAGACCATTTAAATAGAGAAAAAGCATTCTGTTAAAAAAATTCTCAGTAGGGTCAAATCTTTTTGCTTATTTCCTAGCAAAATTGTGTATTCATTCTTATTAATATGTGTTAGTGAAAGAAATATGTCTCTGTACTTAATTTTATTAATTGTGCTGAATATTCATGCTTCTGTGAGTGGACTTTAAGAGGAAATACACAATTGGAGGTACAGTTTGTTAAAATTCCGTAATATTTAAAAGGATAATAGTGTATAAATTTAATTAAGATATTCATTTACATTTGGGTGGCTATAAATATAAAGCCTACACTATGAATTTCATAGTTTATTTGATTTAGAATATGGTACTATGGTTTTATTGGGATATAGTGCTCAAAATTCATAGCTTAGATGACAATTATATGTTAAAAATTTTGGTATAATTCATGTATTATATATACAAGTAGATGTCTATGTACATTATAATTTTTTTTATTTTTGTTGTTTTTTCCAGAGATACAAAATATATTCGTATATTTTAAATGATCGCGTCTTTCAAAAACTTTATATTAGTTTGGAAATGACTACACAGTTAAAATTTTAGGTCATATTTCTCTATTATCTTCATTTTTTTCTTCTGTGGTATTTTTATATTAAAGATGTGTGAGGCCAAATTATGTACCCCAACAAAAGGCATGTTCTTAATCTACATTCCTGTGGGTGTGAACCCTTTTGTAGATAGAACACTTTGAAGATGTATTGTGAATTAATGTATAAACTTATTTGTGAGTAGATTCTTCCAAGATTCTGTTTAGCTGTGGCCCAACTGAATTAGGAGTGCTCCTTAATCTGCATTACTGGAGAACTTTAGAGGAAGAAGAAATTTGCAGGTGGTATGAGGATTGAGCAGCTGGAAGTAAGCAGAAACTGAAGAGCCGACTTGTAGCAGTTTGATATTATTTATGGATTCCAAAAAAAGATATTGATTATGTTTGTAAATTGGTCTGTTCCTCTGTGTGTGAGATACTTTGACTGTAATAAATTCAAAGGTTATACATTTACTTAATTAAATCAAGATTAGGGCTTTGATTCAACCAAGTCAATAGGTCATGACTCAGGGTTGAGTCCTCATCCCCTTAGTGGACTATATATATGGACACTCACTCAAAAATATACAAAGAAGAAGATACATGGAAGAAGAGAGAACTTTGTCAGTATTGATCCTGGAACCCTGGGGAGAGATGACCCATTTGCCTGATAGTTAACAGCTGACCTTGTGAAGAGAACAGAGCAGTTGAGAGGACCTGAGAGATGAGCCCTATGCCAGCCTACAGCTGAGATTGGGAGAAGCTGAACCCGTGGAGCCTTAGGAGGAAGAAGGAAGGTGAGACCAGGAGAGATCACCTGCCATCTTGCTTCAATAAGTAGCAACTGACTTGGATGAGAAATAAACTTTGAGTTGGATGCTTTAAGGCCTTGTAACTGTAAGCTTTTTCACCAAATAAATAAGCCAACAGATTTCTGGTACTTTGCATCAGTGCTGCTCTTGGCCGAGTAATGCAAGAATCAAGGAGAGAAAGCTCACCATATGATGAGAGGCAGAGATGCAGGCCAAGGAACCCCCAAGGATTGCAGCAACCAATACCAAAATGCCTTGGACTTTGGGGAGAAAGTTTGGTCACTTTGATGCCTTGATTTTGGACTTTTAGCCTCTGAAACTGTGAGAAAATTAATTCTTGTTGTTTAAGCCAACCCATTGCATGGTGTTTGTCACAACAGAACTGGAAAACTAAGACAGTGAGCATTTTTAATTGGGCAAAATACCGTTGCTACTGCTATATGAATATACATTAGATTTTCTAATCAGAAATTTTAAAACATTCTGGTTTTCCAGAAATACTCTTTCGTTAGTACTTTCATTTTTATCATATTAAGTCCCAGAATAATAAAATATTGGCAGTATATGAAAGTTTAGAGATTAATTTAATATCTAATTCTTATAGATGAAAAAGTAAAGCCTAAGGTGATTAAGGGTCATGCTCAAGATCAAGAAAATCACCTATTTGATGGGGTGAAAAAAAGCTTCATTCTCTTCATCTTTCTTTCTTATCACCTATTATAAAGAACAAATTTGCACACCAGGTGAGAAACTCCACTCTAGTTATTTTGGAATGGTAATGCAAGGCCTATTTTCTAGTTTTAGGTCTGCCCTTAATAACTGTATAGCTTTCAACAAAATCCTTGCCTATTATCAGTTTTCTATAAAACTGGCAAATGCCATTTTACTAACAAATTCACACAGTTACTGTGAGGCTCAAGTGAGATGCATGTGCAAAGCACTAGAGCTTTTATAATAGTATCAACAAGAAGAATATTTTTTATATCTGTGACACTTTTAAAATGCACTCTTTATTATTCTAGTGCCTTATTCACTTGTCCTGGTTATTTTTCTTATATTTTATACAGAGAAATCATGAAAAATACTGGCACATGCAATGATGATAAATACTAGCAGGACAATTTTCATCATTGCAACATGATTAAATTGAATTCATAATTTTTAAAAATTTAAAATTAATTTCTTTAAATTCTTTGTACTATACTATTGAGTAATTATATATTAAGGCCTGTCTATATTTAGTAAAGCCATCTAATGATGGGTAGTTCCACAGATCTGATTGGTACTCATGAGTTAAAGCACTTTTCTAGTGCTGATTTTAGTATCTGTTTTCAAGAAAACAAAAATATAACTTGCTATTGGGATAAGTATCTGTCACATGATTATGACTAAATACCTTCTACAACATATAATTTGAAATTCATTTTTCTTCAGTTATCATTAATTTTTTCCATCACCCTTTCTTGACCTCAGAAAAATCTGTTCATCCTTCATCATCCCAGTCAAAACTTCAACACCTTTGTAAATCTCTTCCTAATTTGTCTTTTGATTTATATAACATTTTTAGCTTGTATAAAGCATATACTACAAAAATTTATCCTTTATTTGTTCCCAAAAAAGCATATAGTGATTTAATAATTTTTTATTTCCATGTCTTTCTAGGTTTGCTCAGTCAGAGAGTACTCATCAGGTTTTAATGTACAAGTTGGGTGGGGGAGATTGAAAATCTTTCATTCAAAATAAACTTTAGAGCCTTAGAACTAATTGCACATATAACCTTTTATTGCAAGTATTACCTTTATTATCTTCACGAAGCTAACAAATTAGAGTATGATTCAAAACATTCTTAAAAACTTGGCTTTTTCTAAATAAGAAGTAAATACAGTTTCTTTGATTTCTCTTAATATATTTTCAGCCAATATTATGACAATTGTATCACTGTTATGCTTGTGGAAATATACTAACATATTCACAAACATACCATGTTTAGAGCTACATTATGGAGTATATTTTTTATACTTGATTAGATGTACTAAATTTTGCAATATATTGTCTGTCTGTAAACATGATAAAACTAAAATTGGCTCAAGATGATTTTCTATGTAGAATATACAAATAAATACGAGTTGATAAAGATGCTTCAAAATATTTTAATTCATTGTTGTTGTAAAGGCTACTAAAGTCCTGGGGACTAGGGGGTAGGCTGATATCAGGCTGTCCTATTACATAATAATCTCCTGCCAAGAGAGTTTTCTACTTCCTGAAAACTTTGTCTATGTGATTACTTTCGTAAAAATAGTGTTTCATATTATATGTTCTTAACATATAAATTATATGTAAGAATATATATGTATTTAAGAATTTAGAAAAATGATTTGCTAACTTTGGCAAAAAAGAATGTAAGACATATGACAGAGAAAGGTAGCAGTTTTTCACAGTGAAATTTTAGTAAACAAAAGAAACATGAAAGATATTAATTCCTAGATTTGGAACTATGACAAGGTAAGGCTGATAACTCTACGGGGGGCCTGTATTATATGAATTTGACATTAATTTTGAGGGGGCCTTAAAATTAAGAACTAGGTAGAGATTTGAGATGGAACTGTATAGCTTGTTTGAATGTATTATGTGTTGGTTACTCCCCACCTCCAAGTTTGCAATTTACTTATCTAGCTTGCTCAGAATTTTTGAACATGACAAACTGAGGATTCCAAGGAGAAGGATCTTGGAGTTGAGAGTTAAGGACCCAAGTGAAACATCCAGAAAGGCTTTCAGATTAAGTGAATAGAGAGACAGATTAAGATTTTGATAGGTAGAGAAGGAACACTTGAGTTTTCACAGCACTCAAGGAACAGCATGGATGAACCAACAGGCTTTGAAATTTCATAGTGTTTCAGGAAATGTTGACAATAGAGAAGATTAACAGGAGATAATCTGGAAAGGAATTTTGGGGTTAAATTTCAGGAGGGAGTTTGAAATTCATGCTGAGGACATGACGTTATCTGAGACTTCCAAGGTCTCTCTGGAAGCTTTATTGAAGATAAGGAATGGAAAGGCACTGGGTAGATGTCAAATGGATAGTTAGAAGCCTAACTAGAGTTCACAAGGCCCTGAATTAGTGGAATGAAGGAAACAGAATGAAGAGGATGGTGTTACAAGGAACTTCAGAGTTGGTTTTATAAGGAATTCACAGGATTAGGTGGGTGAGAGGAATGTGGAAGAAGGTACTCCAACAGTAAAATGGGCTTTTTATAATGTGGTCAAATGGAGGGCCAATGGTGCCTTTTTTTTGGGGGGGGGGGCTCTTACTTTATTTTACTAATAGCTGAAATTTACGAGAATACCTGTAGGCAAACCAAACCTGGTGAGAAGGTGAAAAAGTTTAAATTCCCATAATTATGTTTTTACTTCCCTTCCTTGTTCTAAGGAGTTTTTTTTTTCAGTTTTGTTGACATATTAATAAAGCATAAATCCATCCAAGGAGTACAATCAGTGGTATTCTGTATAATCACATGTTGGTGCATTCATCACCCTAATCACTCCCAGAGCACTTTCTTTTTTTTTTTAATTAAAAATTTTTTTTCCCACACTGTATTTCATTTTGAATTTCTTTTGTTAGTTCTTTTATTTTTTATTGTATTTTTAATTTATTTTTAGAAGATACTTAGATTACCTAAAACGTTACATAAAAAAATATAAGGGATTTCTGTATGCCCCATTCCCCACACCTCCTACTTTTCCTCACATTAACAACTTCTTTCATTAGTATTGTACGTTCATTGCACTTGATGAACACATTTGAAGCTTTGTCACTAAGCTTGGATTATAGTTTACATTGTAGTTTACACTCTCTTCCACTCAATTCTGAAGGATATGGCAGAATATATAACAGCCTGTACCTGTCCTTGCACTGTTCTTCAAGAAAATTCCAAGTCCTAAAAATGCCCACAAATGACACCTCTTTTTCCCTCTCCCTGACTTATTGGTATTCTACCAACTCCAGTGACCACTGCCTCCACATCAATGATATAATTTCTTCCATTGCTAGAATACCAATAAGTCTATAGTAAAATAGTAAGTCCACTCTTGTCCATATTTTATTCCCTAATCCTGAGGATTCTGGGATGGTGATGCCCATTCCACCTCTAATTGAGAGGGTGCTTCGATCCCATATGGCTGATGGATGGGAACACTCTTGCTTGCAGTTGTAGACTCTTTTGGTTCCTTGGGGTGGTGGTTGTCCATCCTCACCTCCTTGTTAGTTGTCCTGGGTAAGTCTAGTGAGCTGGAAAGTAAGTGTTGCAACTCTGCTGAGGTTCAGGGCACAGCTGGAACACAGATAACCCAGAGATTCATGTCTCTTGGACATAAAACTACCAACTCAGCACCAACTATAGGTTCAAATAAAAGAGAGAGAACAGGCGTGTGTAGAGAAGTAACATCTGAGTCCAATTCTGTCATACTTGGGAGCACAAACTCCAAAGTAGGGCCCACTAGCAAGGCAAAAAAGTCTGGAGCTATCTGCCATGACCATAGGTCC
This sequence comes from Dasypus novemcinctus, assembly GCF_030445035.2. Taxonomy (NCBI): domain Eukaryota; kingdom Metazoa; phylum Chordata; class Mammalia; order Cingulata; family Dasypodidae; genus Dasypus; species Dasypus novemcinctus. The sequence goes on along the minus strand of NC_080673.1, from coordinate 145,593,910 downwards.
TGAGTGTCTCCAGATCCCTCAGGAGTGCCACTATTTGGAGTAGTATCTACTTTGGCAGTCTATGAGATCCTGCTGAGACGTGCATAAGCATTACCTCCGTGATGACCTCTTGACTCATTTTAAAGTTGCTTAGCCATATTAACACTTTACCTTTTCCCCCTTTTATTCAAGGTCTTTTTCCAGTTGCATCACAAGCTGGTGCTTGGCAGTAAGCCCTTGGTGTCAGAGAGGTTCATCCCTGGGAGTCGTGTCCCATGCTGGGGGGAAAGTAATGTATTTATATGATGAGTTTGGCTTAGAGAAAGGCAATTTGAGCAACATGGAGACTCTCAGGAGGTAACTCGTAGGCACCCTACAACACAAAGCCAAATTGCAATTTCAAGAGCAAAGGCTCATAAGCATAGTCATCAATATCAAGGGCCAATAAATGGACCATCCTTCTTCACTAGTCATTGCCTCAGTATTTGGGAGATTGTTGTTTTTCCATTAGAGAATGTGGTAGATTTCCCCATGATGGGAATTCACTATTTTTTCAGTTGTTGTATGAATCTCTACCCACTGTGGTGATGCTCTATGAACATTTGAACACATTTATATACCTTATATGTATGCCCAGGTGAACTTCCTTCCATGCATCCCCCATCACTGACATCCCACACCAATGATCCTTCCCTGCCATAGTTGATCCAAAACTTCTTCAAAAATGAAGCCAAGACTATTGCTGTATATGATTAATAAGAAAAGGAAATAATGATAGATTTAAACATAAGAAGTAAAATACATAATCATTTAGAAAATAAAAACACTAATATAAAGTTAAAAAAAAGAGATATTAAATAATGAAAAATAATTTAAAAAATATTTTTGGTGTTTTGCCTTTCATCACTGTAATTTTGTTGTCCTGTATGCATAGTGGCATTTCTTCTACTTTTTCCCCAGTGTCTCACTTTTTAAGATTTTGTCTTCAAAGAAGTTTTAGGTCACAGTAAAGTCACATACAGAATACAGGGGACTCCCATATACTCAACATCCTACACTTTTTCCCTCTTCCTGTATTATTAACCTTTTTTACTTGTGGATGGTACGTTTGTGACAATGATGTACAAATATTGAAATATAGCTACAAACAATGGTCAATGGTTTACATTATGGTTTACATTTTAGAGTGTAGACTTTTATAAATTTTTGATGAAATTTAAGGTGGCCTGTATTCATCATTACAAAATCATGCAGAACTTCCATTGTCCCTAAAATACCCCCTCTTCCATCTATTCCTTCCTATCACTCCCCTTGGGGCCCACAGCGACCACCAGGCTTCACTCTTTGAATGACAAGATTCATAGATATTTGCAACAAAGCTGAGGGTTTGACACTCTAGTGGACCTCCGCCATTAGGAACTGCCCCTGCTCTTGAGAGACACCCTCCCTTCTGCTTGAGAATATATCTGGCCTCCCCAGGATGGGATTCCAACTCCTCCTGCAGAGCACTTTCTTTATTCCAGTAATAATAATTAACATAAAACAAACAAAACTCATCACCGCTCAGTCTCTATGCTGCATCTGGAGTACGTAGCTGCTATTCTTTTTCCTTCTCTCTAGTGTATTTTTATTTATATTTTGTAAAGACAGTCTTATATATGCAATATCACCCATATTATGAGGTTTTATACTACAGTGATTACATTTCAATAGATAGAAATCATAACGAAGAAGGAGAGGCTATTTATTTGGGAGTATTTCAGACTGCTAACACCTGCTGAAATTCTGTTCATGTGGTTCATTATATGGTTGCAAATGCATTTTTTTTTTTGGAATTAAGAAGCAAGGCTGGAGTTAAATCGATTTAGGAAGAATTGGGTATAATGTATTTATAGTAGCCATAGTCCGTGGAAAGAGTATAGAGTGAGATGTTTAAAAATGAGATTTTGATGAACACCTCTGTTTAAAGAAGACATAGAAAATGAGTAGTCCTTGAAAGAAGCAAAGAAGAGTGGATTAGAGATCTAGACAGAAATCCAGAAAGGAAAAGCTATGTCATATAAGATAATTTTGAAGAGAATTTCAAAGAGAACAATCAAGAATGTCAAAGGACACAAAAGTGAAATCTGAAAAGATTCCAGAGTCTCTTTAATACAGGTGTGACTTTGGGAATGTTATGCCATACCTTGATTCCTCAGTTACTTTATTTGTAAAATTGGAATGATAATAGTGGTCACTTCATGGCGATATCATGAGGGTTAAATGAATGCTTGTGAAATGTTTAGCCAGTACCTGGCACATAGTAATATAGATTGGTAGGCAGGAAGTTAGGTAAGTAGATACATAGATACACACATACAAATGTACACACACAAACATACACACAGTGATACACATATTACTAAAGGTTACTGAAAAGAAGCATTTTTCAGTGAGATACCTATTCTAAATACAACTATTTGTAGCAATTTGTGGACAGACCTGTTTACAAAGCTAGGTTTAACTTACTCTAAAACTTGTGTTCTTTTTTCCAGGAAGCCCAGGATTGATATTTGCTTATAAATTCAGTTGGCACAAGCAACAATGAGAGCATTGTTGGAGAATATAAACCAGTTCAGACTGAGAAATCAGAGCATTGATAGGAAATTAAAGCTTGACCATTGTGTTATGTTGTCTCTCTAGAAAATAAAGGGTGGGAAGAAACAAGCTGAAAAATTAAAGGTGTAGGAGAATCAAGCATACGTTAAATAAATAATGGAAGGAGAAGATTCTTTGGACTGTTATCATCACAAGTATTCGGGTTCAAGTATCAAATATCCTCTATTTTCCAAGGTGTTGTAGATTGTAATTTTATAGTAAATATAAGTGAATTGGACATTACCCCTACTTCTCTAGTTTGGAGTTGGGGGAAAATGATTATGGAGCTTTATCAGCTTTTTCTTTTCCGCTGGGAGTAAGAGGTGGTGCTATAAATTTTTATGTACGAATTTGGAAAAGGCCAAAAAATGGCAAAAAAAAAAAAAGCCTTCCAGTTATGTAGGCAGTATGATTTAAGAAATTAGAGCAGTAGCTTGCCTAAATATTGATTATTCAGAGACTCTCAAGCTATTATAAATTGCAGTTCAGAAATATGGATGGGAAATAGTCATTTTAATTAGGAAGATACACTTGGAAATGAAGTAATTTTTTAAGGTAATTTCCTTGGTGAGTGTTTTACTGATCTCTTGAATTTATTTACCACACAGACCTTGCAATAAAATAGGTATTTATGGGATAGTTTTTAATTAGAAATAATGGCTTGTAGAGTAGAAGTGATGAATCATTTTATCTATATATTGGCTTAAGTGGCCCTAGTGAAAGAGGATCCTATCGACAGCTTTGGCGTATCCTAACTGAATGCTTTGTCTTCTAAAGCACAACCAAATCTGTCCTATATTTCAGGTTATAGTCAAAAGCTCTACATAAAAAATGAGGTACAAAGATAATCAAATATTAACTTGTGCCTTGGAAACAAACAGGCAATTTTGCCTTTCATCGTAACTGAAGCACTTTATAAATTATTAGGAAAATAAGTTATATGGCTACATATTTCTTAATGTAAATGGGATTGGAAGGGAATCAACCAACCTTGTCAAATTTATGAGCCTGAGTCTAGCTGATGAGATGGCTTCGCAGCTATGAAGGATATGTCATTCAGAAGGACACATTGATTTGAGTTAGTTCTTTTCTGTTTGTTTGCATTTAATTATGTCCTAAAAGGATTGGTATAGAGAATAAAATATACATGAACTAGCACTTCTGATTTATAAAAGTATATCAATGACATTTCAATTTACAGTACAATCTCTGTATGGAGAATAAGATTGTGAACATGCAACTTGCATTAACAATATTGAATTCAAATGAAAATTCATTTCTATTCCTCATCCTTCTTTTAGCCAAGATATTTTATTCATATTGAGATGTACATTTTAACATTGCTTGTACTTAAAAGCAACCATCAATAAAAGTTATTACAAAAAAATAAATAAAAATGGATAAGAAAAAATGATATGCCTAATTCCTTTCCTTTGCTTATCACTTTTAAAGTTAACATTTCTCCCAGTTCTCTAGGTAACATGAAGCTAGCAAATTGCATCTATCACTAACTGACTATACAACATTAAAAGTTTTCTTGTGAGTTTACCACATTCAGAATACTCTGCTGAGTATTCTGATATTAAAGAGAGCAGAGGTTTAGTTACAACATTTAAGCTTTGAGCTCAGGAGAGGCTCAAGTTGGTTATTAAAAGAATAATGAGACTTAATTAGTAGTTCTTTAGACAATTTCTTTGATTTTCAAGTAATTGATTTCTACTAATGCCCATTGTTCTATCATACGTCTTGGCCTTTTTCCAAAATTTTGAGACACAGCCAGTATATGATAGACTAGCTCTTTCTTTAATTTTAAATTACTTGTCATTGTCATTCTTATTATCATCATTTGGAAGTAAAGTAGAATGGTGGATGTAGGATGCAATCTCTGTATAGATGCTGTCACTTTAATTGGAACAGTCTGGCTTCATGAGGAATCTGAGGTAAATAGTACTGACCATGAAATAGGATCTCTAAGGGACTTAAACAATCCCTTAATGAAACAATACCAATAGATGTGGGAGCCATCTGGCAGCAGCAGCTGTCCCCCCATCGGCTGCCCTTGTTGGCAAACAGATGTCCCCTTCTTTGTCAGAGATAGTCCTTGTCTCTTTAGAGGCTGAACACTCAACAAAAGATGGCCTACTGAGATACAGAGGAAAACCATTCTTTTGAAAAGTGCCCAGTCTCAGGTAACTAGAAGTTTGCTACCACCTCTAACAAGTTCCATTAAGGTTTAAATATTCTAAATATTTTTTGGCTAATGGCTACTTTTTGGCTAAATATTTTTAGTCACGTAGTTATAAAAGTGTTGCTCAGAGGGAAAACTAAATATCAACAAATTGAAATGGAATATAACAAATTTATGTTGTGAAAACATGATATCCGGTTTAAACATGATTGGTATAAAATGAAAGCAATAAAATACTAAAAGGTAGATTAATTTTAAATATCCTTTAGGAAGGAAGATATATCCTTACATATTACTGATGCCAATGATACCTCATAATGTACTTGTCTAATAATATATCTTATAATATTTTAAAAATATTTTGAATATTGAATGGTTTCCTTCTTTCTCATCAAAGTAAGTTTAATTATCAGCCTAAATCCTGCTCTTTTAAAACTGTCCCCAAATTTGAGCTATAATAATTTGATTGAAGCAGAATTCTTTGAACTACTGTATTTCATTAATTTCTAGCTTTTTATTCATTGAGTGATTTCAAAATTAACCAAAGTTCTTCAGACATACCAATTTTGAGTTTTTGCTTGGAGTTGTTTTTTTTAAAACATACAGCTTGGTTTAACTGTAATAACTTGTAAAAATAAGACTTTAAAAATTGATTTACATGTTATCAATCCAATTTTTAAAACAAAATCAACTTAAAAATGTCTTAATTTATAATTATAGAGCAAAATTAATTCACATGGTAACAAGGTTGCTGGAATTTAAAAATGATATCTTTCTTTTTTCTTTTTTTAAAAAGATTTATTTTATTTATTTCTCTCCCCTTCCTCCCCATTTTCTGCTCTCTGTGTCCATTCGCTGTGTGTTCTTCTGTTTCCACTTGCATTATCAGGCCGCACCGGAAAATTGTGTCTCTTTTTGTTGTTGTTGTTGCATCATCTTGCTGCATCAGCTCTCTGCGTGTGTGGTGCCACTCCTGGGTGGGCTGCACTTTTTTCATGTGGGGCAGCACTCTTTGCTGGGCACACTTCTTATGCATGGGCACCCCTATTTTTGAGGGCACCCCTGTGTGACAAGGTATTCCTTGTGCGCAGCAGCACTGCACATGGACCGGCTTACCACACGCGTCAGGAGGCCTTGGGTATTGAACCCTGGACCCTCCATATGGTAGGCAGATGCTTTATCAGTTGAGCCATGTCCACTTCCCTAAAAATGATATCTTTCAACTTCTGTGAAAGGAAGTTTTCAAACATTAAATTGCAGAATAGTTCATAATTTAATGTATTGTAAAGTGTGGAATAAATTCAAAGTACCTCCTGTTTTTAAATGCCATAACAATTTTACTGTGCTATTTCTGTTTTGAAAATATTTTATCAGTGATATATAGTGTATTATGCAATTAAATTATTTTTCATTGGTTTTTATATGGTATGACCACCTAAATTTGATATCAGAGCTGTTATTTTATGGAAAAGGCAGCCCCTAAAATTAATAGTGACTCATTAATTTTGTCATTCATTTAAACTTTTTTTCATGATGGAAAAAAGTTTCAAAAGAAGTTATGCTCATTACTAAAAAGAAAAAGAAAAACCAACAAAATAGCAAATGTAGAAAAGAAAAAAACAGTGTTCCCTTGCTTTGGTTATTCTTATGTTCTAAAATTTGGGTGTGAAAATGTTAGTGATGCTTTTGTAATTCTTTGTAACTTTTGTATATTTTAGGTATTTCAGTACACATTACTAAAATAAATAAATGGTAGTATGACTATAGAGAAAATCTGTAAGAATAAACTTTAAAATTGTTAACAATGAAAAAAAGAGTAGGGTTGTCTTTCTAATGCTCTATTCTGATTTTATCTTCCACAGACAATCAAGAATTTGTTATAAATTTCTATAAATGTTGTTATAAATTTGCTATACATTTTCCACATCAGTGCATTTCTTAATTAATGCATATGTGGCCGATATCAACAGGAAAAGAGAATTATTAATTTAGGTTTCTATATTAGGCTCCTCTAGTTATTTTCTCTCTATTCTATTGTCATTTTGTCTTGTCTTTTAGGGTATATCTCAAATCTAGTGACTTCTCACCATGTCTTCTGATAAAGTGCATAGTCCAAGTGTTTTTATCTCTCACCTGGACAATTGCATCCCACATGCTCTTCTGCTTCCTCTCTTGCCTCAGCAGTCAGTTCTCCATAAAGCTGTCAGTGAAATCACCCCAAAGCGTAAATCAAATTTCATCACTTTTCAACTACAATATTCCAGTTATAAATCACTATTTGGTTACTTGGGGAGGTCCGTATTTAAGTTATCAAATGGGAAGTTAATCTTCATTGTGTCAATTTTATTTTAAGAGTTAGTGTTTATACTAGGACTTGTTAATAATCAGTTTTGTAATAGTTGCATTTTAAATTTTTACAATCTCAGGATAATGTTTTTAATATTAGACAATGTCAAATATGTGTAGGCAATTCCAGATTTAAATAAAAATCCCTTTTGAACACTGGGCCAGTTAATATTCCTTTTCCTATCTTTACAACAATTTAAAAATATTTGCCTTCACCCTGCAGGTTATTCTTATGTCTAAACTATATTTTGTTCATGTGTGCTAGCTGTTTGCATATTATAAAATATTGAGTCTGTCCTTGGTCCACTTATTTCTAGAGCAGTTATATATTGCTTTTTTTGGAGGAATGAAAGATGAGTGTATATCACTTTTCCCTTCTCTTTGAATTTTTAAAATAACTTGAAATTTTGATTGTGTGTATGGAATAGATGTATGTGGGTGCTTAATTTGATAAATGCCCACCCTAAAAAGACCATGGCCAGTAGCTCACTTCTTATGTGGACAAGCACATTCTTATTTTTTTTTTTAAGATTTATTTTGATTTATTTCTCTCTCCTTCCCCCCCCACTACTCCAGTTGTCTGTTCTTTGTGTCCATTGGCTGTGTGTTCTTCTGTGTCTGCTTCTATTCTTGTCAGCAGAATCAGGAATCTGTGTCTCTTTTTGTTGTGTAATCTTGCTGTGTCAGCTCTTCATGTGTGGGGCACCACTCCTGGACAGGCTGCACTTTCTGTCACGCTGGGCAGCTCTCCTTACAGGGCACACTGCCTGTGCGTGGGGTTCCCCTACACGAGGAACAGCCCTGCGTGGCAGGGCATTCCTTGTGTGCATCAGCACTGCATGTGGGCCAACTCCACATGGGACAAGAGGTCCTGGATTTGAACTGTGGACCTCCCATGTAGTAGGCGGATGCCCAATCCATTGAGCCAAGTCTGCTTCCACAGCATATTTTTATTTTATGGAGTCACTTAGTTACTCTGCTGATGAACAGTTACTGTTATGCTATTCTTTGTATTGGCACCAGGAATACACATCTTAAAGGACAGTTTCTAGTACTTTCAAGAAGCTCATAGCCTAACAGGAAAAGGCCTTAGTTGACTTTTAGAGATTGAATTATAAAGTTACCAAAAAATATGGTAAATTCCTAAATAGATATAAGTACAAAGTACATTGATGAGATAGAGGAGAGCACTGTATTTTGCCAGGTTCACAGAGGAAAGAAGTAAGTACAATATTATGAAACTTAGCAATGGAGGTTCCTCATTCCAGGTAGAGAAGAGCATGTTCAAAAACATGGCGGTGTGAATGAGCAGTGAAAGAGCAGTAGCAGAGAAGTCCGAACCCATCTGAGGCAGTTTCCTGAAACTCAGATTGGTAATATTCACAGCTGAGATAATTAATACCTCATAGAAGGTGGGGATTCAAAGCCAGAGTAATATACCTTTAGAATATGTTTTTACATATATGGTGCTTGGCACTGAAGAAAGAGGAGTAGGCTGGAGATAAACATTTGGGATTCAACAACACATAAACAATTGAGAAAACTTTAGGCTGCCTAAAATTTCCAGGAACCATGAACATGTAAAATTAGAAGACTGTAATAGTACTTTAGCACTAACCAGCTTTGCTTGTTTGTTTAGTTTTAATGCATTGAAATCTATAGATCGTATACTGGGGCAAATAATGTTAAGAGGAATCTAGAAGTAGGAAAATAGAAAGAAAATGGGTTTGTGTAAATATTGGTATGTTAGAAGATAGAAAATTATGTTCAATGTGAGTAATTTTATGTACAAGTAACCAGCATGCCATTGATACAAAACTAGATATCAACAATATTCAAAGATTTGAAAAGGTGACTATATTCTCATATAAAAATATGCAAGATGAATGCTTAAAGCTTCAGAATACATGTTAAAATTTTGAAGACTTCCTAAATATATCTCATGAAGTTTTCTGATTGTGTATTCATGGGTTCTCTTTAATATATCATAATATTATTGAACAGCAAGGCAGACGTGTTGTGTTGTTTTCCTAGCAACAATAATAAATTTGACAACTCCTTTCTTCCTTTTGCTTCATTCATTTTATCAATTACAATGTCTTGTCTATTTTGATATGTAGCAATTTTGTATGTATACTTTCTTACTGCCACCACTATCTGAGCTTATTTTATAGCTATAACCTTCATGTTGTAAATTTTCTCTCATCTTCCACTTTCAAACAACATACTGACTTCAGAATATTCTTGTTAAAATCTCACTTTTATCATGTCATTCTCTTCGGAAACACTGAATCACTTGTGTTCTCCTGGTGTATAAAGATAAAAACCCATGATAAATGTTCTCAAGCTGATGCAAATCTCTTTCGGTAAGACCTTCCCCTTCTCTACAGACTCCACCTTGGACAGCTTACTCCTTATATATCTCGTGCTCTTTTCCCTGCCTAGAATTCTGCCCTCTGCTGTCTTCCTCTCTCCCTTTTCAAAACTTGCCCTCACTTCAAAGTTCAGATCAAATCCCACTCTCCGCTAGACATTAGTGACTTTTCTACAAATTCTTCTTACACCTGTCCACATTTGGGACTTAATCCACACCTGACATTAAAGTTAACAGATTTTTATTATTAAGTGCAAGGCCTGTGCACCTTATTTGTCCTAGCTTAGTAGAAAACTCCTCAGGGACTGGCAACTTCTTTTGTACTTCTTGGAATTCCTCATACCCAATTGTGTTCCTCATTTTATAGTCTTTCTATAAGCAGGTCTTGACTGAGTGATGAGGCAAATGTGCCTTCAGTGAAAATGATGAATAGGAAAATGACAGGGTGGAAAGATGTATGACTATTTTAATACTCCTTTTAAGAATATGCATGCTAAAATGCATACTGAAATATAAAGCTGTCTGTATGTATTCGAATCACTCTACCACTCTGTTTCATATTAGCCCATTTCATTTTCCTCTTAATACTTGCTATCAGAAATGAACTTGTTTGTTTATTTTGTTACTTATTTACTGTCTGTTAATCCTCATAAACTACGCTCTATAGGAGACTTGTCATTCTTCACCATTATGTCCCAAGCATCAGGGCAGGGCCTGGAACATAATAAATAATAGTTGAGGGAATGAGTGAATAAATAAATATATTTAGCAGAAATGTACTATGATAAGACTCTAAAATGAGACCTAAATATTTTCTCTACTTCTTATTCCCTGGGTATTAAGTTGAAGGAAAGAGAAACTTGAAAGAGATATTTAGCTAAATAAAGATAGCAACATAAAGGGACTCATGAAAACATCATTATGTCTGTTAAATTAAAACTTCCCTATTTGGACCATATCACATAAGGAAGCTTCTCTGTGATTCTCTCTGAGATGTATTAACTTTGAGGTACCTGTACTTAGAGAGGAAAATAGACCTTGGGGCCTTGAAATACAGTTTTGATAAAAGCAACTCTCTCTCAGCTTGTTTCTCTGGCAAGATCTGGCCTCAGGTAATGTTTGAGATTGACCTTCTTATAAATCACTGGTGACATTTTCTTGCTAAGTAAATATAAATATCATATTAGCTTATTTTTAATTTTAAACAGTTTTCTGTTTAAGATGACCCTTGCAAGTATAAATTTCAGAAAAATATTCTACTTTTCTTCTTTTACTCTTATACTCACCCTGTTAACTCTTTTTTCTTTCCCTGTATTCCTACCTTTAATACAAGTATACCCACATGAACATATACCTCACACGTAAGGTATATGTATACAAAATTCACATGCTATAAAATCATTGCAAATGCCACTATTCATGTCAATTATGTATCCTATATTTATTTTAGTGTATAATTTATGATTCTTGCATTTAGAATATTTTTGTTTCACAATTCAGTTTGAAACTCTTTAAAAGCAAGATTTAGGGGTTGGGCTGCTCAAGTCATGTAACAGGTGATTCAAAGCCTATTTATAAAGCACCATCTGTTGTCTCAAGGGAATTCTTAGACTTAGCAGCCATGTCAGTAGCTTCCTTATAGTATGTGAGTGGCTTTTCTTAAGAGAGCAGGATGATTGAGGATGATTAAGGATGATTTTATATGAGGCTAATATCTGGAGATGGGAGGACCTGAGTTACTATTTGAAAAGTTGGATATTAATTATGCGTGATATATATCACAGTATATTGTCGAGCCATGATGTTGTCGTCTTTTCTCCTTTTGTGATTTTATTGTGCTACATTATTCCTAATTCTATGGTGTCTTAACTGGTCTCTCTTTCTCTTCCTAATTGTAGTGGAGGTAATGATGATGATAATGATGCTAACAAGAACAATAATAATAGAATTACAATTAATTGATTGAGTTCCTAATACCTAATAAGTCATGTGCTATTTAGGTTAAACATTCTTCCCTTTGATTATGAAATATTATAAGACTTAGAGAGGTTAGATTATTTGTACAATGTTGTTCAGCTAGTACATGGCAGAAGTAGTAGCTCAATTCAGGTCTCTGAGAAACCCAAAACTGACACTATATATTTTCCTGCTATTTCTCTTCTTTTCCCTTTTACTCTTTCTTGTTACAATGACCAATTCTTGTAGCAAAAATTTTCACCTCTACGTAGGTAGTTCTTAAACTTATACCTATGATCTCTCACTTTCTACTAACTTCCAGTTCATCTCCAAATGCCTGACCAAATGCCTCTGCCTGGAAGTAGTCTGGGCATATTACTATCCTATCAATTTTACTCTAAATGTCTTCTTGGTTTATGACACCAATATCCTTTTAGTTAACTAGACTTACCAGTCATCTTTGACGAACTTTCTATTTCAATTTCTGTCTATAGATAGGAATCATGTTATTTTTACCATTTTTTTTCCTTTTTCTTCATTGTTCTGTATCTGCAATCTCTGCCATATCCTCAGAATTCTTTAAGATATCCCTGCCATTCAGCATGTTATAAAACCCACAAACAGCTTCACACATTTCTTATAAATATTGCTGCTGAATAAACTTTCTGAAGTTATTGTAAACATTCTCACTTTAATTTAATAGTCTTCAATACCTCCATATTTTGCAAAAAGAATTATAGCGGCCAAGCTTTGCCATCTTGATATTCACTATCCTTCACTTTCAGAAATCCTCTTCACAAATCATAAATTTTGATGAAGCTAGACAACTTTTCATTACATATTAATGTCTCCGTGTCCTTGTTCATGGCTTGCTATATCCCTGGAGTGACCTCCTCACACCTTTGTTATATGTCTTCCTAATCTATATTCATCCTTTATGCTATTTAGACAATAACTTTTTCCAAGTGGACAGTAATCTCTCCCATTATTGAATGGATCATGTCTGATTCAACTTTCTCTTTTCCATTGTAGATGGTCAATAAATGTTTAACGATTTCCAAGCTTGACTGTTAAGAGATAGATAATATTAAAATGCTATCTTTGCTGGCATCATTTTGATTTCAATTATAAACATATTGATTGACTAGGCTTGCTTTTGATTAGAGAGTATAGCCAAGGTGATATTCATAATATTCTTGTTTAAAACTTAAGAAATTTCATGCTACCAAATGAAAATTTTGAATGATAATTTTAAGCAAAAGAATAATGCAAATTCTAGGGAACAAGAATTTTCTAATTTAAAACTTCCAAATATTTTATTTTGTTCCTTGTAAAATACTACTCAGCTCAGTAAAACATACCAATTCAATCATTTTCAGTTTGAGGAAATATTTAGTGCATCTAGTATGTACATTGTACCAAGTGCCTGGGAGATGAATGAGATCCCATTCCTGTGTTTAAAATAGAATGTCCATTCTTAAAGAAAATTGAGAAGAACTGTTAGTGTTAGCTCAAATAAAGTGTTTGGGAAATAGGTAGAGCTGGTAATTTGTCACTGGACAGTTTTATCTTAGTTAATCATTGAGTATAGAAAAGGTATTACATGTAAAGTGTTATACTTTTTGGAGTCATGACTATGTATAGTTGCTAGGGGAAGAGCTGGTGAAGCCAGAGTATCAGGTGCGGGCAGAAAAGGACAGAAGGTAGGCTAGAATAGTAGAAGGGAGCTATGGGATCATTTTAGGCAGAGAAATGATTCAATCATATTTATGATGCTGTAATACTAGATTGGAGAGGGTGAAAAACAAGATAGGGAGATCTTTTAGGAACTATTTACAATCACCTAAGAGAGATCATGCTGGCCTGAAGATAGGGCATAAGAATGGAAGGAGGTAATTATGCAAAAAACAAGTAAATAGTACTTGACTGGATGTTATGAGAGGGTGACTTAATGGTTATCTTGGACATCTGGGGGTAATAATGCTACCAATTGAAAACAGAAAGCAGGAAGGATTGGGAGAGGGAGCATGCATAATGAATTTGTCTTAATACCTGTTAAGTATTTAGGCTAATATCTGGGTTTTTTGAAGTCAATAATGATTATGCATATTCATAATTTATATGTGAAAACAATATAACCACACACATATATATTTTTTTGAGAGGTATCAGGGATTTTGAACCCAGGGCCTTGTACATAGGAAGCAGGTGCTCCACCACTTGAGCTACATTCACTCTCTTAGATTTTTTTTTAAGATTCCTTATTTTTTAAAATTTATTTCTCTCCCCTCCCTCCCGCTTCTCCCCCCTCCCTGTTGTCTGCTCTCTGTGTCCATTCCCTGTATGCTCTTCAGTGACCGCTTCTATCCTTATCAGTGGCACTGGGAATCTGTGTTTCTTTTTGTTGTGTCATCTTGTGTCAGCTTTCCATGTGTGCTGTGCCATTCTTGGGCAGGCTTCACCTTCTTTCGCGCTAGGCGGCTCTCCTTACCCGGAGCACTCCTTGCTTGTGGAGCTCCCCTGTGCTGGGGACACCCTGTGTGGCACAGCACTCCTTGCGTGCATCAGCACTGCACATGGGCCAGCTCCACATGGGTCAAGGAGGCCTGAGGTTTGAACTGCGGACCTCCCATGTGGTAGGCAGATGCCCTATCCATTGGGCCAAGTCCACTTCTCAGATTTTTTATTTAGTTCTACCTTCTTAAGTTTGGAAAGTGTTTATGGCCAGAAGGAAAGAGGGAATATTAAATATTGTTGTTTAAGGCACTTACTCCTATGGAATATTTTTTGAATTCATTTTCAGTCTTAATTATGTTGAATATAATGTATCTTCAACCCTTAAAATGGACTGTATAGCATTATAAACAGAAGTTAAAAGACTCAGATACAAAACCATTTTGTTCTCAATCTAGTTCACTATTTCTCTTTCCTTGCCAAATTCAGTCACTTACTTACATATCAGTGAAGCTGTGTAGTTTTCTCAACTAAAGGCTGCCTAGTCTTTGTTTTATGCAACACAGTCTATTTCCCAGCAACTAAAGTAATTTTCTAAACTCCTTTGCTCCATGCACAGCAATTTTCTTTGTAAATATTCTTTCCATTCATTTTAAATGTTAAATGAACATTTACGGGAAATCATACTGTAAAGAATATTTTAGTTCTTGCTACTTAATTCTATTTAAGGTTTACATCATTATTTTCTTAAAGCATGTGGAGCCATGTTATTTTATCATTAACAATGATATTATTTATTATTAATAATAAAGATTGCCATGGTGTGCTAAATTCTTGATGGTAATTATCTAAGGAAATGCTTTGAAAGTTTCCAAATCTAACTAAGTTAGTACATAAAACATCCAACATCTAATTCTGTTCTTTCTACATTTTTCATAAAATTGAAGATGATTTTATTGATCATTTGTTATATAGGTTTCATATCATGCTTTTCCTTTACTCCAAACTGCTAGTATATGAGTAACATACAAATTCCCAACAATTTTGTTCTCTATACTCACTATATTTCTCAATGAAAAACCACATATTAATTTTTCAAAGGAAAAACAGGATGGAGATAAGCTAGATTACTAGCTCAAATATCAAAACGCTTTCATTGTTTTTCAGTGAGAATAATGGTGAGTACAAGGACACAGTCTACTATAAATTATATGATATTTACATGAAAAACTTATTATTCACAAACACTGGATTTAGATGGTTTCATTTTTTGTGGGAGTCTTTTTAAATACAATCTGAATATACTTTATCTGATACCCTGAATTATTGTGTGTTATTAGAAGAAAAACATGTATTTTCTATTTTGAAGTATGCACAAAGACACCAGATTTGCTGGAATAAAAAAAAAACACACACAATAAAACCACATTCACAATATCCAAATCAGTTCTATGTACTTAATGTCATAACTATTAGGGATGTAATGCCATGCCATTTCTGAAGGCATATTTCATTGCTTCTCATTTGGTATCTTGTTAGCTCAATATGATTAATTCCTTCAGATGAACAGTTTTCAGGGACTGGGAGTACAGTCTGTGGCCATAGGCCTTTAATGCTGTCTTCCTGCCCTGTCAATTCTTGAATCCCAAGCATTGTTTCCTTGCCAAACTCATGGATTTGCCTATGGACCCCAATACATATATCAGTGAATGGCTGAATATCAGTGAATGGCTTAATCTTTATATATGGACCAGCTTTTGTCTTGAATTCACTCTGCATCAACCTGCTTTTTGTTTTTAGACTAGGCTTCCACTTTCCAGATTTAAAACTTCTCCTACCTTCCTTGCTGTCTCTCAAAGCTGGCAACTTTTTGTGAACCCAAACCACTTTGTGGTCAAGTTAAGTCATTTCTTATCCATTTTACCCTTTTTTAACTCCCCATTTTCTCTCATACTCACACTCTCCTCCACACAATATATTCTCAGTCTACAGATTTTACATCCACCCAGTATGCTTTCAGTCTCTGGATATGACTCTTGTTAGGCTGATACATTGGTGGGATTATTGATTCTTGTCAGGTGTTTTTGTCATTGAAAACAATATTTTGAGTAAAATATAACAATCCCCATAATTAATTACATAAATTAAGAATGGTTCTACAGTAGAAGTCTACAGGAGTGAAGGTTAATTACTATTTATTGAATACCTATTAATAATTACCTTCAGGCATTCTACATGTGTTATTTTATGTAGTTCTTAGAGAAATCATGTGAAGTTGCTTATCTTCATTTACATATGAGGAAACTAATGCTTAGAGGACAATAAATCTGCAAAGAATTGTATAGCTAGTAACAGAGACAGCATTTTGAACCCAGGCCTACTTAACACAAAAGAAGCCCATAATATTTCTCTTGCATCAGTTTGGAGGACCAGCTGAGATGGATGAGTATTAAAGGTCAATGGAAAGATTTCATCTATAAACTGAGATCTCAGGTTAATTCATTGATATAGGCAAACTATGTAAGGGGAAAGAAAGGTAGTCGTAAGATATTATGTTTACAATGTACTAGAAGTTCCCAAGTGCAAAGGAAATAAAAACTGTGGTAGAATGCAGGATGTTATAGTGTTAGAAAGAGAGAGTATTGACCTAGATAGAGGTAAATATTAATTGCGTAATGGAATAGGCTTTGTGAAGGAGGTGGTTGCCATTCTAGTAAGTTGAATTGCCATAATTGCCTATAAGTCATTTCCTACTTCATGATAGATTCTTCAGATCTCAATTCTGACATCACTTCCTCAGGGTGAGTTTCTTTGAGTCCGCAGTATTGTCAAGGTTTCTTTGCTAGACATATTTAAAACCTATACCTAAAAGTAGGATTTCTTCCTTGGAGATGTGTGTGTTCTCTTAACACATATCTCTCTCAGTATGTTATATATAGGGAAAAGAAGTTAAAGAAAAGTTGTATAGCTCTAACGTGTATAATTAGGATCAATTAGGTACCTCTATTTCTACCTTTCCTTCATTCACATGTCAGACTTATCTGAATCACTTTTAGACTTTCCTTTTCCTTCTATCAAATATATTTATTCTCAATTCCAGACCAGTTAATCTGAACAGTAAATTAGCTTCTGTATCATGGTGCTTATGAATTAATGTTTTACTTAAGCAGCATCTTCTTCTTTAAAAAGTGAATTACTATGTGCTACCAAGCTTTTAAGGAAGATAAATTTATAAGAGATGGAGGAAATTCTCAGATCCTATCACTTCATACCCTCTACTATATCTCTACAGTGTTTGAAGTAACACTGATACCTGGTTAGAGGTCTCTCTGGCATCATACTGCCTGGAGTGCTCAGTTTTAATTGAGTCAACTAAGATAATTTTGGCTGATCATCTTTCTCCAGAGAAAAACTTGCGTTGTGACTCTAGAGTGCCATGTCCACCTCAGCAGTGTGAGGACACAATGTGAAGAAACAGAGGCAGGCATGCTAGGAATTATGTCCCTGAATTCTTAGAACAAGCATTCTAAATTAGGGTTCTTGAGCCTGTGAAAAGGATTGACATCTATCAAATTATTAGATTTTCCTTTCTGTTTTAGTTTCTGTATATTTGAAGGAAACCTGGGACCTAAACCCAGGTTCAATGCTGGCATTGCTGCCCAGAGAAACAGATGTGTTCACTGGGCCCTGCCTGAGGTAGTTGGAGAAAATACAGATAAGTCAGAAAGGATTTATGTTAAGGTAAGAGCAATCTTGTTTTTTCCAAATCCCCAGAATTTACCTCAGCGCCGGGCTCAGAGCAGTAGTACATATTGGTTGAACTCATGAATAGAATGCTGATAAAATCTTTTCCTGCTTCCACCTCAGTTGTAAATAAGTATGTATTTACTTATACTTGCAGGCCTAAGATAGAACAGAAAATATATTTGCTAGCAACCTGTTTGCTGTTACAAATCTGAAAAAAAAGTTAGGAATAAGTGGACAATAGGGACAATAATGACAGATAAAGAACTTGGAAAAACAATTCTGAGCAACCCAGTGCTTACAAATTAACTTGTCTTGGCTTGAAATCTTGTATATTTGTTAGAATGGGGTGACTTTGGGCAGGTTACTTCTCTGTGCTTCCATTTCTGCCCTCATTTGTGAAATGAAAATATAAACAGTCACTCTTTCATAGAGTTCTTGTGAGTTGTAAATGACAAAATGTCCTTAAAGTATGTGGAATGAGTTGCTACAAGATGTGTTGTAGAAACAAACTTAGCTGTAAAAGAGCTACACAACAAATGACCACTTTAATACATAGCATAGCGTGTCCAGAGGAGTGGGGCAAGTGTTCCATGGTGACTGGTCCCCTGGGGAGGCCAATTGCTTGGGTCAGGGTGAATGGATGGTGGCTCTACACAGTATGCATTGGTGGTGGGGGAATCATCACCCAAGGGATGAATATTTATACACCCAGGGGAGGGATCCCTGCCACTGAGCAAAAAACATGTATCAAACAAACTCTGTGCAGAGTTCCTCCCCTGATAAGCAGCTGGGGCTGCTTGTTCTTGGCTTTGGGTTCAAAGTTCATTCAGCCCATTCCATTTCTGGAAAGCTTGCTTATAATGGTTGAGACTTAATGTCTCCTCCAGGCTGTGAAATGGAAACATACTGAAACATCTGTACACAAACCAGAAGGGAGGGGGGTAGGCGAGGGTTAAGAGTTGGCTTCTGCATGGTAATGTTTGGATTTACTCATAGTGGAAACAATTAAAAACAACAGCTGGGCGGGTACTGGGTTCCTGGCCGAGGGTGCTCTGTTGTGGTCCCTAGGGGAGCAGCGGCAGTCCCCCAGGTACAACGGTAAGGACCAGGAAGGAATGAGGGTCCAACAGTGAACCCCTGATACTAATGACTATGCTTGTGAGCCTATATGCCTGAAATAAGAACAAGGCCTAGAGCAGCACTGTGCCTGGGAGTTTCCTCCTGACAACCTTTATGTTATTCAAATGTGGCTAGTCTCAAAGCCAAACTCAGCATGTAGATGCAGTGCATTACCCCCAGCTTGGGACATGACACCCGGGGATGAGCCTCCCTGGCACCGAGGGATCACTACCAAATACCAGCTGATGATGCAACTAGAAAATGACCTTGAATTAAAGGTTCAACGTGGACCAGCAGAATATCCCTGTCTACATATAATAATAGGAGTTTAAAAGGCTGTTTGACCTAATGTAAGGGGGAAATGGAAAGGAGAAATGAGTTTATATGGCTATGAGTCTCTAAAAAAGAGTCTGGAGGTTGTCAGAAGGATTGCCCTTATACACACCTGAGCAGAGTCTCAGAGACAGATAAAATAGATACAACCCCAGGTATTGGTTCTTTTGAGGGCTAAAGAGACCCACAGGTTCTATGGTCATGGCAGATGGGGTTCACTGCCATGCCAGTTGGCCCTTCTTTGGAGCTGGTGTTTCTGCGTGATGGAACTGGACTTAGATGGGATCTCTTTTCACAAGACTTTCATGCTACTTTACTGGAATTGTAGTTGGTGCTGGGGTTTAAGATATATCTAGGGGATTTGAATCTCTGGACTGACAATATGATAGCCAGACCCTGAGCCTCAACAGACTTCTACTCCTACACTCTGATTTATTGGACTTACCCCACTCAGCTAACATGGAGTTGAAGAATGTCAACCACCACATTATGGAGCCTAGAGTGCCTACAACTGAAAGCAGGAGGATTGCATCCAGTATCCATGTGGAATCTAAGCCCACTCTTGACATAGAAGTGCAATGGACACAACCAATCCAATGTCCACAGAGAAAATGTGGCATTGGTGTGGGAAAAGTGGCCATGGTGGCTGCTGGGTGTGGGGAATGGGAGGAAGAGATGAGATGTGGAGGCATTTTCGGGACTTGGAGTCGTCCTGGGTGGTGCTTCACGGACAATTATGGGACATTGTAGATCCCCCCAGAGTCCACTGGATGGAACGTGGGAGAGTATGGGCTATGATGTGGACCATTGACCATGAGGTGCAGTGATGCCCAGAGATGTACTTACCAAATGCAATGGATGTGTCATGATGATGGGAGAGAGTGTTGCTGTGGGGGGAGTGGGGGGTGGGGGCAGTGGGGTGGAATGGGACTTCATATTTTTTTAATGTAATATTAAAAAAGAAAAAGAAAAAAAAAAGCATTGGCTTCTGAGCCCTGAGCATTTCACTGATTTCCCCAGCAAAGTGCCTAGAGTACTTCTCACCATATGCATACTAGATCATTGTTACTCCTTGTATCCTCTGGGCTTCAAGTAATTAAGTTTAAATTAAATTCAAATATATATTATTAGTAAGCGTTGAGGGGCAATAATGTCAGTGGAGATTGTAAGTAGGAAAGTTGACACTGGTAATCTCTTTTTGCCAACTCCTGGAGATAGTAGATGTTATGGGTTAACTGTTTATGTATACTAAATTGGGCTGAACACTTGAGTTCCTAGATCTTACGTACTTAGCTCATCTTGATAAATATTTCACATTTCCTTAGAACTTCACATTTACTCAGAAACTTTCCTCCTATGTGATTGATGGAAATAAGTAGCAACACTTTCAGACTTCATTAAAATAAGATTCAAAGCCAGACTTGTTTCTTTTCATATCCATTTCATTAAAGTCTAACTTAGGGATTGTTTAAAACTATGTGGCTTATGTAAATAAGGCTCCATATTATCTTTAATGAAGAGCTTTGACAAAACAAGAAGAACTATTTAAAAAACAATAAAAAATGTTTACAAAAACAGTAAAAGATACAGTGTTCCCACTCAATCTATTAATAACAGCCTTTTTGTTTTGCTCTCTTAATGTAGTGAAAGATATTTTTCCTTGTTATTGTTTATTTATTTATGATGATGATGATGATGATATTGTTGTCTCAGCTTTTGGTGCTTTCTTCACATCCTTCTCTTTTCTACAATGATATTCTTTAGGATCTGTTGGGTTATCAGTGTTAGAAGAGAAAAAGTCACATAGATGCCCTTGTTGGAAATTAATATCAAATTAGATATTAGTGAGAATTTTTCCCATGTAAACTCTTAAAGGAAAGTTTAAAATACAAAATAAGGTCCATACCTGTAAACATATGATTTATGATGGTTTTATCTTGCCAAACTTTGATGTATTTTTACTAGCTTTTACTTTAAATTTATGGTAATTTTTTTCTTTATTCAAAATTTATCAAATCAGTTCCTTCAATTTGAGTATGGTTTTTCCTATACTGAGCACATCATAGGATATCAGTACCATTGATTCTTCATTTAATGAATTTTAAAAAGTGAACAATGGCAATTTTCAATATTTTGATAAATTTTATGGCTAATGAATGTGTGATAGGGTAATAGAATGTTGTTAATCTTTATTTCACCCATACTTATGTCTATATCTACATACACAACTAGTTTCTATCAATTTTTACCAGTTGAACTCATTTAAGTAAGTGTTTACAGAATAATCTATGTTGTTTTCAAATGTGAATTTTTTTAAGGAAAGCCAAATATTTAAATGTAAGTGATGAGAACTTCTGAACACAATGCACATGCTTCTTCAACTTTCAATATCAGCTGAACTTGAATCCTTTCATTCTTTTAGGTATAATTTACATTTCTATTTGCTTAATAATTATTATTTTTTAAAGATTTATTTTTTATTTCTATCCCCTTTCCTTGCCCCCGCTTAATAATTATTAACAAAGTTTTTTGAAAAAACTTTGCCTGACTTACTTGAGATTTTAGAGGTAATATTTATTAATATAATATTTCTGATAGAAAATTTTGATAAATGCTATTGAATCTTCTATCAGCCAAATATGTACCACATATATTATTTTATGAAACTATATAAATGATATTTGCTTGTGAAATTTGTCTTAGTTCTTCCTTCCTCTGATTCCCACCTGCAAGACAGAAATATTAGACATAAAGAAAATGAGTGTTTGTAGTATTATTTTTAGTACTGGGTGGTATTGTTATTTGTTTCTCTTAAGGTGGTTTGGGGTGTAAGGCTAGATGTAGATACAGGCTCCATTTTTCTCTGAATATTTTTTCTAATAAAATAATGAAAGTAGAAAATTTAGACAACATTTAGGTACTTTAGGATTGGTAACCTAAAACACAAATAAAAGGGCCTGTTTTGGGGACTGAAGATAGGCTGTTTAGTTCTTCTCAGGCCCTCCTTGCATACGAATTCCCGTTGTGACTGGCAGCCCTAGACAGTATTACGGGCAGACAGCACAACTGCCCAGCCTGCCATGATTTTGTAATAGCTTGCTATTTTCAGTAGTTCCACCTAAAAATCAAGCAGCAATTCTTGCTATATCCTTTTCTTAAATGTCAGTTACCTTTAGCTTAATGTCTGCAATGCTATGCTGACAAATGTTTTGATTAGGCATACAAAGTTAGTTGTGCTCACATTTTTAATAAAATATTTAATCTATAATTCTGTGATATGACATTATTGAAGAGTTCCTAGGAATGTTATTTAAAGTGTTTAAAAATTGTTTTTCCTCACAATAAAAGATCATTTTAAAATGGCAGTTGATATGTATTCCTTAAAGTAAATTTTGAAGTTCTGTAGTGGTGAAAAATCCATTATTGTTATGTTTGTCTGGGAAAGAAAGTACTTGGATATGAAAACACTTAAAAACCCATGTCTAGACATATCAGTTTCCAATATCAATTTACCATGAAGAACAATGGAAATAAATTCAGGCATTCGTGAAAATGAGGTGAATATGCAGTCCAATGCAAAGTTTAAACACATGTATAATTTATAAGAAATATTTATAGTGGGAAAGTAAAACGTGGTATTTTTTTTAAAGAATTATTTATTTCTCTCCCCTTCCCCCTGCCCCCCACCCCAGTTGTCTGTTCTCTGTGTCTATTTACTGTGTGTTGTTCTTTCTGTCCACTTCTCTTGTTGTCAGCGGCTTGGGAAACTGTGTTTCTGTTTGCTGCGTCATCTTGCTGCGTCAGCTCTCTGTGTGTGAGGCGCCATTCCTGGGCAGGCTATACTTTCTTTTGCGCTGGGTGGCTCTCCTTATGGGGCGCACTCCTTGCGCATGGGGCTCCCCTCTGCAGGGGGCACCCCTGTGTGGCACGGCATTCCTTGCGGGCATCAGCATTGCATGTGGACCAGCTCCACACGGATCAAGGAGGTCTGGGGTTTGAACCATGAACCGCCCATGTGGTAGACAGATGCCCTATCCATTGGGCCAAGTTCACGTCCAAAAAAGTAGTGTTGAGGAGAATGGAACCTAGAGCCCAACAGAATTCAACTCTGGTTCTTCCAGTTACTTGAGGAGAGAGTGGCCATGAGCAAGTCACTTATTTAAGAGCCCTTACTTAGTCTTTGTTTTGAATATTAAGTTAGTTAATACAGTGCCTGGCACATAGAAATCCTCAGCTATCATGATTACCTAGTGAATTATAATTCTTCCTACAACTCTGAATAGCATGATGTTCATAATATTTTAATTAAGCAACTTCTCTAAGACCTACGACCCAACCCAACATTGAAAAGAAGTTTAGAATATCTATACTTCTAACTTATTGAATATAAGTTTTGATGAGGGAAAAATGATATTTTAAGGGAAATCAATGCTTTTTATCATAGGTTGGATCTTTTTACTTGAATTGTTTTTCATTCTTTCTTCTAGAATAATACTAAGATAAAATAAAATGAGAAATATTTTGCATTTTAAGTTTGTTTCAAAAGAAAGATTTATTTTTAAAACAAAGCACTGGGAATGTTTGCAAGCAAGATGTTATTTTTTGGTGAAAACTATGATATGTCGGTGGGGAGTTGTGCTGCCGGCACGGATGTTGGTTTCGCTTTCTCCGCCGCCGCCTTGGCGGTGGCTGCTGGAAGCCTTCCTCGCACCGCCTTCGTGAGCCGAGGGCTGTCGACACACCTCACCAGCCATGCGCCGGGGACTGCTGGCCGGGGCTGCTAGTCAGCGAAGGGGGACCGCGCTACAAACTCACGCAAGCCACTGGCCAGGAGAAATAGACAGCTTTATTGGTAGAAGCGGGGGAGCCAGGGCACGCGGGCTTATGCGCGATCTGCGAGTGAGTCCGGGGAAGGGGTAGTGGATGGGAGTTATATAGGGTCAATGCGGAAACATTATCTGATTGGGTGGGACAGCAATATGTCTATATATGGTAACTATAGATTTACTAGGCAAAATGGCGGAAGGAGATGAAATGACGGTGCGGCGCATGCGCACTGTCCTCGCCCCATGACTCAGCGCTTTAAAGACCATCCCTGAGTTTACTCAAGGGCACGTGGGGCCTAGAGTTTACTCATAGTCCCGTGTCTTGTAGCGCAAGTCTCATGGCTTGGACGGCTGCACTGTCGGGCCTTCCCTCAATAGTATACTGGAGTGTGAAAACCTTAATTTCTAACCCTGGATAGTTAATATGAATAAATCATAAATTACAACAGCATGCCCTTTCAGATTTAGAAAACCTTATTTTGCTTATAGTCACTATGAATTTAGCTGAACAAGGGGAACGGTTTTGTGTGCATGTATTTATATATATCTTTTTTATATATTCGCTTTTATCTATGCAAAACTGATACAGAAATACTTGTTTTCTATCACCAACTAGATACTCTTACAAATATGTGGATAGAAAGAAAGGAAGATTTTTTCCCCTTTAAGTCACAACTGAGAGGAGTATCTGTCTTTGGAAGTTCTTTTGTTTGGAATTCAATTTATCGGGAAATCATGAATACTATATTATACTTTCAAACTAGAAATCCTCAGTGACGACAGCATTACAGATTGAAGATGAGAAAATTCATGCTGCAATATATTTTCTCTGTGGATTAAAGCAAAAGAGAACTCAAAAAAACTGCTTTATAATTACCATCTAAGTTTTTAGTTAGTTTTCCAATTGTGTAGTTAACCAATCGCTCAAAAATACTGGATTTGTGATGGGATGGGATGGGGAAAGATATTTTCTTGATTTGAAACACTTCAAAGACGTTATTCCCTAACTCATCATGGCTCTTATAAAGGAAAGGAGATTAGATGAAAAGTGGGAGAATAGAAGAAGCAGAGGATGAGGGAGTGGCATCAAAGCAATGTTATTGATAACAAAAAATAGAATTGGTTATAACTAGAATATTCTCAAGGTTGGAAATGTTTTCCTATGACAAGGATTACAGATGAAGATACTTGTAGCTAGAAGAGAAAGTTTAGTCATATCTTGAAGCTGAGATGCAGGGGCCACAATATTTTAAATCATTTATTTATTCAGTGAAATAACTGAGTATCAACCATGTGCCAGGTCCTGGGATAGTTGCAGTGAACAAAACAAACAGAAAGCACTATGCTTGGAATTTATAATCTGATAAGGGGGAATAGACAATTACATTTTTTAACGTATAATAAAATATATCATTGGTAATAAGTACTATGGTGAAAAATTAAACCAGAGCTAATGAGGTTTGGGGAAGAGTGTGGAAGTGGTGTACAATTTTAAATACTGTGAACATGGATGACCCCATGGGGAAATTAAGGGACTGGAGCAAAAACTACAATGAAAAGAGGAAACAATGAGTCTGAATCTTCTGGGCCAAAGTAAGTGGAGTAGAGTGAGCAGGTATATAGAAAAAGAGGAAATGAGGTCAGGGCAGTAATGTGTGTTTCAGAGGATGGTTGTCCAAGTTGCATAAGGCCTTACAGGTCATTACAAGGACTTTGGCTTTTTTCTGATAAGAGACCATTAAGGACTTTGATCAGAGAAGAGACCTAATCCAGTCAAATCAGGAGAACTTGAATTTTTCTGGACTGGCCATGTGCCAGCTGGGCCCTGAGCCTCAGCAGAGTTGCAGCTCCTACCTGTAGGAGAATAAAAGCGCCCAGGAGCACCCTGTGCACAGCCGACGAGGCATAGCTTGTCAGTTGCCGACACGCTGTCTCTAAGGCAACCACACAGCTGAACGAATGGCTGCTGACCACGAGGTCAAACAGAATAGCAACCTAGCCCTGTCCAGCTACACCACGTCTTCTTCCTCCTCTCTGAGCCCCTCTCCCTTTGTTTAATCCCCACCAATCAGGCAGTATGGTGCGAAAAAGCTCAGCCTACGTGATCAACCTAACCATCCCCCATAGCTTACTCCTCTCCTTGTTTGGGCATATATTCACCCCCGCCAATCTAATACTGCCTAGCCCCCCTTCCCTATTGCCCTGAACTATAAATTGCTGTTCCTACATAATAAAGTTAAACTTCGTCCAGAACCCTGTCTCGGGAGGGAGTGTGCATAGTCTCTGTATTGGTCCTCACTCCCCCGGGGCCAACTAGTTCAAGCCCGCCGGCCTGGGGGATGCCTCAGTCCGGTGGAAAACAGTAGCAGTGTCAAATTGCGACACCTACTCTCTGGTTCATTGGATTTACCCGGGTCAGCTAACAGGGAGGTGAAGATAGTTAACTGCCACACCAGGGAACTGAGAGTGACTACAACTGCAAGCAGGAGATTCCCATCCATCAGCCATGTGGGATGTAAGCCCCCCTCTCGATTTAGAGGTGGAGTGGACATCACCATCCCAGGGTCCACAGGATGGAGGAATAAAATATGAACTAGAGTGGACTGACTGGTATTCTACTATAGAACTATTGTGACTAGCAATGGAAGAAATTGTAGCACTAACGTGGAGAAAGTGGCCACGGTAGTTGCTGAGGACAGAGTGAGGGACAAAGAGATGTGATGTGGGGCATTTTCGGGACTTGAAGTTGCCCTGAAAAATATTGCAGGGACAGATGCTGGACATTATTTATCTTGCTGTAAACCACTGAATGGACTGGGGGAGAATGTAGACTACAATGTAAACTATAATCCATGCTGTGCAACAGTGCTCCAAAATGTATTCACCAAATGCAATGAATGTGCCACAATGATGAAAGAGGTTGTTGATGTGGGGGGGAGTGGGGTAGAGTGGGGTGTGGAGTATATAGGAATCTCTTATATTTTTTAATGTAACATTTTTTGTGACTTATATATCTTTAACAAAAAGACAAAAAATAAAATATCAAAAACAAAACAAATCAAAGGAAGTCAAACTGTTTAGAGAGCACTGACAATCTGGCTGCTGCTTTACCTTCAGTAAGACTGGAAGGGTGCAAAGACTGAAGCAACTGACATACTTCAGTATGTCAGAGAGATGAAGGTGTTTTAATCCTTAGATATATACTGAATGCACAGACAACTGGATTTGCTTAGTCAGAGTGAGAGAAAGAGAAGTTACAGATGACTCGAAGATCTTTTGGCCTGAGTAATGGGAAGTATGGAGTTGCCATTGACAGAGATGGCAAGGCCAACAGAAGGAGCAGGTATGGAAAGGTAAAGGGAAACTCAATTTAGTTTTGAACAAAGAAGTTTGACATTTATTTTCTAAGTGATGTATCCATGAGGCTGTTGGAATTATGAGTCTGGAATTTAGGGGAGAGGTCCACACTGGCAGTATGTATTTGGGAGTCATTAGCAAATTGTTATCTAAAGACATAGGATTGGATGAAACACCCATGGAGATGATGTGAATAGAGAGTAATCTGTCATATCCTGTCCTGCACCATCCCATCCCACCTCAATATGCCACCACAGCCTTCCCAACCCAACACTACATTGCCCTATAGCATACTCGTAATTTATTTACCAGGTTGCTATGACAAATACCAAGAATTTGTTATGTCACTTTTGCAGGCTAGAAGTACAACATCAAGGTATCTGCTGGTCATGTTTGTTCCGGCATCAGTAGTGTTCTGGTGGTGCCTCAACTCTGCGTCTGACGCATCATGATCTGTCTCTCTGCCTCTGGTTTTTATTGAGTACTTAGGATTTTCCTCCATAATGGGTTAAGGGTCATCCTCATTCGATTTAGCTTTATCTAAATATGATCTTCCTAGATCCTATTTATAAGCGAGGAAACACCACAGGACCAGGTGTTAGGCTTGAAGATGTCATTTACAAATTAGTTCATACACACAGAACTGGGCCTGGGTTTAGGACTTGACATGTCTTTGTGGGGGTATGATTCAATCTATCACACATATCAGGGATCAGAAAACTTTTTAGTACAGAACCATATGGTAAATATTTTAGGCTTTTGATCAAAATATCTGCAACTACTCAACTCTGCTTTATGCAATTCTGTTCTGTTCTTTACTTGATTTTAAATAAAGAGGAACTATTTCCAGAGACTAGTATTAAACTGCTTCTAAAAAAAAAGTCCTTTCTTACATCATTGAATTTTTCAAAATTTAATAAACCCATTACTAAAGAATTAGATGTGAAGCACCTTTGTTCAATATCAAAAGGGGAGAAATATGTTTGGTAATTATTTAATAAATGAGTAATTTTCACATAGGCACTAGGTAATTTTTATCTCTTTTATTTGCTTGATCTCCATCAGACTGTCCATTATTTCCACATGTATTTAATCATGAAATAAACCAGATTCTTGGAGGATATATTTTAAAATAAATGCTAAAGTTGCTCAGTGACTTGTTCATTTTTAACCAGGTTTTCCATACCACTACCTGTCTTTTCTGTGTAACCTGAGTAGATTGCATGTGAAGTGAAACACACTCCCTAGAGTTCTTGGGACAAATAACAAAAAAAATGATGCACGGCTCAGATAAAACTGTGCTGGGAAACTTTTGGGTCCAGAAGTAGTACATAAGGTTTTGAAATCAGATTCCTTTGAGATAGATACTTTCATTTATCAGTTAAAATTCAGTCAAATATTTTATCATGATATGGTGAAATTTAAGAAGTTATATCAAATAACCAAATTTCTTTCCCAAATTTCCTTTTCAGATTTGATGTTGGTACTCCCTAATTTTTACAGAGCTAAGCTATGATTTTCTGCTAATGAATATCCATATTTTGATGCACTTAGTCTTTTATATTAAAAAATGTGTACCTATGATAATTTTTCTTAATGTAAGTAGTAGAATACATGTACAGTTTCTGTCTTTTATGTAAATTATATATTGTGAAGTACTCCACTTGCCCTTAAATATGTTTTAGATTTTGATTTCAAGTGGGTGTTTCCAGTGTGTTTTTTTAGCCAGTCTCCCTTTCCTGAAACATAATTTGACAATGTATAATTGCCCTACTTTAATAATAATTATTTCCAGATGAAAAAATAGAATTATTTAGCAGTAAAAAATTCTTTCACAAGTTTATATTGGAGTATTATGGGAAATTGATTGTTAAAGTAATAAAAAAAGATGACTTTTTAATGAAATTATTTACCATCTCAAAAGTTAAGAAAAAATATTAGAGAAACTTAAAATTAAGAATATTCTACCCATTAGCATCTTCTTTTTTATGAATACAGTTTTAATAGTAAAACTCAGCTTAACTCATGTAACAGCCATGTTCTGCAGTAGCTTGGTTGGCAACCTCTGTTAAAATGCAAATTACAAAGTGTTGAATAATGGGAATTTAATCAAATTAATGGGCCTTTAATTTACATTTTTAATCCCTTATGACTTGTTTCTTGTTCTTTGTGACTGATCAGATTCAGTACATTATTCTAGAATGAGACCTGAAATGGCAATTAAGATTCATGTGTTCTCTTTTCATGTCTGCTACTATTTGTTTGAAGTTTAAGAAAGTCATTTAACATCCCTTGTTTCACTGACTTGTAAAATGATTATATTGGACAAGGTTGTTGTGCTCAACCTATTATTCAACACAAGTGTCCTAATGGCAGAATTCATTTTGGGAAAATAATTTTAAATAAATTTAAAAATAAAAGTACTGTGATTATTTTAAAAGACCTTTGTAGGCAATACAAAAAGAAGTTACATTTTTAAATGTTGTGAATGTCAATAAAAAGATGCTTACAGTTATTTTTATTTCATAAGCATATATATATATATAGGCAAATATAAAAAAAAACTATTCTAAGACTTTAATAAATATATTTCATTTAATATGAAATATTTTGTCATTTGACAGTTATTGGAGCATGTTCAAAGGAAGAGAGAAATACTTTTACAAAATAATTGTGAGAGGTTTTTAAAAAGTCCATAAATCACCCACAAATAGCTATATTCTTTTCATATATTGGTTACTGGGTTCTGATATAATACATAGAATTATGTTTAAATATAATTGTAAATAATTCCAAAGATACATGGCTGCTCATTCTATAAATAATCTAGATTAATTGATATTATATTTTACTTAAAGAAAGTGAAGTATTATGCTTTAAACATTTATTTTTTTAAGTTTTTAATTAAATGTTTAAAAAAAATTCAACAATTATTATAGCATGTATTATTTTAAACTGCCAAGTGATTTCACCCAAAATTTATTTTATCTATTGGTAAATATTTATAACATGGCTGTGGTATATAAAACTATAGTTACCTTGGATTCTTGGGCTGACTCTTGGATTATAAAATAATGTACATGAATCTTTTATGATACATATATGGATTTATTTTTATTAGAGAGGTTGTGGATTTGTTGAACACTCAGGCATAGAATACATAATTCCCATATACCACCCTATGATTAGCATCTTGCTTTGGTGTGGAACATTTGTTACAATTGATGATAGCACATTTTAATATTTGCGCTATTAACTACAGTTCATGGTTTCAGTTAAGGTTCACTGTTTGTGTAGTATAGTTTCATGGATTTAAAAAAAAATAATTCCATATATACAATCTAACAATTCCCCTTTTAATCATATTAATGTGTATTTGAGTGCTGCTAATTGCATTCAAGCATTGTGCTGCCATCACCAACATTCACTGCCAAACATTTTCATCATTCCAAATAGGAACCCTTTACGTATTAAGCCTTAAATCCCCATTCCCATTCCTAATCCCTACCCTTTCTCCTGGTAACCTATATTCTAGATTCTGACTCTTATGAATTTGCTTATACTAATTGTTTTAAATCAGTGGGGTCATACAATAGCTGTCCTTTTGTGTCTGGCTTATTTCACTCAACACGATGGCTTCAGGGTTTATCAATCTTGTCACAGGTTTCAGAACTTCATTCCGTTTTATGGCTGAATAATATTCCATTATAAGTATATACCACAGTTGATTCATTCATCTGTTGATGAACTCTTCAGTTGCTTGCATTTTTTGGAAGCTGTGAATAATGCTACTGTGAACATCCATGTACAGACATCTGTTTGGATCCCTGCTTTCGATTCTTTAAGGTATATGCCTTGTATTGGAATGGCCGGGTCATATGAAAGTTCTATATATACTCAGCTTTCTGAGGAACTGCCAGACTCTTCCACAGAGCCACAGTGCCGCCGGCAATGAATGAGTGTTCTTATCTCTCGATCCTCTCCAACACTTGTTATTTTTTGTTTTTGTAATAGCCATTCTAATAGGTTGAAATGTTTCTCATTGTAGTTTTGCTTTACATTTCCCTGATGGCTAATGATGTTGTACATGTGTTTATTTTCTTTGGAGAGGTATTGATTCATGTCTTTTGTGCACTTTTTAATTGGCTTGTTTGAACGATTTGTTGTTAAGTTGAAAATTTCAATATGTGTTCTGAATATTAAACTTTCATTGGATATATGGTTTCCAAATTTTCTTACATTGTGCAGGGTATCATTTACTTTCATGATCAAGTCCTTTGAGATACAAAAGTTTTTAAAATTTTGAAGACGTCCCATTTATCTATTTTTTCTTTAGTTGCTTGTGCTTTGGCATAATGTATAAGAAACTTGCCTAATAACAAGATTCTGAAGATGCTTCCTATGTTTTCTTCAAGTAGTTTGATAGTTCAGCTTATACTTAGGTCTTTTATCCATTTTGAGTTGATTTTTGTTTTTGGTGTTTGGTAGTCCTCCTCCTTTTTTTTCACAAATGGAGATCCAGTTTCCCAGTACCGTTTGCCAAAGAGATATATTATTTCCCAACTAAATGGTCTTTTCCCTCTTGTCAAAAATCAGATGTCCATAAATGTGAGGGTTGATTTCAGAGCTTTCAATTTAATTCCATTGGTCTATATGTCTGTCATTGTGCCAGTACCTTGCTTTTTTGATTACTGTGGCTTTGTAATAAGTATGAGCCGTCTGACTTCATTTTTCTTTTTCAGGATGCTATATTGGGCCCCTTACTCTTCCATATAAATTCGATGATTGGCTTTAACATTGTGCAAAGAACATTGATGGAATTTTGATTGGGATTTCACTGAATCTATAAATTGCTTTGGGTGGGATTGATATCTTAAAGGTATTTAGTCTTCCGATTCATGAACACAGAATATCCTTCCATTTATTTAAGTCTTTTATTTCTGTTAACAATGTTTTGTTAGTTTTCTGCTTACAACTCATTTACATCCTTGTTTGGGTTTATTCCTATTTAGTTGTTATTGTTCATAGAATTACTTCTTGATTTATTCTTCTGGTTGTTCATTGCTTGTGTATGGAAACACTACTCAATTTTGGGTGTTGATCATGTACCCTGCCACTTTGCTAAAGCCATTAATTAGCTCCAGGAGATTGGCTATGGATTTTTCAGGATTTTCTGTATATAGGATCATATCATGTGCAGCTAGGGGATGTTTTAGTCATTCCAATCTAGATACCTTTTATTTCTTTTTAATGCCTAATTATTCTGACCAGGTATTTCAGTACAATCTTGAATAACAGTGGTGACAATGGGCATCCTTGTCTTTTTTCTGATCTGAGAGGGAAAATTTTCAGTCTTTCATCATTAAATAGGAACTTAACTGTGGGCTTTTCATATATGGCCATTATGATGTTGGTGTAGTTTCCTTATATTGCTAGTGTTATACGTTTCTACGTTGAACAAACCTTGTTTATCAGGGATAAATACCACTTGATCATGCTGTATAATTCTTTTGATATTATGCTCGTTTCAGTGTGCAAGTATTTTTTGAAGACATTTGCATCCATATTCAAAAGATTTATTGGCCTGTTCTTTTTTTTTGGTGTATCTTTATCTGGCTTTAGTATGGGGGGTGATATTTGGCTCATGGAATGAATTAGGAAGAGTTCTCTCCTCTTCAATTTTTTTTTTAAGTTTGAGCAGAATTGGAATTAAGTCTTCTTGGAATATTTAATAGAATTCCCTGGTGAAGTCATTCTTTTTGAGATGCTTTTGAATACTGTTTCAAACACTTTACTAGTAATTGGTTTATTGAGATCTTCTGTTTTTCCTTGAGTCAATTAGAGAGTTTGTATGTTTCTAAGAATTTGTCTATTTCATCTAGTTATCCAGTTTATTGGCATACAATTGCAATTTTTCATAGTACCCTCTTAATAGTCCTTTTTATCAGTGTGTTTGATAGTAATGCATTTCTTTTCATTTCTGATTTTAGTTACATTTTGTAAACTTTATTTCAACTTCAGAAAGTAAAATAACAGACAAAAGGCAACTTAACAAATTATGGAAGCATTACTTTAAAAAATCCTATCCAGGCACATTTATCTTGTTTAATCCTGAAAACAAACTCATTTGTTTTTCCAGTGTACTGTAAGTTGATTTTAGTTATTTTATCCTCTCTTTTCTCTGTCAACCTAGCTAAAGGTTTGTCAATTTAACGGGTCTTTTCAAAGAGCCAACTTGTTTTTTTAAAAAAAATTCTATTGTTTTTTTTTTTTTTTTGTTTCATTTATCTCCACTATAAGTGCTCCTGCTCACTTTGGGTTTAGTTTGCTCTTCTTTTTCTGTTTCTTCCAGTTTTAGGTTAGGCCTCTGATTTGAAGTTTTTCCTTTTTAATGTGTGCATTTAGAGCTGTAAATTTTCCTCTTAGCACTGCCTTTGCTATATCCACAAAGTTTTGTTATGTTGTGTTTTCATTTTCATTCACGCCTAGTTTAGGCAAGAGGATTTTTATCTTCCTTTCTGTCACCAGCTAGCTAGTTAAGTGCTGAGCCCTCAGTGACCTGCTGCTAGAGACGAGGATGGGAACCAGCCTGGAGAGAGCAATATGCTGTTCACAATAATCTATCAGCCCCTTTACACCCCATCCTGGATGCCATATAGGGCTCTTCTGGACTCTGGAGTTTCAAAATTGTTGTTCCAGATTTTGCCTGTTTAATAGTTGTTTTGGTATTAGGTTGAGCTCTGGAGCTCCCTACTCCACTGTCTTGCCACTATTGTGAGATACATTGTTGTTGTATAAAGACTATAAAATAAAAATAAAACAAGTCATTGTTTGATGTGAAAACTTAAATGGATTCTAAATCTGATAGTAACTGCTGAAATATTTAAATTTCACAAACTGGTCCTTTTCATTCCTCTTTCTAGATTATTCCATACATTAACTAGTAACAAGAAACAAAGCCTTGGGAAAAATTATCATCTGTAGAATGACTGTAAAATGTATTTCAATTCACCATATTCTTTTATTAGAAAAGATAGTTTTAAAAAAAAACACTAAACATTTTGTACCCTTACTATTCTAGGTAACAAGAAATAAATGCCCAGAATATAATTCCATTGTAGAAATTACAGTTTACCGGATTTAATGGAGTGGGTTGGTGAATAAACCAGATTAGATATTAGCATGTTTTTCATTACCTTATTCACATCATTAATTTAACAAAGTGTGGACCCTGTACAGTTTGAAAAATGAAATACCCTCCGTAGATTTTAAGTTTGATGAGAGCAAAAGGTTTGTCTGTTTTGTTCTCTGCTCTTTACCCAGCACTTAGAATGTCTGGTGCAAAGCAGGCACTCAATAAATTTTAGTTGAATGGAAGAACACATGAATGATGTCTGCCTGTACTTATTAATTCAATAATTAGAAACATTTATTGTGTAAAAATTAAGAAAATGTGTTTAAAATCAGGGAGATCTCTATTTGAATGACTGCTTATGTGATTTTAAACAAGCCCCTTAACTTTTTTCAATCCAAGTTGCCTCATTAATAAAATTGGGATGGTAATAGCTAAATTTAAAAAAAAAACAATGGTAAATGTATTAAAGGCACATGGCATAATGCATAAAACATGATAACCATATATTTTAAAAGCAGATATTTTAAAAACTATGTCCAAATTGATTTGTTCATAACCATTTAATATGAACCTCCTACACTGCAAGGCTCTGGTTTAGGTCCTGGTGATTCAGATATGAATAAGACACAGCCTGGATGAGTCCAAACTCAAGTAGAAGGGACAGTTATGCAAACAAAAAAATTTAATATTTAAATATTAAAATGAAGTATGAACTTTAATAATGTAGAGGAGATGTGTATTTAATTGGGTATGTTTATTCCAGTCTCTTTCATGTATCAATGTAAATGTTTGATGAGCTCACTTACAACACTTGAGAACATTACTGTTTCATTTGGCTTCCATGCTTTATCCTTGGAATTATGTTTGCTTATATAGATCATATGTGTGATTAAGGAACTCCAGTGCTTAAAATCATATCATATATACTATTACATAAATATTTGTTGAATGAATTTTTGTTAAATGAAAAAAATGAGTGAATGAACAAATTAATGAGAAGGTTGATTGTGTTTAAGGTGTGGATATATATATGTGAAATAAAAAATTGATACAGATGCAAATGGAGAACAATTTCTTTAAAATGTAGAATAAGTCTGGAAACAAAGTGATCTCTTGTTTCCTTCTCACAATTTGTGTGAGTTTACCTAAATCACCTTCTAATTGTGTGACACCTCATAATTCCTTCTGTAATTTTGCAGATTTTATTTTTCTTTAATAATTAGTCTTTTCCAATTTTTAAAATCTTTGGTTCTCATCATATCATATTTTATCGCATGCATACACATAAAGCAATTCTTTAAAAAAAAATTTTAGTAACAAATTTAAAATACCCTTAATTTGAGAAATGAAAAATAGGTATTGAATGTTATAAGGAAAGGGTGTACTAGGCATTATTGGAAATTTATGCTACTTATTTATATATTACAGTATTAAGTAAACTTATATTTTTAAACCTATTATGGTGTGAAAGTCTTTGGTTTTCCTTTTTAATTTTTGAAATATTAAAGTATTCATGAATATTGATTTATATTCTTTATTCATGTCCATATCTATTTGTCTTTCCAGTTCTTTTTCTTTCCTTTTTTCTTTTAATCACCAAATTAGTATGCATAATCAGAGAAGGTTTTGTAGAAAATCAACATTCTCCTTATCTAAATGGGTTTTGTCACACCTTTGGCTTCTGTCAAATGAGTACTAGATTAAATTTGGGTTTAAGCAAGTGTAGAAAGATGTTTCAGGTAATAAATAGATTGAAAGGGAAATGGAGTAGAATCCAGATATTTAGAAAAGAGAATGTGTTTCTTTCTGTGTGGTTTGGAGCTGTGTGTACCTCAGAAAAACATGTTCTTAATCTTAGTCCATTCCTATGGGTGTGAACCCATTGTAAGTAGGACCTCTGATGAGGTTTCTTCAATTAAGGTGTGGCCCAGGATGGGTCTTAATACTATTACTGAATTTCTTTATAAGCAGAATGACATCAGACAGAGAAAAAGGCAAGGAAGCAAGAAGCTGAAATTCAAGGGAACCAGGAGAACTGAGGGACCAGGAAAGGATACCATGTGTAACTGTCGTGTGACAGACTAGCCAAGGACCAAGGATCACCAGCAGCTATCCCCAGAACAACGGTATTTGAGGAAAAAGCATCACTTTAATGATGATACCTTGACTTGATTTGGACATTTTCTTAGTCTCAAAACAGTGAGTCATTAAATTCCCATTGTTTAAGCCATCCCATTGCAAAGTATTTGCTTCGGCAGCCTAGGAAACTAAACCAGTCATAGATGAATTAGAGAAAGGAGATGGCCCTACCTTAATATGAGTTACCAAGAATTAGTCCTTAAACTGATGTGAGACAAATGCTTATATTTGAAAGTTTGAAATTACTTAGCGAGTCAAAATGACCCCCCTTTTTGGAGGAACTACCTGGCTGTGGAAACAAAGCAACAAAAAAGGTATTGTTATGCTATCCAAAATTCATACAATTGATGCAATTTTATTCTCAAAGCTCTAAGAAATCAAGAAACACTTTCTTCAGTATACTTCCTAAATGTAATTTAAAAGCTAAAGAGAAAATTGTATTTTTTCTGATAGAACAAGTTGTGCAATCTTTGTAATAATCATAAGGGTACCAATATTCTTCAAAGTCAAGAAAATATATGACACAATCTGGAATATCCAGCATTAATCTATAATGCTTTCCTTTTGCTCAAACATTTGTTCTCTGATTATAGTCAAATATGAGGAGAAGTATTATATTCTACATTTATCTGAGTGGGACAATCTCCCAAAAAAACTTCAGGAGCTCCAATTTTTATTGCCCAGTGTTTCTCACATTTCCTGAATTCTATCTCATTTATTTCATTTTATATAGCAGTTGATACTTTTATTAGGAGGCTGAAGTTTCATACAATTCTTTTTTGTTGCTGTTGCTACTATTTTTCAATAAATTTTTTTTTAGTTTTAAAGAAGATCTAGATTACATAAATGTTACATAAAAATATGAGGGATTCCCTTATGGCCCAATCCCTCCCCCTCCCACACATCATCCCTCATTAGTGTGGTACATTTGTTATAATTAATGAATGCATATTGAAGCATTCTATTAACTATGAATTGCAGTTTATATTATAGTTTACACTCTGCCCTGCACCTATTTAGGTTATGACAAAATATACAATGGCCTGTATGCGTCATTGTAATGTGATGCAGGACAACTCCAATATCCCAAAAATGCCCCCGTTTTACACGTATTCTTTCTTCTCCCATCCTTCAGAACTTCTGGTGGCCACTGCCTTTACATCAATGATGAGAGTTCTTCCTTTGCTAGAATAATAATAAGTCTACTTTAGTCCATTGTTCATCCCCTATCTTGAGGATTTGGGGATGGTGATGCCCACTCTGCTTCTAATTGAGAGGGAGATTAGATCCCATGTGGCAGATAGATGGAACTATCTTGCTTGGAGTTGCAGACACTCTCTGTTCCTTGGGATGGGCATTGTCCTTCATCATCTCCTTGTTAATTGTCCTGGGTGAGTCCAGTGAACTGGAGGGTAGGTGTTGCAACTCTGCTGAAATTCAGGGCTCAACTGGCACATGGATGGACCAAAGATTTAAGTCTCTGAGACAGATATTTATCAAGTATAGTGCTAATTATAGGGAAATTTCATACAATTCTTAATCAAGATTTGTGGGTTGGGGATGAAGGAATGGACCTGGTATTCTCTTACAATATTCAGGGAGCTGGGGTCACTAAAAAATTAGAGAATTAGTTACATACTTTAATAACAAACTTCTAAAAGCATTTGGATATATTGAGAGAGTTATCAATCCTTTTAACTTTTTGAAATATCTAAAATCATTGCCTATGGAATATTTATTTCAAAGAGATTAATTATGCTAAAAACTATGACTCTAGGAAAAATTTCATACAGAATGAAAAATTGGTCTCTTTAATATAGTTCTGAGAACTTGATAATGTTTTCTTTGTAAAGATTAGTTTCATGAACATTTGATTTCCTATTTCAGATATTTAGTATTTAAACAACTGATACAGGAAATAAAATAAAAGTAAAGTTAAATCCCTATTATTGAGGAGCAGTAAGCACTTTGAGTTTTGACACTTATATTAAATATTAGGGGTAATGGAACCATTTCTAGGTAATTCCATATTAAAGCAAGCTGATCTTGGGTTTTAGCCAAACTCATTTTTTTTCTTGGCAATTTAATTGAATGATAATTTCATTGATCTTCTCTTCATTAATATTTTAATTTTGCCTTTTTCCAAATATTTTTATAGTTTCATTATAATTCCATATCAATTCAAAATATTTACAGATTTTAATGATGGTTAATTTATGACCTAAGGATTTTTACAAAATTGTGTCATAGAACATTGAAGCAATAGACTTGATTACACAAAAAATTCTTTTCTTTGAAAATCTACTGTTGTCCTAATAAAATACTGCTTTCAGAGAGCTCACATATTAGTGGCTCTGTGGTATGTACAATGTACAATAATTTAGCATTCAGTAATTTAAGATATATGAACTTATGTTCTGATCCATTTATTATACATATTGCTTTTTCTTATGTAGTAGAATAGCAATAAATAGTCAGGTTCATATAAGCTTTCCCTGCCCAAAGTACTAATGTCTTATGAATCTGCATATTGGAAATAGTTGAGAGACAGAACTGAGACTCTATCAATAGAGCCTGGAAGTGGGATTAGGTAGGTATTAACAATTGTGAGCAGTCCTTGTTTCTCATTGAATGGATTTAAGTTCACTATGAACAGTGCTGTCATAAAGAGACCAGCTGTTGTATATCATAGCCACACTGCAGACTCAACCAGGGAAAAGAGGTACCTACGTTCCTGTGTTTAGTACAAGACCGTTTGTACTGACAAATTCCCCCATTTCTGAAAAAATGGGTAAAATGAAGCCTAAAATCAAAATAGGCTACTAAGGTATAAGTAAAAAGTTATAATTAAACTCTTCCTATGTTTTGTGTCTCTGAGTGAGACTCAAGAGTTTTGGATTGTATGCTCTTCTTGGCTAAGCTTAGTCATATGGCTCTGCCCCAACTTCAGGGATCAATAGAGTACTGGAAGTTTCTCTGTTCTTAATGGAAGACTCAGCTACTATTATGACTAATTGACTAACACTTAACCTTCAGATCTTAAGACTGTATTGCCTTGTGGTGTACAATTCAGGTGTCTGGGCCCAGGCAGCATGGTTTGAATCCCTTTTCTACCACTGCTTGACTTTGTGACAATGACATCTTCTTGGGAAATTGCTTCATCTATAAAACAGATGATGCCAATAGCGTGTACCTTAAAGAATGATTATGAGGATTAAACATACTAAAATTTGCAAAGTTTTCTGGATAGAATATGGTATACACCAAGTGTCCAGTACAGAGAAGCCTTTCCTGACCAAATATGACCTCTGTTTATAAGCTCATAAGGAAGCACATTTCTCCCTGGAAGCATTGGTGGTCAGGGTTGCAATTTTGCCTGTGTGTGTGTGTGTGTGTGTGTGTGCACGCACGTGTTGTGAAATAGAGACAGATAGAAAGGAGAGAGGAAGAGAGATAGAAATCTGTTTCTCCAGTAGAAGCCTATGTTCTCTTAGGCATTTCAAATCTTGTTTTATATTGAAACTTGCTTTTATACCATCCTAGTATTTTATTCCTTGTTCTGTATTTCATCAGATAGTCTTGATCACTCTTTTGGGGCTAACTTGGATAGAAACAGAGTTAAGGAGATTTGGCCAAAATGAATCCTTTCAATTTTAAATGTTACCCATTTTCAAGGCCATTTATAGTTTAAAGCATGAGAATTTTGTACAAAATAAACACACAAAGGTAATATGGAATTGTTTTTGAGAGTCGGATATAACTCCAAGACTCCTAATTATATTTGCCTAGGTAGTCAAAAGAGGCAATGTGTTTGTATCAAGATTGTACTCCAGTAAGAATTAATTTCATCATGTCTTGTTTGTTCTAAAAAGAAAAATAGAATGCTACTCACAAACAATACTATACTTTCTATTAGCTGGATGCTTTATTTTTCATTATTGATTATATGCACTGAATCAGGTAAATATCATTTAAATTCAACTTTTCCAGATATGCTGGGTATCATAAATTTGAATAAAGTAATCCTAAAGAAAATATGATAGAGTGAACATTGATTTAATATTGTATTACTGCATAAAGATTTTTTCAAAAATTGTACTGTTACCTATAAATTCTAAAACTTGGTAAGTTTCACAAGGCTGTGCTTGGAAGTCCTAGGATTTCAGAATACTGGAGTCTAGGGAGGAGCATTTACTCCTTTAAGCTCCCCCACTGACCCTACGTAGCATTTTGCATTTAACTGCTGTAAACTCTAGAGGTAGCCTGTTTGTCTGAAGAAGGTCAGCTATGTACCTCAGCATGTGTTTTCCTACCAGTAATAGATAGGTGCACCTTTTTTTCCCCTTAGAAATATTGAGTAATATGATTAAATCTTTCTATCAGTTGAAGAAATCCATATGTTTGCGTGGAATCATAGTTACTGGTAATGGCCAGCACATTTATTTACTTGTTTCCTCTTTGGGGACCTTCCCAAATTGAATTAGACTAAACAAATATTGGTTTAGCAACTATGAGTAAAGCATTGTGATATGGTGCAATGAAGAAAATGCCCAGAAGACAGTTTCTTTTACTGAAGTTTAAAATTAAGTAGAGAAGCAAGGACATAAATGACTACAAAATTTTCAAAAAATAACAGAACAGTGATTTCAGGTTTTTAAAAAATTTTCATTTTCCACCTGAAAGAATTGTAGAAAACCATAGTATATCTCTTTCATTTTTAAAACATTTTCATCAATAATTGTAAAATTTGCAAAGGATATAATTTTTGGAATATTGTAAATATTGATATTAGCTCTTTTAAATTGATTCAAAGGGATTTAAATACAATATTTATTTGATATTCACTATAATTTACTCAAAATTATCTCTAAACAAAGTTTTCTTTAATAGATAGGTATATTCTACATTATTCCATTTACATGTGAACTCATTTTCCTTTCAAATTCTTCCACAAAATATTATCCTAGAGTAATATGAGTCTATGCTTACAAG
The DNA here is from genome assembly GCF_030445035.2 of Dasypus novemcinctus. Classification (NCBI taxonomy): domain Eukaryota; kingdom Metazoa; phylum Chordata; class Mammalia; order Cingulata; family Dasypodidae; genus Dasypus; species Dasypus novemcinctus. The sequence continues at coordinate 145,552,328 of NC_080673.1, read as the reverse complement.
TATTTTACTTTATTTTCCAATTAAGCTTTTCAGCATGTGTGTGTACATTAAAGTTTATTTTTTCCATGAAACAATAAGTCTTTAAGTGTTTCTAAAAATTTCCTCTGGATTGAGTTATTATTACTGCCAATTATGGCATATAATGGATCAGAACAACATAAAAATTGTACACTTTGGTAAGTAATTATTAAGAACAAAGTAAAATGTTATTCATAATTCAGTTTTCAGAGTGATAGATGAAAGTGGTGTTTGCTTATAGTATCCCAATTAAAGAAATGTTCTATTTGTCCCTTTGCTTTTCACATTTTTAGGCAGTAAGATTGCAGATATCTGAGAGGGATGACTTTTTTATGTAGAATGGGAAGATGTGTGATTTGCAAAGGGGTAGGGGAGGAGAATCCTGATTTCAAGTACCTTCTCAGGCAAATTGATTTTAAGGAATAGAACATGCTGAATTTTAGGATCTAGAAATTGCTTCTGTTTAAAAAATATCTGGGGTTCCATATACTTTAGAGAGTCTTCCTATATGGCTAAGGTACCCATACATGAGTTTAAAGGCCAGTGTGGTAAAACACATATGTAATAACTGAAACTAACAGTATAACTAATACCCTGGAGCAGTACTTAACTGACTGACAAAAGCATTTAATGAACAGTCCTTTCTTAGAATTTTTATGAGATTGAGATACTGTGTTTAAGATCACAGATATCATGATTGAAACTAGAAGAAGGAAACCCCTGTTGTATTTGCTAAACAGTAAACCAGTTAGCACAAAATAGAAGATTCAGGGTGAGGTTCAGTGCTTTAATATACCCTTGTTCTGTTATTATTTTTGCCATTGTTTATCACTCATTGATTAATAGAACAATATGGCTCATATAATGCTTTAGGTAGAATCACGGTGTGGAACAAAACAAAATAGTTTGTAGTGGAGAGAGATTGTCACTAGTACAGTAGTCTAAGGATTATTATCTATTTATTGCTACATTTAAAAAAAACTCAAATTAGCAGCTTAAAACAAACATTTATGAACAATCTCATAGTTTTCATGGGTCACAAATTTGGATGTGCTTAGTTGGGTGTCTCTGGTTTAAGGTCCGTCACCCACCTAGGGGAGGATCTGCTTCTGAGCTTACTGGTGTGGGCCTCTCCATGGGGCTGCTTCATGGTGCAGCAACTGGCTTCCCCCTGAGTGAGCCATACAAGAGAAAGTGCCCACTGCTGAAAATACAGCCTTTTTTTTTATTATCCAATCTTGGAAGCTACATCCCATCACTTCTGTCATATTCTGTTTGTTATAGGCTAGTCTCATACTCTTAGACGTGAATCAGTAAAACCAGGCTACTTTTAGGGGAATGGATCACACAAGGGCATGGATGCCTGCAGGAAGAATCACCAGGGACCATATCAAGGTATCAAAGGTGTGAAGGTCAGGGACTTAGATTTGGCCGAAGTAGAAGACTTGTTTTAAGAAAAGCTTTGAAAGATGGTAGAGGTAGCCCTTAATTTTAGTCATGGCTCTGTGACTGACTCAAGATGTGACCTTGAGAGAACTAATCTATCTTTTTAATACCTTAGGCTTCTTATTTGTAAAGTGGGGTGTTGGAATAGATGATACTAAGGTTTATTTATTTTATGGTATTTCTTTTATTCTTTGTATTCTGATTGAATTTTAGGAGTAATCACTATTACAAATATAATAAATTAAGTAGATTGAAAACTAGGAAGAGGCCATAGGATTTGACAATTTTCTGAGTAAGTTTTTTTTTTTTTTTGTCAGAGAAGGAGATAGAACCTATACTGGGAGAAATTAGAGAATGAAGTAGCTGTGAGGTAATGGAGTCAAGATTTATTAGTTGTGCAGGGAAGCATTTTGGCAGTGTGTTTATGAGTGTGTGTGTGTATGCCTTTTTTTTTTTTATGTAGGTGAGACTGGAATATATTACTGAGAAATATGAAGATCAGTATTAGAAAGGAACCTTAGTCTTTTTTACCTTTTATTCTAGGCACTTTGCCCAGTTCCTTGATCAAAGCAAACAGTAGGCAAGATTCTGGTAAATGAATGAAAGCAGTTTTGCTTCTTGTGTTATGAAAGCAAGGGGAGTTATTGTTAGGAGCAGGTCCTAAGTCCTGACAGCCTGGATAGAATTCTGGATCCAGCACTAAATTAGTTTGGTTGCATGTGTTTGAACAACTTCCTAAAACACTTTTTACCTCCACTTTTTCATGTAAAATGGGACAACTCTGGTCCATATAAGAAATAAATGAGGGGGAAAAAAAAACATGTATAGAAATTGCTAAGAGCTCAATAATTATTAACCCTTATAATTATCTGTTTTACTAGGAAAAAAGCTTCAAATTTTGTATTGAATTGAGTATCTCTTCTTTCTCTTGGAACTAGAACCTTAACCTTTGGCTTGTTGTAGTTCATTTTATAAAGCAGACATTTACTTACCATCTATCAGATACCAAGCCTTGTGATAGTTTTAATTGAGACAGGATTAATATATGACCTAGCCCTGATGGGCCTTGTTGTCTAACAGGGAAGTTAGACATGTGAGCAAATGAGAGTAAACATGTTTTCAGATCTAGACCCTCTATTAGAATTGTGAACAGGCATTTTGAGAGATTGTCAGAAAAACCTTTGCAGAAGAAGATATCCTTTTATATTAAGAACTAGGGATTATTTTATAATAGAAAGAAAGATGATAAAGTAGTTCATGGTTGAGCCTCTACTTTTTCAATAAAGACAGCAGAAAGAACATTTTAGAAGAGTAAGTTTTTAGATACAATAATGTGAAACACCTCAAGCCAAATCCCTCTGAATTTTTCAGAATATAGTCTTGGCATTTATGTACAAGCGTGTTCTTATATGAGTATGTCCTGTCACCTTTTGTGAATGACAGCAGAAAAATTTCAATTTGAACTTTTTCTATTGGAGGCTTTGTTTTGCCTCCCTACCTTAAAAGCTCTAAAAGTTAAGTACTTGTAACAGGACTCAGTGAGTGTTATAATAAATAGTACTTTTAGACAGTGAGATGATTTCTTTTATTTATTCACAGTGTTTGTTGAGTGGCAATAGTTTATAGAACATTATCAGTTGCTTAGAACATTATTAGTTGTTAAATTCATAGAACCAAAGTAATATCATCCTTGTCCTAAAAGGTTGATACTTTGATGAGAGAGAACAAGTTAAGATATCCATTGCCTAATTTGAAGGAACAATGAGAATACTTCAAATAACAACAACAACAACAAAAAAGGCAAATGTGAGTAATGTCCTCATTGTGTTCCCTTTAAAGTTTCTTTTTTATAATTCTATTTTTCCCCCAATCAAGAATGAGTATATACTATGACAGACTTTACTAAGAATAAAAGACCTACATATCTCAAAGCTTTGGCACTAAGGAATTACTGGCACTTTGTTACCTAAAGCCTACATGTTTTCCATTTGAGTACTGTTATATTTCACCTATTTATCAAAATTTGGTATACATCCTCCAAGGAGAGATCATTTGCCCTATATGATTATGAAACTGCTTGTGAAAGTAATTTAAACTACTTTACAACTCTTACTGTATCTTTACTGCCTAATCACACATTACATATTTAATTTAAAATGATTACTATTTTACCAAAGAGTGTATGCACTTCGTAACTATTTGGGACATGGAGAGAAAATATGAAATAAATGTCTTCCTACTGTGCTCTATTTGAACATTCTGAACAGAGCTTTCACAAGCTGGGAAATATTCTAATGTTAGTTTATCATCGATTTGCTCTGTAGTTGAATTTATTGCATGTCGTATGTCATAGGTCTCCTTAATTCTCTGTGTAAGAATAATAGTACTTGTTTGAATCATGAGATTTTAATCATATTTTATTTGAACCTGAAGAAGATGAAATTTGTTGGGTACCATTAACAATAATGATTAAAATTCACTCTAGCACTATGTTACCTCAGCCAAGAGAGAGAAGGAAAATACTCCATTCTGGTTGTGTTCAGTGCTCTTTTCTGAAAGTCTGACAAAGATTTATGGTTTCTTTTCTGTCAGTCCCATTTAGTTCCCATGGTACTACATCTTTCTTGAAGTACATAAGAGACAAATGGCAAGATATTTTCTATAAAGGTGCATTTTAAAGGTGGATTTGAGAAATGTTAGCAAAGCCACTTTGATTTTTTAAAGCAGGGATGAATTATGACTACCAGGTGTAAGTCTTGATTAATATTCATAAACTATATCTTACATTTTCTTTTTGTCAAAATACCTGCCAAAATCTTGTGTTAACTGCTATGACCATACAGACTCCTTAGGAACCTTGATAATATTTCAAGGATTTAATATTCAATTCTATAATATTAAATTAGGAATATTTGAAACTTCTAAATTCTATTACCTCAAGAGATTTATAGACTATGTGTGTTTATTGTTGAAATCTACACCTATCAGCTTAGTTACTGTAGAGCAAATCTGAGATACATACTAATGAAAAAAATAATGGTTGCCTTTAATTTAAAAATTCCATTATCTTGTATAAACATTTTAGTGAAAAATTTAGACTTTACTGTTAAAAGCTAAATTAGCTTCTCCAAGTCTGGATGGATTAACAGTCTGTCTTGGCTCATGGGTACTGCTTCAGACTGTGCTCAGTATCGGTTCTTTGACTCCACATATGTGTCATTGTAGGTAAAGTCAGATTTTCTGTTGTGCTACTGCACATATTATTGTATCTTTTGGCTGCTTCCACTCTTAATCAAGTATTCTTTCTACCTTCTCAGCAACAGTTTTTCAATAAATACTGTGTGTCAGGACTTTACAAGGTAGTTTTTCTTGCTAGTTCTCTTCTAAGTCCATCTCCCTTACTCCATATTCTTTCTTGGTTAAAGAACGAAAATGACTACAATTCAGTCCATGTGAAAACACTGAAGAAATGTACAGAAAAAAATAAATAGATACTACAACCCAATCTTCATCTTTGTGATTTGAAAAAGTATCATTTAGAAATATATCTGATATATAATTTTTAAAAATAATTATGCTCACAGCTTTTCAGTACTTTTTTTGGCTTAATATATCTAAATTTCAGCCATAGTTTAGGACTCCCTACAAATGACAAAATAAAAAAATCAACCTCCGCAGTAGAAATTAATAAGATTCCCATTATTATATGTCAGAATATTCGTGGCTCAATTTTGATTTGGCAAGGTGGTCAAGCTTTGGGAAAGTGGCCGTTTTTACTTCCTTATTGTTAAACAGTAGCTACATTTACTTTTTAAAAATAGTGCTACTTTTTAAAAAACAGCATTGATCCTCTACCCACAAAGAAGTTAAACTGAAGAAATCCCACTTATTTCTTCTGTAAAAGTATTGACACTCCTTGAAACCATAAATTCTCTAGACCAAAAGTACTTAATTGAAAATTGTTGTGGAATTAATAATTTGTACCCTACCCTTTAGCTCATTAAAGTAGAAAGATAGTTCCCAACTTCAGTTTACATTTTCAATTTTTCTAAGAAATTTGGCTCATCTATCCCATTAGTAAGAAGAAGCAATTGGAGAAGGATGCAGAGAGCTTCGGTAAGCATATGACATTATCTTCTCCTTTGGCTAAAGTGATTTAAAGCATTGCATATAATTAAGCAGAATATCTCAGAGTGTATTTTGGAGTTGGAGTGAGGACATCCTACCATAATATTATGGTACATTTTAATCTATATTATTTTATTTTTTAAGTATTTTTTAACCTCCTCCAGATGGCTCCTCATCTGTCTGCTCGTTGTTTAAACTCACTGTCTGCTCATCTTCTTTAGGAGGCACTGGGCACTGAAACTGGGACCCAGGCACCCAAACACTTGAGCCATATCCACTCCCCTAATCTATATTATTTTAAAAAGCATTAATTATTTTGGCACAAAAGTGTATTTCTACTAGAGAATTCATGAAAAAAAAACCCAAAAAATTGTCATTTTTTAAATTATTTATTCACATTTTCTCTTCTATTTAAAAAAAAGACTTGAACTAGATTATTTTAAGAGTTCTTCTTAGATGTGACACAGCAAAATAATCTTAATTTGGACTTTTTACTTTTTATATATATTAAAATATTTTAGTTAATTTCTCCATAAAATGCCTTATGAGTCAAATTTCAGTTTTATTTCTTTATAAATTTGCCTGGAAAATAGAACATAAAATAATAATCACTTTCATTTGGAACTGAATCTCCAATAGCCAATAAAAAGTTGATATATGTCAGAGTAATTTTTATGGGCACCTAGGATGAACTCTATGTTAACAGGATTTATACAATTCTTTCCTGATAATTTCGTGTTTTCTGTTAAATTTTGAGATACACATGATCATATTGAGACAGGTGTACGTGTAAAAGCATCTCAAATAATGTCAGGGTGATTCTGGGAATAGTGTTAGTAAACCCTTGCTTTCTTGCCTAGACCACTGTGAATCAACAAAACAAAAGAGAAAAGGATAGAAAGTAGCATGGTAGGGTCATATCTGAGAGTAGCTAATGGATGCTTCTGGTTTAATGATGTCTGAAATGTGTTTTTAATACTCCTTAGAAGTCAAAGAAACTTCTCCTGTAGATGAACTGTTTTAATCACTGAGAACACTGATGTTCCCCAAACTGCCCATCACGTTTCTTTTCAGCCTCTGTTACATGAATTTGTAATTTGTATTTTAAGTAATATTTCCATAGCAAAGCAAAAAAAAAAAAAAAAAAAAAAAAATATATATATATATATATATATATATATATAAATATAACCTCAAAACTACTAGTTTTCCTTTCTATAGTGTTAGTTACGCAAGAAATGCTCAAAAGAGTTTTTTGTTTAATTGTTAGGACATCTGATGCTGCAGTTCAACGAATTGACAGCTGAAAAGTCATAGTTCTTTTTTTCTTTCCCTTTTTTTTTCTTTCTCCTTTTTTTGCATAGTAATTATTTACAGGATCAACCCTAGGAAAAATTGTCAAGGAGGTACCTCATGAACATCTTCTTTTTTTTTTTTCTCTCCCTCCCCACAGTTGTCTGCTCTCTGTGTCCATTTGCTGTGTGTTCTTCTGTGACCACTACTATCCTTATCGGTGGCACCGGGAATTTGTGTTTCTTTTTGTTGCGTCATCTTGTTGTGTCAGCTCTCCGTGTGTGCATCTTGACTCTCCTCAACCTTTGTTTGATACCAGTATCACAACCTGATCCAAGTTTTCCTTTCTATTCGAAGAAACTTAACATTAGTGAACCACTAATTCCTCAATATAAGTTAACTACCCATGCTATAAATTTGCATGTTTTATAAGGTCTTTATAAAGATACATTTAGACAGATAAAATTTACACATGTGGATTACACTTGCACATACACACACACATAAATATATATGATGCAATGATAGATATTAAAAAAATATTTGTTATATTTCCTACCTATCTTCCTGTGGAGTGTCTGGATTTGTGGCCAGAGTGGACTCCTGGTATGCATAAAAATATACAGTATAGAGTTTTCACCATCTTTACCAACTGATGGGAGTGAGTCCAAAAGGGAGTTATTCTTTGGAAGCCTTTAACAACAAATCCTTCTGTTATAGGCTGCATCCGTTATAGGGAAATGTAAACCACTTAAATCAGAAACCATTTAGTAAGCTAAATATTGGGGAAAATACCACCATGAGGAAGTTTTGTCTACAGTGATAAGAAAATCTGAGGGGTGAAAATATAATGTACTCACTGTAAGCATAAGTTGAAGGTGAAATGATCACAATGGTTTTTCCATTATATTTTAAAATTGTGATCCATAGTAATATGGTTCTCAAATATATAGTTTCTCCTTTTAAATTATTATATTAGTATAGTTGTTATATTCCAGTGATTCAGCCTTCTTACTTTTAAACCACAGTGAATCACTTAAGAAACTACATTGACCTATTCTCTGAGCAGTTTATAGTGATCAGTATTGATATCTTATTCTTTTTAAAATTAAAATAAACCTAACACACTTCTAATAATATACTAACTATGGTAATCAACATTCATTTCTAGTATTTTTCAGGCTGCTCAAATCTGAAATTATATAATTGTTAATGCCCTAATTATTATATAATAATATAAATCATAATAGTAATAATTTGATGGCAGATTTAATCACATTAAATGATTTCATGCATATCTTCATTCTGACCAAAATGACCTAACAGTCACAAAGTTTTATTGGTACAATGCACATAGAAAAAAAAAAATAACAAGTAAAAGGCAAGGAAGAGAAATGTTGGGACGGTGCTCTTCAATGAGCTCTTGCTGGTAACTGTGCCACTTTAGACCTAAGATTTCTCAGCTTCCTTTTCTGTAAAATGAGCGAGCTGCCGAGAGATGGACCTCAAGGCTATCCAACTCTAAAAGGCAACAAAAGCCAATATAAATTCACTTTACTTACTGTGGACAAAAAATGCCCTAATTTTTTAGGATTAAAAGAAATCATGACAAGATGAAAACTCATTAATTAAAATTAATCCATGAAAACTTTTCTGGAAGGAAGTATTGGGACTTTATATATTTATGAGGTCTCTTTATGAAGACCATGGGGAAGTTTTTTTAAAAAAGTATATTTATCTGCATTTTATTTTAAAGCACATATGAGTATATTCTGGACAATTTGTTAAAGGTGAAAAATATAGAAGAAAAAAGGAATAAGGGGCACACTTTTGGAAAGGGACACTATTTTAGTTAATGATATGCTGACTCATTACTTCTTAATAGAGAGGAAGATTATCTTCCCTTTATTTTAATATTTTTAGAAACAAAAGTAAAGGATTTCAACTTTGTGTTTAAACTGTCATGTTTCATGCATGACACATCTTTATAAAATTTATTGCCACAGTAAATCTCCATAAAAGCATGGATATATTTTCTTTTTGAAAGCAATTGTCTGGAGATCTTTGAGGAACATCTTATTCTAACAGATCACTGGAAAATAAATCAATGTCTAAAATGAAAGAAGAAATGCATCCTTGGGTTGATTTCAGGTATATTTGTTCAGTAGTAACAGACTTCTAGAAAAAGGAAAAGCAAAAAACAGATAACTGTTGATTCTAAAACTGTTTAAAAGAAAGATTTATAATCTTTCTAACTAAAAAAATCTTCCAATTCCCAAAAATTTAATGGAAAATCACTGAATACTGAAAAATATATATATTTTCCCCAACAATATTGTAGTATACCCCATGATAAGGAATTACTTACTTTGACTATTTATCTGCCATCATTGTGAAAGGAATTTTGAGAATATTTAAATAAAATGTTAGATAAAAAGTATTCAGATATGACATTTATAATAATTTGCCAGATTGGTTGCTTCTAATAGATTTTCCATCACAGTCAATCTGTGTTCTCTTTATTTCTAGCTGGAGCCAAGTGTTAAACAATAACAGTGTATATCTTTCTTTGCAATTTGACAGGTGGGTTATTTTGGAGTATAGGTATTTCTGATTTGTCCTTGAATCACCACTCTCCTGAGAAATGACTGAACAAGAAAATTATTTACTTACTGAAGCATCAGTGTATTTTTTTAATTATATAACTTTTTTTAAAAAAGATTTATCTATTTCTCTCCCCTTCCCCTGACCCCCCACCCCCACCCCAGTTGTCTGTTCTCTGTGTCTATTTGCTGCTTCTTCTTTGTCCACTTCTGTTGTTGTCAGTGGCACCGGAATCTGTGTTTCTTTTTGTTGCGTCATCTTGTTGTGTCAGCTCTACGTGTGTGCGGCACCATTCTTGGGCAGGCTGCACTTTCTTTCATGCTGGGCGGCTCTCCTTACAGGGTGCACTCCTTGGGCATGGGGTTCCCCTACACAGGGGATAGTCCCGCATGGCACGGCACTCCTTGCGCACATCAGCGCTGCGCATGGGCCAGTTCCACATGGGTCAAGGAGGCCTGGGGGAACCGTGGACCTCCCATGTGGTAGACGGACGCCCTAACCACTGGGCCAAGTCCGCTTCCCTAATTATATAACTTGAATGTATTTTTACCAAAGAGGAAACAGCCTTTTGAAGGTATCAGACAGTGGTACCGTTAAATAAGTAGGAGTTATTAATCCATATTAGGGGATATCTTAATTATTAAGAAAATGTAATTCTATGTAAACAATTTCTTACCAACTTTTACCTGAAAAACCAGTCTTTGTAATAGTAATATTGGACAGCTATTTTTCAGGTTTTTTTTTAAATTTTGCATTTCAGTTGCATAACTTTCTGTTTAGAATTTTGTCTAAATTCAAATAAAAGCAAGCACCATATAGAATACTGCCTGTCTCATATAAGTGAGATGATTTCATTGAAAATTCCAATTTTGAACACTTAAAGATTATAGCCCCAGCACAGATTTCTGTTGAGATATGTATATCCACCTTTGTGTTTAGCCCTTCATATACCTTTGTATTTCTTAACAAGATTATTCTCCTTGTTAAAGTGTTATTCTTCCCATTAAGTAAAACTTCTTATTTACCTGTTATCTTCATTAAAATCACTGTGATTGATTTACTAATCCTTCTAAACCAGAACACTGTATTATTTGTATAGAAATCTTCGAGTTGGTTCAGTGTAATTTTTTAAATAAGTGCTTGGACTTATTTAATTTGAGGTGCCATTTATTTTGTGATTATAAAATATACCAAAGTACACAGAAGGTAATCTGTGAGATACAGTAGCCAACTGATTGTGAATTCAAAGACATTCTCTTATTTTAAAAATTATAAAAAGTTTTGAGTGTAATATTTATGGAAAAACTGAATAAATGCTATGAATATATGGAGGGCTATATGGTATCATATGTAGTTATATGTACATTTATATACTACATATATAGGCATGAATAAAGTGGTATATTGGAAACTGTAATAAATTCTGTTATAAAAGGAATTTTACATTGATAGTACTAACTGAACCAAGATGAACAGAACAAAACAATAGTTTCATTCCAATATCTTTTTACCCCCTCAGTTTTCTATTTTGCCTACAATTAAAATCCTCTGAAATTTCATAAAAGTAACATGTTTATTTTCAAGAAAGAGCCTGAGGAGTTATTTTGACAGGAAAACAGGCTTCCTGATCTTGGAATCTGGAATGTTTCTTTCTTATATTTGCTTTATTTAATTACAGTTAGAGTGAAATGAAATAATTGTGTAAAATGCTGTCAGTGTGTTAGCACTTATTAAAAACCCCTAAAGAAAAGCTTTTTTAAATGATGGTTATTATTTCTACTAAGTTGTATACATTTTGTTAAATAATCTCATAATTGAATAACTCAACAATTTTATGTTATACTTCAAGAACTTTAAAAATTAAATTTACTTTTGATTTTTTTTTTTTTCTTTCCCAAGCAGAAATATGCTTTGGGGCCCATTCACCTATCTTAAAAGTCAACTTTTATAAAGTGGTCTATTCATAATTTGGTAGCTACCTATAAATGCTGATTATCAAAACTACTATAAAAATGTGTCGATGTGCTCATATTTTCAAATGGTATCCTGGGGTTATGCTAAACTTTTCTGTAGTAGCTATTGATTTTAAAACCGTAAATAAGTGTTTAAATAAACTCCCAATCAGACTAGAGTTACAGCAGAAATATTGCATCATATGCTACAACCTTAGAAACTCTCCCTTGGCAGTAATGGTCCCTGACTCCCTTTGGGTATTTTAGGCACTGATACTCCATAATGGGCCATTAAGGAATGTGTTTAATTTGAGACCTATCCAGGTGCACCCTACTGAGATGAGATAATTTCAAAACATGTGTATTTTCTCTCCTGCCTGGTTGCTACTGATAAACTACATGGAATGAAATGTTGGAAAGCTATATTGGAATATTTTGTGAATCACACAAGACAATACATTTCTTTCATAAGCTCAAGAACAAATATTTTACAAATAATATATAGGTATTATGTTTATGTAAGAAGGTTCTAAAAGTACAATCTTTGGACCATGTCTGTTATACATTTTTTAATCGCCTTTATTTTACAGTAATCTCTTTCTTAATAATATTTGTTTAAGCTTTTGGGAAAAATGACTTATTAAAAAAATGAAATAATCTTTAAAATGTGAGAATCAAGAATTTAAACCCAAATTGTTTATGTGAAATAGAGGTATGGGACTGAGTTCTCATGGTAGCTAAACCTCAGTGAATCTATGATATCTTATTTTTAGCTCATAATGAAATATATACTCCCCTGTATTTTTCTTTGATTTGTAGTTTTTCTTTATCAGCTAGAAGGAGTTGGAATAGGATGGATTTACATTACTACCTCAATTCTTGCAGTTCTGTATTCTAGGCTTTATTTGTAAGCCAGTTACTTAGAAACTGTTACTGTTTTCAGGAAAATAGTGTTAGAGGTGAGTTTGGTTTCCTAATGTAGTTCCCCAAACCCATACTGTAATTTAATACAATTCTAATAGGTCATCTAATAGGACGTTTTAAGTTCTTTTTTTTTTTTTTTAAAGATTTATTTTTATTTATTTAATTCCCCTCCCCTCCCCTGGTTGTCTGTTTTCTGTGTCTTTTTGCTGCATCTTGTTTTCTTTTGTCCGCTTCTGTTGTCGTCAGGGGCACAGGAAGTGTGGGCGGCGCCATTCCTGGGCAGGCTGCTCCCTCCTTCACGCTGGACGGCTCTCCTTATGGGTGCACTCCTTGCGCGTGGGGCTCCCCTACGCGGGGGACACCCCTGTGTGGCACAGCACTCCTTGCGCGCGCATCAGCACTGCGCATGGGCCAGCTACACACAGGTCAAGGAGGCCCGGGGCTTGAACCGCGGACCTCCCATGTGGTAGACGGATGCCCTAACCACTGGGCCAAAGTCCGTTTTAAGTTCTTTGTTCCCAGTTATAGAAATCCCTGTTTTCTCTAGTCTTAGATGTAACAGATAATGATGTTATTTAGAATTTCACAAAAACAATGTGGTTAAGTTGATTTTAAATGAAATCCTGGAACTTCACTTATCATACATTGTCACTAAGTATAATATCACAAATTTCATGAAAAAAACTCAGGCAATTTCAGTTACAAAATTGCCAAAAATAAAACTCTAAGTAAGTCAGCATTAGGATATCCTAATGATAAATTCTCTTTTGATTAAAAAAAAAAAACATCCACCAAATATTAGAAACATTTGAGGTCAAACTGACTGATCATTTGCCAAGAAGTAACTTAAAATAAATACAAGAAAGCTACAAATAATTCAACTTTGAAGATATATTTGCTTCTGAGTAACATAAAAAATAATCTTAGTTTCCTTTTTGGGACAGTACTTTCATAACAATTAAATAGCCATGCTGACTGTAAATAGATTGATAGATTTTGAAGACTCTTCAAAACGTATATTTAGGGAGATAACTTTCCATTTTTTCCTGATTGTTTTGAACATTTTCTATAACAAGAGACACTTGGTTGGTTCTTGCAAGCCTTCTGAGAACATTGTTCCTGAGTCTCTTTCCTAATGAAGTCTGTGGTCTTGCTCCATAGTAACCTCAGGTAAGCATGAATAAAATGGCTCATCGGTATCTATTCCAATGTGCCAAAGATATATTTGCTAGCTGGAAATTATTCAGAAGTGAAAATACTGAGGCTTTCTCTTCATGGCATGATTCTCTAAAGCCAAAGTTCGTTTGAATGCTTTGGTATGCAGCTATATCCTTGATCTTCATTTCAGTCTAGCTGTCCTCTCAGTTAAACAATAATCACAGCTAGCTAGCTAGAAGCTCCTTACTTTAGGCATGTTGCAGAATCTGTAGTCAGTAGAAGTGATGACAAGTAGTAGAGTCAGTTTGAGGATACAAACTGTTGATCTAGAAACAAACTATTGATCTAGATTATTTAGATTCAAATTTGGGCTTGATTATATTTAGCCATTTGACGTTGGAAAATTCTTTAATCTGTCAGTCCTTCAGTTTACTCATTTTGAAATGGGAATAATAATAGCCCCTTCCTTATTGGATTTTTGAAGGATTAATAAAGATGTTTATAGGTATTAAAAGAGTTCCTTTATGGAAAGCTTTTATAACTGTGCCTGATGTAATAATAGTAAGTGCTCAGTAAATGTTAGCTCTTGATATGAGGAGTACTGCTTGCTATTTTGCCTGCTTCTCTGTAGATTTTGGAATAGAGTCACTCTTTCCTGTTTGAAATGAAATAATTTACATTGAAGTATCTGTTATTTCCTAATTTCTACTTTCCTTGGAAACATAGAAATCTGTCCTGATTATTATCATAAATGATATATACTTATAAAATGTTGTGAATTTTGTGAATATCTTTTTAAATAATAGCTATGATCATTCAAACATTTTTCAGAGCTAACTGATGAAAACTTGAGATTTTATGAGTATGGTCATTTTTGAAGCAGAGAACAGAGGATCTATTTAACAAGTTGTAAATATGGAAAAGAATATGAGATCCCCTTTTTAGTTTTAATTTTGATTTGAAACAATTGAATTATTTTCCCAACTACTTGCAGTTTTTTATGCAGTAATTTATACATAGCTTTAATTTCAAACTCCTTGACATCATAATCCTGTAACATATCAGTGGTTCATAATCAGATCCTACTGGATATGAATTCTAATCAAAGCTTTGTGGGATCCCAGGCAAGAGGTTAAGTCAAGGATATTTCAAAAGAAAATGAACCTTTTGTAGAACATCAGTCTATTTCATGCTTAAAAGATATGCTGTCCTACAGCCAAAAATAGCAGTATAAATTAAAGCCAAATTTGTTCCTAAACATTAATAGATATTTATTAGATCATAACTTTATCTGAAATACAATTAGATGATCCTTTCATTCTCAAGAACTTCTTATTAAAATTACCTTCTGTGTTAGTTTCCTAGGCTGCCTAAACAAATGCCTTGAAATGGTTTGGCCTAAGCAATGGGAATTTATTTGCTTGCAGTGTTGATGTCAAGAAAGTGTCTGAATAAAGGCGCCATCAAGGAGATACTTTCTTCCTCAAGTTCACTGTTCTAGAGCAGGCTGCCTGCTGTCCTGGTTCCTCTGTCACATGGCAAGGCATATGGCTGTGTCTGCTGGTCTTTCCCTTCTTTTGTGGGTTTAATTGATTTCAGGTTCTTGCCTCCATGGCTGTCTCTCTGACTGAATTTCATTCTCTGATAATAGGGTTAAAACCCATCCTGATTGAGGTAAGTCATACCTTACCTGAAGTAACCTCATCTTAAGGTCCTCCTTACAATGGGTACACACAAGAATGAATTAACTTTAAGAACATGTTCTTCTGCAGTATATATAGCTTTAAACCACCCACCTTCCTAGACTTACTTGTTTTCTGCTTAGAAATAAATTATGTTTAAAATATAATTATGAGGAGATGTGTCTATCTTTTACTTAAATAAAAAAAAAATCAGTATTGTTAGTATTTAAGACAACATATAAAGACTTAGCCTTTCTTTGTTTGAAAAGTATTTCAACTTCTCTTAAAAAATTAACTGAATAGAAATAGCTTTTTCTTGTCCTGATATCTCTGAAACTCATGGAGAAGTTACTAGATTGGAAGGAATAAGGAAAGAATGGAAATATAACTAAAAGATCTAGTGGAAGTATAGATTTATTCCTGAACTATGCTCTCTAGTCTCAATTTGATTTAACTTTTTCTAGTTATTTCTATACCAAGCCTATGTTTTTACCTTCTACTTCCCCTCCTAATGTATTGTTCCTTCCAGCTTAACAAAACATGTAACTATAATATTTTGACAACCTGAAAAATTGTTGGCTTGACTTTATTCAAATAATCTATATTTTATTTTAGATAACTTTATTGCAAATTCAAAAAGTAAGATAACAGAAAAAGGTAGCTCAACAAGTTATGGAGGCACTATTCCTAAAAAGTTCTGTCCAAAAACTTTCATCTCATCTAATTGCAACTTTAATTCATTTGTTCCTGTAGTGTTCAGAAAGATACACAGATGAACACAGTTTTTATGGCATAGTCAAAGTTATCTCGTTAATGAAAAAAATGAAGAAGAGAAAGTATACTTAATCCTATTCATAGCTCATAAAACCAAACCCCATATTCTTTATTTATTTATTTTTAACCTTTGGCCTTAATATAGTACCAACTTACTTTTGCTACAAAAACATTACAATGTTGTTGTTAACTATAGTCTATAAATTACATTACTTATAAGTAACTGTTGGAGGGCAATATCAGGAATATAGAACAATGATTTTGGCAGTAGATAAGGATTGTGGTTAATAACATAAATACAGGAATGTTCCTCTACTACAGCGTCTTAAGAATGTGGTGATACATGGGAAAATAATCTATATTTTAAATTACAATTCTGGACTTCAAAGTCACTATAGACTCCCGCCATACTAACTCTAGCAAATATTATTACTGACACCTCTAGCATAAGATATTTTTCTTTCCTTTTCATTTTCTGAGATACACCATGACAAATTTAATCTTCTAAAATCATAGTGTTTAAAATGTACCTTCTGATTTATTCTCTTTTCCACTGAAGCATTCACAAACTCCTATCAAATGCAATTTCATCCCATTCACCAGCAAATATAATCTCATTTACCATATATAAACCCCACTTTTGAACAGAAAGGCATTTATTAAATGGAACAATATTTCTTATGTGTATAAATACACACACACACACACACATATAAAGGTAAATGTGACTTATTTAATTAAGCCTAATAACCAACTGGAAAGATAAGTGTCAATTTCAAATGTGAACATTAGAGTAAAGAAAATTTAAGTAATCTCCCTATCTTCAGATAGTTTATCACTGGAAGAGAGAGCACTTACAACCCACCTTTTCTGACTCCAACAGCTCCATGTTTCCCCCTCTATGCATGCTGCTTCTCATGACTCAGAATTATTAGATGGTTAATACTTGATGACAGTAGCTTAGAATATATATATGGCTATGAAAATGTGGACACATTCAGTTCAAGATCAAGGCAAATATATATACTTAGTGTACAAGAAATTTCTTCTGGGGTTGTATTTGACTTGATTATTTTATAAATGTATATCTATACAGATAAGGAGTAAAATTATGGCCTATCATTTGGTAATATATTGCCAAATGCATAACAATTCTATTGTAACTAAAATTGTTTGCAGTGGTTTGATGGTGTATGTACCCAGAAAAACATGTTCTTAAATCTAATACATTACCCTGGGTGTGAACCCATTCTAAGTTGGACCTTTTGTGGAAGCTACTTCAGTTAAGATGTGTCTCACATCAACCAGAATACGCCTTTATCCTATTACTGGAGTCCTTTATAAGATTATGGAATTCAGGTGGAGAGAGAAGAAAGCCACCAGAGGCAAGAAAGCTTCAGGAACCTGGAAGAGAAGGAAGAGACCAGGAAATAACACCAGGAGCCATGCCTTATGACAGAGGAGTCAAGAATTGCTGGCAGCCAGCCCCAGAGCACCCATCTTTGGGGAGAAAGCATCGCCTTGATGATGCCTTGGTTTGGACTTTCTTTTAGCCTCAAAACCATAAGCTAGTAAATTCTCATTACCATTTCATGGTACTGGCTTAAGCAGGCTGGAAAACTGAAACAATTTTGTAATTTTCTGGAGTCAATATTTGATCTCAAACAGCGTAATTGGAACCTAAAAAAGTATCATATTGTGAAAATGCAAAGGCTGCATTAATATTGTTTGGTGTCATGTTAACTGGGATCTTTATACTAGTTGCTTTATTAATTTAATGCTTCACTTTTTGGGTAGTACCTCTATTAACTAGGCCTCTTTGTTTCAAACCAAAAATCATTTCCACAAATTAAATTTAGAACAAAACGTTTGAATGTTTATAAGCAATTAGAGAACTATAAAAAATTTCGGAAATGCTGATGAGAAACATTTGCCCTTATTTTTAAAGATGGTATTTACAGTGATTTATATTTAATTCATGTCTTTAAATATTACATAATGTATTGTTTGAAAACAAGCACACTGAAATTCACATTCTTTGTATAGCCTACAGAACCTTCCTATTCTGACCCTCTCTATTATTTTCTAATGCGCTTCACTTACTCAGTACCTGAAAAACCTGATGACTGTAATTTTGCAATATGATCTCTTTATAAATACTTCTTTGCCTATTTTTGTGACATCCTTAACCCACCATGTTTTTTCTCCAAGCATCACGTAGTGAAATCTTATTCATTCTTCACTTGTAACACAAATACTCCTGTCTCTTGCAGTCTTCTGGATGTTCCCAACTTTGTTGTCTCCTCAATTTTTTTGTAACTCTTTCTAATCTTTATCAAATTTGGATTTATACTTTATTATTTCTATTCCTAAATTATCTAAACTCCTTCTCCTCCTTGTCCTTGTCGTTTTCCTCCTCTTCCTTTACTTTGTTAATTATAGCTAGCATTAAAAAAAAAATCACTCAGTCCTAATTCCATTAAAACTCACTTTGCTTCTATCCAGTGATCATCACACCAAACATATTAAAATTGTATAGGATGGTGATGAGAGAATGTTGAATTGTAGTCATCTAATTTTTCATCTTGTTGTCCTGCTTTTTCTCCCTAAGAGTTAATTATGTCAGAGAGCTCCAATTACCATCAATAGGAGTCTTCCATCTACAAGTGCTTTTTGTTTGGGAGAGAAAATGTTACCTACCACTTAAGAGGGCATAGATTATGAAGCATTGCTGTATATGTGCCTATGACTGTGCTATAATATTAAATCATGGAAATAATATGATCATGAATTTGAATAATGAATACTAAAGTCCTGTACATAAGCATCAAGGCATAATTAAATATTATAATTGAAATATGTTGTTCTGTCTTATTACATGAGTATTTCAGAGAAGTACATGTCTATTGTTCATTACCACTGACTGATCTTATTTATAAAAGTAGTAAGCTGGTACACACAATTATTATTAGCTAGATGTTCTGGTGTGATAATAGATATTTGCTTTATTTGTTAAAGAAGTGACAAATAATTAAATGAGAAAAACAAATTAATCTTTTTTGAAGATTATATCACTTTTCCCTAAGTTACTATAAAGCAATTATATATTGATAAAAATTAATTTATACAGAAGATTTACAATACAGTGTTATAATTGTTAATGAAAGTAATTTTAAAATGTTTCCTATACTAACCATGAAAGAATGCAAATGAGACACAAGTGATGTTTCTAAACAATTTTACAGTAATGTTTTTGGTTTAGGTGATAGCTATAATTTCCCTGTGTAGAACAAGAATTAAAAAACACACACAAAACAGGAGACTCCTGGATTATAATTAGCATTGGGACTATATAAATTACTTATTAAAATAATGCCATATGTGGCATGTGCCAAAGTTGTACGTAAACAATGGCCCCTGAGATATTTCTTTGACAAAAACACGTAAATATATGAAATAAGTATGGATTAATAAAATTTTGTAAAGTTGATATTGGAATAAAATTCAGAGTTATTATCTGCATTTATGGCATAGGTAAACAATTCCAAGTTAGGCATATGTAAAAATTTTCAAAACAAGGTACAGTATCTTGTCTAGGATATTAAGAGGGAACGGCACAATAAAAATGTGCAGTTTACTTTTGGAAATGTTCGAGAGTAAATTTTCTTACAGAAATAGATTAATAATATTTTATTAAAGTGAAGGTGATACCTGAGATAAGAGTTGTTCTGACTTTAAGGGAAACTTCCTTAAAAAGGAAGCAAGTATAAAATAGCCATAGAAAAATTTCAAACATGATTTGAGAGGATTGGAATATGAAAAATTTAAGGAGGATAAACAAATTATGACACCAGAATTTAAGACAAAAGTTTACCCAAGGTAAAATCAATATTTCAAGTTTAAAATACAAACTTTTGTTAAAAGGAATGACAAAAGAATTCAAAATTTTTTCAAAGCATAGTTTTGTTCATTTGAGTGAAATTTAGTATAAGTTTAACAAATAAGAAACTTTCTATGTAGTTTGTTTTTTAAATTGAATCTTCTTTAAAAATTAATTAATTTATTCCCCCTCACCCCCCCCCCCCCACCCAGTTGTCTACTCTCTGTGTCCATTCACTGTGTGTTCTTCTGCGTCCGCTTTTATTCTTGTCAGCAGCCAGGGAATCTGTGTCTCTTTTTTTTGCGTCATCTTGCAGCATCAGCTCTCCGTGTGTGCGGTGCCATTCCTGAGCAGTTTGGACTTTCTTTCACGTTGGGTGGCTCTCCTTATGGGGCGCACTCCTTGTGCATGGAACTCCCCTACACCGGGGACACCCCTGTGTGGCAGGGCACTCCTTGTGCCCATCAGCACTGTGCATGGGCCAGCTCCACATGGGTCAAGGAGGTCCTGGGTTTGAACCGCAGACCTCCCATGTGGTAGGCGGAAGCTCTATCCGTTGAGCCAAATTCTCTTCCCTCTATGTAGTTTATAAGTAAGGGCTTAAATACATTAAAACATATGTAAAATTTATTTCCATATTTTGATTTGTTTAAACTTTTAGTGGAAAAAGAGTCTTATTGCACAGCTTCATAACTTTAATTTTAAGAATCAATGATGTAACTTAAGCCACTATAATCAACCTCACTTATTAGTTTAGAATATTGTGGAGAGTAGTATGGTAAGTAGTTTTGTTTGAGGACATATAATAACTGAGCTCTTGATAAAGGACCACACAAGAAATAGACTGTTTTTATTGAAGTTCCAGATAGGGTAACAAGCAAAACTATTTGCCATAGTTTTACCTTTGGTAAAAGTTACAAATACCATCATTTTTGAATCCTTTAAAAAGTATTGATTTTTTTTAAAGGAAATTAGGAGCATAGGAAATAAAATATATTTTTTAAAAAAGGAAAACGTAGTGAAAAATCTCCTTTATAAAATCTCACATTATTTTGGGATGCACTGTCCTGCTGCGTAATTCTCAAGAAGAGTGCGGGTATATAGCACCTTGTTTTACTAGTCTCCTAAACATTTAAATGAGAGGTTTGTGTGTAGAGATGGTGGGGATCCATATGACCTATCCCAAATTTTAAACCATAACGGCAAGAAAGGAAAGTGGTGAATGGCAGAACAAGCTCATCGCATGTTGCAATCCTGTTATGCCTCAATCTCTGTATCAGGCATGCGTTTTATGTTATCTCTAATCCTCACAACCAACATGCAATGTGTATATTGTTATCTGTATTTTATAAATGAGGAAACCAAGATTCAGAAAGGTATAGGAACTTGTCCAGCACCAGAATGATAAGTCAGCATGATTTTAAATTTCTTGCTGTTTCCACCATATACTCCACAAAAGAAAACTTCACAGTCTTTCATGTTGTGCTTCGATTACATCTCTCGTATCATATTTTTGCATAGAATTAAAATTGTTGGTGAGTATGTCATATTTAACTGTAAATTCTTTTAAAACATGATGATATCTTAGAACCACTTTCTCCCTGGTCTTGCTCTGTAGTGTTAGCATAGAGCTTTGTATTAATACAAAGGGAAGGATAAAGAAACTTTATTGGAGATGGAAAATTTCTTTTGAAATTGACTTGTTAAATGCTTTATATCATTAGTATATCTCTCTTTGGTGAGCAATTGTCTTGTCATATGAAACTTAATGCATCTGTAATGTCTTCTCTCTCTCTCTCTGCTTTTTAAGAGCTATTTGTCAGAAATGACTTGCATCAAAATCCCTTTTATCTGAAAACGGTTTGGATTGGTGAAGTTTAATGATAGCACATAAATTGGAAAAATTCAGAGAACGTTTTCTTTTTTTAATGTTAATATTCAAATACTTGTGATGTATCTTTCTATAGATTATGTAATTATTGCAATATTAGAAATGCTCCCAAATAAGCACATTATTTTGAGACTGTGTGTTAGAGGGCCATGGCAGCAGGGTAGTGAGCTGGAAGTATGGGAACACAATATCATTCTCAGGTAATAGCTTCTCTTCTTCAAAATCCGTTTCCCCACCTCTGCTTACACAATACTCACTACCCCTCTTATACAAATAAGAAAACTGAGGCACCAGTAAATGACTTGTCCAAGGTCAAAACAGAGTTGGAGCTAGTAGTTGGTTGGGAACAGATGGTCTGGCTCCAGCATCAGTGCTCTGAAATACCATACTATAACAATGTCAAAAATTCAGGTAAATATGAGTAATTTTGCCATAAAACCAAAGCAAGTGTTTCAGAAATGTTTAGGTATTTATTTTGGCAGAGTGAGGCACATTAATATACTTTTCATGAAACTATATGTGTTTTGAATATCACGTTACAGGAAAAATTTAATTTTATACTAAAAACCCACAATTATTAGAAAGAGTGTCAGTTACCTGAATAACAAAAAGAAGAAAGGCCTAATTTGTGCTTCATTGAATTGATCGCTTTTCAAGTTTGCTGGCTGTTAAAGACAGTATCTTCAAACTTCAGGGTGTCTTCCTTCAGTGTTTTGGCTTCCAATGATAATTCTGTACAGACTTCAAGAGATCAGAGCTATAGCAATGTGGTTCAATAAAATGATTCTTTTAATGCTTAATGTTATTAATGTCTTCCATGAACATTTAACACTTTTAAGCAAGATGCCTCATGTTTCATTTATAAGATCCTAGAGAATCTATGTTGCAGGTTTTAAATGATGTATCCTGCCTTCCTAGTCCAGTGCTTTACATTTCAGATGTTGTTGAGCTGCATTCAACTTTACTTTACGTCTATATGCATATTGTTAAAAATAATATATTTAGAATAACAAAGAAGCATTGTTTTAGGCATACATATCTAAAATGTGATTTTGGCAATAACTTGCATTATCTTTCAGTACTGAAGTTTTATACAAACTTAAGGAATAACCTTTTGTAAACATAAATCTAGGAGGGTCACCAGTCTATTCACAAAGATGATTGGAAAAGTAATGCAGTTAATAGTTATAATAATTTCTGAATGTCTGCTAATCTACTGATGTTAAACTTACGTTTGTGGAAAAAGTTTATACAAAGTAAACCTGAAATATATTAATGTACAATAAAACCAGTATGTTTATATTAACTGTGGTCCAGTGAGATTGAATTGTTTCTTCAGTCAGTTTGGGGGCTGGGAAGTAAACATTGTGGTATTAAATACATAAATAATATCTTTTAGATTACTTATTCGTTGTTATTTATGGTGACTGTATTCATTAAAATGAAGAAGGAAGAATGCAGGATATGTTAGTCAGGATATAAACTTTTAAGGAATTAAGAATTGCCTCCATTTGTAACCCAATTTTTTTTCTTGTTTGCAGATTTCAGATTTTGGATATTGGTGTTCTGTTTTTTTTGTTTGTTTTCATCTTGAGTTTTTTGTTTTTTTTTTAAATCATCAGTCTTGGAGTGAAGAAGAGAAACCAGAAAGACACTTATTTCATTTCACGTGTGAAACTTTTGCTCTTGAAGAACTCTCAAGTACACAGCCATGTGGTCGTCACAGCTACTAGTCTTCACCATGCTCTTGGCACCAGTAGTATATGGTAAGACCTTGAATTACATTTCTTATTGTTCCACTTATTCATACTAAACCCTTTCTTCCAAATCTTTGCTCTAATATTTTGCAGCTTATGCCTACCATATGGTAATATGTTAAATAAAAGGCTGCTTATTTACCTTAAGCTGCAATAAATATCTCATTTAGATGGATTTTAAAGCACTTTTGAAATGTATGTATAACAAAAGTTTTTCTTTAGAACTCTTACATGTTTTAGTTTTAGTTTTTAGCACTTTCTATAAATCAGCTGAATAATTAAATGTTATCTGTGAATTATTTGCTTTACATTTCTGCAGTTATCAATTTTTGTGTAAGTATGCACATTTGGAAGAAAACTCCACTCAAACATTCCCAAACCAAGTAATAAGTATTTTTCTGTATTTTCTACTGTGTACAATCTTTTATACACAGAATACAAACTGTAACCTTTTACTCAAAGGAAATTGTTTCTGTTATATTGCTTTCAGTACAAAAACAACAACAACAAAATAATATGAGCATATTCTTTAATTCTTAGAAAGAAACATGGTACAGAAACATGGTAATATAATAGACTTGTGAGTATTCACATTGTTTAAGCATCTTATTATTTATGCACAGATATACTTTAAAATGATGTATCTTTGCAAATTTGCTAATTTTATAGCATATTATTATCCAATAAGAAAATAAGATTTAATTAATATTTCATGCAGCTTAGTATAATATTCACTGGATTTCTCTAAAACTAGAAGTTTTAAAAATTGATCTTTTAAATGTATTCTTTACTTTTTAAATGTGTTCCTCTTTACAATTTAAAATTTTCTACTAATTACCATTTTTTGCACTAATATAAAAATTGTATAATATAGTCACTATCTCATATTGATTATATGTTAATTATAGCAAAGAAAAAGGGACACAGCTGTATTTGGCACTGCTTAGGTCTCAGAATATGAGAGTGTAGCAAGCAGCTGAAATGAATTTTTAGCCTCTTTAGCTCACGTTTGGTTTTTAATTGACTGCAGAAACCTATTGCAGTTTATCAGTGATGCAAGTCTGAATCTGGCCCATATTCCTAAGTTTCGGCATGGATTACATAAAAGAAATTCTCTCTTCTGAAATTTGCCTCTGAAGTTCTCCTGATTTAACACATTTAGTTATAACAAGCCACTGTAATAAAAGGTAGAGCTATTAAAAAATAAAGTAAAATCCTCCTTATACAGCCATCTAGTTTTAAACAATGCAAATTTTATTAAATTTCTCAGTGCTTCCTTAACACATATACCAATGCAATTCTTACACATTTACATACTTGTGCATATATAACATTTTGTGATATGGGAAAATAAAGCACTTTATTCAAGTGCTTTCCTAATTATTGGTATACCTAAAAGTGATTTATATAGGTGTTTTGTCCTTATAAGAATACTTACCTCATAAGGTTAGCTTGAGGAATAGTTAAATGGCCTATGTAAAGAATCTAGCATCGTTTATGACAAATATTACGTGTTCCATCATGTTGATTACCTTTGTCATGTTTCTGACATTCCTATTTATTTTTATTCTAATAAATTTTCACAATGAGGAATTAGACAACTAGCCATGAACTCTGATAATTTGATGAGGATTTACAGAAAAAATTGTACATATACAGTTCATCTTCAAAGGTCAATCTAAAACTACCCTTGTTAGAGGACAGTAGGTTAAAAATAGAAATAGATGATAAAAGAAAGATTCCCTCTTATGAGCTGAAATTTCTGGTTTCCAAAAATTCACGTCTATTATATATTTCAGTGAGTCTCAAACATAACTGACCAACAGATCATGGGTCTTGGATTGGGACCTGTTGAGTCTGCATAAAACAGACAGACAGACACACACACACACACACACACTGCGTCCAAGTAACTCGGACAAGTATTTTAAAACCTGTAATCTAGTAGTATGGCACATAGATTTACCTTGTATATATAATACTTTGGGCTAAAAACTAAAGTAATTTATTTCTTTTACATGGACTACATAATACTATCTTTATGTTTGACCCATAACAGGTAAAGAATATAGGCATTTTTTACTTATAAACATTGTCCGTTTTACCATTCATAGATATCTTGAAGCTTTGCACCAGATAAAATGCAAGTCAGTTTTGCCTACCTTCTATAGAAGGTCTTCTCCATTGCTTTTGTTAAGCAGTGTAAGCCCTTCTTACTTACAAATGCAGGGCTTTTTCAAAAGCCTTTTACAATCTAACTTGTTCATAATTAGAGGAATGTCGTACCCTTGATCAAACGGTGAAATAGAATAGAATAGACATTTTTAGAGTCCCCACAGATCCTGGTTTAAAGAAATACTGCATAACTTGAAAACTTAGATAACCAAATTAAAAAGAATGTCATAGTTATAGAAGTACTTCTGTTTCCTAAAAGTCTTTTGATGACTTCTTTTGCCTACTGTTGTTGAGAAGCTTGGCTTTATTTGCCTTCTTGAGCACTGAAAATTAACTCCTCTGGTTAATGGCCTAAACTATTATCTTTTTTTAACCAGAGCAAATCATAATGATGGCTAATGATTATATAGCGATAAACTTTAGATGTATGGGTTCAATTAATCCTCACAACACTATCTTGAATTTATTATTACTCTTATTTCATTATCACAGTTTTACAGATAAAAACATTGAGACACTGAGTAGTAAAGTAACTTGACTGAAATTATATAGCTCTTTAGTAACACAATACGCTTTAAATCAAAGCTTTGCCTTCGTAATTTCTAGTATTATTGCCAGCAGGTATCTAATTCCTATCAAGGCCATTCTTTCAGAGAGAGTCCCATCTCTACTCTCCAGTCATGTGGGACCAAGGAGAGGAAGAAACATTGATCAAGTGCCTCTTCCGGGTTCCTAGGCATAGTAGACAGAGCTTTGAAGTTGAGACTTGAATTAAAATGACAGCTCTATCAACTATTAGCACTGTTAAACCTGTTACTTGGTAAACTAATAAATGAATTTCAGTTATCACCCACCATGTTCCAGAAAACTGCTAGATACCAAGGATATGATCCTCAACAATGTATTTATTTCTTACCTCGGTTTGCTTCCAGTAACGTAAAAATTTGTAAATCTTTTCACCTGCAAGTATAAACATTTATTCCCTGTGGGGTTATTTTAAGACATGAATAGAATAGTATGTACAAAACTTCTAATATAGTGCCTGGTATTTGGTAAATCATCACTAAATTATTTTTTCTTATCCTTATTTAATCTTAAAGTTAACTTTCTGAGGATTAGGTAATAAAATACATAATTATCTGTATTCTCACCCTGAGAACTGAAAAAAAATTTTTTTTCTACTTGACCTTCAGTTTTCAAGCTTTGCCAAAAAAATCTAAATATTAGTATCTAAACAAAATTATTATCAATTGCTTAAACTGTTCTTTTAATAGGTAGGATGTAATTGTCATTGATGCATTTGTACATGATTTCACATAAATACAAGCAGAAACTAAACCATAAAGTGAATTATGAACATTTGCATTTGTTGTAACCAATTTCCACAGCAACCTAGAAAGTTTGGCTAAAGTCTTACATAATAAAACAAAATTCATCAGTAAACAATCTTGCATACACACACATATATACACATTTGAAATTAGGAAGTGTCTCTGGTTCTGTGTTTATTTGTCCATATTCTGTCTCTGTGTACCTCTGTATTTCTCTTTCTCTGTTTTCCATGACTGTGACTTTTTCTGTAGAGCCATAAAACCCTTTTCTATAATGCAGTAAAAAGAGAAGTAGCTAAAGCAGATGGCCAGTTCTTTGTTGTGAATTTAATGTAGTGCTGTATGAATACAAAGGATTTTTTTTGGTGGTGTTCTGTTGATGTGGTTGGAGGCAAAGGAAAAGAAGAGGATTGGAGAACAATAACCCAGATAATATGGGGACATGGGGCTCATTCTGATTCTTAGTAAAGAAATATCAAGCCACACTGCAGGATCCTAGACTTCCTGGCGTCTAGATCTAGTACAGGGAAAGAACTTCGTTCCAAGCCCTGATGGATTAGGAGTTGAGAATGTGATTGTGGTACTCAGATATTTGAACTACATCTCATCCTAATTAAACTTCACTTATAATCTGGTCAGTTGAGAAGGTAGAAAACAGAATCATTAGAAATTACTGTGGAGAGCTAGGAATAAAGTGGTCTTTTTTTTTTTTTTTTTTTGGCTTCCTTCACCGAAAAAAAAATTAATGTATTCTATACTCAAGTACTTTTTTCCTGCAAGTCTATTATTTTGTTGTTAAAGATATATCTGCATTTATATATTCATGGACTTTATAGGCTAAATTGTTTTTTATTATGTTCAGGAAGTTATAAAGAATTTTTAATAGGGACAAAAGAGTAGTCAGGTCTATGTATATTTACTAATTACAGGGCTTATATAATTTACATTTTAGATTAGATTTTTTGTAACTTTTAGAGTTAGAATACTATTTAATGTGATTTAAAATAATACCTTTTTAATAACTAGTAAGCTATTAAGCTTGAGAAAGTGTAAAATTGCATCATTACTACATTATATTTTACCATATAATTCTTTCTATGAAGACATGTTTTATTACTTGTGAAAGAGTCTGGTTGACTTCTAAACTCTGCTTAACTTTGTTATTTTGGGAAATTAATCATCCTCGAAATGTTTATAATGTTTCCCAGCCTAGGTAATTTGTAATAGCTGCCATAGTATCTCTATTTTTATGGTCAAATACATTGTACAAAAAAAATCTTTGTCATGGTAGTGATATATGCGGTTACTGCTAAAACATCCAACACCATCCGCCTTAGCCACTTGGTATTGGATTTAAAAATATGTATTTTCTAAGTTAACTGAATCATCTCTAATATCACAATATAAACCACAAAAATGCATCGTTGAGAGCTTTCCTGTGCCTCTGAAAGAATTTGTTTATAACCTCACCTACAAACTCAGTGTTCAGGTTATTGATGGGAAAATTTTTCTTTTCTCACTTGCAGAACTTGTTTTAAGTGAATTTTGTTGTGATGACACTCTATGAGTATCATAGGTACACCTTGAGATTAAAATATATTGTGACTATTTGGAGGTTTAGAATTATACCGTTTTTATGTTCCTTGGCTGGGATGGATGATGCTTACCTTAAGGTAATTGTTGCATATTTGATATTGAACAAATTTTAAAATACTTTTAAATTTTTGAAAATATAATATCAAGTTACTAATTTTTTATTTCCCTCATCTTTGGATCTCGAAATTATTTATTTGCTTTCATTCTCAATGTAAGAAGGGTTTGTTGACATTTGTAATCCAATATAATTAGACACAATATATATATTTTTATTATAGCAATTGTAGGTTTAGAGAAAAATCATGCAGAAAGAGCAGAGTTCTCATCTACCCTCCCCCCCAGTTTTCCCCATTATTAATATTTTGTATTAGCATTGTACCTTTATTCCAATTTGATGAAACATTATTATACTTATATTAACAATAGTCATAGTTTATGTTAGGATTCACTCTTTATGTTATATAGTGCTGTTTTTATCTTTTTTATTCTTGAAATATATATACAACATAAAATTTCCCATTTTTAACCACTTACAAGTGAATAACACAGTGATGTCAATTAAATTCACAATGTTGCACTACCATCACCACTGTCCGTTACCAAAACTTTACACAATATTTTTAATGCATTTTTCTTTCACTATTGTATGATGATGTTTTAATTTTATAATTTAGGAAAAGAAAAACAATTAGAGTTAGTTTTTCTCTACTTTTTTCAAGTTGTTAATGGATAAATTGAGAGTAAATTGAATTTTATTCATAATTAAATTTTTACTTGAATCATTATTTCCTCTATATTTTGTCAAAGGATGATAAATTCATTTCTTTAAATATATTTGGCATGCCCTATTAAAAAAATCCTTAATTGTGATGGATTTGATCAAATAGGCTATTGTAGTTAAGGATTTATAAGAGAAATAAGCTGTTTGCACTTAAAAACGTAATAGGTACAGGTCTTCATACCAAAATAGGCATACATAGAAGCATTTAATAAGCTTTCTGTTTGTTTCATAAAAATTAAAATATTACATTATATGTAGCCACTATGATTTATGTCATCATATTAAATGATGGCTCAACATTGAAGGCCATAGATATATTACAAATAGTGCAATAAGGGACAAGCTTTTATAAAAATTTCAACTATATTTCTGTATTTCTAGGAAAAATGTGGGAAATAAAGAGTAACGATGCCTTAATAGGATAATGAATAACTATCTTAAATGAATGACAAAATATGATCAAGACAAACTTCAGCTCTACAAGTTGTTTAAAACAATCCTAAAGGTTTTGGCTATTATAATGAGAAAAATATAAACAGTAAAAAATGTTGATGTAATTATTATTTGCAAGTGGTATAATAATATATTCAAAAAGTCAAGAAATAAAGATGTTCTCAGAATTAATAAGAATCCTTTGTTTTCAGAGACATGATTAACACATAAATATATAATTCTAGCCCAACAGCAAAAAAATGTTTGAATTACTTAGGAAATATAGTAAGAGGAAATGTATGGAAACTATGAGAAGAAAACGTGAAACTTTACTGGGGGGGGAGTATAAAAGATTACATGCATACCTGACATGCATACATGAAAAGACTGAATATGGTAAAATTGTCAGATATTTCTAACTTACTATAGATTTTTACACAACTCCATTCAGAATGCCAATGAGCGCTTGTCTATATAGAAATGTAACAAAATAATTCTAATGTAAGTATTTAATGGTAAACAAAGGAAAAAATTTTAAATAAAGAATAATAGGAACGCATCTGGTCAAAGGAACATAAACTATATTTTAGAAAAATACAATAATTAAAGCTAAAATCAGAAAATATGCAAATTGATGAGCTGACAAAATGGGATTCCTGAAACAGTATTGTAATATATATGTTTATGTTGCAAAGAGATAGGAATAGTTTCTCAAAAAATCATCTGTCTGGGCAAGGCTATTGTTGGGATCGTATCAATTTGTGTGTGTGTGCGCATGTACATTTGTTTATTTTTCCAGTATCTTTTATAAAACTTCTGGAATAAAACATCTCTGAATTATGTATTTGCCTCTAGGCTATGATTACTATAGATCCCCAAATTAAAAATGGTTTCTTAGGAATAGTTTCTTGCCCACCAAACAGCCCAAGGCAGGTAGGTCTTTCTGGCTAGTGTGGGTGTTGGGGTGTCATTTTGTTCCACACAGTTATTCAGCACATGGCTTCCAGAATGATCCTGAGTGCCCAGGAAGGTGGAAAGAACATGGTGGAGTTTCTAATGCAAGGTTTCTATGGACATGCTTAGAAGTAGTATGCATTATTCTCCCATTTCTATTAAATGAAACAGTCCCATGGACATATCTGTAAGGAAGTCTGAAAAATGCAGTCTTCTTTTGATCAAGGAAGACATTCCATTACCAAAGACATTATCTAGTATGAGGTTTGTTTTAAAACTGGATCGAATGCAGTAATATTTTTTAATGTATAAAGGAGGCTTTTAAAAACAGTTTTATTGAGATACATTTCACAGATATTTGCCATAAAATTCATGCTTTTAAAGTTAACCACTCAGTGATTTGAGGTAAAATACATTCACAGAGTTGCTCAACCATTACCAGATTAACTTCAGAACATTTTCAGTACACTAAAAGGAAACACCATACTAATTAACAGAAGCACCTGGTTCCCTCTTCCATCTGAAGCCCTAAGCAATCAGTAAAATACTTTCTGTCTCTATGGGTTTGCCTGTTCTGGACATTTTTTATAAATTTGATCATTCAATATATGTTATTTTGCATCTGGTTTCTTTCATTTAGTGTAGTATTTTCAGGATTCACTCATGTTGTAGCATGCATCAGTATGTAATTCTCTTTTATCGCTGAATAATATTCCACTGCATGGATATAATTCATTTTGTTTATCCATCCATCAGTTCACAGACATTTAGGTTGTTTCTACTTTTTGTCTATTATTAATAATGCAGCTATGAAAATTTGTGTACAAGTTTTTGTGTGGACATGTTTTCATTTATCTTGAATATACGCTTCAGAGTGGAATTGCTCACTCGTATGGTAAATCTATGTTTAGCATTTTGCGGAACTGCTAAACTGGCTTCCAAAGGGGCTACACACAGTTTTTGCCTTCCTAACAGTATTATGAGGGTTCTGATTTCTCCATATTCTTGCCAACACTTTGTCATTGTCTGTCTTTTTCATTTTAGTCATCACTGAGATTTTGATTTACAATTCCCTAACGGCTAATGATTTTGAGAATTTTTTCATGTGCTTATTGTTCATTTGTATATCTTGGAGAAATGTCTATTCAATCCTTTCTTGAATTAAAATTTTTGTCTTTCTATTAGAGAGGTGTAAATTCTTTATAGTCATATATATATATAATATAATATATATGACTATACTTATGTATGCATTAGAAAAGACCATAGGTTCTCATTGTTAGGAGAAGTTTTGATTTAAAAGTCTACATTTTAGAGAGACATTTTGCCTGGATTAGCTCACTTAAATTTTATAATCATTCTGAATAATACATAATTTGTCTAGCCTCATCACCCACATCCCTTTTTTTTATATCCCAGGTTTTTTTTTATCCCAGGTTTTTATATGACAAAACTATTGATTGGCAATGACAAACTTCACACTGACATGAGAACTATATACATATGACTTAACATACAAAATAGTAAGTAAATTCAATGGGGATCTTATATTAATTTACAGTTATTCCTCCCTAAGGAAATAATAAAAAGCATTAAGCTTTAATCATGGTGGCCAAAAAAGTTTTTGATTTGGATCGGATCTGATTTATCATCATTCCATAGTTTGTAAAACATTTTATTTATATTTTTGTTTGTACTCAAAGTATATTTTAAATGTTATATTATTTCCATAAACTCTTTGTTTTTGTCTAATATATTCTGTGAACTACTTAGATGCCTTTGTTACTTCAGCTCAAGAAAAGATAAGCCATTGTATAGCTCCCTGCCTCCCTATCAAATCTAAATATTTTACATGAATGTCCTCTAGATTCATTCATCTCACAGTATTATTCACATCACAATATTATTAAATATGGGAATCAGAAGAGAAACTGAGGTTTTATTTGGAAGGATCCTAACAAGCATCACTATTTTAGTTCTTTGGGCTCATCTGATATGAAAACATTACTGTTTGGGAGAAAGGAGAGAGCTAAATAAAAATAATGAATGATTTATAAATGTTGATATTTAACAGCTCCTGAAGTTTTAAGGAGCCATGAATGGAGGATGATGTCAACGTATTTAGAGAGTAATGCTTATAATCCCAGAAATTGAAGTTTACAGTATCATCCATCGAAGTTGCTTTAGAATCCTTATTGAGTGAAGTGGAGAAAGATCTCAAGCCTTAGAGTCTAAATCCATTTCCTTTACTTCCAAAATATATGACCTTAACCAAATTTAATCATAGTTTCCTTATTTATAAAAGGGGTATTAATGCCTATGTTGTTAAAATATAAGTATTAAATGAAATTGTGTATGTAAAGGTCCTAGCACAAAACCTCATACATTTAATCCTGGGAGAATGGGGTCATTAAAACATACCTTTAGGAATTAGAACTAAAAAAACAAATGACCTCTGTAGTAAGCACAATTTAAAACACACCACCATCTTTGGGTCACTTACTTTCCATAATGTTTTTCAAAGACTTCATTGTACATTCTTAATCCCCAAATGTGACAATTTCTCTAATTATGAATCTCCATGTACACACATTCCAACATTATATTCAGGATTCATCCACTGGACTGTAACTAAGTCTTTAATGAGTTACTAATGAACATCTTAGCTTAGATCAGCATTTTAAAAAATGTTAAAGGGTGTTGAAAAGCTTTTCAGAGTGCAAGTCTGTCACTTTTAATTAGACTATTGGTCCAATATAATTTCCTGTCTTCACCATTCTTCTCAAATTATAATAGAAGAAATTGAATAGTGAGTGACAGATACACTCTCACCTTAATAACATTAGTTTAATCTGAAGTTAAAGAAAGTAAGTTCAATAAGCTTAATTAGAGAAATAATTGTTTTGGCTAAATGCAAAGACAAAAATAATATTAAAAATTAAAATGTCATTTTATAATGCTTTATTCTTTTGTTAAACTCAGATGACTTGAAAACAGATTGATCCATTGTTGCATTTGAGAATAACAGATGACACAAGGTAAAAAGATCCAGGCATGATTAGATCATGCAGGTGAAAAAAAACCCTTTGTATTTATAAAAGGAAAGAACAGTGTGCTTTCACACATTACTGCTTCTCTCCAAGCTGTTAAAGAGACCAAAAACGTAGTAATCATAGACACTGCCTGAATTAGATCAGGACTGTTCTTTACTGTAGCTCTTGTTACAAAATCAACAATGGTGGTGACTATTTAGCAATGATCCTTTTTTCTTTCTTCCTTTTTTTCCCCTTTTCTCTTCTTTTTTCTACCCCTTTTCATAATGAAATTGGTGAAACTATGCAAAACTTAAGAGCACACGATTTAATAATGAAGACAGATAATACATAAAATTCAAAGCAACAGGCTGTATGATGCACAACCCCCAGGGAGCCCTACACATTTGCTTAAACAGAGGGCTTTTAGATTAGTCACAATAGCTCAGGACAGTTGGAATAGCTGTGATGGGCCAGATGTATTACAGGTTACAGGCTGTTGTTAGGAGGCTGGCTTTATGTTTCACCTCTGCAGACAGATAAAAATCTACCATGTCAATTTTCAAAAGTAGGTGTCCAATAATAATCACGTACTATGTATATACCACCAGCATAATACAATTGATCATTTTGACACTTAGAGCCTGTTAACATAGCTGCTTTTTGGGAACCAACATTTACGCATTCATTTTGTGTTTGTATTCTGGGAGAGGTGGGGAGTTAGAAATCCCTTTTACCAGAAAAATAAATTAGAAAAAAGTTCTTATTCTTTTAAGTTATGCTCAGAGATGCCAGTTATGATTAACTTAGGATGGGGAGGAGATGGAACTGACTAACAAGATAGATCTCTGTCAAAATATGTTTTGGTTTTTGCTCGTTTTGTGCACAGATCAAGTATAATAGGCAGTGTGATTAAGGAAGAGTGCTCATTACCATAATTGTAAAGAATTTTAAAGAAAGAACTGACTTAATAATATTCTGAAAGTACAGTTTCCATATCATTAAATATAATATTCTTGAAGAGTGGAATAGAGGAAAGAAAAGAAAAAAAAGCCAGTATAATCCAAAAAATAAATTCCAAGGTTTTATTGTTGTTACCATGAATTGAAATCTGTTTGTTTTATGTTTGCAAAGATAAAGATGCTTTTATTTAAAATCCAGAACTTACTAATAGTTATCACTATTCTAATGAATAAAATGTGCATTTTATTTAATTTGATTAAAAAAAACACAACAGACTTTTTGTTAGAAGCCAAGTTTGTGATTAATTCATATCACTAGAAGAAACTTATCTCTCTGTGTATTCATTTCCACAACTGTTCGAGGTACTTTATGATATTACAATTCAGTCAACCGTTGAGATGACTATGTCATGATTTCCCCTTATACTTTTAGAACACAGAAGATTCCAGATTTGAAAACCAACTAAACAGTGTCTTTAAATTTGGTTCTTTTAAATTTTTTTACACTATCGATCAAGTCTCCGTTTCACCGTGATTATAGCCAAGTGTTTGGTTCTTCCACTATTTTCAGGATTTTGTACAGCTTTTGTAACTTGATTCCTCATTCAGTCTTCTGGTGAAAACTTAGCTATAACACGTCTTATTTTACTGTAACAAAAAGTTCTGTTGTAGAAAATAAGGGGGAGGGACCTAGTCTGAAGGGAAAGTTTCCCATCCACAGAGGGCATACTAATACTTCATGAAAGAGTTCAGTCTAATGAAGGACTCTGTTGAGTTAAATTGAATAATATCCAGGTGTGCTATGAAAATTGCTTCATCATGCTCAGGTGGACAGTTTTATCCCTACTGAGCCATTTTCTGTTAAGATAAAGAACTGAAACATTTTTGTCTTCGTGTTAGAACTTTCAAGTCATTTTTACCTGGTGGCATCCATAGTCAGCTGCCTGAATTGGAACTTTTATGATTATTGTTAGAGATTACTACCTAGCCTATAAAGCAATTACGCAGCTGTCACATACACCTTAGGGAGAAATCAGGAAAGAAGTTATCTTTTTATATGGCCAAAATGAAGGTGCTAGGAGAAAGAGCTTTTCATGTATGTATAAGGAAGCAGCATTAGAAAATGTGCCTTTACTTACATGAAAGAAAATGAAAACAATAGTCTCTCTCTATATATGTATATATGTATTGCTCTGAAATTGGACTAGACTTTAAATATCAATTAACCATTTGCTATTATAACTATTTTAAAATAAATTTCTAGCATTTGCTTAACACTTTGTTGTTAGCTGAATACTTTCACATGCAATAGTTCATTTAAACTCATAACAACCCAGTGAGTAATATGTAGTAGTCTGACCTTTATTTTAAGGTGAAATAATAGACTCAGAGCAGTCAATCTAGTGATGCAATGACACATTTCAAGTAGCTTTTTTGAAGGGAAACTAAAAAATCTCTTAACAAGCCTGTGTAGGCTTCCTCCAAAGGCATTTTTGTAATCTCCTGATTATTTGCCTTACATAGACCTGTGATTTAAATAAGAAATAAACCAACCAGCATATAGATGAATGATTTAGAATTTTATAAAATAAAACAATTAAAATAAAGAAAACAACTTTATTTAGGGAAGGAAGCAGTGTTTGCTTAATCCTTGGAAATAAAAAAGAACATGAAATTGTAAGTATACTTTAGTAGAGCATGTAGTGGGAATAGTGTGGAATTCGATGATTTTATACACATGGAATATTTTAGAAGGTCAGTGATACAGAAATAGTTGGGGAAATTATGGAAGAATGATGCTAGAAATGGATGGGATTTGGGAAGCTGAGAAGTAGGGTAAAGGATATCCTGCTGGGAAGGACAATTTGAACAAAAGACTAGGCAGGTATGTATAGTAAGGTATAATACTAAAAGGCAAAAATGCATTTGTAGGGTAGGGTCATAGTTGTTTTAAATACATTTTAAACTCTCTAAGGCTCATATTTAGCTAACTAATATAAAGTCATGGTAAATGTTACCCAGTAACACAAAAATGAATGATTTGTGAGAAACATTCTTAGTAAAAGAAAATTAAATTACTTGTAACTATGATAAATATACAAATATACTCAGGTGGTATCTTGTTAACATTTTCTCTTTTTCTAGATGTTTCTTATTTCTACAGCCCAATGTTTTCTTAAATCCAAGATCAATAGATGTTTGAATGAAAAAGCTGAGTATTTGTATTTCATAGCAGCTCATCTAACAGAAAAACAGAAGTATTTGAAGTTTGTTAGAAACAGTGCTTATTTAGTATTTTTATTATTGATAAATCAGTATTGACCTCTGACAGTATATACCATTAAAATCTTATATTTTTGATATTTATTTCAACTATATGCTCCAGAGATGATATGAAAACTCTGGTACCGACAAAAATTACCTCTTGCATGCTCATCAGTTTTCCTTTTCTTATGTCATATCCATTCACAACAAACATTCAGATCTGACGCCCTGAGGGCCTTGGAAGTTTCCGAAACTATTCATAAACATGGAGTAAATGATTAGATTGTTTCAATATGTTGTGAAATATTAGTTTTCATATTTCATGCTCACCTACTAGGAAAGCAGAATCAAAGCTTTAAACTACAAAAAAAAAAAACGAAATATTATGAGGAATATTTGGATATAGCCATAATTCTTATATTACCTATGTTGAGTATTAAATGCTATTGATGATTTTGCAATGCAAACCTTTTTCAAAAATATGAATTACCCACCTTTTTCAAATGAAGTCATACACAAGTAGATATGCAATTTTAGAGGAGATAAGAAGGGAATTTCCCTCTCTGAAGAAGCATAGACAAAGAGATGAACAAGATGCATGGACCTTACCATCCCCCAGTTACCTTTGAGCCATCTTAGAATTGCTTAGAAGAGAGTGAAGTGTGGTTCAAGCATCTCTCCTTGGGAAAGACAATAAGGGGAATATTTCCAAGTCATAGTTAATGCCACAACACAATGGGGTATTTTTTGTAGTTAATTAAACAAAACAAAACAAAAAACACTTTCTCCCATGAATCTCAAGAAAAAGAGAGCAGTTGAGAATGGGAATGCTATCTTCAAGTATCTGAAGAGTAGTATCCTTGAGGAGTAACTTGAATTGATTTTAATGGGCCCTCTGCATGGAATTTAGAAAAATGAGTGCAAAATGGCAGTGTATAGATAAATCACCTTCCTTGATATGAGAAGGAACTTACTGTTTCATATGGAATTGGATGGCTCAGGATAGAGTGAGTTTTTGATCACTGTTTCTTCATGTGACTACGGAGATATTTTTAGCAAGGGTGCTCTAAGGGTCATTATCTAGCGTATAAGAGATGCATGATCCTTTCCAGACTTGGGATTCCATGCTTCTAATGGAATACCAGACTTACAGCTGTGGTGTTTATCTTGAAGACATATTTATATTAGTGACTCTGGATTCCTTTTACAGAAATGGTAAATTTAAATGAGAGCATAAACTACAGACATAAGATACTACAGTTTCATAGAAACCATCAGAGTCTAATTACCTCTAACTTAAGTGTCAAGACTGCTTAACCACCCTGTATTTTGTATTCTCCAGTCCTTACCTATGATATTATCATATTCCCTGACCCAAACATACTATTTCTAGTTCCCCAAGAAGCTTGCTTTCCAGTTATAGCTTGAGTGTGTTGTTAATCTTGTTTATGATGAGATTCTTTCGTTTAGACATGGTCTAAATTTTTCAGCTGATGCTCCATCCCACATTCTGTTTTGAAACTAGCTGTTATACTCTGCCTATTTGGGAAATTGATCTCTTCTGGGAATAAATGGGTCTCTAGCTCACTAGAGACCACTACTCCTACATCTTTCCCTATCCTTTCTTATCCTTTCTTCCAGGAGTTGCCTTCAGTCTCCTCAGTAGGTGGTTGTCCCAAAACTAAATTTGTCCAATTAAGAACCATTTGAGGACCCTCCCTATCTTTTTTCTTTCCTCCTCTTTCTCTCTCCTCTCTCTTTCACTTTAATTTCTGCAGTTTCTTCCTCTCTCCATCTCAGCAATCACCAATTAAATATGGAGTTGAAGCAGTATCACTTAACATGTGTGAATATACATTTGCTTTTGCCTTCCTTGGTTTTTGAAGGAAGTGTAGCACTTACTTGATGAGGATAGAGTAAAGGAAATAAATATCCGCCAGCAAAAGATATTCACAGAAATTATATTGGGAGAGGGTTTATATTAAAAACTTTACCCCAACCAGTTTATGAACCAAGCTGTCACTTTGAGTCGTGGTTATGGTTCAGGGTGAGAGGGCCTTTTTCTCTCTTCTGGAACTTCAGTGAGCCATATCTCCTGGTCCAGTAACTGTGAAGATTTTACATATTCTCTTAGAAAGGTCAATATATTTATAGGTTAATAATCTATCACTGACTGTACCTCTCCTCAAGTTTCCAGAATTAAATATCCAATTGACTTCCTGAAATCTCTATGAATATAAACTTAAACCTATCAAAACATATTGTTGATTTTCATCTCCAAAACTGCTTCTCCCTAGTCATCCCCTTTTCATTTAATGGTCCTATCTTTTATTATGTTATTTACTGTAAATATCATGTACATCAAATCCCTGTGCAAATTCTGTTGATCTACTTCATTATATATCTAGAATCCATCTATCGCTACTGCTACTACAGCTGACAAAACCCTCATTATTTGTCGCTGTATAGTGCAACAGTCTGTTAACTGGTTTCCCTGCTTCCACTTTTGCCTTCCTATCATCCATTATCTACAGCAGTGAGAATGTGCTTTAAAAAAAATTAATCCAACCATGACACTACCCTGCAAAAGACCTCCAGTGGATTTCTTTTACACATAAAATAAAATCTAAACTCTAGTTTATTAAACTCATGATCTGTCTATTGCTTACCCCTCTCACTCATCCAGGCCATTCATCTCCTGTCCACCGTACCACAGTTATGTTTGAGATAGTGCTTGCTATTTCCTGAACAAACAAAGGTGGCTCCAGCTTGAGGCCTTTGCCTAGAATACTCTTTACTCTTGAATTTTTTATGAATAGCAACTTCAGATCTCATGGTGATCTCAGTTTAAATTTTACCCTTGTAGATAGGTCTTCTGCAAAAACACAAAGTATCCTTTCAATTTAGTACCTGAATTTTCTATAGTTCTCTCATGTCTGTATGCTATTATTTCTTTATTATTTATCTGTTTATTTCCTATCTCTTTCACCAGAATGTATGATTTATTAAAGCAGGTATGTGGTCTATTTTATTCACTAATACCTCCCGCACCTAGGAGAGAACCTGACACATGATAGGAACTCAATAAATGTTCATTGAATGAATGAACAAATAAGTTCATACCTCACTACTCTAGATATGCTTCTTTGTTACTTGACTGAGGGGAAAATCTTTCAGTTTTACTATAAGTGAAGCTTGTAGGAAAACATATTTTGATAACCTTTTGCTAATTTTTTTTCATATAGTAGTTATAAAAATTTTAAGGAAGCCATTCCTGTATGTATTCATGTAAAAATATTTAAAAATTAATCACATTGTCATTTTGGACAGAAAGGAGAAGGCTATTTTAGAATTCAAAAGATCAAAAAAGATGTCACTGGAGTTAAACATCACAGAAGACAATTTCTAGAGATTTTGATTTTCACAACTCATATCTTAAAATTTGTTTCCTTCTTTGACACCTTTTTCATTCACACTGAATATCAATATGGCATTTAAATTACCCTTCAACTAAATACTTTAGTAATCGTATGTTATAATGAGGTTAAATAAAAATGTTTAAGGGTAATGTATCAGACTTATATTTTAGTTTTCCATCACAGATGACTTTATGGGCTGATTTCTTAATTTTTTTTTTTTTTTTTTTCTCTGTAAGGGCCATATCATTTGATTTGGGAGGGAATATGTTTTTCATTCTTTGCAGATATTTTATATACCAAGAAATTGTAGCACCACTGTATAAACTCCAGTCAAAGAAAGATGATCATAAAATTCTCTTGCATTGTAACTTTCCCTTAGTTACTTTTCTCACCAATGGTAGCCATTTAACATTATTAAAATTATTAATGTTTTCAAACATGCATATTATAGTATGTTAAAAATAATTGTGTAAATCAATATCTTTTCCTTATAGTCTTTTCTTCCCTTTGTGTTAGTAGGCACATATTCATTGTCATTCCTACTTATTAACTAGTTTCAATGGTCTAGAGAATGTGTATCTTATGTACCAACTCAGGAGAAAAAAAGCTGCGCAAATCACTTTATTTTTCATAACATATAATGTATGAGTCTTCTATGAATAATTTAAAAAGTCATATGTGTACAATTTTATTTTCTCATTATTGTCTTGTTCTTTCATTTGTATTCATTTACATAATATGTATCATTGTTTGTAAAATCACTGTATATATAAATGCAAAAATGTATGTGTATACTTTCACCTCAATATCCATCACAGATCTTAATATAGTAGCTTTAAAATATTTTAATTAATTGACCTGAAATCATATAAAATAAATATAAAACAATCGTGTAAGTGTAACAATAGACCAAACAAAACAAACAGTCAAACCTCTGAAATTTAATTTCTTTACCCATTAACTTATCAAGCATTTTTGTGTAAAAATTTAGTTCAGGAATCAAAAAATTAATTTACACTTGTATAGATATTAGTGCCCATAATTAACATCAGAATGCTGTGAATCTATAAAAATATTAATACTATTCATATGTTTTCAGGTAGCTTACTCTAGCAATAATTACGTTCAATTTTTTCATCAGTGTTAGAATGAGATTTTTCAGCTTCATTACATAGTGTTTAACTAGGACAGATCTAACAAATCAGTATCTCACTATGAGCCAGAATATATGATCTCTTCAGCACTTGGGTTGTCTGAGTCGGGCCTGGGGTGGCCAGAGTCCTTGGCGTATAGCCTGTGAGCGACAGCCTTGGGAATAGCCTCTACTGGGCTCCAGTCAGGCTGGCCTTAGCTGAGCAGGGGTCTGATGGTGCGCCCTGCGGTCCCCGCAGGTGGCAAGCACAATGAGCGACATCCAGCCCTTGCTGCTTCACCACGACATGCTGAGCGCGGCCCAGGAGGCGCTCTCCCACCCAGACATCTCCTTCAGCAGCCAGCTGCAGAGCGTGCCACTGCTCATCGTGGACAAGGGCCCCGTGGAGCTACCAGAGGAGTTCGTGGTCCAGGTGCCCAAGGAGCACCGATTGCAGCCCAAGGTGCGGCAGGGGAAAGAGGGCTGAGGGAGGCTGGGCATGGGATCCTGGGAGGCTCAGCCCCAGGAAGTGCCCCAAATGTCTGTTCTCAAATATTTATTGCATCCACTCATTGTGGCTGATATTCCCAGTTAGTGGTATCCTAAGCCAGTTGCTTTAACAATATGTGCCGGTTCTACAAAGTAGAATCTCATCAGTTTTGAAAAATTTGATTTACCAATTTTATGTTTGAAACATTTTTTGCATTATCATAGGAAAGTAAAAATTATACTTACTGATAATTTCAAGTATTGTAAAATTGTCATGGTTGTAAAAAATATTTTAACATTTTAGATCATCTGCTTGGTTAAAGAAAAAAGTTCTCATCAATGGAACTATCAAGATTTTAAAGTGATACTCATTAAACATCTTTGTTAGGAATTGTGTGTAGTCATTAAGGCCTAAAATTATATTTATAATTTTCTTCATATGCCACAACATGAAAAAGGCTGGGCAGCATTTGGACTGGGGAACTATGAATATTACGGCTTTTCCAAAAGCCTAGTCATAAGTCCTACCCAATAATTTCTTGAATATTCAAGAAATATGTAAATATATGTACATATATACATACACATATATGCAGGAAATACTGGCAAAAGAAAATGAAATGCCACTTTATTAGGTGAGCTTGTCACCTAGATCCCATTACAGAATTCTCTGGTAAAATAAATTAGAATGCTTTGCTACAGTTCAAGGAAGGGGAGGTACATTGTAAATCCTTTAGAGATTTGAGATACCTGTGAAAGATACACCTAATTCTTCAATTACTAAAGCCAACACGTGGGTAACTTTGCACTCGGAGTGCCTCTGCCACAAAGTCACATGTTTCAATCCTTGTGACTAAAATCTTTCTAATTAGATTTGCAATTCTTGGTGGTGACGGGTAGCCGTGATGGCAGTGACTGGCAGCATACTGGTCAGTGACTGCATATACTTCCACAGTGGCATAGAGAAGGATTGACTCCAACATGTTCTGAAAATTCAAGGACAGTGTATACTAAACATTCTTTAAGAACTTCATTTCCTTTTTTACTTTCTGTTTTACACCACCATTTCAAATTTAAATTCTCTGAATTGTATGCAGTTATGTATTTCCTAATATGTGCTTTACCAGTCAAAAGTTTTTATCATACTTTGTCTTTTGATTTATGTTGTGAAAAAAAGTAAAATTAATATTATTTTAGTTCAATGCCTGTACATTTATCAGAATTTTTGGTAATGATGAAGGAGAAATACAGAAATAATATTTAATTTTATGAATAGACATTAAATGTTTAAATCAGCAGCTAAACCTACACACACCCACCTACATCTGGTGGCAATTCTTCCTGCAAAATAAATTCAGAATACCCATCCTTTAGAATAGTATTTCACGTAGAACTTTTACTGAAAAATTTAGTATTTAAACTTTCTCCCATTTTTATGACTTAATAAGATTCTTGTATATCATTAGTTTTTGCTTGTTGCCATGTATGTGGTAGATTACAGTGTAACAGTGGATTTTAAATCCTGTTTTTCTGTCAACTTACAAATTGGAAAATTGTGTTATATTCTGTTGTAGAGACAAAATGAGGGTACAAGGCAAATTTCATGTGATCTCATAAATGAGAAATGGAGACTGAGCTAAATGTCATGTAATTTAAAAGGAGTTTACAGAATCATTTTAATCTGTTAGGATGAGATGATACTTTTTGAAAGTTGCCTTTGTGCAAAGGTAATTTTATCAGAGGCAGTGAGTGACTGAAGGTCATTGTAGAGTGCTCATCATAGAAAAAAATAAAGAAGAATAAGTAAATATTACAGGGGCATAATCTTTCCTGATATAGAGGAAGTACATACAGCTAGAGTGCTTGGATAGGTATTAAAATTGAAATTGAAGTCAGAGATACTACATTACCTTGAGCTCTTTAAATTGAAAAGACATGGAGGAATTCAAACCAGAAAATGTCAGTGAACTCACTCTCCTACCTCTCCTCTACCACTATCAAAAAACCCAACAGTCTGTTGTTATAGAAATGAGATAATTTAAGATATAGAAAACTCAAGTAAATATA
Source organism: Dasypus novemcinctus (assembly GCF_030445035.2). Classification (NCBI taxonomy): domain Eukaryota; kingdom Metazoa; phylum Chordata; class Mammalia; order Cingulata; family Dasypodidae; genus Dasypus; species Dasypus novemcinctus. The sequence goes on along the minus strand of NC_080673.1, from coordinate 145,508,186 downwards.
AAATATAATAGAATGATTTTAATGCAATCTTTGGTTTTAAAATAATTTGATTTTACTTTTAAAAAAAATGTTAACTTCATTTTGTTCTAAAAGCAGCCCAACAAGCAACTTCCAAAACAGCCATAATAACAACATAACAAAAACACTTACTGGTTTGAAATGAAACTTTGCCCTTTCTTTCCTATCAATTCATATGATGCCAGATAGTTAATGGCAGATCTTAAGAGTTAATGGGTGTTTGTATTCATAGGGATTAGGACTTGAGATTAGAGCAGCAAAACATAATGAATTTTTAAAAAAAGTTCTCTGAAGACAAGTTTCTCTTCAGCATATTAAGGCAGAAGGAAGTCTGATGGCAGATTGCCCAGTTAATGACTTGATATCAAGACTTTCCCTAGAAGCTAAAGGAATGTTAATGTGTTTTTTATCAGCATATTCCTTACTTTAATTGCGATTTTCAGGCAGATGCATAAAAAGTTCATTGAGATGAGTTACAAAAGAGCCTCCTGCAAGCCACACATATAGCTGCAGGTTTATAGAAGTGTCCCCTTGGAATACAGCTAAAGCATCTTATTCCTGACAAGAAGTTGTAAAACTCTTCCTTGTACTGCGTTTTACAGCTTACCTTTTGCAAGTAACAAAATGCTTTTACACGTGCACTGTGCATTCTGTCAGGCCTTTTGGAGAACCACAGTGAAACCCACTGTACCTTTTTTGTTTTGTTTTTCCCCATTCTTGGATTTATGTTTTTATACAGGGGAATGCCTCAATTAATTACAAAAGGAAAACTTCATTTGGTTTTTTTACTATTTTAAACAAAAGTCAACCTTTAAAATTATTATTCTCCCTTATTAAATGCTTGGAGTTTCATTCGTTTATTTTAGCACTCATTTATTCAACAATATTGTATTGTGTACAAATGCATGTTGGACACTGCACTAAGGGCAAGGAAGACTAAAATGGGCAATTCACATTCTTGGAGTTCTCAAGGAGCTTTCAATGTATTGAGAGACACAAAAAGAATACATTGTGGTAAATGCCTTCAGAGGATAGCTCCCTAAGGCAGCTGACAAGGCAGAAGTGTTGTTTCTAAAGACAACGTGTGTGTGTGTGTGTGTGTGTGTGTGTTGGGTGGGCCTAAGAAGACTTAATTCTTATAGAAATCTAAGGGCTCAAGACTACTGGAATTGAATATCAGAAAATTATACGAGGACATGTTTCTTTCTGTAGGTCTGTTTCTTCTTTTCCTTTATCTCTCTGGCAGTTTTGTTTATCAGTCTTGTAAGTTGGATTCCGCATCAGCAGTTACCAGCTGACACTTGCATCCTTGCCTCTTGGTTCAAATTTTCAGAAGATTTATATGATCCCCATTGAGTGAATCAATACCCCTGGTCTAAGTACCTGTGTCACTGACCATCCCATGGACCCGGGCTGATTCAATAGCATTGGTGTAGGGAAGAAGCTATGTTAGGATAGAGCAAGTAAAGTGAGTGCCTACCCAGTCTTGGTGTGTCAGAGAAAAGGCTCCTGAGCATAAACTGTCATCTAAGCTATGACCTTGAGAGATAAGTACTAGTTAATCAAGCAGAGAGGGGAATGAAGAAAGACAATGGTACAGGCAGAATAAACAGCAGCAGAAGGGCCTGAATATAAAAAGGTAAATTCAGTCAGATTGGAGCATAAAAGTCCACAGGGTTATTGCTACATATCAGTCTAGAAATGATCTGGAAAGGTGGCCAGGGATCTGATCATGAAGGACATGTTATAACATTATGAGGAATTTGATTTTTTCCAGATGTCGGTGAGGAAACAAGTAGATCTTAAAGGAATTAAGTAAAGAGTGATCTACCACTTGCATTTTGAAGAATGAACTAGAGAGGTCAATCCTGGAGAAGGGAGGTGCTATAATTATTCTGATAAGAGATGATGGTAGCTCTGACTCAGGGAGTGAGGGAAGTTAGTGATGATGAGGATCAATTGGGAAGACTTAGAGATTCAGTCCTACCTTCTGCTTCCCAGTAATATCTAGTAGAGCTAAAAGTGAGCCAGGGTTAATTGATCTCTATACTGTCCTGTCTCCTCATGAAGAACTGAAAAAAATACTAGTAAAATGCATTGGCATGCTTTTCAGTACTGTGACAAGAAAACAAACTGAACAAGGTTAGCACAGTTAATCTGCAGGCTTACATATATTTGACCTTCATTCAGTTCTTAGCACAACATTCCATATCAAAATTTGGAAGGAAGCAAGATACTGATATGTTCACACTTGCACTCATTAACAGTTTAACACAGGACACACTTATATAAAATAACAATGTAGTAAAATATCTGCGTATCTTTTGAGAATGCCTCAGAAATAGACCTTGATTTATACTCTTGCCTGATTTTATATAGGTAAGAGTTATTAATATAATAACTGATTATTAAAATATATGTGTCTCTTGACATGTAAATTGGTGCTTTAACTAAGAAATTGTGCGAAGACTGTTTGGTTAGGAGTGGGGAAAATAAAATCTGCACTAAGAAAAACTTTACTCTTTTAAAGTCACACACATAATTGCAAAGTTCACGTAATTTTAAATAAGACACTGTTATTGACTGATATGAACAAGGAGAGTGTGACAAAAAACCATTTATTGGGTTACTTATGACAAAATATGTTGTGAATGAAGCCATTTCTTTGGTACACGATGAAGTCACAGACTTGATAGGGCAAGCCACTGGAATAAATGAAAAATGGGGAGGGATGTTTTAAAATTGAGGGATCTGAACACCTATATCCAGTAAGTCAGGTTAGGAGGCAACACATTTTCTCTTACCTCAAACCATGTTCCTACACATTCTTCAGCTATATGGAAATCCTATCAATTTACTGAACAAACCATGCCATCTTCCCTCAGTACCTTTAGCATGTGACATTATCTTTGCAGATTGGAATGTCCTACCCACCTTTTCATTAGCTCAAATGTTCTCACTTGTGGGACGTGCCTCTGATTCATTCAGATTGAACTAAATATCTCTTCACTTATAATCTCTCCTTTGCACCTTGATTCCAGCAGCTCTCTCATAGTATTGATCATGGTATTATTGCTGGTTTATTTCTACATACCTATCAAAGGAAGCTCCTGAAAGTTAAAAGCAGTCTTCTTAATCTTTTTTAGATAAGGGCATAGGAGAAGGATTGCATGTAGAAGCTCGAAAATTCCCTATGCCTGTTCCTATTTTTGCCCCAAACAATCCTTATTCTTCCTGATTCTGAATTAGAGTAGCCTGCAGTGTATGTGTGTATGTTTAAAAATTTCTCTTTACTTCCTCTGGCTTTTATATTTTCACTCAGTATAACTGGTGATCAGCAGAGAATCTGAGATTTTTTTACTCTCAATATGCTTTTATTAGTGTTATAATGACAGTGATGAGATATCCTTCTGGCCTAGTCTTCATATTCTTCCAAATTTTTGTAAAAGCTGGTTTTAATTTTGTTATTACATTACAGTATGAAAAGTGTAGGTGAAGACTAGAAATTCTTGGGGAGGCAGGGAGATGAAAGAACCTGTAACAGAAGAACAGAGATTAATGTTGCCACAGCAACGAAAAACCCTCTGTTTTACAAGCTCAGCCTTTTGGATGTAACTCTTACTGCAGGAGACTAATATAATGTGGCCTTCAAAGTGCTGTGTTAGCTTTCTTGTTTTATATGACACTGTAATATTATTTCAGATAAAAGGCTCTGTTCACATTTGTGTCTGTCAGTGAGGTTTGCTGGTTTAGACAACTCCTCAGGTATAATTGATATACAAAATGCATTCCTTGCACATCACTCTTTAGAATTCTTATGTGTATCAATGGTCATATTATATTTTTATATGGAATGAAGGATTATGGTCATTTAGATAATAGGTAAGGTATTGAGATTTTATTTTAGAAAGGGATTTTGCTGCCCTAAAATTGATTTCACAGCTTTTCTTTAAGACCCTGTTCTTTACCAAATGGTGCAAATACCAGAATTGAAATATCCATTTGAAAATAAATATGTGAGTGAGTTTGGCCTTCAAGTGTTTCCAGGAAAATTCGATAAGCTCTGTCTTTTATTTCTTTTGGCATAATTATAGTTTAATTTCCGTCTCCATCTTGAAAGCATATGAGTAGTTTTTCAAGATGCTTATAGAATATTCTTGACCGTTAGAGCCTCTTGTTCCAAAATATATGAATAATGGAAAAGAGATGCTACAGTTTGACACTTAGGCCAAAAATGTTTTGTTTCTTCAATTTAACTGGGAATGTACTTTAAGTTTTCATCACTTCATTAACTGAATATCTGCCATCTTCTGAGAATTGTATAGACATTCCAAAGAAGTAAATGTTACACTACTAGTGACAGATCTCTTCCTCTGCTTTTGTTTCCCCTTCAATTCAAAACTGTGGTTAAATGAGAAATGAAGTATATTCCAGATAGAGTATGGGACCATCCATTGTATTTATGTAAGGCTTAACCCAAAATTTAGGTGAAAGAAGAGCAGGTCAGGCGCTATTGTCAATAGAACATCACACTTTTCAGAGTTTTTTTTTGTCTGTGTTTTTAGATTCTGTATTACTCATATAAATCTTAGGTATAATAAAGCAGAAATTTGGCCATGCATTCTTAATTTTTTTCTTTCTTTCTTTCATATGTACAATTATTTAAATTGATTTTTTCCAGCTGCTACTTTTTAAGAATTTACTCATTTTTCTTTTTTATTTGATATATTTTTAGTTCACTTTTCTTTTAACTGCTACAGAAAGAGTGATAGTATGGAATTGTAGTTAATGCATTGATTTTTGGGTCAGAAAGATTTGAATTTATTCTCAGCTTTACTGTTGATTAGCTATCTGAAATTATGCCAGGGACTTACTATTTAAAAAATCTTTATCTCTTCTGTTTAATGTGAAAATAAAAGTGCATATGTTGTTGTTGTGATGACTAAGCATATTTTATATATATATATATATATATATATATATATATATATATATACACACACACATACATTTTAAATATGAAAAAGCATGTGGTACATGAGACCAAGAAAGTGTCACCATCATTATTTATCTTTGTTACTCTCTGTTTTTTTGTAGTAATCATACCAGGAAAATATAATTAATATCCATCAAGAATTTTCAATGAATTTATTTAGCTGTTAATATTTCTGTTTAGGCTGGGGAAGAGGATGAAGTAATATTCTAAAATACCGGCTTTATATTATATATATTTCATGGATTCATAGCTTGGACATCAACATTGATTATAAATGTTTAGGAGAAAATATAACTCAACCTAGTTTAATACTTATTTTGTGCCAACAATATACCTAGAACTTTATAACACAATTTCTTTCCTCAAGGACTTTATAGTCTGTTGCTGTGGAAAGAAGGAACAGACAAACCAGGGGTATATATGACTTCATGATTAGGTAGAATATGGAGTCATGTAAATGTTGTAGTATTTTAAAGAAAAAGGAAATGGAACCCATCGTGTGTGGGGTGGGGATAAGGGAGAAGGGAGGGTGCATAAAGCTTTTTTAGATAAAGTGGTATTTTAAAAAACTCTTAAAAAGTCCCTAGGATCTTTTTCAAGCAAAGATGGAAGATGGTACAGGAGGATATTCCAGAGGAAGGAATAATGTGAACAAATTATAGTTAGAAGAACTTATGACATTTTCATGGAGCTTGCAACAGTAGAATTTAATCAACAATAAGTTCCTAGGAAAGGAAATAGTGGAGCAGGGCTTTAAAGGGTAGTTTGTGGCCATCTGGAAGGTAATTTTAAATGTCAAGGTGACACTTTCTACATAATTTTATCTGTAGTGGGAATTCTTTGGAGGCTCTTGATCAGAGTTGCACTTTAGAACCTGCCGGGATTATGTGGGATAAATTAGGGAAGAAGAGGGACTTGAAAGTGGGGAGATCAGCTAGGTTGATGCCGCAGGGGGGATGGTAATGAGTGTTGCAACTGGGGAGCTAGCAATGGGAGTGGAAAGAGGAGTGGTGATGTGAAAGACACACAGAGTTTGGCTACTAATTGGATGTAGGAAGTGAGGTTGAGGGAAAGAATCAAAGATGCCTAGGCGATGAGGTGGTACCGTTTAAAGAATTTGAACATCAAGGGAAGCTTTGCTTTTCCAGAAAAATGGTGAACTTGGTCTTAGAAATATTCACTTAGAAGTGCAAATGTGAAGCAGACTCTAAAAATGTAAATCTAAATATCAAAAGAAAACTTATTGCTAATGATATAAGTTAAGAATTTTTTTCATAGAGCTGATGGTTAAAACCATAAAAGTGGTAAGATTGCCAAAGCAGAGAAGAAAATGGGTAAAGAGAGATCTCAGCAGACACTCTTACATTTAGGGAACGGAAAAATGTAGCCAATGAAGGTGCTCAGTCATGGGTTGATCCATTGGTTAAATAAAGCAAATCTCCTGATTTTTCTTGTGCTTTGTTCTTCTGACTGCCCTTTGCTAATGCTAATCCACAGAAAGTTCACGTGTATTGTTTTGGATGTTATATGGAAATTCTTCAGATGATGAGACACAAACACTGATTGTCAATTACCTGAGAATGCATTAAAGAACAGCTTTTGTTTGATCAAAGGGTCTTGGGGAGAAAGAAAGTGGTGGAGTCTGAAGCCTGCCTAACCTAGGCTCTCTGAGGGTCAGTGGAGGAGGTGGGGAGGGCAGAACACTTGTGGGTCTCAGGCTCTTGCCTTTATTATGGACCAGAGGGGAGGAGTAGAACTTTTCCACCCATACTGGGGATTGACAGTTTTAAACTATATGGTGTGAAAAGCAGCTCTTATCATCCAAGCCACATGGAGATACATGCCTTACCAGTAAATGATGTGTCACAAAAGGGCAGAAGTGGTAGGGTCTGTTCAGAGAAGCTAAGGGCTCTTATCATCCAAACCATATGGAGACACATGCCTTGCTAGTTGCAGTTATGCCCAGGGAAGGCTAGATGGGGTGATCACTCAAAAGAGGAACTTAGTAGTAGACAAAAATGATGAGGCATCAAATATAGTTTCTTTTATGCCATTACACTTGTATAATAGGATGATAATAGAGCTAGAGTTAAATCATTGAGATAATGAATATTTTTGATTGTCATTGATAAGTTACTGACTCAATAACATTTCTTAAATGACCAGCATATAGGTAGAACAAATAATGGAGGAATAGGTTTGGGAGTACATATTAAAGAACTCAGAAATATGGCTATGTTTAGTGATTTTCATCCATTTTGGAATTTTATAATTGCATTTGAATTGGTTTTAGTCATTGGCCAATTGTAAATCATCAGGCCAAAGTAACACTGGAGTGAGCACATATGAAAAATTCATAAAAAAGTATTATTTCATTTATTTTGAGATTGAGAAAAACTGGGATTTTTTGAATCAAACTTGGAAACTAATGCTTAAAACTAAATACTTATATATTGTAATATGTTGTAACTGGATCAACCTAAATATACCTTCATCCAGTCTATAGCAAGAAAAGTAGAGACTTTTGATTAAATACTTTAATCACTTTAAAATTGAAGAATGGCTCTATGGCAAAAATGTATGTTATTAACAACGATACACTTATCAAAACTAGTCTTGCAAGATAAAAAAACTAAATTAACTTTATTTGAAGCACTTTTTATTCAGACAAAAGATCTTTATATCTTCCTTTAGTTCTGTTTTAAAAAGTAAACATATTAACACTTATTCTTCAAAAACCTTATGAATTCAAAACCCAATTGACTGTTCAATTTTATCTGAAACTGTTGTGTAAATGTAATTTATTCATACAGTTGCACATCTGAAATGAAAAATAAACTTTTTTTCTTAGTTTGAGTAATTGAGCATTGCTTATAAATGTTTGTTTTAATTTATGAAAATATGTGGTTATAATGATAGAAAAATATTTAAAATAGGTAGATTATTTTAAATCATTTTGAATGGTCTTTGAAGACAAGTGTTTTGCAGGTCTATTTTTTTACCTGTAATTTATTTTTTATGTTATACAATTTTGTTTACCACCATAAAATGCATATTTATAGACATGCATGTAATAATTTCATATATAAAAATTAAACAGCTTAGGAATGGTTAGGTTAACTTAGGATAGAACTCTTATTTAGATTTAATATGAATTTTGTTAAAATCTTTATTATAGTTTGGAGAATCTTCCTGGTAGAATACTTATAATATGCTGTGGTAAATTAACAGAAAGTAATTACTGATTGAAAGTTTCAAGTCTTGCTTTTGGTTCCGTTTTCCACGCCACATACTGTGTCTACTTATTTTTTCCCCCCTAAGATTGTGATGAGTCTCTGAGTTATGGGGCCAGGTGACAGGGGAAGCAATAAGGTGTTATAAGAGGTTTGGTATCCTGAGCATTACTTAAAACACCCTTATTATCCATGTCCTGCTTCCAACAGTCCCATCTCTTACAAGTCCTCATGCATATGCCACAGTCAAACTGTATTAACTATAGCAGTTGATTTGCTTTGCATTCTCTGTCATCACCATGCCCTCCCTCCCTTTTTTGCTTTTATAACCCCCAGGCATATTTTAGTTCTTGGCACTTGGACTATGAGGCAGTGTAACTTAGTGATCAAGAGGATGTTTTCTTGGGCCAGATTGCCTAGTATCAATTGAGTCTTGGCCCCTCTACTTTGTAGTTGTGTTACCTCTGCATGCATCTGATTTCTTACTTTTCATATAGGAATAATAACAACTCCTAGGATGGCTGTGACTTTTAAATGAGTTAATTGATATCAATTAATTAGAAAATTTTATAGCATGCAGTGTTTAATAAATATTGGTGAGTCTATTCCATTCTATCTGTACTTTTCTATAGTCTCTGATGTCATTTCCTCTGGAAAGCCTTCTTTGATCCATGGAGGTGTTGGGACTTGGCAGATCTTCTCATACCCTATCTGTTTACTCATCTGTTTTCCTTCTTAGACTTCGTTTAAGAACAGAGACTGCATTTTTCAGCTTTATATGCCGAGCATGTAGAATTGAACTTGCTCTGCCAAATGTATCCACATTTATTGAATGGGTATATAAGTTAATGGATTTTTGGAGATATGTACTATCATTTTGGAATTTATATCAATTCAGTAGTAGCTTCCAGGTATACTAGTGGACAAGCTATAACAGAGGCTATAAAATTGAAATGCTTATTGACCAAGTTACCAATATTCTGGAATCATGTGTGTTATTTTATTCTCTAGGAAAAGGAAAGGGTAAAGCTATAGGGTATGCTTACAAATTTAGGATAGTGTTACTGAGGGATGGGAAGATCCCACTTTCTAAATTGTCTTATGCAATGTTCCAATATCCTGATTCACTTTGTTCCTCATCAGCTATTTCTATTGATAGTTTGATTATGAGAGCCTGATTGGAGGATAAGCAATGCAGCTCCCTAGCTGGAAGATGTCTGGAGGTAACACAGGCTTACTCTGTTGGAGACACGCAAATAACTCATCCCAGCTATAGCTCACTCATTATCCTTCTGATACTTCAGCTTAGATATGTGTTTCTTAAGCAGAGCATACATGTAGTCATAAATGGGCCATAATAGGTGTCACCAATAGGAGGCAATTTAGGGAACAATAACTCTTGATCTGAAGATGAACATGATCTAGGTTTTATGAAAAATTAAGGTTTATGGTCTTTTCATCCCCTTCTAAAAAAATAGTCTCATTTGTCCCCTTCTTGTTACTAATATTCGACAGACCTATGTTCCATTTATTCTATAATATGATTTACAGGTTGCTAACTTACTTTCTATTCTTAATGTATCTTATGTATTCCACCTATGGCTCCCAAGCTACTTGCCTACATTTATGCATATGTAACACATAGATGTTAGCTATCCCATTTGTTTCTTGTCTTCTATAGCAGATTGAATATTCTCAATTAAAACAGCTAACACACATTGCCTGTGTTCTTTAACTAGACTAACCATATGTCCCGGGTTGGCCAGAAAAGACCCAAATTATGCCTCTAGTCCTACAGTAATTCTTAATATTACATCCTCTTTTACTCTCAAATGTGGCTGGTTTCAGTGATAATTTATATATAGTCACCTTAGTTTTAATTTACCACCTGCTACTTATAAAACTATGTAAATAGAGGTAAATTACATAAAATCCCATCTATAAAATTAGTGTATTGGCTAGATTATTTGTAAAATCCTTGCCAAATCTAAAGTTCTTTGACATTTATGAAAAGAAATATAAAGCTTTTTACTTCTAAGGGTTTATTCATAAAATTCTTACCCTGAAGACAAGTGCATTTTTTTCATTAAAAAAGTGGATCTAAATCCAAGTTGAATATAAATGTATGCATTAACTGCTTTGGAATGTGAAAAATTACAGTCTTAATTTATACTTAGGGCAAAATATTTCAGACACTGACTGCAGACTTTAATGAAAACTAAAACCACTTTTATTAATTTATTTGAAAGGCTTTGAAATCATTATATGTGGTTTTCAAAAAATCTTGTGTATGTGAATTCAAACTATGCTTATACTCTTTATCTGCACATTGAATTAATAGTTGGCTAGAGATACCAGTTCCTGAGGAAAGTAGTGACTAATGGGAATTAAAGCAAATCTGATCATAAGCTACAGAGTTGGGTATCACATCTAGAGGAGAATAACATAAAAGTATGAATTGCCCTAGAAGTGTTAGTATAGATGGGGAAAGGAAGTGAAGAAGATGTGGATACCATTTCTGACTGTCCCCACCACACTCTCTGCCTTTTGTCAGGTTTCGTCAACCCTGTCTGTCCCTGTTCATCAGTTACTTTCTAGGTTTTCACTATTGGCAACTGAAAAATCTTACCATATAATAGCTAGGTTTGCCTCTACTCCCCAAACTGCCCAGAATATATGGATATTTGAATTGTTTCTTTTTATTGCAACTTTGCTTATTTCAAATTTTATCTTGGCTAGAAAATTCTATGACTAAGTGTTCAGTTTGGTGAACACAGACTGTGAAGAGAGATTTCCTGTTTGGAATGTTGTCGCTTTATTGTTATTCTAGTTTGATGGGAATGGAATAATATGTTCATTCCTTGTGGATGTCTATCTTCATCCCTGCTTGGGTGATCTGATATTACTGAAAATAGGGTGTTACCAGCCTGCTGTGGTGCCATATTAATTTTGAAAATACCAAGAGAGTTAATGATTAAATGATGTGGTCTTCATAGAAATTTTCCTTTTTTTGTAGGTGTTTTGAGAAGCAAGAGATACAGAAACATATTGTTATATATTATTGGCAGATTATGAGAAATAGTATAAATGCAGTTGACACTTATGTGTCTTAGGAAACTTATCACAGTACCATGTTTTATAGTTATGTATATATGTGCTTTATCCCCCTGACTGTATTTTAATATCCTGAGATAAGGGACTGTGTTTAATTTATGATGTATTTATCATGGTCCTTAATATTATTCATGGTTCATGGTATTAAATCAATAAATATTTACTAAATGATGCATTATAATGCAAAGAACAAAATTTTTGTGATCTGTAGACCACCTCCTATGAAAGCACAAAATTGCTGATAAAATATTGGCATGATTATATGGCATATCACCTTCAAACCTATTAAGCAGGTAGAAGAATATAAAGGGTGTAGGTGTTTGCATGCCTGTTCTTTCACAGACCACAGTCTAAGTGTGGTAATTAGGTGCTTTGCTCCCATCTATAGCCTACAGGAGAAAAGTTGCTCTCCTACTCTAACCTGCATTACAATAACAGGCTGTAGTTCTGATTGAATTGTTTGCTTCTGCGCGCTGTGGACGCTGTTCAGTAATCCTCTGGGAGCTGTGTATGGAGTGGGGGGAGGGGAGGAAAAGTGAGTACCTTGCATCATTCTCTGATAGCCTCAGGGGTTCATTCTAGTACCGTATTACGATGAACAGCCCTGAGTCAGAAGGACTTTATAATTAAAGCATTTCATTGCTTTCATTCAGCAATTTTTCACTCTGAACCTACTGTGTGTAAAAAAATGACTCTCCATAAATGATAGACATCTGAAGATTTAATTCCTACTTGGTAAGAATTGCAAGCCAAAGATAAAACATAAAGAGAAGTGGAGACAAACCCTGATTTAAGTCATCATTGTGGGTTATGGGATGCTTGTTGTAATGGAAATTTCGCGTATAATATGCTCTCTGATTTTCTCTAATAGGGTGCTCAGCATTGCTACACTGTCTGCATTACTTTGCCCTTGGTAATTCTTGAGAAAGACAGGCAGTACTTTTTCTTCTCCAGTATAATTTTTGTTAGCCTGTGGAAGTGTTGTTTTTACCTCCTGTTATCCAGCTTTAAAGTATGCCTTGTAGTGTATGTGTTTCAAATGAGGGTGGTATGTTCTACCACATGTATATAAAATAAAGAAAGGGTCATTTGGGCTCCCTTAGTAAATTACTTATTTCATTTCATGCACTCTGTTTTATAATACTAACTAGTTAACAAGCTAAAACAAAATATTTGGCAGAGTTGATGATTTCTTCCCTCAGGAGAGATCTTGGAATTAGAAGGCATACCTCGATTTATGGGAAGGTCACCCGTTTATACTGTGTGAGGGGGGGAAGGAGGCAGTCAGATATGCATGGCTGCATCTAGACAGGAAGAGTCTTACATTTATAGCCAGGGCTGCTCTTTGCTTTATCTTCAAAGATAGAATAAAAGCTTGTATGACTTGGAGTGGGAAAAAAGTTTATCAGCAAGATCATTAATAACTTGGGCCTCAGCTTTTCAAGTTAACAATTAGCTGCTCAACAGCTGTGACCTTCAAGAGCTACTCATTATTGTTGGGCCTGATTGTTCACTCCCACTCTAGAGCACTTTTCAGAAAGAGTTTTTCTGACATCATTGACCCCAGGGGTCAGAGTGAGGAATGAGTCCTCAAACACTCATTTGTAAGTCTTGTTTCTGCAAGAAGCTGTGTCTGTGTGCGCATGCGTGTGTAAAGAACTCAGCCGCTGGTTAATGCCTCATTGTAAATCCATCTGTTTGGTCAGATCCCAATTAGGATGATAACTGTTAGATGAACGGGCACTCCTGGGAGTAGCAAGAAGATTTAGTGGCCTCAAATACAGAATAAAACTGATGGTAACACAGTCTGTTTTATTTAGATTTTTTTGTTAATGTCTCAACCCGCATGCTTGCCCAACTCTGTCATGCACTGTATAGCATCTCAGCAGATCAGCAGGGATTTTAAACATGCTGTATGTTTGGCATCCACTGCAGCTCAAAGAGAAAGTGGGGATTAGAGAAACTGTAGTGAAGTATGAAATGAAAATTCAGTTGGAAACTAAGGACTGGATATATTCAGCTTCTTTGCCTTAGTTCCTTGGGATATTAAGAATGCGGCACTCTTAGAAAAAAAGGGATTTGCTCTCTTGGGACAGGGCATAATGCATTACCTCTATATTCAGAAAGAAAACTTAATTATGGAAAAATTTTCTATCATAAAACCAAAGAATAAGAAAATAGGAAAGGTTGATAGAATTTTTTTTTAATTGATTATTGATAATGACTTTCCTGGCCAATTAAGGCCCAGAAATAAATTTTGTACTGTTTGGGAACTCTTGTCAAAAAAACGTATATGGTTAAGCTTTTGAACGTGTAGGCCTTGCCAGTTTAAACCTAAATATCAAATACTTAAAGTTACTCTGGCATGGCAAATAGGATTTCTGGATAGGAAGAGGTGGACCGGCTCTGGTTCTCAGTTAGACACTTCCAAACCATGTTAAGCAGGGCAGGGCCTCTGACTTCTCTGCTTCTGAGTCCTCATTTGTAGGAATGAGGGGATTGAGTTAGATTAGATGGTATGTCAAGGGCTTGGAAATTGCCCTACATTATAACCTTTTTTGAGAGCATTTGTGTTTATTTCCTTCATTATAACTGATTTTACTATTACTAGCCTCAGTGACTAAAAGATCCAGCCACTGAATAAAATCTGAATAAATTTCAGAGGTCTCTGAGCTGTTTTCTACCCTTAGCTTCCTACCATTACACCCTTATTTCCTCTTCATTCCTAAGGCCCAATGGTTAGGTTATCTAGTTTCCATTTTTTAAAATGTAAATGAAAATTTATGAGTTTTCTAATCTCTCTAAAGCATAGCTTTGCATTCAAATAGTGTGATGTCTCCCTAAAACCTTACCAAATATTAATGATTAAATTGACACTGTTATTGACACTTTAAATGAAAATAATATACAAACTGACAACATCAAAAGCTATAGCTTAATAAGGGAACGCATACTATGCACTAGGTATGTTTTTTAAGCACCTCGCATGTACTACATATATAGTATTCATAAAACCAAACTGTGAAGTAGGCACCATTATTATGCCTCTTACAAATAAAGAAATTGAGGCAAAAAGAAATTGACTTTTTCAAAGTCATACTAGAATTTGGCCTTGAATCCAGATGATCAGCCTAAAGTCTGAAATCTTTACCACCATACCACATTTTAAAACACTAATACTGAGGAAGATAAAATACATTTTCTTCAAGGTATCTTTAAATAATCTTTCATTTCAAGGCTTCCATGTATTTTAGACATTAGAATTATTTAAGCACATTCCTAAAACTGGATAAAACATAGAAAAATCTTAAGGGAGGGGGTTTGATTAAACAAAACACAGCACAAAGCTGAATTCTTTGTGCTTGAAGATAACCTAATCTTAATACCCAGATTAATATCTAAAAGGAACACTTTAAAAAAGATTAAATTTTTGCATTTTGGAGATCTGCTACTGATTAATAATATAACTGACTAGGAACAGAAAGGGGCATCCTTGAATATGTAAAGAAGTTAAAATTTTTAACAAATTATAGTAGACTTTTTCAAAGGCTAAATGAAGTATACGAAGTAATTCCACCAAAAAAAGAAAAGAAAAGAAAAGAATTATACACACATCTTTATTAAAAATGTACTTAAAATCAGCTGGACTAAGCTGGAAGGCAATGACCCAGAGGCTTGGTAAGCAGAAACCAAGAGAGCCTTGCTTTCAGAGGCAGAGAAAGAGGGGCATTTTGAGTTCAAAGAAACTGCTGGCAACCCGGAGAGTCACAGGGAATGAAAGATCCAGGGCAAGATGGGCAGAAGGAGTTCGTGGCCCCAGTGGCAAAGAAAGGACTGAAGCAGCTTGATTCCTCAGTCTTGGCCGTATTTGTTTGTTTCACTCTTGGTGAGAATTCATCTTGAGAGAACGTGGTCAGCAAGTGAGAGTAACTGACAACAGCTGGCTCTTAGTGGGGGCAAGGGTGGAGCAGATGCCGTTTTCTGGTGGAGGCTTTTTTCTGACAGTTGACTCTTTTAGGCAGATATTGTAATGGTCCTTCTTGTAATCCAGTGCCCAGAAGCCTGCCGTTCCTGTTAAATCCTTGAAGACTGATATGTCTAAGGAAATAAAAATAGAAAAAGGTTTAGATATTGAAGTGTTGATATTCTTCAGTAAGGTTGGGATGCTTCCATCTCTTAGCTAAACTCCAAAGTCATGACTAGTTGATTATCCAAAGTTTTCTTGAGGCCTTAAGTACAGCCTTCCTTTTCCCTCATCAAAGCAGACAATCTGAAAAGAAAGGCAATCAGACAAGTGGATATATTGAACCTTAGATGTGTATACACTAGTGTGTCAATACCAGAGCTGGGTGAGTTTGTTAAACCTCTTTAAAATATTTTATTCTATCAGTGCCTGTGACCACACTTTGGGAATATCATGATGTGCAGTTGTGGCAAATTAGTTTTTGATCAAAGAATACTAAATAGGTTTTTTTGTCTTTTTAAATTAAAAAAAAAAAATTTGAAACTATTTTGAAGGTATTAGATTACTTAAATGTTACATAAAAAGGTAGGGGTTTCCCACATGCCCCCCTCCCTCCCCCTCCCACACTTTCCCACATTACCAGCATCCTTCATTAGTGTGGTACATTTGCTAAAATTGATGAACATGTGTTGAAGCATGGCCACTAAGTGTAGATTATAGTTTACATTACAGTTTAAACTCTCTACTGCACAATTTTATAAGTTATGACAAGATTTATAATGGCCTGTATCTTTCATTGCCAACATGATTCAGGAAAGTTCGAATGTCCTGAAAATGCCCTTCTATTACACCTGGTTTTTCCCTCTCCCTCCCCTCAGAACCTCTGATGGCCACTGCCTCCATATCAATGATAAAAGTTCTTCCATTGCTAGAATAACAATAAGTCTATAGTAGAATAACAGTCTACTCTGATCCATCATTCATTCCCTAATCCTGAGGATTCTGGGATGGTGATGCCCATCTAGTTGAGATGGTGATGCACATCTAGTTGAGAGGGGCTTAGATCCCATGGGACAGATGGATGGGACTATCTTGTTTGTAGTTGCAGACTCTCTCGGTTCCTTGGGATGGTCATTGTCCATCATCTTTTCCTTAATAGTTGTTCTGGGTGAGTCCAATGAACTGGAGAGTAGGTGTTGCAACTCTGTTGAGATTCAGGGCTGACTGGACATAGAAAGCTGAAAGATTTAAATCTCTTAGACATAAACCTATCAACTCTAGTACTAACTATAGGTTCAAATAGAAGGGGCAAAAGAGCCATGTGTAGAGAAACCACAACTGAGTCCAACTTTGTCACACAGAGGAGCATACATTTCAAAGTAGGGCCCACTGATAGGGTGCTAAACTCCTAAGCTGTCAGCCCTACCTATCATGTCTGGATATCTCCAGAGCCCTCAGAAGCCCTGCAATTTAAGGCAATATTTACTGTGGCAGTCAATGAGATCCTTCTGAGACGTGCATAAGTGTAACCTTGGAAAGACCTCCTGACTCACTTTGAAGTCCCTTAGTCATATAAACTCATTTGTCTTTACTTTCCCTTTAGGTCAAGGTCTTTTTCCACTTGCATTGGAATTTGGTGCTCAGTAGCAATCCCTCAGTGCCAGGGAAGCTCATCCCCAGGAGTCATGTCCCATGCTGGGGGAAAGGTATGCATTTATATGCTAAGTTCAGCTTAGAGAGAGACCGTATTTGAACCACAAGGAGGCTATCAGGAGGTAACTCTTAGGCAATTTATAATAGTAGGCTAAGTTTCAATTTCAAAAGAAAAGGTTCATAAGTATAGTCATCAGTATCGAGGGCCCATCAATGGTCCATCTTCCTTCACTAGTCACTGCCCCTGTACTTGGGGGATTGTTGCTGTCCCATTAGAGAATGTGGTAGAACTCCCAAGTATGGGAATTGGATATTCTTTCAGTTATTGTGTGTGTCTTCACCGACCATGACAATGCCCCATGAACACTTGAACTCTTTCATATGCCTTATTGGTGTGCCCCAGGTGAACCTCCTCCCATGTATCCCTTATCACTGACACCCCACATCAATGATCCTCCCATGCCACAGTTGTAACCCTTTTTTTATCCAAAACTTCTTAAAAAATGAAGCCAGCAAAAGAACTGAATAAAATTAATAAGAAAATGAAATAATGATAGTTTTAAAAATGACAAAATACAAAAAATTAAAAAAGAATTTGAAATGATAAAAATAATAAAAAAGAAATAAAGTTAAAAAAATATTGGCATGTTTTTCACCACTCTAAGATCTGTTGTCTTATATGTACAATGACATTAAGTATATTATTTAGCTTTTTGAGTAGAGATGACAATATGAAAAAGTATGAATATATACCTATGAATATTATTTTGATAATCTCATAGAAAGATTAAATTCTAAGGAAAAGTTGAGTTCTTACCTTCTTTCCACTTACTACAAATGAGGAAATTGTGACCCAGAGGTTTTAACTATGGGAAGTTTCTCAAAGTTAAGTTAATGGACTGAGCCCTGGTTATGGATCTTGGTTACATTTCCAATCAAGTTTTACAGTTTCTCTGTATTGTGAACACATTCAATTTGAAGTGAAATGTTTACATTTTGTTTTTGGTGGTTCAAAGAAAAAACATTTTTTGAGTAATCTCACTATGTCTAAGCACTTCTGGAAATTAAAAAAAAAAAGGCTGATTGTCATAATAGAAAAATGGGAAAAATATTGAAAAAAATTTAAAGAAAAAAAATGGCATGTCCACCTGCTAAAAACAACTATTATGATGACTATCGTGGATTTTCTCTCTTGTCTCTGCATCTATTTATTTTAATGCAATTGTGATTGTATTATTTAAGTGATTTCTTTCTGGCTTTTTTTAAGGTAATATTTTGAAAATAGACTGAAAATATATATAACAGTTGCATGATATTCTATTAAGGGGATGAAATAATTTACTTTCATAGTCTCTCAGTCATGTAGTGTTTGAGTTTTATTGTAAGATTTTTGCACAACACAAATCTATATTATAGAACGGACATAATTCTTTGTTCCCATTTCCTCACCTCCCATTCTTTCCTCAATCCACTTTAATCCTGCATTCTTTTCTACCACTACTCTAAGACTGTTTTTATTAAGGTCACCAAGTATCTCCAATTTGCCAAATCTAATGTTTGCTTCCTCTATCCTTATCTTGACTTCTTAGCATTCTCTGACAGTTGAAAACTCCCCTATCCTATCCTCCTCTTTTTCCTAATCTCTGTTTGGATCTCAGGTAACAGAATTGAGGTGATTGTACTCCTCCTCATTGTATGGAATACTATCAGGAGACTTCCCAAATTGTTCAATCATTCATTTCTTTTTTTTCTTTTCCTTGTAGTAGGCAGAAAAAATGACCATTCCCTTCTTCCCCAAAGATATTTCCTATTTTAATCCCCAGAACCTGTGAATAAATTACCTTATAAGGCAAAAGAGGTTTTGCCGAGATGTTTGAGTTACAGACCTTGAGATGGGGATAGTAGCCTGGATTATCCAGGCGGGCCCAATATAATCCTTAGTCCATAAAAGTGAGAGTGGGAGGTATATGGGAGGGCCATAGGGAAAAGGAAGAAAGGCAAAGAGAGAAGCAATGTTGCTGGCTTTGAAGATGAAGGAAGGAGTCTTCTAGAAGCTGGAATTCTCCTCTAAGGCCTGCAAAAATAATGCAGTCCTGCTGATTTCCTTGATTTTAGCCCAGTGAAAACCATATCAGATCTCTGATAGAGCACTGTAATATAATGAATTTGCATTGTTGAAAGTCAGTAAGTTTATCATAATTTGTTACTAAAGCAATAGGAAACTAATGTTTCCCCTCATCATCTTTTCTCAAGCACATTCCCCTTTTCAAACTAGTGTATTTAATATATATTTTCCAGCCATATTTTCAGTTTTAAAAAATTAAATATACATGTCTTCTTATAAAATAGCAAATGTTTTGTGTATTTTAATATACCTAAATGTATAAATGACATCGTGCTATTCATCTTACCTCTTTCTTACTTTTCTGACTCATTGCTGTTTTTTTCAACTCTACCCATTTGGTTATACGTAAAGTCTGTTAATTCTATCCTCTATCTTATATTCCATTATTGGCTGCATCATATTTCATCCATAGGCATATAGCACATTTTACCTACCTAGTCTACTAGTGATTTCACCTGGTCTTATACCATCATATCAGTAGCCACATATTACTTATTCAGTGATGGCTATTTTATGATGAAAGACAACATGACATTGACCTAGATCTCTCCTTGGGGAACGATATGAGTTTCCTTGGGGATCTATCTATGTATGGGTTATACATATAACTAACTTCACTAAGCACTGACGGACTGCTCTTCAAATTGGCTATAACAATTTTCACATGCACAACCAGGTCAATAGAGCTTCCCTGTCCCCACAGGTTTACCAAAGCTTGATACTATTCAACTTTCTGAATTTTGTCTATTTGAAAGATATTATGGGGTATGCCATTGCTTTTATTTGCATTTCTCTGATTACTACTAAGATTACTTAATTAAGTAATTAAGATTACTTTGAGGATTTCTCTGATTGCTGTTAAGATCTACTAATTAACCATTTTGATGGCTCCTCCTGGAAACTGACTATTCATTGTCTTTACCTATTTTTCTCTTAAATTATTTCTTCCCTATGATTTGTAGAAACTAGGAATTCTCTATAGTAAGGCTACACTATCTACAGATTTGTAAATGTCTTTCTCTTTGTTTGCCCTCAGATAGGTTTGGGTAAAAATATCTTATATTTACATTTTACATTTTCTCTCTCGGTTTGTGACTTGCAGGTATTATTTCAGAAACCTTCCCCACGTGATATCACAAACACCGTATTCTATTACCCTTATAAGTTTACTTTCATAGTTAGAATCAGATACAGAATTCATGTTGATTAACTTGCAGTTTTTTATATGGTGTGACAAATTTCTATTGCTCCATAGGGCCATTATTCTCTTTCACTGGTTCATTAGCTTGTGTCTATTTCAGTACCATTATGGTTTTATAATATGACTTAATACCTACCATATTTGTTCTAACAGATTCCTTACCTATAGTTTTTCAAAATTGGCTTAAAATTTCTTTACTGATTATCAAATTCCTCCTAAAAATTATGATTGGATTTTTTGTAAATTCATTGAATTTAGATTGATTTGTTGGATATTGGTAAAGTTGATCATATTAACATCTAGAAATCTAAATGTAAAAAAATCTAGAAGTCATTTTGTGTTTCTTTTTCATTTACCTCCCTTTCTTACACTGTGAGGCCTAGAACAGAATTTAAATGAAAGCCCACATATAATAAGTCATAGTTAAAAGTTATAACTCAAGCAACTCCCATGACTCAGCCCATGCTCCCTCCTAGATTATTATCCCAAAACCTGAAGAATGAAGAAGTTTGCATCCTCTTGGGGCTAGCCCTGGCAGACCTGAAGGTAGTACTGATCTGCTTAGCAGGATAACATAGAAGCTGATTTCATCCCAAGAGCTACCCTGAACCAGGATGGACCTAGTCAAACTTTCTAGGGAGACAAGAGTGATCTGTACATCTCCTCCACACTCACTTTTCCAACTCAGAATTCCCAGGTATTCGGCTCTTGTAATTAGAGAAGAGGGAGCAAGAGAACTCTGTCTACCTAGACACTGATGAAATGATTTAGAACAAATGACTTTAAACAAAACCAGCCACTCTTTCTGATTTTTGTACTAGAGAGTCTATAAATCTCCCCCCTGCCTCACCTTCCACCTACTCATAAACTCTCAGACTCCTTTCCTTTGGCCTGTGGAGCCATTTCACTTCCTTTGCTTCTCTCTCAGTAATTCTTCTTGGTTATTGAGCTTTCAGAAAACTTTCTGAAAAGAGTGCCTTTATTTCTGTAAGTGGCATATATGGTTCTTCTTGATCTGGTCTAAGTGCTGTGCTGTCCCCACCTCAGTGCATCCCTAAGTCCTATAAATCTGCCTCTAAAATATGGCCCCCATCCAAGTGCCTCTGGTACTAAGCAGCAATTATCTCTCACCTAGACTATCACAGTGGCCTCTAACTGGTCTCCTGGCTTCCTTCTTATCTTCTTAAAAATCAGGAATCAGAGATGGCTCAAGTGGTTGGGTGTCCCAACATGGGAGATCTGGGGTTCAGTTTCTGATGTCTTATAAAAAGCAAATAAAAACAACAAACAACAAGCAAACAAACAAACAAAAAACAACTCAGAGGAGCCTGTGTGGCTCAAAAGTTGAGTGTTGCCTTCCCACATACGAGGTCCTGGGATCAACCCCAGCCCTAGCACTTCAAAAAATAAAAAAAAGTAAAAAGTAAAAAAAATTCTCTAAAGTACCTAGAGAGAACATTTTAAAATGTACGTTGAGTCATATCACTTCCCTGATTCCAGCCTTTCAATGATGTTTCTTCATTTTTCTAATAAAATACAAACTTTCACCTTGAATTAAAGATTCAATGCGGAACAGCAGAATATACCTGTCTACATATAATGACATGACTTCGGGAAGCTGTTTGACCTAATGTAAGGGGGAAATGGAAAGGAGAAATGAGATTATAAGGCTGTGAGTCTCTCAAAAAGAGTCTGGAGGTTGTCAGAAGGAATACCCCTATGTACAACTGAACAGAGTCTAAGAGACAGATAAGGTAGATACAACCCCAGGTATTGGTTCTTTTGAGGGATAAAGAGACCCACGGGTTCTGTGGTCATGGCAGAAGGGGTTCACTGCCATGACAGATAGCCCTTCTTTGGAGCTGGTGTATCTGCGTGATGGAATTGGACTCAGAGGGGATCTCTTTTCACAAGACTTGCATGCTACTTTATTGGAATTGTAGTCGGTGCTGGGTTTAAGATATATGTAGGGGATTTGAATCTCTGGACTGATAATATGACACCCAGGCCCAGAGCCTCAACAGACTTCAGCTCCTACACTTTGATTTATTGGACTTACTCCACTCAGCTAACATGGAGTTGAAGAAGGTCAACCACCACAACATGGAGCCTAGAGTGTCTACAACTGGAAGCGGGAGGAGTGCATCCAGTACCCATATGGAATCTAAGCCCTCACTTGACATAGATGTGCAATGGACACAACCAATCCAATGTCCACAGAGAAAATGTGGAATGGGTGTGGGAACGGTAGCCATGGTGGCTGCTGGCTGTGGGGAACGGGAGGAAGAGATGAGATGTGGAGGTGTTTTCGGGACATGGAGTTGTCCTGGATAGTGCTTCACGGACAATTACGGGACATTATAGATCCCCCCAGGGCCCACTGGATGGAACGTGAGAGAGTCTGGGCTATGATGTGGACCATTGACTATGGGGTGCAGTGATGCTCAGAGATGAACTTACCAGGTGCAATGGATGTGTCATGATGATGGTAGAGAGTGTTGCTGTGGGGGGAGTGGGGGGCGGGGGCGGTGGGGTTGAATGGGACCTCATATTTTTCATAATGTAATTAAAAAATAAATAAATAAATAAAAGATTTAAAAAAACATGGAATCATCTTAACAAAAATAAAAACACTCCAATATTTTAGCAAAAAAAAAAAAAAATACAAACTTTCTGCATTGGTTTACAAGGCTTTTACCAGGTCTGCCATGTTCACATATGTAGCCTTACCTAAATCGTTCTGTGTCTATATACGAAGTCCGTGCATTGGCCTTCGAGAACCTGTTGGTAAATTTTCAAGAATTTTGCAAACTAGATGTTAAAAATCTGTTATTAAAAATATTATGCAGTCATACAGTTAAATAAATTACATTAAAAACAAAGGTAAAAATTACTCAAAAACTTATTTCCTAATTATTTTACTTTATTTTAAGAAATTTAAACTCTTGGGGTTTTTCTTTTTATTAAATTCCTTTTCTATCTGTATGGTGGAAATACTGTATAATGCTGTGCTCCTGAATATTTCTACCTGCCTTCATGTTTAATGATGCCATATTGATAGACTGAAGCCATATATGGGGGACTATTTACAAAGTAGAAATTGGAAAATGTTACCAATCAGGGTTCGATGCATTGTTTTGTTGATTGCATACAAATTTTATTCTACTTTGATCTTTAGGAGCTACATAATATGTATGTTGTGGAGGAAATCCATTCAGTAGGGACTAACAAAGGGTTTTAAATATATCAGATGTATTTGTGTTTGTTTTTTAAAATAAAATATCTCCATCTTTGCATAATTCTTTATCAGAATATTTTTACTTTTGGATTCAGTTGAGGTCAAGAAGATTGAAGAAAACCCCACAGGGGCCCCTCTGGGGTCTTACTCAGAGCAGATGAATTGGAGTCCACACCAGAATGGTCATGAGAGAAAACAAGTTTATTAACACCAGCAGAATGACGTGAGACCAGGGTGTTTCAAATCTGTCTTACCCAAACTGGGGGAGCATGAGTTTTTATAAATTCAAACAGGGGATGGTAGAGCAGTAATCATCACAATGGCAAGTATACACAAGGGAGAGGCTAGTTCTGAAATAACCATAAATAAAGATAAATTCAGTCTAGAATTAGCATTACAAGTATACACAAGGGTAACATTTCTAAGAAGGGTCCTGAAAAATTAGTTTTTGCTTTCCTTAGTTAATCTTAAAATATGCATGGTACCTCGGGTTAGACAATCTTGGGGATGATAAAGATGATAGTGGTAGGGATGTGAAGGTACTGATAACTACTGATAAAAATATAGGTGATAACTAGTGAGGAAGTGCATAGTTATACATTTTTATCAGAGCTAAATCTGGTTAATGTTAAATCCCTAGCTCCGCGTGCTTGTGAGCAAGAGTCACATTGAATCTTTCTAACACATTATTATTTATGTAGTTCTTGTCAGCATTAAAAGATCTCTAGATTAAATGGTTGATCTGGATTGTTGCAGCCCTGTGTTAGGGCCCTGACCTTGGTGAGAGGATTTCAGGCTGCATTTTAGATTCCATCTTTCCCTTTGTTTGGATACCCCTGTGCAGTGAACAACCTATACAACTGTATATGGCAGTTCTGTACTAGAATTATGCTATACAATGCTTTAATATTTAAGCTATACTGGATTTTTCTTGTACTACAAGAAGAATTGATTCAAGGATATAGTTTTACTTCTTTTATGATCTACAGCATGAGAAGGGTACCTGGAAGAATCTTTAAAAGCACATAACTCAGCTCACTTATTTCTCATTGTTAATAACGACAAAGTCAGCATTATACATTAAGATAATTCACTTCTCTTAGAAAAAAAATTTTGAACTTATGTGTATTTCCTCAGCAAGAGGCATGCCTTACTTGTGTAGTAATGCAGAAATGTATGCATGCCTATGTATGTTTTAATTGGAATGGATATTAAAATAATGAGGAATGCAGATTGCTTCAATATCCTGTAATCTTTGTTGATTCATTTCAGGAAGTAGTAGAGAAAATTTTTAGATAGGTAGATTTGCTTATTTGTAGATATTTTGGTGTTGGGAGTCATGTGTCAATGATAACTGGTGATAGGCAAGGGGTAATAAAGAATATAAACGTGAATCCAGAAGTGCTTTTAATTGGGACACCAGTTGATCTTGAGCGGTTGGCTAAGTCTCGGTTTTAAAGCCATGATATCTTTATTAATTTGTGGGTCATTAATCCAGGGAGCTGGCCAACTATGTAGTTACCCTGTTAAATAATTGCTTTATAAATTGACGTAATTCTTAAATATCACACTATTTACATTATGAGTTGAGCTAGTTCTTTTCTGTCAGTCTGTGTGATTAGACATGTATATTTTTACATTGACAGCACTAATCACATTGTGGCAATATTGTCCTTTCTCATGTCAGTTCACCTATTAGTAGACTGTAGGTAAACACCTGGCCCAAAGATAACTGTACCTATTCATTTTAGATTAAACTAAGGATTCTGAAGTTATTTATCCAGCAACAGGCCTTGAGGCAAGTGTTAATAGTAATTCTTCAAATCCTAAAAGTTACTTATTTAGAAACCTGCCTGTAATGCATTATCAAATGCCTTGTGGTTTTATATAATTATACCAGTCATATGCTTATTGAAAAAATGTCATATTTCAAAGGTTATAATTAATTAGATTTTATCATTTTAGCTAGAATTGAACATTTTTAAAATGTCATGAAACTATAGATACTTTAAGGTTAAAAAAAGCATTTTGGTCATTTTCCTACCCCTTATTTCTTTGTCATCATGTACCAAAACTAAGAATTATATTTCTGTAGGATTCTGAATGAACTGTGATAACTAAGGAAAACAAGAAGCACTGTCAACATTTACAAGCTGGGATTGCATTCATATAAAACTATGTACAGCTTTGGCTGTGCCTCCTTTGACTAATACATAAAAGATATTTTTTCACCCCTTGGGTTGGTAAATCCTTAATTCTAGCTTCAGATGTACAGATTATATATTATATAATTTGTACTCTATGTTCGTCTCAAATATATTCTTGCCTGGATTACTGCAACTAATGACAGAGAGGAACAATGTTGAGAAATACATAAAACCTCAGGGCATGTATTGTACCTATGCTGTCAGTTACAAAAAGAAAATATTTATTCTGAAAATGGTAAATTTACAGAGATTTTTAATTAATCTATATATTATATGTATTGTCTTATGTAAGTCTATATAATATATGCATATAGTCTTATATAATTCATGGTAAAAGGTGTGTGTTACCTTATAATTAATCTAATCACATAAATATAACTTTGCCCAAAATATAAGGGAGACTACAATAGCACTGAAGGAAACTGAAAGCACAGCTTTTTGTTAGTTATGTTATATTTGGTTTAACAATAAAAATTTTACATCTTTTTTAAATGTCTAAAATACATGTTGATTGCAGGAATGGAATACAATGATTATCTAGCAAATAGACTCAGAAGCAGCAGTTTAATGGCATTTACATGCCCATATACATCGTTCCTTTACTAATTCATTCAATCAAATTTTTTTGAGTACCTACAATGGTTTCAGGTACTGTTCCTTTCTTTCTTTCTTTTTTTTTTAAGATTTATTTTATTTATTTCTCTCCCCTTCCCCCTGCTGTCTGCTGTCTGTCCATTCTCTGTGTTCTTCTGTGTCTGCTTTCATTATCCAGAGGCACTGGGAAACTCTTTTTTCTGTTGTTATTGCGTCATGTTGCTGCATCAGCTCCCTGTGTGTACGGTGCCACTCCTGGGCGGGCTATGCTTTTTTTCACAAAGGGGGGCTCTCCTTACGAGGTACACTCCTTGCACATGGGGGACCCCTGTGGGGGGTACCCTTGGGTGACATGGCATTCCTTGTGTGTGGCAGCACTGCGCGTGGGCCAGCTTCCCACACAGGTCAGGAGGCCCTGGGGATTGAACACTGGACCCTCCATAGGGTAGGCGGATGCTTTATCACTTTAAGTCACGTCCGTTTCCCAGGTACTGTTTCATTTTAATCTAATGTTCCAGAGTCTATTACCAGTTGCTTTCCTTACTCTCTGATCTGTAGTTTAGGTAACTAGCTACAGATCTTTGATTTGAACTTTTCAGATTAAAAACATTCTTTATTTTTTAAAAAATCCTAAGAACATCTCCAGACTTTGCATCACAATGGTAGTATGTACCACATATTGAATCCTACTTTTTATCTTTGGAAGGTGTTATGCCACTTTTCTTTTTATATCAATGCCATGACCACATTATCAGACATTGTATTCTATAAATATTTTTTTAAATTACTTCTCTGTATAGATTCTTTCTGTCCTTGTTTGTTCTTATGCTCTATCCTCAACACTTTATCCTGTATTAGTCTATTTCAGTAAATATTTATGAAGAGTCTACAATGTGTCAGACACTATGCTAAGTTCTGGGAAACAAAGATATATACTATCAATCTTTACCTTGGAGAAGGAGGTAACACATATTAACAGGTAATTTCAGTGCATGTTAAAGGTCTTTGGTTTATTGCACCTGTGCCATTTAAATTATAAACTGCCTCTAGTCCTTTTTAGAGATGGGCTTAGATCATAAGTGCATATTTCACATTTTGATATATTACTAAATTGCCTGGCCAGATCTCTCTTAATCTAGTTTTATATAAGTGGGCTGTGATACAGGTGAAGCAGCGTTATTTCGGTATTTCCGTTCTCTTTTAATTTGAAATCCCAAAGCCTAAGGAACTAAGTTTTTGAGCACCAGTGTCTGTACCAGAAAACCATCATCATCATCATCATCACCATCATCATCATTAATAAGCTTTCAGTACAGTAGACAAAATGGAAAAATAGGTTTCTGGGCAAAGGAGATAGGCAGAGATTTTCCTGACCTGGGTTAAGTGATACTACTGTTAAATATGCCCCACAAACGTACAATACTTCCCAGAATGCTAAACAAAGAAAGTGAAACAGTGTAAATGATTTGGCATTAAAATAGATTCAAACTCCCAAATTGATTACGCCACTGGTTAGGTGTGAGAGTATGACCCTTTATTTAACCTTTTTTTTTTTTTCATGTGTACTGTTTGAATATTGGTTGACCTCACTGTGTAATAGTAGGAATAATTATTCAGGTATTAAGAACAAGCATATAAAAGGAAATTGCAATGATTCTAATACATTGGGTATTTTTCTTTCAAGTGCTTTATCCTGTTGTTCTAAATATCTCACCCAGTGGAAGCTTTTGGTTAATCAGTGGCTAGACAACAGGATGTTTTGTAGACTTGGTAGAAATTTTCTCAACTTCCCAATTAACTCCTATTGTTCTCCTGGTTGAGTTTTCAGGTACTTAAGCATAGATCTGAGTTAACAGCCCATTTTTAAATTAGCTTATGCAAATGAAAAGTATTTAGGCTGAGGCAATCATAATTTACATATCAATGTTATATGGAATTCTCTTTAAATAAGTATGAAGACACTGCCTCTACTTGGTGAATGGAGGACAAAGTTTTTGAGTGAAAATTGTTAAAAGGAAAGAAATTCATTTTCCATGCTGTCAATCTTTGTTTTAGGAATCCATTATAATCTTTTATTAAGAAATACTTTTAGCCTTCCCCAATATGGAATGATAGCTCTTCAATAGGAATCTCAATTAAAGTCGTATTAGCTGCAGACTTCTATAAATGAGACGTATCATTTTTACATTTTAACTGTTTGATCCCATTTATTTACCAAAACAATTCTTATTAAAGCTATTTAGTTCTTGTTCATATTTATACTTCCTCCAACCTATTTTCTAACCATCGCCTGAGAAAAATTGAGAGAATAAAAGTGATTTTGCATTTAAATACTTAAAAGCAATAGCAGAAAACTGAGTTTTTAAACTATGTCCTTCCTATATTTTAATTTAGTGAACACATTGAATTTATTTGTGTAGGTCAAGCAGTCCCAACCACAAACAACCCTGTGCTCTTGCTCACCCAAAGGCAGCCACCCACACCTGTTTCCCCCTTTTCCACGAAGGAACGAACACCAACCACAAGACAAGCGAACATCCTGCCTCTCAGAGAACGACATCCTCCCCTATGCTGCCCCCCCCACCTCGCCATCCCCGCTTAGTCAGCCCCGAGATAAGCAGTACTTTTCCGTGCCCAAGAATATATAAAGCACCCCTTTGCTGTTCAGGGTAGGCTGAAGTATCACTTCAGACCCATGCCTTGCCGGCGATCTAATAAACTTCACCTTCTGTCTCAGAGCCTCTTTGAACCGGGATCTAACAATCTCTATACCTGCTTCAGAATGCCAGTAAATGTCCATTAAGAGGGATTTCTTCTGATTTGTATAGACACATTTAAATTTAACCTATTGTATATTGTAGCTGTTTATCTTCATCTAAAAGGTAACAGAAATCTTTTGTCTTAATGAGCCCAAATGACACATGAGGCTACTAAAAAAAAGTTAAGGGTTATATACATCCTTTTCTGTTTCTTTGCAACAAATGTTGTGTCTATTATTTTTCAGGAAAACTGTTCTAGGTCCTGAGAGCACAGCAACCAGACAGGAGGTAGGGGCACGGGGGAGCAATAGGCAAACAATTGTGCTCCCATGGGAAGGCATTCCAGTGGGAGCAGGCAGAGAAAAAGAAGAATGGCAGTATGGTGTATCAGATCCACCTAAGCGCTACAGACAAAAATAAAATAGGGAGGGCAGGGGGGAGAGGGATTGCTGGGGTGTGGGGATACTGCACTTGTAAACACATGATCAGAGAAAGCCTTAATGAAAAAGTGACTCTGAGCAATTGATTTATCTGGGGAAAGGGCATTGCAGACAGAAGGAGCCAGTGATAAGTGTGGTGAGACAGGAGAGTATTTGAGGAACAGTAAGTAGATCAGAGTGGCCAACACGGAATGAGTGAAGGAGAGAGGAATGGGCAATGGGAGAATTATGGGGATGGGATTTATTGTGGGGTGGGGGGAGTATTAGTTGTAGGCAAAGTAAGGACTTTGAATCTGAGGGAAGAAATGGGAGAGTTTTGAGCAGAGAAGTGGCATAATTTGACTTACCTGTTTCTAAGAAACATGAATAGATTGCAAAGTGGATATGGAGGGCCTGCCTCTTTTGAAATTAAAGGTGTTCTAATCATATAAATCTGGACTCAGCAAACATGCTTACAAGGCCAAGAGGTGAATTAAAAGTGTAAAGTTAAATTATAAAACCACTGGATATAAGATAAGAAAAGGCAGCAGGCACTTGTGATAGGGATTCCAGATGGCATTTACTCCATTTAAGGGGGAGGTATTTCTTCCTCAAATTTTACAGTGTGGCAATATGGGGCTAAAGTGTTGCTAGGTTTTCCAATTTTTTTAAAGAGAAGCCAAAAATAAGAATTCTCATGTTAAGCCTGAATTTTTAAAATATGGCAATTAATTGATATGAGACACTCTTCAGCACAATACAGTTAGGCCAGTTTAAGAATGTCTTAAGGGTAGGATTTACCAGAAAGTCTCCAGTCTGCATTCTCTAATCTATGGCAGTATAAATCTGATAATTTCAACCCTAGTAAATAGGTTAGATAAAAAGATGATGGAAGAGAGAACAGTCCCTAAATTCACAGACTTTCAGGTGAAAGACCTATCAAAATTTTCTTTTTAAAAATATTTAAAAACATTTAGTGATACTCTATTAATGATTTTGGGGTAAAAAAAATAAATAAAGCATTGTTTGCCTTAAAGATTTTTAATTTGCTGTCAGTTTAAAATTACTCTTACAAACATATATTTATGCACACACATTAGAATACTTAACCTTAAATAGCAGGAACACTTAGACACAGTATATAATCTAAAACAAATTTCCATTATGAATCCTTAATGGATGCATGGTTCAGTTGTTTTTATTACAAATACATTATTGATTCACAGACCTCAGGCACCAGGAATTGCTGGAGTCCATAGACTCACTATATGGTTTTAGTAAAAAGAAGGCAGTAAAAGTCGATAACCCATTTATTATCAATGTGTACCACTACAGAATTGGGCATTTTAATGATGACCCTGCCTGTTCCAGGGATAGAATTGCCTTACAGTGGCATTTTTAAAGTCATTTTTAATGTGAAATTATCCAGCAGGCTGACTGCCTCTCTTTCACTCTTTAATACTAAAGTGCTTCAGGTTGCCAGAGTTGCAATTAATAAAAGCACTCAAAAACTTACCTTAGGAATCTCTCACAGTGTATGGTTTCTTCGATATGAAAGTATTTTCTTCCGCTATTTTGCCTTAAATCTTAAACAGGATTTCAGTATTTTGTTACTAAGCATATTAGAGAACTGTGATTATTTGCTCTAGCAATTTTTCATGATCAGGGCATAATGGTTCCCTGGATAAGATTATTGACAAAACAATTGAGGTAATGTGAATCTTTACCTTAAAACTGGGGCATTTTCTGGACATTGGATTTGTCCTGCATGGCGTTGCAGTGACGGATACAGGTCATTGTATATTTTGTCATACCTTACAAAATTGTGTGGGACAAAGTGTAAACTATAATGTAAACTGTAGTCCATGGTTAGTAGCAATGCTTCAGTATGTGTTCATCGATTGTAACAAATGTTCCACACTAATGCAAGATGTTAATGTGGGAAATGTGGGAGGGGGAGGGGGTGGGGCATATGGGAATCCCTTTTTTTATGTAACATTTATGTAATCTAAAGCTTTTTTAAAAATACAAAAAATCAAGAAAAACAAACAAAAAAATCGGTGTGGAATTTATGGGTAAAAACTGACCCTTTCATATGGGTATATGAAATATTATTAAAAAGTGCCCCAGCTTTTAAGAATGTCAAAATATATATCTTACATTTTAGTACCTCTCCTGAGGTAGTTCAAAATTTAAAGTTTTTTATTTTCTTGTGAAATCCTTTTATATATATATTGATTTATATCTGCCCCTTCACATTATCTTGAATGTCCTGGTTTCAAAATCTGCTTGAATGGAGATTTTTAACATAATCACTATACTTTTAAATAATTTTCCTTATATGATCCTGAATCCCTTCCTCAAACTTCTACAGTTAGAATTGGTTGCCCATTTTAGGGACAGGGTAAGAAAGGGCGGCAATTTAGAATTGAAATCTAGGTGTTGGTAATCCTCTAATCTGTAATATTCCTCCCATTTACCAGTACCAGGGGTGGGGGTACCAATCCCTCTATGGTTTGCAGGTGACAGGGTCACCAATAGCACGACTCACACAGCACTGGATGGAATAATGTTTTATTAACACAAAGAAGAGACAGAGTAAGGTGAGCTTTATGAGTGGGTATTGACTCCCCATAGCCAGAGGGTCTCATCCTATGGCCAACAGAGGGAGATGTTCCAAGGTGTGTTCAGTAGTGGAGGAACCCTGCTTCCTCCCCACCAGGGACAGATATACCTCAATGGTATGAGCTGGAGAGGATTGGGTTTTATCTGCCCAGGCTGACACTACTGGTTCTGAGCACCAGATGTGTTTGTGGGCCCCAGTGAAAGGGGGCAGGCCACACTAGGATTGTCCCTTCCCACAGAATGACATTCTGATACATGCTACAACATGGAAGAACATTGGAAACATTAAGTAATACAAGCCAGGTGCAAAGGACAAATAGTGCATGATTCCACTAATATAAGGTGTCTATTAATAGAGTAGGCAGATTCATAGAGACAGCAAGTAGAATAGAAGATACTAGGGGCTGGGGAGGAGGAATGGGGAATAACTGCTTTTTGGGTATAGAGTTTCTGTTTGGGATAATGTAGAAGTTCTGAAAATAGTGGTGATAGTTACACAACATTGTAAATGTACTTAATGCCTCTAAACTGTACACGTAAAATGTGTTTAAATGGTAAGTTTTAAATTATGTGTGTTTTCCCACTTGTGGGAAAAAAAAGTATAAATGGAACAGTTTACCAAAAACATTTAGCAGTCTGGCACACAGTAAGCACTCTGTAGTGGTGGTTGCTTAATTATCATTATTGTCACCAGTACCACCAATCTCAAACCTTGGCAACTTCTTTTTACATTTCTGTTTTTTTATTTTAATATATCATTCATACATGCGCATACATAAACTATCTGTATAGTAAAAGTTGTGAATTTACAAAATAAACATGCATAACATCATACAGGACTCCCATGTATTACCCTGCCACCAACACCTTGAGTTGTTGTGAAATGTTTGTTACAAACTATTCAGAACCTTGCAACTTCTTACTACATAAAATTCCAACTTTTCTTCTCTGAATAATAAATGGTCTTTTTTTTGCAGAATAATGAGGCAGTGGGTATGAACTATTTTTTTAATTTCATCCAATATTTGCATGGTGACTTGAATGTCTTCCTTTAGTTGCCCTTCCTTTGCCAGTATAAGCTGTTTATTTATGGCCCGGCTGAATACTTATATAAAAATTAGAAAACGAAAAAGTTTAAAAATAAAAGCTTGGATTGTACCCATCATGGCATTTAGTATGATTAGGCTGAATTAGGCTCTTACTCATACACTAATAGTCAGTGCTTCTGATACATTGGCAGTAGGTTTCTCTAGCACAAATGTTCATGCTTTGTAATATTTTGTACTTAATGTGTGGGCATATTTGTTATGTGTTATTTTTTTCTCTGGCACTACCATAAGGGGATGAACGTGTGAATCAAAATGTAGGAAACAAGAAAAGCAGGAGTAAAATATTTGTGTCTTTCCTCACTATTTGCATATGCCCATATTAGTGTACTTACATGGAGAAAATCTAATAGGACATTTATGTATTATCATAAATGTTTTTGTCTAATATTATATATATCTTTTAGGGCAAAAAGATAACTTTGAAGGAATAGAGTATGGCACTCTGTGGACTTACTATTCCTTGAGCATGCCATATTCTTTCATGCCTGTTTCTTCTTTCTTTGTCTTTTATCTTTAAACATCTGACTGTTCTTTAAAAGGCTGGCATGGTGACTAGCTTGTTATATGCACTAAATAATTGTTCATGAGATAATACATGTTGATTGTAATAGTTAATAAGGGATCTTTTATGTACCTTGAAATTTACTTGGAATATGACATTATTTCTCCTCAATTTTCAAGTGGAAATTGTGAAACTCATGGTAATTGAAATATATTTGATTTTTAAGTGATCAGGAGAATCTCAATTTCCAAAGGACAAATTATTGTCTTATGAAATTGTTATGTTTATTGGATTTAGCTTTTGGGAAATGGTGGTATAATCTAAACACTAAGCACCTAACATAAACTTTGACATGTCTATGCCTTTGGAAGACACTAAGTATGTAGAGATGGGACCTAGTACTACCAAATCTGTCCTATATTCCAAATCCCATTGAATTTGCATATTTTTTACCCTACTTTAAAAAATATGGAGAATATTCTACTCCTTTATTTAAAAACAAACAAACAAACAAAACTTAGAGATTTGTTTTCTTTGTCTGGCTGACTCCATATAGCCTTTCACACAACATAGAGCCTTTTAATGCATGGGTCTCCCTTACTGTAGCTCTAAGATGGTGATAAATGTCTGTTTTCTACTTATAGCTTCATTTTCATTGTCCCTCAAATACACATTTTTTGATGTATTTTAGGCTGTAACTATTTCATTTCAGGTCATGGTAACTTGGGTTGCTGGTAATTTGAAAAAGGTATGCAGATGCTGGAGAAAAATACAGTATCATATAGATAACTAAACATGACTTTGTCTCAAGGTGCTTAAGGCATATAAATGTGATTTATTAATAATATTGATCAGTAGTTACTCCGTAAGCTCTTATATCTAATTTGTTCACCAAACAGGAAAATTAACTCTGCCTCTCAAGATTCATTTCTATTAGGATGCAGTGCTCCATGTTGAATACCTTATTTGGTGGTAGATAAAAGAAATAATTCTATGTATTTTGCATTATTTCACAATGCCATTTAAAAATAATTCTGAAATAATTGATTCTATTCCCAATCTTATTATTTAGGAACATTATCTATAAAGCAAATACAGTAGACCTTTTATTTATCAAGATAGGGCTACTTCGACCTTTATCTCATTTATAATCCTCACATATAGCACAGGTACAGTAGAAGTAGAGGCATACCTTAGAGATATTGCAGGTTAGTTCCAGATCACCACAATGAAATGATTATCACAATAAAGTAAATCCTGTGATTTTTTTTGGTTTCCCAGTGTATACAAAAGGTATGTTTACACTAAACTGTAGTCTATTAATTGTGCTATAGCATTATATCTAAAATGACAGTATACATACCTTAATTTACTAATATTTTATTACTAAAATTATGCTAACATTTGAGTCTTAACCTTTTTGCTGGTGGAGGGTTCTTGTCTTGATGTTGATGGCTGCTAACTGATCGGAGTGGTGTTTGCTTAATATGTGGTAGCTGTGGCAATTTCTTAAAATAAGACCACAATGAAATTTGCCGTATCGATTGACTCTTTCTTCATTGAAAGATTTCTTTGTAGCATGATATGCATTTTACCCACAGTAGAACTTCTTTCAAAATTGGAGTTGATCTTCTCAAACCCTGCCTGTTTTAGCAACTAAGTTGATTTAAATATTCTAGATTATTTCAAAAATGTGCAGCATCTTCCCTAAGAGTAGAGTCCATCTCAAGAAACCACTTTCTTTGCTCATCCAAGAAGCAGCTCCACATCCATTGAAGTGTTATCATGAGATTGTAGCAATTCAGTTTCATCTTCCGATTCTACTTCTAATTCTAGTTCTCTTGCTATTTCTGCCACATCTGCAGTTACTTATTCCACTGAATTCTGGAATCCCTTAAAGTCATCCATGAAAGTTGGAATCAATTTATTCCAAACTCCTATTAATGTTGATGTTTTCACCTCCTTCCTTGGACCATGAATGTTAATGGCATCTAGAATGGTGAATTC
Organism: Dasypus novemcinctus; assembly: GCF_030445035.2. NCBI lineage: Eukaryota > Metazoa > Chordata > Mammalia > Cingulata > Dasypodidae > Dasypus > Dasypus novemcinctus. The sequence continues at coordinate 145,472,422 of NC_080673.1, read as the reverse complement.
TTTTCAGAAGGTTTTCAAATTACTTTGTCCAGATCCATCAGAGGAATCACAATCTATGTCAGCTATAGCTCTATGAAATATATTTCTTCAATGTATTTCAAGACCTGAAAGTTGATATTACTTCTTGATTCATTTGCTGCAGAATGGATGTTGTGTTAGCAGGCATGAAAACAACATTGATCTTGTTATACATTTACATCAGGGCTCATGAATGACCAGGTACATTTTCAGTGAGAAATAATAATTTGAAAGGAATCCTCTGTTTTTCTGAGTAGTAGGTCTCAAGAGTGGGCTTAAAATATTCAGTAAATCATGTTCTAAACAGATGTGCTATAGTCTAGATTTTGTTGTTTCATTTACAGAGCATAGGCAGAGTAGATTTAGCATCATTCTTAATGGCCCTAGGATTTACGGAATGGTAAATGAGCATTAGCTTCAACTTACAGTCACCAGCTGCATTAGCCCCTAATAAGAGCATCAGCCTGCTCTTTGAAGCTTTGATGCCAGGCATTGACTTCTCCTGTCTAGTTATGAAATTCCTAGATGGCATCTTCTTCCAATAGAAGGCTGTTTTGTCTACATTGAAAATTTGTTGTTTAGTGTAGCCACCTTCGTCAATTATCTTAGCTAGATCTTCTGTATAACTTGCTGCAGCTTCTACATCAGTACTTGATGCTTCACCTTATACTTTGATGTTAGGGAGACAGCTTTTTTTGTTTTGTTTTGATTTGTTTTCATCAACCAGTCTTTATGAATGTCAGCATGACCTTGAATTTCCTTGAAATGTTAAGAGGGAAGTACCCACATTTCTTTTTTCGTTTTCATAACTTATGCTCTTGGATGATAAAGGCCTGTTGTGTGTTAACTATGATAATGCACTCATACTGATAGGGATTGATGACCTACAGACAATCACAGCACCTTTGAAAGGCATTTATCTATGGTTAAGTTTTAGGCATTTGAAACACAGCTGCTCATTTTTTGGTACCTTTCCCTTTTTCACATAAAAGAATGGACACATAAACCCCTTGAATTTTAGAAGGACCTCAACTATTTATCCCAGGGGCCAGTAGATTAGAGCCTATGGCTGGCTGTTTTTGTAAATAAAATTTTATTGGAATACACATACAGCACACACACACATTTTAAACTAAGGTTTATAAAATATAATTTTATCATCATATCTTTAGAGCTGCAAAAGTCATCTGGTCAAACTCCTACCCATTTGTATAATTGAGGCAATTGAGGCCTTGCCAGATTAAACAGTTTGCCTCAGGTCTTTGGCAATATCAGCAAGGTTGGAACTCTGGTCTTCTGTCTCTTTGTTTACTTCACATATTTGGGATAAACTCTTGAAACGATTAGCTTTTACTTAGGTAGAAACAAACTCTGCGTATCTACTATACTGTGCTAATCTTTTAAAATCACATATCACAAAAGCAATATGTTAATCTTTGTTTTAAAATGTCATACCAATAAACTTGCTATATATTGAAATCCTCTTATTAATACAAAGCAATGGAGTAAATCCTTTCACAGAAGTACTACTTCACCAGCATGAATGAATGTTGATACTTTGCACAGTATCAACATTTGCTTGGTTCAAATAATGTGTGGATTACTTTTGGCTCCACATATATAAAAATATTTATATTTCTTCGATAGAATAGCACACAGCCATGCACCTCTTTTTTCTGTTTTAAATGCATGTAAATGTTCTCATGCATTTTTCACACTGGATTTTTCACACCACTCAAGACTTCATAATATATGAACTTTTCAGTACACTATTTCTGCCCTGTCCTTTTTTCAAAAAATTAAATTAATTAAATACTGTGGTGCAAAAGACTTTTTTACAAGATCCCTTCTGGAGAAATGTTATAGTTATATAATGACTATAATCAAGATTATTCTACAAGGACATGAGGGTAGACTCATTTCCCTGGAGAGTTTCTGATCTTACTAAGAATATTATAATGATTGGAGAAAGGGGGTAATATTATAAAGAATTCTAGCAGTAGTCTCTCCTAGAGAGATTTTTAAAACATATTTCAATTGTATAGTCATAATGCAGATGACGTGATGGTTGAATCATTTTGCCAAAGAAGTTTGTCTAGAAAGACACAATATAAATAAATGTCATTATACTTTTTATGTTTTTTGAGAATAAGAGGTCATGAGAGCAGAAAAATGGACTGTAACAAAGAACAGGGAAACATTCTTGAAGAATAAATATTTAACAAGTAAAAATTTTAAATGGTATTTAATATTTTTTCACGACAGATCTTTTAACTAAACATTTCAGATTTTTAAATGACAACTAATAAATTTTCTTGTCAAATCTTTAAAAAAAATCCACAAATAGATTTTAAAAATTAAGCAACCATAAATTCTTATGTATAAAGTTTTAAGGGAAAGCGTCATTATGTTAGATCAAATACTTGAGGAATTTCAGTTACTGCTGAGGAGCAGCTGATACATTTCTAAAATAATTCGGTTATGAGAATAAAATTATAATTAAGCTTTGCCACAGCAGCATTCTAGCAATCCTCAGTCATCCATAAACGTTAACTATCCAGGTGCTTCATTCTTTATCCATCTATTCTATCTCGTCCATCTGGGATCATTTGCCTTTTTTTTTTTTTTAGTTCTTCCTCTTGTTCTTGTTTGTATGCCTCATAGTTCTCCTTTATCCAGAGCTCCTGTTTAAGGAAAGATTCTTTCTAATAGTCTCGTAGAGCAGGGATTCTTAACAAGGGGTCTGTGAGCTTCCATTGAAATTTGAAACATCAAGATTCCTGTGGGGACACTTTGGTGCAGGTGTGATACATTTATTTAAAAACACACAGTATAAGGGTCTGTGGTTTACACCTGACTGGCAAAGGGGCCGAGAACAAAAAAGGTTCAGAGCCCCTGTTCTAGACTACCAAACAGACTTTGAGTCTTCATAGATTCATGTATGATATTCAGTCTCTCTTCCTCCCCATATTCTTTGCCTCCCCATATTAAAATTATAGATGCATCAGCAATACCAGACTATATATATGCACAGGTGAAAAGAAGCTTAAGATAACATGAAATAGGAGAAGGTAACAAATTTGTCGTTTCTGATAGCATGCCTGTATATCAGTTTTCCTTTTTCTAATGTTTTCTATGATCTCCTCCTCATAAATTTCCCCTTTGGACATTTTCCTTCTGCCTTTTGCTTTTGCTTTTTTGAGCAGTCCCTGTCACTTGGCAATTTCTATAGCTTGGATATGGTATTTGAGTGCTGTGGCTAGTAGCTGATTGCTTTACTGTAGCTATTCCACACGCATGAAAACTGAGATAGCTCACACACTGACTAAAATCACAGCTCTCACACCCACTTTCAAGGGTAAGCGCCTGCTGTAGCAGTGGTAGTCGTGGCTGTAGCAGTCTTCTCATTGATCCAGCATGTACTCCTAATCTTTTTGTGTTTCTTCATTCTTTCAATGAGGTTATACTTTCTCTTTCAGCAATATTGAGGATCTTAAGGCTCGAGGGTCAGGAGATTGCAACTTCTTTCCAACACAAACCCTTTATACTTGTTTCTTCCTCCTTTCTGCCCCGAGCCTTGATAAGCAGGGTAATAAGCTTCTTGTCTCTAATCTCTACAGGAGTGCATGGTGCTTCTGCTGGTGTCCACTCCACTCCCAATCCTTTTGGACATAATGCAGGAAGACTTGAGAGTCTCGTAGGAGGTCATCATGGGCAGGAGGACCCCTTTGGTGCCCTGAGGTGTCCGCCTAAGACCCTTGTCGCCTGGCTGGGGCCTGTAACGGTCAGGGTGGTCATGTGCATGTAGCTGGCAGTAGGCCGCGCGCTCTCTGCCTTGCCAGCAGAGTGGCTCCTGCCGAGCCCCGCGTTGCAGTCACAGAGCCACTCACCAGGGTCCGGAGGCCACGCCGGCCACAGCACAGACAGCAGCGCCGGCAGTCAGGCACGGCCGGGAGACAGCTTCTCACCTTAAACCTCATGAGACAACCTCTGTTACCTTCCTATTTTTCTTCTGCATCTTCTTCACCTCTTAGTCTTCACAGAATTGGAGAGACTTAAACTTGCTCTGGAGTAGGCTTTGGCATAAGAGAGCATTGTGGGTTATTTGATCTTTTATCCAGACCACTAAAACTTTCTCCATATCAGTAATAAGGCTGTTTTGCTTTCTTGTCATTCCTGTATTCATTGGAGTAGCACTTTTAATTTCTTTCAAGAACTTTTCCTTTGCATTTACAATTTTGCTAACTGGCTTAAGATGCCTAGCTTTTGATCTGTTTCTATTTTTGACAGGCTTTCCTCAGGAAGCTTAATCATTTCTGGCTTTTGATTTAAAGTGTGTCTCTTCCTTTCCCTTGAACTCTTAGAGGCCATTGCAGGGTTATTAATTGGCCTAATTTCAATATTGTTGTTTCTCAGGGAATCGGGAGGCAGGGAACAGCTGATTGGTGGCGCAGTTAGAACACACTATCCTGTACAGCCATGGTTCATGGAGCCCCTAAAACAATTATCACAATAGCAATATATGATCACAAATTATCCTAACAGCTATAATACTAATGAAAAAGTTTGAAATATTGTGAGAATTACCAAAATGTGACACAGATACCTGAAGTGAGTATGCGCTATTGGAAAAATGGCACTGGTAGACTTCCTCATCACTGGGTTGTCCTAAACCTTCAATTTGTAAAAAACGCAGTATCTGTGAAGCGCAAGAAAGCAAAGCACGTACAAAGCTATGCAGCTTTGTAATAGGATTCACCATGCACCTTATCTCTTCCCCAGGAAGAAAAATAAGCAATTTACTGCTTCTTTTAAAACGATAATTCAAATGACAGGGAAAGGGGAAGAAGTAAAGTCTGTTTAGGGTATTTGAGCTATTCTAGGCTGAATTTAAAAGCTCTGAAATTTTCATAGCCTCATGCCAAATGAATTTGGGCAAGTATTGTAGATGAAACAAATATTCTTTCCATGTTTTTCTTTCTATTAAACACACTGAAAGTTGCCCATTTCTACATCACAGAAACTTATAAATCACAATCTATAAATTACCAAAACAACAAAACAACCCACCATATAAAAATAAATTATTTTTATTCTCAGATTAAATTTAGAAATTATTTCTCACTGAAAGATACGCTTTAGGGTAATATATGCATATAGGGCATATGTGTGTGTGTGAATGGCTATCATTGGCTATCATGCCTTATCATCTATACTATGATTTGCTAATTATAAAAAACTCAGGTTTGCTATCTTAAGGATTTATTTATGAGTAATAAAATAGCCATTAATCATATCAGAATCCTAATTCTATGTTAAGTGCTTTAATGTAGACTTAAAATTTACATTTAATGATATATTGTTTTGGCACTATTGATTATGATAACATAAGATTATATTATCCTATAAGATAATAATTCTTGTCTGACAATACATTGGAACCTAAATAGAAGGCAAAATTAATGGACTTGGATATATCAGTTTATATATGTGGTCTCTTTAATTTTCTTAGATTTGGAGATCTAGTAATATGCATTACCCATGTTACTACAAAAAGCATTCCTTTTTTTCTCATTTTCTTGATTTTTCATGATTTCTAAACTGCTTTGCTTGGGGTTTATGTTTTCTAGTTCACAGTTGTGAGGAGAAAAGTTTAAAAATTATATTGTTTCTAGGAAAGAAAGATGAGAGGATTTTCCAAGAAATTGAGCTATAGGAAGGAAAAGTTGAATTTCAAATAAAATCTGGCAGATTACTTTTATTTATTTTTTTCTTATAGGGCTGTACCTCCTGTTTGAAGTTATTTTTAAAATATAAATCTTTTGGTATCTGGTATATATCAGAGGAGAACAGCAAAATAAGTTTTGGCATAGTCAATAGTTGTAGTATGTCTGATAAAGATAAATGAAATTAATAAATATAACATGCTGTTTTGACAGTAGTTTATGTAAGGAAGTTCATCCTTATTTAAGGAATTTTAAAAAATAATAGATTTACTATTAAATTCATATCATATTTTTAATATAGTTATGTTCCCTTTACATTGTTCTCTTTTACCTTGACCATTATCAATTAAACATACAAGAAATGAAGTTCCATTTTTTGTTTAGTGAGGAGGGAAGGTGATCTATGTGCTTACTAAAAAATAGCATCCTAATGTACATAGCATGGTGGACTTACCCATATTGTATCTTCAAACACTCATTAAATTTAGACCTTGAGTTTGAAGAATATCATTAATCATTTCCTTCACTTCCCATGTTTTTTTAATGAGGAAATAGATATCTGATACAGTAAAGGGACCTGACAAGTGCTATATGATTGGTAGAAAATATAGGGCAAGAACCTAAATATTCTAGAATAAAAGTTCGGCAAATTTACAACTTTTAAGGGACCTTTGAGTTCATCAGGTCTATTTTGCAAATGAGGGAGCTAAGACTTAGAGAATTAAATGATTTGTCCAAGTCATAGTTCATTAGTAGAGTAATTTCCAAAATGCAAGTTCAATAGGTACTCTCACTTCCAAATCATTTTGGTCAAGGGCAGTGCCAAGGACTATTTGGTAGCCTTTAGATTAACTCCACTGATCTCCATCATCTTGCCTAAAATAATCCTATATATAATTTTTAAAAATATTTAAGCAAATGCATACATAAATAGGAAAAGTTGGCAGAGAGTATTTATGTGCATTATTCAGACTGCTGAAGTCACAGCTCAATTCGTACTACTGTTGGAGTGAGTGATGATCAGTAGGAAGAAAAATAAAATAGTAAAGCTTAAGGAAAAGATCCTTTGTATTCCTCCCCCCCCCCCCCATCTAACTAGCCAAACAGATTACTTTCAATAATTCCCTTTTAAAGTCTCAACTGAATTCACTGGTGTCTTTCTTATACCTTTCTTGTCAGGGCAGAAATAAGAAATTAATTATAATTTTTTTGTTGTGGTCTTTACACTTATTATGGTATCTTATAATTTTCCTCATTCAGTTTTCATTTATCTTTTAATCTACCCAGTTATGCTATTATTGGATTATCTGACTTCATCTGAACATTTTCTTCTCTATCAGTATATAATCATATCTCCTTTAATTTTTTATCTTTTTTGCATGGAACCCACAGAAAATATCTGCAACATTTTTAGAGCTTCTCCAGCAGAAGATGCTTACACAAACAAGCGAACAATTAACATGTGATGATAATTTCTAAAAGTCTGTATACCATATTACCCTCCAAGTCCACTCTCTTCTGATACTCTTCCTTCAAATGATACAAATATTTGTAAATGAGTTTATTCCTTATCCTTAATGGATATGAATTCATGTTTCCCTTTCTTTTCTTTTGACATTCAGAGTTCATCTATCCCCACTATGCTGTAGAAACAAACCATGATAAAAGGAAGCAATAGAAGAAAGATACCACTCTTAATTGTGCCAGACATAGTGAAGTAATTGTTTACTTTCCACGTTGAGATTCTGAAAACTTGAAAAATTTTAGGGGTTATACACTTAGCAAGTGGTAAAGTCAGGATTCCTACAACGAATTTCTCCATTGTCTTATTAGTCTCCGTATAATTTACCAAAGCAAAGGCATTAACTAAAGTTAATGGTCTTCTTCATCTTTCCAGAGGATTCTATAGCTTTGATAGTAATTTTTCAATGTTTCCTTCATAATTACACTTCCTCCATTTGCCTCTGTGAATCATAGTCATGGTTCTATTGCTTCTTTCTAAATCTTCCTTTTTCTTTCAGTGATTCCCATTTTTAAAAAATTCCCACCTTCTCTGCAAAATTCAATCTAATCCTTTATATGACCCACAACTATCTTGTATTCTAGAACAGTGCTTTTCAAACTGTGGATCATGGATGATGACTATTTTCTGTTACTGCTCTGGTAGTATCAAAAAACCCTTAATTTGTAACATTGATTAATCACCTACTATGTGTCTGGTACTATCGTCGGTAATTAATTTATTTTCTAAGAGGGAGGTTCAAATTAATATTCCCATTTGATACAGTAGAAAACTACGTTAAAATGTTTGAGAAAGTTGCTCATGAAGAAATAGATTTGGGACAAGAACCATAACATTCATATTCATTACATTCATATTCATCTCCCAGAGAATAAGGGCTTATTTATTGGCATATAAGAAAATTCAACAGCTGTTTTTTGAATGAATGGCTGAGTAAATAGTTAAATAAATTCTATTAACTTACAAATAATAAGTTCACATCAAATGATTTTTCCCAAATGAACTGTTTGCATGTTTTTGAAGATTTTAATAGTATTTATTAGAGGGTTTTGAAAATTCTGTCTTTTAAATCCTTTTTCTTGGCAAAACTTTCTTTTACTAGATTTAGTGTTATGGTAAACAAGTCCATAAACCATATAAAACACTATAATCATGCAATTCTTCACTTCTTTAAAAGTGCAGATATTACTCCAGTGGGTTTTCAGTTCCTTTACAGAGAATGATCAGGGGATCATAAATACAGGCAAAACTTTAACTTTTAGTAGATGCTATCTGTGCAATTATTCTTCCTTGTATCATTTTGTGCTTCAGTGAAAACCACAATTCACTCAGCTTCTCATGGTTTTCTATTTTGTTATATAAACCAATTTATAGTTCAGTCTCTTATTAGACTTCAAAATTAAAATAGTTAGTGTACCCAGATGTTGTAATGTGGGAAGAGAAGTACAGTTAATATATATATATATATATATATATATATATAATGAAAAAAGCATTTTATGAGACAGCATGAATTATCTAAGGTAAGCTAGAGGAACTTTTTAAAAAAATACATGTGTTGAAAAATACATTTCCCAGTCCTTAGAAAATTTAAAAAATGTCTTTTCCAACTGGGACTATATATGGCAATGTACTATCTCAAAATACTATAAATTAAATTAATGTATCAGCAACTGGTGATTAATAAAAACTCATTTAATTATATCACACTTTACCCCATAAATAGCACGGAATTAATTTGTGTCATGTGGATTTAAATACTGAAGAGTTTTATGAGGAGGTGGATTTCGCTCAACTGACCTCCTACCACATGGGAGGTCCAGGGTTCAAACCCAGGGACTACTGACCGGTGTGGTGAGCTGGCCCATGTGCAGTATTGATGCACGCAAGGAGTGCCATGTCATGTAGGGGTGTCCCCCATGTAGGGGTGTCCCCTGCATAGGGGTGCTCCACATGCAAGGAGTGAGCAAAAAAAGTGCAGCCTGCCCAGGAGTGGCACTACACAAATGGAGAGCTGATGCAGCAAGATGATGCATCAAAAAAGAAATGCAGTTTTCCAGTGTCACTGACAAGAATACAAGCGGACACAGAAGAACACATAGTGAATGGATGCAGAGAGCAGAAAATGGGAGTGGGGTAGGGAAGAGAAATTAAAAAAAATAAAGAGTTTTATGGTTATTTCAGAACTGAAAGTTCCATGTGTTTTCTAGACTCCATTCTATGATCTGACCTCATCTATGATACCACCCTAACATAGATCTGCACTTGGCACTTTCAGTCCTCAGATATCTTCTTGTCAATGATATTCTTTTGCCAAAAATTCTGATTTTTGTATGGATAAAAAATTCTTGGGACACGTCTAAACAAGTTTTATGAGTAATGAGAGCCAAATCTTAGAGATAAAATATTAATGTTATTTATTAATGTCAAAAATTACTGGTGGATTTTCATTCATTCAATAAATATTGACAAATTGAACATGTACTCCACTTTAAGCCTAGAGTGAGGTATTGGGATGTTGGAAGATATATTCTGTCATATTCAAAAGAATAACCCCATAAAATATATATATGATTGTGGCAGTTTGGTATTGTTTATGAATTCCAAAAATAGATATTGGATTGTGTTTGTAAACTGGCTTGTTCCTCTGGAAATATTAGTTTGTATTAGATTTAGAGGTTTTACCTTTACTTTATTAAATCAAGATTAGGGCAACTCAGTTTGTCTCCCCAACCCATTCCCCTTGCTTTTTAGGCTATATCAATGGATGATCAGTCAATCAAAAGTAAATACCCATAGAAGTAGAACACAGAGAATTTAGTTTTGGATGCTCTAACCCCTGGGAGAGAGACAAGCCTTAGCCTAGCCTACAGCTGAAATTGGAAGAAGCTGGGACCACTGAGCCTTTGGAGGAAGAGGAGTGCTGAACCTCACAGAGATGGGCAGCCATCTTGCTCCAACACTTAGCAACAGACCTTGGTGAGGGAAGTAACATACTCTCTTTGACCTGGTGTCTGTACGCTTCTACAATACCCTTTATAAAAGCCAACAGATTTCTGGTATTTTGCATCAGCCCCCTTTTGGCTGACTAATACAATGATGGATATCTTAATTTGCATTTGTCTTAATATTTTATAATCTTGAATGTTCTAGAGAGATTCAAATGGTGCATTTCTCTCATATTTTTTCCAAATAAGAGCTATCAACTAGTCAAATTGGATTTAAATATTATCATTATAGTTCACACATTTTAAATACATATGCATTTATACAGCCACTTCTCTCTGGAGGAAAATAATTTAATTTCCGTTTTTAGTCTTTTAAATGCCTAAACATATTTTGTACATGGTAGACATTTAATGAACATTTAATGTGTAAATGATTGAGAGAACATATATCACATTTCTAGTTCTCTCTACCTTCCAATGCTTACCTTCAGACAAACTATGTACATTAATAATCTGATAAAAAATTTAAAGTCAAATGATAGTCATTTACTTTAAATATTTTTTTCTGTGAAATAGAAATCAAATAATAATATTCCATCAATTTATGAACTAGGATCTCTTTTTTGAGAGACATTGGACAAAGAAACTCTTCAATGAAAATTTATTTATATAAAGAATTAAGAAATATTCCTGCTAATCTGCATTTAGTAAGTATTTATTAAAAGCCTACTAAGTTCATTCTCTGTGTAATGGGCTGGGACAGATATAAAAAAAATAACTAGAGAAGGCAATATTAATCATGAAATATCAGATGTTATTTGCACTTTACTATAGACTGTTTATTTTAAAATAATTACTGATCTCTCTCTTGAAAGCTCATATGGCAAAAACAAATGAAAACAAAAAACTTTGGTCAAATAAGTGCACAAACAAGAAAAATGAATAACACTGAAAAATGCATTTACATTATTATTTTTTTTTTAAGATTTATTTTCTTAATTTATTTCTCTCCCCTTCCCCATCCCCCAGTTGTCTGCTCCCTGTGTCCATTTTCTGTGTATTCTTCTGTGTCCACTTGTATTCTTGTAAGCAGCACCAGGAATCTGTGTCTCTTTTTGTTGCATCATCTTGCTGCGTCAGCTCTCCATGTGTGCAGCTCCACTCCTGGGAAGGCTGTGCTTTTTTCCTGCTGGGCAGCTCTCCTTATGGGGCACACTCCTTGTGCATGGGGCTCCCCAACATGGTGGACAACCCTGTGTGGCACAGCACTCCTTGCATGCATCAGCACTGTGTGTGGGCCAGCTCATCACATGGGTCAGGAGGCCCTGGGTTTGAACCCTGGACCTCCCACGTGGTAGGCGAATGCTCTATCCATTGAACCAAATCCACTTCCCTATATTATTTTTTTAAATTTTATTCATTCATTCATTCACTTATTTATCTCCTCTCCCCCCGCCCCAGTTGTCTGTTCTCTGTGTCCATTTGTTGAGTGCGTTCTCTCCGTTTTCTGTTGTTGACAGTGGCTCTTCTTATGGGGTGCACTCTTTGCGTGGCGCACTCCTTGCACGTGGGGCTCCTCTATGCAGGAGCACCCTTGCGTGGCAGGGCACTCCTTGCACGCATCAGCACTGCACGTGGGCCCGCTCCACACAGGTCAAGGTGGCCCAGGGTTTGAACCACAAATCTCCCATGTGGTAGATGGACGCCCTATCCACTGGGCCAAGTCCGCTTTCCCCGTCCATTATTTTTAAAACTGCTTAAAGGTAGTTACTTTCACTCTCAAACCAAGTGGACTCAGGGTAGCCTTCAATGTCACTCTATTTTATATGACTATGTATCCTTAACCAGTCCTTTGAAAGTAGAGTTCAAATCAAAGCAAGAGAAAGAGAACTCCTTCAGACCTAAACCATCACCAGCTGCAAAAAATTAACTCAAAATGCACATTTTTTCATAAAGCTTAACCATGTATATGTTTGTATATAATTTTGTACATGATTTATGATACCTCGTATATATTGAAAAAGTGAGCATAAAGAAATGAAATACTTGAAATAAGCTGTATGTGTATAAACATCATTCATAAATATTTATCAGTGTGTTACTTTGGAACTATAATAATTACATTCTTAATTATCAACAATAATCAACATCAAATAAGAATCTCTGAAATAGTAGGGAGGTACCCAAGTATTTACTAAATATGAAAATAGATAATCATTAGAAGGTAAACTTCAATGCAATGAACCAAAATATGTTTGACAAGAAAATGTGTCGACTTAGGAAATAAGTTTGCATTTGTGTATTTCTAATGATGGATTTGTTTCTTGTGGTTGGGGCACATTTCTAGGCATTAAAGGACTCATTCATTAAAAACAACTTTCCTTTTACCTTCTAATCCTGAAATGATAATTTGGGAATTTATTAAAATTTGTAAGATATCTTTACTTAAATAAACTCATAGAAGTACAGTGATTGGCAAATTCATATTAGAAGACTACGGCATGTTATTTATTATTAATATTAGATGGCCCCATGTATTATTTAAGATGGCATACTTCTTTTCACAGCTGCCCTCTCAAAAATATATATATATTTATCACAATTTCTACTTCAGTTAAATCAAGCATCTAAAAATCTTATCTTTACAAACACCAGTTGATTTTCATTTTAGCCACCTCTGGATAAATATTCTGGCAGTGTGACTGATTGATTGAAGTGGGAAAAGGAATTCAGTTTATACCTTCATTTATCCTACCTTGATATGAATCACAGAAAGCCATTTGTGAATTCAATCATTCTTTCTGTTCTCCCCTTCAAGATTGTATTGATTCAAGTAAATGTCTGTTTGCAATAATATATTTTCAGCTTCCTCTACTAAGAGTTTTGGCAAGACTTAATGAGATAATTCATTTTGAATAACAGGAAAGATTAGATTTATATTTTTGCCTTATGAGATTTGCAGCTTTCATTTTAGTCATTTTAAAAATACTTTTGTTTAAAATCATTTTGGGCACTCTGTCTTTCCTGGGTAAATCAGAGACAGATATGGTGTCCATGCTGGTTCTTGATGAAATTATTTTCTTTCCTAGTACCATGTTTTGCATTGTTTTGTTTTTCTATTATAGTACTCATGAAAATTTTGAGGTGATTTAATTATTGTTGTATTTAATTATTTCCAATGTTTGTCCTATGACCCCTATATCATAAGTTCCTATATATATATATATATATTTTTTTTTTGCCACTGAATACCCAGAACCTTAAAAGGTGCGTGGCATTTTACTGGTGCTCAATTATAATACCATTGTTGGATGAATAAATAATTTAATCACTGAGGTCTTCCCATAGGGTGAAGGGTTGATATTCATCATTCAGGGGGTCAAAATATTTATTTTCTCAAATTACTTTGACAATCAATTTCTGTTTCAGAATTTATTGTTATGTTTATTTGTTTAATGATTTGAGAAACCACTGGGGTGGATATTTGAAAGTTTTATTTCAAACTATTTCAAGAAATTTGCTGTGTGATCCTGAAGAATGTATTAAATAAGCACTTTCTATTAAATTATTTGTAGGTGGGAAAATGTGTTTCACCAACTTTAATTGTATATTTTGTGGTCTAGCTGAACAGAGATCGTTGAGTGCTTTATGTGCCCTGTCATTTCATGACAGTTTTCCACATATACAAATAACCATTGGTCTTCCTGTGGTTTTTTTATATGGTTTTGAAATCAGAGTCTTACTGTGTGAGCTGCTTTTCCTGTCTTTCAGCTTAGTTTAGTTGTTGCTACTGTTATTAGAGATGATAAAAATCTATTCGATCAGAATCTTTCTGGTGGTTTTTGCCACAAAGCTGGAGAGAAGTAAGGGTTCTTTTCTGAACTAGCCAAAGAGATGTGCTTTTCACCCTAAAATACTTCTACTAATGCCTAGAATTATCTAGCTAGTGCTGGAGTTTTCGTTTTCCTATTTGTTTTTAGCCTAGGTTTTCTTTTCTGCATTTTGGCTAGTTTTCTCTCATTCTGATTTTTTTAAAACCTTTTTTGGAGAGAAAATTTTCATCAGCATTTATGAGAAGACAGGTTACCTACTGTTTTTGTCCCATTTATCTAGCACTTGGCAAAGATCTGGACTTTTAAAGACTTAAAGGTTTGGTTGGTTAATAAATTTCTCATTTACTGATATCACTAAATAGAGATCCTCTGTCTTTAAAGCCAGGATTTACATTTGCCTCTTAGTGTCTAGTCAACTTCTTAATAAAAATTTAATTGTTTGAAAACATTCCTAATAAAAGTGTAATTGAGGATAAAATAAATAGTGAGCATTTGATTTTGCAAGCAGCAATTTGCAAACTTATTTTCTAACAAATACTTTCCAGTGGCTTGCCTGTCAAGTTTTAGCTGCTATAAACAGAGAATAGGAAACTTCAGTGGGAAAACATAATGTTATATACAGATTTGGGTAGGCTCTATGGTTAGGCATATTGTTCTAATCTCGGGTGGATTAGCTAGACAATAACATTTCAACACTGATTGGTTGAATAGAAGGATATGTTTTCCATGTTAAAGCTGTTTTAAAGCTTGTGTATAAAGGATTTATAAACACTGGTGTATATGTTTTTCAGTGTTGAAACTATTACAGAAAAGGTTATACCATGGTTTCTTCTGCAGAGTATTTATGCTGCTGAATTACAAAAAAATGCCTTAGTATTAATTATTTTAGAATAAAACCAACACAAATTACATGCCACTGAAATTTTTTTCTATTTCCATTGAATGTCCTGTGTGTATGTCTGTGTGTAAAGGAAGGAGAAGGAAGAGAGGAAGAGAATATGAAAAAGGGCTGCTTATACATTGAGTGCCATGTGCAGTGCATTAGGGTGTTTTTTCACTGTTTTGTAACTCTTACTTTCCTTCAAAATTATAATTTTACTTAACTTTACCCATGACATTCCCTGTTTATTCAAAACTTATGTTTATCCTTCACTAATTTCTTAATGTGTTTCTTCTGTTAAAATCTGCCTGACTACAGATTTTCTTGGTTCCTCTGTGAGGATAATATGAACTCTAAATTAGTTGATTTGCAATAAAGAAAGTTATATATTTATATATTGTTATAAAAGTATAATGAGTAAATTTGAGAATGAATCCCACATTTAAAAATTAAAGCAGTGATTTCCCAAATTACTGCAGATTTTTCACACAAAAAAATAGTTATATTAATTTTCTGATATACTTTCAAAATGTTAGAAAGGAATTCTTAAACTTCTCAAAATAGTAATAGAACTCTGTTATTTTCTTAGGCTGTTAAAAGAATTGGTTCAGTGGTTCAATGTGGCATAAAGAAATAAAGTTTGGTGGTAAAATTTAAAAAAAAGAAGGAAAAGAAAAAAGAAGTCCTTGCTAGACACAATGAATGGAATGTTTAACTTACATTTCATACATAGGAATTAGACTTCATTTCAGCAACACAATAGTAGTATATAAATTCTCTGTCATTGGTAGTGTGATAGTGTCATATTGCCTTGTATATTCTCTGAGCGAAGTCCCCTTCCACTGTTTTCTGTGTGAGACACAAGGCGAGTCATTGCATCTTACATCTCTGTTATATGACTTTTGCTTCATACCTCCCGTTCTTACCATCTTCATCTAAGCCTCAGTTTCCTGATATCCTAAATGGAGATTTTAAAATTTATTACAACTTTCGTTTTGAGAACTTTGAAATAAAATGTGACTTTTAAAGCACCAGAACGTGGAAAGCACTTGATAAAAGTTAGTATATCATAATCATATCACCCTAGTTTCTCTCAATATCTTCCTTGTTAATTCAGACTCTGCTATCTTTTACTTGAATCTGTTTAAATCTATTGATTAATACTTTTAAAGATTTATTTATTAATTATTATTATGTCATTGTCTTTGTATTATATGCAATCTTCCACTGCTCTAACTAATTTGGACTATATTCTGATTCTGACTTTAAGGCTCTCTCCAATTTGGCTCCTATTTAATTCTGTCTCCCTTCTACTCATAAATCCCTTATGAATATATCTTTCTTGCTCAGATTTTCTGCCTGTAATCTTTTACTATCTCTTTTTCTATAGTCACATTTTGTTTCATCTTTATGGACCAGCTCAAGTCTGCTTCCTTCATGCAATCTTTTGTAGGTTCCCTAGCACAGGTTGATTACTTGATTTCCTTGAAATCCTTAAAATACTTCTAATGTGTTCCACTTGTCTTTTCATATAATTTATTGTACCTTATAATGTTTTAAGCCTTTCATAAGTGTATGCATTATCTCTCCAACAATAAACTTCTAGAATTCCACAGAGATACTAATGTTCTTTTGCTCTTGGTAATCTGCTGATCTTTTCTTCCCTGCTCTGAAGTTTCTCCCACCTGATCTTGTTGTCATTGTAACATTTGGTTTTAATAATCATGGAAATCCTTTCTTGACTTTTGGGGCCTTACCACTCTCACATGAATTTTTACTATTTTCTTGATTGCATGTAATAATTCTGAAGTTTTCTGCAAAATCTTGAATACCATTCTGCATAGAACCAAACCTAGACCTGAGATAATCCCCAATCTGGAAGGAGAACTTAGATAACAACCACGTCTTATGTTCAGTTAACTTCCAACAGCCACAGTGTAGGTAATCAATATGCACCTATAATTAAATTAGCATTTTTTCTTTTGAATTGTAAAATTATTTTTACTAGATTCTCATGTCTTGAAATTATAATTCTTATTCTTGAAAATGTGATAAATAGCCAATTTGCAGGTGTGAGTTTTAGAGAAAAATGAGAAAAATTGCAATATGTAAAATTTGACAAAGTTTTGAAATTTTGTCCACTATAAATTTAGTTGGAGGGCAATTGGAATATAATTGTATTAAATGTTGAAAAGTTAGAGCAACTCAATATGAATTGTTTTCAAACACTTGTTTCATTTTTAAGACAATCTCTGTCTGGACAATTTCACTTGAAGGCCACAATATTTACTCTCCTTAGGTCAAATGGATAACTGAGCTATAATTTTTTTATGATACTCTTCATTAGAACTTTTTTTCCTGTATTTTCAGAAATTTTGTATTAAGCCATTCACATTTCATGCTTTTCTTTTTAACCTTAGAACATAATTGCCTTTGGATATTCCTTCACGGTATCAGTTTTGTTATTGCATTGCACTTAATGAAATGCTAAAATATCATTTAAATTATCTGTATTCATTGCTGAAATGGACTTGTTGAGAGAGTCAGTGTTTATAGGCTTACTGGTAGCAGATGTACTTTTAAAGTAGATTGTGGATTGCTGTTTCATTGGGTTTCTAATAATTTGCTGCCAAGTATTTTGGACTAGATGTTCAGAGCACATTTTAAAAGTTTGGATAAGTGTATTGACATGTAAAAATGGCACAAAGAAAATGTAAGTATTTAAGGAAATTACGCCAGAGCCTCTGCTGAAATGTAAAATTTGGAATATGTGCTTTTTGGCAGCATTTAAGTAATGAAATGTTCTTTAAAGGCATTGCCAATATGTTGAAACTTGTCTACTTCCAGATATGTAAGTGTTCCTATCTATATTTAAGAAACTCCTTTAGAACCATTAGCCTTGACTTACACATAGCTTAATTTCTTCCTAAGAAGGAAACAATTTTGCCTCCTTCATTTTAGAATTTCAAAAGAGCCTCTTTTTTCTTATCATCATTGTGAGTCAGGAAAACAAAAATCAAGTGTTTTTAACACCCTTTAGTCAGCAGTTTTCAGCCCTGTTTCCATATATATTTAAAGTTAGTAGCCTGCATGTTATATAAGCAAAGTGATGCTAGTATTAGACTATGATGGTCATTAATAATATTTTTCTTTCATTAATTTGGTAATTCTTCCAAATCAACACTATTAAAGTCAACTCTTCAAACATTCCTTTAGACTTGGTTCTGTGCTATATTAGTAATACATAGCTTACACAGTTTTTATAGATTAGGAATCTGGGAGTGACATGGCTAGTTGGTCCTGGTCTCTGCTATGAGCATTATACCAGAAATGAGGAGGCTTTTATAATGGCAATTATTTAGTTTGGAAGCTTACAATTCTGAGATTGTAAAAATGTCCAAATCAAGGTAACATTAGAGATACAGTGTTACTGAAGGTCTAATGCTGGCAATCCTGGACTTCTGTGACATGGCAAGGCAAAATGGCGGCTCTCCAGGCTGTGCTTCTGCTTTCTGTTCTGTTCCATGCTTACTTTCTCACTGAGCTCTCATGTGGCCATCAGATATATAATTCATCTCTCCCCTCTCCTCTAAGCATCATCTCTTTTTGCCTCTGGGGTGCCTTTGGGCCTCTTTCTGTGCCTTTGTGCTCTGCTAATTCCAGCCTATGACCTTTCAGTGTTTTGGTGTTTCTTTGTCTTTGCTGCTTTTTTCCTGTGTGTCTGTCGCTTTCAGTCCTCTGTTTATAAAGAACTCTAGCAAGAGGACCAAGACCCATTCTGGGTCATGCCTCACTGAAGCAATCCAATCAAAGTTCCCCCAACTGAATCCAATCCAGTCAAAGAGTCTCTCATCTACAAGAATGGATTAGCTTCAAGAAACTGATGCGCGCAAGGAGTGCCGTGCCACGCAAGGGTGTCCCCCGCGTGGGGGAGCCCCATGCGCAAGGAGTGCGCCTGTGAGGAGAGCCGCCCAGCGTGAAAAGAAAGAGCAGCCTGCCCAGGAATGGCGCCGCCCACACTTCCCGTGCCACTGATGACAACAGAAGCGGACAAAGAAACAAGACGCAGCAAATAGACACCAAGAACAGACAACCAGGGGAGGGGGGGAAATTAAATAAATAAATAAATCTTTAAAAAAAAAAAGAAACTGATCTTTTCTGGGATCCACAAAAAGTTTCAAGCTGTCATAATCTCTTATGGAGTGAGAGTTGCCTGAAGGCTTTATTGGAACTGGAGGATCTGCCTAAAAGGTGGTTTACTCGCCTTGCAAATTTATGCTAGCCATCAGGAGGAGGCTTCAATTCTTGTTATTTGGACCTCCTTGGGGCTCCTTGAATATTCTTGTGTCATGGTTGGCTTCACACAAAACCAAAGTGTTGTTTTGAAATAACACACCCACATTCAAGGGGACAGATAAGAATGGAGAAATAAAGAATGTTGAGCATACTTTAAAACTGTCACATGGACTTATTTAAACAAATTCTATGCTCATTCCATATGTACTTTTATTTACAGCTATGGTTTTAAATGCTGTGTACCTTATAATTCAAAATTATAAAGACATTTCTCTGAGTCACAGACTTGAATATTTGACTTCTATCAGATTTTGCTAGTGGCACTGAAATCAAAATATGTACTTATGCCAGACACCTGATAGTCACCCTTACACTCTTCATGTTCAATCAATCATCAAATCTTATAGGTTTTTTGTCCCTAAGTATAGGTCAAATATAGCTTCTTTCATCATCTATTTAAAGAGAACATCTTTTTAATATATTTACTACTACAAAATAGTCTTCTAATTTATATTTCCTTATCTACTTTTTAAAAATTGTTTTTATTTTCTCTAGCCGATTTAACTTTTTAAATGCACAGGATTTAGGATAAAAGAAGTGAAAAGAGAGGAAATAGAAAAGAAATACAAATGAAATCTGTTTTGCTGATGTTTTATAATAATAATAAACTAATAAGGAAAGTTGAAGATTTCAAACTAGATGGAGATCAGGCTGCAGCCCTTATGTTTTCAAAATAGATCACAGTCTCAGTTCTTCTTCTTTGACAAATACCACTCCATAGGTTGACTTAAATATCAGGAATTTATTGTCTCATGGTTTTGGAGGTGAGAAGGCTTGCTTCTTCCAGTGTTGTTAGTGTGCTGGCTAGCAGGCAGTCCTTGGGTTCTTTGGTTTTCCTATCACATGATGATGTCCTCTCTTTTCTCTATAGGGTTCCTGCTGGCTTCTGTCTTCCCAGTGGCTTTCTCTCTCTCTCTCTGTATGAATTTCTTCTGCTCATAAAGGACTCCAGTAATCCAGATTAAAGCACAGTCTTATTCACTTGGGCCATACCTTAAATAAACAACATCTTCAAGAGAGCCTATTAAAAATGTGTTCACACTCACAGGAATGCAGATCCAAGACCAAGAATACATGTCTAAATTGGGGTGCAATATTCAGTCTACCACAGTCACTGAGCATGTAGAACAATCCGTGTGAAAATCGTATCTGAAAAGTACATTGATGGGTAGACCAGGCAGAGAGAGAGAAGTGTTATGTTCATTGCTCTATAACCAAATTCTTTCCTCTTAGTGCAGAGGCAGGTGGGTTAGTCTATACAGTTACAATCTTTCTTGATTAGAGATATAGTCCCCTTCTCTGTGTTATATTTACCCAGTGCCTGAGTAGCACCTCCTTCCAACAAGTACTCCTGAGTGGCCCCAGATATCCCAACTTCCGTGTTCATATCTCTTCTCTTACATTATAGGTACTCCTTGAGCTATTTAATCTATTACATGGTTCAGCCATGTACATATCTAACCTGTATCTTTCTTCTGAACTCTAGACTTAGAAATTCAACTGAGAATTTAATATCTTTGGACATAATCCCAACACCCAAAGTCAACGTGTTAAATTGAATTAATTATACTAGTCTATGCCATCAACCAACTAACTGGTTTCTTGCTGTTTATACATTCCAATTGATGTCCTTTGTCCTACTATTCTATATCTTGACATGAAACTTGGGGAGTTCCTGAAATTTCTGGCCATCTTTACCCAAGAAACCTAGTTTAGTCTTGTCTTATTCAGTCCCATGGTCAGTGAGTAGTTCCAAGGGATATCATTCAATTAGAGGCAACTCAATTTCACATCTAAAGTTTTTCCAACTTATTCATCCAATATCTGTTACAACAATTGATGACACTATGTTTTTTGTTTTAACAGAGTATATCATGGGATAAAAGTGAGAAGGAGCTCAAGAAGGTATATATATATATGCCTTCTGTGCCCCAAATTATTTTCACATAAGCTACTTCACAATAGCCAATACACTATTACCCTAACACAGTGTATGGCAGGCTGACTATCCTGCACATGAGTTGTGGATGTTCTCCATGTTTTAGTCTTTTTCTCTAGTAACCATATCCATTTTAAGCATAATTGAACAGTGAAAATAATTTACTTTTAATGTGAGCAGTTTTTCCTTTAGACTTTGGTTGCTGATTAAAACATTCAGAAATGTAATTAAAAGTAATTTAAATAGCTAATTAGATAATGTTATAGAATAGCTTCCAGTAATACATTCATTTAAGAAAGCATCCATCATTTACTGAGTGCAATTTGTCACTAGGTTACTGATACAAATGCAATTATATGTTAAATGGAAAAGAACATCCACAAATCAACTTTGGTTCTTTATAAAGAATTGCCATATCCATAACTTTTGGATGATTCTGTCAGGGCCAAAAGGGATACATGGAAAACTTGGCCTGCACATTTTAGTTGACTTGGCAGTTGACTTGGCAACTGTGTAATGTCTGGCTCTAAATCATATTTTTGACAGCGAAGACCTAGATTAAAGCAGTGATTGTGTGCAAGTGTTTTGACAGAATGGTGTGATTAGTTTATTCAACCAAATTGTCCATTTATTGGGACAAATGCTTTGACAGAATGATTTTGCTAATTTATTTTATTTCTTTGTTAAATTAACTAGTGTTTTAACAGAATTGACTAATTAGGTCAATAAAATATATAGATTAGTGCAATGTTTGGTAGTAGTTTCACTGTGATTTTTAAAAATAGTTACACCAAAGTTAAGAAATAAGTTATCTCATGGTAAATGCACAGAAGTTTACTATAAAACGGTATAAAAAATTCTGATTTTGGAACTTTTACAGAAGCAAACCTTTGTGTTTCCAGTGAAACAGATAGAAATTATGAAACTATTCCAAAATCAGTACAATTTTATTATTCCATAGTTGCATTTTTGAAAATTTAAAATACATTAATGAAAATGCCTTTATCCATGAAAATAGAATCTCAGTATTGAAAAGGGCTTCCTATTCAAACAACTATCCAATTTCTGAATGATAGATAAACAAGGATATTTTGTTTTAGGAACTGTAGGAATGAGCATTTCAGAAATTCTGTGTCTCTCTATTGTGAGGCTGCCCTACTAAGATTTGACTAAAGATCAAACTTTAATAATAAATTATATTCAATCTCTAATTATCTCAACTCTTTGGATTAATACCAGGGATAGGATAGATTTTTCTATTTGAGAGAGAGAGTGAGAGAGTGTATGTGTGTGTGTGTGTGAGAGAGTGAGTCACACACACACACATACACAATGGAATTAATTGTCTATTGAAGCTTGAAAAGCTTTACATGACATGCTCAGAAGTTATGCAGGGATACTGTGGTACAATTATACTTTTCCTAAAATATTATGGAACTGTTTTAAAACTCATGTCAGCCACAATTTTGAAGTAACCAAATCAATACTTTCTTCAAGTTTCAAATGAAAATAAGTAACAAAATTTCCCTTATTGTCCCCTTTTTCTTTCCCTTCCTGCCTCTGAGCTCCATCCCTTCTTTTCCTTTCACATTTCACTCTTAGTTAAAAACAAAAATTTTAAAAAAGGCACAGAAAAATGTCACATGTATTTCTTTTAAATAACATGTTTCTATGTCAGTGCACATTAGCAAGCTAATGAACTATCAATACACATTTATAACTATCATGTCTGTGTCTCTATAATTAATTCCCTAATATGGAAATCAACTTTTTTGACAATTGACTGACATTTGATTTAGAATATTAGCTATAGACTTTAGAAGGAAGACTTGTTAAATTTTTACAATTAAACATTTGTCATTCTTCCAATAAAGGACACCTAGAATGTGAACAATCGTGGAATGGAAAATTTTGTTGAATTTGACATGAAAGGATAGATAAATTTTCTGTATAAAATTAAATATATGTATATATATTCAGTACACATTTATAATCAAACAATAAACTAGAAAAACATTTACCACCAATATAAAGGACAAACGTTCTGTTTTCTTGTAAAGACA
The DNA here is from genome assembly GCF_030445035.2 of Dasypus novemcinctus. Classification (NCBI taxonomy): domain Eukaryota; kingdom Metazoa; phylum Chordata; class Mammalia; order Cingulata; family Dasypodidae; genus Dasypus; species Dasypus novemcinctus. The sequence continues at coordinate 145,449,137 of NC_080673.1, read as the reverse complement.
TTTTCTGAGAGCAAAACATGCACAAATGTGAGTAGGCAATTCACAAATTAATGAAATATAAATGGTCACTGAACTTATGGAAATAAATTCCATAGAAATGAAGTAGTGCAAATTCAAGTAAGTGTATTATACCATTTCTCATCTCTCATCTCTCACATTAGCAGAATTTAAAGAAATTGATAATATTTAATTATGAAAAGTTAAGTACCTTTGATGGAAGTGTAAGTTTTTATTAAGTTTTTTGGGAAGGTATTTGTTGGTACCTCCCAAATTTAAAATGGGCTTTCTCCTTAACCCATCAATTCTATTTGTAGAAATATAACATGAAATATATTTGGATAACCAAAATATTATAGCTAAAGTATAAGTATACTTTTTCACAATATTATAATGAAAAAACTGTGACTTCCTAAATGCCCATCAATAAGGAACCAGTTAAATAAATTATTTTATGTCCATATGATACAGTCATTATAGAAGGAAACAATACAGAAGTGACAAGATTTCTATCACATAATGATAAATAAAATAAAATAAAGTAAAATAAAATAAAGATCAAGCAATATGTGTAGTGTTACTCTTACTTGTGTAAAATATACCTAAGGAAAAAAAAAGAGGTGGGAAGAAATATATACCATTTATCTGTTTTTGTGTAGAAAATTCTAACAGGAAGATCACCACGTTAATAGATTACTTTTCAAAGTGAGGAAAGGAAAGGAGGAGGTGAAGGACATTTTAATTTTTCTCTAGAAAAAAACCTCTATTTTCTTAAAGAACATGCATTATTTTTAGAATTGTTTAAAAATATGCTGGTCATGTTAAATATTACTTAAAACGATGAAACTGTGTTTTAAAATTGACATAGACTGCTTATAGAAATATATTTGAAATCAACAACAGTGCATTTTATGTATGGTGATTTCCTTAAACAAACAAAAAGTCCGTAAGGTTATTTGTGTATTTTATTCTATAAACTGCTTGGTATTTTTTAAAATTTAATTTTAGGAGGTACTGGGGATTGAACCCTGGACCTTGTGTTGGAAAGCAGGCACTCAAATACTGAGCTACACTCACTACCCTGCTTGGCATTTTTATGTGGTCTTAACTTCACTGATGAAGCCAAAGCTTCGATGGAAAAGCCAACGTGCTTTTTTCCCATTTATAAGGAAAAATACATGTTAAATTGAGTTAAAAAAAAAATAGTCATTGTTAGATTACAAAAAAACTACAAAGTTACTGAAGCGAGAGAGAATCTGTTTAATTAAAATTATGAATCTCAGCTGCCTTAACTCTTTTCAATAACAGTTTACTATTACTGGAGAAGCAAACATATGCAATTTTCCTTTGTACCTAATAAAGATGACTTATTTTCCTTCTTCCTCATCCCTGTAGCTTTCAGCCGTGCCCCAATTCCAATGGCTGTGGTACGCAGAGAGCTCTCCTGTGAGAGCTACCCCATAGAGCTCCGCTGTCCAGGAACAGACGTCATCATGATTGAAAGTGCCAACTATGGGAGGACTGATGACAAAATCTGTGACTCTGACCCTGCTCAGATGGAGAATATACGATGCTATTTGCCAGATGCCTATAAGATTATGTCTCAAAGGTATGATTTTTTTTCTCATTCAAAATATTTTTGTTGAAATTTATTGTTCATACAGGAAAATCTGTAAACAATAAATGTATAGTAAAAGTTTGCACTTATAATTTCTTGTACATTTAACAGAAATCTTCAATCTGTGTGAGCCTATGCAGTAGCACAAACATTGTTACATTTTTCCCGTAATTTGTAACACTTTAAAAATATCCAGCTGTTCCCCATATCACAAAAATACTAGTATTCGAAATTTCAGGTAGCATCTGGAAATTGTGAAAATTTGCTAGATTTTTTTTTTTTTTTTTTTTTTTTTTGTGTCCTGGTCTAACATACATACTAAGTTATTTTGATTGGTTCTCTAGAACTGGATTCATTAGATAAGAGATTTATTTTTCACAATTTTCTAAATGAGGATTTTGTAATTTTCTGCAGATGTTGCAGAAAAAAATGTTTTACTGCTAACAATTATTTCCTAACAATGTAAAAATAAATATTAATCAATAATTTATATACTCATTAATCCAAATATAGTAAAAATATTGATTGAAGATTATCTGGCCTTGGTAAACAATTAAAATATATTCCTTCAATATCTAATATATCACATTATTTAATTCATTTAATATATTTAAGCTATCTAAAATACTACCTGGTTAAAATAATAAAAAATAAGGTACCATTTAATATCATATGATATCAAAAGAAGATCCTAGATTTTAAAAAGACTAGTCAATAGGAATTTCAATCCTTCCTTTCTATAATAAAAGAAAGTTTAATTTAGAATAAACTTTCTTGATAAATTAAATACATTTTAAATATGTCTTAAATATTTGTTTTACCCTGATTTCTCAGAAATCATTGATGAAGTCATTCATTTACTGTAAGCTTTCATGACTTCTGACTACTCTTCAAATACTTAATATGATTGATTTAGTGAATTTATCATACTTAATTGGTCCATCTGTATCTTTAATTGAGATTTTTATTTAGGGATTCATTTTTCTGTCACTTAAGGAGCTCTTCAAAATGAGGGGAAAACCATAGCATATGTAGGAGTAAAACAAATCATATAGATAAACGAAATGTGTTGGCTTCAAGAAATATGGTTCTTGGTATACTTAAGGAAGCCTACTTTATTTTTAAACTTTTGTCTTTTTAATACTTAACATGAAATATGTGTGATTGTGTGATTAATACATTGATAGGGTCAATATCTTATTTTTATAAAGGATTTTTGTACCTTTTAGTATGCCAGGTTTTTTATGATCAGAGCACCTAATATGTATTTGATAATGACCTCTCTGGGTAAATCTGAGGGCTTTTGTTTGTCTGTTTCTAAAATGCTGGCTCATACAAACATGAATGTTAATGAGAAATTAGATTTTAAAATTAGAGATTTCATTTTATATTAATTCGGTTGCATTTTGTTGTTCTTGTGTGTCTCTCATTATTATATATTTCACATACTTCCAAGTGTTATATTCTCTAATGTTATCCCTGAAATAATTCTAATCATTTAATTTCATTGTAATGGTCTATCAGGAACAGTTTTCCAGAAGTAGTGTGGAATGGGCATACTATCTTAATTAATTTTATTTGTTTCAGTTAGACAACCCAACAAGATTCTTCTCAATACATGTACATTTAGGGTGGGGGTTGAGGAGGAGATGCTACCTTACTGTGATTAGGTTTTCATTTAAAATGTAGCAGATGCATTAACTTCACTAGGTCTTTGATATCTGTGATTTCTATTGAAATTTTCTTAATCCTTTCAATTGACATTTTTACAGTTCCCCAAATAAGCCTATGATCTTATAATTATTGTAAAATATAGTTATAATGGATCCTCTGGAACCACTGAATTGTATGGAATTAAAACATAAAGTGACAAATGTGTCGAGTAAAACTGTTTTAAGCACCCCTGGTAAATCATTTGTGTAAGTATTCCGGAGGTTTCTCAAGTAAGAGTTGTCAGTTAGTTGAAGTAATTGTGATTAAATCTTCGTGGAAGCACATTCCTCTGCTTTATAATAAATTTACTTACATTATTATGCCAATGATGGCATATTGAATAACCTAACAATGGCTAATTATGATATGCACATTTCATACTAATGATAGTGGTAGTTTTAATAGATTAAATAGATGAATGTTGACATAAAATCAAAAGGGAAGGCATCATTTTGAAAAGGCAGGCTATATTAATTTTTGTATTTTCTTTCATTTGAACATCTAGAATGAGGCTATCAGAGTGTAAGTTATAGCAAGTCTCTATATACTTGCATAACCTTGTTTAAAAGTCTGTATCTTGCTTCAGACTAATTTAGGCAGATGTCTCAGGCAAGGGCAGACAAAAAATGCCATGCATGCAGATGTTTGAATACACATTAGACAAGTGCATAAATTTAATTATATAATAACATGTGAGTTCAGTGTGAAAATTTGGGGACTTGAATTAACAAGGACACGAGATGCTTGAATTCCATATTTTTCTCCAGTAGACCTATCTAATCTGATATCTGCTCTGGAGAAGCCAGTTTTCTCACTAACCCTCCAGAATGCACTCTCTATTCTCAAATCCAGGAGTGTTCTCATGCCATTCTAGCTGTCCCTCACCATGTCCCCAATGTTTGTGCTTAACTCTCTTTCATTATCCAACTAGAGGACTTGTTAAAAAATATCAGACAACATTTATTTATCCCTCAGAATTTCTCACCTCACCTGTCATCATCCACACCCTACTTTGTTGTATCTAAACATAAACCTATATTATGACAATTGTGTTGTCTAAAGTAAGCTATAGTTTTCTGGAAAATGAACATGTGTGAACAGACATATACATATAAGTACTTATATATTTTTACAGAGGTATAATATTACATACAGAAAAATTCATATGTCATATGTGTGAGCCCATTGAATTTTCACAAACCAACCTCACCCATGTGACTAGCAACCATATGCAGAAACAGAATATTGATGGCATCTTGGAAGCAAACCCCATGTACACCATGCCACTCATCCCTCCTCCAAGGTTTTACCACTATGCGACATCCCAATGCCCTAAATCAGTTTTGCCTGTCTTTGTACTTAAAAAAAAAAAAAAGATTCATATAGTATATGCTTTTTTGTGTGTGCCTTCTCTCATTCAATGTAGTAATTCTTTATATAACTTTATTGAACATACTTTATATATCATATAATCCATGCATATCAAGTGTACAACTCAATGATATTTTAGTAAATTATCAAGTGGCACCAAATTTACCATCAGCCTAAATCAGTTTAAGAACATTTCTATCACAATTTGTTTCCTCATGCCCATTACTGTTAACATCTACCTCCTGTCCCCAATTACTAATCTACTACTGTCTTTTTGTGTGTATGTCTCATTGCATTATTTTTTAAGCCAAAAATCCAACACTAGAAATCAAGTTGAATTTAGTGGGCTTTCCAGTGGGGCAGTATCTAGAAATATCCGTAGTTATCTCTTTAGGTGTGGGCATAAATATGTGGCTTGCATTGTGAATTTTCTTAAAATTAATGATCATAAATCTAAACATTTAAAAAGATACCCTCTTTGGAGTTCCCTATCAAGTAGGAACATTAAAACAGTCTCTGTGTTTTACTTAATGATATTTATAACATTAAAACAACATATGCCCATAGAAAGAGTCCAGCTGTTATCCTTACTTAATCTGTTATGCATATGTAAGTAAAATGCACACATATAAAGCATATATATATTTAAATTATGAACACACATTAAAAATGTGTAGTGTTTTTTTCCTATTTAAATGAGTAATCTGAGTTTTACTTTAGTCTTTTAGCAATATTGCATTTTAATACAGGACACTTATATAAGGAGCATTGAAGGGGAAAAAAAGAAAAAGTGAGAGAAAATTGTTTCTCAGTTTATATTGGTTGCACTGCAGGAATTCTACAGCTTACAAAAAGATCTTGGTTTTTGTTGTATTCATTCCTATTGAAGTTAAGAACTCTTTCAATAGTAGTAGAAGAAGAAATGCCAGTGACAGCTTTTTGTATGTACACAGCCAAGTGAATGGTCTGTAATAACTATGTATACACACACACACGCGCACGTTTTTCCATTTGAGTCTTCTCCTTTCCCAGATCCATTATATGATGTCTTGTATTTCCATTACAAATTATAACAAATTAGAATCAGTTATATAATAACTATCCCTCATATCAAGACTTCATCATTGAATTGCTTTATGCAGTAGAAAGAACATACAGCTATAGAGCAGGGGTTCTTAAATTTTTTTTGTTCCACAAAACCCTTTGCTACTCAGGTGAAATGAATACTACTGTAACTTATTTATTGCATACAATCATAAATGAAAGAAACACTAGATTTAAGTTCAAGGTCAGAGAAAATAAAGATAATAAGTTGATTTTTTTCAATTCAAGCTCACCCACTCATGAAATCTTTCCACAGACCCCTGTTTAAGAACCCCTGCTATAGAGCAAATAATATAGAATACAATGCTTTAAGGATTAGTTTATGTGCATGTTTGTTTAAAAAAAATAGAAGGAAGGAAGGGGAAGAGGGATGAAGAGGGAGGGAATGAGTATAGAAGAATGAAAGAAAAGAAGCATGAAGGAAGGGAGGGACGGAGGGAGGGAGGGAGAAAAGAAGATACTTTTCTTTCCCAAAATCCAAACCAAAAGACTATAGAGAAACATTAAAGTTTTAACCACAATGCCTTTACCTCTTAACTTCTAATATGTTGTCTCTTCTCAGTGCTGAGAATGCATTTTGGTAATGTCCTACTAAAATGCTCCCCGGTACTCCCGGCTGTTAATTATGTTACATGCTGTATTAGTCTGCCAAAGGGGTGTTGATGCAAAGTATCAGAAATCTGTTGGCTTTTATGAAAGGTATTTTATTTATGGTAAAAGCTCACTGTTACAAGGCTATAAAAAGTCCACCTCAAAGTTGTTTTCTCACCAAAGTCAGTTGCCACGTACTGAAGCAAAATGGTCGCTGATCTCTGCCTGGTCTCTCCTTTCCCTTTGGGATTCCAGTCCTCCTCTCGCTCCTGGTTAGGGCTTGTGTCTTTCTGGGCTTTCTATATCAGCTGCAAACTATCAGGCAAATGACTCATCTCTCCCTAGGGCCCCAGGGTCAAAAATGACAGAGCTCTCTTCCATGTCTTCTTGAGTGAGTGCCTGTTTATGTCAGCCCACCAAGGAGGTGGGGCTCAACTTGAGCCATGCCCTACTGACGTGGTTGAATCAAAAACACTAAATTTATTTTATCAAGTAAACTTAAATCCTTTGAATTTAATACAGTCAAAGGGTATCACACCAGAGGAATAGATTAGAAACATAAATCTTTCTCTTTCTGGGATTCATAAATTATCTCAGCCTGCCACAGGTAGTATAGTTCTAAATTAAAAATGTTAGTAAATGATTCAAATATCTCTGAACAGTTTAGTCATGGAGTATATTAACCCTTTATTATAATGGTTCTCAAATTGTAGTTCATGGAAATTTGGAATCACTGAGACCTTTCAAGAAGTTCACAGGTCAAAACTATTTTCATAATAATCCATGTTATTTGCTGTTTTCATTATAAAGCAATGGTAGATTATACTGCTGGCACCTTAGCAGGAATCATGGCAGTAGCAACAATGTATTTTTTTACATTTCTCAGTTTTAATTTGTAATGTGGTGGTCCTAGTTTCCTAGCTGCTGAAACAAGTACCTTACAGTGGGTTGCTTAAATAATGGGAATTTATTGGCTCAGGGGTTTTGATACCAGAAGTCCAAATTGATGCATCAGCAAGGGGATGGTTTCCCCATAAAGACTGTGTTGTCATAATTGGCTAAAAGCTATCCTTGGGTCTTTGGCTTTTCTGTCAACACAGTAAGGCTCACGATGATTTTTTCTCTTTTCTCATCTGGGTTCTGTTGATTTCCAGCTCCTTGCTCTTACCATGGCTTTCTCTCTCTCTGAATTTTGCTGTGCTTATAAAGGACTCGGAGAATTCATATTCAAGCCGAATCAGATTCTGTTGGCTACAATTTAACAAAAATAACATTTAGAAAAGGTCTTGTTTACAATGAACTCACAGACACAGGAATGAATTAAGATTAATAACATGATTTTTCTGTGTTATAAAATCAATCCACCACAGTGGAAAACATTGATAGATCTTTATTTTTAAATGAAATCATGATCATGATGGTGAAAAAGAAAATAATTTCCTCTCATTGAAAAACTCAGCCTAATATTGGATTGATTTGAATCAGGTTTTATCAATAGTCAGTTACAAGTGTATATAAACTTGATTATTGAAGTTTATAATAGAAATCATTCTTTACTGTGAAACTGAGACTTTCCAGTCTCTACACGACTTTTTTATTTGAATCAATTATTTTTTCCTAATTAGAGAAATTGTAGGTATACAGAAGGGTCATGTAAAAAAATATATATAGCATTCCCATATACCATCCATTGTCCACAGTTTGCATTAGTGTGGTACCTTTGTTCCAACTGATAAAAAAATATTAAAATAGCACTATTGAGCATAATCCATAATTTACATTAGGCGTATTTTTCCTATATACTACCCTATTATTAATACCTTGTATTAGTGCCTTTCATTAAAGAACATTCTTATACTTGTACTGTTAACCCCAGTCCACTGTCCACAACAGGGTTCATTGTGTTATACAGTTCCAACTTTCATTATAGTAGCATACGTGACCCAAAACTTCCCCTTTCAACCACATTTACATATAATCCAGCATTGTTAATTATACTCATAATAATGTGCTACCATCATTACCATTCATTTCCAAACCTTTACAATCATCCTAAATAGAAGTTCTGTACAAATTGTGTATCAGCTCCCCATTTTCTATCCCAATCTATCCCCTGGTTACCTATATTCTAAATTCTCTTTCAGTTTGCTTATTTTAATTCATTATTGGTGAGGTCATATGAATTTGTCCTTTTGTGTCTGACTTATTTCACTCAGCATAATGTCCTTCAGGCTCATCCATGTTGTTGCATGCATCAGGACTTCATTCCTTTTTACTGAATAGAATTTCATTGTGTATATATACCATATTTTGTTATGCATTCATCAGTTGATGGATACTTGAGTCGCTTCCATATACTGGTAATTGTGAATATTGCTGCTATGAACGTTGGTGTGGTAAACCAATTCTTTATATAAAGGGCTTTAGATAAATCCTTTGAATTTAATAAAGCATCAAAAGAACAGAACTGATTATATGACTATTTCCAGTTATAACCATATATTAACAATATTTATTGAAAATTTCCTGTGAGCTGTACAATATTCTAAGCACTTTGTATGAATTAACTCATTTGATTCTTCCTTCACTCCTGCAGAATGGATTCTATTGTTATCCTTCTTCACTGATGAGGTAACTAAAGGCCAGAAAGATTAAGTAACATCCCAAAAGTTACAAAGTAAATGGTAGAGCTGCAATTCTCACCTAGGTAATCAGACTACAGAATCCTTGATGTTTATTATACTCTATTACCTTGTGAGCTCTGTCTAAAATATATACTATTGACAATGGAAAGGACAAAACTTAGGAAATAGGTAGGAACCAGTCACTATTACTGCAAAGAAAACACTCATGTTCATGCATACACCCAAACACACACCACCCCCACACCCACTTACCATTAATGGTTGCTCCTCGTTTTCACATATAAGTGATAAGAACATGCTGTGAAGCTTATTAAATGATTTAGTCTTTATTTTGTGACTTAGAATAAGTTTCCAAGCAAAAAGTCTCAAGTACTTTAAAGAAATTTTTCCATTAAAAAAATAGATCTATGAAATAAGATTTTGTTACTCTATTGTTTATACCAAACATTTGGAATGTTATGAGAACATATTATCTACGGGAATACTTCAGTGAAGGTGAATTTACTGGTAATGGTGGGGAAACACTTGAAATTTATATGATATTTGTAAAGGAAACAGATGTCACTTAATGTTGAACTTAAAAACAGTGAAGCTTTATGAATTAGAACTTGAATATATCATATAAGTACTTTGGCACATTTGTAAATAAGAAAGTGTATTGTGCAAGCCCTGCTTAATAAAACTTGAATATGAATAACAGAAAGTTATAAAATTTTGAATATTTAATATAATGTGATTTCAGCCATCAGAGTCTTCACAGTGAAATCTTTAACATTAGAGAAATGAAAGTGAATATTTTATACCATGCCCTTTGTTTTACTATATAGATCAGTTTATTTTCTTTTAGTATTCTGATTTTAATTTTTGTTCTCTGCCAGAGCTGAGATTATACTGAAAACATGTCACTAAATTTTCCTCCACGAATACTGGAGGAAATACTCTACTATTCACAAACTTTAATTGGTTCATTGTTTCTTTGTTATTAAGAATATTGCTAAGGAATATACCGTTAATAAAACATTCTGTGCAGTACATTTGGCATCTTCCTATTATATGTTGATGTGATTAAATTCTGAGAGAAATGTTATTTCCCAAGTTGTTGGGGACCAACTATTAGCCTAATATTTGTTAATATAAAAGAACACATAAATTGACATCTGTGTCCATAAAACCATTAATTTTATCTCTTGGGTAACAGCAAGTTATGTAAATCATTTATTTGTAACAAAGTTTAACAAATGGTAAGAGCACATTTTGATTTTATGCATGTGGGCTGATTTTGATATATAAATATATGCATGTATGGTTTGGCAGGAAAAGAACTGAGGTTTTTCTAAGAATGCTAATACCTATAGCTATTAGCACTATCAACCTTATGAAAAGAAACTATTGGAGCTGTTTCTTGGGCTTGTTGGTGTTTTGAGGGAGTAATACTTGTCAAAGGGTATAATTCTACAGAAATATTATGGTATAAAAAGAAGAAAATAGACTTCAAAAGTAATAAAAAGGCAAGTAGAGATAGTTGTTCCAAAGAAGAAGAGTAGATGGCTATGGTTTTGAAGGTGAGCAGATGATAATTGAACTGAGAACTTTTCATCTCTGATTATTGGTGGTGGTGAATTATTTAGAGTCACTTCAGTGTTCCCAAACCTTGTCATTGATCATCCAAACAACTGTGTATATGTTATATTTAATTGAAGTGCTCCAGGGAGTTGAATTTACTCAGCAAGTTTAGTATATCAATGTTTGTGGTGATTTGAAGCTATGTACCCAAGAAAATATGCTCTTAAACTTACTCTGTTCCTGTGGAGGTGAATCCATTTTAAGTAGGACTGTTTGATGAGGTTGCATCAGGTAAGGTATATTCAATTCAAATTAGGATGTTTCTTAATCTTATTACTAGAGTCCTTTATAAGCAGAATGAAATTCAGACACAGAGAGAAAAAGCCATAAGAAGCAAGAATGGAAGGTCAACAGAAGCCTGAAGAGAAGGGAGAGGCCAGGAGAGGCTTCCAGTGCATTGACATGTGACAGAGGATCACCAAGCAGTCAGCCCTCAGAATGCATCTTCAGGAAGAAAGCATCACTTGATGACACTTTGATTTGTACTTTTTCCCAGCCTCAAAACCGCAAGCTAATAAATTTCAGTTGTTTAGCCCAGTCCATTTCATAGTATTTTCTTGACAGCTAGGGAAACTAAAACAATGTTGTATGAGAGATATATGAAAGTCTTCTGCCAAGGTGAACATCTTATTAAAGGTAATATTCTAATATTATCTCCTAGCTTAGTAACTCTGACTTTTCTGTTTGGTTCATGATGATAGCTTTTGTTTTAGTTTCCAAATTAACCTATATATTCCAGCAAAGCCTGGATATTTGCTACATCTTTGACTGTTATTGATGAAGTTATTTTATATATGATATATGTTACCTATGTGTTACTGATATATGTTCTAGCTATACTTTTATAAGTTTATTTCAATACTTCTTTAAAAAAAACTTTCTCTCCCCAAGCCACAAATATTTGTCTTTTCAGTAGAATATACTATAAAAATTCTTACGACTAATTTATCTGTTAAAACCTGTTTAGACCATGGGGATTATTGTCTCTTTAGGTATTTTAGAAATTAGGGTCATAAAAATGTACTCTTTTTCCACAAATAAGTCTCTGCAAAATTTGTCATAATAAAAGGACTTTCACCTTCTCAAGGGATCCAAGTAGATCATCCTTGCCTGGGGAGATAGCATTCTGAATTACTTTCTAAGTTTAATTCCGAAAATGTGAGTACTTCAAATGACTATTTCAAATTATTTCCTCCAATGGCATTTCCCTGCTGTGGCATGCAACAGCACTACAACTATAAAAAGAAAGACTATGTGTAGTATTTTCTTTCAATGAAAGTCACGGAAGTGGAAAAGCATCAATTAATTAAAGCAGCATCTGCCCACATGGATACTGGAAAGGAATTTGAACCTTTTTCCGCAAAATAACAGAAAATTCTGCCTCAGTGTATGTTGTTCAGTTACTTAATATGTGTCTAACATGTTATATCTTAGTGCATACAAAGGAAAAGTTAACACTGATGTGATGTGGTTTGAATAAATATCTATTGGTTCTAACTGCACTATAAAATAATGTTAGCAACAAGTGACAAAAGATTCTATAACATGAATTTTCTCCCCTGGACTCTTAGTCTGTTGTACCACAATTTCTAGTGGAAATAATTGGTGAATGTGTTGCTTTGATGGCTATAGTAGAACACAAATTATCATTAGATTGGCAGCTTTAAAAATAGTGTGCCAGTAATATAGGAATGTAAGCACGCACACATAGATATACAATTAAATGAGAGCATACCTTCTTAGATAAAAATATACAGAATATTTATTATGTATATCTCTAGGATGTAGAATAATTTCTAGAAAAAATAATGCAATTACCCTGGAATCAGTTATATTGTTATCTAATGATGCAAGACTTCAGAAGACTTATTTTTTACCCTCCAATATTAAGAAGTAAAGGTGCATTATTTATTTACCTGACTTCTAGGTACCATGCAGCCTAATCACAGATTCTGAATCTCAAAATCTTTGAGGTCCTACATTACCACTTCCCCACACAAAATCAAACCGGTTCAATCTGAACTCATCCAAACCAAACTAAACCAAACCAAACCAAACCAAACCAAACAAAGCCAAACCAAAAGATGAACATTTTTCCTATGTGGTAGTTCTTCAGTTATGAATAAAAGAAAACCAGTGCTTCAACATTAACCTCCAAGCATTTAGAGCACTGGATCTCCTGAGATCTGATTGGAGATCCTGCAGTGACAAAACAGACATTTGGAACTAAATTAAATTTGAATTCAGATTTTAAATTTGGCATTTAAGACCTTTGCAGATATTCCTCTCTTTACATCTCTGGAGGTTAATACTGAGGCCCTGGACTGGGTCTGTTGCCTGAGAATGTGGTAACACTGATTCTGATCTGAGACCAAGATACCACTTCTAAACCTGCTTCTGTTTCCTACTTCACTTTGTTGAGGTCAAGGTAACTGGATATGGGAGCACAGATTAGGTTTAATATTAGCCATAGGTTTTTTAATTGCTTAAATTTTTAAAAATAAATGATATTTTTCCTCTGAAATAAAATGAGTGTGAAAGGTGAAAAGAGAAATGTCATCATCACATTTTGTTCTTAGAATGAAAGAACTAATGAATTGCATGTTAACAAATTTTATTATAACTAAGCAAAAAAAAATCTTGAAAAAATATAAAAACTCAAAGGCACCTTCCTTATCCATCCCCTAGTTCAATTTGGGCTTTAAAATTCAAAATAAAACAATTCCATATGTTCTACTATAAAAGTAATTGCACAATTTTTACAGTGTTTGTTAACACATATACTAAATTAGTCATTGTTAGGTATTGCCTAGGAAATGGTGTGATTCATTTGTAACAAAAAAATACATTATTTTTAGCAGTAGCCAACTACTCAAAATTGTGTTCCATTTAACTCTGAATTTTATAAAGAATATTATAAACACACGAAGTCTATTAATCTACAAAAGTGGAAAAGTTTGATCATAGGAAGAAACTACCTTGCAGTAAAATGGAAATCTAAAGTTAAATATTATTCTGGTTTTTTGGAAGCCTTTAAACTTGTCTCACTATGACTTGCACCCCCACAGAAAATAAGGAGGTTATTGTCACAGAATCTGGATCTTTATAAAGTTAAACATTTCTCTCACTTTTGGTATATATGCATGGAGTAGAGAAGATTGAGAATTTTTGTTTGCTTAGAGAGAACTTGATATTTAATAAGAAAAAGCAAATGTGTGTTTAAAGCAGTACTAAATAGATAATGTGGTGCTACTTAGAAGTAGCTGGCAACTCCATTTAAGTTGGTCAGAATAAATGCAAAGAAATACACTCATTTATCATTTCCTCTTCTATATAAACATTATATGTGCAAGTAGTTCTACTTATAAGCTGGGAATATGATTAAATTATGGTTATTTCAAGATCCTTAATTTTAAACTCAAATCCTAAGAAAAATCAAAACTTTTTTTTAGGGGGGGAGGTATACAATAAAATAATTTTGATGTAAAAAAGTTCAAGTTTTACTTTTCAAGTATCCAACAAATATTCAGAGTTTCTATAATGCATCACACCCTTATTGAAAGCTGATATATGTGAGATGAGTATTGAAAGATGATGCTGAGCAAGTCCAGCCTTGATAGCATGAACAGGCTCAAATCAACCATAGAGATAAGCTATTACTACAGATGTTTTTCCACATATGTTGCTGTGCCAGGAATCATGCTAAGTACTGGTAACTTAAATACTGTGAAAATAGTTCCTAACCACAAGGAGGTTTAATGGGGAGATGACATAAACAAATACATTAAAAATAGATGCAATGATAGTGATACAGGTAATTAAACAATGCTAAGGAAGGACTTCTAATATTGCCTTAAGTGGACTGGGAAACATCCTGTAGGAGGTGATAGCTTAAAGTATGCATAGAGAGGGGCTCAGAAGAGCATTCTAGGATAAGAGTTTAGATGGATTAAGAGGTATATAGGATTTCACAGATGTAAGGAAACTAATGTAGTTCAGTGCCACTGGAAGTAAAATGTAAATCAGAATAGGAAAAGATAAAGTACATAGAGGCTAAATAATAGTCTTGTCATCATGTAAGGATTGGGTTTTATGATGACTCTGAAAAGTTTTAAATGAAGAAGGAAAATAAATGCCTGCATTAGGAGAATGCCGCTCTAGTTGTGTATGGAGGATAGATTTGCAGGGAGAAAGAATGGAGGCCTGAGGACCACATTGTAATATGTAAAAAGTTGTCTATATGTGTGAGAGGCTTGATCTAGGGCAGCAGTGGGATGAATGTAGAAGGGGAGACTGAGTTGCAAGAAAACCTTGGTGTTTGATCTTATCTCTCGGTATTCCTGTTCTTTCTCACTCCAGACCAGTCATGATGGTCTTGAATATGACAGACACAAACCTACCTCTGGCGCTTCGTACTTACTGTTCCTGTTCACTGGAACCCTTTCCCTAAGTTATTCACATGTCTTGGTTTATACCTTCAGTTATTGTCTTAGTACGTTCTCATCAAGGTCAACTCTGACCATCAAATTATTTAAGGTTGCAACATCTATGTGCTCCCTCTACCCCAAACTAATACTCACTCACACACTCCCAAACTCCCATACTTTATTCGAGTTTTATTTCCATAGCTCTTGTAACCCCTAATAGGTCTGTTTGTTTCCTCCTATAAGAATGTAAACTCAGGCGGAGCTTTTTGTTTTGTTTTGTTTTGTTTTGTTTTCATTATATATTTCCAGGACTAGGAATATTGCCTGCTAATAGGAGGAACTCAGTAAATATTTGGGAGTGCTATATGTTTTCCAGATACATCTAAATTTAAAACAAAACTTGCAATGAAGTGATAACGTATGCAAAAATGGAGGATAAAAAAAGAAACAAATTGTTACTGCTCTTTTTAGTGATACGGATGAATAAATAGAGGAATCCATATACATTCACTTTACGTATATCTATTTATATCTAAATAATTTTAAATCAGCCTATAGAGTTTTTATTTTTTGTCCCTTTTGCTCCTTTGTCCCTTTTTCTAACCAGCTTTTATACTTTTTCAAATAAATTGGCAAATCTTCCAATAATCTGAGACCAATCTCTTCTAAGGAAGAAGTCTACTGTGTATAAAGATTTTCTCAGCCAGTGAGGTTCATTTCTGCATTCTGTTTATGGTTGCCTGCTATGTCTTAACTGCTTTTCCCTGACTGTTTTGCATCCTTTGGCTAACTACAGTAGTCCTAGTCCTGGAAATCTAACTAAAACAAAACAAACAAGCAAAAAACAAAAAAACAACCCTTTTTTATAGGATGAAACAATGGCTTCCTCAAACGACCACATTTAACCTCCTAAATTCTAGAGCAGGCTTCACCTAAGTGTGAATTGACTCCAAATTCTAAATTTGCTGCTCTAGACAGTACATCTTTTGCTTTGCTTCTCTGTCCCAAAGGCAACAAATGGAATATTGAAACTCAGAATGCTACTGTCCTAGCTAGACTGCTGCAGAAGGATGTCAACAGTTTTGAAAACAGTGCTATTGGTTCCTCCAGTGATCAAGTTAACAGCAAAAACATTGTTCTCATTAACTTACAATGAAATGCTGAAGACTATTTTTTAGAAGTGTATACATGAAACTAGAAAACCTGTGGAGTCAGCATTATAAACAGAGTAAAAACAAAACAGAAAGAAATTCCCCACAATAAAACTATCAAACAAATTGGAGTCAAATATCAGAAATGCAGAAGTAAAGGTATTGATAATAATAACATTTTGTAAATGCACTCAATCCGTGTTTATTTATATATTGAGATGTAAAGATAAACTCTGATGCCTGTGGGTTGATAGTGATCAAAACTCAGCTAAACTGAAGAATTCATCTCTCTCTCTAGAAGGGTTCCAATGTTGGAGTGCTAGTCCTATGCAGTCAATTCTTTTATTACTTACAAGAAGCCCAAAATTGGATTTTTAGGAACATTTCCTAAGTCCTAAATTTGAGATCAATTAAAAAATACACTATATGGATCAAATGAATTATGGGTGAAGTATTGGTTTAACTTATACTTTGCTAGTGTATACTATAATCTGGAGATACTAATCTGAACTATTTCAAATGATTACATTTAGGAGTCAATAAAACGGGGCTCTGTGTCATATTTCACTCAAAGTGTGTTTTAAGGAATAGGTCCATTTTAAGCCTTCAGGGGATCTTAATTGGTATTAATAATCCCTCAAATTTAATGATGAAATTACCAAAGTTCGTTTCAGTTCAATTTTAAAATCATAGCTTGCACTATATCCCAAGGTTCTTTTAGGTTGTGTTAGTGAAAGGGAAAACCACATACCATCAGTGTATGACTTTTCAATGCATATTGAAGTTCTGTCAAAGCTAGTTCCTTATAATAAAATAAAATTTGGTCAGAGCCAGATAGTAAAATAATAAATTATGAAAGGCTTATTAGAAATTGTTTTCCCTCAGACATGATGTCATTAGAAATGGTATGTCTTCACTTATTTGGAATTTGAGATGATATTGCCTAAGTAAACCAAATAAGGGAGGACAAATTATTTATTTTCATAGTTGAAAAATATAGAAATATGAATGTGTTTGTAAATTTCTAAGTATAAATTATTCAGGAGTCAAACATCTCATATTTATTACTCTACTGTTTTATTTTATTGCTATTTGCTAGCCTCTCCTTGTATTTTGCCACATTCCTTAATTTTGTATTTTAATTATGGCTCTGTTTTCATTTTATGGGGTTATGTGCCATTTTATGGGGTCTTACAGGGTCAAAGGTATATGGAATTTATGGCATCTTTTATTTATCTATACAATTAATAGCGAATGGCTAAATTGTTAATATATATGCACAGCAAAAATAAATTTGTGGTGCAGGTAAGAAAATCACAGGTATTTCTAGTGGCATTCAATCAGCTCAATCATGTGGCAGTGTTCCTGAAACTAAGTTATCATCTTTGCTGGAAAATTAATATTTCACTGACTACCTGTAAACCTATTTGGAATTGCTTGCTTAAGAGTAAGGTAAAAAAATGTAATAGCTCTCTTCCTGTCAAAGTTCTCTCTCTCTTTTTTTTAAGGTTAGTATTCTGTTAGAATGAAAGATAATTATTTGTTAGTGTTTATGTAGATAAGCCTTATCGACTGTGAAGCTATTAACTGTAAAGAGGAAGTCACAGCAGGGATGAGGCAGGAGAATCACTGCCAACAATATTCTTATTGGGTGGTTTGTTTGCCAATTTTACATGAAAAAAGAAATCTGAGTTACAAATTGTTTAATGTTGAGATTTATTAAAATTTTACTCATCAGTACTCCCAGACAAATCTATACTCATGTATTATGCTTCACCTTCTAAAAGAATAAATTCTAACTCTGCAGACATGCAAATACATAATTAATAAGCAAAGTAAAATACGTGGTATATACTATTTTACTCTATACACTGAAGACTATTTTATAATCTTTATATGCTTTCATAAAGTCATATATGAGTAATAATATGCCTGATTATTTTTTCCATGTCTATTAATATTTAATAACCTAACTCTTAAAATTAAGAAAGTAAACACATGGTTTATAGGAAAACAACCCAAAATACTTGGGACTCATGTTTAAAGAATTGGTTCATATTTTAAACCATTATTTAGTTCCATTTTTGTGTAGGAATATTTTAGAATTCTTCCTCTTGAATTTCTGTTCCTGTATTTATGAGTACAAGCTTGATTGTACAACTGAACTTCACCTAATATTGCCATGTCTTTATCTTTTCCCTTGGGCCTGTCCTGTTATTTTCAAATGTATAACACTGTGGTAGCAAATATATCAAATTATAACCCTCTAGCTTCTGATCTGAATTTTAAAAATGGTGTGAGTAGTTTTTTAATACACAGAATAAAATGGGCATAAATTATCCATGGTTACTTCAGCTACCTTAATAAAATTTTCACCCAAAAGAATTGAAATGAAACAGATTTATAATAGGTACCAAAGACATTTCATATGGAAAGTGATACTGCATTTTTGGCTAACCAGGGACAATTTTGAGAGAGAAATGTGCAGTGTTAATCGTTATGCCAGGATAAAAATGATACATGAGGAGAGTCCCAGACTAAATGAGACATGTGTGAACTCTAACTACAAACCATTTTAAAGACATTTCATGTTAAAATAAGGGAAATGATATTTATGCCTTTTTTAAAACTTTTTTTAAATTTTATTTTTAAAGAAATTTTAGATTACAGAAAAGTTACATTGAAAATATAGGAGATTCCTCACCCCTGGTCCTTTCACATTTTCCCTATTAATAACATCTTACATGAGTGTGGTACATTTGTTAAAACTGATGAGGAAATATTGAAGCATTGTTACTAACCATGTAGTAGTTGACATTATGGTTTACACTTTGCACCATACAATTTATAGGTTTTGATAAAATGTATAATGGCTTGTATCTGTTATTGCAATAACATGCAAAACAATCCCAATGCCCTAATAATGTTATATTTTTTACCTGTTCTTCCTTCTCCCTCCCCTCAGAACAAGTGGTAACCACTGTCTTTATATCAATGTTGCAACTTCCTCCCTTATTATAATAAGTCTACTTTTGTCCATGGTTGTATCCCCCCTTATGTTTGTTTATTCCTCAGTCTTGAGGATTTGGGGATTATCATGCTCACTGTGCTTCTGATTGAAAGGGAGGTTAGATCCCCTGGGACAGATGGATGAAAGTGTCTTGCTTGCAGTTATAGATACTCAGTTTTTTGGAATGGGGGTCGTCCATCATCATCATTTTGTTAGTTGTCCTGTACCAGCCCAATGAACTGAAGAAGAGGTGTTGGCTGCAGCTTTGCTGAGATTCAGGGCTCAATTGGCAACATATGCCTCTTAATAAAGGACATGATTTCCTCTTTAATGCAAGAGAATCTGTGATACAAACATTTTATAAGCAGTTTTATTGAATCTCTAACCTGGTACCTTTCTTTGAGTCATGTTTCACATGCCTGAAGTCCATTCTTAATTTTACACTTATGTGAGTAATGCATTGTTTTAATCTCTAATGGGTCGTACTTTCAAGGATGACCCAGGATAGGTGAGCAAACTACAATTTAGAAAATTTGGAGTTTCAAATTTAGATGTGATAGGTCACCTTCTTTTATCAGGACTGATCGTTAAAGGGTGTGAAGGATGGGGAAAAATTATTTCCAACCTCAGGGAAATGCAACTTAATGTTCTCAGTAATGTAAATGATCTGACAGGTTAAAAGAACAACCTTAACCTAAGCATTCATTGAAGAGAATAATTGTTTTAGAGATGATTTCATGGAAATTATAGTAAGATGATCGAGTGACTACAGTGGATCATATTTTTCCTTGATTCTTAGCAAGAATATAGACAAACACACTAACATTCAATTGATTCTTTTTATATATTATCTGCTTGTTAGCAGAAAGATAAAAGTAGATTTAGTCATGTAGAGCAGAAAATCACATTAATGGCATTGAAAGAAGTCTTTTATTTCTTCTAGATGAGAAATTCATTTCCTAGAGGTCAAAAAATAAATACTAAATGCACAGTAAGGTGAAGAATGTTTGCATATAATCAGCATTAGAAATTTGATTAAAAAGTGACAAGTACTCATTGAAATCTTTTAATATTCTTAAGCATATGCATATATTCTTTGCACCCCCCCCCCCCCCACCAGGTCCATTATGTCTAAATGTCAATATATACAGAACCATTTTACATTAGGGAGATGCTAGATGCTTTACTAACCCCCAGAATTTCAGTGGATTAACACACAGTTTATTTTTCCCTTTTTAAAGTGTTCATAGTTGATCTTTGGCAGATGGCTTTCTTTCATATGTTGATGGGAGAATTAGGATCTTTCCAACTTGTGATTCCCACTTTCCCTCAGGGGCGAGGAGTCCTTTGCATGCAGATGGCAGGTTAGAAAGGGGAATAAGTGTAAGATGCATAGGAATCCCATGGCTCCTCATAAAAGTCCTGACCTGGGAAGTTCACCCATTGCTTCCAGTAAAAATCCACTGGCAGGAACTAGTCACGTAACCATGCCTGATGAGGATGAGGATATTTTGCTGCATGTGTAGTCTCTAGCTAGGAAACTACTTTCTACAACTAACTGTCTTTACCATAGTACCTATGTTAAGTTTAATTTGATAGTATAAATCCATTCAAAACATGAATCTTAACAATTGTATTAGCAGCACCTCTGGGTTAGTCAGCAAATATTGTTTAAAAATTTTAATTAATACTATATGCATCCATTAATTCTTTAAAAATAATTATATATATGTATTAGTTTGCATGTGAAAATTACAAGAATCTGAGTGATCACTAACTCCATCTGCCCTAGTGCTTTAGAATAAAACATACATATTTCCTTTTCACTTAGCATGTTACAAAATAGAATTTTGATCACTTAAAGGGAATAAAAGTTCAAAATAGAAAATGGGGTTTTGTTTAATTTTTCAGTTGGAAAATGTCCCTAGTAATTTGCATAATGGAAAAAAAAAGTCTCTTTATTCTAGTCAGATTGAAATGTGGCCAATTTAAGCCTACAATGGATACTTTAGAAAAGAAAGCAGATAGAGTACAATACTTGGCATGAATTTGATATCATTCTTTTAGCCATGAGGTTATTGCATATTATATCAAAGGAATCATTTACTGGTGAGAAGTCTACTCCCTTCATCTCTGAAAGATCTCTAGGTGATAGAACCTGGTAAGACTAATTAGAAATAGAATATTCAAAGTACTTACCAGAAGCTAGATGGTGAAAGGAATGATGGTTGTTTCTGTGTTTTGTCCTGAAAATGTATCTTTTTTTGTTGGTTCAATCAAAAAAATATACAGGGTCCTCTAACTAGCTTCTAAATATTACATATTATGACTGTGATCTTTCCATTGTTCTTACAAGTTGGTTATTACCTTTAGTTGATACAGTAACATATTTTAGAGAGAATTGAAATAATAAAGATATAAAAACACTGTAAAGGAAAAATATGTCTCTTTTTATCATTGGGAAAATGGATTATTTTGAACAAAGAGGTGATGGATTTAGGCTTTTGAAATCTGATATTCACAAGATACTCATATTCATAAGAGGTGTAATAGATTTCACTACTCTAAACACTGTTACATTATTTAGTGTTATGTGGTGGTTTCAAGCCTTATGGACCCCAGAAAAATGAAACATGTTCTAAATTTAATCCCGTCTTCTGAGTAAAAGCCCATTGTAAATAGCATCTTTCCATAAGATTAATTCAGTTAAAGTGTGTCCTACCTCTATTGGTAAGGGTCCGAATCCTATTACTCGAGTCTTTATAAGAAAATGAAATTCAAACAGATAGAGAGAAATACATGAAAGCAAGAAGCTGAAATCAATGAAATCCAGAAGATAAACGGGAGTGCAGCAGATGCTGTCATGTGACCTGCCATTTGACAGAGAAGCCAAGGTTCACCAGCAACCTGGTCTTCAGGAAGAAAGCATCTCCTTAATGATTCCTTGATTTGAAACTTTTCCCAGACTCAAAACTGTGAGCAAAAATATTCCCATTGTTGGGAAGCGGACTTGGCCCAATGGATAGGGCATCTACCTACTACATGGGTCGTCTGCAGTTCAAACCCCGGGCCTCCTTGACCCGTGTGGAGGTGGCCCATGCACAGTGCTGATGCACGCAAGGAGTGCCCTGCCACACAGGATTGTCCCCTGCATAGGGGAGCCCCACGCGCAAGGAGTGCGCCCCTTAAGGAGAGCTGCCCAGTGAGAAAGAAAGTGCAGCCTGCCCAAGAATGGCGCCGCACACACGGAGAGCTGACACAGCAAGATGACACAACAAAAAGAAACACAGATTCCTGTGCCGCTGATAAGGATAGAAGAGGTCACAGAAGAACACATGGTGAATGGACACAGAGAGCAGACAACTGGGGGGTGAGGGGAGGGAGAAAAAAAAATTCCCCTTGTTTAACCTGACCCATTTTATGCTTTGCTTTGAGAAGCATAGGAAACTAAAGCATGTTATAAATGGCATGTCTGAAGTGGTATGCTAACCAGTTTAGTCAAGTAGGCTTCAGCAGGTGCAACTCTATTCCACATATGTGGATAAGGAGAGAAGAAAAAAATCCTAGAGCTTTAAATCTCAAGTAGGTAAATTTATTCATTTTGTTTTTCATAATCCTAAATCAGTATATAGGATATCTATATGCAGTTGGAGGTAATTTAGCCAAAATGTTAAAGGAGAAGTCAGTTTCTAAAATTAAATAATCAAGGCTCGGATTTACCATGGCCTTCAAGGCCCAGTGTGATCTGAACCCCCAACTCCTATTTGACCTTATCGCCTACCACATTCCTCAGGCTCACTGCATTCTATCCACGTGTTGATTGGGGCTCTGGATGTTCTTTTGTTAGCAGTTAGTAGGATTATCTGGGGAAGCTTTGACGCCAATTGAAATAATAGTGTATTTTTTGTCTTCTCTGTTTGTCCTGTTCTTGAACTTTTCACTACAAAATAAAATATATTCAATGTATTATGACATGATATTTTGAAGGCCTAAGCATGAAATTGTGTTCTTCTGGAAATTTTTGAGGATGTTTTCTAAGGTTTGCTTAGAGTAGGTCCTGTTTACATGTTACAGCAGATAGATTTTTAAATTTGTAATAATAGTAATATGTTAAATGAAATGTGTAAACTGAAATGCGTATATGCAAGTATATCATCTATAAAAATGAACGATGTGGTAACAACACTGCAACTTTAAACCAAGTGCAGGATTCCAACTGTGATGAAAAAAGGCACATATAAAATTCCTAAATGTCATGCATCAAAAGCATCAGTTGAATTTTTCCAGAAGTATTGGCAAGGGTTATTTATAGGTAATTAATTAATTTTTCCACATTACTAATTTTTACCCAAATTGAAAAATAGTATTTTTTACACTGGAGATAAAATATCTAGAGGTCAAGAAAATATTACAAAGTGAAAAAGTACTACTGCTAACCATGTTAGCAACATTCACAGAAGCCTGCCAGCCCAGAAGTGAAAGTTACCTGGGTACTGGAAGACTCAAAAGCTGCCAGCCTATTACTCAATGCAGTACTCTCACTAATAACATTATGCATGCTTACATTGAGAACCTGAGAAAAATTGAGTTCATCCCAAATGGCAGACTTCAGAAGGATCTCTTTTAAAACTTTGTAGCATGCAGTTCAGAATGTGATTGATCTTATAAAGCAACTGCTGTTGCCTGCTGAGGCAGCTGGTGCTTAAGGTCACTACCTATTCTGTGTGCCATTCGCCCCTATTGTGAATACTTTCACCTCAGGATGTGAACAATGAACTGGGATCCTGATGACTAATATATAAAAGCTAGCTTCTAATAGTTTGAACACGCCACCCTAGATCTCAAGCAACTTTTACACAGTATTCACCTTATAGCCAAGAGAACCAAGTCTCATCAAGTCTGATAGAGCGAGAAAATCAGGGTGTCAAAGGAAAGACAAATTATACCAGGAACAATACTCACTTTATTTAGTCTCTGAGTCACCTAATGAAGGAAGTGTTCCCTGACTTCCCTGTCTAAATTATCAGTACCCCCATTACCCACATTTCTCATTCTGTACCCTTAACCTGATTTATTTTCTCATTTATCACTATCAGTCATTATATTCTAATTTTAATTATTTTGTCTTTCTCAAAAAGAATATCAGTGCTATGAAGACAGGGACTTTATTTTTTTTGTTCAAGTCTCTATACCAGTGTCTAAAACAATGCCTGGAACTAAGATACATGATTTAAAAAATAAATGTGTAAATGATGTGGAATGATAAGGAATATACTGCCCTTTTTGTTTCTCACTGGGACCAAAGGAAGGAATTTTCTATAAGCGATCTCAGATTATAGGAACAGAGTTACAGAGAACCTTTTATTTATTATTTAAATAAAACAAGGTATTAATTTAAAGCAAAATGATAAGGAAAAAAATGAGGACAGTTTGAGAAGAACCAAAAAATTAATATGAACATCAAATATACCTAAGGATAAAGATTTTAAGAAATTCATGCTTATTTTGAATTATAACTGCTGTAATTGTTTGTAATAATGATCAAATCTTTAATGTGCCTGACATCGTGCTAGGCATTAGGTATAAAAAGATTAACAGTGCACATATTCTGCCCTTTGGGGAGCCACAGTTTAGAGAGACAGGAAGGCAGCTAAAGTATAATTAAATCAATAATATCTGTGTTAAAATATAAGCCACTACAAGGCTCTGGGATACACAGGAGAGATGCCTTATTAAATTAAAGGAAAGCTTTGAGAAGGGGGGTACCATTTAAGCTGAATTTTGAAATATGAGTAGGAATTTGGTTGATGAGACAAAAGGACAAAAGTGGACAGAGGTATGATAAACAATTTAGATAGTCGGGTAAGAGCAGTGTGTGTGTGTGTGTGTGTGTGCATGTATGTGTGTTATGTTACAGAATATAGAAGACTATTGGAGAAAGAAAAATGAAGCAGGTTGTGGTTTTGAATACTAGATGAAGGGTATATATTTTATTTTATTCTCTAAGTGATAGGAAGCTGCCATTTTTTTTTAAAGCAAGAAGATATACTTTGAACAGGTCTATGTTTTTTCAAAGAGAATCCCTATAGGCAGAAGGAGGCTAATGGCTTGAAAGGAGACAGTATGACAAGGTAGGATACCACCTACCTCCAGTGTCCCCCAAAATTTGTTTCATTGAGCACTGGTTCAGGGGGATGTCCCTTGAGAATGTGTAAAAAGGACTTCATGGTCAGTTAAGGTTTGTAATTATTAAGTTAGGCAAAAATAAACAGGTTTATAATTTTTATTACTGTTATTATTACAGGACTGTTTATGTGCATTTTGAATCTCTAAATGGGAGTCATATTTTATGAAATTCTCCAAACATAATTAACAATGGAACCATCTATTGCCTATTCTCTTGCCAACTTCCTTATTCTCCCCAACATCTTATCATAAATGACAAAATTTTGAATATTCAGCATCATTTGTGCTTAGGTAGACTTCTTCAACCTAGGTCTCTGAGAGAATTAAGCCATACAGAAAATTATTTGGGTGACTTTCTTTGTTGGCAGTTACCTCAAGGATGGTACATGGGTAGTATCATTCTAGAAGCACAAGAGTAAAGCTGATTGTTTACATATAAGGAGTGCCATTGGGCATTAGGGATTGATTCTCTCGTGGAACTCCAGATGAGAAGGACTAAAGAGACACATACTTTGGGAAAGGCTGGTTAAACTATGACAATAGCAGTGATACTAAATAGAATGTCTCATAAAATTTAGTGAACAATTTCTTATTTTGTCAACTTATGTCTTGTATTGAAAACTTTTATAGAATTTCTTTATTGAAGTTAAAAATGCAAAGATAATAAAAAGCAAACACATGTATATTTAATCTTATCAGTCTGATATTTTTCCTCATGATTAAATTAAGTCAGAGTAGAGTTCTGCCCCAAATCTTTCAGAGATACCTCAAGATTAGATGAGTTTATATCTCACATTAATCAGGGATTTTTCATATTATTTTTGGTAGTTATGTAGTTGTGAATTCAGACAAATATTATATATCAAAATACTGTTATAAATAAAAGCTTTAAAAGCATTGTCCTACTTAAAATATGAAAATGTATAGGATAGATTCTTAAAACTCAGGTAAGTCACATTCTAAAGTGTAATTTAGGGCCATTTATATTTTTAACAGTAAAAGCTATTGAGTAGTTCAGTGAGCAAAGCAATTTTATCACTACTGGATATTAATTTTCACTTCAACAATCAGAGAAAGGAATTTAAATTTTGCTGTCCTTAACAGGAGTCATGTGGACTTTCAAGCACACAAAGACCACAAGAGAAGCCTTGTCTTTCTCAAACAGCTTGATTGGTGGAAGGTTATTTATTTATTTTTGCTTAACAATGCTCTTCTGCCAGAATTCTTTTTCCAGTTATTGACTAGAGCCTTCCAAGGTGACAAAGACTTCCATTTTAATTGTGATTTATATTTTGAATAAGAAAGGTTGGATATTTAATGCTTGCTTGTTATTATCAGTTCTGTTTCCCATACTGTATAATGTGAATATTGCAAAAATAAATTTTTATGTTACAATAAACTATATGCTCTTAAATGTTGTATCCAGATTGAGATGTAGTATTAATTCAAATGGATTACTGAAATTTACTTATCATGTTATCTTTTCTGATTTCTTCCTAAAATAAATTCTTGTATTTATGATACAGTGAACACTGCCTATGTTTGTTACATTTCATTATAATCTAGACCTGAGAGGTTACTTTTGTATATAAGAAATTAGTTAACCGTGATTTCTGAAGGATTTGATCACAAAATGCACATAGTCTGTGTTGTTCATTTGAATGGTACATTTCCCAACTTCTGGATGCAGGAAGGTAAAATCTTACAAATTGTGGTATACTCCAGAAAAATGTTATCTACATAATCTATTCCTGTGGGTGTGAAGCTATTGTAAATAGGACCTTTTGATGAGGTTATTTCAGTTAAGATGTGGCCCAGTTCAATCAGGATGTGTTGTAATTCTATTACTGGAGTCCCCTATAAGCAGAATGAAAAATCAAACCTGCAAAGAGAGAGACATGGGAAAAAGCCGGAAATCAGCAGGACCCAGAGAAGCCAAGAGAGGCTGTCATGTGTACTGCCATGTCACAGGAAAATCAAGGACCAAGGTTCTCAAGATGCCAGCTTTAGAACATGCTACAGTCCTCTAGGTGAAGCATCACCTCTATGGCACCTTGATTTTGTGGTTCTCCTAGCCTCCAAACAGTGAGCCAATAAATTCTCACTGTTTAAGCCAACACTTTGCATGGTATTTATTTTAGCAGCTAGGAAATTAAAACACATAAAAACAGTATAGCCTTTTCATTTAATATGATTCATATCAATTTTGATGTACACCTTAAGACAAATATTCCCTTTTAAAATTTTGGGTGACAATGTGAGTACATTCCTATTTTCATTGTGTTTTATTTTTCTTAACCTTTCTCTCCACTGAACCATTTAATATTTTCTTAAGCTTCATTGACCTTCAAAACCCAAAGCGTTACTTTTTCCAAACCATTTTATGAACACTTTTTTCCTGGGTCTTCAATTCCTCTTATAACTCTTGTTGGTCATATACTGGGTCCTCCCCTTCTTTATGCCCCAAATTACTCTAAGGTCTTTCTGTAAGATCAATACTTCTACTGCTCAATTAGAAAGAACCTTCCTCATCAAGCTGTTCTACATATATAGAATAGGGCGTATAGGAAGCATCAAATAATTTAATTGTACCTGCACCCAAATCAAGTCACTTAAGTGTGTCTTGCTCAACAGCCCTACTTCTTCTCTCCTGAAATCTGAATTTTATTAACATAGCTTAAATTTTGAGATATGTTGATTCCCTTCCTTATGTACCAACCTCGATCTCTGTTAATTTTTGTTATACAAAAACCCTACTTGAATATTTACCTACTTCCATTATGTCCCCAGGGTCTCCCTAACTTCTCTGTGTCAGCCAAATCAGCATGCTTATACTAGTAAATTCAGCTCAGTAAACATAGGTTGGTTATCTACTGCATATCAATATTTAATACTGGTATTAAATGAAGCATTAGGGATTCAATGGTAAGGAAGGCATCTTCCTACCTTTGAGGATTTTAAAGTCTAGTGGGGAATAATCATATTGATAGATAATTTCTACCTAATATTGGAACCATAAAATTGTAGTATAATCATGGTTCTTTGGAAATCCAGAAAGAGGTTTTAGCCTCACCTTGAAATTGAGGGATAGCCCCCTGAAAGAGAGGCTATCTTGAAAAATGAACAAATCAGGAAGGTAATTACAATAGCAGGCAGCCAGAGGTATGGAAAGGAGTGTCATGGTTTCCTAGGGCTTTTTTCACAAACTGTGGCAAACATGATGCCTTAAAAACAACGGTGATTTATTGTCTCGGGGTTCTGAAGGCTACAAGCCTCAAATCAAGGCATCTCCAGTACCACACATTTCTTGAAACCTGTAGGAGAGAATCTTTCCTTAGGGCTCACCTTAATCTAACAGTTTGGCCTCATCTTGACTGAGCACATCTCCAAAAACCCTATTTCCAAATAAGGTCACATTTATGAGACTAGGAGTCAGGACTTGAAAATATGTTCTTGGGAGACACAATTTAACCCGTAACACAGGGAAACTACAGATTTGACATTTTCATTTAATTAAAAAAAAAAAAAAAACTTGTGTATTCTTAAAAATAATAGTTTCAATACTTTATCATATTATTATCCTTGTCGAGTTTAGTCAGATAGGAAGTAAGAGTATGAGTATGTACTCATAAAATTACTGTTCCAGTGAGCTGTTTCTGTTTACCAATAATCCCAAAGGGTAGGGTCTTAAAACACTGTAGGAGTTTGGTATTATTTATGAATTCCAAAAATAGATACTGGATTATGTTTGTAAACTAGTCTGTTCCTCCGGGTGTATTAGATTGTATTATCTTCAGAGGTGTCACTTTTACTTCATTAAATTATGATTAGGGCTTTGATTGGATCATGTCAGCAGAATGTTGAGTCTCCGCCCCTGTGGTGGGGACTCACAGAGAAAATGACAAGGCAGGGGAGTGAGTTGAAATTTTTTTCTGCTGGAGCCCCAGGAAGTAAATACTTAGGAGAAGAACACAGAAGAACTGAGATGGCTCCATAGACATGGCAGGGGCTCTGGGAAGAGAGAGAGCCTGATAGTCTTCAACTGACCTTGTGGAGAGAACAGAGCAGTTAAGCCCAGAGAGAAAAGAACCCTGGGAGAGAGATGAGTCTTATACCAGCCTACAGCTGATACTGAAAGAAGCTGGGAGCCCGAGCCTTAAGAGGAAGAGGGAGGCTGAACACTGGCAGATGTTGGCAGTCATCTTGCTCCAAAACGTGGCAACAGACTTGGGTGATGGAAGTAAGTTACATTTTTTTGGCCTGGTAGCTGTAAGCTTCTACCCCAAACGAATACCCTTTCTGGTATTTTGCATCAGCACCCCTTTGGCTGACTAATACAAAACATTTACTAAATCTTATAATTCTGTGAGTTGGTCATATGGTCTTCTTTTCTCTGCCTTCTTACTATGCCTCACCTATGTTTTTAGTGTTTGGCAGAGTATTTGTTTTGGGGGGATGCTCAGAAAGCACTCTTTGAGCTCTACTTGATGTCAGATTCGCCAGTATTGCAGTCCAGGCTTCTTTATGTGGTGATCTTAAGGTTCCCTATAGTGGTAAGGGAGAACAAACACTTTTAACATGTCTGCTGGAGCCACACTTTTTAAATGAGCAATTGGCTGAAACAAGCCACAGCCAATTCTAAATTCAATTTGTAGATTTGTAAAGAAAGAGACTTCTCTGTTGAGGATTGAATCATATCCCCCACAAGACATGTTCAACTTCTAGTCCCTGGACCTGTAGTTGTGAACTCATTTGTAAATGAGATCTTCAAAACCAACCCTAGGTTCTTTGAGTGTGGATTCATTTGTAAATAGGATCTTTAAAGACAAATTGAATCAAGAAGACTTAAATCTCATGGATATGTCTCAGTTTCTTTCTTTCTCTCCCATTTCTCAGCAAAATCTGTTCTTTCCCCCATTTCCCAATAAATTCTTAAAAAAAAACAAAAACGAGTAACTAAATCCATTGTTACTTGAGGTCCTTTAGGAGAGGGAATCTAGACAGAAACAGATGACTAAGCAGAAGAGGTAGAAGTCAGAGGAGCAAAGTGGACATCACTATGTGACAGAGGCAGTTTGATGGCTGGTAGGCCACTACTAGAGATTTTGAAGGGAGCAGAGCATGTGAATACTTTGATTTGGTCTTTTAACCTCCAAAACTGTGGAGCTTGTTTAAGGGAAGAGTTGTAAATGCCCTTTGCAAAAGGAGCTTATATACAGGGATAGTAACAATCTATGGGAATCTTTGTAAACTACCACAGTCACCCTATAGACTTTATGAGGTTAAATCATTATTTTATTCTTTTTCTTCCTCATTGTATTATTTTTATATTGTAAATCACTTTCCAATTTACCATGGAGTCAATAATTAGTTGTAAATTTACAACAAGAAGAGCTGATCTGTTTTTTATATGTTTGTGTTACTGCTAATTGAACACATACCCTCCTCACAGATTCTCTTTGTTCTTTCCACTTGACATTTTTTTAAATTGTAACCTTCCATAAACACCCAGAATACTTTTTTCCCAAGTTTTTAATTTGTTAAGTGTGAGGAAATCAAAGGCAAAGAAATAATTATTTTCATGGAAAGGAGATATTGATATTATCTTTTAAAGAAATTTCTTCACTACTCAACATTCATATTTTAAATATTCTGTTTTGGTTTGGTAACTTTATCTCTCGGCCTTTTCAGAATATGTTGTAGGTATTTTCTGTTTGTCATACTTTGGGAATTATAGCAGCCTTTGTCGTATTTTTGATCCAGTTTTTCCCTGGTGTCTGAAGTATTCATAGGTAGGAATTGAAACTCACAAGGCGACTCATTCCTGCTTACTGGCTGCCAAGCTACCTTTTAGAG
The DNA here is from genome assembly GCF_030445035.2 of Dasypus novemcinctus. Classification (NCBI taxonomy): domain Eukaryota; kingdom Metazoa; phylum Chordata; class Mammalia; order Cingulata; family Dasypodidae; genus Dasypus; species Dasypus novemcinctus. Next base: position 145,417,845 of record NC_080673.1, on the reverse strand, counting down.
AGCACTGCTGTTGTAACCCCCTGCAGTTCACACTTGAAAGTTCTAAGGCTGTCTCTGAAACTTAGTTCAAGTGTTTCTTTCTTCACACAAAACATAACTGTTTCAAAAGAACTGTGTTCTAGCAAAGGACTTTAAATTCTGGAGAAGACTAATTCAATTTCTAGAGGTTACTGTTCACTAAGCAAAAATGTGCAGCTACTCATTGTGATAAGAGCAAATATTTAAAATTCCAAGGAAGCAGACTTGGCCCAATGGATAGGGCATCCGCCTACACATGGGAGGTCCCTGGTTAAACCCTGGGCCTCCTTGACCTGTGTGGAGCTGGCCTGTGTGCAGTGCTGATGAGCGCAAGGAGTGCCCTGCCACGCGGGGTGTCCCCCGCATAGGGGAGCCCCACGCACAAGGAGTGCATCCCATAAGGAGAGCCGCCTAGCTTGAAAGAAAGTGCAGCCTGCCCAGGAAGGGCACCGCATACACGGAGAGCCGACACAGCAAGATGACGCAACAAAAAGAAACACAGATTCCTGGTGCTACTGATAAGGATAGAAGCAGTCACAGAAGAACACATAGTGAATGGACATAGAGAGCAGCCCCCTTGGGGGTCGGGGGGCTGGGAGAGAAGGAGAGAGAAATAAATTAAAAATAAATAAATAAATAAATCTTTATAAAATAAAATTCCATTTGCACCACTTTTCTGTTGGAGTTTTTTTTTTTTTTTTTAAACCAGTATGAAAAATGGAACATAGTAAAATTACAAACGAAAAATATTTGGACTCTGGTGAAATTTAGGATACTTTTCCCATATATTTTATATATATATATAATGTGTGTCTGTGTGTTCATGTATACTAAGACTAGCTCTATGCTGGCTTTAGCTCTATGCTGGCTTTCTTTAAAAAAAAAAAAAAAGTGGTGGATCTTTACCCATACATAATAGTAGAAGCAAAAACACTTCCCAGGAAATGTAACAACATTAATTCACACATCTAATTTCTTTCCCTTTTGAAATCCTTACTCAAATGACAGCTTTTTAAAGACATAAATGTACAAAAATGGGAAGAACAACGAGAGGACAGCAGGCACACAATTTTGGAAACAGGAAGATAGATGGGTGAATGTTAATTGAGTATACTTGTGAAATTCCACTTCTAACCAGACATTGGGGAAAACCTAAAACCAACCTCAGAGAAAGTCTAAGGTACCAGCTTAGATTGATGATTGATGGTACCAGCTCATTACACAGAAAGATTGATGGTACCAGCTCATTACACAGGTGACATTAAAACTAATTAATAAGCCAGATACTCAGAGAATTCTTGGTACTTGAACTGAATGTCTCTTGTATACCTTTCATTCTCTTTTTCTCATATCTCATGCAGTTGTAGAAAAAAAACAAGCAAGCAAAGAAACAAAAAAAACTGTTCACCTGACTTACTCATTTTCTATTCTTATATTTATTTTATGTAATGTAAATTGTGACCTCCTTTAGGATAGTTCATTTCCATAACTATGATGATTTTATAGTTTTATTTTTTGTGTTGTTTGTTGTTATTTTATAATGATGAAGCCTTCTGAAAACTCTGGAGGAGTTAACTTGTTCAAGGAATACCTGTTGATAATGAATAATAGTCTTATAAATCTACTTAATTTTGATTAACGCTTTATTTTTTTAATATTTTCCTTTTTTCTAGCTGCTTCTTTATTTATGTACTTTCACTATTATACAATTTATTATAATAACATAGATGGATTGAGGCCTGAAGCTCACAATGAAATAATCATAGATTAAATTCTTGTCTAGAGTTTGAACAAAAACAGTGATAGTAAATATACAGTAATAGCTGATAAGTTCTAAACAATGATATTGCCTCACTTCCCAGTGACCTGAAAATGCAGTAGTCTACTTATCAGAAAATTCTGTTTTTAATTGTGAAATTTAGTAAAATCTGAATGAAAAGGATATCTTATTTATTTTTATCTTTTTTTTCATTTGTAAAACTCTTTAGCATTGGTACTTTTATCAAATATTACTTACTTACTATATGCCAGATATTCTAGTATGTGCTTTATGTGGCTTATGTCATTGGGACTTTTATCAGAAACTTTGTGCTTCTTCACTCAGCTTTTTTCAGTCTTATACCTTAACATTAATAAACATCTTTGCAAGTATATGAATTGTTCTCAGTATGACCAGAACAATTTTTTGCAAATGGTGCTTAGTTAATTCTTTTAAACAGCTAATTTTCCTTTTACAAGTGTCATCAGGAGAGCAGAGCTCATTAATTTGAGTACAACAAGGCAGTTTTTAGGTTTTTTTTCTTTGTGTTTTGGAATTTTTGCTGTGAAATTTAAAATTAAAGAAGAAAAGTAGATACCTCTCCTTTCCTGCCTAAAAGAAGGGAAAAGCCAATTAATCTCTAACCCATTATTTATTCAAGTGAAGACTAAGGAGAAAAAAGTTGGCATTTTCTTCTATGTCAGTACTTGTAAGCAAAAATTTAGTCAGATAATTAGATGGCAATAATTCTTCATTAAGAGACTGCATGTCTGTGGCTGATAGTGTATTTATCTCATACCAGTACTGCTTTCAGTGTTTTCTGCTGTCTACAGAACCATGTTTTAGACAAGTATCCCAAACAAAGAACTTTGGGACTCATTTTCTTTTAAACAGTGCAAAAGAATTAGTCTTTTAAAGAAAAATTATATGTAATCATTGATCTGATCTCTGTGAACCAATTCCCCCATTTCCATTTAAAGAATGCTATAAATCATTCTATATTCAGGTAGGGGATATTCAGTTAAAATAAGAAAATACAGTGCCATGTCAATATTAACATTGTGAATGTTAGATTAAATATATGTCCATGTAATGTTCTCATTGGGTGTTTTAATGGATATAATCCAACATGGAAAGGATAAATGCAATGGAAAATATTTAAATAAACATTTTTATCATTGCCACCCATTTCCCCAAAGCTCTTCTCATTAATTTGGTCTGATCCATTAACATATCTCCATACACATGTGCTGTGATAATAATAATACCAACATGTAATAACATGTAATAATAATACAATTATGATGATGATGAAAAAAAGAATAATTAACATTTATCATTTAACATATGCCAGATACTCTGGTTTTTGCTTTATTTGGCTTAGCTCATTCAATTCCTAAAACAGCTAGGTAGATATATTTTTATTTCTATTGTAAAGATAAAGAAACTGGTCCTGAGAGAATTTTAATAATTTTCCAAAGTCACATAGTTCTGGAGCTCAGCAATGGAGTCCAGATGGAAATTAAAGCAGTCGTTTTTACGAATTCAGTTTAGCCATTATATTTTACTTCCTCTTCCTCCTCAATGACAAGTTTAATCATATCATAAAGTAAATATTATGATGACATTATTTTTAAGAAGAACTCAACAAAAAGTGAGAAAATGAACCTTCAAGGGGAAAAAATGTTTTAGCTCTTTCTAGAGGGCATATTAATAGGCTAGAAAACAGGAAATTGTATTGAAAGCTCTCCAACTCAAAATTGCTTGCCTTTTTAAGTAAGAATTGCTACTTCCCATAATGACCTTCAGCAATATTTCTGCAATTTGAAGAGATGACCCATCTGCATGTAGTTCACAACTTATTCTGTTCTTGCTGCCCTCTACCACTGACTCTTTGCCATATCTTCCCTAATTTACAGTCCTTAGTTGTTTCTTCTTGACTCAGTCTGTCCATTCACACCTTCCAGATAAAATAAGTCTATACTCAACATTGTCCTGAAGTTCCAAGATGCCATCCTAACCAGTGTACATTGACTCTTTGAAAAGTGGGCAAAACAAAATTTAACCTGGGGAAAAAAAAAAAAAAGGACGTGTTCAGGCAGAGTTGTGTGGTCATAACTATAATTTTTAAAGATTTTTATATGAATGAAATGACAACACAAACTAGTGTATCTTCTTTTTCAAGTTTGAGGGTTAGATAGATTCCTTTTATTTATTATATTTTATTTATTTAATATTTATTTGTAGATTTCTCCAAAGAGAACACTCTTTGAGGCTCAATTTCTTCCACATTAATCTGTGTTTGCCAATAAGTGGTATTCAGCTTACCCCTGGTTTTAATTATTTCAGTAAATATTTAGTGAGTGCCTGATGTATTCTAGGTGCTATGGTAGGTGATAGGGAGTACATGGTCTTTACTGAAGGTGACAAACACTGAAATAATACTCTCACAAATGTCTTATTAGTCGTATAGGAGTGCTGTGAAGGGCATGCTTCTATAAGAGTATTTGACAGAGGAATCTATCCTGGTCCAGGGGGTGGTGGGAAACAATCTTAGGAGTGACATATGACCTGAAATGCAGAAGGATCGAGGGGGATAGGAATGGAATGAAAATAGTATTCCTAGAAGAGCAAGGTGTATGACCAAAGGCCCTATTAAGGAAGTAAAAGACTAACTGAAAGTGTATGGCTGGTGAGTGCTCAGAGTGCAAGGTGGGGAGTAGATGCAGAATGAGGCTGAGGATGCAGGCAGGGCCCAGATCATGCAAGGTCACGTTAATGGTCACATTACAGGAACTTGGAGCTTGGTTTAAGTGTAAAAACAATAAAGATCCATTGAATGGATTTAAGCTGTGGTGCAAAATATTCTAATAGATTTATATTTTGACAAGATTTGTTTGCCTTCATTGTGGAATTTGATGGGAAAAAATTCAGAATAGATTCAGGAAACAGCTCTTGTAAGTTGTTAGGCAGATTATTAGAATCTAATGTAGGAATGATGGCAGTTGGACAGGTAGTGATGGATGGACTATAGCATCTGTGGGTCAAGAGGCATGTTCAAATGTACTTGTGGTGTTTCTGGCTTATATTATTGGATAGATAATAATAAGAAAGGAAAAATGGAAAGAAGTTCAGGTTTGGACAGGAGATGCATTCAGCAAATATTTACTGTATGCTTACTTAAACCCTTCTGGATCCAGGTTCCTTTAAAGAATTAAGCCCTAATTGTCTCTTAAAACATTCATTTTATGTAATGAATTCTTTCTAGGTATCTATTCTTGTAACCTACTTAGATGAACTGAGAAAATAGTGAAGTCATTTTGTGTAGGATTTAATAATCTTGTGGAGCACTCATTTAAAAAGGCTGATTTATTCCTTGCCAGCTACTATTCTACCTATGCCTTGTATATAATAAACATGACATGTCTTTGAGACTTTGAAATGAACAAAAAAAATTGTCATAGATTTACCATAAAAACAAATTTAATATACTAGTCAAGGTACCCAAAAAGCAGCTTACATAATTTATTATATATAGTTAAGATATACTTTAAATATATTTTTGAAAATTACACTATTATACTATATCCTAGATATGCATCATTCATTTACCCTTTCTCAGACACTTTATAATACGTTTTGGCCTTTTATTACAAATGCAAATGCCACATGTATGCAATTCTTTTTGAAGTATATGTAGCTTTTCTTTTTCTTTTGAATTAGAAAACTAGAAATTATTCTGAAAAGTTGCCTTTATTCTGAAAAGTTGGATGGCTTTCATATAGAAAATAAAAGAACTTGAATAATGCCATATGAACTTTGAACCTTAGATGTAATTAAATTAAGGTAAAGCTTTCAGTATTGTTTTTCATCTAGTCAGTCATTCAACAAGTTTTTATTGTATTTGGTGTATGCCAAGCAGTGTACTTGGCACTGGGTTAAAGCAGTGGACAAATCAGATAAAGTATATTTGTGTGTGGGTATGGTAGGACAGATTGCTATTTTATATAGGCTGTCCAGAAAAGTCCTTGCTAAAATGATAACATTGGACAGAAATCCTAAAAGAAGAGGTGTTTCCCAGAAGAAAAAGCATTTGCAGAGCTCTTAGGAAGGAATGTGCTTGCAATGTTTAAGGAAGGGCCAGGAGACAGGGTGGATGGAGTCCAACAGTAAGGGGGAGGTATAGTCCTCTTCATTCCTGGTTTCTAATGCTTTAATCTTCTTCTTGCCTGGATCATCACTTCCTGTTTCCTTTATGTTTTGTAATCTTTTTAAATACCTGGGCATTTTGATTTTTTTTTTTTTTTAAGATTTATCTTATTTATTTCTTTCCCCTTCCCCCCACTCCCACCAGTTGTCTGCTCTCTGCTCTCACTGTATGTTCTTCTGTGTCTGCTTGTATTCTTGTCAGCAGCACTGGGAAACTGCATCTCTTTTTTGTTGCGTCATCTTGCTGCGTTAGCTCTCTGTGTGTGCAGTCCCACTCCTGGGCAGACTGCACTTTTTTCGCTCTAGGCAGCTCTCCTTAGGGGTATACTCCTTACATGTGGGGCTCCCCTACGTGGGGGACACCCCTGTGTGGCACGGCACTCCCTGTGCGCATCAGCACTGCACATGGGTCAGCTCCCCATGGGTCAGGAGGTCCTGGGTTTTGAACCCTGGGCCTCCCATGTGGTAGGCGGACACTCTATCAGGTGAACCAAATCTGCTTACCCATTTTGATATTTTTGTATTATTGCTGGAATATGGACACTGAGGCATCTGTTCCTTAAGCTAGCGTTTTGTCAGAGTTCTCCTTGAACACCAAGAACTAACAAAAACAAAACAAATTGAAAGGAAAACACCTTCCCAGTCTTTGAATATCGACCTATGGGAGCTCCCTCTTTCAGGGTTTATTCATACAAGGAATCTAGAGAATAGCTCCAGTCTATAAAAATAAGGGATTCCCTTATTTTTTCGCACATGCTTCTTTTCTTGGGCATGCAGTGGTTCTAGGATTTCCCCATTTACATGGAAACAATTGCCCCTGCTTCCTTAGGATTCGGTTTCTTCAAGGCCCTGGTCCTGGCACGGCACTGTACGTACTGCTGTCAGCAATCCCTTACTCCAGGTAGCAACATGACTGCTTGTCCTCCGTGTTCTGGAGGAGAGATTGGTGAACTGACTTCTAACACATAGGACTAGTTCTGGGACAGTGAGTGCCTCAGGCCACCACCAGCCGGATTGCGCCAGACGTACCTGCTCCCAGTATGTGCACAAGGGTTACCTTGCTCCCTCTGGAAGCAGGACCAAGGATCTGCTCTGGGACTGTGGACTGGCCCTGCCCTACGCCAGTGAGGGGATGGGGAGCACCATGAGATCCTTCTGCTTTTAAGTGGCCGCCTTTATAATTTGGAGCTTGCTTTCTTACTGCAGTTCTTTAATTGTTTTCTGGAGCTTTTAGAAAGATGTTTTTGGCAGATTTTACTGTTCAAAGCTTTTGTGGGCAGAAGGAGCCCTCCACCATCTTGATCAGGTCCCACTTCTCTATTCACTTTTGACTTATCTCATTTATTTAATTAAAGTCTGCCTTTCTATTTGATCACCTAAAGCTATTATGTTCTGCATCAATTCATGATAATAATCTGGATATGCTTTTCTCAAAGAAATTAAAAGTACCTACTGTTCTTGTTGCTTCTGATTATATTGTTTATTATCATTTCCCTCATGTAAAAAGGAAAGTTTTAGTTTTCATATACTGCAGAAATGTGCATCTCTACTTGATCTTATATAGGGTTTGTCTCATTGAAAATGTATCTTTTCTACTTATAACCTATTAAAAACCATCATTCTCATCTTTTCAGAAACATTCAACTATTTTCCTTCATTGTTGATGAAAGGTAGTATTGTTTAAAAATACTGCCTCTCAGTATATTGAAAATATAATTAAAGACCACATTAAAAAATAGGCAGAATAAATGGCATAGTTGAGGTACCCTAGAGAGGACAGTGGCTTCTTTAGCCTACCATTCCTTTCTTTATTGCTCCAAGTTCCCAATAACTTATATCCTTCTTTTGAATTAAAGCTCCTGTTAACATATGAACACATTACTTGTGAAGATTATCTTTGAGTCGTTGTCATATATTTTGTGATTGGGTGGGATAGGATATTGGAGTGAGGAAATGAGAAGATAAAGAAAATAGAGTAGATAAGCAGAAAGTGTAGGGAACAGGAGCTCTTGTATCAAATTGGTCAATATTACAAGCTCTCCTTTGAGTTAACTCCGTATGTTAGGAAGAATCACATAGGATGATGATGGTGATAGCATCTAATACTTAAATAACTTGGTACGTAAAAGCCTTGCTATTAATTTAATTCTTTAACATCCTTTATGTGTAAGTACTGTTATCACATATTACATTAAGAGGAACGGGCACAAAGAGGTAAACTATCTGGGCCAATAATCACACAGCTATTAATAGGTGAAGCCTACATATAAATCTAAGCAGCCTGATCCCAGAGTCTTTCTGGTCTTACTATTCTTTACTGCAAATCTGATGAGCCAAGCTGGCCCAACCTACTACCATTATGGTGACTGAATGATTAGTAGGATGAACACAAATTTATGTTTAGAATTCTCTTACAAAGTATTTGCTTTAAAATAAAGGACTTATTGGAGAGTGTTGATTGTTTATAATGTGTTTTACTCATGTCTGAGTTCAGTAAGCAATTTTATTTAACATTAATCAACTTGATGATAACTCTAATTTAATTATAAGTGAAGAATGGGGTGTCTAAGCCAAAGCTTGACATTTTAGCCTCCCTATTTGGAAAGTTATGGAGTGGTTCCTTTACATGAAGGATAGTTGGTTATATTCCTGCTTAGATTATCTCTTCATTTTTTTATTATTTTAAGTTTTGAAGGTATCTAAGAGATGGTTATAAAGAGGCTGGAAACTGCTTTGCCAAAACTCACCTTTTCCTACTTTGAAACATAGCTTAGGGGCAGCTTTAATGTTAAATAATCTTTTTGTTTTAAAATGAAATTCTCTTTTTGATAATATATAACACCCTCAGAGAATAAGTGCTGGCACTTCATGGTAGGGGCACTTTTTGTTTACATAGCATCTATTCCTACAAAGCAAATACAACTTTGCTTCCATGAGAGCCTCCTAGTCTGGGTAATGTGAGACTTTGCTACTGCATTTGGCTAAAAAATAAATGCTGGGAAGACAATTGAGACTTTTGTGAGAATGATATGCTTTGCAGATCAGCAAGGTGAGAATTAGTGTAATTTTCCATATACAGATGGAGACTCTCTTTGGGAACTTCTGGCTTAATAGTGCTGTGGAGATAGAAAATATTTGTTCATGTTCCAAAAACTATTTTTACTGATACTATTAGAAATTAGTAGGGAAAATTTTATATCTTCCTGGCAATGTAGTAAGATTTGTTATTTCTGACCCCATTATCACTTACTTTGTATTTGCTGTTTAACATCATAATTTTTCATCTTGTTTATTCAAGGCCATCAATTATTTGTATCTGAAATTATACTGTATGTTTTTTCTCCATTTAAAAAAAAATTACAAGTAATTTGAATTCATCCAAAAATCATAATGCAGATTGCCAGAATCAGAGTCATTTGCATTGAACATGTGTCCTAATTGTATCCATGTGCTGGCATGATATTCTGCAGAGACTAATTCTAATCAATTCTGTCTAAACATTCTGGATTTCCCATCAATTACTATGCTAAGTCGTTGACAGAATTCCTGCCAATCTTTGGGCAAATGCCTCCCAGTACTGCCATTTTAACACCCCAGAGTGAGAGCAACATGACAGATCTCTTCATCTATGTATTTTACATACCTAGCTTGTTTAAATGTGAAAGATTACTCCTGTGAAATCTGTACTTCCAAGGGTATTTTACTTTTTATGGAATATAAATTAGCTAAATAGATTGAAACAATATATTATCACAATTTTCTGAATTGACCATTAAATTCCTATAGTATGTTTATACATATGTAATACTTAAGGTTATATTTCCTACCTGATGCATGCTATTTAAAAAGCTGCACTAATTTTTTCACTATTGACATTATCAGGATTTCACATATGTAATATTATTCATAACATTTCTCTTTTAATCATGGTCTTTTTTTTGCAAGTAATAGAAATTCAATAATGACTAGTTTGAACGAAAAAGAAAAATTTTTGGAAAAATATTGTGATTCAGCTGACTTTACATTGTACCGAAACAAAGAACTATGAAGACATCAGGGATCCAGAAAGTTATATTCTCACTCTCTGTCTTTCCTCTTACTTTCTCTTTCTTTCACTTTCTTTTTTTCAATGTATTGTTTTGCTCTTAAATGTTTCTTGTGGCTAATGTATGCAGATGCCAAAAAATAAAAGTTCTGTAGAAGTCATGTTTATATGTCTACAATTTAAGAAATCAGCAAAAGCTGGCTAACCAAATTCCCAGGAAGGGTCATTTGGGTTAGGCTGTAAATATCAGTCACAAATTGGATAGATGAATATGTGCAAATATGGAAACATTTTATGATTGGGGAGAAAAATAGTTCTCAAAGAAGGGGTGGGTAAATATCCTGAATGATGTCTCCTTACATTATCTTTTAGAGGATATCTTAGATCAGTCTTTAAACAGTTCTGGTTGTAATAGAAAGACTTGTAGATTTCCTTCACTAACTATATTCCTATCCTAAAGAATCCTGAATGCAAAGTATTCATGATTGATTGAAAGTAATGCAGGCATGCCTTGCTAGTGTCTGAATTTATGTTGAGAATTCCATTATTTTCCCGTCATCCAGGACAAAAACTATTGGAATTATCTTTGACTAGTCTCCTTTCATGTTCCTTGCCTGTTCTGTTTATTGTTGTTGTTCCTCAACATGCTTATGAACTTGTACCGTCCTTAGTACTTCCAGTGACTTCCTCCTAATCTGACTTTACCTAAGGTAGACTGACACTTTCTAAATTCAGTTATTTGGAAGCCATATCTAGTGATATATTAAGTGGTGTTCCAGAAAAAAAATAATAAAAGGTTTCTAAGGTCAAATAAATTTGAGAAAGCTGCACAATCTGCACCTCTTGCAGATTCAAAGTGTACATTGTACTGCAATAAAGAAAGCTGCTTTATGTTGATTCACCTAGCATTTCTTTAAAGCATATGAGCCCTATTATCATGGAATACATCCTACTATTTAATGAAACTCTGGTGTTCTCTAGATCAATATTTGAGAAAATGCTGAAATAGACTAGTAAAAGTGTTATCTAATTGCTTCTTTTTTTAAATTGTCTTTTCAGGTGATGTCTGCATTGTATACATTGCTGTTGAAATAGCTGACATAAAATAGTAGCATGTAATGGGTACACAGAAAATGATTACTAACTTCTGTTGACCAGATTATCTAAAGCAGAAAATGAGTTTAAGTAAATAAGCAGTTAATTACTAAAATACAATCATATTTGTTAGTCACTTAAAATAAGCTCAACTTAATTTAAAAAGAGCAGTTTAGCTAGTATTACTTTATTTAAAAACTAACCCTTATTTTCATACCTAAATTGGTGAGGTGCCTTTAAGAGAAATAAAAAACAATATGCAGACTGCTTATAACATACATAACAGTAAAAGGTAAGCAATTGGTAATAGTCTATTAGGACAAATTAAACTACAATTAATTTTTTAATTGTAGTTTAATTAATTAATTATTTGTTTGTTTGCTTGTTTGTTTATTTTGAAGTATCCAGTCAGGGATTGAACCCAGGACCTTGTATGTGGGAAGCTGGCACTCGACCACTGAGCCACATCGGCTCCCACTGCAATTAATTTTGATCATTATTTCCTTCATTTTTTGACAGCCAAATATATAGTCTTATTTAAAATAAATGCTAGGAAACGATTTTACTATTTTAAAATTTCCTACCCAGAAAAACATTTGTTTTTGTGTACTAAAAATTTTCAAGCTGTAAAAGTTTTACCAAGTTAAATAAAATGGCTATATAAATATCATGAAAAGTCATATTCAGAATGAGAATCTTATTGTCTTTTAAATCCCATTAACATTAACTTTGCCTTTCAAGTTAATGATCAATATAGTCATCAAAACACATATTGGTTAAAAATCAATTGCTCTTTGCAATTTTTTTTTTCTTTATCTGATGGAAGCTTAGGAATAATCTTTGTTCACTCTTTGGAGGTGCAGACTGGTGTCATGCCTGTTAAGTCCAGGACACAAAATGAACTGTCATTTTCTAACCTAGACTCTGGTTCTTGATACTGTATTCTAGAAGTTAATTAATCTCTCCCTTTTCAGACTCTTATGTCCCCCAAAAACTTTTATTCTTGTTCTTATTTTATTTCTCTTGCTGAGGATAATTGCACATAATTCTGGTGGCTTTATTTGTAGGGTATAAATATAACTTATAAATATATTGTGATTATTGACTGAGGGAAATGACCTCTCTGGGTTTCCAGAATGCTTTTCACTTTAGTTGATGTACCATATTGGGGTGGCATTGATGTATTGCCTGTGAGTTCAAGCTATTGGTACTTTAAAAGGTTCGTTAGTTCATTTTTAAGTAAATAACATTAAGAACTTTCAAAATGGGGGTTCCCAGTAATAATGATAATGCTCATATCTTACATTTGAGACTTGATTTACACATTTTCAAATGTGCCTTCACATATATTATCTTATTTGTATTATCTTATTTGGTCCTCACAGCAGCCTGATTTATAGATATTATTATCCCATTTAACAAAGGAGTGAACTGCAAATTGAAGAGATTTACCTTGTATCCTCACACTTATAGACAGTGTTGGGGCTCTAAGTCAGTTTTTCTTACACTTTTACTCTTATAATAACTTGGTAAAATAGGACTCGTGCGCAGTTTCTGGTTTCAAAGTATGAGTATTGTTTTGGCATACACTCTTAGGCTTGACATCTGTTTCATTTACAATACAAGTTTATTTTATCCTTTGTGTGCCCCTTTCCTAATGCAAAAATTAAGTGCACAGAATTCCAGGGCTAATGCTAATTGCAAATAACTTCTAGGGAGTAGCATTGTGTAAGGATATAGTTTCATACTTTCTGTGAGCACAGAAAAGAAATACATTGGTGTTTTCGGAGACAAGAGCAGTATATAGTCAAGAGTTCATGACAAAGTCTGATTACCTGGATTTGACCTTGTCCAAGTTACTTAAGACTCTTTTTTCTTATCTGTAAAGGGAGTACCATTACAATGTTTTCTTTGTGAGATTCTGAAAATTAAATAATGAAGTATGGGTAATACAGTTAACACCTTGTGTCTACCTAGTAAACACTGGATAATTGTTAGCTATGAGGAATGAAATCCTCAAACAATATTGAAACGCTGGAATACCATAAAGAATAAAGGGAAATGAAAGGGAAGAGAAACAGCTGTATAAATGAGAAAGGGCAGTTAAAAAGAATTGTGATGGGGGCTGCTTGTTCTATTCATTATGTAAAAATTTGCAGGAGAATTTCATGGAACCCTAACAATGAAAACAACCCAAATAACCTACAAAATCACATTTATTTTAGCCCTCCAAAGGGTAATGCCACAAAGTAATTTAATAAATTAAAATCCAAAATTCGACAAGACTCTCCTCAGATGTACAATTCCCAAAACAGCTTTCAGTTTTCAAATGCAGTAAGAGGAAGAAGTCAATATAAATGTGATAAAAATACAACAGCTGAACTTTAAAAAATATGTATTTTAAAATCTGAAAATGAGCTGATGTGAGAGTTTAGAGTACCCAGGAGCTCCAGACACAAAGGGAATCTGTACCCACTCCCATTCCTTTTTCATCAATCTTTACTAGGTACTCATGGAAAAGACTGGGGTAGGTTTAGGCAAGAGAACTGAGAAAGACCCCCTATTAGTATCAGGCACATCAGACTTACTGTCACCTGAGGGAAAAAGGAGAAGTAAGAGGGACAAATCTGCATTCTGAGCCTTACACTGAGCAGCAGGCAGAGACAGTCAGTCACAGAAGAAGTGTCAAGAGAGCTGAGATTCTCCCTTCTCTGACGTGCATACACAGAAGGGTGGACTTTAAGATGAGCCAGGAGGGTGGAGCATAAGAACTAGGACTTTCCATACACCCTGCTAAAATCTGAGGGAAATGTAAAACCAACAGAATTGTAGGACTAAGAGAAGCCCCAGACGCCTTCCCCACTCTATAAGCCAGAGTCTGTCTTTTACTAAAGGAGGGGAGGAAAGTTGAGAGAGAAGTGCCCCCAAAGCCTAGTTGCACACTGATAAAGGAAGACTAAAGATGGGGCAGCAATTGGTGCCAGTGCACTGAGGACAGACTTTAAAACTGAGAGAAATCCAACAACCATTCTGGACCTTATACTGTACCAAGATGTGACCCGATTCCACCAGGGCAAGGACAGAAATCCTAGGCATCTGAGGATAGAGCAGGAGAACTGAGACAAGAGCTCCAGGCACTTGGACCTCAAGCCCTGTTATGAGAGGGTTCTGATTTTGTCCTCAAGTTTTAAGCCTATGGTGAACTGAATGTAATTAAGACTAAAACAAAGCCCAGACCCTTCCAAACTATACACTAGATTGACTCAAATCGTTATACTGACAACCTGTTTGAATGAGATGTGCTGTTTTCTATGAGTAAATATTATTTACCTTAGTCTTTATTTTTCTTTTACATGATGTTCATATTCAATCAAAACATGACAATACACAAAAAAGGAAGAAACTATGATACATTACCAAAACATGAAAAAATCAATAGAACCATACCCAGACATGGCCCAGATGTTACAATGAACAGACAGGGACTTTAAATTACCTGTGATATACTGTACTACTGCAAAAAGGTATACAGCATGTATAAATAGATGGGGAATTTCAGAAGATAGATGGAAACTATTAAAAAAAAATCCAACGAAAATGCCAGAAATGAAAATTACAATATTGAAAATGAACAATTTTCTGATGGAAAATATCAGCAATGTGAATCAAAGGAAAGAAAAAATCTGTGAGCTTGACAAATAACAGACCAATAGGAATTTTCTAACTTGAAACAAAGTAAGGGAAAAATAGTAGAAATATAACAGAATGCCTGATATCTGTGGTACTATTTTTAAAAGTGAGAGAGGATTATTACTTATACCTGAAATAATAAAGACTGCTACTTTCTTAAAATTCATGAAAGACATAAAGGTACAGATACAAAAGTCAAAGAACTTTAACCAGGATAAAACAAAGAAAAATACATCTAGGCATACCAGAACTGAACTTTGAAAATCAAAAATGAAGAAAAATCATGAAAGTAGCTAGAGGAAACATTAAATACAAGATAGGGTTATAAAATATGGCTAGTTTATCATCAGCTGCAATTGATGCCATAAGAAAATGGAGGAACATCTTTAAAGTTCTGGAAGAAAATCTGTCAACCTAGAATTTGTATTGTATGAGAATTTTTTTTTTTAAAGAAGGCTTATAAAGGTATATTTTTGGAATTAAAAACAAAACCAAACCTGAATTTGTCAAGAAGAGGCCTACACTACAGAAATGTTAAAAGAAGTTGTAAGGAAGGATTGTAGGAAGATGGCATCAGATTAGGCAGACAAGGCTCAGCTCTCTCACAAAAACAATGGAGAAAGACTCAAAATCTGCATGAGTTTCCTGTTTTGGGGGTCAGCAGAACAGTAAAGTTCTTCACGACTCCCAAGATGGAGAGGGATAGAGAAACAAAGAACCTGAAACAACAAACTGTGAGTTACTAAACCTCCAGAACTTGGGGAAGGGGTCTGCTCCCCACCCCCAAATTAACAT
Organism: Dasypus novemcinctus; assembly: GCF_030445035.2. Lineage (NCBI taxonomy): Eukaryota > Metazoa > Chordata > Mammalia > Cingulata > Dasypodidae > Dasypus > Dasypus novemcinctus. The sequence continues at coordinate 145,402,234 of NC_080673.1, read as the reverse complement.
GTTGGAGTAAAACAACTGGCTCATTGCAGCTGACTGAGAGGGGAGCAGACATCTTCCTCCCTGTCAGCTATTACAAGGGAAAAGGGAAAGGAAGTTGGGGGGCTTTTCTTCAGTGAATTCATCCAGTGAAGCCATTTTGAATCTCACCTCCAGCCAGAACAAAACAAAGGAAAACTGAGAGATACTGCTCTATGGACAAGTGTGGCAATTAGTGCCATATTCTGGCTGGTCTTGAAATTGCATGGACAAACTTGCAATTGGGTTGCTCTGTTTCTAACTTCTGGGAAAATTTTTTCCCCATTAGTGAGTTCCTGGCATGGTTTTGATATGCTGGAAATTTTAAAGACTTATGATAAGTTGAATCAAATATCAAAGAAGAACTGTGAAAAAATAGTAACAATAGACAAGAGAGAAATTGGTCATCAGTGTAAATTCACCAACTTATTCAGATGCCTAGACATCAGCCAAAAATTATAAGCCACACGAGGAAACAGGAAGAGTTGGCCCAACCAAAGGAACAAACCAAATATCCTGAAAAGAAACAGGATTTAAGAAAATTAAACAAGGATAACCTCACAAATCTCCTAAATCAATTTAAAGAATTGAAAGAGATCATGACTAAAGAGATACTGAATATTAAGAAGACAGTGGGTGAGAATTAGAACAATTTGAAAGTCTAAAAAGAAAAGTAACAGATCTTATGGGATGAATGAAGGATGAGATTAAAAATACATTAAAGGCACATAAGGGCAGATTTATAAGGGCAGATTTGAATTGCTTGAAGACAGAATAGTGATTTTGAAGACAGAATATATGAACTGGAAAAAGACAGGAGAAGAGTATGTGAAAAATGGAATCAGGGCCTCAGGTGATTGAATGACAATGTTAAATGCAAAAACATACACATTATTAGTGTCCCAGAAAGTGAAGAATATGGAAAAGGTGCATAGAGAATATTTGAGGAAATAATAACTGAAAACTTCCCTCTACTTATGAAGGACATAAATATTAATATCTAAGAAAGACAATACACCCCAAACACAATAAATCCAAATAGATCTACCCCAAGTCATTATTCAGAATGACATATATAAGGTATAAAGAAAAGATTCTGAAAACAGCAAGAGAAAGCAAAACATCACAGACAAGGGAACCTTGATAAGAATAAGTGCTAACCTCCCATCAGAAAGCATGGAGGAGAGATGAAAGTGGTATGAAGTATTTAAGGTACTGAAAGAGAAAAACTGCCAGCCAAGAATTCTGTATCCTGCAAAGCTGTCCTTCAAAAATGAAGGGGAGTTCAAAGTCTCCACAGACAAACAAAAACTGATAGAATATGTTACCAAAAGACCAGAATTACAAGAGATACTAAAGGGAGTGCTGCAGCCTGAGAGAAAAACAAAAAATGAAAACAAAAACAAACAGTCAAAGAATTGGAGAAGTGTGTAGAAATGAAGATTATTAGAAAGTCTAAATTAAAGGATTAAAAAGATAGATAAAAAGAACGATATGATAACAGAAAGCCAAAGTCAAAATGAAGTATGTCTTTATAGTAATCACATTGAGTGTTAATGACTTGAACTCTTCAATCAAAGATATAGATTGATAGAATGGATAAGAAAATATGAACCATCTATATGCTGTCTACAAGAGACTCATTTCATATGTAAGGACACAACTAGGCTAAAAGCGAAAGGTTGAAAAAAGATATTCCACACAAATATTAATCAAAAAAGAGATGGAATAGTGATACCAATAATATCAGACAACATAAATTTTAAATGTGAGAATGTTAATAAAGGATGAAGAAGGTCATTATAAATTAATAAAAGGGGCAAGTCAACAAGAAAAAAATAACTATACTAAATATTTATGTACCTAACCTCAGTGCTCCAAAGTACATGAGGCACACACTTGCAAAGCTGATGGAGAAGTAGATGTCTTTCCAATAACAGTTGGAGACTTCAATACACCACTCTCAGTATTGGATAGAACATCTGGACAGAGGATAAATAAAGAAACAGAGAACTTGAATAATATGATAAATGAATTAGACCTAACCACCATCTATAGAACATTACAACCCAGAACAGGAGGATATACATTCTTTTCAAGTGCCCATGGATCTTTCTTCAAGATAGACCATATGTTGGGTCACAAGACAAATCTCAATAAATTTAAAAAAGATTGAAATTATACAAAAACTTCATCTGATCATAATGGAACAAAGCCAGAAAATATTAATGGATGGTAAAAGGGAAAATTCATAAATATTTGGAGATTAAACAGTACATTCTTACATAATCAGTGGGCAAGAAATTGCAAGAGAATTCAGCAATACCTTGATATGAATGAAAATGAGAACACAGCATATCAAAACATATGGGACACAACAAAGGCATTGCCGAGAGGGAAATTTATAGCACACAATGCTTACATTAAAAAAGAAGAAATTGAAGACCTAACTGCACACCTGGAGGAACTAGAAAAAGAAAAGCAAACTAATCCCAAACCAAGCCAAAGGAAAGAAATAGTAAAGATCACTGCAGAAACAAATAAAATCAACAACAAAAACAAAAAAAAAAAATAGAGAATCAATAAAACTAAAAGTTGTTTCTTTGAAATGATCAACAAAATCAACAAACCCTTAACTAGACTGACAAAGAAATAAAGAGAAGAACAAATAAATAAAATCAGAAATGAGAGGGGGACATTACCAGTTACCCTGGAGAAATAAGAGATCATAAGAGGATACTATTAACAACTGTATGCCAAAAACTAGAAAATGTAAATGAGATGGACATATTCCTAGAAACACACAAACCACCTAGACTGACCCTAGAAGAAATCGAAGACATCAGCAAGCTAGTCACAAGTGAAGAGTTTGAACAGGCATTAAAAACCCCCCAAAGATGAAAAGCCCAGGACTAGATGGCTTCACAGGTGAATTCTACCAATCATCCAAAGACAACCTAATACTGATTTTGTTCAGTCTCTTCCAAAAATCTCAACAAGAAAGAATGCTACCAAATTCATTCTATGAAGCCAACATCACCCTAATACCAAAACCAGATAAAAATACTGTGAAAAAAGAAAATTACAGACCAATATCTGTAATGAATTGATGCAAAAATCCTCAACAAAATACTTGCAAACAGAATCCAAAAGCACTTTAAAAGAATTATACACCATGATTAAGTTGGTTTTATCCTAAGTTTGCAAGGATGGTTAAACATAAGAAAATCATTTAGTATAATAATCCAATTGATAAATTGAAGAATATTCATAAGGTCATCTCAATTGATGCAGAAAGGCATTTGACAAAATAAAGTACCATTTTTTTTAAATAAAACCATCCAAAATATAGGAATAGATAGATGCTTTCTCAATGTGGTAAAGTGCATATATGAAACACCTATAGGCTAGCATTGTACTCAATGGTGAAAGACTGAAAGCTTTCCCACTGAAATCAGGAACAAGACAAGGGTGCCCACTCGCCATTTTTATTTAATATTGTGTTAGAAGTTCTGGCTGGAGCAATTTAGCTAGACAAAGAAATAAACGCACCCAGATAGGAAAGGAGGAAGTAAAACTTTCACTATTCACTGAGGACATGATCCTATATTTTAAAAATCCTGAAAAATCTACAACAAAGCTGCTATAATTAATAGACAAGTTCAGCAAAATGGCAAGAAACAGGATTAATATGCAAAAATCAATAGTGTTTCTTTACTCTAGTGATGTGCATTATGAGGAGGAAATCAGACAAAAAATTCATTTATAATATCCACTAAAACAATAATATTTAGGGATAACCTTAACCAAGTGCATAAAGGAGTTGTATTTAGAACACTAAAAAAAATTGCTAAAAGAAACCAAAAGTGAAATAAATGGAAGGATATTCCATGTTCATGGATTAGAAGATTAAATATCTTGAAGATGTTAATTCTACCCAAACTGATTTACAGATTCAACACAATCCCCCCCAAATTCCAACAACATTTTTGGTAGAAATTGAAAAACCAATAATCAAATTTATTTGGAAGGGTAAGGGGCCCCAAACAACCAAAAGTCTTTAAAAAGAACAAAGTTGGAAGTCTCTCATTTCCTGACTTTAATGCATTTTACTTAGCTACAGTCATGAAAAATAGCATGATACTGGCATAAGGATTTATGGATTGACCAATGGAACCAAATTGAGAACTGAGAAACTGATTCCCATGTCTACAGTCAAGTGATTTTTGACAAGGCTATCATGATCACCTAGCTGGGCTAGAACAGTCTGTTGAACAAATGGTGATGGGAGAACTAGATAGCCAAATCCAAAAGAAAGAAAGAAGACCCCTATCTCACACCTTACACAAAAATTAACTCAAAATGGACCAAGGATCTAAATATAAAAACAAAAGCCATAAAACTCCTAGAAGTAAGTGTAGGAAAATATCAAATCTTGTGATAGGCAATAAGCATGAGCAACAAAAGATAAAATAGATAAATGAGAATTCCTCAAAAATAAACAACTTTTGCACCTCGGAGGACTTTATCTAAAGGATGAAAAGGCAGCTGACTCAATGGGAGAAAATATTTGGCAATTACGTATCTGATAAGGGTTTAATATCCAAGACGTATAAGGAGATCATACAAGTGAAAAATAAAAAGACAAACTATACATTTTAAAAATGGGCAAAAGACTTGAAAATACAACTCTCCAAAGAAGAAATACAAATGGCAAAGAAACACATGAAAAAATGTTCAACATCAATAGCAATTAGGGAAATGCAAATCAAAACTACAATGAGATGTCATTTCACACCATTAGACTGGCTGCTATTAAAAAGTTGGAACACTATAGATGTTGGGGAGGATTTGTAGAGATAGGAATGTGTATTCACTCTTGGTGGGAATGTAGAGTGGTACAGCCACTGTGGAGGACTGTTTGGCAGTTCCTAAGGAAGTTGAGTGTAGACTTGCCCTGGCACCCAGCAATACCATTGCTAGGTATATATCCAGAAGTACTGAGAGCAGTGGCACGAATATATACCAAAGTGTCCATCAACTGATGAATGAATAAATAAATTGTGGAGTATACACACGATGGAATATCATGCAGCAGCAAGAAAAAATGAAGTCATGAAAAACATGACAACATGGATGAATCTGGAGGACATTATATTGATTGAAGCAAGTCAGACACAAAAGGAAAAATACTGTATGATTGGTCTATTATGAACTAAATATACTTTTGAAATATAAATATATTATGTAAAATATGAAAGTATTATTGCATGATTAATATTATTTTTGTTTGAAATGGAACAAATGTAGATTAATAACATAAAATGTTAACATCAGGGCTAAAAACCACATTATACTAAGTGAAGGAGACCAGGCACAGAGTACTACATACTGTATGATTGCATTTATATGAAATGTAAATATAAATCCATTTATGAAGATTAAATTAGAATAGTCGCTGTAAGGCTGAAGAAGGATAGAGAGATTGAGAGGTGACTGCTAAGGGGGGGTGGAGTTTTTCTTTTTGGAGGAATGAAATTGTTCTAAAATTTTTGAGGTGATGAATGTACAACTTTGCAATTATACTAAAAGCCAATGATTGTACAATTTGGATAGATCATATGATATGTGAGTATATCTCAATAAAATGGCTTAATAAACAACAAAAAAAAAAGTTGTAAAGGCTGAAGTGAATTTATACCAGTTATAAATCTGGTAATACAGGAAGGAATGATGAGCACCCGAAACTCATATGTCAATAAGTACAAAGGAACCTAAAAATTCATGTACATACATGGAGATATTTACATATATATGTCATATACATACGAACAAAGGTATAGGAATATTTATGTAGGGATAGTTTTTATATAATTATGTAGCATATATTGTATGTATTAAATATGTATGCATATAAAATATATATCCATATGCATATTCTTTTTGAAGATATTTTCTGATTCAAGGAAAATAATATATTATTGTTCCTAGCATATGCAGAAGTAAAACATATCACATTGAAAGCACAAGGATTTGAGGGTGATAGTTGGAAGTATATTGTCTTAAGGTCTTTTCATTTTTCATGAACTAATAGAATATTTTTTGAAGGTAGTCTGTGATAAATGAAATGCATATTGTAATGTTTTGAGGAAAATCTAAAAACAGCATAGAGAGGCATAAATTAGAAAGCCAGTAAAGGAGATAAAAATGAAAATCTAAAAATACTAGGTTCACCCATCTTTAAAACAAGGCAGAAGGAAGGAATAGAGAAATAAAGCACAGATTCAATGAAAGGAACTCAAACACCCAGAAAATTCACTTTAAATCCAAAATTAGTAATTTAATTGCATGAAAATGGATGAAACATCACAATTTGCAGGCAGAAATTTTAAGACTGGCTAATGATTGTTTGAAAGTTTCTTATCAAGATAAATATCCATCTTGTCTATAACATAGTAATTGTAATCTAAGTGTTTCTCCATGAAAAATTCAAGCATGTGTCCACAAAAAATACTCATAAAAGAATGTTCATATCAGCTGATTGAAAATAACAAAAATCTGAAAATAATCTAGGTGTTCATACATAGGAGAGTGAACTGTGTTACATTCATAAAAGTAGACTACCCAGCAATAAAGAGGACCAGACTACTGTTTCATGCATCAAAATAAATCACTATAAAAAACACAGTGTTGAGTGTAAGAAGCCAGAAACCTCAAAGCAAATACTGTATGATTTCATGGAATAGAAATCAGATCAGTTGTTTCTTTGGGGTGGTAGAAGGAGGAATGAGTGGGAAAGAGCATGAGAGAACTAAGGTAATAGAGATATTGTGTATTTCATAGTGGTGTGGATTAGACAAATATATATATATTTGTCAAAAATGATCAAACAATGCAGTGAGAGCACTTCATTTTATTTATGTAAATTGGGAAAAATTTTAATTAGAATGAAGAAAGAAGAAATGATTATTTTGGCAAACAGTCATTTTTATTTGAGTATATCTATTTTTAGTGACCATTGTACACCATGTTTTAATTATTGCTATAATCTTCCCCTTCCTTCAATATTACAAATATTTAATATTAATGTTTATACTCTGCTTTTCATTTTCCAAAGTATTCTACACACACAGTTTTTTATTTAGGATTCAAAATTACTCTGAGGTAAGCAAGGGATCAGTATGATTACCTCCTTTTTATATAGGGGAAAATATTGCTTATATGCTTAAATTATATTGTATTGGTGAAGTGATCAGAGGTCAAGGTAATACTTAAATGACAATATTTTGATTTTTCCTCATCTCAGTAAATTTCTTCTACTAAAACTCAGTTTGAAAGTTTCTCCAATTTTCCTCCTCACTTGCTTTGTTTGCTTTTACATCCCATTCATGTGAGGTAGTTCTTTTTTAATAGTATGAGCCTTGCTTGAATTAAATACATGCTCTAAGCCAGTCATTTTGTGTACCCATGTCCCTGAGCATAATCTGGTTATTGAAAGCAGCCAAGAGACCAAAGTGAGATGATTCCCTATGTGATTACGATAAGTTTAGAAATGGAAGAAATAGCAATTTAAAATGTCTTCGTTCTGAAGTAGAAAATCCATTTTTAACCAAATTTTCTGTCACCCCCCCATCCTATAGCCATTAGGTTTATTGTGATGATTATTAAGAATTAAGATCATAGGTTGTTGAGAACTTTGGTCTTTACAACTTTCTTAGGAGGAAGATTTGGTTTGGAATGATGTTTGATATAGTATATGAATAACCTAGTATCTTAATAAATAATATGATTGTCCACAAAATTTGAAAAAAAACCACAGTGGTCTCCGAAATGTATTTGAACTTTACTGCTCTGTTCTGAAATTGACCGACAAAACTTGTGAGATCTCGGAAAGGGCATTTCGAGAGTTACGTTTGCAGACATAGGAGAGTGTGAATGAAAATTAAATTCCCTCTGCAAAATAGTATTATCTCCAAAATAGGACTGATTCATTAGGGAAATTTACTTAGCTCAATTAATAAAATATATTACAGTACCTTGCTGAAGCTTTTATTGAAACAACTATAAACTGAAGTGGCAGAGAGGTCATAAAATTTCATGAAAAAAAGATTATAAAATCATATTCTCTTTAGTGAGTTAAATTAAAGGGAATGAATCACATTTTTTTCATTCAGAATTATGTGGTCATGTTCGTAATTTTTTAACTTCAGTCACATAGACCATGTTAAGTTCATATTAATATTGACCATCTTTTAAAATAATTTTAATATCTAAATTTCTACTCAGTCATTTTGTTACAGGTTACATGGAAACATAATTGAACACATCTGTATTTCACAGAGGTTAACCAGTATTCACACTCTTGAAAGAATGAATGCATCTGAATAAATTACCTCTGACTTTCCTGCTGACAGCTAGAACCTAGGGAACAATTCAGAGTGTAATATCTTTACTTCTGTAAGCAAGAAGTGGTCAGAATAGTTAACACCTCTTTTTATTTTCAACAAACTTATTCCTTAGAATCACTTAACCTGCTGTGATCAAATAATCAGATCAGAATACCAACCAAAGCTGTTCAACAAGTAGAAATAATAGGGTGAAGAAATAATTAAGTCTTTCTTTTGAATAGGGAAAAATAGCAAGATAAAGTGTTATAAACACAGATACCATGGTTTTAACAGATGCCATCTTGTGAGAATAAGTTATAAAACAGATCATTTGGAGGCTAAATTCCACCTCTGTGATGTGAAAGAGAAAAGAAAGTCTCTATAGTGTTTTATATGTGAGGGGAAAAAAAGTACTTTTTTGGGCATTAGTCTTTTTGTAATGAGTGTAGTCAGTTATTGTAAAATTTGAGAACATCGGTGTAAGGATAAAATATTGTATATGGTCTGTTTTAAATTTTTGTATTTAAATGTTGTATATTGATACAGTAAATGTACTTTGCTGAATTTATCCATGAGAATGTTGAAAAAAACCCAGAATTTCCATTCTGGAATTCAATTGTTTTATGTAGGTATGTAGAAAATTGTAGAGAAAAATGATATATGAATGAATTTAAACAACATGTATTGAAATACATCATTTTTATAAATATTTTAACAGCTTTTCACTGTACATTTTCCTTATTTCATGACCTCTCAAATATTGGGAATTATCATATTGAAAAGCAATGTTATAAAACTTCTCCAAAGTAAAATATTTTTCAAATAATTTTTATGATCCCACGGCTGCCCTATTCTTTGAGCAGACACATTCATTTTATCTATAGCTACATATGTTTTATGTAATTTATATGCATACATGTACATAAATATATATACATCATTTCCTTTATTTCCATTATAGTTCTTTTAGTGATATCACATTGAGTTAACATATACATAAATAACTGCATTTATTCCTTAGATGTGACATGATCTGAGCACGTATACCAAAGCCTGGTAAAGGAGTGGATGTACACCTCTATCATCATTTAATATTCTGTACTCTTTTACTTCACTACCTTCATTATTCCAGATAACACACCATCATACACACATACACATGAATTAAGACTGAAGAAATAAAAGAAGGAACATTTTATATAGTTAGTGATTAGCTTTTGGGAGTTAGGGAATGAAATCTGCATTTTTAAAAAGTAGAATATAATCCTTAAGGAGTGATTTTTCTGTTCAGTGCTGTTGGAATGAGATACATTCTATTCTCGGTCACTAAGTTAATCAAGTCAAGGATATATCTCTATTGTCATTCTTATTTGCATTAGGAAAATCATTCTAGATTTTAAAAAATTATCTTCCAGGGCTGAGTAATCCTTTTTTCAAGTTTATGAAGCTAAATGTCTAGTAAGTTAAGTTTCTATTCTCTAATTAGGGTAGAAAGAACAATCTACAGTATGGAACATCACTGTCTCTCACCAATGAATTGGGGGGGGGAGGATGAGCAAATTGGCATTCATTTAACAGCTGCTAGGTGCCAAACACTGTTAAGAAGCAGCAACACTGTTAAGCAAAGTCACCTCGCTGCCTTTCTATCCTTTTGATAAAATCCTCTAAGGTGCAGAAGTGTTTATTTTTTGAAGGAAGTCTCATTTATCTATTTTTTCTTTTGTTGCTCATGCTTACTGCCTATCACAAGATTTGATATTTTCCTACACTTACTTCTAGGAGTTTTATGGCTGTTTTTTTATATTTAGGTCCTTGATCCATTTTGAGTTAATTTTTGTGTAAGGTCTGAGATAGGGGTCTTCTTTCTTTCTATCGGATATGGCTATCTAGTTCTCCCATCACCATTTGTTCAACAGATATTTCAGTTATATCTCATTTAATACAGTCTTTTTCCAGTTTTATTGATAAGGAAATTGAAGCCCAGTAGATATGATAATTTATTTTTATAGTTATATCTCATTTAATACAGTCTTTTTCCAGTTTTATTGATAAGGAAATTGAAGCCCAGTAGATATGATAATTTATTTTTATAGTTATATCTCATTTAATACAGTCTTGTTCCAGTTTTATTGCTGAGGAAATTGAGGCCTAATAGATATGATAATTTATTTTTATAGTTTTATATCTCAGGAGTAGGGGCATGGTAAGAATGCAATTTCCTGTAACTTCCAAGTTATCACTTTCTAGCATTCTGTATATATATCTTTCCTTTTTAAGTTCTATAAATTATAGAAATAATGGCTTCTAATAACCTCAAATCTTAATTCCTACAAGTAACCACTTTTAACAATCATTTTTTTAATGTATTCTCTATATGCTATACATAGGAAAATAAGGTTAATGGATATACTGTTCTATACCTACATATTTTCAGTTAACATACATTTTGGGAATGTAGTGTTAGTGAATATAGGGTACCTCATTATTTTTATTAATTAAAAAATCAAGTTCATAATTTATTTAATAAATAAATACATTTATCTATTTATTTTGAGTTACTGGGTCCAGGGACAGAACCTGGGACCTGGAATTTGGTACACCTGCTCTCAACCACTGAGCCACATCAGCTCCCTGAATTGGCTTTTTCATTCGTTTACTTGTTGTTTGTTTTGGCTTTGAGGAGGCCCTGGGAACTGAACCCTGACCTTCCATGTGGGAGGTGGGCACTCAACCCCTGGAGCCATAGCCACTCTCCATATGATTTTTAAGATAAAATGATAAGCAATTATCTATACCAAAATTAATAAGATGTAGTTCTGAAATTATTTTATCCTTAGTAGCCCCAGCATCTAAATTCATGTGTCTTTTAAAATTTTTAATCTCAGAACATGTTTTTCTTTTACTTGTATGCCTTCAGTTCTCAGTAAATTTATAGGTAGGACTGTGCTGCCTCTTCTTATATTATCTATTATTTTCTGGAGGCCCTTTATTCCTTGTGCTATTTTATAGTTTATTCATGAACTTTATTTATGTAGCTTTTTGCCTTTTATCATGTCTCCTATTTTTTTTTTTTTTAAATTGCCTTTTTCTTTTTTAGTAATTAGCAAAATGCAGAACCTCTTTTTGGCAATCTGAATGATGTTACATTATTGTTTTGCATATTATATTGTTTAAAATGAAACTTTAGAGACAGTCCAATTCCATTTTTAATAGATAAAAAAATAGATATATTAATTCCAAGATTTTTAAATTAGTTTAGAGAATAGTCAAGACCAGAACCAAGTACCCATAGTTAACCTAGTTTGTTAGTATTCTATCTACAAGATATTGATTTACCAAAGTGGGGGAAAAAATCAAAAGTAGATTTTGAGTCCATGCCTTAGTTTACTTTCTTGAAAATCCTTCATATTTTAGGAGGACATTTTGATTCTTGTTCCAGTACAGATGACAAACATTTACTAATCAAGCCTTTTCTAGAATTCATTGTGATCTTTTTCAGTTTATGGGCAGTTGGAATTTTAGAGATGCAGTCAGATTTGCTGTCCATTTTCTGGTATCTTTTGTTCCCTTTTAGAAGATGTAGCAGTTTGCATTGTTATCAATTCCAAAAATAAATATTGGATTATGTGTGAAACCTGGTTTGACCCTGGGCATGATTAAGTTATGATTAGGGCTGTGATTAGGCCACATCATTAGGGGTGGGAACTCACAGATAAAAGGCAAGGACAGAGTTGGAGGTTGTTTAAATGTTTGGGTTTGATGCTGAAGTCTTAAGCTGGAGCCCCAGGAAGTTAGCAATAATGCAGAGGAAAGAGAAGCAAGCCCGGGGAAGAGAGGACCTGAGACCTGAAGACCTGAGACCTGAGAAGAACACAGAGCAATAGAGATGGCTCCTTAGACACAGCAGAAACCCAGGAAGAAAGAGAGCTGTTCACCTGATAGTCTACAGCTGACCTTGTGGAGAAAACAGGAGATGAGCCCAGAGGAACCCAGGAAGCCTGAACCCTCACAGATGTCAGCAGCCATCTTGCTCCAACACACGGAAATAGACTTTGGTGAGGGAAGTAACTTATGCTTATGGCCTGGTATCTGTAAGCTCCTACCCCAAATAAATAACCTTTATAAAAGCCAACAGGTTTCTGGTATTTTGACATCGGCACCCCTTTGGCTGACTAATACAGAAGAATAACATAAGAAGCTAACAATAACAATATTTGAAACCAGCTAAAAGTGTGAAAATGGAGAAACTATTTAAGGAAACTAAATCTATCAAGAGAAATATAGGTATTTCACCTTTGTCTTCAAAAACCCTGTGTTATAAAGATATATAATTAAAATTTAGTAACGAGTGTATGGCAGTTTGATATTACTGATGAATTCCAAAAACTCATCAAGAAGAAATAATGGTTATGTTTGTAAACTGGTCTGTTCCTCTGGGCTATTGGTACACTTAGATTATATTGAATTAAGAGGTTTCACTTTTACTTGATTAAATTATGATTAGGGCTTTGATTGGGCTACATCAGTAGAAATTTGAGTTGTTGGGTGGGGACTCACAGAGAAAACCACACAGCAGAGCAAAGAGTGAAGTTTAATGCTGTAGCACCTGAAAGTAAATACACAGAGAAGCAGATACGTGAGGAAAGAGAGAAGGCCCCATTAGACATGGTAGAGGCCGGGGAAGAGAGACAAGCACAACTGGCTTTGTGAAGGGAGCAGAGCAGCTGAGCCAGGAGAGGAATGAGCCCCAGGAGAGAGATGAGACTTATTCCATCATACAGCTGATATTGGAAGAAGCTGGGACCATGGAGCCTTAAGAGGGAGAGGAAGCCTGAACCCTTGCAGACGTTGGTAGCCATGTTGCTCCAGTTTGTGCCAACAGACTGTGGTGAGGGAAGTAAATTATGCTTTATGGCCTGGTAAGTGTAAGCTTCTACCTCAAATAAAATACCCTCTATAAAAGCCAATAGATTCCTGGTATTTTGGATCAGCACCCCTTTGGCTGACTAATACACAAAGTAATCAATAAAATAAAATACCATATTTATATAAATTATATTTCAAAATTAGACATTGTGATTGATTCTCTCTCAAAATACATATTAAATTACTTTTTGAAAAGTGAATTATGAAAGTAATATATACTCAGTAACATTAGAAAAACTATTGAATGAAAACTTATACATTATAATGCACTGAAAGGTTTTACCAAGTTTTATAAGCAGTGAGATTAGTAGCTCCCATTTCTTAGTTGAAGTGTCTCCATTGTATATTTTTATAATATGTTAATAAGATTTAAATAGTAAATTCCATTTTGTAATGTTTTAATTCATGTTAATTTAAAGAGCTATGAATACTAGTCTTTTTGTTTTTGTATTTCTATATTTACCTTTACTGCATTTTCTTTTCTTTTTCTGGGGGTGAGGAATATTTGTAATAAAATTGACTCTCAATTGAACTAAATGAATAAATGTTAATATTTTACCCTGGCTTCTTATAAATTAGAAATGACAACTTGACTTTCTGATTGCAAGATCACATTGAAGATTATCCTCTATCTTTAACCATGGTTTACAAAAGAATTAATAAAATAAGGAAAGTGAGTATCATTTCCAGATTTATATATAAAGTAGGATTGAACTGGCTAAATCCAGGCTTACTTTATTTTAGGAAGAGATCTCTTTTGAATATTTTCTTTTTGTTTTGTTCTATTAGTAAAAATATAATAAAAAGGGAATAATGGAAAAACACCATCAGGGATCATTTGAAGAACAGAGGGACTTAACTAATTCATCGACTCATAGTCAACCTCAGTCATTGTGGTTCTTGGGAAGAAATTAATCATTTTTCCCCTAATAATTTGTTCTAAAATTTTGGGAGGAAAATGTCTACTTTATGGTGGAACTTAATTGTGAGAATAAGAACTGGAATCTTAGCAAATCAGTAATAGTCCACTAGAAATCAAGAAGTGACTTTTTTTGGATCCTAATGCAAGGGTAATTGCAATCCAAGACAACCCAGATAAAGCAATAAAAGCTGATAGATACTCATCATGTATATAAATCCTTTGTATTTATATTAATAGTATTCTTTAATCACTGAAAAAAAAGTAAATTATTTAAAAAATTTTATATTAGTGATAGAATGTATTAATATGATATTTTAATAATTATTTTTCATCTAATAATGTTAAAGATTTCTATTATTATCGATGTAAAAATAGGGGGTTCTTTGGGCTAATTGATTAAATAAAAATCAGCAAACCATGGCTCTCATTGCAATTCAGCCAGTTCAAACTCAGCTTGTTTAATATAGGTATTTAATTTTTAATTTTTAATTTTTTAAATTTATTGAAATATATCATTCATACATAAATAATAAATATATAATAGTTGTGGACTTACAAAACAAACATATATAACATCTCGCCCTACCACCAATAACTTGCATTGTTTTTAAACCTTTTTAACTAATGATTAAAGAGCATTTTCATAATATTACTACTAAACAAAGTATTTTCCCCTAACCAATCCAATTATTATTATCTTAAACCATTTATATATAAACATACATAAACAATTAAGTGTACAGTAAAAGTTGTGAACTTACAAAGCAAACTGCATAACATCATACAGGTGTCCCATACATCAACCCTCCACAAACACCTTGCATTGTCATGAGATGTTTGTTACAAACTATGAAATAACACTGTCAAAATCTTACTACTAATTATAGTTCTTATCTTACATTTGGTGTGTTTTTCCTCCAACCCACCCTATTATTTTTTAAATGAATTTTTTTATGACAGAAGTTGTAAAATAAAACTATCATGCACATGTGCAGAATTCCCAAACAACACTCCTCCATCAACATACCACAATGTGGTGTGTCATTTGCTGCATATAAAATAATATTATTTGCCTATTGCCATGTCCATAGAGTACATGTGGCTCACATTTTCCATACTGCCTCAGTATCAACATAGTACATCTTTTGCATAGATGCAAGAATATTATGTTATTACTACTATAGGTCACTCCAGCTGTATTTTTCCTATGCTTCTCCACATTCCTAACACCCTGTTGTATATCACTGTAGTAGTGATATACATTTGTTCTAGCTAACAAAGGACACTCTTGCATCTGTGCCATCAACCACAATTCTCACCTGCCTCTTGGTTTACTGTGCTACCCATTTCCTAGATTATTCTCAAGCATTCTGTCAATTGGCATTTATATGACTAGACTACCATTTTCAGTCACATCCCCATTTATAGACTGTTACTCACTGGGTGTTACCATCCACTCTATGCATTTCCACAACTTTACAGTAAAGCTAATTAAAACTTCTACATACATTAAACATCAGTAGTCCACTCAGTCCTTCTCTTATCTCCTTTAAGAATCCACCACCTACCACCAGGACTTGAAGATATTTTCCAATAATTTCTTCTAGAAGTTTTAATGTTCTTGCTTTTATTTTTAGTTATTTGATCCATTTTGAGTTAGTTTTTGGATAAGGTGTGAGATAGGAGGTCCTCTTTCCTTCTTTCAGCTATGGATGTCCAATTCTTTCAGCACCATTTGTTGAATGGAAGTATTTTTGTTTACCTATATAATTTTTACCTTACTTGTTTATTTACCAGTGTTCACTAGTAGCCTAAAATATTTACTGCCTGACCTAGTAAAGAAAATGTATTCTGACCCCTGAAATAAATACATATATACATACCATGCATACATACTAAGCCATATTATACTGTGTATTTCTTAAATCATTTTGTATAAAAATGTTTGGACACAGACTTATAAGCTGCTCTAAGATTGTCACTATTTTTGCCTTCCTGATCACCAAACTTATATTTGTCATAATCATAATCCCCCTTTTTCCTTCAGTGATGTTTTCATATAACTTGTCAATAAAATGATTAATGCATTAATTAACTATTGAGTATTTGCTATGTGCAGAAAATGTGTTAAGTATTAATGACATGAAGGTGAATAATGCAGTTCACCATCCAAATGTAAATTAATCCATGCATAGAATAAGGTGAAGTGAGTTAAGAAGGAAACAACTATCCAGGACTATCAATTCTAAGGAGCTCAAGCTTAACCCTAGATGAATTAAAGGTGAAGAAATAATTTCTTAGGTGAAAAGTCCCAAATTTAATCAGCTTAAATATCTCTTCATCTAGGTGTTCAAAAGATGCAATCAGAGATCTTTCTCCACTCCTTTGGTTCTTTATGGTGGGCTTCATTTTAAGGTTTAGGTATTAGCTTGTTGGCCCCCTATAACAGGTCAAGTTTATATAATTAACCTTGAAATCCAGATTTAAAGTTACTAGCAATCTTTTCTCAGAATTTTCAGAAAAAATTCCAAGTTTCTTCACTTTTATACTGATCTCTGAACCAATCATTATGGCCAAGAAACTAAATTAGACAGGTTCATTTTGCAGGTGTGGCAGTTTGATATCATTTATGAATTCCAAAAAAAGATACTGATTATGCTTGTAAATTGCTCTTTTCCTCTGGGTATGATACCCCTTTAATTGTATTAAATTCAGAGGTTTCACTTTTACTTTATTAAAAAAGACTAGGGCATTGATTCCACCATGTCAATAGGGCCTGCAAGGATTGAGTTCCTGCCCCCTGTTGGGCTGTATAAACGGATGTTCAACCAAGAACACGGAAGTAGAGACACAGAGAAGAAGAATATAGAGGAAAAGAGACAGCTCCATACACACCAGAGGCCCTGGGAAGAGAAATGAGCCTGATAGTTTGCAGCTGAAGAGAACAGAGCAGCTGAGACACCCTGAGAGACTAGCCTTATGCCAGTTTACAGCTGAGATCCGAAGAAGCTGGGACCAAAGAGCTTTAAGAGAAAGAAGGAAGGCTGAACCCTCTCAGACACTGCCTGCCATTTTGCTTCAACATATGGCAACAGAGTTTGGTGGGGAACTGACCTTGAATTGGACTCTTCATCACCTTGTAACTGTAAGAGTCTACCCCAAATAAATACACTTTATAAGAGTCAGCAGATTTCTGCTACTTTGCATCAACATTTGTTTTGACTAATACAACAGGCCCATGTAGATGGAAAATATGATTGAATAATTCCCCAGTATAAAATCCACATGCTCTTGTTGGAATGAAAAATAAGTGAGCAAATAGATATTAACTATTGTAAAATTAACCTTAAAATGTTGTTTTATAGGGAACTTTTCAATAATTTACTATATCAATATATTTAAAATTTCCCACAGTGTTTCTCAGAGAGATAAAAAGAATGTGACTCTTGACTTTGGCAATGTTCATTGAAAAGTATTCTAAGGGAAAATACTACACTTCATATAATTGTCTTTTTTTAAAACAAATCAATTTTATTGGTCCATGTTAGTAAAGCATACAATCCATCCAAAATGAACAATCAATAGTATTTGGTATAATCACATACTTGTACATTCATCCCTTCAATAATTATTAGAACATTTTCATTGTTCCAATAATAACAATAATAGTAAACAAAAAACAAACACAAAAAACTTATCCTCTTAATCTCTCTATGCTGCCCTTGTAGTACATAGCTGCCATTCTGTTTCTATCTTTCTAGTTTGTTTGTATTTATAATTTGCATAGATGGAATCAAGCAATATGTAGCCCCTTGTATCTAGTTTCTTTCCCTTAGTAGATGTCCTTTTTTTTGTTTAACTCATAATGAAAGATTCTTAATCCATAGTTTGCATTAGTTGTATTTTTGCCTGATATTGACAACTTGTAACATTAACAGACATTTGTTTGATTTCAAAGAAAAACAGTTGTATATGTGCAGTATTACCCATTTTCATATTTCAGATGAGGTTTCATTATGCTATATAATCCCATGGCACATATTTCAGCCTTCTTTCTAGTGATAAACATGACCTTGGTTTTCCCTTTCTACCACTGTAATACCCATATAATATCACTGCTAATTGCAAACACTGTAATGTGCTTTCAAAATTTTTATTCATTTCCAAAAATTAACAAACCACTTTTCTACCCATTCTTCACAGATTAACCTTCAGCTTTCTGTTCTCTAGTCTCATTCTATTTTCTGGTGACCTATATTCTAATTACTAATTCCATGAGTTACACAATACATATATAGTTCATACTAGCACAATTATACAGTATTTGTCCTTTTGTGTCTGGCTTGCTTCACCATAATGTCTTTCAGGTTCAACCATATTGTCATATGCTTCTTGACTTCATTTCTTCTTACAGAAGCAAAGTGTGTATATCACAATGTTTATCCATACATCAGTTGATGGACACCTGGGTTGATTTCATTTTTTTACAATTGTGAATAACACCACTATGAACATCAGTATGCAGATGTCTGTTCGTGTCACTGCTCTCAGTTCTTCTGGATATATACCTAGTTGTGGTATTGCAGGGTCATGTGGCAAATCTATATTCAATTATTAGGAACTGCCAAACAGTCCTCCACAGTGGCTGTACCATTCTACATTCCCACCAACAGTGAATAAGCGTCCTTATCTCTCCACATCCTCTTGAATGCTGGTAGTTTCCTGACTTTAATAGTGGCCTTCTAATAGGCTTGAAGTGATATCTCATTGTAGCTTATATTTGCATTTCTCTGATTGCTATGATGGTAAAAACTTTTTCATGTGTGTTTTTTTTTTTTTTTTTTTTTTTTTACCATTTGTAGTTCTTTGGACAAATGTCTATTCAAGTCATTTGCCCATTTTTTAATTGGATCATTTGTCTTTTTATTGTTGAGTTGGAGCATCTTTTTATATATCATGAGTATTAAACCCTTATTGGATATATGATTTCCAAATATTTTCTCCCATTGAGTTAGCTGCCTTTTCATCCTTTTGACAAAGTCATTTGAGGTACAAAATTGTTAATTTTGAGGAGATATCATTTATTTATTTTTTCTCTTATTGCTTGTGCTTTGTTTGTATGATCCAAAAAATTACCACCTACCACAAGATCTTCAAGTTGTTTCCCTCCATTATCTTCTGTACTTTTATGTTTCTGGATTTTATGTTTATGTCTTTAATTTTTTTTGTGTTGATTCTTGTATAGGGAGTGAGATAGGGATCTTCTTTCATTCTTTTGGTTATAGATACCCAGTTCTCCCAGCTTCATTTGTTGAAGAGACTGTTTTTTTCCAGGTAATATGGACTTGGTAGGTTTTTAAAAAACCAGTTGGCTGTTGAGGTGAGGGTTTATTTCTGGACTCTGAATTCTATTCCACTGAACAATGTCTATATTTTTGCTAGTACCATGCTTTTTTGAGCACTATAGCTTTGTAATATGTTACATATATGTTAATATATGTTTATAATATGTTATTGCCACCTCAGCTCCCTGGTTTGTTGTGTCTCTCAATGTCTTTCCTCTTTGTGTCTCTTTGTTGCATCATCTTGTTGCATCAGCTTATCATGTCCACCCATTGCACCAGCTCGCCTTCTCCAGGAGGCTCTGGGAATGAAACTTGGGACCTCCTTTATGGTAGGCTTGAGCTCAATCACTTGAGCCACATCTCCTTCCCTCTTCCTTCAGTTTTGTCAAAGTTTGCCCCATGTATTCTGGGGTACCCTGGTTAGGTGCATAGATATTTATGAGTATTATTTCTTAATGCTGGGTTGTCCTTTTTATTAATAAACAATTGCCTTCTATATCTTTTACAACTTATTTACATTTAAAGTCTGTTTTGTTCGATATTAGTATACCTATCTCTGCTCTTTTTTGGTTACTGTTTGTGTGAAGTATCTTTTTCTAACCTTTTATTCTCAGCCGGTTTGTATCCCTGGTTCTAAGGTGAGTCTTGTGTAGGCAGCATATGGATGGCTCATGGTTTTTAATCTATTCTGTCTACCTGTATGTTTTGATTGGGGAGTTTAATCCATTCACATTCAATGGTATTACTGTCAATGCATTATTCACTTTGACCATTTTATTCTTTGGATTTTGTCATATCTTATTTTCATTTGTGTTTTTTGCTCTTTTGTTCATCCTTTCTTCTATTCTTGCCTTCTAAACTCTCCTCCAATCCTCTCTCTTCTGTCTTTTTCTTTGGGGCTATAAGGCTCCCTTTAATACATTCTGTACAGGCAGATTCTTTTTTTTTTTTTCAAACTCTCTTAGTTTCTGTTTATTTGTGAATATTTTAAAGTCATCTTCATATTTGAAGGACAGTTTTGCCAGATAAAGAATTCTTGGCTGGCAATTTTTCTCTTTCAGTATGCTAATTATATAATATAACCATCTTCTCACCTCCATGGCTTCTCATGAGAAATCCACACTAAGGCTTACTGGCTGTCCCTTATATGTAATGGCTTGCTTCTCTCTTGCTGCTGTCAGAATTTACTCTTTATCTTTTGCACTTGGCATTCTGAGTAGTGTGTCTTAGAGTAGTTTTATTCGGATTTTTTCTGGTTGGGATACTCTGTGCTTCTTGAACATGTAAATTTATTTCTTTCATGAGAGTTGGGAAATCTTCAGCCATTATTCCTGAAATACTCTTTCAGCCCTTTTCCATTCTCTTCTCCTTCTGGAACTCCTATGACACATATGTTGTTGTACTTTATTTTATCATTCAATTCCCTTGGTCCCTGATCAAATTTTTTTCCACTCTTTCCTCTTTCTTCTTCTCTGTCTTCAATTTCAGCTGTTTTGTCTTATGCATCACTTATTCTTTCATTTCAACTCTGCTTTTGTATATCTCTAATGTGTTTTTTTCTTCTTTATTTTCTTTTAAATGTTACATTAAAAAAATATGAGGTCCCCATATACCCCCCACCCCCCTCACTCCACTCCTCCCACATCAACAATCTCTTCCATCATCATGGCGTAGTCACTGCACCTGGTGAATACATTTTGGAGCACTGCTGCACCACATGGACAGTGGTCTGAATTGTAGTCTACACTCTCCCCCAGTCCACCCAGTGGGCCATGGCAGGAAACACAATGTCCAGCCTCTGTCCCTGCAGCACCACCCAGGAACTCCAAGTCCTGAAAATGCCCCCATATCATATCTCTTCTTCCCTCTCCTTACCATCAGCAGCTACTGTGGCCACTTTCTCCACATCAATTCTACAATTTCTCCCATTACTAATCACAATAGTTCCATAGTAGAATATCAGTAAGTCCACTCTAATCCATACTCTATTCCTCTATCCTGTGGACCCTGGGATTGTTGTCTTTCATTCCCATACTCCATGTTATCTTTCTATTCAGGTGTTCAAATTATTCTTTTTCTCACCGAGTGTCTTTTGACATCTTTTAACTCTTTAGCATTATTGTCTTTCAACTTGTTGATTTGTTTTAGGAGATTTTTATGAACTCCTTGATTAGTTGTCTCAAAACCTATCTCATCTGGGGCTTTGATATATTTCTTTGCTTGGACCATTTCTTCCTTTTTTTTTTAGTATGGCTGTTAGTTTTTTGCTGCAGTAAAAGTTTATTGACCAAAGGCTGAATCAGCTATAGGTTGCAACCCTCTCTCACCCCTTTCTTGGGGAGGTGTACACCTGTGGCCCCCTATGTCTGTAGCCACCAGCCAGTGGCAAGAGAATTCAAAGTTGTCTGCTCCAAGGGTGTGGGGAGTGATGGGCACCAGCAGCTGCAGCTGCAAGTTTTACTCACAGTTTGCCTATCAATATTCTTTTTCCCTTTGCCCTTTTATCTTCTGGGCAATGCCCACCCTCCCTTTCCCTGGTGTCCTAATTCCTGGAACAATTTTTTCCGGGCCTTTCTCCCTGTCCTTTAGGTATTTTTCTAGGGGAAGTATGTGTCTCTCTTATATACCATCTTCACAGAAATTCCCTATAATTGTTTTTAGTAGAATTTTGAATTTCTCATTTTATGTACCTCTGTGTAATTGGATAAATTATACATTTGAAACTTCCAGAAAAACTTATTTTTCTTTTATATCCCTATTTATGAAAATGCCATAATTTTTGTAATGAACATGGTTTTCTTCATTATGAAAAAAATAGTTCTGAACTCTATTTTTACACCAAACTTTTCCCAAAAATCTCTGTATGATACATATGTAACATGATTTTTGTATTAAATTTTATTCTCCTTGCTGATTATTATCTAGGGGTGAGATTTCATTACTCCCATCTAAATATATAAAATTGTTAGTATGTTATTATGCTATAGGATAGGTACTGACTTGAAAATCTAAATATTTAAATGATTGTACTAATTTTATACTTCTTAGAATTCTATTTCTATTATTGTCTGAAGTAAAAATGATTATGAAACTTTTATTACATATTCTTAAGACTTTGGTCTACTTTTAAAGAAAACTTTATTTAACCAATGCATATGAAAGTATATGTAGAGAAATAGAGCAGAAACCATGTTTTGAGGAAGATCTTTGGGAATCATAACCTTTCTAAATGAGTTGCGTCCTCATTACAATTTTTGATGTGGTTGTTATCAGCACTATTTATTTCTAATAGAGTCTTCTATGTGACCAGCATTATACCTACACATACCATATGATTTGTCTCTCTTAATCCATACAAGAACCCTTTGAAATATGGTACAATTATTATCCCCATTATACATACAAGGAATTAGACGCTTAATGAGGTTAAGTAACTTGTTCATACCATAATAGCTGATTATTGGCTGATCAAGCATTCATCCTCAGGCTTGCCTAATTTCTAAGCATATTTTTAACCATTATGCAAGAATGTTTCCCCACTGCTGTCATGCAATTTAGAAAGCATTGCAAAATTATGTATTTGAAAAGTATTATAATAAGAGCAAAAGTATATACATCATAACTTCATTAGCAAATTCTTAATGATTTTATTTTCTATTAATGTGTTTCCTTAGGCTTATCCTTGAATCAAGTCAGTATTAACTAAAATAAATAAGTAAAAAAAATAAAGAAAACTAGTAAAAAGAACTAATACATTTTTAAATTAAGAGACATTCGACCCAAATTTGGGTGACTGTTGTATCAATGTCTTTCTTTCCTATTTAGCATTTTGGCCCCAGAGGGGATTGTGGGGTCTGTAGGAGTTGAGGCCTTCATCTTTCTTTAGCAGTGATTTTTATGTGCTGAATCTTATGTGACTGTGTAAAATGGCAAATTAGACCACAACATGAGTGAAGGTCCTAAATAATATTTATTTTACTTTTCTTATCAATCGCTGAAGTATGCAGTTGATTTGAATTTAAATCAAATAATATAAATATAATATCATTTTACATTTTGAGGAAAAAAACACATTTTTCTTTGAAATCTGAGATTATTAGATGTATTTGGAATATATTTTATTCACTTATGTTAAGAAAGAATACCTGCTTCCCTGCAGTGTTGAAATTCAGGATTGGTGGTTGACTTAGTCCCATTTGTTTGGTTTCCCCCACTGGTTTTGGATGCATTTTCTTCATCACATGTTTTTGAGATTGAACTAAAGCACTGAATTCTCACTTTGTATTTCCAAAAGGATATTCATTGTTCTGATGAGACACAGTTTTCATTTTTTTGTAGAAAATGGTACAGATTTCATAAATGTTCTTTAGTGCTGTATTTTGGTTATAGTACTTATATGTATAACTATAACACAGCATCATAAAAGTCCCTAAAAGATTACTATGATTCATTGTTTTTCTGAGTGAAAGAACATGCAATGAAGGTTCATTTTTTTGTATGTGGAAATATACAATAGTGGTATTCTGTGACAATTTTATCATTGCTGCATTCAGTGTACTCAAGAAATCCTTGAAGATTAGGGTGAAGATCTATTGGGACTGATATCTCAATATTTTAGAATTTGAAATTTAAAACTGCATATAAAAATGACTATACAAGTAAATTATCTTCTTCCCCGGTAGAATTCATGTCAGAAAAAGGTATTTCATGGTTGTGCCTTACCATTTCATAAATATTGGCAAGGAAAGTCACTGCATGCCACATTCCTAAAGGGTACCACCACTGACAGAAAGACCAAGGTATGATTTACAGAGTTAAAACTAAATTTCTTGGCTTTTTCTCTGCCTCCTCAGCATGTGCCATCATGCTTGCCAATTAACTACTTGCTCATGTCCATTTAGACATTTCAGTTGTCCATTTAGTCATTTAAACTGCTTAATTTTTAGCATCTGTCACTTCCCTCTTTGCTAAACTTCTACCACATTTCTAAATTGCCATTCTATTAATAGCAGTCCCCCAGTATTCTTTCCTTCTTGTAAAAGCAGCAAACACATCCTTCAGTATGCGCACTCTTCCCAGATGTCTACTTTTTGATACTTTTTTTTTGTAAAATATGTTTATCAAGTGGGTTCAAATGCTTGTGATAGCCAGTAAAAAGCATATGTGATTTATTTTTCTCTTCTGTCCATTCTTAAACTTCCCTTTTGAATTCTCCATTTTCTTTTCATCATTTTTATATAACTTGCTTCCAGCTGAGAAGCCATGAGAGTGACTTTCCCTCAAGCTGACGCAAGTATCACTCTATAATTAAACTATAGGGAATGCAGTGAAAGGAAACAGCCACCCTCTTCCCTGCCTCAAGGGAAGGGACTGTCTGTCATCTTTGCAACACACTCTAACTTCAGGTCCCTCAAGAGCTACAATATATAGACATACATATATACCTTAGGTAAATATGTGTTTATTCATAATTGCATATGTTCAAAAATATAATGTAACTGAAATGAACATCTGACAGTTCTGGAATTTTATTTATGTAGATATTGCTCTCTCTTGAGACCCATTCTTTAAGAGATGGGGTAAATAATATTTAACAAAAAAGCCAAGCAACTGGGTTGTCTAATATTATAGGAGACTGACTAGTATTTCTTATATTGGATTTTCTGAGAGATCTGGGTTTTTATGATTAATTTTAAAAATGATTTTCTTTGGAGAAAATAACAAAAAACAACAGCAAAATCCCATTATAGAAACATGTATGTATTGTGTTGGAAAAGGCTGAATGTTTCAAATGTATCTGTTTTTAAACCAAAGAATGATTATTTCTTTTGACATATGAGTTCTTAGAATTATATGTAAATCTCTGGGGACAATGAACATTGGAGAGGATGAGGTATGAGTCTGTTTAGTGGACTTCTGCCATCTGCCACTATTCCACATTACAGCACCGCATCGTATAAGATTGGTACATACTGAAGGATGCTGGAGATTTACCAGCAGCCATTCAGAGCTCCTATTAAGTAAACATCAACATGAAGCCACTACTTGATTTGTCATTTTCCTAATGTAGTTTCAACATAACTCCTGCTAAATTTTATATTCTCTATCTCAGTGTGTTTTGTCACTTGACATTCATTTTCTAAAGCCACAGTCCTCCTTGGCATTGGTTTCTCTTTTTTTCTTTTTTTCTTTTTTTTGTGGTACGGGGGAATTGAACCTGGAATTTCGTACTTGTGAAACACACGCTCAATCACTGAGCTATACCTGCTCCACCTGCATTTTTTTAAAAAAAACCAGTGTGAGTTTATTAGTCATTTGGTTTTTCTATTTCAGGGATTTATTTATGTGAGTCTTGTTCTGTATACTGGGTCCTGAGTTACCTGTGGTTTTTAAAAAGATTTATTTATTTTTTAATTTAATTCATTCCCCTCCCCCTGAGATTGCTCTCTTGTCTGTCTGCTCATTGTCTGCTTGCTGTGTCTGGTCATCTTCTCTAGGAGGCACTGGTACCAAAACTGGGACCTCCCTCATGGGAGGCGAATGCCCAACTGCTTGAGCCACTTCCACTCCCCACTGGCTGTGTCATCTGCTAGTTTCGTCATCTGCTGCTTACATCATCTGCTGGTTGCAGTGTCTGTTGGTTGCTGTGTCTGTGTGTGGCGGTGTCTGCTCCTTGCTACATCAGCTTGTCTTCTTTAGGAGACACTGGGAACAGAACTCTGGACCTCTCATGTGGAAAGCAAGCACCGAACAGCTTGAGCTTCATCTGCTCTCTCCACTTGCACTTTAACTCCTGACATTCAATTAATTACAAACACCTGCCAGTTTCACATTTTAAATATTTCTTGACTCCACCCATTTTTTCCATCTCTTTTATGAGTTCCCTATGCCTTCATGTTTGTACCTACCAATTCATTTTCTATGAAAATAACAGATCAATCTATCTCAAAAGCAATGAGACCAAATTACTGCCTTGTTTATAAAATATTCAGTAATTACACATAACTAACTTGATCAAGTCTAGACTCATTTAATAAGTAGCTGGATAACCTTTAGGTAAATATTATAATTTCTCTTCACCTCAATTTTCTCACTTACACATTTATACACTTCTACTAAAGTCACTGTGAAGATTATACAGGATAATGTATATAGAGCACTTTGCACAGTGCTGAATGCAGAATGAGTGATCATGTTAACTATGACATTTTATTAACATGTTATACAAATCTTCTATATTTGAGCCTCTATTCACCTCTCTAACCTCTTCTCTTGTTAGCCTGTCTTTCACTCTGAGAACACCAAGTGGCTTTCAGATTACTACATTGCCATGCTGTTTCATTACATGTTGTCTTTTCATCAGCCATCAGCCTTCTCTACTCTCATTAATCTCATGTTGCTGACTGACACTTATAACTTAAAGATTGAATCTCTGTGTCACCACCTCCAAGAAACCTGCCCTGATAACCCTCAGTCTATCCAGGTTAAGTGACCCTTATCTATAGTTTCACATTGCTGTGCATTAAAATATCTATCATTGCTTTTAATCCATTGTATGTTAATAACACGTTCATGTGTCTATCTCCTCTAATAGAATTTGAGCTTTTTAGAGTATGTTCTATCTTAAGGTTCTCCAGAACCAGACAGTGGTAGGTTTTTATACATGTCTAAATGAATATATCATTGTTCACTGTTTAAAAAACAGTTTTTGTGATGCAAAAGATTACAAGGTTTGATAATGTCACATTATATCTAATAATCTGCTTTTCATTTTTTATTACTAGAGAGAGAAAGGAAGTAGAAATATCCTCAATTAGAAACTTCTTTTCCCAGCATCCTCATTGTTTGTCCAATTTTCTTTGGAACATTACTGAATTTTTTCTTGCTTATCTGTAAAATATAAATGAAAGAAGTAATAGCTTACAGGTTCGCTCTCATGTATTTATATTTTACATTTTACATTTCCCATTCTAGAACCCCCAGGCACTCAATTTAATCAGAAAGTAGAGGCTATTTATGAAGAGCCTGTAATGTCATGCTAAGAAGTTTGGTCTTTACTTTGGAGGAAATGAAGGGTCATAAAAATCGAGTGAGGTTTATGAGTTTATGAGAAAAGTTGAATAAAAGTAGCGGTAGTGAAGCTGGTAGGAAGAGATCCACCAGAAATGAGGAAGAGCAGTGTGTGGGGCTGTTTGGATGCTGGAAGGAAGGGAGCACTTGGGTTTCTGGTTTAAGATTCTTCATGGATGATACAGTTTCCTAAACAGGGAATACAGGTAGGAGAGTGAATTTAGCATATACAGGCAGGGGAGAAGTGAATTCTCAGAAATTGAAAGGAAGCAGCAAAAATATCAGAGGAAAAAAATGTTTGCCCATCTGCCTTAAGCCTCAGCCCTTTCCCACAGCCCCTCACTATCTGACACACCAAAAGACAGTATACTATCATGAGCATTTTCAATGGGATGAAGGATGTTACATTGATTTTAATTTACCCAAGTGTCTAAAAATACATGGGTGTGTGCCTCTCTCAAGCAGAATCAGTGTTTAGTGGAAACTAGTTCATGTTCAAATGACTACTTAGGCTCATCAGAGGCCTTGTTTTTTAGTTTCTTGATCTTTATGCATGTTTGCATTTTATTTTCATAACAGCCCACTTTGAAGTTGTATGTATGTATACACACACAAACACACGTATACTTTTATGTGTATTTTGACTCCAGTCTTTCTCCACACCAGCAGTCACTTGACAAATTCTGTTGAATCTCCTTTCAAAATATATCCAGAATTCAATCTCCCCTCACTACCTACCCTGTTACACAGGGCTGCACACCATAATCTTCTCTTTTGGGTTATTGCAATAATCTCTTTAAAAGGACTTAAAGGTTCCTACAAGGACCAACCTGGTTTCCCCCCAGGTTACCACACCATCTTCTTAACTACCAGCTTATTCTGCTCCTGGGACTCCGGTATGTCCTTTGAATTTACTGTTGTTCCTGCTTGGATTCCTCTGCTCCAGATATGAATGTGGCTATCTATACCCAACTGGCTTCATTTTTTTCTAAAGCATTATTAATATTCCGTATCCTATATGTTGCATTTATGCATTAATTGTTATCCTTTCCATGAGAATGTGAATTCTGTGAGGGGAGAGATATGCCTTTTTTGTGTACTATTGTATCGCTAGAACATAGGATAGTAAATGGCACATAGACAAGGAATAGTAACTGTTGAATGAATTTGTTGAACACCTTTCAAAATGCCAGGTATTGTGTTAGAGAAGTTGGAATCTCAAATTTCAGGTTATGGTAGGATGACGTTTTTGATAAATGTGGGAGGCTTTATATGTTTTTCTATTTTTGTACCTCAATGAGTCTTCTACTGAAGTTTCAATACTTTGTAATTCTAAAATATTTATACCTCCCCCACTTTTTCTAATATTTCTTTTCAGTAAGGGACTAAAGGTTACAGCCCCCATTTTACACGTGAGTATGATAGAATCTAGAAGGAAAAAGGGATTTGTTTGTGCAATTTTTACTTTGAAAATGGTCTTCTAATTCAGAATCTTTTTCTTAAAGTGAAGCATGTATGTAATTTTTTTTAAAGATTTATTTTTTATTTATTTCTCTTCCCTTCTCCCCCTCCCCCCAATTGTCTGCTCTCTGTGTCCATTTGCTGTGTGTTCTTCTGTGACCGTTTCTATCCTTATCAGCGGCACCGGGAATCTGTGTTTCTTTTTGTTGCGTCATCTCGTTGGGTCAGCTCTCCGTGTGTGTGGCACCATTCTTGGGCAGGCTGCACTTTCTTTTGCACTGGGCAGCTCTCCTTATGGGCACACTCCTTGTGCGTGGCTTCCCTACATGGGGGACACCCCTGCATGACAGGGCACTCCTTGTGTGCATCAGCACTGCGTATAGGCCAGCTCCATATGGGTCAAGGAGGGCCAGGGTTTGAGCCATGGACCTCCTATGTGGTAGGCAGACACCCTTCTACTGGACCAAGTCCACTTCCCATATGTAATTTTAATCTTACTTTCTCTGACTATATCAACATACATTCCATTCCCTTAACTACTAAAAATGAATAGATGTTTCTTAATCATTATCTATCTTCAGGCCAAAAGTATTGTTTATATTTAGAGATGGTTTTGAAGTATGGTATAGTTCCCCCAAACTGAATGGTTTCCTGTTTTTGTCTCTTTTAACCAAGTATTTTAACTAAGTTGTTTGTGAATGCAATATGATGATATACTAAAATAAAGATCATCATATAATAGGAATAATTTTAGTGGCTAGAAATACAGTGTGAGTCTTCATTATAAGTGAATTTTATAGTGCTTAAGGGTTGATGAAAAGTGAACCTTGGTGAGCTTTTGATGCTGAATCATGTACTTCTTGCCTGAGACGTTGTTTTATTTTGCTTGGAATTCTAAATTAAAGGCTTGTAAAAGGCCAATATATTTGGGTCTTTAAAAAAAAAAAAAAAAGATTTATTTTTATTTATTTCAACCCCTCCTCCCTGTTCCCCCCGTTCCTCCTGTTGTCTGCTTTCTATGTCCATTCACTGTGTGTTCTTCTGTTTCTGCTTGTATTCTCATTAGGTGGCTCTCAGAACTGATCCTGGGACCTACCACAGTGGGAGAGAGGTGATTACTCTCTTGTGCCACCTCTGCTCGCTGTTCTGGTACATCTCCTTATTTTCTCTCCTCTGTGTCTCTAGTTGTGTCATCTTGCTGCAGCAGTTCTCTGTATCAGCCGGCACTCCTATGCAAGGCAGCTTTCCTGCACGGGGCAGCATTCCCACGCAGGGCGGCACTCCTGTGTGGAGCTGCATTCCTGTGTGGGCCGGCACTCTGTGTGGGCCAGCACTCTGTGTGGGCCAGTTCGCCGTGTGGGCCAGCTTGCCCTCACCAGGAGGCCCTGGGCATCAAACTCTGGACCTCCCATATGGTAGGTGGGAGCCCAGTTGGTTGAGCCACATCCATTTCCCATATTTGGGGCTTTCTTTTTTGTTTTGTGTTTTCAGACAACTTATTTAATTTGTTGTGATCTTTTTTTATATTTTACTTTTTTCAAAAATTGATTGCCATATATCTTAGATTCAGAAGCTATTTAATATCTATTGAATATCTATACTTTTCTCGATTCTGTTTTGTCTTGTCTGATATGTTATTGCTTTTAAATCTCAAAATAATCACATATTATAATTAGAAACAAAAATAATGAGGCCCTAAGAGATGAAGTGTCATATTCTGTTTCCCACAATAGTGTGGGACACTGCCACAGATGGAATGTAATTTCAGGACTCTTTCTCTATCACCAATTATATCTCTAACCTCTTAGTTGTGGATTATTGAAGTTTCCAAAAATTATTTAACATTTCACACTTTGTCAGTAGCCTAAGTACATTCTCTGCATATACATACATATATTTTAATTTTTTTTTAAGATTTTTAAAAAATTTATTTCTCTCCCCTTCTCCCCCTCCCCCATTGTCTGCTCTCTGTGTCCATTCTCAGCGGCACTGGGTATCTGTGTCTCTTTTTTGTTACATCATCTTGCTGTGTCAGCTCTCCATGTGTGTTGCACCACTCCTGGGCAGGCTGCACTTTTTTTGCGCAGAGCGGCTCTCCTTGCAGGGCCCACTCCTTGCGCCCCTGTGAGGCTCCCCTACATGGGGGACACCTCTGCATGGCATGGCACTTTTTGCATGTATCAGCATTGTGCATGGGCCAGCTCACCATATGGGTCAGGAGGCCCTGGGTTTGAATCCTAGACCTCCCATATGGTAGGCTGATGCTCTATCAGTTGAGCCAAATCCACTAACTTATATTTTAATTTTTGAATATGTATCCAATCTATTGTGAAGAGTACAATATACTTCATTTTGAAAATTAAAAGATTGTCATTTTCTATTATACTTATTTTCAATCAACAAATACTAAAACCATAATTGCTAGTCTATAGTAGAATTGTATGTTTAATTAAAAAATATAAGTCGAAATATTTGATTCTTTTCTGAAAATGGGACAAACTAGGTTCTCATAGTGCCAGACTTCCTGGGTGACCTACACTTGTACATTATCTCTGGAAAGAGCCTATTTCTCGTCCCAATAGCGAAAATACTTTTACTGCACAGAGATATGTGGTAAATTTAGGAGAAATTTTTGAGGAAGTTTACAGAACATAACTTTTACCAAAACTTCAGTGTATAGATATTACATAAAATTTTTAAAGAGTGAAGTGTTATCAGAATACAAAGTAGTAAATGCAAATAGTACTGAAAGAGTATCATGCTCTTTCAGTTGTAAACATGTTTTTAATCTTTTCACCTCAAATTTAAATATGAATAATTTTTCAGGTTCATAAAGGAAGAGTTACTTCATTTTTAAAGGCTTCCTTACATCACATAGTAGGGATACATTTTTAATGTATTTAACCAGTCCTTATCCATTAAAATCCCTCCTAAAATATACTTTCAACATAAAATAATTATTCTTTAAGTCTAAAAAATTGTTCTGTATATTCCAATTGGATTTTTTCAATAACTCTGCTAGTGCTTTTCACTAGAAAAGGGAACTTGCGAGTATAGTAAATTAGAACTTATTGCTTGCCTACCATAAACTCATACTCACCCCTTCCTGCATCTTCCTTGCTAGTAAAAACCTGATTTGTTCACTCTCCTCTAAGCGACCATGTCCTTCTGAGGAAACTGGATGTGGCCCTGGCCCTAAGATGATGAACCTTCACTAGGCACACCAGGCACGTGGACCTCATTCCCCTGGTGGTATTTTAGACATACATATGTACACATTTTGGCCAAAGTTGTTTAAGTAGCACGATGTTTTGTGGTTTATGGATAGAAAATCCTTACTCTTACAATAGAAGACAAATTGGACTTTTCCTTTTCTGATCCTTTTGCTACTCATCTCCGTGTGACACCTGGAATAGCAGTGACCATCTTGAAACCATAAAACAAACTCCAAGATTATTTCATAGAATCTCAGCCACAGCTCTGACCTTATTAATTCTCTGAATTAATTAACATGGAACCAGTGTACCTTCCAATTTCTAATGTGAGATGATACAACCCTTAGTTTTAAACCACTTTTGTTCATGTTTTCTGGTTTTTGCAGCCTAAAGCATTCTGCTGCAAAACAAAACTAAAAAATCATTATGTTTCTCTTGTATTTATTGCTTCCTTTTGATGCCATAAATTGAAGCAGATAGGATATTTGCTTCAGATATATCTCAATCAGAGGTCCTGCCTGGCCTTAATACAATAGAGCCAGGCCAACTGGTCCAGGTGCCAGGGTGAGAGCTGGAATATGTAAGAAGAGAGGGACCCATAAGAATTATTGGTCTTCACTGACTGACACTTATGGGCTTTCTTTCATGGTTTGTTGTGCCACAGCGCTGTCTGTTGTATTTACTTACAAAGCATGAAGACAAATAAAATTATTTTTTTTTTATAATGTGAAAATGTTGTTTCTGTATTCTTTAAAATTCTAAGAGGACAGAGTTAGAGACTCCAAACTTCATTTCCCTCTGCTGTGAATGTTTGCTTTGCAAGTCTTTTTTTTATTTTTCTAACAGCTGAGTACACATGTGAAGGCATGCATGTATAAGCACATGCACATGCACAGTTTTTCGTTTGCTTTTTGTTTAGCACTTTGTTAAAAGCAAACATGAGGAAGCCAAAGGCACTTTTCATAGTTCATCTTATGTTTTTCCTTTCATAGGCTTTCATGTTAACTGAGTTTAATATCCTAATGTTTGTAAAGTCCCCTCTTCTTCCCAATTCTCTTTCCCTAGGGTTGATTTTTTTCTACTTTGTCTTTCTCATACCAGCAATTTCATTTGGAAATACCACTTATTGACAGGAAAAAAGGCTTAACTGAAAGATTCAGTATGACAGCCCTTGTCTTAGGCCAGTCATGCAGATAGGTCATTTTTGTAGATTAGGGAAGAAAAGAACGTCTTGCAGCAGTCTTATGAAGAATAATGGATTAAGTCTGTTTCTTACTTAAAGAGTAGAATAGCATAAGTAGTTATGAAAATAGATACAGATATTAATGCCCTGACTCTCAATGAAAAGTTGTTAATAAGTCTATGTAGTCATTCTTATATTATTCAGCTGCTCTAAGACTGCAGCTTAGAAATCGCTAGTATAGGACTGAAATGCTTTTCCAAACAATGTTGTGAACACGTTCATTTTAAAAGCATGTGTCGATTTATTTTAGATGCATGTTTCTGTGAATTGTACTTATGTGTGTGACATAGCTAACAATTTTATTTCTGGAATGGACTGTATAATATTCACTGAATGTCAAATGATAATTATGGTAATTTGTTCTGTCAGCAATTGCCCAGAGAATATGTGGAATATTTGAAAATGTGGACTTCTCTGCAAGATTACATTTCAAATATATTTCTGTGTTTTCAGAATATTAATGTCATTTTTAGAAATTCCCAGGAATAAGCCCTCAAGGTTCAAAATTTTAAAATATATTTTATAGTAAGAGAATGTGAAGAAGTTTCCATTTTGAAGATTACCACTGAAAAATGTTAGCTTACAGGCAAATAATACTTTTATAAGTGCTACAGAGAATAAGTATTTTAAACTGTATTTTGTCAAAATAAAATTATATGTATCAGTCTGTAAACAGAAAGTAGTAATTTTTCATTTGTTTATATAATGGTAAAATAACATTAAAACAAATTCAATTTAATATGAATCTATAGGGTTTCATTAATCATTTCTCAAAATTTGATATTTCTCATCTTATGAGGTAATATGCAATCCAAATTTAAAACTACATCCTAATTTATGTAAAATATTTTAAAAGTTTAACTTACTCGTCTGGTTAATCTATCTTAGTTTCCACATCTATAGCAAATAAGCTGCATGAGCTGATGATTCCATTGTGATGAAAGCAAAACAAGCAAATATGTATAGTGTCTTTCAGACAAGTTGCACTCTATTATTTGTATTGAGGGG
The DNA here is from genome assembly GCF_030445035.2 of Dasypus novemcinctus. Lineage (NCBI taxonomy): Eukaryota > Metazoa > Chordata > Mammalia > Cingulata > Dasypodidae > Dasypus > Dasypus novemcinctus. Next base: position 145,367,642 of record NC_080673.1, on the reverse strand, counting down.
TTTCATGTAATAGTGGATCTATGCCTTTTTAAAAATTTTTTTTTATTGATTTTGTAAAAATATTACATTAAAAAAAATATGAGGTCCCATTCAACCCCCCCACCACCACCACTCCCCCCCCCCCCCCCCCCCAGCAACATTCACTCCCATCATCATGACACATCCATTGCATTTGGTAAGTACATCTCTGGGCATCTCTGTACCTCATGGTCAATGGTCCACATCATGGCCCATACTCTCCCCCATTCCATCCAGTGGGCCCTGGGTGGATTTACAGTGTCCGGTGATTGCCCCTGAAGCACCGTCCAGGGCAACTCCAAGTCCCAAAGGCACCTCCACGCCTTTTTTAATAAAAGTATACATTGTGGAGACAATAGCCATGTTCTATTACAGTGGCATTCATCTAACCAGAAGAGTTCTTCAAGGTGACCACTGCAGGAGCCATTGTTTCCAGTGAGCTTTTTAACTTAAGTAGCTGTAATAGGCTGAATTTTAGCTCTCCAATGATATTGGCATCCTAAACTCCAGCACCTGTGCACGTTACCTTATATGGCAGAAAGGACTTTATTTATGTAATGAAGTTAAAGATATTAAAATGGGGAGATGGTCCTGGATTATCCAGGTGGTTCCTACATGTAATTGTATTGAAGAAGGAAGCAAAAAGGTCAAAGAAGGAGGAAGATGATTAACAAAGCAGGAAGATAAAAGGCAATATGATGCAGGTCTACAAGCCATGGAATAAGGACAGTTCTAGAAGCTGGAAAAAGCAAGAAATTGGTTTCTCGCCTAGAGCCTCCAGAATGAACCAAACCTGCCAACTCCTTGATTTTGTCCTTGTAAGACTCATTTTGAAATTCAGACATCCAGAACTAAAAGAGAGGAAATTTGTGTTGTTTCAAAGCCACTACATTTATGTAATTTGTAACAGCAACAGGAAGACTAATACAATGCTGTAGTTTGTATATTCTTCCTTATTCTTCACTTTGGTCATGTTTCCATTTGCTTGCATCAAGTTATATTTTGCTGATGTAGGGAATGCCTCTGAAATGACATTAAAGAGTATGGAAAAATGGAAGACTTAAGGATAAAGACTAATTTTGTACATCAGTAGAACCTGGTTTACCTACATTGTTACATTCTTCTCTGGAAGGTCTTCCAATACTTTTAATTTACCATATGGAGTGAATTTTCTCAAGAGTAAAAATAACAAACTAGGAAACTATTGCTTTTGTTACTCAGGTCTTAAATTGCCACTTAAGTTGTAAATAAACTATGTCAACAAAAATTCCTTTATGAATGGAAGATTTTTAGCTACAACGTAAGAATGAGGGGATTTTTATTTTTTAATGATGATGAATTTCTTTGTACCCTGACAATTTAGTTCTCTTACCATTTGAGATCTGGCCCTTTATGATGTGCATATTCCCCATTATCCTTTCTCACTCTTACATTCAAATTGAATATTGTCATCACGTTTCAGAGTGACTGGCACTGGGAAATAGAGTACTATCTTGTGGAAGAGATGGAAAACTGAACAATTCCTAATTATCCTTCTTACCTAAACCATTTTGAGATTTTAAACATTAATGTATATGAAGGCAGTATCTTTTCTTGTTTCATTAACAGATCTCTTTAAAATATTTTTTTCTTAGAAAATATGGCTTTCCTCTTTTATGAGTCAAGCACTGGTTTGTCATGTGTTAGATTCTGTGAACTTCCTGGGTATCCTAATTGGATATGCATTTCTTCATCACACATGCTTTTGTATAAATGCTATTTGGTAAGTGCTAATGTAAATTCATATAACTAATTTCACTAATAAAAATACACTTACAGAGTATCTGTACTTTTTTTTTTTCCACTATCATATCCTATCATTAAAAAGCCAATATGTTTCAGTGGAGTTTTATATAATATTACGGTTGAAGCTTCATTAAAGAAATTCTTTAACATTCCCAGGAATAGCTCATTTGTACACACTGACTTTAGCATGTCTTTTAGTTTCCTAGGCTACTCAAAGCAGGATACCATAAATTGGTTTAGCTTAAACCATGAGAATTTATCGAGTTACAGGCTTACACTTTTGAGCTCTTGTCCTAATCAAGGCATCATCAAGGTAATGCTTTCTTCCCAAAGTCTACTGCCAGGATCCGTGACTCTTCTACCACATGGCGGCATCTACTGGTCTTTCTCTTCTCTTCCATATTTTGTTGATTTCAGCTGCATGGCTTTCTCTTTGTCTGAATTTCATTCTCATACAAAGGCCTTCAGTAATTGGCCATCTGAATGAGGTGCGCCATACCTTAACTGACGTAAACTCATCAAAAGGTCATACTTAATAATATAAATACAGGAATAGTCGTCTACTACAGGGTATTAAGAATGTGGTGATACATGGGAAAAATATAGCTAGTGTAATTTATGGACTATAGTTAATAACAACATTGTAATGTTTTTGTTGCAAGAGCAAAGTTGGTACTATAGTAATGCTAAAGGTAAAAAGAAAGAATATGGGATATGGTTTTGTGAGATATGAATATAATTAAGCATTTTTCCTCTTCCTTTTTTTTAAATTAACAAGTAAACTTTGGCTATATCATTAAACTCATCTATATTCAACTGTATCTTTTTGACACTAGAGGAACTAAGTTAGCAGTTGGAATTAGATGAGATAAACATGCCTGAAAAAAAAACTTTTTAGGAGTAATGTTTACATAACTTGTTATGCTCCCTTTTTCTCTTCTTTTTTTTTTTTAATTTTAAATAATATTTCTTAAATTTTGTTTGAAAGGTTCCTACTTGCAACTGGTTTACACCTATGGGAATGGATTAGATATAAGACGATGTTTTCCTGGGAGTACTGTGGCAGTTTGAGACTATTTTATAATTCCCCAAAAGAGAAGGATTATGTTTGTAAATTCTTCCTCTGGGTGAGATATTCTTTGATTGCATTAAATTCAGTTGAAGGGCCTTTGATTAGATTATCTGTTAAGAATGATTTAGGGCTTTTAATTCAACTACATCAGTGGGTGTGACTCAGGTTGAGTGCCTGCCCCCTTGCTGGGTCTGATATAAATGGACACTGACTCACACACTTAAGAGAGAGCTCTGTCAATTTTGATCCTTCCATGTGCAGGAGAGAAGGCTCAAACAGCTGAGACCCTGGTGGAGAAGAGAAGAACAGCCATGACTGATATAGGAAGCCCTAAAAGAAACAAGCCCTATGTCAGCTTGCAGTTGAAATGGGGAAGAAAGCAGGACATGTGAGCCTGAAAGAGGATACCTGGAGGGGAAGTATTCCAACCCAACTCCTGAAGGGCAGTATTTGAGGCAGCTGCAAGACCAAAGAATGCATCAGCAAATGATTAGACATGAGCTTTATTGGGACTTATGAACAGGAGAGACTTTCAACAGTGGCCAAAGAATGATGTTGGCACTGTGCAAAGAAGTAAGAAAAGGAGGGGAAAAAGGGGTATCAGGACAAAGACATTCCCTAGGGTATGAGAACAGAGTTTGTGCAAAAGTTACACGAGGTGCCTAAATGGGATGTTTGGTGATGTGTTCACAGGAAGGGAGTATACAGCCTTGTGGGGATTAAACTTTGTAGGTCCACTTGTATATTCTTTACTTTGGGGAGGTCTGTTACCTTTTAACTAGTGAGCATCCAGGTTACACTGGTGGATCCGTGCTTCAGGCTGTGTTTCATTTAAGGAGGGGCAGCTCTAGGCTCCCACAGGAAGGCAGAAACATCAGCAGAGATTACCCACCTTCTTGCTTCACCACATGGCAACACACCAGGATGAACAGCAGCTGACTTTTGTGAGAAAGCATCTCTTAGTGTGCCTTGAGCTGGACTTTTCACAACCTTAGAACTGTAAGCTTTTACCCCAAATAAATCCCCTTTATAAGAGCCAACACATTTTCTAGTACTTTCATCAGCACCCCTTTTGGCAAACTAATACAGGTACATACAGTTTCAAACCATCACATTATATAATAGTAGGAATATGTGATTGAAAGTTTTGTTAATGGAGAACTTCTGTGGATTACCTTCCCTGTGCATGAAGACCAACAAGTTTTTACTTATATTATCTTAATGGTACATATTAGACCACTAGTGCTTTGGAACCAACCAGCATTATCCTTATGTCTATTATGTGAGAAGTTTTAAAAATATATATCATTATATTTAAGGCATATTTTTATGTCTTTCATCTATATTGTAACTATGCATGAGATAATGGACTTGTAATTTTTATCTGGATAATAGAAGTGAATACAAACAAACTCCATTTTATTGAATTTAGCAGAAAGAGACTGATATAAAGGCTTTAATGTTGATATGTCTGTAAGTGTAATTTCTGTTTAAATATACGTTGCAATAGCAAAAATAGGAATGTTTTTTGCCTAACAGAGTTTTTCGTTATCACAAACTTATCTAATTTTGGCCTTATACTGCTATGAACCACATAGGAATGAGTAAGTGGTAAATGATTTCATATTCTATTACTAATCCTATGATTATGTGTATCTTCACTGGCAAGCATTATAAGACATTTTAAAAAAATTAAACAGCATTAATAAATAATAGAATTCAACAATTACATAAGTTTACTAAATAAGCATGACAAATAGACATCAACTATACTTAGGTTGGCATTTTATATGTAGGTTCAATTGAAATGGCATGTTTTTCTTTTGCAAAAGTGTGTAAATAAATTGTTATCTATTCATCCTATTACTCCATCTACCTTCTGCTCAGAGATTAATTTTTTTGCATCATTGTATGCCAATTTGTACTGAGAGGGCCTGGTTATGTAATGTTGATTTAGATTCCACTTCAGAATGCCTATCCAGACATGACTGAATGAATCCTGGGCCACTCTGATATTTCATAGCTGGTCTTTACCTCATCAGCTCATCAAAGAGTATTCCAGAGGACCTATCAGGGTGAATTAAATCATGGTCCCAGAGTGACTATGAAATGAATGATTCATTTTCTCACGAAGCAGCAGAATCATGATTTTCAGGTCACTGTTGTGGAGTCCAGTGACTACCATTTGATTACTGAGAATCTGAGAATTCATTTAGCATTTTGGTACTGATTCCCTCCTCTATGAAATTGAAGTTAGTAATATCTCAAAATGAAGTGACAAGTAGGATAGATGTGAACACGCTGTCCAAGTTTTAAAGAGTTATACAGAGGTAGCTCTTTGTTACTATAAATCTTGGGCTGATCTTAGTATTTTCTAAGAAATGAGGTTTGCATTCAACAAATGACTTACAGCTATTTTTTTTAGTTAAGCTCTTATTTTCTCCTTTTCTGCTCTCAACCAAAGAATGTGTTTTTGGTGTGTGTATCTCTCCTCCTGTATTGTTTTTCTCAAATGGATTCAGTCACTTTAGAATGAAGTATTATTAATCTACCCTGAAACAAATATCTAATGTTAATAAGGATAATGATAACAATAAATAAAAGCTATAACTTGTGTTGCATATGTATAATATTTTACAGTTTTTCTAGTGAGTTTTTTTAATAGGTACATTAACTTTGTGAAGTAGTAATAAAACAGAACCATGTTGTGTTTGTGAAAATTAAGATTCCAAGTGATTTCTTTGGAAATTCTATCTAGTATTTGTCAGTGTCATCTGCTTATACTTTATTTCAAAATTGACTAATGTTGGTGTGGAGATTTTTTTCCTCACTTGATGAAAATTTTATCATTATAATTAATCCCTAGTTTTTGATAAGATTATGATGTTTTTCCTGTGAATATTTGTGAAATAGACTGCACTTGATCCTATTATTTCCTATTAATGCAGTGTTTTCCCATCCTTTACTCTATGTTTTTAAGTATCTCTAATAGGAGGTATGAGTACTACTTTTATTCTTTAGATTATACTTACTATTAAAATTAAGCAATAATAAAACTATGTTAAAACACATGATAAACATTTCTATTATTGTTTTATTTTATTTTATTTAACTATAGTGTTTTAGAATTGACAATTTTAATATGACTACTAAAAAGTACTCTTTTTGTGAAAGTTTTTCAATAATCTTTTTTTTTTTTATCCTCCCCCTTGTGGCTTTTTGCTTGCTATATGTTCCTGTGTCCATTTGCTGTGCATTCTTCTGTGTCTGTATTTATTTTTATTTATATATTTCTGCCAACCCCCTTGCAGCTTGTTTGCTCTCTGCTCTCTGTGTCCATTTGCTGTGCACTCTTCTGCATTTTTGCTTATCTCCCTTTTTGTTGCATCACCTTGCTGAGTCAGCTCTCTGTGATGCTTGCAGGCCAGCGGCACTCAATGGCGCCCAGGCTGGTGGCTCTCCCTGCAGTGTGCGGGCGAACCTGCCTTCACAAGGTGGCCCTGGAATGTGAACCCAGGACCTCCCATATGGTAGATGGGAGCCCAACTGATTGAGCCACAGCCACTTTCCTCAATAATCTTTTGATCAAATATTAAAGTTCATTTCATTTTGACTCGTAGTGACTTACATCATAAAAAAAAAAAGAGAATAGAACCTTTAAACTCCTGCTTTCACATTATTGTGTGGGTAATTAACAGTGCTGAATTGTGCATAGAAATGTTGAAAAGGAAAGTTTAAGGTCGTGTGTTTCACCAGAACAGGGGTTCTTAACTAGGGGTCCACAGAAAGATTTCAGGGGGTCATGAGCTTGGATTGAAAAATAAATAAAGTTACTATCTTTATTTTCTCTGACTTCTAACTGAAATCTAGCATATCCTTCACTTATGAATGTATGCAATAAATTACAGTAGTTCATTTCATATCACATTACAGTTGTTGCATATCTCAGAGAATTGCTTACCCTCATCCAGACTTCAAAATTATGGTAGTTGTTAGATGCGATGCTAGTTGAGTGTCATAAAGGTTTCTGCTGCTACATTCTGAGAAGGGGTCCATGGTTTTCACCTGATTGGCAAAGGGGTCCGTGGAACAAAAAGGATGAAACATGGGACTGTATAACATAGTATGGCTCATAGCACAATATAAGAATGTTCTTTCATGAGCTATAACAATTTTATATCACTATGACAAGGTGTTAATAATAGGGTGGGAGAAGTGGGTTTGGCTCAATGGATAGAGCATCCACCTACCGCATGGGAGGTCCAGGGTTCAAACCCAGGTCCTCCTGACCTTTGTGATGAGCTGGCCCACACACAGTGCTGATGCACGCAAGGAGTATCGTGCCACGCAGTGGTGTCCCCAGCATAGGGGAGCCCCACATGCAAGTAGTGTGCCCCATAAGGAGAGGCACCCAATGCGAAAAAAGTGCAGCCTACTCAGGAGTGGCGCCGCACACACAGAGAGCTAATGCATCAAGATGATGCAACAAAAAGCGACACAGATTCCCAGTGCTACTAACAAGAATACAAGTGGACAAAGAAGAATGCAAAGCAAATGGACACAGAGAATAGACAACTGCGGCAGGGAACGGGAGAAAAATTAATAAAAAATAAATTTAAAAAAAAATAATAAAATAATAGGTATATGGGAAAAGGCAACTAATGCACATTATCGACCATAACTAACAATAATACTGTAATTTTTAAAATTAATTGTAGCAAAAGTATTTCACCAATGCTAAGGGTCAATAATAGGAGGGTATAAGGAATAAAAGTTTTTTCTTTTTTTATTATGTTTTGTTTTGTTTTATGTTTGGAGCAATGAAAATGTTTTAAAATTGTCAGTGGTGATAAATGCACAGTTCCGTGATTATACTGAGAGCCTGTGATATTGATTGTACACTTTGGATAGATTGTATGATGTGTGACTCTTTCATAATAATTTAAAAACTCCTACTTTCAATATGTGGCTAGCCTTTAAAAGATCAATATTATATTGTATCTTATACAAAAATAACATTCCAGAGATGAAGTCAAACTTTTTCTTTTTAATTTTAAAGGATCTTAATTTATAAATATCATTAGATATAGAAATAGTAATAGAATATTAAATCATTTTGAAAAGTGAATGCTAAAAACCACTTATAAACATGTTGTTATAGCACTATGGTTTACATACTTCTTCATGTACACTATCTCATTTATTAGACTTTCTTGACCCAGTTTTGGTTAAGTAAGATATTTGGAACTCACAGATTTCTCTAATGTTACAACAAATGGCCACTCTTTAAATTTTCTTACATATTCATAAAAAATTAGTGTTTTTATAATTTAAATATATACTGTGTAATTTTGGTCAATGTACATGTTTCACTATATATTAGCTAGATAGATATAATGCCCACTTTATCTCTTTAATTTAATCTATGCAAACATAACCATATGAAATCTTCCTTGATTCAAGATAACTTTCTGTGAAAGAAGGACTTTCATAATTATAAAATTTAACCTTTATGTCCTACTCATAAATGATCACCAATATTATCTGTTGATATCAAACATTGATGGTTTCACTAATAAAATATTTGTAATTGTACATCTATATCTGAAAATTATAAGAATACATATTTTTAAATAATAATTAAACATTTTTCTATACCTTATAAATATAAATATAAATTATATTAATGGGGCAATAGTAAAATAATTAGAAAAGTTAATAAGAGGAACTACAATAAATGTAGGCCAAGAGAGAAAACGTTTTTTATATATGTACATATATATGAAAACTTATAGGATAACTAGAGATTTGATTTATTATTATATTCATAGATTATTTATGTTTCATCAGATATCATGATCCATAATGCTTTCATTTTTCAGTATTTCTTCTTCAGATGCCTTCCTGATAATAGCTAATTTTTCTTAGCTTGACAATTGAAGAATTAACTTTCATTAGGAGTTTATGTAGCTCCTTGTATAAAAACCTGAGATGAAATCATGAGTTTATTTTGTTACGGTGCAATGTGAATATTGTATTTCCTCAATGGCTAAAACAAATTTTTAAACTCAAAACAGCCTCTTCAAATGGGTTTTGTTTGTAATAGAGAAGTACTACTATGTTTTTAAAAGTTTGAGTACTCTAAAATGTCAAGCTTTCTGATTTGCAGTGCATGTGTGACGGCAACCGCATTTACATTAATGTTATTATATAGAGTTATGTGATACTCATCCTGAGACATTACTCTCCATGGAAGAACTTTAGAATTTGTAGACCCTCAAGATTAACTGTTACCCTAAACTGCTTGATGAGTATAGAATATTGGCTTTTATTAATGTTTCCCTGATATTACAGAACGTATTTTTCAGCTTAAGGCATTCACTCATGAATCACTTTTAACTGAGACTAAATAAAATCCTCATTAAGCCTGACAGGCTGTAGCCTCAGGTGAACATAATACGTTCACACTCTAAACCAAAATGAGTGCTGCTCTAGATGCCCCTTATAATGCCAGGATTCTAGCAAGGATTCAGAGGTATAGGTCACATCAGTGAAAGAGCATCTTTAAGAAAGCAGTAGAAAAATCCAGCCTGGAGTAATTATATGTCTGACATGAATAAACAAGAACATAAACCAAGGGGAAACTGGGATGTCTCGTCTTCAGCACTTAGTGACAATATGGGTAGGGGATACCATTATGATTCTTCAGAAAAATCAACTTAGGGATAAATTATTGACTCTAGGAAGTTTCTAAGTGAAATTTACAATAATGAGGTGACTGTGTATTTTGGTGTCTTTTGGGAGTAAGAATGAAGTAATTTCATTGTTTGTATTTTGCCCCACAATTAAATCAATTCGGTCATGTTTAGCCCAGGTACCACCAAAGATTCCTCCGTTAGTATTTCTATTTCAGTAGTGGTATTTGATTTTTCTCTTTGGAGAGTTGGAAACTATTATTTTAAATTGAAGAATGCTGGTATATATAACCAGTAATCTATGAGGTTAGTGTTGTTATTTGTTTGAACATAGAAATCATGAGAAGCAATTCCTGAAGATGGTTTTTCTTATGAGGTTAGTGACATATTAATTTATGTAAAGTAAATTTAAATATTACATATTTTAATAATCACTATTAACATGGTTAGTGATTTTTCAGGTATGGCTAAATTGTGACTTTTTCACACCATTTTTTCACTTTGTTTAAAATGAGTACCATGATAATCGGCAGATTTATTTTACAACTATTTAATAAAACTCTGTGTCTGTGGTTATATTTTGTTAAATCTTTTTGTTTTAATAGTGTGAGTGGGCCATTTCTTGCAAACAATCCTTCTTACCTGTCTCTGTATTGGCAATATCCTTTTGGTCCATTAAAGCAATATTTAATTTCTAATTCTAAACACTGTATTGATTCAAATATTCAATCAGTTAATATGAGTAAACTGGATGAGTTAATTTTGATGTCTTGTTTTTCTTTTTTAATATTTTAGAGATACTTCCTGAACGAGTCTAAAACTCTAAATTGACCAAAGTCCTGTTTAAATCTGTGTAACAGGAAGTAAGATAAAATTAGTACTGATGTTGATAATAATTTAACTTTGCATAAACTTATTATTTTTCCTTTTCTTTTCTTTTGGCTTCAGATGCAATAATAGAACCCAGTGTGCAGTGGTGGCAGGTCCTGACGTTTTTCCAGACCCGTGTCCAGGAACCTATAAATACCTTGAAGTGCAGTATGAATGTGTTCCTTACAGTATGTATATTCCTGTACTTTTCTTATAAAAAGAAAAGATATCACACTTCATTTTGCATGAATTGACTAAATATTCTCTGAGAAAATATAAAATAATCACATAAATTAAAATTTTTAAATGGCTTATATTAAACTAAGGTTCGTAGGCCCTCACCCCTACCGGAGGACTTACATGTTAACTGCATGAGCCTGCAACACTTAATTTTGACTATACGTTTCTGTGTATCAATTCCTAATCTAAAACTCATTTCTCAATGCAAGAAGGAGAAAGTATTTGCAAAAGAAAATTGAGGGAATGGTATGTGCATTTAACATCTATCCATGTCCAAGCAAATGGGAAGTGAAAGTGAATATTATACTTGTATATTTTATAGTATAGAAACTGATAAACTTTTAATTTTACAGAAGCAATTATATCTAAGCTTCCTGTACTGTGTCAACATTTTGATGATTAGAAATACATTCACCCAAGGAAGCAGAAAGGAAAATACAAGGATTACATGATATAAAGCACTCTTTATAATGTGTCTTTTGCATCCTTAAGAAGTATATTTTTGTAACCTTTATGTCAGATGGGTATATGTCTACCACATATTTTTTTCTTCAGGAATAATGAAGAATCAGACTAAAATAGAACAGTTTCTTAACTTTTCTACCCAAGGGAAGAATCCCAATCTAAAATAAAAATATTTTTGATCTGACTAGTTAATTATTCATGGAATTTCTCACTGAAAATCACTCAGGAAATCTCGTATTCTTGCATTAGAAATTCCGCTCACCCCAGAGGTAGCAAACACCTGGGATTATAAACAAATCCCAGGTTCCAGCTTACTCTGGCATCTCAAAAGCTCAAAATATCTAGGGATCAGCAAGTTTACTGTGTGCCAAGAGAAGGTTCTCGGCCTTGTCTCATTCATGCATATATAAAAAGCAGTGCATTACTCATGAACTCTGGGTATTCATACTTCAATGATAGAGAGCAATTTGGCCAGCAAGAGAATAATTGAAATTTTAAAGTAATAATGAAAGCAATCAATAGAAAATTAATTTTTCTTTGTTTTTAGTATGGTTGATTAGGGGAAGAGTTGATTTAGTGAAGTTTTATAAGTTGATCTTTGTTCTGAAAAACCTTAAGTATATAGGTTTTTTTGAAATCTCTATTAATGTCATGTTACTTACATTGTTATCTTTAGAAACTCTCATAAGAAAATATAAAGCTTCTACTGACCATTCACTATTCCAGGTTTTCTTAACCTTTTTTCTTTAACGGACCCCTTTGCCAATCAGGTAAAAACCATGGACACCTTACAGAGTCCACACTATAGTATGTATTATTTAATAAATATACCACACCTGCACCAACATGTCCCACAAGAATGATGTTTTTTGAATTTCACTTCAAGCTCACTGACCCCTTGTTGAGAACACCTGCACTATTCTCTAATGCTATGTTAAAGAAATAACATTTTTAGTACCTTCTAGAACTGTGACAGTTATATCTGGATTGCATCATACTATCTTTCTAAAATATGTAGAATAACTGTTTATAAAGGCATTTTATAAAAATATACAATAAGGTATACTTCATTTTAAAGATAGTTTTATGAAATAATCGTTTTCATTTTCATATTTTAAAGGAATACAGAGGTGGATATGTCAGATGTGTAGATTTTATCACAATATATATTTTTTAAATTAGATAACTTCTCCTCTGCCTTTTCAATTTTGGGTAATGGTATATGAAAGAAATCTTCAGAATTTCTTTAAGGATAGCTACTCCAAAATCCTTTTACAAACTCTTGCTGAAATATCATCTACTTCAACCACTTAAACATTAATAAGAACTTGCTTATACTCTGGCATAAAAGGATCATGGTTTACCGCACATTTCCTTTTTCCTTTACAGTTTCAGAGATAAACAATTTGATTTCTGAATCTCCTATATTAACAGGTTCTGCTAATCCTAAAAATTCACTGACTACTTTAGAACGTCCATACTATATTAAAATGTTTATCTGATTGTTTCTTAAATAAGAATTATAAGATTTTAAATTTAGACATGCCGACTTCCCAATTTATAGACTGGTTTTATTTTTTGTAACAGGATCATGTTTATTTAAATTATCTTCAATTTCTGTCAGTTAAAAATGTAATGTGGAACTGGGAACACATTTAGTAAATTTAATATGATTTTAAAATTTAAATAATCCAAAAGAAAGTATAAACCATAAAATATAATTTTATATTTTAAAACTAGAGTATAAAGTATAAAAAATATAAAATATAATTATACTTACTTATTTGAAAGGGAAGTTAGTTTAGTAGAAAAAGGACCAAACTCAGGAAGCCTAGCTTCAGAATATATGCTGTTTACTTATCCAAAACCTGGGTCCTTTAACTTAGCTAAGCTATTAAAATTTTCTGACTCTCACCATATAAGCCATCCCTGATCTGTAGCAAGACCTGCCTTAGATCAACCCTAGCTCTTTTGCTCTTTATATAAATAAAATATATGAGTGTTTCCAATGCTGAAAATATTCATTATTTTAAATAGCTATCACTTATTGATACTATGTGCCATTTACTACATGAGTGAAATATTTATATACATAATTTTATTTAATTTTTACGTGATCTTCAGTGTCATGTATGTGTATATAACTTTAATATTTTACTGAACAGGAAATCTACTCTTAATGGGTTAAGTAACTGTCCCATGTACAATGTAGAATAGCTAGACAATGATTTGAGTGAATGATTTCTGTCTCTAATACCTGTATTTAGTAGCAACCTAGAGCTGCTGTAATAAATTCCCACAAATTTGGTGGTTTAAAACATCCAAAAGTGGAAGCTAGAAATCAAGGTGGCAGCAGGGCCATGCTTCTCCTGGAACCTGTAGCATGGAGAATCCTTCCATGCGTCTCCCTTACTTCTGATGTTTGCCAGCAGCCCTTTGAGTTCCTTGTCTTACAACTGCAACACTTCGGTCTTTGCCTCCACTGTCACGTGGTATTCTCCCCTTGCATTCCTGTATCCCATCTCCCCACCTTGTAAGGACACCAGTCACATAGGATTAATAATGCCTCCCTACTCCATATAACCTCATCTTAACTAATTCTACCTGCAATGATTCTACTACAAATAAGGTCACATTCTGAAGTACGGAGGATTAAGTCTTGAAGATGTCTTTTGGGGAGACATAATTCAACCTATAGCATCCCCAATGACTTTTCCCTTTATATTTTCATGAATTATTCAACCTTTTTCAATATTTCACTCATAATTTTCATTAATACAGTAATGGAGCATGGTGCAAAAAAAAAAAAGTGCTTCAAGAACCCAGACCTCTTTGCTTAGTCCTTTAGCTCCTTTCTTTTTTGAGTTTGTGTTCCTAAAGCAGTTGGATCTCTGCCATCTCTTTTCCCCCAAAATACTTCATGAAGTTATAAGCTACTTTGTTCCATGAAAGTATTACCAACAATTTAGATTGAGCTAATAATTTAAGAAGTTGTTTATATCATCTTTTCTCAGAGAAAACCCTTGATTTAATAAGAACTTGATGATGCTTTATAAAAGACCCCTTGCATTAGGAAAATGAACAACTTCAGTTTTTAGGATTCAATGTTAGTATTTGAACATTATCTTATTTAACATCTGAATAAACAAACATTAGCTTCTGTTTGTTATACATTTCAGCAGTATCCATATCCAGTGTTGATTTAATGCCACAAAGTTTGTTGAATATTTTGATATATTTAAGTATCTATGAGTGTTTTCTTCTTAATGGAAGAAATATCATTATTCATTTTTTCTTTCTTTATATGTTGTGTTTGTGTGTGTATTTTCTTGGTGTTTTAGTTTGTCAAAGTACTGCAAAGGTGAAGTGCCAGAAATGGGGTGGCTTTTATAAAGGGGCATTATTTGGGGTAAAAGATTATAGTTCTGAGGTTGTGGAATATCCAAATCAAGGCACCATCAGAGATGCTTTCTCACCAAAGTCAGCTACTGTGATCCTGTTGTCCCGTCACATGGCAAATCAAGATGGCTGACAATCTCTGCTGAGGTCTGCCCAGCTCCAGGAGCTCAGGTGTGAACAACCAGGCATAAGGCTTGTATCTTTCTGGGCCTCCTCTATCAGTTCCAGCTGTTCTGCTTTTTTACTAAGTTAAGCTGCAAGCTATCTGGTATATGGCTCTTCTCTCTTTGGGCCGTAGATCTTTGAGCCTCTTGGGGGTTTTTCTCTTTGCACCTAAGCTGTGATAGAGACTGGAGTCCTTTCCTCTCATGTTGCAGGATCAAATATGGCATCTTCCTTTATCTGTGTCTGTCACTCTCTGTATTTCCCTTTATTTCAGATGCAGAAAGAGGGCTTAGACTGCAACCTAAGGCGCACCACACTAATGTAATCCAATCAAAAGGCTCTTTCAGCCACAGGAATGGATTAGTTTAAACACATAGTCTTTTTCTTTTTGGGATTCACAAAATTCAAACTGTCACACTTGGCAATATTGACTTTTAAGGAGATACTTTTTCATGAAAAATGTAGAAAATAAAAAATTTGTGGGAAAACATATCAATACTAATGAAATGTATTAGGGGGGATATAGAACAAATTCAATAAAGTTCATTATATTACATGTGAAAAGAAAGGTAAAAATATCTAAGGAAAGCATACAGTAATTGTTACACAGAATTTTATATGTATGTAAATAGGTATGTAATTGAACAATGACAGTTTTAGAATAAACTTTACCTTAGTCAACCAAATGATTTGATTTTTGAAAAGATTGTTGCTAGGAAAGAAGAAAAAAAATTGTGATTATAAACCATTTAGTAAAGTTTTCTTTGAGCATCTTGTACTCAGTTTTTCAGAATTGCCAAAGTTACATTTAATCATTTTAAATTTTGCCTCTTTACTCCTCTTCTATGTTTTCTTGTTTGGGTTCACAGATTCCCTGTTTCTGACAAAATTTGGGAGAGATAAATCAATATTTTCTCTGTTCCTGTCACACCTTAGTCCCAGTGTATTTCTATAGCCTTTGTATTTTCTTTTGAGGTTTGCTTTTCCTTCTTAGTGGATATTTTCTCCCCAGGAGATGACCCAAATATTTAAGAGGTTAAACCTTACTATTTACAATGCCACATTTTTGTTCTCGCATCTTCATTCTTGTTCTCACCCCATTTCCCCATGCTTACTGACATGCATTTGGGATTGAAATTGTGGCATCTTCAAATAGAGTTTCCCTCATTTAGCCAGATTACAGGTTTGATTTGTTTAGGAAGAAAAACAATAAAACAACTAACCACCTGCTTAGAGTGCTCCTGTGCAAAGAATATTTACTTTGTATCATGTTGTCAAAGTGTCTTTCTTCTAATGCACACAATTTCACGCACATTACACTCAAAAAGTGTGTCTTCCCTCACAGTCCAGCTTTCCTCTTCAGTTCTTTGTTTCTTCCTTCTGAAGTACAAAGCACCCATTACTTATTCTAGCAATCTTTTCTTGAGGTGGATTTTCTTAAGAAGTGGAAGGAGTAAGTGCATAATTTGGAGAGCTGGTAGAAATGAGTGTTTGATTAAAATGATCTTATGTTCTAGCATTTATGACTCACTATTCACATTGGTCATCCAAATAGTTGCATGAGTGATTGTCTTTAGCAAAAGATAGAATTATTGGAAAACTACTCTTATAGTTATTAAATAATCTGATAGTTTTGTGTTTTTTGCCATAAGCAAAAGGTACTATACATTCTTTCGACATTTAAAGCTGGAAAAGCATTTAAATAATTATAAGTAATTAAATACATTTTTTAGCAACTAACATTCCTATTCATGCATATTTCCCTAATTTATGCCTCCTTTAGTATGTTATATAAATAATTGCATGTTTTTAAACTCATGCTGAAACTAACCCATATTTTTAGTTTAAAAAGGAATCCCAGAAATGCCAAGATAGATTTTCATTGTCCAATGCAGCAGTACCTTTTGCAATTTCTAAAATAGAGTAGACACTCAATAAATGTGTATTTAATGGTTGAAAGAAAAAAGAAAATTTAATAAAAATGGCTCCTGCAAAAGTAGTATATTCACTGCTGTAATGATAAATTCTTGTCTACAAAAAAGACCTTATTAATGCAGAGGCAATAACTATTTTAATAATATAGACTACATGAATTTTATTTTCTCTAAATTGATTGGGGATTGAAATTGCATTCCTCAAGAATTCTGCTAATAACTGTATTATTCTTCTGCATACCTAGAAATCGTATACCAATCGTCTTTCCTTGTTGAAATATTACTCCTCCCATAAGAGGGGTGCTAGTTATCTAAATTGTCTGTTTTAGAATGGTATTATAACGTCAAGAGCAACAAAATTCTCCCTTTCTTTCCTTTCCCTAACCCTCTTCCCTTTATCAAATAATTTCTCTCTCTTTTACAGTATCTTGCACCAAAAAGATACTCCATTAAGTTTTTGCAAATGGATAATTAATAATTAATTGAAAATTTTGCTAATCTGGCAAAAATATTATATAGTGAAAAATTGCAGCCATCCATCAGTTTTAAAAGAGGAAGCATGTATTGGACTGTACATTCTTTGAGAACCTAATCCTAAATTCTCTCATACCTTTGCCTAGATGCCTCATATGTACATGGAAATTATCCTCAACTAGATTGTATCTTTTGCTTTCAAGATCAATTCCTGTGAAAACTATAAAAGTTTTAAATTGCCAAAAAAAAAAAAAATCCATTCTTTGAAAGCCCAAATTCTTTTAAACAATAAAATACCTGTATCTGAGACCCTACAGGGGCCCTCAAAGAAGTCCATGTACTAGTTAATCCCTGGAACCTTTAAAGGTATCACCTTACATGGCAAAAAGGACTTTATAGATGTGATTTAAGGCTTTTGAGAGGTGGAGATTATCTTTGATTACCTTGGTGGGTCCAATCTAATCACAAGGGTCCTTATAGCCTAGAAACAAGAGGGAAAAATGAGATGTAATAACAGAGGTTGGAGTTATATTCTTTAAAGATGGAGGAATGGGGCTGGGAGCGAAGGAATGCGGGCAGCCTCTAGAAGCTGGAAAGGACAAGGAAGCAGATTTTCCTCTAGTGCCCCCAGAATGAATGCAACCTTCATATTAGCAGTTCAAACCATTTTGGACTTCTGACCGTTTGTGTTCTTTTAAGTCACTAAGTTTGTAATAATTTGTTCCAGCAGAAACAGAAAACTAATACAACCTGTTACAACAAAACATTATTTCCTAAAATTATTAACATAGACAAACATTCATTATATTCACATAGAACATGGACTATAAAGGTATAGGTTGTGATTTCTAAAAAAAGATGATCAATACATTCCTGATATGATATCTTACATATATAAATATATTAATATTAACCTCATTCATGGACAAGCTGAATGTGGAATGTGCAACATGTCATTATAGACAAAAGTCATTTTAATTATCTTTATGAATATATGAGGCCTAAGGCAAATGCAAATCAAAGTTAGTAATTAATAAAATCAATTTTACTTGTTACACTTACATGCTAGCTTTATAAAGCAGCAAAAAAAAGGATAGTTACATAAGGAGTTGGTTTTGAATATATAAGCTATATAAATGGGATGAATAAATTTAATGTTTTCATTTTTAAATGTTTTATCTTTGAATGTGCAGGACTCACTGAAATTTGTAAAATTGAATTAAGGCAATATTTATGGAATTCCATCTCTTCTCTGTGTATATTAATTCAATTCCATTTTACCAACATTTTGTGAAAACACAGTTATCTTTAGAATATTGTACAATATCCAGATGTCCCCAATAATAAGAATATGCCTCGTTCCTAACTTCTAAGAACCCATAATCTCCTCATCACTCTATCAGCTTCTGAATAATCCTAGGAACATATAATCAAGACTGGGAAGGGACCACATTTAGTTCTTATTAACATTTATTGTAAATGTATTTTCTTCTCTCAATGATCTTTCCTTTTCTACTCGGAACAGAACAGAGGTCTGTGCAGAGTAGAATAGTAAATGTTATGGAGAAAAAGAAGCAGCTGCTTCTACGTATGTCTTTATGGCTAAGAAATATTTCTAATTATAGCCTAGTCTCTTTGTCATACTCTACCACATCTCCCTGTCTTTACTTTACCTTATTCTCTAAAGCAGGAAAGAGTATAACACAGTGGTTAAGAGTGAAAGCCTAAGAATCAAATAGAGTTGTATTTATGTTCTAACTTTACTGTGTTCGAGTGAAGTAATGCTTCCAACTAACCACAGGAGCAAGGGATTTCCCAGCATCCTAGAGTTATAAGGTTTCTCTAGTACCCTTTACTGTTGATCCAGTTTTACAGATAAGACTTCTGCCTTAATTATCCATTTTTAAAATTTCCGATAACTTCTGGATTTTGGATCCTGCTCTGAACTATGCAGAGCTAATTACAAGGACATTTGCTCTACCCCTTAGCTTAACCAGTTCTCTCTTAGGGGACCAATCTTTTAAATCCCAGAATGATAACTGAGATGTGTCAGGCAAATTCTCTGAATCCACACTCAGTCCATTGCTCTTCTGTGGGTTCTTTCGCCTCCTAAATTTGACCTGCTGGTACTGGCATTTGCATGAATAATATTCAAGCTTGCTGTGGCCTTTGAGCATTGTATCTTTTATTTCTGTGCTTTCCTTGCTGGTGTTAGCTTTTGGTACTTGTTTATTTTACCTTCAGCTCTATCTCTTCCACAGACAACGAGCCTCACCTTCCCTCGGGTGCCAGTGTTCTAACATGGCACCATGTTCATTTACTTCATTCAACAAATATTGATTAGGCCCCTATTATATAGTCTTGACATAATGGTTTGTAAGTAATAACAGTTGAATTTAATTATAAAGCAATCTAAGTCCATTGGTTAATTTTTTTTATAAGTGAAGAACTTGAAATTCAGAATAAGTGATACTGTCAATGATTATGAAGTTATAACTCATTTATTCTTATTTGCCAGTTGAGTTTTCTTTCCACCATGTTACTCTGCTTCTTTAATTCCAGAATTGTTTCCTGTAACCTAAAGATGGAAGGAATGTTTAAGGATTACTCTCAAATACATAGAAAATTCAAATATATTCTCTTTAATTGAAATATGACATTCTATCCAGTTCCCCATTTTAATTCAAATTTTTCTCAGAAAAATTTCAGAATTCAAATTGGTTCTAATGCCACTGCTTGCTTCTTTGGCCTTTGTTTGCCCTCAGTGTGACCTATAATTAAGGCAATTAATAATGGCATATTGAGCTATGAAAAAATCTTTTGAAAGATTAATAATATTTCTGTATATGACACTAGATCTCAGTCTTCATGTTCTTTCTCATAAATTTGTTTCAAACTTGCCTGGAGAAATCCAGGAAGTAAATATTTTTAGAAAAGGCAGGGTATACAATTTGCTTTTATGTATACTATGCACTAAATCTTTAGTAGTAATTACTAACCATTTGCTTTTTGGAAACCTTCAAATATATGTCCAAATTTAAGTGAAAAATCTTTTCTGGTCTTAATTTTTAGAGCAGCTTGTAATAAATTCAGTACTCAGTAATACTGAGACTTCATAAATGCTTTTATAATTCACTTGATTGAAAAAAAAGACAAAAACCTAATGGAATTTTGTGGGGAAAGTAAGACTGAACCTCTCCCAAAAGGCAAAACATATGGTTTTCCTTCACCAAAGCCTTTCTTGATTTGTCTTCTTCACCATCTTCCTTACCTCTTAGAGAACTCATCTGATGTTAAGTTTATTAAGATAACAGGAAAGGCTCATGGGTGAAGTCATACTTAAATTTTGTTGATGAAATATAGGTATGTCTACACATAGACAACCCTGTTTTCTCTTGATTAATTCTGATTGCTCATGAATCAACACAATTGATAGCAGGCTGCTTGTGTATGTCAAAGTCTTATGGAAGCTGTTTTTATTTTGGGGACGGGGGTGGGGTGGGGAGCAGTATTGTAGCCTTATCCTGATCTGTTATTTGCCAAGTACATTCACACCCAGCTTTCTAAGGTTAACTTAAAGAAACATGCCTGCTTAGTAAAAGGATATTGTTGAGAATATTATCAAGACAAAGTTCTAGGAATTTCTCAAGCCACTTTATCAGATGCTCACTTATGCCCATATTAAAGAGGTTCAAATACCAACATGAAATCGTACAAATTATGAATAACTGTCGCCCTGCAACAGATGGCATATGTTACTGTTTTTAAGAATGAGTGATAAGTGTTAAGTGAGAAACATATGTTATTCTATGAATTTAGGCCTTTGCACTACTGTCATTTATCAATATTGGCCTACATTTTTTATTTTTAAAAGCATGCTCTGTACTGATTCATAATATACAATTCAAGAATCTGTTATGAGTTATGTTACATGATTTAATCTTGTCAGTTGCTTTCCCTTTGAGATATCAAATGATATTTCCTAAGATGTTGAAATACCTTGTCTTTATCCTCAGGTTGTAGCTGAATATTGTGCACCATTCACTAAAAAAAAAAAAAAAAATCCATTTATCACTGGTTATAAAAGTGTAAAAGATCCAGAGCTGAAGAGAACCAGTCTGTAGGCCTAGCTGACAGTTTTTACCTAATGGATGGAAAGCCAAGACCTTTTTTATCTACTTTGAAAAGTCTCATTGTTTATTAGATGTACCCAAAAGATTTATTTTTTCTACAAGCACTTACCTCAAAGTTATTTCAACTATTCACATAATTAATGCATGTAATGGAATTAAAATAGTTTCTAACAAAAAATTAGTGCTTAATAAAAGTTTGGTATTATTATTTTAATAAAATATTCCATATAATATGGGTAGGGCCTTCAGCGTGTTATTGAAAAATTAAATCATAAAATACTGAGTAACAGGCTAAAAAAAAGCATAAATACCCAATTAATACTTTTAACATTCTATTTGGATATGTTTTTAATAGTTAAAATTCTGACATTGACTAGTACTCATCTAACTTTGAATCCTTTTAGCAAATTGTAGACTTACAGATACTCGGATCTAATTTTATATTAGTGGTGGTTGGTGGTTGCTAGGTAACTATTTGATGCAAATTAATCATTACACATTTAGAAGCTCACTCTCTGATTGGGGTGGGAGCTGGAGTGACTTAGTGGACAGCCCAGGAAAAGTTGATTGCAAAAGAATATCTTGGAGTGTTTATTTAAAAAAAAAATAGACTCTCTCTTCCTTTTTGTCATAAACCAAAAATAAAAAGAGAAATTGCTAGAGAAAAATAAGCTTTCTCCTGATGTTAATGCTATTTACTGAGCAAGGATTTTGTGCCAAAAACTGCACTGAGCACTTTGTTTACAATATCATTTTATTCCCACAGCAATCTATTTAGGTGGCATAATTTTTTTAAAAAAGGAACATAAGAATATAAATTTAAGTAGCTTGTCCAAGTTCCCACATCTAGGAGAAGAAGGAGTTAGGGATATGAATACAGATGACTTTGTACTCACATGATTTGCTCTTTTCATTATGCTTAAGAAGGAAAATTAAAATATCTTCTTGCTAGAAAACAGGGGAAATCAGTTATTTTTTATAGGATATTTTACTGCCCTCTTGCCTGGTATCTAAAAGAACTGGAATCAAGTGCACTGAAATTATCTTGACATCTAAAGAATTTTCATCAGGGATAGGAATCATTAGAAGTCTAATGTTAGAACAAGGAGGAAGAGAAAATTATAGTTGGTGAGTGGAGTGACCACTATTAGTAATTCTATAAATCTTTTCCTGAATGACATCTTATTTTGTTGCTGTTGATAATTGTTCACTTTTAAATTAGATTCTTTTGCTGCCTCAACAAATCGCCATGAACATAATAGTTTAAAATATCACAAGTTTATGTTCTCTTACAGTTCTGGGTGTCAGATGTCTAAAATCAAGGTGCTGACAGGGCATCATTCCCTTTGGAGGCTTCAAGGGAGAATCTGTTTCCTTGTCTTTTCCATCTTCCAACAGCTGAATGCATTATTTATAAATAGTTTCTGGCCATGTCACTCCAGCCTCTGCTTCTGTTGTTACACCTCCTCACTCTGACTTTGACCCTCCTGCCTACCCCCTAAAGATCCTTGTGACTAGATTGAAACCACCTAGTTAATACAGGGTAATCTCTCCCTTTCAAAATCCTTAGTTATGTCTACAAAGTCCCTTGTGCCATTTACACACGTGCGTACAGGCATACACGTACAAAACGCAACCGACATATATGTTCTTCAATTTCTCTCTGTACCCAGGTGCCTTTGGAGACCTGTACTTCTATATCTGTGTGTGTGTGTAAAGATTATTAAGAAAAGGATCATACTAAGCACACACTTTGATATTCTCACTGTATTTCTTGTGAAACTTCTTGAGTTAACTGATAGAACTTTATTTGATTCTGCTTAAGGGTTTTGTAATATTTCATGGTTTCATGTACAATAACGTATTCAGTCATTCCACTTTTGGGGGGAATTGATGCTGTTTGCTTTGTATGTGATAAGGCAAATGATGTTTGTTTAAATTTACTGATAAGAGTATCTCTACTCATACAGCCATTTTTTTGTATGTTACTTATCAAATAGCAATGAGGCACTTGTCCATTTGTCATAAGAGAATTTATCTTCTGACTATAGTTAATGGTTCAAGCTATAGTGTAAAACTCAATGGGATTGAGCCTGTGACCTTTAATTCTCTGGTAAAGTTACTAACCCAGTGCCATTTGAAGATGTGCTTTGTGTATACATACAGTGATCAATTTGAAAAGTTTTCATTAAATAAACTTTGGGAGTATGTCACATTTGTCACAAGTAGTGCAGCTCACTTAATTAAAATACCTACAATAGAAGAAACATAAAATAACTTTGGTATAATCTGAAAAAGAAGGACTGTTATGTATATGAACTGATTTCTGTAGTAGAAGCAAAGGATGGAAGACCTTATCTATTTATCCTCTATCTATCTATCATCTATCTATTTATCTATCTATTTTTAAAGATTTATTTTTATTTCTTTATCTCCCCCTCATTATTTGGGGTTTCTGTATGCTGTCTGTGTCCATTTGCTATGTGCTTTCTGTGTCTGCTCACCTTCTCTTTAGGAGGCACTGGAAACTGAACCCAAGACCTCCCATGTGGAAAAGAGGTCCTCAATCACCTGAGCCACCTCAGATCCCATGTTTGTTGTGTCTCTCATTGTCTTTCCTCTTTCTGTCTCTTTTGTTGCATCATCTTGTTGTGTCAGCTCCCAGCACTTGCCTGTTGCACCTGCTCGCCTTCTCCAGGAGGCACGGGAATTGAACCCGGGACCTGCTGTGTGGTTGGTGGAAGCCCAGTCACTTGAGCCGCATCTGCTTTCTTGGAAGGCCTTTTTGATTTTTACCTTAGTAATACACATTAAGCATTTAGTAGTTACCACCTTGCAGTCTGTCTTTTTCCTTCTCCAATTTACTAATTTTTTTTAATCATCAGAAATCTCATTTAGAATCAAACTTTATCTTCTTAAAACTCATTCTTTTTTATTTCTTCACAGCATTTGTGACCTTTGGGATCTCTTTTCTAAACTCTTCTTTTGGCTTATGTGAAAGTATTCTTACTGATGGCATTTCTGTAATTGTTCCCTCAGTCTTTTTTCTTAATTGTCTTTGCTATTTTTTCCTCTCCTTTTTTCTGCACTTCCTTTCTTTCCCATCTCTTTCTCAGACCCCATATAAAGAAGGATAAAATCAAGATAACTGCTTGATTTTTTGTTTGATTTCTAACTGACCATTAGTTCAATCTGTCTCTATTGACAGTTTCAGTACATCTTTAAATTTTTAAAGAACACCTCCCCAATCCAAGCTTGTATTACAATTATCATTTTACTTTATTTAATTTGTTATACTTTGAAGAATTCAATGATCTTTTTCATTCAGTAAACATGTAGTGACTATCTTCATTGTATTCTTTATAAGGCATAGAAAAATGTGAGATCTTGTCTTGAATTTATACTTTGATCTTTTTGTTCCTTAGCAATTCCCTCATTCCCTGATACTATGGTATAATTTCATTTGTTATAATGCTTCCCTGTGTAAAAGCAATGTAGAACTCAGGAAAACATGCCAAAATCCATGTAAGAAAGTATTTAAATGTAGGGACAGATTTTTCCTTTCATTCTTAGTTTAATAATTTCTCCCTTTATGAAAAGAAAAGCAACAATTGGAATAATAACAGGAAGTGTATCCTTTTGTTTCATGCTATGCTATCATCATATTTTATCTCACTATTACTACCACTCATTAGTTTCCGACATAAAATTAACCAGGTTAACCTTTAAACTCTCATGTTCACTTTTCTGCAGCTCTGAAGGGAATGGATAGTTCCAACCAAAGTTTATTTTACCTTTTGGGTGCTAGTTAGACAAACCCAAAAATAGCATTCAAGAATTCTACCGTGCATGCCTAAAAGCTTATAATGTTAGACCCTTAAAATCAGTACTATTAAATCACCAAGAGTTTTTAAAATGATGGAAAAAAGATTGTGTTAAGTCTGAGAGTAAACTGTCAAATCAGAGTAATTTGATTTTAAGTCTGGCTCTGCTACCTCCATTAGTAATCACATCCTTGACAGAGACAAAAGTTCATCCAATATGAGTTCTCATTGTGGTTCAGATATTGATGTTTTTGCATTACTTTGGTCAGTCAATAAGGTTAAAAGAATAAAGTTTATTTAGTTTTCAACATTGCCTTCTTGAAGTTCAAATGTCTAATTAATTTCTCCAAGATTTGTCAAGAGTGGACTGGTAGTATAAGTTTTCTTCAGCTTCATCTTGTGAAATTTGGTGAAGACTATTAAGTAATATGAAACAGATACAGTCATAGTCTGTTTATGAAGACATTAGGAAGCCCAAATTCTTTGACAAGGCATTTAGTAATTTTCTAAGCATCTCCTTATGCTAAAAGTTTGAATTATGTCTGCAGTTCTTAAGTATGCTATTCATTTTCTAACTGTTTTACAGTGATAATTCTGCTTCTTAAAATACTGAGCAGAAAAAAATATGTACATAATGTAATTCTCAAAATTACTCCTGAACCAAAGCAGATGATAATGACTTCAAATCACTATGACTTCGACATTTTTTTAATAATCCAAGCACCCATCATGGAATCATGTTCATTTCCTGTCCTGTGCTATTTAACACCTTATGATAACTTTCTGGTATGCTGCCTACATGTCTAATGAAACAAAGAATATAAATTTTTGAAAAAAACTGTTCAACAAATATGTAATAATTAAAATTTGTATGGAATTAGTATACGCAACCTGTTCAGCACTCAGTATGCAACAATGAATAAGATGGATAAGGTCCTTGCCCATATGGTGTTTTATTCCTAGTGTAGCAAATAGTCATTTAAATAAAGATAGTCATTAGCTATGTTTACAGTAACTATTATAAAAGAAACTTATAATAAAATATGTGTCTGGTAGTAAATTTTTTAAAACTGTTAAACTTTTTTATGAGAGAAGTTGTGAGTGTACAAAACAATCATTCATAATGTGAAGAATTCCCATACATCTTCTTACATTACTGTAGAACATTTTTTACAGATTATGAAAGAACATGATCAGATTATTTCCATTAACTATGGTCCATAGTATACACTTGATATGTTTTTCCATATGCCCACTATCATTAACACTATATTAGTATTGTACATGTTATGGTTCCTGACAGATCATATTTGTACTTAACCATGGTTCATCCTCCACCACGTGATTCACTGTGTTATACAGTCCTATGCCTTGTACAGTCTATCCAAAGTATACAGTCAGAGGCTCTCACTTTCACCACAGAGTTGTGCAGTCATTGCCCTAGTAAACCTCTAAAGTTTTCCTTAGTCCAAAAGAAAAAAAAAATTTCATAACCCTTAGTGTGATACAGTACCTTCTTTGAAACTGATGCAAGAATATTACAATATTGCTGTTAACTAAAGTCTATAAGTTACATTAATTGTATTTTTTCAAGGAAGTCTCTATTTTTATTCATTGATGCTTTTATCAATGGAATGTTTGCTACAAATAAAGAAGTTTGTATTACAATGCAATTTCACCATGGACATGATATGAGAAGGAAAAAAAAACAATCCACATATAGAAAGAATGTTCCAAAAAAGAATATATTTTACATTGTTCTCATTAAGGTTATGTTTCCATATAGGATAATATCAATAATAGTGAAAGTAAGCTTTATTACCTAAGCATTAACTTTTTTGTGTGGTACATTTGTTACAGTTGATGAACACAAATTGAAGCATTGCTACTAAGTATGGTCTATAGTTTACGTTGTGTTTTACACTTTGCAACACACAGTTTTTATTTTTTATAGATTTTGACAAAATATATAATGACTTATACCTGTCATTGCAATATTATGCAGAATGATTCCAATGTCTTAAAAATGCCCATGTTATTCTTACCTCTCCCTCCCCTTAGAATCTCTGGTGACCACTGCCTTTATACCAATGTTACAAGTTCTTCCATTGTTAGAATAATTGTAAGTCTACTTTAGTTCCCCCTTATTTTGTTCATTCATTTAACTTGACGATTTGAGAATGGTGATACCCACTCTGCCTCTGATTGAGAGGGGACTTAGAGCCCATGGGGCAGATGGATGGGACTGTCCTGCTTGCAGTTGTAGGTACTCTCTGCTTCTTGCAATGGGCATTGTCTATCATCAACCTTTTGTTAGTTGTCCTGTGTGAATCTGATGAATTAAAGAGTAGGTGTTGGCTACAACTCTGCTGAGATTCAGGGCTCACCCAGCATATGAATATCTGGAAGATTTCATCTCTGGGACATATATTTATTGTCATTAATTAAATATATTAATTGTATTTTCCCATGCATCATTATATTCTTACCACCTTGTAATAGTGACATACATTTGTTCTAGTTGATAGAAGGACATTCTTACCTTTGTATTATTAACAATCTTCACCCACCTCCGGGTTCACTATATTATTCAGCCCCTGGGTTATTCTCTAGTTTTCTTTCAATTGACATTTACATCCCTAGACTACCCCTTTTAGCCACAATTCCATTTATAACCCAGCCATGTTAGTTATATTCAGTATAATGTGTTACCATCAACTCTATCCAATTCCACACTTTTACAACCAAGCTAACCAAAAATTCTATATGCATTAAGTATCAGTACCCCTCTCAGTCCTCATCCTATCTCCTAGTAACCTGTAGTCTAGGTTTTAACTCCATGGTAGTAAATTCTTGATGACAAAATGTCTTGGTCACATTTACCATTCCTAAATCTGTAACTCACTTGAGCCCACAAAGTCAAGGAAGTGGTGAACTTTCCAGGTTTAGCTGCCTGGGAATTTTACCAAGTAACTACTAGTGATATTCATCTTCATGGTAGTATTCCTTCCTTAAGAAAATGAAAGATTAATGGTGATTTTAATTGTCTACTTTATTTCTTCTCCTTACTACTATTATCATGATTTAAGTCATAATTTATTAATTTGATTATTGTAGTACTACTAACTTATATTTTAATTATAAATACTGTAGATGCTATGTTTTAAAAACCCATCTAACTCAAAAGGGTTTCTCTCTTTCATTTTATAAGTTTTTATTGAATTGCTTTTATATGAATGATAAATGATGTATTCTCAAAGTTCTATGTGGCCAAGAACTGTATCTTTCTCATCTATGCATATCCCATTGCCCAACAGATAGTAGATACTTAGTAGTTTTGACTAAATGATCAACTGAAGGCTAAAATACAAAGATAACCTGAATATCCCTAAAAATCTTATCACCAAATAGGTGAGAAAAGACAAATACACAATCTTACTCAAAAAGGAAGATTAGTGACAATTTCAAGACAGAAGTATTTATGGTGAAATGAATTTAAAAGTAGGCCCAAATAAAAGTTTTGAATCAGATTAATTTGATACCATTTGAACACAGATAAAAATAAGGGGCAGGATAAAAATGTTCAGTGGAACATCACCTTCCACAGAAGAAGTGTTAGTGGTAGAGGTGCTTCCAAGAAAACACTATCACCAGATTTCCAAGTTCAATAACAAGAAGAAAAATATTACTCTTAAGTTTACATTGGATTTTTTTTTAGAACTTTATGAATTTGCTATTTATAAGCATATTTTTATGTGCGATGAAATCTATGAAATAGGTCTTTTTGTTATTCCAATTATACATATGAGGAATACATGGCACAGAAATATTAAGGAACATTCATAATTGTCACACACTAATTTAAAGGTCCAGAATTTGATCCCTGATAGATGCCAGAGCCTACCCTGGCAACTATAGCAATGTCCTGCTTATCAAAGTCTGGAACCTGTATTTCTATCCATTTCTGAATTCTCTAGGGGCTAACTTAATAATTCTAGCATGATTTGGTTATGATCAAGGGACTTTGTTTTTTCTATGAACTTTAGCCTTTGCCATCTTTGGAAATTCATGAGATAGTTATAAAGCTTCTGTGTCAATTCTTCTTTAAAGATGCTGTTAATTGGAAGTTAGCCTGTTATATTTACCACTTAACCACAGAGAAGTTTCTGTTACCTAATGCCCATAGGAGATCTTCAGACTGACCCACACCAATATCTCTCAAGTATGGGATAATAATTGAAATGAGTAAATACTGTTCAAGAGGCTTCCCACCGTTAAGAATTAGGAGCCATAGCAGAGAACATTACTCATCCCTAATGTTTTTCTTTGGGGTTCGTAGCTCTTCTTTTGGGAAACTAATACCAAAATGTAGTTGGTGATGTGAAGTTATGCAAAATTAATGATTGTGGACTTTATTGATTCATTCAGAAACATTTATTGAGCTCTAATACTATGGGCTCCGTGTTAGGCTAAAAACTGAGGCCAATCATGAGAAAATAGGCACTCTTTGACCTCGTAGAGTAGAAAAGAGGTCACATTCATACAAGATCTTGTGTCATTCTCAAATATTTATTTTTAATTCCATTAATTATACACTGAAAAGTTATTTACACATGTTTTAGTAGTTTTTTAGTGTGTATTATGAAAAATGTGTGACTAGGTATTAGAATCATTTGGTCTGTGATTCTTCATTCATTCATGGCATGCTGCAGCCTTTGATTCCTGCTTATAGACTGAAATAATTGTATATTACATAGACTTCCAGAAAATCCACTTTAAAATTGTATCTTATGTAAATGGAAGACTATTCTTACACTATGGGTGGTATTATTTAATCCAGTTAAAATTACTTTCTTTTTAACTCTGGAGATTTGACTTAAATTAGTTTATCTTGAGGCTTCAGCATCTTACTTATACCAGTAATGTGTTTCTTCCTCTAGGGACGTCCATTTATACTTTCCCATTCAAAATATAATCCTATCAGAATGGTAATATATACTTTGTACTTGGTAATAGCTTTCATCCAAAGCAGTTTTGAGCACTTTCATGTATGACCTTGTTAATGTTTGCAGCATCTCTAAGATGTAACAAGGCAGCTGAGAAGAGAGACATATTCAGTTTTACAGGTAGAAATATGAGGTGAAGGAGAATGAATGAGCTCTCCAAAACTGACTTGAAGAGGGTACCTTGACATGATGTAATGAGCATTTAACTCGGCCCAATGGATAGGGCGGATGCACATCACATGGGAGGTCCACAGTTCAAACCCCGGGCCTCTATGACCCATGTGGAGCTGGCCCACGTGCAGTGCTTACACGCACAAGGAGTGCCCTGCCACATAGGGGTGTCCCCTGCGTAGGGGAGCCCCACGCACAAGGAGTGCACCCCGTAAGGAAAGCCGCCTAGCGTGAAAGAAAGTGCAGCCTGCCCAAGAATGGCTCCACACACACGGAGAGCTGACACAACAAGACAACGTAACAAAAAGAAACACAGATTCCTGGTGCCACTGATAAGGATAGAACACACAGCAAATGCACACAGAGAGCAGACAACTGTGGGGGGGGGGCAGGGGGAAGAGGAGAGAAATAAAAAATAAATCTTTAAAAAAAAGTTATTAAAAAAGCTGGGGAAATGACTAAGCTGATTATCAGATTCATTCCAAAAAAAAAATGGAAGATTTTTAAAAATTACTATTTCCTAACAATTCTAATATTTAATTTTTCTCATCATTTTCAGTAATTATTCATTAACTACTACTTGTGCCATGCACTGGGCTAGGACTAAAGTATAGCAAAGAACAAATTAGAACTAGATGAGGTTACAAAGGATGACAAGGACTCAGATGTTGGCCTTGTGGGCCATGAAAAAGATTTTGGATTCGTCTAAATTTGTTGACTGGCTTAAAGCAGATTTTGTGTTTTTAAAATGTCACTCTTGGTAGAACATGAACTGGGAGATTCAAGTGGGGGACTGAGCAAAGAGGATCCATTCCTCAACACATAATGACTTTTAGAAATCCATGAAAATATATAGGAATAATGCTGAAGTGTTGAATTTTGGGGGGAAAAACCCACATATGTACTTTCATGCATTTAGGAACTACTTGAAAATTGATTAACTGGGAAAAAAGTACTATGCATACATGATGCTAACAAAAAAAAACAGTATGGTAGGAAAGTACAGATCTGAACTCTGAACTAGAAAATAATAGGGGCTAGATAAGGTATTATAAGAATTAGAAGAGGAAACTGTTACTTAAAGAGAAAGTGACCAATAAGGGGGAAAGAGGTTTTATTTGAATCAATGCATGGAAATGGGTACACATAAGTTCAGCACTTCTTGTGTTACTTATTTCCCAAACATGACACAAAGTGGTAAAAAAAAGATAACGTGAATAATGAAGCCATTCTGTATCCAAAGTACTCAAAGTTTACTGTAAGTAATAAGTAATTGAATAAAGAAGTTCTAATACAAGACATATTACCATAAGAACCCTGAAATGAGGGGCAAGCATATTATGGGAATATAAATGAAGAAATTTAATCCTATTAGGGAACCCCAAGTAAGTTTCATATTGCAGAATAGGAGAAAATAAAAATACCAAGTTTTGATTGAAAACAGAAGAGATCCTCTCTTAAATGCCAGCTTAAAAGAAGACAGAAGAATTTTACCAGAGTGGTATTAGAGAGTGCTATAGCAGTTGCATGTGGAATGCACTGAATCAAGGAGGAATAGATAAGTAAATGAATTAGTGGTTGAAAGCCATACTCTGGATGCCAAGCAATTCCAACAGAAGTTACCAACAATAGCAATCAGGAGAAATAAGGTTGGAGTGAGGTGGTAAAGAAAATTTGACAGAAACTGACAAATTCGGCATGTGGTAAAAAGTAAGTTTTGAGCCATGGTGATTGTAAGGGTGGTGATATCACTAATTAAAATAGGAAAATCATAAAGAAAGGCTGATGAGTAGTATTGAAGTGAAGTCTTAAACGTATTAAGTTACAGGTGTCAATGAAATACACACCGTTGAAAAGTGATCCTGGGAGTCAGGAAAGAACTTGGGTTAGGAAAGAATAATAATAGCTAAAATGAAAGCATTTAAAGCCCTTTACCTGAAAATCTAATTTTACTCTCAAAATTTGTTGAGAAAATACTACTTAAACTTGAGAACACCTAGCTAGTAAATGGAGACTTGAAGTGTGACCTCATTCCAGAGTCATTACACTGAACCACACACTATATTTTCACTCAGGAAGGAAGTAAACATTTGAGAATTATTTATATAGAGGTACAACTCAAATTTTGAAAGTGGTTGGA
Source organism: Dasypus novemcinctus (assembly GCF_030445035.2). Taxonomy (NCBI): domain Eukaryota; kingdom Metazoa; phylum Chordata; class Mammalia; order Cingulata; family Dasypodidae; genus Dasypus; species Dasypus novemcinctus. Next base: position 145,335,251 of record NC_080673.1, on the reverse strand, counting down.
ATACCTGAGAATAATTAAAGAAGAAAAGGTATATTAAAATTTGAAAAATTTAGAGTGCTAAAAAAGGAAAATAAACTGAAAATGTATGTGGAGAAGGTGATATCAAAGTTGAAAGCAGCTAATCCATATCTAGTAAAAAACTTAATGTCACCAAAAACCATGAGAGAGGAGTTTAAAGAAAAAGTATTTTAGCTTTATAGAATTCCATTGAGAAGCATTTCTTAAAGTATGTTCTATGGAATATCAGCCATGGAAAAATAAAGGTTCCATGGTCAAGTAAGTTTGTAAGACACAGAATAATAAAGTGTACCCCCTCACCCATTAACATCTAGAACCACAAGTTACCTTAGTGCATTAAAAGTACAGGAAAATAATTCAGTAATTTATCACCACGATAAAGACATGGTGACTAGGAAGACATCTCTTTAACCTAAAAAAATACAGATTTGAGCAAATTTTTAAGAAAATCGCATTTAGGGATAGGATGAAGACTCTTGAATTATCAGAATCTAAAGTATGTTAGAAGGGATGGTGTGAGGGTAAGAGCACAGTTTAAGTCTGGACCCAAGAGGTAGCACTAATTCCTCCAGTGAGGGGTAAAAATGAAGAGAAGTCATGAAACAGAGAACTGTGGAATTGTAGAATTGCACAAAAGAGTAAGGCCATTAGGTAGTGACTGTGCATTAGAAATACCCTGGGAGCCTGGGTGGTTACAGGCCACCCACAGACTTACTAAAGGGCAATTAGTATGTGTATAGGGTAATAGAAATATTGGGCCCTGAATTATTCCTTCCTGCTACATATTCCAGTTTCTTTTTAGTTTCTAAATCCCATTGCTGGCTAGTTTCAACCTCTAGATAAATCCAGCTTGATGGCTTTGTTCTTAAAAGGCATTGCTTACAACTGAATAGTCCTTGAGTTATCTTTTCTAGAGCCTTGTACATGTTCTCCTATGATAGCATGAATCGGAGGTCTTGGTCTTCTTATGTTTATGTTAATTTTATTCAGTTTACTTCACTTTTATGAATTCTACAAGAAAATACAACTTTTGTACATGAATGAAACACCTTATAAAGGTTATTTTCTACCTTTACTTTAGGATGTACATTTACATCTTCTTAGCGTCAACCCTTTACTCCTGCCTTGCATTTAAAGAACTTTTCAAATATTGGTTCAAACTTAGATTTTACGAGAGGTCCTAGTTTTGTGTGATTTGCATATTTTGCCTCAAATATTGGTTCAAACTTAGATTTTACGAGAGGTCCTAGTTTTGTGTGATTTGCATATTTTGCCTTTATGCTTTTGATTTCTTCAACTGAATTATTAATATTAAAGTGATCAGTGTCAAAGATAGAAATTTGTTGAAAGTCATTATAAGTCATTGTCTAAATTAACCTACCCAGGAATCTTGCTGGATATAGTTATTAATTAGGTCCAGCTCAATGGATATAACTTTGAGTGCTCTTAAATGAAATGCCTTTATTGATTTTATTTATATCAAGATAAACTTTGTAAAAAAACATTTGGAATCCGGTTAAATTTTGGCTACTCATTTTCTATCTACAAGGAAAATGGTATTTATTTGATAAAATTTGTTAGTGATTCCATTTCTGTTACTAGGTACTGAGGAGCCATCCTTTTATTTATTCATTCATTCTAGAATGTTGCTTGTGCCAAAACTCAGTATCCCTAATATGTTCTTTTTTTAAACCTACATTTCCTGGCATTTGTCTCCCTCCCCCCCCCCCCACACACACCTTTCCTTTGTATTTGAGTGCCATATTTGTGAACTAGATTTAATTTAGTGACTTTGAATCCTTCAGTAATTTATTCAATGTCCTGGTTTCAATTTAAATGTTAGTAAAATGGACAGAGTTATAGAATCTATCTTTTATAATTATTGTAGGGATTAAATAAATTTAAATGCTTAGTACACTACCAAGCACAAAGTAAATGCTCAGCAAATATTGGTTGTTGTTATTACAGAACCCTGGTCTCAACTAATAGGCCTGATCTATTTACAACTAATATTCTAGAAGTGCTTTTGAATAACTGTAAGTTATTCAAAAACTTAGAGTTGCTTTTAAACAACTGTAAGTTATTGAATAAATACAAAAGTTTCTTTCAGTTACTAAGTTTGAGGAGTGAGAGACTTATGGTGGAAATTTGGTAATTATTTATTTATATGTAAACAAATTATAGGAGTCAATCACTCTGGATTTTAAAAATATAATGTTTATCCACTCAACATCTGAAAATAAGTTCTTGAATTTGCATTTAAGATGCTGAGTATCAAAAAGATAGGGTATGGTTTTAGGGAAAATAGATCAATTTATAAAATAAATAGACATCAGACCGTTATTTCTGTTGTTAGGGATAGAAATTAGGACAGTCTTGCTGGGCAGTGACTCAGAGAAGCAAATGATAGAGAAAATGGGTGCTAAAAAAAGACCACACCCTGTCATCACCGAATCTATATCCATTTCCTCCACTGGGCTATATGATACTTCCTTTTGACTTGTTTCTCCTGTTGTGACTTTGATGTTTATTTTAAACATTTTCTTTTTTAAATAAAAAGGTGTGTATGGAAGCCAGAATGGAGAAAAGATGAGAAACAGTGTCTGTGACCCAGGGGAAGGTTAGTTGTCATTGCAAGCCCAGAATCGCTTGCTTAAAGAGGGCTGAGTGGGATATTCTTTCTTAGGGTGTAGCATCCATGCTCTTTAGGAGACCTAATTGGTAATAGTCTTTAAAATATAATTAACAATGCTTGATGGGGCAACACTATTACTAGCTGAAGGATTTTAATGGGAACCTAAAAAATATAATTGCTAAAGAAGGTCAAGATTGCCCCAGCTTTGTTGTTTGATACCTTAGTAAATCAAAGATTGATTTTTAAAAAGTGTCAAAGTCTTTCCACTTACCAGTCAGTAAACTTTCCATGTGAAGTGCCCCTTTATGACAACTAATAAAGGAAAACTACAGTTTTCATTTTAAAAAATTAAAAAAATTAAAAATCTTTGTGATTTTTTATGTGCCTGGTTATTATTTTTCATCTTTTTAAAATAAATTTTATTTAAGTATATCATTCATGCATGAACATATATAAACAAGAAGTATATAGTAAAAGTTGTGAACTTTCAAAACCGACATGCATATAATCATACAGGGCTCCTACAAATCACCCCACCACCACAGCCTTGCATTGTTGTGAAACATTTGTTAAAAACTATGCAAGAGCATTGTCAAAATATTCCTATTAATTATAGGCCATATCTTACATTTGGTGTATTTTGCTTCTAACCTACCCAATTATTAACACCCTCTCTTAGTATTATACATTTATTATAGTTCATGAGAGAACATTTTCATATTTGTCTTGTTAATCAGAGCCCAATCATCTTTAATTTTTTTACACTAGAGAAGTTATAGGTTTACAGGAAGATCATACATAAAACAGAATTCTATATACCACCTTAACAGTAACACTTTTCATTAGTGGTGTTGCATTAGTTACAGTTGATGAAAGAACATTTTTATTTTTTTAAGGTTTTATTTATTTATTTATTTTTTCTTTCCCCTCCTCCCCCCCAGTTGTCTGCTCTCTGTGTGCTTTCGCTGTGTGTTCTTCTGTGACCACTTCTATCCTTATCAGTGGCACCAGGAATCTGTGTTTCTTTTTGTTGCGTCATCTTGTTGTGTCAGCTCTCCGTGTGTGTGGCACCATTCCTAGTCAGGCTGCACTTTCTTTTGCACTGGGTGGCTCTCCTTACAGGGCGCACTCCTTGCTCATGGGGCTCCCCTACACAGGGGACAACCCTGTGTGGCACGGCACTCCTTGCGAGCATCAGCACTGCGTATGGGCCAGCTCCACACGGGTCAAGGAGGCCTGGGGTTTGAACCGCGGACCTCCCATGTGGTAGGCGGATGCCCTATCCATTGGGCCAAGTCCGCTTCCCAGAACATTTTTGTAATTGTACTATTAATTATACTCCATGGTTTACATTAGCGTTCACTGTTTGTGTTGTACAATCCTGTAGTTTCTGTTTTTTTTCAATTTTATTCAATTATATGTATACACCTAAAATTTCCCTTTTAAACACATTCAAATATTTAATTGAGTGCTGTTAATTACATTCTCAATGTTTTGCTCCCATCACTACCATCCATTACCAAAACTATTCCATCAATGCCAAAAGAAACCCTGTACAATTTGAACATTACTCCCCATTCGCTATGCCCATCCCAGACCCTGGTAACCTATATTGTAGCTTCTGACTCCTTTAATTTCCCTATTCTAATTATTTTATATCAATGATTTCATATAATGTTTGTCCTTTTGAGTCTGGCTTATTTTACTCAACATAATGTCTTCAAGTTTTATCATGATGTCCCATGAACTAGAACTTCATTCCTTTTTAAATGTTGAATAATATTCCATTGAATTACATACGACATTTAAAAAATCTATTCATCTGTTGATAGACACTTCGGTTGGTTCTGTCTTTTGTCAATTGCGAATAATGTCGCTTTGAACACCAGTGTGCAAGTATCTGTTTGAGTTCCTGCTTCAATTCTTTTGGGTAAATACCTAGTAGAGTGTTTGCTCGGTCATATGATAATTCTATACTTAATTTTCTGAGGAACCACCAAACTGTCTTCCACAGCTGCTATACCATTTTACATTCACAAACAATAATTGAGTCTTTTTATTTCTCCATATCCTTTCCAACATTTGTAATTTCTGTTGTTGTTTTTTTTAGTAGTAGCCATTCTAATAGGTGTGAAATGGTATCTCATGGTGGTTTGGATTTGCATTTCCCTAATGGCTAAGGAAAAGCATATTTTGTTCTTGTGCTTTTTGAATATTTGATATCTTCTTTGGAGAAATGCCTATTCAAGTCTTTTGCCCACTGCTTAACTGGGTTGTTTGTCTTTTTGTTGTTGAATTGTAGAATTTCTTTAAATATTATGGATATTAAATCCTTCTCAGATATGTACTTTCCAATTGTATTGGTTTGTCATTTTACTTTCATGATGAAGTGCTTTGATGAATAAAAGTTCTTAATTTTGATGAAGTCCCACTTATCTATTTTTGTTGTTGTTGTTTGTGTTTTTGGTATAAAGTCTAAAAAACCATAGGCTACTACAAGGTCCTAAAGATGCTTCCCTATGTTTTCTTCTGGGAGTTTTATATTTCTGGTTCTTATATTTAGATCTTTGATCCATTTTCAGTTGATGTTTTGTATATCGTATAAGGTAGGGATCCACCTTCATCCTTTTGCATATGGACATCTGGTTTTCTCCATTTGTTGAAGAGACAATTTATTTTCCATTGAGTGGACTTGGCATCCTTGTCAAACATCATTTGGCCTAATTGTGAGGGTTGATTTCTGAACACTCAATTGGATTCATTGGTCTACATGTCTGTTGTTGTGCCAGTACCAGGCTGTTTTCATTACTGTGGCCTTGTGGTAAGTATTAAGATTGGGAAATATGAGTTTTCCAACTTCATTCTTTTTCAAGATGAATTTAGCTACTCAGGGTCCCTTACTTATCCTTATAAATTTGATGATTGGCTTTTCCATTTCTGCAAAGAATTCTGTTGGAATTTTGAGTGAGATGGCAGTGAATCTGCAAATTGCTTCCAGTAGAATTGACATCGTAACAATATTTATACTTCCAATGCATTAACATGGAAATGTCCTTCCATTTATTTAGGATTTTATTCATTTCTTTTAGCAACATTTTATTGTTTTCTGTGTACAAATTCTTCATGTCCTTGGTAAGATTCATTCCTAGATATTTCATTCTTGTTTTCTTCTTCAGGTTACTCATTACTAGTGTAAAACCACCACAGATTTTTACATGTTGATCTTGTATCCCATCACACTGCTGAATTCATTTATTAACTTTAGGAGCTCTGTGATAGATTTTTCAGTATTTTCTATGTATAAGATCGTGTCATTTGCAAAGAGAAGAAGCTTCACTTCTTCCTTTCCAGTTTGCATGCCTTTTATCTTTCTCTTGCCTTACTGCTCTAGCTAGAACATCTAGTTTAAGGTGGAATAACACTGGTGACAGTGGGCATCCTTGTCTTTTTCCTCATATAAAAGGGAAAACTTTCAGTCTTTCACCATTAAGTATGCTCTTAACTGTGTGTTTTTAATATATCCCCTTCATAATGTTGAGGAAGTTTCCTTCTATTCCTAGTTTTCTAAGTGATTTTATCAAGGAGGGGTAATGAATTTTGTCAAATGATTCAGATGAGATGTTCATGTGGTTTTATTCCTTCATTCTGTTAGTGTGATATATTACATTAATTGTTTTTCTTCTGTTGAACCACCCTGGCATAACTGGAATAAATCCCACTTGAATATGGTGTAAAATTCTTTTAATGTGCTCCTGGATTCCATTTGCTAGTACATTGTTGACGATTTTTGCATCTTTGTTCATAAAAGATACTGGTCTCTCATTTTCTTGTTTTATTTTTTATCTGATTTTGGTATAAGGGTGATGGGTGATGTTAGTCTCATAGAACGATTTAGGAAGTGTTTCCTACTCTTCAGTTTTCTTGGAAGAGTTTGAGCAGGATTGGTGTCAATTCTTCTTGGAATGTTTGGCAAAATTCCCCTGTGAAGCCAATTGATTGTTCCTGGGCTTTTCTTTGTGGGGAGGTTTTTGACAACTGATTCAATCTCTTTGCTGGTTACTGATTTGTTGAGAACTTGTATTCTTCTTGGGTCAGTTTAGAGAGTGTGTGTTTCTAGGACTTTGTTCATTTCATATAAGTTATCTAATTTGTTGGTGTGCAGATTTTCATAGTGTCCTCTTGTAGTCTTTTTTATTTCTTTGGTATCAGTAATAATGGCCCCCTTTTTATTTCTGATGTTAGTTATCTATATCCATTCTTTTTATCTTTAAGAGTGCAGCTAAAGTTTTGTTATTTTTATTGGTATTTTTAAAGAACCAACTTGTAAAAAAGGAAGAGACATGATTTTGAAATTAAGGTGTCTTCCTTTTTTATACGTTTCCAATTTCTCTCTTTTGATTAGAAAGTTGAATCCATTCACATTTTAAAAAACTACTGATAATACAGGACACTTCTGCCATTTTGCTATTTTGTGCTTGTAATTCTTATACCTTTTTTGATTCTCAATTCTTCCATTAATGCCTACTTTCGTATTTATTTGATTTTTTAAATAATGTCCCATATTGGGTCTCTTCTTATTTTTTTCTGAATATATTTTCATATGTTCAGCAGGAGTCTTGAACCTTTGAGGAGGGTGGGAGCAGGAGCAGAACAGTTCCAAACTCTGGGAGAAGGTGCAAGAGAGGGGCCCGCTCGTTGTCCAAGGGCATCTCAGCCTCACTTGCCAAGGGTCCAGGATGAGCTTGAGCTGCCTGTACCTGGTCCAACCCAGTCGCAGGGCTCTCTGTGCAGTGGACATGACATTTTACGTTAAATAAAGGAAAGAAAGGTTTTTAAAAAAATTCAATAGTATATACATATATTGTTTCTATACCCCTGCATTCCCTCACCTTTTCTTGTACTTTTTATGAATTATATCTTTGTATATTGCATGTCTAAAACCATAGATTTTTCATTCCTTTTTGTGCATTTGCATTCTAGCACCTATAAGACATGGATTTATATACCAAAAAAAATACAATAACACTGGCATTTATAAATAACCTTATCTTTTTCTGAGATCTTTATTTCTTTTTACCACTTTTATCCTTTGCAAATTACTCACTGCTTTTCTCTTGCAAATTTATGAACTCTTCCCTTGTCCTTGATCTGGATGTGGTTCTTTGTAAGGTCTCTTTGTAAGATCTCTTTGAGATCTTTGGGCATTTTGAAAGTGAATATTCATGTCTTTCATTAAATTTGGGAAGTTCTTTGCCTCTATTTCTCTGAATATTCTTTTTGACACTTTCTTCTTCTGGGACTCTCTCAGTGCATATATTGGTATGCTTGATGTTGTACTACAGGTCTTTGATCACTCTTTCTTCTTCATTTTTATTCTTCTCAACCTGAGAAGAACCATTTCAATTGTCTTTTCTTTAAGGTAACTTATTCTTTCTTCTCTTAACGCCAATCTTTTTTTTTTTTTCAAAGATTTATTTTTATTTATTTAATTCCCCTCCCCTCCCCTCCCCTCCCCTCCCCCCCTCCCCTCCCCTCCCCCAGTTGTCTGTTTTCTGTGTGTTTTTGCTGCGTCTTGTTTCTTTGCCCGCTTCTGTTGTCATCAGCGGCAGGGGAAGTGTGGGCGGCGCCATTCCTCGGCAGGCTGCTCCCTCCTTCGCGCTGGGCGGCTCTCCTTATGGGTGCACTCCTTGTGCGTGGGGGACACCCCTGTGTGGCAGGGCACTCCTTGCGCGTATCAGCACTGCGCATGGGCCAGCTCCACACGGATCAAGGAGGCCCGGGGCTTGACCCGCGGACCTCCCATGTGGTAGACAGACGCCCTAACCACTGGGCCAAAGTCCGTTTCCCTCTTAACGCCAATCTGCTATTAAAACACTCTAGATAATTTTTCATTTAAATTATATGTCCTTCATTTCCAAATTTATTTATTTGGTACCTATTGAGAATCTCAAAGATTCACATATTGTTTGTTTACTCACTGAGAGAATTTTTTATTTAAATTATATGTCCTTCATTTCCAAATTTATTTATTTGGTACCTATTGAGAATCTCAAAGATTCACATATTGTTTGTTTATTCATTGTTTCCCTCTTTTCTGTTAGTTCTTCCCATTTGTTTTCCTTTATCTCCTTCAGCATATTGTGGATCAATTTTTTAGAATCTCTGTTCAGTAATTTCTAAGACTGGTTCTCTTTAGATGATTTCTGGGTTTTTTCTTTTTCCTGTGTTTGGGCCATCATTTCCTCTTTCTCTGTCCTGTAATCTTTTTTTTTTTTTTAAGATTTATTTATTTCTTCCCCCCAACCCCCCCTCCCCATTGTCTGCTCTCTGCATCCACCCCTGTGCGTTTCACTGTGCCTGCCTGCACCATCATTAGGTGACTCTGGAAACTGACCCTGGGACCCTCCGGTGTGGGAGAGAGGCAATTACTCTCTTGCACTACCTCAGGTCCCTGTTCCACTACGTCTTATTTTCTCTCCTCTGTGTATCCTGTTGCGCCATCTTGCTATGCCATCTTGCTGCACCACCTCTCTGGACTGGCCGGCACTCCTGTGCAGGGCAGTTTTTCCCACACAAGGCTGTATTTCCATGCAGGGCAGCACTCCTGCACCAGGCTGCATTCCTGTGTGGGCTGGCCCTCCATGCGGGCCAACCCGCTGGTGGGCCAGCCTGCCTTCACCAGGAGGTCCTAGGCACCATATAGATCCTATATGGTAGACAGGAGCCCAATCGATCGAGCCACACTCATTTTCCTGTCATGTAATCTTTTCTGTACATTTTAATATTTTAATGTGGTAACTCTGAGATGTAGTCCCTGAACTTACTGCTGTTTACTTTTGTATCCAGCTAGTGATATGACAGAGATTTTCTTGAATGCCAAGAGCTAATCAAAACAAGCAAACCAAAGCAAAAAACACCTTTCATTGTCTTTGCAAATTGATTCTTCTTTGGCTGGTAGTCTTCTTCAGAGCTTAGCCCTTCTATCAAAACGATCAGCCTTTGGCAATGTGAAGTACAGGGTCTTCTCTGATTGATCTCAGCCTGCATGGACCTTATTTCTTTTTCTGAGCTTGTGCTAGCTGGCAGCTTAGATATTCCCTCATTTACAGTTTACAGGAATTTGAGTGAATGCCCAATCTACTACTTCTAAAATAGACTTTTACCTCCACCCTGCATTTTAGAGGGTATGTGAGTAGGCCCAGCAAGGCCACCACAAGTTTCCTCTATGGCTTTTGAAGCTGTATTTTTTTTTTTTTTTTTAAGATTTATTTTATTTATTTTCCTCCCCTTCCTCCCCATTGTCTGCTCTCAGTGTCCATTCACTGTGTGTTCTTCTGTGCTTGCTTCCATTGTCAGGCATCCCCGGGAAACTGCATCTCTTTTTTGTTGTGCCATCTTGCTGCGTCAAATCTCCACTCCTGGGCAGGCTGCGCTTTTTTTCACATGGGTGGCTCTCCTTGCAGGGCATACTCCTTGTGTGTGGGGCTCCCCTACATGGGGGTGCCCCTGCATGGCACGGCACTTCTTGTGTGCAGCAGCTCTGTGTGTGGGCCAGCTGACCACATGGGCCAGGAGGCCCTGGGTATCGAACCCTAGACCCTCCATACGGTAGGCAGATATTCTATCAGTTGAGCCATGTCTGCTTCCCAAGTTGTGTTTTCTTGACTCAGCACTTGCCACATTGTTGCAGCCCTTTAGCTGTTTTCCATAGTTTTTAAGAAAGTCACTATCTTTAAGATTCCACTCCTACCTTTTACTGAGGGGGTTGAAACAACCACCCACAGAGCTGACCCACAGTTTGGTGATCAGCAATCAAATCACATACTCCTGGAGTTTGGAGAACTAGATATTTATTTACCGTCCTCTACTAGGTGCCTGAATGCAGTCCCCACTGCCACCTGCCTTGAGACTGGGGGAAGAGGGATGGTAGCCTCTGCAGGGAGAGTGTAACACCAGCATTTATAGCAGTTTATAGCGTTTTCCTCTGGCTCCTCCCTGGATGCTGCACAGTTTTCCACTAGACGCCAGAGTTTCACAATAGTTGATTCAGACAGTTCCTCCTAGTTAGCTAGTTTTTTTAAAATTTTTGATGGAGGGACTGATTCCCAGTCTGCCATCTTCCCATAATCCTCTCTGTATCTGATTTTAAGTGTATTTGTTTGACCTTGATTTTCTTGAGGCAGTGTTAGTTTAACTCTTCAAGCATGCACTTTTTAGCTGTCTAATCAGATTTAGAAATTTTTTTCAGCATATGTAAGTTTATTGAGATTTTTATTAAGCAAATGAAGAATTAAGGAAAAGAACTGAAAATCCAAGCGTTTCATGAGCTTTTGTATCCTCATACGTATCCCAGCATGCACTCTATGGTATGTAAGATCATCTGCTGTTCTGAGACCCCCTGATGATAGACCCATATGTGCTGCATGCCTCCTGCAAGTGTAACAGGACCCCGTTACAGGCACTGTGGAGGCATCCTGCTTGTATTAATTTATCTCAAACTCAGTGTGGGTCACCTTCTCTTACTTTTTTCCTTTCCCTTCTTTTGTGGGTATGGATGTATAAAATTTAACTCAGAATGATGCATTCACTTTACCCAAATTTCAGACGTTCCATTCTGAAATTCAAGTTTCATGGGTCATTTGGCTCAGAGTTACTGGCTTATTCCCAGACTTGCCATCTCCCTTTTGTTTAGTCTTACTGACGTTTTCATGTTTATTCGTGAAAAATATCATGTGAATTTACAGTGGCACTAGAAGAAAGTGGCTGCTATGCCAACAATAAGTGTCATTTGGGATGTAGAGGGATTTAGAGCGATTATAAAGTGTCTCATTGTGAGTAATGTTTCAAAGTCATAAATCTTACTTTTTCAAATGTCTGTCTTTCATTGCAGTGGATATTTTTTCTATATCACTAGCAAAAAGACTCTGATGAGTCTTCCTAATATTTTTAAGAAGGTTGAAATCATGTTTTAAAGTACACTTTTTCCTCAGTTACTGGTTGTTTGAAGTCTTAGGTCTTTGTTTTTTTATAATAAAAATTTTCTGTTGGAAATTCAGAATTCCTCAGGTATGTGTGTGTGTGTGTATATATATATATGTATGTATGTATATATCGGAGTTACATGATATTTTAAATTTATAGATCTTTTTCCCAGTTATAAATCAAAATTGTTCAAAATTTCAAGATCACATATTCCATTCTTGGCCATTTTTAAACTTTCTATTCAAGTTCTAAGTAGTAGTACTTGTCTATTGCACCTTTTGATCATTGAGAACATATCATATCTGCTTTGTAAACTTCATTCATTAATATATTTATTTTGGGTAGTTTATTTTATGCTCTTTTGTTAACTCAATATCCCATGCTTTTAATTTTCTAATATTCCCAGACTATAAGTCACATATTTAGAAAAATTGTAAATTCCATGAAAGTAAATGTTGTTTATTTATATTTTCTTATCATGTTAGTCATTTTATAGACAATAATATTAAACTGTGTTATCATTTACTCTGCATCAGGCACTATCTAAGCCTCACACTAAGCCAAAAAGGCAGAGAGTATTTATTATACATATTTTACAACAAGGGAATTGAGACACAAAAATATTAAATTATCCAATGTTGCACAGTGATAGAACCAAGTTTTGAACCTATTTGAACATGTGCCTAGAATGTCTGCGATCTCAGCCACTATGATACTCTAATAAAAAAATATCATCTAATAAAATAGCCATCTGAACAAATCTAAATTTTGCCATTAAAGTTTAATATAAACATTATTAACAATTGCTCAGAGAAGCTGATGCTTGGGCATGGATGATTGTATAACCTGATAGTCTAAAATATAAGTAGTCAAATTGATCTAACTTCCTGGAGTGATTTGTGAATCCTAGTAACTTTTTTCAGAATATGAGCACGTATCTTCTAGGCAATAATTATTCAAATAAGCATGTGTGCTTATTATAGCCAAGTTGGCTTTGCTATGGCTAAAGCCTTGAAATAATGAACATAAAAAACATGCTTGCTTTTCCTTAAACTGGAATTGTTTAATTGAAAGCTACTTTTATAGATACTTTAAAAATGGAACGGGTTCTTAGTCTTATCTAAATATTTAAACCATGGTATTAGAAGCAGTTCTAAAGTCAGTGGTAGGCTTATGTCAGGCTTTGGAGTCAAAGAATTTGAAGTTCTGTATTTCTATATTTGTAAAAGAAACATTATTAATAACTTGGTTCAGAAAGTACAGAAAAGTGATATCTGTAGAAAAAAAGCTACTAGGTCAATCTTGAGGAATGGCCATAGAGCCAAATTTGAACTTTAAAATACCCCAAAATTTACACGTAGGATACGCTGACCTTCTGGGGCCTCCCTTCCCAGAACTCTTTTCTGCTGCATTCCAGCTCCCTGCCAACCGGAGCCATTGCTTTTAGCCTAGACAGGAGACAAACCAATCCTCCAGCCCAGGTGGCATGCCAACTGGAATCTAGCAGTTTATTGAATTCCTGAATTCTCAATCTAGGATTTTTAAATGAATTAAACCAATCAAACATAATTGTAGATTATGTTTAGGAATGGCCCTAAACCTGTGTATGTATTTTAAAAACTTGAAAAAACCAAAAATTTTTAAATGAATTAAATTTTACTCACAATAGTGCACTGTATATTCACTTGGTATGTTGCCCTCTCTATATAACTGTTTGCTGACATGACCACACTCTTAAATAATTTGTCAAGCAAAGTTCATACAAAACAAGTAGACATTACTGGGTTTGTTTGTTTGTTTCTGACATTGGCTGGACTTTAACTTGTACCCCAAAATTCACCATGACTATACTCAATTTAACATTCCATCCAGCAGATATTATGCTTTTCAGTTGTGTTAACAATAAATTGTTCACATTGATCGAAATTTGGCAGCACACCTGTGAGGGATTTGTAGTACTTTATGAATTATATAGAGTTTACGGACTGTCCAGGACAGTGTCCAACAGGTGAACATTGTTTCTAGGGGAAGATGAATCTCAGGAGCTCTGTGACCCAATTAGAAATACAATGTTGTAATACAACCTCTTCTTGTACCAGGGACTGTTTTTCTCATAAAACACCTTTTGTAGCACTGCTCTCAGCATTCTCAATGTGACAAAATAATATTTGCCTCTTACACTTTTAGTAAGAGAATGTATTTCTCCTATTAAAAGTTATAGTTGGTATTTAGTTTGCAATTTTGAGCTCCTTCTACATAAAGGGTATGCAAAGCAATTACCAAAGGCATGAACCATTTGACAGTAGGGGATCCTATAAACCTTACAGTGTTACATTAAAACATATGGTCAGAATTTTTGCTCTAATCGTATGCTTATAGAACTATTGGATGCCACTGTTTCATGTAAGCAATTAGAATACCAATGGTTTTGAATAAGAAAAAAAAAACATTTTTGAGAGTTTTAGGAGTAATTTGCAAAAATATATTTTTTTAAAAATTGCATTTCGTTCCATACTCTTTTAAATCCACAAAAAACAATTTAGCATTTTGGTTAGAGTATAAGTTTTTTTTTTTTTTTCCTTCCCTTTCCCCCCTCTCCCCGCTTCCCCTACTGTCTGCTGTCTGTATCCATTCACTGTGTGTTCTTCTGTGTCTGCTTGCATTCTAGTCAGCGGCACTGGGAATCTGTTTCTCTTTTGTTGCATCATCTCCTGGGCAGGCTGTGCTTTTTTCACGTGGGGCAGCTCTCCTTCTGGGGCGCACTCCTTGCGTGTGGGGCTCCCCTATGTGGGGGACACCTCTGCATGGCATGGCTCTCCTTGCGTGCTTCAGCACTGTGCATGGGCCAGTTCACCACATGGGTCAGGAGGCCTGGGTTTGAACCCTGAACCTCCCATGTGGTAGGCGGATGCTCTATGAGTTGAGCCAAATGTGCTTCCCTAGAGTACATGTTTTGACTCTTACAAATATTGGTTGAGATCCCCAAGCCTGTTAATTGTGAATTTTGTGACCCTGGACCAGCAAGTCTCAGATTCCTCATCTACCACATGAAATAACTATAAGAGGAATAAATGACTTATTATATGTAAAGTACTTATATAATGCCAAGTATATAGTAATCACTAAATTAAATAGTTTAAAAATTGAAGTGTGTAATCTACTACCCTATATCCTGTTCCCCACAAGTTTTTACTTATAGTCCTTACAATTACAGCTGATATCACTATGTGAGAATGCTTTTATGACAAATTTAAATTCAAGTGATGGCTGCTATTTACATGGAGACAAGTGATGCCATTTTCTTAACTGTGATTTTTTTTTCCCTTTTGTCCCTTGATGTCGATCTTTCCCTGGTACTATATACTTGAGTTTCTACCTTGAAATGTGTTACTTTAAAATTAAAATTTCCCTTTTTGTACAAAAATAGTCATCAAATGATGACTATCTCTCAGATCAATCTGGATATCTGGATTGCAAAATACCCAGAATACTTTGAAAATGACAAGGGCCAGTATTGCAGCTGCTGTCAAGTACCTGTGTATTAAGGAAAAAATAATTATAAGATATTATTAATTAGTATGTAAATATGAATGTGTTTTGCTATGTAATTAGCTTGTTGCTGGAACCTACTTTTTGTTAATACAGTGCATTTTTATATTGAATATACCAGCAGTTAATGATTGTTTGTTCTCGTTTCCTCCAGTGAGAAAAGGTTTTGGAGCCAGTTATGCTTACATGGCGAACAAAACATGTACTCAGTTTTTTTTTCCTGTATGTTCTTATTAAGTCATTAAGTTCATTAATTCTATCAATCACAAGTATTTATTGTGCATGCAGTGTTCACCAAAGCATACATTTTGTTGCCTATAAATTGCTTATAAATATTTTAATTTGCTTTCTAACTCAGTGTGGTAAATTAATTGACCTTGATCTACTTCTAGGTTTAAATAATGTTCTCTCAGAATCTTAACAGTTTCAATGACTCACTTTTCTATATATGTTAGTAAATAAAAATATGTGAACTGAAATTGTAAGCATTCCCTGTCTTTTATACTTTCTTATTGAAGAGCTCTAGACTCCTTTTAGCTAGAGTGAACAAAGGTGATTTCTCAAAGTAATTTTCTATACTGAGTTTTAAAAGGCCAGAAATATGAGCCCAGAAAATGAACAATGATTTTAAGTTAGGAAATATTTGAATAATTTCTTATGATAGACGTCTATCAATATATACTTTCATATCAAAAAAGGAAGGACTTTCCAAGAACTAAACTTAAATGAGTGTTATAATATCCTAAAATGAAGATGGAAAAATTTGCTTCTGCCTAAGACCCATTCTCATTGATTTTGTCTTAGCTGTTTGTCAACTCAGGATATGTTATCTAAGCATGTATCTTTTTCTATATTGCCAAGATTGACAGGAGAATAGACAGAATTGATAAGAATCAGCCACAACAAGTTCTAATTTTCCCTTTTTCATTCTGCAGGAGGAGTTCTAGGGAGTTGCCTAAACTTTCCACTCTCAGTTGCATGTAACTGGAAAGCATGTTACAAAAATCTTAGATAATGGGATAAGAGATTGTGGGAGGCAGTATTAATTGATAAGTCATAGGTACAAAAGCACAGATAAAAGAGAATCATCATGCTTCATGGCAGAAGGGCTTGTTAAGGGCTCTGTAGTAGATTTGCTTTCTCTTATGTAAAACAGGAAGTTTATGTGCAAGAAAATAGTAATATGAAAATGAAAACAGAGCATTCATTCACACATAGCTTTTCACAAGTAAAATCAAATGTGTCATCATTTTAAATTGGGACTATATCTAACAAGAGCTGTTGTATAGTCCTGGTGAATGCATAAAAAATACAGTATAACCATTTTACCAGCATGATTTTATTTAGTAAACATTTATTATTTTTCTTCCACTATATTTTCATACTCAGAAAAAAGTGATTGTCACATAGAGCTGGAAGAGTGTAGGTGGGGAGTCGCGCCACCAGCAGGGATGTTGGTTTCGCTTTCTCCGCCGCCGCCGCCGCCACGGGGGGCTGTCGACACACCTCACCAGCGGTGCACCGGGGACTGCTGGCCGGGGCTGCTAGTCAGCGAAGGGGCACCGCGCTACAAACTCACGCAAGCCACTGGCCAGGAGAAGTAGACAGCTTTATTGGCAGAAGCGGGGGAGCCAGGGTATGCGGGCTTATGCACGATCTGCGAGCGAGTCCGGGGAAGGGGTAGTGGACGGGAGTTATATAGGGTGAACGCGAAAACATTATCTGATTGGTTGGGACAGCAATATGTCTATATATGGTAACTATAGATTTACTAGACAAAATGGCGGAAGGAGATGAAATGGCGGCATGGCGCAAGTGCACTGTCCTCGCCCCGGGACTCAGCGCTTTGAAGACCATCCCTGAATTTACTCAAGGGCATGTGGGGGCTAGAGTTTACTCATAGTCCCGTGTCTTGTAGCACAAGTCTCATGGCTTGGACGGCTGCACTGTCGGGCCTTCCCTCAGGAGAGATCAGGTTGTATTATCTGGGAGCATTTGTTCTAACCATTGCATGCTAGGCCAAATGGTTACAAAACCTCTAGAGGATGAGTTACATAAACAATATCCATAACCATCTTCTGTGGCATATAGGGGACTGGAAAAGGAAGAAAGAGTTTACCTTGAAAGTAAAAAAATAACCAAAACCCCTTTCCTCTATAATATTGTCAACAGAAATGCTGACTATTCATCAAGTCCTCAATATTCTGTTTCTCTCTCATATAGTACTTTAAAACACAGGACTAAATTTGCTTTGTTTTATTTTCACTTGTCCAAGTGGAAGCAAGCTACCTTTGTTAATGACATCCTTTTTCTGGTGGTAAATTTAAGAAAGATGTCAAACAAACATCCCAGAATTCAACCAATTAACTTCAGATATGCTGTCTCCTTCTATATTGAAGAAACTGTAGTGCTCTAGAAACAACTGATAAAAAACTTTTAAAGTCCAAATACCTCCCTCATTAACCCTAAGTCTAAATATTCCCAAATATATGAAATATGTATCTGGTCCTATTAAATTTCCATTTATTAACATTATCAAATTAGTATTGCTTTCACATGGACAAAAAGAGAGATAACCTATCTATTCTACCTTCTTGAAATTTGCTAGATAAATATGTACCTATTTTAAATGAAAGTGAACATCAGTAAACTGGACAGATTTATTGAGTTAGCTTGTAGCAAAATGAGTTTGTCCCATTTTCACATACTTTTTCTGGTAGTAAATGTTTTAATCTATTGATGCCATGAGAAATGCTATATTAGCTATAAAACTGAAAGAGGGCACTGCTTAGTGACAGGACCAATAATATGTATAATGCAGTAAAGACTTTGCAAGAATTTAATGACCCTGAATTCAAATAGATAATATATAATCTACTAAAATGAGGGAGGAGATTCATAAAAGACTGCTGATTCCTCCAAATTCATAGACTTAATTTAGACATGATATTAAGACATCAATTTTACAGCATTAGTAGAAACTGATTGTAAAATGAAAAATCCATTCTTGCAGCAATACTGCACACCAGTATTTTGTACTCTGTTCTTTTATTTGATTTTAACTTTCTTTGCTAAAGAGTTCTCATTTTACCAGTCTCCTCTAAATTGGTAGGCAGGGTGGGGTATAGAACTTTACCATGGTCTGATGAATCCATACTACATGTGTCACAGAGGAACTAATATTAAAAGACTTGTGAATTAAGGTGCTGTTGTTTGTGGTTATAAACTTCCATCTGAGAAATCTAAGGAACTCCATAGCTTGCCTCTACTGTATAAAAATATGTATAGTATTTCTTTAGAAGTAGATACCAGATTATGAAGGCCTCATAACTTTTATATATATGGCAAAGCAGCCAAAATTCTCAACTGCAGATTTTACTGAAAACATCGTACATTTGAATTTATTTATCAAATATGTTGATACTTGAAATAGGCATCACCCAGTTGTATTACTTCATTTCTGGGTGAGGAAAATTATTCAGTGTAAGCTGATCTGTAATCTTCCTGGGACACTGTATAGACCTTTCATCAACCACAAGTGAGTATTGGAGCTGGATTCTTTTCTTAAATCCTAGCTCTATTTCATACTAGATTTTTGCCATTGATCAAATAATTCAATTTCTCCATCCCTCACTTTCTTTAGCAATAAAATGGTGACAATATAGCTCCTACCTTAAAGATTACCTTAGGATTACCACTGACTAAGCATTCAATAACTATAGGTTATTGTTACTATAAATGCTTCTAGTTGCAAAATTATCGATGCAAAGCTATTTTTAAAAAATTTCTCTTCCTACCCCTCCCCCTATTGTTTGCTCTCTGTGTCCATTTGCTGTTTGTTCTTCTGTGTCTGCTTTCATTCTCATCAGTGGCACCAGGAATCTGTGTCTCTTTTTTGTTGCGTCATCTTGCTGTACCAGCTCTCTTTGTGTGTGGCGCCACACCTAGGCAGTCTGCACCTTTCGCCTGGGGTGGCCCTCCTTGCAGGGTGCATTCCTTGCGCGTGGGGCTCCCCTATGCAGGGGATACCTCTGCATGACATGGAACTCCTTTGGTGCATCAGCACTGCACACGGGCCAGCTCACCACATGGACTAGGAGGCCCTGGATTTGAACCCTGGACCTCCTATGCGTTAGACAGATGCTCTATCAGTTGAGCCAAATCCGCTTCCCTCTATGCAAACTGTTTAGTTTTCACTGTTGGCTATATAAAATTGTAGTATGATGGAAGAGATCATGGTAGTTTTGTTTGCTTGTTTGTTTAGGATATAGTTGATAACCAAAAATATCAAATGATTTATTAATTAAACCTAATATTCAGAAAATATTTACTTTAGCATAGCAATTATACAATCCACATCCATTTTGTTTTTGTTTGCTCTTTTTATTTTGCCTTTGATAATATGGATAAAGTTTATCAGTTTTTCAAGAGCATCTAAGGTAGAGACCCCTTGTATTGATTTAACAAGTTTAAATTCTTTATTGAGTAGCTACAGTTTTCCAGGCACTGTTCTAGGTGCTGGGAACAAAGCAGTGAACAAAACAGACATACTTTCTGTGCATATGGAGCTTGACTTTCTCATAGATTGATAGCTTATATAATAATATGGGGTTCCTTGGAAAATATAGTTCCTATTTGGAATTATCTAGGTCTTCAAAATTGTGTTTAAAAAAGCCACCCTTCATTGCAAAGACAAATACAGGACATTATATATCCTGCTTTAACTTACAGAATGGAGTGGTTGAGAATGTAAACTACAATGTAAACTATAATCCATGCTGGGTGACAATGCTACAAAATGTATTCATCAATTGCAATGAATGTACCACAGTAATGAAAGAAGTTGTTAATGTGGGAAAGGGTGGGAGGTATGGGGAGTGGGGCATATGGTAATCCCCTAAACTTTTTTAATGTAACATTTTATGAAATTTATGTATCTTTTAAAAATAAATTAAAAACATTTAAAATAACAGTCACCTTTGGGAAGTAAATGGAGCTTGGTGGTTGAGTGCCTGCTTCCCATGTATGAGGACATGGGATCAATCCCTGGTACCACCTTAAAAAAAAAATCTCCCTTATATCATAAATGTAATAATAGCATTTATATAATATTTATAATTATACCTATAAGTATGTAATTAAAATATTTTGTTCACTAGATATCAACATCTTTTTTTATCTATAGGAAATTTATTTCATTCCATTTAAAAGTGAAAGAATTACATCTAATGATGTTTTATTGTTGGTAGTTCCTTTCTCACTGCTATCATCATCAAATCCCTATTTTTGTGACCCAATTACAGATAGCTTTTAAGGGAAAAAAATCATTTGGAAGCTAGTTAGTATAAATAGACTGTAAGTATGTGAATACATTTTTTTTTTCATTCTCTAAAACTTGCTTTTCCCCTCATTTGACATATTTCACTAAAACAATCAAAAAGTATGAATTGCTTTGCAGATGTTGGCTGAGTATTCTAAAGAATGGGATGGGAGGTACACTTTATCTTGTTTTTCTATTTGTTCTTATTTAATTGTTTCTCAGCTTTGGGTGTTGTGCTACAGTGTGTATAATTAAAGGGTTGTCTGCTAATTATTTCCTCCTCAACTTTGACCTAGCTAATTTACAACCTTCTTTTAAGGAAGATTCATTTCTTCTATTAGTATCTTCCAAAGCAGGAATTCTTAACCGGGGGTCCACGGACCTAAGGTATGTGAGCTTGAATTGAAATTCAGTTAGATGCCCAACATGATATTTGTGTGGCCTTGTCAAATATTACACCCAAGTTTAATGTTCTTATTCAGGATAACAACAATGGTCTGCACATTGACATATCTTTAAAAAATAAAATTTAACTTTAACTTTCCTATATTGTGATGTATTGGATTATTATTTAATGTGTTAAGAAAAAAAGCACATGCCATCCCAGGGTCCTCAGGATGGAGGAATAAAATATGGATTAGAATGAACTTAACTGGTATTCTACTGTAGAATTATTGTGACTTTAGCAATGGAAGAAATTATATCATTGATGTGGAGACAGTGGCCACGGGAGTTGCTGAGGGCAGGGAGAGGAAAAAGGGTTGTGATTTTGTGACATTTTCAGGACTTGGAGTTGTCCTCCGTGATATTGCAGGGACATGTGCAGGACATTATATATCCTGCCATAACCAACTGAATGGACTGGGAGAGAGTGTAAACTACAACATAAACTCTAATCCATGCTGTGTAACAATGCTCCAAAATGTACTCATCACATGCTATGAATGTACCACAGTAATGAAAAAAGCTGTTGATGTCTAAGGAGTGGGAGGTGTGGGGAGTGGGGTATATGGGAACCTCTTATATGTTTTATTTATTTATTTATTTTTTAAGATTTAATTTTATTTTTTTCTCTCCCCTTCCCCCACTCCCCCCAGTTGTCTGCTTTCTGTGTCCATTTGCTGTGTATTCTTCTGTGTCCGCTAATATTGTCATTGGTACCCGGAATCTATATCTTGTTTTGTTGCATCATCTTACTGCATCAGCTCTCCGTGTGTGTGGCACCACGCCACTCCTGAGCAGGCTGCACTTTTTTTGCACTGGGCTGATCTCTCTGTGGGGTGCACTCCTTGAGTGTGGGTGCTCCTATGCCGGGGACACCCCTGTGTGGCAGGACACTCCTTGCACGCATCAGCACTGTGCATGGGCCAAATCATCACACAGGTCAGGAGGCCCTGGGTTTTTGTACCTTGAACCTCCCAGTGGTAGGCAAACGCCCTATCTGTTGGGCCAAATCCGCTTTCCTCTTATATGTTTTAATGTAACATTTTGTGTGATCTGTGTATCTTTAAAAAAATTAAAAATTTCAAAAAAAAATAAAGAAGCATGCATGTATAGTATTATGTTTTCAATTTTAGTAACTATTTCAATATAGGTAACTGATTTCCTTTGTAATTTTATTTTATGCATTTAAAAACATTCTTGTTGGGACATCTTGGTGTAGGTGTGATATATTTATTAAATAATACACAGTATAGTGTGGACTTAGTATGATTTTTATTTTGATGTAGCATGTTCTGAGCACAGTAGATAAGTGCCTGCAAAAAGGTTAGTAAGAATGGCAGAGATGGTTTTATTATGCCGTGGGAAAATTCCAATTTCTAAATGTTTGCTGAAAATGACCTTTTGAACAGATGTTGAACTCTGTTAGGTTATTAGGTTTTGAAATTATGGGCAAGTTGTAGTATTAGTCAGCCAAAGGGGTGCTGATGAAAATACCAGAAATTGGTTGGTTTTTATGAAGGGTATTTATTTGGGATAGGAGCTTACAGATACTAGGTCATAAAGCATAAGTTACTTCCCTCACCAAAGTCTTTTTTCATGTGTTGGGGCTGCCAAAATCTGTAAGGGTTCAGGCTTCCTGGGTTCCTCTGGGCTCAGCTCCTCTATTTTTTTCCACAAAGTTAGCTGTAAATGATGTGGCTCTCAAGGCTTTACCTCTCTCCACAAGTTCTGCTGTAGACTATCAAGTAAACGGCTCTGTATCTCTCCCTGGGGCTCCAGCTTCAGCATCAAACTCCAGCATCAAAACTCCAACATTAAAAGCCCTCAGTTCTGTTCTTTGCCATGCCTTGGGTGGGGACTTAACGCCCTACTGGCACAAGAGGTTTACATAATTACTTAATCAAGTAAACATCTGAATCCAATATAATCTCATACGTCCAGAGGAAAAGACCAGTTTACAAACATAATCCAATATTTCTTTTTGGAATTCATCAATAATATCAAATTGCTGCAGTTACAAAACATAATTTTGAATAATCCTAAAATTTTATTTAAAGACTTGATGATGTTGAATGTCATAAAACTATCTGCCGTTACTTAAATTCTGAGAAGGGGTTCATGGTTTTCTCCTGACTGGCAAAGGGTTCCGTGGAACAAAAAACATTTAAGAACTTCTGTTCCAATGGAATAACAAAGTACTAAGGAAAACAAAGTATTTCTCCCTATCTTAGAAGCATGCAATTCTTTTATAAAATATTATAATATTACAAAGCTAAATTCGGAATGGAAAATAAAATAGAAAATATTCACGGTGCAATTAACTTTATTTAGCTAGGTCAGTGGAGTCCGGAAACTGAATTGTCAAAGATGGACTACAATTGACACTGAAGAAGTAAAGAAGAAATAGAAAATTCCTCAAAAAAACCTTGCAAAAGTAAAAAATAAAAAAAACTTGCTACTTCTGCAAGTTTATTCAAGATACATAAATAATAGCTATAGCAATGTGTTTTATTTTCAAGTAGGAAAAAGGTAATTAATAGTTTTATTGGTGCCACCTTCTTTTTGGCATATTTAATTCTTCTACCACTGCACTTCTTTCATTTCCATCATTCTTTATTGATTTACGCCAAATGCTGGCCCCTCAATTTATAGTTAATAAACAAGCATTTGTGAACCTGGAATGTGACGCTGCCCGAAAAAGATGTCCAAGAAAAGCATCATATCTGAGGAGAGTTTTTAAACGATGGCTCTGAGAAGGTACTATTTTAAAAAATCAGTGCAATACTTTTATTTAATAATTTATTGCTGATATGAAGGCTAAAACACTAAAAGTTTTTATTTTTGTTTGTTGAAATGACAATTAGGTATTTTCCTTGTGAACTGACCATCAGTCATTTTCTAAACAAGATAAAATATAACTTAGTAGTAAAAGCACTGGTCATATTTAGAGTGCAGTAGGGATAGCTGAGTACAGTATATCCTCTCTCAATGGAATTATTCAACATTAGTAGTACCACTTCAAAGAAAATGGTTTTGCACTTGAACTCAGATGTTAGAAGGCCTGGCATTGAAACCTGAATTTGTATATTATTTTACTTTTCTGTACTATAGTTGCTTCCTTTGTAATATTGAAATAATTATAGCTACTTTATAGTATTGCTATATTAGATAAATGATGCATGTATATTATTTAATACCATCAACTAGTAAGTAATAAGCAATTAATATATATTAGTTATCTTCATTAGTTTTGCTAGGAAGTATAGCATTAAGTTAATAGTGCAGGCTCCGAAGTTCAAATACCAGTTCTATTATCTCTGTACTTAGTCTCCTCATCTGTATAAGGATGAGAATATAGTCAGCCGGGCTGTGGTTAGGATTAAATCAAATTATAGGGGTAAAGCACTGAGCACATAGACTGGCATAGTATAAATTCTAAACCTATGGGACCAAAAATAACTTGCCTTCATATCAGCAAGGAGAATTACCGCAGAGATTACAAAAGTTTTCTTAGCAACTAACTGTAGACTAAATGTTTTGCAGTGTAAAATTATATAGGTAGATAGTGAGAGATCTAATGGATTACAATAGAAAGAAACAAGTAGTATTTAAAGCAGGATATTATGTGTGTACTTAGCAGAAGTAAAAGGCATTCATTGCCACCTATATAAGATTTGACCCCTTTTCCCTTATTTGTGTTATTGAACACACCATACTAAATTCATTCCAGCAGCCATTTATTCATTATTTTGAAAGCACATCAGGGCAATGTTTTGGACACCAGTTATAATAAGACTTTCAGTTAGGAGCTGATAATGCCAAAATGAATGGCACAGGGTTCTCTGCCATCAAGAATTTTAAAAAGTAGGAATAGAGAGAAATATCAAATACAAAGTGTCAGCAGAATGATAGCTAAGACTGTCAGTGAAATGAGCTAGGCCAGAGATAGGCAAACTATAGCCTGAGCCTGTGAGGATAAATTGCCCATGGGTTGTTTTTGCATGGCCTATGAGCTAAAAATGCCCTTTACCTATTTGAAGGGTTGTTAAAAGAAAAAGAAAAGGGAAGAAAAGAGAAAGGGAGCAGGCAGAGAAATGAGAGGGGAAGGGAAGAGAAAGGAAGGAGACAGGGACTGTATGTGGCCCACACAACCTAAATTACTATCACGACCCTTTACAGAAAATGTTTGTCTAGATTTGGACTAGATCATTATTATCACACACACACTCCCACCGCCTCTCTTTGCTGAAATTAACAGTTCATTGAATATGGCTCCCGTAACTGAAGAATTGAAACCTGACTTAGACCTTGAAGAAAGAGTTTAGCTTAACTGGGAAATGAGAGGGGTGAAGCAATCTGAACAGGGTAACTGAGTGAGCTAAAATTCAGAAATGAATGTATGTGTGTATAATATGAAGTAAAAGTACATAAACCATTGTAAAGACTATGTGGTTAACTTTTAGGAGTAATAAAATATAAAATTGGAAAAATATATAAAAAACACATTTTGGGAAATCATAGTAGTGAATCAAAAGACTTGGAATATATTCTAGATGGATTGGTATTGACACCCCAATTCTATCAAACACCAGAAAACGTTATTAGTAAGGATCTTTTAAACCTATCTTCCAAGGAATTAAGTAGCCATGTATAGAATATATTTGACATATATTTTCTACTAATGATATATTAATTTTGTTTATTTTTGTTTTCAGTTCTAAAATTTATATGTGCATTTTAATCTTGTTATTATTAACCATGTTTTACTAAGTATAAAATATTTTCTGCTCCTTGGATCGTGAACATTTGGAAGTCTTCCTCAAAGTGCCAGAGTATGTGGTAGCTCCTCAGCATTCCTAGGCTATTCCTCAGGATGTTGTCTATTTTTTTTTCCTTACTGAATGTCTGGGTGGTTTTCTGTTGCCCCAGTCTAATGTACCAGATAATGATGTTTAAGTGGTAGAAACTGTTGATTTCACGATTAAGTAAAAAAATATTGACTGTTCTGACAAAGACTGAAAAAAACAGTGTAGTTATAATTTTGTCGGAAATAGGGTAACTATGTCTTACAGCTTCTGATTTTTTCTCATCCATTTCTGTCCTCACAATACATAGAATTGTTAAGTGAATTTAAAAGGTCATATTACTTAATAATTTACTTTGAATAGTCTTGAAAAAGTAAACCATGACTTGGTGCTAATTCTCTGACTTCATTTTTCTCATTTGTAAAAAAAAGAATGGGACTAAATGGCATCTAACATAACTTTCATATCTAAAGCCCTAAGGATATTAATTACGAAATATCTTTTGTATATCTGGAATTAGGGCTAGATTCATTTTTGATATCATACTTGTTTCATATCTAGAGCTGGATTTATAAAACCTAGCAATAGGAATCAGTCAAAATTAATTTCGTAGGAGCAGATGGATAACTTTTTCCATAGGAAGTTTGATTTTAGTCAGACTGTTTTACCTTGTGTTTCTAACTTCAGTTTAGTTCACTCTTTCCCCACCCCTGGCCTCAGCCATCTGCTTCTATTCTTGTCTTTTTTAAATCTCTTTATCTGGGGCCTTTGAAAGCATTTTAAAGTAGTTTATCATATGAAAATCACCAATTATTAGAGTGCAAGCTTCCCTAAGGCAGGGATCGTTTCCTTCTCTCTAAAATGTTTATAATTCTAGCACCAACTTCATGAGGTTTCTGTGAGGATTAAATAAAACCATCCACAGGATGGCAATTTATATAGTAAGTGTTCAGTGACTATTAGATATTAGTAGTAGTAGTATTTGTCTCTGTATTTAGAGCTCCAAGTGCCTTACACATAATAGGAGCTCAATAAATACGTTCATGGCTCTAATATGGAAATATCCACACATAGTCTAATCATTCTGAAGTGGCTCTGTCTTTGTTTTCTGTAACTATAAATATTGTGGGATTATTACCTAGTGGTGACAAACCATCGAGACAGGTATGTCCTTGATGAATCAAATGTAATAATGACTCTAAGTGTTACCAATAATTACTTTGAAAGGTTATTATTTTTACTAGAAGTCATTATTAGATAGATAGATTCTCAAAACAGTCTACACTAATGGCACAGTTTTCTTTTAAAAGGCTAAATTAACAGTTTGAAAGGTTTTCCAAATCCATCAATGGAATGGAAAGTTAATACAAAATAAAAGGCAATCTCAGTTTCCAAAGCATCTATAGATTAATATCTATATTAAATATTTGTGTTTAAATTAGAGTGTGGCTAGTAAAAGCATTTTATGAATTATTGACATTTTCAATCTACACACTCCAGGATAAAATTCATTAAGAGGTGATAATTTTGGAAGCACATTATATGACCATTGTAATACAAGTTGCTTGAGCAGCACTTTTATTCACTGATGCATGGGTATTATTTGAAAAACATAATTTAAAAGCTGAGCTGCAGAGATTACCCCTGTCTCTAATTAAATAAAGGATTAGCACTTTATTTACTGAAAGAGATGGATGTCTGTCAATTTTTGATATGCAATATACCAAAATTTTTAATGAACTTCAAAGATAATTTTCTACTTATTGAAGTGCTTCTATAATTTCTTCATGGATGGGCAATGAAAGAAGAGAGTATTATCTATTTCAGAATAATGAGAATTAAGAGGGCATGAGGTATTTAGCACAGGTTTGTTTCTGTTGATAAGAGAAATCTTGTTTTCCTTTGCCAAGAAGTGTGGAACCCATTCATTTTTTGTTTCTTTATAGTATTTTATCATCTTTATAGAGATGCATTGCATCAATAGTCTCAAGGTGTAATAGCACTAAAAAGTATGTATGCAGTCCCCTTCTTTGAAAACATCACAGTGCAGTTCAGTCATTGTATGGAGGCAAAACAAATATTAATTGAACTCTTTCTATATCCTTGACACGGGAGATGAAATAATAAATAAGAATAATACTTAGATTTAAATCCCAACTCTACCACTTAATAAACATCTTTGTGTCTCAGTTTTCTCATATGCAAAATTGAGAGCATGAGAATATCTACTTCATAATGTTGCTGTGATATTAAATCTTCTTGTATGCAAAATTCCAATGCAATTCACAATACATGGTATATGCTTAATGAATATTAGCTATTATTACAGCAGTGCATTAACTACAGTACCTACCCTCAGGGAGTTTCCAGCTATGTTATTTATCTCCATAAAACAGGGGTTCTTAACCCTTTTTGTTCCACAGACCCCTTTGCCAGTCAGGTGAAATGAATACTACTGTAATTTATTTATTGCATACATTCCTAAGTGAAGGAAAGGCTAGAATTCAGTTAGAGGTCAGAGAAAATAAAGATAATAAGTTGATGTTTTTCAGTTCAGGCTCAGGGACCCCCTGAAATCTTTCTACGGACCCCAAGGGGTTTGTGGACCCCTGCTTAAGAACCCCTGCATAAAGTATGTTCCTACTTGGCTTTGTGACTGTGGTGATGGGGAGGAAATGGAAAACAAGAGCACAACAATTATACTGTGTTTCATTGAGTTTCCATTTTGTGAAAGCAATTGTAAGATATTAGACAAAGAACAAACAACACTCTGCCACCTACTGGTATTGACTTTGGTCAAATCCTTTAACCTTTTGAGGTTTGGCTGATGTATCTCTGATATGGAAATAATAAATACATCATAGTGTTGTTTGAATAATTAAATCAAGTGACTCATGTGAAACCGTTTTGTTAAGTTGTAAAGTACTACTGTCAACTTTTGGTTATCTTCTTATAAGTAAACTATTCTGTGCATGATGTACCAGTAAATTTTCATTGAAAACTGCTATTTTGCTACTTACTTAGTTTGACCTTTTGCTATCTTCATAACTTCACAACTGGTGTCTGATAGATGTACCCAAATGTATTTTAATAGTCTAAGCCAAATGTAACCAGGAAAATAATGGTTTGAAATACTACTACCTTTCCATAGAAAATATATCTTTATAAATTATTTTATATTTTATAACCATATAATGTTCAATATAAGTGTCTTTTTAATTTCTATCTTATGGAAATACAGCAGCAACATTGGATTATAAATATTCTACCTGTTTGGAATTTTTACATTTTAGATAGAAAAAAAAGATGTTCTGTGACTTATGGTTTAGAAGAAAAGAACATTTCAGTTACATTAAAATTATATACTATTTCATAGTTCTTAGTTAACGATTTTTGGCATTCAACAGCTTTGTTTCTCTGTAATTTGCAATGCAGTTTGAAAAAACGTGGCAATGCTTGCATATGCTCTGTAATCTATATTTTTTCTAATTAATGAATGCAATTCAAAAGTATTGCACATGATGCTGATATGGAAAGATTAACATTTTACTTTTATAAACAATAACATTACTATATGTTTCATCTATTTTCTGAACTATTGAGAAATAAGGGGAATTTTACTCATCTTTTATTTCCTGTTTTTTCCTTTTATATAGAGTAAAATTACCCTTAGTTTGAGCTTGCCATTTACTCTAACCACAGGATATAGCTTATGACATTAAGTTTGACAAAGGACAACAATGAAATCACTTTAAGGAAATATATAAACATATTTATAGAGGTTGAATGGACCATAAAAGTAGTTTGTGGATTAAAAGTAAAGAGAGAAAAGGAGAGAAACTAGTTACAAAGAGGATTGGAAATGAACAATGACAGCTGTAACATCAGGATTCAGGATATTGGACCAGACTGAAAACACTAGGTCCTGAAGAACTCCTGCCTGGCACAGTTACTTGTCATCGTACAATTCATTTATATATGATCTCATTATAGAGAGGAGAGAAGGTTGTATTTTAAGCCTGTGTTTTTAGATCATTGCAGGCTGTTTTATAGCAAGGATGATTTCTTGCCAATGTAACCCTCAGGACCATATCTGTTTGCTTCTTTTCCTTTATTTCCCCCTGGTCTTTTATTTAATGAGTTGGAGATACAAACTGTTCATAAATTTCATTTTATTCCTGATCCATTAAAATATTAAAAGACATTATGTGGATAATGCATTGCACATAAGATATTATATAGTAAATGCAGATTGTCTTCCATCACTTTTTTCCTTTAATTACTTCATTAAAATATCAAGAGACAGAAATATTCACCTTTAGCTGTTCATTGAGTACTTATTATGTGCTTGGAACTGTGTGGGTTGCAAGAATATAGGGGTGAGCATATTATTTACATCCATGCATGGCAGTTTTTATTTACTCTTTGGTGTGTGTATGTGTGTGTTTCAGGAGATGAGACAGGGAAGATTCTAGAATCAGAATAAGATGATTGGCAATGACTGGCCAACCCTAAATGTTATTAAGCTTTTCAATGAAAAATTGTTTTGCCATGCTAGTTTTTGTTCTGGGAATATGATTTGTGTGTGCTTATTTCAACTTAAATTGTAGGATTGTTTTACTTCAGTTTTAAAAATAGCAAATAAATGAAAAATGAGCTACAGACAGTCATGACATGGGCAAGACTATAATAATGTTTTTTCCAAAGCAGAGCTGTCTAATAAATCTTAATTTTGAGTAACTAGCAAATAGCAAAGAGGCAAGCTTTTCTTACACTTCAGCTATACCAGTTCCCTGAAATTAGACCAAGCCCAAAGAATTATAAGCAAAATAAATTCCCTTATAGGTTAGTAGTTGAAAATGCCAACTTTAATATGACTTCTCACTCCCAGCCTTCACCTTCATTATGAGAGGCCTCAAGTCCAAACATTGAGGCTATTGATTAAATAAAATTTTAAGTGGCTTAGTTATGCTTCTTCTAGTTGTCAGTCTGATCACAGGTGTGTTAAAATTCCCATTGTACCATGAAGTGCATGTCTTAAGTAAAACTTTTTACTGATCTATATTTAGGCATAGTCCAGTGAATAGTAGTTACTCTATGAAGATTAGTTGATGATGATGATTCATTACAACAATATAGTAGAGTTTAAAGAAGAATTCCAGAAAACTTAAAAATAAAATATTTGTAAACGTAATATGCTAAGGGATATAAAATACAATCCCATTTGCTACTTTCTAGGCATAACTTTTTATATATACCATTTTTTTCTTCTAACACACATGATAGTTATCAAAAAGGGCAATGGATGGGAGTAGATATGGCTCAAGCAGTTGAGCTCCCACCTCCCACTAGGAGGTCCAACATTCAATTCCTTGTGCCTTCTGAAAAAAACAAACAAGAGAAACAAGCAAAAAAACCAACTCAAGGAAACTGATGTGGCTCAGTAGTGGAGCACCAGCTTCCCAAATACAAGGTCCTGGGTTCAATCTCTGGCCCCCAGTATCTAAAAAAAAAAAAAAAAAAGGCAATCAATGCAGAGAAATGTTTTTATAATAATTGAAGAACTCTGAGATTAGAGCAAAGCACAAAAATTTCACTCGTGTAATTACTGAAAATATTATATCTTTTGATTTTGAAACTTAGAGTTTTAAAATTTATTGTCATAGTATGTCATTTCATCCTTTTCATTTAAATTGTCTTGTTTTTACATCAACTGTAATCTCTGATTTTTAAGCTTGTATTACAAGCACATTTTTCTCTGACTCGCCCCTTTTTCCTCACTGTTGGGATCTAGGCAAATTATCCCTGAGGTAAATATCTCTAGGATAAAGAAGATGTCACTTAATGAATTTCATAAATACATTACTATTTCCCAGAACTTTGCACTAATGTGTGTTGATCAGTACCTTACAAGTAGGAAAAGTATGAGTTTGCTCTTCAGTATCTAGATAAAATTTAATCTGAGAAATACATACACATAATATGTTTGGAGGTCTCAATTTATTTTCACAGGAGTATGTTGAAAGAGTCAGAAATTTTAGAAAAGGTCAGAGCTGGTGGCTCATTATTGATATCGATCTTCTGATAACAGATTTTTCTTATAGACACTCTTTTCCCACAATAATATAAAATATTGATGAGGGAGAGGGAGAGAAGTTTCTTAATAAAGATTCTAAATCCATTTATTCAGGGTGAGCATATTCCCTGTTAATGTGTAGCCTCACAAAGTACATTTTTTCATAAGACTGACAAGCTGTGGAAAATCTTAGACCTTTGGAAATGATTTTCAGAGTAGTGTTTTCTGAAGAGATCCATTATTGAGGTGGGTAAAAAAGCAAGGCTGTAGTGTTAAATAGTTGTTTAAACTATAATATTTTATAAGTAAGAATAGTCAAACTATTTGAATGCTTTTCATGTACATTACTGACCTGCCTTTCCAAAGGAAATATTGGTGTTCTTATTATGAATATTGTATTTCTTATGCCTATAGTTTGGAATGGTGTGTTTATTCAATCTTAGCTTGAATAATTTTGTTTTTTTTTTTCCAAGTTTGTACTGTATTATAAAGTTTGCAATATGGTTGGCTTTTAGAAATCATTGTATTAGAGAAATGGGTTTTTAAAAACATAATATCCAGTAAAACACGTATGAGTGAAATAAATAATTATTGACTTTCAGTTTGGAAGAGGTGAATAAAAAGTAACTGGCCAATACCGTACCATTAATCTATTCTCTTTTCTCCTTTCTCTCTTTACTTCTCTCTCTCCAATAGAAGTGGAACAAAAAGGTAATTAAATAGCTTTCATAAATTATATACTATGTATAGGCTAAGTTATTTAACAGTTTAACATTTAGTTAAAATAATTTTGTTATTAATTCTTATCTATTTTATGATATTTATGTACTACTTCTGCTGCTCAACTTCACTTGAATCGCTTATGCTGACCAGTGCTGGTTTGATTCTTTTATCCTAAAACAGTTTAATAGTATACCATTTTCTACAGTTTATTATATTTCTCATTATTTTTAGATAAGTAGTTTAAAATCCGGTAGTTGGTGATAGATATTGATTGTTTTAGTTTTATGTTTTTTGTTTTTCCCCTTAGTCATAGTTTTGTTGTGGTTTCCCCTGCTCTGTAATATGTTATCTATTAGAGGAAAGAGAGAGATAGTTTTCTGGAATACACTAAAATAAATTACTTTAGTAACTGAGGGCTGATTATTAACATTCACATGAACTTTATATAGAATTCTGACAATACTGTGTACCCATCCTTTACAATTAAAGCAATCGTATTTAAATTCCTGAGAAATTCTTATAATCACCAATATTATTATTGATTATAAATTGAAGATGACTCTGTCCTTCCTATGGAAGATTTTGGTAGCCAACCTTTTCCCAAAACATTTTATTTTTCGAAAAGTAAAACTTTTGGCATTCTAATAATGGATTTTCCTTTTAAGTAACCTCCAAAACCTCACATAATTTCATCTTATCAACATTCCATTGAATGTGTGCTTAGAGTTGCTAAAGAGCTAATCACTAATGTTACTAGAATAATCCTATCATTAAAATATGGGCCAGCATCCAAATTCCTTGTGATTTTCTAATTTCTCCACCCAATACACTTCTAATCATTTCAAACATAACAGTGAACTGCGGGATATTTTTCGGTATGTTTGCTTTGCAAAAATATTACAGCAGTGTTTCCCATAGCACGTTTGGCAGAACATTACACCTCAAAGAGGCTCTGTATAAAGAAGCTTCCACAATCAAATTAGTTGATGGAATGTGCTCATCCTTCCCACTTTTGCCCTAAAAAAGTGTATGTAAGCTATTAGAATATCTGCCCTAATTCTGTTTGATGTTTCTCAAACACATGTTGTTAAGGATTCCCCCCTTTTTACTGTGTAACACCTAGCTATATCATTATAAACAGGTGCTTCAAGGACCATCTTTTGGGAATCATTGCTTAATACTTCCTTCATTACCAATGAATCAACCAAGTATGCTTTCTTACTACCACTCACATGATATGCTACTGAATCATACTAAAACTCAAGTGAATCAGATGATTCCTGCCCATTTTCATTCTGAAGTATGAGCAGCAAAATATTATAGAAAGTAATCCTGTTTTTTTTTTTTAATGCTCTTCTCATGTAACAGTAAAAGGTACATTTATTTTTAAGTTCCAATACTACTGTATTTAACAGGACACTTTTAACTGATTAAAATCTAGATCTTGGGTTCCTCTCTGTAACCTTTCACCTTTTCTTCTTTTCTTTTCCTCCTTTCCTTTCCTTTTCTTCCTTTCTCTTTTTCCTTCCAATGTCCATCCATCACTCATTTTTAATTGCGTGGGTTGCATGCTCTGTGTGCTGTAGCAGTTCTGAGATCTTTTTTGTTAGAAGATTCAGTGGCCTGTAATACAGGACTGTTGTTTTCCTGTATTTAAAAAAAAAATACTATAGGATTTCCATCTGTTTCTTAATGATAACAATTGAATAGCTTATTTTACCAGAGTGGAAACAATATTTTTAATAAGATATGTTTTCTCAGTGAATTAAAAAACAGTGTATAGCATTTTTATTTTTTATATGTCTATAGAATATGTAGACATATATCACATCTGAATACATATATCCAAAAATTATAGCAACACATGTTTAAAAAGGTAAAAACAACAGAAAAAGATAGTTGCTCATAAAAGGTCAAATTTCATCAGCCAATTAAATAAAATGATTTTGAATTAAAGACAAAATTAATGTGGAGGAATACTTTTTCTTCTCAGAAGATGCAGCAAAATACTAATGGTGGTGGCTATCTTGTTAGAGTTGCATTCCATTTGGTGAAAGATAAATATGTGTGACAAAATATTAAAATTAATGTATTTATTATCTTAACTCTTTCACTTCCAACAGTTTTTCTTTGTCCTGGACTACTGAAAGGAGTATACCAGAGTGAACATTTGTTTGAGTCGGACCACCAATCTGGGGCATGGTGCAAAGACCCTCTGCAGGCTTCTGACAAGATTTATTATATGCCCTGGACTCCCTACAGAACTGATACCCTGACTGAGTACTCATCCAAAGATGACTTCATTGCTGGAAGGCCAACTACAACCTATAAGCTCCCTCACAGGGTGGATGGTACAGGATTTGTAGTGTATGATGGAGCTTTGTTCTTCAACAAAGAACGCACCAGGAACATAGTAAAGTTTGATTTGCGGACTAGAATAAAGAGTGGGGAGGCTATCATAGCAAATGCCAATTATCATGATACCTCCCCTTACCGATGGGGAGGCAAATCTGACATAGACCTGGCAGTGGATGAGAATGGGCTATGGGTAATCTATGCAACAGAACAAAACAATGGTAAAATTGTCATTAGCCAATTGAACCCTTACACCCTGAGGATTGAAGGGACATGGGACACTGCGTATGATAAAAGGTCAGCTTCCAACGCATTTATGATTTGTGGGATTCTGTATGTGGTCAAATCTGTATATGAGGATGATGACAATGAGGCCACAGGGAATAAGATTGACTACATTTACAACACCGACCAAAGTAAGGATAGCATGGTGGATGTACCCTTCCCCAATTCATACCAGTACATAGCAGCTGTGGATTACAACCCCAGGGACAACCTACTTTACGTATGGAACAACTATCATGTCGTGAAATATTCTTTGGATTTTGGACCTCTGGATAGTAGAACAGGTAAGTTTGACTTTTGATGGAACTATAAAGGGAAATATTTATAGTTTGTTCTTTTAGTTTATTGTACATTTTGGTCAGATTTCTTTTGTTGTCTTCTTTTGGAAAATTGTTCATTGTCTTAACAACTAAAAAATGTTGCTGCTAATTACTCTCTGCTCTAAAAAAGTATAACTACAAGAAACTGACTCTTTCTCCTTAGTGCAGCTAATCTCTAGTTTTTAACCCTTTTTTGAAGGGTCTTTGTATAATCAGCTGGTTAGTTCTTTGTGTAGTGAAGCACATAAAACCTTTGCTCAAATGGAATCCCATTCTGTTTAATTAATTGTGAAATACCCTCAGAAGTGCTCTCCACTTCAAAGCTGCCAAATGGATAAGCTTGCCATAAGGCTTTAGAAACCCTGCACCAAATGCCTCTACCTTCCAGAGAGCACACTACTCCTATTGGGAACATTGCCAGTTTGAGCGTGCATATATACCTAATTGAAATATACAGAAAAGTATCTGTAACTGATAAATACAGAAAAAATCATTTCTCTATTTTTATGACAAATGACAGTGACAAGTGATCTTGAGATAATCTTTACATTCCAATTCTCTAGAAGAGTCCTTTCTCCAAGATGTATTGTTTCCTTTTAACATTACTTAAAGACAGTTTTTTTTTCATTTTTACTTATATTACATAACTGAGTAGACTAATCTTAATTAAAAAGTTAAGTTCTTCTAACCAGAATAATACTGTTCTGCAAGATAAAGTATAATGGAAAATTAAGTTATTAGTGTCTGAATTTTGCTAGTAATAAAGCTATTAAAAAATGAAATTGTTTATCATGCAGTGTTTATATGTTTACATTGCTTATTTTCTGCAGTGTTTTACTACCATGTCATTCTGTTTTCTATCTTAGTTCATTATATACCCATCGTCTCTTACCCAACTAAATTCTAAGTTCTTTATGGCCAAAGTTTTTGCCTTATCCATGCTTTTATTTATTATATTTTTATTTGACCATTATTTTTGTCTTCTTAGACATTAGTATAATATCTTGCATATTTATAATAAAGCTTCAATAACATTTGCTGAATAAATGTTTGAATGAATGAATGGCTTTCCAATTCTTATTCTGCTAGAATGATAAATTAGGTGACATTTTCTTTAATTGATGAGAGCCTTAGTCAGAGAGACAGCAATTCTTTCCATAGAAGCAATGCTGATAATATGTTGATTTGCCTGTTGTGGAGGGAAAGCCTAAACATGCAACAGCAACAAAAACAACTATCTTTACTAAATTCTCAAATGATCACCTAGACCACGTGCAATATCTGGCCCACCTCTTTACAGGTAAGGTTTTTCAATCCCATATACCCTTCAATTGAAAACTTGAGCAAGAAGTAGTCATTTGGAGAATTCTAGGAAGATCATTATTTTATAGCTCTGATATTCTTCAGCCAAAATTTATATTTTGGGAGTGAGAACTTTATGAATATTTCTTAGGCTTTTTTTGCCTCTTAGTTGGAATATGAGGTAATTTCTAATTGCCTCAAAAAAAAAAAAAAGAACTCACCATGTTTGGGGATTTAACAGTGAATAAGGGGAAGTAACATTTCAAATTTTATGAATGAAAAGATCATGCATTATTTTTATTTTGAGTAATTGACATGCTAAAATTAATTAACATTCCAGGATTTGATTTATTGGACTGAAACAAGTTCTTTGTTCCATGGCTCCCGAGTATTTAGAGAATTGCCAACAAATATTTCTAACATGCATCAATAAATACATATAAAATACAATGAATCATTGTAATTGAGTAATTGAAAGGCAAATTATACCACTCATCTATTTTTTAAATTTTAGGTATTCATTTGTTATAGAAGATAAAGTATGAGACCTCTTGCTCACATGTGCTAGTTTCCATATTTGTTAAAAGGATGGTTTTGAACTGACAAACATTGAAAAATGATAAAGTTGAGCTTTAGGCACAAATGCCAAAGGAGATTCTGTTTTCACTTTGTTTTTTGCTTGTTTGTTTTTAACATTGACAAAACCTTGCCTGTCTTGCAAATGGTGAGATTTTCACCTGTATTAAATTTGTGTATGTAATTGTAAAAAAGTATCAATTTTCATGTCTGAATGTTCAAATTAAAAAGCTGGTATTTTGGCATGGACTTGCAATTTAGAGGTAGGAAGAATAAGTGTAGAAGTAAATTTTATGCATCAGATGTGTGGCTATGAGAATTTCAATTAGCTTTAATAGTGGCTGTTCATCTTATTCTCCACAAACATTTTCATCTGGGTGTTTTTCCTTGGTAAATTACGCTGAAATATTTCAAAGAAATTGCCTTTTGTGAGTTCTTATTGCCATTTTATTATAGGTCCTTTTTTGTATCTATGTAAGGAAACCCTCACCTTATAAATATATTAGAGTTGAAAAGACTGATCCTAAATCTGTAGAACCAAAATGTATTTGCTGTTGCCATCTGTTGATAGCAGTCTTAGCATTTTTGCTTTGATTTTAACTGTGTTCTTATCAAATAAAATTCAAAATTTGTAAATTTTTAAGTAAAGGGCTATCTATATTTTACTTCTGCATATAACCATACATTAAAAGATCTGGTTGCTTCAAGATACAAGGCTAATATACTTCTCTTGAACACATAAAAATTCTCAGGTGAGATGGACACATAGGTAGCATACTGCATATGAACCTAAGCTCAGGAGTCGGAGGACCTAGATTTGAATTCTGCCTCTGTCTTTTGTTTGACTGTGGGCAAATTGCTCAGCCTCTGAGTGTCTTGCTTTCCTCAACTAGAAAATGGAAAGAATACCTACCTCAGAAAATTATTTTTAGAATTTATGAAATAATGTATGTAAAGTCCTTATCACAGTGACTGGCTTATTGTAATTGTTTAATAAATTATAGCTTTTATTAGCAATAGGAATGATACAGTAATACACTTAACTAAGAGCTATACACCAGCCCTACAAGCTTAGGGACCAGTTATTATCCCTGTTTTCTAAATAGGGACCTGAGACTGTATATCTTATAGTGTATTCAAAAATCACTCAGCTGTTAAGTGCAGAGGCAAAGTTCAAAATGGGCAGTCCAACTTCAAATTTGTGTTCTCATCTCCACTAGTAGTGGAAAGTATACTTTCTGAGGTTGTGTGACTAGATTCATTCATTTGCTAGAAATGTACTCAGTATCCCATGTGCTAGCCAATCTTTAGATGCTAATATAATTTGCATTTTTCACTACCAGGTAATTACGGTAGATTTGACCTCTAAAAAAAATGTATCTATTCTTCAACCACTACATCAAACTTTTATTTTTTATTTTACAGAGGTCAGTATTAAAATCTAAAATGATTCCTTAAAATTCTCAGTACCCATCCCCAAACTACTAATTAGGGATCACATAATATGATGTTTCTGTCTTTTCTTAGTTGTGTTACTAGCATTAACATTTGAGAACAAAGTAAATGTGAAAGTGCTTCTATGTTTCCTGGGCAGATCTAGAGCTATTAGATCTAAAACTATCTTCAAATTTCACTCTTACTGAGTCTATTTCCTATGTTCTAAAATAAGATATGAACTCAACTTGCATCATTGTCTTCGATTGGCTATCTTTTGTAAGATTAAAAAGCTCTGAGTGATTCTTAGCTATTTCATGGGTTGAGTGATTCTCAGGTTGCCATATAATTCTAAACTGTACATTGTGTTCTAATTTTTCCAGTGTGGTGGAATCAAATATTTCCATCACTTATTTTTAGCTATTATTAGTGACTGGTGTTGGCTGACTCTGTATTAACTCTTCTTTCACCCAGACCAAGTTGTGCCAAATTCATGATTCATTAATAAAAGAAGACAAGATTTTTCTTTAACTCTTACACTTGGTTTCTAAACTGTGCAGAGGAAAATCTAAATTTCCCTTGTCAGATATACAAATGTTCTTTGGTATAGCCTACTGAAGGAGGAGGAAATAGGTGCAGACAGTAAAAGGAAAGGCAGAGAACTCTAGCTCCAAAAATTTCCTAAAATTGGCATATATAACAGATCTAAGAATCCATTGACTGAGATTTAGTGAAACACATTAGTCAATCAATACTGACATTAGAATGATAGTCATTAAGCAACTCTACTGTCTTGTATCTGCTCTTCTGCTTCCCAAATACTATCCACACTGTCGTGAAAGCCATTGAGATTATGTAAATGTAACCATTCATATATATATATGCTGAACATAGTTGAATCTAAAACAACAAAAAGCCTACACATAACAGTTTAACAGTGTAGATACGGTGAACCTTCTGTCCTTATAATATGGTAATTAAGTGCATTCATGTCACCAATAAAATTTGTGACTATGTAGTGATGAATAAGAACTTTAAACACACATG
This sequence comes from Dasypus novemcinctus, assembly GCF_030445035.2. Lineage (NCBI taxonomy): Eukaryota > Metazoa > Chordata > Mammalia > Cingulata > Dasypodidae > Dasypus > Dasypus novemcinctus. The sequence goes on along the minus strand of NC_080673.1, from coordinate 145,295,380 downwards.
ACACCTCGTTAAAATGTAATTTTCACATCATATATCTGAGCCCTTTACTTTGACAGCTAGCAATTCAAGTGCTGGGCAGAGAATCTTGAACATTTTGAAACTGTCACGTGTTTAATAGCTACCCGAAACTGCTTCCTGAATGACTTAGTAAAATATGGTGCATCCTGTTCAGAAAGTAGACCCTGAAAGTAGAGGGATCTTAAATCAAACTTGCCCTCAGCCTATGGGTTATGACTGCGTCACAGGTCCACTTAGTCTCTAAAATTTGATTTTCATTGAGTTGAACTTCACAAAAAGAAAAACTGGTCAACTTGCTTTTTTCAGCCCTGCCTATTTCTGTATCACCTGTTTCTTTGTCTGTAGAGAAGCCCCCTCTCCAGTGCTTCCTCATTGCTGGGAGTGACAGCTGCAGCCTTGAAGGACATTGCTGCTGGTGATTTTTCAGAGAGCACAGCCAAAATTTGCAATAGCTATTCCATTGTCACTTAAAATCAGCTGACTTTCTCTTATGTTTCTTTTTCACATATATTAAAAAATTCAGACAGCTGAATTCTCTCATATGTTTTCTTCAACTGTCTTTATAAGTGCAGGTTAATACTTCCAGAGTGACACTTCCGGCTTTTTGGGCTGTGAATACCAAAATCACAGTCCTGTACAGAGTAAAGTATGACCTGGCTTTATGCAGCTGTGTCCAGTGTTTGCCATAAGTCTTGACATCTAGGTGACTCTCGTAAGAATAAGAGAGGATACAAGGGCTAAAAATGTTCCCAAAATGTTATTTACTTATTACTTTCTTCCTGCCTAATGATGAACTCAACAAAAGTTAACTCTTAAAAAAACTAATCAGGATCATTTCTACATGTTACTCACAGTCATAAATGGATAGCTTATTTGTGAATAAGCTTCCCACTCACAGCAGCTGTCCTTTTTGTAGCCATTTCACTGCTCATTAGCGCATCCACCAGAGGGCAGGCAGCTGGAACTGAAATAGTGTTGCTGCTTATTATTAGCACACTTTTGTAAGAGTTGATAACAGTGACTAAAATGAGATTTCTGATTACTTAGGTTTTCTACCCACGTTTGCGCAGATAGTGAGACTTGGATCTATTACATAATAACTGTTGGATAACAGTCTCTGTCGTTTGCTTTATTCCTCTGCTTTTGAATTTTATAAGTAGTGTTCAAGTACTACTTGGCAAGCAGTATTGTTTAAACACAAATGATATTTCCCTCATAACTATTCTTCAGCTAGAAAGTTTAATTCTCAGATAGTAATAATTAATGACCAAGTAGTTCAATATCCATAAAGGAAAGGTAAAATCTACCGTATCATATAATTTTACAGAATAAGTCATGTTTTCTTGGCAGATTTTTCTGCAACCAAATGAATAATACCTTTTTGTTTGTCGGCAAACAATTCTGTCAGTTTCTCTTCACGTCCTTCAAATGGTGCAGATTCATGGCCAAAGTCTTTGCTTCCCCTTATCCCAGTGAAGATGCAAATCAAAATTAGCCCATGCTTTCAATATAAAATATTTTGTGATTGAAATATGTTAGCCTGAGAATTTGGATTTTATTTCAATAATGTTAGAAAAACAATTCCATCAAAAATAGACAAGCGCAAGCAACATGCTAAGTATCTATTGTCTTAATGATGTTTCTTAGCATTATCTCTAATATAAATATAATATAAATGTTTTGCTCTTTTTTAAGAAAATGAAAAATGTCTTTGAAGAAGCATTTATCTTTGGAAGCAAGAAAATGACACTTTATTTAGAAACACACCACCAACAAAAATATAAAATAGACTGGGATTTTTTAAAACATAGTAAACTTTTCAAAACCTATGGTAATTTTTCTCCACAGAATACATATTAATATACTAAACAGTAAATTTAGACTGTTGTATTTTATAGTGAAGTTCCCTGAGCATCATAAGTGGTAATGAATTGTGGAGAGGAAACTTGAAAGTAGAAGTAGACGAATTAAGAAAAAGCCAAAGATGAAAATTGGAATTCAGGCACAAAATCAGACCTGCTATAGAAAGTAGAAGCAGGAAGCCAAGACTGGGCTTAAGTCAGAATCCAGATGATTAATTAATTGATTGATTCTTTCTTCCTCTCCTTTACTCAGGTAATATGTCTTTTATCTAGCTGAGGCTAAGCACTGTGCTAAAGTCTGTGTTTTCAACATTAAACAAGACAGAAGGTATTAACCTTGCTTTCATGGAGTTCAGAGTCTAGTGAAAACAAATAAGGAGAAATATTGCCTGTTGTATATTAGGTGTTTTCTTTTCTATCCCTTTACATGGATTATTAAAGTTAATCCTAACAGTAATCATGCAGAGAAAGCATCACCTTCATTTCTGATGAAGAAATTGATGATCGGATTGGTTAAATAATTCATATTATATACATAGCCTAGAGTGGTTGTAGAACACCCACATTCCCCAAGATTGTGCTAGTTCCTTTACATAAATAATTTAACCATTAAAATCAAACACTATAATGTACAGATTATTATATCAGGTTATAGATGAAGAAAACAAGGCTCAGAGATGTAAGCTCACCTGCCCAAAGACACCCAGTTTGTTAGATGATGATTTGGGCTCCACAGAAACCTAGATTTGACTCTGTATCATGTAGCTGAAATACTTTATATTTTCAACGGAAAAAAATTATAGCGCATGCAAATATACAATAAAATGTTATATAATGATGAATAGTTTGTCGTGTATATGTTTAACTTCTTGGTAACGTTTGAAGAAGCACAGATTTAATTATTGGAGGATTAGGAGGATTAGTTAGAAACTTTTGTAGAGATTCAGGGGAATTTGAAGGACTTTAGAGATTTTGGAAACTGTTTATTAGATTTAATTCTCCCTAACATATATTATTTTCTTAGTTCACTTGTATTGCTATTACTAGCAATACATACTTACTGTCTTTGAGGAAAAATGACAAAATGGTGAGAAAATAGAATGAAGAAAGAACACTTCTATATATTCTCCCTAGAGAAACTGTCATATTTGTGTGCAAGGAGACTTGTGCAGGGGTATCCATTATGTTTAAAATCGCATAAAACTGGAGTATAAAAAACTGTCCCACAGTAAGTAAAAAGATACAGATCACAGTTTGTGTGAAGCAGATCACAGTTTGTGTGAAGTTTCTCAGGTATATACTAAGGCGCTGAAAGAGAAGATTTGGTTACAACAATTATCTGTATTGGCATCAGAGATTTAAAAATTAAACCCTTGTCAGCATGGCAGTTAGAGGGAACCATTATGTGATCAATTATCCCTTAGGGAAAAATACATTAAATTAGGTGTTGGTACCCATGAAATCATGAATAAGAGATCTTATGTTTCAATTTTCCCTTTCCTTGTAATATCTCCCATTTGGCCTCAAATATGTTCCTGTATTATATCACTTAACTAGCAAGCCATCTTAGTTGGCTTTAATAACTCAAAGATTAACCAGGATTACAACCTCTCAATGCTCCACCATCTTTTACTATTATAACTCTTTCTACTAAATCATCAAAGTCTTAGTAACAGAAACCTTCTCATCAGAAAAGGAAAATTTTATTTTGAAATTTTAACTGAGTATGGCCCATAAAAGTAACTACCATTTATTACATAGTTCAAGGACTGTCTATTAAACAATTTTGATTATTTCATTGCCTGAAAATTATTTTAATTTTTTATCACCTCCACTGAATTTTCCAGAGTATGAATATATTGACTTCACAGCTTTTCTGGACTCCTATGATAAATTTTAATATGAATATAATTTTTTAAGTTTTCTACAACATGTCAAAGTACTTTAGTAGATGAACAGGGCAACTTGGCTGATCATGTTCCAGAATTAAGAATTTGAAATACCATGAGGTAGGTTCAAGTGTCCAGTTTTGCAGGTATTGAAAAGTTACAATTTTTTAATCCTAACAGTGAACAAGAAGGCTGGTATAAGTTAATGAGGGTGGTGAATGAAGGTTGCTTTAGGTCTCCAATTTAATCTTCAAAGGCTAAACCAGGGAGCGGCTGTGGTTCAAACAGCTGAGCTCTTGCCTCCCCCATGGTAGGTCCCAGGTTCCGTTGGGTCCCAGTGCCTCCTGAATAAAGCAAAAACAAACAACAAGCAAAACAAGCTAGAAGGCCAACTCAGAGAAGCCGATGTGGCACAGTGGTTAAGTTCCAGCTTCCTACATACCAGTTCCGGGTTCAACCTCAAGCCCCCAGTATTTCAAAAAAAGAAAAAAAAAAGCTAAGCCAGCCAGCCAATCAACCAACCGATCAACCAACCATCGAATAAATAAATGAAAACTGATCAAAAGAGATCTATGCCGTAAAAGTATTAGACTTCAAGACAGAATTCACATAAGGATTTGAATATAAAAATAATCATCTGGTAGAATAAAATTGTAACTGGGTTTAGGGTCTAAAATCAGCTATTGAAGTAAAAAATGAAATATGAACAAATTTATTTTGGTAACTCCTTTAATAGTCCATGAAATCTAGTATTAGTGTTTTTCTTAATATATCCCTATACAGTAAAGAGATAATACTATGTATCATTGTACAATGTATAAAGAAACGTAGGGTACAAAATAAAAAATGCCTTTACAAAGTATGATTTTATAGTATTTTAATTATATAGCAGAACTATTTGGATTGATATAAATTAAATGTGTCTATGACACTATTCCTCTGTACTAACAGAGAGAGCTCAGTAGTTATTTCTATGTAGATAAATCTTTTCTGTGAGAACTTTTTTCTCAAAACCACAACAAAAACAAAGTCTTCTTGAAGATTTTGATTTATACTTTCTTAATTAAATTGTACACAATTATTGAATGTCTGAACAGTGTACCTGCTAAAGTTAGGTGGCAGAAAAATTATATAACAAATGTTAATTAGGCATTACAAATTTATTTAAGTTGGTTAACATAATTTGGAATTTAGCTCATTATGTATTTCCTCTCCTTTTGTTTAGGTTTGAAAATTTCCATAAAAATTTTATAATTTGTGTGGTTAACCCTATTTTTATTAAATATATTATTTATCATATTTTGACAAACGTAAACTTCCAAGATTTAATAGGTTAATTTCAGAATTGTTCAAATTTGAGCTCTTCTGGGCTTTACAAAATTTCTTTAGTTAATATGCTTTGCCTTTGAAATTTTGAAATAAATTTCGGAAAATTAAGCCAGAAATCCAAATGAATAGAGAATGGTCAATCTGTTTAAAATTCTATAGAGAAATATAAAAAGGCCTTCTAACTGAGTTCAGGACAGTTTTCCAGCTAACTAATTAGCTCCCCCTTGTGACTTGGGCACACAAATGGGAAAGTGCCAAAGTCGTTTTGAGAGAATGAAATTATAAGAAATGAGCATTACTCTATTTCTAGTTCCTTTTCTTTGCCAAGGAAGAAGAACTTATAGCTCTAAAAATATTTTGGGAATTGCTAGAAACCTTGCTTCTACCTCCTAATTATAAAGCCATGCACAACAAATGTGTAACACATGATTGAATCTACCATCATGGAAACAGAATAAGGAAGTGGGTTGGTCTCTGAAGAGACTTAGGGAATAGTTTTAATATCCCATGTTGATTTTGACTTTTAAACAGTTCAGACCATTAGTTTTTGCCAGATATTTCTGAGGATCAAAATTGAAAATGAAAAAAAAAACAAAAAGGAATTTGAATGAAAGTAGTCAATCACTGTAATCATAGATGGAACTTACATGTAGAATTTTTCATTTTGTGCTTTGAAAATAAAACTTCTCTATCAACCTAAATACGATAAAATGTAGAATTGCCCATTTTAAATATTTAATAATATATATATTTTAATTATATACCTATAACCTTTTTAGGTTTATGCTTATGTTTCCTAGAAAGGGGTAGGTAAGTAATGCTCATTGAACATTGACTATTAACCATTAAAGTAAGACATTCAATGAATGCTTCTGATGAAAAGGAGAAAGCACTGATAGCATAATTATATTTAAAAATCATTTGTAGAGGAAGTATTAGAATGTTTTACTGCAATTTTATGTAATTATTTGGAAAGGCAAATAATTTTCTCTTTGTTGTCAGTGAGTTTAAATGCTTTGGTAAATCAGAAACCTTTTATCATAATCCATTGCATAGTAAAGTACACATGAATCTATAGTTTATATAATAGATAGTGGATCCTGTAATTATATAGGCTAATGATGTACAAAAGGTCATCTATAGGAACTTATTACAAATACTAATTTTTGGGTCCTACCTCAAACTGAATCAGAAACTCTGGGGATGGAACCCAGTAATCAGGTGATGTTTTTGTTTGTTTTTTTAACAAATTGCTTTTAGAGAATTACTGTGTAAATTGGTATAAATTATAGGGTATAATAAAAAGAGTAAACCAGTTTTTGTTTTTTGAATTTCTGAGACTATTTTCTAACCTACCTTAAATTTGGTGTTTACCAAACCCCTAACAAAAAACTAGTGCAAAGAGACTACATAAATCACCCAAGAAGCATGTTAAATTGCACATTTCCTGCCTCTTTCCCACTCTGTTAAGTCATGGTTCAAGATGTTGATTCAGTTTGTGGAGTGAGGCCCTGGGATAATATTTTTTAAAGGTAAGTCATAAGTTTGGAAAAGAATTACTGCTCTGCATTTCCAAGCATTTAAATAGAATCCACATCTTGACGTGAACATCTTCGTAATGTATTAAGAATCTATGGAGGGATGTGTATCACCCCTCTCTTTGGACTTAGGCTGCTCTGGCAGTGAAATGCATCATTTGTTTGATTAAATGGCCCTGTTTTGTGTGCACACAGAATGACTGCCTGTAAGTTAGACAGAGAAGAACAGCAGCCTGATATAAGATGGACACGTTCGCTCCCAGGCTTGTCCTGGCAAAGCAGGGTGCCATTCATCCTCACCTTGAATAGCTGGAATAAATGAACTCTGTGAGAAGAGCAGTGAGACTCTGGAAAGCCACGCAGTGCTTTGCGGTTGCTTGTGGTTTGTTGATGTTTTGGGGAGAAAAGTGAAAAGTGTAAATTAAGACCTGTTATTGTAGTTGAAAGAATGTAGTAACCAATAGAATCCCATTCTCATCAAGGCAAGACCTCAGAATTCCATGTTTTAACATAAGGCAAAGGAATGTCCCTACTCAAAATTGAAAGTAGGTAAAATTCTGAATATTTTGCTTAAGTTCATAAGTTTTCCAAGTGTAGTTACACAAGGCTGTAACATGTGATGGATTTCTTCTTCCATCCATTCCCACTGACTTTCCTAAACATGGGCAGATGAAGAGCAGTTTTGAAATGCTGTGTTGCTGCAAAGAGTCCAATCACTCTTTCTAACTGTGTTAATTGATTCTGGCTATTCAAGGCGAGCATGAATGACACTCAATTTTGCCAGCGAGATCCCAGGGACTGCAGAGAATGTGCTCTTGCTGAATCAGTCCAATGTGCAACCTTTATTCTTCCAGCCCCCTGCTGATCTTACTTTTCTCTTTTAAGGCAGAAACATCTGGTAGCTGTGACCCAAATAAGATCATAAAATTTAAAAGCACTCTATCAAATGTGAATCTGTTGAATTAAATACTCTGTTATTGTAAAAAAAAAAAAAAGGGGGGGGGGCGCAGGTCTCTAATAACACATCTTTTTAATTTTTAAACGAAGATTGTGTGTGGAAGTTCTGTCTCATTTATTGAACTTTTTTTCCTGGAGATTTTTATTTAATTTTTTAAATTAAAGAAGCTTTAGGTTTGCAGAAAAAAACATGTAAATATTCAGCATTCCCTACTATCCACCCTCCCCCATTAATACTCTTCATTAGTGTGGTAATTTTGTTAAAACTGATGAAAGAATATTATAATTTTTCTATAACCTATAATCCATAGTTTACGTTAGGGTGTAATTTTTCCCATATACCACCCTATTCTTAACACCTTGCTTTAGCATGGTACATTTGTTTTAATTCTTGAAGGAACATTTTTATAATTGTACTATTAACTACAGTCCAAATTTTACAATAGTGTTAACTGTGTTGTACACTCCTGTTTTATCTTTTAATTTTTATATAGTAATATATAACCTAAATTTCCCCTTTTAACCACATACAAATATATAATTCAGTCCTATTAATTATACTCACAAAGTGGTGTCACCATCACCATCATCCATTTCCAAAGCAATCAACCCAAGTAGAAACTCTGTACAATTTAAACATTAACTCCTCATTCCCTACCTCCAACCCAGCCCTCTAGTAAACTATATTCTAGATTCTAAATCTATGCATTTTCTTATTCTAATTATTTCACTTCAGTGAGATCATACACTATTTTTTCTTTTGTGTCTAGTTCATTTCACTAAACATAATATCTTCAAGGTTTATCTGTATTGTCTTGTGAACCAGAACTTTATTCCTTATTAATGCTGAATAATATTCCATAATATGTATATACTACATTTTATTTATCCATTCATTGGTTGATGGACACTTCCATCCTTTGCAATTGTGAATAATGCAACTATGAATATTGGTGTGGAAATATCTGTTTGAGTCCCTGGTTTCAATTCTTTAGGGTAGGTGCCTAATATATGGACTGCTGGGCCATATGTTAATTCTGTACTTAGCTTTCTGAGAAACTGCTAAACTGTCTCTAGCAGTGACTGCAGCACTTTTCATTCTCACCAACAATTAGGGAGTGTTCCTATTTTCTCTGCATCCTCTCCAATACTTGTTATTTTCCGTTTTTTAAATAGCCATTCTAATGGATGTAGAATGGTATCTCATTGAGGTTTTGATTTTTATTTCTCTAATAGCTAATGATGTTGCTCAACTTTTCATGTTTTTTTTTAGCCATTTGTATATCTTCTTTGCAGAAATGTCTACGTCTTTTGCCCATTTTTTTAAAGTTGGCCTTTTGTCTTTTTCTTGTTGAAATGTGGTTTCCAAATATTTTCACACATTGAGTAGGTTGTCTTTTCACCTTCATGATAAAACTAATTTGATGGGCAAAAATTTTAAATTTTGATGAAGCCTCATTTCTCTACTTCTTTTTTTTTTTTTTGCTACTTCTGCTTTGGGTGTAAAGTAAAAAAAAAAAAAAAAACACTGCCTAACACAAGATCCTGAATAGGCTTCCCTACATTTTCTTCTTATAGTCCTGGTTCTTACACTTAGGTGTGGATCAATTTGGCGTTAACGTTTTAAAATATGTGCTGAGATAGTGGTCCTGTCTTAGTTTGCCACAGGGCTGCTGATGCAAAGTATCAGAAATAGGGTGGCTTTTTAATGGGAATTTTACTGAAGGTAAAAGCTTTCCGCATTAGAGATACTTTCTCACCAAAGTCAGCTACTGGTGATTCTGGCATCCTGCCACATGGCAAGGCTGATCTTCTCAGCCTTGAGCTTCTCTCTGGGCTCAGCCCCTCAAGGGCTTCTTTCTGTGCCTCTGTGGTCTTCTCCTGATCCCGGGCTCTGGGACTCTCCCAGACTCTCAGGCCTTCACTGTCTTTCTGCGCTTGCAAGCAAACCTGGAGTCCTCTCTCATGGCTGGGTCAAAATGGCAGCTCTCCCTTTTCCTTTGTCTCTCTCTGTATTTCTCCATTTATATAAAGCTCTAGTAAGAGTACGCAGAGAACCAACCTGAGTCATGCCTCACTGACATAGTCCAATCAAAAGGACCCCACATCCACCGCAATATATTAATTCAAGAACATAAATCTTGGGAAGCGGACTTGACCCAATGGATAGGGCATCTGCCTACCACATGGGAAGTCTGTGGTTCAAACCCCAGGCCTCCTTGACCCATGTGGAGCTGGCCCACACGCAGTACTGATGTGTGCAAGGAGTGCCCTGCCACACACGGGTGTCCCCCATGTAGGGGAGCCCCACGTGCAAGGAGCGCGTCCTGTAAGAAGAGCCACCCAGCACGAAAGAAAGTGCAGCCTGCCCAAGAATGGCACCACATACACGGATTGCTGACACAACAAGATGATGCAACAAAAAGAAACACAGATTCCTGGTGCCGCTGATAAGGACAGAAGCGGTCACAGAAGAACACACAGTGAAAGGACACACAGAGCAGACAACTGGGAAAGGGGGAGGGGAGAGAAATAAATTATTTAATCTGTACCCAAAAAAAAGAACATAAATCTTTTTCTTTTTGGGATTCAGTCACGGGTCTTCTCATTCTTTTGGATATGGATATCCAGTTCTCCCAGCATCATTTATCAAAGAGACTATTCTCTTCCTAATTGACTGGGCTTGGCAGCCTTGTCAATGAATTGACCATAAATGTGAGGGTCGATTTTTGTACTCTCCATTTTATTCCATTGGTATATATATATATATATATATATATATATATATATATATATATATATCCTTGTGCTAGTCCCATATATATATATACTCTCATATATATATAACCACAGTTTCTTTGTAATAAACTATAAAGTCAGGAATACAAAGTGAGTCCTCTAACTTCATTCTTCTTTCTCAAGATGTTTTTAGCTATTTGGGGTTCCTTACTCTTCCAGATAAATTTGATATTTGACTTTTTAGTTTCTGAAAAGTAAGCTGCTAAAATTTTGATTGGGACTGCATAGAATCTGCAAATCATTTTGGGTAGAATTGACATCTTAAAAATATTTAATCTTCCAATCTCTGATCATGGAATGCCCTTCCACTTATTTAGACCTTCTTTTATTTCTATTAGCAAATTTTAGTAGTTTTTCATGTAAGAGACCTTTACATCCTTGGTTAAATTTATTCCTAGATATTTGATTCATTTAGTTGCTATTATAAATGGAATTTTTTCTTGATTTTTCCTCAGATTACTTATTACTAGTATATCAACACACTACTGATTTTTGCACATTGATCTTGTATCCCACCACTTTGCTGAATTTGTTTATTAGCTCTAGTATTTTTATCGTTCATTATTTGGGACATTATGTAGGATCTGGCCATTGGCCAACAGTGAGTTTTACTTCTTCCACTTTGGATGCCTTTTATTTATTTTTCTTATCTGACTGCTCTGGCTAGTACTTCCAGCCCAATGTTGAATAACAGTGATGACAGTGGGCATTCTTGTCTTTTTTCCAAATCTTAAAGGGAAAGTTTTCAGTCTTTTACCATTGAATATGATGTCACCTGTAGTTTTTCATATGCCTGTGATAGCTTGTATCCCCCAAAATCATTTCTTAAATCTATTCCATTTCTGTGGGTCTAAAGAATGTAGGTAGGATTTTTTGACGAGGCACTTCAATTAAAAGTATTACCCACCTAATTCTGGATGGGTTAATCCTATTACTGGATTCCTTTATGAATGGGATGAAACACACACAGAGAGAGAAAGCCATGGAAGCAAGAAGCTGAAATTAATGAAACCCAAAGGAGAAGGGAGCAACCATCAAATGCCACTGTGTGCCTTGCATGTGACAGAAAGGCTAAATATTGCCCATACCAGTCTTTTTGAAGAAAGCATTACCTTGATGATACCTTGATTTGGACATTTTCTTGGCCTCAAACTGTAAGCTAATAAATTTTCATTGTTTAAGCCAACTCACTTCATGGATCTGCTTTAAGCAGCCTGGGAAGCTAAAACATTTCCTTTATCATGTTGAGGAAGTTTCCTTTTATTCCTATTTTTCTAAGAGTTTTTATCAAGAAAGGACACTGAATTTTATCAGATGCCTTTTCTGCATCAATGGAGATGATCATGTACATTTTCCCTTCATTTTGTTAGTTTAGTTTACTACATTAATTGATTTTCTTACATTGAACCATGCTTGTATACCACTTGATCATAGTGTATAATACTTTTAATGTGTTCTTGGATTCAGTTTTTAAGTATTTTGTAGAGAATTTTTGCATCTAGATTCATGAGAAAAATTGGTCTATAACTTTCTTTTCTTTTAGTATCATTCTTTAACTAGCTTTGGTATTTGAGTGATGTTGGCCTCATAGAATGTGTTAGGGAGTGTCCCTAACATTTGTGCTCCTGGTCATTTGTTTGGAAGGGTTTGAACAGGATTGGTTTCAATTCTTCTTGAAATGTTCACTAAATAATTGACCTGTGACGCCATCTGATCCTCTCCTTTTTGTTTGGAGGTTTGTGATTACTAATTCAATCTCTCTACTTGTTATCAGTTTGTTGAGACCTTCTGTTTTTTCTATACTCAGTGTAATTTGTACATGTGTTTCTAGGAATTTGTCCTTCTTATCTAGGTTGTTTAATTTGTTGGCATACAGTTGTTTACAGTATCATCTTATGATCCTTTTTATTTCAATGATGCCAGTAATAATGTGCCCCCTCTCTTTTCTGATTTTATTTAGTTGTGTCTTCTCTCTGCTAGTTTCTCCAGGTGTGCAGTCAGGTCTTTGATTTTAGCTCTTTCTTCTTTTTTAATATAAGCATTTAGGGGTATAAATTTCCCTCTCAGCACTGCCTTCTCTGCATCCCATAAGTTTAGATATGTTGTGTTCTCGTTTCCATTCATCTCAAGATTTGATATGTTTTCCCTTATAATTTCATCTTTGACCCCACTGATTGTTTGCATGTATTATTTAACTTCTATATACTTTTAAATTTTCTAGTTCTCTACCTGTTACTGAATTCTTTCTTCTTGTTATTATGGTCAGAGATGATGCTTTGTATAATTTCAACCTTTTAAAATGTATTGATAATTGTTTTGTGACCCAACATATGTTCTCTTCTGGAGAACAATCCATGAGCACTTGAGAAGAATGTATATCCTGCTGTTTTGCAATGAAATGATATGTCTGTTAAGTTTGGTTCATTTATTATATTATTCAAGTTCTCTGTTTCTTTATTAATCTTCTGTCTAGATGTTCTGTCTATTGATGAGAGTGGTATATTGAAGACTTCAGTGATTATTGTAGAGGGGTTGTTTCTCCAAGATAACTGCATCTTCAATCTTGACTTACAAGTTCCAAGTTTAGTTAAATTCTCAGATGGGGCACTATCATCTGGGAGCTAGATTTCTGGAGACTTAGAATTCCCAGAATCAGTTTCTGTTTTCTTTGTGCCTAACAGTTCAGTCCTCAGCTTATTTCTTTCATCTAGCATTTTGCTATAAGCTTCAAGGAGAATCCAAGACACGTTCTCCAAGTTTACTTTGGAAAGTTCTTCAGCTAAATGCCCAGGCTTGCCATTTTCAATTTTTTTCTTCCATAAAAAAAAACAGGAGTTTATCTTGTTAAGTTCTCTATGACTTTAAAACATGGATCACCTTCCTTCCAGTTCCTAATAATAGTTTTGTCATTTACTTCTAAGGCATCATAAAAAGTCTCTTTAACATCCATATTACTAACAACAGCCTATTCAAAGCAATCTAGGGCTTTTCCATCAAGAGTCTCACAATTCGTCCAAAAAATAATCCTTATCCATTTATAAAACCATTCCAGCATTTTAGATATTGCAAAAGCTCTTCCCCACTCTTTGGTACCAAATTCTGTATTAGTCACCTAATGGGGTGCTAATTCAAAATACCAGAAATCTGTTGGCTTTTATAAAGGGTAGTTATTTGGTGTAGGAGCAGTTACCAGGCCATAAAGCATAACTTACTTCCCTCACCAAAGTCTTTTGCCACGTGTTGGAGTAAGATGGCTGCCAACATCTGCTGGGGTTCAGGCTTCCAGGGTTCATTTCTTCCTGGGGCTTGCTTCTCTCCAGGCTCGGAGTTCTTTTCTTCCAGGACTTGTTTCTCTTTCCTCATGACCAAGCTCCTCTGTGTGCTTACTTCCCGGAGCACCAGCTCAAGACTCCAGCATCAAAAACTTCCAATCTGTCCTTTGCCTTGTCTTTTATCTGTGAGTCCCCACCCACCAATGAAGGCCCTAATCATAATTTAATCACACCCAGGTACAGACCAGTTTACAAACATAATCCATTATCTATTTTTGGAATTCATCAATTATATCAAAATGCTACATTACCCTAGGTCTTTTTTGGTTCTATTTGTGTGGAATGCCTTTTAACATCCTTTCACATTTACTCTATTTGTGTCTTTGAGTCTAAGGTGAATCTCTAGTAAACAACATACAGTTGAATCATGCTTCTTTATCCATTCTGTCAATCTCTGTTTTTTGTTTGGGGGGGTGCTCCATTAACATTCAATGTTATTATTGTAAAATCAGTACTTACTTCAGCCATTTTTTTCCTTTTCTTTTTCTTTTTTTCCCTCAGGTGCCAGGCTTGGGATTGAAACCCAGGACCTTCAATGTGGGAAGCTGGCACTCAGCCACTGAGCCATACTGGCACCCTGAGTTGTTTTTTTCATTTGTTTGCTTGTTGTTTATTTGTTTTTTCTTTTTTTTTTTTTTAAGGAGGTCCTGGGAACCAAACCCGGGACCTCCCATGTGGGAAGCAGGCACTCAACTGCTTGAGCCATATTTGCTCCCTTATATAATTCTTTTTTCCTTTTTAGGTACCAGGAATGGGGATTGAACCCAGGACCTCATATGTGGGAAGCCAGTGCTCAAATCACTGATCCACATCAGCTCCCCTCCTTTGCTTTTTATATGTCTTTCTTTTTTGGGGGGGAGGGGTTCCTCTCTTTTTCTTTACTGTAATCTCCTTTTCTGTATAGTTGATTAGTTTATCTCTTGTGATAAATCTGACTGATATCTTCCTCATTTATGTTTTTTTAATACTTTTTTTTTAATACTTTCTTTGTGGTTACCCTGGAGTTTGTATTATACAACTCAAATCTATAACCAACTAAATTGAAAATATACCCATTTTGACTCAATATCATATACATTCTCTGCTCCTATATCCCTATATTTACCCTCTGTATATTCTTTTTGGCCCGTGTGACCTCTTTATATTTTGCATGTACATTATTGGAAAATATGCCTTTTTCCTGCTCAGTTGTAATTTGTGGAGTCTTTCTCCAGTCTGTCATCTTTCGGAGTTCCAAGCAAGTTGGATTTGAGTTTGTATTAATTGATTTAGAGTGGACACTTTTCCATGGAATGTCGTATGTCACCAGATTGATGACATCATTCTTAATGAACTTTTTGAAATGGAAATATTCCTTTATGTTAGCCTCTCTCATCACTTCTTTTCTCTATGAACCATCAAAGTTTACTCCTGAAAATATTTGGCTTAGTAACTATGGTGAGTGGTAGCTAGTTTTATAAATATCTTTGTTCAGTTTCCATTAATTCTTTTAGTTTTAGACCAATTCTTTTCCCAGTTTAGAACTAAAAATACATTCATTGTTTCTTGTTGCATGAAATTTGATTTATTTATTTTCACTCTAACTTATTCCAATTAGAATGTAAGGCAATATTGATATTATTCCTCTTAAAATAATATGAAATATTAAAATCAATTCAGCAATATATAGCTTCACAAAAGCCTTGAGAGCTTTAAGCATATCTAAGCTATTGGGGGAAAAATTCTAAAAGATGGGTCAAGTTCTTTTTTCACTAATAGCCATCATAATTACTTATCTTTAAATTATAAATATATTCTCTCTCTGAGATAAATCAGAGGCTTTTCAGGATTCCTTAATTACTTTACATATTAAAGTTATGTAATTCACACTAACAAATAATTTTTGACTTCTTAATTTTGTTCCAACCTCTGTGCTTATAAACCTGAAAGGAATTAGAATGAATATGTGATGTAATTGATCCTTTTATATTCCAAAGCAATTCTTTATGGTATCAAAGTGGACTGACTACATTGTTTGAAATGGAATGAGTAAGACATAATTATCATTTGGCAAATTATCAATGGTTGCTAAAAGCAGAGATGAAATATTACCTGCATCCCAAATACGTAGACTCTTATTTATTTTGGCATGCACAGTGTATGCTAGATTCTTTTATTTTTCCATCAATGAGAAAGAATAACATTCATTGATTCAGTCTGTAGCATTGAACCATTATTTGCTGAGCTGTATACACAATGAGCAGCTGTATCATTGTTTATATTACATGATTTTGTTTATTCATTTAAAAATTTTTATGACAGTAGTATGGCTTACCAGCATGCTTATGGTAATGAAGAAGTTAATTAGCAGTATTGAGCAAGACTTCAAGAGATGAGTTTTAATAAGTAGTGCTAAAAATATTACAGTAGTTCTCCACAGATAAACATAATCAGCCTCAGACAAATGGGGAAAATGATCAGGTTATAAGAAAAATCACTTCAAAATCCTTTGGCTTTCCAGTTTCAAAAGAATAGTAGATACACACAGATTCATTCACATACCAAGGACAATGAATGTAATTTTTGTTTTATTTTTCCCCTAATCTAAATATATCACATGGTAGAGAATGGAAGCTTAGTTTAACAAAAAATAAGCAGTCATCTTTTAATAAGAAATTCACACTGGTGGAAAAAAAAAAAGTCTCTGCTAGTAAAGAAGTCATGCCTCCTTACCAAGAATCCTGGAATTATATGAGCTTTCTAGTCCAGAAATATTGATAGACATAGTCTTTGTGTCTGTCTGCTTCATCTTAGAGCCAAAGAAGTCTGAATTCAAGCACGAGGAAATCTATAATTGGAAAGAATCCTATAACATTGCTGGTATTTTTCTCAATTTTTAATTGACTTTGTTGTTTCATAGACCCACTTAAGAACTCTCAATTTTAATAAGGTAGGTAATCCCAGGCTCCATTGACTAGACCTGTTATCAGAAATTCACTTCTGTTAACTAAGCATTTGTGTGTCAGAGTATTTGATATGGTGATATGAAAACACTAATATCAGAATGCTTAAATATGGCATCAATTTTGCCTGAGTACCAAAGAGAGTTTAAACTTGCGTTTCTTGACATTAATGACTTATAGATTCTATAACTCATTTTGGGATTTCATTATGATTGTGGCAGGTGATGTTGCTTTTTTCATGCCACCATCAGCAATGTCTCCGTACCTGGGCCAAGCAGTCTGGGTGATTAAGTACATATTCAATTCCCACAGACCTGAGGATGTTATTTTTAATGAGGAAAATGGGTGTATTTCCTTTGTTTATAAATGTCGGAACCCTGAGTCTTATATGAATGGAAGGTGTCAAAATTTATTAAATCCAGGAGAAGTTAGGTTGGGCATAGGAGATATTTTGAAAAGAGGTAGTTCTAGGAAATTATATTTAAAACGCTCAATGAAAATTCTTTGCTAGATGAGTTATGACTATAACTCAATATTTAGATTAGAGTTAGTGTAAATTATATGAAATTTCCAATATTTATTTATTTTGATGTGCAGAATACCAATTTCATATGATTTGACCTAATATAATGTAATCTATTCATAAGTGGCTTGAATTGCCCAATGGGCATAAAGCAATATGTTGATTCATCAGTGCTAACTTAGAAAGTAGTCTTATTAGCATGTTGACAAGTGTCCTCAGCTTTCTCCTTTTCGATATTTTTACTCAATAATTTTGATGAAGATATAGAAGATATGACAGTTTGTGTTGCTGGATGATAGATCATTGGGAAGAAATATTCTAATTAGACCACATGGTAAGATCAGGAATCAAGTGGATCTAGTCCACCTGTAACAATGATCTAAATTGAAAAAGATGAATTCTAATATAGATAAATGCAAAGTGTTCTGCTTATGTTTGTTTATTAGATAATTCTAAATAAAAAGACTTCTTGACAGTTGTTCATATGAAAAAAAGAAAAAAACAAAAACACTTTTAATTCATTTTCAGCCAACTGGAACTGAGTGAGTTACTCTTTGCCAGTAAATGCAGAAGATGCTGGGGATGCAATGGTCTGAAAATGATAAGTCCCTATCCTCATAAACTTATATAATTTTGGAGACCAAAGGTTCAATTTGTAGCAACAGTTTGTGGTGAGATGTGAGAAAGGGGAAGGTGGCCTTCACCTGTGTTAATAATAATGATAAATATCCCCTAAAATGAAGGAGTAAATTTCAGGATATTCCAATTTGGCCAGAGAGTAGGCTTCAGAACTTCTGGGCTCTAACTTTTATTAGGAATGTCAGTATGTGAGTACTCCTAGATTGGTGTGTTTTCAGGAAACCTTGATCCAATTGATGAAAGTTTGAAGCATCAGGATTTTGAGCTAAAATGATAAGCCTGTGGAATCTGATTACATGGGGTGCAAAATAGTACTTATTATCTCCATGACTTTGGCCAAGTTACTGGACCTGTCTGAGCCTCAGTTTGCTCATCTAAAAAATGGAAATTATAATAGTACTATGTCACAGGTTTGCTTAGAATAGTTAGAGATTTAATATTTGTAAAGTACTTAAAAGAATGAATGGTCTGTGATAAGTGATATAAGAGCTAAAAATAAATGAATAGATAGATAGGTAGATAGGTTGGTATATAGACATAGATAAAAAATGGATGACAGAGGCATAAATAAGAGGGTTTAGGAGGGAAATCAAGAGGGAAGCATAGGAAATGTCTTCAAATATTTGAAGAGAAGTCCATGAAAGAGAAAGTATTCATATTTCATTCTTCCTGGGGAACATCAGCAAGTTGCTAAATCTATATGGTGAAGACAAATCCTTGTTCTTCTACAAAATAGAAATTAAGAAATATTTAAATTCAGCCAACTTTAATGCATTGCTGATTTAATTTATTAATTATTTCAATGCAATGCTCCCCTTCTTCCTGAATTCTTGGTCATTTCCAAAGTGATGCAAGATTGGCAAAATTAGTTTCAACAATTTTGCAGCTTGACACCTTTCATGTGAAGTAGACAGCAGTGTTTTTTTAAAGGTCTAAGCAAGTTTAGGAATATTTTCAACTCCTAACATAGGAACAAAATATATTCTAACAGTGGTTTGGAAACTAATTGAATACATGCTATGTTAAGCTATTTTGTAGTGGTAACTCCAGGAAATATTCTGACAAAGATTATCTGATACACTCCTATAATTTTCTTTCTCTCTCTCTCTCTCACTAAGAAAAGTTCACCAGTGCATTGCTGATTTTAACATTTTCAGTTATTTCTTGTAGCAGCTAGGCATACTGTAGTGATTTCAGCCTTAGTGTAGTTCTTGATAGGTTAAGTGAAACTTTGCTTGCTAACCTTAATTTCATACAGCATTTTCAGAGTTAAAACCTTGGTTAAGAAGAAACAGTGGAACTTTTGAAATGGTGTTATTAAAAGTTACTTCCTTAAAAGGGAAATGCTTTTTCCCTGGTATGCTCAGCCCACAATATTTTTAGGCTACCCTAAAATAATCCAGAAAAATGAGATTGTTAGCATATCGATAATGTTAACGGTGTAGTATTATATAATTGGATTACTGAGGTTTTCCCTTATAAAATTGAAAGCTCTATACCTAGCTGGATTATATAGATCTTTATCTGTACTGTTAATTTTATTTATGCCTTGCTGATGCATAACTACATTCATGCTATTTCAATGTTGATTTCATTGTTGTTTTCTAAAAGGCCAGCTTCTCCCTATTAGAAATGCATGAGATTTGAGATGTGTTTTGATAAGCAGTCTTGGCATTTGGTCAGTTATTTTCATTCTTCTTCCTGCACTTTATTTACTTATTTATTTTTAAAGATTTATTTTATTTATTTCTCTCCCCTTCCCCCCGTTGTCTGCTCTCTGTGTCAATTCACTGTATGTCATTCTGTGTCTGCTTGCATTCTTGTCATGTGGCACCAGGAAACTGTGTCACTTTTTTTGTTGTGTCTTCTTGCTACATCAACTCTCCATGTGTGCAGTGCCACTCCTGGGTGGGCTTCGCTTTTTTCGCATGGGACGGCTCTCCTTGTGGGGCATACTCCTTGCACATGGGGTACCCCTACACGGGGGACACCCCTGCATGGCACATCACTCCTTGTGCACAGCAGCACTGTGTGTGGGCCAGCTTACCACATGGGTCAGGAGGCCCTGGGTATCAAATCATGGACGCTCCATTTGGTAGACGGACACTATTAGTTGAGCCACAACCACTTCCCTTCCTGAACTTTAAACATTCATTCATTCATTCATTCATTCCGTTTTGAGTGAGTTTATTTGCTAAGCACTTTGGATAAACATATATAAAATATGATTATGCCAAAAAGGAATGTGGTCCAGTTGGCAACACAGACTTTAAATGAATAAAACAGATGGAGAAAGGATGGGAGGAACATTAATAAACTGATGAAATAACACTCAAAGGAGGAAAAGGCACGAGAGACCATGACTTGGATACAGCAAGATATTTGCTAAGACAACTTTCCTATAGTTGCTATTGCCATTAACCAACAAAGTAATACATTCCCCATGCTGTTTTTCTGTTTTTACCAGATAACCTATCTGAATAGGGTATCATACTGGATAGCATAAACATTGAGTTCGAAAATTAGTTTTTTCCCCTACAAATGAGCTTATAAACTAAGATGAAATTTTTACCCTAATTGAATTTTTGGTCCAAAAATATTCTAAGTTTGCCCATTTTGCTTTCTTTCACAATAATTATAATAAAAGTTCTCAGTTGATTTAATTCTGAGAGCCACTCATATTTCTGGAAAATAGAATGGAATCCATCACTTGGTAGTCAAAATAATCCTTATATTATGATTGTAGATAAACCACATCATAAAAACTAAGATAGGCTTTTTGATTTATTGATAAAAGCAAATACTTTAAATTCAAGAGTCCTCATTTTATAGTAACAATAAAAAATTCATCTTTGTGAAGTATGGTCCTGATTACTTAAGAGATTATTCAATATTTAAAACAAGGGGGGAGAAAACTTATCACACAAAGATACAGATTAATTAAAATAATTTGGTTAACATTTCTTAATTTCCTATACTGAGTATGCTCAGAGAGGTTGCTGGAAGCAAAGGGAAAGGAGTTCTTCATATTCCTGCTAATGACAAAAATATGTGAATGACTCATTAACATAACAATGGGAAAGTATTTCTCTTTAATCGATATGTCACATAAGATGAATTATTGTTTTGAACTTAATCATACATGCTATCCAGGCATTATTGGACTTCCTGAAATTCTATAAAGATTTCCAATTATCCTCACATTATTTTTCAAATCCTCCAACTGTAAATATTAAAAATAGAGTCATGGTTAAAAACACACAGGCTTACCATGGTTATGATTTTGGATTAAATGATATTTTGCCAGACAATATCTAGTTCTATATACTGAAAATCATATCATATGCTCTTTACAATATTATGAAGCAATACCATAAAGATTTTTTTTGGTATGGGGGTAGGAAGTGGAAATTCAGTATTAGATTATGTCTGCAAAAGAATAAGACAATGCTGTAGAATTTCATGTTCCAAATCATATTCATTCAAAATAATTCTTATGCCCATCCTTATTTCAGAAATAGGTTTTTTATATTTAAAAATTAAATATAATTTACATTAACTTCCAAAATCCAGTCTTACTATGTAAGACATAGAGCATATAAATTATAACTGGAAAGACTAAGTATATAACCTGATAACTAGACACAATTTTGCTGCTAAGGATCTGGTTTTATAAATGAGAATATGATATATATAAGTAAATAAGTAATAGAGTTAACAAATAGTAGAGTTGAAAGAAAAATTAGATATTATTGTATCCAGCCTCTCTCCCTTACATAATTGCTGTGTTTTCTATGCAGATGGCCATCCTTTTTGTGTTATGTATCATATGAGTTCCATTTTTGAGAATGGATTCCATTGTTGAGAATTGATTCCATTGCTTACAAGTGCTGTCTTTCATTGGATCAGTAGCTTTCTCTCTATAAATATTACTAATTTAAAAAATTATGTTTCCAACTTCCCTTTGGAGCAGGATGAAATAAATCAACTTTCCTTTAAATAAATTGTCCTTATTACCCTTTTTCGTATTTTCTCCTGCAATCTAAGCATACTTAGTTTCCAACCGTATGTTTTTATAACATAAGTCTCAGACTCCTCATCTTCTTTTCTCTGTCCATTCTCAAAACTGGGCACAACATAGAAATTAATGCAATCATTGGAGTGGTGTTTAGACTGTCATCAACAGGAGCTACCTAAAATTTATTGAGTTTTGCTATGAACAGAGTGGTTTTATCTGTAAAATGAAAACATTTTATCACAGTTCTTATGATAACTGTCATTTGACAAAAGTTAAACTATAGCCACATGCTCACATAACTGGTAAACTTAAGAACCATATTTGAACTTAGATCTGACTTTGGTGCAAGATAATTTTAGTACAGCCTGTGAATGTGTTAAACTTTAAGCATCTATATTCTATTTATTATCATGATGAGTTTATGCTTAAGAAAACCAGTTAGAGCTTTCCAAAGTGTGACTTCATGAGAAATATCATATCGTGTGTCCTGTACCCTGTATATATATGGTACATACACACAATTCACATTTCAAACAATGCTGACAATCCATACTACAAAACTTAGTATTGTCTAGTTAAGGGATCCTAAATTCAGTCTCAGTTCTGAACTTCACTTTAAAAATTAAGTAGATTATAGAAAACATTATTCAAACATAACATAGAAGCCATAATATTAGAAATTCATATATTTATGTCATAAACACATGCAGTTAAACTATGCTATTTATCTAGACTTTATTTTTTTCACTTATTTGCAGTATATTTTTGTTATAATAAATATACCTTAAAATTTAACCCATACTAATTATTAAAAAGGAAATTATGATTTGATTATTTACTCAATTTTATTCTCTTGAAACACTCAATGATACACGTAAAAACACTAAAGATACAAGTAAAAACAATAAATAAGTTGGGCTTTAATAACAAGGGGAAAAACTGCTACAGTGAAGAATGTCCTATGATGCTGTACTACATATGACAGACTTAAAAGCAGACCAGTAAATCACCAATTATGCTGGGAAAAGTAATTGTTTTGTGACTTCCTAAGGAAGATTACAGATTCCACAATTACTTTTTTTAAGGTTTATCAAATATGTGGACAATTATGTACAAAAATTTTGTTTTAAATTTTATTTTCTTCAGATTTTAAATTGCATTACCTTTTGTTTAGATCTTCTAATTATGCTAAGTAATAGCATACTAAGCTTTCTTTTAATTGGAAAGTTTGAACTTTAAGTATTTAATTGGTACTTCATAATAAAAAGGACTGATGGTCCACTTTCAAAGAATTCTCTAAGGGAAGAAATAATTCTTCATTACCAGCAATGTATAATTAATATTTAATTATTTTCACTTTTGCCAAAATATGTTCATATGCTGGAGTATACATTATGCAATTCTAATGCTTTAAGATTAGAAAAAGGCACAGAAAAAGTGTTGCATAATCAAAATTGGGATGTACAATATAAAGTACAAGTGCATAAATGAACCATGACCTTCTCAGCATCTGTAATTAAAAATAGAATAAAACTTCCCTACTTTAATCTTTCAGAAAATGAGTAATTCTGAGTAGCTGAATTTTTCCACCTAAATTGGAGTGATTAGGCACTAAATCATTTAAAACACATTTTAATCATTTCAGAGATTTTCTATGATGTTTTACACTACACTTTTTTTTCTAAAGGAAAGTTAACTGACCTCAAGTTAACTTTTTCTTAGTCAATTCAGTTCATCATTTTACTTATGGTTTTTAACTTGTCTTACATATTTCATTTTTAAATACCTGGTTTCAAAATAAATATATTTGTTTTGTTATAATACTATGATATATGAAGTCCCCATGATGGTAAATGTATTCATTATAAAAATTTATAGTTATAAATTAAACTCTTGGGGATATTGCACAGTCCTTATGACAATAGTAAACTGTCCCTTATTTATGTAATCATACATTATTTTACACAGGAAAATAGTTTGCTTGCATTCCTTCTATTCAAAGTCTGGGATATTAGCATTATTTTATTAAAAAATCACATAGCCCTGGATTGCCCCCTTCATACCTCATTGTTTTAGTTCAACCCCTTGGCTTTTTATTGAGGTGCAGGGGAGGATTTTAGGGATTTTTTATGTTACTATGATCACTGAAACACTACATTAAGCTTTTGAAACCTCCTCATTCTCCAGTGATTCAACCCTTGTGAATGATTGCTATCTAGAGTCACCATTCCTGCTGTGTCCTTTCTTTCAAGTATCTGAAAACTGCAAAACACAAGAGCTATTGTATTGATTCAGGCTCCACAACACTTGTAGCTCTTTTGTACTAATTTGACTCCTGCCATCCAGTCCTCTACAACCTTGCTCCTACCCTCGATTCATTCTCCACACAGCTAGCAGATATACCCAAAACTCCCTTCCTCTTCCCCTTCCCCTTCCCCTTCCTCTTCCTTTTCCCCTTCCCCTTCCTCTTCCTCTTCCCCTTTTCCTTTCCTTTGTACTAGGAATTGCTCCCAGGACTTTGTACATGGAAAGTAGGCACTCTACTACTGAGCTATACCCACTCCCCAGTTTTAACTCCCTATTACTTTTACAATAAACTCTGTGGAGCCTATCACGAGAAATATGACCTCAGCATATAACTGTACCTTAAACAAATATGTAGTGATAATTTCACCTAAACCTATACTATGAATGAGAATTCATTCTATACATGTAATTTCTAAAAGAAAGAATGTTGATATAAATTCAAGTTTAAAGAAAGACTTTAAATCCATTAAAGATCTGGCAAAGGTAGAATAAATTCCTAATATATCAATCAGCACATTGAATCATGGGATATCTGTTTCATAAAAAAGGGTGCTAGGTGCCATCTCACTGATAGCATAATCTACATTGCAGACACAGTCATGGTGGATAAGGTTATATTGCCCTTGAGAGAACCAGGCAGATGTATTTAAAGAGACTTAATCATGTAGCCTAGTTTAGTTGACAATACTCAAACAAAATGTCATTTAGCTGTTTCCTCCTCTTATAAATATGTTTACTAGTGGGGGTCATATTGTCCTTACAAGGGTCATTTTGTCCTCACAAAGTAAGCAGTACATAAATTATTACAGCAAATTGTCTTTAGTATTTTATTTTCCACTATAACAATTTATACCCTCATGATGTCCTTTACTAACATATTCAAAACAGAAAGAAATTTCTTCTTGTAATACTTTCTGAAAAATCCAAATTGTTTGGTTTTTAAACCAATTAATCCAAAAAGGACACTACCTGTCTCTTCTTAAAATAATGAATATGAGGTTTTCCCATGAATTCAGTATAGGAAATAATGCTAATCACTGTAGTCATGATTCATTTCTAGGTTTCTATTTCTTCTCATTTCAAACAAATAAAAGCTTCCTGTTATTGAGGTTCCTGGAAAGGATTGTTCACTTACCTGAGGAGATATTCTTAGTGAAGAAGAATTCAAATGTACTTGACAATGATTGACTGACTTAGAGAATAGGGCAGCCGTTTTGTAAAAGGTATTTGCTCATTTTTAAGTCATTGAGTCATAGAGCCTAAATGAGGTACACCGTTAGGTGATGGCTCCTTCAGTTCTCTGTCATGTTTGCTTGTGAACTAATGACCATCTTGTGCATAGATCTTAACAGCAAATTATTCTGAAGAAAGTAACTCATTTCCCTTGCCTTCACAATTACTTCCACATGAATAATTTCTTGTCTCTAACCTCTTTTCATGCCTAAGCAGCTCAAAAATTCCTATGCAATAAATGCATTTTACATGAATAATTTAATGCCATGTTACTAAGGAGAAATTGAAGAGCTATTCATAGGGTCCTTCTGTATATCAAATAGAAAGAATAATAGCTATTTTCTAAAAAATGAAAAAAACATCATACATGAGCTCAACCTAGATTTAAAAAAAAGAAGAAAAAACAAAAAGAATGATTGGAGAGCAACTACCAATTTGAATTCTTGAGGTTCATTCCTTTCAGTTCATATGTGACCTGAGCAAATCATTTGAACTCATCTCCAATTTTCTATAGCTAGGGAGTACATATATTATGAAAATTTTGAAAATAAAAAAATATATATACATAAAGAATATAAGCCACTTTTCCAGCTTGTAAGCTAACTTCTGCAAATATTTTTTTTAAAGATTTATTTTTTATTTATTTCTCTCCCCTTTCCCCCCAACCTCCCCGTTGTCTGCTCTCTGTGTCCATTCACTGTGTGTTCTTCTGTGACCGCTTCTATCCTTATCAGCGGCACCGGAATCTGTGTTTCTTTTTGTTGAGCCATCTTGTTGGGTCAGCACTCCGTGTCTGCAGTGCCATTCTTGGGCAGGCTGCACTCTCTTTTGTGCTGGGCGGCTCTCCTTACGGGACACACTCCTTGTGCCTGAGGTTCACCTACACGGGGCACACCAATGTGTGGTGGAGCACCTCTTGCACATCACCATGGGCCAGCTCCACATGGGTCAAGCTCCACACGGGTCAAGGAGGCCTGGGGTTTGAACCTTGGATCTCCCATGTGGTAGGCGGACGCCCTATCCATTGGACCAAGTCCGCTTCCCTGCAAATATTTTTTTCAGTTTTTTCATGTGCACTCCCCAAGTTTCTTAGAAGTATGCCAAGTTCAGAGAGAAACTCAAGGTAACTACTATTTTTTTATATAAACAATCATTTTTTATTTCACTCCTCCCAAACAGATTATTCTGCAACCATGATGGAAATGCTATTAAAATTGGATCCTTACTTGCATCTCTTACCTAATATCTCACTTCATAAACCCTTAGTTTGTGTTTCAATACACAGGACTTGTTGTGACCCCTATGCACTTGCATGCAATTTAGCCTCTGCATGTACTGCCACCTTTATGCAGCCTGTATCTCCTCACTCACAAGGCAAATCACTCTGTACATGTTAAGATTTAAGATTGACCATAGAATCCGAGTTAGAACATTTGATAAGAAAGGGGGAGCTAATTAAATGGGAGGCCTGAAAATAGACATAAACAGGAGTGTATGTTCTTTTATTTAAAACCCATTGGAGCTTTAACTCCTTAGTGATGACTTCTCCCAAAATATAGATACTTATTTCCTTTTTGTGCTGCTGTAGTACTTCTGATATGGTCTCCTTTATTAGAATGTGATCTCTTTGCCATAATCGTTTTCGTATTCTCATCACAGTTCTTTAACAGTGAGACTCAACTTTTTTTTTCCCCTCTACCATATTTGAGAGACTTTCCTCCCCCAACCCCTATCAGTATCTCTGCCTCATTACCAGGGTAATTCTTGTTGGAAATGGAAATGTTTCCTTGAATGGGAGATAAGTGATCAAATCAGAAATTAAAGTTGGAGGATCTGTGAGATTTGAAAATGTTCCAGAGGAGATTCTGAGGGGCATGGGGCTGGAGAATCCCTGGAATATCATATGGTATCAATTCAAGAAGTATTGTTGAATGAATAAATAAAAGGTATCTGCTCTACTAATTGTACCAGATTATATCAATTATGACTTGGAAGAAGACTTTACTGATTCCTCTTTAATTCAGTTTTTTTTTGGACACCATCCTCTTTGTTTAATATTTATTGCTGTTATGGTTTTTATGCAATACTGCTCATTATTTACCAGTTATGATTTTAAATTTTTCTGTACAATAGTTTAAACATTAATGGCTCTAATTCTAAGGAAGTAGAAATAGATTTCAAAAACAAAACAGAAATAAAATATGAAGAAGTATTTCAGCCTGGAGCTGTTTGTTCCCCTTCTTTTTTTCTGGTTTTGTGACTGAACAATATGATTTTGTTGTAGAGTTGTTTCCCACTTTCCTTCAGCATTTCTCTAGTTCAGTATTTACATTTTTCACTTTCTCTTTTTTGTTTGTTTTCCACAAGTTAATGTTACCTTCCTTCTGCAAATAATTGAAGGGATTTCTCAGAAGCCCTTGCCTTTTTCCCCCTACATAATCAGTTCAAGTGAAATTAAATGATGCTTTCCTAATTTCCGTTATTTGATAATTTTGCATGTGTAGGGAACCTAAGTAAGGTAAATTTATAACATAAGAAAGTTAAACTTTATTTAGGACTCTGGTATATAAAAATGCTATTCAGACTTTATGATGCATGCTGACATGTTTCAAAAAGTCAGTTGTATAACTTAGGCTGATATGGAAATTAAGTCCCCTACAAAAGGATAATTCTAAAACAAAATTCTCAGTATTAATTTTCGGGACTCTTTTTTTTTTTTTTTTAATTAGCTCAGATTTGAGTAAGAGTATGGGGAAAAATTAAAAGTTTAAACTGAGACTTAGTTTCCTTATTGTTAAATAGGGAAAGCTGTAGCAATAAGCTATAGCAACTGCCTCGTTGATTTGATGTGAGACTTGAAAGTGAGTTTGTAAAATTCTTAACACAGAGTTTAGCCCAGTTAAGTGTTCAGAAGTATCAATATTATCATTATCCTCAGTTGTATGTTATCATTTATACCATTTTGTTTTTACACAAACCATTCGATAAACCAAGAAAAAAATCTTCATATTTAGTCCAAATATTCTTGGAAAGAATAAGACAAGACATATTCCTTTCTAGATTGACTTTGACCACCGTGTATATGAATTCTCAGTTCTTATGGAAGGTTTAATTTTCTCTTTGAACTTGCATATCAGGTACATGTTATTTTTAATGTTCAATAATTAACATATTGACATTTTTATTAGCTAATTTATTTTCATAACCACCTTTTATGTACCTGCTTCTGGGATAGTCACTGGATCATACCCATCTTTTTTCTAGTCTATTGATATGGAAGGTTATAGCCTTTTATTACATTTGGCAAATGGAAGTGTAAGGATGATCTAATAATGTTTAGAAAGCAGATATCGGTCTTTACTGTTCCCATTCTGTTTCATGTCTACCTTTGTGCCTTGTGGTCAAAGTCAGGAGTGTGCATTTTCTGAAGCAGCTTTAACTAGCTCCCACTCTCCTGTCTTGTGTTGTTTTGATTAGTAATCAGATAGCAAGAGAAACAATCAACAATTGCGAATTTGAAAATCTTCTCAGAGCAAAAACAGTACCAAAAGACACTGGAAAATTTTATCATTTCTGAGCCCTATAGTATATGACTGACCCTTATGATAAAATGAAATGACCAGAACTTCTTGTTTGTATCTGTGTGTTTCCATGTAGAGAAGTCTCTGAATGGAGATCTTTGATGTAAGGTTGTCTTTCACTAAATGTAGCTGCGTAAAACAAAAAGATCAAAACAATTTATGCCTGATAATTCTTGGCAAAACTAATATCATACACCCTCTCCTTGTGTATATAGCATAAATGTTTAACCATGGAGAGATGAACCATGGTTTAGAATATCAGTTTAGAATATCAGATATTTCCACATCAGCAATGAAAGGTAGCACAAGAATTATGCTTTCAATTATGATGTTCAGATTAAAATTTAGAAGGTTAATAGCAAGAATAATAACTACAATTGTACCAAACCTTCTTTTTAGTATATTTTATAGGTTGACCCCTTTCATATTCACAATTCTATGACAGAGTCCAGCAAACTTTTTCTGTAAAGGGCAGGATCATAAATATTATAGGGTTGCAGGGCATATTTGGCTTTTGCTGCTACTGCTGCTATTGCTGTTTCTACTACTGCTACTACTACTTCTCCTTCTCCTCCTCCCTTTTCTATCTCCTTCCCTCTTCCTCCCCCAACTCCTTGTCCTCTTTCTTCTTCTTTGTATCCTTCTTCTCTTTTCCTAGATCCTTAAAAAAGTATAAATAACATCCTTAGCTCAAAGGCCATACAAAATCAAGCCACAAGTCTCATTTGGCTTACAGGCCATAGTTAGCTGATACCTGCTCAGTGAAATATGTATCAATCTCCCTGTTACATAAAAAAGTATGGACCCTCCAATAGGCTACCCAAATTGTCCAGTATGCCTCAGTTAAGATAGTGCTTTGATACTCAACTAAGAATATATTTCTCAAAAAACCATCACTTAATCACCAAGCTAAAGTATCCTATTGTTCATAAAGGATTTGATTACTGGTACTGGTTTTGTCTAATCTTTCTCAGAGAAAAGAACTTTGGGATAGTGATGGTGCTGATGATAATGATCACGATAAATCAACATTTCAGTGGTTATTTTGTGGAAAGCATTGTGCTTCATCTGTATAACTTTTTTAAAGCCTTCAACACAATCGTGTGAAAGGCAATTATCACTTGTTTTTCAATGAAAGAATTGATGCCTCAGAGTCCATAAATGATGAAACTTGGATTAGTATATAGCCTTGTCTTTAAAACTTGTCTGCTTAACCTTGCCTCACCACTGAACTTCATACCTCATGTGACCAGGGCCATGTAACTTTTTAAAGATAATTTTTCATTTTGAAATATGTTTAAATGTACAGGAGAGTTACAAAAATAATACAAATCTCATACAGAGAACCCCAACATACCCTTAACTCCCAGACACCCAGATTCACAAATTTTAACATTTTGCCACATTTGCCCTTCCTCCCTCCCTCCCTTCCTTTCTTCCTTATCTGTCATCTATCATCTATCATTATCCTTCTGTTATTTATCTTTCAATCTATTTCCTGAACACTTGCTTATAAGTTGTATACATCATACTTCTTGAGCACAACACAGCCATGTACAATTCCTAGCAATAAGAATATTCACTTATGTTACCATCTTAAGTACAGTTATCGAGTTCAAGAAATTTAACAATTATCTACTTTTAGTCTACATTCCATTCTTTTCATATGTCCCAATAATGTTCCATTATACCTCTTCTTCTTACCTGCTAAATCCCATTCAAGATCTTGTAATGAATTTAATTTTGAGTGTTTATTTCCTTGCTCTTTTTTAAGTTGTGGGAACATACCCCACAACTTGGGGTATACCACAAGCATACCATTTGTGGCAGTTTAATATTATTTTTGAATTCCAAAAAGAAATATTGATTATGTTTTTAAAATTGTGTGGTTCCTCCAGGCATGATAACCCTTTGATTTTATAAGATTCAACTGAGACATCTTATTAAATTATGTTAAGATTGGGGCTTTGATTCAACCACATCATTAGTGCGCAACTCGGTGTTGAGTCCCTACCACCTTGGTAGACTGAAAACAGACTCTCACACAGGAAATAGACAAACAGAGAAGAAGAACACAGAGGAAGAGAGTTTATTAGACATGGCAGAGGCCCTGGGAAGAGAGATGAGCCTGATAGTCTACAGCTGACCTTGTGAAGAGAGCAGAGCAGCTGAGCCAGTAAAAAACTAGCTCCAGAAAGAGAGACAAGCCTTTTGGTAGTCTACAGCTGAGATCAGAAGAAGCTGGGACCATGGAGCTTTAAGAGGAAGAAGGAAGGCTGAAGCCTCACAGACATTGCCTGCCATCTTGCTTCAAAACGTGGCATATGACTTTGGGTAAGAATCTATCTCTTTTTTTTTTTAAGATTTATTTATTTATTTAATTTCCCCCCCTCCCCTGGTTGTCTGTTCTTGGTGTCTATTTGCTGCGTCTTGTTTCTTTGTCCGCTTCTGTTGTCGTCAGCGGCACGGGAAGTGTGGGCGGCGCCATTTGTGGGCAGGCTGCTCTTTCTTTTCACGCTGGGCGGCTTTCCTCACGGGCGCACTCCTTGCGCGTGGGGCTCCCCCACGCGGGGGACAGCCTTGCGTGGCACGGCACTCCTTGTGTGCATCAGCACTGCACATGGCCAGTTCCACACGGGTCAAGGAGGCCCGGGGTTTGAACCGCGGACCTCCCATATGGTAGACGGATGCCCTAACCACTGGGCCAAAGTCCGTTTCCCAGAATCTATCTCTTATGGTACCATGAATTGAACTATTTAGGGCCTTGTGACTGTAAGCTTCTAATGCAAATAAATATCCTTTATAAAGGCGAATAGATTTGTGATACTTTGCATCAGCACCCCTTTTGGCTAACACCATTCAATGAGACTAATCACATTCACAATATTGTGGTAACCTTAACCATATTTTGTTACTAAAACTTTCCCATTTCCCCAAACAGAAATACAATACCCATTATGCATTAACTCCCCATTCCCCCTGCTCCCAACCTCTGGCACCCTATACTCTGATTTGTGTCAATGAGTTGCATGTTCTCCAATATTTTCTTTGTATTTTCAATGGGGCCTAAATTTAACATGATAAATCTTGTTTGCTTTGATACCAACTTATTTCAACAAGATACACATCCCCTCACCTTTGAATTCTTGATGCAGATTATAAGTTTATACATTATGAGACCAAAACTACTGCTTTATTATTATATTTTATTCATTTTCCATAGGTACTGTAGGAAGTAGAATGGATTTACAATTCAAAAATACATTAGTACCAGCATTTATATTTATCCTTGTGGTTACACTGACCAGTGATCTTTATTTTTTCAGTGGCTTTGATTTATTTTATCTTGTTCTTTCCTTTCAACCTGCAGAACTCTCTTTAGCATCTCTTGTTGGACTAGTCTAATGATATTATACTCCCTCAGCTTTTGTTTAATTTGTAATGTCTTTATCTCTCCCTCAATTTTAAAGACAGTTTTGATGGATATAGAATTCTTGATTGGCAATGTTTTTTTTTCCAACACTTTAAATATGTTATCCCACTGCTGTCTTTCTTCCATGGTTTCTGATGAAAAATTGGTCCTTAATCTTATTGAGGATCACTTGTATGTGACATGTTGCTTCTCTCTTGTGGCTTTCAGAATTCTCTATCTTTGGCATTTGACAGTTAGATTATAATATGCTGTGGCATCAATCTATTTGAGTTTATCATGTTCAGAATTCATTGAGCAAGTTGGATGTGTATATTTATACTTTGTATAATGTATATATACTACAAAGTATATATATTAAACTTTGTTAAATATGGGGAGTGTTCAGCCATTATGTCTTTGAATATTTTCTCTGCTGCTTTCTACCTTTATTCTCCTTTTAGGATTCCCACAATGTATATATTTGTACCCATGATGGTGTCCCACAGAGTTTTAGACTCTCTTTTACTTTTCTTCATTCTTTCTTCTTTCTCCTCTTCAGACTGCTTAATTTCAGTTGTCTTATCTTCAAGTTCACTGAGTTTTCTGCTAGCTCCAGTTTGCTGTTTAACTCCTCTAGGGAATTTTTGATTTCTGTTACTGTGGTCTTCAGCTCTGTTTGGTTCTTTTTTGTAATTTTCATTTCTCTATTGATATTCTTTTTGTATTCTTGTGTCATTTTCCTGATTTCTTTTAGCTCTTTGTCCATGTACTCCTTTAGCTCTTTTGAGTATATTTAGGAGCATTTTTGTATAAATTCTTTTTCTGGTATGTCCCAGGTCTGGTCCTCCTCATTGTTTATAATGCTTTAATCTTTTCCTTTGCTGGGTCACCACTTACTGTTTCTTTTTTTGTTTTGTAGCCTTTTGTTAAGACCTGAACATTTTGGTATTTTAAGATCATCCCTGGAATTTAGACTCTGAGGCATCCATTTCTTAAGCTTGTTTCCAACTAGTATTAATACAGAGAGCCTTCCTTGATAGACAAAAGTTAAAAGAAAAGAAAAGAAGGAAATAGAAAGAAAGCACCTTTTTCAGTCTTTGCAGATTGACCTGTGGGACCTCTCCTTCAGGGCTTATCCATACATTCAGTATAGAAACTAGCTCAAGGCCAATCTCTTTGATCCTTTCTGTGCATGTATTTTGTTTTAGGCAAGGATTTTCAACACTTTAAATCACTGGATTTTTACTTTTATAGCCCTCTTCCCTAGGAAACAGTTTCCTCACAGTTTCAAGCATTGCACTGTATTGCCAGCATGACTTTACTGCTTTCCTATAGCATTCTGTTGGAGAGCTTACTGAACTCTTTTCTATATGCAGGACAAGTTTTAGAACAGTGAGTCCCTTAGGCCACCAGACATATTGGGGCAGACATACATGCTCCCATTATGTACATGATGTGTCCTCTGCTCCCTCCAGAACCAGGACCAGGGATCTGCAATGGAATTCAGACTGGCTCTACACTGAGTGAGAGAGGTGTTGAGGATGGACAGCCAGGAAGCCAGGAGTAGCTTTAACTTTCATGTAGCCTTTTTCTTGACTCAGCGCTCACCCTGTTACTACAGTCCTTAAACTGTTTTCTCGAATTCTGAGAAAGGTATTTCTGCCAGTTCTTGCTGGTTATTCAAAGCTTCTGTGGTGAGATGGAGCCCTGAAGAATCTCATTCCACCATCTTAAACATGGCAGGTCCTGGGACATGTAACTTTGATTAGATTTTGTGAAGTATAACTCAATTCAGCCTTGTAATGTCTAGCAAATATTAACCCTAACCTCTTGGTAACAGTGAGCAAAAGAGTGAAACAGAAACAGGAAAAAGTTGTATTGTGTATGAATGTGTAAAATCTGTGTCTCTATGTTTGCATAATGTGTATATGGATATAAGTGTGTATATATGTGTATGTATTTATTTTGTCGTGGTGATGCTGTTTTTACTTCCCTAGTGAATACTTTTGAGACAGGACTGAACTATCAGCTTGTGATTCATCATTAATGGCTTCTGTTTTGGAACATTGAGTGATATTTTAAATATTGAGAGAATTTGGCAAAGCCTGTTAGCAGATTTTTCTCATGGGCCTTCTTTAGGGAATATTTTATTATCTTTGCATAGTTCTGGCCAACTCTTTCTTGATAAAGAAGTAGAGTATAGCATTTAGTTAAGGATACTCTACATAAAGTTACTAGCCTCAACTGAGATAAATACATTTGAAAATGTAATTTAATATCTAGAAATGTATTATCTAGCAATTTGTGTATTGAAAATAATTGACTCAGGGATAGGATAATGATAGCCAATGTTCAGGATGAAACTTGGAACCCCTCCAATTGTTTTCATAACAGACCTACTAAAATTGAGACATTCTACTGTAATAATCCTATAAAAATAACTGAGGATATTTGTTCATTTTTTGTCATTTTCTAAGAAAGTAAGTTCTTTTAATGAGTTATCATGTACAATCAGGTTTAGACTAAATGCCTCTAGGGCTTTTCAACATCAGCACCAATTGTAGGATATTAAGCATAATTCTAAGGAGTATTTTCATGAAAAATGACATCTACATTTGTACAAATTGGTCAAGACAATGTGATTACAAAGTTATAGAATAACAATTTAATTTTGCTTCAGCGGTACACTTTATGGCAGATAATTTAAATCACCTTCTTGTGACTAGCTTTGCTTCCTCACACAGTTTCAGTTCTGATCACTTTTGTATCTGATTTACACAGACATTTATGCTGTCCTACACAGATAACTATTCAATTTGATTAGACTGAATAGATAATTGAGAAGGTCCACTAGCGTCAAACCTTCCATGGAGTTGGCAGAGAATCACCTTGGATATGTTGTGGCAGATGAATCAGCCCATCAGTATTCATATTGTTTTTCTGGTTTTCTACCTATGTGTAAGGCTATTTTAAGCTGTGAGTAGAATTGTACTTGGTAGAGCCAACGTGTTAAAGGCATCACTCTTTCAGTAGGTTTATATAATTTTTTTCTAGAGATAACATTTCTATCTGTATCAGCTGTTTAGAATATCAGGGCTATCAGAGTACCATTCCACTCCCATACATGATGGAAAATATTACTGATAAGAAACAATGGCTTATGTACATAATAATATAGAACAGATTTTTAATCACAGCAAGGCTTGATTTAAACTCTCTTCATTGTCCAGCATTTCAATAATAAAAAAAAGAATCCTACATTTATATCAAGAAAATATTGTGCTGGATAGTAGAATAAAGTCAAGAAATCAACATGCCTTCATTGAAAGCATAGCTTCTTGTTGAAGGCAGGACTTTAGGTTATCTTACTCTAAATTGTTATAGCAGCCAAACACCAAAAAAAAAAGGAAGGAAAAATGCTATGATGTCTCATAGTATAAGGCATCGATTGTCCCTTATGTACTAAAGATACTAAAGTAGAATACAATAAGTCTAGCATTACTATGTAGTATCAATAGCTCATAGTAGGATTTTTAAGGATCTTTACCGATGTCTTATACCCTTAAAAAAGTTATTAAGACATAACAATATTTGAAATATTTTGCATTTTGGTGCAATTAATTTCCCAGATATGAATATACTACTAATGGTTTAGTAATTTTATATTCTCTGAATATATGTAAAAAATACAACTTATGTAAGTGTTCTCCCTCAATAATAAGTGAAATAATTAACCAAGTATTTTTATCTTTTATTTGCAAGACATTGCTGTCTAAAATTTCTAAGACATATCCCCTTTATTGCTAATTAATAAAATCATTAAAACATTGATAATAATTGATTATAAAAACATCATATATATTAGCCTTAAATATTCCCATTCAAAAAGTAATATATTAAGATGGGTTAGTTGAATTACATTGGGTTAAGTTAAATGAATTGAAATCATATCAGTAAACTTTTGAATAGTCAAGGACAAAGAATTGAAGTGGTTGGTTTCATTTTATAGTGTGAACTTATTAAAGAAAGAAAATGATTCTACTTCCCAGACACACACACTCACCTACACATTTGCACAAACAATATTTAAGATGCTTTTGTTTTTAAGAGAGTAAAACCCAAGTTAAATTAATTCATGCTAAACTAAGGAATTCAATTTCCAGAAGTACCAGGCATCCAAAGAGTGGAAATTTCTTCAGACTTAAAAAGGAGGAGTTCATGCCTGTTACCATGCTTCTCTCTCTCTCCAACCCTAAACTCTGCTTTGCTTTTTTTTTTTTTTCCCCTGGGTGTACATTTCAATGGGAATAATCTGGAAAAATGTTTATATATACATTATCAATGGGGGCTGTGGGCATCACAGAGAAGGGGGAAAATCCTTATTTATTAGAACAAGTCTTCACTAGATTTAATACACATAGATAACATTTATGTTTTCCTATTAAAGCATGGGTATTCAATCTCCAGTTTTTTCCAGTTTATGCCTTTGTGGTCCTGGAAATTACCTTTTGGAACTTAAGTCCTGCATAAGCAAAGTCAAATATGATATTACACATTTGTGTATAGAAAACAATTATTAAAATAGTGGTTATGCACTCATAAGTTTGTTTTCAGTAGACAGAATTATCAAAAAACCAGATACTTATAAAAAAGTTAGCATTATTTAGAATTTCTTCGTTAGGAATCAAAGCAGTTGCTTTTCTGGAACTGTTTTTTTTTCAGAACTGCTCAAAGCACCTCATCTAGATGAGTGTTTTTTTAAAAATATATAAAAATATATATAAAAAGTTTACAAGGAGACTTTGAACACCACATACTTCACCTTTTTTGGGGATTTTTATCATGTATCTTTTTCCTTAAAGTCCTTCAGAATAAAACAAAAATAAACTCTCAAATTCCATTAGAAAAAAAAAAAGGGAAACATTCACGGTCTGAAAATTTTTCTGGATTCCTCCAAATCTTGGTACTATGTGCATTTTCCTCATACACAGGTATTGAGGAAATCTCTGATCATCTACTACTGAGTATTCTGCTAATGGACATGCCATGGAAAATTTACATTAATAGGAGTAAATAGATTAACATCTATTTCATAAAATAAAAAATGTTCTATTGACCTCAATTTAAATACACATCTGAAAAGCTAAGAGGAGGTGTTTTTGTTTGTTTTTCAAAAGTGCTAATTATTCCATTTACAAGCATCTTCAATCCATTATGTCCAATTCTTTGTAAAACTCAACCACCTCACTTTAGGCACACTGCTTGATGAGTTTCTAAGGAGTGTAGGGTAAAAAAAATCACTTGTCAATTAATCCAGCTTCCTTAATTTTTCTGCTTTGCTTTTGATGAATCATTTTTATAAAGACTTCCTCCCCAGGGCAACAAGATAGCCATTGTCATCTCTTTAAGACTGTATTTTTCAAGTGCATCACTAGATGGCACTTGGTAATAATTCCTCAGTGCAAGGGAGGCACATCCTCAGCAGTCATGTCTCACGCAGGGGGGAAGGTCATGCATTTATATGCTGAGATTGGCTTAGAGAAAGGCCACATTTGAGCAACAAGGAGGCTTTTTTTTTTTATTTTTTTATTCATTTTTTAAAAATATTACATTCAAAAAATATGAGGTCCCATTCAACCCCACCGCCCCCACCCTACCACTCCCCCCACAGCAACACTCTCTCCCATCATCATGACACATCCATTGCATTTAGTAAGTATATCTCTGGGCATCACTGCACCTCATGGTCAATGGTCCACATCATAGCTCATACTCTCCCACGTTCCATCCAGTGGGCCCTGGGAAGATCTACAATGTCCGGTAATTGTCCCTGAAGCACCACCCAGGACAACTCCAAGTCCCGAAAACGCCTCCGCATCTCATCTCTTCCTTCCATTCCCTGCACCCAGCAGCCACCATGGCCACTTTTCTCAAGGGGTAACTCTTAAGCAATATATAATACTAGGTGTATTAGCCAGAGGGGTGTTGATGCAAAGTACCAGAAATCTGTTGGTTTTTTAAAGGTTATTTATTTGGGGTAAAAGGTTACAGTTACAAGGCCCTAAAGACTCCAACTCAAGGTTACTTCCTTACCAAACTCTGTTGCCACCTGTTGAAGCAAGATGGCAGGCGACATCTGTGAAGGTTCAGCCTTCCCCTTCCCTTTTAAGGCCTCTTGGGTACAGCTTCTGATCTCAGCTGTAGGCTGACATAAGGCTCATCTCTCTTCCTGGGGCTCATTTTTTTCCAGACTTAGCTGCTCTGTTCTCTTCACAAGGTCAGCTGTAGACTATCAGACTCATGTTTCTTCCTGGGGCCTCTGCTGTGTCTGTGTAGCTATCTCTCTTCCTCTGTGTTCTTCTGTGTATCTGTTTCTGTGTTCTTGATTGAGCATTGGTTTATATATCCCACCAAGGGGGTAGGGATTCAACCCTGCACACCCTAATGATGTGGTTGAATCAAAGCCCTAATGATTTAATCAAGGAAATGTAAAGCCTTTGAATTTAAATTAGTCAAAGGGTATCATGCCCAGAGGAATAGACCAGTTTACAAACATAATATCTCCTTTTGAAAAATTTCTTCCATATGTTTTCCTATTTGTCTTTAAAAAAGATTTAGGTTATGGAAAAGTCAACATAGAAAACTGAAGGGGATTCCAATATACACCCCCTCCTCTCCCACTCTCCCCTATTAATAACATTTTATATGTGTATGATATATTTGTTACAATTTATGTACAAATATTGAAGAATTGCCACTATCGTCAGTGGTTTACGTTTTTCACTATACAGTTTTATAGGTCTTAACAAAATTTAAAAAGGTCTGAATCCTTCATTGCGAGATCATGCAGAACAATTCAAATGCCCTAAAAATGCCCTATGTTCTATCTATTCTGTTCTTCCCTCCTTCTCCCCTTGGAACCTGTGTTAACCACTAAGATTCAATTTTTGAAGAATAAGGTTCATAGTTACATGCAGTATTGAGTGCATGACATATTGGTCTATTACCCCTCCAACTGAGAACCTAGCAGGACTCCCCAGAATGGGAGTTTATTATTTTCTTGGTTATTGTGTGTATCTTCACCGACTGAGATAATGCACTATGACAAGATGAACACTTTCAGATTTCTTACAATCATGCCCCAGGTGCACTCTATCCTGCATATCTCCCACCCCGATACCCTGCACCAGTAACCCTCCTCTGCCATATTTGCCAAGAGAACATTCCCACCATTGTAATTTTAACCACAAACCTACAGATCCCCAGAGTTTTCCTGTCCCTTCCTCTAGCCCTCCTCCCCAGTTCCATGGGTAGTATAGCCCACCCCCCCATTCCCTCTCACATTTCCAGCACTGTCAAACCCAATAACAAAAAGAGTGTCACTTCTGCATATGTTTTAGATTCCTAGGATGACTAGGCAAATATCATGAAATGGGTTGGATTAAACAATGGGAATTTGTTCACTGTCAGTTTTGAGACCAGGAAAATGTCCAACTGAAGGCATCTTCAAGGTGATGCTATGTACCCAAAAACTGTGGCTTTCTGGAGTTCTCTGCTATAATCTTTGGTTCCTTCATCACACGGCAAGGCACATGCCAGCATCTCCTGGTCTCTTTCTCCTCCTCCAAGTTCCATTTCAGCTTCTTGTTTCCTGTGGCGCATGTGCTCCTGCTCTCTCTCTCTCTCTCTCTCTCTCTCTCTCTCTCTCTCTCTCCCCGCCCCCTCCTCTCTCCTCTTTCTCTCCTCTCTCTCTGAATCTCATTCCCTTATAAAGGATCCCATTAATAAGATTAAGAGCCATCCTGATTGAGGTGCAACAAACCTTAATTGAAGTAACTTCATCAAAATATTCTACTTAAAATGGGTTTATATCGCACAGAAATGGATTAAATTTAAAAATATGTTTTTCTGGGGTATATACAGCTTCAAACCACCATCCATATTAGCACTCGCAGGTTCTAGTGAGGAATCTTATTTTGCCTTCTTTTCATATTTGATAGAACCCTCTGAGTGGCCAAACATGAGTTATAGGCTCACCTTTTAGATTTAGAAGGTTTTGTAGAGGGTCAGTGTACCCAAACTGTTTAAACTGAGCAGAATTAATACTGAATGCTAAATGGTTTCCTGAAAAGAGGGGAAGCTGATTTAAAAAATTGATTTATATTTCTACCAGGGAAAAATAATCACATAAATTTGCAATAGTAAATGTGTTCTGATTTGCTTATTACGAAGATGTCCTTGGAATCATTTTTATTGCTTCTTTGCCTATTTCCCCAAATACAATTTAAAAAAATCCTTTTTGACTAAGAATTAACACTGTTAATCCCACTTGAGGCAAGATAAAATATCTCTTAACGGATAATATTTACTTGAAGTCTGAAGGAAAAAATAAGATTAAAATATGCAAATATTTCTCCTTTACATTTCTATTTCTGTTCACTCTTGGTATTAATGAGAATCTTTGAGACATTCAAATTAAGTCAAATATATGAATAGTCACAATACAGTACTTAACCAAGTATGTATTTTAATGGACAAATCCTTTGTTTAGTCACAGAATAAATGTTTTGAAATTGATGTGTATTTGATTGATTTTTCATGCAAGGGTTATGTGGAAAATTATTTGAGCATAGATTCGCAATATTGCTTCTTGAAGTTAATACTGGGATTCCAAATTATAATTTTTCATTTCTATTAAGCCTTACCTTCACCTACTCCCATCCTAGAAATTCTCTAAAACATTAATAAACATCACTTGGAAGATGTTATTAGATAATTACTTCTGATTTGATATATGAAATTTCTAAATATTAAAGCTTGATGTCTGTAATATGAGATCAAACTTTATTAATCTGTTCTTTGACTTTGATTAGTAATAATTGTAATCTTGAAATGTAGTAATATTTTTCATAGAGAAGGAAAACAAAATGGAGTTTATATCATCATAATAGCAACCAAGTGATTCATTTAATCGTACATTAAGTTACAATAAAAGACACAAGATTACCTTTTTAGAAATGTGAAAATAATATATCTACTTCTCAAAATTGAAAACATAAAGATATCAAATAATATGACATATCTGTGAAAAGGCTATTTCTATTAAAATATAATATACGGTGTCTTAAAACCAAACTCTGTATTACTGTATAAATATTTTTGCTTCTATAACAATTTTTACTTTTTATAGATAATTATAATATGCCAAGTACCTCTAAATTATGCTAATAATTCTTTCTATTCTTTGAGTGTAAAACTAAATTCTAACTTTTCCAAATACCTCTGATTAAGATTGCAAACATGAAAGTAAGATAAATCTGTCAAAAAATGAACAATTTTGCACAAAGAGTTCAGATTTTTTAGCTGACAGCATTTTAGCACACAGAGGGGAGTTGTCAGAATTTTATTACAGACAGTTCCATTCTATACACTGATGTATTTTAGAGTGTTTTGGAAAGAATTAGGTGGTAAAATTCAGTCATCCTGGGAGAATATCTATTTCTTTTTATTTCTCTCTGTGCCAATCAAGTCTTAATATGCTTGGTCATTTTCATCTCATTTGAAATCCTATGCATACAGTACCTTTGCATTGAACACTCTGATTTCAAGTGATTTTGGACATACATTGGTTTCAGTCAATTAGTTAACATGCTGTCAGGTCCTGCTGAGCTGACTTCTTGAGAGACCCTTTCCAAGATCACATGCATTGGGGAAAAGGAAAGAAATCTTTTGACTTAACTGCGGTGAAAATAAATAACTCCTCATCCCTTTTCTTTAAAAGAATTGTTAATTTCACAGTTCCCCTCTGATTCTTCATTGTCTTGCCTAACTATATCATTATACATATTGAATAATGGAACCATGATGGATATAGTCAAAATTTTCAATTATTCTCTGAATTAAGTTGAGATCCATTTAGTTTACTATGACTCTAGTATCTAAAGGTCTCATTCTAATTCCCCTGTAGATTGACCTGACTCAGGAACAGATATGTAGAATGGCTGATTGGCATTTTTTAAGACAACACAAGATGAGTGACTTCAATTTTAAGGTGTATATTGTGATACTTCTTCACCAATAACATTAATTAAATCAAACCCAGGCTGCTATTTTTCATATCTTGGACCCATCCTCCAGGGCAGAGAGGTGAGGCTGAGTAGCACTGTGTTGCCGTCTACCTAAGAAACTTGTTTCAGGTGCCTTTAACATTCTTCTTTTCCAGGTAAAGTTACCTGATATTTTCTGACCTATCAGCAGGGAGAAGAAGAAAATTTAGCACATTTTTCATAGCATGCTAGGATAGCATTTGTAGCAAAACTTTGAAAGCAAGCCAGCTGGCTCTTTACTCTAGGGGTAAAAAAAAACAAAAACAAAAACAAAAACTTTTTTCTGATTGCCTTTCTACATTTCTACAAGTTTCTGTTTGTTCTTAACTTCTGTGGTTGTAGAAGCAAAGTTTCACCTGCTCATTCTCCTTTGAAGTATTCTATCACTTTCCAAGCATCATAACCCTTTCTCCTAAATACATAATTTCAATGTTACCTCTACGGCAGCAAATAACCAGTTCTATTAGATGGAGGTAAAAAATAGAAATATTGTGCCAATTTGTTGACGTTTTTCACAATCCATAATGGTATAATTTCCACCAAATTAATAGTTATATTATTTTGGCAAAATAAAACTGAAAAATGTACTTTGGATGCATTTTTAAAAATCAGCTTTACATAAATGCATTGTATTAGTCTGCACTTTGGGAATTGCTATACCCCTTATTTGGTGGAGACCTTTTTCAAGAATGCTGTGATTTTTTTTTTCTGCTAGGAAATATAATAGAGGTACATATTTATCAAATTTGTAAAATTTCTCAATACTTGAATAAGCTAGCTGTACTGTGAATTTCTTTACAGTTTTAAAAGAAAATTTTCCTGAATTTTAATATTTCCCCTAATTATTTGAAGTGCAGCAATTTTAACCTTCTTCTTCATTTCTTTTATGTCATCTATGTCTGTTTTGACCGGATAAATATTGTGTTCTTACAATATCTAAGACATTCGAATAGGTTCTAGGATGACAGAGAAGATATATAAACTGGAGTTTATATGGTCTCAACTCTTCTAAAGTTTTATATCCAATTTAATGTATGTAAAGACTTCAAGACATTTAACCTTTGCATTACCTTTTTTTTTTTAAGATTTATTTATTTATTCTGCCCCCCCTCCATTGTCTGCTTTCTGTGTCCATTCACTGTGTGTTCTGTGTCTGCTTGTATTCTCATTAGGCGGCTCCTGGAACTGATCCTGGGACCTTTCGGAGTGGGACAGAGACGATCATTCTCTTGTGCCACCTCAGCTCCCTGGACTGCTGCGTCTCTTATTATTTCTCCTCTGTGTCTCTTTTTGTTCTGTCAACTTCCTGCGCCAGCTCTCCACATGGGCCAGCACTCCACACAGGCCAGAAGCTCCACGCGGGCCAGCTTGCCACATGGTCCAGCTTGCCTTCACCAGGAGGCTCTGGGCATCAAACCCTGGACCTTCCTATATGGTAGACAGGAGCCAAAGTGCTTGAGCCATATCCACTTTCCATGCGTTACTTTTTAAAAAATATATTTTTATTCCAGAAGTTGTGAACTTACAAAAGAATCATGCACATGTATAGAATTCCCATGCAACACCCCTTCACCAACACAACATACCACTGTGGAACATTTGTTATGTAGATTATAAGATAGTAACATCAGACTATTACCACTAAGTATGGCCCATAGTAAACGTTTGACATATTTTCCCCATATCCTCCTATTGTTAACGGAGTGCATCTTTGGCATTGATACAAGAATGTTACAACATTCCTGTTAACTATAGTCCATAGGTTACATTAACTGTATTTTTCTCATGCTTCTCCACCTTCCCACCATCCTGCAATAGGGACGTACATCTGTTCATATTAGTGAGATCATGCAATATTTGTCTTTTTGTGTCTGGTTTATTTCACTTAGCATAATGTTTTCAAGATTCACAATGTTATCATGTGTGTCCCCATTTCATTTCTTCTTACTATGGCATAGTATTCTATCACATGTATATATCACATTTTGTTTATCCGTTCATTGGTTGATGAACACTTGGGTTGTTTCCATCTTTTGGCAATTGTGAACAATGCCACTATGAACATCAGTTGTGCAGATACCTATTCGTGTCACAGTTTTCAGTTCTTCTGGATATGTTCCTAGTAGAGGAATT
The DNA here is from genome assembly GCF_030445035.2 of Dasypus novemcinctus. Taxonomy (NCBI): domain Eukaryota; kingdom Metazoa; phylum Chordata; class Mammalia; order Cingulata; family Dasypodidae; genus Dasypus; species Dasypus novemcinctus. The sequence continues at coordinate 145,250,762 of NC_080673.1, read as the reverse complement.
GCTGTATCATATGCCTTTGGGTTACTTTTCCAATAAAGGCAGATTTAGAGAAGCAAAAGGATGTCCCAGTTTCATTGCTTTTAACATTAAAGAAAATGTTAAAACAAGGTTAAGAAATCTCAGCTATGAACTTTGGTAATTATGTGTGGATAGCCAAGGTCAACATACACACACACATGTACATGCTTTTAACATTTTGCCTTGTATTATACAATTTCTACAGAACATAAAAGGGTAAATATTATCAATTTCTCTTAAGAGAAATAATGAGTATTAAGCCTTTTTCATCCTTTTAGTTTTCTTGAAATTAAATAGGCTGCATATCGAAAGAGGTTAATTATTCAGTATATTATTTTGATGTTAAATATTGATTGGTAAATTGAATTGGAAGTAAAAATATTGATTCAAGAAATTAATCACTATGCTCTTTATGTCATTTTTGCCATAAATATTATACCCTTCAAACTCTCTATATAATGATAGATCATATTTTCAAATATTAGAAGAGAATTAGGAGAGTAGACCTGACAAATAATCTTAGTTTTGCAGAGACACAGTATCTGCCTCGTGTTCTTTCCAAACTTTCCTATGTCACTCTAAAAACCTTTTGTGTCTCAGTTATTTTTGTCTTACTTATAGACAAAGAAATAATAAGCCTTATTGAACACTATGATTCACATACGTTTTTATCAGGCTCACTTTCTTTTTGTAAATATATTTACCAATTAAAAGCAATAATTTTATATCTTTCACTGTAAGTTCCAAGAGTTGAGAGTTCATTAATTTCTAGAACCTGTTATCAGTTACATAGCAGGTACTCATTTAATAGTGTTCAAATGAGTAAAAATGTAATTGAGGGATTAATTGATCCTTCAGGATCAATAATGTGTATAAAAATAGCATTAGATTGATAAGTGGATGTGGCTCAAGTGGTTGGGTGCCTACCTATCACGTGAGAGGTCCTGGGTTTGGTTACTGATGCCTCCTTAAAAATAAAAGATGAGCACACAATGAAGAAACAGGCATAGAAAGCAGACAGTGAGTGCAAACAACAAAGAGGGAGAAATAAATAAGTAAAATAAATCCTAAAAAAAAAGTTCATGGACAAAAGCTTGATGAGAAACACAACTTTAAAAAAATAGCATTAGATAATATATAAAAACATCTTTTATAATATTAGAATGATTAATTCTACTTGAAAAAAATCAAGATCAGATCTACTTCATTATCAAAATTCTATGCAGAATATCGTTGTTATATTATTCTTAAAACACCATGAAGAGTGGTGTTTAGTACATATCAGAATATTTGAATCAGCAGCCCAGCATGCCTACTTGTTAATATCCCACTATACAGTCAGATTCAGAGGATCAGAAAAACATGAGAAAGACTCTGGGTCAATGCAAAATTCTCATGTCTCAAATTTATCCCTCCAGAAATTAGGTATTGAAAAAAAATTCTTTAAAAAAGTAAGTTATTTTTCATTAACTATTTCCATCCTTCTTGTGCACTGATGGGCTTGCTAAAGAGTTGATGTCAGAAATGCAAACACAGCAATGAAATAACCCACGGTGAAATATTTGTTAAAGAGCAAACTCACATTTATTGTACCTTTGTTCTATACTAGATACTAATAACCTTAACATTCACTATTAATTTGTTTCCCGCAGTAAGTCTTCAAACTAGATAATTTCAAAAAATAATTAACTGCCATGGCCTCTAAACTGTACTTTTACACAAAAACTTATTGAACTATATTGCAAAACACCTCCCCTATTTTGTTAGCCAACCACATTTCTACACTTTCTAGAAGAATTTTTCCATCATAAAATTTAAAAAATTAAGAAGTAGATAAAATATGTAGAAGAGTGTAAATAAATAGAAGTCCCATATCAGTCCCATCTCTGCCTCTGTCCTTAGTCAGAGGTTAACCTTGGCTGTGTCCTCTGTCTTATCTGGGTCTATTTCTTCCTCTGTGAATAAAAGCATTTGGGCTAGATGATTTCTAAAGGAACGCGTTCATCATTTTTTTTTTAAAACCATTTTGTTACATATAATTTTGTTTTATGTTTTTCACTTAATTGCAATGGTGCATTGCAATCATAATGCATTACCTTATAAAATGCCCCATAATTTCTGATTTTAAAAAATTGTCATATTAGTTGTACTACTGGTGACATTTTAGGTTATGGGACATTCTTAATAATATAATGCAGAGATCTATATGCATTAGAGAGGTGTACTTTTAAAACATGCTTGGCAGAATATGGCATATCAGTGTATTTTAACATAGCAACATTTCAAATATATAAGTGTGTGTGTATCTTATAAGGATATGGGCTAACTCTAGAAAGATATACAAAATAGTGGAAGAGAGATAATTTGTGGAGAGTTAATCTGGTTGATTAGGTGTTATAGTTTTTACTATGACTATGAACCATGTACATGTATTACTTATTCAAATAATAATTTTAAAAAGAACAGACTTTTAAAATTTTATAATAGCAGTCATTAAGCTGTGCATTGTTTTCTGTCATTGATGTAACCAATTATCACAAATTATTAGAAGCTAAAACAACATGCATGTATCATTTTACATTTCTCTAGGTCAGAAGCCTGACATAGATCTAACTGGACTAAAATCAGTCCTTTCTCTAGACTCTAGGTAGGTGTATCAGTCATGGTTCTCCAAAAAAACCAAGCCAACAGGATGTATGAATGCAGATATACATATATACATAGTATGTGTATACTACTATATATATATATAACTATGATACAGTTATATAAACATATATGCATAAAAACTTGGAAAGAACTGGCTCATGCAATTGTGAGGGCTGACAATTTCAAATTCGATAGGCTACAAGCTGGGAATTCTGATGAGAGTATTGTTGAATTTTTGAGTCCAAATTCCTTAGGCTGGAAACTCAGAAAGGAGTAGGAGGGAATAGTCTTGAGTCAGAATGTCTTCTAATCCCTGGAACTTTCAGTTCTTGTTGATAAGACCTCCAACTGTTTGGATGAGGCCCGGCCACATTATGAAGGGTAATTTACTTAAGATGAATTGATTATAGATGCTAATCCCATCTATGAAACACCTCCACAGTAACAATTAAAACCATGTTTGGCCAAACAACCAGACATCATAACCTAATCAAGTTGACACATAAAATTAACCATCATAGTAGCATCCATTTGCTTGCCTTTCTAGAGGCAGCCACCATTCTTTTAGTCCTGTTTCCCTTCCTCCAGCAATGGTGGTCAGCCTTTCTCATATCACCTTACTCTGACCTGTTGTTCTGCCTCCCTTTTCCACTTTTAAGAATTCTTGTGTTTAGATTTGGCTTGCCCAAATAATCTAGGATAATCTCCCATCTCAACTTCAATTATATCTGCAAAGCCTCTTTGCCATGTAAAGCAATAGCTTCACAGGTTCCAGGGTTTAGGACGTGAGCATCTTTGGGGGACCCCTTATGCTGCCTACCACAAGCTGTAAGCAAAATACCCCAGGTAACTTTAATTCCTAAATCTGAATTTCTCTGGCAGTAAAGATAATTTTTGGTGCACAAGAGATATAAAACTGAAAGTTTCTAATGTTTCAGAAAATATTATAGTACAGTTGCTTCCTTCCCAGTAGAGAGTGTGTAGAAGGCACTAGATAAGACCATGATCCCTAGATAGATCTGGATTTAAAACCTGACTCCCTCATCCTTGACAGAATACTTGACCTTATTTGAGCTTAGGTTACTATGTTTTAAAAATGGGAAAGGACATTTATCTTGTGTGGTGTTTCATAGCAGTAGACCCTTAGAAAGCAACTGTTTCTAAATATAATCCTCAATTTTCTAATGTGTTCTTTATAAAAAATTTAGAAATTCAGGAACACAATTGCTCTTTTTTCTTTAAATTTCTTTTTTCTTATTTTTCAAATTATTATTGTAATGGTTGCTACAAAAGGTTTTTGAGGCTTCTTGTAATTTTTTTTTAAGTGATGCTTCCAGAATTCAGCATTTGTCATTTAACCACCAAGTCTATTTGTCATGCTAATGAAAGAAAGGAAAAGGATTTGTATGGCTTTATAAAATAGATTCCCCTCCTATATGTATGGGCATCTGAAATTCATCATCAATATGAACCATTCTTCAATACAACACAATTTCAACACTGTGACCAAGTGATATTTTGCAACCTGAGAGGTTTCATTTTTTTTCAGACTTGTTGATTTCTTCCTGACAATTACCTTATTGAATTTTACTTAAAATTCATCTTTCATATATATATTCTTAATTTTTAGATATTGTAGCAGTTTGAATTTTATGAATCCCAGTAAAAGATTAAGTTCTTAAACTAATCCATTCCTGTGGGTATGGGGCTCTTTGAATGCACTAGATTCATTTGAGAGACCTTTGATTAGATTACTTGATAAGATCACTTTAGGCTTTTGATTGGACTGTCAGTGAGGTATGAGCCAACTTGGGTCTCTGCCCTCTTGCTGGGTCTGATATAAATAGAGATACAGAGAGAGACAGACAGACAGAAAGGAAGCTGCCATATTCAGTCCAGTCATATGAAAGAAAATGTCCAGGTTCCTACAGCTTCAAAAAGGCAGAGAAGCCCCAAGAGACTGAGAGAGAAAGTCTGGAAAGAGACAAGACCTATACCTGACTGGTTGCCCTCAGCTGTGCTCCAGGAGGTAGTAAATTCTGGAGGGGAAGGCAGAGATTGGCAACCATCTTTGCCACATGTCACAGTGCTATGATCAGCAGTAGCTGACTCTGGTAAGAAAGCATCTCTGATGGTGGTATGATTTGGACATTTCATGGCCTTAGAACTGTAAGCTTTTACACCAAATAAAATGCTCTTTATGAAAGCCAACCTATTTCTGGTTCTTTGCATCACCAGCACCCCTGTGGCAAACTAAGACAGTGTAATGGTTATATTTCAAAAAACAATTATGTTCTATAGACACATACTCAAATACTGCAGATGAAATGGTATGATGTCTTGGATTTGTTTGAAATATTTCAGGTAGGGTAAGTGGGCCTGGTACGAGTAGAGATAAAACATTATAATCCTCAGTTGAACATTTTCGAAGATGGGTGATGGGCATTTAATCTTTATTCTCTTGTTTGTACATTTCTGAAAGTTTTATTTTTTTAATTATCTTTTATTCTGATCACTTACCTGTGTGTTACTTGTCCCCTGTCCCTCTTACTCATATCACCTGCAGGGATCCACTCATAATGTTCCTTCTGCCACTGCATTCTCTGCCACCTTCTTACACTAAACTACCACCTGCCTTCCCTCAGATCTCAGCTTTCTATAGGTATTGCTCTTTCTTGACTTTACTTGCCTCAGGTAGGTGCTATTGCTGTGCTCTTTTGTCTCACCTCTATCAAGGCATATCAAACTTCAATATAATTGCTTAATACTGCATGGATACATCTCTTTGAGTAGAAGAATCATGTTTTCTTATGCATATGGTATCCTAAATACTGGTCACAGAGTGAGTACTGAAGGAAATTTGCTAAATTGTACACACACACACACTCACATACACACACACAAAGTTATATTTGCTTCAGATCACTCCATCATTTTTCCATGTGGCAAGTCACATCCACCAAGGAGATGCCCATGTGACCTTTGCACCTCTGTCAATGACTTCATACCCTGGGTTAGTCAAGCATGTAGTTGTCTTTTTGCTGCCTCATATTTTACTAAATTCACTGAAAATAGGTATGATTAATAAGATGAAGCCAGAAAACAAAACCAGAATGAAAATGTAGGTATCAAATTGGCAACTTTATAACTCTTTTCTTTGATGATTACTTTTGATTGGTGCTTACATCTTTACCTGAAAGCTGACTTTATAAATGCCAGATGGATATATTCAGAGTGGAATTTGAAGATTAAAAAAAAAAAAAAAAAAAAGGCAAGCTGTTATAATCCCCCATTGACTATCAACACAAACAACGTTTGACCTCTGGTATTTTTTCAGTAGCAGAGAGTTCTTTTTAACAAGAAATTTTTTTTTTTTTCCATTTTGAAGAGGCTTAGCTACTTTCAGAAAGTTGTAAAAATTTGGAAAAATTCCACATGAGACTTTTAAATATAGTTTAATGTGGTTTCCGTAATTCTCATATGAAACCATTATTGTAGTAGGGCATAGAGATTTAACTTACTATTGTCCTAAACATTGTAAAAGCAAAATGATTATATTTTTTAAAAACCCCAGGAGCAAAACTGTGGCATCTATTTCATTGTTTTTAAGGGGGAAATGTCATATCTCTAGAGTAAAATAACCAAGATTAGCAGTTGAAAAATTTAAACGCAAGCAAACAAAAAGAAGGCATAAAATCTGCCTGGAGGGCCATAAACTATTTAACTTGTTTATAGCACATTATAGAAAAATGAGGAAAAATTGAGTTGAAAGATGGTGTAACTGGAGGACACAATAGGGATTTCATTGTAATAAAATGTGCTTTTACTTTAAGAAGAAAGTTGTCTTTATTTTCTCAATTGCATATCTCCATATTTTAGCTATTCTTTTATTTTGGTCAGTGGCAATATTATTAATATTTCTGTGAATATATGAAGAATTTGAAATAAATTTATTATGAAAAAGCATCTACTACCAGTATATATAGTTTAGTCTGAATTATTAAAATTGCATTTGAGCCCTTTTCCATAGTTTTACCTTGTTAGAATTTTCCTTTAAACATCGGGTATTATATGTTGTCAATTTTGAATTCTTCAAATGCTAGTTGTGAAAATTAAAAGAGGCTTCCCTTATCATCCTGCTTAAAATTGCAAGCTGCCTTTCCCACTCCTGATTCTTAGCCTACTCTAATTTGTCTCCATAGCCCTTAGCATCTTACACATACAATATAATTAATTTATTTATTGTGTTTATTGCTTAATGTCTATTTCTCCCTACATAAGAGCAGGAATTATCATTTATTTTATTATGTTACATCAACCAAGTAGAAAGGTATCTGTCACATATTCGGCACTCAGCTAATATTGGTTGAATAAATAAATGAATGAATGTATAATAATATTAATAATAGCTAAAATGTACTAAGTACTTACTATATATCTAGCACTATTTGTCACTCCATGTGTAAAAACTCAATCAAACTTTAAAACACCCCTTTGAGGTAGGTGCTATTATCATCACCATTTTCAAATAAGGAAAAGAGGCACATTAAAGATAAATTTATAGTTATTCAACTTGTTGAGCCGTTTGCCCTTAATAAGTGAGAATTAGATACCAAACTAGGCAGTTCTGCTCGCTGAGACCATGATCTTACCCGCTATAACAAATTCAACTTTTTAGTGTTTCGACACACCTGAAAGATCATGCCCCACACATCTAGGAAGAGTGGTTCACCAAGGGAGTCTTCATTGATAAGAGAGGCTGTTGGTTGTAGGCAGTTTTCTGCAAGCTACTTGGAAAGTATCCCCTTTCTTCTTATTGTTTGACATCACTCTTAACACCTACGACCTTGAAATACTTTTACAAAAGTCTCCAATGTCTCAGTATTACAGTTTCTTCATTCTAAAATGTAGTTTTAGGACTTCAAGATATCAAACGCCTTTTTCCCTTGAAATTCTGTGGTTCTATTAATGCATTTTTGTGCTCAGATACACAATAAAGTATTGAAAGTAGAAAGAGAGCAAAACCTTTCCTTGGACTCAATGCTGGTCAAATACTTTCTATATTTGACCTTTGGTAGAAATTGCTCAGTGTTCCTCAATGAATTAGAAATTAATGAAAGTTGAAAAAGAGATTGAGGCTAGAAAAATAATATTCTTTCCTAGAACCCATAAGGTCTTTGGATATTTTCTGCAGCACAAGGCTCTGTTGACCAGCAATCTTGAAATCTCTACTTCTTTGGCATACCTGATACTGGATGGTTCTCAATTTCATTTCAGAACACAAGTTACCCTCCTGTCTTCCCTCCCTCCCTTCCTTCCATATTCCCTCCCTCCTTCCCTTCCTTCCATCCTCCCTCCCTCCCTTTCTTTATTTCTCTTTCATTATTTTTCTCCTTCTTCCCTCTAAATGTCAATAAATTATATAATTCCTGACCTTATCTCTCTGCTTTATTTTTCTATGCTCACCTGGAGATTGTTCCCTGCCTAGATTTCACAGGAGATACTAATATTTATTTTTGAATCTTATCAGCCCTCACTTAACTACACTAGCACCTTTTAAAGTGAAAAAGTTTAAAAGGCATCTCTATGATATTGGAACCTTCATACCTTGCTGGTAGAAATGTAAAATAGTGAAGCCACTTTTGAAATCAGTCTGACAGACCCTCAAAGTGTTACACATGGAATTACCATATGCTCCAAAATTATAATCCTAGGTATACATATGTCCAAGAGAAATGAATACATATATTAACCCAAAAATGTGTACACTAATGTTCATAGCAGCATTATTCATAATAATCAAAAAGTGGAAACAACCAAAATGTCCATCAATTGATAAATGAATAAGTAAAATTTGTATGTCAATACAATAGAATATTTTTCTGCAATAAAAAGGAATGAAATAGCGATTCATATACTACAATGTGGATGAGCTTTGAAAACCTTATGCAAACCCAAAGAAATGTTACAAAAGAACATATTGTATGACTCCTTATATACTAAATGTCCAGAATAGGCAAAATCTGCTCAGACATCAAAGAGTAATAATCTAAAACTGGGGTGTGTTGGAGGGAAATGGGATGTGATTACTAATGGACATGGGCTTTCTTTTTTGGGGTAATGAAAACATTCTAAAATTGATTGTGGTGGTCATTGTACCAATCTATGAATATACTAAAAACCATTGAATTGAACACCTTACATGGGTAAATTACATGGTATGTGAATTACATCACTTATATATCAATGATCTCAATCTATAAATTAGATGTATGCTATATATTTTTGAATCTCCATGAAAATATATCATTTTACCTAGTCCTTAACATGAATAAAACCAATTCATAATATATTCACCTCTTTCCCTATTCATTTTTCTTCTAGACTCCTTAGCTGTACACCATGAATCTTTTTTCTTCTTTCTTTTTCTTTTATGAAATGTGTCATCCAGCATTGTTCATTTCTTCCTTATGTGCTTTTGGAGGAACTTATGGTAAAATGGCAGCTGAATAAAGGACCAGGAAACTCTATCTTAATTGCATAAACTGTTAAATTAATCTATAAAATTTAAATTCTGAAGTTCAAAAGAATTAAATACTTTAGAGTATATAGATGAATTTGAATCTTAATTTCATGTAAGAGGCAAAGACTACAGAAAATAATTAAAATGTTATTATCAATGTATTTAGTTCCAAAGACCTGGGCAGGTCAGAGTCAATAACTAATTATTCCAGCAATAGCTATCTTAAAATTCAATGGAGATTACCAGGAAAATATAAAAATTTCATTCAAAATGGGGATAAGAGAATACTTAGAAATAAAATCAATGAAATGCTCTTATAATCTACATTTAGAAAACTTCAAGATTTATTGTATCCCTACTTATATAAAAGATGACTTGAATAAATGGAGGTCCATTAAAAAATATGTATATAAAGACCAAGTATTTTATATATGGTTATTCTCCAAATTAATTTCTAAAATAAATATAATTCCAATCATAATCTCAATACAGTTTTTTTTTGCTGTAAAATTTAGTAAAAAATTGAAATTCAGGAAGTAGAATAAGCAGATTTTTTTTTAATTTAGAAAGGTAGAACAATGATAGGAGGAACACATCATGTATTTGAATATAAAATCTGTAATTACAAGGACCAGACAGGTCAGGTGTAAGACAGCATAGCATGATTGAGAATGTGATGAATTAAAAATTGGTTAAGTTCCCTGTATATGAATATCCTAGTCAATTTTTTTTTTACAAATAGATGTGTTTCAGTGATTTTTGCTTTCTGAAGCTCTTTATACTAGTTATATTTTTTGCTGAATATTATTCACCATAAAATCTGGGAGAAATATATATGGAAGTTATTTATGATTTTAACTGGAGGTTATTACTATTACTATTACTGCCACTTTATTATTATTTTGCAATTACCCTTAATGAGGGAAGTGGAGCTTAGAGTGTTATTGTTTTTTTTAACCAAACTATGCACAGTCCTTTCCCCAGTATTCTCAGTGCCCTCCCCGTGAAGAGCACGTGATCATTGCCTAAGTTAGGCATAGATTAAAAACGGTATTATTAGATAGGTGTTACTATCTTTTGTGTGTTTGGTGGAGATAATGTCTCAGTACCACTGGTTTAAGATAAAGAAGAAATCTTTTTTTAAAAATTGGATAAATGAAATCAGTCAACAACAATCCCTATCACTTTCTATTTTTCATTCTGCAGATTAGAAGTCAAATTGAAATCTAGATCGGCAAATTGAAATCCGCTTTCCCTGCCACACTCCATCCTGCAATTTATAATATTTCTCCTTGGAGAAAGAATGAAAACTATAGAAAACCAACTTCAGGACTTTACTTTTTTTAATACCCATTGCATTCCACCTACTGGCCCTTATTCCCCATAAGATATTCCCTCTGCGATCTCCTTGCTATCTAAAATATCTGTATTGAGCCTTCTTGAAGTTACAAGTTTATCCCCAAAACAGAGGTAAATCTGCCATGTATCTGGACTCTACTTCAACCTGAATTTAGTGGCGACAATTCTAAAAGCATACTTGTAGGAACAGAATTATTAAAATCTACAAACATTTCCCTCATGACTTAGTAGTGGAGAACTTCTCTAAGGAAAACGGTATGATTTAGATGAAAATACTTCAGAGTTGGAGTCACAGTGCTTCTGGCCTTGCTATTTACTAGCTGCAGGTTCTTGAGCAAGTTACTTAACCTCCTCAGCTTGTGTCTTTCACTTTAAAATATTAACATAGTACTAATCCTCAGAGTGATGTGTGAATAATAGGAGATAATGTATGTATATATGCTTTGTAGTTATTATATGTGTAGAAGGACATGCTCAAATTATAAATATCAGATCCATGTTATTTTTTTTTTTAACTAGGATGTACCTTAATCATTTTATTTTAGAAAAAATAATCCAAATACTAACAGTTCACAACATTTCAACATCCAAAGTACTGGTTGAATGGGGTTTCTAGGAGTTGGGGATTCTGGAGTATCAGGAAGAAAAGTTAGTATCTGCTTTAGTCTAGATGGATGGCATAGGTCGTAAACAGATTTCTGGCTACTAAGCCAATATCAGAACCCACTGGAATGACACCTCCTTCTATAGAGACTTCCTTCCTGCTCTATCCCTCATCCCACAGAAATGCCACCATAGAAAGCCCAATAGCAATTTGCTTAGGCTCCAGTCTTTCCCTTGGGCAGGAAAGGGAGTGAAGATAAGGGAGGGTCACTCCTGAGTTTGCATGCTTTCCTCTTCCTCTCCTTGAAGTGGTTTTCCTGTATTCTCCTCCTCTTCCTCTCCTTCCTTCTCTGGAGGTTTCTCATAAGCCTTTTCTGAAGGTGTGACCATCACTCCATCTCAGGTGGAACTTTTTGAATCCTCCTTGAGATGGTATTCAGACGAGAGTCTGAATGTGTAGCAGACCTTTCCTGCTGTTCCAAAGTCATGACTGTGTATAATCTGAAGTTACCACTCTCACAGGGATCAGTGATACCGCTGAACCTGGCAGGAACAATCTGGCAGCAAGAATCTGTAAGCAGCGCCTGTATGCCACACTGAGGGTGAAAGGATGTCTGATGGGGTTGTTCATCACAGCACAGTGCCCAAGTAGATAAAGGATCCAGGGTGTGAGAGGTTCAAAGCCAGGAAAACAAATCCTTAAATCCTTCAGCAGTCTGATGAGAACTTTGTGAACTGAGAAGTATTTTCCTCAAACCAATGAGCATGCCAGATGGCTGCCAAGGTACTCTGCAACACTTTGATATCCAAATGGAGTTCTGGGTCCAGTTTTCGGAGTTTGGATGGCACTGTTGTGATAATCTTCACAGTAGCATCAGAAGAACTGATCTCAAAGCCAGTTTCATTGGTCAGCATGGTTAAAACTTCAGAAGGATCCTGTGCTCTTAGACTTCCCACAACTTGGTTCCTCAGGACAGCAACAGCTTCCAGTGTTGGTAGAATCTTTAGCATTACTACCACATCAGCCACATTGTGTCCTGTAGTCATTGTTCCCTTTTTATACGATCCTACCTGTTGAATATCTTCAATTTACACTTAAAATGTGCCTGGAGCTACACGTAAATTGTCAATCACATCGTTTATTTTTGTCACCGGAGGAAAGATGGAAAAATTGGAAGCAGGCCCTGATTCCTCTTCAGGAAGTCCTCACTTAAAGTTTCATCAGGTGCTGGTTTGCCCTGGGAGAAGGCCATTTCACACAAATAGAAATGAAATGGGATATGTGGTATAAAGGCCTGAACCCTCTTCCTGGGCCTCCTCTGGAACCAAAACACTAAACACAGCCATGGCCCCTGTCACCCCTCAGAGCACCCTAAATCCTGAACAATGGAGGCCAAACATTGTTTCCTCTGATCCATGTTACCTTATACGCTGAGATTGTTTTGAATCTTTGACTAAAAATGCAAAGTGAAAAATTATGTTCATTTACCTGATTAGTAAAGTTTCAGACCAATTCATTTGTAATGACACTCATGCATAAAAAATAGAAATGTTTTTGCAAACAATATGCAATATAGGTAAGCCCTGTGTGGTTTTATAATTAAGATAATCTGAGGTGCTTAATAAACTGTATTAAACATGGACTGCTTACAATGCACAATCAGTGTCTTCTTTCATTTATAATACTGCTTTTAGTATTCCTCTGAAACATAGCCAGTGAATGCACAATATTCTTAGTTACCATTATGAGGAACTCTGTATATTACAGACTCTCCACTGTCTCTGCTGTTAGCTAGAAAAATGCTGGGAGCAACAGCAGCTTCTATCGACAGGGAGCCATATTAATTATTTGAAATGTGCCTCATAAGAGGAATCAGCAGAGTTTATTACAAGTCGAATATTACTTGAAACGGGAAGGTTACTCTAACTGTTATTATAATCTATGTATCATTAACTTTCCTTGTTTAGGAAAAGAGATTAACAACCCTGTAAATTGCTATAGTAAGTATGTGAAATATACTGCGCATTTTCATTGTAGAAAGAAAGTGGTGGGTTCTTTTCACCTCCCAAACCTTTATAGAAAGCAAGCTCTAGCAATCAAACTGATTCTGTAATTATGCTTTCTTGCCTCAAAATCCTAATTGCTTACTGGATCATCAGTATTCAAACTATAGATACTTTGAGTTTTAGAAAATCATTTTGTAGTTAAGCTAGCCATTTTTTCAATCATTATCTTGGCATTCAAATCAACTTTAACACTTTTAACTCTAAGACAGACTATCTATGACAAATATGTTGGAGAGCAAGTAGAATGCTTTACGGGAATAGGGAATGAATTCGACTACCTGCTTTTTAAATTGTGGATAGCTATTCTTGAATCAAATGCAACTCAAATAATAGTAAAATATAAATTAATCAGGCTTGAAAAGTGATCTACATGCTACTCAGATTACACTGTGTAAACTGATGCAGGTTTGCATACTGATTATTACTGATCTGCTTTGGAATAAGTACAAAACTGAGAGTGTTTAGAAACACTTATAGCAATTTAATGGTGTTTAAGGTAACAATAAAAAATGACGTACCTTGTATTCTTTGATTTTATTTTCTGATTTTGTTTTTCTTGTAACATACTTTTATTGTATTTTTAAAAGTAGTAGTCCAAGATTAATTTGTAGTTTAACAAAAAAAGTTCTTCAACTCAGTTTGAATGGTGCTGACTTAATTGTGTGTTTTGAGATGATGCATATTATTTTATGTTTGTTTACATTCTATAATGGCCCTTAATTCAGTGTGGAGAGAGAAAATTGTGACAACCTAAAAACAACAAAAAAAGTAAAAGGCCATAATTAAGATTTTTTTTAACACTTTCTTTTTGTGTCCACAGGGCAAGCACATCATGGACAGGTATCATACATCTCTCCACCAATTCACCTTGACTCTGACCTGGAAAGACCCCATGTTAGAGGTCAGTTTTGTTTGTTTGTTTTTTAATTTAAAGAAAAACTACTTAGTCTTTGATGAAGGCAGTTAACTAAAGACAGTTGTAAATATGTGTTTGGTAATGCAATGCATTTTTAAAAAGCAGAGAAAATGAAGTTTATGAGGATTCATAACAGAAGGAACAAATCTTATTTATAAATTAAAATGTGAAACATTGCTCTGAGAAATATTTGTAAACCAAAGTACAATAATTTAAACAAATAAAGATTTATAATGATTCAGCTAGTGGAGGGCTAGTTGAATACCAACTTAGATTTAGAGATAACTAGGTCACTCTTACTTTTTAAATCAGGGCTTCCTTCCTCTGATATCCTAATTTTTACATTTAGAAGTACGAATCTAAAATGCATTGACAAGCTTTTCTCATGCTAAGTAGTATTTCATATTATATATTTTTAAAAGGCACTTTAGTGTTATGTTCATTTATTTTTTAAATTGCCTGTGTTCAAACTATATATAGTTGGGGAGCAGATGTAGCTTAAGCTGTTGAGTGCCTTATTCCCACATGGGATGTCCTGGGTTCAGTTCCCTGTGCCTCCTAAAAACAAAAAAAAAAGTGGTTGAGCATGAGCTTCCCACATAAGAGGTTCTGGGTTCAATACCCAGGCTCAGTAACTTAAAAAAAAAAAAAAAAAAAGAAGGAAAGTTACATGTAGTTAAATTGGTGCCACCTATTTAATTGAAAAGAAAAAGTCATAAAAATAAATTGAAAAGTAACAGTCATGATCCCATAATCTATATACAAAATTTATCTTTACAGAAATGTTTATTAATGATTTTCAAAATGTTTTATAATATTCAAAACTGTTGTTATATAGACACTTTAAAATTTTATAAAAATCAAATACCCCAAGATTGATTTTTCAGTTTTAAATAATGCATTGTATTTTTATGCCTTTAACAATATTAATTACTTGATAAAAATAAAAGGTTTTAGGACAAATCATTCAGAGAAGGGAGCAAAGGTGTTAAGGGAAACTCAGGAAGAGAAAACAAAATGACTATATGAATGTGTGTGATATTTTTAAGGAAGTGTGCTGGATACACAGTAAAACAGAAAGAATTTGAGAGCAAAAGAATGGAAAGGTGAAATGAGACATTTTGTAAAGGATTCTGTATTCCATGCTGAGAAGTTTGTCTTTTATCCTGGATAAACCATGAAATATTTTTAACTGCTTTGTTTTTATTTTTTCCCAAGTCAATGAGAAAACATTATCAGTTCTGAATATGATAAAAAAAATATCTCTGATGGTAATATAGATTGGTGAGTTTATTGTGGAATAGCTGGGATGAGTTAGATTTGTGTCAGTGGCAAAAGGAAGATCCTAGAATTATTTTGAAGAGAAATGGCACTTGATTGAACAGATAAGGGGCAAGGGACAGAATGGATTCTGAGGTTTTGTATGTTGATCAATTGTGTATGACATAATTCCTCATCACAAGGAATAGAGAAGAATTGTAAAACGATGCATTGTTTTAGACATGTTAATCCTTAGTAGAATTTTCCTACCAAAAATGTTCCTACCAAAAATGGAGACCTGTTGATGTGGGTTGGTAACTTTATAATAGAGTTCAGGTGTTCAGACATGGTGATACTAGTATGATTTGGGAACTATTACAGTGGTTGTAGGTGGGGTGCTGTTAACAATCTTCTCCAAAACCTAAGGCTTAAAACAAGGAACATTTATAATTTTCAGAGTTGGTTGAGTGGAATATGAGCTGTCTTGGCTGGGCCTGGATGTTTAGAAATCAGCAGACTGGTTGGTCTTTTGCAGGGGAGCAGACTCACTCACATGGTTGGCATCAACCAGAAGGCTAGTCCAGGCTCATGTACATTGTGGCCAAAGGGTTCTCAGCAATAAGAGGACATGTCCCAAAGTTCAAGTGCTTTTCAAGACTCTGCTTGCTAATGTCCCATTGGCCAAAGCAAGTCATACTGCCAAGCCTAGATTTAAGAGGGCAGATTGGAGTACATCTCTTAATGGAGGAGCCACAATCCAAAGGGCCATGCATACAGGAAAAGGAAGAATTTGGGGCCATTTGCATTCTACCATATGTAGGCACATGTAGAGTAAAATACATTTAGAATGCAATAAGACAAAAATTGACTGATGAAATGAAGGACTATAGAACCAATAAACAAAGTTAGGAGTTTCTAGGTCTTTCTTATCTTTAGTTTCTCAATTACTACACAGAAGATTAGAAATCTGCATGTAACAGTAATGTGAGGATTGGGTATAATATAAAATAATCTACCTACTGTCAGACCCTAGATAAAATGTGGCTATTACTAAGTACATATAGTTTCAGTGATGAGGTACATGGGAGAAAATTGGGCTTTGAAGCTAGGCAGACCTGCATGACCTTGGGCAGCTCCTGTCCATCATCTATAAAACCAGGAAGGATTATTCCACTGATTAACTGAAATAATACCTGTAAAATTCCTGACAAATATCTGACATATAGCAGACTCTGAAGAGTTGGTAAGCGTTATTTACAACTTGATTTTAAAATGGCATTTAGCCCCTTCATAAAAGTAGTGATGTTTCTGATACTGATGCAGATAAATGATTATAGTCCCACAGTCATACTTTTTTGATCCATGCCTCAAATCATGGTCTCTACCTTAGAATGATCTTCTTGATATCTTCTCGTTCTCATATTCACTCCTTTTCAAAAATTGAACCAGAGACTCTCCTAAAATGCTCCATGATTAATGAAACTCCAGTTATAGTCACTAAATCATATGCCACAGCCCTCTACTTTTCAAAAACAGAACATTTAATTAGATAAAGTTTATTGAAATCATGTGAATTTTTCTTAAGACTCTAGAATTTCATTTAAAGACAATATTGGAAATGGGATAGAATTGGCATAATAATATCTTTAATTTGGAAGCACAAAATATTTTCTTTTAATTATCACTGCTCATATATACTATTTTCAGATATTCTGTATATTGTTATTGATGTTTGTGTGCAATAAAATAATACAGGTAAACTATACATCCATAGTTTACATGGGAGGGAGAGAGAGATAATCTCTCCAGTATATTACAAGTTTTTATTTACATTTATATAATATGACCAATTAAGTTCCTTAAGTAATTGGAATTGTATCTGGGATAATTGTTTTTTGTGAGATTATATAGCAATATCCTTTGAACAACCTGGAAGTTTAACATTAGCTAAGCACTTTAGTTTCCTTTTTTTTAATTTTCCTACTATTATTTTATACATTTTGAAAATATGAGAGATATATCTAAGTAGTCCCCTGGCCCCATCAACCTCTGGTGACTACCCCCCCCCCCCACTTCCTCCACCAATATCTACCAATTTATATACATGTAAATGTTTCAGGAATTATTTTTTATATAATTATTTCTTTTGTATTTTATAGACTATATTCTTATAGAAAAGTCATACTTAAGTATATGATATTCATTTAAAATATAGTCACACTAGCAATACAAACAAAAAAATGCTTAAAATGTATTATCATTATCAGAATTAGCACTAGAAACTTTTCTACAGAAAATATGAACTAACATACAATAACATATCATATTGCTTGAGATACTAAATTACTTTGCCATTTTTTTCTGTTCGCCACTGAAATATCTTGATTTTCTTGGTACTGTTTTTTTAATTATGCTTGTGCTTTTGAGTATTTGAGGCATTGAAAAATATATATTGGTAACCTTGGATTATGTTTTTAAACTATTTTGAAAAATAAATGTTATACACACACTCAAACCCACATATATAAATTTGTTGTAAATATAACATTCTCTCCTTTTCTTCCGCCTCAATTTCTATATCATTTTAATCATTTTATCATTTGAATCATTTATATCATTTGAATCATTTTAATTATAATCAGTGATTGACTATCCTATATCCTTTCTATTCCCTTGATTTTTTTTCTCTTTGATTCTCATTTGTTTTAGGGGGAAAATGATCTTGTGGTCTTGGTACGTGCATTTATCATTATACATTTCTTATTTAGTTTTGTACATTGTAATTATATCCAACATTCTCTTAGCATCTGTTTTAGTTTGCTAAAGGTTGCCAAGGCAATACACCAGGAATGGGTTGGATTTTACAATTGGGCTTTATTAATTTATAAGCTTACAATTTGCTTGTGAAAATGTCCAAATCAAGGCTTCATTGGGAGACCAGCAGCCAGCAATCCCAGCTTCCTCCCTCAGATAGGAAGGCACCTGGAGAAGCCCGTGGTGGTGTCTGCTGATCTCTGTCTTCTTCTCCAGGCTCCGTTGCTTTCTACTTCTGACTGCCACTGAGTTTCTCTCTCAGCTTCCAGGAAGTTTTCTGTTTTTGTTGTTCCACAAATTCCAGTTTATAAAGGACTCCAGTAAAGAGGATTGTCAACGCTGGGTCACAAAATCTAATCAAAGGCCTTTAAGTGGCATGATTTATTCAATAGGTCCTACTTACAATAGATTTGCAAGCACAGAAATTGACCATTTTAAGGACATTTATATACATGTAAATACAGAATTTCTCTGAGGTCCAAGAAGACTCAAACTACCACAGTACCTCAAAGGAAAATGTTGGAGCAAGATACCCTTGAATAGAATGTTGTACTCTCTATAATTGCAAAGAAGCTGCTGTATATAAATACAATGGCATTTACCCACTGATGAGTAAATCTGAGAGTTTTTGTTCTTTAAATCTAATGCTGTCATATATGGCATTTGGCCACATAATTTATGCCTGTGATGATTTTATATGCATTCTTCAGTTTACAGATTTTATTACTGAATAGGGGTATAAATTCCAATAGTTTACTAGTACATTAATGTCACAGTACATTACAAGGTAATTAACCAGAGCTGCCACTATAAACAGAAAAATAGTCACAGCCCTCACTATAAACTACTTAATAAAAATAAGGTCCTGAATCAGCATTCAACATTATGGTAATTTTTCTCACTGTACATCTCATTAATCAGGGGTTTAAAAAAATTAGCTTCATCTGGAAGCACTATTATTTTTAAACCTTTCATTAGTTTGTTATAATTTTGCAGTTAATTTAATGGGATTTATTTTATATTTCTGCATGCAAATAGGCCATACAAACTTTTGAGACATATTTCCCAAATTTATAGAAGTAGAAATGAAAGAAAGACTACTTTGTTAATTTTGTTCCAGATTTGTAAATAAGCATGTTGTAGTCCTCAGCGGGGCTTTTAAGAGTTGCAATTCTGGGAAACGGACTTTGGCCCAGTGGTTAGGGTGTCCGTCTACCATATGGGAGGTCCGCGGTTCAAACCCCGGGCCTCCTTGACCCGTGTGGAGCTGGCCATGCGCAGTGCTGATGCACGCAAGGAGTGCCGTGCCACGCAACGCAAGGGTGTCCCCCGCGTGGGGGAGCCCCACGTGCAAGGAGTGCGCCCGTGAGGAAAGCCGCCCAGCGTGAAAAGAAAGAGCAGCCTGCCCAGGAATGGTGCTGCCCACACTTCCCGTGCCGCTGACGACAACAGAAGCGGACAAAGAAACAAGATGCAGCAAATAGACACCAAGAACAGACAACCAGGGGAGGGGGATAAATTAAATAAATAAATAAATCTTTAAAAAAAATAAATAAATAAATAAGAGTTGCAATTCTGAAGGTCATGTGTCCCTACCAACCATCCTTTGCCCCCAATATATGCAAAATACCCTCTACCAGAATTGTATCTTACCATATGTACAGGTAGAAATTGTGAAGTTGGTTGGGTGGGTCTGGGTAGGAAGCAGGATCAAAATCCTAAGAAGTCTAATTATGAATACTAATTTATAAGTGTGCTCACTGGCCTTTCTTGTTGACAGTTACAATTTATACTCTGAGAAAAATTGAAATATTTGAGCAATTTGAAAAATTGTGTTTACTTTTTTTATTTTTTTCTATAATGAACTGAGTAATACAAATATGGTTCAATTTGGCATATATTCAATGAATTAGAAAAATGCCTAGCATTGTTTCATGTGCAAATTGAAATTACATTCAGCAAATACATACCCTGAAAATATATTATGAAGTTCAAAATAAACAGATGGTTATGCCTGCCTATTTTAAATAGCCTATATCTAAAATAGGCCATAGTCAAAAATTTATCATCACAAGTTAGAAACATTAGCACATAGTATTATATAGTGAAATGTCAAAACATTTGAAATTGATTAAAATAAAATAGGAACTAGACAACTGAGATTCATGCTGAAGAATCTTCCAGGCTTCTTCTCTAATATTCAAAGATGATGCTTTTCTCATTTATCTATTTGGCAGACATTCTGTGGTAGAACACAATTCCCATACAAATCCTAACTTTACTCACCCTTATTCCATAGGAATAAAAATAAAAGTTGCATATATCAGAGTGCTTTTGCCATGGAAAATAAATACTCTTTTTTAGCACTTGCAAATGCTAAACAATTTTTGGCTCTGTTTAAAGTACATTGTGAACACTTACAAGGTATAAACCAAGAGAATAGCTTGTTTATATTATTTAACACACTTCCCATTTATTAAGAATTTAATTTGTGCTAGACACAGGAATAAACTATTTGCGCATATTGTCTCATTCAGTCTCAGAAAGATCCTATCATTTTTTCATGTAGATTTATTTATCATCATCATTACATTTCCAGCATCTAGCATAATATTATAATGTTGTATAGTACTAATTGAATTTTGAATGGATTTAATGGAATCATTAAATTCTAAATTTAATGATAAAATTTACTTTTTATTCCGTGTTTTCAGGCATAAGTATGATGGTTTTATAAATGATAACATATTTCCAAATATAAATTATTGTTTAACAGCCAACTTTTATAATTGAAACAATTTACCACGCTCTTGCAGATCCCCTGTAGTCCATAAATCATATGCTGAGAATAATTATTCCAGTGATTAATGTGATCTGGTAGTTTTTCACATGAGGTTCTTTGTCAACTTGTCCTAGGCAGTCTCTAAATGAGCCTGAATACTTTTGAAGAAGGAAAGAGTTTGAATTCTACCTAACCTCTTCCCACATTGGCTGGTGGAATTCATATTAGCATTAAAAGATTGTTAAATAGGGGCTTGATGGCTGTCATGGTCTGAACAATCTACTTCAAGTTCAATGTGGCTGATGGCTGATCCAGTGATAATGATCCTGGCCTTGAATATGATGATTCCCTGAAAGAGCTATTGCTCCAGGAATGGGAAGGTCACAGGGATTAGGTGATCTCTAAGGAGCTTTAACCAAGGTTCATTCCTCTGGGTTTTTTATTTTTTTTATTTCTTCCTCCTTCCCACCTCCCCCCACCAGTTGTCTGCTCTGTGTCCATTCGCTGTGTGTTCTTC
The DNA here is from genome assembly GCF_030445035.2 of Dasypus novemcinctus. Taxonomy (NCBI): domain Eukaryota; kingdom Metazoa; phylum Chordata; class Mammalia; order Cingulata; family Dasypodidae; genus Dasypus; species Dasypus novemcinctus. Next base: position 145,229,254 of record NC_080673.1, on the reverse strand, counting down.
TGTGATGGCTTCTATCCTTATCAGTGGCACTGGGAATCTGTGTCTCTTTTTGTTGCATCATCTTGTTGTATCAGCTCTCCTTGCATGTGGCACCATTCCTGGGCAGGCTGCACTTGCTTTCACGCTGGGCGGCTCTCCTTATGGGGCGCACTCCTTGCACATGGGGCTCCCCTATGTGGGGAACACCCCTGTGTGGCAGGGCACTCCTTGTGCGCATCAGCATTGCATATGGGCCAGCTCCACATGGGTCAAGGAGGCCTCACCTCCTCCCCCCAGCACCCTGTACCATTTTTCTGTAGATTCCTCACTTAACTGAGCTCTCCTGAGTTTGCTACTATAGGTTCTAGGACTGGCTTCTCCTTTCTTTTAGATTTTAATCTCTTTCAGAAGAGTGTGAGTATAGTTGTCTTGGCTTTTCACAGAGATAGTAATAATGCCAAAAATCACAACTTCCTTGCTAGATATTGCTAATAAGTAATAATAACAATAGCTAACATTTATAGTACTATGTAAATTATCCCTAAATGATATGTTCACACCATAAATAATTCATATGATTCTCTTTCTCCTGATTCCTAATGAGAGCCAAACATAGTATTCTTTAGGATATTCCACAGATACCATTTTTTGGAATTAAGTACTGATACCTGCTACAACATGAATCAGCCTTGAAAACACCAAACTAAGTGAAGGAACCCAGACACAAAAGGTGACATTTATTGCATGGGTCCACTTACATGAAATGTCCAGAATAGGCAAATCCATGGAGATAGAAAGCAGATCAGTACTTGTCTGGTGCTGGGGCTTTTTTTTTTTTCCTTACTAGCTTTCAGCAAGTAAATCTATTGATGCATGAATGATAATTTTAAATTAGTAGTTTCTCCTAACAAGCATTAGAAAAGGATTGCTTTATCATTCCCCAAAATCTATACTTGAATGGTTTCACTTGATTTATTCACTTAAGAACACTTAATATCAAGTACAATCAGTAATTTAGTAATTTTAAGTTGCACTCATACTGCCATTATATCATAGTGCACACAACATGTAAAGCAAGTGAGAAGAAGTCTAATAAATTTATAGGGTATGGCTGCTTAATTTGTATGGGGTCTCCCTTTGGGATCATGAAAAATTTGTGGAAATATATAGTGATGATGTTTGCAAAACACGTTGGCATTATGTATGTATTTAATGTCAATGAATTGCACTCTATAAAATGGTAAAGATGATAAGTTTTATATGATTTTACTACAATAAAAATATTTGAAGATAGGTAAAAAGATAAATAAATAAAATGCCCTCCAGTTGAAAAGAAAAAGCAGCATCTGAAATTATAACCCAAAGAAGTCAGGCACTCTGACAGTGTACTATAAATTGTGCACAAATTAATGTATTAATTTTTATATGTCATGATATACTATCTTTTATCAATATTTTTTCCTAATAATAGTTGCTATTTTATGTAATCACAGAAAAATAATTTTATACCTATTTAATTAAAGTAATTTTCTTGCTGCCTGGAGCAGACAGTTGACTGGTAGTTGTTTTGGTTGTCACCACTAAACCTGGAGGGCAAGGAATGGGTCTGTCTTGACCTCCAAATGTCACCCTCATCCCCTTTACTGAATACACACAACCACAAGATTCTAAATCCTCTAGCAACTCATACACACATATATGCTGCTCTTAGTATTTTCTTAAATAAAACATTTCCTACTTGATAATAGGTATAGAAGTTAGATACAATAAAAATTATATTTGGTAAATCCTTAAATATTCAATTCTCTTTTATTCTTATATTCAACTGCTTGATACTAGATAAAGATCTCTTTTGTCTAGATTCATCTTTAACACGAACAGTAGAAGTTGGGGTACTATTAGAGATAGAACATCCCTTCAAATTACATATTGCCATTTGGAGAATAAGAATCTTGTTTCTTTAGCTGCTCCTGTATGGGAAACATTGTCTTAACTATAACCCAGCCCATATTATCACAAATAGTGTTGCCTTCACACTAGGAGACACTTAGTTCCCTCAATATTAAGAAGCATTTGTCTATTTATTAGTTACAGTCAGGGTCCAGCAGTTATTTCCAGTTTGTAAGAGTCGACCAGAAAACAATTTCTCTCTCTGAAGCAGGTACTCCTGTTAAATTTGGTTTCAGGATCTCTTGGATGGAGTCAAATGGAAGTATACCGCTTGAATGCCAGTGCCTGGGTTTAATACTGATAATCCAATTTTCTAACTATATGACCATGGACATATTCCATAGCCACAGTACCTCAGACTTTCCAACAACCCTCTTTCCCAAGGTTAAGTATCAAATACTAAATGTGATATTATATGTGAGAGTGCTTTATAATCTATGGAATGCTATACAATACTGGTTAATTTAATTTAGCGTGCTATTTATTGCTGTAGTCTAATGCTAGTCTAAAGGCACAGTATACATCTCATACATGGCAAGATCAAGAGCTGTTGGTAATGGTCATAGCTGCACAACCTTGTGAATGTAATTAATACCACTGAATTATATATCTGAATGTGATTAAAGGGTGAGATTTAGGTTGTAGATATGTTACTAAAATAAAAATTATTAAAAATATAATAGTTCATAGTATGTTCATCTTCCTTAAATCATACTGAATTATTATTACAGTTTTAATGTTATATAAAATCAACCATAATTTCCTTTTGAATGATTTTACACTTAAAATCACAAACTTGTATCAAACGATATTTTATTGTCTCTTATAAAATTATGTGTCACTATTTCTCTGTTCCCTCCTCAATGATTTTAGCTTTATTTAATTATCCAACAGACACTCTCTATGTAGTTTCATCTTATGCAGGGTTAGATTCTGAAATAAGTAAAGTAAAGCACAACAAAATAGAACAAAGCAAAATAAAAATACCTTGAAAAGTTCCCTAAATCATCCATAACATATGGTTTGTCCAGAAGGTTTTCCTCAATATTGGAAAATGTGAGTATGAAACTATCCAAAATCTCTCTTGGATATGGAGATACTATTGTGATGAGAGGTGTGGAGCACCCAGACACAACTGAGAGAACAGGGGCCACACTGCTCTGGAAAAATCTTCCCCACTTTCTTTCTGAGTGTAGACAGTTGAATTTAAGTCAAATGAAAATTTATTTTTAACATTTTAAAAATTTTTATTGTGGTAACATATTTGCAAAATGACATGTCCCATTTTAATCACTTTCAAGGTTACAATTCTGTGATGTTAAGTATATTCACAATACTGTGCAAATATCACCACCATTCATTACCAAAACTTTTCCATCACTTCAAATAGCAACCCTATACCCATTTAGCATTAACTCCCCATTCCCTACCCCCAAGCCAATCCCTGGTATTTTTGTTTCCTGGGCTGTTCAAGCAAATACATGGAGTGTTTGGGTTACACGATGGGAATTTATTCACTCATGGTTTTGAGGCTAGGAAAATGTCCAAATCAAGTCCTCATCAAGGCCATATTTTTTCCTTGAAGACAGTGGCTTTCTGGGGCTGATTGTCAGTGATCCTTGGTTCCTCTGTCACAGAGCAAGGCACATAATGACATTTCCTGGTCTCAAAATTTTCTTCCAAGCTCCTTTTCAGTTTATTGGTCCCTCTGGCTTTCTCTCCCTCTGTTTGAATTTCATTCTCTATAAGACTCCAATAAAAGGATTAAGATCAATCCTGATTGAGGTCAGACACATCTTAATTGAAGGAACCTCATCAAAAGTTCCTACTTACAATGGGTTCATACCCACAGGAATAGATTAAATTTAAAACATGCTTTTTCTGGAATACATACAACTTCAAACTACCATGCCTATTTTAGCAGTTTGATATTGTTTATGAATTCCAAAAATAGATACTGGATTATGTTTATAAACTGGTCTCTTCCTCTGGACATAGTAGATAATACTGGATTCAGAAGTTTTACTTTTCCTTGATTAAATAATGATTAAGGTTTTGATTGGGCCATGTAAGTAGGACTAGTCAGAGGAGTTGGTTGGAATTTCATTATTGGAGCCTGGGGAAGTAAACGTACAGAGAAACAGATATGTGAGGAAAGAAAGAAGGCTCCATTAGACAGGGCAGAGGCCCCAGGAAGAGAGATGAGCCATTTGCCTGATATTATACAGCTGGCCTTATAGAGAAAGCAGAACAACTGAGCCCAGAGAGAAAGGAGCCCCAAGAGAGAGACAAAACTTATCCCAGCCTACAGCTGATATTGGAAGAAGCTGGGACCACAGAACCTTAAGAGGAAAAGGAAGGCTGAACCTTTGCAGACATTGACAGCCATCTTGCTCCAACACATGGCAACAGAGTTGGGTGAGGGAAGTAACTTATACTTTATCCCCTGGTAACTGTAATCTTCTACCCCAAATAAATACCCTTTATAAAAGTCAACAGATTTCTGGTACTTTGGCTGACTAATATACCTGTTAACCTGCAATCTTTCTGTCTCTATAGATTTGTATTTTCCAAATAAAAATTCATAGAGAATTTGTATTTTCTGTCTCTATGAATTTGTTTTTTATTTTCATACACGTTAAATCATACACTATTTGTCCTTTTGTGTCTGCCTTTCTATCAGTATGATTTCTTCCAAATTCTTGCATGTTATATAGTGTCTCAGAATTTCTTTCTTTTTACAATTGGATAATATTCTAGCATATATACATACCATATGTTGTTTATCCATTCTTCCATTGATGGAAACTGGGTTGCTTCCACATTTTGGCTATTGTGAATAATGCTGCCATGAACATTGGTGTATAGATACCTGTTTGAGTTCCTATCTTCAGTTCTTTTGAATATATACTTAAATATGGGATTGCCAGATCATATAGTAATTCTATACTTAACTGAGAAGCAGCCAAACTGTTACCACAGTGGCTGCATCATTTGATATTACCAAAAAAAAAAAAAGCACAAGGGTTCCTATTTCTCTGCATACTTACCAACACTTGTTGTTTTCCTTTTTTTTTTTTTTTAAATGGCAGCAATTCTAGTGAACATGTAGTGGTATCTCATTATGGTTTTGATTTGCATTTCCCTAATGGCTAATGATGTTGAGTATCTTTTCATGTGCTTATTGACCATTTGTGTATATTCTTTGCAGAAGAGTCTGTTCTAGCTCTTGGCCCATTTTTTAAATTGGGTTGTTTGTCTTTTTCTTAAGTCAAATGGTTTTTTTGATTTGACTATACTGCATTTAATGCCTACTATATTTCATCTGTTTTACTGAGGAGTGAAGACACAGTGATGTCAAGAGGGAAGAGATTTTTGCTCTTATGAACTTTTCATTCTGTGGAAAAGGTGACAGATGATAAATAATCAGTTAAACAATGAATATAATAACAGATTATTATTAGAGCTCTAAAGGAGATATATGGTCAAGGAAGGCCTCTAGGAATGACCATTATGCTAAAATGTGCAGAATGAGAGTATGCTGGCCATGACTAAAGTTGAAGGAAAGTGTTTTCAGAGGCCCTGAAGAAGGAAATTTATGGTACCTTAATTCATTTGTTAACTAACAAACACTGATTAATGCCTTCTTTGGGACTACACAGTTAACAATCTGGCCAGACCTCTGTTCTCATGGAATATACACTATAGATAGAAGAGAGAAACTAAAAATAGAAAATTAGACAAATAAATAGACAGAATAATTTCTGGAGATGGGGGAGAGGGGATGGGAGGCAGAGGATTTAAGCAGGTCCCAGATCATTCAGGGTACTGAAAGATGTGGAAGGAGTTTGAGTTTTATTGTAAGAGCTGGAGTGTCTCTGAAGGGTTTTTCCACAGAGTACTATAAATCTGATATTGATTTTTAGATGACTCTAGTTACTGGGTGGAGAATGGCTAAGAGGGGTAATTCAATCATATTGGCATAAGCCTTTTCCTTAATTTCATTCTCAGAATTCCTGACACTTAAATTCTCTGAAGCTTCTCTTTCCTTTGTTCCCCTCCACTTTGCACATTAGTTACTGGCCTCTGGGAAATGTGTGACTTCTCCCTGTGATCCAGGAGTAGCAGACAATTTAGAAATAGGCACATTCATATTGCAGTGGGATTAAATGGTGAGCCCTTTAGAAAGCATGCTAGCAAGAAGTAATGTCTGGATTTCGCTTACAGTCCCTGCAGGGAATAAGAGCATTAACTACTAACAGATAAGCTAGGAAAAGACTATATTTGCTGAACCCTCAAGTTTCAGATTCTCATTTTAGGTACACCAAATATTGATCCTGTTTAAAGAAGAATAGGCTTAAACTCTGTTGGCTGATGATTGTAAGACTGCTAATCCATTGCTTTGATTAGTCTGTATTACCTCTAGAACTGGACAAGGCTTTATTTTCCACAACTGATATGGTCTGACAACTAAGAAATTGGCACAATGGAATTGTGGCCCAGACTATAACAGTTTTTGTATACTAAGCCTAGCAATTCTAGGTGTCCAATAGATGGGATACCACAAAGGACTTCAAGCAGGGAAGGTATGAATGCAACTATTTTCATAGAAATGTTGACTCCAGTGTTTGGGATGGATTGGAAGCAAAAAGAACTAGTAAGTTATTTCAAGAAAGAATTTTTGAGACTACAAACTAAAAAGATTAGCAATGGGAGTAAAGAAGACAATGGATTCATAGACATTGCAGTTAAAGCATAGTAAGACATTATGATTGATTTGATATGGTTCATTGAAAGGGAAAGAAAAGATGATTCAAAAATTTCTAATTTGGGTAATTTGGGTGGATGCTGATACTGTTGTGGCAGACATGTGCAATTCATGTTAAAACTAAGGATTTCCCATTATAAATTCTTTGAAAATACAGTTAACATGAAATATGCTTGGAAAATATCTTTCAGTCAATGGGAAATACAAAAAAATAATAATTTCAGAGTTTCTGAGACCTTTTGCCTTTTCTAAGTAATTGAATTGGCCTTTTGGCCACCAGGTGGTTAGTTATCCCAAGATGTAATTTCTTTAGGAAAGTACAACTAGTGGATTTGTGATAGGGACTCTGATAAAGATCTTTCCTAGAGCCTGAAAGGCATGTCTGCCAGATTTTATTTAGGTTTTAATGAATGAATAAATGAAGCCAAGACTATAGAGTGAAAATCACCTCTGGTCACCAAATGGTCCATGCATTTCCTTTGTTTCACTGTTTTGAGCGATTGTACTTCTTCATTTCAAATGTCTATGTTTATTTCAGAGGGGCACTTCAGGGCATACTTGTTTGTTAGATAAAACCATTCTTGAAAACAGAACACTAAGGAAAAAGCCTGCATTGCAAGCACATAAAACCCCTGGTACCAGATGGAAAATGTCTTATCCTTGTATTTCTGATTTCCTAAAGTAAAAAATTGGATAAGCATTCAAATTTTACTTCTGTTGTTTCCCCTGTTAGGTAAAAAGCAATACTGATAGGCCATAGAAAAAGGTTTTCTAAAAGCAAATCTGCAGAAAATTTTGAAATCACCCATCCCTTTCAAAAATCTATGGCATTATTTTTCTTTATTAAATCTCCCAGCTGAAATATTTTGTGATGAGTTTAAGTGCATATGAACTGCTGCTCTGGAGAATTTTTTAATTGAGTACTTAATTTTGCACTTTATTGAAATGTGTACTTTGAAATCATTGGTGAAATTTGCCATTTCCCACCTGGCACCAGCAACAGCTGGAGCCTGGAGCCATTTATGATGGCCTACACTCATGCAGCACTAATCTAAAGCAAATGCCATATTAAAAGCTACCTCCTTGCCCCTTCTGTTAAACATAACTGAACTGTTTGGGGAAAAAAAAAAAAAGCATAATATTTTATTTAAGGCCCAGCTCTTTTTATTTTTCTCCTCTTCCCTTTCTATCCCTATTACTCGAAAATGATTATCAGTGGTCATGCTCTTAACTTTGAAATATTGATAGGAAGATTTGTGTTAAATGAGCAGATGGGCCAGTCCTAAGACAAGCTGCTCTATTAACATGCGTGGTACTTTATCAGCTAAGAAGCCTATTTTGACATTTCTTTTGGGTGATTTGTATAGCCTATCACTATCACACCTGGTGCAGGGACAATAAATGGGCACTTAATAGTCAAGCAGTGTGCAAACACTGTCCATTATAACTTCATTATGTCAGATATAATCATCTATTATTTAATGCCAGGGACTTAATTTATGATCAGTTGCCCTATGGAATTAGTGGTCATATTAATGAGTGGTCCATTCACATCACTTTTACTGTAAATTTCTTTCTAATACCAGCTCCTTTTTAAACACATGAAATTATTTTGATATTCTTTGGGATTTTAGAATAAAAATTATTCAGTATATATATTTATAAAATTCTATGTGAGAACACATGTGAATCATATATGATATAAAATGTCATGTACAATTATGTTAATGCACAAATCTGTTTAAAAGATAATTATTTAGTTCCTTTACTGAGGAACTTCCGTTTGACTTTGGAAAAGTGGCAGTGTGTAGGGAAAAAAACATAAACATACTTCCCCATTGGACAGCATAAACAAGTCAAATACTGTCAAAAGAATTTGTAGGAGAGAAACAGAAAAGAGAAACTGGTTTTGTGAGCAAGGTGTTCAGAAATAAAAAGATAAGAATTGGGGGGAGTGGTTGAGCACCTGCTTCCCATATCTGAGGTCCCAGGTTCAATCCCCAGTACCTCCTTAAAAAAGAAAAAAAAAAAAAAAAAGAAATTGGCAAAATAGATTTTAAAACAAAATAAAACTGATGGAAAAAAGATAATCAGGGAACTAGTAAACCTTATAGACTTTTCAAATTACCATTCTCTGCTGCTGTCTGCAGCACCTTCTGGCCATTTTCCTTGGATTTAAGAAAATACAGTAAGAACTTCACCTCACAGTGTCTATTTTAAAGATCATTGTCACAGAGATCTTGGTTCTTGTGAACACTCCCTTTTTAACTAAATATCCATGAAAAAGATCCTTTCAGAGATTTCTCAACTGGTGTTTGATGGAGATATGGGACTCGGGCAATGATAAGATATCTCAAAGGCTGTTTAGCACATTTAAAGAATGTTGGAAGATTAGAAAGAAACTGAATGTGGGAAGGATTAACCAAGGGATATAATAGGGTTGGATAGTATGAGAATAAATCTTTTAGGTATAAACACCATATTTTGATTACCTTCTGCCATCTGAAAGGCTGAAGCTGCCAAAAAGGAAGTTCCACCAGTGTTACAGTATTATTGACCTCACTCTCCTCCAGCCAGTTCCACATTTCAATACGATGAGCGATAGCATTCTCACTGGAAACAATCTTTTCATGGAAACTGTAAACTTAAGTAAGCCATGCCACTGAGAGTGTTGTCTTCCATAAATGTCATCAAGGAGTGACAAGGGAAAAATAGAGGCGAGGATAAGGAGCGGTTAAAGCCTATCATCCTGAAGAATTAAAAAGTTCTGGTGTTTTGAATGCAGTTGGAGAGACTGTCTATACTGATACATTTGTAATAGGCATGGGTACAGCTGCTTCTGAGTTCTGCTGTCGTTAGGCTTCTCTAGACTTGAACAACTGAAAACACATTAAACTATTCAGGTCATAGGGAGTGATCTTTTAATGGTCAATCTGAAGAGTATTCGCAAAGTCTTAGATGAGAAGCCACACTAAGGTGACTTGGAGTGGCTCTCAATCTCTATAGGCATGCTAGGTGCCTAAATGAATTGATCAAGATGCTGCCTTTTACAATTCTGAATCCTTCATCAAGTGTAAAAAGAATCAAGGAGAAGCTGGCAGCAAGGTTTAGTTGGCTGGCAAAACAACTCCAAAACCTACAGTCAGCTCCAGAGAGGAGAGCCCTGATATAGTGCAGGCACCATACAGCTAATTAGGCCTCAGTGCCTATTCTAAGCTCCCAAAATGGTGTTTTGCAGAGACCTTTGGCTATTTCCTCTCCATTCCCCATAATCTCATTTTTTTAAATTTTTCTCACAGCTTCATTTTCTCTGCCACATCAGAAACCTAGCTTTGATAATCTAGAACAGGGGTTCTTAACCCTTTGAGCTTGAATTGAAATTAAAAAAAAACATTTTTCTTGTGGGGACATGTTGGTGCAGGTGTGATACATTTACTAAATAATACACAGTATAGTGTAGACTTAATAAGGATTCTGTGGCTTTCACCTCACTGGCAAAGGGGTCCATGAAACAAAAAAGGTTAAGAACCCCTGATGTAGACCCTAGTTTGACATGCTGGTTTTATGATGATCAGATGATTGGGCCAGAATCTTCTTTTTCTCTCCTTTTTTGCCCATCAGGCTAATGTAGCATCATATACAATCCCTGTGGTATCAACAGGCAAAATTATGAGTGGCTTTTTGTGTAAAATAAAAATCATTAAGTAACCTTTAGCACCTGAAAATTAAGAAGGAAGTGAGGGAAGGTTAAGAAGGAAAGAAGGAAAGGAGAAAGGGAGGTAAAGGAGGGAGGGAGTATATTTGTAACTTAATCCTCAGATTCTTTTTATTTTTGCTGATTATGCCAATACAAACAGAGGTGTATATATATATATCACTTTTTATTCATGATAAGAAAAAGATGGATTTAAACTAAAATTTTATATAAAATAGCGTAATTCTTGCAAGAATACTTACTTGGTTCATGTTGCATTTTAAAAAATGTGCAAACGGTGAACAGTTTTTTTTTTTCCAGCTATATTAATGTTCTTTGAAAGTCATATTAGTAAGAGCTTTAGTTAACAAATACACTGAAAGTGGGCTTAACCCTTACTAAGGGACAAAATGAAATCAAGAAAATATATTCAATAAAATATATTTTTAATTTAAAAAGAAAAGAGAACATGTTAATAAAAGTAAATAACTGAAAATGTATTTAAAAAAAAGAAATATCATATGGTAGAAAATAGGATAATAGTAATTTGTAATAGCAGGAAGGAAGAGGAGGAAGCCTATGATTGATTATAACTTAATGAAAGTGTGTATTGTCACAATGAAAAGAATATATAAACCATATTTACAAATCCTACCTTGAACATGATGGTTGTTCAATTAATGTTTGTTGAATTTAACAGAAAACTTTGAAATATAGCATCTATTTTAGGATAAAGGGCACCAATATGTAAATTGCTTTTACTTCAGCAATTAATGGAATAATTCCAAAATGTAAGTAGTTCTCTTTTCCCTTGGGGGTATAATTAGACTGACTATTTAATTGGATCCATTAAACTACTGGGAATTTGGCAACAATAATTAGATTTATGCAGAAATCGTATGAAAATGATCTTATATTAAAAAGGTGATACAAAATATTGAGAATTCAACTCACAATTTTACTGATTTTATTACTTATGTTTCTCATGAATTAATCTCTCCTTAATTTTCTAAACAAAACAAAACTATTAAGTTAAAATCCAGAGTTCTTTAATCTCTGAGAAATATATTCTATAACTAGGGTCTTCTTAGGATATGTAAACCCATTATTTCTTTGGGATAATATCTACATTTCAAAATTTTTGAAACCTTGGGGTCATAAAAATTGTAAAAGTCAAATGGAAGCAATTTAAGCTCACTGTTTTCTTTTATAAAATTCATTGGGATTTTTGCGCTGTATTTTAAAGTAGATAGTATTAAAGGATTGATATGAGACACAATAGTCTCTTGCTCAGGTTTACCAAACAATGTTGAATGTGTCATATTTAGGATATTATTCATATCTAAAACTATACGGAACTGAAGTACCCATAATTTCAACTCAAGAATTATGTGAAACCAAAATGTCTTCTTTATGCTTGTATTTTACTTGAATAAGTGTTATTCATGAGTGCTTATTCCAGTATTTGTTATTTCATTTTTAAGTGACTGTATTTAACATGAAACAAATTTACTTCTATGGAATTTTTGTATGTTCTAGATCAGGAAAAACATTTGGTAAACAATTTTCCTTTTTCTGCTGTGTGAAATCTGCCATTATAAACATGTCATTTAAAATATGGCTTTTACACAACAGCTACCCAGCTATTACTGAAGGAATAATACTGAATAATAGAGGAAAAATCGAATTCCAGGGCTTAGAATATGTCATTATAAATGCCATTAGCAAATAAAATAAGAAAGGCCACCACAGACTGAATAGCAATTCTAGTTTTATCCTTCATGAAGGTGATTTCTGATTCTCATGAAAACTTGATAAGGTAGGTATCTCTTTATCCTCATCATAGAAATAAGAAGCTGACGCTACAAGAGATGAACAGTTCATCCAGGGTAATGCAGCTATTAAGTGCTACTAGATTCACGGGCATGTAAAAAATTCTAAACAGGAACCCCATCTTTTATAGTCAGTAAAAGATAGTTTTCAGAGTAACAAAATATTAGAAAACAACTTAAAAATAGCCATCATGATAGCCTTATAGAAGGAAGAGATCACATATTCTTGTCAATAAACCAACCTTATTTTCCCAGGAGTGGGGCTTGGGATGGCATTGCATTATCATTTTAAAGTTAAAGGAAATGAATTTTGTTCCCTTGTCCTGATATACTATATGTACTTGAGGAGTAAGCTTTAGAACTGTGGATTTTGTTGACATAGTGTCATTGCCACCAATCACATTACCCAGACCCAAAGCTATAGCCCACTTCAACCCACAGCTTGATAATATTTAGGAATAACTGTATTTGCTAGGTTCTATCATGGGGCAGAGGGTAGGGGTAGAGAGCATGATGAAGCACTTTGACTGTACCATTATATATAAAAATAAAAATCAAACTTAAAATCAAGAAAATCTGTAAACAATTTCTGAAAAACGCAGAGCTATTTTAAGAGTGTGTTGACAGTAGTGTAAAATTACCAGGAGCAGTATGAACCTAGCCCTATGTAATGGAAACTTAAAAATAAACAAGAAATTTTTATGGAATTTCTCATGGCAGTTAAGCATTTTTGTCTTGTTTAGAATTCTGTTTAAGATTGTAGCACAGGTAAACTCAGGACCATTCTTTGTTAGAATTTCAAATTTTATTTATATGGAATAAGTTAAAACTAAATATGAACATTTACAGTTGAAATACATTGACCCGATATATGTAAAGCTATTTAATATATAAAAATAAGTGTCTAACATATTCTAGTATAAAAATTGAAAAAACACTAAATTTGTTTTATTAATGAAAGAAGGTTTATCACAAGAAAGGCTATATAACATCTCTGGTTGAAAGTAAAAAAAGATCTATGCCTTTTGTTTTTTAAGAAAAAGCCAGATGTTGATTCATTTCATTTCTTCCCTTTATTGTATTTACTGTGGAGGAGAAAGAGTTGGCTCAATTTCATGAAAAATAAAAGACTTTATAACTTAACTCACACTCTTTGGTATGTATTGGTGCCTTGAGCAAATGAAAAAGATCGTTAATGAAATCTTACTTGAATGTTAGTGAGTCTAACAAAAAAAGTCACTCTCCAAAGTCACTTAATATAGAGTTATGTTGATAGTGATTTTCTGTTAAATTAACATGGTAGGGTGAATGGGGGGAATGGAGCAGGAAGGTAGGGTATGTGCTAGAGTATTTGAAATTATCCTACCTACTCATGGCAATTCTTTGTTTTTATATAACTGTGAAGTTAGTAGTTATATTGTAGTGGTATTCTTATTGTAATTATATTGATACTGTAGTTGTTGAATTAATTGACAGGAAAATGCATCCTATGGCAGTATTTTTTTTTTTTTTTTATAATGGGCATTATTTGTCAGGTGTTTTTTGGGTTTGTTTTTTGGTTGCTTGCTTGCTTGCTTGCAATTTAGTATTAGGTTTTGGAGATGAATTGCATGAAAAATAATAATCTGCAAAAATGGCAAATCCAGGTGCTTATGTAATGATATAGGATAATCTTACACTTTTTTTTTCATTTAAGGGACTTAATCATTAATGGGTTAGTCTCATTCAATTTTCACAAATACATATTTAGTGATATAAAATCTCCACTTACATGTAAGGAAAGGGAAGCTCTAAAGGGTTGCAACTGATAACATTTTGAGATTATACTTTTCTTTGTCTAAACCTGAGCTCTTTGTTCTTCAAGGAGCATCTTTTCTTACTGCCTTTAGTGGTAAAATACTACTGAACTTCTCTTTTTTTCTCTTTTTCAGTGTTTGCTTTAACTGGTTACTTTTTTAAGGCCTATGAGAAATTATAATAAAGATGCTTGTTTTTATTTGTTTAATTTTCTTGATATCTCCTCTTGAAATGAGAGTTTCCCCCTCAAATGATGTCAGATAATTCGGGAAACAGAAATAAATAGCCCCTGTTTATGTGTTAGCATCTCGATTGGAGGAAGGGGTAAGTTTGAAATAATGGATGCTCATCTATCAAAATATGCTCCTTGGAAGAATGTTTATCTCTTCAGAAAAGGGAGAGGAATTTGTGATTTGATTGGTTTGTTTTTGCTTTCGATTTGTCAATTAGAATTGTTTCCTTCCTTCCTGCTCATCTTTTTCTATTTCAAATCAAATAAGCAAAAAGTTATTCCTAAACAATTTATGCTCTCTGAGAGTGTAATCACTAAAATCCATGTGTATTTTATCAATAAAAATTTACATTGGGTGAGTTTTAAAAGGCAAAGACCTCAGATTCAAATTCCTATAAAAAGCAATATATTAGTTACCTTCTCCACTCACCCCCCCCACTAGCCTTGACCCTCTCCTTTTTTTCCTTTCTTCCATTTGCCTAAACTAAAACAAGGACAACAATGCAAATTCTAGTTCAAACCTTAAACATTTGAAAACTTAAGAGTATGAAAATCCTTAGGCATAACTCAATAATAGTGATCTCTACCTGCCTTTCTAATAAACTGGAGGCTCCCTTATATATTTGCATATAAATTATTTAATTTTTTAAATTTGCATTTACATTCTTAGATATTACAAAAATTCTCAGAAGTCAAAATCACAATACCCTGAAGGAAGTTCTCTCCTGAGGTTTCTATTCTCTGTATTTTTCATATAACCACTCACTGTAATTGACCCAAAACTTTGTCAGCAGCACAAAGCTGATAGTTTGAGAATGGAAGATGAGAAAAAGGGGTTAAAAAAGCTAAAAATTTGTTTTGAACCAAATTTCCCACCTGAGGGAAAATTCTCTTTGCAGAAAAGAAGAAACGCACATAAAATAATCTAACTGCCAATTCAAAATTATAGAGGGAGGTAAGTTTTATATTATTGAATCAAGTGAAGTAAATTCTTTATCATGAGAAAAATTTAATTTCTATTGCTGAATACCTCTGTGAATAGTGAAATCATTTTTATGTTTCTGGTGGTTTAAAGTTTTGAGCTCCTTGCTGCCTTAACTTTACTCTTATCTTTGCCCACATGATTATTATAGTACATACTTGCACTGCGGGTGGGCAGGGCATGGGATGAGGCCAATTTAAGGCGAGACAGATGACTGAAATTTGGCTTTAGATATCCGTAGTAAGAACCCGCAGGGTTGACACTGTAGGTATTTTGCAATCATTTGTTTAATTAGCTGAAACTCCTGAGGGAAAATTTTATGAAATGGCAAACTCCCAAAGCTTAATTTAAATCTATTTTTTCTATGTATGATAGAATTTCTTAATACAAAGACGTTAAAAAGGCACTGGTGAATAAAACGCTATACAGTCAAAACCTTTTAATTCCAAAAATAATACCTTACAGAGAGTGAAATGTGAAAATAAATTAAAATATTTTTCATGTGAGAGAACTGAAGTAAATGTCTGCAAGTGGCTAATAAAATCATGTTTTGGGTGGGAGAATTTATTTTTTACTTCCTCCATTTACCCCCTTTCTTGTTTCTTGTGGACTTTCCTATTTAGGTAAGTGTGTAATCAAATATACCTCCTGCTCTTGTTTAATTTTTTAATCTGTAAGATGTTTATTTTTTGGAGCAACTGAATATCTCTAAAGGCTATATAGGTTCTTCATCATTCTGCTTTGGTGTGTTCAAAGTTTAAGTAGATGGCTGATTAAAACGGCCAGTGGGCTCAGTTTTCTTCTGCATTTGGGTATACATAAATAAAGACAGCTGTGGATTGTGAGTCATCTTCCCCCGGGAGAAAAAGACATCTGGCTAAAGAGACATGATCTCAGGTGTTCTTGCTTAAAAAAAAAAAAAAAAACAGCTGTATCACTTACAATATCAGAACCTTATTAATTTACTGATTCCAGATTGTGAATAAAGTCCATCGTGTCTGTGATAATCCCGAAGCTGAAGGGTGAGTCTGTGTAAAGCATTCTTGAAAGTAGTTTTGTATGAACCTATATCCTTTGCTGTTTTCAGTGGCTAATGGTTTAGTATCATTCTTGAAAAAATCATCTAAATGGAGATCCCCTGTCATGAATTCATGTCATCAACACTGAGATGATAGCTTATACATTGGAAATTGGAAACAGGTGTTCCAGCACTTTTTTTTGCTATTACAAATTGCTTTCAGTGGTAGGCTGTAGGAAAACATGTAAGAAAAGAGCAAATTACAATTATTACGTGATCTACACTAGTATTGAGATTCAAATGGAAAAAAGGAATAAAGAACACCAGAGGATTAAATCTTTCAAAATGTGGGCCCAAGATGGAAGAATGTGATAGGAGGCGAGTGGGAGGGAGAAAAGAGAGAAATGGAGAGAAAGGGAGGGAGACTGCTTCATTTGTCATGCTATAAAACTTGTTTTAATTTCCTTCCCTCTCAGAAATTGGGCAAGTTGATATGATTTTTAAGAATATAGGTATGCAAAATCCTTGTAGCAGAGACAGTTAGATGACACCAATATCTGATCTCCCTTTCTCTTGCACTAATATTTAGCTTGACATTTGGAAACTGAGTATAAAGATATTTTCCAACTTTCCCTTGTCACCATTTAAGACTGGGCCAAGAGTATATAGTTAGAGGAATGTTAGAGCTTTGTAATAATTAACAAGCTGTAGCTCAGTTTCCCCAGATATGCACTGGGGAAAAGTTAATCCCATCCTCCATAAGCCTACATGTTTAAGGGCATGGCACTTCCCCACAGGTGAAATAAAGAAACCACATAGAGAAGGGAGTAAAGGGAAATAGAAACCTTCCCTACCTACATATCAGAGGGAGATAAAATTCCTACAGAACAAAGAAACATCTGCTCCTGCAGCATTCCAAAAAACCATAACTCCCTAACCCACTATTTTTTAGTCACTGTCAGGGAAAGTTCCACCTCTAAGGCTTCCTATTGGTCCTTGCACTTCACTAGGACCCTCAACCCCCTCCCGCCAACTATCTTTCCCTGCCTAGGAAAGTTCTGTATAAATCCTAATCCCTCCCTTCCAGGAGTGGGCTGAAGTCTCTCTTCAGACCCCCACCATGCTGGCTGGGAGGCTGAAGTCTGTTCTTCAGACACCCTCCATTGGGAGAGCTTCCCAATAAATCTTTCTTTGTCTATAGTTATTTCAGTCTCTGTGTCCCAGTAATCGCCGTATTTTCTCCAACAAGGAAGTATGTGCAACTTTCAGGAAGTGTCCTTGAAAGAAGGTGCCATTTTCCTTCCTTTTTCATCTTTCCTCCTGGCTGATATTATTAGAAAGCAGAGCCATTGTGGACCTTAAGGTAGAAGCTATGTATTTAAAAGGGCAAAGCAATGTGATAGAGGATGCCCTTTTCAGTTCCAACCCTGGAAACCTGTGGTTGCTTGAAAGAGAAATCTCATGATCTTGTATAAGCCTTTGTTATTTTGAATTTTCTGTCACTACCAGCCAAACCTAACCCTAATTTATTCTAGCATAGTTCCAATAATAATTTGACTAGCAGGCTATGACTACCACACTTATGAAGTATGCCGAAAAATTTTGAAATCAATTTTTTGCTTTTTGTTTCTTCTTTGTTTCTTATTTGCGTGTTTGTTTTTTCTGTTAGTTTACCTAGAACAGAGCGGCTGCTGACAAGTAAAATAAAATTATCAATCAAGATAAAAGGTCTCGGGAAAAAAATTTACTAAAAAATTCTGTGTTTTTACTTTTTGTTTCTCTTCAAATTGGAAAAATACTGGCTAAAAGTGAGTAATGGCAATAGACTCACTATTTCAGAGTTTGAATACCACTGCTTTAAAGATTCTTGTTGATAAAGCTCTCACAACCATTCTAAGGATCCTTGCCTTACTGCAGAGCCTCTTCATCTCTTGTCTGTGCTATTATGAAAGACTCAAATTAATTTCACTGCTCCTGGACTATTTTCTGCCCATCTCCCTCACTTCTTTGTGTTGTCATTTATTTATATCTCTTTAATACTTAGCTATATACTGTGTAGTTATTCTTCACGTATCACTCAAAAACAAATGAACTGTTAACTATCTGAGCTAATGGGCATAAAATATTATAGCTACCCATTAAATATTAAGAAGGAACAATGAATGCCCTTTACTTCTTCTGGTTTTTATTTTCAGAAAATTTCTTCTACTAATTGAGAAATATGAAGAAATCACTCATTACATCAGGTCTACTACATTTTTGTCTTCTTCTCTTATTATTCACAGTCTTCACTGTGCCATATTTATTGACCCAAAATTTACTTGGTAGTATTATTAATCCTTATAACAGAATTCAATAACCTCAGGATGAAGAGTGGCAATTTGGGAAAATCAGTAGACATTATAGGCACCCAGTAACATAGTTAAAATGAAGCATCATACATATTCACAGCATTGGATACAAACCAATTCCTCTCAGCAGCTGCCTCTCCCAATACTATTTCTATAAATGTGTAGTGTTCAGCATGCTTTTACTATTGGCATCTATTGGCACAACATTCTGTTATAATCACCTATTCCTTCATTCTTTGGTTGTAAAATTTTATTTTGATGTAATTTAAAGTCCTTATTATTTATTAAAAAGTTAACACATGTAGAATATATTAAAAAACAAAAAAGAATCAAATAAAAAATTACCTATGTATCAATTTCCCAGAGGTTGTCGATATTAGAATCTTTGTTGATAGCTATCTAGCCTTCTGTTCTATTTATACAAAGATGAATGTGTATATGAAAAGGGAATCCTACTATACATTGTTTTGCAACCTGTTCTATTAATTTCAAAATAGATCATGGAAAAACATTCTACGTCAATAGATATTTTCAACAATATCATTAATATATGTGTAATAGTCCATTTGTGTGGGTTTATGATAATATAATCAACCAGTTTTCTATTATGGGATATTTAGAATAATTTCAGTTACTTTGTATTATAAATAATACTTCAGTGAATATTCTTGTGATTCTTGTGATTATATCTTTGTACATATCCATGATTGTGTCCTTAGATTAAATTCTTAGGTAATGAATTTTCAAAATAAGAGGATAAGCAAAATGCTAAAACATTCCATTATATTTATATAAATATATTTATATTATATTGACAATTGCTCTACAGAGATATTATATCAATTTACAGACTAAGTAGCAGTGTATGGGGAAGGAGAGCCTCACCGAAACCTCCAGCTCTGTACTGCAGTTTAAAAGAAAGTGTGTGTTTGTCTATATGTATAAATTACATGAAGGCAGATACTATGCTTTTTTGTGTGAAGAATCATTAAATATTTATCATGGAAGTCTGCTGCTTAAAAGTTCCAAATGGAGGAGCAGGTGTAGATCAGAGCCAGTGGTTGAGTGCCTATTTTGCACATACAAGGTCCTGGGTTCAAACCCCAGTAAAAAAAAAAAAAGAATTTTCAAATGAGAATTTATGTTAAATGAAAAAAACACAAAAACTTACTTAGATAGTAATGGAAAAAGTGCAGACTAGTTTTTAAATTGTGTATATTAAATTTTATCTTAGAAACCATTGTCTCAATTTTAGTTTGGAGATACAGTAGTTCTTCTAATCCTGAAACCATGATCTTAAATTTAATCCAATAAGTCATAGTTTAGTTTTGCAATGAGAAAATAGTGGTTCTTAATTCTAGGTCAAGAATTTTAATAATATTACCTCATGTAAGAAGAAATTAATGGGTATGGGGAATGGCAGGAAGAGATGAGAGGTGGAGGCGCCTTTGGAACTTAGAGTTGCCCTGGATGGTGCTTCAGGGGCAATCACCGGACATTGTAAATCCTCCCAGGGCCCACTGGATGGAATGTGGGAGAGTATGGGCCATGATGTAGACCATTGACCATAGGGTGCAGAGATGCCCAGAGATGTACTTACCAGGTGCAATGGATGAGTCATGATGATGGGAGTGAGGGTTGCTCGGGGCGGAGTGGTGGGGTGGGGGTGGTAGGGTTGAATGGGACCTCATATTTTTTTAATGTAATATTTTTACAAAATCAATTAAAAAAATTTAAAAAAAAAAGAACTCCTAAAGGGTTAATGTAGCATCCTATTTCTACTGTCAACCTCTGAGATCCTCCTAAATACAAATACTAACAAAATTAAAATATATAATAAGCATTTTTTGAGCATTGCCACTGATATCACAGATGCCTGGATCATGAAAGCAGTGGTGAAGAAACATTCTTCTCCCCCCAATCAGATCTCTATCTATCCCAATATTTACAGAAGCATTTTATGATGCTGCCAAAAGGGTTCTTAATAATTGAACCAACTCTCATACTTAGGAAGTATATGCATTTTAACAAGTTAAGCTATAAATCATATACAGTGGAGTTATGATAGTAATAGCCATTTCTTTCCAGTGAAATGTCAGACCACTATTGCAATAGAATTATTTGCTTTAAACTAGTCTGGGTTTCTTTTTTTCTCTGCATTGTCTAAGTTCTGTCAGTCCTTTTTTCTATGTGAAATTGGTCTTCCCTCATAATAGCCAACTTTGCAATATCACTTTCATTTATTAGGATCCTTATTATTAGTTGTAAAAGTCCCAGTTTGCATATAAAGATGCTGAAATTCCCGTTTAAATCCACTGAATTTTAATACAACTTTACTGATGAATTACTGCTTCCCTGGGGCACAAACTTCTAAAAGTTGTCTGCTTTCCTTCCTACCCAGCTTTACATAGCACTGAAGCTCTCTGTCCATATCATTAGGATAGATTCCAATATGAATTTTCTGCTTTTTTGTAAAGAGAGGGATGTATTATTTCTGTGTGTGGAATATCGTTCAACAACCGTATACCCCTTCTCCAACAGGGCACAAGCAGACATTTCTTAACATTTCCTATGTAACCCCATTAAGCATTCTTCTCTCAGCAGCACTTTCAGGGATTCCATTTTATATAGAAGTTATATGTTCCTTTCAGAACAGTTTTGTACCTTCTGTTTCTAGTCTTTGATTTTCACTGTCTTTAGGTTAAATTTCCAATTCTATCTTACAAGTTTTGTAATCATTTACTATATAAATGCCAGCTGTGACTTCATTTCTTACAAACAAAGAGAAAATGCAATCAATACAACCAAACACACTTAGTTTATTCCTAATGGGAATTGCTTAAAATATTTTCATATTCCAGTAAATGTGGTGTGGTTATTTTAGGCATAAACATATTACATGTAAACACAGAATGCTTTTAAAAAACAGATGGACTTGACGAATTTTCATTTAGATTATGTAACACAGTATATCATATTGAGACAGATTTTTGGCATTACTAAGACAATTTTCTAAAGGATGATTTTTTCCTAGTTCCACCTTTTGTGGACATCAGTATCTTGAATACAAAATCCTAATAGGTATGCAGTGTTCCCTGATAATAGGTCTTGATGTGAACAGTCACTAGTGAATTCTTTAACTCAGAACATTGTGATTATCAATCCACATTCTCTAATTATTGAGCACATACAATGGTCCATAATCACTGTGCTAACTACCTTCTGCTTATTATCTTCTTTTATTCTCACAATAGTTCTGACTTGTTAGTTTTTTCCATTTCATAGTTACAGTTATTGAGTCTTAGAAGAATAACCAACCAAGCTCTAGTGTCCTGGTTTTGAATGCTATTAGTCATTTTATTACATACTTACCATCAATGAACCATGAGGAGTAAAATAAGCTTTGATGATTCTTGGTTCTCTTACCATTCTTAGTAAGATAATAACCTTTACTTGCATATCCAAGGGAATAGTCCTGTTCATTTTTGTGCCTCATTTTGTTCTGGACCAAAGAGATCTAGATTATGCATTGTTGATGGCAGACAAAATCTACATAAAACACCAGTCTCTAGGATCTCTCTAGATAACATATTCTTTACAGCATTTCAAACTTAAAATAAATACTCTAGTTGGGCAGGCCTTCTTTATAATAACATTAAGTGTTTTCCAAAATGATTGAGGTTAAGTGGAAATTGAAATATAGTAGGAATAAATTTTGTGAGCAGACAACGTAGATAATATCACCTTTGGATTTGCAAAAGCAAGAGAGAAAAGATAGCTTTAAATAGCGCAAAATAATAAACCACTCTCAAGATAGTACTACTGTTCAAAATTCAGTCCCCACAAGGAATCATATTCCCCAAAGGCATTACTTTATTGAAATAAGGAAAAGCACATTTCCTATTAATGAAACTGATTAAAAAAGAGAGTGAAATGGTGTGTTTATCATTCAACAGTTGACATTTGAATTAAGTGCTCCCTATTATTTTACAGCAGATATAATTTATCTTCTTTACCTACTATTTTTTTTTAATCACATGAATTTCCTTAATATCCAAATCTGTTATCTGTTTCTTTTTTTTAAGGAGGTACCAGGGATTGAACCCAGGAACTTGGACACGTGAAGCAGATGCTCAGTCACTGAGCTACAGCCGCTCCTCAATAAGAGTTGGTTTTCTCGTTTGTTTTGTTTTTAGGAGGTTCCAGGGATCAAACCTGAGACCTCCTACATGGGAACCAGATGCTCAACTACTTGATTTACATCTGTTCCCGTTTCTTTTTAAACATAATGATTTATCAGAAAGTTATATTATCCAGGGAAGTTATAAAGTTCTTTACTAGTAATTTAAGTGAGCAAGGGTAGCTAGCTCAGAAAGAGATAGCAAAAGTATTCATTAAGTATCTATAATGTAAATAGCTGAATTTCTTGATTAGATGCATTTGTATGTCATTTTTTAGGGGGCAGTTACTGCAGAGTAACTTGTAGTGGGGATTTTGTTAAGAATTTCATTCTAGACCAGTTTCCTAAAACTGCATTTTAAAGATTTTTTTTTCTCATTGAGATAGCATGTAGAATAAACCTTTCCAGTGCCATGCAAAATTACATGTTTATTCTTGGCATAATATAATGGATCCAGTAGTTTTTTTTTTTTTTTTTTAAATCTTGAAAGTCACTGTCAACATAGAAAAATATAGACATGTTTTGCCACACACCTAGAAAAAAGATTGACATAGCTTTTACTTTGTCTGGGACTGATTATATAGTTATGTATATGTTTATGGAGGAAAAAATGCCCTAGATATAATATATGTTGTTAGTGTCTAAATGTATCCAAAGCAATTTAAAACTTGGATCTCAATGTTTACATGTTGGGAGGTCTGGGATGTCTCTAGGATGGAAAGTAACAAAAATGAGGGTGGCTAGTAGAATAAAAATCTGTTTTTGGAGTGGAGATACCATAGTTGTTTTGTTTGTTTTAATCTGTTTACTGTGTTATTTAGAATATGTAAATTTAATATGGAAAAATCTTTATGAGTGTTTTAGTTTGCTAAAAACTGCTGGAAACAATATACCATATAATGGGAATTTATTAGGTTAAAAGCCAACAGTTCAGAAACTGGAAAAAATGTCCAAGTCAAGGCACCAGGTGAAGCTCTCTCCCCAAAGTTCAGCTGCTAGCAATCTTGGACTCCTGCCATGTGGCAAGGCACAATGGTGGCTCTACATGTCTCTGCCTTCTCCTCCAGGCTCACTTGCTCCCTATATTAGTTTGCCAAATGGGTGCTGAAGCAAAGTACCAGAAACCTGTTGGCTTTTATAAAGGATATCTATTTGAAGTAAAAGCTTACAGTTACAAGGCCCTAAAGAGTCCCACTCAAGGGACCATAAGAGATACTTCCTCACCCAAAGTCTGTTACCATGTGTTGAAGCAAGATGGTTGGTGATGTCTGCAAGTGTTCAGCCTCCTTCTTCCCTCTTAAGGCTCTGTGGGTCCAGCTTCTTCCAGTCCCAGTTATAAGCTGGCATAGGGCTCATCTCTCTTCCCAGGACTCATTTGTTTCTGGGCTCAGCTGCTCTGGTCTCTTCATAAGGTCAGCTGTACATTATCAGGCAAATTGCTCGTAGCTCTTCCTGGGACCTCTGCCATGTCTATGGAGCTTTCTCTTTTCCTCTGTGTATATTCTCTGTGTATCTGCTTCTGCTTATCTACTGTGTTCCTGACTGAGCCTCCATTTATATAGCCCACCAAGAGGGCAGGGACTCAACCCTGCATGCCTTAGTGATAGGTTGAATCAAAGCCCTAATCTTAAAATAATTTAATCAAAGCCATCTCAGCTGAATCTAACACAATCAAAGGGTGTCATGCCCAGAGGAATAGACTAGTTTATAAACATAATATCTCTTTTTGAAGTTCATAAATAACATCAAACTACCCCACTCCCCAATCGCAGCTGTGGGCAATCAGACACATGGCAGGGCATAATGTCTGTGCTGGCTCCTCTCTTGCCTCTCCTCCAGGCTTCATTGCTAGTTCTGCTTCACATATCTCCATCTGTGGCTTTTCTCTCTCCTGGGTTCACTGAATTCAACTTCTGGAGGCTTCACTGCAGCTTTCTTCCTATGTCTGTGGCCTTTATTCCTCATTTTAAAAAGGACTCTAGTACGAGAATGAAGACCACTCTGGGTCATGCCCTACTAAAGTAATTTAACCAAAAGAAAGGGAAAAGTGGACATGGTGGACGATGGGTATGGGGAAGGGCAGGAAGAGATGAGAGGTGGGGGCGTATTTGGGACGTGGAGCTGCCCTGGATGGCGCCTCGGGGGTAATCACCGGACATCGTGGATCCTCACAGGGCCCACTGGATGGAATGGAGGAGAGTATGGGCCATGATGTGGACCATTGTATATGAGGTGCAGAGGTGCACAAAGATGTACTTACCAAATCCAATGGATGTGTCATGATGATGGAAACGAGTGTTGTTGGGGGGGGAGAGGGGGGGTGGGGGGGTGGGGTTGAATGGGACCTCACATATATATTTTTAATGTAATATTATTACAAAGTCAATAAAAAAAAAAAAACATAAATGGCAGCAAACCAAAAAAAAAAAAAGAAAGGGCCTTTAACTGAATCTAATGAAAAGGTCCCATCAATAATGTGAAGGCATTTTCAGGACTTGGAGTTGTCCTGGTTGGTGCTGCAGGGACAATTACCCGACATTGTAGGTCCTCCCATGGCCTGCTGGATGGAACGTGGGAAAGTGTGGGCTATGATGTAGACCATTAACCATGAGGTGCAGCGATGCTCAGAGATGTAGTCAACAAATGCAGTGAATGTGTCATGATGATGGAGGAGAATGTTGCTATGGGGGGAGTAGTGGGGTGAGAGGGGTGGGGGGTACATGGGGCCCTCATATTTTTTTAATGTAATATTAAAAAAAAATGAAATAAATAAATAAATAAAAATATATAATAGGTTTACACCCCCAGGATTGATTAGCTCTAAGAACATGATCTTCTGGGATCCACTCAGCTTCAAACTGTCACAATGAGTATGTCTCAAAATGTGTAGAATTACTGGGTAGGTGTTTTTACCCCCAGAAGAATCCTGTTAAAGAATTCAGCATTTTACTTTAAGAGAATATATATAGGGCAGCGAATGTGGCTAAAGTGATAAGGCCTCTGCCTACCATATGGGAGGACCCAAGTTTGATCCCTTGGGCCTCCTGGTGAAAAAAAAGAGAGTGTATGCCTGCTCAGTGAGCCAGTGTCTGCATGGTGAGCCGAGTGCCTGCACGGTGAGCCAAGTGCTCACATGATGAGCCAAGTGCTCACGCAGCTGACTGCCTGCATGGCAAGCCAAGTGCCCATGTGGGTGCCCACATGGTGAGCCAAGTACCCATGAGTGCCCATGTGGTGAGCCAAGTGCCCACGCAATGAGCCAGTACCTGTGCAAGTGAGTCACACAGCAAGATGATGACACAACAAAACAGAGACAAATGGGAGAGTCACACAGCAAGATGATGACACAACAAAACAGAGACAAATGGGAAAGTCAAGATGGAGCACATCAGAGACCACAAACTGAGATGGTACAATTGACAGGGAACCTCTCTCCACATCAGAGGCCCTCAGATCAAATCCCAGTGAATCCTGGTGGAGAATGAGAAGAGAAGACAAATAGAGAAATAGATACACACAGAGAATGGACTCAGACAGCAAAAACAGCAGGATGGAGGGGAAGAAAAAAAGTGTATCTATATCTATAACTCCCTGTATTAGTGAGCCAAAGTGTGCTGATGCAAAATACTAGAAATTGGTTGGTTTTTTTAAAGGATATTTATTTGGGGTAGAAACATATAGTTACCAGGCCATAAAGCACAAGTTACCTCCCTCACCTAAGTTTATTGCCATGTGTTAGAGCAAGATGACTGCAAACATATGTAAGGGTCCAGGCTTCCTGGGTTCCTCTTTTCCCAGGGCTTGCCTCTCTCCAGGCTCAGCTGCTCTGTTATCTCCACAAAGCCAGCTGTAGACTATTAGATGAATGGCTTGTTTGTCTTCCTAGGACCTTCTGTCTTTCCTCACAACCAAGCTCCTATGTGTGCTCACTACCCGGAACTCCAGCTCAAGACTCCAATGTGGACTCCACCGTTGTCCACCAAAGCCTTAATCATTATTTAATCAAGTAAAAGTGAAACCTCTGAATCCAATATACTCTATTATGCCCAGAGGAAAAGACCACTTTACAAACATAATCCAACATTTCTTTTTTGGAATTCATGAACCATATCAAACTGCTACAATCCCCTCTTGACATCACCACCTACTGCCAGGAGAGAAAGAAACGTTTGTTCTCTAAAGATGTCCCCTTCAGCAGCTTATCTTACTTTGTACTCCTATTTTTTTCTAGTTTTAAAATTATAGTTTTAGAGAAGTTTTAGATTTACAGAAAAATTACCCCCAAGACTTTAGGGAATTTTCCATATAACCCCACCACACACACATGTACCCATACACATAGTTTCCCCTTATTATTAACATCTTAAATTAATGAGGTACATTTGTTACTCTTGATGAACCAATACTGAAGCATTGCTACTAACCAAAGTCTTTCATTTGCCTTATGGTTTACTCTTTGTGTTGTGCTGTGTTATATTCTACAAATGTAGAATGTCATGTGTCCATCATTGTGGTATTACAGTATCATACAAAACAATTTTTCTGCCTTTAAAATGCCCTGTGTTCCACCTATTCATCCCTCTCCCTCCCTTCTGAATCCCGAACAACCGCTATCTTTATATAAGTGTTATAAGTTCATCCGTTAAGATAATAACAACAATAACAATGTATCTATTTTGGTCCATGGTTTATTCTCTCCCCTTATATTTCCTCTCTCAGCTTCTAGGAATTTTTCTTTTTCCTTTCTGTACCTTTTATTTTTCTGTATCTATGGCTTTTTATTCCTCCGTTTATAAAGAATTCCAGTGAAAGGATTAAAACCCACCCTGAGTCACACAATCTAATCAAAGGCCCTTGACTGAAGTAATTTAATCGAAAGTCTCACCTACCATAGGTTTACAGGCACAGGAATGGATTAAATTAGAACAGGATTATCTGGAGTCCACAAAAGTTTCAAATTACCACAGGTCCCTATCGTCATGGGCCCTTTCTAGTGCCAGTAACCCCTTACCATGAATCTTCCCAATCAGGGTTTATCAGAACTAGTAGTGTTCCTTATTGTGAATTATCTGTTCATTTCTCACTTTAAGAAATGGAGTAAAGGCATGGCTTCTCAATGATAGATTACACTTGATGTGTTTTATCCAGTTCTCCACTCCTACCCTTGTTTCCTAATCTGTTCCTATACTTAGGCATAGCTCACCCAACCTACCCTCTCAGTTAAAATTACTGACCATAAAGGGGATGGCTTGTGCTTGTAAAACCTCATCAAATGAATAAATACATACAAAAGTAAGGGCTTGCCAACTTGTTTTTAATTTTGCCAAGTTAAGGATATCAACTGTGCATATATATTTTTAAAACCTCTTCTTGGCATCATTCCTTAAAAATAAATTACATATTAGTCCCCTCCCCAATGGGGAAGGGAGAAATAACAATCATAATCTCAGAATAAAGTATACTGTTTTGAATTCTGTCAAAAACTTTAATGGATTCATAAATGTTCCTGGATTTGCTTTTAAGAAAATTTTTCAAGTAGTTATTTTTCTTGAGATATTTCTCAACAGTGACTTCTGCTTTTATACCTACTCATCATAAAATACTTCCTTCAAATTTTCAACCAGAGTTAGGAGAAATGCAATATTTTAACATTCTACTAAAAGATTATTATTTTGCAATATCATAGGAACACTGTATCTTCTCTGACTGGTAATCTGTATCCCCACTAGTATTGTGTGTGTAATTTTTGTAAAACTGCTTTCCTGATGTTTTCTTCTCAATTTGTTATTTCCTTTTTCAGCTAAAAACATATGAAGAGCCTAGTAGCGTAGATGCTTAACATTATCTTTAAAAAAAGAAAAAAAATTATGTTCTTAATTGCAATTTCAAAATATGAAGAATAGTTTCTTTTGTTTGGTTTGGTTGGTTGGTTTCCTACTATTTCATTGAAAACATTACAGAAAGCAAGATGGTTTGCAATTAGGGACTATTTAGGTATTAAATGTTATGCCTGTAATTACTATTATTTCTTTAGGTGAATTCTCTAGTTATTTGATTTATGAGAAGTAGGGGATATTTTTACCCCAAATCTTCCTCGCTCGAACTATCAATAAGCTTTTTCAAATGTGTTAAAGAATATTTATCTCCTAGAAGCACCAAAAAATTTCTTCTGCCTCTGACCCACTGAGAAAATTACCTGAAAGCTACCTGCTGAAGCAGTTTCTTCTTTAAATTATATTGTGTTCCTTAAGTCAGTGTTTATATATGATTCCTCATATTTTACATTTTTTCTTACTTTTCTGGTACTCATAGTCACAAGGGACAGGTTTCATTTTAAAGTTCAATATGAGATAATAATGTGGGAAATGTAAGATATAACAATTACTGAACAAATTGTTTTTATTTATAACTTCTCTCCTATGGCCTGTACTTAAAAGATACATTACTTGACATTGGAAGCATGATGTATCTCTGTCTTTCTGATCATGAATATTGACACTTCAAATTATCATGTGAAAATATGGTTTGGTTTATTTTCTAAGAAAGTATCTTTTCATATTCACAAGCCAAAGTATCTGGAAATTAATTGCCTCTATATTTGTAGAAATATGTATATATGTGAATATGTTTATATTCATATTTATTAGACATATTGGTGAAATAGGAAAGGAGGGCACACAAAGAGTTTACCAGAGTATACCTTCCTCACAAAATTGAAGCCAAAAATAAATCATCCATCACACAAACCATGGTTTCAATAAAAGAAACCAGAGATACCGGGATAAATGACTGATTTTAGGGCAGGGGCAGGAAATATAAAGATTAAGCCTAGAGAATCTTATAGTACCAGAAAGCAAGTAAGTGCTCAAAAAATATTATGTTAAATGAAGACAATGTCAGCCAACCCAGAAGCAGGCACAAACAAACCAACATAAAAAATAACTTATTGGTGAATGGATATAGCTCAGTGGTTGAGTACCTATGTCCCATGTTCGTGGTCCTGGATTCAAGTCCTGGTACCTCCTAAGATAAAATAAAATAGCTCTATGAGGGCTATGACTTATCAGTGAAGAAAATACTTGCCTAATAGTCAAATGAAAGGCAATAGATGCAGTTCCTTTCATTTCTTCAGCCAACATTTATTGAATGCCTGACAATTGCCAGGTTCTGGAGATAAAATATAGATCCTAATATCAAGGAGATTGCAATCAAGTAGAGGGCAATGGGTATAATCAATAATACTTACAAGGTAAACTTTTTTTTTATAAAGTTGACAGATAATATTTATTAAAACGTTATACAAAAGGGCATGATTTCTTCTATAAGAAGAAAATATTCAACAGTAACATTCAATTAAGCAAAACAAAGATATATATGAAGACAACAATATATAAAGACAAAGCTATTCAACTTTTGCAACATAACATTTCACAAAATATCAATGATATGAATGTAACTAATGATAATCTATTTATCATCAATGATTTTTGTGGCCTCAAAGTAACCTGACTTGCTTCCTGAAGACATCGGGAACCTCATTTGGTAGCTGATGTACACATAAGGATTTCGATAAAAGATAGTCATCACCTCACAAAACATAAATTAGTTCTCAAGATAACTGCTTCCAAAACTACAACCCCAGGGGCCAGCCATAATTCCTAGCTGAAGAAAAGCTGTTCATCATTGCTCATGGCAAGGCTGCTGTACCAATTTCAAAATAACTAAACCATGATTTTTCCAGAATATTTTTATTTTACTTCTCCAACTTTTCTCCTCAAATGTCCCAATGCTCATTTGAACATAATCTTTAAAGGGAAACAACACATCAAATTTTCCAAACAGGTGGAAAATGTTTTCATAATTCCATGGAGAGAGAATGAACAAAATGGCTTCACTGCCTCAGTACTGAAATTAGTATGAGTATAAAACAATTTTTTCTCGCATGTAATGGCTACGATAATACCTAAAACCTACCAACCTGTAACATGAAAAAGAGAGGGAGGAATTGAGCTTAATCATTAGTCACCTCTATTCACTTCTGTCAGGTACACAGAGAAGGGACTGTTAACAGCTCTATTAGTCAGCCAAAGGAGTGCTGATGCAAAGTACACCAGAAACCTGTTGTGTTTTATAAAGAGTATTTATTTGGGGTAGAAACTTACAGTTACCAGGCCATAAAGCATAAGTTACTTCCCTCACCAAGGTCTGTTGCCCTGTGTTGGAGCAAGATGGGTGCCGATGTCTGCAAGGGTTCAGCTTCCCCCTTCTTCTTAAGACTCTGTGGTCCCATCTTCTCCCAACATCACCTATAGCCTGGGATAAGTCTCATCTCTGTCCCAGGGCTCTTTCCTCTCTGGTTTCAGCTGCTCTGTTCTCTCCATGAGGTCAGCTGTAGACTATCAGGCGCTCTCTCTTCCTGGGGTCTCTGTAGTGTCTATGGAGCCATCTCTATTCCTCTTTGTTCTTCTCCTGAGTGTTTTCAGCATCTAAAACTCCAGCTAAACTCCTGTGCCCTGTTGTTTTTTCTGTGAGTCCCTTCCCACCTAGGGGGTGAGGACTCAACGTCCTACTGATGTGGCCCAAGTAAAGCCTTAATCATTATTTAATTAAGTAAAAGTGAAACCTCTGAATTTAATACAATTTAATACACCTAGAGGAACAGACCAGTTTACAAACAATCCAATATCTATTTTTGGAATTCACAAATAATATCAAACAACTCCAACAGCTATCAGGTAAACTCTATTATCTGGGTCTTTTGAAAGCATTGAAAAGAGAGTCTTCAATTCCAGAGGGTAGGGAACAATCAGAAATGACTTTGTGGAGCAGATAATTCCAGAACTTAAATATACTTTTCCATGCCAAAAGAGATGGAAACCCAAAAGTATAAAGACATGAACTGATAGCGTTTGAGAATTTCTCTATCATGGTTGAAGAAGAGGTTCTATAAAAGAAAATGGTCTATGAAAGAAAACCCCAGAAATTCAGTCATACCCTACATTGTAGAGGACTTTAAAAGCCATGCTAAAGTTTTATGTTCTGGAATAAGATGAGATGATGATTCCAGCAGCTGTTTATCAAAAAGAATTCAGGTGACTTGTCTGTCAGAATGTCTAGGTGACTTTTTTTTTTTAGATTTATTTTTTATTTATTTCTCTCCCAGTTGTCTGCTCTCTGTGTCCGTTCACTGTGTGTGCGTTCTTCTGTGACTGCTTCTATCCTTATCAGCCACACCGGGAATCTTTTCTTTTTGATGCATCATCTTGTTGTGTCATCTCTCCGTGTGTGCGGCGCCATTCTTGGGCAGGCTGCACTTTCCTTTGCACTGGGCGGCTCTCCTTACAGGGCACACTCCTTGTGCGTAGGGCTTCCCTATGCGGGGGACACCCCTGTGTGGCACAGCACTCCTTGCGTGCATCAGCACTGCTCATGGGCCAGCTCCACATGGGTCAAGGAGGCCCACGGTTTGAACTGCGGACCTTCCATGTGGTAGATGGATGCCCTATCCACTGGGCCAAGTCCACTTCCCTTGGTGACTTTCTAAAACTTCCTGCCACCTAAATACTGCTGTGATGAAACACGGTACCCAAGGGTAGCATTACAATATCCCTTAAATGTGATGGGACAGAAAGTGGAGCAAGAGTTCAGAGTGGTACCTCATTGTAGATAGCTTAGAAAGGTGTTGGGTATCGGTTTTAATAGTCCATGTGTGGGGTCTGAATTAAGACTGAATTAAGATATAACAGTAAGGACAGAGAGGAGGACAAATGTGAGAAATTTTAATGAGGTGTAAGAGTAAAGAAGAGGTTCCAAGTGATTTTTCATTATTGAAAGAAATAGAAGAAGTCAGTTTGTGAGGAAAGATAATGAATTAAGTCTTACCTTATTGAGATTGAGATACCTACGGGACCTAGAGGTAGCATATGCAAAAGACAGTGAATAAAATGACCCACATTAGAAATTGGCAGATTTCTTCTTAAAGGATCAGAGAGTGAATATTTCAGTTTTAGTTTCTTGTTGTTGTTTTGTTTTGTTTTTAGGCTGCATAAAAGTCTCTTTTGTATAAATTTTGTGCTTGTAGCTTGGAAGCATCCATAGATATATAGAAACAAAAAGGTGTGGTTGTGTTCTAAGAGAACTTTATATATAAAAATAAATTTCGAATTTTATATAATTTTCTTTAGATATTTTTTCAATTATTTAAAATGGAAAACTTTTCTGCACTTGGAGGCTGTACAAGAAATAGTTTGCCAGTTGGATTTGACCCTTGCTCCTTAATTTGTGGATCCTTGATCTAGAAAGAACTCTAGCCTAGAGGCAGAAATGTTTTAGTTATCAGCATATGGAGGCACATTGAAGTGATGATTGTGAATGAGACACCTCTACACGTAGAATATTGATTTAGAAAATAGTATGGCTAGAATATGGTTGGGAACCATCCGAATTTAAGATAAAATTAAAGAAATTTGGAAGATTAAAGTGAATTATGTATTGTAATTAATAACCCCATAATCATTATTTAATACATAGATCAAATGTGTATGGGAAAAAATGTATACTGTAAGAACTTAGGGGCTTAAGCTATTCTTTTATATATTTAATTTTGAGGAGTTACCAGGGATCAAACCCAGGATCTTATGCATTTATGGGAAGCAGGAGCTCAACCACTGAGCTACACGTGCTCCCTCTTTCATATACTTTTAGCACTTGGTGTGCCAACCAGAACAGAACTGTCAGTGAAAAGTCTCTCTAAGGCTGGGGTTCTTAAGCAGGGTCTCAAGAGGTCTTTGGAAAGATTTCAGAGGTTCTGTGAGCTTGAAGTGAAAAAAAAATCAACTTACTATCTTTATTTTTTCTGAGCTTTAACTGAAATCTAGCATTTCTTTCACTATGAATGTATGCAATAAATTACAGCAGTATTCATTTCATATCACATAACAGATGTTGCATATGTCAAAAAATTGCTTATGCTCATCCATACTTTGAAATTATGGTAGTTGTTAGACCCAATGCTAATTGAGGGTCATAAAACTATCTGCCGCTACATTCTGAGAAGGGGCCTGTTGTTTTCACCTGACTGGCAAAGCAGTCTGTGGAACAAAAAAAGGTTAAGAAACCCTACTCTAAGGGATGGATGGTTAGCAAAGGTTTTATTTTATTTTATTTATTTTATTTATTTTTAAAGATTTATTTATTTATTTCTCTCCCCTTACCCCCACCCGCCCCGGGTTGTCAGTTCTCTGTGTCTATTTGCTGCGTCTTCTTCATCCACTTCTGTTGTTGTCAGCAGCATGGGAATCTGTTTTCTTTTTGTTGCATCATCTTGTTGTTGTTGTGTCAGCTCCCCATGTGGGCGGTGCCATTCTTAGGCAGGCTGCACTTTCTGTCGCGCTGGGCGGCTCTCCTTATGGGGTGCACTGCTTGCACGTGGGGATCCCCTACGTGGGGGACACCCCTGCATGGCACAGCACTTCTTGCACACATCAGCACTGCACATGGGCCAGCCCTACACAGGTCAAGGAGGCCCAGGGTTTGAACCGCGGACCTCCCATGTGGTAGACAGACGCCCTAACCACTGGGCCAAGCCCGCTTCCCAGCAAAGTTTTTAAATACCCTTATTTACAACCGCATGATTTATCACCTGAAATTGTGGACTGTTTGGTTATGTTTTGTTTTCTGCCAATTTAAATAAGCAGAAAGGACGCTAAAGGAAATACTTAGATTCTTTGAAATAAATGGCAAATAAAGTGATAATAAAAATATTTTAAATGGTAATATGACAAATTCATGGCTAAAGTTAATTTTCTCAAAATCTAGTCATGATGGTGTTAAATGTTTGTTTTTTTCCTATTTCACTGAAGTTGAAAAGTGATTGTCAGCAAAAAAATTTAATAATAAAGTCCCTAATCATTAGGGAGGTTTAGGAACCAAACCTTACATTTCTCCAATACCATTTTTCTCTTCCTACTTTGTAAGTTGGTGAAAAGCATGACATAGTAAGAACAATAACCTCTTGCAGTTCTGTAAGAAGTAGAAAAAAATTAAATGTCAAAAAATTTTAAAGCATTATGAGAAGATATTTATAACTTAGTTCTGATTAAATGCTGAGAAATAACTGTGATTTTGGATTTGTAATAATGATCTTTTTCTGCACTATGTAGTATTAAAGTGGTGTTATTCTTTCTAAAGAATAAACAGAACCAGTTATCAGTAAAACCAATTTTAAGAGAGGCAAGTTAGTGACTGATTATTCATGTTAAATAAAGAGATGGCATTATCTTTTTGATGCTTGCCTGCATAAGAGCTATATAGTCTTATTGCTTTTAGGTTAGTAAAATAACATAATAAAAGCTAACAGGTATTTTTCAAAATAAAAATCCTTGGACTTTAAAAATAGAAGTAAAATTGCATTCTATGTTTGTTGTTTTGAAACAAAGCTTCTAACTACATGGTATAATTCAGAATTACTTTTGGAGAGAGTTTTGATTCAGTAGGTTTGGGCTGGCTGGGCTTTGTGATTTTTGAAAGCTCCTCAGGTACTTGCTAACATGTAACTCCAAGTTAAGAAACAGTAGTATATGTGTGTGTGCACACATGTGTATACTATGTTTCTTCTTTTCCTTGTGTGCAACCAGCTTAGCACAACTAATCTGAATAGTCCCATTCACCACCCCTATTTTTTGTTTTTCCTTAATGGTACAGAGGTAAATATAAACCCTTTTACTTCATGACATTGTCCAAAATCTGAAATATGAGTTGGAACAAAAGGCAGAATTATTTGCATTGCTGATTGGAAAATGAACAAATTTACCCACTAGCACAGATAGGGTAATGACAGCTGCCAAGTAATCCTTTCATCTTTCTGGATTTGGGTAGAGTAAAAGACTTTTATGATGCTGGCATCAATACAGCATAGCAATGCCAATATCTGGGCCCCTGTATTGATGCCAGCATCATACAAAGCTTCTCATCCACTCTACTCCATCTGTGGTATTTCCCCTGGGTACTAGAACTAGGAATTATCACTGAAGTGCCCTATTCCAGGGCAGTCATCTCTCAGAGCCCCTTCATGTTATTCATAGCTGCCATGAGAATGCCTGTCATGTAGCAGTTACTCTTGAGGGAACTTTATACCTTTCTCACTTAATGCTTATCACAATATTATAGCATAGTTATTATTATTATTATTATTATTATTATTATTATTATCCTTCTATTACAAATAAGAAAATGCAGCCTTGGCAAGAATAAAATAACTTAGCCAGCAACAGAAAGTGATAGAGCCTGGAGAGGAAAAAGCCTTTGCTTTTTCTGCTGAACCACATGCCAAATATTACAGTGTTTAATCACTCATCATTTTGTGTCAAACTGGAAAGTATTCCTATACACAAAATATTAAAATATATTCCCTAATTATAGTGGGGAAATAGGGTGCTGCTTTGAAATAGCCTAAGTGTAGAAGGGTAGTCCTGCCCTCTTGTTTCAAAACAGAATAGTTCTAACTAAGAAAGTTAGCTTCAGGATTATTAGGGAAAGACCAGGGAAAAGTGGAATTAGGGAGAGTGTATCATGATTGTTAAAAGCAAGGATCTGAAATCAGCAGTGAATTTGAAAATTCAATATTGTTTATTTATTTAAACTAATGCCTGGTGAAGTGTATGTGCTTAATAAGTGTTTGTTTATGAAAGAATACTGAGGGACCAGATTAGTGGGTTGCATTAAATCCCAGAATCAAAGGACTTTAAAGTCAATAGGAACCAGCACTCTTGAGCCACAGTGTTGATAGAGCCAAGTCACAATAGAAACAAGGATGGTACCTTTTGGATTAGATGAAGTTGGGATTATCTATTAGAACATAACAAACCTCCCCAAATTTAGCAGCATAAATTATCATTTTGTTTTGCTCACAGATTCTGGGGTCAATAATTCATCCAGGGCACAGTAGGATTGGTTTGCTTTTGTTTGATGATATCTGTACCTCACTTGAACAACTGAGAATGAAATCATCTGGAGGCTTCTTCACTCCCATGTCTACTACAGGGCTGTATTACTTAAAGGCCAGAACTACTTGAAACTGTCAACTGGAAGACCTTCATATGACTTTTCATGTGGCTTTGACTTCTCTCTGTATGGCATCTGCTTTCTGAGAGGAAATGTTCCAAATTAAAATGTCTAGAGAACAAATATTCCAAGAGAAGAGTAGAGACTGTGCAGTCTTTTTGGATCTCTTGCTCTGGAAATCATGTAACATGATTTCAGCAACAATCTCTTGGTCCAAGGCAATCACTGAGGCCAATCAAAATTCAAGGGTTGAGCAATGAAACTCTCCTTTGGAGGAGTGGCAAGGTAGGGTGACCAAATTTTCCGGTTTCCCTAGGATGTAGAAGGTTAACAGGACGTAGACTTTCAGTCTTAAAACTATAAAAAGCCCAAGAAAACTGGGACAAGTCAGTCTCCCCATAGCAAGATCACATTCAAAAGCTCACTGAGATAAAACATATTAGTGCTCAAAATATTGTCTGCACCACAGATGGAAATGGGGTAGAGCCATAACCATGACAAGCCAGAATTTATATCTGCCAAAGCATAGGCACTTCAATGGTGTTTCAGCTGGTTGACCCACTTTTTAACTAGAGTTATTTTTGCAGTGTCAAATGTCTGTTAAAAGACAAGATGACTGGCCTGTGATAGGATGCTGAATTATCTGACTCTGGAAGAAACAAATTCTAGGGTTCTCCCCTTTCCCAATTTCTCTGATGTAATATGTACCATATGTTCCACTGTCACTTTCACCACCCTTGGAAATCAAGGTGCTCCTAATGCAAGTCTCTGCACATGCTCTCCATACCAGTACAATTCAGAGTATGATCTCTAGGGCAGCAGCATTCTCCTCCTGTGGGAATTTGTTAAAACCACAAATACGCAGACCTATTGTTTTAGTTTGCCAAGCTGCTGTAACAGATTATCACAGACTAGTTGGTATAATATACAGGAGTTTATTGTTTCACAATTATTTTGAAGGCTGGAAGTATAATATCAAGATGTCAACAGGTTCATGCTATTTTTGAAGTCTGTAAGAATTCTTGTGGTAGTTTGCTGGCAATCCATAACTCAGTCTGTGCCTCTGTCACATGGCCATCTGTGTCCTTCTATCTCCTACTCCTGACAGTGTCCAAATTTCATCTGCTTATAAGGACTTCAGGAATATTAGATTAAGGCCCACTCTGATTAAGTACAGTCTCACAGTAACTATACCATCTTCAAAGATCCTATTTACAAATGAGTTCACATCCATAGGACCAGGGGTTAGGAATTGAATATGTATTTGTGGGGGACCTGATTTAATCCCTAATACCCAATAAATCAGAATGTTTGGGAAGTAGCCCAGGAATCTGTGTTTAAACAAGCTTTCTAAGGTGATTTCAATGCTTCTAAAGTTGAGAAGCACTGCTTCAATTCTGCCACTAGGTCAGGGGCTCTTATCCTGAGAATGCATCCAAATCCCCAATTTTTTTTTTTTTTTTTTTTGGTGAGGGGTTTGTTTGTAAATTGGATTAAAATCAACTGCCTTGGTCCCATCACCCAAGTGATTCTGATTTAGTAAGTTGGAGAAACAATGGCATAAATGAAATTCATAGGACTCAGATTTTAGAAACTGGGGATTATAGTCCAACTTTACCAGTTAAATACTGTGCAATTTCCTCTCTGAAAAGTTCACATCGAACCAGATGAAACACTGTGATGCTTTCCCATTCTGAAATTCTATAATGCTCATGATATTCTGAGTCCACTAACATAGATCAATCCATTATTGACAAGGAAACATGCTACTACACATAGTGTCTTGTTGTCATCTGCATTCAGTAGTTCCAACCCCACAACTTTCATGGAAGTATGATAAAGTGAACATTTATCTTCTTTGCAGTATACATAAAAACATACACATTCATATGAAATGATATTATCTTCAGACATTATTTAACAAAAATCTTACAAATGTATCATGTTACTCATGGGAGGGATTTAGATTTTTTGTAACTTCAGCAGAGTAATTTATTATTGTCAATAAAAGGCACAAATTTCATTGCCAACATGAGAGCACAGTTTGAGAGATTGAAATCATATAAGTATTGCTTCATAAGCATTGATTTTTGTCTGGCCTAGCTTTTGAAAAGACTCATTTTTAAAGAATATTTTAATTATGCTCAAACAGGTGTTTGGAATGAAATCTATATTGCAATTTTCCCTGTAAAGGTTTGATCAGCATTGATTATTCTGAATGCCTAGCTTTCAAAAGTACAAAAAGAAAATGGTCTTAAATAGACAAAAAAACTTACCCAGCATTTTTATATAAATAGCATTTAGGTTGTCATAAAAGTCTTGAAAGTAATCTTGACATATTTAAGTGAAAGATGGTATAGACTAAGTTGTTTTAGGAAATTCAGTTACTGAGAAAAATTTCTTGTATTTTATACATAAATACATTATAATATATAAATATATTATATAAATAATAATCTATTTAGATCTTTTCAAATGAATTTATTTATTGTTGATTTCAATGTTTTTTTCATTCTAATTCAACAGTGAATTTGCAGGAAATATTGAAAATTAAACTATAAAGATAACTTTTCCAAGTCAGTAACATTTTCCCCACTGATTTCAAGCTCTAGATCAGAGCAAAAAGGTAACTAGATTTCTCATTGTGAAAGACTTTTCATGTGCCTCAGTAAATATTGGCATGTAGAACATAAAATTTTGGCTTTTTTCTGTCTTATATTTGATTCTGAAAATTTCAGAGACTCAAAGTATCAGATACTTATATTATGATGAGCTCACCAGAAAGTCAAGCTTTTAGATGTTATTGTGACAGTGACTTACTGCCACAGACATCTATAGAAACTCTAGTAATGTTGAATTCAGAAGTTCAGAATTTTATCCACTATTCCCTTTATTTGTGGTAAGAATAAGTTTATAGTCATGAGGTAACAAATAAAACTAAGGTCACTAACAGAAAGTAGGGTATGGCAGTTTGATATTTATGAATTCCAAAAAGAGATATAGATTATGATTGTAAACCGGTCTGTTCCTCTGGGTCTGATACATTTTAATTTATTTAAATTCAAAGACCTTACGTTTACTTGATTAACTCAAGATTAGGGCTTTTGATTTGGCCAGGTCATCAGGGCATGCAGGGTTGAATCCACACCCCCTTCATGGGCTATGTAAATGGACATTCAGTCAAGGAGACACACAGAAGTAGATACACAAAGAAGATATACAAGGAAGAGAGAAAGCTCATAGACATGACAGAGACTTGGGGAAGAGAGATGAGACATTCACCTGATAATTTACAACTGACTTTATGAAGAGACCCGAGCAGCTCAGCCTGAAAGAAATGAGCCCTAGAAAGAGAAATGAGCCCCTAAGCCAGCCTACAATTGAGAACAGAAGAAGCTGGCAGAGCCTTAGAGGAAAAAGGAAGGCTAAATTCTCACAGACATCACCTACCATCTTGCTTCAACATGTGGTAACAGACTTTGGGTGAGGAAATACCTCTTATGGTACCTTGAGTGGGACTCTTTAGGGCCTTATAACTGTAAGCTTCTATCCCAAATAAATACCCTTTATAAAACCAACAGATGTCTGGTACTTTGCATCAGCACCCCTTTGACTGACTAATACATAGGGCAAATAATGGAATTTTTAAGCAAGATTCTTTTGAATGTGATGCTGAACTAACTGAGAGCAAAAACTTTACTTTTAGTGAATTAAGTTCTCTGAATAAACCCCTGAAGAAACATGAAATGGACAGTTTAGAAAAACTGGTGAAGTTGTGAAGCAGAGTATGTCATGTATCATTATAATTGTTTTTTTGTTGTTGTTTGTTTTGGGTACCATAAACCATCGTATATTTGTTATTTGACCCAAAATGACTGCAAATTTTCAAGTAATGTTGCTAAACCTAGTGATCTAGATCTCCCCTTAGGATAAAATATAGAAGCTATTATTTGTTTATGAATGTTTTTAATTTGCTAAGTGTTTTATTTGTATATCAACAAACAAGGTTGGTATAAATTAATCATTACAAAATAAAATTTTGGTTTTAAGAATAAAATGAATATTTTAGATGAAGAAT
This sequence comes from Dasypus novemcinctus, assembly GCF_030445035.2. Classification (NCBI taxonomy): domain Eukaryota; kingdom Metazoa; phylum Chordata; class Mammalia; order Cingulata; family Dasypodidae; genus Dasypus; species Dasypus novemcinctus. The sequence goes on along the minus strand of NC_080673.1, from coordinate 145,188,332 downwards.
GTAAAACCATCCCAAGAAAAATAAACATAAATTGGCATTTGATAAGGAACTTGAATCAGTTTCTTCAGGGCTTTAGTTGCACCTCTCTTGCATCCTGTTCTTCTTCTACCTGAGATGAAAAGTCTCAAAAGTGAATCCCGTTGGCCCAGCTTGGCTCGCAGAACCTCTTCTTGTCCAGGGAAAGAATAGGGTATCTTCCTTTACAGTTCTACAAACTTGTAGGCACAGGGGACTGGATAGTTTCTCAAAGCAAAATTGAGGTGTTTTGCTAAGAAGAGAAAGTGGAAACCAGGGAGACAACAAATATTCCACATGCAAACAAAAGTGGAAATCAGTGTTTATTAGTCAAATTAATGGGCAGTAATTTTTTTATTGATCTAATATTTTTCAGCCTGTAAGCTAACAGGTAGATTGCCAAATATCCCTAAACACACAAACTTCATATGTTAGTAAAAATTAATCCAAAAATATTGTGCATATTCCCTCTCCCCCTGGCCTATTGCAGGCTTTCTGAACTTCAGCCTGTTGATATTTGGGGCAGGATAATTCTTTGTTGTGGGAGCTGTCCCATGCATTGTAAGATGTTTAGCAGCATCTCTGGCCTCTATCCACTTGTTACCAGTAGCACCTTTGCCAGTTGTGACAACCAAAAATGCCTCCAAATATTGCCAGATGTCCTCTAAGGAACATCATGACCCCTGGTTAAGAATCCCTGGCTTCCTGGATATCTGAAGAAAATCTATTTTTAGTCCTAGTAAAAGAACAACAGAAAATTTCAGCAATTTAGAAGAAATTTCTCATAGAATAAAATTAGCCAATGGACTAATACCTGCATTTGTTTGTTTGTTTACTTGAGCACATCAGTGACATTATGGACCACAGTTTTCAATCACTTTTCTCTGGACAAAAGCAGTATTTGAGATATATATGATTGACGAATAAGTGTTAGCTGTTAGCTATTGCCCGCTTCCTCCCCCTCCTTCAGACACCTAAATCTTAGCAGCGTTTAAAACTATTTTTAAGCCTTAGCTTGCCACCATCTTGGAGCCTGTGGAAACAGGTTTTCTAAAACAGCATATATGTCTGGAAGGCTATGTTCCAACATTTCAATCTACTAAAACAACCAACTAGATTGTAATCAGCAAATTAAGTTGATTCTGAGTCCAATCTTAAAATAACTTTATTCTTCTCAAACCATATTTCCTTCCTTGCTCCAACTGCCTCTTTTTCCCTCATAATCCTTTTAATCCCAAGAAAGACGGAATTTCTGAAGTTCTATCTACAGTGTCATATGGCAGTTAAAATTCTAAATTTCATGTAAAGTAAAATTTCTTTAAAAACTTTCCCCTCAGTGCTGTAGATGGGAAGCTTATGTATAAAACAGGACTCTAGTGGACTTCTTCCCAGTTTCTCCACCAAATTCTTCGGACTCCTGTTTTCAGGACTGTCTCTAGCTCTTAAATGGTTAAGCAAGGGAGGTGGGGAAGAGAGGGGAAGACAGGTAAGCAGCCATAAAGGTCTTATGTGATAGGCATTGATGGAATCCAGCCTTGGTTTCCTCGGGAAAGAAGATTAAAGATGAACCTCTGGTGAGTGCAGATTTTTGAAAGCTGAATCTTCTTATAAGCAATCTCATGGGATTTTACAATATCTCAGGGGGAAATGTTTGACTGAACTTCCTGTGATAGTGGATGATACGTGTTTCTCCAGCTGGATAGCCAGTTAAATTTCCTCTTTTTACCTGTGGGAATCCAATTGTATATGTTTCATGTTAATATCATTTATTTCCCCCAAAGAGACTTGGACTTCCAGATCAGCAACTTCCCCTGGTCCTAAGAAGCTTTGCTTTTACATCAGAGTGGAATCATAACTAGTTCTCTATACCTCTAAGGCTTTCTTTCTCTGCTTTGTTCTCAGACTCTGGGGTACATATAGTAAGTTCCCATGGATCCCTTCTAACTAGATTTAACTGAGGCAGAAGCATCAACCATAGTTTCTCTGTGTATGGTAGAGGGGCAGAAGAAGAGAGAAGAAAAAACTTAAGAAGACTTTATGGTGACATGAGGTAGACTCTTCATAGCAGTTTGCCCTTCATAGTCATATCATGTGTAAAATCTGCATGAACACAGTGAATATCCTCAGAATTGTCTCCAATCTCCAGTGACCCAGTTTGTTTGTTTTTGAACTGGTCAGCCTTTCCTCAACACAGGTTAGGAAACACTCGGTTGCTCTTGGTATTGGCCCAAAGCAACATCATTCTCTTCCTTCCTGTCAAATACAGGGCTTGAAAACAGATCCCAGAATGCCTCTAAACTTTCTAGTGTGCATTTGCAGCCTCATAATTAAGGAACCCTCTATATAGAGTCAATATTTTCATTGAAGGCTCCTTTCACTTCATGGCATTAAAAGAAATGCATCTCTCTCTTGAGCACCCATTCTTCCTCTTTGAGGGAATGAAATATCTATTGTAATTCTGCTTTAAAAATTAAAGGTAGCATCATATCCATCAATCTTCCATATGCTTGTTTAATAACAAAATTAAACAAAACAACAGCAATAACAACAGCAAGAGAAAAAACCTCTCTGCTCTTCTGAAGCTCTGACAGTTAAGGACATTTAAAAAATATGCATAGACCCTACATGATCATGTTGACTTCATTACAAGTTTTGTTTGGTTACAAGATGGAAAATTCTTGTGGTCTTAGCCTTCAATTCTGTTACTTTGGTCAAGAAAAATATTCATTTTTTAAAACAGATATCCTAAGAAATGTTTGCATTATTACTGCATCTAATATCTGCATCTAAATGTAAATGATTTTTAAAGATAATCATATCCACACTCATTAGTCAGCTAAAGAAATAAAATTAAAAATGAAATAGTAGAAGGATTTTATATGCACAAAGCCAGAGGAAGGAAAGGGTATTCATATTGATGGAGCAAGAAGCAGAGATTAAGAAAGTTGGTAGGGAATGAAACAAAAGCAGCTATCAACTAATTAAATAGGGAAGATCCACTGTAGAAATCAGTCAGACATTGCTTTCTTTTGATTCTTTGTAAACCTCTATATAGAAGTTTTTGATAGTTACTATCATTGCCCTTCCAAAATGATTTAGTAAATATTTCTTCCCCAATTGGCAAACAGATGTATTTAAGTGAGACTGATCTTAAGGAGGAGCTAGTGGAGTTCAAGATCAAATTGTGTATAAATCTTTGAAAGTAAGAACTATAAAGTGCAACTCAATTCATGCATTAATGGTATGCAGAATCCTTTAAGCAGTACATTAAACTAGTAAATTCATCCAATGTTTATGGTAAAATGTGAAGAAAGAACTTTTGCTTTGCTATTTGAAGTTTGTCTGGTGAGGACGAAGAGTTTTATTTATTTTTTTTTACATTTTTTGAAATAGCCTTTATCCTAGTTTTGTCAAATACATTTGGAATACTTGATAAGGGGAAATAGATTTTTACTTTTATGATAACGGTGAATTTATACTTTTTTTTTTATGGGAAATGTCATTTGATCAAAAGGTTGCTGTTGTGTGTTTTTGATGACAATAATTTATTCTCATGAACATGTGCTGTATTCCTAAAAAGGAATATAATTGAACTTATAAGAGGGTGCAGCAAAGCACCTTTTAAAATTGCTTTTACATCCTAAGTGCTTTTGATAATATGCATATTGACATAATATGTCAATCTTTTTTTTGGGAAAATGTAATATATTTTTGCTAATAATGTATTGATTATTTATATAGGGTAATTATATATTGGTTAATTGTATGTTGATTAATATATAGTGTAATAAGTGACAAAGTTATTTTAGTTCCGAGCTGCTAAAACAAATATAATACAATGGGTTGGCCTGAATAACTGATATTTATTGGGGCTAGGAAAAGTATAAAACTGAGGCGTCCACAAAGTGATTCTTTCTCCCCAAAGCCTGGATTTCTGGGATTGGCAGGTGACAATCCTTAGCTTTTCTGTCACATGTTCTTCTTTCTCTTGCATTTTCATTGACTTCTGGCTTCTGGGCTTTTCCCACCAGCATGTCTCTCTGTGACCTTTTCTATAATGCCTTTGGTAATAGGATTAAGAGCCATCCTGATTCATTTGGGCCATGCCTTAACTATAGCAACCTCATCAAAAGGTCCTATATGCAATATGTTCACACCAATGGGAATGGATTAAGATTATGAGCATGTTTTCTGGGGTACATAAGCCACCAGAATATCCATGATGCAAATAAGTTGCATATCCACTATTACCCATGATAACATTATTCAATAAAGATATTTATAAATAAACTTGTTTAATTCCTAGTGAAAGTAAGAAGTTTGGGATAAAATCAAAGACTGTAACATAGTTAACTTGGAACAATATGGACCACAGTTTTTTTTCTATTGACTACTTAGCAAATCTATATAATTTGATCCAAAAATTTAGACTTTACTCTTGAAAATGATAGTATGTATGTTCTATTTCAGCCTGTTACTCAATTTTTACATGGGGGTACTAATTAGGAACATATTGTTAGGTCTTGTACTTATTCTTTTTTACTTTTGGATTTTATATAGATCCATATATATGTGTGTGTGTATATTTATCATTTTACTGGCAATAATCAATAGGCCACTTAAGTGACTCTCATAGTGTGAATATCTGAATTCTTTTCATCTTTTCTCTGAAAGCACAGCTGTAAACCACTTTGCATAAATATATAGATTTCTTTTGCAACATCCTCTTGTGATGTATTCTAAAGTAGAATTATCAAAAGAAATGGTTATAATGTTTTTCTATTATTTATATTTTGTTACTTTATAACACTGATCTCCCTTAGCTTGAAACATTATAACATGTCATTTTAATTGTAGTTGTTAAAAAAAAACAGCTTAGCTAATGATTTATATATGTGCAAGTAAAAAAATGTGATTTGAATCATATACTTTCTGATGAATTGTGTGCTTTCTTTTGTTTGCAAATAATGTCTTTTGTTTTTAAAAGTCCCAAAAGTCCTAGGAAAGAATGTCTTTAAGACTTTCAATAAGATTCTGTAGCTCCACTCAATTTTTCCATCTTTTTCTTTCACTCCAGGTCTAAATTGTAGTTCTGATTCTTTCAAATATACGGGTTTCCCCTGTACCCTCTTTCTCTCCTAGTCTTTTTTTTTTCCCTGTCTCTCTCTCCTCATTAGCTTCATCTATTCCCATACTTATCACTAGCACCTCTAAATAGATAATCACCAGGTCTATATATCCAACTCAAACTTATTCTGAGCTCAAGTTATACATGTCAGATTCCCTGTTTGACATCTCTGGACAACAGACTAAATATAGGCATACATTTTGATGTACTCTACCTTTTCCATCAGTACATTGTGGCCCTATTATCTTTTGACACTACTTTTTACCATAATAATATCCAAGCTGGTCTTTCCACTTCTTTCTCTTTATTTTTTTTTCTCTTTTTTATTCTGTATTCTGTAACCAAATTAATCTCTTTAAAACAGAGCTTCATTCTCTGTTCCATAACCAAAACAGGAGCTTTGATATCTAATTTGGTAGATACTACAAGGCCTTAGTAAGACTTCCAAGGTCCTGAAAAGCATCACGTCAGACCACTGTTCTAGTTTTGTCTATCTTTGCTCCCATTTCTCTCACACTCTCATACTCTAAGCACTCTATGCTACAGCCCCAATTTAAATACTTTCCCCTGATATTATTAGTCACTAGAGTACTATCAATCATCTAAAATCTATCTGAAATGCAATTCCTTAACCTACCAAAAATATATGGTTGCCTGTTTTGTAGCAGATATTGAGAGACTCAAAAATGGAAAACAAAACAAAACACAGTTCATGTCCTTGGGAAATTCATTGCATTAAATTGAGATTTAAAATAATACAATTCTGTAATTGTTGATAGTGTGACACTTTAATTGCTTTGACTAATGAGTAGGTATATACCAGAAACAAGAAGTTAAGGATAAATCAAGGCATTTCCATGTGGAAAGAATAGTATTTTCAACAAATGGTTCTAGGATGGCTAGATAGCCACATATCAAGGAATGTAATTGTATCCTTTCTTATACCATACACAAAAATTAACTCAAAATTGTTTATAAACCATAGTGCTAAAACTATAAAACTCCTAGAAGAAAACAGGGAAATTTTCTTCACCTATAGTTTCTTAGATATAACACTAAAAGCACAAGGAACAAAAGAAAAATACATGTAAATTGAACTTTATCAAATTGAAAAACTTTAGTGCTTCAAAGGACATCATCAAGAAAGTTAAAGGACAGCACACAGAATTGGAGAAAATATTTGCAAATCATAAGTCAGATCAGAAACTTGAATCCCAAATGTATAAAGAATTCATACAACTCAATAATAAGAAAAGAACCCAATTTAAAAATGGGTAAAGGATATTAATAGATATGTTCCAAAGACAAATGGCCAGTAAACACATAAAAAGAAGCTCAACAATGTCAGCCATCAGGGAATGAAAATCAAAACCACAATGAGATCCACTTCATACCCACTGGGATGACTATAAAGGACATATAATAACATTTGTTGGCAAGGATGTGGAAAAACTGGAATACTCATACACTTCTGTGGAATTGTAAAATGATGCACCTGCTTTGGAAAACAGTCTGAAAGTTCCTCAAAAGATTAAACATAGAATTACCATATGGCCCAGACGTTACATTCCTAGAAAAATACCCAAGAGAAATGAAAACATATGTCTACACAAAAATCTGTACACAAAGATTCACGGCAGCATTATTCATAGTAGTCAAAAAAGTAGAAACAATACAAATGTCCATCAGCTCATGGATCCATAAATGAAATGCAATATATCCATACAATGGAATAGTACTCAGCATTAAGAAAAATGAAGTACAACATGAATGAGCCTTGAAAACATTATACTAAGTAAAATAAACCAGCTACAAATGCCACATAAGTGATTCCATTTATATGAAATGTCCAGAAAAGGCAAATCTATAGAGACAGAAAGTAGATTAGTGATTGCCTGGGGCTAGGGAGTTGAGAGAAAATGGGATATGATTCCTAAAGCATACAGGTTTTCTATCTGGGGTGATGAAAATGTGTCAAAATGGATTGTGGTGATTTGATTGTGGTACTTGATGCACAACTTTGTGAATATTCTAAAATCCATTGAATTGGACATTTTGAATAGGTAGATTGTATGACATGTAAATTGTATCTCAATAAAGCTCTTATTTTGAAATAGTTTAAGATAGAAGGATGCTGGAAGATATGTTTCCTTCATTTGCTGCTTCCTCTGTATAGAATGATGTTCCTTAGTTATCTGCATGGCTCACTGCAATTGCCTTCAAAGGTCACCTTTTAGTTAGACCTGCCTAAGTCAACATAATCTAAATTTCAGATCCCCCTACGTTTCTTGTCTACTCTTCTGTACTATATTTCTTTCTTCTTTAGAGTTATCACTATCTAACATACTATACATTTTACTTATTTATCTTGTTTATTATCAGCATCCCTATGAAAGGAAGCGTTTTTGGTCATTTGATTTGTTTGTGTCTCCAGCCTCTAGAAAACACTTGGCACATAATAGCTTTTGAGTAAATATGTCCTCAGTGAATAAGTGGCATCACTAAAGAGTCAACAGGTGCCCATAGGTGTCAAACAGCCTGGCTTGTTCGGAAACTATAAATAATTCTTAATAACTGAATCAAAGAACCAGAACCAGGGAAGGAAGGTGAGGAGGGGAATGAACTGACCATTGTTGTTCTTGTGGTGCATCCTTGGAGGCAGTGAATGAGGTGTTTCCTTCATTCTTTCTTTTCATTCTTTCTTTTATCTTGTCCTGTTTGTTTTTTGCTTTTCCCTTTTTTTCTATCTAAGATAGGGTCTCTGAACCTGTTTTTAATTTTTCCACCTTCCTATAATCATTAATATTATAATAGTACTCAGCAATAATGGTGACACTAAGGACATGTAATTTTATAGGACTGATTTACATTTAGTTATTTGTTATTTGTTATTTTGGACTCTTTCTCCTCCATGGTTTAAATCAGACATTAATCATTCATGACTTGATAAAATTTCCTATCTCAGTGTTAGCTATATTTCTAAAAAATAAGGTAATAAAAATTCAGGCAAGATAAAACACTTTTCCTTCTAGAAGAACAACCAAACAACTTAAAGCATTTTTCCAGTTTATGTGGGTAACAGGTAATAGCAGAATTTAACTTTACACACCAAGTCAAAAGGTAACTTAAACAAGGACCATGGGCAAGGTGAGAAAAATAGGTACATTTTTTATACGTTTTACAATTATTATTTAAGTCCCAACATTGTGAATATAAAGCCACTAAAATTTATTTTCCCTTTTAGCATACAATATTTTTATCTACCAAAAAGGAAATTGCAGTCCCTGCTTTCAGTTCTTTGTTTAAAATGCACTGTAGCGCAGTATGTTTTGCATGTTAATGAAGTGACTCCAACTGTATAATAAATGGGAAGGGAAAGACATAAACTTGTTAAAGAGAGCAGTTGTTTTGTTCTTCCTGATTTCTTTCTAAAATGTTTAACTTGAGAATACATCTCTGATAGATGGCTATTGTAAACTAATAATTTGTGATTATAGAATGGAGTAGCAATGAAGCAGGAAGTTTCATTCTCAGATTTCTTACTCAGAGAGCAACCGGACAATAGAGGCATTTGGACATCTTTGGAAGGCAGATATAACGTAGCAGACAAGAGGCTTGCAGAATTCTTTCTGTGCAATGTAATCTCAGAATCAGAAAGCATGAAACTGTCAAAATTTCCCTCTCACCAAACATCCCCCCCCCCAGCACACACTCACATACACAACTTGACCTAATTCAGGCTTGCTGTGAGATGCTTTGTAGCATCCCATGTGCTTTTCATTAGTCTCCTGGTATGTTCTTATGCATATTCTTAAATAAACAGCAAGATTGTGTCAATTTTTGAATATTGTTATGTGATTTCAAAAGTGTATTTAGAAAAAAAAAAACAGTCTTTTTTTTTGAAAGCCACTCAATTTCCTTTTATTCATAGCCTTTGAGCCATTTCACAAATTGAATAGAAACCATCCAGCTGTTTCATGTTTAGATTATTATATATTTAAAAATTCCTGAGACCATTATCAGCATGCCTTCTCACTGAGCAAATACAGATTAGAGGTAACTGATGAAATTCCTCTAAATCAGTGGTTCTCAACCAGGGTGATTTTGTCTTCCATGGTACATTTGTCAATGTCTGGAGATATTTTTGACTGTCACAATTGGGAGTGATGGATGCTACTGGAATCTAGTGGGTACAGGCCAGGGATTCTGCCAAACATCCTACAATGCACAGGACAAATCTCACCCCCAACAAAGAATTGTCCAGCCCAAAATATCAGTAGTTCCAAAGTTGAGAAACTGTGCTTTAAATAAAGATATGACTTTCCCCTGACAAACACATCAACCTGACTTGTATTAGGATGTTTTAGAACTATCAATAAATGGCATCAAATGGCAAATTTTATGTTGTGTGTATGTTACCACCTTGTCTGTAAAAAGCCATGACAATGATCACTTCAGCAGCACACACACTAAAACTGAAACAATGCAGATATGGCCCCTGCACAAGCGTGACACGCAAATTTGTGAAACATTCCATAAAAAGCTACTGCAGAACTATGCAACACAAAGCATGAATCTTAATGTAAACTATGGACTTCTGTTAGTAACTGTAATAATATTGTTTCATCAATTGCAATGTGATTGTACCATACTACTACAAAATGTTAATAATAGGGAGAACTGTGTATGTAGGGATGGTATACGGGAACTCTGCAATTTCTGCATGATTTTTTAGTAAACCTACAACTCCTCTAAAAAATTAAAGAATAAAATAAATGGTATTCCACAGTGAAGAAGGAAGGGAGGGAGGGAGGGAGGAGATATGAGACCAAATCAAATCCTAAATTTTAAATACTAATATACAAATTTACTTCTATGAAAAGAATTAGGACAATTTTAAAGAAAACTAAAACAGAACAACTATTAACTGAATCCTCAGATGGGTATTATGAGTAACAGCTGGCTAAAATTTATTTGTTTGCATTTGAAAATAAAACATTTTAAGTTAAAAAGAAAAAGAAAATAAAAGAATTAGGGCATATGTTAGCTATCTACTAGTATATAGCAATACTACCACAAACTTAGTAGGTTAAAACAACACACATTTATTATCTCAGAGATTGTTTTTTCAGGGCCCAAGTACATCTTAGCTGGACCCTTTGCAAAGCTGCATTCAAAGTGCTGGCCAGGGCTGAGTTCTCATCTGAAAGCTCAACTGGGGAAGGACCCATTTCTAAATTTATGTGGTTGTTGGCAGCATTCAGCTCCTTCCAGACTGTCAGACTGAGGGCCTCAGCTTCTTACAGGCTGTCAGCCTCAGCTCCTTGCCCCATGCTCCTTTCTATAAGCGGCATATCATAACATGGCAGCTTGCTTCTTCAATGCCAGTGAGGGAGAACATCTCCTCACAAGACAGATGTTAAAATTTTACATAACATAATCATGTGCACATATTCATGAACATCTCAGCACCTCAGCTGTATTCTTTAGGGTACAAGCAAATACAGGTGCTTTCTAGACTCAAGCTGAGGCAATTACACAAAGGCATGATCACCAGGAGGCTGGATCATGAGGGCCACCTAAGGTTCTGTCTTCTATAATGCATGCTATCTTCCTTCTCTTCCCTTCTATTTTTTCCTTTGTGTGTGTGTGTGCATTTGAAGGGTGATATTATTAAAAGATAATAGACTAAATATAAAATATCTGCTGGTAAAATGCACCCATTATCATTAAGGGAAGAAGAGAGGGACAGCAGATCACAGTCACACCATGACTGCCACCTTTGCATTTTCATTTGTACAGAATATTTGCAATAAAACCAAAGTTTTCTTTCTTTGGTCAATTCACAAAACAGCTTAGCTTTTTCTGCGTCCATTTTTCCATAACCCTGTATTTTGTCTCTATTTGCTTAACTCTCTTTCTGCCCCCACACTTTCTGTTTCATTTTCTTTCTCTATATTAAAGTATTTTCATATTGTTTAGGAGTTAGGGGAACTGGGGGCGGGAATGGCCATCTTGGGTTCTTCTTCATTGTAGTAAGAGGTGAAATTTCTTTAAGTATTGAGGAAATAAGAATATGATGGATGACTTCACAGTCATACGTGACTGCCTAAATTCTGCTGTGTTTTAAAATCCTGAAGACCCTCTGTGTCCTCATTGCACACAACAGCCCCTTGCACAGGGGTTTTGTTGTCTCCATTCTTGGACTTCAATGTGATTGATCCAAACCTGGGGATCAGACCTTCTGGGTATGCTGCAATAACATTAAAGCAACCATAGTAATTGTTGAATAACTAACACTTTTTAAGGCAATGTCAGATGCTACCCTGAGTGCTTTACAGTACTGCTGGCTACAACAGTACTTTGCCTTTTCATCTTCATGGCTTTAAGAGTAATTTTTGAGAGGTAATTGATTATACATTTGAATTTTAATTTTGAATATAGGTCTAAGCCACACTGGTTTTGGTGTTAGTTAAACTAATCCAGTGTGTGACCCTTCTATAAAAGTCCAGTCAACCCTCCCCTATAATATAAGAACTGAAGACTTTGGTTTAAACAGTCAAAATGGATGGTTGAAGACTTTTTTAGATACCATTCATATTGCTTCATAAAATTTACCCTTAATATTTGTAGAAAATCTCCTAAATCTAAGAAATATTAATAAGAACCTATATCCTAATCATTGTTTTGAATCAAATATTATTTCTTTTAAAATAAAAAATGAAGTGTTTTATGGCATTTAGGATATAGAATTGTGAATAGGACAGATAGAATATAACTAAAGAAAATGAGAAATACATAACACAAAATAATTACTGAATTTTTCTCTACCATAAATTAAATTTGAACTTAAGGTCAATCTTAAAAGGTTTTATATTATGTAATTCCAATTATATATAACATTCTTGAAATGATGAAACTATAGCAGTAAAGACTAGTCTAGTAGTTTACAGGGGATGGAGATGGCAATGAGTGGGTGCAAATGCAGAGATAGCACCATGGAGTTCTGTATCTTGAATGCTATTATAGTTACACAAATCTGTGCATGGTTTAAAATCACATAGAACTATGCACAATCACACACATGTATGTACATATATAAAAGAAAGCAGGTTAAGAAATGATGAAAACTGAATAAGGACTATAGTCAAGTGTAAGAGTCATGTATTGATATCAGTTTCCTGGCTTTGATGTGCTATTTTTGCAAATACTGTGAGTTTATAATTATTTCAGAGTAAAAAAATTTAAAAAGGCTTTTGGGATAGACGAGGCTTTAGGTTAGAGCAGGAACAATGGTGAAGAAGGACAATGATCAGCTCTGGATGCCCCAATGACCAAATTTATGAGCACCATTATTAATGTTTTAGAGCTAATCAAGGTTTTTGATACTAGAGTCCATTTATGCAACAAATATTAATACTAAATGAGCCTCTCCTCTGTGTCAGATATCATTCAAGGCTGTGAGGATCGTTGTTGAGCCAAACAGCAACAGAGCCTGTCTTCATGGGGCTTTTGGGTTACTATAACAAGAGTCTAAAGTTTGGCCCACAGATATTATTATACAGACTTTGGACCCTCCCCAGTATGAAAATCAGGGTGTGCTTCTAAGAGATAATGCTGTCTGTAGAATTCTTTTACTACTTGTTGGACCTAAATTACACAGACCATGTACAATTTTACACAATGGGTTGATCTTCTTCATACTATATATTACAGTATTGGTTTAGCATGTCCCTTTTCCTTTTTAACTTCCAATGCTAAATACTGAATATTCTTTAAAAAAAAAAAGATTGTGTTCTCTATGCCCCAATATTCTATCACCTAACATTTTGAAATATCACAGATTTGGCAAATAAGTAGGAAGAAACTTTTTCTTTTTTGTTTGTGGATCTTGTCTTTTTTAAAAATGTGCAAGATCACAAGTTTTTTTCAGAGCTAGTTTGGATGCAGGAAGTAGTTGGTTACCATTGGGTTTTTTTGTTTTTGTTTTTTTTAAAGATTTACTTCATTTATTTCTCTCCCCTCCCCCCCGCCCTGCCCCCCATTGTCTGCTTTCTGTGTCCATTCGCTATGTGTTCTTCTGTGTCCACTTGAATTCTTGTCATGCAGCACTGGGAAACTGTGTCACTTTTGTTGTTGTTGTTGTTGTTGCATTTTCTTGCTGCATCAGCTCTTCATGTGTGCAGTGCCTCTCCTGGGTGAGCTGTGCTTTTTTTGTGCAGGACAGCTCCTTGTGGGGTGCACTCCTGGCGCATGGGGCACCCCCACACAGGGACACCCCTGTGTGGCATGGCAGTCCTTGTGTGTGGCAGCACTGTGCATGGGCCAGCTCACCACACAGGTCAGGAGAACCTGAGTATCGAACCCTGGACCCTCCATATGGTAGGCAGATGCTCTATTAGTTGAGCCACAACCACTTCCCACCACTGGGTTGTTTAATGCCCTTCAGAGACTGAGGAATTATTGAAACCGATTAAGAATCCACATGTTAAGATAGAAAGAAATTTTGACTTTCTGGAAGATTAATTTGCCCAAAGCTACAGAACTAACAGATGATTCTCCAATATTTCAAAGTTAAAGTACATGCTCTTCCCAGGATACCTTACTGTCATTTATTTTATTATTAATAAATGTTTTATGACATTTGGAGGCCTCTTCATAGATCTCTGAAAATGAATGTAATTCTTGTGTAGTAGAAGAACTAGTAATATCAGTATCCACTCTGTTTCCCTAGCAACTTGGGATATTTGTGTACATATATATGTCTGTGTATTTTTAATAAACAAACCTGTAAGTCGCTGATCCTGTGGACAGATTTTCCTAAGCAATTTGCTTCTTTGACCTATTTATCACTATTTATGGAAAGTCAGACTCCATCATCTAAAAATAAAACCATGAGGAGAAAGCACAGAGGGGTAGTTATTCTTCTATTAATTTGGAATGTGTTCATTAGGTGGTTAGGTATGGTTTTGCATTAGAGTAGAGAAAATAAATTACTTGGTGCATAAATGACCAAGAAGAAGCTATTAAGCTCTCACTTTGAGGACTAGTTAAAAACATTCAACTTACAGAACAATGTCTCAAATTATTTTCCTGCATCTATAACAGAAAATATCTTGTCCTGTTCACTCAGTCACTTAGTCTTCAGTTCAACATTGGTAATTACTACCTTTTCCTTTCTCTTAGAGGAATGTAATTATGAATTAGAATTATCTATATAAATATTTGGAGTTTCTTGAGATACTAATTATGTACTTTCTCATGCAAGTATAACAGATATAAAAATTTTGTAAGTAAAAACTTTTAAGCCCTTGTATATTAAATGTTCTTAATTTAATCTAGAAGGAGTAATCAAATTTTTATCTAACTTTATCAGTATCACAGTTTGAGGTAGAAGAGTTTATAAAGATCTTCTGAAAAGTGTTTCAAAATAAAACATAAATATTTATTCTTTCACTTACCTATCATGCATTTACTGAGTACTTAGTACATATCAGATACTATATTTACATGGGAAGTAAAATGAAATGTCATGTTTCCCTGCACTCGGTGAAAGAGTTTAAAGTTTAAATGTGGTTTTGGCAAAATGACTTAACTTATCAGTCAAGTGTATACACTATACGGTGACTATTAAGTGATTTAGAAGGAATTTAAATATATTTGTGGTTTTAAATAAATTTAAGAAACATTTATATGCCAATTATACAGCTGTTTCTCTTATATTATTTAAATTACTTTGATAAAATGAAATGTTCAGTGCCTAACTAGTGTTAAGGAGATGAATCAGTGATTCTTATCATTAGACAGGCACACTAAAAGCCAAACTTTGATTCTCCGTGAGCCATAATAAAATTTTTCTGTCCAACATATAAACTGCTTAAGGAGAGGGCCCACATTTTTTTCAAACTTGGATTCCCATTTTAGCACCTAGCTGGAGCTCCTGTTTGTATCACTTTTATACTTATTGAATAAAAAAAAACAATGCTCAAGTTTTTCTTTTTTAAGAAATATTTTGAATACTTAAAAATATCCTTCTTTCTAGACCGTAAACATAAGCAACAAAACAAATAACCAAGAAGAGTAGCTACCCTGAAATAGGGCCTCCCATTTTATCAGTTTCTTAGAAACTTGGGCATCTGTAATAAGGATGAGCGCTTATATATATTTTCTAGGCATCTGCAGAGATCAAAGTAACTAAAATTGCATTCTTTAAAAAAAAAAAACTTAGAGCCTAAATTATGGTCTCTTCTTCACTATTTACTAGGGTATTTTATTTCCCAAAACAGAGTGGGAATACAATCTGGAATAAAATACAACCCCTATTCTAAAGGACTTAATATGCTAGACAGGATGATTTTATTATGGCTCATAGAGAGTCAATAATTTTTCTTGAATTTATTTTAACTTCAAACTTTTTCATAAATAATCATGCACAACCCTCCTATTCAGATATTCCTGTATATACATAGGTAAATTACAATTCATAAGTTAATAGTCAAACATATGTCACTGCAAATATTTGGCAATAACTCCAGTAACTAGATAACAATGATGTCAAAACTAAGGTAATAAAATACAATACTGAGGCTAGAAAAGGCATTATTCTCAATCCTAGTATTAATTCAACTACATGTCTTTCTTTCTTTCTTGTATGCTTACTAGTCATTGAGAAATCAGTAAAATTTAATTCTGTTAAACTGAATCCTCTGGTCTCTTTGCTTTGCTTGTTTTTGTCACCACCAAAGTCTATCTGACATTTCCATGTATTAAAACTCAGTAATAATAACACCAACATATCTATATTAGTATTCAGGAATATTTTCTTACTGTTTGGAGTCAATATATTTATATGGTTTTCTATTAAAAAAAAAACTTAATTGAGATGGAGCTATAGAAGTATTTGCATGAGAGAATCAGCTCTTCTTATATTAAAAAAAAGAAGTAAACATCAGTTCATTTCAGCCCATAATTACTGAAGGCCTGCTACATGCCAGAGAGGATCATGGTATGATATGCATACCCTAAATACATTGCCTCCATTCTCATGCTTTTCTTTTTAGGTGTCTCATTGACTCCCAATCATCATCACCACCACTACCAGCACCACAAATGTAAAGCCAAGTAGATACCCTTCCTCCCTACTTCCCCGCTTCTCCTATTCAGTCACTCTTCAGCACAACCCCAGTGATCCCTATAGAACATAAGTCAGAACATGCTCAAGACCCTCCAGTGGCTTTCCATCCCTCACAGAGTAAATATCAAAATCTTCACCATGACCTGTGCAATTCCATGTGCCACTGTCCACACTCACCTCTCTCACCTCATCTCATACTCGTTGTCCCTTACATTCTCTGTTATAGTCACACCAGCTCCCTCCCTGTGCTTTGGACATGCTAGCTAGACCATGCCTGGTCATTCTACTAAAAATTGCAATTTCCCTTCCCAAATACTTATTGTTACCTTCTCCTGCTTTATTTTTTCATCTTATCCTTTGAACTTTTCACTAAATAATATACTGTCTGCTTTTTTTAATCCTACCTATTATCTTTCTATAAAATGTCAGCTCTATGAGGACAGATATTTTTGATTTTTGCTGTTTTTGTTATTCACTGCTACATTCCTAACATTTAGAATTGTACATGGTCGAATTAAGGGAATAAATAACAATATTGCCACTGATCTTGAACATTCATTAAGCAATTATTCTCTACCATATACTTTGCAATACACTTTAAATGTGTTTGCCATTTTTTCTCAATACATAAGTATATTGTTATCACCATTTAATAGATACATAAACCATGGTATAGAGAGGTATTTTAACTTTTCCAAGGCCACACCTCTTTTAAATGATGGAGTGTATGTCTTGTCTTGTTATAAGGAGACATTTTTGTTACTACAGTATTTTATGAATTCTAAGAGTCTCATAATTTTTTCCCTTTAATATCTTATAAATTGGGATGTGCCTGACAATTCAAAGTATGTGAGAATTTAATTGGTGGAGATTTTTTAACTTTCTAGATGGTTCTTAGAATAATTGATAACATTGTGGCTTCCACAAAATACAGGGTTTTAAAATCTTTTTGAAGGCATTACTCTTTCTTTCATCTCTGAATCCTTGATGCCCAGTACAATGTGAAGTACGAAAGAAACTGAATAAGTCTATGTTGAATGATAAATGTAGTTCATGTATTTCTCCTCATTTTATTTCCTAACTTCTTCAGTAATTTTTCCATAAAGACTTTTATTCTTCCAAGACAAGAAACATGATAATTATACTTAACATTTTATTCCCAATACATTGCCTTTTACATAGTTTGTAATTGGTAGGTGATTTTAATAGTTATGGATGGAATGAATTAACCTTGTAATTCCCAGTGTTATATGCAAATAACATATGCCATACTCTGATACTTTAAAAAAAAGACCTCAAACATTCATCAGTTTGTTAGGTATACAAAGGTTTTGGAGTCAACTACCTGTATTAAAATCCTATCTTTACTACTTATGAACTGTGTGAACTTGGAAAATTCACTTAACCTCTCCGTGCCTCGTTGTGCATGTAACACTGGGTGGCACAAAATAAATGCTCAAGAAATAACAGCTTTTATTTCACATTATCATTTTTCTTTGTTGATTGTTTATTGCTTAGTTATGTGTATTAAACTGTATTAACATTTTTGAAATCAACAGTTTTTCCTTAACTGATCCTGAATCCTTACTTTAGGGGATTTAGAAATTAATAATCAGAAAGAAACTAGCTCCAGGAGGATTGCCTCCTCTTAAATAGCATTGGGCAGGCTGCTTTTATGCGGTCCAAATTCAGGTTCTTAATATCCCCTCAAAGTTATGATGGTTAAGATTACAGACTCTGTAACAGTGTCAGGGTTGTTTTATATCTGTCACTTACAAGCTAGTACCATCTGGAAAATTACTGACTTTCTCTGTGCTTCAGTTTCCCATTTGTAAAATGAGGATGATTAGCAGTACCTTCTCACAGATTTTCTGTAAAAATTAAATGGGTCAATTCCTATAAGTGTTCAAATAGTACCTAAAAGGGCTAGGTCATAGCAGTTCCTATAACATAAGTATGTGTGACTAGTGTTTGTGACATGTTTTGTTTTTTTTTTTCCTTCAGTTTTTATATATATATTGGTGTTAAATTTCTCTACCTTTTTTATAACAGAATAATCCTGGTGGACACA
Organism: Dasypus novemcinctus; assembly: GCF_030445035.2. Classification (NCBI taxonomy): domain Eukaryota; kingdom Metazoa; phylum Chordata; class Mammalia; order Cingulata; family Dasypodidae; genus Dasypus; species Dasypus novemcinctus. The sequence continues at coordinate 145,169,984 of NC_080673.1, read as the reverse complement.
CATTAATAGACCTGGATTAGAATTTTGGTTTTATCATGAGCCAGCTATTTCAGCTTCAAAAAGTTATTTAATTTGACTTCTTTCATCTCCAAAATGAAGATAAGTATACTTTCCCCAAGGCTATTGGGAGTACTAAAGTAGAGCACACATATAAAATATACAACACAGTTCTTGGCATGACAGGGACTAAACAGGTAGCGAAATTTTTAGATGTCCCGAAGCCTTAAATTTTAGCTTAGTAACTTATATAAGGCCGTTATGAGTTCATGTTTATTAAAACAGATAATTTCCTCTATTTACAATAAGGATAATATCCTACTTATGAGAGAATCTGAAAATATAAATGCATTCAATTACAAAAACAAACATATCTCCACATAGCTGATAGTTTGTGGAAATTCACTGTCTCAGAGTTCATAGAGCCAAGCATTACAAGTGGATTCTGAAAAGAATTGGATCATTTCATGACAGGTAATATTAATGTTTCTTTTTTAAAACTGGGTATAACCATGTTTGCTGTCACCAAGTGATATCCATGGTGGACAGGCAGAAATTCCTTTTTTCTACCAGAGTACTGCACAAGTAGGCAAAACCACTTGCAGCAATGTTATGGTTTTAGTTTTCTTATTTCCTCTTTCAGGCCCTTGGGAAGATTTCTTGAGTAATTGACCTTGGATTTAAATGAAAATTTGAGGCTAGAAAAAAAGGAAATGCTTCCATAGTCAGTAAAAATATTATATAGACTATGCTTCCATAGTCAGTAAAAATATTATTTGCTAGAATGAGAAAGTTTTGTAAAGGGAAAACCATAAAGGGAGATACATATTTTAGAAAGAAGAGGAGAAAGTGAAGGGAAATTTAGAAGAAAGCTATGCTATTTATGAGTGGCAAAATAAGCATTTCTTCTATAGTGTAGCCGAGTTCATCCTAACTTTGTGATTTCATCATTTTATATATTTTTTTAAGTATTACCTTGTTTAGAGGCTGCCCTTCCTAAATAATAAATATGTTTGTGATGAAGGATAGTATTAATTTACTAGAATATTTTTATTTCCATCAATCTCTTCTTAAAGGGTTATGGAAACCTTGTAGAATGCATGAAATAATTGAGAATGTCATTTTTGATAGCATACTATAAAAACATGAAATATATACATAGAGTATACTATATCTGTATACTTTCAGTCATTTATTATACGAGTCTCTGTTTTCTCATATTTAAAATAAGGAGTCCATGATAATAATTACCCTAAACATTTTTTTTGGCTTGGATTAAATGAGAAGGTAGATTTCAAGAAAAAAATTGCAAAAAATGTAAACACTGTTTTCCATTAAGATGATCCATGAACTATAACCTGTAATAACATTCAAAATAGTATATATTTTTTTCAAGGCAGTCCAAAGGGGAAAGCAAAACATTTAACAAAATACATTAATGATAAGACTGAAATAAACCATGGCCATAAATTTCAGCACACAGGGGAATTAAAATTTTCTTTTGAAAATATAAGGTTAATTAGGAGAGAAAATATTTATACAGAGTTTTGTTCAATCATTTTAATGAAAATACTATATGGTATAACCAGAATGAGTACAATAACAATGATAAAGTAGTAAGGATATTTATACAACACTGTTAATAAGGTGCTATTATAAGTAGTCACTCAAACTTTCTTTAACTCAGCAAACTTTCCTTGATATACACAACCACATGAGTCACTTAACAGTTTTATTAAGCTAGTTATGTTATCACATAAGATTCAATAACATTTTCCACTGAAGAAGTGTCTTATCACTGTTTGCCTGCTGGCAGGTACACAAAGACAAACTCTAATATGTATCACATGGTGTAGAACTTCACTGAAGCGTGATGTGACTCTGTTAATCTAGACTCTTTCCCCCAGTGCCTTGGCAATAAGGTGAGTTTTTCTTGGACACTAGAGACAGCATGTATATCACTAGTACTTATTCTGCCAAAAGTTGGCATTGATCAGAGCTCTGGGTTGTCTTACAGAGTAGTAAATGGAAGGGAGGGCATGTGGAGATCAGGTACAGCTTTTAAAATTGACTCTTATGCCTTTTAAAGTTGAATGGAATGGTATGACCCTGCTTGTAGACATCTCTCTGAGGCACAATTCCAAGGAAATGAGTTCCATACTGCTGCTTAACATTAGTATATCTGCATTAAACTAAGTCAGCAGCCATCCTTTCAATAAAATTCATAACAAATTGAACTTTTAAAAAAACCTTTAATTAGTATTATTGTTTTATAAGAGTATTTTTGATTTAAATCTGATTGTTTCAAGTTGTTCTCTTTTGACTTAATATTCTGTTTATTTCCTCCTTGAGCTGGCAAGTTGTTTTCCTAATTATAGGATAAAATGCATTGATAAAAATACCTTTTCCAGCCTATTGACTGTAGGAAATCTTAGCTACTCCATCTGCTATTTCCCTCAACTCATGATTTGTCTAATGTTGTGATACTTGCTACTATACCCTTCAGCCCTTCCTTGACCTATCCCAGAAGTGCATCTCTCTTGACTTAGGGCTTGTTTACTCTTAGTCAGGCACAATGCTAAAAGGTGGAGAAACAGTCTTGGACAAAACACTTATTAATGTATAACCCAGTTGCGGCGATTTTGGAAAGACTCCTTGATGGAGATGGCATCCAAACTAAACTCCAAAGGATGAATAGGAGTTAGCCAGGTCAGAATAGGCAGAGGAACAATTTGCAGCATATTCAAAGGCCTCAAGGCAGAATGAACAGTGTGCATTTGGGGAACTACTGGTACATCTCTGTGGTTTAAAGTGTAGAGTTAAAAAGAAGGAAGCATTAAAAATGACTAAAGAAACAAACTCATGAAGGACCGTGGGCATGAAGAAAAGCAGTCTAGTCTTTGGAGGGCAGACAGGAACAATTTAAAGGTTTTAATCAGGGGAGTAGAATATTCCAATTTATACCCTATGTGATGCTTCTGACAAAAGGTTTAAATAGGGCTATTTTTGAGAAAAATAATGAACATTGATTTTCATTATGTGGTGCTGTTATTAAGTATATTTTGATGTGATATTGTCACTTCAGTATCCTTAAAAAGTCTGCAATTTTGATCATTTAAATAGAGGAAAATGATGCATATATTAACCATGTGCTAAAAGGAAAATCTATTCAAAAATTTTAAGTGAGGAGTTGCAGTAAGATGCAACAATCTTCGATAGTATATTATTGCTGCTTGTTTGCTTATCAAGAATATCCTAATATGATTTGTCAGATTTCAACAATAGGCTGGCAAGTCTTCTCACCATAAGTGTGGCTATACATTTTCAGCATAATGAAAATATTAATAATTGCTGAACAAAACTTCTCTACACAGAGTTGTACTCTAAAATATCTAACTAAAGAAAGGTGCACTCGTTTGTAAAGCATTTTTCAATAATTGTGAAGAAAAGAAGCTTCCTGTTTTTAAATTAATTTTTGCTCTAGTTCAAAGACTTCCTGAACCAGCAGAATATGAGCATGAGATTATTTTAATTAATCCAGGTAACTGCTATGAATGTCCATTTTTGCATGATCAAACTAAAGAAGACAAGGACTAGAAATGCTTTCTTTTATGAAACAAAAACTAAGTCATATCACTGAAACAAATGTAGTTCCTGTCAAAAAATTAAAAGTTACTCAATATGATCCCCTCAAAAGTACAAGAGAGAGAAGTTATTACTTAATAAGGAGTCAGAGGAAATGGATGTGTCTCAACCAATTGGGCTCCCGTTTACCATATAGGAGGTCCAGGGTTCAATGCCCAGGGCCTCCTGATGAGAGCAAGCTGACCCACATGGTGAGCCGGCCCATGAGGGAATGTGACCCCGCACAGGAGAGCCGCCCTGTGTGGGAATGCCATCCCGCACAAGAAAGCTGCCCTGAACAGGAGTGCCAACTGACGAGGAGAGCTGGTGCAGCAAGATGACGCAACAAGAGACACAGAGGAGAAAAAATAAGAAGATATAGTAGAACAATGAGCAGAGGTGGCACAAGAGAGTAATCACCTCTCTCCCATTCTGGAAGGTCCCAGGATCAGTTACCAGAGCTGCCTAATGAGAATACAAGCAGACCCGGAAGAACACACAGCAAATAGACACAGAGAGCAGAGAAACAGGGGAAGAGGGGGTTGTACAAATAAATAAAATAAATCTTAAAAAAAAAAAAAAAGAGTCAGAAGAAAATATTTGGAGATAAATTTTAAATATTGCCTTACTGCTCCCCAAGTAGTATGAAGTTAAAAAGGTTTCCAGCAGCTAAAAAATCCTGCACAAAAATATACTTTCTTTTCACTATCGATACATGTAATTTAGAATTATTGCTTTAAAAAATCAAATGACATTTCATTTTTGATTTATAATTAATTTTCTTAATTCATGATATATTTACTTACTGAAACATTTCATTGATTTTTTATGTAAATAATATATATTAAATCACATTTAAAGCACCACCGGGAATCTTTGTCTCTTTTTGTTGCATTATCATGCTGCATCCGTGTGTGCAGCACCACTCCTGGGCAGGATGCGCCTTTCTTGTGCAGGGCGGCTCTCCTTACAGGGCACACTCCTGGCATGTGGGGCTCCCCTATGCAGGGGACATCCCTGCATGGCATGGCACTCCTTGTGCACATCAGCACTGCGTATGGGTCAGCTCACCACATGGGTCAGGAGGCCCCGGGTTTGAACCCTGGACCTCCCATATAGTAGGCGGATGCTCTATCAGTTGAACCAAATCCTCTTTCCCCAACTTTTCTTATCTTATGAATTTTGAATATTTATTTTACAAAAATAAATATTGAAATTCCAGTATTGCCATTTTGCTCTGGTATTACATATTAACAAAAAGACTAGAGGGCTGCTTTCTTCATCTAGTTGATGATGATGGGCTGAACATAGTAGTGGTGGCTGGAGAGAGGAAAAAAGAGGAGAGGGATGATTTTGAAATAGAGAAACAAAACAGAATTCATAAGACTAGGCAGTTTGGGCATATGTTTGGAAGATGTGGAAACTGACATTCTGTTTTCTTCTATGAGCTTTAAGTCAATGTATTTATGAGTATAAATGTTCACACAAGGAGAGAACTAAAAAAAAATGAGGAAAGGTGGGAAGAGAGGAAGGGAGGAGAGAAGAAAGAAGATGAATTGCATCATTTGGGGAAATTTAAATGATTGAGTAAGCACGAATTTATTACATCACCCCACCCATCCACTCACTTAGGCAACCTATCCTGATTTTGGAAGCTTTATATAAACCAAATACATGGTCATGTACTGGAACCTCTTCCAAGCTACAGAGTCTAGGCATATAAAAGGGAAGCAAACAATGAAAAACAAAGTGCTGGGGACTCACCAGACTTCCTGAAGATCCTTCAACCTGAGCCCTCTTGACTCTAGCTAGGAACAATTCCTTGCTAAAGTTTATTGCCAGTAAGTGAGATGAAGAGTAGTTTCTAACCTTACAGTTTGGAATTCAGTATATGTATGTGGATGAATGGTATATTTTCATATTCCCATGATGGAAATATGAATATAATCTCTCAAAAAGATGATTCTCTGCAATGATTATTTCCATAGTATTGTTTGGATATTTCTTTGTATATATTATAGGTTCGATATCCTGTTAGTATCTGTTCAATGGATCAAATTACTTTTATTTGGAACTTGGAACACATTTCCCATTTAAAAAATCAACTTAGTAAAGATTAACTTTGAATCTATGTATCATATATGGCTCATTTAGTTTTAAGGTGGGCCAGTACTAAGACCGTCAGGGTAGATCACTAAGCTTCTCTAATTTGTGTTAAGACTATAATCAGAATTGCTCTTTACCTTTTAGCTGGTGAGCACTTTTTTCTGATTCATCTTTTATTCCCTCACTCCTATTTGCTGCATGTTTAGGAACACAAACTTAATGTGAAATGAATATTGTATGTCTCTTTCTCCCTTTCTATACCAAATTTGTGAATTCTGAAGAGAAGATTTTAAATTTTAATCCCCTAATTGTCAAGAAGTTTAGGGGCCTTAATAAGCTTATTGAAGAACTGAGTTGTAATAAGAAACAGTTTTTGTTTTGTGTTATAATTTTGTTTCTCTTCACTTGTTTGGAGAACCATAAAAAAAAGCCTCTTTGTTATTCAAGGGCATTTTGTTACTTTGGTAGTAACTTTCTTTTACCATGTTTAAAGCTCTTTGAACTATCAAATAAAAATGGTTTCTAAAGTATTAGGGCATCTTAAGGTCCTAAAATGAACAAGCAACGTAGGTATGTTCTTTTGAATTTTATTTCAGAAATTTCTACCACAGGACCGCTTGGCATTGGAAGCACTACCACCAGTACCACACTTCGAACCACAACTTGGGGTCCAGCGAGGAGCACCACTCCATCGGGGTCAGGAAGAAGAAACAGAAGTACCAGCACCCCATCTCCAGCTGTGGAAGTGCTTGATGACATTACCACACACGTACCGTCAGCATCGTCCCAAATCCCAGCCCTCGAAGAAAGCTGTGAGGCTGTGGAAGCCCGAGAAATCATGTGGTTTAAGACCCGTCAAGGACAGATGGCCAAACAGCCATGCCCTGCAGGAACAATAGGTAAGTCTGCCCTAAAGCACTCAGCCAAAGGTCTTTTGTTCCTTTGGCTCAGTTCTCTAGCATCTTTCCTTCTTTGGCTCAGTTCTCTAGCATCTTCCTCCCTCTCTCCCTCCCTCCCTCTTTCCCTCCCTCCTTTCCTCTTTCTTCCTTCCTCTTCCCCTTCCTCTTCCCCTTCCTCTACCCCTTCCCCCTCCCCCTCCCCCTTCCCCCTCCCTTCCCTTTCCTCCCCTTCCCTTCTTTCTTTTCTCACACACACACATACAGGGGCCAACTTCCCACTCACTTGCCCACTACTGGGAGCAACCCTACATTGTCTTCTCTAGAGAATAAGAAGAACTGAATCACTCTTTGTCTCTTTTACAAATGATATGATTCATAATATTCCTGATGATAACCAGGTTATTATTTATAATATGTAACTAAAGCTAAAACACAGAGGATGTCACTATGCTAGTGTTGTTTTTTGTTTTTAAATTTTTAAATTTTTTAAAATTTATTTCTCTCCCCTTCCCACCTGCCCACCCCCTGCCCCCAGTTGTCTGCTCTCTGTGTCTATTCGTTATGTGTTCTTCTGTGTCCACTTGTATTCTTGTCAGCGGCACCGGGAATCTGTGTCTCTTTTTGTTGTGTCAGCTTCCTGCGTCAGCTCTCCATGTGTGCGGCCCCACCTCTGGGCAGGCTGCATTTTTTTAGCACGGGCAGCTCTCCTTATGGGGCACACTCCTTGTGCATGGGGCTCCCCTACGCAGGAGATACCCCTGCATGGCACGGAACTCCTTGTGCGCATCAGCACTGCACATGGGCCAGCTCACCACACAGGTCAGGAGGTCCTAGGTTTGAAACTTGGACCTCCCAAGTGGTAGGTGGGTGCCCTAACCATTGAGCCAAATCCACTTCCCTGAGACTGTCTTTGGATATTTTGATTCGGTTCTTAAAGGAAGCAAGTTTTTTCTTAGAAAAGGTTCATTTTGGATGTATTATTCTGAGTTCTACCATATAAGAAGTTGTGGCAAGACCAGAGGATAGCCTGGTTTTTATAAAATACATGTTTAATATTTTTTTCAGCAAAGTGTTCACAAATATTCAGAAGTTGCCCTCACTCCCCTTTATGGAAGTGGAAGGAAGGATGCTTATTTTTAACATTTTCTGTGGTGTTGTAGTCAGAAAACCTTCATTTGAGACCTCTCTTTCCTCTTGCTCTAGCTATCCCCTTAGTTCTGAGCCTCAGTTCCTTTATCTCTAAAAGTGAAATAACAGGCCCTCTATTTTAGGAATTTGTTGTGAAGATTAATGTAATCCTTTATTCAGAAGCACTTTGCAAATAGCAAAGCACTACAGGAATAAGTTGTCACTGTTACGTGAGAATTGGGAAAGCGATTTAAAAGAAACCTTCTGAAGCCCTCCCAGTTACTGCCAATAAATACGTATTGGTCTTAGTTTTACTTCTCTGCATGTCCTGCTGTGCCTTAGTTCCAACCCTCATGGTTTCTCACTTCCATTATTGCAGTAACTTCCTCAGAATCTCCACATCGCCTCCTCAGATTCATCCTCCATGCTGCTGCCAGAGTTATCTTTCTAAAACCTAAATCTCCACATCTCTCCTCTGATGAATATTCATTGACCTCCCAGTATCTGCTGCTGATATACAAGGGTGTTTATGATCAGGCCCTGCCTACCTTTCTAACTCTTATAAATAAATACCCCCATCCAGTAGATCTCTGCTCAAAGAATTTAACATGAAGTTTCCCAAAAATAGCATGTGCTCCTCCACTTGGCATGATCTACCCCACCTTGTTTTCCTGAAAAACCTGTAAACTGATTCCTTTAAGGCTCAACTGCAACTTTGCCTCAGAAAACTCCATATCCATACAGATACCATATCCATCTCAATTATCGTTGAATTATTCCCTATTCTTTTCAGAGTTGTCAGGAAGTGCTTTAAAAATATTGAATATTTTTGTTTGTTGTACTGTGTTCCTTGAATGCCAATTGAAGACTAGGGACTGCAGTTGGTGTTTTAATAAACAGTATGCCACTTTAATTATTTTAATTATTTCTCATTTTTGCCTTTGCTCATATTTAAATGTGGCAAGGATTAAAGTCATTCTGAGGAAGATATTCGAATATTTGAAGCAAACCTACTTCTCTTCTTTTTATAGGTGTATCAACTTATCTATGCCTTGCTCCTGATGGAACTTGGGATCCTCAAGGACCAGATCTTAGCAACTGTTCTTCTCCTTGGGTCAATCATATAACACAAAAGGTAAATGTTGTGACTGACAAAGAAGGCTTTGCCAAACCTAGATCCTCTGTCAATTACAACTACTGAGAACAAAGAAATCAAGATTTTAAAGAAATTAATGTGAAAAAATATATCCCATTTTAATCTAAGTTTTAAGACAAATCTGATGAGTTGTGAGCTAATTCCAGGATTTTGTTGTTGTTAAAGTACAAATCTATGAACTTTCTCTAAGCCAGGTAATATAGCTTATAATAATTTTATTATTAATAAAATTTCCTTTTTATTGTTAGCTATAGATATAAAAGTCCATCAGGCATTATAAATCAAGCAAGATTTTAGCGTACATGCATATGGATTTTTCTATGAAAACAAACATTTTAATTTAAAAAATCTACCTTTGGAATCTTAAGTCATTTGATAAATGTTCTATAACCTCATCATTTATCAGTGTTAAAAGAATATGCATGTATGACAGAATCTTGCAGACTCAAATTTGCAGGGCTTATTTTGTTGCAATATGTTTAACATTTTTATTATTAATACACTGTGGGGCCTTGAATTGATTTCATTACAAACAGAGACCAGATGTGCATTTATGCCAAAAGGGCTATGGGATGAATTCTTATGATAGCAATTTGTGTGGATTTATGCACTCCTAAAATGGAGAGTCCTTCTATGGCACATTAGCTGTGTTGAGGAATTACTGAAAGATATTTTTCCCAAGAAATATTACAAATGATGGCCTTACTAAAAGCCTGTCCGTGCCATTTGCTCTTTTCTCTATTTGTTTTTAACCAGGCTTATCCTCAATAATATACTGTATAATAATCCACAACTATCTACCCAGTAGATCATTTAGCAGATGAGCCATAACTATCTATTTACCCCAAATCATGAAAGAACAGTGGTTATATTGACTCTAGTTACTGTCTTACATATGCATCTCCATACTTGTTGCTATTCATAATGATGCTTCTCCAATTTCTGCACTGTTCCTGCACAGTTTTTATGTCCTTTGATTTTATTACCATGTAGCTCAGACCCCAGGGCAAATAACTCTTGCTCTATGTGATTAGATTAAGAGATCAGTAGCATATCTCCTTACATTAGCAACTTTTAAAAAATACTCCCTACATACTTAGCCTAGGGGTTAACATTAATTCAGTAATAATTCACCTGGAAGCTGAATGTTTTCATGATAATTCCAGAATATAGTTGAACTGTTTCATTGCAGAAATTACTGGGTAACTTTAACTGATAAGTGATGCTTAATTCTTTTCTTTCCTCTGCAGACCTCCTTAATCTTGTGACAAAAGAGATAATTCCTTTCAAAGACCAAACAGCTGTTGCCCATTTGATTTATGGATGGGTGTTTTTGTTTTATAATAAATATGTCCCATTCTTTCAGAGTATTTCTGTTTAATCTTTTAGAGACTATAATATTAATTTAAAGTTACAGAATTTAGTTAATTGAAATTTATAATAATTTCTTACATTAATTAATCATAAATTTATAAAACTTTCAAAGGTATAAAAGAAGGTTTTGAGCATTCCAAATTGGCTCATGTACCTGGCCTCTGGTTAATGGTGGAGCTGGTTTTGAACTGTGTCTGCCTATATCCAGAAAGCATGCTTAGCCACAATACTAGATGTATTTAGTCAGCCAAAAGGATGCTGATGTAAAGTACCAGAACTCTGTTGGGTTTTATAAAGGGTATCTTTTTGGGGTAGAAGCTTACAGTCACAAGGCCCTGAAGAGTCCAACTCAAGGTACCATATGAGATACTTTCTCACCCAAAGTCATTGGCCTCACATTGGAGCAAGATGGTGGGTGATGTCTTTGAGGGTTTGGCCTTCCTTCTTCCTCTTAAGGCTCCATAGTCACAGCTTCTTTCTTTCCCAGCTATAGATTAGAATAAGTCTCATCTCCCTCCCTGGGGCTCGTTTCTCTCCAGGTTCAGCTGCTCTGCTCACTCCATAAGGCCAGCTGTAACCTATCACATGAATGGCTCATCCTGGGGCCTCTGCTGTGTCTAATGGAGCCTTCTCTCTTTACTCATCTATCTGCTTCTAGGCATTCTCCTTCTCTGTGTATTTACTTCCTGGGTCTCCAGCATCAAAAAACTCCAACTAATTCCTCTATCTTGTGACCCAATCAAAGTCATAATCATTTTAATCCAGTAAAAGTGAAACCTCTGAATTTAATACAATCTAATATGCCCAAAGGAACAGACCAGTTTACAAACATAATCTAATATCTATTTTTGGAATCCATAAATAATACCAAATTGCTACACTAGATAAAATGTAAATAAATTATATTTGCCTTTCTATATTATCACCACACTCACTTACCTTTGCTGTCTCTCTTCAATTCTGTATGCCTGTTTACCTGTTTGTGCCTCTTATACCCAAAATATTTAGGCCACTCATTGAACACTAATAATAGTTGAACAGATATTTTTACCATAAAACTCCAACACAGTAAAATAATAAGGTACATTGTAAACCTCCAAAAGAGATTCTATATGCAATGTTTAAAGACTTACTTTTCTTTATTTTCCCTCCATCCAAAAGCATCTTATACAGAATTCATTTCTAGCGCCATCTCCTCTCATGGTACCAGAGTCCCAACAACAAACAGATGAAATTTTGAGTAGGGTGCAGCGATGCCCAGAGATGTACTCTCCAGATGCAATGGATGTGTCATGATGATGGGGGAGAGTGTTACTGTGGGGGGAGTGGTGGGGTGGGGGTGGTGGGGGTGAATGGGGACCTCATATTTTTTAATGTAATATTTTTTTTTAATGAATAAATAAAATTAAATTTAAAAAAAACAAAAACAAAAAACCAAAGGTGTTGGGGAAGCAAATGTGAACTGCAAGGGATTAAGCAGGAACCCACAGCTAGTAACAAGGGAGGAGGTGTTCCCAACCCCTAGCCTGTAAGATGCAAGGGTCAAAGGAATGACTATAATATGGAAGGAGAGTGTCCGTGAAAGGAAATTTCTGACCTATAGACAAAGGATACCTCAGGTGCCTTCTGGAAAGGAATATAGGGGAATCAATATGTGACCTCACTCTTCTTTTTTTTTTTTTTTTTTAAAGATTTATTTATTTATTTAATTCCCCCCCCTCCCCAGTTGTCTGTTCTTGGTGTCTATCCGCTGTGTCTTGTTTCTTTGTCTGCTTCTGTTGTCGTCAGCGGCACGGGAAGTGTGGGCGGCGCCATTCCTGGGCAGGCTGCTCTTTCTTTTCACGCTGGGCGGCTTTCCTCACGGGCGCACTCCTTGCGCGTGGGGCTCCCCCACGCGGGGGACACCCTTGCGTGCACGGCACTCCTTGCGAGCATCAGCGCTGCGCATGGCCAGCTCCACACGGGTCAAGGAGGTCCGGGGTTTGAACCGCGGACCTCCCATATGGTAGACGGACGCCCTAACCACTGGGCCAAAGTCCGTTTCCCGTGACCTCACTCTTCTTGTTCCCTCCAATTACCTGCTCAGCCTCCCCATTGGCCAAACCCAGCTGGAAGCCAGAGAACCAGGGATTCTTAATGATATCCATGTAAGTCCATCTTGTAGGGCAGAGAGCAGAATAGAGGAAGAGGGAGAGCAAACCTGAACTAGCAAATGGAAGTTCCTCAGCATAATATTCAGCCTTTCTCCCTCTCCAGTTTTCACACTAGCTCCTTTTCCCTTCCTTTCACCCTTCACACTCCCTGTCCTCTCTCTATCCTTTCCCTTATCCAATCCCTTCTCCTCTGATCTGACCTACCACTGCCTCCCTCTCCTCTCTCCTTTCTTCCTTAATTGAATTTTTTTTCCCATGGTGAAAAATTAAAGAAGAATCGGTATCTTCAACAAGTTGATCCTTTTATTTGTCCCTGGTATAATTCTGTGCAATTCAAACTTCTAAAGCAAAGAAATAATTCTTGTCCCCAATGAAAACATACATTACAAGACAATATATATATATTTTAAAGAGTAATGATTCTTTCTTTGAAACAAGGTAATTTTCCCTTCCCAGAGGGTTTGTTGGTGAATATACCCTGGGGTCCTTTTTGGCTTTATAATTTCTCTAGGGAATTCCAGGGGGCTTTATAAGAAGGAAATCTGGCCTAGAGAGCTTGTTATCTGAGCCATGGTTGGGAAATCATTTAACTTCTGGATCAATTTCCCCATCTGTAAAATGGGGTAGATGATTAATTTCTTTATTTCAATCATATTCATCCTCTGTATGTCAGGCACCATTATAAAAATCAAGCATGCACAGATAAATGAGTGAAAACACCCTACTTAGGAAAAAGCAAACTTTACATCTGCATTATCTTTAAGAAATAATTTATTACTCATTATTTTTCCCACATGGTCAGGCAAAGAGGGAGAAAACGGCAAAGAAACTCAATGTTTTCTGACTCACAAATGAATTCAGGCAACTTACATACTGGTGAAGTTATAGAGTAAATTCTGTTTGGTAATTGAGAGTAGATAAAATTTCATTAGAGAAAATATAAGCTTTTAAAGTTTGGATATTACAAAGAAATTTGTTGCAAACAAACTAGCCAGAATATTTTCATAATAATGAGATTTAATATAAAGCAAACATTGTACGTACCCAGACCTTTACCCCAACAATGACTGATAGATAGCTTGGCAGAGATATATAGGTAGATGTATCTGTCTTCAAATTAATGTTTTAGTAATATTTTTCAGTTTTTATTGAAAAATTCATTTAATCTCCTTAGTCTAAGTATGGAATGAAAGTAACTGCTTCTTAATTTTGTCAGAGATTGGTGGGGTTTCTAAGACCTCAGGCTTACTTAGCTTGCCTCCAATTGCTAAACACAAGCCAACAAGTTAGCTCAGAGCCCTGCCTCCTCAAACATGTGACAAAATATTCTATGCTCTTATATTTTGTAATGACTGTTTACTGAAGTCATAGACTTTAATCTCTAGCTTGGATTCAATTCTTCAAAAGGAGTTTCTGTTTTCTATTTTTCTTACTTTTAAAGAGTTTCTTGTACCTTACAATCTTTCCAGTCTTTTTCAACTTAATTTTACAATTTTGAATAGCCTTCTTATTTATTTACATGTAAGGTGAGGTTGCCTTTATACTCCGCTGCCTGGTCAAATGCTTAGATGGTAAAGAATGCTTGAATTTTCATTGGAAATAAGTCTCTTTCTATTTCTAAAGTAGAGTGCCTTTTATTTTGTTCGAATGCATACTACTGGAAAATTTTGAGATAGTGCAAGGTTATTCCAGCATTGTCTGGTGTAGAAGGAATCAAAGATCTAGAAAAGATGCTGTTTTACAATATAAAATAAGCCAATACCTGCTTCCTAGATCTTATTTTTGCCATTCATTTACTCTCCTTAGACCAAGTGTGGAATGAAAATAAATTGCATCTTAATTTTGTCAGAGTTCGGTAGGGTTTCAAAGACTTAAGACTTATTTAGCTTACCTTCAAGTGTTAGGTAGAAACATTTCATTATTTATATATTCCCGTGACTCAAATTTATAGTAAAATAGGTAGATCTTTCAAAGAAATGGTAGCTGTATAGCTTGATATGTACTTAAACATTTTGGCATTCAGATTAATATTCAATATAATAAATCTCATAAAATGCCAAAGTTTATTTTAAAGAATATTGTTTTTGACTTGTGTCAACATCTAAAATGTAAATAGATCAGTCTGTCATAATTATTATTCTTAACTGAAGCTGCAGGGTTTCCCATCCTCTATTAAATCCTAGATATAATCTCACCATGTTATTGCTGTCATTAATTGTCTAATCCTCATAAAACTCTTAAGATTTCTCAATGCATATGTGCTTGTTTCTGAGAAATAATTTTAACAGAATTTATAGTAAAGAGTTAGATATAGGCAGTTTAATGAGGTCTGTTAGCTAGGGTGTGTGGAAATGTGGAAAAACTTCATTTCAACCCTGCCTTTTTACACAGAAGACTTGAGGCAGATTCAAGATACATGCATATATATGTATGGAAATAAGATATTTATAGCTCCATAATAACCGTGGTGAGAAAAATAAATTGATCTATCAGAGAGTAACTTTGGGATCCATGAAGAGAATGTAGTCAGTGAAGGCCAGTTTTGAGATGTGACCTCTGAACTGAGCCGTGAGGGTTGAGGTCACCATGGCTATAGGTGGAATCCAGTGAATGACATCATCATCATCAATCTGTCATGTAAGTCAGAGATGGCTGATGATCCCTTTCATTTACCTCCTATAGCCAGTCAGACACTAGGACTACATACTTGTAAATCCCTCTCAAGTCATTCTACTTCTTTTTACTTTTCTCTGTTCCCACCATCCTATTGCAAGCCACTGCCCTCTTTTGCTGTAACCTCCGTAGCAAGTCCCCTTTAATGAGCTCTGAGCCCTCTAATCCATTCTTCTAAATATTTTTCAGATGCAAATCTGACACAGCCACTCTAACATATTAACACTTTTTAGTGACTTCCCATTGTTCTTAGGACAATTCCCAACATCTGTATCAAGACTTCCAAAGTGGCATTACTTAATCTCTGGCTGCATAAACTCCAGGCACAGGGTCTCTTTGTGCAGTTTCCCGAAGACTCCAGGTCTTCACTTCTTATAAGCTGTTTTCTCTGCCTTGAAGCTCCTACCCTCACCCAAATCTAATTTCTTCTTTTCCATTTTACCTCAGATTAAACGTTCTTCCCCAGAAGCATTTCTTAAATTATTCCATAAATCCCCAACCAGTTAAAATGCCTGTACTACACTATCATGCTGAAATTTTATATTGCACCCACCAAAACTAAAATTTAAATAATTGTTTGTGCTATTAATTTATTAGCACCTATTTCCCTTGCTAGTATGTAAGTTTGGTATTTCTGGGAACCATTTTATTCACCACTGTATCCCCAAATCTTAGTACAGGACTATTAGAAATTCAAATTTTGGTGAAATAACAAGTGAACATATAGGCTGGATGAACAAGAGGCTGAAATTATCCTATATTTAAAATACCAAAGAGATTTCATATATATTTACATACATAAACACATCCAGACACACCATTTATGGGATGGTGTTAATATTTAGTCCTGAAGTTGCAGCAAATTTGGTTGTTCTCTATTTGTATCTATGGTACCATGTCTTCCCAAACCATGGTTATTCTAGACTTTTCATATAGCACCCCTTTGGCTTATCTTCTTACCAGTCTTCACCAGTATTCCATCTTATCTGCTCATGCTCACATTACTTTTTAAGGCTTCCTTTAAGTTTTACCTTTTGTTGCACTCCTGCCCCTTCTTAGGTGTGCATCACTCTTCCCATCACATCTGATATACGAATTTGTTATTACAATGCAGTGTTGAATTAACATTATCTGCTTTTATACCTCTCCTGCTCCCACTGCCAAAATGAGAATTTCTTAGGGGAAAGAAATGTGAAAGATTTATCTTTATTTCCTCAAGAAATAATAAGGATTTTTGATTGTTGGATGAATGAGTGTCTTGTGCTATGATTTACTAAATATTAAGATAAGAAGAGGAACAGAAAGAATAATTATTTATACCAATTTTTTCATTTTTTATTACAAACATTTTATAACTTATGTGTACTTCATTTTTTTCCATACAACTTTCTGTAAAGTTTTAAGGGATACTTTTAAATCACTTCATGGTTGGAATATCTGAGTTGGGTATATATGTTTGCATCTCTGCTCAGGTTTACTTTTAATCAAGTACGATCTCATGATTTATGAACATATACATAATATAGCCAGATGAAAATGTATATTGTTGATAATGTGGTGTTAATTAGATTTACTTTTTATAAATAACATTTATTTAATGCTAAAATGTAGTAATACTTTTTAGATAATCCATTAGCAACTTTCATTTTTGACTCACTGGTTTTTGAAACTGCTATTTATACATAAAGTGACAGTTGAGTATCTCATCATCTTTTATGTTGAGAACTGATAATTTTGAAAATGTCATCCATGTTTTCAATTTTTCAGTGCTATGCATAAAGAAAAACTTTAAATTTTTATATAAGAAAATTATATAGGCCTTTTTCATCTTATGATAATTAATACTAAACAAAATGCTTTTACAACCATACAGCAAAAACAAAATGTATTTGAAATGTGAAAAGCCCATTGTTTTTATTTCTTATTTTTTCTGTTTATAATTAATAATTTTGCTTTTCATAATGTTCACTGATAGATAATATGCAAGTCAGTACTTGCATCTTTAATTTTGAAGATGCCGTGTTTACAAAGAAAACATATTGCCTAGTTCAGCAGAGGTAAAACTCTCTCTACCATAATCCATTTAAGTGAATCAAAAGACCCCAGAGTTCTAAACGACAGCAATTTGAGTCCGGCCTCACTTTTGTTAGTGGATGGCTCTGGTTTCTGGGCTTCTAGGTTCTTGGCTTATGTCACATAAAAGAGTTTAAAGGCCTGCCATAGGGTAGGGAAGGAGCAAAGACTTTATTAAGAAAAAGAATATCAGAAGTATATGTCTGAGGCATAGACCATGGGTATACTGCAGAATAACACACGTGTGGGGCCCGAGGTCAGGGGTTTTTAAAGTCTTTCTTCCTCCCCTTTCATAATGTTGGGGTGGGGCCCCAGCTGTTTGCTGTTCTGATTGGTTGCCCACCTGTCAGTTCTCAGGGGCCAAAGTGAGGCCTTTTGAGGGTATCCAGGGCTTTCCCTTGATCCAAAAGGATCTCATGGGGCCAACAGGTCTTGTTTTTCTAAACAGGATCTCATGGAAAGGGTCTCTCAGGGTCTTTACAGCCACCTTCTTCTCAAGAGATTTCTGGGTGGGTCTTAACAGCCATGTGTCCTGTAAGCCATGTTGTCTGTCTGGGCATGCTGTATGCCGGGCCAGCCACCTTCTCCCTTTCACTATACTAACCTGCCTCACTTTGGTTTCTGCAAACACAGCGTCTTGATGGAAGTAGTCCTATCCTCCATAACCTAACATTAATATAGAGGCAGGCAGAGGGGTAGGCAGAGACCCGAGAAAGGAGAGGCAGTGAGAAATGCAGGGCGAAATAGGAGGAGGAGACTGAGGGATGCAGACAGTGGGTGCAGAAATGGCAGCACCTGGAGAAGGAGTAAAAGCCAGTGAGGGAGACAGGCTGAGGGAGACAGGTGGGAGGAGTGAGAAAGAAAGGTGGTGAGACTCAGCAGGAGTGGGAAAGGGAGAGACAAGGGGAAGAGAGAGGAACAGAAACAGCACTGGAGGGAAATAAAAGCAAGCCACAGGGAGAAAAGTGAGGAGAGAGCCCGTGAGAGATGGGAAAGGAGAATGGCGAAAGATAGGGACCCGGAGAGAAGGAGAGCGAGACACGGTGAGGGAAAGGAAACAGCGGGAGGAATGACCCAGGTAAAGCAGGCTGAGAGGCTGACGGTGAGAGAAAAAGACATCGACGGAAAAAGATGGATAGGTCAGCTGTGAGAAATGGAGGGAGAAATAGAAATGAGAGTGGAGAATCGACAATGAATGAAAAACAGAGATGGAGAGAAAATGAGATAAAAGAAACTGACTTGGAAAAAAGTGAGAGACAGCAAGTGTGAAAAGATAGAGGAGAAAAGAGAAACTGGCTGTCAGAAACAGACAATTGGGAGAAAATGTAGAAAAAGTGAGCAAAAGAGTGCAAGAGGCAGTGGACTTGGCCCAGCGGTTAGGGCGTCCGTCTGCCACATGGGAGGTCCGCAGTTCAAACCCTGGGCCTCCTTGACCCATGTGGAGCTGGCCCATGCGCAGTGCTGATGCGCGCAAGGAGTGCCCTGTCACACAGGGGTGTCCCCCATGTAGGGAAGCCCCACGCGCAAGGAGTGCGCCCCATAAGGAGAGCCACCCAGTGTGAAAGAAAGTGCAGCCTCTCAGGAATAGCGCCACACACACGGAGAGCTGACACAACAAGATGATGCAACAAAAAGAAACATAGATTCCCGTGCCACTGACAACAACAAAGGGACAAAGAAGACGCAGCAGATAGACACAGAGAACAGGCAGCCAGGATGGGAGGGAGGGAAGAGAAATAAATAAATAAATAAATCTTTAAAAAAAAAAGAGTGCAAAAAAAGAGGCGCAGAGATAACAAAAATAAAATAGTTTTAGTTGCTTAGTCATTAAACAGAAGTGCCCAATTTGTTTTGAATTGAAAATGAAGCATGAAACTGTAACTGAAAGTTAAGAATTAACAATTTTGGTTACAAAATCATTAGATAGATGCCTTTATAGTATAAAATAGTGAAAGGAAATTATCTGAAATTGCTAAAACTAGCTAGATTTGTTCTAGGCCTGCTATTGTGATGGCCATTCTACACAGCTGTCACCCCTGTTCATGGTTACTCTAGACTAGCCTCACCATTGTGTATACTTACTATTGAAATGATAATTCTAAACTGAACTTACCTTTGTGTATAGTTATTTAAGAGTTAGGCTCACTCTTGTGCATACTTACCATTGTGATATTACCCACTCTACTCTGCCCTGTTTGAATCCATAAAAACTCCTGCTCCCCTGGTTCAGGGAAGACGGATTGAGACACCCCATCTCCTGTCCTTCTGCCAGCATTAATAAACCTGCTTTCTCTCATGACCCCCCAGATGTGGACTCCAATTCATCTGCTCTGGGCAAGAACCTAGAGGAACATCTGCGGGATTTCCTTCAATTCCACCTATCCTAACTTTTTCTAATAGATAAAGTATAAGGTGGTAACAAGGAAATAGAAGGAAACAATAATAATAATGGTAAAACAGTTACATAAGAACACAACGATCAACAAAATTACACAATAGCATTCTACAAATATATTTATTATTATAAGAAGAGCAAGTTTTTAAGGACAGTTTGGAAAGCTATAAATTTTTGCCATCAAAACTCAGGCATATTGGGGAGCCAATCTGGCTCAGTGGTTGAGCACTGGCTTCCCATATACAAGGTCCCAGGTTCAATTCCTGGCCCCGGTACCTCAAAAAAAAAAGAAGAAAAGTTTAAATTTTTTTTTTTTTTAAAGAAAGAAGAATAGCAGAGCTTGAAACTACAAAAAAAAAAAAAATGTATTTTGAATCGGAAATTGATTGAAAGAATTCCCTTTGCAAAATTTTTAGAACTTTAGCAATCCAGATATTCATATGCACAGTACAAGTTTAGCAAGGTTACAAAGAAGTACAAACTTAATTCTTGATAGAATATTGAGTATTAATTCTTCATAAATACTAGCATTTTATTAATTTAATTAATGAATACTGAATTTTAGCCATTGATTTTCCTAACTACCCAATTGAAAGTAAAAATTAAAATGTGTAGATACTGAGCAAAAGTGGGTTCTTGCCCAATGCACTTTAAAGACCAATTCCTCAGACACCAGGGATTCAAAGAGAGAAAGAATTTAATTGTTTACTACATAACAAATATCTCAGATGGTCTGTTGGTCTGTCTTCCTGAACTGTGGTAATTCTGATAGTTTTATAATATCCAAGTTTAGGAGGTTTTTGCTAATGAAAATTGAGGTGGGGCTGGCTCAGGTTCAAGGCATCTGGTGATAAAGGGTAGAAAAGGGGGGTGAGTTACAAAGTTTTTTTATGGATTTTGAACAGGAAAGTGGAGTAGATAAAATTTCAGTAGAAATAACGATAAAGGTAAGAGCAGTCTGGAATAATCAGTTTCAGTAATTTCAATTTTAACTTTTCAGTATTCTATAATATGCTGGAGAATAAAAAACATCTATCTATAATGATTCAGTAGTCTATAATCATTTAATTCTTAACTCTGTTACATAGATTATAATCACATTCATGTCACTTTGTGACTTAAAAATACCTTTATGACTCACCAGTGAACCATGAAAGGTACTTTGATCTACACTGAATTTGTTATGTCTTATCCTTGAAACCTATGATGTATTTCATTTGGGTCTTACAGTTATCTTAGATATATAGACTCAAACTGTATTTCACAGATTTACTAGACTTAGTGTGGGCATTATATTTTTTTAAGGAATTAAAAAAAAACACTAATTAATAGGTAATTTGTTCTATGCATTTAAATATATATACAGGGAAGCAGACTTGGCCCAGTGGATAGGGCGTCCGCCTACCACATGGGAGGTCTGCGGTTCAAACCCGGGGCCTCCTTGACCCATGTGGAGCTGGCCCATGCGCAGTGCTGATGTGCACAAGGAGTGCCCTGCCACGCAGGGGTGTCCCCCGCATAAGGGAGCCCCACGCACAAGAAGTGCGCCCCGATAAGGAGAGCCGCCCAATGGGAAAGAAAGTGCAGCCTGCCCAAGAATGGTGATGCACACATGGAGAGCTGACACAACAAGATGACACGACAAAAAGAAACACAGATTCCCAGTGCCGCTGATAAGGATAGAAGCGGTCACAGAAGAACACACAGTGAATGGACACGGAGAGCAGACAGCTGGGGGTGGGAAAGGGGAGAGAAATAAATAAAAAATAAATCCTTAAAAAATATATATATATATACATGAACACATACATAATTAAAACAAATATTATGTATATTTATTTTTTATAAGTAGCATATTTATAAGCTATTTAAATAGTGTGTTTAAATTCTGTAAATACCATGCTAATATATATGTATATATACTTATCTTTGTACCTGCATTTCTTTTAACTCAACAATACATCTTGAAGATTTAACAGTATAGTTCTGCTACATAATTTTAAACTATTGCACAATATTCCATGGAAATTTAGACATTAACGTTTTTATATAGCCATAACCCATTTTGTTTTCCATCATAAAGCAGCTGGAATGAACATCTTTGAATATCTCTATTTGACATCTCTGTGGTTATTTTGTAGGGTTGATAGCTATGATATCTATCTCACTTATAAGGTTTTCACATTCCAAAACTTAATGGACACTGATAATTTGCTCTCCATAGGAGCTACACAAATATATGCTTCCACCAATACTTTATCAGCCTGATATCCCATTTCCACACCCCTTGCCAGCATTTGTTACCAAACTTTTTAAATTTGATGCTACTATACATTTGACAACACAGTTTTAAACAAATTAGGTGTTCTAAACATTCTGAATTATTCATTTGTTTCTTTAACATTCAACCTTAATACAACTATTTATTAAACATCACTGAGTAGATATTAATAAGCCTTTTAACTGAGATTTTCAGTTATATACCTTCTAGCTTTCTGAATATCATTATGTAGATAGCATTACAAAGTTGGTCGCCTTCATTTTGTGATCCTAAGTTCTATGTTGGGTAGCCTTAAGAAATGAAAACAAAACAATTTCTTAAATAATCACACTGTTATATGTTTAGAGACTAATAAGTGCAAGTTGAAGTTTGGAAATATACATACTAAACCATTAACAATCATTATATCAGAGAAATGAAAATATAGAAGCAAAACAAGAGACATTTATTATGTTATGTTGCACATATGTATATTGCTTAAACATGTTACAGTTATGTTTTATTAGTTTAAAAATATACAAAACATGATAACATGAAAAAATTACATTTTTCTTACCATGAGTTCATGAATACCACATTTTCTTTTAACCTTTCTTATAAATTAATATATACTCCTCTCTTATTTCTCAGGGCTATCAAATTTGCTCAAGTGATCATGGGGTATTGGTCTTTATCTCTTTGAACTTCTTTGGAGTGTTGAAAATTAGATATATTTTTGCAGAAAATGCTTTAAAAATCAGACTGTAGTTTCAGAAAAGGAAAATGCTAGAAACTAAGCCATAGTTTGCTCTAAAGTGCTTTGAGAGCAAAATCTTCTCTTTATGTTCGTAGGAAGATGAAATCCACTTTGAAAAGCAGAGATTTTATTTAGGGTGAAAACTTCAGAGTTTTGTAGCCAGTGAGTCTAATTGTGAAGTAAGTGCTAAACTGGACACAATGGAAAATTTCTACTTACCTCAGCAAACTTAGAATATGGTTGGGCATTCACAACACATACTCACCAAAGTCCAGCTTAGAAAGGCACAGAGATTTAGAAAGTCAGAGAATCAGACAAACTTTAGATTTAAGCACCTAAATTATTATTAAAGTAAGAATAAGTTTCAGAAGTAGGAATCACAGGAGGAGCTTCATGTAAGCTTGAAGTAAAAGATATTGAAAAGAAAGATGCTTTAGCAGGAAAAATTGGGAAGTATATTCCAGATGAAGATGGAGTTTAAGAACTATTTCTTGCTTTGATGATTATAATTTGAACACAAAAACAATAGTCAAAGGAGACACAAAATTATTAATATTGTTACGGCAGAGAGAAGTTGGGTGATTCGGTGTTGAAGGCCAGGATGTGAGAAATCTCTGAGAAGGAAGATTTATTAACAGCTGGCTGGATCCAGTGGACTTCTGTCCAAAAATCCAAGCCCTGAATAGGATTTATAGGTCCCCTTTACACAGAGGATATAGGAGCAGGGACTTAAGCAGTGCTTTTATGCGAAAAGGAATTTCTTTGTTAGTTTCTTGACTTTTAAGTGTTTGTTTAGGTACCAGGTAGGCTTGAATTAACAAACCGCTCACATTCCAGGCAAGCTTGAATTAACATATAGCCCACATTCTAGGTAAGCGTGAATTAATATATCGCCCACATTCCATCTGGATGTAAGTTCAAATACACATTCAGTTTGCATCCTCCCTGAATATCCAAAGCCTATAGAGCCCATATCACTAAATGGCTTTCTGGGAACTAGGCATACTTGTATATAGAATTAGGTAAGCTTGAATTCATGCACAAGCCATATTACTTCCCCCCTTTGATGCATGATTAATTGAGGTTGTTAAGCTTCAGCATCACTATTGTCAGAGTCTCTCTGGACTGACTGGTATGTATATAGGGCCATGAGATGGGCAGCTGTCTGTGTTTTTTAGTATACCATTTATTAGGGTGTGTATCCTACTTACAATGAAAGGGAAGAGGCAAGGAAGTATGGTGCATCCTCCTACAAGGAAGGCAATTATTCCCACCAGAAATTTGAAATTGTCTGCTATTAACTGCCAGTTTCCAAAGGGATTACTTAAATTCCAACCATTCCAGGTTTGTACTGGAACATGAGCAATTTTTACCATTTTGTTTGTAATTTCATCGATAACCTTTCCAGTACTGTCTAGTTCAAGGCAGCAATTAGAGAGATTGAACTTTCTGCAAACTCCCCTTTCAGCTGCCAGCTGCCTTGTCTAGGGCAAGACAGGTTTGATAGATTGCTTTTCTGAATTTATTTAGCTGTTGGGCTAGTAAGTTTAGAACATGGGCAGTTTCATTAGTTATTATTTCTACCATGGCTTGTAAGGCAATGGTTTGGTTTAGCATATAAACAGGGGTTCAATAACCCCACATGCCATCCTCTGCCCAAGTTTCTGGCCCATAGTACTGGACTATATGCTCAGGGGGCCATTCATCATTTCCCCAGGTAATGACAGCCCTTTTTTCTCTTATGTTTTGATAAACTGGTTGGCTCAGCTCTTCCCCTTCTGCTAAGGGAATGAGGAAGAAGGAGGGTTTTATTGTACTGAGCATACAAGTACCACACCAATTTGGAGGAAGTTCTTGGAAATTTGACTTTCCAACAAATCCAGTACAGACCATTTGGGGCAGTAAAAGGGCCCTTTGGCTGGAGTTGCACACTATGATTAATTTGGGGAAAGTACAATTTATGAGAATGAGTCAGATTCATTCCATGTTCCCCAAGGCTCTGTTGTATTGGGGGTGTGATTTTGGAATCTTCCCCCCCATACATGTTAGATTTCTAACAGATATAGAGGAATTTAGGTATGCCCTTGAAGCACAATATTTGCCTATGACAGAATTTCACAAGGGCCTTATACTATCTCAGGGAATGACCAGGAGACCAGTTTTCATTATATGGCTGGCTGTAATTGTAATTCTCTAGTTTCCCAGGGCCATTGGTCTCCCTTATTAGTACGTCCACATACGTAGCATGAGACTTTTAAGGGTGCCCCTAATACCTTAGCTAGATTTATAAAGAGATTTTTTACTACTTGCAGAATGGAAAAGGGTCTTTCCATTTCTTCATGGAAGGAGTGGAACACAAAGTGGGCTTTACTTGTGAGTGGGTGTTCCTGATACCCAGCCCAGATGTAGGCTCCTGGGTCAATTCCTTCACCGTCAATGTGGAGGCCCATGTGAACTCCCTGGGTCTGCCATACTCAGGGTTTAAGATGGGTTACACTGACCACGTGGACAGTTGGGGCCATTCCTTTGGTGAGGACGGCTGTCTAGTTGTGTCTGTGCCCCAGGTGGCTCAAGTGACACAGGACCAATAGGGGCAGTAGTATGCACCTATGTATTTGCACCAGAAACCCCTGCCTTGGGCCTCACTTTTCATTTCTGGAGTGCACAAATACTTATTGTTAAGAGTATATTCCTACTCCCAGCTGAGTCCTTCACAGTGGATGTTCCATGGTATCCCAGAGTCTATGACCTGACATGGATCAAATAGGAAGGACACTTGTTTGGTTCCAGCTAGTGACTGGGGTAGAGTTAAGTAGCTCCCTGTCTTGATTAAATGCTCTTATTTCCCATTTATGGGAGACTGTTGGGGGCTTGGGGTCATAGCAGGTTATTTGACTGGATACATTACAGACAGTATAGGAGATTCCCTGAAACTGGCAGGTGGTTATATGGCCCTTGTAGATGTAATGGCTATGATATATTAATGTGGTATTGACATGGGCCCCCATTCATACTTCTTGGATACATGGCTCACACTCTGTGGTGCCAACCTGGGACCAGGGGAGGGTCAGGGCTAGGAGTAGGGAAAATAACTGAAGGAGCATTATATCTGGGATTAAATCAGATTCCTACTCTTCAACTATGCATAGACCAATTTGTTTCTGGAGTGTGATTGGAGCAGAGCTCCGTGTTCCATCCTCAACCTTTGGTCGTGCATGGGCCAGTCAGCTTCCAGGGTGTAACTGGAGCAGGGCTTGGCATTTTGCACTTTCAGAAGAAGAGTCTGGTTGAGTTTTGTGTGTCTAGAATACAAGTCCAGGTCTCTGGGGCAGCCTGCTTGACCCAGTTATGGTGTATCCACAGGGTGATTTCAGCTACTTTAACTGCAGTGGGGGTGGATAAAATGAAAAGATAGGGTCCTCGCCATCAAGGGGTCAGTGGAGCTGATTTCTAATCTTTGACCCAGACTGCATCTCCCAATTTGTATGGGTGTATGGAGCTGATTAAGCTAATGGGGGCCCTTTCTTGGATCCAGTGATGCAGGTTTTGTATGTTTTTTCCTAAGCCAGTCATTTGCTGAGCTATTGATAAGTTTCCTCTTTCTCTGAGATCCCTTTCTGTATCTCAAATTAAGGTGGGGAGCCTCCCAAAGAGTATTTTATAAGGGGTTAGGCATAGCTTTCTGCTTGGGCTGGCTCAAACTTAGAGGAGGGCACCTGGGAGTACTTGTGTCCATGTTAGCCCAGTTTCTCGGCAAATCTTGGCATTATAAGTCTTTATTGTATGGTTCATTCACTCTACTTTTCCTGAGCTTTGAGGATGGTAAGCGGTGTGCAGTTTCCATCAGATGTGCAATGTTCTGGCAATCTTTTGAGTGATTTCAGAGATGAAGGCAGGTCCATTGTTGAAGCCAATTGAAAGGGGTAGCCCATGTCAAGGAATGATTTCCCTGAGCAGAGCTTTGGCCACTTCCTCAGCCTTTTTGGTATGAATGGGGAAGGCTTCCACCCAGCTGGAAGAAGAACAAACCAAGGAATAGGAAGTATTTGCTGCCTCCAGATTGTGGAATTTTGGTGAAATCAACTAATAGATCTCCGGGAGATATATTGCCAGTTCATTGTACTCCTGGGGCTCCTATGCGTCCCTGGCGAGGGTTATTCTTTGCACATGCCATGCACCTCTGACATATCGCATAGGTGATAGCGGCTAGACTTGAGATGTTGAAGAATCTTTCTAATGCTTCTTTAAGATGGGTATTTCCCAAGTGTGTGCTTTCATGGTAGTCCTGAACTACAGTTGTGACTAATATTCGAGGCACAACTATTCTGTGATTGGGCAATGTCCACCACCTGTTTGCTCCTTGTGTCCTGCTCTCAGAGAGTATCCACTCTCTCTTGGCTTGAGTATATTGTGGCTCTCAGTGATTCACAGGCTGTGGGATGAGAGCAGGCAGTGTGTACTGGAGTTTCTGACAATTAAGAGGTTGGGTAATGAGGGCAGTGACCGGGTCCTCAGATAGGGATCCCTCCCATGCCACTCTTTTTGCTTCAGCGTCTGCCCTCCAATTTCCTTGAGTGACAGGGCTGTGGCTTGTCTGGTGTCCCTCGCAGTGCATTGTGACAATTGCTGCTATGCTTCACATTAACTTTACAAATCCTGGAACTGTGAACCTGCAGCTTATTGGTGCTTGCCACATCCAATTATGCATCACGGCCCACTTTGATGGACTCCCAAATTGCTTCTAGTAGTTCTAGAATCTGTGTGCCATATTTAATGTCCTTTCCTCCCAAGTTAATGAGTCCTTTTTTTTTTTTTGTATAAGGTTCCATGCATGTGCAGGGTAAGGAAGGCATACTTGGAGTCTATGTAGATGTTAACCTTGGCCCCAGCCACAAGTTGTAGGGCTTGGGTGAAAGCAAAGAGTTTGGCTTTTTGTGCTGATGTGTTTTCTGGGAGATGCTGGGCCTCCACCGTGGTTTCAGAGGTCCCCACAGTGTATCCCACTCACCAATTACTGTCCTTAACAAAGCTACTCCCATCCTTGAAGAACTCCATGTTGGGGTTTGGTAGTGGCTGGTCTTGGAGGTCTGACATGCTGAAATATACCTCTTGCAATGTCTCCAGGCAGTTATGGGTTGGAACCCCTGGCTCGATGGGTAGCAGGGTAGTAGGATTCAGGGTTTTTTTACGAGTTCCAGTTGGATGGATGGATTTTCACATAATAGGGTTTGATATTTAACCGGGCAGCTATTAGTAAGCCAGTGTGTTCCTTTGGCTTCTAAGATTGTGGCTACTGCATGTGGACCCTGAACAATCATAGACTGCCCAAGAGTTAATTTTATGGCTTCTAGTGTTAGCATTGCTGCAGCTGCTACAGCTTGCAGGCATGAGGGCCATCCTGGGCTACAGTGTCCAGTTGCTTGGATAAATAGGCTACAGGTCTTTGCCAGGAACCCAGGTAAGGAGTGAGTACTCCTACTGCAATGACCTGGGGATTAAGGAGATGGAGGTAGAACAGTTTACATCTGGAAACCTGAGGCTTGGTGCTTCCATCAGAGCCTGCTTGAGAGCCATGAAAGTGTCTTTCTGTTGGCTCTCCCAGAGCAGGGGATCATGATCTCTCCCCTTTGTGGCTTCATACAAAGGGTGTGTGAGGACCCCAAAATTGGGGATCCAAATGCAGCAGAATCCAGCCACTCCAAAGAATTCTCACAACTTTCAGCAAATGCTAGGCTCAGGGAGGCTACAGATTGCTTCTTTTCTTGCAGGTCCTAATTCACAGAGTCCCTGTGCTATTTTATAACCTAGATATTTGATCTGAGGTAGGCAGGTTTGTGCTTTCTTTTTAGACACCTGATAACCCTCTTTTTGCAGATGTTTTAAAAGGGCATAAGTTCCACTAGCACAGTCTTGGTAGGTGGGACTTCAGAGGATGAGGTCATCTACATATTGGAGGAGAAAACAATGATGTCTTTCTGGTTTAAAGGACTTGAGATCATTGGCCAGGACTTGTCCAAAAACAGTGAGTGCATTTTTGAATCCCTGAGAGCTGTGTCCAGGTTAGCTGTTGCTCTTTGCTGGAGCTTGGATCATCCCACATAAAGGCAAAAATTGGTTGACTCCAGGGTGCTATTCAAATGCAGAAGAAGGCATCTTTAAGATCCAGGCAGGAAAAGTAGACTGCTGATGAGGGTATCAAGCTGAGGAGAATGTAAGGGCTGGGGACTGCCAAGTATAAGGTCACTACTGCTGAGCTGACTGCTCACAAGTTCTGGAATGGGCGGCAATCCCCATCAGGCTTTTTAACTGGAAAGAGTGGGGTATTCCATGGAGACTAGTATGGCTTTAGTATGCCTTAATTCGGCAATCTCTGAATATTTAACCAGACATTTTCATGTACTTCACATGGAACTGGATATTGCTTTATGCTCACAGGGCTGGCTGTGGGCTTTATTTCAGCAATAACTGGAGGAATGTCATGTGCCATCCCCATTGAGTTGCCTTCTGCCCACACTTCGGGCACATCTTCAAAGGGGAGCTGTGAGGCCATAGATTGGCCAGCTTCACTGAGGCAGAACAGTCTCCATTCTTCCTGCAAAGGGAGGGTTAGCACTATTTTTGGAGGCTTTGGTGGTCCCATTGTTAATGTGGATTGCCCCGTGGTGTCAAAGGCAATCTAAGCTTGTAGTTTAGACAGCAGGTCCTGACCCAGGAGGGGGACTGGGCATTCTGGGAGATACAGGAACTCATGAGTGCCTTCTTTATCCCAATGTTACAGGTCCTGGCTTGGAGGAAAGTCTGCTGGGTGCTTTTACCAGTTGCCCCTACAATAGTGGCTTATCTTTTTGATAATGGCCTGACTGACCTGGTCATTACAGAGTGTTGAGCCCCAGTATCAACCATCATATGTATGGTGCGGCCCCCATTTTGGATTCTGACCACAGACTGCATGGAGCTGAAAAAATAGGAGCCCAGTCTGTCCTAATAGTCCTTATCAGAGCTCTCTATTCCTGTGAGTCTGATGAGCTGAATTGCAGGTTTTCCTTCCTAATTTTTACAAACCCAGGGTTTAGTGTGCGATGCTCTGCTTGCTCTCCTGGCTAATGTTTTGGCTGCTTTCTTAGGGGTGACAGGGTCCAGTGGCCTGTTGGGGCACTCCTGCTTCCAGTGCCCTTCCTCCTTGCAGTATGTGCACTGATTTTACCCTAGGAGTGGGCCCCCTTCTGTGGGGCAGGGGCATCCCAGTTTACTTTCCTTGACACAGGATTGCTTCTTTCTACTATTGCTGCTGCAAGAAGGTCTGCTTTCTTTTTAATTTCTGGTTTTCCTCTCACCTGGTTTCTACATCGTGGTTGACATAAATCTTGGTGGCTACCTCCATAAGCTGGGCAGTGTTCATACCAGTGAATCTGTCTAACTTCTGTAGCTTTCTTCAGATGTCAGCCTGTGATTGGGCAATGAAAGCTGCATTGACCATTGTTTGGCGCTCAGGAGCATCTGGGTTAAAGGGCATGTATACACAAAACGCCATGCACAGACTCTCATAGAACTGAACAGGACTTTCTTTGAGAGCCTGTAGGACCTGGGTGGTCTTCTTCATGTTTACTGCCTTTTGACTCCCAGCTCTGAACCCTTTGACCAAGGCTCTATGGAAAGTTTCTTGTCAGTCGAGCCTGGTTATGTCATTGGGATCTCATTAGGGATCCTAGTCTGGGAACTGTGTGGGTGTATACTGGTCTCTGTCCAGAGTTCCCTCAGGTGGGTGCTCTTTGAGCCAGGTTGGAGCCCCTTGTGTGATTCACGTCCTCTCCTCGAAGTTGAGTAAGGTTATGAGGAATTGTTTATGGCCAGCCCAGGTGGGTTTGTGGGTCTGTATGATGGACGGGAAGAGGTCGGTCATGGCCTGAGGCTTCTCCAACTCTGGTGGGGTGTGACTTTTCCAGTTAAAGAGATTGGTAGTAGTGAAGGGTTGGTACATGAATGTTCGGTTTCCTCCTTGGATCTGGCCATCAGTATTGTAATAAATTGGAGCTTGAGCTTCACAAAGAGATAGTTGTAGTGTGGCCCTTCTCCCTGTTCTACCTGTCCTTGGGGCTCCCCATGGTCTGAGTTGCCATCTTTCAAGGGCTTCTTCCTGACTAATCACTGGCACTTGTACCTGGGAGCAGGGCACTACACTGCTCGAGGCTGAGATTGGCAGAGATAGACACTGCAGGGGTGAAAAGGCTGCATTGCTTGGAAAAAACAGCTGTGGGAAAGGCAAGGTCATGTGGCTCAGAGAAGGCGCTGGTAGAAACGTGGACGCCAAGGTCGTGCTGCTTGGAGAAGGTGCCTCGTCCCATTCCTCAGTACTGGCACAGTTGGAGCAACCACATAGGGTGGCAGGAGGTCATTTTCATTTGACCCTTCTAGAATGGCTGGGTCGGCACTAGATTTGGGGCTCACTTCCTCTGCATCCTTTGCAAGGTGCTTGTTTGGCCTGGTTCCTTGGACAACACCTGGCTTCTTTAGTCGTATATTTCCTTAACCAGAGCAAGCTTTGACTTACAGTGCCCTGCCATGCATTGATGTATGGGAACTGGACAAGGAGCCCTGGTTTTCTGGTTACCATGTCGTGAACTTTAAAGATGATCTGGGGGTCAAAGTGCCCTACTGGGGCCAGCCCATGCCAAAAGTTGGCCATTCTAATTCACAAAGCATTCTAAGCTTTCCTCGCTGGAACTTTATGGAATGCTCAGGGAAAGTTTTTCATCATACAACCTAATGAGGTCCTACTTTGTTCCCCATATTTCCACCCTGTGTTGGCCCTACCCAACACTCACTCAGCCTTTTGCTTTGTCTGTCTCTGGCCACATTCCTCGTGGGAACTTGCAGCACCTCTTAGCCTTAGCGGGTTGGTATAAACCCCTGACTCAGAAGAGGGTTCCTTTGCAGGGAGGTCCCCCAGACCACCCTTGACCAGATGAGGGACCACAGAACTACGGATTGGGACTCTGCACTCGCCCCACAGAAGTGCATCTCTGCATCTCATTCAGTCTCCACAACCACCCTCCTTCCTTTCCTTTCTCAGGCCTAGAGAAGACAGCTTCCTCCCTTCTCCTCAGGAGTATTAGGGTCTTTTGGAGAGCTGATCAGGCTCCCTCCTGACTTTTCAGAATTAGACTTTTCCTGTACTATGCTCCCAGGGGTCTTGCCCATCTGGTGAGCAGAGCTCCTTGCTTCATTCTCAGTGTCTCTTTCAAACCCTCCAGTGCCTCTGGTTTCTCCAGGAGGGCTCTGGCAGAGCCCACAACCTTCTTCTGAACTAAAAGACATCCCAGGGCTGGGGTTCACTGGGGCCCTCCCAGCCTTGTCTGAGGCATCTGAGAGAGGCAATCAACGTTGCCATCTCTGACCTTCTCAGCAATCCCAGAAGAGTTCCCAGAGATGTTATGGCAGATAGAAGTCAGGTGATCATGATATTGAAGGCCAGGACATGAGAAATCTCTGAGAAGGAAGATTTATTAACATTCAGCCAGGCCCTGTGGACTTCTGTCCAAAAAACCAAGCCCTGAATAGAATTTCTAGGTCCCTTTTATACAGAGAATATAGGAGCAGAGAGTTAAGCGGGGCTTTTATGCAAAAAGGACTTTCTTTGTTAGTTTCTTAGAGTTTTCAATGTTTGTTTGGGTACCAGATAGGCTTGAATTAACATACAGCTCACATTCCAGGCAAGCTTGAATTAACATATCACCCACATTCCAGGTAAGTGTGAATTAACATATCACCCACATTCTGTTTGGATGTAAGTTGGAATACACATTCAGTCTGCATCCTCCCTGAATATCCAAAGCCTATAGAACCTGTATCACTAAACTGGCTTTCTGGGAACTAGGCATACTTGGATATAGAATTAGATAAGTTTGAATTCCTGTACAGGCCATATTAATATAAGATCTCTTCCTTTTTATTTTTGTCTTCAAAATTGTAGTTGAAATCTGGAGAGACAGCTGCTAACATTGCTAGGGAGCTTGCTGAACAGACAAGAAATCATTTGAATGCTGGGGACATCACTTACTCAGTCCGAGCCATGGACCAGCTGGTAGGCCTCCTAGATGTACAACTCCGGAACTTGACCCCAGGTGGAAAAGATAGTGCTGCACGAAGTTTAAACAAGGTAAGGACCACAAGTTATGTGTATCTTTTAAGCTGTGATTAAATCAATGAGACTTTCCTGCTTAATGTTTCTCTTTCTGTAGAATCAGGGCAGGCTGAAGAGACTCACCAGGTGTATTCAATTAACACCATTACTGATTTTATTATACTATGACATTAAAAGTAATAATAATAACCTCTTCATATGTATTTCAAATCTACAATTCTGTTTTCAGTGGTCAAGTTCCTTTTTTTGGTATGCTAAATTCTGTAAGGTCAACATGAATAAATGCAATTTATTTTGCCTTCTTTCCCTCTCAAACCTTTATATCAAAGTAAATGACAATAAAACCAATGCATATCAATATGTAGGAATTCAGAAAATGAGCAGCAATGAGAAGGGATATTAATAATCCATTCTAAATATATTGAGATAATTTAACCTAGTTAGCATTTCTTTTTTAAAATAATAAATAATTAAATTTTTAAGTTTTATTTCCTATAGCTTTTAGTTTTTAAATTATTCATTAAAACTTTGGATATATATCAGCAAATTTGGATTGTACAGAATGAAAAGAATTCCTTTTTTAATTTCAAGGAAATAAATACTTACCTGCCAAAGTACTAATATAAGAGTATATGTATTTATGTAACAAAATATCACAAGGGCAATAGCCCCTGTGGTAAAAGTGTTAGAATTGGTCCATAAAAGAACATGTGTTCACTGAATGGTATTTGTGTAGTAGAGGAGATCAATTATTGAAACTAGCTTTTAGGGACTCAGATATCATGAAAGACTTATTCTTAAAAAAAGCAACAATTTGTCAGTGACAGACTAAAGTTCTCCTAAGGAATGCACCAAATCAACATGCCCCTACAGAATGAAAATGACTTTGCAATGTGGTTTTTTTAATATATTTAGCTCTTCTGTCCTATTGAGAGCTAAGGGTCTCAATCCCCAAGAGAGAAGAAATTTTTTTCCAGCATAGAAAAGCCAGAGAGCTAATACAGTTTTTCTTGCAGTTTCATCTCCAGAAAACAGGTATAGTTTTATCTACTAGATAAAAAGTATTATTAATTTTTTTCATGCCAGGCATAAAGGAATTGTTTTTTGTCAGTTATGCCTCTGATGGAATCACAGCCAACCCTTTAGAATATGATCCACAGCTGCCTATATAATCTGGGCATGCTGTGATTTTAATGCATCCAGGTTGACTGGATACTATTAATTAATATTGCTGCCAGCTATTGTTATCATAATATATTGGAAGTAGACATTTCTATTAATGTTACATATCCATAATATGACTTGTTATAGCAATACTTTGTATCTTTATTTAAAAATGGTGTTGATGTATGGCATTAGCAGGTAAAGCTGGTAATTAATGTCACATTCTAACTGGCTCTAGCTAATCAGCTTGCCTACTCTGAATATCAAATAACTACTTAATGGGCAAATTTCCATTTGTGAAGCTTTTTAATGCTCCTTTTGTTTCCCATTTGACTCTGTTTAATTGTTTATATAATGTGGTTTGTCATATGTTAATTTGCATGATGGGGTAAGGAGATGGGAGGGCAAAGGTTATTCACATGCTTGCTGGCTTCCTCTCATTTCCTGTGGTCCCTACCATTCCCTGAAGCAGTTATAACCCATCAGAATTGCAGTCAACTGGGTACAAATCAATTGTGCTCACTCTGAAATTCCGAGAGTTTAGGGTCCTGAAAAACTATAATGCTGATGTGAGTTAGTGATCCAAATGACAGCCTGGCAATTTACTTACGCCCATTCCTCACTTAATTCTTTAAAGGAGTAACTGCTCTAGGTTCACTGAAGAAAGCATGAAATAAAGTTGAAAGAGTGTTAGCTACACAAAAGGCATCAGAATACCTGCTTTTAAGCTGGGTGATTTTCTTCAACAATCTAGGCTGGGAGGGGCAGGAAAGGGAAGAGGAGGGAAACTACAACATAATTTATAAAATGTGAAGGTCTTTTATTTAACAGGGTAGTGTCTTATTAATTATTCAATTTATCACCAGGGAAAAAATGTTTGGGGCTGAATATGAGTTGCTGTCCACCTTTTGCCCATAAAAACATCACTCTGTATGCAAAAACACAAACAAAATCAGGCTTCTTATCCCACAGCAGTTTCTAAAATTTGTTTTATTTTGTTATTGTGTATGGGTTATTTTTTGTTTTGTTTTTTTTCTGGTGGAAACTGTCAAATGAATTTCTTCAAGAAATAAAAGCAGTGACGGATCAGGAGATAAATCAAATTCTTTAATCAGAAGTTATCTGTTCATATTAATCCCTTAGAATCAAATAGTCATAATAAATGGGCATTTCTATTTTCCTGATAAAAATAATTTTTTGCATTTATCAGTTTGTGGTATACATAAAACACATTTGTAATTTGTAGACCACAAACCATCTTTGAAAAATGGGATCAACACTATTAACATAATACACTTACCTTCATATGTCTTCATTTGTGGCTTATGAATTAATAACTAACCTGATATGAAATGGATCATTTCAATTGAAAAAAGTATATTGATTTTTACTCCATTTCTATCAAATTCAGCCAAGATTTCTTTCCATCACTAACAGCTTTATATCGTTCAGTTTTCACTTGGGTGGTTCTGAAAGGAGACTTGGCCACTCTTTTTCCCAGTCATTGCTTACATATCGCTGCTGCTTAGCTTTTATTCTCTTCTAGAAAGTAGTGCACAACAAAATGAGGTGTTTCGTGTAGATGTGTTCTTTTATTTTTCTTGTTTTCTTCTGTCACTAACTTGTTTTTTCTATTCTGTGTTTAATCTGCTGTCTTAATGGATTCAGCTTCAGAAAAGAGAGCGCTCTTGCAGAGCCTATGTCCAGGTACTTTCTGCGTTTTTATAAATGTGTTAAGTTGTTGAATTGTCTCTGCTGGTGATAGCATGAATGTGCATCTGATAGAAAAATGATGATTTACCATATTTTACTAAAGGAATTTCAGGGAAGACTTGCAAGGTAGGAAAGGAAAGACATATGAAAGGGTATGTGTTAAAAAGAAATCTGAAAGTACCAATGTTTTGTCAAACTTGAGAAAAACACAGACTAGAAGGGGGCAGAACTTCATGTATAAACATTGTGGTCATAACTAAGAGATCAGTTTGGTGAAGTCTATAAATCGCTAAGTTCTTCATAGAGATAGGAATGAAACAATTTCATTTATACATTGGGTCAGTCAATATTTGAGTAACAAGTCACTCAGAAGTGACAATCAAGTTCCTATTGTACCACACATAGTCCAGGATTCTTGGAGTGTCATGCTTTTGTATCAAAATGGAACTTTTTATTGGCTCAAGAAATGTTTGTGAATCTCTTATTCTCTCATCCATTGTAAACATGGTAATCTCAATGACAGTATTTTACCAACTAAAATATTCTAATTTATTTCTAAGCAAGGTAAAAACTATTGCTATGCTTGTGGGTTCTATGTGAAAGAAGACAATCCCAGAAGTGAGCTTTAGTGTTCTTTATATAAGAAGGATTGGAAAGAAAGGAGATGAGGAAGGGAGAAGAAAAAGAAAGGGAAGGGAGGGGAGAGGAGGAAAGGGGAGAGAAGGGGAGGGAAAGGGGTATATGAAACTGTATGACTGTAAATTTTATTATCAATGTATACAAATCATGGCATTTTTAAAAGGGAAATAAAGCCGAATTTATAAGAGATGCTCTTGAGAACTACATTTGCAGAAATTAAACCTTATAAATGTATTCACAGTAGATCATTGTGGGGCATTGGCTTTTTTAATCAAAACTCTTAAGCTAAAATAATGTAAATATTAAATACAAGTATTATTCATTTATACCTTTCCAATAGTCTGAATTCTCACATCCACTACCCTTCATGGTAGTATAGACCTGGGAATAGAATTTATAATCAGGAAATGATTAGCATAAATTATTGAACATAAAATCATAGCAAAAGGAAGTAGATGACGTTGGGGGAAAGTTTATTTAAGTTCTGAAAAATGCAATGCAGTAATATTTTTATATCTTTTAAATTTCTACTACTTTCAAACTTAGAACAGTTACAAAACAATATAAACTCCATACAGAGAATTCCAACAAACCTCTATTCCCCACAGATATCCAGATCACCAGTTTTAACATTTTGCCATATTTGCCATATCATTTTCTTTTCCTATTTGTCTCTCATTCATTCCATCTATCTATTGTTCTACCACTGTCTGTCACAACACAGTAAACTTTTTAATGAAGGGAAGATATCCACGTCTGCTAACTCTGGCTGACAAATTCTTTTTCATTCACCTGCCTCTTTTCTAAACTCCATACATTAATTTCTTCATTCCCTCAACAACTAATAGTAAACAACACAGTGTCCCCACCCTAGGATTTTACCATTTAGTGGACAATAATGATTAATAAATGTTAGTACATTAGCATTTCAGATGAGTGCAAATACTACTGAGTAGATTTCAGCTTTCTTCGGTTAATCTGATCCTGAAAGTGCATGCTAATTACCTTGATTGGACTTTGGTGTTTTCCAAGTCTTCTGAGCATCATAAGAACACATTACAAATAGTCATTGTGGTCAATTAAATTTGCAGATGGCCAAACTCGTTCATTATGTGTTGTTTCTTATCAGCTTTTTTGTTTTGATTTGTTTTTTTGTGTGTTCCAATTTTCTTACTAGTTTTACAGTCAAGATGGTTTTGTTTTTCCTGAACTTATTTCCAAGTTCTGAGTACACCTTCACTATACGAAAACATACCGCATATGACCTTACCTATACCAAAAACCTTTAACAAAAGAATTCAAAGAAAATCAAGAAGAAAACACAAAGACAAACCATTATTCTATGCTTTATATTAATTTTGGTTTTTATTTTTACTGTCAATTTTCAAAAGACAGTAATGTGTAAATATCTAAGTAACTGTATCAAGGTAGCTTTTTTTCAGAATGATCAATTTGAAAATAGAATGAAAAACTAAAAAACAAAGGTAGTATTTTTTGTATGTGAGTTCCTTTCTGAAATTGAAGACATTAGGATAAGGACAATAATGGAATTTTATGATAGCCATTTGAAAGGAAAAACATAATTTGGACATTGAACTGAAATTAGGGAGATAGGCTTTGAATTTGTAGTTTACTTTATAAAATAATGAATCATTATATACAAGAAACTATTTGGATTTACTTTTCCAAGATTTTAGGAAAGACCTTGTTTTGGGAGGCTGATACATACAACTTATACTCTTAATATGTGCAGTAGATAGAGATATTGAAGTATTCTTCATCAGTGAAAACTGGTATTTTTGAGTGATGCTAGGGTTGGTTTTTTTTGTTTGTTTCAATCCATGCTATCCCTTTATTGAGGCCTTTGTGATAATTAGCCTTTTGGTATTTAAATATGTGAAACACATGGTC
Source organism: Dasypus novemcinctus (assembly GCF_030445035.2). Taxonomy (NCBI): domain Eukaryota; kingdom Metazoa; phylum Chordata; class Mammalia; order Cingulata; family Dasypodidae; genus Dasypus; species Dasypus novemcinctus. The sequence continues at coordinate 145,131,821 of NC_080673.1, read as the reverse complement.
ATTCAAACATGAATCTCTGGTGAAAATTTAGAACACAGTTTATTCAATGGCTGATTTTTTGTTGTTATAATTGACTAGATATGAATAAATGTTTCAGCTATTGACTAAACATCTGATCAGTCCAAATACCAACAGAATATTGGTTAGTAGAAGTGCTCTGCTCACTAGTACATGGCACTATTTCTGTTTACTTTAATGTAGCTCATTAGTCTGTGAAATTCCAGAGTGAATAAAAATTTAAACTATAGTATATTTGCATTTCAAGTATATTTGCCTTGTGGTCCTATTTTTTCCATGTCCAGAGTACATTCTGAGCTATCTCTGAAGCAGAAGTGCTTTACACATTAAATTTGAAATGAGATGATTCTTAAATCATCATGAGCTTTAAAATATGGACTTTAGATGGACACAAGCAATGATTCTTCTAGGTTTGATTTTTATTTGTTTATTTATTTGTTTTTGAAGTCCCAGGGCCAGGGATTCAACTTAGGACCTCCCATGCGGGAAGCCGGCGCTCAACCACTGAGCCACATTCGCACCCCTGAGTTGTTTTTTCATTTATTGGTTTGTTGTTTGTTTCTGTTTTTTTTTTTTTTTTAGGAAGTACCAGGGACTGAACTCAAGTTCTCCCATGTGGAAAGGAGGTGCTCAACTGCTTGAGCCATATCTGCTCCCCTAGGTTTGATTTTGACCATCTAAATCCATTTAACTTTCAGTTATTTAGAGGTTCAGTGTCTATTTTATATATAATCTAGATCCATCATTTGTTTCTTCTGGCTTCCTAACTTTTATTCATGTCACACACAAAACAAGCACAGTGAAATCTGAATTCTTATCTATCAACTATGATAATTGAAATGAGGATGAGAAATTAAAAAGTGGTTGATATAATTTTTAAAATAGTGTAATATATGAATCAACCCATTGTGCTTGCTTCTCAAGAAAAAAAGTAGTACAATGTACCTTATTTTTCTTTATTTAATTTTAGATTAGACTGAAAAACTTGTCAACTGTCTAAAGATGGAAATTGATATATGACATATAGTAAAAATGCTCTTACCATATCTTGGCCATAATACCTTCATTTAAGAAGAGCAGTTTAAGATTTATGCCAGAGAAGACAAGAGGGGTTGTGTAACATATACATATCGACAGCTAATAAAATATATTAGTACAAGGAGGAATCCTAGAGATGAAGATTTAGCTCAGATCTGAAGAGATTAAATGACTGGCACAAGGTCACACGAACAATAATGGCAGCAAGGTTGCTCTCCTGACATGTGTCCATTGCTTCTTCAATGCCATAATTAAGAAGAACACTGATTTTATCACTGAGAATAATTGAATTTATAAAGTACTAAATATATAGTCAATACTAGGCAGAGAATTTTGCATACATTCTCATTTAATATTCACAACATTCTTATGATATAATTATTGCTATTCTTACTTCACAGTAGTAAAGGAAATGGAGTCCCAGAGAGGAGTAAGTTACTTTCACAAGATCAAACAGTAAAAATGGAGGAGGCACTGAATTCAAAGCTAGGTCTCCCAGATTCAGAAGCTAATGCTCCCAATCCTTAAGCTACTGCTATTTCAGAGCTGCTCTCATTATTTGGTATTAGGAGTAAGGATATATCATTACATTTATATTTCTTACACTATATTTCAGAGTTGGGGCAGAGAAAAACTATTGTTTTCATATTTCACTTTTTTTTTTTTTGTAGGACTGAGGGTGAATAGGAAGTTTGGCAAATATTTTTACAGCTATCTTAAGGTCAAATACAACATCATTTCCTTTAAGGTTCCTTTATTTTCAGAGTAGGTTATGATAAGTAGTTATTTTGAAAGAAGAAAATAAATAAGAGAACACAATTCAATGGGGTATTAAAAATTAGTGAAGTAGTCTTATCTTGCCTAAATACCTGAACTGTGTTTTAGTATTTTTACTTACTTTAGTCTTCTATAATGATTGAAAAGTAGTAGTAGGGAGGATGATTAATGTATAGGAGGGCTTCATTACCTCTTCCCTTACCAGGCACAATCCCTTCCTTGCTCTACTTAGGTATCCTCGTGCTGATGGGATGTAAAGGGATGGTAAGTTACATGGAAAAGAGTATTCTCTTTCTAGGTACTGTTGGGGGAATCTCAAAAGCTAGAGCAGTTGCAACAATAGCTGCTCCTAGAGTTTTATGAGAGGCAAGAGGAAATAAAAATTGGGGAATAAACAGTTATAGTGATATTATGACTTGGGAGATTAAAAAATGACTTAAGAAAGAACTTTAAAAAAAAAAAAAAAGACCATTTTGCCATGTGTTTTATGAGGAAATTCTCTTCCCTACCTTCGTTCCCACTCTTTTTTTCTTCTGAATTTTTAAGAAATTTCATTCAAGACTTAGAATCAAAAATCCTTAACAACAACCAGAAAAATGTTTATTTTGAATGGCATAATTTCTGGTGGTAGACAAAGGCCCAATTCTTTTTAAGCATAAATGGGGGAGTGAAGGAAGGGGAGATAAGAGGTTACAAATCAGTTGTGGGCCACACATTTTTTTACCCCTGTTGTAATCATCTATTCTAGCTTCCAAGCCCTCAGTAGTTCATGAGTAAGTATTTCACATATGGTATTTAATAGGTATTTTGACTAAAGTATTTTCTGATTTCATTTTCTTCCCTGGCATCTGCTTTCAGTTTGTCTTAGTGCAAAAGTTCATTTTTTTTCAATTGAAATATAATTCACATACCATAAAATTAAAATATCCCTTTTAAAGTATACAAAATTTAGTGTATTTTAGTATATTCACAAAGTTGTACTCTCATCCCCACTATCTAATGGCAGAACATTTTCTAGGAATGCAATAGTTGTGTCATATTGTAACTATGTTTAACAATTTGAAAACTGTGAAACTGTTTTCCAAGATGGCTACAACATTTTACATTCCCAGAAGCAATGGAAGACAGTTGCATTTTCTCTAAATCCTTATCAACACTAGTAATTCTTTGTCATTGTGATTATGGCCATCCTAGTGCCAGTGAAGTACAGAAGAACTTAACTGTAGTCATGGGGTGGGGGAAATTTGGTTTGGGAGTGTAATACATTAACCAGTAAAATCATTTGGTTCCAAAGAAAGGGTTGTGGCTTTTTTGAGAATCTGGGAATAGACGATGACTTTGAAGAGCTTAAGAACAACTCCTTCAGGTTCTACAAATGTAAACAGATTTACATTAGATTAGATTTAATCTTTTTTTCTGGGTTTTCAACCTCAAGTTTCCTATCTTGTAAATAATGTTTGTTCTCCATTGTTTTCTTCTTTAGGAAGAACCATTTAGGAAGAACCATTAAAAATTTCTATTTTTCATTTTTTTTCTGTTTCAAATGTGGGGTATTTCCCTAGTGAAAAAGTGTATATATATATATATATATATACACACACACACACACATATATATTATATAGTCAGCAGTTCTTTTGTCCTCCAAATCTCAGAGTTGGTATGTATTGCCCAGAGATCTGTAAATGACCTTGCTTAATGAGAATTATAAGGCATCGAGGTATTTATGTTAATCTTTTGAGTCTTTGGAGCTTGCTGTAAGCTGCATAGTCAGGATGAGAACTGTTCAGAAAAAAATCCCTGCTAGATAAACGTAAATTTAAAAAAATAAACAAGCACACACTTGTGTATCTGTTCTTTCTTCCTTCCTTTCTTCCTTTCTTGAAAGATGGTCTACATGTTCTTTAAAGATTACAATATATTTTAAACAAGCACTCTTTCTTTTAATTTGGAACTTTATTTTGCTCACTTTGTTTGACCTTTATAATCCACTAGAAAGCTCTGTTGTAAGGACCATCAATGCAAAAGCAATCTCTTTTCGGACTTGAAAAACATTACATAATAGAAAACAACAAGAACATTCAAGAGCACCCACTTTGTGCCCAGTAATATATTTAGCACTGGAGATAGAACAGAAAACATAATAGACAAAAATTCCTGCTCTCTCTCAGGGGTGATATTTCTAGGGCCAGAATATAAACTGTACTGTAAAATATATGGCATGTCAAGTGGTGATAAATGCTATAGAGAAAAATAAAGCAGAGAACCCAGACAGAAAGTGCTAGGATTTTGGTAGAAAGTACTAGCAGTTTTAAATAGGATGCATTACTGGGAAGGAGATTCTTGAGCAAAACCTTAGAGGAGGTAAAGGAGTGAACTATGCATATATCCAGGGAAGAGCTTTTCTGGCAGAGAGAACAACAAATGCAAACTTCCTGAGATGAAAATATGCCTGCAGTGTTTGAGGAGGCTAATCACCTGGGGCAGAGTAAAAAAAAGAGAGAGTAATAGGGCATAAATCTGCAAGGCAGGAAGGACCCAGATCTGACAGGCCAGTGTAAAGAATTTGACTTTTATTCGGAGTGGCACAGGAAAACACTGCAGGTTTCTAAACAGAGGAATGACAAGATCCTACATGTTTTAAAAGGATCACACTGTCTGCTAAATGGAGAACACAGCGTTGCGGGAAATGTGAAGGCTGAATCATGAAGACCAATTGGGCAATAAAGGTTTCTTCATTAGAATATTAATGAAGGATAATGAAATAATTATTTAAGTACAGGATTTTTTTTTTTAGTGGAACTAACAGGATTTGCTAAGGGATTAAATGTGAGATGTTAGAGCAGGGATTCTTAACCAGGGATTTCAGGGGATCCATGAGCTTGAATTGAGAAAAATCAACTTATTATCTTTATTTTCTCTGACATCTAACTGAAATCTTATTTCCTTCACTTATGAATGTATGTGATAAATAAATTTCAGTAGTAGTCATTTCACCTAACTGGCAATTGGGTCTAAGAAACAAAAAAGTTTAAAACCCCTGTGTTAGAGGAAGAGAGTAGTCAAAAGTTGACTGAAAATATTTGGCCTAAGCAACTGGAAAGATGAAATCACCATTTATGGAAATGATCTATCTGTGACTGATTTGAGAGGCGCGAGAGAAGAGGCTCACTTTGTGGCATGTTAAGTTTGAGATTCCTATTTGTTAGCAAGTAGAGATGCTAAAAATGGCAGTAAGATAGGCATGCATGGAGTTCATTCAAAAGGACTGGCAAGAACAATATTTGGGAGAGTTTTGCTTTTAACATGATATATAAAGCCAATGTAAAGGATGCGTTTATCAAGGAAATGAGTAGAGAGAGAGGAGGAAAGAACAGGAATAATCCCAGGACACTGCAATATTATGAGGTCACGGAGAAGAAAAAGAGCCAGTAACAGAAACTACAGAACAACCAGGAGTGTAGTATCGTTAGGTCAACTGAAGTTCTTGCTTTAAAGAAGAAAAAATTAGGTCAAGTGTTGCTGAATCTGTTCAGAAATGCGGATGCCATTTTTCAAGGATGAAAATAATGTCAACTTTCAATTAATTAAAAAATTATAAATCTCAGGTATCTATATTATTATATCTAATATCTAAACATTTTAACCTATGTCTTTCATTTTTTTATATTATTACTGCAGAGTTTTCTGTGAACCAAAGTTGCTATTTGCACCTTTGACAAAGTGCAAATTGAATTATGTCAGTTTTACTTGTGTGCTTTTGGCACATAAGAAAAGACGGATTCCAACCTCCATTTATACTGGAAGGAAGAAATTAATGAGTATTTTCAAAATCCTTGTTTGGTCACTTAATTGGCTGTGTGACAAAGAGCTCTGTGGTGCATGTCAAACCACTTTCAGAGTCCTCTAATGATTTGTGCTCTGCTTGACTTGTGATACTATTCTGTGTGGCTTGTCAGGCTGAATATCCTTGTTAAAGTGGCTAGAATAAATTGGCTAGTGGGTATATACAATGTAGTATATTAACTACAGCAACAGGGAGTATTTTCAGCAGCTCTTGCAAGAGATTTCAATGTTTGCCCATAAGCATCAAAGCCAAACCAAACTTTCATTTAATATAATTAAAAGGACATCTGAAAGTAGTTTCTGTCACAGCAGGTTCTTGTGGTTAGGTAACCCTTTGTTAAAACTCTGTGAACTTAATATATTTCACAGCTTGATAAATCTGTACTTGATTTGTGTCAGTAAGAGAGAAAATATAAATCTGCACCCTGCATGTTTGTAGTGCTCTAGACCTATTGTTAAAAGACTTAGAGATCAAAGAAAGTGACTTCAACCAACAAAACCATTGTAGTTTTCTTTAGATGAAGAACAGTTGTAAAAGTCCCCTTTTATAAGTTGTAGTTGTTAAATGCTGTTATAAAGAAATCACTGAATCAAAAGACAGTAAAACCACACATAATGTAAGCAGAGTAAATCTCCCAGGTATTATTTAAGAGCTTGAACGGGTCAATTCATAGATCTAATGATTCAAAGATCTCTAAAGGACAATGACAGATGTTAATGGAGATCCCGCTTTGGCGTCAGAAGAACATCATTCTGGGAATCTCTCAAAAACCCCCTGGCACATATTTTAGGTCAAACAAGAGGGCTGCTTTACCAAATATTTTCTGCTTCTTCCATTTTGCACATTTCCTATAAATAAACAAATGTTCCAGCTGCTGTTTGTGTATATATGGTTTGGGAATGTTTTAGAGCTAATTCTAGTAAGGGTGAGAAAACAAAAACTCTCGTGTTTTTAAATAAAACAAAATTATTTTCTCTCTTCTTTTAAACAAGTTGTAGTCCCTTCTCTAGCTTAAGTCCCTGATCAAAGCCCAGGTCATGAACTATAAGTTAAAACTGTTTCTATAAAGTCCATTGTAATGAATCATTGCTTTCTGAACATACATTTACCTTTAGAAAAGTTTTAAGTACATAGAAGAATATAAAAAGATACTATTCCTACACAAATTCAAGAGAATATATATACCAATTTACTTTGCTATTTCTTTAAAAGCTTTATGATCACAGCTAAACAGAAGGAAAAAGATTTTTAAAACAGCATTATAGATTTAAGATCCTACTTTCAGAAAATACATTAGCTTTTCTGAAAAAAAAAAAAACTGGGGGTAGTTTAAAGAATAATTTGCAGAAGAAAAGATACCTAGTGGTTTGGGAGAAAAAAAAAAAACACAAATGATTTTTTAGAACTACTCCCAACAGAGGTATCATTGTTATATGTTCCCATATCTAACATATCAGTTATTAATAGCTGAATATAACAGAAACTTGAATATGGTGGCTTTCAGAAATCAGGGCTTTATTCACAGAGTATAGATGAAGCCATTCAAATTAGCATGAAACCTACATGAAATCATCAGAGAACAAAACTTCATCTGTTTTTCTGATCCATTATTCTTCATGTCTTCCATGCACAAAATAACTAGATGGTTATTCAGATTCTTGTCATCACTTCAGGGCTTATCTCCAAGCAGGAAGAAGAACAAGGAATGGGATTCACCCTTTTTAGAACTTCCCAGTATTCCCACCCATTTCTTATCACATATCAGAGGCTACCCTATCTTCATAATTAAACACTGTATTAATACTTGTAGCTTTGCACCTGGACATAGTCTCCAATAATCTGTGTAAGGCAAGAGGGATATTGGGCAACTGGCATTCCCAGACTCAGCCAAAATACTTTTTTTTTCTTATTTAATGATAAATAGTGATGCCTTCATCCAATATTTGATGTATTAACCTACCATCCTACTATAGTTTGTTTTTTTTTTTAAGGAGGTACAAGGGATTGACCCTGGGACCTCATACATGCAAGGCAGGTGCTCAACCACTGAACTACACCTGCTCCACAGCCTACCATACAATTTTGACATTTTTGAACCTTTAAGTGCAGATTCAAATGTTTGTTGGATTAGTCATAGTCAGAAGCCAATTATTCTGTAGACAAAACAAAAATGTCATTGTGTCTGAGTGGAACCCCGGGGTTGTGTAGTGCAACCCTACCTCTCATTCCTCTCTCTAGTCATTCAACTCTTTTTCCACAAAGAAATCTTTGTTATCAGCCTCTTAAATATCTTACCAGAGAAGACTATTTGTACTTACATCCACAATGGAGTAACATTCAGCCATTGAAAAGAAGACACATGTATGGAGATGATCACAAAGATAGACTTGTATCATAGGTTATATCAACAAAGCAAGATAACTTCATCAATAGCAAATTGGTTGAATAGACTGGCACACCAAGTAATTGAATATTCTTTAGTGTCAGAAAGAATGAGGTAGATCTGCCTGTACCAACGTAGAAAAATGGACTTGATGGTTAATTTCTTCTGTCATCTTGACTAGGTTAAGATGTCCCTTTTTTAACTTTATCATACATTACAACCATTATATGAGTCAGGATTCTCCAGAAAAACAGAACTCAGGATACATACATACATACATCATACATACACATATACACTCACACACATACACAGAGAGAGAGAGAAAGAGAAAGAGAGGGAAACTACGTGTCCCTTTGTTTGGTCAAGCAAACCAAACAATCTGGCCTGATTGTTACTATGAAAGTATTTCATAGATGGATTTGCAGCTATAATCAGTTGATTATATCTGGCTGACTGTATCTACAATCAATAAAGGAGATTGCCCTTAGCAATGTGGGGCATCTCCTCATCCAATGAGTTGGAAGTTTTAAAAGCTAGAACTAAAGATTGCAGGAATCAGAAAGAATTTCTATGTCTGCTTCAGTCAGCCAGCTTCCCCTGGAGAATTCAGAATCAACTTCAGCCTCACCTTTATCAGAGGTTTCCAGCTTGCAGCCTGGCCTTTGGAATTTGGACTTGCCAGATGTCAAAATCACCCTAAAGGAGTTTGCAATTTACAGCCTGCCCTGCAGAATTCTGACTTGCCAGCCCAGTCAGTTGCATGAGCCAAGGACTTATAATAATCAATCCATCAGTCTTTCTCACATGTAATCTCTCTCTCTCTGTGAGTGTATATGTATATATGTGTGTGTATGATGTATGTATATATGTATCCTGAATTCTGTTTTTCTGGAGAATCCTAATATAATGGTTGTAATGTATGATAAAGTTTTTAAAAATCCAGAAAAAAATAATATTACAGATAACATTTCTGCAGTGTTTACATTTGTTGGTGTGTGTGTAAATATTTACAAATCTGGAAGAATCTACAACAGTGTCAAAACTGATTCTTTATGGGTAGAGGCAGTGAAAGTACTCAATAAATGCATTTTTAGGTTCTAAATTACATACTTCTGCATTTTTACAAGCAGTTTTTAAGTTAATAGAATTTATTTTTTAAGGCAGCATTATTTTTACAGAAAATATTTTATAGAAAATATTTTACCATTTAACTCCAGGCCCAATCCCTCACATTTTTCCTATTAACAGGTTATATCAGTATGGTAAACTTGTTACCATTAATGAAGCAATATTAATACTATAATTATTATTTTTAAAAGATCTATTTTTTTAAAATTTATTTCTCTCCCCTTCCCTCCCCCCAGTTATCTGCTTTCTGTGTCCATTCACTATGTGTTCTTCTGTGTCCGCTTGTATTCTTGTCAGCGGCACTGGGAATCTGTGTCTCTTTTTGTTGTGTCATCTTGCTGTATCAGCTCTCTATGTGTGTGTTGCCACTCCTGGGCAGGCTGCACTTTTTTCGTGTGGGGCAGCTCTCCTTACGGGGCACACTTCTTGCGTGTGGGGCTCCCCTATGCGGGGGACACCCCTGTATGGCATGGCCCTCCTTGCGCACATCAGCACTGCGCATGGGCCAGCTCACCACATGAGTCAGGAGGCCCGGGGTTTGAACCTTGGACCTCCCATGTGGTAGACAGATGCTCTATCCATTGAGCCAAATCCGTTTCCCAATATTATAATTATTGATTAAAGTTCATAGCTTATTCAGATTTCCTTAATTTTTATTTATTGCCCTTTTTCTGTTACAGGATCCTATCCAGGACACCACATTACATTTAGTCATCATGTCTCCTTAGATTCCTCTAGACTATGACAGTTTTCAGACCTTTCTACATGCCTGTACTTTTAAAGTCATATGTATAAATATATTTTCCAATTAAAAAAATAACTAACCTACATAGTTTAAGAATAGCATAGATTTTTTCAATTGATTCATTCTTTCACTCAAGCAAACAATATTTAGTGATCTTATATTGTGTTTCAGGCACTGTTCCAGTGCAAGGAATCAGGGTTAAAGACAGGATGTTGTACAGCTCCCATTCTAGGGCAGCAAGTTGGAGTGTGGGGAGGAAGGGGCAGTAAATTAATCAATGAGAATAATAAAATAAAATGATGGCAGAAATACTTTGCAAAGAATTAAAACAGAACTGGGAGATTAAAAGTAAAGTAGATTTTGTGGATCAGGGGAGGTGCAATGAAGCTGGGTCCTGGCACTGTGGTGTCAACTGTGTACCCATCTCGATAAAGAGCACTCCATGCACAGGAACCACCTGGGGCAAAGGTCCTCAAATGAGCAGAAGTTGGTGAGTTCTAGGAAGAGGAAGTAGGCCCAGATCACCAAAGCAATGGGCTGAGGGAGAAATACAGTGGTAGAAAAGTTATGGGAAGGGATCAAGAGAATGAATGCCTTGAAAGAGCTTGAATCAAGGTCATGACATGATATTTTCAAAAGATTAGTCTGGCAGAAAATATAGTTTCCTTCCAATCTCTATTCCTACAGCTTTACTTGTCACCTCTGTATAGGTGATTCTGAAAAATATTATTAAACTGCTTTACAAATTTACAAAGTTCTCTCTTCTCTGTACTGCTTTCTGAGTAATATTTGAAAATGCAAATCTGATTATATCTTGGCCCTACTCAAAGACTTTCCTTTACTCTCTTTTGCCCTCAGTAAAATTCCTTTTTTTTTTTTAATGCAATGTTAAAAGTATCTGACTCCCTCCTTTTAATTTCCCCACTGTGCAATTTTATTAACCATTCAAGTACAGTAGCATCTGGTGAAACTGGGACAGAATTGGAATTTAAAAGTAAACAGATATTCAACATCTAACAGTTTGAAAGAAGCCACTACATACGCTGTACAAACACAATTTCACAGAGCCAATACAGTACTAGCCATTAACCCAGTCCACCAGGTGCACTAAAGTAGAAAAGATACAACAAGAATAATACCTACATTAGAAAGAGTTCAACACTTCAGAAATAGAGGTAAACACTTTTAGTTCCTCCCCTTTAGCCCCCAAAACAATATTGTAAGTATGGATCTACCTACATAGTCCTATATTAGCTTCTAGAATATTTGTCAGGAGAGAAAAAATAAAATGACATCGACCAGTACAGTCTTTAGATATTTAGGAAGGGAAGGGGAAGAAAGTCAGTTCTCAAAATCAATTAGTGAGCTTCAATCTCATCAGCAGGATCGTTGGACTCTTTCTTCTTCCATACTTGTTCAATATGCTTGTCCTTTTCTTGCAAATGCTCCACTTTGGCAGCCATTTGTGCCTCTCGATTCTCCTTGTTGGCTTCCATTTTGTGTATCAGTTACTTTTCTGCCATTTTACTGAAGTTGTTATTCTCTTCTGTTATTTTCTGAGGCACTTCTTTTTCATCCTCTTATTTCTCAATAAGCTGCTTTAAGACCTTAGCTTCATGGAACTTGCATCTTTCTTCTACAGCTTCTAACTTCATTTGAATTTCCTTCAGGGAGAGATCCTTCTTCTTTGGAGGGGAAGGGGAAATTCTGGGACATAGTCTTTCGACAGAGGGCTGAGTGTCATCTCAAAGACTTGGCCTGAGGTACACTTCTCCATTTCTTTCACCTGGATATCAAAAGCAGCCATGGTAAGTAGAAGACAAGAGTCTGGCAGTGTATTTTACAAATCCACCTCTAAGGAAGGCCCTGTTTGATCTGAACCATCTGGCCACACTCCTGACTCCCTCATTTTTGATTCCCATGTCTTTAACTGGTCCCTCCCATCCCCTTGGACCTTACACTCCTGAGCCATCTAAGTACTTGCAGTTAATGTCTCTGTGCCTTTGTAGTTGCAATACCTTCTGTTTAGATTATCCCAAGATTTTGACTTATCTGTCAAGCCCCAATTCATGTTTCAGCTCCTCTACGGAAGCATTTTTGTCTCAGTCTGGATAAATACCCTCTTATTTACACCTATAGTATCTGTAGTTTTCCTCTTTTACAACAGGCTATATTTTATAATAAACAGTTCATTTATCTATTTCTGAGGTCCCTGAGGAGGAACTGTGCCACTTTTATTTCTATATCCTCAGGAACTTTTATATTATAGTTAGCACATACAATGTCATCTCTGAATATTTTCTGATTAATAGAAGCTATAGGCCCATTTTTCCAAGTGTTCACTAGCATGTCCGCAACAGTGAAAATCCTCAAAACAGTTGTTTATACTCACCATCTCCAATATCCCTCTTTCCTTTTTCTCTTATATCCACTTGTTGGACTTTTGCCCCCACCACTTCACTGAATCTGCACTTGTTGAGATCATTAATGACTTACTGCTGCTAAACCCAATGGTCAGTTCTCAGTACATAGCTTACTTGACCAATCAAAAACATCTGACAAAGTCGATCACTCCTCCTTCCTTGGTACACTCACTTAGAACAATCACTCTTGATTTTCTTCCTACCTAACTGATGCTTCCTCCTCAGTCTTCTTTGCTGGTTCCTTCTCTTCTTCCCAAACCCTTAAATTTGGAGTGTGCTATAGCACAACCCTTCGTCCCCTTTTCTTCTTTCTGTACAGTCTCTCCCCTGGTGATATGATCATCTTAAATATCTATATGTCTATAACTCACAAGTGCTGTCTCCAACACAGAAAACTCTCCTAAATTCCAGAATTAATTTCTCAGATAGACTCCACTTTTTTGACTGACAGGCATCTCAAAACCATTATGTCCATAAGTGAATCCCTGATCTCAGCCCCAAAACCAGTTTTACATGCAATGTTCACTAGATCAGTTTTTGTGGTTCAGCCCCATATCTACAAATTTTCTCCTTAATTTCACTCTAAACACACTGGCCTCCTAAAGGTTTTGGGACATGCTTGACATGTTCCCACTTGAGGAACATAGTTCTGGTTGTTCTCTCAGATTGGAATGCTTCTCCAACAGATAACTGCATGGCTAACTCCCTACCTCCCTTGTCTTTTTAAAATTCTCACCTTTTCAATTTAAAATCACAAGCCACACTCCCGCAAAACCCACACCTCTAGACACGCTTTATATTGCCCTATTTTTTTGTATGGCTCATAATACCTTCTAACATATTTTTTATATTATTGTTTATTGTTTGCCTCCCTTGCCAGAGTGTTTAGTTCCAGGATTTGTTTGTTTGTTTTCTTTCCTTTACATCCCAAGAGTTTAGAACAGTGCCCACACATATTAAACATTCAAAGATTATTTATGAATGAATGTTACTGATTGTCCCTCCAAAGTATTTCTCTGCAATATTTCTATTATTTTACAGCCATTTTATCATTTACCCAGGGAAAAAAAAACAGAGTTATTATTATTAGATCAAGAAAGAGGAATTTTTGAATACTTTTATGATTGAGTTAATTTTGAAACTGCTGCAAACCCACTTCCCTTTACTTCCATGATGTCACACTCTTCTGGCTACTCTTTAGCTCAACGCTAGTGCAGTCTTTTTTCATTGTTCTCTCTGTTGTTAGTGTTTTGGGAGTCATCACTTCTTCCTTTACTCAGCTTCTCTTGGAATTGTTAGAAATACCAATAAGCCTATTTCAATTTGTAACTCCTACATGTATGTGGACTCTTCTAATTAATGTCACTTAGGTACTTTACAGGTAAACCTAAATTAAATAATATTCCACACTCATACTCCCACCCATCCACTACCTTCTAAAGAACAAAAAAAAAAAATTTCTCCTCTTCCTTTATTAACATTTTAACTGAGTGTCATCATCATTACTTTGTTGACAAAATTCTCTGCATTGCAGTTCTTCATCTTTCACACCAACCAACTTTAATCATTAAATCCTTTTAAATACTTCCAGAATCTTTGTACTTTCATCCTTTTAAATACTTCCAAAATCTTTGTACTTTTCTCCATCCCAAGAGCTAGAATGAATGCATGGATTTGATGCCTGGTTCTGTCAGGTGTTACCTAATTAAACTTCAGGAAGTTATTTCTCTGAATCTCAAATTTCTCATCTATAAGATGAGGACAAAATTCCTACCTCATGTGAAAATTTAGGAAGTTAATACATGTAAAGCATCCAGATAAGTGTCTAGAATATTCAGCAAATACTAACCATTCTGTATATCACTCCCCTACTTAAAATATTTTAGTTGTTTCCAGTTGCCTTTAAGAGGAATTGAAAATATCTTAGGGAAGCAGATGTGGCTCAACTGACAGAACGTCCGTCTATACCATATGGAGGGTCCAGGGTTCAATCCCTAGAGCCTCCTGACCCATGTGGTAAGCTACCCCAACCACAGTGCTGCCACACAAGGAATGCCATGCCACTCAGGGGCACCCCCATGTAGGAGAACCCCATGTGCAAGGAGTGCACCTGGCAAGGAGAGCTGCCACGCGTGAAAAAAATACAGCCCACCCAGGAGTGGTGCCGCACACATGCAGAATTGATGCAGTAAGATGACGCAACAGAAAAAGAGACACAGTGTCCCAGTGCCGCCGGATAATACAAGCAGACACAGAAGAACACACAGTGAATAGATACAGAGACCAGACAATAGGGGGGAAAGGGGGAGAAATAAATAAATCTTTAAAAAAAATAAAAAAGAAAAAATATCGTAATGAAGTTGGCAAGCCTCTTTGATATCTAGGCTTCACTTACCCAAACCCCATGCACTCTTTGGTCTACCATAAAGAGTTTTTTCAATTCCTCTTAAGTGCAGTGATCTGCTCCCCTCTATCCCCATAAGCACGTGCAAGGACCTCTTGCCCCTTCCTTTAGCCAACCTTTGTTCAACCTTGAATTTTAACTTGAAATTCAGTTTTTCAATACACAGCTTGAACCCTGTATTTCAATTATTATCATGCTTGCCATGTTGCATTTTAAATACTTGTTTAATTGTATAAACCCACTATATTGTTAACACCTTGAGGGAAAGAAGAACCATCTATCTTATGTCACATGACTGCCAGATTAAAGATGCTCAATTAATATTTATTTTATGAATATTGAGTTAGGAAGAAGATTGAGTCACGTTTATGCTACTTTTAATTCCTTTAATATAATAATAGATTTATTTAGCAGCATTCAATCATTTAGCCTCAAACTAAATTTAAAAAGTAATACAGTCAATAGGTGTACTTTTTTTTTAAACAGCAAATGGTCTTGAAGAGGCAGTCTTTTCTGTGAAATTTTACTTTCTCTTCTTATTCTGCTAAAGGTTCTTATTATTATATTAAGGTCAGTTGTGTTATACAATCTAATTTTAATTAAGATTTGAAAATGCCAGCTCTTCACTGTAATAAAAAAGGGAGTCAGAGATTAGTAGCTTTTATATGCTTAATAATATTAAATGACAGTGGTTATAAAAAGAACCTTAGGTTTATTGATCAGATGTGTAAATATCAGTCACTCAACTTGACTTCTAATAAAAAAAATCTGCAAGTTCTAAACTATTTTGAAGACTCCTCTAACATTTGACCTTCAAATTTTTTATTTGAGTCAATATCTAAACACGGATTGGAGTGCAATGTGCCCTATTCAGTGGTGATTTAAAACTTTCAATTTTGTTTTATTCTCAACTGATAAGCTTCACATCAAGCATTCAGAAATAAAGAATTAAAGAATGCTTGTTTTTATTTTTTTTTGAATTATAAATCAATGCAAACTGTATTATCTTTTACTAAAATAAAAATAAAATGACAGGAAGCAGGATATGGAAACAGTAGAAAGTTGAGTCATTTATTTCTCTTTCTCAACATATCCTGAGATTTAGACATTAGGGAAAATGTCAAAACATAATGATATTTATTATAGTACCAGTAAAACAGTATTATTCATCATTATGATCATAGATTATATTGACAAATATTGCATTTAGAAGAGCATATCAAAAAGTAAAGATCTGAAGGCAAAGAGTAAAATAAAGTTTCATATTACTAGGTAGATGTTTACAAATTATTTCTGCTTAATTTCAGTTTATCTGCTAATATGAAATAATTACTCAATTTCCTAATGGGATGTCTAATGACAATTTGCATATTTATAATTTTTACTTTATTGTAACTCAATAAATATTGAGCTGCATTATAATATTTTAATATTGTTACTATTAAAAATAATGAATGAGTTTAATATGGAATTCGTTCCCCATTTTATTATTTTTCTTGGCTTCATAAATCTACTTTCCATTCAATCATGAATATGTTTTCAGAGGAAATTTTCTAAAAATAAAGATCTGAACATATAACTACTTTGTTTAAAAATCTTTAATGGCTATACATAATAAAGCTCAAACTTCTTAGCATGATACTGAAGACCTTCTAAGATCTGATTTCTTCCACTGCTGCTCATATTTCCACCGTGTTTTTTCATGTACCATTCATTTTCCTTACCCCAAATCAAACACATTCCCTGCATAAATATTTCTTTTTTCATTATCTACTTGCTCACTATGTCTTTCAGCCTCAAATTTCATCCTCCTCCTCTTGCAATAATTACAAAAGTAAAAACAAAGCTATATAGCTGTTTTCCAAAGTTTTTTCCACAGTAGATCCAATTAAATGTTCCCTTTTGAAATACATAAAGTGTGATTATAAAGTAATAGAATGTATTTTTAAACAAACATACAAGGATAATAAATATAAATCATACCCTTTGGAATATGTATTTACAATATACAACACTTATTGCAACTCTTGTAATTAAACTCAGACCTGGAAACAAATTCATTTGACTGTTTTTACTCAGGACATAACTATGCTTTGGATTTAAATTTAGAAAGGCAAAAGTCATTTAGAAAGTCTTGATACATGCTACTACATGGGTGATCCTTGAAGACATCATGTTGAATGAAATGAGTTGGATGCAAAGGGACAGATATTATATGATTTCACTTATATGAAATAGCTAGAATATGAAAACTCATAGAGACAGAAAGTAGAGTACAGGTTACAGGATGTAGTGGTTGGGAATGGGAAGTAAATGCATAATGGGTACAGGGTTTCTGTTTTGGGTGGTGGGAAAGTTCCTGTAATGGGTGGTGGTGAAAGTAGCACAATATTGCTAATATGATTAATCCCAGTGAAGTGTGTGCTTGGGAGTGGTTGATATGGGAAATTTATATTGTGTATGTGTTTCCAAAATTGAAAAAAAAAAAAATGAGGAAAAATCATTTAGATGCTGATCTGTTAACTGCTTACTGAGAGTGGTAATATCCACCCCTACCCTCAAATTGAAACATGATGAGACTTAATTTCTTGTGTAGTTCACACTTTGTTGATTGGTTAGAAAGCATAATTTGTTCAAGGGCACACTGAAATTTAGTGGCAGAACTAGAAAACAAATTCTCAGTGCTCATCTCTTATTCAGGTTCTACTGCTTTTTTAAAAAAAAAGAGAATGTAGTGAGACATATTTGGTTTCTGGCAAGAACCTTGTTGAATAAATTCTCCAAATTTCTTTCCATGTCAAAACCATTAAGTGGTTGGATTTATTTTTTCTCCTGGATCGAGACATTATGATGAGAATGGTAACATTTTATAAGATAAATTCAGGATGAACCTTATTTTGTTTTATTTGAATATAAATTTCAAGTCAGAAAAAAAAATTGAAAGCAGAAAGGGAAAAATCAACCACAGCTGTTGGGACTTAGTGTGATGTGCCTGCACCTGTT
This sequence comes from Dasypus novemcinctus, assembly GCF_030445035.2. Lineage (NCBI taxonomy): Eukaryota > Metazoa > Chordata > Mammalia > Cingulata > Dasypodidae > Dasypus > Dasypus novemcinctus. The sequence goes on along the minus strand of NC_080673.1, from coordinate 145,114,053 downwards.
CTAAGCTTAGTCAAATTCGCAGTGCATTTCCTGTTCAACCTGTGTTCTGAGTAGAGTTAACCAAATAAAATGAAAATCAATCTGTTTTTAAAAGAATGTTGTTGAATTAATGAAAGCAATGCAAATACCTAATTTGAGAACATATTTTGTGACCAGATGTCATCATTTGTGTGTAAAATGTACAAATGCATAAATGTATAAGGGAAAAACAAATATTATTTTCTTTATGTTTGAGAAGTTGGGACTATTTAGTAGTTTCTTTTTCTTTTTCTTTTCCTTTTTCATTTTATGAAATTTAATAAACAGACACAGTGTAAGGCAGAGCAGAAATATTGTATTTCCCCCAATAGATTTTTCCTGAGGTAAGGTTTAGTTAATTATTATAAGATTATTAACTAATGCTAAATGGCTATTCTTTAATGAGGAGGCATCATTTTTGTTGCATGTGGAACTTTCAGAATATTTCTCATGAATTTAGAGAATCATCAAATCCCAGAAAGAATACTTCTTTGCACTCAATAAATCTTTGTTCTCTTCTTGGCTTTAAGAAATATATACACTTTTCTCCCTATCTATCATCTCCTTCCTGGCATGTTCTGTTGGCATTAGCTTTCTAGGGAATTTCTTGGAAACCACATCATTCCATTACTATCCAGCGATGCTTTTGCCTGGCTAATGGATCATTAAACCCAGGACAAATGGCAACACTAAGCACACTGTGAAAATGCCCAGTTATTAAACTCATCCAGGGATTTTTTTGGTTTGTTTGCTTTCTTTAAATGATACAAATGTACCCAAGCTCTGAGTAGGACTATTTCATATAAAAGTCCAGTGATGTTGATTTTGGGCCAGAATTTGGAATACTTCGGAAAATATCAAGGAAAATAACTTTTCTCAAAAAACAAAGTAGTTTTTAAAGCTGGTGTTAATTGGCAGCCAAGGTATTTCATAATGAAGCCGAATTTTTAACAGTTATTACTTAGTTCCTATGAAAACACCAACCAGAAGAAAACCTGCAGTGTGATGGCTATTTCTCCCATCTCTCCCGATCCCTCTGCCAACGTGTTAATAATGTGAGTCCTGTTTCAAAACACCTCTGTGCTGCCTGGAAACTGTGTTGGCTACTTATTCAACTTTGTTTCTGGATTAGATGCATATTTCATGACCTACAGGCTATTTTGCAATTCTCTGTGTTTGAATGAGTCTTGCTTATTGGGAGAGATGCTTTTTTTTGTAACCTAAAGCATAAAGCATCTACAGAAATGATTCTACTCAGTGAAGCAATGAGAAATATAGTGCCTTATCTTCGTGTGTGAGTGTACTTACCGCTGATTTTTTTTTTTTTAAAGAGAAAACACCTGAAGGCCATAGGCCAACTCTTTGTTTCCCTCCCCAGTAGTAAACAGCATGAAGATTTCTCTTAACACATAACATCTCCAAAGCCCCTAGGAGTATGTATGCCTTGATATTTCCCCATTCTGACATGCTTGTATCTGACTACAAAAATTTTGTTTGCTTAGTGAGTCCTCAACCTATACGCAACAATTCTTGCATTATTCAGTTTGTAGTAATTCTTTTCTAAATTTCTGTTGTATTCAAACCTCCAGTTTTATGGTGATGTATAGACAATATTAAAAGAAATTTTTGTGGGTGATATGTTAGAAGGATTGGTTCCTTTCCCCAACCAAATAGTTTAATTCTGTGATCATAGTTTTATTGAAGGCTGTGCTTTTGATTCTAAAAGGCAAGCATAGCTGTATTTGTTGTCCTTCAAAACAAAACCAGGTTTTCCTCTTGCCTTGAAAAGTCTCAGCTAGAGTTTTACAGAACAAAATAATGAATGCTTCCACTGCAGCATGTCACAGGGGAGGCTAGGACAATATTGAACTCATGCACACCATTGATCCTTGCTTGCTGGGCAACATGTACACCTGGATTTCTGACAGCTATGTGGGTTCACTAGAGACCTCTGTCATTCTGTTCTTCCTTTCCTAGGCAATGGTCGAGACAGTTAACAACCTCCTCCAGCCACAAGCTTTGAATGCATGGCGAGACCTGACTACAAGTGATCAACTACGTGCAGCCACCATGTTGCTTGATACTGTAGAGGAAAGTGCCTTTGTGCTGGCTGATAACCTTTTGAAAACAGACATTGTCAGGGAAAACACAGACAATATTCGTAAGTGGTCCTGGTTTTACAGAAGGTCCAGAGTCCCTTGTATGGCAAAGGTGGAAAAACAAAAAAGTGTCTATGCTGTCCCAGATATTATGAGTGCTGCTTTATTGCAATGGTGATAAATTATTATTTTTCTCTAATTAGGAAGTGATCACCTGTCATTGGTTTAAAAGGTTCTTCATAATTAAGTATATGATCCTTCTTAGGACACTTCAATTTGGACATATTAGCCTAAGGACACTTAAAGTGAGGTCCTTTTACTTTTTAAATTTTTAGTTAATGTGTATTTGTATATAAGTATGTTTGTACTATTTAAAATTTTATCTTCCTAATAAATCAATTATGGGTCTTTAGGAAAAATAAAAATGTCTTTGAATTATATTCTATAAGGAAATTAGTCCTTTAAGTGACAGTGATAACATGATTTTGATAATTGTGTTATTTGGCTAGTAAAGAGTACAGATCTGTTTTGACTGCCTGTAAGGATGTAGCTGACAGTTTTATTCAGGAGATTTTATAAAGCTTGTTTAAAACTTATTAGATTAAAAGATAGATCAATATCAATATAATGCTGCAACTTTACATTATAAAAGGATTTTTACTGAATTTATAAAATAAGAATAATATTTTGAAAATCAACTTATAGCCAATGACAGTATAAGGACTTGGGCTTGCATTTTAAAATTTCTTGTTTATCATTGATGTATTTGCATTCTTATTTATAAAACTTTGATAATACTTATATGCTTTATTTTGAAAAAACAAATTACTAGCAAATTACTTATTTGTAAATAGATACACTACCACAAATCACGACATATAAAACCTTAGTACCAGTGTTTCAATTTCAGAAATACTTCAGTATTTAGGGAATTATTATATTTTTGGCATATTTCTAAATGAGTACTGACATCTTTTTGCTGTTAACAGAATTAGAAGTTGCAAGACTGAGCACAGAAGGAAATTTAGAAGACCTAAAATTTCCAGAAAACATGGGTCATGGAAGCACTATCCAGCTTTCTGCAAATACTTTAAAACAAAACGGCCGAAATGGTGAGTTAAAGTTTATTTTTTAAGCTTGATGGAATTGAACTGACCATCAAGTCATTGGTTCTTTGCTTGGAATTTTAGATCCACTATCGAAGTGTGCTCTTCTTCCTCTTTCTTATCTGGAACACCATCACTATTGCATTGATAGTTGGTCTATGAATCTCTAAATCAGATTTGGAAATTATTTCATTAGTATTTGACTATAGTAAAGTATTAGAAACTTAAATGTGAGATGTCATATTTTGTCAGCACTACTGTGACAGTACCACAGAACTTTTGCTTGAATAGAAGGAATTCATTGTCTCACAGGCTGGAAGTCCAAATCAAGGTGTTGATAGGATCAAGCTTTTTCTAAAAGTTTGTGGCATTCTGGTGGTAGCTTACCAGCAACCCATAACTCAATCTCTGCCTCTGTCACAAGGCCATCTATGTCCTTGTGTCTGCTATTCCTGACTGTATTCAAATTTCCTCTGCTTATAAGGACTCCAGTCAGATTGGATTAAGACCCACCCTGATTCAATTGGCCTTACCCTAAAACCACCTTCAAAGATCCTGTTCACAAATGAGTTCATGTCTATAGAACTGGGGGGTAGGACTTGACATTAGACATTTCTTCGTTGGGTCCATGATCTAATCCATAACAGGAAGGAAAGAAAAGTCAGATCCCCTGACATTTTTACTTGAAAGGACAACCTCACGAGTTGATAGATTCAGATTCTGCTAAAATTTTTAATGGAATCTCTACTTACAATTTTTAAATTATTTTTTATTCTTATTCAACTTCTTTTTGAGAGTGTTTCTATGCTTTTTGTTTGCAAATAATATGGAAAAAAATTTTAAATGTGCAAAATATATATAAAATTTAAACATGAAGAGATCCTTTTGGGGAATGGAACTGGTAAATACAGGTTAGCTTAGTACTAGATTGAATTTACTAAATGTAGTTTAAATTCAATAAGTAAACAATCCCGTAGAGAAAGAATGTCTCAAGCTTCACTATTATTTCAATTTTAGAAACTTTTTTTTTGGCAACGTAGCGAGATTGCTTAAACAATTAGATGACAGAAAGAAGAGCAATTAGATGATAGAAAGATGAAAGATCTTATTAAATAATATCTGTAAAAACAATATATTTGTCATTATCAGAATAAACTTCTTTATAAGTGTTAGAAATCTTATAAGATTGAACCTATAAATCATTATTATGTTGCTAATTTGACTACAGGGTTTTTTGAGGCAGCACTATAGAATTTATAGAGCAAAATCAGACTCCTACAGCAACTTCCTAACTAATTTTTCTGCTTCCATACTTGCCTCAACAGTATAACCTTTTGCCAGTGTTGTTCCTAAAACATAAATCTGACCATTTCACTTCCAATTAGACTTGCAATGAAATCAATGACTTACATAGGCCTACCAGGCACAACACAGCTCATCTCCTTCCTGCTGGCTCTGCCCCACCCTTAGCTTGTTATCTCTGTGCTCAAAACAGATGGATTCTGTTCCTTGAATGACAAAGCTTGTTCCTGCATCAGGTTTTTGTTTGTTTTTGCATATTCTGTTTTCTCTTCCTACAATTCTTTGAATGTCAACCTCTTTACCATTCACTTCTCAAGGTAAATCTCACCTCCCTAGGGAGAGTCTTCCCAGTCCACCCCTACATTCTGCCTTTCTCAATCACTCTTTATCCCATTAGCCATATTTACCACCTTTATAGCACTTACCCACTTACCACTACAACAAATTATATTGCCATATTTTCTGACTCTCCTTTTCGAATATAAGCTCCTTGAGAACACAGACCTTGTCTCTCTCTAGTTCACTGAGATTAATGCTTGGATATTGCTTGGCAAATCAATAAACCTTTAAAGATTTATCACATACTTACATGAGCTTCCAGAAACAAAGCTAATGGGGATTGAAATATTTGTATATTAGTTTTAAGTTCTGTTTCATTTATTTATTGTGTACTAAACAAATGTCACTTTTTCTTAAATCATTAATTGTGTTGTGGACAATCTATAATTGTGGTTTTTGACTAAAAAACACTGGTGAAACAGGTGAAATGGCAAGATGACAATGGGCCACAGTGAGAACTGATGTGAATTATCAGCCAATTATAAGCCATAAAAATAGAAATTGTTAGTATCTACAAGAAAAATACATGGATGTTCCTATATTTAGCATTCAGATAAACAGAATTTGTAGTTAATCTGAGGATAAAGAACTGAAATTAAAATCTCTTTGTAACAGTCAAGAAGTAAGAAGTATTTAGTAAGGTCAATTACTATTGTTAGTGCCTTGCTGTTACAGATAAGAATGCCGCCTTCCTTTATGTGACTCTCCTCATAATCTCTTTTCTGGATTACGGAAAAGATAATATCTCATAGAATCATAGAGAAGGCTTGAGAATCAGTCCCAGAAATTGTACAAGAGCTAGGAGGCTAACAGTAGCCTGTATCCTAGCACATAACCATTGTTATGAAATGCCACTGCTGCCACCAGTGAACAGTGGGTGAGGTACTGCCCTCTTCCCACTACTGGACCACTTCTCCTGACCCTGCTTCCTCAGATCACTAGCTCCTCATTCAGATGTGGGCTAGTGCATCTCATTGTGTGCCTCTACCTGAGGTGTCAAAAGAATTTATTTGCAAGGCTGGCTGGGAAGCAAGTTTATGTCATTTTTGTGTCTACAAATCTTTAAAGTAGGAAATTTCACAAACATGGGAATATTGTTGAGATACTGAGGAGTTCCCTTCTCTTTCAAAATTCTATTAATTTTTTTCTTGTTTCTACATATTCTATCTCCTCACATGACAATGAAATCATCAAAGATAGAAATTGTGACTTCTTCAACTTAGTAACCAAGATATTTGGGGCAGTATTTGTCTGCTGGTGAACTGATATAAACTTACACAGTAAGACAAAGGGCTTGGCTTTTTATAAGAAAGGAAATGAGGTGATTAAAAACAAAAACTATTAAAGAAGTTTATTTTCACAGAGGATTATATGTAAACGATTGTGATAAGGTAAATACCTCGAGGCAGAAGTACCTGGTAGCTCTCTGGAGATGACTTTAAAAGAGCCTGACAACTGAGTTTTAAACAGAGGCTTTGAATCCTTGGTTTTGTTTTAGAAAAACTAAAATTTTAATAGCGCTATCTTTACATGCAGTAAAACACACTTAAGTATTTAGTTTGAGTTTAACAGGTGTACATTCTTGTGTAATATCACCTAAAACAAGTTATAAATCTCTTCTATTACCCCAGAAAGTTCCCTGATGCCTCTTTCTAGTCTTTTACCCCTAACTCCCAACCTGATGAAACCTCACTCTTCTATTATCCCCATAGGTAAATTTTATCTGTTCTTAGATTTTATGTAATTGGAATCATACAGTATCTTCTCTTTTCTACCTGGCTTCTTAACTAAGTATAATATTTTTTAAGCTTCATTCATGATACTCCATGTATCAGGAGTTTGATTTTCTTTATTGCTACATAGTATATTCAATTATATGAATATACCTTAATTTGTATATCCAGTCTCCTCTTGATGGATATTTAGTTTGTTTCCAGTTTGGGGCTATTATGAATGTAAGGACACTTTGCACATTCTTGTTTGAGTCTTTCTGTGGGTATATATTTTCACTTATCTAGGGAAGGTATCTATATGTTTATAAGAAATTGCCAAACAGTACTCCAAAAGATTGAACTCAACTCTTTTACCCATATCAGCAATGTATGAGAATGTCAATTGTTCCACATCTTTACCAAAATCAGTGCTGTCATGTTTTCAATTTTAAACATTCTCGTATGTATAAAATGGTATTTCACTATGATTTTAATTTGCAGTTCCCTAATAACTAAAGATACTTATCATTTGTCACATTTGTTAGCCTTTCATAGATCTTTTTTTGTAAAGCATATGTTTAAGGTTTTTGCCATTTTTAATGGTTATTCATTCTTTTATTGCTGATTTGCATAAATGCTTTATTTATGAGTTCAGCGTGTGTGTGTGTGTGTGTGTGTGTGTGTGTGTATTTCCTTGTCTGTGGCTTGCCTGTTCATCTTCTTAATCCTGTTTTTGTATAACAAATTTTTAATTTTGAGAAAGTTTATTTTATCAACTGACTGTCTCATGGGTAATGTTTTTCTTTTGGGTCCTATCCAAGGTATTTTTACCTTCTCCAAGGTCACACATATTACCTGTGTTTTATTCTAAAAGATTTATGGTTCTGATCTTTATGTTTTGAGCTATGATCATCTTAATTTTAATTTTGAGTATGGTGTGAGGTAGGGATAGATATAGGTGCAGGTATGGATACAGGTATAGATACAGGTACAGGTGCAGGTACAGGTATAGGTATAGGGACAGGTACAGATATAGGTGTTTCAGTAGCATTTGACTTTCCTTCTTTCCCCATGAATAACTTGGCAATTTAGTTAGATGGAATGATTGAATTTTATTTTACTTCTTTAATTCAAACTTTATTTCAAATTCAAAAGATAAAATAACACATGAAAGGCAGCACAACATTCTACAGAAGTTTTACTCCTAAAAAGTTCTGTCTAGGTACTTTTATCCCATCTAATCCCAAAAACAAATTCATATTTTCCTCCACTGTTCAGAAAGAATGCTTTAATTTTAGTTATGAATACATATTCTTACACAGATTTTATAACAACATAATTAGAACTCATCAATCTAAGTAGAATGTACAGTCTAATCAGAGTTTCTTTTGAATTTCTAACTCATATTTGCATTTATTTTAGGTGAGATCAGGGTGGCCTTTGTCCTGTATAACAACTTGGGTCCATATTTGTCCACGGAGAATGCCAGTATGAAGTTGGGAACAGAGGCTATGTCCACAAATCATTCTGTTATTGTCAATTCACCTGTTATTACAGCAGCAATAAACAAAGAGTTCAGTAATAAGGTTTATTTGGCTGATCCTGTGGTGTTTACTGTTAAACATATCAAGGTAAGAAAAGAGCATATCAAAGTTAGTTGTCCACATTATTCATATTCATTATAACATAAGCATGAAGTGTATTAATCTTATTTTTATATTTTTTCTATTATTTGAGATAGCAATTCATTATCTATTAACACATTGCTGGTGGTTTTTTTCACAGATGAGATTTTGAGGGAGGAGACTATTTCTTGTATATGTAAATCCTTTTGTTAAGAAATTCATAAATGAATTATTTCTAAATGCTGCTTCTTAATGAAAAAAGCTATTGAATTGAACATGGCTTCATATAAGATACTACGAGTAATGGATGTATTTCTGTATATCTATATAGAGGTGCACATGCATATATAGAGATTATAGTTGTAAATTAAACAAGGATTTTTAAAGACCATACTTTCAAAAGTTGATTGTTAAGAGCAATTAACTTCTTTACTTTGCGATGTCAATTAACATTGATTCTAGTATTCCTTTGAAGTTATTAAAACAGTGAGCATACCTCCAACCAAGGGGAACAAACAACAGCATATAATCAAATTTGCTTGGAATTGATGAGACTGACTTAATATAATTACACTGGTAGACACTTTAACAAATATTGGAACAGAGTTTGAAGTTGTATAAGTTGTAAAGAAAATGCCTACCTAATTTAGGTGATCATAAAGTAGTTATTGGCTTTATTGATTTCTTCCCTGTAGCAGTCAGAGGAGAACTTCAACCCTAACTGTTCATTTTGGAGTTATTCCAAGCGCACAATGACAGGTTATTGGTCAACACAAGGCTGTCGGCTCCTGACAACAAATAAGACACACACTACATGCTCTTGTAACCACCTAACCAATTTTGCAGTATTGATGGCACATGTGGAAGTTAAGGTAAGATATATACCATAAAATATAAATGCTTGTAGTATACACTCTGGGTATTATCTATAAATAATCCTAAGTATATAGGCCAGTATCACCTCACTTATTTTTTAATATTAATTTCTACTTTTATTTTATTTTTTTAAAGATTTATTTATTTCTCTCCTCTTCCCCGTGACCCCCCCCCCACCCCCCAGCCCGGTTGTCTGTTCTCTGTCTATTTGCTGTGTCTTCTTTGTCCACTTCTGTTGTTGTCAGCAGCACGGGAATCTATGTTTCTTTTTGTTGTGTCATCTTGCTGTGTCAGCTCTCCATGTGTGCAGCACCATTCCTGGGCAGGCTGCACTTTCTTTCACGCTGGGCAGCAATCCTTATGGGCCACACTCCTTGCGCTTGGGGCTCCCCTATATGGGGGACACCCCTGCGTGGCATGGCACTCCTTGCGCGCATCAGCACTGCACATGGGCCAGTTGCACACGGGTCAAGGAGGCCCGGGGTTTGAACTGCGGACCTCCCATGTGGTAGACAGAAGCTCTAACCACTGGGCCAAGTCTGCCGCCCCACCTTACTTTCTTTGTAAAGAGATTTAATATTTTTCCACTTTCACAGTAATTCTATCCAGGAACTCTTGGATATTTGGCCTATTTCCTCATGGATGATTCAAACAACTGTTTCTGCCTTTTCCTATTATCACTCTAGTTGAAAAAATTAAAATTTGCTTATAAAACTTCTCCTGAGCTCCTCCACTTTCATTTCATATAAATAAAGGTCATAGCAACTTGGATTCTATCCTGTTATAACCTAGGAAGGTTCATGAACAGAGGGCATGATAGGAACCCAGTACCAAAGGCTAGTGGGGTGGTTTAGGACCAGTAGGCTGAAAACCAAGGAGGTTGGCATGGAATTGAATATTATCAAACTGACTCTTTTGAAAGCATCTGTTGAGCAAAATACAAAAAGCATGCTAATACAAAGGGCATGACAAACTCTAGCAAAATTTAAGAATAGGTTCTTCCTGTCCAAGAGGACACTATTCAAGCAGAAATCCAGGTTGAGAGGTAGTTTCCAAAGTCAGACACATGCATGGCTTACTTGGCTGAAACAGTCTCTTCCCAGTACACCTCTGGCTATGATTCATAGAGACAGAGTTAAGAGATGAAGACTATGGATTTATGGGAAGACAAGGCTGACAGGATTTCAGGGTATCAACCAAGCTGGAGAAATATTAAGATAGAAATGTAGTACCATCAGGATCTAGGAGTCCTAGGCCAGGTGACTAAGACAAAAATCACTGAGCATGTTGGTGTATCAGGGGTAGGTACAATTAATCCTGAGATACTTAGTTTATGGGAAAGTACAGAGTTGAACTTCTGGTTTTGTTCCAAGGAAGATACTCATGGCCAGAGATGACTGAGACTACTGATATCCTGCTTTCTTTTCACAATTGGGTCAGGAACTATGGCTGGCTTGAATCCACATGTTGGTTCAACCAAAAGTTATACCCTGAACACAAGCTAGATTATGCAAATCATTTGACATAAAAATGGATTATTTTTTAAATTTTCAAACAAATGCCCAATGAAAAGAATGTTTTTTCTAAACCTTTTTAAAGTCATATGCTAAAGAATTTTAAATCTTAAAACATAGCGTCAGTTTTTCCTCAGAAAGTTTTAAGTTAAACACAACATGATTTATATATCATTACTTAAGATTATTTTAAGATCATTAATTTTGCCTAATTTATACAAGATTATTTGTCTTTAAAAATACCATTGATATTACTGTAGGGTCAAGTACTTATATGTATAATAAGTATCATATAAGATACTTACATGAAATCTATAGCTTAGTTTTCATAGCATTTTATATTATAATAGCTCTGTCGTAATTATTTTATGTACATTGTATTTTGGAAAGACTACTTCAAAACCTGGAATGATGAAGGCAAAGACTGAACATTCTTTTACATAGTTAACTAAAAGTTTTTGCTATAGAAATAATGTAACTTAGCTATCTGAGTGCATTAATAGGTAATTAATATTTTCAAGGTGGTTGTCTTTATAGGTGCAATGAAATATGAAGAACATTTGTGTTTTTAACCATACTCTTCAGCCTGCCACATATTTAAATATTAGGAATATAATAACGAAGAGTAAAATATATAAAAAATGTTCCCCTCAAGAGACTTACACATTTTTTTAGATCAGAAATAAATATGTGTATTTTATAATAATATAGTGATAAGAATGAGGTTTGTACAGGGTAAAACACATAAATAAGTGAAGTTCTTGGTGGAGCTGATTTCAAAGCTGTATGTTAGAGATAAATGAATTATCCAAACAAGTTGGAAAGAGCATTCCAACCACAGAAAACAGCATCAGCAAAAACCTGAAGATGTTATATATTGTGGTATGTGGAGGATGGTATAAAGAGCTGGAGATTCCTGAAACAAAAGCACAAGGTGGCTTGTTAGCAATTGGAGGTGAGCTCAGAAATTTGTTAGGCCCATGGCCATTATGGGCCTTATATGGAAATCTAAGCAAACTTAGCCCTAACATCTGCAGATCCAGAGGAGTCCAAATAGAAGCCCACTTATCACAAATCTGTACATCTGAATATTTACCAGTAATAAATAAAGCTAGCTAACAATCTAAATGAAATGTATCCTGTCCTCCTAACAAAACGTATCATTATAGTGACCTAGGACACAGGATGGCAAACTTAGAATTCGCAGAAAGCCAGAGTTCTTCAGGTGAGCATAGTGGTATGGGGAGAACTTACCTCTAGCTCCCAGCCCCCTTGCAAAAGAATGAAGCCCAGGCAAGGACTTTTGCCAGGATCTCAGGGTTTAACTGTGGTATGAGTCATTCATTGCTTTTTATCCTGTGGGCAACTAAGAACAATTTCTAGATTTTAAGCAATCGTGATGATGTCTTATTTTACATTTTAGATAGATTACTCCCAATAGTGTGTTCATGAAAGATATGAAAAAGTGTTGAATGGCTATAGTATGTCAGTTCTTTCAAAACAATCCCGGTGAAGGAAGTCTGGAGTCTAAAACAGCACAGTGGTGGTAAAAATGAAGAGGATTTAGATTTCAAATTTATTTAGAACATAAAAAATGCAAAATCCTTATTACTTACCTGGGTTTAGTAAAAAAAAAATTATATACTTGTGAATCCTTTTCTCATTTCCCTGATGACAATGAAAATAAAGGAAGTAATTAATATCCAACACATTTTAAAAAGTGATAATCAGGCAAAAGTTTTATCTACCGGATGCCATTGATCCAAATAATTTCATCCCAAACTGCCTTTGACTCTGTTGTATTTAGAGAGAGATGGTGCGGGTGTCCGGGAGGAAGACCAGCCCCAAGCCATTTAGCACCTTAAAGAGTAAAATTAGTTTAGTTAGGTAAACACAATTTAAATTCTTATTTTTAAAGGAATTGCATTATTTGGTCAGAGCATCCAGAATGGATCTAGCTTAGCAAGATTGGCTCTGCTAACAAATATTAGATTTAAACCTGGAATGTTTTAGTCTGGCTCTGGGGCTCTCTCTGTTGGTTTAGGAAATAAATTCAAAATCTGAAAAAATACATCAAATTTGTCACAACAAGAAAATATTTTTTGCTCAGTTCATTATATAACAATCTCTCCCCAATTTATTACAGAGGAATCTTGACTGTGACCATTATTGTGTGTCAACAAGAGATAAAATAAATGGGAATCAATATTTTCCTTTAGCAGTCAGTTGCACAGTATGTGTGTCCTGGATTTCTTATATCACAACTTCTTATGCCTGAATCAGTCCCATTTTCTATCTGACAACATAATTTTGGCACTAAAAGGATCACAGACAAAGAGAAAACAAGGAGACTGATCTTCCCTTGGAGTCCAAAAAGAAAAACACTAACCAAACTTACACTGGACTAATGTATAAAACAGAAAACTAATTTATTTCATGCACAGTGAGAAATGCAGCAGCCATTACAACAGATGCTTATGTCTGCTAGTTATCACTTTCTAACCCTGCAGGAAAATCCATAAAGGAAATAAAATTATGTTGGAGAATTTTGCTTGGTGAGCTTGGAGAGAGAGCGTGAAAAGTTAGCTTAGAAATCTTGACAGCTCTTGACATCAAGCTGTGGTACCCTGAGGCATGTATCTTCACTCCAGGGCTCTACCTGTCCATTGAACTGCCCTTTTCTATTTGCTCTATTATCTCTGCTTTTGATTAAACACCTGTTCTTGTTCATTGTGCACCTAAAATACTAGTCATAAAAGTCTTGACATATTGCCTGCTGTATACAAGTAGGCTCTCAATAAAAGTAACAGCCTTCTGCCCATTTGCAAGCTGTATTTCCAGATTCCAGGGGTTTGGAAGGAAGTTTTTGCTTGGAAGGAGCTCATACTTTTGAGGGGAGAAAGTGGCAGAGAAGTGAAGCTGTAGCCACAATTGTGATGTGTTATAATTGAAGCCTACCTTGTGATTTAGGGACACAGATGAAGATCACTAACTGAGGCAGGATTGCTCAGAGATGGCTTATCAAAAAAAAGTGTACTCCTCTGGAGGATGAGTACCAGGTTATTTAGTAAAGCAATGTGGAGAATTTGGAACTGTTGACCACAATCTTGTAATCCTTTGACATGTATTTGTCTTTTCTAGACCTGTATGCTTCCAGGTTAGAAAGGTGCCTTTTGTTCTTATTTGCAACACTAATATCTAAGCACAATTCTTGTTGACTGGGTGGACAGAAACCATCAAAAGGAAAACCATGGAAGATGACATGTTATTTCTTAAATATCCAAGAAGTGTCTTGTTTTTCTTTGTCTTCATTCTTGCTTTTAAGTGGTTGTGAGTTAGTAGTGCTGATGATATAAGGATTCTGGTTGATCAGAAAGCATAAACCTAACTGTATGAAGATTTATGTGTTCTCAATTATGCAAACACCTGAGGTTTGATCTTTTGTAGTACTTTGCAAAGAATCTGTCTTATCTATCTGTAACTTTCCAGAATTGCTACCGTAAACCCTAGTATGGCAACACAGCTGGTTAGCCAGTTTTCTGAGTGCTCTTTACTTCTGTTTCCTAAAGAAACATTTGATTGCCTTCTATTTTAGCTACAAAAGTAACCATTATGGGAATTTAGATAATGTAACTTTATATTACACTGAGATAAGAACTTCTTTATGGTATTTAAAACAGTTTCATTTTTGGGAATCACTTTCAGATTTATTTATCCACTGTTGAGCAGAATGTTAAATAGACTAAATCCAAATGACCATCTCTTACCAGTAATTCTGTTGTATAAATTTTTACACCCCTAGCTTTAGTGAACCCCTTTGTGGGGGAACTTTTAGTTAGCAATGACAATCGTTTCAAACCAATTGAATTAAATCTGTGGTTTTTCAGAGCTATGTAACAAGTATTTAGGAAAGGGTTTTATAATCTCTATCTTCTATAGGTCTTAGCTCTACTCTCAATGTAATTCTCCTGGAGATTAAAGAAAACCACTACCCTCTCCCTCCAGTTCAACTTGACATTGATTTTTATTGTCTTTAAAAGCCTTCACCTCTCTTAATTTGCATGTTTACGTCTCTATTGTTTTTAGCTTGGTATATTCTTCTCTCCCTGCCTAAACCCTACCCCAGCCCAATTACAGGAATTGGTTTGCTATTTAAAACCATTGTGTTCCTTGCTAAATTTTGCATTGATTCAAAGCAATGATAATTTGGAAATTTTAAATTCCAAACTATGGATTCTTTTCGTCCATTATTTTATAGAAGAGTTTTATATAGATTAGAAGAAAACAGCGAATTTTGCATTGCAAGTCTACAGTTGTACATGAAGGAGAGTACCTGCTTTTAAAAATAATATTTTTGTTTTTCAAAGTTCAAAATAGAAAATTTATTTTAAGAGTTTAACAAATGGTTCGTTAATGGAAAATTTTAAAATATATATATTTAAGATGGCAAAGGTTAAATACTTTCATTCCCAAATTTTATACTCATTTTGCATTTTGCTATCTTTACTGTGAAAGGATTGAGGTGGAACTAGAGCTTAAAAATTAGTGTGTAGTTCTTTATTAAGGGGAAGAAACTAGATAATTGACAGGTTGAATTTCCAAATATGGAAAATTCCAGTGTGTTAATTTCCTGTGACTGTTATAACAAAGTACCACAAATTGGATGGATAAGAACAACAGAAATTTATTCTTTCACATTCTGGAAACTAGAAGACCAAAATCAAGGTCAACAAGACCATGCTCCTTCTGAAGTTCTAGGGAACAATTTTTCCTTGCCCTGTCTTGGCTTCTGGTGGCCCCAGGCACTCCTTGGTTTGTGGCAACAGGCCTCCAATCACTGCTTTGTCTGTCTTCACAGGGTCATTTTCTCCCTGTGTATCTTCATCTTCACATGTTGTTCTCTTCTCTGTTTCCATATCTATGTCTCTTCTCTTCTTATAAGGATACCAGTCATATCGGATTAGGGTCCAACCTCATATTAATGTGATTATTTACACAAAGAGCCTATTTCAAAAATCGGGTCACTTAAGATCACATCAGGACTTCAGCACATCTTTTTGAAGAAAACAGTCCAACCCATAACATCCATGAAACAGAAAATGGATGTCAAAAAGTTAAGACTTTGTTATACTAATTATCTTAATCTTAATATTATTATTAAATATTGCAAACTTTTAGAACCAGGAATTGGTTTTGGTTTTTCTCATGAGCAGTTTGTAATAATCTGCTTCATTATTAGATCTTAATCTGTTGTAGAATTTGAGAGAGGTTTAATTATTTGCGTGTAGAGAGGCCAGGACTCAGGAATGATTTTGAGAAGGAAAAATGGTTCATTGATGCCTGGCAGAACTTGGGAGCTTTCTGTTTCAATCCCGAGCCCAGAACAAGATTTTCAAATTTCTTTTATACAGAGAGGAAAGGTCAAATGGTCCCTTTGTTTCAGTTCTCAATAGGCTTGAATTAGCATATATATCTTCCACATCTTAGGTAAGCTTTTAGCATGGACTCCAGACATTCTAGATAAGCTTTTAGCATATTTTATTTGCATTTCCCCTAAATACTTAAAGTTTATAGACCTTGCATTGTTAAACTGTTTCCTGGGACTGGAGTCCTTGCCATTGACACTAAGGGCGGGACTGCAGCCTCTCACCGTTCCACACCCACAAGTCAAACAGCTTAGGTTATCTCTGAAGAGACAAAGAGCCTCCCACCCATAGCCCACATCAAATCCAGTTTGAAATTATTTGTTTGCTAGTCTTCCGCTTTATTGTCTTTTTGCACTAGGCTCTAAGCTTAGAATTAGGAGAAGAGGCTTGAGGCAAGTGCGCCTTAGAATCATCTAGAGGAAGATGCTTCTAGGTAGATGGAACAAGAACAAACCCTGAACCAGGGATTATTTTGATGTACTTGAGGAAATGCAAGAACAGTGTGGCTGGAGGGAGTGGAAGGAGAAAGACAGGCAAGTTAGCAGTAAAGGTCAGAGGGTCTAGAATGGAAGGTTTTGTAGACAATAGGAAGGACAATAGGTTTGGGTTTTACTCTGAGATGAAAAGCCTCTGGAGAGTTTTCATGCAGAAGAGCAACATGATCTGCCAAGAATGTATATAATAATTTTAGTGTTTTACTTTTTTGTTTAATACATTTTTGTTAAGAAGGATACCTCAGCCGTTTTCAAACCCTAAATGAGGTAAATACTTTCTAATAGTATGGATTTGTTTAGTGCTGAGAAGCATGTATTTGGCAATATAGCTTTTCATCATGCCTAATTTTGTGCCTTTGAATTTTAAGTTCTTTGAGATCAGTCAACATAGTTATTCTGGATAACTACATATAATTGATCCTTATTATTTGTAGATTCTGTATGTGCAGATTTACTCACTAAAATTAGTCTGTAACCCCAAAATCAATATTCATGGTACTTTCATATAATAAGATAGATAATAATATAGAAGTAATATTAAAAATAAGTGTTCATTTGAAACCTTATATTACTCAGTATTGTAATGTATTTCTCTTATTTAATGTCTTATGTACATGTCCTAATAAAAACAGTTAATAGAGATAATTAGAAATTAATAGCAGGCCTAACTTAACATATATTATATATAAAAATACAACAATATTTTTATAATATTTCTTTCTGTTCTCTGATAAGCAATTTAACTTTTTTATACTCCATATTGGATATTTACATTTTGTTGGCTAGATTATTGTCTTTTTTTTTTTTAAGATTTATTTATTTATTTAATTCCCCCCCTTCTCCAGTTGTCTGTTCTCTGTGTCTATTTGCTGCATCTTGTTTCTTTGTCCGCTTCTGTTGTCGTCAGTGGCACGGGAAGTGTGGGCGGCGCCATTCCTGGGCAGGCTGCACATTCTTTCGCACTGGGTGGCTCTCCTTACGGGTGCACTCCTTACGCGTTAGGCTCCCCTATGCGGGGGACACCCCTGCGTGGCGCGGCACTCCTTGCGCGCATCAGCACTGCGCATGGGCCAGCTCCACACGGGTCAAGGAGGCCCGGGGTTTGAACCGCGGACCTCCCATGTGGTAGATGGACACCCTAACCACTGGGCCAAGTCCGTTTCCCAGATTATTGTCATTTTAAGATACATAAATGTAAGATTTTAAAGTATATACAACAAGATAATTAAACATGTATTACCTATGTTTAATAAAAAACAACTATGTTTCTTCCTGCTTTTCTTTTTCCTTCTTTTATTTTATGGAGTGGTAAAACTAAATACAGTCAACCATAGAACTTGACTTTCAGTTCTGCTATTATTAATTACAAATTACACTGATTCCTGGTTTCAATGTGATGACATCAAGCTAAATTTTCTCAAAAAAACAGTATGGAACATAGGATACTTAGGATTTTGCTTAATAGTTACTTTTTAGCAATAGCAGCTTTTTGGACTTGTTAAGAATTAATTTCCAGCTCTCCAAAAATGCCACCCACTTTATATGTGCAGGCTTATTTTGGCATATCAACTATTTGTCAATTAGATCCTCTGAATCTATGAATTAATCATATAGGCTATCTACATCTAAAATTTCCATCATTTTTAAACACTTCAAAGCATATTGGATGATAAGCTAAACTACTATCAGGAAAAATGGTTTTAAAGCACAAAGTCTATTGCAGCTTATGAAATCAAAGTTGGAATCCAAATAATTTACAGTTTTACTGCAGAAATGAGAAATTTCTATTTAACTTGGCTTCCTTTTTCTAGTGACATTTTTTGGAAATGCTCTTTTTTTTCCAAAACTGAGACTATTTTTTATTGTATGAGTTTTTGTCCCTATCTGTACATAACTTCAGACAACTCAGGTAGTGTCAATTCATCCTTTTCTAGACTTGTTAGAGCCTCTTCAGAGATCATTAAACAGTTTTGGAGGACCTGCATATAAATTTCCATTTTACTGTAATTCTTTTCTCCATTCTTATCCACAAAGTATTTCAAAGTTAGAGGACATTCTTCTTGCCCCACACTTTGACAGTTTGACTTATGACAAGACATGAATTTAACCTCTGCAGCCATCACCAAAATCTGAAACTTTATATGTCACAGAGAGGCTTTCCCAGGATATGAAAACTTAGTACTAAATTTAGAGCAGTCCTGGGCAAACATGAAAAGTTAAGTCACCTTACTACTAATCCTACCTCAACTGCTGTTTTAGTTTCCTAGGCTCCTTAAAGCAAATATCATGAGATGGTTTGGCTTAAACAATGGAAATGCATTAGCTTGCAGTTTGAGGCCAAGAAAATGTCCAAATCAAGATATCATCAAAGTGATGCTTTCTTCCCAAAGACCAGCTGCTAAAGATCCCTTGGCTCCTTTGTCATATGGCAAGGCACAGGGCAGTGTCTGCTGAGCTCTTCCATCTCTTCTGTGTTCTGTTGCTTTCAGCTTCTTGTTTCCATTGCTTTTCCTCTCTTTGTCTGAATTTCATTAAAAAGCTGCCAGTAAGAAAATTAAGACCTGTTCTGATTGAGGTGGGTCAACCTTAACTGAAGTAGACTCATCAAAAGATCCTACTTACAATGGGTCCACAGCCAAAGGAATTGGTTAGATTTAAGGACATGTGTTTTGGAGGTACATACAGCTTCAAACCCACCTAAACTGCCTTATATGATCTTGGCTAATTTACTTAGTTTCTTAATATGTAAAAATAAATAGAAGTAATAATAGTATCATCTAATGATATTTATAGGATAAATAGTTCCAATAATATCTGGCATTTTGAAAGAGATATATGTATTTGCTTTTATTATTATTACTACTACTACTAACTACTATATTATCACTATTATTTTCCTTAACTAAGAAATACCGAGGATGAAGTTTTCTTTCTGCTTAACCTCAAATCCTGCCCTCACCCCTAAAACAGATATTCTACAATCCTTTTCTTATCTACTGTTCATCATTTCATTTACCTTAAGAATTTCCAGTGGATCACTAATACTTTTTGATTAATCAATTTTAAAATTCCATTCTTCTATTCAGCTATTCTTTCCACTTTCTCTACCATTTCCTTTTCTGTTTCCCTCAATATGGTAGTTGCAGATCTGATTCACCAAATATGGTGATTTTTTTTTTAAGTTAAAGCAAGAAAATCTTAATTAACTTAGTGTGGTATACTATGCTTCTGAAACCAAAGAGATATGCTGAACAAGTTGGATGGGTAGATATAAAGGTTTTCATGTAGACTTATTTGCCAGTTTCCCTTTTAGCCATGAAAGCTTAAAAATATTTAGATTGAATCTTCAATTTGATACAAATTAGAAAATTATTGGTGGGCTGTTTGGCTAATTTACTCTAAAAACATAAGGAATATAATCATATTGCTTTTAATATTATATTACTCAACTGTGACTTTCATTCTGTTCTGCAAAGTAAATCCTAATTTCCTCAGACCATTGAGCCTTTTCTTTCTCAAGAGCTTGCCAGTTGGCCTTTGTGTCTGATGACCTGTTTCCAAGAATTAGAGTAATGCCAGGAACTTATTTCACAGAGTTCACACTACATTTATCAGAAAATAGAATTTTGGAAACTCCTGGCTTCAGGAAAATTCACGATTCAAACCAATGCCTTATGCTTTTGTGATTCGTTAGCAACAAAATGAATGCTCATTTGTTTGCAGAAAAAGAAATTCATATTAGCTATATTACAAGGATTTTGAACAAGATATGTTTAGGAGGGAATTTGAAAATCATATTATTGTGTTTTAACAAAGTCAATGCAACATTAAAATCATGCCTTATTATGCAGAAAGTTAAATAGGTTCTTGATAATTACTGGCCTGCAGTTAATAATTATTATAGGGTGATTGTTCAAGTAGTCTTTTGAAAATACAGCTCTCTAAAAATATTTTAAAAAGAGAAAACTATTCAGAAGAGTTCACAATTAATTCATACAGTTTTTGACACATCAGGAAATACTTATGCATTTAAAATGAAAAATACTTTAAAATCCACCACTTCTTCTTGTTTGCTGACTTCCTTTTTGAACAATAAATTTAGAAATATCAAGATTTCTACAAGATGTCTTAGTATAGTCAGATTATATCATTTTAAAATCATAAGATATTTCCTTATTCCATGAATGTGGACTTCATTTCATAAGAACCTGTTGGAACACTCACCAGAGAGCTTTATATTGACAGAATGGCTTTCACAAGATCTCATTGCTTTTGACATCTAGACGCCTTTCATTCTTCATAATATGGCATTATTTTGTAGTATTCCGCTATTCATAAAGGACAAAGCAGATTGGTCAAAATAAAAATACACAGAAAAATCAGAAACTTCATGTAATTTTTATAATATATGTGACATTTACAGCAGTAAAAGCATTTTAATAGAAACTTCATAGAAAGCCTGAAAAAAAAAGTAATGATCTTATTTTTAAAATCCTTTCTATGAAGGATAGAATCATTGAGTTTCCTAAAATTTGTGCTGAATCATTCTGTCATTCTGTTCTAAGATTTTCTCTTATGCTCCCCATCTTCTCTTAAGAAGCAAATTTCCTTGAACTTTAAAAATTTTTTTTTGTTTATTTGCGTAAGTTTTTCTAAGCATTCCTTTGCAATGAATTTACTGGTCTATGGTACAGATCCTGGAATCTTTCTCTACTACTTAAATTTTCTTCTTGCTAAAAGTTAAGGAAGAATATGTAGGTGAATTTGTTTCTCTCCTTGTTTTGTTATTTACAAGTTATAGACACAGCTATATAATAGTAATGAAGATGGAATTCAGTTCTAATTTAAAAATGTGCCTCCTTCAGAGGCTATGGACATTTTTTTTTTTTTGCCTTCATTTTTCAGTCAGAACAAATAATAATACAAACTAAGCTGGAAATATTATAAAATGAAAGTAGATAATTCTTTAGTTGGCTGGAATAGTGTTTAGTGTCCTTAGTTAAAATAAAGTTAATAATTACCATTTTTACAGTTATTATTTTTCTGATCCAACTATCTATTCATACAGAATTGTGATTATTAAATGGAGGTTGCTGTCAAACATGAAAAATCACCAGAATGTTTTCAGATTAAAAAAAGAAAGAAAAAGGAAACATTGACTTTCCTATTTTCACATATATTATGCTAATTGCTCATCACTATAACCTGTGGCCTCAGTTATTTGTCACCCATATAGATGCAGCTTCAAATACTCAAAGTAGTTCCAGGTAACATCTAATAAATTGGAGTGATGAAGCTTAACTCCAGTCTTTAGATTCCAAACCTTACCCTAAAATCCATTTATTTCCATGCACGTTTTATTTCTCATTTTCATCATTGTTTGACACAGTGAGGTTACAAGATATCTTGAGATGTTGTGTAACAAACTTCTCATTCTCCAGCTCTAATTTTCTTTATCTTTTACTTGAGATTTTAGAGCAGGTGATTGAAGAACCAGAGAGTCCCAAGGACTTTGCAGTGGGCATCATGATATAACTTGTAGTTTATAATCTAAATCTAATGTGGTTAAAGTAGAAATAAAAGAGAGATTCGTTTATTTAATCAACATATTGTGCATATACCCTATGGTAAACATAGTTATAGGAGCTGGAGATACATCTGTGATCAGAAGAGACAAAAACAGCTTATTCTCTTGACTCTAAATTTCTGCTGGTAGACACAGTCAGTAAACAAGGAAAATAAAATATAGAATTTAGATAATCAATAAGGAGAAAAATAATTCAAGGAAAGGAATAGAGTCAGAACGAGGAAAAGGTGTTTTCCAATTTAGATTGGGTGGCTCAGAAAATTCCTCTATGAAAAGCTTACATTTGAGTGAAGAGCTGTAGGAGAGTAGCAAGATGCTGATATTTTTTGGAAAAGCATCCCAGGCCAAGAGAATTTCAAGTTCAAAGACCTTGAGACTGAAATGTGCTTGACATATTCAAGAGCTGGGCAGGACAACGGGGTAGAATGGAGTGAATGAGGGGGAGACTAGGAGATGAAGTCACAGGAGGACAAATCTTATAGGACCTTTAAGGTCCTTGGAAAGACTTGGGATTTTACTTTCATTGAGATGGGAGCCATTGGAGACTTTAAACAAAAGACTGATTTTATCTGACTTACATGTTAAAAAGATCTGTTTTCTCTGTTAAGTATAGAGGGAAGAGGGACTGAGAGTCAAAGTAGAGAGATTAATAAAAAAGATATTTTTAAAATCTCAAATGGCTCCAAGACGGTACAGTAGAGGTGATGAGATGCTGCCACACTTAGAAGGTAAAACCTACCAGCTGGATTAAATGTAGTGTATAAAAGAAAGGAGTCAAATATGACTAAATTTTGGGGTAAACTACCTCAAAGAATGCATTTTCTGGTTACTGAAATGGGGAAAACAGAGGAAATAGAGGATTGGTGGGATGGGGTACCAGATATCAATTTTGGACATGTAATATATGATACTTTATTAAATATACAAATGAATATTAAATGGATTCTAAAGCAACAGTGACATCAGAGAGTTCAGCTTTTAAGGCATTTGTTGTAAGAGGAGTGGGAATATTCTCACTTAAAATCAAATATTCAATAAGCACTATTTATGTGTCAAGCGCAGTATTAGATGATGGGATATAATATTTATAAGATGGATACAATCCTTTCTCTCAGAGTACGTATATTTCTAGTGGCATGCAGCTTAAGTTATATGTGACTTTTAGTTGGCCATCACCTTGAAGAAGGTTTCTTCATGTACTCGTCTCCTGGAAGTTCTACCCTGGAGTCATTTATGATAGTTCTACTATTATAAAGAAGGTTATAATCACATACCTTATTAACACTTATTAACACTACTGCGATCCCAGTAGTGTATACAAATGGGTAGTTGTTGTTGGTGTTTTCCAAGCTAGACAGTTATACATGAAAGGTGAATTAATCACTAGACTTTTTGTTCTGTGTTTGAGTGGTATGTACTTTTTCTACTGACATTTTGAAATCTCTTATTCTTCTCTTAATAACTCTGCATGGGGTTTCTGAAGGGCCTACAAAGGCACTGAATAAAGTAAATACATTTCTAATAATGCAACTCCTCAGGCAAATGTAGGAGCTTTTTAGTTTCATTTTTTTCTTAGTGTTTTAGGTCTTTAGGGTACATTTGAGAATGTATTATACCTGCCATTTTTCCTGTTATGGAAGACTGCTGTGCTGAACGTTGGTGCTTGATACTAAATCACAGCATCTTTCCTTTGAGTCAAAGAAGAGAGCAAATAGCCCTCTGTTCAGACAACCGGTAGCACTAACCACTCTCCACTCTCAAATAGTAAAAGTAATTTAAGCTATCAGAGACCCAACACTACTTTAGTAGTGTCCCTTGGAGAACAAAGCAGTTAAAACAAAATTTCACATGGTTTTCTTTCATGATTTAAGCCCCTTCTGAGAAATATATCTAGAGTTATGCAGGAATATTTCAAAACTGTTTCACTGACAGTATTCTAGCAGAGTTCTTCATCAAATAACAATTGTGAAGTCATACCTGGCAGTACGAGAAGTGCTATGATTCAGATTCCAGCATGGAGGCTCACTTATAAGAAAAATTTCCACATTCAGAATAATCTTTAGAAGTATAAGGTTTGAATAAAAACAAATCAAAGTACAAAACATATATATATATATATATTTTTTAAATGGTGTAATATCTGTGAGAGATAACTGATTATAATAACTTCCATCATAAAATGAAAAATGAACATGTATGGGTTTCACAATTGGAAAAGTTATCAATTAGAAGCACACCTGCTTGTTCTCACCTCAAAATTTTCCCATGAATATACTTTTTGCTAATTTTCTAACTTATGGATCATCCAAAAACTCAGTATCATTGATTTGTGCTTTGAAATTTTACAGGGATGGTATCATACAGTACATAGTTTTGTCATTTGCTTATTTAAGAATGTAATGTTGTATTTTTGAGGATTTGCCATGTTGGTAACTCTGAATCTAGTACAATGATTTTCCACTATTCTTAAGAATATTGTTGTATAAATTAACCATTGTTTATCCATTTCCCTACCAATGAAACTTAGGTTGGTATTTAGAACTTGTAAAGAAACCTAGGAAGGAAAGGGGAATTGACAACAATGGACAATTTCTCAACTCTCTTCTTACCTCTTGAAACACTGGTGTGTTGTGCTACTATAAATTCTGAAGCTTCACAGAAGTGGTTTTGTGTGGAGTGAATTAAAATAGGGTAGAATTAGAGTTTTGAAATTTAGAACAAGGACCCCAAGTCAATAGCTGTATATGAAATAGTGGGCAGACCATGATACGTCTGGAGCTAGGAGGACAGTTTCAATGCAATCAAAAGATGTAGTTTCAATTCAGAAGTTTGTGTGAGCCCTTCTTGTCCTCCTCCTTCTACTCCTCTCCTCTTCCTCTTCCTCTTCCTCTTCTTCCTCCTTCATCTCCTCTTCATCCTCTCTCCCTCTGTAGCTCTGTTATCTCTTTTATGCTACTATCTGGTATAGAAATTCTGAATAGTTATTTTCATTCTTTGTATAATAGGTTCCATTCATACTAAAACCTTGCAAGTGTCAAACTTCATGATCTCTTTAAACCATTCAATAGAAATATATATCCAATGAATATCCACATTCTTTTAGATCTTCCACTAAATAAACAATATGCTTGTGTCGCTGTCCATCAGAATTAACTACATTTCTTTATAAAAATATATTCTTTTATAATCTCACCCTTGGAAATTTTTATAATGTATAATAGAATAAATGAACTGTACTTTTAAAAGAAAATCCCTTTGCAATTCAAAAAAAATATCATTCTAGTTGAGAAACCACTTTTCTAAATGTATAGCATAATTTTTAAAATAGAGTATTGCCCAGCATAAGTTATCTGAAAATTAGTCTAAAAAGTGATATAGATTGAAAAACCAAAAAGGTTTTCCTTTAATTCTTTGGCCAGAATTAAGTTGATCTGCTTCAACTATTTACAACCTGAAAATGTAAGTGGCTAAGAAAGGTGCGAACACTGTTGACATCTCTGGATAGCAAACTGATTAACTCCCAGATAAAAGATAAAATGCTTTGTCTGTGGATCAGAAAACCCAAATAATGGAGTTATTGTATTGATTGTGGAAGTGGAGAATATTTAGTACAGTTATTAAACCTATGCTTCACAAATCCAGGCCCTTATAAACATTTTACTTGGTTATGCGTAATTGGCAACTTACAGCTTTTCTATTGTGTTTCCAGCACGGTGATGCGGTCCATGACCTTCTTCTGGATGTGATCACATGGGTTGGAATTTTGCTGTCCCTTGTTTGTCTCCTGATTTGCATCTTCACATTTTGCTTTTTCCGCGGGCTCCAGAGTGACCGTAATACCATCCACAAGAACCTCTGCATCAGCCTCTTTGTAGCAGAGCTGCTCTTCTTGATTGGGATCAACCGAACTGACCAACCAGTAAGAAACTTACATTGATATTAGCAGAGGATTTCTCAACTTTTGGTTTCCCAGTGCCAGATATGTTCATGTTTGAAAGCAGCTTCTCTTTCAGCTAAGATAGATACTAATTCTCAGACATCATTCAGCTGATCTTTTTTCATGTCCCAGTGTGATAAAAAAATGGTAAATTTTATGGATAAGGTGTACATTTCTGAAGAAATCCTGTTTCTAAAGAACTGCCATGTTTTCAATGTGATTTTTTTTTTAAGTCACAGAGCTGAATATTGAGGAAAGTTTAATAAAATCATTTGAGGAATGGAGGAATATATTTTTAATAGATAATAGTTTTTTTTTAAGTTTATAATGTAACCTTTGAGAAAAAGCAGTGGATATATTAAAAACTGCATGTTTAAAATGAGTTTCTGACATATTTGAAAAATAGTGAAGGCAGGTCATTTTCAGAATATGTAAACTCTTCCTAAAATTTTTTTGACACTCTAATTTTACTCAGGTTTCATTCACGTCTTTAAGTGCCACTTTTGTGCTTTACTACTACTTACTTTTAGTCATATCAAGTAAGAAAGGGAGGAAAGACGGGAAAGAGGGATGGAGGGAACAGCACTAGACAACCTGTTCTTGTTAAGACCAAACTGAAAATATAAATAAGAACAATCTAATATATTATACATACTTAATGCCCAGTTATAATTTTTGTGAGGCCCTTTCTGTTTCCTAAAGATTCATGTGCATGTACAAGCTGGTTCTTATGTCTAAAGCTGCACCTGAAAAGAAAACATATTTTAGAAGACTTTGAGCATAATAAATAATACATGCACTTAATGCTGTTTTCTGGTATATGTCCAATGTACGGAGTCCTTTACAATAATAATGCAGTTGGATTCTCATTTGTGATTACATATTCATGATTAATGGCTATAAAGGGTACAATTATGGTGATCACACTTTTAATTGGTTATCAGACACAAATTTGTCAGCTTTTCACATAAATGCATATGTATGAATAGGCAATCAAAGTACACATTTCTTTTCCACAAAAAGTAAAGCCTTCTAATAAAAAAAATTAATAGTTGAAGTTTTAAATCTTGATAAGCAGGAAATGGAAAAGTGTGTTACTTTCCAAGAAGAAATCATTTTATTCTCTTGTTAACCTGCAATCCAAATGCTGTTGTGCTTTCTTTGCATTTAGAAACTTTACTCTTGTTTTTTTGTTTCCTGAGATTATGTATGGTATGATAAACTTTGTCAAACACCGCAAAGTGCACGAAACTCATTTCTGACAGAACATTGAGAACAATGATTGCTAGAGTAAGTCTCAACCAAATTTGCCTTTATTCTTAATGCTGATTAGAGGTCCTCTTCCTTCCCACATAGTGTTTTGGCCCTGCTTTTGTCTCTAGTTCTGTAGATATTTCACTTCCTCAGCTCCCCTTCATTGTCATCTTCCCAACCAGTGAAATTGACCTGCTTTTTGTCTCATTTCTTAAGGTTAATATTGATCAATGAATCTATACTAATCTAATAGTTGTTATAAGTTTTTTGACCTTTGCTAGTGGGGATTATCAATTTTAGTCAAGACTTCCTATAAAAAATGAAGAACTTCAAAGGAGTGATCATTCTAGGAACTGACATAGAATAGGAAATTAATATATGATCAACTGAACTTTGTAGTACTTTAGAAAATCAACCAAATTAAGGGATGGCTGCTTGTTTTTAAACTAAGCTTGTAAAGACCAATATTGAATGCAATAACAAAAAATTAGAGACAGAAAGCATTCTAGAATCCTTTATTTAACCAGATCTATTTTTACACCTATACAGCATGAACTTCCCAGTGCTACCTCAAGTCTTTTCTGAAACAAGGCAAGGGAGAAATAAATAGCAAATAATTAATAATAGCTAATTATCTCATCATAAAGGATTAACAATGTTATTTAATTGTAAGAGCTTTTATTTTAAGAACATGGACTAAATTATTCTTTTATAAATCTATTACAGCAATCTTAATAAATATTTATTTTAATTTTATGGCAGTGGACAAACCTTTCATTTGGTACAGTTATTTGAATGAATCATTTGATGCTTTTCCTAGATTGCCTGTGCTGTTTTTGCTGCCCTCTTACATTTCTTCTTCTTGGCTGCCTTCACCTGGATGTTCTTGGAGGGAGTACAGCTCTATATTATGCTGGTGGAGGTTTTTGAGAGTGAACATTCACGTAGGAAATACTTTTATCTGGTCGGCTATGGAATGCCTGCACTCATTGTGGCGGTGTCAGCTGCAGTAGACTACAGAAGTTACGGAACAGATAAAGTGTGAGTTTATTGTTTATTTTTCTCTCCTTTTTTCCCCTTCCTTAAATCTAGTTGAAATAAAAATTTTGAATTTTCATGGAGCCAAGGTCTTTGTATTACCTAACAGCAGCAAACGAAGGAACTGGAAAAGCAATGAGTAAGATTTGATCCATGGCTATTCTTTTGTTATGATGTATAAAGAAAAAAATATTCTTGAGATTTGCTATGGTACTATTTTAAAACAGCATGATTTTTCCACATCTTCTTCATAACCTGAGTAATCCTAAAGAGATGATAATTTTAATATCTTTCAAGAGCATTGAGAGAGTTGTCCATTAAAGAACTAGCTATATTAAAAACTGTGTTATCAGAGGACAAAGCAGTCCCTGACTTTGGTGATTTCTCTTCCTGACATGTCATTTGTAGGTCACTGATAAGATATTTATATTGGGAACAGAAAAATAGACTATAGGAGCAGAGGCAGCTTGATTTTTCCTTTTTTATCCCCCCTAGTTGGGGGTAAGGATATGGTGATGAATTTCATTTTCTACAACAAACCTTAGAAATTGGTGAGACATACAAGTAGAGATGTCCAGCATGCTGAAAAGAAGTTCAAAGAAAAATATTTTTGTAATCCACATAAAAAGAATAATAAGGACTCCAAAAATGAATGAATGTTTCAATAGATACAAATGATCAAGCAGACATAAGATAGATCACTTATGAATACCCACATTAGGAGGTAGATCAAGGATAGAAAATTAGCATAGAGAAAGAAAAGAAGTAAACAGAGCCTTAGAGAGAGAACCAAGAGATTCAGGGTCAAAAGGAAGATGAAAGAGTTTCAAGACGGAAGAGTGACCAGTGGAAATTTATGCCAAAGATAATTCCAGTAGGATAAGTGTTGAGAAAAAGTCATTTGACCTTTGCGATAGCAATTTTGATAAAGTTTTGGAAGCAGAAGCCAACTTGGAAGCTGAGAAGAGATAGTCAATAGTAAGAAAGTTGAGTCTTTCAAGTTGAGTCTTTCTTACTATTACTTTTGAAGAAATGTAATGGAAATAGTGAAGATATTATTAATTCATGTGGTAACAGTAATGAGGGATGATTTAAAAGATGAAGTTTCAAGCATGGCCAACTTAGAAAAAATCAAGGTGTTAAGAGAAACCCTTTTGTATTTGTATTCTAAGACTTAATGAAAGGGGAAGTCCTAGAGGGAGTAGAAAGACAAGATCGTTAGTACAGATGAAGAAAATCTTAAAGTTAGTACTGAAAGTACCCCCAAATTCACCCAGTCCAAGACATTAACTTTTACTGGTGAAAAAATCATGGTTATAGAGCTAGAGAGTGGCAGACCTGTGATAAACCAAGTCAAATTTTTTTTAGCTAAACTAGGATTCTTGAAGTGGTAAAATGACCCTTCTCTTCTGAGATTAGTGTGAAAGAAAAAGATAAAGTAAATTTTGAATTGGAGGAACTTTTCAGTCAACTAGAAGATGCTGATTTCTATTGAGTAAGTAAGTATGGTCACATTGAGAAGACAGGAGATTTGAAAAGCTTTGAAATGAGCAGTTAAGAAAAATGTGTCAAGGTGCCAATTAGATATTAAGGAAAATATTTCCAAGTAACAGTGATAGCCCATATTTATATAAAATAAATTTGTACTGAAATTAATAAGCCAGATTTCATGATTTTACACCTACAGTCAGCAGCCTGAACATACTGACAATAAAATTAAAAGAAAACAGTCTAATTTTTGTTGAATTTTCTTGAGTACGGTGGCAGGCTATTTAAGCCATTTGTCTAAATGAATAATAGTAATTATTTTTTAATCTAATCTTTGTGAACTGTGGTGAAATCTGAGTTTATTGCGTGGATCCCAATGATAACTGGAACAGATTATTCTAGAACTAGAAGGAACCATTAACTGGGATGGCCTCTAAGGACGTCTTATAGGGGGAGTGGGTGTAGCTCAGTGGTTTGAGCACCTGCTTCCCATGTATGAGGTCCCAGGTTCAATCCCTGGTACTTCCTAAAAAAAATTCCCCTGGTTCAATGCTTAAATAAATATCTTCCCCTGGTTCAATGCTTTAATAAATATCACGGGCAGGAGACAGGACATCTTATAAGTGGGGAGGTAGAAAGAGCATAGGATTTTTTTAAAACAGCTTTATTGATGTAATTCATATACTGTAAAATTTGTTCCTTTACAGTATACAATTCAGTGATTTTTAAAATAGTAAAAATATTGTGCAAACACCACCATTATCTAATTTTAAAACATTGTCCTTACTTTAAAAGGAAACCCCTTACTCCTTAGCAGTCGCTTCCCAGAAACCATAGGATTTTACATGTTGGTTAATACATTTTCCCCCTAAGATATTGGGTTGAATGATATAGTTTGAAAGTTATTTCTTACATTATACTACTCAAATATTGTTCTTACAGTTTACTTTTGCTCTCTTTAAGTTCCTGATTTGCTTTTGTTTTTGTTTTATGTTGCAAATTTTCCTGTTATAAACTGATCCAAGTCATATGCTTTATGTTTTGGTCATTTATTTTTGAGACAGATGCCAATTTCTGGATTGTAGAAAACTATCTTTTCTTAGAATTAATAATGTATAGTCTCCTATGACTTGATTAAGGCTTTGTCCATCATTGCTTTAATTTTCTGCACCTAACTGGAAACTCTTATTTACTGACATTATTATGTTATGGGAATAGAGGCTAATTTATTTCCCAGACACAGATTTAAAACAAACCTTAATAATAGTTTAGCTCTGCAGTTATGATTTTTCCCCAACATGAAGAGAAGCAGCACAGATTTAGGGAAAAGGAAAAGTAGATGAAAGAAGGAGAAAAAAGGACAGAAAAATTACATTAAAATTCTATCACAGGCAGTCATGAACCATTATAGTGTCTCATTTGTACATTTTAAGCATATTATTCACAGAAAGGCCTTCAGAATACATGGGAATTTGTTTAACTTCTACTTTTTGGGAATTCATCCAACCTAACATCTCTACAGTTTTGTTTTTGCCCATTGAAGAAGCAGGTGTTGAAAAGAGAAACATTATTCAGTCATTTGTGTTTACTTGAGAAGCTGAAATGGATAGTGTTCCCATCAGGGCTTTAATCAAGATATTTTCTCTTAAGAAAAACATAAGCCAATGAATTTTGATATAACTCATAGGATTTCTGCATATAAAATAATATATCTTGTTCCTTAATATCAAATCTGTTTTTGTTGTCCCAGTTTCTGGTACTGTTGTTTATTGCTTTTATTTTATTTCAAATGGTATTTCCTTCTCCCTGCTCACCACATGACTCGTTTTCATGTAATTCTATCTAAAGTTGGTTTTTTTTTTTTCCTCTAATGTTACCTTCTTAAGCACTGCATCAAATTTTTTTTAACTTCCAGTATCTTTATTTCTCCTAGAACCTGGATACAATTAATTGTCATGTTTACTCAATATTGGTATAATCACACAAAATTTAAATTCTGTATGCACTATATGGCCTTTATACAGAACTTGGCCTTCTTATAAGGAACCTTATAAATATTACAATTTACACTTTGCTTTTCCTTCCTAACCAGGTATTTTAGTTTGCCAAAGGGCAGGTGATGCAAAGTAGCAGAAATGGGTTGGCTTTTATAAAGGGGATTTATTTGGGGTAAAAGCTTATATTTCCTAGACTGTGGAAATCCAAATTGAGGCACCATAAGAGGTGCTTTCAGACCAAAGTCAGCCTCCACTTGTTGAAGCAAGATGGCCACCGATCTCTGCCAAGATAGAGCAGACACCAGGCGTAGGGCTCGTCTCTTTCCAAGCCTCCTCAGTGGTTCTGTATTCTTCCCGAGTTAAGCTGCAAGTTATTGGGCATATAGCTCATCTCTCCTTGGGCCTTAGCTCTTGCAGCCTCTTGGGTTTCTCTTATCCTGAGCTGCTTCTTGGACCCAGTCTGTTGGGAGCTTCATGCTTAAGCGATCCTCTAATCCTCTCTCACAGAGCAGGATCAAAAATGGTGGCTTCCTTTATCTCTCTATATGTCTGTCTGTCTTTCTCTCTCTGTGTCTGTTTTTATCAGACTCAGCAAGAGCATGGAAAAAACATGAATCATGCCCCACTGACATAGTCCAACCTAAAACCTGAAAGGTATCTTATTAAGGAATCTAAATCAAAGGCCCCTCAATTGAATTTAATGTAGTCAAAGGGTATCACACCCACAGGAATAGCTTAATTTAAAAACAAAGGTTTTCTCTTTTTGGGATTCATAAATAATTTCAAACTGCCACACCATGCATTGCAACTGGCAAACCACTCCCCTAAGCTTTTATGAAATACATAAATCAACTTATATAATGATCTCTTCCCTTAGGCATAGGTGAAAAAAAACACCTCAATTCCTGTTCTAAAAACATTTGTTAACCCTGAACTATCAAATTACTATCAATTTAAGCAGGTAAAACATCAGAAATAGGTTATGGACAGCTCTAATTCTTTTCCTAAGCAATTCAGGTTTGACCTTTCAAGAAGTCACAACTTTTTCATTAAACTGTGTTTTCATGGATCTCAAAATTCTGTGACAGATTTTTGGTCAAATTGTTTCCATTTAAAAAGTATTGATTGTAAAAATTAATTATTGAAAAGTAGCACACACAAAAAGCAAATGGTCCACAAAGCATTCCTTTCCTTCTAAAGGTTTCAGGATGCTTTATAATCAGTGACCCATCTTTTCCCATTAAACTTAAATAGCCAAGTGAGACAGTTCTAAGACCATCCTTCCAATGCTGGCTAAGTTTGGAGTGGCAGGTGTTATGGGTAATATTCATTTAGCCTTCTGAGCTTTTTAGGCAGACTTAGTGACCTTGTCAACTTGTCTACTGCCTTGATGACACCACAGCCACTGCCTATCTCATATCACGAACAGCAAAACGACCCAGAGGAGGATAATCAGACAAGAGCTCAGTACTCATGGGCTTGCCAGGAACCATGATATTATTGGCAACATCACCAGATTTAGAGAAAGCTGGGGCCCACCTTCTTACCAAAACAGCTATAAGTCTTCTTCAGCTCAACAAATTTGCAAGCATTGTGCACTGTGTGACAAGCCAGTACAATTGCATAGTCAGCACTGATTTGATTTGTCAGTTGGATGAGTAAGTAGCAGGATGCAATCCAGAGCTTCAAACAGTGTGGTTGCACTAGCTTGCCATCCTTATAGGTGACTTTCTGTCCCTTAACCCAAATCATGTTAGCACTTGGCTCCAGCATGTTGTCACCATTCCAACCAGAAATTGGCACAAATGCTACTGTGTCAGAGTTGTAGCTAATTTACTTAATGTAGGTGCTGACTTTCTTCATAATTTCCTTATATATCTCCTGGCTGTAGGGTGGCTCTACGGAATTAGGTGTTTCACACCCAATGTGTAAGTCAGAAGTGCATGCTCCAAGCCTGCCCATTTTTGGAGATACCAACTTCTAATTCACCAACACTGGCGGCAACAGTCAGGACAGCATCTTGAGATGTGCATGTAATCATGTTTTTTATAAAATTTCTGTATCCTGGGGCGTAATGATGGTCACATAATACTTGTTGGTCTCAAATATCCACATGGAGACATCAGTGGCAATACCAAGCTCATGGTCAGCTTTCAGTTTATCCAAAATCCAGGCATAACTTGAAGGAGCCCACTTCTATCTCAGGAAACTCCTTCTCAAATTTTTTGATGGTTCTTTTGTAAATTCCACCACATTTGTAGGTCAGGTCACCAGAAGAGGTGAATTTGCCTGAATCTACATGTCCATTGACAACAATGTTGATATGAGTCTTTTCCTTCCCCATTTTGGTTAAGATTTAGTGATGGTTTTCCTGACATTTATATTCTTTTTTTTTTTTTTTAAAGATTTATTTATTTATTTAATTCTCCCCCCCCCCCCCCCCCCCGTTGTCTGTTCTCTGTGTCTTTTTGCTGCGTCTTGTTTCTTTGTCCGCTTCTGTTGTCGTCAGCGGCACAGGAAGTGTGGGCGGCGCCATTCCTGGGCAGGCTGCACTTTCTTTTCACGCTGGGTGGCTTTCCTCACGGGCGCACTCCTTGCGCGTGGGGCTCCCCCAAGCGGGGGACACCCTTGCGTGGCACGGCACTCCTTGCGCGCATCAGCGCTGCGCATGGCCAGCTCCACACGGGTCAAGGAGGCCCGGGGCTTGAACCGCGGACCTCCCATGTGGTAGACGGACGCCCTAACCACTGGGCCAAAGTCCGTTTCCCTACATTTATATTCTAACAGCAAATCCTTTGCGAAAAAGTACATTGATTGTTAAAAATACATATATGCATAGTCCTCAGTCTAAAGTAAACTGAATTAGTCACAAATCAAAGGAATATTTTCAGCCATTTTCTATAAATTCTTATTAAATTCAATACACTGAATTTTTATGGCTTGAAAGTCAATTTTACATATTTTTAAAACTTTACAATTATTGAATTTTTACCTCTCATTTAGAATACATCTAGAATAGACATTGAATATATATAATAAACCAAATAATAGACATTTCTCCCTTTTCCTCTCCTAATATACTTAATTATACTTTATTATATCGACAATGAGGTTTTATTTCTGAAAACTTTAATAATAATAATAGTCTACATGTTTTTGTAAGTAGAGAATCTCATCAATGGTAGGAGGTAAAATTAGAGAAAAAATTGTTTTTGTAGGTTAAATAAATGCTATTTTGACACAGATAGACATAATTCTCATACTCCATGTAACTGATGAATTATGATGTGCTTTTCCATGAAATGTTATTAGAGCTGTTGATTTGATTATTATGTACAAAAAACATAGTCATACACAATGCATAAATAATTTGATTTTGAAAACTTGCTTATTTGGCCACCAATTTGCAATACCTGTAAGTGAATCTTCTTTTTTCCTTATGTCTGTTGAACAAAATTTTTCATCTATAATGACATTATTCCCAAGAATGCACTTAGAATAACATTTGGTCACAATAATCAAGCATTTTAAAAATGAGTTTAGAAGATGAATAAGATGAATAAAGTCTTTTTTTTTTCTTTTTAGTATTCTGCTAATGGGCTATAGGTCTAAATTGCACTGTTCACAATGGGCATTTATTTCCATTTTTATCTCTATTTTGGCATCTTCCCTTGGTCTCTCTTATTTTATTATTCACATGGACATTCAGCGAAGCCATCCAATATGATACTGTCATAAGCTTAATTATTGCAAAGGCTGGCATTGCCTTACCAATATTTCAAAGAGGACTGATTTGGAAATTCAGCACTAAATACTTAGGTTTTATGACCTGAAACTAATCAGTTCATTTAAGCTTTAATTACATCAATATTACCAAAAATTGCAAACTGTTTGAACAGTTAATTTTTATTTAAAGAAAAAAATCACAGTGTAGTTTATAGCACTTTCTCACAATCTCAAGTATACAGCAGAAAATGTGTTAATTATGATGGGAAGATGTGAAGAAAAGTTTTCAAGTAGATTGTGAGAGGAGGAGATACTGGAAAAAGGTACAGCCCGGAGAATAGCCTAAAAATTAAAATCTGGGCCAGAAAATTAATAAGGGGTTTCTGAAATATGTGGATTAGGTCATGAACATTTATAATGGATCAGAACATCCTTGAGTAGTTGAAAAATAGTCACACTCTTAAAAATGATTGGAATGAAGTTTTATGATCTCAAAATTGTTATAAATCATCTACTAAGTCTCACATTTATCTCCCTAACTCACAAGCTTAAGAGCTGCTATAAAAGGAATAGGCTTTCCTCTCTTAGTTAAAAGGCCCCAAATTTCTTTATTTTCACTTCATTATCCCCACCAAGTAGAATAATTTGGGTGGAAAAAGTGATTATTGATTTTTTTTTAAAAATAGTTAGGTTAGAATATGATTTAACAAAGAGTCTAGCCAAGGAACATTGAATTTCATAGTGTCTGCAAGTTATAGATACAATCTCATTTAATACATCTGTTCACAATTTCTAAGCATTTTAACCCACTGATAGAAAATCATATTTGGAGTATTTATCTAAGCATCTTATTTTATTACGGTGTAAGATTTTCTTACATTTCATTCATGTGAAACATTTACCTTACTAGATATATAATCATCAGCTATGTTTGAGTATAACTTGGTGTATTAGTCAGCCAAAGGGGTGCTGATGCAAAATACCAGAAATTGGTTGATTTTTATGAAGGGTATTTATTTGGGGTAGGAGCTTACAGATACCAGGCCATAAAGCATAAGTTACTTCCCTCACCAAAGTCTATTTTCTCATGTTGGAGCAAGATGGCTGCCAATGTCTGCAAGGGTTCAGGAATCCTGGGTTCCTTCCTTCCTGGGGCTTACTTTTCTTTCCTCTATGTGCTTCTGGGGCTCCAGCTTAAGGCTTCAACATCAAACTCCAACATCAAAACTCAACATCAAAAACCCTTCCACTCTGTCCTTTGCCCTAATGAGATGGCTCAATCAAAGACATAATTCTCATACTCCATGTAACTGAATCATGCCTAGGTACAGATCAGATTGTAAACATAATCCAATATCAATTTTTAGAATTCATAACCATATCAAACTGCTATCCTGCACCCTCTGAATTCCGAAAAGACATTGCAGGGAAGCGGACTTGGCTCAGTGGTTAGGGCATCTGTCTACCACATGGGAGGTCCGCGGTTCAAACCCCGGGTCTCTTTGACCCATGTGGAGCTGGCCCATGCACAGTGCTGATGCGCTAAAGGAGTGCCATGCCACACAGGGGTGCCCCTGCGTAGGGGGGCCCCACATGCAAGGAGTGCACCCCGTAAGGAGAGCCACCCAGCGCAAAAGAAAGTTCAGCCTGCCCAGGAATGGCACTGCACACACGGAGAGCTGACACAACAAGATGACACAACAAAAAGAAACACGAATTCCTGAGCCGCTAACAATAACAGAAGCGGGCAAAGAAGAACTCACAGCAAATAGACACAGAGAACAGACAACTGGGGTGGGGGTGGGGGGAAGGGGAGAGAAATAAATAAAAATAAATAAATCTTTTTTAAAAAAAGACATTGCAGTATTCAAAAAAAACTTAAATCAGCAAAACTGCAAGTACTAAATCATATCACATTCA
This sequence comes from Dasypus novemcinctus, assembly GCF_030445035.2. Classification (NCBI taxonomy): domain Eukaryota; kingdom Metazoa; phylum Chordata; class Mammalia; order Cingulata; family Dasypodidae; genus Dasypus; species Dasypus novemcinctus. Next base: position 145,076,595 of record NC_080673.1, on the reverse strand, counting down.
ATTTAAAGAAATACAGTTTGTCTTGGGGCAAAATCCCACCTGATATAGACCTCTGAAACTTACAAAATAATTTATCTGTTTCCAATACACAAATGGACAGACAAAGGGTAAACATTTTCATTATCACAATAAGCAGAAATTGGGAGGGAAACATGAGTCCTGGGTCCTCTACAGTTTAGTAAACCTGCAGGTCATCCTCCATTCAATTTCAGTCTGAAATTCATTCTTTAGATGATGTTTTCTTTTCCTTGGTGTCTTATGGGAACCCACCCTTTCCACATGCTTGCCCAATGACTATTTCTTGATTCCACCCTCATCAAGCTTCTGGGTGTGACCAAACTCCAAACCTCACCTTCCAAGAGTGTTGGGGTGATTGCCACACCTTACCCAATCTTTGTCTTAGACCCCTAGTACAGTGAAGTGAAGACATTTCCCCTAATCTTTGGCATACAGGTTCAACCCTCTCAGAGCAATGAGTTGACCACCTGGCCTTCCCTAACCTTTGGGAGACAGGTCCACCCATCTCAGGCCTGTGGAGTGCTGACCTTAAGAGCCCTAATCCTTGGGGAATGTGCTCCACCCTCTCTGTACCCAGGGGCAGCCAAACTCTCCCAGAACATCGGGCAGGAACATTCATCCTCTTCAACTGCTGGGGCAAACTCACCCTCTCTGTACACATGGGTGGTGTTCCTCTTTTGGCCCATGGTGATGCCTTAAGTTCAGATCTCAGCCTTCATGGTTTTCCTCTTCAAGTCATTTCCCCTTCAATCTCTCCTTTCCATGTCGCATTTATTCCAGGCTGACCATGATTTTGTTCATACAACTCTCTCAAAAACCTTATTGATTTAGCATGCAAGAAGCAGGGGTCCAAGCCATCAGACAATAAGACTTTCCACAAGTCTTTCCTAATTAACTGCAACTTCAATCCTGATTTACAAGTTCTCAGTTTAGTTAAGTCCTCCAATGGAGCACTTTCATCTGGGGGCTTGATTTCCAAAGGCTTGTAATTTCCAGAATCATTTTCTGTTTCTTTGTACTTGACAGTTCAGTCCTCAGCATATCTCTCTCATCTAGCATTTTGCTATAACGTGCAAGCAGAAGCCAAGTCACATTCTCCAGGTTTTCTTTGGAAATTTCTTCAGCTAAATGCCCAGGCTCAACATTTTTAAATTCTGCCTTCCATAAAACGCCAGAAGTTAATCTTGCTAAGTTCTCTGCAACTTTAAAACACGGATCTTCTTTCCTCCAGTTTCCAATAATAATATCAGCATTTACTTCTAAGGTATCATGAAAAGTCTCTTTAACATCCATATTGCTATCAAGTCTCTTCAAAGCCCTGTAGGGGTTTTCTTCCAAGCATCTTACAATTCCTCCAAAAAACACCTCTTACCCATTTATAAAACCATTCCAATATTTTGGTAATTACAAAAGTACTTCCCCACTCCTTGATACCAAATTCTGTATTAGTCAGCCAGAGGGGTGCTGATGCAAAATACCAGAAATTGGTTGGTTTTTGTAAAGAGTATTTATTTGGGGTAGGAACTTTCAGATAACAGGCCATAAAGTGTAAGTTACTTCCCTCACCAAAGTCTATTTTCACGTGTTGGAGCAAGATGGTTGTCAACATCTGTGAGGGTTCAGGCTTCCTGTGTTCCTTTCTTCCTGGGGTTTGCTTCTCTTTCCTCTGTGTGCTTACTTCCTGGAGCTCCAGCTTAAGGCTTCAGTATCAAACTCCAACATCAGGAACACTTCTACTCTGTCCTTTGCCATGCCTTTTTATCTGTGAGTCCCCACCCACCAAGGGGCAGGAATTAAATGCCCTAATGAGGTGGCCCTGTCAAAACCCTAATCATAACTTAATCATGCCCAGGTACAGACCAGATTACATACATAATACAATATCTATTTCTGGAATTCATAACCATATCAAACTGCTGCACTTGGTCAGTGGGAAATAGAACAGATAATAATTGATTTTCATTTACGTATTGATATAATCACTCAACACGTGTAAGGAGTGCATGAGTGTGTTTATATATTATTTTACTAAAGACCAAGTCTCTACATGAATCTTCTACATGAATGTCGACTAGAAACTCAAGGTTTGTTGTATCATATTTTAATCACCCAAGAGCCCTGTGACTTGGAATAATATGTCAACATATTAAGAATTGTGGTTCAAACATAAATTTTTCTCTTAACGAATTAGCCTTACCAAACTCTTAAGAACATCAGAATATCCTGATATTTCTAAAATGCAATGAAATGTGGCTTTTAAAGTCAAACGTTGGACTTGAATTGTTATTGGAACAGAAGAAATACAACTTGCATAGCTATCACTACATGTCTAGAGATCAACTTTGAAAAATATCATAACCTCACCTACTAGGAGGGCTACAGTCAAGTATGTGGGGAATTGGAACCCTCAGGTATTGCTGGTGGAAATGTAAAATAGTACATTTGCTTTGGGAAATAGTTTGGCAGGTCTTCAAAATGTTAACCATAGAGTTAACATAGAGCACTTCCATTCCTAAGTGTTTACCAAAGAGAAATGAAAACATATGTCCATATAAAAATCTGTACATTAATGTTTACAGCAACATTTTTTTAAGAACATCCAAAAGTAGAAATAACCTATATGTTCAACAATTGATGAATAAATAAAATGAGGTATATCAATACCATGGAATATTATTTAGTGACAAAAATGAATTAAATACTGATATATGCAACACATGGACAAACCTCAAAAACATGTTAAATTACAGGAGCCAGCTGCAACGGAATACATATTGTATGAAACCATTTATATGAAATGTCCAAAATGGGGAAGTCTTTAGAGACACAAAATAGATTAGTGGTTGGCTTGGGCTGGGGAGGAACGATGGACAGAGTAGTAGGAAAGGGGAAAGAAAATGACACTGCTAATAGTTATAGAGTTTCTTTTTTGAGTGGTGAAAATGTTCTGAAGTTAGGTATGGTGATGATTGCAAAACTCTTAAATATTAAAAACTCTTGAATTGTGAACTTAGAATGAGTGAACTTTATAGTATATAAATTAAAATTGCTATGAAGCTGTTTTTAAAAATACTGACTTTTACTAACTTATCAAGAGATTACTTTTTTATTTTTAAAGAAATTTTAGATTACATAAATGTTACATCAAAAATATAAGGGATTCCTATATGCACCATCCCATTCCCCTCCCCCACTTTTCCCATTGACAACATCTTTCATTAGTGTGGTGCATTTGTTACAATTGATGAACATATATTGAAGCATTGCTAATAACCATCATCTAGTTTATGTTATAGTTTGTGCTTTGCACTATACAATTTTATAGGTTTTAACAAAAGGTATAATGGCCTTTATTTGTCATTACAGTGCCATGCAGGACAATTCCAATATCCCAAAAAGACCCATGTTACACATATTGTGACTTTTCCTCCACTCAGAACCTCTGTTAGCCACTGCCTTTATATCAATAATAAAAATTCTTCTATTGCTAGATAAATAATGTCTACTTCAGTCCATATTGCATTCTCCCCTTATGTTTGTTCATTCCTCAATCTTGAGGATTTGGGGATGGTGATGCCCACTTTGTTTCTGATTGAGAAGGGGCTTAGATCCCAGGGGGCAGATAGATGGAACTGCCTTGCTTGCAGTTGTGGATACTCTTTTTTTTGGGTGGGTGTTGTCCATCATCATCCTTTTGTTCGTTGTACCGGGCAAGTGTAATGAACTAGTGAGTAGGTGTTGCAACTTTGCTGAGATTCTGGGCTCAATGGGGTATGAACAGAATCCCCTGAGTACACGGGCAGGGCTAGTGAAGGAGAATAGACCATTATTCCAGACTCTTTATATTGATATTTTTTATCCTTACGACCCTTGTTCTTGTGAAATTGAAAGCTAGCCAAGTATTGTATATTGCCTAAGAGTTACCTCCAGAAAGCCTCCTTGGTCCTCAAATGTGGCCTCTCTCTAAGCCAAACTCAGCATATAAATGCACCACCTCCCCTCCCCCCACACACACACACATGGATGTGGGACATGACTCCGGGGGTATGAGCCTCCCTGGCACTGAGGGATTATTACCAAGTGCCAACTACTGATGCATTTGGAAAAAGACCTTGACCAAAAGGGGGATATACTAAATACAAATGAGTTGTTATGGCTAAGAGAAAAGTGAGTCAGGACGTCATTCCAGAGGTTACACTTATGCAAGTCTCAGCAGGATCTCTTTGACTGCCACAGTAAACTGTGTCTCCAACAGTGAGATTCCTGAGGGCTCTAGAGACATCTGGACACTATAGGCAGAGCAGGCAATTTCAGAAATTCAGCACCCTGTCAGTGGGCCTTACTTTGGAATATATGCTTCCCAAGGTAACAGAATTAGATTCATTTATAGTTTCCCTACAAATGATTCTTCTGCCCCTTTTATGTGAATCTATAATTCACACTATGCTTGTTAAATATATGTCCCAGAGACTTAAATCTTCAGTCTATTCAAGAGAATATTTTTTACATGGAAACACCCAATAAATGTTATACCTACTCACTGGGAACTTATAATGTTAATCCAAACTATGGATTGTTTATTTATGTATGTATTTATTTATTAGGAGGTACCAGGGATTGAACCCAAGACCTCATGGATGGGAAGCAGGCGCTCAACCACATGAGCTACATCTGTTCTTGGGTTTATTTATTTTATAACTTGTATATTTATTCTCTTTAAGAAACACAGAGCAGCCCCATGGACATTGGAGTCCAGTAGACTAGGATGAAGTTCAGGCTCAATTACTCATTAGTCATGTGGCTGAGGTAAATTACTTAGTTTCCCTGAGTTCACTTTCCTAATTAGTAAATTGGGTTGATTTAAAAGTACTTTTGAAGACTACTGTAATGTTGGAAACTGTGTGTATAGTATAAATGTGTATGAATACTCATACACATATATGTATGGATTTGTTTGTACATATGTACATAGGTAAATTGCCTGGCATATATAAGCATTGATTAAATTAGAATCATTATTATTATTGGTATTGTTAGGTTGATATTTGAAGAAATACAAACTTTATGATCAGCAACCTCATTTTAAATTCTAAAATAATCGCATTAAAAAAGATCCATCTATAAAAGTACTAAATGCAATTCTTATGCAATCTCCTATTGCTAACTTAAGCAAGATGAGGCCACCAGAATTACTGCAACTTGTAATATTGATAAATTATAATAACATTGTTCTTTACTTTGTACTCCATCATCTAAAGGTAGAATGCATTTTGCTGCGGGGTTAACAAAACCCTTTTTTATAAAATAACATTGAGAACATAAAAGCCAACATAACCAATTTTTTGTGTATTACAAATAATTGTTAATTCTAAGATCCAAAAGTGTCTTGGAACTTCAAATGCCAATTTTAACTACTGCTAAACACACTCCACTCTTGCATCACTCTGCCTACCTTTTTTTCCCAATTCATGTACATGCTCACAAAGTATTTCAAAATTAGATGCATGCTTGAGCATAAGAAGTTATTGAGTGGAGAAGTACATAAAAAATTCTTAACAGATATATTATGGAATATCCTTAGAGCTAGATGTATTCTGCATCTGTCCCCTTCTTCCTCCTCCCTTTCCTCTTCTCTCTTCATTCCTTCTTTACTCTCAAAATGCAATATATATGTAGTATATATATTTTACAGAGAACAATTTGTGTAATTTGCAGATATCAAGGAAACAAACTCTCATAAACAATATGACATAATTAAGCCATGTAAATTTCATGGTTCAACAAATAGCCAAATATTATTTACAAGTTACTTTTAATACTTAATAAGTATAGTTCAATGTATGATTTAGCGTTCTGTAGAAAATGGAGAAAATGCCATTCCTAATATATATTACTTCAGAAAACTCTGGTTAGTAGTCAATGTCCATGTTGATCAGAGTGAATTATTATAGATAGACAGCAAAACACAATGTCACCAAGCATCTTAATGATACTACGTTAAACCTGTTAACTTACAATTAGGACCTACGTTCTGATAGTGTTACTGATACCAGTGCATCGTAAACTGTATGTTGTAGTGACTTTTATTTATGTCTGCAGTTGGCCTTACCATCTTTCTAAATATGGAAGCAGGCCTTTTAAAAATGGTTGATGATAAAGAAATGGTGAGGAATATTTCAGCAGAAGAGAATACACTTAAGAAAATTTGTTTTTCTGATTATTATCCTGCTTGAGAAATTACTTTGATTCATTATTTTCCTCCTTTCTGAGTAAACATGAAGGTGGTTCTTGTTGGATTAGTAATTGACATTTTTATGGAAGAATCATCCAGATATCAACACGTTTATTGAATTTTTAATGATGTTTCATATGATTTATATATATATCTTTCTGGAAGAGAATAATAATTTATCTTTGTGGCTTAGAACCAGTTCTTTAGAGTATTAAAACCCATCAACAAGACTTCATTATACATTTAAAACAATATATATTGCTTTTATAATTAGAAAAATATATATACCACAAAAACAATATCAAGGATTACTTTATATTAGATAAATGAAAAAAAAAACCACTCAAGTCAATGTTTATGGTATTTGACAAATGCACCTTTGAATTCTAGAACGTATCTGCTATCTAAAGGCTCTTCAGTATTTCTTCAAATAAACATTTAGTTCATTCAGAACACACTTGCCTTTTCAACTTTGAATCATGCCTTCTGTTAGTTACTGCTATGACCATCATTTATATATTATATGCATATGACTAAATTTTATACAAAGAAAAAAATTGATAAATCTTTAAAAATCAAACCAAAATGACATTTGCAATTATTTATTTCACAGATTATATGTTGCCGGGTGGATAAATGCAGTTTTCAGATAAATCTTATTCTTTATTACAGGCCACTCTGGCCATTTACAAGCTGAATTTTATTGTGCCTAGTTTGATAAATTGTTCCTCTAGCATTTGCACTGTTAATCTGGCCTGTTCTCGTCTTAACCATTGGTCTTGCGTTGTTTCCAATTGACATCGAATGGCCTAGCTTAATAGAAAACTATGGAGTGGAATGCACAGACCCAGGCATGTGCATGTATGCTCCCCACAAAATACTCTCCTTAAACTTAAAACCAGTGTGAATTGTTTCAAAACTGACACTGTGAGGTCAGGGCAGAAATCATGTAAATTTTCTCAAAGTAGTTAATGGGAAAGAGGAAATGCAGAAAGCTTTGAGCAAACCAGCATGTGTCCAAAACAACAGCAGGTGTGGCCATATGGCAATCAAATTAGAAAGGGGATTTTTACCACACAGCCTTTCCAGAAGATAGTAAAGTCCAGGCAGCCCTCATGGAGAGATGATTTACTCAGTACATTTTAAACGTTTCCTATTACCTTTCACTGTTCATTTCTGAAAGGAATTTACATCTATTGCACCGAGTAGATATTGAAGAATTTTCTTAAAACATAAAAATAATAATTTCAAGAGTAATTTCACTTCCACATTTAGAGATCACTGACAAAACAAATTTTATACAATTTATTTTCAAATAACGCATTTGTGAAGCTACAGTTTTCAAGAAAGTAAAGCTTTGTAAGACAAATATTTAAGGACAATGTCTTACTTTAACAAAATATTTGTTAAAAATATTTGTTAAAAATATTTGGTGAGGAGATAAAAAAATTTAATTCCCTATTTAGTCCAAGAAAATCTCTAATAATGTAATTAAAATTTTTTGTGTAAAAGTCCTTAACCTGTAAAATAACATTTTTTCAAAAGTATTTTGAAGTACATTTCCCTATAAAAAGTTCTCAGATTAGCTGTTAAGTACTTGTTTGATATGCAAAATAACTGGGGTTATACCATTAACAACCTTTCTTAAATGTATTATTAGTATTATATCATGTTCCTATTAGTTCTGCAACATTGTTGTGATATAAATGTGTGTGAAGCCTGAGAAAACAGCCATGCTTTGTCCTTTATTTATTTATTTTTTTTTTTCTTTTAACTCTGAGGGAAAATACGGTCTTTGTTAAAAACCCAGAGAGACCAATGAAGGTTTCCCCTGCTCAAGTCTCCATGCCACCATTATCAGGGTAGTGACAAACTACCTATCCTAAGAATGAAGACAATGTTCATTTTTCAACCTTGAGTTTTAGCCTTTGTTTATGTTTAGAGGCAGCACCACATTCCTATTTTCCGTGACCACATGTCTCTCAACAACAAAAAGATTAATAATTACACAAAGAAACTAATGACTAATAACTGGATGGCTTTCTTTGTAACCTTATTTCCCAAACAGTATTAATAAGTTTTTTGTGAATAAAGAGAAATCCTCTTGTATATGTAAAAAATATGAACTTGTAGTCAGTTTCTAATAGAGTACCTATTATATTATTAAAGTAAATTAAAAAGAAGAGGGAGAGACTTTGAAATGATTTGTTTTAAGAAATTTGATTTTTTTTTTTTTGGTTTAAAAACTTGGTTTTAAGGTTTTGTTATTGAGAAATTTAAAAGTTACAGAAAATTACAGAAAAGTTAATATATCGTTAAGCATTACCGTTTCTATCTCTCAGAAGTTTAAAATGTTAACATTTGGCATATTTGTTTTCGCTAATATTAAAATAAAACATGTATCTAAAATACTTTTAATATGCTTCTCCATCCCTCTACTCCCATGGAAGAGGCAATCACTAACACAAGTTTGGTGATTTTTTTCCCTTTCCATTAAAAATATTTTTACATTCATCTATACATCTATTAACAATATTGAATAATATTTTAAGTATTAAAATATATTATATATATACTGTATACTATTTTCTAATTTTCATTATATGTGTTTTATTTATCCATTCTCCTATTGATGGACACCTATTAATTCTTTTAATAGCTTTCTTTTCTAGTATTCCATTATTACTTAGATTTAAGTAATACTTTTATAATCATGGAAATAATTAAGTACTTAAGGATTTGCATGTTTAGACCACTTAGCAAACCACTTTTCAATATTTAACACTAGAGGAGTTTCCTCTTTTTTAATTATATCTCAAAAATAGAAAAATGGCACATAATTCAAGGTATTATTTTTAACATCAAATGTAATTTGTTCAAAATTTGTATTAATCATTTTCATAACTATTCACTTCCATTTTTTCTTCCTGTCATACTGAAGAATGAAAATGAATTTCCCAGAGGCTTTAAGAATTGGGGGAGTATTAAATGTAGCTGAAATTAAGTGATTAATAATTTACTTTTGGGTCATGAATCAACTTCATCGGATGCTAAACATCATTTGCAACCCCAGAAGCACTAGAAGTAACTGCCCTTTCTGAGAGTCAAGAATTACAAAGGTTGGCTGCCCAACCTAATTAAACTTCAATATTCTAATATCAAATTTATTTCTTCTTTGTATTGAATTTCCTCAGATCATCTTGACAGGAAAATGTCACCTTGCCTGACAGCTGATAGACAGCTTATGTAGCACCATAATTGGAGAGAAAAGGATAGCTTCAAGCTACTCGATTTAATGGCAATGTGTATAGCTTTTTCTTTCTTTTCTTTTTTTTAAGGGGTCTATGACAGACACAAGAGGCCTCAGTAAATAGGCCCAATGCCATTTTTCCCCTGCTTCCTCCAGAGGTAATTATCTTGCTCCATCAATAGTGCTGTCAGGAATTGGGCACATAATTCAGCATTTAAATGAACAAGCAATGTAATATTTCCTGTCTCCCAGTGGAATGCTTTGCAGTTCACATTCTTCTCTGTCACTCGTACACTCTTGATGTATGTTCCATGCCCAGTCCTTGAATGCTTTCTCTCCCTTGTGTTTCATTGCAGATGTTGGCTCCGACTTGACACCTACTTCATTTGGAGTTTTATAGGACCAGCGACCTTGATAATTATGGTAAGAACACACCTAATTAACTATGTGTTTCCCAGGTCAAGAAATAAAACTTTCACTATCTCTGTATTGTATATCTTTAATTTACATAGGTTAATTTGAAGAAACATGTACTTATTTGACCCTCCATAATTCAAGCAATTAGGTGCTCATTTTACTCTGCTTTTGCATTGTAAGATAGTTGAACAAAACCATTGGGAGAAGAAAACATGTATTTGAAGAGTTTATGCAGTGCTGTGTTGCCTCAGGAGTCGTATCTCAACACATTCCTTTTTGTTTTGTGGATGTTTGAACACTAATGATTTTATGTTGGACAACAGTACATTTCCTTTCTTTCTTTCTTTCTTTCTTTCTTTCTTTCTTTCTTTCTTTCTTTCTTTCTTTCTTTCTTTCTTTCTTTCTTTCTTTCTTTCTTTCTTTCTTTCTTTCTTTCTTTCTTTCTTTCTTTCTTTCTTTCTTTCTTTCTTTCTTTCTTTCTTTCTTTCTTTCTTTCTTTCTTTCTTTCTTTCTTTCTTTCTTTCTTTCTTTCTTTCTTTCTTTCTTTCTTTCTTTCTTTCTTTCTTTCTTTCTTTCTTTCTTTCTTTCTTTCTTTCTTTCTTTCTTTCTTTCTTTTCTTTCTTTCCTTTCTTCTTTCTTCTTCTTTCTTTCTTTCATAAGAAATAGGAATGGAATCAATATTGGAAAGATGGGAACACACCTTACTGTTCATTCCTGTTTTGTTTTTATATAAATCTTGAAAACTTTACAATTCAAAAGGATTTTACTTATGAATGCAAAACCAAATTAAGCAACTGGAGTCATGTTTCCTTTTTTATTTTTAGATGCATGCCATGTCAAAAATTATTTATCCTAATTTAAATAAAATTATTTGCATCACAGTTTATTACTTATTTTTATATACAAAGTTATCTATTTTTCTGAATAAAATGTTAGTCTCTGAAGTTTGAATAAAATGGAGGTCTATAATCTCTTATCTGAAATCCTTGGTGCCAGATATATTTTGGAGTTCTGAAGTTTTTCAGATGTTGAGATGGTAATATGGTGTATACACTGCACATTATATAGTGCCCTTAGTGGGGAATGGTCAGTTGCCCAAGATGAAACATCATCCAATACTCACAGTAGGGACATTGCAGCATCTTGAACCAAACACTGCAATATTTCTGCCAAGAAAAATAACAAGAGTAAGAAAAAGTAGAAAAATTACTGCACAGAGCCTTAGTTCAAAACAGATTTTCCAGTGAATGGGTTCAGTTTGGGTTATCTTTTATTTCTTTCTTTCTTTCACCAAATGACATTTTTAAAAACTTCCTCTTTTCACACTTTTTGATTTGGGAATGGTTGTAAAAGGATTGTGAATCTTTTGGGGAGAACTTCATTGGAACTTATAATTGGACTTTCTTAGTCCCCATCAATCCCAAATTGTGGAATATACAAACAAATTGGGTGATATCTTTGTTTTGTTTTGTTTAAATTATATGCTTTTTCTGGCTGCAGTGATACAACAATATCATTAGCAGTTCCCCCTACTTTAATCCAGAATTATCCAACATTTCTTAATACTTTGGTGCCAACTCTTCAAAAATATATTGATTTTAATATTTGTGTTCTTGTTATGTAGCATTGGAAAAAGTACTCATAAACAGTAATTTGGGGGCCATCTTCCAAAGTATAGTAATTTTAACACAGCTAGAATAATTATTAGTTGTTTTTCTTTAAAACGGATTGGTAAAGAGCTTTGAGTTGCTGTAAAATTTCCGTAACATCATTCCAACTGCTGTTGATTTTATGTTTGTGCCTACTTGGCATAGCAATGCTTCATAACTCAATGTTATCCCGATTCCCCAAACTTTCTTCTTGCCTATACCTAAACTACTAGGCAATTGTCTATGACCCAATCTTTTTAAAAGTGTAGTAAGAGCTAATTTCCCAGAACAATTCATCTGTTACAGAGAATGAACTTATTTTTTCCTACTCCAGTTATGCTACATAACACTGCATTTTCTATTCCAGCTTAATGTAATCTTTCTTGGGATTGCTTTATACAAAATGTTCCATCATACTGCTATACTGAAACCTGAATCTGGCTGTCTGGATAATATCAAGTAAGTGATTTTTCATTTTGTTTTCTTTAGACTGCCTTACTTTGGTACTATAAACCACCTGCACTTTATATTTCATCAAAATCTTGTCACAAAATGATAAAGAAGATCTGTGCATTGTCTTTGCTGAATAAAATAATTTATTGATTACTAAAATAAGTAAATGAAGTAAATGAACTGTGTCTTCAGAGAAACTTTCTTCTTTTTCCCTAAACTATGATTTATAACATGATGACAGATATCTACATGTATTTGTTTTGTCCTGAAAACAAACACAGTGTTTCTGAATCAGGGCAGACTATTATTTCTTACAACAAAAATTGCATCAGTCCTCATACCCCATCTTCCTCTTCAGAGTGATATGATGGGAACTGGATGATGACCTCTACGTGTCCCAAAAGGGGGGGGGCAGGAGGTTCAGCACAGGAGAGGAACCTCAAAATTATGAATCTGGGATTTTATATAGGATCTGCTATACCACTGCCCTCCTCCCATCCTGGAGCAGGGAGGAAAAACCTCAATTCCATAATGCAACGAAATCCTTTGGAATATAAACTGATGGCTCCAGGTTTCACTCTCCTTTGAAATGTTAGCACAATCCTCTGGGAAGGAGAGGTAAATTTTTCTAGAGGTCTCCTTACTTTAACTTCTAACTTCTTTCATTCAACCCAAGTTCTAATTTTATAGGGTCAGAAAGCTCCAACTGTGCAGTAACATGAAAATATGCATATACCTTTCCAGTATTAATAATGTTTTCTTGATGTACATCTTTTTAAAAAGCTTACTAACATTTTCTGAAAAGAAAAAAATCAAGTTTCTTAGTATAACTAAAACATTTTTTCTTTTTCCTTTAGCATTTGTGGCATTTGAAAAGATAGCCACATTGAGATGTGACTTAGTTTTTAATATATATCATATCTTAAATTCTATTTTAATGTAATTTGCCTTAACTGTGTGTTAACTTTGGTCAAATTTCTTTAAATGAATTAACTTTTATAAGTTTCATGAGGTCACCTGTGACTTTCACATGCTACTGGCATTCTGCGTGAACTACTTGGGATTGTAGCTATGTCATGCTTTTTTCATCTTTCTGTATTCAGTGCTTGATGTAGTTCCTGGCCCAGTTGTCTTCAGTGAAGGTTTACAGGATAAAATAATACATTAAGACTTTAGTGACAAAGGTGTATTACCATTAAGATGTTACTTTTGTTTGAAGAAGTCATCTGTCTAAATCTATTGAAAAGGAGAACTAAGGAATTAGAAAAAATAAAAATACAGTAGAGCACAGCTAGCATTATCTACTATGAAAGATAATCTTTGTAATTTTTTATAAGATCTAGTTGAAATAATAGCCATTAGGTTATTGAATTGTTACAATTAAATAAACTGTTCTTGTAAAGTATGGTATGAGTTCCTTGGATTATTTGTTCCTCATATCACTTAATTAGGATAAATTTTAAAATACAGAAAATATATTTTCCTTATATCATACTTTTACTCACTTTAATATTAATTATATATCATTTATATTATGCTTTTCAAGCACTATCAAGAAGGAAGTGAATAAAACTTTGATATTTATGTAACATCTTTTACCAGGTTAAAACTCAGAGAAAGGTCTATTCTTTTTCCTAATCTTTAAGTATCCTTTTGAGGCAAGCTCTAAAATTTTTGGCCAGTTCAGCAAAAGTAAAGACTTTTGTTTATCTTTAACTTTGTATCTTGTACTTAATGCTGTTACATATTTCTAAAGAAGAGTGTGTTATCCCAATATTTGAGTGTATTTTTTTAGGTATATTGCTTAAATCTTTATGATATTGCTGTTTGGGAAAACAAATCATAGTTAATAATTACATTTTACATTTAGTGACATTGATAGCATCATATTTTTTATTACAAAATGAAGTAAAACCTTCAACCAGAATATCTTGATCTGAATTCTTTCTGAACTACTTTCCATGGTATAGTCTTTGGCAAGGTTATTTAACCTTGCCAAACCATTGTTTGCTCTTTAAAATTGCTATAATAATGAAATAATGACATAATAATGAACGATTTAATGAGCAGTGGAATGTAAAAGACCATTGATGATGCTTTTAAAAAAAGACCCTAAGAGAAGGTAAGAAATTGGGTGGTTGTTAGAAATATATAGAGGATGGTTTTAAGATGAAATAGACATGAATGTAGATAAGCTGATGGGAAAGAATCGTGAGAAAGAGACTAAACATATAGGGGGAATCACTGTTTTCTTATGACCGAGGAGATATAGGGAATGAGATCCAGAACAATTAGACACCATTAGCTAACATAAAAGAAACTTTCCACTGAGCTAATAGATGCCAAGAAGGAGGTCCCTTTTCCAATGATAGTGGATGAAATAAGTGAAAATAGGTGTGGTGGAGTAGCTTAGTAAACCAGTTTGGGGCATGAATTTAGGGATTTCTACCTGTCCCCTCTATAAAGTAGGAAAGGTACTAATCCACAGGATAAGCAGACATGTTGAATAAAACAGAAATCTCAAGAAAGTATTCCTTAGTACTTTCCAGAATCTGAAAGACAGTTCATTTATTTAAAATACATTATATTAACTGTTTAAGAAATTGTTTTAAAGAAATGAGCAAGGTATAAATGCTAAGGGACGAAGGATTTAAGAAAGATAATAATGACTTTGACCAAATAAGGGCCTGTAAAATGTATATTTTTAAATGGTATGGGGTGATAAGGGAGAAGTTCTTTGTTTTAAAGATATAAACATCATTTTTCTATTTTTTGTTTTTATTTCTGCCCTACTCCTTGGTTTATTAAGATAAAAACCACCACCTCATGAGGTCATTTGGAAGTCTGTGTCTTTCTAAAGCAATCCATTCACTTAGCAATTATTTATTGCCCTTATCATACGTGTTATTTCACGCATATGTATATCATTTATCTAAAGTATGTTCTTTTCACATTTACTGCCTCCACCTTCCTTTAAGCCAACATTATCTTCTGAACCACCACAATGGATTCTTAACTCCTCTCCCCAAATTTATTATAACCCCTACCTTCACCAGCTAGAGTGATCTCTTGGAAATTCTCAATCTAATTATACCGCTCTCTTGGGCAGAATTCTTCAGTGGCTTCCTATTATTCTAACCCTGGAGTCCAGACTCCCTACCATGACCCATAGGCCTTCCTGATCTGTTTGCTCCTTTCTTCTTCTCATTTTATGCCACATGTCCTCTCTAGTAATTCTAGATATAATCTGCTTTGCTTCAGGTCTTATTTCTGCTGTTCTTCTACTGACTTTCTCATCCTAACTCTGTGCCCAGCTGACTCCTAGTTACCCTAGTTAATTTAATTTTAATATTTTATTACTTTTAAATCAGTTTAATTATTTTTAATTCCAAATTTACTTCAGGATCATCATAATAAACCCCTTTTGGAGTTACTATAAAATATTTATTTGGCAGGTTCATTACTATATTGATGATATACTCTGGTTACAAAATAAACACTAGAGTGAATTATTATAGATACCATGATTACTGAGAAAATGAGGAATGTCAAGTCTCAGATTTACTAAAAATAATTACAACTTAAAAAGATAATTTCTATTTGCTACTTGCTTGTCATTTGTTTCTTTCACAAAAATTATCATAGATCATTGTGATTTAGAAAAAAAGAAATCTTCACAATTTGAATTTTCTTTTGAAAATCTGACAAGTTGAAGTTGGAGCTTACTGTAATCAGCAATATCTAAGCTATTTAAACAATAATAATATATGTAAAAATGAATAAAATTAGTGTTGAATTATTACTAGCCCAAAAGTTGCATAATATGGCCAAAGTGTTATGGCATATAAAACTTATTTCTTGGGGACTTATTAAAGAGTTCTTGATATTTACCTTCAAAGTGAAAATTGTTAGTTTCTATTATTGAAAAATATATTTAATAACATCATAAGTATTATGAAGTATTGAAGGAATAATAGAGGCTTTGGGGCATAGAAAAGGAAATTGTTGCCTATTTGGAAGGAGTAAGGAAAATACCAGGCATTCTTTTCCTACATCTGTCTCTTTGCTCTTTTCTATTGACAGATTCCTATATCTAGGCTAGCCTTGTTTTCTGATTTCTGGTCTCACCCCTTAGAATAATTTACATGAGTGATTGGTGGCAAATTGTCAGACAGTTTAAAGAAATACTTTTTACTTTCTTTCATCATTCCCTGTTCTCTAACTGCTAATAGAAGAAGGGAGTAATGGCTTTAGCATCAGATCCGCTTGGCTTTGAATTTCTGTTCTGTCTTGTAGTATTTATTTGACCTTATCCAGGTATATCATGGCTCTCCTCTAAATTGGGAATAATTGTATCTACTTTGTGGAGTTTTTGCAATAATTAAATGTAATCATATGTGGAAAGCATGCATTATATAATTCAGTGCTGGTACAGGATGTTTTTGATTATTTTTTAACAACTCTGCTCGCAACTATGCAGCTGCTTTTTGTTGCTTTTATATTCTACAGAGAAGTTTTGCTCAATTTATGTCAAAATCTTATTAGAATGTGATGGGCTTTGTTTACCATATGGTATCATTAAGAATTATGCATGATATGATCCTTCTTTTTTTTAAGCCAAACTTATCCTATTATAAAAGAATGGCCCCAGGAATGGAGTGCTCATTTGATTAATAAGTAGCAAGTTCTGTAGTTAGTTCTGGAGGAAAAAAAAAAAGTGTCCTCAGTAAGCTTGGACACCTGCCATACATAAAGAAATCTAAGAAGCCTTCTGAATAGCTTCAGGGAAGAATAGAAAAATGTTCTGCCCTACTAGTATCCATAATAATTTATTCGTTTCCTAAGACGGTAACCTTTACTTTGAGGGCTATGTTTCTACATATTCAAATTACATTGTGTTTCATTAGTATTATGTTAGTTCTTTATTGAAATGGGGGATAGCATTCTAAAAAATGAAAAGAAAAAAAAAAGACAAAGTGACAATCTTGAGAAATGCAGCAATATTACAAGAATATTCCCTGGGTGGGGGGAAAACAGGGACAGGACTTGCTCATGGCACGGCTCAGGTCAGAGGAGTACAACAGGGTACACAGCAGGGTCTCCTGCTCCTCGGGGGTTGCACAGGCATCATAGGTGGCCAGAAGACTAGCAGGGTACTGTTCCCCACTCACTCCACACCGCTACATCAGCAAACAGCTCTCGCACACATGCGCCTTGTTCTTGATGGCTCCCGCGTTGAAGTCACTGAAGGTGAGGAGTGGACAGGGTCTGGGGTGTTGGGAGGACCCAGCCCCTGATTCAGGGTCCCCTGGGGTTTAAATTAATTTAGCTAATTTAAATGCTTTAAATTTTCTTTTATGTTAATATAACATAGCCTGATTTACATAATTATCTATCTTTATACTATAGTCAGAGCAGTGTACCAAAAACAGTTTGAACCTTTATGAGAGCAGTAAACCAAGTTCGTACTTGTGTTTAATAGAAATGTTCTCCACTTCAAAGTTCTCTGGGTAAGTTTTGAGGTACATATATTTAAGAATTTATCATTCTCAGAAAATTAGCCACTAATGTAGAATATGACACCAAAAATTAGCCACTGATACCTTTTTACAAAGGAAGCTTAAGAAAGTAAGTGAAAAACAAACCAAGAAATTAGCTCATAATCCATGCAAGTGATCTTATTCATAGTTTACCTTTCACCACTAAAACTATTAAATGCTAAAGAGAATTTCATAGATTTCTAATGAAATATTTAAAGATGTGTTTAAAAATCATCAGCTCTCTTGTAAAAATATTAGTTCAACACATTGTAGTGATGACATGTTTACCAAATTCTTTTATCAAATGACACTTCTCAAAGTCCAAACACAGTAAGAACATTTTAACCCCTTAGAAAGACTAAGCACCAATAATAGATTTATTGTATTCATTGTAAAATGGTAAAATAATTGGGAGTTTTCTGGATAAGTTGTCTGTTATATAATTTTTCCCTGTCTTCCTCTGTTTTCTCGGTCTGTGGTTAAAATTCAATTTAAATGTCTTGTAAAGTTATCATAAATTATCCAGGTATATTTGAAGTGTAATACAATACAAAATAACATTGAGCTTTGTGAATTTTTATAACCAGTACTAGATTTGCTTTAAAGCAGGTTAATATAATCCTAAGGCAGTAGTCCTTTATTGATTACCTTAATTTCAGCATTTAAAAATATTTAATAATCTCCTTTGGAAAATGAATTTCAGGCACTAATCACAAAGGTCTGCATTCTGCAGGTATCATTGCCAGTCACATCATATTGTACCTTCCAGGCTGTAGTTTTAAGTCTTATGAAATTTAAAAGTCCTGGTTCCTTTTTTTAGGTTTATATTTAAAGTGCATTTAAACACCTACGTGATCTTTCTAGGATTCAATGTTTTATGCATCATTAGATTCAGTCCACTTCATACACTGAGAGTGAAATTTGAGAAAACAGGTTTGAAGGCACACTGGAACTGTTATGCATTATACATTGAGATTAAATTACAGTTTCACTTTTCCCCAAAATAATTAGGTTTATAGCAGAAATAAAAGAGTTAACCACAGTCTAAGAATGAAAAAGACTTGAAGACTACCCAAAGGAAAAATAACTCTTCCTAAGAATACTAATTAAAAAAACGAGTTCTTTTGTTGCTTACTTAAGGCTTGGACTCAGATTTCCTTTAAGTCTCACGTGAAATGAGTATTCAGACTTTGGAAAAACTTGCTAATCTGAATTTTCTAATGATCCCAATATTTCTGAAGTAATTGTACACACAAGAGCAAAATTGATCCATTCTAGTTAGTTTAAGACTATAGTTTTTCCCCAAGTAGTTAAATTTTCTTAAAGAGTGGAAGAAATCTGAGAATAATTGCAATTGAATAGCATTTGTGCCCCATATTATTCATATATTTTATTTAATAATTTTGATGTATGAAATTTGATTAGATGTTTTCCCTTTAACTATTCATTAATTTACTCAACAAATGAAAAATGTTAAGATTCTGGATGTGCTCTGAATGTAGAACTTAATAGAATGTTTGTTAATTTATTGCATATGGACTGTGAGAAGAAGAGGAGTAGAGTGTGACTCGAAGGTTTTTGGCTTCGTCTGTTGAAGGGGTAGGTTGTGATTACTGGAAGAAGAAAGTATGTAGGAAACACTTTTGGGGGTGGATCAGGAGATTTATTTCAGACAAGTTAACTTTGAAAGGCTTTCTCGTCCTCTCAATGTAGATGGTGAGCCTGCAATTGGATTAGTGAAAACTGAAGATAGAAATTTATAGTCATCAGTGTATAGACTTTATTTTAATTCCATGAAACTGGGTAAATTAAGGAAATGAGGATGCATTCAGAAAAAAAGAGAACCAATGACGGAAACCTGGAGAATGCTAACATTTAGACATGTGGAAAATTCACAATCTACAAAGTAGATTCAGAAGCAGCAGCCAATGAGATGGGAAGAAAGCTAGAGACCTTGAATGCCAAGTAAATCAAGTGTTTCACATAAGATGGGAATTTAGCTTTGATGACAGGATTCAGTAGCTTGGCGGTTCTTTGTGAACTTGACAAAAACTGTTTTGGGAGGTTAATGAAGCCTTATTAGAGTGGGTTCAAAGGAGAATGGAAGGAGAGGAGTTAAAAAACACATGTAGCTAACTCTTTTGTGGTATAAACAGGATCTAAAAAATACAGCAGCTCCAGGGAGATATTAAGTCAAGGGAGGTTTTAGGGTTTGTTTTGTTCTTTTTGTTTGTCAATTGGCTAGTTTTAAGCATGAGAGATATTACAACATCTTCTTTTTAATCTGTTAAGAATTGACAATCTGTGACTGGGGAGATAGAGAAATTGTATGGTATTTACTCTTGAATAGACAAGAGGAGATGAGATCTAGTACAAGTGGAACCTGATCTTACATAAGGAGCCAGACTAGCAGGTATGCTCCTTTAAAATAATACAATAAATTATCATGATTCATAGGTACTGAGTGAGAAACACGAGTGTAAAAACATGTAAATTGGCAAGCAAAGTTACAGTCTTGGAAAATATAACATTATCACAACATTATTTTACTCCTCTGCTTCTCTCTTTCATATTAATACATAGTTGTATATTTATATATGTTATAAAATTAACATTCTAATTATAAAATCTGTTCATCTGAATCCATTATATGTTTGTGTATGTATATGCTTTTTTTATAAAATGTGAATATCCAGTGACTTTACTAACAAGTAAAAATTTGATACATTTTGAACAAATTCAGTAACATTTATATATAATTTCATGAATTTAAGAAACATAAATACATTGTACAGTTTGGAAAAAGTTAATCATCAATAAAAATCCTCGTCCAGCAATAATTTGGTACATTTTGATATGTTATTAAAAAGCCTTGAAGATAAGTACCTTCCTGAAAATAAAATATAAGGCTATATATTATAAAATTGTATTAAGTATACTATATAGAATAGTTGTGTGTTAATATACCTTTTCAATATGAAATGCATGTTTCTCTATTTAATTCACAGGAATAAATGCTTTCATATGTAAAACATAGAAAAAAGACAAAGGAAATACAGTAAAACAATAATGATTTTCTCTTAGTGGCAAGAATATACATGACTGAAAATGTTCTTTTTATACAGTCTTTATTTTCAAAACTTTGGTGTAACAAATATATAGTTATCTTACAAAAATTTTTTGCTACAAATTAGCCTGCTCTGTATTATGTCCAAAAACATGTTAATGAAAGCATATTCTAAGAACATCATCCTTCCATATTTTAACCTCTGAAAAATTAAAAGATATCAATTCTAACTTTCTGTTATTAATATGCTACTGTGAAAATATCTTCATAATAAAAATTTAATGAGTTGTATGAAAATGAGAATATTTCATTACTGTTATTCACCTGTCTTCAAGTTCTTTGTACACTCTAGTGTTTTCAATTGCAATCATTTATATAGCATACAAACGATTAAAGGAAGAAGCCATTCATTATTTTGACATTGAAAATTTTTTAAAATTTACTGTGTTTGTTTTTTGTTCATTTTGTAACCATGGTTGTTATTAATTTCCCTTGAATTGTAAGCACTTGAATAAAGGTTCAAAAATAAGTACATATATTTAGCAAGACCTTGTTTAATCACATCTTATAAAATTGAATCTCATGCACAATGAGTGAAATTCACATATATTAACGTAAAATGATTGAACTAAACTTTTTTAACATATTTATTTTAATGGAGTTTCTTTGTTTTTTAAAGATTTGTTTTATTTATTTCTCTCCCCCTCCCCCTGTTGTCTGCTCTCAATGTGCATTTGCTGTGTATTCTTTTGTGTCTGCTTGCATTATCAAGCAGCACTGGGAAACTATCTTTTTTTTGTTGCATCATCTTGCTCTCCCTCCGCTCTCCATGTATGCTGTGCCACTCCTGGGTGGGCTGTGCTTTTTTCATGCGGGGCGGCTCTCCTTGCGGGGCGCACAACTTGCGCGTGGGGCACCCCTATGCAAGGGTACCCCTGTATGGCATGGCACTCCTTGCGTGAAGCAGCACTGTGCATGGGCCAGCTCACCAAACGGGTCAGAAGGCCCTGCGGAATGAACCCTGGACCCTCCATATGGTAAACAGATACTCTATCAGTTGAGCCACGTCTGCTTCCCTTAATGGAGTTTTGCATCATAAAATATTATGCAAGGAAAGAGCATATTTGGAACCATATAAATAAAGTCATTTGAATCTCTTTGGAGAAGCTGAGTGAGATACACGTGAAATCTCATTGGTGTCATAAACTGTGGCTTTTAATAGTTTGCCGTGATCACTAAAACCAGAACCATTTAGCAGTAACAGTTTTTCTTACATAGCTTCCTAAAGATTGAAAAAAATTATTTTTAACTGAGTTTTATTTACTACAATGATTATATGTATATAAATTTGTCTTGAAAATTAACAAAATATATTTATTTGTTTGAGTTGTGAATGTGTTCTTCAGCCAAGATTTTCGAGCCCCAAAATCAAAACAACCAGATTTCAAATGCTTCTTGAAGATATTGAAAGTTTACGTTGGATTTTTTTTTTCTTTTTTTCATGGCAGATGGGTAATGTGCTGACGTCATAACAAGGTCGGAGAGAGGCACACCTCGCACAAGCATGTAAACACCCATTCGTCATGCTTATGAACCACAAAATCCATGTTTGCATTGAATTTTGAGTACTGTACTACAAGTAAACATTCAGTTATAGATTCCAAAATAAAAGACAGGGACTTTCTGGTTCAGCCCCAAATCAGCTATAATTGCCACATTTTATCAGAGACCAATTTGAGAATTGACATGTAATGCGTACTTGAAAATAGTAAGAAGAATTGCTACTTAGTTGAAATTTTACCATGTGCTAGACACAATTCTAAGTCCTTTACATACCGTAGCTTATTTCATCTACATAGTAATAAATCTATATATAATAAAATATATTTTGGTTTGCAATTTTATTTAATGTTCACATGAACCCTGAAATTGGTAAATGGTGTTATCCCTCTTTTCAAATGAAGGAACTGAAGTTTGGAGAGTTTGTCACTTACCTAGTGTGGCACACCTGTTAAGTGCTTGTGATCTTTCCTAGTCACTTGTGTACATGTTCTAGTATTCATGTGGTTCTCTCTACCAGAAAGGTTCTTCTCTCCTATTCCCCTAATTCTTAAATGTACTTTAAGATTTAGCTCACTGGTGACCTCTTCATGGAACCTTTGTGTGCTTCAGTTATTGGTAATATGGTCTTTTTTTTTTTTTTTTCCCTATCTGGTTGCATCATCGTCTTTTTGGTGTGTTGCTTCACTGCACAGGCCTGGAATGCCTTTTTTCTTTTTTTACCAGGAGGTCCCAAAGATCAAACCCAGCTCTTCCATATGGTAAATGGAGCTCAATTACTTGAGCCACAGCCACTTCCCAATAATATGGCTTTTAAAGTATACCCAACCTGTTGCTCTGTTATTCTTACCACTTAACTTTTTAATTATTTCTTTAATTAATTAATTTGATTCAAATCAAATGTTTTCTTTAAAATTGAGAACCTCTTAATATATTGCTAATTAAAGTAGAGGCCTTTAAGAAGGGTTATTCACAATGTAGGAAAACAACCAGAGCATAATCAACCACTTTTAACTTTTCTTTACAGTTTTTTTGGCAAAACATGAATATCATATATATTGTGTGTGATTTTGGCAAAATGGGTTGAGATGGCAAATCCATAGATAAATTGATTTGAAATTGCAATTTTAAAATACATTAAATGAAGCTGTGCTAAATAAATTTTCTTAATAGGGTTTTATTTTAATTACTATTTATTTGAAATGAATAGTGACTAGGATATTTACTGTATATGATCATGCTGAGTTGGCTTGGTTTATGCACACTTATTCTCCAGAACTAGCTTTGTAGCTTTCTATGGAGAATATGTCATCTTAAAATTAGTTAACTCTTCATCAAAGACTTTTAGTGAAGCAGTATTTGTGTCTATGTAAAGCAACATTTGTCATAAGTGATTTAATTATTAGAAATTTTATAGGTTGATGGTGGTATTTCTTTGGGTTTGTTGTTGTTGTTGTTTTAGGAGGTACTGGTGAACTTAGGATCTCATTCATGGGAAGCAGGCGCTCAACCACTTGAGTTATATCAGCTCCCCTGATAGTGGGTTTTGTAGCAGTAGTTTGCTACTGAATTTCACCTATTTCCTTACACAATGCAGGCATAAAATATAATTTTCTTGGAGTTAGGTATAATAAGATATAGATTACCTTTGTACTGAGGAATCTAGTATTTCAGGACAACAGAGAAAGGCAAAGAAAGGAATTGTATACTGATTAACAATTTAGGCAATTTCATGTAAGTGTTCCCTCAGTTATATATCTATTGGTCACCGATAAATCATGGTTCTCCAGAGAAATAAATAGTAGTATATAGGTATGTATAATTACATACACACAAACACACACATACACATCGGGAAAGATTGATTGATTTTAAGGAATTGGCTCACACGATTGTGGACATTGGCAAGTTTGAAATCTGTAGAGCAGGTCGACAGACTGGAAATTCTGAAAGGAGTAGATGTAGTAGTCTTAAGTCAGAATTCCTTCTGCTTTAAGATACCTGTTTTCATGCTTCTTAGACCTCCAACTGATTGGTAGTGACCCACCTACGTTACTGAGGTTAATCTCCTTTATAAAAAGTCTACTGTTTATAGATGCTAATCTTATCCACAAAATACCTCTTCAGCAACATTTGGACAGTGTTTGAACAAACAACTGGATGCCAAAACCTAGTCATTTAACACATAAAAATAACTATCACACTCACTAAACATTTTAATTTTTTCATAAAGTACACTTTAGATAGGAGTTCACCATACTTGATTTCTTAACATTACTTTAGTTTCAGTGAGAATTCTCTTTTCTTACAAAGGAGACTGTTAGAGAAAAGAATGGCACTCACTGGAACATGAGACTGACATGATTGCAGGCAGAATGTTTATTGGGAAGCTCTCCCAACAGCATGGAAGGGGTCTGAAGAGAGACTTCAGCCTGTCTCTGGCAAAGGCGGTCATGAATTTATACAGTACATCTAAAGGTGGGAAAATGTTTAGTCAGTGGGAGGGGATTGGGGCTTGGATAAGCCCCAAGGGCCAATAGGGTTGGCTAGGGGGTGGTGGGCTAGGGGTAGTGAATTCTAGGGATGCAGGAGGGGTTGGTGGTGCCATGTGTCTTGTCTATTCTTATGAGGAAATGAACTGTATCTGGATACCTAGGGTCTGAATGGAGGGCTGTTCTGTGTCACGTGATGTGGCTCCTTTGTCTCTTCTTGTGAGGAAATGAACTGTATCTGAGCACATAGGTTCTGGATGGGGGGCTGTTCTATGTCAAGGGAATGCAAGTCACTATTTATTAACCATTGTAAATCTTGTGATCAATTAATCATAAACCTTGTAAGGGAGAAACTTCTAACAGAGACAATGAAAAAAAATCATATGATAATTACAAAATGGATAATGAAAGTGTGCCTGCTTTTTCTTAACTATTTGCTGTCATTTGGGACCATCAAAAAAGAGACAATTATGTAAATAGGAATTTTTCTTTAACTGGAAATATGCCATAAAACAAAGAAACAAGCCTTCTATGTAGTATAAAGTAACTTGTTTTTACTTATACAATAGAAAAAAAGTATAATAGAAAAAATTAAATGTCTTTAATTTACAATAAAAATATATTTGAAAGGCAAAATTTTCTATCTAGACTGTTTATTCCTGAAGTCACAAATCCCATGACCACCAATAATTATCTATATTGGAGAACCTCACTAGGAAAGTTTGCTGACTTCATAAGTGGAAGTTGATAAAACCTCTGTGATCAAGCCCAAAGAAATAAATATGTACAAATATTAATATGATTTGTAAGTCCCCTTTCACAATGTGCAGTTGACTTCTCAATCAAATTCCTCCCAAGAACACTAGATCCCACAATTTCTGTAAATTAGGTCCTTCCTGCCTCCCTCTCTCCCTCCCTCTCTTCCTCCCTCCCTCCCTTCCTTCCTTTCTTCCTATTAGGGAATTTTATCAAACCTATTATTGTCCAAGAAACTGGAGAAAGAGCATTGCCCAATGACCCTGTCTCAGAATGTAAATTCTAGTGGAGCAGATCATCCACAGATAAAGCTAAGAAACAAGCAAGTATTATAAAAAACTGTTATACTGAAAAGTAAGAGGGAAATGGATGTGGCTCAACCAATTGGGCTCCCATCTACCATATAGGAGATCCAGGGTTTGATGCCCAGTACCTCCTGGTGAGGGCAAGCTGGCTCATATGCCGAGCCAGCCCACACAGGGTGCTGGTCCATGTGGGAATGTCGCCCTGTGCAGGAGTGCCACCCTGCATGGGAATGCTACCCAGTGCAGGAAAGCCACCCCATGCAGCAGTGCCAGCTGAAGCGGAGCGCTGGTGCAGCAGGATGATGCAATAAGAGACACAGAGTGAAAATAAGAAGACGCAGCAGAACAGGGATCTGAGGTTGCACAAGAGAGTAATCACTTCTCTCCCACTCCGGCAGGTCCTAGGGGTTGGTTCCTGGAGCCGCCTTATGCGAATGGACCAGAGAATGGACCAGAGAGCAGAAAACAGGGCAAACAGGGACAATGAGGGAAGGGAGGGAGAAATAAATTTTTTAAATCTTTTAAAAAAGAAAAGAAAAGTAAAAGTAATATGACAGAGGATGATGGGATGGCTACTTTGGTTTGTGATACTGGGAAAGGGTTTTCTAAGGAGATTCCACAAGAAAAGCTGATATCCGAATGACAAAAAGGAGCCAGCCATATGCAAAGGATGTTGGAGAATATGCATCCCAGGTTAGGGTATAACTAATGTAAAGGGGCCAGATCATACTGTGCTTTGAAGGCCACAATTAAATATTTACATTTTGCTCTATGACAGAAACCCACTGGATGGTGATAAGCAGGGACAAGACCAATTTTCATTTACGTATTAAAACAATGGATTACAAGGGAATGTGTTACTTAGGAATAGAGTTTGGTGTAAGAAAAGCCACAATAACAGAGATTTTTTTAAAAAAATTATCTCATGTGGCAATCCTCTTGTTAAGCAGTAAAAAATTTATATTGTGGCTTCACAGTGCCAGGGATACTTTTTTCATTCTGTTACTCTACTATCCTCAGTATTCCACTTCCATCTTACACTCCTGGCTTTTCCAGCTCTTTCCCTCATAAATATTCAAGCCACTGGGAGGAGAGAACTTAAAGAGAAGAGTGAGACTCTTTCTTTAAGGTTTGGACCTGGAAGTTGTATTCCTCATTCTCAAACATCCCACTGACGATGGTCACATAGCCACACGTAGCTGCAAAAAGGTTGGGAAATGCAGGTTATTTGGGAAGCTGTGCACTTAGCTAAAAATTTGTCAGCAAGGAAGAAAGGAGAAACTGTTGTTTGGAGCCAGTTAGCAATCTCTAAACAGTGCAGTTGGATTCTTATAGCAGTTGTACAGTCCAGAGGAATTGTGAATTATACTGAGGTATGTTTGGGGAAGGTGACTATTTAGGATATGTTTAGAGGAGGAATAGATCAGAATACTGATGGGTTCCAAATGAAATGATGGAAAGAGACATGAGAATAACTGCTATTTATTAGGCTTGATCAGCTTGGGTGGATTTTAGTTTCATTTAATGAAATGCGGATGACCAAGGTTGTAACAGGTTTTGTAGGGTGGTAACTAAGAATTCATTTTTTGTCATTAAGTTTGAGATGCATCAAACTGCATAAACTAAATGGAGAGCTGAAGAAGGCAGCTGGTTATATGAATCTGGAGTTCTAGGGAGGGGTCAGGATTGGAAATAGAGATTTGGGAGTTACTGGTATTTAAAACCCTATTACTGAATGAAACTAACCAGGAGTTACGTTGTGGTAAAGGCAACTCAGAAAGAACAAGAAGTATAATAGGAAAACTATTGAACAAACATGAGAATACGATGTTATGGAAGACAAAAAAAGGAGGAATTGGTCAACTACAGAATTATTCTGAGTGATCAAGTATGATAAGAGCAAAAAATTGCCTATTGATTTGGCAATGACAGACATTGTGGTGTTAGAAGGTTGTATGCATGGAATGGCTTTTAAGAAAATGAGAGGTAAGCAGGTATGGACTAGCAGTGTAGAAAACTCTTTTGATAAAATTCTCAGTAAAGGATTTTGTATACAGGATGGTCCTGAAGAATCTCTGGAGTCTTGGAAGAAAGTTTATTTGTTTTATTTTAAAAATAAGGGCTCCTAAAGTATATTTGCTGATGGGAATGAGCCAAAAGAGAACATGGATGAAGCAGGAAAGAGAATCATTACAGAACCTCTTGAGAAGGATCGCATGAGTAGATATGTTGACCTTTATAAGAAGAGAAGCTTTTTTTTCATTACAATAGGAGGAAAGACAACATGTATAAGTATTATTGAAGGTAGTTTGATAGATTTGGTGTTGGAAAGATGAGAACATTTCTGTCAGTACTCTCAACTGAGTTCTTCAGAAGGAGACCCTGAGCTGAGGATTCAGTGCAATTTATTAAGGAAGTGCTTTCAGAAGAAATCAATAAGGAAGGAAAGGGAAGAGTGACAGGTTAAAAAAAAAAAAAAAAGGAAAGGAAAAAGGAGAAAAAAGAAGCAGCTCAGGAATGTTGTGATTTCTGGTGAAGTCCCAGCCTGATCCCAAGGAGAGCTCTGGAGTTTAAATTACACTTCAAAATTGACCAACCTTGAGGTAAAGGAGCTGGAATTTTGTAATCCTATTCTTGTCTGTAATTGATTGCAGGCTTGCTGTATGGGCATAGCAGTTCCAGTGTCCATGGACAATCTTTTGAAGGACCCAGGGGCTGCCTTTATCAGCTAAGCATGCAGCGGCTGGATGATAAGTACAAGAGCTATACAAGAGGTTAAGAAGATCTGGGCAAGGCATCAATGCATTTGCCACTGTAATATTTTTTCTATTTCTTCAAGGACGTAGGAGACAATAGTTAGTTGAGAGGGGCTATTCAGGTTTAAGGAAGATGTGAAATATTCTTAATGGAGAATGGGAAAGCCTATGTACTAGGGAAGTAGAGTTGGCTTCCCAGATATTAAGTGCAATTAGAATTTTTTTGTCATTATTTGAACATGACTTGAATAATTGTGTTTTTTTCTTCAGCATTGTTCATCTACCTAGGGTTGGAATTATTTCCAAATTATTACAAGGGAGAAGAGTTGTAAAAAAATACAAGATCATTGGACCTAGGCTGACCAAGGAGGAAAGTATGAACATGAAGAGGGTGAGGGATAATGAATAAATGGAGAGATGAGGAAGTAGAGGGCGGGGATGTTAGTAAATATCAAAACAAGAGGAGTAGAGGTTGGTAACATCTGAGGGCAAAGACCTCAAAGGAGCTAAGTTGATGCCAGAGGGCAAATTTTGGTTTGACACTGACATTTCTTTTCCCTGAGGGGTATGAGAGAACCAATAACCTAAATATGTGAGGTTCTCAGGAAAAGCATGTCATCAAGGGACAGTTTCACTGAAAGCATGAAAGTGATAGGAACACCCAGGGATATAAACAGGTTTGCTGATATTGGATTATGAGCTTCAAAGAAAAGAGTGAAATTTGGGGGGAGGACAAGAGTGGTATATTAAAAGAAAGGGATCTATAAAGAAATATCTGAAGAAAGGGAAGGAACAAGCCAATTTTTCATCTTTCACCCCTTTTTTGTGGTCCCAATCCATTTTGTACTATCTTCTTGAGGCCAGTCAGCATTTTGGGCAATAGAGTCTGTAGCAGTTTGAGAATATTTTATGAATCCCAAGAGGAAAAAGATTGTGTTTGTAAACTAATCTATTCCTCTGTGTGTGGTGCTCTTTGATTGCATTAAATCCAGGTAAGGGATCTTTGAATAGATTACCTGGTAAGATTGCCTTAGGGCTTTTGATTTGACTATGTCAGTAAGGCATGACTTAGGTTCAGTCTTCATCCCCTGGTCCGTCTTATATAAACAGACTTGCATGGACAGACAGACATACAGAAAGTGAGAGAGCTCTGTCATTTTTCATCCTTTCATGTGACAAAAAGGATGTGACAAAAAGGAGAAGGCTCAAACAGCTGAGGCCCCAGGGTGAGATGAGCCATTTGCCTGATAGCTTACAGCTCAAATTGGGAAGAGAGCAGAATAGCCAAGACTGATACAGGAGGTGTGGGAAGAAGCAAGCCCTATGCCAGGAGAGAGAGGATTACAGGATCACTTAAGCAAGAAGCTTCAAGAGGCTCGGCCCAAAGAGCTCAAGAGGAAGGCTTGATCCCGAAGGGACAGGTTGAAGCCTGGGCAGACATGGGTGGACATTTTGCTTCAACATGTGGCAGCTGACTTTGGTGAGAAAGCACCTTTTATAGTTCCTTGAGTTGGACTTGCCACAGCCTTGGAATTGTAAGCTTTTGCCCCAAATAAATCCCCTTTATAAAAGCCAACATATCTCTGATACTTGGCATCAGCAGCCCCTTGGCAAACCAAGACAGAGTCCTACCAATTAATAATGGAAAGGTACTCCTGAACAATGAGAGCACTACTTAGACTTTGCCTAATTTGTGCTTTCCCCAAATTCCAGAAAATACTAAAATAAATAAATCTTAAGAATCCCAGCTCAGGCTATTTAATTCTACCCAAATTGATATGAAGACCATAAAATGCTCTATGATTTAAGGTGATGCAGGCTATCACTGATTGGCAAATTAATCATCACAAAAGTTAATGGACTGCAAAAGTGGAATGTAGAACTTAACACCATACTCTGGGTGCCTATCAACTTTCCCTGATTCCATCTGAATACCTGTCATTTAAGCAAAATCAACAAAAAGTCAATACACCCTTTCAGACTTCAGCTCTCTTACTCTACTCTTTGCCAGGAGGTGTTTTCAATAGAAGTGTTACTTCATTTTAAAATGATTATTTTCTTTACCTCATTTAGAAAGTGGTAAAAGATTACATCATAGTTACTTTAAATAAAAGACTGTTTTAAATCATTGGTTTGTAATTAAAATGTGCAGATATGTATTCCAGTGTTAAGTGTCTTGAGCTGCTCAGTTCATACTAGAAAATGTTCCTAATCTTAATTCTCTCTTGGTTGAGTCTCAATTGTTGTTGGATTTTTCTACTACATACCATTATGTATTTTTAAAGGTTCTGTCATCAACGTTGCTGACACTTTTATAAATGTGGTATTTGAGAATGCCTTCTAGAATTCTCTGGAATATTGTCTATCATAGTAGATATTTTAAACCAGGAATTTCAAAGTGCTAACACAAAATCCTCAATTCTAGAACTGAAGTTGATAGTCTAAGGTTGTAATTAGAAACTGTTTAATTATAACTTAGAAAAAAATTTCTGAGCAAGAAGAGCATTAACTTACTAGAAAAAGAACTGACATTACTGGATATTAATATACTGTCTATATCAAGATGAAATGCAAAAGCTGGCACATTTTCTTTATAATAGACATGTTTTTGCAGGTCTCTGATTTTCCTTCCCTCATTGAATTTACTCTATATTGCTCGACTAGCAAGGTCTCTAAATTTTGTCAGATCTCCCACACAATGACTTTAATTAATACGCAAATAGTGAACATCTCAGGTAATAGTCACAAGAACCATATTAATAAAATTAAATCTATTTCTACTGAATTTTCAAACTTTTTAAAAAATTTAATTTCAGCCCTTTTATATCCTGTTAGTTTTCCTGTTCTTTTTTACTTGCTGATAAACATCTTAAATGCTTTTAACATTGTAAATATCTTCTAGTCTGTCAGCTCTTTTTTAATTTTACTTTAATTTTAGAGAAACATATTCATTTAAACCACAAGCTTTTTCCCCTTCATGGTATATTCTTTGGAATCCTTTTTTTTTTTAGGAGGTACCAGGGATTGAACCCAGGGCTTTGTACATGGGAAGCAGGTGCTCAACCACTTGAGTTACATTCGCTCCCCTTTTGGGGATGTTTTAACATAAATCCTTCTAAAGCAGGAATAAAAATATGCTTTCCTTCATTTCCATTTATTTCCTGCATTTTCTTTTATTTGCCTTAGATTTTTAAAATTCACATTAAGATCTTTAATCTGTTTGGAGCATATTTTGTGTTCTCCATAAAATAAGTCAAATTTCCAACATCATTTGCTAAATAATCCATCTTTTTCTGCATATTTGTGTTTCCACACTCTCTACCTTCAAATATCTGTTTTTGTGTTCTCTCTTCTTTTCCTTGGGCATACTTTTTATTCCTCTGCCATTATCAGATTTTTATTACCAGAACTGGCTTAATATCTAGTAGGGTGGGTCCTCCCATTTTTTATCTTCTCTTTCAATATTGACTTTGCTACTAATGGACATATATTATAATTTCAAATAAATTTCAGAATCAATTTTTCAGGTTCTTCCAATGCACTTCTTGGATTTTGCTTGGCATTGCATTAAATGTATAAATTAAATTATGAAGTCAGTTCATGCCATCCATCCATAAACATGTATAGTTCTTGATAATGAGCATCTTCTATTACAACTTTTTGTAGATTTTCAACATTTTCTCCATTAAGGGTCACTTTATTCTTTGCTGGGTTAATTTCTATATTATTTTTGTGGATATTGTGAATGGCATTTTATTTTTCTTTGATTTTCTTATTTGTTATTATTAAATAGACAGATGATACTGATTTTTGCATACTGATCTTATATCTGAAAATCCTATTGAACTCTATTAAAATTCCATCAATTTATCCCTAAGATAATTGGCATTTTCTGTGTAAGCCCTCATGTCATATTGAAAGAATAATTTAAAATATTCTCTACACTTTTAAGTCTTATGCCTGCTAATTTGTTTCTTGTCTTACTATATTATTCAGGACCTCGAGTAATACATTTAATGGAAACCAAGGAAAGCCTACAATCTAGTTTGGTCCTGAAATTAACAAATATATTTTATAGCAAGCATCCTTGTTTAGTCCTGAGACTAAATATAAAAATTTTAAAGATTCCCCATTAAGTATATTGTTTGCTGTGTATTTTAAAAATAGATAGCTCTATTAAGCTAAGAAAACTATAATATAGATTATTTTTCTATTTTCATGAATAATAATAAACTTCATCCAAAATTTTTTTCTCACTTGTCTGGAAATTTTTCTCCTTTAGACTATCAATGTGATGTCTGACGTTGATACATTGATTTTTAACTCTTTTTACTACTCTGACATAAATCTTAGTTGATCATGGTATGTTATATATTTTGTTTACACACTGTGAGATTTTGTTATTTAGTAGCTTATTTAGGGTTTTCATCTAAATTTTTATGCAAAATGTTCTTGCAATTTTTGTTGTTGTTGTTATTCTCTTATTAAACAGTCCTTACCTGGGGTTAGAATCTAAGTGATAGTAGACTCATTAAAGTTTGTTTCCTTTTCTCTTTTGGTCCAACTTGTATGAGAAAAGGATTACTTGTTACTTAAATATTAGATAAGTTATTTGTTAAATGAGTTACAGTTTTATGCTTTTTTGAAGACATGGCAGTGAATGGTTGATTGTTGTATACACATAATCATGTAAGCATTTTTTTAAAGTTATTGAGTCCTAATTTAATTTCATCATCACAGTATATTCTGATTTAATGTTGATTCCTAGTACTTTATTGAGGCTGCTATTTGGCTGAAAATATGATTGATTTTAGATTTATCATTTTTTACTTTGGAGATATTTATATATCTGCAAATTTAGATTTATTTACCATATTGCCCACATTTTCTAAATCATTTTTTTCCAGTACAATTTTGATTAAAAGTGGTGACAGTGGGCATTGTTGATTATTTTCTGTAATCTTACAGGAAAGCTTTCAGTCTTTCACCATTTTATTTGATGTTAGCTTTGGGTTTTTCATATACACCCTTTATCATGTTGATATAGTTTCCTTTTATTCCTAGTTTTCAAAATATTTTTTTCAAGAAGGGGTGCAGGATTTTGTCAAATGTCTGCCGACATCAATTGAGATGATTATGTGTTTTTTTCCCTTTTGTTCTGATAAGTAATTTTCTTATTTTGAACCACCCTTGCTTACCTGGGATAAATTCCCACTTGATCATGGTATAAAACACTTTTAATGTGCTGTTGGAATCTGTTCGCTAGTATTCTGTTGAGGATTTATACATCTAATATTCATAAGGGATATTAGGCTGTAATTTTCTTTCCTTGTGGTATCTTTATCTGACTTTGGTATGAAGGCGATATTGGCCTCATAGAGTAGTTAGGAGTGCTCCCTAGTCTCTTATTTTTTGCCATGTTTGGAAAGTTTCGTCACCATTTCTTTGAATATTTCTTCAGCTCCTTAATCTCCTTTTTCTCCCTCTGTGTCTCTAATAATGCTTATATAGGTATGCTTGATAGGGCCCATAGGGCTTTTACTCTGTTTTTGCTTTTTCTATTTTTTTTTCTTTCTTTCTCATTGTCAGCCTGTCTTATTTTGATTAGCTTGTCTTCGAGGTCACGGATTCTTTTGCCAGCTCCAATCAGTTGTTGAAATCCTGGCAATTTTTCGTTTGAGATATTGTGGTCTTCAACTACAGTAGTTCTGTTTGTTTCCTTTTTAAAATTTCTGTCTCTTTATTAAGATTCTCATATTGTTCATTCATTGTTTTCCTGGTATCTTTTAGTTCTTTATCTGTTTTCTTCAATCATTTCCTTGAGCATATTGGAGGTATTTATTTATTTATTTAAATTCCTTGTCCAATATGTTCACAGTCTGGTCTTCTTCATTGGTGTTTCCTGCATTTTTATCCCTCCCCCCCCCACACCCCTTTTTATTGGATGGACCTTTTTTTCTTTTTACTCTTTTTTTGCAGAGTGCATTTTAATATTTTAAAATATTAACTCTGGGAATTAGACCCTGATCCATCTGGTTCTTGAGTTTGTATCCCGCTAGTAATGTGGCAGATTTTCTTGAATGCCTGGAACTAACTAAACCAGAAAAAAAAAAAAATTGCAAAAACACCTTTCAGAGCCTTTGCCTTTGCAAATGGGTTTTGCCTTGGGCTGGTGCTCTCTTTCAGACTTCAGCCATCCTAAAAGAAAGTCATCCCAAAGTAAGTGCAAAGTGCTCAGTCCCTCCTGAAGTTCTTCTGGGCGCATGTCTTGTCCTTAGTTTGTGGTTGCTAGTGCCCTTGAATTCCCCGCTACAGAATTTGGGTGTCTAATCCCTAGGAAACATACTCACTTCCTCTCCCAAGTGTTCTAGAGCAGGACTTAATACATATAAGTCTTTGTCCCCAGATAAACCTTTGCTCCAGGCTGCCTGACTCAATTATTTTTTACACCACTTTCCCTGTCTCAAGCTTCTTTGCCTATAGGCCAATTTCTGGGAAGGGAATAAGCTGGAGAGAAGTTTCCCAGGTGTGTCTGTCCCAGCTGGAACAAGGCCAGAGACACACAAAAGGAGCACTGGCTGGCTTCACACTGCCCTGGATAGGAGGCAAGGGAAAATCTCACTACCCAGGAGTGCCGGGAGCTTCTCCTCTGATTCTTTGAAGTTGCATTTTCTTTATTCATTGCTCCAAGTAATAGCAGTCCCTTAACTCTTTTCTGTAGTTTTGAGAAGGGGTACTGTCTTTTGGTGTTCCTTGGCCATTTTGCAGGAGATGGGTTGGAACAATAGTTCCCTCAGAGCTGGGCACACTCCCAGATCTTGGGGAACTACATCTCTGGTCTCTATGCCCACCCTTATACCAGCAACCTACACCTAGAGCCTGAGCTGAGTACCTCATTGTTTGCATTGGGGAATGGGGGATGGTAGCAGTTCACTGGAGGAGAAATTCACCACTGTTTACCCCATTTTACCAGCCTTTTCCCCTTGCTTTAACCTGGGTGCTGCACAGTGTTCTGTTAGACATCATAGTTTCAAAATAGTTGATACAGAGAATTCCTGTCTGTTTAATAGTTGTTCTGGTAGAGGTCTGATTCCTGGAGGTTATTATGCCATCAACTTCCCCCATCCCCTTTTATCATTTCTTATTTTTTTCCTTACTGACATAAATCTACGAAGATGGAATTTCAATTCCTAGTAACAATTGTTAATTTATCTAGTTTTCTGCTTTTGTTTTATATGTATATATCAGGCTAAATTGTTAGAAGCATATAGTTTTGAACCTTTTATCCTCCATATCATTTTCTTTACAGTATATAATTTAAGATCCTTCTTTGTTTTCTGCTTTTATTAAATTTAGTTTTATATGTTATTACAATAGCTGTGTTTGGTTTGTTTTTGATTATATTTTCCTCTTATGTATGTATTTCCACCCATACATTTTGTCTTCCAGTATTCTTTTGCTTTGTGTGTATGTATATTGCTTAATTACTTTAATCAATGAGTTTAATCCATTTATAACAGACTAAATCAGAGTAAAATTAGGATTTACATCTGCTGTCTCATTTTCATATTTTCTATTTACTACTCTTTCTTTTTTTCTTCCCTTCTCCCCATTTCTCATCTTATATAGATAAGATTATTATCTACTGGTAAGAAAGTTATATATTCTATTTTTATTCTTTTTGGTGCATTCCTGACTTTAACCTATATCCATATGTACTGGTTACTGTTGCTGCTGTAACACATTTCTACAAATATAACAGATTAAGCAGTTCAAATTTCCTATCTTGTAGTTCTATAGGTCAGAAGTGCAACAGGGGTTTTACCTGGCTTAATCAAGGCATTGGCAGAGCTTTATTCCTTTCTGTAGGTTCTAGGAGAGAGTCTGTTTCCTTGCCCATTCAAACTGTTGGCAAAACTCAGTTTCTTTTGGATGTAGGACTAAAACCTCCATTTTCATACTGGCTGTCAGCTGAAGGATCTTCTTAGTTTGTGTAGGCTACCCACATTCCTTGACTTTTGATTCCCTTCCTCCATCTTTAGTGTTATCAGTAGTGGGTTGAACTCTCTCATACATCAGATCTCTTCCTTCTTCTCTCTTTTCTGTCCCACCATAACCTGGAAAGTTTCTCACTTTTAAAGATTCATGTGATAATTGGACCCAAGTAGGTAATCCAGAATAATCCCCTCATTATATCTACCAAGTCCATTTTGTGTTTAAGGTAATATATTCACAGATTTGGGAATTAGGATCTTTGGGGACAGTAATTCTGACTCTCCCACCATATAAGAGAAAAGGCAATACATCTGACATGTTTCAGTGTCACATAACCAGAATTCCTTCATAATTTTAGTTGATAGCTAATAAACTAAATATATAATAGTAAATGTAATGTCTTCAAGGCATGGTACAGATGGACACTCAAAGGGTAAAAGAGAATATTTAGAATGGCCTATAAGGACATATATGAACATAAGTGGATAGATAGCTGGGTAGAAAGACATGCTGGGAAATTGTAACCTTATACCAAAAATAAAATAAAATAAAAGATATTACCTATATGTAAATACTGTAAGTTAGAGGAGGCAAAGAGGAAAAGAAAAAGCTAAGTGGTAAAAAATGCTGATGCCATACTTACAACAAATCCATATTACCAGGATCTTTCTGAAAATGGAAAAGATGAGCCTGGTGCTAGTGACATCTGATCACAACAATTTTGAAATAGCACTATAAGAGACCATTGTCACTTATGAGGAGAGAACCTATAAATTTGTAGACTATCCAGAATCTCAAATAATGCTATCCTATATAATCTCATATTTTCTGATCTTTTAGTTAGGAACAACATCTCACAGATTTTACATTAAAAGTAGAATTGATATAGAAATCTTATCACTCACTGCCCAAGTAACTAGATCTTGCACACTGGCCATGCTCTGTGACTTTTTCAAATGATTTTCCAGAGAAATTACAGTGGACTATCACTGTTTCACAGGAATGATAAATTCAAGAATGCACACTGAACTGCAGTGGCTAATGCTAATTGAAAACCTTCTAGGGACAATAACCTATTTTTTCTTTGAGTCCATTCAACTCTAAAAAGATCTTATTGAGATTGTTTTATTCATTGTGGTGGTGAGTAAACTGAGGCTTATGGAGTGTAAGTTACATGTTCAAAATGAAATAAATCTTGTATGCTTTCTACTGTGTTGCTGTGCCTCCCTTGGTTACATTTAAGGGAATCTTTAGTAAGTACTGACAAGTTTTAAATACCCGTCTGTGCTTTCCTCATGTTTTAGTTGTTCTTACAAGCAGTTTATAAAAAGGTGTTTATTCACAGAAGGATTATGATTAATGTTTTTGTTGTAAGTTGGTGAAAAAAGATGTGATGAGACCATATGGTATGAGAAAGAGTATAACAGTAATTCAACCTGTCAAAACACATTTGGGAAGGATAACAAAAACTTATTAATTTCTTGACTTATTTTACTTAAATTAAAAGTTTGTGCTCTTCTGAGTTGAGAAAAAGAAATCCTGAAAGTATGTAATAAATTCCTGTGAGTAGTAGTAATAGTCACAAGTTCTAATAAGTCATTGAATTTTAGGATTCAGTCTAGGACTTATACAAAAAACAT
Organism: Dasypus novemcinctus; assembly: GCF_030445035.2. Lineage (NCBI taxonomy): Eukaryota > Metazoa > Chordata > Mammalia > Cingulata > Dasypodidae > Dasypus > Dasypus novemcinctus. The sequence continues at coordinate 145,038,465 of NC_080673.1, read as the reverse complement.
TGAGCTCAATGTTTGAGAAATAGTGAGCCAGGAAACATTTTGAATTTTAATTAAAAGTGTTTAATTAAAAGTAATTAAAATAACCCACAAAGTATTAGCAATAAATTGTCATTGATTTCATACTTATTGATCCTGATTTATTATACTCAATTCTTCCTAGTTTCAGAGTTACCATATTAATCCATGATAAAAAGATCCATGATTAAAAATTTAATGTTTTTGTTTTGCTCCCAAGTCTGCAATACTGTTGTAGTGACATTATGGCATGAATATGAAGATGTTTATGAGGTAGTCTAACCATTTATTTTATTTATTTCATCCATTTCATTTTCTTTTTAATAAATTCCATATGAATAATATGTAGCAATATAGATCTTGGTAGTAATATTTTAACAGTAATAAAATCCATAGTTGAAATATAATCATTTTCTCTATGTTTATAATTTTTATATTTATATTATATGACTTTCATAGTTTTCTAAGAAATTTTTATGTTTTTAATACTCAGTGATTTAAACATATGACTATAAAGATACATTATTCATATTTTATTCAGAACTATTCAATCACTTTCTAAATGCCTTTTCTTTTTAAATCTCCCAATAGTGGTAGAAAAGAGAATTGAATATAATAATTTCATTCTAAGATGGTGTAGTCCCAGTCATATAAAATGTATTTGAAAGAAATATAAAGTAGTCAGGATTTTATTGTACATATAACCAACTGAGAATTCTCAACACAGAGGAGTATAAACACGAAATGTTTAAATGCTATGCTGTGTTAAATATCTCTTTGCCGCTAAGTAGTAGGTATTTTTACGATATCTTAGATAGATATTGGTACTTTGTCAGTCAATTCCAAGCATTAAAATATCTCACTCACAATTAACATATCCCATTTAAGACATCTTCACTTCATACTAAACTAAGACTAGTGGTTGGGGATTAGCATAAGGAAAGGTGTTTCTTTCCTTACTCTATCAAAATGCTCCCTATTTTCTATGAAACTTGGGAGTACTTAAAGGCCTTGTCTTTTACCCCATCCTATTTTTATAGACTGGGGACACTAGGACTGATAGTTGTAGAACAAATTGCTCTATGGTACATGTTGGGAACACAGGTTCAAGCACAACAAAAACTTTCACAAACTGATGACTTTATTTATTACGCAGCACAGAAAGTCCAAAGGAGCAGGGGAAGAGATCCTGTTTTGGCCAGTTTCTTAGGCAGGACAACTGATTCGATTAGATTGAGTTAATGGTACATATTCTGCTTATGTAGACACCTGTGCTACACGACCCAGGGACATGGACCCTGCCATTGAGAATTTCTGCCATTGAGACCCAGCCCCTATAAGTGGCTAGAACTGCTTGTTTCTGGTTTCAGGTTAAAGGTACAGCTAGGCCATTCCATTAGACCTAATGACTCCCCTAGACTGTGCAATGAAATCATACTGAAACATCCACACACAATAGAAAAGGATGGAGAAGTAGGTAAGGACTGGGAGATGGTTACCAGGCATGTCCCTGACTTCCCCAGCAACAGTGAGGAAAGCAGTGTCTCCTGGATTACTTTGAAGTAAGTTGTAAGGAAGTCTTAGCTGAATTTACTGCTGACTCCTTTTCTAATATGGGTAACTGAATCCTCTTAGTTTTCCACTTTGGAGCCTCCTTGTTGATTGGGGACCAATAGGGAAAGCCCACTCAACATGCAGATACATTAGTATTTACTTTTTTTTTTTTTTATGAAGAATGAAGAATACTTTTATCTTGAGAAATTCACCCATATTACCTGAGTCCTTAATGACTCAAACCAAATTTTCAGGGAAGTCTTTATTCCTTTGAAATAATTACTTTTATACCAGGGACAGTTTAAATTATTACTGTTATTCTTTCAAGATATCTACATGGGTCATGATAGCTCTTCTACTCACTAGTAAATGACCACTTATTGACCACTCTCAAATAATCTCTAAATTAGAGTGGGAACTAATTCCCTAATTCTTCCTAATCGATCACTTTTCCTTTCTCTGTTGTGAGTTATCAATGACCAGAAGATCTTTTGGCTTGGAGATTGAACTCTTAAACATACCTCCCTAAAACCACATCTTTCTTTGCACCAAACCCTGTCCATCCACTACTTGAAAAATATTCTATGCTATCTTTAGCAAATAGAAGGAAATGTTTAAAGTATTTAAAAATTTATCTCCTATATATCTTTAATTTTTGGTAATTTTTAGTTCAAATTATAGCTCAAAAATAATATTTCTGTTTAATAACTCTTAAAGTCAGAAAAAGAATATCCTAAAATTAACTTTATTCAGTCTGTTGTTTCTGCCTATTTATCATCTATCCATACTGAGATTCTACGAGTCTTTTCTCTACATCATAGCATTAATTTGTAGGTTAATACTTAAGTTAAAAAAATATATCCTCTTGAAAATACACCTTGAGGCAAACTTCCATTTACATGCATTATAATAGCCCATTAGTGTTCTTTGAAATTCTTATAGAATATATATGTTATAAAAAATGTAAATATTTGTATATTTATTGTCAGTCTATGCAGATACCCCAAAACTCTGGTCACAATACAAATGTTGAGTTTTAAAGATAATTTAATAACATTAATGTTTAAAGATGTTAATTTTAGATACTAGAAAGAATAAAATAATATAAAATTTTTGACAAAAAGTATACTCTCTTAAAAAAAGGAGGGTTTTACCTTCATTTGTGATCTTGAAAATTGTATGTGCAAGGTATTTTACTTCATTTTCAGTAAGACACCACTTGTAATTCTAAGATAACCTGGAAGTTCCTGTTATTAATAACATTTGCCAAGAATATCTTAGGACTTTGTGTCCTTATTTTTATAAAATGTAAAAATAACTGCTAAAAATGGTTTCAGTGATAAAACCTGGAATGGGATTTTGTTTAAATGAACTTACAGTGATACTTCAGAATGCAGAATATTCAAATATAGAAATTAGTTATATAAATAAACATTTTAGAATTAAAAAATCAATCAACAATGCCTGTGGTTTTGTTATGGTGGCAAAATTATTATCAATTTAATATTAATTTGATGGAGAGAAATTATAAAATTAGATTCTCTAAACAAGCTATCTGACAAAAATGACAGAAGGCACTGACATAGGTAACCTTTAGTGATCTTTAGATATTGAACCATTTCACATTATTTGTGTTATTCTGAAAGTAAAATTAATGAACGTTTGTCCAGTATCATGAATTTCTATGTTGAATATGCACTGTGAATCCTTTTAACTAAGAAAATAAAAATTAAAAGTTTATTAATTACTGCACAGACTATGTCACTGTAAAAAATATTGTAAATATGTTAGCTTAAATTCTATCAAATAAGATTCTAGAAATAGGTAATCTAGATCATAGACAGTGGCTCCACATCATTAAACAACTGCCATTTCTGAGTCTAACGTCCTACTGTCATTTTCTCCTACCTAAATGGATAGAGCATGATCAAGCATAGTCCAATTTTAATCCTTTAAATGGAAAAACACATAAATGTCAGAATTCGTTTTTAAAAATAATTTGTTTTTATTAGAACAGTTTTCAATTTACCAAAAAATCTCACAGAAAGCATACAGTTCCTACATACTACACCTCCAACCCATAGTTTTCACTATTATTATTTTGCATTTTGTGGTATACCTGTTACAATTAGTAAAATTATTGTAATTATGTTATTAACTATAAACTATTGTTTACATTATTGTTCACTCTTTGTTTTGTACAGTTTTATTCTGGTAACATATATGCAACCTAAAATTAATCATTTTAGGCACTTTCAAGTAAACAATTCAGTGGTTTCCTATACCGTCACAATTTTGTGCTACCGTTACCACCATCTATTACCAAACTTTTGAACATCCCGAGCAGAAACTTTAATTGAGCATTAGCTCCCCATTTTCTATTCCTGCCATGGCCACGGTAACCTATATCCTGGTTTTTGATTCTCTGAATTTGCATATTCTAATTTATTTAATGTAAGTGAGATCATGCAATATTTGTAGTTTTGTGTCCTCTTGTGGCTAATTTCACTCAGCATGATGTCTTCAAGGTTAACTCACATTGTAGCATGTATTAAAACTTCATTTCTTTTAAGAGATGGATAATACTCTATTGTGTGAGTGTATAGATCATATCGTGTCTATCCATTCATCTGTTAATGGACATTTGAGTTGCTTTCATCTTTGGGCAATTGTGAATAATGCTATGAACATTGGTGATCAAATATCTGTTCAAAGGCCATGTTTTCAGTTCTTTTGGATATATACCCAGAATTGAAATTGTCAGGTCATTGGTAATTCTATACTTAACTTTCTGAGGCACTAACAAACTATTTTTCACCTGTGGTTCCACAATTTTCCATTCGTTCCCATTAACAATGTATGAGGGATCATATTTCTCCACATTCTCACCTGTACTTGTTATTTTCTGTTTTTTAATAGTAGCCATTCTAATAGGTGTGAAATGATATTTCATTGTGGTTACTGATTTGCATTCCTTAATGGCTAATGTTGAGCACTTTCTCATGTGCTCATTGGCCATTTTGTATATCTTCTTTGGAGAAAAGTCTATTCATTTCCTTGGTCCATTGTTTAATTGGGTTTGTCTTTTTGTTGTTGAGTTATAGCAGTTTTTAATATATTCTGAATATTACACCCTTATCAGACAAATGGTTTCCAAATATTTTCTCCTATTCTATAGGTTGTCTTTTCACATTCTTAGTAATGTCCTTTGATGCACATCAGATTTTATTTCTGATGAGTCCCACTTATCTATTTTTTATTTTGTTTCTCATGTTTTTGGTATAAAGTCTAAGAAATCATTGCCTAATACAGGGCACTGACACAATTCATTTTTATTCACACCCTAGTTGGCAGCATTTTAACCCATGGCAGCAGCTAACTGTAAGTGAAGGTGGAAATCCAGTCTTTGTTATTAGGTGGAATAGCTGGCTGATCCCCACATTTGCCAACAAACCTGAATTGCAGCCTGATATCTCTCTTTGTGATAATTCACAGTGAAGGCAAAACATATGTCACTCTAGCAGTTAAAACGCCAACTTTATATTTTATTTTTAAATCACTTACATAGCTTAATACAATTCCTAGAGAATTTTCTTATGTATTCCTATATGCTAACCTCGGTAACTGTTCGTCAGACATTGTACTATACAAATTAATGTAGAACAATAACTTGGCATTAAAGATAGAATATGTGGGTACAATGAGAATACATACAATTAAATATCATGTTGTTATGTTCTGTAACTTTTCAATATTAATATAAGTAGAGGATTTTCTTTCTAGGCACATTTCATAACTATGATAATACAGGATCAACTCTTGGAAACTCTTCTGTCTTTATCTTTCATTATTATTCATTACTTAATTATCACTTGAAATTCCATTTCCTGGCTTAAAAGTTTCTTTGTCCTAGTCCAATACTGTCCAATAGAACATTCTGTGATAATGAAATTATTCTATGACTGTGCTGCCCAATGTAATAGCGAGTAGCTACAAGTAGCTTTGAATCCTTGAAATGTGGTTAGTGTAACTGAAGAACTGAATTTTAAATCTTATTTAATTTTAATGAAATTAATTTTAACAGCCACAAGTGGTTAGTAGTCACTACATTGGACAGCATGAGTCTATGTAACTCCCTGTTCCATTTACAAACTTGTTTTGGTCACATCTTTACTGCATTGTATTTTTCCTTATACATCTTCAAATAATTTATCAACTCTATATTTATATATTTGGTGTTTTATTCTTTGGGTGAGAAATTCTGTACTTTTAATGTGACTAAATCATAATCATAATAATTGCAATATACTTTCTAATATTAGTTGAGCACTTAATATGTATCAGGCACTGTTCTGAACACTTTATACCTAATAAATTATTTCATTAATATAAGAAACATTTTAATTACCTTATTTTATGAATGTGTAAACTACTTATGATCTAATAGCTAGTCAGTGGCTGAGCCATGAGTTATATCCTAGGCAATCTTGCTTCAAAATCTCAGGCTGTCACTCCATGCTGTACTGCTTCATCATTTTGCATATTGAGGCTTTTCATTAGTAGTTCTCTATCTAAAAATGCATCATACTTGGTGCCTTTCTAAGAACTTTATTTGTCTATTCAAAAATATGAAACTAATCAGTAGCAGTTTCTATATATTGCTTTTAACAAGAGGAAAGATAAAAGAACAGAGAGTTTTCCCTACTTTTCTGGCCTATTACAATTCTCTGAGCAGAAACTTACGGTCGCAAAAAAATTCCCTAACGTATTTTCACAGATTTGGCACTGAGATCTTGTTTTCTCAGGATGGTTATAAATAAATTACTAGACAAATGACATTAGGTTGCTGCTATATGCTTTCTCATATTACTACAAAAGATTATTCCATTTTTTCCTCAGTAAACTAACAGGAAAAATTTTAAAGTAGTCAAAGTTGATTATTTTCAAAGGCTTATAATGTTCTGATTTAACTCAGGTCAATAACTTGCAAATTAAAATTACTTAGACGTGTACTGTCCATAATTAAGTAATCTTGCCTACTACTATTACAGATTAAGGATACCTTTAGGTGACATGAAATCTGTCATTTTAAGTATGCCCCCAAGCCTTTTCCATATTGCTTATAAGATTTCTCATTCTCTAGAGAAATGTGATCTCTGTGAAACAAATGTCTATGTCAAGTCACAAGTAATATGAGCACATGATGAAAAAATGGAATTTTTGAGCCTCATAAGGGATATTGCAGTATTGTAAAATTGATTTTATTCCTTGTTATTTAAGTTCTCATGGTCATTTTAGAATATACCTTCTGGATATAATGGGAAAGTTATGATACCTTTTAGAGAGGTGGGGGCAGAAGCCTTTGGGAACCAGAAGCCTTTGGGAACCAGGAGAGTATTTTTCATATGAAATTCTTTGTCATAAAATGCTAATGTTGGTGTTCTTGTCTTTATGTCTATGCATTCTTTAGCTATGAGGATAACAGACCCTTCATCAAGTAAGAATGACCTGAATGGCTGATAAATTCCATTTATCAGTGTGGTCCCATGAACCAGCTGTCAGATCAGTACTGAAAAATCATTAGAGCTTCTGTCATTCACATTGAGGCAGAAGAGCAAACTGCAGGAAAAAGAATCAGGCATACAATTTAAATGCAGAATAAATATGCTGCAGGTGTACTGCCAAAAAAAAAAAAAAAAAAATTCTGTTTCACTTCTTTTAATTGGATATTACCTGAACTCAGTGCCACAGTAATAGCAATTTCATGTGATACAGACTTGTTTCACTTTATTAAGCTTTCTCCTTTCATTGTGATGTGTTCCTCTGTGCTGCATATGTCTGCATTTCTGTGGTTTGTTTGGGCAGCATTCATCTAAAGTTATTTTGTGGTTTAGTGGTATATCTTCAAAATGCTCTTATAGGTATGAAACTACCCAATTGCAAATTATATCAGTTAATTGCTAAATTAAATATCCAAAAAGAAAAAGAAAATACCTTCCTCCAAAAAATTAAATCTTACATATGTAAAAGTATCCCTTTCAAATTTAAGGATCTCATTGTTTATGAGTATATTTTTTAAGTTTCTAAAACAAAGCTGCAAGTCTGTACTAATAAAATAAATATTAGTATTTGAGCTTTTTTCCTATGTACATTTTAAATTACATGTCCTGCAACAATATACTAAGATTGACAAGCTAACAATGACCTTGCTATAGACTTTCAGTTTGTTCTTCTGGTGAAGAGTCCTTTGTTTTCATTTTCCCCTATGCCATTTCACTGGTTTCTTCATGCTTTTGCTTAATTTTTTTTCTTTGAAAATTGGGGCTCATTGCAGTTTATATTGTTTAGTCCCTTGGGCCCATCATGCATTTTCCAGTGAATAATAACTGACTTGAATATTTTATCCTATCATTTTATTTCTAAATCTAAATAGAAAGTTTCCCTTGATTTAATCCAATTCTTCCCATTTACCCTTTTTCCAATGTCTGTAAGAAGCTAATTGCTTTACCTTGAAAGTTTTCATTATTTTGAATCCAGTTATAGAATAAAATATTAACATCTAGGTTGTTTTCTAATTGATATAAGCAAACATTTCACATGCAATAGCGAATCTCCTTTAGGGATTCTTACTCAAACATGTTAGTGTTTTAAATTAAACATGTTAAGTTCAGCAGGCATTTAGATCCCAAATATAGTGATTATAGTGGCTGATGGATGTGGGAGAAATATAGTAAATATTTGAGGTTAATTTTAATATGACTTTACTAATTGACTACCTTGGGACCATATGTTTCTTAAGATGTAGTTCTTTCTGAAAATCATATTGAACTCAGCTTCAGTTTTATGATAAATGTGATTTTTTTCACTTTATCTTGCAAAGTTTTAATTATCATAAATATTCCTCCTGGGACAATATAAGTGGAGGATAATAGTTCATGGAAAAAATGTATTCATTTACCTTTTTCAGGGAAGGTGTGCTAGGAAAGAAAAATGTGGATATATGAGTATATAACGTTCTAGAATTGTTTGGTCATATTCTCCCATTTACTTTTCAGTAATTGGATTCTAATATACTGGAATAAAATCCATTCTATTTTGATAATAAATACATGACACATAACCAAAAATATATGGGTTTTTGTCATCTTCTATTATTGTGAATGGCAGTTTGGAGGAAACTATGAGAATGGATTGAGAGAGAATTTGTCTTCCCTTCTGGACTACACTGTTCATATCACTCCATTCCCATTCTCAGCTTCATCTTCTCCTTTGAGTTTACAGACACTTCAAGGAGGTGAAGGTGCCCGGAACTTATAATTCTCTTTTAAATAGAGCTGCCAAGTCCTGATTTCTAAAAATCTAGTCTAATGTAATCTATTAGTCAGAAATCCAAAGGCCGAAAGAAAATAGGTGGTGATCTAGAGTGGGATTATTTTCTCCCAGCCTCTGTGCCTCACAGTTGATCTACATAAGTATAGAAGCAGACAAATAAAACTTTTAAAATTGATACATGTGCACCAAATACTGATTCTTTCTAATGTGATTTGCTTATGTCAGTAAACATTAAAATATTTTGTGGAAAATTTTGGAAAAATGGGTTAAAGTTGACTCAAATTAAGCATAAATGGAGTGTCCATTCAAACAAATGTTATCATACCAATGAGACCAGTGGAGACCAATATAGCTTTATAGACTTTCCTCCCTTGCCATTCACCATAATTGCATCTCCATATCATTTGCATATGTGCTGCAAATACGTGAATAATTTATGGTACAAATTTGCTTTGCTTAAATGAATTTCTGTGTTCATAACATTTTCATTCATGTATTTCTCTCCTCAAGCTTGAAAACTTGTAGTCCCCATTAAAATCTTCAAGTACTTATGCCACCTGTCTTACATTTTCTGTCAAAAAAACTTATGCAACATTTTTTTCAGTGTCAATATTGTTGATATCGTATGGTTGTATTGATTAAAGGCTGATTATTTGATAACCCTTAATTTTCTCTTTTCTCCACAGATCATGGGTTATAGGTGCAATAGCTCTTCTCTGCCTACTAGGATTGACCTGGGCCTTTGGACTCATGTATATTAATGAAAGCACAGTCATCATGGCATACCTCTTCACCATTTTCAATTCTCTACAGGGAATGTTTATATTCATTTTCCATTGTGTCCTACAGAAGAAGGTAAGCTAGAATTTTTTATTCAAGAATTAATGGCATAATTATTACGCTAGCAAAGCAACCATAACATATTCTCATGAAAAATTCTTGATATGGTTTCCTCTGAGAAATAAGTATGATACTGCATTGGTTGTTTATTATAGCAATAAAGAAAAAACAGGCATAAGATACCAGCATAGAAGTTGGTAAGAGATTTAACAGGAAATAAACAAAAGCAAACGTTGTGTGATTTGGACAATGCACAAAAATTATTTTTTTGTAGATTTAACCTTACAAAGTCTTTAAATTTTTCATATTATGGAGGCATGCGAGATATACATATCTACCTACTTATCTATCAACATATACATATCTATGTCAGGACATATGAAATAAGTATTTCTTTTGTTTTGGTGAAAATTAATTTGTCCCCACTAGAATATATAAATGTCTAGACATTTTTGTTGTAAAATAATATAAATTTATATATTTTTTGTTTAATGATGGAGTATTAGTAATGTGCTCTATACTCCTTTTCTTTACAAGCTCTTTCATAGAATCTATGAGTTGGATGAGAAGAAAGCAGTATTTTAAATATTTAATGGTCTATATTTGTGATTTTTCACATCCACAAGGACATAAAATATTTCATTTTAAATTTAATTTTAGCAACTAAACATTTTTATCACCATTTTAAAAAAATATCCCAAGTTTGATTTTCCAGTCTTATACTTTTTAACCCTATTAAAACTGTGCTCTTTGTAGCCATGATCACATAGATACCAGTATGATTCTTCCCGGGTTCAAATTCCTGTTCTTCCAATTAAAAGCTTGGCAAAATTAACTAACCTCCCCATGCCCCAGTTTCATCATGTGTAACATGGGGGTAGTAAAAATAACTGACACCTACCTCAAGGTGTCTTTGAGAATTATTTGCATTAATAAAGTTTACATTCTGAGAAAAATATCTGGACCATAATAAGGGTTAATAAGTGTTAGCTGTCAATTTCATCTTTCATTGACCACCATACGAAACCAGCTATTATTCATGATGATATTTTATTATATCTGCATGATTTTACTCTCTTATTTTTATGAAATTTATGCTGGGTGCTTTATTAGCCCAAGTATGGTTTAGCCTCTGTTCTCTTCACTTGTGCATTTTCTCCTCAAAACATGTACTTGAAGTATTCTAGTGGCTGAAGTCTTTTTCCAAAATTTCAGTAATCACACCATGTGGGTGTATGACTTTTACTGTAAATCTGTCTTATAGATGTGACACTGGAATGAGGCCATTGTATGATAATAGTTTGATCATATTTATGTCCTCTGCAGTGAATTGCTTTTTATGTGGTGAGTAAAGAATAAGTAATCTCTGTATTAAAGACTGAGATTGTCCAATGAGGAAGATAATAAACATGAGGTTTTAAATGAAAGTTAAGTTTCATGTTGAAAGTGAGGACATGATGTGGTTAGATGGATATAATCAAGTCAAAATAGTACAAACTTTGACTATGAAGCTGAGGCTTTAGTTTGTTGCAATAAGGTGTTGCTTTTAAGAGAATTCATCAGACAATACAAAGCAAATAGATTACAATAGAGCTATAGGTTTTATAACTGACTTTGGGATATTAAAAGAGGTGGTTCTGAAAATAAAATGACAATTCTGAAAAAAAATTTTCTTAGAGAGAAATAAGACCTGCAACTTTTCCCTGGGAAGCAAAAAAGAGTAAAGAAGTCTTTTTCTAGGATTTCTGATTCTAGAGAGTGGTGCAATTTAAAGCAAAATTTAAGTAGGCTGTCAAAACGAATCAAATGTTATTCTCCTTCAGTTTTGAATGCTGACAGGTATCTAAAATATGATCACAAATACAAACTAGAGTAGTAATAATGACTCAGCCCTGACAATGTAGAATACGGAATAGAAAAGAGGTCATATTAGAATGAACGGATTCTAATTTAATAAATTTTAATTACCTTAGCAAAGAGATAGTGTTAGAATAGATGGAGATGGATCCTCCCAAATATTTAGTGTATATCTTATCTGTCTGCTAAAAAAAACAACCCCAGAATTGCAGTGGCTTAATCCACCAAATGTTTATTTTTTGCTCATGTTCCAATTGATTGGGCTGCCTTATAAAGGGACCAGGTCAGTGGAAGCTCAACCAACTTCAATACATGGTTTCCATAATCACCTTTGGTGTTGACATCCAGAAGCCTGGTATAAAGAAGGAGAAGGTCTTGTATCAAAGGTCTGGAAGTTGTACACATTACTTGTACTCACATTCCATCAGAGAGGACTCAGTGGTACTACAAGGGAGACTGGGAAATATCGTCTAACATTTTTACCCAATAAAAGGAGGAATTAAGTGTTGCAGACAGGGAAGGCAGGTGGTATCAGAGTAAAAGAATGAGAATCAAAATGATACTGAATTAAAGATAAAAAATGTCAAGAAGGAGAAAGTAGTTAACATTGTAAAACACTTCAGAGAAGTCAGAGAATAAGCACTTGGGAAAGATATCTAGGGTAAGATCAAACAAAACCATAAATGATTTCAAGAGAAATATATTTAGAAATATGAGAACAAAATTAGGAGATTAAGGAAAATGTGGCAATTGTCTGTGAAAATAAGGGACTCTCAGGCCATCATACTCAATCATAACATCTTGAACTATAGTAGATCAGATTTACCTGTCATTTTTACATTATACTTTAGCTGGAAATTTGAACTAGCATAACTTAGATTTTTTTTTTAAGCAGAGAAAGCAGAAAACCTGTTTTTGCACCTTATACATTATTTATTTTGGTTGTGAGCATTTTTATTAGCCAATATCCTTATAGTTTTCCCAAATACTATTTTTATTTTTCTTGTCTTATGATTTACATCACCGATTAATTGGAATTTGCATTTTATATACAGGTAAAGATTCAATAACAAGTCTAGAGTTTTTAAATCTTCAACATATTTAAATTCAGTTAAAATTCAAAATATATTTATGTATCACTAAGCCCAATTTTGTAACTCATCAGAACAGTTTAGCAAACTGTGGTTCATGGGCCAAATTCAGCCATCTGCCTTGTATTTTTTTTTTTTTAACAGCCTGCAAGCCAAGAATGGTATTATATTTTTAAATGGTTGCATTTAAAATTTTAAATGAGTACTTACATAATATTGGTCTATCCCATGCCCTGCAAAGCCTAAAGAATTTTTCAGGCCCTTTTTGAAAAAGTTTGCCAACCCCTGATTTAGAAGCTTACTTTTATGATTTTTAACAACAAATAATAAACATATTATTCTTCCATTCTGTTTTCAATTTTTAAATTTTGGTGTCAATTTTATTTGATGTGAAGAACATCAGAGAATATAGACAGAAAACAGATAATTGGAGTTGTTTGTTTTCCTAAAAAAAGCACTTTCTTTTGAAATTTTGGAAGTAGTTTTAAAAGGTTTTTTAGGCTTTCTGGTTGAAGTTCAGTAATATGCTCATGCTAATGTAGTTGTTCATATTATTTGATTAGCAAAATATGAAATGTTCCATTTTTGAGATTTTTGGCCTTTGCAAGATTATTTACAGATTGATTCAATTTATCACACAGATCAAATTCTATGTGTAGTTGGTACTTTTCTGAGTGTGTGCCATGTATGATTAGATTGCCAGTTTTTTCCACTGGTAACATCAAAGTGGTCGTTTTTGCTTTTATCGTGTATCCAATTATTTGATATGCTCATAGAGGGTTTTATTTCTGATCTGAGATTAAGGAAGAAGTATTACATTGGTAAGGTATGTTCTCTCTCCTGTCTTTATATTCTAGAAAAACCTGATATCGAAATCATAAGATATCATTATCTAATTAGAATGTAGTATCCTGTGAAATAGTGAATTTGAATATGCAAATGACCGAACACTCAAATAACTTTTATTGTAACCTAAAGCAAAAGTATTTCATGAAATGGTCCATGTAATTTTGCTTTCTTCTTTTTAAAACACATTCTTAGCATTCAAATCAAATCACGGTAAAATAATGTCAGTATTATGATTCAGTAAGTAGTGTAGCTAATGCAGGACTTGGCATCACCAGATATCTTGATTTGCTAGTAGTTTATATTATCAGTTCAGAACATTTAGGCTTGGAAATGCAAATAGTCTATAATGAATTCCTGTATCTTATACAATATTGCTGCTTTTCCTTTCCCTTTGCCCCTTTTAAATATTTATTTAGGTTTAAATCACTTCATTAAAAATATTTTCTTTTGGAAAGATAAAAATCACTTGCCAAGGACATTAGTGGAAACAAGGTGGGAGGCAGGGGAAAGGTTATGGTCACAGTTTAAGTTCATGGAAATAAGTCTCAAATTCAGTACCAACAACTAAGTTGAAATTGATAGTACTTACCTTTTAGAAGAGAGTGTTTTAAGCCTTCTCAATCAATTTCTAACTAAAGCTTTTGACTTTATTCTTTTCAGAAACAATGAAGATAATCTAATAGATTGCATTAATAAAAATATCAATAATACATAATCCTCATGTAGGTCATATATTAATGATAGAAATGTGGTATCTTAGTAAGAGCGTTATAGCCATGGAACAGCTATCAGAATTTTAATATATTAATGATCTAAATGTGTCATCTTAGTAAGAGCTTAACGGCCATAGAAGACCTGTTAAGGTTTGGACATTTTCACCTAAGGTATATCGCTGAAACTTTTCAGTCTTTCAGTTTTCTTTCATTGCTTAACCTTTTCAGTGTTCTTGTCTGTAACATGAAGTTAATAATAATTCCCAAATCATTTTGATGGAGGGGCCTAGCACAATTCCTGGCAGGTACTGATAGAAAAATAGAAATTTCTTCATTCCACCCTCCCAGCACACACAAACACACAAATGGGTACTGGCATTTCTTTGTTGTTTTTTTTTTAAATAAATAAAATATAAATTGACTTGCAAACACTAAATAAAATAATTAGCTCTCTTTTTAATTATTGATAATTATGGTAAAGATGATAGGCTTATAAAATACATCAATAGAGCATTAAATATATTAAAGAATGTATAATTATAGAATTTTAGAGCAGTCTTAAAGAGTTAGCACATCTGCTATCTCATCTTTCTGTTTTTTTCTCAAATGCCTTTTCCTCCCTCATCCCTTATCCTTTCTTTTGATTTCACCCTCTGAACTGACTACTTCCAGCCTATCTTTTGAAGATTTGCTCAGAAACCCCCTTTTCCAAAACTTGCAAAACGTGAATTCAACCTACCATATCACTATTTATTGTTCTTATCACATAATGAGCATTCAACAAATGTGAGTTCTCCTGCCAAATCTGAATATATTCTATCTCAGATTCTGTTATTTCATTAGTAGAATGAACTTTACAATATTAAGATATAATGTTTCAGTTTTAAGTACTAATTTTAATGTCATCAAACTTCTTTCTTGCTCTTTATTCTAAATAGTATTCTTCAAAAAAGGATTCGTTTAAACATTGTTTTAAATAAAATTATGTTGAAATATTGCCATAAATTGTAGAAATTTCAATCCATGTGATATCAAATATATAAAGGACAAAGAATGTTTATACAGTGCTATTTCATGATGTAAATTTGTTAATGTATAGCTAGTATGATAGAGTATCCCACAATGTGTTCATAGTTGATGAACACATATTTGGACAATGGTTTTATTGTCATTATTGGTGATGGAGGTATGAATTTGACCAGTTACTCTTTAAATGTATTATTTAATTAAATTGGCAATTATACAAGTTTCAAGCAGGATAAAAGTTTTACCATAAATTGTTTATATATTTGCCTGCTTTAAAACATCAATTAAAATGTTTATCTTCATTATCCCTGTAAGGGATACCACAACTAGAATTAAGAATTTAATCAGCAAAGATAAAAATCAATCATATTTCTCTGAGATTACTGAATAAAATTATTTTGAGGAAATGCATTAAAATATATTGAATTTATGCTCTAAACTTGCAAATTTCACCACTTTCTGAAAGAAATAAATTTCAAAGAAAAGAGTATATATTTAAAATAATAGGTTAGCCCAACACATTTCTGCTTTTACATTTTCTTTCTTCTCCTCTCTCCCTCCTTCTTATTTTACTCTCCCTCCATTCCTCCTTGCTTCCTATCCTTCTTTATCTCTATCTCTTTTTAATTTCCTCACTAGATTTATGCCTAACTAATGATATTTAGAATCTCCTTCTACTAATAGGCTAATTTATATAAAATTTTTGACACTAAAGACAGTTTTTAGAAAAGTCTTAAATTTCTGTTCTTCATACTAAGAAGTTGTAATGTAATTGGAGGTGTCTGTATGTGAGTGTATGTGTATGCTTTAAAAGCCTCTAGTCATGCAAAATTTAAAACTTGCTGGTATGAAGATAATCATTTTATATAGCAAAATATATGCTAAACACACCTTCTTATATCTGTAGAGCAAGGAAATAAAGATCTGAAATTGAAAGTCATAGATAGTTTATATCCTAGTTCCCAGCTGAAATGAATTACCTGCTAACAGAAGTTAATGTTTAACTGGCTAGGTACGAAAAGAATATGGGAAATGCCTGCGAACACATTGCTGTAGTGGCAAAAGTACAGAGAGTTCTATTGGCTCAGGGAAAACATCTGGTTCTCGAACTCCTGGACGCTACTCCACAGGCTCACAGGTAAATATTTGTTAACTGAAATGAAACATCTGTTACATATTTTCTGTTATGAGTTGCTGTCAATTCTTAACCAGTGCTATTTTCTATCCCAAGTACTTAAAACTTCGTTTTTTGTTGTTGTTTTAATGTATCTCAAATGGGACTATTATAGTGATCTTGAAAAAAACACAATTGCAATAAAATTATGAAATTATATAATGCGTCATGGATGTAACTTTAAAGACAGGCAAACAAAAAGAATGTATTTTTTATCAACCTGATATTTTAGAATTCTCGTACTATTACCTGGGTTTGTATTTTCTTTAGGGGCTACATTTGAAAAATAATGATTCTAGATTGTTTCTAGCTCATTAAGTATGGAAGAATAAAGGAATTTGCTACTTCTCCAAAAATTCTATGAAAGTAATATTTCATATATATGCTTTTCTTGAGTTAATTACTTCTTTTAGCCAATAATTCTCTATCATATCATAAAAAGTTTTGCACGTAAAATGGTATGTTTAGTATAAACATTTGTAATATTATAATATATTGTGCTCTGATAAGTTGAAAAACAACTTGGCTGGTCTTAAGTGCTCCTCCATAGCAGTCCAATGCCACATGTATTTGCGTCATCCTTCATCAGGAAATCGTAAACTTTGAGAAAAACTGTCTGTCTAGGCCACAGTGCTATTCCAAAAACTATAATGTAGAAATTTCAACAACTCTAGAATGCTAAAATGAGCAAATCAAATAAAAGGCATAGGATTATGTTGGTCATGAGTGACTTTGGATTTAGCCTCACAGGGTTTAATATTTTTAAGATTGCATAATTCAGTCAGAAAAACAATTATGTTTTCAGAGTTGTCAATTGAGTTTCTCTGAGGAAGGCTTGAATTTAAACTTATGTTCAGGGAAGTGGATGTGGCTCAACTGATAAAGGGTCCATCTACCATAGGGAGGGTCCAGGGTTTGACCCCCAGGGCCCCCTGACCTGTGTGGTAAACTGGCCCACACACAGTGCTGCTGCACTCAGGAAGTGCCATGCCACGCAAGAGCATCCCCATGTAGGGATGCCCTATGTGCAAGGAGTGCGCCCCACTAGAAGAGCCGCCCTGCGTGAGAAAAGTACAGCCCACCCAGAAGTGGCACCACATACAAGGAGAGGTGTTGCAGCAAGATGACACAACAAAAAAGAGACGCAGTTTCCCAGTGCCATCGGATAATGCAATAGGACAAAAGAACATATAGCAAATGGACACAGAGAGCAGTCAGCGGGGGGGGGGGGGGGGGGGGGGGGGAAGGAGAGAATTAAATAAAACATACATCTAAAAAATAAATAAAATAATAAAATAATAAATAAACTTATATTCAGTTAACTGAAGTTATTATCCAAGAACTTAGTCTTTCTTAAGTCTTTAAGCCAATCTACACATCTCATTTTTTAAAAATATTTGGTAATTTTATATAAAACAAGAATGATCACTTCATTTGTTCTTTGATTCATCTTCAGATTGCTTATAAACTTTATATTTTCATGTGCTTAGAAAATTAAACCCTTGTAACTTTTGAATGTCATTTACAAATTTAATATATATGATTCTTTCAAAAACATCATCTGACTGATTGGACAGATGTACAAACTTAACTAGCATTTAAATAACTCTCCTAAATTAAAGAGTGAATAATGTTCTCATAAACAAATACTTCTCTCAAATTTCACTGAAGGTCTCTTTCATATTAGAAATAAAACCACATACATAGTATTTCCTACTAATTTTTTTAAACTAACATATAATTCTCAATAAAAATTATCTTAAAGCTTAAATAACATCCACAAATTATCACAATGACCTTGAACCTTATTCCTACATATAACACACATTATTATTATGAGTTCGACTTATTTTATTATTTGTATACCTTATTGAGATCACAAAGTTCCACATTAGTGGGAAGCAATGTACCACCTCAGGTGGGCTGAAGTTTCTAGGTTTAGTACTACTAGATTTGCCAATCAGAAAGCTGAAATCCCACATAAGAGAGAGAGCAAATCTGAATGATATATCCACCCTGATCCTCTATTAAAACATGCCTTTATTTTCTACTTCATGATCACTTGTCCCCCACTTTTTTGTAGTAACCTATTCCACAACTTTCTCCATTTGAAATTGATGAGACTATCTATGTCATCCAGTCTGATTAGATACTGAATCATTTTCTTATTCCCTGCCTCATTAGCCATTATTCTATACTCGTTTTATTGACATCATTGATAAAATAATAATATTTGGGAATTTCATTTACTAAGCTACTACAGAGTTATGTAGTGTTTAGCAATACTTCTTAGCTAACAGATAATATAATACCGCTTAATAGATAAAGTTGATGGGAGGGCAGACCTTGTTTTGATTCCTGGGACTTGCTGCTTACCAGCTGTGACGTAGAAGTGACTTAATCTCATTGAGCCCAGTTTCTTTCATCTGTAAAATGGTGGTAATAATACCAATTTCTTAGATTGTTGGGAAAATACAAAACATTTAGAACAATTCATAAATGCTCAATAAATAGTGGCTTCTACTCATTATAAAATTAGTTTAATTATTACAGAAAGTAATTTCAGATATATATTTTAAAGCTGTATTATATTTTTCTTTACTTTTATAGTTGAAATGTTTGTCTTAAGAAAAACTTCACATTGATTTCTTATGCATAACATAATGCTAATTCTGAATAACTCTAACAGGCCAATATATGACAGACCCTACATAAAGTGATAGTTTTTAAAATCTAAATAAAAATAATAAATTTATTTTCTATTAACACTCCCCTTTGTTAAAATTATTATTGCTCCCTTCCACAGACAAAGCCTAAAATATTCAAAGATTTTAAGGTAAAATTTTTGGGTTATGGATGCATTTTTCATGTCAGAGAACTTCTAAAATAGCAATCTGTTTATTTTTTACTTTTTTACTTAGAAATATTGAGTGTCTCCTATGTAATGCCAAGCTCTGTTCTGAGCTCTGGGGATACAATGGTTAAAAAGACAGATAACTTCCCCTGTGATCTGGAGCTTTCATTCTAGTAATGGGAGACAAAACGTTTATACACACACACACACACAAACAGAAAAGATCACATTGTGAAAGCTGGTAGCAGAGAACCAAAATAAAGCAGTGTGCTGTAATTGTCCAAGTGACCAAGTGGCTACTTTGATTGAGTGCTGGAAAAAGACTGTCTCTTCAGAGGTAATATATATGATCTGAAGGACAGGAATGAAGTACAAGGGAAGAGAATTCCAGGTTGAGAGAACAGCTAATGCAAAGCCTTCAAGTAGGGGAGAGCTCACATATTCAGAAGTAAAAAGAATGTCACTGGCCAGAGTGGATGTGTTTTAGGTAGTATGTATTAGATTGTCCAGTGAAACAGAACCAAGAGGTTATCTGTTGGGATGTGTGTGTGTTTATGTGTGCTTGTGTATGTATATGCATGTGCGTGTAGGAAGAAATTTAATTTAAGGAATTGACTCAAACATTTGTGGCTTCTGACAAATCCAGATTCCATAGGGCAAGGAAACTCCAATAGGAGTGATGTTGAAATCTTAAGTCCAAACACTGTAGGGGAGGCTATTAGTCTGGAAACTCAGAGAGAAGTAGAAGGTTTTAGTCTAGAGGCAGACTTTCTTATTTCTGGGACCTTTTATTTTAAAGCCTCCCACTGACTGTATAAGACCTACCCATATTATAGAGGGTAATCTCCTCTACTTAAATTCAACTGAGTTTAAGTGCAAAACCCGTTTACAAAATACCTCCTCAGCAACTTCCAGGTTAGCCTGTGTACCAACACCTGGGCATCATAACCTAACCAAGATGACACATAATATTAACTATTAAAGGGTAAGAATGTATATGGATGAAGAAGTCAGAGGAGGAGGCAAGAACACAACCCATAGGCATTTGTAAGGGTGTGCAGGGTGTGTTGTAGAAAAGGAAGTTACAGTATATCATCCATAATTTAATAAAGACCATCTGGTTGCCATGTAGATTATGGATGGACATGACTGTCAGGTCAGAATCATGAAATTCTTCCCCATCCCCTGCGACACACTTACTGCCTAGTGCTAATCCTTTTGACAAGTTGGTAATATGCCCACTCACACACTCACATTCAGAGATGTGTGTAAGAATTTTTTTTTTTTATAAAACTCTGGACTGAAGAATTGTCCTCTCTGCTTTGACCTTCCTTTAATTGTTTTTTTTTCACTAATCTTTCATTTATTTTATTAACTTTTTATATGTTTACTTTTTACTATGTAATATGTGAGGCATAAAAGGAATGTATATAACATATATGAAAATTGTAGCATAATAAAATGAGCAACTCTGAGCCCAATACCCACCTTACGAAACAGAACATTTTTGATAGCTTTTACTCTTCCTGAAATCTCTCCCTAATCAATTCCTATGCCTCCCTACCAGAGAAAATCTGCTGAGTTTTGTTCTGTCATTCCCTTGATTTAATCTAATAGTTTTCCTCCAAAAAATGTTATTTAGTATTCCTTTTTAAAATATTTCTTTAAAATGGTATTTTTAAAATGTCTTCTTCTATGACTTGCTTTTTTTTTTTTTCACCCCATATTATTTTTCTACAGTTCATTCTGGTTCATTCTATAAACATTTACTTGTTGGTTCTGTGTCAAAACTATATACTTTTCCCCCTGCCTTCAGCAATTTTCCCATTTTCATTCTTCCTACTCAACTATTATGTGATATAGAATAGTAAGTTGTTAACTCCTAAGATGAGGGACCAGATACTGGATTCAAATGCTTGTTATGGGAAGCAGAAGTGAGTTGAGAAATTGGGCACCCACCTGGTACATTGGAGGTCCCGGGTTCAGTTTCTGGTGCCTCCATTTTTTTAAAGATTTGTTTATTTTATTTCTCCCCACCCCCTCATTGTTTGCATTTGCTGTGTCTGTTGTGTGCTGGTCTTTTTTTAGCAGGCACTAAAACTGAACCTGGGACCTCCCATGCGGGAGAGAGGTGCCTAATAGCCTAAGCCACCTCCACTCCCTGCTTTGTTGCATCTTTCATTGTGTTTCCCCACTGTGTCTCTTGGTTGCATCATCTTATTGCATCAGCTCTGTGCACCAGCCTGTCACACCAGCTGGGTCAGCTTGCTGTCTTGCACATCTTCTTTAGGAGGCACTGGAAACTGAACCTGGACCTCCCATGTGGTAGGTGGGAGCTCAGTCGCCTGAGCCACATCAACTTCCCCTAGTGCCTCCTAAAGAAGACAGAGACAACAGCGAGCTGATGTGACAGTCTGGCACAAAGAGCTGATGCAACAAGATGATACAACAAAGAGACACAATGAGAGCCACAACAAACAGGGAGTGCTGGTGGCTCAAGTGATTGGGCACCTCCCTCCCATGTGGGCGGTCCAGGGTTTGGTTCCTGGTGGTTTCTAAAAAAAAAGAAGAGATGAGCACACAATGAACAGACTTAGAGAGCAGACACTGAGCACAAAAAAATGAGGGGGCAGTGGAGAAATAAATAAATAATAAATCTTTTTAAAAACTTTATTAAAAAAATATTCGTTATGTCCTGCTTACATTTTCTAATGAATAAAAGAATACCTACTTCATGGGTTTTTGTGAGGTTTCAATGAATGACTACATAAAAATTGTATATTATAGAATCTAGAACACAGAAAGCATTCATTGGTTAATACCAATTAATTGTGATTCAGAATTCATGTGTAATTCATTTATATGTACATACACACACACACATACAGGCACTATATCCCAGGCAAAATTTCAAATACATGAGATAAATCAATGAACAAACCAGACAAAAATCCTATTTTTGTAGAGGTTAGAGTCCAGTGCAGACAGGTTCAAGTGGACTAAAATTGTGGTTAGGTTAAATGGATGGAAAGCAATTCTAGATAGGCTATGTTAGACCTGTTGAAGTAAGTAATATTTTAGCAGTCTTTAAAAAGATGAGGGAGTTAGCCTTACCTTTATCTGGGAAAAGAGCATTCCAGGCAGAAGAAATAGGCAGTGCCAAGCTGAAGCTTGTCTGTCTTGTTAAAGAATAGCAAAGGAAATTGAACAGAGTGAAGGGAGATAGAAAATATAGCCATAGAGCTAATGGGGGGACAGCTCTATAAATATCACCAAAAATAATAACTCCGTGAGCTTAC
Organism: Dasypus novemcinctus; assembly: GCF_030445035.2. NCBI lineage: Eukaryota > Metazoa > Chordata > Mammalia > Cingulata > Dasypodidae > Dasypus > Dasypus novemcinctus. The sequence goes on along the minus strand of NC_080673.1, from coordinate 145,015,861 downwards.
AGTTAAGTTCTCACTGCTTCAGTGCAGTCTTCTCAGACTACCTAGACAAGGACATATCCGCATCTCATATTCTTTCATAGGTCCCAGAAGTTTTATTTCACAGCCCTGTGTAGTTGAAGATTTTTAAATCTTTTTTAAATTGCATAATATAACACCTACCCACAAAAGTACTCAACACATCAATGTATGGCTCAATGAATTATTAGCACCCACCATGTCAAGTATTAGAATATTGTTTGGGAGTACCCTAAAAACCCTCTGAATCCCTCTTAATAACTAATCACCTATTTCCCAAACAGAACCACTATCATAACTTGCAAAAGTACACTTAGTTTTGTATATGTGCGAAACATACTCATATTTAATCATCCAGTACATGATCCTTTTTTTCTTTTTTTGAGGTACTGGGGTGGGCAGATTGAACCTGGGACCTTGTATGCAGGAAGCTGGAGCTCAATCACTGAGCCACATAGGCTCCCCCGAGTTGGTTTTTGTTTGTTTGTTTGTTGTTTGTTCTTGATTTTAGGAGGCAACAGAGACTGAACCCTGGACCTCCCATGTGGGAAGCAGGCACTCAACCACTTGAGCCACATCTGATTCCCATTATATGTTCTTTTATATTTGGTTTCTTTCCACCATCATCTATGTTGCTGCAGGAGGCTATGTGGCATTTTTGTTTTCATTGTTGAACAGTATTCCATAATTTATTTATCCAGTCTTCCATAGATGCACATTTGTGTTTTTCACAGTTTTTGGCTATAATAATGAATCTTTCTATGAAGATTCAGGTATACATGATTGTAGATTTACATTTATTTTTGTGATAATTTGATTCATCTGTCCCTTACTAGTAACTGTTCCATGAAGGCAAAGATGTTTTGTGTTTGTCTTTCCCCTTTGCATCTCCTTGGTTAGTATTTGACCTGCAGTAGAGGATATTAATGTTTTTAAATTAATAATTAATTAACAAGTGAACAAATGTGTCGGACTTGTTTTCAGCATTCCAGCTTGGAGCTTTGAAGTATTTTTCAGTAGCAACATTTCTCAAGGGATCAGGCTCACTAATCCTGCACGAGTTTTTTTACTGTGCTTTTGTTTGTTCTTGCTGTGTGTGTGCTGACTTAGAGAAAATGTGGTATGTAACAATACTTCCAAAGGATAGACATGTTCCAAGATTCATAATATGGATTGTCAGGTATTCTAAGATTAAGTACTAATATTATTCAAAGAGTAAACATTTTTGGAATATAATCCATTTGTGAGCATTAGTTGGAGTAATAGTTCTTGTAACTATTTACCAGTAGAAAAGCCTCTGAAAATATTTTGTTTCCTTCTCACAAAATTGTTTATTTGTTTTATTTTCATTCCCAGCTCAATAACATGGGAAAACAGGATTTTTTAAAAAAAGCAATTCCCAAACAATGGAATGATTTTTTACACTGCTTTCTTGAATTAATTGATTTTTAGAAATGTGAAATTGAGTAAATAATGATGAAAAATTTTCAGTTCCCTGTTCAACTTCTAGTTGCACAACAATGAATTGGTGTTGAGTTAACTCCATCCATCACCTAAAAGAAAGTAAAGGCAGGAGAGTATGGAATCTTCTAAAAGTACACTAGTGTTCTTTAAAAATTTATGGAAAATACAAGTTCAATAGCATTTTAATAATGATCTGTGTTATTTTTTTTAACCAAACTATCTCATTCTAATGGGATTCTGAATTCTTAGACTAAATCTTTGTTAATAAAACTGAACGATTTAATACATGTTTAAGTATTCTCAGTCCCATAAAAGTTACAAAGCACATGATTTATTTTACCTTGGAAACTAAAATTAAAAATTGTCATTTTCTAGACTATACTTCCTATATCTCTTCAGCATGTTTAAATTGCTTTGGTGCTTTAAATTTATCCCTTTTTCATAGTTATAATTATCTTTTGTATAGGCATTTAAGAATAGACTTAATGAGAACCAATTATTATCATTAATTTAGTTTCTGATGTTCTTATGGTACACTAATGCAATCATGTAGTTGTTTTTTGCAAGATAACAGGGGAAAAAGTAGAATGTTATTATGACAGAAAGAAAAAGACTGTTCTGCTTGAAAACTCAATGCATGAAGAGGTCATTTCCTCTCTTTCCTTTCTCCCACCCAGAGCCGAATTCGTAGAATGTGGAATGACACAGTCCGAAAGCAGTCAGAGTCTTCCTTTATTACTGGAGATATAAACAGTTCAGCGTCACTCAACAGAGGTAATTAGAAATGATTTTTCATATTTATTACTTTTGTGATTACTTTAAGAAGTTCTTAAATTTATTGCTTTATTTGCAACTTCTGGACTTGTTCCATGTGATAGGAAGGATATTGCAAGCATATAAAACCTGGTTGAGTGTAGCAGCATGTTCCATTATTCATAAGCCTTTTTTTTAATCCTGAATTTTCAGAAATTCTTTTCTAAAAGGAAGGTAGAAAACGAGAAACTTCTTTTTTTAATCATCTGCCACTGCTATAAACTGGTGAGCTGTCAGGCCTCATTGGAAGCAGTGAAAATGGGCAATTATGTGGCTCTATAGTCTGCTAAGCATCATAGAGTTCCACATTGTCCCAGGTATAAAACAATTTCATAATCTTGTAAAAGTAAAAGTATACTCTCTAATACATACTTAAGGAAAACTGTGTACTTGGGAAAAATCATGCTTAATTTTAATATCTGAAATACTTATTCATAAAATATTGGATATTTAAAGATGTAGGAGAAAGAAATACTTTATGTATATCATGATTGTATGTGTGCTTCTGGGTAAAATACTCCTAAGGCATTGTTTGGATTTCTGATTTCTGAAATCCTAAGTGTCCAGCAATCTATTGTTTTATTTATGGTTGATTTTTCTTCCTTACTTTTTTATATGTGTGTGAGAGAGAGATTAGGATTAATTTTACTGTAGTAAGAAAGACAAGAAGTGATGTTTGTGGAAAGCAAGAGGACACTGCATTAAGTTTTGGAAAATATTTAGAATATAGCTTTATCTTAGAAGACAGATTTTATTTGAGCTTCTTCCAGTCACTATCTCCTAAGAGATATATTCTTGTTTGGTATTTTCAATAGTTATTTTTATGATCAACATTGGTATTTTTTTCTGACCCCGAACTAGGATTGATTAGTTTGTTTTCAGCCTGTTTCTGTCAGTTTTTGTTATATCAAATGCTAATTAGAAACAAATAATGTAACAATTTTGGTTTATGAGTAAGATTCAGATGCTGATTCTCTTACTACATTTATTTACTTACATAAATTGCAGCTTATTTATATAAAACAAGTTAAGGCAAATATTGTCCAAATTGAATTTGATACAGGGATCCATGTATTCATATAATCTTGATTGAGTTGCATATAATTTGGAGCAATGATTTAGTACCTATAACCTAGTGATGATATTAATTTAACTACATCACTTTTGCTAGTATAAGAACAGTTGAGCGGAAATATACCTCCAAATGTGAAGAAATTATTTCTATGGATATAAAACAGTTACCTTCTTGTATTTTGTTTGTTTTATTATTAGTTGTCTTTTATTTACTAGAATATATCCATGTGCATAATCTCTCTCAAGTATTCTTCTCTTTTTAAATTTAGATTTAGTGCTTGGTTTGTGAAAATTTGTTTCATTATGAGTCCTCTAAGTTTTTGCCATGACTTTCCAAATCACAGAGACTTGAATTCCTCAAAAATGCCTTCAAAGCTTAGAAATTAATTTCCTTCTGTACTAATTTTCTTTATTCTTTAAATGATCCTGGTATATAGAGAACTTACAGTATGTTCCTAGAAAGAAAACTATCCTTTTTTAAGAATCCGTTGTTAGAAATATCTTACATCTAATGATCATAGCAGCCACAGAATAATTATCATTATTCAAACAAAGAATAAGTTCATCTATTTTAAATGATTTATTATTTATTTGCCTATTGTGAGGAAGGAAGAAATATGGAAAATTCTCATTTTGCCTAGCAGTAAAGTCATTCACATTATAGAATATTGCTGTGCCCTTTTTTATTTCCTTAAGTATTTTATCAAACTGAAATTAAGTGATGTATCAAGATGTATTCATAATTTTTAATTGTAAAATAATTCTTACATATTCTCCTTGTAGAATTATTGTTTGGTCACCTCATCTCTTTAAAATCTTCCATTAATATTTACATGGGGATGTTTTGCAAAATGTTCCTTATACATTACCAAATATATTCTATTTGGTACAATGCCTACACCCTTATGCAAACCTAGAATTCCTGGAGGCCAAGTCCCCAGCATTACAGTCAAATTAATTTCAGTGAGCCACCATATATTTAGGTATAAGGAGCTTTAAAAGAGCCCTAAGGTCATGGTTACAAAGAATTTCAAGGAGTTTTAACTCTGATCCAAATCTCTTTTTTCACAAACTCAGGAAAGGCTTATTCGTTGATTCATTTAATATTTACTATTTGGCACATATCTGAACTATTTAGCTAATCCTCAATCCCAGAGCTTCCTCCACATTTAGGAGTATCTAATTCAAGTGTCTAGTGTCTTCAACTTCCTGATATTGGTGGAAATGACTTGCCACTAGAATAGTCTTTCCTGCTGATAGAGCCTACTCATAAGCTTTACTGGTCATACCTCACCCTGAACAATTTAGATTAACCATGCCTCTAAAACATGAGTTCAATCCCCAAATAAAGTATATGCTGAGAAATTTCTCTGGAAATGTATTTATTTGTTAAGTATTTCCAGTCTTTTCCTAAATGTATATAAAATCTGGAAAATTTTCTGAAATAAGATTTTACTGGACATTATCTCATCATAAACAATATAATGGCATTTCCCATTTTCTTTCTATTTAATTAATTAGAGTTAGGTCAGAAATTTCAGTTTAAAATCATTTTGCTAGGTGACTGTTGCCACCATGGTATTTTTCACATGAATTACAAAAAGGTGTCCCACTCTCTACCTCGCTTTGGAGTTATTGCAAAATGTGACCCCTCTCGGGTAAAATTAGGAAAAGTAACATCTCCTGGAAAAATGGCTTGTCTAACATTGTGAGTGTTGATTTCCCTCTATCCTCCCGGTCTCCATCTCTTCATTCTCCCATGCAATTAAATGTGGTTTAGATTTTTACATGTCGAGGTTTAACCCAGTAAGATTATATTAAGTCAAATTAGGCAAAAGACTGATCTGTAGATCTGCTGCACTTATTTATAATGCTACTGCAGGGGAACGTTTTTTTGTTCCACAGACCCTTTTACCAGTCAGGTGAAAACTATGAATCCAAGTCCACAGTATACTGTGCATTATTTAATAAATATATCACACCCACACCAACACATCCCCAACAAGAAAAATGTTTTTTTTTTAATTTCAATTCAAGTTCACGGATCCCTTGTAAAGAACCCCTGTCAGCTAGTGGATTCTTTTTTTTCAGGGCTCATAATCATTTAATCTACGTAAGCATTCTCAATAAATTTCTCATGAGGATGGCTTATGGCAATGAATTTCTTTTTGTAGATTTTTAAGAGTAAATTTTTTTTTTTAATTTTTTAATTTTTTATTGACTTTGTAATAATATTACATTAAAAATATATATGTGAGGTCCCATTCAACCCCACCCCCCCACCCCCCCTCCCCCCCTCCCCCCCCCCCCCCAACAACACTCGTTCCCATCATCATGACACATCCATTGGATTTGGTAAGTACATCTTTGGGCACCTCTGCACCTCATATACATTGGTTCACATCATGGCCCATACTCTCCTCTATTCCATCATGTAGGCCCTGTGAGGATTTACAATGTCCGGTGATTACCTCTGAAGCACCATCCAGGGCAGCTCCATGTCCCGAAGACGCCTCCACCTCTCATCTCTTCCTGCCTTTCCCCATACCCTTTGTCCATTATGTCCACTTTTCCCAATCCAATGCCACCTCTTCTATGTGGACACTGGATTGGTTGTGTCCATTGCACCTTTATGTCAAGAGGAGGCTCAGATTCCACCTGGATGCTGGATGCAATCCTCCCATTTTCAGTTGTAATCACTAAGAGTAAATTTTGATTCTCAACTAGAAGCACAGTTACCCAGAGTGAAAAGCAACACCAGTTTGGAGCATTGTGATAGAAAGGAGAAAGGTGTTCTCATCAGATAGACATTTTCAAGTAGTTGCCTAACACTTTGCAGTTCTGAGAAGTGATTTTGATAATGGACACTAGAAACAGATTGCCTGAGTTTTAATCCATTGATTTTTGGCAAATTGCTTAACCTCTTAATGTCTAACAATAGAGGTATAAGTAGTACCTTTATATGATCCTTGTAAGGAAAAAATGAATTAATATATGCTAATCACTTGCAGCACTGCCCAGAAAATAAGTACTACTATTGTTGCTGTTATTATTATTACCATTATTGTTCTATTTAGAAATTCAGTTATATTTTCTAATAAATGAACATTGGTCATTATCAATGTTTTCAAGTAATACGATATTAAAATTCATCATGCACTACCCAAGGTTTCCTCTTTTTTTTTTTTTCAGAAATAGGTGGGATGAATGAGGTGGTTAACTGAAGGCCAAGTAAAAGAAATAACAATTTACCTAAGATGGTGCTACCCTTGAGACTAATAAAAAGAAATAAACTAATAAAACTGACTTGTCTATCCTAAATTAGAAATTAAATGCAAATTATACCTGGCTAGTTGTGCTTTCCAATTTTGATTTATAACCATGTTTAGCATCAAAGAAATAAAAGTAATATATTACTTCTTTTTCTTCCCTACCTTAGATAATGGTACAAGCAAACACTGCCTTCTCTATTTTTCCAAGCTCTGTCCTACCCTGCAAAAATCTTAAAGAAGACTAGTTCAGTTCAGACAGCCCTGGTAAATGACCAGTTATGTAGCAGAGCAATAATGTGACTCAGACCCATTTTTAACTCATGTCTTCTCAGAACCTGTATTATCTTCCCCAGGAGTTTAGTCACTGAGGCAAAAGAAACTTCACAATAAATCACCTGCCACTTCATTAATATTCAGACTTCTAAACATATTTTGTATTCATGCTTTTAAAGGAAAAATGCAAATGAACAAATATAAGCCTTGGTTGACTGTGATTAATGACATATAAATTAAAGCTACTAGGGTAAGGAAAACTGTGGGAAGATAGCTGAGTAAGAAGCTCCAGGAATCAGTCCCTCTATCAGAACACTATTAAACAGGCAGAAACTGTCTGAATCAACTATTTCAAAACTGCACAGCATCCAGGTAAGAGCAAGAGGAAGAAGCTAGTAAATCACTGAAAATACCAGTACATTGCTCTCTCCATATAGCAGTTACCATTGCCTGGCCAATAGTCCCATAGCAGGCAGCTATGGAGTCTGGCCCCTGGCATAACTTGCTGATGCCAGAAAAAGATAAAACATCCATTTCCCCAAGATCCAGTATGGGCACATGTTGATAGATGACCACAGCTTTTGATTATCTACTTGGGATCACAGTGAATATAGCTCTGAGAGCTACCATTGTTTTGACCCTCCTCAGACAGAGGCAGCAGATGAGACTTGAAGACACTATGCTTCCTCAAAGATGTGGAGGAAGGTGAAAGGCTGAATTTGCTGGGCAGGTCAAGGAAAGGCATCTTTTGTGAGCCATGAAAAAAGCTCCAGGTACCCTTCCTGGCCCTTCCCTCATTCCCTTTCCAGCAAAGTTTGGAGCCAACTGGCACTCCCTTTGTGGATACCTGGCCTCGTTCAGGCTGGAAAAGACTAACTTGGAAAACTCCTTTCCAGCATGCCCCTCCCCTGCCATTTGCCTTCCAGGCAAAAGTAGCTTGGGACAAGGAAATCAGTGTAAGAAACAATTGAGGCAGATAGCCTGGGCAAAGTTTTACCTGCCTTAAGTTGAGCAGTGGAACACCCAGGAGAAGAGAAGTTCTGTCTCCTGGGAAGTAGAAGGGACATTCAAACACTTGTAAACAGTGGGTCTTTTAAGACCACTAGCAAGCACAACCCCAGCATAAGACACAGACCAAGTAAAGACTGGGAGGACCCATACTTTGCATTCATCTTGGGTGGAACTTCCTGACAGGAGGCTGACACTCAAGAAAACCTGTCATATCAACAGCTGTTAGAAAACCAAGAAAAAAACACCTCAGGGAATAAATCTCAATCAATATTTTTAAATAATAAAATGTTCAGTGTACAGCAAAAGAGTACAAGACAAGCAAGGAAACAAGAACTGATGACCCATCCAAATGAAGAACACAAAAATCTGTAAAACATCTATGAAGAATAGACTGTTTATACCAGAAAAATAATTTTTAAAAAAATGATTTTCAGTATGCCAAAGGAGATGAAGGAAAATACAAAAAAGAACTAAAGGATATTGGGAAACAATGAATGAACAATATGAGACTCTCAATAAAGAGATAGAAATTATAAGAAGAAAGCAAACAAAACTACTAGAGTTTAAGATCACAATAACTAAAATGAAAAATTCCCAGGAGGGTTTCAACAGCAGATAGGAGATGGCAGAAGGAAGAATCAGTGAACCTGATACTAGACAATTACAATGAGTCAGGCTGAGAAGGACAAAGAAAAAAAGAATTATAAAAGTTGAAAATAGCCTATGAGAACTCTGGGACACCATCAAGCATTTCTTTTCCCAGGAGAAGAAAGAGAGAAAGATGCAGAAGGAACATTCAAAGAAATAATGACAGGAAACTTACCAAACTTATCAAAAGATCTGAATATGTTGTGAATATGCACATCCAAAAGCCCAGAGAACACAAAACAAGATAAATTTGAAGAAAATACAGCCTGTCACATACTGATTGAACTGTTTAATTCAAAGGACAAGGAGAGAGCTCTATAAGCTGCAAGAGAAAAACAGCATGTTACATAAAAGGGAGCCCCGATTAGATTAAGTATGCATTTTTTTAATCAGAAACCATGGAAGCTAAAAGGCAGTAGAATGAAATATTTGAAGTCTAATGGAAACAATTGCCAACCAAGAATTTTATATCTGGTGGAACTTTCAATAATGAGGGAGAAGCTATGACATTCTGAGATAAACAAAAGCTGAGGGATTTTGACACCACTAGACCAGACCCAGAAGCACTGCTGAAGGGAGTTTTTCAGACTGAAAAGAAAGGACACCACACAGTGGCTTGAAGCAGCATAAAGAAATAAAGACCTGCAGTAAGTGGTTCCAGGCAGCATAAAGAGATAAAGACCTGCAGTAAAGGTAACCATGTGGGTAATGCCAGTACTACTATATTGTATTTTTTGACATGTAACTCCACTTCTTACTTCCTACAGGAGCTAATGCATAAAAAAGCAATGATAAATCTAGGGTTTGGGATATACAATGTACAAAGGTGTAATTTGTAACAAGTACAAAAAAAGGTGGAGGGACAAAGAGGTATGGGATCAATGTATATATGCTATTGGAGTCAAATTTGTATCAAATCAAATATGACAGTGGTATATTTAGCATGTTAAATTTTAACCCCATGTTAATCAACTACAAAGGAAATGCATGAAAAATATATCCAGATATTAATGAGAAAGGACTAACAGTACAATATAAAAAATCAAATAACTATGAAAGGCAAAACAGAACATTAGAGGGCTAAAACATTAAAAGACTTATAAAGACTAAATAGCAAAATGGCAGAAGGAAGTCCTACATTATCTGTGGTGTCTTTGAATGTAAATGAATTAAACTCTCCAATCAAAAGGCAGAGATTGATAGAATGGATAAAAAAGCATGACTCAATGATTTGCTGTCTCAAGGACTTACCTTAAATTCAAAGACATAACTAAGTTGAAAGTGAAAGGATGGAAAAAATATACCATGCAAGCAGTAAGCAAAAAGAGCTGTGGAAGCTATACTAATATAAGCTATATTTTACTTTAAGTAAAAAACTGTTATGAGGGACAAAATGGTTATTATATTCTGATGAAGAGATCAATTCAACTAGGTACCATAACAACTACAAATATATAGAGCCCGAAAATACATGAAGCAAACACTGTTAGATTTGAAGGGTTAAAATGATGGTTCGTCATTAACTGTAAGAGATTTTAGTATACCACTTTCAATGATGGATAGAACATCTCTTCTAGACAGAAGATCAGTAAGGAAATGCCAGGCTTGTATGATATGCTAAACCAAAAATATATAGACTATTTCACCCAATAACAACAGTATACACATTCTACTCAAATACATATGACTCATTCTCCAGGACAGACCAAGGACAGACCATGTATTAGGTCACAAAACAAGTCTCAACAAATTAAAAATATTGAAATTATACAGTGTATCTTCTCTGATCACAGTGGAAAGGACCTAGAAATCAGTAAGAGAGAAGAGGTGAGAAATTCACAAATAAGTGAAAATTAAACATGTAATCTTAAACAAGTAAAGAGTAAAAGAGGAAGTCACAAGGGAAATTATGAAATATATTGAGGTGAATTAAAATGAGGAAGTCACAAGGGAAATTATGAAATATATTGAGGTGAATGAAAATGAAAATACAACATGCCAAAATGTATCGGATGCAACAAAGGCAGTGCCAAGAGGGAAATTTATAGCTCTAAATACTGTCATTAAAAAATAAATAAGTTTTAAATCCAGATACCAAATCTCAAAATTGGAAGAACTAGAAAAAGAAGAGTAAACTATATCTAAGGGATCAGAAGGAAGGAAATAAAGATTAAAAGGGTGATAAATGACAGAGAGTAGAATAGTAACAGAGAAAATGAAAAAGGCAAAGTTATTTCTCTGAAAAGAACAACAAAATTGACAAACCATTAGTTAGAAAAAAAGGGAGACAACAAAAATTACTAAAATAAGAAATGTAAAAGGGGATGTTTTTACCAACCATGGTAAAATAAACAGGACTATAAAAGGATATTATGAACAAATTTACTCCCACAAATTAGATGACCTAGTAAAAATGGACAAATTCCTAGACATGCAAACTACCTGCACTGAATCAAGAAGAAATAGAAGATCTCAGCAAACCAATAATTAATAACTAGATTGAATCAGTAATCAAAAATCTCCCCAAAATAACAAACACTAGGACCAGATGGCCTCACAGGGGAATTTTACCAACACTCTAAGAAGAATTTATACCAATCATGCTCCAGTTCTTCCAAAGATTTGATGTGGCAGGCATACTCCCTAATTCATTCTCTCAGGCCTGCATCTCCCTCATAAAAGTCAGATTAAGATAGCATAAGAAAAGAAAATTACAGACCAATATTTTTATAAATATAGATACATAACTCCTCAACAAAACACTAGCAAGTCAAATCTAACAGCACATTAAAAAAATTATAGGGAAGCGGACTTGGCCCAGTGGTTAGGGCATCCGTCTACCACATGGGAGGCCCGCGGTTCAAACCCCGGGACTCCTTGACCCGTGTGGAGTTGGCCCACGCACAGTGCTGATGCGCGCAAGGAGTGCCGCGTAGGGAGCCCCACACACAAGGAGTGCGCCCTGTAAGGAGAGCTGCCCAGTGTGAAAGAAAGTGCAGCCTGCCCAGGAATGGCGCTGCACACATGGAGAGTGACACAACAAGATGACACAACAAAAAGAAACACAGATTCCCATGCCGCTGACAACAACAGAAGCGGACAAAGAAGAAGATGCAACAAATAGACACAGAGAACAAATAGACAACTGGGGCGGGGAGTGGCGGGGAGGGGATTGAAATAAATAAATAAAAATAAATCTTAAAAAAAAAAAGAATTATAAACTATAATCAACTGGGACTTATCCCATGTATGCCAGGGTGACTTAACATAAAATCAATTAATGTAATACAACACACGAGGAACAGAATGAATGGAAGAAAACATATGATCATCTAAATTGACACTGAAAAGATATTTTACAAATTCTAGCACCCTTTTACAAAAAACTTCATTTAGAAAATTAGGAATAGAAGGGAAGCCTTCTCAAAATGATATTAATATTGCTTAAAAAATGTTTAAGACCTAATATTTTTAAGGATATTCCCTGTTCATGGATTGAAAAACTAAATATTGTGATGATGTCAATTCTACCAAAAGTGATTTACAAGTTCAACACAATCCCAATAAAAATTCCAACAGTTTTGCAGAAATGGAAGATCCAATAATCAAATCTATATAGAAGGTTAATGGACTCTAAATAGCCAAAGAAGAATGAACTTATAAGACTCATGCTTCCCGATTTTAAAATGTAATACCGAGCCACACTATTCAAAACAGTATGGTACTAGCACAAGGACAGACATAGATGATGGAATTGAATTGAGAACTCAGAAATTAGCATCCACACTTATGACTAAATGATTTTTGACAAGGGTGCCAATTCCACTCATTTGGGAAAGCACTAAAGGTGCTGGGGAAATTGGATATCTATATGCAAAAGAATGAAGGTGGACCCCTACCTCATATCATATACCAAAATCAGCTCCAAATGGATCAAAGACTTAAACGTAAGAACCAGACTATTTCAAGAGGAAATTCTAGGAAAGCATCTTCAGAACTTAATTGTCATCCAGTGGAGTCTTAGACTTTACACCCCAAACACAAGCAACAAAATAAAACATAGATAAATGGGATCCTATGAAAATTTAAAACTTTTGTGCCTCAAAGTTCTTTACCATGAAAATAAAAGGACAACCCAAACAATGGGGGAAAATATTTGGAGACACCTATATGATGAGGGTTTAACATCTAGAATATATAAAGAAATCCTAAAACTCGACCACAAAAAGACAAACCCAATTAAAACATGGGCAAAAGAATAGACATTTTTTTCTAAAGAAGATACACAAATGGCCAAAAAACACACAAAAAGATGCTGAAAATCATTAGCCTTAAGAATATACAAATCAAAACCACAGTGAAATACCAGTTCACACCCACTAAAATGACTACAGTTTTTAAAAATGGAATATTAAAGTATTGGAGAAGACGCAGAGAAATAGGAACACTCATTCATTGCCATTGGGAATGCAAAATGGTGCTTCCACTGTGGAAGACAGTTTGACAGTTCCTCAGAAAGTTAAGTATAGAATTACCTTATGACCCAGCAATCCCACCTTTAGGTATATACCTAAAATAATTGAAAGTTTCACCTCAAACCATTATTTGCACACCAATGTTCACAGTGGCATTATTCACAATTACCAAAAGATGGAAGCAATTCCTTTGTTCATCAACAGAAAATTGGGTAAACAAAATGTGTTATATACACACAAGGGAATTTTATCTAACTGGAAAAACTACGAAAGTTCTGATACCTGCGACAACATGGATGAATTTTGAAGACATATAATATTAAATTAGAATAAGCAAACTCACAGAGTCAGTTCTAGAATATAGGTTACCATGATATTGGATGATGGTAGGGAATAAGAAGTTAAGGCTTAAAAGATACTTAGTTTCTATGTGGGATGATGGAAAAGTTTGGTAATGAATGGTGGTGATGGTAGCACAACATTATGAGCGTAATTTATAGCACTGAATTATGTATTTGAATGTGGTTAAAAGGGGGAAAATTTAGCTTGAATATATATTACTAAAATAAAAATTTTTTAAATCCATGGAACTGCGCAACACAGTGAACCTTAAGTTAAACCATGGACTATAGGTAATAGTATAATTATAAAAATTTCCTTTCATCTATTTTAATAAATGTACCACACCAATGCAAGAAGCAAGGTGTTAATATATGGGAATCCTGTATTATATGTACCTGTATTGTCTGTAAACCCTCAATTTCTCTAAAAAGAACCATGAGGAAGAAAAGCTACCAGGGTGAAACTCTTATACTCATTCACTGTACTTTATTCATGTCAGAAAATAAAATTTGGCTTGTATTAGAAAATGTGCCATGTTGCCCAAAGCCTTGCTGTTCTGAAGAATTAAAAAATCACTAGGTGTAAATATTAACCTTCTCCTATTAAAACCTGAAGTCTATTTGTGAGATTTGCAAAAAGTTAATGATGTGCCTATGAATACTTTCATAGCTAACACATCAAAGTAGCCTGTATTATAAAGCACTTGTTATGAACTGGAATTTTCATATAAGCACAAATATAATATGTATCTATGCCATTGGTAAAGTTTTCATCTGGGATTTGTCATTATATTTTTATCCAGTATATTTTTCTTTGTATTCTTGATGTGTAAATGAGGCAACAATACTCTATGTTAATTTCCTCCTTTGTACATGCCATCAACAAAGACATACTAGGAAAATGTACAATAAAATAAGGATATCTTCTGTATTAGGAATTTCAGTTTAATAACACAAAAGCAAAATAAGTACAGATTTTTAAAGAGAGATGCTGAGAGAAATGGATAATTAAACAGGATGCACTTAATATCCTGAGTCCTAACCCAAGAGAGATTAAATATTTTTCAGAATAAATGCTCCATTCAAGTGAAAAAATAAAATATATTGGGTATTGATTCTCAGTCAATAAGATACATTGTTCCCACTTTTAATTTTTGACAGGAACTGAAAATGAAAAATTTTTAAATGCTCACCCAGTGAATCCTTGTTATGCTTTGGTTTCAACATTGTCTCATTGATATGACTCCTATTCATCCAGCCTTTCATGATCAACTGCACAATAGTAAATGGTTTGTATTTATTTTAATTTTTATTATTGTTTTACTTTAAGTTCTCATAGACCCTCTAGAAAGAGAGTTCTTTATAAATATAGATTCCTCATTTTTATGGTTTATTTTTATATCTAGTTAAGCAGCATATCTTACATCTTTTTTATAAATTAAATAACCTGCTGTGTAATATATTGATAACTTTTAAATATCAGTCCTGCCAATCATTTTCACTTAGCTTTGAAAAATTACCATGTAAATTACATTCACAAAAATACTATCTGTTCACAAAAATTTTCACAAAAGTACTATCTTTTATAGAACTAAGTGTGAAGACTCCAATTTATCCTCAGAATAGCTAGTATTCTTTTCTCTAATAGACTACAATGTGCCTCTTTATAATTCTTGATAAATTTGAAATTTACACTTCAGCACATACTATACACTGTTCATTATTCATTATCCATTATCTCTGTATACATGAAGAAATTTAGTCTATTGATAAAGTAACTTGTCCGAGATCAAATGACTAGTTTAGGGTAAAATCTAGATCCCAATCAAAGTTTTTCTCACTATAAAGCTTTACCCATAACAAAAGATTTTAATTGTTTTCTTGTGAGGAGAACAATTTTTCATGAAGATTAGTGAAGACAATAATATATATGTTTTCAAAGGGAATATTTCAATGTGACATTTATTTTTTGTCACCTCATATGGAACTTAGGTGTTCTTAATAGCATATTTATTCACATCTTAATTTCTTCGTTTCCTTTATGTACGTTTTTTGCTTCCAGTTTATTTGTTCTAACTATAGTTCTGTAGTGTGGATTTATCCTGCACATTTATAAAAGAAGAAAAGCTTTTAAAAAGTGTGACTATATGTGAAGGCAGATTGGCAAATAATATATTACTTTTACTAAAGGTATTTTATATTGAATTAGATTAATAAATAAATCAGTTTCTAATTTTAAGGGCTTAATTTATGAAAAGACTTTTTGTAGTGATTCTTTTCTGTTCTGGAATCTTTCAAGATAGTTTATTGGTAGAATTATTTTTCCTTTTGTTTTTATGTTTATATATTTGAGTAAAGGAAATATATAACTAACAATTGCTTATTATCATTAAGTAATAGAAACAAAGATAAAACTTTTTCTCAGATCTTAGTACTCCTGATTTTGATATTCTTTGAGGCTGTGTCCTTCTTAGTTAGGAAAATATAGTAATGCTTTGGACAAGTAGAAATATTATTTAAATTGAAATTTCAATGACAGTGCTACAAATCAAACTTCTTCGTACTTTTATGCAACTAATTCTGGGTTTAACAGAAATTATGAAATGTCCTTAGATCCGAATTTAAAAACAAACTAAAAATCTCGAAAAATGTTTCTACCGTATTATAAACCTCAAAGTCCTGATTATATAAATGCAGTGTGTTATATCCAAACTTAACTGAGTCATCACCTTTCAAACTGTTTTTTCCAAGAAATAGGCTATATTAACTTAGTTCTATTTTGAAGTGAATAGGAGTTCACTCAATTACATGCAAAACTAAAATGTGGAAGCTGGGATATATATTCATTTTTTAAAGATTTTTTTTAAAGACATACGTGAATTGTTTCCATCAGCAATTGTTAGTTTCCTCCTAAAATAGCTCCTGTTGAACTGCACACAGTTGCTTGCAATTTATATAGCTCAACCTTTCATCATGCATGACATTTGAAAGTAGCATTTATGTGATAGGTTCTTCAGTGAATTTCATGCTAAGATTTCATCATAATTTATCATTATAAGGAATGTGAATGCTTGAAATTATTTAAGAAAAAAAAAAGGTACCCAACACATTTGTGGAAAGTAATTTACAGCTAAGGAATGTCACTGGAGAATTAACAAAGATTCGAGATGATATATAGATTGAAAGAAGACAGTCGATCTTGATTCAGAAAAACAGAAACCATGTAGTTTCCTGAATCAAGCCCAATCTAAACAGAACAGAGCTGATTATGATTATGGCCATCTTTGACCAAATTATCAAATATCTCTTTTTTCATATACTTTGTTTTAATTCATATCCTTTTCTCAGATATACCTTTTCACATATAGATTCCAATTTTAAAGTTTAACTTTTAATCAGGATAGACCTTATTCATGCAAGCTTGTATAATTTATACAACGTAAGGAAGAGAAGTATGCCAAGATAGGGCAGAGAGTGCTATTTAAAGTCATATTTTCTTCACTTTTGATACATCATTTTGTATTTGCTGAATAGCTATATTTTCACCTGCTCTGAGTTTCGTTTTCAGCAAAAGTGTACAAGTAGTATGTGATTTACAAATAAAAATAGCTTTGTGATTGGCTAAACACCATTAGCAGATTTTGAAGAGATCATTGAGTAGCTACTTAGTGAATAGCAAACTTTTTTTTTTGCTAAATGCCTTTGTTTTATCAAAGAGGATTGTGGCTTACTGCCATTCTGTGTCTGGCTAAATTGGCCCATTAGCTTCAGGCTCAGTATGCAGTTCTTTGGAGCACAATGCCAATGAATTCAGATTGCCCAAGTTAATTAATTGGCATAGTGTATGCTAGGTATGTATGCATTGACCATAAAAGATGATTTTCAGAGATGAATGACTGAGTGCATCACTTCGACTTCAGACCAGTCACTTCTTCTATTGTGAAACAAAGATTCACCAAGAATTCTGCATTACAGTCCTGTTTCTCTTGGTTTGAATACTCAGAAAACCTAAGATTTCTAAGCATCTCTGCTTTGGCTAATTAGTGAAAAGTGTCACTGAATACCTAGTGACATAATTTTCTTTATCTGGAACATGGCAGATTTGTGTTGCATATCATATCAGAAAAAATATTCACATGTAAAAATTATTTTCAAGCTTTTAGAAGAAAATCGCTAAGGCTTTTGGATTAAAGAAGTTTGTAAAAACACAAACAAAATAACAAAGATCACAGAGCGCAAGAAAAAGATGTATATTTAAACAGTGCTATATAACAGGCAAGACATTGGGAGAGGGTATGTAAAACATATGGAATAAACAAAATATTAGTATCCAGATTATGTAAAAAATCAATAAGTACAATTCAATAACCCAATATAAACACAGACAAAAAATACAAACAGGCATCTCACAGAATTGGAGACCCCCAAGGGTTATTCATATAAACATACGAAATATTACCCCACATCTCTGGTATTCAGGGAATGAAATAGATAGTTTCCCAACTCTAAAACTCTAAATTTATATATTAAAGTGGAAGCAACACCTCTGCATTCAAAATATTTCATTTTATATTGAACTAACAATAACCCAATATGTACTTTGGAGAAAACATGTCATTGAAATCCATATTAATAGCTACCCACTGAATGAATTAGCTATTAAAAGAAGCTGAAGTTTGGTCAAACCATTTGAATGAAATTTAATAGGCAGTTTGATTAAAATTTAATAGCAAACTTGTCGGCTATTAAAAATGCACACTGTGATAAATCAAGATGTCAGCTCTTCAATTTATGACTTAAAAAATAAATGATTAAAGAGCTCTTGGCTTTCAACAAAATGTTTCTTCTTTGACATTTTGCAATTTTATTAATTGTTTGAATAAAAACAGTAAAAATGTAAAATTAAGGTTTCTCTGTTTCTTAAAGTTACCCTAGGTAATTTTTAAGGAGAGCATGCAGATTCCATTAGGTTTTAAATTATAAACAATTTGTTTTAATTTATACGTGTCTCTATTTCATAAAGTAACCCTATATAGTCCATCTCTGTAGAGTTGTGTGTGTGTTGATACTGTTTTGTTACACAGAAGTGCAGAATACAGGAAGCACAATACTTAAAACAGATTATGCCTGTTGAACCAAATCCCCATACTTTTTGAAACTTCTTCAATTTACTTTATATAAGTTAATTCATTAGTATGAAAATAAAATAAATGAACATTACAGAAAAGTATATAAGGAAAAACTAATGCCTTCCTACAAGGTTCCAAATAAAATTATATTTGAAATACTTTTTGAGAGGAGGTGCAAAAAAGAAGTTTGAAAATCATTTGATTTAAATGTTTAAGTAAAACTACCAGAACTATGTGTGATCTTGAGTAAATCCTGTGTTTTGTACTAATGATGATAATAGATTGGATAATGTTAAAATATTATTCTTTTCTAAACTCTGAGTTATAACCTTTCTCATATTATATTACAGTGGCTTTAGGCTATACTTATATACATAAGGCATACTTTGGTACCTCTCTTTTTCCCCCCAGAAAACCTGTTTTTATTATATTCATTAATGAAGAAAAAGATTTACCTTTTCTTTCCCTTTATACCAGTTTCTCTAAGTCTTTGAAGAGGAATTGGAAGCCATGGGACCCTCTCACCAGAAAAAAGTGAAGGCATGTATAGGTGCATAATTGAGCACAAAAAACACTCACCTGTACCATTTTGCATATAGTATTAATGGGCTCACAACTTCATGGAAATCTCCCCTGCCCCCAATCCTGGGAAAGAGCCTTTGCTTTACACTGAAGTTATTATTTTAAAGTAGTATTCTAATTTTATAGAAAATACTGTCGTTAATGAGACTGTTTTTATTTGGACAAAATGAAGTCTCTATTATGGGCCAAAATTAAGATCTGACATAGTAACTCTATGTGTATGAAACTTTGATTTATATACACCACTCAGTGTATGTAATAGAAATAATTTCATAACAGAAAAATGCTATCTATAAATAACTTTTTCACACACAAAAAAGACAGAACTATGAGGGAATGGAATAGACAATTGAACTATATTAAAGAAGAAAGAATCATCTGGTTAAAACTATTTTATTAGGATAAAAGAAATGGAACATTTACCATCCTATATATGTATATAAATAAAAGGAAGTTTATATTTGAGGCTATCAGTATGTGCTAATTGAAGAATGGTTATACTCAGCTTGTTGGTTAGATCACCAAGGTCTTGAATGATTTGACTTTGCCCATCTAAACTGATCAAATAAAAATGTAAGTACAATTTATTTAAATGAAGTCTGAGAAGCAGAGCAGAGTGACAATTCAAGTTATTTTAAGAGCTTTTCGGTATACTTTTGTTAGCCTTCTGTCAAGAAGCAGAGTTGTTTGAATTATGTTTCTGAATGATATCATATGGATTCAAGTGAGATCCAACTGTCATCTTTTTTCAGATCTGTTCTTTACTTCACAGTTTCAAAGCATTCAGATTTGCCTTCGATTTCCAATCCTCAGTTACATGTATCGCACTGAATTGGCCCAGACAGTGCTGTCATTCAGAACCTCCCAATGTCAAAACACCAATTTTAATTTTACAAGGAAAGAAATACCACAGTTTTGTGGCAAACCTATACTTTAAAAAGAATGTGCTATTTTTTATTATCCAAATCAAAATTCACAATTTCAAAAACTTTATATCAATCTCAGTCTGCAGGTATAAATAAATGAAAAAGAAATAAACCCTTCTTAAAACGACTTTCATAATTATACATTTAATCTTTTTCATTTCAGGATCTGAATTTTTTTTTTTTTTTTTTTTTTTTTTTACATATTGGGTGCCAGGGATTGAACCTTGGACCTTGTGTGTGGGAAGGTGGTACTCAACCACTGAGCCACATCAGCTTCCTAGAGTTGGTTTTTTCATTTGTATTTCTTGTTGTTTGTTTTTGTTTTTTTAGGAGGTACTGGGAAAAACCTGGGATCTCCCATGTGGGAGGAGCTCAGCCACTTGAGCCACATCTGCTCCATGATTTTCTAAGTAATTTTTGGAAAAACTTTCCTCAGTTTTTTTCAATATAGAATATGAAAATCCTGTTTGTCTTGTACCATGCTTTTGCTAGAAATAAAAATTGTGTGGTTGGCCCTCTGTTTACAGCTTTCATGATTATAGAAGTTTGATATTATTTATGCATTCCAAAAATTGATATTTGGTTGTTTGTAAACTGGTCTGTTCCTCTGAGCATATTAGATTGTGTTAACTTCAGAGGTTTCACTTTTACTTGATTAAATTATTATTAGGGCTTTGATTGGGCCACGTCAGTAGGACATTGAGTCCCCACCCCCTTGGTGGGCAGGGACTCGCAGAGAAAACAAACACAGCATAGGAGAAAGTTTGAGTTTTAATGTTGGAGCGCTGGGAAGTAAATACACCAGAGAAGCACATATGTGAGGAAAGAGAGAAGGCTCTGTTAGACATGACAGAGGACAGGGGAAGAGAGATGAGCCATTCACCTGATGGGTTACAGATGGCCTTGTGGAGGGAGCAAAGCAATTGAGCCCGGAGAGAAGGAAGCCCTGAGAGAGACAAGACTTATCCCAGCCTACAGCTGATATTGGAAGAAGCTGGGACCATGGAGCCTTAAGAGGAAGAAGAAGCCTGAATCATTGCAGACATTGGCAGCCATCTTGCCCCAACACGTGGCTACAGACTTTGGTGAGGGAAGTAACTTATGCTTTATGGCCTGGTAACTCCAGGCTTCTACCCCAAATAAATACCCTTTATAAAACCCAACAGAGTTCTGGTACTTTGCATCAGCTACCTTTGGCTGACTAAATCAATAATGATTCACCTATGTTGAAGTCCAATCTTAATTCCTCTTCCATGGCTTTATTAGAGATCTAACCCTTGTTTTTTGACAACAAATAAGCAAGTATGACTAGACTATATCCAGAATTTAATTAAGCATAGTTATTTTACTTGCTCACTTTATTTTTAACCCCAATTTGAACTTGTTACTTTGAGTAATGGCAAGTTGTACTATTTTATTTTGTTTCATTTTTGTTTTCTTTTTTCTCTCACTCTTAGTACCTGCAATTAATATTTAGGTAACATTTTGTATTTCCGAATAAAATGTACATAGTATAGTTAGTGTTACAAGCAAATAAATCATAACAAGAATTAGACCATTGGCAATGTTAAAAATTTACTCAAATTCATAAAACTGCTAATAATTGATAAAATGACTTTTAGTTTTTTATGTGCAAGATGGCATAGAGTTCTCTTAAGTGTTTTTATTAATTAAGCAAATACTTACTGAACTCCAGGAACTATTTTAGACCCTTGGTATAGAGCAGTGAAAAAGTCCTGTGTAGTCTCTGTATTCCTGGTGTTTCCATTACAGTGAAAATTTGCACCTAAACTTTGTATTCCGTATGTAGTGTAGTAACTGCTCCCCTCCCCCCCAAAAAAATAAAAAACGAACATATTTGTGTCTTCACAGCGACTACACAATAAGCTTAAATTTTAGCTGAAAAACAGTGACAGATGATCTCTAGACACTGATCTTTTTGGAAGTCTTCAACAGTTTCACAGCTATTAGAAGAGAAGTTTACAAATCAGAAGTTAATGGTAGGGAAAGTGAAGAGACAGAGTGGACAGACCCCTGGAAAGTAGTATCAGAATTTAAAGTGACCTGAGTAAATTGAGGAAATTGCTAGAAGCAAGCAAAATAGACTTTAGCAAAGACAATTGAAATGCATTGCACCTATAGAGGAAAACCAAAAGTAACTATTCATATAAAGGATGGAGAAATATAGGTTCTGTGCAAATTTTTAATTAAAGATTTAGGCATTGGCAGCAAGCCAGTTTTTCCAGCACAACCAGTGCCATCCTTTCAAAAGTATAAAGTATAAATGGAATTCCTTAAATGTGACTGTGAAATGTAGGAACCATGGTGATAACACTGCCATAGAAAATTTGCTCTTGTTTAGAATGGCAAAAGGAAGATTGACTTCCTGAGGTCACACCAAGCCCTGAGCGGCCACAAAAAACATCAAAAGTATTGCCTTTTTACATAATGTAATTCAGATGAGTGTGTAATTGTTTCGTTATCCAGATATCTTCTTCCTTTTTCAAACTCACAAACCTACAAAGCTTATGTAATTATTATATACTTTGCAAAACATTAACCATCAGACTCCACATCCTACTCCTTTGTTCCTGTTGCTGAAGCCCTTACTTGACTTATAACCCTCCATATTTAGGACTAAAGATAGATTCAGTGACAATTGTTTTGCCAATATAAATACATTTTTAAAAATTGGAAAATGCTTAGGAAATGAAAATGAGCTTTATCCAAGAAAGATAAAACAAGACAGATTATATATTATTTTTGAAAAATATTTGAATTTTATTGTGGAATTTCTCCCTTTTTTGTATAGCACACCACTGTTTTATTCTTATGTTCATGGGTTTCAATAAACTGAATAGCAAACAGAGAAGGCTAAATATTAGTTTTACTTGATTTTCCTGGTTTTGCTTTATTCTTTCCAACTTTCTATGTTCTAAAGCCCAGATCATCTCTTTTATATCAGTATAGAGAAAATAGAAGAAAAGGGGATATTTTACTTTTTAAGCAGTATGAAACCAGGAGAAAAAAATGGCAGGCAATCTTCATATCATACTGCACGTTTTCTAATTAGTTTTCAAGTGAGATAATGTATAGCATTGAAAGGAAATATATAGAGGTATAAGAGTAATCCTTAAATTTTACCTCTTGATCTTTGAGCGAGTGTAAAGAATTTGAGCAATTATTTTAACATTTTTAAGTTTTTACTCTAGCTCATTTTAAGTTGCATCCAAACTTTCATTTTCTATTTAGATGCTTATTCAGAGTTTTTAGAAAGTTTTTATTCATATTAGAAGAATAATTTTCTTTTTTCCTTGAAGCAAAGACTAGAATAATAGATATTAGGTAGCAGGTACTGTTTACAGGTAATCTATTTAAAAAATAAAAGGTTATATAGACCAACTTCTGTCTCTAACAGTAAATCTTAGGTTTGTCTAACATCACCAATATAAAACCATTTACTATCTGAAATGCACTATAGAATATTCTTTTAAATTTTTCTTCTTACTATTCGATATATTTTTTCATCAGTGGAAAATAACATCCTGATATAGCCATTAAATTATAAAATAAAGATCTGCCACTGAACTATGTAAAAACATTTAAATGCGTATGAAGTGCAACTTCAGTGAACATTGAGCACTACTTAGTGAAAATTCTGTGCTGGTTCTATGCTAGTTCTGTGTAGGATACAAACACATGACTTCTTTCCTGAAAGAACCAATGGTTTTCAGATCAGTATACACTGAAGTGCTGTAGAAATCTGACAAGCTATATTGCCCATTAAATGAAGAGAGACTTACTTTCCCAATTTTGATATTAAAATTTTTGTTAGGTGACTGATACCTTACTATATTTCAAAGACCTATAATTTAGGAAGATTAAATATAACATGACCAAGTTTTCCCTTCTCCTTTTTTGAAACATTTTCTATCAGTGACTACATTTGTTTTGTTTTCTTAATTCAATAAAGATTACTTTTTATTTTGAGATAATTGTATATTCACATGCAGTTGTAAGAAATAATGCAGAGATCCATGTACCTTTTACCCAGTTTCCCCCAATAATACTTTTTTAAATTATAGCACAATACTACCACCAGGATATTGACATTGATACAGTCCACCAATCTTGTTCAAATTTCTCCAGTTTTACTTGTACTGATTTGCGTGTGTGTGTGTGTTTAGCTCCAGGCAATTTTATCACAATAGTAGGTTTGTATATACACCAGCATAGTCAAGATACAGAATAGTTCCATCACTATCAAATGGCCTCATTTGGCCCTTTTATTGTCACATTGCCAGTATTAGACAACCAAAGGAGGGCTGATGCAAAGTACCAGAAATTGGTTGGTTTTTATAAAAGGTATTTATTTGGGTAGACGCTTACAGTCCCCAGGTTATGAAGAATAAATTACTTCCCTCACCAAATCTGTTGCCACGGGATGGAGCAAGATGGTTGCTGGTCTCTACCAGGTTTCGGCCTTCCTCTTCAGGTTCCACGGTCCCAGCTTCTTCTGGTCTCAGCTGTAGGCTAGTATAAGGCTCGTCCCTCTCCTTGGGGCTCTTTTCTTCCTCAGCTCAGATGTTCTGGTCTCTCCACAAGGTAAGCTGTAGACTATCAGGCTCTTTCTCTTCCTGGGCCTCTGCTGTGTCTATGGCACTGTCTCTATTCCTCTGTGTTCTTCTCATGTACTTTTCTCTGTGAGTCTCTGCCCACCAAGGGGGTGGGGGACTCAACATCCTATTGACATGGCCCAATCAAACCCATAATCAAAATTTAATCAAGTAAAAATGAAACCCCTGAATTTAATACAATCAAATACACCTAGAGTAACAGACCAGTTTACAAACATAATCCAATATCTATTTTTGGAATTTGTAAACAATATCAAACTGCTACATCCACTTACTTCTCTCTGCTCTCCCCCTCTCGAGTCTTTAACCCCTGGCAACAACTAATCTGGTTCCATTTCTGTAATTTTGCCATTTCAGGAATCTTATACAGAAGTGAAATTATAAAGTATATAAAATTGTAGGATTTACTTTTTTTGTTCAGTAAAATTTTCTATAGATTCATCCAGGTTATTGTGTGTATCAATAGTTCATTATTTTTTATTGCTGAATAGTATTCCATTTTGTGGGTGTACCACAGTTTATTTACGCATTCACCTGTTGAAGGGTATCTGGGCTTTTTTCCAGATTTTGTTTATGCAAGTAAAGCTGCTGTAAGCATTTATATACAGGCTTTTGTGTGAGCATAAATGTCCATTTCTTTGAGATAATTGGCTGAAAGTATAGTTGCTGAGTGGTATGGTAATTGCATATTTACTTTTACAAGAAACTGCCAAACTGTTTGGTGGTGTTACTCCTTTATTTAGGTGTGTAGTGATATCTGGTGGATTTAATCTGCATTTCCCTAGAGGCTAATAGCATATCTTTTCATGTGCTTATTTGCTACCTATATGCTCTGTGGTGAAATGTCTATTCATGCTTCTTGCCAATTTTCTAGTCAGATGTTTTTTATCATTGATTTTTTTTTTAGGAGATACTGGGGATTGAACCCAAGATGTCATAAATGGGAAGCAGGTGTTCAACCACTGAGCCACATCCACTCCCCAATAAGAGTTGGTGTTTTTCTTTGGTTGGTTGTTAGTTTGTAGGAGGTCCCGGGTTCAATCCCCGGGACCTCCTACGTGGGAAGCGGGCACTCAACCACTTGAGCTATATCCACTACCCACAATTGACTTTTGAGTGTTCTTTATATAGATATATAATATACATAGATATTAGCTCTTTATCAGATTGCAAATATTTATAAATTTGCTTGCAAACATTTTCTCTAACTCTATAGCTTGCATTTTCATTCTCTAAAATGTACTTATATTAATAATTAAGGTATACCTGCATGTTTGTTCAACCTATCCCCATACAATTTCTATTTTCCTTTCCTCAGACACTTTCCTTTCTTTAGCATTTAAAATAAATACACAATTCTGCCTATCGGCTTCATACATGGTCTAATTATATTTAATAAATTCCTCTAATCTCATGCTTCTTGGTTAAATGACTTTAGAGAATGGGAGGTTGCAACTCATATTGCTGGTGTCTTAGAAACCAAGTGCTTCTGTTCACAAAAAGATAAAAGAATTTAACTTTATTACTTTGTTATACCAAAGTCCAAACAGCCAATTGGAAAATGGAAAAATTGAATTATAAATATTGCTGATACCATAAAGTTAATATTTTATTTAAAATCTTTAAAAATAAAATCCACGATTATTTTATCAGATTTATAAATTCATCAAATTAGTATGCTTACTATAATAAGAGTGATTGTATTTTATTTTATTGAAATATAAATAATTCCTCAGCATAGAATTTTAAGAAATGTCAAAATCTTCTGTTGTGTCAACAACTACTATCCAAATGAATGTTTTATTGTAAATGTTGCTCTTTATTGTTTTTCAATTTCATTTAAAACAACCCAGTGATTTTTGTGAATAAGGGAGTGTTTTGTTTAGTTTTAACTTTTCTTTCTGAGATTTTAAACTTTATTTTGGCTTTTGTTTTTTGTTTTGTGGTTTGTATGGTGACTGGATTTTGCTTTTCTTTATGTTTAGCAAGCATGGAAACATATTCGTGCTTATACCTTGGGAAAGAGAGCATCCTAAATGTGGCTAATCAGCATTGTAAATCATTTCCTTTCTTTCCCATTGACTCGGATATGTCCATTGCTGAAAACGCGAGCTTAGCAGCATATATTTTTGAGTCTAATTAGCTGCCTGCCTGTAATCAGGACTATATCAACTGTTGTCATTCAAAATGTTTCCTTTCTTTTTTTTAAACACATTTGCCTGATTGACCTTTTTTTTCTCTGTCTTTCTATGGGGCTGCTCCAGGAGCCATGGCTAATCATCTTATAAGCAATGCTCTGCTTCGTCCGCATGGTACTAACAATCCCTATAATACATTGCTTGGGGAACCGGCGGTTTGTAACAACCCTTCTGTCAGCATGTACAACGCACAAGGTGTGCTGGAGTTTATCTTAATTTTTTCAAGTGAGAGTCCCATTTTATGTAGCTTTTATGGGCACAGTTTTTCTTTCCTTTCTCCTGCCTTTTGTTTGTTTTGGAAGCAGACGCACAGAACTCCTTTCCCATTCCATCCCTCTTGGTGCTTTTATTTTCCATTTTCCTTAGGTTTTCCTTAGTAAGATATGGCTTGCTTCTGATAAACAAATGATTGATTCAATTCGTCAATATGTGTGTTTCTCTGTATTGTTATCAAATGTACTGTGGTTTGTCAATTCTTAATTTTCTTACTGTTGATTTATTTCTCTGTTAAATACGTATTTTGAAAAAACAGATTTGCTCAAGGTAAGTGAGATAAAGGAAGACTTGACTCAGTAGTGTTAATGTTGTAAGACCAAGGAAAAAATCTTACTTTTTTATACTGTGAAGCACACTTTGGGACCAAAGCATCAAAACTTAGAGTATTTGGATTAACTGTAGGGAAAATTACACTGACCAAAGCAGTGGAGGAAAGAATGGTAAACTGGACAGTAATAGTACTTTAGCTCTACCATTGCCTATATGAACTAGCTCAGGCAGGTCACTAAATATCTTTTTCTACTGGAGCTACTTGTTTAAAACAAGACTTTTGAATAGCGTTCTTCTATATATCCTCCAGCTCCAAAATAATATAAAAATTAAAAAATTGTATCACAAATAAGTATAGCTAACTTTAAAACTACTTATAAATAAACATTTAGAAATGGTTTTACCATTTCTATGAATGAAGGTTTTTTAAAGGCTTAAGAAATTAAAAGTTTATATTATATGAAAAGAGACCACAGGGAAAATTTATTCAAATAAAAGTTTTATAATAGAAAAAACCCAGTTAACTATCCACTTACAATAAAATAATATTTGAAAAAGACTTTCACAATAACAAAGAGACTTTGCTGGATGGGCTAGATTAGCATTATTTAACTTCTTCCAGGCAATTTCGAATAAAATTTCTATTATCCTATGTGGGGATCTTTGTGTTGTGCTTTTTTTCCTTTCTCAGCCATAGGTAACGATTAGTGGTGTGAATACGTAAAACTTAATGGTGTGAGTACATAAAACTCAGTGGTGTGAGTGTGCCATTCCTGAAAAGTATGTTTGTTGCAACCTGGTCATTGTATGTCTAAAACCAATTGAGTTTCCTAGGTAGTACTTTGCCAGATGTGAAGGATCATTCAGAAGTGACTTCAGGAACATTATCAAGATTTTTGTCAACAGGATGAAAAATTCACCAAACTTTGAAATTCATAAAGGTTCTTAATGGTTATGACATCAAGGTTATGTCTAAGAATCACAGACTTTTATAATGAAAAGAAGTGGTAGAGCTTGTTGAAACTGACTTCCCATATAGCTCAAGACTCCTTTTTGCAACACTGCTAACATTAAAATATTTCCTCTAACAGAGCCCAGGATTTCTTATATTCTTTTGTCAGCTCCACTTATTTATGTTGTTTTCTTCTACTGAGCCAAAATTTACCTCTAGCCATAACACTTAGGTTTGCCCTCTAAGCTAAAGTAGAGCAAAGCCTTCTTCTGGTATGTGTGTCAGTCTTTAAATATTTGAAAGCAGTCAACCCATCTTTTTTAATCTTCCATATTCCCAGCAAAACCTCAATGCAATCACTATGAGATTTATGGGTCTTTCATGACTACCCCTCTCTAAATTGCCTCTCATTTGTCAATGTCCTTATTTTAATGTAGCATTCAACGAAATGTCCATTACACAATACACCAGTTGTAGTTTTGCAGGAGAACATCTTAGTAGATCTTATAGAAGAACATTTAAGTAGATCTACATTTAGTAGATCTTATAAAAGCTTGTTTTTGTCCACCCCACCTGCTCCCCCCCTTAATTTTCCTTAAGCCAAGTCGAAAGTAATGATGTCATTATAAGTATTTCAGAATAAGTTTGAAATTATGTTAAATGATCTGCGTCCATACCTGAAAACTAAATCTATTCCATATTAGTCACCTTACAGAAAAAAGTAGTTGGTAATTATTTTAAAACAAGTAATAAATTTGGATCACATTTTGTTTAGCTTTTTCTGGTCATTAGTATATAGTTTCTAATTTCTTATTTGATGAAGAAGTAATGATAGTTAATCTATGTTGCTTTTCTAAAATAGTTTCTACCTACTCATCTTATTTTAATTGGTGGCCTAAATTAGGGGATTTCTCTAAGGATTGAACATGTCTATAAATTCTATCAATTCAAAATTCTCACAATGCAAAAAATAATGTTTTATTTCTGTAGAATTCAACTTTAGATATTGCTATAAAGATTTTTAATAAATACACAAAGAAGGACTCTTCTGGAGGGATCTGATTTTTATTCCAATAAATTATATTTCTTAAAAAGATAAATAATTTTATTAGTGTTTTTCAGAGTCATAAGTGTTGTTGTTCAACTACTTTATGGTTCAATTTTTTTAGATGTTAAAAACTATGGTAGTGCTGAAAATAATTTTTTTTACCTTGACAAAAAAAATCTTGGTGATTGTCATATTGCTACTAATCTTATGCTTTCAGATGAATGCACTTATATTCTTACTGGCAAGGTGAAATCTTACATGAAATATAGGTGGCTCGGTATGTACTGGAGCGGTTTCTGTTGAATTACCACTGGATTCTGTTCTGTGGGTCCTCTAATTCAGTTGCACCAATGCCATCCAGGCATATCAGCATTCAGATTTAAAGTAACTATTCTTGTTTGTAATGCCTTTATTTAAAATATGTAAAGATGTGTTTATAATGTTACTGATGCATGTAGAGGTAGGAATAAAGATGGATAATATACCTTCTTTATATTTAATCTATATTCTGTCTGTGGAAATTTATAGAATTTCAGGCAACAAGAATTTCTGAAACATTGCTTGTTGGTATTGGAGAATTCAATTTTTGCAAAATAAGTTTCATTATAGATAAACTTGTCAACAAAATATAACACAGAGAAAGTCATGATTTTATGAAAATAATTTATACTTTAAAGTAATTTAATTATATATTCCAAAACTTTAAGGAAAGACATATATCCAAAGGATAGGATAGATATACTGAAGAATATATTCTAGGTGGTAAGGCTAGAAGATTATATTGTTAAGTGCATAAATAAATATTCTGTTATGGATTTCAGAGCCTCAGGCAGATGAGAAGAGGAGGTAACTGTGTACAGAGGAAGTCTGATACTCCCCTTCTGATCTCAGCTCTACCAGTATTAACAGGGTGGCCTTAGATTAGACTCACCCTCTCTAGGCTGCAGTTTCCTCATCTCTGAAAGGAAAAATTTGAACTTCATTAATTTCATACACTGGCCAGTTCTAAAATTCTCTCATTTAAGCAGGAGCCTTAATGAATCTATGATTGCCATCTGTTGCTATCCAGGTTTGGCCCTTTTCTTCAAGCTATTTGAATCCTCTGAATTTTGCAGATTCCCTCTGCATTTTGAAATACTGTTAGCTTTTTTGCTGAAAATCAAGTCAAATTTAAAGTACAAAAACTGTCTATTAAATGCAATAGTTAAATTATAATAAGTTGGAACCTCTTGAAATGATCTGGCTCAAGTAATTAACTATTTTTTGTTTTGTGATATTTTACCTTTTCTGTAAAAAAAATCAGCAAGAAATATTCTTCTGGCCTGATTTAATTAAGAGTTTGTTGGTTTTTAAAATAATTTTGCTAGGGTTTTGTGTGTGTGTGTTTTTAAAACATAACTCTAAAAATGTTTGCTTGCTTAAGAGTATGCAACAATCCAGAAGAAAGCCTGATATTAATAATGGATTTTTTTCCTCTTATATTTTCTTTATACAGAATAATAATCTGATTTAACCTTTTTTTTCCTCCATAGTTACACAACTTTTGGATATTAGCTCTAGTATATATTGTATTGCTTACAAATAATAAACCTTTTTATAAGTATTATGGAAGAAAACTAACTTTGCACAGGAAAATGAAAGATTCATAAGGGGGAAAACACAATTATGAAAAGCTTCAACTTGTGGTTTTCTCTCAATATACACGCTAAAGTAAAGTCTAAAAGTTTACTGGCAAATTTAAAAATTAAGTAACTTTCCTTAGAAGCAAGATTGTTCTAGCACACATAGGTATATATAATATTGAAATAAAGTTGTGGAAATAGTCATGACTTGCCCTCAAATTTTTAACGTCCTAGGTTTGTGTGATAATCTTAACTTTAAAATGTGTATTTGCTTGAAATTTACAAACTGTAGAAATGCTTATTAAAGACTCATTTTATTTGCATTTCTTAAGGGATTTTCTTATTTTCTGACTAACATTTCAGTATTTTTAATTATGAAAAACCACGTAACACAGACTCATGAATTTTGGGGCAGTGGAAATTATTTCCTTTGACTCTTTTTTCTGCATATCATCAATTTGCTTTTTACTCATGTTTCTTCTACTGTCGCTGTAAGCTTACTTGTTGTTTTTTCTTTCCTTTTCTTCATGCTGTCGTTTAGAGCCCTACAGAGAGACAAGTATGGGAGTAAAGCTAAACATTGCATATCAAATGTAATTTTTTTTAGTTCACTTTTATTGCATCACAAATAGATGATGTAGTTATTAAAAACAGTTCATCTCACATTTTTAAATCTAAAGAGCCTATGAATCAACTTATAAATATATGTTAATAGAGATTAGACGCTTTTGTTGTCTGATTCTTTTATTGTGTCACATAATCAACATAATTAAGTCTCATGTAATTGTTCGTGTGAGTTAAATTGTTTTTAAATTAAGCATTTATTTTTGCTAAGTAATTCATAAACTTTTAATTTTTATTAGTACATTCATCATAAAAATGTGTCACATGCAACATAACTGCTTTACTTTACTCTGACAGTTCTCAGCCTGTACCTAATGCATTGACAACAGAAATAATAAATATGTTTCAATGCATCAGTCACCCAATCATAAGCATCACGCATACCATAGCAACCTCTGCAGCAGCAATCACCCATTGCATACAGCCCTTTAAAAAGCATTTACTTTTACTTTTTATTAACATTGTGGATTTGTCTATAAAATAAATACTAACATGAAAATAAATCTCTTCACCCTATGTCTGTGATGGCTCCTTTTTAATGCAGTTTATGCATGGCTGTTTTTGAAAACTGTTTTATTGACTACAAAGTGTATTTAAGAAGTCCATGTAGAAATTGACATATTTGGAACACTTTATTAAAACTAGCAATGAACTAGTTCAGTTTTGATAAAAATAACTTCATCACAGATATAGAATGAATGCTGTATTTTCACAAGTTAGCAATGTATTGAGAAGTTTCCTTAGATTTCTAAAATTAAGTGTTTTTTTGTAAAGAAACACCTTTTCTTAATTACCAGCATTGGTTAAATGTTTGTGTTTTTTTTTTCCCTTCTTTTGTGATTGTATTTGAAGTGATTTATGAAACTATTATAGATTCTTGGATTTCTGTACATTCAAGGGAATGCTTAAACCTTGAAGAAGCACGTGGTCAAATTTATTTCATTGCAGCTATTTCTCCCCAAAATAGATTGTTGATCCCCTTTTAAGCCCAAAGTTTAATAAACACACGAAGTTATCACCCATTATGAAATGATACCTTTAATACTGGCATTATGTTTTTACTTATCAGATCCTTGATATTGTTACACATTCTTTTAGGTAATGCTATTACCTAATAACCCTAAACAATCATGAGTTAATATATAAGAATCAAAGTGCCTATAACCGAAAAAAATTAGAAATTAAATCTAAATTTTTTTTGTTTTCCACATTCCTATATGTAAGTAATTTTTTCAATGTGCCATCTAGTTGACTAAGCATTATTTCATGCCTACATCAGTCTGATCAAATTTAACATAATCCTTTTGTGGTTATGTATGCAGGATATTTTTTAGGGTTTATTTTACAAAATTATATATCAAATTAATAGAAACTGTTTGATTCTTTTTACTTTCGACCAATATGCAAAGTACCACACATGAATTATGTTAATATTACAGCTATTTCAATGTTAAACAATATATAAAATTAACAGTAATGGATTATTTAGTTGAATTTGATGTGTATAAATTGAAAGCTATAAATGACTACACCAAAATTTTGCATTATTTTTTTCTAAGTTTTAAGCAAATATATTTCAAGTAATATCAGGTAATATTTGTGTGGAAATTGTAAACATCATTTTTTTTCTTTTAAGTTTAAATATTAATATATTTTAGATTTATATAAATTGTCCAAATATATATGTATCCGTATATAGATGTGCATATATATTTATTATTTTTTCTTTATGAACATTTCATACTGAAATAAAAATGCTAGCAATTTATACATATTTCATAGTTGATGAATGTTTGTGGTTTTGTGTTTGTGTGTATGTTCTATGGTCTGTTGGATATAAATGTCATAGTGTTTTGTAATCTTTTTCAGAGGGGCTTCTGAACAATGCCAGGGATACAAGTGTCATGGATACTCTACCACTGAATGGTAACCATGGCAATAGTTACAGTATTGCCAGCAGCGAATACCTGAGCAACTGTGTGCAAATCATAGACCGTGGCTATACCCATAATGAGACCGCCCTCGAGAAAAAGATTCTGAAGGAACTCACTTCCAACTACATCCCTTCTTACCTGAACAACCACGATCGCTCCAGCGAACAGAACAGGAATCTGATGAACAAGCTGGTGAATAACCTCGGCAGCGGGAGCGAGGATGACGCCATCGTCCTGGACGACGCCACCTCCTTCAATCACGAGGAGAGTTTGGGCCTGGAACTCATTCATGAGGAATCGGATGCGCCTTTGCTGCCCCCTAGAGTTTACTCCACAGAGAACCACCAGCCACACCATTACACCAGAAGGCGGATCCCCCAAGACCACAGTGAGAGCTTTTTCCCTTTGCTAACCAACGAGCACACGGAAGACCTCCAGTCGCCCCACAGGGACTCTCTGTACACCAGCATGCCGGCCCTGGCTGGTGTGCCCGCCGCGGAGAGCGTGACCACCAGCACCCAGACCGACCCCCCACCGGCCAAAAGTGGTGATGCCGAAGATGTTTACTACAAAAGCATGCCAAATTTAGGCTCCAGAAACCACGTCCATCAGCTGCACACTTACTACCAGTTAGGTCGCGGCAGCAGCGATGGATTTATAGTTCCTCCGAACAAAGATGGGACCCCTCCAGAGGGAAGTTCAAAAGGACCTGCTCATTTGATCACTAGTCTATAGAAGGTTACACAGAAATTTAAACCAACACAACTGCTAACACCTGGTTGACTGTTCCGAATTTATATAACCAGTGGTAATGTGTGTACTCCTGAATCTTTATGCTGTTCTAGAAAAACACAAACTTTCAGACTTTTTTTTTTTTAACTGGGATTTTTAGGCCAACCCAGGGGAGAAAGATAACTGCTGAAATTCCCCTGTGCCCTGTCCTTTCCTGTCCCTTTCCCCCTCTGATGGAGACTTCATTATGTTAATGAACGGGATATGAAGAAAATGGCACTCATTGTGGCCATGTTGAATTATGTTGTGTTTGTTTTAACATCTCTGATGCTCTGTTACTATAATTACAAGGACCTGATTTTTAAAAGGCCAGAACAGTTGTTTGAAATTAGTAACAATGCTGCATCTAGATTGGAGTGCTGCACAAACAACATAAAAGCAAAGCAAAACTCTGTCACACAGTGGTTTTGGTCACTCACGACCTGATTTCACCACAGCGGGAATAGCTGTGAAAACAAAGTAAAACAGCAAAATAAATAATGAAATGGAGGGGAATTCTAGAATTGTATGCTAAATGCATATTTTATGGTTTGCTGTATTAACTGATGATAAAACTAATGGCAGAAAAAAACGAACAATTTCTATGTATGTACAGATACTAGCATTGCACATATAGTCTGCTTTCTGTTCCTCCAGAATTTGAGTCCTGTTATTGTAGTGGAAAAAAAAAAGTTTTTTTTTTCTTTCGTGCTGGTCTTGCAAGTTTGTCTACCAGTAAGAGAGCAGTTTCCTTCCTTTCTTCTTTCCTTTTCCTTTCCTTTTCTTTCTTCCTTCCTTTCTTGCTTCCTCCCTTCCTTCTCCTTCTATTTTTTTTTTTTTACCTTTTTTTCTTTAAAATTTCACCTGGCAAAAAATAAATAAATATCACTTTATAAGAATCATTTTCTAGTAATGCAAACAAATTATTTTTTACAAAAAAATAAAATAAATAAAATTAGACATTCTTCCCTCACTATATATCTTTATTCAGTCAGAATATTTCCAACAGCGTCTTTTTTTTTTTTTTTTTTTTGCAAATTAGAGCAGGACAAATGTTTATGTTTATAGTGCACATCTGTTGTAATGCAAAGCATATTTGGCAAGCAGTTCATCACCAAGACAGTAGCTATGATTCTAGAAGTCAGGAGGTGTCTATAGTGAACTAGTGGGGCTTCTGCATGTGAAAAAAAAAAACAAAACCAAAAAAATGGTATCCCATAGGCATTAAAGTGCTGAATGCTCAGTCTAATATCCAAGTGGGCAACTGCACTACCAACTTTTAAATGAAATTCACTCCCTCATAATAAGATTTAAAGGTCAAATTATTTTGAAGTGATTTTTTAAAAGTCTTCTGTTTAATAACAAGAAAAATTATTTATTCGACAGGATTTTAAGTAATGTAGAAATACAAGAGGTAAATTAGCAGCACATATAATTTTTTTTTTAAATTTATGATCCATTTTGTATGGTCTCAAAGTTGGATGACCTCATTACTAATATTTGTTGTAAAAGTGAAACTTGTTTGCCAACCAATAAACAACTGATTGAGATTTAGAAGATACTGTATCGATGATGTACTATATATTTAATTCTTTTCTTTTTTTCTTGCCTTTCTTCCCTTCTGTTTTCAATATTTAAAGTTTGCTAATCCTCTGTGGCCCAAATGAGCCATGTAAAAGAAATGAATCTCCTTCGATGAACAACCTAAGCACAAAAATTATACAGTTTTGGCAGATAAAGTAAATCAGAAAAATGAGATGGGAATGCTTGTGTAGGCTGAAATAAGATGCATAACTTAATTTCAAACAGGTTAATAAATAGTTCACTATGTGCTTATTATATAATCAGCTGTACTTACTATGTGCTTATAAAAGCCAGCCTCAATTTTAAGTATAGATTTGGATGGGTGTCATTAATATATGTTCCTCCTTTAATTTTAGAACTTCCACTTTTATTTTAGAAATTTAAATTCACTTGGCTAAGCCTGTAAGAATTATGGCAAAAACAATATAAATTTTATCAATATTTTTTTGTGGTAGTTTTTTTCTTGTTCTGTAATGGGAGAAATGGTGAAAAGAAAATTCGTTGCACAGAAACTTTACAGATTCCCAACTCATGCAGAGAGTTTGCCAGCAATAGTCAAGCATGGAACCACTCCTAGGGCAAGGTTAGAATGAATTTGCCAAGTTATAATTTCTCTTGTGTTATTTTACATCTGGTATTTTCATTATTTTACTTCAATCTAAGCGTGACCCACCAATATATGAATTTCTTAAATCAAGATGAGAAGAGCAGTTTAGATAATAATAATATGCCTATTGTTTTAAAATATGACAAAAAATAAATCTGTTCTGGGCCACAGTATTTCATAACCTTAATATCACCTCAAAATAATGAATCTTTTCATTTTAGTCAGTTGACATGAGTATTTAAGTCTATGCGTAGTCTTTAATTGGGAGGAGATCCACAAGCTTTCATAGTAATTATCTTTTCTCAGCTCACACTATGACAAGAGATGTTTAGCCCATCAGATGCATAGAATACATTTGGCAATGAAAGAACCCCGTTTAGACCAGGTTAAGGTAATTTCCTAAACATAAATGTGGTTTGTAGATTATAAAACTATGCTTGTTTTGCCTATCTAACAGTAATCTGTATGAAAGCATGTCCACCAATCAGAAGCTAGTTTCATAAAACAATGGGGATACTACCTCAATTCAGGTTGCTGATGCTGCCAATTCTGATATTCTGATATTACTACCTCCCTGCCCATTATCTTTTGTGTTTTGTTATTTGGAAATTTGAAGAAGGTAGCCATCCCAGCTCTACATAGACCAAATTGAAGAAAGGTCACTTGAATTCTCTTCAAATACATAAACTGGTGCAGAAGACAATTCCATACTATCAGTTACTACCAAGCTCTTGATCAAGACAAAAGGGTGAGATTTTTTAACTCTCTTGCATCATATTTGATGTGCTTTCAAAGAGACTTAAGATCCCAAAGACTTTCACAGGAAGAGAATGTTCCTCCAAGTTTTATATGATCATACTAAAAACAAAATGGTGGATAAAGGAGTTAATTATGCTTACATTTCACTAAAAAAATGTTTATATCTAACATGTATTCA
This sequence comes from Dasypus novemcinctus, assembly GCF_030445035.2. NCBI lineage: Eukaryota > Metazoa > Chordata > Mammalia > Cingulata > Dasypodidae > Dasypus > Dasypus novemcinctus. The sequence continues at coordinate 144,978,378 of NC_080673.1, read as the reverse complement.
TTTAGTCCTATTTATACTAGTAAGAGGCTGGATTCCTGACCTTGATTTTTTTTAATTTTTCACATGCATTTTCCTATAGAACTACTGATGAACTAATAATTTTTAAATTTTTCTCATTTTTACCACTTTTGTTGACACTTGTTTTTCAATTACCTGTGACATGCATGACCTAATTATCTGCATATTTCTGATGCATTTACCTGATTTCCCATTAAGAAGTAAATTGCTATGAAAAAGACACACTATACATATACCACATAATTCTTGGGGTCTGCTGGAAGTAGAAGTTATGACAGTAAGCAAAACCAATTTTTTCCTAGGAAAATAATATTTTTGTGACATTGTACACTTCTTGATTTTTTTTCACTTTTAAATTCTTGTTCACATCATACTTCATAAGGATATTAGGTAGCTAATAGATCACATGTTTACTGAGAAACTGATTATTGCAAAGCCTATATTCCTAATTGATAATATTTATGGAGAAATCTAAAATTGCGAAAGAGAAGTAAGTTGGAATTCCATTTACATTTTATAGGCATTTCTACTCTATTAAAAATACTGGAGTATAATAATAATGACTAAAATAATCATAATGACCAAAAAGAACCTAATGAGAACAATTATCTTGAAGTGAAAGTAATTAAGGAAATGTATTAATCAGATGCAGATAATGGAAATATTCTTCACTTCCTGGGGAAAATACACAGTGCCTCTAAACCAATTATAATGTATTTCATTATCATTATTTTTAAAATCCCCATTAATCTGCAAATGCTAAAGTATTGATGAAAGGATCTTTAAGATTTAGTGGTTTTTATTTTTAATATTGAACTAGTTGGTGCAACAAAAGTTTTCATAATGAAGGTAAGTATATAAGGGAATTAATAAGATCTAGGAGAGTAAACTTAATTTTAGGTAATGTCTTTAGCTCTTCCTCTACACATGTTCAAATCCAGTGACTGATTTGCAAACTTTAAAAACTGACATTAAGAACATTACAGGCTGACTTTCTGCATTATCCAAAAGTGAGAGCTAAAACAGTTTCTGGGTTGTCTAAAGATCAACCTTAAACTTATTAATAATCATCCCCTAGTAATAATAGAATCATTCATTTTTAAAAGTTGTCCATTAGCACTGTAGCAAAGTGATACCACATAAATATTTCTGAAAAAGAACTACAATTACAATCCATGTCAATACACATTTAGAGAGAAAAAGAGGAATTCAAACTCTAGTGTGGTTTTAACAAAATCTGAAAATACTGGCACCAATGTCCTTCCTTCTCTAATAAAAATATATGAAATAAATAATATGTATAAACTTCCTAGAATACCAGGTTATTAGGATTTAATTAGCTCATTTTTAGTAACATAATAATAACTCACTACATAAATACTTGCTATGCATTCTTATGTGATACTTTAAATATATCTGGTGTTAGATTTCTACACCTCAGTAAATTAGGAACATGGAAGCACAAAGTGGAGCAGCAACATTGCAAAATAAGCCTATGGCAGCATTTTTGTGCAAATGCGTTCTACATGAGAAGCTTCTTTGAGATCATAAAATAGATTCAATGGAACTCAACCATAAATTCAATTTTTTAAATCAGCAAATATGTCCTTAAAGTATCTGAAAAGTATTGCTAAGCATCTAAATTTTTTTTTGTAGACTAGCAGAAGTTAAAAAGTGTTGGTAACTCTTTCTTCTTAGCCCGTAAGAAGACATTTCCTTTTACTAAGTAACCCTGGTTATTTCCTCTTTGCTTTAAAAGGGAAGTCAGTCTTTAACCTTACCTGCGCACAGTTACACACTCTGATTCCCTATATTTACAGGTTGTAAAGAAAAAAGGTTTTTAAAGTATTACAAACTGTGATTTTTGCATTAGAACAGGTAGTTAAGGCTTTTCATCTTTTCATTTCAAATAAAATTATTGCTATTCTTCCCTTTTTTAAAAAAATTAAAAGTGGGTACTTCTTTAACATCTAGCAATTTTAAGTGATTCAAATGTCTAATTTCAACTGTTTTGATGTTTCTCTCTCTTAATAGCATGTCAAACACATTTTTCTCATTTGTTGATTTATGTCCCATTAGAGTATTTCAAAGTTCAATGCAAAATATGATTTTTAAGAAGGTATGTGAAAGGAGAACTTTGATTTATGTCAAGAAGTTAAGTCAGTGAAGATTGTACAAGGAAAAACCTCTATTGGGATAAACAAGTCTTTTCAATCACAGTATGAAAAGAAGAAGAGCAGAAAAAAGTTGGCAAATTTATGGGGAGATTGCAGAACCTAAATTAGTGTTACAGAGAAAAAATTTCCAGGAACAAATAATGAAATCCTTTAGAGTAATAAAAATCTTAACACTGTCAAATGCTACTGATTTGTTGAAAAAAGTAAAATTAGGGTTTCCCATATTATATTTTTTTCCTGCTGATTCCACAGGAAACACTTTTAATTCTCTTTAGCTATTCCTTGTGTAGTTATTCCTTATCTCAAAGAAACATCAATATTTTATAAATGTTTCTTAAATATAAGTACTTTTACCTCAATTCACTGTCACTCTAATCTGCTTACTCTATTGTAAACCAACATGGTTAATACTATTAGTGGCTTTTTATCTTTTAGAGCTTTCTTATCAATCTGTCTAATAAACATTAAATCACTGTTATATTGGAATTATATACATTGTGCAAAGTAATTTATAACCAAGCACTTTTCATATTATAGGAAAAGTCATTATATATACGAATATTACATTGAGACTGAACAAATAACTACACTGCTAAAAAAATTACTAAGTTCTCCCTCTCTTCAATTAGTGTACGCAATTCATAAAATTCTGCAGACAGTTGTACACATAGTGTGTTATCCAAGTAGTCCATAATCCAAATGCTTCTAAAAGCATTCCCAACACTTCCTCCATTCTAGAATGCTGAAATAATGAGCTTAAAGGAAGAGGAGAGTAAAGCAGACTTCTAAGGATCTAATTTAGATAACATTGTCATTTGGACTGAATCATTTTGAAATGAGAACAGTCCACTCAGATCTAAGGGAGAAGTCATTAAAGATATAAAGATAGTCAAAAATCAGAGGATCTTACATGTTAAAGGAGTTAAGTTTGTCTCAGAGCGATGAATCTGGAATAGTCCAAGATCACAGATATTCACACTACATTGGGAAAAAATGGGTTTAAATTCCAGGCCTAAAGTAGCTTCTTAAAATGTATTCTTCAGATTCTTGTGAAAGTAAAACTGGCAAAATGAACCTGTCTCTAATATGAAATAAATCAATTAACTGCCAAAGACATTTGACAAAATTTATGTGTCAACTATTTAAAAGTAGATGAGGTTTTGGGGATGAAACTCAGGATACAGTGACTAGGACAGAGGGTCCTCTTATGCTAACCACTGCCTAGTCCTCTAGAGTATTTTTTAATGCCTTCAATTTCACAATGGCTTGTGTTCTTTGAATAACATTATGAATCAAGAAAGATTAGGAAAAAACCTTTAAAGTTGAATTTCATGCCTCAACTGAGAATAAAGATTTCTTTTACCATTCTAAATAATAAAAGGCACTATGTCTTGAAACAGCTGTGGACAATCAAAATGTGTTCATTTAAAAAGAAGTCTCGTTTGTATGTTCTAACACTGACATTGCCTATGAACTATAAAATCAACATTTGTAGAGTCAGCTTAATTTTCCATCATTTGACTTCTGTGAATGCTTTGGAGGTAGAAGGAAAACTTGGAAAAGATTTTCTATGCTATTTTCCCACTTGCCAATTAAATCTAATTCAATATATATTTAAGAAATAATAGTTTATTTTAAAAAAGCTAAGAGCTAATTGAGCTATTTCTCATTGATAAGAAAATTCCCTTTTTTGGAATAAGAATATAGATGTTGCAGGCTTTGTTCTCTTAGTCAGCATTCTCATATTTTCACATGATATTATCTTTATCATATACACTTACCAGATTTCAATCTATTGGCTTTTTTCTCCTTGTACAACCTTTTCATTCTCTTTTTTTCCTTAGATGCTCTGTACAATCACTTGTAAAATCATGAGCTAAAACCTCAATAAAAATACCAGTAAACAATAATGTGATGTAGTCACTGTTATTATGTGGTAAAACCAAAAATTTGATATTGTGACAATGTTTCAAACTAAAGTAAAATAACAGAAACGGATGCCTATTCTCTTTCCTTACCATTCCCACCATCCCCAAATTCTTACACTCGTGACTTCACATATTGTCAATAAAACATGAGGGCTTTTTCTTCTGTAGGTTCTCAGAGAACTATTGCTTCTCTTTGAGGTGTCTGTAAGGATATTTATCCTTCCCAGGAAGATAAGAAGTTAAATTAAAAGCTTCCTGCTTACCACTGTTTGCCAATGATAAGACATACTGAAATCTAGTCATATGTCTGACACCTAATCTTATTTCTCCTCACCTCAAAACGGACCACTATCCAAAGGAGAGATGCAATCTCTGTGCTGTGCTATGTCATTCGCTTTTTGGTTTGGTTTTCTTAATTTTTTTTTTTTTGTATTGGAGAAGTTCTGAGTTATTGACCAATAATGCATAACATACAGGATTCCCATATACCACCCCATCACAAACACATTGCATTGGTACAGAATATTTGTTGCAATTGAAGATGGCACAGTTTTGGAATTTTACTAATTTTTTTTACATTAGTTACTTTCATTACAATTGATGAGAATTATTAAAATAGTACTTTTAACTATGGCCCATAATTTACATTAGGTGTATTTTTTCCATACACCACCCTATTACTAATACCTTCTATTAGTATCATACGTTTGTTGAAGTTCATTAAATAGCATTCTTGTACTATAAGCTACAGTTCACAGCGTTATACGGTTGTGCGCTTTGTATTTTAACGTTTATTTCTAGGAAATTAAATGACCTAAGGTTTCCACATTTGACAATATTCACCAATATAATTCAGTTCCATAAATCACACTCACAATAATCTGTTACTATCACCACCATCCATTTCCAAACCTTTACAATCAACCTAAATTATGCATCAGCTTCCCACTCTCTAACCACAATCTATCTCCTGGTGACCTATATTCTAGATTCTAACTCTATGTGTTTGCTTATTATAATTAGTTTATATGAGTGAGAGCATACAATATTTGTCCTTTTGTGTCTGGCTTATTTCACTCAGCATAATATCTTCAGTTTTCACCCATGTTGTCTCATGCATCAGGATTTCATTCCATTGTATGTGTTTGCATACATATAATGTATGTATGTATATTCCATTGTATATATACACCGCATTTTGTTTATCCATTCATCAGTTGATGGAAACTTGGGTTCCTTTCATCTTTTAGCAATTGTGAATAATGCCGCTATGAACATCAGTGTGCAAATATCTGTTCATGTCCCCATTTTCAGTTCTTCAGAGTATATTCATAATAGTGGAATTGCTGGATCATATGAAAATTCTACACTTAACTTCCTGAGAAACGTCCAAACTGTCTTCAGCAGCAACTGCACGATTTTACATTTACAACGGCATTGAATGAGTGCTCCTATTTCTCCCCATCCTCTCCAACCCTGCTAGTTTTCTGTTTCTTTAATAGTAGCCATCCTAGTGCGAAATATCTCATTATTTTGATTTGCATTTCCCTAATAACTAGTGATGTTGAGCATCTTTACAAGTACCATTTAGCCATTTGTACATCCTATTTGGAGAAATGTCTATTCAAGTCTTTTGTCATTTTTCAATTGGGTTGTCTTTTTTTTTCTTCTGTAATTGGCTTGTCTTTTTATTATTGAGTTAGAGGATTTCTTTATATATTAGATACTAAACCCTAATCAGATATGAAGTTTCAAAATACTTTCTCTCATTGAGTAGGTTTCCTTTTCACTTTCATGACAAGTTTTTGACTTGAAGAGATCCCATTTATCTACTTTTTCTTTTGTTACTTGTGCTTTATTGTGCTGTATAGTCTAAGAAATCATTGCCTACCACCAGATCCTTAAGATGCTTCCCTACATTTTTTTCTAGTTTTACAGTCCTGATTCTTATATTTAGGTCTTTGATCTTTTTGAGTTAATTTTTATATATTGTGTGAAATAGGGGTCCAATTTCATTCTTTTGTATATGGATATCCAATTCTCCCAGCATCATTTATTGAAGAGACTATTTTTCCCAATTGAGTAGACTTAGCACCCTTGTCAAAAATCAATTGCCATAGATGTGAGGGTCTCATTCTGATCCCTCAATTCAATTCTACTAGTCAATATGTCTGTTGTTGTGCCAATACTATGCTATTTTGAGCACTATGGCTTTGTAATAAATTTTTAAACCAGGAAGTATAAGTCCTCCAACTTTGTTCTTCTTTTTAAGATATTTTGGCTATTCAAGACTCCTTATCCTTACAAATAAATTTGATAATTAGCTTTTCTATTTCTGCAAAGAAGGCTGTTAGAATTTTACTTGAGATTGTGTTGTACCTGAAAATCATTTTGGGTAGAATTAGGATCTTAATGATATTTAATTTTCCATTCCTTGAACACAATGTCCTTCCATTTATTTAGGTTTTATTTAAAACTTCATTTAGCAATGTTTTGTAGTTTTCTGTGTGCAAGTCCTTTATATCCTTGATTAAAATTATTCTTAGAAAAAATATTTATTCTTTTAGTTGCTATTGTAAAAGGATTTTTTTTTCTTGATTTCCTCCTCAGATTGCTCATAACTAGTGAACAGAAACTCTACTGATTATTGCATGTTGATTTGCACCCCACCACTTTACTGAATTCATTTATTAGCTCTAGTAGCTTTGTTGTTTTATTGGGACTTTCCATATAGGTTCAATTCATCTGTAAATACTGAAAGTTTTACTTTTTCTTTCCAATTTGTATGTCTTTTATTTCTTCTTCTTGCTAACTGCTCTGGGTAGAACTTCCAGTACAATGTTGTATAACAGTGGTGACAGTAGGCATCTTTGTTTTGTTCCATATCTTAGAGGGAAAGCTCAGTGTTTCGCCATTTAATATGATGTTTGCTGTGGGTGTTTAATATATGCCCTTTATCATGTCGAGGAAGTTTCCTTCTATTCCTATTTCATGAAGTTGTTTTACCACGAAAGTTTGCTGGATTTTGCCAAATGTCTTTTCTGCATCAATGGGAATGATCATGTACTTATTCCCTTCCTCTTTTTAATGTAGTGTATTACATTAATTGATTTCTTTATGTCATATCATACTTGCTTACCTTGGATAAAACCCATTTGATCATAGTGTATAATTCTTTTAATGTGCTGGTGGATTAGATTCACAAGTATTTTGTTGAGGATTTTTGCATCTCATAGGAGAAATTGGTCTGTAATTTTCATGTAGTATATTTATCTGGCTTTGGTGTTAGAGTGATGCTAGACTCATAAGATGAGTTAGTAGTGTTCCCTCTTCTTCAATTTTTTTGGAAGAGTTTGAGCAGGGTGGGTGTTAATTCTTCTTGGAGTGATTGGTAGACTTCACTTGTGAAGTCATTTGGTCCTGGGCTTTCTTTGTTAGGAGGTTTATAATGACTAATTCATTATCTTCACTTGCAATTGGTCTGTTGAGGTCTTCTCTTTCTTCTAGAATCAGTGTAGGTATTTCTAGGAATTTGTCTATTTCATCTAATTTGCCTAATTTGTTGGTATACAGTTGTTTACAATATCCTTTAGTAATTATTTTTATTTTTATGGGATCAGGAGTAATATACCCCCTCTCACATAAGTTTTGGGTTTGTTAATATTCTCTATTGTTTTATTAGTTTGGATTTCATTTATTCGTGCTCTAATTTTTGTTATTTCTTTCCTTCTGCTTGCTTTGGGATTCATTTGCTGTTCTTTCCTTAGTTCCATCATGTGTGCAATTAGGCTTTGATTTTAGTCCTTTCCATATATTTTTAAATGTAAATGCTTAGGGCTATAAATTTTCCCCTTTTCTTTTGATATGTTGTATTCTCCTTTTCATTCATTTCAGGATATTTACTGATTTTCTTTCTCATCTCTTCTTAGACTCATTGATTGTTTAAGAGTATATTTAACTTCCATATACTTGTGGATTTTCAAGTTCTCTGCCTGTTATTGATTTTTAGCTTCTTTCCAATATAGTCAGAGATGATGCTTTGTATTATTTCAATCTTTTTAAATTTATTGAGACTATGTTTTGTGACACAACATGTGTTCTACCTGGAGAATGATCCTGTGCAGTTGAGAAGAATCTATATCCTGCTATTCTGAGATGCAATGTTCTGTATATGCTTGTTAGATCTAGCGCATTTATTATATTATTCAAGTCCTTTGTTTCCTTATTGATCCTCAATGTAGATGTTCTTTCTATTGATGATGGTGTTGTATTGAAGTATCCAGCTATTATTGTAGAGGTATTTCTTTCTCCCTTCAGTTTTGCCAGTTTTTACCTCATGTTTTTGGGGCACCATGATAAGGTGCATAAAAATATTTTTGATTATTATTTCTCCTTAATGGATTGCCCATTTTTTTTACTATGTAGTATTATTTTTTGTCTCTTAAAACCACTTTTGACTTAAAGCCTGTTTTGTCCGATATTAGTATAGCTATCCCAGTTCTTTTTGGTTACTATTTGCACTGAACATCTTTTTCCAACTTTTCACTCTCAACCTGTTTGTGTCTGTGGGTTTAAGGGGAGTATCTTGTAAACCACACATCCTTGGATTATGCTTTTCTATCCATTCTGCTACTCTGTGTCTTTTGAGTGGGGAGTTTAAACCATTATTATTTCAGTACTTACTTTGCCCTTTGATTTTTATGAGTCATATAGTTTTTGGTTCTTTTCTTTTCTTAAAACCTTCCTTTTTGTATAATTCATCTTTTGTGATGTATCAGACTGATCCTCTCCTCATTTCTGTTTCTGTATATTATTAAAATTCTTTCTTTGTAGTTACTCTGGGGTTTATATTACACAACCTACATAGATAACTTACTAATTTGAAAAGATATCCCTCTAGCTACCTTCACATACATATTCCCTGCTTCCTTATCCCACTGTTTCCCCTCTTTATGTTGCTTTGTCCCACTTTACCACTATATATTTTGCATGTCTGTATCAGGAAATATGGCTTTCCTTATTCAGTTGTATTCAGGCTTTTATAGGAATTAAAAAGTAAAGTTGTATGTTGAGAATACAGTACTATTGAGTTTTGCATTTACCCTTTTAATTACTCTTACTGGTAATCTACATTTCTTCACCTACTCCAAGTGACTCTCTACTGTCTATTTCTGTCTACCTTTAGTAATTCTTGTAGGGCACATCACTTGTTGAGGAACTTTCTCAGTTTCTGTTTATCTGTAAGTATTTTAATCTCTCCTGCATTTTTGAAGGACAGTTTTTATCAGGTAAGGAATTTTTGGCTGTCAGTTTTCCCCTTTCATTACATGAAATATATCATACCACTGCCTTCTTGCTTCCATTGTTTCTGATGAGAATTCAACAGTTTCATTGCAGATCCCTTATATGTGACAAATTGCTTTTTTCTTGTTGCTTTCAGAATTCTTTCTTTATCTTTGGAATTTGACATTTTGATTAATATGTGTGTTGGACTAGGTCTATTAAGATTTATTCTATTTATAATATGTTGCCTTTCTTGAACATGTATATTTATGTCTTTCATAAGAGTTGGGAAATTTTTGGCTATTATTTCCTCAAATATTCTTTCTGACTCTCTTCCTTTCGCTTCTCCTTTGAGACACCCAGAGCATGTGTGTTTCTGTGCTTTGTTCTGTTACTCAAATCCCTGAAACACTGCTAATTTTTTTCTACTCTTTTCTTTTTTTTTAGATTTATTTATTTATATCTCTCCCCTCCCCCTTACCCCCGCCCCCGCCCCAGCCACCGTTGTCTGTTCTCTGTGTCTATTTCCTGTGTCCTCTTTGTCCGCTTCTGTTGTTGTCAGCGGCATGGGAATCTGTGTTTCCTTTTGTTGGGTCATCTTGTTGTGTCAGCTCTCCGTGTGGGCGGCACCATTCCTGGGCAGGCTGCACTTTCTTTCGCACTGGGTGACTCCCCTTATGAGGCACACTCCTTGCGCCTGGGGCTCCCCTACGAAGGGGACACCCTGCGTGGCATGGCACTCCTTGTGCGCTTCAGCACTGCGCATGGGCCAGCTGCACACGGATCAAAGAGGCCCAGGGTTTGAACCGTGGACCTCCCATGTGGTAGACGGACGCCCTAACCAGTGGGCCAAGTCTGCTTCCCTCTATTCTTTTCTCTATCTGTTCTTCTGTCTGTTTGATTGTCCTATGTTCCAGTTCACGTATTTTTTCTTCTGTCTGTTCAAATCTGCTGTTGTATGCCTCTAAAGTATTTTTAATCATTACTATTAATGTGCATTTATCCCATAATGTTTGTAATGTTTCTTTCCATACTTTTAAATTCTTCTTTATGCACATACTCTATTTTATCATATCCTTTATCTCTTTATGCATTTTTCCTTCATCTCCTTGAATTGATTTGTGAGATTTGCTTGAACTTCTCTGTTTCAAATTCTGTGTCTCCTCTCAATTTTTAATTTGTTCCCTTGATTGAGCCATTTCCTCTTGTATTTTAGTATGGCTTAAAATTTTTTACTGATTTTAGGCATCTGATTATCTTGTTCATTTAACTCTGCAGGTCAGTTTTTCACTCTTGTCAAATGTTTTACTGTTAATTGGCTTTGTGTTAAGGCTCTTTTTGACACTTGATCAACCCTTTTCTAGACCTTTAGAAATGTTTAACTAATCAGACTTTCTCGGCTCTTCTTCAGCTTATCCTTATCCTGGATATGAGGTATCACCTTTAAGATTTCACTTTTTGTGTAATTGTTTCACCTTCAGTAGAGAACTTGCTTTCCTCTGTACTTTTTACAGGAATCTTGATGGTTTTTTTTGTGCAAAATTTTCTCCCCAGTTCCTGTGATGTGTTGAAATTTTTTCTCCCACTCAGTGCTCTGTTTTCTTACTCATTTCAGTTCTGGGTCTTTCCTGTCTTGTAATAGTTCAGTTTACTACCCCCTCCATTATTTTCTTTGTGAGACTTTTCTGTCTCTGGTTTCTTTCCCACTATTTTATCCTGCCCCAGGATACCAGATGGGGTCCACCTAGAAAGGTAGATTACTCCAGAAAAGTTCATTTGTGTTTGGGTGGTCCAGTCAGCAGAAACTAGATTGAGTGAATGCAGCACTTTGCAGTTGCAGTTTTACCAAGGTCGGTCTCTGTCTCTCTGTCTCTGTCTGTCTCTCTCTCTTTCTCCTGGATGCCTTTTTGTATGCAAGACTCCTTGGTGGCTTGTGTTCCACCCTGGGTCTCTGTGGATTTGGGTCCCTGTGCCTGGATATATATGGGGTTCTATCATTGTTGTCCCTGGTGGGAGTAGGGAGGGATCTGGGCCACTGTCTCTGAGGCACTCCAAGCTCCATGGGACCAATTAAGTGGCACGGAATGACTGGCAGGTCCTGGAGGGAAGTTTCCTATACAATATTCTCCTGTGTCTTTAATTCAGCATTAGTAGAATCCTCCATTCTCTACTATCCTCCACAGTTCTGAGCAAGTGAGATTTATCCTTTTATTTGTGAAATGTGGGGAGGTTTTTTTCTGGGGATGTCTTGCATTGCCATGTTGATGACATCATCCCTGTTCTTCTTTTGAAAAAGGACACAATAAATAATATTATATATTTTGGATTACAAAAATAGATGTTATATAATCACCATTCTGTGGTGTCAAGGATTTTGATTAATTAGTTAACAGACTCTGAACAGCTGTTAAATAAGCAAAAATTACAGCTAGATAAATCTAACCCAGATGCTTTCCCTCATATTATCAAGCATGTATTTTCACAAGACATATTCCGAGAAGGAACAAAGGGCTCCAGCAGCTTCTAAGTGCCCAGTATGTGCCTGTCACATTACATTTCCTTTAATCTTCTCAATAATATGTTGAAATTGATTTTATCATACTCACTTTATGGAGGAAACAAATTCAGATTCCACCGTAACAGAGTTTGTGAGGTTTTCAACCTGTACTACTTCATCAATCAAATAATTAGTTGAGAAGTAATTAACCCATCCCTTTTATTTAAATAAGAGGGAAAATCAGGCATTCAAGGAAAACTTGTAAAAAATGTGGACCATGACTTCACAGAACTCCCAGTTTGTATAAACTCTATTTTACATGCAGTCTAGCACAATAGGGGGGAGAGAGAGAGAGAGAGAGAGAGAGAGAGAGAGAGAGAGAGAGAGAAGCCAGACAGAGCTGATTTTTAAAATCTGCTTCTGCCACTTACCAATTCTATGCTGTCAATCAAGTTAACCTTTCTAAGAAGAGACTTTCTCATCTCTAAAGTAAATACACTATTTATTTTGTAAAAGAAATAATATCTTTAATGTACTATGATATGTGAAATCCTCAACCACAAAATTTTTAAACAATATGAGATGGGTTCTGAATAGATTCCCTGTTTATATATGTGTTATTGTTGTTGCTTCTGATAGTGTTTTTCCCCCATAATGGTTAGATACTCAGTATTCTTAAATTAGATTATAGGTAGAGTTTCTTTCTGATTGTATGATTGACACATTTCATTATCAAAGTCATTATAATAACTACAAGTTCCCTATTATTTATGTATGTAATTTTTAAAAATTCAATCTTTAAAGAACAGTTTTATCAACTGTACTTCTGGTGTGCCAATACAGGATTTTTAAATCTGTATTCAGCAGGTTTCATCTGATGAAGAAAAGTGGTTGTTTTAAATATATTTGGGAAATGGACTATAAACAAAATAAAATAGGTTTTGCTTTATTTAGTTTACTGCAGGATTTCACAGAATGCACTGCAGAACTACAGGAGGGTATATGTTGTGCTATTTCCTAAAATTATATGGTCCTTAAATCCACACAAAAAAACCTTAAAAGCAATACATTAATAATCACTGATGTATGGATCTCAAATTTTGTGAAATACTGCTCAAAATATTTTGTTTTCTGTGTATTTTATATGGCAATGAAATGATGTAGGTGTGATTCATCAAATACTAATTGATTTTGTAAGTCATTAAAATATGATGTTATAAAGTATCTCCAAAAATTGTCTGCTGCCAATCTTTAGGTGGTGAAAGAACGATTATTGAGATGAATGCTACCTTAGGAATTCTGCCCTAGCCATAGAATCTCTTTATTTTATTATAGCTGCCTAAATTCTAATATTAGATATCCATTTGGCTATAGAAAGTTGAGGCAAAAATTGTCCCTACTCCATACTTAAGTTATGCATTTATTATGTGCATATGAATCCCATGGGAAACTTGTTAAAATGCAAATTTTGATAGGGATTAGTCTGAGATGTGTCTGACGTTCTGTATTTCTAATAAGCTCTATGTGACTGCCCCACAAAATTTCTACTTTTGTGAAGTAAAATGTGTTATACTCTTTTTCTAGAATCTAAAATTATTAAATTAATATAACTTTATACAGTTTGTAACCTATGTGTTCTAGTTTCCTCATTGTAAACAAATGCCATGCAAAGGGTTGGCCTACACAAGGGGAATTTTTGGCTCATGGTTTTAAGGCTTTAATTTTGCCTTGTCCAACAAGGCAATATCAGGATGATGCTTTCTTCCCAAAGACTAGCATTTTGGGGCTGGCTGTTGGTGATCCTTGTTCCTTGTCTCCTCTGCTACATAGCAATCTACTTAGCAGCCTCTTCTGGCTTCTCTCTTCTTTTCTGGTTTCCATTGACCCTTAGTTTCTTGATTATCATTGCCTTCTCTCAATCAGTCTGAATTTCATTCTGATGATAAAAGGACTCCAGTAATATGGTTAAGGCTGCACCTTAATTGCAGTAGCCTCACCAAAAGGTCTTACCTACAATGGGTTCACACCCAGAGGAATGGATTAAATTTAAGAACATGTTTTTTTTCTGACTTACATAGCTCCAAACCACCACAATTTGTTGATATAAATAGCTCAACACTTTAATAAATAACTAAAAACATTATTTTTAAAATTTAACTTGGAAGACTATTCAAGAAAAAGGAATCAAGATTAATTCAGGGAAACAGACTTAGCCCAATGGATAGGGCATCTGCCTACCACATGGGAGGTCCACGGTTCAAACCCTGGGCCTCCTTGACCCATGTGGAGCTGGCCCATGCAGTGCTGATGCGAGCAAGGAGTGCCGTGCCACTCAGGGGTGTCCCCTGCATAGGAGAGCTCCACGCACAAGGAGTGCACCCCATAAGGAGAGCCGCCCAGTGAAAAAGAAACAGCTTGCCTAAGAATGGTGCCGCACACATGGAGAGCTGACACAATAAGATGATGCAACAAAAGAAACAAGATTCCTGGTGCTGCTGATAAGGATAGAAGCGATATCAGAAGAACACATAGCGAATGGACACAGAGAGCAGACAACTGTGGGAGAAGGGGAGAGAAATAAATAAATAAATCTTCAAAAAAAGATTAATTCAAATCACTGGGAAAACAATAATTTGGGGTTACATTTTATTCACTTATTTTGTAAGATGTTGATTATACTTATTTCTCCACTTTCATGTATAATCGTGAGGGTCAAGAGATCAGTAGTACTCATCCTTGGCTTCAATTAGAATCACCTTGGGACCATTAAAACAAGTAGTACAAGTCTCATCCCATACCAACTAAATCAGAATCTCTGGGGGAGGCATTCAGATATAATTACATTTTAAGAGCTCCAAAGGAGATACACTGATCAGCCTTGCTGAGAATTAGTGTTAACTGCTTAATAAATATTGGGTAAACATTTACATTAATCATATGTAAATATTCTTAAATGTATTTCAAATATTTGTAAAGTAGGAAAGGTATATAGAGAAGATGAAAATAGAAAATTTCTTATCCCTAGATGAGTGTAGTTAATTGCCTAAATATGGTTTTCCTCCCACTTTGTAAAATAGATAATATATTGCTCAATTAAAAATCAGCTGGAGTATTAAATCACTTTTTATGATTGAAGTCATTGAATAAAAATTCTTGTTGTTCAAAGTAGCTGGGGCCTCATCACCATTTTTGGGGCCCATGAATATTATCACAGTAGAAAGAAGTCAGTTATTAATTTAAATATGCAGAATTAGCAGATACCTATCAGGAATTATTCATACGGAACAAGCCTAGTCAATCTTTCCCTGGAAACTCAGTTATATCTGCTTGGAATTTAGCAGAGCATCACAGCTGTCCAAAAATCTGCTCTTTATAAAATTGAATTACCTACAGTTCAATTGATGAAGGTCTCCATTTTTGTT
The DNA here is from genome assembly GCF_030445035.2 of Dasypus novemcinctus. Classification (NCBI taxonomy): domain Eukaryota; kingdom Metazoa; phylum Chordata; class Mammalia; order Cingulata; family Dasypodidae; genus Dasypus; species Dasypus novemcinctus. The sequence continues at coordinate 144,963,053 of NC_080673.1, read as the reverse complement.
ATCATTTAAAATATGTAATAGTAATTTTAGTTCCTTCAATATGACTCCCAGCTTAGTGATTAGCTGCTGCAGGCAACCCAATTTAGAATCTTCTTATTTAGTTTTAGCACACTACTAAACAGATTTCTAAAAATTGCTCTAAGCAGTAATGGCATGGAGGACCCCATGAAAGTAAGAGAGAACCCAGCAACAATTCATTAGATAAAAATACTTCCATTAGGTTCTCAAACCAACTTGACTCCTTTAATGGTTAGCAACAACACATAGACTTATCCTTCAAAATTACCTAAGCTACTTAAGTTGTTAATACTTAACAATCCCATGTTTTATGTTTCAAATTTTATATGTGTAGTAAAGCAATTAAACTACATGATTTTAAGGGTTGTTTCAGGACTGCAGTTCTGTGGATTTTTTTTGAACATAGAAAACATTTTTGGCTTTTGATTTTGGATGATGTTCAGAGAAATGACTTTCATGTAGTGTAGTGGCAGAGTGTAATAACTTTCATATAAGAGAGTGGAAAATACTTTTCAGTCTAGTATCAACATGTGATCAACTGGCAATGGCTTGTGGAACATTGTCTTTGAAAGACTTCATCCAGGATTATTAAGAAATAATGCCATGATAGATTATTTATGTCTGCTTGGCTAGAGAATAAGGACTACAGGGAGAGATTATAAAATCTTATGCAATTTATATGCCATTTCTGATATAGAAGTTGTAAATGCAAATATCTGGCACATATTTTAGAAGAATCCAGAGCCCAACTCCTTTTTGGTGATAAGGACTTCAGTTAGGCAATGATGGAAAATGTTTTACAAGAGAGCAGAAGGATACCATTCATTCCACTTGCACATGCTTGTTTGTTGTTACTTACTAGGATAAGTTTAGAACCATTTTCTTTCACCTTATTTTTCACAGAACAATGCTTAAGCTCTCCTCTTCTCTATCCCATCGTCATTTCATTTGACCACATCCCTGATCAACCTCTTTCAAATTCAGGCCATGAAATTTCATTTCAATACAAGATCCCTTTTCTCTTTTTTAATGTTTTCGTACCTATCAATCTTATTCCACTCTTCATTATGTAAGATTAATATTAAACTTATCTCTTCTCTTTTGTTTCTTTGTTCCTTAAAACTCATTTATATCTAATACAATTTTTGTTTGTTTTGTTTTGTTTGCTCCATAAATCATCAGCACCTTCTATCACTCAGTCTGGAGATTTACTCATCAGCTACTCCTTTCCACTATATCCCTTCACTCTCTCAATAGTCTCAGATCCACCTTGTATCACTCCTCAACACATTTTGTTTTCTAGTTCATTTTCATCTATCTTTCTGCACTTCTCCACCTATCATCTGAAGCCGAATGTCTTTTCTGTGCACAATGAAGAGACACAGATCTGCAGAGCTTGAAGGGATTTAGGTTAGTCTCTTTTCTTCACAACCAAGTAAACTAAAGACCACATAGAGCAGAATTGCTTGAGGTTATACCTTATCCATAGTGGGAGTATATTTTAGATCAGGGTTTCCTATTAGCAAATTTTCCACAGTATCAATTTTTCATATTTCCCTTGGCTAAGCTCTGCTTCTACTGTAATATATCTGCCGCATATGTAATCTAGTTTCTTGTCTCTAACTAGAGTATATTTCTCAAGAACTTTCAATTTTAAGTAATAGGAGCAAACTTGAATAAGCTAAATGGATAAAAAAACAAACATATAAATAACTTGAAAATTTTTTTATGTTGAAATAATTTCAAACTTACAAGAAAGTTGCAAAAGAAATACAGAAACAATACACAGGACTCCAACATACCCACCCACCGTCTGCCCCATATCAGATACCCAGCTATACCAAATATCATTGGTTCACATTTTGCTATTCAGGAAGGGAAATAGAGTAACTTGCTCATTTTTTTATTAAAGAAATTGTGAGTTTACAAAACAATCATATATAACATACAAGATTACATATATCATCCCATAACCAACACCTTGCTCTATTGTAGAATATTTGTTATAAATGGTGAAAGAACATGATCAAAATATTACTGCTAGCTATAGTACATAGTTTACATTTGGTGTAATTTTTTCCATAAACCATCATATTATTAATATTATGTATTAGTATTGCATATTTGTTATAGTTCATGAGAGAATGTTTTTGTATTTGTACTGTTAACCAGTCCATCATCCATCACAGAGTTCACTGTTTTATGGTTCTGTACAATCCATTCAAAGTTAACACTCAGTTTCAACACAGTTGTGCTGTCAGTTTCTCAGTCAATTTTATTTTTTATTATTATTTTTTAAAGATGTATTTATTTATTTCTCTCCCCTACCTCCCCCCCTCCCCAGTTGTCTGTTCTCTGTGTCTATTTGCTTCATCTTCTTCTTTGTCTGCTTCTGTTGTTGTCAGCGGCACAGAAATCTGTGTTTCTTTTTGTTGCATCATCTTGTGTCAGCTTTCCGTGTGTGTGACGCCATTCCTGGGAAGGCTGCACTTTCTTTTGTCTTCAGTCAATTTTAGAAGGTTCTCATTACTCTGAAAGAAAAAATCCCCTTGTACCCCCCTGTTTTTGACACTTAGCATTGATATAGTACCTTCTTTATGTATGATTCAAAAATATTACAATACCATTGTTAATTCTAGTGTATAAATTACATTAGTTGTATTTTTCACATATATCACCATATTCTTACACTTTGTTATAAAAGGTGCATTTGATCTCATTCATAGAACATTCTTGTATTTGTGTGATTAACAACAATCTTTGTCCACCACAGAGTTCACTGTTACCCTGTCCCTAGATTATCTTCTTTCTTTCAATCAACAATTATGTCCCTAGACTGACCCTTTCAGCCACAACCACATTTATAAATCAGCAGTATTTGTTATACTCATTATAATTTGTTACCATCAAGTCTATTCATTTCCACACATTTAAAATCAAAATTATTAAAAATTCTACATATATTAAGTGTCAGTTCCCTGTTCTCAACCCTGATTCTTTCTCCTAGTAACATATAGTCTAGAGTTTAATTCCATGAGTTACTCATATTTAGTTCATATTAGTGAGACCATTCAACATTTGTCATTTTGTCCTCTGGGTTATTTCACTCAACATAATGTCCTAAAGGTTCATCCATATATGGTATGGGGTGTGTGTACATTTTTTTTAGTCCATTCATCAGTTAATAGACACTTGGGCTGTTTCCATATTTAACAATTGTGAATAATGCCGCTATGAATGTTGGTGTGCAAATGTTCTCTGCTTTCAATTCTGCTGAATATATTCTTACTAATGGGATTGCTGGATCATATGGCAATTCTAAATCTAGTTTCCTGAGGAACTGCCAAACTGTCTTCCACAGAGGCTATACCATCCTACATTCCCATCAACAGTGAAGGATAAAATAGTGTTCCTATTTTTCCACATCCTCTCCAGCACTTGTAGTTTTCTGATGTTTGTTTGTTTTTTAACATTGGCCATTCTATCAGGTGTGAAATAGTATCTCATTGTAATTTTTATTTGCATTGCCTTAATCACTAGTGATGTTGAACATCTTTTCATGTTTTTTTGGCCATTTATGTTTTCTCTTTGGAAAAAATTACTATTCAAGTCTTTTTGCCCATTTTAAAATTGTGTTGCTAGTATTTTTATCTTTAAGTTTTATGACCTCTTTACATAACATGGATATCAAACCCTTCGCAGGTATGTTGGTTATGAATATTTTCTCAATTGAGTAGGCTGCTTTTTCACCTTCTTGACACATTCATTTGAAGCTCATAAGTGTTAATTTTGAGGAGATAACACTTACCTATTTTTTTCTTTCTCTTTTCTCTTTTTTTAAGCATGCCAGACATTTCTAAAAACAAAGAAAATTATAACTCCAAATTGTAAAATATGCTAAAAGAATTTAATAACATAATAGAAGTTATGAAACAACAATTGAGATAAGAATCTTTCAAATTTAAAAAAATATTATTACAGAAGTTGTGAACTTACAAAACAATCATGCACATGTGTAGAATTCATATACAACACCCTTTCACCAAAACACCACAAGGTTGTGGAACATTTGTTATAGATTATGAAATAGCATCATCAGACTATTACCACTAACTATATTCCATAGGAGATATTTGGCATATATTTTCCATGCACCCCTATTATTAACACAGTATATCTTTGGCATTGTCACAAGAATATTACAGTTTTGCTATTAACTATAGTCCATAGGTTACATTAATTGTCCTGTTTCCATTCTTTTCTACATTCCCACCATTCTGCAATAGTGATGTATATCCATTCTAGTTCACAGAAGGACATTCTTGCATTTGTATTATCAACCACAATTCTCATCTACCTCTGGATAAACTGTCTTATTCAGTCCCTAGATTATTCTTTAGCTTTCTTTCAATTGACATTTAGTTCCCTAGACCAAATTCCGTTTATACACCAGCTGCTACTCATTACAATGTGTTACCGTCAACTGTATCCATGTATCCATTTCCACACTTTTACAGTCAAGTTAATTAAAACTTCTACATATATTAAACATTGGTATTCCTTCACAGCCATCCTCTTATCTTCTAAAAACCTATACTCTAGGTTTTAACTCCATGCATTTAGTCTTCATATTTAGTTCATATTACTTAGACTATGCAATATTTGTCCTTTTGTGTCTGGCTTATTTCAGTTAGCATAAAGTCTTCTTGATTTATCCATGTTATTATATGTGACCAAATGTCATTTCTTCTTCCTGCAGCATAATATTCCATTGTATGTATATACCACATTATTTTTTATCCATACATTTGTTGACGGACACTTGGGTTGTTTCCATCTTTTGGCAGCTGCGAACAATGCCGCTAAGAACATCAGTGTACAGATATCTGTTTGTGTCACAGTTCTCAGTTCTTCTGGATATAGTCCTAGTAGAGAAATTGCTGGAGATCACATGGCAGTTCTATATTTAGCTTCCTGAGGAACTGTCTTCCACAGAAGCTGCACCATTTAACAATCCCACCAAAAGTGAAGAGATGTTCCTATTTCTCCACAGCCTCTCCTGCACTTATTGTTTTCTGTTTTTTTTTTAATAATGGCCAGTTTATGTGGTGTGAGATTATATTTCATTGTCATTTTGACTTGCATTTCCCTGATAGCTAGCAATGTTGGTGTTTCCTCTTTGGAAAAATACCTATGTATGCCTATTGCCCATTTTAAAATTGGATTGCTTGCTCTTTTATTGTTAACTTGTATGATCTCTTCATATAGAATGGACATCAAACCCTTATTAAATATGTGGTTTCCAAATATTTTCACCCATTGAGTGGGCTGCCTTTGCACCTTCTTGATGAAGTCCTTTGAATCACAAAAGTATTTAAGTTTGAGGAAGTTCCATTTATCCATGTTTTCTTTCAGTTTGTGCTTTTGCTGTAAGGTTTCAGAATGTACCACCTACCAACTGGTCTTGCAGATGTTTTCCTACCATTTCTAGGGTTTTTATAATTCTAACTTTTATATTTAGGTATTTGATCTATTTTGAGTTAACTTTTGTATAAGGTGTGAGGTAGGAGTCCTTTTTCTTTCTTTTGGATATGAATATCCAGTTCTCCCAGCACTATTTGTTGAATAGACTATCCTGCCCTAGCTGGGAAGTTTGATGAGCTTGTCAAAAATCACTTTACAATAAATGTGAGGGTCTGTTTCTGAACCATCAGTTCAGTTTCATTGTCTATGTTTCTATCTTTATGCCAGTATCACGATTTTTTTATGATGGTAGCTAAGCAATATGATTAAAGTCTGGAAGTAAGAGTCCTTCAACTTGGCTTTTCCTTTTTAAGATGTTCCTGACTATTCAGGGCCCCTAACCCATCCAAATAAATGTGATAAGTGTGTTTTCCGTTTGTTTAAAAATTGCTGGTAACATTTTTAATTGGGATTGCCTTGAATCTGTACATCAGTTTGGGCAGAATTGACATCTTAATGATATTTAGTCTTCCAACCCATGAGCATGGAATGTTTTTCCAAAAGAAATTTTAATATTTCTTTTAGCAATGCACTGCAGTTTTATTAATAAAATTTCTTTATATCCTTGGTTAAGTTCATTTCTAAAATATTTGATTCTTATAGTCTCTACTGCAAATGGAATTTTCCCCGACTTCCTCCTCAGATTATGCATTACCTGTGTGTAGAAACACCATTGATTTCTACAAATTGAATGTATATCCTGCCACTGCATAAATCATTTATTAGCTCTAGCAGCTTTGTTATAGATTTTTCAGGACTTTCTAGGTGTTGGATCATATCGTGTGTGATTAGCAAAAACTTTACTTCTTCCTTTCCAATTTCAGTTTCTTTTATTTCTTTTTCTTGCCTGATTGCAATTGTTAGAACCTCTAGCACTATATTAAACAACCATGGTAACAGGGGCCATCCTTGTCTTGTTCCCTACCTTAATGGGAAATCTTTCAGTCTTTCATGATTGAGTACAATATTAACTGTGCGTTTTTCATATATGGCCTTTATCATGTTGAGAAAGTTTCTTTCAATTTCTTTCTTTTGCAGTATTTATATCAAGTATTCATGCAGTATTTTGTCAAATGCCTTTTCTGCATCAATTCTTAGGATCATGTGATTTTTCTTCTTGATTTATTAATGTGGTGTATTATACTGATTGATTTTTTTGTGTTAATTCACCCTTGCATGCCTGGTATAAAACCCATTTGATCATGATGAATAATTCTTTTAATGTGTTGTTTGTTTTTATTTGCAAGTATTTTGTTGAAGAATTTCTCATCCATTTGAAGTAGAGAAATGGATCTGTAGTTTTCTTCTTTTTATAATATCTTTATCTGGCTTTGGTTATTAGCGTGTTATTGGCTTCATAGAATGAATTTTGTAGAATTCCTTCTTGTTCAATTTGGAGGAGCTTGAGTAAGATTGGTATTATATTTTCTTTGAATGCTTGGCAGATCTTATTTGTGAAATGACCTGGTCCTTTGCTTTTCATTATGGGGAGTTGTTTGATGACTGTTTCAATCTCTTTATTTGTGATTGGTTTGTTGAGATCTTGTATTTCTTCTAAGGTCAGTGTAGTTTGTTAATGTGTTCCTAGGAATTTTTCCATTTCTTCTACATTGTCTAGTTTGTTGGCTTACAGTAGTTCATAGCATCCTCTCACAAGCTCTTTTATTTTTCTGTAGTGTCAGTAGTAATGTCCCTCTTTTTGCTTTTAATTTTATTTATTTGTATATTCTCTCTTTTTTCTTTTTCAATCTAGCTAAGGTTTGGCAATTTTGTTAATCTTGAAGAATCAGCTTTTGGTTTTGTTAAATCTCTCTCTTGGTTTTTTTTTTTTTTTTTTTTGTGTGTGTGTGTGTTCTCAATTTCATTTATTTCTGCTCTGATCTTTGTTATTTAATTCCTTCCACTTGTTTTGGGAATAGTTTGCTGTTCTTTTACTAGTTCCTCTGGATATGTGTTTAAGTCATTGATTTTAGCTCTTTCTTCCTTTTTATTGTAAACATTGAGGACTATAAATTTCCCTCTCAGCCGTGACTTTGCTGCATCCCATAGGTTCTGATAAGCCCTGTTCTGATTTTAATTTGTGTTGAGATATTTATTGATTTCTTTCAAAATTTCTTCTTTGACCCACTGATTGTGTTATTTAATCTCCACATATTTGTGAATTTTCCCTTTTTCCACTTCTTGTTGATTTCCAACTTCATTCCGTTATGATCAGAGAAAGTGCTTTGTTTAATTTCAGTCTTGTTGAATTTATTGAGACCTGCTTTGTGACCCAATATATGGTCTATCCTGGAGAAAAATCCATCAGTACTTTAGAAGAATGTATATCCTGATGTTTTGGGGTGCAAAGTTCTGTATATGTCTATTAGGTTTAGTCCATTTATGGTGTTATTCAATCTCTCTGTGTCTTTATTGATCCTCTGCCCACATGTTCTATCCAATGCTGAGAGTGGTGTATTGAAGTCTACAACAATTATTGTAGAGCTATCTATCTCTTTCCTCAGTTTGCCAGTGTTTGCCTCATGTATCTTGGGGCATGCTCGTTAGGTGCATATACTTTTATGGTTGTTATTTCTTCCTGGTGAATTGCCCCTTTTATTAATATATAATGTCCTTCCTGTCTCTAATTACAATTTTGTTTTTAATGTCTATTTCATCTGATATAAGTATAGCTACTCCAGCTTTCTCTCTCTCTCTCTCTCTCTCTCTCTTGGTCACTGGATTCATGGAGTATCTTTTTCCAGCCATTCACTTTCAATCTATTGGTGTTCTTGTCTAAAGTCAGTCTCTTGCAGACAGTATATAAATGGCTCATATTTTCTTATCCTTTCCACCAATATGTGTCTTTTTATTGGGGAATTTATCCATTAACATTCAATGTTATTACTATAAAGGCCATTCTCATTTCACCCATTTGACATTCAGGTTTTACATGTCATATTTTATTTTCACCATTTTTTTTACACTTTTAGTTACTGTTACTGATATAATCTTCATTCCTAGACTCTCTTCCGAGCTTCTCTTTCCTGACTTTTCTGAATCTTTTAATACTATTTTGCGAAGTATATCATTCATACATAAACATACATAAACAGTAAGTGTATAGTAAAAGTGAACTTACAAAACAAACATGCATATAATCATATAGCGTTCCCATACATCACCCCACTACCAAAACTTGTATTGTTTTGAAACACTTGTTGTGAACTATGAAGGAGCATTGTCAAAATATCATTAACAATTACACCCATATAGTACACATGGTATATTTTCCCACAACCCACCCAATTATTAACCACTGTATTAGTATTATATTTTGTCATAGTTCATGAGAGAGCATTCTCATATTTGTTCTGCTATCCACAATCCATCTTCCACTACAGGATTCACTGGGTAATACATTCCCATTCTTTCTCTAATCCATTCAGAGTGAACACTCTGTCACTCTCATTTTTGTCACAGAGATGTGCTGTCATCACCTCAGCCAATTTTAGAACATTTTCATTGCTCCAGAAGGAAAAATCTCATGCCCTCATCCCTCTTTTCCCCCACTATTGTTGTCCCTTGTAATTAATATAGTATCTTCTTTGCCATTGCTTCAAAAATACTATAATATTAGTGTTACCCGTTAGCCATAGGTTACAAAAATTGTAATTTTCCCATGTATCACCGTATTCTTAACACTTTGTGAAAGAAAAGCATTCTTATGGTTATACTATTAATCATAATCTTCATGCACCACTGAAATTACTGTTATACAGTCCCTAGATTATCCTCTACCTTCATTTCAATTGACATTTATGTCTATAGAATACTCCTTTCAGTCTCAATCACATTTATAAATCAACAGTGTTACTTCTATTCACTGTAATGTTTTACCATCAACTCTATTCATTTCCACACTTTCATAATAAACCTTATTAAAAATTCTACATACATGAAACATGAGCTCTCATTCTTAAACCATATTGTATCTCTTATACTCTAGAGTTTACCTTATACTTATACTCTAGAGTTTACCTCCATGAGTGTACTCATAGTATTTAGTTCAATTTAGTGCAATCATACAAAACTTGTCCTCTTCTGTCTGGCTTATTTAACTCAATATAAGGTCCTCAAGGTTCATTCATATTGTCATATTCATCTTGATTTCATTTCTTCTTACAGTTAATAGTATCCTATTGTATGTATATACCACATTTTGTTTATCCATTCATCACTTGATGGACACTTGGGCTGTTTCCATATTTTGCCAATTGTGAATAATGTGAACATTGATGTGCAAATGTCAGTTTGTGTCCTTGCTTTCAGTTCTTTTAACAATATTCCCAGTAACAGGATCATAAGTAAGATCTATATTCAAATTTGTGTGTTACTGCCAAACTTTCTTCCAGAGAGGCTACAACATTCTATATTCCCACCAATAATGAAGGACTGTTCCTATTTTTCCACATCCTCTCCAGCATTTGTAGCTTTATGTTTTTGTAATAATGGCCAATCAATAAGATGTGAAAAGTTATCTCATTGTAGTTTAGATCTTCATTTTCTTATTAGCTAGTTATATTGAACATATTTTTCATGTACTTTTTGTCTATATTTCCTCTTTGGAAAAATGTCTATTCAAGTCTTTTGCCCATTTTAAAATTGTGTTGCTTTTCTTTTGTCATTGAATTTTATGATCTCTTTACATAATATAGATATTAAACACTTATCAGATATGTGGTTTCCAAATATTTTCTCTCATTGAGTAGGCAGCATTTTTACTTTCTTCACAAAGACTTTTGAAGAACAAGTGTTTAATTTTCAGGAAGACCCATTTATCCACATTTTCTTTTTTTAGCTCATGCTTTGGGTATAAGATTTAAGAAACTACTCTCTACCAAAAGATCTTGAAAATACTTTCCCACATTTTTTTTCTAGTTTTATGATTATATCTTTTATATTTAAAAGCTTTTTAAATATAAGCTTTTTGTTTTAATCCATTTTGTGTTAATTTTTTGTATAAGATATGGGATAGTGGCTCTCTTCTTTTCTTTTGGATATGGATATCCAGTTCTCCATTTGTTGAACAGAGTACTCTGGCAGACTTGGGTTGCATAGACAGCCTTGTCAAAAGTCATTTGACCATAGAGGAAAGTTCTATTTCTGAGCTCTCAGTTCAGTTCCATTGGTCAATATATCCATCTTCACACCAGTACCATACTCTACCACCGTAGATCAGTAATTTTTTATTTCTATTTTGGCTTCCTCATTTCTCTCTCCTCCTGCAGAGAATGCATCACACTCTCCTGATTTTTGCTTTTTCTCTTTCTCCATTGTTTTTTGTGAGAAAGTTGAGTCCTGCCTACTAACTCTGACACCATCTTCCCAGATGTCCCCTCTAGTGTATTTTTAATGTCATCGATTTTGTCTTTCATTCCCATAAGATCTGTTTTTCTTGAAAGATTGCAATTCTTCTTTATTCTTGCCCCATGTTTTCTTAATATGTTTATCTCTTTATGCATATTTACCTTCAACACCTTGAACTGATTAGGCCTTTTTGTGAACACCATTGATGAGTGGCTTTAAGTCTTGTATCTCATCAGGATTTTTAATTTGTTTCTTTGGTGGGGCCATATCTTCCTATTTCTTAGAAAGGCTTGTAATTTCTTGCTTCTGTCTAAGCTACATTGGTGACTTTACTCTGATGGTCAATTTCCCTCTCTTGCCTAGTGGTTTTCCTTTTCTTCATTTATTTATTTATTTGTTTATTTATTTATTTTAATATTACATTAAAAAAATATGAGGTCTCCATGTACTCCCTACCCCCCTCACCCCACTACTCCCCGCATAGCAACATTCTCCTCCATCATCATGACACATTCATTGCATTTGATGAATACATCTCTGAGCATCGCTGCACCTCATGGTCAATGGTTCACATCATAGCCCACACTCTCCCACGTTCCATCCAGTGGGCCATGGGAGGATCTACAATGTCCGGTAAGTGTCCCTGCAGCACCACCCAGGACAATTCTAAGTCCCGAAAATGCCTCCACATCTCATCTCTTCCTCCCATTCCCCACACCCAGCAGCCACCAGGCTACTTTTTCCACACCAATGCCACATTTTCTTCGATTACTAACCACAATAGTCCATCCTCCATCCTGTAGACCTTGGATTGGTTGTGTCCATTCCACATCTATGTCAAGAGAGGGCTTAGATTCCACATGGATGCTGGATGCAAGCCTCCTGTTTTCAGTTGTAGGCACTCTTGGCTCCATGGTGTGGTGGTTGAAATTCTTCAACTCCATATTAGCTGAGTGGGATAAGTCCAATAAGCCAGAGTGTAGGAGCTGAAGTCTGTTGAGGCTCAGGGTCTAGCTATCATATGGTCAGTCCAGATAAGCTGGAGCATGGGACATGACTCCTGGGGATGAGCCTCCCTGGTACCAAGGGATCACTACCAAGTACCAGCTGATGACATAACTAGAAAATGATCCTGAATAAAAGGTTCAACTCGGACCAGCAGAATATCCCTGTCTACATATAATAACAGGAGTTTCAAATGCTTTTTGACCTAAATCAAGGGGGAAATGGAAAGGACAAATGAGTTTATATGGCTATGAGTCTCTAAAAAAGAGCCTGGAGGTATCAGAAGGGTTGCCCTTATGCACACCTGAGCAGAGTCTCAGAAACAGATAAAGTAGATACAACCCCAGGTATTGGTTCTTCTGAGGGCTTCAGAGACCCACAGGTTTTATGGTCATGACAGATGGAGTTCACTGCCATGTCAGTTGGCCCTTCTTTGGAGCTGGTGTTTCTGTGCAATGGAGCTGGACTCAGATGTGATCTCTTTTCACAATCCTTTCCTGTTACTTTACAAGAATTGCCTAGTGGTTTTGTTTCACCTCTGTTCTTACATTTTCATTTCAGTTTAGTCTAAATCTTAAAATTGCCCTGTTTAACTTATCAAAATAGGGTCAGATCTTCCTGGAAGAAGGCATCAGCATAGGTAGGCAGGACTCCACTCTCTCACAAAAACAATGGAGAAAGGGACAAAAGCTGTCCAAGGGGACTGCTTTGGAGATCAGCAGACTGGGGCAGTGCTACACAACTCCCAGGAGCGTGAGGGTGAGAGACAAAGAACCCAAAACAACAAACATGAGTTACCAACCCCCCACGGTGGCTGTAGTTTTTGTTTGTCTGGGAGTGTCTTACTCCCAGGCCCCAGTCCCGAGCTGGGATAAAACCCCTGGTTCACTGTAGCTGACTGAGAGGGGAACAGTCATCTTCCCTCCAGTAAGCTATTTCAAGTGAAAAAGGAAGGGAGTCAGGGGGCTTCTATTCCATGAATTCAGCCAGCTGAGCCCAGTTTGAATTTTGGCTCTGACCAGACCAAAACACAGGGAAGAAGAGGTGGAAAGAAATACCTTCATAGAAAGGTGTGCTGATGAGTGCCATCTGCTGGTTGGTTGTTGAATATAGTAGACTTGTGACCTAGCAATACATTACTAGGTGTATACCCAGAAGAGCTGAAAGCAGTTTCACGAACAGATATATGAACACTGATATTCATAACAGTGTTATTCACAATTGCCAAAAGATGATAACAACCCAGGAGTCCAGCAGACAATGAATGGATAAACAAATTGTGGTGTATACACATGATGGAATATTATGCAATGGTAAGAAGAAGTGAAGTCATGAAGCATATGGCAATATGGATGAATCTGTGAGGACGTTTTGTTGAGTGAAGCAAACTAGACACAAAAGGACAGATATTTTATAATTGTGCTATTGTGAACTGAAAATATTGTTATATAATTATTAACTGAGTTAATAATTAGAATATAGGGCACCAGAAAATAGAATGAGGGTAGAAAATGGAAAGCTGAGGTAAAAAAGGTTGTTTGGGGGGCAGACTTGGCCCAGTGGTCAGGGCGTCCATCTACCACATGGGAGGTCTGCAGTTCAAACCCCGGGCCTCCTTGACCCGTGTGCCACTGGCCCACGCACAGTGCTGATGCAAACAAGGAGTGCCGTGCCACACAGGGGTGTCCCCCACGTAGGGGGCAAGGAGTGCACCCCATAAGGAGAGCCGCCCAGTGGGAAAGGAAGTGCAGCTTGCCCAGGAATGGTGCCGCACACACGGAGAGCTGACACAACAAAGACAACTCAGGGAAAAGAAACCTATGCCACTGACGACAACAGAAGCGGACAAAGAAGATGCAGCAAATAGACACAGAGAACAGACAACCGGGGTGAGTGGGGAAAGGGAGAGAAATAAATAAATAAATCTTTAAAAAAAAAAAGGTTGTAAATCTTTGGAAATGAATAGAAATGGTGAAAGCACATTAGCATATTTGTAACTAGCAGAACTATTATATGGATATGACAGTGGTTGAAAGGAAAGTCTACTGTCATGTATATTACTAGAAGGAAAGCTAAAAAATTTAACATGGAACTGTATAACATAATGAAACTTCATATCAAAAATGAATATGGGTTGTACTGAATATATAAAACTGTTTTACAAAATATAAATATAAATAAACTAGAGAGAAGAAAACAGAATAACAGCTATGAATGGCAGGGGAAACACAGGGAGACTGAGAGGTGATGAGTTATTTTTTGTTTGTTTTTTGTTTATTATTATTAGTGGAATAATGAAAATGCTCTAATATTGATTGAAGTGATGATTGCACAATTTCATGATTATCCTAAATACCACTGATTGTATGCTTTGGATGTACTTATGATTTATTAATATGTATCAATAAAATTAATTTGTTAATAAAATTTAAGAAAACAAGCCCAGGGACCCATTAATGGAGCACAAACCAGATTCAACAGGGATAGGAATATGATAGACTCTAAAAAATGTTTTAGTTCCTTCACTTTCCTGACCTGACATCAGATGACATGAGTGAACCTTTACACGTAAGTGGCTCTTTCAACTTCTATGGGTTCCTGTTTATGGTCTGGCTAGAGTCGCTATTCAAAGCTGTGCCATGTTGCTTAACTCAGTGAAGAGAAATCACTCTCAGCCCTCCACAACACCCTCCACCTTCCTGGAAGGAAAACGTGCATTCCCTGCTGTGTTGGCCACCATCAGCCAGCAGTTTTACTTAGGTTGTTTGACTTGAGGTGGGCCATGGCTGCTGTTTCCACCCACAGGGGAGAGTAACTCATGGAATTTGTTTCAGTGTCTTTGTATTTCTGTCCCCATTCCCTTCTGAACAGTGTGGTCTGCAGATCCCCAAATCAGTTTCTTCCCTTCCTCCACTGTTTTTGTAAGAATGTTTAGTCCTGCTGACCTACTCCAATACCATCTTGGCAAAACATATTTCTTTTTTAAGTTTTTATTTTGAAATACTTTCAGCCTTACAGGACAGTCACAAAAGTAAACAAACCACATACAGAGAATTCCAATATACCCCTATTTCCACAGCTACTATCACCACCAATTTTAATATTTTGCTACATTTGACATAATGTTCTATCTTTCTATCTATGTATCTATCTATTTATCTTTCTGTCTATCTATCTATCTATCTATCTATCTATCTATCTATCTATCTATCATCTATCTATCTACCTATCTATCATCTATCTATGTCTATCATCTATCTATTCTGAACACTTGGGTGTAGTGTGCATAGATCATGCTCCTTGAACACTTAATACTGCCATGTACATTTCCTAAGAAAAAAGATATTCACTTATGTCACCTTTGTAAGTGTAGTTATCAAGTTCAAGAAATTTAAGATTGATATAAAGCCTACAATCTACATTCCAGTTTTTCCCATATGTTCCAATAATGCTCCATTGCACTTTATCACCTCTCTTGCTAGATTCCATCTATGATCATGTATAGCATTCAGTTGTCATTGTCTCTTTAGTTGTTCTTTCTGGTTTTTTTAATGTAGGAAAAATATATACAACATAAACATTAGTACCTTAGCAATGTCCAAGAAACCATTCAATGATTTTGATCACATTTACAATATAGCAGTCCCTCACTACCTTCCATTACTACAATTTTCCCATCTCCCCCAACAGAAACTCTATGACCTTTATGCAATAACTCTTCATTCTCCATGACCCTCACCCCTGGAAACCTGTACTCTACTTTTTGTCTCTGAACTTGCATATTCACCACTATTTTCTTAATAGTTACCATGAGGCTTTAATTTTCTATTCTAAATCCATAATAATATTGCTTGCTTTGGTACCAATTTAACTTCAGTATTATACACAAACTATGTTTCTATATTCTCCTGACCCCACCTTTACATAGTCTTTGCTATATATTTCATCCTTACACAGTATGAATTCCAAACCACTGATTTCTCATTATATTTTATGCATTTGCTTTTAAGATCATGTAGGAAGTAAAAACTAGAGTAAAAAACTAAAAAATACAGTAGTACTGGCATTTATTTTTTCCCCGTCATTATCCTTACTGGAGATTGTTATTTCTTCAGGTGGCTTCCATTTACTGTTTTACTATTTTCCTTTCTTTTCAATTTGCAGAACTCTCATAAGGACAGTCTACTGGTGACAAGCTCCCTCAGGTTTTGTTTGTCTGGGAATGTCTTAGTCTTGCCCTCATTTTTGAAAGACAGTTTGCCAGATTTAGAATTCTTGGTTGGCAGTTCCTTGTTTTCAGCATTTTCAATGTGCCATCCCACTGTCTTCTTGCCTCTGCAGTTCCCAATGAGAAATTGAAACTTAATCTTATTGAGGCTGCTTTAAACATGACATATGCCTTCTCTTACCTGGCTTTCAGGATTCTCTTTTTGCCTTTGGCATTTGACAGTTTGATTATAACATGACATGGTGTGGGTCTATTGAGTATTATGCTGTTTAGACTCTGGTAATTGTCTCGGATGTGTATATTCAATGCATTTTCATTAAATTTGTGAAGTTTTCAGCCATCATTTCTTTGAATATTCTCTTGCCCCTTTCTATCTTCCTTCTCCTTCATTTTTTCACAATGCACATATCATATGTTTGATGGTGTCCTACAGGTTATTCAGGCTCTGTTAACATTTTTTTTCATTCTTTCTTCTTTCTGATCCTCAGACTGAATTATTTCCCTTGCCTTACCTTCGAGTTCTCTGACTCTTTCTTCTGCCAACTCCAATCTGCTATTTGACTCATCTAGGGGAATTTTTCACTTTCTGTTACTGTGGCTTTCAACTCCATTTGGTTCCTTTCCATAATTTTCATCTATTGATATTCTTTGTATTCATTTATCATTTTCCTGATTTCCTTTAGTTCTTTGTCCAACTTTTTCTTTAAATGTTGGAGCATATTTTAAAAAAATGTCTCCATCTGTTATGTCCCAGGTCTGAGCCTCCTCATTGATGAACTCTAATCTTCTCTTTTGCCTGGGCCATTGCTTCTTGTTTCTTTCTACGTTTTGTAATCTTTTAATAAAACCTGGACATTTTGATATTTTAATATTTCATGATATTTGGTATTTGAAAATTTAATATTTAGACTCTGAGACATCTGTGCCATAAGCTTGTGGGCAGCTAGTATTATAACAGAGTTTTCCTTGATTTCCAAGTGCTAACAAAATAGAAAGAAGAAGGATGACAAGAAGGACATAAAGAAAACATCTTTCTCAGTCTTTGCAGTTTGACCTGTGCAAGTAAGTCCTCCCTTTCAGGACTTATCCACAAAATGAATTTGGAGAACAGCTTTAGGCCAAAGCACAGAAGCTTCTCTGATCTGTTCTGGGCAAATGTTTTATCTTGGAAAGGCACATATGGTCCTAGGAATTCTCCCATTTATGTAGTTCTGAATGTAGCCTATTCCCTAACAGACAGTTTCTTTCAGGTCCTGAGTACAGAACTGTATGTCCTACAGTTCTTATCCCAGGCAGCATAACTTGACTGCCTTTTCATATCATTCTGTAGCAAAGTTCAGTGAGCTGTTTTCTGCATGCATGGCAAGTTCTGGTATAGCAATCCCTTCAGGCCAACACCAGACAGATTGGGCCAGACATACATGCTCCCTGTATGTTGGTGAGGATTACTCTGCTTTCTCTGGAACTGTGGCTAGAGAGCCATACTGGGTATGAGGGCCAGCTCTTCACTGAGCCAATGAGGCATGGGGAAGGGGACATTTACTGCAGATATACTATTGCTTTCAAGTAAGCTTTTTCTTGATTTGTTTCTCACCCTGTTACAGCAGTCTTTTAACTGTTTTCTGAACTTTGAGGAGGATGTTTCTGCCAGTTTGTTAATTGTCAATGTGTGCATGTGCATGTGCATGTGCATGCATGTGCAGGTGTGTATGTGTATGGTGGGGAACAGAGACCTGAAGCATCTCACTCTGCCATCTTCCATAATAAATTTTCATGGAATTTATCAACTCACCTAATTTTGGAGTAAAGAGGTGTAGCCCAGGTTAACTGGGAATGAGATCAATGTGCACAGTGCAGACTTTCTTTGTATCTAATTTCTTTTTCTCCCTGTGTGCCAGCTTCATTATTTTTTCCTACTCAGAGGGAGTATATTATGGTGGCAGGGTGTCCAGAATTTCCAGATAGACTGTCTGAAATCAAAGCCTTCATCCTTCATTTTCTGATCTTATGACTTTTTGCAAGTTCTTCTCTGTATCTATTTCCTCCTCTGTAAAGTGTGGATAATACCATCTACCTCATAGGGTTACTGCGATAATAGAATTAAAACCATGAGATATGAAAGTGCTTAGAAAAGTGGTGCTCATGAAGTGCTAACTATTCTTATTGGTACTGCAGAACAATCTTTTTTTTTAATAGTCAGAGCTATATTTAGTAACAAATTTGGGATTTCAATCATATTAATATAGCCTATGCATAAATTCAAACTTATCAAATTTTGTATCCAAGTTTGCCTAGTTTCTAGAAAGCCAATTAAGTGATATAGACCCTATAGGCTTAGAATATTCAGAAAGGATGTAGACTGAATGTGTATTCAAACATATATACAGATGGAATGTAGGTGATATGTTAACTCAAGCTTACCTGGAATATGGGCAACAGGTTAATTCAAGCTCAGGTGCTATTCAAACAAACCCCTAAACCCTAAAAAAACTAACAAAGGAAGTCTTTTTGACCCCTAAACCTCTCCTGGCCCCACCCTGTGTGTCTCTTTTATAAAAGATAACCAAAAAGCGCTATTCTGGGCTCCGCTTTTTGGACAGGAGTCCCCTAGGTCTGGCCAGTCATAATAAATCTTTCTCAGAAAATTCCTGCATCCCAGCTTTCAATATGCAATCACTTCTCTATAATGGCACAACAATCTGGGGACTCATCTGGAATTGCTATGAAGGCCAGAAACAGCAGCATTTCATTGCCCCTCCCAAACACCTCCAAAGGAGCTGGGAGGGTCCAGGCAAACCCCAGCCCAGGGTGCCCTGGACCCCTTTTAGTCCAGAAAGAGATTGTGGACTCCACCAGAGCCCTCCTAGAAGAAATCAGAGGCACCAAAGGGTTTAAAGGAAATCCTGAGAATGAAAAAGACCCCTGGGGGCATAATGTAAAGAAAAGTTTAACTGTGAATGGTAGAAGGGACACTTGATCAATTCCTGAGAAGACCTTAGTACCCCTAAAAGTTTGGGGGGAAGCCATCTTCTCCAGGTCTGAAAAGGAAAAGAAAAAAAAGAAAGCCTGATGTTTGGTTTTAGTTGGCTGCATGTTGGCATCTGGTTTGCCTTCCTTAAGATAGTGAAGTTTTGGTTACAGTGGGAAGGCATTGATGGGTTTAAGTCCCACTCCCTAGCTCCCTTTAAGAAAAAGGTCTGCTGCCTCTTGTGTCTTTATTTTGGCTTCTCTCTCTCTCTCTTTCTCTCTCTTTCTCTCTCTCTCTCTCTGCCAACATAGGAAATAAGGCATCAGTATCTCAGTGTTTTCCACTGGGATGCCTCCTGAAGAATTGATCTAAATTTGAAAGATCTTAGTTACAGAAAAATAAGTTGTTTTTTTGTGATAAAGCTTAGTCTGAATATGAATTGAGTGAAGAAAAAATTTAGCCAGAAATGTCTTTTAATGTTACAGGTAGCCAGTTAATTAATACCAGGCTCAATTACTAAAAGCCCCCAAAGTATAAATAAGGGTGTGCCAAACTCTCAACCCAGCCACCCTACTACCAATAGAGGGCCCGAAATCAGATCCTGAAAAATCCCTTCTCCACTCCAGTCTTAAAACTCTTAACCAAAACTACTCAAGCAGGTGAGATCTAAAATATGAGCCTCTTGTGAACTCAAACATTACATGGTTCACAGATAAAAACAGTTTTATTAAGTGAGAAATTAAAAAGGCAGGCTATGCAGTGGTTTCTCAATTTGAAACCATAGAGGTCAAAGCTCTTCCCCCTGAAACTTCAACCCAGAAAGAAGACCTAATTGCTCTTACCAGCAATTAAATTAAAGCCAGCAGCTGGGAAATGGGTTAATATTTACACAGTCTAAGTATGCTTTCCTTGTCCTTCACATTCACTCTGCTGTGTAATGAGAACAAGGCTTGCTTACTAACAGTGGGTCACCTATTAAACACAGGCAAAAATCATAGATTTACTTAGAAGCCTATACAGTTACATCAGGAAATAGCAGTTATGCATTATCCAGGGCATGAGCAAACAAACATTACTATAGCAAAAAGAAATGCTCAAGCTAACGCAGCTGCTAATGCAGCAGCACAGACCCAGGTTTCCTTCCTACCCCTTATTGCAGCACCTGTACCAGTCTTTGAAGTTCCACAGTATACCTAGGGTGAATAAACAAGGGCAGCTAGCCTGGGGTTCACCCTGGAAACTGATGGGTGGCTTGTTAAAAATACTCAAATCTACCTGCCAGGAGCAGTGTAGTGGAAAGTTTTTCATGAACTTCACCAAGGCACTCATCTGGGGAGGGATGCCCTAACCAGCTTAGTCAAATGGGTTTTCAAAAGACAAAGCCTGGTATAAACAGGATTTATAAACAGAAATTACCAAGAGTTGCTCAATTAGAACCAAAATATTAAAAAAAAAAAAACCACTTTACTGTGTAGTTCTGATTGCTCCCACAGCTATTGAAATTAAAGGAATGTCCAGCTTGGTACACTAATCCTGAATAAAGTCAGCTGCCCAAGAGAGTGCCAGTTCACCAGGAGCACCTGACAGAACACATGAGTGCCAGTCATTGGACAGCTTGAGATACCTCTTCAAAAGACAAAGCTAAGTAATATCTGTGTCAAAATCAACTGTCCCCTCTAACTCTAGCCCAAATGCCTATTGCTAGGGGAAAGGTAAACTAGACTTCCCTTTAAAAAAAGAAACCCTGCCTCTTTTCATCTCCTTCAGTTTAACTGAAAAGAGAAATGCCTTGTCTCATTCCTCTCCTCTACCATAGGAACTGGTGTTGACAATTTATACCTAACCCTGTTGTCTATTGCAATTTCTCTCTGAAGTTAACCAACAGCCTAAAATAACTCAAAGAAAAATACTGTTTGCCACCAACTTTAGGAAAATATAGCCTTTGCAGGCACCTGACCTTTTCTACTTCTGTAGTCTAGTATCCTCTTAGTGGGACCATATATTCTTAAAATTCTAAATAAGTTTATTTCTTCCAGAATCAACATCTTGTTAGCCATATGAAAACTTCATCCAGCTTCACCCAGGAGGCCTGATCCATCTTCCTCTAACTGAGATAAAATAGCAAGAGAGTTTCACACCTTGTCAGGTGGGGCCAACAGCCCCTGACCAGCAGGAGGTAGCCACAGAAAAAAGATCATCTCCCCTCAGCATTCCTTTTAGGATTAAAGGTATAAACTCTCTAAAGAAAAAAATAGGGCAGTCTAGTAAGATAGGAAATCAGTAGACAAATCTGGAACCTAGCAAAAAATCTCCTTAAGATTCCACCACTGGGAAGAAGACTTCCTCCAGAAGCTATGAGAAGCCCTGGATGTTCCCAGAAACTTTATCATTAGGCCCTCCTGAAGAATTAATGGAAAAAAATAAGCAGTTGAGGTGATGAACAGCTGAAACTCCTCCCATGCTCTCATCACACTTCCCTGCTGCTTCTCCTTAATAATAACTAGAGTATGCTCTTTAATAGATAATGCAGTAAGAACACAGACAGCACCCCATCCCATAACTTAAAAAAAGTGATCCCAAAACCTAACAAACTTAAGCAGGTATCAAAGGGGGGATATAATATAGACTGTGCATGATTTCAAACTTATCTAATTCTGTATCCAAGTTTGCCTAGTTTCTAGAAAGCCAATTAAGTAATATAGACTCTATAGGCTTTGAATATTCAGAAAGGATGTAGACTGAATGTGTATTCAAACTTACATCCAGACAGAATGTGGGCAATATGTTAATTAGAACTTACCTGGGATGTGAGCAATATGTTAATTCAAGCTTGCCTGGAATGTGGGCAATATGTTAATTCAAGCTTAACTGGTATTCAAACAAACACCTAAACCCTAAAAAAACTAACAAAGAAAGTCTTTTGGACCCCTAAACCTCTCCTGGTCCTACCCCATGTGTCTCTTGTATAAAAATAACCTAAAAGCCCTACTCTGAGGTCAGTTTTTGGACAGGAGTCCATTAAGCCTGACCAGTTGTAATAAATCTTCCTTCTTAGAGAATTCCTGCATCCTAGCCTTCAATGTGTGATCACCAACTTCTCTCTGATGCCATAACAACATGGTTTCATAAATATGAAAGGATTCTTTCTGGCAACCTTTGTTAGAAAAACTGCAAAGAAGGATTCAGACTTATCAGGCATAGTTCATATAACTTCCCCTGGACCAACTGTGGCCAGGAGATTAGGGATTATGATTGGCCCAGTCTGGGTTACTATTCATATCTTCAACTTGGGCAGTAAAGTTTTACTGGATGCTGGAGTGTGAAACTAGTCAGGCAAATGCCGAAACATTAATTCTTAAAATCCTTCAATTTGCCTAGCCCCGATGAGGAACTAGCTCTGTAATTATGACTGTTTTCATATAACCATCTTCACATCTGACTGACTTTAACTATGTTCATTCTTACCCAATTCTATCTCACTGGTTTAATTCCAATCAAAAGTGTCAATTTTATTCAGAATTCAATCAATATTATGAGTTGCATATTTCCATTTGGTTGCAATTAACTTCTATACTAACTTTAATTAGCCTAAGTTGTAAATATTAGAAAAACAGAATTGAAAGTTTAGTTCTTCTATTCAATATTTTCTCATATCAAAGTACTGATTTTCAGTCT
Organism: Dasypus novemcinctus; assembly: GCF_030445035.2. Lineage (NCBI taxonomy): Eukaryota > Metazoa > Chordata > Mammalia > Cingulata > Dasypodidae > Dasypus > Dasypus novemcinctus. Next base: position 144,940,287 of record NC_080673.1, on the reverse strand, counting down.
GTAAGTTTGAAAATTTCATACAGAGAAATACTACTTTTCCTAAACAATTACATGTCCTTGAAAAGATAATTAAATTGGTTTTTTTGAAAACTCCTTTTCTCAAAAAAAAAAGGAGGGGGGGTAAGAATGAAAATGCTATTAGTTTTAATCCAGGATTAGCAAGGGATACCCAGAAAACCTGCAACTATTATCTGCAAGCCTGAAGAGATACATCTGTAGCTGAGAGATACATCTAAATAAAAGAACAGTTGTATTTAAGAGGATGCTGTTCCCAGATAGAAACAGTCCTTTGGTTAAAATTGGTGGAACTTTCCCCAAGGTGTAACTTGCACCCTAACAATTTATTTGAACATGGATTGCTAATCTTAGCTTCCAACACACATAGACATACAACAGAAACTAAAGTAACAATTAGAAGAGACAAAAAAAGTAAAAAAAAAACGATATACATTTCTAATGAACAAAAAGAATCCTCATGTTTTTTTTCCATTTTCATGGAGTTTCAAGGTGGGGTATATATGCAACATATACTGGGATACTCCACATTCTTTGGGTCAAGGAAACGGTCTAACTTCTCATATACTGTTACAGGACTTCTGGCACAAAGAATATTAGCAGTGAAAAAAAATAACACTTCTGCTTCTTCAGCTCAATGACCCACATGGATGTAGAATTGTACTTTATCTTCTAATATCTTCAGCTTTAGTCTAAGCAGAAGTGCGTTCTGAAATTTTGTGAATAAACAAGCTAGAGTAAGTATTTCTAAGTTTTGGTTTTTCTTTTGAAGCCTTTCCAAAAGTATTAAAAACTAGACAAAAATGAAAAATAATTTAGTGGTTTCATTAAAAAAAATAGTGTGAAGAGTTCCAAATATGAGACTCACAGGTTTGGATATACATCAAAAGAAATTGCTTATTATTTCCAGAAGATTTAATTTAATCTAAGCTACAGGGAAGACCATCAGAAGGAAATGATACAAATCTTTAATTAGAATAATTACAGCATAATTGTGATTTAATTACAGATAAGATTAAATTTTGCCCAGTTTAAAAATAAAATTCAAGTGGATGTTAATACTCTATTGATGCTTTGCTAGACTTAAAGCTTAGATTTTGGAATTCTTGAACTTTATTTTTAAAAGAACTAAACCTTTGTCTATGTATATAGGCATTATGTTAAGGCAGTGGCATAATTTTAGTATTCTAAAATTTTGAAGGTGATAGAATGATAGAGTATTTCCTGTCATTCTATATAAATGCTAACTATGTACAAAATCAACATATACTTTCATTTTTCCTGAGAGGAATATCAGCTTCAAGAACAAAGCAAAATACTGAGGATTAAATCACACTTCGGGCTTTTATAGTTGCAAATGCCCATAGTGTTTGGAAATGCTTTCAAGAGAAAGTGCTAAAAGCTTTGCAAGTCAAGACCATTGTAACTAAGCATTTGTGCTACAAATAAATCCTGATGTGACTGTTACAGGAAATAGGTGCTGTAAAGACTACCTTTTAGGAGAAAAATACAAACTGTCTGTGCAAATAATAAAACCTTTTTGATTAAATGACTTGAAGCTCCAATATCTCCAGTTTTAGAATGCTACTCAGCAATTATGTCCCTATTGCAATTTAATTATGCTATTAGATATTTATTTACTACTATATATTAAGTAACAGTACACCATCAGAAATGGTAGACTAGCAATACCATTGCTAGACAAAAACAGCTTAGTCAAATATTACTTGCAATTATTTCACTAATATTTGAAATGATGCCCAAAATAATGCTGTTTCCATAGCAGGCATCCAAAAAATATTTTTGAAATGGCAGGATAGATGACCTTACCTGCATTTTATTTGGCTGTTATCTCTTCTCTTCATAATAAACCTTACAGTGATTACCTTAGATCTTTAAGTCGAATGCCAAACTACATCAAATGAGCATGGAAGGAAAGTTAATAGAGATATGAAACTATGTGAAGGGTTTCTTGTAAGTACTAGTTTTCCCCTTTTTTCTTTTTTCTTCTCCTCCTTCTTCTACTTTTTCTCCTTTAAAAAAAAAAAAAAAAAAAGCACCCTGCGTGGGTTATTTTCTCTGCCAAATCCACCAAAGCTTGGAAAGAGAAGATTTACTGTGTTAAAAAAAGAGACTTTAAAGACTAGAGATAATGCCTTTGGATAACTATTTCCGTTTTGTTATACCTTAAAAGAAGAGAAAAACTTATCTGAAAATAAGTTTGTTTTTATATTATACTTCTTAAAGGTTTGGAAAAAGTTATGATCTCTTCAAAATAATTTCTATCACAATGACATTTTCATAGCAACGAAGGTACTCCAAGACTTAAGTCAATGTTTCTCATACTATTCTAAATAAGTCCTTTCTTTGAGATGTTATATGGTGGTAGGCAGGAGTCCTATAATCACGTAAGTTCAGAAAGACTAGATAAAGAATTTTAGTAAGTTTCTTAGCTACAGGATTCTTGAAAAAGTTATGTGCTAACTCACATTAGGAGTTTTCTCAAAGAAAGCATAAACTGAGTATTTATTAAGAGGATAAATGATAGAATATAAAAGAAGGAATCATGGGAGCAGATGTAGTGGTTGAGTACCTGTTTCCCATTTATGAGATCCTGGGTTCAATCCCAGTGCCCTCTAAAAAAAAAAGAAAAAGAAAAGAAGAGAATTAAAAAGGGAAATCAAGTTAGAATGAACAGTAAAGAATAATCTGTTACCAAGTCCACAATCCATTGATTCCTAAATCTAATCTTCAGTTAGTGGGTTCTCTGTCATTCTCTATTTTATAGGTAAGATAGTGGTTGAGTGGGTGAAACAGAATCACTCTCTAGTGAGCCTCTGAGTAATTGTCCTCCTCTAAGATGGGGAGCAGGGAATAGATGTCTACAGGGGTTGTCAAAGGCCACACCATATTGGAACACAGCCACATGTGGTGGTTTACTGTTATGTATAGTTGTTTTAGGTACAAGGGTAAAGTTGAGGAGTTGCCACAGACGCTGTAAGACCCTCAAGCTTAAAGTGCATATAAGTGAACTAGTGTTGTTACTGTTAGTATTAATAAAACCTTGTTTGTTTGTTTTTCTGTAGATTGCAATTTACCCAAAGAGCATATATTTGCCATCCTTTCTTGATTGCAGTGGTGGCCAAAAAGATGTAGGTGGAAGTCATTGATTCTGCCTCCAGGAAGGCTCCTTAAAGGTGCCTTCCTCAGTTGGACAGTGTGTCCTTTGATCCTTCTACCCTTTCCTCCTTATTCTTGTTGGAATATGCCTATGATGGTTAGAGCTTTAGTAGTTATCTTGGACCACTAGGTCACCTTAAAAAAAACAAAAACTCTTTGCTAAAGGTGACAGCACAGAGAGGTTGAAAGAGCACAGGTCCCTGTTGTACTAACCCTGAATTGAACACTTCCAGACCTCTTTAACCTGAAATAAAATATACCTCAATTTTGTTTCAGTCATTGTTATTTATATTTTTCCATCATATGCAGTTGTATATAATTCCCAAATGATAGAGCAGGAAATCAATTAAAATTATTATTAACATGGTAGAGTTGGAAAAAGGGAGTAATAATGTCATTTTTTTAAATACAGGGAGAGAGCGACAGGGCTTTACATTTCAACATTAAACTGCAGCTTTGCATCAAGGTCTCATTTTAGATTTGCTTAAAACAGGACAATTCCATTTAATTCTAATCTCTTCATGGATTGTATATTATCATGGGGGAAATCTCGGCTAGCCTGTAGGTCCAGCACAGTATGATTTCTCATTACTGGTCTGTAGTTATCAGAAGAGTTTCCTCTCAAGGTTGTTATCATTATGGAATGGTAATGAAATACTTAGGCAAAAGATAGTAAAATATGCTTCAACTAATACCTGAGAGCAATACTGATCTTTCTCTCTTTTTTCCCTTGAGTCAGGCATCAAAGCTGCCTATACCAAAATTTCACTACTCAATTAGAAACCATCATTAGATGAGGTTTTGCACCGGCCATAATGACAAACACTCTATGTGGTGACTATAGCAAAGGTTGTACAATCCAATTATGAGAAAATGTCCAGGTATTTGATCTAACTGTTCTCTGATGAGGTCATGCCATCTTACTGAAAGATTTCAAAAGATGTAACCCTCTGCTCAGGTAACACATGAGACATGTGGCTAGTATAATATAATTGTTTATAGAACTGGTTGGTAAAATATTGCTTGGATGAACATTTCTAGATGTAACTGCATATCTATATCTTTTGTCCACAAGCAGGTACCTCCATTACCCAGAATTATGAGAAGCAAACAGGAAAAGTATAATTAGGTATAGGGTCAAGTTTTCATCTGATAGATTTTACAAGTAGTTACAAAAAAAGAATAATTAGAGGTAAACCCATGAGTATTTAAAAATGATTCAAGGTTTGATTTGATTGGTTTTTAAACAGGCAATTAGCATCCAGTCTAATGCTTTCTTTTTCTGGAAACGATAAGACTTTCAAATTAAATGAAGACAGCTACAGGTGCCTTTTTTATTAAAAGTATTTCCATTTGAAAACTATACACACTTCTTACAAATTACAACAAAACAACTACAAAGGAAAAATTCCCAAAGCTAGTATTGTAAAAACAACAAAAACTTCCTGTTAGTGTGCCTGTAGATAAACTCCTAGAAGTAAAACTCTATGAGTTATCACCCTCTGCATTTTTAACTTCTTATGGAAAATTTTAAACATACACTAAAGTGGGCAGAATAGTATAACATATACAGATGTATTTATCATCTACCTTCAACCATATCAGTAAATGGCAAGTCTTGTTTCATCTGTGTCACCTCCCATTTCTTCTCTTCCCATATTATTCAAAGGAAATAATTTTTATGATTTGTGTTGCTTATGAAACAAATCACATTTGTCCATGCATATTTTGATCTGTCTTGCTAAAAGACAAGGACTCTTCCAACTTAAATGTAACCTAACAGCATTTGTGCACCTTAAAAATTGAAAAATAATTTTTTGATATCATAATTTAGTCAGTGTGCACATTTTCAGTTTTCTCTTAAGTGTATGAATTGTTTTGCAGTTTGAACCAGATACAATTTATTCCTTAGACTGGGCATGTCTCTTGAGCTGCCACCACTCCTCCTCCTCCACCACCTCCTTCTCCTCCTCTCCTTCCTGCTCCTTCTTCAGCATAATGCTTCCTATCTCTCTCTGTCTCTCTCTCATTCTCTATTATTTTCCTTGTTTTTTTTTCTTCTTTGGTTCAAAGACATTAGCTTTGTGGAGTTTACAAAAGCCTGGATTTTGCCAGATATATCACTAAAGTCTCTTTTAGGTTTGTCTGCTCTCTGTGTTTCCTCTACAAGGATGGCTGGATCCAGAAGCTTGATTAGATTCAGGTACAATTGTTTAGGCAACACTGCTTCATGGATGATATTTTCTTTCATCAGGAAGAAATAATATCTGATTGTCTTTATTAAATATTAGCAGCCATTGGTAATTACACCAATATTTGTCAATATATTTCCAGTCATTTTCATTACCTACAACTTATTTCCCAAGAAGGGTTCAAAAAAATTTAACTGTGGCTTTTATACTTGGAAGACATTTTGCCTGGAAAAAATTCTTGACTCAGTTTTGTTCTTTGTGAATATCTAAAATTTGTTAATATGTTACTTCTTTGGATTTTTGGCGTAAAGTGCTGCTATTGAAAATCTGATGACAACGTGATTTTTCTTTTTCTCCTAAGTGACTTGGTCTTTTTTTCCTAATTCCCACGGTATTGTTTTTCTTTTTCTTCAAAGTCCCATAGTGCGTTTAAAATATGTCCTCAATATTTGCTATTCTGGGTCAAGTTTTCCAGAATGCATATCATTTCAATATTGTTTTTATTTCAGAATAGTTTTCCCAAATTAAAGCTTTTAGAATTTGTTCTGATTCTTTGCGTTAATTTCCTTGGTCAGGAAGTACTATTATACATATATTAGAGCTTATTTTCCTTCTACTTTAATTTCACAATTTTTCTTCTTCAGGGATTCCTATTATATAGGAATCTATTGTTATTTCAAACTTCTAATATGTTATTAATTTCTTTTAGTATATTTAAATTTTTAGGTTATAATTTTCTTTTTTTTTAAAGCATATCTGGCATGCTTTAATATTTGTAGGAGGTTTTCTGCTCCACATTCTTTTGATACTTATATAATCTTCGTATGGTTTACAAACAAACTCAAACATGTTTTGTATCCCGTTCTTAGGTGAAATTAGTTTTTCTGGACTTTAGAAAGGAGGGGAGAGATAAGATATCTTTTCTAGTTTTTTAGTTCTAGGACTCTTTATTGTTTTCATGTGATATTGAAAAATGTGGTCTTGCGGGATGAGAAGGGGGAGAAGATGATGGATATATGTAGAATGCTTTATAAGCTCAAATGTAAATATCTGGTAAAGGTTGGACTTGGTGGTAATATATTATAATGAATGTAACAAACCCTGTTGATTTATGGATGTGATTGTGGCCGAAGCAAGTAATCTAGGAAGATTAATGTTAGTTGGAGGAGAGCTGGAGGATATTGAGAATCTATGACAATGATTTTGGAAGTAGATGGGGATTGTGGTTAATAATATAAATACACGGATGTTCTTCTACTATAGGAGGTTAAGAATATGGTGATACATGGGAAAAATATAACGAAGGTAATTTATGGAGTATGGTTAACAACAACATTGTAATGTTTTTGTAGCAAAAGCAAAGTTGGTACTATATTAATTCTAAAGTTAAAAAATGAATACGGAGTTTGGTTTTGTGAGATACGAATACAATTGAACAATGTTCTTCTCTATTTTTTTCATTAATAAGGAGAACCTGACTGTCATTTAACTAATCTGTGTTCATCTGAGGAACAACTGAGTTAGCAGTTGGAATTAGATGAGATAAAAGTTCCTTGAAGAATAACTTTTTAGAAGTAATGTTTCCATAACTTGTTGAATTGCCTTTTTCTGTTTTTATTTTTGTGAATTTGAAATAACTTTGTTAATAAAACATATATATATAATAAAACATATATATATATATACACACACACACACAGTCTTGTACTTTTTGAACTGTCCTATAATCTGACTCCCCTCCCTGATTTTTTTCTAGATAAAAGCTTTGGCTAGTTAGTTTTGAGTGTTGAAAGAAACCAGACTTCATCTTTATAGACTTTATTATGGAACCTTTGCACTCACCCAAGAATTGAAATGTGCAAAAACCTCTCCTACTCTAATCTCTATTCAAATTGACATGTTGTACTTCCTGGTAAGAATCTGCAGGGGTTTTGAGACTCTTCCTTTTAAGTCATTCTGCTCATTTGCTTTCTTCCTTTCCCTACTACAATGCAGTTTTACAGTTATTGGTAGCTTGTATGTTAGAGTCCATGGACATACTTGGTTACGTATTTGTGTTATAGTTGTTAGTTATGATGTTTCTGCCTTTCCTTTTATGACAGGAATTGGCAGGCCCCAAATTATACCACTATCCCATCTTTTCACATTTTTTTCTGTAAGAATGGTTGTGGGGATTCTTAATTTTGATAGAAACTGGCAAATTTCTCTTGATATAATTTTATCCATTTTACTCTTTCACCTAAAGTTTATCAGAGTTTATTTTCTTAAGCCTTGGCAAACATTAGATTCTATCATTAATTGTCATCTTTGAGTCTAACAATAACAGTTTATACAATACCAATTGGGTATCATTGTTTAATATTACCTTTCATAGATGCAATTTCATGAATGTATTAGGCAATTATATATATTTGCCTATGAACTAATACTTCACAGCCTTTGATTATTTTTCTAACAGTTTGGTGATCTTGTTTGTGTTGATTCATTATTTAAATATATCAACACATTAGATTAAGATAATTTTCAATATAGTAACTCATATGAGCCATAAATATTTCATGTCTTTTGTGTTTTTTCGCAACATGCTGATATCTACACATGCTATCCAAAAAATCTTTGCTTTCCTTAGTGATTTGAAATGCCACATTTGTCACCTTAAGTTACAAAGCTGTGCTTGGATTGACTAATAGATTTTCTTTTCTGATTTACTGAACTGTTTGCCTATTTTTTTTCCTATTAACATACATTCAAACTTGCTGTCATTTCAATATGTTTTAACATCTGTAAGGACTAGGTCCCTCTCAAAACTTTTTTCCTTTATTTTTTCTATTAGATGAAATTTAGCTAAAATTTGCATTTTCTAAGGAAATAATTGGTTTGTCTGACATCATGAAGCTCATGATGGGCAGAGCCAATATTTGAATTAAAGTTTGCCTGACTCCAAAACCTGTATTTTATTTACATAGCTCTTCTTTAAAAAAAAAAAATCCATTTTTTTTTCATTCAGCAAGATAAATCTCTGGTGCCTACTGTGTGCCAATTTTGTGCTTGCTGCTGAGACTATAAAGATGAATTACTTTGTTTCTGGATTTAAAGCTAATACCCTACTTTTGCCATTTTTACCGTGATTTTCCTCCAGGAAATCCTGTATAAATTTTTATAAAGTCTTTTAAAACCATAAAAGTAGTCATTTTTAATATCATAAATACATCAGTTGGGCACAAAAACAGATAATTTTTGTTTGGATCCTTTTTTATGAGAAAAATGCTTACAAAGAAATAGAAGCAAGACTTATATTAGGAAAAAAATAACAGTAATTATAGCCACTTCTACTAAACAATTCCATTTAGAGTTTATACAGAAAGGTTTTAATTTATATTCCATAATTTCCCCTTAGAGGTTAGTTGATATAGTGGAAAACATGGCTCAGGTTTCAAATCTTCGCTCCCTGTATTGGTTATCTATTGTTGTGTAATAAATTACCCCCAAACTTTGTGACTGAAAACAGTTAGTATGTTACTGCACAGTTTCAGTTTATCAAAAATCTGAGTGAGGCTTGACTTCCTGATTTACTTCAGGCTGCTGTCAAGACATCAGCCAGCCAGGGCTGCAGTAATCTCTTTCGTGTGTGTGTGTGTGTGTGTGTGTGTGTGTGTGTGTTTTCAGTAACCTTAAGGCTTTATTGGGTAAGCAGCCGCTTCCAAGTTTGCCCACATGGTTGTTGGCAGAATTCAGTTCCTCAGAGGCTGATGCACTGAGGGTGTCATTTTCCTTCAAGTCTTCAGTTCTTCTCTGATTATTGGCCAAAGGCTGTCTGCAATTTCTTGTCACTTTGGACTTCCATCAATCAGCTCACAGCTTGCTTCACTAGAACTACCAAAGTCGATGACAAGAGAGGGAGTGTGCTAGCAAGATAGCCCTCACATTATAAACTTGGACTCTTGAATGTACCATCCTATCATCTGTGATGGATTTGATACATTAAAAGCAGACCAGTAGATTCATCCCAGATAAAGGAATTCCATGAGGGTGTGAATAACAGGAGGTGAAAATCATTGGGGCCACCTTAGAAGGGTCTGCTAAACACTCTCTCCTGTCTTTACTGTTTCTTCTAACATGGCATATCATACATTAGAGGGTTGTTTATTTTTAAAGACATGTTTATAAATTATTATCATTAAAATTAAATCTTATTATGAATTGAATTAACTTCTATCAATATTTTATTGTTACCATTGCTGATAATAGCTAACAATTATTGAGCAGGTATTATGTGCCCAGCACTGACCTAAATGCTCTAAGAGTTTCATCTCATTTAATATTCACATGAAGTTGCTAGTACAGCCTTAAGAATCACCTACAGTTATTTTCCCCCTGTTAACTTTGAGGGTGCTATGGCACAGAGCATCTATGTAACTTGCCCAACATCACACAGCTAGTAAAATCAGCTAGCTTATCTCCAACTCCATGATTACAAACACTACCTTGTAAAGGAAAAGCATTTTGTTTTTTTTTTTTAATCTGTGTCTCAATACATTCTCTAATTTATTGCTAGTAACTGATTTTGAGAACAAAACCATCTTCCAGGTAGGCCTTTCAGATGTGTTTTTGAAAAAAAGAGCCAGGGATGGGTTCAAGTCCACATAAACATCATGCAGTGAGGCTTTGCTGCACAGAAATTTTATAAGCTTGCAGCAGTTATGACCCTGAACTGTGAAAAAGCCTGAAGAGACACAAACCATTTGCAGATAATTGTACTGACATTCCTACTTCATTACTTTTAATAGAATTGAATTTGTGGTACTCATGCCAGTGCACATGAGCACTAGCTTCAGGAGGAAGGCATGTCACATGTCCTTATCTTCAGCTGAATGAAATGCTTTCGGCAGGAATTCACTTTGGGGCATGGAAGGCACATATTCACTTACCCAAAGAATAGGTCTTAATTAAAATTAACAGATTTAAAAAATGGTTTTAGGTGATCCTGTACATCTATCCTAGATGTAAGTAAAAGAGATTAGTTGATAGAAAGTAGCTATATAATTGAGATCTGTGGGCAAGTTTATGAGAGTTTTATATACATTTCATGCCACATATATTAAGCATCTACTAGATAACCCATTCTTTTAAGCTCTGATGAGGAATAAAATATGAGACATCCATATATATGTTGTCAAGGATTACTCTTGCATTCAAGGAGTAATAAGATTAAGAAAATATTTTTACAATAATTTTTTATTGAAGTACATAATTTACACATGACTATTGGAAAAATTTGGTAATGAATGGCAGTGACAATATTGTGAATGCAATTAACACCACTGAATTGTATATTTGACAGTGGTTAAAATGGAAAATTTTAGGTGGCATGTATATTACCAGAATAAACATTTCAAGCATCATAGAACTGTATGAACAAAGAACAAACACTGAACCCTAATGTAAACTATCAATTAAGGCATTTGTAAGAATCTGTAGCTTTTATTTATTTTTATTAAATGCCAGATCATTTGCAATTTTACTAGATACTGCTAAACTATTTTCAAAAGTGAATGTAGGGAGGGGAGCAGGTGTAGCTCAGTGGCTGAGCGCCTGCTTCCCAGGTATGAGGTCCTGGGTTCAATCCCTGGTACCCTCTTAAAAAAAAAAGTGAATGTAACTGTGGTGCGTGACAGTTTCTACTTTCTCATATCCTCACGAATACTGGTATTTTCTATCTATCTATCTATCTATCTATTTATATGTTTGTACGTATGTATGCACGTTACCCTCTGGTCATGTACTACTTACTTTAGTTTTAATTTGCATTTTTTGATTAATAATAAAGTTGAGCATATTTTTGTATGATTGTTGATCATTTGGATTTCCTCTTACATGAAATACTTATTTAGTTCTTGGCACCATTTTTTATTTGAGTTCACTGTCTTTCCCTAGTTTATTTATGGAAGTTCTTTATATATTTGGGTCTGAGTTCTTTGTCAGTTATGCGTTTTGCATATACTCCATTTTCTAGCTCTGTTTTCACTTTATTTATGCTAACTTTAAAAAAAAATTATTGAAGTATATCACTTCTATATAAACATACATAAACAAAAAGTGTATAGTAGAAGTTGTGAATTTACAAGGCAAAATGCATAACATTTACAAGGCAAAATGCATAAAGAGGTCCCATACATCAACCTACCACCAACACCTTGCATTGTCATGAGACATTTGTTACAAATTATGAAGGAATATTGTCAAAATCTTACTACTACTATAGTCTTTATCTTACTTTAGTGTATTTTCCCCCCCAAACCCACCCTATTATTTATGTTAACTTTCGATGAACAAGTCTTTTGCATTTTAATATAGTCAAATCATTTTAATTTTATTGATATTGTTTGCTATTAAATAAGCCTTTCCTATACTTAGATCGAGAAGATTACCCTTTATTACAATCTTCTAAAAATGCTATATTTTTATATTTTATATTTTTCACCTTTACTTTGGATTTTTAATCCAACTAGAATTATTTTTTTACATGATGTGGAGGACAAGAAGATCCCTATAGGTGTCAGCACTCTTAAGGAAAACTCCACATTTTCCCTGTCGATCTGCAACAGCACCTCTGTCAAATATCAAGTGTCCACATTTACACAGATCAATTTCTGAATTCTCCATACTGCTCACTAGTTTATTTGTCTATCCATGTGCCAATATCTTATTTTAAAAATTACATTAACTTTATAATATACCCATGTGTATTAGTCAGCCAAAGGGGTGCTGATGCAAAATACCAGAAATCCATTGGCTTTTATAAAAGGGTATTTATTGGTATAGAAGCTTACAGTTATCAGGCCATAAAGCATAAGTTATTACCCTCACCAAAGTCTGTTGCCATGTGTTGGAACAAGATGGCTGCCAATGTCTGCAAGGGTCCAGTCTTCCTCTTCCTCTTAAGGCTTCATGGTCCCAGCTTCTTATCCCAGTGGTAGGCTGGGATAAGTCTTGTTTCTCTCCAGGCTCAGCTGTCCTGCTCTTTCTGCATGGCCAGCTGTAAGCTATCAGGCAAACTATCATCTCTCTTCCTAGGGCCTCTGCCGTGCCTAATGGAGCCTTCTCTCTTTCTTCAAGTATCTGCTTCTCCATGTATTTACTTACTGTGGCTCCAGCATTAAAACTTCAGCATTGACTCCAACCAACTAACTCTTCTGTGTTCTTCTCCTGTGAGTTTTCCCTGCAGAGACTCAATGTCCTATTGACATGGCCAAATTGATGCCTTAATCATAATTTAATCAAGTAAAAGTGAAACCTCTGAATCCAATACAATTTAATCTGCCCAGAGGAACAGACCACTTTACAAACATAACCTAGTATCTTTTTTTGGAATTCATAAAAAATGACAAACTTCTACAGTCCACCCTCTGAAATCCAAAAAAAACCCACATTACAATATAAAAGAGAAAAAATCTTTATTCAGTAACAATGCTAAATCCAAAATCATATCACAATCAGTTTAAAGAAATATAGTTTGTTTTGGGACAAAGTCCAGTTTGGCTGTAGACCTCTGAAACTAACAAAACCATTGATCTGCTTCCAATACACAAACGGACAGACAAAGGATAAACATTTTCATTACAATAAGGAGAAATTAGGAGGGAAATATGAGTCATGGGTCCTCTATAGTTCAGTAAACGTGCAGGACATACTTCATTAGATGTCAAAGTCTGGGAATCATTCTTAAGATAATGGTTCCTTCTCCTTGGCAGTGTACTTTTTCCACAGGCTTGCCAAATGACCATTTTCTTGCTTCCATCCCTATCAAACATCTGGGTGGTGACCAAGCTCCACACCTCATCTTCCAAGAGCATGGGAGTGATTCTCACATTTTACCCAAACTTTGGGTTAGAGTTGTAACCCCCCTAGTACAGTGAAGGGGGTAAAACATTCTCCCTAACTTTTAGCATATAGGCCCAACCCTCTCAGAGCAACAAGTTGGTGACCTGGCCTTCCCTAATCCATGTCAGACAGGCCCACTTGTCTCAGACCTATGAAGCATTGACTTCAACCTCTCTAATCCCCAGGGGATGTGCTCAACCCTCTCTGCACCCTGGGGCAGCAAAACTCACCTTGAATATCAGGTGGGAATATCCACATCCTTCAACTGCCTGGGTAAACTTACCCTGTCTATACAAATGAGTGGGGTTCCTCTCTTGACCCAAAGATATGTCTTAATTCCAGATCCAAGTTTCCATGCTTTTCCTCCTGAAATTATTTCCCCTTCAGTCTCTCCCTTCCATGTCCCTTTTAGTCCAAGCTGACAATGGTTTAATCATATAGCTCTCTCAAAAACCTTGTTGGATTAGCACGCAAGAAGCAGGGGTCCAGGCCACCAGACGGTAAGACTTTCCACAGGTCTTTCCTAACATCTTCAATCCAGATTTACAAATTCCAAGTTTAGTTAAGTCCTCAAATGGAGCACTATAATCTGGGATATTAATTATCAGAGGTTTGGAATGTCTGGAATCAGTTTCTGATCTCTTTGTGCCCAACAGTTCTATCCTCAGCTTATCTCATTCATCTAGCATTTTGCTACAAGCAGCAAAGAGTAGCCAAGCTACATTCTTCAAGTTTACTTTGGAAAGTTCTTCAACTAAATGCCCAGGCTTGCCATTTTCAAATTCTGCTTTCCCTAAAAGATCAGGAGTCAATCTTGCTAAGTTCTCTGCAACTTTAAAACACCGGTCACCTTTCCTCCAGTTTCCAAAAATAGATTCATCATTTACTTCTGTGACCTCATAAAAAGTCTCTTTAGCATCCGTATTACTTACAACAGTCTCTTCAAAACACTGTAGGTCTTTTCTACCAATCATCTCCCAATACCTCCAAAAAATACCTCTTACCCATTTATAAAACCATCCCAGCATTTTGGTAGTTGCTAAAACTTGACCCCACTCTCCTGGTACCAAATTCTGTATTAGTCAGTCAAAGGGGTGCCGATGCAAAATACCAGAAATCTCTTGGTTTTATAAAAGGGTATTTATTTGGCGTAGAAACTATAGTTACCAGGCTATAAAGCATAAGTTACTTCCCTCAGCAAAGTCTGTTGCCACATGTGGGAGCAAGATGTCTGCCAATATCTGCAAGGGTCCAGCCTTCCTCTTCCTTTTAAGGCTCTGTGTACCCCACTTCTTCCAATATCAGCTGTAGAATGGGATAAGTGTTGTCTCTCTCCCAGGGCTCATTTCTCTCTGGCTCAGCTGCTCTGTTCTCTCAAGGTCAGCTGTAAACTGTCAGATGAATGGCTCATCTTGCTTTCTGGGGCCTCTGCCATGTCTAAGAGAGCCTTCTCTCTTTCCTCAAGTGTCTGCTTCTCTGTGTATTTACTTACTGGGGCTCCAGTATCAAGATTCCAGTCAACTAACTCTTCTCTGTTCTTCTCCTATGTGTTTTCTCTGTGAGTCCCCACTCACCAAGGGGGCAGGGACTCAACATCCTACTGACGTGGCCCAATTAAAGTATTAATCATAATTCAATCAAGTAAAAGTGAAACCTCTGAATCCAATGCAATCTAATCTGCCCAGAGGAAAAGATGAGTTTATAAACATAAACTAATATCTCTTTTTGGAATTCATAAAGAATGCCAAACTACTGCACTGTGAATATGGCCAGGCAAAATATCCCAACTCTATTCTCTTAACAATATCTAGGCTTTGCAGCTTTTATATAGCTGTTTGTTAATTTTCACATTTAATTTCAATCTTCTATATTCTTGGAGTTTTAAAAAATAATTGTTCCTCCCCCGATGAGTGTTTTTAGATTATTATTTTTCAGCCTTTAAAAATGTTTAATTAAACATTTAGACCATACATTTTCCATTAAGTACTGTTTTATCTGCATTCCTTGAGATTTTACATGTAGAATTTTTGTTTTTGTTTATGTAAAAATCTATCCTTATTTTTCTTTGATATAAGGTGTAGTGGGTGTATGTATGTATGTATATATGATCAATTCTTGTTATTCTCAGTGGTTATCTTCTATAATATTGCCATGAAAACTGATTTAGCATACCCTAAACCATTGATACTGGGGAAATAGGGTTAGGTTCTTGTGAGTCTTTGGTCACAACATTTCATAAATTGATCAATACATTACCTTGTTTTAAATGGGTTTGCGTTTAATATGTTATGCATGTTTCTTATTTAATATATATTTTTGATTCATTAGCATCAAATTCATAGTCAATGACACTATAACTGATGCCTGTATAAAGCATATCTAACACATGTGTTTTCTCTGTAGGGAGTATCACAGCATTTTTCACTTAACAATGCCAGACTGCACTTCAGTACTAAGGGGACATTTTAAACAGCAGACTCACCAACAAAAAGCACAGAAATGTTAAAAACATGACATTAAATATACTACAAAAGCACACTTGTTTGCAGTATGCCTTGTTTGACCTCAGCCAGGAATGTGAGCATTGGTTGACTTAATTTTTTGCCACTCCATGCATTTCCAAAAATGACCACAAAAGTACTACAATATTAAGCAGGGAGAGGGAAAAACAGGAGTTACATGGGGACATTTTTGGGACTTGGGAATTCTCCTGAATGACATTGCAGTGACAGATAGAGGCCATTATAAGTCTTGTCATAACTTAAAAGAATTGGGTGGGAGAGAGTATACACTACAAAGTAAACTTTAATCCACACTTTGTGGCAATGCTCCGAAATGTATTCATCAACTGCAATGAATGTACCTCATTAATGAAAATGTTACTAACGTGGGAAAATGTGGGAGGTGTGGGAAACAGGGCACATGGGAATCCCCTATATATTTTATGTGACATTTGTATAATCTAAGTATCTTCAAAAAAAAAATTAGATTAAAAAAAAAAAGTACTGCAATATTGAGTTTGAGATTAAAAATAAATTTTAGCAAGTAGGCAATAAGCAATTCTGGCATCCACAAATAATGAGAATATATAGAGAGTAGATCTCTCTATATATTCTCTATTTAGTCAATTTTGTTCATTCAGTTTTTCAAATCTTCTATTTTTTTTTTTAACTGAAGGAAATGTATTAAAAATCTACTTGCTTACCTTGATGCAAAAAAGCAGATAATAACATCACAATAAAACTACAAGCCAATTCCTTTATATAGACATAAAACTCCTCAACACAATAATATCAAGCAGAACCCAGCAACATATGAAACATATTATACATCATGACTAAGTGAGATGTGTCAGGAATGCAAGATTGGTATATGAAATATACCATATTAATAGAATAAAGACCAAAAAATACATGATCACCTCAATAGACACAGAATAGCATTCGACAAAATCTATATTCTTTCATGATAAAAAAACAAAAATCAACAAACTAGGAATGTAAGGGAACTTCCTTAACCTAATGAAAGATATAAACACAAATCTACCACTATCATAATAATGGTGAAAGTTAATGCTTTCTCTCTAAGATCAGGAATAAGACAAAGATGTCAACTCTTGCCACTTACCTTAAGCATTATACTGGAGGTTCTAGACTGGGCAATTATATAAGAAAAAGAAATAGGGAAACGGACTTGGCCCAGTGGTTAGGGCGTCTGTCTACCACATGGGTGGTTCAAACCCCGGGCCTCCTTGACCCGTGTGGCGCTGGCCCATGCGCAGTGCTCATGCACGCAAGGAGTGCCCTGCCACGCAGGGGTGTCCCCCACGTAGGGGAGCCCCACGTGCAAGGAGTGCACCCGTAAGGAGAGCCGCCCAGCGCGAAAGTGCAGCCTGCCCAGGAATGGCGCTGCCCACACTTCCCGTGCAGCTGACGACAACAGAAGCGGACAAAGAAACAAGACGCAGCAAACAGACAGAGAACAGACAACCGGGGGAGGGGAGGAATTAAATAAATAAATAAATCTTAAAAAAAAAAAAAAGAAAAAGAAATAAAAGGCATCCTGATAGGAAAGAAAGAAGAAACTAATAAGGCACTGATTCTGTAAGAAATAAACTTAGTTAGAATAAGATTAAAAGGTTCCTGGCTTTCCTAGTTTCTTGCCTATTTCCTCGTAATATTCCAATTCTTCCCGTAAAAAAGACTTACAGGGTTTTACCCCATGCGAGAAGTAACTAATGGGATGCAGTCCCCAAAACAGTCCCGATTCATGTCTCATCAGCAGCAGGGCCTCTTTGGACCCTTTAGCTTTGTATTTAACAGTTGCCCAGGGATTTTCCTAGTCCTTAGAGTCCTGCGCGAGGTTTCTGCCATGGACAGACGCTGGGAGCTTTACATCTGGGTGACTCTAAAGTCAAGTCTTTCCCTAAACTAAGCTAAGTGTGTAAAATTCTCTCTTCTGTTCTAATCTGTGCTTGCTCTAACTTTGTTAATCTGCTTGTGCCTAGGAACTTGTAAATCAGATTTGGGGTTTGTCTGTTACAAATTGGATAATGGTGGAAGGTAACCTAAAAATCAGTCTTTAAATGTCAATACTATCTTGCCATTGAACATAATATATAATTCACAAGTGGAGTTAGTTCAACTGCTTTCAGTTTTTTTTTTTAGTTCAACTTAGCAAAGTTGTTACTAATAAAATTGTTTTATTTGCTTAGTTAATAAATAGAAGTGCCCAACTTTTTCTAGTGAAAACTGACTAGAAACTGTAAGAGTTAAGATCAATATATAGATGTCTTTATATTATAAAGCAGGTAAAAGATAATGTATTAGCCAAAGGAGTGCTGATGCCAAATACCAGAAATTGGTTGGTTTTTATAAATGCTATTTATTTGGGATAGGATGGCCAGATACCAGACCATAAGGCATAAGTTACTTCCCTCACCAAAGTCTGTTTTCATGTGTTGGGGCAAGATGGCTGCCAATGTCTGCATGGGTTCAGGCTTCCTGTGTTCCTCTGGGTGCAGCTCCTGTTTTCTCCACAAGGCCAGCTGTAAACTATCAGGCCAGCAGCTCTGTTTCTCTCCCTGGGGCTCCAGTTTAAGACTTCAGCATCTAACTCCAATATCAAAACGCTAACATTTAAAGCCCCCATCTCTGTCCTTTTCCATGTCTTTTATCTGTGAGTCCCTACCCCTTGGTGGTAGGAACTAATGATGTGGCCCAATCAAAGCCCTAATCATAACTCAATCATGCCCAGGTACAGACCAGATTACGAACATGACCCAATATCTATTTTTGGAATACATAACCATATCAAATTGCTACAGGTAACATCTGAAATTGCTATAACTGGGGAGATTTAGCCTAAACCTGCTATAGTAATGATAATTACAAACTGAGTTTACTTTTGTTTAAGGTTACTCGAGTTCTAATCACACCCTTGCTTTAGCTTACTAGCTTCACCTAGCCCATTAGACTTCAGCTATTTTAATGATAATTCTAAACTGAGTTTACCTTTGTTTATGGTTATTTCAGGTCTAGCCTCACCCCTTGCCTTTGCTTATGGTTATTTCATGACAACCTCTGTCCCCCATGGCTCAGGGGGTGTCTCTCCATTTGAGTTATTGGCCAGATGGGTCACTGACACCTGAAACAATAAAAATCTCTATCATATCGCTGAACATGCTCCTGAGGTGGATGAAGAGTACAGTATGTTGCTGTTTCACTCCTGCAGCTGCTGGCAATGGCTTGATATAGCCAGATACACAATCACATTGCCTCCAGACTGGCTCTGCTTCATATGTTGAAAGGTGCTGTGCACTAGGCTGGAGGAACGCTGGAGCCTGCCTTCCTGGTCTCTTTCTAGGATAAGTCGTGCTACAGCATGCTGGCTGTGGAAGGACATACCAAGTAGAGCAACAATTTCTAGAGTACTATGAGTAGAACTTAAACAACACAATTGGCATTATGGCCTGCTTCCAAGAAGAGATAGCATGTATGGTATTACAAACCTATAGCTTAGATCTATTAACTGCAGCTCAAAGTGGAACACATACATAGATTAGTATTAAGTACTGTACCTATATACCTGATGAATATAATGATATCTTTTCTATTCTAGATCATATGCAGAGGGATATTGAACATGTTAAAAGTCCTGGTAAACTTAATCCATTTTTCAAGTAATTAATGAATGTGCCTATAAGAAAAAAGAATGAATCTCTTAAGTACTGTCTTGAATAATGTGAAGTCTGATATTCCTTTAGATCCTAGATTCTGTGATAGCTTCATAACATGTGTTACTGAAATGATTTGATTGGCATTAAATGTAGTGATTCAGTTCAGACTTAAGGTTAGATGGGTTTATTAGCTATTTAGTTAGGGAATTCATTTTTTTTTAATGTTTGCAGGCAGTTGATTTTGATACAGACCAAAAACTGGAGATCTTTTTATGGCTTTGCTTATTTGTAAATGTTTTGCTTAATCAGGCTAAACTTTTAAGAAGTTAAAAAATGAATAAATACTGTGAATAATATTGAAAGTACCAGAATAGTTTTAAATAACCCTATCTAAAGAGAATACCACCCTGGTACCTTTTGTTAGCAATCAACATGTCTATTTAAATGTAAAGATTATAACATTGTAATTAACTATGGGGCTTTTCAAAGGAAAAAGGCACATATGTTTTGAAAGAACCAGTCTGTTAGCTTGTGAAACTATAATATTAACTGCACTAATGTGAGTTAACAGATTTTTCTATCATTGCACATCTTTAAGTTTAATGAATGGTTCCTTTATTTATTTAGATTTTAAAGTAACAGATGTACTGAAATAATATACTTGATGCAAACATCTATTGCAATAATGTGTATTGCGTGTAATATATGTTTTTATATATACAGGCCTGGACCTGAGTTACAGGTTCTTAAACACTTCACATAAATGATACTGTGATTATGGATGTCAATTCCATGTGTCTATAGTTGTACAGAGATAAGATACATTGCACTCTAGAGTATAAAGTTAGTACTCCTTAGATTATATGAAATAGAAAACCACTCAACTTGAGCAAAAAAGTAATTTATTAGGGTAGCAATATACCTGGGTCTTGGGAATAGAATTAGAATGAGGATGCACTAAAGAACCCATTAAGGCTTCTCATGTCTTTTTCCTTCTGCATGTCTTGCTTTATTTTTCACCTTCATAGCAGAACAGTTTTTCTCTATTGCAGTTCCACAGACAGAAAATGATGACCACCACTTGCTCTGGAATTTATTTAAAGTCGTGAGGTAATTGAGAAATACTAAATTTACTCTCTCTGGGTCTCGATTGCCAATATTTGAGAAAGGGAGTAGTTGTTCGAGTTCGGAGCTCAACCCTGGGTGGTCATGTGTGAACATGGTGGCTGGTATTATCCCAGGGTTGATGGAGGGAGAAGGGAATATTCCTAGAAAAGACGAGCCAGAAGGCAATAGTAAGTGACTCCTGTATATGGTTAGAGGCTGCAGTCTCTAAGTCTCTAACTCCTTGCTACTCAAATTGTGGAGTTTTTCAGTTGATCCTTTGTTTATGCTGACTAGTAAACTTACACCATCCTTACACCATTGTATATATAGTATATCAAAAACAGGCAAATAGAGAGAAAAGTCAACACTGGAAGACGTGGCTAGGTGATATGTATATATACCTTTGCTTCCTTCTATAAAAAGAATTCTAGCTTCCTGATTTCCTGTTTCAGTATTAGATTTGCCACAGATAATTCATGCAACATTTTAGAGGTCAGACTCTCCATGTTAGGGAGTTTTTTGGTAAAGGCAATCCTTGATCTCCTACAAATAGATTTTAAAGAACTTTGCAAATATCCTTTAATATCTTGTATGACATGGGGTTAGAAGGAATACTATTCTGCTTCAATAGTTTATTTCTTATTGTATCATATATTTCCAAAGATGAAAAATTCAGGTATAATGTACCTCATATAAAAATATAAAAACACATTGTATTTTTTTTTTAGGTACTGGGGCCTGGGTATTGAACCTAGGACCCCCATATGTGGGGAGCCAGAGCTCAAACACTGAGCCACATCAGCTAGCCTGAGTTGGTTTTTCACTTGTTTTGCTTGTTTTTGTTTGTTGCTATGTTGTTGTTGTTGTTTTCAGGAGACACTGGGCAGCAAACCTAGGACCTCCATGTGGAAGCAGGCATTCAACTGAGCCACATCTCTTCCCTGAATCCTTTATTTTTGAGTTTTACTGGGTCTATAAGTAAACAACTCTTCTCTTCCCAAGTTAGGAATCAGCTGAGAGACAGACCTAGAGGTCAGATAAAGAAGAAAATACCATGTTTATTTCTCTCACAGATGCCCACAGATGTATACTCAGTTCTTTCTTCTAATATCATCAGTCAGGAAAACCATTCTGTTTCCTAGGACCCAGGTAATTTAAGCTTCCCCCTATTTTATCCCCCTCAAAGTAATGAAGTGAGATACCACAATAACTTTAATCTTAGTATGGAATTTTAAGCATTCTCAGGATGGAAAATACAGTGTTCTAAAATTCTGGGTGGTTTTTAGAACTAAGGTCAGATTGTTCATCTGAACTATTCTAGATTTTGTTTTATATTTTATCTAAGATTAACTAGGGATTTGTGACACCCTCAGAAAAATAAAATCTAGCCTAGATTTGGAAATATAATTTCAAACTTATTTACATATTTTTAGCTTTGAATGTGAAATTAAAATGCTATAAAATTCTTCACCTAGGCAATTAAGGGACACATCTTCTTTACTAAATCTCTTCTAACTGCATTTATTTTTTTTGTTGTTCAACTTTTTAAAAAAATGTTTCAACAATCACAGATTGAGAGGACGCTCATTGTGTAAGATCCAGGGCAAATCATTAATTATAATGCAATTACATAGATAAAAATCTCAAGTATTGAATTCGTAATTTATTTTTACTTTTCTTCTTCATTGGATCAACTCAATTTACTTTTATTTCTTCAGCTCCAACTTCAATTACACTCATTATATCATCTTATAAGAAGCTAATCTCTTCCCATGACACCATGTGTGTGGAATGCATAAGAAAGCTGCAGAAACAAGATATATTTGTCAAAGCTCTTGGTTCTACAATCTGAATAGACAAAGAAACTTGAATTTTGCTTCTCTTTTCCTGTTTTGTTTTCCTATTTTCTTCTTACCTAGCTTTTTACCTTCCAAACTTCTTTAGCAATTTCATTTATTTTCATTTTTATACATAGAACTAATAAATTACAGCCTCTCATTGCTTAATATTATTGATTTATAGCACTGTAACAAAATCATTAGCTAGTAGACAGAAATCTTATATCTTAATTATAATTCACAGGACTACTGTTTATTTCTTAAGACTTACAAGTTTTATCACTTAGTTTAAATGAGAATTGTCTGAAATAGATTTGGGACATCAGTTTTTTCAATATAAGGACCCATTTAAAAGTACATATGTTGGGTATTAGTGACTTTCTTAAAAATGATTAAACTACTTTTTTCTGGATGGCTCAAGAGTGCTCTTACTGAATACACTCTCAGCCATCTGGTTTACCTAAAGAGAGTTTAAAGAATGATGTCACCAGAGTACCTAATCTATATTGAAAACACTGTACTGCATACGCAAGAGTGTTATTAAAAACATATGTTGAGTTTAAAGATGCCTGCCATTTCATTTATTATGAGTCAGATTCTATCAATGACAAAAAATTCCCAAGAAGTTAGCCGGTTTGTATTTATTAAATTGTTAATAAAGGCACAACCATCTTAAAAGTAGCCTCAAATATCTGTTGCACCAAACCTAACAATTAATTAATTCTTAATGAGAAATGTCTAATCTAAGAAAATTTGAGTATTGCAATTAAAAAGGCATAGCAAAGATTTAGAAAGCCTATATGCCAGCAATTATGTTTCTTCCTGCTTAAAAGAAGTAAGGTCAACATTTAATTTTACAGCAAAATTACTGACTTATTTTCACAAAGAGCTAAGAAAAACTGAAAAGTTGTTTGATTTCAGAGAGGAAATGCAAATGACATATTATGGGAGAATATTTATGCCAAATATCATATACATTTTTTCAAAGATTTCTTTTCCCGAAACACACAAAACACTTTAGATTTGCAAAACAGTAAGATTATCTTACTGTTAGAAATAGTTTTATCTCTGGTGTGGAAAGATGGTTATGGCAAATCTTAAATACAATAAGATTTCTAAGAACAAGAATAAAGACAGAATGGTTGTTGGGTGGGCAACCAACCACATCTGCTTACAAGGGCTTATTCGAAATCAATTTTGATATAGTTGAATTGTTCAATGTGCTTAAAATGTAATGTTACTGCATTACTTTATTAATGTATTACTTGCTATATTTCTTGTGAAAGTGAAAACGTTCAAAATAAAAATATACCTTATAGTCAATGAAAACTAAATTAGAATTTTAAAATGGGTATGAGCCATGGATGACTTAGTAATAATGTGGTCTACACAAAGCAATTTTTTTTTTTTTATAATGTACCAGTTTGGGGTCTTCTTAAAATGTGGTTCATTGTATACTCTGATGAGTATACATAAAGTTAGAATTAAACAATTTCTAAATTGTGATTCTTTTAGGAGACATAGTAGTAAATGAGGCATGTATTTTGAGGGAAAAAATACAAACAAACAAATGAAAAACAACCTGAGTTTTAATCCCTGCACTTCTACGTAACAGCTGTATTACTCAGGATATAACACATAATCTCTTTGAGCTTCATCTTTCTGTAGCTCTGTAAAATGACAAAGTTTTACATTCCTGAACTGTGGAAAGGAATAGAGGTTATTTTTAAGGTATTGTGCACCAGACCCATACTTATTCTAGTTACTAAGGCTGTGTAACAAATTATGCCAAACTCAGAGGTGTAAAACAACCTTGCTCATAGATTCTGTGGGTCAAGAATTCAGAGAGGGCACAGTGGGTCTGGTTTATATCTCCTTTGAAATGTCTGGGACCTCAGATGGAACTGTATTATCGGAAAAAATCATCAGTTTCTGCTAGTTATAACCTGGGGGCATCATCACCTCTTGTGAGTCTTTCCATGTGGTCTTTCTGTGAGGGCTGGTTTAGGTTTCCTTATAGCACTTTGGCTGGGTTTCAAGAATGAGTGAGTGCCCTTCAAGTGTGTCAATTGGAAACTGTATCCTTTTTATAACCTAGCCTTGGAAGTCATTTAACATCATTCTCTCATACTCTTTTGTTAAAGTGGCCATAAACCTCCACCCAGATTCAAATAAAGGAAACATGGAATCTCACTGTCACATTTTAAGAAGAACATGTGGGATGGGGTATGTATATTGGTGTGGGCATCATTAGAAAATAAGATCACAGTACTCAATGTAAGAAGGAATAAATATCTGAGCGTGGACCTCTTTAGAAATCTTTTACAGTATTCAACATAGAGAAGCTATTATTAATAGTATTATTATCATATGATATAGCATGGAATTATGAAAATAGTCAGAATTTGTGAGTTGGGACATATTTCCGCTTATTAATTTTAAAATCCTGGTTAAAATTTTTAGTGCCTCTAATAAATTCTTCACTTACTAAATGAGAAAATTCACTTATTTTGGAGGATTATTGGGAGAACCAAAGAGATATTATGCAAAAGTACCTAACAGATACTACGTGCTCAATAAATGCCTTTTCCCGCCTTTATTCCCTCTCCCATATTTTGGCACTACCTATAATGGACACTAGAAATGCCTCAGTCTACTACTAAATCAAAGAGTTCCCAACAGACCAAAGCAGGTGTTAATAAACCAAAGGGATTGATTTCTGTTTAGAATCAAACTTTGAGCAGTATGTTCAGGAAAGAGCAAAACATAACTTTTTATACCGCCTCCAGACTGCTATTCTTGTCAATGAATTGTGCTATTTCGATTCTTTCTTTTCAGGCTCTAGGGCAAGAAAGCAGCATACGTTAGTGAAAGCTTAGTGGAAGGAACTTTTTACTTTTAGTCTTGCCAATTGCTGGCAAGTGATGAATGTGGCAACTATATTAGCAACTTTGTTAATTGTCTTCACAATAGTCTTCAACAAAATAAAATGTCAACAGAAAGAAAATTATTGATGGAGCACACCTTCAAACTGCAGGAGGTTTTTAATACTCTGCATTGATAGATATGAATGTATCCACCTGAAGGCAATAGTACTCTTCAGTCCAGGTCACCCAGGCCTAGAGAACATGAAACAGATTGAGAAATTTCAGTAATAAGCTTATGTGGAAGTCCAAGATGATACAACCAAAACATATCCAGATGATACAGGTTATCCAGACTACTTTTCAGACTTCCAGCTTTTTTTTTTAAGGTTTATTTTATCTATATATCCCCCTCCCCTTGCTATTTGCTTGCTGTCTGCTCTCTGTGTCCATTTGCTATGCATTCTTCTGTGTCTGCTTGTCTTTTTTGTTGCATCATTTTGCTGTACCAGCTCTCTGTGTGCATGGGTCATCAGCTCTTCGCGGGCACAGGTCATCAGCCTTCCATGGGCGCAGGCCAGCTTGCCTTCACAAGAAGGCCCTGGGACATGAACCCAGGGCTTCCCATATGGTAGATGGGAACCCAATCAACTGAGCCACATCCGCTTCCCAGATTTCCAGCTTTGAGACTGATGAATGTTTACTATCACTGAAGAATTGTTTTTCAAAGACTTCATTTGCAATATATGAATTGAGAGTTATCCCATATATTTTTAAATGGAGGCTGGATATTATAATTCCAGAATAATTGGTTACAGCGTTTGAAAGTTGAGATCTCCGTGCTGTAAACATAACTGTTCTTTCCCAGAACACAAGAAGACACCAAATTGAAATAATTGCTTCCAGAGAAGTTGGAGATTTTGACTCTAAAGACTAACCAAAATTCGGGGTGTTTTTATTTTAACCTCCATAAGAAGAATTTTTGAAGTGTCCAGACAGATAGTAGGAATTCGAATTTCCTTTCTTATCTTATTTAAGTAAATATTTTAAAATGCTATGAATTTATTCTTGGTGAAGATGACACTTAAAGCCCTCATCGCTTGAGTATCTAAATTAAGATTTCTCATTCTATTTTACATTTTAAAACAAATAAAATTAGTCTTCTATTTTTCCATAGAAATATCCCCTTGACAGCGCAGAGCTTACACACACATACACACACACACACACATACATACCTGCCTGCTTGCTCCCAGCCAGCTCCTTGCAGGTGGCACAGGAAAGAGCTATCAGGACAATGCCTATTTTCTCAATGGCACCCACCCTCCTCCCCCCACATGTTCTCTGGATCCAGGGGGCAAGCCCCTTTAGGAAGGAATGGTTCCTCTCAAAACTCCACCCACTCTGACTTGGAGAGGGGGCTGCAGCACAGAGGTCTGTAATGAACTCTTTGGGACCCCTACCCACTGTATGGATGTCCATGATGAAACAGAACTGTAAGCACAGTGGGCTCTGCAGGGGAGTGGGTGGGACCATCCAGTGCTTGCTCTCTCTGATGGTTGCTCTCCCTGGAGGACAGCCAGAGCTGATGTCTCTGGGACTGCAGAGTCCTAACCTAGGCTCCTCCAGCATTCCCCTCCCCCAACCATTCTGCCCACAGTATTTTATTAGAAAAGGGGGGTGGCAGGGAGGGAGGGAGGAAGGATAAGTGGGAGAGGCCAGAGGACAGAACTTGAGGAAGAAGCAAAGGTGGTCAGTTGGGAGGGGGTCCTGGGCCTCCTGGAAGAGGTTCTTCCTCTACCTGGTCGCCCTGAGGTGGGGCCGAGCCTCAGTTGGAGTCTGAGTCCGATGAGTCCTCTTCCGAAGAAATGGAGATTCTGCCCTCAGACTCAATTCATTGTCATCCTCATTAACATCCTTGTCCTCCTTTTCCTCCAAGGAAAACCCAAGAAGCCTCCCTTGAACGGTTATAAGAAGTTCTACCAGGAGTTATTGTCCAATGGGAAGCTGAACCACTTGCTGCTGAAGGAGTGCATAGTGAAGATTGGGAGCCCCTGGCAATCTCGCAGACCAGAAGGAGCACTATAAGAAGCTGGCATGGTAGTGGTTAAGGACAGGGCTATGGAATCACACAGCCTAGTCTGGACCCTGCCTCTATCAGTCAAAATTAACTTTCTTGTGCCTCCATTTCCTAATCTATAAATAGGGATAATAATAGCTCTTACACAGAGTAGTTGTGAGAACTATGTGATGTATTAGTTTCCTATGGCCGTGCTAGCAATGAACCACAGTTTAGTGGAATAATACAACTTAAATTTATTCTTTTAGAGTTATGGGGTTCAGAAATCCTAAATCAGATACACTGGGTTTAGTCAAGGTGTCAGATGAACTGGTTCCTTCTTGAGATTCTGAGAGGTTAATCAGTTTCCTTACCTTTTTCAGCTTTAGAAGTTGCCATCCATATTCCTTAGTTTGTGGACTTTTTACCGTCTTCAAATCACATGACTCCAATCTCTGCTTCCATCATTACATTGACTTTCCCCCTTCTGTATTCAAATCACCTTTTACCTCTCTCTTATAGACACCCGTGATTACATTAAAAGTCCTCCCAGATAATGCAGGATAATTTTTTCATTTCAAGATACTGAATCATATCTGCATAATCCATTTCCATAAAAGGAAACATTCCCAGTTTCCTGGAATTAGAAAGAAGATATTTTGGGAGCCATTATTTAACCTATCACAAGTACCACTTTATTTCTAAGGCTCAAAATAAGTGCTAAATATATGCTACCAGTTACTATTATTATGGAATACAGTCAGTGTACAGTTAAACACATATGCATCACTTGCTTCCCTCAAAGCTACACGATTGGATTAAGACAAGATATTCAAAGAATTTGCATTACAACAGCAGTAAAGTGAAAGATCAACTTTGCATCTCAGTCTTACCTTGTTGAATCACTGGAATTCTAAGTATACCCCAAATCCCTTCCTTTTCTTCACTGATCCTAAGATGTTAACTATGCTTTCTATGGCACTTTTGAATCTTCTTTTCCACCTCCTTCCTGATTTTCACTCTTAATTTCTAGATCTACAATTCTGTACACCTTTTTATTTCTTTGCATCGGTGACATAATAGATTGCTCCAGATATTCCTTATCTCTGTCCTTGATAACTGGGTTTACTCCACTCAAGATGTATATTCGATCACCTGTGAGATGCCTAACTCCTTTCTCTCTTCATCACTTTGATTATTTGAATTGGCTTTTAAGCCCTTTCATTGCCTCTAGGTTTTTATTTTTTAAATCTGTAATATTGCACACTCCTTTATTAATTGACTCTCTAGGTCTCTTACAGCCTTCTTTCACACACACTTCAAGCATATTTCCCTAGGTCTGGATTGAGGACATTACCTCTAGTTGATCCATTGACAAAAGATGTTAGAAATGAAAGGCTTTCCATATACCAAAAGTTCTCTATTGAGCCAGAAATGAATTATGTTTAAACATCTGGTATACCCCAGGCCTTTGCTAATGAACAAGATGGCCATAGTTGCTTGTCCAAGAAGTTTGCAAATAAATAAGGGAAATAAAAAATAACAATAAAATATTATAATCCAGGGTGATATGCTAAATAATACAAGGCATTCATGGTGCTGTGCACATAGGTGTGGCTGCTAACTCTTATTTAGAAAGTGAAGGAGGTTTCCTGGAGAAAGTGATCTGTAAGATGAGACTGAAAAGATCATGAGCATTTAGACTAATGAAATGCTAGAGAGGGTGGGAGTGATGGCTATAAATAGTGTACAGTTTTCAAAGGAGGCCTGAAACAATGACCTAGAGAAGAAATAAAGTGTAGCATGTTTAAAAATCCAAGTGAATTTCTGAATGGCTGCAGCATTGGGTATGACGGAAGAATTGGAAGAGAAGTATGATGGTTAAGTTCATGTCAGTTTGGCTGGGTTATGGTGCCGATTGTTTAGTCAAGCAAGCATTGGCCTGATTGTTATTGTAAGGGTATTTCATATATGGATTAAAATCATTAGTCAGTTGATTGCATCTATGGCTGATTACGTCTACAACCAACAAAGTAGATGGCCTTCAGAAATGAATGGAGTCTCCTCAACCAATCATTTGGAGTCCTTGAAACCAGAACTGAGAATTTCAGCAGTCAGAAAGGATTTCCCAGACTGTCAGCTTCTCCTGAAGTATTCAGCTTCACCTTCATCAGAGTTTCTAACTTGTAGCCTGCCCTATGGAATTTGGACTTGCCAATCCCCATGGTCATGTGAACCAATTCTTATAATGAAACTCTCAATATTTAAATGTATATATAATATAACTTGTTGGTTCTGTTCCTCTGAAATACCATGACTAATACAAAGGGAGACTGGGGAACTTAGCTGGCTCCTGAGGACCAAGAGAATCATTTTAAGAATTTTATATGTGAAGACCAAAGAGGAGCCCTTGAAGTGGAGTGCCATGGCAAGTCTGTTGCTTAGTAATACATTTTTCCACTCATATTTCTATGAATAAATGGAAAATGGCAAGATTGGAGGCAAATTGGAGGGAGTCAGTTTGAAACTTATTGCAGTAATTTAGTTGAGACTTGATGGTGGGTTTATCCTATACATGGCTATTGGAATAAAGTAAAATGGATGAGTTAAAGAAAAACTGAGGAGGTAAATCCCACAATATCTGATGCTTGTTTGAATGTGGAGTTTGGGTATAATACGAGAAAGAGAGGAATTCCTGGTACTTCCTGTTTAGAGATTGTTGGTTAGTTCTGAGGTTAAGGGCCTTTTACAATATTTTTAGGGAGATCCTTCATTTTTGCACTACAAGAACTGACAAGCTAGAGTTCCTGGCATGCTCACAAATTTGGCCCTTCTATCAGGCCTCTGCTGTACTTACACATTTTTATTGTAGTCATTGATATTATTTATTGGATTTATTTCTCCAGTACTACAATAGAATTAGATGTTACTGATTCTCATAGGTCCCACAAATAAAGAAAAAGATAGGAAACATATGGCTACAAACTAGTTGGAAAGTCTTGTTATTTAGGAGGCTCAGGCATTTTGGTGAAGCCCCTGAGAATCTTTTAGCCGAGAAACTCTTCTACTATGTAAGAAGTGTTGTAGGCAATGGTCTCTTTGGAGACAACAGGAAAATTTTCCTACCCAGCTTCTCATTGTCAACTGTGTTCAGGGTTATTTCCTTGTGTGATTCCAAAATGTTGTAAGGTCCTGAATTATAAGTAAATCCAAACAAGAAAATGGCAGAGTCAAAGCTTTTATAACCAAGAGATGAGAGGAAATCTTTATCCAATGGATTATTTCTTCTCCCTTCTGAGGAATGACCTTAAACTGTCAAATCATATCAAACATGACCACAACACACACTACATAGTCATTAGAAAAATCATCCCCTGTTATTAAGGGAATTGGTGTAAAATCTGTGGTTGCAAAGCTCTATAGACAGGCTAGCCTTCTGCAAACAATGTGGGAGAAGCACAAATTTTTGGATTTCTAGGATGTCACAATTTTTGTTTAATTTTTTTGTTAAAGGATAGGAAGAGTTTACATAGTTATCTGCATATTCAAACAGAGAAAATAAGGCAGGTATATTTTAGAAAGATTGGAAGCATTTTTATCCATATTTTTATCCATATTTTATATTGAAGACCATGAATAGGTATGAAATGAGTATTCAGAAATAATGCCCAAACAAAACAAAATGAAAAGACAAAACAACTAAGGAATAAATAGGTGAATAATTGGTTGATTGCACCATATGGAAGGTTTTTTAAAGCATGCAACAATTTGAAAAATCACAAAAGAAAAGATGGGGAAACAGACTTGGCCCAGTGGTTAGGGCATCTGTCTACCACATGGGAGGTCCACAGTTCAAACCCCGGGTCTCCCTGACCCGTGTGGAGCTGGCCCATGTGCAGTGCTGATGCGCGCAAGGAGTGCCGTGCCACGCAGAGGTGTCCCCCGCGTAGGGAAGCCCCACGCGCAAGAAGTGCGCCCCGTAAGGAGAGCCGCCCAGCATGAAAGAAAGTGCAGCCTGCCCAAGAATGGTGCCGCACATACAGAGAGCTGACACAACAAGATGATGCATCAAAAAGAAACACAGGTTCCCGTGCCACTGACAACAATAGAAGTGGGCAAAGAAGAACATGCAGCAAATGGACATAGAGAACAGACAACCGGGGTGGGGGTGGGGGGGAGAGAAATAAATAAATAAATAAATCTTAAAAAAAAAAAAGATGCACTACTTGATTATGTCCCTTAGTAAAAGTTCTTTACATAAAATCTTAATAAATAAAATAGGATCTATATGAAAAATCTGGGAAATTATGTTAAGAAATATGACAAACAAATAATATAACCTTAATACCTTAATTTTTAAAATCAACTTACAAAGGAAATCCTAAAACTTTAGTAGGAAAAATAGGCAAAATTTGGAAGTATGCAGTTCAGCTAATATAGAAATACCAATAGGCTATAGATATACTGTGATAAACATTCTTGTTTTAACTACTTAGCAGGTATTTACCCCTCTTCTGAAAATAGGCCCAGAAATTAATTAGGGGACACTACCCCAGATCCAGGGGATGGAATATACAATTTACACTCAAACCAATCAGTAGTTGGGAGTGGACATGTGTTCCAAGATGGCCCATTTAGTTCTTAAGACCTTTGTGGGAGCTACTATTAAAAAGGCTTTCCCTTTCTCACTGGACTTCAGGTTGAGAAGACATGAAGCTGAAACAGCCGCAGCCATCACTGGGTAAAGCCTGAGAATAAAGCTTACATTTAGAACAAAGGAGAGCAGAGTTAGTGGAGAAATAAAAAGAGACCACAAGCTGACATTATTTGAGCATCTGAAACTAACTGTGCCTGAAAGTGGTACAACATTTCTGGAGAGCAACATGTTAGTAATTATAAAATTTCCTGTGACCCAGAATACATAAATTAACACAGTAGAGTGTTAATGTATTTTTATTACTTATATCTGTGTGAAAGATTACTGATGATTTTAATTAGCTTCTTTATATCCTATTTTTCCCCTAAATTCTTCTAAAATGGCATGTATTAATTTTATTTTTAATTTCTTATCTTTCTCCAGTACTTTTACCTTGATTTTGCATTAATTCTTATTTTTCTAAATTATACAAGTACACATTAATTTATTTGCACAATAGTATGGACAGCAATAGTATGTGAATTCTGTTAGACATATTCTCACAGATGTGATAAGGTGGTGTACATATATCTAAATCGATCTATCTATACACACACACACACATACATTCCTATTGTTTGTAGGCTAGGTTTTTGCATGAATTCAACTTAGTAAATTCCAATAAATGAACAGTTTTTTCCTTCATCCTTTACTGTCTTTTGATACATACTCTTCTTTCCTGCCCAAGAATAATACCTCTGGCAGATACTTTAGCTTTTTACAATTACTGTCAGCTATAAAAACAGTCTTATTTTCAAATATTGTAGAGTCCAGTCCAGTTAAATTCAAAACATTGATCTTAAATAAATGTTAAAACTTCTCTTCTTTCTCTCCTCACATCAAACCTGTGGCCTGGGGCCTGTGGTGGGAATGAACTCTTGTCTTTTCTTTTAATCACTCTCCACCTCCTCCCTGCTCTTTCTGTGACTTCAAAGGTAAGATTTGGAAGTGACAAAGAAAGAGAGCAATTATTTTATTTGGTGGATGCCACTGTAATCTATTTATCAATATTCTCTGTCATGTTAGGCATCTGTGGAAATTTGTCAGGCTCATTGTTGGGTTTTTCAGAAACCTTCTCACTGAGACCTCTACACTAGAGATAATAGTTTTTGGCTGACTTCTTTCAACCCTTTTCTGACTTGTGTCTCTTAGTGGTAGTTGTGCTACCAATGTTCACAGCTCCAAATAAAGTCAGTGACTTCCTCATGGTCCATGGCTTCAAAAACCACTACAGTGGTTGCCTGTTCTCTTCACTCTCATTAGAAGCGACCTCGGCTAGCACCTTATGCTCAGAATTTCCCAGGATAAATGTTTGCCAGTCTTTCTTTTCAATACATTCTTAATCCCTGGGATGCATATCTATTTTTCTCTCATGCTGTATGTCCTTAGGGGTTTTACAGCTTAAAAAGCATAGTGAGAAATGCTAGTTGTGGTGGTTAATTTTATGTGTCAACTTGACTAGGTTATGGTGTACAGTTTTTTTGTCAGACATTAACCTATGTGTTGTAGTGCAGGTATTTTTCACATGTGATTAACATCTACAATTAGTCACCTTTAAGTAAAGGAGATTACCCTCAATTATGTAGGGGGGCCTCATCCAATCAATTGGAGGTCTTCAGAGAAGAGAACTGAGGATTTCAAAAAGAAGAAGAAATTCTGCCTTCAGAATTTCCAGCCTGCCCATCTGCCTCATAGTAGGCCTGTTGGAGATTTTTCTCTGTAATAACACTGACTGATAAAACTAGTCTTCCCTCTTAAAGGTAACCCTATCACTATGAAGATTCTCCTGGGTAACTCTCTTTGCCTAGTGACAACAGGGCAGTGGGGAGACAAACCCTCCTCTTATCAGGGAGGAAGGAATAGAAGAGGTCACACCCTTCTCTAGTCTTTAAGCCCTTTAAGTAATTTCCTCAATGAATGCTCCAGTCATTTCTAAGAGAATGGGAAGTAGGTGATTGTAGTTAATAGATGAAGAGCCTATTTAATCACATTTTAGTAAGTACTGTGGGGATTTGTTTGTAGCTCTGTTTGAATGCGGGAGTAATGTATTACCTACTATCTGCAGCTTTGAGTATTTAGCCAAGTTTTTCAAGTTGATAGGTAGGAAATGTCCCATTCAACATACTGTAACATATAGTTTATATTACTATGCTCATTTACTGAGGAGAAAAGCTAAGGTGCATTGAACTAAAATAGATTTAGGGGAAAATGTTATTTCCATTTGATAGACCTTGTTCGAATTTAGCATTTCTGCATGCTGGTTTAGAGAGGTGAATCTCAGGTTCCCAGTGTATTACAGATTCTGCAAAATTACAACATTGCTGTGTACCAAATCACTTCTAAACTCAATGGATCAACATTTCCTACCTCATCTCCTCATGGCCGTGTTGCTTTTCTATTTACCAACTCATTCTCCACAAAGTTCTAATGTGATAAAAATCAGATTACATTCATACACAGACACACACAACTTACACACTTTCACATTAAACCCTTCTCATTATTCTTAGAAGAACAAAATACTTAACATGGGTAGTAATATAGCCTGTACATATATATACGTGTATTCAAACTTATGTAATTCTGTATCCAAGTTTGCCTAGTTTCTGGAAAGCAAATTAAATGATACAGACTCTATAGACTTTGAGTATTCAGGAAGGATGTGGACTGAATGTGTACTCGAGCTTACATCCAGATGGAATGTGGGTGGTATGTTAACTCAAGTTTACCTGTTTTCCAAACAAGCCCCTAAACCCTAAGAAGCTAACAAAGAAAGTTCTTTCCATGTCAAAAGTGCTGCTTGACCCCCCTCTCCTAAATTCTCTGTATAAAAGGGACCTGGAAATCCTGTTCAGGGCTCAGTTTTTGGACAAAAGTCCTCCAGGACTGGTGCGCTGTTAATAAACATTCCTTCTCAGAAGAGTCTTGCATCCTTGTCCTCAATACCACTGCCATAACAGTCCAATATACAAGATCTTAAATATAATTTAGTCCCTATTTTCCATCTGACCTTGCAACATCCTACCCCTCAATCTCTGTGAAATAACCCCTTGGTCTTTCATTTCCTCAAAATTGCCAAGCCCCCTCTTGTCTTTGTCATTCCAGAAACTGTTCCCTCTATGAAGAATAGATATTCTGTTTCTTTCAGCAATTAACTCTCCTTCTCCTTCAAGTCTCTGTCAATCTTTAC
The DNA here is from genome assembly GCF_030445035.2 of Dasypus novemcinctus. Taxonomy (NCBI): domain Eukaryota; kingdom Metazoa; phylum Chordata; class Mammalia; order Cingulata; family Dasypodidae; genus Dasypus; species Dasypus novemcinctus. Next base: position 144,905,087 of record NC_080673.1, on the reverse strand, counting down.
TTCCTTGGTCAAGCCTTCCTGAACTTTTCCACCTTGGTCAGTTTCTCCATTACAAGTTCTCATAATTACTGTATACCTTTCTGGCCCTTACTATTGTGGCAACTTTGTATTTCTTTGTGTACTCCTTTGATTAATGCTTCTATTTCCATCTGGACTATAGGCTCCAAGAGGACAGGAAACATGCTGTTTTAGTTACTGTGATATCACTAGCATGTTGAAAACCACCTCCCATATTTTCAAGAAATATACTTATTGGAAGATTATGATCCTTATTTTCTATAGTGTAGGATAAAGCTAATTTACGATATCTGATAATACACTAAGGTAGCACAAGGAAAAAAGGCAAAATGTTATATAGCTATTCATTTCTTGTTATAGAATTTCCCCCCCCAGAGTCTGACTTTTAAAACCAAATTTTCTCTTAAACTATTCTTCTCAGTAAAGAAGGTCTGCCTTTATTAATAAATTCCCTTACTACCTTCTTTCACATCTCCTTCTGTACTTTCATCTTCAAAAGATCACATTTAATATTGGATCCTAAACTAATCTGATTTCATACCCAGAAAGCCTGAGTTTTGGTAAGTACCCAAGGGCTTCTCCACTGAGCTAAAGGAAACACTGATTTACATGAATGGATGAAGTCTTTACCATCTTAAATTCCTGGTATAATTAGTTTCAGAAGAACAGATCCATGTTATGTCTATTTCTATTCCTTTCCTCATCTGTGACAGGAGAATGAGTCATTAGAATTTTAATGTCTGCATTAAATGCCAGCAGTGGTCTGTTGTTATGCTTTAACTACTTAAATATTCTGAATTCTGACTGGCTAATCCATCCTACCTTTACTGTGAGAGAACAGGAATGGGCTTCAATTCAAATAAGAGAGCATGGAAAAGGTCAAATGAGTGCAAGACTGTCTATCATTAAATGGTGACAGAATTAAAAGGCTTACTTTTGTGACTAAGATTGAAATTGGAACATAAAATGTCACCACATGAGTTCTGTGGATTGACAATGAATGTTGAGTCAGGGATGGTGAGGAATTAGCTGTTTTAAAAGAGTTTTGTTGCAAATGAAAATTCTAAAAGGACATGTTCTTTAGCCACAGGAAATGGTTCTAATAATACAGTAGTTCAAATAATAATGGAAGAGAGGGAAGGGATTTGCTATGAACTCATCTGAACGCAAAAATTTTTGGCTAAACATTAAAAAGAAGCTAAGTTCTATTCTTGAACCAAATTATAGATTTCACTATTAAAGTAGAGTTTTCTTTTAATTTCATTTTGTGTTTGTGTTTTTTAAATTCAAACGTAATTGATCTGAGATTGTAAGTTATAGGGTGGTAATTTTGGAAGTGAACTTCCCTTTGTTTTCTTTATTATTTGGCTGCATTTTAACTTTAATACTCAATTTTTTTTTTCCTTCAGAAAGACTGTCAAATGCTACTACTTTAGATTTCCAGATAATCATGTATTTAAGTGGATTTTAAAATATATCACTCTACAAGGTGCCATTTCTTTCCTTTAGATTAACTCAAAGTTACTTTTAATTTCTTCCTCATTATTTTCTTTATCAGAATAATAATAGATCTATTCCATTGTTCCAGGACTGAAATTTCTAAGAAGCTACCAACTCAGATATTTTTTTGAAAAGACGCTCATTATCTCATTTACTTACTCTCCAGACTGACTGCTTTCCATCCTCTTTCTTTTGCAGATTTCCCTTACCTTCTAACTTCTGTTCAGAAGCTTCATTGTAGAAAAAAGGAGAGGAAATGAAGCTAAAAGTACAGTCCAATCTGATGACTAAATGCAGTCTGTAGCAGTATCTGTATGGTTCAGTGACCTACCATCTTTTATCTTCCACTATGTGGATCTTTGGCAATTACATTTATTCCTGTACCAGGTGTTGTGTCCTCCCCAAGGTCATCTGACAGGTTCTTTGTTTTATATGGATAGCAACCCTCAAGCACTTGACCATTTATCAGATGTTAGAATCTTTGGCCTAGCAATTGCTTTGCTAGCTAACAGGCTCAGAGAAAAGTTTTTGAGATTGCTGGTGTTACGGACATGCTGTCTGTAATAGTAATAGAAATCTTGGAAGTTCAGAAGCAGCTCTGGAGAGAAGAACAAAACAAATTACTGTTACTGACAAGTAATGAGCGAAATTAGCTGATCCAGAAGAAAATGAAAACTTCGTGCTTAAGTTTATAACTTTATATTTCATGGAAGTTGAGAGGTGGGCAAAAAAATTTTACATGAAAGCTAATAGAAAAACAGAGAAGGCCCAGAACACAGAAGTCACCATTAATGAATGGGACTTAGAAATCTGCTGGAGAGAAGTAAGTGTCCTGAATTTAGTGAAATTATTTAAGAAATCTATTGCAAAGATGTGCAATGCAGAAAGCAAGGGGAAAATGGAATAAAGTTGATAGAATCCTTCACCTTCACATGTTCACACATGCCTTAAAGTCTCAATAAAAGTGCAGGTGGCAGTATTTTAAGCTCATGGTATATAAAAAGAAGTGTCATTGTCATGAGTCCCCATTAATCCAGGCTGAAACTTACAGTTGTACCAGGCAAGATCAGTTTGTTCCGTTTATATGTCTATATGCATATTGATTATAACATTTTCTGACATTGGAAGGGAGAAAAACAATCAAATTTAGAAAATGCCCAGTACTTTGGATTTTATGTTTATAACCCCAATTTTTCTCTCTTTGTGTCCCATTTACATTGTTTTAGTCTTGAATAGAAGAGTCAAAGAAAGGAATGCTTTTTGGATACATTAATTAAATGCACAAAAAAAGGTAAGAGGATGAAAAGCATAATTGGACATGGATGTTTGTGGCTCAAATGTGGCAAAAAATATAAGCATGCTGATCATTACAAATATCTAATTTATTATGCTATTTCATACCTTACTTTGTGTGACACGTACATAAGAGCATTGTACAAGGCTACCCGAAATTGGGGAGAGGGTCTAAGTTCATTCTTCTCAGCTGCAGCTCTTTAATAATATTAAATTCATTAGTTCACTAAGACTGATACAAGAATAAAACATAACCATAAAAATATCCTATCTTTTCTATAGCCTTTGAATTTTTAAAGGACTCTTAGTCAGTGATAGCTGACGAAATAACCTATCTAAGAAGTGGAGCACCTACTATGCTTGAGACACTATGCCAGGTGTGTAAGTGGTATACCAACATTATATAAGTTCCCATTAAGACTAAGTAACAGATCATGTTGCTTCAGAGATAAAATATGAAGCATTACAAAGGAGCAATTCATTATTCTGAGATACAGCCTAACATTACCTAAATATGTTTGGCCATCATTCCATGTTGAATATAATTCATTTATTTATTCAAATAATAATTAATAAATGTCAGTTCTGTTCCAGTTATACCGCTAAGTGATAGGGTTACAGCAAGAAAAGCACAAGTAAATTCTGCCACCTTGAAACCCCTTTCTAGTAGAATAAACAATAAACTTGAAATTATCAAATTTCAATATACAATAAAAATATGAAGAATGAAGGACAGGTCAATGTTGGCCAGAGTTACTAAATTCAAGATTCATGGTGGAGATTGGCCAGGACCAGGTAGGTCTTCAAGGAATCTTAGGATTGGAAATAGGATTTCTTAAGCCTCCTTGACATTGCCACATTCTGAAATATTGGAACATGGGAAGTGAGAAGGTAGGGGTGGGGAGAGGTTGCATAGGAGTCAGCAAGAGTATGTTTTTAAAAAATATACATATATATATATTTATTTTTAAATAAGCTTTAGATTACATAAGTGTTATATAAAAAAATAAGGGATTCCCATATATCCCACCCTTCTCCCACCACACTTGCCCACATTTACAACATCTTTCATTAGTGTGGTACATTTGTTACAATTATGAACACATATTGAAGCATTGCTACTAACCATGGAATATAGTTTACATTATAGTTTATACTCTGTCCCACATAATTTTATAAGTTTTGGCAAAATATATAATGGCCTGTATCCATCATTGCAATGTCATACAGGACAATTCCAATGTCCCAGAAATGCCCCCATGTTATACCTATTTTTCCTTCCCCCTTCCCTCAGAACCTCTGGTGGCCACTGACTTTATATCAATGATGAAAGTTCTTCCATTGTTAGAATAAATAACAGTAAGTCTATACTAGAATAATAATAAGTCTATTTTAGTGTCCATAGTCCATTCCCCAATCTTGAGGATTTAGGCATGGTGAGGTCTACTCTGTTTCTAATTGAGAGGATACTTAGATCTCATGGGGCAGATGCATGGAACTGTCGTGCTTGCAGTTGAAGACATTTTCTGTTTCTTGGGATGGGCATTGTCCATCATCTCCTAGTTAGTTGTCCTGGGTGAGTCAGTCCAATGAACTGGAAAGTAGGTGTGGCAACTCTGCTGAGATTCAGGATTCAACCGGCATATGTACAGATTGAAGATTAATGTTTCTGGGACATATATTTAACAAGTGTGCTAATTATGGATTCAAATAAAAGGGGCCGAAGAGCCGTGTATAGGGAAATTATAAATGAGTATAACTCTGTCATGCTGGGGAGTCTTAATTCCAAAGATCCACTGACAGGGTGCCAATTTCCTGAGCCTGTCTACCCTGCTTTAAATGGCTAGATATCTCTAGAGCCATCAGGAGCCCCATTGTTTGAGACACTGTTTATTGTGGCAGTCAATGAGATCCTGCTGAGAAGTGCATAAGCATAACCTCTCGAATGACTTCCCAACTTAATATGAAATGTCTTAGCCATACAACTTAATCTGTGTTTTGGTCAAGGTCTTTTTTCAGATACATTGCTAGTTGGTGCTTGGTAACAATTTTTTGGTGCCAGGGATGGTCATCCCCAGGCATCATGTCCAATGGTGGAGTAGGTGGGGGTGGGGGTAGGTAGTGCATTTATTTACTGAGTTTGGTTTAAAGAGAGGCCACAATAGAGCAGCAAGGAGGCTTTTAGGAAGTAACTTTTAGAGAATGTAGCAGGAGTCCCCTGGATGGGAACTTAATATTCTTTTGGTTATTGTGTGTGTCTCCACACACTGAGACAATGCCCTGATAATTTCTTCTCAACACAATTGTACCCAGATAAATTATTGTAGAATAAATGAGGAACACAAGGAACTATAAAAATAAGGAAAACATGAATGACAAGGAAGTTGAAGTGAGACCATGGAATGAATTTCAGTTACTTGGCTAATGAAGCTTACGATATTAATCCAGATCATTATCTTTTTTCCCTCATATTTGCTCACTTAACTGCCTTCTTTCCTGTTTAGTCTGGAGAAATACATCAACAGATCATGCTAGAGAAGGCTGATTTATCATGAAAGAATAAAGTTTAAACTTTAGGACCTCTCCCTGCCCCTTCTAAAGGCTCTTGAAAGAATCTTGAAAAAAAGTTCAGAAGGTCATATATTTTTTAATAAAATGTGCAATACAAAATCTTTAACCTTGCTTAAGAAACCTGTCTCTCCTTCATTAATTCCCTGCTATCACACCTCCCGATTTCCCCTCTATCACCGTCCCCACGTATTAGGTGGCATTGGATTGTTTAGGGCATGGGGAATCCAGCTGAAGTGAAGCTGATTTGAGAGTACTTTGTTTTGAGTTTTGTGAGATATATTTATGTGGGTCACAGACACTTCCCTGTATAGTTAGGTTATTGCTACCTATCCAAGTATAGAAATGACTTCTAGCAGTCCTCTACTGACCATACTGCCAATTTATCTGGTATTGTGGCCGAAAGATGCAGGGTCACTTGTTGAATCTCATACAAGGATATCCTGTGTCCTGTGACACTCAACACCAGAATCATGTGGATATTAAGAGGCAAAGTTTGAAATATACAAAGCCAGAAGCTAGTCTTTGGAAAGTTCTTCCAAAATCAGATGTGTAAAAATAAGTTTCAGTTATTATTAATGCTAGTCAGAATGGAAGTTCTCTCTTGTCTGGAATATTCTTAATGAATATACATCCAAGGATGTGGTTCTCTCACCCAGCAATGCCTCTTTCTGATAGCTCTTCTATTCTTCAAATTCAATTTTTTCAATAAAGACTTCTTGACTGACACTATTTAACCCTTTTGCCTCTGACATAATATTATTTATTGCCTTACAAATGTTCTTCATAAATTATTCCACACTGCTATCCAAATTCTTCATTTTTTCAAGTCTTATTTTGTCAATTAGTTTTTAACCTTTATCAGGACAAGATCTATGTCTTTTGACTTTTTGGTACTGCTCATAGTAATATGTAAATAATTAAGATTTAATGTAATTGAGTTTAATTCAGTTTGACGTAGATTCTAATGGAGTTTACCAATTAGATATGTGAATTTTTTACCCATTAAAAATGCAAAGACACTAATTTTATCCCTTTTCACATATCCAAAGGTTGAACTAACACTTAACTTGTATTTTGCAGTCTCAAGATACATTTCATTTGCTCTTCATCAAACCACTTTTTTGTCTTCTGTAAGTTCTGGCAATAAAATATATCATGCAGTTGTCTCATCTCAGATATACTATAAATCTTTGTTCTATAAAATAACATATTCATGAAAAATACATCAATAGATATAGGAGAAAAGAAGTTGATAGGTTTTAAAATATGTTATTGAAGAAAGGGATGATAAAAATATCAGGTCAGACTTTAGTTAGGATGCACAATCTTTATCACAGGCACAGAATTGTCATTTATTAATTGTTATTAGGTTTTTTATTTTAATTTTTAAATTAGAGTAGGTGTTAGGGTCACAGGAAAAATTTACAGAAAACACAGATTTCAATATACACACCTTTGATATTAGTTTTTGAATGTATACTATATATGAGTACTATATTGACAAATAGAAGATTCTATTACTAATAATAATATATTAGACTGTAGTTTACTTTTTGGTTGTCACAACACTTCTTTCACTCCCACCCCATTCTCTCTCTCTGTATTTCTCTTTCTAAAAATAAATTCTAAAAATGACATAGCAGAACAGATATCTCCATGTTGCAAATAGGAAATTGAATTTCAAAGGAATTAAATTATTTTTTTTTCTTGGTTTTATCATTAAAAATTGTTAATAATTGATTAGGTTAGGATTAGGATGCCAGATTTTAAACTTCTAAAAGGCAAGATAGTGTGGTTAAAAAGAAGATTGTTTATTCTTTAAGTTCATTTTTTGCCACTTCCTAGCTATGTGACCTTGGACAAATCACTTAGATATAACATCCTCCTTCTTGAATTGTTCCTTGGGTATTCTGATAGTGAGATAGTCTGAGTAAATGACATAATTTTCCTACTCCTATCCTGAGCCTTTTCTACTAAAATAGTGATGTCATTTGTGTCTTCAAGAATCATTCAATGTAATGAAAGAGTTAAGTAAAATAAAATGGCTCTCTGTATTGGATGTTGCTGGGAGAAAAAAAAAATGTCAAGAAAGGAATTTTCAGGAGACAAAAATAATTGACCTGCAAGTTTTTCTGGGAAGAAAAAAATGGAACAAAGGAATTCACCCTACAGAATTGCAGTTAAGGAGTTCCTGGTGACTGGTCACAAACAAGCTTTGATCCAGGAAAGATAGCTTATCAGATTGGATATAACATACTAATTAACCTTTTTATAAAACTCCCCTATGTAAAATGGATACTTACGTCAGCCAAGTAGAATATTTCCTCCCTTGCTTCCACATTTGCCCTAAATAAACTTTCACTTTCTACTCACTTGGTGGCTCTCCTTCCCCCATGAGGTTTGGATGCTACCTAATTCATGAATCATATACTTCTCCAAGAAACTCTCATATACTTGTCAAATATTTAATTTTAACAGTTTTGGTGTCAGAATGTGATCTCAAAGAGACTCTCCGATGACCCTATAGGCAGGGAGAAGATGAGGCAAAGTACCGCTGAGCCCCTCAGGCTCTCTTCTCTCTTGCTGTGCCCAGAGAGGATTCCTCTTGGATTTGAGCTCCATTAATTGCATTGAGATCAGACTGAGCAGTGTTAAAGTCTGGAGATCAGACTATAAAGACTGGAGATCTCGTGTAAGTAACATGGGCTCTTTGTTGAAAAATTTGGAATCTAGGGCTTTCCCAGCTGGGATATTGTCTGGGTATATGTTTAAAAACTATGGACTCCAAACTTTTATATTTTTATAAAAATAGTTTGACTTTACTAAGGATAATTTAGAATCACAATGGTCACAATGGAGTAGTTTTTGTTTAATTTTGTTTAGTTAAAGCAGTTTTCCTCAGAGGGCATTTTGAAAAGAGAGATCCCACATCTCTCAAGCAATGTTATATATTTTTTGATGGTATTCAAACACATCAAAAAGAATTAGGAATTCCAAAATAGCTTGATTAAAAGACTCCTTATAACAGCCAATTTAAAAAAAAAAGAAAAGGAAACGTAGGAAACAAGAAGCTGAGGCAACAAATAAGGGCTATAGGACTGAAGACAAAATGACGACTACAATTGTGCTGTCAGCCCCTTCTCTTTATCCTCCTTTGTATAATCACACAGATTCTCATTTACCCCCTTTCTCATTTACACTTTTATTTGGAAGATGAGGAAGAAAAGGAAGCTTGACAGATGCCCTTTAAGGTTAAGCACCTCATAGACTCAGGAATCTGATCACTGCCACCTTTAACTCATGGCCAAAAATGAAACTCAGAGCCATATTTATTCATAGAAGAATTTAGAATTCTTTGTGGTGCATATGACCCAGTGTTACCTGACTTATGTCAGCTTGTACAAATGTTGGTCTAAACCTTAGATGCTAAATCCTGGAAGACAATTGCTGATTGGACAGACCTGGAAAGAGATCTACATGATCTCCCTTTCCCTAATAAATCTGAGGGCCAAACAGGCCTAAGAAATAGAGAAGAACTTCTATAAGATAATATATTAGGGCAAAAACAATCTTAAAAATTTCTTCCACAAATATGGATGGGAAAAATTTAGCCCTCTTATTAAGCAATTAACCTCAAATTGTCCCATCTGTAAAGAACAAGTTCTGGTAAAAATGTGAGAGTGGTGTAAGGACAGAAAGTCAGCACTTTTAATAATATAGTAGTGAGTTTTGTATTTCTATGTTTTTGGGGTTTCTGTGATTTTATGAATGAGTATCTATGTTTTTATGTCTGACTCAAGGATGAACAATTTTATGTTGAAGTCATAAAGTTGTCTATTTGTGTCTGTATGCTTGGCGTATAATATCTTCCTACCTCTGCATGCTGCTACCAAATTAACTTAAAAAACACCTTAAAATAAGTGCTATTCAAATTATCTTAAAGATAAATAAGGACTGATATATAAATTAATACTTCTAATATTTCCAATGAAAAAAAGAGCATTTGTTGAAATAAAACCAAATGTTTAAAAAATTCAAATTAACATCATTTAGGTAAACCTGTGGCGAATAAGGACTAGCATTGTTAATTAAATAAAAACAGCAATGTCTTCTGAATCATAAACATTATTACAATAAAAGTATACAATTTGATTCTACTTGTCCATGTTCTTCCTAAATTTATACAAGTTTACTGATAAAATAAGCTAGCATTATATCTACAAAATGTTTAAGAAGATACAAAATGTAAATATGTGTTTAACCAAATAGAGTTACTAATCTGATGAACTTTATTTCAAGAGTAATTATGTTCTGTAGGAAGTCAATTTGCCTTAAATATGTAAGATATGCAAGATGTATTTTTTTTTAGGGAAAGAAAGAGTAGTTTTGTCCAAAAGTGGAGTGATTGGCTGTTGTAGAATGAGAAATGGGAATGCATAGGACAAAACCTGAAGTGATGTAGAAAATTTTAGGTTTGTAGAAAAGGAATTTTATTTGCTATGGTCAAGTTTGGTTTAATATTTGATACATTTACAAGATTTTAAAGAATTTCCTTGTCAAGCAGTAGCTTCATGCAAAACTAGAATTTGGCTTTCTCTGTGTAAAATGAAAAAAAATTCTTGGCTTATTGATTTGCTCTTAGTGTGAGATTATAAAAGATTTTTCTTAACCATCTGAGTAATCTGCCAAGAACACAATAGTGCTGCATGTTATTAGAATAATCTCTTGTGCTTTATACTGAATTTTTTGCAAGAGGTAAGTTCTTTTTTTAAATAATCATGTTAACTCCTTTATTTACTTTTTAAAATCTTTTATTGTCACTTTTGTTAGAGAACCAAATATTGTTTCACAGTCATCCATGATCCTGTTTAACAAGATGTTCAAACCTGACAACTTTTGACATTTCACTTTTCCAAAATCAAACTTTAGATGATGTCTTCTTGATCTCAAACAGTCTTTGGGTTTTTCCAGAGGGACCCTGGAAAATCACAAAGGAGTTGCTCTTTCACATTATAAAACAAGAGGTGCTAAAAGTAGGTTTATTTATTTCATGTGTTATGAGATGAATGAAAGGTATTGTCGAAGGAAAAAGTGTTTTCTATCTGGTTAAATTTGTATACATAGAATGTTATTAATATAAACATTTCAGAAATTGTGTAAAGTTTCTAGAGATTTGTCAATATCCTCACTGTCCATGAGATGTCTTAGCACTGATCTACCTATTAGACAACATTACAGTGTTATTGGTCATAATTTCACGCTTTAAAAAAATGTTAATGAACTATTAGAACTTTCACTTTTGTAAAACAGCAATAAGTTATCCATGGCTATTTCAAGTCTTTTATTATCTACACATAGTTTTGCTACACTTGCAATCAGCTACAGGCTAGGGTGTTTCATCTTCAACAAAAAGGACTGTTTCAGAGACCCAATGAAAGAACTATGTCAGGTACTCTGAGGCAGAGGCATCTAGCTACATTGCTTGAATTACTTTGAAACCATACCACTGAACTGAGTGAAGATCTCCAGAAATCTAGTGAAGAAGCTGATGGGTTCATGAGTTGCTAGTATAAGACTGAGAAAAATAAGGATAAAAAACCTAGGACCTAATGAACTGATGAAGAATGATTTGGGGTTTTGTTTGGATTATTGCTAATTTTTTTTCACTTAGCATACTTAAAAATTTTTTTTATTATCAATGTTACAATTTACTCCATTAACCCAAGATAATAAGTGCAATAACATAAATCTGTTTTGGTCCATGGTTAAACTCCCCCTTAGTTTTGTTCATTTCTTAATCTGGAGGGATTTGGGATAATGTCCACTCTAACTGCTTCAGGCTGAGAAGGAAATAGATATTATGGGCCAGAGGAAAGGAATTGTTTTTCTTGTAGTTGAAAATACTCTTTGTTTTAGAGATGGGACTGATCCATTACTGTCATTTTGTTAGTTGTCCAGGGAAAGCCAGAAGAATTGGAGAATAAGAGCTGGCTGCAGCTCTGCTGGGTTTCATGGCTCAAATGGCATACAAACAATCTAAAGATTTAAGTCTCTGAGAAATATATTGCAGCAGTTTGAAAATATTTTATAAATCCCTAAAAAAGAAAGACTATTTGTAAACTAATCTATTCCTCTGAGTGTGATACCCTTTGATTGTATTAAATTCAATGAGGGCCTCTGATTAAGATTACTTGATAAAAATATTTAGGGCTTCTGATTGGTCTACATTAGTAAGGTATAACTCTGGGTGAGTTCCTTTTCCCATGGTGGGATGATATAAATGGATAGTCACTCAAGAAGACACACAGGAATAGAGAGAGCTCCGTCATTTTTGATTCTGGGGTCCTAGGGAAGGATGAGCCATTTGCCTGATAGTTTGCAGCTGACCTTGGGAAGCGAGGCGAGACTGATACAGAAGGCTGGGAAAGAAATGTGCCTTATGCAGGAGAGAGTGGAAGTCCTGAGAGACAAGTCAATCTACAGTTGAGAAAAAGGAAGCCCAAAAGGGGGAAGGATAAACCCTTGCAGAGATCAGTGACCATCTTCAATATGTGGTAACTAACTTTGGTGAGAAAGAAACCTTGAGTTGGACTCTTTAGGGCCTTGCAACTATAGGCTTTATAAAAGTAATACCCTTTTTAAATAAATACCCTTATTTATTTAAATCTGATTTAATCTGAAAAAGTCAGATTTTTAGTACTTTGTATCAGCACCCCTTTGGTAGACTAATACATATATTTAACAGGTAAATTGAAAATCATAGGTTCAAATAAAAGGAGTAGAAGAATCAAGCGAAGAGGATTTGTAAATGAGTATAACTATATTATGTTAGGGAAATAGATTTTCCTATATTTCCAGATAGGACGTGCCAAGGGGATGTTGATTTAATGTAGCCATGTGGGTTCCTATGCTATCTGGGCATTCCTGGCACCCTCAAATCACTTTTGTTTGAAGTTTGGTTTGCTATGGCAGTTTGTGAAATTTTCCTGAGACCTGCATAAGCTTTACCTCTGGAATAACCTCTTGACTCACTTTAAAATCTCTTAGCCATAAACACTCTATTTTATTTAATATTTCTCCCTTTTGGCCAAGATCTTTTTGAAATGCATTGATGATTAATGCATGGTAATAATTCCTTGGTACCATGGGAGCTCATACCTGGGAGTCATGTCCCACATCAGGGTGAAGGTAATGAGTTTATTTGCAGAGGTTGGTTTAGAGAGAGCCCATATTTGAGTAACAAGGAGATTTTCAGGGGGTAACTCTTAGGCATTAATTATAACTACGCTTTGTGTCATTATTACAAGAATAAGGTTCATAAGTGCAAGCGTTAAGATTGAGGGATTGACTTATTGACCTGTTTTCTTTTGTTAGGCAAGGTTACATACTCCAGAGTTTTTTGCAATCTATCTGAGAAAGTAGCAGGTCTTCCCCAGGATGAAAGTTCAATATTTTGTTAGCTACAATATGGACCTGTATCTATCCATAAAACATAATTTTGGCAATAAAGATACATTTAGAGCCCCTGAAAGAATGCTCTAGGTGCTTTTTCCCCACATGCAATCCCACTAACAATTAGTGACACACCTTTGTTATAGATCCTGGAAGAATATTCTTATATTTGTATTATTATCTACAATCCCCAGCTACCACAGTGTTCACTGCTTTCTATGATCCTTTAGCTTTAGTTTTATCCTCTAGCTTTCCTTCTAGCGACATATATGACCCAAAACTTCCTCTATCAACCATGTTCACACATACACTTCAGCACTGTTAATTATACTCACATTTCTGCAACCTCTGTCACCTCCATCCATTTTCAAACCATTTCAATCAACCTAATTATAAATTCTGCACAGATTAAGCATTGGCTCACCATTCTCTACTCCCATTTTATCTCCTGGTAACCTATCTTCCAAACTCTACCTTCATTACTCTGCTCACTATACTTACTCCTTATCAGTGAGATCATACAATATTTGTTTTTTATTTCTGGCTTATTTCACTCAACAGAATGTTTTCAAGATTCATCCATGTTGTTGCATGTGTCAGTACTTCATTTCTTCTTACAACTAAATAATACTCCATCATATATATACCACATTTTGTTTATCCATTCTTCTTTTGATGGTACTTGGATTGCTTCCATATTTTGGCAATTATGAATAATGCTGCTATGAATATTGGTATGCATATATCTTTTTGTGTCTCTGCTTTCAATTCTTCCAGGTATATAGATAGTAGTGGCATTGCTATTGCTGATGTTTTAGTGTTCTGCTTTTTGGATACAAGGAATCCCTTACTGTTTTTCATTAAGTTATCTATAATTCATAAAATATTCATTTTTTTCTCCCTTCCTGACACTTCCAGAATTCAGAAACTCTTACTGAATATACTTATTTTTATGGCAATAAAATTATTTGTATAGGGTCAAGAAAAATCTGTCTTTCTTTTTAACAGGACACGAAGGGAGACACTGGTTATTTAATCAAGGCTTGAACAGGAATGTCAGGTTTGAGAATTATCGTCATTTAATGAAACATTGCAAGGGATTTTAAGGAATTAAGGTTGACTTTATGGAGCCAGTATTTGTAAAATTCTTTTGGAAAAACCAATCTGGTACCTGGCTCCAGGGTTCTCAGAATTGTAAGTAAGAAAGGAGGTTAATTTCTGGAAGACATCAGAGCCATATGATACTATAGGAAGCTCAAGAGAGAAATTCACCCAAATACATAGTACTGCAGATGAAATCTGATGTCAAGTTCTTGGATTGGTTTCCTAGCCTCAAGAGGCTTTTAAAAGTCCAATGTGATGTTCTTTATGACAACAACCAGCAAAGCAAACTTAGAAAGGTATGTACGGTAAATCACCATTCTTGCTGCACCTATATAAATAATCAGGGCAAATTTAATGAAACTAGTCTTATTTTATGATTAAGAATTACCTTTCTTGGAGTTAACTTTGATTAAAAGGTCAACTGTAGAGCAAAAATTTTTGTTTCAATAGTAGTTATAGCATGCTTCTGTGGGTTATCTGATTTTGCCCTATTCATTGATATATATATAATTTTTATTAGAGAATTTGTAGGTATAGAGAAAAATCATGCAGAAAGAGACAGAATTCCTATAACCTCCCTCTCATTATTCGCATTTTGTATTTGTGTGGTATCTTTGTAAGAAATGATGAGAGTATTATTATAATTGTACTATTAACTATTGTCCATAGATTACATTAAGTTTACTGCTTGAGTTTTAAAGTCCAACGTCATATTTTAAAAGTTTTATTCTAGAAACATATATACAAACTAAAATTTTGCATCTCTTTTATAAACTGCAGAAATGGCATGGCTATGTTACCTATCTGTAAATTGGGTTGGATCCTGTAGTCTTGCATATATTGTCTACCCTCAATTCCAGTCAGAAAGACTACTTATGATCTTCTGTATATTGGGCCTCAAATAAAACAAAAGAGGAATAATAATCCCAATACCTTGAACTACTGTGTTGGTTAGCCTTTTGTGGACTCCAGAAAATTATGTTCTTAAATTGGTTCATTCCTGCGGGTGTGCGATCCTTTTGATTGGGTTAGATTCAGTTGAAGGTCTTTGATTAGATTGCTTCAGTGAGGCTGACCCATGGTGAGTTTTGGCTCACTTGCTAGAAGCCTTTATATATGGAGGACTGAAAGCAGAGAAACACAGAGAAAAAGCAGCACAGACACTGACAGAAGACCACCTGTAATCAGTGTAGCACAGAGGCATGGAAAGAGGTCCCCAAAAGGCTAGATTCAGCAGTTTGAGGCTGCTGAACCTAGCCACAAATAGTTTGAGGCTGCTGGAAGGTAGAGATGAGCCTTGCCATGTCTTGATTGCCCAGAGCTGTAGCTCCAAGAGAAGGCATATTAGATGATGGTGCCATGTGCCTGATTGCCTACAGCTGCACATTGGTGAGACATCTACTGTTGATGATGCTTTGATTAGGACACTTTCATGACCTCAAAACTGTAAGCTTTTCATAATAAATTCCCATTATAAAAGCCAACATATTTCTGGGTGGCATTTAGCAAACTAAGACACCTACTGTAATATAGCGTTGCACTCTTTCTTGCACACCATCATACTTTCCCTAGAAACATATGACCAAGAGTGAGTGGTTATAAATATATCTAAGGCTATAAAACAGAGTTTTAACCCCATGCTCAATGTTCTTTAGGGCTTTCAGGCTGAAGTTGACAGTTTAGTATCAGTGGTCTTGAAAAATAAAAGGGCTGTAGATACCTTGACTGCCCATGCACAATGAAAAATGTTGCTTTTATGTTAATAAATTTGGCACAGTGATAAATAACCTAAATATTTTAAAGGACCAAATTAAGGTGTTTCATTATATTGGTCAGGCTCAAACAATTCAATGGACCAAACCCATTTCCTGACCTAGGTTCTTGGTTTAATGGAAGATGGGAACAACTAGTAAGCTTTGGATTTATGCTTTTAAGTGTGATTATCAGTCTATATGTTTTTATTTCTTGCTTTACAAACTGTGTTTCAAGATTCTGTTCAAATTCTTTGTCATCCTCAAGATACACGTTTGCTCTTAGAGTAGCTAACCAAAAGAAAAATGTGGTAGAAATGGGATTTTCTCTAGTGGACTGAGAGGAAAAATAAAAATAAAAATAATAGATACCCTGGCTCATAGAGAGGGCCATACCTGTAATCTACTCAACTGATCCCATTTCGAGGATCTTAAATGTAACTGGTTCCAACAAAATTCACTGCAATAAAGAAAGAACATAAACACACACAAAAAAGGGAAAAAGGAACAAAACAACTAACTGATGCTACTTTTTTTATTTTTAAAAATTTTTTAATTTTTGTCTTTATTTTTTAAATATTACATTAAAAAAATATGAGGTCCCCATATACTCCCCACCCCCCCACCCCACTCCTTCCCCTATAACAACAATCTCCTCCATCATCATGAGACATTCATTGCATTTGGTGAATACATCTCCGAGCACTGCTGCATCTCATGGTCAGTGGTCCACATCATAGCCCACACTCTCCCACAGTCCACCCAGTGGGCCATGGGAGGACATACAATGTCTGGTAACTGTCCCTGCAGCACCACCCAGGACAACTCCAAGCCCCCAAAACACCCCCACATCTCATCTCTTCCTCCCACTCACTACCCCCAGCAGCCACCATGGCCACTTTCTCCACACCAATGCCACATTTTCTTCAATTACTAATCACAATAGTTCATGAATAGAATATCAGTAAATCCATTCTAATCCATAATCTATTCCTCCATCCTGTGGACTTTGGAATGGTTGTATCCACTCCACATCTATATCAAGTGGGGGCTTAGCTTCCACATGGATGCTGGATGCAATTCTCCTGCTTGCAGTTGTAGGTACTCTTGGCTCCCTGATGTGGTGGTTGACCTTCCTCACCTCCATGTTAGATGAATGGGGTAAGTCCAATAAACCAGAGTGTAGGAGCTGAAGTCTCTAACTGATGCTACTTGACTGCCTAACTAGAAAAGAAATCAATATTGGCAACTGGAGTATTTTTTTCATGTTTCCAATGAGACCATTTGAAACGTGACCAAAGGACGGACTGTTAATCAAAATAAAACGGCTGCTTGCATTGGGTGTTGCTGGAAGGAACTCCTTTCCAAGAAAGGATTTTCCAGAAGACAAAACAATTGACTGACAAATAAAATGGTTGTCTGCCTTGGGTGTTGCTGGAAGGAACTACTTTTCAAGAAAGGATTTTCCAGAAGACAAAACAATTGACTGACAGGGGCTTTCCGTAAACAGTGGAACACACTCTACAGAATTGCACATAACTAGCACCTACTGATAAACCAGTTTTGGTCCAGAAGAGATAGTTTACCAGATTGGACATAACATACTAATCAGTGTAAGACACTCTCTATAAAATCCTCCATGTAAAATGGAAACTTAACATCACCGAATCAGAATATTTTCTTCTTTGCTGCTGTTTGTCCCTTATAAGCTTCCGCCTTTCACTCCCTTTAGTGGAGTTCCTTTTGAAAATATGTGGCTTGGAAGCTGGCTGATTCATGAATTGTAAACTGCTCAAATTCCCATAACAAATACCTTATTTAATAATTTATTTTAACAAGAGGAAAATATGTCTCTTTTGTAAAGCATGGTAGTAAAACTTTCAATGAAGAAGCAAAATATCAAGAATCCATAAAATTGTAGGAGTCTTGAAATGAAACAGCTGATTATTTCTAGGCCACAAGACTTTTAAAATAACTTCCTATTTTCTTTGGATGTGCTCCTAAGCATTACAAAGAGTCTGATAGACTTCTCTGTTATCAAAAGAAGTTATGAGATCAAGGTGAACCTATCTATCAAAGAAGGATTTAAAAAATCTTAAGATTTTATTAACTTAAGAAAGTTAAGAGCTAAAAGAGATTTCATAACTTTCACCAAGATAGGTGGCTTAGTTTTAAAGTGGTATTTTTAAAAGACCTTCTTCTTGCTTCTTATTTTTTCTCTGAGCCAGAGGGTTAGTGTGCTTAAGCAAATTGGAAAATTTTAATGTTCAGAACTCTGGTAGTTTGGTTAAATTCGATATCCCAAGTAAGTTTTGCCCAGATATGGTGGAGAATAAGTGGAACTATACTGCACCTTGACACTTACACTTTTTTAAAAAACATTTATTATTTTTAAAATTTATTTCTCTCCCCTTCCCCCCTGCTCTAGTTGTCTGTTCTCTGTGTCCATTTGCTGTGTGTTCTTCTGTGTCCGCTTCTATTGTTGTATTGTCAGCAGAACCAGGAATCTGTGTCTATTCTTGGTGTGCCATCTTGCTGCATCAGCTCTCCACGTGTGCAGCGCCACTCCTGGGCAGGTTGAACTTTCTTATGTGCTGGATGGCTTTCCTTATGGGGTGTATCAAGGTTTGGTTTCATTATTTATTTGATGTCCTGGTTAAGTTCTTAACTTATGTTTCTGTAAAATCAGAGAATTGGGGCTAAAATCAGGGATTGCATATTCATATGATTTCAGGAGTTAACAGGTAAAGTACATGCATAAAGTGATTATTGTGAATGATGTGTTTGTGTGTTTGTGTGTAATTAATTTGAATGTGTTCACCCTGCCTGAGATATTGACTGACTTCATTGGCCAAACTGCTCTAAGTAGGCATTCTTGAAGTTGGTCACTAACCTTGCTATATAGCCTTTAATGTCCATTCCACATTTAATTGTAGACACTTAAACAATATATGAGAGCATTTTTGGGTTATCATAATAATTGGGAAAAGGTGCTACCAGGATTTATTAAGTAGGGTCAAAAAATATCATAAATGCAGTTCTCTTTAACCCCATATGACATAAAGGCCATTCATGGGGGTTAAAAACAAAATAAAATAAAACAAAACAAAACAAAACAAAAAACAACAGAAAACTGTTTGTAACAATTATTTGACCAGAGACCCAATTCTGTTTTATATACATTGTCAAAGTATATTTTGTAGAGATATTTTTCCGGAAATTCAATTATCATGTCTATTGAGGGGCTATAGTATTTTATTTTGCTTAAAATTTTATCCAGCTTTGGTTTCAGCCATCCTTTCAGAAAGTCATTTCGGCAACAGCCAGTTGCTCACTGAGAATTTGAATTCCCAGTGCTTCACATCTGAATCATTCTGTGTTTTACACTGATAGTGTCACATTCTCATTTAGATCTTCTGGTATACTGTGCTTAAGAGTTTATACATTGAACCTCAGATTTTACCTAATAAATTGCTTTCTTATTTTGCAGATAGAGCATATGCAGATTTTAAAAATTTTGTGTGTAGGTGGATTTAATATCTATAATCTTCATTTCAAGAGGTATGTGTTACAAAGTAATTTTAAAAAGGGAAAGTTGGTTTTGAAAGTTTGGATACGTGTTGATCACTACCCACTAAAATCCCAAAGGTCATCAGAATTTCAGAGTACACATATCTGTACATATATGGATGTTCACCTAATCCTTGGCATATATATCTCCTTTATTCTCTAACATGGTATTGTCTCTATACTATGATATTCTTTTTTGAGTCATCAGCGTCCTAGTAAAAAAATTTCAACCCTGAGACCAACTTTCTGTGAACCTATTCGTTTGATAGAATGAGTATAGTTTTCAATTCTATGTTTAATAGGAAAAAAAGTTCTCTAAATACTGTCTAGTGATTTTTATTTATATGAAAAATCAATTTTAACATGTTTAAAACTTTTACAAGACTGAGAGGATTTTAAAATTCAAACTAATAAAGTAGATAATCTCATTGTTAAATGGCAAGGCATTTCCAACATTGTAAAGAGAATGCATCCCTTAATTTTAAGTGTTTTATCTTTCTAATTGAATTTCTAATTAGCAAGCACATATGCTGAAAAAGATGAAAGTATTAATGAACTAAACAGAGATATTTCATAGAATGTGGTAAAATATTATATTTGTATATGCTTGAATATACATATATATGTTCCTAGTATAGCAGGAAGTCGTATAAAATAACAGCTTCCCACCAAACTGAGCAGGATACATCAGACCTAAGAAAGACAAGATCAGCTTGGTGAGCAAACAACATTTAGCCCTCGATGGTCCGGAGGGGAGATCCTTTCTCTTGGAGCATCTGAGCCTGGTCATGGCCTAAATCCTCACCCATGGTGGCAGGTGGAGAGCATGACACTTCTGAGACTTGAGCTGCATTTGCCACAGTGCAAGAGGAGACTGTACTACAAGTCTGTATGTGGGTGGGGAGAAACCATGAAGGGGGAGCCTGATTAAAAAGTGCAGTGCTCAGGACAGATAATCAAGGACCAGACATTCGCAGCTTTTCTCAGGAAGGAGGAAGTTACATCTTCATAGTAATTATGTAAAGGATCTATTGATAAAAAAGTGGTCAAACAGTTCACAGATCACATTATTCTTTGAGTGTCCTGCTAGAGAAGTCTAAGCATATAAATTTTACTTATCAGTCACAAGCTCACTAACAGTTATTTCTCAAAGCTTGTTGTATAACTACTAAGAAATGAAATGCTGACTAAAAGGGGAAAAAACTGAAAGGGTTGTAGGAAAAATGCAAAAGCATATGTGATACAACATATATACATAATGCATATATAGAGAGCTTATGCATATGTTACAGAGAAAATTCTCATACAAGATAATTGTGTCACTTGCCGCAAAATTTCACTGAAGAGGTTACAGGTAGCATTAAAATTGCAGAAGCCAATGACCAGATCTTTCGCCTTTCTTTCAGTTATTTACACCCCTTTGTCTATAGATGCATCTTCCTATTTGCTTGTTTCTTTAATTCCCCTTGGTTGCAATTAAAAAATAAGACAGTGAGACAGCAGGCTTTACTGAAATTTCCATGTTCAATCTGCCAACATGTCGTGAGCACCTGACATAGTCAAGAGAAGGTTTAGATGTCTTGAAGGATAGGAAGTGTAGGGCATGGTTTATGCTTGACCCTTTCCTTCAATTTACCACAATTATAGAAACAATTACATCTCCTTTTATAAATTTATGTATTTTTCAGTTAGTTACTTTTATTGAGATGGGCCAGCAAAAAGAATTTTTAGGGTAGGCTTTCCTGTACTTTCTTTCTCCCTAACTTGATTTTATATCAATTATATATTATTCTTCTTTCCTTTGTTAAGTTTTTTATATTTGTGATATGATGTATAAATTTGGAGTCTGAAATAAAACCCAGATTGACACTCTCTATATATGTAATAAGAGTACAATCCAGAAGGAATACCTTTATATTGTTGCTCATAAGGTTTCTATTTTGGCTATAATTATTAAGGGGCTCCACTAACAGAAGTTTGTTCTGCAGAAGAAGTAAACACAGTGTTATATAACACATGAATTGTTCCTCAAGGTAGAACTGGCTTAAAGGAACCTATAACAGTCATATCCCTGAGGGGTGCTTGACCTGGAGTTCACAGCTTCAAGGTATCTCTGAAGTCCTGATATTGTATGCAGTATTTTAAGCACTTGTCTCTGGGTAACTCTACAGATTTAATTTCCCCTCTGTCTTAAAGGTTTTGCCAAATAAATGAGTTATCATGCCTTTTAACTGATAGAGGCATTACCTTAATTTGGTTGTTAAAATCCAGTACCACTGCTGGTTTTGACAGGCTCTGTTCAAATAAAGACTAGTTTCACTTCATTTCTGAACTGTTCAACTCCATCCAAGTGACATCTGAAAGCTATCTATTTCACTTGCATATTCTAATGATTTAATTTAGTAATCTTAATAAGTTTATCTCTAGTTAAAAGTATTTACATGACTCTAGAATGATAGGATGAGATTCTTCTTGCTTCAGTTTTTAATTTAGAATCCATTTTGTTGATATTAGATACTACAGTGAGTTTGAGATAAATCTGCATATGAAAGTTTTAAAAGAAATTAAGAACTTACTCTTAAATTCTTGAACATCCCAAATCTACTTAGAGAATACAAAAGGATTATAGCATCAAGAGAGAATTTTGTGAGCAGAATTAGTAAAGATACTTCTTTGGAGAGGTCTGTTGCCTTACTGGCTATTCCTTCTTCTGGAGGAAAGCCATTAAGAGAGGAATTACTTTCCAATCCCAAACTTAAGAAGGAGGAGCTTCTATCCCCTAGTTGAAGACTTTGAATGTAGACAGCAAATCTGGAGAGTGGGTGCCTAACCACAGCAAAGAAAGGTAAAGTAGAGTGTGTTGGAGATCTTTTTGCTCAAGAAATTTTGAAAGAGTGAAAAGGGCTGACTAACAACTTTGGTGGCTGAGCCAGGAGGTGCTACTGCATTGAATCTGACCAATCCTCGTCAAGATTGTTCAGGCAAAAGATACATGATTGTTTCTGGTAAACCAGATGTGGGCCATGCTGGCTAGAGTTTCTTGTGGCTCTGAGGATGGATGAGGCTGGAAGTATACTGCTGGATAACCTGGGTCTTTGGAAGGAATCACAAGACCGCATATGTAGTGGAGAACAGGAATTGCAGGAGAAAGGAGCAGGGAACCATCACAAAGCTCACAAAAGCAGATATGAAAGAAGTAATCAACTTTAATTATGTACCAGGTATACTGAAGGCACCCCAGCCTTGATCATCTACTATGGCCAGAAAGTGTAAAATTATCAATTCAAGTGATTCTGATGAGCCAAACATAAGCTTCAAGGGATGGAGGAGAGGATTGAGGAAAGAATAGATTGATGCAGAAGCATCAGGCACCACTCTAGTCCATATTCCTTGATCTTCTATTTAGGAAAAGGAAGAGACTTATAGCTACCTCAAGATTGGAATTGTTTGAATAACATTTAATGGGCATTCTAATTACTGAACTTGAGACAATATTTGTGACTTAAAGAGATCATTTTTGATATGTTCCATAAGAATGTGCCTAAAATATTTGGGACTTAAGTGAGTATCTAACTAGGGCTGTGAGAAGATGACCTCCACTGTAGAAAGCATAGAGAAAAGGTGCTGGGGAAATCAACATACATTCAGTGGTTGTTTACCAATCTTGTCTGTCACCCTCTGTTTTAGTTTGCCAAAGGGCTAATGATGCAAAGTACTGGAAATGTGCTGGCTTTTATAAAGGGAGCTTATATGGGGTAAAAGCTTAAAGTTCCAAGGCTGTGAAAAGTCCAAATCAGGACACCATATGAGGTACTTTTTCACCAAAGTCAGCTTCCATGAGGGGAAGCAAGATGGCACCCAATCCATGTATGGTCTCCACCTTTCTATAGCTATAGACAAACCTGGCATAGGGCTTGTCTCCTCTTGAGCAGTTCCATGGGCCTATCCTCCTGGGGGCTTCCTGCTTAGCAACTCCCTAAGTCCTCTTTCACATGACCAGACCAAACATGGCAGCTCCTTTTTTCATGTCTGTTTGTGTTCCCATTTATATCAAACCCAGCAAGGGGGCAGACTCAACCTGAGTCAAACCTCACTGACATAGTCCAATTAAAAGCCTTAATCCTATCAAGTAATCTAATCCAAAGACCCTTAATGGAATTTAATATCATCAAATGGTATCATACCCACAGGAATAGATTAGTTTGAAAACATGATCTTTCTCTTTTTGGAATTCATTAAATAATCTGAAACTGCCAAGTCCTCCTTTGCCCCTCTTGCTTTTTCATGTGCTGGAGTTTGGCATGTTTCTATTCAACAAGAAACTGGCAAGGAACTGGGGGAGTAATTAAATTTGGTCCCTCATCTCTGATGTGAAGGGAGGCATAAGGAATTACCAAGAAGTTGACCTCTTCAGAGGACCAGCCACAATTGTCCCCTCTTCTCTGACATGGAGATGTGCACAGAGCTGCCATCCACTGATCCTTACCTGAGGATTTGGCCTGCATGGGACTGGCCAAGGTAGAATCTTTTCCCCTGCTTTTATGGACCCTTTCTGCTGTGCAAGCAATAAAGCAGTTATTTTCTGGGAACCTCTGTTAAGCCTGAGCCCATGTCCTTACAACGCACCATATAGCAACGCATTCCACAGATAGTAGGAGAAAAAAAGAAAGTTGTGTCTAGTTCATGGCACAAATCTTGCTTGCTCATCATGCCATTTATGCTTCTAAAATATATTCCAGGTATTTTGTATTTACTTGGCTAGGTTATGGTGTCCAGTTGTACGGTTAAGTAAGGCACTGGCCTGATAGTTACTGTGAAGGTATATCCTTCATTTAAATCATTAGTCAGTTGATTGCATCTATGGCTGATTTTATCCACCATCATCAAGGAAGACTGGCTTCAGAAATGAGAGAAATCTCATCCAATCAGTTGAAGGCCTTAATGGGAGAACTGATGATTTCAGCAGTCAGAAAAAAGACTTTCTATCACTACCTCAGCCAGGCATCTTCCTCCTGGGGAGTTCATCAAAATGTTCATTGGAGTTTACAGCTTGTGGACTGCCGTATGTAATTCAGACAGGCCAATCCCTATGGTATTGTGACCCAATTCCTGTAATAAATATCTAAATATTTTACATTTTTTTCCCTCTGGTGAGCCCTGACTGACTAATACAGATTTTTCCTCCCCAGAAATGGCTCCCTTGTCTGTCTGCTCATTGTCTCTGCTTATTGTGCCTGCTTGTTGTCTCTGCTCATTGTGCCCATTCATTGTCTCTGCTTGCCATGTCTGCTTGTTGTCTCCTCATCATCTTTAGGAGGTACCAGGAACCAATCATGGGACCACCCATGTGGGAGGCAGGTGTACAGCTGCTTGAACCACATCAGCTCTCTGCTCATTGTGTCAGCTTTTCCTCTGAGGGGGCACTGGGAACTGAACCCAGGACCTCTGATGCATGGTGGGCACCCAAATGTTTGAATCTTATCTGCTCTCTAATACAGATTTTTGTATCAGGGGTGGAGTTGTTCTTGGGAAACAGAATCTTAAGGATGAGATTTCTGAGTTGATTCTGTGCATATGGAATTAGTTCCCTAATCTGATTAGATTCAAAGACATTATTGATTCTATTTCTAGGGATCAAGATGGTACTGATAATCCATGGTGTGAATTGACAAGAGAGATGTGCAAAATATCACCATTGGCTACTGTAGCAGTTTGATATGATTTATGAATTCCAAAAATAGATATTGGATTATATTTATAAACTAGTCTGTACTTGGGTTGTCATTAAATATGATTAGGGCTTTTATCGGGTAACATCAGTAGGATGTTGAGTTCCCACCCCCTTGGTGGGCAGGGGCTCACAGATAAAACTACATGGCAGGGCAGACAAGTTAGCTGGGGTTTCGATGTTGGAGTTTTGGTTTTGGAGTTTTGATGCTGAAATTTTTGCTGGAGCATGGGAAGTAAGGATGCTGAGGAGCAGAGCATCTGAGTCTAGAGAGAATTGAGTCCTGGATAGAGAAAGAGAGACACTAACTTGATAGTCTATAGCTGGTCTCATGGAGAGAAGCAAAGCCTAGAGAGACTAATTATCTACAGCTGACCTTGTGGAGAAATGAGAGGAGCTGAGCCCAGAGAGAAATGAGCCTCAGGAAGAGAGGAACCAAGAAGCCTGAACCCTGACAGACATCGGCAGCCATCTTGTTCCAACACAGGGCAATAGCCTTTGTTGAGTGAAATAACTGATACTTTATGGCCTGGTAACTGTAAGCTTCTATCCCAAATAAATACCTTTTATAAAAGCCAACAGATTTCTGATATTTTACATAAGCATCCCTTTGGCTGATTAACACAGAATTTGGTACCAGGTGTGGGACTGCTCTTGCAATTATCAAAATGCTGGAATGATTTTATAAATGGGTAAGGGGTATTTTTTGGAGGCATTGTGAGATGCTTGCTAGAAAAAACCTACAATACTTTGAAGAGACTGTTGATAGTAATATGGGTGCTACAGAGACTTTTTATGATGATTCAGAAGTAAATGATGAAGCTATTAGTGGAAACGGTAGGAAAGGTGACCTGCATTTTAAAGTTGCAGAGAATTTAGCAAGATTAACTCTTGGTGTTTTATGGAAGGCAGAATTTGAAAATAGTGAGCCTAGGCATTTAGCTGAAGAACTTTCTAAAGTAAACTTGGAGAAGTGGCTTGGCTACTCCTTGCAGCTTGTAACAAAATGCTTGACTAGAGAGATAAGCTGAGGACTGAACTCAGCTTTCTTTGTTGGGAACAAAGAAAACAGAAACTCTTTCTGGAAATTACAAACCTCTGGAAACCAAGCTCTCCCAGATATTAGAGCCCCATTTGAGGACTTACCTAAACTTGGAACTTGTAAATCAGGATTGAAGATGCATTTATCTCAGAGAGACTTCTGGAAAGTCTTACTGTCTGATGGCTTGGAACCCTGCTTCTTGCATGTTAAAACAACAAGCTTTTTTGAGAGAAATGTATGAACAAAACCACTGTCATCTTGGACTAAAAGGGACATGGAAAGGAGAGATTGAAAGAGGAACAACTTTAAGAGGAAAACCATGGAAGCTGAGTTCTGGAATTAAGACAATACCTTGGGCCAAGAGAGGAGCCCCACCCATGTATACAGAGAAGGTGAGTTTGTCCCAGCAGTTGAAGAGGGTGAATGCTCCTACCTGATGTTCAGGGAAAGTTTTAGCACCCCAGGGTACACAGAGGGTGGAGAACATTCCTCAGGGATTAGGGTGGTTAAGGTCAGAACCCCATATGTCTGAGAGAAGTGGACCTGTCCCACATGAATTAGGGAAAGCCAGCTTGTCAACTCATTGCTCTAAGAGGGTTGAGCTTGTATGCCAAAGATTAGGAGGATGTTGTCTTCACCTCACTGTACTATGGGGGGCTAAGACTCTAAACCAAAGATTGGGTAAAGTGTGGCAATGTATCCAATGCTCTTGGAAGGTGAGGTCTGGAGCTTGATCAACACCCAGATGCATTATGAGGGTGGAACCAAGAAAATGGCCATTGGGCAAGTCTGTGGAAAGTGTGGGTCCCATGTCATCCCAAGGAGAAGAAGCCATCTTAAAAATGACTATCAGAATTTGACATCTAATGAAGTATGTCTGGCAGGTTTACTGAACTGTAGAGGATCCATGACTCATGTTTTCTCCCTAATTTCTCCTTATGATAATGAAAATATTTATCCTTTGTCTGTTCATTTGTGTATTGGAAGCAGATAAATGTTTTTGTAAGTTTCAGAGGTCTATAGAAGATGGGACTTTGCCCCAAGACAAACTGTATTTCTTTAAACTGATTGTGATGTGATTCTACACTTAGCATTGCTACTGATTTAAGTGTTTTTGTTTTTTTTTTTAATATTTTCTTTTTGGAATTCAGAGAGTGGAGTGTAGCAGTTTAATATGGTTTATGAATTCCAAAAATACACGTTGGATTATGTTTGTAAACTGGTATGTACCTGGGCATGATTAAATTATGACTAGGACTTTAATTGGGCTATGTCAGTAGGATGCTGAGGGACTCGCAGAAAAAAGTACATGGCAGAGCAGAGAAGTTAGCTGGAGTTTCAATATTGAAGTTTTGATGTTGGAGTTATGATGCTGGAGTTTTGGCTGGAGCCCAGGAAGTAAGTACACAGAGGAGCAGAGCATCTAAGCCTGGAGAGAATTAAGCCCTGGGGAGAGAGCCAGTCACCTGATAGTCTACAACTGTGCTTGCGGAGAGAGGCAAAGCCTAGAGAGTCTCATAGTCTACAGTCAATCTTGTGGAGAAAACAGAGGAGTTGAGACCAGAGATATGAGCCCTGGGACAGGAGAAACCCAGGAAGCCTGAGCCCTGGCAGACATTGGCAACCATCTTGCTCCAACATAGGGCAATAGATATTGTTGAGGGAAATAACTGATGCCTTATGGCCTAGTAACTGTAAGTGTCTACCTCAAATAAATATCCTTTATAAAAGTCAAAAGATTTCTGGTACTTTGGATCAGTACCCATTTGACTGACTAATACAGATACTGCTATTCAAATGCTAATAGGAGCCAAGGCTCAGGGTGACAGTGTATTTTTTCACCTTAACAGAGTTTCGTGGAGTTAAAAACATAATATTATTGGTTGTTTGTTCTTAAATATGCTGGATGCAGTTGTTAAAGAAAGGGAGGCTCTCCAGCTTCAAATTCCCAGCTCAAGCACCGTATGAACACCATGAAAGCTTCTACATGTTCCTTATAAGAAAGTCTTATTTCTTGTTGTTGCAGAGCTGAGATTTCTGGAAACCAGACCCAGGGTCTCATTGTGTGTATGGCTGAATTGAAATGTAAATTGAATTCCTCACTCTCTGGAGAATCCTAACTAACCCAGTACTCATCTTGGTAACTGATGCAGGTTTAATGTAGCATACTATTTTTTTAAAATAATACCACAGGTGAATAGGTGAATGAAGTCTAATAGCATTTAGCTTTAAAGTGAAGCATTTTAATTTCTATCATTTCCACTATTAAAAAATAGTAAATCCAGATGCATTGCTAGTCAGCACTTGGTAATATTCCCTCCATGCCAGGGAGGCTCACCCCCAGAAGTGATGTTGTAGAATTGGGGGATTGGTAATACATTTATATTCTGAGTTTGGCTTAGTGAGAGTCCACATTTGAGCAAGGAGGCTTTCAGGAGGTAACTCTTAGGCTAAGTTTCAATTTCACAAGAAAAAGTTCTTAAATACAATCATCAATATCAAGAACCTGGTGTAATGATCTTTCCTCCTTCACTCGCCCATATACTCAGGAGATTCTTGCCACCCTATTAGAGATTGTAGTAGAATTTCCCAGAATGGGAATTCAATATTCTTTTGGTTATTGTATGGGTCTCCAATCACTGAGACAAATTCCTATGAACAATTGAGCATGCCTTAGATGCATGCTCCAGGTGCACCACTTCCTATACCTCCCCCCATTACCGATATTCCACGCCATTGATCCTCCCCTGCCACAGTTGTGACCCTTCTGTGACCCAAAACCTCCTCAAAAACAAAGCCAAAAAATAAAATAAAATTAATAAGAAAATAAATACAGAAATTAAAAATATAAAAATTAAAAATTAAAAGATTAAAATATTTTTAACACTGTAAGATCTGTTATCATTTATTTATATATAGAGGAAGAGGGAAGAATAGGTGTAACATGTGATCATTTTTGGAACATTGGAATTGTCCTGCATGACATTGCAATGACAAATACAGGCTGTTCCACATTTTGTTAAGATCTATAAAATTGCTGGGGTCAAAGTGTAAGCTATAATGTAAATTATAGTTCATGATTAGTAGTAATGCTTCAATATGTGTGCATCAATTGTAAAAAAATGCACCACACTAATGAAAGATTTTAATATGGGAAAGTGTGTGAAGGGAATCCCCTGTATTTTAAAATGTAAAACCTATGTAATCTAAAGCTTCTTTAAAAATGTAAAACCTTTGTAATCTAAAGCTTCTTTAAAAAGAAATTTCAAAAAGAAAAAGATTAAAACATGCATGCTTGTACTTCGTGTATGTCATACATTTTCAGGTTATGATATATTTCATTTTTAGTCTTAGTGACTCAGAAGGAATTGGGGTATCACTTAGGTTACGGAGTTTGTCATTAAGGGTCAATAGGCATCACTCCACCCTGCTATGTTCCTCACATCTCTTGGAGACGAAAAGACCTGGCTTTTAAAGACTAACTGTCTGGAAGTCACAATGCTAAATTGCCTTCTAAACTAATCCTACTAAATCACATTTAATGTAAGATTTTAGCGACTGTCTCGTGACTGTTTATCTCTCAACTCTCAAAGTACTGTTTAATTAATTGTTCCTCCTTCAATGACTCATATTCTGCCAGGTCCCTTTCTTTTACTCCTTTATGGGAAAGTCTGACTGAGATTATTACTAAATGTAGTTTGGCATCACCTGAGTATGTTACCTTGCTGCTGGTGACGTCACTCAGGTTCTTGGCCTACAAGGAACTAGCACAATTTTACTTATTTCATTTTAATGGGTCCCCTTGGCTTTGAGGCTATAAATGAAAATACCATTGCAGCCTCCTCCAGCAATCTCAAACTTAATTATTCCACTCCAGGAAGCTGTCTGATGGCCCTGTAGAGACTTGCTTTTGCACTAAAATGCAATCCCTTATTGTGTGACAAAATTACCTTGTTTCATGTTCTTTCTTATTTATTTACAAACAGCATGGAAAGCACTTCTTAGCACATCTTAATAGGTGATTATCACAAATTTGATTCAAGACTGGATATTTATTAGGGTTTTTTTCCCTATTTTTTCCTATGTAATCATGACTTCTTAAATACTATTCCAAATACTGGGCATTGTGGGTAATGTGGTATAAATTGCCAGGATAGCTGATTCAAATCTTTCCCTCTACTGAGCTTTGATATTATTTATTAAGTTTCATGGCTTAGATGGCACTTCTTATATGCCCATCTCTACCAATATCGTTTTTGCTGCTTTGAGCAAATTTAGTTTTCTAAACTAAATTTTAGAGTGATTTTGCTGAAAGCAGAAGGGAGAGGCAGAGACACACTGCAAGAGAAAGTGGCAGAGATCAGGGATTTATAAATGCTGTATATTTATAATACAGAGTTATCTATGAAAATGAAGAATGTTAGTAACATATTTGATGAGTGCTCAAAAATTTTCTTTTGTAATCTCAGAATAACAATTTGAAAAATAACCAAGAAATTTTTTTTTCTGTTCGTAGTCACAAAGAAGGTAGAACTGGGAGCTAGAAATTCTGCAATATTATATAAGGGAAATATTTGGGCTCTATTCATCACTTTAGTCTGTGGAGACTTACAGAAACGTACTTCCTCTTGAAGTCTCATTTTCTTTAAAGACAAAAGGGCTGCTCATGCATATGCTGTGTTTCCTAGTAATAGAATTTTATTTCTGTTACTGGTTTTGAAAATAGTGGGATAAGAAAAAATGTGAGAGGGATTGGTTTACTATACTTTATGTGCACAGGTAGTTTCAATTTTGTTCTTTTCAGCTAATGCTCTCTTCTGTGCAGGAGATTAAATGCAGGAGAATTAATATGTTCACATCGATACATGAAACAATAAAATATAACTGAAGAGAAAGGACCTCTATCATGTACAAGCGTTATTGATGTTGATTTCCCTATGTGGGTAGGATGTTTATATATGTAGTCCACAGCTTCACATAAAACAAGAATTAGATTTTCTTCATTTGAGCTTGCAATCCTACTTCATTTAACAACTGTGGAATTGAGAAAGACTGATGTGAGGATGGCTGATATATGGAAAAAGAGCCAGAATGAAGTGGAATTCCATTTGTTTATTTGGGGTTGGGGAGATTGTGGAGAAAAAGAGATTGAATTTGTACACCCAGAAACCACAGATACTCTTTTTCCTAAAGCTCATTTTAGTTTATTCTCCCTGAATAACCTGAACAATATTTGGTGAAGCTCTGTCTGAGTCCCAGTGACCACTTCTAAATTACAGGATGGTCAGGGGAGGATTGGTGAGAACATTGAAGATTGGTCACTGCAGACATGCAGATGAATATACATTTCACAAAATCTTACTTTAGCTCAAACTGAAAAATTCCTTATAAAAGTTATTGTATTCTGAAGGCTCATTGACAAATATAAAAGTCTATATAGATGTCATTTGGTTAATCTTAAGGATAAACAAAAATTAATATTAAGATCCCATAAAGAAATACAATTTTAAATATTTCATCTGTGCTCTAATTTTGAAGATTTTTGTGATAGTAAAGCTAATAGGCCAAAAGATTATATATTTTTAAAAAGAGTCTTTGGATTCTGAAGACTGATTTATTCAACAAATACTAGTTGAAGGTATGAGTGCTGTCTGATTAGGTTTGTTTTTTCTATAAAAGTCCCTCAATTGCAAGATTTTAATGGATTCAGGTTTTGTGAAACCTGAAGTTTATATAATTTGGGGAGCCCTTTTAAAAAATATTGTATAAAACTATAAACATACCCACTGCTGGAACTCCTCCCAAGGCCTTGGAAGGGGTGTGGTCTTGTGAGAGCCCTGTATTTAAGCTTCATTAGCATCCAGGGAAATCTTCTCTTGGCCTCATGAAGTATTATTAAAAGTTTGATTCTTTTATCCTTTGAATTGGAAGCAAATGGCATCAACCTTAAAAATCAAACAAAGAGAGAAAAGTACTCTCCTTTTCTTTTCAATAAAATTTCGTACAAGATTTTCCACTTTCCAGCATAAAATGGTGATAAATATGGCTTTTCTGAATCCTGAGTGGTGGTGTTATAATAACACAGTTTTGGGGGACTATTGTTCTAAATAAGAGGTAATAGGAGAAGAATCTGACAACATCTGGTGGTATCATTAAAGGTATGGCTCCAAACTAAGGACTTAAGTTCCTATAACGGGAAAACTTACAAAACCAGGAATGAACCATAAAGTGCCAGAGCAGGGATTTGAATTAGGGAAACTGAGTCTCATGGCAACTATCCATTTACTAAATCAGATACAAGGCTGGGGTTTGGTACTTTATTCATATAAACACATTTATTGACCATCTACCTGCTAGCCATGCATTTTCTATAGCTTGAAGATACATACATGAATGAAATCTGCTCTCAGGGAATTAAGAAAATTTTGTCTTGGGAGTAGATGTAGTTCAAGGGGCTAATAACCTGCTTCCCATGTATGAAATCCTGGGTTCAGTCCTGGTACCTTCTAAAAAAAGGGGGGTTTTGCAGGAATAGCCTCTTCAATTGGGAACAATGAAAAAACTACAATTTCAGTTATAAAATGCCTACAGAAATTTTGAAAAGTACCATTATGATTTGTTTACTCAATTAAATCCATTCAACCACCATCTTATCCCATGGATTCAGATGCCCCTAATACCATTTAATCCAAACTCTATCAGGTTAAAATTTTTCACAGAACTTGATTAGATCTAAATGGTGCACCTGGAGCAGAATTTATTCTGCATGGTAAAGTTAGTGGTGTCATGTTTGAATGTGAGAAGAATTCAAGGACAGGGAAACAAAATTTGGTGGCATACTTTCTTCACTGTGGATCTTGTATGATCTCAAGAAAGAAGTTCCTGGCTTCCTGATTCTTCTTCAGATAAGATTTCATAATCCTATTTAGTGAAATGGATGTAGCTCAAGTGATTGGGCTCCCATCTACCATTTGGGAGATCCAGGGTATGATTCCTGGGGCCTCCCGGTGAAGGCAATCTGGCCTATGTGGCAAGCTGACCTGAGCAGAGAGCTGGCCCACACAGAGTGCTTGCCCACATGGAGTGCTGGCCCATGTGGAGTGCTGGCCTGTGCAGGAGTTCTGGCCTGCCCGGACAGCTGGCACAGCAAGATGATGCAACAAAACGGGACTTGGAGGAGAGACAATGAGAGATGCAGCGGACCAGAGAGCTGAGGTGGTGCAAGATATTGAGTGCTTCTCTCCCACTCTGGATGGCCCCTGGATTGATTCCTGGGACCACCTAAAGAGAAGATGAGCAGACACAGAAGAATACACAGTGAATGAACACAGAGAGCAGACAGCGAGCACAAAACAATGAGGGGGAGGGGTGGAATAAATAAAAATAAATAAATATTTAAACAAAAATCCCAATTTAGTGTATAGAGCCACTGTAGCACAGTGGGAGAATTCCTCCCTTTCATGTAGAAGACCCCTTGGTTGAGTCCTGGTATCTCTAAGAGAAGGAATCCAGGGAAAGATAAGGCACACAGCTAGTACCTTATGAAAGGCAACTTATAGACTGAGTTTCTGTTGTTTTGTTTTATGGTTTTGATCTTTTTTTCCCTTTATTTTATTCACTAAAACTGGATAATCACCTGCAGAAGGCAGACTGCAGGGTGATTAATTCATGGGCACCAGCAGCCTGAGAAGTTTTCTCAGGGCCTAAGAGGGAAGGTTGTTTTTCTGGGGTTGTTTCTTTGTTGTTGTTTTGTTTCTTGTTCATTCTTTTCCCTTTATTTGTTTCCCCCTTTTAAAGTTAATTTTTTAGCCGACTTTATTTCTCTTCTTTCCTTCATTTTCCTATCTTTTGACTACTGTTGTTTCTCTTCATTCCACCACTTCTTCAAAGTATTCACAGATAAATAGAAATTAAGAGAGTTTGTCAACAATAAACCTGCCACTCAAGAAATACTAAAGGGACTTCTGCAGTTTGGAAGGAAAAAAACAGGAGAGAGAGGGTTGGAGGGGAGTGAAGGAAAGAAAATTATTGGCAAGGATAACTAAAAAGATAAAATGAGAAATAAAAACAATATATGGCATACATAAACCTAAAGAAAATATGGCGAATATAAGTAATTCTTTGACAGTAATAACATTGAACATTAATGGATTATACTCTCCAATCAAGAGACACAGATTGGCAGAATGGATAAGGAAATCTGATCAAATTTATGCTGTGTGCAAGAAACTCACCTTAAGCCCAGGGACACAAGGAGGCTGAAAGTGAATGGCTGATATATTAGTCAGTCAAAGGGGTGCTGATGAAAAATACCAGAAATTGGTTGGTTTTTATAAAGGGTATTTATTTGGGGTAGCAGATTAGAGGTACCAGGCCATAAAGCAGAAGTTACTTCCCCCACCAGAGTCTGTTTTCATGTGTTGGAGCAAGATGGCTGCTGATGTCTGTGAGGGGTCAGGCTTCTTGGATTCCTCTGGGCTCAGTGCCTCTGTTTTCACCACAAGGTCAGCTGTAGACTATGAAGCTCTCTAGGCTTCACCTCTCTCGACAAGGTCAGCTGTAGACTATCAGGCGAATGGCTCTGTCTCTCTCCCTGGAGCTCCAGCTTCAGCATCAAACTCCAACTTCAAAACTCTACATTAAAAACTCTTAACTCTGTCCTTAACCATGCCTTTTATCTGGCAATGCCCTACTGGCAAAAGAGGTTTACATAATTACTTAATCAAGCAAACCTCTGAATCCAATATAATCTAATATGCCCAGAGGAAAATATCAGTTTACAAACATAATCCAATATTTATTTTTGGAATTCATCAATAATATCAAAATGCTACAGCTGGAATATAATTTTACATGCAAACAATAATCACAAAAGGGCAAGAGTAGCTATACTAATGTCAGACAAAATAGAATTTAAATGCAAAACTATTGTAAGAGAGAAAGAAGGACACTATATATTAATAAAAGGGGTAATCTATCAAGAAGAAAGAACAATCATAAATATTGATGCACCCATCCAGAGCACCTCAAAATTCATGAGGCAAACATTGGGAAAAATAAGAGGAGAAATAAATGCCTCTACTAATATAGTGGGGGACTTTAATATGCTTTTATCACCATTAGACAGAACATTTCAACAGAGGATCAATAAAGAAACAGAGACCTTGAATAATACATTAGAAGATCCTGACCTGATAGATATATACAGAACATTACACACAAATACAGCATAATATATATTATTCTAGAGCACACAAGGATCATTCTCCAGGATAGAACACATGCTAGGCCACAGAAAAACACTCAATAAATTCGGAAAGATTGAAATTATACAAAATAATTTCTTTGACCACAGTGGAATGAAGCTGGAAATCAGTAAGGAGCAGAGAAGCAGATTAGATAAAGATATGGGAGTTAAACAACATACTCTTTGGCCATCAGTGGGACAAGGAGGAAACTGCAAAAGAAATGAGTAATTACCTTGAAACAAATGAAAATGACAAAACAACTTATCAAAACCTATAGGATGCAGGAAAATCAGTGCTGAGAGGGAAATTCATAGTGATAAATGCCTACTTTAAAAAAGAAGAGCTAAAATCAAAGGCTTAACTGCACACCTGGAGGAAAAGAACAAGAAACAAACCCCAAAGCAAGTAGAAAGAAGGACATAAGAAAGATTAGAGCAGAGCTAAATGAAACTGAAAATAAGAAAGCACTAGAAAAAAGAAAACAAAACCAAAAGCTGCTGTATTTGTCAGCCAAAGGGGTGCTGACACAAAATACCAGAAATTGGTTGGTTTTTATAAAAGGTATTTATATGTGGTAGAAGCTTACAGTTACCAGGCCATAAAGCTTAAGTTATTTCCCTCACCAAAGTCTATTGCCACATGTTGGAGCAAGATGTCTGCTGATGTCTGCCAGGGTTTAGGCTTCTTGGATTCCTCTCTTACCAGGGCTTCCCTCTCTCTAGGCTTAGCTGCTCTGTTATTTCCAAAAGGCCAGCAGTAGACTATTAGGTGAACAGCTTGTTTGTCTTCCTGGGAGCTTCTCTTTGTTTCCTCAAGACTAAGCTCCTCTGTGTGCTTACTTCCCAGGGCTTCAGCTCGAGACTCACAACTCTTTCTTTGCAATGTCTTTTCTCTGTGAGTCCCTGCCCACCAAGGAGACAGGCATGCAACATCCTACTGATGCAGCCCAGTCAAAGCCTTAATCATTTAGTCAAGTAAACTTCTGGAACCAATATAATCTAATTTGCCCAGAGGAAAAGACCAGTTCACAAATATAATCCAATATTTTTGGAATTCATAAATAATACCAAACTGGTATACCCCACCCTCTGAATTCAAAAAAGACATTATAATATTAAAAAAACTTTAAATCAGTAACAATGTAAGTACAAAATCATATAACAGTCAAATGGTAACAATCAGATGATATTATCTTATCTGTAACAAATGTTCCACCACAGTGTGGTGTGTTGATGGAGAGATGTTGTTTGGGAATTCTACATATATTCATGATTGTTTTATAAATTTACAACTTCTGTCATAAAAAAAATACTTAAAAATAATAATAGGGTGGGTTGGGGGGAAAGCATATTAAATGTAAGATAAGGACTATGATTAGTGGTAAGATTTTGACAATATTCTTTCATAATCTGTAACAAACATCTCATGACAATGCAAGGTGTTGGTATGAGACCCCTGTATGATGTTATGCATGTTTGCTCTGTAAGTTCACAACTTTTACTATATACTTAATTGTTTATGTATGTTCATATATAAATGATATAGAGGTAATAATGACAGGGTTGGTTGGGGAAAATACTTTGGTTAGTAGTAATATTAAGACAATGCTCTTTAATCATTAGTTAAAGAGGTTTAACAACAATGCCTGTTATTGGTGGTAGGGTAAGTTATGAGAGTCCTGTATGATGTAAGTTCACAACTATTATTATACACTTATTGTTTATGTATGAGTGATATACTTCAATAAATTAATTTAAAATATCATATCATAGTCAATTTAAAGAAATACATTTGTTTTGGGGCAAAGTACAATTTGGCAGTAGACCTCTGAAACTTACAAAATATTTTATCTGCTTCCAATGCACAAATGGACACACAAAGGACAAACATTTTCATTGCCATAAAGAGAAATTGGGAGGGAAACATGAGTCATGGATCCTTTACAGTTCAGTAAAACTGCAGAGCATCTTCCATTCAATTTCAAAGTTTGAGAGTCATTCTTCAGATTATGGCTTCTTATCTCTGGGACCACATGTGGACCCACCCTTTCCACAGTCTTGCCCAATGGCCATTTTCTTTATTTCACCTTCATCAAGCATCCCGGTGTTGATCAAGCTCCAAACTTCACCCTCCAAGAGTGTTGGGTGATGGCCACACTTTACCCAATCTTTGGGTTAGAGTTTTAGCCCCCTAGTATAGTGAAGTGAAGACAATATCCTCCTTCTTTGGCATGCATGCTCAACCCTCTCAGAGAAATGAGTTGACCACCTGACCTTCCCTAATGCATGGGGGGGGGGCAGGCTTGCACCTCTCAAACTTGTAGGTTGCCTTCTTTGGCATGCATGCTCAACCCTCTCAGAGAAATGAGTTGACCACCTGACCTTCCCTAATGCATGGGGGGGGGGGCAGGCTTGCACCTCTCAAACTTGTAGGTTGTTGACTTCAACCTCCCTAATCTTGAGGAATGTGCTCCACCCTATCTATACCCTGGAGTGGCAAAACTCTCCCCAAACATCAGGTGGGAATATCCATCCTCTTCAACTGCTGGGGCAAACATTCCCTCTCTGTATACATGAGTGGGATTCTTCTCTTGGCCTAAGGTGATGTCTTAATTCCAGATCTCAGCTTCCATGGTTTTCCTCTTAAAGCTCCCTCTTCTTCAATCTCTCCTTTCTATGTCCCTTTTAGTCCAAGATGAAATGGTTTTGTTCATACAGTTCTCTCAAAAAAGCTTGTTGGTTTAGCATGCAAGAAGCAGGGATCAAAGGCATCAGACAGCAAGACTTTCCAGAAGTCTTTCTGAGTTAAATGCATCTTCAATCCTGATTTACAAGTTTCAAGTTTAGTTAAGTCCTTTAATGGGGCACTATAATATGGGAGGTTGATTTCCAGAATCAATTTCTGTTTTGTGTGTATGTCTGTTTGTGCCCAACACTTCAGTCTTCAATTTATCTCTCTAATCTAGTATTTTGTTATAAGCTGCAGGGAGAAGCAAAGTCACTTTCTCTGGGTTTACTTTGGAAAAATTTTCAGCTGAATGCCCAGGCTTAGCATTTTCAAATTCTGCCTTCCATAAAATATAAGGAGTCAATCATGATATATTCTCTTGTGATTTTAAAACATGGATCACTTTTCCTCCAGTTTCCAATAATACTTTCATCATTTACTTTGAAGTCATCATAAAAAGTCTCTTTGTCATCCATATTGCTATCAACAGTCTCTTCAACATGATCTAGGCTTTTCCATCAAGCATTTCACAATTCCTCCAAAAGTTCCCCTTACCCATTTAAAAATTGTTCCAGCATTTTGATGTTTCCAAAAGTAAGACCCCACTCTTGGTACCAAATGCTGTATTAGTCAACCAAAGGGATGTTGATGCAAAATACCAGAAATTGGTTGGTTTTTATAAAGGGTATTTATTTGGGGTAGAAGCTTACAGTTACCAGGCCATAAAGTGCATGCTACTTCTCTTACCAATGTCTATTGCCACATGTTGGAGCAAGATGGCAGCTGACAACTACCAGGGTATAGACTCCTTGGTTTATTCTCTTCTTAGAGCTTGCCTCTCTTCAGGTTTAGCTCCTCTGTTATTTCCAGAAGGCCTGCTATACTATTAAGCAAATGGCTTGTCTTCCTGGGGACTTCTCTCTATTTCCTCAAGACCCAGCTCCTTTGTGTGCTTACTTCTCAGGACTCCAGCTCAAGATTCCCAACTCTATCCTTTGCCATGTCCTTTCTCTGTGAGTCCCCACCCACCAAGGGGGCAGGGATGCAACATCCTACTGACATGGCCTAATCAAAGCCTTAATCATTATTTAATCAAGTAAACCTCTGAGTACAATATAATTTAATATTCTTAGAAAGAAAAAAAAACAAACAGTTAACAAATTAATCCAGTATCTAATTTTGGATTCATAAATGATGCCAAACTACTACAACTGCTTCTTTGAGAAGGTAAATAAAATTGACAATTCCTTAGTTAGGCTAACAAAAAAAAAAAAAAAAAAAAAGGATAAGATGCAAATATACAAAATAAGAAAGGAGAAAGGGGATATCACCACTGATCCCACAGAAACAAAAGGTATCATAAGAGAATACTTTGAAAAATTGTATGTCAACAAGATGGATAATTTAGAGGAAATGGAGAAATTCCTAGAAACACACCAGCAGCTTACATTGATGAAAGAAGAAATTGATGAACTCAACAGACCAATCACAAGTAATGAGATAGAATTAATCATCAAAAGCCTATCAACTAAGAAGAGCCCAGGACCAGATGCTTCACAGGTGAATTCTACCAAACATTCTGGAAGAGCTAACACAAATCCTGCTATACTCTTCCAAAAAATAGAAGTGGAGGGAACATTACCTTGCTCATTCTATGAAGCCAACCTCACCCTCATACCAAATTCAAACAAAGGTGCCACAAGAAAGATAAACCATAGACCAATCGCTCTAATAAAATTAGATGCTAAAATTTTCAACAAGAGCTTTCTAATTGTATACAACAACACATAAAACAAGTTATACACCATGACCAAGTGGGTTTCATCACTGCTATGTAAAGATGTTTCAAGATAAGAAAATCAATTAATGTAATATGTCACATAAAGAAAGAAAAGAATCACGTGATCATCTCTATAGATGCAGAAAAAGCATTTGACAAAATACAGCACTGGTTCCTGATAAAAATAGTTCAAAAGATAGGAATAGAAGGAAACTTCCTCTACATGATAAAGGGTCTATATGTAAACTCCGCAGGTAACATCATATTCAATGGTGAAATGCTAAAAACTTTCCCTCTAAGATCTGGATCAAGACAAGTGACCCCTGACACTACTGTTATAATTGAGTTATATGTACTTGCTTGAGCACTTAGGCAAGAAAAAGATATAAAAGTCATACAAATTGGAAAGGAGGAAGAAAAATTTCACTATTAACAAATGACATGATCCCTTTATAGAAAGACCTGAGAAATCTACAAAAAAGCTTCTAGAGCTTATAAATGAGTTCAATGAAGAGGCAGGTTATAAGATCAAGGTGTAAAAATCTGTAGCATTTCTGTACACCAAAAGGAGCATTCTGAAGAGGAAATCAAGAAAAAAATTTCCATTTATAATAGCAGCTAAAAGAATCAGAATCAAATACCTAGGAATAAATTTAACTAAAGATTTAAGTAACTTGTACACAGAAAACCATACAACTCTGTTAAAAGAAATCAAAGAATAGGGAATGGAAGAACATTACCTATTCATGGATAGGAAGACTAAACATCATTAAAAGATCTATCCTAACCAAACTAATTTACAGATTTAATGTAATCCCAATCACAGAGCCTTGTCACAGTGGGTGGAGATTCACACAATAACCAAAAGGATATCAAATTCCCATTCTGGGGAGCATTGACACATTCTCCAAAGGGAAAGCAAGTATCCCCTGGGTACAGGGACAGGAAATAGTGAAAGAGAAAGGACCACTGATGGACTCTTAATATTGATGACTGATTATGAACCTTTACTTTTGGAATAGAAACTTAGCCTAGTATTATCAGATTCTTAAAAGTTATATCCTGAGAACCTCTTCGTTGCTCATATGTGGCCTCTCTCTAAGCTGTACTCAGCATATAAATGCATCTCCTCCCCCCAGCATGGGGCATGACTCCCAGGGATGAGGCTATCTGGCACTGAGGGATTCTACTAAGTGCCAACTAGCAATGCACCTGGAAAAAGACCTTGACCAAAAGGGGAAAAAGGTAAAGAAAAATGAATTGATATGGCTCAGAGATTTCGAAGTGAGTCAGGAGGTCATTCCAGTGGTTACACTTATACATGTCTCTGCCAGATCTCATTGACTGCCAAAGTAAATATTGCCTCAAATAGCAGGGCTCCAGAGTGTTGTGGAGACATCCAGACACTATAGGCTTGGCAGACAGCTTAGGAGTTTGGTGCTCTGCCAGTGGGCCCTACTTTAGAATTTATGGTCCCCAGTGTGACAGAATTGGTCTCAGTAGTGGTTTCCCTACACATGGTTCTTCTGCCCCTTTTGCTTGAACCTATAGTTAGTACAAGAGTTGACTGGCATATGTGCAAGAGATTCAAATCTTTGGGCTGTTCCATGTGCCAGTTTAGCTTTGAATCTCAATAGAGTTGCAACATCTACTCTCCAATTCATTGGACTTACCCAGGACAACTAACAAATTATGATGGAAAACGACCATCCCAAGGAACAGAGAGACTGCAACTTCAAGCAAGATAGTCCCATCCATCTGCCACATGGGATCTAAGCTCCCTCTCAATTAGAGGCAAAGTGGGCATCACCATCTCA
Organism: Dasypus novemcinctus; assembly: GCF_030445035.2. Lineage (NCBI taxonomy): Eukaryota > Metazoa > Chordata > Mammalia > Cingulata > Dasypodidae > Dasypus > Dasypus novemcinctus. Next base: position 144,863,486 of record NC_080673.1, on the reverse strand, counting down.
GAATCTTCAGGATTGGGGAATGAACTATGGACTAGAGTAGATTTACTGTTATTCTACTATAGACTCGTTGTTATTCTAGCAATGGAAGAGTTTTTAAAATTGATGTGGAGGCAGTGGCCTCCAGACATTCTGAAGGGAGGGATAAGGAAAAATAGGTGTAATATGGCATATTCTCAGGACTTGGGAATTGTTCTGAATGACATTGCAATGACCAATGCAGGCAATTATATATCTTGTCATAACTTCCAAAATTGTGCAAGAGAGAGTGTAAACTACAATGTAAACTAATCCATGCTTAGTGGCAGTGCTCCAAAATGTGTTCAAGAATTGTATCAAATGTACCACTTTAATGAAAGATGATATTAATGTGGGAAAATGTGGGAGGGGTAGGGAATGAGGCATATGGAATCCCCTATGTTTTTTATGTAACATTTATGTAATCTAAGTATCTTTAAAAAATGATGAAAGAAGTTGATGATGTGGGAGGAGTGAGGGTGGGTGGATTGTGGGGTATATGGGAGCCTCATATTTTTTAATGTAATTTTTTTGTGATCCACGTATCTTTAAAATAAAGACAAATAAAAATTTTAAAAAAACTATACTGAAAAAGGTTGCATTAAGGGAGCAGGTGTTGCTCAGTGGTTGAGCACCTGGTATGCAAGTATGGGGCCCTGGGTTCAATCCCTGGTACCTCCTTAAAAAAGTTTGCAGTAACAGGGATAGTGCTGAATAAAGGAAACAAAGTTTTAGAAATGGATGGAGAAGCTTCTGGTGTACTTGTTTGCATACTTCCTCTTCCTAGCGTGGAGTGGAGACAGCTTGAACTCTCATTGTGGGTCCCTGTCCTTCTTTCAGAAGGAGAGTTAACCTTATGCACTTAACGTGGTGCTTTTATGTCAGAGTCACTTTTCATGTGTTATCCTAACGGGCCAAACCAGAAAATTGTTCTTGGGCTTATGGTCCCAGAAAGTGCACTGCAGGCAGAATAAACTTACAAACAGCTAAAACATTGTAGGAAACACTTAAGTCAGTGGTCTGGGCAAAGGATTACCTGCTTTAGCTCATACAATAGCGCATTAAGGACGGGAAGGAGTTTATTTCATAGGGAGTAGAAAAGACCTTCAAATTCCTATAAATGGGGGAATTCCTAATTCCACTAGCAAGCACAAGCTCAGGAAAAGATGCAAGCTCAGAAAGACATAGAAGATCCTGTTCTTCACATTTGCCTTATTCTGTTCTTGATAAGAGAGCTAAACTCTGAAATAGAGCATCAGCCAATGCAGAGGCAATTTGAAAAGATTGTGAAAGGTGTTTTTGAATTGGATTCTTTGCTTTGTTATCTTCTGGAACTAAAGGAAATCTATGCCATATCACTACCTGGATACAAGCTAGAGGTACAGAAAGCTCAGAAAATAAATTCCATAGTTAACACTTTAAAATATTAACATTTGCAGCTCCCAACCAAAGAGTATAAGAAAACAAAGAAACAGGAAATGATGGCCCTTCCAAAAGTAGAAGATAAAAATCTACCATCAATGAAGAAGAGCAGACTTTAGTTATACTGGACAGAGATTTTAAAGAAATGATCTTAAATATGTTGAAGGAGATAAAGGAAAACCAGAGAAAGAACTAAATGATATCATGAAAACAATGAATAAATAATATGAGAGTCTCAAAAAAGAGGTAGAAATCTTTAAAAAGAACCAAACAGAATTACTGAATTGAAGACCAAAGTAACTGAGATGAGAAATTCCTCAGTGGGTTTCAATAGCAGATTGGACCTGGAAGAACTAGAAGGAAGAAAAGAATAAAACAGAGATAAATGAAATAGAAAAAAAGCAAATAAAAAACAAAAAGGAGAATCAACCGAGCCAAAGTTGGTTCTTTGAAAAGAACAATAAAATTGATAAACCTTTAGGCATACTAACTGTGTTGGTTTGAGTCTTTTATAAGGATCCCAGAAAATTATGTTATTAAATTGAACCTATTGTGAATCTCTGATTAGATTATACCAGAGAGAAAAAGAGAGAGAGAAAATCATGAAAGCAAGAAGCTGAAAGTAACAAAACCTGGATGAGCAGGAAGAGAGAACAGCAGACACTGCCATGTAGTTTGCCAAGAGGCAGAGAAGCCAAGGATCACCAACAGCCAGTCTTTAGGAAGAAAGCTTTGCCTTGACTTCATGCTATCTTGATTTGAACACTTTCCCAGAGTAACTCAAGCAAATAAATTCCAGTTGTTCAAGCCAGTCTATTTCATGGTATTTGCTTGGAGCAGCCTAGGAAACAAAAGCAGATTTTGGTATTGGAAGAGTGGGTTTCTGCTTTAGCAAATACAAAAAATATGGAAATGGGGTTGGAATTAGGTAATGGTAGAGGATGGAATAATTCTGAGGCATTAGTCAGAAAAGGCCCAGAATGCTGTAAAGACATTGTTGGGAGAATTATGGATGCTAAAGATGAGATCTTAGAGAGCAATGATGAATATTTTATTGGAAACTGAAAGAAAGATGATCCTTGTTTAAAAGTGGCAGGGAACTCGACAAAACTGAGTTCTGATGTTGGATTGAAGGCAGAATTTGAAAGCAATGAGCCTAGATATTTAGCTGAAGAGATTTCAAACTAAATGTGTCAAGTACAGCCTGATTTCTTCTTGAAGCTTATGGTAAACTGAGTTCTTTCTCACCAGAAATTGGTGGTTTTGAAATTTTTGAGCTTCCAGATCTTAAAACTTATTACAAAGCCACACTAACCAAAACAACATGGTGCTGGCATGAGGACAGATAATAAAATAGACCAATAGAATCAAATTGAAAGTTCAGAAATCAAGCCTCACATTTATGACCAACTCAAATTGATGAAGGGACAAAGACCACTCAGTTGATAAAGAAGAATAGTTGCTTCAATAAGTCGTTCTGGCAAAATTGGATCTCTATTTCCAAAAAAAAAAAGATTATCCCTACCTCAACTCAAAATGCATCAAAGACCTAAACACAAGAGCCAGAATCATCAAACTCCTAGAGGAAAATGTAGGGAAGCATTTTCTGAACTTTGTGTTGGGCAATGGTTTCTTAGACTTTATACCCAAAGCACAAGCAATGAAAAAAATTGGTAAATGGACTTCATCAAAGTAAAAAAAAAAAATTGTGCATCAAAAAACTTTACCATAAAAATAAAATGACACCTTACATAATGGGAGAAAATATTTGGGAACCACATATCTGATAAAGGTTTAATATCCTTGAGCTTAATAACAAGAAGACAAATAACCCATTTAAGAAATGGGCAAAAGACTTGAATAGACATGTCTCCAAAGAAGATAAACCAATGGTAAATAAAGCACATGAACAGATGTTCAACATCATTAACCATCAGGGAAATACAAATCATTTTGATACATTTCATAACCATTAGAATAGCTGCTATTTTAAAAAATGGAAAATAAAAAGTGTGGGAGAGGATGTGGAGAAATAAGAACACTCATTTATTGCTGGTGACAATATAAAATGTGCAGCTGCTGTGGAAGACAGTTTATGGTGATTCCTCAGAAAGCTAAGTATAGAACTACCATATGACTTGGCAATACCTCTGTTTGGTATATATCCAAAAGAATTGAAAGCAAGGCCTTGAACAGATATTTGTACACCAATGTTCATAGCAGCATTATTTACAACTGTCAACAGATAGAAGCAACCCAAGTTTCCAACAACCAAAGAATGGATAAATAAAATGTGTTATATACATACAATGCACTATTAGCCATAAAAATGAATGAAGTCCTGATGTATGTGAAAACAGGGATGAACTTAGAATATATCAATTTGAATGAAATAAACCAGACACAAAAGAACAAATATTATATGATCTCTCTCTTAGAAATAATCAAAATAATATTTAAATTAATCAGAATCTATACTATAGGTTATCAGCAAGGTAGGGTAGGATGGAGAATGAAAAGATATGGTTTAAGATGTATAGGTTTCCTAATTGGAATGATGGAAATGTTTTGATGGTGGATGGTGTGGAAGGTAGCACAAGATTGAGAATATAATTAAAAACCCTGAAATATATATCTGAATATTATTAAAGGGAAATGTTAGATTGTATATATGATAACAGAATAAAAATAAAAATAAAAATCCATAAAAATCCATGGAAAGGCCCACTGGGTGGACTGTGGGAGAGTGTGGGCTATGGTGTGAATGGGGGAGTATATGGGGACCTCATATTTTTTTAATGTAACATTAAAAAAATAAATAGACAAAAAATAAAAAAAATAAAAAAAATAAAAAAAATAAAAAGGGGCATTGTCATTGGACCATCCAGGGATCTCACGCTATTTGTGTATTTAAATGGCTTATACCTCAGTGTGCTTGAAAAGACATTAAAACCAAGTCAATATATCAAAAAAAAAATCCATGGAAATACAGTGTCCAAACAGTGAACCTTTAATTGAGCCATGGACTATATTTAATATTACAATTATTAAAATATGCCAGCATCAATTGTAACAAAGACTTCACATCAATGCAAGGTGTTAATAATAGGTTGGTATATGGGAATCCTGTATTTTATTCATTATTGTTCTGCAAACCCACAATTTATTAAATAAAGAAAAAAAATAGAGTTATCATCCCCATTAACCTAATGTCAGTTTCTCATTCTAAGCTACATAGGAGAAATGATAGTGCTTTAGATTCAGTTTTACTTTAGGGATCATAACTATCCAATAGAAAAAATGTAGTTTTATTATCTCTAATTAACAAAGTATCAAAGAATTTCTTTTAATAGTGTGTTCATTCTCTGTTGTTATTCAGAACACTGACTACATTAATTAGAAGGGAATCAAGGATGTAGTTAAATGATAATAGGTTTTGCAAAGTAGTAGGTGACACACTACAGTGATAATATGAGGTATTATTTATATTCTTTGTAAAATTGCTAATAATCAGAATGGATGGTTGAAAAGATTTGAAAATAAATCCCAATCCCCCATTATATAAAATAAGTCTGGAAATGTGGACATAGTTTCAAATAAAGGGTTATAAAAAATGAAATTCCATTGAAAATGAAAGGGACAAATTTCTGGAGAGGGTAGATATCAGGATGCAGAATATCTTCTTGGTCCCAGGGATTTTCCATTTTCTATAGCATACATGAAAAAAAAAAATCATGTGAATTCAGTTGGCATTGTGTTATTGATTTATTTCGTTTTTAACTTTAACAGATTTTATTGGAATAGTTAAGATATTTACATATTTCTGTGATGGCCTGGTGTATTTGTTTGGCTTACAAATACCCAAGGATATGTGTTTTATAAACTACCTAGATGATCAGGCTACATTTTGGTCTCTGTCTGCTATGCTTCTCAGGTAGGGCTGATGACTTCTTTCTAGAATTTGACAGTTGTACTTATAGTACATGAGGAATATTGCTTACTATTTTTAGGAATGGACTTAAACTGGTGGTAACAGAAGTCTTATTTTTTCTTGCTAGGGTAGTCAACACTTCAACATGTGGAATCAGGAACCTTTTTTAAGAAGTGAGAGAAATAGCAAGTATGTCTAAACAATTTTTGGGATATATAATCTGTGAAAACAGTTTTATTATTCAACACTTCTGAAATGTGAAAATGAAATAAACCAAACCAAACCAATGTACCATGGGATTGAATAGTCTGTAAAATAGATAGAAGAATTACTTAGAAGGCTGCATACTTTTGGTGGTTTCAGGTACTTAACAGGCAACAAGTAGGGAAAAGTGTGTAAGGAAATGATTTCAAGCCTGTATGCCAAGAAATGACTTTATGAATACTCAGTTATGTGTGGCTAAACATTATACAGAATTTATTAAATTTCTTAAACATATATGTATAAGAAACAATGGTATATCACTTATGTGTCTTTACTAACTGTACTTTTTATTTTTAAACTTTTTAATTTTGAAATACCTTCAAAATTACAGGACTGTTACAAAAATAATTCAAACTCTACACTGAAAACCAACGTATCCTTATTCCCCCAGATACCCAGATCCACATATTTTAACATTTTCCTGCATCTTTTTATGTATCAATCCATCAACCCATCAACTCATCTGTATATATATATGCATCTGTCTGTCTACCTGTTTGTCTACTCATTTATCAGTGCATTTCCTGAATGCTTGAGTGTAGGTTATATACATCATGCTTTTTGAATACTTAATAGTTCCATGTACATTTCCTAAGGACAAGTATTCTCACATATTGTGATGGTTAAGTTCATGTGTAAAGTTGGCTAGGTTGTGGTGGTCCCATTGTTTGATCAAGTAAGCATCAGATTGAATAATACAGTGATGATATTTTCTGCATGTAAGTCATCATTTGATTGCATTTATGGATAATTACATCTAAAATCAATAAAGGAGATTGTTTGTACCAATAAGAGAAGTCTCACCCAAACAGTTGAAGGACATAAAGGGAATATTGAGGATTTCAGAAGTCAGAAAAAGGAATTTCTATCTCTATTTAAGCTGGCCAGCTTCTTCTGGGGCATTCACTGAAAACTTCACTCGAGTTTCCAACTTGTGGTGTTCCCTACAGAATTCAGATTTGCCAATTCCCATAGTTGCATGAGCCAATTCCTATAATAAATCTCTTAATATTACATATACATCTTCATGTTTCTCCTTATCTTGAATACTCTAATACATTTACGTATGCACCTCAGGTGTAATAATCAAACTCAAGAAATGTACCATTGATATAAACTGTGTCTTCCATATTCCAATCTTTTCATATATCCCAATAAATATCCTATGCTTTTCATTTTATTTTTTTAAAGATACTTAGATTATACAAATGTCACATAAACAATATAGGGGATTCTCATATGCCCCATCCTCCACATCGCCCACATTTTCCCACATTAACAACATCCTTCATTAGTTTCTCACATAACAACGTTCACTGCAATTGATGAACTCATTTTGGAGCATTGCACTAAGCATGGATTAAAGTTTACATTGTAGTTTACACTCTCCCCCACCCAATTCTGTAGGCTATGGCAAGATTTATAATGGTCTGTATCTGTCATTGCAATGTAATTCAGAACAATTCCCAAGCCCCAAAATTACCCCCATATTATACCTGTTTTTCCCTCCCCCTACCCTCAGAACCTCCAGTGGTCACTGACTCCACATCAATGATATTAGTTCTTTCATTGCTAGAATCACAATAAGTCTCTAGTACAATACCAGTAAGTCTACTTTAGTCCATAGTTCATTCGCAATCCTGAGGATTCTGGGATGGTGATGCTCACTCCACCTCTAATTGAGAGGGGACTGTAATCTGATAGGGCCAATGGATAGGGCTTTCTTGCACTTGTAGACTCTCTTGGTTTCTTGGAATGGTAGTTGTCCATCATCACCTCCATGTTAGTTGTCCTGGGGGAGACCAATGAACTGGATAGTAAGTTTGCAAGTCCATTGAGATACAGGGCCCAGCTGGCACACAGAAAGCCCAAAGATTTAAGTCTCTTGGACATACACCTACCAACTCTAGTACTAATTATAAATTCAAATAGAAGGGCAGAAGAGCCATCTGTAGGGAAATCATGACTGAGTCCAATTTTGTCACACTGGGGAACATAAATTTCAAAGTAAGACCCACTGGCAAGGCACCAAAATCCTGAGCTATCTGCCCTGATAAAAGTGTCTGGATGTCTTCAGAGCCCTCAGGAGCTCTGCTATTGGGGGTTGTATCTACTTTGGCAGTCAAAGAGATACTGTCTAAGGTGTGTATAAATGTACAAAATGACCTCCCAACTCACTTCAATGTCTTTTAGCCATATAAACTCATTTTTTCATTACCTTTTCCCCCTTTGGTCAAGGTCTTTTTCCAGTTGCATTGTTAGTTGATGCTTGGTAGTAATCCCTCAGTGCCAGGGAGCCTCATCCCTGGGAGTCATGTCCCACACTAGGGGGAAATGTAATGTATTTATATACTGAGTTTGGCTTAGAGAGAGGCCACATTTGAGCAGAAAGGAGGCTCCCAGGAGGCAACTCTTAGGCACCCTATAATACTAGCCTAAGTTTCAATTTCAAGAGTAAAGTTTCATAGACACAGTCATCAATATCAAGAGCCCATCAATGGGCCATCCTCCTTCACTAGTCATCCCCATACTCAGGGGATTCTTGCTGATCCATTAGAGAATGTGGCAGAGCTTTCTAGGATGGGAATTTGATATTCCTTTGGTTATTCTGTGAATCTCTACCCACCATGACAATTGGGGAGGACTGGTTGGACTGTTCATGGAACTGGGGGGAGAGGTGAGGAAGAGAGCAGGTGAACACTGGGGATTTGTGGGTACATGGTTGAAACAACTGTGCTGGGAATACTCTTTCGGCAATATGTCAAGTGAGAGTTGCTGGTTTGGGGTGTTGGATGTGGGGGGCATTCTGGACAGGGCACACCTGGGTCACAATTCTAGGTAGTGTGTCCCAAGAGTGTTCATCTTGCCACAGTGTGTTATATCAATTTGTGGAGACACATATAATGAGAGGTAAGGTCATAGACTCCCACCCTGGGAAGGCCCACTATGTTATCAAATAGAGGGGCAGGAGTCTCTCGAGGGCATGGGTGGTGCCTAATAGGAGAGAGCAGACTAGTGTGTCAAACCCTCAGTGTTGTTGTTGCAAGTAACTATGAATCTTGTCCTTCAGTGAGTGAAGCCTGGTGGTTGCCATGGGTACTGAGGGGAGGAGGAAGGTATAGAATAGATGAAAAAGGAGACATTTGGAAGGAGATGGAAGTATTCTTTATGACCTTGCTATGTATTCTTTATGACCTTGCTATGATGGATACAGGCCATATTGAATTGCATCAAATTTATAGAAGTGTATGGTCCAAAATGTAAACCATATTGTAGACTATTTACCATGGTTGGCAACTATGTTTCAATATTTGTACATCAGTTGTAACAAATATATCATTCACATATAAAATGTTATTAATAGGGGACAGGGGGAAACGGGGAGGATGTTGGGTATATGGGAGTCCCCTATATCAGGTACATGACTTTTCTGTAACCTAAAATTTCTTTGAGGACATAATTAAAAAAAAAAAGAGCAAGGCTCTGGGGAATAAACAGGAGAAAATGTCCCTATACATATAGGACAACAGATCTTATAATATTGAAAGGCAAAAAATTTTTTTTAAATATTTTTTCATTATCTTTTATTATCCTAAATTTTTATTTAATTTTTTTTTTGGTATTTTATTTGACATTTGTAAAACTATTATTATTTCATTTTCTTAATAATTGTATTTGGCTATTTTATTGGCTTCATTTTTGAAGAAGTTTTGGATCACAGAAGGGTTACAACTGTGGCAGGGGAAGATCATTGGTGTCAGGTGTCAGTGACAGGGGATACATGGGAGGAAGTTCACCTCGGTATCAATATAAGGTATATAAATGTGTTCAAATGTTCATGAGGCATTGCCAATAATGTCCTTTTGAGTCTTTTCTCTTCTTTCGTTTGATCCTATCCAGGATCACATATTGTCTTTCATTGTCTTTTTCTCTTAAATTGGCCTTTAAAATTTTTTTATCATAGGAATATATATACCACATAAACAACACAAACTTTTCCATCTCAGCCACTTTGAAGTATACTGTTTAATGGGATTAATCACACTAACTATGTAGTGAACTGTCATCACCATCCATACTAAAACTCTCCCATCTTCCCAAACAGAAACCACATACATACTTTGCTTTAATTTCCTATTTCCTCTACCACACTCCTGCTAACCTGTTATTTAAATTTAGGCCTCTTTGATCTTGCATATTCTCTGATATTTTCTTTGTGGAGAAAATGGTGCTTTAAGTTTAACATCATAAATACATAGCAATCTTTTTTGTTTTGGTACCAATTTAAACTTACATAGTATATACAAATTATGTTACTATACCCATCTGTCTCCCCATCTTTATGTAGTTTTTGTCACAAACCACTGATTTCTCATTTCATTATATGCATTTGCCTTGTAGATCCTGCAGTAAGTAAAAAGTGGAGTCACAAAACAAAAATACAATAGTACTGGCTTATATTTACCTTGTTGTTAGTCTTAACAGAAATCTATATTTCTTTTTTTTTTTTTTTTTTTAAAGATTTATTTATTTATTTAATTTCCCCCCCTCCCCTGGTTGTCTGTTCTTGGTGTCTATTTGCTGCATCTTGTTTCTTTGTCCGCTTCTGTTGTCATCAGCGGCACGGGAAGTGTGGGCGGCGCCATTCCTGGGCAGGCTGCTCTTTCTTTTCACGCTGGGCGGCTCTCCTCACGGGCGCACTCCTTGCGCGTGGGGCTCCCCCACGCGGGGGACACCCTTGCGTGGCACGGCACTCCTTGCGCGCATCAGCACTGCGCATGACCAGCTCCATACGGGTCAAGGAGGCCCAGGGTTTGAACCGCGGACCTCCCATATGGTAGACAGACGCCCTAACCACTGGGCCAAAGTTCTTTATGTGGCTTCAATATATTGTCTACTATCCTTTGTTTTGAACCTGAAAAACTCACTTTAGTATCACCTGTAGTGCTAATCTGTTGGTGATGAAATCCTCATCTTTGTTTATATGAGAATATTTTACTCTCTCCTGATTTTTTTTGGTACTAGGGCCAGGTATTGAACCTGGCACCTCATATGTGTGAAGCTGGTGCTCAACCACTGAACCACATAGGCTTCCTTGAGATGGTTTTTTCATTGGTTTGTTTGTGGTTTTTGTTTGTTTGTTTGTTTTTAGGAGGCATTCAGGACTGGACCCCGGACCTTCCATGTACGAAGAAAATGTTCATCTGCTTGTGGCACATCTACTCCCCTCCCTGAGTTTTGGAAGACAATATTTTGGATATAGGAGTCTTGGTTGGCAGTTTTTGCTTTCAGAACTTTAAATATGTCATCTTACTGCCTCTTGGTTTCTAATGAGAAACTGGCATAATCTTATTGAGCTCACTTGATGATGACATGTTGCTTCTCTCTTGTGGCTTTCAGAATTCTCTCTATCTTTCATCTTTGACAGTTGATTATAACACATTATGCTGTGGGTTTATCCTGTTTGGAATTCATTGAACATCTTGGATGTATCTATCTATGACTTTCATTAAAACATGGGAAGTTCTCTGCCATAATTTCTTTGAATAATCTCTCTGCCCTTCCTCTCTTTCTTTTCTTTCTGGGACTACCCCAATAGTGTAATTAATGGTGTTCCAAGGTTCCTCAGGCACTGTTTGCTTTCTTTCATTCTTTTTTCCTTCTACTCCTTAGGCTGGTTGGTGTCAACTTTATCATCTTCAGGTTCACTGATTCTTTCTTCTGCCAGCTCCAATCTGGCTTTGAGAAAGATGTTTCTGCCAGTTCTTGCTGGTTTTTCAAATATTCTGTGGGTGTTAGAGCCCTGAATCTTCTTGCTACACCATCTTGATTGTGGCAGGGCCTGACTTCATTAAGTTTTAATTCTTACATGTTTTGATCAAACTTTATGATTACAAAATATTTCTACAGGAGGAGATGTCAAATCCTAAAGTTCAATCTTTAAAAATCTTAGTATATTTTTATATTTCTTAAATGTGATAGTGTGGAAATTATGTGTATATATATATGTGTCCACATAAATATATATTTATCTTTTATTGACTGTTGATATTTTAAGACCCTTTTTGTATCTGTGAATTTGCTTGTCATTTGTGAGTTTTAGTTTTGCTTAGGTATGCCAAAATCTCTCAGCTGGTGTTTAGCTATTTATTACAAAAAGCTGTGATCTCTACAGTAGTTTCAGCTTTTAAACACATTTAAAGATATTCTTCTAATTAATCAGTCTCCTTCTTCATTCAAGGATACTTTAGATTGGAATAATTTTTCTTTTATTTCTACATCTGATGAGTTGAATAGATCTCATAAGTCAGATGGCTGCCCAGGACATTTGGCAAATTAAAAATACTAAAACACAAATAAACCCAAATCCTGTCAATGGTCCTATCTGTTATTTCTTTCTGGACACTAGTATGGTATGGTTTAGGATTCTCCACACCTAAATGTTTTCATTATTTCTCAGCTTTGTCTTGGCTCACTGAATTTTGACATTTGGTTTCTGTCAGCTGAGATAATAACATCATATCTTAGGAGGAATTGATGAGGAAATGCCATCATGTCCAAAACCATGTTCCACGTGGAAAACCTTGTCAGTCCTAGAGTTATAGCTTCGCATTGTTGGTACCTCTGGGAAAGGTGGATCAGAAGGCAAGTGTTAGGACTGATTTGAGGGAAAACAAAATTCAATAGAGGATATAGTAGGCTTTTATAGAACATAAGGTTGATTGAGACAGATAAAAAAATCAAAATAGTTGACAGTAATCAGGCAGACACATTGATTCTAGGTGCTGAAAATGTCCATTGAAATATTTCTGAAGGTAAGATTCAACATTTAAGAACCCAAAGAATGATTATGATTTATTCTCGCAGTTCCAGACTGCTTGGACTTTGCTCCATTTTATACAATCTGGTGCAGTGGGTAGGCTCAAATCTAGAAATATCACTTTAAGTAAGAAAGAGGTCAGAAGCCTGCAGGATAAGGTTAGACATGTTAAAATAATCTCTTGGATATAAGAGGTCTATAATAAGATTAGGGACAAGTGTATAAATTTCTGAAAGAAAGTGAATTCAGTTCTTGGAATATAATTCAGAAAAATGTCAGAGCTTCTAAGATCTTACATTTCACTTATTCATTTATCTGGATTCAAAGCAATTTCTCATGCCTAAAATTTTTAAAATATCAAAATTCATTAACTCTAACATTTACTTTTCTACATTTTTAATCTTTCTGAAACCTGGAGGCATCTTACTATCAATAGCATCGTACAATTAAAATTGGCAATGATAGAACTACATTAATAATCTTTCATCAATTGTAAAGAGGTAACTAATGTTAAAAAATAGCATAATTATAAAAAATTGTTATCATCTAATGTAACAAATGTTCCACTCCAATGCCGGGTCTTGGGGTGGGATGGTGTATGGAATCCTGCATATTATGCATAATCGTTCTGTAAATTCACAACTTCTCTAAAAAAAAAAAGGCAAAATTTTTTTCTTCATGAATCATGATATAATGGGTATCTTACTATCAAGGGCAATTTAGATTTGATTAAATGTGGTAATTTATATGTAATAAAAGATGTACTTTAGAAAAATATTTTAATAAATTCCAAAATATATATTTAAATATTTTAATGTGAATTTTAATTATTCAAATCTAGAGATTACTGCACATTTATAAGGGATCAAAAGTCTGATACTTTATATAAAACATTTTGTATATGTGATGTGTATTTTTCTGCATGGCCAGAAGTTTTTATTCAATTCTGAGTAAGTACCATAATTCAAAAAGTTAAAAACTTCTATAAATACTCATAAATTAATATTTTTTTAAAAATCCAATGATGACCATATAGTAGATGATAAGTATTTACACTAAAATAATTTATATAGATAGAATTCTTCCTTTTTAATTCTACATTACCATCCTAATTTTTCACTGCTTAACAGAGATAAGTCCACCTAGATTTATAGTACTTGAATATGTTATGGTCACATTCACAATGTAGAAAGTAAAATTTGCCAATCATTTCATGCCTCAGAATTCCCTTCTCTTAACAATTTAATGTCTAGAATACTTTTTTCTTTATGGTCTTAATAAGTTCATTTTACTTTAAAATGAAAAAAGTGTGTCCAATAATGATTTTTATTTCTGTGAATTCACCAACATGAAAAAAATCCTCTTTCAAGAAAAGATGCTGCATTGACAAGTGGGAGACATGGAATCTAGTCTTCTAGCATTAACTTTTGTTTTTTTGTTTAATATACTTTGTATTTCAAGTATTCAATTTTATCATATCTCAAAGTATTTAGTTAAATAATCTCTGAAGTGCTTTTCAAGTTTAAAAATTTTTAATTTTATTTGCTCAAACAAACTGGTTGGTTGAATTATGACAAAAGTGCTTTCATTATCCAAAGCAAGTAATTTTCTTTCTTTTTTTTCTTCTCTTTTTAGATAATGATTATTCAATAGCCCATACTCAACTCCATCTGTGTTTCAACATATAGGTCACAAGTCTAAAGAATTCAGAGTAAATGAGAAAGTGAATATCAGGACTTTATGTTAGATAGTTTTATACCTCAACCCTATTTATTTATAAATCTCTTCTTCAGTCTTTCAGTTGTGAAAGATTTGGTGAGAGGCCTGTATTGACTGGGAATAGAGTTATTAAGTAAATCTGCAAATTCAGTAGGTGTACTTTGCTGCAGGTAGTCATGACAATCACAGTTGGCAGGGGACAAGTTGATGGATGTAGACTGACTTGCCCACTTAACTTTTTATTTTTTTAAATTATTATTTATATTTTTATTAATTTTATTTTTTTTTATTTTTGATGGCTAGGAAGTCATTTATTGAAGGGCACAGGTTGAGTGAGGGCAGTGCTGGCAAAGCCCTCACGAGTGCAAGGCCTGCCACTTGTTCACTGGGCATGTATTTCACCCCACAGCCATCCGGGATGAGGCACTTTTCTGCCACCACGTCTTTGAAACATCAGCTTTGAACTTGGTGAAACCCCACTTCTTGGAGATGTGGATTTTCTGGTGGCCAGAGAACTTGAACTTGGCCCTGTGCAGCTCCTCAATCACATGCTCTGTGTTCTGAAGCTTGGTGTGGATGGACATGATGACTTGGCTAATGTGGACCTGGGCCACCATTTCCTGAGGCTTTCTGGAGCCTAAATTGGGGATGGCACAAGGTCACAAGTAGGACCATCAACAGACAAGGGCTGTCTTCAAGGTCCCTTAGGGCAACCCATACAAGCAACAGGCCATGTACACTACCAAGGAGGCTGCTGTCTGCAGCCACTTCACATCGGGTCCCCATGGGGAGAACGGGACAATCAGCGTAATTGGCTTCAGACCCACTTATTTTTAAAGATACTCAAATCCAAATGAAAAATCTATAACAATTGGAAGCTACTGGTGGTGGCATTGGAAGCGGAAGCAAGTGGATTTGTAACATAATTTGGGGGAACAAAGGAAAGTGTTGGCCAGTTACTGACCTGAGACTTGACATCTAGAGATTCACTAGATAAGGCATTGATTCCTAGAATACTTATTCTCTAACCTCTTCAAGACTTGCCTACTTGCTGTCTATTTGTTAATCTGAATTGAAATACCATTTAATTATACCAAGATGCTCTTTACAATGAGTAGAACATAACAGCATTAGTAATTTGGATTTGCCTCTGGCAAAAAGCCTGGTAAACTGGGGCCATTTGGGGGAATATTGTGGGGAACAGGATTTGGGAGAACACTTGATCAGTTAGTAACTGAGTGGAGAAGTTATAGACATATTAGGTGGTAGTAGGGTTGGATGAAGAGGGCAGTATGTAAAAGGAAATAGGAACTAATAGGCAAGCCCTCTGAAAACAAAGTTTAATTTTTTGAGTTTTATTCCTTTGAAATTTACTTTTCCCAGGAAGGTGGCCCCCAATTAAAATTTCCTAAGGAAACTGGGTTAATTCAAAGTATGGATGCTCTAACCTGAGATGCTTTGAATTTATTTATTCAATTTAAGGTGTTTGCTCAATGCATATGTTATTTTAGGGTTATGATGCCAGATGTTCCTTGTACAGAATGTTGGCAATGAAATTCTTCACATATTTATCTTTCAATTTCTATCTGGGAGGCTTTTGACTGAATGCCACATCACTGAAATTAAAATAAATACACAATCCAACTTTTAAGTTAAAATTTGATAACTTCTTTTTACATAGATATACTTCTCAATTTTAATATCATTAAGATAGTTTGCAGTTTTCTCAATTTTTGCTGATTCTATCTTGCCCTCAATTATATCCTGTGAAACAAAACAAAAAATATATAATTACAGTCTTCTTGGTAGGCTACTGACTATTTTGTGTTAAGAATAGCTCTATGTTGGCAGGAATAACATGGCAGCAGTGGTCCAATTTCTTCTATTCCTTATAATCCACTAGGTGCCTGATCAGTTACAATCTTCCATTTACTAGCTCTCTGGCTGTATTCCACCATTGCTTGCATACTTTTTAAATTCATTTTTTAGTTCATTTCTATTTCATTAAGTGACAAATGAAACAGACTGTGTCTGGTTGACTCTTTAGCCTGCATACATTCAGTTTAGCTATTTTAATATATTGTTATAGAATTGATTTTAACTTTTTTGTAGGTTCAGAGAAGAAAGACTTTTTTTAAACAATCATGTTCTTTTTTATTTTTCATTTATTTATTTATTTATTTTCCCCTTCCCCTCGCCCTCCCCCTCCCTCTCTCCTGTCCTGCTGTTTTTTCTATCTGTGTCCATTTGCTGTGTGATCTTCTGTATCTAGTTCTCTTTTTGTCTTCTCTTCTTTTCTTTCTCCTCTAGGATTCACCAGAGTTGAATCTGGGGACCTCTTATGTGGAGATAGTTTCCTTGTCAATTGTGCCACTTCAGTTCCTGGTCTCTGCTTTGCTTCACCTTGACTCTCCCCTTCATCTCTCTTTTGTTGCATCATCATTTTGCCGTGTGACTCATTTGTGCAGGCATTGGCTCACCACATGGGCACTTGGCTTGCCATGTGGGACTCACGTGGGCACTCAGGTCACCACATGGGAACTTGGCTCACTGCGCAGGCACTTGGCTCACCCTGCAGGCACTGACTCACCATGAAGGCATGCTTTCTCTTCTTTTTCACCAGGAGGCCCCAGGAATCAAACCTGGGTCATCCCATATGGTAGATGGAGGCCTTATCACTTGAGCCACATCCACCTCCCAAGAAAAAAGACATTTTATAATACAGTTTAGTCTTTCAAGAGTGATTTTATTTTAGTGTTAGAACATTAGGGAAAATAACTGAAGACTGTAAGAATAATTTCAACTGTCAAGTGAGTATGGTGCTAGATACTGCAAAAAAAAATGAAGAGATAATGGTGAAGAAATGTTGCTGTCTTATAATGTATTTTGTTAATTAGTTTTAGTAAAAGAAAACAATCTTAGGATTAGTTTTCAAAACTGTTCTCTTGTGTATGTATACACATTTTTTATGCAATTCTTCAAGCTATTAAATGAAGTCAGTAAATGAAAAATGAATAATTCATTTATTCCTTCAACAATTATTATTTGTATGTCCAATTATTAATTATATACATTTCATTGTTTATATATAAATATGTCTGTGATTTATGTACAGCTGACACAGTTTTGCTCTTTTATGGGTCTAAAATTGTACATGATATATTCTATTAAACAGAATTTATGATATTGGTTCTAATTTATTCAATCTAATTAGATTATAGCATACATGAAGGCAGGGACTTTGTCAAATTTTTTTTGTACCATGTTTGAGACCCTGGTATAATGTCTGGCAAAGAAATAAATGTTCATACTATTTTATGTGTCTGTATATGAGAAATAAAGTGAATTTTCCCCAAGCCAGTCATAAAACAATATGTACCTATAGTTTTAACAATATACAAACAGTCAGATGTACAAAAAGCAGTCTGAACAAATGGAGAATGAGTTAAGCTTTGTGAAGGTTGTTCTCAAATATTATAGGAAAACATATACAGGAAGGTATAGAGAAGTGAAGACAAAGTCAATCTGAAAATTTAGAATGGAAATGTTTGCCTTTTTTAGATGAAAAAAGTATAGGGTATGGGGAGGGATCAAATTAATAAAAAAGGGATTATTTTAGGGTGATGGCAATGTTGATTTTGGTTATACAAGGATAGATATTTGTCAGACATCATAGAATTGGTGATTTTTATTGTTTATAAATTATATACCACAACATAGTTGATTTAAAATATGTTCTTAAGCAAGCAGGAATGAAAAAAAAAAAGTAATGACTAATATTGCATGTTTTAATAAGTTTTGGGAAGAAAAACATTCTGCAACCTAACTAGAAGCCTAACCTGGAAGCAATTTCTCAACTTGGAATTTGTTGACTAGAAAATCAATAACTGTCATTTCATTAGACTTTTTTTTTTTTTTTTTTTTTTTTACCTTGTCTGGCTTTTGGCCACTGAGAAGCAACATAAAGAAAAACATTAAAGGCCAGAAAGAGCAAAGAATCTCTGTAAGCTATTCAATTATTGTTAGAGAATGGATTAGAAACTTGAGACTCTCAATTACTAATTGCATTTCTGAAAAAGAATATTATTATAATGATGTTAAAATTCTTTTTAGTATAGTTTTTCATTTTTAATTTTACTGCCATTGTTTACTTTTATTCATAGAGGTAGCGGTACTCCTGCTATAGTTACATATCTGTGTTATAAAACCCTGTTTAACTTTAAACAATGTGATTCCTTATGCTCCCTATTGTGATTAAATTCATGTGTCAACTTAGTTGTGGTGTCCAGTTGTTTAGTCAAGCAAGCACAGGCCTGATTGTTATAGTGAGAGTATGTTATGCATTTAAATCATCAGTTGATTGCACCTGTGGCTGATTTTATCTACAATCAAAAAAGGATATTGATTTCAGCAATGAAGTCTTATTTAATTAGTTGAATGCCTTAAAGTGAAAACCTGGCCTAATATAGATTTTAGTACTAGGAGTGATTCCTGAGAAACAGAATCTTAATGATGAGATTTCATAGTTGGTTCTAGGGTTTTTAGAATTGTACAATTGGGTAAAAGCCACTAATGACTCTATTTTCAATGATCAAGATAGCACAGATAGTTCAAGTTGTGAACTGGAAATATGCATAAGGTATCAAGTTGTGAACTGGAAATAGACATACATATGGTATTACCTTTGAACTGCTACCCAAATGCTTAAAAGAAGCAAGGTTCTGAGTGATAATGTATTTGATACCTTTACAGAATTTTGTAGCGTTAAAAGTATAATGTTGTTAAAGAGTTGTCAAAGAAAGGGATAAGCTTGAGACTTCAAGATTTCAGCTCAAGCACTTAAGGAAAGACATAAAAACTTCTATGTGTGTCCTGAAAGAAACTCTTATTTTTTTTAGTTGTAAACTTGAAATTTCTGAAAACCAGACCCAGAGTCTCATTGTATAGGTGGCTTTATTAAACATAAATTGAAACTCCCAACCTTGCAGGGTGTCTGCTGTAAAAATGAGGGAATTGATGGGGAAGGAATGGGATCCTGAAAATTGGAGTGGTATATGTTGGCTGATAATATTAATGGGGGGGATAGGAAAACCCTAGATTCAGTTGATTCTTTTTTGCCAGATAAACCTGTAATGGTCTGCCCTGAGGAATCAGCCATGCTGCCTCCACCTGCAAGATGAACCTTGCTATATCTGATAAATCTGCAACTGCCATCCCTGAGGAAACAGCTCATACATATCAATCTGAAGAGATTAACTCTATTTCACCAGATGGAATGAACTGAATACCCTGAGGTATTTGGCTTACAATAACATTGCTAATTTCTCTCATGACCTAGACCTTCATCCCTCTTTTCTTCCAGACCTATAACTAGTCTGAGTCACAATAGGCCTTTAAAGGTGAGGTAAACATTGTGACCTATGAGGAGTACACTACACTACAAAATAATATCATGATTTTTCCTATTTAGGTAGACAGAAATCAGGGGGCTATGTGTATGAATGTATATTAGGGGTATGGGATAATGGTGGAAGGAACACAGAGTTGGTTCAGCTGATTTTATTGATGTGGGCCAACTAAGCAGAGATTCTAGATACAATTCTGTAGTTCAAGGCATTAGAGAGGGCTTTAACAGTGTGTTCAGGAGGTTGGCTGAAGCATTGACCAAAATGCAGCCTACCTTGTCTGAAATTGAAAGGCCAAAACTGCACTGATATAAAGTAGATGAGAGGATTCAAAGGCTTAGAGAGATTGGAATGTCAAAGTTGATTTATCATGTAAGAACTGCTCATCCAACCCAGAAATGTCCAGAGGACATACATACCTTTCACCAGACCTATGAGGAATAAATTTTTGAGAGCAGCTCCATCATCCATGAATACCTCTGTGGTCACTCTTCTATGTAGATCAGATATTACTGTGGGAACTGTTTCCCCTCAAATTTGATCCTTAAACAAATTGAGGATGATGGGATCCCAGGTTGGCAAGAGTCAAGAGGCAGCACATAATTGCCCAGGGCAAGGTGGGCATGGCTACCATAATGGACAGCAGAGAAAAAGCAGTTATCAGAATAATCTAGCTATCAAAGACCTATGGTGTTGTCTAGTTGATCATGTAGTACCTAGAAGAGAAAGAGATGGGCAGTTTACAAATCTTACTTGATTTGTATATGCAGAAGAGTTCTAGATCAAGTGAACAAAGGTCTGATTTGAATCATAAACACAGGAAGTCATGCCCCCTCAAACAATTCCCAGACATGAGATAGCTTACAGACCCAGAAACCCTTGAATGAATGGAAGGCTGGTGTCTTTGGTGTCCCTGCTACATTGCCAAAATTTTTAGCATTAATCTCCCAGACTTCCCCAAAGGGACTGACAGTCTTTTACCAGGGTGGCTATGCATTTGGGGAAAAGGAAGTGGTTAGTTATTTCATGGATTATTAGACACTGACTCTGAACTGACATGAATTCCAGGAGACCTAAAACATCATTGTGGTTCACCAATCAGAGTAAGATTTATGGACATCAAGTGATCAATGGATTTTAGCTCAGATCCATCTCACAATGGGTCCAATAGGGCTCTGAATCTATTCTGTGGTTATTTTCTCAGGGATAGAATATATAGTTGGAACCGGCATACTCAGCAACTACCAGAAACTCCACATTAGTTCCTTGATTTGTGGCATGGGGGTTATTGTATGAAAAACCAAGTGGAAGTCACTAGAACTACCCCTATTTAGCAAAATAGCAAATCAAATTCCTGGAGTGATTGCAGAGATTAGTACTATAACCAAGACTTGAAGGATGGACGAATGGTGATTCCCACTGCATCCCTGTTCAATTCTCCTATTTGGACTGTGTAGAAAACAGATATATTTTGGAGGATGACAATGGATTTTTGTAAACTTAACCAGATGGTGACTCTAACTGCAGGTGCTGGTCCAGATGTCATATAATTGTTTGAGCATATCAACACATCCCCCTGGTACCTGGTATAGAGCTACTGATCTCTCATGCTTTTTCCATAGTACCTATTAGTAAAGACCAATAGAAATAGTTTTCCTTCACCTGGCAAGGAAGCAATACACATTCACTGTATTAACTCAGGTGTATATCAACTCTCTGGCCTTATGTTATAAACTTGTCTGCAGGGAGCTTGATTTCCTTTCCCTTCCATAAGACATCACACTGGCCCATTATATTGATGCTGTTAGGGTGATTGGACTTAGTGAGAAAGAAGTAGCAACTACTCTAGATTTATTGTTAAGACATTTACATGTCATAGGATAGGAGATAAATCCAACCAAAATTCAGGAGCTTTCCACCTCAGTGAAATTTCTACGTATCCAATGGTGTGAGGCATGTCCTGATATCCCTCCTAAGATAACAGATATCCTATTGTACTTGAACCTTCCTACATCTTTGCAATTTGGAGGCAATATAATCCTTATTTGGGTCTGGCCCTTTTATTGAGAGACCCAGAAAGTCACTGTTTTGAATGATGACTGGAAAAGAGGAAACTCTGTAACAGGTCCAGGCTGCCATGCAAGCTGCTCTGCTACTTGGACCATATAACTCAGCAGATCGAATAGTGCTGGAAGTTTCGGTGATAAATAGAGATGCTGTTTGGAGTTTGACAGGTTCCTGCAGTAGAATCACAGAGGAGACCCTTTAGAACAAAGCCCTGCCATCCTCAGCAGATAATTACTTTCCTTTTGAAAAAGAGTTTTTGTTCTGCTACTGGACCATAGTAGAGACTTAACTATGGACTTATCTATGGGCCACAATGTTACTATGAAACCTGATTTCCACATCTTGAACAGATTGTTGTCTGACCCATAGTGTTGGACATGAGCAATAGCACCACATCTTCAAATGGAAGTTGTATATACAAGATGGAGTTCAAGCAAGTCCTGAAGGTGCAAATAAGTTACATGAAGAAGTGGCCCAAATCCCCATGTCCCCCACTCCAGCCACAGTACTTTCTCTTTCCCAGTAGTGAGAGTGAAATCCTCTCATTGGGAAGAACTTTGGTTTTTCATTTTCCTTGGAAAGAGAAATCTCTAGAGGTGCCTTTGTATATAGATATGTATATTGTGGTCAATGCTTTCCTTGGATGGTCAGGGACTTGGACAGAACATATTGGAAAACTGGTGATAAAAAGGTCTGGGGAAGAGGCTTTGGATAGACCTCTCTTTTTTTTTTTTTTTAAAGATTTTATTTATTTATTTAATTTCCCCCCCTCCCCTGGTTGTCTGTTCTTGGTGTCTATTTGCTGCGTCTTGTTTCTTTTGTCCACTTCTGTTGTTGTCAGCAGCACGGGAAGTGTGGGCGGCGCCATTCCTGGGCAGGCTGCTCTTTCTTTCGCTCTGGGCGGCTTTCCTCACGGGCGCACTCCTTGCGCGTGGGGCTCCCCCACGCGGGGGACACCCTTGCGTGGCACGGCACTCCTTGCGCGCATCAGCACTGCGCATGGCCAGCTCCACACGGTAGACCTCTCTTAATGGTAAAAATCCATGAAGATATTTGTGTCCCCTGTGAATGCACACCAGAAGATCCCTTCAGAAGAGGATTTTAGTAATCAACTGGATAGAGTGGCCCAGTCTGTGGAGACCAGTTGTGCTCAAACCAGACACTCCTGTCATTGTTCAATGACTTCAAGAAAAAGTGGCCATGGTGTAGGTTTAGAAGTTATGCATGGATTCAGCAATGTGGAATTCTACTCATCAAGGCTGACCTGGCTACAATCACTGTTAAGGACCCAATCTGCCAGCAGCAGAGACTAACTAGTTCCCAGCATGGCATCATTCCCTCAATGATCAGCCTGCTACCTGGTGGCAAATTGATTATACTGAACCACTTCTATTATGGATGGGGCAACATTTTGTTCAACTGAATAGACATATACTAAGGATATGAATTTGCTTTCCCTGAACTCAATGCTTCTGCTAAACTACCATTTTACAGAATGTCTTATCCACCATCATAGTATTCCATGCAGCAATTCTTCTGATCAAGAAACTCACTTCACAGAAAATCAAATGTGGGAATGAGCACATGCCCATAGAATTAACTGATACTACCCTATTCCATGTCATCCTCAAGCAACAGGATTGCTGGAACTGTGGAATGGCCTTTTGAAGAGTCAGTTACAGTGCCAGCTGGGTGGCAATTCCTTTCAGAGCTGAGGCAATGCTCTCCAAGAGGGTCTATATGATATAAATCAGTATCTGCTCTATGGTGCTATTTCTCCTATAGCCAGGATTCATGAGTCCAGGGTTCAAAGTGTGGGTATGGGAGTGACTCCACTCTCTATTATCCTTAATGATCCACTGGAAAATTTTTTCTTCCTGTCCCTGCAACCTTAAGCTCTTCTGGTCTTTGGGTCTTAGTTCCAAAAGGTGTTGTACTGCTGCTAGAAGACACAACAATGATTCCATTGAACTGGAAATTAAGACTGTTACCTGGCCACTTTGGGCTTCTCATGACTCCAAATCAAGAGCTAAAGAAGGGAATTACTGTATTGACTGGGAATGTGGATCCTGATTATCAAAGGGAAATGGGACTACTGTTACATGTAGAAGTAAAGAAAAGTTTGCCTGGAATAAAGGAAATCACCATGTCTGTAATTAAAGACAATGGGAAACTGCAGCAACTCAATCCAGAATCTTCAAGAATGATAGTTTGGGTCACCCCACCAAGCAAAGAATCAAGACTAGCCAAGGTGCTTGCTAAGAGTAAAGGCAATATGGAATAGGTAGTGAAAGAAGGTAATTATAAATATCAGCTCTCTCCACATAACCAGTTGCAGAAAATGAGTGCTATAGTGGTTATGAATATTTCTTGCTTGCTTTGTTATGAATATTTTGTTTGTATATATACATAAAGAAAATATCTTTGTTTTCTTCCTTATCTTATCCCCTTATTATATAAAGTAAGTTGCATTAACTTTGTCATAGTATTTATGTTACAGAGTATCAAGTTTAAGAGTGAATATTATCCCAGGGTTTTTATCCATTTTGGAGAAAGGGTTATTGCATTACTAGCTGTTTGCATGACAGTTGACTTAACGTTAGGTGAAAGTATGACTCTTACTGTTTTTATTTAGAGTTTAAATTGGGTTTAACGACCACACAGGTGCCAAGATGGCAAGGAGTGGTTGATGTGACCACTTGGTTATAAGGACTTGGTTATAATGATGGCTAATTTCATGTGTCAAATCGGCTAGGTTATGGTATCTAGTTGTTTGGTCAAGCAAACATTGGTCTGATTGTTCAAGTGAGGTTATCTCTTTCATTTAATCATTGTCGATTGATGGCACCTATGGCTGATTACATCTACAATCAAAAAGGGGATTTCCTTTAGCAAAGAGAGAAGTCTTCCTTTGAAGGGCTTAAAGGAGAACCCTTAATAATACACTCCCTTACTGAATGCAAGCTCAATGTTCTAAAATTATTGTTTATCGAATAAGTCATTGTATAGTATGCTGCGAATAAATAACTGATAGATAAATGTATTACCTCTTTAGAGGATTTTCACAACTTCCTTTGAGAGACCAGCCCAGAGCAGAAAATTTGTTTTATGTTTTCCCATTAACTTCAAGAAACAAGAAGAAAGAAGTATGTAATATGTTATTACTTTACCCTTACATGAAAATCTTAAATTAGCTTCTGTTTATCTTAAGCATTTATAGGTATGTAGCTATGATCATTTTACATGCTTACTGGATGTCCACCACATTTTGAATACCCTTTCCCATGTTTGGGAAACTCTTATTCCTTCTAAGCCCTATCTCCTTTAGGAGATATCAGAAATTTACTTTCCCAGCCTCCCTTACATCTAGGGCATGAGCGTTTGACCTAAGCTCCACCACCAGTCAGACCCACCCATTCAAGACTTTGATTTGTATGAAATGTTACCATCAGGTAACTGGGTGTTGTTACCTGATGTCTAAGTCATAAATGTGGTCATACCCATTAACCATCCATTAGCGAGTGAGTTCACCCATGCATTAATCCATATCGCTGGTCTCATGAGAACTTCCCAATCATAAACTAACAGAGCAGTAAAAAATATTGAGAGTTTACGGAAGAAATTGTATCATTGATGTGAAGACAGTGGCCACGGTAGTTGCAGAGGGAGGGGCGTGGAAGAAGAGATGTGATGTGATGGCATTTCTGGGACTTGGAGTTGTCCTAAATGATATTGCAGGGTCAGATGCTGGACATTATATATCCTCTCATAACACTGAATGGACTGGGGGAGAATGTAAACTATAATTTATGCAGTGCAGCAGTGTTCCAAAATGTATTCACCAAATATATCAAGAGGTTGATGATGTGGGAGGAGTGGAGGGGTTGGGGTGTGGGGTACATGGGAACCTCTTATATTTTTTAATGTAACATTTTTTTGTGATCAATGTATCTTTAAAAATAATAACAATTTAAAAAAGTAAAAAAATAAAGTAAAAAATAAAAAAAAATTGTACTGTAGTCATCAAAAAATTTGAGAGTTTAGATTATGGACTCTCTAGCATAGTATACCAGAAACAGCTGAAAGTGGATCTCTACAGTGTTACAATAATTGTAAAGGATGTTACTAAAAGAACATGGGGTGGAATAATTATCCTAATGAAAAGAAACTTTGAGTAATACCTTTCATTGTTTATTTGTCTTGGAAGAAGGAAAGGCCTGAGGTACAGTTCCATCTTTGTTACCAGGCATTGGTTAATAATTAGGCTGGAATAGCATGGATTTAGAATGAGAATGGAGGCCTGCTGGCAAGCAGTTTGGGGACAAAGTAATTAGCTGGACAAGCAAAATTTACTAAGTTTGCTTACCATATGAATGAACAAGTGAATACTCTCACTGTGAAGAAGGCTGTCAATATCCAGATTGAAAGGATGATCCTGCTAATAAATGTCAGTAACCATGCCAATACTCAGTTGGTTCATTCTTCTTTTCTGTGATGGGTGTATGTCCTGGATTAACAACCCTTACTCTTAGCTCAACCTGACTGGTCATTGCTTCTACTAGATATTCAGTTTACCAGAGGCAGAAGTACCTATTTGTGCATTTTCAATGTTATGGATCCAACTTCCTCAAGGTAGAAGTGTCCTTTCCCAGCTTCTCTTACAGCAAAATTAAAGTGACATAGCTCTACCAATCAGACCCACTGCTTAAGAACTCTGAAAGACAGTTAAAGAATGAGGAAGACACTTGTTGGATCTTTCTGGCAATTGTGGCAGAGCCTGGCAGGGAAGTTCTTTATTATTATTATTAGTAGTAGTAGTAGTAGTAGAATTAGTAGCAGAGACCCTAGCCTTTAGTCTTTTCCTGGGAACTATTTCTGTTCTCTGTAGACTCCGAAAGTGATCCCAGAGAATCTAGGGACTTCTTTTTTTTTCTCTTTATTTTTTTAATGTTACATTAAAAAAACATGAGGTCCCCATATACCCCCTCTCTCACCCCACTCCTCTGCCCATAACAACAACCTCCTCCATCATCAAGAGACATTCATTCACTTGGTGAATACATCTCTGAGCACTGCTGCACCTCATGGTCATTGGTCCATATCATAGCCCACACTCTCCCACAGTCCACCTAGTGGGCCATGGGAGGACATACAATGTCTGGTAACTGTCCCTGCAGCACCACCCAGGACAACTCCAACCCCTGAAAACGCCCCCACATCACATCTCTTCCTCCCACTCCCTACCCCCAGCAGCCACCATGGCCATTTTCTCCACACCAATGCCACATTTTCTTCGATTACTAATCACAATAGTTCATGAATAGAATATCAGTAAGTCCACTCTAATCCATTCTCTATTCCTTCATCCTGTGGACCCTAGAATTGCCGTGTCCACTCCACATCTATATCAAGAGGGGGTTTAGATTCCACCTGGATGTTGGATGCAATTCTCCTGCTTTCAGTTGTAGGCACTCTTGGCTCCCTGGTGTGGTGGTTGACCTTCTTCACCTCCATGCTAGATGAGTGGGGTAAGTCCAATAAACCAGAGTGTAGGAGTTGCAAGTCTGTTGAGGCTCAGGGCCTGGTTATCACATGGTCAGTCCAGAGATTCAGATCCCCTGGGTATTCATTAAACCCCAGCACCAACTACAATTCCGGTAAAAGTAACAAGAGAGGCTTGTGGACAAAGATCACATCTGAGTCCAGCTCCATCACACAGAAACACAAACTCCAAAGTAGGGCCAACTGATATGGCACTGAACTCCATCTGCCATGACCATAGAACCTGTGGGTCTCTGCAGCCCTCAGAAGAACCAATACCTGGGGTTGCATCTACTTTTATCTGTCTCTGGGACTCTGCTCAGGTGTGCATAAGGACAACCCCTCTGATAACCTCCTGGCTCTTTTTGGAGACTCATAGCCATATAAACTCATTTGTCCTTTATACACATGAATAAATTCCTTTCTGCCTAGACTGATAGTATGGGTTCTATTGTCTGCAAATCAGATATATACATATAAATGTGTGGTATGTGGAGGGGGACATGTGTACAAAAGTGCACACTTGTACATACATTTACTTAAACATGTTTTCCTCCATATATGGCTACCCATTTATAGTACATGTCTAAACATAATGAAATTCAGAAGAAAAATAATCTGAAGTACACGCACATGCCATAGAATTCATTCAATTTTAATATTTCTTTCTTTTAAAACTCCTAGTATGTAAGTTTTCAGACTATATTTCATTTTTAAACTTATACAATAGAATAATATTTTCATTTTCCAAGACTTTATTATAGAAAAAAAATAGGTTATAAAGTTATCATTATCACCTAATCAAACATTTTGAAATAGTGTTACAAGATTTCATAGGATTATTTCTTTTTTTTTAATGTCAAAGTATTTGTCCTCTTATAAATGCAATAGTAAGAAAAAATGCACAGTTTAGCTATGTAATACCAAGGAGTATATATCACAAGTATGATTTTCAGAAGATATTTGTTATTTCTTTAAAATAATTTTTAGTATTTTGCTGGTACTATTTTTATTCTTTGCTCAGTGGCCTGGAAACTTCCAGCATTCATTAAGTTTGCTTGTATTCCAGTCTTGCATACATATTTTATGAAAATAAACTTTTATTTATTTCAAAATACATTTTAAAATGTTTGTATGATTTGTTTTCCTTTCTAGTCATACCCAAGTTACTCAGAGAAATGGAATTGACCATATTTTGAATGAATTTGGGGACTCTTAAAGCAATTAGTTTTTAACTATTTCAGCAATTGGATCATATCAAAGGCAGTCTTTTTAACTTATTCAGATGACACAAACTAATAGACTGGTGGCTTTCCAGCATGGTGCTTATCTCTGAGTGGTCCGAGATAATGTGGTCACATTCTGAATGATCATATTCAGAATGGTCACTTTCAGGATATTAGGCTTCTTGAGTCTTTATTAAGCCCTCATATCTGAGTTAGTAATATGAGAGGGATAAAGCTTGTGCAAGTTTTAAAATTTATAAAAAATTATTACTGAGTTTCTCTTGCTATTTAGGATGAAATCTATTCGTACACACACACACAGGCACAATATTGGAGAGGCCTTCCAAAAATATCTGCCTATCAGTCTTCTTGACATTCAAATATTTTTTCTGAGCTGTCTGCCCTGCTTTTGCCTGCTTTCTAGTGCCTTCTTTCATTCAAACATTTGAAGAGGGAGTGCTTAAAACAAATAAACCAAAGGAATCCCCTCCTATGTGGTATAGATCCAAGGGCTCAGTTTTGATTTCTTCAGGGCACACAGAACAAACCAACAATTGAGCCCCCAGGGACTTTGGGGAAGGGGGTGGTCTGTGTAAGGAATCGGGAAGTAATCCAGCTATTCTCACAAGGGTTTGTGTAGATTCATGTCATCAGCAGGGATTACACATTAAAGAAAAGAAATTCTCTACCCTGCTCGTTGGCTGCTCAGCAGGCAAAACACAAATCTCCTGGTCCCTTCAACTCTTTGTGGGTTTTAATTGATGGGGCTGGTACACAGAATGAAGTCATTTTGGCACATTGTACATAGTGTTGGCGTTTGAACAGAAATGACCATTTTAATTTCAAATTAGAAAGGCAAAAAACATATAAAAACAAAAGGAAAACTATGGCAACAACAAAAAAACCCTTATTGTTTTGTTAAATTAGAAAAAAAAATGTTTAATTCAGCTTCCAGGAATTAAAAAAAAAAATTTAAAACAAAACTTATCTATGTCCTTTTACAGTGGTTGGTTCATAAGCTTTGGCTCACAATTTCAATGAGGAATTTCCCTAGACTACCTTTTTTATTATAGAGGCTGGATTTTACAGTGGCATTTTATGTGCCTGGTCTGCATTTTAAAGTCCAGTCCTGTTGTTTAGGACCAGAAATGGATGCAATTTAATTCTGTTTATTATCGAAATCAAGTGCTTTTGGAAAGAGACTTGTGAGCAGCTGTTTAATATTGCTTTTCTGCTACTATAGAGGTTCATTTTCTTGCCCTGTAAGGAAAAAGCAGCACATGGTATTTCTAGAGGCTTCCTTCCACAGAAATACAGATCTGCTGCCAGAGTATAGCAGCAAAAAAGATTTTCTGTTAATTGGTGGGGCTACCTCTTACAGGTGCCAATTTAAGAACTGCACTGTGTTAAGATTTCTATAGATTCTGCAAAGAAGACATTAATAGTCAAAATAGAAGAAGAAAACAATAATTGTGTTAAATAATTTCACAGCTATTTTTAAATCTGCTTCAGTATGAAGGAGATTTTTGGAATGAGGATAGAGAAGGATTATTTCTGTCTTCCTCAGAGATTGTGTTCAATAGTTAAGGAAATTAAATTTTCTTTTGAAAACAAGCCAGGTAAAATTGAACAACTTTTAAGGTAAGATGTTGATTTTAATAATTGTGCTTGGGTTGATAAAAAACAACATGTGCAGACTCTTGAAGTAGGCCCTTGATAAAGCATTTGATGTTTCCTGTAACAACATAAAGGAAATGATTAGACTGGGTGAAAAGTCAAATGGCATTTAGCTCTTAGTTAGGCAAATTATGTATGCTTGGTATGAGTAAAAACTGCCACAAGGATGAGGTATTCTCATACTCTCTTTTGGATCAGTTCTGGCTCTATATCCACTACGCTAAATTATTAGGTTCCCATTTGTTAATATTGACAGAGTGACAGCCAAACATAGCAAAGATTTGCGCAAAGTTATTAGTCAATGAATAATAATGTACAAGTAATTTCCTTATTTTTAAATAAAATTCTAGGAACATAAACTATTCAAGAACTTCTTTGTCAGTTGTAATTAATATTGAGAAATTATTAAATAGAGGAGAATTTGCACTATACTTAAAATTTTGGGCCAAATATTCATTTAAACTGTGCCTTGAGGCACAAATCCCAATACATTTCTCAAAAGCATGTGGGCGGGTGGTTTTGTGGGTGGAGTTGCTTTCTGCATCAAGGCCCCCTGGTGGGAGGTAATTTCTCTCAGTGTTGCATGATTGCTTTGTTTCCTGTCCTACATGATTTTGTAAAAACTAGTTTGAATTCCTTTAGTCATTGCTTCACCATTATGTAAAAAAAAATTAAAAAGTGCTAATTTTAAAATTTAATTCAGAAAAACCACTTTTGATTGAATTGTTAAAAGATCACCTGTCTGCCTGAAAAGCAAGTACTTGAGTTCAGAATTTATTTCTTCTTGTGGTAGCACTTTGTGAACCTGCATTCCAGGAAGAACAGTTTCAGCTTCCAATTCAAACAAGGAGAATTACTAGATTAGACAGTGTGGTATCAAAATATATAGTACGGCACCTTGAAAACTTGATTTGAGGAGAAAGTTCTTTGGAATAAAAGGTAATGATTAGGTAAATACTTGTATCTTTTGAGAAATAAGAAAACCTTTACTAAGAAATGTCAGTGCTCAAGACTTTTTGGATTCCAAGGAAACATACAAATTGAACATCTCAGAAGCAAGGATGTTGGAGAAAAAGAAAAGACACTTAGGGACCTGATGACTAGGGGCGACCATCTCCACCCTGAATGGTCTTTCAGAGAGAATTACAGTTAATCTTGTTTAAACTCTATAAACCCTACTTATTTGTTTTTTTGTCTGATTTTGTTACATTAAGACTTTAAATAAAATGCATTGGGCACTGCTCGGAGTGCCTACTTTCTGAGAAAGGATTTTTACAAAAGACAACACAAAACAAAATAAAACAAAACAAAGCCCGCAACCATCAAACAATTTACCTCAGGGTTTTTCCAAAAACAGTGGGGTGCACCCTACAGAACTGCAGTTAAGCAACGCTTAGTGATAAACCAGTTTCAGACCAGGAGAGAGAGATAGTTCATTGGAATGGACTGGAACACCATATTAATCAATGTATATCTGTCCCCCATTTTGCAAGATCCTCGTGGGAAATAACAAAAACTTAATGTTTGTGGTGCCTTCCTGTAAACACCACACTTTCCTGTAAATGCCCCCTGTACTAAGAAATGTAAACTTAACCAATCAGAAATAGACACCTTAGGAAAGGGGCTTTCTACCAGAAACAGCCTAAATAAAACAATGCAGCTTAGATATACAATCAGATGATTTCCTCACTTGCTTTTGCCATATAAACTTGCCATTCCCACCCTTTTGGTGGATATCCTTTATGTGTATGGTTTATATGCTACCCAGTTCATTAATTATAATCTGCTCAAATAAATTCCCATAAATAACATCTTGTCTAATATTTTGTTTTAACAAAGGTGAAACTAATCCTGACTGATATGTTCATTCAACTGGGTGTACAAACTGCATGAATTTCTTTCTTTCTCTCTCCTTTTGGGTTGGGCGTGTGTTACACAGACATATCTATGAAAAGGACATAGGCAAATGTTCAAAAATGAACTTAGAATAAAAGGAAATACAGCCAACTTTAAGTTTGAACCTTTGTGTTCATACCTGGTTTCTCTATTGCACAGATATTTTAACATCATTTATCATTTATGCACATGATTCTGTGGTCTATCAAAGACTTGAATGGTGAGTGAAATCATATGAGAAAACAATATTTGACACAGATTGGCAATAAAAATAAGTAATTTCCTCTTTTCCTTTACTCTAGAAAATGAGGCAATGGAGTCGTTCACACGAGGATTATGAACATTTATTAGGTTTTGAAAGCCATGTTACTGTTGTATGTATTTTAAAATGAAATGGCTGAAGGTAACATGCAGTTATGCTTTGGGATACAGCTTGGGGAAGGGGAAATGAAATTTCTATCCTCCATCCTTATGTGAATGGAGATAAGAATCAAATCAGCTGATGTCATTCTAAAGAAGAAATTCTTTCTTCAAGAATTTTATAATCTTAGACCAAGCAGATTTTTATTGGACTCTAAGAAGGCTGGCATTCCAGTATATATATATTCTCCAGAATTTTTACTTGTGGAATGACAATTCTTGTTTTATTATAGGTGAAGAGATTGGTGGCATTTTTTGCTTGGCTCTATTAATTGGGTATCCTAATTTGGTTAAGGAGAAAGCAATCACCTGAACCATTCACTTCTTTACCCCCAGAAATGCCAGATGGGGGTGCATTTAAAACAGCTTGAACTTTATACATGCACATGATCCCGTTTTACTACTGTTCTGTATTTCAAAAAAATGTAGGTAATTTTCATCAATTATTTTTACATATGTTTCTGGCTGTGTCTTATGGCTATACTAAGAAACAGAACCCATAGAAATAGTACCAGACGTGATCCTATTTGAATAAGATTTTCAGTCTAACTACATGTGCTCTAAAGGTTCAAAGAACAATTCGATCAACGGTAAAATTTTTTGGAGATTGGATGAACTGAACTTATTAACTTAAAAGTTCTTTTTCCATGGTTGAAAGACTGTTCTATAAAAAGTGAATCCCTTGGTCTGGTCATGAGTTATTTATAATTTTTCATAGTGTAGAATACTACATCTGACCTATATCTTTTCCCTTAGCTTACGATTAGGGAAAAGAAACCATCAGTTTCAGAAAATGGCAGGTATTATTTCCAAGGTGGTGAATATATATTTTGTATTGTGTCCTGTTTTGTTCAATTTGGGAAAGAAGAAATGTCTAGTTTTTTTTTACATTTGCTATTTACATTAAACTAAACTTGTAGCCAGAAGGTATCAACTCAGACTATAAGAGATATTGCTTTCCATTCCAATACTAATAACCAAGTTTTATGTAGATTTTATAAAGCCCCTCATTCTTTTTAAAACTACACATGTGAACCTAACAATCCCCGTGAAATTTCTTATTGTTTTGTTTACAGGAAAAGAAAGAATCTTATTGGTTTAATTACTGGCTAGGCTTCTAAATTAGCTCTTGACTTTTGGTCTGTTATTTATTCCACTGTGCTACAACGACTTCTAAACTCATGTGATCAGCCTTTAACAAAAGACAGAGAAAAACCCAGTGAAAAACATAGAAGCAACCAGATTTTATCTGTGAGGTATCAGATGGCGAGTTTATGTAGAGTTGGAGCCTGAAGTAGGTAAACATGTAAGTTGAAGCTATGTGGGGGTAGAACAGCCATGGCTGAGAGGAAGTTTCTCCAAAGAGACTAGGGAGTGGCCCAATACCCTACTTTCTACCCTCAGTCCTCTGTGGACCACCTGAACCACAAACTTGCTATCGTTTTTTTTTTGTTTTTTGTTTTTTTTTGGTAAAAAAGAGATAGAAGACATTGAAAGCTGATGTTCTGAAGCAAGTGATAGATTGAAAAGGCATTTAAAATTTTGCTTCAATTCTTAGAATAGAAATAAAGCTCTATTTCTTTCCATCAATATCTCCACATGAAGAAATGCAAAAAGTTCTGTTTCAGTTATTTAAAACATATCTAGAAAATATCCATCCAAATTCCATAACACATCCAGATAATACATTATTATGAATTACCACAATTATTTAAAAAATATGTATCTGAAATGAAAGCATTTGTAAGAGACTCTGAATGCCAAACACTGTCACCTACTTCTCCTCGGAGGATTTTGCTGAAATGAAAGAAAGACTTTAACAAAAACAAAAACAAAAAAGCAATATTGTCCCCAGAAATCAGAAAAAGATTCCATCAGAATGCCAAAAATTTAAAGAAATTCCTAATGAACAGACATCAAAATAATAAGACTGAGAGAGAAAGAAAAGGGAAAACTGGCCCTGGGCATGAGATACAAACATAGATCTCTAGAAACTCCAAAGTCAAATCAACATGTACAAAAGGTAGGTGTGGGCCATGGAGCAATTGACATAGTAATTCATTAAAGAATTGCCTTTGGAACTGTTTCCTTCTTTCCCTTGTAAATAAACAGGCCAAAAGCAAAGACATTTACCCTTGGGTTGAAGACAGAGACCTGGGGTGAGGGTATTGGATGTTAAGAGAGAAACACAGAATTTGAGTTAAACACAGATTGTACAATAGTTTCAGAAAAAAATTGAAAACAGACACAAATACTATTCCTCTTCTTAATTTGACAACATTTGGCAGTGAGGGAAGTCTTCAGTAACCTGTTTGCTTTTACTTTATCCATATACCCTACCAGCAAAACTCTCACTAATCCCCACCCAATAACCCAAAGTGACTGATTAGTCTCTCGCATTTAAGGGATATAGCATGTGCACAAACACACGTTCACAAAGGAAACCCATGTAAGCCAACTACAGTAATTGGCCTAGTATTTCGTTTGAAATAGGAACTTACTCAATGTGTATTGGGCACATGAAGCAAAGAGAATTCATGGAGTATAATCATAAAAGCAACTGTCTCCCCCTGTCCCTATTATTCCACTGATCAGGTGGGATAGTCCTTCCCCTAATCTTTGATGAAAACTCAGGCAAGATTCATTACTGTCTATTCACTCTGTTGATAGAAAGTGCTTTGGTCACTGTGATTTAACAAAATACAATCTTGACTCATGGCCTTAAAGTCTCTGGTTTACTATATTAATTGATACTTCAACACTCTTTCAAAGATAAGACTTTTCCTGGCTCCCACAATTGCAGTGAGTGGACTTTCTGACTTGGCAAAATATAGTTGGATTCTTTCCTCTTTCTCTGTTACCTCTTTCCTTACTGACAAGCTTCTCTTCCAGATGCTTTAAAGGTTTGAGAGGAAAGGTAATGGAATAATATTATATTTAATGGAATCTAAGATGTTAATGATTATAGTGATTATAGCCACATCATTATTTTAAGAACCACTAAGAAAGAAAACCTAAATGTTGTCAAATTATGATACAATGCTTTTTTAAAATCACTTCTCATTTTTATAATTATTGAAAGTACTTGAAAATTTATTTATACATAATTTTTGACCATATAGCACTCTATTGCATATATTAAAAAGGAAATATTTATTAATATAGTTCTAAAACTTCATGTTCAGTACAATATGTCTGACTGATTTTTTTGTCTTTATTTAGTTTTTTAATATTACATTAAAAACATATGAGGTCCCCATAAACCCCCCACCCCCCTCATCCCACTCCTCCCCCCATAAAATCTCCTTCATCATCATGAGACATTCATTGCATTTGGTGAATACATCTCTGAGCACTGCTGCACCTCATGGTCAATGGTCCACATCATAGCCCACACTCTCCCATGGTCCACCCAGTGGGCCATGGGAGGACATACAATGTCTGGTAACTGTCCTTGCAGCACCATCCAGGAAAACTCCAAGTCTGAAAATGCCCCCACATCTCATCTCTTCCTCCTACTCCCTACCCCCAGCAGCCACCATGGCCACTTTCTCCATACCAATGCCACATTTTCTTCTATTACTAATCATAATAGTTCATGAATAGAATATCAGTAAGTCCACTCTAATCCATTCTCTAGTTCTCCATCCTGTGGACCTTAGAATGGTTGTGTCCACTCCACATCTATATCAAGAGGGGGTTTAGATTCCAGATGGATGCTGGATGAAATTCTCCTGCTTTCAGTTGCAGGCAGTCTTGGCTCCCTGGTATGGTGGTTGACCTTTTTCACCTCCATGTTAGATGAGTGGGGTAAGTCCAATAAACCAGAGTATAGGAGTTGCAAGTCTGTTGAGGCTCAGGGCCTGGTTATCACATGGTCAGTCCAGAGATTCAGGTCCCCTGGGTATACATTAAATCCCAGCACTAACTTAAGACCTTTAAATAATAAGATTTTTTTTAATTAGAGAAGGAGTAGCTTTATAGAAAAATAATGCAGAAAGTACAGAGTTCACATATACCGCCCTTATACAAACAACTTTACTCATTGTTAGCGCTTTGCACTAGTGTGGTATCTGTCTTAAAATTTATGCAAGAATACTGTTATAATTATATTATCGATTTACAGTCCATAAGCAATATTAGGGCTCACTCTTTGTATTATACAGTCCCATGTTTTTAAAAATTTTATTCTTTTAACATGTATACAACCTAAAATTTCCCCTTCAACCACATTCAAATAAAAAACCTAGTGGTATTAATTACATTCAAAATGTTGTGTTACCATCACCACCATCGCTTACCAAAACATTTGCATCTCCCAACATGGAAATTCTGCACCAATTAAGCATTAACGCCATATTTCCTATGTTACCTTAAGCTATCACCATGTTAAATTTACTGTTTTATTAAGTATTTCTGGTGAACACCCATAATCACTACACAAAGGTCAAAGTGGTTTTGATTGCTTTCAGTATTGTATTCAACTCAGAGGATGCTTGACAAAATTAGCCAATGAGATGTTGTAAATTTTGAAATAACAATAACTGAAGAACTTTCGAACAGCTGTAATTCTAAATGCAGTCCAGTGTTTTAACAATTTCTATCTTCCATCATTTTCTACAAGCCAACAGTTGTCCTGATGAGGTCAACTTTATTTCAGGTTCAATAGTATTTCTACATTAGCCTCATCATATGTGTAGGTATTGTCCTTTTTATGAAATCTCTTCCAAATTAAGCCTTTGCAAGTTGTGCACCACCAAAAAAAGTCACCATGTAAAGCACATTTATACAAGTAGAATATTTATTGATATAATATATTACTCCCTTTAATTCCTATCTATGTGGCTTGGTCTTAAAATGAGCAGTTTTTAGGCTATGAGAAAATGCCAAAAGGTCTTAAATCCAGACTGCTAGTACATCAACACATATAACTGTGAAAAGGTTCATACTGAACCTTACTGACACCAAATTCTTCCCTCTGAGGCTTACAAAAATGGTCTTTTAACCACTGGAAATAAGTTAAATCTTTGTTTAGGACCTATATTTTATTGACCCTTAAATGAAATGAACTTTTAATGCAATGACTTCTCTTCCATATTAAAGACAAAGTCTTTACATTATGATTTAATCTAATTGCACAAAAATGTCACATAAATACAACTCCTTCCAATTTCTAAAGGAATGGTTATCATACCTCCAAATTAGTCAATTCAGCACTGTGATATTTGAACCATGATGTGAATTTTACATCATGATGGATCGATGGAACTGTTTACAATTTCATGCAACATTTCAAATTGTATGAAAAGGAAACAATGTTTTAAACTTTTCTTCATGATAATGATAAAAACCTTTTTTGATTGGCAACTTACTTGGGTTACAATGTACCAAGCTTGCTATACGTTAAAATGTTGGTTACAATCATGGATCGTCAACTGGCTTCTACTCCTAAGAAATGGATTACTAACCAACGTTTAGATGGAAACTAAAAGTTCCCTTTATTTCAAAAGATTAAATCCATAGTGCCTCTATTATTTCTTTTAAAGTAAGAAATGTGTAACCAACTGCTTTCGTGGGACAAGAATTTTAACAGTGGATTCGACTATTCATATTACACAATTATGCTAATATTACATTATTTCAAAAGCCCTTTATAAAAAATATGAGTATGGCTCCAATAGGAATCTGTATACCTGGACTTGGTGCACAGATTGAGTTTTGCTAGGATAAAGACTTTTCAAATTATTTTTCACCAAACTTTAATCCTAAGGATTCTCATACAACATGTTACAAATGACAGCATGAAAAATATTTTGCACAGTAACTCAAAGGTCAGCTCTATAATGTACCATTACATGGGCAGGACATTGGTCATCCCAAATAGTTTCAAGTTTCCAAATAACAGATGTTATTAAACAGCTATGTATTCATACACAACAATCTCAGAAGGAAATCATGACACAAAGCAAAGGAAATTAACTTTCTTGGACTAGTTAACTCTGTCCAGTGTGAAGACTAGGTGGAATTTTTTTTAAAAAACCTCTGATCAAATTTAATGATGCAGCTTTAATTTTTTTTTTTACCAGCTGATTTGTGCTCATAGCAGTGAACATTGTAAAGTAACAAGTTCTTGGTATTATGACATGCTTCATATGATCGATTTCAAACTATAGAGAATTACATACTCACATGTGTCACTGTTGCAAGAGACAATAAACAAATTCAAAGAGCTGAAACATCTGAAATATGCACCAAGCTTATGAAGTCTCAAATAAAACTTGAATTTTCTGTACATAATCCCATCAAATGAAATTATTTCCAGTACACCATTTGTAGCAGATTGATATTATTAATGAATTTCAAAAAGAAATATTGGATTATGTTTGTAAACTGATCTTTTCCTCTGGGTATGTTAGATTATATTGGATTCACTGGTTTACTTGATAATCTGCCTATGCAGGTAAAAGACATGGCAAAGGACAGAGTTAAGGGGTTCTTAATGTTGAAGTTTTGATGTTGGAGTTTGATGTTGAGGCTGAAGTCCTTGGAAGAGAGGAACCCTGAACCCAGAGAGAAGCAAGACCCTGAAAGGGAGGAACACAGGAAGCCTGAACCCTCACAGACATTAGCAGTGGTCTTGCGCCAACACATGAAAATAGACTGGTGAGGAAAGCAACTTATGTTTTATGGCCTGGTATCTGTAAGCTCCTACCCCAAATAAATATGCTTTATGAAAACCAACCAATTTCTGGTATTTTTCATCAGCACCTCTTTGGCTGACAAATACACCATTTTTCTTGCGATTGATCTTCTATTTACTTTCTTTGACCCAGAACAGCTTCTAGACCGACAGAAAGATCAGGATGGCTTGCATTTCTTTCCTGAGACAGTGATCTTTTCTTTTCTCCTTTCTCCAGAAAGAGACCTGCTCAGCTGTGGGAGAAGCTGCTCCATTTTGGAGATCTATCGCTAAGCAGAGGACTCCTTCTATAATAGTCATCACAAAGGCAATGACCCTCAGAAGGAGGAAGGCCTTAATTAGGACCTCTTTTTTCACCATTGGACACTTTCACTTTACATGGCAGCCACAGGGTGTTCTTCCATTTACTTCTTGGACAGTATCAGCCGCATCTTGAGGATCTTCAAATGCAACCAAAGCAAAGCTGGGAGGATTTCTAGCAACCCAAAAACTTTGGAGTGGTTTATAATAACCAGCAGTGTTGGTGTCATTTTTTCCAAGATTACCTACATATACTTTACAGTCCAATTGACAAGAATCAAGATGCATTTCAAGATCTTGGTTTGAAATGCTGTGGCCCAAACCCACATGCTGGAATGGATCTTCCCACTCCCCTTCTGTGATCTCTTGCAGATACTCTCCTTTCACGTGTCCACAAATAGACCCCATAAGTTTTGACATATTATCTTGATTTCCTTTGTTTCAAGATATTTATTGAT
This sequence comes from Dasypus novemcinctus, assembly GCF_030445035.2. NCBI lineage: Eukaryota > Metazoa > Chordata > Mammalia > Cingulata > Dasypodidae > Dasypus > Dasypus novemcinctus. Next base: position 144,823,625 of record NC_080673.1, on the reverse strand, counting down.
TGCTTTGACCTACTGAGTGTTTAGGTATGTGCTTGGCTTCCATAAATATGTGAATTTTCCAGTTCTTTCCCTGTCATTCATCACCAACTTCACACCATTATGGTCTGAGAAAATACTTTGCATAATTTTATGTTTTAAAATTTATTGAGGCTTGTTTTGTGACTCAACATGTGGTCTATCCTGGAGAATGATCCTGTATACTTCAGAAGAATTTATATCCTGCTGTTTGGGGATACAACATTCTGTATATGTATGTTAGGTCTATTTCATTTATCATATTACTCGAGTTCTTTATTTCCTTATTGAGCTTCTTTCTAGAAATTCTTATCTATTGATGGGAATAGTGTATTAGAATCCCCAGCTATTATTGTAGAGGTATCTATTTCTCCCTTCCATTTTGCCAATGTGGGCCTCATGTGTTTGGGGCAACATGCTTAGGTGCGTAAATATTTATGATTGTTATTTCTTCTTGGTGGATTTTTTCTTTTATTAATATATGTCCTTCTTAAGCTTTTATAACACTTTTGCATTTAAAGCCTATTTTTATCTGATATTATCATAGCTATCCTTTCTCTTTATGGTTCTGTTTGCATGAATATTTATTTTTTTGCAATGATTTAGAATTTTTTTTTATTTTTAAAGAAACTTTATATTACATAAATGCTATATAAAACATATAAGGGATTCCCATATGCCCCACTCCCTCCCCTTCCCACACTTTCCCACATTAACAACACCCTTCATTAGTGTGGAACATTTGTTACAATTGATGAACACATATTGAAATATTGCTACTAACCATGAACTGTCGTTTACATTATAATTTAAATGCTGTTCCACACAATTTTGTAGGTTATGACAAAATATGCAATGGATTGTATTCGTCACTGCAATGTCATATCTTTTTCACTTTCAGCCTATTTGTGTCTTTGGTAAGTTTCTTTTCAATAGCATATAGTTGGATCAAACATTTTTACCCATTCTACCAATCTACATCTATTGATTGGGTAATTTCATCTATTAGAATCCAAAGTTGGTACTGCAAAGCCAGTACTTACTTCAGCCATTTTATACTTTGGCATTTATGTTTCCTTTTTTTTCTTTTTAACCCTTTAAGTTACCCTTACTAATAATCTTCATTTCTACACTCTTTAAATTCTCTTTCTCATTTAGGGCTCAGTGCCCCATTTTAGTTCTAGGACCTGTCCTACCTATAGGAGCTCAGTTTAACCCACCCCCTTTCTTTCCTGGTGAGGCCTCTGGCCTCCGGTTTCTTCCCTGTTAGAGTATCCTGCCCAGGGGAACGTGATGTCAATTCAGAAAGTTTGGTCATTTCAGAAAAGTCTGTTTTGCCTATAAGTGGTTCAGCTGACTGAAACTTCATTGGTCACAACAGTTCTTATAAGCCTTTTTATGGCAGTGTCTCTTCACCATACCCCAGGGTCCTTTCCTATGTAGCACTCATCAGCAGCTCGTTTTCCTTCCTGTGTCTCTGCAGACTTAAGTCTCTGTGCCTGGATATGAGTGGAGCTCTGTTACAGTCTCTGTCCATGGTGAGAGGGACAGGGGCTGTACTGCCCTAGTGTTGTTCCCAAGCCTCAAAGGACCGAGTTGGGGTGGGGGGTGAGGGGTGGAAACGGCAACTGTCCAAAGTCCACAATCGACTTCTACCTAAGATTTTTCTGTTTCTTCAAGTCAGCACTGGTGGAGTCATTCTTCGGGCTCTCTACCACTCTTCAGAGTTCAAAGCACATGGAATTTGTCCTTTTATTTGCTAGATTTCAGGTGAGGCTTTTTAAAGGAATGTTTATGTCATCATGTTCATGATATCTCCACATATACTTCTTTCTGACTCATAACACCTTCCCAGGTGGTCTTCTTGGGCAGTATTTAAAACAGCTTTAGGCTACTTTTCTCCTGCATAGCACAGACCTGGTCCATGAGACACATGCAGGAATCATTTGTTGCAACCTAGTTTGGAATCAGACTTATCATAAGGCAATATCCATTTCCTTTCCCTCTTCCAAAGTAGCTAGTCAGCTTCACTTTAAACAATCACTATTTCCAGGGTAAGAGTCATCCCCATGTACTGTTACCCAAATGCACCCTCTTGCCCTATTAAAAATATCCTACAGGCAAAGAACAAAGTTTGAAAGGTTTAATTGGGATAACAGTAATGTAATTGTTATAAAATTTAACAGTTAAACTTCTGGCAATGCTGTCATTTGTGCAGTGGGACTAGAGGTACATGTGAAGCATGTAAGGAGACATGTTTCATTTTAAACTCTTCTGTGTAATATGGAAGAAATAATGATGAATGGAACAAATACCTTTATAACAAAGTAACATTGTGCCTATGACATAGCTCTGTGAGTCATCTCTTGTTGAATTATATCTTGGTAATGAATATATTTACCTAGTTTCATTCAGATCTTCGTTATATACATGCAGCTTCTCTTTGTTCATTCTTACCTCCATATCCCATGTTCCCTCCCCTCCCCTGCCAAACTCATGATATTATACATGCTATTTTTTTCTGCCTGAAACATGTAATCTCTACTTAGGCTCCCAACACACATCTATTTCATCATGACTAAATTATTGCATTAGTTTCTCTAGAATATTCTCCTCTCTGTTCCACTGTGTTTTTCTTTTGCATATCCCTATTATAGCATTAAACAGACTATATTATTCATAAATACAAGAATGATAAAAATACTTCTATAGAAACATTAAGTCGATTAAAGAAGTTTTTGAGTTTTCAGGTGTTTTAAATATGTATTTAAAAATAAAAGACAATCTTAATGTTTAGAACCAGATTTTACTCATTTTTCCAATTCCACTTCCAACAAGAGTCCTGGCAGTAGTGGTTGTACAATATATTTTTATTGATAAAATTCAAATGGATGTAATCTTATAAAGAATACAGATTCTTTGAGAATGCATAATTTTCCCTACATGTGGAAAAGTATTCAGAGATATCTTCTCTATTAATCATTTGATCAGACCTGTCTTGTAAAGTAAGCCCTAAAATTATATAGGTCTGCAAACTAACAGCAGTCATAATCTCAGCAACTCATTTTCATCAGTATGCTTGTAATTAAAGTCCAAGTAGCCTGGTAATAGTTGCGTGTTTCTGCTATGGTGCTATTTTGCCCATCTGGAATATTTATTCTAAAGTCTGGTTTCTTTTTCTCATAGTTTTTCTGAAAATAACTTGTGATTTTTGTCATCTGCCTTGTAACACTAGTCCTGCTAACCTCATTTGTTTTGACTAAAATTTCCCAACTAGATTGCAGAGTTAAAGCTCATGTATTTAAATAGTTCTCTGTAGAATATCATATTTGGTTAGCTATCCAATGGAGAATAGAATTCATGTGTCTTTTTTTTGTGTTTTTGCTTTTATTGAAATTCAGATTTCTTAAGCAATTATTTGAAAAGCCTTTGAGAGTTTGGAAGCCTTTGACAATTGTTTAAGCAGCAGAAATCTTAACTGGGAGAGTACCATCTTTATACTAAATTTATAAATTTAACTAGGTAAGTTTTACTGAGAGGGCAAGAGTTTATTTGCACAAATTGTATATTTTCTACAATCGATCTGATTTCAATCCCTTGAACTTATTTCTACTCCTCAAGGAAGCTCTTCCCTCAACTTTTCTACTGGATAACTTCTCTGTACCATTTAGTTTCTTATTAAATGTCACTTCTGCCAGGAATCCTTTATAAATCATGCACCATATATTTCACTCTCACAAACTCCTGTTTTTTTTTTTTTTACTTTTCTTCATGGTTTCTATCAAAATTGACATGCATGAATATGCATATATTCATTCATTCATAACTTCAGTTATTTATTTGATATTTTTCACCTCCTCCTCTGGACTTTAGGTTCTATTAGATCAGGAAAATAGATAAGTCCCATTCACCACTGTGACTAAGTGCTTAGCTCAGCACCTCACATACAATGGTATATCAAGAATATTTGATAAACAAAAGAATAAATAACAACCTCAGAGAAATTAGGAAAGAAATTCTCAGGTAACAGAACAAAGTAAGAGGGATAGGCATAATTTGCTTGTGTGGACAATTGCAAATTCTTTCAGCTCTAGAAGTCAAGTCCTTGATACAAAAAATATCTTGTTTGTTACATATTTTATTAACTTTTCATTTTCACTTTAAAAAGGCATGCCAAACTTCTTTGCCATGTCAGTTTGTTTCAAATAAATGAGTAATTAAAATATTACGTAAGATTGTCTACTGTGCATTTCTAATTACATAGGACCTGTATACCATTAAAATGCATCCGGATCCTGCCAGGTATTTCCCCAAATGCAATTATTTCTTTTTCTAGAGGAATGGGAGTTGTTTCTCTTTACAGTCCTATGGTCAATTTTGCTTTTTATGTCTGTTGATGCTTTTAAAATTTTAATTTTAACAGATATGGGTGATTAATCAAAGAGGAGAAATTTTCAGAAATAAAAATGCTGTAAATAATTAATATTTGGAAATTTCTCATTCTCTCTGCATCCTTTTAATTAAGCACATACAGCAAGAATTTTCATACAGTTTCTGCAAGTCAACAAGGGTGTTTCAACCAGAACTAAAACAAACCCCAAATGTTTACAACAAGTAATAAATCTCCTAGGCATCCCAATTTCAAACAGAATCTTTTTAGGTGCTATTAACCTGGACAGGAATTAGAACATTAGACAAAACAGGTAAGTTCCTACTTGGAGGTATCTGCTACATGACTTCCTGTGTGATTTTGAAAAGTGATTTTTCCTTGGAGTTGACCCACAGATTTTTGTGAGCACAATGTGTGAAAACGTGTTCTTCAGGTAACAGATACATTGTGAATAAGTTGGGTATCAAATTGGGTCACTTCAGGTCACTATTGGAAGCAAGAGTGATGTGTGAGCTCACCAGTTTGTAGCTACCACTAATACCACATTTGGGAGATTTTGCTGCGGCAGCTGAATCAACAGCTGGGATTCTAAAATCCCTAACTTGCACATAGAATTTAGCTTTCTCACCCACAAAATTATGGTCCTATATTTACCAACTGTGTGTCACTTTATATTTATGAAATTTAAAAAATGGATTTATTGAGAAAGTGAAAAAAATATTATTTTTTAAAGAAACTATTTGAAAGCATGAACCAGTGGCTTGGAAATGTAATCTTAATAAGACATGACCCCTTAGGCATAACAATAGTTTATTAATAAAGAATAGCTATTTCCTGATAACTTTTTAAAGGAATCATTACCAATTTAAAAAATATGTAAAGCAATTAAAAAGGCTATCCTCATTACTAATAATAGCAGAAAACCTTCTGAATTGCCATAAAGTTCATCTAAAGCTTTATTCTCCTTAATATACAATGGAAAGAAAAATGAAAGTTAACCTTGTGACACCTTTGAACGTCTTTTGCTTTTTTTCCTTATATTCAAAGGGCATTTGATATTTGCTGGAGGGTTCAAATTGAAGGAATGGCTGCCAAAATGCAGGTCACTTTGTCAGGTGTAGGACAATTTGAGAAAAAGGAAACCTGATTTTACAAGGCAAATATACACAGGTGAGATGCAAATCTCCCAACAAATGTTCCCATTGGTGTCATTAGCTCTCCTCCCCGGAAATAAAGAGCTTCTATGAGAAAGAACTTCTGGGTATTGCACTGCCATTACTGAGGGATATCAGCCTGCAAAAGAGGAAAGAGTAATTAAAAAGCAAGTGGTCCCCAAACAGGCTATCACTGTAGACAGAGGCTCTGTGGAGGTCTCAGAACAAAGGACTTGACTTTTTTCCCCTATAATTTGAAATGCATTTCATTTTTAGATTTTATGTTATAAAATCGAAGGAATCAGTATTTCTCCCTTTTTGATAAAATGTTAGCCTTATTTTTCTTTTTATGTCTGGTAGCATTTTTTTTTTTTAATTTGAGAAGTTGTGAGTTTACAAAACAATCATGCATATGATACAAGAGTCCCATACTTCGGTCCAGCAACAACACCTTACATTGTTGTGCCACATTTGTTAGAATTGATGAAAGAACATCATAATGTAACTGCTGTCTATAGCTCATAGCATATTTTTGATGTATTATTCCCATAAACCATCCCATTATTAACACCATGCATTAGTAGTTCATGAGAAAAAATTCTCATATTTGTAGCATTAACCACAGTTCATCATTCACCATGAGGTTCATATACTATATGACCCCCTGCCTTGGATAATCCATCCAAAGTGTACCCTCAGTGCCTTTCAGTTCCATAACAGAGAAGTGTTGTCATCAGCTCAGTCCATTTCAGAATACTCTCTTTACACCAAAATAAAAAATTCTGTACCCTCTGTATACCTCTATTATGGATCTTTACCATTGATATAGTACCTTCTTTGCCATTGCTGCAAAAATATTACACTATTATTGTCAACTGTAGTCTATATGTAACATTAGTCGTCTTTTCCATGTATCTCCATATTCTCAACACCTTGTAATAGAGAAATGTTGTGGTTGTACTATTACCCACATCACTACCTGCCACTGAAATCACTGTTATACAGTCCCTAGTTTATACTCTAGCTTTCTTTCAACTGATATTAACCTCCCTAGACTACCCCAGTATACTCACTGTAATGTGTTACCATCAAGTCTATTCATTTCCCCACATTTACAATCCACTTTATTCAACATCCTACATACATTCAGCATCAGATATCCCTTCTCAGCCCACATTCTATCTCCTAGTAAGCTATACTGTGGAGTTTAACTCCATGAGGTTATTCATCATATTTAGTTCATATTAGTGAGACCGTAAAATATTTGTCCTTTTGTTGTGGATTTTCATTCAACATGATGTCCTCCTCAAGGTTCATCCATGTTGTCATATGCATCCCAACTTCATTTCTTCTGTACATAGTTTTGTAGAATAGTATGTCAGTTCTCATATAATCTTTTCTCTTGATAAGCAGTCAGTGAGCTATTTCTATGTCTGCAGTATGGTTATCTCAAGTTCACTGTATAAATTATGTAATAGCTAGAAAGGGCCCTAGAGATGAATATTAATCATATGAGAAATATTTTCACTTTTGCTTTTCTCTAGAACAGTAGTCACACACATATTTTTCTTATTGCAAATGGTTAAGTTTAAGTGTGAGTAGATGTTGCCTTTTTTTAAAAAAATTGAGTTTGGAGAATTATCAATTCAAATATGCTTCTTAAATGGGGAAGATAAGAATCATACAGATTCCTGCTTTAAATGTTTAGTTATTCTTTTCTCCAGATTTTGGCTAAGGCTTAACTTTAACTTGTGCAAAGACCCTTTTTCCTTTCAGAATGACTGTGGCTCTTAATGTGATGTTATCTAAAGTATGATAATTAGAGACAATTTTGTTTGTTTTTCACCAAAGGCATCCAGGGTCAGTAATCCCAAAACTGTATGGTCCTAATTCAAAAGAAGTAAAAATAAGCAACTCTCTGTCACTGTGGGGACTTAAAGGAAAAGGCAGTCTTCCAAGCCAATTATAAACAAATTTACCCTCTCTAGATTCTGCTTCTTATCGAAAATCTTTTTCTTTGCGAGTTAACCTCATGATGTTTTTGTGACTAGGAAAGCCCAGTTCTTAATGGCCCATTATCCTCAGTCTTCCTGATTCAGACAAGTAAATGCAAGCCTATGCCTTATGAAGAATGATTGATTTGTTTACATGGGCTTAATTGGTCTATTAGGAAGAATCAGTTTGTTAAAGCTTAGGGAAATGAGTGAACTAGAGGTGAGGCTGCTAGATTTACCTTGATATGGAGACAATTAAGTGAAGAGGAATCAATTGGCATCTATTTAATATTCTATGATGTGTGAAAAATATTCCAAGAAAATTAATTGCTTTCTTTTTTTCCTCTTAAAAGGGAAAAAGAAAGTAACTTTAGTTAAAATGTGCATTCAGTTTATAAATAAAGGGAAAATGATATTTCAAGGTATAAGAAATTCTTTTGAAACAGAACTTAATTTTAATATACATCTAATAAGTACTGTCAACATGGACTCTTTCTGTAGATAAGTCTGATTCACTCAGGCTTTCCAAACTACAGTGGAAGATCTTACAGAAACAGGTTGATATTTTAAGAGTAAGGAAAATTATGTATGTATCATTATATTATTCTAAGGGCAATCTAATATATCCATGATAAAGTCATAGGTTCATAGGGCTGAAATAATAATAATACCTTGAATTCATCTTATTTTTTGTAGGTTTTTTTTGGCAGGAATTTGATTTTTCAGAAATCCAGTAAATTAGCCACTTCTACCTAAATCCCAATTCTCATAAACTGAGTCTCAAAGTCATCTGGATTGTGGGTACCAGACCTGAACTGGATTCTAGGGCTTTTGGATCTTAAGAATAATCTTAGTAAACCCACATTATTATAAATGTGCTGAAATTAAAATTTTAAAATTTCTGATTTACTTATGATCATAGCTTTTATTCTTATTACAATAAACTTTAAATAAGAATTAATAAGTATACTTTATTATAAAGAATTCATGTCTCATGGAAGCAAAAATTAAAATCCAAAATTACCTCTCTTCCCTACTTCCTATAACCTTTGTCAAATTGCTGCAAATCATTTCAAACACAGGTCTATGGATTTAACCACAAATGTGTACACACACATATAAAACCCTTTTTATCACATGCTCAGTCTTTGATTAATTTATTTATATATATGAAAAGATAAAAATCAATCATGATTTTCATTTTTTCCCCTGCAACCTCATTTACTAACTTAATACACATAAAGAAACTCTTCTATTTAGAATGCCTGTTCTATTTTTTTATTATGTATTTAATTACATAGTTTTGCCTAATATATAAAACCTATAATTTATGTCACCATTTACATGTTTTGAAGGATGTTTGCATGATTTCTTATTTATTTTCAATTTATTTTCTTTAAAGGCAAGTTTAAATGCTTGTACATATACCTTTGTAAACTTACTGGAATATTTTTAAAGAATAAATTCTTAGAGGTGATAGACATTTAAAAATGCCCTCCATAAAGTTTCTGCAAATTTGTACTCATAGAATCCACCAACTTACTATTTTTAAAATAGTGTGTACATATATGTATATATATTTATTTATTTAATTTTTATCTATCTGTGAATAGAAAATAGATATCTATTTAAAATTTGTAATGTATTAAGTCTCTTGCTTTTATGTAAATTAAAAATATTTTCCTTTGTCAATGTACTTTTAACATTTTTCAGAATTTTTGGAAAATATTATTTATTTATTTCTCCCCACCCTCTAATTGTTTGCACATGCTGTATCTATTTTTCTTCCTTTTTTCATTAGGAGGTACTGGGAACTGAACCTGGGACATCTGATATGAGAGGGAGGCACCTAATTGCTTGAGCCACCTCTGTTCCCTGCTTTGTTGTGTCTCTCATTATGTTGTTCTTCTTTTGTCTCTTGTTGTGTCATTTTTTTGTGTCAGTTTGCTATGTCTGCCTGATGCATCAGCATGCTCTCTTGCTTGTCCCTTTTAGGAGGCACTGGGAACCTCCATTCCTTGCTTTGCTGTGTCTCTCATGTTTTTCTTCTTGTATCTCTAGTTGTGTCAACTTGCCTCACCTGCCCAATGTGCCAGATCTCTGTCTTCTTTAGGAGGTACCAGGAACCAAACCAGGGACCTACCATGCGGTAGCCAGGAACTCAACAATTTGAGTCACACCCGCTTCCCAACTTTTAACTTTTCAATGCTGTGTTTTAGTTGATAAATTTTGTACTTTTATTTAACTTTTTAGGTTGATTCTTTATAACTGTGTACATTCATAATGTTCAGTTTTTATTTTCCATTTTATCTATAGTTATGTGTGTATAGGTGTCTATATTGATTGATATTCTCTTTTTCTCTAGATAATAAGAGAAAAAACTATCCTTTTATATTCTTAACTTTAGAAAGCCACCTTGGTTTTATTAATGTTTTCTGCTGTTTTCTCTCACCCTTCTTTCTAGTTTGCTTGCTATTTTTGTTTCCTAGTTTGAATTAGGGCTTTAAGATTTATTAATTTCTTTTTGCCTCTTGAAGCTCATTTTCCTATACATCTGAAAATATCTCAGTTTTGTTAAGATATTTTGACTGTGTATAGAATTCTAAGTTCAAAATGATGTTCCCTTTGCAGCATTGTGTTCCAACTTATTATGATATTGATGAAAACATATTAATTTGATTCTCATTCTTTGTAAGTACTCTGTGTTACAAGAAAAAGATAACAAACCCAATAAAAAGATCAAGTTATAAAATGTTAATGAGGGAAACCCAAAAGGCTAATAGTCATATAAAAAGATACTGAAGTTGTATTTGCAAAAGGTAAAATTAAATTGTGATACTTCTTTATACTCATCAAACTGGGAAATGAAACTATTTTGTAATCCCAAATGTTGAAAGACATTTAGGGAAAAAAGAATCTTGTGAATTGATATTAAAGTGTATACTAGTTCAATCACATTGGAGAGAGATCTTATACCACTTTGTCAAATTAAGTATGTTTACCCTATAACTCAGTAATCCAGCTCCTAGTTGTACAAGCCAGAGAAATTCTCCCATAGGATGGTAGCAGACATGGAACATTTGGAGTAGCAGAGAATTAGTGGCAATCTAACTTTCTATTGCTGGGAGAATGGACAAGTATAATGTGGTGCTTGTATTTTATAAAATACTGTGCACCAATAGAAAGAATGACTATATGTACACACAGGACATGATAAATCTTAGGAACATAATGCTGAGTGAAAAAAGTAAGAAACATATTAAAGGTTCCAGCACAAAACTATTTATATATTTAAAATGAATGAATGAAGAAAATAACATTTTATATGTCTCTATTATTATGGGAGAGTTAAAGGGCCAAGATTAACCAAGATGTTTCTGGAGTAAAGAAATTAGACTAGGACACTTTCCTTACTAGATATTAAGACACATTATGAAGTTATAATCATCAAGACAGGTGCTCTCATAAAGTTAGACAAATTCACTAATGAGATAAAATAGAGGGCTTTGAAATAGGCATATGCATTTATGGAACTTTAATTTTTGAAAGAGTAGTATAATAGATAATTGAGGAAAAGAAGGCCAATTTAATCTTTGAATATGGAAAAATGTTTATTGACATGGAAATATCAGAGGAAGAATAATCAAATGTCCTCCAAAAAATTAGAAATGGAATATCCATGAACAGAGATAACTGCAGGTCAAATTATTTTCTAAATAAATGGACACTCAGGCTTTCCTGTATTGTTTAACTTAGTAATTTTAAGATAAAGTTTAGTGAAGTAGATGTGGCTCAAGTGATAGGGCTCCCTCCTACCATATAGAAGAACCCCTTGGGCCTCCTGGTAAAAAAGAAAAAGAGAAAGCATGCTTGCCTGGTGAGCTGAGTGTCCGCATGGCCAGCTGAGAGCCCACGTGGTGAGCCAGTGCCTACATGGTGAGCCAGTGCCTGTGTGACAAGCCAGTGCCTGCATGAGCGCCCACCCAGCAAGCCGAGTGCCCGTGTGAGTGCCCAAGTGGTGAGCCGAGTGTCTGCATGATGAGCCTAGTGCCTGCATGAGTGCCCACGCAGCAAGCCCGTGCCCATGTGGCGAGCCAAGTTCACGTACACGTGAGTCATGCAGCAAGATGATAATGCAACGAAAGAGAGACGAAGGGAAGAGTCAAAGTGAAGCATGGCAGAAACCAGGAACTGAGGTGGCGCAAGTGACTGGGTACCTCTTTCCACATCAGAGGTCCCCAGGATCGAATCCCAGTGGCTCCTAGAGGAGAAAAACGAGAAGAGAAGACAGAAAGAGAAATCAATACAGAAGATCGCACAGTGAATGGACACAGCAAAAACAGCAGGGAGGGGGCTGAGGGCAGGGGGTGGGGGCTCAGGAAGAGGAGGATGGGGAAAAAAGACTTTCCAATTGGTTAAATATTTCTGTTTATAATTTTAAAACTTTTTTGAATGATTACTTAGTTGTTGGCTAATAGAATTTGTAGTTAACATATTTTGCAATTATTGATATTTTATTATGCTCTAATATAATAACAATTTTTGTAAATTTTCATGATTTGCTGAAAAGATATGTTTGATTATTATGGTAGGTGTTCTATATATATATTATGTGTGTTTATTAATACGTCTGTCATTTATATATTTTTTTAGTACTTTATTTTATACACTAATACCTGCTATTTAGTTTTTTTCATGTGTTTTTTTAATAAACCTTTTTTATTTGTGTTAATTTGGAGGCTTAACTTTTATTTTGTTACTCATTGAAGTTAACTTTATAAATCTATATTATCATTTATGCATTAATATATAATTTATTATATATGTCTTAAGCTTAAAGGTATATACTGATTCATAGACTTTAGAAACAGTCTCAACTACCTTCTATGATGATTGAAAAATTAGTGCATTTATTTTTCATTCCACTTCTTTTTATGAGCTTTCCACTTTTGTGGTAGTTTTGTTGGTTCATCAGTTTATGTCTAATTGGATTACTCTATAATCCCATAATTTTTCCCTGGCTTATTTTGGAGGAAACACCAGACATTATAGTACAATATCTATAAATATTTATGATATTTTTCTAAAAGATCATGACTCACTTATAAATATAATTATTATTATTACACATAAAACACTAAGAAAAATTCCTTAGTATTATTGAATATGTTGAAGAGTGTTTAAATTCCCACTGTTCCCTCTTAACAATTTAGTTCTTCAAATCAGGATTCAAATAAGTTGATGTTTAGATATTGGTGGATATGACTCTTAACTTTCTTTTAATCCATAGCTTTCATCTCCTTCTCACTTTATTTTTGCAACTGTTTGTTGAAGAAATCTAGTTTGTGCTGAAGAATTTCCCAGTCTGAATTTTGCTGATTGCATCCTGTGGTATTTTGTGATAGGACTTCTGTTCTTTTGCCTATAAATTAGAGATAGGTATAGAAGTTTGATCAAGTGAAGGCTTGATTCTTTTTCTGCAAAGCTACTTGATAAGAGGTAGTGTATATCACTGGAAGCCTTATAATATCTTCTCTCTTTTTTGTGTACGTTAATTTAGAAGCCATTGTAAAAAAGTAATATTCTAAATTAGTAATTCCTTTTCAGTTATTATATGAAATATAATAATTCAAACTCTACTCCAGTTTTATAGATCTCCTAAATATTGAAAAAAAACTCCAAATTTGATTTCACCCCAAATATATTTATATTTATGTACAAATTGAAAGTGTACTAGTGAATCAAAAATTTTGTATATTTTTTAAGCAGCATGAAGGAGAAATTGAATAAGAATGTGAGCGGAAAAATTATAACAGACCTCACTGAAATAAGAAGACTATAAGAGTATACTATCAACAACTGTACATCAACAAGTTAGATACTGTAGATGAAATGGAAAATTCCTAGAAATACACACAAACTACCTACACAGACTCAAGAAGAAATATGAGTTCTCAAAAAACAAGTAAGAAATGAATTAGTAATAACAAACCTCCCAGGAAAAGAAAAATCTAGGACCAGATGGCTACAGATGGTAATTTTACCAAACTATCCAAGAAGAATTAACACCAATCTTCTCAACCTCTTCCATAATATTGAAGTAGAGAGAATATTCCCTAATTCATTCTCTAAGGCCAACATCACCCTCATACCAAAGCCAGATAAAATAGCACAAGAAAGAAAATTACAGACAAATATCTCTTATGAATATAGAAGCAAAAATCCTCAACAAAATACTAGCAAATTGAATTGAACAGTACATTGAAAGAATTATATACCATAATCAAGCAGGATTTATAACAGATATGCAAGGGTGGCTCAACAAAAGAAAATCAATTAATTTACCTTAACAGAAAGAAGGGAAAAAATACCATAATCTCAATGCAGAAAAAACATTTGGCAAATTCCAGCATCCATTCTTTTTTTTTTTTTTTTAAATACATTAAAGAATTTATTAGCCTGAAGGGGGATGAACTGGATTTTCTTACCAAGGTCTTATTAGGGAGCACCTACTATTGGTAAAAGCAATGAAACTACAGGGGAAAATGGCCCTGGGATTTTGAAATGGTAGCATCTTCTAAAGACAGGAAATCCTATTGGTCAAAGGTCTAATTTTCTGTTAGGCAAAGTGATGGGGTGGGTGGTGGGGCGGTGAGTGCATAAAATTTGAAATGAAAATAAAATATAAAATGCTATTGGGGATTCTAAGAAATCAGTGATGTTTTGAAAATTAAAAAATAAATTAATACACACTTTTTGATAAAATCCAAGAAAGTTCAAAGACATAATGTGGCACAAAAACAGATCAAATAGCAGGAAACAAATAGTAGGCTCAGATTGGACCCATGCAAACAGGGGACCAGATCGAGCACACCTTCTTGATAAGAACAGTTAGAAAACTAGAAAAAGAAGGAAACCTTCTGAAAATGATAAATGTCATGTATGAAAAAACCAACTGCTATTCTCCTACTTAATATAAAAGACTGGAAGTTCTCCCTCTAATATTAGGAAAAGACAAGGATGCCCACAATAATCACTGTTATTCAACATTGTACTAGAAGTTCTAACCAGAGGAATTAGTCAAGAAAAAATGAAACCAAATATTTTACAAGGGTTTACTATGCAGAATTATAAAGAATCCTTCATACAACAACAAAAAGACAAACAACTTAATGAAAAAAAATGGGCAAACTACTTGAACTAACATTTCTTTAAGTAAGATTCACAAATGGCCAAAAAAAAACACATAATAGATGCATCATTAGCCACTAGGGAAATGAAAAATCAGAATCACAATGTGATACCATTTCACACCCACTAGAATGGCTACTATTAAACAGACAGAAAATTACAACTGTTGGAGAGGATGTGGAGAAATAGGTGCATTCATTCATTGCTGGAAGGAATATCAAATTGGCAGCCACTATGGAAGGCATTTTGGCAGTTCCTCAGAAATCAGGTATAGAATTACCAAGTGATCTGGCTATTCCACTTCTAGGTATATACTACAAGGAATTTGAACAGATATTTATACATCAGTGTTCAGAATGACATTTTTCACAATTGCCAAAAGATGGGAGAATCCCAAGTGTCCATCAACTGAAGAATGAATAAACAAAATGTAGTATATACACACCATGGAATATTATTATTCAGCCCTGAGAAGTAATGAAATTTGATACATGCAACAACATGGATGAATCTTGAAGACATCATGCTGAGTGAAATAATCCAGAGTCAAGAAGACCAGTATTATATGATCTCACTGATAGGAAATAATAAGTATAAATAAACTCATAGTGTCAGAATCTAGAATATAGGTTACCAGAGTGTGGGTGGGGATAAGCAATGGTGAGTTAAGTTTTAAAATGTACAGAGTTTCTATTACGGATAATGGAAAAGTTTTGGTAACGGATGGGAGTGAAAGTAGCATAACATTGTGAATGTAATTAACAGTCCCAAATTATAAATTTTAATATGATTGAAAGAGAAAATTTTAGTTTTTACATATATTACTAGAATAAAAAAATTTTAAAAAGGTCCATGGAACTTCACAACAGAAAAGCAAACCCTAAATTAAACCATGGACGCTAATTAATGATACCTTTATATAAATGTGCTGCTATTAGTTATAACGAATGTCCTACACCAATACAAGGTGTTAGTAACAGGGTGGTATATGGGAATCTTGTATTTTGTGCATGATCATTCTGTAAACCCACAACTTCTCTATTAAAAACAAACAAACACATATACTCTTTTTCTCTTTACTAGATTAATGGTAATATTCTATACATAATTTTTTTAACTTAGAGAAAAATTTCTCCTTGAGGATTTTATGAATTTACAAGGTAGTTACAATTAATTTGCAATTAAACCAAACAAATATTTAATACCTTCTAAGTGAGAAGTACAGTACATTATGTTTTGTGGTTGATGAAAAAATATCTTGAAGATATTTTTATAAATATTTTTCTGTGCTTCTTGATATTTTACTACAGGTATTGAGATTATACATTATTTAATATATATTGAATTAAATAAAAGTCAAAGGATAATATTCTGTATAAAATACTAACAGGAAAGAAAAAATATAACAGGTATGGTGTAATTATTCTGGAAACTGTAGAGTTTTTTGTAATTTTATGATCACTGAACTATAAAAAGTAGATTACTATATCTATAAAGATGAAGAACACCTATGCGTGTGTGTGTGGGGTGTATGTGTGTGTGTGAGAGAGAATGAGAAGTAGAAGCAGAAAAACAGAAAGGGGAGATGAGAAAAGGGAGCAGGGAGGGACAGTGAGGCAACGTAAGTACAAACTGTATGCTGATTTTAGTGGTGGATGAATATTGAGATTAATGGTATAAATATAAGCATGTTCTTTTACAAAGTGTTAAGAATGTGGTGATACACGGGAAAATTACAAATAATGTAGCTAACGGACAAGAGTTGGCTGTAATACTGTACTATATTTGCAGCAATGGCAAGAAGATATATCAATTCTAAACGGACAATAGGGGCGAAAGAGGGCATGAGATTTTTTTCTTGTGGAATAATGAAAACATTCTAAAATTTACTGAGGTGATGACAATACAAATCTGATGAAAATGAGAGCTACTGAGTGTACACTTTGCATGGATTGTATAATACGTGGTACTGTATAATACAATGAATCTTGTGGTGGAAGATGGACTGTGGTTAACAGAAAAAATATGAAAATGTAATCTCCTATAGATAATAAATATGTAATACCAACACAGAGTATTAATAATAGTGTGGGTTAGAGGAAAATACACCAAATATTATATATTGGCTATAATTAGTAGTAATCATTTGATGATGCTCTTTCTTAGTTTGTTAACAATTGTATCACAATTTAAGTTTTGATGGTGGGATGATGTATGGGAGCCTTGTATGATGACATTCATGTTTGTTTTGTAAGTTCATAACTTTTACTATACACTTCTTATGTATGCTCATGTATGAATGATAAACTTCAATAAAAAAGATTAAAAAAACCCACATATATACTAAAGCCCTTACATTTCAAAAACAAAAGTAATGTATGCTGACTTTTTGCTTAGAAAATAAGCTTATTTTTTTCAATATTTTGATATGTAACAAAATAAAATTTCTTCTTAATATATTATACAGTTTAATTAACTGTCCTTATTAAAAGATTTGGATTTATATAATTTTCCTAGATGATTTAAATGTATATATTTGTAACTATGAGTCTGTTAAATTTGTTTGTTAAGTTAAGGTTATAAATTACATGAGTTTTTCCCAACATATTATTTGAAGTGGATTACTTCTAAAAAAATTTATTAAAGTCTATCATGCATGCATACACCTCCATAAACAATAAGTAGATAATAATAGTTGTGAATTTATAAAACAAAAATGTGTAATATCATACAGGACTATCATACCTTACCCTACCAACAATACCTTGCATTGTTGTTAAACATTTTTAACTAATGATTAAAGGCATTTTCAAAATATTACTACTAGTCAAAGTATTTTTCCCCCAGCCCACCCTATCATTAATATCTTTTTATTATTTATATATGAACAAACATAAAAAATAAGTATATAGTAAAAGTTGTGAACTTACAAAAATGTGTGTAACATCATACAGGGGTCTCATACATCAACCCTCCACCAACAACCTGCTTTGTTGTGAGAAATTATGAAAGAATGCTGTCAAAATCTCACTACTAATTATAGTCCTTATCTTACATTTGGTGTATTGCCCCCCCAACCCACCCTATTATCATTTTATAAATAAATTTTTATGACAGAAGTTGTAAACTTATAAAACAATCACGCACATGTGCAGAATTCCCAAACAACACCCCTCTATCAAGACACCACACTGTGGTGGAACATTTGTTAGAGATAATATCATCTGATTGTTACCATGTCCATAGTGTACATTTGCCACACAGTTTCCATACTGCCTTATTATCAACACAGTAAATTTTTGGCATAGATGCAATAATGTTATATTATTACTGCTAACCACAGTCCATAGGTCATTCCAGCTGTAGCTTTTCCCATGCTTTTCCATATTCCCACCACCATGCAATAGTAATGTACATGTGCTCTAGCTAACAAAGGACACTCTTGCATCTTACCGTCAAACAAACACACACAATTCTTCAGTTCCTAGATTATTCTCTAGCATTCTGTCAATTGGCATTTATATACCTAGACTATCATTTTCAGTCACGTCTCCATTTATAAAAAAGCTGTTACTCACTATACATTACTATCCACTTTATACATTTCCACACTTTTACACTAAAGCTAATTAAAACTTCTACATACACCACATGAGCCAGTAGTCCATCTCAGTTCTCTTCTTATCTCCTTTAAGAATCCACCACCTACCACCAGGCCTTGAAGATATTTTCCTACAATTTCTTCTGGAAGCTTTATGCTTCTTGCTTACATTTTTATGTTTTTGATCCATTTTGAGTTAATTTTTGGATAAAGTGTGTGATAGGGGTCCTTTTTCCTTCTTTTGGCTATGGACATCCAGTTCTTTCAGCACTATTTGTTGAATGGACTGTTCTGTCTGAGTTTGTGGGTTTGACAGGCTGTCAAAAATCATTTGACTGTACATGTGAGAGTCTGTTTCTGAACCATCAGTTTGGTTCTAGTGTTCTATGTATCTGTCTTTGAAGTCTGGAGATGAGCGTTCACTTTTCCCTTTTAAATGTTTTGGGCTATTCAGGACCCCTTACCCTTCCAAATAAATTTGATAATTGTGTTTTCAATTAAAAAAATGCTGGTGAATTTTTTATCAGGATTGCATTGAACCTGTATATCAATTTGAGTAGAATTGACATCTTGATGATATTTAGTCTTCCAATCCATGAGCATGGAATATTCTTTCAGTTATTTAGGACTTTTTTGATTTGTTTTAACACTGAGTTGCAGTCTTCTGAATACAAGTGCTTAACATCATTGGTTGAGTTTATTCCTGACTATTTGAGTTTTATCTGTCATATTTTATTTTCACCACTCTTTTGACACTTACTTACTTTTATTGAGATAATCTTCATTTCTTGAAGCTCTTCCAGGTCTCTCTTTCCTGTCCTCTTTTAAAGCTCTAGCACACCCTTTAGTATTTCATGAAAATCCAGTCTCTTAATTAGAAATTCTCTCAGTTTCTGTTTATCTGTGAATATTCTAAACTGTCTCTTATTTTTTTAAAAGATTTATTTTGTTTATTTCTCTCTCCTTTCTCCCCCCCCCCCCCCGGTTGTTTGTTCTCTTGTGTTCATTTGCTGTGTGTTCTTCTGTGTCTGCTTGCTTTCTTGGTGGCACTGAGAATCTGTATCTCTTTTTGTTGTGTCATCTTGATGCGTCTGCTCTCCATGTGTGCGGTGCCACTCCTGGGCTGACTGCATCTTTTTGTGTGTGGGGAGGCTTTCCTTGTGGGGTGTGCTCCCTGTGTGGAGCTCCGCTATGTGGGGGACACTCCTGCATGGTACGGGACTCCTTGCACACAGCAGCACTGAGTGTGGGCCAGCTCACCACATGAGCCAGGAGGCCCTGCATTTGAGCCTGGGACCTTCTCATGGTAGGTGGGTCTCTATCAGTTGAGCCACATTTGCCTTCATTTTTAAAAGGCAGTATTGCTGGATATAAGATTCTTGGCTGGAAGGTTTTCTCTAGTAGTATCTTAAATATATCATACCACTGTCTTCTTGCCTCCATGGTTCCTGGTGAGAAATCAGCATTTGATCTTATTGGGTAGCCCTTATATGTTACACATTGCTTTTCTCTAGCTGTTTTTAGAATTCTCTCTTCGTCTTTGACATTTGACATTCTGCTTAGTATGTGTTTCAGAGTTGGTCTATTTGGATTTTTTTGGATGGGAGTATGTTGTGTTTCTTGGACATGGATATCTATGTCCTTTAATGGGGTTGGGAAATTTTCTACCATTATGTCTTCAAATATTCCTTCTGCCCCTTTTCCTTTTTCTTCTTCTTCTGGGACACTCAGGATATGTATATTTGCCCATCTTTTGCTGTTGTATATTTCTGAGACCTTGTTCAATTTTTTTCCATTCTTTTCTTTATCTGTTCTTTTGTACATACACTTTCAGAGACCATTTCTTCAAGCTCACCAATCCTTTTCTCTGTCTCCTCAAATCTGCTATTATATGATTCCAATGACTTTAAAATTTCATTTATTGTGCCTTTCATTCCCATAAGATCTGCTATTTTTCCATGTATGCTTTCAAATTCTTCTTTGTGCTCATCTAATGTCTTTTTAATATCCTTAATCTCTTTAGCCATCTCATTGAATTTATTAAGGAGATTTGTTTGAAAATCTATGATTACTTGTCTCGACTTTTTTATGTCATCTGGAGGCTTATCTTCTTCCTTTAACTGGGCCATATCTTTCTGTTTATTGGTGTGGATTATAATATTTTGTTGGTGTCTTGGCATCTCTTACTAGAGTATTTATTATGGGTGCAGTTTTCCTCTTTTGTTTAGGACTTCCTGCCCTTTCTCACTTGCTGGTTGTGTTGTAGGAGCCAAGAATGTGCTTGGTGCTATAAGCTGTGGAGGCACAAGCTGTCCTCATTGCTCTAGGGATTGATGAAGCTTCTCCCAACTTTCTCCTTTGCCAGAGGTAGGGACAGAGCCACATCTGTGTCAGATAATCCAAGTCATGCAGGCCTAGACTGTAGTTACCAGTTAGACTGATGAAATTTCACAGCCCTGTCTCCCCTGCCAGGGGTGGGGATGGCATACAGGTGTGGGCAGCAATCTATGCAGTGTGGATCCAAGATGACCACAGTTGCCCTGGTAGACTTCTGATTATTCAGTCTGTGCAAGCCAAATGTACCTACAGTTACTTGGATAGGCTGATGCAGGGCCCACTGGCGTCTTCCCTGACAGAAGCTGTGCTGAAGCCTAGGCTAGGGCTGCAGGCTGATCTGGGTGAAAGAAACTGGTTCCTACCACCTGTGATTTTCATCCAGCCCTGCTTCCCCTCATGTTGGGGATGGAGTCAAAATGGAGGTTACCTGCCTCTTCCTGACTTGGACAGGTTCAAACTTTAGCATTCTTAAGGTTATATTTTAGCTAACCAAATTTACTAATCAGTAGCTGAATTTGGTGGCCAACCATCTCTTCCTCCCCTGTTTTTGGGAAATGGAGCTTCAAATTCCAGCTACAGAATAGTTCCTGAGGCAGCTTGTGCTGCCAAAGTAGGATAATCACCAGGCTCTGTGGCTTGGTCAGTAATTTTCCAGAAAGGCTGGCACAGGTCCCCCCAGCTTACTCCCTGCTGGAGGTGGGGCTGGATCTTATGCTAGACCTACAATCTGATCTAGATGGAAAGAAGCCAGTCCTACCAGCACTGTGATTTTCAGCCCATCTCACTTCCCCTCATGCCAGGCATGTAATTAAGATGGCAGTTACTGGCCTCTTTCTGTCTTGGACAGGTCAAACAGCTGTTCTTAGGATTATACTTTTACCTGCTGAATTTACTCATCAGTAGCTGAAGTTGTTCCCCAACCATCTTTTGCACCCCCATTTTTGGGAAGTGAAGCTTTCAATTCTGGTCACAGAACAGCTCCTGAGGCGACTTGTGCCTCCAGTGGAGGTTGGGCACTGGCCTTCATGGCATGGAGTGCTTTCCTTAGGTATCTTCTCTGCAGATGGTCAGTCTTCTCCTTCCATTCCTTCAAGGATGTTGCAGGATATTCTTCTGGTCTCCTGGAGCCCCCAAGCAGTTGATTCAGCAAACTCCACATACCTCTGGGTGATTAATTACTGCCCTGTAGCAGGAGCTGACTCTAGAAACTCCTTACTGTGCCACCATCTTGCTGGTTTTCTGAAGTGGATTACTTTTTAAAGTCTACTTGTATTCCATTGGATATATTTAAATAATTGCAAATATTAAGACACTTTAAAAAGAAAATAAAGCAATTGAAATTTAGTATTCAGTTGAATTAGGCTTGGTAGTATTCACTTTAACTGGGAATAAAATAAACTTGTCATTATTATATATTGACATTGCTACATTGATTCTTCTAATTTAATTTATACAGCTCTAACCATTGAAAAAAAATTCCCTGTTTTGCCTTTTATAGTCACCAGTGGTCTTTACCTCCTCGTATTTATGTCCTTATGTTGTCTTCTCCCACAGTGAATCCACCAGGATTCAGTAAACATTTCCCCAATCTTCTTTCACTGATTTTATCATATTTTATAGTGTTTACATGTGATAACTGTCTATAAATGAAAACTTTATTTACCAGGATTTTAGGCAAGCGTCTCATGTCAAGAAAAGCAGTTATTGGATAATGGATGACCATTTTAGGTGACCAATCTAAGAGGATCATATATTGGAAATGTGTCAAAGTTTGTAGGAAATAGAGTGAAAGATGAGTAGTGGTGGTAGTGTGGAAATGCTGGGAAAAAGTGGAGAGAAAGAGCATTCTTAATACATCTAAAAATAAAACTTGAGTAAATGAGGCTCTAAAGACAATTTTTAAAAATGCTTACCAGTACGAAGACCCAGTTTATGATATGTGTGGCCCATACTTTCAAGAAAACCTACAGGTGAGCTCTCAGTGTAATAAGTGTTTAAGGAGTTGGACTGATATCTCTTTGTAATGAGTACCTGCTTCACACCTAGAATATGCTTGCCTAGTTTTACCTGGATTATGTTTATTGTCTCATCTCCTTTTTCCTGAACTAATTTTCCTCACTGTTTTTCAAACTCCAAATCTGTTCTTCTGACTGTTTACATAAATGCGCTAAAATGCCATTCAAATGATGACTAGAAATAGAAAGAAGAAAATCATCCTCAATATTTGGCTGTCTCTTAATTTTCATTGCCATTCATTGAGCCCTGGAAAGATTATTCCTGAAATATCTCTCAAATTTGTCCTCTGATCACAACCTCACTGACCGAGCTTTAAATGAGAAACTCATTTTCTGTATTCTGAACTACAGTAATAGTTTTCTTTTTTTAGAGATTTATTTCTCCCCCCTCCCTCCATTGTTAGCTCTCTGTGTCCGTTCGTTGTGTGTTCTGTGTCTGTGTGTATTCTCATTAGGAGGCTCTGGGAACCCATCCTGGGACCTTCTGGAGTGGGAGAGAGGCAATCATTCTCTTGTGTCACCTCAGCTCCCTGGTTTGCTCTGTCTCTTGTATCTCCTCTGTGTCTCTTTTTGTCATGTCATCTTGCTGCGCCAGCTCTCCGTGTGGGCCAGCAGTCTTATATGGGTCAGCACTCCACACAGGCCAGCACTCTGTGTGGGCCAGCTTGCCACACGAGCCAACTTGCCACATGGGCCAGCTTATTGCAATAGTTTTTGACTCTTTTGCTTATTTAAGAATCTTACTTCCTCTAATCTAGTCTTTCCTTCTCCCTTAAGTATGTTCATAAAACACAGATAAGATCCCATCAAATTTTAGAGAGAAAACTCTCAGTGGCTCCAAATCATCAAATATTAAAAGTCCAGGTACCCTATTAGGAGATACCAGATTTAATATCTTGACGTAACTTACCATGGGGTGTACACTATTATCTAAAACGATTTTCTTAACTGTAAACAGAATTCATTGGTGAGCTCTTGGCAGCATTTGGCTGGGCCAAGGAAGGGCACCAGATAAGAGTTGGATCATTCCAAAACCTCATTTTGCAGGAGTTGATATAGAACAATGGAGAGAGGGAAAAGTAGGGATCCAAATTTAATCTTTGTGTGGCTGAAATTGTTCTCATGGATTTAAGGGGATGTAGGCAGTGGTATTCCTCACATAGCTGGTGTAACAGAGATAATAGGTATGTTGAGTAAAATTATTTTAATAAATGATCAGAAAGAAGCAGATATGAGAGATGGAAAAAGCATGGCCCTCAGATCCCTTGAAATGTTCTAGTTACAGATTTCCTGAGACTTGGGCATCTGCTTTTCTTAAAAAAAATCCTAAACCAATGAATCTAATTGTGTTGGGAAGAAAATGGAAGTAACAAGTAATTCTGCTAATTACTAATTGAGAAGGATTATTTTGTTAATGCTTAATTTTAACCAAAGAATTGGCATAGCTTTTGCAACTTGAGAGGACAATGGGTAGCAGTGAGACATAGAGTAGTTAATATTTTTAGCTTTCAATTTATTGGCTAGAATAAATTTGATTATAGTAATGTATAGTAAAGCCTTTCTGTCTTTTCAATATTTAATAATAATAAAATGTATCTTACTTTTATATTCAACTTTTTCTTTAGTTGAATTGTTATAATAACTTGGAAAAATTACAAATGATCCTTAGATGCTCATTTCAAGATCAAACTGCAAAAGTAGGCAGACAAATGCCTTTAACTCTAACTAAAAGTTTGACAAAATGCCCTTGGGTTATTTACTGCCAACCACTGAAACAGGTAAGATCTCTTCTCTAGCCTTGAATATTTACTTGCAAGGCAGGTTATCTAAAACTGAAAACATAACTGTTTATATATATCATGTTTATTAGTCATTCTCTCATTCTTTGTGTCAGGTGCTCTTCCAGATGACAGGAATGCTAAAATAAAATCAGACACATTCCCTGCACTCAAGAAACTCACAGTCAAGTCATATATTTTAAATGTAGAATGAAACTTTATTTTCATACGAAACATCTTTTATTTTACAGATATGAATATCCAGAAATTTTGCATAAGGTAATACTAGCACCATGGAGCAAGAGATTTCATACAATACCATTCCTTTTGTTTAATTATAAAAGGAAATAATGAAAGAAAATACTAACTTTGCTTTATATCAGCTTTTCTGGACAGTTTGAAATTGCTCTTCTAACATAGCTTTATCAGATAGATTTTTTTTGTTTTTGGTCAAATCATGAATCATCCTTCCTTTGCCTAGAGGAATTTTCAAGTCTATCCCACAACTTATTGTGAAACTTTCAAAGTTGTCCCTTTGAGCAGATATTTACTTTGAAATCTTACAAAGACTATCAGTATCTAATGTAGCACCATGGCAATTTAATCCAGTGGTGACTTGAAGGAAGTTATTGTAAGTCAATATGCAGGTTCATCAGTGCAGTGTCTAAAGCAGCAGAAATTGACTTGCAGGCATGGATGTACTTCAGTACTGCAGGTATTATCTCCATTTGTCAATATGGAGAAATGAAGGCTAAGAAAGATTAATTGGGTTTTCCAAGGTTACAAAACATTGGAATGACAGTACCAGAAAAAGAGTCTATATTGTCTGAAAGTCAGATCCCTACTAAGAGTCCTATATAACATTGCCTCCAGCAAAATGCTACCAGCTTGGTAGATAGCTGGTGCAATGCAATGCTTTTTATTGTGACTTTTCTATAATTAATGACTAGGAATGCCTTCTCTGTTCTTTCTAAGATGTTAAACTGTTTCTCAGTGAGTTCTCAACCATGAATCTCTGTTCTGTACTTGCCTATATTTCTCACCCCATTGACTTCACAGGGAGATGGAATACGGGAAAGATGTAAAGCCTCTGCCCTTTTTTCCATTAGTGACAATATTTTTCCAGTTCAGTTACAGGTTTAAGCATAGGCTCTTTCTTAGCTTATTCATCTAACACCTCACTCCCACAGAGCCCAAAACATACAACTGCCTCTTAAATCTTTATGTGCTAATACTTTATTCTATTAATTTCAGAGACAAAGTAATATAATTTTTTCTATTTTTACTTTATCTCTTTTTATAATGAAAAATATATGAGTTCTGCAATAATTTACTGATACTATGGTTACCAAGGATTATTGACTAAATCCTTCTCATTTGTAAGCAACTTTTTTTAACCCCATTTTCTCATGGGCTAGGTTTTGTTTCACAAATTAGATTTGCCTTTGTGATATGTAGAATATTTTGAGAAATGTAAATAATGACCTTGAAGTATTCCAGTCAATAATATGGTATGATACATTTAATTAATTTTCTTACCGTGTCTCAAAGGTAATTGAAAATGAAAGACTATTCCTCTTCCAAAGCACATTAACAATAGTGTATCTCTATACATAAGAGAATGGCAAAGGATAAAGAAAAGAAAATGCAATATATTGTCTTGCTAGTTTGGAAGCAAAATTACCGTGATAATCACTGGCCAGTCAAGTAAGACTTCACTATAGATAACAGAGAAAAAGACATTAATAACACTCAATATGAGGAAAGTAGACACAAAGCATATTTACTATATGTAATCTTGAAAATATTTGGGTGATTTATTTATCACACCTAGTTTTTATTCAAACACATGCATTGTAAATTCTAATTAGCTTTTAAAAATCAGAAGAGTCTAAGTTTATTTATTCTTAAGCTTTTCATACATTTTGCCATTGCATTTAACCAGTATTTACAATTTAGTTAGCCTACATATTTGGATTTAGTTTCTTTTTATCATATGTGACTTAATTAACAGTGTTTCAACAAAATGACCAAAACATAAAATTTTTCTGAAAATGCCATCAGGATTATTATAATCTCTGGGTTTTTCTTTGATGGAGAATATTTGGCATAACATATGCATCTGAAAAAGAGTTAACATCTAATCTAAAGAATTTTTCCTCCTTTGATTGATGGGCAATTTTCAAAGACTCTTGTTTGTCAAGAAGCTTTTCCTTTTCCTTCCTGAAATCCCTGTTTCAAACCAGTGCAAGCAATTTCCTGTCTGTGATGGCATCCACGCCATGAGATATCCTTGTCTTTGACAGCGAAGGACATTAGTTTTGTTTGAGCTGCACTCTTATCACTGACAACAATAAAATTGTCAAGTGTGTTATTTGAAACATCAAATTCAATAGGAATCTTTGTGTAAGTTAAGAGACATTGAATATAATATGTTTTCCTTTTTAACCAGTAGAGCACATAGCTAAATATTGAAATATTTGGGATGTCTGTATAGTAAAAGAAAATAGAGTGTAATTATAAAGAATAAAGAAGATATTTTAATTGATAAAGGAGAATTTAAATTCTTTAGGAATCAAGGGGACTATATAATAAATAGTTGAAAATACAAATAAACTTTACTTGTCAACAAAGGTTTGAAATTAAATACCAGAGATGTCACTGAAATGGAAATGGATGAAATAAGGCAAATATTAGATTTCTAGATGACCATCAATTTGAAATAATATATATTTATTTATTTTCCAAATAGTTGAGTCCTTCTGACTCATCTTAGACCCATATAATTCTTAATGGATTCAAACTTTGTAAGTGAAAAGAGATTTACTTAACTATCTTGTGGCTTGCTGCATAAATTAGATGAAAACAGGTTAAGACTTAAATTCAAGATTCACAAATTTAAAGCTTTACCATTTATACCACTATGGGAAAAATTTGCAATTAAAATGGAAGAATTTCAGTTAGAATGAAATCCATGGTGCGAAGAAGGTATAACTATAGTCTATTAATTTAAAATAGTGGTAAATCTGCTACAATGTAAGATCCTAGCACAGTGAAGTAACTATTGAGTTATATAAAACATTTCTTATATTTAGCCTCTGTGAAGCAACTGTAGTTTATCACAATAATTATAATTATGACAGCTTTTTATTTTACAAGCACAAAAATATCTTTTATTTTGTAATCATTTGCTTTGCAAGATTCCTAAAGCATGAAATGAAAAACTGTGACTTGAAACACAAAGATAGTGAAACATATATGATAAAGATGAGGCTATATTATATATTTTCTAATTTTAGATGTATTTAGTTGTATTTTCTTAGAAGACCATATAGCCCAAAGGGGGACGGGGAACACAGGTAATGAGGTATTTAACTGAAATTTGGGTAAGAATTAGCATGTAATTTTATCTTAAGCATAGTTAGGAAATATCCTCTGAAATACTATTTCTTTTGGAGTAATTAAAATATTTTCATGGGAGGCCCATGGGTCCAAGAAGATATGGCTTTTTTTTTAAGAGATGGGGTAAAATATGTTAAATCATTTGCTATGTGCACATATACTTGTAGAGGCATTCAGAGTGGAGTTCATTTATGTTTAAAATACAATTTGAATCACGTGTGCTTACAGTTGGGGAAAGGAGGAGGGGAAGACTCATTCTGTATCATTATAATTCTTCACCTTCTTCATTTCATTTCCTCTTCATTTCTTGTCTCATCTCCCTCACTAGCTTGTATCTGCACAGTCCTTTTCACATGTAATCCAAGAAAGACAGATTCATTTTGTAGACTTACTAACTAGTTAAGTCACTTTCCTTAATACTGAGTGGGCAAGCTGCTGAAGATTCTATAGGCATCTGGAAAACAATACTTTTGTTTTTAATGATTCTACTGTGAACAAAATTGCTACCTCTAAATTAGAGGACTTGAGAAGTAAAAATTAATGGATGAGTACATAAAGTTACTTAGTTTGAGGGCTACATATTTAAAAAAATTTTTTCTAGTCATGGAATTTAAAATTTTAAAATGCACCAGAATGAAAATAAGGCTTTGGGGGCGGCGGACTT
Source organism: Dasypus novemcinctus (assembly GCF_030445035.2). Taxonomy (NCBI): domain Eukaryota; kingdom Metazoa; phylum Chordata; class Mammalia; order Cingulata; family Dasypodidae; genus Dasypus; species Dasypus novemcinctus. The sequence continues at coordinate 144,795,084 of NC_080673.1, read as the reverse complement.
GGCCCAGTGGTTAGGGCGTCTGTCTACCACATGGTTGGTCCGCGGGTTCAAACCCCGGGCCTCCTTGACCCGTGTGGAGCTGGCCCATGCACAGTGCTGATGCGCGCAAGGAGTGCCCTGCCACCCAGGGGTGTCCCCCGTGTAGGGGAGCCTCACGTGCAAGGAGTGCGCCCGTAAGGAGAGCCGCCCAGCGCGAAAGAGAGTGCAGCCTGCCCAGGAATGGAGATGCCCACACTTCCCATGCCGCTGATGACAACAGAAGCTGACAAAGAAACAAGATGCAGCAAAAATAGACACAGAGAACAGACAAACGGGGGGGAGGGGGGGGGGAAATAAATAAATCTTAAAAAAAAAAAAAAGAAATTAAGGCTTTGGGCCCATTTACTCTTTTTAACATATGAATATACATTTATAAGTATAATTATTATGAGACATATAGTTATTAATCTAATGATAATGCTAACTAAATATCCTAGAATTGAGTAGATAAGATGTCTTTTATGCTCCTCCCTCCAATGCCCAGTATACAGCTTAAATTCCACCTGACTACAGGAAGTCTAGACTTTCTCAGAATTTCTGCCAAACTCGAGGGATGCATATACATTGTTCTGGTCACTGCTTGCCATATCAAACAGTCATCTAGTTCTAGAACCCTGCTCTCTCCTCTGCTCACAGTTTACTTTGTGCTTTGTAGCATGTAATGTAAGCCTCTTTCCTAAGACTAACTTCTCTCAGGTGGCCATTGCTGGCCTAAACTGCTTTATTCTAAGGTTGGGCAGAGAGCCTGCTTTTCAGTTCCCAAAAGGAATAGCTGAGAGCAGGTTGTAATGTTTAACAAGATTTTACTGAAGGCTTGGGAACAATAGAAGAGAAATATAATACAAAGTCCATTAAGAAGGATGCTCAGTGGAGCCACTCTCAGTCAGAGCCAGTATCAACACCATTCCTCCTGCACCTAGCACAGAGTGTGGAATGCAAAAAGGGCTGGATAAGTATATTCCGTTGAATTAATTAATGGAACTAATTTTTCTAGAATCCACATGTTCAAATGCATTCACAGCATATGAAGCTAAAAGCCTCTCTACCTCCAGCCTGCTAACATGCGTCAAAATAAATGATCTCCTCTCAGGTGACTGAAATTGTCTCTAATCCAAAAAAAGAAAATTCTTTCTTCATTGCTTTCAAGTTAACACAAACTAAAAAATTTTCTACTCTTTAACCAAGTATAGGGATTATTTCCAGAGTTGTGATAGTTATATTTTTATTTTTCTAGTATCTGCTATGCCATGCTATATTTAAGTGCAAAATACCATTGATTAGTTAAAATGATATCGAACTCCAGTCTCTTAATTGATTTTCCCTTTTCTCACTTTTTTTCTTTCTCTACTCACCCACCCCAAATCTACTACACTCCGTGCAAGCCTTCTAGCTCTTGTTTCCACTCATTTCTTGAACAGTCCCTCCTTCTTATTTCATTTCTCCATGAACCCTTCCTACTTGGCACCCTTACAAACTACCTAGGTTTTCTGTCATATGAGGAGAGGGAAAAGTTAAATTAAAAGAAGGGACATTCTGGAATAAAAAATTCTGCAAAATTGTCCCTAGGAAATGTCTGATAAATTCTCTCAGGGTTATTAAACACGGCTCGAAGTTCTGGATCCTAACGAGCCCAGTTCTACCAGAGTTGGGAGTTCTCAGTCTGAGGTTGCCTTGGACAGGACTAAAGTCAAAAGGAGCAGTTAACCGTGTAAATTGCCATGATGATAATGGGCCCACATACACACACTTATGTATTTGCATATTACCTATTGCTTTGCTTTAAAGTTAAATTATCTGTGTTTATGTAATTTCTAACACAACATTAAGCATACAGTAAAATGCTGGTAATTTGCTTTATTATGCTATTTCTTTAAGAAGCTTCAAACTTACACGAGATTTTTTGGTCTCTTTATGTAGTTTTTTTTAAACAAGTCGATTTTATTGAAATTTATTAATAAAGCATACAATTTATCCAAAGTGTACAATCAATGGTATTTGGTATAATCACATATATGCAAGATTTTATTTAATAAAGTTTTCACTCTTCCATAATTATGTAACATAAAAAGATGAGACAATGTCAATAGTTATGATTGAAAATGTTTTCTGATTTACTTATTCACTACTCATTGACATATCATGTCACTTACACATGCGGATCTTCAGAGGAGTGATGTTTGGGTGTCTAGAGAAGGGTGGTTAGGACTTTCCGAAAAGGGAGAGGAACAATGGTCAAAGCAAGAGGTAGAAGGATGCATACATTAGTGAAAACAAGATAAATCTCTTGATCAAGTCAGTAGTGGGTGTTGGAGAGTAATGGGAAGTATGTTAGGATTAATAAGGAAAATTCATATTATAAAATCAAATTAAGTTTGCATTGAATGAAACAGGAAATTGTGAATTTAAAATTTTACTTTGCCAAAGAAATCACAGAAATTGTGCAGCTTTTTGATTTTTCTGTGCTGATATAACAGCTGACCATGTCACCTAGTAAAACGGCAACATTGTTCTTTACTATTTTCTCATAAGAGAAGGAATGAAAATGTGTGTCTTTTGTCCATTCTATAGTCTAAATTGTAGTGGTCCCTGCTACTTGCTCACATAAAATGCAATAGTCCTCTTAACATAAAAATTTTGGAAAGAAATTCAGATGTCTAAAGTAAAACTGAAGTGACAATTATTTAAAAAGCAAATTATTTAAGAGCAGAATTTTGCTTTGAAGTGAAATATTTTGACTTGTTTTCAAACATTTGACAGGCGCTGTACATTTCTTTTGTGAATCTATGAAATAGATCTGATTAAATAGTGAAAGAAACTGAAATTTAGCATACTTAGGAAAAGAAAAAACTTAATATCTGTATGTGTTTATATATTAGATCTTGTATTGATTTTGTTACTAACTAGGAGGCACCAAGAACACATGTAATCTAAAGATTCAAACTGGAAGCATACTATCATTTAAACTTTGAGACAAATACTGTTGCAGGTGCCAAGATAGGTGCAAACATTTCAAATTATCACCTGGTTTGTTTGCAAGAAGATAAAACATCATGCTGCTTAGTGGAAATGTTGTGGCATTGTGATTTTCACACCTACTCTCTGTGCAAGACAAACCCTTAAACTCTTCCATCTGTGATGGTGTCACATTTCATTCAGAAGAATGCAGGCCAATTTTGCAACTGTATGATGGTATCCAAAATTAAAGAAATTCTGTAGTTCATTAAGATAACAACCTATTAAATTTTTAATTTTAGAAATAAGATTGCATTTTGGTTTCTTTAAGTCATGCTTTTTTGCTGAATTTCTAAAAACAATCCAGTTGGAATTTGTGAAGAGCTGGTTATTCATATCTCCAGTCCTAAATTGAACACATACACAAGAGTAAAAAGGGAACACTGTTGCCAACTTAGTTTTGTTAAATGAGTTTATGTTTTGCTGACTTACTTTAAATATATAAGCAGTGGTTAATTAGCTATATCTAAAAAACTTCTATTAGAGTACTAACTGCTCACATTCAGAGTGTTATCTGTTGCCATTTGTTGGCATGACAAAGAAATATAGTACATTTTAGATATTGGAAAATCTTATGTAATATAAAGATTTTTCATCAATATCCAATTGTATCAAAGTGAGTGAATGTTTACAAGAGGCCTATGGGTATTGGTCACTCAAATAGCATAACTTTTTTTTTAAGGAACAAAACAGCAAATTTGGTTTTTTTGAATCAGATAAAACTATTGTGAATTGCTATAAGAAATAATCTGCAGGCCAAACTGATATTATATTTACTATAGAAAATGCATGTTCAGATTGCTGGAGCAGGAGGAATTTGGTATTTGAAAATGCATGTAATCTATATGGGGCTAGTTGCCCATGAACAGTTTCCTAAATTCCATAACCCTGAATATGCTTTCTTGCCCTGACTGAACCCCGAGTCACTCTTCTCCACACATTCCTCAACCACAGCTAGCTCAAAGTGAATAAGGCTCCTTCTTTTTCTCATGAAAACCCCTCCAAATTCTCGGTAGCTTTGGTCTGTGGTTTGCCTTCCTTTTTTTTTTTCCTTCTAGTGTTCCAGTCTAAGCAAGTTCCACCCCTTACACTATTTTATGCTTTCTTCTCTCTTATACTGAATATGCAGGACTAATAAACCAGACATCTGGATGTGGAGGGGCCAATATGTGAGAGCCCACTCTAAATTTAGGATCTAAATTCCAACAACCCAAACCCTCATAAGTTTTCAGTTTGATTGTTATGCTGTTTATATTATGGCTTACACATTGAATCATTACAAATTCTATATTTTAAAGATGTTGTCATGTCATACAACTCTTACATTAACAGTGTATTAGTCAGCCAAAGGGGTTCTGATGCAAACTACCAGAAATTGGTTGGTTTTTATAAAAGGTATTTATTTGGGGTAAGAGCTTACAGATACCAGGCCATAAAGCATAAGTTACTTCACTCACCAAAGTCTATTTGGCACAAGATGGCTGCTGACATCTGCAAGAATTCAGGCTTCCTGGGTTCCTATGTTCCTGGGATTTGCTTTACTCTCACTCCAAGTTTCCTTCCTTCCTGGGGCTGCCTTCTCTTTCTTCTGTATGCTGACTTCCCAGGGCTCCAGTTTAAGTCTTCAGCATCAAACTCCAAAATCAAAACTCCAACATTAAAAGCCCTCAACTCTGTTCTTTGCCATCCCCTAATCATAACTCAATCATGCCCAGGTACAGATCAGATTACAAGTATATCCAATATTTCTTTTTGGAATTCATCAATTATATAAAACTCCTACAAACAATAAAATATTTTTGAATCTTTATCTATTTTGCCTTGTGACCCTTTTCCACACCTACCTCTATCACACATACACACACACAGGCCATCCATCCCCACTTCCTTTGATCTCCTGGAAAATCACTCAGTAGATTAGATATGGGGAAGGATCCCTTATGGTATGGTATAGAAGAGAGGAGATATTATTACTACCACCAAACAATAGTTTAGAGTTCTGAATCTATTTTTTATGAGCTTCATGGGCGACTAATTTGGAAAAAGTCTAGATTATTTTACACCAGCAGCTTTCAACTATTTTTGCTTTGAGCTTCATATTATTACATTTTATTTGCTTTGGTTTGTAAATTGATCCCTATGGAACTATATTTTCCAAAGGTAGTGTGCCTTCTTTCTTAAGCCTGGATTAATGCCCCTGAATTTGCCCTTTGATGTTAATAATTTTAAAAAATGAAACTCCTTGTGCATCCTTCCTTCAGTGTAATTTAAACATAGCTTCTGTCTCAGCAATAGCTATCTCATAAGGTTTAAACTGATGATGAAGACAAGCTGGTATGCATGGTTCATTATTTTTTAACAAATCAATTTTACTAATACATATTAAAAAAGCATAAATCCATCCAAAGCATACAATCAATGGTACTTGGTGTAATCATATATTTGTGCATTCATCACTTTTGTCATTCTTAGAGCATTTTCATTATTCCAATAATAATAATAATAATAATAATAAACAACAAACAAGCAAACAAAATTCCCTCCTCAATCTATGCTTCCCCTGCTGTAATTTAGCTGCTATTTTTTCCTTCTCTCTTGTATGTTTTTATTTATATTTTGTGGAAACAATCTTATATATGCTACATGGTTCATTTTTAAATTGACAAAAATAATAAGAAGTATGTTCTTGTAGTCTTTTTGGAATCATCAGGCTTTCTACAGAAAATGTTTTGATATTCAGTGCTGTATATATATATGTATATATGATATCATTTAATCTAAGACAAATAGTGCATCAAACATTTGAATGGCACTATGTAGGAGTCAAAACAAACAATATAAGGTAATTTTACCAAGTTACTATACTGTACTATGAAATATCACACCATTGCAAGTTACTGTATTGAAATTAGAATATGATTAATGTTTTAAAAGTGGTAGATGTGTTATAGGAGTCAGAAGAGGGGAGCGTTTTTCATTAAATGTTATTTTATTTCTATATAGCAATAGATGAATAACCCTAAAATATACAAGATTTTGTTGTGGAAATTTATTTTAAAGACATCCTCTTCAAATTTAAGTAGTACTCTGTTATTTGTGAAATACTCTTCAGAAACATTATATGTAAATTCAATGCTTCTGATTTGAGAGAATACAATCATGACTTTTACTTGATTTCAGCCCATAGCACAATGTAGAGAATCCTGTATAAAGAGTAAAATTCTTTGGAAGAGAATGCTCTAATACATCAGCTTAAACTCCACATAAATTATTGTGAATTGGTGAAGGTGAAAATCACTGGTGTAAATTATTTCATTCCATTGAAAGTTAGTGTGGTTATTATTGATAATGTTTTATCATTTGTTTAATTTCAGAAACCTAAAGATATTGAAACTGCTACAGTGACCAGGAAACATTTTAAAAATCTCCCAAAGACAGATGATGGCACTACAAGTTTTATAAAGCAGGGGCTTAAGGATGGCGATCTGGTTGGAAGATGAGTTAGTGGACTTGTCTTATAGCTGTATTTCTTTTGAAGGCACACTATTTTTCCTTAGAGGATAAGGTGTAAGTGTTAGGTGTGACTAGGCAGACTGATGCAGACAGAGGTATATCATATTCAAGCCAAGCCTTTTCATTACATGAGATCATACACTGAACAGTTTTAGTGTGGTAAATGCCCTAATATCTTACAATTAATTTCTTGTGCAATTTTCCATTGAACTGAACAACTTCTTCAATTATTTGCAAAGGCACCAACTGAGAAAGAATGTCTGTTATAACATAGTATTTGATATAACATAGTATTTGTTATGCATCCTTAAGAGATATGTTTTTAACTTTTATGTGACAGCTGGGCTTTAGCATGATCACTGATTATGTCATTAACATCTTATATGCTTGTGATGAGTTTGCTCTTTAGGCTCATTCAAGTTTGGTGAATAATTAGAAACTATAATAGCTCCCTGAGTATCTAGGGGAGCAGTACAATGTTGTGGGAAGTCTTGGTCTGATTTTTACTGGCTACCTATCAGGAACGGCATCAGGCTCAACTCAATGGTTCAAGACAGTAATCTGAGATCATTCTTAACTCCTCACTCTTCTGATGTTTAATGAATTACTTGGGAGATCAAGTTTATTCTCTTTCCAACATATCTGTCCAAGCCATCAACTTTTCTCCAGTCTCAATATGAATATGTTAAATTATTGCTGGCTAGTTTACTATGGTAGCCTCCTAATTAATGTTCCTGCCATTCTCCCAGTTTTAACCCCATCCATTTCATTTCAAATTCAGCATCCTGAGTGTGTCTGCATAAAACCCTTCAGTGATTTCCCAGAGCACAGGATTGAATAAAATTCCCTGCATGATTTGATATGGCTTCTGTTTACTTCTATCCCTGTGTCTTCTGTCTACTCCCACATCCTTTTCTCACTCAACTCTTACACTCTGTTTCAGTCTGACTAATCTTCAATTTACTGAGAAAGACCATGTTCCCTCTTGCCACTTATACTTTGTACCTGCTGAAAGCCTGGAGGTTTTCTGCCAAAAACTGTATTCATCTTTTAGATCTCAGTTTGAAACTTTCTACGGGAAGCCTTTATTGACCCCCAATCTGGTTGAGGTGCTTCTTTAAAAGTACCATAGAGAAATGTAATATGTTCAATTAATCACACTTCCACCATGAAAACATCCTCTCATTACATTGGAATTGCATTTTTTACCAATATGTATTTACCACTAAAGGAAGGGTAAGTACCTTGAGAAATAGGAATCTTGTTTTACTCATTGTTCTAATTTCTGCACTATTTTGAGCCTGGCATGTGATTGATATTTACAATAAGATTGGAAGTACTGAATGAATGATAATATTACAGAGACTCTTCTAATATATATCAATTTTCTATAGGTCAGGGATTAATGATAGGATAATTATTCCCCATTATAAACCTTCCTTAGTTATATTTCTTTTGCTATCTTTATTATTTCCATCTTCTGTTTCTATATAGTCCACTGAGAGTGTTCTATACTTTTGAGCCCAAGAATCAGGTCTCCACATGTATTCCCTCCCTCTTGTATGATATGAAGAGAAGCTTAAAAAATGCAAATATATTATACAAACTAACTACAGAGAAGAATTGAAAACTGAATCACAGTGGCCAAATTAGCAGTAAGGAAGAGAGTGAAAGGACAGTCTGTAGGCCACAGTGGATGCTTGAAGGCAGCTGAGACTACTGCCATCCAGTTTCTGACTGGTAACAGAGCTGGTTGCTGTCATTACTAGGTTGCTTTGCAAAAGACATGGTAGACTCTGCAGCAGTGTGTGTGTGCACATGTGTACATGCACATGTGCTTATACGTGTGTGCAAATGCAATTTAAGAGAAGAAATATCTACACAAACATCAATGTGGCAAGTTGTATGTGTTGATGAATTAGAGCTTTATTCTCCAAACAATGGAACTGAAATGTGACGGAAAATGAGTGAAGCACAAAAAAGGGACTCATATACATAATACACCCAGAAGAATGTCTGTGCAATGGCTATCCTGAAAGGTATCATTTTTAAATATATCTTATCAGTTTCATGAGCAATGAGGTCCAAGTTTGTAAACAAGTATTCAGATATTAAATTTCAAAATGAAATCACCCTTTAATTTAGGTAGAGGCTTTGACGATATGATTACTATAAAGAAATTCCTGTAGTCTTTGTTCATTATGACTCGGATATGCTCAGTTCTTTAGAAATCTTTATAACATATTACTATAGTGTCCCTTTAAACAAAGTACATATTGGGAAAATCAAATCCCCTATGAACTACGAATGAAAGTGCTAGAAAAGCATATTTACGAGCTGCTTCTGTGACTATAAAGAAACTGCGTTCCTGCTCCTGCAAACAAAGTGGACAATGTGGACAAAGGTAACGTCCTGTTACTTGAATTTTACTCCTACTTAGAAGTAATAGAGAAACAGTTTAAATATTTCCTCAAAAAATTTAGAATACCATTTCAAGTAGGTTTAAGTTTGCCTTGTCTATTGACTTCATAGCTATTTTAAAATCAGTAATTAAGCACACATTTTTTGAGTAATTACCATGATGTCTAGGATTTTATTGGCATGGAGACACAAAAATTAAGACTGTAGAAGTTATTCTTTCCTTCAGTTTCTTCACAACTCTTTGGCATGCTTATGATTTTTTCTCTCTAATGTGAACTTCTAAAGTTTTAAGTCTCGTCATCATACTTCCTTGCTTAAAACCCCTATTTTTCTCCATCTGTACATATAGAGTAAATTTAACATAGAAACCAGGGCTCACAGGCTCCTGCTGATCTGGTTCAAGTTTCTGGTCTCTCTCTCTCTCTCTCTTTTTTACCTCACTCCTTTCCTCACTGTGCTGTTTCCCTTGCCTAGAACATAGTACTTCCAGATTTTGGCATGGATCATTTTGTTTTATTCTATTCTTTGTTCATATGTCCTTCTTCAGTGAGATGCTCCTTGATCATAATATTTAAAAATCACCCCAGCCCTAAGCTATCTCCATCTCCTTAGCCTTCTTAATATTATTTGTAGCCACTTATTGCTGTCAGAAATTTATTTTCTTTTACAGTTTAATAAATTCTAAAAAGAAGGAAGTCCATGAGGTAAGACTTTCTATCTATGAACTGCTATATTTACACCATATAAAAATACATATGTGGATCATGGTAGATGCTTGGTGCACCTCATTAATAAATGAATGAAGCCCTGCAGCAGCCTTGGTGATTCAGATATTATGCCACAGTTCTCCACATAGCAGTGGTTTCTGCACAACTGAAATAGTACGAAAGGCTCAGGAAGTCAATCAATGTTTTTATAAAATCTTTTCTCTAGTTTTCCACTAAATACATGCTTATAAAATATCATTTTGCGTTTAGAAGCAAGAAGAACTGAAGAATTCTCCCCTAAATAAAGAGAATACTGAAGGATGCCAGATGTAATCTTTAACACTCTTCTCTTGAAATTATATATATTCCCTCCTAAAATGGTTATAAAATCAATTTTTGCAAAAGAAAACCCATAAGGTTCAAAAAAATAAACTACTTTGGTAAATAAATCCTATGTAAATTTTTGTGAAAATATATAGATATTTAGAAAGCCATTTTTCAGATAGGGATTTCTAAAATAGAATGTATCTGTAATAATTAAGTGTGTTGTAAGATAAAAGTAGCACTTCTAATTATCTTAAAATATGGCTAAGTTTGAAAGTTTGTAAATGCTTTACTATAGGATGCCAAGGAAGACAGTTAATAAAAAAAATTTTTAAAAAATAGTTTTGACTAAATAGACACATATTTTAGGCACTGAACCACATGTGGCTTAAACTGCTTAAACTGCATCTGTCTTATTTTAAGGAGCACACTTGCAAATACTAAAGATGCATTGAGAATATTAATCTACCAATTTCTTTTTCAGCTTGAAAGATAGTACTCAATATTATTAATGACTTTCCAGTAGAAAATATATCCCAAAAAGTGCCCTAACGTGAATACTTGTTAAACTAGACCACTATTGTAAAATTAGTACATTTTATAATGAGAAAAAGAAATTAAAATGTGAAGTACTGAAATAAAATGCTTTATGCTTGTATAAAAAATGAATATGAATTGAACTTTTTAGCCATATCTCATTTAAATACATAATACAATATTTTATATAAATAAACAGTAGCAATACCATGAAATAGACAATATTATACTCAAAATATAATTTTGTTGCATGTTAAATGTTATTGTAATTCATATGCTTAACCTATAGAGTTATAGACAGCTACAGGCTAACAAAAATCTTTGGTATTGTAAACCAAGTTTATAGGAAGAAATAATTCATGGATAAGTTTTGAGTTATACCACTGAGTAATACTCAGATTGAACTTGTCCATTTTTTATCTTCCTTTTGAGTTCCTCAGAGCAAATATTGTTGAAGTACATGGCTCAGTGACATTTCCTTCTAAGCACACACTCTCCTGGATGAAAAAATACATTCTACCTATAACATGTAGAGTAAACAAGCTGCTTCTGTTTGTAAACTTCTCTCATTTTCTCTCTCATCCTGCCCCACCCCCAGGGAAACTTTCCTTCTGACAAGCTACTTTTAAAGTGACTCAATGACTGTTTTCTCATTGAAGTCTCAAGTCATGTGCAGTGGAGTTTGTCAGAAGGAAGATGCTCCTGAACTGCTGTAATAAGAGACACTCTCCTAACTTGAAGTTTATAACATAAAAGCACTCTAGGAAGGATGAAATGGCAGCTGGGAACAGCACTTTAGGCACTGGAAGCAATATAGCAGCTGTTAGTGGACAGCATTCCTCTTATAGATGTCTATGTGACTTTCATAGCCAGGGACACATCTGTGGGGCATTATGAATCTGCCAGAAGATTAAAAAATTCATTTACACTTATTGAAATGTCTGAGGGAACTATTTGAAGTGTGAGAGTCCTTTGTAGCTTTTTCTAGGAGGCCTTTTCAGGAGCGAGAAAAGTCATGTATTAGAAAGGCAAGTTTTATATTTAAACTAAAAAGTAAGTTCTTATTTTGGGACTAAAATAGTAGAGTGAATTTTGAAAAGTAAAAAAATATCTAACATTATCCTATGAGCTAACTGTATCTCTGTTAGCAGAAATTATCAGTAGGAAAAAAATTCTTTTAATGTTCCAACTCATGTTATAATGTAGACATTAATCTCTCTCTATACACATCCATATCCTAAAATTACACACAACTGAGACATATTTTGCAGAAATGACTATGATTAGACATATGGTTTGCCTTCTTTTTAGCAAAAAGCCATTTTAATTTTGAGCTTCAAAACATGAAAGTGATATAGGGTAAATGCTTTCATAATACAGATTGGGAAAATGGAAGTTTAGAGAATTTATTTCTTATTCCACAAAATAGCCACAGGAATCAAATATAGTTCAAAGCCAACACAGTGCCTAGCATTATACTCAATTCATAGTAGATGTTCATTTTTTTTTAAACTAAAGAGAATTGTTTTCTATGTTAACAATTTCAAGTGGTATGCTGAATAAAAATCACAACATGAATACTCTAATTTAGTAACATTAATTTTGAAATTTTGATGAAATATAAACAGATTTAAGAACTGATTTAGATGGTTTGTGGCTTTTGGTAAGACATGAAAGGATGTATTATGTTCTTGGGGAAAGATAAACAGGCAACTAACAGGTCACTACTTAATATCTATTATTAAATGAAATCAAGCATGGACACGCAGAAGTGGAGGTCATCTGCTCCAATGTCAAATCATGATCATTTGCTCAGTTTCCATAAGTGAGCCAATTTTCACACTCAGAACTAATTGATGGAATAGTAGTGATGTCCATGCCTGTTCCCCAAAAAGATAAGTGGGGTAACTATACACTTGGTACACAGGGAGCACTGGATCTTTAGGGGGCTCCTTGATGCAGAATCCAAGTTGACATGGCTACCTAGAGTTCCAAAGTGCTATGGACTTCCTGTTGGAGTAGGGGTGTATGTGATCAATAATAGAAACCTGGTTTAAGTCCATCTCAGACTGGGCACTGGCCCAGCTTATGTTCATTTTTCTGGCATCTAAATGGATATATTTAGCACTTGGAAGAACCCTCACAGTCCTTTCATCTGTAGAGTAAAGTCAGGAGGAAGATCTTGAAACTGCATCCTCTCCTCAAGACAGTAAATAAAAATGTATTGGCCAATGACTAATTAACATGGAGTCAAGTCTGTGGGACAATTTATAACCTTGCATTTCCCACCCTGGGATCAGATTGAAGCTATTCTCTAGCAGCGACCATTTTCTTGTTACACTGTTCTAGTATATTTCCAGCAATCCCCTTCTGAGGAAGTTCCTTAAATTTGAATATTAATCCCCAACTTAAGCTCTTATCTAGGAAACCTGATCTAAGATATTTGAAATAGAACTGTGCATTTTCTACCATCTCTCATTCTTTTTATTTTGTTCCTAGCTCAAACGACTTTATATTTTATTAAATAATTAGTTTTAAATTTATTTAAATAAACTCTCCAATTAGATTGTAAGCTATGCAGAGTTCAGGTATTTTGTGTTGTTCACTATTTTAACCCATGTAGAAAAAAGCTTAAGTAGGAGCTCAGACACAAAATGGTAGAGTAGGAAATATTTACAAATCACTTCTTCCACTAGAAAAACGAAAGATCTTAAAAGAGATTGAAATGAATTGGATGGTAATCCTGAACTAGAAGGGACATTTAGAACAATTACAGGTATGCTAGTGGAAGTGAGAGGCTTCAGAGAGTTCAGCTTTTATAAGTGTAAGTACAAACCAGTGACCAAGCCCCATTCCTTAGCCCTGTGGTTTAGGTCAATTTTAGCCTTCCGACAGCAGTTTTCCAAGATCCCGTCAGCATCCACTGGGATGTAAGAGCTAATGCAACTTATTTGACTTTTTTTTTTTTCTGTTCTTTGGTGTGGGTGTTTCCTGGTCTGACAGATCTCTGAGGCCCAGCACAAATGCTGGCCTTGATTTCAGCCTACCTGGCCAAAAGTGACTTCTGGCCTTATACCTGCATCTACCAGGAATTAAGCATCCAGTGTATCATTTTTGTGGTTTGGTTTCTTCTTTCTCTTTCCTGGGTTGTTTAGCATGGCAGGTGCCTGAAGACCTAGCAAGGATGCTAACCTTGGTTTCTCCAATCAGCAGCATCTTCTGACCTTACACCAGCACCTAGCAGGACATAAAGAGCATGTATACCAACTTTTCTTTTTTCCAATTGATGGGGAGTGAGGTTGATTTTTTTTTCTTTCTCTGTTTTATATTTTTGGGGCTTGGTGAATCCCTGAGGGATGAGCAGAGATGCTGGCCTATGTTTCAGCCTTGATAGTTACAGCTTCCAGCTTCCCACCAGCACATTGAAAGAGTGCACCTCATTTTTTTGGGGGTGAGTGTTTGTTCATATTTTATATTTTTTCTCCCTTTTTCTCTTTCTTCTCTTTTTTTTTCTTTTTCTTCTTGTCCTTGGTCTGACAGACTGAAGAATGGGAGAACTAGATTTCCAGAGTGACCACCCCATATTATTTAGAGTGTACAGTTCTCAACAAAAAATTATAAAACAAAGAAGCAGAAAGGAAATTATGGCCCAGTCATAGGTAAAATGAATATGATTGAAAATATCCCAGAGAATTTCAGTTTCTGTAATTACTAATCAAAGATCTTAAAACAACTCTCATAAATAAGACTAAAGGAAAACATAGACAAAGAGCTAAGGGAAATCAAGAAAACAATATATGAACAGCATTATCATTTCAATAATGAGGAAGAAATTATATAAAACCAAATGGAAATTTTAGAACTCAAAATTAAAAAAAACAAGTGAAAAAATCAATAGAAGGATTCAATAGCATATTGAGGGAAGCAGAAGAAAAGATCAGTGAATTTGAAGATAAGACAATTTAAAATGACCAGATTGAGGAGCAGAAAGTAAAAGAATGGAAAAAATGAACAGAGCCTGTGGAAACTGTGGGGCACCATCAAGTGTACCAATATACACATCATAGGAGTCCCAGAAGGAGAAGAGAAAGATAAAGGGCCAAGAGACTCAAAAATTGGCAGGTAGGATGAACCCAAACATGTACACTAAGACTCAATATCAAGGAAAAAGACCAAATCTCAAAAAGAGCAAAACTAAAGTGACATGTCACATATAAGGGATCCTTAAGATTAACATCCAATTTCTCAGTAGAAACTATGGAAACCAGAAGACAGTGAGATGACATATATAAAGTACTGATGAAAAAATTGTTACCCAATGTCTTAGTTTGCTACAGGGCTGACAATGCAAAGTACCATTTTGGGTAAATACTTACAGTTCTGAGGATTTCATATGTCCATATCAAGGCATCAGTAGAGTTGCTTTCTCACCAAAGTCAACTGCCACATGGTAATGCAAGATGACTGATGATCTCTGCCAAGGTCTCTGCCTTGCTCCAGAATTTACCTGTGGGCAAGTCGCCGACGCTTTGTTAGACGTAGGAAAACCTCTCTAACTATAAGGCCTTTGGGGTTCCACCCAAAAGATGGCGCTGAGGCATGCAGCGGACATGCCTGGGCATGCCCGGGCATGTCCCTCAGAAATCTGCCTTCTCCACAGCAACTAGAGCTCATGAACCAATCAGCCTCACTAAATTAGCATAGCCAGTAAGCTGCTTGCACATTGCCTCATGGTATATAAAAGCTACTACACTTCCTCAATAAATCAGACCTGCACCACCAGCCTGCGTCTCCAGAGTGGTTACTGTGTGTTGTCTTGCTCTGTTCATCCTTACCTCTTCGGGAGTGGAGCTGCTGGATGGCACTGCAACATCTGGCACCTGACCAGGGACCTGAAAGCCCCGGAGACAGTATCAGTGAGCTATCAAGTGCAGCTCAGCGTTGCAGTTGGTAAGTGACCCTCAGAATGGGTAATCTTTCCTCCTCTGAGAAGGCTCCCCACCCTACATTTTTTGGACTATCCCCATTACCCAAGGTAAAGCATTTCTCACTCTCGTAGTGCAGGGCAAGTCCATTACTGGGCAAATACCGGAGCTGACTTATCTGTCCTCTGCTCTTCTGACACAGACCCTTCATGGCTGCTAAAACTAGGTCCCCTAGTTCAAGGTGTGGGAGGCCTAAGACCCTCACACCAGCTTACATCAACATTGACTTGGACAGACCCGGATGGCAGAACAGGCACCTTCCACCCCCTTGTGTTACCTACCCTTACTCATATCCTTTGGGGGCATGACGTTCTCCCCAAAGTGGGAGCCGTCCTCACTTCTAATCCTACAAATTACCCCCAAGCATAAAGGCCACTGGCCATCTGCCTTTATTTACTTTATCCAAACCAAAACCTATAAGATTAACATGGAAAACGCAAAACTCTATTTGGATGAACCAGTGGCCTCAAGTAAAATTAGAACAACTAAAACTCCTTGTGCAAGAACAATTGAACTTGCAGCACATAGAACCCTCTACTAGTCCTCATAATTCTCCTATCTTCGTGATTCAAAAAAAAATCCGGTAAATGGAGGCTACTACATGACCTCAGAAATATTAATGCTCATATGACAAATATTGGCTCCCCGCAACCAGGCCTTCCTCATCCTTCAGCCATCCCATGCGATTACCACATTATTGCAATAGACCTCAAAGATTTCAAAGATTGTTTCTTTTCCATTCCTCTTCATGAGGATGACCATCAATACTTTGCCTTTTCCGTACCCAACACAAATAATTCAGTCCCCCTATAACATTATCAGTGGAAGGTACTCCCACAAGGAATGAAAAACAGTCCAGCTATGTGCCAAATATTCGTTAGTGAAGCCACCGGTCCCCTTTCTCACTTTTGTCAAATCGTTCATTATAAGGACGACATCCTCATTGCTCACCCAGACCCAATTCACCTACAATTCTGCTTGAAATCTCTTCTACATAGCCTTATGCAACTGGGCCTCACCATGTCACCTGAAAAAGTACAAAACTACCCACCTTACACCTTCTTAGGCTATACCATCATGAGCTCTATCAGTCCTGCCATCTCCACTATTGTTTTGCCCCATAAATGTACTCTTAATGTGCTTCAGTGCCTCTGTGGTGATAGCAATTGGTTGTGTCCTCATCTGAGTGTAACCACTCATGAGCTAAAACCTCTTCTTGACCTCCTGGGTGGTGGCCCTCACCCTTCCAGCTGTCGTTTGGTGGGCAGTGCTGAACAAGCCTACCTGAGCCTCATAAATGACAGAATTAAAAATCTTCACCTAGCCTGCTTTCAACCAAAACTCCCTCTTTCCGCTCTAGTCATCATCTCCCCTGGGTTGCCCATGGGCCTTCTATATCAGGATTCCCCCCCTCTTTTGGGTACACTTATCTTTTAATCATTTAGGTAAAATTACCTCTTATTGTGATGCCATATATATTCTTGGGAGAAAACTCAGAAAAACAGCTGTTCTCTTGTATGGCATTGAACCCCACACCTTAGTTCTACCATTCACTCAAGAACAAATACAACATCTTTCCCAAACTGATTTGAACATGCAAACTCTCCTATCAGGATTCACAGGTCAACTTGATAACCATTTGCCAAAAGACAAACTCATCCCTGCCATAATTCTTCTTCCATCTGTTCTCTCCTCTCACTCCTTTCCTACAACTTCTCCTATCCCTCACGCTGCTACAATCTTTACCAATGCTAACAAAACTCACTTTTCTATAGTAATAAAATCCCTCGGTGCCTCAGATTCCATCCACGTCAAGCAACATACCGGCTCTGTTCAACAAGGAGAACTACATGCTCTCCTCCAAGTTTTCCTACATCACAATCCATCCCTTTCAATATCTTCACTGACAGTGCATACGTGGCTAATACCATCCGTGCACTGCCACATGCAGTCCTTAAAACTAAAATGACCATTCAAGATTATATGTTGCTTTTTTTGAAATCCCTCCTTGAAAATTGCAAACATCCCTGGTTCATCCAACATATTCATTCCCACACTGGACTCCCAGGACATCTTGCCAGAGGCAATGCCTTAGCCAATTCCTCGCTCATGGTAAAATTATTAACCACAGACCTAGACCAGGCAAGACTCCTTCATGCCAAGTTTCACATGTCTGCTCTTTCTCTCCATCATCTCTTCCCCTCCTTAACACAGCAGCAATGCAAACACCTCACTCGTGCATGTAAACAATGTGGCCCTCCCCTTCCAATAGGCCCCCTTCAACCTCAGGGAATAAATCCTCGTGGCCTCCATCTGAATGCCATTTGGCAAATTACTGTCACACACATACCTATTTTTGGAAAAAATGATTTCTACATGTCATAGTAGACACCTTTTCCAAATACACCTTTGCCACTGCTCTCGCAGGAGAAACTTCAAGACACGTCATTACTGCTTGCCTTCAAGCCTTCAACCAAATAGGCATCCCATGGACTGTAAAAACTGATAATGGACCTTGCTATGCTTCCAAATCCTTCCAAAATTTCTGTGCCTCATGGCGCATCACACACAAAACTGGTATCCCATATAATCCTCAAGGCCAAGCTATCATAGAACGCACCCACCTCATGCTTAAAAACCAAATAAAAAAAATGAAGGGACAATATCCCAGAGATACCCCCAGGAATGTTCTAAATAAGACTTTAATCACTATGAATTTTCTCACATTTGACAATGAACGCTGTACCCCAGCAGCCAGACACTGGGGAGGACTTAGAAATACTCCAACCCCCATGCCATTAGTTAGATGGAAAGACCCCCTTACAAATGCATGGCAATGGCCCCAACCCCTATTAATCCAGGGACGAGGGTATGCTTGTGTCCTTCCAGAGAATGCACAAGAACCAACCTGGGTCCCCAGCTGGCTCATTCAACCAGCCATCAGAGATGAAGTCAATACACAGCACCAAAATACCAGGGAGAAAGAATGATTCCAGACTCTTGCATCAATTACAGGCACCAGGACCACCGTTATTTATCGGGTGTATCCTTCTCTTAATAATTGCTCACACCACTTCAGGCACACTCCTTTGGATCACTCCATTCCTCTGGACCTCAAGCCCTGCCCTTCCAGCCATGGGACATCCAAATCAAGGCTGTGACCCCTGCTATGCCGTGAGGACAGTCTTTGGAAAATGGACGCTCTGCGGAGAAAATGCCTGCTTAGATCTTCATTCATTCATAATGATGAATGCCACACTCACTAATGGAACTTGGGTTTCTTCACACACGAATGACTCAGACTGGGCAGCCAGCCTCAATAACACTGCAAACACCACCCTCTCTGTGTGCGCCTTACCCTGCGTAACTCTTCCCTTTCTTTTTATAGATGCAAGCAACAAATCCTTTGACTGTAACATCACCCATTGCGTCCTTTCCAATTGCTGGAACCATACAAAGCATCCCTATGCTATTATTGTTAGAATTCCCTCCTTAATATGGGTTCCGTTAATGCTACTGAGTGGACTGGCCCTTCTGAATTAATTACACACTTACATTTTAGGCAAAAGAGAGCAGTTGGTGTAGTTGTAGCTCTCGCCGCAGCTATTATAGCTAACCTAGCAGCCACTGCCACTAGTATCACTTCTATAGTCCAATCCAATTCCAATGCTAACACAATAAACAACTTAGTAGAAAAAATGGGCACCCCCTTGCAAACACAAAACCTGCTCAATAATCATATTCATGGCGGCCTACTTAATGTACAACAACAAATAGATTCACTAGAAGAAGAAGTACAAATGATAATGCAACTAACAAGACTGCCCTGTGACATTAATTATCCACACATTTGTGTTACCCCCAACAGTGCCACCAATGGCATGGCAAACTTTACCACAACCAGAGCAATGTTAAAACAAACCCTACTCGGACATTGGAACAACGACTTCTTAAATTTAACCACTCAGCTCACCCATCAAATTCTGACCCTTAACAGCACCTAAGCGACTACCATAGACACCACTGATCACCAATATTCTAGCTAACATTCAATCCCTTTTCACTCCCTCTAATCTCATAACATTTGTTATCATTGGATCTGTTCTTCTAATGTGTATACTCTGTATAAGATATGTACTGTGCAAAGTGTAAAACCTCTGCAAAGATGTTAAAACTTTAGTACTTGTCCAGCAGGCTATGGTCAGCACTCTAGAAGCAGAAGAAGACACTGCAGAAACCGTTTCTCAAGCTGTGAATATTTTCAGCCTCACAGTCCTGCAAAAAATGCAGAGATAAACACCATGCCAGAGAGCTTGGCTGGTAGCCAATGATGGGTAAGATCCTCAGAGGAGGACAACCTAAGACAGGCACAGTCACCTTGGCACAAAACAACACCAGTACTTCTCCTTGCCTCTAATAAAAGAAAAAAGGGGGAATTGTGGGCAAGCCACCGATGCCTTGTTAGACATAGGAAAACCTCTCTAACTATAAGGCCTTTGGGGTTCCACCCAAAAGATGGTGCCGAGGCATGCGGCAGACATGCCTGGGCATGTCCCTCAGAAATCTGCCTTCCCCACAGCAACTAGAGTGCATGAACCAATCAGTCTTGGTAAATTAGCATAGCCGGTAAACTGCTTGCCCATTGCCTCATGGTCTATAAAAGTTACCACACTTCCTCAGTAAATCAGACCTGTGGCACCAGCCTGTGTCTCCAGAGCAGTTACTGTGTGTTGTCTTGCTCTGTTCGTCCTTACCTCTTCGGGATTGGAGCCGCTGGATGGCACCGCAACATCTACCATCTTCCAGAGCTCAAGCATTGAGTGGTAACTGAGCTCTAGACCTCATCCTCCAAGAACATTGGGGTGATGGCCACATTTTCTTCAATCCCTGTGGTACAGTCTCAAACCCCTCACGTACAGTGGGTTGGTGGCAACATTCCCTAATCTGTGGTTTACAGACCCAACCCCTTCTGAACTGTGGGGTGGCTTCCTAATTTTTTTTTAAAGTATATTTCTTTCTTTTTTTTAAATAAAACTTTAAAAATGAAAGTTAATAGATCATATAGAACGTTACATTAAAAAAACATAAGAGGTTCCCATATAACCCACACCCCACTCCCCCACCTCCATCATTTTTGTAAATTGTAATTTTTTGAAGATACATACATCACAAAAAAGGTTACATTATAAAAAACATAAGAGGTTCCTGTATACCCTCTATTCCCCCTCCCCCACTCCTCCCACACAAACAACCTCCCCCATCATTGTGGCACACTCATCGCAGTTGGTGAACACATTTTGGAGCACTGCTGCACCATGTGGATAATAGTTTACTCTGTAATTCACATTCTCCCCAAGTACATTCAGTGGGTTATGGCAGGATATATAATGTCCAGCATCTGACCCTGCAATATAATTTAGGACAACTCCAAACTCCCAAAAATGCCCCCTCATCACATTTCTTCTTCCCACTCCCTGCCCTCAGCAACTACTGTGGTCACTTTCTCTTTGTCAATGATACAATTTCCTCTATTAGTAGTCACAAAAGTTTTATAGTAGCATATCAGTAAGTCCACTCTAATCCATATCTTATTTTTCCATTCTGTGGACCCTGGGATGGTGATGTCCACTCCACCTCTATATTGACAGGGGGCTTAGATTCCTAATTTTTTAAATCTATGAAGAATAGGCCCAACCCCTCAGAGAAGTAGATGGTGACCTAACTCTCCCAAACCACTCCCCATCCTATTTGTAACCTTACATAGTCAAACTTTCCCTGAACAATGGGCTGGAAGATCAAGCCTCTTCAAATGCCAGGCAAACTCACCTTTCCATGTATATTGGGGGGGGAGGGGTTCTCTCATGGCCCAAGAAGATGTCTCAAATCCAGATCTCAGCTTCCATGGTTTTCCTCTTGAAATGGTTTCTCCTTCAATATCTCTTTTTCCTGTCCCTTTTAGTCCAGGCTGATAGTGATTTCATTCATACAGATCTCACAAATAGCTCATCAGGTTTTCATGCAGTTCACAGGGGTCCAAGACATCAGAGAATAAAACTTTCCAAAGGTTCTTCCTAGATAACTGCATTTCTAATACTTATTTACAAATTCCAAGTTTATTTAAGTCCTTTCATGGGGCACTATCCTGTAGGGGCTTGTTTTTGGAAAATTGAAATTTCCCAATCATCAGTCTCTCATTTATTTGTACCCAGCGGTTTAGTTCTCAGCTGATCTCTCTCCCCTTGCATTTTGCTCTAAGCTGCAAGGAGAAGCCAGCCCATGTTTTTCACATTTACTTTGGAAATCCCCTTGACCAAATGTTCAAGCTAATTATTTTCAAATTCTGCTATGCATCTAACAGCAGGAATCAGTTTTTCCAAGTTCTCTGCCACTTTAAAGCAAGGATTACTTTCTTTCCAGCCATCATTTCTGTCTAAGACCTCATTGGCAATATCTTTAAGGTATTTCAAAGCAATCTAGGATGGAGGATCTTAATTAGGGGGTCCATGAGCTTGAACTGAATATTCAAAAACACATTATTCTTGTGGGGGTGTGTTGGTGCAGGTGTGATATTAAATAATACAAAATATAGTGTGGACTTAATAAGGGGTCTGTGGTTTTCACCTGAATGGCAAAGGGGTCTGCATGGAGCAAAAGATGTTAAGAACTCCTGATCTAGGCCATTTCTATCAAGCATCTCATAATTCTTCCCAAAAATATACCTTACCCATTTATAAAACAGTCAATATTTTTGGTAATTGCAAGCAGCAGTACCTCACTCTCCAGGTACCAATTTTTCTTTTAGTTCGCCAAAGGGCTGCTGATGCAAAGTACTCTAAATATGTTGGCTTTTTTCTTTTCTTTCTTTTTTTTATGGTACCAGAGCCAGGGAATGAGCCATATATGGGAAGATCATATATGGGAAGCTCATATATGGGAAGCTGGCACTTAACTACTGATTCACAATGGCTCTCCTGATTTGTTCTTTTTGTTTATTTGCTTTGTTTTTGCTTTTAGGAGGCACCAGGGACTGAGCCCATGATTTCCCATTCGGGAAGCAGGCACTCAATCACTTGAACCACATCCACTTCCCTGTGTTGGCTTTTATAAAGGGGATTTATTTGGGGTAAAAGCTTACTGCTGAGGCTGTGAAATTTCTGAATCAAGGCATCAGCAAAGATGCTTTCTCACCAAAGTCAGTTGCCATGTGGTAAAGCAGTTTGGTGGGTGATCTCTGCTTAGCTCTCTGCCTTTCCCTCCAGGCTCAACATCTCTTGGAGCTCAGTGTGGTCAACCAGGCATAGGTCTTGTCTCTTTCTAAGCCTTCTATATCAGTCTCCCAGGGCTTCTCTGCCTTTTTGTAACTGTAGGTGAACCTGGAGTATTTTCCTTCACATGGCCAGATCAAATATAGTGGTTTCCTTTTCCTCTCTCTGTGTGTGTCTCTCTGTGTCTGCATTTATAACAGACCTAGAAAGAGGGCAAAATCACAAGCTGGCTCACACCTCATTGATGTAGTCCAATCAAAATGTCTTATACCCATAGGAATGGATTGGTTCAAAAACATAATCTTTTATTTTTTGGGATTCATAAAACAACTTCAAACTATCATACCCAAGAAAAATATACCTAACAAAGCTCTCCTTCAAAAATGAGAGGGAAATTAAGACATTTTCATATAAATAAAAACTGAGGGAGTTCATTAACACTAGACAGCCTTTCAGGAATTAGTAAAGGGAGTTCTTCATGTCAAAAGGAATGGAAAATATATAGTAACTCAATGCTAATGAAGAAATAAAGACCTTCTCCTTAAATAATTAATTGTAATATCTTTTATTTCTTAAAATACTTAAAATGCAAATGCATAATAACAAACGTAAAGCTTTGTTACTGGGCACACAATGCATAAAGATGTATTTGGTGCCAAGAACAACAGAAATTAAAATTTAATCGGGAATGCAACAAAGATACCAGCTTTCACCACTGTTATTCAATATTGTACTAAAAGCCCTTCCCAGCGCAATTAAATAATTAAATTGGAAAGGAAAAATTAACACTATCTCTATTTGCAGATGGCATGATTTATTTATAGAAGAACCAAAGGAATCCACAAGGAAGCTATTAGAATTAAGTAAATTCAGCAAAGTGGCATAGAACAAGAAACACACACACACAAATTATGTTCCTATACACTAACAGTGAGTAATCCAAAGAGAAAATTAAGAAAACAATTTTGTTCATAATAGCATCTAAAAGAATAAAATATCTAGAAATAAATTTAACCAAGGACACAAAAGGCTTGGATACTGAAAATTAGAAAACACTGTTAGAAGGAATTAAAGAAGACTTAAATAAATGACAAGGCATTCATTCCTCACAGATTAGGAGAGTTAATATTGTTAATATGTCAATACTAACTGTAGAGTTTCATATGGTTCATGAATTCCAAAAATAGATATTGGTTTATGTTTGTAAACTGGCCTGGACCTGGGTGTGATTAAATTATGATTAGGGCTTTGATTGGGCCACATCAATAGGGTGCTGAGTCCCCACCCACCAAGGGGTGGGGACTCACAGATAAAAAAGATGGCAAAGGACAGAGTTGGAGTTTTGAAGTTGGAGTTCTCATGTTTGAGTTTTGTTGCTAGAACCTGGAGCTGGAGCTTTGAACTGAAGCCCTGGGAAGTAAGCACACAGAGGAGCTTGGTTGTAAGGAAAGAGAAGCAAGCCCCAGGGAGAAAGAAACTCAGGAAACTTGAACCCTGGCAGAACTTGGCAGCCATCTTGCTCCAACACATGGCAAAAGACTTTGATGAGGGAAGTAACTTATGCTTTATGGCCTGGTAACTGTAAGCTTCTACCTCAAACAAATATCCTTTATAAAAGTCAACAGATTTCTGGTATTTTACATCAGCATCCCTTCAGCTGACTAATAAACTAACCAAAGCAATATACATATTCAATGCAATCCCTTCAAAATTTCAGCTGCTTTTTTTTTTTTTTCAGAAATGGAAAAATAATCCCAAAATTCATATGGAACTGCAAGGGCCCCTGAATAACCAAAACAATCTTGAAAAAGAAGAGCAGGATTGAAGGACTTACATTTCCTGATCTGAAATTGTACTACATACAGTAATCACAACACTGTGGTACTGGCACAAAAACAAATAGTTCATTGGAACAAAATTGAAAGTCCAGAAATAGACTCACATATCTATGACCAATTGATTTTTGACAAGGGTGTGAAGTACATGTGGTGGTGGGGGATAAAATGGTCTCTTTAACCAATTGTGTAGAGAAAACTGGATATGCACAGAGAACAAAATGAAGTAAGACCCCTACCTCATACCACATTACAATTCATAGTGGATTAAGGAACTAAATAAAAGAGCCAATACTCTTAGAAGATAACATAGGGGCAATTTTTATGACCTGGGATTTGCAATGAATTTTCAAAGTGTGAGCAATAAAATAAACAACAGATAAATTTGATTTCATCAAAATTAAAAATTTCTGTGCTTAGAAAAAAATTATCAAGAAAGTAAAAGGACAACCTAAAGAATAGGAGAAAATGTTTCAAGTCATATGTCAGATAATGGCTTAATATCTAGATTATATAAAAAATAATACACATCCTGAATGACATTGCAACAACAGATATATCTTTCCATAAATGCAGAATTGTGTGGGAGAGAGTGTAAAGTACAATGGTCCATGCTCAGTGGCAATGCCCCAGGATGTGTTTATCAATTGCAATGAATGTGCCACACTTAATGAAGGATGTTGCTTATGTGGGAGGGTGAGGGAGGTGTGGGTAGGGAGGCATATGGGAATCCCTATATTTTCCATTTAACATTTATGTAATCTAAATATCTTTTAAAAATTTAAAAAATATATTATTTAGAAAAAATAAAACAAAATGATACAATGCAACAACAAAAGATAAGCAACCCAAAGGACCTGGGAAAAGGACATGAATAAACATTCTTCCAAAGAAGATACATAAATGGCTAATAAGCACATGAAAAGATGCTCAATATCATTAGTTTTTAGAAAATGCTAATCAAAACTACAACAAAATACTACTTCATACTCACAAGGATATCTTTTATTAATAAAAATGGAAAAAAAGTGTTGGAAACGATGCAGAGAAATTGGAACACTTGTGCACTTTTCTTGGGAATATAAAATGGTGCAGCCCCTGTGGAAAGCAATCTGCTGGTTCCTAAAAAAATTTAATATTTAATTGCCAGATCCTGGCAATACACTTATAAATATGTACCCAAAGAGAGTGAAAACTAGGTTACAAACAGGTACTTGCACACCAACATTTATAGCAACATTATTCATAATAACCCAAAGGTGGAAACAATCCAAGTGTCCATCAAAAGATGAACGTATAAGCAAAATCTGGTATATATACACAATGGAAAATCATCCGGCCATAAGAAAGAATGAAGTTTTGACACATATTGCAGCATGGTAGAACCTTGAAATAAGCACAAATATTGTTTGACACCACTTAAAAGAAATGACTAGAAATAGTACATTCAGAGATGAAAGCCAGTGAAAGATTATGGGGGAATAGAAGGGGATGCAGATAGTGTTTGTAAAACAAAACAAAACTAATAGCTCACATATAAGATTCTTAAGAGTTTTAGAGACTATAATATTTTTTTCCTGTTTCTTCAGCATCTAATAGAATTTCTTGCACATGGTAGGCACTCAACAAAATTTGATCAATAAGTGTCACAGTTTGAAGTTCTTTTTGAATCCCAAAAGATTTTGTTTTAAAACTAATCCATTCCTGTTCATTTGGTACTTTTTGATTGCATTAGATTTACTTTGATTAGATCACTTTCAATTAGATCACTTTAGGGCCTTTGATTGGACCACATCATTGTTGTGAAGTTGTGAAGCAGGTTAGTTCTCTGTCCTCCTGCTGGGTCTTATGTAAACGAGAACACAGAAAAGAGACACAGAGAAAGGAAGCCGCCATTTTGATTCAGCCATGTGAAAGAGAGGACTTGAGGATCACTAAGAGCTGAAACAGAAGTCTAAATCCCCCGCAGGCTAGGCCCACAGAGCAGCTCAAGGCTGAAGAGATGAGCCATATGCCTGATCATCCCCAGCTGGACTCTAGGAGATGGTGAACCTGGAGTGGAAGTCAGGGAACTTGGCAGAGATCAGCTGCCATCTTGCTTTGCCACGTGACAGAACACCAGGATCACCAGTAGCTGACTTTGCTGACAAAACATCTCTGCTGATACCTTTATTTGGGTATTTCAAGGCTTCAAAACTGTAAGATTTTACCCTAAATGAAATTTCTGTTATAAAATCCAACCCATTTTTGCTACTTTGCATTGGTAGTCGTTTGGCAAACTAAGACAATAAAAGAATGAATGAATAAATAAAAAATACAGGTATAAAGGACTGGGTATTTTCTTTTATGAATATGACAATGTTCTCAGCCAAGATCCTCAGCAGATTAGGAAAATGTATGAGATCTAAAAATCCTCAGTGAAATCACAAGATGAAAATGAGAGTTCACAACCCAAACAGGCAGCAAGTGAGAAGGGAAAACCTTCCAATAAAGTAGACAACATTCAGGAAAAACCAAAGACCAGAATGACCTAAAATGTCAGCCATATTGGTAGCAGAAGGAGGTCTGTGCTCCCTGTTAAAGAAGATGAGCTTTAAAATTGTAGAGTACATAGTGCTTCCCACATGGTGACGTTCAATAAATTATGGAAAGGAGCAAAAAGGAAAAGAGGAAGGAAGAAGAGGAGTGATGAGAGGACACTCTGCCTAGTCTGTAATTTTCCTTACTACTCCTTTCTTGGAATTTTAGTTACTGAGTTCCCCAAAGGGTCTGGTTGTAAGATGACGGTCTTAGCAGGAATTTCCACAGCACAGATAAAGAAGTCAGCTAGACAGAAAATCTACAGTGAATACCCCTTGGGACTCCCATATAAAATGTTCTTAAGAAGGCAGTTCATAATTGCCAGGTCATAATGGTATAGTTTTTGGCCCCCTCTGCTATTCCTTGATAGAACCTCAAATATCGATTAATATAAGTAGTTTCATGTCTGTAAAAAAAATAATGGAGTCTAAGCAATAGTAGATGCTAAAAAAATTGCCAAATAAATGAACATATGAATGAGTAAATAAACCAATTTAAGACAGTAAAATTTCATCTACCTTTCCATTTTGTTGTTCTCTAGTATGTAGTTTGCCAATTTATTCCTAAACGGGAAATTTAGTTGCTCAATTCAATATGTCATTATACTATATATGTATTATATACATATATATATATGTATATGTATATGCAGTTTCATTTGGATCAAAGAGATATTTTGAATAAAATTAGATAAATAAAAATTTAGAAGTTATAGGAACATAAGTTTAAGCTTAATTTTATATTTATGTTTTTTCATATTTAAAAATGATTTCTTTTCTATATTGATAGCATATGTTCTTGAGAGTATTTTAGCCTTACATGGTTCAATTTACTTATACTCTGAAACATCGCATGAACAGAATTCCTCCCTACTGGTTAAATCATTTCATAAATGAAACAAGCTATCCCAAGATGCCATCAGTCTAAAGATTTCAGCCATTTGTACATTTGAACTTGTGAAAATCACTATATTACAGTAGGTATATTTGACTAAACACAGTTAATCATAAGACACCTATAATTTTTGTAATTGAATAGATTTTTTATGTCATTGGTGTCTGTCTTTCTGACAATATTATCTTATATAATGATTTCCTTTTATTCACTTAAACTAAATAATTGGATTATTTCATTACCAATTTTATAGCAGGCTTTAAAATGTAGAGATATAATTTAATTTATAGTTCATTAAATCAAGAAGAAGTTGGCATATACTGAGAGAAAGATTCTTGGAGTTTATTTAATGCTCGTGAATATTATCAAGTTGAGAGAAAGATTTAAAAATTTGAAATAGTATTATTTGGTGGGAGTTTGGATGCAACAAAATGAATAAGAACAAGGCAATTCTGTGTTTTTAAGGGTATCATCAAACAACTAATTTCAATAGAGGAGACAGTTGGCCAACTAATTTGTCAGTTCCAACTTTGCTGTTATCTTGCCATGTGATCTCGTATATAAGTAATGCAATCTATAAAATCATTTGGTTTGATCAATGTTGGGTGAATGATAGCATAAATTATTACTGAGTTTTTGTCTTACACACTGTTCTCTTTAGTTCTATACCTGCACTCATTTGGGCCATGGTCACAGTTACTGCATGAGAGGATGGATGCTATAAATCGTTATATTTATTTCACAGTCTGTGGGTAAAATATGCACTCTAGGAGAAGGCTTCCTGGGTGAACTGTTCTCACACTAGAAGAAATTAACACTCTGGGCTGAGGTTCAGATATAAGAATGATGGGAAGCAAAAGTAGACCCTAGTGAAAGAAGAGGCTTTGTGCTCTGCTCCACAACCCTTCAGGGTTAGTGTTCAAGTTTGGCACATTAAAACCTGTAGATAAGTTCAAAGGCCACACTTCCCAAATTTGTCTGTAAATTCTGGAAGTCCACAGCCTTAGGGTCATTACAAATTCTGGTTTGCCCAGTCCTGATTTATACTTGCTTTTCCAGCAGCATTTGTCTCAGATAACATGCCCCAATTTGAATGATAAATCAGATGATCATTTTAGCTGTACATGGCAAATAGGGTTTGAAGCAGTCTAACAAAGTTTCTCATAGCACTAGAGTGGGTTAAGAATGTGGCTGTATTTTATTGTATCACAGTCACTTTAAGGAGACACAATGGTTGAAAACATGTAAATATAGATTGCATTTAACTCGGGATACTTAGATAAACGGAAGAGTGTCCATGTCCGTATTACAATTTCCATTGCAGTACACAACTTGTGGAATAGTAAATAATATGACCAATGATTATGGCCCTTATTCACTGATGACACTGTGTCCCTGTCAAAGTCCCTGGTTGCAAAGGTAGTAGGAGGTCCTCAACTGACTGAGTCTAACCTAAAATGATTCTGTTTATCTGAGATTGAATCAGATATTTTTGACTATCAGATGGAATGAAAGTTTGAATCAGAAACGAAGTTCAGTTTTAGTTAAAAGAAAATAAAAGTAAGACATCTGTTGTTTTACTTACCTAGTCTGCTTAAAGCAGATACAATGAAGTGGTTTAGCTTAAACTAGGGAAATTTATTAGTTTACGAGGCATCATCAAGGTCGTGCTTTTTTCCCAAAGACCACTGCCAATGATCTTTGAATTCTCTGCCACATGGCAAGGCACATGGCTGCATCAGCTGGTCTCTCCCTTCTCTTCCCTGTTTCATTGATTTCAGCCTCTTGTTTCTATGGCTTCCTCTCTTTCTGTTTGTATTCATTCTGTTTATCCTGAATGAAATGGCTCATGCCTTAACTGAAGTAGCCTCATCAAAAGACCTACTTACAATGGGTTTATACCCACAAGAATGGATTAGATTTAATAACATGTTTTTCATACAGCTTCAAACCAACACATACAAAGATGGAGAAATTTGTGTTACTGTAAGTGTTATTTAAATTGTTCTCCCAGAAATTGGAAGAGGTACCCAGAGTGACATCAGGGGCAAGGGAGTATTATAGGTGATGACTCTGAGCTTCACTCCTGACTCAATTTATTTGACTCCCCTGCTACTTGTTATAAATATTTCAACTGAAGAAAAAGAAAGATTATGCTACTAAGATAATAATATTGGAATAATCTTTTTTCCTCTATTTCTTCCACAGTCCACATTTGATGCAAGTCCTATTCCTTCTATCTTCAAAAATACAACCAGAAAAAGATCATTTCCTATGATCCCTACTATTGGTCACTATGTTAAAAACCATTATCATTTCTTACCTGTATTATTGCAATAACCTCCAAATTGGTTCCTTTTGTTAACTTACAGTATATTCTAAACAGAGCAGCCTAATTAGTCCTTTTAAAAAGATAAGACAAATCAGGTCACTTTTGACCATATTATTTAGGCCCTACATGACTTGCCCCACGTAGTACCTTATGTCACAAGGCCCTGTATGAACTACCTCCTCTATCCACTAGCTCTCTGATGACATCCTTTTTCAATCTTCTAGCTCTTTTATGGGGGGATGGAGGAAGGTACAAAATTACTTTATTTGAAAGGATGGTACAAATGAAAGAATTGGGTAGATGTTGATCTCACTTATAGAAAAGGTAAAAGGAAAACTCAATATGTATGCTTTGCTGTGGTGACCATGGAAGGTCACCCCTGTGCCTTTGGACACGAAAGCCTAAGGTTTAGCTCTCATAAGTGTTTTGCAGGGGGTGCTCATCAAAGAAATACTCCGCCAAGTCCAATTGTGGGGCCTCATGTCTTGGGCAAGTTGGTTACATAATCTCCCAGTTCTTCGGTGAATTTCACTTGGTTATTAAGTTAATGATTCACAATGATGTCACGCAAGTGGGGATTGTTTTGTTAGTAACCAGTTTGTGCACTCTTTCTTCCAAGTGTATGGCATAACCCATTGCATTTAGAACCCTCTCCCCATCATCAGGTTCTTATTTCTTGATATCCCGAAGGAAGATTGGACCACCTCCTGGTTCTGAAGCTTTATATGTTGCTTAGCATGTTCCCTCTCCTTATGAGATTGGTGAAGAAAATATATGACAAAGTTGTTCAGTTACATAAACACAGTCAAAGTAGTAAGTCATCAACAAGTAGATGTAAGATCCATAGAGTTCCAGGTTAACTTGGTTGATGGTGGCCTCTGAGTCCTGTTTGTAGTTCTGGTGAACCTGTGACACAGACACGGTCTTCATGGTAGGTGGCTGAGGAGAGGTAGTAGCAGCAGTCAGGGTCTTTGGGTGATCTGCTGGTGCTGTGAGCAGGTGGGTGAAGGCTGGCTCCCAGCGGCAAGCTTGTCAGGGCAACTGCGGCATTCTGTTCAAGAACTATTAAAGCAGGAAACCGCTGTGACTCTTTGTGAAGACATCTGGCCTTTTTCAATCATCTGCTCTCTTTGCTTTAGCTGACCAGACATCTTTGCTGTTTGTACAAACATGCCAATCATTCTTCCACTTTAGGCCTTTGCATTTATTATTCCTGATGGCTGGGTCTGCCCTTCCCTCTGAGTAGGCACTCAAAATTAAGTTTAATAACCATGAGAAAAAATGATTTCTAAGAGCACTTTTATAACTTGAGCTCTCTAATATAAAAAATTCTTGCATTGGAATACCTGGAATTGAACCAGATACTCTTAAAATGCTGTAAGGATGATGAACCCCACCTCTGTTGCAGTGTTAAAGTGTCAGTTCCCAAAATAACAATTCTGTCTTTATAGGGGAATTTTGGGTAACTTGTGTATTAGTCAGCCAAAGAGGTGCTGATGCAAAGTACCAGAAATCTGTTGGTTTTATAAAGGTTATTTATTTGGGGGTAAAAGCTTAGAGTAAGATCCTAAAGAGTCCAACTCAAGGTACCGTAAAAGGTACGTTCTCACCCAAGCTGGTTGCCATGTGTTGAAGTAACATGGCAGCCCTGGGCTCTCCTTCCTTCTTCCTCTTAAGGCTTTGTGGGCCCAGCTTCTTCTGATCTCAGCTATAGGCTGGCATGGGGTTTGTTTCTTTCTGGGTTTCCTCAGCTCATCTGTTCTGTTCTCGTCAGCCACAAACTATCAGGCAAATTGCTCATGTCTCTTCCTGTGGCATCAGGATGAAAGTTCTCTCCTCTGCCATGTTTATGGAGCTCTCTTTCTTCCTGTTCCTTCTTCTGTGTGTCTTCTTGAGTGAGTGCCCGTTTATATAGCCCACCAAAGGGGCAGGGACTCAACCCTGTGTTATACCCTACTCACATGGTTGAACCAAAGTCCTAATCTTAACAATATTTCATCAAAGACATCTCAGCTAAATCTAACATAATCAAAGGTTATCTTGTCCAGAGGAACAGGCCAGTTTACAAACATAATCTCTCTTTTTGGAATTTATAAATAATTTCCAAATTGCCACAACTAGTGTCAATACCAAAGATGTTACAAGTAGCATACATCCAGATGTCAATATTTATAAGATTAGGATATCACTGCTGTCTTATAGATTGTAGGAAAGAGTTTTAAAAAATTACATTGTTGTTAAAATTTGCAAACATTATAATTCCCACAATAAAGTCAAAGAATGCTATTTTGCTTTTATTATATCAAATAATCTTCACATGTTTCACTTATTTAGGTAATACTCTCAACATCTTATTTTAGTATCAGTCCAAAAATTATTATCCAAGAAATGTTAAGCAACTGCACATTATTCTTAGAAATGGGCATTTGAATGTAAATTTGTTGAAAGACCCAGTTTCTAATAGACAAGTTAGTTTAACTTTTTGAGGAGTCAGTTTAGTCAATTTCCTTTTGTGGCAGCAGATCCTAAAATGGTTCCCAATGATACTTCTTCAGATCCTTGTTGTTATTCAGGACCTTGTATAATCCTGTCTCCTTGATTGAGTTATGGACTTATTGACTCATTTCTAATGAATATAATATAAAGAGAAGTGAAGGGAAACTAATTCTGAGATTAGGTTATTAAAAGTCTTTGGCTTACATCTTGGCTGCTCTCTCTCACTCTTTCTTATGTTGCTTATTTCAGGTGAAGCCAGCTGCCATGTCCTGAAGCAGCCCTGTGGAGAGTCCCACATGAATGAACTTGAAAGCAAGCCTTCTGAAGCCTGTCATTAGCCATGCGGATGTGCTTGGGCATAGATCTCCTGAGGACTGCCAAGAATAATGCGATTGGACTCAGAAATAGGTTCCCCTCCCCCTCCCATTGAGATAGATACACCCTGACCACTGCAATGATTGCAGTCTCCTGAAAGGAACTGAGGCAAAAACACTCATCTAAGCAACTCTTGAATCTCTAACCCACAAAACTCCAATTTTTTTGTTTCAAGCTACAAAGTTTTGGGCTAATTTGTTATATAGCAATAGATAACTAATATACCTCATGAGAAAGGAAATTAAGTAGTAATTTTCTAAGGTTCTTTCCAAAGTATACTTTCTATAATTTTTTATACTAGTGGACACTCATAATACATATTTACTAGTGGCAGTTTTGTGAGGTGGCATCAAGATTCTGTTGTTAAGACAAAGCTTTTGAACTGAGAATTGGATGTGAATTTTATATTTACTATATAAAAGCTGTGTCAGGGAATGCTGAATATCTGATTTTTATCTCTAAATACTCTATGTCACTGAATAATTTTAATGATAAATGACAAAATACATATAAAATAGACAACACAGTGTCTGGCAAATATAAAATAATTGATGTATACAATTTTTATTATCAAGGATGAATATTTTTTGTGAAACTTTTGACTGTCTGAATTACTGATTTTGCTATTGTGTATATTGTATATTGTGTGTCTTTTGCCTTGCTTCAGTCTATTTTTAAAAAATAAAATGAAAAGAAAAATATATCAAAAAACAAACTTTCCATTCCTATCTTACCTAGGGAAATGCTACCTGGGAATAAGAAAGCCCATTACTGATTACTATACAATTCTTTCTTCTGTCTCTAAAATGCCTCCTTGATTTACCAGGTATAATCAGATAGACTGTAGGAATTGTCATTCTCACCAGGTAGTAAATATAGTGACCTGGAGAAGAAATGTTTGACCATTTTAGCACATAATATGCTGATTTTAATATATGTTAATTTTGTTCTAAAATCTCTAGTCTTTAAAAAACCACAAATTTCCTAGGTCATTTGCTCAACTTTAGTCTGTAGTGGAAAAATTACGTTAACCAAGTCAGAGAGACTGCTTTAGTGCTCTTGCTTAAGAAAGGTCACATAGAGGAGACTTAGTTCATTTCAACTCTGGGGTGCCTCAAAAGGACAGGAGTAGACAGGCTGGTGAGAAGACAGAAGCCTTGATCTTCATGACTCCTGTCCTTCTATTCCCAGCTTACACCACGGTCCTTTGAAATAACATATTTCTGATCGTCTGGTCCATTCGCATTGCTAGGGTTTTAATTGGTCAAAGTCCATTGATGACATCAATCCCTCATTCGGAGCCTTGTTATATTATGGCTCTGCTACCAGCAACTTTCAGCATTACAGATCTTTTTAGTTGTATAAAAGTAGAATCTTTCAACATTATTTATATAACTTGCATCTCTGCAGCTCAAACCAGCAGCCTGCAGCCTCAGCTTTCTTCCAATCTTTTATCACCTTTATGTGACTACAGAGCTTCAGTATTTTCATCTCTACCAATTTTTCAAAGCTAATGTTCTTTGTGCGTTTATATAGAGATAGATATAGATATAAATATACACAAACATATATATGCTCATACACACAAATATATTCATAAGAATTTCCTTCTTTATTCTACCTGTCAGTAGTGAAATTATATAACAATTAAGACATAAGTAAGAATACAAATGTATTATTTTTTTCTGTACAACAGATGACACTTTACATTAAAATCTCCATAAGAAGTGCCTTAGCTGTAGATTAAAATGTATTAATCTTCTTTCCCCATTAAAATAGTTAATAGGGAGATCCCTATTTACTTATGCACTCAAATGTACACACACACACACTTTTCTCCTCAGGGACATTTAATAAGAACATATTTCTATTTTTCAGGTATTTTCATAATAAATCATCTTCAGAGTTCTCTAGTTATACTCCTAAAAGTGCATTTCTTGGATTACCTATTCAGTTAAGTATGGATCTATTATATACTGATAATCCTTAGGGCATGTTTGTTTGGAAAATGAACAAATAAACAAAGTGAAATAATCCTGTCACTAAAAGAAATATAAGATTTTAATATGGTTATATGCATTGTGAATATTCAATGGGGCAAGTATAGGATGCAGCATTTTCCAAAAGAACATATAAAGAACTCTTG
This sequence comes from Dasypus novemcinctus, assembly GCF_030445035.2. Lineage (NCBI taxonomy): Eukaryota > Metazoa > Chordata > Mammalia > Cingulata > Dasypodidae > Dasypus > Dasypus novemcinctus. Next base: position 144,759,623 of record NC_080673.1, on the reverse strand, counting down.
CTTTTTTTAAAGCTGATGGACCATATTTTGGGGTAGAAAAGAAGAGAAGAGAAAGAAAGAGGGAGGGAGAGAGAGAAAAAAAGGAGGAAAAGAGAAAAAAAGGTGGGTACAGACATTGCTTTTCAAATGGGCTAAAAGAGGAAAACAATAGCAAAACCCTTCACTGGCTGGAATCTACCTATCATCCTATCATATTATTGTGCTTTTAATATAGTATATATATGACAATGTAAGTGTTCCTAGAGATAGTTAAAATAGTTATTAATGAATGGTGGAGAGAGAGAGAGATTGGTTAGATGAGGCATTTAGGAGAACTAGAAAATTATTTTAAAGGAGATATTTAGGGTCAGGGTAGATAGATTGGTGGTAGGCATCTTCTAACTATCCAGCAACTGGTGGTCAGACTTGGGCGAGGTGTTTTCAAGGAGCAGCTGCCCATTCTGCAGCCTTAGGATGAAGCCCTAGACCATTCCCATATGTAGCTATTTGACTTAGACCTTTTTCACTTACATAGTGACACACATGTCTAGCAAAATTGAGACATTGTTCTATTTGAATACTTTCTTACATAACAAAATTTTACCCTAAACCATCCACTGGAAGATGTAAGTTCCTTGATGAATTGTTTCTTGTGGCCAAATGTTAATAGGTACACAAAAGGTCGACCAGTAAATTGTTCTAGAAAGAATGTTTTTTTATTAAGTTAATAATTTTTGTTTATTATTATTAATATTGAAATAATGGAAATGTTCAGTAATGATTGAAGTGATGAATGCCCAACGATATGATTATGCCAAATACCATTGATTGCACACCTTGAAGGAATTGTATGCTTTATTAATATGTATCAGTAAAATTGTTTAAAAAATGACCAGAATCCTACCCTTCACAACTCTCTCCAGTCCATAATCTTATCTTCTCGATTGACAAAACTCAGATCTTCCATATTTTCCACCTAAACTACTGTCCCTATCTTGTTTTACTGCATAGATTTTATCCTTCTGTATTCCATTTTCCAAATTTATCGCCTGAAATTTTTTTTTCTAAAATGGATATCTAACCATATTGCTCCAAGTCGTTAACTGTAGTGACTCTCTACTACATGAAAGGCGAAGTCCAAACTCATGCTGGGTATATATTTTATAATATGTAAGCCATTTCATAACTTTATGCTTTTTTACTAGCTCTTTTATTATTTAAAATTCTCCTTTCTCTTCTGTCTGTCCGACAACTTTGTGGAACTATTTATTAAAAATCAAGATTTCTGGAAACTTATGGCAGAAAATCTCTTTCAGATTTAACCATTTTTTAACAGACTTGTTTTTATTATGAACTCATTTAAATTCTTAAGGATATTTTCATTTTCTTTTTTGCTCTTTGGAAAAACCTTTAAATTTTATCATTAAGCTTAAATTATAAATAATCCTTCTACTTACAGGAAATAAAATGAAAACATTAACCAACCCTCCCACTGCAGAGACTATGAGACAGAAGAGAGAAAGGACTGTAAGTGTTTAATGAAGAGATGGAATGTGAAATATCAAGTTAATGGAAGTTAATGTTCTTTTTCTTTTTTTCAAGTACTGGGAGTTGGAGATTGAACCCAGAAACTTGTATATGGGGAGCTGGTGAGCTGGTGCTCAACCACTGAGCCACATTGGCTCCCTTGAATTGACTTTTTATCATTTGTTTTGATTGTTGTTTGTTTTTTTGAGAGGTATGGGAACTGAACCTGGGACCTCCTGTGTGGGAAGCAGGTGCTCAACTGCTTGAGCCACATCTGCTTTCACATTGTTCTTAATAATAATTATGACTAATGAAGTATGTTTCCAATTGATATTTTATTAGGCTATCAATCTTGCAACCACTTTCCTGCATAAATATTAAATTGTACATTAAAATTGCTTGCTGAAAGAAATTTCCAGACCTGAAGTGACTGAAGAACTTACCCTTATAAATGAGAAAAAACAAACAAACAAAAAAACTAGTAAAATAGCAACAACAATTGACTTTATAGGGGAGCAACTACTGATGCCTAATTTCCCTATTTGGTTACCACAGCACAGATCCATTTTTTTTCCTTAGATAAGTCAAATATATGTACATTAATATTCTTGAATTAATTAATCAAGAGGAGGCATAATGACACAAAAAGAAAGATGATTTTTTACTATAAGAATGTCACTTGGAGACCTTGCCAAGAGTCTACAAAATATTAAGTGAATAATTCTCAGTGATGTTGGTCAAAAGATACAAAGACAGGCAGTAGCCATGTTTATGATTTCCTCGTGGGTTCAAGATCTTCATTTCCATTTTCTTTGCTTGACCTATTTTTCCTAAAATGGGATATCCTTCACGGCACATTTCCATGTGCTTCCCCTCAGAATTAGTGTGACACAATATGTGTTGGTTAAACTGATCAGCAGAGTCTATGTAGAATAGCATGCTTCAAACGTTCTGATGGATTTCTGTTCAAAAAGCCACCACGAAAACAAAATGTGTTGAATGGGGCAGGTATAGCTTTCTTCGCTATTTTATTTTTCTGTAGCTTCCTTTGTTTGTCAGATCTAAATTATTTTTCTTTCTCATTTTTTTTCAATTTTTTAATATTCATTTTTTCCCCTCTAATCTCTCTCCTCTTGATTTTTCTTTAGGTTAGGTCAACCCCTTTCTTATATTATCCACTCTTTCTTAGAATTGAGTAAAAGTGATAGGGTACATAATTATGGAGACTAAAAGATAAACTGCAGAACTAGGGGCAGGGCTAAAGAGGCAAAGGTGTAATAGAGGCTGCGTTGTAGAACTATAGCTAAATATTTTCCTTTTTGAAGGAAAAAAATTAGTTCACCAATTAATAACTTGTCCCTTTTGCCTGGTACATTCTTCTTCCCAATCTGTGCCTGAAAGCTCTTTCTTTTAAGTTAAGACTCAGCTCATACATCACTTCCTCCAAGAGGGTTTTCTTAATCTCTCAGCATATAAAAATTTCCCTGCCCCACCTCCCATTATTTAATTTCTTTGTGTCACTTACGTTTATCTGAATATATTTTTATCTCATTGTGTGTTGGTTTTCTGTCTCCTTCCAATAATAAGTAAGCACAATGAGGGCAACATTATTGTTTTTCATCCAACTCTGTATTCTTAAAATCTAAAGCAAAAACGGGGAAAAAAAGTTCTGTAAAGGTAGTTCTTCTCTTTATAGAAATTACAATTGAATTAAGGAGTATAATCACCAGAAAATGACTGAATATTAAAACATACTTCATAACATACATAATATACTATTAATAGTTCAGGGATGAGAGAGACAGATATGGCTGGGAGTAGTAGGTGGACACTTCATAGAGGATGTGTTTTGAAATGGCCTCTGAACACAGAGCAAAGAGAAGAAAGGGCATTCCTAAGGATGAGAATACCGAAAGAAGAACCATAGGGTAAGAATGATCTTCAAATGCTATCAATTGAATTTAATTACTTTACTTCATACTATCCTCAAATTTTTTCATGAAAGAGTGCCATTCAAAATTACCCTGCCCAATTTTTTTAGCCATATTTTTAACACCACAGCTTCCTGAAAGAACTGGATGTAGAGCATCACTTGTTTGTGCTCAAGTGCAGCACTCAATATGCCCATGCTCAATGAAGTGCTCTTTCTAACAGGACAGAAGAGGCAGAAACACTGTGAACAGCAATTGCAGTCTGTGTGGGCTATAGTTTTCACAGCAGGGATTTGTCAGGCAAGTCTGGATTTCTTTTGGGAAACTTTACACACATTTTTATGAGGATGTCTCCATGAGCTGGCAGAAGTGTTCCTCCCTATTGCTGTATGCCAGCATACGTGCATTGTCTTCTCTCAGCTTTTGATTTAAGAGCTATCAATTCATCAAAGTCCCCATCTGATAAAAAACTCTACCTAAATTTTACTGTATTCATTGAGTATTTTAATGGAAGACAAGCACCTAGGTGTTGAAATTCTTAATATTGGGAGAAAGTGTTATAATTGAATTTTTCCTTGTGACTAATTTTGACATTATGTTGCATGTGTTTGTGACTTTCTGGGTGTGTGTTTAATGTACTTTTTTCCTGCTTATTTTTTCTTCCTTTTCTTTTATTGCTATATTGACAGGAGCCTGTGCTTTTCTGGACTTGTAAAATGTTGAAATAGAAAGTGTACACTTTTAAAAAGATTGTTTTAAAGAATAATTGACAGTAAGAGATGAAAACTACTACAAGAGCAAAGTGGAAAAGAAAAAGGGAATAGAGATGGTAAATGAATAGAGATCTGATATTTGTTAACTTAAAAAAATTGTCATACGGTGATGACAAGGAGGTTTTGATTCACTAAATTAAAGAGAAAACCTAAGTTGAAGGCATCATTTTCTTGATTTTCAGTAAGGCACTATCTGTACCCAAAGACCACAGCTCACATACGGAAGCTGACAATGCTATTAATTTTCAGAACGTATAATCTTACTTTCATGAGTTCCTATAGTTATGAATGATACTTTTTATGCCCATTAGTGACTTCCTTAATATTTCTGTAAAACATTGCTAGAAAATAAGATAATATACCAAATGTGTGTAAAATCTTGTTCAAGTACATAGAATTGTGGCATATTTCAAGAGATATAGCATGGTAATTCTAAAATATGGCCGCCAAATATAAAAGCCTCTTTTATATGGTAAAGATTGGTTAACTAAACAGAGAAAAATAGAAAAGAATGACAATTCATTGTAATTTTTCAAACTTAATGGAAATATTTTCTTTTAAAAGGAGACATTCAACAAAAGAGTTAACGTTCTTGAACAATGACATTTTGGATTTGCATTAAAAAAGCAATGTAAAATAAATAATCAACCTAATGCTTTTGGTTTGACAAGTTCATAACTTGGAAAGTTGTCAATGCTACATTCAAAGTGTTGCCAATTTTGGGTGAACTTTTAATGAAATTATGGAAAAATTACTTAATTTTTAAATTAGAACTTTACAAACACAAATGACCCATATTTACTTTGAAGGTTTATATTATTATTTAAAACTTACTGGACTTGAAATAAAGAGAAATACTAAAAAGGTTTTCAGCATTCAGAAAAAAAGCACAATACATCTTCTAAATTGATAAATGTCTAAAGTGAAGAACTCCAATTAATTGCCTATTCATTTATTCAATCCTTTCATTTACACATTTGTAGCAGTTTGATATAGTTATGAGCTCCAAAAATAGATATTGGATTGTTTGTAAACTGTTTTGTTTAAAGTTTCACATTTATTTAATTAAATTATGATTAGGACTTTGATTGGGCACAGATAAAAGACATGGTAAAACAAGAGAGTTGGAGTTTTGCTATTGGAGTTTTGATGCTGGAGCCTTGAGCTGGAGCCCCAGGAAGTAAACCCACAGAGGAGCCTGGTGGTGAAGAAAGAGAAGTAAGTCCTGGCAAGAGAGAAACCCAGGAAGCCTGAACCCTAGCAGATGTTGGCAGCCATCTTGATTCAACATGTGGCAAAAGATTTGGTGAGGGAAATGACTTACATTTTATGGCCTGGTAACTGTAAGTTCCTACCCCAAATAAATATCCTTTATAAAAGCCAACAGATTTTTGTTATTTTGCATCATCAGCACCCCTTTGGCTGACTAATATAGAATTCATTGTGCTTTTTTGACACCGCCCGCTGTCCGCCATGCGCCCTGAAGAATGCTGCGGAGATGGAGAGTGGTGGCGCTTTTTAACAGACCATTTGGTTAGATGATTGAATTAATGACTTTGTTAAGTTTTTTAAGGAATTTTCCTAATTCTTAGTTTTGATTTGCACCAAAAATTTCTATTTCTTATGCTATAAAACAAGGTCATAAAGAAGAAAATGTATTTGCTAGGTAGGATTAGGTGGGTACTAACTAGCCTTGAGTTATCGAAATGATAAATTGTAAAATGAACTACATTTGTCTTTTATGACTCCAACTATACTCTCTGAGTGTTTGAATGTTTTCTTCTCTGTCCATGTTCCCTCATTTCTGAGGTTCTTGTATCCTCAGACCCACCTATTTTGCTGTTCTTTCATCATTTTATATAAAGCAAGTTTTGACTTATTAACATAATCTGTAATTTGGAAATGCAAGATCTTTCACTACTAAGAAAAATTCAAGTATTAAACATCTTATTGGGGGTAAATTTTGGGGAGCTAAGGTGTGACATTTGTGGAGTGCCTACTTCATAGAGGACCTTTGGAAAGGAAAGAGAGAATTTAACAGCCACAAGTTAATACTCTTGGTATCATATTTCTACATTTGTAATTACCCATTACACTTTCCCACTGAATGTAGTCAAGTGATTTTTATTTTATAAACAAACAATGACTTCTTACATTATTTGTTTTGTTCTATGTACTTTCTGTTGATTTTTATAAAATTTATTATGCTTTTTTGCTTTTAATAGCATTATTATTACATTGCTTTTATAGTAGTTGATTGAGAGTTTCAAACATCAGATATTGAAACTCATATTTTCCAGACTGCCACACTTAATGTACTTATTATCTCATTGAGTTTTTCTGTTTTGCACTTGAATATTTGCTCTTATTGACAGACATAGATACATTTAAACATAAAAAATAATTTTCCTATCTCAGACTTGCTAGGTGCATTTTCTGTTGGGAACAATTCTCTTTTATTATCATAATAGTGTCTCCAAAGGTAGTTTTATACTCATTCCCCTGAAAGGATTTTTTTGAAACATAATATTTTCATGACCACATATAATTTCCTGAAGCCTTTTCATAAAAGGCTAAATGCTAGCTTTTATCTCACTTACTTGATACAATTTTTCACATTTATATCAGGGGTTTTAATTTTCTTTCAGCAACTTTAATTTTAAACTTCAAATAGTCGTATCGTTGTGCTGGCTTCCAAACCATTGATCTGGCTATTATAGGTAACACCTCATCCCCATCATGATTCGCTGTACTACTTTCCTTCACACTTGCATGATAAAAAAAGGAGACAAAAGGAGATTATTGCATCACTTTTGAGTATAAATTAATTAGTGGCTTCTTCAAGGCCAAGCCAAAGCCAGGGATTTGGATATGGCAATGAATCCAGGTCCTTTTTAATGCTAAGGATGCCCATCAGTATGTAAGCCAGAATATATTCAAAATTGAGAGCAGCATATGTTTTAGCTCTTAGGCTGCCTAAAGCAAAGCACCAAAAATGCCTACAGTTTTGGCTGAGAAAAATGTCCAAATCAAGATATCATCAAGGGGATGCTTTCTTTCTTCCTGAAGACTGGCTGCCAGCAATCCTTGACAACTCTGCTCCGTGGCAAGGGACATGGTGGTGTCTGCTGGTATCTCACTTCTCTTCCAGGTTTCATTGGTTTCAGCATCTTGCTTCTGTGGCTTTCTCTTTCTTTCTCTGTATTCATCTCATTTATAAAGGAGTCTACCAATAAGAAGATTAAGACTGAGGTGGGTCACATCCTAACTGAAATAACCTTGTCAAAAAGCCCTATTTACAATTGGTTTACCGGCACAAGAATGGATTACATTTAAGAACATGTTTTTCTGGGGTACATGAAGCTTCAAAGCACAACAGGATATAAGGCAGGCAAGACTCAAGTAACTTAGAAAAACATTCAAACTAAATTCTAGATCTAAGAAGCTGTTGCCGTTATTGTTTAATATTGTCTGAAAAGTCATGCCACTGAAATAAGATTGTACATAGAAGTGGTAAAACTGTGGAATAGGAAAAAAAAGTCCTTATCTGCAAATGGTATAGTTATTATATTTGTTGTAAAGAGTCTCTTAGTCAGAGACTTGAAGAACAGTGGTGTAAACAAAATGAGAGTATTTTTATTATTTTTTTCCCTGTACATGAATACTGGACGTAGGAAGTTTAGAACAAGTATGTGTTTAATGATATTATCATGGAATAAACCTTCTAGTTTTTATGCTGTTGTTGATGTCTTCATGCTCTCAAGATGGCTACTGGTCTCCGGCGAGCATTACACAATTATAGTCAAGAAGGGACAGCGTGAAGTTAAAAGAATAAATAAATAATGGCTCATCGCTAAAGTCTGTCCTACTATTTAAGCATTTTTCCTGAAAAGCCAACCTAAAAACTTCCACTTATATAGACTATGGTCCTGTGGCCATCTCTACTCTCCAAGTGAGGCTGAGAGACATTTTTTTTTTAAAAAACTGCACTGATGCATCATAAAAAATTATGAATCTGTAAGGAGGATAGAGAGAAAAACTATAAGATAGGTCAAAGAAGTATATATCCCAATTATATGTTAGAAAAATCAAGACAATTGACTGAAGAAATTTGGAAATAAAGAGAATTGATTATATTTAAGACAAATACTCAAAATTCAAATATGTTCTTATACACCAGTTATATTCAGAAGTTGTAATGTTGAAACAATAACAAGTACAATGAAAAATAAATGATAAATACTTAGGAATAACTCTGAAAAGAAATGCTAGATACATATATGAAGCTCTTTACACAACTTTACTGAGAGGATAAGGTGATATTTTAATAACTGGAAAAAGAGACCATATTATCAGGAGAAAAAGAACATTTTAAAGATGCTGATTATTCGCCAGTTAATTTATTGATTTAAAGTAAACCCAAAGAAATGTCAGTTTTTCCCACTTCAGCTTGACTCTCAAAATTAACTGGACAGGGAAGTGGCTGTGGCTCAAGCAGTTGAGTTCTTGTTTATCATATGGAGGACCCAGGTTTAATCCCTGGGACCTACTGACTGGAAAAAGAAAAAAGGTGTCCCACATCTGCCTAGAGAGGTGCAGGCCCCTGCGGCTTCCGAGCGGCGAAGTGATGAACCAAAAAGATGACGATGCAAACGGATAGAGGGGGGAAAAACCTGGATAAATAACAAAGGCAGGTCTTAAGTTGTTTTATAAATCATAATAAAGATAAATTTACCCTACTAGGTATAAAAACATGTTATAATAGCAAAATAATACAATTATGAAAATAGAATGGTACTGAACAAGGACTAGAAGACAGAACAAGAGAAAAGAAAAAAAGTCATAAAACAAATGAAGAAAAATATATATGTATATATTTGTATGTGTCTGTATACTTAGTGTACAATAAAGACCTCATTATATAAGTATGAAATAAATGTTCCAACAGATACATGGAGGAATAGCCTTAAGGAAAATAATCACATTAGACCACTGTCTTACCCAAAGCACCAAAACAAATTTCAGCTAGTTTAAAACATTTAAAGTAAAATACATAAACAAACAAACAAAAAATAATTAGGAAAACAATATTTAGCTGATTTTAAAATGGGGAAAGACTTCTTAAGCTGTAAGGCAGAAAATTATATCATAATGAAAAGACCCATAGATTTGTCATATTAAAATTTCAAATCTTTCTATATGTTAAAGTACCATAGAAAATAGTAAACATTGACAAAAATACTTCTAATGAAAGTGACAAAGAAAGTGGACATAACTGGATCCCAGTTACAAGGGCCCAACATTGGACAAGGGAGTACAAGTTATAGAAACCATAATTGGGTAGTATTTTATTGAGTGTATAGTTTAAGCAAGGAATGGGATTTTCAAAAACCTTTAATTATAGCTTATAGAGGATTTATAATTGCCAGACTTTTATACTACCTTGATAGGTTTTCATAATTTCATCAACATTAGTTATATTAAAACATTGCTTAAATCATAAGATTTGTTTTGTCAGTCTAGTAGGAATTACCCTGATATACTTATAAAACATTAGATATAAACTTACTCATCTATTCTATAACCTCCCATGTTTGGTTATTATGTTTCTTCCAGCAGAGCATTTAAACACTTTATTGCTTTGCTGCCATCCAAGAGATTTCTACAGTTCTCAAGATTCTATTTATTATTAAAATGCCTATTGTGAATATATTTTATTTCAACAACTATAAAATGTCTGCTAGCTACTTAGAAATCATTATATTTTAGAATAGAAAATCACCTTTAAGTCAAATTGATATGCATGGATCTTTAAAAGGTTTCACCTTATTTGAACAAATGTTACCTTAACACAGCAATTGATTTCAAATTGGATCAATTATGATTACATTCACCAAAGAGAGGTCTTGTCTTTAGAAATGAAGATGAAATGATTTCTTTGAATTCTAACAATATGTATGGATTAGAAAAAATGAAATGTCTTTATCACAGAGGAGATACAGAAATGTGTATGAGAGAATTGATTTAGGTGATAATTAGTTTCTTGCTCTTTAACTTCATCTTTATTATTTATGGAATAAATAGACCTTATATTCCAGAGCTAGGTCTCTTTCTAAATTATATGAATTACTTAGATGAAACAACTGCTTTTATTTTTAGGGAGAAAGTTTAAGACATTTTTTAACTCAGAGAAATAATTAGTTTATTTTGCTTAGTGTTAATTTAAGAAATAGATTGATAGCTTTGCTGATACATTTCCTTTGAATGTATTATAGAATGAACTACTACTTTCAAATTAAGAAATTACTTACTAATGTAATTATTTTTCTATGATTTTCCTTCCCTTTTATCAAAATAGAGGCAAAAATTCTGATTTTCCCTATAAATCTTAATTTATAAGGGAATCTGAGTTCCATCCACCAAAATCAATTTAATTAAATGAAAATTAAAAGTTCATCTAAATCCTTCTAGACGTTTGTAATTATTCAAATATGAAGAATTAATGAAACAGATCCCTACTTAGCTCATTGTTCTTCTACAATATTTTCATATTAGACCAAATTTAAGAAGCAATTAAACAACATTCACTTTCTTCTTCCACATTTCTAGCAAGGTTTTACACAAATATTTAAAATTTAATAGATATTTTAATAGCAGTAAAGTTTTTTTTTTCTTTCCCCAAATAATCCCTTGTTAATAAAAAGTCTTCCTTTTTCTTTAAGGAAATACATTTCTTTAAATAATTACTGCTGTGAATTATTGATTGTCAGAGCTATATGACAGTGAATTTGAAATGGTTAAATAGGAGCTCTTCATTAGTTCCTATAGTGTGAAGTCTAAAAAAGAAAGAAATTTTAATGTGCTTGTACAGGAAATGTTTTCATGTCTCTGTTTCTGGCCAATGTAGATTTGTTTTCTACTTGGACCACAAACAAGAGATGAACCTTTTTGCCAAAGTAAATTTAAGTGCTGGAGAGAGTTTAAACTATAACGTTGGCAAGTGGGTGTGCCTCAAGCAAATGAACTCCCACTTACTACACTGGAGGACCCGGTTCAGTTCCTGATGCCTCCTAATGAAGACAGTGAGCTGGTATGATGGGCAGGTGAGGCAAGCTGATGCCAACAGGATGATGTAACAAGAGACACAAAAAGAAAAACGTAATGAGAGACACAGCAAAGTAGGGAATGGATGTGACTCAAGTGACTAGGCGCCTCCCTCCCACATCAGAGGTCTTGGGTTTGGCATCCAGTGCCTCCTAAAGAAACAAGGAAGACAAACAGACACAGCAAGTGCAAACAATGAGGGGGTGAAGAGAAATAAATAAATAAAATAAATCTTTAAAAAAACCCACTATGATATAACTGATAATCCACATTTAGTGGCAATGCGCCAATATGTGTTCATCAATTGTAACAAATGTATCACACTAATGAAGGATGTTGTTAATGTGGGAAAGTATGGGAGGGATAGAGAGTGGGGCATATGGGAATCCCCTATACTTTTTATATATCATTTATGTAATCTAAGTATCTTTAAAAAATAAAAATGAACTTAGTTAAAAAAGCAAAAATAAAAAAACTTCTCTATCATCGTGAGTAGGTAAAACTGTGATGATGAAGATAAATGGTAATTAGGGAAGAAAGAATATACCTTGTGTTTGAAATTATTTTATGAGTCCCAAAAAAGAGAAATATTATGTTTGTAAGCTAAAATATTCCTCTGGGTGTAATAACATTTGACTGCATTAAAATCAGTGAGGGACCTTTGATTAGATTACTTAGTAAGATTGCTTTAGGGCATGGATTGGACTACATCATTTAGATATGAATCAGGTTGAGTCTCCATCTCCTTGCTGGGTCTGATATAAATGGACACACAGACAGAAAGACAGAGGAAAAAGGGAACTAGTATATTTGATTTTGCAATGTGTGAGAGAGGATTGCTTAAGCACAAACCCCTCAAGGGGTAAGGCCTTCAGAGCAGTTCAAGAGGACACCAGCCCTGTTATATGCTGGATAGCTTAGAGCTGAACTTGGGAAGAGAGCAGAACAGCAGAGACTGTTATAGAAGGCCCAGAAAGAGACAAGACCTATTCCTGGCTGCTCAAAGTCAAAATCCAAGAGATGGTAGATTCTGGAGAAGAAGGCAGAGATATCCACAGAGATTGGGAGCCATCTTACTTCACCATGTGGCAACAATGCCAGAAGCAATAGTAACTGACTGGTGAGAAAACACCTCTTGTGGTACCTTGAGTTGGACTTTTAATGGCCCTGGAACTGTGAGCTTTTACCTCAAATTAATACTTTTTATAAAAGCAAATACATTTCTGATACTTTGCATTGGCAGCCCTTTGGCAAACTAAAGCAACTTGTAATGAATACCAACACAGAGTGTATTACTCAGACAAAGGGGTGTTGATGCAAAATACCAGAAATCGGTTGGTTTTTATAAGGGTATTTATTTGGGGTAGGAGCTTACAGATACTGGGCCATAAGCATAAGTTACTTCCATCACTAAAGTCTATTTTCACGTGTTAGAGCAAGATGGCTGCCAACATCTGTGAGAGTTCAGGCTTCCTGGGTTCCTCTCTTCCAGGGTCTTGCTTCTTCTTGGGTTCAGGGTTCCTCTCCTCTTGGGGATTGCTTCTGTTTCCTCTGTGAGCTAACTTCCTGGGGCTCCAGCTTAAGACTTCAGCATCAAACAATAACATCAAAAACCCCAACATCGGAAACCCTGAACTCTGTCCTTTGCCATGCCTTTTATCTATGAGTCCCCACCTACTGAGGGGTGAGAGCTCAACCCCCTAAAGACATGGTCTAATAAAAGCCCTAATCATAACTTAATCACACCCAGGTACAGACCAGATTTAACAAATAATCCAATATCTATTGTTGGAATTCATAAACATATCAAATTCCTACATAGAGTAAGAAAGGTAGGTTAAAAAGGACAGAAAATTTTTTTTTTTAAAAATGAAAGAGAGCTGCAATGACATTCAACAATTTGTTTCAATTAGGGAAGCTGGCAACCACCATTTTAAATATCATATTACAAGGAAAGAAACTGGAATGACCACCTCTACTAACTTAAGGTATGAGTACTATTATATTTAGCTACTTATCTATGTGTCAGCATGCCAAAATGGATATAAGACTGAAGATATAATATCAGATGAAAACTGTTCTGGCATTCCAAAGTGAGGTGCTAGACACTTATCCCAAATGAGGAAGTCACCCATCTGTTTTATAACCTGTAGCACAACATATTCCTTAAACTCAATGGTTGAGGTTGGTAATTAAAGGAAAGATTTCTTAGGAGAAGTTTTAATTGTTTAATATTGGGGACAGGATGCATGGATTATGCTTTACCTCGCTTCAAATCAAGTTTGAGGGTCTTGTTTTATGGAGTCTGCAGTTCAGGAGCATAATGAGCTGGTATTTGTCCTTGCTTCTTCACTTTGTCCTCTCAAAAAATTTAGAAGCAAAGTGGCTAACTATAGTGGTTGACTGAATAGAGCGCTGCACTTGGAAAGTAACTGTCCTCCCATTGACAACAAAACAGGGCAATGTTGTATGTTTCTTGTTGACCAAATCTGTGCCATAAGCAAAAAAGAGTCAGACTTGGTTTGTTTCAGATACTACCTGTTATGGTTAAGCTGTCACTTGTGTTTCCCTAGAGAACTTTGAATAATATACTACCCAAATCATAAACTATCTCCTGCAATGGAAAAGAATACAGAGAACCATAACACTGCTCCATGATGTAAAAGAGCAAGCATCAAATACTTACCCAGTTCAGAATATCGATACCACCACTCTCCTGACAGTATTAGCCAAGTAAGACCTTCTAACTATCATCTGGTTAGAAGAGAACTCCTTAAAATGAAATTCCCAGAGCTAAAATGATATTCAGATTTTACATATAATGGACATTTTAATTGTATAAAGGAGATTAGGTTTTGAACTTAAAAGAAAACTTTTTCTTTTTTTTAAAGATTTATTTATTTATTTATTTATTTATTTATTTATTTATTTATTTATTTATCTCCCCTTCCCCCCCACCCCCCCATCCCGGTTGTCTGTTCTCTGTGTCTATTTGCTGTGTCTTCTTTGTCTGCTTCTGTTGTTGTCAGCGGCACGGGAATCTGTGTTTCTTTTTGTTGCGTCATCTTGTGTCAGCTCTCCGTGTGGGCAACACCATTCTTGGGCAGGCTGCACTTTCTTTTGTGCTGGGCGGCTCTCCTTACGGGGCGCACTCCTTGCGCGTGGGGCTCCCCTATGCCACATGGCACTCCTTTCGCACATCAGCACTGCGCATGGGCCAGCTGCACACGGGTCAGGGAGGCCCGGGGTTTGAACCCGCAGACCTCCCATGTGGTAGATGGACGCCCTAACCACTGGGCCAAGTCCACTTCCCACTTTTTATTTTCTGAGAGTTAAGAATAGGTTTTGAGCAACGCTTAAGATTTTACTCAGGGACAGGAAAAGAACCAGCCTTCAGGAATGGTTTGAATGAACATTAAGGAAGAAAGCATAATGTTGGTTTCTGAATTATATTAACTTTCCATTTGTTTAATTAATGCTTATATTAAATCAAATTAAATTTTGTTCAAATCTTTGGAATTATGGTAGTATTTTTGTATAGCTCCCTACTTGCTTAAATGACCAAGAATCCTGAAGGGCTAAAATATTTCAAAATAGTATGAAATAAGTCCACTTTCCTTATTGTGGATTTACCTTGTCATTGCATTTATGAGTTCTAGTATTATGACTTCCACATGGTGTCATTACTGCGCATAGGGTCTACATCATCTGCAAGGTAAGCAGTCTGTCTTGGCTCTAGTTTCCAGGAGAAGCCGGCATGGTCCTTTGTAGATGAAGGAGTGTACTTTCTTTGTGCAGATTCGCTTAAAAGAACTCTTTAGTTGGACTGCTACCTGAGACCTCTGCAATTTTTAGCAACATACGCAAACATCATCCTCATATGCTCTGCCACCTCTTGTGTATTAAAAAGAGTTCACCAAAATACCTATACAGCTGTGTGTTGATCAGTATTCTCTAGGGAAAAAGAACTTACAGGAGATATCTGAAAATATGATATTTTATAAAATTGTCTCACATGATTGTGGGGATACATAAGTCCAAATTCCATAGGGTAGGCTACAAGGTGGAAATTGTGTTGAAGATTTTTGAAGAATTCTCCAAGAAAATTCTGGCTGAAGCAGAGATGGAAATTTTCTCTTCTGAATGCTGAAATCATCACTTCTCTTTTTAAGATCTTCAGCTGATTGGATGAGTCTTCTACTATTGCTGACAGCAATCCTCTCAGTTGATTGTAGATATAATCAGCCATAGATGCAATCAACTTACTGATGATTTAAATCCTCAAAATGTCCTCATGTAACAATTAAGCCAATGCTTGTTTGACCAAACAAATGGACACTATTACCTGATCAAATTGACACATGAATCTAACCATCACAAGCTGTCATTTCCTCTAAGAAATCAGACAGGTTTCAGGGCTACCATTCAAGCACGGCAGACTGTACCTCTCATTCCTTCATGCAGAGGCAGCGTTCTTGCTCTGCCCTGCTTTTCCCATTCCTACCACTGCCAGTAAATATTCAAGTAGGAAGATCTAGGAGGAATGTAAGTGCTCTCCTATTTCTTAAAGAGTCAGCCAACTACATCAACTTTTTAAATATTAGCACTTTATTTTTATACTTTCAACAAATAGGTTCACAAATATGAATAAGTAATTATTAATCTCTAAATAATTATCTAAAGTAATAAACACCCATCTACTTTCAGACTACCTGAAGTAAACAATAACTTGCTTTTAAAAGGATAATGTGATGGTAATACAATATAATGAATGTAGCAAACATTTTTGCTTTATGGATGTGATTGTGGCTGAAACAAGTAGTCTAGGGAGAGTAATGTTTGTTAGAAGACAGCTGGAAGATAATGTTGGAATGTATAACAATGATTTTGGAAATAGATGAGGAGTGTGGTTAATAATATAAATACAGGAATGTTCTTCTACAGTGTATTAAGTATAAACTCAACATGAGAACTATGAGTAAAGAAAATAACAACTAATTAAACAAATATAAGTGTAAAAATTTAGAAAATAGCTATTGTGCTTGGAATATCTAAACTGCATCTTGAATTTTATGTGTGGAATATGACTTTCTTTGCTTATTAGAGTTTTACATAGCTTTATTTTTTTTAATCCCCCCCCTTGCGGCTTTTTGCGTGCTGTCTGCTCTCTGTGTACATTCTCTGTGTGTTCTTCTGTATCTGTATTTATTTCTTTTATTTATTTCTCTCCACCCCCCAACCCTGTGGCTTGTTTTGCTGTCTGCTCTCTGTGTCCGTTTGCTGTGTGCTCTTCTGCATTTTTGCTTGTCTCCCTTTTGTTGTGTCACCTTGCTGAGTTGGCTCTCTACTGTGCTTGCAGGCTGGGCAGCACTCTGTGGCGCCCCAGCCGGCAGTTCTCTGCAGCCTGTGGGTGAATCTGCCTTCACAAGGAGGCCCCAGGACATGAACCCAGGCCCTCCCATATGGTAGACGGGAGGCCGACTGATTGATCCACAGCTGCTTCCCTACATAGCTTTTTAAAAAAGAAAATTATAATTTAAATGTTAGAAAGGAAAAAATAGAAAACATTATATGGTGTTTTGTTCTCCACATTATCGTTTCTTTTCTAGAAACAAAATAACAATCAAAACAATTAAACAAACCTATCGAATCTCAACATCCTTTATCATTTATACCCTGGAATAGAGAAAATGATAAGCAAGTATAGTAAAAACATGTTAGAGGGCAACATCTAAAAAATGAAGTAATTAACAGAAGAGCATTCTTGGAGTATTGCATGATATTGTCAAATTTTTTTTATTTATTGAAAAATATTTGTGCTCCATAAATCTCTTATAAAATTCATCAGATTTTATTTGTGATGGTGGCACCAGAACAACAGTCATATGATCACATTTTGACAGATTTCAGTAGCACACAAATAGCATTAACATAAGACCCTTAGTCAAAGACAACAGACTATGATGTAGCAGAGCAGACTACACTAATCAATCAGAATTTGACTTACCCTTATTCTTCCAAGGCTTCCTAATATAAACCATCATAAGTAGTTTAAAACTTGATAGTTCTGCTGCCATATTTTTAATAGAACAGGTACATATCTCAGCTGCCATCTTTTCCATTCCTGAAAAATTGACAAAACAACACAAAATTCATCTGCGTTAATATTTGATGCAGATCAAAAAACTTCAAGATGTGTGGCAGTAAGTGCATCAGTAGTGATGTGCTGTTCAAAGAAATATGCATAAAACTGTCAAAAGACAAATATACACATATATACACTGAGGAACTGGACTGAAGTTAGAAAAATAATTCTGTTAAGAAGGCAAGAAACTGAGTGGAAAAGACTAGATTTAGGTGCCTGGTAACTTAATTTCTAGTCGTTCTTCCTAAGCTAATATCTGGGTAAAGTGGGCAAGCTGCTAAATCTCCAGGCTTCAGTTTACTCATTTATTAAATGAAGAGGCAGACAGACTTACTTCCAAGGTTACTTCCAAAGCTAACATCTGATGATTTATTAGTGATTTGTAATTGTTAAATTTAAAGGCTAACATTAAACCAAAATAAACTTTACACTTTTGCCTAATGCTTTTTTGGTGAGAAAGATTTCTTCCTTTTAAACTTGTAGAAATTATTATTGAAATACAAATGGCCACAGCTTTTTAAAATTTATTTGAAGGCTTTTTCCAAACTCCTGGTTTGATACTTATAGGTCATTATCAACTCCTACAAATATAATATTTAAAATCTTGAAAATCACCATTGTGGCAGTTTGATATTTATGAGTCCCCCAAAAGGTGAAAGATTATGTTTATAAACTGGTCTGTTAACCTGGGTGTGATACCCTTTGAATGTATTAAATTTAAAGGTTTTGAGTTTACTTGCAAAAATCAGTAAAGGCTTTTGATTTGACAATTTCAGTAAAATGTGAGTCAGGCTACTGTCCCTTTGGTGGGCCAGTTTAAAGGGACACCCACAGGAAGAGAGAAAACTCCACAGACATGGAAAGGAGAGAATTTGGTCACTTCATTCCTGCCATGTGACAGAAAGGAGAAGGCTCAAACAGCTAAAGCCTTGGGAAGAAAGCTGAGCCATTTGCCTGATAGTTTGCAACAGAGGAGAACAGAGGAGCTGAGTAGCTGAGAAGGCCTGAGAGACCAGGCAGAGATAGCCCTCCATCTTGCTTCAACACTTGGTAACAGACTTCAGTGAGAAAGCAACCTTGAGAAGGAATCTTTAGGGCCTTGGGACTGTAAATTTTACCCCACATAATACACTTTATAAAGCCAAATGATTTCTGGTACTTTACATCAGCACCCCTTTGGCTGGCTAATACAAACAACATATTTATCAAATACTCACTTGGCCTCAAAGCAATTGAGTATAGAGTTCATTACAAATTCTTTCCTTAGATCAACTGGCTCTTAAAAGAGGCTCTGTATATATTTATTGAGTTTTTATTAATGAAGTGTTCTAGATTATAACAATACAGTGGTAGACAAGATCAACAATGCATTTCCTTTAATATGTCTTACATTTTATTGGAGAATGTTTAAAAATAAATAAGTAAATTAGCATACAGATAAAGGAACATGGTCATTTCATATAGTGGTAAGTTTTATTAGGAGAGTAAAATGAGCCAAACATATGAAAATGGGGACACAGTTATTTCCATTGGTATCTAATTTCCTTCATCTTAGTAAGACTGACTTTTACTATGGTTAACAGTCATCTATTTTAAAAACCAGATACCTGATCCCAAAGGACATGATGTATGGATTATTCATTCCTGTCCTAGACAGGACATTATTCATTTATATTTAAAGCTGGAATTTTAGATACCAAAATTGATCTATAGGGCAAATTCTAGATAAATTTGATGTTCTTTTTAAAATCTTAACCCAAATTCCTGTGGT
This sequence comes from Dasypus novemcinctus, assembly GCF_030445035.2. Taxonomy (NCBI): domain Eukaryota; kingdom Metazoa; phylum Chordata; class Mammalia; order Cingulata; family Dasypodidae; genus Dasypus; species Dasypus novemcinctus. Next base: position 144,740,393 of record NC_080673.1, on the reverse strand, counting down.
ATGGAGAGTGGGTGAGTTTTGAGGTGATACTACTTTTCATTTTTATTAACAGATTTTTCTCTACTAGGCCCTTCTTTATTTGGAATGATATTACCTGAAAGAGAAAAGAGAGAGGGAGAAAGAGAGATATTCCATGAAAAGAATAAAAATTATGGAAGAATTAAAAATAATTTAGGAATACAAGGAGAATGAGGATTATTGGATAAATTGTAGGCTTATAGAGATCTCTAAAAGTCTTTATTTTTCTCTATGAAAATTACTGAAACAAAAAGTACCCTAGACTGTTTGCAATTCCCTATTTTATTGCATGAGCCTGAAAGAACTCTAAGAGGCTGTAGGTCCTTATGAACGCTGCCTGTTTTATGTTGAAACTCTGAAATACCTAAACATCCTTGGGGAACTGTGGGCTCAGCCCTGTGAGCCTGTGTAGTTTATAGCTTAGAGAATTGCCTAGGCAGGTACGACTATGGGCTAGATATTTTCCTGAGCATACCTTTAGTTTCAAGGGGAGTTAGGAACTTCTAAAATGGCATAGTGGAAAAGTAATTGTTATTAATCAGAACCCACATTTGAATCCTAATTCCCAGCAGTTATGCTATTACTAAAACTAAAAATGATAATCATGAAAATATTAGATAAGAGTTATTGGGTTTTAGGTAAATGAAAAGTGATTTGTATACATTATCTCAGTTAATATTAATAATAACCCACTGAAATAAGTATAATTTACTTAAGTGGAGAGTTGTCATTTGAGCATAGTTTTCCTGACAGATTTTCCTGTTCTTAGTCACTATTTGTGACAATGGGCAGGGTATTTAGCTTTTCTTAGGATCATATATTCAATTTCTTCATTTGCAGAATAAGGATACTAATATTTCCCTTTCCTCCTGTTATGGTTAATATCATATGTTAACCTGACTAAGTTATGATGTCCAGTTGTTTGGTTAAGCACTGGCCTTTTTTATTACCCTGAGGGTGTTTTGTAGATGGATTTAAAACATTAGTCAGTTGATTGTATCTGTGGCTGATTACACCTACGTTCAACAAGAGGAGATTGCACTCAGCAATAAGATCTCATCCAATCAGTTGGAGGCCTTAAATTGAGAATTGAGGATTTTAGCAGTCAGAAAAAAAGAATTTCAATCTCTACTTCAGTCAATCAGCATCTGGGGAATTCAACTGTCACCTTCATGGAGTTTCCAACTTGAAGCTTGCCCTATGAATTCAGACATGCCAATCCCCATGGGTGCCGTAGTCAATTCTAATATAAATATATTATTATAAGAATATATATATCCTGTTTCTCTGGAGAACCCTAGCTAAGACATACCTTATACGTGAATATATTCATTGTCTTAGTTTGCCAAAGGGCAGCTGCTGCTGCAAAGTACCAGGAATGGGTTGGCTTTTTAATGGGAATTTTATTTAGGGTAAAAGCTTTAGTTCTGAGGCTGTGAAATGTCCAAATCAAGGCATATTTAGAGATGCTTTCTCACCAAAGTCAGCTACTGTTTATCCTGGTGTCCTTCAATGTGGCAAAGATGGCCACTGATCTCTGCCTTCCCTTCCAGCATCTACCATTTTGTTGAGCTTAACTTTGGGCAACCAAGCATAGGGCTTTTCTCCTGTGGGGCCTCCACTCTCAATCTCAGGCACTCTGCTTTCTTTCTGAGTCCAGCTGTGAGTTATCAGTCTTATGGCTCATTTCTCCCTGTGTCTCACCTCTTTGAGCCTCTTGGAGCTTCTCTCCTTGAGTTCAGCTGTGGGTGAACCTGGAGTCTTTTCTCCAACATTGCAGGATCAAATATGGCAGCTTCCTTTCTCTGTGTGTGTGTGTCATTCTCTGTGTCTCTATTTATATCAGAATCAGCAAACAGGGCAGGGACCCAATTTGGCTTAGGTCTCACTAACAAAGACCAATGAAAATCAATCTAATCAAGGGATCCAAAGAGAATATAAATTAATAAAAAAATGAAATAATACCAATAGTCTTAAAAATGTCAGAAAACAAAACAAAAAAAAAGAATTTGAACTAATGAAACAATTAAAAAATAAAATTAAAAAAATTTGGCATTGTCTTTCATCACTGTAAGATGTTGTCTTATAACATCTGTTGTCTTGTATGTACAGTGACATTTTCTTCCATTTATTCCCCCAGTCTTATTTCTTTTTCATTTTATCTTCAAAGAAACTTTATCTTACAAAAAGTCACATACAGAATATAAGGGATTCCCATATACCTAAAATTCTCCCCTTTTCCCTTTTCCCCTATTAATAACATTTTACATGTGGATAGTACAATTGTTACAGCTGATGTACAAATATTGAAACGTTGCTACTAAGCATGGTCAAAGATTTACATTATGGTTTATATTTTGGTACATACAATTTTATAAATTTTGATGAAATTTAACATGGCCTGTATCCATAATTGCAAGATCATGTAGAAAAATTCCAATGCCCCAAAAATGCCCCATGTTCCATCTATTCTATTCCTCTATCCTCCTCCCCTCAGGGCCTATGGCAACCACTAGGGTTCTCTCTTTGAAGATCAAGATTCATAGTTATTTGCAACACATTGAGGGCTTGACATAGTGGCTTGTTCTCTCCTATTAGGCATTAGCTATACTCTCGAGAGAATCCTGCCCCTCCATCTGAAAACATAGCAGTTCTCCCCAGAATGGGATTCCAACACCTTCCTGTTTATTGTGTGGGTCTCCACCCACTGATACAATGCACTATGACAGGATGAACAGTCACATACTCCCTACAAGTTTGCTCCAGGTGCACCCCATCCCACATACCCCCTACATTCAGCACCCTAAACGAGTAACTCTTCCCCACTGTATTAGCCAAAATAAACATTCCCAATGTTGTAGATTCAACCACACATCCACAAATACCCAGAGTTCATCTGCTCCCTCCCCCAACCTTCCCCCCATTTCCATGGACAGTGCAACCCCCCCCCACCCAAACTTCCTCACAGACCAGCACCACCCAACTCAATAGCATCACTGCACTAATGTCATGCCCATACGCTGCACAGTGACACCCTTCCACTTTATCATAGATTTTGTCCCTATGGGCATTGGCCCACAATCCTCTACTCCCTTTCTGTCACCTGTAAACCTATCTTCCAGACTTTAGCTCTGTAAGGCTGCTCAATTTGCTTAATTCATATCAGTGAGGTCATGTAATATTTGATATTCAGTGCTTGGCTTGCTTCATTCAACGTAAGATATTCAAGGTTCGTCCATGTTATCCCATGAGTTAATGTTATATAGCTGAGTAGTATTCCATTGTATGTATATGCCTGAGATAGCTTATCCATTCATTTGCGGACATTTGGGTTGTTTCCAACTTTTGCCAATAGTGAGTAATGCCACTATGAGCAATGGTGTGCATGTATCTTTTCATGTCCCTGCTTTCAATTATTCTGGGTACATACCCAATAGTGGGATTATTGGATCATATGGCAATTCTATAGTTAACTTCCTGAGGAACCGCCAGACTGTCCTCTACAATGGTTGCTACATTCTGCATTCCCACCCTCAATGGATTAGAGTCCTCATTCTTCTACATCTTCTCCAACACTCGTAGTCCTATTTTTTTAATAGCTACCAGTCTAACGGGTGTAAGATGATATCTCATTGTAGCTCTGATTTGCATTTCCCTAATAGTTAGTGATGTTGAGCATCTTTTCATGTGTTTTTTTAGCCATTTTATTTCTTCCTTGGGGAATTGTCTATTCAAATGACTTGCCCATTTTAAAAATGGGTTGTTTGTCTTTATCTTCTAGGTGTAGGGGTTATTAGGCGCCTATCCGATAAACAGTTACCAAAATTTTCTTCCATTGAGTAAGCTGCCTTTTCACTTTCTTGACAAACTCCTTTGAGGTATAAAGGTTTTTAATTTTGAGGAGGGCCCATTTATCAATTTTTTCTTTCATTGCTCATGCTTTGGGTATAAAGTTCATGAAACCATTTCCTAATACAAGATTTTACAGATGCTTCCTTACATTATCTTCCAAGATCTTTATGGCCTTAGCTCTTAGATTTAGATCTTTGATCCATTTTGAGTTAATTTTTGTACAAAGTGTGAGAACGTGTTCCTCTCTCAATCTTTTTGTTATGGATATCCAGTTCTCCTAGCACCATTTGTTGAAGAGGTCATTCTCTCTCAGTTGAGTGGGCTTGGTGGCTTTGTTGAATATGTTGACTGTATATATGAGTATCTATACCAGAACTGTTAATTCAGTCCCATTGGTCAGTGTATTAGACAGGCAAAGGTGTGCTAATGCAAAATACCAGAAATTGGTTGTTTTTTACAAAGGACATTTATTTGGGGTAGGAGCTTAGAGATACCAGGTCATAAAGCACAAGTTACTTCCCTCAAAAAGTCTATTTTCATGTGTTAGAGCAACATGACTCCTGATGGCTGTGAGGGTTCAGGCTTCCTGAGTTCCTCCCTTCCAGGGTCTTGTTTCTTCCTGGGCTCAGGGTTCCTCTCTTCCTGTGGCTTGCTTCTCTTTCCTCTGTGAGCTTATTTCCTGGGGTTCCAGCTTAAGACTTCAGCATCAAACTCCAACATCAAAACTCCAACACTAAGAACCCCCAGCTCTGTCCTTTGCCATGCTATTTATCAAGGGGTGGAGACTCAATGCCCTAATGATGTGACCCAATCAAAGCCTGAAACATAATTCAATCATGTCCAGTAATAGACCAGATTACAAACATAATCCAATATCTGTTTTTGGAATTCATACCTATCCTAAACGGGTACAGTCAGTATGTCTGTCCTTGTGCCAGTACCAGGCAGTATTGACCACTGTAACTTTGTAATATGTTTTAAAGTCTGGAGTATGATTCCTCCTATTTCATTTTTCTTTTTCAATAGGTCTTTGGCTATTTGGGTCCCCTTGCCCTTCAAAATAAATTTCATAGTTAGCTTTTCCAATTCAGTAAAATATGTTCTGGTAATTTTTATTGGGATCATGTCAAATCTGTAAATCAGGTTGGGTAGGATACACATCTTAATGATGTTTAGTTTTCCTATCCATGAACAGAGAATATTCTTCCATTTATTTAGATCTTGATTTCCTTTAAAAGTGTTGTGTAGTTTTCTGCATACAAGTTTTTTACATCTTTAGTTAAAAATATTCCTAATATTTTATTCTTTTCATTGCTATTGTAAATGGGACTTTTTTCTTGATTTCCTCCTCAGATTGCTTGTTATTGGTGTACAGAAATGCTACTGATTTTTGCACATTAATCTTATAGCCTGCCATTTTACTGAACTCATTTATAAGCTCTAGAAGTTTTGTTGTAGATTTCTCAAACAAGGCAATCTTGTCTTGTTCCAGAGCTTAGAGGGAAACCTTCTAGGATTTCACCATTGAATATGATGTTACTGTGGGTTTTTCATACATGCCCTTTATCATGTTAAGGAAGTTTCCTTTTATTCATATCTTTTGAATTGTTTTTTAGCAGGAAAGTGTGATGTATATTTTTTGCATCTATAGAGATGATCATGTGATTTTTTTTCTTTTGATCTGTTTATGTAGTATATTATATTGTTTGATTTTCTTATGTTGAACCATTCTTGCATACCAGGAATGAAACCCACATGGACATGGTGTTTAATTCATTTGATATGCTGTCAAATACTATTAAGAAATATTTTGCTGAGGATTTTAACACCTAGTTTCATTAGAGAGACTAGTCTATAGTTTTTCTATTATATGGCATCTTCATTTGGCTTTGGTAGTAGGGATATGTTAGTATCATAGAATGAGTTAGGCAATGTTCCCCCCAACATCTATTTTTTTTGGAAGAGTTTATGCAGGATTTCTGGAATAATTGGTACAATTCACTTGTGGGGTCATCTGATCTTAGGCTTTTCTTTTTGGGGAGGTTTTGGATGACTACTTCAATCTCATTATTTGTAATTGGTTTGTTGAGTTCATCAATTCCTTCTTTCATCAATGTAGGCTACTTGTTTTTTTTTTCTTGGAATTTGTCCATTTCCTCTAAATTATCCATCTTGTTGGCATACAATTTTTCAAATTATTCTCTTATGTTATTCTTTATTTCTTTGGGGTCAATGGTGATATCCCCTTCCTTGTTTTTTATTTTATGCATTTGCACCATCCTTCTTTTTTTTATTTATTAGTCTAGCTAAGGGTTTGTCCATTTTGTTAATTTTGTCAAAGAACCAGCCTTTGTTTTTTTTGTTTTTTTTTTTAGTGCTTTCTTATTTTCAATTTCATTTGTCTTTCCTCTAAACTTTATTTCTTTCTTTCTATTTGCCTTGGGGTTAGTTTGTTGTTCTTTTACTAATTCCTCCAGGTGTGTAGTTAGGTCTTTGGTTTAACTCTTTCTTCTTTATTAATAAAGCATTTATGACTATGAATTTTTCTCTCAGTTCAACTTTTGCTGCATCCCACAGGTTTTGATATGTTGTGTTTTTATTTTCATTAGTTTCAAGGTAGTTTCTGAATTCTTTTACAATTTCCTCCTTGAGCCATTGATTGTATGAGAGTGTGTTCTTTATCTTCTATATCTTTATTTCTATTCTGGTTCTCTGCTCCTTATAGATTTCCAGCTTCATTCCATTGTGGTCAGAGAAATTACTTTGGTTAATGTACCAATTTGATATTATTGATGAATTCCAAAAGTAAATATTGGATTATGTTTGTAAACTGTTCTTTCCCTCTGGTCATATTAGAATGTATTGGATTCAGACATTTTACTTTTACTTGATTAAATAATGATTAAGGTTTTGATTGGACCATGCCAATAGGATGGTGGTGGGCAGGAAGTCATGGAAAAACTGCACCACAGAGAAGGGAGGTTGGAATCTTGATCTGGAGCCCCACGAAGTAAGCACACAGTGGAACTTGGTTGTGAGGAAAGAGAGAAGGCCCCAGGAAAAGAAACAAGCCGTTCACCTAAGAGTCTACAGCTAGCCTTGTGGTGATAACAGAGTAGCTGACCCCAGACAGAGGCAAGCCCTGGGAAGAGAGGAACTCCAGAAGCCTGGACCCTTACAGATGTCAGCAGCCATCATTCTCAAACATGTGGCATTGAACATTGGAGGAGGAGGTAGCTTGTGCTTTATAGCCTGGTAACTGTAAGCTTTTATCCTAAAAGACTTATAAAAAAACAACTGATTACTGGTATTTTGCATCAGAACCCTTTGACTGACTAAAGATAATTTCAATCTTTCTGAATTCATTGAGAGTTATTCTGTGGCCTAGCATGTGCTCTATCCTGGAGAATGATCCCTGTACACATGAGAAGAATGTATATTCCACTGTATTTGGGCGTAATGTTCTATATATCTCTATTAGGTTCAGATTCTCTAATATATTATTTTGGGTCTTTCTTTCTTTATTGATTCTCTGTTTAGATGTTCTGTCTAATGGTGGTAATGATATATTACAGTCATCCACTAAAATTGTAGAGGCATCTGTTTCTCCACTTAGTTTTTCCAATGTTTTCTTCATGTATTTTGAGGCATCCTGATTAGGTGTATAAATGTTTATGATTGTTCTTTCTTATTGATAAATTAACCCTTTTATTTATACATAGTGGCCTTCTTTGTCTCTTACAATAATTTTGCATTTAAAGTCTATTTTGTCTGATACTATATACCTACTACTCCCACTCCCACCCTTTTTTGGTTATTATTTACATTAAAGTTTTGTTTTCACTTTCAGCCTCCTTGCATCCCCGGGTTTAAGGTAAGTTTCTTGCAGACAGCATATACATGGGTCATATTTCCTTATCCATTTGGCCTATCTGTGTCTCTTGATTGGAGAGTTTAATCCTTTAATAATCAATGTTATTACTGTCAAGGAATTACCTACGTTAGCCATATTATCTTTAGGTTTATTTATTTCATATGTTATTATTTCTCTTTTTATCCTTTTACTTATTCTTACACTATTCTCCAACTCATTTTTAAAACAATAATTATGATTTCATTTTCTTATTAATTTTATTCAGTTATTTTTGTGGCTTCAGATTTGAAGAAGTTATGAATCTCAGATGGGTACAGCTGAGGCAGGGAGGATCAGTGGTACTGAGTGTCAGTGATGGGGGATGCATAGGAAGAGGTTCTCTTAGGACATACTTATAAGGCATATGAAAGAGTTCAAGTGTTCATGGGGCATTGTCATGGTGGTTGAAGATCCACATAATAAGTGAAAGAATATCCAATTCCCATCTGCCACATTCTCTAAAGGGACAGCAAGAATCCCCCAAGTACAGGGATAGTGCCTAGTGAAGGAAGATGGATAATCACTGGGCCCTTGATATTGATGAGTTTACTTATGAATCTTTTCTTTTGAAATTGAAACTTAGCCTAGTATTACAGGTTACCTAATAGTTTTCTACTGAAAGCCTCCTTGTTGCTCAAATTTCTTTAGGCCAAACTCAGCATACAAATGCATTACCATCTCCCCAGTGTGGGATGAAGCCTCCCTGGTGGTGAGGGATTACTACCAAGCACCAACTGGCAATGCAAATGGGAAAAGATCTTGACCAAAAGGGGGAAAGGGTAAAGACAAATCATTTATATGGCTGAGAGACTTCAAAGTGAGTCAGGAGTTCATCCCAGAGGTAACTCTTATGCATGTTTCAGAAAGATTCCTTTGACTGCCACAATAAATATTGCCTCAAATAATGGGGCTACTGAGGGTTCTGGAGACATCCTGATACAGTAGGCAGGGCACACAGCTCAGGAGTTTGGTGCCCTGCCACTGGACCTTACTTTGGCCTTTATGCTCCCCAGTGTGACAAAGTTGGACTCTGTTGTGTTTTCCCTACACATTTTTCTTCTGACCCTTCTATTTGAACTGATAGTACTAGAGTTGGTAGGTTTATGTCTAAGAGACTTAAATCTTTGGGCTGTCCATGTGCCAGTTGGACCTTGAATCTCAACAGAATTGCAACACCTACTCTCCAGTTCATTGGACTTGCCCAGGACAATTAACAAGGAAATGATGATGGACAATGGCCATCCCAAGGAACTGAGAGAGTCTACAGCTGCATGGGATATAAGCCTCTCAATTAGAGGTGGTGGGGCATCACCACCCCAGAATTCTCAGGATTGGGTAATAAATGAGGAACTAGAGTAGAACTTACTGTTATTCTACTATAAACTTACTGCTTCTAAAAATGGAGGAACTTTTATCATTGATTTGAGGTAGTGACCTCCAGAGGTTGTAAGGGGAGGGAAAGAGAGGAATAGGTGTACTATGGGGGCATCTTCAGAGATATTGGCTGTTGTATATCTTGTCATAACTTACAAAATTATGTAAACTATAATGTAAACTACAATGTAAACTATAATCCACACTTATTGGCAATGTTCCAACATGTGGTCATCAATTATAACAAATGTACCACACTAATGATGGATATTGTTAATGTGGGAGATTGTGGGAGTGGGTAGGGAATGGGGTTTTACTACAAAGTGTTAAGAATATAGTGATATCTGGGGAAAATACTATTAATGTGATTAAGAGGCTATAGTTAACAATAATATTATATTTTTGTAGAAAGACAATGAAGCTACTAAATCAAAAGAACATGAGATTTAGTTTTATGTGGTGTGAATATAATCAACCACTTTTTTTTCATTCCATCATTAACAAGGAGACATTGGTTATGTCATTTAACCAATCTATGCTTATTTAATTATCTTGAGGAACTCTGGAAAAAATTGAGTTTGTTTTTGGGATTAAATAAGATAAATGTGCCTGAACAGAATTTTTTGAAGTAATGCTTCCATAATTTATTGAGCTGCCTTTTGTCTGTTATTTTATTTTTTGAAGTTGAAATGAAGTTTTAAAAAGTTTGTTAAAAATCACCTTCCTTGGAACAAAGATTATAGGGATGAGGAGTCATTGGAAGCCAATGAAATGTGAGAGGTCCTCAACAAGGAAGATGAGATCTGGCCGACAGACATATCTATCATATATAGACAGTTCTATAGACAACCAATCAGAATATGCCAACTTGATTTTCTGTCACTGTCCCCACCTCCTTTTGTTTCCATCCTATAAATCTCCCTTAGTTCTTGGATTTGGAAACAGATTTGAGCCTGCCTCCTGTCTCCTTGCTGGTCAACAATGAAATAAGATTCTTCTCAAAATCCTGGTGCATGGTATTGGTTTCTCTCTGCATCAGGCAGTGAGCCCATTGCTTGGTAACAGTATCTTCAGGTTTAGTTTTTGTCTGAAGATTAGTTACTGAACTAAAGTGTGTTGGGAATTGCCTTTTAAATTAAAAAAATCACTATTACTGATAAAAAGTAACTGCTAATGTTCCCTAAATTTGAAAATATAATCTCCAAATTTAGGAAATAAAAAGAAACAATATAAATTTAGTATACTCATTTACATGTAGTCATGTTAGAAGGCATATTCTTTTGATTTCAATCATGACAATCTTAAAAAAAAATAGGATTTCAAAATTCAATTCAAAGGCATATAATATTAAATAAATGTGTTCTTTTTTTAAAAAGATTTATTTATTTATTTCTCTCCCCTTCCCCCTCCCCGGTTGTCTGTTCTCTTTGTCTATTTGCTACGTCTTCTTCTTTGCTTCTGTTGTTGTCAGTGGCTTGGGAATCTGTGTTTCTTTTGTTGCATCAGCTTGTTGTGTCAGTTCTCTGTGTGTGCGGCACCATTCTTGGGCAGGCTGCACTTTCTTTCGCACTGGATAGCTCTCCTGATGGGGCGCACTCCTTGTGCGTGGGGCTCCCCTACCAGGGGGACACCCCTGCGTGGCACAGCACATTTTGCGTGCATCAGCACTGCACATGGGCCAGCTCCACACTGGTCAAGGAGGCCCGGGGTTTGACCCGCAGACCTCCCATGTGATAGACTGATGCCCTAACCACTGGGCCAAGTCTGCCACCCAATAAATGTGTTCTTATCATGATCTAATGTTATGTTTCTTAACTGCTATAAGATTTTCAACATTGACACTCTTTCAAATTTGTTTGCATGTTGTAAAAATCAGTTAAGCTATAGATTATTCTTATGTTGTAAAGGCATATCAATTTTAATTCCTGAGGAAACCTTGAATCCCTATATTTGAGCAATATTAGATCTTCAACTTGTAAGTAAGAACTGCAGAGACATTTCCTTGTATTTCATTAACTGCAAAATAAATAGCTCTCAGTAGGCGATATCCCATGATTTTATTATTTTCTGAAATTCAATAGACAATTTCAAACATAAATATCCTCAAACTGTTTACAAACTAAACATGTAAATAAAAATAGAAAAAAAATGCAAATTATTATATATTAACCATAAGAGATAAAAAGTCTCAAGTGATGTTATTAAGACCCATCCTGATACAACTGGCCATACTGTAACTAAAAATAAGATCTTCAAAACGTCCTGTTTAAAATGGGTTCATACCCAAAGCATGCATTAGGATTAAAAATATGTTTTTCTGGGTATGTAATTCAATCTACCACAAACCACAAGCTCTAAACTCTCAAGGCCGCCATCTATGTGTCCACATATGTACAATCAAGAGATTTCATTTCCATAATCTCTCCTAATAGTAATGTCTACTCCTTGTTATGGTACAATGCAATATGAAGGAAAGGTAAATAAAGGAGTAATTAAAGTGAAGATTCTCTTTCACTTTATCTGCATTTGGAAGACCTCTCTGTGCAAAATACATGAGAAACTTGTTTGGATGCTGTTTGCATTTTATCATCTTGTAGAATTTTTATTCTTTGCTCCATTTATCTTTCTTTATCATTGTGGAAGTTTATCATGAGTCTTTGAGTTACAGTTAAATCAATAAAACCCTTTATTTGCAAAAAGAATTGCATTACAGTGTAGTTGATAATGAATGGTTATTGCAAGAAGGGGCTCAGAGAAAATAACTAAGAGGTGAAAATCTCTTAAGAAACTTTTGCAAACCAGTTGTAGATGTAATTTATTTATGTAAATGATGATCTTACATTGTATAGCAGCTTTCATCCAAATAGATTACTATTCACTTAACAAATGTGACTATTATGCTCATGAATGCATAGTGTATTCTTTCATTTCCCCTAAGTTGTTTCCATGATGAAAAGTTGGATATGCCTAATAAAGTTTCCTATGGATTATTTAGGCAAGAAATATAAAAGAAAGAATGATCCATTTGAGACAATTAAGTTACATCAGAGTTGTTCATTAGAAAGAACATCTGTAACTTTTCAGAATCTGAAGGGGCTATAACTAGGACTAGTTGACAAAAATAATTGCTTTCCTTCCTTTGTTTCTTCTCTCTTGCAAATACTAGTTAGCATGTTTACCTACTAACACTACCTCACGTTTCTTTGCCCTCATGCAAAATTCCACTTATTCAAACTTTTAAAGCCAGAATTAAGTATGAGAACTTCCATTTAACATATTTACTGTAATTTTCTCTTCGACAGACTAGAGTTGTTTCTGGTTCATTTTGGGGGTTCTTCTCCCTATATTTCATAAAATTCAACTCCTTAAGACCTCATTTTGTCCTTTCATCTTCCCTATTTGTAGAACACAATTATTTTCACTCATTTTCTATAGTGAAACTCTGAATTTCTTTCTCTTCATTCTTCATGTGTGAAATAGAGACATTTACAATGGTGGTTATGTAGAGAAATAAAGATTAATTTATAGTTAAAAATAAATTCATGTTGTGTTATTGTTGTATGGATGTGGATTAATAGCAAATGGGAATAGGAGAATCAACTGAAAATATGTGAAAGACGTATCATTCAGAGAAGGATGATTTATTTAGGACAATGGAAGAAAGTCTTAAGAAATAAGAGCTACCAATCTGATAAAAATTACTAAGACAGTATAAATTACTGAAATGTGCTCTGGAATAACCAGTAATTGAAATGTGGAAGCTAATTGGATCCACAAAAATTGACCCAGAGTATTGTATTTGATTATGGTCAGGTTGAGAGTGTAGAGTGTACAGAAACCCAGACAGAGAAGTCTGACCATGTTCCAAGCACTGCAGATTCAGATAGGAACAGGGCATGAACTTTGCTTTTGAATTATTGGTGCATTTGAGTTTATGTGGCTAATTGCAGCAATAACGAAAAAGAAGAACAGTTCTTCATGGTTTGTGGTCAGACAGAGTAAAAATCTATTTTTTTTAATGGTTAGACAAGAAGTAAATAGTATTACCATGTTTTAGGTTAACTTATTATTTGTGACTTAAATTATATTTTGATAATATGGGAGAAAGACATTTAATTGCAAACTTGGGACCTTCTATAAAGCAGAGTAATAAACAAAATTCTCTCAGGACTGGTACATGAGTATTTTATATCTTTCTGACTTTAAAAATTAATTGGCTCTTAAAACATGGCACTGGATATATTTCCTTGCCAGAGCAGTTGAAAGGGATGATTCAAGGATAACTTGAAATCACAAAGGCCTTCACAAATTAAATTAATTTTCCCTTGCAATAATAGCCTTTCTGGGTAGAAAAATATTATCCCCCATCCCCCAATCAGTAGTAGTTAAACTTGAGATATATTTGAAATAAATAAGTTAAGATAAAAAGCAATCAAGATTATTAAAAGTTTCTTGGCCCTGTATCCTGAAGTTAAAAGCTCTCTGCCCTGTTAATGGTAATCCTCTTTAGTGTTATATCTTTCCTGGGACTTATACCTTTTGCATTCTCATCTTTATCATAAACAATGCTATCAACCTCAATATTTTCATGTTTTATTACAACTCTAGTCAGATTAGAATTTCATACTGAAATAGTCTTAATAATTTCAGATTCTGACCATATAGGATAGGCTACTACTATATATTTTCGGTTCAGATTTTCTTTCATCTTGTCAATGTGTGAAAGTATACAGTAAAAGGAGAAAGGTAGCTTATAGCTCTCTTAGTTAAAATATAATACAAAAGGATGCTTTTCTATTAAAGTCTTATTTGCTTTTTCCCTTTTCTTATGGTTTTGAACTATGAAGTTTAAGTAACTTGAAAAAGCATTTTGCTTATTCTAGCTTTAAGGATTTTGTATATGCGTACTAGAAGAATTAGGAGAAACGATTATATAATTGGTTTATTTTTTATTATGCTAACTTTCCTGAAAAAGACAATGTGATTTTCCAGAGATGAGTAACCACAGTGTTGAACTTTACTAGAGTCCTGTTATTCCAGAATAATGAAGATTGTAGAAAACCCCCACCCTTTTGTGTTTCTGAAAAGGGCTCTTACTACAAAAAAAAACAGCCCTCTCCATATGACTTAGATAAGACTCATGGATGCTTCTTTGTTTACCTATGTCAAAGTCTGACACAAACTCTTGTTAACCAAACTTTGATAAAATTTTCTCCTACCCTTGGCTTTTGACATACCCTAAGCCAACATGTAAACTTTTGTTAACTGTATCTCCAGAAAATAGTCTGGCCTCAGGGTAAAATTTCTTTAATCTAATATCTACTTTCTTTTTATTTCTCTTCTCCACACTCAATGCCACCATATAAAAAAAATTAGCCCTTTTCTGCCTAACCTTTGTGAGGCTTGCACATCTCTTGATGGTCAGACTATTGCAATAGTCCCTTTCTCTCCTCTTGTAATGTCTTTCAAATAAAGTCTCTCCTTATCAGTGTTTGGAGTTTGTTTTTCTTGACAGTAGATATCTGCTAGATAATAATAGCATTATATTCAGCTTATTACTTAAATATAACTTTGCAAGAAACCCGGCAGTGGTCTCTCTGGGTTCTTCCAGGAGCAGATGAATTAGAGTCCACACCAGGATGGTCATGACAGAAAACAGCTTATTAACAGGAGTGGAAGAAGAGAAGAATTCAATGGTGTCTCAAAAATCTGTCTTCCTTGAACCTAGGGAGCAGTAGTTTTTTATGAATTCAAACAGGGCAGAGTAGAGCGTTTAGCATCACAATGGCAATATACACAAGGGTGAGCCTAGTTCTGAAATAACCATAAACAAAGGTAAGTTCAGTCTAGAAATATCATCACAATAGTAAGTATACACAAAGGTAGGCCTAGTCTTGAAATAACTAAACAGGGGTGAGACCTGCTTAGAAAGACCATCATAATAGCGGGTCTAGGCTAAATCCGACCAGTTTTGGTAATTTCAGATATTAACCTTTTGCTATTTTATAATATAAAAGCATCTATAAAATCATAATTTTCTGTTAATTCTTAACTTTCAGTTACAGTTTCAGGTTTCATTTTCACTTCAAAGCAAACTGGGCACTTTTGTTTATTAACTAAGCAACTTAAACTATTTTAATGTTAGGGTACAGAGGACAAGACTGCTTCAGTCAAACCCTGATGTTTGCAGAAACCAAAGTAGGGCTGAATTTAAATTGCTGTGGTTCAATTTAGAATAGTAAATACATATACAGTAAATTATTGTTAAAAGAATTAATATATTAATTACTGTTTCAGTTATCAATTTACTGTCTCTGAGCTCTAAAGCCACTTTTGATCACCCTGCTTTGTAACACTGAACCTGGGCTCTTTAAACATTTCTCCTTTGCCAGCAGAATGATAACATTCATCAGTAGAGGGTCCTGAAAGGGTGACAGTGGTAAGAAGACACTTCCCTTCCAGGTTCCAGATCTGCAATTTTATTTTTTAGCAAGGAATTCTAGGGACCTGAGCAGATAACCTCAGCTGTACCCTCAGGTCATGTTCTTCTGAAAGCTCCATCCTGCTTATACCCCAGTCAACAGTTGGGTGCTTCTACAAACCTATGTCAGCTCAAGGCCTTTGACATGTTTCCTCACCACTGGGCAGGCTGTTCATGTTCCCTGAAGTAACCATGTCCTTGTTGAAGCAGTCTGAAACTCCTCATTGGCTGGGGAATTGTCTCTCCTAGTTCTTAGTTTTTTAATCATCTCTTCCTCAGCCAAGAGGTAGTAGCTGTGTTTTTGCATTTACTATTATTAGATTCCTTAAGTAGTTAACTACTTTTTAACAGTTAGTGATTATTTTTATTAAATTTTGTCTTTTCAAATATTGGGGTTCGTTTCTGTCTCCTGACTGCCTTGACTAAGTGAGCAAAACTTTTGTTATGTATTCTTGTTCTAATTTTCGTCTTTTGTGAACCTGAATTTTAACCATGTCATTAACATTACCCATGTAATAAATCATACACCCAACTGTTCAGTCCAGAAATATGAGAATCATCCTTGAGACCACTTTCTTCCTCTCTTCCTAAATTCAGTGCACTATCAGGTCCTGTCGATTCCATCTCCAAATGTATCCCTAATATGTATATTCTCCCAACTCTTTTCTGCTCCACTATCCTGCATTACCAATAGGTTCATAAGTGGTTCTCCTTCTAGTTTTGCTTCTCAATGGATCACAGACCACAGGTCGAGTGGTCTTTAGAACACAAATTGGATTATGTCATTTGCCTGATGAAAATATCTTTAATGGTTTACCATAGCACTTGGGATAAAACAAAAATCCAGTAATATCTCATAGAGTCTATTATTATGATACAGATATTGACTACCTCTTTCCTCATATTTATACCACCAATTTGTTTATGTCTTTTTGCATATAGAATAACTTTTTAATTTCAGAAAAATATCGCAGTGTTATCCTTCTGAGGGATTTGAAATGTCACTGAAATTCACCAGTGTGTTTCCAGCAGTATACATAATTCAACCTAAGTGACAACAGTGGGCAACTCATTCATATGCAGACAATGCAACTACATGATGAATGCTGCCTGGCTGTCAGAGATTGCAAAATACCATTGAATGCAAGACACAGCACAAAGGTAAAGTATGTTAAAATGTGAAAAAAATGTATTTGAAAAATGATGAATAATGTATATAATCATTTGTGTTATTATTTATTTAATGTCTGCCTCATGACTAGATTTAAATGCATGCAACTTTTGTGAATCATTTGCTTCTTAGCACCCAAAGCACTTTCAGGTATTTAGTAGGTGTTCAATAAATATCTGCTATATAAATAAATATGTCCAGCATTTCTAGGTACTTAGTGATAAGACTCGTGGTAATTTTTTTTTTAAAGGGAGAGCAAATGATAGCTGTTTTTAGTCAGCATAAAACCCATTCCTCTGTGGCTGACCTTGAAGAACTGAGGTTACTTAAATAGGTATCATTGAGCCAGGGATTAGATAAATAAGAAGAGTCTTAGTCCCACTGAAACTTACCTCGAAAGGAGCAGTATGCAGGTTTTGTGTACGATGGTTATTAGAAGACTTTTTGCTCCCTGTATTTTCTCAACTAAGCCTACAAGCTTTAAAAGCTGAGTTTTAAAGTCACATAGTCAGAGCTATGTGTCACATGGGCTACACAGCTTTAGAACAGGAAGTTTTAGCCTTATGTTGTTAGTGTTGAGCATTAATTGGTGGTTTTAAATCGATAGCCAAAATCGTTCTTCTTCTTTATCTTGTAATTAATTTTTCAGGACCAGATAAAACACTGTGAAGTAGACAACTTATTATATTTATCTGGCTTGCCCATTAGTGGCAAATGTCATCCCCCCTTCTTCACTAATACATAGTTTCAAATGATTTGTTAATTATATAAATCCTGAGGACATTGACTTCTGGAGCCAGTCAGTGTATTCAACCACAGATGAGTGGTGAATAATTACTGATGAATAGATAAATAACCAAGGATAGTGCTCTTTTTTTAAATTTTTTAATTTTTGAAATATTGTTCCCATTCAGACTGAGGTGGAAGAAACTTTGAATGAGATTGTCACACTTCCCAAGACCAAAGTGTTAGCAAAGAAAGACTATACCTGGGAGTTTTATTGTGGGATATCTGTTTACACCAAAAGAGTACAAGAACTTAGACATCAACATCAGGAATATTTCAAGATAGATGTTAGATGAAAAAAGCTCAGGAAATAGGTTTATCTCTAGACATAGCAGTAAGCACACCGAGGAATTATCAAAGCATACAGAAGGTACATACTTACAAGGAGGCAAAGTCATTGAAGCCAAACTAGATGTATATGACAGGCTAAAAGTTTAAATTTATTTATTTATAAAATACTGTTTTTAGCAGTTGCAATACCTCTTAGACAATAATCTCTGTCATTTAAAGAGCTCATGTTCTAGCAGATATACACAGAGCTTGTTGCTTTTAAAGTGTTAAGAAAAAGGACTAAGTTATTCCTGGGTTGACTTCAATCAGAGAAATCCACCAGCTCAGAAGAGGTATGACCCATGGTGTGAACTGGAGTAATGCCTAGAGGAAGTCTGGATTCAAAGAAATATTGAGGGACTCTCTGTTAAATCTTCAGATACAGAGTTAATAATAAAAGCACTTGGGCTAATCATTCTTTGAAGAATGGGACAGTTTTTAAAGTGAGAAGAAAAGATTGGGATAGATTTGAAAGGAGACTGGGAAAATAATCTTGACATATCGTTACAGATAAATTTCTATGTAATATAGCATACCTGGAACATGTATATAGTGAGGACTTTAATGGAAGGCCTGGGAAACATGAAATATACTGAAGAGGAACCGGACAGAACATTAACAGATGGAGTTTAATCCTGGCTTATCTGAGTATTTAATGCTACTACCACTAAAAACAAAACAAAACAAAAAAACCACATATACACACAAACCTTAACATCTGGGCCCCAAAGCAAAGAGAACTAATAAAGGAAATAAAGAAAGGAAATTACACTTGGGAGGGAAGAAAAGAGACAATTTAGGAATAAGGTTAAAATGCTAAAAGTGCTGAGCCTGCCTAAAGAATTAAGGAAACAATAGAGGAAAATAGAATACTAGGAGGATATCCTCCTAAAGCAGATGTAAAGAATTGGAAAAATGAAAGGTCTGTGCTGTTGTTGAAATAGTAGAAATTACTTAAAGTATGGAAAATATAAAAGTTGTCAAAAGGAAAATTCTTGAGGAAACGTTAATTGATATCTACAGAATTTCTAGGCACAGTTTTCAGAAGGACCACTTATAAGCTGAAAAAGAAAAGTGTGAGTTTTGGGCATTGAATCATGAACCCTACAAAAGATAGGTCACATCTTAATTGTATTCTTGTGGGTGTGAGCCCAATTGCAAATAGTGTTTTTAAATATGTTAATGTGAGTCAGAGTGTAGAATCTTTCAAGATCCTAGATAGGTGTGTCAGAACTGAATGAGAGCTGGACTTAATCCATCTGACTGAAGGGTTTACTAAGAAGGGAAATTTGGATACAGTCTGAGAAGCCAGAGGTCAGGAAAAAATACAGGGGGAGGCCAAGGACATCACCGTGTAATGAAGGACTGCTATCTCCAGAATGGTACCAACTCAGGGAGAAAGCATGGCCTTGCTGACCTTTCATTTTTGGACTTTTAGCCTTCAATACTGTGAGACAAATAATGTTTGTTGCTTAAGCCAACCCAGTATATGGTTTTGTTAGAGTAGCATTGGTAAACAAAGACAGAGAGAGGAGGAACTTTTCTTTAGTTGGTAGCCTTCTCAGGGCTGAGCAATTTGCAGAATCAGAAGCAAAGTGAAGTGGCTAATGTGTCAGATGAGGAAGTAAGAACTTCACAGAAGACCTACTGACTGTACTTCCATATTTTACATGAAAACAGGGTGTCTCAAATGTCACTATTTAGGAAAAGAGACAGAAAGACTAGTTTGACCTACCCCACCTCCCTTCCCCACCTCTTGAGATATGGTCAACATTGTGCTATAATTAATCACATTCTTTTAATCACTGTTTTAACTCTCAGGTTGTGAACTCTTTCAGTTGGCACAAACTAACTGGCACCCAGCTGAGACTAAACCGAGACCATTTTTCCTTTGTTCTCTTTGTAACTTGGTGGTCTAAATGTTCATTCTGATAAGAGGAATCTTTGACGGAATGAAAGTGAGTATGGGTAGCACTAAGGATGTATATTGCTTATGAACACTTGGGATTTTCTAAATTTTTGTGGGTATCTCATTGATACTGTAAAGATACTATATGTCCCTATAATTTTAAAAGTCTCTTTAAATTATATATAATTTATATGTAAAACAACAACATTTTTATCTATCACTCTTAGAATGACCCAAGTGCTGTTGTTCCAAGACTAAAAAAAAAAAAAATTGAATCAAATGTATGTGGATTTAGGGATCAATTAATTTAACTTTGATGCCTGAAAGAACTTTGCTCATTTCAGGGAAAACCAGTCAAGAGAAAAATTACTTGGGATTCAATGAGACTCCTCAGGCTGAGGGTGAACAGAGTAAGAAATTGAGGAAGATAACTGTGGCCTTTATTTTTTAAGATTTTAAAATAATTTTGAAGTGGAATTACATTTCAGACTTTAATTTCTTCCTGAATTTTCATAAAGGGGAGAGGAAATAATAATATTTAAATATTAGGCATTATATGATACACAAAGCATCTCCTACCTGACTGAGGATTGACCTTGCCCCTGCCATCTTTTCAGGCATCCCTCCCTGTAACTCCCTGGAAGCATGCAGAGCTTTGGCTACTAAAATCTGAATGCTGTGAACAAACAAAATGCTTAAGAAGAGATCATATACCCAGATACTTTCCAAAACTTGGACCCAAGCCCCAAGCATTCAGCCATTTTTGTTCCCCAGCCATATATATTCTTAAGAGCAGTTGCCATAGGTGTGGACATAATCAAGTGGCCTTCTTGTCAGTCTTGTTTGTTGTGAGGTCTGCAGCTCCCTGTGAGAAAGTTCCCCTAATAAATGTTTTTGGACTGATCACCCTGTTATTTACTGTCTTTCTTCAGAATCTCAACCTGTCTGTTATAGGGCAGTTTGGGGCAGTTCTGGTTGTGCTTTCCTCTATTTCTTTTCTCCTTCTTCTCCTTCTTTTCTTCTTTCTTCTTCTTTCTTCTTCTTTTTTTGGGGAGTTACCAGGGATGATAGATAAAAGAGCTATTTTTGGTATAGGGATGTAATATCAGGAAGTGGTAGTAGGACTAGCCTGAGAGAATAGTGGTTTTCTCCACCCCCGGGTTCAGTGACACCTTTGATTTTAATTATTAAGATTTAATTGTTAAGATCCATAGGTTAAGAGAATAAAATTTAGGGAGTGATAGAGTGCAATTTATTTTCTTATAAATCCCTTCCCCTGAGAAACATCTTTTTCTAGTTCTGAATAAAGAACAGTATTGTGAAAGCAACTACTGCTTTTCTTCCAACCTCCCAAGTCTGCCCCTTGCTAATGGTCTAAAGCAATTTAAGAGAAAACAAAATATCAACATAATACTTCTTGTTGAAACAGTCTCAATTCCTGGCATTTTGAACAATGGGAATTTTGGTGCCTCATGTGTGTGGTTTTGCAAATATTTATGGATCCCTACCTAATTTATTTTCGGATTTCCCACAATTTTTAATTTTTTCTAATTAATTTTAAGTTAATTTTACATGCACATCACTATTTCTAAAACAAAGAAATTAGGAAAATTGTAACAGCAAGCAGGACATTAATTGGACAACTCCAAATGTCTAACTATATGGTAAATGGTTAGAACAACTTATACCTCCAACTATGGTATATTGGTTGGAATGCTTTTCAGGTTGTACAATTGATAGAATACTTAAGTAAAACCTAGCAGCTTACCAAAAATAAATAGAAACTTATTTGAGTATAAAATAGGATTTAGAAGTAAAACATCATGGTATTTTCTGGATAGATGGTATTATCTGGCTACATGAGTTTTTCTAGGACTTTTTTTACAGATTTAAATCTTAAGTATTTTGTTCTAAATATTTTGTTTGTAATAAGGAAAACAGAAATAATTGAAAAAAATAAAATATACTATAAAATGTAGGTTCCGAGTTATTTGGGTGATTGATTTATACTTACAATTCATTATAACCAATTTATTCCTGCTCTACTGGTTTGCTGTAAAATCTTTATGCTCAGGTGTGAAAAACATTTGGTTGTTGTTGTTTTTTTTTCAAATTAATGCTCTCTTGTTGGACATTTAACTTTATTCTCTAATTAAACCCATGTAATTGGATACGGAAGTTATATCAACTTATTTCAGCTTCCTTACACTGCATGTTAATTCTTTAACTGCAACTAAAATTTTTAAATTAATTAGAATATGATTAAAGATATCTTAAAAACCTATGTATGCTCCTATCTTTAACTCAACAGAATGTAGTTTTATCTTTTTGTCATTTCGATTGCATTTCAGAAGTTAGATCTCAGAGTCATCAATAATAAATATTGATTCCAGTAATAAACAATATAATACTTTCCACCAAATCAGTTGGCCTTCCCTAAAAGTGCTTTCAGTTTTTCAACTTAATACTCTATTGAATACTGTTGATTCCTTCTTGTAAATCTATTATTTTATACTTCTACAATATTCTTCAATATCTTGACTGTATCTTACTTGTTATTTTCTTCTGTTGTAACTACCATTTCCATTTCTCCTCTTGACTTTAAAACTTAAAATTGACTACATAATTTCATTTATTCATTTATTTAATAAGTTGCCAAGTCCTTTATTTCTATGTAATTTCTCTTAAAACTATGGCTTTACTTACCCCCTGCCGTTAACATTTTGGTTCACACTCTTATATCCCAATCTGGATTATTTCAATAACTGCTTTAGTAGTCTGAATCCTCACACGCTTCATTCCAATTATCCAACTATTTCTAATAATGCCCCTCTAGCTGCCTTCCTAAAGATTTGATTTTGTTTATTCCCAACTCATCTCATAAACCTCAATGGCTCTTTTTCACCTCTAGGATAAAAAAATAGATTCTTTAAAATGGCTCTACTAAGTCTTTGACCTTAGGCCCCCAAACTTCTCATTCTTTAGTATTGTTTAATATTGGTTTGGGAGTTTGTGATAGACAGAATAATGTTCCCCCACCCCCAATTTGTCCAGATTGTAATCCTTGAAACCTGTGAATATGTTACCTTACATGGAAAAAGGGACATAAAGATATGATTCAGTTAAGGATCTAGAAATGGAGAGATATTCCTGGATTATTCAGGTGGACTTGATGTAATCACAAATGCTCTTATAAGAGGGAGGCAGGAGGGTTAGAATTAGAAGAGATGTGAAAATGGAAGTAGAGGTCAGTGTGATTCTGTCATGAGCCAAGGAATGAGAGGAGCCTCTAGAATCTGGAAAAACAAAGGACATATATTTCCCTAGAACCTCCAGAAGAAATGCAATAGTTGGGGAAGTCAAAGACAGTTGCTCAGTGCCCATCTTCCAGCTGTTGTCTACCCACCTTCACTTCCTCACCCTTGACTCCTTTTCTGCTTTTTCAGTTTGTTTCCATTCTGCAGCTGGGGGTGTGTGGGTGGGGAGATGTTAGGCCTAATAAAAAAGACTTGAACCTGGAAACCTGGAACAAGCAGCTCCAGCTGTTTGTCACCACAGCAATTCTCAGTGCCAGGCTCTGTTCCCTCTGGGTTGTATAAATACTCCACATTCAAACAGTATAGAATCACTCTTCTCCAACGTGAAGTGGGGCCAGTGTAGCTGCCCTACCCTGACCCTGACTGGAGCAATTTGGTCTCCCCGGGAAAGTTGCCATGATTGAATATCTTCTGCTCTTTCAGAACCTTTTTTGTTCTGTGAGTGATACAGTACTCTTAACTGAAAGTTTCTGTTGTGCCTAATCCTGTGTCCCCATAATATACTACATAGAAACTTGCTCCACAGCAATCTTTGGTTTTTGCCTCATAAGACCCATTTTGAATTTTTGGACTCCTGAACTATAAGATAACTTTATGTTGTTTGTGGTGATTTCTTAGAATAGCAATAGGAAATTAATACAGTTTCTGTTCAGGATGGCTGTGTCAGATTGGTGGGTGTAGACCTTTAAAGATGACAGATTCTCAGTAATTACCCTTGAAAAACAATATTAGGAGATCTGGGATAGGAATTGAATATCGTTTTTGTGAAACAATTTCTCAGTTGACCATGACAATCAAAAGGCTTGAGAACAGTTGGCCAAAGGCAAAGATGGGAATTTTTTTAAAAAGATTTATTTATTTATTTCTCTCCCCTTCCCATTGTCTGCTTCCTGTGTCCATTCACTGCGTGTTCTTCTGTGTCTGCTTGTATTCTCATTGGGAAGCTCTGGGAATTGATCCTGGGACCTTCCAGAGTGGGAGAGAGGCAATCATTCTCTTGTGCCACCTCAGCTCCCTGATCTTCTGAATCTCTTATTATCTCTCCTCTTTGTCTCTTTTTATTGCATCATCTTGCTATACTAGCTGTGTACATACATTCTCATGGTTTAGAGAAAGGCAGACTGGGTCTATGGCAGTTATAAGTTGAAAATACCAATATATTATTATTTGTGAATTCACATGGTAACTTTTTAAAATTCACTCAAGGATAATTGCTTTAAATTTTTCTTAAACTTAATAATCTATACTGAAATTGAGCATCCATTGCTGTAGCAATTGCTCAGTGTTTCAGTTTGCCAAACGTTGCTGATGCCAAGTACCAGATTTGGGTTGACTTTTATAATGTGAATTTGTTTGGGGTAAAAACCTTTCAGTTCTTAGGTCATGGAACATCCAGATCAAGGCATCAGCAGAAATATTTTCTCATCAAAGTCAACTGTTTTTGAACCTGGCGTTGTTGCTGTGTGATGAAGCAAGATGGCTGTCCATCTCTGTGGAGGTCTCTGCCTTCCCCTCTATAATCTACCATCTCTTGTAACTCAGCTTGACCAACCAGGCATAGGGCTTTTCTTTTTCTGGGACTCGCTCTTTGAGCTTCTCAGGGGCTTCTGTTTTCCTGCAGTCCTCTTTCTCACATGGCAGAATCAAACATGGCAGCTCCCTTTTCCTATGTCTGCCTGTTTCTTTTTCTGTCTCTGGATTTATATCTGATCTAGCAAGGGAGCAGAAACTCAGTTGAGTCACACCTCACTGATGTAATTCAGGCAAAATGGTCTCACACCCACAGGAATGGATTAGTTCAAAACATAATGTTTTGTTTTTTGGGATTCACAAAATTCAAACTGTCACACCCAGCTTGATATATGGGAAAAATACAAAAGTTAGTAATTTCTTTTTAAGTAATCTATTCAGTGTATTTTTTAATTGCCACAGTCATCTATATCTTTTTAATTTTAAGGGTCTATTGATGCATAACAGTGAGAAACATGGTTTATTTTACTTGCATGAGTGAGGAAAACAAGTAGGTGTGAAGTGGTTAAAATAAAAATCCTGATCTTTTGATTTAAAATAACTCCCATGCTCAAACTTTTCCAATGGCTTCCCATCAATTCAGAATAAAATCCAAAATTTCTCTATATGGCCTGCACGTTCTGGCCTTGACTACCATTCTGATCACATCTCCTGTAATTCCACTGCCTTATCTACTTTCCACCAACCACAAAAGCTTTTCTCAAGCATATTAATCATAAGATAGCACAGCTCCTTTGCATTTGCTCTTTTTTCTACCATTTATACACATGGTTCACTTTTCTCTTCTTTTATAACTCTCCTCAAATATTATTTCCTCAGAAAGCAGTTATTTTACTGAGTGTTGTGTGGCAAATAGTTGATGGAAGGACAACTGCTGAGGTAGGGAGACCAGTTAAAAGACTATTATAAATAGATCAGGTATGCTGTTGTGGCAGCTAAATATAGACATGTACATATGCTGATGGTGGAGTATACATTTGCTCACTCTCTTTGGAAAACTCAGCAATATCTACTAAAGCCGAGGACATGCATATTATATAAACCTTCCATTCTACTCTTAGGTGCCTACTCAAGAGAAATGAATACATTTGAACATCGAAAGACATAAACGAAATATTATTAGCAGCTTTAGATTCATAAAAGCTGCAAAGTGAAGTCAATCAAAAAGACCATCAATAAAAGAATAAATTGTGTTGTATTTGTGGAATGGAACTTTCAACAGAAATGGAAAAAATGAAATACAATTACACAAAACAACATGGATGAATGAATGAGTGAAAGGAGCTAGTCACAAAAGAATCCATACTGTGTGATTCCAGTTATATGAAATTAAAGATCAAGTAGAACACTATCAATGATTATAGAATAGGCAATAACTTTAGAAGCATAATGACTGCATGGTGCATAAGGAAGCCTGAGAAGGGGATGGAAATGTTCTATATCTTGATTTGTGTGGTGATTGTACAGATCTAAATGCATGTAGAAATTCATCATGCTGTAAATTTAAGATTTATATTCTTAAGACCAGAGAGGGGCAGGGCAAGAAGGTATCAGAATAAGTGCACCCATATCATCGCTTCAACAAAAAATGGCTGAGGACAGAATCTTGTCTGAGTGAGCTGTTTTGGGAACCAACAAAGCAGGAGGCTGCTGGACCTCGATTCAGAGAGAGTGCGACAAAAAGAGTGATAGCTCAAGGTAAAACCATGGATTTCTGCCCCTCCCCCAGAGTAAGGGTTCTGGTGAAGGGTGGAGAGGAATCCTACGAATGCAGGTTCATTTGTTTGGATCCTCCCCCCCTTGTTTTTGAGCTTTGAGGGGCATAACAGCTGGCTTGAGGGGAAACCAGGAAGAAGGCAAAGGTGAATCTGCTGAGGCAGCCCACTTTACCTATCATCTGTAGGTTACAACTGGGAGAAGGTGGAGCCAGGCAATTAACTAATCCTTTGCAACCCATCTAAGGTAGAGGGACAGTAGAAATGTTTGGTAGACTTCCAAGAGCATATTTAGAGTTCCCAGCAAGGTGTGGGTGCTCTCTCTCAAAGAGACTGAGAGTCATTATTTTCTGTGATGATTTGGTTCATCAGGGTCCCATTTGAATTTCAGAGGGAAGCTCTCAAAAGGGCTTCCTGATGCCCTGAGAGAGAGAGAAGTGAAAAAGGGAGAAAGAGGGAAGGACAGATTGCTAATCAGTTTACTCAATTGCAGAGTGTATCTTGTCCCTGGAAGGGGACATCTTTTGAGGAACAGGTTCACCCAGAAGGAGGATTTGGTTCAGTGAAGGAGTTTCAGCCTTGAATGTGTAAGATCTCTGGTTCAGTTCCCAGCTCTTCTCAGAGTAGTGACCCACTGGGATATTAGCTGATACTTTGAGACAGGGAAAACATAGATATTATCCTTTCATTAGCTTCCCTTGGGCCTCTTATTTTCCCTAAATAAGAGCTTAAGAGGGAAGTCTGTTTGTTTGTTTGTTTGTTTTAATTGTTTGGTTGACTCCGAGCTTAAGGGCTTGTGTTTTGTTTTTGTTTTTCTTGTTATCATGTTTTTCCTTCTCTTTATCAATCCACATTTTTTTTTTCTTTTTTCAGTTAGGTGCAGCTGGCTTGTTTATTGTTTGCTGTGCTTCCTTGTCCTCAATTTCCTCTTTTCTGTGTGTATTGATTTTGGCTACCAATGCTATCTCTTTTCCTTCCAACATCTTTCTACCTTCCACCTCTTGTTGTTGCTCTTACATTCTACCTCTCTTTGTTTATCACCCAATTTTTCTGGCTTTTCATTTCTAATGCTTCTTTTCTGTTTTCTATCTTTTATTAACTCTTCTTGTTATTGCCCATTCTTTTCTCTTTCCCTCTCTCCTGATCATACTAGCCTTTTAATTCAAACTGTATTCTTCTCTACATTCATTTTCCCATTTCATTGTAGATACCTGACTTTCTTATTCCTATAACTATACACTGCTTAAATGAGCTCAATATTTATTCTCTTAGGTCTTATATGGTTCTTCTGCTAACATTTACTACCAATAATACTACTATACTTTTTTTTTCTTACCTCTTTTTCTTTCCCTTGCACTAGTCTTTTTCCTTCAAGGTAACTTAGACAAAAACAGGGAAATAGAATAAGAAGAACACAGTATCTAAGAGAAAACTCACAAACAGCACCTAAAAAACCCAAGACTAGAGGGACAAGCTAATCAACTGAAAAAACCCACCAAGATAAAATGATGACCAGAGTTCAAGAAAAATTACAAACCATATCAATAATCAGGAACAAATTAAAAATCAGGAAGTCCAATGAACAAATTAAAAATCAGGAAGAGGAGCAGAACATCGAACAACTAATCAAAGCTCTCCAAACAAATATTATGGACCAACTTAATGAAGTGAAGTAAGAGATTAAGGATACCAAGAAAATACTTGCAGAGCATACTGAAGAAATTGTAAACATATGCAAAAACATAATGGATAATGGATATGATGGTGATGAATGGCACAATTCAGGAAATCAAAAATACGCTCTCAGCAAATTACTGCAGATTTGAAGAAGGAGAGAAAAGTATTATTGATGTGGAAGAAAGTACATCTGAAATCAAACAGATTGTAGAATTGATCAATAAAAGATAGAAAAAATCCAGCAGGGACTTAGGGATATTTGAATGACAACACAAACATTTGTTTTATAGACATCCCAGAAGAAGAAGAGAAAATGGATAGAAGGTGTGTTTGAGGAAATAATAGCTGAAAACTTCCCAAACTTATTGAGAGAGATGCACATACATGTCCAGGAAGCACAATGCACCCCAAACAGTACAAATCTTAACAAGCCTACCCCAAGACATATACTTGTCAAATTATCCAATGGTCAAGACAAAGAGAAAATACTGAAGGCAGCAAAAGTAAAGACAACCATCACATACAAGGGAAGTGCAATAAAATTAAGTTCTGATTTATCATCTGAAACCATGGAGGCAAGAAGGCAGTGGTATGACATAGTCAAAGTACTAAAAGAAAAAAAATTTCCAGCCAAGAATACTCTATCCGGCAAAGCTGGCATTCAAAAATAATGGAGAGTTCAAAATACTCCCAGATACACAGAAACTAAGAGAGTATGCCAATAAGAAACTTGCCCTTCAAGAAATACTAAAGGGAGTTCTGCAGAAGGAAAGAAAAAAACCAAAAGAGACAGAGTTGGAGGAGAGTGTAAGGACAACTAGAAAGACAAAAAGAAATAAAAACAACATATGACATACACAAATCCAAAGAAAATATGACTAATGTTAAGTAATTCCTCAAGAGTAATAACACTGAGGGTTAATAGATTAAACTCACCTGTCAAGAGACACAGATTGGCAGAATGGATAGGGAAATATGACCCATCTGTGTGCTATCTACAAGAAACCCACCTTAGACTCAGGAATTTAAGGAGGTTGAAAGTGAATGGCTGGAAAACAATCTTACAAGCAAACAATAATAAAAAAAGAGCAGGAGTAGCTGTATTAACTTCAAACAAAATATACTTTAAATGCAAAACTATTTTGAGAGACAAAGATGGACACTGCATATTAGTAAAAGGGGTATTCTTTCAAGAGGAAAGAACAATCATAAGCATTTATACACCTAACCAAGGCATCTCCAAATATGTGAGGCAAACACTGGAAAGACAAAGTGGAAGAATAATGCTTCTACTATTATTGTGGGGGACTTTAATACACCATTATTACCATTAGAACATCTAAGCAGAGAATCAATAAATAAAGACTTTGAATAATATATTAGAGGATTTGGACCTAATAGACATATACAGAACACTATACTCAAAAACAACAGGCTATACATTCTTCTCAAGCACACATGGATCCTTCTCCAAGACAGACTACATGTTAGGCCACAGAGAAATTCTCAATGGATTCAGAAAATTGAAATCATATGAAATAATTTCTTTGACCACAGTGGAATGAATCTGGAAATCTGCAATGGCCAGAGAAGCAGATTAGGCTTAAGATATGGGAGTTAAGCAACACACTCTTAGACAATCAGTGGATTAAGGAGGAAATCTCAAAAGAGATCAGCAACTACCTTGAAACTAATGAAAATGACAACACAACATATCAAAACTTATGGGATGCAGCAAAAGCTGTACTGAAAGGGAAATACATAGCCATAAATTCATGCATCAAAAAAAAAAAAGAAAGAAAGAGTTAAAGTTGAAGACCTAACTGCACACTTGGAGGAATTAGTAAAAAACAACAACAAATTAACCCTAAAGGAAGAAGAAAGAAAGAAATAGCACAGATCAGAGCAGAACTAAATGAAATAGAAAATAAGAAAACACTCAAAAAATAAACAAAACAAAGAGCTGGTTCTTTGAGAAAATCAATAAAATTGATAAACCTTTATCTAGATTAACAAAGGAAAAAAGAGAGAAGATGCAAATACACAAAATAAGAAATGAAAAAGGGGATATCACCACTGACCCCATAGAAATAAAGAACTTCAAAAGAGGACACTTTGAAAAATTATATGCCAACAAGAAGAACAATTTAGAGGAAATGGACAAATTCCTGGAAACACATAAGCAGCCTACATTGATGAAAGAAGAAATTGATGATGTCAACAAACCAATCACAAGTAAAGAGATAGAATCTGTCATTAAAAACCACCCGACTAAGAAGAGTACTGGGTCAGATGGATTCACAGGTCAATTCTACCAAACATTCCAGAAAAAAAGTAGCACAATCTTGCTTAAACTCTTCCAAGAAATTGAAATACAAGGAACATTGCCTAATTGATTCTATGATGCCAACATTACCCTAATACCAAAGCAAAACAAAGTCAACACAAGAAAGGAAAATTACAGACCAGTCTCTCCAATGAACCTAGATGCTAAAATCCTCAACAAAATATTTGCTATTCATATTAAAAAACACATCAAATGAATTATACACCATGACCAGGTGGTATCATCCCTGGTATGCAAGGATGCTTCAACAAAAGAAAAACAATCAATGTAATACACCACATAAACAGAATGAAAGAAAAAAAAATCACATGATCATATCTATAGATGCAGAAAAAGTGTTTGACAAAATACGGCACCCTTTCCTGATAAAAATACTATAAAAGGTAGAAATAGAAGGAAATTTTCTGAACATGATCAAGGGTATATATGAAAAACCCACAGATAACATCATTTACAATGGTAAAATCCAAAAAGTTTTCCCTCTAAAATCAGGAACAGGACAAGGATGTCCCCCTATTTAACATTGTGTTAGAAGTACTTACTCAAGCACTGCAGCAAGAAACCAATAGAAAAGGCACCCAAATTGGGAAGGAAAAAGTAAAAATTTCACTCTTTGCAGATGACATGATCCTATACATACAAAGCCCTAAGAAATATACAACAAAGCTTCTAGAACTTATAAACAAGTTTAGTAAATTCACATGTATAAGTTCAATGTGCAAAAGTCAGCAGAGAGGTCAGGAAGTATTTGTCCTTGGAGTTTGTGTTCCTGAGTGTGATGGAGTTGGACTCAGATATGACCTCTATACACATACCTCTTCTGTCACTTTTACTGAACCTGTGCTTGGTACTGGGGTTAGTGTATGCTCAGGAGACTTGAATCTTTGGACTGGCTGTGTGCCTGCTGGGCCCTGAGCCTCAGTAGAGTTGCAGCACCTACTCTCCTGTTTGTTGGACTTGCCCATGTTGGCTAACAGGGAAGTGGGAATGGTCAATCACCACATCAGGGAACCAAGAGAGTGTACATTTGCAAGCAGGGAAATTCCATCCATCAGCCATGTAGAATCTAAGTCCCCTCTTGAGTTAGAAGTGGAGATGGCATCAGCTCCCAGGGTCTTCAGGATGGAGGAATAAAATATGGATTAGTGTGAATTTACTGGTATTTTATTATAGAATTATTGTGACTCTAGCAATGGAAGAAACTGTATCATTATTGTGGAGACAGTTGCCATGGGAGTTGCTGAAGGCAGGGAGAGGAAAGAAGAAGTGTGTTATGGGGGCATTTTCAGGATTTGGAGTTGTCCTGAATGATATCACAGGGACAGATGTAGGACATCATATCTTCTGCCATAACCCACTGAATGGACTGGGAGAGAGTGTAAACTACAATGTAAACTATAACTCATGTTGTGTAGCAGTGCTACAAAATATATTCATCAAATGCAATGAATGTGCCACACTGGTGAAAGAATTTGGTGATGAGGGAGAAATGGAGGGTGGGGGAGGGGAGTGGGGGTATATAGTACACTCATAGTTTTTAATGTAACATTTTGTATTATCTATATATCTTTTAAAAAATTAAAAAGTCTATTTTTAAAAAAGAATATACCGTATTGTACACAGAGCTATATCCCTCCACCTTGCAAAATGTATCTTGCACTCCATACATTTTAAGTAAATGTCTACTGAATAAATTTCTAAAAAATCTATATACTTAGAATGCAATTGATAAATCATTTAAAAGTAAATTTTAAATACAGACACTTTTGGCTTGGATCAGGGTGGTTTTGGTTAGTGATATTTTGGAGATAAAGCTGACAATATTTGCTGAAGAGGTTGTCTGCATTAGTCAGAGATCTCCACAGAAATTAACAGGGTATATATTTATATATATATAAACATATTTATATAATATATATTATATATATAATTATTAAGAGATTTATTATAGGAAATGTCTCATGTGACCATGGGAATTAGCAAGTCCAAATTCTGAAAGGTAGGCCACAACTTTGAAACTTGATAAAGGTGAAGTTAAATTTCCCAGGAGAAGCTACAAGTTGGTAACTCTAATCAAGGTGACAGTGAATTCCTAGAAAAAGCTGGATATCAACAGTGGAGATAAAAATTATTCTTTTTGACTGTTGGAGTCTTCAGTTCTTACTTTAAATCTCCAACTGTTTGGATTAGGAAATTTCTTTCATTGTTGAAGGCAACCCCTTTTGTTTATAGAATATGTAGTCAGCCATGGATTAAATCAAATGACTAAAGAAATCACCTGACAGTAATAATTAGGACAGTGTTTCCTTAAACAAACAGCTGGACACCATAACCTAGCCAAGTTGACACACAAAATTAACCATCACAGACCACCTCTTGTCAACTTCGCATTCATACACATCTCTTAAAATGTATTTATTCTCTAAATAAAGACAATAACTTAGTTACACTTTAGCCTGGCATAATTCGACTGTCCTGTGTACAGAAACCAAAAATTTAGAAGTTCTACTAAGAAACAGGAAGACATGGCCCAGTGTAATGAACAAACTAAAAAACAGGAGGAAATGCAGAATGTAAAAAATAGTTAAGGATATCCAAATAAATATCTTGGATCAACTTAATGAAGTGAAGGAGGAGATAAAGGATATTAAGATGCCATTGGGAGAACATACAGAAGAAAGTGTAAGCATACAAAAAAGAGAACATATCTGATGGTGATGAATTGCACAATGCAAGAAATAGAAATTATGCTAGAAGAATATAAGAGCAGATTTGAACAGACAGAGGAAAGAATTAGTGATGTCAAAGATATCACATCTGAAATCACACAGATAGTAAAACAGACAGGTAAAAAGATAGAAAAAATTCAGCAGGGATTCAGGGAATTGAACTCACAACATGAAACACACAAACATATGCATTATAGCATCCCAGAGGGAGAAGATAAAGGAAAGGAGGCAGAAGGAGTGTTGGAGAAAATAATGGCTGAAAATTTCCTAACTCTTTTCAGGGGCATGGATGTACATGTCCAGAAAGTGCAGCACATTCCAAGTAGTATAAATCCTAACAGGCTTACCCCTAGACACATAGTTATCAACTTGTGAACTGCTCAGGACAAAAAGAGATTACTGAATGCAGCAAGAGAAAAGAGATCTATCACATACAAGGGAAGCTCAATAAGATTAAGCATGATTTCTCATTTGAAACCATGGAGGCAAGAAATCAGTGGTATAACATAGCTGATGTACTAAAAGAAAAAAAACTGCCAGTCAAGAATTCTGTATGCAGCAAAGCTGGCACTGATAAAGGAGAGTTCAACATATTCACAGATAAACAGTTTGTGAATAAGACATTTGCCCTTCAAGGAATAATAAAGGGTGTTTTGCAGGTTGAAAGAAAAGAGCAGGAGACAGTTGGAGGAGAGTTTAGAAAGGAAAATTACTAGTAAGAATAGCTAAAAAAGATAAAAAGAGAAATAAAAATAAAATATGGCATATACAAACCTAAAGATAAAATGGCTATTGTAAGTACTGCCTTAAAGGTAATAACATTGAATTTTAATGGATTAAACACTCTATTAAAAAATACAGATTGGCAGAATAGATAAGGAAATATGACCCAGCTATATGCTGCCTACAAGAAACCCACCTTAAACCCAGGGATGCAAGGAAGTTGCAAGTGAATGGTTGGAAAATTATTTTACATACAAACAATAACCAAAAAAGGGAGGGAATAGCTATTCTAATATGGGAAAAAATAGACTATAAATGCAAAAGTATGATAAGAGATAAAGAAGGATACTATGTATTAATAAAAGGGGTAATCTATCAAGTAGAAAGAACAGTCATAAACATTTGTATTCCTAATCAAGGTGCCCCAAAATACATGAGACAAGAATTAGAAAACTAAGGGAAGATATAGATGCTGCTGTAATTATAGTGGGGGACTTTAATACATCATTATCACCATTAGACAAAACATCTTGACAGAAGGGCAGTAATGAAATAGAGACCTTGAATAATATGTTAGAGGATCTAGACCTAAAAGAAATATACAGAACATTACCCCCAAATACAGCAGGATATATATTTTTCTTGAGCACACGTGTATCTTTCTTTGGGATAGACCACATGCTCAGCCACAGAATAAGTATCAACATTTCAGAAAGATCAGAATTATTCAAAGTAATTTCTCAGACCATAGCAGAATGAAGTTGGAAATTAATAAGGGGAAGAGAAACACAATAGACACAAAGATATGGATGTGAAACAACATACTTTTAGATAATCAGAGTATCAAGGAGGAAATTGCAGAAGAATTAAGTAACTACCTTGAAATGAATGAAAATGAGAACACAGCATAACAACACCTATGTGATGCAGCAAATGAAGTGCTGAGAGGGAAATTTATAGTCATAAATTCTTATATTAAAAAAGAAAAAAGAGCTAAAATTGAAGAATTAACTGCACACCAGGGAGAACTAGAAAAAGAACAACAAACTAATTCCAAAGTGAGCAAAAACAAATGAAATTGAGAACATAAAGCACTAGAAAAAATGAACAAAACCAATCCTGGTTATTTGAAAAGATTAATAAAATTGACAAACCCTTAACTAGACTAACAGTAACAACAACAAAAAAGAGATGATGCAAATACAGAGAATGAAAAATGAGACATGGGATATCACCCCTGATCCCACAGAAATAGAGTATCATAAGAGGATAGTTTGAAAAATGGTATGTCAACAAGATGAATAACATAGATGGGATGAACAAATTTCTAGAAATACACAAGTGGCCTACATTGGAGAAGAAAAGATTGATGAATTCAACAGACTAATCACAAGTAAAGAGATAGAATTAATCATCAAAAACCTCCCAACTAAGAAGAGCCCAAGACCATATGGCTTCCCACAGGTAAATTCTACCAAGCATTCTGGAAAGAATTACCACTAATTCTGCTTAAACTCTTCCAAAGAATAGAATTGGAGGGAACATTGTCTAACTCATTCTATGATGCCAACATCACCCTAATATTAAAACCACATAAAAATATAAGAAAAGAAAACTACAGACCAATTTCTTTATGAATCTGGGTGCTAAAATTTTCAACAAAATACTGGCTAATTGTATCCAACAACACATCAGATGAATTATACACCACAATCAAGTGGATTTTATTCCTGGTATGCAAGGATTGTTCAACAGAAAAAATTCAATCAATGTAATACACCACATTAACAGATCATTTGGCAACATACAGCATCTTTTCTTCATAAAAACACTTTAAAAGATAGGAGCAGAAAGAATCTATCTGAACATGATACAGGTTATATATGAAAAACCTACAGCTAACTTCATATTCAATGGTGAAATGCTAAAGGCTTTCCCTCTAAGATCCAGAACAAGACAAGGATGCTCCTGACACTGCTCTTATTCAACATTGTGGTAGAAATACTTGCTTATGCACTTAGGTAAGAAAAAGTAATAAAAAGCATCCAAATTGGAAAGGAAGAAGTAAAAATCTCACTATTTGCTGATGACATGATCCTATACATTGAAAGCCCTGGAGAATCTAAGGCAAAGCTTCTAGAGCTGATAAATGAGTTCAGTAAAGTAGCAGGATATAAGATCAAGATGCAAAATCAGTAACATTTCTGTACACCAATTATGAGCAATTGGAGGACAAAATCAAGAAAAACATTCCATTTACAATAGCAACTAAAAGAACAAAAAATCTAGGAATAAACTTAACTAAAGATGTAAAGGAATCATGCACAGAAAATTGTAACACTGTTAAAGGAAATAAAAGAAGATGCAAATAAATGGAAGTATATTCCATGTTCATGGATTGGAAGACTAAACATCACTACCCAAATTGATTTACAGATTTAATGAAATTCCAATAAAATTTAAAACAACATTTTTTCCTGAACTGGAAAAGCTAATTATGAATTTATTTGGAAGGAAAAGGGGTCCTGAATAGCCAAAAAATGATTAAAAAAGTACAATGAAATTGGAGGACTCATGCTACCTGACTTTATAGAATCCTACAAAGCAACAGTGGTCACTACTGCATGGTATTGGTACAAGGATAGACATACTGACCAATGGAACTGAGTTGAGATTTATGATATGGAATATTACATATATGGTCAACTGATATTCGACAAGACCAACAAGCCCACTTAACTTGGAGAGAATGGTCTCTTCAACAAATAGTGTCTGGAGAACTGGATATCCACATCCAAAAGAATGAGAGAGAATCACTATCTCACACCATATACAAAAATTAACTCAAGGTGAATCAAAGACCTGTATATAAGAGTCAAGACCATAAAGCTTCTTGAAAATAATGTAGGGAATCTTTAATGAGATCTCGTAGAAGGAAATGGTTTCATAAACTTACACCCAAAGCATGAGCAATGAAAGAAAAAATAGATAAATGGGATCTCCTCAAAATTAAAAACTTTTGTGCTTGAAAGGAGTTTTTCTAGAAAGAGGAAAGGCAGCCTACTCAATGGCAGAAAATAATTGGTAAGCATCTATCTGATAAGGACCTAATGTCCAGCATATAAAAAAATCTATCCTGATATTTTAATATGGCCTGCAGCCTCTTCAGTTTAATCTAGCAAGCATGTTAATTATCTAGTAGTAGTGAATATATAAAAGCAAAGAAAGTATTTCTCCCTTTATACTTGTCGTAAGAATGAAAGACAAATACCAAAATGTAATACCTAATACATACAGTGGCCCAATACTTCAGAAGGCAAAGAAGGGGAGAGCTGGGAACCTAAAATCTGTCTCTTCCAAAATATCTCTTTTTGATATTTCTTTGTATGTCTTAAGGTTTTCTTGTTTTGATATATTACCCTCATTGGACTTATAGTTCCCTCTTCTGCTTTCCTTTTCATGTACGATATGAATAACCAGGACTTGCTTGCCATTTGGGTGGGTGTGGGAGAGCCTGCAGAACCAGGGTGAGATCTAAATAAAAGTAATCAGATATGGAATTGGTAATTTAAGAAAATTTAGTTCAAATAACATAGGAGAAAAACACCTTTTATAACTGTGGGTAGTATATCTCAGACCCTGGAACTGGGCCTGGGAGAAAGAGGCTATTGCTTGATCTACTTTAATTTGGACAATCAGTGGGTAGAAAAGAATCTTTAAAGATCACAAAGCTAGGAGACTGCATAATACTCTTGGGCCAAAGGACTATAGGGCATATCTTTCTTAAGGGCCTGAGGACATATCAGGCATATTAGGTTGTGGGTTTCCCAACCATTATTTAAACAATAATTTAAACCATTATTTAAACAATAAACACAAAAACAAAATTAATGATTTCCATGTGCCTATCATATTCTAGGGTATGAACCAGTTTCTGAGGATATGTAAAATCAAATCCTCTGTACTGAAGAAAGTTGTAACGACTCAGTTACTGGAGCACAGTGGTTAAACATGTGAATTCTGAAGGCAGACCCTTAATTATTGGTGACTTTGGGCAGTCCTCTTAACATCACTTTGCCTCAGTTAAGTAATCTTAAAGGTATTAACATTAACAGACCTAATAGTCATAAAGTGCTTAAAACACCAACTGGCACATAGAAAAAAAATATTAGTTTTAATTACAGTTATTTAAAACAGGCATTATACTTGACTTGCCTCTGTCATAAAAGTGTTCATTCTTCATTTTTCCAAAGAGCCCAAGCCAATTCCAGAAGTCAGCTTCAGAAATTCTTCCTTGATCATACTTCTAAAGATCCAGAGAATTATAGACTCCTATTTTTCTTATTAGCTGAAGAAAGTGCTTAGTTAATCACTTTTCTAGCTACGCAGTTGTGGAGCTATGTACCCAAGAAAAAAATGTTCTTAACTTATTCTATTCTTGTGGCTGTGAATCCACTGTGAATAGAACCTTTTGCTAGAGTATATTTCAGTTAAAGTGTGGCCTTACTGAATCATAATGGGTTTTACTCCTATTACTGAAGACCTATAGGGAAGCCCACAGAGAGAAAAGACTCAGGGAGCAACCAGAACTTGAATGCCAATGGACGAGAGAAGCCAGGAGAAGGTGATATATTCATTGACATATGACAGAAAAGTCAAGGACCAATGATTGTTGGCAGCCATCCCTGAAACATCTCAGTCTTCAGGGAGAAAGCATTGCCTTGTTGATGCCTTGATTTTGGACTTCTCTTAGCCTCAAAACTGTGAGCCAATAAAGTACAATTGTTTAAGCCACCCTATTGTATGGTATATTTTTTTAGCAGTAAGAAAATTAAAACTGTAATCTTCTCTGTGCCTTTAATTAGCTGTGTGGCTAGAATAAATGGTTTGCTATCTGGAGATCTTAGTTTATTCGTTTATATGATGTGGAAGCTTATGTATAAAATCTATCATATCTGCAAATGTCATTATCAATGAGTGGTTACAGACCCAAAAATATGCTTTATTTTTAAGTAACTATATGAGAAATTAATAATATTTTAAAGTACTGTTAAATACATCTTTTTAAAATTTACAGATGCTTCTACCCATTGAAAGTCTTGCTGTCTTAACAGCTAATTCTTGGACTTGGAGGAAATTGTAGACCTAGAGTTTATAGTTCACTGAGCTTAAAGTTAATCACAGAGTACTCAAGATTAAGTACTATACTTACAGAAATAGCAATTCTCTGTAGAAAACATTCCTCAAGTGGGTTTACCACACCTGTCAATCACTTCCAGCCAATCAGGTAATTTTGTCTGGAATAGGAGAGGGAAAACTGATCATATCTACTAGATTTCTTTAATTTATCCAAATATACCATGAGGTAAAATAATTTAGAAATCAATATAAAGTAAGGGTACTTGTATATTATACATTTATCAATGTATTTGAAAATATATCATCCTTGGTTCTACCTCTGCATATGTGTGTTATGGATTGAATCATATTCCCCACAAAGATATATCCATGTCCTAACCTGAAGCCCTGTGAATGTGCCTTATTTGTAAATAATAATATTTGATGATGTTAGCTAAGGCCAAACTGAATCAGCGTAGGTCCTAATATAATATGATGAGAGTACTTAAATGGAGAAGAAATATGGACAAGGTGGTAGAAAACAGATAGGGAAAGATCTTACCATTGATGGAGGCAGAGATTTAGTTATGGACTGTTCACATGCCACTACCAGAACTACTATAAATTTCAGTGAAAAATTATTCCCCTGACACCTTGATTTGGACTTCTAGACTCCAAAAATGCAATGCAATAAAATCCTGTTGTTTAAGTCAATTAGTCACTAATATTTGCTATAGCAACCATGACGAACTAATACATTGTATGTGTGTGTATGTACATTTGTATATATAAATGCACACTTACATGTATACACACAAATATATAAACAGAGAGGTAGAACCAATGAGGGCAATGAGTATGAGCCTGGGTGTATCGTGTGTAATACATATATATATGTATACATTTTTATAGCTATTTAGTCAATTCATGCTTTAAAGCACTGGAATTATTCCAAATCAGTATAGATTTCTGAATGACAGTGTCTTGTATATGATTAGTTAGTATTCTTATATTAAGTGATATTTAAATCTTATAACATTAAATTATCAATCTCTACTATTTTCACTGCAGTTATTTATAAAACAAATAATACAAAAATCTATTAAATCACTTCTAGCACTCTATACTGAGGTGTGATATAAAGAGCACTGAGTATTGACATTAACACTAGCAAACTCTGCTACAAAAATGAAAAGTTCAAAATGTCTATGGATTCAATTCATATCTGTAAAATGAAATGTTTCCTCTAGAGGCTATATGGCATATGGTTTGAGGGTATGAGCTCTTGATATGGGCTGCCTGAGCTAAACTGGCTTTGCCGTTTATTAACTGTATGACCTTAGGACATCTTGTTTCCTCATCTGTCAAATACATGTAAGGGACATAGGACAATACCTAGCACAGTTAATTGTCCATAATGATAATAATAATAATAATAATAATATCTTGTCCAGTTCTAGAATTCTGTCAATGTTAATCATAGCCATCAAAGAGAAGATACTGAGGGCTTTTCTAGTTTTATAATGGTGAGAGAAATGAGCTCTTAATGAAATAAGCACTTCAATGCATTTTTATCCTACACATTTATAATGTAAAAGAATGACTTATAGAAGTTAGCTTGAAACTTACAACAATGTAATGTGATTTGGGAAGGGCAAATAAGGTAATTGAAAAAAATTGCACTGACTTATTTTTCTAATCCTGATGATATTAAGATGAAGAATTCATGTAAAATTCCCTCATGTTTTATTAGCTATTAAGTGCATCTTCAAACCTATGTAAACTCAAAGAGTCTGAAGTTCTCAAACAACTGGATTTCAAAGATATTTATTTAACCTTAACTCTTTATAAATAGAGTGAAATGAAGAAAACAGAAAAGTCCTAAACCAGGCATTAAACAATAGATTCAGGAAATGTAGTTGATGGTAAAGCAAAGGATTGGAAACCATACAACTGGCCTCTGCAACTCCTCCTCTCCAGAGAATTAGATCATCTCCTTTATAAGTTATTGGGGAATGAAGAAACACTTTGATGATTTTAATGGAACTTAGTATTGTTTCCCTAGAATAATTTGGTTGAAGTTGTCCTATGTTGAACATCAGTGAAATGATTTCTCTTTCACTTCATGTTCACTCTATATAGAGAATTGTGGGGAAAATTGCATTACAGATCTCTTTGACTACCAAAAATTTCTAGCCAATATTTGAGCATTGCAAAGAATTGTGTAAGTAATGATTATTCATTTAGACAGCATTCTCATTTCAACAATAGCTCATTTCTAGTATTTAATTACATGATGCTCTAAATGATATCATATCATTGTAGAATAGGAAAGCTTTCCCAATCACTGTCTTGAATATTTCATATAATTAGAGAACAAAACTTTTATGTTGTGAGCAAGATCCAATGATGTAGGATATAATTTCTATTTTATTATTTGGATGAGGAAGATGGAAGAATGTTTAAGAAAGAAATGTTTGGTTAAATATTTAATATAAATCCAAATACTAAAATGTGCTGTTTACAATGTGAAACATGCTATATCTGAAAATTAGTTTATATTTTATAACTTAGTAAATTCTAAGGATTACATGAATAAAACACAGACACTGAAACAGGCAATAGGATAGAAATAATAGTGGAATAGTTACTATAACTGGTATGTATTGAATCATGCCCTCCACAAAGAAATGTTTAAGTCCTAACTCCAGAACTGTGGATTTAAACCCATTTTTAAATAGGATCTTCAATTATGGTATAGTTAAGGTGAAGCCAAATTGGGTCAGGGTGGGCCTTAACCCAGTGTGACAGGGGTCTTTAAAGTGTAGAAAATTTGGACACAGTTAGATGAGAAGGAGAGAGAAGGATCCAGATGAACATGAATAGAGGTAGACATCGTGTTATGGATTGCTGTGATGGTTAGACTAATGTGTCAACTTGGCCAAGTAATTGTACCTTTTTGGTCAAATGAGTGCTGGGCTACTTGTAATAATACAAGGACATCTATGGGCTTTAGTCATCAGTGAATTTACTGCATAGATGGCTGATTACATCTACATCAACCAGAGAGATTACAAAGAATGATGCTTTATCCAATCAGTTGAAAGCTTTAAAAGGGGAAGTGATTTCAGCATTCACAGACAGTTTTCCATTTTGTCTTTGGACAGCCAATATCTCCCAGAAACTCATCAAGGACCATCATTGGACTTTCTTTGGAGCCCCAGATTTGCAGCCTCCCTGCGGAACCTGGACTTGTGCATTCCCATAGTCATGTGAGAGAATCTTATAAATCTCATACTATTTATAGATATCTCCTGTTGATTCTGTTTCCCAAAAGAACTAATACAGCTTGGTACTGGGAGTAGTTCTTGAGGAAGAGAGTCTTAAACATGGGATGTTGGAGGTCATTCTGGGAGTTTTGCAATTGACTCTCTACTCTAATTGGACTGAAGGGTACTAATGATTCCCTTTCCAATAATGAAGAGGCTGATAACAGTCCATGGCATGAGTTGGCAATGGAGATACACAAAATATCATCACTGGATTCCCCTACTTCCATGCTTATAAAAAGCAAGTATCTGGGTGAGAGTGTTTTCAACACCTTAACAGAGTTTTGTGGAGTCAAATGATATAATGAAGTTGGCTGGTTCCTCCTAGATACTCTGGATATAGTTACAAAAGAAAAGAGATGAGTTAAAGACTTTAAATTTGAAATTTAAACACTGCATGAATGATGTAAAAGTTTCTATGTGTGCTCTGAAAGAAAATCTTGGCTCCTGCAGTCACAGGCTTGAGATATCTGACAACCAAACTCAGCCACTCATTGTATGAGTAGCAGAGTTACAAAGGAAACTAAAATCTCAGCCCTGCAGAATATCTGTGGTTAAAAGAAGGTATTGATTGGAAAGGAGTGGAACCCAGAGGATTGGGATGGAGACATATGGAATGATGATATGGTGGGGACATTATAACCCTAACTTCTACTGAGACTTTACCAGATAAACCTGTGATGCCCTGCCCTGTGGAGACCACACTTTGTTAACCTTGTATCCCCCAGCCTCCAGCCTGCTCCAGGGAGTCTGGACATCCTTCCTATCCTGAGGTGGGTACTAGCCAAACTGAAACCTGCACTGTCCAGACTCTGGCCTACCCCAGGGAATCTGGACCTCCTCCCAGCCCTGAGGCAGGTACCAGCCTGACTCCAGCATACACTGTGCAACCTCCACCCTGCCCTGACAAATCTGCATCCCAACTCTTGTTTGAAGAGATTAATCCTATCTCGCCATAAGAAAATGCAAAGGAATGCACTGAGATCAGTAGCTTGCAAGATATTTCTAATCCTTCTCCTTTCCCACTCCCACCACCCTTCTTCTCTTCAAGACCTATTACTAGACTAAAATCACAACAAGCCCTCAAAGAAGAAATACAAAGTGTGACACATGGGGAATTATGCTATATTCTGAAAGAACTGAATGAGTTTTCCAACTTACATAGACAGAAATCAGGGGAATACATGTGGGAATGGATTCTAAATGTATGGGATAATGGTGGAAGGAATATAAACTTGGATCATGATGAATTTATTGCCATGGGCCCACTAAGCAGAAATTCTGGATTCAACATTGTGGCATGAGGGGCAAGAAAGGGCTATTAAATTTCTTCTGAATCTGTATAAGCAGAAGAGCTCTAGGTCAAATGAACAAAACCTTAACTTAAATTATAGACCCTGAGAATTATGGTCCCTTAATCAATTCCCAGACTTCAGAGAGTTTAAGACCCAGAGTCCCTTGAATGAGGAGAAGGCCAGTTTCCCTTGGGGAATGACCTGTTAAACAGTCAAAAATTTATACTGTTAATCTTCCTTCACCTTTCCCAGGAGGCCTATGGACTTTTACCAGGGTAACTGTGAATTGGGGAAAAGGAAATGAACAGACATTTTAGGGATTATTAGACTGTGACTCAGAGACCCAAAATATCACTGTGGTCGACTAGTCAGAGTAGGAGCTTATAGAGATCAGATGACTGATGGAGTTTAGCTCAAGTCTACCTCACAGTGGGTGCAGGGGGTCCCTGGGCCCATTCTGTGGTTACTTTCCCAGTTCCAGAATGTGTAACTGGAATAGACATACTCAGTAATTGGCAGAATCCCCTCTTTGGATCCCTGACTTGTGGAGTGAGCACTCTTATGGTAGGAAAGGCCAAGCAGAAGCCATTAGAACTGTCTCTGACCAGAGTAAATCAAAAGCAATACCAGATTCCTGGAGGGATTGCAGAGATAAGTGCCACTATCAAGGATTTGAAGGATACAAGGGCAGTGATTCTGACCACATCCCATTCAACTCTTCTATTTGGTCTGTGCAGAAAGCAGATGAATCTTGGAGCGTGACAGTAGACTATCATAAACTTAACCAGGTGGTGA
Source organism: Dasypus novemcinctus (assembly GCF_030445035.2). Taxonomy (NCBI): domain Eukaryota; kingdom Metazoa; phylum Chordata; class Mammalia; order Cingulata; family Dasypodidae; genus Dasypus; species Dasypus novemcinctus. The sequence goes on along the minus strand of NC_080673.1, from coordinate 144,695,984 downwards.
CTGCAATTCTGGCTGCTGTCATGGATGGAGCGTCATTGCAAATTAGGCACATCCGCAGGTACCTGCTTTGTAGCTATTGATCTGGCAAATGCTTTTTTCTCAATTACCATTAGTAAAGAATGCCAGAAACAGTTTGCTTTCAGCTGGCAAGGACAGCAGTATACCTTCACTGTTCTGCGTCAGGAATATATCAGCTCTTCAGCCCTATGTCATAACATTGTCTGCAGGGACCTTAAAAGTCTTCCTTCCCTTCCCACAAGACATCACACTGGCCTATTATATTGATGATATCATGTGGATAGGACCTAGTGAGCAAGAAGTAGTAAAGACACTAGACTTATTGGTAAGACATTTGTGTGAGAGAGGATGGGAGATAAATCCAAATAAAATACAAGGTACTTCCACCTCAGTGATATTTCTAGGTGTCCAGTGGTGTGCCATGCCCTGTGATTAAAGTCAATGGCAAATTACAAAAACCTAATCCAAGCAGGATTAACAGTGGCCCAGAATCTTCAGAAATGAAAGTTTGGGTCACCCCACGAGGCAAAGTACTACGATCAGCTGAAGTGCTTGCTGAGGGTATCATGAACATGGCATGAATATTGCTAGTGATAAATATGAGCTTTAACCACATGAACAGTTACTGAAACAAGGACTGTAATAATTGTGAATTTTTCTTTCTTGTTTCATTGAGTATGATTGTATATGTACACAAAATGAATTTCTTTGGTTTCTCCCCCAACCTTTTCCCCTTTCATATGAAAAGTTGTATTAATTTCATATCATAATATTTAAGATGTTAAGTTTAAGAGTGAATATTACCCAAGGACTTGCACCCTAATTTGTAAGAAATTAATGTGTTTCCAGTTATATGCAGGAGAGTTGAACACTGTTAGGCAGAAAGGTATACATATGCATGTCTGTTATTGTTTTTACTTAGAGAATAAGTATGGTTTAAGGTAATGAGTTTGGTTGCTGAATTGACATGGGTGGACTGTGATGATTAGGTTACTTTGTCAACTTGGCCAGGTAATCGTGCCCAGTTGTTTGGTCAAGCAAGTGCTGAACTAATTGCAATACAAGGACATTTATGGACTTAAGTCCCCAATTACTTTACTGCATAGATAGCTGATTACATCTATATCAATCAGAGAGATTGCAGTCAGCAATGAATGATGGTTTATCTAATCAGTGGAATGCCTTAAAAGGGGAAGTGATTTCAGCATTCAGAGAATTTCTCAGCTTGCCTTTGGACAATCAATATCTCCCACAAACTCATCAAAAACCTTCACTGGACTTTTATTGGAGTCCCTGGTTTGCAGCTTGCTTACAGAACCTGGACAGGTTCTGCATACCCATGCTCATGTGAGAGTCTTATAAAATCGGATAATACGACAGATCTCCTGTTTCCCAAAAGAACCCTGACTAATACAATTGCCAACAAGCCACCACTAGAACATTAAAGACTTCAGAGAAGGCATGGCTCTGCTAACAACTTGTTTTTGGACCTCTAGCTTCCAAAGTTACAAGATAATAAATTCCTATTGTATAGGGCAGGTGTTTTGTGGTATTTGTAACAGCAACCATGGAAAACTAAGATAATGACTAATTTCAATTATTTATTTAAGAACATACACAGAATTAGACAAATACAATCAACTTATTTTTCACAAAGCTGTAAAAGTAATTCAAAGGAGAAAGGATATTCTCTTCAACAAAAGTGCTGGAGCAATTAACATCCAAAAAAAAAAAAAAATGAACCTCTATCTAAACTCCACACCTTACACCTTATAAAAAATTAGTATAATGAATAATTCAAAACCGTGTAACTTTCAGAAGATAGCCAAAGAGAAAATCTTCAATACCTAGGGCTTGGTGAAGTATTCTTAGTTATGACACCAAAAACATAACTCATAAAAAATTGATAAATTGTATTTTCTCAAAATTATAACTTGTTTTCTCTGAGAATAACCCTGTTAAGAAGATTAAGGCTGAGAGAAAATAACTGAAAATCACATGGCTGAGAAAGCCATATCTAGAACACATAGAAACCTCTCAAAATTCAAATCAGCTCAAATCCATAGCAACTTAAATTAAAAATAACCAAAAACTGGAACAAAGAAAATATCCATTGACACATTAATGCTTTAAGAAAGTTTGCTACATTCTTGCTATGGAATACCAGGAGCAATGAAAAGAAATGAACTATTGATACATGCAACAACTTGAATGGATCTCAAGGCCATTATGCTTAGTGAAAAACTCAATCTCAAAAGGTCATATATTTTAGTATTCCATTTATGTAATATTTCAGAGTGAGAAAATTATAGACTTAGAAAACAGATTAGTGGCAGCCAGAAGTTAAGCATGATGCAGGAGACAGTGGTGCACGTGACCATAAAGGGGTAACATGAGGGAGCTCTTTATAGTGATGGATTAGATTTGTATTTTGATTGTGGTGATTACATTAATTTGAACATTTAATTAGATGACATGGTAGTATACCTGACTGAGCTGCTAATGTCCATCCTGCTTGATATTATTCTGTGGTTGTATAAAATTATTATATAAGCTGTAACTATTGGGAGAAACTGGGTGAAGTATACATGTGATCTCTCTGTACTGTCTTTGCAACTTCCTGGGATCCTGCAATTATTTCACAGTAAAAAGTTTTAAAAAAGAGAGTGAGGGATAAACAGCCCTAGCTGTATCTAGATTTGTTTTTATGTAGATGTGATATGTACAATTTCAGTATTAAACTCACTTCAGGAGACATCAGAAAAGAAAAAGCCAACATGATGTGTATGGTAGAATGGATATATGGAAAGCCCCTGGCTTCTTGATAATATCCTTTGATCAAGAAATTAACTAAACATAGAACCTTCTATGTTTGATAGCTTACTAAGTTAATAAATAACTTTATTGCTAAGCTTAAGAAAAGTACTAGTCGTTTCTTTGAAACCATTTAATTTTGCAAAATTTAAATAGAAAAATTTTTATTCAAATAAAAATTCCTGGCTTATATGCACTGAATCTTGCAACATTTTTGACAATTTTCAAATGAAATTTTTGGAATGTCTCCCAATGAAAACTATATACATCATATTAAAAATATTAAACTGACATGAATATAAGTAAAACACAGATGTTATACATAAAGTAATTGCATCCAATCCTTTTGTAGTTCCTAAGTATGATGAATGGGTGTTCATGCATTTGTACCTCCCTCAAACCTTGTTACCACAGTGTACATTACCTGTCTGACATGAAAAAAAAAAAAGTAAATGCAGAAACATTTGCTCATAAGGTATTATCACAACCTGCTTCTATTCTGAAGACTTTTGTAAATTCCTAAGGATGTCCTTCAGGAAGAAGAATAGTTATCCCAGGTGGAATGTCTGAAATACATACAAGAATGGTAGGGAAATTTGCAAACGTATGGCAGAATATTATTGTGTAAAGTAATACTGGTATCTAATTTCTGCATTAAAAAGATCAGATATAATGAAGAATTTGATAGAGATGTGATCAGTGTTAGAATATTCCAAGTTCTTTAGAGTTTTTGTGATGAGAAAAAAGAATAAAGGTATTGGTTAATTTCCCACTTTATTAATATAAATATGATTTTAAAGATATCTATAGTGATCAAAAAATAAGTTATAGGAAGCATAACATATTAAAGGGGTAAATACAATAATATATTTTTTAATTACACATTACTAAAGATATTGATTAGTTGAGTATATGAATAAAGTTATTTGAATGCATTAGTATATAAGAGTCAAACTTTTTTTTGTGTGTGTACAGAGTAGCTCTCCTTACAGGGTGCACTCCTTGTGCAGGGGACACTCCTGTGTCGCAGGGCTCTCCTTGCACATATCAGCACTGCACATGGGCCAGCTCACCACATGGGTCAGGAGGCCTTCGGTTTGAATGCTGGACCTCCCATGTGGTAAGCGGATGCTCTAGTAATTGAGCCAAATCCGCTTCCCAAGAATCAAACTTAACTATAGATGTAGTTAATTTTGGAGACCATTTTTTTCTACATTTTTTTTTCGCTTCTTTAAGTGATAAAACATTCTTACAACAAAAAAAATAGTGCTTTATCAAATGATTTATATACATATCTGTTAACATTTTATAATATTTGTCTTTAAAATATTGATAATAAGCCATAAATAGCAAGTTAGAAAACTGATAATTATATTTAGTGATAATATAAATTCTTAAATATATTTGTAGATAAAACATTTGTACATAAATTAGACAAATCACATGCAATTTCCTTTTTTGTATAGTGTGCAGGAGTAAAGTTATTTTCTTTCTATGAGGTCCCCATATACCCCCCACCCCACCCACACCACCCCACCCACATCAACAAACTCTTCCATCATTGTGGCACATCTACTGCACCTGGCGAATACATTCTGGAGAAATGCTGCAGCACATGGACAGTGGTCTACATTGTAGTCCACACTCTCCCCCAGTCCACCCAGTGGGCCACAACAGGACACACAACATCCAGCATCTGTCCCTGCAGCACCACCTAGGACAAGTCCAAATCCTGAAAATGTCCCCACACCTTATCTCTTCTTCCCTCTCCCGACCATCAGTAGCCACTGTGGCCACCTTCTCCACATCACTTCTACAATTTCTTCCCTTACTAATCACAGTTGTTTCCAGCAGAACACCAGTAAGTCCACTCTAATCCATACTCTATACCTCCACTTTGTAAAATTTTTTAAAAGACTATTCTTCTGCCTGCTTTGCAAGTCATAATGACAGCCCATAAATGCATGTTTCTTTCTGAAACTTCTAGACTGATACACTGGTTTATTTTTTTATGCTCTACCAACTCCCTGATATAATAACTTTATAATTTTTTACATCTATTAATTTAAGCTCTAAACCTTTGTTGTGCTTCTGCAAAGTATTTCTTGGCTATTCTTGGCCTCTTGTACTGTTCCACAGGTATTTTAGAATCAGCTTTTTGTCAATTTCCACTGAAAATAAAATCATTGGGAATTTTATTGGAATTTCATTGATCTATAGGTCAATTTCAGAAGAATTGGCATCTTTACAACATTGAAACCTGGTTCTATATTTCTTCCATTTATTCAGGCAGCCTTTAATTTAAAAGAAATTATAGATGTGTTTTTAAATATCTGATATTAGTTATTTATATCCTCTCCCTTTTTTTCTTGATCTATATTGTCAAAAGTTTATCAGTTTTATCTTATTTTTAAAATTATAGGATAGTTGAAATAATAATATAAAACTCATATAGAGAACTCCAATATACCACCCCAGCCAGATACACAGATCTATCAACTTTTAACATTTTACTATATTTCACATTTACTTATCATTCCATCTGCCTGTGTGTCTATATCTGCCAAGAGACTATTAATTTTTTAAAAATCAATTTTATTGATACATATTCATAAAGCATAAATCCATCCAAAGTGTACAATCAATGGAATTTGGTATCATCACATAGTTGTAGATTCATCATTTCAATCATTATTAGAGTCTTATCATTATCCAATAATAATAATAACAAATAACAGACAAACAAAACCCTCATATCTCAATCTCTATTGTTTTGCTGTTGTATTTAGCTGTTTATTAATTTGTGTTTATATTATGCAAAAACAGCCTTATGTATTCAATATCATCCATATTAATATTTCACAAGAGATTTCACTATGTTATACGGTCCCAATGTGACATTTTTTTAGCTTTCCTTCTAGTAATATGCTTGACCTTAGACTTACACTTTCGACCAATATCATACCCATATGATAGCTCTGCTAGTTACAAATACTATGATGTGTTTTCAACATTTCTATTCATTTTCAAAGATTTACCACCTTTCTACTAATTCTGTACAGATTAATCACCAGTTTTATCTCATTCTCTTTTCTGGTGATGTATGTTCTAATAATTAACTCCGTGAGTTTACACAATATATTTAGTTCATAATAGCACAAACACATAGTATTTGTCCTTTAGTGTTTGGCTTGCTTCATTCAACATAGTGTCTTCCAGGTTTATCTATGTTGTCATATTCTTCACAACTTCATTTCTTCTTACAGCTGCATTATATTCCATTGTGTGTATACACCACAATTTTTTTTATCTATTCATCAGTTTGTGGACACCTGGGTTTTGATCTTTTGGCAGTTGTTTGTGGTTTTTTTTAGCAATGTCTTTTAGTTTTCTGAATATTGGTCCTTCATGTCCTTGGTTAAGTTTATTCCTCAGTATTTGATTGTTTTAATTGCTTTTATAACTGGATTTTTTTTCTGATTTCCTCTTCAGATTGTACATTAATAGTGTATAGAAATGTTATTGATTTTTATGTATTAATCTTATATCCCCCCACATTGCTGAATTTGTCTATTAATTCTAGTAACTATGTTGTGGATTTCAAAGGAGATTCTAGATATAGGATCATATCATCAGCAAATAGTGAAAGTTTAAGTTCTTCCTTTCCAATTTGGGTGTCTTTTATTTCTTTATGTGGTCTAATTGCTCTAGCTAGAACCTCTAGCACAATATTGAGTAATAATGGTGTATTAGTCAGACAAAGGTGTGCTGATGCAAAATATCAGAAATTGGTTGAGTTTTATAAAGAGTATTTATTTGGGGTAGGAACTTACAGATACCAGGCCATAAAGCATAAGTTACTTCCCTCACCAATGTCTATTTCCATGTGTTGGAGCAAGATGGCTGCCTATGTTTGGGAGGGTTCAGGCTTCCTGGGTTCCTCCCTTCCTCAGGCTTCTTTTTTCTGGGCTCAGGATTTCTCTCTTCCTTGGACTTGGCTTCTGTTTCCTCTGTGAGCTTACTTCCCAGGGTTCCAGCTTAAGGTTTCATCATAAAATGCTAACATCAAAACTCCAACATCAAAAACCTTCCAACTCTGGCCTTTGCCATGTCTTTTTGCTGTGTGTCCCCACCCATGAAGGGGTGGGGACTTAGCGCCCTACTGACACAAGAAGTTTACCTGATTACTTAATCAAGTAAACCTCTGAAACTAATATAATCTAATATGCCCAGAGGAAAATATCAGTTTACAAACATAATCCAATATTTCCTTTTGGAATTCATCTACAGTATCAAACTGCTGCAAATGGTGACATGAGGCATCCATGTCTTGTTCTTGATCTCAGCAGGAAAGCTTTCAGTCTTTCACCATTAAGTACAATACTAACTATAGGTTTTTCATATATGCATTTTGCCATGTTGAGAAAGCTTCTTTCTAGTCCTATCTTTCAGAGGTTTTTATCAAGAAAGGTGCTGTATTTTGTCAAATGCCTTTTCTGCATCAATCAAGAAAATCATGTGATTTCTTCTTCTTCAGTTATCAGTGTGGTTTATCACACTAATTGATTTTCTTGTTTTGAATCACAGTTGCATATCTGGGATAAAACCCACTTGATCATTGCTTATAATTCTTTTAATTTGCTTTTTGATTCTGTTTGCAAGTATTTTATTGAGGATTTTTGCATTGATAGTAATTAGGGATAGTGGTCTGTAATTTTCTTTTTCAATAGTATCTTCATTTGATTTTGGTATTAGGGTGATGTTGGCTTCATAGAATGCATTTGGTAGCATTCTTTCTTGTTCAATTTTTTTTTGGAAGAGCTTGAGCATGATTGATATTAGATGGTCTTTGAGTGATTGGTAGAAGTTACTTGTGAATCCATCTGGTCTGGAGCTTTTCACCTTTGAGAGGTTTTTGATGACTATTTCAATCTCTTCACTTGTGATTGGTTTGGTGTGGTCTTCTGTTTTTTCTAGGGAATAGAAGAGTGTTTCATGTGTTTCTAGGAATTTGTCCATCTCATCACATTGTCTAGTTTTTTGGTATACAGTTGTTCATAGTATCCTCTTATGATCTTTCTCATGTCTGAGGGGTCAGTGGTAATGTAGCCTCTTTCATTTCTGATTTTATTTATTTGTGTCTTCTCTCTTTTTCTTTGTCAGTCTAGCTAAAGGTTTGTCAGTATTAATCTTCTCAAAGAACCAACTTTTGGTTTTGTTGATTCTATTTCTCTCTCTCTCTTTTATTTATTTATTTATTTATTTTTGGTTCTCAATTTTATTTCTGCTCTAATCTTTTCTGCTCTAATCTTTACTATTTCTTTCCTTTGGCTTGGTTTGGGGTTAGTTTTCTCTTCTTTTTTTTTTCTTGTAACTCCAGGAGTGCAGTTAAATCTTCAATTTTAGCTCTTTCTTCTTTTTAAATGTAAGCATTGAGGGCTATAAATTTCCCTCTCAGCACTGCCTTTGTACTTTCTCATAGGTTTTGATATGTTGAGTTCTCATTTTCATTTGTCTCAAGATATTTGCTGAACTCTCTTGCAATTTCTTCTTTCACTCATTGATCATTGAATCTCCAAAATTTACAAATTTTCTCTTCATCTTCCATTGTTTATTTCCAACTTTATTCCTTTATGAACAGTGAAAATGTTTTGTAAATTTGAATCTTTTTAAATTTAATGAAACTTGTCTTATGACCCAGTATATGGTTTATCTTGGAGAAGGATCTATAAGCAATTGAGAAGAATGTATATCCTGTTACTTTGGGGTGCAGTGCTCAATAAATGCCTGTTAGTTCTAGGTCATTTATTATATTATTCAAGTTCTTTGTTTCTTTTTATTTTATTGTCCATCCAGATGTCTATTCATCACTGAGTGTATCGAAGTCTCCAAATATTATTACAGAGACATCTTAATACCTTGGAATTGGGGGATGGGAACCGTTTCTGACCATCTTGGGGTTTCTTAACTGACATTTGTTGTTATTGGATAATGATAAGGTTCTAATAATGCTTGAAATGATGAATCCTTGGAGAGTTTGAGCAGCTCCATGGTGAGCCAGACACTTCTCGGGTCATGTCCCAAATGAACTTGGTATGCTTAGTGAGGCACCTGCTGCGGTAACTGTGCCTCAGTGTGTTCACATTCTTGGTCACCTTATTGCCCTTGTTGAGGCCCACAGCCATGGGATAGTGGAGAGTCCTGGCTACTGCACCTTCAATGGCTGCTGTATGGGAAGGGCTATTCTCTTATCATTAAAGGAATTTTTTTTCTTGGTGTTTTCTTGTTCTTAATAATTGAGAAATGTGTGTTAAATCTTATAATACTTTTGTGGATTTTAAAAATTTCTTATTTGAGTTTCTTTGATTTGTCCTTATATGTTTTTGAGGCAAAATTATATGCATTCACATTTAGAATTATAATATATTCATGATGAAGGAACAAGTTTTATCAATAAGAAATATCTTTTATTGACTATTTTGCAATATAGTATGATAAAAATAATAAATAAATAAATAGATCTTTTAAAAAAGTGTACTATAAAAAATATGGTCACTCTTACGTGTGGTATAGCTTTTGCAATCCTTTAAGGTAACCCATTATAGGCTTTAAAAAAATCTAATATGACATTCTTTGTCTTTTATTAGGAGTAATTGATTACTTCTTAAGTTCTTGGAGGCTTACCCAGTGGTGTGTCTTAAACTTTATTCCTGAATTTCCTGCATCTGTTCATTCATAGTTATGATTTAGTAAGAGAATACCAACTGATTCCCATGTGAAACATTTGGGTTCAGCACACCTTCTTCTCAGTTTCCATTGTGTAAAAGTAACCTAACCTCTTCTTTCTTCCTGAAAGGTCAATTGTCCCTGCTAAAATGGTGACTCCTCTTCTTGTCTGTTGATTCCTATAATGAAGGATTCTGGAGTGCAGCAGCAATGGTTTACATTCCAAGGGCAAAAATGTTCCTCCTTTTGGGATCATGAGCTCTAACTCTGCAGAGCCTAGTATTGTATGGACAAGAAGCACAAAGTTACCCAGCAGATAGGATTATAAATGAAGATGCTTCTGCTTTCATCCCTATGGAGTGAGTTGTTACATGGTGGTCACAGGAACATAGGCTCAGGCACAAGAAAGATTTTCAACAAATGAACAATTTATTACTTACATATCACTAAGAATCCAAAAGAGCAGGGAAGAGATTTCAACATGGCCTGTCTCCTGGCAACTGCCTGGGTTGTGATTGGTGGATGGAAGCTCCACATCCCCACTTAACACCTCTTATGAGAGACAAATTTCTGTCTCTACTTCATCCAGTCAGCTTCTCCTGGAGAGCTCATCAAAACCTTCATAAGAATTCCCAAATTGCAGCTCACCCTAAGGAACTCAGACTTGCCAATCCCCATGATCTTGTGAGCAAATTCCTATAATAAATCTCATAAGATTTACAAATATATGTCCTGTCAGTTAAGTTTCCCTGGAGAACCTTGACTAATAGAGTCAACAAGGCTATTGAGAATTTTATATGAGTAGAAACACTGCCACCTAGGCTGAAAGCAATAGAGATGGGATGAAATGAATTAAGAATGACTCTAAGGAAGAACCATGGAAGCAACGGTCTGAAAGAAGAGACCTCCTTGGACCAAGATAGAGGAGCCACTGTCTCAGCATTTGGATTGAACAGTGTCAGCACCTGGCCTTTGGTGAGGGTAGGGATTATGTTTTGTTTTTCAGGAAAATTGTGAGGAGAAGGTGGGTTCTATGTCCCAGTGTTTGAAAGGAACATGGCTGCTTCCCCATGTTTAGAAAGGGAAAGAGTGGGGCTGCCAATCTTGCAGGCCCAGAGGACAAAGCATCAAGCCACAGATAACTCGCAGACCTTAAAATCAAGTGAAATTTGACCTACTTAGCTTGGTATTTGCTTGGGACACGTGAACCCTGTTTTACTTCCAATTTTCCCTTTTGGAATGGGAATGTCTATTCTATACCTTTGCTACCATTGTCGTTTAGATGCAGATAATGTGTTTTCTAGATTTCATTGGTCCACAGATGGACAGAAATTGTGCCCCAGAACAAACCACACTCATAATTGATTTTGATCAAATTTTGGACTTAGAATTGTTACTGAAATGACTTAAGACTTTTGAGATACTTAGATGAGGCAAAAATATTTTGCATGTGGGAAGAACATGTCTTTTTTAGGTCTAGAGGGCAGAATGTTAGAAATTCAATCATGATCCCCACAAGTCATAAAATTAGACCAACAAGAATTAGAGTGAGTCTTAAAGTGAAGATGACTGGAGTCCTTATAAGGAGAGGAACTTTGGATTAGATGGAGAAAACAGGAGAACACAGAATGTGACAGATTATATGTGATGGAGATAGAGATTGATTGCCATCAAGCCACCACCAGAGAGCAACCAGCTTCAGAGAAAAATTTGGTGTAAGGATATAAAGGTTTATAATCAATATTTTAAAAAGATTTTATGTGATATTTCAGATATAGAAATAACTATAAAGATTAAGGAAACAGTTGTCATTACCTGATTTTACCACCATGTATAAAGAATATTATCACAATATTTTAGTTAGTACAAGACTTGAGTTTAATTTTTTAGTTGTTCACTTTCAAAACATTTTTGCATTAGTTTTATAGGTTGTGTAAGTCATCAGTGCTTCCACTAATTATTGTAAGATTACAAAAATATACTACTGTATTTAATCTTAAACAATTTATAATCATTAATTACTTTTAAAAGTGTTTAAGTCTATGAATTCTTAGTGTTATGTAGTAGACTGAATTATGTACCCCAACATAGAAATGTTCTTAGTCTTACTCCATTTCCCTGTGAGTGTGAGTCCATAATAAATGGACCTTTTGTTATTTTTAGTTAAGGTGTGGCAACCAAAACAAAGAGGGCCTTAATCTGAATTACTGGAGGCCTTATAAAAAGAAAAGGGAAGACTTTGAAGTCAGAAGGAAGAGGACATTGCCATGTGCTAGGAGGCAAAGAGGCAAGACAACAAACCCCAAAGATTGTGGCAAGCCAGCACCAAATGTTACTGATCCTGAAAGGAAGCAAACCTTCCAGAGTCCAAAACCATGAGAAAATATATTCCTATTGTTTAAGCCAAGCTATTGTGTGTTATTTGTTATAGCTTCTGGCAGTCTAAATAACTACAAATCCTAAGTCCTTATGTGTTAGCTTAACTTTTAATTACTTTACCTTTACTCAAATTCATTAGTCTTATAACAATATTATATTGAGTTAATAATTTAATCTTTCACTACCTGGATATGGTGATTTATAGATATGTACCTCAGGAAAAAAGAGCAAGAACAGCATGTTCGTAAACTTCATCTTTTTCTGTGGATGTGAACTCTTAAAAGTAGGACCTTTTGAGGAAGTTACTTCACTTAAGGTGTGGCTCAACTGAATCAAGATGGGTCTTAATCCTATTATTGAAGACCTTATAGGAAGGTTACACAAGAGGGAGAAAACCTTAGAGAGAGCAGCCAAGAAAGTCAACAGAAACTGGAATAGAAGAGAGAAGTTAGAAGAGTCCACCAGTGCAGTACCATGTGATAGAAAAGCCATGGACCAAGGATCATCAGCAGCCAGCCCTAGAATTTCACAGTCTTCTGGAAGAAAGCATTACCTTGGTGGTGCCTTGATTTTGGACTTCTCGTAGCCTCAAAACGATAAGCCAATAAGTTCTAGTTGTTGAAGCCACTCCATTGCATGGTGTTTGCTTTGGCACCCTGAAAACTAAAGTAAGGGACAATTTCCAAGAAAGAAAAAATTTAGAAATGTTGGTTACTCACCATCATTATTATCTATCTTATTATTTATATATATATTATAGGATAGCCATAGAGTTAAAGTTTATGCTATTGACTTTAAATTTGTGCACTCTGATCTCATGGCCTAGAATAAAATTAAAAGCCCTCATAACAAACTTTATCTTAATATTTGCCAAGTTGCAGTATTCTACTGTATGATCTCCAGAGTCTTAAATGCTGCTTTGCAGCCACTGTCCTCAAAACAATCTTCTAGCCCCCAAAATAGGAAAACAAAAAAATTTACTGTGGTTGAAATGACCACAACCAGATCATTTGTTATATGATCATGATCCTCAAAAGACTAGGATTGATGATGTCTCCAAGTTATATTGATTTATTGTCCAGGCCAGGTATAAGAATTATTACAAGGGAGTATAGAGAACTGCGAACACCAACGATAATATGACAGAACTGTTTGTTCTAGGAAATTATTTTCCAGGAAAGTAAGAGTGTAAACTAAAAACTAACATTACTGTTTACTTCAGGAAATTGTTTTAAACCAATTTATTTGAACAAACAGTTTGCTTCTCTGGACAAACAGTTCTCATGCCAAGAAAGCGGTATGCTCACCTAAGCAAACAAGTGGATGTCATAAAAGATTTTACTTATTAAAACCTTACCCCACCTGACCAATCCTTAACTATTATGTCACAAGAAATTCCTTGCCTTGAACCTTGAGCTTGACTCCAAAACTCATTACCATAATAGAACTCCTCCTTTTGAGATGACACTAAGACTCAATAAAAGTGATACTCTCCCTTACTGTAGAAATTTTAATAAATTTACTTGATTAATAGTTTTTTAAATGACCTTTTGGAGGATATGATAACTAAACTTAAGTAATGTTAAAATAATTGAGAATAGTGTACTTGATATATATTTACATGATTGGAGAATTTTATGTTTTAATTTACTCAATAGTAAATTGTGCTTCCCCAATAAATTAAAATAAAGCTTAAAAAACTGCAGAATTTAAATCTTGAAAATTCAACACTTAATCCATTAAATTCTTTGAATGATCAAACTGAAAATATATTCAATGCTGAAATTTGATGCAGGAATGAAGTATCATCAAATGCTGTGCCTTAACTATCTAACAACCTTTTTTTTTTTCTCTTTCTTACTTCCTACAAAAGTTCTCCTCTTGTTATATATGCTGAAACTATCAAATTCTCATGTTCAAGAACTCTTTATAGGAAGGCTTGCCCATAGCTCTGGTCAAAAAAATAAAAGGGAAATTTTTGTGTATATGATAAATAGTTGCTGTTTATGGGGACAGCTGATATCCTCTTTGATAAGCAGATAGAGCTGTGAGGATGGAACTATGTCTTCTTTTCTTTGGATGCACTTATGTGAGGATGTGATATAAAAAATGAAATGTCAACTTTTTAATTAAAAATCTTATTGAAGTATATCATTCTTACTTGAACATATATTAGCAATAACTACATAGCAAAAGTTGTGAACTTATAAAACAAACATGAATATCATCATGCAGGGACCCCATACATACATCACCCCCACCACCAACACCTTGCATTGTTGTGAAATATTTGTTACAAACTATTTAACAGCATTGTTAAAATACTACTAACTATAGCCTATGTCTTGCATTTGATGTGTGTACTCTGATCTCACCTTATTATTAACATCCTGTGTTGATATTATATACTTGTTATAGTTCATGAAAGAACACTCTCATATTTATTCTGTTAACCACAGTCATCCTCCACCACAGAATTCCCTGTGGTATACAGTTCCATGCTTTGTACAATCCATTCAAAGTGTGCACTCAGTGACTCTCATTTTCCTCACAGAGTTGTGCTGTCATCACCTGAGTCAATTTTAAAAGTTGTTCATTATCTCAAAAAGAAGAATCTCTCACTCCATTATAACCCCTTATTGTTGTCCCTTAGAATTGATATATCTTCTTTGACATTGCTGCAAAAACATTACTACAATATTGCTGTTAATTCTCATCCAAAAGTTACATTAGTTGTAATTTTCCCATGGAGCACCATATTCTTAACACTTTGTAAAAGAAGAACATTCTTATATTTATAAAACCCCAATCTTCATCCACTGCTGAAATCACTGTTATACATTCCTTAGATTAATCTCTAGCTTCCTTTCAACTGACATTTACATCCATGGGCTAACCCTTTCTACTACAATTACATTTATAAACCAGCAGTGTTAGTAACACTCACCATATAATGTGTTACCATCAACTCTATTCATTTCCACACTTTTATAATAAACCTAATTAAAAATTCTACATACATTAAACATCAGCTCCCATCTCAACCCACATTCTATCTCCCAGTAACCAATACTCTAGGTGATATGTAACCTATACTCTAGAGTTTACCTCCAAAGTTTACTCATAATGTTTAATTCATATTAGTGAGATCACACAATATTTGTCCTTTTGTGTCTGGCTTATTTCACTCAACATATTGCCCTTAAGTTTCATCCATGTTGTCATATGCAACCCAATTCCATTTCTTCTTACAGCTGAATAGTATTCCATCACATGTATATACCACATCTATCTATTCATCAGTTGATCAGCACTTGGGCTGTTTCCATATCTTAGCAATTGTGCATAATGCTGTTATGGACATTGGTGTTCATAAAATAATCAAATATTTAAGTCCTTCTTTTCACTTCTTCTGAATGCATTCCTAGTAATAGGATAGCTTCAAGATCAAACTAGATAAATGAGACCCCCTCAAAATTAAACATTTTTGTTCTTCAAAAGACTTTGTCAAGAAAGTAACAAGGCAGCCAACCTGATGGGAGAAAATATTGGGAAACCATATATCTGATAATGGTTTCATATCCATGTTATATAAAGAGATCATACAAACTCAACGGTAAAAAGACAAGCAACCCAAATTTATAAATGGGAAAAAAACCTGATTAAACATTTCTCCAAAGAGGAAATACAAATAACCAAAAAAGCACATGAAAAAAAATCAACATCACTGAAGATGTTTCCCTACTTTTTTCTAGAAATTTTGTCTGTCTCTTTTATATTTAGGTCCTTGATCCATTTTGTGTTAATTTTTGCATAAATTGTGAAGCAAGGATCCTTTTTATTTTTGATATGTATGTCCAGTTCTCCCAGCACAATTTGTTCCCCCCCCCCCCCCCACTGGGAAGTTTAATTTGTTCTAGCAGTGAAACTAACAAACAGCATAAGGACTGACACCCTCAGGCTTGGCAAGACATTGTGGCCCTTGGAGAAAACACCAAGGCAACTGGCAAGGGGGAATTAAGATAGATTCTTGGTGGGAAAGGAATGAATTATGTCTGGGAAGGTTTTAGGTGTCAGAACCCAAGAGATAAAATGGATAAAGATGGACTGCCCCAGCCTTCACCTGGTATTCAAACAGAAAAAAATGCCCTTCCCTTCAATTATTAGGGAGAGGGAAAGGGGGGCTGGATGTTTATTTCTTGCCCCTTCATGGACATGTATGATCTGAGGAGCAAAGGAAAACAAACTAGGCTGATGGGAGAACAAGAGCTGGGAAGAGACCACACAGTTCCCAGGTGGGTCCAACCCCGGGCTTAGACTCCATCCAGTAAGACCAGAGCAGCATCTCTTGCCACTGAAGAGGTCACCTGAGTTTGCAGGCGTGGGAATGTCAGCTTTCTGGCCACTTCTCAACCCCTGGTTGTCTGGATTCCTTTGTGTCTCAAAAGCCTTGGAACAGTCACAAAAATTCTCCAAGACTTTCTTTCCCAATCATAAAGCAGTCTATTCTCTTGGCAGAAATGTCCTTTCTATCCAATCTGCTTCAGGAGGGTGGGAAAGAGAACAGTGCTCAGGAAAGGATTTCGGAGGCTCACATGTCCCAGGCTGGAGATGTGTAGTCTGCAGAGGCTCAGAACTCCCAGTCGTCCACCTCCAGCTCTTCCAGGTTTGTTAAGAGGCCAAAAATGCCACTGTGATCTTGAGACTGGTTGTCCTTGAAAGTGGAACCAGTGGTGGGGCTAATAGGACGAAGTAATTCAGGCAAAGCCTCCGAGGCACGTCGCTTGATCTACTTGAAGAAGGAATGGTTCAGGAGGGTGCTGGCACTTGGCCTTACATCCGGGTTGCGCTGAAGGCACTGCTCCACACAGCGATGGAAGTGGGGGGGGAAAGGTGCGGTGATAGGGGTGGGAAGTCAAGTCGCCGTTAGAGGTCCTGGGGGTGCTGGTGGCCAGACTCTCATGAGGGCAGAGTTGGCCCCTGAGCGTGAGGTGCTCAAGGTCAGCTCCTCAGCAGGGATTGTGCTGGTGTCCAATAGGCAGGGCACTGTGCCATTCAGTTTTTCCAGAAGCATCTGAGTGGCAGGCATATCCTTAAAAGGGACATGGCTATTGGCCAGTTCACAAGCCGTGATTCCCACACTGTAGATGTCAGACTTAGAGTCATAGGCCTGAAGATTTTGCTGGAGGACTTCTGGGCTGAGCCAGGGCAGAACCTTGACGCTGTACTTGGGGAAATCATGGACAACACGTTGCCGCTGCCCATGGCTGATCATGCTGAGGTTGCTGCGTAAACCAGACAGGTAGACTTTCCCATCCGTGAAGATCAGAATGTGTCTGGCCTTGACACTCCTGTGTACATAGCCCATGTGGCGGATGTAGTCTAGGGCCTTCAGCACCCCCTGCAGGATATAAGAAATTGCCAATTCACTCATGCCATCCCTGAAGTGTGTTCAGATGAGATCTTTTGCAGAGCCATACGCCATGAACGATGTGACAACCCACAGTTCACTGCAGTAAAGGTGGCTCGATATGGTACAATATTAGGATGGTTGAAGAGTTTAGAGACATGAAGCTCCCCCTGCAAGAATGTCACCATCTCATTGGAACAAGCCTCTAGGTTAACCCTCCGTACTGTCACAAGTTCTTGTGTTGGTTTGTACTTTGCTAAATTAACTGTCATGAGGTCCTCAAATCCTTTGCCTGTAATGGTGAGTAGCTCATAGCACCCTCCGTCTGGCAGAAAGCTACTCATGATCTCTTGTTTAGAGAAGGATGCTATTGACTCTGAACTCGCCTCATTGGTCTCCAAATAATTCCAAGTCTCTTAAGCCCTCAACAATGAATTTTTCCAAGACCCAACGCCTAATCTGCTCTGGTTTACTTATGAGAAAAGACATGAGTTCCTAATGTGTAGACTTACTTCAATTTCAAAGTTTAAAACCTGGCCTGGAGTTAGCGCGTAGTACCACCGACTCCGTCTCAGCTCCGCCGCCTCAGCTGATGGCCGCGCCCCACAATTTTTTGAATAGACTGTTCTGGCCCAACTGATTTTCTTGTCAAAAATCAGTGCCTGTACATATGAGAGTCTATTTCTGAATAATCATTTCAGTTTCATTGGCTAATATGTCTGTCTTTATGCTGGTACCATATTTTTTTTTTTTTTTTTTAACCACTGCAACTAAATAATATGCATTAACTTCTGAAAGTGAAAGTCCTCCAACCTCATTCTTCTTTTTAAAGACATTTTTGGCTATTTGTGGCCCATTACCCATCCAAATAAATTTGATAATTGAATTTTCCATTTCTGAAAAAAAAAATGCTGTTGAGATTTTTGTTGGGCTTGTGCTGAATCTTTAAATCATTCTGCATAGAATTGACATCTTAATGAAATTTAGTCTTCCAATCCATGAACATGGAATGTTCTTACATTTATTTAAGTCTTCTTCAGTTTCTTTTAGCAATGTTTTGCAGTTTTCTGAATATGGATAGTTTATGTCCTTGATTAGATTTATTAATAAATATTTGATTTTTTTTTTGTCACTGCAATGTCAATCTTGCAACTATGAAGCCATAGCCTAAAGTCAAGATGCCAGTTTGCTAAATAAAGAACATGGGGTTTTAGGTGACATTTTTGGTGACAAGGTTGAACCAATCCTGGAAATACCTACCTTTAGATCTCCTATTATTTGCAATAAATTTTTATTTTATTATTTAATCCATTGTGACTATCTATTATTTACAGCCAGTAACACCTCTGATTTAAAAATTGAACTATCAATTGTTTTAAATAATGGGCTATTTTCTAAAAACAATTTCTATTAAATATGAGATAATATTATCTCAAGAACATGAACATCATTGCATTCACAAGTATCATTGGGAACAATTTTTTTCCAGGTTGTTGCTATTATCTAAAATAAAGAATGTTCACAATCAGCCAAATTGAAACACAACATGCTATTGTGAATTTTCAAATGAAAATCCTTTTTTTCAAGTCCCTTTGTGCCCATGAAAGGTTTCAATAAAATTTAAAGTTGGTGAGAAATAGTACATGAAAATATCACTTTAAAGTTGAATATTTTCACTTTTTTCTTAACAAAATGCCAAAATAAATATAAACTTTTAACTAAAAAATGCCGTGTTAGCTCCTGTGGGATGTTCAAATGAGTATAACTGTTTAATTTCCTCCATCTGAATTTCCTATATAAATGATTGGGTCAGTAAAATGCAAAGATAAAGAATATTGTACATACCACTGAAAACTAAATAGTGATGCCATTCATATGTCTAACATCTCAAAATATTATTTTCATATAATGTATATATGGGGCAATTAATATTTTATAAATTACTGTACCATGGGAAGAGCCTTATCTTACTGCTAAAAGCAATGTTAAACAGCATTAAATATTACCACCTTTGCTTCATTTCTTTGCCTATAAATAGTTTTCTTTTATTTTACCTTTTTCTTTTTATGTATTTTAGCAGATCTGGAGCTATCTTCTTTATGAGATGTGGACAAAGCGGGTATTTTCTTACAATTAAACTCTGGTTCAAATTGAGGAAATTATTCAGACATACTTTTGATAATGAGAATATAATAGATTTCAATTGTACCTTAAAGACTTGGTTCATAGCAAGTTAAATGGACAGGTCTTTCTATGTTCTTTTTTTAGCAACATTATACACTGAGCTATATTGGATATTTTTCAAGAATGTATATGGAAAAATATTTCAACAAAATGTCACCTGGAACTTTCAAAGGTTTGCAATTTTTTTTGCAACAATATGAAATGTAAGTGTATACATGGAGATAAGCAGAATTTACTTGAAAAGTTGATAGTTATAATTTGTATTTTTATTTTTTCTTTTTTTCTTCTTTTAAAACTTATACATTTAATTATTTCATTATATTTTGTAAACATTTTCCCAAGTTTGAGGTACTTATTCTCCCAACTCCTGCTTATCTTACAGAAATAAATACATAAACAGGTTAAGTAATTTGCCTAAAGTCATAATGCATCTTTTAATTGAAGCTGACAATTTTTCCACACAAACCACATAAGAACCTGTGTAAGAATTAGGAGAACTATACAATCATTGTTTTACTATAGGACAATAACATCATTTGTGCTTCATGTTAAAATCCTACATAAATTTGTACGTGTAGTATGTTGCATCTAATAATGGATTTCTTTAATGAAGGAAAAATATCTGAAAGTATTAATTGTACATTGGGGTTTATCAGAAATAAATTTTGCTTTTGTGGACTTACATAGATTATCAGTCTTTGAGATTAGGTTTCCCAATGGATTTCAGGAGGGTTTGAACAATGTGTTTATGTGGCTCCCTATATTTGCTAAAATTTTATTTAAGATTTTTTTTTCAGTTTTAAGCATTGACTTCCTATAAAACAAAATAAAGATTTAGCTGTCTTTCATTCTTCTTCCTCCCCATTTATGCAATTTTGTTTCTTATTATTGTTCCAATATACTTATATCAATTTTTTTTTCCTTAGTCACTAAAAGTTATGGCTATTTTAATAGCTAAGTTATATCATGGACTAACATTACTTTGCCTTTATTTCACATTCCCCTTTTCCAGACAGTCTATAATAGTTTGTATTTTAATTTAGTTTAGCTTTCTGTCTACCATATCAATAATTTATCTTCAAGTTCCTTGATAGGATTGAAAATAACTCTTGAACATGTTCAAACATGTCAGATTCTTTATAATTTAATTTTCTTCTAACAGACAGTATTTGTTGAACACCCTGTCTTTCTGTACCAGTTGAAACTGTTTGCTCTTTAGTCTGTTTCAAGCATTGTCATTCTGAAATTTCCTTTCATTTACCTGCACTGCAACTGTTATTTTCTGAACTCTTTGCTTCCTCTTTACTGGTTTACTCCCTTATTTTTTGGGTGGGGGGGGGGGGGGGGTGGGGGGCTGGAGGAGAGTGCATTTTCCATTAACTTTCTGAGGAAAGTTTTTGAGTTATGAACTGGTTAGTTTCTTTTCAGCTTTATCTTTTAAGGGTTTAGATTTTTACTGTCTCTGAGCTGCTATTCCCTTTCTTGATTTCTTGCCTGCTGCTCTTGCTTTTTCCAATATCTTTGTCCTGGTGGGTTAATGCCTGTTTTTTTCTTTTACTGTCAACTTAGAGCAGGGATTCTTAACAAGGGGTCTGTGAGCTTGAGTTTAAATTTAAAAAAACATTATTCTTGTGGGGATGTGTTGGTGTGGATGTTATATATTTATTAAATATCATACCATATAGTGTGGACTTAGTAAGGGATCCATGGTTTTCACCTGACTTGCAAAGGAATCTGTGGAACATAAAAGGTTAAGAACCCCTGACTTAGAGGGTAAGGGAGCCAGCCTCTGAAATGGCACTCTACGATCCCTCTCTTAGTTTTCACACCTTGTATGAGTGTGGGTTGGCTTGGTGACTCACTTTTAATAAATAGAATATGGCTAAAGTAATGGAGTTTCACACCTGAAATTTAGATTACAAAAAGATGATGACTTTGGTCTTTCTCTCTCTTTCTCTTGTTCTTTATCTCTGGCCTGCTCTGAAGGAAGAAAAATGCTATATTGTGAACTGCTCTCTATGGGAACCCACTTGAATTGAAAATGAGAGATGCTATCAAATGACAGAGTTCTTTGTGCAAGAAGCTGGAAGGAACTGAATTCTGTCCTATGAATGTGCTTAGAAGCAGATCCTCACCCATTTGAGCCTTCAGATGAGACTGCAGCACCAGGTAACACCTTGCCTGTAGCCCTGAGGCAAAATCACTCAGATAAATTGTACTTAAGTTCCTAATACACAGAAACTCTGAGACCATAAATATTTATTATTTTAAATTGCTAATCTGTGGGTAGTTTATTACACAGCAATAGACAACTACTATGGAAAGATCTTAGAAAGGAATAGGGATTTTCAAATGTGGTTAACTTGCCATTGAATAGAAACCAGAGGGTTCTTCATTAGAATGTCCTAAATAATTTTTAAAAAGAAAGTAAAATGATAATTATTTTAAAGAGTTACTACTTGGAAACCTTATATAGATCACATTGGCAGAAAGCATTGCAGTAATCAGAAGAGAAATGATGAGGGCCTGAATTAATAATTATTAGAAGGCCTGGAGGGAAGATGGTAAATTTGAAAGATATTAAAGAGGAATGATTGCTATGACATAGTTACGAAATACATACTGTGACTAAGCAAAATGCAAATTTTCCTGGATTTCCATCTGAGGGAATTAATGGATCATGATAAAGCCTAGTCTTGTTA
Organism: Dasypus novemcinctus; assembly: GCF_030445035.2. Classification (NCBI taxonomy): domain Eukaryota; kingdom Metazoa; phylum Chordata; class Mammalia; order Cingulata; family Dasypodidae; genus Dasypus; species Dasypus novemcinctus. The sequence goes on along the minus strand of NC_080673.1, from coordinate 144,673,751 downwards.
ATTAGGATACAGACTAGATAAGAAGGAACAGATATATAGTGCATGATGAGTATTTTAGTTTTGGATGTAGGAGTTTGAAACTCCCAGCATATCCAAGTAGAAATAATGGAAATAATAATAAGTGGTGTGCATTGTATGCTTAATTACAAACAGACATTGTTTGACACATTCTGCAAGGATTCTTTTATTTTAACCCCATGACAATATTATCCAGTATGCTCTATTGTTGTTATTTCCACTTCACTACAAAATAATGTGAAAATTAAAAGATGAAAAGATTTACCCAAAGCTCACAGATACATTCTGAGATAATTCTTTGAATGTAAGTAGTTTGTTTCCAAAGATCAAACTATCTCTACTTCATACTGTTCTTGTATGAGCAGCTCTCAAAGGGAAATAATTGGACATGGTCTTCTGAAATTCTGAATTTCTTTGTGTTGCTCTAAACATTTCTGTAATGAAACACTTCTGGTTTTAATAATATAACTGGGCCTACATACTAGAGAATAATTACAGGCATTTAACATTTTCCAGTGAATCACTGTATTTTGCGAATCAATTACATATAAGATATGTTGTTAGATATGGAAAAAGACAGGTATTTTTTTTGGCGTGGTTTTTTTTTCCACAAAAGTACACACATTTTATACCTGAACAAACGATTTTTGATCAAAAGTGTTTGACTTTCAGTCCAAGAAACTAAAATATCAAGACAGTTCCAAGAGATTGAGAGAATCAACTATTAATCTTCAAAATTTTTTACTGTATTCTTCCTTATTTCAAATTGTGGAGACTTGCCCTCTAGGAAGTTTCTTTCTTGGAATCCTGTGCCTCTCAGAAGGAAGCATGCACCATCATTGTGGTCCTGTCAGGTGCCAAATCCATCTGGCCATGAAAAAAGCAAACTTCTCTGAAAGTCATGTTGAACCAGTAACACTACGGACAAGCACTGTGAAGTTGTCCCTGAACAGGGATATTTATATACATATCTCTAACACAGGTATGGTTTTTAGTGTTAAATGTAGTCATTATGGTACAAGCCTCCTGGGTGATGTTTCTTGCATTCATTTAAATAGATTCTAATGAATGTTTAAATCCAGTATCTTTGGGAATAAAAGGTTGCACACCATAAAGCTATTCTGTGATTTTTCAAATGAATTTTAACTAAATTATATTTAAAAATTATTACCCAAATAGTGTTCTCTAAATATCATTGAATTTGGTTTATTTTAGCTTTGCTTTACCTTTTAAAAATATATTCCACAGATTGCTGCTGGATTGATGGGAAAGATCATTATACTTTTTTGAAATAATCATTGATTTGGCAGAATATTAGAATTCCAAATCTTTATCTAAAAGAAAAAAGAGAGAGAAAGATGTATCTCTGGAGATTCTTTTTAGACAACAAGAGGATTTTTATTACTGAAGTGAGTGAAGTGAACTTTTCACCATGATTACAGATCCCTAAAGTGAGTGTAGGAAGATATTCAGACAATTCAAGTTATAGGATTATGGAAGTTAATGGTCAGGGCTAAAGGAATTTAGGGAAGACATACACACAGACATTAATTCAGAGAGCAGTTAATCCTAAGGTATGAAAAATGAAATGTACAATACTTACGTCTTAGTTTTCAATTCTCTTGGTAAACTCTTCTCTGAACTGTTTGTTTGCATTCTGTCTTCTGTTCTTTTAACATCTATATCTTGAATTAATCCTCAATGCTATGACCTTATGAAATTTTTTAAGTGCCTCTTTTTCCTCCAATTTTTTATTATGAAAATTTAAAAACATAAGAAAAATTGTATAATGGACATCCAAAGCGCTTCATCTATATTTAGCAATTAAGGTTTTACATATTCCTTTATATATTTTTGTTTGTGTTTATGTACTTCACCCTTGAATATTTCAGCATGCATCTTTAGGAATAGGGACTTTGTTTCAGTGTCAGTAAAAAGACAGAGAATTTGGCACGATGACTAAAAGCATTATAGTGTTAAGTTTGAATCCTGGTTCTGCTATTTACTAGCTGTGTGAATTTGCTTTAGATCTCACTTTACCCTTTATAATCTCATTTTCATCACATATAAAATGAAGATGAAATACTTTTATACCTCCTGGGATTATCGTTAGATCAAATGAAATGGTGTATGTAAAATGCTTCAGCTTAATGCCTTGTATAAAGCGAGTGCTCAGTAAAAGATTGGAAGTTTCATTAGGTACTTGTTATCAGTTTCCATCCTTGCCTCACTGTTTCCTCTTCCTATTTTCAAGCATAACATTCTGACAATGTGAAGTCAAATTACGATTGAAAATGGAAATTTGGCTATCTTCAGCAAAGTTTTAGGAGGGCATAATTCTGTTGGTTTACATCTTTATTTGATTCAATTTAAAACTACTCTCAAAAGGAGAAAAATATCTAGCAGTAAGACTTGCTTGGTGACATCACTTATCCTATCCTGGGAGTTAACAGGTCTGAGATTTCTTCCTCCCCCACAGCTTTTGCATTATTTAGAAAGGCTCTTAAAAATAGACAGAGTTTAGAAACTTTTAAACAAGCCACTTTCAAGAGAATTTATTGCCAGTGATCAGTGTTTGTCATTTAGAAACCTTTTCTCATTTGGCTATTTTCACAGAGAACTTAATGAGTATAATTGGGAAGCAGCTGGAGCCCTTTGCCAGCTCTTGGGAAAGCAAGCAGTGTTTCTTTGGGGAGGCATTGTTAACACTGTATTTAAGAAAAAGAGCACCCATCCTGAGGCTGCATCAGTGGTGCCAGTACTGCTACAGCCCAGAGTGGAGATATTGCTTTTTTGTGAAAAGAACAACAGCTATGACTTAAGGAGGACTGCTTCTTTATCCAGAGATGAAAGGATTTAAGAAGATGAGCGTTTATAGATAGAACACTTCCTTTAGTCAGACACTGAACTAAATGCCATATGTATGTGCGTGGATGTGTGTATGTGTGGGTGGGTGTATGCATTTCTAATTTTATTGAATTCCCACAATTTCCCTAATTGGTTTTGTTTGCCATCTTTAAACCAGTTACAATTCAAACTCAAGCCTGTCTACTTCTAAAATTGGAATTCTTGCCACTGTATCAGTGGCTCTCAAAGCGTGGGCTGAGGCAAACAGCAAAGACATCACTTGTAAGACATTTCAGGACTCCTCCCAGACCTATTGGATTAGAATCCCTGGAGAAAGGGCCTAGAAATCTGCATATTATTAAGTCCTCAACGTGATTCTGATGCATAGTGAAGAGTGGGAAATAGTGTACTATATGATGTCTCCCCTGAGCGTTTGAAATTTAAGAAGGAAATAGTAAGTTGTAACGTGGAACTTACTGTTCCAATGACAATTCTGAAAACACTGTGATTACAGACTAGATCAAGAAGTATACTAACTGATTTCCCTTGCTAATATTGCTGGAAACCCCAGAAATTGGCAAAGCCCACATTTATGGAGAGGAAGGGTAGACCATACTGTTTTAGGGTTGACCATGGGATATGTTTAGTGAAAAAACCACACAGCAGAAGGGCAACTTAGCTTGCTTTTTGGGTAGTGTTAATTCCAAATCTCATTAAGAAAGGATTGTTCAGAGACTACTTTGGGAAATATTTGACATGGGCCACTGTGATAGTTGTGATTTGTCAAGGCAAAATATATAGCATTTACTTTACTAACTTTTAATAATATTTTCTTCTGATGAACTGTAGCCATCATCTTGTAAGTTAGAGTGCAGATTCCAACTCACTACATTATCATTACTCCTTGACACTATGCCAGGCAATGAAAGTATAGCATAAGCCTCCTAGCTGCATATCCAAGCCAAAACAAGAAAGACACACACATGACAAAAACAATTCACATTCTTTGAATCTTAGACAAAAGAACAATTCACATTCTTTGAATCTTAGACAAAAAAAGGAGAAGTAGTTTAAAATTTGTCTTTTGATTATGGAAACTAACTCCAAACTGTAAGCTAAAGGGTTAGGCATGAGATTGCCGTTTATCACAAATCAATTAAAAATAAATATGGTAAGCAGATGTGATATTATAACTAGAGAAAACAAGCAAAAATTAGATGACTTTATTTAAACAAAAGAACAGATGCATGGAAGAAAACAAAACCAGCAAAACAAACAAACATTTGGAGGAAGAATTTTTAAACAATGAAGTAAAAAGAAACTGTGGTCCTAAATTGACATATTTGGTGTGGTGGCATGTTAACCATTCTTTTTTTTGGTAAATATAATTTCTTAGGCATCTGTGATTAGCATAAAGACTGTTCAGTTTCCAACTCCAAGTTTCTCCCAAATTTTGTTCTCATTAATGTCTGGTTGTGGGAGGAGCATTGCCATCCATACAAGCTTTCTGGGCATTTAATACTCAAGATGTCCAGTGAATGAAGCAAAGCTGGAATGTGGCCACTGCGTCCATGTTTGTGGTTCTCATACTCCCAGAGTCTTTGGACTGCCAGAGTAAATTTGGCAGTAGGCAGATGGGTTTCTGCCAGTAATAGGACTGAGCCATGTTTAAAGCCATGTCTTTCTGAGTATGTGGTTGATTCAGAATTTCCTTCTTATTACCAGTGTACTATATAAAGAAAAGATAGGAATACATTTAAAAAGTAAAAGAGAAAAGCTGTAGAATAAGTCAGTTTTCATAAGTAGAGCTATAGAAGTACAGAGATGATTAAGCTCACCTTTAACCTTACCATCTTTAAACAATCTGTATATTATCAAGTTCTCCAGGTAAGCTTGATGCATGCTGAAGTGTGAGAACAATTTAAATAGACATACCCTATTCATATCAGATATTCCTTCTTCTGTGGTATCATCCCTGCAATAGTGAATTTTCACAACATAAATTATGGTCCTCTAACAAAACAACATTTTTAGAAGAATGTTATAAATCATGACTACTATAAGTCTGTACAACACAGCATAGAAGATATTGAATTTGTAGAAAAAAGTTCAATTTTGAATCCTGGCTTGGTTATTGACCATCTTTGGAACATTAGGAAAATTTTTAAAAAATTTTAATGCAATTTTCTGGTGGTAAAATGGGATCACAATTGCATTTAAATCACAGGGTAATTAAGGAAAAAGACTATGTTTTGTTCACTGTTGTATCCCCAGCTTTAAGCACCATGCCAGACAGGTAGTGGATGCTCAGAAATATTAGTTGAATACATTAATGAATGCTTTAAGAAATAATAGACCACTGAAATATAGTACTGCTGAGGGGAAAGTTGATGACATAGCCTATTCTAGTGTATGTAGTGATGGGAAACTATCAGGATAACTTTTCAAAGAAATTCTCTTCTGAGAGAAAGATGTGACTAAAGAACAGTTCTCTGAATAAAGTGGGTGACTGGTGGTCAATTATGGGCAAAGGGAATGACATATTCAAAAACTTGGAGGCAAGAAAACGCATTAAGCATTCTGAGAGATGAATATGAATAAGTACGCATCAATCAAATCAGTAAGGGATTTACACACCAAAACCTGTGTAATGGGAAGTCAGCCACTGAGAAATTTAAAAAAGACATTGGGACAATTTTGCAAAGATCATTTAGATGAATAACATAAGATGGGCAGAGATTCCATTAAGGCAGTTGTTATGATAATCCAGGCAAGAGGTAATGGTCTAAACTAAGACAATGGTAATGGAGAAGGAGAGAAGGAGAGAGAGTTAAAGTGTTAAGGATACAGGCTTATTGACATCTGAAAATCGATTGGCTAGGACTGAAAAAAATTTAATGCCAATGCCCAGGTCTCACTAGCATCCTGTTAGAAAATTATTTTGCATTCCCAGATTGTCATGGATTGAGCTCTCACTTGTGTAATGATTGGCCATCTATCTTTCTCAAAATGTCCTTCACATTTCACACTGACCAGGATGCCCTGTATTAAAAAATAGAAAATTACAATTGTTGTAGAGTATGTGGATAAATAGGTATGTGGATAAATAGGAGCATTCATTTATTGCTGGTGCGTGTGAAAAATGGGACATCTACTGTAGAAGATGGTTTGGCAGTTCCTTAGAAAGTTAAATAGAGCACTACATTATGCCCAGCAATCTCACTTCTAGGTACATAGCACAAGGAACTGAAAACAGGAACTCGAACAGATATTTGCATACTGATGTTCATAATGACATTATTTACAATTGCCGAAAGAAGGAAGCAACCCAAGTGTCCATCGACTGATGAATGCATAAACAAAATGTGGTATATACACACAATGGAATACTATTTAGTTATAAAATGAAAGAAGTTCTGATACATGTAACAACATGGATGGACCTTGATGACATCATATTGAGTGAAATAAACCAGAACAAGGGATAAATATTGTATGATCTCCAGGGTGCTGCCTCTTTTATGCTCAGGCTCAATTCTGTAAAATCCCTCTGCTCTGACCCTTTATCATACCCCCTTATGGCTGCCTATTTTCTCTGGTGGCCTGAAGTCTCCAGTCTTTGAACACTCAGTTCTGCTCGATTGGCTGTTTCTACCCATATTCTGGCCTCAAAGAGGGTCTTCTGCATTATCATTGAACTCCATGCCGCTGTATCAGATAAGTGGGTCAGCATCTGGTTTGGGATGCTAATCCCACAAAGCAGAGCTAGTTCTAAGTCACAACTTTTATGAATACTTTTCAGAAGATCTAGAGAACTAGGTTTCAGAGAATTTAATACAGATATTGAGTTACAACAATATATTAACCTTCCTCCATTCTATAGTCCCTTATCCTTACTTATTGCTCACTGTTCTCCATGTGCTAAGTAGTATCTGAAACCCAAACCCCACTATTGAAATTTCCCAAGATCTTCACACCTTAGAGTAAGACTATATTACCCTCAACTCTAGAGAGAAAGGAAATTTTTTACTCAACCCAAACTAAAGCTTTCATCCTTAGCCCATATTTCTTCCTGGATCCTGAATGATAATGAAAATGTCAATTTTCCTTCAGGATAAATCTCATCTCCATTTTCAGTTTTATGATCTTGTCTCCATGGTCTCAACAAAACAACCTATCATAATAGTACAACATAGGTATATTTTCAAGAATCTATGTCTTTGCCTTTTTTTTTTTTTTTTTTGTGGTCAATTGATTATTTATTTATTATTTTTTCCCATATAACACATTCCCCACCCCCCACCACATCATTTTTGTAAATTGTATTTTTTAAAAGATATACACATCCCATAAAAATGTTACATTAAAAAATATGAGGGAAACAGACTGGCCCAGTGGTTAGGGCGTCCGTCTACCACATGGGAGGCCCGCGGTTCAAGCCCGGGGCCTCCTGACCCGTGTGGAGCTGGCCCATGCGCAGTGCTGATGAGCGCATGGAGTGTCCTGCCACACAGGGGTGTCCCCCGCGTAGGGGAGCCCCACGCGCAAGGAGTGCACCCGTAAGGAGAGCCGCCCAGCGGGAAGGAGGGAGCAGCCTGCCGAGGAATGGCGCCGCCCACACTTCCAGTGCCACTGACGACAACAGAAGCAGAGATGCAGCAAAAAGACACAGAAAACAGACAACTGGGGGAGGGGAGGGGAATTAAATAAATAAATAAATAAAATCTTAAAAATATATATATATATGAGGTTCCCGTATACCCACACACCTCCAGCCCACTGCTCCCACACCAACAATCTCGCTTATCATTGTGGCACACTCATCGCACTCAGTGAACATATTTTGGGGCACTGCTGCACTACATAGATACTAGTTTACACTATAGTTCACACCCTCCCCCAGTACATTCAGCGGGTTATGGCAGGATATATAAAATCCAGCATCTGACCCTGCAGTATCATTTAGGACAACTCAAAATCCCAAAAATGCCCCCACATCACATCTCTTCTTCCCTCTCCCTGCCCTCAGCAACTACTGTGGCCACTTTCTCCACCTTGATGCTAAAATTTCTTCTATTACTAATCACAAAATTTTTATAGTAGAATATCAGTAAGTCTACTCTAGTCCATATTTTGTTCCTCCATTCTGTGGACCCTGGGATGTCTTTGTCTTTCAACAATACCATATATAGAATATGAACAATATTATCCTGTAAGCTGATAAGATATAATTTAGTATTTTTTTTGTCTGATCTCATCAAAAGTGTCAGTATCTTCTAATAAAAACTTAGTCATGGTAACATAGTTATATATAAATGCTTTTGTTAACTGTAGAACACTATATAAATTCAAATATTATTATGTGATATCCAAGCAAAACAGAGTCTAAATTTGTTTATGCAATTCAGTGAATCTTAAAGAAACAGGTTCCTCCTTATCCAGAGTAGGATGATATAAAACTCTACTTTATTGAGGCTGATTTTTAAAGACACCAGAAATAATACCTGAAACATAATCTGTTTATGACAGCTTGCCTCACTGTCACCAAATCCTAAGCAGACATGATTTTCACTGGATTTTATCTGCAAATAGACTTGCAGTAAGGTGAAATGAAAAGGAAATTATGTTTTATAATACTTTTATCAGGCCCATTTTTATTCATTTGTCCTTTTAGAGACTGAACATCACTCTTTTCCTGAAGTTAAAAGGAATTATTGCTTTGTGCTTCAATTTTATCAAAATTAGCACCAACAGCATTTATCAAATGTCTCCCTACATATTTCATGGTCCTACATCTGTGTAATATAAGTCACATGAGCAACATTTTTAGCTTCTGGAAATGGATAATATAAACTGAAAAGTACCAATACAGATAGATAGGATGTTTTATTAAAAACATTCAGAAGAAAGAATAATACTTTTTTTTTGGTTAGGTAAGGATGTTCAGCAATTGGAGTTGATCTCAGGGAGGGTCTGGAGTGATAGAGGAAAAGTAATTACTTTATTTAACTTCAAATGAGAAAATACTGCTACTAGAATGCACAGACTGTTGGAGATTTTTGTTTGTTTGTTTATTTTTCTATGAAGCAGCCCACACCTCTATTTTCAACTAGACAATATCCTCTAGATTGTTTAGGACATTAACTTTCTATCTTTAAGGCACCTACTGACCATACATTCCCAGTCAGCAAAAACCCTCTCTTTCTAGGACTTTTTCTCTTCTTTTCCCCTACTACCACTCCATCCAATTAAACTTTGTTCTGTCCTTTTGAGAGTCTCACTTCTTCTGACTTTCTGCCTTAGGCTTCTATAGTCAGCCTCTTGGGTCTCTGTAATGAGTTCAAATTTAAGGATTTTGGAGTTGATCAAAAAAAAAAAAAGATGTGACTACTAGATGAAAGTAATAATATACAAGCCAGTTATTGGGAACATTGCTTTGAAAGGTCTTCAGTGGGATTTTTAAGTTTTCACCTCACAGCAGAAAACCTCCTAGAGGCTGCATGGTGAAGGAGCCACCAGAAGTGGAAGCAAAGCAAAGGAAAACTCCTGGGATATATGAATTACCAATATAGTCATGTGGGTTGCCTTAACTGGATATAAAACAGTTGGGGATATTTCATTGAGAGGGTTGGTCTACATAGTCTAGGCCTCCATCTACAAAAAAAAAAAAAAAAAAAAAAAGTAGCATTTTGATGTAGTTATGAATTCCAAAAATAGATATTGGATTATGCTTATAAACTGGTCTGTACCTTGGCTTGATTAAATTATGATTAGAGCTTTGATTGGGCCACATCAATAGGGTGTATAAAAGGCATGGCAAAGGACAGAGATGGAGCTTTTGATGCTGAAGCGTTTTTAATGCTGGAGTTTTGAGATTAAAGTTTGATGCTGAAGACTTAAATTGGAGCCCCAGGAAGTAAGCCCACAGAGGAAAGAGAAGCAAGCCCCGGGAAGAGAGGAACCCTGAGCTCAAAAGGAAGCAAGTCCTGGGAAGAGTGGAACCCTGAGCCCAGAGAGAAGCAAGATCTGGGAAGAAAGGAACCCAGGAAGCCTGAACCCTGGCAGATGTCAGCAGCCATCTTGCTCTAACACATGAGAACAGACTTAGGTGAAGGAATTAACCTATGTTTTATGGCCTGGAATTTGTAAGCTCCTACCCCAAAGACCTTGAATAAAAGGATCAACTCAGACCAGCAGAATATCTCAGCCTACATGTAATATCAGGTGTTAAAAACCGCTTTTTGACCTTGAATAAAAGGGGAAAATGGAAAGAACAAATGAGTTTATATGGCTATGAGTCTCCAAAAAAGAGTCAGGAGGTCATTAGAGGGGTCATGCTTACACATGTCTCAGCAGGTCCCAGAAACAGCCAATATAGATACAAGCCCAGGTTCTCGTTCTCCTGAGACCTACAGAGATCCACAGTTTCTATGGTCATGGCAAATGTCTCTGGAGTTAAGTGCCATGTCAGTTGGCCCTACTTTGGAGTTTGTGTACCTTTCTACAAATGCCTCTTCTGTTACTTTTACCAGATCTGTGGTTGGTGCTGGTGTTGGGGTATACTCAGAAGACCGGAAACTCTGGACTATCCATGTGACAGCCAGGCCCTGAGCCTCAGCAGATGTGCAACTCCTCCCCTCTGGTTTCTTGGACTTACCCTGGCCAGCTAACAGGGAGGTGAAGAAGGTCAACCACCACACCAGGGAGTCAAGAACGCCTACAACTGCAAGCAGGAGAATTGCATCCATCATCCATGTGGAATCTAAGTCCCCTCTTGATATAGAGGGGGATTGGACATAACCATCCCAGATCCACAGGATGGAGAAATAGAGTATGGATTAGAGTGGACTTACTGGTGTTCCAGTCTCCTCTGCTGCTCTGTCTGACCTCTGTCTCATTAGCTCAATGAGAATGCTCTGCTTGGACTCCATCTCTCAACATTGTTGTTTGAAAAGTGCCTTCAGGCAGAAAGTTGACGTGCATGTGGAGCTTATGTCAGGCATTTTTCCTTCATCAAAGATCAGTTCTGTGCTCCCTTTTATCTAATGCCTGAAAACAGTTGACTTATGCATTTTTCCAGTATTACAATTGTTTAATACCAGTGTAGCATTTGGCATTGTTTATGATTTCCAAAAACAGAATTTGGATTATGTTTGTAAACTGATCTATTCCTCTGGGCATATTAGATTGCATTGGATTCAGAAGTTTCACTTTTATTTGATGAAATAATGATTAAGACTTTGATTGGGCCATGTCAATAGGACATCGAGTCCCTGACTCCTTGGTTGGTGGGGACTCAGAGAGAAAACAACATGGCAGAGTAGTTACTAGGAGTTTTGGATTCTGGAACCCTGGGAAGTAAGCACAAGGAGAAGAACACAGGGGAATAGAGATGGCTCTGTAGATATGGCAGAGGCCACAGGAGGAGAGAGTCTGCTGAGAACAGAGCAGCTGACCAGGAGAGAAACAAGCCCCAGGAGAGACAAGACTTGCTCCAGCTTACAGCTGATATTGGAAGAAGCTGGAACCACAGAACCTTATGAGGAAAGAGAAGGCTGGACACTTGCAGACATCGGTAGCCATCTTGCTCCACATGTAGCAACAGACTTTGATGAGGGAAGTAACTTACACTTTATGGCTTGGTAACTGTAAGCTTCTACCCCAAATAAAAACCTACTATAAAACCCATCTGCTGGGATCTTTGTTGTGCTGTGGTGTTCCCAAACCTTGAGCAGGCCGTTTCAGGGGCTTGCAAGGCAGGAGGTATCTGGATGTCAATTTGGTGAGACAGTGACAGAGGAGATTCTTGTGAGAGATGGAATTTTGGGTTTCTGACATGGAAATCAGAAGTTGTGGGTGAGACCCCTCCCTCTAGGGCTGGCGGCCAGGTCACAGCAATCCCTGAAGTCTTTGTTGTGCTACGGTGTTCCCAGGCCCCGAGTTAACCAGATGCGTGGTTCCCAGATCTTTGCCTCCTAAACCCTGGTGGCCCACGCTCCAGAGACTCACACACCTTGACTCTGCAATATCACAGACTACCTATCCCTGAATCCACCATGCCCTGAGGTCCGTCTGAAGTCCTTGATTACCCTAGCCCTCTGCATTTTTTTATTGTTGTTATTGTTGTTGTTGTTGTTTTCTCTCTCCTTGAGCTTGGAGGAATGTACCAGCTGAATTGGGGAGAGTCTAGGAAGGAAGGAGAGGCAAATCTGCTGAGAAAGCCCAATTTACCTAAATGTCCTGGGATAGGAAACTTGGTCTGGGAGAAGGTGGAGTTAGAAAATTAATTAGATCTCCCCTAGCACACCTAAGGAGGAGGGACTGTAGGAGGTGCTATGCAAACTTCCAGTAGCATATTTGGGGTTTTTGGTGAGGTGTAGGTACTCTCACGCTGGAAATAAAGAGTAATAGTCTTCTGTGTTGAGTTGGTTAAACAAGGACCTACTTGAATCTCCCACCGGACCTCTCAGGCAGCTTTCCTGCTGCCCTGGGAGAGAGAGAAGTGAGGAAGGGAGAAATAGGGAAGGTAAGATCCCCAAGTGTATTATTTAACTGCAAAGAGGATTCTTAGCTTGAAACATCAGTTCTTTTTTCTTCTTCTTCTTCTTCTTTTTTTTTTTTTGTGTGTCGTGGTTGCTAATATTGCATTGTCTCCTGGTCTTTTCTCCTGTTTTCTCCCCCAAGGTCCCTTTTCATTTATTTATTTATTTTTCTCTTTTTCTTTTTCTTGCTTGTTTCTCCCCCCTTTCTCTTTGCCCCCCCCTTTTTCTCTTCTCTTTTTTTTCTTTTCTCTCTTTTTCTTCTTTTTTATTTTATGTTCTTTATATAATAGGTGCTGCAGGGAGTGCTTCACATTTGCTGTGTTTCCTCATCCTCCATTTCCTCTTTTCTGTGTGTATTGATTTTGGCCACCTACACTATCCCCTTTCCCCTACAACTTTCATTCCTCCATTGTCTACTGTTTCTGTTACATTCCACCTCCTTTTCTTTGGCCCCCAAATTGCCTGACTTTTTATTTCAAATACCTTTGTTCTGTTTTCTGTCTTTTATCCACTCTTGATATTATTGTCTTTCTTTTCTCTTTCCCTTTCTCATGAAAACACTGGCCTTTTAATTCATACTATATTCCTCCCCATATTCAGTTGACTCTCTCATTATAGGTACTCCACTTACTGTTATAACTCTACACAACTTACATGAGTTTAATATCCATTCTCCTAGATCTCACATTGTTGCTCTGTTAACATTTATTGCCAATACTACTTTATACATTTTCTTTTCTTAACTCATTCTGCTTTCCCTGGCCCTAATGTTTTCTTTCAAAGTGAACTTAGCCAGCAACAAGAAAACAGAGTAAGAAGAACAAAGTGACAAAGAGAAGACATAACACTTATGCATGAACAACAACTAATTAATCCCCAAGCCTAGACAAAGAAGCTAAGGAACTGATTAAACCCGTCAAGATAAAATGATGACCAGACAGCAACAAAAAACTACAAACCAAACCAATAACCAGGAAAATCTGGCCGAATCCAATGAACAAGTTAAAAACCAGGAAGAGGAGCAGAACATTGGACAAGTAATTAAAGATGTCAAAACATATATTAGAGACCAACTTAAAGAAGTAAAAGAAGAGATTAACAATATGAAGAAAACACTTGGAGAGGAAATTGCAGACATACACAAAAAGATAACAGATATGATGGTGATGAACACCACAGTTCAAGAAATCAAAAATACACTCTCAGCAAATAGCAGCAGATTAGAAGAGACAGGGAGAGAATTAGCAATGTGGAAGACAGGACATCTGAACTCAAACACATAGTAAAACTGATCAATAAAAAGAAAAAATCCAGCTGGGACTTAGGGACCTGAATGGCAATGCAAAACAAACAAATATATGTATTATAGGCATCCCAGAAGGAGAAGAGGAGGGAAAGGGGACAGAAAGGGAGTTGGAGGAAATAATGGCTGAAAACTTCCCAAATCTGCTGAGAGAGATGGATGTACATGTCCAGGAAGCCCAACACACCCCAAACACCATAAATCCCAATGGGCCTACCCCAAGACATATATTTGTCAAATTATCCAATGCTCAAGACAAAGAGAAAATTTTAAAAACAGCAAGAGAAAAGAGAACCATTACATACAAGGGAGACTCCATAAGATTAAGTGCTGATTTCTCATCTGAAACCATGGAGGCAAGAAGGTAGTGGTATGATATAGTCAAGGTACTAAAAGAAAAAAATTCCCAACCAAGAATCCTCTACCCAGCTAAGCTAGCATTCAAAAATGATGGAGAGTTCAAAATATTCACAGATAAACAGAAACTAAAAGAGTATGCCAATAAGAACCCTACCCTTCAAGAAGCACTAAAGGGAGTTCTGCAGGAAGAAAGAAAAAAAAAGGAGAGGCAGAGCTGGAAGAGAGTGTAAGAGCAACAAAAAAGACAAAAAGAGAAGGAAGAAAACAAACAAAATATGACAAACATATAAAATAATATCTCTGACCACAGTGGAGTGAAGCTGGAAATCTGCAAGGGCCAGAGGCCCAGATTTCACACCAAGATATGTAGATTAAACAGCATAATCTTAGAAAAACAGTATATCAAAGAGGAAATCTCAAAAGACATTAATAACTACCTTGAAACTAATGAAAATGATCACACAACATACCAAAACTTATGGGATGCAGCAAAAGCAGTACTGAGAGGGAAATTTATAGTCATAAATTCATACATCAAAAAAGAAGAAAGAGCAAAAATTGAAGAACTAACTGCACATTTGGAGGAATTAGTAAAAAACAACAACAAAGTAACCCCACAGGAAGAAGAAAGAAAGAAATAACAAAGATTAGTGCAGAACTAAATGAAATAGAAAATAAGAAAGCACTTGAAAAGATAAACAAAACCAAGAGCTGGTTCTTTGAGATCAATAAAATTGGCAAACCCTTAGCTAGACTAACAAAGAAAAAAAGAGAGAAGGTGCAAATACACAAAATAAGAAACAAGAAAGGAGATATCACCACTGACCCAACAGAAATAAAAACTGTCATAAGAGGATACTTTGAAAAACTATATTTCAACAAAAATGGCAATTCAAAGGAAATGGACAAATTCCTAGAAACACATAAGCAGCCTATATTGATGAAAGAAAAAATTGATGATCTCAACAAACCAATCACAACTAGAGAGATAGAATCAGTAATTAAAAACCTCTCAACTACGAAGACCCCAGGGCCAGACAGCTTCACAGGTGAATACTACAAAACATTCCAGAAAGAACTAATGCCAATCCTGCTGAAACTCTTCCAAAATTTGAAACAGAAGGAACATTACCTAATTCATTCTATGATGCCAACATTACCCTAGTACCAAAGCCAAAGAAAGACACCACAAGAAAGGAAAATTACAGACCAATTTCTCTAATGAACCTAGATGCAAAAATCCTCAACAAAATACTTGCTAACTATATTCAACAACACATTAAATGAATTATACACCATGACCAAGTTGGATTCATTCCAGGTATACAAGGATGGTTCAACATAAAATCAATCAATGTAATGCACCATATAAACAAATTGAAGGAAAAAAAAATCACATGATTTTATCTATAGATGCAGAAAAAGCATTTGACAAAATATAGCACCCTTTCTTGATAAAAACACTGCAAAAGATTGGAATACAAGGAAATTTTGTGAACATGATAAAGAGTATATATGAAAAACCCACAGCCAACATCATTAACAATGGTGAAATCCTAAAATCTTTCCCTCTAAGATCAGGAACAAGACAAGGATGCCCACTATCACCTCTTCTATTTAACATTGTCTTAGAAGTATTTGCTTGAGCACTGAGGCAAGAACCACATATAAAACGCATTCAAATTGGAAAGGAAGAAGTCAAAATTTCATTATTTGCAGATGACATGATCCTATACATAGAAAACCCTGAGAGGTCTACAACAAAGCTTCTAAAACTCATAAATGAGTTTAGAAAAGTCGCAGGTTATAAGATCAATGCGCATAATTTAGTAACATTTCTGTACACCAATAATGAGCAAGCTCAGGCAGAAATCAAGAAACAAATACCAATTACGACAGTCAATAAAAAAATCAAATACCTAGGAATAAATTTAAGTAAAGATGTAAAAAACTTATACACAGAGAACTACACAACACTGTTCAAGGAAATCAAGGAAGACCTAAATAAATGGAAGAATATTCCCTGTTCATGGATAGGAAGACTAAATGTTATTAAGATGTTTATCTTACCCAAACTGATCTACACATTCAATGCAATCCCAATAAAAAACAACACAGTATTCTTTAAGGAACTAGAAAAACTAGCTATGAAATTTATATCGGAAGGAAAGAGGCCCCGAATAGCCAAAGACATATTGAAAAAGAAAAATGAAATTGGAGGAATTACACTACCTGACTTTAAAACATACTACAAAGCTACAGTAGTGAAAACAGCATGGTATTGGCACAAGGAGAGACACACAGACCAATTGAACCGAATTGAGAGTTCTGATATAGATCCTCATAGATATAGTCATATAATATTCAGTAAAGCCACCAAATCATCTCAACTGGGAGAGAATGGCCTATTCAACAAATGGTGCCTGGAGAACTGGATATTCATATGTAAAAGAATGAAAGAGGATTACCAACTCACACCTTATACAAAAATCAACTCAAGTTGGATCAAAGACCTAAATGTAAGAACTAAGACCATAAAGACTTTGGAAAGCAATGTTGGGAACAATCTACAGGACCTTGTAATAGGAAATGGCTCCATGAACTTCACGCCCAAAGCACGAGCAGCAAAAGAACAAATAGATAAATAGGACTTCCTAACAATTAAAGCCTTCTGCACCTCAAAGGAGTTTGTCAAGAAAGTGAAAAGAGAGCCTACACAATGGGAGAAAATATTTGGTAACCATATATCTCATAGGAGACTTATATCCTGCATATACAAAGAACTCCTATATCTTGAAAATAAAAAGACAAACAACCTATTTAAAAAATGGGCAAATGATTTGAACAGATGCTTCTCCAAAGAAGAAATACAAATGGCAAGAAAGCACATGAAAAGATGCTCAACATCACTAGCTATTGGGGAAATGCAAATCAAAACTACAATGAGATACCATCTTACTCCTATAAGATTGGCAGCTATGAAAAAAACGTAAGACTACAAATGCTGGAGAGGATGTGGAGGAATGGGAATACTCATCCCCTGCTGGTGGGAATGCAGAAGGATCCAGCCATTCTGGAGGACAGTTTGGCATTTCTCAAAAAACTAGCTATAGATTTGCCATATGACCCAGCAATTCAACTGCTGGGTACCCAGTAGAACTGAAAACAAGGACACAAACTGATATATGCACACCAATGTTCATAGCAGCACTATTCACTATTGCCAAAAGTTGGAATCAACCCAAATGCCCATCAACAGATGAATGGATAAATAAAGTGTGGTATATACATACAATGGAACACTACTCAGCTTTAAGAATGAATACACTACAAACACACTTGATAACATGGATGAATCCTGAGAACCTTATGTTGAGTTAGCAACCCAGGCATTGAAGGACAAATACTACATGACCTCAGTGATATGAAATAAGTAAATCAAGCTGCCTCACAGAGCTAGAGACTGGATGATAGGCTTAAAGGAAATTGGGGGATAGAGGAAGGGATAAAATGGGTGCATAGGGTTACCTTTGGGTGGGGCTTTGTGGGTTTGAGGGGGCTAAGAATAGGAGGATGGGTAATATTGCCGAAGAAATTGGAGGGAGTATGGGGGAACATATGAATTTAGGAGATTGTCAAGTATTTGGTTGAGAGTATAATGCTGAGAAAACTTTCAAAAATATAATAAAGATGGTTACCTCTTTAAGATGCTTAAAGGGGATAATCCGATGCAGGACAGGCTCCTAGGGAGTATGTGAGTGCTCATTTTGCCATTGTGGGTTATATCACTGGATAGAAACCCATATAATGAGAGTGAAGGTATACCCACATCCTGGGAGGACTGATGTTCTCAAATAGAGGGAATTGTATCTCTCGAGAGAAATGGTGGCTCCCAATGCACTAGGGCAGTTGAGCATGCCAAGCCCTCAACATTGTTGCAAGTATCTCTGAACATGACCCTTCAAGCAATGAAGATTGACTGTCACTGTGGGCCCTAAGGGGAGGGGTAAGAGGTATTGATAGATGGAATCAATGTAAATGTGTGGGCAATCGAAGTGTTCCACAAGATTACACAAGGATGGATATAAGACATGCTAAATTACACCAAAAATATATAGGGGCTGATAGGCTAAAATGTAAATCATAATGTAAAACATACGATAACTAAGAATTTAGAAAATTGTATAGTCTAAAATATAAGCCACGATGTAAACCCAAACGTTACCTTGTTTGAAAACTATTGTCTCAATATCTGTACATCAGTTTCAGTACATATAGTATGAATATGTAAAAAGATTATTGCTGTGTAAGGGAAAAGGGTTTTATGTTGGATATGTGGGAATACTGTATATTGTATATATGAATTATTGTGATCTAAAACTTTTGTGAAGATAAGCTTAATAATTAGGAAAAAAAAAAGAAAAAGAAAGGACATAGACACTGAGGAAAAGATGGAAGATGTTGCCTTGCCAATTTGCAAACAGGGCAATACTTATTGCAGTGATGGAAAGCAAAACATCAAAAACAAAGCTTTTGCATTTTTTAATTTTCTGATACCCCAATTTATTTTTACCTTAATTTTTCTAAATTAATATGTATTCTATATCTAACCTTTAAACTCATCACTATATTCCATTTTGCTATTAATAGAACCTGGCAATATATTGGGCTTCATTTTTCAGGAAGTTTTGGATCACAGAGAGGTTCAACAATGGCAGGGGAGGAATACTGGGGTGGGATGTTATTGACAGGGGATGCATGGTTGGCAGGGAGTTCTCCAGGGCATATATCCAGGATACATAAAAATGTTTGGATATTTTCATAGTGGTTACAAATTAAAAACAACAACTGAGGGAGTGTTAAGTTCCTAGCCAGGGGATCTCTATTGCAGTCCCTAAAGGAACAGCAGCAATCCTCAAAGTCCAATGGCAAAGACCAAAAAAGAAGGAAGGTCCAGCAATGAGTCCTTGATACTAATGACCATACTTGTAAGCCTGTGCACCTGAAATAAGAACAAGGCCCAAAGCTGCAGGGTACCTAAGAGTTACCTCCTGAGAGCCTCTGTGTTGCTCAAATGTGGCCAGTCTCAAAGCCAAACTCAGCATGTAAATGCGTTGCCCGCCCCCCCCCCCCCCCCCCCCGCCCAGCATGGGACATGACTCCCAGGGATGAGCCTCCCTGGTGCTGAGGGATTACTACCAAGTACCAGCTGATGATGTAACTAGAAAATGACCTTGAATAAGAGGGTCAACTAGGACCAGCAGAATATCTCAGTCTACATATAATGCCAGGAGTTAGAAATGCTTTTTGACCTGAATAAAAGGGGAAAATGGAAAGGACAAATGAGTTTATATGGCTATTGAATCTCCAAAAAGAGCCAGAAGGTTATCAGAGTGGTTGCCTTTATGCACACCTGAGAGGAGTCCCAAAGACAGATAAAATAGATACAACCCCAGGTATTGGTTCTTCTGAGGGCTACAGAGACCCACAGGTTCTATCGTCATGGCAGATGAAGCTCAGTGCCATGTCAGTTGGCCCCACTTTGGATTTTGTGTTTCTGTGTGATGGAGCTGGACTCAGATGTGATCTTTGCCCACAAGCTTCTCCTGTTACTTTTACTTGAACTGTAGTTGGTGCTGGGGTTTAATGTATACCCAGGGGACCTGAATCTCTGGACTGACCATGTGATAGCCAGGCCCTGAGCCTCAACAGACTTGCAGCCTCTACACTCTGGTTTATTGGACTTGCCCCACTCAGCTAGCATGGAGGTGAAGAAGTCACCCACCACATCAGGCAACCAAGAGTGCCTACAACTGAAAAAAAAAAAAAAAAACCCAACCAGTTCTGGTACTTTGCATGAGCACCTCTTTGGCTGACTTATACAACCAGTTTTTCAATTATGACTTGAAGATCAATAGGAAATATTTTTTTAAATAGATGCTATTTTAGCATGACTTGGATGAAGGAACATGCAAATATCTTGGTAAAAGCATTTGAGGAGTAGTTAATAACAAGTGTATACTTGTTACCCTATTATCAAATATATGACACAAACTGGAGGAATAAAACACTTATAGAGGATATAATTATCCCTTTGGGTAGTCAGTATATCTAAGGAAGTCAAATTATCTAAACCTGCTTTATTTTACATATGAAATATTAGTGGATATCAACAGCAAGAGATACTTTTGGAAAGATAGAGACTTGAGAAGATAGAACATAAATATCCTTCTTTTCTTTATTTGCACATCCTGCCAGTATAATTCATCCTACCATACTGCTCAAAATACAGATCACTCTCAAATATATTTCTTTGTCTCTGATTTCCTCTGACTTCGAGGCTCATATATCTGATTTTCTGCTCAGCATATTATCTTGATCTATTAAAAGGCAAATCAAAATTAATATGTCTAAAATCAAACCCTTCACATACTTACCCCACCCAACAGAAGAACTTATCTTCCCCCAATTTTTTCCTAACCTAGAAAATGACATCTCCTTTATTTCTGTTCCTTAGACTAAAAACATGGAAAAACTCTTGACTTTTTCTTTCACAACCATAGCACACTGAGAAGAAAATCTTATTGCTTTGCCTTCAAAATACATCTTGAATCTCACTAAACAGCAAGGTCTTTTGGCCCCACTTTAAAATATATTCCAAATTCTACCACTTTTCCTCCCCTACAAAGCTACTAGTCAGCAGCATCTCACTTTGATCACTGTAATAGTCTCCCAAACAGCGTCTATTGTTTATATTTTATTTCTAATCCCAACAGTCCCTTCTTATTACAGTCAGATTATTCCTTAGAAATGTAAGTCATACTCTCAATGCTCAAAGCCCTCCCATTCTTCCCTATCACACTCAAAAAAGCAAAGCCCTAGTACAGCTTGTAAAAGGCCATGTGATAAGCTTCTAGGTACTTTCTTCACTTTATCATCTACCACTGTTCCTCTCCCTTGCTCCACTATAGGCACATGATCTCCTTACTGTTCTACACACAAGTCAAACATTCTCCAACCATAATAACTTTAGACTTTCTATTCCCTCACTTTGGAAAGTTCTTTTCCAGAAATTCATGTGGTTCTCTTTCTCATCAATGAGGGTTCTGCTCAGATGGTACCTCTGCATCTGAGGCCTACTATGACATTCCTAGCATAGAAACTATAATCCTTTCACTCTGCTTTCTTTTTCTTCTGGCATTCTTTGCTTTTCAACATTATCTTGTACATTAAATCGTTTGTTGTATTTGTCTCTACTATCATATAATGATTTGGAAGGTAGGAGTCTGTCTGCCTTGCTAGGTGCTATGTCCCCAGGAATTTTAACATCATTTTGTTGACAGTAGGCAGTCAATAAACGAATGCATGAAAGACTAAATGCTTTCCTGTTTTGAACACCTTATCTTTTCAATCCTGTGACCACTGAGAAAAGACAATCTACTCTCTGATAAATTGGGATTAATTGCATGTCAAAGAACAAATAATCAAGACTGATTTTTTAAATAAAGAGGTTTTTAGCAAAGAATTTGTAGACATTTTCCTCCCTTCATTGCAGATACACAGCATATCTCTAGAAAAGAGCAAAAGCACGTTGTTATATTTAATTTAACATAATAGGTAAGGACTAGTTTCATGAGAATAGTGGGACCAGGATTTTCAAGATCTGTATGAGTAATTTTCTAGAGAGTTTCCTAGAAACAATTATCTTTCAAGTAATAGCTGCTTTTTAATATATTCTCTCATTTTTAATTTGTGACAAATTTTCAAAATTATTATTTCTTTCAAACACATATATGTACACCTCAAATGTTTTTTCAAGTAACAAAATGCTGACTCCCATGATCTTACATGGACACAAGATGTTTTGGAGTCACCATAGATAAATGATCTCTTGGAAAGAGCTTTCTATTATAAGTTCTGGTCTTAGGTGGTAAGGTAAGCACAATTCAAATTATTTATTATTCTTTTGTTAGCATTTTTGCATTTCTCTTTTCCCAGATGAAACACTTCACTAAGCTTATTACATTTGCTAATTAGATTAGCAGTTAACGATTAAGTTTAATTTTCAGTGTACCAATCAAATTTTATATCTTAATTTGTTATATTGTCACTAATTAGAATAACAGTTTTTACTTAATGGATTATGTGCAAATTAAGACACTTCAGTTCAATTTTTTAAGCCTATATATATTTTGCTAACTGACATAGTAATCATTAACTTCTATTTAAATTGTATGTCAAGTTAGTAAAGAATCATGTTACAGTTCAAGTCTGTGTGAAATATAGGAAAAATCATTAGGATAGACTAGAGTTAATTCATTTCAAAACCTTCCATTTTTATCAAAGTTTGAGTTAAGATATGAGTGACATATTATCTAATCAAGTTTTTGAGGAAAAAAAAGAAACCTAAATCCTCCAAGATTAAGAACAAGTGGAGTATAATATGCAATATATTAAAATATGCTCAATTCACTGTTTATGAACATGGGTCTTTAGTCTGTCATTGAATAACTGATCATTTGATGGCTGTAGTAGCTATTGGTTCTGTCAGGCATTCTACATAAAAGAAATTTCCATTTCTTGTAATTCTGGTGGGATTTAGACATCTAGAGTTTGAAAATTGTCCAAAATAAATTTTTTTTTTACTGATTTTAATAAGTATTTTATAAACAATTCTACCATTAGCTGTCTCTTATTATCATATTAGAGATATATCAGAGAAGACATGTAAAATGTAAGCATAATAGTAAAGTAGGTATGCATCTTTTTTTTTTTTTTTCCCAGGAGGTACTGGGGATTGAACCTGAGACCTTATACATGGGAAGCAGGGTCTCAAGCACTGAGTTACACTTGCTTCCTAGATATGCATCTTTAGAATAGACATGTCCTATAAAATTACTGTAAGGTGCTTTACTACATTATTTCTTTATGTGTTGTGTATATGCTTTTAGACCTTGTTTGTCTAACTGTATTTACATTTAATGATTATTTTAGTCAAGTACAAGAAGTTATATAATTTAATATAGTCCTCTAGTCCTAGGTCAAAACAGGAATATCAATTGAAAGAAATATAGCCTTAGTCAACTATAAATATATAAATCCTGAAAAGCATTCTGCATTATCAGATTATTTTTTAATGTTCTTTAGCTCTTTACTCTTAGGGCACTAGTATAGTAAAAGCTGATGCAACTTTACAAATGAGTAAATGCACGCATTTTCAAGATATTGATCATTAAAAAAGACATCTACCAACCAATTTGGATAACAAATGTATACCTCTCTGTTACTTGTATCTCAAATTAATTATTTGTGTGTATTTGTCCTGAGTGGTTGATATTTATATATCTGTATTTTTGCAAAGGGGGATATCCATCTATGGATCTCAGATGTAAGTGGTTAACAGTAGGTGTGCTATATATTTTCTCTACTTCAGGGGAATCTATTTTTCACTCCCACACCCAAAAAAAGAAGTTTTATCATTCAGATTTCCTTGTAAATAAGTTAATGATAAAGCTCCTGGAAAACAAGCTAATGGTGTTTTCCAATAGGAAAGTCCACAGCTATGCGATGCTTTTGGCAGGATATACCAGGTACAACAGCTCATGGTAAACAAATTCAGGGTCTTTGTATTTATGGAGCCACTGTCGATAAAATGCCCCCCAAGCTATGTAACTATCTGAGTACAAGGTGGGGATGTTTCCCCACCCAGATACTTTCTTATATGAAAATAATACAATTGCATACATTATTCTGCACATTTCCTTGTTTACTGGTACACTGTGATTATTTATATCATCAAAATTATTAATAAAGCTATGTTAATAATTAGATTTCTGATTCCTATGAGTGTGATTTGACAATCTGATCTTTTATGTTACTGCAGAATGAATGTTAATATTTTATTTTAAATACATGACAGACTAAATATACAAAAAAAATCACAAGTTTGGACATAAAAAAAGTCATAACCAATTAAAATGACTATTTTTTAAGTAAATGGGGGAAAATAATCCTGGTTTGGGTACAAGTATTCCTAAAAATTCACCTGTTAATTAAGAATCTCTAAGTTAATATGAATTAAAGATATTTTATCTATTGAAATTAAGTATAAATTAATCAATCTCAATATATTTCTCTCCTGACAGATAACCTTTGTTAAGTTTTTGTATCTTTTTGATGTGTGTATGCCTATGTTACTATAATTTGCATCACACATTAACTTTCACATTTTTCCTTATTTTCCCTTTTTTAAAAGTCCAAAATATACCATTCTAACAGTAACTTGATTTTTTCTTATAACAATTTATATTTCCTTTCATTATAAAGAAGTTCTCTTAAATGCTTCATATTAAGAGGGATACAACTACTTTAATGTTGATTTTGATGAAGAGAGATTTTTCCTTAAAAATCTTCTGGCTTCTTTCCAATCTTCCTTCCTTCTTCTCCCTGGGTCCTCCTGCCAAGTTGTCCCCTAGATAAGAATAACTTATCTGATAGGTAAAATTGGGAAAAAACTCACTGAGTCCTCAGGGAACATGAGTTAACTTTTATTCTTCATGCTTTAAGTATTCCCATGGCATGTGTATCTCCCTCATGGGGTTATCAAATGATTGGTTGGTTATTTATATCTAATGCTGGTTCACTTTTATAGTGAATAGTTCACTTGCACACTAAACTATGTACCCTAATTTACCATTTATTGAAGTAAGGTGAGGAAAAGGATAGGAAACCTAAATGATTAGTAGGTTGTTTCAAAGACTTCAGTCAACCATTATCTATTTAACAATGGGCACTTAGGTTTGTGTTTAAAAATGAATTTGCAATGAATGTATTTGTCTCTATGTCTTACATATTTATGTGATTTTTATATTGAGTCTAAATTTCTAATATTGAAATTGCTGAACCCCAAATGTTTGCATACTAAAAATTTTTATACAATATTTCTAAGATATAGCTCAAAATTTTCACTAATTTATACTCACAAAAATAACATAAAATGGTTTTGTCTATTACTATACCTGAAAAGTTGTTTATGCTTGTGTTCATTTTATTGTGATGGAATTGAACATAGACTTTTAAAAAAAGATTTATTATTTATTTATTTCTCCCCACCCCTCTCATTGTTTGCACTTACTGTGTTTGTTCACCTTCCTTGTTTCTTTAGGAGGCATTGGGAACTGAAACCAGGACCTCCAACATGGGAGGGAGGTGCCTAATTCCTTGAGCCACCTCTGTTCCCTGCTTTGTTGTATCTCTCATTATGTTTTCCTTTCTTGTGTCTCTTGTTGTGTCCTCTTGTTGTGTCAGTTTGCCTTGCCTGCCCATTGCATCAGCTCACTGTGTTGCTCGTCTTCTTTAGGAGGCATTGAGAACCTCCACTCCCTACTTTGTTGTGTCTCATTATATTTTTGTTCTTGTTTCTCTTGTTGCATCATCTTGTTACATCAGCTTGCTGAACCTGCCCATCACGCCAGCTTGCTATCTTCTTTAGAAGGCACCAGGAGCTGAACCAGAGATCTCCCATGTGGTAGGCAGGAACTCAGTTGCTTGAGTCACATCCACTTCCCTGAACATAGAATCATTTTTAAAAGTTTTTATTTATTTATTTAAAAAATTTTTTTTCTCTCCCATTCTCCCCTCCCACCTCTGTTGTCTATTCTCTGTGTCCATTTGCTGCGCATTCCTCTTTGCCCGCTTCTGTTGTTAGTGGCATGGGAATCTGTGTTTCTTTTTGTTGCATCATCTTGCTGCGTCAGCTCTCCATGTGTGTGGCACAATTCCTGGGCAGGCTGGACTTTCTTTCATGCTGGGTGGCTCTCCTTAAGGAGCGCACTTCTTGTGCATGGGGCTCCCCTATGTGGGGGGCACTACTCCATGGCACGGCACTCCTTGTGCGCATCACCACTGCGCGTGGGCCAGCTCCACATGGGTCAAGGAGGCCCGGGGTTTGAACCACGGACCTCCCATGTGTTAGACGGACGCCCTAACCACTGGGCCAAGTCCGCTTCCCTGAACGTAGAATGTTAAGTTTATCATCATGTTTGAATTTTACTGTAAATTTCGTATTTATGTACAGTAACAAATTTTATAGGTAATTCTATTAAAAATTCATTTGTAAGAGCTTCTTTTATATGAAATTAGTTTGTTCTATTTTCATTGTATATATTCCTAATAGTTTTTAGTGTATCATTTATTTTTTACCTTTTTATTCAGTATGTGTATGTGTGTGTGTGTGCTTGATGTTTGTACCTTTAAATGTATATTGTTTTAATCTTTATGTAGTTAAATTTCTTATTGATTTTCTTTATGGCTTCAGGATATCACATTTAGAAAATCATTTTTTTAATCTTCAAAATTATGAAATATCTATCATCTCCATATATAATGAGCCTAGGTATGTTTTCAAGTGTTTCTTACCTATAAACCTTGCCTAATGTTTGATGATGTTGGATCAGACATAGCAGAGGGTAAAATGAGATGAGTGCCTTAAGCTCCTTTAAAAAAGCAAAAAAAAAGAAATGTAGAAAAATGAATGCATAAACAAGAAATCCTGGAGAAACATATGGATCAGTAGTATCTATGGTAATGATAGGTTGATAAGCTTCTCTAAAATGGATGATTCAGAAGACTGAGTGCTTCCTGCTATGTGATGCAGCTATAGGAGGAAAAGGCTGATAATAGTTGATATTTTCCTTAACACTGAATGATGGGAAGATTGTATCTATTTTTATTTCAGTTTGCTGTGACTTCCAAAACAGCTTCAGATATAATGCCTTGCTTATTTGCAGTTTACTTACCAATAATTCAGATATATGCAAGAAAGGAATATCGTAATGTTCCAGATATATTTACTCCCCGCAAGTAAATCATACTATAAGTATTTTCAGATATGGAATTTGAAAAAATACTGTCTTAGTTCAATGCGCTCATTTTGTGAGGATATTTGAGCCAAAAGAAGTGAAAATTGTCTTGAAGTTATGATTCGTAAGGGACAGAACCTGAATGTGAACCCAGAACCCATCTGGATTTGGTGTTCTTTCTCACTTAGAAACCTACCCTAAGTATAGTTCTTTCTTATTTTAATGAAGTGAAGTAAACCTTTGAAATTAAGAGAGATAAAGGCTCACATAACCTACAAAACCTTTTCCATGTTAAGGAATTTGTGTTTTAAAAATAATAGCTATGGAATGCTGACAATGTTTTGTTTCTTGGCATAGGCATGTTTAGCTTATGAAATTCTCTAAACCATATACTTATGATTTGCGCGGTTCTTTGCGTGGATTTAGTACTTACTTGTTATACAGACATTTATGTAGTATAGGCAAAGGGGAAAACCACAAATTGTAACTCATTGGCTCTGTGATATCTTATTTAATCTTTTTATACCTTTAAATATGCAACTCTAAAAGGAGGATTGAAATTATTATGTATGTTACATGAAATAATCCATATTAAGTACATAGCATGCTACCTGATAGTATGTGCTTGATACAATATGATTCTTCTTAACACACATTTATAATTTTAATTCCACTTTAAAGAAGCATTGAGGGAAGGCAGAAAAGATGCTCTTGTGGTTTAATTTTTAGACGTATCAAATAATAGTTTTCTTTAATTTTTGGTGTTTGGAGAAATCAGGTATTGTAAATGTTTGTGTGAATCATTCTTCTTTATTAACTTTTTTCAATTCCTAACCCCTATATCTTATTAGCTTGACGACTGACTGATTCATTCAATAATTAATTCACTCACTAAATCAATATATAATGAATTTGAAATACAAGGAGTCTGATAGAAATTAAAAGCTGTTGTATAGATAACCTAGTGGTAGTAGCGGTGAAAGGGGAGGGGGTGCAGAGAGGGGCAGATGCAAGGTCAATTTACTAGATTATAGTAGAGGAAGTAGAGTAACAAATACTTACAAAATATCAAGGGAGCACAGAGAAGGAAGTGAATAATTTTGACTGAATAAAATGAGGAGTGCATTGATGCTCAAGATGCCTTCCCTCTTGTCTAGAAATTTGGCCCAGAAGAGCAATTGGTCTAGTCAGAGAGAAATTTAAAGAGTTGTGTGAAGCTCTAGGGGTTCATGAGGGACTTGTTCTAGGCTGAGTTCCAAACTATTTGCAAACTTAAGCTGGGATTCAATTTTATAGTGAAATCTAATATGCATTGGGATCTTTCTAGTTTGAAGCCTTGTCTTTAAAAATCTCTTTTCCCTAGATAGATTCTATTTTATAAGCTTTATATATGATCATTTGTTTGATTAAATGTGTGGAGCTTTTGGACATTTAATTTGTTTGAAACAGCTTTAGACAGTGAGCTATCCACATTTTTCCGTATGAAATTTTCTTTGCTTTAGCAAATTGCAAAGTCTTTTGTTGCAGAGTTTTGGCAGCTAAATTTGCTCTGAGCACAGTGGGCTGTCTTTCTTCAGCAGAATGTATTAAAGAGATGGTTTATGCCCTGATGGTCTTTGGTGTCTCTTTGTTCAGCAAAATATTGAATTATATTTCTGAAAGTAAATCTATTTCTTTCAAGGCCTAGTTTAAATGATCATTGAAAATTCATGCTAGTTACTAATTAGCTTTTGTATTGACATTATCATACTTTGTATGTATTAATGTGACTATCACATAAGATACAATATTAATCTAGATTTTGTGAAGGAAATGTTCCATACCTTTTAAATATTGTGAACTGGTAAAAATTTCTAGGATCATATTTCATCCTGAGCTATTTGCTTCTTTGCTGACTAGTTTCTCCATGATGGCCTCCAAGTTCCTTGGCATCTTCAAGACTCTTTTTCCATCTGAAGGCCTTTGTACTTCCTGTTTCATTGAGCCTGGAACACTATTTGTCTGTTTCTCCCATGATTTGCTCCTCTGCATCTTTCTTGTCTAGTCTTCTATTTTGTCTTTGCAGAAAGGTGGGCTTTTGGCCATCCCATCTATAGCAGACCTCTCCAGCTCTCATCTCTCATTTGTGGTTCACTGCTCTCTATCATAGCATTCTCTTTAATTCTGTCATGGCTCATGTCATAATCTTAAATTATTTTGCTTCTTTATTTGTTTATTCAAATAAGCCATGTTTTTTTCCACTAGGAAGTAAGCTCCCTTGCAGCAAGGAACTTGCCTATGTATTATTTTCAGCTGTGTCCTTAGCAAAAAAACATTCACAAATTCATGTTTGTTGATGAAATAATGGAAACAAAACCAAAACAATGTTTTAGTGACAGTTAAACAAAATGATATTAAAATAAAATAAAATAAAATAATGAAGTTCTTATTGTACATATTTAGTTTGTACATATTTAGTACAAATATGTACTAAAGTGGTAATTCTTTGTTTAAACATCAGACAACAAGGTGAATGTGAGACAGATGGTCACACACAAAATTTACAAAAAGTAATGTTCTCCTTTGGAAGCTTCAGCCATATGAAAGATACTAGGGGGAAAATGTTCTGAATATAGAGAGGGAGAGAAGATTTTGTGAAGATATTTCTTCAGAGAAGGCTATTGCTCTACTAATCTCACCTTCACCTCCTTATTCTCAAGTATAGAGAGGGGACTTGAATAGGATCTGAGAGTTGGATGATACATAAAACTGGAAGTGACTCAGCCCAAGAAATTCAAGAAATGCCCAGTCTTCTGGGCAGCAGGTAAAGATGATAGTTTGGGGAATGATTTGCATTCTTAAAAATTTTCATTCCTGGAAGTGAAACTGATTCCTAGGGACTTAGAAGTGAGTCCCAAACAACCAACTAGAATTATAATGGAGATACCTGTGCCCCAGTCAAAGTAATGGCAGGAGAGGGGTCCCCAGGCATGGAAATCATCTGAAGGATCTAAGAAAGTCCCGCAAGAGTATTTGTCAGCTTAAATATCTACTACACCAACAGAGCATAAAGGTACTCATTCAAGAGAAATGATGAAGAAGAAGTAAAAATTACCTTATTCATCCTTCACATTTTCTCACCTACACTCTCTTCCATACCTCAACCTTGGTCAGGGTTCATAAATTTGACTAGGAAAAGGTAGAATAATTGAGTAGGGAGAGAGTGCAAATGCTGACCTCACTCCCTTCACCAAAGGCAAGCAGCACCTATCATAAATCTAAGTGCAAAAGGAGCTAAAAAGGTCTAATTTTGAATAGGGTTTAAATCATTTGAGTAATAGGTGGGGCATGATGTAAAATTTGTTTACTAAAAGTGAGCAGAGCGTTCCCAAGATCTAGTTAACTTTGCTTTCATGGGAAGGAGGTTAGCCACACTGAATAAGTTTCAATAGGTCAGTCAGAGAAAAATAAATAAATTTGTGTGTTTATTTCATCTCATGAATCAGATATTCCAACATGTAATTTACAGACATTTTTGTTGTCCTAACTCTTCTTTTAGAATTTATGACTAAAATTATTCTTCCTGTCAATCCATTGTACATAGAGCAGCCGTATTTTAAAAGCTCAAATTAGATTATGACAACACCCTGCTTAACGGCCTCCAATTGCTTTTTAATGCCTTTAAATAAAATTTAATCTACAGATCATAGCATATAAGATCTATTTGTTTGGGCTGTGGTCCAACTCACTGACCTCATTTTTTCTACTTGTCTCCCCAATCTCTGTTCTTGCTCCACATTGACTTACTTTTCTAATTCTTAGAAAATGCCAGGATCAATCCTGCCCACAGTTCCTGTTTCTACAGCCTGAAATACTCTTGTCCCAGACAATGTCACAGCTGTTTCCTTAGACAGTCAGGTCTTAGCCAAATCTTCTCTTCTCAGTGAGGTCTTCTCTGATCATAAAATTTAAATTAGACTTTTTCTCCCTATCCTACATGTCCTGCCACCCATACTCTCTATTTTATGAACCAAGTTTAAATTCTTCATATGACTTATTACTGGATGAAATTATTTATTTGTTTTCTCATTGTGGTATGTTTCCTGCATCAGGTCATAAACTGCACAAGACTAACAAATATGTTGGTCTACCACTGAATCCCCTGGGAAATGGTATGTGCTCAATAAAATTTGTTGAATAAAGTTTTTAAACCAAGTATTTATTAGATTAAACATTCAATTAGCATATAGTCGGATTTTCATTTTAAAACACTTTATTTGTGATCTTTAGAAAAAAATCTTAGTTTCATTTTTTATTGTGCAGATATTCAACTACCATTATGTAAGCTATGCCAAAAATCTTAGTAAAATATAAAAAAAAGCAAATCTTTTTTACAACAGTACCAAAAACTTAAGTATTTTAAAAGAAAAATAGGCTTATGTTTATACAAAATTGTTGGCAAGTAAGAGAGTCCAATGCATCTCATATATTGATTAACTCAGTGTTATCATATATAATAAGCATCGATGAATAACTCTTCTGGAATCAGATAAAAAAAGATTTATCACTGAATGTAGATTAAGCTCTCTCTCTTTTTAAATTTGATGACACTAAATGCACTCTAGACATTTGCTGAACATCATTAGGAATACCATAGAATCATATTTGAACTAGATAGGGAATTCAGATTCTTTGCATCCTTAGAGGATTGCTTGCCTCTGCTTCTCAATTTCCAATAAGTAAACTTTTACCACAGGGGTCAGAGTGGGTGGACAGCATCTCCAGTTTCCTGCCTTCATGTTGAAAGTGTTACATAATACAAAAGAAATGCAAAATGAAATAAAACTGTCTAAGATCAGAAGAAATAGTTCTTCACAACAAAATCTCATTCTTCTTTTCTATACATAGTTATAGAAATTATTCAATTTCAGACTTTTTTGACTAAAGTGACCAATACCCAGAGCCAGATTAGTTTACTGTGTAACTCTTTTTTTCCCCTTCCTCTCCCCATCCTCTGCCCTGCTGTTTTTGCTGTCTGTGTCCATTCACTGTGTGATCTTCTGTATGTATTTCTTTTTGTCTTCTCTTCTTGTCTTTCTTCTCTAGGATTCGATCCTGGGGACCTCTGATGTGAAGAGAGGTTCCCTGTCAATTGTACCACCTCAGTTCCTGGTCTCTGCTGCAGTTCATCTTGACTCTCCCCTTCATCTCTCTTTTGTTGCATCATCATCTTGCTGCATGACTCATTTGCACAGGCACTGGCTCCCCATGCAGGCACTTGGCTTGTTGTGTGGGCACTTGTTCACTGCACAGACACTGGCTCACCATGCAGGCACTTTGTGCAGGCACCACACAGGCACTTGACTCATCATGTCATCTCTGACTCACTGTGTGGGCACTGGCTTAACATGTGGCACTCATGTGGGCACTCAGTTTGCCACACAGGCACTCAGCTATCCACACAGGCACTTGGCTCACCATGCAGGCACTCATATGGGCACCCAGCTCACCACATGAGCACTCGGCTTGCTGCCCGGGCACCCACGTGGGCACTCAGCTCATCATGCAGGCACTTGGCTCACCGTGTGGGCACTTGGCTCACCGTGTGGGCACTTGGCTCACCGTGTGGGCACTTGGTTCACTGTGTGGGCACTCTGCTTGCCACCACACACAGTTCACCACACAGGCACGCTTTCTCTTCTTCTTTTTCACCAGGAGACCCCAGTGATCGAACCCAAGTCTTCCCATATGGTAGGTGGAAACCTTATCACTTGAGCCACATCCACTTCCCTGCTATGTAACTCTTAAAATATAAGTGCCTGGTAAACATCTAAGCAGAAATATTACTAAAATCCAATTTACTTGCTTTTGTCATTAGACAAATGTTAATCTCATACATTGTTATATGTTTATACATATCTTCCTCATATCACTCAAATGATGTGGCAGAAAACACCACAAAATACATTAGAGTGGTTCTTTATCTACCACTTTACCATTTTTATTATATAAATAAGACTTGGTTTTATTTCATCATGTGAAAATGGGAGAAAGAAAACCACCAATTTCCAAGGTAATTTGTATGAGGATCAAATGAGATGATGTGTATGTGTTTTATAAACTATAAAGCATTTTTTCTGTTATCATTCCCTTTTCTGGGTTCCTACCTGACTCTTAACAATGGCCTTATTCATATGCCCTGACTATTGAGAAATAACAGAGAGTGAAAAAGAAAGAGAGAAAGCACAAGCCTAAAAGGGAAGGAAAGTACAGTCTTTTTTTTTTTTTAAATCTTGATTTTTGGGTGGTAAGATAGAATTCAAATTTTTTTAAAAGTGTATTTTATTTCCTTTTCCCTGAAAGTCAGCTGATGGAAATTCCAACATTATAGACCTACAGAAGAAATGTAGGTATATGCCACTGCTAGAAGGAAGAATAGAACATCAGAACGTGGAAGAAATATTAGCCAGAGAGGGATTGTATTAGTCAGTCAAAAAGGGTGCTGATGCAAAGTACCAGAACTCTGCTGGCTTTTATAAAAGGTGTTTATTTGGGGTAGAAGCTTACTGTCCCAAGGCCTTAAAGAGTCCAACTCAAGGTACCATAAGAGGTACTTTCTCACCCAAAGTCATTTGACATGTGTTGAACAAGATGGCAGGCTATGTCTGCAAGAATTCAGCCTTCCTTCTTCCTCTTAGGACTTGGTGGTCCCAGCTTCTTCCAATTTCAGATTTAGGCTGGCCTAAGGCTAGTGTCTTTCCCTGGGACTCATTTCTTTCTGGGCTCAGGTGCTCTGTTCTCTTCACAAGGTCAGCTGGAGACTTTCAGGATCATCTTTCTTCCTGGGACCTCTGTCATATCTAATGGGCTGTCTCTATTCTCTGTGTTATTCTCCTGTGTGTCTAATTCCATGTGAGAGTATTTTACCAGTCCTCCAAGGGGACTAGGACTCAATGCTATGTCACACTCTAATGACCTGGTTGAATCAAAGCCCTATCTTAGCATAATTTAATCAGATGTCTCAGCTGAATCTAATACAATCAAAGGGTATCATGCCCAGAGGAACAAACCAGTTTGCAAACATAATCTTTATCTTTTTTTTTTTTGGAATTCTAAATAATATCAAACTTCCACAGGGACAATATAGTAGAAAAACCACCTGATTTTATGTCTTGAATTCCCCACTTTGGGCCAAATTTCACATCCTGTTTAGGACTCTGTGAAGACACCCAGCTCTTCATGTCCCTCAACAGAGACTGGGACATTTGCACTATTATTAAGAGCACATATATAGTACTGCCAACTATCTCTTGAATTCCATGTGATGTGAAGTGACTCAGAAATTCTTTGAAGCCCTTGGGTAAGATGAGGCAATTACTGAGAGACTGTGGGTAGTTAGCTAGCAGGAACCACTGGGTATGGAGGAGAAATCTTGGTGGTTTGGAGCTATGTATCCCAGGAAATCATGTTCTTTAACTTAACCCATTCCTGTGTGTATAAACCCATAGTTAATAAGTTCTCTTTAAGATGTTACTTCCGTTAATGTGTGGTCTGAATGGATCAGTTTGGGCTTTAATCTGGATTACTGGACTCCTTTATAAGCAGAGTGAAAGTCAAGACTTAAAAGTCAGAGGGAGCATCCAGAAGCTGAAAATCAACAGAATATTGAAGGGAGAGGTGGCCATGTGCATTACCAATTGACAGAGGAACCAAGGACTAAAGAGCACCAGAATGCCAGTCTTTGGAAAGAAAACATCGCCATGATGATGCCTTGATTTTGGACTCCTCCTAGCCTAAAAATTATAAGCCAATAAATTCCCCTTGTTTAAGCAAACCAATTGCATGGTATTTGCTTAACAAAAAGGAAACTAAGACAAGTCCTATAGGGAAGATCAATTTTGCTTGGGAAAATTAGAACTCTAGTTGTCTGTGCCAGCAGGAACTGAATCATGTGAGCGAAGTGGGGATCACTTTTCTTGAGCCATCTATGATTCATCTCACTTATTACCCGAAGGAAGTAATGATTTGTTGGTTGAAGAAAATAAGACCTGATGTAACCTAGGAAACAGAACAAGGAAAGAATGTTCTTGTTAAGACTCCCTAGGTCAACAGGCCAGTTTAGCAGAAAGAAAAATGTCCCTTTGTATAGTTAAAAGATAAACAGCCTATCTCTGTTCCTTTTTTTAAAATTATTTATTTATTTATTTATTTTTCTACCCCTCCACCCCCACCCTGGTTGTCTGTTCTCTGTGTCTATTTGCTGCATCTTCTTTGTCCACTTCTGTTGTTGTCAGTGGCATGGGAATCTGTTTCTTTTTGTTGTGTCATCTTGTTATGTCAGCTTTCCTTGTGTGTGGCACCATTCCTGGGCAGACTGAACTTTCTTTCACACTGGGTGGCTCTCCTTATGGGGTACACTCCTTGTGCATGGGGCTCCCCTACGCGGAGACACCCCTGCATGGCATGGCACTCCTTGTATGCATCAGCACTGTGCGTGGGCCAGCTCCACACAGATGAAGGAGACCAGAGTTTGACCCATGAATCTCCCATGTGGTAGATGGATGCCCTAACCACTGGGCCAAGTCCGCCGTCTATCTCTGTTTCTGATGATAAGACAACAACAATAAATCTGCATGGGCTTTCAGTATGCAGACTTGCTCTATAAATAGGTAGCTGGATAGAAATAAAATTGTCTGTAGGCATTGACTTGCAGATCCCCTGATCCCTTCTCTCTTGCCTTTCATTACCTATACGCTTTGGGTTGGTTGCAACACCTGGTGCCCAACATGGGGCTCAAAGAAGCTCTCTTCTCTGCAGTATTGAGGAACCAGTGGAAAGTACTCCTGCGAGGGTCACGAGAATCAACCACTAAGTTTTCGACTCGAGTCTTATGGTAAGTAACATTTCCGTGGATCATCAGGGTAATGTGCAATCAAACACGATGACTGGAAGAATATTCTCAGGTTTTGAAAACCTTATTGAAAACCACTGGGGTGTCTCTTAAAACTTCAGAATTGCTTGAGCTTTTTGCCTTAGTTCAGAAACATTGTTTTTGGTTTCAACTGCAAGGATGAAATATCTTAAATTTGAAACAATGGAAATTAGTTATGAAGGCACTTCACTGAGCTTATCAGAATGGCGAGACTGTTTCTTTGTCTGTTTAGGCTTTATGTCATCAGATTGCTCCTGCACTAGATCTTTTGCAATCGGAAGACGGAGATGATGATGTTGTTGAATTCATAGCTCGTTTATCTGAAATTGTGCAAAAAACTATTGAAATTCCTGAAGCACGAGATTTGGGCCTCTTAACATTGGCCTTTGATAATGCAAATAATGAATATAAAAAGGCTATTAGACCACTTAAGGTGGCAGGAGGATCAGTGCAAGATTATAGCAAAGCTTGTCAGGACATAGGTTCCACTACACACCAGATGGCGGTATTAGCTGCAGCAATGAGAGGTAATCAGAGACTGTAAGCTAAAAAAGGAAATTGTTTTAAATGTGGGAAATCTGGTCATTTTCAAAAGAATCGCAGAGTGTATTTTGCTCAACTGCAAAAGAGTAGCAGGAGAAAACCCCCCTCCAAAGTATGTCTGGTGTGTCAGAAAGGTTTTCATTGGGCTAATGAATATAAATCTAAATTTCATAAAAATGACTCTCCCATTTTGTCATCAGGAAACTGCTTTGAGGGCCTAGCTCAAGACCCTCAGACAAACAATATGAGCCTATGGGAAAAATACCCAGTCAACAGTGGCCAGCAGCATGCATCCCAGTTTCCCAGCCAAGAGCAGCTACTTGAGGGAGCACTGCCATTGACTTACCTTCTACAGAAACTAAACTTACTACTCATGCTATGGGTATGCAAACTATACTTACAGGTATAAAAGGCCCATTACCTCCTGAAACTGTTGGCTTAATTGTAGATAGGAGTAGTTTAACTATGAAAGGATTGTTAGTACAAATTTGCATTATAGATAGTGATTATAAGGAAGAAATTAAGGTTATGGTGCAAGCTGTTAGTCAAGTACAGGTTAGTTTGGAGCAACGCATAGCTCAATTACCACTCCTGCCCTATCACAAACCATTAACTCTTCCTTTTGATAGAAATGGGGGATTTGGGTTTACCGGGAATGAAATTTATTGGCAGATTTTGTAGGCAATGATCGGCCCTGAAGTTACTATTACTATTAATGGAAAAGTGTTTTTGGAACTAATAGACATAGGAGCTAATGTGTCCATCATTGCTAAATGATATTGGCCTCAATCATGGACATTACAAAAGGTCCCAACAGTCTTTACTGGCATTGGGACTATGATAGATATTTATCAGAGTACCTCTGTTTTTGATGCATTAGGACCTGATAGGCAAAAATCTATGCTACGACCTTATGTGGCTGATATAGGACTTAATCTGTGGGGCCAGAATTTGCTTAGTCAATGGGAAGCATTTTTATATATTCCTACACTTTCAGAGCAAGCTAAAACTATTTACATGAATATAAAGTATAACAATATCTGAAAGAAAAATGAACATCAAGGATTAAGTTTCCAAACCCTTTCTGAATCCATAAGGACAAACTTAACATAGGGGCCATTGTAACAAAGGGCATTACTATCCCCATAATTTGGCTTACGAATATACCAGTTTGGATTGATCAATGGCCCCTTCCGTTGGAAAAATTTAATGCCCTTCACTCCCTTTATCAAGAGGAATTATCCCAAGGGCATATTGAACCATCACAAAGCCCATGGAATTCACCAGTATTTGTAATAAAAAGGAAATCCAGCAAAGGGTGGATACTCATGGATCTTAGAGGTGTTAACAAAGTTATGAGCCCAATGGGGGCACTACAACCAGGGGTTCCACAGCCCTCTCTGATTCCTAAGAATTGGTTTTTGATTATTATAGATTTGAAAGATTGTTTCTTTACTATTCCTCTGCATCCTTCTGATAAAGAGAAATTTGCTTTTTCTGTTCCTGCTATAAGTAATCAATCCCTTAAGCAGAGATATCAGTGGTGTGTGTTGCCTCAAGGCATTATGAACAGTCCTACCATGTGTCAATTATTCATTCATCAACCTCTACAGTTGCTCAGAGAAAAGTTTCCAAAAGCCATGATTCTCCATTATATGGACGATATATTATTTGCACATTCTTCAGATGACAAGTTACAGCAATTGTTTCAGTATGCTGAAAAGGTGCTTCTTGGGTATGGGTTACAGATTGCCCCTGAGAAAGTTCAGCAGAACTCCCCTTATTGTTATCTAGGTATGCAATTGACCAATGGATGTATACACCCACAAAAGATACAACTAAGAAGAGATAATTAAATACTTTAAATGATTTTCAAAAACTTTCAGGGACATTAACTGGAATCAATGTACTCTGGGAATCCCTAACTATATGTTGCAGCATTTATTTCAGACTTTGAAAGGGGACTCTGACTCTTGAGCCCAAGGAAATTGTCCTTAGAGGAGGAGGAGGAATTAGCTCTCATTGAAGAGCGAGTTTCTCAAGGACAATTAACTCAAATACATCCTGATAAAACTATAGATTTGGTTATCTTTTCCACCCAAAATCTCTAACTGCCTTATTTTGGCAAGATGGCATTTTAGAATGGATATTTATTCCTAATAATAAACAAAAAAGACTGCAAACATATTTACAGAAACTTATTTCTATCATTGCTAAAGGTCGATTACGGCTCATGCAACTAAAGGGACTGATCCTGATTGGATAATATGCAGGCTCTCTACTGATAAAATTAAGCATATTTATGCTACAAATACACAATGACAAATTGCTATTAGTGATTTTCAGGGAGTTTTTGATAACCATTATCCCACCTCTAAGCTACTAACATTTTTACAAAAAACAACTTGGATTTTACTGAAAAGAGTTAAATCCTTTCCAATAGAAAACACACTTACCATTTTTACAAACAGTAGTAGCAATGGTAAAGCAGTTTATGTCACTCCCCTTACAGAAAAGGTTTGGTAAACACCACATACTTCTGCACAACATACAGAATTATCAGCTGTTCTTATGGTCCTGCAAACTTTTAAAGATCCTCTTAATATTATTTCTGATTCTGAATATGTTTGTTTAACCGTTACTCAAATTGAAACTGCTAATATCTCTGTAACCGATAAACTTTCTCAAATGTTCCTGCAACTGCAGGCACTCATTCATCAATGAGTAAATTCTCTGTATAATACCCATATTCAATCCCATTCTGCTTTACCTGGACCCTTGTCTGCACGTAAGGTGCAGGCTGATATTCTGGTAGGGTCTGTATAGGATGCCACCAAATATCATGCTCTTACTCATCTCAACACTAATGGATTGCAACATAAATTTCCATCTTTAACAAAACTGCAAGCACAAGATATTGTAAGGCATTGTTCTACCTGTGGCCCTCTCCTGGTAGCACTGTTTGATAAAGGCACTAATCTCTGAGGGCTGGCTCTGAATCAGATCTGGCAGATGGATGTTAGGCATGTCCCATCTTTTGGTAAATTGCAATATGTTCATGTTTGTATTGATCCTTATTCTCATTTTCTCTGAGCAACAGCACATAGTGGGGGAAGATTTTGTCATGTTCATTCACATTTGTGGTCTGCCTTTGCAGTCATGGGATGCCCTGTGCAAATTAAAACTGATAATGGTCCAGCTTATTCTGGTAAACAATTTGCAAAATTTTGTTCTCAATATTTCATTGTTCATATCACAGGAATTCCTTACAATCCTACAGGCCAAGCCATAGTTGAATGGTCACATCATACCCTTAAACGAATGCTGTTAAAACAAAAAGGGGAAGATGATGGTATCATAGTACAGCAGGACCAACTGACAAAGGCTATTTACATTAAATTTTCTTAATGTATAAGATACCATTG
Source organism: Dasypus novemcinctus (assembly GCF_030445035.2). Lineage (NCBI taxonomy): Eukaryota > Metazoa > Chordata > Mammalia > Cingulata > Dasypodidae > Dasypus > Dasypus novemcinctus. The sequence continues at coordinate 144,633,942 of NC_080673.1, read as the reverse complement.
CATTGGCTGAATGGCATTATGCTTTAAATAAAGAAAAGGTTTTATCTGGCCAAGATGATTATCAGCCGGTGTACTGGAAAGATGTTTTGACTAACACTTGGCATGAAGGGAAAGTTAAAGTATGGGGGTGAGGATATGATCTTGTAATTACAGGAGACAAGAACAAATTTGGTTACTGGCATAGTGGATTAAACCACAGACAGAGAATGAGACATCTTTCCTTGATGATGCTTCACCTCTTCCTGATAACACTAATGATTCTGAATAATGTAGCTGAAAACCATACTTATTGGGCATGTATACCCAACCCACCATTATTGAGAACTTTAACATGGGCAGATTCCCCATTTCCAGTATTTTTAAATAAAACTTACATGTTCCCAGGACCTATAGATTGATTACCGTTGAAACCTGAGGAAGAAGAAAGAGGTATAGTAAATTTAACCCTTCCTTTTGATGATCATCCTTTATGTATAGGAAAAGAGCTTCCTTGTATGAGAATACAGGATCACACTATGTTCATGATGAAATCCAATTGTACCAAATTGTTTATTACTGTATTTCCATCCTATAATAGTTTTGTGGTCATGCTACAAAATTATAGATGTCTACCACAAGAACAAGGTGATGAAGAAAGATGGCAAGTTTGCCATAAGGGAAGAGGAGTTGTCACTTTTAATGATTCCTATGGAATGGTATAGGACAGGGCCCTTATGGGATATCCCACTAATAATAGCAGCAGCTTTACATGGTATTGAATGAACAACAGTCAGATTACCACTAATGGACAACATCCTTTTCCATGGCCCATGAATGAAAAAACTATATTTATTAGTAGTTCAATTATTTGGAAAAATAAAGGAAAGTATTTGCATTCCCCATGGACTAATAGTACACAAATTGTTCAAAGAAATTTGTGGAAAGTATTTCTTGGACTGGCTCCCACTTATGTATGGTTTGGGAATAAGAACAATACCAGATAATACCTTTATTTTAATCAAACATCATTTTAAGACATGTATACGAGATCCCTACGTTTTTGTTACAGGAAAATTAGAAATCAAATCTGTTTTGTAAAAATTGTACACTATATATTTGTATTTCTGAGAATATTTTACAGAAAGATGAAACTATCATGGCTGCTCAGAGAAGAAAAGGAGTGTGGGTACCAGTGTGGATGACCCGGATATGGCAGTCATCACCTGGAAGTTGACTGCTGTTGCATCTTGCACAAGCATATATAAAATGAACAAAGGACTGATTATTGCTGGAATATTGGGACTGATTGTAATGATAACAGCCACCACCTTGGCTGCCATTTCATTTCATGAAACAGTTCAGACCCAGAAATATGTGCATGATTGGCATAAAAATGTCAGTGACTTATGGCATAGTCAAGAGCATATTGATGAGCAGCTCAATAATAGAGTTAATGATTTCGAATCTGCTGTATTGCATATTAGAGATCAATTGCATAATTTAAACTTGTTGAGAGGACTTAAGTGTGATTGGAATGAAAGTAAGTTCTGTATTACACCATTTATATATAATTCCTCAGTGATAGAATGGGAAAAGATTAAAAAAAAAACCAAACATTTATTGGGCCACAAAATGAATATTTCATTAGAAATTGTTAAATTGCAAAAGAGAATATTAGAATTGTCTCAAAATCAAATACATATAGCCACTGATAAAAATGTTTTTTTCTGATTTAATTTCTCATGTTACAAAGCTTAATCCTGTAAATTAGTAAAAATCACAGCATTTTGTATCACCTTAGGAATAGGGATGGAAGTTTTAGTAATACGCTTATTACAATGGCCTATTTTAAACAATATGTTACACAGTGATTACAGAGCACTGACCAGCTAGGATGAGCCAATATTGTTCTTGCATGAGCATTGTAAAATACCCTTTAAATATTGTGCCAGAAGAGTTCGACTGGTAGTCAATGATGGGTAAGACCCTTAAATTGTGATAAGGGTGACCTAAGACAGGCACAGTCTCCCTGGCACTGAAACAAAAAGGGGGAGATGAAGGAAGTAATGATTTGTTGGCTGAAGAAAATAAGATGTGATATAACCTAGGAAACAGAACAAGAAAAGAATGCTCTTTGTTAAGACTCCCTAGGTCAACAGACCAGTTTAGTAAAAAGAAAAAAGTCACTTCGAATAGTTAAAAGATAAACGGCCTATCCCTGTTTCTAATGATAAAAGAACAACAATAAACCTGTATGGGCTTTTAACATGCAGACTTGCTCTATAAATAGATAGCTGAATAGAAATAAATTTGTCTGTAGGCATCAACTTGCAGATCCCCTGATCCCTTCTCTCTTGCCTTTCATTGCCGATACCCTTCAGGTTGGTTGCAACAATTACCCAGGCTCAGACTTCAGCATCAGATCACACCTAGTGTAAAGTAACAAGAGGCATCATGATGGAAATCAGAAGAGCAAGATGATGGTATAAGGTGTCATTCATACAGATTTGACACCTAACTCTCAAGTTATGAAGTTACTTGGGTTCTTATTTTCTATATGGAGAAGGAAAATGAAACCAAAAAATTGATCACTTATCACAAGAAAAAGACTGAATTATCAACAATAACTCTCCACATTATTGGATCAGGCAATTTACCATATTGGAATATGTATGCATGTGTGTATGTGTGTGTGTGTGTGTAATATCTATGTATATGTAAAGTATATGCATATATATACACATACATATATATAATTTCATGTATAAAATCCCATGAGTATTCCTATCTATCTAATGTGGTAGATTAATATAAAAATACTGGAAGGATAAAAGAAGCAAGATTGGTTTTGATCTTCTGAATATAGAATATAGATTTCCTTCCCTGATAAATGTGTTATAGCAAACAGATTCTTATTAATGTAGTCTTCCAAGACACAAAAAGGAGATACTTCTCTTTGCATTTTTGTAAATTTCTTCCAAGTTAAAGTAATTGTATAAGGAACCTTAAAATTAGATTTTGAAGGAAAAGAGCATTTTAAGAAAAGATAGTGTTAGGAAAGTCACAGGCATCTATAAGTGCCCAGACCTCACTCCTGCCTCCTTTTCTGGGGAAGTTGCAAGCTCTTGCTAAGTGGCCATCCTCCAGCCTGCCACTACCCACCTCCTTTTCTATTGTGTGCCATTCTACAACCTGGGGGAGATGTTAAGACTAATGAAAAGTCCCTGTCAGACCTTAGACCCAGTAACCAGGAACAAGCAGCCCCAAATGTTTAACAGAACAAGAATTCTCTGTGGCAGTGCCTTTTCCCCCTAGGGTGTTTAAAAACCACATCACAACAATATAGATTTGTCTCTCTTTTCTGGCAGGAAGTGGTGCTTGTGAAGATGCTTTCTATCTACCTGACTAGGAGGGGTTTTTGGCCATACTATAGGACTGGCTGTGATGGGACTTCTGCTCTTTTGGACTGTATAAGTGATGAGGAGACATGTCCTTTCTGGTCTGTTTATTCTGTTTAATAAGGAGATAATTTGCTGAAACTTTCTGTTGTGCCCCAAACCTGTGTTCCCATGATGTACTGTTGTAGTAACTTGTTCCACAGATGTCTTTTAAAAGGAAAAATTAAAATTGAACAGACTCCAATCATTTATAAAACTCTTTTTCATCTCTTTTCTATCTTTGTTTAATTTTTAAATATTGGTTACCTTTTTAATTTGCTGCAGAATTGGAAGCTATATTTGCTTCCTATTATCATTGTCTAATTATGATGACAGGTAGAAATGATTTAATATCCTTATTCGTCAGTCTATTTGTCACCATTTTTAGAAACATAGAGTTAATTGTTTATTGAAAGATGCCTTCAAGATCTGTACTCTCTCTGGATGGATTAATGTAACTGAGTAAACTTGTAGTGGATTTATTGGTGATTTTGGCAATTTAATAATTTGGTGTTTTCATTTTTCTGTCCTTTCTTTGCTCTAGCAGTTCCATCCTGCACAACATGCTACAGCATTTGTAATTCTTCTTTGAGCATGCCAGCAAAGTCTTGCCATTCTGTTAATTTGAACATTACCTCACCTTACAACCCAGATCATTAATCTAGTATTCTCAATTTAACTTGTTATGGAAACTGCGATGGTGGTATGCATATTTGAAATCCACAGACAAATAAATTAATGCATTTATTCAATAATTCAGTTTCTTCCTTGATCAAGTCATTGCCAGTGATGCTAATAGAGTAGTTTGAATTTTGTCCCTAAGCACCTGGTGTAGGTGCTAATAAGTAAATAACGAAAAGTGCAGTTCCCAAAAGAGAGCAGCAGCCACAGTTGACAGGAAGATGCATCCCTGCATAATGAAAAGCTGGATGCAGCTCATTTTAGCTTTAGCATTGCTAAACACGAATTAGGTTTGTGAGCATGAGGCAAAGGAAAAGTTGACTCACATAAATTCATCATTCTCCATACTAACTCATTATTGAAGAGGTTCATTAAAATTACTTAGCTCATGGATATAAAGAATTTCAATTCTATATTTTTCTTATATTATAATTTGAGAATATTAAATGGCACAGGGAGACCTATTCACTAGATAAAAGTGCCAAAATTTAGTTTAAATTAAATCATATCCTGTAGGAGATTAAATTATGTACTCCTGGCAGGGGAAACAAAAACATGTTCTTAATCTTAATCCTTTCCTGTGGGTGTGATCCCAAATGTATATAGGACCTTTGAAGATGCTGAAATCTGTTTTAGTTTTCCTTGGCTGCTCAAACAAATACCATACAATGGGTTGGCTTAAATTATTAGCTCAAGATTTTTTTTTTTTTTTTAAGATTTTTTCCTCACCCCTGCCCCTGCCTCTTCTCTACTGTTTTTGCAGTCTGTGTCCATTTGCTTTGTGATCTTCTGTATCTATTTCTCTTTTTTGTCTTCTTTTCTCATCTTTCTCCTCTAAGATTCAGGGGGGTCTCTCTTTTTTCTTGCTGAGTGACTCACTTGCATGAACACTGGCCCACTATGGAGATAACACATGTTGGCACTTGGCTCACTATACAGGAACTCGAGTGAGCACTCAGTTCACCATGTGGGTACTGGCTCACTGTGCAGGCATGCTTTCTCTTCTTTTTCACCATGAGGTCCCAGGGATCAAAACTGGGTCTTCTCATATGGTAGGTGAAGGCCTTATCACTTGAGCCACATCCACTTCCCAGTTAGCTCAAGGTTTTGAGGTAAATAAAAATCCAAATCAAGACACTGTCAAGGCAATACTTCTCTCAGAAGAGTGTTGCATCCTTGGGCTGACTGCCAGCAATTCTTGGGCCTTAGCTTCTCTGGCACATGCAATACACATGGTAGCCACTCCTGACTTCTCTCCTCTCTTCCAGATTCTACTGACTTTTTTCTTGATGCTCTCTCTATCTGTGGCTTTCTCTTTCTCTGTCTGAGTGTCACTCTTCTTCTAAAGGATTCTAGTAATTGGATTAAAGACCCATTGAATTCAGGCAAAACTTAACTGAACTAACCTCATCAAAAGGCCCTACTTATAATATATTCCTACATATTATGGGAATGGATTAATTTTCATTAATCCACTGAACATGTTGATAATTAAAATCCATTCCTATGGGTATGAACACATTTGTAAATCAGATCTTTCAAGGTGTTGTTATTAGTTGATGTGTGCTCAAACTGAATGAGGATGAGCCTTGATCCAATAGGAATGAAGTTCTTATAAGCAAAGGAAATTGGACATTGAAATAAAAGCTTTGGGGTGATGTGAGAAGCTGGTGGTCAACAGAGCCCAGAAGAGAAAGGAGGTATTCCATACAATGGAAATGCCAAGGAATCCCAAGGATTACCAGCCAACAAGAAAATACTGAACTGGAAGGAAGCAAGTTCTCCTGTGTCCTAAATCATTAGACAATAAATTGAGAGCAGAGAATAATGGAGATAAATGAAGACCGAAGGGAATGAATAGTCTCTCCAGAAAACTATACCTATATATTTTCTGGCTGGAATATAAATTGAATACAGTCCAGAGATGAACTAGATAGGACTTTCCATTTTGTGAAGATATTAGATTCATCAATATAGTAAACATTATTTAGCACCTATTATGTGCCAACCATTTTGAAAAGGAGTTGGAAATAAAAACTGAATGAGACAAAGACTTCAACTTCCATTATAATAGGGGAGGGAGACCCATAATGATACTTGAGCAGCCAGCATTATTCTTAGAGCTTTATGTGAAATAACTCATTTAATTCTCAAGCTAGTGTTGAAGTAGGTACTTCATTCCAATTTTACAGGTAAGGAAACTGGCAATGAACACTGAGATTAACTTTTCCAAGGTTATGTGATTATTCTATTAACCAGGAGAGTTTAGGCCATGCCATTTAGAAATACCAGAATCTTAATAGTTTAACAGAATAAAGGTCTATTTCTTGCTTGCTTTATAGTCTTATATGGTTTGAGAAGTTTTCCTGCAAATGGTGTGTCAGGGATCCAGGTTGCTTCTATATTGTAAGTACAATATCAGGAATACCTGGCTCTTAAGATTATCAAGAAGGAGTTAATGTGTGTAGGGATTATACAAGGAGATTACAACCAGCCTGGTTAAAAGCAACTATCACTTTCCCCAAGTCCTTTGTCCTTTCAAATCATATGGCCCCAACTTAGTATGAAAGAAAAGGGTTAATGTTGTTGTCCTTGGTGCCCAGGAAGAGAAAAATAATTTGGAAACATCTGAAATGGTCTTTGCTGCTGTAATGAGCCAGTATTTGAACCTAGACAGACTTACTAAGAGACCACATTTTTAATCACTAAGTGCTTAAGAAGTGACTGTAATGTAATGTGATGAATTCTGCTAAGCAGAAAAATAAATGTGGTAGTCCACAAGGCCTCATCAAACTTTTAATATAAGTATATGGGAACTCTCTATTTCCTGTATATTTTTTTTCTATAAACCTAGGACTTCTCTAATGAAAAAAAAGTAACATAACAAAGTTTGGCATTTTTCTTTGATGAATGAACAAAATGGTGTGTGAACACTGCAATTTGATCTAATATGGTATTTTTTGTAAACGTAAAATATCCTTATAATTTTCCAGTCTTATTACATAGTTTTATTGTACTGTTACTTATATAATACATCTGAAAAGGGGAATAAACTCTTCATGCTTTTCACTCTTTCTCAACTACAAAACTAAGGTATCAATAAAATTAACACATGAACCATAAACATCTACAAAACTAATAAGCTTTAAATTAATATTAGTTTGATATTATTGATAAGTCTATTTTGCTGAAACTAAATTGCAGTTACCATTGTGACTATGACTTTGATTGCTACATTGCAGTTCCTTTGATTTGGGTCAACTCAACTGTTGGCTGCCCTCTGTGACTTCAAATTTCCTACCATTTAAAAAAAAACTAAATGGTTAAAATTGTTAATTATTGTTAAGCATTTGTACCTGTAAAAACAGCTTTACTTCTCTATTTTAAAGAAATGAGGTGTGAGTGTCTCCACAGAAGAAAGGCTACATGTAATCTCAGCCAGCCTGGAATTCATTTTTTCATACTGACACTTTATTGAAATCCTGGCACTTTGTAATCTTTATGCTAATTTGACTTAAAATATTTTCTGAAATACATCAGTTGTAATCAATGTTAAAACTTGAAATTTTAGGATATTTGTGGCTATCATTAACTAGTCATTTAAAATCCTATATCTCATCAGGATATTTGGTTTGTTCCTTCAGCAGGGCCATCTCTTCCTGTTTCTTAGTATGGCTTATAATTTTTCTTGATGTCTAGGCATCTGAATATTTGGGGAATTTATTCTGACTGTCAATTTCTCTCTCTTGCCTGGTGTTTTTTCCATGGATGTTCTTTGATTTTTGGTTCAATTTATTCTGAGTCTTTAAAATTATCCCACTTAAGTTATCGAAATCAGACCAGGAACTAACTAAGTGGGTACAGATTTCCTCCCAGATGTTTGGGTTGAGAAATATCTAAAAGCAGTTTTTCTCCTTGGAGTTTCCTGGCTGGTCATCAAGTGGCACTTGGCAGGGAACCTTTCCACAGGAGGTGTCTCTTTCAGTCCCCATTTGCAGGTGCTTCTGATCTGGCCAAAGCCAAGATTCAAAGCATGTTTTGCTGGGCAAATTCACCAAAGAGAAACCATTCTCTGTCACACCCTTTCTATTTCCAGGGAGGAAGACATCTGTCTCCCTCTCAGTTGGCTGCTGTAAGTCATGAATATTATTCAGGTTGTGTCTTGAGGTTGGGGGATGGTTCCCCTTCCAGCCACAGTGGGAGTTTAGTAACTCATAATTGTTGTTTTGGGTTTTTTTTTTTTTTTCATCTCTCTGTTCTTCATCCACTTGAGGATTGCACAACACTGTATTGGTCCGCTGAGCCCCAAAGCAAGTCGCTTGGGCAACTTTTTGCCCTTTCTCCTTGTTTTTGTGAGAGAGTTGCCTGCTTACTCCAACACCATCTTCCCGAAGTCTTTCAAACATGAAATTTTGATGTGTACCTGAAGTGATAGTAATCTCTAATCTAATGAAAGCAGAGAGTATTTCATTTAAGAGATCTGAATTTTCAGAGAGCAAAATAATATATTATGCAATGAAACAAGAACTTAAATTCAAATGAGAATTTAATACAAACACCTCCATTTTGTTATTTTATTTCTTCATTTTATTTTCTACTTATGTTAGTTTTGTGTCTACTCGGCTAGCTACAGTAGCCAGTTATTAAATCAAACATTAATGTAGGTTTTGCTGTGAAGGTATTTTAGAGATGTGGTTAACACCTAAAATCAGTGGACATTATTAAAGCAGATTACTATCAACAATGTGGATGGGTCTCATCCAATCACTTAAAAAGTCTTAAGAGCAAAAACTGAGGTTTCCTAGTATAGAAGAATCTCTGCCCCAAAGATTACAATATTAACTCCTGCCAGAGGGCTTCCAGTCTGCTGTCCTGCCAGATAGATTTTGAATTTTCCAATCCCCCTCAATTATGTAAGCCAATTCCTTAAATTAAAATTCCCTTTCTCGCTCTGTTTATATGTGTGTGTGTATATATCCTCCTCTCCTCCTTCTTTTTCTTCATTTGCTTTATTATTAAGCAAGGATTATGGAATGCATGTTGTTTGTCAGGCATTATGCCAAACAATGGCATTTCACATATGCTTATAAAGTAGTTTGGAATTTCAAGGAAATTCCATTTCAGTAAGAGAAGTAACTGGAAAAGCAATCACTAAAATATTGAAGGATGGTCAAAGTGCTATGAAAGCCTTGGGGAGGAAACATCTAACTTTAAATAGAGAGGACGATATAAAAGCCAGGGAAATCCTTGGGATTAGGAGAGGGTCAGGAAAATCTACCAAGAGGGGACTTTTAGGTTGAGTCTATGAATGTGTGGACTTCTCAAGTACTCATGGAGATACTGAGCAAAAAGACATGCAAACCCATAACACAAAAAGAACTGTTTTATAGATTGAATGGTATACCCACTCAAAGACATAGTCTTCATCTTAATCTGTATTTCTATGGGTGTTAATTTATGTACAAAAGGGCCTTTGGAAGAAGTTATTATGGGTAAGGCATGGCCAACTGAATCAGGGTGCATCTTAATCCCTTTTGCTGGAAGCCATAAAAAGAAAAGAAACAGGAAGCCAGAAGTTAGAGAAATCCACAGAGAGGAGCCAAAGGCCAGAAGTCAGTAGAAAACAGAAGAGCAGACATAAGGAGAATGAGAAGGTCATGTGACGGGAAGCAGAAAAGCAAATTGTTGAGGAGGACCAAGGATTGCAACAGGCCAGCACCATAATGTTATAGCCTTCAGTGAGAAATTTATTAGGTCATGGTTTCAGTGAGAATTTTTGTTTGAAAGACCAAGGAAATAGTCAACTAATAAATGCTTGTCCTTTAAACCATCCCATTATATGGTATTTGTCATAGCAGCCTGACAAACTAAGAGAAACTGTATTTCCAAGTTCAAGTTTCCTATAAAATGGATAATCTCTTCTATTGAGTCTACTACACAGTCATGTCCATTAAAAACACCTAAAGTATTCATTAAGCAAACGTGAATCTATGCTCTCTATCCCACAAATTCTAATTAGACCTATAGCAAGACTAAGGAATCAGCATTTAGAATAAACACAGTTTCTTATGGAGACAATCCAAGGACTACATATTTATAAACTCTGCCACATTTGGCTTGGAAATAATATGATAGCCCTGCAGTTGTGTTTGGGAGTAGAGGATGAATATAGGAAAATTATTCTTCATAACAGAGTGAGAAGAATTATTGGGAGTGCAGTGGGTGGAGAATATGGGAACACATCTACGAAGATATAACTGAGAGCAGACAATATGACAATATTAGAAGTGCGGGCACTTCTTGAGGTGAAGTGGATAGTAAAAAATTGTGAATACCAAAATAGTGTAGGGGATGAAGTACTTCTAAGAACAGTGATTTCTCATAATTGACTTGAAGTTTTTTTAATAGTAAAAAAAATCAAACCCTCCTTTGCCAATCAAATCTTTATTGGACTCCACCTCACAAACATAGCTTTGTGTGTGATTTTTTGAAAAACAGGTAAGAATTATGCCCTGTTAGTAGTATGCTGGAGTCAGCTTATGCCAGCATGGAAGAGCAATCTTTAACATTTAAGAGATTTTTGCCAGCAGGATCTTAAACACAGACACTACTGAAAAGTAACTTATTTAGTAGAGCGGGTATAGCTCAGTAGTTGAGCATGTGCTTCATATATATTAGGTCCCATTTTCAATCCCAGGTATCTCCTAAAGAAAAAAAAGGAATTTACTTAAAATGTCAAGCAAATAAATAACAGGGATGACAAAGTTAATAAATATTGAAAAGTCATAACTTTCTAATTACTTTACTGTGGGAGGAAGGGCGCCCGGCTTGCCACAGTAGCAAACGGTGCGGCAAGAAGTGATACCGCCTCTGCCCACTGGGCCTAGATAAGGTAACCACGCCTGACTAGGCCTTTGCTGCTAACGGCTGGCCGGCGCTGCCCTCCCCCTTTCTATCTCTCGCCTAGCCCAACATCCGGCCAGCTCTCACTCCCCCTTTCCCCTCCCCTATTCCAAACCTCTCAGCCAACCCTCCCTTCATCACGCCCCTCCCTCTACCCAACCCTATATAGCTAGTGTACTTCCGTAATAAAGCAGACCTGTTCTTGCGCTCAAGCGGTCTCCGTGGTTTTTTCCCCAACCGCGCGTCCCCCACGCCTGGAGAACCGGTGCTCCCCTCGGGAGTACCCCCCGCCGGCGGTTCGGCAGGAGCGAGCCCCCCCCCTGACTCTTGGGCCTGAGCGAGGCTAAGCTCTCCAGCCCGACGGCACTTTACTATAGTTTACTTTTATCTTTACACTTGAGGTTATTGATATCTATTGTATCTTAATGTATATGCATATAATGGAATACTACTGCACATCTTTTCCCAATTTTGCATTCAGTGACCTCACATTGGTATCTTGAAATCATCATAGTGGGCATATTTGCACCACGGAAAATGCCTTTTTTTGGAGAGCTGGTTGTTAAGCATTTATGAATGTATCACCATCTGTCATGAACTATTTCCTTTATTTCCTTACTTCTTTCCTTCCCTCTTCTCTCACCTTTCTTCCATCTTTCTTTTCTTACTTCGTCTTTCCTTCCCTTCTTTGTTTCCATCATTTTTGACAAATGAGCATTGTTTTACTTTGGGAATCACCTTCTTGTACTAATAGTCTGTCTATTGTGTAGGACTTGGGTCAGGGGAACACAGAATTTAGGGTAAACTAATCCATGCATATATACATTCTAGTTCTGACAACAGCTGATACAGGGAAACACTTCTTACTCAAGTCAGGCTAGTCACAGAAGAACATTTTACTTGAAATTCCAGAATTTTTGTTTGAAAGACCAGGGAGATAGTCTCTTTTCCTATGCATGTGAATCTCTAGGGAAATAGTTTGGGGATGGCAGTTTGTAATTTTGCAGCTAGGAGGGGAAATGGCTTTAGAATGAGGTCAACACTGAAAAAGAAACTAAGAATGCCATGGAGCTAAGGGGCCCTGATAATTTCATTTGAGCCCTGGATTAAGCTACATATGGACTATTTTCCTACTTGAGTCAATAGACTTTTTTTTTCATTAGGTACTTTTGTGAGCATTTGTTGGCCTTAGTTATATAAAACATCCTAACTGAAACTGGTTAAACATTTTGTCCATGCCAAAATAGAATAAAACAGAGATATTCCTATGAGCTTATGATATAATCCATTAACTATAAAAGCAAGAGTCCAGCCAGAGCCTATCATGACAGAAAGGAGACATTCACTGAAAAGAAAAATTATCTGAGCTCTTGGATTTCAGCAACTGGAGAGGATCATGTTATTACCTATGTTTATCTTTACTATCCATTAGTGCTTGGTCATCTATTCTTACTCAGTTACAGAATTTGTATTTCTTGCTTTGCTTTATGTCCTTGATCTCTATAGTTAGTTAAAACAGAAATTTCTTGTGGTCAAGGCCTATATTATTTTGTTTGTTTTTATTGTTAACCTCATATCACATGATGCATTACTTTACAATATTGATTATTCAGTATATGTTGTTGACAGGCTGTGTCTTGTTGCCTCTTAGGGGGAGACATTTTATTTTATCTTCTTTGTTAGAGAAGTGTGGGCTTACAGAACAATCATGCATCAAATACAGGAATCCCATATATTGCACTACTATTACCCTCTGTACTCATGTGGAACATTTGTCACAATTGATGATAGCCCATTTCTATAATTGTACTATTAACTGTAGTACATGATTTAACTTAAGTTCGTGGTTTGTGTACTGTAGTTCCACAAATATCTTTTTAAAATTTTTATTATGTTACCACATGTGAGATCTAAAGTTTTACCTTTTAATCTCATTCATATATATATATATATATATATATATATATATCAGCACTGTTAATTATATTCACAATATTGTGCTACCATTATAGCCATCCATTACCAAAACTTTCCATCATTCCAAATATGAACCCTATAAATTTTAAGCTTTAACTACCCATTCCCTGGTAATCTAGATTCTGACTCTATAATTTTGCATAGTCTAATTATTTCAAATAAGTGAGATCTTAAATTGTTTGTCCTTTTGTGTCTGGCTTATTTCACTCAACATGTCTTCAAGGGTCATCTATGTTTTGCATGTATCAGGACTTCATTCCATTTTATGTTTAAATAATAGTCCATTGTATGTGTATACCACATTTTATTTATCCAATCATTACTTGAAGACACTTGAATCGCTTCCATTTTTTGGCAATTGTGATTAATTCCACTGTAAACATCAGTGTGAAAATATATCTTCAAGTCTTTGCATTCAATTCTTTTGGGTATATACCTAGTAATGAGATTGCAGGATCATTCAATCAGACAGTTCTAAACTTGGCTTTCTGAGGAATTGCCAAACTGTTTTCACAGCAGCTGTACATTTTACATTAGTACCAGCAATGAGTATGTTTCTCTTTTCTCCAAATCCTCTCCAATAGTTGTTATTTTCAAGTTTTTTAAAAGCAGGCATTTGATGAGTGTGAAAGGGTATCTCATTGTGGTTTTGATTTGCATTTCCCTGATGTCTAATGAGGCTGAGTATATTTCCATATGCTTTCTGACAATTGGTATATCTTTTTTGTAGAGATGTCTATTCAAGACTTTTCCCAATTTTAAAATTGGGCTGTTTGTAATTTTTCTGTTAAGTTAAAATATTTCTTTATATATTTTGGATATTAAAATTTGATCAGATATGTGGTTTTCAAATATTTTCTCCCATAGTGTATGTCAATGTATTACTTTCATGATTAAAGTCCTCTGAGTTACCAAAGTTTTTAATTTTAATGAGGTCACATTTATCTATTTTTTTTTCTTTTGTTGATTGTGCTTTGGTTGTAATGTCTAAGATGCCATTGACTAATACAAGCTCCCAAAGATGTTTTTCCATGCTTTCTTCTATGAGTTTGATAACTCTGGTTCTTATATTCAGGTCTTTGATCCATTTTGAATTGATTTTTGTATGAGGTGTGAAGTAGAACTTCTCATTTTTATGTAAATGGAGTTCCAGTTTTCCCAGCACCATTGGTTGAAGAGAATATTCTTTCACATTTGAGTGACCTTTGTCCTTTTATCAAAAATCAGTGGGTCATGACTTTGAAGATGAATTTCTGAGTTCTCAGTCCAATTCCATTGAGCGATGTGTCTGTCCTTATGCCAGAACCATGCTGTTTTGATTATTGTGGCTTTGTAATAAGTTTTAAGATCAGGAAGTGTGGATCCTCCAACTTTGTTTAAGTTTGCCAAAGGATTGCTGTTGAAAAGTACTAAAAATGGGTTGACTTTTATAAAGGGGATTATTTGGGGTAAAAGCTAACATTTCTAAATATCCAAATTAAGGCATTACCCAAGATGCTTTATCACCAAAGGCCCCTGCCATGTGGTAAAGCAAAATGGCTATTAAATCTCTGCTGAGGTCTCTGCCTTTCTCTCCAGAATCTCTCAAATCCCAGAGTTCAGGTGAGGGCAACCGGGCATAGGGCTCATCTCTCCCTTGGCCGCAGCTCTTTGAGCCTCTTGGGGGCTCCTTTGCAGCTCAGCATACAAACCGGAGTCCTCTTTCTCACATGGCAGGAACAATATGGCTGCTCCTTTTCCTGCATCTCTGTTTCTACCCAACAAAAGGGTGAAGACTTAACCTGAGTCATGTCTCATTTGCATAGTCCAAATGAAAGGGTCTCCCAATCACAGGAATGGATTAGTTCACAAACATAATCTTTTACTTTTTGGAATTCATAAAATAATTTCTAACTGCCAGAAGTTTCATTCTTTTTCAAGATGACTTTAGCTATTCAAAGCCCCTTATATATCCATATTAATTTGATGATTGACTTTTCCATTTCTGCAAAGAAGGTTGTTGAAATTTTTATTTGGATTGCATTGAATATATAAATTGCTTTGGGTTGGAGTGACATCTTAATGATATTTTGTCTTCCAATTCATGAATGTGGAATACTCTTCCTTTTGCTTAGGTCTTCCTTGATTTCTTTTAGCACAGTGTTGTAGTTTTCTGTGTAGAAGTCCTTTATAACCTCTTTGCTCCAATTTGAAGACTTTCTTCTTTTTTATTCTAAAGATTTAGAGCTATAAAATTGCCTCTCAGCACTGCATTTTCAGAATTCCATAAGTTTTGGTATGTTGTATTTTCAATTTCATTTGGATTATGATATTTCCTAATTTTGCTGTAATATCCTTTTCAACCCATTGTTATTTAAAGGTACATTGTTTATTCTCCACATATTTTTGAATTTTCCATTTATCCCTCCTCTGTTATTGATTTCTATTTTATTTCTGTTGTGGTTGGAAATATGGTTTCAATATCTTTGAACATATTGAGAGTTGTTTTATGACCTAACATTGTTTAGTTTGCTTGTCTGCTGAAAGCAGATACCATGAAATGGGTTGGCTTTTAACAATGGGAATTTTTTAGGCTATTGTTTTGAAGCTGTGAAAATTGTTCAAATCAAGACATCATATAGGCAATGCTTTCTTCCTGAAGATAGGCTGTCAGTGATTCTTGATTCCTCTGCCACATGGAAGACATGTGTTGCCTTCTATTGGTCTCTACCTTCTCTTCTGGTTTTGTTGTTTTAAGCTTCTTGCTCCTATAGCATTTTTTTCTCTATATATTCAACCATTTATAAAGGACTCCAGTAGGAAGACTGAAAGCCATCTTGAATGAGGTGTATCACACCTTAACTGAAGTAACCTCATCAAAAGATCCTACTTACAATGGGTCCACACCTACAGGAATAGAATAACTTTAAGAACATGATTTTCAAACCATCACACTCCACCTTCTGGACCTTAAAAAGTTCTTTCCATGTTCATAGTTCATTCATTCCATCACAATATCCCCAAAGCCTTAAATCCTTTCAGTAACAATGCTAAGTACAAATTTTCATCAAAATTGGGTATGGATGTGTTCTGTCTTAGGGCACAACTCCTCTCAGCCTGTGGACCTATGAATCTTAGAGAACAAGTTATCTGCTTACAATATATAAAGGAGGTACAGGTATAGGATAAATATTCACTTTTTTGTAGGTAGAAATTGGAAGGAAAACAGGGATCATGGGTCCCAAACCACTCTGAAACCCTGTAGAATATAATCTATTAAATTTCAAAGTTTGAGTCATCTATAGAATGATTTGGGACCAATGGAGTGGCAACCCCGCCCTTTGCAAATGTTTGCACAGCAGCCATACTCTCACCAAATATGGGGATGATGCTCTCCCTGAATACCAGGGTGAAGGTTTCACTCTTATCAAGCATCTGGGTGCTGGCTCTACTCCAGCCTTGAAAAACATCTGCATGATGGTCAGAATCTCTGCAATCCCTCAGGCATCAAAGAAAACTGGGGTGTTAATACTTGTCATGAACAAAAGAACAGAAGTCCCTCAAGTGCCAGGGCCCACTCACCTTTTCCTCATCAATGCATGGGCTCAATCTCTTGGCCTGAGAAGATACCTTTGGTGCATACCTCAGTTCCATGATTCTATTTTTGAAGCATTTTTCCTTCAATTTCTCCCTTTTATCTCTTTTTTAGTCCAGGCTGGCAATGATTCTTTTCATACAGTTCTTAGAAAAAACTTGTCAATTTCACATGTAGTACACAGGTGTTCACACCATCAGACAAAAGAACTTTACACAAATCCTTCCTGAATAACCTGCATTTCCAATTCTGATTTGCACTGAAATGGCTGACTGATTCCATGTTCAGTTAAACCCTCAAATGGAGAGCTATTCTCTAGAGACTTACCTTTCTTAAGCTCAGAGATGTCAAGCCATCAATTCTGATTTCTTTGTGCCCAGGAGTTCAGTTCTCAGAAAGCATTGCATATGTGATGTCATGATTTGGACACTTTTTTCAACTTCATAACATAATGTAATAAATTCCCATTGTTGAAAGCCAACTCATTGCATGGGATCTGCTTTAAGCAATCTAAGAAACTAAAACAGATGGGGAGCTGAACTACCTGGGGACTAATTTTTAAAATTATGTAACATATAAAATATATCATATAGTTTCTCTAACTCTTTACTTTTAAGAAAAAACAATATCACAGAATTAAGGTTTTCCTTACCCCAATCCCATTGTATTCCTCCTAAGGGATAACCATTATCATAATGCGTCCACATGTCTTGCTTTTGAGAGCATTTAAGTTTTGTACATATTAAAAATTTAAACTGTAGTATTTTATATATATTTTGATTCCATGTAGGTGAAACCTAATAATATAAAAGCAACTATATCTATTTCTAGAATATATCTATATATCTATTGGTATCTATATCTATTTTCTTACCATATTTTATTTCAAAAATGTTTTTATTGAGGCAAAATTCATATAACATACAATTTAGCATTTTAAAGTGTACAATTTAGTGGCATTTAGTACATCCACATTTTATGCAATCACCACCCCTCTCTAGTTTCAAAATTTTCATCACCCCAGAAGAGCACCCAAACTCATTCAGTTATCATTCCCCATTTTTCTCCTCTGTCACCTGGCAACCACTAATCTCCTTAGTCTCTATAGGTTTGCCTATTCTGGATAATTCATATAAAATAAGTAATACAGTATGTGACCTTTTATGTCTGGATTCTTACACTTAGCATAATGTTTTCAAGTTTCATCAAACCTGTAGCATAGATCAATACTTCATTTCATTTTATGGCTGAATAATAATTCATTATATGTATATTTCACTATTTATTCATTAGTTGATAGATGTTTGAGTTATTCCTTCCTCTTGGCTATTTGACTAATGCTACTATAATTATTCATATACAAGTTTCTGCGTGGATGTATGCTTTCATTTCTTTTGCTGTATACCCAAGAGTAGAATTGTTGGGTTACAGAGTAATCCAAACTGTTTTCCACAGTGGCTACATTTTACATTCCCACTAGCAATTTATAAGGGTTCCTATTTCTCCACATCTTTGCCAACATTTGATATTTTCATTTTTAAAAAAATTTAACAGGTCAATTTTTCAGTGACCTTTTAGAATATAGTATAGTATATTTTCCTTTTATAATGAGACTACTAGTATGATATACATTTCAGAGTGAGAGAACCTCAGATTTGCTTGTCTTATTTCAAACCTGAGATAAATGTGTGTCACTTAAATCTCATGGTGGTTGGAATAGAACAATATTTTAAAACTAAATTGAGAGAAATATTTATATATATATATATATAGAACATGATGCTGACACATTACTGAATTGCAGGAAATGCAAAAAACATTTTGGAAAACATTAATGAGTCCAGAAACTAAATGTATAAAATATGCTCTTACTGCACTAAAGCAAAGTTAATATGGAAGCACCAACAATAGGTCTTCAGAGTAGAAATGATTAAAGTAGAATAAAAAACTGTAAACTTAAGTAAATTGCTCATTCCTGGTATGTACTGAAAAGTATTTGATTTCAGAGTTTACTAAACATATTGAAATCCTTAGTGAATTATATATTTATCTACCTTAGTCATCCAATATTTGTTCTGTCTTTAACTAAAACTAACGGACCCAGTGTGCTCTAATTGTATGAGTGTTTACACAGTTGTCCTTGAGCCCTAAAGCAAACTATGAATTTATTTCATATAATTGTACCAAGAATAGAAAATAAAATACAAAATAAACTTTGAGGCCCTGCTAGAATATTGTAAGTGGAATGTATTAAATATCTATATTTACATGAAATTTCATTGACAGATTCTCAATACCATCCTTCATCGGTCAGGCATCATTCAGAGTCAATTGGAAAGACAGAGAAACCTCCCAAAATTTTATCAAAAGCAATATGACGCCACTGCCTGTTTTTAAAAGTTACTGTGAATCTGGCACCTCATCTTTTTACTTAGTCTGTTTGAGTCTCTAAATAATAGAAAGAGAATAATGGAATAGATGAGATAATTTGGGAAGAAATTGTGTTTGTGACTGAGCTTTCATATATATCTTTCTCCATGGGAGACAACAATAGAGAGCATTTGGCTCTTGCAATTGGATAAAGACAAGCATTCAGAGTGAGATAACCAGAACTAAAGTAGGTAATAGCTTGTCCATCAGGGGCTATGTTACCAATTAATGCTAACAGAAGCATATAGAATTTCTCAGTATTGTTGCTAGGCATGCTTAGAATATTGTTAGTATCAGTATACCTGTTCTTTATTAAACACCTAGAACGGAAAAGTGGGGAAAAATTGGATCAAAACTTCTTTATTAAAAGTAAGGGAATTTTTAATAGAAAATCACTTTAAAAAGTCTTTTCCAAGAAAAATAAGGTGACTTCACATTCACCTTTATTATACAGATCATTTGCAATTGTAGATTCACCAAGGTTTTGACCTATTCAATCTATTAATTAAATATTACAATTTTCTTCTATGTGCCTGTTTCTGTATGACACACCGAAAATCTAGAAGTGAATAAGACTGATCAGGTCACAGACAGTTATAGTACTCTATAAGGACAATGTAGGAGTTATGGATTAATATGTGTCCCTCAAAAGACATGTTCAAGTCCTAACCCCTGGACCAGTTAATGGGAACTTATTTGTCAATTAGATCTGTGAAGATGTTACTAGTTAAGATGAGGCAAAACTGAATAGGGTGGGACTTAATCTAAGATGACAGGTATATTTATAAGGAAAAGAAATTTGGACACAGAGAGGTAAAGACAGAGATAATCATGTGATGGAGGCAGGGATTGAAGTTACAGATTCACAAGCCATATAAATGACTGGGGTCATAAGAAGGCAGAAAGAAGAAAATATTCTTCTCTAGAATCTTCAGCATGGCCTTGCTGACACCATGATTTCAGACTTCTAGCCTCCAGAACCAAAAGAAAATAAATTTGTGTTGTTTAAGCCAATTAGTATGTTGGACTTAGTTATTGCAGCCCTGAGAAACTACGGGGGATTTCAGGGTTCTATGGGGTCACAAAGAAAGTTACTTAATCAAGGTATATGATGTATAAATTAGGGCAGAACCCACCCTGGCAACCCAAAGCATCAGAATATTCTTGCAGTGAAAGATAACAAAATGAAGAACTGAAGGAAGCATGGGAGTTAAATTGGAAGTATGGGGATGGGAGATTAAAGTTTCTGGTAGAATTCACAGCATTTTACAAAGACTTTTAATAAGGATTATATGCTTAATAACTAAAAGAAGTTTACTTTTTAAAAAAGATTTATTATTTATTTATTTCTCTCCCTTTCCCACCACCCCCCAGTTGTCTTCTCTCTTGTGTCCATTTGCTGTGTGTTCTTCTGTGTCCACTTGTTTCAGTGGCACCTGGAATCTGTGTCTCTTTTTGTTGCATCATCTTGCTGCATCAGTTCTCCATGTGTGTGGTGCCATTCCTGGGCAGGCTGCACTTTTTATCATGATGAGTGGCTCTCCTTACAGGACATACTCCTTGCACATGGGGCTCCCCTACACAGGGAACACCCCTGCATGGCACGGCACTCCTTGCATGCATCAGAACTGCGGGTGGGCCAGCTCACCACATAGGTCAGGAGACCCTGGGTTTGACCCTTGGATCTCCCATGTGATAGGCAGATGCCCTATCTGTTGGTCCAAATCTGCTTCCCAGAAGTTTACTTTTATAGAATAGAGAGTGGCAGAGAATGAGAATGATGAGAAATATAATAATTCATATTATGATACTTGAATTTTATTATAAGAACTGTGAGTAATTACTGAAGGCTGGCAAGATTAAACTGGTGATATAGAATGAAATATAGAGGAGGAAAAATTCTGGAAGAAGTAGAACAGGTGGGCAAATTTGTTTTATTATTGTCCATGGTTTCAAAAAGTACAGTGGATAGGTTTGAAGAGGAGAAAGTAATTAGATTTGGGGAGAAATCAGCATTCAACCCATACTGAATATTTTCATTATTCCAATACTAATACAAAACAAAAGACAAAGAAACAAAAACCCATTACATCTCAAATCTCTTTATGCTTCCCTTGCTGCACAAGGCTGCTATTCTTTTTCCCTCTTTCTATTTTATTTGTATTTCTATTTTGTAAAAACAGTCTTCTATATACAATATTACCCATATCTTATTTCACAAGAAGTTTAATTCTGTTATACAGTCCCATGCTACATGTTTTAGCTTTCCTTCTAGTAATATAAATGTCACTAGACTTTCCCTTTCAACCACTGTCATGTCCATATGCTACTTACAAACAGTAAGATGTGTTTTCAACATTTACATTCATTTCCAAAGATTTACAAACTTTTTAAAAAACAATTCTGCACAGATTAACTCTCAGCTTTCCATTCCCTACCCTTATGCTTAGATTGGTTGCCTTTTAAAAAAGGTTATGACCAACATGAGTGTTTTATTTTCCATCTTATCTCTCCATGCAATACAAGACTGAGATTTTTTGCTCCTCTTGCATTTATTGGATAAAGGTTGATAAAATATGTGAATTTAAAATCATCATTCTTCAGTGACATGTATTTCTTATTTTAATAATAATCTTCAACTAAGAAACTTTATGTTGTGATGATTTTTGAGGATCTTAGGAGGCATACTCTGTTAGGAAATATTTTGTGGCTTAAGATTTCCAATGAAATTCATGGTTCTTAAAACATGCTTGAAGATGACATCTACTTCAGCATAAAAAAGAAGAAAAGTAAGTTATAAATAGTTTTAAAATTTAAAAGTTCACACTATAATCTTCCCTCTGCATTTTATCTTTGGAAATATGCATGTGGTTGCTAACAAACTGTCTTGCATATCATTGCCTAAACCCAAAGACATTCCTATTATCTGGTAATTAGTTAGACATGGATTTTTCATTTCTTATAATTTTGTAATAGAGAGATGAAGACATTTATATTTTGAGATTAGGGAGCACTGCAACAAGTACTAGACCTGGTGTGTGAAGGTAATGACATTATGCCACATATTTTCACTGAAAATTAATATTTTTTTTCCTTTTTAGAATAAACCCTATTTTTAAATCCCCCACAGCTTTTTGCTTGTTATCTGATCTCTGTGTCTTTGCTGTGCATTCTTCTGTGTCTGTATTTATTTTTATTTAGCTGCCCCATTTGCGGCTTGCTTGTTGTCTGCTCTCTATGTCCATTTGCTGTGCACTCTTCTGTGATTTTTGCTTGTCTCTGTTTTTGTTGCATCATCTTGCTGAGTCGGCTGTCTGCAGCGCTTGTGGGCTGGCAGTCCCCCATGGCACTTGCAGGCCAGGCAGCACTAAGTGGAGCTTAAGGGCCAGTGGCTTTCCACGGTGCCCAGGCCGGTGACTCTCTGCAGCATGCGGGTGAGCCTACCTTCACAAGGAGGCCCCAGGAAGCGAACCCAGGGCCTCCCATATGATAGACAGGAGCCCAACAGATTGAGCCACAGCTGCTTCCCTAACCTTATTCTTTTTTTTTTAGATATAGGCTCCTTTTTTTTATTATTTTATTTTTTTATTTTAAAGATTTTTATTTATTTTATTTAATTCCGCCCCCCCACCCTCACCCCGGTTGTCTGTTCTCGGTGTCTATTTTGCTGCGTCTTGTTTCTTTGTCCGCTTCTGTTGTCAGCGGCACGGGAATCTGTTTCTTTTTGTTGCGTCATCTTGCTGTGTCAGCTCTCCGTGTGTGTGGCACCATTCCTGGGCAGGCTACACTTTCTTTCGCGCTGAGCAGCTCTCCTTACGGGGCGTCCTCCTTGTGCGTGGGGCTCCCCTACGTGGGGGACACCTCTGCGTGGCACGGCACTCCTTGCGCACATCAGCACTGCGCATGGGCCAGCTCCACACGGGTCAATGAGGCCCGGGGTTTGAACCCCGGACCTCCCATGTGGTAGACGGACATTCTAACCACTGGGCCAAGTCCGTTTCCCCCTAACCCTATTCTTAATTCCTTCAATATGCTAAATAAAAACTCTCATATTCCTTGCAGAAAGCTATAATGGATGAGAGAAAAGAAAATTGTATCCTCATGTTTAAACCCCATGTAATTACTAACCCTCTTCTGTTGATGTATAAATCAGGGCAGAACCCACCCTGGCAACCCAAAGCAAAAATTGAACTTCAATTCCTGGTGGCTTATTTTTCTTATGTAAAGCTTCCTGGAAGTTGAACAGCCTTTCTTCATCTCAGGCTACACTGCCTGGAATAAGTGGCACCTAAGGATTTTGCAGTAAGGAAAAAGAGAGGGAAGGATACCACCAATGAACTGCCTTGGCCAGGAAGGGTCATTTAGGTTATTAATTACTTCTGCTTATAGTTCATTGGCCAGAACAGGTTAAATAGCTGCAATTTAATTATAAAAAAGACTGAGGAAAGTTGGGAGCATATGACATACTTCTTGAGATTTAACTCCCTTTCAACTAAATCTTGTTTAGTTGAAAAGTACAAATACTAGAAAGCCTGGAACCAGGAAGATGTGGGGAATCAGAAATCTCAGGGGAAGGATATATGTTCTTGGAGAGTGTCCACCTTTCTGCTTTTGTTTTCCCCAAAATATCTGTATTACAGAAATTGTGAACTTACAAAACAATCATGCACATGTGTGGAATTCCCACATAACACCCCTTCACCAACACACCAAGCTGTTGTGGAAAATTTGTTACAGATTATGAGATAATATCATCTGACTATTACCACTAACTATGGTCCATAGGGTACATTTGGCTTATTTTTCCCCATACCCCCTATTATTAACACAGTACATCTTTGGCATTGATGTAAGAATGTTCCAGTATTGCTGTTAATTATCTTCCATAGGTTACATTATCGTATTTTTCCCATGCTTTTCCACATTCCCATTACCCTGTCATAGTGATGTACGTTTGTATTAGTTCATAGAAGGGCATTCTTGCATTTGTACTATTAACCACAATTCTCATCCACCTCTAGGTTCACTGTGTTATGCAGTCCCTTGATTGTTCTCTAGCTTTCTTTCAATTGACATTTAAGTCCCTAGACTACGCTTTTCAGACACAATCCCATTTATAAAACAGTGGCTAATCACTATACTGTATTACCATTATCTCTATCTGTTTCAACACATTTACAGTCAAGTAACTTTCACATACTTTAAGCTTCAGTACTCCTTTACAGCCCTCCTCCTATCTCCTAATAAACTGTACTCTAGGTTTTAACTCCATGCATTTATTTTTTTTTATTTAGTTCATATTAGTGAGACCATGCAATATTAGTCCTTTTGTGTCTGGTTTATTTCACTTCACACAATGTCTTCAAGAGTCATCATGTTATCTTATGTATCCCAATTTCATTTCTTCTTACTGTAGCATAGTATTCCATTGTTTGTATATACCACATTTTGTTTATCCATTCATTGGTTGGTAGATGCTTGGGTTGTTTCCATCTTTTGGAAATTGTGAATAACGACAATATGAACATAGGTATGTAGTTGTTGGTTCATGTTACAGTTTTCAGTTCTACTGGATATATTCCTAGTAGAGGAATTGCTGGATCATATGGTAGTTCTATATTTAGCTTCCTGACAAATTGCCAAACTGCCTTCCAATTGGGATTGCACCATTTTACAATCCCACAATCAGGGAAGGAGTGTTCATAATTCTCCACATCCTCTTTAGCACTTATTGTTTTCTGTTTTTTAAATAATGGTCTTTCTAGGCAGTGTGAGATGATATCTCATTGCCGTTTGTATTTGCATTTTCCTAATAGAGAGGTAAATGGAACAGTTTTTCATATGATTTTTTGCCATTTGTATTTCCTCTTTGGAGAAATGTCTATTTAAGTCTTTTGTCCATTTTTAAATTGGATTGCTTAGTCTTTTACCATTGAGTTTTATGATCTCTTTATATAGAATGGAAATCAAACACTTACCAGATATGTGTTTTCCAAATATTTTCTCCCATTCAGTGGAATGTCTTTTCATCTTCTTGTTGAAGTCCTTTCAATCACAAATTATTTAAGCTTGAAGGTCCCATTTATCCATATTTTCTTTCATTGTTCCTGCTTTTGGTGTAAGGTTGAATAATGCACCCCCTTTCATTTTTTTTCTTTTTTTTAAATTAAAGTATATCATTCATGCATGAACACACATAAACAATAAGTGTATGATAAAGATTGTGAACTTACAAAATAGACATATATAACATGACGCAGGGCTCTCATACACCATCCTCCACCAACTCTTTGCATTGGTGTGAAACATTCATTACAAACTATACAAGAACAATGTCAAAATATTACTACCAACTATATTCCTTATCTTACATTTGGTGTATTTTCCCCCAACCCATACTATTTTTAAAATGTATTTATGTTACAGATATTGTGAACTGACAAAAGAATTATACAGATATGTAGATTTCCCATACAACTCTACACCCTGGTGGAACATTTGTTACAGATTATGAGATAATATCATCGGACTATTACCACCCATCATGGTCCATAGCATACATTTGGCACACTTTTTCCATACTCCTCCATTATCAACACAGTATAGCTTGGCGTTAATGCAAGAATATTATAGCATTGCTATTAACTTTATAGGTCACACCAATTGTAGTTTTCCCATGTTTCTCTATATTCCCATCACCTGTAATAGTGATGTACATCTGCTTGCTTTAGCTCACAGGAGGCCTCTCGCATTTTTACCCTTAACCACAATTCTCAATTGCCTCTGGGTTCACTGTGTTATTCAGTCCCTAGATTATTTTTTAACTTTCTTTCTACTGACATTTACTTCCCCAGACTACCTTTTTCAGTCACAATCCCATTTATAAACCAGTTGTTACTCACTATAATGTGTTACTATCAATTCTATGCATCTCCACACTTTTACAGTCAAGTTAATTAAAACTTCTACGTACATTAAGCATCCATAGTTCTTCTCAATCCTCTCTTATTTCCTTATAACCTATACTCTAGGTTCTAAAGCCATGTGTTTATTATTTGTATTTAGTTCATATTAATGAGACCATGCAATATTTGTCCTTTTGTGTCTGGCTTACTTCGCTTAGTATAATGTCTTCAAGACTCATCCATGTTATCACGTATGTCCCAATTTCATTTCTTCTTATTGCAGTATAGTATTCCACCTTACGTATGCACCACATTTTGTTTATCCATTCATTGGTGGATGGACACTTGGGTTGTTTCCATCTTTTGGCAATTGTGAACAACACCGCTATGAACATTGGTGTGCAGGTGTCTGTTTGTATCATAGTTTTTAGTTCTTCTGGATTTATTCCTAGTAGAAGAATGCTGGATCAGATGGCAGTTTTACCTTTAGCTTCCTGAGGAAACACCAAACTGTTTTCCATAAATGTTTTAATTTGCATTTCGTTAGTAGCTAGTGATATGGAACAGTTTTTTATGTGATTTTTTGCCATTTGTATTTCCTCTTTGGAGAAATATCTATTTAAATCTTTTGCCCATTTTTAATTGGATTGCTTGTTCTTTTATTGTTGAGTTGTATGATCTCCTTTTATAGAATGGAAATCAAACCCTTATCAGATAAGTGGTTTCCAAATATTTTCTCCCATTGACTGGGCTGCCTTTTCACCTTCTTGATGAAGTCCTTTGAATCACAGAAATGTTTAAGTTTGAGGAGGTCCCATTTATCCAAGTTTTCTTTTATTGCTCATGCTTTAGGTGTAAGATTTAAGAATCTAACACTTACCACCAGGTCTTGAAGATATTTCCCTACATTTTCTTCTAGGAGCTTTATTGTACTTCCTGTTATATTCAGGTCTTTGATCCATTTTGAGGTAATTTTTGTATAAGGTGTGAGGTAGGGGTCTTCTTTCTTTCTTTTGATTATGGATATCCAGTTCTCCCAACACCGTTTGTTGAATAAACTGTTCTGCCCCAACTGGGAGGGCTTGACAGTCTTGTCAAAAATCACTTCACCATAGATGTGAAGGTCTGTTTCTGAACCATCCATTTGGTTCCCTTGGTCTATGTGTCTATCTTTATGCCTATACCATGCTGTTTTTTACCACTGTAGCTAGATAATATGATTTAAAGTCTGAAAGGGAGAGTCCTCCAAATTTGCTTTTCCTTTTTAAGATGTTTCTGGCTATTTGGGGCCTCCTACCCTTCCAGATAAATTTGATAATTATGTTTTCCATTTGCTTAAAAAATGCTGGTGGAATTTTTATTGGGATTGCATTGAATCTGTATGTCAATTTGGGTAGAATTGACATCTTAATGATATTTAATCTTCCAATCCATGAGCAGGGAAAGTTTTTACAATTATTTAGGTCCTTTTAAAATTTCTTTTAGCAATGCATAGTAGTTTTCTGAATGTAAGTGCTTTGCATCCTTGGTTGAGTTTATTCCTAAATATTTGATTCTTTTAGTTGCTATTGTGAATGAATTTTTTCCTGACTTCCTCGTCAGATTGTGCATTATTAGTGTATAGAAACACCACTGATTTTTGCATATTGCTTTTGTATCCTGACACTCTACTGAAATCATTTATTAGCTCTAGAAGTTTTGTTGTAGATTTCTCAAGATTTTGTAAATATACAATCATATCATCTGTGAATAGTGAAAGTTTTAGTTCTTCCTTTCCAATTTGGATGCTTTTTATTTCTTTTTCTTGCCTGATTGCTCTAGCTAATACCTCTAACACTATCCTGAACAACAGTGGTGACAGTGGCCATCCTTGTCTTGTCCCTGATCTCAATGGGAAAGCTTTTAGTTTTTCACCATTGAGTGCAATGTTAGCTGTGGGTTTTTCATATTATGGACTTTATCATGTTGAGAAAATTTCCTTCAATTCCTATTTTTTGTAGTATTTTTATCAAGAAAGGATGCTGTATTTTGTCAAATACCTTTTCTGCATCAGTTGATAAGATCATGTGATTTTTCTTCTTTAATTTATTAATGTGCTGTATTATGCTCATTCATTCACTTGCATTGAACCAGGCTTGCATGCCTGGTAAAAAAACCCACTTGAGCATGATGGATAATTCTTTTAATGTGCTCTTGGATTTGATTAGTAAGTAATTTATTGAGGATTTTTGCATCTGTATTCATTAGAGAAATGGGTTTGTAATTTTCTTTTTTTGTAATATCTTTATCTGGTTTGGGTTTTAGGGTGATATTGGCTTCATAGAATGTGTTTGGTAGTGTTTCTTCTTGTTGAATTTTTTGGAAGAGCTTGAGTAAGACTGGTATTAGATCTTCTTTGAATGCTTGCTAGAACTCACCTGTGAAACCTTCTGGTCCTGGGCTTTTCATTTTGGGGAGCCGTTTGATGACTGTTTCAATTTATTTACTTGTGATTGCTTTGTTGAGGCCTTCTATTTCTTCTAGTATCAGTATAGATTTGTCCATTCCTAGGAAGTTTTCCATTTCATCTACATTGTCTAGTTTTTTAGCATAAAGTTGTTCATAGTATCCTCTTATGATCTCCTTTATTTCTGTGGGGTCAGTAGTAAGGTTTCCTTTTTCCTTTTTTATTTTATTTATTTGCATCTTCTCTCTTTTATTCTTAGTCAGTCTACCTAAGAGTTTGTCGATTTTGTTAACCTTCTCAAAGAACCAACTTTTGGTTTTGTTAATTTTCTCTATTTTTTTGGTTCTCAATTTCATTTATTTCTGCTCTGATCTTTGTTATTTCATTCCTTCTACTTGCTTTAGGATTAGTTTTCTGTTCTTTTTCTAGTTCCTCCAGCTATGTAGTTAGGTCATTGATTTTAGCTCTTTCTTCCTTTTTAATGTAAGCATTGAAGGTTATAAAATTTTCCTCTCAACACTACCTTCACAGCATCCCATAGGTTCTGATATGTTGTATTCTCGTTGTCATTTGTCTCAAGATATTTATTGATTTCTCTTGAAATTTCTTCTTTGGCCTGCTGATTATGTAAGAATGTGTTGTTTAATCTCCATATGTATGTGAATTTTCCATTTATTTGCTGCTTGTTGATTTCCAACTTTTCTCCATTATGACCAGAGAAAGTGCTTTGTATAATTTCAATTTTGTTGAATTTATTGAGATCTGCTTTGTGCCCCAACATATGGTCTACCCTGGAGAAAGTTCCAGGAGCACTTAAAAAGAATGTATAGCCTGCTGTTTTGGGGTACAATGTTCTGTATATATCTATTAGGTTTACTCCATTTATCATATTATTCAAGCTCTCTGTTTCTTTATTGATCTTCTGCCCAGATGTTCTATCCAATGCTGAGAGGGGTGTATTGAAGTCTCCAACTATTGTTGTAGAGATGTCTATTTCTTCCTTCAGTTTTGCCACTGTTTGCCTCATGAATCTTGGGGCATCCTGGTTAGGTGCATATATACTTATGATTGCTATTTCTTCCTTGTGAATTATCCTTTTTATTAATATGTAATGTCCTTCCTTGTGTCTCTAATAACAGTTTTGCTTTTAAGTTTGTGTCATCTGATATAAGTATAGCTACACCAGCTTTTTTTTTTTTTTTTGGTTACTGTATGCATGGAATAACTTTTTCCAACCTTTCACTTTCAATTCACTGGTATCCTTGGGTTTCAGGTGAGTCTCTTGCAGACAACATATAGATCGTTTATATTTTCTTATCCATTGTGCCAGCCTATATCTTTTAATTGGGGAGCTTAATCCAATAATATTCAATGTTATTACTGTAAAGGTAGCTCTTATTTCATCCATTTTGATCTTTGCATTTTATCTGTCATTTTATATTTGACACTTTTTTCATTTTTTTTAATTATTATTATTTTTTTAAAAAATATTACATTCAAAAAATTAGAGGTCCCATTCAACCCCACCGCCCCCACCCCCCACTCCCCCCACAGCAACACTCTCTCCCATCATCATGACACATCCATTGCACCTGGTAAGTACATTTCTGAGCATCACTGCACCCCCTAGTCAATGGTCCACATCATAGCCCACACTCTTCCACATTCCATCCAGTGGGCCCTGGGGGGATCTACAATGTCCCCTAATTGACCATGAAGCACCACCCAGGACATCTCCACATCCTGAAAACGCTTCCCCATCTCATCTCTTCTTCCCATTCCCCGCACCCAGCAGCCACCATAGCCACCCTTCCCACGCCTATGCCACATTTTCTCTGTGGACAATGGATTGGTTGTGTCCATTGCACATCTATATCAAGTGGGGGCTTGGATTCCACATGGATACTGGATGCACTCCTCCTGCTTTCAGTTGTAGACACTCTAGGCTCCATAGTGTGGTGGTTGATCTTCTTCAACTCCATGTTAGCTGAGTGGGGTAAGTCCAATAAATCAGAGGGTAGGAGCTGAAGTCTGTTGAGGCTCTGGGCCCGGGCATCATATTGTCAGTCCAGAGATTCAAATCCTCCAAATATATCTCAAACCCCAGCACCAACTACAATTTCAGTAAAGTAGCATGGGAGTCTTGTGAAAAGAGATCCCCTCTGAGTCCAGTTCCATCACGCATAAACACCAGCTCCAAAGAAGGGCCATCTGACATGGCAGTGAACCCCATCTGCCATGACCATAGAACTCATGGGTCTCTTTATCCCTCATAAGAACCAATACCGGGGGTTGTATCTACTTTATCTGTCTCTTAGACTCTGCTCAGTTGTGCATAAGGGCATTCCTGCTGACAACCTCCAGACTCTTTTTTAGAGACTCGTAGCCTTATAAACTCATTTCTCCTTTCCATTTCCCCCTTACATTAGGTCAAACAGCATTTTGAAGGTATTTGACACTTTCAGTTACTGTTACTGATACAGTCATCATCTAGACTCTCTTTCAGGCCTCTCTCACCTGTCTTTTCTTTTCAGGTTGTAACACTTCCTTTAGCATTTCTTGCAAAGCTGGTCTTTTTGTTATAAACTCTCTCAGTTTCTCTTTATCTGTAAATATTCTAATCTCACCCTCCTTTTTAAAAGATAATCTTGCTGGGTATAAAATCCTTGCTTGGCAGTTTTTCTCCTGCAGTGTCTTAAATATATCATACCATTGCCTTCTTGCCTCCATGGTTTCTGATGAGAAATCAGCACTTAATCTTATTGGGTATACCTTATATGTTATGTGTTGCTTCTCTCTTGCTGCTCTCAGAATTCTCTGTCTCTTACATTTGACATTCTGATTAGTAGATGTCTTGGAGTTGGTCTATTTGGATTTATTCAGATGGGAGTACGTTGTGTTTCTTGGACTTGGATATCCATGTCCTTCACTAGTGTTGGGAAATTTTCCACCTTTATTTCTTCAAATATTCTTTCCACCCCTTTTTCCCTCTTCTCCTTCTGGGACATCCATTACACATATGTTTGCACATCTCTTGCTATCATTTAGTTCCCTGAGACCCTGTTCAATTTTTTCCATTCTTTTCTTCATCTGTTATTTTGTTCACTTTCAGAGGTTATGTCTTCAAGCTCACTTATTCTTTCTTCTGCTTCCTCAAATTGGTTGTTATATGCCTCCAGTGTATTTTTAATTCCATTTATTGCACCTTTCATTCCCATCAGGTCTGCTATTTTTCTATGTATGCTTTCATATTCTTCTTCATGCTCATCCAATGTCTTATTAATATCTTTAATCTCTTTGGCCATCTCATTGAATTTATTAAGGAGATTTGTTTGAACATTTAAAATTAGTTTTTTCAACTTCTTTCTGTCATCGGCAGGCTTATCTTGTTCCTTTAACTGGGCCATCTCTTCCTGTTTCTTGGTATGGATTGTAATTTTTTGTTGGTGTTTCTGCATCTGGCTCACTAGATGTCTTTCTTCTGTGTGCAGTTTCTTATCTTTTCTCCCTTGCTGGTTGTGTAGTAGGAGCCAAGAATGTAATTGGTGCTATAAGCTATGGAGGCTGAAGCTGCCCATGTTGCCCAAGGAATTTATTAAATTTCTCCCACCTTTCTCCTTTTTGTCCAGAGAGGCTGTGGAGACACTAAAACCCTCCTATTCTATTGGGAGTGGAGGTAGATTCATAGGTATCCATTACTCCAGTCCACGCAGGCTGTAGTTCTGCTGTTGCCCAAAAAGGCTGTCGAAAGATCAGCTCCCTTATTTCCGATTGGGAAGTGAGGGTATGTACACAATACAGACTTTATGGGCCAAAAGCACCTGCAGTTACCCCAAGAGGCTGGGCAAACACAATGATCTCTTGTCCTATTGGGGATGGAAAAGAAGCCACAGGTGCCCAACAGTCAGGCTTGTGCAGGCCAAAACTGTTGCCCTGAGAGGTTGAGGCAACACCAGCCCCCTCTTATCCTGGGAAGGGACAGAGGTAGAGATGGGTTCAAAGGCACTCAACAAATCTGTGCGGGCTGAAAACTCCTAACATTGCCTGGAGAGGCTGAGGATTCCCAGCTCCTCTCTTATTCTCTTGCGGTGTGGGGATGCAGCCCCAGGTGTCCAACTATTCAGCCTCTGCTAGTGGATAGCTCTTGCAGTTCCCCAAAGAACCTGGTGCAGGTCCCACCAGCTACCTCTCTGCTGAGGTGGGGCTGGAGCCTAGGCTAGGGTGGCAGTCTGATCTTGGTGGAAAGAAGCCTGTCCCTAACTTCACTGCATTTCAGTCAGCCAGGCTCCCCCTCATGCTGGGGGTGGAGTCAAGATGGCAGCTACTGAGCTCTTTCCCACTTGGACAGGCTCACACCCTGGCTGGCTCTAGGATTATACTTTAGCCAGCTGAGTCCTTTCATCAGTAGCTGAGGTCACTGGACATCTGTCTCTTCCTCCACCATTTGTGGGAAATTGAGCTTCCAGATCCAGCCACAGAATAGCTCCCGAGGCAGCTCATGCCCCTAGAATAGGATGGGCACCAGCATCTGTGGTGTGTCTTACAGCCTCTCAGAGAGGTGGTGCAGGTCCCTCCAGCTTCCTCCCTGCTGGAGGTGGTTCTGGGGTTTAGGCTAGACCTGCAATCCAACCTGGGTGGAAAGAAGCCAGTCCTGACAAGCACTGATTTTCAGTCACGCCACCTCCCATCCTGCCTGGGGTAGAGTCAGAATGGTGGCCACTGGCTTCCCTCTGACCTGGACAGGCTCAAAGTTTAGTTTTCCCTAGGATTCTACTTCAGCCTGCTGAATTCACTCATCAGTAGCTGAAATCAGTGCCACACCGTATTATCCTCCCATTTTTATTGGGGGAGTTGGAACTTCCAGCCCCAACCACGGAAGAGCTCCTGAGGTGGCTTGCACACCCAGGCACTGACCTCGGTGGCATGGAATGCTCTACTCACAATTCCTCTATGCAGATCAGTAGTGTTCTCCTTCCACACCATCAAGGATGTTGCAGGATACTCCTCTGGTCTCCTGGGTCCTCCAAAAGATGATTTGGGTAGCTCTGGGGGTCCACCAACTGCCCTGTTTCAGGAACTGACTCCAGGAGCTCCTTACTCTGATTCCGTCTTGGTTCCACCCCCCCTCCCCCTTCCATTTGGAATATGTTAGCCTACATTTTCTTCTAGGAGCTTTATAGTCCTAGCTTTTATATTTATGTCTTTGATCCATTTTGAGTTAATTTTTGTGTAAATGTAAGATAAGGGTCTTCTTACTTTTGACTGTGGATATCCAGTTCTCCAAGCACTATTTGTTAAACAGATTGTTCTTACCCAGCTGGGTGGGTTTGATGAACTTGTCAAAAATAACTTGACCCTAGATGTCAGGGTCTGCTTCTGACCCATCAATTCAGTTCCATTCATCGATGTGTCTATTTTTCTGCCAGTATCATGTTGTTTTTACCACTGTAGTTACATAATATGACTTAAAGTCAAGAAGTGAGAGTCTTCCCATTTTGCTTTACCTTTTTAAGATGTTTCTGGCTCTTTTGGGCCCCTTACCCATCAAAATAAATTTGATAATATGTTTTCCATTTCTTTAAAAATTGCTGGTGGATATTTTATTGGGATTGTATTGAATCTGTATATCAAGTTGATTAGCATTGACATCTTAATGTTATTTAGTCTTTAAGTCCATGAGTATGGAATATTCATCTAATAATTCAGGTTATTTTAAAATTTCTTTTAGCAATGCATTGTAGTTTTCTTAATGTATGTGCTTTACATTCTTGGTTAAGTTATTCCTGAATATTTGATTCTTTTATTTGCTACTGTAAATGGAAATTTTCCTGACTTCTCCCTCAGACTGTGCATTACTAGTATATAGAAACACAATTGATTTTTGCATATTGAAGACTCTATTGAAATCTTTTATTATCTCAAGCAGCTTTGTTTTAGACTATTTGGGACTTTCTAGGTAAAGGATCATGTCATCTGTGAATAGTGAAAGTTTTACTTCTTTTTCATTTTGGTTCCCTTTTATTTCTTTGTCTTGCCTGATTGCTCTAGCTAGAATCTCTAGTACTATTTTGTACAACAGTGGTGAAAATGAGCATCCTTGTTTTGTCCATGATCTCAATGGGGAAGCTTTCAATCTTTCACCTTTGAGTACAATGTTAGCTGTGGGTTTTTTATGAATGGCCTGTATCATGTTGAGAAAATTTCTTTCAATTCCTATCTTTTGTACATTTTTATCAAGAAAAGATGCTGTATTTTGTCAAATGTCTTCTCTGTATCAATTGATAAGATTGTGTGATTTTTCTTCTTTGATTTATTAATGTGATTGATTTTCTTGTGTTGAATCATGCTTGCATTCCTGGTATAAAATCCACTTGATCATGTTGAATAATTCTTTTAATGTGTTGTTGGATTAAAAAAAACAAGTACTTTATTGAGGATTTTACATCTGTATTCCTTAGGGAAATGAGTATGTAATTTTCTTTTATCATAGTATCTTCACCTGACTTTGGTATTAGGGTGATATAGGCTTCATATAATGAGTTTGGTAGTGCTCCTTCTTGTTCAATTTTTTGGAAGAACTTGAGTAGCACTGGTATTAAATCTTCTTTGAATTCTTGGTAGAACTCATTATTGAAACCATTTGGTCCTGGGGAATATTTTGGGGAGTATTTTGAAGATTGTTTCAATGTCTTTACTTGTGTTTTGTTTGTTGAGATCTTCCATTTCTTCTAGAGTCAGTATAGGCGTTTGTATGTTCTTATGAAGTTTTCCCTATCTTCTAAATTGTCTAGTTTGTTGGCATACAGTTGCTCATAGTATCCTCATATGATCACTTTTATTTCTGCAGGGTCAGTAGTAATGTCTCCATTTTTTTGTTTTTCATTTTATTTATTTGTATCTTCTCTCTTTTTTCTTTGTCTAGCTAAGGGTCTGTCAATTTTATTAATCTTCTTGAAGAACCAATTTTTGGTGTTGTTAATTCTAACTATTGGTTTTTTTACCCCCAATTCCACTTATTTCTGCTCTGATCTTTACTACTTCACTCCTAATTGCTTTCAGAATAATTTCTTGTTCTTTTTCTAGTTCCACCAGCTGTGTACTTAGGTCACCGACTTTAGTTCTTTCTTTTTTTTAAAGGTAAGTTTTGAGGGCTATAAATTTCCCTCTCAGAACTGCCTTTGCTGCATCCCATAGGTTCTGATATGTTGTATTCTCATATTGCTTTGTCTCAAGATATTTATTGATTAGTCTTTCAATTTCTTCTTTGACCCATAATTATTTAGGAGTGTGTTGTTTAATATCATATATTCCTTTTTCTGCCTCTTGTTGATTTCCAAATTTATTCCATTATGATCAGAGAAAGTGTTTTGTATAATTTTGATCTTGTTGAATTTTTTGAGATCTGTTTTGTGACCCAACATATAGTCTATCCCTGAGAAAGATCCATGAGCACTCTAGAAGGATGTATATTCTTCTGTTTTAGGGAGTAATACTCTGTATATGTCTATTATGTTTACTCCATTTATCACATTATTCAAGCTCTCTGTTTCTTTATTGATCCTCTGTCCAGATGTCTGCCCAATGCTGAAAGTGGTGATTTGAAGTCTCCAACAATTATTGTAGAGATATCTATTTCTTCCTTCAGTTTTGCCAGTTTTTGCCTCATGTAGCTTGGGGCATCCTGGTTAGGTATGTATACATTTATGATTGTTATTTCTTCCTGCTGGATTGCCTCTTTTATTAATATATAATGTCCTTCCTTGTCTCTTAAAACTGGTTTCCTTTTGAAATCTATTTCATCTGATATAAGTATCGCTACTTCAGTTTTTTTTTTTTTGGGGGGGGGGAGGTTACTGCATGTGTAGAATATCTTTTCCTGGTTTTTAACTTAAAATCTATTGGTGTTCTGAGTCTAAAGTAAGTTATTAGACAGCATATATATGGCTCAAATATCTCATCCATTCTGTCTTTTGATTGGGGAGTTTAATCCAATAACATTTAATGTTATTACTGTAAAGACAGTTCTTATTTCACCCATTTTGACCTTTGGGATTTATTTGTTATATTTCACTTTCACCACGCTTTTTACACTTTTATTTACTTTCCTGATATAATCTTCATTTCAGATTTCTTCCCAGCATCCCTCTCTTGTGTTTTCTTTTCAGGCTGTAGTACTCTCTTTAGTATTTCCTGCAAAGCCAGTCTCTTAGTTACAAACTCTCTCAGTGTCTGTTTATCTGTGAATATCCTAAACTTGCTCTCATTTTTGAAAAGCAATCTTGCCAGATATGAGATTCTTGGCTGGAAGTTTTTCTATTGCAGAATCTTAAATATATCATATCATAGCCTTCTAGCCTCCATGGTTTCTGTTGAGAAATCTGCACTTAATCTTATTGGGTATCCCTTATATGTTGTGCATCATTTTTCTTTTGCTTCTCTCAGAATTCTCTCTTTGTCTTTGGCATTTGACATTCTGATTAGTATGTGTCCTGGAGTTGGTCTATTCAGGTGGAAGAACATTGTGTTTCTTGGACATGGATAGCTATGTCCTTCAATAGGATTAGGACATTTTCCACTGCTATTTCTTCAAATATTCCATCTGTCCCTTTTCACTTTTTTCTCTGAACTAAATTATGGAATGCTTCATGAATTTGCATAGCACCCTTGTGCAGGGGCTATGCTTATCTTCTCTGTATCATTACAGTTTTAGTACATGTGATACTGAAGCAAGCACCATCTTTCTGCTTTTTGACTTTTCTTCATTTGTGTGGCTTGTAACTGTGTTGTTGTTGTTGTTTTTCTAGTTGATTTTCAGGAGCTCTTTATATGTTCTGGATGTGAGTCCCTTAAAAATACGTATTGCAAATATATTGTTGTACTATATGGCTTAGTATTTTATTCCTTTAATGTTTTTTAATTAACTAAAGGACTTAATTTTAGCATAGGCCAATTTATCATTTCCCCCTTTACAATTAGTACCTAATGCAACTTGTATTAAAAACTGCTTCTTACATGAGGATCTGAGTTTATTCTTCCATATTATTTTCCAGAAGGTTTGATTTTCCATTTCATATTTATGCCTATAAATTCCACAAAATTTATTTTTATATAAACTGTGAAGTATGGGAACAATTTACCTCTTTTCTCACTTAAAAATATCCATTTTCCCACCTTCATAATTGAAAAGATAATCCTATCTCCATTGCTCTGTAGTGTTGCTTTTATTAAAAATCAAGTGCTCTTTTAAACATCCAAAGGTTTCATTTTCTGGGCTATTGAATCTGTTTCATTGATATATTTTTCTATCCTTGTGCCAGTACCACACAGAATTATACAGATTTATAAGGTTTATAATATTGTAAGTTAAATCTTCTTACTTGTTTTTTTTTTTCCCAAGGGATTCTTGGTAATTATTGACCCTTAACCATTATATTTAAATTTCAGATTCAGTTTGTTATATTCTACACAGGTACACAAAATCTGTTGACTCTGTAGATCATATAAATCTAGCCATTCAAGAATAGAGTGTATCTCTCCATTTTTTTTTAAATTTTTTTATTGACTTTGTAATAATATTACATTAAAAATATATATGTGAGGTCCCATTCAACCCCACCCCCCCACCCTCCTCTCCCCCCCCCAACAACACTTGTTCCCATCATCAT
The DNA here is from genome assembly GCF_030445035.2 of Dasypus novemcinctus. Taxonomy (NCBI): domain Eukaryota; kingdom Metazoa; phylum Chordata; class Mammalia; order Cingulata; family Dasypodidae; genus Dasypus; species Dasypus novemcinctus. The sequence continues at coordinate 144,595,945 of NC_080673.1, read as the reverse complement.
GACACATCCATTGGATTTGGTAAGTACATCTTTGGGCACCTCTGCACCTCATAGACAATGGTTCACATCATGGCCCATACTCTCTTCCATTCCATCCGGTGGGCCCTGTGAGGATTTACAATGTCCGGTGATTACCTCTGAAGCACCATCCAGGGCAGCTCCATGTCCCAAAGACGCCTCCACCTCTCATCTCTTCCTGCCTTTCCCCATACCCATCGTCCACCATGTCCACTTTTCCCAATCCAATGCCACCTCTTCTATGTGGACATTGGATTGGTTGTGTCCATTGCACCTCTATGTCAAGAGGAGGCTCAGATTCCACATGGATGCTGGATGCAATCCTCCCATTTTCAGTTGTAATCACTCTAGGCTCCATGGTATGGTGGTTGTCCTTCTTCAACTCCATCTTAGCTGAGTGTGGTAAGTCCAATAGATCAGATTGTAGGTGCTGGAGTCTGTTGAGGCTCAGGACCTGGCTATCACATTGTCAGTCCAGAGATTCAAATCCCCTAAATATATCTTAAACCCCAACATTAACTGCACCTCCAGCACATTAGCATGAAAGTCTTATGAAGGGAGATCCCATCTGAGTCCAGATTCATCACACATAAACACCATTTCCAAAGAGGGGCCATCTGCCCTGGTAGTTAACCCCATCGGCCATGACCATAACTCCCATGGGTCTCTTTAGCCCTCAAAGGAACCAATATCTGGGGGTTGTATCTGCTTTATCTGTCTCTCTGACTCTGCTCAGTTGTGCATGAGGGCAATCCTTCTGCCAGCCTCCAGACTCTTTTTTAGAAACTCGTAGCCATATAAACTAATTTCTCCTTTTCATTTCCCCCTTACTTTAGGTCAAACAGCATTTTAAAGTCATGGTATTTTATGTAGACGTGGATATTCTGCTGATCCGCATTGAAACTTCCGTATAAGGTCATTTTCCAGTTGCATCATCAGTTGGTAGTTGATAGTGGTCCCTCGGTGCCAGGGAGGCTCATCCCCGGGTGTCATGTCCCACGCTGGGGGGAAGGCATTGCATTTACATGCTGAGTTTGGCTTCGAGACTGGCCACATTTGAATAACATGAAGGCTGACAGGAGGAAATTCCCAGGCACAATGTTGCTCTAGGCCTTGTTCTTATTTTAGGTTTATCAGCTCACAAGCATAGTCATTAGCATCAGGGGCTCACTGTTGAAACCTCACTCCCTCCCGGTCCCCGCCACTGTACCTGGGAGACTGTTGCTGCTCCCCTAGGGACCACGACAGAGCACCACTGGCCAGGAACCCAGTACCCCGCCTGCTGTGGTTTTTAATTATTGCCACTATGAGTATATCCAAACATTACCATGCACCCTGGACATATGTTCTGTACAGCTCCCTGTCAGCCATATATCACCTGTCATTGGTATCCCATACCAGTATCCCTCCATTGCCATTGTTGAAACACTCTGTGATCCAGAACTCCCCGAAATTTGAAGCCCAATATAATGTCATGGTCCCTTACTAGGGAATGGCATATAGCGATGGGTTTAAAGGATAGATAAAGAACTTGGATAAAGTTAGATAAAGAACTTAGATAAAGAATGTTGACTTGAAAAAATTCCACATCCTATCTTTTTCTTTCTTTTTTTCCCCCCCCCCCTAATTATTCAGCTTTTCTTCACAGGAGTCCTAGACCACAGCAATGTATATATATAATATACAGCACTCCCACACATCCACCAGAAAACATTTTCCCTTCCACAGTGATACTCTTACTCCCTATTCATATCATATTTACTTAAAGTGATGTACAGAGTCTGAGACATTAGCTTTCTAACAAGGTAACATCTGTGCTTACATTATGGTGCATACTTTAGGATACACAGTTCTTTACATTTTTAGTTATCCTATGTTTTACATTATGGTTTACATTATCAGTCTGTCATCTCCTATATGTTATGGTGTAATATTACATGTTTTATATCCATCCTTGTGTACTCTCACGAAACTCCTCTCTTACCCCCCATTTACTTTGGTTCCACACATTTAACGTCCATTTTCCCTTCCACCTTGGTGCCCACAGTGACAGCCAACCTCCGTTTCCTGAGGAGCCACTTCCAGAGATAGATGGAATAGTGTTCAGGGCCTAACTTGCTCAACTGCCCCAATGCCCTGGGAGCCACCCTTTCTCTCGAGGGATACAGTTCCCTCTATTTGATGGCATTAGTCCTCCCCAGGATGTGGGTCCACCCCCACTCTCACTACTTGGGTTTCTACCCCATGGTGTCACCCACTCTGGCAGAATGAGCATTTAGACATTCCCCAGGAGCCCGTCCTGCATCAGACACTCCCCTCCGAGCATTCTAAACAGGTAACCCTCTTTATTATATTTTGATATGATTTTCTCGGCATTTTACTCTCCACCAACACCTGACCCTCTCCTGTGTTCGTATGCTACCCCTCCTTCCCCCCACTTTTGGGCAACGTTACCCATCCGTCCCTCCCCAGCCACCCTCAAACCCGCAAAGCCCCAACCAAAGGCAACCCCTTGCCCCCCTTTTATCTCTTCTTTGTGTTCATACTTACCACCATCTCATCTTAAATTCCACCCCTGCAGACATCGGCTCATATCCTTCCTCCACCCTCCGATTTCCTGTAAGCCTATCGTTCAGTCTCTTGCTATCTAGGGCAGCTTGTTTATTTCATATCATTGAGGTCATGTAGTATTTATCCTTCAATGTCTGGGTTGCTTCACTCAACATAAGGTTCTCAAGATTCATCCATGTTATCACATGTGTTTGTAGTGTGTTTGTTCTTACAGCCGAGTAGTATTCCATTGTGTGTATATACCACATTTTATTGATCCACTCATCTGTTGATGGGCATTTGGGTTGATTCCAACTTTTGGCGATAGTGAACAATGCTGCTATGAACATTGGTGTACATATATCGGTTTGTGTCCTTGTTTTCAGTTCTGCTGGGTATATACCCAGCAGTGGTATTGCTGGGTCATATGGCAAATCTATGGCTAGTTTTTTGAGAAACCGCCATACTGTCCTCCAGAATGGTTGGATCCTTCTGCATTCCCACCAGCAGTGGATGAGTGTTCCCCTTCCTTCACATCCTCTCCAGCACTTGTATTCTTCTGTTTTTTTCATAGCTGCCAATGTTATGGGTGTAAGATGGTATCTCATTGTAGTTTTGATTTGCATTTCCCTGATAGCTAGAGATTTGGAACATTTTTTCACGTGCTTTCTTGCCATTTGTATTTCTTCTTCAGAGAAGTGTCTGTTTAAGTCTTTTTCCCATTTTTTAAATGGGTTGTTTATCTTTTTATTTTCAAGATATATGAGTTCTTTATATATGCAAGTTATAAGTTTCTTATCAGATATATGATTGCCAAATATTTTCTCCCACTGTGTGGGCTCCCTTTTTACTTTCTTGACAAACTCCTTTGAGGTGCAGAAGGCTTTAATTTTGAGGAAGTCCCATTTATCTATTAGTTCTTTTGCTGCTCGTGCTTTTGGTGAGATATTCATAAATCCATTTCCTATTACAAGGTCCTGTAGATGTTTCCCTACACTGCTTTCTAAGGTTTTTATGGTCTTGGCTCTTATATTTAGGTCTTTGATCCATCTTGAGTTGATCTTTGTATAAGGTGTGAGATGGTAATCCTCTTTCATTCTTCTACATATGGCTATCCAGTTCTCCAGACACCATTTGTTGAATAGGCCACTCTCTCCCAGTTGAGAGGGTTTGGTGGCTTTATCGAATATTATGTGCTTGTATATGTGAGGTTCTATATCAGAGTTTTCAATTCGATTCCATTGGTCTATGTGTCTCTCCTTATGCCAATACCATGCTGTTTTCACCACCGTAGCTTTATAGTATGTTTTGAAGTCAGGTAGTGTGATTCCTCCAATTTCATTTTTCTTTTTCAGTATGTCTTTGGCTATTTGGGGTCTCTTTCCTTTCCAAATAAATTTCATAGTTAGTTTTTCTAGTTCCTTAAAGAAGGCTGCGTTGATTTTTATTGGGATTGCATTGAATGTGTAGATCAGTTTTGGTAGGATAGACATCTTAATAATGTTCAGTCTTCCTATCCATGAACAAGGAATAGTCTTCCATTTATTTAGGTCTTCTTTGATTTCCTTGAACAATCTTGTATAGTTCTCGGTGTATAAGTTCTTTACCTCTTTAGTTAAATTTATTCCTAAGTATTTGATTTTTTTATTTACTATTGTGAATGGTATTTGTTTCTTGATTTCCTCCTGATCTTGCTCATTATTGGTGTACAGAAATGCTACTGATTTTTGCGCATTGATCTTATAACCTGCGACTTTACTAAACTCATTTATGAGTTCTAGAATCTTCTTTGTAGATCTCCCAGGGTTTTCTATGTATAGGATCATGTCATCTGCAAATAATGAAATTTTGACTTCTTCCTTTCCAATTTGAATGCCTTTTATTTCTGGTTCTTGCCTCAGTGCTCGAGCAAGTACTTCTAAGACAATGTTAAATAGGAACGGAGACAGTGGGCATCCTTGTCTTGTTCCTGAGTTTAGAGGGAAGGAGTCTAGGATTTCTCCATTGTAAACAATATTGGCTTTAGGTTTTTCATATATACTCTTTATCATGTTCAAAAAATTCCCTTGTATTCCAATCTTTTGGAGTGTTTTTAACAAGAAAGGGTGCTGTATTTTGTCAAATGCTTTTTCTGCATCAATAGATATAATCATGTGATTTTTTCCTTCAATCTGTTTATATGGTGTATTATGTTGATTGATTTTCTTATGTTGAACCATCCTTGCATACCTGGGATGAATCCCACTTGGTCGTGGTGTATAATACGTTTAATGTGTTGTTGAATACGATTAGCAAGTATTTTGTTAAGTATTTTTGCGTCTAGGTTCATTAGAGAAATTGGTCTGTAATTTTCCTTTCTTGTGATGTCTTTGTTTGGCTTTGGTACTAGGGTAATGTTGGCATCATAGAAGGAGTTGGGTAATGTTCTTTCTGTTTCGATGTTTTGGAATAGTTTCAGCAGGATTGGTGTCAGTTCTTTCCGGAATGTTTTGTAGAATTCACCTGTGAAGCCATCTGGCCCTGGGCTCTTCTTAGTTGGGAGATTTTTAATAACTGATTCTATCTCTCTGCTTGTGATTGGTTTGTTAAGATCATCAATTTCTTCTTTTGTCAATATGGGCTGCTTATGTGTTTCTAGGAATTTGTCCATTTCCTCTAGATTGTCATTTTTGTTGGAATATAGTTTTTCAAAATATCCTCTTATGATAGTCTTTATTTCTGTGAGGTCAGTGGTGATATCGCCTTTCTCATTTCTTATTTTGTGTATTTGCATCTTCTCTCTTTTTTTCTTTGTTAGTGTTGCTAAAGGTTTGTCAATTTTGTTAATCTTCTCAAAAAACCAGCTCTTGGTCTTGTTTATCTGTTCAAGTGCTTTCTTATTTTCTATTTCATTTAGTTCTGCTCTTATCTTTGTTATTTCCTTCCTTCTTCTTCCTGTTGGGTTACTTTGTTGTTGTTTTTCTAATTCCTTCAAATGTGCAGTTAGTTCTTCAATTTTTGCTCTTTCTTCTTTTTTGATATATGAATTTATGGCTATAAACTTCCCTCTCAGTACTGCTTTTGCTGCATCCCATAAATTTTGGTATGTTGTGTTATCATTATCATTTGTTTCAAGGTAGTCATTGATTTCTTTTGAGATTTCCTCTTTGACCCACTGTTTTTCTAAGAGTGTGCTGTTTAATTTCCAAATCGTGGTGTGAAATCTGGGCTTCTGTCCCTTGCAAATCTCCAGCTTGACTCCACTGTGGTCAGAGATAATGTTTTGTATGATTTCAATCTTTCTGAATTCGTTCAGCCTTTCTTTGTGGCCTAGCATATGATCTATCTTGGAGAATGATCCATGTGCGCTTGAGAAAAATTTATATCCTGCTGTGTTTGGGTGTAGCGATCTATATATGTCTATTAGGTCGAGCTCCTCTAATATACTATTCAGATGTTTTGTTTCTTTGGTGATTCTCTTTTGAGATGTTCTGTCCAGAGTTGATAGTGGTGTATTAAAATCCCCCACTATAATTGTAGATGTATCTATTCTTTCACTTAGTTTTTCCAGCGTTTGCCTGACGTATTTAGAGGCACCCTTGTTAGGGGCATAGATATTTATGATTGTTCAATCTTCTTGACAGATTTTCCCTTTCACTAAAATGTAGTATCCTTCTTTGTCTCTCACAATTGTTTCACATTTAAAGTCTATTTTGTCTGATATTAATATAGCTACTCCTGCCTTTTTTTTGGTTATTGTTAGCTTGTATGATTGTTTTCCAGCCATTCACTTTCAATCTCCATGCGTCTCTGGGTCTAAGATGTGTCTCTTGTAGGCAGCATATGGATGGGTCATATTTCCTTATCCAATGTCCCAGTCTGAATCTTTTGATAGGTGAGTTTAATCCATTGACATTCAGTGTTATTACTATCAAGGAATTATTTGTGTTAGCCATATTTTGATTGGATTTGTGTTTGTCATATTTTGTTTGTATATTTTTTTTGTCTTTTTTGTTGTTGTTGTTGGTCTTATACTCTCCTCCACCTTTGCCTTTCCTGTTTTTTCCTTTCTTCCTGCAGAACTATCTTTAGAATTTCTTGAAGGGGAGGTTTCTTGTTGGTATACTCTTTCAGTTTCTGTTTGTCTGTGAATATTTTGAACTCTCCATCATGTTTGAATGCTAGTTTAGCTGGATAGAGTATTCTTGGTTGGAAATTTTTTTCCTTTAGTACCTTGACTATATCATACCACTGTCTTCTTGCCTCCATGGTTTCAGAAGAGAAATCAGCACTTAATCTAATTGAGCTTCCCTTGTATGTGATGGTTTTCTTTTCTCTTGCTGCTTTTAGGATTTTCTCTTTGTCTTGAGCATTGGATAATTTGACAAGTATATGTCTTGGGGTGGGCCTGTTGGGGTTTATGACTTGTGGAGTGCGCTGTGCTTCTTGGATATGTACACCTGTCTCTTTCAGTAGATTGGGAAGTTTTCAGCCATTATTTCCTGCAACACTCCTTCTGACCCCTTTCCCTTCTCTTCTCCTTCTGGAATGCCTATAATATGTATGTTTGAGCGTTTTGCATTGTCATTCAGGTCCCTAAATCCTAATTGGATTTTTTCTATCTTCTTATTGACCCCTTCTACTATCTGTTTGATTTCTGATGTACTGTCTTCCACATCACTAATTCTCTGCTCTGTCTCTTCTAGTCTGCTGATATTTGCTGCAAGTATATTTTTGATTTCTTGAACTGTGGTGTTCATTCCCATCATATCTGTTATGTTTTTGCGTATGTCTGCAATTTCCCCTCCAAGTGATGTCTTCATGTTGTTAACCTCTTTCATTACTGCATCAAATTTGTTGGTGATAAATGTTCTGAGATCTTTCATTGCTTGTGCCAAGTTTTGCTCCCCTTCGTGATTATTGGTTTGTTGATTGGATTCAGCCATGTTTTCCTGATTATTGGTTTGGTTTGTAGATTTTTGTTGCTTTCTGGTCATCTCTTTATTTTGACAAATTTAATCAGTTCCTTAGCTTCTTTGTCTGCTCTTGGAGGTTAATTAGTTGTTATTTTTGCATAGGTGTTATCTCTTCTCTTTGTCACTTTTTTCTTCATATTCTAGTTACTTGTTGTTGGTTAAGTTCACCTTAGAGGAAAGTATTAGTGTTGGGGAAAGGCAATTGTGTAAGCAAGGGAAAAGTGTAAAGTAGTATTGGTGATGTATGTTAACAAAGCAAGAATATGAGATCTGGGAGGATGGAGGTTAGATTCATGTAGATTGTATAGAGTTATAGCTGTAGGTAGAGTACCTTTTATGAAGTAGATGACTGAATATGGGAGGAATATGGTATGAACTACAAAGCTATTGTTTTCATGAGAGAGGGAAAAAGAAAAGAAAGCTAATAGTTTCAAGAGTGGATAACAGACAGAAAACAGAACAAAGGTATTAGAAATTAAGAGTTAGACACTTTGTGGATCAAAGAATGGGAGGTGGGGGGTGGAATATAGGAGAGACAGTAGATGATAGTGGATATCAAGATGCAGGGGAAGGGGGATAGTGTAGGTAGCCTAAATCAGTTCACACAGAAATGAGGCAGTGGAGGATGGGAAAACCCAGCAAATGTGAGGTGTTCCCTGTAGCACCTATTGTATACTTGAATTAAAATAAAATGAGTGGAAGATGAGGGACAAGAGGGAAAGAGAAAACCGAAAAAAAAAAACTAATTATAATAAAGAAAAAAAGAAAGACAAGAAGAAAGGAAGAAAGAAAAAGAGGATGGGCAAATGGTGGGGAACGGATAGGGGGAAGAGAGATACAGGTATACACGTGTCACAATTGCAACACTATCTAAAACAACAACTTCCCCCCGCTTTGCCCTAAAATCCCCCGTCTGTCTGCCCAAATGGGTCTGCAAGCACCTCCCTTCCCACAAACCCCCAATAGGCCGCCCAGGGCTCACGAACTCCCCAGTACTGCAGATGCTCCAAAAAAAAAAAAACAAAAACAAAAACAAAGAACAGAAACCCCTCCGCAGGCCCGGCTCCGCCCACCGCTGCCCGCCGCGGAGGCCTGGACCGGTTCTGCCCGGCTCCTTACGCCGCCCCGGCCTGGCCTGGCTCTGCCCGGCTCCGCTCGCTACAGCGGCCCAGCCGGCTCCCGCGTCCACCTCCCGCCGCCGCGGCCTGGACCGGCCCCGCCCGGCTCCGTACGCCGCCGCGGCCCGACCCGGCTCCGCCCGGCTCCGCTCGCTACAGCGGCCCGGCCCAGCTCCGGCGTCCGCCTCTCGCCGCCGCGGCCTGCACCGGCCCCGCACGGCTCCGTACGCCGCCGCGGCCCGGCCCGGCTACACCCGGCTCCGCTCGCTACAGCGGCCCGGCCCGGCTCCGGCGTCCGCCTCTCGCCGCCGCATCCTGGACCGGCCCCGCCCGGCTCCGTACGCCGCCGCGGCCGGACCCGGCTCCGCCCGGCTCCGCTCGCTACAGCGGCCCGGCCCGGCTCCGGCGTCCGCCTCTCGCCGCCGCGGCCTGCACCGGCCCCGCCCGGCTCCGTACCTATCTCTCCATTTTAAGGTCTCCTTTTAATTATATCAATAAATAATACTTTTCTCAATAGAGGTCTCACTCATCTTATGCTGAATGTATTCCTTGTTACATGACTTTTTATGCTACTGTAATAGTAAAATTCATGTATCAACTTGACCAGGTAGGATGCTATATGAGTCAGGGTTCTCTAGGGAAACAGAATCAACAAGAGATATCTGTCAATAGTATGTGATTTATAAGAGTCTCATGTGACCATGAGGATGCTCAAGTCCAGGTTCCTCAGGTAGGCTGCAACCAAGGGTTCCCATGAAAGTCCAGTGAAGGTTCTTTATAAGTTCTGGGAGACAGTAGCTATCCAAAGATGAGCTGGGGAATTCTCACTCATTGCTGAAATCACATCCCTTTTTAAGGCATTCAACTGATTGCATAAAGCATTAGTCATTGCTGGTGGCAATCTCTCTGATTGATGTAATCATAATCAGCTATTTATGATTTAACACTGCAGTAAAGTCAATGGTGACTAAAATCCATAAATGCCCTTGTATTACAGTCAGCCCAGTGCTTGCTTGACTAAACAGCTGGGCACAATTACCTGGCTGAATTAACACATTAGCCTAACCATCACAGATGCCTTGCTGTTTGGTCAAGCAACCTGTCTTGTTTGGTCAAACAACCACCAGCCTGATTGTTACTATGAGGATATTTGTAAATAGATTTGCCTTGTCAATGAGGGAAGTCTCCTCCCCCAATCATCTGAATATCTTAAAGCAGAACTAGAGATTTCAGAGTCAGAAATAATAATTTCTATCTCTGCTCTATCAGCTTCTCCATGATCTTCAGAAGGAGGTATATGCTCTAAATCAGCATTCAAAATAATTCTCTAGTAGAATACCACTAAGTCCACTCTAATCCATATTTTATTCCTCCATCCTGAGGACCCTGGGTTAGTGATGTGCATTCCGCCTCTAACTTGAGAGGGGTCTTAGATCCCACATGGCTGATGGATGGAATTCTCCTGTGTGCAATTTTAGATTCTCTTGGTTCCTGGTGTTGTGATTGACCATCCCCATCTCCCTTTTAGCTGACCTGGATTAGTCCAATGAACTGGAGAGTAGGTGTTGCAAATATGATGAGGTTCAGGGTCCAGATGGCACACAGTCAGTCCAGAGATTTAAGTCTCCTGAGAATATACCAATCCCAGCACCAATCACAAGCTTAGTAAAAGTAGCAGAAAAGGCATGTGTAGAGAGGCCACATCTGAGTTTCACTCCATCACACTTAGGAGCACAAATTCCAAAGTAGGGCTCACTGGCAAGGCACTGAACTCCAGAACTATCTGTCATGACCATAGGACCTGGGTGTCTCTGAAGTCCATAGGAGGACCACTCTAGCAATGGAAGAAATTGTAACATTGATGTGGAGACAGTGGCCACATGAATTGCTGAAGGCAGAGAGAAGGAAGAAGAGCATTTTCAGAATTTGGAGTTGTCCTGAATGATATTACAGGGACAGATGCAGGACATTATATATCCTGCCGTAACCCACTGAATAGATTGTCAAAGAGTGTAAAATACAATGCAAACTATAATCCACGCTGTGTAGCAGTGCCCCAACATATATTCATCAAATGCAATGAATGTGCCACCTAGATGAAAGAGTTTGATGATGTGGGAGGAGTGTGGGGGTGTGTGGGAAGTGAGGGGTATATGGGATCCTCATATTTTTTAATGTATCATTTTGTATGATCTATCTTTAAAAAAATAAATTAAAAAAAATCTTTTAAAAAAATCATCATTCAATCCATAGTGGTTTCTTCCACACCCAGGATTCACTTTGATTTTGGTCTTCTAGTATCAGAACCGTGAAATAATAAACATCTTTTGTTTTGAGTCACCCAGTTTGTGGAATTTTGTTATGGCATCTGTAGAAAACTAAGACGGTAGTTATTTAACAGTTTGGGTTTTGGCTGTATTTTTAAATAATATGCTTATTATATATTCATTGTGAAATTTAATCATAAATCTATCATTTATCTTTTTAATTACTATAAGATCTATTCAGGTAGCTTTTTCAAGCCTGACAGTGTACATTTGTATAATTTCTCTTTTTCTTGTCCTTCAGCCTCACTGGAGGTTTATGAATTTTATGTTTTGTTTTTTTTTTTTTTTCCTTCAAATAAGCTACTTTAGCTTTGTGGATCCTACAATATATTTCTCTTTTACTTTATTAATTTATGCTCTATTATTATTCTTTTCATTTTTCTACTTTGTTTCAGTCTATTTTTCTCTTCTTTCTCTAATTTTATGGGATGAATGTATAACACATGGATTGCCTTTCTCTTTTCTAATACATGTGTTTAAAGCTACATATTTTTTCTTTAAACTACTTCAGTACATCTTACAAATTTTGGCAAGTAGCATTTTCACTTTCATTACATTCAAAATATGTTTTAAATTTTCCATTAAGATTTCCAGGCTTTCAGTGGCATTTTCTAGTTACATTTCTATTATTGATTTCTAGTATAAGTTCATTATAATTAGAAAATAAGCTCTGCATTTCAATCTCTTGAATTTTTGGTGATTTTTTTAACAACACAATATATAGTCAAATTATAAATAAGATCTCATTTGTGCTTGGAAAGCAGATATGTTCTGCAGTTTTTTCCATTATCATGCTATTCAAATATTCTGATCTCCCCCTGTTTTGTTATTTAACCAGGGAGGAATATAAAAACTTTCACTATGACCATGGATTTTTATCCTTACAGTTCTTTCAATGTTTGCATTTTATATTTGAGACCAGTTATTAGATTTAATAAATTAAAATATTTAGGTAGACTTGGTAATTAAACTATCAGAACTGTGAAGTGAGGGTCTTGATTTAATCCTTATATTAAAAAAAATCCTTATATTAAAGTAATTAATGATATTATTGCTTATAGTTATTGTTTTACAATGTGTTTCCATTTGTTCTACCTTTATTTCTTATTTCTTTTACTGACTTCTTCTTTTTAATCGTTTTATTCTCCATCCACCAACTGCTGCATTAGTTTGAAAGTATTCAATCTATTTTTTTTTTGGTTGTAATCACAGATATTGCAATATGCTTCCTTAATTTATCAGAAACTTAAGCTAAGCAATTCTTTAATCCTCCTTAGATACCATAAGGACTTTAGAACACTTTACAGTTAAATCCATTCTGACTTTAATGCATTTGTTGTGATTGCCCTATTTTCTCCCTTTCTCTTGCTCTGTTTTCCTGACTGAAAAAACTTCCTTTGATATTCCTTGAAGTTTGGATTTGTTGCTGATAAATTTACTGTTTTTTTTTTTTTTTTTTTTTGTTAACTCACAATGCCTCCATCTTACCCTCATACTTGAAAAGTATCTTCATTAGCTGAGTTTGGTAGTAATTTTCTTTCAGCCTTTGGAAGATACTATTTTACCTTTTTGGTTTCTATTGTTGCTCTTGAGAAGGCAACAGAAAGTCTAATAGTTATTTTTTAAGGTAATCTTTCCCTTAGTTGCTTTTAAACATTTTTGTCTTTGTCTTTTTTCCATGTAGTTCACTATGATATGTGAGTTTTAGGTGGATTTTATTTATGGTTTGAGATACTGTAGAGTTCTCCATAACCTCATCTAAAATTGCCTCCACATTTTACTTTCCCTCTGGGATCCAATTAAATGCTTGTTACAACTTTTTTCTTTATCTGTATCTTTTTTTCTCTCACCTATAATTTTCTACTCTTTTTTTTTTTCCTTTGTCCCTCTCTGCATTATGCTAGTTAATTTCTTTTTATCCCCAAATTTACATGTCTCATCAGTGTTTCAATTCCTGGTAATAATATTTTTGAGTGCTAAAATTCTATTTCATCATTTTTTCCAATCTGCCCAGTCACTTTATTGGATAGGTTTTGTTTCCCTGTTGAAATGTTCAATCTTGATATTCATTTTTATCTCTAAAGCATATAGTAAGCATAGTTGCTTTATTGTCTACTTACTATCTTCAATATCTGAAATGCTTATACGTCTGTGTATTCTAGCCACCTCCAAAACTTATTTGGAAATTTCTTATAGATATTTGGTGGATTGAATTATGTACCTCAATTTAGACACATTCTTTGTCTTGATCCTTATTCTTGTGGGTGTGAACCTATTGTAAATAGAATTTCTTGATGATATTAGTTTAATTAAGGTGTGAACTGACTGAATGAGGGTGGGTCCTAGTCTATATTACTGGTGTCTTTTATAAGTGGATAAAATTCAGCCATAGAGAAAGCCATGAAAAGGAGCCAGAAGCTGGAGATTAACTGAACCTAGAAGAGAAAAGGGAAGACATTGCTATGTGATGGAAAAACCAAGGAACCCACAGATTATTTCCTTCAAGGCACATGGAGGCACTTAGCAATTCGGTTTCCCCTTAATCTCATTTTGGATTTCAAGAATTTCTGGTCCATCCAGATAACGTGAAGACTTGCTTCACAGATGTAGTTTAGTCCTAGCTAATCTTACTCCAAGGTTTAACCTATTCACTAGCAGCCTCGTGGGCCCTAGAGACAAAGAAGACCAAGACGTTTGCTACCTTACTTCTCCGAGTTTGAAGAATTTTCAGTTCAACCTCACAGCATTATCTTCTAGAAAGTAATTATCATCTTAGAGCAAAAGTAGCCCAGAGTGTGACCCTTATACTCAGATTCCAAACAACAGAATGATTTTCACTATTTTATGTATATGTAGTAAATCTAATTTTTAAAAAATTGTCCATTTTGTCCAATTTGTGATGTTACCTTCAGTGGGTGGGCTGGTCAAAATTTAATCATTAGAGAAAGTGGAATTTTTCTGGAACATTTTAATTTTCATTTTGCAAAGTGATCAGATATTATAGGAGCCCAGTTAGATCTATGGACCTCAACTAAACCTACAAGAACACAAGACCTTAGCTTTTGTCTCCAAAAGCCATACACCATTGAGCTCAGGATGAGAGACCAATATTCCTAAGACTATAATAGCATCACTTAGTGAGTTTAACTCTGTTTTATCACATACTTTCTTTCTTTATTCACAGGCAGATCTTTCTTTTCTTATCTCTTTCTCTTTCTTTCCTCCCTTTCTCTCTCTCTCTCCTTTTCTCCTTTCCTCCCAACCTCCCTCCCTCCTTCCTTCCCTTCCTTCCTTCCTATTGTTCAACTCAATCTTTGTTTTTGTCATTAAAAATTCATTCAGAACTTCTATGCTTTCTGGGGAAGGATAAAGACTGTCAACATCCCATGCTGCATAAGCTAGAGATATCTATGCTAGAATAAAACTCAATAATTAAAATTTTTTTTACGTAGATAAAAATTATATATATTTATATAACGGGTTGTACTTGGTCTTGCCAATTTGCAGATGATTTGGACTTTTAATAAACTACATATATCTCAACAAATTATACGTATTTGTCTGAAGTGTATTTAGCAGTATGATGTCTAGATGACAAACTGAAATACGATATTATCTTCCTCTTTCAAAACCAAAGTGAAAATAATGTAGATTCTGGGAACTAAATACTATAGCAGAAACAACTATATGAACCTCTGGAGAGACTCAAAGATTGGCTTGAAGTTTAGAGAAAGTAGATGGAATCAACCTAGGCAGGGAAAATGAGGGGAGAGTAGCATATTGTGGCAATGAGAATTCTGTCTTTGTGTCCCCACCCCTTACAGCTTCTTTGAGATGATTAATGATCAGTGCATGTGCTTTCACTGCCACAGCTTCTACAAATTGTTTAGATGACCAAATAGACTATCAGGACAACATAAAATCCTTCAGTTGTGAGGAGTTGATAGAAACAGGTACAACTCAACAATTTCCCTCTTCCATCCTTCTGCTTCCATACTTTCATTATTTTTGAATTATAACCTAAGAAGTCTGACTTCTCCTAAAGCAGCTTTTCTCTAAGCATTTAAAAGTGAATTTTTCAGTATAGGAGTTCTCTAGTGTAGCAGTTTGATATGGTTCATGAATTACAAAAATAGATATTGGATTATGTTTGTAAACTGGTCTGTACCTGGGCATGATTAAATTATATTAGGGCTTTAATTGGGCCACATCAGTAGGGTGTTGAGTCCCCACCCCTTGATGGGTGGGAACTCACAGATAAAAGACATGGCAAAGGACAGAGTTGGAGTTTTGATACTGGAGTCTTGAGCCAGAAGCCTGGGAAGTAAGCACACAGAGGACCTTGGTAATGAGGAAAGAAAGAAGTCCTGGGAAAAGAAGCCATTTGCCTAATAGTTTACAGCTGGCCTTGTGCAGATAACAGAGCAGCTGAGCCCAGAGAGAGGCAAGCCCTGGGAAGAGAGGAACCCAGGAAGGCTGAAGCCTTAGAGGTGTTGGCAGCCATTTTGCTCTACCACATGGCAGTAAACTTTGGTGAGGAAGGTAATTTGTGCTTTATGGCCTGGGTAACTGTAAGCTTCAACCTTAAATAAATGCCTTTTATAAAAATCAACTGATTTCAGGTATTTTGCATCAGCACCCTTTTGTCTGACTGATACACCTAGTAATTACCAACCACAGCCATTTTGCTCTACGACGTGGCAGTAAACTTTGGTGAGGAAGGTAATTTGTGCTTTATGGCCTGGGTAACTGTAAGCTTCAACCCTAAATAAATGCCTTTTATAAAAATCAACTGATTTCAGGTATTTTGCATCAGCACCCTTTTGTCTGACTGATACACCTAGTAATTACCAACCAAAGAGTAATCAATAGTGGTTTCTGAGGCCTGGGGTTCTCTTCCTTAAACTCATCCCTTCTCCATTATTAAACTCCTTTGTACTGATACTCACTAGGCTTGACCTTTGGACCTTTTCTGATAAATATTACCAGACAAAATAATTCATTCCCTGAGGTACCAATGAAACAGGCAATTCAAAACCTTCAGAAGACAGATAGCAAACTGGATTCTCCTACCATCGCAAGAAGGATTTTTGGTATAGACGAAGTGAGTGTAATGCCATTTAGTTAGAGAATTGATCTTTCTTATCATTGTTGTCTTTTGCAGTGTAACTGCATCTTAGTGTTTGCTGTAGGCTAGAATGATAGAAACCAGTAAATGTGGAAGGTGTAACCTACATAGTTACATAGGTCGACTATGTAATGGGTTTACTTAAATAGAGGGAATTTATTGGCTCATGGTTTTGAGGCTAGGAGATGCCCCAAACCAAGGCATGATGCTTTCTTCTAGAAGCCAGTGGCATCTTGGACTGGCTACCTGGGATCCTGGATCCTTGGCTTTTCTGTCAATGGCAATGCTCATGGCAGGCTGTATGACTTTTTCTCAGTGTATCTGGAGTTTAAAGGACTCCCATAATAGAATTAAGATGCATTCTGATTTGTTGGGCTACACTTTAACTGAAGTAACCTCATCACAAGATCTTATTTACCCACAAGAATGGATAAAGATCAAGAACATGTTTTTCTGTAGTACATAGCTCCAAGCCACTACAGGAGTTATAACTAAAGATATTCCTCTATACCTTGAAGAGTACTATTGTTTTCATAAAAGTATGCATGAGGGTGATAAAAAATAGTTACCACTTACTGAGTCTGCCTTATATATTAGGCACTGTGCTAAGGAGATGCTAAATATTATTTTAATCCTAATTAAATACTTGGGTATTATCATTAGCTCAAATGAAGAAACTGAGTCTCTGAATGTTAACTGACTTATCCAAATCCAAATTTAGAAGGGGCTTCTCACTTCTTTTGGCCAAAGCAATCCTTGGTGAGTATTTTCTCATGCTAAATGTTCAGTTTTGGGGTGGTAAAGAGGCACTATTTTACTATTATATGATAGTAATGGGAAACAGAGGAAAAAGGAGAATTCACCCATTTGGTGCTAAAAAAAAATCAAAAGACCTGAAATGCATATGCTTATAACTATTATATCACACACACACATATATACACTCTCTATTACCAAGAAAACTTTCCACTTGATCTCCGGCCTTATGTTCTGTTTTTTTGAATTTTCTCTATCTTCCAAACTTACTTTCAGGCCCTTTTAATCTATGTCCTTATAGAGTTGAATTGTTCTAGGCTAGAGACAACCAGTCATTTATAGTTTCTTCATGGCAGATTCAGAACACTTGTTATTCAGTCTAATGCTTGGGGCTTAATAGTGGCAATAGGGGTTAAGGGAAACGTACCCACAAACAATGTAAAAATTGGAATAGTCCTTGGTAATAACTTTAAATTTTATCCCTCTGGCTACTATGAGTGATGAAAGTAGAATTTAGAAGCCAGGATGAGTTCTCATCTATCTTAATTCTCTTTGACACCATAATATGTGCTTCTCTAGGCTATATAAAACTTACATTACCAAAAGTTTATTTCATGCCCAGGTATGTAAAGTAAGCAAAAGCAAAGTGTTACTGGTTTCATGCATTTTATTAAAGAATATAATTGTGATTCATAGTGCCACCAAAATAAGGTTGTAAAGTTTAAGCTTGCTTTTGTATGTGCAGATCATTTTTTTAAAGGCTTCTTGATGCAATTGCTATGGTTGTCACAAGTTGGGAGGGTGTTGTAATATCCTGCTGTCCTTTCCCAGCTGTTTGTAATTAGTGTATGAGTTACATCATGATTCTCATGATTCTGTCTCTATAAAATTAAACTTTTTTAAGAGAGTACATCTCAATCATGTTAGCATCTGTAAGAAGCTCATGGGAAAAGAGAAACAATGTAAAGTGAGAAAAACTGGAATATTTATCTTAGACATTCAAAAGTTTTACAAAGAAATCCCTAAAGACTCTATCCCTGTAACAATGCTATTTTGTCATTTTTGAGGTTTATGTGTTCGATAACTTCAGGATTCTAGAAAAGACAACTCTCTTGGTAAATATCTCTAGCAGTTAATGTTTTGGGAAAAAAATGAGCCTAATCCCTCTTTGTTACTTTATTTTCACCCCAAGAAGATATTAAATATGACTTGTAACAATCTGCCTTCCCTTTGTCACCAAGTTTTTGCTATATGACCCATAAAATTGTATTACTAACAGCTAAAAATATGATTATATTAACTTGTTGTGTCACATTACTATGGGTTGTCTTACAAGTTTACTGCTGTTTTCATTGCTGATGCATACAAAGTAGAACAGTTATAAGCAAACTATTGGCAATTGTTCCTTAATTTCATTGCTGGGATTGTTTTAATAAAAGTTCTTGGGAAAATGCTCACATCATTTAATCATGAGTTGTTTATATCAGTAGCCCAAGCTATGGAGCCAAATGATTTGTTTATCTTAGCTGTAAAGTGTTTTTTTCCAAGTATCTTATATGGCAAGAAGTTGAAATACAAGTGTTAGTTTCCCAGCTGCTAAAACAAATACTGTATAATTGGCTATATAACAAGAATTTATCGACTCCACAGTTTCAGAGGCTAGAAGACGTGCTTCCTCCCAGGCTCCATATCTTGTCTGTCTGGCTATCTTTGGGGTTTCTTGACTTATCCATCACTTGGCAATGCACAAATCAGCTTGTTCTCCTTTCTCTTCCCACTTTCTCTTCCCACTCCAGTTTCTAACTGTTCCCTAAATAGCTTGTCTCGCTGTGGCCTTCTCTATAGGGCATTCAGTAATAGGATTAAGACCCTTCCTAATTCAGTTGGGACATACCATAACTAAGCAACCTCATCAACAGGTCCTATTTATAATGGATTCACACCTATAGGAATGGATTAAGAGTAGGAACATGTTTTTCTGGGGCATATAACTCCAAGCCACCAGAATATATGATGAAGGGTAGGAATTCTCCACATCCCACATCCAAGAGTCTCCTAGAACTGTGGTGACAGTGACACATGAAGAAGGTATACTTTCATTTATAACTAGCATTGAGAACTAAAACAACTTAATATATACAGCATATTCAGAATTCCAAGGAATCACTTTTGCTTTGGATTTAAGACTCTTAATTGAATGTATAGTAACTATAGAAGAAAAGAAATTTGTGGAAGACACCCTCCCCCCCCCAATCCTGTTTTGATATTCAGTGAACTCTGGACTAAGCTAACATTTACTAGTATCAACAAAAAGGAGAAAATAAATGTATATTCTATATATTATTGTAATCAGTGTTGACTATAATGCATATAACTAATTAAAATATGTGTGTGTTTGTATGTATATATGCTTTTTTCTTATCTTTTTTTTTCCTAGATAAGTTGTGGGACTACAGAACAATCATGCAAAAAATACAGGAGTCTTATATACCACTGTGCTGGTTTAAGCCTTTTGTGGACCTCAGAAAATTATGTTCTTAAGCTAACCTATTCATATGTGTTTGGACTTACTGTGTGTGGGACTATTTGGTTAAATTCAGAGGCCATTGATTAGATCACTTTTGAATAGATTGTTCTAGTTAAGGACCTTTGATTAGATTGAAGGACTCAGGATGGGTCCTTATCCTTTTACTGTAGTCTTATATAAATGGAACACAGAGAAAGAGAGCTACCATTTTACTCTGCTATGTGAGAGAGGACTCCAGGATTACTTACAGCCACAGAAAGACAGTGAATTGCCAAGAGGCTGAGAGAGAGGTCAGAGGCTGGAATCAGATGGAGCAGCCCAAATCAGAGCTAGTCACATTCCCAGAGGAGAGAGATGAGTAGAGTGCCATTTATGCCCCACCATGTGATTGATTTTCCGCAGCTGAGTTCTGAGAGAAAGCATGTTTAGATGATGCCACATATGCCTGATTTCTCACAGCTGCAACTTGGTGAGACAGCATCTCTTGATGATGTCTTGATTTGAACATTTTCACAGCCTTGTAACTTTGTTTTCATTGTAATGAATCCTCATTATAAAAACCAACCATTTCTGATACTTTGCATTGACAGTCTTTAGGAAACTAAAACAACCACCTTATTATAACACTTCGTATTAGTGTGGTACATTTGTTACAATTGATGAAAACATATTTTTGTAATTGTTTTACAAGCTGTAGTACATGGTTTAGTTTAGGGTTCACTGTTTGTGTTGTAAAGTTTCATGGATTTTTTTTTTTGTGTGTGTGTATATTTAACTGAACCAGTAGATGTTAGTTTGCTTCAACAAAGCAAATACATTTGGAACAATACCTGCAAGATCCTATACCCTTCCCACAGGCCAATTGGACAAGTCAATGAGGGACACAATAGATATTTTCAACTAGCCATCTTTCAAGTGTTTGACTTTGACCTTGATCTTTATAGTGCTCCTTGAAATAGGGCAATTTTTGTTGTGGTGGTTTTATTACTTGGTATAGAAAGGAAATTTCAGAAACCTTTACTTGTTTTTTTATTTCATAATAACCTTTACTTCATGGGTGAGGGAAACAATGTGATAATATTGCCAGCATGCTAAGATTACTGTGAAAATAACTCAGGCCAAACTTTTGCTGCTTGACTCTCATAAATTTCCACTTTCACTGTATCACCATAATATCCTATGTGGCCAGAAATTAATTGTTATTTTAGAGGCTGTGGTGGGCAGGATAATGGCTTCATAAAGATGCCCACATCCTACTCACTTGAACCTAAAAGTATGTTTAGGAATTAAGGTTTCAGATGGAATTAAGATTGCTAGTCAGCTGAGTTTGAGAGTGGAAGATTATCCTAGATTGTCCAGGAGAGCCCTGATAATCACAAGACTCTTTCTAAGAAGAAGAGGAAGGCAGAAGAGTGTGTCTAAGTGATACAGTTTGAGAAAAATTCAAGTGGCCATTGCTGGCTTTAAAGGTGGAAGTGACCCAAGAACCAAGGAAGACAGGTGATCTCCAGAAGCTGGAAAGACACCAAAAAGGATTGCCCCCCCAGACCCACCAGAAATGAAGGCAGCCTTACTTATTCCTTGATTTTAGCCCAGTGAGACTCACTTCAGACTTCCAATCTTCAGAATTATAAAATGTTAATGTTGTTTAAGTCAGTAAATTTGTAATTTGTTACAACAACAATAGGAAATTAAATAAGAGTCTGTGTCAAATAATTCCTGCAAAGTTTGGGTATTTTTCTTTCTTCAGTGCAGTTACCTTGGTTAATAGCAGCAAATTGTTTGTGAAAGATGGAACACTTAACAGCAAGGACTTGTCATGTCACTGTAAAACTCTTTCTCAAGGCTACCCATACACTTTATTCTGGGAACTCTGGAACCTCGAACTAACTTAGAGACTCTAGAGCTCTATTTTAGTGGCTCATATCAGACCTTGTTCACCAGAACTAGAAGTTTTTCATATTTACAGAAATAGTGGGATATGGGCTACCCTTAGGTGCCACCAAACTTGTCTACAGGTCAAACAGTACTGATTTGCTGTTCTTGTTGTTTATTATGGTACTGTCACCCACCTTGCTCTGATCATTAAGTGTTGCTATTTGGCATGATCTCTGGATTCCAGGATCTTCATAGAGCCCATTTTAATGACAATATCTCCTACCTTCACTCTACATTGGACAGCTAACCTAGTGCTTTATATGAATATCACAATAACCTCACCAAATTAATTCTTAGTGACCTTGTGAAGAACAGTCCCATGAAGGCTGCTTGAGTGGGTTGTTCAGGATAAATTTGCTCCAGCAACCCAATATCACTTAATCTTTGTATGTTCCAAAGAATTTTGGAACCTCAATTTCATTTACACTAGTTATCCAGAAAAGTATCAACAAGCCATCCAAGCAAGATATAGAATCTTATTGCTTGGGCCTGTATATTGAATTCAGCCTAGTTAGAAATTGTCTTCCTCTTCATGATTTTTTGTATTGTCTTTAGTAGTCTGTAACAATAGCCACTCAGTCTGCCAATGCCTTTTGAAAAGTCATTTAATTCTATGTGCCACAGTTTGAATTAAATTAAATTAAATAACTGCTTCTTTAGTGTTATTGGATAATAGTTCTAACTCTGTTAACTTAATCCTGTCTTTAAATCCAATTGGGTCAGAAAAATTATTTTATTCCTCATTCCTTGTTTTTCTGGTCTGTTGCTGGCAATCACTTTTGTTCCAAATTGCCTTGTTGGTTAGTGGTTTTACTTAAAGACAACTGATTCCACTCTAGCTAGTTTTTCAGATAAAGATTGATCAAAAAGCATGAGTTACATGACAGAATTTTCAGGAGAATCAGAGAACCAAGTTGGCCCAACAATCATGTGACTATTCTGTACAAAATCCTGCTGTTACTTCTGCCTGCCTCAAAGGACCTATAAAGGACAAGGGAAACATCAGAAAGAGAAAAAAGAACTTCTGCTAAAATGGTTGCAAAAGTTTTAAATGCCTCACATAGTACTTGTCAGAAAAGCCAACACACCCTTGACTTAGGGAATACTTTCTGCCTTCTAATCCCCATGTAGATGGATTTGTTTAGTAGAACCTTAGTCATCTGTAGACACCAAGTTGAAAAAGATTCTAGGTAATGAAATTTCTCAGTTTTCCTATCCAGAAGGCAAGGAAGTTGTTTTTTGTTTCATAATATGCAAGCGTTTTCCACATTTATCTTATAACTTTCCTGATAAGAAAGAGAATGGACACGCAAATGCAAAAACAAACAAAAATGAGCACTAATAGGGGTTAATTTTGCTTGATTTGTCCAAAACAGAGTCTGTGAAGTAAGTTATTATGCCAGGGATTAAATTTAGAAATGCTTTTTGTTGAAATCCATAAGATGGTAAGAAAATGATGTAGTAGAGGAAGATGGCAGGCATAAACGTGTCTTAGGGAGGCCTAACCTCAGCTTGGTGAGGTCTGGAGTGTGAGCTCACCAACACTTGAAACACTCCACTATGCGGGCAGGTCTACTATGGCCTCACCTTGTTGAGGCACTGACTAAAGAAGGTCAGTGGGAGGGGAGTAATTGTCAGGTAAAGACAATGCTATAGAAACAGCTGCAAGTGTAAGCCATTACTATGTGGAAAATATTAACTCAATGAGAGGAAAAGGTAGGATGCAGACCTATTGGTTTTACAGCATTGCTTAAATAATGTTTTAAGAATTAGTGGCAACTTATAAGGAAGTCTGGAATGATATGTCTTTTATCTAAATGACCATTAATTTTCTGTCAAAAGTTTTAGTAATGACAAGAATTAAAGGTTCTTATACATGTGGAAGAATGTCAAAAAGGATGTTTAAAAGAACATTCCAAAGTATCTAATATATTCAATATATACCTAAGTATTTTATTGATGGATCTATGATTATGATAAATGTTGGGAAACATAATCAATGAACATGTATAATTTAGGCAAAACCATATTGTGGGGTAAATGTAGAGCTTTGCATTCAGTTATGAAAAAAATAAATTGGAGGGAAGTGGACTTGGCCAGTGGTTAGGGTGTCCGTCTACCACATGGGAGGTCCACGGTTCAAACCCCAGGCCTCCTTGACCCATGTGGAGCTGGCCCATGCGCAGTGCTGATGCGCGCAAGGAGTGCCATGCCACGGAGGGGTGTCCCTGCATAGGGGAGCCCCACGCGCAAAGAGTGCACCCCGTAAGGAGAGCAGCCCAGTGAGAAAGAAAGTTCAGCCTACCCAGGAATGGTGCCGCACACACGGAGAGCTGACACAACAAGATGACACAACAAAAAGAAACACAGATTCCCATGCCGCTGACAACAACAGAAGCGGACAAAGAAGAACATGCAGCAAATAGACACTGAGAACAGACAACAGGGGTGGGGAGAGAAATAAATAAATAAATAAATAAATCTTTAAAAAAAATCGGGCCATTTACACTTTTTTGGGGGAGTGATTGAGCTTCCCTTGGATAGGAACTTCCTGGAGATAACAATGTTAAATTAGGACAAAATACAGCACAAAATAAAATAAACAATGACAACAAAAATAATATGGAGGTATTGGAGAGAGAATAAAGCACATAGATACTGGGAACTGAGTTTTGAGCTGCTGCTCAATAAAGAGTTTGCAGTTGAAGTCCAATCAAGTGAATTGCCTGCTGAAATAGACCAAAAAAAAAAAAAAAATCAATACTCTTTAGAAGAATATAAGAAAATTCAATGTGTGCACAATAAAAGTTCAATATCCAGGATACAATACTAAATCATTCACATCAAGTAGAACCTATTGTCTAGAAAAAAGGCAATTAATAGAAAACAAGTCTGAGATGAGCCCAATATTGGAGTTAGCAGATAGGGATTTAAAAAAAACTATTATAAATATAATCAATAAATTAAAGGGAAATATGTTAAGAATGGGTTAAAGATGTAAGAAATTTCAGGAGATAAATGGAAACAAGGAAAGGAGAAATTCTAAAATAGGAAATAAAATATGTGGAATTAAAAATTCACCAACTGGGTTTAAAGGTAGAATAGAAATGACAGAAGAGTCAGTGAACTTAAATGTAGTTCAATAGCAATTATCCATTCTTAAGAAGAGGGTGAAAAATATTTTAGAAAATGTACAGCACCTCAAGGAGATGTGGGACAATATGACATATGTGTGATTTTAATATATAGAGACTGAACATTTCCCAAATTTATTGAAAGACATAATTTTACAGATTCAGAAAGCCCAGCAAAGTCTACAAAGGATACATATGAGGAAAATCATACATTGTCAAACACATGAAAAAAAAAGGAGATAAAGAGACAATATTGAAAACAGTAGGTAAAAAGACATTACAAACAGAGAAACAATGATCTTAATTTCAAATGACCACAAATTTCTCTTCAGAAACAGTGGTATCATGACAAATGGAGTACATTATTTAAAGGGGAAAAATAACCTGTCAATCTACTTTTCTATCCAGTGAAAATATCTTTTATAAGTGAAAGCAAAATAAGGACAATTTCAGGTAAAAGGAAACTATGAGAATTTATTGAGAGCAAACTTGTGTTATAAGAAATGCTAAACAAAATTCTTCAAGGTCAAGGGAAATGACACCTGATGAAAACTCAAATTTTCAGGAAGGAATGATGAGCACTGGAAATGGTAACCTTGATAAAGAATTTTGTGTGTCAAATTGGCTAAGTTAGTGTGTACAGATATTTGGTCATCACTTACATACATGTTGCTGTGGAAATATTTTGTAGATGGAAATAGCATCTACAATTGGTTGACTTTTGGAAAAAGAGTTTATTCTCTAATCAGCTGGAAACCTTAAGTGCAAAGAACTAAGGGTTCTGGGAAGAAGGATGAATTCTGCCTTAAGAGTGTACTCTCTATACTTCCTGAGTTGTTAGTCTATGGAATTTCAGATTCAAGAATTTAATAATACCCTCAATGGAATTCCTAGGCTGTCATCTGCCCTATGGAAGAGTTAGCCAGCCCCACAGTCATGTGAGCCAATTCTTTATAATAAATCTTATAATAAATATATCTGTCTTTATACATGTATATGTTCGTATATATGCATGTAAGTATGTGTGTGTATTCACACATATATTTATTCTGTTGGCTCTGTTTCTCTGGAGAATGCTTACTGATGTATTAACTAATAGATAAATATTAAAAACTAGGTTTTTTTCTCTTATGAGGTTTAAAAGACAATTGACTATTACAAAGAATAATGATATCATTGTCTTGTGGGGTTAATAATGTCTGTAGACATAATTCTGAGAAATATAGCATAAAGGACAAGGGCATTGGAAAATTCTCCTATAGTAACAAAGTTTCAAGTTATACTTATGGTCAAGTATTGACTATGAATAGACCAAGAAAAGATATGAGTGCATATTATAATCCCTAAAGCAATGTGTAAGACAGTAGTGCAATGAGGTTTAACTAAAAAGCCAAGAGAGATTATAATACAATTCTTAAAAAAAAAAACTCAAATGTTCAAAAAGAGAAAAAGAAGTGGAAGAACAAAAAAGGAAGAGACAAACGTAAAAATAAATAATAAAATATTAGACATAAATACAACCATATCAACAATTTCATGATGATGGGCAACACCCATCCCAAAAAACAGAGAATCTACAACTGCAAGCAAGACAATTCCATCCATCTGCCCTATGGGATCTAAGCCCCTTCTCAGGCAGAAACAGAGTGCATTAGCATCCCAGCATCCTCAGGATAGAGGAATGGACAAACATAAGGGAGGAATGCAACCATGGACAAAAGTAGACTTATTATTCTAGCAATAGAAGATCTTGTAACAATGATATAAAGGCTGTGGTCACCAGAGATTCTGAGGGGAGGGAGAGGGAAGAAGAGGTTTAATATACATTGGAATTGTTCTGAATGACATTGCAATGACAGATACAAGCTATTATACATTTTGTCAAAATCTATAAAAATGTAAGCTGCAAAGTGTAAACTACAATGTAAACTCTAGTCCATTCTTAGTAGCAATACTTCAGTATGCCTTCATCAATTGCAACAAATGTACTATACTAATGAAAGAGGTTAATGGAGGAAAGTGTGGGAGGGGAAGAGGGTAGAGTACACGTGAATCCTCCTATATTTTCTATGTATCATTTAAGGAATCTAAAGCTTCCTTAAAAGTAAAATATGAAGAGAATGCCTAATGCTTGAAAGGTAATCAAAAATGGTAATAGTTGTCTTAATTATTATGATTATTATGACTGCTTTTGTAAGATAGTTTCACCTACAGGATAATATATGTTAAATTTAGAAACAGGGGCAAATGTACCTAGAGAAGGGTAAATGTATCATTTCTCATGCCCACCCCATTTATTGATCGACTGATCCTGGCGTTCACAATATTTTCTCTCAATTTCTTTATGGTGATCAGGATACTAAGTCCAGCTACTTGTAATTTTTATTTTATTTTTCAATTCACAGGCCCACTGGATTCCTTCGTTGGATAAAAGATGTGTAATGCATGGGAATTTGATACAGTAATCAGTTGCAACATGCAGACGGTGAAATGATGAAAAAGTCTCCTACTACTAAGTGGATGTTACTGCATTCCAAGCACTCATACATTTCACTATTTAATACTGTCAGCAACTCAAGAGATAGTATATTAGCTCTGTTTTAATGATGATGAAATTGAAAGTCAGAAAGATTAAATAACTTCCAGTAAGTCACATAGAGTGTGTGATGGAGTCAGAATCTGAATGAATGGTCTCTCAAGCTCCCCAATCCACTATTCTCCAACACTTTTCTACTTACATACACTCTACACATATAGAACATTTATCAGGAATTGAAGTAGTGATGAAAATATCAAATGATGCTTTAATAAACACATAGATTTTTAAAGGAAGGATAATTCTGTTACTTTTCTGACCACTCCTTGAGCTAGATAAGCATTAAAGTTTCCACTTCCCAAATAAGTTAACTTAAATTTTGCTGGTAGTTCTTGATGAATAAATATTTTTGAAGAATTATTTTAAAAATCAAGAAAGACTTTGGGAAAGAGGAAACTATTTTCTCTAACAGAGTAACTGCACAAGGGACATTTGCTTTTATTTTTTTTTCATTGTAAAACTTTAAAAATCAGTTTTTAAAAGAATTTAGTCTTTTGGGTTAGATTTTATTTTTCACTCATTTCAAGACATTTATTTTGTCTTTTATCTCATATTGATATTCATAAAATAAAACTCAAATTATTTCAACAAATATTATTAGGATATAACTTCAATCATGATGTTTCAGTGTTTCATGGTGTTTTGGTTTCCCAGGTTGCTTAAAGCAAATATGAAGAAATGCTTTGGCTTAAACAATGGGAATTTATTAGTTCAGTTTGAGGCTGGGAAAAAGTGCAAATCAAGGCATCATCAAGGCGTTGCTGTCTTCCTGAAAATACCGCATTCTGGTGCTGGCTGCTGTTGAATTTGGCTCCCAGGTAAGATAGGAAGGCATATGGCCATGTCTGCTGGTCTCTCCCAGTTCTCATTGATTTTAGCTTCTTGCTTCTGTGTCTTACTCTTTCTTTGTATGAATTTCATTCTCTTATAAAGGACTCCAGTAGTAGGATTAAGAAATCCTGAATGGGGTGAGTCACATCTTAACTGAAGTAGTCTCATTAAAAAGGTCTTGCTTACAATGGGTCCACAGGCAAAGGAACAGATTAAATGTAAGAGCATGTTTTACTGGGGTACATACAGCTTCAGACCACCACTCTGGGTTACTATTAAAGAAAACTTTAATATCCATTATAATACATTGTAATTATATATTAGAAATTAAAGAAGTTTATTTCTTTTCATTTGAACTTGATTTCCTTTTAATTAAAAAGAAAATTAAGAATGAAGCCATAAAGGCAAAAAGAAATTTGATTTTAAAATATGTGCTATGTAACTGGCTAACAGTCAATACATAGAAGAGAGTCCATTCTAGGCAAACTGAGATACCAACCACTTTGTATAATTTGTGTAAGTCTTTGAGGTGATAGCAAACCTGTAAAGTACCAGTGCCTGGCACATGGTAGACATTCGATAATTATAATAGTATTTTTAATGTAATTATTTTCACTTACCACCATACCACCAAGACCATTAATATGATTACCACTATTATTACTACTATGAGGCTGTCTCTCATGTAAGATGCAACACGTCAAAAGCCTAGGGCAGTATGTGGTACATACTTGGTATGTGCTCTCTCTCTCTCTGCTTTTTGATCTTTCTTGTGTTCACTCTTGTATTTATCCTGGAAATATTGGATATTTGTGAGACTCCAATATAAATGTTTGATATTGAACCCTAAATGAACTGTCATAGAGACAATTGTATACATGCACATGTGCATGTAGGCAGACTAAAGGGTTTTTAATATTAGAAGTTCTCTTGGGGAGGGAAGGATGATAAATAATAATTCTCTGAAAGTCACACAGATTTTAGAAGACATGATTTTTTTTTATCCCACCATAAGGGCTAATGTATGTGTTGGTGACATTTTAGAAACATGAACAATGTTTCTTCTGAGCTGACTAAAGGTGAAACCTGAAAAGAAATGATAAGTAGCACTCATCATGTAGTTAAATCATGCTCACTAGCTACTGGATGATAAAATGTAGTTTAGGTAATCAATCAATTTTGTGGCATATTTTTTATTTCTCCAGATATTTTTAAGGCTTGATTGCTATTGTTCTGTTAGGTAATATTATCACATTATTTTAAGGTTGATATCATTAGCCTCAGGAACATGCAAAATATAACAACTAAATGTTAAAAGAAAAGGTGACCTTCCATCTTAGAACACAGATAAATAGTAAATGAGCTATATAACCTCCAACATTGATGTTTCAAGGTAATTTAATAACAATACCCTTAACTAAAAATACTGAGGTGCAGTACTATATATCACACTTAGAAGCATTCACATTCTGTAAGGGCAATTAGTTACAGTGACTTTTCCAATCCCACCATATTAAATTCAATTAATTTATCATTGATTGAAAGACACCTTGGATTTATTAGACATTTTCTAGGCATTTGCAGTCATTAATAACACTTGTATATTCATAGTTGTAGCCTGTGAGATAGGTGTTTATTTATTTCCAACACAATAGTTCAGACATTATATTTATTTTTCACTAAGGCTATCTATTGGTTAAGGTCATGTGTATGTGAGTGTGTGTGACTGGGTGCATGTGAAAGACAGGAAGAGAGAGAATTTTATTGCTAAAATTCTTCTGACTTTGGAAATATCTTACACACACAAAAAAACACACATACACACACATTACTATCCTGGCATGTTTTTAAGTTAGTCTATCAATTTCAACAGCCAGAAACAACATTTTGGTGTTGATAGTATACATGATAATTTGCACAGCATTATGTTCTTATAGATATTAATTTTTATTCCAAAGGAACAGCAGTTGATAAAATTTTTACAAAGTAAAAAAGAGAAATTTGTGAAATAAGAATTCATTTCAATAGTTCTAAATGATAGTCCTCATTTAGAAAGTGACATTTAAGAAGTGCATCTTAGTCATTAAGAAATCCAGCTTTGGAGTCAGAGAAACATGAACTTGAGTCCCAGCTACACTCAACTTCTTTGCTATATGATCTTAAACAAGATAATTAAGTTCTCTAAATCTTACCTTCTTTGTTGATAAATGGGGAAAACAAAAATACCTATTGCAATGGTTTGTGTAAGTTATTATTGTTATGTATTTATTTAATATGCCAAAACAGGCAATTACATTATTGAAAATGTGTTCAGTGTATAAGATGTTAGAAGCCTGTATAGAGTTCTGCTTGTATGGGGACATACAAGGAGTACTCAGGAAATAGCACCTGCCACTGCTAGAGATGCCTCCCAATCAGCCAATCTTCCTTTCATTTTTATGTTTTTTGTTCAGATTTTGAGGAAGCAATATGACCTTCAGAGGGTATAACTCATGATTGATTAAGTCAACTATATTAATCTTATCCTTTTTACCAACAACTGTTTTAGGGTTGAGCATGTGACCCTGTTCTGGTAAAAAGATATGAGAATAACTCTCCTGAGGGATTTTGGGATCTAGTCAAAAAAGAAAGGTGCTTAAGGGGACACCTTCCTCTTCTCCACCTTTGTCTTTGAACACAATTATATGAGGTTGTGAGTCTTTGGTGACAGCATCCTCTGGCGATCATGAGGGAAGAATCAAGAGACTCAGAAATGACTGGAAATGACATGACTGAAGTGCTGAATTAACCTCTGGACTTCTTGTCATTTGAGACTTGGTAATAAAATCTTATTGTTTAAGCCACTGATATTAGTATTCTTTTACTTGAAACCAAAAGAATTTGAAGGCTGCTGTTATTATTAAAGTACATGATTCTATAAAATTATTTTTGGGGTTGGGGTAGGGATCCCAAATGAAAGAAGTAACACCCTTGAATGTGTAAATGCAGTCATCTATATATTTAACTTGTTCATTTATTCACACATGTTAACTAAGCTCTAAAAGTGAAACAAACATTTATGACGTACTGGGGGTACTAAACAAATTAACGGGATAGTAAATGAGTAACAACATTCTATCCTGAAATCCTATGGGTTTGGAAGTACAACAGAACAGAATTTTAATCTTGGCATTGCCAAAAGCCAGCTTTATTTCTTTCAGAGCATTACTTACTCTCTCAGAGTCTTTGTAAAATTAGGATATACTGATCCTTACCTTGTAATATTGTTTTAAAAATTGGTGATTATTGTTATCAACATCATTTAGGTATTGTCCCCAACCTCAGAGGAAATTTTATTGGCATATAATTAAATGTATATAAAGTCATAAGAACATCAATGTATATTTCTGTGTAACTTTTTATTAATTTTTACCTGTATTTTGCTTACATACATACAAAAATCATAGAAGGATATATTTATATTCTATTAAATAATTTGGAGACTCGCTAAATACAGTAAAAAAACAAGATATACCCTCAAATCACAAGATATACCCACTTATTGAGAAAAATAATCATCGTTAACATTTATTGAGCACCTTCTTTGTGCTAGACAATGTTCTAAGCACTAAATGTATATGAACTCACTTGAAACCATGGTGTTACTGTTTTTATGCCCATTTTGCAAAGAAAGGACCTGAGATTTAGAGAGATTGATTAACTTGCTTAAGGTTACACAGCAAGTGCTTGGCAGATCTGGAATGTGAATCTAGGCAGACTACTCTAGATCCCATTCTCTTAAACATCATATATACTGCTAGGAGAGAATGAGACTTAAATTCCATTAGTAAGTCCTACTAGTTCAGCTCTTGAGTATGTAAGGGTTCAAGAAGTGAGAAATCAATAATGTCTTGAGTAAATACTGGTTACTTTCTAGAAGGATCTTCCTAGAAACATGATGACAGGCTACAATTTGGATGGGCAGATCTTGAAGGAGGATGTACATTCTGAGCATGACAAAAGGCATGGGTAAAGACACTGGTGCCAGAATGAGTTTGTAGTATATATGGGATAATAAAACATGGATGAAAATAATGTCAGAAACAAAATTTTGTATCTCTGTTGTCTATTCCTTTTCTTTGTTTTTGTCATGTTTCTTGATTAACTTCAAAGCGTCCTCTCAATTAATTGGTGTGGTAATGACTCAACAAAGACGTCTATACCCTAATCTCTTGAAACTTTGAATGGACTATGTGGCAAGGCAAAAGGGACTTTGCAGATATAATTAAAATTATGGATCTGAAAAAGAGGAGATGATCCTGGATTATCTAGGTGGGCCCAGTTTAATCACATGAAACCTTAAAAGCACAGAACTTTCTCTGGCTGCAGTCATGAAGATGCAGCAACAGAAGGCAGAAGAGTTACAGCAGAAGGGAAATCAGAGCCCTTTCAAGCCTGAGAGTGACTCAACATTCGGAGTGGCAGAACCACAAATGAGGACTGTGGAGAGGCTTCTACTTGTTAGGCAAATAGGACTTTGGCCCTACAACTTCAAGGAATGTAAATCTTCCAACAACGAATGAATCTGGAAGTGGATTCTTAAGTCCAAGAGCCCGAAGTAAGGAATGCATTTCTGTAGACACCTTGAATTTAGTCCAGTGAGACCCATCTCAGTCTTTTGACTTGCAGAAACTGTGATATAATAAATTTGCATTGTTTTAGGCCACCAAACTTGAAGTAAATTGTTACAGCAGCAGTAGAAAAAGAGACACAAAGGGTATAGATTATGTATGGAGTATGGGAGAGGAAAACACCAATAGAAGATAGAATTTATAACATTTTACCTTACTTCCCACTTTGTAGCCTAATAAGTATAAAGATATATTTAAATGCTCTAAAAATCTTTTTGTCAGATTACTTAGGAAACTGGAATTAAAAATTGTGCATTTAGACTTATCTCTAGATTTTTAACGAAAAGAGCCATCATTCCTCAGAGTGTTTTAAAACGCCAAGCTGAATAGACACTCTACTTAATTATCCCTCTCTCCACAGCAGGAGTTTCAATTTGACTGGGATATTTTTTACTTAGTCAATACTTATAGGAAAATAGTGAAACAATGATTTTAGAGTGTTCTATGAAATTGGATTATTTATTGAGTTTTAGAGAGGGAAGAAAGAAAAGTTATTCCTTGCTGGAATGTTGAAATATATATACAAATTGAGGCTGCTCTCCACTTAAAAGTCATGAGCAAGATACTAGTAACTATGGTTAGTTGTGTTTGTCTAACTTATGAAGTTTATGCCCCTGGCAAGAGAAAAAATTCCAAAACTTTATAGGTTTATCCTCTGTCTTGATCTTTGTTACATTTCAGACTTTTCCATGGTCTACTGCCCTCATGTGGATCTGATTTGTGAAGATAAAAACAACTGTGTAATTTAAAAAATACCCGTGTGGGTAACTTCAACTTTTCTCTTTTTACCATTAATTTCTTTAGTTTGTATTTATGAACATAACAACATTTCATTTTTAAATAACTATTTTTCAATGGTAAAGTTACAAAGTTATATGAAAGTAATAGTCTACTCTAGAAAAATGTTTTTGAGAAATTTAGAAATATAACCAGCAAGACTACTGAGCTCAGAGCAGAGGGTATATTTTCTTTCACTGAATGAATTTAAATTAGATAATTTTGTTGATTATCCATGCTTTTTGTTGACGCATTCAGATTACTCAAGCTATGGTAAATAAAAGTGTATTTTTTCTTCTGGTCAGACTTCTGGAATGACTTGATTCTGAAAGGAATTTATAACCTTAAGTGTTATATGATTAACCTTAAGTTATGATACAATTATAGGAATGACTAGATAGGGCAGAATTCTAATGATTTAAGGCTATGTTCACCTAATTTTTGGGGGAATAACTTTCCATTTTAATAGTTTCATTTTATTTCTTTTTGATTCCAGAACTTGGACCATTGTTTATCTCAACTGAAAAAAGATTAAAGAAAAAAAGCTAAAATAATTTATTACACTGTTTAATTTTTAAATTTTTGCAGTACCAAAAGGAGATCATATATAGAAATTTATTACAAAGAATAGGGTCATATGACTTTCAGGGCTGTTAACATAAAAGTTGGTAACTCCAATTAAGGTAATGCTGAAGTCCTTAGTCTTAATTCCCCAAAGAAGCTGGTGAACTGGAAATTCTAGCAATAACCAGTACTGAGGCAGAAATACTCCTGACCTTTGAAGTCCTCAGTTCTAATTTTTAATACTGCCAACTAATTGGATGAGAAGACTCCTATATTGTTGGGGAAATCTCCTTTCTTGATCATAGATACGATCAACCAAATATAGATGCAAATCCCATGTAAGAAACATCCTTACAGTAATAAGTAGACCAGTGCTTGACCAAATAACTGGACACCATTACCTAGCCAAGTTGATAAATGAAATTAACCATTACAGTTGTCAAGACAAATTGTTAAGATTTCCTCACCTTGATTGGAACTCTGATTTCTTTGTTGTGATTTTATTGTTCAGGCTAATAGAAATAAGTGCTTTGTCTAACACCGATAAACTAGATAGTTATGATTTAGACTTATAGGTTTTATAAAGTAAGTTATATTGCTTTATTTCCTCTGGTTATAAAAATAACATATCATAATTTAAAAATGCCTGGGGAAAATTTGTACAATAAGGCAATAAAAATCACCCATGACTGTAACTTAAAAAAAAACAAACATCTTTAACATGTCTGGGATAATCTTTAAGGCTTTTTTATTATGCATATATAATGAGGACAATTTTTGAAAGAAAATTTAGAAACCTTTTTATGACTTTCTTATCACAAGAATTCTTTTATCTGTGGAAATATATGAATTGTTAGAGAAAATATCTAGAAAAAGAAAGAATGATGATAAACTTTTGACATGCAAAATAAGCTTTTCCAAACAAAATCCTCAAAACCAGTGTTCATAAGAAGGAAGAAATTTTCTAAATTAATTTTCTCTCACATTGAACATATCAATGACCAGGTCATAGAGGTTTTTTTGTAGTTGCTTTTTGTTTGTTTGTTTGTTTGTTTCTAAAACATACTCTAGAGAAGATATCCTGTCTTGCATTAAGACTTAAGAGGCTAGAAATACAAAGAAAGGGGAATATGACCAATGGATTGTGGAATCATGAGAAGGACATAGAAAGGAAAAGAGGAGAAATGGATTGAAAAGGTCAGGATCTAAGGTGATTTTGTCCCATCTCTTCCTTGTCTTGAATCCAATTCAAGGAATAAGCATCAAAATGAGGATGATGAACATTGCTTAAAAATTTATAGAGAAATTAAGGAAAGCACTGAGGACAGTATGGAATTGAACTAAAATGGGAGTGCCCATTTAAGGAGAGAATGCTGTGTGCTCAGGCAGAGAGAAAGAGAGGGCCACTAGTTTTGGCTTCCATGTGGTGGCTTGCTAAATTAAGGGCAAGTATCTACCAGGGTGAGGCCATTGTATGAATAGACTAGATGTATAGTGGAGACTACAGATGGGTCATGAACTTGGATGAAAAATATTGTGAAAATTCAAAAATGGTTTCAGCAGATGAGAGTTATTTGGAGGCCACGTCAACAGGAAGGGCTATTGAGATCAGACTGAGAGGGGAAATGATAAGTTGTGCCATCTGCTGATGCCACCTTAAATGCCATCACAGACAGCCAGGTAAGGAAGGGATGTTGCATGGCCATAGTAGGAAGAGGCTACCTTCCTGATCCAAGGACCCACCTCTTCTGTTCCATAGTCACATGGGCTCTTTTACCACATTCATCTTAACAACATCTTGGAAAGGATCAGGGATTTGGTGAAGAACAGAAATTCAGAGAAGCTGAATCATTATCTTAAAAAACTGATTTATTGCATTTTTTATGTAATTGGTTTCACTAAGAAGTAAGTCAGATTTAAATTTGCTACCTAGTGACTAAAGTATTGGGAAGAAGAGGACTTCAGTTATTAGATTTATATTAGTTCTCAACATCCAAATTTTAGCACAAGTAAAGTTTAAAACCTATTATATAGAAAAGCTTAAAATATGTATATAATATACATTTATTGAAATATAATTATATATGTATATATATGTATGAATGCACACAAACACAATCAACAAGGAAATCCAGCTATTCCGTCTATTATAATAGCAATTATTTTCTTCTTTTAAGAAGTAAATTCGTACCTGTTTATGATGCTTAATGGGAAGAATCTGACACAGGACAGGCTTCTGGGGAGTGTTTGAGTGCTCATTTTGTCATAATGGGTTATATCATTGGATGGAGACCCATACAATGAGAGTGAAGGTATACCCGCATCCTGGGGAGGACTGATGTTCTCAAATAGAGGGAATTGTATTTCTCAAAAGAAATGGTGGCTCCAAATACAAAAGGGCAGTTGAGCATGTCAAGCCCTCAGCATTGTTGCAAGTATCTCTGAACACGGCCCTTCAAGCAATGAAGAGTGACTGTCACTGTGGGCCCTGAGGGGAGGGTGAAAGAGGTATTGAATAGGTGGAATCAGTGTAACTGTGGGGGAATGGAAATGTTCCACAAGATTATGCAAGGATGGATATAGGACATGTTAAATTATACCAAAAATGTATAGGGGCCTATAGGCTAAAATGTAAATCATAATGTAAAACATAATATAACTAAAAATTTAGAAAATTGTATAGTCTAAAATATAAACTACAATGTAAACCCAAGTATAACCTTGTTTGAAAGCTATTGTCTCAATATCTGTACATCAGTTGCAGTAAATATACTATGAATATATAAAAAGATTATTGCTGGGGAAAGGACAAAGTGTTTGTTGTTGAATATGTGGGAGTACTGTATATTGTATATATGAATTACTGTGGTCTAAAACTTTTGTGACGACAAGCTTAATAATTAGAAAAAAAAAGGAAAAGAAAGGACGTAGACACTGAGGGAGAGATGGAAGTAGTTGCCTTGCCAATGTGCATAGAGGGCAACACTTATTGCAGTGATGGAAGGCAAAATATCAAAAACAAAGCTTTTTCTTTTTTTAATTTTTTGATACTCCAATTTATTTTTACTTCAATTTTTCTAAATTAGTGTGTATTCTATATCTAACCTCTAAACCCATCACTATATTCCATTTTACTATTAATGGAACCTGGCAATATATTGGGCTTCATTTTCAGGGAGGTTTTGGACCACAGAGGGGTTTGATGGTGGTGGGGGAGGAATACTGGTGTGGGGTGTTAATGGTGGGGGTTGCATGGTTGGGAGTTCTCCAGGGCAAATGTGTGGAGTGCATAAAAATGTTTGGATATTTTCATAATGGTTACGGTTGGGAACAACAGCTGGGGGAGAGCTGAGTTGCTGGCAGGGGGAGCTCTGTCACATTCCCTAATGGAACAGCAACAATCCCCCGAGGGCAATGGCTAAGACCAATAAAGAAGGGTGGTTCAACAATGAGCCCTTGATGCTACTGACTATGCTTGTGAGCCTGCGTACCTGAAATAAGAACAAGGCCTAGAGCAGCAGGGTGCCTAAGAGTTACCTCCTGAGAGCCTCCATGTAGCTCGAATTAGCCAGTCTTGAAGCCAAACTCAGCATGTAAATGCATTGCCTTCCCCCCAGCGCAGGACGTATTCCAAGGGATGAGCCTCCGTTACACCGAGGGATTACTACTAAGTACCAGCTGATGATGTTGCTGGAGAACAACCTTGAACAAAAGGGTCAACTCAGACCAGCAGAATATCTCACCCTACATGTTATATCAGGAGTTAAAAATGCTTTTTGATCTTGAATAAAAGGGGGAAATGGAAAGGA
The DNA here is from genome assembly GCF_030445035.2 of Dasypus novemcinctus. Taxonomy (NCBI): domain Eukaryota; kingdom Metazoa; phylum Chordata; class Mammalia; order Cingulata; family Dasypodidae; genus Dasypus; species Dasypus novemcinctus. The sequence continues at coordinate 144,558,247 of NC_080673.1, read as the reverse complement.
CAAATAAGTTTATATGGCTATGAGTCTCTTAGAAAAAGCCAGGAGGCCATCAGAGGGGTTGCCCTTATGCACACCTCAGCAGAGTCCCAGAGACAGCTAAAGTAGATACAATCCCATGTATTGGTTCTTCTGAGGGCTACAGAGACCCACAGGCAGATGGTCTTGGCAGATGGACTTCAGTGCCATATCAGTTGGCCCTACTTTGGAGTTTGTGGTCTTGAGTGTGATGGAGTTGGACTCAGATGTGATCTTTGTTCACAAGTCTCTCCTGTCACTTTTACTGGACCTGTGGTTGGTGCTGGGGTTTAGTGTACACTCAGGGGACCTGAATCTCCGGACTGTCCATGTGATAGCCAGGCCCTGAGCCTCAACAGACCTGCAGCTCCTACCCTCTGATTTATTGGACTTACCCCGTCCAGCTAAGAGGGAGGTGAAGAAGTTCAACCACCACACCAGGGATCCAAGAGTGCCTACAACTGCAATCAGGAGAATTGCATCCAGCATCCAAGTGGAATCTAAGCACCCTCTCAATACAGAGGTGGAGCAGACATAACCATCCCAGAGTCCACAGGATGGAGGAATAGAGTATGGATTAGAGTGGACATACTGATACTCTATTCTGGAACTATTATGTTTAGTAATGGAAGCAAATGTAGCATTGAGATGGAGAAAGTAGCCATGGTAGCTGCTGAGGGTGGGGAGTGGGAAGAAGAGATATGATGTGGGGGCATTTTCAGGACTTTTAGTTTTCCTGGGTGGTACTGCAGGGACAATTATTGGACATTGTAAGTCCTCCCATAGTCCACTAGGTGGACGGGGTTAGAGTGTAAACTATAATGTGGACCATTGACCATATGGTGCGGCAGTACTCAGAAATGTATTCACCAAGTGCAATGAATATCCCATGATGATGGACGAGGTTGTTGTTATGGGAGGAGTGGGGTGAGGGGGTGGGGGGAGTATAAGGGGATCTCATATTTTTTGAATGTAACATTAATAAATAAATAAAGACAAAGAAAAAAAGATGTAAATTCGAAAATATGCATTTGAAATTTTATGTTTTGTGAAAGTAACTTATAAACAATTATAAAACATAACTCAAGGAACAAAGTCAAATGTCAGAAGCCTAATGTTTATTCCTTCTTAGTCATAACCCTTTCCCTACTGCAAGAAGTATTCACTGACTTGGCTTTATGTAAATTATTCTTTAATAGTTATATGTACTTTTATCACTTCTGTTTCCCTAAATAATATGATATAATTTTTCTTTCTTTCATTTTCATATATTTAAGTTATACTGTATGTATTATATCTTCTTTAATGCAACATTTTAAAATAACATTTAATCCATCATGTTTTAGCAATCTGTGGATAATCACATTTATAGATACAAAGTATAATACTGTATTTTTATACCAGAAATTATTTATTCATCCTACATGGATAATGTGAAATATTTTCAGTACTGTGCTATTAAAAATAACACTGCTCAGATTATTTGTATACATACATATCCTAAGCATATGATCATGAATTTCTGTAGGGAACATATTATGGGTGTAATTACTGTATCACCAAATAGGAATATTTTCAACTTCACTAGGAATGACAAATTGTTTTCAAACAGATTAGAAAAGCAAAACTGTGCTTTATAATCCCAGAAAAATATTTATTTGAATACTCTGTGGTTCTCTAATGCTGGGAATTTAGATTGTTCTTTTGTTATGATTATGTATAATGATACAGTGAATTTCTTTGTGTGCTTTATTCTCTGCATCAGAGTCTCTATATATTTCCTTATGATCAGTTGTCAGATTTGAAGTCCTTTGATTAAGTGTTTAATAATTTTTGAGGCTTGATACAGTATTTTTATGTTCAAAAACATCCTGATATTTTGGGCTGTCTGCAAATATCTATATTCATTTGCTGCTTGGTGAAGAATAGTTGTTGAAAGTACAATAACATCAAAGAAGAAATAAGTTTAGCAGAACCAAGAATACTTTTTATAATTTTTCCTACCTATGTCAGCTATTTATTATAAACAGGGGTGTTTCCCTGCTTCCCAGAATATTATAAAGGCTTTCTCTAACTAAATTCTTTTAATTAGAATAATGAAATTATATTAGTCTGAAAGCACTGTTCGTTGCTGTTGTTTTTTTATTTTATTTTATAAGTGTTAGTGATTTCTGGGTTTGTGCATTATTCAAGGAAAGAAATCCACATGTTAAATTTGAGAATTCTGTTCTTATGCACAAAAGAATCAAAAGTTTCTGCTCTCATGACGCAAGGTAAGCAGAGCAACAGATATAAAATATGTTCATCTACATCATAATAGCATTTCTGGGTAAATTTTTAGGGGTGGCAATATTGATGCCGTATCTGACAAAATTAAAAAAACAAACAAAACATAAAAGCTCAAATAGATGTTAAAAAGGCCTTCAAGCATTTAATAAATCTGTTGTTGTTTTGTATTATTTAAAACTCCTTGGTTATTCTTAGATATATATTAAAACTTTTTTATAGCCACATATTTTCTATAAATTTCCTTGAGATTTTATTTCAAATTATTTCCTTTTGGATGCACAGTTAAAGGGCTAAACATGCAGAAAAGTAAGCTGTGAGTCAAGAATAACCATGCTGGAAAATAACCTCCAAGGGAAAGGTAAATCTACTAAGACTGTACAAGACAGAACTGTACTAATGTCAGTTAATTTTATTTGGATTGAATTGCCTACAACTAGAGCTGAGTTAACCAAAGCCCTCAATATCGTTTTTTTCTTTAGTCGTGGCCTGAGTGATTTGATTTCAAGTCGCTTGGGATTTAAGAAACAAAATCCTCTCCATTAAAACTGCACAGTGTTTATGACCACCACAGGGATGGTTTAAAAAACAAAGAAAAAGTTGACTTATGAAAAATAAAACTGGCTAATTATAGCAAATGGCCTTAATTTAAAATCCACAGGTGCCTCTTTTACAAGCTTTGCTGAGCTTTTGCCCATAGTACATTTACATGTCACGGGATAGAGTTGAAATCTTTGCTGTGGCCAGTTTTAGTTGGGGATAATGTGGTTCACCTCTATTTACAGGTCAGACTACATATGATGTCATAGAAATTATAAAACATAAGAAAGTTTGTTTCTACCTTGAGGAACATTACATCTGGATCATTATTTATGGAATTTAAGTAAAATGAAATCAATTAATGTCCTGCCAAAGAATCCATTTGCGATGCACTTTGTTTTAAGTGGAAGTATAGAGGGATTTACTCTATGGTTCATACTATTTACTTTTAGCTCACTCTCTCTGCCTAGAAGGGCCTGCACCAAATCTCAGTGCATATTTCTGTCCTTCTCTCCCATTTCTCACTAGCTCTGTACTTTTACCCCATTTCCCAATAAAGTACTTTTACTGGCCTAACTAAAAAACAAAATGAAACAAAACAAAAAAGAAATCTGTTATGAGAAGCATTAAGATGTATTTAGTGAAAACAATTTTTATTAAAAAGTTTGGTAACAGTGGATTTCCATCAATTAATAAATAAGATGAATGTGATTTTATATGCTAGGGCCTAACAGTAACCCCCAAGTATATGTATACATTTTTCACATTTACATTTCATTTACAGGTTCAATTTACTTAATTTGGTTATTTTCCTGACATATTCATTTCTTAAAAGTGTAACATTCCATCCAATCTCTGTAATCTGTAAGAATGAGAGTATTTGTTTTTCTCTTTGTCTAACTCCAGACGTGTATTTCCTGATATATTTCTTATGGATGTTACAAGCTTTCAAATTTTCTTACTCTAGGTACTTAGAGTTTAGATCAGTCCCTTGGAATCCTTACGTTTCTAAATAAGTCAGGCACCTAATCTTCTTCAAGTTGTTGAGTAGTTAAAACTTCTGGATCATAATTAGAGTTTCAAGCTGAATTACTCAGAAAGGATTAGGGAGAAAGCCAATGAACTCCTAAGATTACTGTCTTAAAATTGACCCACGGTGTCAGAGAGAACAGCAAAACATACAAATTAAATACTTACAATTGCTTTTAAATCTGAAAATTATAATATAAATAAATCATCTAAAATTCACCAATTATTTAAGTACTGTGTTAAATCTTTGCATAGATTAGAATGAGCTATAAAATCCTGCATGTAGTGATAGGTATCTATTTACTTTTTATATTCACTGGGGAAATACACATGGAAGCTATTTTGGTTTGGTTATCTTTTTTATTTTTGTTTGGAAAGTACATGCTGTGTGATAGAATGAAACCTTCAGGTTCCTCATCTTTTAAATCAGGCTGATAAATCCTCCCTTGCAGAGTTTCTAGTGGAATAGCAGGGGCTCAGCTAATGGTGTAATTAAGTTACTGTTTTGCACTAACATATCCATTTATGACATTTCTTATTTGAAAATTTCACATTGTTTTGTACAAATATTTTCTTTATCAGCAGTTATTATTTCACATGAGTTCTGGGACTCATTCTCATGTGCAGATAAAATATGTACCTATATCATTAGCAATTACTATGACTCAGGTTTTGCTGACATTTTAAGGAAAAATCTAACTTATTTTCTATCAAAGGTATTGCCATCCTCATCTTTTTTTTATATTTTTAAAAGACAATCTCATTTACTGAAGAAAGATCAACCAGGAAATGTCCCCTATTATCAAGTATGGGTAATTATCTTAATAACAGATAGACTATTTTGAGCACCTACTACACTTAAAATGCTACACCATGCCATGCATACTAAACATTCTCCTTTTTCATAGGTGATAAAATAGTAACTAGGGGAGGTTATATAATTAACCAAAGTGGCTAAAACATGAATTAAATCCAGGTTTGTGGATTTAACTCTGATTTTTCTAGAAACGACAGTTATCATCTTTCATTGTGGTCCTCAGTATTTCATTGAACACTTGTGTGTACAGACTTCTAAGCCTAGACAAGTTTTCTTGTATTTGGAAAGTGAGGCTAAGAATAACTTAATATTGCTTAACCTGTTCTGTACTACTATTGCTACCAGAATATTCAATTTATTTAAAGTTTTCCTTTTCTTAGGATATTGCTGACAACAGTAAAGTTTAAATGCTTTACTCAGCACAACATTTTCCAGTCATAACAATATAAGATATATAGAAACTATTCTCCTTTAAATAGTAATACTGTGGAAAATTGAACTCCACAAACACAATATAGCTAAGAGTACAAATGTATACAACTAGAATGACATTTGTTAGTTCACTTGGCACAGAATCATAGAACTTTAGAAGTCAAAGGGGCCCCAATAAATAGATCCAAAAGATTTGTAGAAACCTAGACCTGCAATGCAAGCCTTAGTCACATAAATGGTCCACTCAGAAAATTGTTTGAGATAAACGTCTTAATGTTTTCGAATTTAAGCTATTGTAAGGTTTGTTTGTTCATTCAATATCATTAAACACTTTTCATGTGCCAGATATTGTTTCAAGCTTGGGGAACCCAGTGCTGAATAAAAAGGACAAGGCTCTGCTCTCATGGAGCTTACTCCCTGGTAGACAATGAAACAAATCACAAACCATGGAGCAAATAAAAGACATTTCACTTTTGATAAGTGCAGGGATTTGAAAAGTGCAGCCTGGAGGTAGAACTGTGTGTGAAGGTGTGTACAGAGCACTTTAGGGAAGCAACTCCCAGAGGAGGTCGCACACAAGCTGAGGCTTCTCTGAAAAGATTAATTTTCAGAGAAAATATTTGAGAGTAAAATTATATGAAAAAGCCTACTGTGTGAAAATCTGGCATCAAAGAGCTCCAGAAATGCAAAGGCTCCAAAGCATAAACAATTTTGGAAGTTTGAATATACAAAATTAAAGCCCATATGGTTAAAAGACAGTTAATAAATGGCTTAAACATCTCTACATAGAGAGGGGCTTGTTTGGAAGCACAGGCTGGATGAGTGTCCTCAGGAGTGCAAGCACACTATTTTTTTATTTGATTGTGTATTTATTTGGAACAACTTTGGGAAGCCTGATGGAAATTATTGGGATCTTAAAACCCCTCCTTTGGCTTTCACAGACACCTCTTGGTGACAGCATGGGAAGCTGTAGGCAGAAATCAGACTATGTATGTCCTTGCTGTACATAGTAAATATTTTAAATATCTTCTAAGGGTACTGGCAAGTGACATTATACTTTGTATTTTATAATATATATATATTTATATATCCCAAGATTTAATTAGCTAGAGCTGCTCTCCCAAATACCAAGTAATGAATTGGCTTAAGCAATGGGTATTTATTAGATCATGGTTTTGAGGCTAGAAGAAGTACAAAATCTAGATATTGACAAGACTTGCTTCCCCCCCAAAGATTGTAGTATTTTGGTGATGGCTACAAACCATCCTCAGGCTTCCTTGGTTTTCCATCACATGGGAATATCCTTCCTTTCTCTCTTGGACTTTTGCTCATTTCTTGATTCTTGATGTCCAGGTTCTCTTTATAAGGACACTAGTAATCAGTAATCCAGATTAAGTTTCACCCTGCTTCAGTTGGCCACACCTTAACTAAAAATAATATCTTCAAAATTCCTTATTGCTAATGGGTTCACTGTCAGAGGAATCTGGTTTAAGATTATGTGTTTGCAGTGTTACATAATTCAACCTACCACAACCAGTCAGACTGCTAAGTGAAATATTTTGATAAAGGATTAATGTTTCAGGATTTATTTAATCATTTATTCAACATTAAGTTTTGACCTTGAACCAAGCACTGCACTAGGCTCTGAGGATTTATCAAGAGATTCCTCCATCTCATGGGCTTTATAATAAACTGAGAGCAGGCTCAAATAGCAGGGCTCCTGAGGGCTCCAGAGACATCCAGGTAAAATTGACAGGACTGACAGCTCAGTAGTCTGGCACCTGCCAGTGGGCCCTACTTTGGAATTTATGCTCCCCAGTGTGACAGAGATGGACTCAGTTTGTTTCCCCATATGTGACTCTTCTGCACCTTATATTTGAACCTCTAGCTAGTATAAGAGTTGATAGGTTTATGTCCAAGACACTTAAATTGTTGGGCTTTCCATGTGCCATTCGGGCCCTGAATCTCAAAAGAGCTGCAACACCTGCTCTCCAGTTCATTGAACTCACTCAGGACAACTAACAAGGAAATGATGATGGACAATGACTGCTCCAAGGAAAAGAGAGGGCCTATAACTGCAAGTAAGATAGTCCCAACCACCTGCCCCATGGGATCTAAATCCTCTCTTAATTAGAGGTAGAGTGGGTGTCACCATCCCAGAATCCTCAGGATTGGGGAATGAATGATAGACTAAAACAGATTTCCTGTTATCCTACTGTAGACTTACAGTTATTCTAGCAATGGAAGAACTTTTTTCCTTGATGTGAAGGCAGTGGCCAACAGAGGTTATGAGGGGAGGGAGAGGGGAAAAACAGGTGTAATATGGGGGCATTTTCAGGACATTGGAATTTTCCTGAATGACATTACAATGACAGATGCAGGCCATCCTATATCTTTTAATAACCTACAAAATTGGATGGGAAAGAGTTTAAACTATAATGTAAACTATAATCCATACTTAGTGGCAATGCTCCAATATGTGTTCACCAATTGTAACAAATGTACCACACTAATGAAGGATGCTTTTAATGTGAGAAAGTGTGGGAGGGATAGGAAGTAGAGCATATGGGAATCCCCTACTTTTTTAATGTATCATTTATGTAATCTAAGTATCTTTAAAAAAATAAAAATTTAAATTAATTTAAATTTTTTAAAAAAAGCTAAAAAATGAGGGTAGGCATATATAAATAAAGAAACACAAAAATCAGGTGGTGGTAAGTATTTATTTACAAAAATAAAGCAGGAAAATGGGATAGAAAGTGATGTGGTAGTGGTATATCTTGTAATTTACACCAGTCGTTGGGTAGATTTCTCTGATTACCTTCCATCTGAGCACAGATCAAAGTATGAAGATGGGGAGCATTTTTAGGACTTGGGAATGATCCTGAATGACCTTGAAATTACAGCTACATGTCATTATATATCTTTCCATAACCTACAGAATTGAGTGGGAGGGAGTGTAAACTACAATATAAACTAGAATCCACACTGAGTGGCAATGTTCCCAAATATGTTTATCAATTGTAATGAATGTACCATACTAATGAAAGATGTTGCTAATGTAGGAAAATGTGGGAGATGTGGGGAGTGGGTATTGGGAATCCACCATATATTCTGTATAATATTTATGTAATCTAAGTATCTTTTAAAAAATAATAAAATGAAAAGACAAAAAAATATTACTATAATTAAAAGAAAAAGTGTGAAGAAGTAAATAATGTGGATATTGATCAGAAGAATATACCAAACAAAGAGTACTCTAAGTGCAAGGCCAGTGAGGCAAGGACAATTTTTATGTACTTTTTCCTTACTAGAAAAATGAAAAAGAAAGATTTGAATTTTGACTTTCTACTCCTACCCTGTCTGTTGATTTTTAAAAATATACTGCAAAATCTTTAATCACTATATCTTATAGGATCTAGTAGGCTTTGAAGAAGATTTTAGTTTTATTTTTCTGAGTGAGATAAAATTCTTGTGGAGCATTTTGAGTGGAGGAGTGAATTTTGAGAATATAAAAATTTTATTAAAGCTCCCAACTAAATATATATTTTAGAAATCTCCAAGTTTTTAAGGAGGTGTTCAAACTAAAATAATGATATTATAAGACATGTAACACTATAATGATACTTTATGGGTGAAAAGAGCTTAGTTGCTGAACCCACCAAAGGCAAAATCTTAATAGTTTGCCACAGCATTTATTCCTTATTCATTTTTCATGTAGGCTACAGTCAGCTGTGGTTCTCCTTGACTCTACTCAGTTCTGCTTTCTCTGGTGACTAGACCCAAGGATTACAGGGTCTTCTCATTTGGGAACCTGAACTGAAGGAATTGCCCCTATTTTGGACATGCCATTTTGGTAGTGGAAGGCAGATGCACCATACCAAAGTTCAACTAGTCATTGTAGTTAAATCTTCTGCTGGGATGTTGTTTCTGCTCACACTTTATTGGTCAAAACAAGTTACATGGCCACAACTATTATCAATAAGGTAGATAAGTGTCTTCCACCCACAGTGGGTAGATAGAGTGTTTTATGAAATTACCTGTCATGGTCTGTCATCTTGGTCACACATTTTCCTTTCCTTTCCTCTTGCATGTACATATACTCTTTCCTTGCCTAAGAGCTCTCAAAAGGTCTCATTTAATCACTTAATCACACTGAAATTCAGGATAGCGTGTTCATCTCTTCCTCAGAAGGTTCAGTTCTTGCTCCTATTTATGCAGTCTATAAAGTAAAAGGGCAAATTATCTGCCCCACACATATTAAATGCACATTGATGGTAGCTAACTGGAACAAACCGTATCATTCAGAAAGTAGAATGCAAAGCAAGTAGTAGTAATTTCCATATTCTGCTTGATAAACATTGTGTTGTACCTCTGCCATGGAGGTAGGAAATGTTCCTTGTTTAGGACTCAGTTCTGCACCCAGCTGTATCTTCCCAATTCATTGTTCTTGATGGCTATTAGTTCAGCCTTCTGAGAATTCCTTCCTTTTCTATAATCCTCTTTATACTTATTTGAAGAGTTCACTGGAGAATATGCCCTGTTTAAAGGCTTAACAACATCCTGCTCTTAAATATCTGGGACTCATAATTCTTCCTCAAAGACTGAATATTGTCACCAGTAATTCAATTTTATTTTACTGGACAGTAAAATGCTGGATTTATAATTAATGCATCAATTTGTGATTAATTTTATATTTCTATCCACCTGTATTTTCTATAGACCAAACTATTTTTTCTTCACAAATATTTAAGATTAATTATAGTTGCTAGGTGTAAGGGACACAAGGAATAAGGCATTTTAGTGTCCCAAAGAAATTTCATGAAGGATAGTGACAGGAATATAAATAGTTATAGGAGCATGCAATAAGTATTGTCATAGTAACTGCGTTCCCCGTGTCTTGGGAAACCTCCTTGAGCTTCCAGGAAGTGAGGCCCAAAGAACAGGGCTCCATATGAGGGCTTAACTGAACAACCCTTTGCTGAAGAGAGTATGTGAACACAAATCCAGTAATCCATCTCAGAGGAAATCAGGATTGGAAATGTAATTATCTAGGAAGAATCTGTGGACAGTCCTTTCATATCATGGTTTGGACCCCCTTGAACTGCATGCAAAGCTGGCAAGGGTCTTGTAAATTTATACAAACAGAATCACTTCCTTCTTGTACTGAAAGATACAGAGACAGGACAAACTGAAGGAAGAATGACTTCAAGGACAGAATCAAATAACAGAAGTCTGGCCTGAAAAGATCTCCTCAGGACACAAGAGAAGGTCCACTTATGCAAATGGGAAGGGCAGGTCTGCCCTAGGTCTTAGAGGAGGTGGGCCTCCTGCCCAAATGCTTGGAGGGAGCAGAGATCCTACCCCAATCAGGGACAATTCAGCTGCCATCCCAAAGCTGGAAGACTATGCCCAAGAATTTGTGTAGAGTTCAGTTACCACTGCAGTATTTGGAGAGGTCGGAGACTACACCTCAGTTTTCAGCTAAGGGGAGACTCCAACTTGTTATCAGAAAGAGTGAGGCTTAGGCCCTAGCATTTGGGGAGGCATGGCTGCTGAGAAAGCTTTTGGAAAGGGTGGAGATATTGTTCCAGCAGGTCCTGAGGACAAATTACCAGGCCACAGATATTATTCAGACGTTGAGATTTAATGGGCTTGTTCTGCTGGGGTTTCAATTTGGTTGGGATCAGTGAACCCTGCTTTCCTAATAATATTTCCTTTCTGAAAAGGGAATGTCTATCCCAAGTCTGTACCACCATTGCATTTTAGAAGTAGATACTTTATTTTCTTGGTCTCACAAATTCACACTACAGTGGAATTTTGCCCCAGAAAACAGACTACACCCATTACTGAAGAGACTGTACTGAAGTTACTGAAATGACTGAGGCTTTTGGAATGCTGTGATGGAATGAATGTATTTTGTATGTGGGGAAAAAACATACATTTTTGAAGTTCAGATGATGGTGGCTTAAGTAATGTACCCCAAATTCTGAAATGTTCTTGGTTTTGATCTACATTGCTGTGGGTGTGGATCCATGGCAAACAGGATCTTCTTAAGGTGGTATTTTAGTTAAAGCGTGTCCCAACTGAATGAAGTTGATTCTTAATCCAGATGGTTAGAATCCTTTAAAAGCAGAAGGAAGTCAGAAATAGTGAAAGAAAGCTAAGGGGAGGAGAAAGAAGGCAGAAGTCAGCTGGAATAGAAGAGAAAGGAGAAGACATCTGCCCGAAACCGGTGGAGGCGAGTCCAGGGGCCTGTGGGAAGAAGCAGGGGTAGGGGCAGAAGTTGAGAGAAGAATGGAGGCAAGACAGGGTTCTGATCAAGCCTCGTTTATTGGGGGTAGAACAAGGGGATTTATACTGAGGGGAGGGAATGTGTCCACAGGTGGTCGGCTGGTCTTGCGGGTGGCAGACGTCCAAGGAGGGGATTGGCTGAAAGTTCGTGCCGAGTCTGCAGAGTTTCGCACCTTGCACATGTGTGCTGCTGTGGTTACCAGAGTTGTGGCAGGAAGGGGAGAACAAAGAAACAAGGAAAAAGAAGAAGAAGGGAGTGGCGAGGCAGGGCTGCAGTAGTTATGAGATTCGCCATGTAGTTGGTGGCTGTAAACAGACCTCACAGCGGGTGGCTCCCCACAGACATCAACCTGTAATGGGAAAATCAGGAAGCCCAAGGATTGTTAGTCTGGCAGAAGCGACATCCACAGGAAGGAGGTGAGCCTTCCAGCCTTCAAAACTGTAAGACAATGAATTCCCAGTATTTAAATCAATCCATTGTGTGGTACTTGTAGCATCCTGGGAAACTAAGACAGGCAGTGAAAGTAGGGATAGAGTTTAGTGAAAGATTTAAGATGTAGACTTTAGAGAGTTTATGGAGTAAATGAGGGGGTGGGAAAGAAGGGCTGGGGGACAATTCCCAACTCTCCTACTCTACAAAAAATACTCTAAGTGAAGGAACAGATATTATAAATGTGCTGAGGTTACTGATGATGAGACTAAGTAGTCTATGGTTTATCCAAATGAGTGGTTAAATGGTTAGTTGGATATATACATGTGGGGCTCAGAAAGAATGCGAATCACCGTTATATAGGTGGAGTCAGCTCAGGGAATGGTAGAGAAAAAGGAACTGATAGAAAATCAGGAAATGACACAGATACAGCAGAAGAAGGGAGCAAAGCTTTTTCATGGAAGTTAAGGGAGGAGACAGTATTAATGGGAAGGGTTGTGAGTGGTAATGAAATCAAACTGAAATCTATGAAGAGTGGGATCCAGTGCACTAAGAAATAATTGGTAACCTGTGCGAGCAATTCTAAGACAGTGTATTTACATAGCTTCCTGATGAGAATATAAGGCAAGAAAGTAGAATTGTTGATCTTGGGGCTAATGTATGTTAAACTTGATAGTGAAAGACAGAAGGGCACAAGGGGAGCACTAGTACTTCTATTTTCTTAATGTCTGGAGAGATTTGAACATTCTGTGCGGGAATAAAATTGCCAATGTTGGGAAATGATGGCATAGCAGGGAAGAAGATAGTGATTTCAGAAGTAATAGTTATTTGAGCAAGGCCCTAAGGAAGTGGCATGGATTGAATATGAGGGAAACTAGAATCAAGTATAGAAGCAAAAATGAATCATCTTTTATAAAGGAAGACGACAGAAATATTTATGACATATGAAATATAACATATTTAATGATTATTTCTGAGTTTTTGAGTGGTAAAATTAAAGATTTTTAGCTTTCAGTTATCTAAGTATTTTGCTTTACATTTTGACATGAAAAGATTTGAACTGCTGACCTAAACAGCAAACTGAATTCTCTGAAAAAAATTCACAATCAGAAATAGCAGAAATGAACAAGTATTGATTGGGTGTATTAAATCAATTATCTTATTTTAGAATTGTACTGGAAAACAATTACTTTGGGGAATCATATTGTGAACTCTAATTGTCACATTTAGACCACAGTCATGTATTTGGTATATTATCAGGCAGATCTCCTTGTGGTTATACTTTTTCAGTTATGACTTATGAAGAGTAATGGTTTGACCTTTTTTTAATTATTCATATTTGAGTATGAAGTACAAATTGACACTGCAGTGTGAAGTAGAAATTTTATTTTTGCCATATATTAAAATTTGCATGCAGCAAATAAGTTGCAATTTGATATTAGAAATGATTACTTGTAGAAACAAGCATTACATAGTAAATCAGAAAGCAATGGTACCATGAATTGAGATGGTATATGTTGTTGACATATTTATTCACAATTAATATCATAACCATTATGAGTAGACAATACAGAGATCAACCATATGACATTGTAAATGTGGTTATGGCATTTAGAAAATATCAGATGAATCAAAGAATGTAATATATATATCTGGACATCTTGGCATTGAAAGACCCATGGCAAAGTTACGAGATTAGAGCCAGAGAGGGAGAACTGGAGGAAAAGGACAAGTGCCAGGGCTGTGCAATTTAGATTCTGGATGCAAGAGTGAAAGAGTTTCCCCACTTGTAATACCTCCTAAGACTGGGTCATCCTTCCTTTCAACCTCCCAGAGGAACAAGGGCCAGTCCTTCTGTATGACCATATCCAAGAGTTTCATTCTAAAACAGCCAATTCCATGACTTACATGGTCTGTCTTAATCTCTGAAGTATGTCGTCTTCCCTTGGAATGTCAAAAATTCCTTCAACAGAAGAAAAGTTAAAAGTCCTTTCTTGTAAATGAGAGTGAAAAGGCTTGAAATGCAAATACACCCAGGAAAGATGGCACTTTTTTATAATTTGGTTTTATCAGAGTCAATAAACACAAGCGCCAGTTGGCACACAATTTGTTTTTGTTTCAAAGCTTAAAGCAAATGTTGATGGAGTCAGACATAGATTAGATTCATGAAATGAGGGATGAGGGCATAAAAAGAGGTTGAACTTACATAATACAAGATTCGCATTCAGTGTCATCTGGTTTTCCACTGAAATTCAACAGGCTGAGGGGCAATAGGGAGACAAATATGAAAGTATTTTTGTCTTGTTGAAGCAAAAGAAGCAGCTCTTCATTATATTAAACTTTTCTTTACTTGCTTTTAACCGATTTTACTTTATGTAAAGATATTTTGATACCGGGAATTTGTAAACGTACAAAAGAATTTGTTATAAGTATCTCATCCTAGAACCTTATTTTGTTTTGCATATATAATGAAGTGGATGTAGCCATAATCACGTTGGCACTTTTGTTCCTCTGTCAGTATACTAGGTTTTTTTATATTTTCTAATCCCTCACACATTGAATATAATAATAGTTATTTGCAAGTGAAGAGCCTACTATCCCAAATGACCACAGTTGAAATGCAAATATTCCCTAATGTATAAGAGCAGACACTTTAGCATTAGGGCTGGCTTTGAGTCTTAGTTCCATCTCATACTAGTTGTGAGACTGGGTGACATGTAAGATTTCTAAGCTTCAGTTTCCACATATTAAATAATATGTATATAATATCTATAAATACTTAATAAATTTTAGTGGAGAAGAAATCTGACAATAATAAAGCAGTGAATTGCTTGCCTTTTAAAAACAGAATAGTATTTCATTGCTTATTAGAGTCATTTGGAAAATGAACTTTTTCTTGGATTTAAAATAGGTTTGAAGAATATAAAGACAGCAATGTTTTACTACATACATGTGTGTATGTATGTGCATATATGTGGCACAGATTTATTTGCATAGAGAAATCTGTTTCTGCTAGATACAGTACCTTGTTTTAACTAAGAAAATATCTTTCCCATAATACTCTATTTTCTGATTGGTATTTTATTTTTTAATCAATAATGGTAGATAATTAAAAACAGTCTTTAGAACTGGGCTTCTGTAAATGGGTGAGGTTAGTATCAATGGCCTGTGAGAGTTTAAAGTAGGCAATATTTGGATCAAACTGGGATAGTGAAAGCCAAGGGCAAACATATGATATTGTGTTGTGTCTGAGGTCAGCTTTTTGTATCCAGTAACCTGATAATGCTACTAATTAGGTGGTGGAAATGGAAACATATTGAGTGATTATTGATTAATAAGTTCATAGAATTTATCTTCACAGAAAAGAAAGTCAGACCTATACAGTGTCAGGAAATGGAAAAATATTGTTTTACAATACTATTTGAAAAATGAGTTAAAGTTTTAATAAACATTGGTACAAGGAAAACTGTTTTCCTATATAAACAATATATTTTATATCTAGGCATTTTATTATTTAGTATCAACTAAGTTCTCTGCATTCTGTGTCACTATTTCATTAAATCCTCACAGCATCTATGTGAGAGAAAATTTTTATTCTCGTTTTAGAAATAAGGACTTTGAAGTTCAGACTGTTGAACAGTTTTGACTAAGGCTGACCAACTGGTAGATGGTAAAACATCTGCTAGTGAGTCAACATAACTATATGTCCTTTATCTATTATTAGAGGCAGTAACTGGTCTTATGAAGTTATGCAGTGAATTTTTTTATATGAGTTATGCTCCCAGCCATTTTCCCTCATTTTCAAAGAAAATGTTTGCAATGCAAATAAATATGCATGAATGTTAATTTATGTTCTAAAATAAGGAGTTGCTGATAGACACATTTTCAGTGGGGCATACATTTTATACTTTATTTTCTGCTAGTCATAATGTATGTCAATGAGACACTTCACTGGTCAGGACTAAAAGTGTTACTACTCAATGGGGTCATTGTCCAATGCACACAGAAGTCAATGCCAGTACCCCAGGATTTTGAGAAAAAAAGAGTTTTATTGTGAGGCTGATCAGCAAGGAGACAGGAGGTAAAACTCAAATCTGTCCCCTCAAGTTGAAGTAGCATAAGGTTTTTAATGGATTTGGCATGGGTTGGGTATAGAGGATTGGGTATTGGTGAAGTAAGGGTGGAGATAAGAGAAGCATGAGTAGTTGGACAGCCTGCTAATTCACACATTGCATGACCAAACAATGGCATCTTTATCATGATATGTAGGTAGAAAGTTAACAAGGCAGTCATCATTGTATTACTTTAGGTTATATTTGGCAGTCAGGAATTCCTGTAGACCAGTTGGGGCCAGTTTAGGCCTGCTTCAAGCAGTTTTGCAGTAAGGAATTATGGTAATTTATTGGAGAGGGGAAGTTAAAGCAGCTTGTGATAAGAGTAAAGAAAATATTGGATCTCACAGAGCAAAAAATGTTTCTTTTCTGGAGATAAGGTAGCTAGGTTATTGGATGCTAAATTACTCATTGATAGAAGGTGATATGTAAGATTATCTAGAGAAATACACTTTTAATCACGACACTGTTTTCTATTAGGCTGATTTGAAAGGAATTGCGGTTTCAGACTGTGAATTTTAAATCATTATAACTAGGCTCAAACACATCTTTATTAATCAAAATAGAAACAATTACAATCAACACATTTTTGCCAATGAGAAATATGTTTGCTTATTCCTGTAGCATAAAAATCTATGCTTTGAGATTTGATGGACTCTTGGAAAGCATTTTCTGCATCTTGCTTGTTGTGGAAGGGTTTCCCCTGAAAAATGTTGTCGAAATGCTTGAAGAAGTGGTAGTTAGTTGGCAAGAGGTCAGGTGAATATGGCAGATGAAGCAAAACTTCATAGCCCAAGTTGTTCAACTCTTGAAGCATTGGTTATGTGATGTGTGGCTGGCCATTGTCATGGAGAAGAATTGGGCCCTTTCTGTTGACCAATGCTGGCTGCAGGTATTGAAGTTTTTGGTGCATCTCATCGATTTGCTAAGCATACTTCAGATGTAATGGTTTCACCAGGATTCAGAAAACTGTAGTGGATCAGACCGCAGCAGACCACCAAACAGTGACCATGACCTCTTTTTCGTGCAAGTGTGGATTTGGGAAGTGCTTTGGAGTTTCTTCTAAATCCAACCACTGAACTGATCATTGCCAGCTGTCATATGAAATCCAATTTTTATAGCATGTCACAATCTGATTGAGAAATGGTTTGTTGTAGTTGCGTAGAATAAGAGATGACACTTTAAAACAATTATTTTGATTTTTGGTAAGCTCATATAGAGCTTTTTCACTTTTTGCATTTGCTTCAAAAGCCAAATGACCATACAATGGTCAACATTGAGTTCTCCAGGAACTTCTTGTGTAGCTTAAGGGATCAGCTTCGATGACTACTCTCAATTGGTAGCTGTCAACTTCCAATGACTGGCCTCTATGCTCATCTTTAAGACTCTTACCTTCTTTGCAAAACTTCTTGAACCACCACTGCACTGTATGTTCATTAGCAGTTTCTGGGCCAAATGCATTGGTGATGTTGTGAGTTGTTTCTACTGCTTTACGACTCATTTTGAAGTCAAATAAAAAATCACCTGAATTTGCTTCTTGTCTCACATCATTTCTGTAGTGTAAAATAAATATAAAATAAACAGCAAGTAATAAGTCATTAGCAAAAAATCATAAAGCAAGAAATACACATTAAAATGCTGTATAACATAACCACATTTATTTAAGAATGTATTCCAATATCAAACAACAAATTTCTTTTTTTTTAAACTGTGCCAGATGCCCCTCATCAAATGTCCCAAACTAGTAACCCTTCCTTATTAAATTTTCTGAAGAGTTTTCTCAACATTGCAGTTTCAACCACATACCTGATAATCTCCCATGTTCACCCACTCATCCCAAACCCTTCCCCCAATTCCATGGAATAACTGACCAATCCTCCCTACCCTAGCCCCCATCAAGTTTGCAAAGCCCCACCCAATAGTATCCCTATACCCTCTTCTTATCCCTCCACTGCACTACTTACCTCCACTTTACCATAGATTTCGCCTGTGCAGGCATGAGCTCACAACATTCTTCTCCTCCCCTATTTCCTGTAAGCCCATATTCTAGTCTCTAGCTCTCTGAGACAGCTTGATTTGCTTAATTCATATCAGAAAGGTCAGGTAGTATTTGTCCTTTAATGACTGGCTTGCTTCACCCAATCTAGGTCCTCAAGATTCATACATGTTATCCCATGTGTTAGTATTATATTCCTTCTTACAGCTGAGTAGTATTCCATTGTGTGTATATACCACATTTTGTTTATCCATTCATCTGCTGATGGGCATTTGGGTTGATTGCAATTTTTGGCAATAGTGAATAATGCCAATATGAATGTTGGTGTGCATATAACGTTCATGTCCTTGTTTTCAGTTCTTCTGGGTATATACCCAGCAGTGGAATTGCTGAATCATATGGCAAATCTATAGCTAGTTTTTTGCGGAACTGCCAAACTGTCCTCCAGAATGACTGGATCCTTCTACATTCCCACCAGCAGTGGATGAGTGTTCCCATTCCTCTGCATCCTCTCCAGCACTTGGAGTCCTCTGTTTTTTTAATAGCTGCCAGTCTAATGGGTATAAGATAGTATCTCATTGTAGTTTTTATTTGCAATTCCCTAACAGCTAGTAATGTTGAGCATCTTTTCATGTGCTTTCTAGCCATTTGTATTTCTTCTTTGGAGAAGCATCTGTTCAAATCTCTTGCCCATTTTTTGAATGGGTTGTTTGTCTTTTTATTTTTGAGATACAGGATTTCTTTATATATCCAGATTATTAGTCTCCTATCAGGTATATGTTTCTACCATTGGGTAGGCTGTCTTTTCACTTTCTTGATAAACTCCTTTGAAGTGCAAAAGGCTTTACTTTTGAGGAGGTCCTATTTATCTATTTTTTCTTTCACTGCTCATGCTTTGGGTGTGAAGTTCATGAAGTAATTTCCAATTATGAGGTCCTGTAGATGCTTCCCTACATCATCTTCCAAGGCCTTTATGATCTTGACCCTTATATTTTGATCTTTGATCCATCTTGAGTTGATTTTTGCATAAGGTGTGATATGGTAATCCTTTCTCATTCTTTTGCATATGGATATCCAGTTCTCCAAGCACCATTTTTTGAAGAGGCCATTCTTTCCCAGTTGAGTGGGTTTCATGGCCTTGTCAATGTCAGATGACTGTATATGTGAGGATCAATATCCAAACTCTCAATTCAGTTCCACTGGGAAGCGTATCTATCTTTGTGATGATACCATGTTGTTTTGACCACTATAGCTTTGTAGTATGCTTAAAGTCAGGTAGTGTGATTCCTCCAATCTCGTTTTTCTTTTTCAATATGTCTTTGGCTGTTTGGGGTCACTTTCCCTTCCAAATATATTTCATAGTTAGTTTTTTCAGTTCAGTGAAAAATGCTGTGTTGATATTTATTGGGGTTGCATTAAATCTGTAGATCAATTTCAATAGTATAGACACCATAAAGATATTTAGTCTTCCTATCCTTGAACAGAGAACATTCTTCCTTTTATTTAAGTGTTCTTTGATTTCCTTTAACAGTTTTGTATAACTTTCTGTATGTAAGTCTTCATCTTTAGTTAAATTTATTCTAGGTATTTGATTTTTTAATTTACTATTGTAAATGCTATTTTAAAAAATTTACTCCTCAAATAGCAAATTTCAATAATGCAATACCACAATTACTTTTGCACCCACCTAATACACTATTTTGTTGCAGAATTTATTTAGCCATTTTCTTATGATTATATATTAAAAACACACACTTTTTTGTTTTGTTTGTTTAGATTCCTAGAATTATAAATGCTCAATTAAAGTTTAGAATATATATTAATAATGTTTGCCAATAAACATAAAACAATTGTTTTGAGCATTTTATTGCAATCTAGGTAATGAAATATAGGAAAATCATGACTCTTCTAAGGGATTCAACAAGTGATCAAATGAATACTTGACATTGTGCAAAGTGATATGGGATATAAGAATAATAAAATAAGTGAACTAAATTTTCTAGATAGTTATATATAGAACAAAGGTTTGATATTATTTGCAAAGCAATATTTAATTCTTATTACCTTTCTACAAATCCTGAGAAAAAATACAGAATGAGAAGGTTACTTGGTAAAGACTTTTTGAGGGAGATGAGTTTTTAGCTACTTTTGACACAAAAGAGGATAAAACACTGTTGGAAATGAATAGTGTACAGCTATTTTCTTGTTATCTGACAAATAAAGCAAGGCACTAAACCCACCAACTATTAAAATATCTTCCTCACATATATTTTCTCAACATTTATATGTTTAATATTCAAAAGTTTTTTTTTTACCATGGAACCATTTCCTGCAGGCTCTTTTTTTTAGTAAAACTTTCACGTATAAATTTAATAATAGAACAGTAGCCCCTTCTCATAGTCTATATTTGGAGCTTTCACTTACTTGAAGTATATAATTTTTTTATAAATGATTGCCGCTATGAAACAGCTTCCTATTATAAGCAAATCATAATGATGAAAAGTATCACCTCTATTTTGGTACCTGTTTGAAATTGCCAGTAGTAATTCATGTAGATGAAAAGTATATATTGACATTTAAATCTATTTATATAATACGTACCTTTCTATATTTTTGATTCAGTAATGTAAATCATCATACAACTTGCTTTTTACTCTATATACTGTAATTATAGGGGATAAATTTTGTAGAAGAAAATGATCTTTTGGGGAAAATTTATTACTGGAAACACATCTCCTGGGTGAAGGACACATAGAAAGAATTCAATTTTTATATCTTTAGTTTTTCTCAATCTCTTAGGAGATGATTCTCTTTGTAAAAAAATGTGCAGAGACTGTGCTTGATTCAGGCTTTGAAAATAGTGTCATCTATAGTTATAACCCAACAAGCTCTGCACTGGTGTTCTAGTAAGTGTCCAGATGAGAGAATTTTTTTGGTTCTCAACAACTCTACATGATTAAAAAAAAACAAACAAAACTTCAGCTTTGGATCTAACCTTGCCTTTAGCAGTGTTCCTTAGGTGAACTTTCTCTTCAAGGCTTTTTCACCTGACTCTTGTTTTTGCTGTTTGAAGTAGCCTGTGAAAGTTTAATAAGCAATTTGTGGAATCCTTAAGGAATTCAAGCCTCTTCGTGTTCTACTGTTGAAATATAGAACTGATTCTCACTTGATGTCAGAAGTGCTACCTCTATTAATAAGCTGACAACTGTTCCAAAATACGCCCTTTTGGAAAACATTTTTGAATTGGAGAAATAGACTAGAATAGAAACAGGAGCAAAGCAAAAAGTAGAACATTAGCCATTTTATATTTTTCTACTTTGCCTAGTGGCAATATGAGGCTAAGCAGCAAGTAGGTTCTTTCTCTTATGCAGCCTTTGTCCACACTCTTTATGTTTTATATAAAAACTATGAGATCCTTCTGATACTTCTGACATAAAAAAACTCATATCATTTAGTAACCTATGCAAGGTTTGTAAAAATACCAAAGTATAATTAACAATTAATTGCATATTAACCTTCACTCTTATTCAGAGACCACCTTCCAAGATCCCTACTGACACATACACAATCCTGACAATTTTACCTTAACTTGTGCTATTTTCTTTGTGAAACTGTATTAGTTTCCTATTGCTATTGTAACAAATCACTACAATTCGTTTATTGCCTTAAAACAGTTGGAATTTATTATTTTACTGTTCTGGAATTAAAAATATATGAAATGAATTTTAAGGTGTCAGCATGTTGATGTTCTTTTTGGAGACTATATGGAAGAATCTATTTCTTTGCCTTTTCCAGTTCCTAGACACCTCTTGTATTCCTTGACTCACAGCCTCTTTCTCAATCTTCAAAGTACATCACTCTAAAACTTCTATAGTCACATCTTTTTTCTGACTTTGCCTTCTTGCCGCTCTTCTAGTCACTTTTGATTATATTGGGTTCACCCAGATAATCCAGCATTATCTCCCCATCCCAAAATCCTTAACTTAATCATATCTTCAAAGTCTCTTTTCTGCATAAGGACATATTCACAGAATCCTGGAACTAGGATCTGGACATTTTTGGGCTCTTTATTCTTTCTACCAAAGCAACCTTCTCTGCTTGTTTCATTTCTCTGCTGTTGAAATCTTCCACATTCCTTTAAATTCAACTCAAATATTCTACCCATGGTGAAATTTTCTTTGAACCATTTAATGATATTTATTCTGTCCTTGCTTTATATTTTATGTACATCTTTTCCCAGCCTTTGTGTTTATTTATATCTGTTTGGATTCATTAAAAATCTCCTAACTCATTATTATAGGTAGAATTGTGTCCTGCCAAAAGGTATGTTGAAATCCTAACCCCAGTACCTTCAGATTGTCACCTTATATGGAAATAGGATTGTTGCAGATGTGATTAGTTATGTTAATATGAAGTCATACTAAAGTAGGGTGGTACTTTAATGCATTATCATTGGTGTCCTTATAAGAAGATGAGAAGAGAAACAGATATGAAGAGGATAATACTATACCAAGATGGAGACATACAAGGAAAAGATGGTCATATAAAGACATAAGCATAGATTAGAGTTATGCTGCCAAAAACCAAGGAATACCCAGGGCTAACAGAAGCAAGGAAAAGGCAAGGAAGGATTTTCCCCTAGGACCTTCACAGGAAGCGTGGTCCTGCTGACACCTTGATTTCAGACTTCTAGTGCTCCTAAATGAATTTCTTTTACTTTTTTTAAGAATTCAGGCTTTGAGAATTTCTGTTGTTTTAAGAAACAGAATGCACTTCTGTTGTTTATGGTCACCCTTGAAAACTAATACATTCATCCTGCTATGTTAGTTTCAACTTCTTTCAATCATCCTCCTCATTTTTCATCACAGTCAGATCTTGAAAATCTTTTCCACTCAACAAATATTTATAGTGCCCTTATTATATGTCAATTCCTGTGATATATAGGAAGTACCTAAGTTGGTCAGGAGTAGTGGTGATTATGGTGGTGGTAGTGGAAGTATTGGGCTGGAGGTTAAGGAAAGTTTAGACTTTTACAAGGACATTTAAACTGATATTTGAACTTGGGAGATGTTCTAGGCACAGAGAACAGTATATACTGAGATTTTGGGGAACTTAAATAAGGTCAGAGGGACTGAGCATGGAGAAAGAGGGAGAGTGCCTTTGGAATGGGACTTTAGAGCTAAGAATGGGCTAGATATTAAAAGGCATTTTAGAGCAAGTTCCCAGGTCTCACTACTGAAGGGTTTTAGGCAGGGAATTAATATAATTTTATGTAAGTTTGAAAAAAATTGCTGTACTCTATCGCATTCCCCAATGGAACAGCAACAATCCCCAACTACAGTGGCAAAGACCAATAAAGAAGGATGGTCCAACAATGAGCCCTTGATACTGATGACTATGCTTATGAGCCTGTGTGCCTGAAATATGAACTAGGCCTAGAGCTGCAGGGTGCCTAAGAGTTACCACCTGAGAGCTTCCATGTCACTCAAATGTGGCCAGTCCCTAAACCAAACTCAGCATGTCAATGCATTACCTTCCCCGCAGTGTGGGACATGACTCCCAGGGATGAGCCTCCCTGGTGCTGAGGGATTACTACCAAGCACCAGCTGATGATGTAACTAGAAAAAGGCCTTGAATAAAAGGGCCAATTCAGACCAGCAGAATATCTCAGCCTACATATAGTATCAGGTGGTAAAAACAGCTTTTTGATCTTGAATAAAAGGAGGAAATGAAAAGGACAAATGAGTTTATATGGCTATGAGTCTCCAAAAAAGAGTCAGGAGGTCATCAGAGGTGTGATGCTTATGCACACCTCAGCAGGGTACCAGAGACAGTCAAGGTAGATGGAAACCCAGGTGCTGGTTCTCCTGAGGACTGCAGAGACCCAAGGGTTCTATGGTCATGGCAGATGGCTCTGGAGTTCATTGCCATGGCAGTTGACCCTACTTTGGAGTTTGCATTCCTTGAGTGTGATGGAGTTGGACTCAGATGTGACCTTTCTACACATGCTTTTTCTGTTACTTTTACCAGACCTGTGGTTGACACTGGGGTTGGTGTATACTCAGGAGACTGAATCTCTGGACTGTCCATGTGACAGCCAGGCCCTGATCCTCAGCAGACTTGCAACTCCAATCCTCTGGTTTATTGGGTTTACCCCAGACAGCTAAGAGGGAGGTGAAGAAGGTCAACCACAACACCAGGAAGCCAAGAGTGCCTACAACTGCAAGCAGGAGAATTGCATCCAACATCCATATGGAATCTAAGCCCCCTCTTGATATAGAGGTGGAGTGGACATAACCATCCCAGGGTCCACAGGATGGAGGAATAGAGTATGGATTAGATTGCACATACTGATATTCTACTATGGAACTATTGTGAGTAGTAATGGAAGAAGTTGTAGCATTGATATGGAAAAAGTGGCCATGGTAGTTGCTGAGGGCAGGGAGAGGGAAGAAGAGATATGAAGTAAGAGCATTTTCAGGACTTGGAGTTGTCCTGGGTGATACTGAAGGGACAGATGCTGGACATATGTTCTGCCTGGCCTGCTGGGTGGACTGGGGGAGAGTGTAAACTGCAATGTAAACCATTATCCATGTGGTACAGCAGTGCTCCAAAATGTATTCATCAAATTCAATGAAGGTGCCATGATGATGAAAGAGGTTGTTGATGTGGGAGGAATGCATTGAGAGAGGTGGAGGGTATATGTGGACCTCTTATATTTTTTGAATGTGACATTTTAAAAAAATAGAGAAAAAAAGTAAAAGTATTGGTAAACGAACAAACAAACAAAAGATTGTTGTGAAAATTACCTTTATCTGTTAAAAATCTTTGGTGGTTTCTTACAACCTGATTATTTCCTATAACAAGTCTTCATACTTTCTTCTGTATAACCCTACTGATTAAGAATATTCTATCAAGATTTATTTCCTAAGCCCCCTCTAAATTAGAATTGGAGTGGGCATCACCATCCCAGAATCCTCGGGATCACGGAAGGATTTATGGACTAGAGTGCACTTCTGGGTATCCTAGTATAGACTTATTGTGATTCTAGCAATGGAAGAACTTACATCATTGATGTGGAGGCAGTGGCCCCTGGAGGTTCTGCGGTCAGGGAGAGGGAAAACAGGTGTAATATGGGGGCAATTTCAGCACTTGGAAATTGCCCTGAATGACATTGCAATGACAGATACAGGCTATTATATATGCATTCATAACCTACAGAATTGTGTGGGAGAGAATGTAAACTACAACGTAAACTGTAATCCATGCTTAGTGGCTATGCTCCAAAATGTGTTCATCAATTGCAATGAATGTGCTACCCTAATGAAGGATGTTTTAATGGGTGTAAATGTGGGTGGTGTGGGGGGCAGGGCTTATGGGAATTTCCTATATTTTTCATGTAACATTTATGTAATCTAAATATCTTTAAAAAAATAAAAGAATTTTAAAAAAGATTTATTTTCTATAGTTTTTATTTTGGAGAATAAAGCAAATGTGTATCGACTATGCTTTTTCATATTTTGTAAAGCTCTCCAGTTGTGGATGTGTCCATTACCTCGCCTTCTTTTGCTCCACATTCTTCACCTTTCACACAAAGTATGCTCAATCTCTCTCTATCTCTCTGTCTCTGTCTCTCTTTCTCTCACACACATACACCTACACACACATGGACAATAGGAAAGCAGCAAAATAGACTATAAAGTATAAACTCATTAGGATTTCATTTCAGGTAATCTCCCATCTGCTCTTCAGTTGCTTTTGTAGCCTCATAGTTCACTATGGGCTTCTCTTTGTCAATACTTGATCTCAGCACACATTTTAGAATTCTCTTTATACATTATAAACCTCAGTACAAAAATGTTCAAGTATTTTCAACTGCGTTATTCTATCAACCTACATTAAAAGTTCAGTAGCTATATTAAATTCATTATTGTATAAATAATTTAACCCATGCATTTTCTTTGTCTTACACATTCTTAACTGAGTCTCTTAAATAATTGGTTAGTCTTGATCTCAGAGACATTGCATATATTGTCACAGATTGTAGTTTTCTTTGGGGTTTGCCATTAGAAAGATTATATTTATATTTGAAATCCAGTTTTAGCAGTTCTACTGATCCAATGAGGAATATTGTTATGTAAGTTACTCTTTCTGCTGAAATTATTTTCTCACCCATTTTTTTATTTTGCTAAGTCTACATAAAATATTATTTTCATCATCTGTTACTTCATGTTTCTGTAAAATCTATTACTATGTGATATGCTACAAATTATATGTAAAATGTAACACCCATATAATCACCTATTTACAATAAATATTACATTGCCAGTGCCCCAGAAACCCTTTGCCTGACCTTTTTCATTGACTACTGCTCCCTTCCACCTAAAGATAATGAATAACTTGATATTTAACCAATATTCTGACTTTCATAGGAAACATTTCATTACTTTTATTTATGTTTTTTACCTAAATAATTGGCATCTTTCAGTATGTATTCTTTTCTGTCTGGTTTTTCTTTCAATAAATATATTTATGTGATTTAATATTATTGCATTTAACATTTCTATAGCAGTTAATTTTCATTTATAATGTTCCATTTTATAGCTCTACATAATTTAATTTTCAGTTCAAGTTTTGCTTATTTCGCTTGTTGTCGGATGGGATTATTAAAACATGCTGCTCCAAGTATTTTGCCATATGACATTTGTTTAACATGTGTATTTCTCTCAAACATATAACTAGATGTAGAATTGCTAGGACATATGCATGCAAATCTTCATGTTGAGGAAGATAATACAGTGATAATGTAAAATTATTTTCCAAAATGATTTTATTGATTTTGATCTCATTAGAGATTAGAATTCTCTCAAAAAGAATTCCTTTGTTCCATAACCATGTCTACCCTTAATAATGTCAGACTTAAAAATTTTAGACATTACTGTCATAGTACCCCATTTCCCAAATTCCTAATTAATTTGAACACTTTTTAAAAGCTGAGTTGCCATTTAAATATCTTTATATCCTTTTTTCTTTTTCTTTTTTCGAAATAAGTATCTACATTTCTTGTGCATTTCTCTACTGGTTTTGCTTATCTTTTTCTTATTGCCCTGTAAGTTTCTTTAATATATTCTGGATGCAAACACTTTGTTATTTTTATGCTTTACAAACGTTTTTTCCCACTCTGTAGATAATCTTTTCACTTTCTTACTGGAGATTGTTAAATAGAAATTTTTAATTTTAGTGTAGTCAAATTTCCTCTAATTCTTTTTATATTGTTAGTTGCATGTGCTTGTAGGTCTGTGTCTCTGTGTGTTGTGGGTACCATTTAAGAAATATTTCCTGAAACTGAGATTATAAGTTTTTATTCCTATATTTTCTTATAAAAGTTTTATTCTTTAATCATTGACTGTTTTTATAAACTTATTTTTAATTGTATTTTTTGGAAGATACATAGATCACAAAAAATGTTACATTAAAAAGTATAAGAGGTTCCCATATACCCCACTCCCCACACCCCACTCCTCTCACATCAACAACCTCTTTAATCATTGTGGCACATTCATTTCATTTGGGGAATACATTTTCGTATGCCTATTCTTTCACCTTTACTGAACCTGTGGTTGGCGCTGGGGTTGGTGTATACTCTGGAGATTTGAATCTCTGGACTGGCCATGTGCCAGCCGGGCCCTGAAGCTCAGCAGAGTTGCAACTCTTACTCTCTGGTTCGACTAGTAATGGAGGAAGTTGTAGCATTGATGTGGAGAAAGTGGCCATGGTAGTTGCTGAGGGCAGGGAGAGCGAAGAAGAAATGTGTTGTGGGGGCATTTTCAGGACTTGGAGTTGTTCCAAATGATATTGCGGGGACAGATGCTGGACATTATATATCCTGCCGTAACCCACTGAAAGTACTGGGTGAGAGTATAACTACAATGTAAACTATTATCCATGTGGTGCAGCAGTGTTTCAAAATGTATTCATCAAGTCATTGACTGTTTATGCTTTAATCATTGACTGCATCCATTTTGAATTGATTTTATGCATAATATGAAATAGTAACATTCATTTTTATCTGTATGTAACTTTCCCAACAATTTTTATGAAAAGACCTTTATTCTTCCATTGATTTGCAGTATTAGAATTTTTAAATTTAAGTCTCTATTAGCGATTCTGTTTCAAAGCTCAATTCTCCTTTTCTTAGACAATTTTCCTAATGCTACAGCATTATCACCATTCACCATGTCTGAAATACTGAAACTCTGTGGTAAATGTTGATTCCTCTTAGAGCAAGTCTTAACACAGAGTGTGTTAGTGATCCCTGATCATTTGCATTCTCATATAAATTTTAGAATTTTTCATGATATTACACACATGCACACACACACACACACACAGAATTGAAAAAAATTAACTGGATTTAAGTGAAATCTAAGAATGCAATGGGGAGAATTAAGAATTAGCATCTGTAAAATACTGCATACTCAGATCAATGAATGAATTTATGCATTTTCTATACTTCTTTCTTTTTTTTTTTTTTTTGAGGTACCCTGGAGCCAGGGCTTGAACCTGGGACCTCATATGTGGGAAGCGGGCACTCAACCACTGAGCCACATCAGCTCCCCTGATGTGGCTTTGTTTCATTTGTTTGCTTGTTGTTTTTGTTTTATTTAGGAGGTGCTGAAACAGAGCCTGGGGCCTCCCATGTGGGAAGTAGGTGTTCAGCTGCCTGAGTCACATCTGCTCCCTATTATTATTATTTTTTTAAAGTTTTATCCCCCCCTCCTTTGTGACTCTTTTTTGAATGTTGTCTACTGTCTGTGTATCCCCCTCCCCCCCCCCGCCCCGGCAAAACTGTGGCTTGCTTGCTGTCTGTTCTCGGCGCCCATATGCTGTGTGCTTTTCTGCATTTTTGCTTGTCTCCCTTTTTGTTGTGTCATCTTGCTGAGTTGGCTCTTCATGGTATTTGAGGGCCTGGCAGCACTGTATGGCGCTTGCAGGCCGACAGCTCTCTGCAGCGTGTGGGTGAGCCTGCCTTCACAAGGAAGCCCCGGGACATGAACCCAGGACCTCCCATATGGGAGATGGGAGCCCAACTGACTGAGCCACAGCCACTTCCCTGCTCCCTATTATTTTCACATACTTATATATATGTATAAGATATACATATATATAAAGATATAGGTCTCTCTCTTTTATTGTTTTCTAGATAGATGCCTTTCAAATCAGTCATTAAATTTGTTTCTGGGTATTTCTAATAATTTATACAATTATATGTAATATTTTAAAACTTTATTTATTTTTCTAATTTTTTTCTTATATGGAATGCAGATTTTTCTAGTATAATGTCATTTGGAGATAGAGATAGTGGGCTTCTTTAACTTTGTTTTCAATTTAAAATTGAAAGCTTTTATTATTTCAACTCTAAGTATGAGATTTTGGTATAGGGTTCATTAGTACCTTTTAACAGATTAAGACTTTTGTGTTCTGGTTTAGTTTTTTTATTAGAGAATTTGTTGAGTTTACAAAACTATCATGTATAACCTATAGGGCTTCCATACACGACCCCAACACCAACATTGACACCTTGCATTGTTGTGAAATATTGGTTACAATTGATGAAGGAACATAAAAATATTACTACAGTAACTACAGTACTGCAGTCTGTGCCTTAAATTAGGTGTCTTTTTCCCATAAACCACCTTATTATCAATACTATGTACTAGTATAGTACATGTTTTTTTTTTATTTGAAACTATACAAAATACATGGTTTCTTTTTTTAACTTTTCTTTTTTAAAGATACATAGATCACACAAAATGTTACATTAAAAATATAAGGGGTTTCCATATACCCTACTCCCCACACCCCCCACCCCTCCCATACTAACAACTTCATTAGTGTGGTACATTCATTACATTTGATGGGTACATTTTGGAGCACAGCTACACTGCATGGATTATAGTTTACATTGTAGTTTACACTCTCCCCCAGTCCATACAGTGGGTTATGGTAGAATATATAATGTCCTGCATCTGTCCCTGCAAAATTATTGAGGACAACTCCAAGTCCCAAAAATGCCCCAATATTATACCTCTTTTTCCTCTCTCTCTGCCTTCAGCAACTCCCATGGCCACTCTCTCTACATCAATGATATAATTTCTTCCAGTGCTAGAGTCACAATCATTCTATAGTAGAACACGAGTAAGTCCACTCTAATCCATATTCTATTCTCCATCCTTAGGACCCTGGGATGGTATGTCCACTCCACCTCTACATCAAGAAGGGAGTTAGATCCCACATGACTGATGACTGGAGTTCTCCTGCTTGCAACTGTAGATGCTCTTGGTTCCCTAGTGTGGTGGTTAACCATCCTCTCCTCCCTGTTAGCTGACCTGAGTAAGTCCAGTGAACTGGAGAGTAGGTGTTGCAACTCTGCTGAGGCTCAGGGCCCATATAGTACATATAGTACATTTGCTATAGTTCATAAAAGAACATTTTCATCTTTGTACTGTTAATCACAGTCCATCATCCACCACAGGGTTCACTGTGTTATACAACCTCATGCCTTGTACAGTTCATCAAAACTATACACTCAATGGCTCTCAGTATCATCCCAGAGTTGTGCTATCATCATGTGACAGAGCCCATTTTAGAACATTTTCATTATTCCAAAAAGAAAAATGCCTTAATTCTTTATACCTCTTGCATTAGTAAGCCAAAGGGGTGCTGATGCAAAGCACAAGAAATATGCTGGTTTTTCTAAAGGGTATTTATTTAGGGTAAAAGCTTAACTTACAAAACCCTAAAGAGTCCAACTCAAAGCTGC
Organism: Dasypus novemcinctus; assembly: GCF_030445035.2. NCBI lineage: Eukaryota > Metazoa > Chordata > Mammalia > Cingulata > Dasypodidae > Dasypus > Dasypus novemcinctus. Next base: position 144,527,473 of record NC_080673.1, on the reverse strand, counting down.
TTTCTCACCAAATCTGTTGCCACGTGTTGAAGCAAGATGGCAGATGAGCTCCTAAGGCTCTGTGGGCCCAACTTCTTCTGATCTCAGCTGTAGACTGGCATAAGGCTCATCTCTCTTCCTGGGCTTTTGCTGTTCATACTTTCTCCTTCCTGTCACATGACAGGGTTGAAATGACCAAATGCTCTCCTTTTCTGTGTGTCTTCTTGAATGAGAGTTGATTTATGTCACCCCACCAACAGTGTAGGGACTCAACTGGAGTCATACCCTATTGACATGGTTCAATCAAAACCCTAATCTTAACAGGTAATTTAATCAAGACATATCAGCTGAATATAATGCATTCAAAGGGTATCACACCCACAGGAACAGATCAGCTTATAAACATAATATTTTTCTTTTTGGGGATTCATAAATAATATCAAAATGCCACACCTCCCTATTGTTGACCCTTTGCATTGATAAAGTACCTTCCTTACCATTGCTACAAAAATATTACAATATTATTGTTAACTAGAGTCCACAAGATACTCTTAGTTGTATTTTTCCTGCCACAATATTCTTAACACCTTGTAATAGTGAATACGTTTGTTCTAGTTAATGGGAAAACATTCTTGTATTTCTACTATTAACCATAATCCTAACCAAACACTGATTTCACTGTTATACAGTCCCAAGATTATCCCTTCACTTTCTTTCTACTGCTATTTACAACCCTAGATTACCCCTTCACCCACAATCACATTTATAAATTAGTGGAGCTAGTTATACATATTATAATGTGCTACCATCATCCCTATCCATTTCTAAACATTTAAAATCAATTCCCTACATTTTCTTATAGAAGCTTTATGGATCTAGCTTTTATTAGACCTTTGATCTATTTTGAGTTAATTTTGTATGAAGTGTGAGATAGGGGTCCTCTTTCTTTCTTTTGGATATGAATATCCAGTTCTCCCAGCACCATTTGTTGAAGAGACTGTTGTAACACAGCTGGGTGGTTTTGGCAGCCTTGTCAAAAATCACTTGACCAGGGAAGCAGACTTGGCCCAATGGACAGGCCATCCGTCTGCCCGTGCACAGTGCTGATGCACGAAGGAGTGCCATGCCTCTAAGGGGTGTTCCCCGTGTAGGGGAGCCCCACGTGCGAGGAGTGCGCCCTGTAAGGAGAGCCACCCGGCGTGAAAGAAAGTGCAGACTGCCCAGGAATGGCACCACACACACGAAGAGCTGATGCAGCAAGATGACACAACAACAAAGAGACACAGATTCCCGTGCCACTGACAACAACAGAAGCAGACAAGAACATGCAGCAAATGGACACAGAGAACAGACAAGTGGGGGCGGGGGGAGAAATTAAAAAAAAAAATCACTTGACCATAGATGTGAAGGTCTATTTCTGAACTCTCAGTTCTGTTCCATTCATTGATATATCTATCTTTATGCCAGTACCATGCTATTTTCACTGCTGGAACTAAGTTATATACTTGAAAGTCAGGAAGTAGGAGTCCTCCAACTTTGTTCTTTTAAAATATATTTTTGGCTATTTGGAGCTGATTACACTTCCAAACTAATTTGATTATTAGATTTTCTATTTCTTCAAAGTAGGCACTTGGAATTTTGATTGAAATTGCATTGAATCTGTAAGTCAGTATGGGAGAATTGATATCTTAATGATATGTAGTCTTCTAATCCATTAACATGGAATGTCCTTCCATTTATTTAGGTATTTAATTTTTTTAAGCAATCTTTTGTACATTTTTGAATACAGGTTCTTTGTGTCCTTAGTTAAGTTTATTCCTAAATATGTGATTTTTCTAGTCTTTATTATAAATGGAATTATTTTCTAAATTACTTCCTCAGATTGCTCATTACTATTGTATAGAAACATTACTAATTTTTGTGTATTAATCTTGCATCCTGACATTTTGATGAACTTGTTTATTAGCTCTATTAGCTGTGTTGTAGATTTTGAGGAGACTTTCTAGATATAGGATCATATACCTAGATGCTGCAAATAGTGAATGTTTAACTCATTTTCCAATTTGGATACATTTTATTTCCTTTATCTCACTAATTTCTCTTGCTAGAACTTCTAGCACAATATTGAATAACAGTGGTGTCAGCGGGCAAATTTTCCAATTTCATCAGGAAAGACTTCAGTCTTTAACCATTGAATACAATGTTAACTGTAAGGTTTTCATATATGCCCTTTATCATTTTGAGAAAGTTCCCTTCTATTCCTATCTTTTGGAGTGTTTTGTTTTGTTTTCATCAAGGAAGGATTCTAGATTTTGTCAAATGCCCTATCTGTGTAATTTGAGATGATCATGTGACTTTTCTCCTTTGATTTATTAAGGTGGTACATTACATTGATTGATTTCTTGTGTTGAACCACCCTGCATATGTGGGATAAATCCAATTGATATAATTATTTTAATATGCTGCTGGATTTTATTTGCATTCCTTTATTGAGGTTATTTGCATCTATATTCATTACAGATGTATAATAGATATATTTTATATATATATATATAGAGAGAGAGAGAGAGAGATTTCTTTTCTTGTAGTGTCTTTATCTGGGTTTGGTATTAGGGTGATGTTGGCTTCATAGAAAACATTTGTAACATTCCCTCCTGTGAAAATTTTTGCAAAGTTTGAGCAGAATTGGTATTAAATCTCCTTTGAATTATTGGTAGAACTCATGTCTGAAGTCATCTGGTCCTGGACTTCTCATTTTTGGGTGGGTTGTAATGACTGTTCAAATCTCTTTACTTGTGATTAGTTTGGTAAGATCTTCTATTTAATCTACAATCAGTGTAGGTTTTTTATTTTTTTTCTAAGAATTTGTCTACCTTGTCTAGTTTTCCTAGCATTCTCTTATGATCTCTTTTATATATCTGTGAGGTCAGTATTAAATGTCTCCCTTCTCAATTCTGGTTTTAATTATTTTCATCTTCTCTCTTTTGTTTTTTTGCCAGCCTAGCTAAAAATGTGTCAATTTTATTGATCTTTTCAAAGAACCAAATTTTTGTTTTGTTGATTATGTTTTTTTGTTTTTCTCAATTTTATGTATTTTTGCTCTAATCTTCATTAATTCTTTCATTTGCGATTAGTTTACTGTTCTTTTTCTAGTTCCTTCAGGTGTGTAGTTAGATCTTTGATTTTACCTCTTTCTTCCTTTTTAATGAAGGCCTTTAGGGCTATAAATTTCCTTCCCAACAATGCATTTGCTGAATTGCATAAGTTTTGGTATTTGTCTCCAAATACTGTTTTCTCTTGCAATTTCTTTTTTAGTCCACTGATTGTTTAAGAGTGTGTTATTTAACATCCATAAATTTTTGCATTTTCTATTTCTCTGCCTGTTATTGATTTCCAGCTTCTTTATTCCATTATGATAGAAGAAAGTACTTTGAATAATTTTAATTTTTTAAAATTTATTGAGGTCTGATTTGTGACCCAACATGAGGTCTATACTGGAGCCTGATCCGTGAGGACTTGAGAAGAATATGTATCCTGCTGTTTTGGGGTGCATTGTTCTTACATGTCTGTTAGGACTAGCTCATTTATCAAATTATTCAGGGTCTCTATTTCCTTATTCATATTTTCTATATGTTCTATCTCTTGATGTAAGTGGTGTATTGAAATTTCCAACTATTACTGTAGAGACATTTATTTTTTCCCTTCAGTTTTGACAATGTTTACCTCATGTATTTTAGGACACACTGATTAGGTGTATAGATATTTATGATTGCTATTTCTTCCTGGTGGATTGCCTGTTTTATTAATATACAATGTCCTTCTCTGGCTCTAATAATAGGTTTGCTTTTTAAGTATATTTTGTCCAATAAAATATTGCTATTCTGGCTTTTTTTGTTGTTGTTACTGTATGCATGGAATATCTTTTTCCAGCCTTTCACTTTCAAGTTATTTGTAGTCTTGGTTCTAAGGTGCATTTCAATGGCTCATATTTTTTATCCATTCCACCAGTCTGTGTCTTTTGATTGGGTATTTTAATTTGTTTTAATATTCAATATTTTTACTGTAAAAGCATTAGTTACTTTATCCATTTTATCCTTTGGCTTTTATATGTCATATCTTATTTATATCACCGTTTTTATACTTTTAGCTGCTTTTGCTGATAATCTTCATTTCTAGTGTCTCTCTGAAGTCTTGCTTTCCTATCTTTTCCTTTCACCCACAGACTCCCTATATTATTTCTTGTATGGGAGTTCTCTTGCTAATGAACTCTTTCAGTTTCTGTTTGTCTGTGAATATCTTAAGCTATCCCTGGTTTTTGAATGACAGTTTTATCAATTTTAGAATTCTTGACTGGCAGTTTTTCTCTTTCAGTGTCTTAAATATTTCATACCACTGACTTCTCAGCTCCACCATTTCAGATGAAAAATCAGTACTGAATCTTACTGGGCTTCCCTTGTATGTGATGAATCTCCTTTCTCTTTATGCTTTCAGGATTCTCTCTTTAATTATGACTTTTGATATTCTGATTAGTAAATATCTTATGATAGGTCTATTCCTATATATTCTTTTTGTAGTATGTTATACTTCTTGGACATGGGCATCTATGTCTTTCAAGAGAGTTGGGAAATCTTTGACCATTATTTCCTCAAACATTCTTTCTATCCTTCTGGGACACCCATAACACATGTTTTTGCATGCCTTTTGTTATTCCATTCCCTGAGGCCCTGCTCAATTTTTTCTTTTCTCTTCTCTATCTGTTCTTCTGTCTGTTCAATTTCAGAAGCCCTGTCTTCTAGTTCACTGATCATTTCTCCCACTTTTTCAATTCTGCTTTTCTATGCCTCCAGTGTATTTTTAATTTCATTTACAGTACCTCTCATTCCCATAAGATCTTTTATTTTCCTTTGTAGGCTTTAAGATTCTTCTTTGTGTTCACCCAATGACTTCTTAATATCCTTAATCTCTTTAGTCTTCTCACTGAATTTATTAATGTGGTTTGTTAAAACATACCTATACTTAGTTTTCTCAACACCTCTCTCTCACCTCAATAATCAATTTTTTCCTTACTGGGCAAGATCTTGTTTCTTAGTACAGATTGTAGTTTTTTGCTAATATCTCAGCATCTGATTTTCTTGATTTATTTATTCTAGGCTCAAGCTTTCTCTTTAACATAAGCCTTTCTTATTATTTGGCTTCTTGCCCAAGTTCCTTTTGACACTTGGTTCAACTTATTTTAGACATTTACAATAGCTTGTGGTTAACTAATCAGATTGTTTTTAGTCCCTATTCATGGATTCTTGTCTTGTATATATGGTACACTTTTTGTGATTGCCCTGTTGTACACTAGTTTCATCCCCATGAGAAAACTTCCTTTTCCCTGTTCCTCCTTCAGCAAAGTTAAACTGTTCTCATTCTTTCTGATTTACTTATATATATATATTTAAACACTGATTACCTTTTCTCTAGCTGTTAACCTCTGAGGGGGTAATTTTGGAAGTAGGGTCCCCCTGGAGACACACTTCCCAGATCCATTTTCCCTGCCAAAACTGGCCCAGGGACCACAAAGGGGTTGTTGATTATTTCCAATGTGCCCAGAGGAAGAAACCAAAAACGCACTGCTTTAGTTTGCTTAAAGCTGCTGGGAGCAATATACCAGAAATGGGTTCCCTTTTATAATGGGAAATTATTAGGTTAAAATTTTAAGTTCTGAGGCTATTAAAATATCCAATTCTAGGCTTCATCAGAGATTCTTTCTCACCAAAGTTTGACTGTTTCTAATCCTGGACTCCTGCAATGTGGCAAAACACAAATGGACATTCTGCTGTTATGGGTGGGTCTCTGCCTTCTCCTCCAGTCTTAATTTCTTCCCAAGCACAGTTGTAAATGATCAGGCAAATGGCTTATCTCTCCCCTATCCTCTGGACCTCATCTCTTTCAGTCTTTTGTGGGCTTCTTTCTGTGTCTCTCTGTTCTTTCTGTGCCTCTCTGTCCCAAGAGGCCTCAGGGACCTCTTTCTCAACCTCTCAGGGTTTCTTTGTCTCTCATCTTTTTCTTTGTCTCTTCATTTTTCTCCCCTTTATCAAGGACTCCATCAAGAGGACCAAGACCTACCCTGGATCATGCTTCACTGAAGTAATCCCACCAAAGACCCCCAACTGAACTTAATCTAATCAAGGGGCTCCACACCTACAGCAGTAGATTAGCTTCAAAGATGTGGTATTTTCTGGGATCCATAAAAAGCTTCAAACTCTCATTTCAAACTCTCATTTCAGCCTTGAAATTTCTCTTTGATGACTCTCTTAATCTGCAGTTTCTGACATGCCCAGCAGGTGGCACTCTTCAGCCAACTCTTCCTCAGAGCCCTAAGGTGGTGATATACCTTTAATTCTCAACCATTTCAGCTCCAGTTGGGGGCACTGTTGAGACTCTGACTGCTAGGCACGCTGGAATGAAACTGTTGCACGGATCCCAGTCTCTTTGATCTGCATTCTTTAATCAACTGTCACAACCTTTACTGAGCCTTGCCTCCCCTTTTCTTGGAAAAGCTGCCTTCAATAAGCTGTTTCTCACCAGTCCAAGAAGGCATTATGTCTCTTAACTCTGCCCCAGGCCCTCCTCTGCTGGAGGCAGTGTTGATTCAGAGGCTGCTGTTTGGGTAGATTTAAACTGGGTAGATTTAAATTGTCCATGTTTCCCCCCAAAACAGATCAAACACCACCTTCCTTCCTCTCCTGCTTAGTGCAATGTCAGTGGCTACAGATGTCTTTCTGTGTTGTGTGGATTTAAACTGTCCATATTTCTCCAAGAAAATGCTGAAATTTCAGATCTCTCCCTCTCCTGCCATGGGTCCTTTGGAGGAGTCCTTTGAGTTGGGCAGACCAAAACTGACCTTGTAACCCTAGAAATTGATTAAACTCCACCCACCTTTCTCTCCTGTCAGGGGCAGGATCAGAGCAATGGCTGGAGATACCCTTCTGTGGTGAGTGGGTTAAATCTGTCCATATTTACTCAAGTAACTTAGCAACTGCTAACACTTTAGCCCTTTCCTTACCCCATCAAGGTAGGGTTGGAGTCAAAGTTACTATGATTTTTAATGGGTCCTACTTCCATTCCTGTTGAGGTTATAGTTAAAATGGAGGCTGCAAACTTCTGACTGACAGGTTTAAAATATAGCTATGCTCAGAATTGTACTCTAGCTGGCTGAATTTGCTAATCAGTAGCTATAGTCTGTATCCAACTGTGTCCCACTCCCCTGCCTTTGGGAGATAGAGCTTCCAATTCCAGCCAGTGAGTGGTTCCTGATGTGGTCTACCATGCCAGTGGGGGATTGGTATCGGCCTCCACAGTGCAGAGGAATCTACTCAAAAATCTTCACTACATGTTATCAGTCTCTTCCTTCTGTTCTTCTGGTCTTCAGAGCCCCCAAACAGGTGAGTTAGACATTTCCTGCATGAATTCTAGCAGCCTTGGAGGGCAAGCTGAATCTTGGCACTCCTTACTCTGATACCATCTCGGATCTTATATTAGTAAGTCAAAGGGATGCTGATGTAAAGTACAAAAAATCTGTTAGCTTTTATAAAGGGTATTTATTTGGGGTAGAGCTTACAGTTATAAGGCCCTAAAGAGTCCAAGCGAAGGTACCATAAGAGGTACATTCTCACTAAATGTTTGTTGCCACATATTGAAGCAAGATGGCTTTCAATATATACTAGTGTTTAATCTTCCTCTTTCATCTCAAGGCTCCATGGGTCCAGCTTCTTCAGATCTCAGCTATAGATTGGAGGGCTTATTTCTTTCTGGGCTCAGCTACTCTCTTCTCTTCTGTAACCAGTTGTAACCTATCAGGTGAATGTCTCATCATTCTTTCTGGGGCCACAAGATCAAGCTGACAAGTTCTCTCCTCTTCCATGTCTATGGAGCTCTCTCTATTCCTGTCTCTTCTTCTCCCATGCTCTTCTTAACTGAGTGTCTGTATATATAGTCCATCAAGGCAACAAGGACTCAATCCTGAGTCGCCCTAATGACATGGTTGAATCAAAGCCCTAATCTTGGTTTAATCAAGTAAACATAAAACCTTTGAATTTAAAAGGTTATCATGCCCAGAGGAACAGGCCAGTTTACAAACAAGCTATATTTCTTTTTGGAATTCATAAATAATATCAAACTGTTACAGATCTTTTCTAGTTTAATTTTGCAGTGCATTTTTAAAACTTAATATTTCAATTTATCAGATATGTTTCAAGCAAACTTGCATTCTTCTAAAAATCCAACCTGGTTAAGAAGGATTATGCTATGTATGGATATATAGCTAGATTTTGTTGGCAAACAAATTGCTTTGGAGTTTTGCATCTATGTTCATGAGTGAATTTGTAATCAGTTTTACCCTTTTCCCATATTCCTTGTTCATTTTTTTATCAAAGGTATGATAGCCTTATATAATAGGTTGGGGAATAATTATTTTTCTACATAGTCTTTGCCTGTTTAACTTTGTTTCTTCTTTAAATGTTTGGTAGAACTTACTGATCATCATGTTATGAGTACATGGAATTTTCTTTGTGGAAAGATTTTAATTATAGGGTCAATTATTTAATAATTGTGGGACCCTGGGTTTTCTAGTTTTTCTTCTACTAGCCTTGAAAAATTGAGTTTTCCTAGAATTTCAGTTTTATTGCCAAAAGTTTCTTGTAATGAATGCTCTTAACTTTTTAATTTTTATAGGCTCTATAGTAATGCTACCTTTGATTTATTCCTGAGACTTACTATTTTTTTTCTTCTCTCTCTCTCTTTCTCTCTCTCTCTCATAATAATTGTGCAAGACTTTTATCATTTTTTTCACAGAGACAATTTTACACTTTCTAATGTATGCTTACTTTTCATGTCACTAATTTTCACTTCATTTGGTCAAACTTGCTCATTGTTTAATTCTTCTAAGTCATGACTTTTTTTCTGTGACTATTTTGTTAATATCTCTCAATATAACTATAGATTTATCTATTTCTTTTTGTAGATATGCTAATTCTTACTTTTTATAATTTGAACCATGATTCGGTACAAATCTATTCATTAACATCCTTCAGAAATATTTCTGGTGTTTCAAACATTTTATATCTCTGATAAAAGAGCCTTGTGGCAGTTTGAAGCTTTTGTGGACCCCAGAAAATCATGTCCTTTGAGAAAATCCATTTCTGTTCTTGTAAACTTATTGTAGGTGGTATCTTTTGATGAAATTATTTCAGTTGAGGATCTTTGATTGGATTTTGTGGCCCAGGTGGGTCTTAATTCTCTTACTGTAATCTTTTATAAGAGGAGGAATGAAAAAACACAGAAACAGAAAAAAACTGCAGAGACAGGGAAGAACCGAGAGGTTGAGACAGAAGGCCTTCAGAACCCAAAGCTGAAATCAATGGAACACGAAGCTGAGAGGAAGCCACTTTAGCCACAAGCAGAAAGCTGTGAGGAAAGGGTAGAAATAAGCAGATGTCTCCATATGCCTGATCTCCTGATAATGTCCTGATTTAGACATTTTCATGGCTTCAGAATTGTAAGCCTTTAAACTAATAAATCACCATTATAAAAGCCAAACCATATCACAAACTTTTGCATGGGAAATTTAGATCTTCTCGGATAGGCTGTAACTTCTAAAGTATCCAATCTATGGAGAAACAGAGGAAGAGCTTGCATGCTAGGCTTAGGGGTATAAATTGTGTCATTTTTCTTTGTTCGGTGTGCCAGCTATGTTTTTTGGTTGTGTGCCCCTTCTTGCAAGATCGAGAATAAATTCTTTTCTTCTCCAAAAAAAATAAAAAAAAAAAAAAAATAAAATAAAACAGAAACACCTGCAGACTGGTTTCTATGCCCTTAGGAGTAAAGGGTGAGGGGCAGTGAAGAAAAAAACTGCTAGTTGACTCTCAATATCCCTATTTCCATTCTTTGCAATATAATTTTTTTGGTAGGCACATGGCTGGTTAGCAAAACACTACATTCCCCTTCCTTGGCAACCAAGTGAGGCCACATGATAAGTCCTGGCCAAAGGGTTGTGAGTAGAAATAAAAGGTGCAACTTCCTATTTGTGCTCTTAGGATGGAGTGTGCCTGTCCCTTGCCCTTTACCTCTTCCCTCTGGCTTGAATAAAGACGTGGTAGTGAGCCATCTGGAATTATTTCAGAGAAGGGATGGCAGAACCAGATAGAAGGATCTTGGGTTTCTGACACAGAACCACCATTTTAGCTTTGGACTGTAATTTAAGAGAGAAATAATCTGAAACCTTATTTAATTCACCAATATTTTGGGTCTTGATTACACAGTTGAACCTATATCCTAAATAAATTTTTTTCTGCAAATGTATTACTGTTGTAAAGTTGTTAATTGTTCAGCAATTACAGGAAATTTTTTTAAATAAAAAAATATTTACATTTCAAATGAAATTTATTCTTAGTTGATCCCTATAACCCAAGTGCTTACATCCTCATGATTATTATTAATCATTCCATTTTGTCTATTCAACATGTGCATCCTGTATACTTACTAAGCAATTATTTGCACTTGCATTTTCTGTATCAGGTTTACTTTGATGTGTAGCTTCTTAAAAAATCTAACTGAATTTGTCCAAGCAAAAGCCTTATGTTTTTTGGAATACCAATTTTGCCATAGTTTACAGATCTGCCTCCAAAGCTGAATTTAGTTGTTGGCAGCTCCTCAAAAAGTTCAAATCTTTGGCTGAATTCATTTAATAACTCTTCCTTTGTCCAATTGCATGAGGTTATAGTTTAAATAATATATGTTAAAATAATGTTTGACTTAGCAATATGATTGAAAGAAATTTTGAGAAAAAGCAAAAAATCACCTATAATCTCACTCTTCTAATACAACCATCTTAAAATTTGTGTATTATCTTCTGAACCTCATTCACATGCAAATATTTTTTATGGGTTGACATAGCATCTGGTATTCTGCTTTTTATGCCTTAACCTTTATGCTGCATATTCTATGTTTTAACTTTCATAGTTACTTTTTAGTGGTTTTATACCTTATAAAGTGTTTCTGTAAAATAATTTACAAATCCATTGGAGGGGCACATTTTAAGAAATTATTTTTATTAGTGATCTGGTTGTTGATTTTCTGATGAATCTGGTTGGGTCTACCAGTGCCTCTTAAATGCTTAGCTTGAGCCTGGAATATATACTTGGTAAGAGATGAGTATAATAGACACTCATTAAATGTTTGGTGTCATTACTGTTATTGTTATTAGGATTGGACACCATTGTCTCTCCCTAGATGGGAAAGTTGAGAACAAGGTCTGGTTTTGAAATAGCAACTGGGGCAAGTTGTAGGACAATGTTGTACACAACTTTAATTGAGCTGTAGCCAATGAATGCTGATGTGCTACTTTGAAGACATCCAGTTGTAAGATTTGTGAGATGGGCCTATTCTTCAGATCTTCTGGGCTGGAATGCCAGATCAGCCTCCGTCAGTTCCTCCCCTTAACCCATATCACTTCTCCCTTTACTTTCCTTGCTTTGTCTTAAACATTTGATGTTTTCTTTGCTTAATGCTTTTGATGTCTTAATAAAGTCGGCTTTTAAAATTTTCAAAAAAAAAAAAAAAAGCCAAACCATTTCTAGTATATTGCTTAAAGCAAATTTTTAGCAAACTGAAACAATCCTCAAAATTTATTGCCATGTTTCTGAACGCCAAATGTGTTTTCTCTACCACTTTAATATGGTTATATGCATTTCTTTATTAGTTGCATGGTTTATCTTCTTCCATATTTTTTCAAATTTTCTTTATCATTATGTTTTGGAAGTATAATTCATGAACATTATTTTTTGTATACCATAGGACAATATTGTTTTTTAATGGAGTATTTATTCCATGCAATGTAATTAATAATATATTAGGTTAAGTCTTTCATCTTTTTTTTTTAAGCTTTATTTATTTATTTATTTTTCTCCCCTCCTCCTTCCCCCACCCCGGTTGTCTGTTCTCTGTGTCCATTTCCTGTGTCTTCTTTGTCTGCTTCTGTTGTTGTCAGCGGCACGGGAATCTGCGTTTCCTTTTATTGTGTCATGTTGTGTCAGTTCTCCATGTCTGTGGCACCATTCCTGGGCAGGCTGCACTTTTTTGCGCTGGGCAGCTCTCCCTGTGGGGCTCACTCCTTGCACGTGGGGCTCCCCTATGCGGGGGACACCCCTGCGTGGCAGGGCACTCCCTGCGAGCATCAGCACTGCACTTGGGCCAGCTTCCACATGGGTCAAGGAGGCCTGGGGTTTGAACTGCGGACCTCCCATGTGGTAGACAGATGCCCTAAACACTGGGCCAAGTCTGTCGCCAAGTCTTTCATCTTAATACTTACTTTTTATCTTTCTAAGTTCCATAACCTCTTAATTTTTGCTTTGTTTTGAACTGAATATTAGTATTCCATTTTTTCTTCTGTTAATTTGGAAATTATAAACTCTATTGATAATTGCTTTAGTAAATAAAACTTACTCCTCAATGTATCAAATTTAATATTAAATGTGTTCAACTACTCTCTGCATAACTCAGGGAATTTAGAACTATGCAACTGCAATTAAACCTCCCTGATTTAAGTGACATTTTGTGTATTTTAATCATATAAGTGTGTGAGCTAACAAAACATTAAAAGTATTATTATTGTACCAGTTGTCAGGAAAATAATGGCTCAAGATACAAATCTGGCTTTCTTCCTTTTTTATAAATAAAGTTTTACTGGAACACAGCCCTGTCCATTTACCTACATATTGTCTGTGGCTACTTTTATGCTACAGTGACAGAGTTGAGTAGTTGCAACAGAAACAATATAGCCTATAAAGCTTAAAATATTTACTATCTTGTCCTTAAAAAAAAGATTTCTGACCCCTATTTTATACCTTATATTCATTCGTATTTAATCATCTTTCTTTCACCTTTCTTCCATATTTTGTTCCTTACAGGATTATTTTCCTTCTAGCTTAAAAACATCATTTTATAGTTTTACATGTAGGAGTGCTATTGGCATACGAAGTTTATTTTATGAAAATTAATTTCCAAATTTTCTTTCAACTTTGTCAAAAATATAATTGTAAGTTGCACATTATTTTCTTTAAGTGCATTTATCATTCAACTGTTTTCTGGCTTCCATTTTTTTCTATTGGGAAGTCAACTGTCTGCCTCACTGTTGTTCTTTTGAAAGCAAATTGTTATTTCCACTCTCATCCCATGCACAGATGTTTTAAGATAGTCTTTTTGTACTTTTTTATGCAGTTATGATTTAATAGTTCTGGGTATAGACTTCTTGTTGCTTATCAAGCTGGGAAATTTTTCTTTCCTTGGAAACTGGCACTCAACCACAGCCATATCTACTTCCCAGTTTAAAATTAATTAATAATTTAATTTCTAATGTACATATTTCAACAAGTTTTGAAATGTCTCTGCCTTCTTGATATTACTAGTCCTCATTGATAAAAACAAGTTTTGATATAAATGGCTATTTTTTATTATGTAGTGAATATGGAGCTTGAAATTCATTTTAGAAATAATTTCAGGTATAGGATGATATTATCTTCCTCCAAAAATTGTTGCAGTTTGTTATAGTCTGGAAAACTAGTAACAGATCATCTAAATCCAATTTCAGGGCTTGAGATTTTCTGGGCTACTCAAATCACCCAGAGTGTACTCTGAACAAGAGCTGATTTATTTCTGGATCATTCTTATTCTCAGTGTGCCAAACCTTTGGAAGATTTACTTATTAGCTAAGGTTTCAGTTTCCTGGCTGCCAAAGCAAATAACATTGGTGGATTGGTTTAAACAATGGGAACTTATTGAATCAAGGTTTTGAGGCTAGGGAAAGACCAAAATTAAAGTGTCATCAAGGCAATGCTTTCTTCCAGAGACTGTTGCATTTTGGGGTAGACCGATGTCAATATTTGACTTTTCTGTCACATGACCATGCCCATTGGTGGCCTCTCCTGATTTCTCAGTTCCATTGTCTTCCAGCTTATGGCTGTTGCTGCTGGCTTTCTGTGACCTTCCTTATAAAGCATTCAATAATATAGCATTAAGACCCATCCTGATTCATCTAGTCTACACCTTAACTGAAGTAATCTCATCATATGGTCCTACTTATAATGGTTTACACCAGCAAGAATGGATTAAATTTAAAAACATGTTTTTCTGTGGTGCATAGCTCCAAACCACTCAAATAGAGATTGTGGTAGCTTCACCATTGTCTTAAGATGGATTCCAACTTTTGTCCCCTGAGCTCTACAAGTATGTCAAACATTTTTTCTAGCCTCTCTTGCATCTCTTTTGGATTATTGAATGACACCAATATAGAAGTGATCTAATTTTCATGTCTCACATTTCTGAGTTTTCAAATTCTTTGGACTATTGGTCCATTATTCTTTACAATCTTGTAATTTCTTTGAAGTCTTAGAGGTATGTATTATTTTCTATTTTTTTAGTTGGTTTCATTGGGAGCCGTTGTCTAATATACTTAGTTGACCATTACCAGAAGTGAGTCTAACTACTATATATATTCATATATTTCTGCTAACAATAACAAAAGCTTTGTTGAATGACAAGATTATATATGTGTGTGTTCTTCAATCTAACAAATAATTGCAGTGTCTATAGTATGCTAGGCATTCTGCTAATCACTTTAGGATACAGGAAAATAAGAGATTCAGTCATTAAGGAGTTGTTGCCTAATGACAGGACCTACTATATGTATTATACTAAAGTCTGATGGTATACAAGTAGTATATAATGTTATTAAGTTCAGAAACTTTTCAACTGAAGATTGTCATTCAAAATGTTCCTAGGATTGTATTATGATCGCTAAGTTAGTATTTTTAAAGGTCTGTTATCTCTTACTGCCAAAATAAAATTGTAGCAAATTTTGAGCAACAATCAGCATAAAAGGAGGTAGCATAGATTAGTGGTTGAGTACAAGACTCAAGAAACCAAGCAACTTATTTTTATGTTCTGTCTTAGCCATTCATGTGTAGTGTGTCATTGGGAATGTTACTTAAATTGAAGATACCTAAATGTTCTTGTGGTTGTTTGAAGTTGTATGAACCTCCAAAATACTGTTTTTAAATTTAATCCACTTCTGTGGGTGTGAACCCATTATAAGTAGGAACTTTTGATGTGGTTACTTCAGTTAAAGTGTGTGTGTCCCAGCACAATTAGGATGGCTACTTTATAAGCAGAATGAAATATAGTACTTTAAGAGAGCCACAGGAAGCAAGATCCTGAAGTGTAACCTGGAAGAGATGAATAAGCCAGAAGACATTACCATGTTCCTTGACCTGTGATAAGCTAAGGATCCCCAGGATCACTGGCAGTGAGCCCCAAAACACCACTGTCTTTGAGGAGAAAGCATTGCCCTGATGATACCTTGATTTTGACAGTTTTCCAGCCTCAAAACCATAAGTGAATAAATTTCCATTGTCTAAGCCAAACCATTGCATTAATATTTTCTTGAGCAGCCTCAGAAGTTTAAAAAGATATGGTACCAGAAAAGTGGGGTGCTGCTATTGGAAATACCAAAAATATGAAAATGGTTTTGGAACTGGTAAATCAGTAGAGGTTGGAAGAATTGTGAGGTGCCTGGTAGAAAAAAGTTAAATTGCAGTGGAGACCTTTGGCAGAAATATGGTTACTAAACGTACTTCTGATGAGGCCTTAAATGAATTAAAAACTGAAGAAAAGGTTGTCCTTGCTTTAAAGTGACAGAGAGCATGACAAATTTGGGTTCTGCTTCAGATGGTAGGTAGAACATGAAAGCAATGAACTTGAATATGTAGCCAAAGGAATTTCCAAACTATAGGTGCAAAGTGCAGCCTGGTTTCCCCTTGCAGCTTATAGTAAAACATGAGAGGAAAGGAATAGGCTGAGAAGTGAATTCCCGGGCATAAAGAAAGAAGAAATTGTTGGTTTGGAAATTTCTGAGCTTCTAGAAAGTGAGTAACCAGAGAATAGTGCTCCATGTGAGGGTTTAACTGAATATGGAACTAGTCAGCAATTTCTGTCCAAATCAGTACTGGATATTCACTTATCCAAGAAGTATCTGTGGATGGCGGTGGACTTGGCCCAGTGGTTAGGGCATCTGTCTACCACATGGGAGGTCTGCGGTTCAAACCCTGGGCCTCCTTGACCAGTTTGGAGCTGGCCCATGTGCAGTGCTGATGTGCGCAAGGAGTGCTGTGCCACACAGGGGTGTCCCCTGCCTAGGGGAGTCCCACGCACAAGGAGTGCGCCCTGTAAGGATTGCCGCCCAGCGCGAAAGAAAGTGCAGCCTGCCCAGGAATGGTGCCGCACACACGGAGAGCTGACACAAGATGATGCAACAAAAAGAAACACAGATTCCTGTTCCGCTGACAACAACAGAAGCGGACAAAGAAGACACAGCAAATGGACACAGAGAACAGACAACCAGGGTGGGGGAGGGGGAAGGGGAGAGAAATAAAAAAATAAATCTAAAAAAAAAAAAAAGGAAGTATCTGTGGAAAGTCCTAGAGTCTGGTAGTTTGGCTCCTGAGTATTACATGCAAAACTGACAAATATTTTCCTTAATCTTTATGAATTGAACATTTATGAATTCTAGCCTGGATTAAAAGGGACAGAGAAAGGACAAATTTAAGGAAATATCACTTCAAGGGAAGAGCATGGAACTGAGTTCTAGGCCAAAAACACCTTTTCAGGCCAAGAGAGTGGGTCCATCCATGTGTGTGGAGTGAGTGTCTGCCTCAGGCACTTGGAGAGGATGGGCTTTCTGTTCCATTGTTCAGGAAAAGTGTTGCCACAACAATGCCCAGAGAGTATGGAGCCTGGGCCCTGAGGATTGCAGAGAGGCTGTCCCACTACCACAGTGCTCTGAGAGGGTAACCCTATTTCCCAGTTTTAAAGAAGAGCATGGCCACTCGGCAAGCATTTGGAAAAGGTGGAGCTGCTATTGCTTTGGGACCAGAGGACAAAACATCATTCCATCCTTTACTCTTAGACTCTGAAATCTAATGGAGTATGCCCTGAAGGGTTTCAGTATTGCTTGGCGCCCATGGCCCCTGCTTTCTTTCCAATTTCAACCCATGGATTGAAAATGTTTATCCTATGTCTGTCCCTCCATTGTACATCAGAAGCATATAACTTGTTCTCTTGGTTTCCCATGTCCACAAAAGAGGAGACTTGTGACCCAGGACAGATCACACCCATAACCAATTTTGATGAGACTTTGTACTCAACATTCTTTATGTAATGATTTAGATTTTTGGGATATCGTGATGGAATGAATGATTTTTTTTGTGGAAATATCTTGTCTTTTGGGGGTTCAGAGGGTGGAGAGTGGTGTTGTGAAGCTATATGTACCCAGAAAAAGAGGTTCTGAAATTTAATTCATTACTGTGGATGTGAACCTATTATAAGCAGAACCTTTTGATGAAGCTACTTCAGTTAAGGTGTAACCTACCTCAGTCAGGGTCTTAATCCTCTTATTGGACTCTTTATAAGAGAATGAAATTCAGGCACAGACAGAGAAAGCCACAGAAGTAAGAAGCTGAAACCAATGGAACCCAGGAGAGAAGGGAGAGCCCACCAGATGTTACCATATCCATTACCTTGTGAAAGGGGAACAATGGGTCACTGGCAGGCAGCTTCAGAATAGCACAGTCTTCAAGTTGAAAGCATCACCTTGATGATCCCTTGATTTGGACATTTTTTTTGCATAAAAATTGTGAGCAAGTAAATTCACATTGTTTAACCAGATCCATTTTCAATTGTTTAAGCAGCCTTGGAGATTAAAGCTGTCCTCATGTATAAAAGAGGGTTTATAATATTAATAAAAATACTTGTTTCTCATGATGAACATTAAGTGAATTAATATTTATAATTAAATTAGTGTCTAGTACACAAAAGTCCTATATGAATATATGTTAAAGATAATAGTTAGGATTGTGGTAACGTGGTGTTGGATTAGGCAGATAAGACTCAGGGCTCTCACAAAAACAATGGAATCAGAGCCAAAATCTGCCTAAGGGACCTGCTTTGGCAGGTCTGGAACCAGAACAGTACTTCACAACTCTCAGGAAGGTGAAGGACCTAAGGATGAAGAAGCTGAAACAACAAACTATGGGTATTTAAACCTCCCAGCCATAGGAAAGGGTTTCTCTACCCCATGCCCAAGATATTCAGTGGGGGTGAAACTATTGGCACATTGCAGCTGACTGAGAGGAGAACAGATGTCTTCCTCCCTGCCAACTGTTACAAGGGAAAAGAGATGGAGAGTTGGGGGCTTTTCTTCAGTGAATTTGGACAATGAAGCCCACTTGGACTCTTGGCCTGACCAGATGAAAACAAAGGAAAACTGAGAGAGTTACACCTCTCCCAAAAGATGTACCAACAAATGTCATCTGCAGGCTGGTCTGGAAAATACATGAACAAAAACTGCTTTTAGAATCTTTTTACCCCACACCTGGGAGAAAGTCTGAGCCCCAGTAGTGAGTCCCTGGCATGATTTTGGTAACTTAAGCTGGGCAATTTTAAAGATTTAGGATAAGTTGAACCAAATATCAAAGCTGTGAAAAAAATAATAACAGTAGTCAAGAGAAAGAGATATGTTCTCCAACATATCAGATGCCTAGATATCAGCAGAAAATTACAAGCCATACTAGGAAACAGGAAGAGATGGCCCAGCCAATGGAACAAATCAAATACCCTGATGAGATTAAAGATTTAAGACAATTAATCAATGATAATCACACAATCCCTAAATCAATTTAAAGAATTGAAAGAAAATATGACTAGAGAGATAAAGGATATTAAGAAGACACTGGGTGAGCATTAAAAACAATTTGAAAGCCTGCAAAGGAAAGTAACAGACCCCATGGGAATGAAATACATGATAGATGAGATTAAAAATACATTAGCACAAAAGATCAGATTTGAATTGCTTGAAGACAGAATTAGTGATTTCAAGGACAGAATTTCTGAACTGGAAAAGACAGAAGAGAAATAGAAGAGAATGAAAAAAATGAAAAAGTCTCATGGAATTGAATGACAATGCAAAATACAAAAACATACACATTATCAGTATTCCAGAAGAAGAAAATGGAAAAGTGGCAGAAAGAATATTTGAGGAAATAATGGTGAAAATTTCCGTACCCTAATGAGAGACATAAATATCAATATCAAGGACAATGCACTTGAAACAGAATAACCATGAATAGACCTACCCTGAGTCACCTACTATTTGGAAAGACAAATATCAGTGATAAAGAGAAGATTTTGAAAGCAACAGGAGTAAAGCAAACCATCACATTCAAGGAAAACTTGATAAGATTAAATGCTGACCTCTCATCAGAAATCATGGAGGAAAGAAGATAGTGGTATGATGTGTTTAATATTTTGAAAGAGAAAAACTACCAACCAAGAATTCTTTATCTGGCAAAGCTCACCTTTCAAAATGAAGGTGAGTTCAAAGTCTTCACAAACAAAAACTGACAGAATATGTTACCAAAAGACCAGAATTATGACTGATATTAAAGTGAATGGTGCAAACTGAAAGGAAAAAACGAGGGCAAGAGACCTGAAGAAAAGTGTAGAAATGAAGAGTATTAGAAAGAGTAAAAAGAATATAGCATGATACAACAGAAAACCAAAGATAAAAATGGGTGAAGTAATGCCTTTACAATTATAACTGAATGTTAATGGCTTGAATTCCCCAATCAAAAAAACTGATAGAATGGATTAAAAAATGTGACCTATCTATATATTGTCTACAAGAGACTCACCTCAGACATAAGAACACAACCAAGTTAAAAGTGAAAGGTTGGGAAAAGATATTCCATGCAAATAGTAACCAAGGAAGAAGAGGAGTATTGATACTAATATCAGACAAAAATAGATTTTAAATGCAAAATTATTTTAAGAGATGAAGAAGGTCATTGTGTATTAATAAAAGAGGCCATTCAGCAAGAATAAATAACTATTCCAAATATTTATGCACCTAACTTCATTTACAGAAGATATATGAGGCCCACATTGGCAAAGCTGAAGGGAGAAATATATGTCTGTAAAGTAATAGTTGGAGACTTCAATACACCACTCTTAATATTGGATAGAACATCTGGCAGAGGATAAAGAGAACTTGAATAATATGATAGATGAACTAGACCTAACAGATATCTATACAGCATTGCACCCCAAAACAACAGAATATACATTCTTTTCTAGTGCTTATGCATCCTTCTCCAAGAGACACCATAAGTTGCATAAGTTGTGTCACAAAACAAGTCTCAATACATTTAAAAAGATTGAAATTATATAAAGCACTCTCTCTGATCATAATGGAATGAAGCTGGAAATCAATAATGAACAGAAATGGGGAAAATTCATAAATATTTATGGAAACTAAATAACATGCACTTAAACAGTCAGTGGGTGTGTCAAAGAAGAAATTGCAAGAGAATTCAGCAAATATCCTGAGACAAATGAATGAGAACACAACATATCCAAATCTATGCGACGTTGCAAAGGTGATGCTGAGAGGGAAATATATAGACCTCAATGCTTACGTTGAAAAGAAGAAAGAGTTAAATTGATGATCCAACTGCACACCTGGAAGGACTAGAAAAACAACAGCAAACTAATCCCAAACCAAACTGAAGGAAAGAAATAGTAAAGATCAGAGCAGAAATAAATGAAATCAAGAACAACAACAACAACAACAGAAATAGAGTTAACAAAACCAAAAGTTGATTCTTTGAGAAGATCAACAAAACTGACAAACCCTTAGCTAAACTGACAAAGAAAAAAAAAAAAGAGAAGACACACATAAATAAAATCAGAAATGGGAGGGGAGGGATTAAAAATGATCCCATAAAAATAAGAGGAATCATAACAGTATACTACGAATAACATATACCAAAAAACTGGAAAATATAGATGAGATGGACAAATTCCTGGAAACCAACAAACTAGGCCCAAGTCCAGAGAATGAAATAGTCATCAAAAATCTCCCAAAGATGAAAAGCCTGGGACCAGATAGCTTCACAGGTGAAGTCTACCAATCATCAGTGATGAACTAATTCTGATCTTACTCAAGTTCTTCCAAAAATTGAACAGAAAATATTACTACCAACTTATTCTATGACGTCAACATCATCCTAATACTAAAACCAGATAAACACACTATGAAAAAATGAAATTACAGACCAATATCTCTAATGAATATAGATACAAAAATCCCCAACAAAGTACTTACAAATAGAATCCAAAGTCACAGGAAAAGAATTAAAAACCTATAGTTATAATTATAATTATATAATTACAGTCTATCAAGTAGGTTTTACCCTAGGTATGCAAGGGTGGTTCAACACAAGAAAATAAATAAGCCACACTGATAAACTGAAGAAGAAAAATCACATGATCTCAATTGATGCAGAAAAGGCATTTGACAAAACACACACCCTTTCTTGATAAAAACACTCCAAAAGATAGGAATAGAAGGAAGATTTCCTAATATGGTAAAGTGCATATATGAAAAACTTACAGTTAATATTGTACTGAATGGTGAAAAACAGAAAGCTTTCCTGCTGAGATCAGGAACAAGACAAGGATGACAACTGTCAACATTATTATTTAAAATTATGCTAGAAGTTTAGCTAGAGCAATTAGGCTAGAAATAAAAGGTACCCAAATAGGAAAGGAAGATGTTAAACTTTCACTATTTGCTGATGACATGATCCTATAACTAGAAAATCCTGGAAAATCCACAACAAAGCTAATAGAATTAATAAATGAGTTCAGCAAAGTGGCAGGATGCAAGGTTAATATGCAAAAATCAATAGTGTTCCTATACACTACTGGTGTGGAATCTGAGGGGAAAATCAGAAAAAAAATTCCTTTTATAATAGCAAGTACTTTAATATAGTTTTTATATAAACACTTTTATATTGCACCTTTTTATATAAATATTATTTATTAATCAAATATTTAATTTATAAACAATCAAATATTTAGGAATAAACTTAACCAAGAACATAAATGGCCTGTATTCAGAAAACCACAAAACATTGCTGAAAGAAACTAAAGAAGACAGGACATTCTGTGTTCATGGACTGGAAGACTAAATATTGTTAAGATGTCAATTCTACCCAAACTGATTTACAGATTCAGTGCAATCCCAATAAAAATCCCAACAGCTTTTTTTTGTAGAAATCAAAAAGCCAATAATCAAATTCATTTGGAAAGGTAAGGAATACCAAATAGCCTAAAATGCCTTAATAAAGAAGAAAGAAGTTGGAGGACTCTCACATCTTGACTTTAAAGCATATTACTTAGTTACAGTGGTAAAAACAGCATGGTAGTGGCATAAGGACAGACAGATTGACAAATGGAAGTGAATCAAAACTGCAAAAATTGACCCTCACATCTACAGTCTAGTAATTTTTGACCAGGCTGGGCCAAAACTGTCTATTCAACAAATGGTGCTTGGAGAACTGGATAGTCATGTCTAAAACAAAGAAAGAAGACCCTTATCTCACACCTTATACAAAAATTAACTCAAAATGGATCAATGACTTAAATATTAAAAACAGCTTAAGACTCTTAGAAGAAAATATAGGAAAATATCTTCAAGATCTTATGGCAGGTGGTAGTTTCTTAAACCTTAGGCCCAAAGCACAAACAGCAAAAGAAAAAAATGTATAAATGGGACCTCCTCAAAATTCAACTCTTTTGCACTCCAAAGGCCTTTGTCAAAAGGGTGAAAAGTCAGCAACTCAATGGTAGAAAACACTTGGCAATCACATGTCCACTAAGGGTTTAATATCCATGATATATAAGGAGATCATACAAGTCAACAATAAAAAAGTATTCGATTATAAAATGGATAGAAGAGATGAAAAGTCGACCATCCAAAGAAGAAATACAAATAGTGAAGAAACACATGAAAAAAATATTTAACATCACTGGTGATTATGGAAATACAAATCAAAGCTACAATGAGATATCATTTAATACCTACTGGACTGGCCACTATTAAAAAGTCAGAAAACTGTAAATGTTGGAGAGGATATAGAGAGTTTGGAATGCTTGTTCACTGTTGGTGGGAAAGCAGAATGGTACAGCCACTGTGGAGGACTGTTGGGCAGTTCCTAAGGAAGTTGAATATAGACTTGCCATAGGACTGGCAATACCACTGCTAGGTATATACCCAAAAGAACAGAGATCAGTGACACAAACAGACATCTGCACACCAATGTTCATAGCAGCATTATTCATGATAGCCAAAATTTTGAAACAACTTAGGTGTCCATCTAGTGATGAATGAATAAGCAAATTGTGGAATATGCACACGATGAAATATTATGCAGCAGGAAGAAGAAATGAGATTGTGAAACAAAGGACACCATGGATGAACCTGGAGGGCATTATGTTGAGTGAAGCAACCAGACAAAAAAGGACAAATACTGTATGATTGCCCTATTATGAACTAAATATATTATGTGAAATATAAATATATTATATGAAATATGGGTAGAATTGTACACATAAGAATTTTTTCTTTGAAGGTGAACAAATATATTAATAGTACAAAATGTTGATATCAGACAAGAAAACCCCACATTATACTAAGTGAAGGAGACCAAGCACAGAGTACTACATATTGTGTGATTCTGTTTATATAAAATGTAAATATAAATCATTTTATAAAGATGAAAGGACATTAGTAGTTATGTAGGTCTGAGGAAGGAATGTTAAGGGGTATAGAGTTTTTCTTTTTGGAGTAATGAAATTGTTCTAAAATTTTTGAGATGATGAATGTACAATTGTGATTATACAAAAAACATTAATATACTTTGGATAGAATAGCTAGAAACAGCATCTTTGTACAGTGGGTGTAGCATAGAGAGATTGAGAAGTAGGAATTTTCTTGTTTGTTTTTTCTTTTTTTTTTTTTTAAAGATTTATTTTTTATTTATTTTCCTCCCCTTCCCTGCCCTCCCCCTCCCAGTTGTCTGCTCTCTGTGTCCATTCACTGTGTGTTCTTTTTTTTTTTTTAATTGACTTTGTAATAATATTACATTAAAAAAATATATGTGAGGTCCCATTCAACCCCACCCCCCCACCCCCCTCTCCCCCCCCCCCCAACAACACTCGTTCCCATCATCATGACACATCTATTGGATTTGGTAAGTACATCTTTGGGCACCTCTGCACCTCATAGACAATGGTTCACATCATGGCCCATACTCTCCTCCATTCCATCCAGTGGGCCCTGTGAGGATTTACAATGTCCGGTGATTACCTCTGAAGCACCATCCAGGGCAGCTCCATGTCCCAAAGACGCCTCCACCTCTCATCTCTTCCTGCCTTTCCCCATACCCATCGTCCACCATGTCCACTTTTCCCAATCCAATGCCACCTCTTCTATGTGGACATGTTTGTTTTTTCTTTATTATTATTATTATTATTATTGAAATAATGAAAATGCTCTAATAATGATTTAAGTGTGAACCCAAAACTATGTTGTGGCAGTTTGATATTACTGATGAATTCCAAAAAGCAATATTGGATTATGTTTGTAAATTGATCTTCTCCTCTGGGCATATTAGATTATATTGATTCATTGGTTTACTTGATTAAGGAATTGTGTAAACCTCTTGTGCCAGTAGGGCAATGAGACCCCACCTTTTGGTGGGTGGGGACTCACAGATAAAAGGCATGGCAAAGGACAGAGTTGGGGGTTCTTATTGTTGGAGTTTTGATGTTGGAGTTTGATGCTGAAGCCTTAAGCTGGAGCACCAGAAAGTAAGCTCACAGAGGAAAGAACAACAAGCCCCAGGAAGACAGGAACCCTGAACCCAGAGAGAAGCAAGGCCGCAGAAGGAAGGAACCCAGAAAGCCTGAACCCTCCCAGATGTTGTCAGCCATCCATCTTGCTCCAAATAAACTTTGATGAGGGAAGTAATTTCTGCTTTATGCCCTGGTATCTGTAAGCTCCTACCCCAAATAATACCCTTTATAAAAACCAACTGATTTCTGGTATTTTGCATCAGGACCCCTTTGGCTGCTTAATACATATGTGATTATAGCAAATACTTTGATCATATGCTTTGGATGAATTGTATGCTTTATTAATTTGCATCAAAAAATTTATTTGTTTTAAAAAAACCCTATCCTGTCTTGGAGTGAGTGTAACTCAGTGGTTGAGTGACTGCTTCACATGTATGAGGTCCTGGGTTCAATCCCTTGTACCGCAAATTAAAATAAATAAATAAATAAGTACTTAAGTAAATAACACCATTCTGTCTAAAAAAGATATGTATAAAATCTTATGAATTTTAATATTTCCATATATTTTTATTACTTTTCTAATAATGATGATGTGAGATTCAGTACTATGAAATACGGTATAACATTTTAAATTTATTAAGTTGTGCTTCAACCCCAAAATACTGTGGAAGATCATATCTTATACATTCTATTGATAATAACTTGTGCCAGGTCCCACAATCCCTGCCTCCTGTTGTTGATACTCTTTTTCACGTCTTCCTCTTGGATGTGGGAACTGTAACTTTCTTTTAAGCAATCAAATACAGGAAATGTGGTGGGATATGTATGACTACATGTATGTGATTATGTACATAAGATTTTATTGCCTGACTTACTGGTCTCTCTCCCTTTCTGGCTAGGAGGTACCAAATGGTCATTTAGGGAATTCCACATGGCAAGGAACTTCAGGCAGCCACTAGAAGATGAGGACTACCTTCTAGCTGAAGGAAGCAAGGAGCTGAATGTGCTAACAGCCACACAAGCAGGGAAACAGATTTTTCTCCAGGTGAGCCTGGGAAAACCCAGTCCTGGTTTATACTTTATAACACTGCAGAGAAACCAACTAAATCACACCTAAACTCTAGACCCACAGAAACTGTGAGATAATAAATGTGTGTTGTTATAAGCTGTTAAATTTGTGATGATATTGTTATGCAGCAATAAACACCTTATACTATAACACTTTAATTACAATATAATTATAGGAAATACAATACAATACAATATAGGAAAGATTAGGCAAGTTTGGAATCATGACAATAAAATAATTAGTTTTACATAATTTTAGTTATCTGTATTTCTCTATATCCTCAACTTAAACTTCTGGCAACTTTGGATCTGAAACCCTTCCCTGACATCTTTCTTTGATGTATCCCCTCACTACTCTTCAAAAACAGAAGAAGGAAAAGTGTGTTGGATGCTTTATATTCTGTACAAACCGGTTATATCGCAGAATGGGTTACTTTGTATCAAGCTTATTAGTTTACCAGTTTTCCCCAATAAGCTGCAATATTGTGGAAATCAGCAAAGGCATTTTAGTCATTTTGTATCATGACATACCAGGAACACAGTAGGTGTTCAATACATGTAAATTAAATGTAAATATTTAAAATTCAATTGAAAATATCTCAAAGAATATTTGCTTTACACTTAATGCAGGAGACTACAATGTTCAGAAGTAGAATTTTACCAAAAAGAATTTGGATATTTGCTCTCCTTTTTATTGCCACAATAACAATGTATTTTTCAGTGTGCTCTTATAATATTCCAACTATTTTCCACTTTGCTGTTTCAAAATTAGGAAGAAAGCACACTGTTCACCTAGAAAGAAAAGAAAAGAAATAAGGGCAGGACTGAAAATATTTAAATAGTATATGCAATCATTTTTACTAGGTGGCACCATGTCCAAAAATAGTAAAGGATATAATAGTATAATATAATGAGTTTCAAAATACAAGGGAAATCCTTGATATATCAAATATATTAACCTGTAAATGATGGTTATGGCAGTTCATGACTTTGTTTCTAAAGGAAAACTTGGTAACTGTATTAATCAGGGTTCTCCAGGGAAACAGAATCAACAGGAAATATCTGTCAAAATTATGCAATTTTGTAAGAGTCTCTCACTTGACCATGTGGATGCACAAGACCAGGTTCCACAGGCAGGCTGCAAACCAGGGGTTCCAATAAAAGTCCAGTGAAGGTCCTTGATGAGTTTCTGGGAAATGTTCATTGTCCCAAGAGAGCTGGGAAATTCTCTCTGAATGCTGAAATCACTTCTTCTTTTAAAACGTTCAACTGACTCGATATAGCATCACTCATTGCTGACCACAATCTCCTTGATTGATATAGATGTAATCAGCTATCTATGCAGTAAAGTCACTGGTGATAAAAGTCCATAAATGTCCTTGTATTACAATTATTCCAGTGCTTGCTTGACCAAACGACTGGGCACAATTACCTGGCCAACTTGACACATTAGCTAACCATCACAGTAACTTAGGTACTGGACTTCTTTTCTGACAATTTCATCAGTGTCAGATAATATGTGGGTCTTTTCTTTTTAAGAGATACTGTGGAATGAACTGTGGGATCTTGTACATGTGAAGCAGGTGGTCAACAACTGAGCTAATTCTTGTTCCTCTGTCTGTGGATCTTGAGCACCATTTTTATAATGACCTGTCTCACTTACTGTGATAACCAAAGTTGTTCTCTTCAGAAGGATGCTTCTGTCAAAATTACATTAATATTAACATTTCATTGCATCTAATTTGCTGTATGTCTGATTTTAAAGCTTCTTCTAATTTTAATAATGATAGATAAAATTAGTAACAAATAAATTTAGTATTATGTAAGAGAGAGATTTGGCATTTTCACAAAGAGAAACAAATGGAAGTGTTCCATGGTTAGTGAAGGAAGGGAAGGAATGTTTGTTGAGTGTATGTGTAAGTTTGTAGGTGTGTGTATATACATGCATATTTATTTATAAATGGACATATATGTATAATCTGTGCTATACATATGAAAAAATAATAAACATGCAAATTAATTGTAGGAGGCTGGTTTGCTCATTTCCACTTCACCCCAATGGTGAGAAAGTGATTCCTCTGCCCTAAGTAGTATGAGGTGGCCAAACACATGGTATCTGACACTGACCAGATGAGGTTGAAAGAAGTCACATATACTTAGCCTGGGGGAAGGAGGACACTGCACACCTGGAAGGACCACTGGAGGTCACACTTGAGAACAGAGTGAACAGAGGAGCCGTGGGAAGCAGGCTTTATAGTACTGTAGCAGTTTGGTATGGTTATGAGTTCCAAAAATAGATATTGAATTATGTTTGTAATCTGGTCTGTACCTGGGTGTGACTGAGTTATGATTACGGATTTGATTGGGCCCTGTCTTTAGAATGTTGAGTCCCCACCCACCAATGGGTGGCATGGCAAAGGACAGAGTTGAGGGTTCTTAATGTTTGAGTTTTGATGTTGGAATTTGATGCTGAAATCTTAAGGAATTACACCCCAGGAAGTAAGCATACAGAGGGAGGAGAAGCAAGCCCCAGGAAGAAAGGAATCTGGAATCCAGAGAGAAGCAAGACTCTGGAAGGGAGGAACCCAGGAAGCCTGAACCCTTGCAGACATCGGCAGACATCTTGCTTCAGCACGTGGAAATAGACTTTGATGAGGGAAGTAACTTATGCTTTATAGCCTGGTATCTGTAAGTTACTACTTCAAATAAATACCCTTTATAAAAACAAACCAATTTCTGGTATTTTGCATCAGCACCCCTTTGGCTGACTAATACAAGTAAGGTTTGCAGTGCTCTCTGCTTTCCATGAGACAATGTGATTGGTTTGTTTAGAGAATTTTGTGGATTGGCGGGGAAGTGAAATCTGTTAGGTTGAGGTCAGGGTGGAGTGCCACTGGTCCAGCTGATAGGAGAATTAGCTGGATGGGGAACATACCTGGTGAGAGTAGGGGAGCTCATTATTAGACTTTTGGGAATCGTGAGACTCAAAGATATCAAGGCAGCCTGTGAAATTTTAGGCCTTAAAATACAGAGACTGAATAATGAGTTAAGCATAATCCACTTGGTCCATAAAGATATAATTGTCTTATTGGAATAATAACTCTAAGAAAAATGAGTAATTATATGTATGTTTATATTATAATGAATAGTATCTATATTCAATAACTTTGCTCCAGATTCATTTATAAAACAAATTTAAGAAAACAGTCAGGAGTATATGCTAGAAAGCCCAAATAACGGAACCAGTCACAGTGCATTGGACCTTCTATAGGTTTCATAGTTGCTTCATATACTTAATGTGTATGGTGATTACTACATTGAAGCATTAGTTGATATAAGAATTAAGTACAATAATGTTTATACAGTGACCAAAGGACATTATTCCTCCTAAATTTGAGAAGGAACAAAGAGATAAAAAGTTATTTGACAATAAATCTTAATCTCCAATAGCCATATGGTTTTAGTTTAAGAAGTTTTTACACAGATGGAGAAGCTCATTGCCTACATCACATGATTTGAAAGCTGACAAAAATTCTTATGCATGCTATGCAAAAATGCATATCCTACAATGGTAATGTGTAAGTTTTACATTATTTCTTTTGTTTTCAAGACCTTGTAGGCCCTACTAAATAGATAATTTCAGACATTTGAGTCATATCTTAAAATTGGCAAGACCTTTTCACATTTATTATTTAAATAAACCTAATGGAAGGATTTAGGCATTTAGAATTTTTTTTCATGGTTGTAGTTTGTTTGTAGTCTGCCCATTTTAGATCTGAAGCATAAATTCAATTCTTTTAACTCCAATGAATAATGCTTATTTCACCATGTAGTGGCTCACTCTGCAAAAGGTTTTCTTCCTTGAATAATTTAGAGCAAAGTAAATTATTTCCTATTATCAAAGATATATCCCAAGTTTAATGGACATAGAGTAGGTTATTATGGGAAAACAAATCAAGAAAATTCTTTGAGAACAAGGTTTAGAAAGCATATATGAATAAGAGTTTTAGTTATAGAAAAAAGACATAATCTTATCATCAAATAACCCAAACCTGGGAAGAGATTAAAAGGGCAAAGTTTACACAAAAAAGAGCAGTAAGAA
Organism: Dasypus novemcinctus; assembly: GCF_030445035.2. Taxonomy (NCBI): domain Eukaryota; kingdom Metazoa; phylum Chordata; class Mammalia; order Cingulata; family Dasypodidae; genus Dasypus; species Dasypus novemcinctus. Next base: position 144,497,532 of record NC_080673.1, on the reverse strand, counting down.
ATACTTAAAGACGTTTAGTGATTTGGCCCCATCCCAAACTCATACTACTCAATTCCCTGACTTGCATTTTAAAATTTAATAAGAATTTCAAATATTCATTCAACCAATAACTTACTATTTATCATGCACTATTTAAGTAACAGGGGTGCATCTGTGAACAAAACAAGAGGAAAAGTCCTGATGTCCATGTAAATTAAATTATTCTGAGAAACATTAAGATGCTTATGAGTGTCTCATAAACCACAGTCCTTTGACCTATTTTCTCTCCACCTGCCATGCTCTTTCTTTCCTTTTCACCTAAGTAATACTTATTAATCTTTAATACTGTGCTTAGTTCTCAACCTCCTTCATGAAGCTTTGTGGGTTTTTGTGGGCTGGGAGATGTCCCCATATTTTATGTGACTGTATATGCTCTCTAATACACTTAATGTATTTCTTTACCTTTATTGGTTTTTTTAGTTAAAGGCAGGGTTGATCTTCTTTGATTAAGTGTCACCCCAGGACAAACCCTATCTCTTACGCACTGTAAATATGCAGAATATGTGCTTGTTGAATGAAAGAATAAATTTTCTTTGTAAATATATTCAAGAGCCATCCTTCCTTTGTTCAAGATATTTATCTTTTTGCTGATTGAATTTGAGTAAATGTTTACCTAAGTTTTCCAGTTTGTTGGTCTTCATTAGTCAAATGACTAGTTACCTGCCAAATTTCTACTTCAGCTTGGAACCATATAGACATGTTCTTCTCTGTCCTTACAGAACCTTGTAATAGAGAGAAGAATATCTAAAATAATTATGTTGTTAAAAGTATAAGAAGGAATGTATAAAATACAGAAAAATATAAAAATATAAGAATGATACTCATAGTTAATATATTAAATAACTTCTACATATAGCTTTTCATTCCCTCTAGTAATTATAAGATAATTGTGGATTAAATACATATTATATACACATATATAAACATATATATGTACATATATTCACACACACACATACTCACACACACATATATTACCAATGAGTGACATTCTTACTTCCATTTTCAAAGAATTTGAGCAGCACATTAGCCCAAAGATAATAAAAAATGATTAAATTCCTGACCCATTTGGGAGAAAAATTACCTATGGAGTTGGAGTGGATCTGATATATCCAGCAAAATTGGGAATAGCAATTTGAATAATGATCCGGAAAACTGACAGGGTGATTGATAGACTTCTGTAAACCCATGGGGCTCGTAGAGGATTTCTTCGCTGTCTATCTGGAGTCACAGGAACTGGCATGGTTCTTTTAATCTATAGCTGAAGAGTATTGGAATATATGATGAATTAAGGTTGATTTTTCTTTTCTCCCTGTTGATTTTATAAAGGTAGGAAAAATAGTGTTAGACATATGCATTAAGCAGGCAGATATGTATTTTTTAATTATCCTATTATTTTATCTGTGATTTAAGTACTTATCTACTACTCATTCTCATAGGTGAGTTTTATTTTATTATGCTAAATGAGCAGCCAATAAGTAGTTGCTTACAGAATTAATTAGCATATTTCTTTACACTTCTCTCCTTAATTCTTTAGATCAAATAGTCCTTTATTCTTACTAATAACCTTAATACTTCAGAAGTTTTGTGTGCAGTGGGTAGGTGAGCACACCTTGGCTGACTGTGCATAGGGCATCTGGAACTCTTGCAAGCACACAGAAGTTTTAGCTCCTTCCAGGAAGTACAGTTCTTTATGTGACTGAGATTTCACTTAAAATTATAATAATAATAATAATAATAATAATAATAATAATTGTATTACTACAAGCAGAGAGGGAAAGCAAGCATATATATGAAGCCTAATTTTACACATGAATATACTCAGTTACTAGCCAAAGTCCACTTAGCTAGAAAGGCTTAGGGATAATCTTTAGAATTTATTTTGGGTAAACTGCCTATTAAAATACATGGAGTTTTAGATTAATAAAAGGGAATGGCTGGGAAGGAACTAATATGTTCTGGTGCCTAATACATGCCACATTTTGTGCCATGAACTTAATTTCCATTATTTTATGTAATGTCCATCAAAGTCCTGAGTGGTGGATATTTATTCTTTAAGAGTAAATTTAAGCTCATAAAGGTTAAATAACTTACAAATTCTCACCCAGCCTGTATGTGCTGAATTTTATATTATAATCCAGGTAATGATGACTTTGAAATATGTAATCATTCTATTTTAACAAACTGTCTTCCTTGCCTGGAGTAATTTTAGGGATAATGTTTGCCAAGTTCCCCCTTTTATATTAAGTCAAGTAAGAAGAAATCAATTTATTCGAGAGAAAGCCAAACTCATCTTCCTCAATTTTTAGCCTAGTATATGGTCATAATATTATTTTTTAACTTTTATTTGGCTTGTTGCTTTCTTATAATCATATTTAAATATTTCAACAATATTTCTTTATTTCTCTAACATTTCCCCTTATTTATGAGTGTAAGTCCTTAGAGCAGACTTAAGAAATTACTGGGTTTTATCCCCGAGCTATCAGTGTGATATTTGACCACACTCAACTCACTGTTTTTATTTCCTTAATTTTAACTTTGTCTTGTATTTTGAAGAATGGTAGTGAATGATTCTAAAATACTTTGGCAAGTATTAAGTGACAGTAGTTATCATAGCTGCATATCTCTAATAGCCTTGACAAAACCACTTAGAGCTGTTTCAAGTACATCATACAAACTAATATGATTATATACATACATATGTGTGTGTGTGTATATATATATATATATATATATATACACTATCGTGCTATCAAAGGGTCTCTATTTGTCAAAGAGTATGTAATATTTTAATTGACCTTACAAATCACACTTTTTGTTTTCCTTCTATGCTATTTTTTTCTTGGAATTTCCAAAAATTATCCACATTTTCATACCATCAAATCTTTGGCCTGACTGTCTTAGGAATCCTCTAGTTCTTCAAAAGAATACCCAGGAAACTTTAAGTATGGCCCTCTCTTCAGAGTATATGAATTATACTCTGTCATAATGGATGACTTTTAACACAGATGACATCATTTTATCATCATAATAGAACCAAGATTCTTTGTTCTCTCACTTTCAGGCATTAGAAAGTTCATTATTTATAACTGGCCAAAATTTGATAAAACACACTAAAAAGCTTATTACTGATCTTAGGGTTTCTTGAAACATAATGATCTTTCAGCAATCCGTCTCTTTTTGTAATAATGTCTTGTTGAAATCTACCTCGCCAAGTGTGGAAAGGAAGCTTTAGTTATGAATGGTCTATCTGAGGATAGAAATTATCTGCCCTGCTATCTTCTTATATTTAGCTACCCAAAACTTCCTGCACCATTTCTGTTGTAAAGCAACTTTTGTAGCACTGTGGCTCCTTTTTCTCATTCAGTTTCAAGTTATATATTTGATCCTTTCATAAACTCACTCATAAAGTAAGTGATCTCACTCAATACGACTTTTTAAATTAATAATAAAATATGAACAGAAATGCTGAGAACTCAGTAAGTGCTGTCCCTACCTCTGCCTTCTATAAATTTTAGTGTGATGGATTTTTCAGTAGCACATATATCAATTCCTTACTACACAGTATAGGCAGAGAGTTAGCACTAAGTATTATTTCTATAGAATGGGGTCATGATGATTTGAAATTGTGTTTACCTAGAGAAACAAGTTCTTAAATTTAATCCATTCCTGTAGGAGCGAACCCATTGCAAGTAGGCCCTTTCATTGAGACTACTTCAGTTAAGGTGGGGCCCACCTCAGTCAGGATAGGTCTTAATCCTATACTGGAGTCCTTTATAAGAGAATGCAATTTAGAGAGGGAGAGAAATAGAAAGAAACTGAAACAAATAGAACCTGGAAGAAAAGGGAAAGACCAGAATATGTGACCATGTGCCTTGCCACATGACAAAGGAGCCAAGTATAGCTGGCAGCCAGGCCCAGAACACCAGTCTTTGGGGAGAAAGCATTGCCTTGGTGATGCCTCAAAACCATGAGCAAATAAATTACCATTGCAACAAAACAATAAAAATAACAATGAAAAACTGAATTCCCACTGCTTAAGCTGAGTCATTTCATATTTCCTTGAGCAGTTTAGGAAACTAAAACAGGAGTCTTGCTCATGGAATGTGTTCAATACATGACTGAATCAGTCTAAGTTTATTTATATAATTTTGTTCATGAAATGTATTTATGTAAAGCTCTGTATATGATCACATATCAGTGCTACCAAAAGTACTTGTACATAGTCCCATCAACATATAATTTAACTTATTCTAGGAAATAATAAACCATGGATTAATTATGAAATCATTTTTACTTTCACTATTATCTTTTTTTCATTAATTTGAAGAGGTCTTTTTCATATTAAAACTTTGTATTTATATATCTGCTTTCAGGTTTCAAATTAATTTCACCAATAATTTCCTACCCACAACATAGTCTGCAGAGAGGAGAGGTAGGTATTAGTATTCTTATTTTATAGGTAAGGAGATTGAAGATAATATAAACCAATCTGTTATTATTAGTGCTAAGATAGTGAATTATTATTTCTGCAAAAAAAATTTGCCAAATTTTTATGTTTATAAAATTCATGCAACTATTTTTTATACATCCACATATGCTTATTCATTGTAGCACTGAGTGTGTGTCAGAGAGGTCAATTTTAGATCTTTCCAGAACTAGAAAATATCATCATTGTTGTAATCATGAGTATTAATTTTTTCTGTAGTATCAGTCTCCTCCTTCCTTCAGATTCTTTGCTTTCCTGAGATAACATGGCAGCCCTGTTGAGTAAGGGGGCAGCTGTTATACATTCTGGGGAGAAGATGTAAGCTGTGAACTATGAGAGCTGCTGCTGTGTTTTATCTGGCTTCTTAGAGATAAGCACTCTAAGGTAAAGATAAGTTTTTATGCTTCTGTACACTTTATTAATTGTTTTAAATTATGATAAGAGGTCAAAACACAGGGGCTTTCTAATTTATTTCCAAATGAGTGTGTATGTGTCTGTACATATAATGTCTCAGGGAAAAGGTAAACAAACAAAAAAGGAAATGTCATGTATAATGAATTTAAAGACAAGAAACGTAAGAAGAGACATGATGCTTTGACATCCTGACTGATTATTAAAAGTGTGCTATGAGGCCATGTTGGAAGCCGATTGTCAGTTTGAAGAGGAAAAAATCCATGAAATCATTTCATTCACAGTCTTAAACAAATCTGATAGTGAGATTAATTTTTATTTGCATAGAAATCCCATTACTCATACAATTAATGATTTTTATGCACTCTAAAGTTCTACATGTCCTTTTAAGAAATGCATGAAATGCATTGGTTTGTCTGTCTGCAAATATTTAGCTAATAGGAAAGTTTGTCTCACCTAATATAGTTTAATGCCATTTTCATGCTACTATTAACATTATTAAATTTATAATTTTGTTTTTATGCTTGTGCAACATTATACTTTCAATTCTCAGAAATGAACCTATGGCTAAAAACTGGTTTACTGAAGCATAAAAACTGATGAAAAGAGTAACATAATTAGTACAACCCTAAAAAACATCATACACAAAGAGTGAACTGTCTCCAGTGGTGAATATGTAATGTAAATCTGTACATGTTGGAACAAATAAATATGTAATTGTCATGATTTCACATATGTATAGGAAAACAAAAGTGCAAATAGGAAGTACATTATGAATATCTAAACAAAATTGAATTATTTTGAGTGGGAATTCATGTACCAGTATTCCTTAGTTCATTTTCAGTTATAAAGTCTTGTCAAATAGTGGCATACATGTCTGACAAGGCTATTTCTTGAAAGATTAATTGGTGTGTTTCCTCTACTTCCTTGAAAATTCTTTAGCTAGTATTCTGAGAATTTTTTCTCTCCCCTGGATCACATGAGTTAAGGAAGTCATCCACTTCAGAAGCATTAACAAAAAGTATAAGACTTCAGAGAAAAAGAAAAGAAAGAAAAAAAAAAAACAGAAGGAAGGGGAGAAATGGAGAAAGAAGGACAGAGTTTAAAGGGGGAAAAGAAAGAATGGAGATAGGAGAGGAAGGACTCAAAAATCCATGTTCTTCTCTGAGGAACACATAGAAAATACCTTCAAGTTTAGGCATGAGAATTCTGCATTGTTCCTGGCCAACTACTAAACTGTGGCTCTTGTTCTCATAGAGAGTTCTACCAAAAGTTTGACATCAGATTTTTTTTATATGAATACTTCTGTGATGGTTAATTTCAAGTATCAACTTGGCTAGGTTCTGGTGTCAAGCTGTTTGATAAAGTGCTTGTTACTATGATGGTATTTTGTAAATGGGATTTGCATCTAAAATTAGATGATTGCCTTTACAATCCACAAAGGAGATTATCCTCAGCAATGTGGGGAATCTTCTTCTCCTATCAATTGGAGGTTTTTAAAAGTCAGAACTGAGGATTTTAGATTTCAGAAGAATTTCTATCTCAGTTTCAGCATTGATTTTTTGCTGTAATTTCCAGCCAATCACCTTTCCCTAGGAAATTTGGACTAAGGATTTCAATAACACCTTTATGGTAGTTTCTAGCTTGTATCCTGCTCTTTGCAGTTTGGACTTGCCAGGACCCAAGGTCATATAAGCCAGTCTCTGAAGAACATAAAATAAATAATGCAAAGTGACATTTGCATTATTTATTTTCAGTACCATATTAGAGATGATGAAATGATATTCATGCTACTTATTTTTCAAGCAAAACTTTTCTGAATGTGGCAGAATTGTAGTGTCAAATAAAGAACAAATCTGAACTTAGGTAAGGAGAGACTTCTTTCAAAAAGATAATTGCAATTGGGGGAAAGGGACTATTGCAATAAAGGAAACCTTCTGTCCATAAGATCTGCAAGCATCTCAAAGGTCAAGCAGAAGCTGGACCCCAAGTCTCAATGGAGTAGTAACACCTACTCTCCAGTTCACTGGACTCACCCAGGACAACTAATAAGGAGGTAAGGAAGGACAACTACCACAGCAAGGAACCAAGAGAGTCTATAACTGCAAGCAAAAGAGTCCCATCCATCAGCCATATGGAACTGAAGCCTCCTCTCAATTAGAGGAGGAGTGGACATCACCATCCTAGAATCCTCAGGATAGGGGAATGAACGATGGACTAGAGTGGACTTACTAGTATTCTACTATAGATTTATTGTGATTCTAGCAATGGAAGAAATTATATCATTGATGTGGAGGTAGTCGCCACTGGAGGTTCTGAGGTCAATGAGAGGGAAACAGGTATAATACGGGGACATTTTCAGGACTTGGAAATTGTCCTGAAAGACATTGCAAAGACATATTAAGACCACTATATATCTTGCCATAAACTACAGAATTGCGAGGGAGAGAGTGTAAACTACAATGTAAACTATAATCCATGCTTAGTGGCAATGCTCCAAAATGTGTTCATCAATTGCAATGAATGTACCACACTATGAAGGATTTATTAAGATGGGTAAATGTGGGTGGTGTGGAGAGTGAGACATATGGGAATCGCTTATATCTTTTATGTAACATTTATATAATCTAAATATTTTTTTTAAAAGGTGAGTCAGAAAGAACTTTTCTTTTATAAGGAGGGGTAAATAAGCCTAATTTGACCGTGTTGTGTGATCAGATAGCTTATCAGGGAATGTCTTTCCTTTAGGTTCAGTCAATTATTGATTCTCAGGAAGGGCCATTGAGGAGGGTTTGTTTCACCTTCAGATGCTGGCTTAGACCAAGTGTGGGTAAAAGTTCACGGGTCTGGGGCAGGGAGAGAAGTTTAACTAAAGTTTGATCAAGTCAAGCTAGTAGCTATTTTGTCAAGATTGGTCAGTCGATACACACAGTTATGCTAATAATTTATAAGGCAAAGAACAGAAATTTTGAGGGTCTGTCTGTGCCTAACCTTGTCATAGTTAAACAAGGGGGTTATCTGTGAATTTTAGCTAAGTTATATAAGGAAAGGTAGTTATTAATAGAAAACCATTATCTGGAAGACAAAAGGATGGGAGGATTTCTTTTGTGTGTATGTTTTTTAAAACGTATTTATTTTATTGTTAAATATTAATAAAGCATAAATCCATCCAAAGAGTACAATCAGTGGTATTTGATGTAATCACTTATTTGTGCATTCATTACCCCAGTCTTTCCCAGAGCACTTTCATTATTCTAGTAATAATAAACAAACAAACAAAACTCATCACCTCTCAATCTCTCTGTGCCTCACCTGCTATGCATAACTGTGATTCTTTTTCCCTCTCTCTAGTATATTTGTATTTATGTTTTGTAAAAACAGTCTTATATATGTAATATCCCCAATATTTGTGTTTTACATGTTTTACTATCTTATACAGTTTCATGTTATAATTTTTAGATTTCCTTCTAGTAATATACATGAATTAAGTCTTTCCCTTACAACCACTGTCATACCCATACAATAGCTCTGCTAGTGGCAAACACCATGATATACTTTAACCATTTCTATTAATTTCCAAAGATTTACACAACCTTTTTACCAATTCTGCATAGATTAATCCTCAGCTTTCCAGTCTCTATCCTCCTATTTTATGGTGACTTATATTCTAATTATTTACTCCATGAGTATATACAATATGTTTAATTCCTAATAGCACATAAAGTGTTTGTCCTTTTGTGTCTGACTTGCTTCGCTCAACATGTCTTCCAGGTTCATCCATGTTGTCATATGCTTCACAACTTCATTTTTTCTTACCACTGCATAATATTTGTTCATGCATTCATCAGTTTCTGGACATCTGGATTGTTTCCAACTTTTGGCAATTGTGAATAATGTTGCTATGCTCATCAGTGTGCCGATGTCTGTTAGTGTGCCTGCTCTCAGTTCTTCTGGTTGTATATCTAGTAATGGTATTGATGAGTTCCATGGCAAGTCTATATTCAACTTCCTTAGGAAATGCTAAATAATCCTCCACATCGGCTGTACCATTCCACATTCCCACCAACAGTAAATAAGCATTCCTATCTCTCCACACCCTCTCCAACATTTACAGTTTTTCAACTGTTTAATAGTAGCCTCTCTAATAGGTGTGAAATATCACATTGTAGTTTTGAAATTCAGTGCCCTAATCGCTAGTGATGAACATTTTTTTCACATGTTTCATCACCATTTGTAACTCTTCCTTGAACAAGTGCCTTTTCAAGACTTTTGCTCATTACAGGGCTTAGGTATAGTTCAGAATTGTCTGTGTAAACCAAATGATTGTGAAGGACGTGACTCTAAAGAGGAAGACTCAAAGAGTTACTGCAGTTTTACTTAGAAGTATGGTCTCTTGTGAATGAAGTTAAGTTTTATAGCCATAGTTGATGGAGAAATCCTAAAACTAATATGTTATTTGTGGGGTTATAACATGACTAATGATGGAATAAAGTCATTAAACCTAAGCAGCAATTATCAACAAAGCAAAATAATTTCAAAACAAAAACAATTATTCAAAGGAGAAAGTATTGTATTAAAAGCTTATAGAAGTATATTTAATATTTTACCTATTGTTAGAGTTTCCTCCTTACAAGGTTTACAATTATTAACAGGTCATAAGACTGAATGGACTGGGGGAGAGTATCAACTACAATGTAAACTATTATCCGTGGGTGCAGCAGTGCTCCAAAATGTATTCACCAAATGCAATGAATGTGCCACAATGATGAAAGAGGTTGTTGATGGGGAAGGAGTGGGGTGAGGGGGCATGGAGGGTATATGGGAATCTTTCAAATTTTTTTAATGTAACATTTAAAAAAAAAAGAGAGACTGTAGAACCCTAAACGAAACAAAACAGGACATAAGGCTGTGACTCCATTCCGATTGAGCAAGATGCCTACCTGTGGAAGACAGAGTATTTTCCCCCAAGGATGAGCCATATCACAATAGGAATGGATCAGATAAGAACCCTCATCCCTTCCAGACCATCAAACCCCCCACATTCCAAAAATACCCTACCTCTTAGCCCACTACCCCCAAGCCATGTATGAGAATTCATTTGTATAGCCTCTTATTAATCATAGGCTATATTCAGACTCTAATCTTCTCCCCATGGTCTAATGTTTCCCTGCCTATTGATGTAATGTATAAAGTCATATTGACTACCTTCCACAAACAGGCTGATGTCTAATCTTCAGACCCCCTCTTTTGGGAGACCTTCTCAATAAACTTCCTGTTTGCACCATGTCAGTCCCCATGTTCATCAGTGCCATTTTTTCTCTAACATTTTAATAGTGCTTTGCAGGCTTCTAATAAGGTAGCACTTTGCTAAGACTGAAAAATATATAAAATTGCAATGACATTATATTTGCTTAGAAATATTAGATAAATGTGTAACAGAGAAGGTAGTCTATATACCATCCTCTACCTATCCTATAACTTGACATTTTCCAGAATGGGTAATGATAAGGAAGACCATCTCAGAGAGTGAAGCTATTAAAATATTTTTCATTGCAACTTGACAAATGCCCACGTGTGGCTAACATAAGTCTTTAATATATGTGTGATTTGAACACAGTAGTGATGGGAGGAGGAAATATTTTCTCAGCTTCATTTCTGGAGAACACAAGTTACTGTGAAGTAGTTGTTAAATGTGGTTTGGAGTTTAGATTTTTGTAGAAGAGTGTTCTAGGACACAGCTGCAATATCAGAAAACTTTTTGCAGTAGTAATACAGATTAAAGCGTAAGCTTGTGCTAGAATGTAAATCGATACACTGCTTTTTCATGGAAAAAGTTGCTATGAAAATTTATGTGCTTAGTGACATAGAAACATATCTACTACATAAAGGTTAAAACATTAAAATTGAGTTATTATATGTGGCAGTATAGAAGCTGATCGTAAACATCTATTAGTATATGCTAAATTACAAATCTTCTATTCACAATGTTTGAATTGCAGAACATGCCATTAGTATTTCTGCCTCATAAAAATCCATTTGGTTCCAACTTCTTAAATATATAAATTGGACAACTTGTCTTTTTCATTTAGCTGATAAATTCAGCATTTTTAATACTCTTAATGTTGCATGCAAGGAAGGAAGGCAACATTGTTTTCAATGGTAGATAAGATCAAATAGAAAAATTAAAATCTGGAAGAACCATTTCTACAGATTCTTTTTAACATATTCCTTAATTTAAGACCTATTTTCAGTAATGTAGGGGATGATTTGATATTACACATGTGTGAAAAATTATCACTGAGTAACTTAAGAATGTTTTGATTTGAGTTTTCCATCTAAGTAAGATCCACATATAGAAGTCTATGATTCAGATTTTTTTTATCATAAAATAAAGTAAACTATAACTTTACAAGATAAGTTGTTTAAATTTCTATTGATACATCATTGAAGACAGAGAAAATCATCATCACTGGCTTCATTTTGGATAAAAGTTAAAAATTAATATCCTGAGACTGACTGAAGTCACTTTGAATTTTCTCTTCCATTTTCTTCAACAAACTTCTCTGAGACAAGCTTCTCTATCTCTGTTATTAAAATGAAGCATATATGCAGTTTAGATATATAACACTCCATGCAAGAAGCATTATCATCATTCTCACCCAGATTAGATAAACTACCATGCAAGAAGCAAGTTCATTCATCACATTAAATATCTAAAATACTGATATGCATTATATTTTCAATAAAAGTGTTTGTAGGGAAATTTAATATGGGAAATTGTCATTTCACTAATAACTTTTCATTTATGTAGAGTTGTAAAATGACAAAAAAAAAGTGTGAGGCTAATAGTGATTATATTGCCACTTGAGAACATGCAAAGAACAACATGTGTATTTTTTGTAATTCTTTTACTTTATATCTGTGGAAACCAAATAATAAAAATTTGGGCTTGTCTTTCATGTGTATATATTCTTTTAATTTTTCTAGTAATTTATTTTCAGTATATTTTACAAAGTTTTCTATCAATGCCAGATTAGAAGTTAAAAATAAAACTATTCCTTCATTTAACACAGTTGGGGAAAGAACTGTTCTAGAGCATTCTATCCTAATTCTGGATTTATCTCTCTTTCACACCATTCTTATCAACTTTTTGAATTTAAAGTCATTGTCTGATGTTGCAACCCAGGCTGGTTTAAACTTCTCAATGAACTATAAATCATACCTAATTTAAACCCACTTGTGATGATTTACACATTCTCTTTGTAATATTTGACATAGATTTTACCAGCTCCTCAGAAATCAACATGAAAAGGAGGCACAGATTTGCAAATTTAAATATGATAGGGCTCATCTTGGAAAATGGGTTTCTTTTCTTTTATTCTTTATTTTCTTTTAAATGTTACATTCAAAAAATATGAGGTCCCTGTATACCCCCCTCCCCACCCACCCCACCCCTCCCACATCAACAACCACTTCCATCATTGCAGCACATCAAATGCACCTGACAAATACATTCTGGAGCACTGCTACACCACATAGACTGTGGTCCACATTGTACTTAGTCCTCACTCTCCCCCAGTTCACCCAATGGGCCACGACAGGACACACAACTTCCAGCATCCATTCCTGCAGCACCACCTAGGACAACTCCAAATCCTGAAAATGCCCCCACGCCACATCTCTTCTTCCCTCTCTCTATCCTCAGCACCTACCGTGGCCACTTTCTCCACATCAATGCTACAATTTCTTCCATTACTAATCACAATATTTCCGTAGTAGAATATCAGTAAGTCCACTCTAATCAATACTCTATTCCTCCTTCCTGAGGACCCTGGGATGATTATGTCCAGTCCCCCTCTACATCAAGAGGGGGCTTAGATTCCACATGGATTATGGATGCATTTCTCCCGCTTGCAGTTGTAGGCACTCTTGGCTCCCTGGTGTGGTGGTTGACTTTCATCACCTTCCTGTTAGCTGGCTGGGGTAAGTCTTAAAATATACCTAAAATGTTTATTTTTGCCATTTGTAGATATTTTCAAGCCCTCAAAATATAGAAGTCATAGTTGTCAAAAAATATCCAGGCTTTATTGTGTGCTGAAAAAAATATATACATATATGAATATCAAGGTACTCATAAAGTTTATGGTTGAGAAGGAAAAGTAAATATTAAACAAGTTATTATAGATAAATAACATTGATTATGCAAAGACAAGATATTTTCGATTGAGAAAATACATAAAACAAGTATATTGGAGTATATAATAGGGACATGTCTTGGCACACTAAAATGTTCATATCCCAACTCCCAGAATTTATGAATGTTTCCATAAATGGTGAATGGGATTTTGTAGATGTGATTAAATTAAGGGTTTTTGAGACTGAGGGATGTTCCTGGATTATCCAGGAACTAGATGTGATTACAAGTGTCCTTATAAGAGGGGGACAGGGGATCAGAGTCAGTAAGAGATACGTAGGAGGAGATGTGACTATGGAAGCAAGAGGTTTCAAGGAAGTGAGGAAGGAGCTGTCACAATGGTGCATCATAGGAGCGCAGATTCAGGGCATAACAGAAACTTTCAACCAATGATTCTTTTATTGAACAAAATAAAAATTCCAAAAAGGGCAAATACTCTCTTTTTCACTTATAAAGAACAAAATGTCCGAAAGAGCAGGGGATGATGTTTCATCACAGCTGGTCTCCCAGGGTGACCAAAAACTGGCGCAAGTCATGGTTGATAGATCGCAGCTCCACATGCCCTGCTTCAAGACAGAGGAGAGAGGCAAATGAGTACTGTTTGAGTGTGTTTTTTATCCATTTTGAGGGAAGGGGGCCCTCCCACTGAGAATTCCTGTTCTGCATCTGGGGAAACTTTTTTCTGATTTCCAGGATTAAGGCCTGACAATGACTTTTCATTAGATATAATATCTCCCCCAAGTTATAGAGTTGCACACAATATAAAAGGAGGTAGGGGTTGCAGATGACTGGGAGATGGCAGCTTAGTGTGTATTTGTGAAATCCCCAGAAAATGAGGTGGTGCTAGGTAAGGTTGGACAGTGGCTACTGAACAGGCATATGTAATTTCCCCAACCAGGACCAAAAGTAAAGGCATGCTGGTGACCTGCAGATGCTGGGAAAGGAAAGGAAACATATTGTCCCCTCAGAGCTTCCAGAAGGAACCAGCCTTGCCAACGCATTGACTTTATCCCAGTGAAAATGATTTTGGACTTCTGCAAAATCCCCTTTGCCATATAAGATACAATATTCACAGGTTTCCAGGATTTGCCTATGTAGCAGTTTGATATTGTTTACAAATTCCAAAAATAGATATTGCATTATGTTTGTAAATTGGTTTGCTCTTCTGGGCATATTAGATTACACTGGATTCAGAGATGTTACTTGATTAAATAATGATTAAACCTTTGATTGGACCATGTCAGTAAGATGTTGAGTTCCCATCCCCTTGGTGAGCAGAGATTTGCAGAGAAACCACACTGCAGAGAAGGGAGGTTGGAGTTTTGATATTGGTGTGCCAGGAACTAAACACTGAGAGGCAGATACATGAGGAGGGAGAGAAGTCTCCATTAGAAGCAGAGGCCCAGGGAAGAGAGATGAGCCAGTCTACAGCTAGTCTTGTGGAGAGAGAGCAGCTGAGCCCAGGGAAAAATGAGCCCCAGGAAGAGAGGAACCCAGGAAACCTGAACACTGCAGACCTCTGCCGTCATCTTGCTGCAATAGGTGGCAACAGACTTTGGTGAGGGAAGTAAATTATGCTTCATGGCCTGGTAACTGTAGGCTTCTACCCCAAATAAACACCCTTTATAAAAGCCAACAGATTTCTAGTACTTTGCCTCAGCACCACTTCTGGTTGAATAATACAGTCTACGTCAGTGAGTTTAAACATGGAAAGACTGCATTGTCCAGGGATCAAAATATGAGGAGAGAATAGTAACAGATAATATGGAAAGATAACTCATGAAGGGTATCATAAACCATATTAAAGAGTCCAAATTTCACCTCAAATGAAGTCATTATACTTTATTCTAGAAAATCTAGAAGACATCCTAAGAAGTCATTGATTTCTTTTTGAAGCAGAAAAGGTAATTTTGATTTCTGTGTAAGGAACTGATTAAATATAACCCAATAGGAGACAAGTTCACAGGGTACACGATTTGGTGGGATGTAGGTGGTGGGAATAAAGGTGAAAAGAAGTGGATAGATTCAATAAATTTTTTTTTGTGGAAAAACTGAACAGAATTGGTGGGTTTGGAATGATTGATGATTGAGCAAGTTTGGGCATCATGGTGCCTATAAAATCTTGGCATGAATAAATGGAGGCCATAAACTGGGAGAGGAAAACTAGATGAAGAGCAAATTAAGAGTAAGATATCTTAGTTGTAGGGTTTTAGGTACAATAGATAAAGTCAGCTGAAGATAATTGTCTTCACAATTCAGGAGCATGTGTATGAGAATTGGACTGATGCTGACAACACATGAAACTCATAGACATAAACTTATGATAATTCAAACCAGTGGAGTGGAGAATATTGCTTAGGGAAAGAATATAGCATGAGAAAAGAAAAGGGCTGAGTAGTTACAACATTTAATTGAGTAAGAGAAGTCAGAACAAAGGAGACAAAATATTGTCTTATGGAAAGATAGAAAGAAGCTTGAAAAATGACACATCATGAAGACCAAGAGATGAAAATATTTTAAAAATTAGATTTTTAAATGTGATGAAAGTTGCTGAGAGTTAAAAAAAAAAAAGGAAACCAAAAATGTTTATTGAATTTATTAATGAGTGCAAAAGTAGTCAGATTATAGTGGAGAAAGACATGGAGTAAATTGGAGTTTGGTGTGTGGTCTGGAGACTTTTTTATGATAAGCGAACCTAAGTCATCACTCAGTGCAGATGAGTAAGTGCAGGATAGAGATAAGGAAGAGAAGAAAGTTTCCATGGTTCAATATTCCTGAAGACTTTGCTCACAATGGTGCTGCCCAGCTTTAAGGGGAGACTGTAGATCAAGGAAAGTTGCTGGATTTAACCAACAACTTGTTATGAAATTTTCTCCTTTAGAGACCTCTCTCTTGTTCAACCTCCAGTTGATGTCAAGATCTTACATGTTAGAAAATAATTTCAGCAATTGTTTTTATTTCTGAGTTTTAAAAATATGCAGTATTTTAATTTTTAAATCATATTCTTATGCCTTAATTACATTTACTTTTATAAGTATAAATTCTCAGTTGTATCATTGCAAGATTCGGGGCCCAATTAGATTTCCTGCCTTTCTTCCTTTGGCCGGGTGAATAGGGGAAGACAAATTTTCCAGCCCTCCTGCAAAGACGTCAAACCTACTCCTGGGCTGAAGCGGAGGGTATTCTGTCTCACTCCCATCAGCAGATAGTTTGAGCTTCTACTCTCACAAAAGTGTCAGCAAATCTTTGCCTGGGACTAGGAAAGGGAGAATATCCTTCTCCTTCCTCAGTGGCAGTCAGCTTTGTTGTTCACACAAGTTTAAGTCCCAGGCAAATGCTTTGCCTCTCCCTCAGCAATGGCCACTATTGTTTTTTTAAAAAAAGTTATTATTATTATTTTTTTCAGAAAAAGATCTGGGACCTGGGCAGGTTTCTGTTCTGTTTCCCATCAGCAGCTCATCACCACCCAGCACTCATGAAGAGCTTAAAGCTTTAATGTGCTTCTCTAGGAATAGGTATTCTACTCAGACCTTGGCAGGTCCTGCAAACCTGTGCCACCAAAGGGGAATTATTCAGTCTCTTGTTCTGCTCTTTTGCTCTGCCCCCAACCTTTTGGAGGCCTGTGGAAAGAGCTCAACAAACTCCTTATATCCGTGTCTCCCAAGGATTCTAAAGTCACTTTAGCCCAAGTGGGGTTTTGTTACTTTTCAGAAATATATTCATTACTTTGTAACCTTAGCTCCCTGATGAGCTCAAAAATTATGATGTTGTAGATAATCCAGATTTTTCTCATTCTTAGGGTTGGAGTGATGTTATGTTTCAGATTTATATATCTTAAGTGTTAGCGGAACGCTTTTTATTATATCCTGAATTATATTCTTCTCTCTGGTATTTCTGGTATATTCTATAGGAACACTAATCTTTCTGTTGTACTTTTATACCAGATTTTTATTCTGTGTCTTTTTTATTTCTAATATTTTCTTTTATAAGTTTTTCTCCTTGTCCAATTTTTTGTTTTGTACTCAAGATCTCTATGATGATATCCTATCAATAATTTTCTTACTGCCTTAATGTGTATTTTAAGATTGGTTTTTATCCTTCCTCATGTCAAATAGCTCTTTCTAGGTTACACTGTTGTCCTTGAATTTCATATATTGGTTTTCCTTTGTGTACTACTCTCATTGCCTCCTGCTCTTATTTCTTAGTAGCTAGCTCTCCTTATAAAGTAATGAGGAAAGAGAAGAAAGTTCCCTAGCATTTCTTAGGGTTACATTTTAATACCTTTTCCAGAGATAAATAATTTTCTTTTGAGTTTCAGGTTGATGTTCTTTTTCCTGTGTGGTTTAACTCTTTTTTTGTTTTTAGTGTCCCCAAGTTTTGTTTATTTTCAAAGTATTCTTTGCTAGTACTAATGTTTGAACACTGGAAGCATGTATGTGAATTAAAGTTTAGTGACTTGGTTTTAATATTGTTTTACCATTTTTTCTTCTCTCCATTAATGGGCACCTAGGGAAAGTTAAAAAAGCTGACTGCCTGATAGTTGGTTTGAGCTATCAGATATCCACTGTGGTATTACACTATGAATTTCAAAGCTGTGAAGTTTGACAGAGTACTCTTAAAGCAGCACTACTTAAACTGGGCTTTTAGGCTATTACCTAGTTAGATAAAATTTTGTCAATTTTAATCTGTGCTAGGAAAGAACATCTAAATTAAAATCAAACAAAAAATGGTGTGTTCATTCTTCTTTCAGTTTTTCTCCCAATTTAGCAGATATTTTACCTTCTAAAGCTGGAAGATACATCTCATAGCTCTGTGCTCTGAGGTTCAAAGTATGTGGTCTGCATTACTAGGGCCAGTCTCATTAAGTGTGAAATCATCACATTTATGTTATAAAGATCTGATTGAGAGTTTGCTATAAATAGCAATGGGATACCGAAATCCTGGTGAAAAGCAGGCCTGGAAAATGTTTAGATTCTTAGTGATAAATTTGAGCAAACCAGTAGATATGGGATCCCAGAGTGAGCCTGACCTCTCATGTGTATAGCTTTATAATATTTAGCATTTGAATCAAATGGAGTGGGATGGGTAACTAAGCACTGTTAAGCAAATACTTCATCCCAATTTGTTATGTATTAGACCATGCACATCCCTCCATCCATTTCCTACCCTTTGACAGATGATTAATATAGGATGTGAATCATTTCATAACTTGCTAACAGGTGGTAGAGTTACATTTTGCACTCCGGTCCTTATGGTTGCAAAACCTATGTTCTCTCTCTCTACGATTCTGCCTACAAAGTGTAGCCTACCATTTAGATTTCACAGTTAGAAAGGACTAGTTTGACTCTTCAAGGCCTAATCTATAATTGAGGGATTTGGATATATCAGTATGAATATCAAATTTGTATAAAAGGTAGCTCATAAATGCGACCTTCTAAGGCGGAGAACATTCATAACTTTGGCATTTGGAGAAGGTTTTGTGATTTGGCACAAAACAATTATCATATATTAAGTGTCAGATTGACTAGAGAACTTCAAGAGTGGATTCAAATACCAGAAGCAACCAAAAGTATAATTGTAAGCAGAGCAGAAGAATGTGTCATGAACATTATCACCTTGACTAAGGATAAATGAACAAACCAGAAACAGAAGCCTTTATCTATCATATTTCTGTTTTCACTTTAAGTTCTAGATTTAAGAACTGCATTTTAAACATTTAGGTAACTTGGTAAATGTAGTTAAGACAATGGTATTTGTCTGGAGCAGAGTAAAAGTGTTATGTGCATGGAAACAGTTTAAAAGATCACTCAGTACAGGATTTCAGAAGTGAAGAGGAGGGTGACATAGTCATTGACACATAAGCCTTTGATGATCTACACAAGAAGTAACTATTACTTATGAATATTTTTAAAAGTGTAAAATATTTGCCACTAAAGAGAGATGATAAGGAAGGAATTCTAAGAAGGCATATGTGTAATGTGTTAGGGTAGATCAAGAAATAGATAATAAATGCTTTTAAGACAATGAATGCAACAGTGTGCTGGAATGATAGATTAATTTTTAGGCATATTTAAAGACAAGGCAGAAAATTTAAATAGTAGTCAGGCTATGAATGATCAGGGTCAAACTTTTGGATTTTTCATTAGGTGATTGGAAGTAATAAAGCATTTGAGCAGTAAAAATAAGAGTTTCAGTGTGGAAGGTTAAAACTGGCAGAGGTACATTTTATCAAACTGAGGAAAGAGAGCCTAAAGGCAGAATGTTAGTCAGTTTTTGTTATATAACAAATAGCTTCAAAATACCAGTGGCTCACAGCGATATTCATTTATAGTTACTCTCTCATGCTTTTGCAGGTCAGCTTGTGGAGTGCTTTGCTATAGACTGGAGGGTTGGGCTCAGGTTTGCTCTCCAAGTGTCTCATCCTGGGAGCCAGTATGGCATTGGTGTGGAGAAAATGGCCATGGTGGCTGCTGGAGGTAGGGAGTGGGAGGAAAAGATGAGATGTGGGGGAATTTTTGGGACTTGCAGTTGTCCTGGGTGGTGCTACAGGGTCAGTTACCAGACATTGTATGTCCTCCCATGGCCCACTGGGTAGACTGTGGGAGAGTGTGGGCTATGGTGTGGACAATTGACCATGAGGTGCAGCGGTGCTCAGAGATGTATTCACCAAATGCAATGAATGTCTCATGATGATTGAGGAGGTTGTTGTTATGGGGGGAGGAGTGGGGTGAGGGCAGTGGGGGGTATATGGGGACCTCATATTTTTTTAATGTAACATTAAAAAAATAAAGGCAAACAAGCAAAAACTACCTTTTGTCACTTCCTCCCACATTTCACTGTCCAAAGAAAGTCAATAGCCAAGTTCAACAACAGTAGGGTGGGAAACTTTACTTAGCATAGCCTAGTGCCAAGGTCACATGGCAAAGAAAATGGCAATATAACTGTAATTCAGGGAAGGAGTAAAGAACAGGAAGCAATGATCAAATCTTCCACACAGAGACCAGTTGGGGTTGTAGTGATCAATTTAAGCTTGTGGTGAGAGGAACTTTGATTAGTATAGTGAGAGGAGAAATTTAAAGGAAAGGAAGAACTGAAGAATGAGCATTTGCTTACTGACTTGATGTCAGGAATCCTGCGGAAGGAGTTAAAATCAACACAGAGTTCCAACTGTAGGTGATGGAGTGGATGCCTGAAGACAAGCAACTTTTCTAAAGACAGGAAATTTAGAGGTTGAGGAGATAACACTGGAAGCCAAATCTGGTCAAGCCCAAAATTCATAATACCTCCCAACAATTCAATATTACTATAAGCAATTACTGCCAAAACTGAAACACAACATGGTGCAGATGTGTGGGAAATTAGTCAAGTCACCGTTGCTCATAATTGGTACATTGTTAAAAAAATATTTAGTTCATAATGGATACTATACATCTTTGTGAACCAGACTCACACATTCTCTTTCAGAAATAATTGGGATCTGAGATATTGCAAAATGGCTGAAGATAAAAGAGCTTTCCCAAGAAAATTTTAGCTTTTAATCTAATTCTGTTTTAACCCAATTCTATGGGATTCTTTCAGAGTTAGAAAATTAACACATTCATTGATTGTATTACTCTTTCTTTACAGTTTCATTACGTTGTGACCGATGGATGTATCTTAATTTTTCATAATTCCAAGATAATTTTTTCATGTTTAAATAAAAAAAAATTGAGGAAGGTCATAGTACATGGTATGAAAACACATTTAAAGGGATTAATGTAACCATGAGCATTTTATTTTCCTAGCTGCTATATCAAATATCATGCAATGGGTTGGCTTAAACAGCAGGAATTTATTTACTCATGGTTTTGAAGCTACAAGATGCCTACAATCAAGACATCATCAAGGCAGTGTATTCTCCCAAAAGACTATGGTGTTCTGGGCTTGGCTGCCTATAATCCTTAGTCCTTGGCTTCTCTGTCACATGGCAATGTATATGGTGGCTTATCTTGGTTTCTTTCTCTTCTGGGTTCCAGTGACTTCAACTTCTGGCTGCTCCCCGTGACTTTTTTTTTCTTTGTCTGATTTTTGCTCTGTTTATAAAGGTCTCCCACAATTCAGATTGAATCTCAGCCTGATTCATTTGGGCCACACCTTAACTGAGGAAGTAACATCTTGAACAAATCATATTTATAATGAGTCCATACCCACAGGAATGGATTAAGTTTAAGAATGTATTTTTCTGGGGTAAATAGCTCTAAGTCATCACAATGAGATCAGGTTATTTTTTATTTAATGGATCTTAGAATATGACTAAAATGTATAAAACATAAAGCAAACAGTGGGAATTTAAAAAATGTTAAATATATATATTGAGATATTACAATAATGTTTGACAAACTTTTCAAAAAAATCAAATCAATTGCATTGGTTAAATTTAGACATAAATAATAAAAGCTAGTTAAGCAAATTTGTACCTGTTCTTTATAATACAGAAGCTATTATGCCTCTGAACTATGAACCAGATTATTTAGTGGGAAAAAAAAATCCATCAATGTCATCATTTGACAATCTGTGGAGAAACCAATTGATATCTTGAATATATTTTTCAATGCTTTTGTGGTGTTTTATGCTACAGTCTACTAGCACTACAACAAAACCTTTTTAGTGTATGTTTTTCCTCTCTTAGAGATCATCAAGCTACTATTGCTCTACTTCCAATCAATAAATATAATAAAGTTTAAAAGGATGAATATCTTGGCCTATGACATCTATAAACCTTTTAAAATGTATCTTTCCTGTCCAACATAAGGAAGACTAAATATGTAAAAAGCTTATATAAATCATCAATAAGAGGAAAATGATATAATTAAAGGATAACCATAAAAAGACATTCTTTGGAAAAATATAATTAGATTAATATATTTAACACTAATTACTTTATTGTCATTAAGTTAAAATTTGGAAGGGAGTAACCCAAAACTCAGTGGAAATATAATTGGAAATCTAAACATTATAACAGGCACAGAGACCTTAACTTATGTAAAAAATAAATTTTATAACCCTTCTGCACTCTTCAAGAAAGATCTAAGTTGTTTAGTGACTTCTTGTTAAATTTTAATCTCAAACTGAAGAACTTGAATTTATAGTGTAGCACTGATATTCCTTTATAAGCAGAGGAGAAATCCAAAAGAGTTAAAGCAGAAGAGCAGAAATTTATTGTAATGAAAACATCAATAAGCATATGTTTACATAATGTAAGTAGGACTTAAAATTCTTAAAACTCACCACTGGTCAGAAATGAAGTTGTTGTTTTGAGAGGGGGAAAAAAAAAAACCCCAACAACCTCTTCAATTTACAAGCAGTTATATATTTCCTTGTTTCCCTGCAAACTAGGGGATCATCAGTGGAAATGCATTCTTAGAGTTTTCACAGCTGCCATAAATTAAAAATGATCAGAGACTGAATCATCTAAAGGGTTTTAAAAATTTAGATGTTTTATTTTTCATTTGTTTAAAATCTATTAGAATCAGCTAACTTAGTGTACTGATGTATAATTTGAGTATCAAATTGTATCAACTTTTTGTTGGATAGATATGTTAAATTTACTAGTAGGATTTTACCTCTTTTAAATTCCTATCCTTCTTCCAACAATTCTTTTGCTGTATCATAAATGTGTGTATTATTTTAGTTTAATGGGAGGCATTTTGCATTTGAGTTATTGACACAACAATCTGACTTTCAGGAAATATTCTTACCGCTACAAAATTTAGGAACTCCTTAACCAAATAGTGATTAAAAAAATAAAATGTGTTTCAGCCAGTGTTTTTCACAGTCTATTTTTCTATTTATTTTGACTGTGAAATATTATTTTTCAAGTTGTTTTGCATTTGCAAATAATCTTAGGAACAACTCACAATTCATAAAACTTCTTTTAAATTCAGAATTAATTATTCTCACTAGTGATAGCTCCCTTTAATTTATTAAAAAAATGGTAATCTACAGTACATAAAATCACATTGTCTAATGTATGAAAGAAAACTTGCATTAATGAAATTATACAATGCCTGTGCTTTAGATTTTTAGGTCATTTTCTCATTACTCATCATTTCACAACAAATAACCACAGACTTAATTGTTTAAAACAACATACATTTTTTTTTTATCTTATGCCCTCTGTGTATTAGATATCTGGTCATGGCTTAGCTGTGGCCTCTGCTTCAAAATCTCTCAGAAGTCTGCAAGTAAACTGTTCGTCAGGGCTGGGATCTCATTTAAGAGTTTGAGTGGGGACAACTCAACTTTTAAGCTCACATGGTTGTTGAAGAATTCTGCTCCTTTTGAGTAGGTGGGCTGAGGTTCCTCAGTATTTAGCAGACTTTTAGCTGAAGGACTTATTCAGTTTCCTTCTACATAGACCTCTCTAACCTTCATCAAAGCATATAAACCAAAAAAGTTATAGAGTCTACCAACAAGATGGAAGCTACAAAGTTATGTATCCTTTTGTTTTTTGTTTTTAAAGATTTATTTATTTTATTTCCCGCCTCCCTCCCAGCCGCAATTGTCTGTTCTCTGTGTCTATTTGCTGTGTGTTCTACTTTGTCTGCTTCTGTTGTCAGTGACACGAGAATCTGTGTTTCTTTTTGTTGCGTCATCTTGTGTCAACTCTGCATGTGTGCGGTGCCATTCTCAGGCAGGCTGCACTTTCTTTCGCTCTGGGCACCTCTCCTTTCTGGGCGCACTTCTTGTGTGTGGGCCTCCCCTTGTGGGGCACACCCCTGCATGACATGGCACTCCTTGCATGCATCAGCACTGTGCATGGGCCAGCTGCACATGGGTCAGGGAGGCCCAGGGTTTGAACTGCGGACCTCCCATGTGGTAGACGGATGCCCTAACCACTGGGCCAAGTCTGCTTCCCACTTTTGGGTTTTTAATATTAATATTTTTTAACTTCATCCTTTATGCCCACATGATGTGTTCTGAATCAGAGACAAATTTCTTATTAAGTACTTCAGAGAAAGTAATAGAGACTTGCCACCTATGTGTCCTAGTCTGTATCCCTAAAGTGGCAAGATGAAACCATATCAAGAATAACTTGACACCCCATAGTGAGGAATGAGTAAATGAGATCCTGCTGAGATTTGCATAAACATAACCTCTGGAACAACCTCCCAACTCACTTTGAAATCTCCTAGCCATAAAAAATCTAATTTGTATTTACCATTTCACCCTTTTGGTCAAGGTCTTTTTCCAGATGCATTGCTAATAGTTGCTTGGTAATAACCCCTTGATGCCAGGGAGGCTCATCCCTGGGATTCATGCCCCACATCATGGGGAAGGCAGTGCATTTTTATGCTGTTTGGCTTAGAGAGAGGACACATTTGAAGAATAAGGAGGCTTTCAGGATGTAATTCTTAGACAGTCTATAATACTAGGCTAAGTTTCAATTTCATAAGAAAAGGTTCATAATTACAATCACCAATGTCAAGGGCCTGGCATAATGGTCTGTCCACCTTCACTAGACATTGCCCTGCACTCAGGGGATTCTTGTTCTCCTCTTAGAGAATGCAGCAGAACTCCCCAGAATGGGAATTCCATATTCTTTTGGTTATTTTGTGAATCTCTACCCACTGAGACAATGTCCTGTAAGCACTTGAACATATATTCATATGTCAAGAGGCATGTCCCAGGTGAACTCCTTCCCATGTATTGCCCCATCTCTGACATCCTGCATCAGTGATCCTCCCCTATGATGCCATGACCTTTCTGTGATTCAAAATCTTTCCAAAAATGAAGCCAACAAAATAACCAAATAAAATTGATAAGAAAAAAATAACAATTAAAAAATAACCAATAAAATAATTAAAACAATCTAAAATAATAAAAAAGTTAGACATTGTGTCTTCCTCACTGTAAGATCTGTTGTCTTGTGTGTACAGTGACATTTTCTTCCATATATATCCACAGTGTCTTTTTTTTTTTTTCATTTTATCTTCAAAGAAGCTTTATGATGCAGAAAAGTGATATAGAGAATACAGGAGATTACCATATGCCCAACACCCTTCCCCTTGCCCCCTCTTCCTTATTAATAATATTTTACATGCAGATAGTGCATTTGTTACAGATGATGTACAAATATTAAAGTATTGTTACTAACCATGGTCAATGTTTCAAATTATGGTTTACATTTTGGATCATATACTTTTATAGGCTTTGACAAAATTTTAAGTGGCCTATATCCATTACTGCAAGATCATGCTCAACAATTCTAATGCCCTAAAAATGCCCTATATTCCATCTAATCTATTCTTTCCTCCCCTCCCCTTGGAACCTATAGTAATCACTAAGTTTCATTTTTTGACTAATAAGATTCATAATTACTTGCAATAATAGTAAGGGCTTGATATAGTGGTCTGTTTTCTTATTAGGCACTGCCTGTTTTCAAGGGCACTACCTGTCTTCTATTTGAGAGTATAGAAGGACTCCCCAGGATGGGAGTTTATTGTGTTGCTCTCCACCTACACATATAAAGCACTATGACAGAGGAACACTTAGATATTCCATAGAAGCCTGTCCCATGTGTGCCCTATTCTGTATACACCTCCACACCCAACAACCTATAACAGTAACCCTCCCTTGCCATATTTGCTGGATGAAGATTTCTAACATTTTAGGTTTAACCACAAAACTGAAAATCCCCAGAGTTCATTTACCCCTTCCCTTGACCCTGTCCTGAGTCCCATGGATAGCACAACCCAATCTTCCCATCCCACACCCCTTCACAGATCTGCATCACTGAACCCAATCATGTCACTGTATCACTGTCCAGTCCATCCACTGCCCAACCACACCCTTCCACTTTATCATAGATTTGCCCTTATGGGCATTGGCTCACCACTCTCTGCTCCTTTTCTGTCTCCTGTAAATCTATCTTCCAGAATTTAGCTCTGCTCAATTTGCTTAATTTATGTCAGTGACGTCATGTAATATATGTCCTTCAGTGCCTGACTTATTTGACTCAACATATGGTCTACAAGATTCATCCCTGTTATCTTGTCTTAATACTGCAGTCCATCTTAGAGCTGAGGAATACTTTATTGTATATATATACCACAGTTTTCTTATCCTATCTGATGTTGGACATTTGAGTTGCTTCCAACTTTGGGCAGTATGCCAGTATGAATATTGGAGTGCATATACCTGTGTCCCTGCTCTTAATTTTTCTGGGTATATACCCAGCAGAGGGATTGCTGGATCATATGGCAGTTTTATAGTTAGCTTCCTGAGGAACTGCAAAAATGTTCTCCACAATGGCCACATCATTCTACATTCCCACCAGCAGTGGATAAGCATTCTCCTCCCTCCAGATCCTCTCCAAAATTTTTAGTCTTTTGTTTTTGTATTTTGTTGAGGATTTCAGCATCCAGGTTCATCAGAGAGATTGGACTGTAGTTTTCCTTTCTTCTGATGGCTTTATGTACTTTGGTGTTAGGGTGATTTTGGCATCATAGAATGACTTAGGCAATATTCCCTCCACTTGTATTTTTTGGAAGTGTTTAAGCAGGATTGGTGTCAGTTTTTTCCAGAATGTTTGGTAGAATCACCTGTGAAGTCATTTGATCCTGGGTTCTTCTTAGTTGAGAAATTTTTGATGACTAATTCAATCCTATTACTTGTGATTGTTCTGTTGACTTCTTCAATTTCTTCTTTTATCAATGTAGGTGGCTTGTGTGTTTCTAGAAATTTGTCTATTTCATCTAAGTTATCCATCTTGTTGTCATAAAATTTTTCAAAGCTTCATCTTGTGATACTCTTTATTTCTATAGGATCTGTGGTATTATCCCCTTCCTCATTTCTTATTTTATGTATTTGCATCTTCTCTCTCTCTTTTTCTTATTAATATAGTTATGGGTTTGTCAATTTTATTAATATTCAAAAAGAACCAACTTTTGGTTTGGTTTATTTTTCTTGTCCTTTCTTATTTTCAATTTCATTTAGCTCTGCTCTAATCTTTGCTATTTCCTTCTCTCGTCTTGCTTTGGGATTAGTTTGTTGTTCCTTTTCTAATTCATCCAGGTGTGCAGTTAGATCTTTGGTCTTAGCTCTTTATTCTTTTTAAATATAAGCATTAATGGCTATAAATTTCCCTCTCAGCACTGCTTTTTCTGCATCCTATATGTTCTGATATGTTGTGTTGTCATTTTCATTCATTTCAAGGTATTTACTGATTTCTTTTGCAATTTCCTCCTTGACCCACTGATTGTCTAAGAGTGTGTTGTTTAACTTCCATATCTTTGTGCTTAATTTGGTTCTCTGCACCTTACTGATTTCAAGTTTCATTCCATTGTATTCAGAGAAATTACTTTATATAATTTCAATCTCTCTGAATTTATTGAGAGTTGTTCCGTGGCCTAGCATGTGGTCTATACTGGAGAATGATCCATGTGTACTTGAGAAGGACACATATCCTCCTTTATTTGGGTGTTATGTTCTGTGTATATGTATTAGGTCTAGAACCTCTTACATATTATTCAAGGTCTCTATTTCTTAATTGATTCTTTGCTGAGATGCTCTCTCTAATGAGGATAATGACCAATTAAAGTCCCCTATTATAATTGTAGAGGCATCTATTTCTCCCTAGTTTTTCCAAAGTTTGACTCATATATTTTGAGGCACCCTGCTTCAGTACATAAATGTTTATGATTGTTCTTTCTTCTTGATAAATTACCCCTTTTATTAATATATAGCTTCCTTTTTTGGCTTCTACAATAGTTTTGCTTTTAAAATCTATTTTGTCTGATATTAGTATAGCTACTCTCACCATTTTTTGGTTATTGCTGCATGTAAAATTGTTTTCCAACCATTCACTTGCAATCTCCTAACATCCCTGGGTCAAATGTGAGTTTCTTGCAGACAGAATATAGATGGATCATATTTCCTTATACATTCTTCCTCTTGACTGGTGAGTTTAATCCATTAGCCTTCAGTATTATAACTGTCATGACATTACATTAGTCAAGTTTTTTTTAGGTTTATATATGTCATATTTGTTTTTATTTCTCTTTTTCTCTTTTTGACTATTCCTATCAATAATCTTCCTTACTCTAATTTCCACCCTTTCTCTCCTGTTTTTTTTTTTTTTCCTTTCAACCTGCAGAACTCCCTTTAGTATTTCTTGAAGGGCAGGTTTGTTGGTGATAAACTCTCTCAATTTTTATTTATCTGTGAATATTTTAATCTCTTCCTCATTTTTGAATGCCAGCTTTGCTGCATACAGAATTCTTGGCTGATGATTTTTTTCTTTTAGCACCTTAAGTATGTCATAATACAGCCTTCTTTCCTCCATGGATTCAGATGAGAAATCAGCACTTAATCTTATTGTGCTTCCCTTGTATGTGATGGATCTCTTTTCTTTTGCTGCTTTCAGTATTTTCTTTTTGTCTTTTAAATTGGACAATTTGATAAGTAGGCCTGTTAGGACTTATACTCCTTGGGGTGTGCTATACTTC
This sequence comes from Dasypus novemcinctus, assembly GCF_030445035.2. Lineage (NCBI taxonomy): Eukaryota > Metazoa > Chordata > Mammalia > Cingulata > Dasypodidae > Dasypus > Dasypus novemcinctus. The sequence continues at coordinate 144,468,911 of NC_080673.1, read as the reverse complement.
CTGAACATGTATATCCATGTACCTAAAAAGAGTTGGGAAATTTTCAGCCATTATTTCCTTGAACATTTCTTCCTCCTCTGTTCCCTTCTTTTCCCCCTCTGGGGTGCCTATAATGTATATATTGGTGCATTTCATTATATCATTTTTATCTTTTTATCTAACTGTTTTATTATCTGTCTGAATTCAGATGTGCTATTTTCAACATTTTCAACATGATTCTTTCATTTTCTTGTTCAGATCTGCTGTTATGTGCTTCAGTATTTTTTTAATTTCTTGAAGTGTGCTATTCATCCCATCAGATCTGTTATCTTTTTGTGCATATTTACAATTTCTTCAATATTTTCCCTGAGTGCCTTCTTATGTCCTTAATCTCTTCCTTCACTTCATTAAGGTGATTCATTATAATTGTTTGGATATCCTTGACTAGAGGCACATTCTGCATCTCCTACTGTTTTTTAGTTTGCTTATTAGACTGGGTCATGTCTTTCTGTTGCTTAGTATGGCTTGCAAATTTTTTTGTTGGTATCTAGGCATCTGTTTATCTTGGTGGGCTTATTTGGCTGGTTAGCTTCTCTTTCTACTCTGGGGTTTATTTTACTGTTTCTTTGTGTGTGGTAAAGTTCCTTTTTGAAGCTTGGTTTCTCTTATTCTATATCCTTGCAGTTGTCTGTGTTTCTTGGGAAAAAAAAATATGAGGACAAAGAAAAGGAAAAAGATAAGTAGAGAAAAAGAATAATATAAATAATTACAAAAAATAGAAGATGACCTCTAAAAGAGCTAGGAAACTAATAAGTAATATGAGTAAAAAATCATGAAATATACAAAGGAATAAGAATAAAACAATGTTTAATGAAAAAATGAAACAAGAAACAAAACAGAGAGAAAAAATAGAATTAGTTAAATTCCAGACAAATCAGAAGAAAATAAAAGGAGAAAAAAAAAGGGGGAGGGGTAATAAAAAGAAAGATTGAAGACCAAATAAGAAGAGTTGGAATAAAAGAATAAAAGAAAACCAACAGAAATCAGAAGATAGAAAAATGAGAATAAAAAGATACAAGGTAGATTGAAATAATAAGTAAAAGGGTAAAAAAAGGAAACAAAGAAAGGGAAAAGACAACAAAGAAGAAACAAAACAGCAACATAAAAATAATGCAGGAAAAAACAGCCATCCTTTTTGCCCCTAGGGACCTTCTCAGGCTGCTGGTGCTAATCAATTAATCACCCTGTAATCTGTCCTCCACAGATTATATGTCCAGTTTTAGCAAATAAAGAAAATAGAAAAGAAGAAAAAAATACACAAACCAATGGAAAAGAACATATAACAGATCCAAATAAACCTAAAACAAAACAACTAAACCCCAGACTGTACATTCCTTATTATAAGATGCTAGCTGGGTGTCTGATAACTTGGTGGATCACTCTCTGATTCCCTTCTCTTAAGAGCTACCAGGACTCAAACCAGGGACCTTCTACATGCAAGGAAGAAATTCCTTCACTGAACTACACTGGCTCTATAGGTAAATAGATTTCTGAAAGCTTATCTGGCTCTTCCTTCCCGTGTTTCCTTCAGGCAAGTTGGACTTCTAAAAGTTTTCAGGGCCTGACTAGTTAGGCACCAGCTTCTGCCCAGTTCCTGACCTATTTCCTCTCTCACAGGGCAGTTCAGTGTGACAGTCTGCTGATCAGATCTCCTGTCCTCTTTTCCTGGGGCCACCTCATTGCTGGCTGGAGTCCTCCCTGAGATTCAAAAAGGGCTCAGGTGGTCAAACTTACTGAAAAGAAACCTTTCCACCCTTCACCAGATCCTTCTTCCTCCCAGGGAGCCCTCCTCTATCCCACCCAGCTGGCTGGTGAGAACCGGGGTTCCATGGAGGCTATTTGCCATGAGGTTAGGTTTTATAAATTGACAGTTTCCAGCCACAGGAGTGAGCAACTCATGATTTTCCCTTGGTCACTTTGTCTCTTTGTCCTGCTCCCTCCTGGATGATGCTCTGCAGCCTCTTGTTCTGTGGATCTCCAAAGAAGCTCACTCAGTTAGCTTTTTGCCATTTCTCCACTGTTTTTTTGTGAGAGAGCTGAGCAATGCCTACCTACATTGACACTATTTTCCAATTGGAGGTTTTAAAAGTCAGTACTGAAGGTTTCAGAGGATAGAAGAAGAATTTCGGCCTCAACTTCAACTCTGACTCTTTCCAGAATTTCACGCTAGAAATTCCGTTGGGGAATTTGGACCAGGGACTTCCAACATCACTTTTATTGGTCTTTCCAGCCTGTGGCCTACACTATGGAGTTTGGATTTGCCACCCCTATGGTTGTGTGAGCTAATTCCTTATAATAATTCTCTTTATATAAACATATGTACATATACATATCAAATATATCAAATATAGGATAATGTGTGTGTGCATGTGTGTGTATATATAAGAAACCAATAGGATATATATATATATATATCCTATTGGTTTCTTTCCTCTATAAATCCCTGACTAATATAGTTTATGAGGTGCTTATTCTCTTCACAATAAACCTCTGAATAATATAAGGATTTTTTTTGTTTACAGTTTAATTTCAGGGAAACTTAATTTAAGAAAGGTTTTCTAACTTACTCTGTTACTCAGCTACCAAAGGCAAAGCAGTCCTTTAACCTAGGTTTCCAATCTTTGGATCAGGGTTATTTTGTGTGTATCTCATAGTGTTGCTATAAATGAAAAATATCAGTAAGGAAAAGACATTAGAAAGAATTTTCTGAGAAGTATGTATATTTAGCGTTAGTATTCCCTCCCTCCCTCTCTTCCTTCCTTCCTTCCTCTTTTAATTAAAAAAACCTTCCCAAATGAATGAAAAAGGAACTTAATTTGCAAACTGTGTTATTTCTGTCCTTAATATTGATAGGTTTATATGTTAGCCCCTCTTCTTAAAATTACTAACTCTACACTTGAAAATGAGAATTTTATTGAGGATTTCCTTTAGGTTAAATAAGTACAGTGAAATAATGTAAAACAATGATAACATACTTCAAAAAGTCAGGCATTTATATTTATATTTATTATTTTATTTTTAAATTATTTTCAATTTTAAAAGAAGCTTTAGATTACATAAATGTTACATAAAAAATATAGGAGATTTGCATATGCCTCACTCTCTCCACTTCCCACAATTTCCCATATTAACAACATCCTTCATTAATGTGGTACATTTGTTATATACGATGAGCAATATTGAAGCATTGCCGCTAACTGTGGACTATAATTAACATTATCACTTTTTCTCTGTCCCATACAATTTTGTAGGTTATGACAAAATATATAATGGCTTGTTTTTGTCACTGCAATGTCATGCAGGACAATTCCAATGTATCAAAAATGCCCCATATTACACCTATTCTTCCCTCTCCCTCCCCTCAGAACCTCTGGTGGCCACTGCCTTTATATCAATGATAAGTGTTCTTCCATCACTAGAATAATAAATCTATAGTATAATAATAATAAATCTGTATTTATATATTTATATTTATCTCTTTTGGATATTGAGAGTCCCTCTAAGAACTATTCAAAATGTAGATGCAAATCCGGAGAACTATATACCAAAAACAGAGGAGCACCAAAATTAGCACAGAGGCAGATCTTATTTAAAACTGGAGCACAGTTTATTGAAAAGCTATAGTACATAAGAATGTTACTGTGTTTCAGCACCAACATTCCCATGGTCAGTGAATGAAAATCAGGTAGAGTATTCTTACCTAGTATAATTGTAAATTCCATGTTACAGTAGCTGGCAGTGAAATTTCTCTGAAATTTGAAAATATTACAAATAATCTTCACTTTATGGACTGGTAGACAGATAGACAATTGCTCTCTTAGGGCAATTTGACGCCAACCTTTTAAGAATTGCTAAGACGATATGTGTTTTTTTTTTTGTTATTGCTGTTGTTTGTAGAACTTCACTTTCTGAATATAATTATTATTAATATCTATGAATATTCAGATAATGTTATTTTATTAGAATAGCACAGATAATTTTATTTTTTTGCAGTGTCCTAGGCTGATAAGAGGCTGTTCTTTTGGAGGTTCAATTTCTATAACAGTAAAATGAAAAGAACTTCAAAATGTCTAAAGTATCTTTATATAAACATTTAAAATATATTTATTGTCTTTCATTGTTTGAGATTAGTATTTGTCAATTTCTATTATCCTCTTTTTCTTTAATCTTATTGGAATATTGATAATTGAATTTTTCAAAGATGTTAAATGAAACTTGTATTTTAAATTCAATACATTTGGCATAAAAGTTTAAGAAAAATAAACTTCATGTGGATAATAATTTTAATTGATTTAATATATAAGAAATTAAATACATTGAGCTTTATTATATCCATAAAAATACAAAGTTTGTATTTCCCCTTAAGGTAATTCAGGAATGTTGCATTGATTTATCCAAACAATACCCTCTCTTCATGGGAAAATAGAACAGGTTTTGTTGGGTCCAATTGCATCTGTCCTCTATTCTTGATAAAGTCACCAATGACCTCCATGTTCTCAGATCTGTGGGCATCTCTAAATCTTTGTCTTACTTGCTCTTTCAGCAATATTTGATATACTTGAATACCAATCTTTTATCAAATACTTCAGGTTTTCCTTTCTTTACTCTGTCTTCTTTTAAGGCTATTTCTCTTCTGTACAACTCAGCTCTCTATTTCATGCTTTTTACTTTTTTCAAACTATGCCCTTACCATGTCTAGCTCATGGAGTCCCATGGCCTTTAAAAACACTTGTATGTTGACCTCTCATAAAAGTATAGTATCAGACTTGTTTCTCTTTTAAGTTTCAGGACACATAAGCAACAATTTGCTATACATCTGCATTTGGAAATCTTTTGAGCATCTCACTCTTAACATAACCAGAATTAATTCTGACTGATCCCAGCAAACAAGCCTTTTCTTCCAGTATTCACAGTAATAGTAAATGACATCATCAACCACTGGTTGCTTAAGCCAGAAATTGAATTGTCTTTTTCTCTCTCTTTCTCAACCCTTACATATAATTGAATACCAAATCTTGCAAATTCTGTCTTAAACATATATCCTAAATTTCATAACTTTTCTCCATCTCCACCCCACCAGCTTTTCCTAGACACTATAATTTCTTGCTTTACCTTCTATAATATCTGTCTTTTACTCTTGTCCCCAGCCAATCCAATTTTCTAACAGCATTCAGAATGCTCTTAAAATATAATTGTTCTGCATGATATTGCAATGACGGATACAAACCAGAATATATTTTGTCAAAACCCATAAAATTGTACAGCGCAAAGAGTAAATCTTAATGTAAAACATAGGCCATACTTAGTAGCAATGCTTGAATATGTGTTCATCAGTTGTAACAAATGTACCACGTTAATGAAAGGTGTTGTTAATAGGAGAAAGTCTAGGAGGGGGAGGGAGTGGGGTATATGGAAATCCCAATTTAACATTTATGTAATTGAAATGTCCTTTAAAATAAAGAAAAACGTACTTAAAATTCAGGACATGAGACCTCTCTGACTCATTTTTTCCCCAATAGCTTCCCTTTGCATTCAGTATAAAATTCCTGACCTTGTCGTCCTGGTGACCTTTAGCTTTATCCCCAGACACTCTTACTCTTATGCACTCTTTACCGTCCAGTCTCCTGGCTTTCAGTAAATGCTTGTCAAATACTCTTAGGCTTTCATTATTCATTATTCTTTGTGTAAATCACATCTCTCTATTAATCAATACACCTACACTCCATGCTCCATCTGGTCAAATCCTACTATCTATGAGGTATTGGCTTAAAAGTCAATTTCTCAAAAAAATCATCCATGATCCTCTAATCTAAATAAATCCCTTTTAATAACTTCAGAACACCAGTTTCTTTACTTCATAGGCAGTATCAATTTCCAAGTATGGGTGTTTATTTCTGTGATTATTTCCTCCCTTTCTTCTTTCACTGGACAATACATTGTGAATGTTGTTTCTCTTTTGCCCACATTGTGTCTCTAAGGTGTAGTCCAGTAAATAGTACATAATGAATGATGATTATGATGTAACGCACCAAGGAAATTTCATTATTCTCTAAATATAAAAAAAAAAATTCATATGCTTATTTACATATTCACTGTTTTCTTCTGGATCATATCTTTTACATTCTATCTTTTAAAGGCCATCTTATCTCACTAGGATGTGCCTATCAGTTCTTATTAAAAGGATCTTAAATCAGTTTGGTGACCTTTTGCTGGGGAAACTTGCAATAGCTATGAAAAACGATCATCAAGCTTCATTAATTTATAATTCATTTTTCTACCTTAATTTTCCCTTAGCTATGTGCATCCACAAACCTCTTCTATTTCACTTCTTCCTACTTTTCAACCTTGCATTCCATGATTTTCTAATTGATTTACTGATTATTTTTCATTTCTAAAATTTTCATTTAATAAATTTAATTACCAAAATAGCACATGGTAATTTCTCGTGATAATTAACTATTTGAATAATCCCTGTAATTGTATATAAAGGAAATATTTCTCCTTCCTTAACTGAAGTAAATCTGAATTCAACTTTTTGTGTATTATTGTCAGAAAAGGAAGGGAAAAGAGGTTAAAAGATCTTAACCTAATTTCACTTGTGTGTAACTTACTGCAGTGACCACTCATATATGAAGTTCACAACTATTGCTGAAAATTAGGCTTGATTTATTCCTATAGCCAGAGAAAAAAATAAATATGTATTCATACCTACATATATACATATAAATTTTTTTTTTACCAATAGAGTATTTCATTGATCCCCTTAAATGCTAAGTGTGCACCAAGTTGTTTTCTAAATGAAATATTTCTTTCTCTAAGGATGATATCAGAAGTGCTGATTACAAGGGAATCAGGTTTTATGGATAATAATGAAAAGACAGTCAACTGGGGCTGTGAGTAAATTACATGCCTCATATCACATAACACAATTAATTTGGTCAGTTTGTATTTGGTGGTTTTGTCATTAGTTGTTTAAAAATAATTAATTCACAATTATAGATGTCAGAGTCCTGAAAATTTTGCTTCTTTTTAAAGACAGTTTTCTGTAATGTGATATAGTGGCAAGAATAATCTGTAGAGAACATGTAGGAAGAAGGGAAAGAACACAATTCTTGTGCGGGCAAGAAATAATTTGACTTGCATGTAATTGTAGTTTTTGTAATTATAATTTTTGTTGTGAATGTCAATTCATATTTTTTCTTTCATTTATTTTCACTGTATTTATTTTACTAAAATTCATCATGTTCTTTTTTTTTATTCAAATTTTATTTCAAATTCAAAAAATAACAGACAAAAGGTAGCTTAAGAAGTTATAGAAGCATTATCCCAAAAAAGTTTTGTCCAGTACTTTTACCTTATCTAATCCCCAAAACAAACTCAAATGTTCCTTCATGTTCAGAAAGATACACAAATGAACACAGATTAGTTAAATGATGTAACCAAGGGTTCCTTGTTATTGAAGAAGATGAAGTAAAACACAATGTGTGATCATAGCTATATCTCATAAAACCAAACTCCATATTTTTTACCTTTAGTATTAATACAGTGCCTTCTTTGCTTATGCTATGTAAAAAACTTTACAATATTGTTGTTAATTATAGTCTGTAAATTACATAAGTTAGGTTTTTCTCACATATCACCACCTTATTAACACCTTGTAGTATAACTATTTATATTATTAAGCACAATCATCATCTACTGCCAAAATCACTGTTCCACATTCCTTATATTATCCTGAGCTGTCCTGCATCTAAGTTTAATCTCCCTAGGCTACTCATTTCAGCCACAATCACATCCATAAATCAGTAATGTTTGTTATATTCATTATACTATGTTACCATCAATTCTATCCATTACCACATATTTACAATTGATCTTATTAAGCTTTCTACGCATATCCAGCATCAGTTCCCCATCTCAGCACACATTCTATCTCCCACCCACCTAAATTCCATCGTCTAACTCCATATGTCTGCTCATTGTATTTAGCTCATATTAGTGAGACCATACAGTATTTGTCCTTTTGTGTCTGACTAATTTCACTCAAAATAATGTCCTCAAGGTTTCTCCGTGTTGTCATGTGCTTCCCCAAGTGATTTCTTCTTACAGCTGAATAGTATCCCATTGTATGTATACACTATGCTTTGTTTAACCATTCATCAGTTGTCAGACATTTAGGTCATTTCATTCCTTTAACAATTGTGAATAATGTTGTTAAGAACGTTGGTGTGCAAATATATCTGTTCACATCCTTGCTCTCAGTTTTTCTGAATATATTACTAGTGGTGGGATTGCCAGATCATTTGGCAGTTCTTTATTTAGCTTCCTGAAGAACTGCCAAATCATCTTCCACAGAGGCTGTTCCATTTTATATTCCCACCAACAGTGAAGGAGTGTAACTATTTCTCCATATCCTCTCCAGCTTTGGTAGATTTTTCCCTTTTAAATTAATGGCATTCTGTATGGTGTGAAATGATATTTCATTGTAGTCTTGATCTGCATAATGGCTAATGATGTTTAACATCTTTTCATTTGCCTCTTGACCATTTACATTTCCTCTTCAGAAAAATGTCTAACTCTGCACATTTTTAAATTGGGTTGCTTATTGTTTTGTTAAATTGTGCTATCTCTTTATATAACATGGAAATCAAACCATTTTCAAATATGTGGTTTCTGAAGATTTTTTTTCCATCGAGTTGGCTGCTTTTTCACCTTCTTAACAAAATTGTTTGAAATATGGAAGTGTTTAATTTGGAGGCAGTCACATTTATTTTTTCTTTCATTGCTCATGCTTTGGGTGTAATGTCCAAGAAAACACCAACTACCATAAAATCTTGAAGATTTTTTTCCTACATTTTCTTCTAGTTCTATGGATCTAGTATTTATATTTAGGTCAAATTTAACCATTTTGAGTTAATTTTTGTATAAGGTATGTGTGTGATGGTTAGGCTAATGTGTCAACTCAGCCAAGTAGTTGTGCCCAGTGGTTTGGTCAAGCAAGACTGGGCTAATTGTAATACGAGGACATTTATGGGCTTTTGTCATCAGTGAGCTTACTGCAAAGATGGTTGATTACATTCATGACTAACCAGGGAGATGGCTGTCAGCAATGAGTGACATTTTATCCAATCAGTTGAATGCCTTAAAAGGGGAAGTGATTTCGGGATTCAGAGAGAATTTCTCAGTTCATCTTTGGATAGTCAACGTCTCCTAGAAACTCATCAAGGACCTTCACTGGACTTTTGTCAGAGTCCCGGGCCTGCCTGTGGAGCCTGGACTTGTGCATTCCCATGGTCAGGTGGGAGACTCTTATAAATTCTCTTTTTACAGACATCCCCTGTGGATTCATTTTTCCTGGAGAATCCTGACTAATACAATGTGAAATGGGAGTCTTCTTTCTCTTAGATATGGATATCCAGTTTTCCCAGAACCATTTGTTGAATAGGCTGTTCCCACCCAGCTGTGTGGGTTTGACAGCCTTGCAAAAAATCACTTGACCATAGGTGTGAGGAGAACTCTTGATTGATTCCATTGGTCAAAGTGTCTATTTTTATGTCAGTACCATACTATTTTTACCTTGTAGCTAGATAATACTCAGGAAGTGAGTGTCCTCCAACTCCACTCTTCATTTTAAAGGTATTTTTGGCTATTCAGGGACTCTTACTCTCCCAGCTATATTTGATAATTGGCCTTTCCAATTCTACAAAGAAGGCTGTTGGAATTCTTATGAGAATTACATTAAATCTGTAGATCAGTTTGGGTAGAATTTACATCTGGATGATATTTAGTCCTGCAATGCATGAACAGGGAATATCCTTCCATATATTTATTTATTTCCATTTATCTTTGGTTTCTTTTAGCAAAGCTTTATAGTTTTCCAATAAATGTCCTTTATGCCTTGGTTAAGTTTATTGCTAAATATTTTATTATTTTAGTAGCCTTTGTAAATGGCATTTTTTTCTGACATCCTCTTCAGATTGTTCATTAATAGTGGATAGAAACAATATTGATTTTTGCATATTAATCTTGTATCCTGCCACTTTGCTCAGTTCATTTTATAATTTTAGTGGTTTTGTTGTAGATTTTTTGGGATTTTCTAAGTATAGGATCATACTGTCAGAAAACTGTGAGTTTTACTTCTTCATATCCTATTTGAGTATCTTTTAATTCTTTTTCTTATTTAATTGCTTTAGCTAGAACTTCCAGCACAGTATTGAATAACAGTGGAGAGAGTGGGCATCCTTGTCTTGTTCCCAATCTCAGTGGAAAACTTTCAGTCTTTTACAAATGACCACAGAGTGTGTCAGCTGTGGGTTGATTTATATTTACACTTTATCATATTTTAAAAGTTTCCTTCTATTACTATCTTTCAGAATATTTTTAATCAAGAAAGAATGTTGCATTTTATCAAATGCCTTTTCTGTATCTATTGAGATGGTCATGTGATTTTTCTTTTTCAATTTATTAATGTGGTGAATTACAATGATTGATTTTCTTATGTGAACCACCCTTGCATACCTGATATAAAGCCCACTTGATTGTGATGTATATTCATTAGAGAAATTGGTCTGTAATTTTTTTTCATAATATCTTTATTTGGTTTTGGTATTAGGATATTGTTAGCTTCGTAGAATGAGTTTGGTAGCTTTCCTTCCTGCTCAAGTTTTTGGAAGAATTTGAGTAGGACTGGTATTAAATCTTCCTTTACATGTTGGTAGAATTCACCTATGAATCCATCTGGTCCTGGACTTTTCATTTTGGGGCAGTTTTTGATTACTGTTTCAATTTCTTCTCATGATTATTTTGTTGAGATATTCTATTTCTTCTAAGGTCAGTGCAGTTTGTTTGTGTGTGTTTCCAGGAATTTGTCTATTTCATCAATTTTGTCAATTTATATCTTCTGTCTTTTTTGTTGTTGTTGTTAATTTAGCTAATGGTTTATAGATTTTGTTTATCTTCTCAAATTTTAGTTCTGTTGACGTTCTCTGTTTTTTTTTTATTCTGCATTTCTTCTTGGTGAATTTTTCCTTTTATTATTATATAGTAACCTTTTTTCATCTCTTATAATAGATTTTTTAAAAAGTCTATTTTATTCAGTGTTAGTATCACTAATCCAGATCTTTTTTGATTACTATTTGTGTGGAATGTCTTTTCCCATCCTTTCCCTTTCAGCCTGATTGTGTCCTTGTCTGTAAGTTCTCTTGTAGACAACAAATAGATGGTTATGAGTTTTAAATTCATTCTACCAGTCTATGTTCTGTAATTGAGGAGTTCAATTCACTCCTATTCAGTGTTGCTACTGTAAAAGCATTACTTCTTCATTGATTTTATCCCTTGGCTTTCAGTTGACATACTTACTATTATCTCTTTTTAACCATTTAAGTTTCTCTTACATATATTCTTCATTTCTACTCTTTACTCTAGGATTCTTGCCCTTATATTTTCCTTTCAGGACGTAATACACCCTTTAATAACTCTTGCAGACCTTGTCTCTTGGTAACAAACACCCTCAGTTTTTGTTTGCCTGTGAAGACTTTAAACTTTCCTTTATTTCTGAAGGATACTTTTGCCATATAAAGAATTCTTGACTGGCAGATTTTCTTTTTCAGTACCTTAAATATATTGTACACTGCCTTCTCACCTCCATGGTTGCTGGTGAGAAATTGGCACTTAGACTTATTGAGGCACCCTTGTAAGTGATACAGTGCTTTTCTTTTACTCCTCTCAGAATCCTCTTTGTCTTTGACCTTTGATAGTCTGAATAGTAGATATTTCAGAGTAGGTCTATTTGAATTTATTCTGTTTGGTGCACCATTTTGTTGGATAGTGATGCTTCTGTCTTTCATAAGGATTCAACATTTTTTGGTCAGTATTTCCTCAAATATTCTTTCTACCCCTTTTCTGTTTTCTTCTCCTTCTGGGACACCTAGAACACATATGTTTGTGTCTCTAGTGCTGTCATTCAGTTCCCTGAGAACTTGTTCAATTTTTCCTTTTTTTTTTTTTTTTTTTTCTGTTTTCCTATCATTTCAAGTTCAAATTTTCTGTCCTTGATTTCTCTTATTCACCTTTTCTGCCATTTTACATCTGCTGTAATATGCCTCTTCTTTCTTTCTTTCTTTCTTTCTTTCTTTCTTTCTTTCTTTCTTTCTTTCTTTCTTTCTTTCTTTCTTTCTTTCTTTCTTTCTTTCTTTCTTTCTTTCTTTCTTTCTTTTCTTTCTTCTTTTACAGGGCTGGGAATTGTACCTGGGGCCTTATATATAGGAAGCTAGCACTCAACCAGTGAGCCACATCAGCTCCCTTGAGTTGGTTTTTCATTTGTTTGCTTTGTTTGTTTGTTTTTTTGGGGGGTAGGGTGAGGAACCAAACCCAGGACCTTCCATGTGGGAAGCAGGCGCTCAACCACTTGAGCCACATTCACTCCCTCTAATGTATTATTAAACTCATCCATTGTGTCTTTCATACCCATAAGCTCTGTTCCTTTTTTCCCTCAGGCTTTTAAATTGTTCTTTATGCTCACATAATGTCATTTTAATATACTTTATGTCTTCAGTCATATTATCCTCCATTTCCTTAAATTGATTAAGGAGGTTTGCATGAATATCATTGATTAGTAGTCTTAAATCCTGTGTCTCATCTGGATTCTTGGTTTCTGCTTATGATTGGGCTGTATCTTCATATTTCTTAGTATGGTTTGATATGCTTTAACCAGGCATCTGATTATGTTGATGGTTTTACTCTGTTGGTCAATTTTTCTCTCCTGCCTAGTGGTTTTATTTCACAGCTCTTCAATGATTTTTGGTTCAATTTTTTCTAAAATATTAAGATTTCCTTGTTTAAGTTATCAAAACAGAGGCAGGTTGCTCTGATGTATAGACCACATCTATGGCACCTGGGAAGAAACAGGAGAGAAAATCCTATCTTCTTTTATTTTCTTGGTTGACCAACAGTCCTCACAAATCCTTCCATGGAGATGAATTATTCAGTTTCCACAAATTAGCTCTTCTGAATCAGGAATTTGAGTTATGGTGGTTACAAATGCTAAAGACAAACCACACTCAGCCCTCAGCTGCAACCTACCTTTTCCCAGGGAGGAATATATCCTTTCCACTCTCCATTGGCTTATCAGTCACAGGTCTTACCAAGGCTGTTCATCTCCAGGGTGTGGGATGGGTAGCATTCCCAGCCATGGGGGCATCAACTCATGATTTTCCCTTTGGCCTCTTCATCTCTCCATCTACAGTCCCTCCTAGATGATGTGTGCAGCACTCTCCTGGTCTGCAGGTCACCAAAATGGCTACCTTGGACGACTTCTGTGCTTTCTCCTCTATTTTGCAACAGAGCTGCACACTACCTGAGCTACTCCAATGCCATTCTCTTTAAATAAGTGCTGTAAGTGACCCAAATCATCTTGGAGTGACAAGAGTAGCACCTCTTTGTGCTCAATTGATTTAAAAACTCATAGCAAATTCAAATCAATTGCATTTATTTTTAAAAATGCTTGTAAGGATTTAATTTCTTTTCAAATCTCATGGATAAACAGACTATTGAGAATAACCAAATCTTATTCTTTGATAAGAAAGACATATTTTGATATATATTAATGTCAGAGTAAATACATAAAGTAAATAAATTCACTAAATGCATTTGGATAATCCATTTAAAATTCTTAAACAATGAAGGGAAAAAATCCTTGTGGGGATTCAGTCAAGATTTTTCCATATTTCTACTTGATATCGTCTGAGTTGTTCTCCCCAGTTGTTCTGCACTTTTTCTTACTATTGATGCATTTCTGCATGGTTCCCTTTAGAAGGGCCTTAAAGAACTGGCCATTCTTGTGTCTTCTCTCTCTAATATGCTCTGCACAGCTCCACACTTGGTTCATCCTTGGGAATGTGAATATTGAAAAATGAATTAAACCTTAGCAATCTAACAAATATTTTATCCTTTTGTTTCTTTCTTTTTAAAAAAGATTTATCTATTCATTTATTTATTCCCTCCCAGCCCCCCTCCCCCCCACCCTGGTTGTTTGATCTCTGTGTCCATTCACTGTGCAGTCTTCTGTATCTGCTTGTCTTCTCTTTAGGTGGCACCAGGAACCAATCCTAGGACTTTCCAGAGTGGGAGCTCAGCTCCCTGGTCTGCTGCATCTCTCATTGTCTGTCCTCTGTGTCTCTTTTGTTGTGTCATCTTCCTGTGCCAGCTTGCCATGCAGGCCAGCACTCCCATGCAGGCCAGTAGTCTGAGAGGGTCAGCTCTCTTCTCAGGCCAGCTTGCTGCATGGTCAAGTTTGCCTTTACCAGGAGGTCCTGGGATTCAAATCCTGGACCTCTCATATGATACACTGGATCCTAATCACTTGAGGCCCATCTGCTTCCCTCTGTTTGTTTCTGTATCCTAAGTTTTTTTTTCTCTCTCTTTCAATTTTCCTCTCTTCCTCTTTTTCCTTATGCTGGATATTTTTTGACCATAATAATATTCTGCCCCTTGGAATGAAGAGCAGAACACCTCAATTCTCTTTGAATACAAAACATTAATTTCCTTCCTGGATTTCTGGCTGAAAATGAATCATTCATCCTGCTGAAATATTATTACTCTGTTTATATTTCTTGACTGACAGCTAAGTTTAGACATTTTTAAAATTAATTAATTAATTTAATTAGAGAAGTTGTAGGTTTATAGAAAAATCATGCAGAACTTAGAGTTTCCAAATAACTCTCCCTCAGTTTTCTCTATTATAACTTTCCATTAGTGTGGCACATTTGTTATAATTGATAAACCAGTAATATTATAATTATGCTATCAATATAGCCCATAGTCTACATTAAGGTTTACCATTTGTGTTGTACAGTTTTATGGTTCTCAAAAATTTTATTCTGGTAACATATATAGCTCTTAATTCTCTTTTTTAATCACAATCAAATACACAATTCAGTGATGCTAATTTTATTCACAATGTTGTGCTACCAACAACTTTTCTGTCACTCCAAAAAGAAACTGTACCAAGTAAGCATTAACTCCCATTCCCTACATGCAGCTTCTAGTAACCTGGATCTTCCTTACTGGCAGCAGAGTCCAGTTATTAACTGTTCTGTTATTTCTTACCTAGTGTAATGAAGACAACCAATATATGTCTTATGTAAGTTTTCTGTCAATATATAAAAATATGTGTTGCAGATAAATGACACAATCTTTAAAAATTTCCTAGTTGACTAGTAGCAAAGAAACAAAACATTAGTTATAAGTTAACATTTTTACTTAAGTTTTCTGTAGAAAAGACAGTTACTTATAACATGCTTTCAGACATATATATTATACAGTTTGAATAAATCTTAGAATTGAACATTGAACACTTGGTGACTGTGGAACAATCAAATAATAAACCTCTCTTAAGAGCAAAGTCACAGGAAGCAGATGTGGCTCAAGCAATTGGGCTCTTGTCTACCATATGGAAGGTCCAGGGTTCAATTCCTGGGGTCTCCTGGTGAAGGCAAGCTGGTCTGTGCAGTGAACTGACCTGAGTGGAGAGCTGGCCCACATGGAGTGCTGACCCATATGGTGTGCTGGCCTGAGTGGAGTGATGGACTATGCAGAAGTACTTGCCTGTGCAGGAGTGCTAGTCCATGTGGCAAGCTGGTGCAACAAAATGATGCAAAAAAGGAAAAGAGACACAGAGGAGAGACAATAAGGACATAGCAGACCAGGGAGCAGAGGAGGTACAAGAAATTTAGCACCTCTATCCCACTCCAGAAGGTCCCAGGATTGGTTTCCAGGAAAGCCTAAAGAGAAAACAAGCATAGTGAATGGACACAATGGGAGAGTGGGAATAAATAAACAAACAAACAAATAAATAAATAAATAAATAAATAATCTTTAAAAAATAAGCAAAGTGAGGATGGTTGCAAATGCCTTTCACAGTAAGTACTTCTAAATAGTGATTACTAAAAGTTAATTCTGATGATTACTGTGATTTTATCAGGGTAATTTTTATATCCCAGACTAAAAAATAGTGTGGTGCTTTATCCTCAAAGAGAAAAAATATCTTAAAATTGAAAAATATACCAAAGTTTATTTTTATTTAATTATACTTTTTCCTTTACAAATCAAGGAAACTATGAATTGTGGTGGTAATTCAGCAAATACTTGAGATATTACATATCACACTTTTGAAGAAGAAAATTATTAGGAGGAGGTAGAGTTTAAATATTAATTGGTATAGGAATAGGCTATTATATTTTAATATTTAGTTGTTTGTAATCCAATTTTATGGGGAAATATGTGTCAGATAACATGTAATATGTGTGAACATTTCAAAAAATATGTAATTGGGAAGAAAATAATTGAAGAATATATTTTGACATGATTTTATAAGGTAATATATCTTAGCAATACTAGGAAAGGGAGAAAGACTTAAATAGAACAAAAACATAGATAAGGGAAACAGATGGGGCTCAAGCAATTGGACTTCCCATATAGGAAGTCCAGGGTTCAATGACCAGGGCCTCCTGGTGAAGGCAAGTTGGCTTGTGTGGTGAACTAGCCAATGCAGAGTGCTGGCCTGTGCAGAGTACTGTCCCGTGCAGGAGTGCTGCCCCATGGAGGAGTGCTGGCCCATAAAAAGAGCTGGCACAATAAGATGATGCACTAAAAAGAGACACAAAGAAGAGATAATAAGAGATGCAGCAGATCAGGGAGCTGAGGTGGCACAAGAGAATGATCACTTCTCTCCCACTCTGGAAGATCCCAGGATTGGTTCACAGGGCCATCTAATGAGAATACAAGCAGACACAGAAGAACGTGCAGACAAAGAGAGCAGACAAAGGTGGGTCACAGAGAGCAGACAAAGGTGTGGATGGGGAAGGGGGAGAAATAAATAAATTAATCTTAAAAAAAAAACAGATAAAATGAAAAAGTAATATTACACCTTTACAGTTCATACACACTATACTTACACTTAAAGTGCTTTTTACTTAAAGAAATATATAGTAAGGATTTATTGATAATATGTAGGTAAGAGAAAGCATTTTTGCAACCAAAGTCATTTAATAAACTAAAATATGTTGCAATGGTTTGTTGCTTCTCTAAGAATATTGTCCCTGCATCCTCAAAAAGGGTAAGTTAGAAACAAATGTAGAGAATGCAGAAAAAAATAGAGCTCCTGTTTTTTTTATAGAAGACATTTGTTTTTTCAAGTGTCCAAATATCTAAAATATCTAAAGATATCATACTAAAGTTAATTATACAAATGAAAACTATTAAAATGTCATATTTAAAATAAAAGAATTGCTCTGCATGGTGCAAGATATACTTTGATGCTATGAGCTGCATGGTTGCCATGAAAAGATTCATGCTATCACAGTGGACATATTCAAGAAAATGGACAGAGAGATGTGGATCATCTTCATGGTAATGTAGGAATTGTGAGTATTCTTGAATGTTTATTTTTTTTTGGCAGATATTTTTGAATGTGAATTGGAAAATACATCTTCACTGAATTTATAAAATGAGAAGTCAAAAAAGAAGATTGCATTCATAATGTTAGAGATAACCAAGACACAGAAAGAAAAATTGACTGCTGTAGATACCCAACTTTCAGAAATATTCTTAATCCAAAATAATTTAGGAGATAAATTTTTGGGATAAATGAAGTTTCAAGTGTAGACTTTGAACTATTGGAAATTCTATACTATGCAAACTGTTATTAAAGAATATGGTATTAGTCAGCCAATGGGGTACTGATGCAAAGTACCAGAAATCTGTTGGCTTTTAAAAAGTGCATTCATTTGGGGTAAAAGCTTACAATTGCAAGGCCCTGAAGAGTCCAATTCAAAGCTGCTTTCTCACCGAAGTCTGTTGCCATGTGTTGAAGCCAGATGGCAGGTAATCTCTGCCTGGTCTCTCAGGCCTTAGCTGCTCGGTCTCTTCATAAGGTTAGCTGTAAACTACCATGCAAATAGCTTCTCTCTCTTCCCAGGGCCGCAGGATCAAAGCTGACAAAGTTCTCTCCTCTGGTACCTATGGAGATGTCTCTCTTCCCAGGTATCTTCTTCAGTGACTGTCCACTAGGGGGGTGGAGCCTTAACCCTGAATTATGCCCTACTGATGTGGTTGAATCAAAGTCCTAATCTTTCATCAAGTAAACTTAAAACTTTTGAATTTAATACAACAAAGGGTTATCAGATCAATTTACAGCATAATTTTTCTCTTTTTGGGGGATTGATAAATAATACAAAATTTCCACAAATATATCTTCCACCTCAAAATATAATTTTAGCCCCTTAAAGTAAAACATTGTTATTTGTTTAAATGGCAGAAAGTCTACCAGAATATCATCATTATATGAACATGTTCTAGCAATGCATTTTTTTTTTCAGTTAAGAGTGAGGTACATTATATCAATACTAATTTGATTTCATACACACAGTGATTCAAAATTGACTTTAGGTAGTATTTTTCTTTAATAAATACATAGTTTTTTTGTAGTTCAATTAAAACAATTTAGCCAAAATCATGGTTTGATACATTCTTGTATAGGCCTTATGCATTTAAAAATATATGGTTTACTAGGATCAAATTATTATTATTATTATGAATATTTTTTCATATTTTCGTAAGATCCAGTGATGTTCTTTCAGCTAGTTCTATGGATCAAGACAATTTAAGAAGAAAAATATCCTTAAAAATATAAGCTTTCTATTTTTTAAATTTTCACTGATTTAAACAGTATTCAAGATACTGGAATAGTATTCAAGATACTGCTTCACAATTTCTTTTAGTGCAGAATACTACCAAAGAAAGAACTGAGAGCTGTAGAATGTTAATAATAAAAGATTATTGCTTTCATATTGAAAATGATTTTTTTGATCACTTATAAGGTGGTAATTACTCTCTGTGTCATCACTAGTGATGAATATGATAATATAACTATAGTGTAGAAATCAGCTAATAAATCAATGAGACAGAAATCTGCAGGAAATCCTGTGCTGCTCTCTTTATGAACAGTCTTGACAAAATATTGTGGGATGAATGCAAAACAGGCTTGAAATATCAAGCACTGCTCCAGCAGCATAAGGGGATGACTATAACTGTACTTGACAGGTCTTGCTGTTTATTTAAATTCAGGGAATCATTAAATCTGTTAAATTAACTTAGTTTTAGATTTTGCATAAGCCAGACAAATAATCAGATTTTTATCATTTTATGAACACATAGGTGAGAGAAGCAAGAGAAAAGCACATTCCAAATTATTTCTGTATCCAAGTCTTTTGGAAAAGAAATAATATCCCCCTCTCTTCACTGGAAATTTAAAAGCCCTCCTCAAAAAGAACAATTCCTTCTATACACTTTGAAATAATGCCATATTTATATTTTTGCCATTCATCAGCAACTTGCAATATTATTACTAACTACACTATTATTATATAAATGCAGATAGACATTTTTGAAGATCTATTTCTATTTTCCTGGAGGACAGTTTATTGAGAGAAAAGGGAGAAAGGTATGTTGGGATGCTCTACTATTTTTTGCAAAGAGGCCACTAAGACATTTTTGTGTGACTGACACAACTGCCAGGGAATCTTGACCTTTCATCTGGATCTGGGACCAGGACATTGATCTCTATTTTAAAGTGAGAGGATCTTCATGAGGAATAAGATCTGATGACACTTCAACAAGGTACTTTTTGCTAATGGGCAGAATTAGGCAAAATTATTGAATTATTAAAAGGTTGTGAAATCAGAGGCCAAGAAATTATGGAGTCATAAGACTCTACTTCTCAAACTCTTTTAGAAGTATCACCAGTGGCATAGGAAAGTAAACCAGGCGCAATTAGTGGATTGCTTGTTCCGTCATTGTCCCATTGGTGCCCTTTCTTGAAATTTCATGAAAATTTTACAGTTGACTCTATAAAACATCAGCATTTTGTCGTAAAAATGAAGTTTTACATTAAATGCCATATGAGATCCTCTTATTTCTCTTTTGTTTAATGACTAAGATGAATCTTTAAGTATTTGAAAATCTGTTTTGAACTGAGAAACACCACTGCACAGCAGCTTCCTTATCTGGGAAATTCCTTTTGCGAAAAAATATTTGAACTCATATAAACATATAGATATAAATGTGAAGCAATTTCCCCCACTTAATGAACTGTGTCAGTAGAATCAAAGTGGAGCAGTGTTTGGATGATGTTTCCAAAGCATTGGCAGCATCCAACATTTTCATACTACTGTTGACTTTTTCAATAAAAGAATTTTGTTACTGGGAAATTCATTTAATTGTATCATATGCTAGTGAAAATCTCTCCAATTCAATACTCAGTCTCTTTTACTACCTCTGGGAAATTATTTGCAAATGACACTTTATATAAAGAAACATTACTGATGCATTTTTTGAAACTGTGCAAACAACAATTTTTGTCACATATTTTGAAGGGTGAGAAACTACTTACATTATCAATGATCAACTCTCTTCTTCCAATTCTTAATCATAATTTCCATTATAAGGATATTATCAGGTAACTAAAACAGTTCACAGTTTGGTTTACAGTTGTTGAATGTGAATGCTCAGCCTTGAAACTTATCTGCTAAATAATCTGAATTTGTGAGCAACCTGTTAGATAAACAATGAATTCTTTCACTTTATCCTCACATTTATCCTTTGCCAAGTCATCATTATTATACTCTTTGAAGAAAAGCAGCAAATAAATTTTGACTAGTGCATTCTATGTGCCAAACAATGATTTATTCTTATATAAGACAAAGTTTCTAAGTCACTTCAAATTCCAATATAAATATGTCCCAAAACTGTTTAAATTACTTTATTTTTAAATTTACTATTTTCTATCTTATTGAAAATTCTGAGAAAACCAGTATGAAAATAATTTTTCTTTGAGGATTATTAGTGAAAGCTATCTTTCTGTTGCTGGGGTTAGAATACAAGTCCAATACAATGAAGACCTGTATTCTTGCATTTTTGCCTGTTACAATTTTAGCCCCTTATAAGCTTATGTCTCTTTTTTCCCAGTTGATACCAATCTAATATACTTTAAAATTTCTTTACTACTAATTTCAAAGCTAGGCCATTTACATATATACCAAATTTTTATATGTGGGTACAAAACAAAACAAAACAACAAAATGGCCAAAATGCCAACCATTCATTCAAACAATTTGAAGTTGATCTCAGGCTTACAACCAATTACATAAAATACACTTTTGAGTTCATTAAAATAAGGACACATTTTTCCCTGTTTTTGACTGTCTGTAATAAATAAATTGCTTTTTTTTTAAATTAAGTGTAATGGCAAACAAAATAAGCTGGATTTTGAGCATTTTCCTTCTTCTACATAAATGTTTATTCCTACTCTCCATTAATAGGAGCTCTCTATAAAAACCACATAAGGGGAACACCCTCTGATTGGAAGATGGTGTGGCCTTTGTAAACCATCTCTTAGTTTCTGAAGAACATTTTTCTACATTTAACCCCTTCCTCTTTACAGACTCATTCTGATGGTGATAATGATAACTATATCAATCAGAGTAAAGTTTGGAAGTGAAAGCACCTGTCATATAGTACAATAGAATGAATTTAGCATGGGAAATGAGTTGTAAAGGAGGCAAAAGACTTGAAAAATCAAACCATCGATAATAAGACAACTCAGAGCTTAAGAAAAACTGAAAGCTACCATCACCACTATAAATGGCAATGCAATGGTACAAAAAGGTGCTACAAAAGTTCAGGGAATGGTGGTCTCCAAAGGGCTCTCAAACAATGGATGAGAGCAAGCTCCTTGTGAGATCTGCCATGATGCAGAGAGAGTAAAAAGATCTTGACTTCTTCTTTCCTCCCATCCTTCAGCATTATGTACTGAATCATGCTCCCCACAAATACATGTTCAAGTCTGAATGCTCCATTTGTAGATGAAAACACATTTATAAATGGGATCTTTGAAAATGTGAGGCTAACCTTAATCAGCGTAGGCCTTAATCCATTGTGATTGGAAATTTGGACACAAGAATAAAAGACACAGAGAGAGATGGCCATATACCAATCAAAACTTATAAATTCTACTATTTAAATATATCTTGATTCCTCTTGTTCCCCTACTTTTTTAATCTGTTGCCATCTTCTCTACCTTCAGTCTGATCTCCTCCAACCCATTCCCCAAACTCTACTCAAACAGTCTTACTACTCTGATATCATGCTGTCTTTCCTCTGATCCTACATTCTGACTTAGCTAATTAGCAAAAAATTCTCTTTTAGTAAATTCCTTCATAATTCCTATCAGTCTTTTAAGTTTGAGTTTAAATGCCATTATTTCTGGGATACCTTTTCTTACCCACTGATCAAAGTATGCACCCTTGCTGCTTGAGTTCACAAGCTATAAAAATTAACAAATTTTATCTATTCATCAACAAATATTTCTTGAATCCCTACAATGTGCTGAATACTATAAAAGCATCAATGGTGAATAGGAGTGGTATATTTCTTGTCCTCAATCAGCCAACATTAAAGAGGGGAGTGAAACAAGAACAAAAATCAGGTCAACTAACACAAAAATAATATTTAAAATATAAGATTAAAAAAAATATTAGATTGTTGGAGATTTGGACCCGAAGGGTATCGGGAATGAAAGAAAGAGAAGGGGGAAGGAACGAGCGAAAGAGCAGGGATCAGGGGTTCTGCAAGTAATAACTCCTCAGACAATTTTATTGTTTACAAGGGGCTCTCTATATACCCCAATCTACGTGACAACAAGCAGGAACGTGTTCCCTACATGACAAGAAGCAACAACACATAGCCTATGTGACAACAAGCAGCAACATGCAGCTAACTATCAGCATTACCCATAGTGTAAGGAATTTAAAAAAATCTTATCTCAAGGTACAAAGTCTAAGTGTTCTATTCACTACAAAAGGTATATGCTCATCTTTTCTTTCAGCCTTTAACAGCTTCATCCCATTTGCCAGGAACTCTTAATTACCACATTCCTTAGGGTGCAAGTGTAGCCATGGAGACAGCACTAGCATGGAGACAGCACATCTCTCCTTGTGAGACCATTGTGCCTCAGTTTCCAACATCTCACCCTTTTTGTTTTAGTCAAGGTGACCATTCCTGTCTTAGGTTGCCCTCCTCTGAGAGTCTTACCCATAATTGACTACCGGCCAAGCTCTTCAACTTAAGAAAATTATTGAATTGTGCATGTCCCATGGCTGTTACGCTTTGCAAATTTCTTCGAAAGCACTGTCCAGCACAGGCGAGAATCATGAGCAACAAAACAAATATGATTAGCCCTATTCTTAAAGCTGACAGGAAATGCTGTGATTTCCACCAATTAACTGGGTTAAATTTAGTAATATGTGAAATCATATCTGAGAAAATATCCTTATCATTGGCTACATGAATTTGATTGTGAGACATTTCTAATATTTTTCTTTGTAATTCAGTTATTTCCAGAGAGATATTACTTTTATGACCTAGCAAATGATTCTCAATTTTTTCCATATTATATCTGATGAGTTATATGCAAGTGGAGTTATACAGAAATTACTTCCATTCCAATCACACCTCAGTCCCCTTAAGTTTAAATTATACAATTGATCTCCAATATGCAAAACAACTGATTCTAAATCATTAACCCAATTATGTAACTGTTCATCAATGTGCTCTTGGCTATGCCACAAATCACCAGCATTGTTATGCCAATCATGTACATATTATTGTGTTTGTACTTTCATGTAAAGCTACCACAGCAGTAGCAGCAGATGTAATGGTTCAAATTTGTCCCAAAATGCTTATAATAAGCAGTCCAATAAAGCGTTTAGTTCATTTCAAGAATTCTTATGTAACAATAATTGACTTTCAGAAGATGACTGTCAAATCTGCATCATTCTCACCTATCCAGATGCTTTTTCTTCTTCTGGCCATGGCTCATTGATGTTCACCTTTTCAGTGGAGCCACTTTTGCCTTTCTCAGGTTTCAGTGGTAGGGCCCTGGATCTTCACAAAGGCGTCTGTGTCAACAGTCCTAAAAGGGATGTTAGTGGAGTGGGCAGGGACATGACAGTCATCTGTTACTACTAGCAGGTATCCCAGATGTTTTTTTCATAATCTGAGGGTGATTTACAACAGCTCATAATTTCTGTCTTGTTCTTAGTATTTGCAATCCACCCCTGGATAGGGATGGCAGTCTTTAGAGTGACCAGACACTATTGGGTTAAGTCTTTCACTTTTAGCAGTATCTCCTATGCTGTACACAATTGCTTTTTTATATTTTGCTTTTGGCCTCTTTTCAGAATTATGATTAAAACCCAAGGGTTACTTGTTTAGAATTTTGCTTTTGCCACAAACTCCACCGAAAGCCAATATTGGTGCTTGCTACATCCAATTCATAGACTAAGTTAATGTCCACAATTTACCTTCATTTTATTATTATTTAAAGCAGCTTGCTGGAGGTTTTCCTACTTCCATGAAGGACCTTTCCCAATTAATACATACAATGGTTTTAACATTTGAGCTAAATGAGGGTTGAAAGATTTTTAGCACTTCAACACTATTACAAACTCTATTAAGATGAGAAAACATTGTGTTCCATCAGTTATAACAGAGGGCATAGTTTTATCCCACCCAACCAAACCACATTCATGAATTGATAGAGTGACAGGGATTTTGCAGCCTGTCCCTATTGTTTGCCTAGTTCAGTCTCTTAAGATAACATGCTATTGTCTCTGATGTTTCTTGATGTTTCTTTTCATTCTGAAAAAAGGATTACTGGTTAACATAATGTAATCAGTAGAGTTTCAGCCACCAATTTTTTCTACACAGCTAGATTATTGTCACCGTACCAGGACAGATGGTTGGGCTATGCACACAACCTTGGGGAAGCACAGCAAAAGTCCATTGTTGACTTTTCTACAGGTAGGAGAATGCAGGCTGGCTTGACTTGCCTAAGGAAATACTAAAGAAAGTCTTAACACATTTTAAAACAAAGTGATAGTGACATAGTTGGATATTAATTTCTTGCAACAAACTAGCAATATTTGGGACTGCTGCATACTACAGTGTTGTTATTTTAATTTATGATAAGAAGTTGTTCCTGGACACATACCTTTTTATAATAATTAAAACCATAATTAAACCACATTGTACTTCTGTTTAATATTATGCTGAAATATTGGTAAATTTATAAACTCTTAAGTACTCATTTGAAATTTTTACTCATACAACTTTAATTAACAGGGGGTTAAAAATCTTGTTAATTTTATAACACTTTTAAACACTTACTTATATTAGATGAACTCAACTATTACTTTAAATTTTCTTTCATGGTAAAAGAACAAATCTCTTGTAATTAGTTTGCAATAAAAAGCTACTTTTCAGGATTTGATTTTTAGAAAGCAGGTTTGAACATTATGTTCCTTTAAAAGAGATAAGACCCTTTCTTCTTCAAACACTGAGGAAATAATGAGGTTAAAGCACAAGAAGCTATTTTGATAAAACAGGCTTTCTTTGTATACGATTATTCAGGATAGGCACTTTTCATAAACTTTCACCAAAACAAACTAATGATTTGAGAGACTTTGAAAAAGGTCAAAATTTTTAACTTTGCATTAGTATACTACTTGATACTAAACATTTTAAAACTTTATAGACAGACCCATCAATACTTACTCAACTTTAATCATAAAACTTTCTTTTCCACAAACCTTCTACACTTTCAGTATTCATTCAGGTTTTGTCCCACACTCTACTCTTTCCCAATAATCAATCATTTTTTCTTAGGACAAAATCATCTCCTGTTTCCTTAACAATAAAAAACATTCCATATATCCCACATACTAAGTTACCAGGCAAACTTCTTGCAACATATAATTGCCATCGACACTAAACAAGCTTGTTAAAATAATGAACGTTTCTTCACTGTAAATACTTAGTAGCATGTAATACCAGAAACAGTCCCCTAGAAGCAAGATGGCAGGGAAGGCTGGCTGCCAACAAGTTTTCCTGTTATAAAATTACCTTTTATTATTAGTATTATCTATTCAGGTTTTGTTTAATAATGACTTTTTGGAATTAGCCATTTAAACACCTTAATTTAAACAATGCTTCATTAAACTTCTTTTAATTATTTATAACAATATAGACTATACTTATATTATTTTAAGACAAATTGACCTTCACAGAACACATTCCCTTACTTAAAGTTACCACAATACCTTCTACAACTTGCCACATGCATTTAGGTCCCTTGAGTTTATGAAAATTAGCCATCCTATTTTAGGACAAAACACACTTTTTTGAAAAAAACTTATTAAATTTCAGTCAGCATTCCCACAAACTTTTAACCTTCTTTAATATTCATTTAAGTTTTACATCCTTCATTTTATCCTATGAAGAAAAATAAACTATTCATTTCAATCTAGGCAAGAACAACTTTTTATGAAAAGGCTTATAGTAATTTTGTTAAAAGACTATAGGTAATTTTGTTAATCAAGACTTACAATTTTTATCATTGTAGATATTTTATTAACATTTAAACTTATATGTTAATATAAGCACTTATTTAATTTTTGGCCATTTGAATAGAGCTCTTCTAAAAATTTTATTTATTAATTTATATCACCATCCAGAGGTATCAAAATATACACTGACATTGAACAAACAAACACAAAACAAAACACAACAGACAAACACAAAACAATTAAAACAATACAAACATACAGTTTACAATTGACTCATCAACAATGCTTTTGTATTAAAGCAAACAATTCTAGTAATTTACAACTTTTTTACAGGCACCCCGTTAACTTTCAGTAAAGTTTTTAATACTTGCAAATATGCTTCCACAATCCCATTTGATTACCCATTACAATGATGACTTCATGGAAAATGTTACTTACCTAAAAGAAGACTTGAGTCACACTGCTTTGGATGTCACACAACCCTGATGAGGTCTTTTCCACGCTTCCTGATACTGATTTGGAAGACTCACTAACTTCTTCAGGCCCCATGTTGGGTGCCAGATGGAGATTTGGACCCAAAGGGTATCAGGAATGAAAGAAAGAGAAAAGGGGGAAGGAATGAGCAAGAGAGCTGGGATCAGGGGGTCTGGAAGTAATAACTCCTCAGACAACTTTATTGTTTACAAGGGGCTCTCTATATACTCCTGTCTATGTGACAATGAACAGGAACATGTAGCCTACATGACAACAAGCAACAACACATAGCCTACATGACAACAAGCAGCAACATGCAGTAAACTATCAGCATTATCCCTAGTCTAAGGAATTTTAAAAAATCTTATCTCAAAGTCTAAGTGTTCTACTCACTACAAAAGGTATATGCTCATCTTTTCTTTCAGCCTTTAACAGCTTCATCCCATTTGCCAGGAACTCTTTAATTACTGCATTCCTTAGGGTGCAAGCATAGCCATGGAGACAGCACTAGCATTGAGACAGCATATCTCTCCTTGTGAGACACTGTGCCTCAGTTTCCAACATTAGATGATTCAAAAAAATATGGAACCAGGCTAAGAGAAAAATATTGTAAAAGATAAGAGTGGGTAGAATTCAGAGATTATGCTAAGATTTTGGTCTCTGCTCTTAGGAGAGGGTATATCTTCCATTGTTATATGAAGGAAAGAGAATATTAATTAAAGTTTTTAGATTTGTGGGAATTTGTCATCTAGAAACTAGTTTCAATGTTTATCTTCCTATGATAGGAAATCCAAAATAAAAGTTTCTTGAACTTACAATTTATATTTTTTCCCTTCATACAAAATAATTTCAAGGTTGTCAGTCTGGGGTTGTCTGTTAGTTCCATGAAAATGCTCTCTAGTATATTTGTTTTATCTTTATGGCCAAATGGTTGCTATAGCAATCACATCTGATTTACAAGCAACAAAATAAAGGAAATAGAAAAGAGGGCCACATCAATACCTTTTAAGGAAACTATATGGAAATATCATGGAACATTTCTATTGTATACCCTTTGTCAAAACTAATTTATATGGCCACACCCACACCTACCTTCAAGGAAAGCTGGCAAACAAAATCTTTTAGCAGGGTGACAGTGTGCTTAACTAAAGAAGATTTTCTATTTTTAAAAAAGAAGAATTATTTGGATATTGTGAGACAGCAATCTCTGCCGAAGAAGTTATCTTTGCTTGCTTCAGTTTTTCACCAAAATATCAAATAGATCAATAATACTTAATAAAATGGAATTGAGAACGTGGAGAGAGGACATGCTCTATCTTCTCAGAATATGGGAAAACAAATGCACTAGGGAGACAAATAGGAATCACTTATTTTGTGCCCACTTGAGAATGCTGATTATGACTTTAAAATGAAATATGCCTGGTTATATGATTTTCTGTTCCCTAGAAATATTCAGGTGCTCAGTTAGAGCCAGCAAAATAGTATATATTAGAATTCAAAAGGATTTCCTTAGGAGTATATGATAAAGGGAAAAAGAGACAAAGGAGTTTAGTTTGTTTGCAAATGAGTGATTATAATGGCATATCAGGTAAATTAAATGGAAAAAATGAAAACTGGGAAAGGGCTAATAAAATCCAGTGACAGCAAGAGGACTGCAAAGGAGTTGGAAATTGCAATGTCTGAAATTAATTTTTAAGATCTGGCTTAATATCTAATGAAATCAAAGTTTAGTGTCAGAATGTATATCCAAGATAAAGAAGAGATGAGACATCAAGGTCCTGAAAGATTGGGTGTGACTAATTCATCTATGTCAATGTTGAGAATGATAATGATGTGGAGAAGAATTCTCCTACCAGAGAGATGTCTTCAGCAAAAGACTAGTAGCTCAATGGATGGGAACAAGACACATGATGGGTAGTAGAGGAGGACAACCTAAGCATTAAACGTCATTAATTCTTTTAGTAGGAGGAGGAAATTAAAGATCTGAATGTGACATTAAGGAGGAAGAAGGATATCTATTTCAGCTATTGCTTCTGATGTTTGTGAAGGAAGAAAGAAAGAAAAAATATAGATAAGACTTTCTTTTGTGGGATGCAGTAGAAGAGCTTCCACAAGAGACAGCTAGGTTTTAATGAAGTCCAGCCAGTAAAGAGAATATTTAGAAAAAAGTTTGCAGGTGCAGGGAAGTTTTCTAAACACAAATTAGAAGGTTGAAAAGAATATAGGAGAGTGGAAGAACATTAGGCAGCTGAGAGTTTTCAGACAACAGTGTGGGATTATACATCTGGTAGGAAGAAATGGCTCAATAATCTTGGCCTTTTGATGATTATTAACATAAATAGGCCCATAAAGTATCATGGCCTCAAGTCTCTCAGTCTCTAAAATGCAGGTGAATGAAAATTCCTGTTTGCTTGGGCATAAGTTCTTTTTCAAATATTTTACCGAAGAACAACTCCCTGAAATTTCCATTGTTCTGAAGGGTAAGAAGGCAACTTAATTGTAATTGCTTACTGTAATTGTAATTTAACTTTATTAAAATTGCTAATAGTTTTCTCTTTGCTAGATTATAAACTCTATGAAGTCAAGGACACACTTATTACTGCCCACAATTATATTTCCAGAAACTAGTAAAATACCTGGTGTCTGCATAGTAATCACTAAGCTTGTACTACAAAAGTTTGCAGGGGTTAGGATGGTACTATAAACAATTGACAACTGAAATGGTCTGGGTTATGTCTTTTTGTGGCAGAGACTCTTTGCAAAATTTTTTATATTGTCTTATTTTTATAAGTAAATATTTCTCCTTTTTAAAAATGATTGTCTTTATGGGTCTACCTTTGGTTTTTCAATTCTTTATAGACATATAGCTATGAAGAAGTAGTTTTCCAAGAATTAAAACTGTTCTACTCAGAATAAAAAGGGTCTAATAAAGGGCAATTGGGAGAGGCAAAGTCTCATTGAAGAGTGGTCAGAACTATGGTCATATGAAGAGGATATACAGTCTCTAAAGCAAGCAGCTTCTTCTCTATGCTGGCTGATTGTCTCTTCTATTCATATGCTAGTCCTGGTTGCTCAGAGTAAGACAGAATATGGAATGTCCTGATGTTTAAATGTTGGTTCAACTTTTATAAAGGCCAAACACATTATGTTAGATGGCCATATTGGTGTTCTAAATCTCAGTCCAGACTTCTATGTACTCAATGAATATTTGTTGAAAAAAATTAATGAGTGAATGATTCAAAGGAGACAGCTATCTTTAACTTACATCAACCATTTGGTTTTATTTAAAGCAAACTCCTCTTTAAGTAAGCAATCATTAATAGTGCAACCTTCTCTTTTATAGTTTTCTTATTCAAAAGTTGCATTTTTCAATTTCTTAAAGTTAAAATTTCTATACTCAAAAACTTTGTTTAATCCAGAGTAAAGCAAGTGTGACACAGGATAATCACTTCTTTAATATGAAATTATTTATACCTACTTTATGATCTGCCCTGACCTCATCCTAAAGATAGCAATATTTTTTTCATCTAACAAAATTGCTTTTGAAGACCTCATAAAGTTACTAAATTATTTTACATATCAGATTTAATTATTTTTAGTAAAAAAGCAATTTCACAGTAAGATTGCTCTTTTCTTGGATCCTTAATCAATGAATGAAGAACATTGATAGTAAGTTATCATGCTTCTGTTAGATATAATAGCCTATAAAAAATTTCCATTTTGGTTTTGAAAAATATCCTTAAAATATCCCCAATTCAATGTAGCAGAATTGAATCCTCTCCAAGAAACAAACAAAAAACTGAATACGTATGTCTAATTGTCTATTTTATCTGGAAAATTATGCACAAATATATTAAAAAGTATTATTTAATTGCAGCAAAGAAATGTATTTATTGGTGTAGAAATGCATTATGCAACTTATTTACTTAGATTTAGATTATATATTTTGAGGAGTCCTCTATCTCTATAAGGAGTCAGATACTAAATAAACAAAGAGACAGTGGTCAGAATATACATAAAAATAGAACTTGGTGAGGACCCAGGGTTCCTTCTCCCATGTCCTCAACTGTTGGACCTGGACGTAAGTTAAATGTTAACATTCCCATGGTCAGTATGCCATGGCTGGCCTGCTTTTTGGAGCTGCATACCACCACTATATCATTTTAGTAGGATCATGTATCTTCAAAATTCTAACTTAAGTTTACTTCTTCCAGAATCAACACCTTCCTGAGCAAGGTATTAGTCACAAGGGATTTCATCCATTTTCAAACACAGTGCCATATCCACTTTCTCTCAACCTTAATAGAAGAGCCAAAGAGTTTCACACCTAGTCAGGCAGGGTTACTGTCATTAACCATTAGGAAACAGCTACAGAAGAATGACCATTGCCCTTCTACTCCCCCTTACGAGTAAGGTTAAGTTTCTGAGGGGGAAGTTGAGACAGGTTAGTATAGGAAACAGGGAAGATAGCTGATCAGAATAAGTTCTGCCAAATACCATAGTTACAAGGTCAGTTTGAAAGTCCCAGACTACTTTGTTGTCTACTAATGGAAATTTGCTTGTATACTGTTAGATCAGCATGATCTGTCACTTATTGTTCCCCATAAACATTTCTTTTCAGCTACAGCACCCTAGCCAATACCTTTCTTCAGTGGGTTTCAACAGTAACCCATGCCCACAATCAACCTAATGTTGGGTTTCCACAGACTTACCATCCTCAGATGCTACTGGCCTTCCTTGGACCATAACTCCTGCAAATTGGACAGCATGGAACACCTTGCTAGCATGCCAGAGCATTACCCAGTGACAAGTTTGGGACAAGACCTCACTTAGGACTGAGATCCAGCTGCCATCTTCCAGTGAGACTCATAATTATATATTTTTTTCCTTTGTAAGGGAACATGTAATTAAGTCCAGGTCTTTATTAGGCTATGCTGTATATAATGGAATAGGAGGGTAAGTGGTTGAGTCTGTCATCCTAGATTACATTACCTCTGTCCGTATGGAACAAGAGGGAATCCGTGATGTGGGTGGATATCCACTGAGTTGTGTAATTATACTATCAAGGCTAGATATAGAGTAAAGCATGTCCCCTGGTGGTCCTACCCATTGGCCATTTTTGTGCCAGGAGGTGCTACAATTATTACTAAAAAACACATAATGGCTTTAGCCAATCACACTGCTCAAGTTGTTAATGACTCTAAAGAAGCAATTTCCTTACTAAACAAAGCAACTACCCAACTACAAAAAGGTAGTTGTATGAAATAGGATAGCTTTAGATATTCTTAACTACATCACAATGTGATATTTATGCCCTTATTAATGTTCCCTGTTGTGTATAATTACTCTTATTATTCTGTTGTCTTTTATTCTGTTGGTGTGGAATGTGGATGCAGTGATTGTCTTATGGTCAATAAAGGCTAAAACATGGTGGTGGATTGTGGCAACCCTGGGTCCCCCTAAATCCTGTGTGATCTAGACATAAGTTAAAGGTTAACAACAATCCCCAGGGGGAAAGAATGTATATATGTTATCATAAACTATAATATTCCCAAAGCACTAAATGTCCTTGGTAAACATCCTTCTCCAAGTGTAGTGAAACATCACCAGATTCTATGTGTATGCTTCATGTGATCCTAGCAGAAACTATGTTCTCCTACCCTATGGAATGTCCTTTTTCTGAAACTCCTTATATATCACCCCTCATTTTCTCCTCTCTTTGCAAAGTACTATCTTTGTTCTCCGAACTGCCTCCATCAGAGGTGTTCTCCTGTCAGTAAGTCGCAATAAAACTCATGCCTGACTAAATGCCAGATGTGTTCTTTGGTCTTGTGGACTCACCAACTCATACCCTTCAGGAGTTGGGTTGTAACAAACTCCAAACCACAATCTCTGAAGCAACAAGTCCAATGAAGTGCAACCACAGTCTGTGTAGCAAAAGTCAGTTTTGGATGTTATGTATAAGTTTTTGTGTGTGCATCTGTGTGCAAACACAGATGGCCAGCCAGCCAAGAACACAAGAAAAGACAGCTATATTAGATCAAAGAACCTGAAAGAGGAGAGGGGAGAATGAGAGTGGTGGAGAGACACTGTCTTTCCTAACCTAGGCTCCAGCAAGGGATAGGAGAGAGAAGCACTTGTAGGTCCTGGGTGCTTGCTTTTATTATGACCCAGAGCGGAGAAATAGGACTTTCACATGGATACTGAAAATTGGTACTTTCAAAGTATATGGCATGAAAAGCAGAAATGTCAAAGGCTGTTTGGGAAAGCTGAAGGCCACTTCTTATTCAAACCATGTGTGAATTCAGTCCTTGCTAGTAAATTATATGCTATGAATTAGCAAGGGCTATTCAGAGAAAAAGTGGCAGGGGTCAAGTGAGAAGCTAAGAGTAGCTCTTATCCAAACCATTTGGAGGTACAGGATCTGCTGATTGAGGCTACACTCAAGGCAGGGCTGACAGGTGTGGTCTCTTAAAGGGAAACTTAAGACAAAGCCAGCAGGAAGATGAGGCACTAAATATAATTTCTTTTATGCTATTACAAGGGTCATGACTTGGTCAATAATTGTCAGCTTCTCCAATTTTGACTGTGCTTCCCACTTAGGACCAACCAGAGAAAGCTAAATAACTTCTAATCAACCACATAGGATGCTTGTAATGGTAAAGTTCACATGCCCATTTGGCTATGTTAAGGTTACCAGTTGTTTGGTCAAGCAAGCATTGGCCTAATAGTTCCCGTCAGGAAATTTCATGGATTTGAATTATCTGTCAGTTGATCAAATTGACAGTTGATTACATCTACAAATGAGGTTGTCTTCAGCAGTGAGAGAAGTCTCATCCAGTCTGTTGAAGGCCTTAAAAGGAGAATTGATGACTTCAGCAATTATAAAGAATTTCTTTCTCTATTTCAGTCAGTCAGCTTCTCCTGAGGAACTCATAGAAATCTTCACCAGAGTTCCAGCTTGTGGCCCGCCCTTTGGAATTCCTATTTGCTAATCCCAATGCTAATTTGAGCCAATTCCTATCATAATAAATCTCACAGTATTTACATACTTATTTACATTGCTTATCCTGTCAGATCTGTTTCCCTGGAGAACTCTGACTAATTCAAGACTCCTCTTCTATATAGCCTGCCTCCTGCTCCCTCAAGCCACAACCTCCAAACAGGGCATACCTGAAACCTTCCCTTTTCTGCCACAATAAATATTTTCTACTCCCTTGCCTGCCTTTGTGTCACTGCCAAATGCAACTGATGGTGCCTAGCTATTTTGCCATATAGCAGCTCTGAATAAATAGCCTTTGCTTATTCTCTTTTGGGTGGTTTTCATTTATTTCCACAGGAATTTTATGATTTTTGTTTGGTTTTATCAAAAGAACAGAAGTAAGTAAATGGACACCAAATACTTACACTATGTTAGAACATCTACAAGATAAAATAAGAAAATATATTTATATGATAATATATTGGTGTTCTATAAGAAGATAAAAGGATAGGAATCTCTGCCTCTTACATAAAATACTTTCTAAGTGAGTCTTTTACTATGTACCTTAATAGGAATTTTTAAGGCCTAATGAAAGTCTGATATTTTTCCATTGTCAATATTGGAAAAATTGAAAGAAAATTTTCTTAGTGTAAGAGGGAAAAGAATTCAGAGTTGTCTATTAAAAATTCACAGACAACCATAGCATATTTGAACTTCAATTTGTCATTATTTAGGGAGAAATCTACCTTTAGAGACAATATGGACTATGATAGACCATGAGCACCAGAAAGGCTTATATTGATAATAAAACTAAAACAATAAAATAATATCAACTGTTATTTATTGAATACCTAGTATATATTAGTCTGAAGTAATTTTTTTTTCTCATTTAAGTCTGACAAAATTCCTGTGAAGCGTATGTTATCTTTGTTCTAAAGATGAGGTAACTGAAGCTCAGAATATAATAATGATGGGGCAAAATTCTCACGTTGAGCAGTGCAACTGAAATTGAAACCCCAGTATCAATGTCTTCAAAACATATGCCTTTTGCTAGGAATTATGAAAATTTTCATATCCTTTTTGAATAACATTCTTAACAAATACTTTTAAAAACTCAAATTTGAAAGAGGTACTCTATCAAGTTCCTCTATTTATGGTTTTAGTTTTGTTCGAAGGACGTGACAGTAGGCAATAATGTCTTGAATATTTATTCTGAGTGATGCACTCTCCTAAGGATAGGAGATGAATGATAAAAAAAAAAATCCCTTTCATGGAGTTGAGGAGGCATTCACTCAAACTCTTATAAACTAAAAAAAAATAACTCCTAAGTCTTCTAAAAAGAACAGAGCAGGAAAAGAATCAGGAGCCAAGACTCCACATAAGATAAGACAGAGGCCCCAGTACTTGCATTTGTCTCAGGCTGATCTTGATCAGAGGGCTAGCTCTGAAGGAGACCACCAGCCAAATCAAAGTAAATTTGCAAAGATAGTGAAAGATGATTTGGCTTTTGTTTCTTTGTTTTGATTATCTCCTGGCATGCAAGGAAATCTCCCATATCATAGCTGGATACTTAAAGAAGAAATAGCTCAGGGTCTAAATTCCAGAGTTTAACATTTAAAAATACTAAAATGTACAAAATTTTAGAACAACAAATGATTACAGGGTAAATAAACAGGAAATTATTACTCATCCAAGGGACAAGAAAAAAATTCCAAAACCATCAATGAAGAGGACCAGATTTTGAACTTATGGTGATGTGGGCTATGGGTGGGAGGCTCTTTGTCTCTTCAGAGATAACCTAAGCTGTCTGACTTGTGGGTGTGGAATGGTAAGAGGCTGCAGTCCTGCCCTTAGTGACTATGGCAAGGACTCCCGACCCAGGAAACAGTTTAATAATGCAAGGTCTATAAACTTTAAGTATTTAGGGGAAATGCAAACAAAATATGCTAAAAGCTTATCTAGAATGTCTGAAGTCCATGCTAAAAGCTTACCTAAGATGTGGAAGATACATATGCTAATTCAAGTCTATTGAGAACTGAAACAAAAGGATCATTTGGACTTTCCTCTCTGTATAAAAGGGACTCAAAAATCTTGTTCCAGTCTTGGGACTGAAACAGAAAGCTGCTGAGTCTGGCCGGCTGTCAATAAACCATTTTTCCTTCTCAAAATCATTCTTGAGTCCTGGCCTCTCTATACTCAAATAATTGAACCTCTCACTAACAAATTCTACAACATTTTTGTTGACTATGAAGGGACAGCAAATGAAGGCCAGAGACAGTAGCATTTTGCTGCCCCTTCCAAATCCCTGAGGAAGCCAGGAGGACTTGGGTGAACCCCAAATCTGGACACCTCTGGATTAAATTTAATCCAGAAAAGATGTGGGCTTCACCAGAATCTTCCCAACAAAAATCGAGGGCAATGGAAGAGAAGGATTCTGGGAATGAAAAAGAATTCTAAACATGGAAGAAGGTAAGACTCCCAGAGTGAGCACAGTCTGGAAAGCTCTAGCTTTAATTGCTAGGAAGGGGAGGCTGATCACCTCCCAAGAGAACCCTAGTAGCCTCAGAAAAGTGGGGGGAAGCCATTCTCTCTAAGCCTGGGAAAAGGAGAAAAGCCGGGGAAAAGCCCTGGTGTTTTAGGTTTGTCTAACTGCATGTTAAAAGCTGGTACTGGTCTCACATCCACTGAAGGAGTGGAGTCTTGATTTTAATAGGAAAGGCTGTTTATAGGTTTGAGTCCTAATATCCTGCAGAAAAACCGGGAAAAAGCCCTGGTGTTTTAGGTTTGTCTAACTACATGTTAGAATCTGGTACTAGTCTTATATCCACTAAAGGAGTGGAGGCTTGATTTTAATAGGAAGGGTTGTTTATAGGTTTGAGTCCTAATGTCCTGGAGAAAAACTGGGAAAAAGCCCTGGTGTTTTAGGTTTGTCTAACTGCATGTTAGAATCTGGTACTAGTCTTATAACCACTAATGGAGTGGAGGCATGATTTTAACAGGAAGGGTTGTTTATAGGTTCAAGTCCTAATGTCCTGGAGAAACACTGGGAAAAAGCCCTGGTGTTTTGGGTTTATCTAACTGCATGTTAGAATCTGGTACTGGTCTTATACTCACTAAAGGAGTGGAGGCTTGATTTTAATAAAAAGGGCTATTTATAGGTTCAAGTCCTAACATTCTGGAAATTGGTCTAGATTTAAAAAAAAAAACAAAAAATCTTGGTTACAGGAAAATGGATTGGCTTTTCTAGTGGAGCTTGGCCTGGGTGTAAAATTAAACAGTGGAAAAAGTCTAGATGATATCTTTTGTTATGGTGCTAAATTGTGAATGAATTTGCTTCATACCAAATGTTAAGTGTCCTAAGGTTTGTGATGGCTGTGGGGGCAGCCATGCTGAAAATATATATATAGAACTTGTGGTTCAGATTAGTGACCTTTATGCTTCTGTCTGTGCCAGCTCAATGCTAATGCTGGAGTTGTGTGGTTATGTAAAGAATAATTCAGGTGAGCTGGAGCCCTCCCTTGCCATTGGCAAGGGGGTGAAATGATTATGGGGCAAAACAGAGGAGTCTGGATGTTTGCGGAGTCTAGATGTTTGTGCATGCTCTGCTGTCTTGTCTCTGGTCTGCCCCTTTGCTGGGGCTTGGAGGCCATCTGTGTCCACACCACACACCACACCCAAGTTTGTTGGGGATGCCCCAGTCAGGGTGGCTGGGTCCCTGGGACAGTTGCCAAATTTGAGTAGGTTCTGTCTGCCCATTTTGGCTGAAAGCTGGAAAGGGGGGAGCAGCTTGCCCCTTTCCAGTGAGTCCACATCTTCTATTCATAAGCCATATTCCTGTTTGATTGTTGTGCACCCGACTGCCTGGAAGGGGGGAAAGTGAAGGGGGTGAAAAGCAGAATCAGAATAAATGCAGTAAAGTTCTCTCCATAGGGTGTCAAAGCCAAAATATGTTTGCATTCTGCCCAGGTTCTTAGAAGGTATTGTAGTAACTTTAAGTAAGAGAATGTGTTATGTGAAGGTAAAATTTGTCTTAAGGGTATAAATAATTATAAAAGTTTAACAAAGCATTGTTTAAATTAAGGTATTTAAATGGCTAATTGCAGAAGGTCATTATTAAACAAAAACTGAATTGATAATAATAATAATAAAAATTAATTTTATAACAAGAAAATTTGTTGGCAGCCAGCCTTCCCTGCCAACTTGCTTCCAAAAAACTGTTTCTGGTATTACATGCTACTAAGTATTTAAAGTAAAGAAAAGTTCATTATTTTAACAAGCTTGTTTAGTATTAATGGTAATTATATGTTGTAAGAAGTTTGCCTGGTAACTTAGTATGTGGGATATATGGAATGTGTTTTTATTGTTAAGGAAACAGAAGATGATTTTGTCCTAAGATAAAATGATTGATTATTGGAAAGAGTAGAGTGTGGGACAAAACCTGAATGAATACTGAAAGTGTAGAAGGTTTGTGGAAGGAAAATTTTTATGATTAAAATTGAGTAAGATCAGTATACAAAGAAAATCTGTTTTATCAAAATAGCTTCTTGTGCTTAACCTCATCATTTCCTCAGTGTTTGAAGAAGAAAGAGTCTTAATCTCTTTTAAAAGAACATTGTGTTCTAGAAATCAAATCCTGAAAAGTAGCTTTTTATTTCAACTAACTGCAAGAGATTTATTCTTTTACCTTAAATTTAAAAGAAAAATTAAAGTAATGGTTAAGTTCATTTAATACATTATAAGTCAAATGAAAGGTGTTTAAAGGTGTTATAAAATTAACAGGTTTTTAAAAAAATTAATAAAAACTGTAACTAAGAGTCAAAAGCATTTATAAATGCATTATAAAACAGTGAATAGATAATAACTGAAATTATAGCTGAGTGAATTTAGCCTGAAACTATTATTTAAGTGTAAATTCTAAACTAACCTTTCCTTTGTTTATGGTTACTTCAAGCCTAACCTCACCCCTTGCCTTTGCCTATGGTTATTTCATAATAGCTTCTGCCCCTACAGGCCAGAGAAGAGCTGGGACATCACTGTCTCCTGTACTGGTATTAGTAACCCTTTCTCTCATGAATTCAAGTGTACACTAAATAAATTGCTGCCTAATGGAATAAGGTTAAATGACCACTGGAGTTTTATTATCTCCAAAATCAAAAAGGGGGGTGGAGGGGGAGAAGTTTCCTGCCTTGATGGTCAGTGTTCCTAAGAGTAGTAATTCATGAGAGAAACCAATCTGTCTCCCTGAGGCTTCAAATAGCCTCAGTAAATATATATAAAATTAATCTTGTTGTTTACCCAAAATTCTGCTAATTTCAAAGTAAAATATAAAGTTCTAAAACAAAATGGTGCTAAAGCTTTGAGAACATTTTAGTTACAATCCATTAATTAAGAAAGAAAATTCTTGTGTAAAACTGCACAGCCATAGTGCAAATTAAGAAAAGTTTCAGGAATCTTTGAAATGTTTTGCAGTCATGTTTTGTAAAAATTAGAAGTTTGAAGTAAAGTTATGTTCTTATGTCAAACTATTCATGTCTGCCTATTTGCTCAAATTGTTGAGGTTAAATATGCAGTTATATAAGTAATATATATTTCTGGGCCCCAAATTAAGCTAAACAGTATATAAAATAATGCAGATTATAAGTAACATCAATGAGTTGTGTTTCTGTGTCTAACTCTTTGTGTCTGCCCATTTGCTCAGTGTATGTCTTCATACATCAGAATAATAATATCAAATTAGCAAATGAAAATTCTTAAAAGAGCTCTATTCAAATTGTTAAAAATTAAATATGCAGTTATATATGTAAGTAAATATTCTTAAAGCCCAAATTAAACTAAGCAGGATGAAAAGGTCATATAGAAATCTGATTATAGAAACAATTGGGAAAGGACCTCCTCTTTGCAAGAGCTTTAAAGGCAAGACTAGGTGTGGCAGATTAAACCTATCTACTAGGCTAGGGAATTAAGAATCAGTTTGCTTTGTAATTTCCCAGTTTAAACCTTTTGTCAGCCATAAAATGTAAAAAAAACAAAGATAGGTTAATTTTCACATAAAGGAAAAAAAATGTTGATTGATGTAACCTGGTGGCCTGTTGCCTCAGTCTCCCACTCATTGGGTTGGACAGCAGTGGAGGAGAACAGCTTAGGCCAATCTTATGGGCAGTGAAATGATGCCCAAGAAGGAGTTAGGTTGGTGCCATTTCAGCACTAAATTCTATTACTTATTTAACAAAGGGGAGTAGGTAAAAACTAAAATGGTTCGAATGTGATAGAGGAAGCAGTTAAATCACAAACTTTTACACGGGAAAGTTAGATCTTCTCAGATATCTATAACTTCTGAAGTATCCAATCTATGGAGAAACAGAGGAAGAGCTCGCGTGCTAGGCTTAGGAGTATAAATTGTGTCATTTTTCTTTGTTCAGGGTGCCAGCCATATCTGGCTCTGTGCCCCTTCTTAC
This sequence comes from Dasypus novemcinctus, assembly GCF_030445035.2. Classification (NCBI taxonomy): domain Eukaryota; kingdom Metazoa; phylum Chordata; class Mammalia; order Cingulata; family Dasypodidae; genus Dasypus; species Dasypus novemcinctus. The sequence continues at coordinate 144,428,502 of NC_080673.1, read as the reverse complement.
AAGATTGAGAATAAATTCTTCTCCACAACTATTTTCTTCCAGAAGATTTCTTTCCAACAACATAAAGGTAATTAGTGGCTCTATTAACAATTTCAGTAAGTAAAGAAAAGTCCATAAAATCTACGGAGAGATCTTTCTTGGATTATGATTAAACAAATTAAGTAATGGTGTAATGTGTTTTAAAACCTGGTAGTCAGTATGCTTTTAAATTATTCATTTTCATAACTTAAACAAAGGGAAAAAGTTTTTAGCTTCCTGTAAGGGAAAAAGAGAACATTCCTTGCATAAACTATAATGGTTTCAATTTTATTTAACTTGAGTGTAATCTCCCATAGTTAATTTATAAACTAAATTAACATTATATGTACGAAATCTTTAGAGTAATAAAATTATAAGTTCACATTGGTGAAATTAGGCTAGAAGAAAAAAATGTAGATATGCTCTCTTAAATAGAGTAAATTTCTTTTGGTTGGAATTGTAATTTAATAAGTTTATTTAAACATGAGGTGGCTAGTCACTGTGGTTATAGTCAATGATAAAGTGTTTGTAAAACATCTACCAAACTAAAAACATTTAAATAGTTCTAGTTCTAAAAGTCATTGTTAACTAAAACTTAGATTGGTATTGGTTGCAAAAAAAACTTCGTAATAATAAAACCTGTCTGAAGGCCACCACAAGGTACATATTTAAGTAAATGATAATAAAAAGTTATCTTGATTCTATTGGAAATCTTCTGTTTTCATTTTAACAATGAAAAATATTTTTTTTTCCTCTATTACTAAAGTAAAGTACCCACTGTTCTCTTCATGGTAAAATTATGTAAGTAAACAGTCATTTGATATATGATGTGTTGCATATAAAAACAAGGAATAAACTTTAACATTATCAAACTCTTTTGTGCATTCAAACCAGGCCTTGTATACATTTGCTTCTCCATGTGAGTTATTGGATAGGTTGGTCGCTGACCCCTCAATTAAAATATTTGCTATATCAGCCTCTGGTTCTGCTCCTAAAGTCAATGGAAACTACGTTGCAGTTTCAAGCTCCTGCAGCAGCCAATGATGACTCAGTACAGCCAAGTGTACAATGGACATCACCTCCAGACTGGCACTGTTCCATAGTGCCAGAGAGCACTATGCACCAGGCCAGTAGAATACTGGAAAATCTCTCTAGGATCAGCGATGCTGCCACTTGATCACTGCGTGAAGAACATGCTAAGTGGAGCCATGATACCAGGATACTGTAAGTAAAACTTACACACAATTGGCATTATGGTCTGCTCTCATGGAGAGATAACATGTAAAGTATTACAAACCTGAAACTTAAAACTATTAATTGCAACTCTAAATCCTTTGCATTAAGTAATAATACATTAATTAATATTAAGTGCTGTACTCTTATCCTGTACTAAATATATGACTAATAATTATAATGTTATATTTTCTATTTTGGATCAATTGCAAGAGTATATTGGACATGTTAAATTCCTAGTGAATTCATTTTCTAAACAGTTAATAAACATGTCTGTAGAATGGGGTGGCAGTCTCAGCCAGGCTCAATCAACTTACTATATTCTACTGTACTCTACTGTGTAGCAAGAGTGAGGCTTGCTTGCTGATGGTGAGTCACCTATTGAACAAGTCAAAATTACTAGAAATTGTACAATTAAAACCAAGGTGTAGAAAACCTTTATTCTGTAGTTCTGATCACTCCCACAGCTGAAAACTAAGGGAATTTCCTACTTGGTGTTCTAATCCTGAATGAAGCCAGTTGCCCAGGGAGTGCCAGTTCACCAGGAGCATCTGACAGAGCGAATGAGTGCCAGTCATTGAACAGCTTAAAATGTGTCTTCAGACAAAGGCTAAGTGTCTGCTGCAATTTCTCTGTAAAGATAAATAACTTAAAAAGGTATATATATATTGTTCCCACCAGTTTTTTTAAAAAGGAGTGACATCTTTATAAGCACCTAACCTTGTCTACCTCTGTAATCCAATGTCCCTTTTAAAAATGGGTATTCCAAATTTTTAATTAAGTTTGTTTCTTTCAGAATGAACATCTTATTAACCATATGAAACCTTCATCCAACTTTGTACAGAATGCTGGATCCATCTTCCTCCAGTTAAAATAAGAGTTTTACACCTTGTTAGGCAATGACTACAGCCCATGGCCAGCAGGAAGCAGTTACAGAAGAGAGAGATCATCCCCCTTCAGCATCCCTTTTAGATTAAAGGTGTAAACTCTTTAAAGGTAAAACAAAATTAATAGATGGATCTGGAACCTGACTGGAAATCCACGTAAGCACTGGTGGCCCCAGGATCTGCAGGGGGCCCCCGCCCCAGGATTCTGCTCTCCAGAATAAAAACTTCTAAACTTCTAAAACAGTCCTGGATGCTACACTAAAGATTGGTAAATAATCAATCAAAACAACAAACAGCCATCCACCTCAGAGCTCCAACAATAATTATGCCAAAGCTTAGCAAGTTAAACTTTGGCAAAGGGGGGAAATGATGTAGGTTATGGGTGGGAGGCTCTTTTTCTCTTCAGAGATAACCTAAGCTGTCTGACTTATGGGTGTGGAATGGTAAGAGGCTGCAGTCCTGCCCTTAGTGACTATGGCAAGGACTCCCGACCCAGGAAACAGTTTAACAATGCAAGGTCTATAAACTTTAAGTATTTAGGGGGAAATGCAAACAAAATATGCTAAAAGCTTATCTAGAATGTCTGAAGTCCATGCTAAAAGCTTACCTAAGATGTGGAAGATATATATGCTAATTCAAGCCTATTGAGAACTGAAACAAAAGGACCATTTGGGCTTTCCTTTCTGTATAAAAGGGACTCAAAAATCTTGTTCCAGGCTTGGGATTGAAACAGAAAGCTCCCGAGTCTGGCCGGCTGTCAATAAACCATTTTTCCTTCTCAAAATCATTCTTGAGTCCTGGCCTCTCTATACTCAAATAATTGAACCTCTCACAAATTCTACAACAATGGGACAAAGACTTTTTAAAAAATGATGTATAGTATGCTCTAGAATATAAAGGAAACATGGAAAAAGAAATAAAGGATATGAGGAAAACAATGAATCAATGAATGAACAATATGATAATCTTTTTGGGATTCTTAATAGGAACCAAACAGAAATATTGGAATTGAAGAACACAATAATTGGAATGAAACATTCCCCAAACGGTTTCAAAAGCAGATTGGATTTGGCAGAAGAAAGAAATAATTATCTCAAAAGCAAGACAAATGAAATGTTTCAGGCCAAGAAGAAGAAAGAAAAAAAGAATAAAGGAACAAAAAGACAGCAAGAGATCTGTGGAGTATCATCAAGTGTATCAATATATTCATTGTGGGAGTCCCAAAAGGAAAAGGAAGAGAGAAAGGGCAGAAGGAATATTCCAAGAAATAATGTCAGAAAATTTCCCAAATTTAACAAAAGGCATGAAAAGGCACATTCAAAAGTCTAAGGAATCCCAAACAGGATAAACTCAAAGAGAACCATGCCCAGGCACATAGTGTTGTAGAAGTTGAGAGAGGTTCGATTATTTGCTTATAGAAAGGCCAGGACTCAAGAATGATTTTGAAAAGGAATAATGATTTATTGATGCCTGGCCAGACTCGGGAGCTTTCTGTTTCAAACCAGAGTCCCAACCCCCGAGCCCAGAACAAGATTTTCAAGTTCCTTTTATACAGGGTGGGAAGTCAAACGGTGCTTTTATCAAAGAAAACTACTTTCTTTGTTAGTTAAGTCTGTGCCTGAGTACCAGATAGGTTTTGAATTAACATATCGCCCACATTTCAGGTGAACTTGATTTAGCAACTTGCCCACATTCCATCTGGATGCAACTTTGAATACACATTCAGTCTTGCATCCTTTCTGAACATTCAAAGCCTATATCACTTAACTGGATTTCTAGAGATTAGGCACACTTGGACACAGAATTAGATGATTTTGAATTTATGCACAGGCTATATTATATTTCCCATTTGAGGCCAAGTACAAGTTCCCTTAAGCTTCAGCATCACCACCATCAGAGTGTCCCTGGACTGACTTGTATGTATATAGAGTTTGCATTGCTAAATGGCCTCTCTGGACTGGAGTTGTTGCCATGGTCACCAAGGGCAGGACTGCAGCCTTTTACCATCCCACACCCACAAGTCAGGACAGACAGCTTAGGTTATCTACCAAGGGCTGAACAGCCTCCCACCCATAGCTCACAACAATAGAAATAAAGGTGTTCAATGCCAAGGACAAGGAGAGACTCTGAAAACTACAAGAAAAAAGCAACAAATAATGTACAAGGGATCATAATAAAATTAATTACAGATTGCATCAGAAACCATGGAGGCAATATGGCAAATGTATGAAATATCTAAAGTGATGAAAGAAAACAATTGTCAATAAAGAGTTTTATATTCGTGTGACACAACTTTCTTTAAAAAATGAAGGTGCTTTTAAAATGTAATTCATAATGCAACCATTGGCCATAGTTAGTAGCTATGTTTTAATATTTGCATAACAGTTGTAACAAATGTCTCAACCACATATAAAAAAGTTATTAATATGGGAAGGGGGAAAAGATGGAGGATGTTGGGTATATGGGAGTCCCCTGTATTCTCTATGTTACTTTACTGAGACCTAAAACTTCTTTGAAGACAAAATGAAAAAAAGTAAGACGCTTGGGAAATAAATGGAAGAAAATGTCACTACACATACAGGACAAGAGATCTTACACTGATGAAATGCAAAATGTAAAAAAAAAATTTTAATATTTTTCATTATTTTTTAATATCCCAATTTTTGAAATTGTATTTTATCCTCAGTTTTTTGAAAAATTTCTGCATCTTATTTCTTATGTTTAAACCTATCATTATTTCATTTTCTTATTAATTGTATTTAGATATTTTATTAGTTTCATTTTTGAAGAAGTTTTGGATCACAGAAGGGTTACAACTGTGGCAGGGGAGGGTCGTTGGTGTGGGGTGTCAGTGATTGGGGATGCATGGGAAGAAGTTCACCTGGCTATGCGTATAAGGCACATATGTGTTCATATGTTTATGGGGTATTACCACAGTGTGTGGAGATTCACACAATAACCAAAAAAATATCAAATTACCATCCTGGGGAGCTCTTCCACATTCTCTAATGGTGCATCAAGAATCCCCCAAATCCAGGGGTAATGACTAGTGTAGGAGGATGGCCCATTAGTAGGCTCTTGATATTGATGACTATGCTTATGAGCCTTTGCTCTTGAAATTGAAATGTAGCTTAGTGTTGTAGGGTGCCTAAGAGTTACCTACTGGGAACCTCCCTCTTGCTCAAATGTGACCTCTCTCTAAGCCTAACTAAGTATATAAATGCAATAACTTCCACCCAGCATGGGACATAACTCCTGGGGAAGAACCTCCCTGTCATGGAGGGATTGTTACCAAGTACCAATAAGCAATGTAACTGGGAGAAAAAAAGACCTTGACCAAAAGGGGGAAAGGTAAAGACAAATGAATTTTGTGAGTTGGAAGATCATTCCAGATGTAACACTTACACACATATCAGCAGGATCTCATTGACAGCCAAAGTAGATACTACCCCAAATAGCAGGACTCCTGAGGGTTATGGAGACATCAAAACACTAGAGTCAGGGTATATAGCTCAGGAATTTGATGCCTTGCCAGTGGGCACTACTTTGCAATTTATGCTCCCCAGTGTGACAAGATTGGGCTCAGCTGTGGTTTCTCTACCCATGGCTCTCCTGCCCTTCTATTTGAACCTATAATTTGCTCTAGAGTGGGTAGGTGTACAACCATGAGACTTAAATCTTTGGGCTGTCCATGTGCCTGCTGAGCCCTGAATCTCAATGGAATTGTAACACCTACTCTCCAGTTCATTGGACTCACCCAGGACAACTAAGGGGGAGGAGATGATGGACAAACAACATACCAAGGAACTGAGAGTGCCATAACTGCAAGCAAGAGAGTCCCATTTATTAGCAGTATGAGATCAAAGGCCTCTCAATTAAAGGTAGAGTGGGCATCATCATCAGAGAGTGCTTAGGATTGGGGAATGAACCATGAACTAAAGTAAACTTACTAGTATTCTACTATAGAGTTTTTGTGATTCTAGCAATGGAAGAAATATCACTGATGTGGAAGCAGCAGCCACTAGTCTCTAGACATCCCTATTGGGGGTAGGGAGATAGAAAAAGCGGTATAATATGGGGCCATTTTTGGGACTTGGGAATCATCCTGCATGACATTACAATGATAGGTACAGACCATTATATATATCCTTCCATAACCTAGAGAATTGACTGGGAGAAAATATAAACCACAATGCAAACTATAATCTGTCTTTAATGGTAATGCTTCAAAATGTGCTTATCAGTTGCCATGAATGTACCACACTAATAAAAGATGTTGCCAATGTGGGAATATATAGGAAGTGTAGGGAGTGGGACATAGAAGAATCCCCTATATATTCTATGTAACATTTATGTAATCTAAATATCTGTTAAAAATTTTTTTAAAAATCCTTTTGTCCAAGTAAATAAATAAATAAATAAATTCCCAGATAAACAAAAGCTAAGAAAGATCATTATCATTTAAGTTTCCACACAAGCAATACTACGAGGAGTTCTTCAGACTGAAAGAAAATGGCACTGGACAATATGTTAAAGCAGTGTAAAAAAATAAAGACCTCTGGTAAAGTAATGATATAGGTAATTGCAAATGTCTGTACTATTGTATTGCCTTTTTTTGGTGTGTAGCTCCACTGCTTACTTCCTATAGGTGCTAAAATGCAAATGGAAAAATGTAATGATAAATCTATGATTTTGGACATAAAATTCACAAAGATATATTAGCAACCTGTATAAAAAAGGTGGGGAAATATGTATTAAGAAATGTCCTGTTGGATATCTTGGATGTCCAAAATATGTATTTCTTATGGTATCCTTTTGCACAGCAGTCTTAATGCCTCTTGGTGATCAGGGTGAATGACACCTGCCAGGTTATTTCCTGTGAATGAGAAACCTAGAGTCACTGAGTAGCATTTGTAGAATTGATATTCCTAACTTTTTTTTAATTAGAGAAGTTGTGAGCTTACAAAACAATCATGCCTAATGTGCAGAATTTCCATATATCACTGCTCTGCCAACACCTTACAATGTTGTGGAACATTTGTTACAGATTATGAAAGAACATGTTCAGACTATTATCACTAACTATGGTCCATAATGTACATTTGGTATATATTTTCCTTATACTCCCTATTATTAACACTATGTATTAATATTGTACATTGTTTATTGCTCATGAAAGAATACTGTGTAGAGTTAATATTCTTGAAACGATTGCTATGCAACTCTTGGAAGGATTCATCTTCAGGGAACAGAGAATTCTAGAATTTAAAGTTGTAGAATGGGAATCATGAATTTTGCCAGTGGGACATTGCACAAGAGGATGAAAAAAGGTTACTTCTAACTCCATCCTTTGTTCCAGATCTATGTATTCTATCTGTTGTGGATATCATGCCATTCAATGGTCCTTGATTTAAGATGGAAACCAAATTCCAGAGGATCAGGTTTCCAGGTTAGCACTAAAACTGTACATTCAAAATACTGTCCCAATGTTCCATTAAACCAGCTGTCTCAGGGTGGTGCAATATGTGATTAGACCATTGGATCTTAAATTCACATGCCCACTGTCATGTCTTCTTTGCTACAGAGTGGTTTTCTTGGTTTTAGATGATGATATCCATGTTGCTATGCCAGTTGATCAAACATTCTTTAGCTTGCCAAAGTTCTATGGGCAGAAAAGTGAAACATATACTGAAATTTCATGGTAATTCCAGTCAAGATGAATTGCTACATGTTTTAGTTTGCCAAAAGGATGCTGATGTAAAGTATGAAAAATTGGTTGACTTTTATAAAGAGGATTTATTTGTGGTAAAAGCTTGTGTTTCCAAGGCCATGAGAAACCCAAATTTGGACACCATAAGAGGTGCTTATTCTCCAAATTCAGCTACACATGGCAAGGCAAATGGCCACCGATCTCTGCCTTTCTTCTGAACTCTCTGCCTTTCTGCAGCTATAAGCAAACCTGGACAGGGTTTTTCTCTTAATGGGCTTCTTCACTCTCTCTTTCTGGGCCTAAGCAAGCCCTTTGAGCCTCTTGGGGTTTCTCTCTTCACAGGTCAGCTGTGGGATCTTTAAGATGTGCCATCTTTAAGATGGCAGGATCAAATATGGTGGCGTCCTTTTTCTCTGTGTCTGTCTTCTCTGCTTTTATCAGACTCAAAAAGCTGGCAATACTCAACTTGAGTCAAGCCTCACTGACATAATCCAATCAAAATGTCATCACACCCACAAGAATTGATTAGTTTTCTCATTTGGGAATACCTCCTGAGAGCCTCTGTGTTGCTCAAATGTGGCCAGTCTCAAAGCCAAACTCAGCGTGTAAATGTGTTGCCTTCCCCCCAGCATGGGACATGACTCCTGGGGATGAGCCTCCCTGGTGCTGAGGGATTACTACCAAGTACCAGCTGATGATGTAACTAGAAAATGACCTTGAATAAAGGGGTCAACTCGGACCAGCAGAACATCTCAATCTACATATAAAACCAGGAATTAAGAATGCTTTTTGACCTGAATAAAAGGGGGAAATGGAAAGGACAAATGAGTTTATATGGCTATGAGTCTCCAAAAAGAGCCGGGGGGTTATCAGACGGGTTGCCCTTATGCACACCTGAGCAGAATCCCAGAGACAGATAAAGTAGATACAACCTCAGGTATTGGTTCTTCTGAGGGCTACAGAGATCCACAGGTTCTATGGTCATGGCAGATGGAGTTCAGTGCCATGTCAGTTGACCCTACTTTGGAGTTTGTGTTTCTGTGTGATGGAGCTGGACTCAGAAGTGATCTTTGTCCACAAGCCTCTTCTGTTACTTTTATCAGATCTGTAGTTGGCACTGGAGTTTAGTGTATACCCAAGGAACCTGAATCTCTGAACTGACCATGTGATAGCCAGGCCCTGAGCCTCAACAGACTTGCAACCCCTACACTCTGATTTATTGGACTTACCCCACTCAGCTAACATGGAGATGAAGAAGGTCAACCACCACACCAGGCAGCCAAGAGTGCCTACAACTGAAAGGGGGGGAGAATTGCATCCAGCATCCATGTGGAATCTAAACCCCCTCTTGATATAGATGTGGAGTGGACACAACCATTCTAAGGTCCACAGGATTGAGGAATAGAGTATGGATCAGAGTTGGCTTACTGATATTCTATTCATGAACTATTGTGATTAGTAATCAAAGAAAATGTGGCATTGGTGTGGAGAAAGTGGCCATGGTGGCTGCTGGGGGTAGGGAGTGGGAGGAAGAGCTGTGATATGAGGGCATTTTTGGGGGTTGGAGTTGTCCTGGGTGGTGCTGCAGGGACAGTTACCAGACATTGTGTGTCCTCCCATGACCCACTGGGTGGACAGTGGGAGAGTGTGGGCTATGATGTGGACCACTGACCATGAAGTGCAGCAGTGCTTAGAAATGTATTCACCAAATGCAATAAATGTCTCATGATGATGGAGGAGGTTGTTGTTATGGAGGGAGGAGTGGGATGAGGGGGGTGGGGATACATAGGGACCTCATATTTTTTGAATGTAACATTAAAAATAAAGATAAAAAAATTTTTTCTAACTGCCATACTTTCCTTCCCTGAATCAAAGTGGTATGATGCCATTGAGTTGCCACCAATTGGCTGTTTGACTTCCTTAAGGGCTTATTTGCCTAGGTCTGTTCTGGATTTAGCACTGAATATCTTTGATCCCATGAAACTCCCAAGTCCTAGACAAACTGGGTCTGTTGGTCACTTAGGATGGTGCTGTTTCAGGGACTCTCTTTTGTTCTCTATCAATGGCTAGTAGATATTGGGCAGCAACAGCAACTAGATTAGCTTTGGTGAACATGAGCCCATGCTATTGGGTCTATGCATAAGCTCTGTCTCTGTCATCATGCTTGATCATTCATGAACCCAGTCTGCCAGCATTGGGGAAGCCAAAATCAGAAACTGGCTAATGTCAACTGGCCAAGTCATTTTGTCTGTTTGTTTAGGCTTCTTATGTGGTGGATGCTCACTTTTGGACAACAATTTGCAATACAAAGATCACACTTTATACCTACTCTTATAGGTCTCCCGATATGCCTTTACCCTAGACCTTCCTATTACACCTGATCCTTTATTTTCCCTTGATGCCCTTAACAACAAGCAGTTATCGATCAAAGCCCATGACTTGTGTACGAACTTCATTTCCAGTTGCTTATCCCTAAAGTTTTCTTCCCTTTAACCCTACATTAAAAAAAAAAACAAAAAACTTGGATCAATTATTTATTTCTGCATAGCAAATTCCTCCCAAAATTAGTAGCCTAAAATAACTTATATTATTTCTCATGATTCTTCTGGTTGACAGACTTGATCTGTTGATCTCAGCAAGGCTTGACTGACCCTTTCTGGGTTCCTTCAAGCTTTGGTAGTCAGATTATGGATTCTCTGGACTCTGACTTGGCTAGGATGACCTCTGCAGGGATGATCTCATTCTCCTCCACATTCTCCTCCATCAGGTTAGCCTAGGCCTGTTACCATAGCAGTATCAGGAGTCTATGAGAGAAAACAGAAGCATTGAAGGCTTTTATAAGTATCTGCTTCTATCAAAATGTTTCTGCCCATTTAGCCAAAGCCAGTCACATAACCAGCCTAACATTAGTGCAGGAGTACCATTTGCAGTGAGGCATGAAAAACTGGAGCCAATAATGAAATCAGTCAATGTCAGTTATCAATTTGTTTGTTAGGGTTCGATTCAGAAAAGAGAATCAATTATTTATTTTGGAAATGAGAGGTTTCCTATTAGGAATTAAAATTTTACTAGTGCATGAAGTGAAGCTGGCTAGTAAAATAGGGAATCAATAGATGGACCTGGAACTGGGCAGAGAGTCTACATGGACAGCAATAACCCCAAAATAGCTGCTGGAAGACCCCCCACAAGATCTTGCCATCCAGAACAAAGACTTCCTCTGGAAGGCAGGAGAAGCTCCAGATATTCCCCAAAGACTTTATCATTGGGTCCTCACAAGGAATTGATGGGGGGGGGAGGTAATCAATCAAAATAGCAAACAGCTGGAACTCCTCCCCTGCCATTAGCAAAGGGGTGGAACAATTAACAGTTCAAAAAGCAAGTACGATGATTTGAACGAATGCTCTCCCTCTTGCTCTCGTGTGCTATCTCACCTGTAGACTCATCCTGCCCTCTATGCTCCGCTCTCACCATTTTTCCTCTGCCATGTGGCCACACAAGTAAAACGTGGGCATTTATAATCTATAATACAGAATTGTAGTCTGTAAATCAGCCTGCTTTATTACTTTTCAACCCCTTCCTTTCTACCTTGGATGCCTGATCTGTTATTTTCTCCCATTTCTCATTCCTCACTGCCTGAATAAATTCCTGGCCTAACTCGCCCAACCTTCTCTTGAAATTAATTTCTGCAGCATAGTCAGGAACCTAGATAAAATCTGGTAACATGAGGAACTGTGGAAGTGAAGATCTGGAAGGGTGAGGCCGGAGGATCAGAGAAATAGTCACTAACCATATCTAAGTGAAGTACTTGAATGAGTGTTGGGAATATTAGAGAAGGGAAGATGAAAGTGAGAACACAAAGAAGATGCTCATAGAGAAGTATGGAAATTGCCACCTCTGTGGAAGCTGTTGTCAGCAAGTGGCCATGGGTGTGAGACTGATTTTGGTTGATGAAGTCTGCAGCTGGAGAGACTGATTGGACACAGAGCACGAGGTTACTGAAGTCAAGCTGGGACTGATCATTTCACCTCATTTATATATTCAAAAAATGTAAAACATTCTGCAATTCTGTTTCTTTCCTATATTGGCTACCTCTACACAAAGATCATATTGGCATGGACATTCCTTTCCATATTTACTAATCTAACTCACTTTTTATTTATTTGCTAAAAGTATGCTTTTCTCTCCTCCAGTCTCAATATGCTCCTCTCTACATTTTCCTGACTTCATTCTCCAATCATTTTCATTCTACTACTTTGAGCCTGAACTTTATAGATGGCTCCATTTCCCAAATATTTTTTCCCAAATAAATCCTTATCTGACCTAAAGTGAATGGCAACAGGTGACTGTTTTGCATGACTTTGATGCTAATCAGTTAATAAATTGAACCTACCATCAACTGAGTGGCTTTATAGAGAGCCAACATAGGGTTGATTCAAATATGGGTGTACTAGACATTAGTGAACATCAGAGGAGATGCCTTAGTGCATATATGATACTCAACAATTCTTAAGTAATATGAGGCATATAGCCATTAGCCTCACCAGATGGATAACTCTGAGGAAACCATAGGTTGTAATTTTTTAAAAAAGCTACTATGACAAGGGCTGAAATCCCAGGGAATGACTGTTTGTGAGAGAAGAGCAGAATTACAAATGCTTGCATTACTTATCCAGCTGCAAATATGCAAAGTCATAGATGAGGCTGGGTGTTACAGGGTATCACAACAGTAAAGGAGTAGAATATAAAATAATTCACCTTTTTTTGATATATCCCTTTGAAATTCTCAAAAGTCTATTTATATGATGATACACAGAATTATGCACTGGTTACATGAATATTTCACATTGTGTTATAATCTAACAAGCTTCACTGCTGCCCAGCAAAATTCTCCAATTAATGGTGTATGTGTACTTTATTATGTTTCAAAAAAATACTAGCATCTGTGTTGTATTTTGTATCCACCTATGAGGTAGTAAATATTTGTAATAGTATTACAAATTAAGACACAAGATTTATTTTTATATTAATAAATTGTATTAAGGGTGTGCTTTGGAAAGTAAATAGTAAAGAACCCATAGGTGACAATAACTTTCCAAATAGTGGAGCAGAACCAAAGCAAATACAATTTTTCCCATGACAAGCAATTTTAATCCTGTTGTTTAAAACTACAACACTTTGTTAGGTTGAACATATATAGTTTTTGGACTCAAGTCTATTATACTTCACTGTTTATCTCAGTCACAATTTTATATCTGTGCTTGTTGAATAGATACAGATCTCACGAAAACCTGCAAAGTATATGTTCCCCACTGGGGATACCTTTAAAAATGTTATCATTTTAGGGCAGCAGAAAATTTTGTCCAAAGTCAGAAACCCAATATTATTTTAGTCTTTTGTTCAGAAAGATAAGAAAACTTTAGATTACTTTCATATTGTTTATTTCCAACAAATTTTATTCACATGTAAAATTATTGAAAAATAGTTTTTGAAAGACCTGGAATTAGAACACAGCTTTTGTTAGTGTTTACAGTGTAAGAGTGACAGAAGAGCTAATTGTTGACTCATTTTTATGTAGAAAGGCAGTTGAAAGGCATTGCATATAAAATTTTAAAATTCTTAACTATGGATCTTTTGACAAAAATCATGCTGTCATTGTGATTTTATAAAAGGGTGGATACTTTTTAAATGAAACTGAAAAAAGAACTAAAATCCAAAAGAACTAAAGAACTAAAGTGTTGAAAAATTTAGCAATACTAATTAGTAGTTATTTTACATTCTTTAAAAATATAAACATTAATATTTTTGCCAGAGATCTTTTTGAAAACAAAGAGAAATAACACAAATAAAATTAAATTAGAATAAAAACAAGTATTTTTTCTTATCTGTAATACTTATTTTCCCATGTATATACATACCCTTTATCTAGAAATTTCCATACAACTTTAGTATAACTCTGATCATTAATATTATGAGTAATATCTGACAAGAGAAACAAATTATTAACTTTAACAGAATCAAAATGTTGATCACAATTCAGACAGACCTACTCAATTTATCACCATCTTCTAAGAATCTTGCTGTAAAAAATTTATTGTATTCCAAATTACCATGTCATCCCTTTCCTGTCCTTACCTTATTTTCTTCCCTTTCCTTTACAACTAGAGAGAGCTACTACTCTACTCACTTTGTGATTTGTTCTAATACAACAATCCATCAGTATATCTGGTTTTATCAGCACCATTGAGAGTTTATGGGAAATTGTATTGTTTTTGTCGCAAAGATTTTTTCTGAAGCCCTAGATAGACATCTTCAGATTAACTTTTAAAAACAAAACAAAATGAGAATTTTTTTTCTTGTTGGGAAGGTTCAGTTAATATATAATACATCATTCAGTTGTCCTATATGCCATTTTCAGTCTAAGTTGGTACATCATACAATATACATACCTTCTTTTTTTAAATTTTAGCTTGTAGTTGAAGCAAATATGTATAAAGTAAGCTGGGTATGTTTATTTTTTCAGTATTTCTAGTACACCTCAAAAAAATTAATACTAATGAAGAAGAAAACATTACCAGATAGGAGTTACAAATAAGAATTAGTGATAAAGTTACAAAGAGATTTTCATTCTCATATGCTTGTGTACTAATGCTTAATTTTTCATTTTGGTCTTTCCTAAGCCTCAAATAATCTCTTAATAGCTTCCAGTCCTGAAGAAAAATAAATTATAGAGTGCAAAATGAATTACTTAATTTCTTTCACACAAGTGGGTACTATTTGGTTTACTCCCTTCAGAAAAAAAAGAGAGAAAAGATGAATTTGAAGACTTAAAAGTTCAACACAATATGAGAAAAAGAGAAAATAAAAAATAAAGGAGGAAAATCATTGGGCAGCAATGCAAGGATGGAAATGAACCATCTAGAACATACTTTATCCATTTCAACCCCTTCCATAGTCAGGCTGTATGCTTTGTTACTATGAACCTACAAACATCCCAGGACATTGCTATACCCTGTTTCTGAAGTATGATGATTATGCTTTTAATGTCACATCACCATCTTCTAGGAACCAGAGTAGTTTGACAAACAATAACTATATGCTTGTTGCTGGACACTATTTTGACCCTATCTTATTTATTGGTGATTTTATAAAATAACCTTGAGCATAATTAAAGTCCTCTGGTGAGGTGATTTTGTGTTTATCAACTGCCTGTTCTTTTTAAATAAGCATAAAAGGGACGAGGAAAGTAACCTGTGATTAACTGTCTAAGACATTGTCAGTCAGAGGGCTTAGCTTGTGACAAAGTATTTTAAGATATTTATTGCCCAGGAAAGGAGTGTTTCCTGTATATCACTAAATTTGGCAACAGATTAGCATTTTTTAATATGCATTAACATTCTTAGTCCCACGTTAAAGTGTGCATTACCCATGCTTTACTGAATTACAGAGGTTATATACAACTTATAAATATTGACTTTTTATCTGAAAATAAGCACAGTAAAATTTTAAATAAATCCTTATTTTTAAAAGTATGGATATCATGTTATTTTGAAAATTGTGAAGTTATAAAAATGAATATCCTGGAGAACTCACTGCCATCCATGCTTCCCCCAACAATGACACCCCACACCAGTGTTCCTCCCCTGCCATAGTTGAACTCCTCTGTCATCCAAAACGTCTTAAAAAAATGAAGCCTAATATATTGCCAGATTCAATAGGAAAATGAAATAGTAATGATAGGTTTAAATATTAGAAATAGAATACATAATAATTTAGAAAAACTAAAGTAAAAAATAAATTGGGGTATTAAAAAATGAAAAATATCATAAAACTTTGTTTTTGTTGTCTTGCTTTTCATCACTGTAATAGGTGTTGCCCTGTATGTACAGTAGCAAGGCATTCTCTTCCATTCCTTCCTCAGTATCTATGTATATAGGTTATATATAAATATGTTCAGATATTCATAGGGTATTGTCATAGTAGGTAGAGTCACACATGACAACTGATGGAGTGCTGAGTTCCTAGCTGGGGGAGCACTGTCACATTCCCCAGTGGAACAGCAACAATCCCCTAAATGCAAGGGAAAAGACCAGTGATGAAGGATGGTCCAATGATGGGTCCTTGATACTGATGACTATGCTTATGGGCCTGTGTGCCTGAAATTCCAACTAGGCCTAGAGCTGCAGGGTGCCTAAGAGTTACCTCCTGAGAGCCTCCACGTTGCTCAAATATGGCCACTCTCTAAGCCAAACTCAGCATGTCAATGCATTACCTTCCCCCCAGCCGTGACTCCCAGGGATAAGCCTCCCTGGTGCTGAGGGATTGCTACCAATCATTAGCTGCTGATGCAACTAGAAAAAGACCTTGAATAAAAGGGGGAAATGGTAAAGACAAATGAGTTTATATGGCTAAGAGTCTTCAAAAAAGTTTCAAGAGGTCATCAGAGGGCTCACACTTACTCATGTCTCAGCAGGATCCCAGAGACAGCCAAAGCTGTCTGATACAACCCCAGGTAGTGGTGCTCCTGAGGGTTATGGAGACACACAGGTTCTACAATCATGGCAGATGACTCTGGAGTTTGGTGCCTTCCAAGTGGACCTACTTTGTAATTTGTGCTCCTGAGTGTGATGGAGTTGGACTCAGATGTGACCTTTATATGCATGCCTCTTCTGTCACTTTTGCTGAACGTTATATTTTAAATGTAATATTTTGTGTGATCTATGTATCCTTAAAAAAAACAACAAAAAAATTTGCTAAAGAAATGAATACCTGAATTTAGCTTTTTGTTTTCTTTTGTTTTGTTTTGGTATCCTTGCTTCTGTAGTGCTAGGCCAGTAGAATTTTTTTGGTTGATAACATATGGATATCAATCTGAGCAACAAGCTGCTACAATGCCTATGATATCCAGCCTAAATACACAGATAAGTGCTCCTCTTCTTCAATCCAAAATACTATTCTAAAGGTAATGCTAATGGCTTGAACAGATCATGCAATGTGGATGTGCAACTATATGATTTATTCAAACTGTTTGCAGGTAAAGCAGTGAGAAGATGCTGCAGGTATGGTCCATTAACTCAAGAGTGCGCAGGGCTAATTTAACTCCTTTACTCAAAACAAAAGGTCTTTCCTTACTAATACCAACTATTAATCGAAAAAAGAATTTCCATCAGCATATTGGTCTGTAGGAAGGAAACTATAGCTACTTCCAAGATACAGTTCCCTTAGTCTTCAGAGCAACTAAAGAGCCTGGGCCAATTATCCAGCGTTGTTAATTTATCCCAGCATGACATGCAAAAATTATTTTTTATGTGAGCCATGACAAAAAAATCTCAAATCTATTTTCTATGAGACAGACTCTCTTCTATGGAGGAACTTGCTATGCCACATCTTTTACATGAGTAATAACTGCTTAATTTTCATGAAATATTTGTCATTATAATATTATTCTTATAAGTTGGGGGTTTGTGTCTGTTTCCAAGGCAACAATGAACCATAATTGTTCAGGTTAGCTTTACAGAAATCTTAATTCTTTTTTATACTAGAGCAGTGCTCTCGGTTTCCCTTCTGTCTGCATTAGAAAGAATGTAAAATGTGATATAATCTGCTTCAATCCCTATTTCTCTTGTTTCCACACAAAGGTTACACTGATGAGAACACTCTTTTCTAAACTTGCTAACATAACTCACTTTCTTCCTACTCATTAAATGTGATGTCTTTCTCTTCTCCAATATGGTAAGTTATCTTCTCATCGATAATACTCACTCAGTGCTGTTTTTATCCATAGGTCACTAGAAATGGCTCCCCATTTCCCCACCCCTTAACTTTGTTTAATGCTTTTCAAAAACAGAATGGCATAGGTCATAGGTCACTAGAAATGGCTCCCCATTTCCCCACCCCTTAACTTTGTTTAATGCTTTTCAAAAACAGAATGGCATTTTGGATTTTCTAACCTGGATTTAGGCGAAAATAGTTGCTGTCAGTTGTTGGGTACTTGTAATATTGCAGGTATTTTTTGAATTAGCTGTGAAAATTGGTTACTTTTTGCTATTTATAAAACACATCTGCAACAATTAGGTCCAGTTAATAGACAAAGTACAAGACTGGGTTTTGTTTTTGTTTTTCCTTTGATTTGTATCTTCTCTAACTAAATAGCTCTACTGTGCACAGCCTTAAGTACAGTTTTCATAAAAATGAAAATGGCCCTGTCTTGATTGAGTGCTCATAACCATATCCATGACCTATTTTATGTAAGCCTCCATCCTAAGAGGCTTGAGGCCTTTCTTAGTCATATATAACACTTGAAATAATCCTTTTTTGAGTTTGAAACATGAGAGCCACACAGCAGACTTTCTCTCAGAATCATTATTAAAATATTCTTTTTGGCAGATAAATTTAAACTTTGTTCAAAACTAAAGGAATAGTTCCAAATGTAGGATAAGCATGATAAAGACAGTAAGAGACATGCTCAGTGTAATCAAGAAACATTTCAGGGATTTGAAAACTTCCCAGGAAATTTCAAATCTTTGGATGACCCTATTTAGGTGGATGCAGGAAGCAAATTATTGATGTGTGCTTTTTCTTACTTCTTAAGGTGCTAATAGTTCACAGTTAAATTGTAATAGAACCACCGATGTCAGAAAACACAGCATACCAAGGACATGTTATAGTCTTAATGTAACTATCTCTATAACATGTTTTTCAAAGTAATGTGATTCTATATTGCTGTAAGAAGTGTTATGACTTACCCAATAGAATCATTGTAGAGAAGCAGGATTGAAGAAAAATATACGTTGTTAAATTTTCTCCATGTGTAATTTAATACACAAGATAAGTTTTTAATTCTTTAGGACCTATACTGTTGTAGAAGTCAAGAGAGGCTCAATTATTTGCATATAGAAAGGCCAGGACTCAGGAATAATTTTGGGAAGGAAAAAGTAATTTATTTACAACTGACAGGACTTGGGAGCTTTCTGTTCAAAACCTAAGCCCCGAACAAGATTTTCATGTTCCTTTTATACAGAGGAAGGGCCAAATGTTTCTTTGTTCCAGTACTCAAAAAGCTTGAATTAACATATATCTTCCACATGTTAGGTAAGCTTTTAACATGGACTTCATACATTCCATATAAGCTTTTAACACATCTGGTTTGTATTCTCCCTGAATATTTAAAGTTTGTAGAGTTTGCATTACTAAACTGTTTTTCCAGGACTGGAGTTGTTGACATAGTTACCAAGGGCAGGTTTGCAGTTCTCACCGTCCCATATGCATAGCACAAGACACATACAGCTCAGGTTATCTACAAAGAGATGAACTGCCCTCCTCCCCCCCCCCCCCACCACCACCCATAGCCTACATCATTTCCCCCCTTTATGCATGCTTATCTCGCTAAGCTTTGGCATAATTATTGTTGGAGTTATGAGGTGGGTGGCTGTTCATTGTTTTGATTGATTATCCCACTTACCAATTTCCCAGTGAGGGCCCAAAGACAAAGTTCCTGGGTTATATCCAGCATTTATCTTGTTTTCAGAAGTTTTCATCCTGGACAGTAGAATGCTGGGGGTGGGGTCCTCAGCAGTCATCCTGGGAGTTATTGGTGCTTACATGGATTTCTCTCCAAGCTCCAGATCCATCTATTACTTTTATTTTACCTTTAGAGAGTTTACACTTTTAATCTTAAAGGGGTGCTGAAGGGAAATGATCTCTTTTCTGTAACTACTTCCTGCTGGCCATTGGTTGTAGTCCTTACTTACCAAGGTGAATAAACTTTGTTATTTTATTTTGACTGGAGGAAGATGGATCTGGCATTCTGTACGAAGCTGGATGAAGTTTTCATATGGTTAATAAGATGTTCATTCTGAAAGAGACAAACTTAATTAAAATTTTGGAATACTTGTGTGTTTTTTAAAGAGGACATTGGATTACAGAGGTAGACAAGGTTAGGTGCCTATAAAAATGGCACCCTTTTTAAAAGTTGGTGTAGAACAGTATATAAATATATTATATTTATATATATTTTTTAAGTTATTTATTTTTGGGGAGAAATTATAATAGATAACAGTATTAGGTACTTAGCTTTGTTCTGAAGATGCATTTCAGGCTGTTTAATGATTGGCACTCATGTGCTCCATCAGGTGCTTCTGGTGAATTGTCAGCTTTTGGGCAGTTGGTTTCATTCAGGATTTGTGCACCAAGGTGGAAATTCTCTTAGGTTTTTTTAGCTGTGGGAGTGATCAAAACAACAGAATAATTTTTTTTTTTTTTGCATTTTGGTTTTAATTGAATAATTTCTGGTAATTTTGACTGTTTAATAGGTAACTCATCCCTAGCAAGCAAACCATGTTTTGCTACACCGTAGAATACAGTAGAGGAGTAAGGTGGCTGAGTCTGGCACCAATTAACCAGCTACCTATAAGCCACTGGTGGCCCCATTGTGTTCAGCTAAGACCACCACCTTATTTTATAGGCATGTTTATTAACTATTTAGACAATGAAGTTACCAGGAATTTAACATGTCTAATGTACTTTTGTACCTGATTCAGAATAGAAAAGATAACATTATAATTATTAGGCATATATTTAGAACAGGATAAAAGTACAGCACTTAATATTAATTAATCTATTACTTAATACATAAGGATTCTGAGTTGCAATTAATAGTTTTTAGCTTCAGGTTTGTAATACTTTACATGTTATTGCTCCATGGGTACAGGTCATAATGCCAATTGTGTTTAAGTTTTACTTATAGTATCCTGGTAATCATGGCTCCACTTAGCATGTTCTTCACACAGTGGCAAATTGCAGCATCGTTGATCCTGGAGAGAGTTTCCAGCATTTTACTGGCCTGGTGCACAGTGCTCTCTGGCAGTATGGAATAGTGCCAGTCTTAAGATGATATTCATTGTACACTTGGCTGTACTGAGCCATCATTGGCTGCTGCAGGAGCTTGAAACTGCAATGTAGTTTCTGTCAACTTCAGGAGCAGAACCAGAAGTGTGAATAGCAAACATTTCTATTTGAAGGGTCAGTGACCAGCCTAGGCAAATAACTCACAGGGAGAGGCAACCTGCAATTCAAGGCCTTGTTTGAATGCACAAGAGAGTTTGACAATGTAAAAGTTTATCCCTTATTTTTATATATTTTTAAACCTTTTTAATGCAACACATTATATATCAAATGACTTTGTTTATTTTACGTTTTTATGCTTTTACCATGAAGATATTAGCAGGCATTTTATCTTAGTAGTAAAAGAAAAAAAAATTTTCATTGTTAAAATGAAAATGAAAGATTCCTAATGGAATCAAGGTAACTTTCCATTACCATTTATTTAAATATGCACCTTGCGGTGACTTTCAGACAGGTTTTATTACCAAAATTTGTCTTTTTGCCATTAATACCAATTTAGATTTTAGTTAATAATGGTTTTTAGAACTAGAACCATTTAAATATTTCAGTTCAGAAGATGTTTCCACAAACTTTTTACAATTGACCTCAATTATAGATTGGCAAATTTATTCCGGATTACAATTAGCAACCAATGGAATCTACCCCATGCATCTAAGAGAGAGAGGGAGCAGTTTTACACTTAATTTCATGAAATATGAGTTTAGAGTTTCCATTATTCTAAAGATTCAACACATACAACATTAACTTATCAACCTGGTATTTTATAAGCCTAAGAGATAACACTTAAGCCAAACAAGTTGAAATTGTTATTAATTAAATAGGAATGTTGTTTTCCTTTTTACAGGGGGTGTAAAACTTTTTATTTTTGATAATTTTAAAACTAAATAGTTTCAAAAGCATACCAACATTTTTTCTCTCTCTTTAGTTTTTTTAAATGTTACATTCAAAAAATATAAGAGGTCCCCTCATAACTCCTACTCCCCTCACCCACTCCTCTCAAATCAACATCTTTCATCATAATGGGACATTCTTTGGTGAATACATTTTAGAGCACTGCTGCCCCACACGGATAATGGTTTACATTGTAGTTTATACTCCCCCCCAGTCCAACGAGTGGGCCATGGAAGGACATACATTGTCCAGCATCTGTCCCTACATTACTACCCAGTACAACTCCAAGTCCTGAAAATGAACCCACTTCATATCTCTTCTTCCCTCTTCCTACCCTCAGCTGCTACCATAGCCACTTTCTCCACTCAGTGCTACAATTCTTTCATTACTAATCACAATAATTCTATAGTAGAATATCAGTAAGTCCACTCTAATGCATACTCTATTTCTATGTCCTGTGACCCTGGGATGGTTATGTCCACTCCACCTCTATATCGAGAGTGGGCTTAGATTCCACATGGATGGTGGATGCAATTCTCCTACTTGCAGATATAGGCACTCTTGGCTCCCTAGTGTGGTGGTTGACCTTCTTCACCTCCGTGTTCACTGGCTGGGGTAAGTCCAATAAACCAGAGGGTAGGAGTTGCAAGTTTGCTGAGGCTCAGGGCCTGGCTGTCACATGGATAGTCCAGAGATTCAGGTCTCCTGAATATACACCATCCCAGTACCACTTACAGGTTCAGTAAAAGTTACAGAAGAGGCATGTGTAGAAAGTATACCAACTTTTAGGCTCTAGAATATAAAACAATTATTTAACCTATTTTTATTATAATTTAATGAGAATTTCATAGCCTTTTAACAGTTCTATATATTTAGATTTTAAATGACCTTTTATACTATTAGTTTAATTTGGGTTTTAGAAATATATATATATATATATTACTTATATAACTGCATATTTAATTTTAATAAATTGAGCAAATAGGCATTGAATAATAGTTTGATACAGAAACACCAATTTTTAATTTAAAACCTCCCTGTTTTCTAATTTAACTATAAATTTTTAAAATTTAACTAAGTCGAATTGTTAAGGCATGGGCCAGATTTCCAGGTATTACAACTATATGCAGTTTACAATTACCACCACAATAGTTGAAATCCAGGCTACATTTACTCTGTTGCAATAGCCCTAGCTACCAAATTTTTATATATATACACACGCACACATACATAAGGGTACTTATACAATGATTCTAATTCTTAGCTACAGGTTTTAGTATGTTTTTAACCTTAAGATGAATTGGACACCTTTATTAGTTAAGTTACAAGAACCTTATAAGTAATAATCCTGCATAGTTTTCCGGTTTTTTTTGTTGTTGTTGTTCCTGCAGTATTTCATGACCCTTACTGCTGAGTGCTCCCAGACAAACTATTAAAAGGGCTATCAAGTGATTAGAGGTTTATTGTTTTCAGACAATAGCCTCTTTCCTTTAGACCAGGGTATTTTTTTAAACCATTTTGCAGCTTTAAACCTTTCAGAGTATTTCCACATAGACTTACAAAGAGAGAGCTCTCCCTTACTTCCCCCCTTTTCCAGGTTGATCAGTGATTTGATAGGAATGTGGCTTATAAATAGAAGATGTGGATTCATTGGAAAAGGGCAAACTGCTCTCCCTTCCCAGCTCTCCAATTTTCTTATGCCTCCAACTAAAGGGAGGAGGTGATGGTAGCAAGTTCCAAGCTACTATAATGGCTGGGAAGAACTTTTCAAATTTGGCATCATTCCTGGGGACCCCCTGTCCTGGCAGGGTAATGGTTCAAGTCACTGGCTCCACCAGCCACCCTGACTGGGCCAGCTCCAAAAAACTTGGGTGCATGGTGCAGACATGGACACAGACAATCCCTGAGTTCCAGCAAATGGGGCCAAGCCAGAGAGGCAAGATAGCAGAGCATGTGTGCACACATTCATGCCATGGTTTTACTTTATAAACTACAATCAATTCACTCCTTTGCCAATGGCAAGGGAGGGTTCCAGCTTAACCAAATTTTATCACTTTACATATTGTGCAATTTTAACACTAGCATTGAGCTGATTCAGACAGAAGCACAAAGCTTATTAATCTGACTTACAAATCTCTATGTATTTTCCTTGGCACATGTGCCCCTGCAGCCATTACAAACTTTAGAAAGAGAGAACACTTAACATTAACATCTGATATAAAGCAAATTCATTCGCAATTCAGCACCATAACAAAAGCGTCCAGCTAGATCTTTTCACTGTCTAACTTTACACTCAGACCAAGCTTCAATAAAAAGCTGATTCATTTTCCTGTAACCAAGTTTTACAAAATCCAGACCAATTTCTAGGAAGTTAGGACTTGAACCTATAAACATCCTTTCTAATTATAATCAAGCCTTCACTATCTCAGTGGAGACAAGACCAGAAACCAGATACTAGTATACAGTTAGACAAACCCAGAACACCAGGCTTTTCCCTTTTTCTCCCCTTTTCTTTCAGACCTTTAGGAGATGGCTTCCCCCCAAATTTCTGGAGGTAATGGGGTCTACTGGGAGGTGATTGGGCTCCCTCCCTAGCAATTAAAACTAGGGTTTTTCTGACTATGCTCCCTGGGGAGTCTTACCTTCTTCCATGTTTGGAGTCTTTTTCATTCCCAGAATATTTTTCAGACCTTCCATTGTCCTTTATTTCTATCAAGAAGATTCCAGTGGAGCCCACATCTTTTCTGGATTAAATGTAACCCAGGGGCACCCAGATTGGGGT
Source organism: Dasypus novemcinctus (assembly GCF_030445035.2). NCBI lineage: Eukaryota > Metazoa > Chordata > Mammalia > Cingulata > Dasypodidae > Dasypus > Dasypus novemcinctus. Next base: position 144,404,081 of record NC_080673.1, on the reverse strand, counting down.
TCATCTGAGTCCTCCCAGCTTCCTCAGGGATCCAGAAGGGGTAGTGAAATGCTACTTTTTCTGACTTTCATTTGCAAATCCTGAATGAGCCCCCCAAAATGTAGAAATCAAGAGAGGTTCAATTATTTGCATAAAGAAAGGGCAGGACTCAGAAATAATTTTGGGAAGGAAAAAGTAATTTATTTTGGCTAGCCAGACTCAAGGGCATTCTGTTCAAAACCCAGGTCCTGAACAAGATCTTTGAGTTCTTTTTATACAGAGGAAGGGCCAAATGGTTCTTTGTTTCAGTACTCAATAAGCCTGAATTAACATATATCTTCCACATGCTAGGTAAACTTTTAGCATGGACTTCATACATTCCATGTAAGCTTTTAACACCTTTAGTTTGTGTTCTCCCTGAATATTTAAAGTTTATAGAGTTTGCATTGCTAAACTGTTTTTCCGGGACTGGAATTGTCATGGTTACCAAGGGCAGGACTGCAGTTCTCACTGCCCCATATGCATAGCTCAGGATACATACAGCTCAGGTTATCTATGAAGAGATGAGCACCCCCTGCACCCATAGCTTGTTCAATACCACACCCACTAGTCCACCTATGAAACTTGACTTTACAGGAAACCACTTTCAGATTATCAGTAGAAAAACAAAAAGGGATTATATAAAAATGCTTACATGAAGGGGAATATACAGCATATAAACTATGCATCTTGAATAGACCATATGATGTTAGAATTAAATCTTAAAAATGCATGATATGTTAAGATTTGAGAATTACCAGTAAAAATATAAATTTACACCATGGAAGATATGATTGTATTCTATTATATTTGTCATTATTAATTTATAATTTGTGTTTTTGTACTTCTGCATTTCATGACTATTGACTGTGAAAGTACTCTGTGCTATGGAATAAGGTGCAGACTGGTAATTTTGACCCAGTTATGCCCTTTAGGGATGCTAATTTTAGTGGGAGTAGGGTGGTAGTACAGGATAAACAAAATCACTAAGATCTCACTACTTTTGCTAAGGGTGAAAAGACATTTATAATCTATCATAGCTCTCTATGTTCAGATAAGTAAGAAAAAGCAGTTGTAGTTGAGGAAGTTTTACAGGAAATGACAAGACTTGATTGGATCCCTAAAGAATGGGAAAGAAAGACCTAAGTAGGAAGATGGGGAGAGGAGTGCAGGAGGTGGGAGGATATCTTTCCAAAAAACAATAAAAGTATAGGGATTTGTGGGGAATAGCTGAGTTAGCTTAAGCAACTGATTTACAATGGTGAGAAGATGGAAAATGCAGACTGGGGCCTAAAATGCCAGAGGGAAAGTGAGGCATTTGTCCACAGGTAGTTGTTAAAGGAACCCTTTCAATACTCCCTCTTTTTTTTTTTTTTTTTCCTTTAGAGAACGTTTTTAATTTGATCCCTCTTTTTCCTGCACTTTCAGGTCTGCTAGAGAAAGTGAAACCAGGCAGGGCTGTGTGAAGATTTATTATTGCTATTGTTTAGTTTTTAATCTATTCAGTGGGTTTCAAATTCTAGAGAGGAAGTTTAAGTGTACATTTCCTTTTAAAAAATCTGCATGGAGTCTTATTACTATTAAAATCTTCCTAACATATCTGGAATATGGGTACTTCTTCTTTTAACAAAGACCCAGGGGAAAATGAAGATTAGTCTTCTTTTTATTATCCTTTAAGAATGAATTTCTTAAGACCTCTTCAAAAGAGGAAACAATTCTCTGTTTCTGAAGACCTAAAGTGTTTCCATGACAACCAACTTCTCACACTTCAAGAACCCTCTCTGTGACCTTGAAGGTCTCAGAAGCACCACTGTTCTGTTACCATGTATTTTCTGCAAGCATATGACTTTGGTATGTGGGTGGATTATAGTTTGTTGATGATGACCTGAGACTGACTAGGGAATCCAACTCAGAACAATTGATTACTTGCCAAACATCATGTAGACCCTCTGACTAGAGAGAATATAGTTAGGAAATACCATTACAGAGTTCTCAGGTTTACCTTGGAGGTGATGAAAAATCAGATGATATGATAGTCCAAAACCAGGGAATAGTTGTATGTTAGATCAGGGGAGAACATCCAGGATGACTTGGTTTAAAGGGTCATGCAAGTTGAGTTTATTAATTCCTGATGACACATGAAAATTAAAGGAAAATCAGAGTAACAGAAGAATAAGAAATTTATAAGAGCAGAGATTTCAAGAAGGAAATGACCAATGCCACAAGCAAAAATAAGACTTAAAAAAAGACACCAAAGATTTTCTGCTGCAATCAGCAATAAAGGTGTCATTATAGTTGTATAGATAGGAGACCTAAAGACATAACAATTGAAAGAGAAGTGAGTGATGTAAGAAAAAATATTTTTAAAATATTCTTTTAAAGTCTTGTAACAAAAGGAAAGAGGAAGATAATGTAAAGAAATAGAGGTAAATAGAGTAAATAGGTATTTCTCTACCTTTTGTTTTGCTTTATTTTTCAGGGTGGGAAGGTCTTGTGGATATATAAAAGCTGAAAACAAGAGCAAGTAAAGTGAGAAAAATGAACAAATAATACAAATGAAAATGGGATAATTGATGGAACAATGCATTTGAAGAGACAGGAAGAAGGTGGGGTTGCCCTTCAGTGGAAATGGGGTGTTAAATTGAGCTATCTTCTTCCAAGACTGGAGGTAAAGAGCTAAAGATAGATTCAAAAGTGATGTGTCTACACCTAAAAGCAGATTCCCAAAATTACTATATAATTTGTATACAAAATTACAAATATTGACAGATTTGAAGGGGGAAATTGACAGTTCTGCATTATTAGTAAGAGATTTTAATATGCCACTTTCAGTAATGGGTAACACATCTGATGAGAAGATCAATAAGGAAATACCCAGTTTGAATGATACTCTAAACCAAATAAACCTAACAAATGTATATAGAACCCTTCACCCAACAAAAATAGGATACACTTTTTTCTCAAGTGCACATGGCTCATTCTTCAGGAGAGACCATATGTTAAGTCACAAATCTCGGTAAATTCAAAAATATTGACCTCATATCGTGTACATTCTCCAACCACAAAGGAATGAAGCTGGTATTAAATAACTGAGGGAGAACTGGAAAATTCACAAATACTTGGAAATTAAACAATGAACCCTTAAAATCCAGTGGGTCAAAGAAGAAACCACATGGGAAATTAGGAAATACCTTGAGGCTACTGAAAATGAAAATACAGGATACTAAAACTTAATGGGTGCAACAAAATTCTCTCAGCGAGTACTGAGAAGGAAATTTATAGCACTGTTTGCTTATATTGAAAAAGAAGAAAGTCTTCAAATTAGAGATCTAACTTTAAAACTAGAAGAACTAGTAAAAGAAGAACAAATTAAACCAAAGCAAGCAAAAGGAAGGAAATAAAGATTAAAGCTGAGATAGATGAAATAGAAAACAAACAACAGAATCACCAAAACCAAAAATTCCTTGAAAACATCAATAAATTTAATTTTAGCTAGACAAAAACAGAGGATACAAATAATAGAAATCAGAAGTGATAAGAAGAACATTACTGCCAAACCTGCTGAAGTAAAAATGACCAAAAGATGATACAATGAACAACTGTATGTCATTAAATTAGATAATACATATGAAATGGACAAATTCTTAGGAACACACAAACTATCTATATTGATTCCAGAAGAAGTAGAAGATCTAAACCTATGAATTACTAGTAAGGAAGCTGAATCAGTTTTCAAAAACCTTCCAACAAAGGAAAGTGCAGAACCAGATTGTTTCCCAGGTGCATTCTACCAAACATAGCAAGAAGAAATAATACCAGTCTTTCACAAAATCTTCCAAAAAATGGAAAGAAAGGAACACTACCTAACTCACTTTATGAGGCCAACATGTCCCTAACACCACAGCCATAAAAAGATACTACAATAAAAGAAAATTACAGACCAATTTTTCTTATGAGTATCGATACAAAAATCCTCCACAAAATATTTGCAATTCAAACCCAAAGCCCATTAAATGAATTTTATATCATGGTAAAGTGGATTTTATTCCAGGTTTGCAGGGGTAGTTCAAAATATGGAAATCATATAACATATTACACCACATTAATGAAGGGGATAAATTACATGATCATCTCAATTGATGGAGAAAAGTCATTTGATGAAATCCAGCATACTTTCATGTAAAAATATTTTGAAAAATGAGAATAGAAGGAAACTTCCAAACATTAAAAAGGGAATATATGAAAAACCAACAGCTATCATCCTACTTAATGGTAAAATGATGAAAGTTTTTCCTCTAGGATATGGAACAAGACAAGGGTGCCGAGTGTCACCACTGCTATTCAACATTGTATCAGAAGTTTCTATCTAGAGCAGTTAGGCAATAAAAAGAATAAAGCCACCCAAATTGTAAAGGAAGAAATAAAACTTTCAGTATTTGCAGATGATATGGTTCTCTCTATAGAAAGTCCTGAAAAATCTACAACAAATCTAATAGAGCTAATACATGAATTCAATAAAGTGGCAGGATACAAGATCAACATGCAAAAATAAGTAGAATTTCTATACACTAGTAATGAACAAACTAAGGAGGAAATCAAGAAAAAAATTCAATTTACAATAACAACTAAATAACTCAAATATTAAGGAATAAATTTAGCCAGGGATTAAAGGATTTATATATGGAAAACTACAAAGTTTGCTAAAAGAAATGAAAAAAGATATATAAATAAAAAACTATATATAAGTGTGTGTGTATATATATATATGAATGGAAGGATATTCTATGCTTATGGATTGAAGGACTAAATATTGTTGAGATGTCAATTTTACTCAAAATAATTTACAGGTTCAGCACAACACCAAAGTTCAAATAGCCTACTTTGCAGAAATGGAATAACCAATTATATAATTTAAATGAAAGGCCAAAACCACCATGTAAAAGAAGAAAAAAATTTGGAGGATTTATATTTCCTGATCTTAAAGCTTATTACAATGCTACAGAGGTCAAAACAGCATGGTACTGGCATAGGATAGATATGCAGACAAATGGAATCAAATTGAGCATTCAGAAACAGACCCTAACCCCTATGGTCAATTGATTATTGACAAGGCTGCCAAGTAGACACAATGTGGAAAGAATAGCCTTTTCAACAAATTTTGCTGGGAGAACTGGATATCCATAAATAAAAGAATAAAGGAGGACCCCTATTTCACACCATATACAAAAATTACCTCAAAATGAATCTAAGATCTAAATATGAGAATCAAGACTCTAATACTTCTAGAAGAAAATATCAGGAGCCATCTTCAAGACCTTGTGTTAGGCAATGTTTTCTTAGACTGTACAGTCAAAACACAAGCAACAACAACAAAAATAAAGGGGACCTCATCAAAATTAAAAACTGTTGTGCATCAAAGGATTTTATTACTAAAATGAAAAGACAATCTACTCCATGGGGGAGAGTATTTAGAAACCACATTTCTGATAAGGGTTTAATATCCAGAATATTGAAAAATTACTATAACTGAATAAAAAGACAAACAACCCAAGTAAAAAAGACAATTTTCCAAAGAGGATATAAAAATGGCTAAAAAGTACCTGAAAAGATGCTCAACATCACTGGCTATTAAGGAACTACAAATCAAAATCACAATGAAATATCATTTCATACCCACTAAATGGCTACTGTTGAAAAAAACAAAATTAGAAATGTTTCAGAGGATGTGGAGAAATAGGAATACTCATTCATTGCTGGTGGGAATGTAAAGTGGCCCTGCTGTTGTTGAAACCAGTTTGGCAGTTCCTCAGAAAACTAAGTATGGAATTACCATATGACCCAGAAATCACTCTACTAGGCACAGACCCAAAAGAATTACAAGCACATCATATCTTAACTCAAGATCATAATTACCAATATATCCTACTTACAATATATCCAGTAGGTCCCCACCTACTAGAATGGAGTGACTTTAAGAACAAACTTTTCTTGGGTACATAAAGCTTCAAACAATCACAATTAATATGAGAAGCATTCTAAAATTTACAAACAAGCACTATGAAACACTATTCTAAGTGAACAGAAATTAATCTTGAGAGCAAGATATGCTATAAAATATGACACATTTCACCAGTAATATTATACCAATATGTTAATCAAATAGTCATTTTATGGGGGCTTAGGACATTTTTTCTTCCTTCTTTACTGGGATTCTATTTTTGTTAATTAATGAAGATTTCTCTTTTTCTAAAAATGATATGTAAATTTAGTGACTTGAAATTTTAAAATTGAAGTCCTTGACTTGTTGGAGTTTAATCTTCTCTTAGGAAACAACTCATGATTAATAACTCCATCCTTTTCTGAATCCTAACTCTCCCAGGAGGGCTTTTCTTGCAGCCTCAAACAGCAAAGAATTGATAGTCCTTAATTTAACAAATGAAAAACTGTACTAATATATGTAATTGTATAGAACCATTTTATTAATTCAAAGAGCTCTTGAGAGTCCTGCAATATGTCAGGGTAAGTAAGCATTATGAATATTTTGATTATCATTGTCTATCAAAGAATAATAAACTAATCATTTGGTTTATATTTGGTTTATATTCCACATCAAGTAAACCTTACCTAATTTATAGAAATCTTATCTAATTTTAGTTCAGCTGATAATACTTTTTTCATTTATCAACACTTTTATACAGCTCATGCTGTATTATTTTAATTTGTATTTTCTGAATCTATTGCATCATTTTAACACCCATACCTGAGTTAGCATTTATTCATTCAATCACTTATTAATTAACTTAATTTTCAGATAATGCCATTATTTTTTATTTCACTGAAGAAAAAACCAGCAATCAAAGAACCTCAATCCGAATTTCCAGCACCAAATCGAGCAACAAACATACCTCTGTTCTCACTGTAGATGCAATTGGGAATACCTCCTATGTGTATCTTGGATCCCAAGAGCAAGCTCAAGGGCATTGCTCCTGTAATTTTCAGGTTCTACTTTACCATTTTCCATCTACTGAATCATAACCTAAACAGAAATACATGCTCCTATAATTTTCAGGTTCTACTTTACCATTTTCCATCTACTGAATCATAACCTAAACGGAAATACATGCTTTAACAATTCCCATCTTAAGAACAAACAAGAAATTCTCCTTGATATCATAGTCCTCTGCAGCAACTGCCTATTTTCCTTGTGAACCCCACAATAAAATCCTCAAAAATGTCAATATTTATTGTGTCAACTTCCTTTTTCAATTCCCCTTTTTTTTGAAAAATTTTTATTTAATTGCTTTTTTTAAGAAGATACATAGATCTCAAAAAATGTTACATTAAAAAATAGAAGAGATTCCCACATACCCCAAACCCCACCCACCCCACTCCTCCCACATCAATAACCTCTTGTAGTACATTCACTGCATTTGGTGAATACATTTTGGAGCACTATTGTACTGCATGGATTATAGTTTACATTGTAGTTCACACTTTCCCCCAGTCCATTCAGTGGGTTATGGCAGGATAATGTTCAGCATCTGTCCCTGCAATAACATTTAGGACAACTCCAAGTCCTAAAAACACCCCTACATCACATCTCTTCTTCCCTCTTCCTGCTCTCAGCAACTACCATGGCCATTGTCTCCACATCAATGACACAATTTCTTCAATTGCTAGAGTCACGATAGTTCTACAGTAGAATACCAGTAAGTCCACTCTAATCCATATTTTATTCCTCCATCCTGTGGATCCCTGGATGGTGATGTCTCTTCCAGCTCTAAATGGAGAGGGGACTTAGATCCAACATGACTGATGAATGTGATTCTCCTGCTTGCAGTTGTTGACACTCTTGGTTCCCTGATGTGGTGGTTGACCATCTTCACCTCCCTGTTAGCTGACCTGCATAAGTCCAATGAACTGGAGAATAGGAGTTGAAACTTCTGAGGCTCAGGGTCTGCTGGCACATGGGCAGTTCAGAGATTGAAGCCTTTGAGTATACACCAATCACAACATCAACCACAGGTTCAGTAAAAGTGACAGAAGATGCATGCATAGAAAGGTTCACATCTAAGTTCAACTCCATCACACTAAAGAAAAAAATTACAAAGTAGGGCCCACTGACAAGGCACTGAACTCCAGAGCCATCTGCTATGACCATAGAACCTGTGAATATCTGTAGTCCTCAGGACACCACTACCTGGGGTTGTATCTACTTTGACTGTCTCTGGGATCCTGCTGAGACATGAGTAATCATGACCCTCTGATGACCTCTTAACTCTTTTTTGAAGACTCTTAGCCATACAAACTCATTTGTCTTTACCATTTCCCCCTTTTATTCAGGGTCTCTTTCTAGTTGCACCAGCAGCTAGTGGTTGGTAGTAATCTCTTGGCACCAGGGAGGCTCATCCCTGGGAGTCATGTCCCCTGCTAGGGGGAAGGTAATGCATTGACATGCTGAGTTTGGCTTAGAGTATGGCCACATTTGAGCAACATGGAGGCTCTCAGGAGATAACCCCTAGGCACCCTGCAGCTCTAGGCCTAGTTGGAATTTCAGGCACACAGGTTCATAAGCATAGGCATGAGTATCAAGGGCTCATCATTGGACCATCTTTCTTCATTGGTCTTTGCTGTTACACTTGGGGGATTGTTGCTGTTCCATTGGAGAATGTGACAGAGCTTCCCTGGGTAGGAACTCAGCACTCTCTCAGTTGTCATTTCTAACTGTAACTACTATGAAAATACCCAACTCTTTAGAAAATATAATGAAGCCAGCACAGGGACAGTCTTCTAGGGAGTGAATAAGTGCTCATTTTGTCATAGTGTGCTAGATCATTGGGTGGAGACCCATACAATGAGTGTGACATCATACCCACATCCTGGGGAGGCCTGATATTCTCCAACAGAGGGAATTGTGTCTCTGGTGAGAATTGGTGTCTCCTAAACTGGTTAAGGCAGTCTAGTAGGTCAAGCCCTCAGCATTGTTGCAAGTATCTATGAATCTTCAAGTCATGAAGATTAATTGTCACTGTGGGCCCTGAGGGGAGGGGGAGAGAGGAATAGAATAGATGAAAGAAGGGTAACTGGGTGGCAATGGAAGTGATCCACAAGATCATGCAAAGATGGATATCAGACATGGTAAATTACACAAAAAATGTATAAAATGGCTAAAATTTAAACCATAATGTAAAACATAAGGTAACTACAAATTTAGAATATTATACAGTCTAAAATATAAACCATAATGTAATAAAAAATGGAAGCATGTTTGGTAGTTATGTTTCAATATCTGTACATCAGTTACAGCAAATATAACATGAACATGTAAAAAGATCATTGCTGGGGAAGGGGGAAATGGGTTTGATGTTGGATATATGGGAGTCCCCTGTATTGTATAGGTTACTTTACTGTGATCTAAAACTTTTTTTGAAGACAAAATTAAAAATTAAAAAAAAAAGATACAGGCACTGAAGAAGCAATCACTTCCCTTTTGAAAGATCTTCACTCATCATTTGCCACTACCACTCTCCTAACACTATTACTGTGAAGAATACCAATAAACTTCTACTCTATTAAATCCCATGATCAATTCTCAGTGCTCATTTTACCAGACCCATCAACATCACTTGATATGTTGTTTTCTTTCCTGAAATATTTTATTTGCTTGTATTCTGGAGTACCAGTTCTTCTTTGTTATCCTTCTTTGTTTTTTTCGTATTCTAGATTTCTAAGTCAGACATACCTGACAGCTCTGATGTGTTTCTTCTCTGTCCCAAATCCAGGCTTATGATTTTAAATTTCATGATATCAATGTCTTCCAAGTTTATATATTTAATCCAGTCAAGTCTCCTTATTTCTAGAGTTGTACTGAAGATATTAATCCTGATAGGCATATCAAACACAGCAGTTCGATGTCTGAATCTTGTTTTCCCTCCCTCAAATGCTCTATCTGCATTTTGTCCCCATCTCAGCATGGGACAAAAATTGCTCAGTCACAAAACTTACCTCACCCTAATGCTAACCCTAATTTTTGACTCTACACTCATACTTATTTGCTAATCATCAGGAAATTATTTCATAGATTTTAAAATACAGTCAGAATTTTGCTATCTCATCACTTTCTCCCTGGCTACTCTGACTGTGTCCTTTTATCTGGTCACTCTAAAACCTATACCTCAAAAGTTGCCAAAGTGATCTCTTAAACATTCCTGCCTCAGGGCCTATACATGCTTCCCTCTGCCAGAAGACATTACCCTGGATGTACAAAATATTCAATCATTCTTTTCCTCCAGGAATTTGCTTGACTCTGATATCAGGAGAGTGACTCCTCCTGTCTCTGTGTAAAAATGTCAACTATACTCACTTCTAATTACTTTCTAACTCCCTGAAATGATGATTTTTAGCTTCACGGTACATGTTATATGATATCACACATCCACACCCACACCCATTTGCTTTACTTAATTATGTTTTCCACCTAAAAATGTCATTTCTTTGAGACTTTTTTCTTAGCCATATCTTCTATTCATCGTTGCATAGCACAGTCACTGCAATGGCATACTTATATAATAAATAGTTTTGAGTGAATGAATAAATGAATACTTGTCTTTTCAAAGATAGTCTTACTCTTCAACTAAAGGTAATCACAGAATACAGCATTAAAAATGAACTGCAATCATTTGTCTCTTCTAGCAAAAGCAGAATGTCCACTAGAATGGCAAGTATTAAAAATAAAACAAACAGAAAATTACAAGTGTTGGAGAGGATGCTGAGAAAAAGGAACATTCATTCCTTGCTGGTTGGAGTGTAAAATGGTGCAGCCACTATGGAAGATAGTTTGGCAGTTACTCAGAAAGTTTGGTATAGAATGACCATATAAAGAGGCAATCCCTTTACTAGGTATATACCCAAAAGATTGAAAGCAGGAACTCAAACAGATATTTGCATGCCAATGTTCATTGAGGGATTATTCACAATTGCCAAAGATGGGAAGCAACCCAAATGTCCACCAAACTATGAATGGATTTAAAAAATGTAGTATATACATCCAATGAAATATTATTGAGCATTTAGAAAGGTTCAGGTTAGGGTTTGGGTCCAGGTTAGGATTAGGGATGGGTTCAGGTTAAAATTAGAGTTTAGGTTAGGGTTAGGGTTAGGGTTAGGGTTAGGGTTAGGGTTAGGGTTAGGGTTAGAGTTAGTGTCCCGGTAGAAAATGAGAAAAGAGAGTGTAGGTCAAAGTACTGGGGGCCAGATTATTTAAGCCAATAATAATAATAAATTGGCTCCTATTTTAGGTGAATTGGCAATTCACTAGATATTTCTGAACAAATGTCATCCACCTGATGGCATGGTTCAACACTGAAGACATGTTGAATGAAATAAGTCAGACACAAAAGGACAAATATTGTATGATCTCACTGATAAGAAATAATTTAAAAAAGCAAATTTCTAGAGTTAGAATCTAGAATCTAGAGGCTGGATTGGGGGTAGGGAATGTGAGTCAATGATTAATTAGTATAGAATTTCTATTTAGGTTGATTCTAAATTTTTGGAAAATAAATGGTGGTGATGGTAGCACAATGTTATGAGTATACTTAACAGCACTGAATTATATATGTGAATGTGATTAAAATGGAGAGGTGAAGAGGATCAACCAACACACCAGGGAACCAAGAGTGCCTACAGCTTCAAGCAGGAAAATTCCAACCATCATCCAGGTGGAATCTAAGTTCCCTCTTAATGTAGAGGGTGATTGGACATAACCACCCCAGGGTTCACAGGATGGAGAAATAGAGTATGGATTAGAGTGGACTTACTGGTGTTTTGCTGGGGAACTATTGTGATTAATAAGGGAAGAAATTGTAGTAATGATGTGGAGAGGGTGACCATGGTGGCTGCTGATGGTAGGGAGACGGAGGAAGAGACACGGTGTGGGGGCATTTTCAGGATTTGGGGTGGACCTAGGTGGCCTGGAGGAGAGTGTGGAATACAATGTGGACCACTGTCCATGTGGTGCAGCAGTGCTCAAGAATTTATTTGCCAGGTGCAGTGGATGTGCCACAATGATGGAAGAGGTTGTTGATGTGGGAAGGGTGATGTGAGAGGGGTGGAGTGGGTGGGGTGGGAGTTATATGGGGACCTCATATTTTTTTAATGTAACATTTAAAAGAAAATAAAGAATAAAAAATGGAACGGTGTATATAGTATATATACTACTAGAATAAAAATGAAAGGATAAAAAATAGGGCTGTACAACACAGTGAACCCTAGTATATTATATACATGATTTTTCTGGAAACCTACTTCTCTAGTTAAATTTAAAAAAAAAAAGAACTGCATTTGTCTTTTCTAGCAATAGTACAACAGGAAGATAAAATGTTACTATAAAAACCATAAATTCAGTCTAATGACCTTTAGACTTTGCAGTCTTTCTTCGTATGATTTTAAATTGCAATATTTTTTGCAGTTTAATTCTTTTCTTAATCAGGGTACAATGAACAATTGTTTAGCATTTGTATTTAGTCTTAATATGAACTCATTTATCTACATTGTGTTCACAATAATGTCAGTGCTAATTTCCTCCACAAGTAGGATTTATGTGCAAATTACTCACATATCAAAAACCTTCTCAAGGGGAGTGGATGTAGCTCAAGTGATTGATCCACCAGCTTGCCATGTACTACGTCTCAGGTTTGATCCTCTGTACCTCCTAAAAACAAAACAAACAAACAAAAATGCTACTTAGGGTTTCTGATGTTGTTCAGTGGTTGAGTGCCAGCTTCCCACATATGAGAGGTACAGGTAATCCCTGGCTCTAGTAGCTCAAAAAATACATATATAATAAAAATAAAAGCCTTCTCAAATTCAATATTGAGAATAGGTAACTATATAGAAAATTTCTGTCTTAAGACCAATATAGAAACTTAAGTTGAACATAAAATAGACCCAACGAACTTACTGTCCAGAAATTATTGGTTAAACTTTGTCTATCTTGGCCCTTAGAGGCAAAGCAGGGACTCTATAAAATAAGAATAAGTACAACAGTAAAACATAAAATTATAACATTATTTGGCAGGCATATTGATATTTTTCTTTGCTTAAAAATAGTTTATTCTAAATGAGATTATTCTAAAAAATGTGTTTTGGCAGCACTACTATCTATAATTGTCATATGATTAGGAGGGAGATTATCATTGTTTTAAATTTTTTCAGGATGACATACTTGAAGTATGCTCAAGTAGCATAATTATATCATCAGGGCTGGCTCAATGTTTTACCTAGCAAACTGAGACTCCTTTAAGGGAAAATTCATGATATAATGATATCAAACAGATGTGATTTAATAAATATTTAAGAATAAAAGCAGTGAACAATTTTAATGGACCGGTAGTTTCAATTCCCAAGTACCTTTCCTTCCTCAACTAATTGGGTAATGACATTGCTAGAATTAATCCAAGGTCATCAGCTTGCACACAATGCAGATGGTTTCACCATTTTATGGGTATACAGGGGATTGAGATTACTGTTGCCTGCTGCTATTCAAACTAATTTTTATTCTTAAAAATCCACATTTTCACTGCAGCTGAATAGCTAAGCCATATGTTGCTTTGTGAATACTTTAAGAGGTCTGGTGTATGTAATTATTACACTAAAACTGGCATGCATTTCTACCTTTCAAATTTATTGTAAAGAAAGGACACTTAAAATACTATGCTTTGAGGGTTTTTTGTTTGTTTGTTTTTGCCCCAAGTACCAAGTGTTAGTTTTAATTATGGCTCCAGTGAAAATTTTAACCTAAAAGCCATTCATTGCCAAATATTCCTGCATAATTCAGAACTTGCCTAATACTATTTGAGACATTATATTAATCTATATCACTGCTAGAAGTCTTGGTTTGGAATACTTTTTCACCTTTCTTCTGTGGTAGCTATGATAGTTGGAAATGAGGTATTTCTGTAGTTTAGTTATAGTTCTGACATGCCATTGACATGGTTGAGAATCTGAGACTTTGAGAAATCTTTTTATGTAATATGATGGGGAAATGTATTATAAAAAATAGTAATAATATTTTGTATTTTTTTAATATTTAATAATTGTCAAAGTGTTTGCACCTGAGGTATCTTTCTTACAGAACATCAGTCTGGATGAAAGAAGGCAGGCATTATCAATATTTTACACATGAAAAATTTCTACCTGAGATATCTTAAATGACCTATTTAAGGTCATGCAGACAATAAGTACCAAAACACAGTCAGAATCTGCTGACCCATCAGTTCTCTTAGAGACTATTCTGCTCCAGAGGGTAGATCTAGTGTCTTTTCTGCTTTATTTTTCTCCTAACTTATTCAAAAGTTAGTAATTTGTATGGAAGAGGCAGATAAAAAATAACCTAAGTTTCTGCTATAATTATATTCTTTCCTATACCACTTTCCTAATATCTATGTACTTTACTAAAAATAATTTCAGTGAACCATTTGTGCAAGTATATAGAATAAATATAAATACGAACAGAATATATATATTTTCAGAAGACATAATCATAGTTAGTGAAGCAAAAAAACCATAAACCTAGAAGATGGAGGATTAGAGAGACACAGGATTCACTTCTCTCCCAGAAATAGCTAAAGGGAGAAACAGCTTGAAAAAGTATTCTAGGAAATAGGCCACCAAGGGAGGACTGGACACCACTCAGAAGATAGAGGGTCAAAGAGAAAGAAAAAGACTTTCAACAGGAAAAGGCAGTCAGTAAAACCTGCAACTGCCACTGCCCACCCTTGGAATAGACAGACTTGAGTCCTCCAGCCTCTGGCAGTTAGCTACGGACATGGCCAGCATGGGACTGAAAAGACTCAATCCTCTCAAACACCCTTCCTACTGACCAGGATTGGTTGTTGAGGACACCGAAGGGAGTGGAATTAATTCTTACCTGGGAAAAGGAAGAGGACTGGTGGCAAAGGGAAGAGACCAGCTTCTGGGAAAGTTTGATTTGCAAGGCTCTGAATAGCCCCAAGACAGGATTTATCCAGTTGGTATTACAGTGAATACATTCTGACCAGGGTTTGAGCGAGAGGTGTGCTGCAGTGTGCCCTCTGCTAGCAGATCAAGGAAATGCATGCAAAGAAAATAGAAGTAAATAAAAGAGGCTTTTAAAATTGTTTTAAATCAAAATAAACCCTGGGGTCAATTTTATTGCTGATCAATTTAGCCTCTTCCTCCCTATGCCCTTGGACTTAGTGATCCAAATCCCATTCAAGGAGGCACAGTGCTTAGGTTCTGCTGGGCCAGAGGCATGGGAGACAACCTGCCTCCAAAGTCTGCCCCTAACTCTAGGCATCCTCTGACATCAGCCCACCATATTGCACATCAAATCATGTAAACATGGCTATGGGAATGACCTGGAACAGCAGTGATGCAGATTGATGTATAAATGGATTTGGGACCAGGACTGTGTCACCCAGCACTACCCCATGCTAAGGCCTATAGTTAAGTCTGGAAAAATATCGGGGCTGGTCCCAAACTCTGGCTCAGATTATGCAACAGTGCTCAACTCCACTCTGTCAGCCACTCTTTCAGATTCTAGATTCTGAGGTCCATCCAACCCTAGGACTCCCCTCCAAGCTTGAGCAGCAGAGAGCATGTCCAGTTTTCTCCCTACTATCCCCTCCTGGAGGTCTTTGGTGCTGGGTCTTCCTAGATGCCCAGGGAAAACTGAACATAGGCAGTGACATTCTGTTCACTGAAAAGGCCCACATCAGCTTTGCTTGCACAGCTGTACTGAAGATCTTCACCATAGTGTGGTGAAGCCAATTGAAGCTTCCACAGCAAGTGAGCTCCAGGGTTCAAGACAACATAGGTAGTGCTGAACTTAGGGCCTGGAGACAGTCCCAGTTCCCAGTTACCTGTGTCATGGCTTTATTTTGCCATCAGGCCACATAGAAGAGTGAAGAACTGTAGAAGACCACAATTGAAAACCCCAACAGGCAAAAGATGAGTACAACCTGAATGATGGCACCAAAGGAGACCAGCTTGCAGAAGGAGATTTGGCCCAGGGAGGCACCCTGAATGCCCTGGGGCATGGCAGCCTCATCAAAGAGTAGCTCTAGGATATGGATGGCTATGTTGAGCACAGATGATTAGATTTTTGTGACACTGACCACAAATGATGCCTGGGTCAAAGGAGCCCAGGTCCTAGGCTTATCTTTGAAACAGCACAGTACTAATAGGAGGCTGGCATCTTGCTATACTGCAGGTCTTAGACTCCATGAGAAAAGTGTTAGAGATGTCTTCGATGAAGTTATCATGGCATGCGGTCACCCCTCGGGCTGAAGTGTGGTTTGCTGGCCTGGCGGGGGAGCGGCTGCGGCAGGCCAAGCCGCTGCCCCCATAATAGGGTGGCTGGTCAGACTCACCGCCACCCCTGAAGGGAGCTCGGCATGGGCGCAGAGTGCCCTCGGGTCTCCCCTTCTCGGCAGCCATGCTTCCGCGGCCGCCCCTCCTCCCAGATAGCGCCACACGATGCCTTCTTTCTCCCTGTGCAGGCGCAGGGCGGAAAATTCCAATCTGCCCTTTTCCCCTCCCCCGACAGCAGCAACAGCCAGGCGTGGGTGGAAAAATCCAGTCTGCCCTTTCCCCTCCCCCGACAGCAGCAACAGCCAGGCACAAGGTGGGAAACTCAAGTCTGCCCTCCACCCCAGCAACAGCAGCCACCAATCCCTAAACCCTGCCCCTTCCCCCAGCAACAGCGACAGCCAATCCCTAACCACCACCCCTCCCCCGTCCAGTACCGCCCACTGACCTTTTGCCGGCAACCAATCAGAACAGGGCATGGCTTCGACCAATCAGCCTTCCCCAGCCCCTATAAAACTGTTGCCTCTCCCTCAATAAAGTGGACTTGCGTGTTTACCTTGTCTCCGCGGTAGTTCTTCTGCCATGCGCCCTCCAGTCCTGAGAGCCCCCGACAAGGGCCTGGCCTCCCTTGTCCCCAGTTCGTCGCCTGCTTCTCTGGGCGACCCCCTCGTCGCCGGCTTCGCCGGGCGACCCCGTCAGCTGAACCGCGCAACCCCTGTGAGACCGATCCCTCGTCTGCTGCCAGACCGACCCCTCGTCCCAAGTGGGACCAACCCCTCATCCCAAGCGGGACCGACCCCTCGTCCAGAGCTGGACCGACCCCTTGTCTGCAGCCAGACCCCACTTCTACCGACCGAGCGAGCCGCCGCAATGGCAGATGTCCTGGAGAGTGGTGATTCTGCTCATCTAATCTTAATTATGAGGCTTGAGCTGGGCATCACACTGACAAAACTCCACTCCTGGTCACTTATACAGTATTCAAAATGTGTGTTAATGGATGCAGATACTTTGATGCTAACAAATAATGATCTTTTTGAGAGAGAAGAATTGTTGGCACAACCAGACCCAGGGTTTAGAGTTTTTGTTTACCAACCTTCAGTTGAATTGAGCGATCGACACTCACACCTTGATTCTAAGCAAAGTAGTTTGATGTTGGGACCAGGGTTTACTGAATATGTTTTAAAGCATATGGTCAACAACAGATATCAGAAAACATCTGTAATTTATTTATAGCATAAGCAGCATTTCTAAATACTCCTACCTTCCAGCATTTAAAGTGTTCAGTACACATGATAAAGTTGTGTATCCCCTGGGATGAAACAAACCATGGAATTATACTTATGACCCCAAAACAAAAAGTGTCAAAAATGATGCCCATGATCCCACCATGATTCATCCAAAGTTTCTTAACCCATGGTGGGACATTTTTATCACCAATGTTTTACCTCTGTATCAAGAATTTGGTCTTGTCAAAGACACCATCTCATACCTAATGTGGAAGATGCATCCGGCATTATTTCACATCTGTCTCTTGGGGAGATCTCAGCTGCAGCACAGCCTTCTTCCTCAGAAGAATGGAAGGAGCCGTAGGAACAGGGCCAGGGTGATTATATGGAAACAGATTCCTTTGATAACCCCAAGAGGAAACTTGACACTTTCTTCCAGTAGAAACTCTGTCATCTTCCTGTGAACACATCTACTTCATGGGCACTTATTTCTGATACTTAATATATAGAACTGAGTTGAGAAAGGTTTGTTACACTTGCTAGAGGCTTTCACTAAAACTCATAAGATGAAGGCTTTTTTACAGGACAACAAGTGAGAACTGGGTAAAAGTTGTAAAGTAGCACTTCTGTTACTTAGGGTTCTGCTTTTTAATCCCACACTTATTCAGTTATGTTTCAGGAATTCTCAATTATTGCTGATTGCCTTCTATGTGGTAAGGGAAACTCAACATTAAGCTATTAAGACATCTAAGTCAACTCTAAATATATGGAACCAGGCTCCAAATCCATCTCCCTTCAAAATAGGGACATGGTGTTTGCCCCTTACTTGCTTGTTACATCTTGACTAGACCTGAGTTTTCGCATTGCCCAGATGCTGCTATAGTGATCATAATTTTGCTTTCAGGTGAAGGAAGCTCATAATAACACTGCTGAGTGGTTCATAAACATTATCAACAAATGGAGTTAACCCTTTTCACTTTCTAGTCTTAGTGTCTGAAGATGCTAACCAGTTTTCTATGTATAATAAAGAAGCATACTAAAATGCTTTTGCTCAGGTTTATATATCTGAAAATAGCAATGTGTTCTATGAATAGCTTCATGCAGTGACACTGTATGAAAAATAAAGACGTATTGCCATTAAAAAAGTCCCTTGAAAGCTGGTTTGCAACCCATTACTGGGTCCATGGCCCAGGTGTGAGCAATTAAATGGGGTTAATTATAAAGAAGTAGAAGAGATTGAACCAAAAATCAAAGAACAGCAGTAACACACAACCTCCCTCCTCTAAATCTCTACATAAGAGAAAGAAAATGAGCATCTGAGTAAACTCACCCTCATAATCAGATGCCTAGACATCAGCAAAAAATTATAAGCCATACTAAGGAGAAGGAAGATATAGCTCAAGCTAAGGAACAAATCAAAGCTCCATCTGAGACAGAATTTGAGAAATTTATTCAATGAAATTCACACAAATCTGCTAAATCAAATCAATGAATTGAGAGACAATAAGTCTAAAGAGATAAAGACATCAAGAAACACTGGGCAAGCACAAAGAAGAATTTAAAACCTGAATAGAAAAATAACAGAGCTTATGGGAAAGAAAGGTACAATGTGTGGGATTAAAAACACAATAGAGGCTCCCGGGCACTGAGGAATTACTACCAAGCATCAATTAGCAATGCACTAGAAAAACACCTTGACCAAAAAAGGGAAAAGGTGAAGACAAATTAGTTTATAGGGCTAAGAGACTTCAAAGGAAGTTGGGAGGCCATTCCAGAAATTACGCTTAGGCACATCTCAGCAGAATCTCTTTGACTTCCAAAGTAGATACTACCAAAAATAGTGGGGCTCCTGAGGGCTCTGGAGACATCCAGACACTACTGTCATGGCAGGTAGCTCAGAAGTTTGGTGTCTTGCCAGTGGGCTCTACTTTGGAATTATGCTCCCCAGAGTGACAGAGTTGGACTCAGTTGTCATTTCCCTACACATGGCTCATCTGTCCTTCTAGTTAAACCTATAACAGATAATAGAGGTGGTAGGTGTATGTCCAAGAGACTTAAGTGTGTGGGCTGTCCATGTGCCAGCTGGGCCCTGAATCTCAACAGAGTTGCAACACCTACTCTCCAGTTTATTGGTCTCACTTAGGACAACTAACATGGAGGTGATGGTGGACAACTACCATACCAAGGAACCAAGAGAGTCTACCACTGCAAGCAAAACAGTCCCATCCATTGACCCTATGGGATAACAACCTTCTCTCAATTAGAGATGGAATGGACATCATTATCCCAGAAACTTCAGGATTGGGTAATGAACTATAGACTAGAGTAGACTTATTGGTATTCTACTGTAGACTTATTGTGATTCTAGCAATGGACAAATTATATCACTGATGTAGAAAGAGTGGCCACTGGAGGTTCTGTGGGCAGGGAGAGGGAAAAACAGGTGTGATACAGGGTTATTTTTGAAACTTGGAAATTGTCCTGAATGAAAATGCAGATATAGGACATTATAAATCTTGCCATAACCTACAGAATTGGGTGGGAGAGAGTGTAAACTACAAAGTAAACTTTCATCCATGCTTAGTGGCAATTCTCAAAACATGTTCATCAATTTCAATAAATGTACCTCACTAATGAGGGATGTTGTCAATGTGGAAAAATGTGGGAGTTGTGGGGATATATGGGATTCCCCTATGTTTTTTATGTGACATCTGTATAATCTAAGTATCTTTAAAAAATAAAATAAAACACCTTAGAGGCATACAACAGCAGACTCAAATTCATAGAAGAAAAAATAAGGGATGCAGAGGACAGAATAGCTGAAATTGAAGATACAGAAGAACAGTGAGAGAAAAGAATTGGAAAAAAAATGAGTAGGGGCTCAGGGAGTTGAATGATAACAGGAAACACAACAACATACATGTTATGGGAGTTTCAGAAGAAGAAGAGAATGGAAAAGGGGTAGAAAGTGAATTTAAGGAAATAATGGCTGAAAATTTGCCAACTCTCATGAAAGAAATGAATTTACATGTCCAAAAAGCACAGCATACTCCAATCAGACAAATCTGAATAGACCGACTCCAAGACACATACTACTAAGAATGTCAAATACTAAAGATAATGAGAAAATTCTGAAAGCAGCAAGAGAGAAGCAACACATCATATACAAGGGATGCTCAGTAAGGCTTAGAGCAGATTTCCCAGAAGAAACCATGGAGGTGAGAAGACAGTGGTATGACATAATTAGAATACTGAAAGAGAAAAATTTCAAGTCCAGAACTTTATAACTAGCAAAATTAGTCTTTTAAATAAGAATGTGAGTTTGAAGTAATCACAAATAAACAGAAACTAAGAGAGTTCATAAAAAGGAATCTGTTTTCACGAGAAACAGTAAAGAGAGTCCTAAAGTCTGAAAGGAAAAGATGGGAGTGAAATGCTTAAGGAGAATGTAGAATGGAAGATTATCTGAAAGGAAAACCAAGAGGATAAAATGACAGATGGAAATAAGATATGACATATGAAAGCGAAAGAATAAATGGTGCATGCAAATAATGCATTTGGAGAGATAGGAATGCTTATTCATTATTTGTGGGAATGTAGAATGGTAAAGCCACTGTGGAGGAGTGTCTGGCAGTTCTTAAGGAAGTTGAATATAGATTTGCCATGTGACCAGCAATACCATTACTAGGTATGTACCCAGAAGAACTGAGAGCAGTGACACTAACATATATCCTCACACCAATGTTCATAGAGGCATTATTCATGATCCCTAAAAGATGGAAGCAACCCAGGTGTCCCTTAAGCAATGAATGAATAAACAAATTGTGGTATATACTTATGACGCAAAATATTACTCATCTGTAAGAAAAAATGAAGCCAGGAAGCATATGACAATATGGATGAACTTAAAGGATATTATGTTGAGTAAATTAGACCAGACACAAAAGGACAAATACTGCACAATTGTGTTATTATGAATTAAATATATTCTGTAGACTCATTGAATTAATAGTAGAACATGGGACCAGAAAACAGAATGAAGTTAAATAGTGAAAAGCTGATATTTAATCTTTGCAGAATTGTTAAAAAGGTTGCTTGTAAATATTTGGAAATGAATATAAATGATGAAAGCACATCATAGTGTTCATACCTAGCAGTGCTATTATATGGGCAAGATAGTGGTTGAAAAGAAAAGTTTAAAGTTCTATATATTACTAGAAAGAAAGCTGAAAAGTGAAGCATGGGACTGTGTAGTGCACAGTGTAGTGAAACTTCATATGAAATATGAGTATGGGTAATATTGCATATATAACACTGTTTTTTTTTAAACAGAACAAATGTACAGTGATCTTAAAAGATGTTTGTATCAGGCAAAAATATGAACAATGAAAATTATGGACAACAATGTATAGTAATATATTAATAATCTTCCATTAACTGTACAAAAAAGGAAACATACTAAAGGAAAAAAAAACTAGATGAAAAGTACTACATATTGTTTGACTTTATCTATACAAAATATAAATACAAATAAATTAGAGTAATAGAAACAGAATAACAGCTATATAGGAGGGGAAGGATAGAAAGACTGAAAGGATAGAAAGATTATTAAAGGGTAGAGATTTTTGTTTATTATAATTTTATTATTATTGGAGAAATGAAAATACCCTAATATTAACTGAAATGAGGAATCCCTAACTCTGATTATAACACATATCATTGATTGTACATTTTGGACGGATTATACATTTTATGAATACATATCAATAAAATTGGATTAAAAATGTAAATCATAATGTAATCACCATGCATCAATCACATAACACAAGAGTCAAAAGAATATATTCTATTCTTATCACAGATGAGGTGAAAACCGATGACTGAACTGGAGTCTGCTTGAAAGCAGCATGTTACTAAGAACATCCTGTCTCTTTCTCCTTAAAAGAAGAGTGAAACCAAAGATCAGGACTGGTATTTCTAGAAGATGTGATGGTATTTGTTGGTCTCTTCAATACACTTATTTTCACAAATATTTCATGGATTCTTTCAGTGAATTACTTGTCCTCAATCAAAAATTTGAAATCTCTGAAATTGTGTTCTTTTCTTTTATTATTTTCCTTTTGGATTCATGCATTTAGTGGAACTGTAGTCATTTTAATAAATTAAATCTCTTAAAGATCCATGTCTTCAGATCATTTTAAAAGTTGAACAAACTTTTTTTAGTGCTTACTGTGATTAAAGAACTGTCCTAAATGCTGGGGATAGGAACATGAATGAGAAGCAGTGCTAGCCCTCAAAGATGTTCCACAGCAGCTGAAGCACTTGCAGTTCATTAAAAAAAAACTAACTATTTGAAAGTCAGCTTCACACACAAGTGCTTGCCTTTCTGACTTCATAAACCTAAAACACACCTGAGCATTCAAATGCCATCCTCTACTTCAGAGTCTCAATCTCAGCACTATTGACATTTTGGGCTGAAAATGCCTTGTGGAGGAATGTTCTACAATTATAGAATGTTTATCAACACCCTTGGCTCTGTGCATCAGATATTAGTAGTACCTCTTAAGTTGTGCCAACCAGCATTGTCTCCAGATATTTCCAAATTGCCCTTAGTTAAGAACCTCTACTCTAATTAGGAGGGTACCAAAACTACAAAAGTCAATTAGAAGAACAAAAATCCACACAAGAGCCTCAAAAAAGCAATCTAGACATAGAAAGAGAAACAGGACAAAGTCTGAGAAATCCAGAGAGGGAAGACTTTCAAAAAGAAATATAATCAGTGTTGTCACCTAAAAATGAAGTCTGAGAATGGAGTTCTAATACAATATTTCAGAAGTGATTTTAACATATAGACCTTTACCACACATACCCCAGTAGCTCTCAAGGGGTCATGCACATATGTGTCATCTGGACATCTCAACTTCCAGAGTTTCAAATTCCATCATTCTGGGGTGTGTCAGGTTGTATATACTTCGGGGGAAAAATTACCTGGGTGATCCTAGAGTGCATTTCTGATTAACAGCTTTTTCTTTTTATCTTGTTTCTTGTTTTCTCTATTCTCTCTCCAATTTTCCTCCTGTTTTGAATAGCATGGGATAGTGTAAAGAATATTGAACTGCATTGTTCTGGTCAGAATTCTTATTCTATATTTAACACTAAGTAAATGTGTTAAATGGATGAAATCTCTTGCACTCTAACCTCAGGTTAATTATCTGTAAAACTGAATTGTACAGAGGAGGGGCAAGATGGCATCTAAGTATACCGTTGTCATCTTTCCTGCAAAGGACTGGCTGAGTGGTGACAAGATCCTACCAGAGAGAGCTGTTTCGGGGATTCTACTAAGCAGGAGGTGTCTGGATGTCTATATGGAGAGACTGCAACAAAATTAGTGCTTGCACAAAATAGAACTGTGGGTTTCTAAAACAGAACTTGGAAGCTGTGGGAAGGTAAATCCCTTTTTCCTAGGGCTAAGGGATGCAGTGCTTCCTGAGCAAGCCAGTCGTGAGGCAGCATTCCCAAACCCCGTGTTCCCTGAACACATGAACCCCAAGTCCATCTGCTCTGAACCCCCACAACCCACATTTCACAACCCTTGTACCCTGAGTCTGCACTCTCCTGGGCCTCTGTTTCCCAAGCTCTAAACTCTAGGAAATCTGGCATTGCCCTAGCCCTCCAGTCTTGGACTAACTCCAAGAGTGGGAGGGTTTAGGTGGGAGGGACAGAGGGGCCCAAGGTATGCAGGTTCAGTTTTCTGGTTCCTTCCTTTTACTGAGTTTGGAGGAGCATATCAGCTGACTTGGGGAGAGCCTAGGAAGAAGGAGAGGTGAATCTGCTGAGAGAGCCTAATTTACCTAAATGGCCTGGGATAGGAAAATTGGTCTGGGAGAAGGTGGAGTCAGGAAATTAACTAGCCCCCCTGTAGCACACCTGAGGGAGAGGGACAGTAGGACATGCTTTGCATGCTTCCAATAGCATATTTAGTGTTCCTGGCAAGGGGTGGGTGCTATCTCTCTCAAGAAATTAAGAGATATTATTTTCTGAGGTGAGTCGGTTCACCAGGGACCCATTTGAATCTCCTACGGGAGCCCACACACAGCCTTCATACTGCCCTGGAAGAGAGGGAAGTGAGGAAAGGAGAAAGGGGGAAGGTCAGATCCTAAACAGTTTGTTAAACCACAAAGGGAATATCTGAATGTTCATTTTGCCAGAGTAGGTTATAACATTGGGTAGAGACCCATATAATGAGAGTGAAGGTAAACCCACATTCTGGGGAGGACTAATGCCATCAAATAGAGGGAACTGTATCTCTCAAGAGAAAGGGTGACTCCCAGGGCCTTAGGTTAGTTGAGTAAGTCAAGCCCTCAACACTGTTGCAAGTATCTCTGAACATGGCTCCTCAAGAAATGAAGATTGACTGTCACTGTAGGGCCCAAGGGGAGGGGGAAATAGATATTGAATAGAGGTAACCAAAGTAAATGTGAGGGCAAAAGAAGTGTTTCACAAGAGTACACAAGAATGGATATAAAACATGTAATATTACACCAAAAACATATAGGGGATGACAGACTAATAATGTAAACCATAATGTAAAACATAGGATAACTAAAAAATTTAGAAAACTGTATAGCCTAAAGTATAAACCACAATGTAAACACAAATGTTACCTTGTTTGAAAGCTATTGTCTCAATATCTGTACATCAGTTTCAGTAAATATGATATGAATAAGTTAAAAGATTATTGCTGTGTAAGGGAAAATGTTTTATAATGGATATATGGGATTACTGTATATTATATATATGAATTACTGTGATCTAAGGCTCTTGTGAAGAGAAGCTCAATAATTAGGAAAAAAGAAAGAAAAAGATAGGATGTAGAATTTTTCCAAATCAATATGTATTCTACATCTAACCTTTAAACTCATTGCTATATTCTATTTTACTAGTAAGGGAACCTGACATTATATTGGGCTTCACTTTTCAGGAAGCTGGAGGGGTACTGGGTTCCCGGCTGGGGGGGCCCTGTCATGGTCCCTAGGGGAGCAGCGGCAGTCCCCCAGGTGCAACAGTAAGGACCAGGAAGGAATGAGGTTCCAACAGGGAGCCCCTGATACTAATGACTATGCTTGTGAACCTATACACCTGAAATAAGAACAAGGCCTAGAGCAGCACTGTGCCTAAGCGTTCCCTCCTGACAGCCTCCGTGTTACTCAAATATGGCCAGTCTCGAAGCCAAACTCAGCATGTAAATGCAATGCCTTCCCCCCCAGCATGGGGCATGACACCCGGGGATGAGCCTCCCTGGCACCGAGGGATCACTACCAAGTACCAGCTGATGATATAACTAGAAAATGACCTTGAATTAAAGGTTCAATGTGGACCAGCAGAATATCCCTGTCTACATATAATAACAGGAGTTAAAAATGCTGTTTGACCTAAAGTAAGGGGGAAACGGGAAGGACAAATGAGTTCATATGGCTATGAGTCTCTAAAAAAGAGTCTGGAGGTTGTCAGAAGGATTGCCCTTATGCACACCTGAGCAGAGTCTCAGAGACAGATAAAGTAGATACAACCCCAGGTATTGGTCCTTTTGAGGGCTAAAGAGACCCACAGTTTCTATGGTCATGGCAGATGGGGTTCACTGCCATGTCAGTTGGCCCTTCTTTGGTGCTGCTGTTTCTGCGTGATGGAGCTGGACTCAGATGGGATCTCTTTTCACAAGCCTTTCCTGCTACTTTACTGGAATTGTAGTTGGTGCTGGGGTTTAAGATATATCTAGGGGATTTGAATCTCTGGACTGACAATATGATAGCCAGGCCCTGAGCCTCAGTGGACTTCAGCTCCTACACTCTGATTTAGGGACTTACCCCACTCAGCTAACATGGAGTTGAAGAAGGACAACCACCACACCATGGAGCCTAGAGTGCCTACAACTACAAAGCAGGAGGATTGCATCCAGTATCCATGTGGAATCTAAACCCCCTCTTAACATAGATGTGGAATGGACACAACCAAGCCAAGGTCCACAGGAAGGAGGAATACAGTAAGGATTAGAGTGGACTTAATGATATTCTATTCATGAACTATTGTGGTTAATAATCAAGAAAATGTGACATTGGTGTGGAAAAAGTGGCCATGGTAACTGCTGGGTGCGGGGAATGGGAGGAAGAGATGAGATGTGGTGGCATTTTTGGGACTTGGAGTTGTCCTGGGTGATGCTCCAGGGACAATTGCCGGACATTGTATGTCCTCCCATGGCCCACTGGATGGAACGTGTGAGAGTGTGGGCTATGGTGCAGCGATGCCCAGAGATGTACTCACCAGATGCAATGTATGTGTCATGATGATGGGGGAGAGTGTTACTGTGGGGGGAGTGGTGGGGTGGGGGCAGTGGGGGTGAATGGGGACCTCATATTTTTTAATGTAATATTTTTTAAAAAAGGAATAAATTGAGTAGAATTTGGAAAAAAAAAAGAGAAGACTTCTTGCCTGAGCCCTTGTCTGGTCTTTTTTGTTGGTTTGTTTTCTTGTTTTTCCTTTCTCTTTATCCCCCATAATCCCTCCTTTTTTCTTTTTTTTTTTTACATTCTCTTTTTCTTGATAGCTTTTTTCTTCTTTCTTTCTTTTTCCTTTTTTTTTAATATTAGGTGCTGCAGGCAACATTTTTATTTGCTGTTCTTCCTCATCCCCAATTTCCTCTTTTCTATGTATAGTGATTTTGGCTACCAGTGCTATCCCCTTTCTTTTACATCTTTCTATCCTCCATCATTTATTGTTTCTCTTACATTCCACCTCTCTTTGTTTATCCCCCAATATTACTGACTATTTCTAATACCTCTATTCTGTTTTCTATCTTTTATTCACTCTTCATGTTATTGTCATTTCTTTTCTCTTTCCCTCTCTCCTGACCACACTGGCCTTTTAATGCATACTATATTCCTCCCCACATTCAGTTTACTATCTCATTATAGGTACACCATATTTTTACTTTTATAACTCTACACAGCTTACATGAGTTCATTATACATTCTCCTAGGTCTCACATAGTTCTTCTGCTAACATTCACTATTAATATTTCCACTATATTTTTCTTTTCTTACCCCTTTTATTTTCTCTGGCCCTAATATTTTCCTTCAAGGGATCTTAGCCAACAACTAGGAAATAGAATAAGAACAAAGTGACAAAGAGAAGACTTAACACACACATGAATAACAACTATACAAACCCTGAGACAAAGAAGCTAATCAAGTAAATAAACCCAACAAGATAAATTGATGATCAGACAGCAACAAAAAACTATAGATCATACCAATAATCAGGAAAACATGGCCCAATCCAATGAACAAATTAAAAACCAGGAAGAGGAGTGGAACATTGAACAAGTAATTAAAGCTCTCAAAACATGTATCATGGACCAATTTAATGAAGTGAAGGATGAGATTAAGCATATTAAGAAAACACTTGGAGAGCATACTGAAGAAATTGTAATCATACCCAAAAAGATAACAGATATGATGGGGATAAACAGCATGATCCAAGAAATAAAATATACACTCAGAATATAACAGCAGATTTGAAGAGGCAGAGGAAAGAATTAGTGATGTGGAAGATAGGACATCTGAAATCAAACAGATAGTAAAATTGATCATTAAAAAGATAGAAAATATCCAGCAGGGACTTAGAGACCTGAATGACAATGCAAAATGCAAAAATATGCACATTATAGGCATCCCAGAAGGGGAAGAGAAGGGAAAGGGGACAGAAAGGGTGTTGGAGGAAATAATAGCTGAAAAATTCCCAAACTTATTGCGGGAGATGCATGTAAATGCCCAGGAAGCACAATGCACCCTGAACAGCATAAAGTCCAACAGTCCTACTCCAACACATATACTTGTCAAATTATTCAATGCACAAGACAAAGAGAAAATATTAAAAGCAGCAAGAGAAAAGAGAACCATCACATACAAGGGAGGCTCCATAAGATTAAGTGCTGATTTCTCGTCTGAAACCATGAAGACAAAAAGGCAGTGGTATGACATAGTCAAGGTACTAAAAGAAAAGAATTTCCAACCAAGAATACTCTATCCAGCAAAGCTAGCATTCAAAAATGATGAAGAGTTCAAAATATTCACAGATAAACAGAAACTAAGAGAGTATGCCAACAAGAATCCTGCTTTTCAAGATATTTTAAAGGGAGTTCTGTAGGAGGAAAGAAAGAAACAGGAGAAGCAAAGTTGGAGGAGAGTGTAAAAACAAATAAAATGATAAAAAGAGAAAAAATATCAAACTACATATGGCAAACACAAATCCAAAGAAAATATGGCTAATAGAAGTGATTCCTTGAAAGTAATAACACTGAATGTCAGTGGATTAAATTCACCTGTTAAGAGACATAGATTGAAAGATTGGATAAGGAAATATGATCCATCTATTTGCTGTCTATAAGAAACACATCTTAGACCCATGGATTCAAGGAGATTGAAAGTGAATGGATGGAAAACGATCTTACAAGCAAATAATAACCAAAAAAAAAAAGGGAGGGAGTGTTATATTAATATCGGATAAAATAGACTTTAAATGCAAAACTATTGTGAGAGACAAAGATGGACACTACTTATCAGTGAAAAGGATAATCTTTCAAGAAGAAAGAACAATCATAAACATTTATGCCTCTAACAAGGATGCCTCCAAATATGTGAGGCAAACACTTGAGAAAGTAAGGGAAGGAATAGATGCCTCTACAATTATAGTGGGGGATTTAACACACCACTATTATCATTGCACAGAACATCTCAAAATAGAGTCAAAAAAAGAAACAAAGACTTTGAACAATATATTAGATGATCTGGATCTAATAGACATATATAGAATATTACCCCCCAATAGAGCAGGATATACATTCTTCTCAAGTGCACATGGATCATTCTCCAAGATAGTCCACATGCTAGGCCACAAAGAAAGTCTCAATGAATTTAGGAAGATTGAAATCATACAAAACAATTCTCTGACCACAGTGGAATGAAACTGGAAATCTGCAATGGCCAGAGATACAGATTTGGAACCAAGATATGGGAATTAAACAACATATTCTTAGAAAAATAGTGGGTCAAGGAGAAAATCTCAACAGAAATCAATAACTATCTTGAAACTAATGAAAATGATAACACAACATATCAAAACTTATGGGATGCAGCAAAAGCTGTACTGAGAGGGAAACTCATAGCCATAAATTCATACATCGAAGAAGAAAGCTAAAATTGAAGAACTAATGGCACATTTGGAGGAATTAGTAAAAAAGAAAAAAAAAAGAAAGAAAAGAAAGAAGAAAGAAATAACAAAGATCAGAGCAGAACTAAGTGAAATAGAAAATGAAAAATGGTAAAAAAAAATAACCAAAACAAAGAGCTGGTTCTTTGAAAAGATCAATAAAATTGACAAGCCCTCAGCTAGACTAACAAAGAAAAAGAGAGAAGATGCAAATATACAAAATAAGAAATGAGAAAAGGGATATCACCACTGATCCTACTGAAAAAAAGACTATCATAAGAGGATATTTTGAAAAACTACATTCCAACAAGGATGAAAATTTAGAGGAAATATACAAATTACGAGAAACACATAAACAGCCTACTTTGATGAAAGAAGAAATTGATGATCTCAACAAAACAATCACAAGTAAAGAGATAGAAAAGGTCATTAAAAATCTCCAAACTAAGAAGAGCTCTGGGCCAGAAGGTTTTACAGGTGAATTCTACCAAACATTTCAGAAAGGACTAACACCAATCTTGCTTAAATTCTTCCAAAAAATCAAAATAGAAGGACCATTGCCTAATTCATTTTATGATGCCAACATTACCTTAATACCAAGGCCAAAGACACCACAAGAAAGGAAAATTACAGACTAATCTCTCAAATGAACCTAGATACAAAAATCCTCAACAAAATACTTGCTAATCATATTCAACAACACATTAAACAAATTATACACCACAACCAAGTGGGTTTCATTCCTGGTGTGCAAGGATGTTTCAACATAAGAAAATCAATTAATGTAATATACCACATAAACAAATTGAAAGAAAAAAATCACATGAGCATATGTATAGATGCAGAAAAAGCATTTGACAATATATAGCACCCTTTCTTGATTAAACACTGCCAAAGATAGGAATAGAAGAAAACTTTCTGAACATGATCAAAGTTATATATGAAAAACCCACAGCTAATATCTTTTACAATAGTAAAATCCTAAAATCTTTCCCTCTAAGATCAGGAACAAGACAAGGATGCCCACTTTCACTCCTTCTACTTAACATTGTGTTTGAAATACTTGCTCAAGCACTGAGACAAGAACCAGATGTAAAAAGGAAACAGATAGGAAAGGAAGAAGTCAAAATTTCACTATTTGCAGATGACAGGATCCTATATATAGAAAGCCCTGAGAAGTCTACAACGAAGCTTCTAGAACTTATAAATGAGTTCAGTAAAGTCACAGGTTATAGGATCAATACACAAAAATCAGTAGCATTTCTATACTCCAATGATGCACAATCTGAGGAAGAAATCATGAAAGAACAATTACAATAGTAAACAAAAAATCAAATACCTAGGAATAAATTTAACTAAAGATATAAAAAACTTATACACAGAGAAGTATACAACACTGTTCAAGGAAATCAAAGAAGAACTAAATAAATGAAAGAATATTCACTGTTCATAGATAGGAAGAGTAAATATTATTAAGATACCTATCCATAAAAGTGATCTACAGATTCAATGTAATCCCAATAAAAATCAGCACAGCATTTTTTAATGAAATAGAAAAAATAACTATGAAATTTATTT
This sequence comes from Dasypus novemcinctus, assembly GCF_030445035.2. Lineage (NCBI taxonomy): Eukaryota > Metazoa > Chordata > Mammalia > Cingulata > Dasypodidae > Dasypus > Dasypus novemcinctus. The sequence continues at coordinate 144,372,645 of NC_080673.1, read as the reverse complement.
TGAAAGGAAAGAGGTTCCAAATGGCCAAAGACATATTGAAAAAGAAAAATGAAATAGGAGGAATCACATTACCTAACTTCAAAACATATTACAAAGCTACAGTAGTGAAAATGGCATGGTGTTGGCACAAGGATAGACACACTGACCAATGGAACTGAATTGAGAGTTCTAATATAGATCCTCATATATACACTCATCTGATATTTGACAAGGCCACCAAGCCCACTCAACTGGGAGAGAATGGCTTCTTCAAAAAATGGTGCCTAGAGAATTGGATATCCATATACAAAAGAATGAAAGAGGACTGTCAACTCACACCTTATATAAAAATCAACTCAAGATGGATTGAAGACCTAAATGTAAGAGCCAAGACCATAAAGACTTTGGAAAATAATGTAGGGAAACATCTCCATGACCTTGTGATAAGAAATAACTTCATGAAATTCACACCCAAATTAGAAACAGAAAAAGAACAAAATTAAAGCCTTTTGCCCTCAAAGACATTTGTCAGGAAAGTAAAAAGACAGCCTATCCAATGGGAGAAAATATTTGGTAACCATATATCTGATAGGAGACTTATATCCTGCATACATAAAGAACTCCTATATCTCAAAAATAAAAAAGACAAACAACCCATTTAAAAAAAAAGAAAAAGATTTGAACAGATTCTTCTCTAAAAAAGAAATATAAATGGCTAAAAAGCACATGAAAAAATATTCCAAATCACTGGCTATTAGGGAAATGCAAATAAAAACTAGAATGAGATACCATCTTACTCCCATAAGAATGGCAGCTATCAAAAAAATAAAAGACTACAAGTGCTGGAGATGATGTGGAGGAATGGAAACCCTCATCCACTGCTGGTGGGAATGCAGAAGGATCCAGCCATTCTGGAGGATGTTTGGCAGTTTCTCAAAAAGTTAGCTATAGATTTGCCATATGATCAGCAATTCCACTGCTGGGTATATACCCAGAAGAACTGAAAATAAGGACACAAACTGATATATGCACAGCAATATTCATAGCAGCATTATTCACCATTGCCAAAAGTTGGAATCAACCCAAATGACCATCAACAGATGAATGGAAAAATAAAATGTGGTATATACATGCAATGCAATACTACTCCACTATAAGAAGAAATACAGTACAAACATATGGGATAACATGGGTGAATCTTGAGGATCTTATGTTGAGTGAAGCAATCCAGGCAATCCAGGCACTCAAGGACAAAAATATGTGGCCTGGTTCTGATATGAAACAAGCAAACCATGCTGTCTCAGAGAACTAGAGACTGAAAGATAGGCTTAAAGGAATTTGGGGGAAGAGAAAGGTAGCAAGCTGATACCTACATGGGTGAAGTCTGTGATAGGCTGGAGGCATGTATTTGTACTGGAAAGGGATAAGATGGGGGCATAGGGATACATTTTGTTGGGGTTCTGTGGGCTCTAGGGGGGCTAGGGTTGGGAGAATGGGTCAGATGGCCCAAGGAATTGGGAGGAGTGCTGGGGGGACCAGTTGAGTATGGGAGACTGTCAGGTATACGGTTGAAACTATAACATTAAGAAACCTTTAGATAATATAATAAGGAAGGATTATGTTTTTAAGGTGCTTAAGGGGGGCATCTGGCACAGGGGCTGACTTCTAGGGAGTGTGTGAGTACTCATTTTGTCATAGTGTGTTCTACCATTGAGTGGAGACCCATAGCATCAGTGTGAAGGTGTACCCACATCCTAGGGAGACCTGATATTCTCAAACAGAGGGAGTTGTGTCTCTCAAGAGAATCGTTGGCTCCCAGTCTGGTTAGGGCAACCTAGTATGTCAAGTTCTCAGCACTGTTGCAAGCATCTATAAGTCTGGTCCCTGAAGTAGTGAAGACTGATTGTCACTGTGGGTCCTGAGAGGAGAGGGAGAGGGGTATAGAATAGATGGAAGAAGGGCAACTGGGGGACAATGGAAGTACTCCACAAGATTATGTAATGATGAATATAGGACATGTTAACTTACACCAAAAGTGTATAAAAGTCTATAATCTAAAATATTAACCATATTGTAAAACATAAGGAAACTAAAAATTAAAAAATGTATATAGCCTAAAATTTAAACCATAATGTAAACCAAAATGGAGCCATGTTTGATAGCTGTGTTTCAAAATCTGTACATCAGCTGCAGCAAATACAACATGAATATGTAAAAAATCATTGCTGGGGAAAGGGGAAAAGGGTTTGATGTTGAATGTATGTGAGTCCCCTATATTGTGTATGTGAATTACTGTGATATAAAACTTTTTTGAAGACAAAATTAAAAATTTGGAAATAAAAAAGAAAGAATGTAAACACTGAGGAAGAAATCAAAGAAAGTGCCTTGCCACTGTACAAACATGGCAATAGCTATTACAGTGATAAAAGGAAAAATGTTAAAAACAAAGCTTTATAATATTTTTCATTTTTTAATACACCAATTTATTTTTACTTTATTTTAGTATCTCTAAGTTAGTATATGTAGCAGTTTAATATGGTTATGAATTTCAGAAATAGATATTGGATTATGTTTGTAATCTAATCTATACCTGGGCCTGATTGAGTTATAATTAGAATTTTAATTGGGCCATATCATTAGGGCATTGAGTCCTCACCCCTTGAAGGGTGGGGATTCACAGATAAAAGGCATGAAAAAGGACAGAGTTGAAGGTTTCTGATGCTAAAGTTTTGATGTTGGAGTTTGATGTTGAAGACTTAAGCTGGAGCTCTGGGATTTGAGCTCGCAGAGGAAAGAGAAGCCAGTCCCAGGAATAAAGAAACCTTAAACCTAGAGAAAAGCAAGCCCCAGGGATGTAGAGACCCAGGAAGCCTGAACCCTCTCAGACATCGGCAGCCATCTTGCTCCAAATAGTCTTTGGTGATGGAAGTAACTTATGCTTTGTGGCCTGATGTCTTGTAAGCTCCTACCCCAAATAAATACCCTTTATAATGCCCAGCAGATTACTGGTGTTTGGTATCAGTACCCCTTTGACTAACTAATACAGTATGTATTCTATTTCTAAACTTTAAACCCATCATTATATTTCAATTTCCTATTAATTGAATCTGGCTACATATTAGGCTTCATTGTTAAAGAAGTTTTGGGCCACAGAAAGGTTCAGCTATGGCAGGGGAGAAACACTGGTGTGGGTTGTTATTGATGGGGCACACATGATTGGGAAGGAGTTCCCCAGGGGGTGTATATAGGGAACATAAAAATGTTCTGATATAGATAGGGTATTTTCAAGTAGTTAAAGTTACAAGCATCAACTGAGGGAGTGCTGAATTCCTACCCAGGGGAGTTCTGTCCCATTCCCCAATGGAACAGCAATAATCCCCCAAGTGAAATGGCAAAGACCTACAAGGAAAAACAGTCCAATAATGAGTCCATGATACTGATCACTATGCTTATGAGCTTGTGTGCCTGATATTCCAACCAGGCCTAAAGCTGCAGGGTGCCGAAGAGTTACCTCCTGAGAGTTTCCATGTTGCTCAAATGTGGCCACTCTCTAAGCCAAACTCAGCATATCACTATATTACCTTCCCCCCAATATGGAACATGACTCCTAGGGATGAGCCTCCCTGGTGCTGAGGGATCACTAGCTGGTGATGCAACTAGAAAGAGACCAAAAAAAAAGATCAGCTCAAACCAGCAGAATATGTCAGGCTACATCTAGGATGATGTGTTGAACAAAAGGGGAAAATGGCAAAGATGAGTTTACATAGCTAAGAGGCTTCAAAAAAGAAATGGGAGGTCATCAGAGGAGTCACACTTCTGCATGCCTCAGCAGAACCCCAGAAAAAGCCAAAGTAAATAAACCCTAGGTACTGGTTCTCCTGAAAACTACTGGGACTCACAGGGTATAAGGTCATAGCAGGTGGATTTGGAGCTCTGTACCATGTCAGAGGGCTCTACTTTGGAATTTGTTCTCCTGAGTGTAATGGAGCTGGACTCAGATGTGAGCTTTCTACACATGCTTCTTCTGTCACTTTTACTGAACCTGTGGTTGGTATTAGGGATGGTGTATACTCAGGGGACTTGAATCTCTGTACTGCCCATGTGCCAGCTGAGCCCTGAGCCTCAGCAGAGTTGCAACTCCTATTGTCTGGTTCATTGGACTTACCCAGGTCATCTAACAGGGAGGTGAAGATGGTCAACCACCACACCAGGGAATCAAGAGTGCCTCCAACTGAAAACAGAAGAATTGCATCCATTATCCATGTGGAATCTAAGTCCCCTCTTGATCTAGAGGTGGAGTAGACATCACCATCCCAGCATCCACAGAATGGAGGAATAAAATATGGATTAGAGTGGACTTACTGGTATTCTACTATAAAACTGTTGTGACTAGTAATAGAAGAAATTGTAGCATTGATGTGGAAAAAGTGGTCACAGTAGTTGCTGAGGGCAGGGAAAGGGAAGAAAGAGATGTGATGTGGGGGCATTTTTGGGACTTTGGCTTGTCCTAAATGATATTGCAGGGTCAGATGCTGCACTTTATATATCTTACCATAACCCACTGAATGTACTGGGGGAGAGAGTGTGAACTACAGGGTAAGCTATTATCCACGTGGTGCAGCAGTGCTCCAAATGTTTTCACTGAGTGTGATGAGTGTGCCACAATGATGGGGGAGGTTATTGGTGTGCGAGGAGTGGGGTGGTGGGGTGGGGGGTATATGGGAACTGCATGTTTTTTAATGTAACATTTTTTGTGATGTATATATCTTAAACAATACAATTTAGAAAAATGATGAGGATGTGGGGTGGGGGAGGTTACATGGGAACCTCATGTTTTTTAATGTAAAATTCTTTGTGATTCTATTACTTTAATTAATAAAGTGTAAAAAAAATAAACAGCTTAGGGAAGCTGATGTGGCTCTGTGGTTGAGTGCTGGCTTCCCATTTATGAGGTCCCAGGTTCAATCCCAGTACCTAAAGAAAAGACACAGGAGGAAAATCCAAAAGAACATGATATTATAGAATTCAAGAAAAAAAAAAAGGTTTCCAGAATGGAATGATCAGCATTGCTAAATGCCAGAGAAATACTGACTAAAACAAAGACCGAAAAATGTCCATTGGGTTAGGAGGTGAAAGGTAACATATGGCCATTTCAGTGGAATGGGAAAGTTCAGATTGTAAATTCAGATTGCAAATGGAAGGCAAGGAAGCAAAGACAGTTGAATTGAAAAGTGAATTGAAGGTAGTGGTATTGAAAAGCGACTACTATTTCAATAAGATATTTGAGAAAGGAGGAAATGAAAGAATCTTTTAGGATTCTTCTATTTTATGATTTTTAAGTAATTTTTTTAAGAAAATAGAATTGTTGGTTATTTGATCTCTGTAGCAGTTTGATATTAGTGATGAATTCCAAAAATATTGGATTATGTTTGTAAACTGATCTTTTCCTCTGGGCATATTAGATTATATTGGACTCAGAGGTTTACTTGATTAAGTAATTAAGTAAACTTCTCGTGCCAGTGGAGTTCCTACCCCCACCAAGGGGTGAGGACTCACAGATAAAAGCCATGGCAAAAAACAGAGTTGAGTTTTTTTTGATGTTGGAGTTTTGATGTTGGAGCTTGATGCTGAAGTCTTAAGCTGGAGCCACAGGAAGTAAGCACATGGAGAATTAAGAAGCAAGTCCCTGGAAGGGAGGAACCCAGGAAGCCTGAGCCCTCACAGATGTGAGCAGCCATCTTGCTCCAACACATGAGAAAAGACTTTGGTAAGAGAAGTAATGTATGCTTTATGGTCAGGTATCTGTAAACTCCTACCCAAAATAAATACCCTTTATTAAAAAAATCCAAAAAACTGAATTGGACAGTCCCTTTAACCTTAACTTTCTAGATATAATTTGACAAATAACCACAGTAAAGAGATCTCTGGTGGGAATATTAGTTAAGCCCATTCTAATCAGATTCAAATATATTAAAATAAAGAGGTAAAGTATAGATTACATGGGCAGATTATTTTTAAAAATGTGATATAGCCATCACACAAGTATGTAATAATATTTCAAATAACACTATATTTTGCAAACAGTTGAAAAATAAATAAAACAGCACATAATATTCTATATGTCAAAATATAAAAATTCTCAAAGCAGCATTCTGAGTGATTGTACAATTCTATACTCTGAAGAATGATCTCTCATATATTTAGATATATTACAGATTTTTCCTTCACATGAAATGACACTGTACACTCCGTTGGTATATTGTTTGTCATGTACATTTACTGTAGTTATTTTATCTCAGTGGGAATTGGCATCTCTGAAACAAGAAGGTGCTGCTGCCCCCACTGCTACCACAACTGCTTCTCAAACACAGGAGGCTGCAGAACTGTCAACCAAAGCTCTAGTTTGTAGTTTAGAAAGTCTGATCACTATCCACCATGGCCATTACTTCTTTATACCTGAAGATGTGCTAATGGAAGCAGGAATGCTGGTATAGGAAAGCTTCACACTTTCCAACTTAGTTTCAAACAGCCAAGAACCTCAAGAGATGGGCTTGCCTTTTTTTTACCTTCCAAAATGACTGAAAATGTATCTTATTAATGGAACATAATCTGTGTCTAGATGAAAGGTACCTTAAAGCTTTTAAACATTCCTCAAAAGAAAGAGAATAGAATGGTATTTGAAAGAATCTAAAGAAGTCACCACATAACAGGTTTCTGAATTTCCTCTTGAAATGGGTAAAAAAGAGCAACAGTATTCTTTTTAAATTAGGCCAACTTTTTATTTTAAAGTATTTTGAGACTCCATTTTATTTATTTTAAAAGTTTTTCAAAAGGCTATTTTAAATGTTTAGTAGATATCTATATGGCTGATCTTACTACTAAATAACTAATCATTAAAATAGTTGATGTAAACTAAAATAAGGCAATGTGGTAGCTAGATGTTCGAACTCTGAAGTACAAATAGTGGATTCAGAAAAAAATAACTTCTGATTGACCAACATTGTGGTATAAGATGCACCAGAGTTCTGTTTCCCCACAGAACAAAACATTTAAACAGCTAGAAAAAACTTGGCATAGGTTTTTCCTCAAAACTCTGCAAAACAGCCAAAGAGCTCCAGTAATTGGGTGAGGGCTGAATCAGTAAAACACAAGATTAAATGGTAGGATAAATGTTGCCCTTGATGGACTCCTCATGTTCCCTCCTGCCATGATGTGGAGCTAGCCTGCACTTTCACTGTGGGTTCCTGACCCTGTTCCAGAGGGAGCAGTATAATCCCTATGCTCATTCTGTATGTCTTTAGTAGGTGTCAGTATATTTGGTGGTAGCTGAAAGTCTCAACCTGGTGAATGCTCTCTAGCTTACGCTCTCGGAACTTGACCTGCAGGCAGAAGCAGCTTGCAGACAGCTAAAGGAGTGTAAGAAATAAATCAAAGTGGTCTGTGGCAAAGAATTACCTGATTGAAGAAATACAATACAGCAGCCCTGAGGGAGTGACAGTCTTTTTTATAGGGAGTTTAAGGGGCACTGAAATTCCTATAAACAGAGGCGTTCCTAAGGCCTTGAGAGAGCACAAGCCCAGGATAAGAAACAGGCTCAGAAAAGATGGAGAGGGCCCAGAAATTCACTTTTACCTTGGGCTGGCCATCATAGATAGGAGGACTAAATGCTGATGGAGAGTATTAGCCATTCAAAGCCAATTTGAAAAGACTGTGAAAGGAGTTTTGCATTGGTTTTATTGTTTCTGTTAGCCCCTAACACTCAAGGAAATCTATGTCACATTACTAATTGGATACAGACTTATAAAACAGAGAACTCAAGGATTAAATCCTAGGGTTAATACTTGAAATGATAAAATATACAGTATGCAACAAAATTTCACAAGAAAAAAAAGAAAGAATAAATGGGTCTTCTAAAGGAATAAGATGAAAATCCAGAAGCTATCAACAAAGACCAGACTTTGGATATACCATAAAAAAAAATCCTAAAAATTTATCGTTAATATTCTCAAGATAAAAGAAAATACAGAGAAAGAACTAAAGTATATTAAGAAAAGAATGAATAACAATGAAAGCTCAATAGAGATAGAAATTTTTTAAAAAAATGAAACATATACTAGAGATGAAGACAACAATAATTGAAATGAAAAATTGCCTAGAGTGATTCACCCACAGTTTGGATTTGGCAGAAGGAAGAATCAATGAATTTGAACACAAGACAATGAAAAGATGCAGTCTGAGGAGGAGAAAAAGAATGATAGAAATTTTGACTTTAAGTAAAAAACTGTTTTGAGGGAAAAAGAAGACAAATATATCCTCATAAATGTGTCAATCCAATGAAAAAACATAACAATTATATTTGCACCTCACAGCAGTCACAAAATAAATAAAACAAATATTAACAGATTTGAAGTTAAAGTAGACAATTCAACAATAATATTAAGAAACTTTAATATGCCACTTTCATAATGATAGCACACCTAAACATAAGATCTATAAGGAAATAAAAGACTTGAATGATACTGTAAACCAACGAGTCCTAACAGATATAAATAGAACAATTCAAAGTAACAAAATTCAAATTTTACTCTACTGTACATGGATCATTACTTGGGATAGACCATATGGTAGGCTTAGCAGTTTGAGATTGTTCATGAATTCCAAAAATAGTTATTGTATTATGTTTGTAAACTGGTCTGTCAAAGCTATCACTTTTAATTTATTAAATTATGATTATGACTTTGATTGGGCCATGTCAGTAGAGCATTGAGTCCCCATCCCTTGGTGGGTAGGGACTCACAGAGAAAAGACATGGCAAAAGACAGAGTTGGGAGTTTTGAGCTGGAGCCTAGGGAAATGAACACACAGGAGAAGAACACAGGAATAGAGATAGCTCATTAGACATGGCAGAAACCACAGGGAGAGAGACAGAGCCAGTCACCTGACAGTCTATAGCTGGCCTTGTGGAGAGAGCACAGCAGCTGAGCCTGGAGATTAATGGAACCCCAGGAAGAGAGGAGACCAAGAAGCCTGGAGTCTTGGCAGATATCAGCAGTCATCTTGAACCAACACGTGGCAATAGACTTTGGTGAGGAAAGTAAGTTATGCTTTATGGCCTGGTAACTGTAAGCTTCTACCCCAAATACATACTCTTTATAAAAGCCAACAGATTTCTGGTATTTTGCATCAAAACCCCTTTGACTGACTAATACAGTAGGTCACAAAACAAATATCAATAATTTCAAAATTTTGAAATTGTACAATGTAACTTCTCTGACTACAACAGAATAAAATTACAAATCAATAACAGAGGGAGAACATGAAAATTGAAAATACGTGGAAATTAAATAATGTGCTCTTAAATATAGATTAAAGAAGATATAATATGGGAAATTAATAAATAAGTTCCACAAAAATCCCACAACATATCAAAACTTATAGAATGCAGAAAAGGCAGTATGAGATGGAAATTTATAGCTCTAAATGCTTCTATTTAAAAAGAGGGAAGATTTCAAATAAGAGATCTGATCTTACAACTGGAGGACCTAGAAAAAGAAAAGCAAACTAAATTTAAGGTGAGCAGAAGGAAGGAAATAAAGATTAGAGTGATGATAATGAAATGGAGTTAAAAATAGCAATGGAGAGAAGAAATGAAATAAAAATGTGTTTCTCTGAACAGGGCAATGAAACCAACAAACATTTATCTAGATTAACAAAGAGTAAAAAAGAAAGAGGACCTAACTAAAATCAGTAAAGATATTACTACAAACCCTACAAAAATAAAAATGGTCATAAGAAGATAAATATTAGATAATCTAGATGAAATGAAAAATTCTGAGAAATAACCCAACTACCTACACTGATTCAAGAAGAAATAGAATATCTCAACAGTTCAGTAACAGAAAAAGATTGAATCAGTAAATCAAAAAGTTCTTAACAAAGAAAAACCCAGGGCCATTGTCTTCACTGGTAAATTTTACCATATACTGCAAGAGATTAACACCAATTTTCTCAAAGTATTCCAAAAATTTCAAGAGGAGGAAAGATTTTCTAACTCATTCTATGAGCGCATCATCGCCTTAATACTAAAGTCAGATAAAGATACCACAAGAAAAGAAAATTATAGACCAATATCTTTTAGGAATAGAGATGCAGAAATTCTCAAGGAAATACTTGCAAACCAAATCCATCAGCATTTTAAAATAATTATAAACCACTACAAATTGGGATTTATCCCAGATATGCAAGGGTGGCTCAACAAATGAAAAGACACCAATGCATTACACCACATTAACATAATGAAGAAAAAAAAATTGATCATTTCAGTTGATGCAGAAAAGGGATTTGACAAAATCCAGCACCCTTTCTTGATGAAAACTCTCAAAACCAGGAATAGAAGAATATTTTTCAACATGACAAGAGATGTAAAAAAAATTCTTCAGCTACCATCACATTCAGTGGTGAAAGACTAAAAGGCTTCTAATTTCAGGAAAAAAGACAAGGATGTTCACTTTCACTGCTGAAATTAAACATCGTACTGGAACTTATAGCAGGAGCAAGTAGGGCTCAAAAGAATAAAAGACATGCCAATTGTAAAGGAAAAAGCCAAACTTTCCCTGTTTGCAGATTATGATTCTATATAAATAAATCCTGAAAAATCCATGACAAAGTTATTATAGGTAATAAATGAATTCAGTAGAGTGATGGAATACAAAATCAACATACAAAGTTTAGTAGGGTTTCCATGTAAGAGTAATGAAGAATATGATAAGAAATTGAAAAAATTCCATTTACAAAAGCAACTAAAAGAATAAAATATCTAGGAATTCATAGGAATACTTTGGAATTTATGCTCCCCAGTGTAACAAAATTAGACTCATTATAGGTTCTCTACACAATTCTTCTGCCCCTTTTATTTGAACCCATAATTAGCACTATACTTGATAAATATATGTCCCAGAACCTTAAGTCTTTGGTCCATCCATGTGCCAAGTGAGCCCTGAATTTCAGCAGAGCTGCAACACTTACTCTCCAGTTCATTGGATTCACCCAGGATGACTTACAAGGAGATGTGATGAACAATGCCCATTCCAAGGAACAGAGAGTATTTGCAACTGCAAACAAGATAGCTCCATCCATCTACCCCATGGGATCTAAACCTCCTGTCAATTAGAAGCAGATGGACATCACCATCCCCAAATCCTTAAGATTGAGGAATAAACAATGGACTAAAGTAGACATATTATTATTCTATGAAAGACTTACTATTATTCTAGCAATGGAAGAACCCTTATCATTGATATACAGGTAGTGACTACCAGAGGTTCTGAGGGATGAGAGAGGGAAGAATAGGTGTAATATGTGTGCATTTTTGGGATATTGGATTTGTCCTGTATGACATTATAGTGACAGATATAAGTCATTGCATATATTGTCATCACTTACAAAATTATGTTGGACAGAGTGCAAACTAGAATGTAAACTGTAGTCCATGGTTTACAGTAATGCTTCAATATGGTTTCATCAGTTGTAACAAATGTATCACACTAATGAAGGATGTTCATTAGTGTGGGGAGGGGGAAGGGAGTAGGGCATATGGTAATTCCTTATATTTTTTATGTAACATTTATGTAATCTAAAGCTTCTTTACAAATAAGAAACAATTTAAAATATCTAGGATATAAAGAACTTATAAATGGAAAACAATAAAGCTTTGCTACAAAGACTAATAAATGGAAGGACATCCTGTGTTCGTGGATTGGAAGACTAAATATTGTTAAGATGTCAATTCAACTGAACATGATTTACAAATTCAACACAATCCCAATCAAAATTCCAACAGCTTTCTTTGCAAAAATGAAAAATCTAATCACCATATTTATAGAGAGTTTAAGGGTCCCAAATATTCAAAATCTCCTTGAGAAAGGAATGATGAAATTGGAAGACTCACATGTCTCAATTTTAACACTGATTGCAAAGCTACAGTAGTAAAAGCAATATGATATTAGCAGAAGGACAAATATATAGACCAATGAAATCAAACTGAGAGTTCAGAAATAAACCCTTACATCTCTGGCAAATTGATTTTTGACAAGGTTGTCAAGTCCATCCAAAGGAAAAAATAGTCTCTTCAACAAAAGGTGCTTGGAAAACATGATATCTATAAGCAAAAAAGTGAAGGGGGAACCTTACCTTGTACTATACAAAAACTAATTCAGTATATATCGAAGACCTAAATTTAAAAACCAAAACTATAAAACCTCCAGAAGAACCCTTAAAGAGGCCTCTTCAGGCCCTTATGTTACCAATGACTCCTTGGACTTTATAACAAAGCTGAGCAACAACAACAAAAAATAGATAAATGGGGCCTCATCAAACTTAAAAACTTTTGAGTATATACCACATACCATTGACTGTAAATTTGGATGAACTGTATGTTTTATTAATATTTATCTATAAATTTGATTTGTTTTAAAAAAGGCTTCATCATCAAAGTGAAAAGACAACCTACAGAATGGGAGAAATATTTGGAAACTACACATCTGCTAAGGGTTTAATATCCAGAATAGATAAAGAAATCCTACAAAAAGGTAAGCAGTCCAATTAAGAACATGGCAAATGACTTGGAAGGATATTTTTCCAAAGAGAATATATAAGTGGCCAAAACCACAACATTACTCATAAGGGAAATGTAATTCAAAACCAAAATGAGATATCATTTCAGAACCACTAGAAGAGGTACTATTTTAAAAAAAAAAAAAGGAATATAAGTTTTGGAAAGGATGCAGAGTAATAGGAAGGCCCCATTCATTGTTCATAAGAATGTAAAATCGTGTTGCCACTGGGAAAAACTGCAAACCCTAATATAAACTACAGACTATAGTTAATAGTACAATTATAATAATATTGTTTTATCAGTTGTGACATAGGTACCACACTAATGCAAAATGTTAGTAATAGGGAAAACTACTTGTGTGGGAGGTATATGGGAATTCTGTAGTTTGTAAATAAGTTTTCTATAAACCTACAACTTCTTCAGTGATTTATTTTAATACAAAAAATCCTGAACTAAAATCCTAGCTTCACTACTTAGCTATGTGACTTCGGATAGGTTACTTAAACTCCTTTTTCCTCAAGTTTCTCATACATAAGATGAGAGCCACAAAGAGACATAAACTAATTGTTGGCCTTATGTGTTACTGTGAGTAGTAAATGAGAAAATCTGTGGATGAGTTGTAACCTTAACTGGTACCTTGTATAAAATAGCTATGACAATAATAATTATGTCAAGCATTATATTTAACAGATCTGTCCAGATTATCCTGAGAGAATTTTTGGAATTATATGGTATCTATCCATTTATATGTATACTATTTGTTTATAGGTTATGGGTCAAACTTCCTATTATATAAATTGCATATGTATTTTTTTCTCAGAATATACTATGGTAATACTGATGACTATATTTTACAACCTGAAATTAACTCTAATTTGTTATTTAATAGTCTTTCAGGAGAAAAATCTGTCATCCAAAAAGATAATTTTTTATCAATGTTATCAATGTTTCAGATCTATGATATCTCTATAGCCATTTATAACTGTATTCCACAGTATTTTATTTGAATTTAAAAAAATTATTTAACATGGTCAAAGACTTCTAGATAGCCTGAAGAGTGGCTTTATTCTCCAGATTATTAGCTCTCTACTATGATTATGAAGTAATAGAAAGTTCATAGAATGATGCTAAGTAATAGAAGTTCTAAGTGATTATCAGTTTCCTTTTATTTCAGCAGTTTCACAAGGGTTTGGACAACATTGCCTTCATCTTAAAATTAATAAGTACACTCAGTAAGCAATGTGATATAATAGAAGGAGCATGTATGTGAAGTTAGACTTAGGTTTTTACGGTGGCATGGTGAATTAAAATAAAATTATGTACTTTTTCACTATCACAATGCCTCAGCATATCAGAAGTTGTTCTACCCCTCAATGAACACCCTTGCCACCTGTTTATACAAGATAAACAGATTCTCCCTCTCTTCTCTATTTCTTACCTGTGTTTGAACCCCTGTGAAAGTCAAATACAAACTCAGCAATTCCCATTCTTCTTTGACCGACCACTATAGCTCCACCAATGAACATTATAGTAACATTTTGTAGATATAGAATCTGGTCCTCTGTAACCTTTGCTTCCTGTCTGCTTAGTTGGGTCAACACTCCTATGTATCCCCCATGTAATCTTATGAGGTCTGCTGCTCCTCTCTGTGCATACTAACATTTTCTTTCATACATGTCTGGTGTCCCTCATCCTTGTCTCATTTAACTATCTGTATAAATATATATACAGCACATGCAAATGATAAAATGATTGAAAATTTCTCCCAACCCTGTATGTACATGTCTTTGTAATGTGACTTTGTCTTTCATGTTATTGAGGCAGAGTACATTTCTCTACCCCTTAGAGGTAGGCACAGCCATATGATCTACTTGACACATTAGACTATAAAGACACTAGAAAATGTAATGTAAACCACCTTAAAAAGTGCATGAACATTGGGGGATTCCCATCTCTTGTTGTGCCATGTGAAAAAACTGGGACTAGCTTCCTGAAGAATGAAAGTCAATATGGAGAGAGATTCCAAATCATCCCAGCTAACATATCCCACCAACTGTCCCAGATATGTGAGTGCGGCCCCTTAGACCATTCTCTTTCTTCCCAACAAACCCAGTCCAGACTGAAAGCCCTATCCTGACATCCTTCAAAATCATGGAAAAATTAAAGTTTACTGTTTTAAGGCTCTTACTTTTGTTACAGTTTACTAAACAGAAAAAAAAAAAAAGGAAATGGAGCACACCATTGACCTATGATTTAATAAGTGTGTGTGAACTTGAACAGGTTACTTACCTTATTGAAACTCAATGACCTTACATAGAAAATTGAGGTAACTTCTGTCCTTACAGGGTTTCAGTAAGAATTAGTAGAAGTTACATGTTTAAATCATTTAGCACAATGGTTGGGGCTCAGCAATATTCATTGCCTTTCCCTTCTTCTCCTGTAGCAATTGTTTTCATGGACAGTGTTCAGGGTCACCATGTTTGTTTCAGTTGTGCCAAGTACAACCAAGTACCAAGCCTAAAGAAAGAGTGTTACTGAAAATCCAGTTCAGGTTTTTTCCATACCCATGGCTTGGAGTTCTGTCTGCCCAGATGAAGGGGTATGTTCATTTAATACACACAGAGGCGTTAAAAGGCATAAGGGTCATATGGGTGGTATGCTTAAAATTTTTTGTTGAATTGAGTTGAATTAAATTATTCTGTAATGGAAAGGATGAGTATAAGTCAATAAAATAGCAAAAAGTTATCCTGACTGATTTCAAGGTCTAGAAAAAAGAAGTCATCCCCAAACCCACCCACATCCTTCCTTGATCTCCATTAAACTTAGTTCTAATCCAATTTAGTATTATATGTATGGCCACATCACAAACCCTTTTTATGGGGGTTACCATGTTTCTTTACTTGAATGAATGGTACAAATAGAAGAAATTGTGGATGTTAATACAAATTAGAGAAAAGGTAAATGTAAAACGAACTTGCATTTACTGCCATGGTCCACAGAAGTCACCAGTGTGGCTTTGGGGAAGCCAGCCTAATGTGTAGCTCTCACCATCACTGTTTACCAGGGTAAGCTTGTCAAGCAATAGTCTATAAAGCCAGATTCTCAAGCCTCCATCTAGTGCAAGTTGGTTATGAGGTCACCTAGTACTCTGATGATTTCACTGCTCATTCAGGTGATAGATCTCAGTGAAGTTACACAAGTGGGAGTACTTTTGTCAGTAGCCAGTTTGAGTTCCCGTAATGACTTATTCACCAATTATTCCCCAAGTGGAATGCTCATTCCATTGCATTCAGCCTACTCTCCCAGTTATCACATCTGGTTTCAGGATATTCCAATAGAAGATTCAAATATCTCATTGGTTCTGCAACTTCATAAGTTTCTCAACATGTTTCCTTTCATGAAATTGGTGAAGAAAATATTTGGCAAGGCTCTTCAAAATCACATCATTACAGTAAAAAGTTGTAAGATATCAATAGGTAGAGATACCAGAGACGTAGGGCTCTAGGTTGATCAGGCAGGTGCTGGCAACTTCCAAGTTCTGGTTGTAGTTCTGGTATTAGTGACAGGGATGTCAAGGTGAGTGGAAGAGGAAAAGCAGAAGTGGCTGCACAGTTCTAGAACCATGGCAAGGAAATATGCTGTGTTCTGAGGGCTGTGTGAGGAGCTGCAGAGGTCTGACTGGGCGTGGATGGTCAAGGAGGCCAAGTGCCAATTCCATTCAAATACCATTGAAGCAGAAAACTGAGGTGACTGTAAAGACATCTGACTCTGAAAAACTTTTTTTTTTTCAGTTGGAGAAGTTGAAGGTTTACAAAAAAAATCATAAAAATATACAGTGTTCCCATACTCCCACTCCCTATTATTAACACTTTGCATTAGTGTGGTACTTTTGTTACAATTGTTGAAAGAATATTCAAATTATACTATTAACTGTAGTCCATACTTTACATTAGGGTGCATTTTTTTCCCATATACCATCCTATTATTAACACCTTGCATTCAACAAATGTTGTATATTTGTTATAATAAATGAAAGAATATTTTTATGATTGTATTATTAACCATAGTCTGTTGTTTAGAGTAGGGTCCATTGCATTGTACTGTCCTATGTTCTATCTTTTAACTTTTATTCAAGTAACATGTATGCAACCTAAAATTTCCCCTTTTAACCAAGTTCACATATATAATTCACTGCTGTTAATTATACTTACAATGTAGTGCTCCTCATCACCATCCATTTACAAAACTTGACAATCAACCCGAAAAGAAACTATGTAAAATGTAAGTATTAACTCCCCATACTCTATGTCCAACCCTGTCCCTAGTATCCTATTCTCTGGATTCTGATTCTATGAATTTGTTTATTGTAAGAGTTTATTATCAGTGAGGTCATACAAAATTTTTTCTTTTGTTTCTGGCATATTTCACTGAGCATTATGCCTTCAAGTTTCACACATGTTTTCACATTAACCAGAACTTCATTTCCTTTTAAGTTTGAGTAATGTTACATTATATGCATATACTAGATTTTATTTATCCATTCTTCAGTTAATGGACAATTTGGTTTCTTCTATCTTTTGACAAATGTGAAGAATGCTATATCAGTGTGTAAATATCTGTCCCTTATAGAGGGTGAATCTTAATCCTCTAACTGGAAACTTTAGTAATAGACTGAAATTCAGACAAAGAGAAAAACACCATGGAAGCAAGAAGCTGGAAGCAACAAAACAAGGAAAAATAGGGAGTGAACAGCAGGCACCACCATGTGCCTTGCCATATGACAGAGGAAAAAAGGATCACTGGCATCCAATCTTCAGGAAGAAGTTTATCATCTTTAAAGTGCCCTGATTTGGACATTTTCATGGCCTCAAATCTTTTAGCTTATAAGCTAATGAATTCCCATTGTAAAAGCCAATCCATTTCCAGTTTATTGCTTTTGGCAGCTTAGCATCCCTGAACACTAATAACCAGTGAAAGGTTTCTCCTTGCTATCTTTGCTTTTTACTCCTCACAAAAACGGGTCCTTGCTGAAACTTCAGATCTTTGAGCTTACAGCAGCTAGGTAATTTAAACTCAATAATCATTAATCTGAAGGAAACAGCTATATAAAAGCATAATGAAAAATTGGTGAGGTACGATTTTACAAGAGAGGTCATATAGATTACCATCTATAGAATCTTTGAATTACAGTATGGGAGAGTGGAGTCAATATCATGGAGATGGATTATTTGAATATTGATTATGTGACTTACTAATTCTGTGGCCTTGAATAAATCATTTAACCTCTCTTAAAATAAGTTTCTTCATATGAAAAAAGTAATGATATGTACTTTTTCATGTGCATAAAATAAATGAAATTTTATATCATGTATGTAGCTGTGTCTGATATACTATAGTTTCTTTGATTTTTTTTATTGTGATAAAATTTGCATCCAATGATTAAATCCTCCAGAACAATTTTGAATAAAAGAATTTTCCCCAATGAGGAGGAAATTGTGTATTTCATCATTTTGTATAAAGTTAGCTGCATATTATTTGTTGATGCCTTTTATCGGATTGAGGAAATTCCCTTTTATGCTTACTTTGCTGAGAATTTTCATGACAGTGGTTGTTAAATTTTGCAAAACTGCTTTTTCTGCCTAAATTAGAAAATCACATAATTTTCTTCTTCATGCTGTCAATGTGATGAGTTATATTAATTGATTTTTGAATGCTAACACAACCTTCTATTCTTGTCATAAATCTCACTTAATCATGATGAATTATTATTTATATAATGATGGATTTGACATTTCAATATTTTGTTAAGAATTTTTGTGTCTATGCTACTGAGGGATATTGGTTTATAATTATATTCTCTTGTGCTGTTTTTGATAGCTTCTACTATCAGCTATGGTGAACTCATAAAATAAACAAGTTTCAAAGAGTTTCCAACTTCTTTTTTTCTGGAAAAATCTAGTATTTTCATTTTTTCTTCATAAATGTTGGATAGAATTCATTAAGAAAATCATCAGGGCCTGAAATTCTATTTGGGAAAGTTTAATATATGTAAAAATTAAATTTATTATAGATATGGTGCTATGGTGATTTTTAAATTATTCTTATGTTTGTTTTGTCAATTTCCTTTAAATTGCAAAATTTACTAGCATAAATATATTGATAATGTTCTTTTATATTTTAATGTCTGTAGTAAGAAGCAATAGGCCTTCTTTTATTTCCAATACTGGAGATTTATATTTCTATCTTTTATTTTTAAGAGTTTATCAACTTTAACATCATTTTTAATGAACCTAATTTTGACTTTGCTAATATTATCTTATATGTCCTATTTGTGCTTTTGGAATCTGCTATTATCTTCATTATACCTTACCTTCTTATTTTGTGTGATATTTGCTCTTCATTTTTTTAGACTGTCAAGCTTAGAAACTTAGGCTATGGCTTTTAAGCACTTCTAATGCTTATATATAAACACTCAAAGCTATAAATACACCTTTCATCATTGCTGTAGCTCTCTACCATATATTTTCATTGTTTCTATTCAAATATAATTTATTTCCAAATATTTTCCATTCTCTCTTGTGATATCTTTGATGAATACATTTTTAAAAAATTTATTCCTCCCCCTTGCAACTTGCTTGTTGTCTGCTCTCTGTATCCATTCACTGCACGCTTTCTATGTTTTTCCTCATCTCCCTTTTGTTGCATCACCTTGCTGAGTTTGCTCTCCACAGCACTTTGTGAGCAGGGACGGCTTTCCATGGTGCTTGTGGATCAGCGGCTCTCTGTGGCATATGGGCAAGCCTGCCTTCACAAGGAGACCCTGGGACATGAACCCAGGGCCTCCCATATGGTAGATGGGAGCCCAAATGATTGAGCCACAGCTGTTTCCCTGATGAATGAATTTTTAAGAAGTATGCTGTTTAACTTTCAAATAATTTGGAAATGTTTAGATTTCTTCTTGTTATTGTTTCAGATTTAATTCCATTTTGGTCAAAGAACATACTCCTTAAAATTTAAGCATTAAAATTCAGTAAAGTGTTTTGTGACTCAGACTACTTTACATTGTACATTTGATGAGCATTTCATGTGCAATTGAAATCAATATTTATCCCACAGTTACAGTATTTATCCTACAGTATTTATCCTACATTTCACATGCAATTGAAATCAATATCTATCCTACAGATAAATAACAAATATGAAATCAGTATTTATCCTACACATTACATCTAAAGTTGTAATGTGTGTAAAATAAATTATATTTGGTGCCTCATCATAAGCTTTCCTCAGCTTTTTGAAATGGACCTTGCTGCTTCTATCTTTCTTGTTTACAATTTAAAACTGTCAATTGCCAGGATCCATGGGAAAGCCCTACTCTTCTCATCTGGGTCACAGTAAAGGTGTGATATCATGACCCATATCTTTCTCTTCCACTGTGCCATTGACCATCACAGAATCCTAGGTTAGGTAAGTCCTGGGCTCCTCCACCATCCTCATGTCCCCTTCTTTCCCTTCAGGCTCTTAGATCATGAACAGAGCTTAAGTCACTTGTGGAACACCATCAAGCACACCAATATATGACTTATAGTAGTTAAGAAAGGAAAAGAAAGAGAAAGGGGCAGAAGAAATTGTCAAAGAAATATGGCAGAAAATCTCCAAATTTAATAAAAGGCATGAATATGCACATTCAAGAAACACAGTAAACTCCAAACAAGATAAACTTGAAGCAAGCCCAGACACATAGTAGTCAAACTGCTGAATGCCCAGGACAATGAGAGAACTCTGAGAGCTGTAAGAGAAAATGTAAGTGTATGTGCAAGAGAGTCCCAATAAGATTAAGATACAAATTCTCATCAGAAACATGGAGGAAAGAAGTATTGGGATGAAGTATTTAAAGTGCTGAAGGAAAACAATTTGTAACCAAGAATTTTGTATCTTGCATGACTGCCTTTCAAAAATGAGTGATTAAAGCATTCCCAAATAAGCATAAGCTGATGGAAATCTTCACTGCAAGCTTGCTTACAAGCAATTCTAAAGGGAATTTTTCAGACTGAAAGGAAAGGGGACTAGAGAATGGATCAAAGTGGCATATAGAAATGAAGTCTGCTCAGGTAAATGAAACCATATGGGTAATTATAAAAACCAGGACTACTATTTTATTGTTTTTTGGAAAGTAAGTCCGCTTTGTACTTCTTATAGTTTCTGACTTGTGACTGCATTAAATGTATTGAAATATAATGTATAAATATATCATTTGTCACAAATACAGAATGAAGGTGGGGGAGGAAGATATATAGGAATAGTGTGTATATATGTTATTGAAGTTAAGTTGGTATTAAATTAAATGTGGTTGCTATAGACTCAGGGTATTAAATTGCAGCTCCATGGTAATCACAAAAAGAAAGAAAAAATATATAGAAGGAAATGAGAAATGACTAAAAATGGTACAACACAATCAAACAAATATTTAAATAGACATTACAGTTAGAAGTGAGATACAAAATAGGTAAAGAATTTACAAAGACCAAAGAGCAAAGTGGCAAGAAAAAAAATGCCACATTGTCAGTAATTAGTTTAAATGTACATGCTTTAAACTCTCATGTCAAAAGGCAGAATGCAAAAAAAAAAAAAAAAATGCATGATCCAACATGCTTAAAAGGGACTCACCTCAAATTCAAGGACACAAATAGGCTCAAAGGGAAAGACTGGAAACAATATTCCATGAAAATAGTAAATAAGAGAGCTAGGATAACTATACTGTGATTGCATAAATTAGACATTAAGTCAAAAACTGTTAAAATGGGCATAGAAATCACTGATAAATGGGTTGGTTCAACAAGAAACAGCAGTTATAAATATATATGCACCTGTTGACAGAACCCAAAAATATATGAAACAAATATTAACAGATTTGATAAGAGAAATATGGTTCTGTATTAACAGCAGGAGACTAATACACCACTAGACAGAAGGTCAATAAGGAAATTGAAGACTTGAATTATATTAATACTATAGACCAACTAGACTTAGCAAACAAATACAGAACATTTCTCCCAACAATAACAAAATGCACATTCTTCTCTAGAGCACATGGATCATTATCCTAGATATCATAACATAGGTCACAAAACAAGTCTCAAGAAATTAAAAATTATGGAAATTATACAATGCATCTTTTCTGACACCTATTGGATGAAACCAGAAAATAATAACATAGAAAAACGGAAAATTAAAAAGTATAAGGAAATTAATGCATTCTTTAAAAAGATATGTGTCAAGGAGAAAATCACAAAAGAAATAAAGAAATATATTTAGGTAAATGAAAGTATAAGCACAACATACCAAATTTATGGGATGCAGCAAATATAGTGCTAAGTGATAAATTTATTGCTCTAAATGTTTACATTAAAAAAGAAGAAAGATCTCAAATAAGGGGTTTAAACTAAAATTAGTAAATTAAACAAAAATCAAGCAAAAGGAAGAAAATAACAAAGATTATTTACTACAAACCCACAGAAATAAAATGTGTTATAAGGGGATACTATGGACAACAGTACACCACCAAATTAGATAGTCAAGATGAAAGGGGAAAAAAAAATCTAGAAACACACAAACTACCTACACTGACTCAGGATGAAATAAAAGATCTCAACCAACCAATAACAAGAAAAGAGATTGAATCAGTTATCAAAAACCTTCCATGAAGAAAATACTAGGGCCACATGGCTTCTCTGGTGAATTTTACCAAACATTCTTACAGTAATTAACAACAAATCTGTTCAAACACTTCCAAAAAATTGAAGAGAAAGAAATACTTTATAATTCATTCTATGAAGCCAGCATCACCCTAATACCAAAGCCAGATAAAGTTTCTAGAAGAGAGGAAAACTACAGATTCATATTCTTTGTGAATACTGATTCAAAATCTCAACAATATACTAGCAAACTGAACCCAACATCACATTAAAAGAATGATATACCATGATTAAGAGGGCTTTATCCCAGATCTACAAGGGTTGTTCAACATTAAGAAGTCAATTAATGTAACACGTCATCTCAATTGATGCAGAAAGGATATTTGACAAAATCTGTTACAGATTCTTGATTAAAATATTCAGACAACCAGGGATAGAAGAAAACTTCCTCAACATAATAAAGGGCATATATTAAAAAAACCCATGACTAAGGCTATAAAATAATTTTTAAAGACTGAAAGCTTTCCATCTAGTCAGGAACAAGACAAGTATGCACACTGTTATTCAACATTGTACTAGAAATTCTGGCCTGAACAATTACTCAAGAGAAAGAAATAAATGTTTCTGAAATGGAAAGGAAGACGCAGTATTTTTCCTGTTTGCAGATAACATTTTCCAATATATAGAAAATCCTGAAAAATCCACAGCAAAGCTACTAAAACTAATAAACAAATTCAGCAAAGTGATGGGATACAAGATTAATACACAAAGATCAGTAGGCTATCTATACACTAGTAATGAACAATATGAAGAATTTAAAGGATATGTATTGCTAAAAGAAATTGCTAAAAGAAATCAGGAAGACCTAATAAATGAAAGGAACTTCCATGTTTATGGATTGGAAGATTAAATATTGTTCAGTTATCAGTACTCCCAAAGCAATTTACAGATTCAGCACAATCCCTATCAAAATCCAAAATCCTTTGCAGAAATGGAAAAGCAAATAAAACTTATATGGAAGGGTAAGGAGTGTATAATAGCCCAAATCATTTTGAAAATGAAAAGCAAAGTTGGTTGACTAACACCTCCAATTTTTAGAACATATTACAAAGCTATAATAATCAAAACATCATTGTATATGGCACATGAATAGACATAAATGTCAATGGATTTGAAATGAATGATCAGAAACAAACCCATCTCCCAGGCCTACGAACCCTCAGCCCTGGGGTTGAGCCATGGTATGCTTGCTGATAAAGCCCTCTGCAAGGATGACTCTTGGCCCTCCCTGGCAAGGGGTGGAGACTCTAGGCTCTCAGCTTTCCTGCTTCTAAGCTGTCACCTCCTCCAGTACCTTGAGTAAATGAAAGGAACAGTGATGATAAAACATACTTCAAAAAGAAAAAAATAATCTATCTATGGCCAATTGATTTTTGACAAGGGTGTCTAATGTACTAAATGGGGAAAGAACAGCCTCTTCAGTTAATGTAACTGGGAAAACTGTATTTCCATATGCAAAAGAATGAAGTTCAACACCTATCACAACATATACAAAAACTGACCCAAAATAAATCAAAGACCTAATTAAGAGAACCCAAATAGATTCTTAGATGGAACCATAGGGAAGCATCACCAAGAATTATGTTAGATAATAGTTTAGTAGACTTTATACCCAAAGAATGAGCAATGAAAGAAAAAAATATATAAATGGACCTCTTTAAAATAAAAAAATAAATCCTTTGTGCATTAGAAGACTTACTCATGAAAGTAAAAAGATAACTATAAAATGGGAGAAAGAATATTGGAAACCACATATCTAAGTAGGGTTTAATATACAGAATATATGAAGAAATCCTACAGTTCAACAACAAAAAGACAACCCAATTGAAAAAAAATTGGCAAAAGTCTTGAATAGAAATATCTCTAGGGTAGCAATACATTTGGCCATTAAGCACATGAAAACATGCTCAATAGCATTAGCTATTAGGGAAATGCAAATCAAACCCCAATGAGATGCCATTTCATAATGGCTAGAATGGCTACTATTAAAGAAAAAACAGAAAATAAGTGTTGGACAGGATGTGGAGAAATAGAAACACTTATTCATTATTAGTGGGAATGTAAGATGGTGCAGCCACTGTGGAAAACAGTTTGGCAGTCTCTAGAAGTTAAATATAGAATTATAATAAAATCCATTAATCCCATTTCTAGGTAGATACCCAAAAGAATTGAAAACAGTCACTTGAGTTTCACATTGATATTCTTAATGGCTTTATTCACAATTGCCAAAAGATGGAAGGAAACCAAATAGCCACCAAAAGCTGAATGGAAAAAACAATATGGAATATAACTTCAATGGAATATTAATGAACCATGAAAAAAGCAATGAGGTTCTGATATGTGCAACAGGAATGAACCTTGAAGACATGGTGTTGAGTGAAATAAGCCAGACAGAAAAGGGCAAAAATTGCATGATCCTACTGATATGCAATAATTAGAATAAGCAAATCATAATGTCAGAATCTAGATTAAGTTATCAGGAGATGGGGTGAGGGTAGAGAATGGTGAATTCATGAGTAATTGTTACAGAATTTCTGCTCGCAACAGTGGAAAAGTTTTGGTAATGGATGGTGGCTATGGTAAATACATTGTAAATATAGTTAACATTACTATATTATATATTTGGTTAATTGGGGAAACTTTGAGTTTTATGTATGTTATTTGGATAAAAAACAATACAAGGCTACATAATCCAAACAGTGGACCCTAATGTAAGCTATGGACTATAGGTAAGAGTATAATTATAATAATATCGTTTCATCAATTGAAAAAAGTTACCACACTAATGCAAAGTGTTAACTATAGGGAAAATTTGTGTGCACATATAAATGTTGGAACTCTGTATTTTCTGCATAATTTTTCTGTAAATAGACATCCCTCATTAAAAAAACTTATTGAGCTACAGGAAAAAAAGACCCTAATTTCTATCAACTGTCTCTGAAGAATTCCGATTAGTATTTTAGAAGCTATCTAAATACCTAGTTAATTATCTTGAAATCCTCATGTCTTGCTTGTACATTTTAATAGATCAGCTTTATATTTGTTTTGTCATTAGCTCCAGAGTGAATTTCTTCGAATTGGCAAATAATCATCCTGATTTTTGCGTTTCATTGGAAAATGTAAGGTCTTTATCAAACATGTTAAATGTATCAATTTCTGTCTCTTTGTTGTTGTGTGGCTACATGTTGTTTTTCTCTGGGTTCCTTGAGGTTTCCCCCAAGTATACACAGTTTCTGGGCCCTTTGTATACAGGCTTTGGGACCTCAGTATTGTGTGTGCCTCCATTTCAGTTTTCAATTCCAGTCATTCTGACAGCAACAAACTTGTCTTATGACTCTTCAAACAAACCAATAAGTCCATCATTTTTTTTTTTCCTGAAATTTTAGCTATCCCATGCTATTCAGACTTGGGAAGGCCCTCAAGGGAAAATTTATTTATGTAATCCAATGTGGTTCCCTTCTCTTAAGGGTCAAATCTCCTCCAATTTCTGTCTGATTTTGATAACTCTAGAGTGCCTTTTATATTTTGTCCAGATGTTATAATTATCTGCAGAGGGATGAGTTAAGTAAAAGCTACTCCACCATTATTAGTATTTCTTTTTTATAATGATTATTAATAGTATTTGCATTGTCATTAATATTTACTATTTTAGGCAAATGTTTAAAGACTGGACATTTAAGCTGCTACATATATGGAAAGACTTTCTTTTAAAAATAGAATGTGCTGTTGTAGACTCTCTCAATTCCTTGGGATAGTCATAGTGGAGTGGCACCACCATCCCAGAATGCTCAGGATTTGGGAATTTACTATGGGCTAAAGTAGACTTACTGGTATTCTACTATAGACTTACTGTGATTCTAGCAATGGAAGAACTTATATCACTGATGTGGAGGCATGGCTACTGGAGGTTCTGAGGCAGAGAGAGGGAAAAATAGGTGTAATATAGGGACATTTTGTAGACTTAGGAATTGTATAGAATGACATTACAAGGGCAGATACAGACCATTACATATCTTGCCATAACCTACAAAATTGTGGGGGAGAGAGTGTAAACTACAGTGTAAATTATAATCCATCTGTAGTGGCAATGCTACAAAATATGCTCATCAATTGTAACAAATGTACCACAAAAATGAATGATGTTGTTAATGTGGGAAAATGTGGGAGATATAGGAAGTAGGGCATATGGGAATCCCTTATGTTTTTAACATATAACATTTATGTAATCTAAGTATATTTTTTTAAAAAAAGAAAAAATAGAGACTGTGCTACCTCATAAGTATTAAGAGATTTTAGATTACATTGAATGTACTAGATAACTAAGAGAACTAAATTTTAGTTAAGCAAAATTTAGTCTACTATTTCAAATAATGTCACTCATGCAAGTACACCATTAGGAGAAATTAGAGATTAGCAATTGCATTGATTTCTCTTTAAGTATTTGTAGCAATTTGATATTATTGGTGAATACCAAAAAGAAATAGTGGAT
The DNA here is from genome assembly GCF_030445035.2 of Dasypus novemcinctus. NCBI lineage: Eukaryota > Metazoa > Chordata > Mammalia > Cingulata > Dasypodidae > Dasypus > Dasypus novemcinctus. The sequence goes on along the minus strand of NC_080673.1, from coordinate 144,345,809 downwards.
TATGTTTGTAAATTGTTCTTTTCCTCTGGACATATTAGAGTGTATTGGATTCAGAGGTTTTACTTTTACTTGATTAAATAATAATTAAGGCTTTGATTGGGCCAGGTCAGTAGGATGTTGAGTCTCTGCCCCCTTGGTGGGGAGGGACTTACAGTGAAATTACACTACAGAGAAGGGAGGTTGGGGTCTTAAGCTGGAGCTCCAGGAAGTAAGAACCCTTCTTTCCTTCCTTCCTTCCTTCCTTCCTTCCTTCCTTCCTTCCTTCCTTCCTTCCTTCCTTCCTTCCTTCCTTCCTTCCTTCCTTCCTTCCTTCCCTTCTTCCATTCTTCCTTCCTTCCTTCCTTTATTAATTAAGGGAACTTGAAAAACATAGAATAGCACTCTCATAGTTTTAAAAAAAAAATAATTTATTGACGTATATCACTCATACATAAACATACATGAACAATAAGTATATAATAAGTTATGAAATTACATAACAAACATATGACACATACAGAACTCTCATAACTCACCCTATCACCAATAACTTGCATTGTTGTTAAACCTTTTTAACTAATGACTAAAGGGCATTGTCAAAATATTACTACTAACCAAAGTATTTTTCCCCCAACCAACCCTATTGTTATCTTTAGATCATTTATATATGAACATATATAAACAATTAAGTGTATAATAAAAGGTATGAACTTACAAAGCAAACATGCATAACATCATACAGGGGTCCCATACATCAACCCTCCACCAACACCTTGCATTGTCATGAGACGTTTGTCACAAATTACGAAAGAATATGGTCAAAATCTTACTATTAATCATAGTCCTTATCTTACATTTGGTGAGTTTTTCCCCAACCCACCATACCATTATTTTTAAAATTTATTTTTTATGACAGAAGTTGTAAACTTATAAAACAATCATGGACATATGCAGAATTCCCAAACAACACCCCTCTATAAACACACCAGAATGTGGTAGAATATTTGCTATAGATAAGATAATATCATCTGATTGTTATCATGTCCATAGTGTACATTTGGCTCACATTTTCCATACTGCCCCACTACTAACACAGTACATCTTTTGCATTTGCAAGAATATTATATTATTACTACTAACCACAGTCCATAGGTCACTCCAGCTATATTTTTCCCATGCTTCTCCACATTCCCAACACTCTGCAGTAGTGATACACATTTGCTCTAGGTCACAAAGGACACTTCTGCATCTGTACCATCAACCACAATTCTCATCCACCTCTTGGTTTATTGTGCTATTCAGAGCCTGAAAAGAAAAGACAGAGGGAAACAGACTTTGGCCCAGTGGTTAGGGCATCCGTCTACCATATGGGAGGTCCGCGGTTCAAACCCCGGGCCTCCTTGACCCGTGTGGAGCTGGCCATGCGCAGTGCTGATGCGCGCAAGGAGTGCCATGACACGCAAGGGTGTCCCCCGCGTGGGGGAGCCCCACGCGCAAGGAGTGCGCCCGTGAGGAAAGCCGCCCAGCGTGAAAAGAAAGTGCAGCCTGCCCAGGAATGGCGCTGCCCACACTTCCCGTGCCGCTGACGACAACAGAAGCGGACAAAGAAACAAAAGCAGACAAAGAAACAAGACGCAGCAAATAGACACCAAGAACAGACAACCAGGGGAGGGGGGGGAATTAAATAAATAAATAAATCTTTAAAAAAAAAAAAAAAAAAAGAAAAGACAGAAGAGAGAGGCCTGGAAGAGAGTCTGGAAATGAAGATTATAGCAATAAAAATAACTGAAAGAGTCAAAAGTGGTGAAAATAAAATATGACAGATAAAACTCAGTCAGGAATAAACTTAACCAATGATGTAAAGCACTTGTATTAAGAAAACTGTAACTCAATGTTAAAAGAAATTTTAAAAAGTCTTAATTAACTGGAAGAACATTCCATGCTCATGGATTGGAAGACTAAATATCATTAAGATGTAATTTCTACTCAAATTGATATACAGATTCAATGCAATCCTGATAAAAATTTCACCAGCATTAAATAAAAAATTGAAAACACAATCATCAAATTTATTTGGAGTAGTGGGGTATCCTGAATAGTCAGAAACATCATGAGAAGGAAAAGCAAACCCTCATCTCCAGACTTTAAATCTTATAACCTAGCTATAGTGGTAAAAATAGCATGGTGCTGGCCTACAGACAGACACAATAGACCAATGGAACCAAGTTGATTGTTTGGAGACAAACCCTAGCATGTAGAGTCAAGTGATTTTTGACTGTTATATCTTAAATATATCAGTCCACTCTCTCTTTGCCTCCATGGCTTCTGGTGAGAAATCAGCACTTATCCTTATTAGATATCCCTTATATGTTATGCACTGTTTTTCTCTTGCTGTTCCCAGAATTCTCTCTTTGTCTTTGACATTTAACATTCTGAGAGTATGTGTCTTGGAGTTGGTCTATTTGGATTTTTTCGGATGGGAGTGTGTTGTGTTTCTTGGACGTGGATATCTACATCCTTCAATAGGGTTGGGAAATTTTCTATCATTATTTCTTAAAATATTCCTTCTGTCCCTTTTCCCTTCACTTCTCCTTCTGGGACACCCATGAAATATATGTTTGCAAGCCTTTTGCTGCCATTTAGTTCCCTGAGACTTTGTTCATTTTTTTCCATGCTTTTCTTCATCTGTTCTTCTATATGTTCACTTTCAGAGGCCATTTCTTCAAGTTCACCAATCCTTTCTTCTGCCTTCTCAAATCTGTTATTATATCATTTCAATGTTTTTTTTAAAAATTTCATTGATTGCACCTTTCATTCCCATAAGATCTACTGTATTTTAATGTATGCTTTCAAATTCTTCTTTGTGCTCATCCAGTGTCTTTTTAATATCCTTAATCTCTTTAGCTATCTCAATGAATTTATTAAGGAGACTTGTTTGAATATCTATGATTAATTATCTCAGCTCCTTTATGTCTGGAGTCTTATCTTGTTCTTTTAACTTGGCCATAGCTTCCTGTTTCTTGGTGTGGATTGTAATTTTTTTTTGTGTCTTTGCATTTGACTTATTAGAGTATTCTGGGTGCAGTTTTTCTCTTTTCTCTCCCTTGCTGGTTGTGCAGTAGAAGCCAAGCATGTAATTGGTGCTGTAAACTGTGGAAGCTCAAGCTGCCCTCATTGTGCCAGGGATCAGTGAAGCTTCTTTTAACTTTCTCCTTTGCCAGGGGTAGGGACAGAGTCACAGCTGTGTGGAATAATCCAGTCATGCAGGGCTAGTCCGTAGTTGCCCAGAGAAACTGATGAAGCTTCCTGCCCCTTTCTCCCCTGCCTGTGGCAGTGATGAAACTGCAGGTGTGGGCAGCAATCTAGGCAGTGCTGGTCCAGGATGACCACAGTTGTCCTGGTAGACTTCTGATTTTTAATCTATGCCAGCCAAAGTTAACTGTAGTTACCTGGATGACTGGTGCAGGGCCTGCCAGCCTCCTCCCTGCCAGAGGCGGTGCTGCAGCTAGAGTTGCAGGCTGTACTGGGTAAGAGAAACTGGTTCTTACTCTCACTGAGATTTTCAATCAGCCTGGCTTCCCCTTAGGCTGGGAGCAGAGTTAAAATGGTGGCCACTGGCCTCTTTCTGACTTGGACTGATTCACACCCTATCTGTTCTCAGGGTTATATCTTAGCCAGCCAAGTCTATCAATCAGTAGCCAAAATCAGCAGCCAATCATCTCTTCCTCCCCTGTTTTTGGGAAATGGAACTTCCAATTCTAGCCACAGACTAGCGCCTGGGGCAGTTTGAGCCACCAGAGTAGGAAAATCACCAGCCTCCTTGGCTTGTCCAGAAATTTTCTGGAGAGGCTGGCACAGGGCCCCCAGCTTCTTCCCTGCTGGAGGTGGGGCTGGGGCCTAGGCTGGAGCTGCAATCAGACCTAGATGGAAAGATGCTGGTCCCCACCAGCACTATGATTTTCAGTCTGCCCTGCTTCCCCTTGTGCCAGGCATGGGGTTAAGATGGTGGCTCCTGGCCTCTTCATGATTTGGATAGGCTCAAACTTCAGCTGTTCTCAGGATTATACTGCAACCTGTTGAATTTAATCCTCAGTAGTTGAAATTGGTGCCCAAACACCTCTTCCTCCCCTCTTTTTGGGAAATGGAGCTTTCAATTCCAGCTGTGGAACAGCTCCTGAGGTGGCTTGTACCTCCAGTGGAGGATGGGTACTGGCTTCCATGGCATGGAACCCTCTACTTATGAGTCTTCTCTGCAGATGTGCAGTCTCCAGCTTCCACTCTCCCAAGGACATTGGTGGATGCTCTTCTTGCCTCCCGGAGCCCCCAAACAGGTGCTTCAGCTAGCTCCAGAGAGCTCTGGGTGTTTGCTAACTACCCTGTAGCAGGAACTGACTCTAGGAGCATCTTACTCTGCCCCCATCTTGCTGGTTCTCCACTCTCATAGTTTTTTGCTGAATGGGAATACTGAATGAGTTGTTTAATCTTGTACATCATACTCTGTAACACTGCATTATTGTTCCAGTAGCTGTCTCCAGCTATGCTTGGAACTGTGAGAACCTCACAGCAAGCAACATTTACCCTGTATATTTGTGAAGTTCACTCTTTATCCAAAGCTTAAATGACACCCAAGTTGCAGGTGTAAAATACAATTTTTCTATTATTTTCCCCCTAAATTTTGTCTACTTAGCCATTTTGACAGCCAAAAGTCCCAGAAAAGATTTAAAGGGCAGATTTTAAGGATTTTAGAGAAAATACTTTCTCCCTCCCTTTTTCCAGGCAGCTTTTACTATACCTCTGGGTCTTTGGATAATTTATTCTGTGAACCTCTCTGGCACACATTTTCTTTGGAGCTGTACCTTTGGCCTGGCCACATGCTGTCATTTGACTCCTGTACACTAAGCAAGAAGAAAAGAAGTTCCTGTCTCCTTTTGGTATAATATTAACCTTTTATTACTTAAATACTCACAGTATTGGGTATAGCAGCCAAAGTTCATTGCTGTTATACTTTCCAGAGCACACATGAATTCAATTTTAAATCAAATAGCTGGAATTGGAGGAAAAAAACAAGATATTTTGGATGTATTTTGTTTCAGTGGTAGTGAAGTTGGACTGACAAGGCTTCCTTGAGTTCTCAAGTCAAGTTAAATTTTTCTTGAAGGAGAAGTAAAGAATATGGGTATTGATTGCATTGTTTTTGCTATGTGGAAATTTATCAAAGAAAAATAGCATAGAACTTTCTAATTGCAGATTATTATTTGCCAGACATATTTCTACTAAGTAGAAATATGTTTGTCAATTAGTAAAAAACCTTTTGGTAAGTGCGTTATATTGAATATGCTCTAGAGATTAATTTCTAATATAATTTTAGAAGTTTGAGTCATTTTATTTGAGAAAATTAAAATCCTTTACTAGTATTTTGACTAGAGATACCCGGGCCTTTTCTTTCTCAAAGATCTCTTCCCCTGAGCAGCAGAGCTGAAAGTTCCAATGTTAGGATCTCTCTCAGTCATTTTTATCCTTTGAACTTGCCAAAGGATGTGTTTATTGATACATAAGAGAGTTTGCTCTTTGAGTTTATGTATTGGAGTATATTTTAAAACTCATTTTATCAATTTTCCTATGTTAGTTTTTTAAAAAGGCTTTTACATTTAAAAAGTAGGGAGACAGAGCATGAAGTTACAGTGAAGAGAATAAACCTAAAATTAGGGATCTGAGGTTCTTACCTTTCCTTCTGAAACTGGTTCTGTGGTAGACACTCAAGGAACTGTAAATTTTTCAATGAAATTTTTAATCAAGACAAATACATTTAGAGTTATTTTTTTAAATTGCTGAGTCCAGTAACCCCAAAATAAAAATTAAAATGCAGGTCAAAATCACTATCACCAAACTTAGAGGACAGAAAAAATAAGTTTAATTCTAAGAAAACTTCAGGACCATTTATCTTAATTTATGTCAAAAGCAATTCCTTTTCTTTCTGAACAAATGTATTAGCTTTGCGACCCATTACTTCAGCAATTTGAGAGCAGCTTACAATAGATAAGGAGATGGAAATGGCTGGATAATCTCATCCAGAGACAAAATCCAGAGTGTAACTCTTCTAATTTTACATAATACTTCATGGAAAAGACACACCAGAAGAATCATAATCATATCACTACCGCTTTACTTTGGGCTGTACTTTACATAAACCTCAACAAATTGCTTTTCCACTATCAATGCAGGACTTCAAACAGATAATTTTAGGGTATAGGTTTTATTAATGTTCTTCTTAAACAGAAGTTGGCCTGAGTTGGGATTATACGCCCTGGCATACAGTCTTTGATAATGAATGTTGATTTTATCTTTGCACCTTTAACTTAAAAAAAAAATCCTCAGGGGACAGTAAGGTTTTCACTAGAGCAGTGACACTCAAGACTTTTGCTTTTAGAATTTATAGTCTTAAAAAAGAGAGTGCCCCAAAGAGCTTTCATTAATTACTAATATTTATTAAGTTGGAAATTTAAAGCAAATTTAAAAATTATGTATTTATTCATTTAAATTTAACAATAGGAAGTATATTTTATGTGAACATATATAATATATTAAATAAAATAACTATAATTCTAGAATAAAAATAGTGGTAAAATTATTTAAAAAATATATTTGCAAATTTTTCTTTATACTTAGCTTAAATGAAGATACATGGATTTTCCTACCTGCTTCTAAATTCAACTTGTTGCAAATGTTATTTTGGTTGAAATAAATGAATGATATCTGCCCTTAAACTGATAAGTAGTTGGAAAGGGAAAATTATGTCAACAGTCTTTTCAGATATTTCGAAGTATTTGATTCAACATCAAACCTAAAGTGGAAATTTCTGAAAGGTCAATTGCTATGAGGAACATTAAACAATATCAATGAACTTTTCATATTCTGTTACCTTAAAGTCTGTGTCTATCTTGCATTTTAAAAGCATCATTTAACCATTTATGATTTTGTAACAACACACACTGGTTATTTCAGAAATATTGTTCACTGAATTCTGGAGATCTTCCAAATGTTGGCATATTTCATTGTATAAATCAAATTTCAAAATATTGCCTTCATCAGTAGCACCCCACTCTTACAAGAAAATTCCTTAACTATTGTCAAATTGTAAATTGTTAAGCTTCTGGTAACAGATACATATTTTTCCAGATTCAAATTATTATTTGACATCTTGGTAGCATAATTTCTAGTTGTTTTCCTTGAAATGACAGGCTCATTGTTAATTTTTAAGAAAATATCTGCAAAACACTCAAGTTGAAATAATCAGAGTTTGTGTTAGTCTTTCTTTCACATAACAATGTAACAATGGTGCTCTATGAAAAAAAATTCTTATTTTGCCCAAGACTCAGTCACACATGTACACAAGTTTTTACACACATTTTCTGTGAGCCACCCATTGTCTTTATTTTATGTATACTTCTCATTTCAATACACAGAAAATTAAAAATATATGTACTCAAATTTTGATATGTAGCAAAATAAGTATTTTTATTGCTTCTTCAAGGACATTCTTAGTTGAAATTTGCATTGTTTTTCTCTGTAAATACATGTCATTGAATAATGCAGTGACTACTGGTACAGTTTAGAGCTGATGCTTTTCTTTTTAAGATTTATTTTTATTTATTTCCACCTCCCTATCCCTCCTGTTGTCTGATTTCTGTGTCCATTCACTGTGGGTTCTTCTGTGTCTGCTTGTATTCTCATTAGGCAGCTCTGGGAACTGATCCTGGGATTTTCTGGAATGGGAGAGAGGCAATTTCTCTCTTGTCTCATCTCAATTCCCTGTTCTGCTATGTCTTCTTATTTTTTTTCCTCTGTGTCTTTTGTTGCATCATCTTGCTGTACCAGTTCTCCATGTCAGCCAGCACTCCTGTGCAGGACAGGTTTCCCAAGCTGGGTGGCACTTTTGTGCAGGGCAGCATTCCTGCATGTGCCAGCACTCTGTGTGGGCCCGCTCACCACAGGCCAGCTTTGCCCTCATCAGGAGGCCCTGGGAATCAAACCCTGGACCTCCTATATGGTAGATGGGAGCCCAATTGGTTGAGCCACATCTGTTTTCCTAGAGCTACTGCTTTGATTCATACTTCAGTCACAGGTGTTTTACCCAGTGTCAACACATTGAAAAAGACAAATAATGTCAGTATTATTATGAAAATAATTTTGATCTCATTATCAAACCCCTGGTTGTCTCAGGGATTACTTAGCGTCTGGAGCCACACTATTGGAACTGTTGAACTAGAGCAGGAAAAAACAGAAAAACAGACATCTAAATCAGCCTTAAATTCTAAAATCCAGGGATAAAGGTTTTAAAAATAATTGGGCTGGAGGTACTACCACTTAAAAAATTTCTTTCTCTGACAGTATGATTCAGAAAATTATTTCCCTATTACTGTATTTTAGAAAAGATTTCCTAAATCAAGCCAGGGGACACAAACCAAATATTTCCATGAGAATATATTAAAATAAAAAAGTCACAGAGTTTGTATATTTGATCAATATGGATTATGTATAAATAAAATTAATAAAAATACCAAAAGGAAAGAAATAAGAAAAATGTCATGGAGATAATAGATTTTAACATAAACTCAACAAAATATTATGTTGATACTTTGGCTCAGTTTTGGAAGTCTCCAATCAAAAGACACTGGAGTTCCATACTAAATGCTTGCTTTCAATTTGATATAATACTGAAGAAGAATAACTTAAATTGTATTTTTATTGCATTTTTTTTCATTTTGTTATTCCTACCTTCAACATTTGACAAGTACTCATAACTAGACTATTAAAGTTCAAAAGAGAGGATAGTGTCAAACATGTGGTGCTTACAAACAGCATATTTATTTTTCTAAAATTCATTTATCAGTCAGAAATGATTTAAAGACCTTTTTGTTCTGTAGAGATTTATTTCCCCTAAAGATCAATCCACATACTTTCTAATTTTGGAAAATAATGATCTATGATTGATAAAACATTTCCACTGAATTATCTCATTTGATGCTTATTGTAGATAGGGAAAGATAATCTCCCTGTTTTTTGGAAGATATCTTAAGGCACAAATAGTCTAGGACATTTTGTCAGGAGCACATTGGTACCTAGCTGAAGAACTGGGATTAGAATTCAAGTTTCATTTATTTACATTTTATCCATTCTTTCAATAAAGAGACATTATATGGGGACTATGATTTTCTTAATCCCTTTGTAATGACTCCCTCTTTAGATCAGATTGAGATAGATATTTTGTTTGGAAATTTTAGGAAAGAAATATATTTATCTTTATTTCAAAAACACCCAGTTAGATAGCAAGAGTTACAGAATGAGAAAGCAAGGAGAGAGAGAGGGAGAGAGAGACATAGACCAGAGAAGATAAATTAGATGGTTCCTTAAATCCTACTGTGGAAAGAAAGAAGTTCCTACAGCAGGAACTGATAGTCAACAAAACTTCATCGCCAACTAAATGAAAGGATATAAACTGTAAAGATTCCTCTTCCTATGGAGCAGCTTGCAGAATCCTTCATATCAAAATCCCTGTTAGGAAAATGCCTTATTGTCACTCCTTTACTTTTTAACTACTGAAAAGTACTAGGGCAAGATTCTAAGACACCATGACTTGTTCTTCATTTACTACACTCTCTCTATTGTTTGTGAGAAATTGTGTTTAATTGTGTTTTGGAAAGCAGGAAAAAAACCTTGAAAGGAGCTTAGACTCCGTATTTGATTCTTGATTTTAAGTAGTTGGGGTTAAAAATGGACAGTACAGGGGAAATTACTAAAAACATTAATTAGGATGTGTATTAGTCAGTCAAAGATGTCCTGATGCAAAATACCAGAAATTGGTTTGTTTTTATAAAGGTTATTTATATGAGATATGAGCTTACAGATACCAGGCCATAAAGCATAAGTTACTTCATTCACCAAAATCTATTTTCACGTGTTGGAGCAAGATGGCTGCCAAACATCTGTGATGGTTCAGGCTTCCTGGATTCCTCCCTTCCAGGTTTTGCTTCTCTCTGGGTTCAAGGTTCCTGTCTTCATGGGGCTGGCTTCTCTTTCCTCTGTGAGCTTACTTCCTGGGACTCCAGCTTAAAGGCATCAGCATCAAACTTCAACATCAAAACTCCAACATCAAAAAGCCTCACACCAAAAGCTTCATTTGTGAATCTTCACTCACCAAAGAGTGAGGATTTAATGCCCTAATGATGTGTCCCAATCAAAGCCCTAATCATAATTCAATTATACCCAATAACAGACCAGAATGCAAACATAATCCAATATCTATTTTTGGAGTTCATACCTATATCAAACAGCTACTAGATGCAAAATAGTGGCATACAAAATGAATGGAAAATTGATGACAAAAATTAAAAAGTTATATAGTTAACAGATTTTTAACAAAATAAAATGGGTTATTCTTTGTGGAATATTTTAAATAATTCTTGAATGAATACAAAGGATTATATGTTTGATGGTACAGAGGGAAACATAAAATAGGGTGCTCAACAGATTTGTCAATTAAATAATATCTTTGTGCAATATATAACATGAGGTTATAACAACAACAAAAAAAAATAGGGGCAGGAGATCTACATTCTTTAAAATTTTGTTTAAAAGTAAGGAATATTAGTGGCATGAGGAAGATGTAGGTAGGTATTTATAATTTTAGGATCCACTGGGTTCAAACCTCAACTAGCTTTCTCTGATAACTGAACACTAGATGACAGCCAACTTGGGGAAGGTTGTTAACTAAGGATATAACAGCTCCTTCTAAACAGAGGCATTTTAGTTACTTCCAGCTAAAATGTCAAACTTCTAGGCTCGTAATCTTGCAACTACAGTAGGATCAATAAACTGAAAATAAATCAAACTATCTTTGCTCTGTAGGATGCAAAAAAATGGAAAGTACAACAGCCAGCAACACAGGTAGTCCCTGTTATCACTGAGCTGTCCACTGGTAAAGACAGATTCTGAGCAAGCATAGACTTGTGAAGTGTAATATCAGGAGTAGCAGAATTGGTTAAGGGAGGATCTAGAAGACCTTTTCTCCTAGATAGGGTAAGGTCAGAAAAGCCTTTGTGCTTAAGCTAAAAAACATTATTGATGTGTATAATTAACTCATAAAATGGGGTAATAGCAATAGGTGCTGTAAGGAGAAGGAAGAACATATGTAAAGATGAGAGAGCTGGCATTTCTATGAGAAACTGAAAGGAGGTCAACAAGCTTGAGGGTCTTGTAAGAACCATAAGAAAAAGTAAAAGACAGTAGGGAATTAGAATGAGGGCCCATAGTTTTAAAAGTCCTGAAAGTCATGTTAAGGAATTTGGAGGTTATTTTCTATTTTCAAAATATCTCCTTAGTCCCACAATGGATCTGTCCTTTTCTGTTTTTCTCTGCTCTGATTTATATTTTAGGGAGCTGATCAACACAGACAAGATCATCTAGGCTCCTGACTGACTGTTTTGTTTTTAGACTTGATCAACAAGTTGTACTGGCAGAAACTTGAAGTGGGAAGGAGAAGAGGGGCTTTTGAGGTATTTCTTCCCTGCTTCCTTCTTTACAATGGCATTTCTACAATTGACTATGTCCCTTCACAGTGTAGGACATACAGGTTTATATCTTAGTACAAACTCTAAAAACAGACAGGGAGGGATTTGAGCATGCTATTTATTGAGAGAATGAGGAAAACAGGAAAGACCTAGGGAAGGAGTTGGGCTTCAGTCCACAGGGAACATTGGACAGGTACTGACTATAGAGTTGGTGGGACATTGAGGCAAGAGGGCAAGACTTTTTTTCTGCATATAATATCATTATCTGATTTAAGCTCTACTTGGCTGGTGAGAACATATTCTTTCAGGCTCCTCTTCAGTCAGAGAAGGCTGAAGCTGTAAGTTATCATAGCAAAAATTCATAGCACCTGAGGAATGGGTGCACTGATACAATCAATAAGAGAGAATGGTGCAGGACAACATCAGTCATTACCAGAGTCCATCTCTTGAACTTCTCAGAACCATTTCCTCACATATGTTCACTCCATCCAGACATTGACATCATATGTCTCATATATACATGTGTGTACATATACACATAAATACTATATATATATATATAATCAGAGAAAGTATATAAATACACATTTTTTTTGGCTTATTTTGTCATTTCCTGACAGATGTGTTAAAATCTCTTTCTATGGGTTCATTATTTTTCCTCGTAGTTCTATTGATGTGTTTCCATCAAACATTTTGAGTATGTGTTACAGGATGTGATAAAATTTAGAATTGTTACAAGTTTTCTTGTGATGTCTTATTTTCCCCTGGTAAAATTTCATACCTGAATATAATATATGTTTTTCTGATATTACTAGAGCTACAGTAGTTTTACTTTGGTTAGAATTTGCATGACATCATTTGTAAGCTACTTAAAACTTTTTTCTGTATCTTATACTTCAGCTATGTCTTTTTTTAAAGAACATAAAAACTGAATATAAATCATTTTATGCATACTGAAAATCTTTTTCTTATTTGTAATCAGATCATTTATCTCATTTATATTTAATGTAACCATTTATTTAAATTTACTATCTTAATAATTGTTTTTACTTTGTTAAGTCTGTTCTTTTTTATTTTATTTTGCTTTGCTTTCTGTAAGATTATTTTATTAAACCATTTCCCATTCTATAACTTATTGGCTATATAATATTTTACTATTTATTTAATGGTTAATATAGGTATTATAACAAGCATTTTAAGGGATAAAAACCCAATTTAAATAGAATCTTTATCTTCCCATATACAAGCAAGGACTTAGAGCATTTTAATTTCAGTTACACTCCTTCCCAGTTTATATGCTCTTATTATGGATTTTAACTCTGTACATTTTAAAATGGAAGTGATAACGATAGTATTCTTATAGATAGTGAACATTCTTTTAATTTATCACAGATTTATGCTTTCTTGAATATTTATTTACTTTTGTATCTCTAAACTAAGTACATTTGGAATTATTTCCTTTATATCTAAAGGAGACACTTAAGTTTTTCATAGAGTAAGATTTTGATGGTGAATAATTGCATTAAATATTTTTATTTCTTTTTTATTCTTGAAGTATACCTTTTTGAGGATATGGAAATCAAGGTGAGCAATTCTTTGCTTTCAGTATTTTGAAAATATTATTTTATTATCTTCTCATATTTTTTTGAAAAGTTAGGTGTTGATCTTAATTTTTTCACTGAGGGTAATCTGTCAAATTTTCCCTTTTAGCTTCTTTTGAGACTGTTATCTATTTCTTTGATTTTTCAGCACTTTTACCATTTTTGTTTATATGTGGTGTATATTCAAAATTGCCCACTCTCTTTTTCTTCATTTTTTTTCTCTGGATATTTTATATGGGTCTATCTGTTTCACTTATTTTGTTTTTGACTATGTCTAATTTAATGTTAAAATAATCCATTGAGGTATTAACTTGCTATTTAGTTTTCAGTTCTTTATGGTTATCTATTATTTCTAATTTCCTGTTGAAATTCTTAATCGTGCTCTTTTAATCTGTGAACATATTCAGCACAACAATTAAATAACTCTTTCTGATAAATCCATTATCTGAGTCACCTGTGGGTCTTTAATATTGGTTTTCTCACATTGAAAAATGTGTTTTTGCCTATTTGAAAGTTTGATTACTTTTTATTGAATGTCAATATATATAAAAATTGTATAAATATTTGAGACCTAGGATAACAGCATCTTCCTCCACTGAAGATTTATGTTTGCTTCTGAGAAATAGCTAGACATATTGGGGAAACAGATTTGCTTTTTCCAGTTTCCACATTGAAGCCATTTGATGCTTGCCTTTAGTTCTTGGATGGACTAGCAGTTTCCCCCACTTCTTTGGATCCAAACCAAATGAGAATATGTATGACAGTGGGTAGGGAGTTTCAAGGGCATTAGGTATCAGCATCCCATGCATACTGGAATGTTCTTTGGTCAAATATACCACCTGTCTCATTGCACTGTCCAAATTGTTCTCAAATTCTCAAAACCACCTTCTCTGTAATACATATATACAACTAGGTTTATTTATTTGTTTGGATCTTCATCCTATAATTTTCCTCTTTTTTGTTAGCTTTCTGAAACTTTTAAGAAATAGATTATTTTTTTGCCCATACTTTCTAGTTCTCATTGTGAGAGTTTGTACAAATTAGCTAGTCTATTTTATTAAAGCAAAATCTTTTCTCCTAATTTTGCAAAGTCTCTATCAATGGCTCACAAAAACTCAAGTATAAGGCTTTGTAAAGCACATCCCATTCTAAATAACAGTTTTTCACTAATGTGATGTTCTTTTAAAATGCTTCTTTTTGGGAAAAATACATCATAGCTTTAGCTTAAAAAGCAATGATATTTGGTGATAGATTGCATATATTTGTGGAATTTGGGGTAGAGGTGATGAAAATGTGTTTTGTGACAGTTGACAATTAAAATGTACCATTGAAACATTGTTTTCTACCTCAAGAAGAACCTTCAATTCTTTGTACCTTTTGAGCTTCAAACTGTCAACTCACATAAATAACTCTTTTATGAAAGGTATCAAATTTATTATACAGAAAAAATGACTTCATCTTTATTCTGCAGTACTAGTTTTTACTTGGCTTTATTTACTTTTAACATTTATCCCATTCTATTACAATTAGATAAGAAGTGTCTTAAGGGTAGTTCATATCCATCTTTCTGTCCACATTGGTTAACACAGAGTCCTATTATAAGTTTGTTAAATGAACAAATGGATGATGAATGGATACATAGAAATGACAGAGGTGGTGAGCTATTTGTTCTAATCTCATAAGTAAACTTCTAGAATCAAACTAATTCATACATTTCTTCTCTAAATATTCATTTACTTAATTAAAAATTGTTTTCATTTTTTCTTCATTAAAATTATATATGATAAATGTTCCTGTCCAACAGTTTTTGAGAGAGGCTTTGTTCCCAAACATGTATTGATAGAGCATAGAAATGTTGGAATCACTTTTTCTGCTAATGTAATCAGAAATGTGTAACTTGGTCTTGTTTTCATAAGAAATAGTAGCAAAAAAAAACACAGGAAAAATAGTAAATGTAGTCAAAATATATGTATACACTAAGACAGATTTTTGTGTTGTTTGAAATCAGACAAATGTGAGTTTACATTTAGCTTAGTTAAATTATTTGAGGAAGTTGCCAAATCTGTAGATCTCCCATGTCTTATCTACACAAAGGGATTAACAATAGAGCCTATAACAAAAGGATATTATCAGGATTAAGGTCATTACATATGTAAAATTCTTAGTAGAACGGCTGGCATAATATATGAACCTAATACAAATAATAATTTAGCTTGCTAATTTTCCAGACCAATTTCTTCTTTGGTTTGAAAATCTACTGACATATATCAGGGGCTAGTGGATTTAAGGCATCACAACTGTTCATTGTTACGCTCTCAATTTGCAAAGATAAAACAGAGTTTGCCGGGCTACTATCACAACTACCACAAACTTGTTAGCTTAACAGCATGAACTTATTGTCTCATTTTTTTTCAATACTAGCATTCCAAAATCAAGACATCGGCAAGGTCATATTTTCTTCCAGAGTCCATAGAGTTCTGGTTATGGAAATCATCCATCACCTGGCAATTTCTCTTTCTCTCCATTCTGGTTTCTACTTCTGGCTTCTAGCTTGTTTCTGTGACTATCTCTGACAGACTGCATCAGAATTTCCTCTCCTTTGAAGGTTTCCAATCATACATATTAAGAATCATCTTGATTCAATTTGACCACAACTTAACTAATAACATCTTCAAAAGGTCCTATTTATGTATGGGTTCATGGTTATGAGAATGCAGATTAAGATTTGGACATGTCTTTTGTGGAGGTGTTTGATTCAATTATCAAAAATAGCAAGATTATAAGAGTTACCAAGGCATTCATCAGTTTACCATCAGTGTTTTACTTGTGGTTAGAAAGTATTTATGAATCATTATGCCACCTCCTCATTGATTCAACTTGTAGTTTAAAAACTTCAAAAACTGAATGAGTGGAAATGGTCTTGAAGGTATCAGATTTTCATTCCAAGTTTTATAAACTGAAATACAAATTCAGTTCTCCTTTCATATTTTTTTGGCAAATATTTTCAGAGGCTATTATTCTTCAATTTTGTGATAAGCATCAGTCTGGGCAAAATTGAAGAAGATATCACCCTTGTCTTGAAGGGTGCACATTTCCATTTATTACAAACATATTGATGAAACTTTTAGAAAAACTACAACCCCATGCTGCTAGCATAGTAAATATGAATGGTAGCATCTCTCCCTCTACTAAAAATATCTTTATTTTCTATTCTAAACCAGGGGTTGCTTAAAAAAGCACTTGATCTTTTTCTGTAGTGCAAGAAAGTACAATTTAGTATCAACTGGAAAGAATAAAATTATTGCATCTAGATCATCAGGTATATTGTTATACAATGATAAATGGATACCAATACTAGAACACTTCTACTTGGTCAATTTACTAAGTTAACAGGTGATAAATCTTACAGTTGACTCATTCTGGCAAGATTATCCAGGAAGCATGATTATTCAAATTCATACATAAAGCTAAAAATCTTATTTTATAAGTTCTGTGGCACAGAAATCTAGGAACTCAAAATATGTATGTGCATTGTTTGTGGAGGCCTAAATATTTTCCTTCTTCAGAAAAAGTAAAATTCACTATGCTATCAGGTCTTCCATTAGAGACAGGTGGCCTTCTTTGAGGAAGGAATATAAATTATATTTATTGAGTTTCATAACAAATGTCTACCTTGTTACCTGCACATCTGGTATTCAAATTATATTGCTTTTCTTCAATTGGGAATACCTAACAGTTATTTTCTAAGAAGGTTATCAAATAGTTTAATCTGAAATATTATTCAAATTCCTTCAAAATCTAACAACAATTGATGTTCATGAAGAGGTATACTATGACAGAATTTTATGAATCCATAAAGATCACATTCTTAATCTATTCCAGGAGGTTTGGTATCTTTGATTGTATTATATTCACTTTAGAACACTTAATTAGATTGCTTTTGATTGGCCTATATCTGTGAAGCTTGAGCCAATTCGTGTATCTGCCCTTTTGCTGGGTCAATTATACATGGAGACACAGAAGACAATGAAGCTACCATATCGATTTGACATGTTTGAGAGGACTGCAGGAAAACAGAGAAGCTGGAGGGCTGAAAGATGTCCCAGAGTCTGAAACCAGCAAACTCACATTCTCACAGAAAGAGGTGCCCAAGGGATTGGGCAGGCTGAGTCTCAAGACTCAGGAAGTGGGCACTGCTGTATGCCTGGCAACTCACTGCTGAACTCAGGGAGAAAGGAGAGCAGCTGATGCTGAGAGAGTAAGCAAGGCCTACACCTGGTTGCTCACAACTGAGCTCTGGGAGCTGGGTTCTGAACCTGGAAGGGAAGGCAGAGACCTAGTGAGATTACCTTTCATCTTGCTTCACCATTTGATAGATGATTGAGGTGAGAAAGTATCTCTAATGGTGCCTTGATTCAGAAATTTCTCAGAACTCAGAACTGTAAGCTTTTACCCTAAATAAAATTTCCACTATAAAATCCAATCCATTTCTGGTACTTTCAGAACTGTAAGCTTTTACCCTAAATAAAATTTCCACTATAAAAGCCAACCCATTTCTGGTACTTTCCATCAGCAGCCCTTTGGAAAACCAAGACATATAGCTAACATGGGAATATGCTTCTGAGATAAAGTTGTAAAAATGAGATAAAAATTGTATGTAGTTCAAACAAATCTAAGAAAAAGAAAGAGGGATTCCATAAAAATATAAATTCATTTGCTGCTTAAAATTAAATAGCTTGTGGTAATAGCACAAATGAACCAAAAACAAATAAAATGCAAAATTTATGGCTGACAGAATTCATAAAGTTAATATAACCAGAGTTCCTTCTAAATGATGAGAAATAATTGAGCCAAAGAAGAAAATAGATAATCCATAAAGATACATTTCAAAAGACATGAAATCACTTACCAATATAATATATAAAAACTTGTTTAACCTCATTAAGGACAAGGAAATGCAGATAAAAATAATAATATGATACATTTTTCAATCATCAGGTTAGGAAAAAAAGAAGACAGTAACTTCTATGACAGATGTGGAAAAAAGTACTTTTGTACACATTTGGTGGGCAAGTAAATTGCTATAACCTTTCTGGCAATTAATTTGCCAGGATTATGGTCTTAGTGCTGATAAATTTTTGTCACATCCCTCCATAACAAAGGAAGGTGGGGTAAAATTCTTTATACAGATTTTTACTTGGACATGAACTGGAATTTTTAGCATCTTTCCATGAGTTCAATGATCCTTGATATATATATCTATTATAATTTAAAATATGCACAAATTTTTACACATGTATTTCATTTGGTGATTCTTAAAAATAAAAAACCCTCATTTATCTATGCATATGTGTATTTTTGCTTCTAAATTAATATTCTCACACATACATGTATAGGGTATTTATTGCATATTATTTATGGAAGCAAAAATGAGAAAATAATTTTGAGGCCTATCAATTGATAAATTACATATATACATATGTATGTTTATATATGTGTATGAGTGTGTTTGCCTATTTGTATACATAGATATATAAATTACTTGTAGAAATATCAGCCAGCAATTCTATCAATATATTGATTATGCAAACATCTATGTGTGAATATATGTGCATATATGTATGTGAGAGTCTGAATTTTGTGAATCCCAGAAAAGGATATTTTTGAAGCAATCCATCCCTGTGGGTGTGGGGCCTTTTTGATTAGACTGCATTAGTGAGGTTTGAGCCAGTCTGCCCTCTTGCTGGGTGTGTTATAAAAAGGTACACAGAGTGAGAGAAACATAGAGAAAAAGGAAGCTGCAATATTTGATAAGGCCATGTGGGGGAATGCCCTCCAGGTTTGCTCACAGCTGAGCTCGAGGAGAGAGTCCCTGAGAGGTTCAAGGAGCTAAGTCCCATGGAAAGATGACTGGTCAGCCACAGTTGATGTCAAGGACAAAGTAGCAAGAGACTGGAAGACCGGCCGTCTTGTCTGATCACCATCTGGCAGGATGCTAGGATCACTAGTAGCTGACATTGGTGAGAAGCATCTCTGATGGTGCCTTAATTCATACATTACACAGTCTTGTAACTGTAAGCTTTTATCCTAATAAATTTCCCATTATAAAAGGCAACCCATTTCTGGTACTTTTTATCGGCAGCCCTGTAGCAAACTAAGACAATGTATCTTGGTATAGATTACATAAAGAAATTAATCTATGAATGTATTACTTTACATCTTCCTTCTTATTTATTACCTGTTTTGCTTTACCTATCATTTAATAATAAATAAAAATTTATGTATAATGACTTGTAATTTTATCTTCATATAAATTGTAGGAATACAAACGGAAACTGAGTATAACTTGAAAAAAATTCAGTAGCAACTTAGAAAGGGATAAATCTCTATTAATCTATTCTGCACATATCTATACAAATACAACCATACATGCATGTGTGTATATTTATGTATATATGTAAATACACACAGAAATTCATGGAGATTGTGTTTACATACAAAACTCTCAACCTAACTATTCCTTTTAAATTTCCTTGCATCTTTATTTCATCAATACTTATATTTCTATTTTTAGCAAGTATTGCTCAATGAAAGTATGATGCATATATACATATATATTTACACACTCAAATATATATATATGCACACACAAATACATAAATATATATGGTAAATGAATAGACATAAACCAACTACTGACAGTGATGATAGTAGATAGTCTCAGGAGTAGATTGATATAATTTGAGGAAAAGGATTATTTTTTTCTGTATATATAAAATTAGCACTTGTTACAATAAGAATATCTTGTTGTATAATTAAAAATGAATAAAAAGATGAAAACAGGAAAATGGGTGTAAATTATTTAAAATTTCAATATGGGATTGTGTAGGTGAGTTTGGCTATATATTCATCTCAAGTACTAAATTAAAGTCTCCAAACTTCAGTTGCTTCCTCAGGCATTCCATGATATTTTCAGTTATGTTCAGAAACATAGGAGAGGTTCTGAACAAGAATGAATTTATACAGACATACCTCATTTTATTGCACTTTGCTTTCTTCATTTTGTGGAAAGTGCATTTATTTTTTCAAATTGAAAGTTTGTATCACCCTGCATTGAGTAAGTCAATTGGCTGCACTTTT
Organism: Dasypus novemcinctus; assembly: GCF_030445035.2. NCBI lineage: Eukaryota > Metazoa > Chordata > Mammalia > Cingulata > Dasypodidae > Dasypus > Dasypus novemcinctus. The sequence continues at coordinate 144,325,522 of NC_080673.1, read as the reverse complement.
CCAACAGAATGTGCTCCACATACCTGTGTCATGTTTTGGTAATTCTCCCAATAGTTCCAACTCTAAGATTATTATTAAATAGGTTATGGTGATCTATGACCTTGGTCTTTGATGATCCTATTGTAATTATTTTGGGGCACCATGAACCATGTCTGAATAAGATGGTGAACTTAATCTATAAATGTTATGTGTGTTCTGACTGCTCCACTGATCGATAATTCCCCCATTCTTCTCCTATTCCCTGAAACAAAACAATATTGAAATTAGGTCAGTTAGTATCCCTATGATGGTGTCTAAGTGTTCAAGAGAACGAAAGAGTTGCATGTCTAGAAATGCTTAAGCTTAGTGAGGAAGGCATGTCAAAAGGCAAGATGGTATAAAACCTAAGCCTCTTGTTGCAAACATTTAGCCAAGTAGTGAATTCGAAGGAAAAATTCTTGAAGGAAATTAAAAGTACTACTCCAGCGAACACATGAATGATAAGAAAGTGAAACAGCCTTATTACTGATATGGAGAAAGTTATAATGCTCTGGGTGGATCAAAACAGCAACAGCATTTCCAGAGAAAGGCCCTATCTTCAATTCTATGAAGATGAGGGAGGTGAGAAAGCTGCAGAAGAAAATTTTGAAGCTAGCAGAGGTTGACTGATGAGATTTAAGGAAATAAGCCATATCCATAACAGAAAATTGAAAGGTGATGCAGCAAGAGCTGATATTTGAAGTTGCAGCAAGTTTTCTAGAAGAGCTAAGATAACTGATGAAGAAGGCTACATTAAGTAATAGATTATCTGTGTAGATTAAGCAGCCTTCATGACTTTCACAGCTAGAGAAGAGAAAATGCCTGACTTCAAAGCTTCAGAGAGCAGACTGACTCTTGTCACAGGCTAATGTAGCTGGCGACTGTAAGCTGAAGCCAATGCTCATTTACCATTCTGAAAATCCTAGGACCCTGAAGAATGGATGCTAAATCCACTTTGTGCTCTATAAATGGAACAACAAAGCTTGGATGATAGCACATATGTTTATAGCATAGTTTACTGAATATTTTAAGCCCACTGTTGAAATATATTTTTGAGAAAAAAATATACCTTTCTAAATATTATTACCTATTGACAATGTACCTGATCTATCCAAGAAATCTGCTAGGGATGTACAGTAATATTAATATTCTTTTTATACTTGTGGTAGCAGTTTCATATTGTTATGAATTCCAAAAATAGATATTGGATTATTTTTGTAATCTGGTTGGTACCTGGGTGTGATTAAGCTATGATTAGGGCTTTGATTGGGACATGTCATTAGTGCATTGAGTCCCCACCTCTTGGTGGGTGGGGATGCACAGATAAAACACATGGCAAAGGACAGAGATAGGGGTTTTTGATGTTGAAGTTTGATGTTGGAATTTGATGCTGAAGCCATAAGCCAGAGCCCCAGAAAATAAGCTCACAGAGTAAAGAGAAGCAAGCCCCAGGAAGAGAGGAACACTGAGCCCAGGAAGAAGCAAGCCCTGGGAAAAGAGGAAACCTGAACCTAGAGAGAATCAAGACCTTGGAAGGGAGGAACCCAGGAAGCCTGAACCCTCACAGACATTGGCAGTGATCTTGCTCCAACACATGAAAATAGACTTTGGTGAGGGAAGTAACTTATCCTTTATGGTCTCGTATCTGTAAGCTCCTACCCCAAATAAATACCCTTTATAAACACTAACCAATTTCTGGTATTTTGCATCAGCACTCCTTTGGTTGACTAATACAGAATGTGGTAGTGAGGAGTGGGGAAGTGTTTTGGCAATTATTAAAATGCTGGAATGGTTTTATAAATGGGTAAGGGTTTATTTTTTTTTTTTGAGGATTTGTGAGATGCTTGGAAGAAAAGACCTACAGTGCTTTGAAGAGACTGTTGATAGGAATATGGATGCTAAAGAGACTTTTTAAGATGTCTTAGAAGTAAATGATGAAACTATTACTGAAAACTGGAGGAAAGGCAATTTGTGTTTTAAAGTTGCAAAGAACTTAGCAAGATTAACTCCTGGTGTTTCATGGAAGGCAGAATTTGAAAACAGTGAGTCAGGGCATTTAGCTGAAGAAATTTCCAAAGTAAACCCAGAGAATGTAGCTTAGCTTCTGCTTGCAGCTTATAGCAAAATGCTAGATGAGAGAGATATATGGAGGACTGAACAGTCAGGCACAAAGAAAACAGAAAGTAATTCTGGAAATTCTAAGGCTCTGGAAATCAAGCTCCCAGAAGAAAGTGCACCATTGGAGGATTTAACTAAACTTGGAACTTGTAAATCAGGATTGAAGATGCAGTTATCTCAGAGAGACTTGTGGAAAGTCTTACTGTCTGAAGGCTTGGGCCCCTGCTTCTTGCATGCTAAATCAACAAAGGTTTTGAAAGAACTGTATGAACAAAACCACTGTCAGTTTGAATTAAAAGGGACATGGAAAAGAGAGATTGAAGGAGAAACAGCTTTAAGAGGAAAACCATGGAAGCTGAGATCTGGAATTAAGACATCACCTTGGGCCAAGAGACGACCACCACCCACATGTACAGAGAGGGTGAGTTTGCACCAGCAGTTGAAGAAGGTGGATGTTCCCACCTGATGTTCGAAGAGAGATTTGCCACCCCTTAGTACCGAAAGGGTAGAGCACATTCCCTGAGGCTTAGGGCAGTTAAGGTCAGCACCCCACAGGTCTGAGAGGGGTGCACCTACTCTCCATGGATTAGGGAAGGCCAGGTGGTCAACTAGTTGCTCTGAGAGGGTTGAGCCTGTTTACCAAAGGTTAGGAGGAATGTTGTCTTCATGCGACTATACTAGGATGGTTAAGTCTCTAATCCAAAAATTAGGTAAGGTGTGGCAATCACCCCAACACTCTTGGAGAGTGAGATCAGGAGCTTGGTTGACACCTAGATGCTTGATGAGGGTGAAACCAAGAATTGACCATTGGACAAGCTTGTGGAGAGGGTGGATTCACATAAGGCACCAAGGAAAAGAATCCTCCATCTTAAGAATGTCTCTCAGCCTTTGAAAATCAAATGGAGGATGTCCTGCAGGTTTACTGAACTGTAGGGGACCTGTGATTCATGTTTCTCTTCCAATTTCTCCTTAGTGTAATGAAAATATTTATCCTTTTTCTGTCCATTTGTGTATTGGAAACAGATAAATTGTTTCAGAAGTCTATAGCAGACACGATTTTGCTCCAAAGCACACTGTATTTCTTTAAACTGATTTTAGTATGATTTTGTACTTTCATTGTTACTGATTTAAGGGTTTTTTGAATATTGTAATGTCTTTTTGGAATTCAGAGTGTGGAGTGTAGCACTTTGATATGTTTATGAATTCCAAAAATAGATATTGGATTATGTTTGTAATCTGTTCTGTACTTGGGCATGAATATGCCACCCCCTTAGGAGGTGGGGACTAATAGATAAAAGGCATGGCAAAGGACAGAGTTAAGAGTTTTCGGTGTTGTAGTTTTGATGTTGGAGTTTGATGCTGAAGCTTAAGCTAGAGCTCTGGGAAGTAAGCTCACAAATGAAAGAGAAGCAAGCCTTAGGAAGAGAAGAACCCTGACCACTAGAAGCAGCCATCCCTAGGAAGAGAGAAACCCTGAACCCAGAGAAAAGCAAGACCCTCAAAGAGAGGAACCCAGGAAGCCTGAACCCTGGCAGATGTCAGCAGCCATCTAACTGCAACATGTGAAAATAGACTTTGGTGAGGGAAATAACTTATGCTTATGACCTGGTATCTGTAAGCTCCTACCCCACATCAATTCCCCTTTAAAAACCAAGCAATCTTTGGTATTTTGTATCAGCACCACTTTGGCTAACTAATACAATTCTTTTACTGACTTCCAGCTTAGTTCCATTGTGGTTAAGGTACATTGTATGATTTCAATATTTTTTAATATATTGACTTGTTTTATGACCTTCCCATATGGTCTATCCTGGAGAATGATTCATGTGTTATTAAAGACGAATACATTAATATATTAATATATTCTATTAGAGAAGAATACATTAATATATTCTATTGCTATTGGGTGAAGTGTCCTATATATGTTAGGTCTAATTGCTTTAGAATATCAGTTAAGTCCTCTATTTCCTTATGGAGCTTCTCTATAGAAGTTCTTTTCTTCACTTAAAGTGGTTTAGTAAAGTCTCCTACTATTGATGTAAAACCATCTATTACTTTTCTCCAATCAGTCAATATTTGATTTATATATTTGGAGACTCTACTGTTATGTGTGTGTATATTTATATATATATTTGTAATTGTTAGGTCTTGTTGAATTGTACCTTTTACCAGTATATAATGACTGTCTTTGTCCCTCCTAACTGTTTTTGACTTGAAGTCTTTTATATCTGATATTAGTAAAGCTAATCCAACTTTCATTTGGTTACCACCTGCAGGTATATATATATTACAAATTTTCACTTGAAACCTACTTATAACTTTGAATATAAAATGAGGCTTTTGCAAAAAGCATATAGTTGGTTCATACTTCTAAAACATTTTGTCAATATACACCTCTTGACTGGAAATTTTATCCCATTTACCCTTTTTATTTGTCTTGTTTTTTTTTATTAGAGAAGTTGTTGGTTTACAGAACAGAAATAAAATACAGGACTCCTATATAACACATAATTTTAAAATTAATTAATGAATTATTTTAAAAGAAGCTTTAGATTACATGCTATATAAAAAATATAGGGGATTCACATATACTCCATCCCCACATACCTTCCCATGTTAACATCTTTCATTAGTGTGGTACATTTGTTGCAATTAATGAGCACATATTGAAGCATTGCTACTACCCATGGACTATAGTTTACATTATAGTTTGTACTTCGTCCCCCACAATTCTACAGGTTTTGACAAAATGTATGATGGCCTGTATCTGTCATTTCAATGTCATGCAGGATAATTTCAGTGTTCCAAAAATGCTGCCATTTTACACCTATTCTTCTCTCTCCTTCCCCTCAGAAACTCCAGTGACAACTGCCTTCATATTAATTATTGCAAGTTCTTCCATTGCTAGAATAAAAAGTCTATAATATTAATAAAACAACAGAATAATCATAAGTCCATCTTAGTCCATAGTTCATTCCCAATCTTGAGGATTTAGGGATGGTGATGCCAATTGGTTTCTGACTGAGAGGGGGTTTAGATCCCAAGGGGCAGATGGATGGAACTGTCTTGCCTGCAGTTTAGGATACTCTGTTTTTTGGGATGGGCATTGAACATCATCATCTCCTTGTTAGTTGTCCTGAGTGAGAGCAATAAACTGGAGAGTAAGTGTTGCAACTCTGCTGAGATACAGGGTTCAACCAGCACATGAAGAGACCAAAGATTTAAGTCTCTGGGACATATATTTAACTAGTGCTAATTATAGGTTTACATAAAAGGACAGAAAAGCCATGTGTAGGGAAACTATAAATGAGTCTAAGTCTGTTACACTGAGAATGTAAATTCCAAAGTAAGGCCCACTGACAGTGTGCTAAATTTCTGAGCTTATCTGTCCTGCTTATAGTGTCTAGATGTCTATAGAGCCCTCAGAAGCACCACTGATGGAAACACTGTTTTCTGTGACAGTCAATGAGATCCTGCTGAGACGTGCATAAACATAGCCTCTGGAATGATCTCCTAGCTCATTTTGAAATCTCTTAGCCATAAAAACTCATTTGTATTTAATATTCCCCCCTTTTGATCTTTTTTTCAGATGAACCACTAGTTGGTTCTTGGTAATAGTCCCTCGGTGTCAGGGAAGTTCACCCTGAGGAGTCATGGCCCATGCCAGGGGAAGGTAGAGTGTTTCTATGCTAAGTTTGGCTTAGAGAGAGGCCACATTTTAGCAATAAGGAGGCTTTCAGGAGGCGGTAACTCTTAGGCAATATATAATAGTAGACTAAGTTTCTATTTCACAAGAAAAAGTTCATAAGTACAATCATCAATATCAAGAGCCTGGCTTAATGGTCTGTTTTCGTTCACCGGGCATTGCCCTGTACTTCAGTGATTCTTGCCACCCTATTAGAGAATGTAGCAGTACTCCCACGGATGGGAATTCAATATTCTGTGGGTTATTGTTTGGGTCTTCCCCCACCATGGCTCACAGTTTTGAGGTTAAGAGAAGTCCAAAATTGAGTCATCATCAAAGCGATGATTTCTCCCAGAAGAATATAACATTCTGGGGTTGGTTACTAGCAATCCTTGGTCCTTAAGTTTTCTGTCACTTGGTAATGTATATGGTGTCCTTTTCTGGCTTCTTTATTACAATGACTTCCAGCTTCTGGCTGCTCCTTTGACTTTTTGTGTGTTTGAATTTCATTCCTTGTATAAAGGACTCCAGTAATAGGCTTAAGACCTATCCCGATTCATAAATGAAAGTGAAAAGCAGTTATTAAAATAAAAAAAAACATAATAGATGGAGCAAATTATTTTGAACACAGTAAAAAGAGAATTCATAAATTAGAGTACTAAACAAATCAGAATTCAAATCAAACAAAAGGAATAATTACATAAGTTTTTAAAGAATAATTAAATGACATGGAGGAGAAACTGAGAGACTCTGGACATAGAAAACTGAGAGAATTTCAGAGAAGCAATATTTCTGAAAATAGTTAAGAATCTTCAAGGGCCTTCCAATAAGCCAGTGTTAACAAAGTAAAATATTAGAAAAATAATCACACTTTTAATAGAATAAAATCTATTATAAGAAAAGGAGGCACATTCTTACCATTCCTGTTGAACATTTCCCTGGGATGTGGCCTATGATAACAAAAGAAAGTATATATTAAAATTGAATATGAGGATAAAAAGGTTTCTTATTGCTTACAATAAGACTGTGTATGCAGAAAATTTTTAAAAAATCTAGATCTCTATCATTAGAACTAAGAGTTTTAAAGCTATGGTAAAAAAAGATTATACAACATTCAAGAATATTCCTATATCATAGTACTAATTAGCTAAATAATAGAAATATAATACCATCATGAAAGGAAGAAAATCAATATATTGTTAATAAATCTAAAAAATGTAGAATATTTTAAGTGGAAATTTAGAAATGTATACTATATTGCAGGTTTTTACTCTATGAGTTACTTCTAATTATTTCAAATCAGTGATATCAAAATATTTGCCCTTTTGCATCTGGCTTATTTCATACAACATGATGTCTTCAAAGTTCACCCATGTTGTCACATATATCAGAAATTCATTCATTTTTAATAACTAATTAATATTCATTGTATATATAAGCCACATTTTATTTACTTCTTCATTACTGATAGACATTTGGGTTGCTTCTATTTTAAAAATTGTAAATAATGCCACCATGAACATATGTACAGATATCTATTTGAGTTCCCGCTTTCAATTCTTTTGGGCATATACCAAGTAGTGGCATAGTTAGTTGTCTTACTTTGCTATAGGGCTTCCAATACAAAGTACCAGAAATGGGTTGGCTTTTGTAATTGGGATTTTATTTAGGGTAAAAACTTACAGTTCCAAGGCTGTGGAATGACCAAATCAAAGCATCATCAGAATGCTTTTTTACCAAAATCAGCTACTCATTATCCCATTACGCCACATAGTGAAGATGGTGGCTGATCTCTGCCGAGGTCCCTACCTTCCCCTCCAGAATCTACCATCTCCTGGAGTTATCCTGTGGGCAACAGTCCTATGGCTTATCTTTTTCTGAACCTCCTCACTCATTCTCAGCTGCTCTGCTTTCTTTGCAGGTTCAGTTGTGGGCTATCAGACAAAGGGCTCTTTTTAGCTTTGAGCAGCTCCGTAGTCCAGCCTTTTGCAGGGTTCACGTGTAAGTTTAGAAGCTAGTGATCCTTGAGTCCTCTCCCACATGACAGGATCAAAAATGTCAGAGATCCCTTTTCCTGTGTACATCTCTCTCTGTGTTTCCATTTATATCTGCCAAGCAAGAGGGCAAAGACCCACGTTGGCTCATGCCTCACTGATATAGTCCAATCAAAAGCCCTAAATAGATCTTATCAAGTAATTTAATCAAAGGCCCTTCAACTAATATAATGCAATCAGAGGGACCCACTCCCATAGGAATGGATTAGTTTAAGAAAACAATCATTTTTTGATATTCATGAAATTCCAAATGTTACAATCCACCCTCTGAATCCCCAAAGAATATGTTCTTTCCATATGCAAAATACACTCATTGCACCACAATATGCCAAAAGGTTTACATTATTTTAGTAGCAATGCTAAGTACAAAATCTCATAAAAATCAGTTGTAGGAATGCAATTTTTCTTGGGGCAACATTCCCCTCCAGCTGTGGACATGTGAAACTTAGGAAAAAAGCTGTCTGTCTCCAACAAAGGAAGGACAGTCACAGGATAAATATTTGCATTAGTGTAAGGAGAAAATGGAAGGAAATCAGGCATCATAGTTCCCAAACAGTTCTAAAAACATGAAGAGCGTTCTCCATTAGATTTCAAAATCTGAAAGTCATCCATAGAATTATATCTTCTTCTCCTTGGAAGAATCTTGACTTGCTAGGAAATGGCTTCCTGGTACCATGTTCAATTAAATACTCATATGGGGTGCTATTCTCTGGGGGATCAGTCTCTGGGAGTACATTACTCAGTCAAAGAGGTGCTGATGCAAAGTATCAGAAAACTGTTGGCTTTCATAAAGGATATTTTTGGGGGTAGCAGCTTACAGTTACAAGGCCCTACTGAGGCCGACTCAAGGTTATTTTTCTCACCAAAGCCTATTGCCATATGTTAAATCAAAATAGCAGGCAACATCTGCAAGAGTTCAGCTTTCTTCTTTCTTCTTAAGGCTCCATGGGCCCAGCGACTTCCAATTTTATCTTTAGGCTGTCATAGGGCTAATGGTTTTGTCCTCTTCAGCTGCAAACTATGAGGTGAATGGCCCATCTCTCTTCCTGGGGTCACAAGATCAAAGCTCTTTCCTCTTCCATGTCTCTGAGCTCTCTTTGTGAGTATCTTCTTCTGTCTTTTTGACTGAATGTTCATTTATATAGTCCACCAAGGGGATGAGGACTCAACCCTACATGACCTAATGACATTGAATCAAAGTCTTAATCTTGATTTAAACAAGTAAACATAAAGCCTTTAAATTTAAATTAAATGGTATCATGCCCAGAGGAACAGAGCAATTTACAAACAGAATAAATACCTCTTTTTGGAATTCATAAATAATATCAAACTGCCAAAGGAAACTTGAAATTTCCAAAGCCATCAGTTTCTGGTTTATTTGTGCCCAGCGATTTAATTTTCAGCTTATCTCTTTCCTTTCACATTTTTGCTATAAGCTGCAATGAGAAGGCAGGCCACGTTTTTCACATTAAGATTGGAAATCTCCTAAACTAATATCTAAGCTCATCATTTTCAAAGTCTGCCTTCCATCTAACATCAGGAGTCAATTTCACCAAGCTCTTTGCCACTTTAAAGGAAGGATCATTTCCTTTCCAGCCATCATTTCTGCCTAAGTCCTCATTGGAAATACCTTTAGGTTGCATATTGCTACCAACTCTCTCTTCAAAGCAATCTAGCCCTTTTTTTATCATGAATCTCACAATTCCTCCAAAAATTACCACTTACTTATTTACAAAGCTGTAACAACATTTTTGGTAGTTGTAAGCAGGATGAACCCCACTTGGGACAAATTTCTATCTTAGTTTGCCACAGGGCTGCCAATGTACAATACAGTAAATGTGTTGGCTTTTATAATGGAGATTTTATTTAGGGTAAAAACTTATAGTTCCAAGGCTATGGAATGTCCAAATCAAAGCACCATCAGAGATGCTTTCTCACCAAACTCAGCTATTGGTGATCCTGGTATACCACATGGCAATGATGGTGGCTGATCTCTGCTAAGGTCCCTGCCTTCTCCTCCAGAATGAAGATCCATGGACCCAGTCTCTTACAGACTTCATATTTAAGCTTTGGAAGCTAGTCATCCTTGGGTCCTCTCTCACATGTAAGAATGAAAAACGGCAAGCTCCCTTTTCCTTATGTATCTCTCTCTTTGTCTCCATGTACATCTGACCCAGCCAGAGGGCAGAGACCCAGAGTGACTCATGCTTCACTGATATAGTCCAATTAGAAGCCCTAAAAAGTTCTTATCAGGTAATCTAATTAAAGGCCCTTTTACTGAATGTAAGGCAATCAAAGGGATCCACACCCAAAGGAATGGATTAGTTAAGAACACAATCTCCTGTGATTCACAAAATTGAAACTGTCAAATTAGGTCATGTGGTAATTTTACACCTAGCTACCTGAGAAGTGTCAAACTGTCTTCCATAGCAGCTGCATGATTTTACATTGCTCCCAGCAATGAAAGGTTGTTACTATTTCTCCAATTCTTTTCCAGCACTTGTTATTTTCTTTGTTTTTAAAATAGCAACCATTTTTATGGGTGTGACGTGGTATCTCATTGTAGTTTTGATTTGCATATCCCTGAAGGCTAATGATATTGAACATCTTTTCATGGGTTTTCTGGCCATTTGTGTATCTTCTTTGGAAAGATATCCATTCAAGTTTTCAGCCCATTTTTATATTAGGTTGTTTGTTGATAAGGTGAAGGATTTCTTTATATATTTTAGATAATAATCCTTTATTGGATATGTGGTTTCCAAATATTTTCTCCCAAGTATATAGGTTGTTGTTTTACTTTTAGAATAAAGTCCCTTGAGGTAAAAAAGTTTTTAATTTTGATGAGTTCTGATTTATCTATTTTTTCTGTTGTTGTTTGTGTTTTTGGTGTAATGTCTTAGAAACTGTTGCTTAATACATGGTCCTGCAGATGCTTCCTTATGTTTTCTTCTAGGAGTTGATAGTTTTGACTCTTATATTAAGGTTTTTGATCCATTTTGAGTTGATTGTTGTATAAGGTGTGAGGTAGATTGGCTTTTTTTTCACAAATGGAGAGACTGTTTTCCCAGCATCATTTGTAGAAGAAGCTATTCTTTCAAAATTGTGTGGTCTTTGTCCCCTCCTTTTCAAAAATCAATTGGTCATAAGTATGGGGCATGATTTCTGAGCTCTCAATTTGATTGTTGGTAGATAGGTCTATCTTTGTGTCAGTACAAAATTGTCTTGATCATTTGTGGCTTTGTAATAAATTTTAAGATCAGAAAGTGTGAGTCCACTGACTTTTTTGTGACCAAAGGTAAGTTTTATAATGTAAAATGATCCATGTGACCTTAAGAAGACAGTGTATTTCATTTTGTTGGGTAAAGTATTCTAAATATGCCTGTTAGGTGTAGTTGCTTTAGATTATCAGTCATGTATTCCTTATTGATCATCTGACTAGATGTTCTATCCATTATCTTAAGTGGTATATTAAAATCTCCTAATCTTAATGTAAAACCTTCAATTTCTCCCTTCAAATCTGTATTTGCTTCATATCTTTTGGGCTTTGCATTAGATGCATATATTTATAATTTTCACATCTTCTTGTAACAATATATCTCACTACATACTGACCACCTTTGCTCCTCATAATTTTTTTTTCCTTAAAGTCTATTTTATCTGGTATTAGTATTGCTACCCTAGCTACCCTAGCTCTCTTTTGGTTAATACTTGCATGGTATATTTTTTTCATTCTTTCATATTCAGCCTCCTTGTATCTTAGAATTTAAGGTGAATTTCTTGCAGACAGCAGATAGTTGGGTAATGCTTTTTTATCTATTCTACCATCCTCTGCCTATTGACTAGAGAGTTTAATCCATTTATATTTAAACTCACTGCTGATAATGCAGAACTTCCATTTTGATAGTTAGCCTTTACATATCTAATATCATTTTATCTATCAATTCTTCTGTTAACACCTACATTTATATTTATTTGATTTTTTTGTTGTACAATATCGAGTGCCTTCACTTTTCTATCTGTGATATTTTTCATCTATTGTCCTTCTTGGTTGCAATGGGGTTAAAATTTAGCATCCTAAATATATAAAATTCATATTTGGTTTGATACCAAATTAATTTCAATATCATACACATATATTTTCCTATGCCCTTTTGCTCCCTACCTTTTTTTTTGTTCTTGTATCACTTCTGTTTTTGTATATTGTATGTCCTTAACCATGGATTTATCATTATTTTTATGTACTTGCATTATACTACCTATTGGAAGTAAGAAGTTGTGTTACACACCAAAAAATAAGCTATGATAATACTCACATTTATAATTACCCAATTGGTTAGCAGGTCTTTATGTCTACATGCTGCTTTGAACCACTGTCTAGTGTCCTTTCCTTTCGTTTTGAAGAATTCCCTTTAGCATTGCTTGGAGGGCAGATCTAGTGGTTATGAACTCTCACAGCTTTTGTTTATCTGAGAATGTCTTAATTTCTCCCTCATTTTTAAGTCTTTTAGCACACTGCCTTCTTTCCTCCATGGTTTCTGATGAGAAATTGGCACTCAATTTTATTGGGATTCCCTTGTACATAGCATATTACTTTTCTCTTACAGCTTTCAGAAATGTCTTCTTATCCTTTGTATTTGATAGTGTGATTAGTTTATAATGGGGTGTGTTTTTCTTCATGTTTGGTGGTCTCTGAACTTCTTGCATGTGCAGATTCACATTTTTTGCTAAGTTTTTGAAGTTCTCTTCTGAGGCCTCCTGGAAATTTTTTATTTCAGTTACTGGGGACTTCAACTCCAGTAGTTCTGTTTGTTTCATTTTTTATTATTTCTATCTCTTTACTGAGTTTCTCATGTTGCTCATTATTTGCTTTCCTGGTGACCTTTAGTTCTTTCTCTCTCTCTTTTTTTCATGTCTTGAGCATTTTTAAGATAATTTTACAAAAGGATTTTTCTCTATGTCCACATTCTGGTCTTCGTCAATGGTATTTTCTGGATTTTTACCCTCTTCCTTTGGAAGGGTCATTATTACCTGTGTCATTGTTTGTCTTTTATTGCACACACAAAATATATTTTAATATTTTAAAGTGTTTCTCTGGGATTTATCCCTGAGAGCTATTTCCTGATTTTATAACCAGATGGTGATAAGATAGAGATTTTCTTGAGCTTCAGCCCTCCTATCAGGAAGATCTTCCCAAGGTGAATGCAATGCACAAGGTTTCTCTGTCTTTCTGGGCCTGTGCTTTGTTCTGGGTTTTTTTCTTGTTCTTGTTTTGGATTCCCCTGATTATAGAAGTTTGGTTGTCACGTCTGTTTCCCAGAAGATAGACTTTCCTCTCCCAGGTGTTTGAAATCAGTAGACCTATGCCCCAGAATGTCCCTTTCTACAGTTTCTCACTCTCCTTTCATTGGCTCAAGTAACTGTTCCCCCTAGCCCTGTGGAAGAATAACATGTTTAAGTTCCTCCCTTCTGTGACAATTGTCCAGGGTAGATAGAAACAATGGCTGCTACTGCCTTTTCCAAAGTGGGTTGAAACAATGACCACTCTAAGAGCCCTTCCCCCAATGATCCAAAGTTGGTAATTAAAAGCAGTGATAAGTGATCAGCTGTATTCACCCTTGATCTTGGGAAAGAGTATTTTAATGTCCCTTTCTATCACAACTGAGCTAGCCAGGGGATGGACTCCATAGCAGCCTATCATGAGAGCACCTCTTCCTCCTCTTCTTCCTGGATTTAGTACAATGGTCTTCTGGCCTCCAGAGTTTCAAAATCATTGTTTCTGATACTTTCTACCTATTTAATTGTTGTTTTGGTAGAAGAACTGAGTCTTGAAGTTCCCTACTCCACCATTTTCCCAAACTCCCTGATAATACGTTTACATTTGAAGTAACTACTGATAATGCAAGTCTTTCTTCTGCCATTTTGCTATATAGTTTTTGTAAGTCTTATACTTTTTTTGGTACCTCGATTCATCCTTTATTGCCAATTTTCTTATTTAATTGATTTTTTTATTATACCATGTGGTGGTTTGAAGCTGCATGTACCATAAGAAAACACGTTCTTATATCTAATCCATTCCTGTGGGTGCAAACTCATTATAAGTAAGGTCTTTTGATGAGGCTATTTCAGTTAAGGTTTGATCCACCTCATTTAGGATGGGACTTAATTCTATTACTAAATTCCTTTATAAATGGAATGTACACAGAGAGAAAATGAAAGAGGGAGAGAGGAGAGAGAGAGAGAGAGAGAGAGAGAGAGAGAGAGAGAGAGAGAGAGAGAGAGAGAGAGAGACATAAAAGCAAGAAGCTGAAATCAATGAAACCCAAAAAGAAGCAAGACATAAGCAGATGACACATGAGGTTTTCCATGTGGCAAAGGATGCATGGATTACTGGCCACTGTCTTCAGGAAATGAGCATTGCTTTGATGATGCCTTGATTTAGACATTTCCTCTGCTCAAATCTGTAAGCTAATAAATTCCTCTTGCTCAAACCGAACCATTTCTTGGTATTTCTTGGTTCTTAACTAGCCTAGGAAATTAAAATATACCATATGCAGTAATTTCTAATTTATTTCTGAATATATTTTCATATATTTTCATTGTGATTACTATGGTGTGAAAATTTAACATCCTAAATATATAACAGTCATATTTGATATACTATCAATTGGACTTCAATAACACAAACATACACTTTTCCTGTGTCCCTCCAGTCCCCCAATATTCTTGTACTTTTTACAAAATATTTTTGCCCATTGTACACCTAACATCATATACATACCATTCATTTCTATGCACTTGCATTTTAGAATCTAAAAGAAGTGGAATTACATGCTAAAAATACAATTCAATAATACTTGAATTTTTAATTACTAATAGTGTTACTTTACCAGACATCTTTATGTATTTATACCACTTTGAACCACTGTCTAGTGTTCTTTCCTTTCTATCTGTAGAACTACCTTTAGCACTGCTTTTAGGGCAGGTCGAGTGGTGATGAACTGCCTCAGCTTTTTTTTTTTTTTTAATCTTTCTATTTTAGAAAGAAAGTCTCATTGGCAATTGTTTTCTCTCATCATTTTAAGTATTTCAGTGTGCTGACTTCAGGCCATTATGGTTTCTAATGAGAAAAAAGTACTTAATATATTTGGGACTTCTTTATATATAACACATTTCTTTTTCTCTTGTAGCTTTCATAACTCTGTCCATTTCCTTTGCTTTCAACCGTTTATTCAGTATATGGCAGGGCATATTCTCTTCATGATTTCCTTTTTCATGGTTGTGCATATTCATTACTTACTAAAGTTTGGAAAGTTTTCTGTCATTATACTTTGAACATTCTCCCTGCCCCTTTCTTTTCTTTCAACAATTCCCATGTGTATATTGGTATGTTTGATGATATCCCACAGGTCTAGTAGACTATTTTCACTTTTTTATTATTCTTTTCCTTTCTAATACTCAGCTTGACTTATTTCAATTGTCCTGTCTTTGAGTTCACTGATTATTTCTTCTTTCAGCTCCAATCAGCTGTTGAAGCCCTCCTGAGAATTTTTCATTTCAGATATTGTGGTCAACTCCAAACTTCTGTTGGTTCTTTTAAAATTTTTACTTCTCTTTGTTGAGATTCTCATGCCATTCATTATTTTTTCTTGATATCCTTTAGTCTTTTCTCTCATTTTACTTCATCTCCTTCAGGATATTGAATAGCATTTAAAAAAATCTTTTTCTGGTATGTCCACAACCTGATCTCCTTCGTTGATGTCTGGATTTTTATTGTCTTCCTTTGAATAGTCCATCATATTCCTGTTTCTTTGTCTTGTAAACTTTTGCTATACCCTGTATATTTTAATAAGATAAAGTGGTAGCTCTGGGATTAATTCCCTCAGGTGGCTGTTTCTTGAATTTGTATCTGGCTAGTGATAGAGTAATTATTTTTTTGAGCATTAGGATCTAACAAAAGCAAGCAAACCTAAGCATAAAACAACTTTCACGATCTTTGTAAAATGACTTTGCCTTGTCTGTTGCTCTCCTTCAGAGTTCATCCCTCCTATCAGAAAAGTTATTACAAGGCAAATACCAAGTGCAGGGTCCTCCTTGTCTTTTCTGGACTGTTTTTTTTTTTTTTTCAATTTTAAAATTTTTATTTTTATTCTGGGGTTGTGCTTGATAGTGTCCTTAGAAATTCCCCTGTTTACAGAAATCTGAATACCTACTCTACTCCCCAGGAAACCACCTTCTCCCTCTCCTGGGTGTTCCATTACAATACACAGAACAGGTAAGTCTTTGTTCCAGGTCACCTGACTCAACAGTTTATTTGCTTTAACTGTGTCAAGCTGCTTTTGCCTAAAGGGTGAGTCTAGGAGCACACTGGAGAGGAATTTCCCAAGGCAGTCTTTCCCAGTCAGAACTAAGTGAGGGACTCACACAGGAGTGCCATCTGGCTCCAAATTGCCTTGGGGAGAGATAAGTAAAGAGTCATGAAAGGTGCCAGGATTTTCTCTTATGGCTCCTCAAAAGTGAGCTTTCTTGACTTATACCTGCCCAGCAAATGCAGCCCATCAATTATCCTCCATAGGTCTGAGGAAGCATAATATTTTTAAGCTTCATCCATCACCTTTGTCTTTGATGGGTTGAAACAAAGATCATCCTCAAAGCCAGCCCCCTAACAATCTGAAGTAACTAATCAAAAGCATTGATCCATGATCATACTATATACTTCCACATCTTGGGGAGCTAGAGCTTTTTGTCCCACTTTGGCCACCTTGGCATGCTATACCAAGGACCAGGTCTGAGTACCTCTCTTTGTTGCTAGCTGTGAGACTAGGAGATGGGTGATGGTAGTTGCCACAGGCAGAGTGGAATTCACAGTTATTTACTTCAGTTTACTAGCCTTTTTCTCCTTTTCTGCCCCAAATGCTGCACAATGTTCAGCTGGTCTCTGACATTTTAAAATAGTTGACTCAGAAAGTTCCTGCTTGTCTAATAGTTGTTCTGATAGAGGGACTATTTCCTGGAGCTGCTTACTCTGTCATCTTTCCCCAAATCTCTTTAGTGGAACACTTTGCATCTCTGTTTTCCTGCAAGAATAAAGTTCCCTTCTGTTATTGCCTTTTTTAAATTATGGATTTCAGGAATGGTATAGCTAAATCTTTGTACATCCAGTCAATTTATACCTCAATGAAGATGTTTATCCTTTTTTTTCCTCTTCAGCCACTTCACTTGGTGACTCTTTTGGTACTTTTCCATTTCATTTTCTGGTTTGGAGTAAAGATGCAGCACAAAGTATGACTTTTTGGTATCATTTTGGTCAAAGGATGATTCTGCATACACTTGAAATTACTCAGTGATTTCTAAGTCAATGATACATATGTCTGGAAAGAGTTGTGAATGATACCACAGGAAACAGATGGTTACAAAGAAGTCATTAGGTATTGTCAGTTGTAGTTGGAAGTCTCTTTCATATTATAAATGTCAAAGTATTTTCTTTGCATGCCCCTAATAAGTGTTGAGCAAGAAAAAAAAACAACAATTTGATAATATTTATTATGTAAAAGTAGATATATTTGTCATTGAGTTGCCCTCCACTACCAAAAAATAATTCACACCCCTTCATTTCTAGAAATACAGTTTATAATTTCTAAATTATTTTAGGATCACCTTTTCTCATAAGAGTGTTACAGCATGAACTGATGCATGACAGTCTCTTAAAATTACACATTAACTGTGATTATTTTTATTATTAGTCATTATGATCTCATTAAATAGCTGTAAAGCTTAAAAAGATCTTGTTCTAGATGTGTTATAATGATAATTATACTTTTAAAATATGGTACCACAGGAGTCACCTCATCTCTTCAGCACTGGCTGAATACTAGGCAGCAGCTTTCAGACTTATAACATCCATCTTGTTTCTATGAACTCAAATGTTTGACTCAGGAAAAGGAATATTATATTTCTCCCAATTAGTTCCTTGTTTGACATATCTTAAATAGGAAAATGGATTTCATCTCATTTGCACATATAAATATCTATATGCAAAGTTACTAAAGACATTGGTAAATTATTTATTGTTACTATGAGGTCTTAAAGAAAACAAATAAATAATTTTCAGTATTGTCATATTTGAAGCTGAGAAACATTTATTGGCAGCATAACAGATAACTAAAGTGTTGCACTATTTTTATTTTGGAGGATGGGCAGGTTGGGGACTGTGGCAGTTTGATATTATTGATGAATTCCAAAAATAAATACTGATTATGTTGTAAACTGATTTATTCGTCTGGGCTAGTGATACCCTTTGATAGTGTTAAATTCAGAGGTTTCACCTTTACTTGATTAAATGATGATTAAAGCTTTGAGTGGACCACATCAGTAGGACATTGAGTCCCTTCCTCCTTGGTGGGTGGGGACTGACAGAGAAAACTACAGAGCAGAGGAGTTAGTTGGAGTTTTTTGTTTGTTTGTTTGTTTTTTAATGCTAAAGCCCTGGGAAGTACATACACAGAGAAGCAGAAACATGAGGAAAGAGAGAAAGCTCCATTAGATATGGCAGAGGCCCCAGGAAGAGAGATGAGCCATTTGCCTGATAGTTTAGAGCTGGCCTTGTGGAGAGAGCAGAGCAGCTGAGCCCAGGGAGAAATAAGCCCTGGGAGAGAGACAAGACATCCCAGACTACAGCTATTATTGGAAGGAACTGGGACCACAAAGGCTTAAAAGGAGGAGGAAGAGGAAGCCTGAAACAATTAGAGACATTGGCAGCCATCTTGCTTTAACATGTGGCAACAGACTTTGCTGAAGGAAGCAACTTATGCTTTATGGCCTCATAACTGTAAACTTCTTCCCCAAATAAATACTCCTTATAAAAGCCAACAAATTTCTGGTATTTTGCATCAGCACCCCTTTGGTTAATACAGAATTTGGTACTGGAGAGTGGGGTAGTGCTTTTGCAATGACCAAAATGCTGGAATGGTTTTATAAATGGGAAAGGGGTATTTTTTGGAGGAATTGTGAGGTGTTTGATGGAAAAGTACTTTGAATAGGCTTTTTACGATGCCTTAGAAGTAAATGATGAAACTATCACTGGAAACTGGAGGAAAGGCAATCTGTGTTTTAAAGTTGCAGAAAACTTAACAAGATTAACTTCTGGTGTTTTATGGGAGGCAGAGTTTGAAAATGGCAAGTCTGGTAATTTAGCTGAAGAACTTTCCAAAGTAAACTCAGAGAATGCGTCTTAGAGCAAAATGTTAAATGAGAGAGATAAACTGAGGACTGAATTATTGGGTGCAAAGAAAACAGAAACTGATTCCAGAAATTCTAAGCCTCTGGAAATCAAGCACCCAGACAATAGTGCCCCATTTGAAGAATTGACTAAACATGGAATTTGTAAATTAGGATTGAAAATGCAGCTATCTAAGAAAGACTTGTAGAAAGCCTTAATGTCTGATGGCATGGACCCCTGCTTCCTGCATGCTAAATCAACAAACTTTTTGAGAGAGCTGTGGGAAAAAATCACTCACAGCCTGGAATAAAAGGGACATGGAAGGCAGAGGTTGAAGGGGAAACAAATTTAAGAGGATAACCATCAAACTGAGATCTGGAATTAAGACATTGTCTAAAGCCAAGAGAGAAATCCAACCCATGTGTACAGAGAAGGTGAGTTTGCCCCAGCTGTGAAGAGGGTGGATGTTTAGGAGAGTTTTACTGTCTCAGGGTACAGAAAGGGTGGATCATATTCCTCAAGGTTTAGGGAGGTTAAGGTCACCACCCCATAGGTCTGAGAGGGATGGGCCTGTCCCCCATGGATTAGCAAAGGCCAGGTTGCCAGCTCATCACTCTGAAAAGATTGGGCCTATGTGCTGAAGGTTAAGGAGGATGTTGTCTCTACTTCACTTTACTATGGGGGTTAAGACTCTAACCCAAAGATTGGATAAAGTGTGGCCATCACCCTAATGCTCTTGGAGGGTGAGGTCTGGAGCTTGGTCCTCACTCAGATGATTGGTGAGGGTGGAACCAAGAAAATGGCCATTGGGCAAGCCTGTGGAAAGGGTGGGCCCCATGTGACCCCAGGAAAAGAAACCATCATCTTGAGAAAGACTCTCAGACTTTGAAATTTAATGGAGTATGCCTTGCAGGTTTACAGAACTGTAGTGGACCCTTGACTATTGTTTCCCTCCAAATTTCTCTTTATGTTAATGCACATATTAATCCTTTGTCTGTCCCTTTGTATATTGAAAGCAGATAAATGAATTTGGAAGTTTCAAAGTCCTACAGTCAGATGGATCTTTGTCCTAAGACAAAGTGCATTTCTTTAAAATGATTGTGATATGATTTTATGCTTAGCATTGTTACTGATTTAGGGGTTTTTGAATATTGTAAATTCTTTTTAGAATTCACAAGATAGAGTGTGGCAGTTTGATATTACTGATGAATTCCAAAAAGAAATATTGATTATGTTGTAAACTGGTCTATTCCTTTGGGCTAGTGATACCCTTCGATTGTGTTAAATTCAGAGGTTTCACTTTTACTTGATTAAACAAAGATTAAGGCTTTAATTGGCCACTTCAGTAGGATGTTGAGTTCCTGCCACCTTGGTTGGTGGGGACTCATAGAGAAAACTATGTGGTATGGGAGTTAGTTGGAGTGTTTTTTGTTGTTGTTGTTGTTTTGTTTTAATGCTGGAGCCCTGGGAAGTACATACAGAAAAGTATACATATAAGGAAATATAGAAGGCTCCATTATACACGGCAGAGGTCACGGGAAGAGAGATGAGCCGTTCACCTGATAGTTTAGAGCTGGCTGTGTGAAGAGAGCAGAGCAGCTGAGCTCAGAGAGAAATAAGCCTTGGGAGAGAGGGATGAGGTTTTTCTCATCCTACAGCTGATATCGGAAGAAGCGGGGACCACAGAACCTTAAGAGGAAGAGGAAGCTGGAACTGTTGCAGACGTTGGCAGTCATCTTGCCCCAACACATGGCAACGAACTTTGTTGAGGGAAGTAACTTATCTTTGGGCCTGGTAACTGTAAGCTTCTATCCCAAATAAATACCCTTTATAAAAATCAACAGATTTCTAGTATTTTGCATCAGCACCCCTTGGGCTGAATAATATAGGGATAGAACCAGTTTAATAGTGAGATGAAGCTATACCAAGATACAGAATTCTATGTAAATAGGAATAGGTGGTACTGTTTCCTTCTAAGAGGTACAATCAATATACTTTGTCTTAATTTCCCATTGTTTCTTCTCATCCATTCCTCTTTCATCACCTGTTGGCCTTCCACTTTTTCTTCTGCTTTTATGCTTTATTTATTTGCTATTTCTCTTTTTAAAAACATTTCTCTTCACATTCTGTCTTCTCTTATCATAATTCTAAGACAAAATTATATGTTGGTAAAGTAGAAACTTCATGACAGAATATTTTATTAACAAATTAGAGCTTTCTAACTTGAGGATTCTTTTATTCTTTTCCTCACTTATTAATATCAGTGATTTCCCCCCATCTGTGTAATTGTCATAGAAGTTACCACGATGCTACTGAGAAAAATCTCCTTCTTTTCCCAGCCTGATTTTGACTGTGACAGTGAAAAATGCTTTTAGAATGTCACCTTTCAGTACTTGACTGATCAATCTCTTAATAACACACTGTAAGTTATGTCTATTACTTCTTTTCAGGTTAATTCCTTAAGACTGAGTTATGTTGATTTATAGCATGGAGTTCTTTGTCTTTAGGGAACGTCTCTATTAAAACAATGGGAATAAGTCAAAATTGCATTGGATGAAGAAGAATTTCTCTTAACTCTAAATAGTTAGAATATATCTGGTCCAAATATGCGTATTTTCTTAGCGAAAAAATTGTTCAGCTCAATAATGCCTTAAACCATCTTCCTGAGTAATCTCTTTTCTTCTCCTTGTGACATATGTTCTATCAGCAAGTGTTGGTTCAGGGCTTTTCAAAATTTTTTTACACATGGAGACTCTTCAAATCTGAAAATAATTTCAAATGAAGTAGTAGATAGGTGCAACTGTGCTTTTATATCCATTGAATGAGACTTATAATGACAAACTTATAATGACTATAGTTACACTGTACAGCTGGTTTATTTATCAATATATCACCTAAATGTGTTGAAAAATTATAGTGTATACATGGCTTAGAAATACTTCTACTCTACAGGCAATGCTTAATGAACTTTATTGTATTATAAAACCTTCCCCTTTCAATAACACTGTAGCCTTTCAGGAGTCTGAATTACAAAGAATATGAATGGCCAGTTGATGGGAAAAGCCTGAAGCTAGAAAATAGTATTTATTAGCAAACATTTCTAATAATTCTGTGTTATGTTTTTTCCTCTACACAAAAGGGAAACGAGTCTTTACTCTATAAATTTCAATTAATAATGTAAGAATCACATGAAATAATATATATGCAAAACATTTGGCAAAATTGTTATTACTGAAAGTAAGCAGACTTTTCTCTCCATTCTTTGACTAATTTTTACAGAATGTTGAATACAATGTTGCTTGAACTGTTTGATGATCATGATAAATAAGATATTATGCAATAAATTTTGTTAGTGAGAGCTTGTTTTTTTTAGAGACATTCAGAAGCATTAAAGGTTTGCTCAATATCTTGTTTTTTACTATTGAAGCTGAGCCAAATGCAAAGATCCTTCTGGAAGTCAATGGGAGTTCTGAAAGCTAGCCAGAGAAAGATGAAAAAAATTAAACAAAATGAGAAACTGGCTTAAAGTCAACAGTTAAAAGAATGAGAGTAGAACTTTCTAATATGCTCCACTAATGGTAGATAATTTTTATATTATATTTTAGATGGTTTTCAAAGTGCCTTATCCATTCATTAGTCAGTGAACTTTATAACCTATGAATAGGACTTGTCTTTTGAATTCAGTTAAGCTGAGTGTGGGTAATACCAGGACCATTGAGAGATTTAACCCACTGCCTTTCATGGAATTTATAACGGAGGGAAAAGGAGCACTAATAAAAGGAGTGCATAGGTCAGATTTTAATTTTCCTTTGCTATGCTGAAATATTTTCTAAAATAGATATTGAGAAAATAATTGGCCTTCTTACCATCCAACATTCCCTTTCCCATCCCCATTTTAATATTTTAAACTGAAAACTTAACTCATATAATGGTAAAAAAAAAAAAAAGTCTTAAATTCTGCAGCACCAAAGCTTAATTTCAACAACTTGTTAGTATTTCAATCTGGAAATAATATGAGGAAACAGACTGATTACAATTTTTACCTCCTCCATATCCATATCAGAGAAATATTTAAACAATTTCACATTTGTTATACCTGCTTTTCAGGAAGGTATCTTATACAAAATTAAGTTAGCTCTTGTTGCCCAGTGGTGTTCAGTATGACAGTGAGTCTTTCAATGAACTACAGATATAAAGACACTGTGAATCTGCCTGTTCTCCAACATCTAGGAGTATGTAAGACATCAGTTACTCTTCTTAACTGGCACTCAGGCATGGTACAGAGAGCTGAAGAAACATCACAGTCTGGGAGAAAAAAAAATAGAATAATAAAAACTATCACGATGGAAATTAAATGAGATATTATACAAATTTTAATACAGAGGGCAAGGTAAAATAAAAATATTAAAAAATATATTTTTAAAACAATTAAAAAAAAGTTTGGGAAAATTTATCTTCATTTCAATATTGAAGGGAAATGAAGGAAAACATATTTGAAAGGGACAGTCATGGCATGAGCTCTGAAAATTTCAGTGTAAATAACCCAATTTTGAATTTTTGTGCAAGCAAAGAATTTTCAGTGATGTAAAGATAAAAATGTTTAAATTCTGTATTCACTATTAGGAAATCAAGTGAAATATGACAGAAAAGAAAGATAATTTTCAAGTTGGACATCTATTTTTTTATTAAACTGACATTTATTTTCAGTTTTAAATTAGAAAAGTCGATGGAGTTTAAAAGAAAATAATATTCAATCATTGCCACCATACCAAGAAAGAACTGTTTACTTTTTAGTGTATTTTTTTTCTGTTTTTTCTAAGCCTATCTTTTACATAATGAAGTAAGTACTGTGTGAACAAATGTCTGTCCTACTTTGTACATTTAATGCATTGTGATGGGTTTTAATAAAATTGTGCAGATATTTTAAGACTCTTTGCTACACTTTTATTGATACCAGGTGTTATTCAACAAAAGCACCTATATTTATAGAATAATTCTAATCTGTAAAAGTTTACTTAGACCTTAATTTTATTTTAGATGAACAACCCATTAAAACAGGTAAGGCAAGAATTGCTATCCTCCTTATTTGTTAGAAAACTGAGACATTGGGAATATAAGTTATCATGATAGTAAGATCTAAGGCTTCTAAATATTTGCTAAGAGCATTTCTCTCAACACCATTAAATACTTCACTGGAATTCTAACAATTAAAACTTTCTGGATGGGATCCAAAGGGAACATACCTCATACTGGAATAATATAATGCAGAAGTTCAAATATGGATTCATATTTTTGAACAGAAACAATATAATAAAAAAAAAGGATTTGGGCTTAACCTGACTGTATTTTGGTCTGCTTTAAAACACCAATCAAATACCAATAAAATGTTTTGAACAACAGCATCCAAAAAAATTATTGAGAGTTTTTCAGTGTTGGCATCTTTCCAAGCAATTTACTCTTTCTGGCAGAATACACGAGGCAGTTCCTTCTCTTTGGTGACTAATATTTTAAAATGTACATTTTAACTTCTTTTCCTAATCCAAATAAAATAGAAATAACTGCAATTTTGAAAAAGGGAAAGAGTGTGGAAAAAGCTAACTAAACTTTGGACAGAAAGCTCATAAAATTGTTGTTTTATAGAGAATAAGTATGTTATTCACATTTAGCACACTTTTTCATAATAAAAGAAAACTCTTTAAGGGAACATACCATCTGTCATGATGCCACAGACACAGCTGATCCGAACTTCAAAGGCTAAAAATGTTGGGTCTTATGTAATACGGTTTTACAATATTTTAAGATAATTTGTTAACAACATTATTTGCAAATGTGCAAGAATTGTCTGTAATCTCTATTTTAAAAAAATTTTCTTAGTGATCTCACTGCTAATTCAATTAAAAAGTTAAATTTACTGCTGTATTGTTTCTATCAATGAGAGTATATCCTATTTGTTCTAAGTCATAAAAGCACAAGAATTTTAGCCTAGAGTTGGATTAAGAAATAAAAATAATTATTGAAGAACAACAGGGCAAGTAGTATCAGAAGAGTGAAGAGAAAACATACAATTTTTACTGTTTAGTAAGGTAGCAAAGATTATGTCTTTTCAGAGTGATAGTCCAATATCTAATACATGCCTAATATATAGCAGATTCTAAATAAATATTAGTTGCTTGAATGAAAAAAATGTGTTGATGCATCAGCTTATAGAAATACTGTTTCAAAATTCCGCTAATGTGAATTGGTAGTATTTGCTATCCGTTTCTTTTGATTGATATTTAGAGGAAGAGA
Organism: Dasypus novemcinctus; assembly: GCF_030445035.2. Classification (NCBI taxonomy): domain Eukaryota; kingdom Metazoa; phylum Chordata; class Mammalia; order Cingulata; family Dasypodidae; genus Dasypus; species Dasypus novemcinctus. The sequence continues at coordinate 144,300,144 of NC_080673.1, read as the reverse complement.
TACGAAAGTTAAAGAATAACCTAAATGAATCTAGAAACAACCAAAATGAATCAAGAGAAACCCTTTTGAAAGGAAATAGAAGGGAAATTATAGCTTCAGGTTGGAGTAAGAAAGGGGAAGAAGTGAAAAAAAAATATGGTTGTAGTAAGGAGATTACTATGGTGGAAGTATGTAGAGACAAATTGCTAAACTAATCCACTGCCCATTTTTATATTGTTCCATTTTTCAAAATTATGTGGTTTGCCAAAACGTATCTGTGCTAAGCTACTGGCACAATTCACAATATAATTTTTCCCTTAAAAAGTCTAAAAACTATTCTATCATTTTTATAGTATAGATCTATAATATCCAAACAAAATTTAGGGGTATTGAATGTCCATGATGATTTTCCCCAATATTCAGCTAAAACATACCTAGAAAGGTTATGGTCAGACAAAAAAATATTGTATCCAAACTGATTCTCCTGTTTTTGTTGGTGGTGATACTATTACTATCATATTAGAAAAAAATACTCGGAGAAAGAGATTGAGTGGGAATTCAAACATCTCAATAATATACTTTATAATGTATTTCTTGAAAAGAATCTATAATATATGAATGCCATCAATTATCTTTTTTTAAAAGATAATTCCAGTAAAAAAAAGGTTCTCTATGGAGCAAGTTATGAAATCATATCAAGCCAAAGCAGCTTACTGCCTTAGGAACTGGAAAGAGCAGCATTCAATATCTGATTAAATATATGTAGTTAAAGCATATGTTTTATTGAAGCATGGCATCTAGTAGTCAGTTCTGTTTCCCTGTTTGATATGGATGTAGGTGTTTTTAAAATTTCTAATGACTTGGTATTTTTTTAGAAAGCAGAGTACATGACTAGTTTTGTAAAATTTTTAGTAATTCTAAGACATGATTTTGACATTATCTAAGAACAATAAATTGCCACATTTTGTACTATAAAACTCTAAACATTAATTTTACCATCACATTTTTTTAAAAATGTGAGCTCTCAGATTAGGGAGAAGAAAATGAGTCAATGTTGTTCTAACCAAGGAGTCCAGAATGATTCTAAGAATCATTGCTTTTTATAATGAATGATGGTTATTTTGACATATTCATGAAATTTAGAACTAACTAAAGGCAGGCATTAGGCTTTCAAGAGAAACAGATTATCTAAGTTCAAACACTAGCTCCGTCACTCACAAGTGATGAGACTTTGGCTTATTACTGAAGTGCTCTGTTTCTCAGGTCCACTTGTGTAAAATTAGAGAAATTATACTGTATCTCATTTTATGTGTATGCAAATATTAAATGAGATCATCTATGTGAATGAATTAGTACAATATCTGGTCCAGTGTAACAAATGAATAAATGTATAATGATAGCTATTATTTTTAAAGGGGAAGGGATTAATGATTAGAGAATTTTCTAAAGTGGATTTTTTTGGAGGATACTTGATAGCGAATAGAAGGATGTCACCTCTGAAGAATGAGGGTTCTTAGGGTTATATTTCTGCAAGACCAGTAATATACAGTGCAAAGTAAAAACAGTAACCAATTGAAAATATGCCTCATCAATTTTTTCTGTCTGTCAAGAAACTTGAACCAAAGCCCACATTTCTATACTTAATGTGAATATGTCTGTATGTTAGCTCCATTAGTGAGTACAGAGAGTTCACAAGTAACCTAAAGTAATTACAAAAGATACATTATTTGACTCATACTTGAATTTGGAAGAATATTACAGCCAGAGAAATCAATGATATTTTAGTTTTGCATCATTGTTTTTTGCCCACAGAGAAAGCATATGCTGCAACAATTATTTCATTGTATTTCAATAGATTGAGTAAACAAAATCCACATTCTTTCTATGACTTCAGAATTGTTCTAGGCACTGGGACAATTTCTACCATCATAAAAACTGGAATTAAGTGAGAGAGGCTTATGGTAAACACATTGTTAACAATAGTGAAAATGTCAGTTTGGGTAATCTTTAGATAATCTAAAAAAACAACTTTATTTATTAAAAAAGTCTTAGTATTTTATTGGAAAACACATTTGAGGTGCCTCAGTCAAAAAGATGTTCATCTCTCTGATTAACAAACTAAATAGTAAATATAGGTTTGTCAAAAGGTGTAAACCACAATATAAATTATAGACCATGCTTAGTAGTAATGTTCCATTTATGTGTTCATCAATTTTAACAAATGTATTGCACTAATGAAAGATTAGTTAAGGGGAAAGTATGGGAGAGGGAGAGGGTGTGCATTTAGACTCCCCTGTATTTTTGATGTAACATTTATGTAACCTAAAGCTTCTTTAAAAATGAAAAGAAATGAATGGTAAATATAAATATAACAAGCAGTGAGTGTATTATGTGCGTATTATTTTAGTCATGATCCTTTCCTTTTAGACGCTTGCAAACTATTGAATAAATAGATAAAAACATTAATATTTTAAGTGCAATATGAGTAAGAAGAAGGTGGAAAGTTGTGGTATATTTCGTAGAAGAGTTGAGATTGCTAACTCCACCTTTGAGGATGTATAGGAGCTCAGCCACAGTGAGACTGGAGAAGGGTGGAAGTTATAAACAGAGAGCAAGTGGAAGAAATGGCTGGAAATGTAAGATTACAGTGTGAGTTAAAAAAAAAATACAATATACTTCTACATTTCACATCCACATAGATGAATTAAATAAAGTACAGGCAATAATAAGTGTTGGTGACAATATGAAGAAACTGGATTCATACATGACTTGTGGAATTGTAAAATAGTACAACCACTTAGGAAAATATTTTGGCAGCTCCTCGTAATGTTAAACATAAAGTTACCTTATGAATGAGCGATTTTACTCCTGCATTTATATGCCAAAGAACATGAAAATAAATGTCCACACAAAAAATTGTAGAGGAGTATTCACAGAAGCATTATTGACAATAGTCAAGAAGTAGAAACATCCCAAATTTTCATCAACTTATAAATGTATGGAATATTATTTGCCATAAAAAGGAATGTAATTCTGATACATACTAAAACATGGATGAAACTTGAAACACTGCTATGTGCAAGATGCCAGATGCAAAAGGCCACATATTTTATAATTCTCTTTATATAAAATTTTCAGAATAGGCAAATTTCTAGAGACAGATAGAGGCAGGGAGGGAATGAGGAGTTACTACTAATTAGTATCCTGTTGGTATTCAGGGTGATGAAAATGTTCTACAACTAGAGAGAGGTGAAGTTTGTCCAGTTTTTCAATGATTTTGAAACCCACTGAATTGTACATTAAAAAGGGTGAATTCTATGGGATGTGAATTATATCTCAATAAAACTGTAATGTGAATAGAATATAAACTGGTAGTGTTGTAGGAAGAGTGGAGTCTATACTTTGAGATACATTTACTGTGAAGGGTAGATCAATTCAAATTGTGGAGATTCCACGTAAGAATTCCACATTTACCTCTGTATCCTGTAGGAAACAATTATATATTTTTCAAACAGGTTGCAGGTATTAATAACTAACATTTATTGAGTGTTTAAAATTTCCAGACACTGTTAATAAGTATCCTACATGAAATAACTCTTAATCTCTTTAGTAGTTCTATGGTGTAGGCAATATTATAAATAGTCTCAAATCAGAAAGAACTAAATAGAATCATAGAGGCTTTAAATATATTGGTAACAGATGAGAAAACCAAGATCTGAGCACCCAATATTAACATCTATGTGACAATGCCTTTTGAAAATATCAGAGCTGTATTTTATAAAGAACATTCTGGGTGGCACACTTAAGATTAAGTTTAAGGAGCAATTGGATGTTGACAGCTACAAGAGTCCAAATCAGAAGATAGAAACTAACTAATGGTACCAGCAGGAGAAAAGCTCTACCAAAATAGTTTAATGTAGACCTATTCTTTAAGTGAGGTAAAAGCATTTACCCAGAACAGAAATAGTATTCGTAAAACTAGATCTGATGTGATTCAAAATTAAGTCCAGATTGACCAAATGGTTTATATTTCTATTCTGTAAATAATAACATTTCTAGAATCAAGATTTTGAGAGCATGGCAAACTTAGAAAAACTGGCTATTGGTGGCTATTTTTTTAAAAAACACATGCTTTGCTATTAAATATTCATAGTTGAAGGAATGATCCTCTTTTGCCCGCTGAACCATTATGCTGCTCCTAGTAATTAAGATCCACCTATTTTTTTGCTACTCTATCCTCTGTGGGTTGTTTTAAATGCTTTTCTTAGTAGGGTGGAAACCTCATAAGCTTTAAGCTATGACTTTGTAATGACACAAATGTTTTCTTAGACTTTAAAATGCTTTGGGGAATGCTTAAAATTGCATCATTGACTGTTTGAAAAACCAATCTGATGTTAATTGTTAATGTGCTATTTCACACTGCAGCTTATTGTGTTAGTGCCCTTAAATAAACACCCCCATTGGGGGGGAAACAAATTAAGTTGGATTATGGAGGAACTGTAGCTTCTTTACTAAAGTATACAAACATTAAATACTAGAAACCTCCCTGTATTCTAGATATGTGTCTTCTTTTCAAGCTGAGAAGAAGATGGTATCCATATCAAAGAACCCTCTGAGTAAGGGCCCAGAATCTCAATCAATCATTTCTATAGGTAACATCAAAAACTAAAGAATAAAAACTTGAATTATTTTAACAATAGGAAAAAAAAATGGGCAGGGAGAAATAAAAAATCAACAAGTTTAGGATTTTTGTTAAAATGGAGAAGAAAATATCCAAACCAGAACCTTGAGCAAGTTTTACTTATGACCAAACAGCGAGTCACAAATTCATTAAAAGATTTTCTTCTCTGGGATGCTATAGCACTTTGGGTTAAATGCTATCACTACACATGGATTAAATTATCACAGTTTTGTTTTGTGCAATTCTTAATATACCTGAGTACAATCAGACTTTACAAGATAATCGAAATACTTCTCCTGTTATCAACACTATTCTGGGAGTTTACCTGATAATAATTCACCTATTCAAAAACACTAAGCATGTATGTTGCAATAGGTATTGTGATAAAACACTGGGCATATGGAGTTAAAATGTTCAACCTCTATTCTCTTGCTGTTCACCACTTTACAGGAGAGCTGGGCCAGTAAATATTTATTTCATTGCATGATAAGAATAAGGATAAAGGTATGCATGTGCCTGAGTGGTCATATTGGAAAAGTATATAATTCCATCTGAGGGCTGGGTGGGTTGAACTTAAAGGAACCAAATTTTTCAGAATCTGATGACTATTGAACTGAGTGTCTAAAGTTATACAGTAAGGAGTTAGTGTAAACAAAAATAGCTAAGAGAAAGTATCTAGTTCTAGGAAGCTTGGTTTATTTATGCAAAAATAAGAAGAGCATGGTTTGATAATTAAGAATAATTGGTAATAAAATGAGGTAGGGTTTTAAGCCACTGGTGTTTCAATTCCAAATCAGTTATACAAAATATAGAATTATCTGGCATTTTAAATTTTTTTTAAAATTCCTTAACTAACGGTTGCCATGTTATATTTTCAAAATTAATGCTTAGAGTCATCAGAGTTGAATCTATATGCAAACCTTGACTGATAGTCTTTATTATAGAAGAGAATATACATGAATACTCACATTCGGTAAATGGAGTATTTTTAAAAGTTAAAACTATATATAATTTTCTTTCAGTTGTGGTTTCATTTCTGTTTTGCCCTTTGGACTCAGAGGTGGTTCAGCGTAATATAATTTTTTATTCCTTGAAACTACCTGATAGTGTCATCCTGCAAGATCAGGCATCTCTGCCTTAGGAATGGATGATTCTGTTTCAACTTTCACTCAAACTTGAAAATGGCTTTTTCCTTTGAAACAGCTTAAGAAATCCTCCCTCTATTAAAAAATATTAATGGTGCAAGCAGACGCCTGGGAGGATGTCCTGATACAGAACACTTGGATTAGAAAGAGGACTGTTGCATCATTATGCACTCAACCCTGGGATTAACAAAATGGTAGTTGGAGCAAAGCATGTGCAAAGATTGAGATGCATACATAGGAAATGAGAAACAAAATGAATTTCACTGGAGGCAAAACCACATAGAACTTTCAACAGAAGATGCAAATTCAACTAAAGCTAGTTTCTTAACTACACACAGTTAATATAAGCAAAATATACTGAAAGCAATATTTATTTTAAACAAGGCTTATTTTTCTCTAGATGTGCTACTTGTTACAATATCTCTGAATACAAAAGTATTCAGAGATAATATAACTACAAATACAAAGTAAATCTTTGGTATCTTAGATTTCCTTGGCTAAAAAAAGCTAAAGAAAGAAAGGAGGACAATAATGGAAAGTTATCATTGTTAACGTTGAAGAGATGTTTTGTATAAAAAAACCTCTTCTGTTCTCATTCTACTATTACCCCACCAGGTAAAGAAACATACTAATATAATATCTATGAAATCATCTGACTACATAATTATCTACTTAAGGTAAAAAATTATAAACATTAAATTATCACCAAATTGATAAGAATAAAATATGTTAATAATGAAAAATATCTCAATTGATAGGAATAAAATATAATTTTCATAATGAAAAATCTGATTAATAAACTATTTTCTTTGGCCATTTAGCTTTTATATTTAGAGGTTTATTGCTATTAGTCCCTTTTCTACTCAGAGCATTCTCCAAAGCAGTATCATATTCTTCTTTCCATTATAGTTACTTTGTTGCAGAAGATATTCAGGTGTATATCCTAAAAAATGTATCAGATTAAGGAGTTAGATGTTTGCTTTTAGGATTATGCCATATGGCTAAACATAAAAGAAACCAGAGATAGACTTGTAAAGGAAACCAGAAGAATGCTTCTTACCTTTTGGTCCTTGGTTTTTCTCCCTTTTGACTAAATGGGAAAAGCTAGAACAGGAGAAACGGTCAAGGCTAATGGTGAAAAAGTGGAGAAAACTGGAAGTTTCAGAAACTGAGACTCTATCCAGAATTTACCAATTATTTCGCCATCATGATGTACCCCTTGGAACTAAGAAAGCAAGCCTCAAGTGTTTATTGAAAAACAGACAATACATAACGTTGTATAGACTGGCCAAGATTCTTTCTTTGGCAAATGGAATCTTTATATTGAATTAATATGATTATTTGGACTCTAAATTCTCTTCTAAATCTAATGACATGCAAATTTTAAGATTTCTTCAATTTTCCATATTTCTTCCACTTAGTAATTTCTTAGTTACTTTGATTGTGATGAGAGAACATGCTTTCTATGATTTTTATCTTCTTACATTTATCCAGACTTGTTTACAGCCAAGAATATGGCCTATTTTGATCAATATTCCATGTACAATTGAAAAGAAAATGTACCTTGCTGTTGTATAGTGCTAGGTCCATGAATGTCATTTAGATCAAGTTGGATAATGGTATTTTTCAACGTACTTTCTGATTTCCTGTCTATTTTTCAATCATTTTCTGAGAGAAGAGTGTTGAAATCTGAGTTTCTAATCATGGATCTATTTCTTTTTTTCAGTTCAATCATTTTTTGCTCTGTACCTTACACTGAAGGTCTGCTATTACTTACGAGCTTGCTCATGTAGGATACTTTGGTGCTTTTGATGAATTAACATCTTTATATTTATAAACTGTCCCTCTTATTTTCTGATAATATTCATTAATCTGAAATAAACCTTGTTTGAGATTAATATTGACACTCACTTTTCACTTCATTAGTATTTTCCTGTACTTCATTTTCAGCAATGTGTGTTGTTTTTTTTTTTTTATTCTAGTTATGGTGATTGTAGAGTAGCATAGTTTTAAAAAATGTATTGATAAAGTCCAGTCAGTTTTTCCTTTTTTGGTTTATGATAATTGTTTTCTAAGAAATTTTTGCTTTCCTTGGGTTGCAAAGATATTTACCTATGTTTTCTTGGAGAAATTTTATAGATGCATTTCATACATTTAATCACAAATTATTTTTGTATATGGTGTGAAGTAGGCCTACAAATTATTTTTCCATACAGATATGCAACTGTTTAGTATGACTATTTGAAAATATCCTCCTTTTCACATTGTATTACCTATCTTGGTGCTTTTGCCAAAAATCATTTGACCATATATATATATATATCTATATCTCTCTCTCTATATATATATCTGTATCTAATTCATTGATCTATTTGTCTCTCCTTACATGGATACCACACTGTACTGATTATGCAGTGATATAGTAGGTTCTGAAATAAAATAGTTTGTTCTTTTACAAGATTAATTTAGCTCTTTAGTTTCCTTTACATTTCCATATAAATTTTTGAATATAATAATTTCTACCCAAAATCTGATGGATACTTTTGATTAGGCTAGTAATAAATCTAGGTTAATTGTAGAGAAGAGACATCTTAGCAATACTGAGTCTTCCAAATCATGATTATATTCTATTTATTTTGATCTTCTTAAATTTCCTCTGTGATATTTTATACTTTTGTATAAATGGCCTGAATGTTATGTTACATCTATTAGTAAGTAATGTATGGTTTTTATGTTATTGTGAATATTTTAAAATTTTATTTTTAACTGGTCATTACTCATATATAAAAATACAATTGATTGTATTAAAAGCCTATAATTATCTCTGTTAGTTTTTTCTGATAGAATTCTCCATATTTTTTATACAAGTAATCATGTGATTTGTAAATAAAAATAGTTTTACTTTTTCCTTTCCCAAGTTTTAGTCATGTTATGTCATTTTCTTTCCATATTATAAGGGCTGAATCCTTAAGTACAATGTTGGATAGCAATGAAAGCACACATCCTTGCCCTACACTCAATCCAAGGCAGAGCACATCCAGTACTTTACCATTTTGAATAAGACTACCTAGAGATATTTCATAAAGGCCCATAATAATTTCTGTCTATTCCTAGTATGCTAATAATTTTTCAATCATAACTGTATACTATATTTTGTCAAATCTTTTTTTTTTTTAACCTATTGAGTTGATTAAACACTTTTTGCTTTTATTTCTGGTAAAGTGTTACATATTTTGACTTTTGAATGTTGAACAAATTTTGCATATTTGGGATATGTTTAAAATGTATTATTCTTGTCATATAAAATGCTGGATTTTATTTACTAAAAATTTCTTATGGATATTTGCATCTATGTGCTTAAGTGATATTTGCCTGCAATTTTCTTTCTTGTAATATCTTTGTCAGGTTTGTATTGAGGTTGTGGATATGTTCATCTTCTAAAACAAATTGAGAAGTGTTCCATCCTTATCTTTTGTTTGAGTTTATACAATACTGGTATTATGAACCCAGCACTTCATCCCTGGGAAGCAAGTGCTCAACCACGTGAGCTACAATGGCTCCCCATTTCTTAATTTTTAAGTTAATTCACCATAAACCAAATAGACATGGAACTTTTTTGGGGGAGAGATGCTTAAATTATAAACCTAATATCTTTAATCATGCACACAAAAACATTTAGATTTTCTACTTCTTGTGCTCACTTTTGAAGAGTTGTATTTCTCAAGGAATATGTCCATTTCTACAGAGATGTTGAATTTAGTGACTAATATGTGTTGCTATTAATTTCTAAAGTTTGTAGAATCAGCTTACTAAAGTAGAAGTTTAGATCTTTTATTTAAAAGTTTATTTATCTTAATATAAGCATTTGAAGCAAAATTTCTCTCTAAGCACTTCTAAATTCAGAATACATATATCTTTGATTCACAAATTATTTGAAAGTCTGTCATGTAATTCCAAATATTTGGGTATATTTTTTATTTTTTTCAGTATTGCTTTCGTATTTTATTCTGTTATGATCAGATAACATAAATTGCAGGATTTCAATCATTTGAAATGTATTAGGCTTATTTAATGGCTCAGCATGTAATTGATATTGGTGAATGTTCCATGTGTACTTTCTGTGCCTATATTAAGTAGTGCTATATGCCTATCAATGAAGTATTGTTCAAATCATCTATAAATATGGATTTCATCCAGCAGTGTTTCCTTCCGCCAGTTTTAGCCCACTCTGGTGTTCCTCATTTCCTTCCAACAGAATGAAGAGCAAAATTGACCAGTGCTTATAATTGTTATTGGTCGGAAAGTTAATTGATTTAAACTACTACTGGATGCTGTGACTCTTGCTATTCCCTTTTGAATTGTATTTCTTTACTAAATACACAAATTTGAATTTAAGAGAGGCTTAGAAAATAGTTCTAAATAGTTCTATCTGCAATTGGCATGGAAACATTTCATCTCGTGGTAAGAGACAGTCCTCGTGTGGTCTGATACCTTTCCCGGTGCTCAGGATCAGGTGTGTCAGCCTACTGGACAAAAGACAACCCTCTAATAGATAAGGGGATTAACAGTACATTCCTTGTTCTGAGTAAATATGCAAATATTCACTGGATACAGTCTGATTCTGGTGGGCATATTTTATGGCACCCAACTCATACCCCAGTAGTATATCTGTTCCCAGCAGGTAGGGAGCAGCTTTCCTCCTCTACACAACATAAAAAAGGGGTGCTGCATGCAGAACATTTCCCCACCTCAGCCATGGATTGAGACTCACTATGGGGAACCAGCACCCACAAGTGAAACTGACCATGTTCTTTCTCTTCTATGTGAATTAAACAACTTTCATTAGAGGCTGTGTGGGTCATGTTTTTGCCTGCAAACAGACACCTGACAATACAGGGGGCTTACATCTCTTCATATCTCTCCTTCTGACCCACACATCCCCATTTACTAATATATTCTTGAATAACTAAAAAATGCTTATTTTAAGGTAGTACAATTGATATTTGAATTGAATGAATAATTGCAAAGTGCTTAAAAAAGCAAGACATTGAGAAGAAAAAAAAAGCAGTAATTCGAATATTCTCATGGGAAAATTACTTATTCCAACCCAAGTGCAATAACAACCCCTTTCCCCCAGAAAAACTAAGATGACTGCCTAGCTGGGATTTTTATGGATGACTGACCATTAGGTAAGCCACACTCTCTTAGGAAGGATATAAGAAGCATATCTGGAAGGGAGAACTAATAAAAGAAATGGTTATGTGGTTAATGTTCATCAATTCCATGTGTTTCTTCAGTCTCTCATCAAACACCTAGCATCTACGTAATTTTATATCTACCATTAGAAAAAAAAATGTCTTCTGTAGAAAAGTATTAATAGATTCTGTTGTAATTATACCACATATTTATTCTCCTTGAGTCAGTGTTGCTCAAGGTCCCTATGTTCAGTTTACCTCAACTGAGGCTCATATTCAGTTATATTATTAGGAAGTTGGGAATGGATGTACTCCAAATCTCAAACAAGTCTCAGAGCATTGCAAAGTTGTTGATTTTATAAACACTAGGAGAACTTGTTAATTATTTTTATACATTCTTTGAATAAAATTATTGATTAGCTTTCATTTTTACTTTAGAGAATGCAAAAATACATACTTGACTAAGAATCTTATGAATCCACTGTGTGTATTTAATGTTTGAAAATAATTAAGCTCATGAGGCATTTAAGAAATGGGAAAATAATTTCAAAGTGGCACTAGAAAATTTCTATTTCATATTTAAAACTATAGTTAAAAAATTGCACTATTCTGAAGTCTAATTTTTCCACTTTATTGGATAAGAAACTTTAAAAAATAAAATTCATTTATTAATTTATGTTTATATATTAATAAACATTCTTATTTTATGAAATTTATATTTTATGCAGCTACGTTCAATTTCTCTTTTAGAGAAATTTGTTTCTCTAAAATCTGTTGCTTGTGTTTTAATACATTGTTCAATAATTACAATGTATTAATTACATTAGAGTAATACAATAATTACTTTATATTTCCACTGTCCTTAGTGAACTTCCCAATATCTCGCAGTCACAGCTTCTAGCTAATCACTTAACTTCTTTAAGCTTCTTTTTCTTTTTTCAAAGTGAGGCTACACATCCATAGTAAATATTAGTTTTATGTACGTATATACCTAGCCCATTTTTTACAAGTAGTAGTTTGTTCAATAAATATGCATATTAAGTATTGTTATTAAAATAATTTTATAATATCTTAAGGGAAACTAAAATATTCCTTGAGAAATGTCAAGAAAAGTTGGAGAATCAGATATTTTGTTAACCTATCACAGCAGGTTTTTTTTCTTCCTATCAAAAGTTGTTAAATACACTATAATACTGGGTACAATATGGAAAATTTTATTCTATGCATAGAAAGATGAGTCAATTGATTTTGGGTTTGGTTGAGCTACTTTTTAATTGTTTATTTTTTTATTTTATATTTTTTAATGTAAACTTTTCTCTGAGTATGGATGACTTATCTCTCTTCCCTTACTTATCTAGTCAATCCTTTGGTCAGAAGCACATATGTCTTAGATGATAGACAAAAGTGAGAATGATGTGTACTAGGCATAGAAAACAAGGCTAAGATGCAACAACATGTTTGAGATGGGCCTGCAATTAGCAGTAAGCAATAGAAGCTCATCAACATGAAACATAACTGAGTTTTTTAGTAGCTCCTGTGATTTAACAAAGTCATTTCATGACAAAACATTTTTATCTTTGCTGGGTTTCACAACCTTCACAGAGCATAGCATATTCAAAACAATCAGACAGATAAATGCTGAAGCTCATGGAGATGTATATCATTGTGTTAAGGATGCCTTCATGTAGCCCAATTAAATAGCACACCTGAGGGATTGGATTGATAAATACAGAGTAAGTATAGTTTCTGAAACAGAGGAAACTCCAGGAGACATATGAATAGTAACTTCCCACTTTATATGAGCACAATAGCCATCACAAGTAGAGGGAACAACCACTGAGGTGTTTTTAATGAACTGTCTCAAGTAAAAATGTCTGATCCATAGTTACAAAGCAAAAAAGTTACAGCAAAACATTCTGGATTCTTCTGTTTTTATATCACAAGAGAATGTCACTAGGATGTGACTTTGAGACTCGTTAGCTAATATGGTTGTCTCTTAATCATGAAAACTGAATTTAGTGACTTTAAGAAGGAGCATATGTGAAGCACACTTTGCCCAGTGGTTAGGGCGTCCGTCTACAACATGGGAGGTCCCGGGTTCAAACCCCGGGGTCTCCTTGAACTGTGTGCAGCTGGCCCATGCACAATGCTGATGCGCATGTGAGGAGTGCCATGTCACGTAGGGGTGTCCCCCGCATAGGGGAGCCCCACGGGCAAGGAGTGTGTCCCATAAGGAGAGCCGCCCAGCGCGAAAGAAAGTGCAGCCTGCCCAGGAAAGGCACCGCACACACAGAGAGCTGACACAACAAGATGATACAACAAAAAAAGAAACACAGATTCCCATGCCGCTGACAACAACAGAAGCGGACAAAAGAACACGGAGCAAATGAACACAGAGAACAGACAACTGGGGCAAGGGGGAAGGGGAGAGAAATAAAATAAAAAAATAAATCTTTAAAAAAAAAAGAAGGAGCATATCTAAACAATAAGATATTTTTAAAACCAAATTTTAAAATTATTATGGTGTATCTCTGGCAGCACAAAATAGAAACTATATATACATATTTAAAATATTTAAATCTATATTTAAAATATAAAATAAAGCAAAATCAAATGATGGAAAGTTAAGGACATATAAGGAAGTTCTGAATCTCAGAAAAGAATAGAAGAAAACCATAAAAGTACACTCTGTAGTATTTTGCATGGTTTTCCATATGGTTTTATGTATAATGATATTAACAGATATTACAGATCAATAGTGCATTCCATTTGCTCCTAAAGACAATCATGGGAGTTAAGAAATTTATAACACTCAGTTCCCTGCATCTCTTTCTTTTTATCTTTTCCTAGTGTTCTCTAGATAGATCAGAGGTTGTGTTTTCACATGGCTGATAAAATTGTTTTTTGTATATACGAAAATATTCATAATCTTATACTCAAACTTTGTGTTAGTTATATACAGAATAAACTCATTCTTGCCTTGAATTGCATCTTTTCTTTCAATTTCAGTACCTTGATATCTTTAAGAAGAAAGGAGGTGATCCAAAATGGTAGAATTGGGAATGGCAGGTGACTCTTCTCCTCCAGAAACGGTGGGAGGTATGCAGGCAGGCTGACCTGGCAGAAGGGAAGTCACAGGACTTCCGGGGCAACTGGAGGGGACATTTAGAGAAGGGGACCCAGTTGACCAGAAGCCCTGGGTGATAGGAAAGGCAAGCCGGCACCCAGCCTGCTGCTCCTAGGGAGAAGGACGCCTGAAAGTGACTGGCTGGAAGACCAGCGCTCAGCTGGCTCTGAGGGAGAGGAAAGCCACTGGGTGACCAGGGGCACATCCGAGTGCCCTGCCGCCTCTCCAAGTGGGTGGTAGGGGAATGGGAGCTGCAGGAAAAACTGGACTGGGGACAGGCTTGGGGACTGGAGCTTAGCTAGCTAAGGGGGAGAAAGGAGCAGAAGGGAGAGGCGATAGGGAGGGCTGATTGGATCCCAACTAGTTCCCAGGAAAAGGAGAGGCACGAGCAAGCAAGGAAGAGGCTGCAGGGAGAAGGGAAGGAGTCGCTGATCAGGCCGGCTGTCACAGCTACCTGCTCTAGGAGAGAGAGGAACTGGGTCAGTGAGGGGGTGGGCTGACAGGTGCCCACCTGCCCAGGGGAGAGGGTAGTTGGGAGAAGCAGCCTCAGAGCTGCCAGATGCCCAACTGGCCTGAGGGAGAGGGGAACTGTGAGAGTCAGCCCGCAAGCTGTCAGGCGCCCAACCAGCCTGGAAGAGAAGGGAGCCAGAGGGTGATCCTGCAGGTTTTCAGACACCCAGCCTGAAAACCCTGGGGGAGGGGAAGTTGCGGGACAAGCAACCTCATGACAGGGAACTTAGACTGAGATTTCTTTTTTGGTTATTTTATTTTTTATTTCTATAATTTTTTTCTATACATCCGGGTACCTTACTATGGAGAAGGGCCCGTGGGTGATTGATTGATTGGTGAACAGGGGCAGTCAGAGATGATCGCTAGTGGCCTGAGTGGGAGGCTCGGTTTTTCCCTTTGTTTTTTCTTTTTTCCTTTTTCTCTTTCTCCTTATTTTCTTTATTTCTTTTCTTTGCTTTCATCCCACCTCTTGTTTGGTCATCATTTTCTTTTCTCATCTTTCTAGTCTTATTTAATTTTTTCCTGTTCTTTTCTTCCACATTTTAAAAATTCTTATTCCTTTTTATTTTATTTTTTTATTTTTCACTCTTATTACTTATTTTTCCTGGCTTTTTTCTGGTTCTTTTCCATCCTTTTAAAAAATGTATTATTTTTCTCTTCTTTTTTCTTTACTTTTTTATGGACTTAATATTTTTTTCATGGGAACACAGACAACAATGAAGATACAGAATAATGGGAACCAAGTGTCAAAGATGACCCTTAGCACACACACAAAAAACTAAGTAAAACCCTAGGTTAGGAAAAACTGAACAAGTCTATCAACGTAAATGGATGCATACACACCAGCAAAAACTACACGCCATGCTAAGATTAACCAACTGAATAAGTCCATCAAGATAATTAGATGCATAGACACCAGAAAAATACTATAAGCCATACTAAGAAACAGGGAGACATGGCTCAGTCTAATGAAAAAACTAAAAAACAAAAGGAGATGCATAACATGGAAAAAATAATCAAAATTACGAGTCAACTTAATGAAATGAAGGCAGAAATCAAGCATATTAAGAAGACATTGGGGGACTATACAGAAGAAATCATAAACATATGTAAAAAGATACCATATCTGATGGTGATAATAGGGACACTGCAAGTAATAAGTTAAAAATATTTTGGATGCAATAACAATCATAAATATTTATGGATCTCATCAAGTGCCCCAAAATGCATGAGGCAAACAATGGTAAAACTAAGAGGAGAAATAGATGCCTCTACAATTATAGCGGGGGAATTTAAAACACCATTATCACCATTTGACAGAATACTTCAGCAGAGGATTAATAAAGAAACAGAGAACTTGAATAATACATTAGAGGAACTAAATCTAATAGACATATACAGAACATTATACCGAAATACAGCAGCATATGCATTCTTCTCAAGTACAGATGGATCATTCTCCAGGACTGACCACATACTAGTTCACAGAACAAGTCTGAATGAATTTAGAAAGTTTGAATTATACAAAGTAATTTCTCTGACCACAATGGAATGAAGCTAGGAATTAAAAGGGAAGAGAACAAGAATAGGTACAAATACATGGAAGTTAAACAACACATCTTAATCAGTGAATTGAGGAGGAAATTGTGAAAGACATCAGTTAACTACCTCAAAATAATGACAATGAGAACAAAACATTTCAAAATTTATGGGATACAGCTAAAGCAGTGCTGTTAGGGAAATGTGTAGCCATTAATACTTACATGTTTTTTTATAAAAGAGCTGAAATCAGAAACCTAACTTCACATCTGGAGGAACTAGAAAAAGGACAACAGACTAATCCCAAAGCTAGAAGAGGAAGGAAATAACAAAGATTAGAGCAGAATTAAATGAAATTGAAAATAAATGAACCACTAGAAAAAAATTAACAAAACCAAAATCTTGTTCTTTGAGAAGCTAATAAAATTGACCTTTAGCTAGATTGACTAAGAAAAAAAGACAGAAGATGCAAATAAATAAATTAAAAATTAGGAAAGAAGATACCACCACTGATCCCACAAAAATAAAGAATATCATAAAAGAATACTTTTGAAAAATTATGTGTCAACAGGATGGATAACTTAAATGAAATGGATAAATTTCTAGAAACATACAAACAATCTACATTGATTAAAGAAGAAATAGAAGAACTCAACAGACTTATCACAAGTAGTGATATTATTGAATTAGTCATAAACAATCTCCCAACCGAGAAAAGCCCAGGGCCATATTGCTTCAAGGGCGAACTCAATCAATCATTCTGGAAAGAACTAACACCAGTCCTTCTTAGACTTTTCCATAAAATAGAAATGGAGGGAACATTACCTAACTTATTGTATGTTGCCAACATCACCCTAAAGCAAAGCTACATTAAAGATGCCATAAGTAAACTACAGACCAATCGCTCCAATTAACTTTGATGCTAAAATCCTCAACAAAATACTTGCTAATCATATTCAACATCATGTCAAATGAATTATACTCCATGATCAAGTGGATTGATGTGTGGGAAAGAGTGCATCTAGGGCATGCTTATATGGAATATGAATGTGTTCATTTTCCCATAGGATTTTGTCTCAGTGGGTGAAGACCCACACAATAAACAATAAAATTTAAACTCCCATCCTGGGGAGTCCTGCTACATTCTTAAATAGAGGGGCAAAAATCTCTCAAGTACATAGGCAAAGCCTAATAAAAGAAAGCACACCAATATGCCAAGCCAGCCATATTAAAGCATGTGGCTATCAACCTTCTTCTTATAAAATTGAAACTTAGCCTAATAATAACTATTGCCTAAGAGTTACCCCTGAAAACCTCCTTGTTACTCTAATGTGGCCTCTCTTTAAGTCGAACTCAACAAATAAACTTAATGCCATTCTCCCAGTGTGGGATATGACTCCTAGGGATGAGCTTTCCTGGCACCAAGGGATTACAACCAACCAGTGATAAATTGGGGAAAGACCTTGACCCAGAGGGGGAAACATCAAATACGAAAGAGTTTTTGCAGCTAAGAGACTTCAAAGTGAGTCAACATGACCTTAGAGAGGTTACCCTTATGCATGTCTCAGGCAAATCTCACTAACTGCCACTGTGAACAAAGCTTCACAGAGGAGTGCCCCCTCTCAACCCCTTGAAATCAGCACCCTGCCATGCACCTTATCTTGGAATACATGACAGTCTATTTCCCCAATGTAACAGAGTTAGACTCATTTATAATTTCCTTACAAAAGATTATTCTACCCCTTTTCTTTTAGCCTATCACTAGCACTATGCCTATTAAATATATGTCTTAGAAACTTAAATCTTTGCCTGTTTAGATACCAGTTAAGCCCTAAATCAGAAGAGTTGCAACCAACACCTACTTTCCAGTTCATCAGACTTGCCCAGGACAACTAACAAAATGATGATGATGAACAGCACCCATCCCCCCAAAAAAGAGAGAATCTATAACTACAAGCAAAACAGTTCTTTCCATGTGCCCCATAAAATCTAAACCCCCTCTCAATCTGAGGAAGAGTGGGCATCACCATTCCCAAATTCTCAAAGATGTGTAATGAACAAATATGAAGGGAGAATGCAACCATGGCCAAAGTAAACTTCCTTTCTAAACTTTTTTACAGATTTATTTTTTATTTCTCCTCCCTTCCCATCCCCTGCCCCCAGTTGTCTGTTCTCTGTTTCCATTCATTGTGTGTTCTTCAATGTTCTCTTGTATTCTTGTCAGTGGCAGTCGGAATCTGTCTCTTTTTGTTGCATCATCTTGCTGGATCAGCTCTTCATGCGTGCAATGCCTCTCTTGGGCAGGCTGTACTTTTTTTGCACTGGGCAGCTCTCCTTATGGGGTCACTCCTTATGTGTGGGGCTCCTCTATGCAGGAGACACCCTTGTGTGGCATGACACTCCTTGCATGCATTAGCACTGTGCATGGACCAGCTCATCACATGGGTCAGGAGGCCTTGGGTTTGAACCCTGGACCTCCCATGTGGTAGGAGGATGCTCTATCCATTGAGCCAAATCCACTTCCCTAAGTAAACTTCTTAATATTGTTGTAATGGAAGAAAACATAACATTGACATATAAAGATAGTGGTTACCAGATTTTCTGAATGTGGGGAGGAGGGAATAATAGGTGGAACACTGGGCATTTTTAGGACTTTGGAATTAGTGTAAACCACAATGTAACTGTAGGTCTTGGTTAGTAGCAATGATTCAATATTTATTTATCAATTGTAACAACTATATCACACTATTGTAAGATGTTATTACTAGGGGAAGATGTGGGAAGGGATGGAATGGGATATAAGGAAATCCCTTATATATTCATGTAACTTTTCTGTAATCTAAAACCTCTTTTAAAATAAAGTTTGTTATATTTTTAAAAAAGAATGAATGACATATTCTTTCTTAAATAACTGACTAAATCAAGTTTAAATATGCTTCTATAAAAAGAGTCTCCATTAAATTTTTTTCATGCAATATGTACCTTTAGCATTCTTTGTGTTTCTGGGGAATTGAAGAATTGTGGATATAAAGAAAGTAGCAGATCAAGCAATAAGAATTTTTTTAAAAGATGCAATAACATAATAAATATAAAAGTAAAGATAAAAAGATTTTTAAAAGATAAAATTTTATTGAACGGTGGACATTAGATTTAATTTTAAAATTTAAATTTTTGGAAGTACTACTGCTTTAATAAAAATAAAATATTTTTCCCTGGGAATTTGAGATGCTCTGATGCATATCACATCATGGGAGAGTAATTTGGTATTTTATTTTCAATTAAACTCTATTTTAACCTCATTAGTTGCACAATAACAACTCAGAAACTTCAACACTGTAATAGAGAGGCTAATAAAAAATTCAGGTTATAATAAAATTATTTTTAGTTTTGTGCTCATATTCAATTATCTTCATTTATTTTTCTTTTGTTCCTGGTGTTTTAAAAACAGGATGTATTAAGAAGGGATCAACTGCATGGACTTGAGAAATAAAGCAAATTCTGCCTCCAGTTCACTGGTTTCCAACTATGCATTGTCTAATAAGGTAGCCAATAATCAGATGAAATGAAAAATAAAATAAAATATAAATACCAATTAATCATTAACAATAAAAATCAGTGTGTGAATTGACATGTGGTAGAAATATATACACTGAATTTTGGAGACAGTATAAAAATGTAAGATAGCACCTCAATTTCTTATTGAGTCTAGGTTTAAATGAAAATAACTTATATATATATATTTGATTAAGTAAAGCTATTATTAAAATTAATTTCACAGAGGGGCTGTGGGAAAATAGTGGGTAGTTAGACCTGAGATTCAGCCCTTTCATGAGAACAACTAATAAATGGGCATGAACTGTCTGAAACAACTAACTGAAACTCCGGAGGCCAGTAGAACACTGTACAGCATCCAGGGAACAGCAGGAGGTAAAGGCAGTAAATTGCTCTCTGTGGATGGTGGTTACCACCACCCGTTCTCCATGTTCACATCAGGCCACTGTGAGATCCAGTACCTAGCTGTTTGCTGGTGACAGAAAGGGACATAAAAATCCTCTTCCCTAAGACCAGGGTGGCTGATCATGGCTTTTTTTTTTCTTCTTCAGTTTTCTCATACTATTTATTTCCAGGAATACAAGGGTATCAAGAAGGGAGAAGGGTTAAATTTTAGATGGAATGAAGTGGAGTTTGGCATACAGCAGCAGGTACCAGTGCATGTGTTAAATGGGATGTAAACTGTGGTACTTACAGTGGATGTAAGAAAGTCCAGTGGCCATCACAGCCCTAGTCTAGTGGCAAGGTTCTGCTCATGTCCACAGAAGAGGATGTGTTTACTACAGGAAGAACAGCTACTTCTGAAGGAGAAACATTACAAGAAGGCATTAGAGCAGGAGAGACCACCTCACTCTTAAATAACTTTGTTCTCTTGAATGACTAAGGACACTCAGGCAAGAGCTGGGGTTCTGAGCTGGAATACCCCCATGAAAAATTTTGACTCCCAGCTGCTTTCTAATCTATTGGTAGAAACACAACAGCACCTAGTCACTAATGTTGGAGTTAAATCTGCCCACCAAAGCTCACAAAAGCTTCACAGGTGCTGTGGACTATCATTCACTATAACAGAAGGAAAAGGCATGGAAGACAATTAAAATTGCATGGAGTTGGGAGTAGAGTCTAGGGCATTTTCAGAAAGAACAGACATCAATAATACTGAAAAAACACTTTTCCTATTTAATTTAGATTTTTACATGTGCAGAGTAAAAATTTCCAACACTCGAACAATTACTTTTCTAAGTGTCAAAATGAAAAATGTGGCTGGAAATAAGAAATATCTTCAATGACCTTTAAAAACATATTTACATCTGTGAAATAATTTCAAAAGATCTTTATAAAACATAAAAACCTCAAAAGCATCTTTCCCTATCAAATGAGGGATTTTTTTTACCTCTATTGTACATTAAAAAATTAGATACTGACTTTCTCATATGTCCCTCCCACATATTAAAAAAAATATTTTAAAATTAAATTTAAATTTGTGTTTAACAAAGAGAAAGCTATTTGACTGGCAATGACCTGCAATGAAAAAAATCCCTCTGGCCTCCTCTTGGGGTAGAGGAAAAGGGCGGAGCATTACCTGTGCTTGGTCCTTGGGTATGGGCCCAGCCTACAGTAAGCAGGAACCTGAGTAGCTGCTCTGGCTCCTTCCCCAGCTCCATGGTGATTGTGTGGACATCTAGCATGGACAGG
Source organism: Dasypus novemcinctus (assembly GCF_030445035.2). Classification (NCBI taxonomy): domain Eukaryota; kingdom Metazoa; phylum Chordata; class Mammalia; order Cingulata; family Dasypodidae; genus Dasypus; species Dasypus novemcinctus. The sequence goes on along the minus strand of NC_080673.1, from coordinate 144,278,724 downwards.
GTGAGGAGAGGATGAACTCCATAATGGCAGGGATGCAGGGCATCAGTTCAATTCATGAGGCTGAAGACAGCTGCTCTAAGGATATCCAGGGAGTTCACCAGGATGAGTTTCAATTAGGTGTTTGCAGCACTTTGTAACGGGGCTTTTCATCTTGTGGAGGCCAATATACAGCTCCTGGATGACATCCCAGTAGCTGTTTCAGATCTAGTGGCTCCAGGTTAGTAAGAAGTAATAAGCCAGTTTCCACATGGCTTCACTGTCCCCTTCCCCATTCCTGCCCTTTTGCGGAGACTCATGCATTTCTCTGTTGCTTAGATATCTTGGCAGCATTTTCAACCAGCTGCCTCCTACAATGAACCATCTTGTCAGCTATGGTCAGGAGCACAAAGTCCTGGGGAAGTTTGAACACCAATCCCTGGCAGTCCATTTTCAGTAAGACCATTATTAGTTCCCTCCGAAAGGATTTTCTGTCTTTGTTCTCCATATTGTTACAATTCTCCATCAACTTTCCCAGAAGAGACGCCACCCACTCAGTCTAACTATCAAATTCTGCTTGGCAAAAAAAAGGTGAGTATGGATCATTCTCCAAGATAAACCATATGCTAAGCCACAAGGAAAGGCTCAATGAATTCAGAAAGATTGAAATCATACGAAATAATATCTCTGACCACAGTGGAGTGAAGGTGGAAATCTGCAAGGGCCAGAGGCCCAGATTTCACACCAAAATATGGAAATTAAACAGCACACTCTTAGAAAAACAGTTGGTCAAAGAGGAAATCTCAAGAAATTACTAACTACTTTGAAACTAATGAAAATGATAACACAACATACCAAAACTTATGGGATCAGCAAAAGCAGTACTGAGAGGGAAATTTATAGCCATAAATTCATACATCAAAAAAGAAGAAAGAGCAAAAATTGAAGAACTAACTGCACATTTGGAGGAATTAGTAATAAAAACAAAAAAGTAACCCCACAGGAGGAAGAAAGAAAGAAATAAAAAAGATAAAAGCAGAACTAAATGAAATAGAAAATAAAAAGGCACTTGAATAGATAAACAAAACCAAGAGCTGGCTCTTTGAGAAGATCAATAAAATTGACAAACCCTTAGCTAGACTAACAAAGAACAAAAAAGAGAAGATACAAATACACAAAATAAGAAATGAGAAAGGAGCTATCACCACTGACCCAACATAAACAAGGACTATCATAAGAGGATATGTTGAAAAACTATATTCCAACAAAAATGACAATTCAGAGGAAATGGACAAATTCCTAGAAACACATAAGCAGCCTATACTGATGAAAGAAGAAATTGATGATCTCAAAAAACCAGTCTCAAGTAAAGAGATAGAATCAGTCATTAAAAACTTCCCAAATAAGAAGAGTCCTGGGCCAGACAGCTTCACAGGTGAATTCAACAAAACATTCTGGAAAGAACTAACACCAATCCTGCTGAAACTCTTCCAAAAAATCGAATCAGAAGGAACATTACCTAACTCATTCTATGATGCCAACATTACCCTAGTACCAAAGCCAAACAAAAATACCACAAGAAAGGAAAATTACAGACCAATTTCTCTAATGAACCTAGATGTAAAAATCCTTAACAAAATACTTGCTAACCATATTCAACAGCACATTAAACGAATTATACACCATGACCAAGTTGGATTCATTCCAGGTATGCAAGGATGGTTCAACATAAGAAAATCAATCAATGTAATACCCCATATAAACAGATTGAGGAAAAAAAAATCACATGATTATATCTATATGCAGAAAAAGCATTTGGCAAAATACAGCACACTTTCTTGATAAAAACACTGCAAAAGATCCGAATACAAGGAAATTTTCTGAACACGATAAAGAGTATATATGAAAAACCCACAGCCAACATTGTTTACAATGGTGAAATCCTAAAATCTTTCCCTCTAAGATCAGGAACAAGACAAGCATGCCCACTATCACCTCTTCTATTTAACATTGGCTTAGAAGTACTTGCTTGAGCACTGAGGCAAGAACCAGATATAAAAGGCATTCAAATTGGAAAGGAAGAAGTCAAAATTTCATTATTTGCAGATGACATGATCCTATACATAGAAAACCCTGAGAGGTCTACAACAAAGCTTCTAGAACTCATAAATGAGTTTAGTAAAGTCACAGGTTATAAGATCAATGTGCAAAAATCAGTAGCATTGCTGTACACCAATAATGAGCAAGATCAGGAGGAAATCAAGAAACAAATACCATTCACAATAGTAAATAAAAAAAATCAAATACTTAGGAATAAATTTAACTAAAGAGGTAAAAAACTTATACACCAAGAACTATACAAGACTGTTCAAGGAAATCAAAGAAGACCTAAATAAATGGAAGAATATTCCTTGTTCATGGATAGGAAGACTGAATATTATTAAGATGTCTATCCTACCAAAACTAATCTACACATTCAATGCAATCCCAATAAAAATCAAGACAGCATTCTTTAATGACCTAGAAAAACTAGCTATAAAATTTATTTAGAAAGGAAGGGGACCTCAAATAGCCAAAGACATATTGAAAAAGAAAAACAAAATTGGGGGAGTCACACTGCCTGACTTCAAAACGTACTACAAAGCTACAGTAGTGAAAACAGCATGATATTGGCACAAGGAGAGACACACAGACCAATGGAACCGAATTGAGAGTTTTGATATAGATCCTCATATATATAGTCATATAATATTTGATAAAGCCACCAAACCCTCTCAAATGGGAGAGAATGGCCTATTCAACAAATGGTGCCTGGAGAACTGAAAATCCATATGTAAAAGAATGAAAGAGGATTACCATCTCATTCCTCATACAAAACTCAACTCAAGATGGATCAAAGACCTAAATATAAGAGCCAAGACCATAAAGACTTTGGAAAGCAGTGTAGGGAAGCATTTACATGACCTTGTAATAGGAAATGGCTTCATGAACTTCACATCAAAAGCACGAGCAGCAAAAGAACAAATAGATATATGGACTTCCTCAAAATTAAAGCCTTCTGCACCTCAAAGGAGTTTATCAAGAAAGTGAAAAGAGGGGAATGGACTTTGGCCCAGTGGTTAGGGCATCCGTCTACCACATGGGAGGTCCGTGGTTCAAGCCCCAGGCCTCCTTGACCCGTGTGGAGCTGGCCCATGCGCAGTGCTGATGCGCGCAAGGAGTGCCCTGCTACACAGGGGTGTACCCTGCGTAGGGGAGCCCCACGCGCAGGGAGTGCACCCATAGGGAGAGCCGCCCAGCGCGAAGGAGGGAGCAGCCTGCCGAGGAATGGCACCGCCCACTTCCCGTGCCGCTGACGACAACAGGAGCGGACAAAGAAACAAGACGCAGCAAAAAGACACAGAAAACAGACAACCGGGGGAGGGGAGGAGAAATAAATAAAAATAAATCTTAAAAAAAAAAAAAGAAAGAAAGAAAGTGAAAAGAGAGCCTACACAATGGGAGAAAATATTTGGTAACCATATATCTGATAGGAGACTTATAACCTGCATATATAAAGAACTCCTGTATCTCAAAAATAAAAAGACTAATAACCCATTTAAAAAATGGGAAAAAGATTTAAACAGACACTTCTCCAAAGAAGAAATACCAATGGCTAAAAAGCACGTGAAAAAATGCTCCAAATCTCTAGCTCTTAGGGAAATGCAAATCAAAACTACAATGAGATACCATCTTACTCCCATAAGATTGGCAGCTATGAATAAAACAGACTACAAGTGCTGGAGAGGATGTGGAGGAATGGGAAAACTCATCCACTGCTGGTGGGAATGCAAAAGGATCCAGCCATTCTGGAGGACAGTTTGGCAGTTTCTCAAAAAACTAGCTATAGATTTGCCATATGACCCAGCAATTCCACTGCTTGGTATATACTCAATAGAACTGAAAACAAGGACACAAACTGATATATGCACACCCATGTTCATAGCAGCATTGTTCACTATCACCAAAAGTTGGAATCAACCCAAATGCCCATCAACAGAAAATGGATGCATAAAATGTGGTATAAACATACAATGGAATACTACTCAGCTTTAAGAATGAATACACTACAAACACATGTGATAACATGGATGAATCTTGAGAACCTTATGTAGAGTGAAGCAACCCAGGCATTGAAGGACAAATACTACATGACCTCAATGATATGAAATAAGTAAACCAAATTGCCTCAGAGAGCTAGAGACTGGATGATAGGCTTAAAGGAAATTGGGAAGTAGAGGAAGGATGTAAGCTGACACCTCCATGGGAGAAATCTAAAATAAGCTGGAGGTAAGTATTTGTACAAGGAAGGGCTAAAAATGGGGGCATAGAGCTACTTTTGGGTGGGGCTTTGTGGGCTTGAGGGGTGCTAGGGATGGGAGGATGGGTAATATTGCCCAAGAGACTGAGGGGAGGGTAAGGGAACATATGAACACAGGAAATTATCAGATATTTGGTTGAGAGTATAATGCTGAGTAAACTTTTTCAAAAATATAATAAGGAAGGTTTCCTGTTTAAGATGCTTAAAGGGGATAATCTGATGCAGGACAGACTTCTAGGGTGTGTATGAGTGCTCATTTTGCCATAGTGGGTTATATCATTGGATAGAGACCCATTTAATGAGAATGAAGGTATACCCACATCCTAGGGAGGACTGATGTTCTCAAATAGAGGGAATTGTGTCTCTCAAGAGAAATGGTGGCTCCCAATGCATTAGGGCAGTTGAGCATGTCAAACCCTCAACATTGTTGGAAGTATCTCTGAACATGGCCCTTCAAGCAATGAAGATTGACTGTCAGTGTGGGCCCTGAGGTGAGAGAGAAAGAGGTATTGAATAGGTGGAATCAATGTAACTGTGTGGGCAATAGATGTGTTCCACAGGATTATGCAAGGATGGACATAAGACATGTTAAATTATACCAAAAATGTATAGAGGCTGATAGGCTAAAATGTAAATCATAATGTAAAGCATAAGATAACTAAAATTTTAGAAAATTGTTTAGTCTAAAATATAAACCACAATGTAAACCCAAATGTTACCTTGTTTGAAAACTATTGTCTCAATATCTGTACATCAGTTTCAGTAAATATAGTATGAATATGTAAAAAGATTATTGCTGTGGAAGGGAAAAGGGTTTTATGTTGGATATGTGGGAGTACTGTATATTGTATATATGAATTACTGTGATCTAAAACTTTTGTGAAAACAAGCTTAATAATTAGGGAAAAAAAGGAAAAAGAAAGGACATAGACACTGAGGAAAAGATGGAAGATATTGCCTTGCCAATTTGCAAACAGGGCAACACTTATTGCAGTGATGGAAGACAAAACATCAAAAACAAATTTTTTGCATTTTTGATTTTTTGATACCTCAATTTATTTTTACTTAATTTTTTAAATTAATATGTATTCTATATCTAACATTTAAACTCATCACTACAGTCCATTTTACTATCAATTGAACCTTGCAATATATCAGGCTTCACTTTTGGAGAAGTTTTGCATCACAGAGAGGTTCAACAACAGCATGGGAGGAATACTGAGGTGGGATGTTATTGACAGGAGACAAATGGTTGGCAGGGAGTTCTCCAGGGCATACATCTAGGGTACATAAAAATGTTGGGGTATTTTCATAGTGGTTTCAGTGTTGTTAAAAACAACTGAGGGAGTGCTGAGTTCCTAGCCAGGGGAGCTCTATCACAGTCCCTAAAGGAACAGCAACAATCCTCCAAGTCCAATGGCAAAGACCAAAAAAGAAGGAAGGCCCAGCAATGAGCCATTGATACTAATGACTATGCTTGTAAGCCTGTGCACCTGAAATAAGAACAAGGCCTAGAGCTGTAGGGTACCTAAGTATTACCTCCTGAGAGCCTCTGTGTTGCTCAAATGTGGCCAGTCTCAAAGTCAAACTCAGCATGTAAAATTGTTGCCTTCCCCCCAGCATGGGACATGACTCCCAGGGAGGAGCTCCCTGGCACCGAGGGATTACTACCAAGTACCAGCTGATGATGCAACTAGAAAATGACCTTGAATAAAAGGGTCAACTCGGACCAGCAGAATATCTCAGTCTACGTATAATACCAAGAGTTAAAAATGCTTTTTGACCTGAATAAAAGGGGGAAATGGAAAGGACAAATGAGTTTATATGCCTATGAGTTTCCAAAAAGAGCCAGGAGGTTATCAGAGGGGTTGCCCTTATGAACACCTGAGCAGAGTCCCAGAGACAGATAAAGTAGATACAACTCTGGGTATTGGTTCTTCTGAGGACAACAGAGACCCATAGGTTCTCTGGTCATGGCAGATGAAGTTCAGTGCCATGTCAGATGGCCCTACTTTGGAGTTTGTGTTTCTGTGTGATGGAGCTGGACTCAGATGTGATCTTTGATCACAAGCCTCTCCTGTTACTTTTACCAGATCTGTAGTTGGTGCTGGAGTTTAGTGTATATCCAGGGGACCTGAATCTCTGAATTGATCATGTGATAGCCAGGCCCTGAGCCTCAACAGACTTGCAACTCCTACACTCTGGTTTATTGGACTTACCCCACTCAGCTAACATGGAGGTGAAGGTCAACCACCACACCAGGCAGCCAAAAGTGCCTACAGCTGAAAGTGGGAGAATTGCATCCAGCATCCATGTGGAATCCAAGCCCCCTCTTGATATAGATGTGGAGTGGACACAACCATTCTAAGGTCCACAGGGTGGAGGAAGAGAGTATGGATTAGAGTGGACTTACTGATATTCTATTCATGAATTATTGTGATTAGGAATCCAAGAAAATGTGGAGAAAGTGGCCATGGTGGCTGCTGGGGGGTAGGGAGTGGGAGGAAGATATGTGATGTTGGGGCATTTTTGGGAGTTGGAGTTGTCCTAGGTGGTGCTGCAAGAACAGTTATCAGACATTGTATGTCCTCCCATGGCCCACTGGGTGGACTGTGGGAGAGTGTGGGCTGTGGTGTGGACCATTGACCATGAGGTGCAGTGGTGCTCAGAGATGTATTCACCAAGTGCAATGAATGTCTCATGATGATGGAAGAGGTTGTTGTTATGGGGGGAGGAGTGGGTTGAGGGGGTTGTGGGGTATATGGGAACCTCACTTTTTTTAATGTAACATTAAAAAAATAATAAAAAAGGTAAGTGACAAGATTTTTGTAGCCTAGGGCACCTGCAAAGAATCATCAGCTACTGATATTCTCCATAAGTAAGATCCTCATGGAGGTGTATTAGTAGATACAGTGAGGAACTTGCAGGGTCTCAGAATCTTCTCTAGCAGTACCGTAATACTCAACTTGAGTCTGGAGGAAACGTTTGGCTTAGCCTTGCCAACCACCAGCACGTTCTTGGTGAACATGAGATCGATTATTCCCTGGTAGTACTCCTTAGTCCAGAGCTGCCCTTTCAGCCTGAGCTCCTCACTGAGCAGCACAATCATGTCACCCTTCTTGGATTCCAGGAGGTAATGCTTCTTGAACACCACTGTCTTAATTAACTTGCTGAATTTGAGAATGGAAATGTGGCAGCCCTGAAACATCAGGTACTTTGTGGAGGAGGCAAATTGGGGCAATATGATCTTACCAACTTTGTTCTTCTTGAGGAACCTTCTCTACTTCGACAATTTGATGGCACTTTTGGGTGGTGGCTGAGGTGCCTAGATGCAGAAATGGGTCAAATTGACCTACTGGCCATCTTTCCCTGGATCCTCTAAGTGAAATCAGAGAGTTTGTTAGGGTTGTGGGAGGTGATGTGAAGGTGAGGCAGCTCACCTTGCTCAGCTTCATTTGGAGTCCTCTCATAAATTTGGTTTGTTTGCTGAATTTCACTTTGTAATTTGTCATATTGGAAACATAAAAATATCGAGATCTTGGGTCCTGGACAAAGTGAATTGATGCTTACCTCAGAGTTGCAGTGTCATTGGGACAGGGTAGGGGGCTGGCAGGGTACCTCACTGACCAGCAGAGCCTTGGGGACACAATCATGCCCAAAGGGCCACCATGGTTTTGAAAGATGGGTGAGTGTGTTTGGGACCATAAAGATCCACTGTTGCATTTTCACTGATGAAGTCCCAGACAGTGGAAGAGTAGAGAATGCTTGGATCACTGTATGTACAATCACCAGGTACATACAGGGTTCCAGATTCTCCAGCTATACCTGGACTGTGTCCCCATAGCTGTAGGTGAGAGGGATGGAGACATATGGCCCATCCTTTTAGTCACTCCTTGGCATTGGAGGCTTAGTGTGCTTTTGCTAAAAATGTCATTTTTCACCTAGATGAATTTTTCATCTGCAACATGATGCAAGACTTCACTTCCAGGTTGCTCAGTTTTACCTCCAATACAAGGCTGGCATGGCTAGATTCATCACAGTTGAGTTTTAGTGGTTCAGCAGAGCTTTCATAGAGATCTTCTGTGATTCCTAAGGAGCTATGTGACCCTTCAGACACGTGGATGTTGATGTTGGTGTCGGGAATTTGCAGGACTCTCCTAGAAATATCCAGCTTGCACCTAATGTTAGTTTCCACAGTTTGTGTCTGGCCCCAACCAAGGCTCTGGTCAATCAAGTCCAAGTCATGGCAAGACCAGCCAGCTTCTGGTGGTTCAGCCAGGCTTGAATTTGCTTGTGGACAGGAGATTTCAAACCAGTGAAAAGCACCAATAGCTGGTGCTATTGGTGTTTGCTAAGCTGGATTCAGTGAAGGAGGACATGCCTGTATCAAATAGCAGTGATCCCAGTACTTTGGAATTCAATTCATCCATAATGGGCATCACCAGCATGTTCCCACTCAGAAATGGGTTTGTTTGGGTCCCACTCCAGAAAGGGTTGTTAGGTTTTGCTCAATTCTTTCTTTTCTTCTCTCCCTCCTCCAAGGAAATCTAACTCTTCAGCTGCTTCATTTGGGCTGTTGGGAAGACTGTCAGTCATCCTGCTGTCTCTTAATGTTGAGTTATGGTAGTTTAAGGACTGGACATAGGAGGAAGGGTTGCAACCCATCTCTGTAGTGTTGTATGCTTACCATCTCTCACTGCCCGCTGTGTTCAGGACACAGAGATTGTCACCCTGGAGAACTTGAGGGTGGTAAAGTTAGCTGGAAAATAGTCCTTGATTGTGATCACTTCTTTTGCATTTCCAAAAGCGGGTGGAATTGTCTACAAGCAAACCACAGGGAGAAGGCACTTTGACATCATTAAAGATAGTCTCTGCAAATCCTTTGCTCAGGTCAATCAAGGTCCCCTCTGACCTACACCAGGGAGGCCACTGGAGTTGGCAACTTGGATCTACTAGGCCACCATCTGGAATCTCTTTTCTGAGTGAAGCTGTTAAGATCTCATATTTCTCCTACCAATTATTCAAGCAATTGATGGAGCTTCTGTCTCAAGCAACCAAGGTCCCCTGTGGTGTCCACTTTGCAAAGTACTTCTTCCAGGTAGTCTGCCAGCTTTCAGATTTCAGAGGAAAAGCTGCAGGCCTGAATCTTCCAACCAGGAAAGAAGGGAAATGCTGGCACGCATTATGTCCAAGCAGATGCCCATAGATCCTTCTGATGGTCCCTCAACTTGGCCTGGCCAGGAAGGCATGCAGCTCTGAGGGAATCACTGTGAGGGCACCTACAGTACTCGGGCCCCTACCTCTCTGGTCAGAAGAGCTGATTTTGGCTTTTAATTAGCAAATTCAGAACCCCGAGGACCTGGCTCTGAGGGTGGCCTTTGTTAGAACACACCCCAGGGAAAAGTGGTGTTGAAGGAGTCTTAGGAGGAATTGTTTCCTCAGTGCTCCAGAGAACAAATTCAAGGGGTGAATTTGCTGGGCAGTTCAAGAAAGCTCAGCTTTGGGGAATAGAAGAGGAAACTCCTGTCTTACTTACTGATCCCCTCCCCAGGACACCTAAGAGTTGGACTATGATCCCTTTGTTGGTCCCTGACCCTATTTCAGGTGTGAAAGACTGATTTGGGAAACTCCTTTCCAGTGCACTCCTCTGCTATAATTTGTCATCCAAGCAAAAGCAGTTTGATACAAGGAAAGAAAGTATGGAGGATGACAGCCTGGGGCAAAGGCTTGCCTTCTTTAAATACATGGAAGAAGAAGGTCTGTTTCTTCAGAAAAGGAAGGGTATTCAAACTCTTACAAAGAAAGGAATGTGAAATCAACTAATAAACACAAGCTTAGTAAAAGACACACCCTGAAAAGAAACAGAGAGGGCCCTGGACACTGCATTCACCTTGGGAAGATCTTCTAGATATGAAGGCTGAAGCACAAGAAAATCTCTATTCTACCACCAACTGATTATAAAATCAGAAACAAAGTTTTCAGGGAATATATCCAGAGTTAATATTTTGAAATATTAAAATTTACAGTGTGCCAGAAATGAGTAGAAGACTAACAAAGAAACAGGGAATTATAACACATACAAAGGAAGAGTTTAAAAATCCAGAAAACACCAGCTAAAATGATAACAATGTAGACAAATCAAACAAAGCCCTTTAAAAAAAAGATCTTAAAAATACTCAAGGAGATGAAGGAAAATACAAAGAAAAGATTAAAGGATATCAGAAAAGCAATGAATGAGCAATGTGAGAATCTCATTAAAGAGATAGAAATTTAAAAAGGAAGCAAATAAAACTACTGGAGTTGAGGTCCCCACTAACTGAAAGGAAAAATTCCCAGGAGGGTTCCAAGAGCAGATTGGAGATAGCAGGTGAATTATACAATGCAGTAGAATAAAAGATACAAGTCAAGTGAAGAGCAGAAAGAAAACAAAAATTGTTAAAAGTGAAAATAGCCTAAGACACCTCTGGGACACTACCAAGTGCACCAAGATATGCATGATGGGAGACCCAAAATTTGAAGAAATAGAGAAAATGGTAGTAGGCATATTTAAGAAATAATGACAGAGTACTTCCCAAACTTAGGGAAATGATGTGAACATGCACATCCAAGGAGGATAGAGTACACCAAACAGAATAAATACGAGGAAAAATACACCCCATCATATATTGATCACACTATTGAAAGCAAAGGATGAGACAGTTCTAAATGATGAAAGAGAAAAGCAGCATGCTATGTACAATGAATCCCAATTAGACTGAATACTTATATCCATCAGAAACCATGGAGACAAGAATTTGGTGGGTTAAAATATTTAAAGTACTGACAGAAAACGACTGGCAACCAAGAAATTTATATCTGCTGTGACTTTCTTCCAAAAATGGAGGAAAGGTTAAGACATATTCAGATAAACAAAAGCTCAGGGAGTTGATCACCACTACACCTTTCCTATAAGCAATGCTAAAGAAAATTCTTCAAACTGAAAGATGGTTCAAAGAAGCTTAAAGAAATAAAACTTGTAGCAAAGGGACAAAAAAGTGTAAGTATACAAAGACTAAATATAAACAGCAAAAAGGCAGAAGAAATTCTGCATTATCAGTAGTGATTTTAAATGTAAATATATTAATCTCTCCTGTCAAGAGACAAAGATTGTCACAGTGGATAATAAAGCATGGCCTAACTCTTTGTAATCTGTAAGAAACTCATCTTAAATTTCAAGATACATGTACTTTGAACATGAAAGAATGGAAAAAGTATACCATGGAAGTAGTAATCAAAAGAGACCTAGGGTAGCTATACTAATACCAATTAAAATAGACTTCAAGTTAAAAGAGTTATGAGAGACAAAGACTGTCATTATATGCTGACAAAGGAGTCAATTCAACAAGAATATGTAAAAAAATTATAAATAAATACATGTTCACTTAACAGTAGAGCCCCAAAATAGATGAAGTTATTATTAACAGATACAAAGGGAGAAACTGATGGTTCTACATTAATCATAGGAGACTTTAATACATTGCTTTCAGTAATGGCTAGGACGTCTAGTCAAAAGATTAAAAGGGAATAGAGGATCTGAACAATATTCTTACCCAACTAGACTTAATAGATATATGTACATTCTTCACAAGTGTACATGGATCATTCCAACATAACAGGATTCACATTCTTCTTGGGTGAATATGGATCATTCTTCAGGATAGACCATATTTTAGGTAACAAAATAAGTCTCAATAAATTTAAAATCTTAAAATCACACAAGATATTTTTCCAATCACTAGAGAATGAACTTAGGAATAAATAACAGAGGGAGAAATGGAAAATCTACACTTATATGGAACCTAACAGGATACTCTTATGCATGCATACTCCTTAGTGACTTAAAAAGGAAATCACAATGGAAATTAGGACCTATCTTGAGGAGGATGAAAATAAAAACATAACATACGAAAATTATCTGATGCAGCAAAGGCAGTTTTCATATTGAAGAGACACTCAGAGACAGACCTAAACTCAAAACTGGAAGAACTAGGAAAAAAAAAAAAAGAGCAAACCAAATTCAAAGTGAGCATATGGATAAGTTTATCTGGTATGGCCTTGGCAGAATCTAGGGTTTCAATTTCCACACCACCATCATTATCAATGCATATGTCCCCATTCCAACTTTCTGTATCCTTTTCTTTTTCAATCAATGCCCTCACTTTAATAGCAGGCAGGTTGAGATTTTAGTTTCCATTGGAGCTCTGCTACTTGTACAATGAGTTTCTGGGTCTGTTTTCTAGAGATCTCAAGTCCGTGGCTATAAGAAACAAGATTTTCTTTCAAGGTACACTTAGAAACTGTCATTTCATTCATGTGGCACTGTAGTTGCAAATTTGAAAATTTCAGTTCATCCCTGTCTTTTGTAACTATGTCTAATGTATTTAGGAACAATCAGGCAAATTCATTGTACTTTTATTTCCAAAAAGCTGTTATTGTGTCAAAAACATTCTCACCCAGGGTGCCTGCTCTCTTAAAAGCATGGAAATAGTTTATTCCAGTGATGATATTTTGCATGTTTCTATTGCCAAATCATGCTAACAAATAGTCCATGGACTATCATGGGCCTCTTGATTAATGGAAACACACGTAACTGCGAAAACCCCCAAACCTATTCAGGAATCCCATTTTTTAAGATTCTTTTTTTCAATAACCACTCCTGATACCAAGCTGTATGAGGATTCTCAAGGGAAACAGAACTGACAGGAGATAATGGTAAATATTATGAGATTTTATAGAATTGTCTCATGCAACCATGGCAATGCAAAAGCCAGAAACTGATAAAGGTGCTCAATGACTTCCTCAGGAGAAACCTGGCTCCCTGAAATAGAGATGGGAATTATTTCTCTCAAAGTCAAAATCTTTTCTCCTTCTAAGGTTTTCAGCTGATTGGATGAGATGTCTCTTATTGCTGAAGGCAATCTTGTCATTTGAATATATAATCAGTCATAGATGTAATCAACTCAGTGATGATTTAAGTCCTTACAGTACAACTAGTCCAATGTTTGCTTGACCAAACAACTGGACATTATTGCCTGGCCAATTTGACACATTATCCTTACTATCACATAAAGGAAATAAAAATTAGAGCATAGATATGTGAAAAGGAAAACAAGAAAACAATAGAGAGAATTAACAAAACCAAAATTTAGTTCTTTGAAAAGAGTAATAAAGTTAATAAACCTTTGGCTAGAATGAATAAAAAGGGTTGATACAAAGAAGAAAATCAGGGTTGAAAATGGGGGCAATACTACTGATCTTACTCAAATAAAAATGAAAATGAGGATACTATGGACAGCTATCTGTCAATGAGTTAGTTAACCTAGGTGTGGTGGACAAATTCTTAAGAAATACACAAACTACACAGTACAGTGACTCAAAAAGAACTAAGATCTCCTACAAACAGGGAACTAGTAAAGAGATTTAATCAGTAATCAGAAACTTCCCAAAGAAGACAAGCCCAGGACTGGAAGGCTTCATAATACAATTTTAACAAACATTCCAAGAAGAATTAATGACACTTCTGCTCAAACTTTTCCAAAAATTATAAAAGGAAGGAAACAATACTTAATCCATTCTAAGAAGACAACATCACATTCATATCAAAGTCAGATAAAGGTACCACAAGAAAAGAAAATCACAAACCAATATCTCCTGTGAATTTAGATGTAATAATCCTCAGAAAATACTACTAAAAACAATCCAACAGCATATTAAAATATTTCTACATATGATCACATGGGATTTATCCCTGGTATGCAAGAGTGGTTCAACATAAGAAAATCAGATCATGTAGTATACAATATTAATGGAATAAAGGAACAAAACCACATGGTGTCTCAATTGATGCAGGAAAGGCATTTAAAAGATCCAGCAGCCTTTCTTGATAAATACTTAATAAAAACTTGGAATAAAAGGAAAATTCCTCACCACAAGAAAGGGAATATATGGAAAGCCCAAAGCTTACATCCTACTTCATGGTAAATGACTGAAATTTTCCCCTCTAATATCAGAATAAGACAAGTTTGCCCACTGTCACCATTGTCATTCAACATTGTACTGGAAACTCTTGCCAGAGCAATTAGACAAGAAAAAGCAATAAAAGGCATACAACTTAGAAATGAAGAAGTAAAACTTTCCATAATTAGAAATGGCATATCCTATATACAGAAAATCCTGATAAATTCAAAATAAAGCTCTTAGAACTAATAAATGAATTAACCACAGAGCCAGGGTACAAGATTAACACCTAAAAGTCAGTAGTATTTCTATACACAAGTAATGAACAACTAGAAGAAATCAAGAAAAAAAAATCTATTTACAATAGCAACTAAAAATAATCAAATATCTAGGAATAAATCTAACCACGTCTGTAAAAGAGTTGTACATAGAAAACTATAAAACAATGCTAAAATATCAAAGGAGACCTAAATCAGAAATTATGATCATAAGCTCAAAGCTTCTTATTATTGATGATGTGCCATGAATAGTAAACTTCTTTGTGACTGACCCAAGAGTCTCATGTATTTTGCTAGCATCCATAAAATTGTGGCAGGTTAATTTGTTAGCTTGCAAGTAGAATAAAATATCAGGCTCTTCAAAGCTCTTGACAAACTAAAAACTGTAACAAATAAAAGCTTAGAAATAGTTCTTAAATTCAGAAAAGAATAATGGAATGACAGCTAGAGTTTAGGGGTATAGAGATTATTTGAGATGGGTCACTAAATAAGGAGGTGATAAATATTTGATTTATGAGCATAAAAATATGTATATACAAAAATAGTTCTATTTTAAAAAGCTTGTTACCTAATCAAAAAGCAAACATGTTATTGTTCTAACTCCAAGGACAGAGTAGTTCATATAAAGCATGCTATATAAATAAGAAAAGAGAAAGCTATTAATATTCTTAAACTTCCCTTTAGCAAAAATGTATCAAAAAGTTGAGGTTAGTTGGTAAATATACTTATTTTGCTTTGATAAAGCCACAGTGTCTCCAAATCTTGCTCAATTTATTTTCCTTAATGGAAAATACAATTTTATATTTCTGTAGAAAACATTAATTAAGATTAAAAGAAGCTTTTTTCTAGACAGTTAATTTCTTACTGTCATTTGTACAGAACATTGAGTGAAATAATAATTTTGTTCATGGTTTAGCTTACTGATTTTGAGAGAAAATGACAGATAATTGTAAAGAAAAAATAGTTTAATTCTGATTTTAGTGGAGAGTCACATATATATACTAATATGGACATTTTGTTTCATTCTCACATGAATAAATTCTGTCCTCTGTGACTTATTTTTCTTGATTAAATGGTTTAACATGTCAAGTTTATGAACATCAACTACATTAGTGAAAGTGAAGATCACAATCTTTAAAACTAGAAAATTTTAAAATGATATGATATGATATGATACGAGATAAACTATTCGAGATAAACTATAGCACTAACCGTTTGTACAGAAAATGCACCATTTTGGAAATTGATAAGGGAATTTGGAATATAATCTCAATTTGAATTGAGCCCCTATATCTTTATTATTAACAAATAGATGTTTCCTTACTGCTTTGTCTGTTATTTGGGCCCTTGAACAACATCAAATGAAATAATATAAATTAGTTATCATTGATATTTATTGTAAAAAGAAAAAAATATTTTATACTCCAAAGCCACCTCTATTTTTTTACAATGTTATATACATATGAAGACTATGAATAAGTATGTCAGTCTAGGTGTATAAATGAAATATGTAAGCCTGCTTTTAAGGTAGTGCATCCAATTTACATTTTTATGATATATGCTAGATTAGTAAGAAGAAGAAACTATAATGAAACAGAGAACAGGGAGAAAATTCATCCAAGGTAACAGTAAAGTGAATATAACTATGAAAAATAACTCTTAGCATACCATGAATCTGAGTTTGAGTTCATAAATTATGATTATCTTTTCAATGAGCTATTAAGAATTATGACCTTTTTTTAAATTTATTTTTTATTGATTTTGTAAAAATATTACATTTTTATTGATATTTGTAAAAATATATATGAGGTCCCATTCAACCCCACCACCCCACCCCACCACCACTCCCTCCCCCCCCCCCCCCCCCAGCAACATTCACTCCCATCATCATGACACATCCATTGCATTTGGTAAGTACATCTCTGGGCATCTCTGCACCTCATGGTCAATGGTCCACATCATGGCCCATACTCTCCCCCATTTTTTTAAATGCTGTCTCCTTACTGTGAAACTGAGACATACATATATATCAGTCAGCAGATTAAAACTTAGGAAATAAACACCATTACCAAACATTCACTCATGCAATTTAGTAATAATTAATTTCTTGATTATTTCATTCCACAAATACTACCAGAGTAGGTTTCCCATTTGCTAAGCTCCTGGAAGTCTTCAACTTTGCCTTCTTTAGAAACTGCCTCACATTAATTTGTACAATTCAGCAACATTCTGGAAAAAAGTCCAGCAACTATTTATAGAGCTTTAAGTGTTAAATATATCTGGCCCTTTTTTCCAAGCAGAAAACTTTATGCTGAGTAGTAAAACAGTGGATTTTCTCTGGAATTGCTGTTTTGCCTGTGTAATAAATCTCTTTACTCAAGAAAATGTACTAAATCAGAAGTTTTACTTACAGTCATCCATTCACAAATGGTTATAGTACCTTCATTTCCTCTGTTTCCCATACTCCCAGTTAAAAGTATTGACAATGCTGATATCTCTTTTTGGGCATCTTAAAGACATGTCCATGCTTTCTAAAAAAATAATCAGTTAAATATTGACTTTGTATGAACTTTTTTCAGTTGACAAGAGAAGCCAACTTGAGTAGAATATTTTTTTAGATTTACAATAAGGAATGAAATCATGGTAACAATGTTACTTCTATTTAATTTTCAAGTATTTTTAATTTTAATAAAATATACAAATGTGTAATTTTAGACAAAATATAGTAAAATTAGCTTTATTGTTTGGATGACTTTGTCTCATAAAAAATAATCTACCTGTTGATGGGTATTTGGGTTGATTCCAACTTTCGGCAATAGTGAACAATGCTGCTATGAACATTGGTGTGCATATATTGTTTCGTGTCCTTGTTTTCAGTGCTACTGGGTATATACCCAGCACAAGTGCATTGAATGTCTCATGATAATGGAGGAGGTTGTTGTTATGGGGGAGGAGTGGGGTGAGGAGAGTGGGGGTATATGGGGACCTCATATTTTTTTAATGTAACATTTAATGTAACAGAAAAATCTACCTTCCCTTACATGTAGGAAAGCAGGATCTTATATGAAAATGCAATATTTTCAGGAATTTACAGAAGTCTTGGATAGGACTTTAGAGTACCACAAAGAGGTAATGAATGGGAAGAGATTTGCAAAAATAAGTCAGTTTTACATGGCTTTTGAGAGGCTGGGAGCCTAGCTGGCAGCTAGAATGCAATCTTTTCATTTGACTCACCATTTACTATCTGCTTTTCTGTAATAGAAAAGTACAATGCTTTGTAATATTTTAGTACAAATACTTTTCAAAAAGAAACAAAGTTTTGTAATTTTCTCTTCAGTTGATATTACAGGTAACAAAATCTTTCTCTAGATTAAATGACAAGGATCTTCCCCTGCTTAGGTCATTCTTTTCCACTACAGCTCAGAAATGTGAAAGAACAGCAGATTTCTCTCATTTGCATCCTCAATTTATTAAATTTCCCTTGGTATTTTCTAAAACCACATTCCATAATTATCTTCTTTTTCCTTTATTGGGTTTTTCAATTTTTTTATTCTAGTAACATATACATAAAACCTGAAATTTCCAAACAACAGTTATTTTTTTAATGTATATATATATATATATTTTTTTAAAAAGATACTTAGATTACATAAGTTGTTACAGAAAAAAATATAAAGGATTCCCATATACTCCACTCTCCACACCTCCCACCCTTCCCTACATTAACAACTTCTTTCATTAGTGAGGTACATTCATTGCAATTGATGAACACACTTGGGGTATTGCCACTTAGCATGGTTCATAGTTTACATTGTAGTTTACACTCTCTCCCACTCAGTTCTGTAGGTTATGGCAGGATATATAATGGCCTGTATCTGTCATTGCAATGTCATTTAGGACAATTCCAAGTCCTGAAAATGCCCCATTTTACATCTCTTTTTCACTCTCCCTGCTTTTAGCACATCCAGTGACCACTGTCTCCACATCAATGATATATTTTCCATTGCTAGAATACCATTAAGTCTATAGTAGAATACCAGTAATTCCACACTAGTCCATATTTTATTTCCCAATCCTGAGGAATCTGGGATGGTGATGTCCACTCCACCTCTAATTGAGAGGGATCCTTGATCCCATATGGCTGATTTATGGAACTCACTTGCTTTCAGTTGTAGACTGTCTCGGTTCCTTGCTATGGTGGTTGTCCATTCTCACCACCTTGTTAGTTTATCTGGGTGAGTCCAGTGAGCTGGAAACTAGGCATTGCAGCTCTGCTGAGGCTCAGAGCCCAAATGGCCCATGGATAACCCAAAGATTCAAGGCTCCTGGAGGTACACCTACCGACTCCAGGTTCAAATAGAAGGGACAGAAGAGGTATGTGTAGAGAAGTCACACATACCAACTCTGTCACACTCAGGAGCACAAACTCCAAAGTAGGACCCACTGGCAAGACACCAAACTCCAGAGTTATCTGCCATAACCATAGGACCTGGGTGTCTCCAGACCCCTTATGAGCCCCACTATTTGGGGTAGTATTTACTCTGGCAGTCTATGAGATTCTGAGATGTGCGTAAGTGTTACCTCTGCAATGAACTTCTGACTCACTTTGAAGTCTCTTAGTTATATAAACTCATTTGTCTTTACCACTTCCCCCATTTACTCAAGGTCTTTTTCCAGTTGCACTGTTCATTGGTGTTTGGTGGTAATCCCTCAGTGCCAGGGAGGCTTATCTCTCAGAGTCATGTCCCACACTGGGTGGAAGGTAATGCATTTATGTGCTGAGTTTGGCTTTGAGAGAGGTCACAGTTGAGCAACATGAGGCTCTCAGGAGGTAACTTTTAGGCACCATACAGTGCTAGGCTAAATTGCAATTTCAAGAGCAAAGGCCCCTAAGCATAATTTTCAATATTAAGGACCCATCAATGCACCATCCTTCATCACTAGTCATTGTCCTGCACTTGGGGGATTGTTGCTGTTCCATTAGGGAATGTGGCAGAGCTCCCAGGAGGGGAATTCAATATTCTTTCAGTTATTGTGTGAATCTCCATCTACTGTGACAATGCCCCATGAAAACTTGAACACATTTATGTACCTTATAACTTCTTCTCATGTATCCCCCGTCACTGACACCCCACACCAATGATCCACCCCTGCCATAGTTGTAATCCTTCGGTGGTCCAAAACTTCTTAAAAAATGAAGCCAAGAATATTGCCAAATATAATTAATAGGAAAATGAAATAATAATGTAAGGTTTAAGCATAAGAAATAAAATACATAATAATTTAGGAAAGCTAAAACTAAAATAAAATTTAAAGTTGGGATATTAAAAATTAGCGAAAAATATTTAAATTTTTTTTTTTATATTTTGCCTTTCATCACTGTATCTCATCCTGTACATACAGTGACATTTTCTCCCATTTCTCCTCTAGTGTCTTACTTTTTTTCATTTTGTCTTCAAAGTTTTAGGTCACAATAAAGTCACATTCAGGACACATGGAACTCATATACCCAACATCATCCCCCTTATCCCCCTTCCTGTATCAATAACCTTTTTACATGTGGATGGAACATTTGTTACTACTGCTGTACAAATATTGAAATATAGGGAAACGGACTTTGGCCCAGTGGTTAGGGCGTCCGTCTACCACATGGGAGGTCCGCGGTTCAAACCCTGGGCCTCCTTGACCCGTGTGGAGCTGGCCATGCACAGCGCTGATGCGCGCAAGGAGTGCCTTGCCACACAAGGGTGTCCCCCGCGTGGGGGAGCCCCACGCGCAAGGAGTGCGCCAGTGAGGAAAGCCGCCCAGCGTGAAAAGAAAGAGCAGCCTGCCCAGGAATGGCGCCGCCCACACTTCCCATGCTGCTGATGACAACAGAAGCAGACAAAGAAACAAGACGCAGCAAATAGACACCAAGAACAGACAACCAGGGGAGGGGGGGAAATTAAATAAATAAATAAATCTTTGAAAAAAAATAAAAGAAATATAGTCACAACCATGGTCAATGGTTCACATTATGGTCTACACTTTAGACCATACGCTTTTGTAAGTTTTTGATGAATTTCAACATGGCCTGTATCCATTATTGCCCCCTAAATGCTCCCACTTCCATCTACTCTATTCCTTCCTCCCCTTCCACATGGGGCCCACAGCAACTGCCAGGCTTCACTCCTTGAAGGACAAGATTCTTAGTTACTTGCAACAACACTGATGATCTGACATACTGGTCTGTCCTCCCCATTAGGGACTGCCCAAACTCTCAAGAGGACAACAACCCCTCTGCTTGAGCACATAACTGCCCCACCCCGAATGAGAGTCTAACTCCTTTCTGCTCATTATGTGGGTCTCCACTCACTGAAACAATACACAACACACTATTCCAAAGTAATGACTCACACATTCTCTAGAAGACTGCCCAGGTATGCCCTGTCCCCCATCCAACACCCTAACATTTTGTTGTCATATTGTCAAAAGAGCTTTCCTAACATTGTAGTTTCAACCACGTGCTTACCAATTCCCAGTGTTCACCTGCTCCCTCCCCCAACCATAACCCAGTTCCATGGATCATCCAACCCATCATCCCCACCCGATCCTCCCGTCAAACTTGCACCACCCAACCCAATAGTATCACTACAACCCTGTCATATTCCTTCACTGCACAGCCATGCACTTCCACCTTATCATAGAATTCACACATATAGGCATTTGTTCACAACCTTCTTCTCCTTTTCTATTTCCTGCAGACTTGTCTTACAGACTCTAGCTCTCTAATGAGCTCAATTTGCTGAATTCATATCAGTGAGGTCATGTAACAGTTGTCCTTTAATGACTGGCTTGCTTCACCCAACATAATGCCCTCAAGTTTCATCCATGTTATCCCATGTGTTAGTACTGTATTCCTTCTTACAGCTGAGTGATATTCCATTTGAGGTGTAAACTACATTTTGTTTATCCATTCATCTGTTGATGGGCATTTGGGTTGAGTCCAACTTTTGGCAATTTTGGTGAATAATGCCTCTATGAACCCTGGTGTGTATATATGATTTCGTGTCCTTGTTTTCAGTTCTTCTGGATATAAAGCCAGCAGTGGAATTGCTGGGACATATGGAAGATCTATAGTTAGTATCTTGAGGAACCACCAAACTGTCCTCCACAGTGGCTGGACCATTTTACATTCCCACCAGCAGTGGATGGGGGTTCCCATTCCTCTGCATCTTCTCCAACACTTGTAGTCCTCTGTTTTTTAATGGCTGCCAGTCTAATGGGTATAAGATGATATCACATTGTAGTTTTGATTTGTATTTCCCTAATAGCTGTTGAGCAAATTTTCATGTGCTTTTTAACCATTTTTATTTCTTCTTTGGAGAAGTGTATGTTCAAATCACTTGCCCATTTTTATATGGGTTTTTTGACTTTTTATTTTTGAGATATAGGATTTTTTTACATATGCTGGATATTAAGTTTTTATTGGATATATGGTTACTAAATGCTTTCTCCCTTTGTGTAGGTTGTGTAGGCTGTCTTTTCACTTTCCCGATAAACTCCTTTGAGGTGTGAAAGCTTTTAATTTGGAGAGACCCCATTTATCTATTTTGTCTTTTGCTGCTTGTGCTATGGGTGTGAAGTTCATGAAACCATTTCCTATTACAATGTCCTGTAATTGTTTCCCTACATTATCTTCCAAGGTCTTTATAATTCTGGATCTTATATTTAAATCCTTGATTCATATTGAGTTGATTTTTGTATAAGGTGTGCGATGGTGTTCCTCTGTCATTCTTTTGGATATGGATAACCAGTTCTCAAAGCACCATTTGTTTTAGAGGCTGTAGCAGTTTGATATAGTTATGAATTTCAAAATAGTTATTGGATTATGTTTGTAATCTGGTATGTAAATAGGCATGATTAAGTTATGATTTGAGCTTTGATTAGGCTATGTCATTAGGGCATTGAGCCACACCCTTTGATGGGTGGTGACTCACAGATAAAAGAAATGGCAAAGGACAGATTTGAGGGATTTTGATGTTGGAGTTTGGTGTTGGAGCTTGATTCTGAAGTCTTAAGCTGGAGCCCCAGGAAGTAGGCACACAGAGGAAAGAGAAGCAAGTCTCAGGAAGAGAGAAACCCTGAGCCCAGGAAGAAGCAAGACCCTGGAAGACAGGAACCCAGGAAGCTTGAAATCTTGCAGATGTCAGCAGCCATCATGCTCCAACACATGAAAATAGACTTTGGTGAGGGAAGTATTTTATGCTTTTTGGTCAGGTATCTGTAAGCTCCCACCCCAAATAAATATGCTTTATAAAAGCTAACAGATTTCTGGTATTTTGCATCAGCACCCCTTTGGCTGACTAATATAGAAGCCATTCTCTCCCATTTGAGTGGGCTTGGTGGTCTTGTTGATTATCAGATGACTGTATATTTGAGGATCTATATCAGAACCCTCAATTTGGTTCTATTGGTTGTTATGTCTATCCTTGTGCCAATAACATGCAGTTTTGACCACTGTAGGTTTGTATTATGCTTAAACGTCAGTTAGTGTGAGTTCTCCAATTTCATTTTTCTTTTTCAATATGACTTTGGCTATTTGGGGTCTCTTGTCCTTCCAAATAAATTTCCTAATGTTTCCAATTCATTAAAAAATGCTGTGTTGATTTTTTATTGGGATTGCATTAAATCTGTAGACCAGTTTGAGTAGGATGGACATCTTAATGATGTTTAGTCTTCTCATCCAAGTAAAGGGAATATTCTTCCATTTATTTAAGTCTTTTTTGATATCCTTTAACAGTGTTGTATAGTTTTCTGTGTATAAGTCATTTACATCTTTAGTTAAATTTATTCCTAGGTATTTGATTCTTTTAATTGCTATTTTTTTCTATATTTCTTTCTCAGAGTGCTCATTATTGGTGTACAGAAATGCTACTGATATTTTTGCATTGATCTTAGAACCTGTGACTTTATTGAACTCATTTATAAGCCTAGAAATTTTGTTGTAGATTTCTCAGGGCTTTCTATGTATATCATCATGTTATCTTCAAATAGTGAAATTTTGATTTCTTCCCTTCCAATTTGGATGCCTTTTAAATCTTTTTCTTGCCTAAGTGATCAAGGAAGTACTTCTAATACAATGTTAAATAGGAGGATAGAGAATAGGTGTCCTTGTCTCATTCCTGATCTTAGAGGGAAAGCTTTAGGATTTCACAATTGTATATCATGTGAGCTGTGTGGTTTTCATATATATCTTCTGTCATGTTGAGGAAATTTCCTTCTGTTCTTATTGTTTAAAGCATTTTTCTCATGAAATGGAGCAGTATTTTGACAAGTGCTTTTCCTGTGTCTATAGAGATGATTATGTGATTTTTTTCCTTTTGATCTGTTTATGTGGTGTATTACACTGATTGATTTTCTTATTTTGAACCATCCTTGCATACCAGGGATGAAACCCACTTGATCATGGTGTATAATTCATTTGATGTATTGTTGAATATGATTAGCAAGTAATCTGTTGAGGATTTTAGCATCAAGTTTCATTAGAGAGATCGGATTGAAGTTTTCTTTAATTATGACATCATTGTTTGAATTTGGTATTAAGGTAATTTTTGCATCATAGAGTTAGTTAGGCAATGGTCCTTCTACTTATAATTTTTGGAAGAGTTTATGTAGGATTGGTGTTAGTTATGTCCAGATTTGTTTGGTAGAATTCACTTATGAAACCATCTGGTCCTAGGCTCTACTTAGTTGGGAGGTTTTTAATGACTAATTCAATCTTGCTACTTGTGATTGGTTTGTTGAGTTAATCATTTTCTTCTTTCATCAATGTAGGCTGCTTGTGTTTCTAGGAATTTGTCCATTTCCTCTAACTTAACTTTTTTGTTGGTATATAATTCTTCAAATTATCCTCTTATGATACCCTTTATTTCTATGGTGTCATTGATGATATCCCCTTCCTCATTTCTTATTTTTTATATTTGTGTCTTCTCTCTCTCTTTCTTTCTTCCTTTCTTTGTTAGTCTATCTAAGGGTTTGTCAGTTTTTTAGATGTTCTTGAAGAACCAGCTTTTGATTTTGCTTGTTTTTTTGTAGTGATTTTTTCTTTTCTTTTCTTTTTTTTAAGAATTTGAAAAGTTTAATGAGTAAAAAAACATACAAATAGAAAGAAGTCCACTTTGTTTAATGTACAAAAAAGTATGAGTAGAACTAAAAGTGAATTAAGCATTATCACAATTGTTTACACCACTATTGAGTTCTTCATATTAACTTTGCTATTCAAACAACAGAAAGTAGGGGGCAATTTTAGGGACTGAGAAAGAGATTAAACAAACAAACAAAAAAACAACCTTTTCTACCATGTTTATTCTTCTATACTGTATAGCTGTGCTCACAGATTTGGCTTCTTTTACTTCTCCACTGTGCAGAAATTTAGTTGTATATAAAATTGTACCTACTCAAAAGCTGAGGGAGACTAGAAATAATGGGTCCATATCCTGGTGCATTGTCATACAATTCAACACAATGGTGCAACTATCAGTTTGTAATTTTTTGGGACTGCAAACAAGGCTTTCTCTTGAAGTTGAACCAGAAACAACTTCTTATGTTCATTAGGCTTTGTAATATGTGCAGGAATATATGGATACTGAGGAGGTTCAAAATTTGGTCTCCACCAGTTACCAATGCAGTCATCAATGACCCAGTCTTGCAGGACTCCATCCTGATGACCCAGTATCTCTGTCATTAAGCATTTTAGTCCTTCAACTTCATCTTCTCCTGAATTAAGTTCACCACCAGGTAACTTGAAGAAAGTTGTTCCCAGTTGTAGCAGTAACACATGGGGTAGCTGGTGCTCATGTACAATCAAAACTCCTACAGTCCACCTCATTCCAATTTTATCAAACTCCTCCCTCATGCACTGAAATCTGACTGCAACAGAGTTGTCCTTCTCATAGAGGGGTTCTTTTGTACCAAATGTATAATGGGTAAGAGGGTACATGTTGATGGTGTGTTCCAAGGTGAGGGGCTTGGTCTGCTGGATGCACTTGTTGCCAAACTGGTTGACTCCCTGGGGCCAGCCAGTCTGCAAATGATTGGGCAGCACCACAGACTTGCTGGTGAGCACAAACGCTGGTGGCGAGCAGAAAGGAGGCAGGCTACACTCCCCGTGTGGACAGCGATTATCCTGCTCAGCAGCCTCCACCTGCCATTAACATGAGAGTGCAAGAGGAGGCTACACACCTTTATTTTCTATTTCATCTAGTTCTTCTCTAATTTTTGTTATTTCCTTCTTTCTACTTCCTTTAGGGTTACTTTTTTGTTCTTTGTCTAATTCTTTTAGGTGTGCAGTTAGGTTTTTGATTTTAGTTCTTTCTTCTTTTTTGATGCATGCATTTAAGGCTATGAATTTCCCTCTCAGTACAGTTTTTTCTGCATCCTATGCATTCTGATATGTTGTGTTGTCATTTTCATTCATTTCAAAGCAGTTAATGATTTCTTTTGAAATTTCCTCATTGATCCTCTGTTTGTCTAAGATTGTGTTGTTTTACTTTCATTTCTTTGTGCCTAATCTAGTTCTCTGCCCCTTACTGATTTCCAGCTTCATTCCATTGCAGTCAGAGAAATTACTTTGTACAATTTAAATCTTTCTGAATTCATTGAGATTTGTTCTGTGACCTAGCATATAGTCTATCTTGGAGAATGATCCATGTGCACTCAAGAAGAAAGTATTATTCTTTATATGTCTATTAGGTCCAGATCCTTTAATGCATTATTCAAAATCTTTGTTTCCTTAATGATTCTCTGTTGAAATGTTCTGTCTAATGATGATAATAATGTATTAAAGTCCCCCACTGTAATTATAGAGGCATCTATTTCTCCACTTAGTTTTTCCAATTTTTGCCTCATATATTTTGAGGTGCCTTGGTTAGGTACATAAATGTTCATGATTGTTTTTTCTTCTTGAGAGATTACCACATTCATAATATATAGTGTTCTTCTTTGTCTCTTAAAATAGTTTTGCACTTAAAGCTCATTTTATCTGATATTAGTATCACTACTGCCACTCTTTTCTAGTTGTTATTTGCTTGTAAAATTGTCTTCCAGCCATTCACTTTCAGTCTCCTTGAATTCCTGGGCCTAAGATGGGTTTCTTGTAGATACCTTATAGATATGTCATATTTCCTTATCCATTTTGCCAACCTGTGTCTTGACTGGTGAGTTTAAGCCATTAAGATTGTGTTATTACTCTCAAAGAATTACTTATATTAGCCATATTTTCTTTGGGTTCATATATGCCATATATTGTTCTTATTTCTCTTTTTTAATGTTTTCTTGCACTCACCTCCAAAGCTCTCTCTTCTATTTTTTCCTTTCAATCTGCAGCTCTCCCTTCATATTTATTAAAGGGTAGTTTTCTTATTGGTTTACTCTCTTAATTTCTGTTTAGCTGTGAATATTTTGAGTTCTCCATCATTTTTGAATACCAGCTTTGCTAGAGAGAGAATTTTTGACTGGAAGGTTTTTTCTTTTAGCAGCTTAACTACATTATACTTCTGCCTTCTTGCCTCCATGGTTTCAGATGAAAGATAAGCACTTAATCTTATTGTAGTTCCCTTGTATGTGATAATTCTCTTTTCTCTTGCTTCTTTCAGTATTCTCTTTTTCTCAAGCATTGAACAGTTTGACAAGTACATGTTTTGGAGTAAGCCTGTTGGGATTTATACCATTTTGGGGGTACTCTACTTCATGAACATATACATCCATCTCCCTCAAGTTTTCAGTTATTATTTCAGGTATTATTTCCCCCCAACACACCTTCTGTCCCTTTTCCCTTCTCTTCTCCCTTCTCCAATTGCCTATAATTGCCAGTAATGCATATCTTTGAGAATTTTGTGTGGTCTTTCAGGTCCTTGAGTCCTGATGGATTTTTTCTATCTTTTTACCTATTTCTTCTACTATCTGTTTGATTTAAGACATATTGTGTTCCATCTCACCAATTCTTTCTTCTGCCTGTTCAAATCAGCTATTATATGCTTCCAGTTTATTTTTTATTTCTTCAGATCCGTTATGATTTTATGTATGTTTACAATCTCTTCTGTATTTTCTCCCAGTGTCTTCTTAATATCTTTAATCTCTTCCTTCAGTTCTTTAAGTTGGTTCATGATATTTATTTGGACAGCTCTGATTAAATGTTCCATGTTTTCCATCTCCTCCTGGTTTTTAGTTTGTTCATTGGACTGGGACCTGTCTTTCCTGTTTCTTCGTATGGTTTGTAATTTTTTGTTGGTGTTTAGGCATCTCTTTATCACGATGGGTTTATTCAGTTGCTTAGTTTCTTTCTCTACTCTAGGTTTTATTTAGTTGCTGTTTTTGCATGTATGTAAGTTTTCTTTTTGACACTTTGTTCCTCTTATTCTATTTCCTTACTGTTGTCTATGTTCTCTTGAAAGAAAAATACTAGGTCCAGAGAAAGGGAAAGAGGTAAAAAAAGAAAAAGGATAACACATATTAATAGTAAAAGGTAGAAGAGGAATCTCATAAGACCTAGGAAAATGAATAATTAACTCGCCTAAGAAGTGCAGAGGAATAAGAGTTAAAAAGTGGGGTAAAACAATGAAATGAAAATTCAAATAGAGAAAAATATCTAAAATGAATTAAAAGGATAGAATGATAAGATAAAAAGGAAAGAGAAAATAAAAGATGATAATAAAAATTAAACAAAGGAAACAGATTAGAGAGATAAAGATTAAAAGAAAAATTGAAGACTAAACAAAAAGAGGTGGAATGTAAGAACAAAAACAGAAAGCAGAAGGCAGGAAGATGAAGGAAAGAAAAGAAATAATGTAGATAGACAAAATTGGTATGCAAAAGAAAAGGGAGACAAGGAAGGGGGAAACACAGCAAACAAAAAACAAGACAGCAGTACCTAATTTAAAAAAGAAAAAAACAGAAAAGGGGGAAGGGAGAATAAGGGGGGAAAAGAGCAAAAAACAAATACTCAAGCAAACAATCAAAGAAAAAAATTAGGAATATTGATAGTTTTCAGCACTGGAGCAGTCAACTGCCTGCCTCCACCCTCTCACAAACCAGGCTCCTCTCTCTCAGGTTGACTAGGTAAAACAGGTTGATTGAACAGATTTGCTTCTCCCCTTTTCCTGGGGCCACCTCTTGCCAGCTGGTATGCTCCCTAAAGTTCAGAGGGGATCCAGGTAACCAAACCCACAGAAAGTAAACCCCTCTTCACCCTTCCCCAGAATCCTCTTACTCCTGGAGAATGCTCCCTCCTCCTCAGTGGCTGATGGGAGTCTGGGGGTTTGCAGCCGTTTTTTGCCTTGAGGGTGGGGTTTAGCCACCTGCTGTTTCCAGCCACTTGGTTGGAAAAAACATGGTTTTCCCTTTTTTTTTTTTTGTCTCCTTTTCCTGTTCCCTCCAGATCTATGCCTTGAAGCCTCCTGCTCTGTGGGTTCCCAAAACAGGTCACTCAGGCAGAATCTTGTCCCTTTTTAGCTGTTTTTTTAATTTGTGAGTGCCCACTTAAACTAATGCCATCTTGCATCTTCACCCCATAATTGTCTTAAAGAAACAAAGCACTAAAACTAGTAGTGAATCTCATTAATATTTACCTCCCCAACTGAATACAAGTGAGTAATATCACTTTTGTAATAATGAATCATTATGGTTTATTATAAAGATTAGAACATCACCCAGAAGCAAGAGGAAAACTGCTGATGATATACACCTGAATTTCTGAGGTATGCCAGAATTTTGCTTCTATTCTACAACCCTTTAAAAATATCAGATATTGACAATACTCTACCACATTTATTCCCACCTCTAAACCTTTCTCCTCTCAATCTAAGTATTAATCACTATTTACCAGGCTGGAAATGTGGTTTTGGCCTATGTAAAAAAGCAAAATCCTTTATTCTCTTAATTAGACTATCACAGGGTTTTATACAATTTTTTCCCTAATTTGATTTTCACCCATTACTATTCACTACCAACAAACTGTACTATTCTCTTAGATGTTTACAATTTCTATTAAGTGCATTTCTAGCCTAAGTTTGCTCAGGATGCAGATACAAATTTCTACAAACTAGGTGGCCAAAAACAACAGAATTTTTCATTTCATAGTCATGGAAACTAAAAGTCAGAAATCAAGACTTTGGCAAGATGAGGCTACCTATTAAACTTGTAGGGGAGAATCTGTCCCATGCTTGCTTCTTGGCTTCTGGTGATGGCTTGCAGGCAATCCATGGTGTCCTGCCTCAGTTGTCACTTAGGATTCTCCTTTCTGCCTTTCTGTGCTCAAGTTTCCTCTTATAACTACACAAACCATATTGGATTAAGGACTCACCATACTCCATCATGACCTCATTTTAATTTGCTTAATTCTATCTGTAAAGGCCCTATTCCAAACAAGGTGGCAGTCTGAGGTACTGGGGAATAGGAATTACCATAACCTTGTGGGGGACTCAGTTCTTTCCATAACACATTGGGTAGCTAAAAGCTAAACAACTTCCTTTAAGATATCATATAGTGTATTTGCTGGTGATCAATCTTTTAGTTTATCATTTTCTGAAAATTGCTTTCAGTTTTGAAGGATATTTTCACAGTATATAGAATTCCAGACTGATATTTCTTTTTCTTTCAGCACTTTATAAATGGCTCATTAAATTCTGGCTTGCTTTATTTCATATAAGAAGACAATAATTACTATTATCTTACTTTCCCTGATGCCTTGTTCTTCATCTACTTCAATAATTTTCCCTTACCAATAGTGTTCAACAATTCCTATATTGGGTATTTTGGTATGGTTTTCTTTATATTTTTACCTCATGGAGTGTGTTAAAATTCTTAGTTCTGTGGGTTGATATTTTTCAACAAATCTGAAAAATGGTGATTATGTATTCAAATATTTTTTCTACACTTCCTTCTCTCCTGTCCTGCAAATTCAATTGTAAATATATTAGTTTGCTTGATATTGCTCCTTTACCATTGGGTCAGTTCAGTTGTATCAGTCTTTATAACCTAAGTGCTTTGTTTGGGATGTTTCATTAATGGATCTTCAAATCCACATAAATTTTCCTCACCACTGTCTAATCAGTTGTTAAGCCCATCCAAAGAATATTTTTAATCTAAAGTATTTTGTTTTTCATTTCTAGAATTTGCATTACATTTAAAAATAATTTTTATTTCTATTCTTACTCTATTTGTGTTTTCTTTTAATTTTTTGAAAATATTTACAATAGATCTTTTAGTGTACTTGTTTGCTAATTTAATCACCCTATCATTTCTGAGGCTATTTCAATTGACTTATTTTTCTCTGTGTTATGGCTTATTTTTCTGCTTCTTTGCATGTCTGGTAATTTTTTATTGGGTGCCAGATATTATTAATTTTATGAATGTTAATTTATTAAGTAGTTAATCATGATTCTAAGTTGTGATGATTTGGAAGTTTATATTGAAGATTTTTGGGGGCATTCAACACAATCTTATTCATTCTCGTGAGAACTCAAATAGTGTATTGAGAATAGACTCAATATTTTTATATAAAGGATAAAGAATTGAATCGTAATTTATTTTATTCTTCCAAAATAATATTTAAAAATACATGTAGATTCTTATCCAATTAATAAAAATATTTGAAAGGTATCAGGGTTCTCATATATAGGAGAACATGAAATGCCCTTATGTTACAATTAACCCATTGCTTTCTTGACTAAACAATTTGGCACCATTACCTGGCTGAGTTGACACATTATCCTAACCATCAGAGTATCTTAATGAGAATATATTAAGTTTCTTTTTGAGGATTATGGTAGAATAACACAACATATACAGAAAATGAGAAATGGAAAGAATATACTGTTCTAAATACAAATTTGAAGCATTTCATCATATTAAACAAAACTGACATCTTCATTTTAACTTTTTAAAATTAACTGACAGAAAAATTCAGTACTTTCAGTGTACAGTTCTATGAGATTTAGCAAAGACAATAAAAATTCATAACAGTTCCATCACTCAAAAAGGAACTTGTAAAAGTAAATATATATAAATACATGTCTATATATGTATAGACATATAGATAGATATGAAAATAAATATATGTATGTTTGTATATATTATATATGTGTGTATTTAGATATGCACATTAAATATATGTAAATCTCTTACACTTTTAGATAATAAAAGTCTGAAATGGCCCTCACTGGGTTAAAATCAATGTATTAGCAGGGTTATATTCCTTTAATAAACTCTAGAGGAAATATGTTTCCTTGTCTTTTCCAACATCTTGAGACCACTTGTGTTTCTTGGCCCATGACTCCCATTCTATCTCAAAGCCAGTAATTTTGGGTTGGATTTTTTGCATGCTGCCATCTCTCTGGTTCTGACTTTTCTACCTCCCTCTTCCTTAGTTTAAGAAGACTTGTGCTTATATTAACATGACCCAAATAATCCATGATAATTTCCCTACTCTAAGACGATCACTTCTGCAAAATCCATTACAAAAATAAGATAACATATTACAGGGATTAGGGTTGGAAATACCTTTGGAGGTGGGTATTATTCTGATTATCACAGCATATTTACAAGCTCTTGTTTTTGGAAATATAATATTTTGCTTCTTATTTTATATTTTCTAGTTTATGATTCCAAAGAATGGCATAGTAAAATTCCCCTGATTGAAACATATACATTGAATGCCTACATTGTAGTCTTGTCATCTCTTTTATCAGACTTTTTGGGTGGAGTTTGAGTTCAAAAGGAGATAACTTGACCCAAAGAGTATTTTAATAATAGTAATGAACCCTACTATAATGGAATGCCAATATATTTATGAAGTGTGTAATTGTATTTCAAAACCATTTCAAATTTGGCACTAGCGTTTAGATACACTGACCATTAGTTGTTTAATGATATAATATTTAATGCTGAATTTTCTATTAGAAATGTCTTGCCCTTATTTAATGTCAACATGATTTCTACTCACTTCATTTTGTCTTATCCTATCACAAATCCATAGAACAGAGTCCCTACCTAGGTCATGTTATTTTTAAAATTTCCAAATTTTATTTTTACGGTTGATTTCAGAAAGGAAAGAAGTCTCTGTGTTCCCTGTACTATTTGCATCCATTTTAAAAAAGACAGGAATCCTAGAAGAGCTCAAGTAACATGACCACTTAGAGAACTATGTAATTTTATTGAGGTGTTTTCCTATTTAATTCTATGTTTTCTTGCAAAAATAATACTGTGACAGAGTAAGAATGGCTTTATGAGTATGACCATTAACTCTTTCAATGTGATTATTTTGCCTATTTACATCAAATGTCCAGTGCTACTGAAAATATTACCAGTTAGTAAAATCTAGGTCTCAATGTTATGGCATATTAGTCTTTGAAGAAAAATGACAATTTTACATTGTTAGCATCCAAAGAAATAATAGAATATATCTATATATCTGCTCAACCAATATATTTTCTCTTATTTTATAAGAAGCATGTTTATAAGCTTTTCTTATAAACATAAGAATGTCCTTATGTTTATAAGAAAAGAGTAGAAAAGACAGATTTAATCCTGGCTTGTCACTCTAAGTGTAAAGCTATTTTGTCCAAATGGAAGTATTTAACTTTGACCTTTTTTGAAATTTCATTCCTTCCATCCGTCCTTTAACTATTGGCTTATTTTAAAATATATGATAAAATATACAAATATTAATTCAGGGCAGCTGATTTTGCTTAGCACATCTTTGGGATGTTTTGAGATAACAATTTATCTGCAGTCTGCATTGACTGACAGATCCCTTTAGAAACTATTCTGTGCATCATGCCTTACCAAAAAAAGATTTTTTTTTTAACTGTGGATCATTTTTCAGAACCTGTTGTTTGAGATCAAAATCTTGAATAACTTAAAGCTTATGTTTAAATTATTTCCTATGAGGTTATGGATCATAAGGACTAAACTAAAAGTATTTGTTCATATATAAAAATTTCTTCTTTTAACTCATACGAACCTCATAGGATTTCTTATAATATTAGATTTCAAATAATGGATTTGTTTTCTTTAAATTGCATTAGTTTTAGCTAATTATGTAGTTTCAGTTATTATAATCAATCTAAGTATAGGAATGATGTGAATTGTCTCTATTTCCAGAAAATATATTATGACTGAGGCTATTGAGGATAACTTATGTACATGTAATTCCTTTTATAATTTGAGTAACATAATTTAAATACAACAAAGTCTGATAATTCTTGCTTTCCCAACTTGGAACATTAAATTTCCCACCATGCTATCTTTTAAAAATATATATATGTACAAATAACAAATGCATTTTGAATTGTTTAACAATGCCATAAATAGGGAGTATTTAATCACTTTATAAGGAAGTGTAAACTTCTCTGTGTTCTGTGTGAAGCTCCTTGCCACCGAAAATTAACTTTATGGCTTTTCCTGTTGCAGAATGAAATTAACCAAAATATTTGCATTTTGTTCTAAAGTAGTTTATTGTTCACTAATTGCCTAAACAGCACACAAAGTAGAAAATAAAGTTTAAAATACAGATAATGAAAATATTTGTCTTTTAGTGTTCCCATTTGGACTATATAAATAAAAATGTTTTTGTAGAGAAAAAATAAAAGCAAAACTTAATAAAGAGAAAGAATAAAATTAATTCTTTTGGAATAGCATTATAAACAAATCAAAGTAGTTCATCATAAAAGCAGAATGACTCTTAATTAGGTCAAATGTCAGGGCGTCATTAACTTTTGCTTTTAAATTATTGAAATTTTGGTACAACAAATGTCAAATATCACATATCTGCATTGTGCCAGGTACTGTACCATGCCTTTTACATTCACTATTTCATTTAATATTTCAGACAAAACTACAAAACAGGTATAGCTAATTTTTCAAGTAGTGAAATAGTTTCATAGAGGCTAAGTAACTTTTCTAAGATAACAAAAGTAGCATGTGTCTGCATGAGAATACTGAAAGTAATTATCTGTGACTCCAAAGCTCATCCTTTTCCCAATACAGGACACCAGTTCTTAGAGGAAAAAAACCTAGGACACATTATGCTTAATTAGTTTTTCATTTTTAACTGTGTCTCTGTTGCTTGGATGAAAAGTCTATGAAAGCATAACCAAAGCTGTCTTGCCCAATATTTTATATCTGGCTCTCTGTATAGTGCCTGACACATCATTAACATGCAATAACTATTTGTTGATGCTATAAATGAAAATAGATGTATTAATATTATCCTAATTTAAAAGATTAGCTTCAAACACTTTCAGATAATTAAATTATTCAGCTCTGACTTCTTTTGTGGGGAGGGGCTATGTACACAGTGACAAATTTGAAAACTTACATTTTATATGCCATGATTACTCAAGCTACATGTAAGTTTGTAAGGTATTTCTGTATGCAACACAGGGCTCTCTCTTGAACCATTTCCTGTCATTACTATGCTCATTGATAAGTATCTTCATTCTAACTTCTAAGTCTGCATTGTTGGCAAACCTCAGAGTGAACACTGTGCCCATTCTTAAACAGACATCTGCATGTGCCCAAGAAAAATAGCAAAGAACAGAAAAAACCCTGTCAAGTTCGTGTCCTTTGCCAATTTCTTCATTCAATTTTGCTGGGTACTATGAGTGCTAATATAAAGTGGGTATTCTTATACTTCTCTTCTCAGTTTTGATTTTAAAGAAGCAGAAGAACAGACATGGAATAGTGAAAACAGCTAGAGGTGTCATTAAAAGTATTGAAATGATATATTTTATTATATTATGTGTGATGGCAAAAGAATACTTGATATGAAGTATTTAATATATGTATATATATGTGTGTATGTATATATATATGTATACAAGCTTAAATTGTGTTATGAATAGTTAGTAATATTTAAATATGTAATAAAAATGAGTACAGTAAATTAAATTCAGAAAACTTGACAAACGAAAACTCTAAAATAAAGAAATAGCTAAACAGCTTCTTATATGAATGTTTTATTAAAACACATTGCATTTAAGCAAAATGGTAAAAATTTAGAGCAAAAACAAAACTTCAATTTTTTACATAATCTTTTTATGTTATTTTTTCAAATACATTTTAAATTTATTTTTAAAAGATACATAGATTGCACAAAATATTACATTAAAATATAGGAGGGGTGTGGAGCATGGTAGATGGGAACTTCTTATGTTTTTTATGTTTTTTTATAATGTTTTTTTCATGTAACATTCTTTGTGATCTATTAACTTTAATAAAAAAAAGTGTAAAAAAAAAATAGGAGGTTCCTATATGACCAACTCCCCCACCTCCTGCTTTTCCTACATCAACGACTTCTTTCATTAAGTGGTACATTCATTGCATTTGATGAACACATTTTGGAGTATAGCTATACAGCATGGATTATAGTTTACATTGTAGTTTACACTCTCTCCCAATCCATTCAGTGGGTTATGGCAGGATTTATAATGTCCTGCATCTGTCCCTACAGTGTCATTCAGGACAACTCCAAATCCTGAAAATGCTCCCAGATTATACTTCCTTTTCCCTCTCCCTGCCTTTAGGAACTCCCATAGCCACTGTCTCTACATCAATAATATAATTTCTTCCATTGCTATAGTCGCAATAATTCTATAGTAGAATACCAGTAAATCCACTCTAATCCATATTTTATTCCTCATCCTGAGAACACTGGGATGGCAATGCCTACTCCACCTCTCAAGTGAGAGGGGGCTTTGATCCCACATGGCTGGTGGATGGGACTCTTGTGTCTGCAACTGTAGCACTATCACTCAGGAGCACAAATTCCAACGTGGGGCCCACTAGCAAGGCACCAAACTCTGGAACCATCTGCCATGACTTTAAGACCCCCCACTAGCTGGGGTTGTATCTGCTTTGGCTGTCTTTGAGATCCTACTGAGATGTGCATAAGCGTGACCCCTCTGAAGACCTCCTGACTCATTTTTAAGTCTCTTAACCATATAAACTCATTTGTCTTTACCATTTCCCCCTTTTATTCAAGGTCTTTTTCTAGTTGCATCACTAGACAGTGCTTGGTAGTAAACCCTCAGCCCTAGGGAGGCTCATCCCTGAGAATCATGTCCTACGCTGGGGGGAAGGTAATGTATTTGTATGCTGAGTTTGGCTTAGAGAGCAGCCACATCTGAAAAATATGGCAGTCCTCAGAAAGTAAGTAACTTTAGGCACCCTGTAACACTAGGCCAAGTTGAAATTTCAAGCACAACGGGCTCATAAACATAGTCATCACTATCAAGGATCCATCATTGGATCATTCTTCTTCACTAGTCCATCCTTCTTCACTCCTCATTATCTTCATACTTGGAACAATATTAAGCTTCATTTTTGAAGAAGTTTTGGATCTCACAGGGGTTCAACTATGGCAGGGGAGGAGCACTGGTGTGGGGTTTCATTGATGGGGGAAGCATGTGAGGGGCTGCATATGGGGTCTATAGATATGTTAGGATGCTCATTGGGTATTGACACAGTGGGTAGAGAGTCACACAACGACTGAGGGAGTGCTGAGTTCTTATACTGGGAAACTCTGATGCATTCCCCAATGGAACAGCAACAATCTCCCAAGTATATAATCTTAATAAATAACTAATTACAATCTATATTAAAATTAAGTTTAGTTTGCCAAAGGGCTGCCAATGTAAAGTATCAAAAATGTGTTGGCTTTTATAATGGGGGCTTGTTTGGGGTAAAAGCTTGCAGTTTGAAGTCAACAAAGTCATCCACCACAATGTGAAGCAAGATGGCTGCTAATCTCTGCTGAGGTCTCTTCTGCCTTACCCCAGAATCTACTGGAGCTTAGCTGAAAACAACCGTGCATAAAGTTTACCTCTTTCCTGGACTCCTCTACCAATCTTCCCATTCCACTTACTTCACTAGTTCAGCTGCAAGCTATTAGGCATAGGGCTTATCTCTCCCTGGGCCTCAGCTTTGGAGTCTTTCAGGGATTGCTCCCCTTGCAGCTCAGCTGTAGATGAAACTGTTGTCCTTTCTCTCACTTGGCTGGATCAAACATGGCAGAGGTCCCTTTTACTGTGTGTCTCTGTTTATATCAGACATAGCAAGAGGGGTGGAGACTAAATCTGAGTCACAATTCATTGATGTAATCTAATTGAAAGGATCTCATAGCCACAGGAATGGATTAACTCAGACAAATATAATCTTTCTTTTTTTTAGGGGGATTCATAAAATAATTTCAAACTGTCACACACATGTCTACTAAGACATTCATAGAAGTATGTAAATTTTTTTTGTTACATTTTTTAAAAGAAAAGTGTGTTTTGAAAGAAATTATTCTTCTAGTAGCATCTTTTCATTTGGTTTTTTGGCTATGTATGTTGAAGATATAGTTTCTTAGAATTATATATTTTAAAAACTGGAAGAGACCTTGTTGCTGATGGGTCCAATGTTCTTGGAGATTAGGATTCTTCAGGAGTACCTCAATTGATGCTGAAGTTGGTGAGGGATAGCCCAATGAGAAAAGTTCTTATCCTTTTATATGTTGGGATTATAGAGAAGATTTTGTGTGTTTGAAGGAGTCTGTGTTAAGAAAATATTTGAGAACTATTAATCTAGCACAGTTTCTTCGGCAGTAGGATGAAGGCTTGTGGAATGCTTAAATAAATATTGTTAGATTACAAAAAACTTACTTTTGTGATGTACTATTGTTTATGTTGGAGAAATATAACAATATTACTTACATATTGTGATGCAC
Source organism: Dasypus novemcinctus (assembly GCF_030445035.2). Classification (NCBI taxonomy): domain Eukaryota; kingdom Metazoa; phylum Chordata; class Mammalia; order Cingulata; family Dasypodidae; genus Dasypus; species Dasypus novemcinctus. Next base: position 144,240,368 of record NC_080673.1, on the reverse strand, counting down.
ACATTTGTGTAAAGAAATTCTAAACAGGTTCCTCTAGATTCTAATTTGTTCAATGATACCAGAAATCTGTATGTATAACATTAAATCTATTAATCTTAATGTAGTTTTTCATTTTATGTTGGCAGAAATTTTTTTTTACTCATCTGATATTCTGAACCATCTGAAATCGACCACCACACCAGGGAACCAAGAGTGCCTACAACTGCAAACAGGAGAATTGCATCCATCGGCCAAGTGGAGTTGAGGCAAGCTCTAGATAGAGGGGTGGAGTGGATATAGCCATCCCAGGGTCCACAGAATGGAGGAACAGAATAAGGATTAGAGTGGACTTACTCTTTTCTGGAACTAAAGTGATTAGTAGTAGAAGTAAATGTAACACTGAGATGGAGAAAGTGGACATGGTAGCTGCTGAGGGTGGAAATGGGAAGAAGAGATGTGATGTGGAGGCATTTTCAGGACTTGGAGGTGTCCTGGGTGGTACTGCAGGGACAGTTAGTTACTGGACATTGTATGTCCTCCCATGGCCCACTGGGTGGGCTGGGGGAGCGTGTAAACTGTAATGTGGACCATTGACCATGAGGTACAGTGGTGCTCACCAAATGCAATGAATGTGACATGATGATGGAGGAGATTGGGTTATGGGAGGAATGGGGTGAGGGGGGTGGAGAGTATATGGGGACCTCATATTTTTTTAATGTAACATTAAAAATAAATTAATCAATTTAAAAAATTAAATTAAATTTAAAAAGAAATAAATCTTCAAAAAAATGAATTATGAATTCACAATAATTAGAGTGAGTAAAAAAAAATGATCCAAAAGCTTATATGACACTATATTTTCATAGGAAATATTGTTCATTATTTTTTAACAGAAAAATACTTCAACAGATATTTCATTTCTTTGCATCATGGGTTTAGCTTTCAAATTTGCTTTGTCCATTTATAAGGGGAAAATACCTCTAAGTGTTCTTTGCATAACAAGCTATCAGATTCCAACAGGCTCTTTATTTTAACAATATTGTATTAATGGTAACATCTAAAATTTATTTTGGTTTATGTATGTGACAAGTTGTGCGCTTATTGGTTTGCATGTTTTCACTTCAAGTATACAACCTTTACAAAGCAGTTTCCACTCTGGTGTAGCAGAGGCAGAGCTACCTGAAGACAATGAACATGAACTCTAGGCCCAGATTATATGGGTTAGAATTTCTGTTTTATCACTCACTTTTGGGGTGATCTTGGGCAATTTTATATCACTTCTCTAGGCTAGATTTCCTCATCTATGAGAGGAGAATAGTAAATGAACTTAACTTACAGGTTGTTTTGCATTTCTGAACAGTTCCAGGCAAAAAGAATACCTCAGTAAACCATGATGCAATGTCATTTTATTTAAAAATTTTGAAAGATTTATTTTATTTATTTATTCCACCTTGCCCCCTTTCCACTTGTGCTTGTTCTCTGTTTTCTGTGGCCATTTGCTGTGCATTCTTCTGTTTGCTCATGTTCTCTTCTTGTCTTCTCTTTAGGAGGCACTGGGAACTGATCCTGGGGCTTTCCAATGTGGGAGAGAAGCACTCAATCACTTGAGCCACCTCAGCTCCCTGGTTTGGTGTGTCTTTCGTTGTCTTTCTTCTGTGTCTCTTTTTTGTTGCATCATATTTTTGTGCTAGCTCTCTGCTAGGGCCAGCTTTGCCACAAGGGCCAGCTTTACCACAAGGGCCAGCTTCACAGCAAGGACCAACTCCCCATGCAGGCCAGATTTGCTGTGTGGGCCGGCTTGCTGCACAGGTAAGATTGCCTTCACCAGGAGGCCCTGGGAAACAAACCCAGGTAGATGGGAGTCCAATTGCATTAGCCACATTCTCTTCACACGAATGTCATTTTAGATACAAGGAAACAGGTTTAGAGGAGATGAGTTGCCCAAGGAGATTTTATTGCTAGCTATTGTATTGAATCCATATTTGATATATTTCCTATGATAAATGCTCTTCCTGACCTTCTACAACTTGGTATATGGCTCATTCAGATGTTTACCTTTAAATTCTCTCTAACAAGGGTTGGTGTCTGTAGCAGTTTCATATAGTTATGAATTCCAAAAATAGATATTGGATTATGTTTGTACACTGGTCTGTACCTGGGCATGATTAAATTATGATTAGGACTTTGACTGGGTCACATCAGTAGGGTGTTGAGTCCCTGCCCTTTGGTGGCTGGGGACTCACAGATAAAAGGCATGGTAAAGGACAGAGTTGGAGCTTTTTGATACTGGAGAGTTTTTAATGTTGGAGTTTGATGCTGAAGCTGGAGCACTGAGAAGTAAGCACACAGGGGAAAGAGAAGCAAGCCCTGGGAAGAGAGGAACCCTGAGCCTAGAGAGAAGCAAGACCTGGGAACAGAGGAGTCCAAGAAGCCTGAACCCTGGCAGACATTGGCAGTCATCTTGCTCCAACACATGGAAATAGACTTTGGTGAGGGATGTAACCTATGCATTATGGCCTGGTCTCTGTACGCTCCTACTCCAAATAATAGCCCTTTATAAAAGCCAACAGATTTCTGGTATTTTGCATCAGCTCCCCTTTGACTTACTAATTCAGTGTTCCTGTGTTTTCCCATCATTCATTTTCCGTCTGTGGTGTACTAGTAACCTGTCCTTAAAACCATTGAACTTCTTGTCTTTAGTCCACAAACCATGAATACATACCACAATGATAAACACTTTGTATATTTTTATGCCATTGAATCTTAAAAATTATACTGTAAGTCTAATAGCAATATTACATCCATTTATAAATATGTAGAAACTGGTGTACAAAATGTCCAGCAACTGGTATTATATCACATAACTTCTAAATTCCAACTGGGAATTGAACTCAGCTCTTCTGAATGCTGAGACAAATATCCTGCCTCTTTATTTTACTGCTGTAAGATGAAACATTCCAGAGAACAAAATCTATAGGGAAGTTCTAAGAGAACTTGTAAGTCTATAACACCTGTTCAATCTTAGGTTGCTTGTTTGGTTTCAAACAATTTATATAATATTTTCATCAGTGTCAAAATAGAGATCATGCTATTCAAAAGCAAAGAGCATTAGCATTTCTTAGTGTCAGAGAGCACAGCACAAAAAATAATTCAGCTAATTGGAAACACAAAGCAAAGAATAATGGGGAAATGTTAGAAAAATGATTTCCAGGAATTTTGTGAATTTTGGCTAGAGTTAATGGGTTGATACATTTTTAAGCAGAATACTCCTTACCTGCTTTTTGGTATGCAATTGTTTGCAAATTATTGATTTCTAGGTTGGTTCCTTTTTTGGTGGAGAACAGTGTCTTTCTAGAGAAATATTCCTTGCAAAAGCAATGACTTAATTGCAATTTCTGGATTCTACTCTTTCCTGACTCTTATATTTTCCAGCATTTGGCCTTGGATGAAATTATATATTCTCTAAGTCATTATTATACTGTTCTCTAATACAATGGGAATGAATAAGACATCAATTATAAATCTCTCTCTTTGATCCATCCTCTTGAGTTTCCGTTGTGGGAATTTGCCAAGTCTGGGTCTTTGCCTGATGTTTACCATGTTCCCTTGAACTAGAGTCATTTCTCAAAAACCTGAATTCTGGCTGAGATTTTGGTATCCATGGATCTACTTCTTGTGATTGTGATTTCCAAGGATTATATTTCATTTTCTTTCTACCTCCTATGCAAGACTCTGTCTGCTGATTAGGCAGTACCATTTTTCAGTGCCTAAATTCAGCTTTTTCTACCTCTTGTTCTGCCACAGGACCAATTTGGATTTCTTTATTCTTTCTCTTTTTTTCCTTCCTTGTTTTTCTTTATAAACCTGGATTGAATACTTACTCTTGCAAGGTCTATGCTACGCATTGATTAGTTGATTGATGCATTATTGCAATAAATGATAGTTTATTTTCCAGATACCTTCCAGATACAACACTGAGAAAATCCCAAACATGGAGCCTGGACATATAAGAGTATATATATTCTTCATATTCAGATATGATACTATCTGAAATATTTCAGATAGTTTAATATGACTCAGGGTGTGCCAGATAGGGAAACATAAAGTAGAATGCTTGTGCAATAGGGTAAAAGCACTTTATTAAGAGGGTGGGCAGAGAAAGTCTCTCTTTGAAAGTGGTATTGGAGCAAAGATCTTTGCTACTACAAAGATGAAATAATGTGGTTCTTCTATCTCTACCAAGTGGACATAATCATTCCACTAATTACCCATGCTACTTTGAACTGGAAGAAGAGGATATATTGAGTCACAGATTTTCTAAAATCCTGATTAATTGAGTAAAAAGAAAGGAGTTTTGTGTCTTAAGAGTTACAGTTGAATGAGACACATTGAAAGGAAAGACAGAGGAGAGATACAAGATAGTGGGAGAGTAGCGAGCTCTAAGATTCAGCTCATTCTACAGGGTAGCTACAGGGCAAACTCACCCTGCTCATATCAGAGAGCCATGCCAGTCTCAGCTCCAATGATGCTGCAAGCAGGAGAGGATGTTGGGTGCAGTTTGAGCACTATCTTGGGGCAGATTCACCTCTCCATCTTAACAGAGCTGCTGAGGCGGTTCCAGCTTCAATGCTGCCCTAGGTAAGAGAGGAATTGTGTACAGTTTAATCATTCTCTTAGTGCAACATGAGATGATTCAGCTCACCCACTTCAGAGGGCCCAGCACAGATTGTAAAATTGATTAGAGAACTTACATGGCAGGGTCAGGGAGCTGTGAAAGTTTCATCTTGGTGAAACTGGTATCCTCAGTCTCAACCATGCCCCAACAGGAGATAAGACAGCTGAAATTAAAGGCACAGTAACACCTTAAGGCTGCAGGGAATATCTGGATGAAGAGTGCTATCTCCTGGATATATCAAGAAAGCAAAGATTCTAAGAGTCATCAAAGAGAAGTGTGGTGGCCTTAAGGATCTCCTTCCTAGGGCACATTGGAATCAATTTACACCCCCCTTTGTGGGTCCCTGGGACTGTTTTGGTTGGAAAATATAATATGTAAAGGAGGCATTCCTGTGAAAATTAGACATCCAGATAATAATAGCTAGAGAAAATTTAAGGAGTATTAAAATATATAGATGCAAATCGAAAACAAACACAACAGATAAACATTGCCAGAGGAGGAAAATGGGAAGGAAGCTTACTTTGGTGAGGAAATAAGTGCATAAATAGTGCACGTTGAAAAGTTGCACCATATATTCAGGCAGCAATCAGATGAGTAAGAGCTGGAAAAAAATCTAATTTGTTCATCTGAAGCTATTATAAATGTTCAAAATAAGTTGAACCAAGTATTAAAGAGGAACTTTAGCAAAAAAGCCAACCAATAAGAAAGTCCCAGGCTAAAGAGAGAAACTTAGCCCAGAATAAAAACATCAGGAAAATCAGATGCTAAGACACCAGAAAAAAATTACAAGCCATACCAAGAACAGGAAAATATGACTGAGTCAAAGGAACAAATTAAATGTCCAGATGAGATACAGGATTTGAGACAACTGATCATAGATATTCAAATAAATCTCTTTGATAAATTCAATGAGATGGCTAAAGAGTTTAAGGATATTAAAAAGACATTGAGTGAGCACAAAGAAGAATTTGAAAGCAAACAAAGAAAAGTGACAGATATTATGGGAATGAAAGACACAATAAATGAAAAAAAAATTTCACTGGAGGCATACAACAGCAGATTTGAAGAGGCAGAAGAAAGGATAGGCAAGCTGGAAGGCAGGGTTTCCTAAATCAAACAGACAGAATAATATTTAACAGCATGGGAGGACAAACTTTTGTAACATGTGTGTTCAAAAAGGAGAAGAGAAGGGAATATGGAAATAATAGTTAAGGAAATAATAATAAAAAATTCCCAACTCTTGAAAGACATAGGTGTACATGTCCAGGAAGCTCAAAATACTCAATCCAAATAAATCTAAATTGACCTACTCTGAGGCACATAATAATCAGAATGTCAATTACCAAAGATAAAGGGAGAATTCTGAAAGCAGCAAAATAAAAGTGATTCATCACATACAGGGATGTCCAGTAAAATTGAATGATGTGGATTTCTCCTTAGAAACTAAGGAGGTGAGAGGTCAGGAACATGATATATTAAAGATACTGAAAGAGAAAAACTGCCAGCAAAGAATTCTTTGTCCAGGGAAATTGTCCTTTAAAAATGAGGGTGAGTTTAGAGCCTTCATAGATAAACAGAAACTGAGAGATTTCATGAACAATGAACAAGTCCTATAAGAAATACTGAAAGAGTTGCTGCAGTCTGAAATCAAAAGACATGAGAGAGAAGCATGAGAGAGTCTAGAAATGAAGATCATCAGTAAAACAAACTAAAATTGTAAAATGAGTGTAAAAATGAGGTATGACATATAAAAGACAAAAGACAAAAACGGTGAAGAAAGTATTGTCTTAACAGTAAAACATTGAATGCTAATGGATTAAACTCCCAATAAAAATACACAGACTGGTAGAATAGATAAAAAATATGAACCATCTATATGCTGTTAACCAGACAATCATCATCTCTCCTACAAAAGACTGACTACGTGGTGATGGAATTCTGCCAGATTGGGCTGTTTTGGGAACCTACAGGGCAGGAGGTGTCTGGATGTTAATCTGGAGAGACTGCAGCAGAATTAGTGTTTGCTCAAGGTAGAACTGTGGGTTTCTAACATTGAACTTGGAAGCCATGGGAAGGTAAATCCCTTCCCCCTGGGGCTGAGGGCATAGCACTCCTGGAGAGCTGCCACTTGTGCAGCATCATTCCCAAGCCCCATGTTCCCCAAATGCATGAACCTCAAGCCTGTGTTCCCTGAACCCCCACAACCCACACCTACATACCCCAAGTCCATATTCTCCCGGGCCTCTGTTTCCTGAACCTAATACTCCCAGAAATCTACATAGCCCTAGCTCTCCTCTCTTGGGAGTGGGAAGGTTTAGGAGGGAGGGGCAGAGGAGCCCAAGGAGTGCAGGTTCCATTTTCTGGTCCCCACCTTTTATTGAGTTTGGAGAAGCATATCAGTTGACTTGGGGAGAGCCTAGGAAGAAGGAGAGGTGAATCTGCTGAGACAGCCCGATTTACCTATATGCCCTGGAATAGGAAACTTGGTCTGGGAGAAGGTGGAGTCAGAAAATTAACTACTCCTCCTGTAGCACACCTAAGGGAGAGGGACAGTAGGGGGGCATGCTTTGCAGGCTTCCAATAGCATATTTAGGGTTCCTGGCAAGGGGTGGGTGCTCTCTCTCAAGAAATTAAGAGACATTATTTTCTGAGGTGAATTGGTTCATCAGGGACCCATTTGAATCTCCTACAGTAGTCCACACACAGCCTACATACTGCCTGGGAGAGAGGGAAGTGAGGAAGGGAGAAAGGGGAAAGGTCAGACTCCTAAACAGTTTATTCATGTGCAAAGATGACTCCTTGCCTGAGGCCATGGTTGGTCTTTTTTATTGTTTTGTTTTCTTGTTTTTCCTTCCTCTTTATCCACCCCCCCATGGCCACTTTTTTTTCTTTTTTTCCTTTCTCTTTTTCTTGCTTGCTTTTAATTTTTTTTCTTTTTTCTTTTTTTATATTAGGTTCTCCAGGCAACATTTCTGATTTAGTGTGCTTCCTCATTCTCAATGTCCCCTTTTCTGTGTGTATATGCCGTTAACCAGAACTCATCTTAGACCTAAGGGTAGAAATTGGTTGAAAGTGAATGACTGGAAAAAAGTTATTCCATGCATGCAGTGACCAAATATAAAGTTGGGATAGCTATATTAATATCAGACAAAATAGGTTTTAACTGCAAAGCTGTTCTAGGAGACAATGAAGAATATTATATATTAATAAAATAGGCAATACACCAGGAATAAATAACAATGATAAATATCTGTGTTCCTAACAAGTGTGCCTCAAAATATATGAGGAAAACATGAGCAAAACCATAATAGTTGGAGACTTCAATACCACTCACATCAATAGATACAACAAGTAAACAGAAGATCAAAGGAAAAAGAGATCTAGAACAATTTGAAAAATGAACTAGATTTATAAGACATATACAAAACAATTCACCCAAAGCAGCAGGATATACATTCTTCTCAAATGCTAATGGAACTTTCTCTAGGATAAACCACATATTGGGTCATGAAAAGGTTCCAATAAATTTTAAAATATTGAAATTATAAAAGGCACTTTCTTTGATCATAATGGAATGAAGCTGGAAATCAATGACAGACAGTGGGCTGGAGAATGCACAAATTTATGGAGGTTAAACAACACACTTTAACAAAGAAAAAAATGCAAGAAAGATCAGTAAGTATCTTGAGAGAAATGAAAATAAGAATACAGGATATCAAAACTATGAAATACATCAAAGGCAGAGATGAGAGGGAAATGTATAGCTCATTATGCCTACATTTAAAAGGAAGAAAAAGTTAAAAATCAAAGACCTAACCACATACCTGGGAAAACTAGGGAAAGAACAGCAAGCTAATCCCAAATGAAGCAGAAATAAATAAATAAATGAAATTGAGAACAACAACAACAAAATAATAATAAAGAATCATCAAACCAAAAGTTGGTTATTTGAGAAGAACAAGAAAATTGGCAAACCATTAACAAGAATGACAAAGAATAAATGAGAGAAGATGAAAATAAATAAAATCAGAAAGGATAGGAAGGGAAGCAGAGGTAGCTCAAGCCATTGGATGCTTCCCTCCCACATGGGAGGACCTTGGATCAGTTCCTGGTGCTTTTAAATAAGGGCATAAAGGACTTATATTCAGTGGAGGCCTGTAATACACTATTATCACCATTAGACAGAACATTTCAACAGAGAATCAACAGAGAAGCAAAGACTTAGAATAATATATTAGAGGATCTGGGCCTAATAGACATATACTGAACACAACACCCAAATAAAGCAGGATATACATTCTTCTCAAGTGCACATGAATCAGTCTCCATGATAGACCACATGCTAGACCACAGAGAACATCTTGATGAATTCAGAAAGATTGAAATCATACAAAAATAATTTCTCTGACTAGTGGAATGAAGTTGGAAATCTGCAAGGGCCAGAGACCCAGATTAGGCACCAATATAAGAGTTAAATAACAAACAGTTAGACATACAGTGGATCAAGGAGGAAATCTCAAAAGAAATCAGTATCTACCTTGAAACTAATAAAAATGCAAACACAACATAACAAAACTTATGGGATGCAGCAAAAGCTGTACTGAGAGGGAAATTCAAAGCCATAATTTATACATCAAATAAGAAGAGCTAAAATCAAAGACTTAACTGCACACTAGGATGAATTAGTAAAGAAAACACCCAACTAACCCCAAAGGAAAAAGGAAGAAATAACAAATATCAGAGTAGAATGAAATAAAATGGAAAATAAGGAAGCACTCAAAAAATAAACAAAACAAAGAGCTGGTTCTTTGAGAAGATGAATAAAGTTGACAAACCCTTAGCTAGACTAACAAAGAAAAAAATGGAGAAGCTGTAAATACAGAAAATAAGAAATGAGAAAAGGGATATCACTACTGACCCCACAGAAATAAAGACTATCATAAGAGAATACTTCAAAAAACTATATGCCAACAGGAAGGACAATTTAGAGGAAATGGACAAATTCCTAGAAACGCAAAGCAGCCTACATTGATGAAAGAAGAAATTGATCTCAACAAACCAATCACAAGTAAAGAGACAGAATCAGTCATTAAAAACCTTCCAACTAAGAAGAGTCTTGGACCAGATGGCTTCACAGGTGAATTCTACAAAACATTCCAGAAAGAACTAGCACCAATCTTGCTTAAACTCTTCCAAAAAAAATCAAAATAGAAGGAACATTGCCAAATTCATTCTATGATGCCAAACATTACTCTAATACTAAAGCCAAACAAAGATAACACAAGAAAGGAAAATTACAGACCAATCTCTCTAATGAATCTAGATACTAAAATCCTCAACAAAATACTTGGTAATCATATTCAACAACATGACAAATGAATTAAACACCACAACCAAGTGGGTTTCATTCCTGGTATGCAAGGATGGTTCAACATAAGAAAATCAATCGATGTAATACACCACATAAACAGATTGAAGGAAAAAAATCACATCATTATATCTATGATGCAGAAAAAGCACTTGACAAAATACAGCACACTTTCCTGATAAAAACACAGTAAAAGATAGAAATAGAAGGAAACATTCTGAACATCATTAAGGGTATATATGAGAAACCCACAGCTAACATCATTTACAATGGTGAAATCCTAAAATCCTTCCTTCTAAGATCAGGAATGAGACAAGGAGGCCACTATCACCACTTCTATTTAACATTGTGTTAGAAGTATTTGCTTGAGCAGTGAAGAAAAAACAGATATAAAAGGCATCCAAATTGGAAAGGGTAAAGTCAAAATTTCACTATTTGCAGAAGACATGATCCTGTACATAGAAAGCCCTGAGAAATCTACAATAAAGATTCTAGAACCTATAAATGAATTCAGTAAATTTGCAGGTTATAAGATTAATGTGCAAAAGTCAGTAGCATTTCTGTACAACAATACTGAGCAATCCAAGGAGGAAATCGAGAAAAAAAATATCATTTACAATAGTAAATAAAAAAATCAAATACCTAGGAATAAATTTAACTAAAATTATAAAAAACTTATACATAGAAAACTACACAACTCTGGTAAAGGAAATCAAAGAAGACTTTAAAAAATGGAAGAAGGTAAGTGTACTTGGCCCAATGGATAGGGTGTCTGCCTACCACATGGGAGATCCACAGTTCAAACGCTGGGCCTCTTTGACCCATGTGGAGCTGATCCATGCGCAGTGCTGATGCGCGCAAGGAGTGTCGTGCCACGCATCCTCCGCATAGGGGAGCCCCACGCGCAAGGAGTGCACCCCGTAAGGACAGCTGCCCAGCGTGAAAGAAAGTGCAGCCTGCCCAAGAATGCTGTCATGCACACGGAGAGCTGACACAACAAGATGATGCAAGAAAAAGAAACACAGATTCTGGGTGCCGCTGACAAGGATAGAAGCGGTCACAGAAGAACACACAGTGAATGGACACAGAGAACAGACAACTGGGAGGGGTGGCAGGAAGGGGAGATGAATAAATAAATAAATTAAAAAAAATAAAAATTGGAAGAATACTCCTTGTTCAAAGGAAGGAAGATGAAATTGATCTATAGATTTCAGGCAATCCCAATAAAAATCAACACAGCAATTTCACTGAACTGGAAAATCTAACTATGAAATTTATTTGGAAAGTAAAGAGGCCCTGAATAACCTAAGATATATTGAAAAAGAAAAATGAAATCAAAGAAATCACAGTACCTGACTTTAAAATATACTATAAAGCTATAGTGGTCAAAACAAAAGCATGGTATTGGCACAAGGATAGACACACAGACCAATGGAACCAAATTGAGAGTTTGGATATTGATCCTCACATATATAGTCATCTGCTATTTGACAAGGCCACAAAGCCACTCAACTAGGAGAGAATGGCTTCTTCAACAAATGGTGCCTGAAGAACTGGATATCCATGTGCAGAAGAATGAGAGAGGATTACCACCTGACACCTTATACAAAAATCAAGTCAAGATGGATCAAAGATCTAAATGTAAGAGCCAAGACTATAAAGACCTTGGAAGACAATGTAGGAAGGCATCTACAGGACCTTGTAATAGGAAATGGCTTCATGAACTTCACACCCAAAGTATAAGCAGTGAAAGAAAAAATAGATAAATGGGACCTCCTCAAAATTAAAGCTTTTTGCATCTCAAAAGAGTTTATCAAGAAAGTGAAAAGACAGCCTACCCAATGGAAGAAAATATTTGATAACCATATATCTGATAGGAACCTTATATCCAATATATACAAAGAAATTCTTTATCTCAAAAATAAAAAGACAACCCATTCAAAAAATGGGCAAGAGATTTTTGAATGAATGTTTCTCCAAAGAAGAAATACAAATGGTTAAAAAGCACGTGAAAAGATGCTCAACGTCACTAGCTATTAGGGAAATGAAAAAAAAAATACAATGAGATGCTATCTTACACCCATTTGACTGGCAGCTATTAAAAAAACAGAGGACTACAAGTGTTGGAGAGGATGTGGAGGAATGGGAACCCTCATCCACTGCTGGAGGGAATGTAGAAGGATCTAGCTATTGTGGAGGACAGTATGGCAGTTCCTCAAACAACTAGCTACAGGTTTTCCATATGACCCAGGAATTCCATCAGTGGGTATATACCCAGAAGAATTGAAAACAAGGACACAAACTGAGGTGGTAGACTTGACCCAGGGGATAGGGCATCCGTCTACCACATAGGAGGTCCGCGGTCCAAACCCCGGGCCTCCTTGACCCGTGTGGACCCATGTGCAGTGCTGATGCACGCAAGGAATGTCATGCCACACATCCCCTGCATAGGGGAGCCCCACGTGCAAGGAGTGCACCCCATAAGGAGAGCCACCCAGCGCGAAAGAAAGTGCAGCCTGCCCAGGAATGGCGCCACCCACATGGAGAGCTGACACAACAAGATGACACAACAAAAAGAAACACAGATTCCCATGCCGCTGACAACAGCAGAAGCGGACAAAGAAGACACAGCAAATAGATACAGAGAACAGACAATGGGGGAGGGGGGAGGGGAGAAAAATAAATAAATAAATCTTTAAAAAAATAAAGGACACGAACTGATGTAAGCACACCAATATTCATAGCAGCATTATTCACTATTGCAAAAAGTTGCAATCAACCCAAATGCCCATCAACAGATGAATGACTAAACAAAATGTGGTATATACACACAATGGAATACTATTCTGCTATAAGACCGAACACAGTACTGACACATGGGATAACATGGATGAATCTTGAGGATTTTCTGTCGAGTGAAGCAAGCCAGGCATTGAAGGACAAATACTATATGATCTCTCTGATATGAATTAAGCAAATATAGCTGTCTCAGAGAGCTAGAGACTGGAAGATAGGTTTATGGGAAATAGCAGGAGAGAGGAAGCTTGTGTGCTAATGCCAACATGGGTGAAATCTATGATAAAGTGGAGGTAAGTAGTTGTGCAGTGAAGGGATAAGATGGGAGCATAGGGATACTATTGGGTGGAGCTTTACAGGCTTTGGGGGATCTAGGGTTGGGAGGATGGGAGGACGGTCCATGGAATTGGGGGGAGGGTTTGAGGTAAGTGGGTGAACATGGGAGATTGTCAGGTACATGCTTGAAACTATGTTGAGGAAACTCTTTAGAAAATATAATAAGGAAGGGTTAATGTTTGGGGTGTTTGGCAGGGGACATCTGGGATGCACCTGGGGCAGGCTTCTAGGGAGCATGTGAGTGCTCATTTTGTCATATTGTGTTATATCAGTGGGTGGAGACCCATACAATGAGTGAGAAAGTGTTGTACCCCCATCCTGGGGCAGACTGATGTTCTCCAACAGAGAGGGTGTCTCTCAAGTGTATGGGTGGCTCCCAATGGGAGATGACAGACTAGATTGTTAAGCCCTCAGCGTTGTTGTGACTATCTATGAATCTTGTCTTTTAAGCAGTGAAGCTTGGTTGTTACTTTGGACCCAAGGGGAGGGGGTAAGAGGAATAGAATAGATGGAAGTGGGAGTCACTGGGGGGCAATGGAATTGTTCCACAGATTCATGCAATGATGGATATGAGCCAGGTTAAATTTATAAAAGTGTATAGTCTAAAATGTAAACCACATTGTAAACCGTAATGTAACCAAAAATTTAGAAAAGTATACAGTCTAATATATAAACCATAATGTTAGCCATAATGGAACCGTGGTTGGTAGCTATGTTTCAACATCCATACATCATCTGCAGCAAATATAACATCCATATGTAAAAATATCATTGTTGGAGAAGTGGGAAAAGGGCTTGATGTTGGGTATATGGGAGTCCCCTCTATTGAATATGTGGTTTTACTGTGAGCTAAAACTTTTTAGAGGACAAAATTTAAGAAAAAAAGGATGTAGACACTGGAAGAAATGGAGGAGATTGCCTTGCCACTGTACATTCAGGACAACACCTATTACTGTGATGAAAGGCAAAAACATCAAAAACAAAATTTTATGATATTTTTCATTTTTTAATACCCCAACTTATTTTTTACTTTATTTTTTTCTAAATTATTATGTATTCTATTTCTATTCATTAAATCTGTCAATACTATTCCATTTTCCTACTAATTGAATTTGTCAATATATTAGGCTTCATTTTTGAAGAAGTTTTGGATCACAGGGTTCAGCTATGGCATGGGAGGAGCACTGGTGTGGCGTGTCATTGATGAGGGATGCATAAATGGGGGGAGTTCTCCAGGGCATGCATATAGGGTATATAAATATGTTTGGATGTTCATTGGGTATTGTAATAGTGGATAGAGTTACACATGACAACTGAGGGAGTGCTGAGTTCCCATCCTGGGGAGCTCTGTTGCATTCCCCAATGGAACAGCAAAAGTCCCCCAAATTCAAGGGCAAAGATCAGTGAAGAAGGATAATCCAATGATGGGCCCTTGATAATGATCACTATGCTTATGAGCCTGTGTGCTTGAAATTTCAACTCGGTCTAGAGCTGCAGGGTGCCTAAGAGTTACCTCCTGAGAGCCTCCATGTTGCTCAAATGTGGCCACTCTCTAAGCCAAACTCAGCATATAAATACACTACTTTCCCCCCACCATGGAACATGACTCCCAGGGATGAGGCTCCCTGGTGCTGAGGGATCACTACCAATCATTAACTGGTGATGCAACCAGAAAGAGACCTTGAATAAAAAGGGGAAATGGTAAAGACAAATGAGTTTATATGGCTAAGAGACTTCAAAATGAGTTGGAAGGTCACCAGAGGGGTTGCACTTATGCATGTCTCAGCAGGATCCCAGACACAGGTAAAGTAGATACAACCCAGGTACTGGTGCTCCTGAGGGCTACAGAGACACACAGGTTCTATGGTCATGACAGATGACTCTGGAGTTCACTGCCTTGCCAGTGGGCCCTACTTTGGAATTTGTGCTCCTGATTGTGATGGAGTTGGACTCAGATGAGACCTCTCTACACATGCCTGTTCTGTCACTTTTACTGAACCTGTGGTTGGCTGGGGTTTGCGTATGCTCAGAAGACTTGAATCTCTGGACTGTCCATATGCCAACTGGGCCCTGAGCCTCAGTAGAGTTGGAACAACTGCTTTCCAGTTCGTTGGATGTATCCAGATCAGCTGACAGGGAGGTGAGTGTGCTTAACCACCATACCAGGGAACCGAGAGTGTGTACACCTGCGTGCAGATTTGCATCCATCGACCATGTGGGATCTAACCCTCCCCCCTCAATTTAGAGGTGGAGTGGACATCCTAGGGTCCACAAGATGGAGGAATATAATATGAATTGGAATGGACTTGCTGGTATTCTACTATAGAATTGTTATGACTCTAGCAATGGAAGAAATTGTATCATTGATGTGGAGACAGTGGAGGTGCTGAGGGCCAGGAGGGGGAGGAGGAGGTGTGATATGGGGCATTTTCAGGACTTGGAGTTGTCCTGAATGATATTGCAGGGACAAATGCAGGACATTGTTTATCCTGCCTTAACTCACTGGATGGAATGGGGGAGAGTGTGAACTACAATGTAAACTGTTCCATGTGGCCTGGCATTGCTCCAGGGTGTATTCACTAAATGCAATGAATATGCCTTACTGATGAAAGGGGATGTTGATGTGGGAGGAGTGGAGTTGGGGGTGGAGAGTGGGGTATATGGGAAACTTATTTTTTAACATAAATTTTTTCAATAAATTGTCTTTTTTAAAAAAGATACATAAATCACAAAAAAAGTTACATTAAAAAATATAAGAGGTTCCCACATACCCCACTTCCCACCCCTCCACACACACCTCCTGCATCAACAACCTCTTTCATCATTGTGCATCATTCATTACATTTGGTGAATACATTTTGGAACACTGCTGCAATGCATGGATTAAAGTTTACATTGTAGTTTACACTCCCTCCTCCCCCAGTAATTCAGTGGGTTATGGCATGATATATAATGTCCAATATCTGTCCCAGCAATATATTTTAGGACAATTCCAAGTCCCAAACATGCCCACAATCTCATCTCTATTTCCCTCTCCCTGCCCTCAGCAACTACCTTGGCCACTTTTTCCAGATCAATGCTATAGTTTCTTCCATTACTAGTCACAATAGTTCATGAGTTGAATAGCAGCAAGTTCACTCTAATCCATATTTTATTCCTCCGTCCTATGGACCCTGGGTTGGTGATGTCTGTTCCACCTCTATATCAAAAGGGGGCTTAGATCCCACATGGTTGATGGATGCAATTCTCCTTCTTGGAGTAGTATGCACTCTCGGTTCCCTGGTGTTGTGGTTGATCAACTTCACCTTCCTGTTAGCCAACCTGTGCAAGTCCAACAAACCAGAGAGTAGGAGCTGCAACTCTGCTGAGGATCAGGTCTCAGCTGGCACATGGCCAGTCCAATGATTGAAGTCCCCTGAGTATATACCAACCCCAGGACCAACCACAGGTTCGGTAAAAGTGACAGAACAGGCATGTGTAGAGAGGTCTTATCTGAGTTCAATTCCATCACAATCAGGAGCACAAATTCCAAAGTAGGGCCCACTGGCAAGGCAGTGAACTCCAGAGTCATCTGTCATGACCATAGAACCTGTGTGTCTCTGTAGCCCTCAGGAGCACCAGTACCTGGGTTGTATCTACTTTACCTGTGTCTGGGACCCCTCTGGTGACCTTCCAACTCATTTTGAAGTCTCTTAGCCATATAAACTCATTTGTCTTTACCATTTCCCCTTTTTATTCAAGGTCTCTTTCTGGTTGCATCACCAGTTAATGATTGGTAGTGATCCCTCAGCACCAGGGAGCCTCATCCCTGGGAGTCATGTTCCATGGTGGGGGGAAAGTAGTGTATTTATATGCTGAGTTTGGCTTAGAGAGTGGCCACATTTGAGCAACATGGAGGCTCTCAGGAGGTAACTCTTAGGCACCCTGCAGCTCTAGACCGAGTTGAAATTTCAAGCACACAGGCTCATAAGCATAGTGATCAGTATCAAGGGCCCATTATTGGACCATCCTTCTTTATTGGTCTTTGCTCTTGCACTTGGGAGATTGTTGCTTTTCCGTTGGGGAATGTGACAGACCTCCTTGAGATAAAACTCATCATTCCCTCAGTTGTCATTTGTAATTGTAACTGCTATGAAAATACCCAACTCTTTAGAAAATAAAGTAAGGAAGCTGGCACAGGGGCTGCCTTCTAGGGTGTGTGTGTGAGAGCTTATTTTGTCATACTGTGCTATATCATTGGGTGGAGACCCATACAATGAGTGTGACATTGTACTCACATCCTTGGGAGACCTGATGCTCTCAAACAAAGGGAACTGTGTCTTTTGAGAGAACTGGTAGCTCCCAATGGGTTAGGGCAGTCTAGCATGTCAAACTCTCAGCATTGTTGCAGGTATCTGTGAATCTGGTTCTTCAAGTCATGAAAATTTATTGTCACTGTGGGCCTGAAGGGAGGAGGAGAGAGGAATAGAATAGATGGAAGCAGGGTAACAGGGCCAATGGAAGTTTTCCACAGGATCATGCGATGATGGAAATAGGACATATTAAATTACACCAAAAATGTATAAAAGTCTATAGGCTAAAATATAAACCATAATGTAAAACATAAGGTAGTGAAAAATTTAGAAAATTGTACAGTCTAAAATATAAACCATAATATAAACCATAATGGAACCATGTTTGATAGCTATGTTTCAATATGCAGAAATAAAGCATGAACATGTAAAAAAATCATTTCTAAGGAAGGGAGAAAAGGGTTTGATGTTGCATATATGGGAGTTCCCTATCTTGTATACATGAATTACTGTGATCTAAAACTTCTTTGAAGACAAAATTAAAAATTAGAAAAAAAAAGAAAAGATGTAGACACTACGGAAGAAATGAAAGAAATTGCCTTGCCACTGTACATACAGAGGAACACCTATTACAGTGATGAAAGGCAGAATATCAAAAACAAAGAATTATTATATTTTTCATTTTTAATACCCCAATTTATTTTTACTTTAAGTTTTTCTAAATCAGTATGTATTCTACTTCTAAACTTTAAGCCTATCTCTACTATTTCATTTTCCTATTAATTGAATTTGGCAATATATTAAGCTCCATTTTTTAAGAAATTTTGGACCACAGAGAGGTTCAACAATGGCAGGGGAGGAAGACTGGTGTGGGGTGTTATTGATGGGGGGAACGTGGTTGGGGGAAAGTTCTTCAAGGCATGTATATAGGGTACATAAAATGTTCAGCTATATGTTGGGTATTAATATAATGTTTTGTGTGATCTCTTTATCTATAAGAAAAAAAAAAAGAAAATATAATCTAGTTGAGTATGGTATCTATATTAACATAATTTATATGTTCAGATTTTATGAAAACTCTGTTACTTTTATAGTCTTCAAACTCTTTTGATATTGAGTCATTTGATACGACGGTTTGCTCGGTCGGTAGAGGTGGGGTCTGGCTGCGGACGAGGGGTCGGTCCAGCTCTGGACGAGGGGTCGGTCCCGCTTGGGACGAAGGGTCGGTCCCACTTGGGACGAGGGGTCGGTCCGGCAGCAGACGAGGGATCGGTCTCACAAGGGGTTGCGCGGTTTGGCTGACGGGGTCGCCCGGCGAAGCCGGCGACGAAGGGGTCGCCCGGAGAAGCAGGCGACGAACTGGGGACAAGGGAGGCCAGGCCCTTGTCGGGGGCTCTCAGGACTGGAGGGCGCACGGCAGAAGAACTACCGCGGAGACAAGGTAAACACGCAAGTCCACTTTATTGAGGGAGAGGCAACAGTTTTATAGGGGCTGGGGAAGGCTGATTGGTCGAAGCCACGCCCTGTTCTGATTGGTTGCCGGTGAAAGGTCAGTGGGCGGTACTGGACGGGGGAGGGGTGGTGGTTAGGGATTGGCTGTCGCTGTTGCTGGGGGAAGGGGCAGGGTTTAGGGATTGGTGGCTGCTGTTGCTGGGGTGGAGGGCAGACTTGAGTTTCCCGCCCATGCCTGGCTGTTGCTGCTGTCGGGGGAGGGGAAAAGGGCAGACTGGAATTTTCCACCCTGCGCCTGCGCAGGGAGAAAGAAGAAGAAGGGTGCCGCCCCACAGGCATCGTGTGGCGCCATCCAGGAGGAGGGGCAGCCGCGGAAGCATGGCTGCCGAGAAGGGGAGACCCGAGGGCACTCTGCGCCCATGCCGAGCTTCCTTCGGGGGTGGCGGTGGGCCCGACCAACCACCCTATTATGGGGGCAGCGGAATTAGGCCTACCGCGGCCGCTCCCCCGCCAGGCCAGCAAACCACACTTCAGCCCGAGGGGTGACCGCAATTTGATACTGTTTTTATTGTACCAATGGCATAGTTTATTGCATTATGTTTTAAATGTGCCGTCACTGATTAAGGTATTAGAAACTTCTGCCAGTCCAATGCTAATGATGTATTTTTATGCTTGTAATACAATTCATTGAAACTACGTAATAAAAAGAGGCTAAACAAAAAAAAAAAAATGCTTTAGTATAGGAAAAAAAAAAAAAAAAGAAAACTACAAAACATTGCTTAAATAAGTCAAAGAATACCATAATAGATGTTAGTACATTCTGAGTTCATGGATTGGAAAACATTGTTAGGATGTCAATTCTACCTAAATTGATTTCCAGATTCAACATAATCCTAATAAAAATACACTCTCAACACTAACCCTTTCAGCCACTATCACACCTATAACTCAGTTTCAATGCACTCCCAATAAAATTTTCAAGAGCCTTCTTTATGGAAATGGAAAAGCCAATTATCAAATTTATCTGAAAGGATAAGGGACCCCAAATAGTCATAAACATCTTGAGAAGACCAAAGATGGAGGCTCACACTTAGTGACCTTAAAACATATTACAAAGCTGCAGTGACAAACAAGCAAAAAACAAAAAATCCAACATGATAATTTTATAACAATAAGTATATCAACCAATGGAGTTAAATTTAGAATTCAGAGATAGACCCTCACATCTGTGTTCAATTGATTTTTTGACAATGTTGTCCAGTCCACCCAGCTGATTCAGAGCAGTCTGTTGAACAAATGGTGTTTGGAAAACTGGGTATCCACATCAAAAAAAATGAAAAATGGTTCCTATCTCACATATATAAAAATCAACACAAATTAGATCAAAGACCTAAATATAAAAGCTAAAATCACAAAACTCCTGGGAAAAAAAAATAGGAAATATTTTCAAGATCTTGTGGTAGCAGGTGGTTTCTTAAACTTTACATCCAAAGTATGAGCATTAAAATAAAATAGGTAAATGGACCTCCTCAAAATTAAATACTTTTGTACTACCAAAGACTTTATAGGGAAGGTGAAAAGGCAGCCTAGTCAATGGAAGAAAATATTTGGAAAGTGCATATCTGATAAAGGTTCAGTTTCCATGATATATACATTTCACACTTATTATCATAGTGCATTATTCACAGCTACTAACTGATGGAAACAACTCAGGTGTCTATCAACTGATGAATGGATAAATAAAATGTGGTATATACATAGTATTGAATAATATTCTGCTATAAGAAGAAATGTATTTGGGATGCATATGAAAAACATGGATGAAACTTGAGGACATTATGTTGAGTGAAATAAGCAAGAAGCAAAATGACAAATATTGCATGGTCTCACTAAGATGATCTTAATACACTGAGTAAACTCACGAAGTGAAAATCTAGTGTATAGATAACTAGGAAATAAAATGAGGGTTGAGAAGGAGTAACTGATATTCAATGTTGGTATAAGTTTTAATAAGGTTGATTGTAAAGGTTTGGACATGAATAGAGGTAATGGTAACACACTATAGTGAGTGTAATTAAGACCACTGAATTATGGATGTGATAGTACCTGAAAGGGTTAGTGTAGGACCATAATTGTCAATAGAATGAAAGCTAGAGGTTAAACATGGGACTGTATAATATACTGGACTCAGTGGTGGATTAGGATTGTGGTTAATAGTACAAATAGGAGAGTGTTTTTCCATGAGCCAGAACAAATGTTCATCACTATTGCAAGGTGTTAATAATATAGTAATATATGGGAAAATACAACTAGTAGAACTTATGTTCTATAGTTAACAGTAATACTGTAATATTTTTCATCAATTGCAATGAAGGGACTATATCAATGCTAAGGGTCAACAATAGGAGGCTAAAAGGGGTACGGGATTTTTATTTTTGGAGTGGTGAAAATGTTCTAAAATCCACTGAGGTGATGACAGCACAACTCTGTGATTAGGCTGAATGATATTGAGTGTATACCTATAATGGATTATAAAGCCCCATGTTGGATGATGGGCTGTAATTAACAGCACAAATATAAGAATGTTCTTTCATGTAGTATTATATAACAAATACACAATATGATTAAATGATGTCAATAACAGGGTAGTTTATGGGAAAAATATAGCTAATGCAAGCTATGGACTACAGTTAGTAGTAGTATTTTAATATTCTTTCATCAGTTGTATAAAAGTACCACAATGGTGCAAAGTGCCTGCATTAGAGGAGTATATGAGAACGTGGTATTTTTTTACATAATTTTTTACATAATTTTTTTACACAATTGGAAAATTGCAACTTTTACAATTAAAAACAAAACAAAAAATCTGGACTCTAACACAGAGAAAACTGTGTGGACAATGACTCTGGTTAATAACACAAATATAAGAAAGTTCTTTCATGAACTAGAATAATTATACATCACTATTACAAGGTGTTAATAATGGGGTGGTATACCAGAAAAAAATACAGCTAATGCAAACTATGGACTACTGTTAAAAGTAATATTTTATTATTCTTTCATCAATTGTAACAAAGTTACCTCTGTAATGATAAATGTCAATAATAGGGAGCTATACGAGTTATGGGATTTTCCTTTTTGGGATAATGAATATGATCCAATATTGTTTGCATTGATGGAAGTACAACTGTGACTATACTGAGAGCTATTGTTTGTACACTTTGGATGGATTGTATATTTCAATAAAATTACATTAAAAAAGGAAATGAAAAATAAAAAAATTAAGTTATGATCAGAATGAGAATGCTTATTCACCAAATTAAGGAGTTTAGATTTCATTTTGTGTATTGATATGAAGCTGTATGTACCATAAAACAACATATTCTTAAATCTAATCCTTTCCTGTGTGTGTGAACCCATTTTAAGTAGGACCTTTTGATAAGGTGACTTTAGGTAAGATGTAGACTAGTCCAATCAAGATGGGTCTTAACCCTGTTACTGGAGTAATTTATAAGCAGAATGAATTTCACACTCTTAGGGAGCAAGAAATTGAACATCAATGGAACATAGAAGAGAAGTAGAAGCAAATAGATGTCAATGTGCCTAGCCATGTGACAAGTTAAGGGACAAAGGTCATGAACAGCCAGTTCCAGAATGCCACAGCCTTTGGGAAGAAAGCATTGCCTTGATGATGACTTGATTTATACTTTTTCCCAGCCTCAAAACCTGAGCTAATAAATTCACATTGTTTAACCTGACCCACTTCCAGGTATTTGCTTGAGCTGCCTAAGAAGCTAAAACTAGATTTTGGTAATGAAGAAGAGGGTGCTATTATTGAAAACACAAAAAGTGAGGAAGCAGCTTTGGAATTGAGTAGTGCATAGAGGCTATATTTTCCAGTGTACTGCCAAAAGGTCCTTGATAGAAAAAATTTAGATTGCTTTGAAGAGACTGTTGGTAATAATATGGATTCTAAAGGTACCTCAGAAGGAAAGGATGAATGTGTTATTGGAAACTAGAGGAAAAGTGATCCTTGTGTTAAAATGGCAGAGTGCATGGTGAAATTGAATTCCAATTGCAGATGGAAAGGAGAAATTAATAGTGATGAACTTGTATATTTAGCTGAGGAGATTTACAAGCTAAGAAGGCAAAATACACCCTGGTTTCCCTTGCAGCTTAAAGAAAATGTGAGCATAAAGGGGTAAGCTGAAAACTGAATTCCTGGGCGCAAAGAAACCAGATATTGATGGTTTGGAAAATCATGAATTTCAAGAAAGTGATGCCCAGAGTATAGTGTTCCTTGTGAGTTTTAACTGATCATGGAACCAATCAGCAATTTTCATGTAAGACAACATTGGAAATGCAGTTATCCAGGAAAGATTTGTGGAAAGTTC
The DNA here is from genome assembly GCF_030445035.2 of Dasypus novemcinctus. NCBI lineage: Eukaryota > Metazoa > Chordata > Mammalia > Cingulata > Dasypodidae > Dasypus > Dasypus novemcinctus. Next base: position 144,217,076 of record NC_080673.1, on the reverse strand, counting down.
TTTTGTCTGGTTTGTCTTGGGGCAAAGTCCTGCCTGCTATATTCCTCTGAAATATACAGAACAACTTATCTGCTTCGAATACACAAATGGACAGAAAAAAGATAAACATTTTCATTACAATAAGGAGAAATTGGGAGGGAAACATGAGTCACTAGTCCTCTACATTTCAGTAAACCTTCAAGGCATCCTCTGTTCGATTTCAAAGTCTGAGAGTCATTTTTAAGATGATGGTTTCTTCTCCTTGGGGACTTATGGAAACCCATCCTTTCCATAGCTTTGCCCAATGACCATTTTCTTGGTTCCACCTTCATCAAGCATCTGCACGCTGACTAAGCTCCAGACCTCACCCTTCAAGAGCTTTGGAGTGATTGCCACACCTTACCCAATCTTTGGGTTAGAGTCTTAACCCCTCTACAGTGAGGTGAAGGTAATATCTTCACTCACATTTGGCATACAGCCTCAACCCTCTCAGAGCAAGGAGTTGACCATCTGGCCTTCTCTAATCCATGGGGGACAGGTACCCTGCACACAGACATATGAGGTGCTGACCGTAAATGCCCTAATCCTTGAGGAATGTGCTCCACCTTCCCTGTACCCTGGGGTGGCAAAGCTCTCCCTGAACATTGGTGGGAACATCTACCCTCTTCAACTGCTGGGGCAAACTCACCCTCTCTGTATACATGTGTTGAGTTCCTCTCTTGGCCCAAAGTGATGTATTATTTCTAGATCTCAGGTTCCATAGTTTTCCTTTTAAAGCTCTTTCTCCTTCAATCTCTCCTTTCCTTGTCCCTTTTAGTCCAAGCTGACAGTGTTTTTGTTCATACAGTGCTCTCAAAAATTATGCTGGTTTAGCATGCAAGAAGTAGGGGTCCAGGCCATCAGACAGGAAAAATTTCCACAAGTCTTTCCTAGATAACTGCATCTTCGATGCTGATTTACAAGCTCAAAGTTTAGTTAAGTCCTCAAATGGAGCACTATCTTCTGGGACTTGATTTCCAGTGGCTTGAAATTTCCAGAATCAGTTTTTGGTTTCTTTGTCCCCAACAATTCAGTCCTCAGCATATTTCTCTCATCTAGCATTTTGCTATAAGCTGCAAGGAGAAACTAAGTCACATTCTCTGGGTTTACTTTGGAAAGTTCTTCAGCTAAATGCCCAGGCTTGTCACTTTCCAGTTCTTCTTTCCATAAAACACCAGGAGTTAATCTTGCCAAGTTATCTGCAACTTGCCTTTCCTCCAGTTTCCAAAAATAGTTTTATCATTTACTTCTAATACATCATAAAAAGACTCTTTATTATCCATATTGTTATTAACAGCCTCTTCAAAGTGATCTAGACTTTTTCCATCAAGCATTTTCCACAATTCCTCCAAAAAATACCCCTTACCCATTTATAAAATTGTTTCAGTATTTGGTAATTGCAAAAGCATTTCTCCAATCCTCAGTACCAAATTCTGTATTAGTCAGTTAAAGGGGTGATGATAGAAAATACCGGGAATTGGTTGGTTTTTATAAAGGGTATTTATTTGGGGTAGGAGTTTGCACTTACCAGGCCATAAAGTATAAGTTACTTCCCTCACCAAAGGCTTTTGCCATGTGTTGGAGCAAGATGGCTGCCAACATCTGCCAGGGTTCAGGCTTCCTGGGTTCCTTTCTTTCCAGGACTTGCTTCTCTCCAGGTTCAGGGTTCCTCTCTTCCCAGGGATTGCATCTCTTTTCTTACAACCAAATTCCTCTGTGTGCTTACTTTTTGGGGCTCCAGCTCAAGATTCCAGCTTCAAAACTCCAACATTAAAACTCCAGCATCAAAACTCTGACTCTCACCTTTGCCCTGTCTTTTATCAATGCTCTACTTATGAGGCCCAATTAAAGCCCTAATCATAATTTAATTAAGTAAATGTGAAACTTTAGACAGACCAGTTTACAAACATAATCCAGTATCTATTTTTGTGATTCATAAATATATCAAATTGCTACAGACCCCTATTAACCTTCATGCAAAATTGACAAGCTGTTTGCATAATTTCTATAAACCAAACCACTGGAAGCCATGACTAGAAGGGCAGAGAAAGGACAAATTGAAGGAAGATTTGCTTCAAGGGTAGAACCATGGAAACTGAGGTATGGACAGAAGATATCACCTCAGACCAAGAAAGCAGGCCTATACTTGTGTATGGAAAGGGTGAGACTTCCTCAGTTCTTGGAGAGGGTAGATTTTCTACCTCATTGTTCAAGAAGAATTCTGGTACCTCATTTCTTAGAGAGGGTGGATCTAGTGCCCCTGTGATTGTGGACTGTCTGGCCAACTGTCAGTTCTCTGAAGGGTAAAACCTGTGCCCCAGAATTTAGAGAGATGCTGGCTGCAATAATTATGGATTAGAGAGGGTGGAGCTTTCAACCGAGGGATCAAGGAGATTATGGCCACTGCCCAAGCAGTTGTCATTTGTAAAGTGTGGGATTGCCAATTTATTAGGCCCAGAGTGCAAAACATTATTCCAAAAATGACTCTCGGACCTTGAAACCTAATGGAGTATGCCCTGCTGGTTTTGAGAATTGTTTGGAACTGACAACCTCTGTTTTCCTTCTAATTTCTCCCTTTCAGAATGGAATGGAAAGGTTCATACTATGCCTGTCCCTCCATTATATATTGGAGGCAGATAATTTGTTTTCTAGGTTTCAAGTCCACAGACAGAACTGTGCCCCAGGATTTTTATATGAATTTGTACTTAGCATTGTACAATGACTTAATACTTCTTGAATGTTTCAATGCAATGAATACATTTTCCATGTAGAAAGAACATGTTTTCTGTGGTGCAGAGGGTGGAGTATGGGGGTTTGAAGCTGTAGGTACCCCCAGAAAAATATATTCTTAAATCTAAGTAATTCCTGTGGATATGACCCATTATGAATAAAACCTTTTGATGAGGTTCCTTCAGTTAAGATGTAGCCCAACACAATCCATATGAGTCTTAGTCCTATACTAGAGTCCATTATAAGTGGAATGAAATACAGACACAGAAAGAGAAAGTCATGGAAGCAAGAAGCTGAAATTCAACAAAACCTGGATAAGAATGGAAGGACAGGAGAGGCCACCACGTGCCTTGTCATGTGACAAGATAAGGACCAAAAATTGTCAACAGTCCACCCCAGAATGCTAGTCTTTAGAAAGAAAGCATTGCCTTGATGATGCCTTGAATTAGACTTTTGCTCAGCCTAACACCATGAGTGAAAAATTTCCACTGTTTAACATGACCCATTTTATGGTATTTGTTTCATCAGCTTAAGAAACTAAAACATTCTGTGAGAAGAAGGAAGCCAACATAAGTTTTCAAGCAGTATACCACTATTTAGGATTTAAGTGAGGAAGGCATGTTATTTGGGAAGAGTATAGAAATGGACATACTAGTAGCTTCAGATTTGCATGGGGCTGCAGAAAGAGCTCAGCAGTTTGTTGATAGTTTATAGTTGACCTTGTGAAGAGAATAGAGCAATGAGCCTGGAAAGAAATGAGTCATATACCAGCCTATACCTAAACTCATGAAGAGGCTGGGACCATGTAGCTTTGAGAGGAAACAGGAAGGTTGAACCCTCAAAGATATTGCCCACATTTTCCTTCAACACTTGGCAACAGACTTTGTGTGAAGAAGTACCTCTTATGGTAACTTAAGTTGGATTCTTTAGGACCTTGTAACTATAATGTTTTACCTATATAAATACCCTTTGTAAAAGCCAACAGATTTCTGATGCTTTTCATCAGCCTTTGGCTGTTTAATACAGAATTTGGTACTGGGAGTGGGGTGTACTTTTGCAATTGCCAAAATGCTGGAATAGATTTATAAATAGGTAAGCAGTATTTTTTAAAGAAAATGTGAGATGTTTGATAGAAAAGGTCTAGTTTATTCTGAAGATACTGTTGGTAAGAATATGGAGACTAAAATTTTTTCTGATGAGGACTTAGAAGTAAATGATGGAACTATTATTGGAAACTGGATGAAAGGTGATCCATGCTCTAAAGTCACAGAGAACTTAACAAAATTGACTCCTGATGTTTTATAGAAGGCAGAATTTGAAAACTACAAGCTTGGACATTTAACCAAGGAGTTTTCCAAATTAAATGTGGAAAATGCAGACTGGCTTCTCCTTATTGTTTATGGGAAAATGTTAGAGGAAAGCAATAAGCTGATAACTCAATTGTTGGACACACACAAAAAAACCAGAAACTGATTCCAGAAATTCCAATTCTCTCAAGCCACCAGATGATAGTGCCCCATTTGAGGAATTAACTAGGAACTTGTAAGTCAGAATTGAAAATGCAATTATTCAGGAAAGACTTGTGGAAAGTTTTGATATCTGATGGCTTTAGACTACTGCTTCCTGTACGCTAAACCAACAAGCTTTTTGCAAGAGCTGTATGAACAAAACCACTGTCAGCCTGGACTAAAATGACATGGAAGGGAAAATAGCTTTAACAGGAAAACCATGAATGCTGAGTTCACACACACACACACATCTCCTTGGACCAAGAGAAGGACCCCACCCATATGTATAGAAAGGGTGAATTTGCCCCAACATTTGAAGATGGCGGATGTTCCAGCCCACTGTTCAGGGAGATCTTTGCCATGCCAGGCTACAGAGAGGGTGGAGCACATTCCCCAATGGTTGGGGATTTGAGGACAACATCCCAGTGCTCTAAAGGGGTGTACTTGTTGCCCAGAGGTCAGGGAAAGTGACCTCAATGTTCTCAAAGGGTGAGGTCTGGAGCTTGGTCACCAATCAGATGCTTGATGAGCATGGAATCAAGAAAATGGCAATTGCACAAGGCTGTGGAAAGGGTGGGTCCCCACAGGACCCAGGGCGAAAAAACTATCATCTTAAGAATGACTCTCGGACTTTGAAATCTAATGAAGTATGCCCTGCAGATTTTCAGAACACTGGGGGACCAGTGACTCATATTTCCCTCCCAATTTCCTCTTATGGTAATGTAAATGTTTATTCTATATCTCTCTCTTTGTATATTCAAAGCAGATCAGTTATTTTGTAAATTTCACAGATATACTGCCAGAAGACACTTTGCCCCAAAGCAAAATGTATTTCTATAAACTGATTGCTATGTGGTTTTGTATATTATATTGGGTATTTTTTTTTAAGATTTATTTATTTATTTATCTCCCCTTTCCCCCCTGCCCCAGTTGTCTGTTCTCTGTGTCTATTTGCTGCGTGTTCTTTGTCCGTTTCTGTTGTTGGCAGCAACATGGGAATCTGTATTTCTTTTTGTTGTGTCATCTTGGTGTGTCAGCTCTCCATGTGTGCGGTGCCATTCCTGGGCAGGCTGAACTTTCTTTCGCGGCACACTCCTTGCGTGTGGGGCTCCTCTGCACGGGGACACTCCTGCGTGGCACGGCACTCTTTGAGAGCATCAGCATTGTGCACGGGCCAGCTCCATACAGGTCAAGGAAGCCCGGTGTTTGAACTGCGGACCTCCCATGTGGTAGATGGATGCCCTAACCACTGGGTCAAGTCCACTTCCCTTTACATTGTTACTGATTTAAGGTTTTCATTTTTTTTTTCTTTTAATATTGTAATGTCTTTTTGAAATTCAGAGAGCTCAATGTGGCAATTTAATATTATTTCTGAATTTCACAAAACGGTATTATGTTTATGATCTGGTCTGTTTCTCTGGGTGTGATACTTTTTGATTGTGTTAAATTCAAAGGATTTATATTTACTTGATTATATCAAGATTATGGCTTTGATTTGACCACGTGATTAAGGCATGCAGGGTTGAGTCCCAACCTCCTTGATGGGCTATATAAATTAACAATCAATCAAGAAATCCGCAGTAGATACACAGAAAAGAAATATACAGAGGAGGGAACTGGATTCTGGAACCCTGGAGAGAGCTGAGCAATTCACCTGATAGTTTACAGATAATTTTGTGATGCAAACAGAACAGCTGAGCCTGGAAAGAAACAAGGAAGAGTGGCAAGTCCTATAGAAGCTTACAACTGAGATCAGAAGAAGCTGGGACCACAGAGCCTTCATAGGAAAGTGGAAATGCTGAGCCATTGCAGACATCACTCACCATCTTGCTTCAACAAGTGGCATCAGACATTGGTGAGGAAGTACCTCTTATGGTACCCTGGGTTGAAGTCTTTAAGGCCTTGTAACTGTAAGCTTTTATACCAAATAGATCCCTTTATAAAAAACCAACAGATTCCTGGTACTTCATGTCAACACCCGCTTGACTGACTAATATAGCTTACAACAGAAGATTTCAACTGGAAGAAGAATCAGTGACCTAGAAGATAAGGCAACTGGAGTCATATAATCAGAAGATTATATAGAGAAAAGAATAGAAAAAATTGAGTACTCATTGCAAAGAAAAGAACAGAAAAACTTGAGCACCTGTTGTAGGGATTTTAGTGACAGTAAGCACACAAACATATGCATCATGGGTTTCCCAGAAGAAGAAGTGATGGGAAAAGGGACAGAAATAATTTTTGAGGAAATAATTGCCTAAAATTTCACTTATGAAAGACATAGATAGATATACATGCCCAAGAAAGCAATTTACTCCGAAAAGAGTAAATCCTAATAGACCTACTCAGACACACACAGTAATGACATCAAATGCCAAAGACAGAGAATTCTGAAAGTAGCAAAGAAAAGAGATTCATCACATACAAGTGATCCCCAATTAAACCAAGTACTGATTTTTCACAAGTTAAAAGGAAAAAACAGGAGACAGTTACTTGGAATAGTGTGAAGAAATGAAGATCCAGAGAATCAGAATGTTATTGAAGCTATGTTGAAGTCTTTTCAAATTAGTAGGTTAGAGACGTAGGTTGTGCAATTTAAACCCCAGGGCAAGAACAAAGAAACATTTCAATAATATACAAAAACAGAATTGAGAATGGATTCAGTCAGATACACCATAAAATATCAAATATGCAGGAAAGGAGATGGCAATAAAGGGAAAGGGAGACAAAGACATGATATAAAAAACAAAATGACACCTTAGCTGAAAGAAGTACTGACTTTACAGTAATTATACTGAATATCAATGAATTCAACTCCTCAATCAAAAGACAAAGATTGGCAGATTGGATTTTTCAAAAAATGATCTAAATATATGTGGTTTTCAAGAGACTCACATTAGACTCAAAGACATAAATAGATTGAAATTCAAAGTTTGGAAAAAGATATTCCATGAAAATAGTAACCAAAAAATAGCTGAAGCTGCTCTCCAAATATCAGACAGAATGCACTGTAAGTCAAATGCTATTATAAGGGACAAAGAGGGACAAAATATTAATATAAGGGGTAACCCATGAGGAGGAAATAACAATCACAAATATTCATGTACCTAGCCCAAAATACATGAGGCAAACACTGGAAAGACTGAAGGCAGAAAGAGACATCACTACAATGATAGTTGGAAAATTCAATATGCCACTCTCTCCAATAGACAAAACATCTAGAAAAAAAAAAACAGAGACCATGAATAATATTCATTAATGAACTAGACCTAACAAATACATGCAGTACATACCACCCTAAAACAGCAGGATATATATTCTTCTCAAATACATGTGGATCATTGCCCATGATAGACCACATATTGGGTCCCAAAACAATTCTCAATAAATTTAGAGATTTTGACATTATACAAAGCATCTTCTCTTACCATAATGGAATGAAGCTGGAAATAAAAAATGGTAGAGAACTGGAAAATCAATAAATATGTGGAAATTAAATAACACACACTTAAACAACAGTGGGTCACAAAAAAAATTGCAGGAGAAATCTGAAATTTTGTAGAGATAAATGAAAACCAGAACACAACATGTCAAAATGTATGGGATACAGGAAAGGCCATCCTGAGGGAGAAATTTATAACCCTAAATGCTTACATTAAAAAAGAAAAACTAAAATCAAAGCCCTAACAGCACACCTGGAGGAACTAGGAAAAGAAAAATTAAGCCCAAAGCTAGCAGAGGGAAAGAAATAAAAAAGATTAGAGCAGAAATAAATGAAATTGAGAATTAAAAATAAATAGGATATTAACAATTTAAAAAATTGGCACATACTTAGCTATACTGATAAAAAACAAAAGAGAGAAGATGAAACATAAATTCAGAAATGAGAGGGGGGACATTTCTACTGATCTCATAGAAATAAAAAGTAAATGAGGATACTATGAACAATCGCAGGCCAAAAATTAGATAACCCAAGTGAAATGGACAATTCTTAGAAACACAAAACTACCTACAGTGATCCACGAGGGAATAGAGGAGCTCAATAAACAAAAAACTAGTAAAGAGTTTGAACAAGTCATCAAAAACCTACCAAGAATGAAAAGACCAAGACGAGATGGTTTCAATTCTATTTATTTTTCTTCTCCGAGAAGAATAAATACCAATCCTGCTCAAAGTCTTCCAAAACATTGAATAGGAGGGAATACTGCCTAACTCATTCTATGAGGCCAACATCACCCTAATACCAAAATCATATAAAGATACTACAAGAAAAGAAAATTACAGACAAATTTATCTTGTGAATATACATGAAAAATCTTCAACAAAATACTGGCAAGTCAAATTCAAAGCACGTTAAAAAAATTATACACCATGATCAACTCGATTTTATCCTAGGAATGCAAGGGTGGTTCAACATAAGAAAATCAATTAATGTAATACACCACATTAATGAAATGGGGGGGGGGGGGGGGAAGACCATAATGATCTCCATTGTCTCCGAAAAGGCATTTGAAAAAATCCAGAATTCTTTCTTGATAAAAACACTTAAAAAACTGGGAATAAAAGGGAACTTACTCAACATTTCAACATCATAAGGTACATCTATGAAAAACACAGCTAATATAATACTCAACAGGAAAAACTAAAACTTTCCCTCTGTGAGCTGCAACAAGGAAAGGATTTGCAGTGTCACCACTGTTATTCAACATTGTACTAGAAATTCTAGTCAGAATATTAGGCAAGAAAACAGTATAAAGGCATCCAAATTGGAAAGGAAGAAATAAATCTTTAACTATATGCAAATGATATGACCCTATATATAGAAAGTCCTGAAAAATCTACAACAAAAATACTAAAGCTATTCAATGAATTCAGGAAAGTGGAGTACATACAAAAATCAGTAGGGCATATGTTTACAATCTGAGGAGAAAATCAAGAAAAAAATTTCATTTCTAATAGCAACTAAAAGAATCAAACATCTAGAAATATATTTAACTAAGAATGTAAAGGATGTGTACATAGAAAACAACAAAAGTTGTTAAAAAATAAAAGAAGACCTAAATAAATGGAAAGACATTCTGTGTTTAGGGATTGAAAAACTAAATATCATTTAGATATCAGTTCTACTCAAAACATTTTACAGTTTTAGCACAATCGCAATAAAATTTCTAACAGCCTATTTTGTATAAGTTGAAAAGCCAACTATAAAATTTTTTTGGAAGTTGTCCAAAAAGTTCTTGAAAAAGAAAAATGACTTTAAGGTGTATTACAGTCCTACAATGGTTGGGAGTGGCTGACTCGGCCCAGTGGTTAGGGCATCTGTCTACCTCATGGGAGGTCCGTGGTTCAAACTCCAGGCCTCCTTGACCCATGTGGAGCCCGCCCATGCGCAGTGCTGATACAAGCAAAGAGTGCTGTGCCATGCAGGGGTGTCCCCTGCATAGGGGAGCCCCACGTGCAAGGAGTGTGCCCCATAAGGAGAGCTGCCCAGTGCGAAAGAAAGTGCAGCCTGCCCAGGAATGGTGCCGCACACACGGAGAGCTGACACAGCAAGGTGACGCAACAAAAAAAGAAACACAGATTCCCCTGCTGAAACAGACAAAGAAGCAGCAGCAAACAGACACAGAGAACAAACAATGGGGGGGGGGGGAATAAACAAATAAATAAGTCTTAAAACAAAACAAAACAATCCTACATTGGTCAAAACAGCATGTACTGGGACAAGGATAAATATAATGATCAAGAGAATCAACATGAGAATTCAGAAATAGACCCTCACACCAATGGCCAATTATTTTTTGGGAAGACTGCAAAGTACACTCAATTGGGAAACAACAAATGGTGCTTGGAGAAGTGGGTATCAACTGACAAAAGTGAAAGAGGACCTCTATTTATTTCATATACAAAAATTAACACAAAATGGATCAAAGACAAATATAAGAACCAGGACTATACAACCCTCAGAAGAAAATTTAGGGAAGCAGCTTCAGGATATTGTGTTAGGCAATGGTTTCTCAGACTTCACAAGAAGCAAGCAATGAAAGAAAAAAATCAATAAATAGAATCTCCTAAAAATTAAAAAGAAAAAAAAATACCTTTGTTGATCTAAGGAATTTGTTACAAAAGTGCAAAGATAACCTACGAAATGGGAGAAAATATTTAGAACTACATATTTGATAAGGGCTTAATATTCAGATATAAAAAGAAGTACTACAACTCAGCAATAAAAAAAATAATGTAATGTAATTTTTAAAAGTGGGCAAATGACTTGAATAGATATTTCTTAAAGAAGATATACAAATGACAAAAGCACATGATAAGAAGGTCAACATCATCAGCTAGTAGGAAAGTACAAATCAAAACCACAATAAGAGATTTCAAGCCCACTAGGATGGCTATTATTTAAAAAATAACAAATAGAAAATTACAAGATTTGGAGAGGATGTGGAAAAACAGGAACACTCATTCATTATTGGTGAGAATGTAAAATGATGCAGCCACTATGGAAGAAAGTTTGGCCCCTCCTCAGGATTAATATAGAATTACCGTATGACCCAGCAATTCTGCTCCTATACCTAAAAAATTAAATGCAGGGACTCAAACAGATACATGCACACTGATGTTCACAGCAGCATTATTCATAATTGTCAAAAGATGGGATCAAGCCAAGTGTCCATCAACCAATGGATGGATAAACAAAATGTGATATATACATACAATGGAATATTATTCAGCTGTATAAAGGAATGAGGAAAAAAAAGGAATGAAGTCTTGATGCATGTAACAACACGGATGAAATTTAAGAACATTATGCTGAGTGAAATAAGCCAGACACAAAAGGACAAATGTTGTATAATTTAATTGATATGAACTAATTATAATAGGCAAGCTCACAGAGTTAGAATGCAAATGAAAGGTTACCAGGGGTTGGGGGTAGAGAAAGGTGAGTTGATTCTTAATTTGTACAGCATTTCTATTTAGATTGATTGTAAAGGTCTGGTCTTGGATGTTGGTGCTGGGAGCACATTATCGTGATTGAAATTAACAGTACTGAATTATAGGTGAATGTTGTTAAAAGGGGCCTTGTTAGGTAGTGTACTTTACTTGAATGAAAAATAAAAGATAAAACATAGGAATGTATAACTCAGTGAACCCTATTATAGATTATGTACTATAGTTAATAGTGCAAGTATATGAATAAGATATAAGAATTATAGTAAAGGTATGACACTAAAAAATGTATTAATAATAGGGTGGTATATGGAAAAATATACCTAATGAGAACTATGAACAATAGTTAATAGTATTATTTTAAAAGTATTTCATCAACTGTAATTAAGGTAACTGCTATTAAAAATATAGCAGAATTTAACTACCAGGGCAGATGGCCCCTCTTTGGAAATGGTGTTTATGTGTGATGAATCTGGACTCAGATGGGATCTCCCTTCATAAGACTTTCATGCTAATGTGCTGGAGGTGCAGTTAATGTTGGGGTTTAAGATATATTTAGGGGATTTGAATCTCTGGACTGACAATGTGATAGCCAGGTCCTGAGACTCAACAGACTCCAGCACCTACAATCTGATCTATTGGACTTACCACACTCAGCTAAGATGGAGTTGAAGAAGGACAACCACAACACCATGGAGCCTAGAGTGATTACAACTGAAAATGGGAGGATTGCATCCAGCATCCATGTGGAATCTGAGCCTCCTCTTGACATAGAGGTGCAATGGACACAACCAATCCAATGTCCACATAGAAGAGGTGGCATTGGATTGGGAAAAGTGGACATGGTGGACGATGGGTATGGGGAAAGGCAGGAAGAGATGAGAGGTGGAGGCGTCTTTGGGACATGGAGCTGCCCTGGATGGTGCTTCAGAGGTAATCACCGGACATTGTAAATCCTCACAGGGCCCACTGGATGGAATGGAGGAGAGTATGGGCCATGATGTGAACCATTGTCTATGAGGTGCAGAGATGCCCAAAGATGTACTTACCAAATCCAATGGATGTGTCATGATGATGGGAACGAGTGTTGTTGGGGGGGGGAGAGGGGGGGTGGGGGGGTGGGGTTGAATGGGACCTCACATATATATTTTTAATGTAATATTATTACAAAGTCAATAAAAAAAAAAAGTGGTATCATCAGTGCTATTGCTCCACATCAATGCAAGGTGTTGGTTTTGGGGCAGTATATGGAATCCCTTACTTTATGCATGATTATTCTGTAAACCCATAGCTTCTCTAATAATAATAATTTTTAAAACCTAGATGGAACAAGTAAGGAGTACTTATATTCCATTGATAAGATAAATAACTGTACCAGTTATCAATTTATTGTCTCTCAGTAAAATCTCTTCTTCTTTGTTCTATATTTCACTTTTGCCAGCTAGGTTCATACTAACCTTTGTCAGTAGTCTTTGGAGAGACACTGAGTGAAGAAGGACTTTGTCTTCCTGGGTTCAAAGTGCTCCTCTCGCTGAGCAGTTTTTGTGGCGCTTACCTCTGCAGCTCTAGGCACCCTACAGTACTCGGAAGTCAGCAGCTTCCCCTGGCACACTCTTGGTTGGTTTTGCAAAAAATTCGGACAGCAGAACCACCCTATGTGCTACTTCCTCTGACAAACTAGAGACAAACTTTCCATCAAGTTCCCAAGGGAGGATTTCCTACAAGTTCCACCGGCACAGCACCACAGCTACTTCTCTGCCATTCAGGAAGCCAGCTACGCCCTCTCCACGGAAATCTGAATCCTTGCCTTGAGCTGGCATTTCAGAGGCAGGGGCCCTTCTTTTTAAGTTCTATTCCAACTTTTAAGGTAGGGGTTGTTATGCATTTTTTATACAAGATGATATTAAATACTATATCTACTATTCCCATATTATTCAGAATTCTCTCTACTTCTTACTAGCCAATTCCTTGTTATTCCAATCCTTGTTATAGCTAATAATCTTTTTATTATTCTTTATATTACCCTTTCTCTGTTCAAATTTTGTGTTTTTTTACTCCTGTTTTGACCCTGACACAGTAACTAAATGAAAGGAGAGTAACAAATTATTTTTATTAAGGAACAAACAATACATAGCTCTGTGCAGTCTCTATTATAAAAGTTCCAAGTACTTCTTTTTCCTAACTATTCAGTTGTGCATTCTGATTTTTTAGTTTAGATTTAAAACATTTACTTTGTATTTATGTATTCAATTTCTTGTATTACAGATTTTATACCTACGTTACAGAAAAATCAGTGATTTTATATAGCTAATTTATATGGTATTAGAATTGAGAAAAACCAACCAACCAAACGTTATAAGTTGGATCTTAATAGGCCAAAAACTAGTATGGTTCCAAAATTTGCTGACTGACCTTTTTATAAAGCTTTTAATTGTAGTAACACACACAACTCAAAACTTTCCCATTCTAACCAGTTTTAAGTTTACAATTCAGTGATTTTAATTAATTAACAATATTGCGCTACTATCACCAATACACACTACCCTAAACTTTTCCATCACAGCAAACAGAAACTATGTGCCCATTAATAATCTCTCCTTCTCACATTCCAACCCCTGGCAACCTGTAATATAATATCTGTCTCTATGAATTTGCTTATCTTAGGTATTTTATAAGAGTGGGATCTTACAATATTTGTTTTTATACATCTGGCTTATTTCACTCAACATGATGACTTCGAGCTTCATCCATGTTGTCACATGTATCAGAATTTCATTCCTTTTATGGCTGAATAATATCCCACTGTGTGTATATACCACATTTTATTTATCCATTAATTTGTTGATGGAAACTTGGATTGCTTCTACCTTTTGGCAATTATGAATAACACTTTTGTGAACATTGGTGTAGAAATATCTGTTTAAGTTCTTGTTTTCAATTCCTCGGGGTACATACCAAGAAGTGGGATTGCAAAGTCATAAGTAATTTTATGTTTGACTTTCTGAGGAACCACTAAATTGATTTCCACAGTGGCTACAACTGTACTTGACATTTAAATGCATTGTTAAAGGTATGTTTTTTGACTTGTCATCAATATACAATCAGCACTAAGTTGTACATAGAGCATTAATTTGCCATTCTTAAAAAGTAAATGGTTAAATTTCTCATTATCTTTCTTGCTACCGTTGCTCATTTTCATTTGTTGCTTTGTTTTGTTTTAAGTGCTTTTAATATGTTGCTTTGATAAATGGACAAGGAATAAAACTTAAAAAGAGTTTTTCTTTAAATGGGAGGAATCAAGGATAGGGTTATGTTTTAAATTTAGGGAATGGGAGAAAGGAGAAGGGATAAACAATTGCAAATCAAACAATTTCAAGATTAATTCTAACAAATAGTTGAATAACTTGAAAATCTAATGTTTATTTACAAATATGAATTTTTCCACTCTTCCTAAAATTTGGTACTTAAATTTGGTATAAATTACATTTAAGTACCAAATTTTAGGGAGAGTGGAAAAATTCATATGTAAAGAAAAATAAATTAATTTGATACTTTGGGTTCTTTCAGTGCTAAACTATTTAACTCATTTTTATCCATATTTATACTGTTCATTTTTTATTTATTAGCAAGAGTTTGCAAATACTATGGAGTTACATGTGAATAACATAATTATAAAGTACAGTTCTTCGAATATATAAAATAAAGATTAAAGCTATTATATATATTCAGAGTCCTAAGTATGGACTATTTAAACATACTTTCCAATTATTTCAAAAGTATAAATCATACTTAGATTTTATAATGTTTTTTCTTTAGAAAGAAAACTGTGATTTTAAAAAATTATTATTCTGGCATTTTTAATGAAATCAAGATACTTTATGTGAACCTGTTAAGACAGAATTGCTGAAACTGTAGTAGCATAAATGCATTTGAATTCATTGTGGTCTGCCAAACAAATTGTTTATAATTAACCTAATACAGAAGAGGACAAAACATAATATTATTTAAGGGGCCATATTTCAGTTTAGCAATCTCCATGAAGAGAAATATTTATAAGTGGCTTTTCTTTTTGCTATGCAGATTTTTCTAATAAAAATTCTACCTGCAGTTATTTTTTGGCTTCAGTTGAAATACTATAAAATGTTTTCATTAGCTCTTGTTTAAAATTATTTCCTTATTGAGTAATTGCAATATGATGGCTTGCAATTGCATTAAGCATTCGGAAAGAATAGATAAGAATTGAGTGGAAGCAAAATGAATTCATTAATTCTCTAGCGGTGGGTCAATAGAAAGAAGCCTTAACTAAAGATTATATTTATTTATATTTGTGTAACTGTAAAAAGTTTTCAGTCTTGTACTTTCTTAGTAAAGCTAATTGTGAGGACTTTTTATACAAGTAAAGGTTTATCTCCTGATGTTCCTGGGAAAATAAATATTTGTGTCATGTAGGTCCCTAGAAGAAGATTGTATTATACCCACCCATTGTGACATTATTGGAGATAGATTAAAATGAAATAAAGAGATATTTGAGATTCCAGAAATTAAGCCAACTATGAGGTCAAGATCAAACAACCCTTGATCAGATATAATGTAGTTCTAACATCTCATTCAAATTGGGTGTGGGAAATGAAAGAAGCCAGGGTAAATTTATGTATGTCTTGGGGAAGGAAGAGCAAGACAGAAATATTTGAAAATTCTGTGGTTTATCATATTTAAAATGAGGACAACAATACTACTTTGTATCTGTGGGAATTAAATTATATGGTACCTAGGTTATAGATTTTTCCTCATTTATTCCCTTCAATACTACATTATTTTATCTGGATGATTATTTGCCAGCCTTTGATTCCTTATTACATATTGGTCCAGTCAGAAATTTTTTATGGTTGTGAAAAAGAAGTTTACATATTACTTCAGTTTCAGTGCCGATGAAGTTTCTTTACTTAATACTCCCCAGACCTTCAGCTCAACATTTTAATTTTTCATTAAATATATTGGTAGAATTCTGAGTGTCAGAGTATTCTAATGCCAGGTATTCCACAGAATCTTCCATGAATATTTTCATGTTTAAGAAACCTGTGTCTGTTGCCATAAAACAAATTTACATATCATCCTATGTGAAAATACGTAACCATTTTTAGAACATGTCGTTTGTCACCCACTCCAAAATCATTTAGTAACCCTTATAACCCAAGTTACAGAAGTACTAGGTGATCGACATATCTATATATATGACTCTATTGTCCACATCCAAGTTGTTTATCATGTGAAAAAATTGATATAGCTCTTCTTAAACCTTATGTATTCTGTAGTCATATAAATATGACAAGACCTGTAAGGAAATAATCATTACTCTTCTTTCTAGACCTCACCTAAAAATTGGAAACAATATTTATTATTAGACTGTATTTTCATTTTCAATCTTTTCCATTTAAAATATACATGAATTTTACTGGGTATTAAGGATTATTCGTATTACCATATATATTTTCAGTGGGTTTAAAGTTATCTTTTATATTCTCTATTTTTTCAAATACTGAAAGACAATTTTAAATTCAAGGAACATTAATTGGTGACTATAATACAGTGTGTCTTACCAGTATATAAAATAAATAAGATGTAGTCTTCATCCTTATAGAATTGGATATCAAAGTAAATGTATTTTGATCTTTTCCATTTTGTGGGAGATTATTCGGGCATCATTTATATGCAGGAATGATGCTTTTGTAAATTATGAAATTTAGTAAAAACTTTAAAAGTCTTTTTAAGTTGTGAGCATTTAAAAAATAGATTCTCTTTACTCTGACAAAATCATATGGCATTTCTCCCCTCCAGATGGTAATATTAAAGTTATTTTTAGTGTAAATTATCATACTTTTATTTTCACGTACTCCTAGGTTAGCTGGATTTCAAATTACCAAAATAGTCAATGGAATACATAAGGATTAGTGTTTTTCTTAGCTCTTCCAAATTCTTTAGTCATTACGTACATAGTAATAACCACCTTGAGTGACGCATTCAGTGGAGCCAGCTGCTAGGGTCATGTCCTAAATACAGCTTAAACAGCAGGCTCCAATCTGATGAAACCTGACCAGAAATCGTGGAGCAAACAGAAGCTCTGCAGTCGTTCATAGTTAAGATTCAGCAGGCACACAAAGCTGAAAGCACCTCTTCTGCTTTGACATTATCTATAGGCCCAATCTTCAATATGCTGATTCTATCATAATACAGAAAATTAGTTAATTCCCTCTGGAAATTAGCAGAAAAAAAACATCTCTCCTTGAATCGCTCTTCCTTCTTTTGGTTGGCTGACGGTATTTTTCTTTTACCTGAAGATAAAAGGAACATTTTCAGTCAAAGTGTGTTCATTTATAAAACAGCTGCACATTTTCTGTATGCATTCAATACATAATATAGGAACTGATATGTGTAAATAAAGTGATATAGGTATTCTCTAAATCAAACCAGAATGCTCTTAAAGAACTCATCTTTTGGTGAATATTATTTTATTCTTCTAAGTAATGCTTTTTTATGATACATTATGCAATGTTGTGTACTTACTAAGGGGCATCTCGAGGTGCAAGACACTGACTTCTGAAAGGTCTTGAAAATTAGATCTTGCTTCTAAGATGCAAGAAGGTATCACTGTCTATGGTAGTTCAGGGGCACACATAACGCATAATGCACACACAAATATATATGTGCTATGGTATCCTGATTATGTTACACAGTAGTTTAAAAATGATAATATAGGCAATCATTCACATGAAAACTCATTATGTAATACATATAGAAGATTGTTCTATTATGATAATTCTGAGGGTGAAAATTTTGAGTTTGATGGGTTGCTGAATATAACTACACTGCTACATTCTCTGGTTTTTGAAACAGGCCCAGATGCTATCTCTTTAATGTGCCACAAGGTATGTAACTACTGTTATCTTTAAATTCGGATTAAATCAATCTTTACATGATATAAATGCATGAGTGAATTTCTCTATTCAAAAGAACAAAAAAAATGATACCTTTCATAGAGAATTGTTTGAAATGTGGAGTATCCTTTTTCCTGTTTTGCAACATAATAAAAGTACTTTCTATTAATAAATATGATTAAAGCTGTTTCATTTGTCTTCTATGATAAATTTATAGCATTTTTGCTGGAGGGTAGGGATTACTACATTTTAAGCTACCTTGTTCTCAAATCTCAACTCTGCACAACCAGCCAATTCAAACTGGGCTTAATGAATGATTTGATTAAAACAATGATATTTATCTAGTTACTATTTATAGAACATTTAGCAATGGTGATCACTTTTCAATTTACTAGCATACCTGGAAAATTTGAAAAAAGTTGCAAGTTTTAAAAACTGTTTTGATATTAACCTTTATTATTTGGCTGCCTACTTCGTTAATCACAGGGCCATGTCCCAGTCATGAATACCACCTGAAGTTTCCATTAGATGACTTTACAGAATTTTGGACTCAATTACCTTCTTGTGGAAAAATTTCTCATCCTTTATTCTCACTAGTTTTCATTTAGAAACTCCATGACCATAGAGTAAATACATGTTTCCTTCAGTGGCAGTAACATAAATTTTATCTATTGTCACAAATGTTTGTACTTAGTCCAATGATCACTGAGGATAGTTTTGCCTTTTCTCTATTAAATAATGAATTCCTCATGAGCAGTTTAACTCTTCATGTTTTATAAACTCTTTGTTTTATTTAGGAAATTATATTTTAACTCAGTCTTTAATAATTTCTTATTCCTACTGCTTCAGTTGCAGTTTAATTTTCTGTTTTTACTGATCAAGTCTTTTATCTATCTCTCCTCTTAAAATAATGAAGGGAAAAGGAGAGTCCAGCATGTGTTGTTGTTGTCCAATAGGTCATCATGCAGATATGATAGAGATTATAAAAAGTTCTGAAATATTTATAATAATAATATCATAAAAGTGTAATAAAATACTAGTACTAAAAATAAAGTAATAGCTACTATCTATACCATATTTACTCTGTACCTTATAAGCATTATTCCAGTTAAGGTAATCCTTTATTTATCTGTACGGTAGGTATTTTTTTGTCCTAATTTTACATAAGAGAAAACCAAGACTTGGAAGTTTTGTAACTTGGCACCAGGATAGTAAATAACAGGGTTGGCATAAAAGTCTAGGTGCCAAATCACCAGGCTGGTATGTCAAGTACCACACAATGGATTGGCTTACAACAGGAATTTATTGGCTCACAGAAGTCCAAAATTACCAGAAGTACAAAATCAGACCTCAGCATGGAGGTGCTTTCTCCCCAGAGTCTTTACATTTTAGTCCTGGCTGCTCACAATCCTTTGGATTCCTTGGCTTGTATAGCTCCTTCCATTGTCACAAGATGATGTCTCTCTTTTCTTGGTTCCCAGTGACTTCTGACTCTTCCCTACGGTTTCTGTGACCTTGTCTTCCAGTTTATTTCTTTGTAAAGCCTCAAGTTAATGGCTTCAGGCCCAACCTTAGTCAGTTGGGCCACACATTATTTTAAAATAACATCTTCAAGAGATCTTATTTATAATGGGTTCAAACCAACAGGTTTGTGGATTAATACTAAAAGCATGTCTAAACTGGGGTGCATAATTCAATCTACCATACCAGGACTTCAAAATTCCAAAGGTAATTCCCTTAGTCCTTATATTTACACTTTTGTTTAAATTTGGGGCACTTTTGAGCAGAGAATTCTCATACATCTTGGTAGTTGATTTCCAAAATGCAGTATCAGGGATCCTTCATTAATATTTGCTTGAGGATGGCGAGCAGTGATGAAATGGGAAAAAATGTCCACACATTTCTAAATTCAACCCAGTAAGGATTTATTACCATAAAATGCAATGTCTAGATTATAGAGCTAGTAATTTGAGATAGGATATGGCAAATTTCTAGTTTCTTTGAACTGAGACTTACCTTAAGCAAGGTATCCATCCCTGGAATAGTAATTCAGAATTATTATGGATTCCTACTTAAGGTTTGAAAAATTAAACTGTTAGGCTTAGTAGCCAAACATATAGTTACAACATTTTCAAAGTCAGAACTAATTCTATATCACTATACTTAGATTTTAAGTCAATACATTTTGTTACAGTCTCATATGTGTGATTTTATTGAGAAGATCAATTTCTGATCCTGCTAAAAAAATGTTATTCAGTAGCATCATGTTGGTGATTTAAATTTTGTAGTTTCTTTACTAAATAGCTAAGGGAATTGCAAACATTCATAGGTAATGCCCTAAACCTTACAATTAGTATGGAAGACATAATTTTTGAAAATGAAAAATGATGCAAGCATTTATCTTATGTTTTCATTTTATTAATAAGATTCTATAACTTTCTACTCCCACTATATCTTTCCTCAGTTAAATAAAACTTGTTTTGTTCAGCATAAACACTTTTATCCCAATATTCTTATCTGAGTTTCATTAAGGAGACACAATTTTTAATTTTTAAGAAACATAAATAAAAGCTGAGAGAAAATAAGATGAAGTGAATTTTTAGCAACACTATTGATTATATTTTAATGAAAACAAATTTCTTAAATAAATGAGTCAGTGAACAAGAATTCTAAACTATAAAATTGAGAATTGTTAGTTTAAAAACCACCCACCCTGTATCTCCAATCCCCCCTCTCCCACATAAAAGATAAAATTGGTATTATTGGTCATTTAGTGTTGGAACTGGATTCAGATCCAAGGTCTTTGATTCTGGAACTTATTCCCTTGACTGCTTGCTACCTGGCTACCAATGCTGATTTTCCATTTATCAAGTTTCTTTATCACTCTAATATTCATTTTCCCTTTCTACAACCTTGATTCATATTTTCACATGGTTTTTCTTCCTATGTGTATGAAAATAACTTGCTCAGAAGAATCTAACTGTGAATATTGCTTCAAATTCTGTTGTGATTTGTTCTCAATTCATCTTCTAATCTGCTTATCTGTACCTGGACTTACTGTGACCACTTTTGGCCCTACATGTGTTATGCTTTTGGACATAATTCTGACGTTTGTTTTCATGATTCCTATAATCACCCAGCTCATTGGCACCATCAGGTATGGGGTTGCCAGGGCAGGAAAATAGAAAGTTTCCATAATTCTATTACCAAATTATACCTCCACCACAAAAATTCTTTCCTAAATTATACTTTCACTGAATTTGTTATACCACATTCTTGCTGGCTCTGAATGATGTCAATTTTTAATGTGCTGCTAATTTCTATTTTGAAATGGGTTGCTTTATTATCCTTTTAGTTCACATTTCTTTGATTATTACAGAGGTTGGATTTGCAAGCAGATTGCCACTTATAGTTCAAACTTTCACATATTTCATTACCCAATTATTTATTTTGAAGACAGTAATCATTTCATTAATGTTTATTTAAAGTATTTTTTTCTAATTGTTTTTTGCCTTTAACTTTTGTTTAGGATGTTTTGTGATATACCAACATTTGTGATATACCAACATATATTTTAAGATAATCATTTTTATCAATAATTAACTTCACAATTTTTACATTATTTTAAGATTAAATAAAAATTGCCACTATAATGATCATATGTATGTCACCATTTTTTTCTTTGATTTTTTTCATATATTCAAACTTTTATTCCATTATTCCATTTATAATGTTTTGTGAAATATAATTTGAGTTGAGGATCCAAACTGCTTTTTGTTCAAATAGAAATTGATTCAATATTATCTGTGATTTCCTTTTTATTGTATATTATATTCTAATACATATGGGAGTCTATTATGAAGGTTGGAATACTTAATTCATCTTTCTTAATTCTGTGATTTTGCTTAATATAGCTTTGTGATGTGTTTAAATATTTAGTATGCAAAAAGATCTCTTATGACTACCTATTACATTTTTGTCAGCTGTTCTTTCCTTTTTCTTCTTGGAAAAATACACATACCTACATCAAAGAGAAATTTGTTTCTGTTAGTTCAGGTTCTCTGAGAAATAGATGTCAAGATAAAATTAATTATGCCAGAGATTTATTTAGGTAAATGCCTATGAATGACAGAGAGGGAGTAGGAGGAGGTGGAGAAAGCCTTCAAACTGCAATGCAGGCCTGACATCTGCAAGATAAGAAAAGGATCAAAGAACTGGATAGGCAAAAGCTCATGCTGCAGTGCAGCTCAGACAAAGTCTAGGCTAAGCCAGTGATGAGATTCAGAACAAAGACTGTCCATTAGACAAGGCCTTCATTGCATGGAATAGCCTAGCTCTATACCCTCACTGTGCTTAATCATTACCTAGAAGCATTCCATATAGTAAGTGATTTTAGAGTGAATGTTGTGGTCAGTTCAGAATGGGCAGTGACTGGAAATTGTCAGTTAACTGCACTCTACAGAGCAGTTTTTTGTTTGTTTGTTTGTTTGTTTGTTTGTTTTAAAAGGGCTCTGACAGGCATAGATTTAGTATTGGAAGTCATTGGCAATCTCAGTAGTATCTTTTGTGGATGAGTGAAAGCCAGCTAATAAGTAAGGGGTAGAAAAGAAATTGTAGTAATGAATCTTGGCAATTGCAACAACAGATACAGGCCTTTATGCATCTTGTCATAACCTACAGAATTGTGTGGGAGAGAGTGCAAAGTACAGTGTAAGCTAAAATCCATGCTTAGTGGCAATGCTCCAAAATGTGTTAATCGATTTCAATGAATGTACCACACTAAAGAAGGATGTTATTAATGTGGGAAAATGTAAGATGTGTGGGAAGTGGAGCATATGGGAATTCCCTATATTTTTGTTGTATAACATTTATGCAATCTAAAAAATAATAAAAATAATAAAATAATTTTAAAATAATAAATATATAAAAAATAAATAAGTAAATAAAATATCATACCTTGCCTTTTCCAATAGGTAGGTATCTATTATTCCACAATCTGTGATTTCCTTGGGAAATGGCATCAAATTGTAGAAATCTTTCTAATCTAAGTATCTAATGTAATAATTGTCATATGGCAGCTGTACAGTAACTATTTGTTTAATGAATTAATTAATGACAATATCTGAATAATATGGGCTACTTATTTCCATTATTTATTTTTAAATTTCCCTTTTATTTTTTGTATATTTTTAAAAGCTTTGAGTGATAATTGAATATAATAATTTGCATATATTTAAAGTATACAATTTGATAAGTTTAGACATGTGTGTATATCCCTGAAATAATTGACATCAAGATAGTGAACAGATACACATCCCAAAAGTCTCACCTTTGTAATCCTCTCCTCCTACCCTTCCCTGCAAATCCCCTTCCCAAGCCACTAATGATTAGCTTTTAATTTTCTATAGTTTTATATAAAAGGAACCATATAATGTGTATTCTTTTTTGTATGGCTTCTTTCACTTGGCAAAATTATTTTGACATTCATCCACATTGTTGCATGTGTCAGTAAATCATTCCTTTAAAAAAAAAAGAAGTCTGAGTTTGAAATGGAAACAAAAGATAGTGTAGAACTTGGAAATAGAAGAGAGAATGAAAAGTGATTTCTCTTCTAATGGAAAGCACTGAACAGGTATTAAATTTAATGAATAAGGAAATCTTTGAGTTTGGTTTTTTTTTTAAAGACTTATTTTTTAATTTATTTCTCTTCATTTCCCCCCACCCCACCCCCAGGTGTCTGCTCTCTGCGTCCATTCACTGTTTGTTCTTCTGTGACCGCTTCTATCCTTATCAGTGGCACCTGGGATCTGTGTTTCTTTTTGTTGCGTCAGTCATCTTGTTGAGTCAGCTCTCCGTGTGTGTGGTGCCATTCCTGGGCAGGCTGCACTTCCTTTTGTGCTGGGCGGCTCTCCTTACAGGGTGCACTCCTTGCACATGGGGCTCCCCTACGTGGGGCACATCCCTGCGTGGCACGGCACTCCTTGCGCGCATCAGCACTGCACATGGGCCAGCTCCACATGGGTCAAGGAGGCCCAGGTTTGAACCGCAGACCCCCCATGCAGTAGGCAGACGCCCTATCCATTGGGCCAAGCCCACTTCCTGGAAATCTTTGAATAAACAAAAATGAAAGGGATTAATAATACATAGTAGAATGTCCTGAAGTAGGTGGAATTCTAAATTTGAGAGAAAGGAAAATCAAGGCATTCTATACTAGCACAAGAGAATGATGTAATATTTAGTTTGAGAAATACTAAAGTGTACCAATGTGATGGCTTTATTTTCTCTTCAAATTTGGAGTCAAGGTTTCTAGTTTGTTGGTTAGGTTAGAAATTGTTGTTGCAAAATGTATAAGAGGAAGAGAGTCCACGTGAGGTTGGTGACCTAGAATGTGTTTATACAATCTCTGTCTTTAGAGTGTGACTTTTGTTCTAAGGATAGTAGGCTTCTTTGTGCAGGCAAGGAGGAAAAAGTGGTTAACTTTACTTATGTTGATTTTTGTTAAGCTCTTTTAGGGCATATATATTTCAGACCCTACTTCTAATATTGAAGACATTGACCTGGATCACATCAATAATCCTCTTAATGGTTGCTCAAACTTCCTGCTTAAAATATTCAAAATGGCTTCTTGTTTCACTTATAAAATGACCAGCATTTTTAACCAAGGCTTCTAAGATCATACATGAACTAGTACCTGATATCATTTCAACATTATATTCCAACTTTCCCTCTTACTTACTACAATTATAGTGATATTTGCCTTTCTTTCTCTTCCTTTCCAAAATCTCCATGTGCCTAGCTCCTTCTTTTAATTCCCTTCCAATACTGTCTACCAGGAAGGTCATTTCTGATCTTACTATCCTATTCCCATGAAATTGTCCTGTTTTACTATTTTAAAGAATTTATCATAAATAATTTTCATGTTTTTGTTTAGCTATTCACCTACTCTATGAGAATACAATTTGTTCTCCACTGTATTTCCAACACCTAAATCAGAGAAGACATTCAATAAATATTTGGTGACTGTTGAAGTAATGATGACAATCTTATCAGAATCTCAAGTAGCTTCTTTGTAAATTAGAAGAAACTATCTATGTTATATATTGAAAATAAATATTAATATTCTTGAATCTTCAAAGACATTATAAGCATGTTGACTGCAATTAGAATGTAAACATGTTAAGGAAAACATGTTTTTGTAACAAGTGATAACCAGATATTTGTGTCAGAATATGATATGTACTGACTTGATGCCAGTCAAAGGGACACTTCCTAAAACACCCAGAGCAAATGTCACTTTGGTGAACATCAGGTTGAGGCTGAGAGATACCTGGTTGCTCTGACTCTGAGCTTCAGTGCCTGTGCTCTGATGTGAAGAAGCTCACTGTGGCTCTCACTGTTGCACTGGGACCAGAACCCTCCACAATGGGTTTTGGAACCTCCATATGAATGCTACTTGAGACTTGCCTCCTGAGACCTCTTGTTAAAGGTCTGCTTTCTTTTAACCCTCAGGCC
Organism: Dasypus novemcinctus; assembly: GCF_030445035.2. Taxonomy (NCBI): domain Eukaryota; kingdom Metazoa; phylum Chordata; class Mammalia; order Cingulata; family Dasypodidae; genus Dasypus; species Dasypus novemcinctus. The sequence goes on along the minus strand of NC_080673.1, from coordinate 144,191,425 downwards.
AATGGACTTTCCAGACTCTGATATTCTCCACCTTTAATTGTGTTGTGCACCTTTGATGTGCTTTACTGAAGTTTGGTGATTTTGGCAACTTATAATTAAGCAAGCAAAGAAATTGCTTTGAGCATTCAAACTTTCCTTGTGTGGAATCTGCTTTTACTTTTGATTTTTATGGGCTTTAGTCTATGACACCTATATTTACACAACAATCTACAAACATACTATTTGATGGCAGAAACTTTATATTTAGTATGTTAATTAATTCTTACAATTATTTTGTAAGACAGGAACTTTGTCTTCAGTTCTTAAATTAGAAAAATGGCATTCAGAGAAACCATAACTTCCACTTTGTCACACAGCTAAGTTGTAACAGAGCTGTGATATAATCACAAGTCTTCAAAAATTCAGCACTTTTTGAACTGTAAAAAGTTGGGCAGTGTACCCACTGATTGCATATGAAAGTAACAAAAACCTTATTACTGGCTGGCAAAACAAAAATGGGTAAGATACTTTCTTTTTGAGCAATCATTGACTATTAGATATTAGCACAATATATTCAAGAGACTGAAAACACTGAAATTTATGTGTTTTATTATTGTTGGAGAAAAATGGTACTCCCTGAGATGAAGAGACTGATGATTGCAGGCAGAGAGTTCTTTGGGAAGCTCTCCCAGCAGAGGGGGTCTAAAGAATAGACTTTAGCCTGCCCCTTGCAGATGCAGTCATGAATTTATACAGTACATCTGTAGCTGGGAAAATGCTTAGTCAGTGGGAGGGGGTTGGAGCTCGGGTAAGACTGAAGGGCTGATAGAGAAAACGTATGAGGGGGAAGAAAGGAAGGACAGAAGGTGGTGGTGAGGGTGAGAAGAGCAAAGTTGAGGTTTTTGGGAGACTTGGGAGGTGGGTGAGAAGGAGATAAATGTTTTTGAGGAAAGTTTCTGGTGTAAAAGAAGAATTTGGTAAAAAGAAAATGACTGACAGAGGGAGGGGCAGTTGTGAGGGAAATAGAAAGCCTGAATATAAGAAACCTCAGACTACCTGCCTTTGTGCTGGATGTAGTTTTCTAAATCTTGGAGAATTTGGAAATCAAAAGTGCAGTGTTCCAGCCATTGATTCTCACTGTCCAATTAGTATTGATTAGTACTGTGGCCATACAGAGTTTGAAAAACAGATGACTCTTTTAGGTGTGATTTCTCCTTCTGGATACAGGGTTTTAAGGTTGTGAAGGTAGCAGCCCAGAGGTGTAGTTTTCAGAGGAGCTGAAAGAGAATTTCCCATTTTAGGTGGCACAGGTGAACTAAGGATTTCTAAAATAGGGGGAGATTCTGAGTGAGACAGACATCCCTGAATTGCTGCAGAAGAAGTTCAGGTTTTGCAGAGAAACCCAAATGACACTTGGATAGATGGAGGAATGAAGTTTTATTGTGCACGTGGACTCAGAAGAGAGTTCAATCTCCAAATTCTGTGCCCCCCACTGCGGTTTTCAGAGACTTATATAGGGAGACTGGCAGGAAGCAGGCAGGAGGCAAATTTTGCTGATTACCTTGCGATAAATGGACACAGGCTGAGGCAACAGCTGCTAGCCCAGATTAGCCTGCTGGCTCACACAATCAAGCTCTTAAAGGTGTGCACCCTGGAGTTCACAGCACACACACGTGCATGCACACACACACACACACAGACACAAGGGCTGCATTATCAGAAGGCAGCTTGTACCAGCACTGCACAGCGGGATAGAAGGGAGGGGCAGGCAAGCCCCTCAACATTCCCCCCTTTGATGCCCTAATAATTTCAAGGGGGATCACTGAGTACTGTTCCCTTGTACCTAGGGGTGGATATTTCACCTGAGGCATAACTTGGTACTTTAGGTCATTGAAGCAGGAAGTGATGTACTGCATCAGGCATCACAGGATTCATGGTCCAAAGGTTATGAGGGAGAAAACCACAGATATTGCTGGCATGAATGGCAGTATCCAGGAGAGGAGATATTGCAGGTAGCTTCTACTAGTGGCTGCCTGTTAAGCTCAATCTAAGTGGGCTTTAGCTCTTTCTTTTAGCACAGCTATTTTGTCCCTGACTATACCTGAGGAGTTGGCATAAAAGCAGCACTCTTCTCCCAGGGCCTGACAAATCCCCCCTTGGCTAGCAGTCAGCAAGTCTAATCCTCGTCTGTTCTGCAGTACCACCTCTGTGAGCTAGTCTATTTGGTTTCAAATCCCACTGAGGGATTAAGCTCAATCTAAGTGGGCTTTAGCTCTTTCTTTTAGCACAGCTATTTTGTCCCTGACTATACCTGAGGAGTTGGCATAAAAGCAGCACTCTTCTCCCAGGGCCTGACAAATCCCCCCTTGGCTAGCAGTCAGCAAGTCTAATCCTCGTCTGTTCTGCAGTACCACCTCTGTGAGCTAGTCTATTTGGTTTCAAATCCCACTATTCCCATTAGTCCAGTCTGTGGGGGCCACAGCACTGAGCCTGACTCAGTTGTGTTGATTAAGCAATACAAGGGTAGGCGCCACCAGGAACAGGAGTCCATTCAGCTGTTGCTTCGCATGGCTGGTGTCTGGGGTTTCCGAGTGATTCACACCCTCAGGGGATGGTAGGGTACAAGCTGGGCTGCCCAGTCATCTGGCTCCTCACTGGGGTGTGCCTTCTTGATCTTGGAATGATGGACCCAAGGGATGATGCCTGCAACTTAAGAGCAGTGGGAGTTACTAGGATCACTGTGTGTAGCCCTGTCCAGGAAGGCTGGAGGGGTTCCTTCTTCCAGTCTTTAACCCAGACTTGGTCCCCTGGCAGGTAAGGGTGCACTGGGAGTCCCAGCGGAATGAGGTTCCAGGACAAAATAATTTTGTGTATCTCAACTAGGACTCCCCTAGCTGCTAGAGGAGTGAATCCTGATTAGCCTTCCCAGGAGTCTAGAATTTCCCTTAAATGCCCGAACAACAGGGGTGGTGGTCTCAAAGGGGGAATAGCCAGTGGGTCCTGGGGTACACACCTTACCCAGAGAAAGGTCAAGGGGAGCAAGTCCACCCAAGGGAGACCAGTTTCTTGGCAGAACTTGGCTAGGGTGGTTTTAAGGGTTCGATTCATGCATTCTACTTTCTCTGAATTCTGGGGTCTGTAGGTGGCATGGAGTTTCCACTTAATTCCTAACATTTTTGCCATTTCCTGGACTATGGTTGCCATGAAAGCTGGGCCATTGTCACTTCCTATTGACATTGGCAAACCATGCTGTGGTACAATTTCCCTGAGTAAGGCCTAAGTTACTTCTCTCGCCTTCTCAGTGTGGGTGAGGAAAGCTTCAACCCAACCTGAGAAAGTACATACCATTACCAACAGGTATTTATACCCTGGCTTGGTTTCACTTCCGTAAAGTCTACTATGATGTCTTCAAAGGGGGCTGTGCCTGTGTGTTGCACCCCTGCCTGAATACGGGGGCCCTGTACAGAGTTGTTTTTAGCACAAACCTGACACTGGTTGCTGACGGTGGCACAAAGGGAGGCCAGTCATGCTATGTAGTAGTATTTACCCAGTAAGGTCTCCAGTGCAGTTTTTCCCAGGTGAGTGAGCTGATGGCACTGTTGGACAAGGGCATGGGTGGCTCCCTTGGGCATGAAAACCCGATTTTCTAGAAGTATCCAAGCCCCTTCGGAGTTTCAGCTTCCTCCCTCTCCTTCAATCCAGTCTTGTTCTTCTTTGGTGTAGATCGGCAGGTTGGCCCTTTGTTCTAGGAGGGACAGTTGCGGGACTAAATCTGGGGCCAGCTTTTTGTAGTCTCTTGTTGTGCAGCCTTGGCCACAAACCTGTTTCCTTAGGCAACCATGTCCTTGCCCTTCTGATGCCGCCAGCAGTGGATTGAGAGCGACCTTGGCTTGCTCCCAGATTGCCTCTAGCAGCTGAAGAATTTCCTCCTTGTTCTTTTTTTTTTTAAAGATTTATTTATTTATTTATTTTTCTCCCCTCCCCCCCACCCTGGTTGTTTGTTCTCTGTGTCTATTTGCTGTGTCTTCTTCTTTGTCTGCTTCTGTTGTTGTCAGCGGCACGGGAATCTGTGTTTCTTTTTGTTGCATCATCTTGTTGTTTCAGCTCTCCTTGTGTGTGGCGCCATTCCTGGTGGTGCCATTCCTGGGCAGGCTGAACTTTCTTTCATGCTGGACGGCTCTCCTAACGGGGCGCACTCTTTGCACATGGGGCTCCCCTATGCGGGGACACCCCTGCGTGGCACCGCACTCTTTGCGCGCATCAGCACTGCTCATGGGCCAGCTGCACACGGGTCAAGGAGGCACAGGGTTTGAACCGCAGACCTCCCATGTGGTAGATGGATGCCCTGTCCACTGGGCCAAGTCTGCTTCCCTCATCCTTGTTCTTGATTCCCTTTCCCTCGGCAGTTAAGAGGCCCTCTCTTTATAAATGGCCCCATGGATATGGATGGTTGTGAATGCATACTTGGAATCAGTGTAGATGTTGACCATTTGTCCTTTGGCCAACTGCAGCACTTGGACCAGTGCCCAGAGCTCTGCCTGCTGTGCCAACCATCCTTGTAGTAGGGGCACCGCTTCTATTACCTTCTCTACAGTGGTGACCGCATACCCTGCACATCTCTTTCCATCTTAATGAAGCCACTCCCATCAGTGAAGAGTGTTCGCTATGGGGAAGGGAGTGGTTTGTCTCAGAGGTCTGGGCAACTGGCGTCGACCTTCTCTGTCACTTCCATAGAGTCGTGTTCGGGAGTTCCATCTTCTTCGGGTAAAAATGTTGTGAGATTCCAGGTTGCACATAGTTTGTATGGTTATCCTGGGATTTTCACAGAGCAAGCCCTGATAGTGCACAAGCTGGGAGCTGGGTATCCACCTGTGTCCATGTGAGTTAATCAAGGCAGTGACAGCCAGTTAATCAAGGCAGAGGACCATGACATGGATAACCTGTCCGAGTGTCAGTTTGTCATCTTCCTTAATAAGAGTCACTGTGGTTGCTAAGGCCTTCAGGCAGGATTGCCATCCGGCAGCCACTGAGTCCAGCTGCTTGGAGAGGTAAGCAGTGGACCTTTGCCAAAGCCCAATTGTCTGTGTGAGGACCCCCAAGACAACCCTGCTTTTCTCATGCATGAACAGGTTGAAATCCCGAGTTAGGTCTGGGAGCCCTAGGGCCAGAGCTTGTCCTAGGTGTTCTTTGATTTCCCAAAAGCCTGATTGTTGGGCCTCTCCCCAGATGGGGGATCCCTCTCTGGGCCCACTAAAGCTTCATAGAGAAGCTTGGCTATTACTGCATATCTGGGAATCCAGATGTGGCAGAAACCCACCACCCCGAGGAACTCACAGAACCATCTCTTCGTGGTGGGGGTCGGGATGGTGCAGATCACCTTCTTCCTCTTGGGTCCAAGGGTCCAGTGCCCCTGTGTGATATTGAATCCCAGGTACCTGACTCATTGGCAGATCTGGACCTTCCTCCAGGACACCTTGTACCTGGTTGGTGTCAGGAGCTAGAGGAGGGCCTGAGTTCCTTTCCAACAATCCTTTATTTTATTGGTGAGCAGGAGGGTGCACCTATAGTCCTTCTGGGGGTAGGTTGCTAGGTCTGCTGCCAGCACCTTTTTGAAAAGTGTGGGGGAGTTTTTGAAGCCTTGTGAGAGCCAGGTCTACGTCAGTTGCATTTTCTTTTTAGTATTGGGATCTTCCCACTCAAATGCAAGCAGAGGTTGACTCATGGGGGCCAGTCATAAGCAGAAGACATCCTTCAGATCCAGATAGGTAAATCAGGTGGCCTCCAGCAGCAGCTGTCCCAGTAGCATGTAAGGGTTGGGGACAACTTGGTGCAGGATGAGGGTGGTGGTGTTGATGGCCCTCACATCTTGTACCTGTCAATATTCAGCCCTATCTGGCTTCTTTACTGGTAGTAGAGGGGTGTTCCAGGGAGACTGACACTTACCTAAGAACCCCTCCTTCTTTAGGTGGGAAATATGCTTGATCATGCCAACTGTGCTTCAAGGTGGGATTGGGTACTGTCTTTGTTGGGTCAGGAGTGCCCTGGATTTCAAGTCGACAATGACCGGCACACGATTCCATGCCATTCCCAGGCAGTTCCTTTCAGCCCACACATTGGGAAACAGTTCTAATAACTCTTCTGGGTTCTGGATTGAGGTCTCCTATGAGTGTAGTGTTCATTCTTCATCCTGGGGAATGGTGACTAGGAGAGTGAGACAGGTCCTGAGGCTTAGAGTTGCAGGTACCCCGGGTTTGAAGGTGATCTGAGCCCCCAGTTTGGTCAAATGTTCTCTTCTGAGTAAGGGAATCAGGCATTCGGGCAGGTACAGGAATTCGTGGCTCACCTCATGGCCACCAAGCTGGCAGGTCCTTGACTGGCAGAGTGGCTGCATGTCCGACTGGTCCCTTGTTGCTTCTATGATACTAACAGTTTTCCTGCTGAGTGGGAGTGACGTGGGTCATGACCACAGAGTGCTCTGCACTGGTGTCCACCATAAAGGTCACTGTCTGGCCCCCAATTTGTAACCTGACCAAGGGCTTGTGGGGGTCAAGGCCCAGTGAGTCCAGTCACCCCTATTCAGTGCCTAGGTTTGCCAGTCCAACCAGGTGGTCTTGGGGTTCAGGTCAGTATTTCCCTTTTGGAGTGTCTCCTTCACACATCTGGGTCTTATGGGGGCACTCATTCTTCCAGTGACCACTCTCCTTGCAATAGGCGCATTGGTTTCTGGCCAGAGGGATCCTCTATTCATTGGTCCCCCCTTTCCAGGGTGGCCCTTCTCATCCGGCGGGGTCAGGTTTTCCCAGGGCTGCTGCTAGTAGGAAGGCCTGATGCTTCAACGTCTTCCTGGCTTCCCATTCAGCAACCTCATCTCGATTAACAAAGACTTTATTTGCGACCTCTAGCAGTTGAGTGCTATTCATGCCCACGAAGCCATCGAGCTTTTATAGTTTCCTTTTGATGTCTGCGGCTGCCTGCACGACAAAAGTGGCATTCACCATCCTTTGGTTTTTCAGAGCTTCTGGATCAAAAGGAGTGTAGACCCAGAAGGCCTCACAGAGCCATTCATAATAGTGCCCTGGAGATTTGTCGGGCTTCTGAACAACCAAGATAATTTTTGTCATGTTCGTGGGCTGCTTGGCTCCCTCTCAGACCCCTTGAAGGATTACTTCCCAGTAATGTTGGAGCACCACTTGCCCTTGCTTGGATTTGAAATCCCAGTTGGGCTGGGTGTCTGGGGCCGTCGTTCGAGCCCATTCTTCTGGGTCCAGGACACCGGGTGAGGTGTGCTCCTGTAGCCACTTTCGGATATTTGTCAGCACTCATCACCTCTCCTCTGTATTGAACAGAGTTAGGAGGAGTTGACAGCAGTCATTTGAGTCTGGAAAATGGATTCCATAAGGTCAGTGAGGGCCTGGGACTTTTCAGAGTAGAAGGGAGTGTGGTGTTTCCAATTCAGGAGGTCTGTGGTTGTAAAGGACTGATAGTAGAGGATGGGCCAGCCGGGCTGGAGGGTTCCATTTTCATCCAGATGGGGTGGGCCCTGTGTCTCCCAGAAGGGCATTTGAAAGGCTGGCTGAGCTAACCAGAGCCTCCTGGCCATCGGAGGCCTTGGGTCTCCTTCCCTGAAGTGGAAGTGTGGTCTGAAGCGGTTGCCGGTGGAGGGGACACAACAGGAGGTTCTGCCTGGAGTTCCAGGCCCAGAAGAGAGACCAAAGGAGGAGGTGTCTGGGAGGTCTGGTAATGAGCCAGAGTTCAGGGGAAAGGCCAGTGCAGTAGGGGCATATGGCAGTGGTGGAGGGTCCTTGGTGAATGACTGACTTCTGAAGCCTTGTCTCCTGAGTTACTAGAATCTTGCTCTGTCCCTTTTTTCCTAGTGCATAATTGAACCCATGGGGGTAATGTTTGGGCAATCTCTAACCAGGAATCAATGTAGGGGAGCTGGCCAGGGTGCCCTGGACCTCTAACCATACCACATGAACCCTGGGTATGTCCAGGGTCCCCTCTGAAGGCCAGTCAACACTGAAAGTTGGCCACTCTGATTTACAGAGGGTTCAGAGATTTTTGGATTCATCTGAATGCTGTAATTTCCAGAAAAGCCCTTTTTATTTTGATAGATGCTGGATTGTAAGATAGAAAAAATATTTGCTTCACTTAAAAATAAATAAAAAAATAAAATTCTTAAGCATGCAGGTTAAAACAATAGGTTTCGACTGTGACGAACCCATCCCTGTGTCGGTGGCATGAGACAAACGAGGGATAGGGGTACCCCTTTCAAGGCCTCTCAGATGCCTGCCTGTCACATCTCTTGTGAGAACTTAGGCTCATCTTGGCTAAGGCATCCGTGCAGAGTCCGGATTGGCCATTATGTCATATGACTTAGCCGTGGAATGCAGGTTGGGGTTCACTCAGACTCCATAGCACAAGCCATGGAGCCCCAGACTTGCGTGACGCAAGTCCCTGCCATCCTCATTCACTCACACTTTCACTCAGAGTTTAAATATGACCTCCCGTGGGTTTGCCCTGTTCTGTGTTCTTGTTAACTGAGAAATTTAGGAGGTGATCAGTCTCCTCTTCCATCTGGAGATGGGTCTGACTGGGACTGTACTTGGCACCCGGGGCCTTACCTTTTCCTAAGTCTTCCAGTATCATCGGGTCCCTCCCTCCACTGAGTCAGGCCAGGTCACAAGGATGCAGCCCTGAGAGAAACTCCTCAGAAGGAGGTCCCATCAAGTGGACAGGTGTGCTTACCTCGTTTGTCTGGAGTTCACCACTGGCCATACCCGCTGTCTCCCAAGCTGGAGGCATAACCGGCCTGCTCAGTTGGGTTTCCCAGTCAGAGAACCAAATGTTGCAGAAGTTCATGTTTTACCGAGAAACCCAAGGGACACTTGGATAGATGGAGGAATTAAGTTTTATTGTGTGCACAGACCCAATCTCCAAATTCTGGGCCCCCCACTGCGGTTTTCAGAGGCTTATATAGGAGGCTTGCAGGAAGCAGGCAGGAGCACAGAAGCAAATTTTGCTGGTTACCTTGCAATAAATGGACACAGGCTGAGGCAACAGCTGCTGGTCCACATTAGCCTGCTGACTCATACAATCAAGCTCTTAAAGGTGCACACCCTACCACTCGCAGCACACACGTACACACAAGGGCTGCATTATCAGGAGGCAGCCTGTACCAGCATTGCATAGTGGGATAGAAGGGAGAGACAGGGGATTCCCTCAACAGAATCAGTCAGAAATCTCCAAGAAAAGAGGAGACCATGCTTGGAACCAGACATCTCTAGATCCAAGGGGTCTCTCCTACAAGAACATGGGCTTCCTTCACACCTTGGCCTTCAGAGACAGTGAAGATCACTGACCTAGTGCAAGGATTTTTGTTAGGTTGCTCTGGACAATGGAAAAAGAGAGCGAGAGCGAGCGGGCTCCTCTGGTGGAGAAATTCTTGACTCATCCAGCTATGGTTTAGTGTTTGGTATTGGATGGTTTCTCAGCAGTAGCAGGGTGGAGATTCTTTGTCAGTCAATCAGTGTCAATGTGACCCCAGTCCCGGGTTGTGGCCCCAAGTGTTGGAGAAAAGTGGTGCTCGATGGGACGCCAACACTGATGATTGCGGGCAGAAAGTTTAATGGGAAGTTCTCCAAGTAGAGGGGGTCTGATAAATAGCCTTCAACCCACCCCTGACAAAGACAGCCATGAATTTATCCAGTACATCTATAGGCAAGAAAATGCTTAGTCAGTGGGAGAGAGCTGGGGCTCGAGTAAGACCTAAGGGCCAATAGAGAATTGTAGAGGTGCATTTTTTCTTTGTATGGTTGGGGAACGGTAGGCTAGCAGTCGTGAATTCTAGGAAAGTGGGAGGGGCTGGTGGTGCCATGTGGCTCCTTTGTCTATTCTAATGAGGAAATGAGCTGTAATTGAGCACGTGAGCTATGGCTTGTTCAACCAATCACAGAGGTATAGAGGGGGGGCTGCTCTACGTCACAGGAATGCTAGTCACTGTGTTCACCTTTGTAAACCTTGTGATCACTTAATCATTATAAACCTTGTAAGGGAGAAACCTTTAACAATTATTTACCCAACCGCTTATAACAGCATAGTTAAACTGACAATACATCGAAAGACTTACTTGATTGATCCTACTTTTTGCAGTCAACTAGAATGAAAAATGTAGCTTGCTTCAACCAATAATTTTAATAAAGTATACCTCTCATTTTGTGTTTATTTTTAAAATGCTTAATCCATCTATTCTCTGAAGTAAGTTTATTTACACACATATATACACTCACACACACACCACTCTAATTCCTTACATCAAAGCAGAAGAGATTTTGTTTTGTTTAGTTTTGTTTAATTTATGAAGAAATGGAGTCTTATAGTTCACAAATATCCAAATATATGAAGAATGGATTGTTTCAAATATGATTTTGCTCTTGTGACATGCACATTATTCTATAACCCTTGTGTTATGTGCATAGTTAGCATTATACACCGTCATTAAGATTGCTTATTAACTAAAAATTGCAGCTAAATTATAAGTCACTTTAAGGGATGCTTTTTATACACAGTAATGAAAGGCTTGAAGAAACAATTAAGGGATATGCATTTTGTGTAAAAAGTGTTGGTACAAACTTTCATCACAATATAATGACCTGTTGAAGAGTAAATCTATGTTTAAGATGATGCTCTTGGTCAATGAGGACAAATAGTTATTGTCTTTTTTCTAGTTTATTCTATTTAATGATTACAATTTTGGTCCTTCATAAATTCTATCCTTTGATTTGGTTCTGAATCTCTAATTTGTTATAAAAATAATTAACCAAAATATCTATTCTAAAATCTAAGATTATTTAAATGAAATAGAAAAGGGTATATTCTTTTGAAATTGGACTTTTTCCTTAACATAATATTTACAAGATTTGCCACATGGTTGAATATACATATAGATTGTTTACTTTATTGTCGTGCAATAGGTCATTGTGTGAATGTACCACCTTTTGCTTGTTTATCTAGTTGTGAATGTATACATGAGTTTCTTGTACACATTTTATGGTACAAATTACTCTTTGATATATACCAGTAGTAGAGTTGCTAGGACTTAGGGTATGTAAAATTTTAGATTTAGCTTTTTGAAGTTACTGCAAAAAGTTTTATATTTTTATTTAATTTTTTAAATTGTTTCTTCCTGGCTTATGGAAATATAGTTTTTGTATATTGAGCTTTTGTCCAGTGACCTTACTACATCACCTATTAATTCTATTGACTTATATTTTAGATTATGGATTTTTATGTAAATAATCATGCTATCTGCAAATGATGAAAGCTTCATTTCTTTCTTTAAAATTCATGTGCTTTTTTTCTTACACTTACTAGAACATGAAATTAAGTGCTGATTAGAATTGTTGACAGTATGCATTCTTGTATTCTCAAGCTTAGAGTTTTTAAATTATTTCTTCATTAACTATGTTATTGATATGAGTTATTGTAGGTAGCTTTTTCTAGATATCCATTTTCATACTAATAAAGTCCCCTCTATTACTAGGTGGTACACAATTTTTTCATGAATTGATTTTGAAACTTTGAAATGTTTTTTTTTCTATATCTATTGTAATGATTATGTACAATGTTCTATTTAATTATGTTATTGGGATTACATTGTTTGGTTTTCAAGTGTTAAGACAAATATCTTAGTCTTCCTCATATTGTAGTGCCAGAGGCAAGATTTAAATTGCTGAGGTTTTACTAAGGATGTGTAAGCTCATAACAGTGAGGATGATGAAAAAAGGGAAAGCAAGTCAAAGAAAAACTCAAAGCAACATGAAGCAATGAATTCTCTAATTGGCTTCCACTGCACAGTCTGCCGAGAAGAGACACAGCAGGTCAAACTCAGTAGATCCGTTTGTTTGGCACACATGCTTTCATCACTTGGTAAAAGAGGTTCCTGCATGGCAGAGCTAAGTGTTAAGTTACTTTTCAACTTTTGATGAGGTATGTGAATCTTAAAAAAAATTCTTGATCCCCTTCAAACTTTCAGTTTATCCATTTATTAATTTTTATCAGGAAGGACTCATATTTTCCTATTTTATTCAAAGCACTATAAACTTACTATGTTTATATTCTCAGATTTAAACAGTAAGATCGCCTTTTAGCTACTTTCAGTGTCATTTGACAGTTTTCCATCATTCTTAAAGTAGTTCCTTAATTTTAGGCACAAAAAGATGGTCAATTTCATATTTCCTTGCCCCAGTTCTGAAATTAGTCATTTCTCCAAGGATTCCTAGTCCCTTACAGTGCATAATGGTATTTAAAAACCAAGGTATACTCATGCTGAAGATTCTCACTTCAAAACTGGGTGATCCACCTGTTTGGTTCTGAATTATAACTATTTTCTATATCATCTGAAACTAATGAATGCTTTGTTCACTTTCTTAACCATTCTGCTACCACTTTTTCTCAGTGTTTCAGTCTTTCAACCAATATTTATGAATTAATTAGCAACTGCCTTCTCCGAGTACAATTTAAGATAAAAAGGAGATGGAATAGTTACTATATCTGGCATTTATGGCACTTTAGTGGTGCAGTTTGAAAAACACAAGAATGTTTCTTTTTCAAGATTTGCATGTGTGTGCATGCACGCACAATACCAGTTAGCAGTAGAAATTTACAGATATTGAGAGAAATTGATACCTTAGGTCAGTAAGGTATTTGGTAATTTCTGAAATTCTTTTAAAAGGCCAAAGTATTCAATTCTTTATTTAAAGATAAACTTAAATGAATCAAAGAAAAAAATAAAATGAATCTAAGAGATCTGAATTCAAATGTCTGTCCTGCTAATTTTCAGATCAGTTATCTCTCTCCTTGAGCATCTCTTTGTCTAATGAGAATGGTGAATAGCATTGATCTTCCTAAGTCTAGTATGTTACAGAAATAAAAGGAAATATCCTTATTTCAAGAATGATTTAATTTCACCCAAAGTCATTGATAAGAAAGTTATTGATGAATGATTGATGGGTATTTTGCAGCTGTGAATGAAATCTTAGGTGCGCAATATTTGGATGGAGAGGAGAAGCCCAAGTACCCTGAAAATTAATTCTTCTCATTTTAGAATTATTTTTTATAGTTAGCCTAGACTTCCCTGCAGTTTATATGCACACTAATAGGGCAATTTGATAATTAAAATTTTTCAAGGCTGCAAAGATTATGTGTAACAAAGGTAAAATGACAGGTTATACATGTAATAATTTGGATTAATGGGTTGTGTTAGATCAGAACACAATGGTGAATATCTTTTCATCTACTGTTAGACTTACTCTACAGAAAGTCATGCCCCACCATTTTGAAGTATGTTTCTTGACTATTTCTGAACATTCATCATTACCAAAATTGCCTGTTTCATAAAGAATATAAACTATTAAAAAAGCACCGACAAAACTTAAAACAGAGAAATGAAAATTTTTACTAGAATAAAAACTGGGAGAAGAATTCCATCTAATTGATAATACTGTAAACTACAAAAATATTATCTGGTAAAATGTACTTGGTAGACAAAATCAATACAAAACAAAATAGGCAACACTTAACATAGTATGGCAAAAGAAAGCCTTGATAACATTTTGTTTTTCAAGTGTGTCCTCAGGATTATTCCTAGAAGTGGAATCGCTGGTTCAAATAATTCATGCCTTTGTATTTTTGTTAGATATTGACAAATTCTCCTTTGCAAGGGTTGTACAGTTAGCATTCTTACTAGCGTATAACTAGCACATGCTACTATATACATGAATGCTTATTTTCCCATAGCTTTACCACTTGAATATACTTTTTAAAATTTTTGCCAATCTAAGTGAAAAATGGTATCATAGTACACTTCCAATTTGCATTATAAGTGAGACTGAATGTTTTTTTTATTACTGTCATTTTAATTTAATTTTATTTTGTAAATTTTCTGTTCATGTCTTTGCTTATTTCTCTAAAAACCTTGTGTGGCAGATTGAGATTATTTATGAATCCCAAAAAAGAAAGATTATATTTGTAAACTGGTCTGTTCTTCTGGGTGTGAGCCCCTTTGATTGTATTAGATTCACCTGGGATGTCTTTGATTAATTAAGATTAGGTTTTTGATTTACTCACTTCAGGAAGGCATGATTTGGGTTGAGTTCCTGCCCCCTTGGTGGGCTGAAAAACAGACACTCACTCAAGAAGATACATGGAAGAGGAGATATCTTTGTCATGTTTGATCGTGGGGTCCTGGAGAGAAATGAGTCATTCGCGTGATAGTTTGCAGCTGAGAAGAAGAGAGCAACTGAGCAGCTAATATGGCATGAAAGAAATGAGCCCTATAGGAAACTGATATAGGAAGCCCTGACAGACCAGCCCTATGCCAGCCTACATTTGCGATTGGAAGGAGCTGGGTCCATGGAGCCTGAAGAGGAAGAAGGAAGGAGAAACCAGGCAGAGATCACCCACCATTTACTTCAACATGTGGCAGCTGACTTTGGTGAGAACATACCTTTTATGGTACCTTGAGTTGGACTCTTTATGGCCTTGTACTGTAAGCTTTTACCCAAATAAATACCCTTTACAAAAACCAACAGATTTCTGGCACTTTGCATCAGCACCTTTTTGGCTAATATGCCATGATAACATTTTAGTTGACTCATTGTGACCAATAGACATTTCACTTCAACTAAATAATATGCTAAAATTAGGAGAAGTGAAAATTGTTAAAATTTTTGTCTGGGGAAGTGGACTTGGCCCAATGGATGGGGCGTCCACCTACCACATGGGAGATCCGTGGTTCAAACCCCGGGCCTCCTTGACCCATGTGGAGCTGGCCCATGTGCATTGCTGATGCGTACAAGGAATGCCATGCCACGTAGGGGTGTCCCCCGTGTAGGGGACCCCCATGCACAAGGAATGCACCCCATAAGAAGAGTCGCCCAGAGCAAAAGAAAATGCAGCCTGCTCAAGAACGGCGCCACACACACGGAGAGCTGACCCAGACGCAACAAAAAAGAAATGCAGATTCCCAGTGCCACTGATAAGGATAGAAGCGGTTACAGAAGAATATACAGCAATTGGACACAGAGAGCAGACTACGGGGAGGTTGTGGGGGGACGGGGAGAGAAATAAATAAATAAAATAAATAAATAAAAATTTTGGTCTTGCTTATATTTATTAATCAAATCTTTTAAAAATTTACACAAAATACTTGATGTCCAGTTGAAGGGATTTCCACTCACTAAAAATGAAAATAGAAAACATTGGAAATGTTTGTGTTAAACTTTTGCCTTCTTCTACGTTCCATTGGTTAGGAATCATTTTAATGTTTTTTTATTCACCATTTTACATATAGAGAATATATCTGATTTGATTTAAGCCACATAGATGAAAATGCTAGTAGAAATTGTGAGCCACTACTATTAAGTCACTATTTTAAAATACACTTATTTTTGCATGCCAAATGTGTAAAGATCCATTTAGGAAGATAATATCTTGCTTTTTATGTTTATGTACATATAGAAGAAAAATGATGAAATCCCTGGAATTTTATCATCTTTCATATTACAATGCTTGACTTGAATTGGGCAACCAAGGAAGATACAATGATTATAATTACCAAAAAAAAAATAAAGTTGGGTAGATAAATATAGAGAAAAATACCCCAACATAATTCAAAGTTACATGGAAAATTTAAAATAATTATATAACTGATTTTAATGAACTCTGGGATTTGTTGTCTTACCAGCAACATGTGTTATTACTGATTAAATATATTTATTAATGCAGTGAACAGTGACTAGAAATGACTAAGATCAAAATAAATCCTACCTCTTATCTCTTATAATTAACACAGAGTGCTGAACAGTCAGAAAGTGTCTAAGCTAGTCAAGCTTACAATATTATCCTATAAAATAAAGGCATTAACAAATTCCTCTTAGTCTGCCCCTATTTGGAAATACATGAAGATAAGAGACATTTTTCTGAAAAGTAACAGCAGCCAAAAGACAGAGAAGGCAATTAATCAAATATGAATTTATTAAAAGACAGAATTGGAAACAGCACAAATCTATTGGTACCCTAATTACTAATTATTTCCCACATCTGCCTAATGAGGAAAAAAGTTCCAACTTACAAGTAATACAAGGAATCATTAGATTGTACAGTGTGTGATACTATTCTCCATTTGAAAATTTCACAGACAAAAAATGAACTGACATTATTTTAAGTGTTTTAAGCAAAACGTACCATATAAAATTTAATGCATCTTGAAAAAGTCTTTAAAACCTATTGCAGGGGAGTGGGCTAGCTCAGTGGCTGATCACGTGCTTTCCAGGTTCAATCCCAGATACCTCCTAAAAAAAAACCAAAACCTATTATTAGCATATTAGTATTCCATCTTAAACTAGTCCCTTAGTTGCAGATGTAAACAAAAAGGAAACTGCACTGTAAAAGTGTTCAATACTACAAGTAGGGTTTTTTTCTTTGCTTTTTGTTCTAACTTAAAATATTAGTAAATTTATGTCAGGCTAGACACATTGTTCTACCTATATTGGCCCTTTTACTTAATATTTGATCTAAATTTTATTGGTTTGATAACTCAGCATGTACTGTGGAAAGTGAAATATATTATTTCCTTTCTGGGCTGCATTTACTAACAGTGCTACAACCAAGAATTTGTATATCAAAACAGTTTAATATTAAGTCTTGCAAACACTTCATTCCTCAGCAACTTTTCCCTGCCCATATGTACAAGAGATAGAATATGAATGACATTATCTGTTTGGTGTCCTTAGGAGGAAATTGAATATTTATTCAAAGTATGCTTTCTTTTTCACTTTGAAAACAAATTCAAGGAACAAATGCTTTGATTAATAAATATTAACATTTCTCATTATTGCAAGATGTATGGGTTACTTATAGCTTGTAGGTAACTTTAGGCATGGTTTGTAGAGGAGGAATTGGCATTGATTTTAGACCCTGAAATTTAAGAAAAGATTTTTTGGAGAAAAAAGCTGTATTCTTGTCTAGCAGTGACATCTTTTGTCAGTGACCTTGGATGAGTCTCTCAACCACTTTTAAATTTGGCTTCCTCATCTCAGGATTGGGCTTAAAATAATCTATAAAACAGGAATATAAAATATACATCCTGGTTTTATAGAATGCATTGGAAAACTTTCATACACTACAAATGCCATGACATCCTGATTAAGATGCAAATTAAAACTGGCTAAAAGGTTTTGCTTGTGAACGCTTCCATGACTTTAATAATGTACATTTTTCCACTCTTCTTTGAAGTTATATTTGACTTATTGACATATAACTTAATATATTTTGTACATACATTTGAATTGTTTTCATATTTTTGAAATGTTGAGATAAAAGTGTTCTCTATCAATATTGTAAGAGCTTTTGGGGAAAAGCAGTTTCTTTATTTCAATATTATTATTAATATTATTATTGTCTTCTCTTCAGTTTCATAAAAAGAAAGTCAGTACTTCTACAGGAAATATAATTCAAATCTTGACTGTACCACTAGGGACAATATAACTTTGAGCAAGTTACTTACTTGTTACTTATTGTAACTTACTTACAAGTAACTTATTTCTGAGCTCTAATTGGCCTGTTTATTTCAAGGAAAATGGAGATAAACTAAAAGAGAGTGAGGTAATAATAAATTAACTGTACTTCTCCATAACTGTGAAGAGCTATAGATTAAAAAGTACAATTTCAGTATTTTTTCTGGAGAAATTACTGCTGAATGATTGAAGTTCTTTTTGTTTAATTTTAAAATCAGAGCCTTAATTCTTATGTGAATAAAATATTAGGAAGATTCAATCTCAGAGTAGCTTTATGAAAGGAATATCTTTTCACATGCTGTTCTCACTCTCACTGTGGGTTTCTTAGAAGGGCTATAGCTATGTGTTCATGGTTCAGAGCTTTGTTAAATGATATAATTTCAGCCTCAGAAATGTGCTCTGTTTAGTTAAAATAACATATAGAACAAATTCTGTAATGTACGTGTAAAACTGGAGGCAGCTTAACTCTGGGGTCTTAAGCAGTGAGTGGGATGTTAAATAGACTATGCATTTGCATCTGCATATCATTTAGCTAAGTCCAAATGTTAAATGCAATTTTATTTTCCAAAATGTAATAATATTAATTTTGCTACTGTAAACTAATAATACACATTCAATAAAGACAGTTATTTTATCAAAGGGTAAGTTCTTAAAGGATATTATATAGAGTATAAAACCAGCGTATTATATAAAAAGTAATCGGATTTCATTTAATTCTTTGAACCAAGATCTTGTTCAAAGACCTTGCCACACTAGTAAAGTGTGCCACCAGATTTCTATGATTTCAATTTGAATATTTCTGGTTTTATTATTTCATCAATTATTTATTTGGGGCTGATTATCCAGGCTGTATCCTAGCTGTGAGAATATGGAGGTAGGGAAATAACCCTCATTTCAAGGAACTCATGGTTGACGCTATTCTGCACGTCAGAGATGTTTGAACGGTTCTATGGGAACACAGATTGACTTGTCCAGTATACACTGAGAAAACCTTGAGTTTCAGTCCTGAGGAGAGGGGTGAGAGTGTCAGGAAAAGGAAATACAATCTACAGAAATACAGAGAGTAGTGGTACAATGAAGTAAATGTAACCCTCTTTTTATGCATATAAAAAAACAAGAAAACTGCCACTGATTAAATAGGGAGTTGTTGATAAGAGTTATTCACCAAGTTAAAGGTTTTGCATTTTCTGTTTTTATGAGTGATTGTGGAACATCATTTATCTTGGAATCTAAGCAATAAGAGCATCTAAACAAAATAAATTCCTAAATAATTGTGACTTTAAAAGTAACCATTATAAAATTTGAAAAATAATGAAGTATCATGTGCCAATCAGTTAAGAGCTGAATAAGATGGAGATCAAGGTGGATAAAAAAAGCAATTTTATTAATTTTTGAGAAAATTTGAGATTTAGTGAGCTATGGTTCTATGCTTGAGACATAGTGCTCAATGAATTACATACATTATCTCATTCTGGGTTTGCTATAACTCTGTAAGACAGATAACGTTATTTCCATTTAACAGATGAAGAGTTTAAGCCTCAGTGAGATTCAAGAATTTAACCAAGGTCCCTCAGCTAATAAGTAGAATTCCAGTCACATCTATCTGACTTTAAAACCCACTGTCTTTCCATTACACTGCCCTGTTCCCCTTGAGAAAGTGACCTAGGTTATATTAACTTGCATCCGGTAATTGATTGATGATTTCAGTTCAGCTGTCCTCAGTGGAGAGACTCATGTGACAGCAGTCAGGAATATTAAGAGTGTGTCAGTGGAAAGAGAGGTGGAGAAAGCATTAAGATATGAATTGTAATGTTTGTTTTCACTCTTTTAAGGAAAATGAATTCCTAATGATATTTCATGTTCTTTATTGCTTTTAATACTGTGATTTCAGTTTAAGTAAACTAAAAATGATTAATTTTTCTCCTGATATGATGTTAAATCATTTTAAATTATTTAGTTTTTATCATACTGAATGTTATTTTCCATTAAAATAAATTAAAATCCTGTTTCTTTAAATTAGTATTCACACTGCATGTTTTTTTTCTGTGAAAATTTTATAAAATTTTTTACATCAGCATTTTTCAGCACATTTGTATATTTCAGAACATCTGTAACCTTTTGGAGTCAGGGGTTAGGGACTGTAGTGGACACAAAATAAGTTGATCACCAAAGAATCAGTCTTGAGTATAAGTGCAAACTGCGACTTGTTTCTAACTAATAGCATATGACGAAGTGATGGAAGATTACTTCCTTGATTAAGCTACCTTATTGGGTAAGGTGCTGGGATGTCATACCAATGATTATGTTATGTTATGTAAGACTGCAATGTCAGATTAGAAAGAAACACTTCCTTCTAACCTTGTAAAAGCAAACTGTCATACTATGGAAAGAGACATATGGCAGGGAAACGGGGGTAGCCTCTAGGGATTAGGTTACCGTCAGAAAAAACAAATATACCAACAACTCATAAGGCTGGAAGAGAACACCTAGCCTTTAATGATATCAAAGCCCCAGCCAATACCTTGATTGCAGTATTGTAAGACCCTGAGCAGAGTATTCATTTGAACTGTACCTAGAATCTTGACCCACTGCAACTGTAAAATAATAAATGTGTGTTGTGTTATGCACTGTTTGTTGTAATTTATTATTCAGCAATAGAAAACTAATACAGAGACTATAAGGTAGAAAAGGCTGAACATTTGTGGAAATATTATGCTGTAAGAAAAGTTTTTTTTCATATAAAGAGAATGCAAATATCTAATAAGTAGGATTCTTAGGTATTAGCAATCCTCTAATTACTGTTTTGTTTTATGATGCATGTAGGATCAGATTTGGTATACCTGATGTCTAAAGAATGAAATCACCTCAGAAATTCACTCAGGACCAACTCTTGCCATCTTTATTATGATAGCTACTGTCCTTTTTATCTTTTCAGACAGTGATCTCAATTGCTCTCAAGTTTTTCTTTTTCTATATTTGATAATTTTTAGGCTTTTTGAAATACTTCTGTCTAAAAATCTAAAGAAATTGGATATCATTTTGAATATATAAATGTCAGGGTTAACTCTACATTATTCAGAATATTTCTAAGATAATAATTCCCTTTTCTTTCTTCACAAGTAGAGTGTATAATATCATTTATTCATTCCATTTCTCCTTTATTCCTTCAAGCATTTAGTGATTAAACATGAAACTAAAGTCTACGAAACTATACAGTGTGATCACGTTATGTAGAAGGTTGAGACACCAAAGTTATCTTTCACAACAGGTATGTATTGTGCCTTGCACCTTACCTAAATTTTAGCCTTATTGAACTATTGCAGTTTCTTCAATATTAATCGTAATGACTATATTTGCATGCTATCCCCTTGAAAAGAGCTTGATTAAAGTCCCTGTCATCTGAGAAATTACCCAGGAACTGAGTCTATAAATGAACAAAACCTTGAGGAATTTACTGAGATGAATAGGGCACTAAGGATGACTTCTCTTGCTTGTGATCTGAGGAGAGGAAGAAGACACCTAAGCAACTAAGCAAGATACAAAAATACCACCTTTACAGAGTGGTTATCTCTGACTGCATCACAAAACGTTTCTACCCATTCCGTCTGTTATATTTCTCTATTATAAATCTCGGTAATGTAATTTTCATGAAGACAGAAATTTTTGTCTGTGTGCTTGCTTTTTTATTTTCTGCATCTAGAACATTGCCCCAAATGCCGTTGGTATGCAATACATTTTTGTTGAATGAATTATTTACATGTACTTTTTCTTGTTTTGTCTTTCTATGTAAGCTTCAGAGTGTGAACTCTATGAGAACAGGGTCGTTATCATCTCTCTTCTTTACTTGTGTGTTAAATACACCTAGGCCAATACTTAGCACATAGTAAATGGTACTTAAAAATTAATCAGTTAATGCTGCTTAATACTAACCATAAAAACATTTGTATGACATTTTATATATTATTACACAAAAACATACAAGTTTGCCAATAATTTCACAAAAATTGCCTTTCATATGGTTATGACTGTACAAATTCCTTCCTACCTCATTTAATTCTCATAGTAACTGGTTAGGTATTACTGCAGAAGAGAAAAACTATAGGTTACAAGAGCTTTGATCAATGGCAGTCCAGACTTGAGAGTAAATAATCTTGGAAAATAGAGACTTGGGAAGTGGAGAAAGACATTTTCACTCCCTTTTTCTTTGTAGTCTTGAGAATAGCTGTGTTAGTCAGCCAAAGGGCTACTCATGCAAAATACCAGAAATTTGTTGGCTTTTATATAGGGCTTTTATTTGGGGCAGAAGCTTACAGTTACCAGGCCATAAAGCATGAGTTACTTCCCTCACCATAGTCTGTTGCCATGTGTTGGAGCAAGATGGCTGCTGACCTCTGCAAGGGTTCAGGCTCCCTAGGTTCCTCTTCCCAGGCTTCATTTCTCTCCTGGCTCATCTGCTCTAGTCTCTCCACAAGGCCAGCTGTTGATTATCAGGCAAATGGCTAGTCTTTCTTCCCCACGCCTCTGCCTATGTTTAATGGAGATGTTTCTCCTTCCTCACATATCTTCTTCTTTGTGTGTATACTTTCTGGGCTTGAGGATCAAAATTCCAAATTCTGTTCTCTGCCATGTCTTTTCTCTGTGAGTCCCTGACCACCAAGGGGGTGGTGATGCAACACTCTACTGACATGGCCCAATCAAAGCATTAATCATTATGTAATCGAGTAAAAGTGAAATCTCTGAATCCAATATAATCTAATATGCCCAGACAGTTTACAAACATAATCCAATATCTATTTTTGAAATTCATGAACAATATCAAATCGCCACAATAGCCTAGACTCGTCTTCCACCATCATGGCTCTGAAATGACTTTTGCATCTTTTTATGATCCTACAATGCCCATCTAATGTGGCTTTATATATACCCAAATGTATATCTCCCTCTCAATTATTGACAGCATATTCTTCCCCACTCTTAGTTCAAAATTCTGGGATCATCACTGATTCCCCTTTTTCTCTCACACTTTCCAGCTAACTTATCAGTGCAGGCCTGCAGCTCTAGCCCTATGCATTTTTCCATCTCCTATGATATTACTTTAGTAGAAGTCTTCATTCTCTCTCACCTGGACACATCTGCTAGCCCCCTAACAAGTTTCTCCATTTCCATACATACTCATCCACAATCCATCAATATTGTGCAGCTGAAGTTTCTTTAAAAATATAATTAAGATAATCTCATACATTTAAAAATTTATCCCATAGTTTCCAATTCTTAAAATAACATGTAAAATCTTTCCCATGTTTCATGCTGTGGCATTCTACATGAGATGTTTCCTAACTACATTTATACCTCTACTTGTACCACTATCCTTCTCATACATTTTACTCAATCTACATAAAGAATTTCCCATTCTTCTAAAATTCCTAGCTCATATCCTCCTCCATCTCTTCATGCTTGCTTTTCTTCTGGCTCTTCTAGATCGTCAAGTGGTAACTTTCTACTATTTATTATGGAATCATATCTGATGTTACTCCTTGGAGAGATCTTTATTCATTACCCTATTTAGTGTTGCCAACCGTTGATTGTACTCATCAATCATAATGTATCATATAAATGTGCTTATTTCCTTCATAATATTTATCACTTTATGAAACCTTATTTGTTTACTAGTTTGCTATTGAATTATATCTCTATATGCCATCTCCAAGAAAATGAATTTTTTTTTGTCTTGTTCACCTTGTTATCACCAAAATATTGAACAGTATCTGGCACATATAAGAATTCAATAAACATATCTTGAATGAATATATAAACTCAATTGGATGCATTCAAAATACCTTCTGTAAAATGTAATCTTATGATATCCTGTTACCTGCTTAAAACCCTACAGCATTTCCTCATTACTTGTAGAATTGCATTTTTGCTTGAGAATTGCTGTCTTTCATGATTTTCCCTGCGCCTTCCCACAATCCAAACTCTAGTCTTATTAAACTACTCGCAGTTTCCTCAATTTAAATCCAGCTGCATATACCTGTCTTTTCTTCTCTTGAAGAGAGAGAGATTCATGGAGCAATAGAGAATTTATCAGTTTACCTCAGTCTGTAAAGGTACAAACCATTTGCAGTATGATGAGGTATAACTGACTTGCTCATATTCGAAATTTTTTTGCTGTTCTTTTTATGACCTCTGGTCACCATAATTTTCTTCTATTACCTATAATTACCTGAATTAGAATAATTGCTTCTTATTAGGGATTTTTGTTTATTGCAACTGGAACTTGAATAAAACCTGGGGGCCAATATTGTCAAAATTAAACTCCATCTGGTGTTCAAAGTGAAACTTGATCTAGAAACCAGAATTAATCAAAGATAATTCAACCCTTACCATGTTCTTTAAAGAAATAGCAAAGGGAGGTGTGTGTTCTTAGGACAAGCAAAAGATATTTTAATAAAAACACCTCTTACGATTCCTACCTACTTTAATATCCTCCGTAGTGGCAGTTTGAGATTATTTATGAACCCCCAGAAGAGATTATGTTTGTAAACTAACCTATTACTCTGGGTGTGATATCCTTTGATTGATTAAAATTCAAAGGCTTTAAGCTTATATGATTGAATCAAGATTAGGACTTTGATTCTATGACATCATTAGGCATGCAGGGTTGAGTTCCCACCCCCTTGTTGGCCTGTATAAAAGGACAATCAAGAAGATGGAAGAAGATATTTAGAGGAATAGAGAGAGCTCCATAGACATGGAGAATAGAGAACTTTGAGGCTGGAACTCTGGAGAGAGATGAGCCATTCACCTAAGAGATTGCAGCTAAAGAGAAGAGAGCAGCTGAGCTCTATGCCAGCCTACAGTTCAGTTTGGAAGAAGCTGGGCCGACAGAGTCTTAAGAGGAAAGAGGAAGGCTGAACACCCACAGTAATCACCTGCTATCTTGCTTCAACTCTTTGCAAAACACTTGGGTGAGGAAGTAACCTTGAGTTGTACTCTTTAGGGCCTTGTACCTATAAAATTTGCCCCAAATAAATACCCTTTATAGAAGCCAACAGATTTCAGCACCCTTTTGGCTAATACATCCACACTGGTAGCAGTTGTCCTCTGAACCTGATTTTTTTCTAAATAAACTCTCATTGTCATAAGAATATTCTCATATGAAGTACTTATGTGCCATGCACTGTTCTATTTTAAACATTGATTTAGTAATCATTTCATCCTCACAAATCTCTGATATATTAGTAATTATTATTTTTAAGATTCTCAAGCAAGCAATAGAATCCTTTAAAATTATTGTTTGGGATAAACAAGAAAAGAGAAAAAAATAGCTCATGACTTCAAAGATCATAAAACTTCAGCTGTAAACAAATAAACGAACAAAAAAGCACACACATTTACACATCCATACTCCCTAACTTATAATCAAATATTTGATTCCGTGGCACAGAGCCAAAGAAAGAGCTTTGTTTGGCATTGTAGATATAGGTGAATATTTCTGTAATTAGAACGGTGTCAGTCACAAAATCTCTTAAGGCAACAGGTGATAAACTTAGCTCAGGTGTGCAAGAAGAAACTTGAGGCTGGCAAACAGTTTCTTATTTAATTAAATTAAATTAATTTAATTTCCTAAAGACCCTGGATGCAAATTTTCAGTACTATCACTCTCAGAAATTGCTTAGCTTCAAAACTGGCTTCAGTTACATAAGTGTACTAAATGCTATGCATCCAAGTCAACACCATATGGCAGGTAGGAAGTTCTCTTCTCTTTACAAGATGATTAGAAATGGGATATGTGGAGAAGATAAATCAAGGACATTACCTGAGGTATTTGGTTACATATTTAGTTTTCTTAAGAGAAATCCTTGTTGGCAACAGTGGGAATAGGTATGGTTATACTATCTACGGCATTTATTTAAATGTGTTTATGAAAATGCATTGTTTTGAAACATGGTAGAATAAGAAATTGCATATTTAAAGATGACAGTGCATTTAAAAATATTAAACTTACTTTGAAATAATCATAATACTATGCTAAATCTCCTTTTAAATAATTCAAATTCCATGTTAGCCAGTACATTAAACTGTTATGGAAATTCCTCTGCAAAATCAAGTGTAGGCATACCCATTTCATCATGGGTGTCTTATGTTTCCTCAAACACAAGTATATTAAACATTTTAAATCTATGTGCATAAAAATTCTTACAATTCTCCTTATCATATGTTGGCAACAATAAATATTGATAAAAGAATAGCTATGAAGTCAGACTTTAATAAAATGTGTGCCTCTAATCATATTCATAAAAATACATCAAAAGACAAATATTATAATCTTAAGTCCTAAAACTAATTTATTAAAGATAAATTAATACAAATATTTTAGTAATCAATCTTTTATCTTTCCCCTCCTTATCACATAACCAATTATAAAGTCAAATTGTTTTGGCAAGAATCAAAATAATCTAGTTTTTTTTAATGCTCCTATTTAAAAGTCTTCACATTACAATAAATTTGAGACAGTGTCATGAGACAATATTGACTTACAAGTTTTAAAACTTTTAAAATCCAAACCACATAAAGACTTATGTGGAATGAAGGTGGAATAGAATTTTAACCATTATGTTAAATGCATGGTAGCGCAGAAAGCAATTATAATAAGCAATTATAATAATTATGTAAAACTTTTGAGTAGTTCATATTGTTGGTATTTGAACCCTTGAGTATAGATTCCACAATACCTGATGCAATAATAATTGCCATTGTAAAAATAAAACCCTATAGTGATATAATTATTGCTTTCAATTTGGTATATTCCAAACAAGGTTTTTAATTGAAGCAAAATAATCTCATATAATGGATTTTTTAAAAAATTTCTTAGGACACATTGATTATCATCTTCCTTGTAGAAAAAGTAGAGCTTAGTAAATGAAACTATAAGCAAAATGAAACTAAGTTGCAGGAAACTTTAAATTATGAATCAGTAATATATATCTTATGACAGTATTATAGTCTACTTTGTTTATGATTGTGTTTTATACTTGAAAATACTCAAACAATTACCTAGATAAATTTCATTGCTTAATCAATACATTTTACCATAAAGTTTATTACATTGTGTTATTATGATCTACAGTGAAATGTTGCTTGTAAGAAATCATATTTAACATTTTAACATGTATATTTTTCTTTTAAATATTACAACAAATTAGTGCTGTCTTTTATATTTTTCTCATATAAACAAATATTAGAACATGCATTTATTATCAGACAATTGTAATGCAAGTATTTATTTTGTAAACATCCAATACTATACTCATGTAAATATATACTTTTATCAAGAATTAGATGTAGAGAACATATTTGCTATTAAATATATTCCAAACGGAAATGAAAGAGTTGAAGAATCATAAGATCATATTTTTAAAAGATGTCTCAGACAGTAAACTGCTCTAGTACAAAAGAAACTTTATTCAAACTACCTAGGAGACATGTTTAATTTGTCTAGCCTAATGTTTTAAACAATATCAAGCTACATACACCAGGACATTTTAGTATGCTTATCTTACTACAGACATGAAAATTGCAAAATTGCTAAAACCACTATGTCTTCTCCCTGTCAATATAAATTGTTTCATATCCAGATCCATGTGTGACTGTTAGTGTTCAGGTCCGGGTTAACCACACTTAAATCTCTTGAAAAAGATAATATCTTATGAATATTAAAGAAAGTTGCCATGTATGTATAAAAACTTAGTCATTTTAACATTTTAGGGAGAATATCAACCTTGTTTAGCGTAACTAAATTGTTTTATAATTTGATTATATAATGAGTACAATCCATAGAAGAATATATTAAGCGTAATTTAGCCTGTTACTGTTATTGCTAGCATCATGCAATTTTAACTGTTGGAAGTTTTATGAATATAAAACAAAGTGTAAACATTAAAACCAGAAAAACTAATAACATACTTGCCCAAAACTACCACAAACATTTCTTGAATTCATAATTAAGGCACTGTTTCAAATCAATGGAAAAACATGGATCCTTTAATAAATGGTTTGGATATTAGTTGTTCATTTTGAGAAAAAAAGAGTTAAGTTCTCTCCTACATGCTTATATACAAAATTGAGCCTTAGAAAAATTAAAGAGCTAAACATAATATTCCAAATTTTGCAAGTATTACAAAAAAGAGAAGGAATAAAGTGAAAATGTCTTTTTTAGTATGTAAGACTCAAAAGCAAGTCTTTTTTATTATGTAAGACTCAAAAGCAAAATTCATAAAGAAAAGACTAATAAAGATGACTAATAATTTCTGTTCATCAAAGATAGTATAAACAATGCTAATATACAAATGATAGGTCAGGAGAAATATTAATCATTACTCATCACCAGAAAGTAAGCATAGAGATATAAAAATTTCTTATGATATTATAACAATTAACCCAGTATGAAAATGTGCAAAGGTGATATGAATGTACAATTCTAAGAAGAAAACCAACAGAATTCAATAAAAATATAAAATAATGCATGATCACACATATAATTAGCAATGATGATAGAGACACAGTATCCCAGCCTACAAATTTGAGGAAAAAAAAAGGAAAATTAAAGAAACTGTTCATTGCTACCAAGAACCAAGGTGAGGATTGCAATTAACCACTCTCCCACACTGTCTGGCAGAAGGTAAATTTTACAAACATTTTAGGAAAGGGTTCATCCCCTTTGCTCAGCAATTCTACTTCTAAAATTCATGCAACAGCAATACACATATGCGTAGAGATGTGTGTACAATGTTGTTTATTGTAGCCTAATATAATAAAGGTAAAAAAGAACTAAAATTCCATCAATATGTAAATAATTAAACAATTCATTGTACCTTTACCTTAGAATATTATGCAGCTGTTAAAATTAATTAATAAGACCTTTATGTTGACACAGAAAGATCTTTGAGATCTGTTTATAATTCAAACAGCAAGTTGTCAAGCAATATACACAAAATGATTGTATTAGTATAATAAATACATAATAGAACCATAGTGATATGTGTATGTACTTAATGCACATGCAAAGGACTGATGAATACACTAACTTTTATTTCTGGGTATGGACTGTAAATGATGGGTATGAAGAAAGGGAACTGGTGAAATTGTAATTGGGTGTTAAGAATTAACAAATATTTTGATTCCAAAATCACTATTAGATGCTTTTTTATTATAAAATAACACAAGCTCACTATCTGAAATTGCTGAAACTGGCTGAATCTTAGTCTAGACCTGCTATTGTAATGGTCATTCTAAACAGGTCTCACCTCTGTTTATGGTTACTCTAGACTTAGGCTCACCCTTACGTATACTTACTATTGAGATGATAAAATTATACTGACCTTACTCTTGTTTATAGGTTGGTCTCATTCTTGTTGTATATGCTTGTAATCAAAACCACTTCACCTTCCAAGTTAATATCCATATAGAAAATCTTGTGACTGTTCTCTATTCTGTACTTTCCTATTCCAGAATCTTGATCTCTAATAATGATTGTACCTTTGTGACTCACCCTGGTTTGGTATCCACCTCCAACCTGTTCAGCCCCTTAATGTTTATTAGTGAAGTAACCTGTGTCCAGCCCCAGCCCAATTATTCATCAGCACCCTGATGTTATAAAATATTACAATTTCTGAAGATCCAGGAGGTAGTTTGGGGCCATTAGGCTACTGTGCTCCTTTGATTATACAACCAAATAAACTCTTTATTTCTTTGGAATCCCAGTGTCTCAGGAATTGGCTTTAAAAGTGCATTGGGAGAAAGGAACCTGCTTTTGCTCAGTATCCAAAGAAGATATTCAAATAATAGCATTTTCCTTTGTCGCATCATTTTGAAAAACAATGCAATTTAATTACATATTACTCTAGGAGAAAAAAGTGAAAAGCTCCTGTCCTCAAAAAAGTGAGTTGACCCAGTGGTTAGGGTGTCCGTCTACCACATGGGAGGTTTGCGTTTCAATCCCCGGGCCCCCTTGATCCGTGTGGAGCTGGCCCATGCACAGTGCTGATGCGCACAAGGAGTGCCCTGCCACGCAGGGGTGTCCCCGCGTAGGGGAGCCCCATGCACAAGGAGTGAGCCCAGTAAGGAGAGCCACCCAGCGCAAAAGAAAGTGCAGCCTGCCCAAGAATGGTGCTGCACACATGGAGAGCTGACTCAGCAAGCTGATGCAACAACAACAACAAAAGAAGCACAGATTCCCGTGCTGCTGACAACAACAGAAGCGGACAAAGAAGAACACGCAGCAAATAGACACAGAGAACAGACAACAGGGAGGGGGGAGAAGGAGAGAGAAATAAATAAATAAATTCTTTTTTAAGAAAGCATTTTATGTCTCTGGTATTCATATAATCAAAGATTTTAGTATTTGATTGATAAATTCTTCCAGTGTACTTTTTGATAGCAAATAACAGATATTCTGTTAATATTTCAGAAACCTTTATATTTGTCTTTTTTGCATATGTCTTGGTATCCAATTTCCTAAAAACAAAAGAAGTTCAGTTTATGTGATGTGCTCTGTGGAAGATCTAGATGAATAGTTTAAATGACTTCAATATTACATTTGATGAACTATTACATCAATTTTTAAAAATAACCAAATTGTAGAAATTGTGAGACTATTAGGAATTCACTGGCTAGATGCACTTGTAATTTGTGTCTTGTTTTCCTCAATAAATATCCTCAGTCATCAATATGAGGGAAAAACTTCTCTATCAAATGGTTTTATTTTCTTCCAGTTTATTTCAGTTTATTTGTCATAATACTTTATCATGAACATTTTACCTCGTTGGAGCAACATGGTTGACATTTCCTTGCTAATAGGCCAATTTGTACC
This sequence comes from Dasypus novemcinctus, assembly GCF_030445035.2. Classification (NCBI taxonomy): domain Eukaryota; kingdom Metazoa; phylum Chordata; class Mammalia; order Cingulata; family Dasypodidae; genus Dasypus; species Dasypus novemcinctus. The sequence goes on along the minus strand of NC_080673.1, from coordinate 144,160,999 downwards.
ATCTCTGTGAGTGGAATATCAGAAGGATCAACAAAATAATATCCAGTGATATTTGATATCATGTCTGCAAAAATGAACTGAAGCTACGAAAACCTATATTTCACCCAAAATATTTTTCTGTTAGTATATAGCGCCACCCAGTGTTATAGAATTCTCCACGAAACACCATGCACAGTGGACTATTGTACCAAGATAGGAAAGGAAGCAAATGACCCTAAGTGAGCTATATATTAATATATTCATTTAAGTTTTTAGCGATGTTGCTTATGCTAGCTTACTAGAAAACATTGAAATGAAGCAGTAATAAAAACTAACTTGGATGGTCACTCCAATTTCAATAAACTAGTAATTCTTCTCTTTTTGGTTCTTTGTTGCTGAAAACAATCTAGGAAAACTGTTAGAGTTTCATTAATTCACTGTTTATTGCAAGGTGCTTTAAGACTTTCCAAAGAGATAATTCCAGAGGCCATTATAGACTTAGGCATACTTCTTGTTTCTGCATGTCTAAAATGGTAATTTTTCTTTTGAATTAAATTACAAATGAAAATGGAAAATTTACAGAAAGAAGCAGAGGAATTTTTAGTTTTACCATAAGAATTTCGTGCTTTAGAAAAATGTTATTTGGCAATTAAGGAGCACAATCAGAGGATAAATATTCTTATTAAGGAAGACCTAGAAAATAAAAAGTAATTTTAAAAAGATTGTTTTATTATTTCTTTGCTGGGGCAATAAGGAAAATGTAAAATTCTCCCTTTCTCTCTTAGTCCACAGAATATATTAAATTTAATAAAAACGATGAAATCTCCTAAAATAATAAATTATGGTGTACATTTCCCATTTTATTCTATTTCTTAGGTCTTCTCTAAGACTCTCTGCTCCTTCCTTGTTGCATTGCCTTTTTTGATTGTATCCCAACTGATACCTAATAAATGTTTATTTGTTGTGTTCAACTGCCTCAGGGCTTTTCCTTTTGTATGCCTGCAATCATATCCAACTCTGACTTCTATACACAATAATAATTTTTCTCATTCAAATTGCTCTCTTTCCAGTTTCTGTAATTGGCACTCACATTGTTTTGGCCACCTGTGCTTGAGTCAGCTTTAAGTCAGCACTTAGCAAAGGTATCCTGCTGGTTTTGTTCTTGCTGTTGTTGTCCTTGTTATTTTCATTAATTGATTTTACTTCTGTCTTTTACATCTCAGATCCTATCTCCAGGTATATTGACTCCTTCTTTGCTATGTTCCTTGGTTTGCTCTTTTTATTCCTCTTGTCATTATCTGCATTTGAGTCCTGGTTATCTCATTATTATTACAATTTTCTCCTACCCAATCTTTCCGTTGATCACATCTTTCAATCTAACCTTCACATAACAAAATTAATCTAACAAAAACTTTTCTAATTTTCTTTCCAAATAAACTTAATTTCTTTAACTGTAAAAGTTATTATTTTTAATACAAATTCTTATCAGCATTTGATCCTGTGTGTGCTTATTTGTCCTGTATGATGCTGATGACCATGAAATAACAAAACACTAATATTAGTAGGGCAAACTGCTGACTGAGTAGAATTTGATGGTTTTAGGTGGGAATATCATGATATTTACATTGCTGCGGCATTGGCTATCACTCTTTTGATACAAGAACATGTCTGAATGGCATTTTCTGCTAATATTTTTTTTAAAAGTCTAACATATCTAGAGCAGAGGAAGAACACAGACTCCACTGAAAGAAATTCACTTCTACAGTATTGTTAGAGAGAAATGCTTGAGTGTAGTATTATGCCATTTTACAAGATAATGGCATAATACTAATAAAGAAAGAACAATGAAAGAATAATGGCTATTCGTGATTAGTGATATACAAGGCATATGACAAGGCAACTGAGATAAACAGCAGCATCACAAATGCACAAAAAGGAAACTAGTTAGAGTTCAAACTACTTCCTAGTTCAACTAAGCTGACTTAAACCTGGATCTATCCCCAGTCTTGGTAGGCAATAAAGAGACATTGTTATTAAAGTACATTTTTGGTCATTACCAAAGCTTTTAGAATGCAGTTTCGGATTTGCTGTGGAGTTGACCATAAAAAAAAAAAAAAAATCCCCACTGGGCTTTCTTTTTGCTACCTTGCTAGCATCAGTCTGTTGGGAACATTCTAAAAAAAAAAAAAAAGTACATTTTATCTTTATTGTTCATTTTGCAGATTTTTTTTTCTTTTTTAGAGAAGTTGTGCATTATAGAGCAATCATGATTAAAATAAAGGATTCTCATCTACCACCCCACCAACAACACCTTGCATTGGTGTGGAACATTTGTTACAATTGAGGATAACACATTTTTATAATTGTTCTATTAATTAAAGTATATTGTTTAATTTAGGATTCAGTATGTGTACAGTGTAGTTCCATGGGTTTTTAAAAATTTTTCATTCTGTTACCATGTATACAATCTAACATTTCCCCATTTAGTCATAATCAGATATATAGTTCCATGCTGTTAATTACATTCACAACATTATGGTACCATCAGCACCATCCATTACTAAGACATTTCCATATTCCAAATAGGAAATCTGTACATTTTAAGCCTTAACTACTTATTCCCTATTCCCATCCTGTTCCCTGGTAATCTGTATTCTAGATTCTGACTTTATGAGTTTACATATTCTAATTGTTTCAAATCATTGAGATCATACAATATTCATCCTACTGTGTCTGGCTTACTTTACTCAACATAATGTCTTCAAGATTCATCCATGTTATAGCATGTATCAAGACTTCATACTATCTTATTACTGAATAATATTCTGTTGTATGTATATGCTGCAATTTGTTTATCCATTTATTGGTTGATGGACACTTGCATTACTTCCATCTTTGTCAATTACGAATAATGCCACTATAAACATTGGTGTGCAAATATCTGTTCAAGTCTCTGCTTTCAATTCTTTTGGGTATAGACCTGGTAATAGGATTGCCAGGTCATGTGGTAATTCTATATTTAGCTTTCTGAGGAACCAGCAAACTGTTTTCACAGCTACTGTACCATTTTGCATCTTTATAGTAAAAATTACATAATTGAAATAACTGCATGTATACATTTTCTTTTTTAATGAATACTTTTGTTGTCCTCCTACATTCTCTGGTTAAAGATGCTTTACAGGATATGGATATCTAGATAAGATAGATTTTACCTGACACCAAAGCCAACACTTTGATATTCTAGTCTGGAGCATGAGAGATGAGACATGAAAACTCTCAGGGATTTCTGGCCAAATGGCTTTATGAGTTCATTCTTCAAACCCCCCCTTCTCTTCCAAACATGATGAACTTAGATTTAATAAAAGAGATATGGCCACTGGTTGGCACTAATAGTGCCAATTCCTTGGTCTTAAACACTGCAAGTATGCAGAAGCATCATCAAATTTCAATTCTCATGAGGTAAAATAAAATGGCAATTCACTGGAGCAGAAGACAAGAGCTAGCCACTCTGCATGAAATAACAGCTGGAGTAGGATCCTTATCCAAGTAAGAAAGAAGCAAAAAGGTTTTTGATCATTTCTAGAAGCTACGTTTTAATGAAGCTCCTTATCATTCAAAAAGAGCAATGAGATGAAATCATCCAGACAAGGATTGGAAGGAGCTGTGTGCCAGCACAATCACTAGATCTAGAACATCAGATAACCATGATATGAACATTAATATAATTCTTGAACCTAGAATAGAGTCTGGGAAGCCAAGTTTAGGCAATTGCAAAACCATGGGCAAAGAAGGGGGGGGGCATAGAATGAGAGAAAAAGAAAGAGAGAGAGAGAGAGAGCCCCATTTGAGCTGTAAATACTCTATGTGAGAAAAAGTAAATGAGCAGCAAAATCAACAATTGAGAAGAAATAAGAACAAATCAATGACATGGAAACATTAGAGCAATTTTTAAATGATTTTTAAAAATATGCTAAAGAATCTTTAAAAAAATGGGAAGAATAGCATTTCCAAAATAATAAGAAACCACAAAACAAAGCCAGCCAGATTTATTATATGAACTGATGGATTTGAAAATAAATTGCAGATCTTCGGAATCAAAATACAGTAACTGATATAAAAATAAATATCCCTAATATAGACTGAATGGAATGTATTGAGAAATTCACCTGGAAACAGTTTAGAGAGATCAAGAAATTGAAAATAAAAGAATAGGAGTAATAAAGAATATACTGATGACTCAAGCATAGTTAATACAAGAAAAAAGGCAGTGGAAAGGTATTTCTAAAGCAAAAATGCCTAAGTACTTTTTATAATTGAGTAATTATCTGAGCCTTCAGATTGACAATCATACAGAATACAAAGCAGGATAAATACAATTAATGTACTCCTAGTACCATTGCAGTGATATTACAGAATATAGCAAAGAAAAAGTCTTTAAGCTTCCAGAGTGAAAAACCAAATTAAGAAAGGACGGTTTGTCTGAAAAAAATCTTCTCATCAGCAAAAATTGATGTCAAAGACCCTGGAATACTATATTCAAAGGGCTAGATGAAACACACATTCAGCAGGTACAACTGTGGTCATTTTTGGATGTGCTTCCTGTTAGACTACTTAATATTTTATTTGTCCTCCCCCAAATGAAACAAATCAAGGACAATAACATTTTAATAAAAGTTAGTACATATATATACAGATAATGAAAATAAAAACAATGAGAAAAAAACCAATTATACAGATGCTAATTCTAGAGGCTCTTGATGATTTAGAAATTTCCATAATTAAAAAATGGCATTTTTAAATAACTTGTGTTCTAACTTATTTTTCTGCAATTAAAATATAATGAAGTGGAAGCAGATGTGGCTTAAGCAGTTGAGCACCTACCTCCCACATGGGAAGTCCCAGGTTTGGTTTCCAGTGCCCCTAAAGAAGAAAAACAAAAACAAACAATGAAAGATAATGAGCAGACATTGAGCAAAAACAATGAGCAGACAATAAGCAAAAACAACAAGCAGACAATGAACAAAAACAATGAGCAATACAACAGCAAACAAGCAGACAATGAGCAAAAACAAAACCAAAAAATGAGCAGAGAGCAGAGGTGGTTCAAGCAGTTGAGCACCCACCTCCCACATGGGAAGTCCGCGTTTGGTTCCTGTGCCTCATAAAGAAAAAACAAAGCAGACAACAAATAGATAATAAGCAAAAAACCACAAGCAGACATGTGCAAACAACAAGCAAAAACAAACAGATGAGGGAGCCATCTTGGGGGGGAAATATATATAATGTAGTGATCTATTTAATATATTGTTGAAGATGGTCATTGGGTTCCAGTTATTGATTGCTGCATAACAAGCACCTCCAAAATTTAGTGGCTCAAAAATAACAATTATTGTGCTCACAATTTTGGGGGATAGGAATTGGTTGGATGGTTTGTGTCTGAATGTGATATTACCTGGGGCAACTGGAACTGGAGGATGTGATATACTTTTATTCACATGTCAGACACCTTGGAGATCCTTGGACTCTATATCTGTTCATAAAGAATTTCATATTTCAGGCCTTCTACAAATGGCTTGTACTTTCACAGCTTGACATGTGGCACTTTTAGTTTTCTGTCTGCATATCTCCTTCTTCAGATTCACCAGTTCATTAAACACATTTTCCATTTTCCATTTTCCATTTTCCATGTTTCACCAAACTCTATACCAATACATAACATGAACCATCTTTTCTCTAGTTTCCAATACTGTTTCCTCACTGACCTTTCAGTTTCCCTGTATAGTCTCCATGAGATACTTCCATTTTCCTTTCATTGCTTTGTTATAGCATCAACACACTTCCAGTTAACAAGTTTCATATAAGCAACCAATAACAAACCACCCCATACTTAATCATTCAAAAATTCTTTTTTATTTCACTCACATTTTTATGAGTCTAGAGCTCAGGAAAGTTTTGTCAACATGGTTTATTTCTTATCTATGGGCATCAGTTGAGATGGATGGGAATGGAGAGTCGCTTTAAAGATGGCGTTTTCTTTTTTACTCATGCATCAGGCAACTTAATTGTTCTGATTCCCCTCTCTCTCACTCTATCAATCTCTCTCTCTTTCTGGGTTACACTCTCCCTCTCTGTCCCTCTACATGACACCTCACCCTCCAGGCCTTCTCTATTAGGCTGAACTTTTCACAGCATGAAAAGTTCAATGGGCTTAAAGTCAAGGGGGCTTCATAAAGGCAGAAAGCAAATGTTGTCAGGCTAGTCCCAAAACTGGAACAGCATCACTTCTGCCATATTTTATTGGTCAGTGCAGTCATGGGGCCTGCCTGCCCAGGTTTAAAAGGGGTGGAGAAATGGACTCCATATCTTGATGAGGGAATGGCAATGTTACGTTACAGAAAAGCATTTCTGATAGGAGATAACATTTTGGCCTTCCTTGGAAAAGATAATATTTCACAATTATCATTTCTTATAAATCATATATTCAAGTAAAAAAATAGGTAGACAATTAAAATTAACACCTTTACTTACCAATATGAATAAATTTCCTATACAACATCTTTTGAAATAATCAGATATTTAACATACATTCATTAAAGTGTAACTTCAATTAGGGTTTTGCATTAGTCCGGATTCCCTAGGGAAACAGAACCAAAGGAGATATCAGCAAATAGTATGAGATTTTATAAAATTTTCTCACATGAACATGGGGATTCACAAGTCCAAATTTGGTACAGCAGGCTGCAAACCAGGAACTCCAATGAAGGTACTGGACAAATTCCCCAGGATGCACTGGCTGTCTAAAGTAGAGATGGGAATTCTCTCTATGAATACTGAAATCAGTTCCCTTTGTAAGGCTTCAACTTTTTGAAGATTAGACATCACTCATTTCTGAGTGCAATCTCCTAAATTGATTGTAAATGTAACCAGATATCTTTGCAATCAATCAACTCACTGATGATTAAAGTCCAGCACCATTTCCTGGCTGAGTTGACATATTAGCCTAAACGTCACAGATAGTATTGGGAAGTCATATTTTAGTACAGAAATTAAACCACTTATAAACTACAAAAGAAATTACACCTAATAAATGTAAGAATATACAGAAAAAAGAACTTCTTTGTTACAAAAATTTTATTTATAAAAACTAAAGAAATAATTTGTTTTAGTCTTCATAGTTTTCCCATTAACTAAAACATCACAATTTTGCTTGAATTGTATTATTCGATAGAACTGAAAAACAATTAAAGATGAGTGGATGTGAATAGCTTAAAAGCAGAATCCATAACCAATTTCACTTCATTATTGAAGTAATAATTCTGTAAGGGCATTTCACATTGTTATTAGAATAACAATGCTTTTGATTTACACATTTTGAAGGAAAAGTAACCTGCTTTCTTAGTTGGAAGACATTCTTTATGCTTATTATCTCTTAAATACGGTGGCAGTGATATATCTAGGATTTGTTTCTTGCATTCAGAACTGTCTTCTTAGAACATATTTAATCTCTTTCAAATTTGTTATACATGAATATCATTTCAGTATTTTTGTTTTCATTTTGTCACACATCTTAGTTATTATTCTGTGACATCACAGTACCTGGTTTATATTAGAGGGCTATTTTCTTATATTCACTTTAAAATTCTCTATTTTATTTTCAGTGTTTTAACAATGCAGGTATTCAATTGTAGTTCCATTTAAGATTGATTCAGGTTAGTAAAATATGTATATGTCATTATTGGAAAAATCTGCTTGTATGAAGTACAATAACAGAGTAAGCAAACTATCATTAAAAATCAATCAGGCCATTAAAATACCACTTGAAATGGTCCTAAGGAAACTGTAAAAACATGATAAATTCAATTTCATTTTCTAGGCACTACTGTTTTCCAAATAACTCACATAGGGAATGTGGTGATTTAATTGTCTGCATGGCACAGCAAGAGACCCTCTGAAGTTAGACTGAAGCTGACTCTATAGTTATCTTGCTTTTCTTTCACACAAGCAGCATGATATTCAGTAAACCTAGATATGAGAGGCTAACAAAAAAGAAATGTTATTATTTATTATTCAATACTCTCTTCAAGTCCCTTGCCACTTGGAGTTAACATAATTCCATATGAAATATTTAACTCAGCGGTTCATTCCAGGTAAAAACAAATCAGACGTTGTACATAAGTCAAGAAAAACAGCACTAAAAGCTTGAATTTTTATCAATTTAAATCCATTTTTAAAAAACTTGTCTAAACAATGGACCTTAAATTCATCTGCAAAACTCTGTACAATCAATACTCGAATTTCCACAAGCACTGCCCACACTGTCAAAATATCTCTAGTGAAAACAAATCTTCTTGATTGCTACTTAATTGCCTGCTTTGTTAGGCTTCTTCACTCTTTATTTACAAATACTTTGCAAGTATTTGCTTCTAAAAGCAAGCAAGAAATAAAGCATTTTTTAACGCCGTCTTCTCCAAAAGATGTGAGTGAAGAGTGTTCTAGGACTTTGCTTTGTATTCACCTCAAAGACAGCACTGTTCTCAAATGCAGTCTTTACTCCCCACCCCCCCTTTTTTGTGCCAGTGTCCAGATGTAATTATTTTTATTCCCATTCTCTGTGTTAAATAAGAAACTACATTTGCTGCTGTATTAGGTTTCTATTGCAGCATAACAAATTACCAAACATTTAGGAGCTTAAAAAGACATGCAAATTTTTGTAGGTCAGGAGTCCAGGCAGTACTTAGCTGGGTTCTATGCTCAGGGTCTCACAAGGCTGAAGTAAAGGTGACAGGCTGAGTAGATCAAAGAATCTTCTGGAGGAGCATCAATTCCAGGCTACCTCAGATTGCTGGCAGAAATTACTTCCTTGCATCTGTAGAATTCTTTCCTTCTTTTTCAAGACCAGCAAAAGATGACGTCTCTGACCTTAGGGAGGGCCCAGTCCTTTTAAGGACTTTCACCTGATTAGGTCAGGCAGAAAAGGATAATCTTTTTGAAAAATTCCAAATCACCTAGTTTTGGACCTTAATGACCTCTGCAAAATCCCTTCGACTTTGCCATATTCCATCCTCTAGCATGTCAGGTGCTTCTTCCACTCAAGGAGAAAGGATTATATGAGAGTTTTACTCAACTAGAGTCAATTCCAGTGTATCCACATAGCTACCTTAGTAGAATCTATTTCCTTGGCAGAATGAATCCTAAGTATGAAAGTTCCTAAATGTCATTTTCTTCTATTTAAAACCTGTTGATTTTGTTTCTACCAGCAAGCATGAAAATAAGATGATTGGGAGTATGATACATGTTTATCTTGGCTTATAACTAAACATTGAACAAATGTATGTAGAATTAATGAATGAAGGGCATTAACTGTATTTTTAATTTTCTTTCATTAGCTCTATTTTGACCTGATATATTTAAAAATGAGTGTATCAATAATAATACTTTTTACCTCAGGGCATAGGTTACAAAATAGCAATATTAATTACATTGACAGCAACAGCCAAGAAATCTAGTTCCATGAGCTTATATATTATTATTGATATGGAAAACATGAAACAGCCTACCTTCTTTTAAAATAACATTCAAAGATCTACTTGGTATGGGTCCAATCAAATTTTCTCAATTCATCTCCCATAATTCCCATTACCCACATTTGGAACCTTCTAAATGAATGCTGCTTCTTTCAGATGTGTCCTTTTTTTTGCCGCTTCATTGCCAATATCACATCTAAAAAGAATGCCCCATATTCTTTGGCCTCTGTGTGTCCCATTCCTACCTATTCTTCAAGACTAAGCTTTAAAACAAGTTTTCATAGAACATCTTTATCAGAGAACCTCCTTCCAATAGAAATAGCTCCCTCTTCTTAGCTCTCTTAGCTGTCTTTTAAGTTATCACTTTTATGTACATAGTATGTTTACCTTTATTAGAGGATGTATAATTTCTAAGGCTGCCATAACAAATTAACACTAACCAGTGGTTTAAAACAACAGAAGTTTATTCTGTCCCAGTTTTGGAGACTAGAATTTGGAAATCAAAGTGTTGACAGGGTAGGTTCTTTCTGAAGTCTCGGAGAGAATTTGTTCCCTAGCGCTTCCTACCTTCAAGTAGATGCTGCCAATCCTTGGCATTCCTTGACTTGTTGCAGCATAAATCCAATCTCTGCATTGTCACTTGGTGTTCTCCCTGTGTTTGTGTCTTTGTCCAAATTTCCCTGTTCTTATAATGATACCAGTCATGAGATCAGTGCCCACCCTAATTCAGTATGACCTCATTTTAACTTGATTACATTTGCAAAGACCTTATTTCCAAAAAGTCACATTCACAAGTAGTGAGTTTTAGGGCTTAAACATAGCTTTGGGGAGGACACAATTCTACCCACTACAGAGATGTCATTGTGTTTACATGAGAGAATGTAAGTAACATGCTTAATACCATTCCTGATCCTTATTAAACATTCAATACATTGTAAAATTTTTATCTTCTCTCCTCTAATACTGCATCATATCTTTGGAGGAAGAAATTTTTCTAGTCCATGGCACCTATGACATTGCTTTATATAGGCATAAGTAATGTATAGCTAATGACAATATTTTAAATGAATTTTAAGATTATGCATAATAAAATATATTTTGTAGTAAGAGCAACATGTAAGAACTGTACTATTAGTTATTTTTTAAAAATAATAGATCAAAAGGTATAACAAAAAAGAGTGGATGTGGCTCAAACAGTTGAGCAACTGCTCCCCACGTAGGAGGTCCCAGAGTCGGTTCCCAGTGCCTCCTAAAACAGAAAAACAACAACAAGGGAACAAATGAAAAAATCATCTCAGGGAAGCGGATGTGGCTCAGTGGCTGAGTACTGACTTCCCCCATATGATGTCCAGGGTTCAATCACCAACCCTGATACTAAAAATAAAGGATGCAGCATAACTGTAGAACTTAATTGTAAAATAAGTAAATAATTTATTTTCTGACATTTCTGGCTTACACTGATTTATCATTTCCCCTCTCTAATCTGTCATGACATTCAAGTTCAATGGTTTTAAATCTTTTTGTTTTTAACTTGGGTTTCTTTTGAATGACTTTGTTTAAGGTATCTTATTCTATTATGTTATCACTATTTATGTATGAGTACTATAATGACTCCCCATAAATGAATTTTGTAAATGTGGTTTGTGTTGGGTTTTGCATAAATTTTTTCCACTTTTACTTTCCTTTTATTCATTTTTTCCCCTTTAGTGAGAGGAAAACTTTCTAACAACATTAACATTTCTTTGCATGCATAACCCTCGCTTTCTGTTCACATTTAGGCTTCTCTGGGAGAAGGCAAACATTAGAATCTTTACCGATAAACCCTGAGATACAATATTGCCAAGGTGCAGTAACACAATCATGCCACTGTAAATACTTTTCTCAAATGACTTGTCTTGTTATTCACAATAAAACTTTGTCTTTTTAATGCAAATCTGGATCCAGAATGTTAATGATTTGATCTACATTTCCAATCAATAAAATAAGGCATTGGTTAAAAATAATTCCTTGTAAAAACACTTTTATGTCATGCATACTGCAGCAGTAAAATAAAGTTTAAAGCACTTGAAAATAAGTGCATTATCATTAATTAAGCTTATACTCATTGTAGGCAAAATCCTTTGAAATCATTACAAAAGTGCGTATTATAAATATTCATTCAATCATTCATTTTTGGATTTAATGGAAATTCCCTGCTTTCATGGACCTTATGTTTTTGCATAGATGATAAAAATAAACAGCCAAATAAACATAAGTTAAATGTGTAGGATGTTAAAAGGTCATAAGAAAAATGAAGAAATACAAAGCAAAGTGGGGGATTATGAAGGTTTTGCAGTGCGGATCAAGGGGTAATGGTATTTTACAATTTTTAAATAGGGTGATCATTGAGAAGGTAACATTTGAGCAAAGGAGGGAGAAATCATGAGATATCTGTGGAAAGAATATCCCAGGTAGAGGAAAAGGCAAATAAACAGAGCCCTGAAGTAGAATTATGCATTCAACAAATAGTAAGGAGGTCACTGTGAAGAGCAAAATGAGTGAGAGAATGTAAGCAGGAGATGAGATTAGGGAGACAGTGCTGGGCAGATGAGGTACACTCTTATCCACCATTACAAGTACTTTGGGCTTAACTCTAAGTGAAACTCAAAGTCATTGCAGGCTTTCAGTCCTTGATGGTGGCACATACCTCTGCAATCCCTCCAGAGAACAGTATTGCTTTTGATTTACTAATTTGCTAGGTAAGGGCAGGTCTAGTAGGTTCCACTTAACTTTTCCAACCATAATAGACCTCACTCCACAGGTCTGGGAAACAATGGAGGAATTCTATCAGTTGCTGAGTATGTCTGTTTTAATTATGTCCCAGAACTAAGGAAATAACTACAGAATCAGTCCAGGGACCCATTGAACCTGCTGTGAGATGTATGTGAATTCAATCTTTATTAATCACCTGACTTCCCTAAGCCCCTACTTGACTAGTGGGCCACAATGATATTTTGGGTCTCTTGGAATTAATGTCACTTCTGAGCCACTGTCTAATAAACCCCCCCCCCCCCCAAATTTCTCATTTCCTTTTCCCTAATGCACAGTTACCCTAGTAAAAGGCTACAGGTCTCCTTGGGGAAGGTTGGAAGGAAGATTGGCAGTATAAATTTTTATCAGTGTAACATGGTCTGTCCCCAAGAGGACCTGGTATTCCCTTCATTCAAGAGGTTCTTGGTCTATAAACTGTCTTCAGTCTGGAAATTGATTAAGGGACCCTGACTCTGTTTTTGTAAGTCAAGTTAGACTTTTATTCACTTGACCTAGAACACTTCTGCCTATATAAATCAAGGAAGATTTCATAGACTACCATCTATTTTACTTCTAAGTAACCCAGGCTCTACTACCCAATGTCATATGTCTCTGCGATTCAGGCTATTTTGATTGTTGCTTTGAATCTGCTGTTACTTATGGTAGCCATGTCCACCTTGTGTTTGGCAATTAAGTTCTGTCACTGGTCTTCTGCCAAACTGGGATCCAATCACCCCCACAGCATTTAAGGATCCCAGTTGAGTGACAGCATTTCCTACAGTAATATCTGACCTACAGAGAAGAATGACCACAGAGCTTTTTGAGAATGATAGAGTTAGTCTCACAAATTTATTCCTTACAATCTTGGTGAAATGTGTGTCCTCTGGACATTCCTGAGGTAGGTGAGTAGGTGTTATATGACATATCCACTCTAACATTCCAATCTCTTTAAGCCTTTGGATCCTCTCATCTGTATTATACCAGGGCAGTTCTGACATTTTGACCTCAGGTAATATAGGCCACCTTTTGGTTCTTGTTTCAATGAACAGACAGAACAAACTGCTACAGCCCTTTATAACCCCTCAAGCTACAAAATTGAATCCAGAGTCTCTGCTTTGTGGGCCCAATCAATACACTCAACCTGATCCAACTTTATATTCCTTACACCATTACCCCACACCATTCATATCCGTAGCCACAAGGATTCCCCTGATTTTTGTCTATATAAATTGGAAAATTTATGCAGTTATCATGGAGTATAGTGCATCTCCTCATGGGTCATACTTGTACCTTACCTTTTGGGCATTTGGGGACTTTAGTCTTGTTATAAGTTTGTAAGAAAAGAGGAGAAAGATAGGACTGGGCACAAGAAAAATTAGAAGTGTCTTGCAATCCAACTACTTCAGTGTATTCCATTGCAGTTTCACCTGGTGATGAATCTCTTCAGACATAGGGTGAGTGCTATTTGTTCAGGGGAGGTAGTTATGGGCTTATCAGGCATAGCAAGGTTGATCTCTTCAAGTGGAGGTTGGATGGAATATTCCTAAGGGCACATTAGAAGTTGGAGAATGGTTTTTCAGGGAAGACTGGAGGTCAGGTGGGCAATTTCCTTAATGCAGAACATTAGAGGTTTATTCAGAGGCCTCACCAGAACCTAGGGTTTCAATATTACTGCTTCCATTATTATCGATGCATATATCCTCATTTCAATTTTCTAGGTCTCTCTTCTTTCCAATCAATGCCCTCACTTTAACAGTAGGCCCCCTGCAAAGTTGGGAATTTAGTTTATGTTATAATTCAGCCACTCCCAGAATGAGATTATGGGCCTCTTTCCTAGAAATCCCAGCTCTGCAGCTAGATGAAATAAGATTTACTTTCAGGACACACATAGAAACTTTCACATCTTTCATGCCGTGCTTAAGGTGAGAATTTGAAGCCTTGAACTCGTCCCTTTCTTTTATAACTATATCCACCCTATGTAGGAAAAACTGGCAAACATTATGATATTCCAACCCTTTTAACTCTACAGAATTATGTTAAGGTTTCAAAAGTCCACTCTCTCAGAGACTTGCCTCTTAAAAGCATTTGAGTAATCATATCCAGGGGTGATATTTTGTCTATCTATATAGCTAGCTCATGCCAAGGACTATCAGTACCATTTTAATTACTGGAAGTAGAATCATTAGTACCACTGAATCTAACCAGATTAGAGAATCAATTTTAAAAATGCCAGAACTAATTCAGAAATCTCATCCTTAAGATCATTTCTTAAGAACAACTTCTGGTACCAAAGCTGTATTAGTTAGTGTTCTCTAAAGAAATAGAACCAACAGGATATAACTGTAAATATTATGAGATATTGATAAGAATTGTCTCTCATGATTGTTGTGATAGGCGTGTCTAAATTCTGTAGGGCAGGCCACAAACTGAGCCCTCCAATTAATATTTTCCATGAATTCCCCAGGAGAAGATGCCTGTCTGAAGTAGAGATGGACATTCTCTCTTCCGATTGCTGAAATCACTTCTCCTTTTAAAGCCTTCAAATGATTGGATGAGACTTCTCTCATTGTTGAAGGAAATCTCCTCAGTTGATTGTAGATATAATCAGTAATAGATACAATCAACTTACTAATAATTTAATTCCAAAAAAATATCCTTACAGTAAGTATCAGGAAAGTGAGTGCTTAATCAAACTACTGGGCACAATAAACTGGCCAATTTGATATATGAAATTAACCATCACACTGTAACTTTAAGTAAGTCTAGAAATCTGGTGGAGTCTGCCTTTCTACTTTACCCTTAGAAGAATCTTTAATATTCTTGAATTTTAGAATAAGCTTGTCTAGTTCCACACAATATTTTGTTGGTATTTTGATTGGAATTACATTGAATCTGTAGACCAAATTGAGTAGAATTGATATTATACACCATTTAGATTTAGCACAAACATTGCTTTTCCTTCAAAGTTGTCTTTTCCAGGTTTTTTTAGGTGTTCTTTTACTTCTCTGAACAAACTTCTATAGTTACCCTTGAAAATCATCTTTTTCTAAATTTATTACTAAGGATTTTATATTCTTATTGCTATTTTACTAGTTTTCTTTATATATATATATATATATAAATTTCATTTTTGATGGTCTAACTTCATACTGGAGATTTGAGAACCATCATTAAGGATCACTTTTCTTCCAGTTGAAACATTCTCCCTTATCAGTCCATACATATGTAGCTTTACCTAAACTGCCTTTGAATATTATTTCT
Organism: Dasypus novemcinctus; assembly: GCF_030445035.2. Lineage (NCBI taxonomy): Eukaryota > Metazoa > Chordata > Mammalia > Cingulata > Dasypodidae > Dasypus > Dasypus novemcinctus. The sequence continues at coordinate 144,145,445 of NC_080673.1, read as the reverse complement.
TAATACTACGTTAATGATTTAATGTTATTGCCTTAGAAGGATATTTAACTATATCTCTAGTTTCTGGGAAGAAACTAGATGTGATGTGATATCATCATATCAAGTAATGTGATAACTTTATGGTGACTTCAGAAACAGGTTTATGTACTAAAAACATGCCATTCAGTTAAAAAACTAATTAAATTATAAGTCAGAGTGTAAAGAATGAAAATGGTGACATCATCATCACTATTACTACCCTGCTATAGGTAGGAATGTAATTGAGTCATTCATTTTTAATTGACAGTCAAGTCTCTAATCTTTGTCTTTAAGAAACAACTAGAATCTTTCTAAATTATGACACTGTCCAAATACTTTCAAAATGTCCATGGTAAATGAAGAGCAGAATCTAATTTCTTAAATTTGTCATTTAAGATTCTAAAAATATATGACTTTAGCCAATACTCTCAATTTTCTTTCACTAACTTTGTCATGCCAATTGATCTTTTCATGACACTAAAGTACTAATTACAGCAGGCCTGTGAACTCCTTGAATAATCTGAGCAATTTCATGCCAATATGCCTTTTCTGTGCCATTTGCTTTACCTGGAATACTTCTGCCTCATTCTCCAATATCACAAAGATTCTTAAGGGTTCAGTCAAGTGTAACCTCCTTTTTAAAGTCTTTACTCATCCCTGCAGTCAGAATTAAAAAGCACTTCTTTTAAAACTGATAAAATTAATTCTTCTTTGATTTCTTAAAAATAGGAAGCTTTTTGAGAACCAGTATGGCTTTTTATTAAGCATTTTATTCTCTTGGAATGACAGTAATGCCTCATATATAATAAGCATTCACTACTTATTTTTGAACAAATCATGTTTTGTAATATGTAAAATATATTCATTTACAAACTTGTTTGGTATGTTCTACTGAACTCAAGGGAGTGAAATGTTTGCATAGTTATTCAGGTTTCAATGTTCATAGTTATCCTATTTAAACTAGTCACAGATTGACTGCTAACTTATTCTCAGTAAAACAAACTGTGACTTATAGTCTCATTTCTTTGAATTTGAATTCTGTCAGATATCAGAGAAAAAAAAAGGCTCAGGATCTGCCAGTTCTGGGACTTCCATGAAACATTTGTTTCTCTAAGAAATATGTCTATGGCTTAGCTGAAGCTAGTATTACCTCCAGGTAAAGAAAACAGACGCTGCACCAATTAGGAAGATCAGGGACAAGGAGACCAATAGCCATCTTAAATGAAATATTTGATGAGGGTCCTAAATAAACGTCTCCAACAATTTTAAATGTTTCCCTTCCCTACTTTATGCAAATGCAAGGCACATCTCAGTGTGGCACCTTTTAAAGTAAAGAATATGTATGTCTGAAATACAGCACTGTGCTAAGAAGAAATAAAATAAATTCCATGAATTTCCAAAGCAAGTACATCACACAGATGAGCTAGAAAGATAGAGGAATATTAATCTCTGCGTTTGAATATCTAAGACCTTTTATACTTTATCTTTTGCTTGCAAACACATAGTCCTTATCATGAAAATACTTCTAATATTTTATTTAACTGAAAAATATTCTGAACAACATGGACAAGAAAGATTGACATTTTAAATCATATCTCTAGATAGAAAAATGTAGAGAAAAATGGCCTTAAAGAATAATTCAGTGAGATAGGTAAATCACCTGAAACAAACCGGTGATGTTGCATAAACTGCCTTTGTTAATTCTATAGGAAGATAAGTAATAAATCCAGATTAGATTAGAATGCATTTTTTCCCTTTGGGAGATTTTATTGTTTTGGTGTTTGCTAGATCATAAATCTGGAGTAGGGTCATTTCTTTCCCTTTCATACATCTGCTCTGAGTAGTAGTCACACAAAAATTAATTCTGTTCATTCTAAAGCAAATATTTTTAAATGTATGGTATGTGTCAGCAAAAAAATATTACTGAATGTATAGAATGTGTAAGGCACTATTTTAAATGTTTGAGACATAACAAAACAGTAAAATAACTGATCACTTGGGACTTAAAAGTCAAGAAAGGTATTATAGATAGAAAATAAAAAATAAATAGGTAATATATAGTGTATGTTAAAGGAAGATGGTATTGGAGTAGGCAGGCAGGGCTCAACTCATTGACAAAAATAATGGAAAAAGGACAAAAACTTGTCCAAGGGACCTACTTTTGTGGTTAGTAGACAAGGACAGTCCTGAATAAATCCTCTAATGGCAAGGGACAGAAAGACAAAGAATCCAAAATGACAACCATGAGTTATGAAACCTCACTGGCAGCCTGGAATGGCACACCCCTACCCTCAAGGTGCTCAGCTTGGACAAAAAAACACATAGCTCACTGAAGCCAGCTGAGAGGGAAACAGATATCTTCTTCTGTGGGAAGGGAGAGGGTGAGACAGAAGGCAGGGAATGATTTCTCTTAAGTGAATTTGTCCAGCAGAACTTGCTTTGAATCTCAGCTCTGGCCAAACCAGAAGCAAAGGCAAGCACAGATTTAAAAAAAAACCTCTGTGGAAAGGTTCGCTGACAAGTGCCATCTTGCTGGCTGGCTGGGAAACTGCAAGGAGAAAAGACGGTTTTTAGGTCTCTCTTAGCCAAAACTCCTTGGAGAAAATCTGTGCACCATTAATGAATCCCAGGCTCAATTATGATGACTTAAGAGGGACAATTTTAAAGATCCAGAATAAATTAGACCAAAAATCAAAGAAAAGCCATGGGGAAAAACAAAACAAAACAAAACAAAACAAAAAAAAAACAACCACTAGGCAATAGAGAAACTGACCATTTAGAGGAAATTAGCCAACATCCTATAAATCAGCAAAAAATTACAAGCCAGACTAGGAAATGGGAAGAGATGGCCCAGTCAAAGGAAAAAACTAAATATCCTGACAAGACACAGGATTTAAGGAAACCAATGATGATCACACAAATCTTACTCACTTCAAAGAATTGAAGAAAAATAGGACTAAAAAATAATGGATATTAGGAAGACACTGGGTGAGCATAAAGAACAGTTTGTAAGCATGCAAATAAAAGTAATAGAACTTAGGAGAATGAAAGACATGGTGGATGAGATTAAAAGTACATTAGAGGAAGACTGTGAGAAGATGGCAATGGACTAACAGGTAGAACTGAATGTTCTCACCAAAAAACAGTGAAGCTGTCTGAAGGATATGTTTTGGGGATCAGCAGACCAGGACAGTTCTACACAACAACCAGGAGGGTGAAGCCAAAATGTCAAATGTGAGTTACTAAGCCTACATGGTGGCAGAGAATGGACCCCTCCTCCCTCCCTAGACATTAAGCTGAGGTAAAACCCTGGATCGCTTTAGGTGACTGAAAGGGAAACAGACATGTTCCTCCCTGTCAGCTGTTTCAAGGGAAAAGGGAGGGGAGGTTGGGGTGTTTTCTTCAGTAAATTTGGCCAGCAGAGCCCACTTTGAATCTCCATTCTGGAGATTCAGCACAGGAAAGCCAAGACTGAAACACCCCCATGGAAAAGTGTGTTAACTAGCACCATCTGCTGGACAGTCTGGAAATGGCATGGACAAAATATGTTCACACAATTTGTATACAAACCCTGGGAGAAAATCTGCACCCCACTCTGAGTCCTGTCCCAATTTTTAAAACTGAAGCTGGGAAATTTTAAAAACTGAGAATTAGTTGAACCAAATATCAAAGAGAGCTGTGAAAATAAAACAATAGGCAAGAGAGAGAAATTGACCATCAGAGTAAATTCACCAATATATTCAGATGCTTACACATCAGCAAAAAAATTACAAGACATATTAGGAAATAAAAAGAGATGGCCAAGGCAAAAGGACAAAGAAAATATGACTAAAGAAATAAAAAATATTAAAAAGACACTGGGAGAGCATAAAAACGATTTGAAAGTCTGCAAAGAAAAGTAACAGAACTTATGGGAATGAAAGATATGCTGGACAAGATAAACATACATTTGAGGCACGTAAGAGCAGATTTGAGTTGCCTGAAGACAAAATTAGTGATTTCAAAGATAGAACATCTGAACTGGAAAAGACAGAACAAAAAGAGAAGAGAGTGGGGGAAAAAAATGAAACGGAGTCTCAGGGAATTGAATGATAATGCAAAATACACAAACAATCCCATTATTGGTATCCAAGAAAGAGAAGAGAATGGAAAAAGAGAAGAAAGAATATTTGAGAAAATAATGACCAAAATCTTCCCAACCCCTATGAAAGACATAAATGTCAATATCCAAGAAGGACAATGCACCCCAAACAGAATAAATCCAGACAGAACTACCCCGAAACACACACTATTCAGAATGACAAATATTAAAGATAAAGAGAGGATTCTGAAAGCAGCAAGAGAAAAGCAAAGCATCACATACAAGGGAAACTTGACATGATTAAGTACAGACCTCTCATCAGAAACCATGGAGGAGAGAAGAAAGTGTTATGAAGTATTTAAGTTACTGAAAGAGAAAAGCTGCCAGCCAAGAATTCTGTTTCCAGCAAAGCCATCCTTCAAAAATGAGGGTGAGTTCAAAGTCTTCACAGACAAACAAAAAATGTGAGAGTATGTTAACAAAATACCAGGACTACAAGATTTATTAAAGGGAGTGCTATAGCCTCAAAGGAAGAAAAACAAGAGTGAGAGACTTGGAGAAGAGTATAGAAATGAAGATATTAGGAAGGTTAAATTAAAGGTTAAAAAGACAATAGTAAGATATGACAACGGAAAGTCAAAGGATAAAATGGATGAGGTAAGTCATGCCTTTACTTTAAAAGCATTGAACGTTAATGACTTGAATTCCCCAGTCAAAAGACGTAAACTGATAGAATGGATAAAAATGAAATGGGAGCTATCTATATGCTGCTTAAAAGAGACTCACCTCAGATGTAAGAACACAAGCAGGTTGAAAGTGAAAGGTTGGAAAAAATATTCCATACAAATAGTAACCAAAAAAGATCTGAAGTAGTGATATTAATATCAGACAAAAATGATTTCAAATACAAAACTGTTATAAGGGATGGAGAAGGTCATTATATATATTAATAAAAGGGGCAATTTACTGAGAAGAAATAACTATACTAAACATTTACGCACCTAACCTGGGTGCCCCAGTTATATGAGGCACACACTGGCAAAATCGAAGGGAAAAGTCGATGTCTCTACAATAATAGTTGGAGAATTTAATACCCAACACTCAGCATTAGATAGAACATCTGGAAAAAGGATAAATAAATAAAAAGAAAACTTGAATAATATGATAAATGCAGTAGACCAAACAGATATTCATAGAGCATTACACCCCAAAACAGCAGATTATACGTTCTTTTCAAGCACTCCTGGATCTTTATCCAGGACAGGCCAAATGTTGGTTACAAGACAGGTCTTGATGAATTTAAAAAGATTTAAATTATACAAAATACTTTTCCTAATGTAATGAAGCTTGAAATCAATAAGAAATGGAAAAGGGAAAATTCACAAATATATGGAGATTAAGGAACACACTCAAATAATCATTAGGTCGAAGAAGAAATTGCAAGAGAATTCAGCAAGTATCTTGAGTCAAATGAAAATGAGAATACAACATATTAAAACCTATGGGACACTGCAAAGCAGTGCTGAGAGGGAAATGTATACTCCTTAATGCTTATATTAGAAAAAGAAGAGCTAGGCTCATCCATGTTGTCCATGTTTCACAATGTCATTTCTTCTTACCACTGCATAATATTCCATTATGTGTATACTCCATAAATTGTTTATCCATTTATCAGTTGATGAACACCTGGATTGTTTCCAACTTTTGACTATCATGAATAACACTGCTAAGAACATCATTGTGCAGGCATTCATTCGTGTCACTGCTCTCATTTCTTCTAGGTATATACCTAGCAACAGTATTGCTGGGTCCCACTACAAGTCTATATTCAACTTCCTTAGGAACTGCCAAAATGTCCTCCACAGTGTCTGTACCATTCTATGTTCCCACCAACAGTGAAAAAGCACTCCTGTCTCTCCACCTCCTCTCCAAAATTTACAGTTTTCCAACGTTTTAATAGTGGCCAGTCTAGAAGGTGAAATGATATCAATATGTTGACTGAACTAAGACACAAAAGGATAAGTACTTGATAATTGTCCTATTATGAACTAAATATATTATGTAAAATATAAATATGGATAGAGTTGCATACATAAGAACTTTTTCTTTGAAGCTGAACAAATGTAAGTTAATACTACGAAATGTTAATATCAGACAAAAAAACCCATTATATTAAGTGAAGGAGAACACATACATAGTACTACATATTGTATGATTCCATTTATATGAATTGTAAATATAAATCAATTTATAAAGATTAAATGAGATTAGTGGTTATGTAGATCTAACAAAGAATGCTAAGGTGTATTGAGCTATTTTGGAGTAATGAAATTGTTCTAGAATATTTGAGATGATGAATGTATGACATTGTGATTATACTAAAAGCCAATGATTATAAAATTTGGATCAAATAGCCAGAAACACCAGCTATGTACAGTGGGGAAGCATACAGAGATTGAGAGGTGAGGAATTTTCTTGTTTGTTTGTCCATTTTTTGTTTATTATTATTATTGAAATAATGAAAATGCTTTAATAATGATTGAAATGATGAATGCTCAACTATGTAATTATACAAAATACCATTGATCACACACTTTGGATGAATTGTATGATTTGTTAATATGCATCAGTAAAATTGATTTGTTTTTGTTTTTCTTTTAAAGAAGTGCTAAAATAGAAGACCTAATTGTATGTCTGGGGGAACTAGAAAAAGAACAGCAAAATAATCCCAAACCAAGCTGCAGGAAAGAAATAGTAAAGATCAGAGCAGAAATAAATGAAATTGAGAACAAAAAAAAAATAGAATCAACAAAACTAAAAGTTGGTTCTTTGAGAAGATGAACAAATTCGACAAACCCTTACCTAGATTGAAAAATAAAAAAAAGAGAAAGGATGCAAATAAATAACATCAGAAATGATAAGGGGGATTTACCACTGATACTACAGAAATAAGAGTTCATAAGATGATACTATGAACAAATGTACCTAACAAGCTAGACAATCTAGAGGAGATGGACAAATTCCTAGAACACACAATCTACACTGTCCCTGACGAAATAGAAGACATCAACAAACCAATCATAATTGAAAAGATCGAAGCATTTATTATCAAAGCCTTCCCGAAAATGAAAAGCACAGGATGAGATGGCTTCATAGGTTAATTCTACCAATCTTTCTAAGACCGTCTAATACTAATCTTGCTCAAGCTTTTCCACAATTTGAAGAGGAAAGAACACTACCAAACTCATTTTATGAAGCCAATATTACTCTAATACCAAAATCAGATAGATACTATGAAAAAAAAAATTGCAGACCAATATTTCTAATGAATATAAATGCAAAAATCCTGAGCAAAATACCTGCAAACTGAATCCATAGCGCAGCAAAGATTTATACACCATGATCAAGTGGGTTTTATCCCAGGTATGAAAGGGTTTTCAACACAAAACAGTCAATTATTGTAATAACCCACATTGATAAATTGGAAAAGAAAATCACATGATCCTTTCAATTGATGCAGAAAAAGCATTTGGCAAATATAGTGTATGTAACAAGGAGACAACTGCTGTGGAAAGAAGAAAAAAGTATGAACCAATTAAGATGGATGAAAGATGCCAAGGGTCTTAGATTTATGTCTGCTCTGACAAATTCCCCACAATTGGTTGGTTTAAACAACCCTTGAGGTTCCTTTTTTTTTTTTTTTTAAGAATTTATTTTTTATTTATTTCTCTCTCCTTCCCCCACCCCATTGTCTGCTCTCTGTGTCCATTCACTGGTGGTTCTTCTGTGTCTGCTTGCATTCTCTGCAGCACTGGGAATCTATGTCTTTTTGCTGCATCATCTTTCTGCATCAGTGCTCCACATGTGTACACCACTGCCAGGCAGGCTGTGCTTTTCTTGGTGGGGCAGCTCTCCTTACGGGGAACACTCCTTGCATGTGAGACTCCCCTATGCAGGGGATACCCCTGCATGGTACTGCACTGCACATGGGCCAGCTTACCATGTAGGTCAGGAAGCCCTGGGTTTGAACCCTGGACCTTGCATATGGTAGGCAGATGCTCTATCACTTGAGCCAAATCCACTTCTCCCTTGAGGTTCCTTGGCTGTACCATCATGTGAAAAATTCCTTTTCCTTCTCTTCAGGGTTCAGTTAACTTTTAGCTTCTGGCTCCACTCTAAGGCTTTCTCGTCACAAATTCTCTAATATTTGGATTAAGATGCATTCTGGTTAAGTTGACCACACCTTAAATAAAAATAACATCTTCAAATTTTCCAATTTACATTGGGCTCACATCCACATGAATGTAGGTTAAGATTATGAACATGTTTTTGACTGGGTATGTAACTCAACTTCTGACACAAAATGTGGAAATCAGTAGTTAAGTTCCAGCATTCAGGGTGGGCATTGAAAAGTTAAGAATTTAGAAAAGACTTGAAGGATGTGAGCAAGTTGCTCATGTGCATTTGTGTGGGGAGGGTCTTTTAGGGAGAGAGGGCATAATGGTATCATACACTGAGGTGAGGCAGGCTGAAGTCTGGCTGGCAAGCATAGCCGCGCCCAGTGGGGGATATGCGCAGCCCACCACTCGGGTGTAGGGCGGCTGGAACGGGTGAACTGCCCTCAGCCATGGAACGGGCACACTGCCCTCGGCCCTGCCCAGGCAACCGACACCGGCTTGCTGATAGCCAGCAGGAGCTGCCTACTCTCACATCCCCCCTCCCGCACTGTCAAGCCGCAGCACAAGCCGCACCATAAAAGGCAAGGAACTAGTCCCTACCAATCACTCCCAGCCCCGTTCCCCTTTCCCACCAGTGCCGCCCCTTCACCAACCTAGAATCTGCCTCTTCCCCCCACCAACTGCTCGCCACCGCCAATCCAATCCCCCTTTGGCCACAGCCAATCAGTCCCCTGCTCACTCCCCCGTAACCCTATATAAACACATGTACTTCCCTTAATAAATTAGACCTGCGTGCTCACCTGGTCTCCGTGGTGGTTTCTCTGCCGTGCGCCCTCCACGCCTGCGAGCCCCCGCAGGAGCCTAGGCCTCTCCTGCCCCGTCGTCCACCGGACAGGACGTACCAACCGCAATACACTGTTGTAGTTTCCTAGGCTGCTCAAGCAAATGCCATGAATGGGTTCGGTTAAGCAATGGGACTTTATTAGCTCACAGTTCTGAGGTTAAAAGAGAGCCCAAATCAAGGTGTCATCAAAGTGATGTTTTCTTCCAAAGGTCCAGCATTCTGGGCTTGGCAGCCAGTCATCCCGAGACTTCAGGTTGCCACAAGGCAGGTTCTCCTGGTCTCTCCCTTTTCTTCCTGGGTTCCATCAATGTCTAGCATCTTGATTCCTGTGGCTTTCTCTCCCTATGTCTGAATTTCATTGTGCTTTCAAAGGACTCCAGTAATAGTTTTAATAGTTTTAAGTTCCATCCTGGGATTGGGCCTCACCTTCTTAACTGAAATAACCTCATCAAAATGTCCTACCTACATTGGGTTCACGCCTACAGCAATGGATTAAATTTAAGGAATGTTTTTCTGCAGTACATACAACTTTAATGAAACACACACAGTTTGCTATTTATAAACTATTTGAAGGCAAGTATTTAGTTATATACAGCAAGACTCTAAAATTCAAGCCTTACTTTGCATTTCTGTGTTTTTTAGAATTTTCTAAGTACCAGTTAACTTGCTTGATACTGTACTTTTGTGATTTCTGATCTAGTAACTAATCTTCAAGGTAGGAATTGTGATTTCTACTTAACAGATGAGAAAATTAGGTTTAGAGAGATGGAAGAGTTTGATTCCTCATTCTTAGTAAATGGTGAGGCTAGGATTCCCATATATCAGAGTGTGTCCTGTTTTTTGTTGTTGTTGTTTTGTTTTGTTTTTTAATTTATATTTTGCACTCTTTTCACTATGCAAATTCTTTTTATTGTGCAACTTTTATTATGCAAAATCCCACTAAGATAGAATGTTTTTATGACCAATAGTGGTTAAGTTTTTGCCAAGGAAATTCAAACTCTGCTTTCAGTAGTTTTTAAATTCTTTAGTGAGAAATTTTATTCATGTCATTCTGAGTAATTAGAGTTCAGATACTTACTTCTTTATTTCCTACTCATCTATATGAAATAAAATATATTCTTAACTTTGAAATAAAGTCTTTTATTCTGGTCTCTGTGTATTCCAATTTGAGTAAGACAGGGAACATCATTAATATTTTTATCATGTTAGTCATTTTGACAATTGGCTTGAAATTACCATGTCTCTTTTTCCACTTAACTATATTTTTAGAAAATGTGAGGTGTTTCCAGTTTGTACAATTAATCACTCATTTCCATAACACACTAGACTGTAGATCCCTATAATGTCAATCCCCAGCAGACCACTCTCTTGCTTTAACATGTTCTTTATACGCTACGTAAATAGGGCATTTTTCATGGTTATGCTTTGATTCTATTTCAACGTTTGTTTTTTGTACTTTAATCAGAGAAACAAACTATTCATACTATAAGAGATAGTTAATGGTATCCTTTGCATAAAAGTTATTTTACCTAGTTTAATTCTCAGGAAGTATTTCTATCTTTGAGTGAATTACATTTTACTTTCTTAAAAGCTAATTCAGGTGTTTGCGTCTTAACGATATATACAACAACATTTTCAACTGTATGGAATTCACTATAAATACAGTGGAACAGAAATTCATCTAAAATAAGTTGGATCTTTTGGGGTTACTGAGTAGGGGAAATGTAAAGGAAATCTGATGTCTTAAATTTCTTTCATGAAGGATCCAATGATTAATCCCTTACCAATTTTTACTGGGTATTTTAGACAATAATGATGGATGACTGCTTTCCCATTCCCTAAGTATCAAATGTAGCAAAATTCAAATACCCCTTTTTTTAGTAAAGGAAAAATTTCCCACTGTTCCCACAGTTGTCCATCATTAGTCCCCACTAATTCCAATTCTATTAAAGGAAACAGTAATATATTGAATCATATTTTCTAAGTCTCCAGTTATATCATTGTTTAATAAATATACTTTCATAGAAAGAATCTTTTAACACTGATTCCTTTTCATTGTATTCTGTAAGGTGTTTTAAATAATAACAATAGATGAAAATATGGTTAACTTGAAACTTAGAATAACAGGGATGTTCAAGGATTTGGCTGAAATTATAAAATACACTTCTCTTTTTCCTTAAAAAACTTTTTTTTGGAACACTGCTAGAAGCTGCAGAGTTTATTTTAAAATTTATAGTTATTTCTACTAAAACTAATCTTAGTGACTCCTTCCCTCCCTGGTTCAGCCATTCACTGGGACTGAGTGCTTCATTGTCCTTTTGCCCTTCAAGCTCAGAGGGACCAGATATCATGAAACAACTTTTCTCATATTCTCTCGTGAAATTTGAAGATTATCACATATGAAGTTTTTCTTAAACTCTACCATCTTTCAACATCTTAGCATATCAACGTTCAGGGAGGCATTCATCATTTGTAATATTTAAGGGATTATACAATATGTGGATTGTTAAAATTAGAAATGTTATAAGTTTATGGAAAAATAATGCAAAAATACAGAGTTCCCATATACCACCGTATTATTTACACTTTGCATTAGTGCAGTATATTTATTACAATTTATGAAATAACATTTTTATACTTTTACAACTAACTATAGATCATTGTTTACAATACAGTTCATTCTTTGTGTTGTACAGTCTGATTTTTAAAAAAATTTCAATCTACTAACATATACAACCTAAAATTACCCCTTATAATCACATTCAAACATATAATACAGTGCTAGTCATTATATTCATAACATAATTACCATAAGCACCCTCCATTACCAAAACTTTTCCTCTGTAACAAATAATCATTAGCTCCCCAATCCCTACCCTCACCCTGGCCTCTGATAACCTGTATTCCTTTTATTTTTTATTTTTTAAATTCTGAAGGGGGTGAGGAGGGAAGAGCTATCCAGAGGACCCCCTTCTGCTTGGACCAACATTCTCATGGGCCCAGGGAACCAAGGGGATTCCCAATAGTATTTTCCCTACAGCGGCAAATGGTGCCTGGATTGGGGGGTGCCTCTGAATAGAAACCAGAAATAAGAGTTTCCCCTGCACCTGCCTGGGAGCTCTGGCATCTCCTGTCTGCACTAGAGGCTTGCTGTCTCTGTTCCTGTTGCAGACTTCAGAGCGGATCGGGAATGTTGCACAGTCCAGCAGGCCTCCTTGCATCTTTTGGGGGAAGGGAGAGCTCCTGGATGCTGGTAGCCTAGAGAGAGGCTGGAGCAGGCAGCAGGAGTGTGGGTGGGGGTGGCCACACCCTACCATTCTTCCTCCCTGGGCGGAACAGCTGGGTCCCAGATGGGCTACCTGTTTATATTATGTGGAGGCAGAGGGGGGGTGTCCCAGGAATGGCAGGTGATGAAGGGAATGCCAGGAGGAGGCTGAATCCAGGCAATTTCAAAGTGTAATTGCCCTTGGACATTAAAAACAAATTGTGTGCAAAGGCAGCGGCACTGAAGTCTGCCACCTTATTTGGTATGGAAACTTTGTTTCTTTCAAAATAATGTAGTGGTGCTAGTAAATGAGGAAATCATCATTTGCCTGAGTTTGCTGAGGTAACCCTCATTGCTCCCCTGTACCCTCACCCACAGAGGTGAGTGGGCTGGAGAAAGTCATCCTAAACCTTCTTTCGTTTTCCAAATGGATTTGGCTCTTTTGAGGCCCCTTAATCTTCCACATTAATTTGATGATTGACTTTTCCATTTCTACAAAGAAGACTCTAAGAACTTTGATGGGGTTTGCATTGAGTCCAGAAATTGCTTTGGGTAGAATTGACATCTTAACAATATTTTGTCTTCTAATCCATGAACACAGAATGTCTTTCCATATATTTTGGTCTTCTTTGATTTTTTAAAGCAATGTTTTGTAGTTTTCTGTGTATGGTTCCTTTACATTCTGGGTTAGATTTGTTCCTAGATATTTCATACTTTTATTTAGTTGCTATTGTAATTGAAATTTTTAAATTACTTTCTCTTTCAGATTGTTCATTTCTAGTATATATAAACACTACTGATTTTTCTGTGTTGTTCTTATATCCCACCACTTTCCTGAATTCATTTATTAGTTACAAGAGATTTGTTGTTAATTTTTTCAGGTTTTCTGTATACAGATTCATGTCATCTGTAAATAGGGAAATTTTTAAATTCTACCTTACTAATTTGGATGTCTTTCATTTCTTTCTCTTGGCTAATTGCTCTAGTTAGAACATTCAGTACAATGTTGATTAACAATAGTAGCAGGGGGCATCCTTCCTGATCTTGGAGGGAAAGATGTCAGGCTTTCGCCATTGAGTATGATGTTATATGCAGGATTTTCATAGATGCCTTTTACATGGTGAGGAAGTTTCCTTCTATTCCTGGTTTTCTAAGTGGTTTTTTTTGTTGTTGTTGTTTGTTTGTTTATTTGTTTCTTTTTTTTAATCAAGAAGTGGTGCTAGATTTTGTCAAATGCTTTTACTGCATTGAGATGATCATGTGCCCATTTTCCATTTGTTCTCTTCACATAGTAAATTACATTTATTGATTTTCTTATATTGAATCACCCTTTCATTCCTGGGAGGAATTCCACTTGACCATGATATATAATTTTGATATGCTGTTGGATTGGGTTTGTTAGCATTTTGTTGAGAACTTTTGCATCTATATTCGCAAGAGATATTGGTCTGCAATTTTCTTTTCTTGTGATATCTTAATCTTGATTTATCTTGAGATAGGGACTGTTCCATCCTCTTCAGTTTTTTGGAAGACTTTGAGTAGAATAGGTGTTAATATTTATGTTCAGTAAAATTCACTGTGCCTGGGCTTTTATTTGTTGAGGTGTTTTGGGTTACTAATTCAATCCCTTTACTTGAAATTGGTTTGTTGAGATCTTCTATTTATTTTTGAGACAGTGTAATTAGCTTGTGTATTTCTAGGAATTTGTCCATTTTCTCTAAGTTATCCAATGTGTTGGCTTACAGTTGGTCAGAGTATCTCCTTACACTCTTGTTCGTGTTCCCTGTCACTTTTTATTTGCCATTCTTGCTGAAGTTTGTCAATATTTTTGATCTTTCAATGAGCCAACTTTTGGTTCTAATGATTTTCTATTCTCATCTATAAATTATTTAGATTTTCTCATTTATCTCCATTCTAATCTTTGCTATTTCCTTCTTTCTGCTTGCTTTATGTTGTTCTTTTTTTCTAGATCCTCTAATTTTGAGGAAAGTTCTCTGCTTTGAGATCTTTCTTATGTTTTAATGTAATCAGTTAGAGCTATAAATTTCCCTCTCAACATTACCTTGGCTACATCCCATAAGTTTTGGTATGTTGAATTTTCCTTTTCATTTGCCTCAAGATATTTACTATTTTCCCTTATGATTTCTTCTTTGACCCATCGTTTGATAAAGCATGCTTTGTTTAATTTCCACATACTTGTAATTTTTCCAATTCATTCTCTATTATGGATTTCTAGCTTAATTCCATTGTTGTCAGGGAAGATACATTGCATAATTTCAATTTTTTATTTATTGAGACTCATTATGTGACCCTCTCATATGGGCTATCCTCTTAAGTAGTCCATATGTACTAGAGAAGAATGTATATTCTCCTACTGTTGGGTGATATGATATATATCTGTTAGGTCTTCCTGGCTTAGAGCATCGCTCAAATCTCCTACTTCATTACTGACCTTCTGTCTAGATGTTCTATCCATTATTGAAAGTGGTGTACTGACATCTCTTGCTATTAATATAGAACCATTTATTTCTCTCTTCAAATCTGTCAATATTTGCTACATATATTTTGGTGCACCACTGTTATGTGCACATGTATTTATTATTGTTACATCTTCTTGCTTATTGTGACCTTCTTTTCCCTCATAACAACTTTTGACTTAAATTCTCTTTTACCTGATATTAGTGTAGCTATTCTAGCTCTCTTTTGATTAGCATTTGCATGGTATATTTTTTCTGGCCTTTTTGTTTGCACTATTTATGTCTTTGAATTTAAGGTGGGTCATGCATTTTCCTTTAACCATTATGTTAATCTCTGCCTTTTGACTGAGGAGTTTAACACATTTACTTTTAAAGGAACTACTGGTATGAAGGACTATCTTTTGCAATTTTTCTGTTTTGTGTTTGTTAGCTTTTTGACCTTTAACTGTTCTTTTAATTCCTACTTCCATATTTATTTGTCTATTTGTATTGTTCCACTTTGTGACCAATCTACTTTTTTTCTGAATATATTTTAATGTATTTTGTTTGGGGATGCTATGGAGTTAAATTTAACTTCCTAAACCTATAAAATAATTTTTGATTTGATACCAAATCATCGTCAATATCATACACATACACTGTTCCTATTTTCCTCTTTTCCCCACCTTTTATTTTTTTTTACAAACTGTAACTTTGTATGTTGTGTTGTATGTAAACCATTAGTTTATCATGCTTTTATTCATTTCCATTTTAGCATTTGTTTGAAGCAAGAAGTGATGTTACATAACAAACAATACAATATACTAGTACTGGCATTTGTGATTACCCTTATGGTTAACTATACCAGAGACATTAATTTCTTTATGTTGTTTTGATCCACTGTCTAGCATCCTTTCCTTTCAGTATGAAGAACTTCCTTTAGCTTTGCTTATAGGGCAGCCTCAGTGGTGACAAATTATCTCAGATTTTATTTATTTGGGGATGTCTTCATTTCTAGTCATTTTTTGAAAGAAAGTCTTTGTCAGATATAAAATTCTTGCTTAGGACTGGGAAGGAACGAGGGTCCAATAGTGAGCCCCTGACGCTAATGACTATGCTTGTGAGCTGATATGCCTGAAATAAGAACAAGGCTTAGAGCAGCATTGTGCCTGGGAATTTCCTCCTGACAGCCTTCATGTTACTCAAATGTGGCCAGTCTCAAAGCCAAACTCAGCATGTAAATGCAATGCCTTCCCCCCAGCGTGGGACATGACACCCGGGGATGAGCCTCCCTGGCACTGAGGGATCACTATCAACTACCAACCTATGATGCAACTGGAGAATGACCTTGAATGGAAGGTTCAATGCAGATCAGCAGAATATCCCTGTCTACATAAAATAACATGACTTTAAAATGCTGTTTGACCTAATCTAAGGGGGAAATGGAAAGGAGAAATGAGTTTATATGGCTATGAGTCTCTAAAAAAGAGTCTGGAGGCTGTCAGAAGGAATGCCCTTAGGCACAACTGAGCAGAGTCTAAGAGACAGATAAAGTAGATACAATCCCCAGGTATTGGTTCCTTTGAGCGCTAAAGAGGCCCATGGGTGCTATGGTCATGGCAGATGGGGTTAACTGCCATGTCAGATGGCCCTTCTTTGGAGCTAGTGTTTATGCGTAAAGAATCTGGACTCAGATGGGACCTCTCTTCTTAAGACTTTCATGCTACTGTGCTGGAGTTGTAGTTGGTGTCGGGGTTTAAGATATATTTAGGGGATCTGAATCTCTGGACTGACAATGTGATAGCCAGGCCCTGAGCCTCAACAGACTCCAGCACCTACAATCTGATTTATTGGACTCACCTCACTCAGCTAAGATGGAGTTGAAGAAGGGCAACCACCACAACATGGAGACTAGAGTGCCTACAACTGAAAGCGAGAGGATTGCATCCAGTATCCAAGAGGAATCTGAGCCTCCTCTTGACATAGAGGTGCAATGGACACAACCAATCCAATGTCCACAGAGAAAAGGTGGCATTGGAGTGGGAAAAGTGGACATGGTGGCTAATGGGTATGGGGAATGGCAGGAAGAGACAAGATGTGGAGGCGTCTTAGGGACTTGGAGCTGCCCTGGATGGTGCTTCAGGGGCAATCACCGGACATTGTAAATCCTCACAGGGCCCACTGGATGGAATGGGGGAGAGTATGGCCCATGATGTGGACCATTGACCATGAGGTGCAGAGGTGCCCAGAGATGTACTTACCAAATGCAATGGATGTGTCATGATGATGGGAATGAGTGTTGGTGGGGGAGTGGTGGGGTGGGAGTGGTGGGGTTGAAGGGGTCCTCATATTTTTTTAATGTAATATTTTTTCAAAATCAATTAAAAAAATAAAAAATAAAATAAAATAAAATAAATAAAATAAAATTCTTGCTTGACAATTGTTTTCTTTCAGCACTTTAAATATTTCATATCACTGCCTTTTTGCCTCCATTGTTTCTGATGAGAATTTGGCATTTAATCTTATTAGAATTCCATTGTGTATGACTCATTGCTTTTCTTCAGAAGCTTTCAGAACTCTTTCCTTGTTCTTGGAATTGGAAAACTTTATTACTATGTGTCTAGGCATGGTTCTCTTTGAATTTATATTGTTTGGGGGTACTTTGAGCCTCTTCAAAGTGCATATCCATGTCTTTTTGCTGAGTTTGAGATGTTTTCTTCATTATTTATTCATTATTTCTTTGAATGTTCCTCTGCCCCTTTCTCTCCTTCTCCTTCTGGGAATCCCATAATGTATATATTGGTACACTTGATCGTTTCTTAGGCTCTGTTCACTTTTTTTTTTCTTTTGTCTTTCTGGTCCTTATCATTCCATTTGTCTTGTCTTCAAGTTCACTGAATCTTTCTTCTTTCTCCTGTCACCTCCAATTTGCTGAAATCATAGTGGGCATTTTTCGTTTCAGTTATTGTGTCCTTCAACTCTGGTGTTTTTCTGGAGAGATTCCCATATTGTTCATTCATTGCTTTGCCTGTATGCTTTAGTCTTTTCATTGTTTTTACCTTATTTCTTTGAGCATTATTTAAAAATCTCTGTCCAGTAATTCCAAAATCTGGTCCTCTTCATTGATGGATTCTAGATTTTTATCTTGTTTCTTTTGATGAGCCATCATTTCCTTTTCTTTGTTTGTCTTGTAATATTTTGTTGTACACTGTACAGTTTAATATTTTAAAGTGTTAATTCTGAGACTTAGTTCCCAGGATGTCTCTTAAGTTTGTCTCCAGCTAGTGATATGACAAAGATTTTCTTGCATGCCAAGAATTAATCACAACAAATAAACCAATGCAAGAAGAATCTTTCATTGTCTTTGCAAACTGGTTCGGCTTTGACTGGTTGTCTCCTTCAGAGTTTAGTCCTACAATAAAGCAAATATATCCAAGGAAAATGGGAAGTGGCAGGGTCCTCTCTGTCTTATCTGAGTCTGCATGGAGCCTGCTTCTCCTGAGCCTGCGCTTGCTAGATGTCCCAAGAATTCCCCAATTACTCTCCATAAGACTTTGAGTGAATGCTTCCTCTGGTCCCTTTGGAAAAGACTTCCTATCCATCCTAGGTGCTCTTTTGAGTGACTTAATGCAGATACTCTTTTGCTGTAGACTCTTTCAACTTGTTTCTCTCACTGACCCAACTGTCTGCAAGGGGATATCTCTGCCCTCAGAACAAATTCTGAGATTGCATGTTCCTGGCTCAGAATTCTACTTCATAGATTGGCACTAACACATATGTGCTAAAGTATGTACACAGTGCCCACTGTGCTCCCTCTAGATCATGGCCAGAAACCCACTAGAAGGATACAATCTGGCTCCACATTGTGTTGTAGAGGGGTAAAGAAAGGGCTAACTGGGTACTAGGACTTTCTTCTAAGACTTTTGAAACATCATTTTCTTAATTCAACACTAGCCCAATTAATACATCCCTTTAACTGCTTTCTGTAGTTTTGAGGAAGATTACTGTCTTTAAGTTTCCTCTGCTAACTTTTCCCCAGATGTGCTGGAACAATGGCTGGTGCCCAACTGCCCCAGTGATTTATAATAGCTGATCAAAAGTAGAGATCTGGGATCAGACCACACCTCACTAGAGTTTGGGGGACTAGATCTTTATGTGCCACAATGGCACTTACAAGCTATGTCAGGAGCCCAGGTAACTACTACCAGTCATGAGGCTGGCGGAAGGAAGATGGTAGCTGCTTCAGTGAGTGTGAAACTTATTTTTCTTTATCACAGTTTACCAGCCTTTTCCTCCCATTCATCCTTGGATACTGCACAGTGTTCCCCCAGACTCTGAATTTTCAAAGTGGTTGAATAAGATAGTTCCTGCCATTTAAATAACTGCTTTGTTTGGCTTAGAGAGTGGCCACATTTGAGCAACATGGAGGCTTTCAGGTGGTAACTCTTAGGCACCTTGTAGCTCTAGGCCTAGTTCATATTTCAGGCACACAGGCTCATAAGCATAGTCATCAGTATCAAGGGCTCATTACTGGGCCATACTTCCTTATTGGTCTTTGCCGTTGCACTTGTGGGATTATTATTGTTCCATTGGGGAATGTGACAGAGCTCCCCTGGGAAGGAACTCATCACTCCCTCAGTTGACATTTGTAACTGTACCTATTATAAAAATACCCAACATATATCAGAACATTTTTAAGTCCCCTATATACATGTCCTGGAGAACTCCCCCCACGCATGTGCCCTCTCTATCAATAACACCCTACACCAGTGTTCCTCCCCTTCCATAGTTGAACCTCTCTGTGGTCCAAATCTTCTTCAACTAATGAAGTCTAATATACTGTTAAATTCAGTTAATAGGAAATTGAAATATAGTGATGGCTTTAAAGTTTAGAAATAGAATACATAATAATTTAGAAATACTAAAATAAAGTAAAAATAAATTGGTGTATTAATAAAATGAAAAAATATTATAAAGCTTTGTTTCAAACATTTTGCCTTTCATCACTGTATTAGGTGTTGCCCTGTATGTATAGTGGCAAGGCACTTTCTTTCATTTCTTCCTCAGTGTCTACATCCTTTCTTTTCTTTTTCTAATTTTTTAATTTTCTTCAAAAAAGTTTTACATCACAGCAATTCACATACATAATATAGGGGACTCCCATATATCCAACATCAAACCCTTTCCCCTTTTCCCCAGCAATGATCTTTTTACATGTTCATGTTATATTTGCTGCAGCTGATGTACAGATTTTGAAACATTGCTGTCAACCATGGTTCCATTTTGGTTTACATTATGGTTTATGTTTTAAACTGTACAGATTTCTAAAATTTTAGCTACAGGGTAAACTATTATCTATGTGGAGCAGCAGTACTCCAGAACGTGTTCACCGAGTGTGATGAGTGTGCCACAATGATGGAGGAGGTTGTTGGTGTGGGAGGAGTGGAGTAGGGGTGTGTGGGGTATATGGGAACCTCTTATATTTTTTAATGTAACACTTTTCTGTGATGTATATATCTTTAAAAAAATACAATTTACAAAAAATGATGGAGTGGGGAGGTAGGGAGCAGTTTTTTATGTTTTTTTAATATTTTTAATGTAATGTCCTTTGTGATCTATTAACTTGAATAAAAAAGTGTAAAAATAGAATAAATAAATAAAAAAGGGCTTGATATAAAATAAATAAATAAAAAGTAAAATAAAATAAGTAATTGTTTTCCTGGATTGTTTGATTCCTGGAGTTTCCTACTCTGCCCTCTTCTTATAATCCTCCACATTATTTGGATTTGATCCCCATTCTCTTTGTTCTTGTTAATTCATTTCTCTTCCCACACTATCTCCTAGATTTTAAAAATTGCTTATGAACTCTATCCTCATCTCCCTCCTATATATTCCCCATATTATTGCAAACATATAAGTCATATTACATTTTTTCACTTGAATTATATCACCTGTAAAAAAAAAAACAAATTCTTAGATTGGCATTAAAGGCTTTTAATGCTCTTTGCCCTGGCTATATGCAATTCACAACTCCTTCCACTGTGAGACAAATCATGCAGTTGTATTTTCACAAATGGATTGACTGCATTGTAAAAATTTCTTTCAAAGAACAGTTCACCCCAGTTAGTCCTTGAAATCATTAAGGTCTAGAATTTTTCCACCCATCTTTGACTTCAGGCTTCTCACACAGTACCTGACATATTTTTATTTGGGCATGTTAAATTTTCTTGTTCATTTGAATATTGTATTATATTTTGCTTTAATAGATATTTTAATAGATATTTAGCTGATTATTTGATAAAGAAAAATGATATGGAATTCACAAGTGCTGGATTATCATTTTAGCATTATGCCTTACTAGACAGTTGGTTGTCTAAATCCCAGATTCATTATCTGTCTAGTAGGAAGAAAAATCCCTATGCTGCTTACTTCTGGGTTGTTGAGAGAATCAGACATTATGATGACATTCATGGAGAAACTTTGAGTACTTTAAAGTTCAGTAAAAAGAATATGCATTATTGCTATTTAAAATTAGGTGGGAATATTGAAATGTAAGTAATGCATATCTCACTAAACAAAGTAATATGAATGACAATAAGAGTGTTTCCCAAATATACTCTATTGAAGAATGTTTTTGACTTATGACACTGTCTTTAATTTGCCAAGTTGAATGACAAATACTACACAATGGGTTGGTTTAAGTAACAGTAATTTATTGGTTCATAGTTTCAGAGGCCAAAATTCCCAAATCAAAGTACTGACAAGGCCAAGATTTCTTACCAGATTCTGTAGTGGCTGGTGCTGATTTTCTATAGTGCTTGGGGTTCCTTAAAAAGGCTTGTTTTCTCTGCGTTCATTCATCTCTTCCCTTTCTCGTGCTTCCTTTTCTGGTTTCTGTTGATTTAGTTTTCTGGATCCTCCCTCTAGCTTTCTCTGGATTCTCTTTAAAAGACCTCTAGTAACTCTGATTAAAGGCAACCTTGATTCCGTTGGGCCATACTTAAAAAGGATATTGGAAAATCCTATTCATAAATGACTACACCCCTTAACTGATAATACATCTTCAAAGGGTCTTATTTACAAATCAGTTCACACTCATAGAATGCATATTAAGATTAAGAACATGCCTTTTGTTAGGATATATAATTCATTCTTGCACTGACACTTTTTAAATTTATATTTATATTCATGTTGCATGTTACTCAGTTAATCCAAGAAGCAACCTCAATAACACGAAATCTGCTTTAGTTAGAAGTTACACTCCTATCCCTCACCCACTTATTTTTGTTCTTTTCTCACTCTTGTGGGATTTGGGCAGATGTCCAATCTATTTCAGGCTGAGAAAGGATGTAGATATTATGTGGCAGAGTAATGGAATTATTTTGCTTGCAGCTGACGATACTCCTTCTTTTTGGGCTGGGGCTGATCTATCATTTTTGCTTTGTTAGTTGTCCAGGACATGCCCAAATAACTGGAAAGCAGGAGTTGACCACATATCTTCTGTGTTTCAGAACTCCACCTACATGGAAAAAATCCAAAGACTTTCAGCCTCTGAGAAATATACTTAACAGGAAAATTGAAAATTATAGGTTCAAATAAAAGAATTAGAAGAATTATGTTTAGGGGATTTATTCCTAAGTATAACTGTGTTATATTGGTGAAAAACCTTTTCCTATATTCTCAGATAGATCCTACCGAGAGGATGTTGATTTCATGTGGCTCTGTGGCTTGCCAAGATTGCCCAGATATCCCTAGGGCCCTCATGAGCACTTTGTTTGTGGCTTTCTTTATTGTAGTAAAGTGGAGTCTGACTGAGACCTGCGTAAGTGTATCTTCTGGAATGACCTCCCAACATATGTTGAAATCTCTTAGCCATAAAATCTCTATTTTGCTTAATATTCCCTCCTTGAGCTCAAGATCTTTTTTCAACTGCATCTCTGGTTAACACTTGGTAATAATCCTTTCGTGCCAAGAAGGCTCCTCCCTCAGAGTCATAACCCACATCAGGTGGAAGGTAGTGCATTTATTTGCAGTGTTTGGCTTAGAGAAAGGCCACATTTGAGTAATAAGGAGGTTTTCAGGAGGCAACTCAGGCAATAATTATAATCAGGCTTGGTTTCATTATTATAGGAATAAAGTTCATCAGTTCAATAATTAAGATTGAAAAAATAAATAATTTTAATTAAAAAAAAATTAAGATTGAGGTCTTGGCTTATTGGCCTGTTTTCCTTTATTAGACAAGGCTTATACATTCCGGTGCCTCTGACCATGTAATATGAGAAAGTAGTACGACTTTCCCAGGAGGGAAGTTTAATATTTTGTTAACTACTATGCAGGTTTCTATCTATTCAGAAAACATAGCTATGAAAACAAAACTACATTTATTTTCCATAGAAGTAATATTAACATTCAAGCTGTTTAAAAGGGTCTGTCTGTCCAGACACCTGGCTTTATAAAACAGTATAACTTATAGGGAAATTTTGGTTGTTTCTGTGACATTTACGGTTCACATATTCAATATTCTCCATCTCCTCCCCACCCCAATAACAACACTTATCATTGGCAGAGTACCTTTGTTACTTTTGATGTAAGAATGTTAATATGTCACTGTTAACTATAGTCCAAATTTTGTTTTAGGCACATTTTCACCTATACATAACCCTATCATTAACACCCTGTACTACTGACATACTTTTATTCTTTTCAGATCCTGAAGGAGCTTTCCTTGCTTACTACTGGGTTCACTCTGCTATACAATCCCATGTTCTATCCTCTGGCATTCCTTCTAGTAACATATACAACCATATTCACACACATATCTCAGCACTGCCATCTACACTCAAAATATTGTAGTATCACCTCTGTCGACCACCAAACCACTATAATCAACCAAACTTTAAATTCGTCACAAAATGAACATCAGCACCCCATTTTCTACTTCCCTTCTATTTCCTGTTAACCTATCTTCTAGATTCTACCTTGATGAGTTTGATTATAATTAGTTCATATTAGTGAGATCATGCAGTATTTGTCCTTCTGTGTTTGGCTTATCTCAGTCAAAATTAGGTCCTTGAGACCTATCCACACTGTCACATGCATTAGTGTTTCATTCCTTCTTACAGTGGAATAATATTCCATCACATGTATATACCACATTTTGTTTATCGATTCTTCTGTTGATGGACATTTGGGTTGCTCTCAAATTTTAGCAATTGTGAATAGTGTCCCTACGAACATTGGTGTGTATATATCTGTTTATGGCCCTGCTTTCAGTTCTTCTGGGTATATATCTGGGTATTTATTTCTGGCTCAAAGGGCAGTTCTATATTTAGTTTCCTGAGGAACTGCTACACTGTTTTCCACAGCAGCTGCACCATTCTACATTCTCACCAGCAGTGAATGATTTTGCCTACATTCTGTCCAACACTTGTAAATTTTCTGTTTTTTTAAAAGGTACCCAGTCTGGTAGGTGTGAAGTAACATTTCATTATGGTTTTGATTTGCATTTCCCTAATGGCTAATGATATAGTGCATCTTTCCATGTGCTTTTTAGCCATTTGTATTTCTCTTTGGTAAAATGTCTATTCAAATCCTTTGCCCATTTTTAAATGTTTTTTTTTTTTTAGTTTTCTGTGTACAAGTTCTTTACATCCTTAGTTAAATTTATTCCTTGATATTTGAATCTTTTAGTTGCTATTGTAGATGGATTGTTTTCTTCATTTTCACCACAGTTTTTTCATTACTAGTGTGTAGAAATGCTTTGGATTTTTATGTGTTGATCCCACCACTTTACTCAACTTGTGTATCAGCTCTCATAGCTTTCTTGCAAATTTGGGGGGACTTTCTATACATAGGATCATGCGATTTGCAATTAGTGAAAGTTTTACTTCTTCCTATTCAATTTGGATGCCTTTTAATTCTTTGTCTTGCCTAACTTCTCTAGCTTTTCTTCTAGTAATATACACAGTCCTTCAAGCAAAATGTTGAATAAGAGTGGTGACATCTATGTCTTCTTCCAAATTTTAGAGGGGAAGCTGTCAGTTTTTCATGCTCAGATGTTAGCTATGGGTTTTGCTGACTGCCTTTTCTGCATTGATAGAGATGATCATAGTGATTTTTCTCCTTTGCTTTGTTAATGAAGTATGTTACATTAATTGATTTTTAATTACCTTTATATACCTAGGATAACATCTACTTGATCATGGTGTATAAATCATTTAATGTGATATTGGATTTTATTTGCCAGGATTTTGTGTAGTATTTTTGCATCTAAATTCTTTAGAGAGATTGGTCTGTAATTTTCTTTTCTTGTAGTATACATATCTGGCTTGGTATTAGGGTGATGCTTGCTTCAAAGAATGAGTTAGATCATATTTTCTCCTCCTCAAACTTTTAGAAGAGTTTGAGCAGGATTGGTATTAGTTCTTTTTGGAATGCTTTGTAGAATTCACTTATGAAGACATCTTTTCCTGTGCTTTTCTTTGTTGGGAGGTTTTTGATGACTGATTTACTTCTTTACTTGTGATTGTTCTATTGAGGTCTTCTATTTCTTCTAGAGTCATTGTAGTTTGTGTGTTTCTAGGAAATTATCCATTTCATCTAAGTTGTCTAATTTGTTGACGCACAGTTGTTCATAGTATCCTCTTACAAACCCTTCTATTTCTCTGGCATCGATGGTGATGCCCCTTCTCTCATTTCTGATTTTACCTATTTGCATTTTCTCTATCTCTTTCTTTCTTAGTCTAGCTAAGGTTTTGTCAATTTTATTAATCATCTCAAAGAAAAAGTTTTTGGTTTTGTTGATTCTCTCTATTCTTTTTTTATTTTCAATTTCATTTATTTGCTCTAATCTTCATTATTTCTTTCCTTCTGCTTGCTTTAGTATTGGTTTGCTCTTCTTTTTCTAGTTCTTCCAGGTGCACTGTCAAGTTTTTGATTTTAGCTTTTTTCTTTTTTATATGTAAGCATTTGGGTCTAACTTTCCCTTTCAGTTCTGCCTTAGCTGCATTCCATAAGTTTTGATATATTGTATTCTCATTTTATTTACATTGAGATATTTACTGATTTCTCTTGCAATTTCTTTTTTGATCCACTTATCATTTAGAAGTGTCCTGTTTAATTTCTATATATTTGTGAATTTTCTAGTTCTGTAGCATTTATTGATTTCCAGCTTCATTTTGTTGTAGTCAGAGAAAGTGCTTTGTATCATTCCAATCTTGGTAAACTCTATAACACTTGTTCTATAGCCTAATATGTGCTCCATTCTGGAGAATTATCCACAAGAATTAGAGAAGAATGTACATCCTGTTGTTTTCAGGTGCAGTATTCTGTTTATGTCTGTTAGGTCTAGTTCCTTTATCATATAATTCAAGATCTCTGTTTCTTTTTTAATTCTCTATCTAGGTGTTCTGTCTGTTGTTGAGAGTGGTATACCGAAGTCCCCCATTTTGACTTTAGAGGCATCTATTTCTTACCTCAGTTTTGCAAGTGTTTGCCTCATGTATTTTGGTGTACACTCATTACGTGCATAAATATTTATTATTGTTCTTTCTTCTTGGTAGATTACCCCTTTTATTAATATATAATGTCTTTCTTTGTTTCTTATAGTAGTTTTGCATTTATAGTCTATTTTGTCCAATATTAGTATAGCTACCCAGCTCTTTTGTTTACTGTTTGCATTGAATATCATTGTCCAATCTTTCACTTTCAGTATATTTGTGCTCCTGGGTCTAAGGTGAGTCTCTTATAAACAATACACATATGGGTCATATTTTTTTATCCATTCTGCCAGTCTCTGTCTCTTAATTGGGGATTTTATTCCATTAATATTCAAAGTCATTACTATAAAGGCAATATTTACTATAACCATTTTATCTTCAAGCTTTCATATGTCATATCTTTTTTTTTTTTGCCTATTTGGTTAACTTTATTAATAAATTTCATTTATCATCCTCCTCCGTATCTGTCTCACTTGTCTTTTTCTGCCATCCTGCAGAAGTCTCTTCAGAATCTCTTCTAGGGCAGGCCTCTTGTATACTAATTCTCTCATTTTTGAAGGATAGTTTTGCCAGATACAGAAATCTTGGATTTCAGTACCTTAAATGCATTATACAACTTTCTTTTCACTTCCATGATTTCTGATGAGAGGCTGACACTTAATTTAATTGAGGTTCCCTGGTATGTGATGCTTTGATTTTCTCTTAGTGCCTTCAGAATCTTCTCTTTATCTCTGATAATTATCATTCTGAATTGTAGGTGTCTTAGAGTAGGTTTATTACAAGTTAATCTGTTTTGTGTATGTTTTCCTTCTTAGATATTGATATTTATGTTTTTCATAAGGGCTGGGAAGTTTTTGGTAATTATTTCCTCAAATATTCTTTCTGCCCTTTTTCCATACTCTTCTCCTAGGACAGCAATAAAGCATATGTTTGTGTATTTTGTGTTGTCATTTAATTTCATAAGTCTCTAATTTTCTCTTCAAACAATTCAAATCTGCTCTTATGTGCCTCTAATGTATTTTAAATCCCATACATTGTGTCTTTCATTCCAATAAGCTCTATTACTTTGTTTTCGTGCTTTCAAATTCTTCTTTGTGCTCATGTAGTGTCTTCTTAATAACCTTTATCACTTTAGATATTTTTTTCTATTCCTTGAGTTGATTTAGGAGATTTATGCAATTATCATTGGTCATTTGTATTAAATCCTGAGTCTCTTCAGGATATTTCGTCTGTTTATTGAGCTGGGACATCTCTTCTTGTTTCCTAGTATGACTTGTATCCTTTGCTAATGTCTATGCATCTGAATATGTTGGTGATTTCCTCTCATGGCCAATTTCTCTCTCTTGCCTAATGTTCACCTCTTCCCCCACCCCCACAGTTCTTCTTTGATATTTGATTCAAATTTCTCCCAGAAATTTGGCTTAAGAAAGTCCTAAAAGCAGTTTTCTCCATGCTATCCTGCAGATTGCATTTCTCAGTGCGCCTTTCCAAGGAGGTTTTTCTGTCAATCTTCATTTTCCTGTGCTTCAGTCTGGCCATAGCAGAGATTCAAAATGGGCTCTGCTGGCTTAATTCACTGAAGGAAGCCCCCCATTTCCCACTCACTTTTTCCTTGTAGCAGCTGACAAGGAGGAAGATGTCTGTTCCCCTGTTAGTCAGTTGCAATGAGCCAGGGGTTTTATCCTGGCTTAGTGTCTTGGGTATGGGGGATGGGAACCTTCTCCGGCTGCTATGGGGAATTAATAACTCACGTTTGCTGTTTTGGGTTTTTCATCTCTCTGTCCTTTTCCCTAATGTCAGTTATGTAGCACTTTCCTGGTTTGCTGATCCCCAAAGAAGTTCCCTCCAACAGCTTTAAGCTGTTTTTCTTTTGTTTTTGAGAGAGAATTGTGTCATGACTGACTACTCTGATGCCATCTTCCAAGAATTCCTAACATGACCTTTCAACACAATTTCCAGCCTGCCAGACTCCTCTAAGAAATATGCACTCAAGAATTCAACATCACCTTCACTGGAATTTCTAGCCTGTGACCTGGCCTACTGATAAGACTTGCCAGCCTTGCTATAAGAGGTTGTGAAAACTTCTGTGACTTATAAAGTCTTTTGTCATCAACTGCAAATAATGTAAGAATGCAAGTAATTTCACTTCTGACTCTAACTACCCAGAATTAGGCCAAATTCCACAGGTTAAAGGCAATCCTCTACATGATTTTCCTTCAGACACCAGTCACAAGTTAGAAGAGTCCCTGGAAATGTGCAGGTTTGACCCACTGGCTAACCACCTTGACAGGACTTATTATTCACTAGAATGACACAGAACTCAGTTAAAGTGTCATACCTACAATAATAGTTTTATTATTGTAAAAATATACAATAAGAAAAAGCCAAAAGAAAATACTAGAGGGAGATGTCCTACATGGTCTCAGATGCAAGCTTCCAGCAAAGAGATGAATCTTCTCCATCATGGAATCTCACTGAAGCTTCTGGTGTCCTGAGTTTGTACCAGTTTATATAGAGTTTCATTACCTAGGCATGATTAACAGACTCGGTGCCCACTTGGTTGATCACAATCTCGGACCCCTAATCACATGACTGGTCTTTTTGATTTGGCTAGATCCCACCCTAAGACTACAAGTGTGGATGG
The DNA here is from genome assembly GCF_030445035.2 of Dasypus novemcinctus. Taxonomy (NCBI): domain Eukaryota; kingdom Metazoa; phylum Chordata; class Mammalia; order Cingulata; family Dasypodidae; genus Dasypus; species Dasypus novemcinctus. Next base: position 144,116,461 of record NC_080673.1, on the reverse strand, counting down.
ACAAACCCTGCCATATCATTACCATATGAATTATTAGGTGAGGTTCTGGGCTCACCATGAATAGTGAAAGATGCTCTCATCATGGAAAATTCAAAAATATAGAGATTACCTCCCAGAAACTGGAGACAAAGGTCAGCTACACCCCCACAATCCTGTGAGCCAATTCCTTATAATATATATATATTTCTGATGTTCCTATTCTCATTCTCTGGAGAACCCTCACCAATACAGGGAAAAATAAAAGAGGAAAGCCATCTGAAAATCAGGCAAAATTCAAAGAAGAATACTGATATAGAAAATGAACTTTAGAAAATAAAACTTGCGAGGCTCTGCTTAGTAATATAAAGGGCACTGGTTTTAGAGACTATCAGATCTTAATGACATTTCTTATTAGATCAGTCAGGTAAACTGTGAATATGGGAAAATTACTCCACCTCTTTGGACCTCAGTGATATCATCTATAGCAAAGTTATAAGAATTAAAAATGAAATTGAATATAAAGCATCTGGTACAGACCCAGATAATAATGAGTGTTCAATAATAGACCAGTATAACTGTTATTCCTGAAATGTGAGCTAAAATAATTATCAAAAAGAATAGAAATACCAATACTGATCTTTTTGTTCTCTTTTGAACAACTTGAGATTAAATTAACAATCCTTTTAGAAATGGGATTGATTTCAGATATTTGACTAAGCAGTATTTGTTTTATATATGTGTTTGCTTTATTTTCTGTTTAAATTATAAAGTGAGGCTTAAGAAAGGAAATGAGATGGAAATGAGAAAAGGAGAGAGGACTGAACATTTCTCTATCATTAAAATACTGTAAGTTCCCTAAAAATTAGTTCCTAAAATGAAAATAATTCTACTAAAGCTAATTATAAGCAAATACTATAAAACCCATGTAATTTAATATGTTGACATTAGTATTTAGCAGATTAGTTTGTAAATTAGTAAGGAAAGATTGATTATGACAAATATTTGCAAAGTATTTAGATCAAAAAGAATTATTCTTGTTTTATATTAGTAAATGCAGTGAATTTACACAAGTGAACAGTAGAGTATAAAAGAGACAAATTATAAAATGTAGTATGGAAAAGATATTAAGTGATTATTATTACTCAGTATCTTCAGCACTTGCCACAAAATCTGATCTTAAAAGTTTAATGTTGTGATAAATACATTCATTCATACTTCACAGTAGTTAATCATTCTTGTTACAGACGGAACCACTGTCACTTTCCTACAGACAACACTTCTCAGGTCATGTTGATGACTGCAAGCAACATCAGCATTACTTGTTGGTTCCTTTCTCACACTGAAGCAATGAACTGAAGGCAAAAGCAAAGCTACTGCTGATAATTGACAAGATATGTTGAAGACACAGAAACCTGCTTTTTGGATTAAATCATCCATCAATGTCTCAACCTCCCTCCCCATCTGTCTTCTTTCCTTAATGTTAAACTGAAAAAAAGTGAGTACTGAGAAGCAAGAAATTTTTGAATCTTTCATATTTTGAAATTCATTGATAAAATTCAAAGAATGTTTTAGTTTCTTGTCCCTTGCTTTCAATGTCATTGAAATTGCTTTAAATGAATCGGTGCTGTGATCCTGAAATTTTTGCTCTATATAACTTTAATTTACTATCTAATAGTATGTGTTTTTGAAGAAGCAATAATAATTGAATTATAAAAGTACTTATATTTTTTACATTATGGGTGCAAATTTTAATCAAATGAACATAGTGACATTAAATCCTTAAAAAGTATAGAAGAGAAATTCATAATCATGACCTATCACAGTAAGCAATAATCACACACAGATGTGCACAAACTATCTGCAGTCTTTCTCATGAGAACATTAAAAAGGCTTTTATAAAAGTTCTGTGCAGGGAATTAGGTAAAAGAGCACTTCAAGGAGTTCACGTGGGAGGCCCTACCAATTACAGGGAAAAGACAAGGAAGCATCAGGGGAGTCGCACCAGGACCCATGAGGCAAGCCCTGGCAATTGAGTGAAAGTGGTGGGGGAGTGGTGTAGGAGTAACCAGGACTGCACAAATGGCTGATCCACCAGTAACCAGGGAAGCAAAGAGGCAGCCTGCTGGGCACAGAAAGCAGCAGGGGCAGGGTGCAAGAGCAGCATGGTGGTCCTCCAGGGTAGCCTTGCTGGGCAGAATTGGGAGCATGAAGTCCAGTCTTGCATGGCACTGGGGAGAGCAGCAGGTAGGGGGAAGCAAAAAGGGTGGCCTTGCAAAGAGCTGGAGGAAGAGGGAGGTTGCAAGAAGCACCTGCAAGGAAGGCCTTGCAGGGTGTGGGAGAGTAGTGCAGGGCAGCCCAAGAGGATACCAGGCCTAATGCCAGGGGATCAGCAGGGAAGAGGCACAGAGAGCCATGAGGGTAATCTTGCATGGCATAGACAGGTGCGGGTGGGCATAGTGGGAAGCAGTTAGTGGTGTTTGGACACCAGAGGACAGGGTACCACAGTGCAACATCAAGGAAGGAGTGGCATGATGAGAGAGATACAATTGCAGAGGAACTGACTGTCAAGAACTGGCTCTTTGTACCTGGTGTGTATGCCTTTGATGGGTCCATGGCATGGTTTTGATTGATTGAAGACAAGGAAGCCTAAAATTAGAATAAGCTGAAACAAATGTCAAAGAAGAACCTTAACACAAAACCAAACAACAATAAAACCTTAGACAAGAGAGAAACTGACCACCATAGTAAACTCATTAAAATAAGCAGGTGCTTAGATACCAGCAAAAAAATTACAAGCCATGCTAAGAAACTGGAAAATAAGGCCCAATAAAAGGAACAAATTAGTGAGTTGGAGGATACACAAAATTTGGAACAATTAATCAAAATTGACCATACAAATCTCCTAAATCAACTCAAGGAGATGAGAGAAGAGATAAAAAACATCAAGAAGACACTGGGTGAGCATACAGAAGAAACCAAAACTATACACAATGAAACAGATATTATAATAGTGAAACACAATAGAAGAGCTTAAAAATATGCTAGAATCACACAAAAGTAAAATTGAACAGGTAGAGGAAAAAATTACTGAATTAGAAGCTAGGATACTTGAATTCATGCCAACACAGCACAACGTACAAAAAATGGGGGAAAAAAAAATGAGCAAGGTATCAGGGACTTGAACGACAGTACAGAGGATACAGACATATGTGTTATGCAAAGCCCTGAGGGAGAATAAAAGGGTAAAGGGCAAAAGGAGTCTTTGAGAAAATAAGGGCTGAAAACTTCAAAACACTTAAGACATTCATGGATATACATGTTAAGGAAGCATGGCATAACTCAAACAGAATAAATCCTAACAGAAATACTATAAAACACATTCTAATTACATTGTCAAATGCCAAAAAATAAAGAATCCTGAAAGAAGCAAGAGAAAAGCAATCTATCACATACAAAGGAAGCTTGATATGATTGAGTGCTGATTACTCATCATAAACCATGGAGGCAAGAAGGTAGTGGCATTACATATTTAAGGTAGTGTAAAAGAAAAACTGCCAGCCAAGAATTCTATATCTGGAGACATTGTCCTTCAAAAATCAGGGTACAATCAAAGTCTTCACAGACAAACAAAAACTGAGAGAGTATATTACCAAAATAGAAGAATTTTTGCCTGAAAGGCAAAAAAACAACAACAAAAAAAAAAACCCCACAAAAACAAGAGTGAGTTAGAGAAGAGGTTAGAAATGAAGAAAATTGGGGAGAATAAAGTAAAGGGTAAAAAAGATAGACAATAGTAAGATAGAATAGCATAAAGCCAAAGGGCAAAATGTATAATGTAAGTAATGCCTTTACAATAATAACATTGAATATTAATGACTTGAACTCCCCAATCAAAAGATATAGACTGATAGAATGGATAAAAAAAAAAAAGTGAGCTATCTATATGCTGTCTACAAGACACTCGCCTTACACAACCAGGTTAAAAGTGAAAGTTTGTAAAAAGATATTCCATGCAAATAATAACCAAAAAAAGAGCTGAAGTAGTGATGGTAATATCAGACAAAAATGATTTCAAATGCAAAACTGTTATAAGGGATGAAGAAGGTTATTATATATTAACAAAAGGGGCAATTCACCAAGAAGAAATATGTATACAAAATATTTATTCATCTAACCTGGGTGCCCCAGATGCATGAGGCACACACTGGCAAAATTGAAGGGAAAAATATACCACTCTTAGCATTAGATAGTATATCTGGACAGAGGATAAATAAAGAAACAGGAAGCTTGAATAATGTGATAAATGAACTAAACTTAACAGATATCTGTAAAGCATTGGATGCCCAAAAGAGTAGGATATACATTCTCTTCAAACATTCACATGTACCTCTCCAGGATAGACTATATATTGGGTCACTTTCTCTGATCTTAATGGAATGAAGCTGGACATCAATAATGGATGGAAAAAGGGAAATTTCATAAACATATGGAGATTTAAACAACACACTAAAATAATCAATGGGTCAAAGAAGAAATTGTCAGACAATTCAGCAAATATCTTGACACAAATGAAAATGAGAACACAACATATCAAAACCTATGGGAGACCACAAAGGCAGTGTTGAGAGGAAGATTTATAGACCTCATTAAAAAAGAAGGAAGAGCTAAAATTGAAAACATAGGGAAGTGGATGTGTTTCAACAGATAGAGCATCTGCTTACTATATAGGAGGTCCAGGGTTCGGTACCCAGGGCCTCCTGACCCATGTGGTGAGCTGGCACAAGGAATATCATGCCACACAGAGGTGTCCCCCATGTAGGGGAGCCCCATGCACAAGGAGTGTGCCCTGCAAGGAGAGCTGCCCTGCATGAAAAATGCAGCTTTCCCAGGAGTGGCACTGCACACACAGAGTGCTGAAACAGCAAGGTGATACAACAAAAAAAGACACAGATTCCTAGTGCCACTGGACAAGAATGCAAGTGGACACAGAAGAACACATAACAAATGGACGTAGAGAGCAGACAATGGGAAATAGGGGGAAGGTGAAAGAAATAAATAAAAATAAAATCTTAAAAAATATATTTCTTTTAAAAAAATGGGGGAAGAGGATTTGGCTCAACTGATCGAGCATCTGTCTACCATATGGGAGTTCCAGAATTTAAGCCCAGGGCCTCCTGACCCATGTAGTGACCCATGTGCAGTGCAGCCCATGTGCAGTGCTGATGTGTGCAAGGAGTGCTGTAGAAGAGTCCACGTGCATGGAATGTGTCCCTCACGAAGAGCAGACCCATGCAAAAAAGTGTAGCCTGCCTAGGAATGGCACCTCACACACGGAGAACTGATACAGCAAGATGATGCAATAGAAAGAGACACAGATTCCTGGTGCTGCTGACAAAGAATGCAAGTGGACAAAGAAGAACGCACAGCAAATGGACACAGAGAGCAGACAATGGTGGGGGGAGGGAGAGAAATAAATTAAAAATAAATAAATAAGTGAAAAAGAAAATAAAACTGCACACCTGTAGGAACCAGAAAAATAATAGCACACTAACACCAATCCAAGCCAAAGGAAAAAATAGTAAAGATCAGAGCAGAAATAAATGAAATCAACAGTAACAACAACAAAAACCCAATAGAATCAACAAAAGGGAAAATTGTTTCTTTGAGAAGATCAACAAAATTGACATACCCTTAGTTAGACTGACAAAGAAAAAAGAGATAAGACACAAATAAATAAAATCAGAAACAAGAAGGAGGACATTATCATTGACCCTGCAAAAATGAGAGATCATAAGAAGATATTATGTATCAATCTATGACAAAAAACTAGACAATGTAAATGAGTTAGACAAATTCTTAGAAACAGATAACCACCTACACTGTCCCAGAAGAAATAGGTCTGAACAAACCAACACAAACTGAGGAGATTGAAATAGTCATCAAAAATCTCCCAAAGAAGAAAAGCCCAGGACCAACTGGCTTCAAAGGTGAATTCTGCAAATCATTCCAAGATGATCTAATACCAATCTTGCTTAAGCTCTTCCAAAAAATTAAACAAGAAACAATCCTACCAAACTAATTCTATGAAGCCAACATCCCTCTAATGGCAAACAAGATAAAGATACAATGAGAAAAGAAAATTACTGAGCAATAACTAATGTATATAGATGCAAATATCCTCAACAAAATATTTGCAAATCTTACCCAAAACCATGCCACATTAAATGAATTATACACCATGATCAATTGAGTTTTATCCCAGGTATGCAAGGGTGGTTCAATACAAGAAAAGTAATTCGTGTAATAAACTACATTAATTAATTGAAGACGAAAAATCACGATTCTTTCAATTGATGGAGAAAAGGCATTTGATAAAATACAGAATACTTTCTTGATAAAAACACTCCAAATGATAATAATAGGAGGAAGCTTTCTCAGTACAGAAAAGTGCATATATGAAAAGCCTACAGCTAGCATTGTACTGAAGACTGAAAGCTCTTCCACTGAGATCAGGGAAAAGACAAGGATACTCAGAGTCATCACTGTTATTCAGTATTGCACTAGGTATTCTAGCTAGAACAATTAGACTACATAAAGAAATAAAAAGCACCCAAATAGGAAAGGAAGAAGTAAAACTTGCACTGTTTGCTGATGATGTGATCTTATACCTTGCAAATCCTGAAAAATCCACAACGAAGCTTCTAGAACAAATAGATGAGTTCAGCAAAGTGCATGAAACAAGATTAATGGGCAAAAATCAACAGCATACCTATACACTACCAATGTGCCATCTGAGGAGGAAATCTGAAAACAATTCCATTTAGAATAAGGACTAAAACAATCACATATTTAGGAATATATCTTACCAAGGACATAAAGGACCTGTATTCAGAAAACAACAAAACATTGAGAAAAGAAACTGAAGAAGACTTAAAATAAATGGAAGGACATTCCATGTTCATGGATTGGAAGACTAAATATCATTGACTTGTCGATTGTACCCAAACTGATTGACAATTTCAATGCAATACCAATAAAAAGTCACACATCTTTTTTACAGAAATGGAAAAGCCAATTATCAAAGTTATTTGAAAGAGTAAGGGGCCCTGAATAGCCAATTATATCTTTAAAAAGAAGAACAAGTTAGAGGAGTCTCACTCTCTGGCTTTAAAGCATATTAGTTAACAAAGCAGATGTGGCTCAAGCAATTGGACTTCCATCTACCATATAGGAGATCCAGGGTTTGATGCTTGGGGCCTTCTGGTGAATGCAAGTTGACCTGCAAGGCAATCTGCCCCTAGCGGAGAGCTGGCCCATGTGGAGTGCTGGCCCACGCAGGAGTGCCAAACCATGTGGAGAACTGTGCAGCAAGATGACACACCAAAAGAGACACAGAAGAGAGACAATAAGAGATGCAGCAGAATGGGGAGCTGAGGTGCTGCAAGAGATTGAGTGCCTCTTTCCCACTCTGGAAGCTCCCAGGATTGGTTCCCAGTGCTGCCTAAAGAGAAGGCAAGCAGACACAGAAGAACACACAGCAAATAGACACAGAGAGCAGACATGGGGGCGGGGGGGGGGAGGAGATAAAGAAATAAATAACTTTTAAAAAAATAAAGCATATCACATAGCTACAGTGGTAAAAACAGCATGGTACTGGCATATAGACAGACAAATTAAACAAAGGAACTACTGAATCAAAAAATCAGAACTAGGGAAGCAGACTTGGCTCAGTGGATAGGGCGTCTGTCTACCATATGGGTGGTCCGTGGTTCAAACCCTGGGTCTCTTTGACCCGTGTGGAGCTGCCCCATGCGCAGTGCTGATGCGCCCAAGGAGTCCCGTGCCATGCAGGGGTGTCCTTCGCGTAGGGGAGCCCTATGTGCAAGTAGTGTGCCTCGTAAGAAGAGCCGCCCAGTGCAAAAGGAAGTGCAGCCTGCCCAGGAATGGTGCCGCACACACGGAGAGCTGATGCAGGAAGATGATGCAACAAAAAAAGAAATATTCCCATGCCGCTGACAACAACAGAAGCAGACAAAAAAAAAAAAAAATGCAGCAAATGGACACAGAGAACAGACAACTGGGGCAGAGGTAGGGAGGGAAAAGAAAGAAATAAAAAAATAAATCTTTAAAAAAAAAAAGAAATCAGAACTATACACCCTTATTGACATTCAAGTGATTTTTTTCAAGACTGTCATTCCTGCTGAGCTGGGCCAGAACAGTCTATTTAGTATATGGTACTGGGAGAACTAGAAATCCATATCCAAAAGAAAGAAAGAAGGTCCCATCTCACACAGTATACAAAAATTAATTCAAAGTGGTTCAAAGACATAAATATAAAATACAACCATAAAATTCCTAGAAGAAAATGTAGGAAGATATCTTCAAGATCTTATGGTAGGTGGTAGTTTCTTAAACTTTACACCCACCGCATGAGTAACGAAAGAGAATATAGATAAACGGGACCCCCTCAAAATTAAACACTGTTGTATGTCAAAGTACTTTGTCAAAATGGTGAAAAGGGAGCTGATTCAATGGGAGAAAATATTTGGCAATCACATATCTGATAAAGGTTTAATATCCATGATATATAAACAGACCATACAACTCAACACTAAAAAGACAAACTACCTAATTTAAAAATGGGCAAAAGACTGAAAAAGACATTTGTCTCTTTAACATATGAAAAATTGTTCTACCTCACTAGTGATTAGGGAAATGCAAATCAAAACTACAATGATATATCATTTATTGCCTATTGAATGGCTACCATTAAAAAGTCAGAAAACTATAATGTTGGCGAAGATATGGAGAGACAGGAATGCATATTCACTGTTGATGGGGATGCAGAAATGCTAGTCACTGTGGAGGACTCTTTGTCAGTTCCTAAGGAAGTTGAATATAGACTTGCCATGTAACCCAGCAATACCATTACTATATAAATAACTAGAAGAACTGAGAGTAGTGACATGAACAGACATCTGCACACTGAGGATCACAGCAGCACTATTCATGATTGACAAAAGTTAGAAACAACCCAGGTATCTATAATGGGTGAATGGATAAACAATTTGTGGTGTATACAAATGATGGAATATTTTGCAGTGGTAAGAGAAAACAAAGTTGTGAAACATATGACAGCATGGATGAACCTGGACAACATTATGTTGAGTGAAGCAAGCCAGAACAAATCTGTATGAATGTGCTAATATGTACCTAATATATTTTGTAAACTCATGGAGTTTATAATTAGAATGCAGGTCAGCAAAAAATAGAATGAGGCTAGAGAATGGAAAGCTGAGGGTTAATCTGTGTAGAACTGGTAAAATGGTTGTTTGTATAAGAAGTCCTTAGAAATTAATAGGCATGGTGAAAGCACATCATAGTGTTTGTAACCAGCAGAGCTATTTAATGGGTATGACAGAAGTTGAAAGGGTAAGTCTAGGATCATGTATATTACTGGATGGAATGCTAAAAACTTTAACATGGGACTGAATAACATAGTGAAACCTCATATGAAAAACAAATATGGGTGATATTGCATATATAAGATTCTTTTTACAAAATATAAATGCAAATAAACTAGAGAGATGGAAACAGATTTGCAGCTATGTGTGGCAGGGGAACCATAGAGAGATTGAGTGGTGATAAGTTGTTTTGGTTTAATTTTGTTTATTATTATTGTTGTTGGAATAATTAAAATACTCTAAAAGTGATTAAAGTGATGCATGCGTGATTATGTGATTATACACGATACAATTAATGGTATACTTTGGATGGACTTATGCTTTATTAATATATACTAATAAAAATTATTTGTTTAATAAAACTTGGGTCTCATTTCTGGACCCCATTGTATGGAGCATCCTGTGAGTTAAGGTTTTTTCTTTTATAAACTCTGGAATTATCTTGTGAAAGACACAACTATACTTTAGAGTGTGTAATGGTTCATTTGTTAAATGTAAACATTTAAAAGATATCACTTTTTGTGGCCCTCAAAAAGAAAGTTGATGTCAAAATCTCAAGGCTGAAATTTTTGTGATATTTGGAACCCTCAGCTCTTGCTTTCAAGACCTCCAAACCTTTGGATGAGGCATATCCGCAATATGTAGGGTAAACTCCTTTATTTAAGATTAACTGATTGTATATCCTAATCCCATATTTGAAATACATCTACAATAATAACCAGTACAGTATTTGACCAAATAACTGGACATCATAACTTGGTCGTGTTGACACATAAAATTAGCTATCACATCTCCCAAAATTTTTACTGTAGAGTGTTAGTGCAGATGGAAACCAGAGAAAAGAAAGTGCTCCAGGATCTCAAATCATGGCTTAACCATTTTTTGAATGTGAAGCACCTGGCAAAAACAATCACTCTAAGCCCTACTATTCACATATATAACCTGAAAATGACAAACCAAATCTTTCAGGTGGTTTCAATGAGATTATATATAAAATATTAATATAACACCTGACTCAGTGTTTCAGACACTGGCATATTTCAGAGAAGTTTATTATTATGTGACATTTGATTTAACATTCATATATTTTAATTTAAAAAATACAATTTTGTATTTGTCTATTAAATCTTTGATTGTTTTTTTTTTCTCCTTGATGGAAATTTTGTATGAAAAGATTTCTAGAAATAGTTGTGACCTAACAAAACCTCTGAAAAAATAGAGAACTGCTTCCAGTATTAAGATATAAAATGACAGGGTTGCCATGACTAGAGTTTTCTGGATAGAAAGGTATGACTCATTTACTTCTGTCTTTGTTAAATATGTACTTTCTATAGAAGAAGGCCTTATTTTAAAGAATATTCATGCAAGCCCTTGAAACTCCTCCTTATTCATATGTCTCTTAGTTTATCTCAGTGGTAAATACTTTTTACTTAATTCAGCAAATCCATTAGTTACAAAGAAAATCAAGTTAGTATGGTATTGTATGGACAAATTTTCATTAGGCATTGGAATATATATACATATATATATATATTTTTTAGATTGACTTATTTTATTTATTTCTCTCCCCTCCCCCCCCCCCCCGCCCCAGTTGTCTGTTCTCTGTATCTGTTTGCCACGTGTTCTTCTTTGTCCACTTCTGTTGTTGTCAGCAGCACGGAAATCTGTGTTTCTTTTTTTTGTTGCATCATCTTGCTGTGTCAGCTCTCCGTGTGTGCAGTGCCATTCCTGGGCAGGCTGCATTTTCTTTCACACTGGGTGGCTCTCCTTATGGGGCACAATCCTTGTGCTTGGGGCTCCCCTATGCGGGGACACCCCTGCGTGGTATGGCACTCCTTACATGCATCAGCAGTGCGTATGGTCCAGCTCCACATTGGTCAAGGAGGCCCGGAGTTTGAACCGAAGACCTCCCATGTGGTAGATGGACGCCCTAACCACTGGGCCAAGTCTGCTTCCCTGGAATATTTTTTGACTAATACCACCCTATCTTAGTTACTCTTCCTTTTGAAGATTCATTAAGATAAGAGTGGTTTTGTTTTGGAATCATTACTAATGAAATACAGCTAGGAATATGTTTAATAGCCAGCTCTTCAGAGTAAAAGAAACCACACACACGTACACTGATTGAAAGTATTTGCTAATATCCTTTGTGTAAAAACTTCTATCATGGCTGATTTGAAGCAACCAATGTGAGAGCACTAAAAGTGGAATCGGGAAGATCTCCAGCATACCATTACATACAGCTCACTTATAGGAATATATACCTAACAAGCCGATCAAAGGCATTTTGCTATGTGACTCTGATTCCTCAATACGTGTCACAGAACAAAGGCAGAGAATTTGAAAATAGGGAAAAAGATGCTATAAGACAACAACTGCAATGTCATTTCTTTAACAGAGGACACACGTGATAATTTTTCTCAGCGTGGGCGGTGGACTTGGCCCAGTGGATAGGGTGTCCGTCTACCACATGGGAGGTCTGCGGCTCAAACCCTGGGCCTCCTTGACCCATGTGGAGCTGGCCCATGCACAGTGCTGATGCACGCAAGGAGTGCCCTGCCACGCAGGGATGTCCCCGTGTAGGGGAACCCCATGCACAAGGAGTGCAACCCATAAGGATGAGCCGCCCAGCATGAAAGAAAATGCAGCCTGCCCAGGAATGGTGCCACCCATACGGAGAGCTGACACAACAAGATGACGCAACAAAAAGAAACACAGATTCCTGTGCTGTGGACAACAACAGAAGCGGACAAAAAAGGCGCAGCAAATAGACACAGAGAACAGACAATCGGAGTCGGGGGGGAAAGGGAGAGAAATAAATAAATTAATTAAAAAAAATTTTTTTCTCAGTGAGTAGCCAATAATCTGAATTAATATATAACAACTTTCTTTATTACAAGCTTTTTGTATTAATGATATGGTATTTTATTAGGAATAATTTAGTTCACACATACAAAGTTCACACATACAAAGTTTATACAATAAGAATATTTTGAAATTTTACCAAGTATACTATTTTATTTTTTCTTAAACTAGGTAAACCATAGAAAGAGAGGATTACAGATTATAAAAGTAATCAGTGGGTGTAATTAAGGGGAAAAATAAACTATAGAAAACAAAGCATTAATGTTACTCTACCAGACATACGGAATTCCTAAGACTCTATAATTTAAAAAATCAATGAATATGTTCCCAAAGTCAGAAGCACTCCTACTTGAGAATATTTTATTTTTATTCTGACTTTAATTTATCCCCTTGAAATCCCAAAATGACTGTAGCAATCTTCTTTCCTCTGTAAGATTCACAGTCCTGATAATAAATTTCAGCCTATTTGGTTCTAAAATTTTTTGCATCAATTATTGTTTGCATAACTAAATTCCAACAATACAAACTAAAGGGGTAAACATATGGCTAGAATTGGGGAAATAATTGTCAGGCTGCTGTATATGTGCTGGGTTTAAATCTGGTTTCTTGCTCATTAAAGCTTTTCTCTTATATTCTTGAAGTTGATGGCAAGAATTTCTAAAACTTTTTCTTAAAAAGACAACCTGGGCATTTACCTTTACTTCTATCTCACTCAGAAAGTCCTGAAAAATTTACCTCTACATATTTTTAATATTAATTATCTCCTATATCTCCTTACAAACTCTTCGTTGAGGTATTTTTTCAAATCTCTGCTGCATTTAAGAATGGGAATTATAGTAATAATATCATCATTAGGTTATGATGATTAACTGAGTTCATATATATCAAGAACTTAAGCTAACACCAGTGTTTAATGAATGTTAACAGTGAACCCTATCATTATCATTGCCATCATCACCATTAATTATTGACAAAATAGTTATTGAACAACTTCTATATGGCATGCATTGTTTCAGGTTCTGAGGATATAGCAATGAACCAAACATGATTCCTTCTCTCATGGAAATTATAATCTAGTAAGTGAATATAGAATAAAATGATATGAATTATATCCAGTGTGTGTATGTGCTATGTAGAGAAAGGAAGTGAGTAAAGGGATAGGGATGTAGTATGAGGTGGTGGTAAGGCGGATGCTATATAAATAGTCTGTCTGATTAAGTGAAATTTGAGCAGTTCCCTGAATAAAGTTCAGGAGAAAGTGTGGATAACTGTGGGAAGTATGTTCCAGGCTGACAAAACAATGCAAAAACCTTGAATCCATATCATGTTCATGAATGATAACAGAATCCAGGTGGCTAGAGCAGAGTAAACTGGGAAGAGGATGTAGAAATGGCATTAGAAAAAGAAGGCAGTGCAAGGTCATATAGGACCTTAATTTTACTTTTGTGTTTTGGCAATCTTTCTGCGTGCTACTTACCCCACTCAAATTCAGTCTACACAGCCACCAGATGTTCTTCTAAAACACAATTTTAGTATGCTACTCCTTTGTTTAAAAGCTTTCAGGAGTTTTCCACTGGGCATTTTACATAACATTCAAGACCCACCACTGTCTGCACTTTAATTCCCAGGCACCTATCTAGCCACACAGCACCTTACATCGGGTGCTCCCTAGTTCCAAATTAGTTTGATTTCTCCCGGGCACACCATGTTAGCTTTTACTAACATTTGCTGCCTCGTATTTGTGGAATATCCTTTACTCCTGTCTGAAACTAAACAATCTAGTGCCATTTTACTAGATTATTTAGCAAAGTGTCACTTCCTTTGGGAAGCCCTTTCAAACATGCTCTAGTTTAGATAGCTGTCCCTTCTCCCTGTCCACGTAATCTGCATATACTGTGATTACTGCATTTATCTCCTCAACTAGTCTTGGTATTCCTTGAGGTCAGGTAATGGGTCTTCAGGATTTAGCACTGTTCCTGACATATATTATTTACTCAATTAATGCTTACTTAACAGATAAATACATGAATAAATAAAATATTCTAATGAAAATTTTCTGATGTTTCCAAATGGAGCAGAAGTTTGATAAGATTTACAAATGTTTTGAATTTTTTTTGGTCAGAAAATAGGAATAACCTGCTCATCTCTTCCATTTCTCATGTTTATTCTGCTCTTCAGAATTGCAACAAATACAATGACTTTCATAAGATCCCATGTAACTTCTTCATCACACATTCACTTAAAGCACCTTCACATATGCTGTTAACATATTTACCAATATTACCAGTGATAATCTTTTGCAGACAGGCACATTTGATGGAGAGGGTTAAAGACTTTTCCTTTACTTAGAACTGTCATTGTAGAACTCAGGCCATTTATCTGAGTAGTAAATTTTCCCATATTATAAAAAAATCATTCTAGAAGCTACCTAATGATTCAAGAAATCAAGAGACAATTGCATGTTTTGGACAAATAACTTTTTCTTGCTCAAATAAACATTTCGATAATGTTTGACAAGGAGACCCCAATTTGATTTTTGAGACCAAACAATCCATTCCTATACAAATGTTTGCTGTTGACCTCAGAAATAAGCAATATTCAATAATACAGTCAACAAAAAAGCACAATTTAATAAAAACAAAAAAATGAGATACTTGAATACAGAAGAATTTTTTTAAAGATTATTTTTCCTCTGGGTTTCATAAACAATTCTTTGGAGTCAATATTTATGTCAGTGAAATATTTTAACAGCCCAATTTAAAATCTATAGCAGTACTTTCAATATCCACTGATAATCTAATGTGCTTTCAGTCAACAGATAATGCACATTTTAATGAAGAAATATATATTATAATCATAAAATTGTGTATCAGAATAAATGCCCTTAAGTTAGTTTTTAAAAATTTCTTTGTCTTATTTGGAATGTATGTCATAATTTTGCCATATGGGGTTATCATATAAAATAAAAGCATAAACCATTTTCACTTCTTCAGTTTGACTGGAAAGAAACTTATTTCAAAAGATAAAATTGAATGCTTAGCAAATGTCTTTAAAAATACATCATTATCTTCTAGGATGTTGTAAGTAGGTTTCTGGAATATCGAGTTTAAGGTTTATTTATTTTACCTGCTTGAATATCTAGTTAAATTGTACATTGAACTTACCAATGCTTGATAACTATGGTACAGAACGTTTCTCTCCTTGAATATGTAAATACTGTACTTGAGCATTTCCTTCTGCAATTAAGGGTTTTTATACATTATTTTCTTTTATGATCACAGATTATAAAAGTATTTGTGTTTTCTGAAATTGTGTTACTCTCTGTGTAATTCATCTAGGAAAATAATGAAATCACAGTTTAAAATTTTAACAGCAATATTAACATTACATTTAAATAATTATTAATATAAATAAAACTGTTTACAATAAGTAAATATAAAAATGGAAAGACAATTTAATGTTACTCCTGAAGCTAGATTGGCAGAAAGCCTAGAAATTGACAAGTTATTCTTTGCTTACTACTGATTCAAGATCATTAGGAAACTCATCTTTGTTTGTTTATTCTTGTATTTGTGTTAATGAGCCAAAGTCTATGAAGCAAATAGATTTTGTGCATTTAAATGAACATAAATATGAGCAAGGCATGATCCTTTCCTTCAATACAGTAGGAGAGAAAAAGCATATTCACATATACACATAAAACTGAAGGCAATCCATGCACTTAGTGAAACATACACTCACATACAGAACAGTTGCAATTCAGGGGAATGAAAATGATAAGAGTGCATGGATGAGGTGGATCTGAAAGAAGTAGTATTTGTAGGAGTGATGGTGGCAAGAAAGAAGCAAAAGGAAATGTCATAGTAAAAGCCCTGACCTAGGAAAACATAGGTCATATCCTGTAAAAAGCAAATCTGTCAGTAAAATTGATGTATATAGTTCATTTTTCTGGGGAAGGTCACATGGAAAGGCCAATTTATATATGAAAATTGTGGGCCATGATTGCCATGGTGAGTCATCTGTACATTAAGTAAGAGTATGTAAAGCTTTTTGAGCACTGAATTGATGAGGTTTACTCTTTCTTTAGTAATGGCATATGGATTTTATTCAGAGATCAAATAGTTACATACTGTTGACAAAGCAGAGAGAGGTTTACTACATGTTGGGAAGCATACCACTCCAAATATTTATATTTTATGTAGAAGCACAGGCTATACCAGTAATTATCTAAAGCATAAGAACATTTGTTTTTTGTTTTATTTTCCTACTGGCTGTACGTCTTGTTATTGGAATTCTCACTTATTTCATGGAGCATATATTCTCTAGGTATGATTTCCACACTACAGAAGGTTTGTTAATGTTGCCCTCACTGTTGCATTTGCTTTCAGCTTCTTTGGACATATGATAATTGTGTGCAAATGTATAGTAATATGGTTAATTTTATAATTAAGCACTTTTTTAAAAAAGATTTATTATTAAGCACTTTTTAATTGTAAATTCTTTATTATATTTTGTATTGAGATGAGTTGTCATCATGAAATCTTCATACAAAACAATATTTTACTAGTTATCTCCTTGTCTTCAAAAGAGCTGTTAATGAATTATATACGTTAATTAAAATATCACTGAATTTTTTGACAGTTTGTTGGATAGCATGACTGTTTGAAATAACCAATTGATGAGCTGTTTAAAATGGTAAAAATTTTATAGAATTTTTTAACATAAGGGTAACCTTTCAACAATGGGAGCAAAAATTATGCTTTTGAAAAAAACTTTTGCTGTGGATAGTATTTTAAAAACAAATGTTTCAAATTGTGCCAGTTGTTATGTGATTTTTTGTTATGATTAAAGTTAGTAAATCACCTTTAATATTTGTTATTCATCATGCATAAAATATTTTAACATGGTCATTGGATATTGAATTTTATTATGTGTTTAAAAATTTTCAGATGAAGAGGTTAATGAGACATTTGAGTCAATTTACTAATGATTTCAAAAATTTCCTATGAGTTTCTAAATATTTATTAGCTAAATTTTAATAAAAAACCGTGAATAATTGTTTGTTTGTGTTAAATACACTGATCATATTTTTTATGTAACATTTATGTAATCTAAGGATCCTTTAAAATAAATAAATGAACAAAAAATACACTTTGTGATGTAAGCTTATATTAGAAAGACTTATGGATTGCTAAACTCAAATTGCTAAATAAAGATGATTAAAAATAGAGAAACAGAACCAATCACATTTCTTCCGTTAAAATATTATTAATAATATATTTTATGAAAACAAAAACCTTGTTTAGTAATAATTAATATTCAAATGTTATATACATTCCTTTAAAAATCTATATCTGTTGCACATTCATAACAATGCCTATGATAAATTACAATGTTATGACACAATGCAATCTGTATTAATATTTGAAGAGCTCACTGGTCTAGTTCAGTAATTTCTCTGCCTTTATTTTTGGCCATGGAATCATTCCTTCAAATAAAATCTTGAAAATTCAATGACATACATTAATAAAAATCAAAATTATTTTGGTTCAAGATGGATTTGGTTTGAGTCTGGAGCTTATGCAAGAAGTGCCAATCATTCTGTACCCTCCTGTCTGACTCCACTGGACAACTAGTATGCCCTGGACACTGATAGCACAGACTAAAGTCATTAAGCTAAATAAGAATTAAAGACTGTTTTCAAGTGGTTAAAGGCATGTTCCATCAGTTGCATTTTTTATTCTGTTCTCACAACTTTCACTCCTATCAATTCAGTCTTTCTCTTCCTAGCAGCATGTAGCACCTTTAAAGCTACTAGCCAATGAAGAAACTTTGTTTTTGACACTCACTAGTATTCCTGAATTTGAGGTTGAAAAAAAAATCAAGCTCTTAAAACGGAACCCAGGTGTAGAGATTATGGGACAAATTCTGATACTCCATTTCTTTTCCCAGACACACCTGCATGCAGAAGATATTTGCACATAGATACCTTTGATTTAGAAAAGAGTGAATGCAACACAAGTGCTGATTAGATTGGATTTAGGGACGGATCTACCCTTAGACTTCATAGTTACTAATCAAGGGTGGGTATTGAGAATAATTTGTGTCCCAGCAATTGTCTTTCTGACTTTCAGAAGACACTTATTTTTCCAATTACTCCTCTTGGGCTTGGTGGTGTGCTGAAGGGTAATGGTTGGCCAAGAATATTTTTATACTCCCAGGGACAGACTATTTGAAATCTGAGAAGGTCAAGAGTCATTAGGGGTCAGGTCTTTTTGAGCTAATGCTTAAATCAAGAGAAGCATTCCTTGTACTCTGCTGTTCTCTACTTTCATGATTTAATTCTTCTCTGTGCATATTTAACAAGCTATTCTCTCATTTTAGAAATGATTATTTTATATAGAATCTTGAAATTTATTTGCCTGGCATATAGTCAAGACATTATTATATCTAAAGTACAGTAAGTACTGTTAAATTTTCTTGTACTTAAAATAAACTATAATTCTATCTAATAGCAGTATTAATCCATAGTACAAATAGTTCAAACAGGAAGCACATGTAGATGATAAAGATTTTCTTATATTATTGATAATCCCATAATTTTTTAAAACTTATATTCCTTTTAAATTTAGTGGGCACAATTTTTATAACTAATACCTAATATAGCCTTTCGAGAAATGTTCCTCTCACATCTAATATAGTTGGCAATCAAATCGCAAAGCCCTTTTTCTTGTTTGTTTCTTATTGTTTGTGACCAAGTTTATTCATCCAAGCTATTCTGTGATGTTTGAGCAGATGAAAGAGAGAGAACAAGAGTGAGAAAGAGAGAATGCTAATTATATGATTTCAACCCTGTATCTAGGCATGCTTGAAAACTAACTGGGCTTTTCAGTTATAGTAGCTAATTTATTACCTTCACTTCTTATTATTATTCTCCAATAATATGTAAACTTCTTGCAAATTGTCTCATTTTAAAATTTATTTGTTTTGTATAAGCTATATTGAGTTGGGTTTCCTTTTTCAGTTGAAAGATATCTGACCATTTATTCACACATACAAACACAAATAGTGGCAGATTAAAAATAGCTGCAGATTCTTTGACATCCCTTCCATTGAGAGCTGGGTCCTATATCCCAACCTCTTGAATCTAGATTCTGAGGATGGCAGAACTGATACTGCAATATTTACCCCTTGTCTTTTAAGAGACCTATAATTTATTTGTTAAAAGCTAACAAATGCAGGTGTTACTGTATTTCTCTCTTCTTCTTGTCTTGAGCACGGACAAGATGGCAACCATTTCAAAATTATATGGGGAAGGGAAGTGGATGTGGCTCAACTGATTGGGCTCCTGTCTACCATGTGAGAGGTTCAAATAGAAGGGGCAGAAAAGCCATGCATAGGAAAGCCATGACTGAGTCCAAATCTGTCACACTGGTTAGCATAAACTCTAAAGTAGGGCCCACTGGCAGGGAGCTAAACTCCTTAGCTGTCAGCCCTGCCCACGTGCCTGGAAGTCTTCAGCGCTCTCAATAGCCCCACCATTTGAGGCAATATCCACTGTGGCAGTCAATGGGATCCTACTGAGACTTGCATATGCAAAACTTCTGGGATAACCTCTGACCCAACCCTGAAGACTCTTAGTCATATAAACTCATTTGTCTTTAGCCTTTCACCCTTTTGGTCAAGGTCCCTTCCAGTTGCATTGCTAGTTGGTGCTTGTCTTAACATTATTTAGTCTTCCTTTCATTTATGTAGATCATCTTTGATTTCTTTAAGCAAAGTTTTGTAGTTTTCTATCCTTAATCCTTGGTTAAATATATTCATTTAATTGCTATTTGAAATGGATTTTTTCCCCTGATTTTCTCCTCAGTTTGCTCATTACTTGTGTGTAGAAACACTACTGATTTTTGCATGTTGATCTTGTACTCACCACTTTTCTGAATTTGTTTATTAGCTATAGTAGTTTTGTTGTAAATTTTACAGGATTATCTGCATATAGGGTCACACAATCTGCCAATAATGAAAGCTATATTTCCTCCTTTCCAATTTGGATTCCTTTTATTTCTTTGTCTTGCCTAATTGTCTAGGCTTTAGAATATCCAGTACAATGTCAAATAACAGTGGTGACAGTGGTCATCCTTTTCTTCTTCCAAGTCTTAGAGGAAACTTATCAACCTTTCATTATTTCATATGTTAGCAGTGGGTTTGTGTTTCATCAATTTCTTGGCATGCAGTTGTTTATAGTATCCTTTTATGATTCTTTTTATTTTTATGAGGTAAGTATTAATATTCCCCTTCTCATTTCTGATTTTATTTTTTTGCATCTGCTTTCTTTTTTTCTTTGCCAATCTAGCTAAGGATTTGCCAGTTTTACAGATCATTTCAAAGAAATGTCCTTTTTCTTTTGTTAATGCATTAACTTCCCATTTCTTACCCCTATCCTGGCCCCTGGTAACCTACAATCTATTTTCTAATGCTATGAATTTGCTTATTTTAATTATTTCATATAAGTGAGTTCATATAATTTTTCCCTTTTGTGCCTGTCTTACTTTGCTCAACATGATATCTTCAAGGTTCATCCATCTTGTCACATGTGTGAAAACTTCATTCTTTTTTATGACTGAATAATATTTCATTGTACGTATATAACAAATTTTCTTTATCTATTCATTTGTTGATGTACACTTGAGTTGCTTCCCTTTTTTGACAACTGTGTAAATGCTACTATGAACATCTTTGTTCTATTTCCTAAGTTGATTAAAGCAGACACCATGAAATGGGTTGGCTTAAACAATGGGAATTCATTAGCTTACAGTTTGAGATCAAGAAAATGTCCAAGTCAAGGCATCATCCTGACAATGCTTTCTTCCTGAAGACTGATTGCTGGTGATCCTTGGCACCTCTGCCTCATGGCAAGACACATGGCATTGTCTCCTGCTGTCTCCCTTCCCTTCCTAGGTTCAGCTTCTTGCTTCCATGACTCTCTCTCTTCCTTCTTTTCTTTCTCTCTGTATCCATTACATTCATAAAGGATTCTAGTAAGAGGATTAAGATCCATTCTGATTGAGGCAGGTCACACATTAACTTAAGTAGCCTCATCAAAAAGTCTTACAGTAGGTTTATACCCACAGAAATGGACTAAATTTTAGAACATGTTTTTCTGGAATACATAGTTTCAAGCTCCCGCACTCCACCTTTTCGACCCCAAAAAGACATGTTCTTTCTATATGCAAAATGCATTCATTCCATTACAATATCCTGAAAGCCTTAAATCATCTTAATAAAATATGAAATATAACATCTCATTAAAAACAATTATACCTGTGGTCAGGCTTGGGGTACAGATCCTTTCTATCTGTGGACCTGTGGACCCTAGAGAACAAGTTATCTGCTTCCAATGTACGAAAAAGGGACATGCATGGATAAATATTCCTATTCCCATAGGGAGAGGTTGGAAGGAAAACAGGAGTTATGGGTCCTAAACAATTCTGAAACCCAGTAGGGCATACTCCATTAGATTTAAAGGTCTGAAAGAGTTATTTGTGGAATGATATTTTGTCCTCTGGGCCTAATGGAGAGATAGCCCCAGCCCTTTCAAGTGTATGTGTATTGGACCTGCTTTCCCACAAAACTCTGGTGAGGTTTTATCCTGTTTATTTAAACATTGGGTTAGTGATCAGGTTCTTCTCGAAGGCAAGGGCACAGTTTCTGCCCTTGTCAAGCATTGGGGTGGTGTCCTGGCTCTCCAAAATTCCTAGGTCATAGGCTCTACCTTCTAGAACAATGGAGTGACATCACTCTTCTTGAACAATGGGGTAGAAAACCTGTCCTCTCCTAGTGCTGGGGCAGAGTCACCCTTTCCACACACATGGGTGGACCAATTTTCTTGTTCCAAGAAGATGTTCATGCAAATATCTTGGGATCAACTTCCATGGTTTTGCTCTTGAAGTCATTTTTCATTCAAGCTCTTCCTTTTCTGTCCCTTTTAGTATAGGTTTGAAGTGGTTCTGTTCATAAAGATCTCAAAAATACTTGCCGGTCTTTCATGTAGTACAGGGGTTCAATCAAGCAGACAGAAAGACTTTCCACAGATTCTTCCTGATTAACTGTACCTCCAATCCTGACTTTCACTGAAATGGCTGACTGGATCCATGTTCAGTTAAACACATTCATGAGGCACTATTCTCTAAGGACTCACTTTCTAGATTCTCAGAATTTGAAACCATCTATTCCTGGTTTCCTTATGCCCAGGAATTCAGTTTTCAGCTTATCTGTTTCCTTTCACATTTTACTATAAGCTATAAGGAGAAACCAGGCTACCCTTTCCACACTTAGATTGAAAATCTCCTCAGCTAAATACCCAAACTTGTTGTAGATTTGGGCCCGAAGGGTATCAGAAATGAAAGAAAGAGAAAAAGGGGAAAGAAAGAAAGAAAGAAAGAAAGAAAGAAAGAAAGAAAGAAAGAAAGAAAGAAAGAAAGAAAGAAAGAGAGAGAGAGAGAGAGAGGGAGGGGGGAGAGAGAGAGCGAGAGAGAGCAAGAGAGAGAGAGAGAGAAAGAAAGAAAGAAAGAAAGAAAGAAAGAAAGAAAGAAAGAAAGAAAGAAAGAAAGAAAGAAAGAAAGAAAGAGAGAGAGAGGGAGGGGGGAGAGAGAGAGCGAGAGAGAGCAAGAGAGAGAGAGAGAGAGAGAAAGAAAGAAAGAAAGAAAGAAAGAAAGAAAGAAAGAAAGAAAGAAAGAAAGAAAGAAAGAAAGAAAGAAAGAAAGAAAGAAAGAAAGAAAGAAAGAGGGGGCGGAGAGAGAGAGAGAGAACGAGAGAGCTGGGATCAGGGGGTCTGCAAGTAGAGACTCATCAGAAAATTTTATCGCTCACAAGGGGCTCTATATATACCCCAGTCCACGTGACAGCAAGCAGCAACATACAGTTAACCATCAGCATTACTCATAGTCTAAGGAATTAAAAAAATCTTATCTCAAGGTACAAAGTCTAAGTGTTGTATTTACTACAAAAGGTATGTGCTCATCTTTTCTTTAAGTCTTTAACAGCTTCATTCTGTTTGCTGGGAACTCTTAATTACCACATTCCTTAGGTTGCAAGCGTAGTCATGGAAACAGCACATCTCTCCTTGCAAGACCACTGTGCCTCAGTTTCCAACACAAGCTCATTACTTTTAAGTTCTGTCTTCCGTTTGACATCAGAACTCAATTTTACCAAGTTCTCTAACACTTTAAAACAAAGATCACCTTTCTTCCATTTTCCAATAACACATGCATCATTTATGTCTAAGTCTTCATCAGAAGTACCTTTAGCATTCATATATCTACCAACTGTGTCTTCAGTGCAATTTAGACCTTTTCTATCAAGTGCCTCACAATTCTTTCAGCCTCTACCCATTACTCAATTCCAAAGTTGTTTCCTCATTTTTGGTGTTTGCAATAACAATAAACCATTTCCTGGTACCAACATCTGTTTTGGTAGTTTCTTCAGTTGCTTAAAGCAGATACCATCAAATGAGTTGGCTTAAGAAAAGGGAATTTATTAGCTTACAGTTTGGGATCAAAAATTGTCCAAGGAAGGCATTATCAAGGCCATGCTTTCTCCCCAAAGACTGGCTGACGGTCATCCTTGGCTATTCTGCCACATGGAAAGACATATGGGAGCATCTTCTATTTTCTCCTTTCTCATCTCAGATTTCATTAATTTCACCTTCTTGCTTCTATGGCTTTCTCTCTCTCTCTCTCTGTATTCATTCCATTTATAAAGGACTCCAATAATAGGATTAAGAACTATCCTGATTGAGGTGGGTCACACCTTACCTGAAGTAGCCTCATCAAAAGGTTCTATTTATAATGGGTTTTACACACAGGAATGAATTAAATTTAAGAACATGTTTTTTGGGGGTATATGCAACTTCAAACCACCACAACCTCTTTGCAAATATTTCTTTGAACCCCTTTTTTTTCAATACATATCTATAGGTGGGATTGGTGGGTCACATAATAATCTTATACCTAACTTTCTGAGGCACTGCCAAACTATCTTCCACTGTGGCTTCACCATTTTACATTCTCACCAAAAATGAATGAGCGCTCCTATTTTCTCAAATCCTCTCCAATACTTGTAATTTCTCAATTTGCAAATAGTTGCTATTCTAGTATGTGTGAAATGATATCTATTATTGTTTTGATTTACATTTTCCAAATGACTAATGATGTTGAGCATCTTTTATATTTTTTTATGCTGTTTTATTTATTTATTTTTAAATGCTTGTGTTGGGGCTGACTTTCAATAGATCACAACAAGGGAAATACTCTGCTACATATGAAATCCCAACCCAGAAGCAGGTTGTCTATGAGGTTTAGCACCAGGTTCCCCCCGAATATGCAGTGCATGATGGGCAAGGGGGCAGCCCCCTTTCCAGCCTCAGCTGATTTCCCTTGATGAGGGACTCTCCCCACCGGACCCAGGTCCCAACATGCAGCATGGGGTGCCTCATGTGTGGGTGCGCATGATTACCCACTGGCAGGGAAGGCAGGGGCCTGGCTGACCAAGGCCAACTGAGGCTCTGTGGTGCTACCATATTGTTCCACCTGGGTGGGATTCTGACTTAGAGGTGTTCAGTCATAATCCCACAAATGGTAGAGCATCTTTTCATGTGGTTTTTGGCCAGTTGTATATCTTCTTAGAGAAATGTAGCAGTTGGTTCATTTTATTTTCTTTCCCTCCCCACCCCTCAGCTGTTTTTTTCTGTGTCCTTTCACTGTGTGATCTTCTGTATCTATTTCTCTTTTTGTCTTCTCTTCTCGTCTTTCTCTAGGATTCACTGGGATTTGATCCTAGGAACCTCTGATGTGCAGAGTTTCCCTGTCAATTGCACCACCTCAGTTCCTGCTATTCTTCACCTTGACTTCATCTTTCTTTTGTTGCATCATCATCTTGTTGTGTGACTCACTTGCATAGGCACTGGCTCACCACGTGGGTACTTGGCTCACCACAGGCACTCAGGTGGGCACTCATCTCACCACATGAGCACTCGGCTCGCCATGAGGGCACCCACATGGACATTCGTCTCACTGCATGGGCATTTCACTCACTGTGTGGAAACTCAGCTCACCGCACAGGCACTGGCTCGCTGTGCAGGCATGCTTTCTTTTTTTTTTTTTTCCACCAGGATGCCCCAGGGATTGAACCTGGATCCTCCCAAATGGTAAGAGGAGGCCTTATTACTTGAACCCATCTGCTCCCAAATTGGTTCTTAAGAATACTTTTCCAGCACAGTTTTGAGAGAAAATTGATGGGAGTGGATTGAGGAATGAGTAGGGATGAGGAACCAGATAAAATAGAAATTAGACAACACATTCTAATAAGTTGGCTGTAAATTCAGCAACAATTGTGATGTGTGCCTGTGTGCATGTGCTAGCTCACATATGTATGTTTATAACCTTTAGGGAGAAAAAAATTGTGAGCATATGTATGCAATGAGTGTAATGAATCAGTGCAGAGACTTTAAAGGAAAACAGCATGACTACATTACATTATTAGCTGGTTATTGGGTCTCATCTCAAAAAAATGATCCCACTTGCATCACTTATCTATTACAAACATCTAATAATTCATAATTCTTCTTTGTTAATATTATTGGTAGTAGGCATAAGTAAGGTACTGCATGTAATACACCCAAAACAAAGCTACTGAGAAATGAATTTGAGGTTGTTAATATGCCACATTGAATTATGTACCCCAACAAAAAATATTCTTAATCTTAATCTTCATTCCTGAGAGTGTGAACCCATTTGTAAATTGTTCCCTTTGAAGTTGTAGTATTAATTAAGTTGTGGACTCATTTGTGAATAGGAATTTCTAAATTCCTATTTAGCTATGGTTATTCTGAATCAGGGTGTGCCTTAATCTGTATAACTGGAAGGCTTATTAACTCATGTGAAATGTCCTGTATCTCATATGATAGATGTTTGAGGTTTACATAGAACAAATATCAAAATATGAAGTCAAGATATTACTGAATTAACATTGCTTACAGCTAACAAACATTTCTTTTTTCCCAGAAAAACTTCCTATAATTATGTTTCCTGTTTCCATTTACCAAAAGCTCTCTTAATTCTACTTAAGCACAGGCAGTTCGGAATTATTAATCATCAGTAAGTATTAATATATTATGGTTGTTTGGGTAAAATGAGTAAGAGACCTGATAAGCAGAAGCAATATTTTATGTTTAAAATTATTGGAAACAAAAGAATTAGTTTACCTATTTCTATGGAATGAGGAAAATTTCATGTTTTGCCTCATATTTCTATTATGCTACTTAACTTGCATCATTAATGAGATTAATTTCTACCTACTACCTTGTTTAACAATGTATTTAAATCTGAGCCAGAGGTGCACCCTGGCATATACTGTCTAAATCTATAATTCTTGCTTCAGTAGTTGTCTTAGAGGCATTAAATACATTTTTAATTTTTCCAAGGATTGCTTGGCTTTTAAAATAACATTTGAGTTATTCCCTGCTCTAGTAGACACAACTAGTATCATATAAGGGAGTACAGTAGAGTAGAATTAGTACTGATTATGGTACTAGACTATAGGGGTTCAAAGTACTATTTTATGACTTGCTGCCTAGGTCAATTTCAGCAAATTTCTTAATCTTATGTCCCAGTTTTCTCATCTGCAAAATGGAGATAATAATAATGCTAACCTCATAGAAAGAATTTTAGTTTATGTAGGTTAATATTTGTGATGCATTTATAACTATTCTTGAGAAATACTAATCATTATGTGGTTGTTATTGTTATGATTATCATCATCTTACTTCTCTATACATAATCCTGTTAGTGGCACTAACATTGCCTAAAAAAGACTCAAAATACAAAATAATTTCTCATTTTATTACTTTTTTAACCCAGTAATTTCTCAGCTATTATTGGTCCTTTCTCCTTAATCCCTCTATCTTTTGTATCTTATTTGCATCTCCACCATTACCAAAGTAGTTCAGAAACTTTTGTTTTTCAATCATACAATTATAGAAGCCTCTTAATGACTTCTGTTGCCTTCATTCATTCAGCAATTTATTAAGTGTCTTCTCTAAACTTCCTAATACAAACTGCATACTAGTAAAATTATTCCAAAACGTGTTTGTAAACATAAGATAATTCTGTTTAAAAGCAAAAAAAAAAAAAAAAAAAAGTTTCTTACTAGAGACAGATTAAAGTTAAATAATGTAGAAAGCATGAAAGTCCCTTTAGGAGGAGCTTACCTCAACATAATTTCCATATTGATTTCTTACTATTCCCCTTCATAGAGTAAATATTCCCAGTTAAGCAGAATTAATCACTTTCCAGAACACAGGAGTATACTAGTAACATTTTATCAGATTATTGGAGTCAGTGTTGGAGACCCCATTTAATAAGAATTTAAACATGAACTGGACCATCAATAGTACAAGGGGTATAATTGAAATACTATTGTGTGGGTAACAGGTAAAAACTAATGAGGAGAAATCTGTCTCAGGCAAAATAAGATATGTATTCAAATATTTGAAAGAAAATTCCATGAGAGAGTAATTAAATATTATTCTTTGAGAGCTCAATAAATAGACACATAGATGATGGAACTTAGGGAAAGATTTCATTTCAAGTAAAAGATATTTTTAATAGTGAAAGTAAATATGGGTTTTTAAATAAGCATTATTAAATTGTTCAGGGTGTGTTTATTTTTTATTGAGGTACTGATAGAGGAGAAAAATAGTCCCTTTACACAAATAAACTTTTGACAGTAAAATTAAAAGTGGTTTTGTGCCTGACTATGATGTAGTAACTGATACCAGATATGCCCTTCTGAATCAACTATAATACAAGATATGCGAGGTGGCTTTTTTTTTTTTTGAACGTTAGGGAATAGGTAGAGATAAACTTTGTAAAGTCAGTTATATGTTTGCCTTGTTCTCCATATGGAACTACATTGCAGACCATGGTACACGAAGGTAGAGCCAAAGTAGAGCTTGTCAATATTGTGAGCTGAGGAGTCAGAGATTAATGAATTAGGAGCTATTAAAGTGTCTGGAATTTGTAGAACATGACCACATAAAGAAGGAAAGTGTGATGTAAGAGCCCCCAGGTACTGTGTCAGGTACTCTGTAGATTTTTGCAGAAGGTTGCAATATGCATACATGAATATGAATAACCTATTACAGGGACGTTACTACAGGATTGAGATGTAAGTAAAGACACCCAAGTTTGTACAGTGCTGAGAGATAATGAAATTCTCACCAATTAAGAGAGGTAGCTGATACTGTGCTCCCAGGCATTTAGTTGAGAGCTCAGAAAGGTCACATTTTAGGACAAAGTATGTTATGCCCTAAAAATAAGGGCAAACTGAAATATACCTGGATTAAAATAAAAACAAAAAAGAGCAAACTTGCATAGACTGAAAAAATTCCACCAGTAATTTAACCTCTTGACAGAACATAGTTCAACATATTTTAAAGAAGGATCAAATAACTCATCTCCAGCCAGTATATAATCACAAGGGACAGAATGAAATTATAAATTATTAAACATGTGGAGATATTCAGGAAAATAAGACCTATAAATAAAGGGGGTGGATAACAAAGCCCAATATGACCCATCTGCTAGAAATGGTACACAATGACTTCACAACATCCATTATAAAAATATTCTCAAATAAAAGGGCAATAATGACATAATAAAGGAACAGCTAGGGAATGCCAGCATAGAAATAACATGTTCCTAAAAAGAACAAAATAGATATACTAACATTAAAAATTATAATATTTGAAATAAATTTTACTTGATTGGCTTAACCAAAGAATTACTAGACACTATAGGAAAAAAGTTTATGAACTTGGAGATAGTTTAATATAAAATTATACAATTTAAGAATAGGTGGGAAAAACTATATATGAACAGAGCCTCAGTGACCTAAGGGGTAATATAAAGCATTCTTTTCTTTTTTTAGGAGGTTCTGGGGATTGAAACCAGGACCTCGTACATGGGAAACAGGAACCCAACATATAAGATACATCCACTCCCAAGTGAAAGTCGACCTTTTTCATTGTTTGTTTTTAGGAGGTACCAGGGATCAAACCCAGGACCCTTGTACATGGAAAACAGGCACTCAACCTCTAGAGCTAGCTACACTGTTCCCCAATATAATGCACTCTTACATATGAAATTATGGAGTGGAAAAATTATTTTAAATTGGCTTAAAAATCCCTTAATGTGGTGAAAAAATATCAGGCCACAGATCCAAGCACAGTTAAAACCAAGCAAAATAAACCCAAAGAAACTGCATAGTACAGTGAAACAGCTATGAACCACAAATAAAAGAGAAAATTTCAAAAGTAGTCAGAAGGAATAAAAAATAAATATGATACAAACATGAATATAATATATTTGCCAGCTAAGTTCTCAACAGAAATTGTGAAGGTCAGAAAACAATGCAATGACAACTTTAAAATATTGAAAAAAAAAGTCATCAAGTCAGATTCTGAATAAAGCAAAAATAACTTTCACAAACGAGAATGAAGATATATTTGGACAAATCAATTGTGAGGAATTGTGAGACCTGTTCCAAAGAAATGATTAAGGAAGTTGTTCAGAGACTGTGCAGATGCAAAATGGTGGAGTGAAAAGTTTGCTGGAGTACAGATTGCTTCCTCCACTAGAAAATGAACAAGCTGGTAAAAGAGAAACCTGGAACCAGAATGAAAATCTAGAACAACTACAGGAATGCCAGAGGAAGTGAGAGGCTGCCAATAATTTCGTTTTGTCAGTGAAAGTGAGAAAGAGTGGCCAGCTCCCATTTCGTTTTGTCAGTGAAAGTGAGAAAGAGTGGCCAGCTCCCATTCCTCAGCGCAGGGGTTGCTGCAGAAAGGTAGCCAGGATTCTAATAGCAGCTGGGTGGAAAGGAGAAGAGGAAAAACCTTGCCCTCCAAAAGTGTAGGAGAGGTGTAAGATCTGTCTGGGAAATCCTCAAAGAAAGAGTGAAGATGCCAGCTTTAATTTCAGCCTTGTAGGCAGCAATAGCTTCTAGCCTCCCACCACCTTCCAGAACCAGTGCGACTTCTTTTATAACTTTTTTTAAATTTTTAAATTGAGAGAACTTATAGGTTTACAGGAAAATCATGTAAAAAACACATGATTTCATTTATACCCCATCCCCATTATTAACACTTTGCATTATTATGGTACCTTTGTTACAATTGATAAAAGAATTTTACAATTGTTAATTGTACTATTAACTGTAATCCTAGTTTATATTAGGGTGTGGTGTATTTTTTCCCCAATATAACACCCTATTATTAACATGCTTGCATTAGTGTGGTATATTTGTTAAAATTCATGAAAGGATTTTTATAATTGTGGTAACTATAGTCCACAGTTTGCAAAAGGTGTCACTGTGTTTCATAGTCCTAGTTTTTAGCTTTTAATTTTTATTCTAGAAGCATAAATGTGACCTTTTGGACTACATTCACATAAATAATTCAATTCTGTTAATTATACCCACAATGCTTCACTTTTGGACCACATTCACATATATAATTCAATTCTGTTAATTATTCCCACAATGCTGTCTACTATCACCACCCCCCATTTCCAAAACTCTACCATAACCCTAAATAGAAATTCTCTGCAAATTAAGCATTAAGCACCTATTCTCTACCCCCAACCCAGACCCTGATAATCTATATTCTAGATTTGACTCTATGAGTTTCCTTATTCTAATTATTTCATATAGTTAAATTCTACAGAATTTGCCCCTTCTCTATCTGACATATTTCACTCAGCATAATGTCTTCAAGGTTCAGCCACATGGTCTCATGAACCAGAACTTCATATATATAACACTTTTTGTGTATCCATATTTAACACTTTTTGTGTATACATTCATAGGCTATTGGATACTTGTGTTGTTTCCATCTTTTGGCAATTGTGTATAATACCTCAATGAACATGGGTGTGCAAATATCTGTTCAAGTCCTTGCTTTCAATTTTTTGGGGTATATAGCTAGCAGAAGGATTTCTGAGCCATATAGCCATTATATAGTTAGCTTTCTGAGAAACTACTAAACTGGCTTTACTGTTAAGCTGTATGATCTCCTTATATATCAGGGTATCAGGGATATTAAACCCTTATCACATATGTGATTACCAAATATTTTCTCCCATTGAGTTGGCTGCCTTTTTACCCTTTTGATAAAGTCCTTTGAGGTGAAAAAGTGTTGCATTTTGAGGAGGTCCCATTTTTCTATTTTTTTGCTTGTACTTGGGGTGTAAGGTTTAAGAAACTACAACCTACAGTGATCATTGTACTCAATGGTGAAAGACTGAACATTTTCCCACTAATATTAGAAACAAGACAAGGATGCCCATTGGCATCATTATTCAATATTGTGCTAAAGTTCTAGCTCGAGCAATTAGGCTAGACAAAGAAATAAAAGGCACCCAAGTAGGAAAGGAAGAAGTAAATTTTTTACTATTCACTGATGACATGATCCTATGTCTAGAAAATCCTGAAAAATCCACAAGAAAGCTACTAGAAATAATAGATGAATTCAGCAAAGTAGCGGGATACAAGGTTAATATGCAAAAATCAATAGTGTTTCTATATACTACTTGTGCAATTTCAGGAGGAAAACAGAAAATAAATTCCATTTATAATAATGACTAAAATAATCAAATATTTAGGAATAAATTTAGCCAAGGACATAAAAGACCTGTATTCAGAAAACTACAAAACATTGCTAAAAGACACTGAAGAATTCTTAAATAAATGGAAGGACATTTCATGTTCATGTATTGGAAGACTAAATATCATTAAGATGTCAATTCTACCCAAACTGACTTATTGAGTCAATGCAATTCCAATACAAATCCCACCCCCCCCCTAAAAAAAACAGGCCTTTTTTGAAGAAATCAAGAAGCCAGTAATCAAATTTATTTGGAAGGGTAGGGGGCCTTGAATAGTAAAATTATCTTTAAAAAGAAGTAAGAAGTTAGAGGACTCTCACATCCTTGCTTTAAAGCATGTTACTTAGCCATAGCCATAAAAAGAGCATGGTACCGGCTTAAGGACAGACAGATTGACCAATGGAACCAAATGGAGAACTCAGAAATTGACCCTCACATCTACATTCAAGCAATTTTTGACAAGGCTATTAAGTCCACCTAGCTGGGCCAGAACAGTCTTTTCAACAAATGGTACTGGGAGAACTGAATAGGCATATCCAAAAGAGAGAAAGAAGACCCCTATCTTATACCTTACACAACAATTAACTCAAAATGGATCAAAGACCTAAATATTTTTTTAAAAGCCATAAAACTCCTAGAAGAAAATGTAGGAAAACTTCTTCAAGATCTCATCCTTTGGTACTTATATGTTATGGCTTTTTCATCTCTTTTTTCCTTTATTTCAATGTCTGTTTCTGTATTGTTGATCTTTTGTGATGTATTGACTATTTGCTTTCTCATTTCTGTATATTTTTAAAATACTTTCCATTTAGTTATTGTGGGGTTTGTATTATACAACCTACATCTATAACCTACAAATATGAAAAATTTGAAGAATTTGAAAAAAATATCAATTTAGCTTCAATAGCATACATGTTTTCTGCTCCCATATGCTTTTGCTTCCCCTCGTTATGCTTGTTTCTTTCCTAGCTTACTTCTTTATATTTCATGTCCATTATCAGGACATATGCCTTTTTTTGTTCATTTGTATTTTGACTCTTACAGAAATGAAAGTACAGAGTTTTATGAGTACAGAGTATTATTGGGTTTTTGCTTTTCCCCTTTTAGTTACTTTTACTGAAGTTATTTGTTTCTTCATACTACTTAATCCCACTCTCTTTTCTTTTTTATTTGCAAAACTCCCTTTAGTAATTCTTGTAAGGCAGTTATTTTGTTAATGAACTTTACTTCTGTTTACTTCTGAATATTTATACTCTCTTTCAATTTAGATGGACAGTTTTGCCAGAGAAAATATTTTTGAATGCAGTCTTTCTTTCTCAGTAGCTTAAATATATCATACCACTCTATTCTTGCCTCTATATTGTTTCTGTTGAGAAATCATCAAATAGTGTTTTTGAGCATCCCTTTTATGTGATGGATCACATGTAATGGATCACTTTTCTTTTGCTGCTTTCAGAGCTTTCTCTTTATCTTTGGCATTCAACATCGGATTGGCTTATATATCATCGTAGGTCTATTTGAGTTTATTCTGTTTGCAGTACATTGCATTTCCCTCACATGTATATTTGTGTCTTATTAAAAGGCGAAACTTGAAGACATTATTTTCTCAAATATCCTTTCTGCCTCTTTTCTCCGTCCTTCTCTTTCTGGGACACCCATGATACAAATATTTGTATATTTCATGCTGTCACTTAAATACCTGAGCCACCACTCAATTTTGTCTATTCTTTTCTCTATTTGTTCTTCTGACTGCATGATTTTGATTGCCCTGTATTTTAGCTCACTGATTATCCCTTGCTTTTTCAAATCTGCTGCTCTATGCCTCTAGTGTATTTGTTATTATTTCATGTATTTATTTATGTATTTTTTCTAGTGTATTTTTAATCTCCACTATTGTGCTTTTTATACAGATAATTTTTATTTTTCTTTAAAAAAAGTTTTTTTCAGATCCTTAGTTTGTACAAGTGTCACATAAAAAAATAGGAGATTCCCATTTGCCCTGCTCCCCATAACTCCCACATTTTCCCTCATTAAAAACATCCTTCATTAGTGAGGTACATTCAATGCAATTGATTAACACATTTTGGAGCATTGCTACTAAGCACTGGTTAAAATTTACATTGTAGTTTACACTCTCTCCCACCCAGTTCTGCAGGTTATGGCAAGATTTATAATGGCCTTGCTCATGTATTTTATTCTTAATTTCCTTAGCTTTGTATCCACCATTGGTTCATTTATGTCCCTATTTTCCTTCATCTCCTTGAATAGGTTTAGGAGATTTGCTTGAACATTTTTGATTAGTTGTTCCAAATTCTGTGTCTCTGCTGAAGTTTTAGTTTGTTCCCTTGACTGAACCATGTCTTCCTGTTCCTTAGTATGGCTTGTAATTTTTTGTTGATCTCTGATTATATGATTATTTTGATGTGCTAAATCTGAATGCCAGTTTCTCCCTGTTGCCTAGGATTTCATTGTGTTATGTCTCCTCTTTGAAGATTAATCCAATTTATGCTGGAAATTTAGAGTAGCTGGTGTTTAAGTGTTCTGATTTTTTCAGCTCTTCTTCATGTGATTCTTACCCTGGATATATGGCATAATTTTTAAGATTTCAATTTTGTACAGTTGTTTCATCTCCACGAGAAAGCTTCCTTTCCTCTCTTCCTTCTGTTCTGTTTCTTTTTATGCATAGATTTCTCCTCAGTTCCTTTGATTTTTAAAAAATTTCCTCACCTCACTCAGCACATCCTTTTCCTTATACTTTTCAGCTCTGAGAACTGTCCTGTTTTACAGAAAATCAGTTTTCTGTCTGTTTTGTGTTTGGGTTGTTCATCAAAGAATGGATTGTGTGTGTTCACCTGTTGCAAACACTTCTGTATTGGTCTCAATATTTTTTTCCCTGTGGCAATATGTAACGTTCTTAAGGTACTTGTTTTCCTCCCTGTGTGTATTAGTCAGCCAAGGGATGCTGATGCAAAATACCAGAAATTAGTTGGTTTTTATAAAGGTTATTTATTTGGGGTAGGAGCTACAGATACAAGGCCATAAACCATAAATTACTTCCCTGGCCAAAGTCTGTTTTCTCGTGTTGGATCAAAATGGCTGTCTATGTCTTTGAGGGTTCAGGCTTCCCGGATTCCTCCCTTCCAGGATCTTGCTTCTCTCTGGGTTCAGAGTTCCTCTCTTCCTAAGACTTGCTGCTTCCTGGGCTCAGGATTCCTCTCTTCCTGGGACTTGTTTCTCTTTCCTCTGTGAGCTTACTTCCCAGGGATCCAGCTTAAGGATTCAGCATCAAACTCCAACATCAAAACTCCAACATCAGAAACCCTTAACTCTATCCTTTGCCATGCCTTTTATCTGCCATGTCCTAATGACATGGACCAATCAAAGCCCTAATCATAACTTAATCATGCCCAGGTACAGATCAGATTACAAACATAACTTAATATCTGTTTTTGGAATTCATAACCATATCAAACTGCTACACTGTGTATCAGCAGATTTGGGTCACTGTGTCAAAATGCTTGGATATGTGTTGGTGTTTTAGTTTGCTGAAGGTTACCAAGGCAGTATACCAGAAAAGGGTAGGCTTTTACAATGGGGATTTATTAACTTAAAAGCTTATTGTTCTAAGGCTGAGAAAGATGTCCAAATGAAGGTATTATGTAAAGCTTTTCATCCCTGAGGACTGGCTGCTGGTGGTTCTAGAGTCCTCTATCATATGACAAGTCACATGACAAGGCACATGGCAGCATCCATTCCTCTCTCCCCTTTCCTCAGGACATCATTGCTTTCAGCTTCTGTCTTCAGAGGCTTCCTGTCACTTCTGTGTTCTGTTGATTTAAACTTCTGGCTCGCAGGACCATTTTTTCTCAACTTCTGAGGGTTTCTCTATGTTTCTGTTGCCTTTTTCCTCTGTAAATTCATACCATTAATAAGGGACTCCAGGAAGAAGATTAAGACCTACACTTGGCTATGCCTTACTGAAATAATTTAATCAAATGGCACTTAAATGAGTCTGATCTAATCATAGGGTCCCACCTCCTATAGTTTCATACCCACAGGAATGGATCAATTTAAGAACATAATTTTCTGGGGTGCACCAAAGACTCAAACTACCATGTTGAGATTCTTACTTACTTCTCTGAGTGGCTCAAGAGGTGCACCTATAGCAGGAGGTACCTGGGCCTTGATGCTTCTGCACAGGACAAGTGAAGGGGAGTAGTCTGGACTTGCAGGCTTGGAGCAATTATCTCTTATATTTCTTGATGATTATTTTACTACTTCTCTTATCCAGCATTTGTGGTGTGCCTCTTCAGTCTATCATTCTCCAGAGTTCCAAGCAAATGAAATTTGTCTTTTTATTAGTAGTTTATGAGGGGAGATTTTTTCAGGTGGTATGTTACACTGCCATGCTGATGACATCACTTCACCTCAGTTCACCTTCTTCAGTTGTTTTCTTTTTACTTCTGTGACTAGGCATATCATGGTCTGGAAGATCCTTATAGGAATTACAAAGATGCTCTCCTTGGTTTGGGTCATTTTGGCATCACTGTCATCTGGCTTCCCACCACCATCCACTAGGAAGTAAAGAGCCTTTTTAACATTGGTTTACTTCCTTTTGTTGGTCAGTGTTCCTTGGACTGGCAGATCCTTGAGGGCCCATTGTAGATGCCAGGCCAAGTTTTGCCCCTTTCAGTTGCAGCAGTTTATAGCCTCACACCAACATATACCAGGACATAAAGAACTAGTGCACCTATTTATTTGGGTTTCCTCTTTCTCTTTCTCAAATTGTTTTATCTAACAATTCATGAGGGCCCAGTTAAGACACTAGCTTTATTTTAGGCCTAAACAAGTCTACACACAAGGAAAGGAGAAGTGACTCCAAATGTCTCAAATATAAAATGTCATCTCAGCAAAAAAGGAGGCAATAATGGAGGAAAGGAAGAATAAAAAAAGTATGACTTATAAAAAGCAATAAGCAAAATAGCCAAAATAAATCTTGCCTTATAAGTAACTACCTTAATTGTAAATGATTAAACTTTCCAAACAAAAGGAGAAGACTGGTAGAATGGATACATAAACGTGACCCAATTATATGCTGTTTACCCATAGCTACAAAGTAGTTGAAAACGAAAGGATGGAAAAATATTTCATGAAAATGGTAACCAAAAGAGAGTTGGGGTGACTATATTAATATCAGACATAATGGACTTTAAGTCAAAAAAGGTTACAAGAAACAAGGAAAGTTATTATATATTGATAAAAGGGTCAACTCAACAAGGAGATTTCTCAATAATAAACTATTATGCACCTATGAGGGTGTGCTAAAATATATGAGGCAAACATTTAAAGGGTTGAAAGGAGAAATAGACAGATCTACAGTAATAGTTGGAGATTTCAAAATAATTTCAACAGTGGATAAGGCATCTACACTGAAGGCCATGAATAATTGTATGCCAAAACTTAGGTAATCTAGAGATAATGGACATATTCCTACAAATCAACAAGTTAAATTGACTGAAAAAGAAACAGAAAACCTCAACAAACCTATAAGCACAGGGATAGAATCAATAATCAAAAAAACTTCCACCAATGAAAGTGCAGAGTCAGATGGCTTCACCAGTGAATTCTACCAATGACTGAAAGAAGAATTAATACTAATCCTTCTCAAAATCTTCTGAAAACTTCAAGATGAGGGAAAACTTTCTAATTCATTCCATGAGCCAGCATTACTTTGATACCAAGTCCCAGTGAAGACGTAACAAGAAAGGAAAATTTGAGACCACTTTAATCATATGAAAATAGATGCAAAAGTACTTAACAAAATACCAAAAATCCTTATCCAACAGAAAATTAAAAAGATTATATGCCATAACCAAGTGAGATTTTTCCCAAGAATGCAAAAATGAGACAATATATAAAAAAACAATCACTATAGTATTCTACATAAATAGAATTTTTAAAGACCTACCTGATTTTCTGAAAAGATGCAGAAAAATGAATTTGACAAAATTCAGCACTCTTCCTAAATATATACACTCAGGAAAGATATATTGAAAGGGAAATATCTCAACCTGATAAAGACCATTTTAGAAAAACTCACAGACCACGACATACTCAATTGTGAAAGACTTAAAACTTTCCTCTAAGATGAGGAACAAAACAAAGAAATTTCACTTTCTCCAGTGCATATAATATTGTACTAGAAGTTCTAGTCAAAGCAATTAGGCAAGGAAAAGAAATAAATGGCATTCAAATTGGAAAGGATGAAGTAAAACTATCTCTAATTTTGAGTAGCTTATTTTGCATATAGAAAATCCAAAGAAATCTACAAGAAAACTATTAGAGATAACATTTAAGTTCAGCAATGCGGCAAAGTACAGGATCGACATGCAAAACTCAACTGTGTCCCTGTACATTAGTAAAGAACAAACCAAAGAGGAAATAAGGAAAACAAATCCATTTGCAAGCAGCTCTAAAAAAAAAACAATATGCCTATGAATATATTTAACAAAGGATATAAAAGACTTATACACTTAAGTCTGCAAAACATTGATTAAATAAATAAATGAAGACCTAAATAAATATCAAGACTTCTTAAGTCCATGGAGATGGACAAGTGAGAGTAAAATTCCTGCTTTGGGAGGGACTATGATTCATGAGAGAATTAAGGACATGCTATGAAGACAGATAAAAGGATTATGATGCATGATACATTTGGAGTGGTAGATAGAGACTATCTAGTGTAGGTATTTGTAAGGCATATTAATGTGTTTATTTTAAACACAAAGTAAAACCTCCAAGTATTTTAAGCAAAGTTTCAAATTGAGGGTTTTACATGAACATATTTATATTTTAGGAAATCATTAACCCTGTCTTGAGAAATGTTTTGAAGAGAATAAGTATGGATACAAAAACACTTTTTAGTAATTTATTGAGTAGTATAAACTGAGAGTTGATGTGAGATGGAATTAGGTAATTGTGGTAAATAGGTTGAACTATAAATACTTAGGAAGCGTGTTCATAATACATGGTGATGGAGTAGATATTTGGATCCAAATGTGCATGTAGAGGAATGTTGGGTTTCGATTAAGGAAAAGGAAGTGTCAGGAATGATTCCATGACTCCAGTTGCTTTATTATATGTATAATGAATCCGTTTGTTGACTTGATGATCACAAAGAAGGTCAGTTA
The DNA here is from genome assembly GCF_030445035.2 of Dasypus novemcinctus. Lineage (NCBI taxonomy): Eukaryota > Metazoa > Chordata > Mammalia > Cingulata > Dasypodidae > Dasypus > Dasypus novemcinctus. Next base: position 144,077,242 of record NC_080673.1, on the reverse strand, counting down.
CTTTATTGTCTTAGAGTGCTTAAATGGGAAAAGTTCACGGGTGTAATAGTGATATTGATTAGAGAGGCTTCTTATATATACAAACACAATGTTAATTACATAGTTGAATGTGAATATTTGGAACTGTGTAGAACATCCTGGATTGAAGATAGGAATATATGACTGATCTGTATGTTGATTGATTGTAAATGAAGCCCTATGAAAAGATTATTTCTTCTGGGAAGAGTGTTGCTAGTGAAATGGAAAAAAGAAGTACAAAATTTTAAAAATTAAGAAATTCAACTTTTTATATTTATATTGAGGGTATCCATTTCCTGGGTGATTTAGAGAAGTGGCCAGGAGAGTAGTGAGGAAACCCAAGAGAATATTTGGTCATAGAAACCTAGGGAATTTTTCCAGACCTGCTTTCTATTTTTGGGCAGAAATATGACCACTGTCAGCTTTTCAGTTTCACTTATCAGGGTTTGAATTTCTTTTAGCTTTGTCTAAAAACAAACAAATAAAAGGCACCCAAATTGGTAAAAATAAATACATCTATCTTTATTGCAGATGACAAGATCTTTACATAGAAAATCACAAAGACTCCATAAGAAAATTTGTAGAGCTAATAAATTCAAAAAAGTTGCAGGATATAAAATTAAGTTGAAAAAATCATGTGTGTTTCTATACACGAGCACTGAATAACCCAAAATGGAAATTAAGAAAATAGTCCCTTTTACAATAGCATGAAAGAATAAAATATCTAGTAATAAATTTAATCAAGAGGAGACAATTTCATTGAAGATTAAAAAAAGGCAAAACACTGCTGAAAGAAATTAAAGAAGTTCTAAATAAATAAGAAGACATTCTATGTTAATGGATTGAAACAGAATATTGTTAAGATGTTGGTACTACCCTAAATAATCTAACAGTTCAAGGTAATTCTTAACAAAATTCTTATGGACTTTTTTTTTTTTCCCACGAAAATGGAGACGTTCATCTTCAAATTCATGTGCAATTATACAGAGTTCCAAATAGCCCAAACAGTGTTGGAAAGACAGAGCGAAAGTTGAATGTCTTAAATTTCCTGACTTAAAATTTTACTACAAAGTCACAATAATCAAAACAATGCAATGTTGGTATAAAGATAAACATATAGACCAATGGAATGGAAATGAGAGTCCAGAACCCACACATCTATTGCACATTGGTTTTCAATAAGAGTTGCAAGGATTTCACATGTAGAATATCTAAAAGAAGCAAATTAATACACACAAAGTAGATTAGAGGTTATCAGAGGCAGGCGGAAGGGGAAGCTAGGAGTTTTGTTTAATATGTATAGAGTTTTTATTTGGGGCGTGAAAAAGTCTTGGTCATAGATGGTGTATTGGTAGCACAAAATTGTGAGTGTAATTAATACACTGAAGTGTACACTTAAAATGAGAAATGTATATATATAAATATATATAAGTTTATCTATTATATATATTTTTTACCACAATAAAAACAAACAAATAAATAGTGACTTTCTAGACCCAAGTTAGACACCTGCCTTACCTGGTTGTTGTGAGTTAAGCCAGTATTCTTTCAATAAATTCCTTTTACTGCTAAGATGCTCTGTATTGAGTTTCTGTAATTGCAATATTGTAATTCTGGGTAACACATTTATAATTTTGAGTGGTACTGCTGTTGTTCAAATCATGTACAGTTCCTGAAGTCTCAATGCATCATACTCTAATTTTAAGCAAATACATAAGTGGTAACATTTACTTCCTTCAGACATAAACTTAAAAGTTTAAAAATAGTGACAGAAATGTTAAATGATTTATGGTGATTATGATTCTTTACTTGTATTTTTCTTACTACTTGTTTATCATTCCAACAGTAATTCCATTTTCGTGAAATATTTATTAAGAGCTGTGAAGAGGAAAATGAATATAATGTAAACTCTTCACATTATAATCTAATTTTAAAACAAAAATGTTTTAACAAACCTGTCACAGATTCTATAGAAATGCACAAAAATTCATAAGAACAAAGTTCCTATTTGTAATGATAATTATAAATCTTATAACTTTCTTATTAAATTTAGATATTTAGAGAAAAGGCACATTGGAATGGAGATGTCTAAATAAAGAAGTAAATACAAGCACAATATCTTTTAAAATGCATAAAGAAAATTAATCAAGGAATTGAAAAATTATCAGGGTCTTGAATGTTGAAAAAAGAAAACATACCTGAATGAGAAAATAGCAAGAACAGCAGGTTATGAAACTTTAATAGTATCACCAGAGTCCTGCATTCATTTTGAGTTTAGTACAAAACGTGTGCTCTAAAATAATTATTTTATAAATCTTTTTTTTTTCTCTCCTTGCAGTCTGGTTGAATTGAAATCTCTAACTCACAAAAGAATACAGAAGCTATTAATCTGTCTGTAAAATATTTATTTTCAGTTAATTCTGTAGATGTTTTCAGTGGCATTTTTTTCTCCTTGCCACAGTGTTATTTTATCTATTTGATCATTTCATAAAGTGATAATATGGAAAACTTTGTAGTTCTTCTAGATCTATTTTAAGTTATTTTTTTAAAATCTCTAAGCCATCAATATTAAAACTCAACAGTATCATTTCTAATATGGCTAGAGGATAAGTGGGATTAATAAAAATATAGAAGCCTTTGGTAATGGGGAAAATTGATTATAATTCACCGTCTGTTTATTCAGTTAATTCTTCTCAACATGCTGAAAGTCTGATAGAGCAAAGAGGATTTTTCATATTATTACATTATAAAATCAGTGTTAGTGTTCAAGAAGACAGGTACATTTCAAGAAAGGTCACCTGATTCATCTGATAAAATATTTCAGCAAGTCTATGGGAAAAGTTGTTTATATTTAGGAGTCAAGTGTTTGTAGGGTGTTTCATGTACTTTGACTTTGTTATATTACTGAAATACTTTAAATAATTCTTGGCATGAAATTAAATATCATGCTTATCATAATGTTCACATAATTAGGCATGTTTCTATAAAATTTTAATAAGCATTTAATCATATGTATTAAATCAAATAGATATTGAGAACAGGCTACAACAAAATAATTTCATATTACTTTGAATAGTTGGGTTGGTTTATTGTTCTCACTCCCTTTTCCCAAATTTTTCTAGATCGCATTTTCAAACTTGCTTCCGTTCTCTGTCATACATATAGAAACATACATTCACTTATCATTGGACAAAAAATTCAGATACTAATTTCAACCTGCTTAACTTTGCAGTTTCCTGGAGCTGGTAGGATCAGTATGTGAAGTAGAAAGTGAATTCATATTTACATGCAATAGTGATCCTCAAGCATTTTGTAAGCTATGAAATTCTTTTTTGAGATGGGATTGAAGCTGCCAAGGGAAGTGTGGGTGGGGCAATTAGGTCTTTGCAAGTCAGCTCCCTCTTTCTTCCACCATCCTTAGCATCTTAACAGAATCCTCCAAGGACGTTACAGGAAGAGTGTTTGAAAACCACCAGGTCTGGTAGTCAAGTTGTCACAACACATTGTGTAGGAGTTGTTTTGTCACTGAGAGTTTAAAGGCAATGCCTATCAAGATGTGAGTGTGTACACTTTTATTGGAAGCTTACTAGGCTTCCAGGCTTCATATGCATTTCACCTATCCACTTTACCACAATTTGAACTATCTTTTAAAGTGCCCTACTTGACTGGAATAGTTCTGTTCCTACAAACACAAAGATCTAAGAAATTAATACAATTCATTAGAAGTATATTAGATTTTGTGTGAAAATATTGCACTTTAGTCTATGGAGAGGGGAGGAAAAAGATCCCATAGGAATGTTATCTGTCTCATAAGATATTATATGAATTTGGATATTCCAAATGGAAGTCTTCCACTATATGAGAAAAAAGAAATTCCCCCAGAAATGAGTCTGACATGTTTAAAAGAGAGAGAGAGAAAATTATCATTTTAAATGCTAATTCATAGCCAAAATAATTACTTAGAAATATTTTCTACTTCAGAAGCTTTTAAAGCAAATCACAAAACCCATCTCATTTTAAGAAAAGTTAATATTAAAACATTCAAACATATAAAAATGAAGAAGGGTATTTCGTATTGGAAATGTGTGATTGTTCACTTAATAATCGTTTTATTTGTTCCTAAATAGCGACATCACTGATGACTTTTATCATATGTTTTTTAGAAGGGATTTTGCATACAACTTTTAGGTGGCAGAGGTAAAATCTGACTTTAAGAGATTGACCTAAAAAAGAGCTTTTAAGATTAGTTCTCTCAAAAATGTTAAATTGCTTCATTAACATACATTTTCTTCCTACTTTGATTTTCCTATATATTAAATATTAATTGAGTTATTATGATTCTTCTCCATAAAAATCAACATATGAAAAACGGAAAGCAAAGTTTTAAAGAGGAGTAAAATAACATCACTTCACAAAATGAAAATATATATAACATCTCAGGTAATCCATAAAACAAATATATGTTCTTGGCACTTTACTACCACATTATAAATATAGATATTAAAGCCCAGAATTGTTAGTGCCCAAAGCAAAATCATAAAATGAGAAATTAATATGAATTGAAATCCAAAACCCATGTTCCTACCACTGTTTTGTTACCTTTTTATTTTTAGCACAGTTTTTGACATATTATTATATACAATTTAAGGATTTCTTGTGCATGCTTAGCCCTGCTTTAACATTTTCTTACACACAATGTTAATCTCTTTGGGAGGGTTGTGCTTTTAAAATATATTATAATGTTATTTTTATATGTCTACAAGTGTCCTATGCACAATGTGCACATTAAATAAATATTTGTTCGCATTTATGTGGCTCTGCATGGCATGGTTGTCCTTCTTCCATGGGTTGTAAGTATATGTTACTTATAAACAGCTGTCAATCTCATCTGTCCAGTGTTGTGTGTTGTGTGTTCAGCCATCCTCATAACCCAGGGGCAGGAATTTTTCCCTCATCAGTGAAAGAGGAGGCAAGTAAAACACACACGTGAGTGTGTATGTGTGTGCCTGTGTATGAGAGAGAGATTATTTGTGCTACTATGTGAACTGGAAAAATTACATAACTTTAGAAACTAGGTGGATAGAATGTCTATTTAATAAGGTTGAATTGCACATTTTCAAACAATATGATTCAATTAAAGGTAATCTTAGGAATACTTTGTTCTATACATTGTGTATTCCCTTCTTGGCTTTGCAAACTGAATACTGCAAATGGAAATATTCACTGGTTGTTTAATTACCTGTCAATTTTTTTCTGGATAATTTATCTTATATTAGACACAACAAAAGCTGTCCTTAAAATGATGAAGAAACAATGAGCAAAAGTCACTCTTTCTGATCAAATACATTGTTATAGAACTAAAATACATCAATTGGGATATGATTTTCCCTAGTAGCAATGGCAATTGAAATATCCAAATGTTCATATTTATTATTCTAAATTATTTTTTTAAGTTTTGCTATTAATTTTTATATTTTACTTAATAAATCTCTTTAGTTCAGTTAAAGAGACTAACTCTAGTTATTGATTTCTATGGTAATATGTTCACCTTTTCACAGTAATAGCTGTAATGGCACTGTGTGTTCAACACCAAAGTCTTAATTAAAAAATTTCTTTACTTCCATCTGCTAAAGAGAATTTGAAGAACTAGTGTTTCGTGTTTAATCTAGTTCACATGAACACTTGTGTGTTCTCAATTTAATTTATTCATTTTCCCTTAATGACCATGAAGAGTCATGTTAAACTGAAGTGTTATTAAAATGAAGTGCTCTAGTGTTTAGTATATACCGAGGGGATGTGGGGAGTGTTAATTGCGATCAAGTAAAAATGGACTATAACATATCCAGATGCGATGCTCTTTTATTGCAAAGTCATTGATCAAACCTAGAGATGTAATCCTCCAAATTGGTCTAAATTTCAACTTGTAGGCTAAGTAGAGTAATTTGTTTTGATTGCACTTGCAGGGAGAATGTGAATTGCAAAGAGAACATAATTTTCCAGGGCAGTATTAATGGATTGTTCCCTTTTGCCTAATATGATGGATGTGTTGCAATAATGAGTTAAATAAGAAAGGGATAAAGAAACAAAAGCACTTAAAATCATTTCATAAGAAGCAGCTTAATATGCACGAAATACTATTTGCAAATAATAAAACATGTATACTAAAGACATATTATTACTATCAAGAACTCATATATATATTATATTTTAATATATATTTCCTAAATGGATAATGCTGTAAAATGGACTACATCGTGTGTTAAGTGGGTTAGAGTTCCCTGAAAAACCATTTTAAATGCTATTGTGTTTAACTTAGCCCAAATTGTTAGAAATGCCAGTATCAGAAAGTGATGTACATTATTAAATGACTTAGCAGTGACAGAAGATTTGTTCACCTGTTATTTTGGGGGATCAAATCATGTAGCCCACAATACCATAATCAAATTTTAATCTATATTCTTATGACTGTGAACCCACTTGTAATTAGGACATTTTAAAATTGTTATTATTAACAAATGTATGGCTAGATTGAATCAGAGTTGGTCTTTAATCCATATAACTGAAGACCTAATAAGGAGAGGAAATTCAGATGCAATCAGTCAATAGAAATCCAAAGTCAAGAGAAGCCAAAAACCTAAAGGCAGATATCAGAAGAAGTCAAAGAAGAGAGATCACCATTTGACAGGAGGCTTTGCTACCTACCCCAGAAGAAATCATAGTTTTACTGACATCTTGATTTTGGATTTCTAGTTTTCAAACTGTGATACAATAAATGCTTGCTTTTTAAGTTAATCCATAGTGTGGTATTTGTTATAACTGCTCTGGTAAACAAAGACGAATATTGTCTTTAGTTAGTTTTACTAGTATTCTATATTTCTTTTAAAGATGATAATGTCATATTATACTAAAGACAAATATGAATTTTCTAAGATATTTTTAGAAGAATTTTTGCAATTCAAGATTGCTTCTTACTCTGGTTACAAGCTGTAAGTGGCAGTTGCCAGCATACATAGCTCTGAAAGCCTGTTTGTTATTGCTATAAAATTCATATCAGTCTGATAATCACTGTCAAAAGAGAAATGCAATTTTCTATAATATAGCTAAATAATTCAAATATAAAATATGCTAAATAAAATGGATTTCTTAAATTTCCTCTGTCTTTTTGACAGTGACAGCTATTAGAATGCTACTCTTAAAAATGAATTTTATTTGGTGAAAATGTTTCCTTTTTCAGTGGGTATCTTTTTTGCTTTTAAAGACGCATTGAATTAATTTTATACAAAAATAAAATGAATGGCTTTTACATTAATGTGCAACTATACTACATAAATCAGGTAGAATATGGTTTAGACTGCTAATAGTACAGATAAAAACAAGTTAAAAATACATCAACTTAAAAAAATAATCAATAATCTCAATTTTTTTACTTGTTATGTAAATAACATGACTAATTTTATTTCTAGTTCTGTGAAATAAAATTCACTATTGGACATTTCTTTATGAGATTAGGAGACCCCATAATGATTTTAATAACATTCAAATATTGAATCGCACATATATGTTGAGTGCTAATTACTGTTCAGGACTAAGTTAAATCCTTAGATTAAAAAAGATTAGTTTGAGAGAAAATTCTGGACTACTCAAATATATAAAATGTGGGTAGGGAAAGTGAGAGGAAGGAGTAAGATAGAGGAGGAGAAGATAGGAATAGAAGGGAATCCAGTAAAACAGGGCTTATAAAGCTGAAAATTCATGTTTATAGACAAGCTAAGACACTCAAATGGCAAACACTGAATAAAATTATTGAAATATATGTCTGAAAAATGGTCAATAGATTCTGCAACAGAGACTTCATTAGTTTGGCTAGAGAAAATACAGTTTCGTGATGGATGTTGAAACCAAAATGCAATAAGATGAGGGATCCATGGAAGTGAGAATATAGAGCTAATATGTGAATGTAGCTGTAATAGAAGGCAGAAAAGGGGGAAGAGAGGATAATTGAGAAATCTCCCAAATGTAAAATGGGTTCTTTAATATGTATTTAAGGAAAAGAATTTTTAGTATAGGAAAGACTATGATTTTGCTAACAAATAGACACTGAATTAGTTATTGAAAGAAAAAAGACTTAATCATATGGGAATTATTTCTAAGTAATATGATTATTACATATCAGTCCATTTGAGATTCTTCTCAAATAACAGAAGATATTATCTGTGTATCTCAAATACAGGAATTTGGACCAACTTTCCAAAGAGAAAAGCAAAAATTCACAGGGAAAAAAAAGAGAAAACATCAAAAAGAAAGTATGTCAATGTAAGGATTTTATGATTTCTTTAAGTAATTTATGATTAAATTATGATTCTTTGATTTAAGAAAAAATCTAACTTACATGTAGTTTGTTTTAGTTTCCTAAACTGCTCAAGCAAATCCATGAAATGAGTCAGGTTAAACAATGAGAAATTATTATGATTTTGTGGTTGTGATAGTTATGTTAATGTGTCAACTTGGATAGGTAATCGTGCCCAGTTGACTGGTCAAGTAAGCACCTGGCTAATTGTAATACAAGGGCATTTCATGGACTTTAATCATCAGTGAGTTGATTGCATAAATGGCTGATTACATCTACAATCAACTAAGGAGATTGCCATCATCAGTGGATGAAGTCTCATCCAATCAGTTGAAAATTTTAAAAAGGGAAGTGATTTTAGCATTCAGTGAGGGAATTTCCATCTCTACTTCAGAAAACCAGCATCTTCTGAGAATTCAAGGACTTTCCTCAGAACCCCTAGTTTGCAGCTTGCTTTGTGGAATTTGGACTTGTGCATCCCCAAAATCGCATGAGAGAATTTTATAAAATCTCATACTATTGACAACTATCTCCTGTTGGTTCTGTGTCCCTAAAGAATGCTGATTAATACAGAAGGTAAAAGAAAGTCAAAATAAAGGTATGAGCAAGGCTATGCTTTCTCCCCAAGGCTGGGCATTCTGGGCTGGCTGCTGGTGTCTTGGTCCTTAGCTTATCACGTGGAAATACACATGGTAGCCTTCCCTGGCCTCTCTAGTCCTTTCTGGCTTTCTTTAATTTCAGCTTCTTACTTCCTTTGGCTTATCTCTGTCTGAATTTCACTCTGCCTATAAAGGACTCCAGTAATAGGATTAAGACCCATCCTGATTGAGAGGGATTGCACCTTCTTCACTGAAATAATCTCATCGAATGCCCTATTTATGATAGGCTCATACCTACAAATGGGTTAAATTTAAGAACATTTAAGACATTTGACTTCAATTAGAGTAACTCAAGAGCAGAAAATATTTGGTACTTTATTATGTCTTTTTTTTCCCTATGCATTCTTTATTAACACATATTGTCTAATTTTACACTTTCTTGGCCTAAGCCAAATTACTTTGGCAGATCTTTTTATATGTCTTCCAGAGATAATACCACACACAAACTTATTATTTAAGATTAAACAGATAAATAAATGAATGGAAAAGGAGATGACTAAGCAGCTGTCAAAATCCCCATTGAAAACATCTGCAAAACTGTGATGTGGGATAATGGTTTATGAAATAAAATGTTTCCATGCATAAGAATTTGGCAATAAAACTCCATTGGTAAAATAATGTAAAATGTAAAAGAAAATGCAATAAAACAGAAAACAATAAAACATATTGATATAAAATAAACTTCCAGGGAAAATTGTAAGATTCAAAACAAAGGAATGATGAGATTTTCAAGAAACTTTGCTATAAGGTATTTATCAATTTTTAAGTGTTTGTCAGTGTTTCTGCATTTTGTAAGATTTTATAAATGGAAAATTAATATCAGTACCATCTTTATCCATAATTGAAACAATGTGCCAATAAGAAATCCACTTATTAAAAATATATATTTTGAGTTCCTATTATGGAATTTTTTCTTTAAACTTTTTGAAGTTTTTTGGGGTAGTATCCATCAAAAGATTTATATGAGCCTGAAATTCAAGCTATAGAAAAATAGTCCTAGGTATATGCTTTCCATTTAGTGCCAACTCCAAGGAAAACGATGCAATCGATCAAAACTATGCAATTATCTTTGTTGCACTGATACTCCTTCCTTTTGAAATACCTTCCTTTTTTCTGGTGACAACTCTTCTCATTCTTGTTACCTAGACACTCTACATTTCATAACTTTCAAATACAATTTCCATAAAAGGAAATCTGTTTATTTTTATCATTATTTATAAAACTTTGAGAAAGTACCACAATATGCAGAATATACTCCAAATCCCTTTTCAGGGCATTCTAAGTCTTCTCACATCAGGTCACACTGTTTTTCCTTCTTCCTTTCCAGTCCACTCAGTTAGCCACTCTGCCTGAATTTCTCAAACCCAGACTGTCTAATTTTTCACCTTGACTTGTCAATGAATTTTACAGTCTTCAACACATCCAAAAACCCACTTAAGATCAGGAAGCTCTCTCTCTTATTCTTGCTCTCTTTCCCTTACTCTCTTTTCTGAGTGCCAAAAATACTTTATTAAAACCTTTATTTCATAACTATTTCTTCAGTCCTCTTAAGACTTTTCTAATTGTTCCCTTCACTAGGTTGACAGATTTGACATCTATTATTAGTCCTTTATATTGTCCACACAATGTTAAAAATACTATGTGTGTTAACTATCCATTGCTGCTGCATAACGTATCACCACAAATTTAGCAGATTAAAACAGATTAATCTGGGTTCTCTTCTTCAAAGTATCTCATAAGGCTGCCATTAAGGTACCAGCCAGGCCTGGTGTCTCATCTGCAAGCTCCACTGTGGAAGTATCTGCTTTTAAGTTCACTTGGTTTTTGTCAGGATTCAGTTCCTTTAGGGTTGTTGGTATGAGGGTGTCTGTTTCTTGCTGAAAATGGGACTCCTTAATTACTTGCCATGTTGTGCCGGCCATAGGATACCACACAATATGGTAGTTTGTTTAATTAATGATTTTAAGAGAGATGGAGTTTGCTAGGAAATCAGAAGTTACAGTATCTTGAAATCTAATCATAGAACAAACACCCTCTCAAGGTTTAAGTGTTCTGTTGGTTAGCAGCAAATTATGCAAGGGGAAGAGTTACACAAATCTGTGACTATCATATGTGGGTGGGTCTCATTAAAATAAATTGAAGTTTTTTTTTTATATGTGAAAATGTAGATTTTTTCAAATAAATAATTTCATTTTAATGAAACATTTACCATTTCCCAATTTTTTTTTGTATTCATTAACAGTTTCTTTGACATAATGATCTCAGTTCTTGAGGACTTAACTCACTGATTATAGAACATTTCTGATATTTAAGGCTCCAGAACAGTGCATTCCTCCTTTCTGGTTATCCAAGTTTGGCATAGTAGGTGGAGTGTGGGGCAATTATGCCATCCTTGTGCCTTGATCCTGATTATATTACCAGTAGCTAACCATGAGATCTGGGTTATTGCATAAGTAATTTAATATGGAAATGCTTGAGGGGAAATGCTTAAGGGAGTTAACCAATGTCACATTTCTCTTTATTGAGCTACAGGCTCTGAAGACAGCTTTTTTGCATGTTCTAACTATAGGTTATACAGTGCAATGCTCAAGATGCTACAGAAATTGTTTTATAGGAAAGACAGGACACTCATATCTATGTAAATGGGGGAATTCCAAGTCCATAAATGCATGTCCAAGACAAGATGCATGTGCAGAAAGAGTCAATTGGCCTCAATATTTCTATGAATGCTTTGTAAAGATAAGCTCTGAAGGAGAACACTTGCACAATTCAATCCATAAAGACTAGGAAAGCCTTTTTTTCTTTCTGTTGTTATTAACTCTTGGAATGCAAGGGAAGCTCTATCATAACACCAGCTGGATGTAATGTTAAAGAACAGATGCCTGAGATTCAAACATGTTAAAATATCAGTGCTAAGTTTCAAGAAAAGATTATAAAACATACTAGGAAGCAGAAAGTGATAGATCAGGTAAAGGAGAAGATTAAAGCATTAAAAAAATACAATAAGGAGGACAAGACCTGGGACATGCTAGACAAAGAATTTTAAAAACTGTTCTAAATATGCTTAGAGAGCTCAAATAAAATATGGAAAAAGAACTAAAGAAAGTCAGGAAAATTATAGATGAAAGCAAAAAGGATGTCAATAGTGAGATGGAGAGTTGGGGCAAGATGGTGGCTGAGTGAACTTGCCTGGGAGTGTCTCTGCAGGGGGCGGCTGGGCAGCGTTGAAGGCTCTTTGGGACTGCACTGTTTCGGGGATTTTTGCTGGTTGGAAGGTGTCTGGACGTCGATTTAGTGGGAAGGTAACAGAGAGGATACATCTATAATATATAAATGGAGGTCCCAGCTGGGCGCGGAAAGTTCCCTCCTTGGGTGGGCGGAGCAGCGGTATGGGCGCTGCTGCAGCTCCGGGAGCCGCTGAGGCCAGGGTTTTTTTTTTTCCTTTTTTTGGAGGCTCTGCGGTGCTGAGGAATTCGCGGGTCCTGGGCGGGCTGGTGAGGGGTTGATGGGACAGGACTCCTTTGCAGATCGATTTGGGGAGACAGACGGTGTTTTGTTGTGAAGCGGGGGACGTTTTGATTGCGGACAGGGGTGGTAGCGCTTCCGCCTGGAGCCCCATCCCCACAGGTCCGCTGCCGATCTGCAACGGAATTGGATTTTGGCAATAAGGGGACACAATTGGGAGATTGTTGCAGGGAGCAGTGAGGGAGGGGACACGTCTGGAAGCCGATTGGGGAATATTTTGCGACGTTTGGGACTTCCGGTTTTGGAGTCTGTTTTCGGCGTTTCCAGCTGAAGCCCAGCCCACCCGGCGGGGCTTGGGATCTGGGTCATTGAACTGGCTGCGGTGTAGAGGCGCCCTCAAGCGGCCGTTGCGTGGGAGCACAGGGTGGGAGCTGTCCAAAGGCTGAAACCCTGAGGAGTAGGTGAATTTCAGGGTTCAGACATTAAATATAGAGTTTGCAGATCTGGCTTCCCCCATGGGGCTGGCACCCAGCTACGGGGATCCCTGAGGGCTGTGTTGCACTGCGGGGCTCCTAAGCTTCCTGTTGACCAGATTTGAGGTTGCCAAGTCTGGGTCCCCTGGACTCTGGTGGTCCACACCCCAGACTCACACCTCTTGAGTCTTCAGTGTCTCAGACTTGCCACCCCTGAATCCATCACGCCCTGGGGTCTACCTGGGGTCCTTGAGTGCCCTGGACTGTAACGTTTGCATTTTATCTTTATTGGTTCATATTGTTTTGTTTTTATTTTCATTTTATCTTATTTTTAACTCTCTTTGATGCCCTGATTGCTAATATTGCATTATCCCCTAGTCTTTTCTCCTAGCGTGTCCCCCAAAGTCCTTTTTTTATACAGTTATTTAGGGGTTTTTTCATTGTTGTTGTAGATAGTGTTGCAACTGTGGCTCGTGTATACCTGTATCTCTCTTCCCCCTACCTGTTCCCCACCGTTTGTCCACCCTCTTTTTCTTTCTTCCTTTCTTCTCGTCTTTCTTTTTTTCTTTATTATTATTAGTTTTTCTTTTTCGGTTTTCTCTCTCCCTCTTGTCCCTCATTTTCCACTTATTTTATTTTAATTCAAGTATACAATAGGTGCTACAGGGAACACCTCACATTTGCTGGGTTTTCCCATCCTCCACTGCCTCATTTCTGTGTGAACGGATTTAGGCTGCCTACACTACTCCCCTTCCCCTGCAGCTTGATATCCACTATCATCTACTGTCTCTCCTATATTCCACCCCCCACCTCCCATTCTTTGATCCACAAAGTGTCTAACTCTTAATTTCTAATACCTTTGTTTTGTTTTCTGTCTGGTATCCACTCTTGAAGCTATTACCTTTCTTTTCTTTCTCCCTCTCTCATGAAAACAATAGCTTTGTAGCTCATACCATATTCCTCCCATATTCAGTCATCTACCTCATAATAGGTACTCTACCTACAGCTATAACTCTACACAATCTACATGAATCTAACCTCCATCCTCCCAGATCTCATATTCTTGCTTTGTTAACATATATCACCAATACTACTTTACACTTTTTCCTTGCTTACAAAATTTCCTTTCCCCGGCACTAATACTTTCTTTTAAAGTGAACTTAACCAGCAACAAGAAATTAGAATAAGAAGAACAAAGTGACAAAGAGAAGATATGACACTTACGCAAAAATAACAGCTAATTAATCTCCAAGACTAGACAAAGAAGCTAAGGAACTGATTAAACCCATCAAGATAAAAGGATGACCAGAAAGCAACAAAAATCGACAAACCAAATCAGTAATCAGGAAAACATGGCTGAATCCAATCAACAAACTAAAAATCAGGAAGGGGAGCAGAACTTCGCACAAGCAATGAAAGATCTCAGAACATTTATCACCAACAAATTTGATGAAGTAATGAAAGGGGTTAACAACATGAAGACAACACTTGGAGGGGAAATTGCAGACATACGCAAAAATATAACAGACATGATGGGAATGAACACCACAGTTCAAGAAATCAAAAATACACTTGCAGCAAATATCAACAGACTAGAAGAGGCAGAGCAGAGAATTAGTGATGTGGATGACAGTACATCAGAAATCAAACAGATAGTAGAAGGGGTTGATAAAAAGATAGAAAAAATCCATCTAGGATTTAAGGACCTGAATGACAATGCAAAACACTCAAATATACGTATTATAGGTATTCCAGAAGAAGAAGAGAAGGGAAAGGGGTCAGAAGGAGTGTTGCAGGAAATAATGGCTGAAAACTTCCCAAATCTACTGAAAGAGACAGACGTACATATCCAAGAAGCACAGCGCACTCCACTGGTCATAAACCCCAACAGGCCCACCCCAAGACATATACTCGTCAAATTATCCAATGCTCAACACAAAGAGAAAATCCTAAAAGCAGCAAGAGAAAAGAAAACCATCACATACAAGGGAAGCTCCATAAGATTAAGTGCTGATTTCTCATCTGAAACCATGGAGGCAAGGAGGCAGTGGTATGATATAGTCAAGGAACTAAAGGAAAAAAATTTCCAACCAAGAATACTATATCCAGCTAAACTAACATTCAAACATGATAGAGAGTTCAAAATATTCACAGATAAACAGAAACTGAAAGAGTATACCAACAAGAAACCTCCCCTTCAAGAAGTTCTAAAGGGAGTTCTGCAGGAAGAAAGGAAAAAACAGGACAGGTAGAGTTGGAGGAGAGTATAAGAGCAACAAAAAAAGACAAACTAGAAGGGGGAAAAAATACAAACAAAATATGACAAACACAAATCCAATAAAAATATGGCTAACACAAATAATTCCTTGAAAGTAATAACATTGAATGACAATGGATTAAACTCACCTAACAACAGATTCAGACTGGGACACTGGATAAGGAAATATGACCCATCTATATGCTGTCTACAAGAGACACATCTTAGACCCAGAGACGCATGGAGATTAAAAGTGAATGGCTGGAAAACAATCATACAAGCAAACAGTAACCAAAAAAAGGCAGGAGTAGCTATAGTAATATCAGACAAAATAGACTTTAAATGTGAAACAATTGTGAGAGACAAAGAAGGATACTACATTTTAGTGAAAGGCAAAATCTGTCAAGAAGATCGAACAGTCATAAATATTTATGCTCCTAACAAGGGTGCCTCTAAGTACGTGAGACAAACGCTGGAAAAACTAAGTGAAACAATAGATGCATCTACAATCATAGTGGGGGATTTTAATACACCACTATCTACCTTGGACAGAACATCTCAAAAGAGAATCACTAAAGAAAGAAAACATTTGAACAGTATATTAGAGGAGCTGGAACTAATAGACATATATAGATCATTACACCCAAACACAGCAGGATATACATTCTTCTCAAGCGCACATGGATCATTCTCCAAGATAGACCATATGCTAGGCCACAAAGAAAGGCTGAATGAATTCAGAAAGATTGAAATCATACAAAACAATATCTCTGACCACAGTGGAGTCAAGTTGGAAATTTGCAAGGGACAGAGGCCAAGGTTTAACACCACGATTTGGAAATTAAACAGCACACTCTTAGAAAAACAGTGGGTCAAAGAGGAAATCTCAAAAGAAATCAATGACTACCTTGAAACAAATGATAATGATAACACAACATACCAAAATTTATGGGATACAGCAAAAGCAGTACTGAGAGGGAAATTTATAGCCATAAATTCATATATCAAAAAAGAAGAAAGAGCAAAAATTGAAGAATTAACTGCACATTTGAAGGAATTAGAAAAACAACAACAAAGTGACCCAACAGGAAGAAAAAGGAAGGAAATAACAAAGATAAGAGCAGAACTAAATGAAATAGAAAATAAGAAAGCACTTGAAAAGATAAACAAGACCAAGAGCTGGTTTTTTGAGAAGATCAACAAAATTGACAAACCTTTAGCAAGACTAACAAAGAAAAAAAGAGAGAAGATGCAAATACACAAAATAAGAAATGAGAAAGGCGATATCACCACTGACCCCACAGAAATAAAGACTATCATAAGAGGATACTTTGAAAAACTATATTCCAACAAAAATGACAATTTAGAGGAAATGGACAAATTCCTAGAAACACATAAGCAACCCATATTAACGAAAGAAGAAATTGATGATCTTAACAAACCAATCACAAGCAGGGAGATAGAATCAGTCATTAAAAATCTCCCAACTAAGAAGAGCCCAGGGCCAGATGGCTTCACAGGTGAATTCTACAAAACATTCCGGAAAAAACTAACACCAATCCTGCTGAAACTATTCCAAAACATCGAAACAGATGGAACATTGCCGAACTCCTTCTATGACGCCAACATTACCCTAGTACCAAAGCCAAACAAAGACACCACAAAAAAGGAAAATTACAGACCAATTTCTCTAATGAACCTAGATGCAAAAATACTTAACAAAATACTTGCTAATCATATTCAACAACACATTAAATGAATTATACACCACCACCAAGTGGGATTTATTCCAGGTATGCAAGGATGGTTCAACATAAGAAAATCAATCAACGTAATACACCATATAAACAGATTGAAGGAAAAAAATCACATGATTATATCTATAGATGCAGAAAAAGCATTTGACAAAATACAGCACCCTTTCTTGATAAAATCACTCCAAAAGATTGGAATACAAGGAAATTTTTTGAACATGATAAAGGGTATATACGAAAAACCTATAGCCAACATTGTTTACAATGGAGAAATCCTAAAATCCTTCCCTCTAAACTCAGGAACAAGGCAAGGATGCCCATTGTCTCCGCTCCTATTTAACATTGTCTTAGAAGTACTTGCTTGAGCACTGAGGCAAGAACCAGATATAAAAGGCATTCAAATTGGAAAGGAAGAAGTAAAAATTTCATTATTTGCAGATGACATGATCCTATACATAGAAAACCCTGAGAGATCTACAACAAAGCTTCTAGAACTCATAAATGAGTTTAGTAAAGTCACAGGTTATAAGATCAATGCGCAAAAATCAGTAGCATTTCTGTACACCAATAATGAGCAAGATCAGGAGGAAATCAAGAAACAAATACCATTCACAATAGAAAATAAAAAAATCAAATACTTAGGAATAAATTTAACTAAAGAGGTGAAAAACTTATTAACCGAGAACTATACAAGACTGTTCAAGGAAATCAAAGAAGACCTAAATAAATGGAAGAATATTCCTTGTTCATGGATAGGAAGACTGAATATTATCAAGATGTCTATCCTACCAAAACTGATCTACACATTCAATGCAATCCCAATAAAAATCAACACAGCCTTCTTTAAGGAACTAGAAAAACTAACTATGAAATTTATTTGGAAAGGAAAGAGACCCCGAATAGCCAAAGACATACTGAAAAAGAAAAAGGAAATTGGAGGAATCACACTACCTGACTTCAAAACATACTACAAAGCTACAGTAGTGAAAACAGCATGGTATTGGCATAAGGAGAGACACACAGACCAATGGAATTGAATTGAAAGCTCTGATATAGGTCCTCACATATGTAGCCATATAATATTCAATAAAGCCACCAAACCCTCTCAACTGGGAGAGAGTGACCTATTCAACAAATGGTGCCTGGAGAACTGGATAGCCATATGTAGAAGAATGAAAGAGGATTACCATCTCACAACTTATACAAAGATCAACTCAAGATGGATCAAAGACCTAAATATAAGAGCCAAGACCATAAAAACCTTGGAAAGCAGTGTAGGGAAACATCTACAGGACCTTGTAATAGGAAATGGCTTCATGAATATCACACCAAAAGCACGAGCAGCAAAAGAACTAATAGATAAATGGGACTTCCTCAAAATTAAAGCCTTCTGCACCTCAAAGGAGTTTGTTAAGAAAGTAAAAAGGGAGCCCACACAGTGGGAGAAAATATTTGGCAATCATATATCTGATAAGAAACTTATAACATGCATATATAAAGAACTCATATATCTTGAAAATAAAAAGATAAACAACCCATTTAAAAAATGGGAAAAAGATTTAAACAGACACTTCTCCAAAGAAGAAATACAAATGGCTAAAAAGCACATGAAAAAATGCTCCAAATCTTTAGCTATCAGGGAAATGCAAATCAAAACTACAATGAGATACCATCTTACTCCCATAAGATTGGCAGCTATAAAAAAAAAAAAAAAAACAGAAGAATACAAATGCTGGAGAGGATGTGAAGAAAGGGAACACTCATCCACTGCTGGTGGGAATGCAGAAGGATCCAACCATTCTGGAGGACAGTTTGGCGGTTTCTCAAAAAGCTAACCATAGATTTGCCATATGATCCAGCAATACCACTCCTGGGTATATACCCAGCAGAACTGAAAACAAGGACACAAACCGATATATGTACACCAATGTTCATAGCAGCATTGTTCACTATTGCCAAAAGTTGGAATCAACCCAAATGCCCATCAACAGATGAGTGGATCAATAAAATGTGGTATATACACACAATGGAATACTACGCGGCTGTAAGAACAAATACACTACAAACACACGTGATAACATGGATGAATCTTGAGAACCTTATGTTGAGTGAAGCAACCCAGGCATTGAAGGACAAATACTACATGACCTCAATGATATGATATAAACAAGCTGCCTCAGAGAGCTAGAGACTGAACGATAGGCTTACAGGAAATTGGGGGGTGGAGGAAGGATGTGAGCTGACGTCTGCAGGGGTGGAATTTATGATGAGCTGGCGGTAAGTATGAACACAAAGAAGAGATAAAATGGGGGCAAGGGGTTGCCTTTGGGTGGGGCTTTGCAGGTTTGAGGGGGGCTGGGGATGGGCAGATGGGTAATATTGCCCAAAAAGTGGGGGGAGGGAGGGGTAGCATATGAACACAGGAGAGTGTCAGGTGTTGGTTGAGAGTAAAATGCTGAGAAAATCGTATCAAATTATAATTAAGAGGGTTACCTGTTTAGGATGCTCGGAAGGGATGGTCCGATGCGGGAAGGGCTCCTGGGGAATGTCTGAATGCTCATTTTGCCAGAGTGGGTGATACCATTGGGTAGAGACCCAAGTAGTGAGAGTGGGGGTGGACCCACATCCTGGGGAAGACTAATGTCATCAAATAGAGGGAACTGTATCTCTCGAGAGAAAGGGTGGCTCCCAGGGCATTGGGGCAGCTGAGCAATTTAGGACCTGAACACTGTTGCAAGTATCTCTGGACATGGCTCCTCGGGAAACGGAGGTTGGCTGTCACTGTGGGCACCAAGGGGATGGGAAAATGGATGTTAAATGTGTGAAACCAAGGTAAATGTGGGGTAAGAGAGGAGTTTCGTGAGAGTACACAAGGATGGATATAAAATATGTAATATTACATCATAAACATATAGGGGAAGACAGAATGATAATGTAAAACATAGGATAACTAAAAATGTTAGAAAACTGCATGTCCTAAAGTATACACCACAATGTAAGCACAGATGTCACCTGGTTTGAAAGCTATTGTCTCAGACTCTGTACATCACTTTAAGTAAATATGTTGTGAATAGGTTGTAAGAGTATCGCTGTGGAAGGGAAAAGGTTTTGTGGTGGATGTGTGGGAGTGCTGTATATTGCATACATGAATTGCTGTGGTCTAGGGCTCTTGTGAAGAGAAGTTCAATAATTAGGGGGAAAAAAAAGGAAAAGAAAAAGATAGGATGTAGAATTTTTCCAAGTCAACATGTATTCTATATCTATCCTTTAAACCCATCACTATATCCCATTTTGCTAGTAGGAGATCCTGACATTATATTGGGGCTTCAATATTCAGGAAGTTCTGGATCCCAGAGTGGTCCAACAATGGCAGCGGAGGAATACTGGTATAGGATACTATAGACAGGGGATATATGGCTGACAGGGAGCTATACAGGGCATATGTCCAGCGTGCATTGTAATGTTTGGATATACTCATAGTGGCAACAATTAAAAACTAAAGCTGGGGGGGTACTGGGTCCCTGGCCGGGGGTGCTGTGCCGTGGTCCCTAGGGGAGCAGCGGCAGTCCCCCAAATGTAGCGGCAAGGACCGAGAAGGAATGAGGGTCCAACAGTGAGCCCCTGATACTAATGACTATGCTTGTGAGCCTATATGCCTGAAATAAGAACAAGGCCTAGAGCAGCACTGTGCCTGGGAATTTCCTCCTGACAGCCTTCATGTTACTCAAATGTGGCCAGTCTCGAAGCCTAACTCGGCATCCAAATGCAATGCCTTCCCCCCAGCGTGGGACATGACACCCAGGGATGAGCCTCCCTGGCACCGAGGGATCACTATCAACTAACAACTGATAATGCAACTGGAAAATGACCTTGAATTGAAGGTTTGATGCGGATCAGTAGAATATCCCTGTCTACATAGAATAATATGACTTTAAAATGCTGTTTGATCTAATGTAAGGGGGAAATAGAAAGGAGAAATGAATTTATATGGCTATGAGTCTCTAAAAAAAAAAGAGTCTCGAGGCTGTCTGAAGGATTGCCCTTATATACAACTGAGCAGAGTCTAAGAGACAGATAAAGTAGATACAATCCCCAGGTATTGGTTCCTTTGAGGGCTAAAGGGACCCACGGCTTCTATGGTCATGGCAGATAGGGTTCACTGCCATGTCAGATGGCCCTTCTTTGGAGCTGGTGTTTCTGCATGATGAAACTGGACCCAGAGGGGATCTCTTTTCATAAGACTATCATGCTACTTTACTGGAATTGTAGTTGGTATTGGGGTTTAAGATATATTTAGGGGATTGAATCTTTTTACTGACAATATGATAGCCAGGCCCTGAGCCTCAACAGACTCCAGCTCCTACAATCTGATTTATTGGACTCACCTCACTCAGCTAAATGGAGTTGAAGAAGGACAACCACCACACCATGGAGCCTAGAGTGCCTACAACTGAAAGCAGGAGGATTGCATCCAGTAACCATGTGGAATCTGAACCTCCTCTTGACATAGAGGTGCAACAGACACAACCAATCCAAGTACCACAGAGAAAAGGTGGCATTGGAGTGGGAAAAGTGGACATGGTGGCTGATGGGTATGGGGAATGGCAGGAAGAGATGAGATGTGGAGGCGCCTTTGGGACTTGGAGTTGCCCTGGATGGTGCTTCAGGGGCAATCACTGGACATTGTAAATCCTCCCAGGGCTCACTGGATGGAATGGGGGAGAGTGTGGGCCATGATGTGGACCAATGACCATGAGGTGCAGAGATACCCAGAGATGTACTTACCAAATGCAATGGATGTGTCATGATGATGGGAGTGAGTGTTGCTGGGGGGGGGGGGAGGGGTGTGGTGGGGGTGGTGGGGTTGAATGGGACCTCATTTTTTTTAATGTAATATTTTTACAAAATCAATAAAAAAAATAGTGAGATGGAAATTATGGAAACGCAAAAAACAGGACTAAAGACTACAGTAATTAAAAACTCTCTTGGTGGGTTCTTCAGCAGACTGTAGCTGCAGAAGGAAGAATAAGTGAACTTTGAGATAAGACCATTGAAATCATATAGTCTGAGGAACAGAAGGAAGGAAGAATGAATAAAAAAGTGAACAGAGCATAAGAAGCTTGTGGGACATCATCGAGCATACCAATATACATACTGTGGGAGTCCCAATTCCCAGAAAGAGAAGAAAAGTAGAAAGGAGCAGAGACTATATTCAAAGAAATAATAGTGCAAAAACTTGCCCAAATTCATGAAAGACATGAATGTACACATTCAAGATGCTCAGCAAACTCCAAACAGGATAAACTCAAATAGATCCACACTGCAACAACTTATTAAAAGAACTTCAAGTATTAAAAAATAATTTCTGAAAACCACAGAAGAGAAGCAACATGACACATAAAAGGGAAACTTAGTAAGTTTAAGTGCTGATTTCTCATTTGAAATCATGAAAGCAAAAACAAGAAAGCAGTGGCATAACACACTTATTGTGTTGAAAGCAAAACTTGCCAACAAGAATTCTATATCCTGAAAAATTGTCTGTCAAAAATGCAAGAGAGATTAAGTCATGTCCAAATAAACAAAAGCTGAGGGAATTTGTCATCAATAGACCAGCCCTATAACAGATGCTAAAGAGAATTCTCCAGGTTGATAGGAAAGGACAATAGACAGTAGAACAAAATATCATGAGGCCATAAATATCTCCTGCAAATGTAATTATATGAGTAAATATAAATGATGACAGTGCTATTGTATTTTTCATTTGTAACTCCCCCCTTCCCTTCCTATTTGATATAAGAGGTAAATGCATGTAACATAATGAGAAATCAATGGTTTTGAACTTAAAATGTATAAATATATAATCTGTAATTGGAACTACATAAAGGAAGAGGACCGGAGGATTATGAGAACATAATTTGTGTATACTATTGAAATTAAGTTTTGATATCAAGTCAAATTAAGATAGTTATAGATTTAACATGTTAAATTCAAGCCCCCATGATAGTCACAAAGAAAATATTAGAGAATATGCAAATTCATAGAGTTATTAGAATACAGGTTGCTGGAGGTTGGGGGAAGGAGGAATGCAGAGGTAATGCATAATTGACATAGGGCTGTCTATATGAGGAAATGGGAAAGCTTTAGTCATGAAATATGGTGAGGTACTACAGCATTGTGAAAGTGATTAATCCCAAAGAATAGCATGTTTGGAAATGGCTGTGATGGGAAAATTTGTGTGGTATACATGTTCCCACAATTTCAAAAAGAAAGAGCAACTATAGAGACAGTAACAAATATAATGCATGATCCTGGATGGGGTGGAATCTAATAAGGGAAGAGAAAAGGTCCAAAGGACACTATAAGGACATATGAAAATATTGGAATATATTCCATAAGCTTTATCTCATTGTTAAATTTATTGACCTTGACAACTGCATTTACAATGAATATCCTTGTTCTTAGGAAGTATACAAAGCAGTATTAAGTGTTTAAGGTATATTATGTATACAGCCTAAACTTAAGTATTCAGAAAATGGTTTGACAGATAGTTAAGCAGACAGATATAGATGGATGGATAATTAGATGGAGTTAGTTAGATGAATAGATACATAGATGGACAGATATATGATGGGTAGATAGAATGAAAGGGCAAATATGTCAAAGGTTAAATTTGGTAGATCTGGGTATCTGGGAGGATAGGGATATACTGGAGTTCTCTGTATTGTGTTTGTATCATTTTTTGTAACTGTACTGTGAATTTGAAAGTATGTCAAATAAAAAGGTCAAAGAACAGCTGTGTTAGGAGCACACAGAAATAGTAAATGAACAGGAGGGTAGTTGCCAACTGTTGGACAATAATCAGTTAGGGTAGTCTGTAATTTCTCTGTGTTGTTTTAATATAGACATATACCTCTTTCTTCAAACCCTGTTTGTTACCTTTCTTAAATACTAGATTTAACTGAAAATTTTTCTCCTGAAGATTCCTTTCCCAAAAGAAATTCACATTTTTTCACCTCTTCTCCCTAACTTCCACTCTTTCAACCCCTGCAAGTGACATTGAAAGCCAATGAAATAGGGTCAGATATTTGTCCTAATCCAGTTTACTTTTATATTATTACAGTGATACCTTATCTATTTTTTAAAAAAATAGATCACCTTTAACTAATTTCTGATGACAATTAGTTTGACTAAGCCTCCTATTTCAATTTATTCCTTTACCTGCCATCTCTCATTAAATTTGGCAACTACAGAATATTATTCTCCATTATACTTTGGAACCCAAGAATATATATATACCATCAAAATTATCATGGATGATGCTTGAGATTATTATTTGTGTATATACCATTATTATTAATATTTAAAGCATATTTTATGTATGTGGATAATTGTCCTGACAGAATTTTAGATGTTTTATACAATGTCTTTATCCTTTTCTGGTGTCTTATGTCAGTTATATAGGGCACAATCTCAGCAATTTTAGAAAATTTGAATGTGTCAGTGAGAATTATGTAGTCATAACACCATAATTAACCCATGTCTTTTGTTTGTCAAGATCATACAGAGAAAAGGAAGACTTATTTTAAATAAGGTAGATAAAAATGCCATATAGGTCTAAGAAATTATTATACAACCAGATCTCAATTGGATGTGGAATAGAAGCAGCATCAGACAATTCAGTCATGCAAGTACAAGAATTTTTTCTGCACCATTAATGTAGCACATCTACACCCTTAAAATCTATTTATTTTTTAAAAAAGCAATTTTTGGACACGTTCTATATACTGTGCTTTGTTTGAGGTGCTCTTTCTCTAGTCAATTTTTTCCATCTTTTTCTCTAGCAAAGACTTTTTCAGATTCTATTATGCATATCATTTCTCTACCTTATAAAAATTTCTATTATGTTTTTTCACCTATTATATTTTTTTACACCTGTTTCCTGACTAAAGGTAATAGCATATCTTCCATTAATAGAAGATGAATCCCATAGGCATTTACTTTCTACATGTTAAAAATAGATGTAGTGTAAAAATAAGTAAATAAAGGGAAATTTTTAATGTTCACCGTCATGTAGTTGTTTTATTTTCCTGGCAACATAGAAGAGTTACATAGCTCTACTTTTTGGATTTTGGTGAGTCTGGTGGTTTTGGCCAAAGGTTTGTGAACAGGATTTAGATGAAAACAGATGGAAAAAATGCCCCCCTTCCTTTACCAGTTAGCATTTTCCAACTGATTTTCTAAATAAATATACAGTTATATGAGATACACTCAATCTCTTTAAAATACTTATATATTATATGGTTAAGTATGTGCATGCTTGTGAGTGTGTGTATGTTTGCACTCACTTATGTATTTTTAAAGAAACATTCATTAAAACTTTGTGTGATGTATTTTGTAGCAGATGCCATAATAAAGCAGCAACATAATCTATGGAAATTGTTAGTTTTATCTACTACAAGATTTTATTGTTCTTATACTCCCATTTATATTTTAGAAGGACTAAATTTTAAAGTTGAGGTCTGCTTTTTTTTGCTAACAAGCTAAAAATATCCTAGTATTTTCTCTCTCTTGCTCTCACTCTTGTAATTTCCCTCCCCCACTGGCATTTGAACTCCTATGTTAAATAAAGCAATATAAATTTTCCATATTGTCTGTTCTGTGCTTTTTTCTTTCTTAGATATTGCATAACATGTTTAAGTTGTAAATGATTATTGTTAAGAATTCATTACTATTTCTAAAATTAAAAACTGAATATATAGATTAGAAAGATGGAATTTCCCAGAGATACCTCAAAATAGCAATGTGGTCTCTCAACTGGCATTCAGATCTTCTTGGGGGTTCATGGCCATTTATACAAAAGTTTATTTTAATACATAACTTTTTAAAAAAGATTTATTTATTTATTAAAATTTATTTCTCTCCCCTTCTCCCTGCCCCCATCATCTGCTCTCTGTGTCCATTCACTGTGTGTTTGTGTGTGCTTGCATTCTTGTCAGTGGCACCGGGAATCTGTGTCTCTTTTTGTTGCATCATCTTGCTCCATCAGCTCTCCGTGTGTGCTGTGCCACTCCTGGGCAGGCTGTGCTTTTTTCATGCAGGGCGGCTCTCCTTGCAGGGCACACTCCTTGTGTTTGGGGCTCCCCTACACAGGGGACACCCCTGCATGGCAGGCACTCCTTGCATGCATCAGCACTGTGTGTGGGCTAGCTGACCACATGAGTCAGGAGGCCCTGGGTTTGAACCCTGTACCTCCCATATGGTAGGTGAATACTATCAGTTGAGCCAAATCAGCTTCCTGAATACATAACGTTTTATGGTAAATATATCTTTAACAGACAGATTCATATATGAAAACAAGGACAATGTGTTAGTCATTTTTAGAATCTGTTTATTAAGGTGCTATAATATGACAGTTGCTCACAATTTTATTGAAGAAAATGTATGGTCAATAATTTAATAAATTTTTCTGATGTAGAAATTATGATTAGAATTATTCTATACTGTTCTGTAGAAGAACAGTACATATGCTTTTATTATTCAAATTATTGACTGGTGCTATTTTTAAAAGAGAAAATAGTGATATAAAATATATATCCCATTCTTAGAATATGAATGGGATGAACATCCACATAGAGCCAGACATTTCTGAATGTTAAAATTTTGGGATATTGATAGGTGCTTTCATTTTCATAATTCAGATATTCAAGATACTTATACAATATGTACATTTGTATTGATATATGTTGAAAAACCCTTAAATTTGGCTCAGAAATCCATCAAGATTTGAGTATTTAACTACTTAACTATTTAAAGATATTCAATGATTCATCTATCACATTATTCTATTAACTGCTGATAACAGAACATTTGTTCTTAAATTTCCATCTAAAATGTCTCTTCCCCCTCATATACTTGCTAATATTTTCCCAAGCATACATTTTATTATTTTAACATCCATTATGCTTTTTCTATCACCATGGATTTTATACTGCTTATTCTTCTCTTCCACTAAATTTTGTACTAATTTGTATCAACTTTTGGATATAACCCTATTTTTCAGAGCCTCCAAAACAAACGTACATATATGTATACATATACACATATACATATACATATACACAAACATACACATGGTTTCCTGAAAAGTTGAAAATCAAAAACCTTATAGACAGGATTGCAAAGAAATTTTAATCTTGCTAGGAAACAAGTCTCCAGTTTAAATCATGCAATTTGATCCGATATAATTTTACACTTTGATTTCTTTCAGTTGATTTTTCACAGTAACAGCTTTTGCCATGGACAACTAATTTGCTAACCTTTTGAAATTTATTTTGAATTTACATGAAGTTATGTTCTAAAGTACTACTCTAGTAACATCATAATATCTGCATACCTTTTAAAGTTTTCGATAATTGAAAACATTTAAGATGTACTAGAACTTTCTATCTTGGTTTAAAAAATGACTTACTAATCTCTTAGCAAACAATAAGCAGTTATTAAATCCATTTTTGGACCTAAAGTTATCATCTTCCTTATATTAGCTTTCTAATTTAACCTAAGCTAAAAATTATGAAAGTTTGGTTTCCATTATAAATGGCACTAATGTATGACATTCTGGTTCCTGAAACAACGAACTTTGCATTTATATATTTACTATGTTCTCAGCAGGATTACACTTTTTGTCATTTGCAGAATGATCTATAAGCCTCATCAATTTCAATTTCCAGTAATGAATATATTTGAACCTGAGTGATCAACATTTGTCTTTATAATAATCTTGTCAAAACATCATGACTCATGAACATACATAACTCTTCCAAAATATAGTAGAACTGCCCGAGTCAAAAATAGAAACTTCACTTACTTTGATGACACAAGATGGTTTAATTATTTATTCTTATTACTGAGATAAGAACATAAAGCATAAGAAATTCTTTCTTGGGATACAGCAAAGGTTTTCCAATCTATTATTCTAGTATTCTGTCTTCTATTATGATTTTGACAGCCAAAAAGCTGTCTTATAGATGACCTATAGATATGCAAAAAATGTTTTTGGGACAAACAAGAGAAATTTTGATGATAGATAGATTAGATTGATAGATAGATAGATAGATAGATAGATAGATAGATAGATAGATAGATAGATAGACAGACTTATAATCTATAGGTAATCTTTTTTTTCCTCCTAAAAGCATTGGTTGGGTGTCTGCAGACATCCTTTCTCTTCAATCAACCAGTCTGAGTCTTCTACACTACATGACGAGATCAAGTTAAAACAAACTTCTGAAAGTCTAATGTATTGACATTTCCTTTTTATTTTATATCATATATAATACTTTAAAATTAATATCTCTGGTCTTATAAAGTGATTGTTTTACCTCAAATCAGTGTTTAAAAAAACTTTCATACATTTTCCTTTAAGAACCAAATTTATTCAAATTATTAGTGATTTATCTAGCAAAGGGATTGAATTTATTTTCCCAATGAATTCCACAGTCTTTAGAGAAAATATATAAGCACAAATTATAACCAATCTTGTAGTCAAATAAATCTAGCCTCTTATTTTATTTTTGAAGCTATCATAATTTTTCTGAAAGAGTCAGATTTTCCTCTCATCTACTTATAATATGTTTCTATACTAGCTTGGAGAATGATCTCAGAGAAGTGACTGAATATGTTTATAATTGATATGACATGTAAATTTTTTTATAAACTCAAAGCACCACTGTATTGAATTTAAAGCCAAGATATTGTAATCTCAATCATTCATACACTGGACCTCTCTCATAAGAGCAAACTGTTAAATTTTCAAGAACTTCCTGAGCTGGATGTTAAACACACTAATTATTAAACAGTAAATTATATATAACTTTAATTACATAAATTACATTATAAACAAAGTTAATAACCCTCATTTTCTAATTATTTTAATAAATTTTACTTTTGCTTGTGCACTTGAGATTATTTACATCTATTGTATGTGTATAGTGAAAGTATTATATAACTATGTGCAACTGCACATCTCTTCCCAAATCTCTATTCAGTGATAACTTTCTTGGTAGCTTGCTTTCATTCATGGAAGGAATATTTAACCCAATAAGTCAGGAAAGATTACAAAACAGACCTTGATTTTTTACTTTGTTGATTGTCTAGACTTAATAAAATTGTGAATAACATGGTAAGGAAGATAAAACTTAAATCCCATACTATCTATAGCCATTACATTAGAATAGCACCAAATATGGAGGAAATATTGTTCTTCAATTTGAAAAGTACTAATTCAGTAAAATATTCACTCATGTCATTCACAAGTATTTGAAGTGCTGACTCAGATCATAATTTCTTCATACTTTCTTACCCTTTAATGCAAAAGAAAATATTAACCAACATTTTTTTTGGAATGACACTGGTTCATTCCTGACTTGAGTGATATCTTTCCTGAAAATCGTTACTAATCATTACTAGATCTAGCCTAGGCCCCAGGGACACCTTCAGCAGGGAGGAAGCTGCGGGGGACCTGCATCAGCCTCTCTGGGAAATTACCAGCCAAACTGCGGAGGCTGGTGATCATCCTTCTTTGGCAGCGGCAAGAGCCGCCCCAGGAGCTGTTCTGTGATGGGAATTGGAAGCTCCATTTCCCAGACAGAAACAGGGGAGGAAGACACAGTTGGCTGCCGATTTTGGCTACTGAATGGGAGACTTGACTGGCTAAGAGATAACCCTGGGAACAGCTGGGGGTGTGAACCAGCCCAAGTCAGAAAGAGGCCAGTAGCCACCATTCTGACTCTGCCCCCAGCCTGAGGGGAAGCTGAGCTGAGTGAAACTCTCAGTGTCAGCAGGAATCGGTTTCTTTCACAATCAGCCTGTAGCCCGCCTAGGCTTCAGCCCAGCTTCTAGCAGTCTGGCAGTGGGGGAGACTGGGGAGCCCTGCGCCAGTCAATATAAATGGCCGCAGGTGGCTTTGGTTGGCATAGACTGAAGATTGGAGGTCTACCGGGCAACTGTGGTCATCTTGGACTGGCACTGCATAGATTGCTGCCCACACCTGCAGATCCATCCCTGCCCCAGGCAGGGGAGAAAGGAATCTGAAGCTTCATCAGTCTGTCTGGGCAACTACAGTCTAGGCCTGCACGTGGATTATTCCACATATCTGTGACTCTGTCCCTACCCCTGGCAAAGGAGAAAGTTGGAAGAGCCTTCACTGGTCCCTGGTGCAATGAGGACAGCTTGAGCATCCACAGCTTACAGCACCAACTACATGCTTGGCTCCTACTGCATAACCAGCAAGGGAGAAACAATAGGAAGTCCTAAACTAAAGAGAAAAACTGCACCCAGAATAAATACTCTAGTACGCCAGATGTGAAGACACCAACAAAAAATTACAATCCACACCAAGAAACAGGAAGGTATGGTCCAGTTAAAGGGGCAAGGTAAACCTCCAGATGACATAAAGGAGTTGAGATAACTAATTATAGATGTTTAAACAAGTCCCCTTAATAAATTCAATGAGATGGCTAAAGAGATTAAGAATATTAAGAAGACATTGGATGAGCACAAAGAAGAATTTAAATGCATACATAGAAAAATAGCAGATCATATGGGAATGAAAGGTGCAATCAATGAAATTTAAAAAAACATTGGAAAACATTGGAATCATATAATAGTAGATTTGAAGAGGCAGAAGAAAGGATTGGTGAGCTTGAAGAGATGGCCTCTGAAAGTGAACATACAAAAGAACAGATGAAGAAAAGAATGGAAAAAATTGAACAAGGTCTCAGGGAATTAAACGACAGCAAAAGGCATGCAAACATACATGTCATGGGTGACCCAGAAGGAGAAGAGAAGGGAAAAGGGGCAGAAGGAATATTTAAAGAAATAATGGTAGAAAGTTTCTCAACCCTATTGGAGGACATAGATATCCCTGCCCAAGAAGCACAATGTACTCACATCTGCAAAAATCCAAATAGACCAACTCCAAGATGCATACTCATGAGAATGTAAAAGGCCAAAGACAAAGAGAGAATTCTGAGAGCAGCAAGAGAAAAGCAATGCCTAACATATAAGGGATTAAGTGCTGATTTCTCACCAGAAACCATGGAGGCAAGAAGACAAAGGTCTGATATATTTAAGATACTACAAGAGAAAAAAATCCAGCCAAGAATCTTATATCCAGCAAGACTGTCTTTCAAAACTGAGGGCTAAATTAGAATAGTCACAGATAAAAAGAAACCGAGAGAATTTCTAAGCAAGAGATCAGAATTTCAGGAAATACTAAAGCATGTGCTAGAGCCTGAAAAGAAAAGACAGGAAAGAGGAGCCAGGAAGAGAGTCTAGAAATGAAGATTATATCAATAAAAGTAACTGAAAGTTCAAAAGAGTAGTGAAAATAAAATATAACAGATAAAACTCAAATAGTCAGGAATAAACTCAACCAATGATGTAAAGAACTTGTATTCAGAAAACAGCAACTCAATGTTAAAACAAACCAAAAAGCCCTGAATAACTGGAAGAGCATTCCATGCTCATGGATTGGAATACTAAATATCATTAAGATGCCAATTCTACTCAAACTAACGTACAGATTTAATGCAATCCTGATAAAAATTCCACCAGCATTAAAGAAAAAATTGAAAACATGATCATTACATTTATTTGGAAGGGTAAGGAGTCCTGACTAGCCAGAAACATCATAAAAAGGTAGTGAACCCTCATCTCCAAACTTTAAATCATAATACCTACCTATAGTGGTAAAAACAGCATGGTACTAGTCTAAAGATAGACACAATAGACCAATGGAACCAAACTGATGGTTCAGAAACAGACCCTTACAGGTATGGTCAAGTGAGCTTTGACTAGCCTGTCAAAGTCACACAGCTTGGACAGAACAATCCATTCAACAAATAGTGCTGAAAGAATTGGACATCCATATCTGAAAGAAGGAAAGAAGACCCCTATCTAACCTTATCCAAAAATTAACTCAAAATGGATAAGAAAAACTAAAAATAAAAACAAGAACCCTAAAACTTCCAGAAGAAATTGTTGGAAAATAGCTTCAAGACCTGGTGGCAGATGTTAGATTCTTAAAGGAGATAAGAGAAGGACTGAGTGGACTGCTGATATTTAATGTATGTAGAAGTTTTAATTAGCTTTACTGTAAAAATGTGAAATGTTCAAAGTGGATGGTAACACATAATGAGTAACAGCTAGTTTATAAATGGGGATGTGACTGAAAATGATAGTCTGGTTATGTAAATGAATGCTTGAGAATAATCTAGGAACTGGATGGCATGGTGAATCAAGAGGTGGGTGAGAATTGTGGCTGATGTTATGGATGCAAAAGTGTCCTTTGTTAGCTAGAACAAATCACTACTGCAGGGTGTTGGGAATGTGGAGAAACATGGGAAAAATACAGCTGGAGTGACCTATGGTCTGTGATTAGTGTTAATGATATAATATTCTTGCATCTATGCAAAAGATGTACAATGCTCATACTGAGGCAGTATGGAAAATGTGAGCCAAATGTACACTATGGACAAGGTAATAATCAGGTGATATTGTTTTATCTGTAGCAAATGACACACCACATTGTGGTATGTTGATGGAGGCGTGTTGTTTGGAATTCTGCACATGTGCATGACTGTTTTATAAGTTTACAACTTCTTTCATAAAAAATACATTTAAAAAATAATAACAGAGTGGGTTGGGGGAAAAAAACTCCAAATGTAAGATAAAACCTATGATTAATATAAAGATTTTGACAGTGTTCTTTCATAGTTTGTAACAAATGTCTCATGACAATACAAGGTGTTGGTGGAGGGTTGATGTATGGGACCCTTGTATGATGTTATGCATGTTTACTTTGTAAGTTCACAACTTTTACTATACACTTAATTGTTTATGTATGTTCATATATAAATGATATAAAGATAATAATCAGATTAGTTTGTTTAGTTGTAATAATTTAACAATACTCTTTAATCATTATTCAAAAAGGTTTAAAAGCAATCCAAGTTGTTGGTGGTAGGGTGACATGTTATATATGTTTCTTTGATGATATATATGTTTGCTTTGTAAGTTCACAACTATTATACACTTGTTTATGTATGTTTATGTATGAGTGATATATTTCAATAAATTTTTAAAAATCAATGTGAATATTGTAAAGTTTCCTATTTCTAAAATTATGCAAATAAAGCAATACCCAAAATCATTAAGTTAACTCTCAAGTGGTTTTTTTTGAGTTTTACTAACATTTATAGGCATACACACACTCACATACACACAAGCATGCATATGTTATACACACAACATATTTTATTTCTTTTTTGTAGAACCACCTTATTAAACATTTTCCAGAACACCACTGACCAAAATCATAATTTAAGTATTCATTACCTCTCAAGTGATTGTGGAAATAATTCCCTAGTTCTGTATTATATTTTGCTTTGTTTTGATTTCTATAAATCCCACTTTTTCCAGCCATTAAATAGGTTATTATTCCCTTCCGCATGTATTTATTTATTCAAATCCTAATATATGCCAGACACTGTTTTAGGCACTCAGGCTAGACCAGAAGTTCCTACCCCCACAGAGATTATCATCTAGAGATAAGGCATCTAAAGCATTTGATTCACTATGGGCATTGAAACTTTATCCATTATGATATTTATAACTAAACAAGTTGCCCCCAAATTTTGGTTCCTTATGCTTTATGCATTTATGAACCTCAAAATAAAATTTCTCTGTACTTCCTGAAATGTTCTTCCTTTGTCTGCCCACAACTTGTTTGTGATATATTACCTTAGGAAGAATTGAATATTACCAGGAGGAAAAAATAAAATATTATGTGTAGTTTCCTATTTTGTAAGGTTATATTCAATGTAGTTCTTATTGGTTTACAGTTTTAAAAACTCAATTTATCGATCTAATGTTGGTATTTTGTTGAAAAATAAACAATGGCTTGCATGAGTTTTGGAAATATGTTTTGCTATTTCAGATATTTCAAGTTCAAAAATGAATTCAGTAGTTTGTTCTAAGACATTAGAAAATGATGATGGCTTTCATTTCCTTGATTATTGGACAAGGCAATTTTTGCAAAAAAATAAGTTCTATTTCTACCTGAAAGCATGTTTCTGAATGCTTTTGATATTAAGCATAAATTCTTACATCCACTATGTGATATTTAATATGTTTACATTTACAATAAGTAAAATGTGATCATTGCTTAAAGATGTTTAATAGGTGAAAGGATCATCAATATTTAAATGTAGTTGCAGTTCCATGAACTAGTTATAAATTTATTATAAATAAATATTTATTTATAATTATATATAATATGCATGTAAATACATATATATACATTTATATTTACTTTATTTCCTTCACATATATTGCACAGGGAATTTTAGCACATGCTTGATGAGAACAAATCAAGATAAATGAAATTGTAGATGTCTTTTTAGGCAGAGTTCCACATCTTCTGCTTTATCCAAAAGCAGACTATATATAAAATGGTAATTTGGTAAATTTTTTTAATGGATGTTTTCCATAAATGATGAGGTCACAATTGTTTTCCATGAATGACCTTAGCCAGATTTAATATGACATGATGTAAATTATTTTACAAAACATAAAATTTAATTTGGCAGGAGATATAAACATAGTTGGGTGAAATCTACTATATAATTCAAGAAACATATATTTGAATTATTAGGTCTTGGGAATTAAAAATTGTCACAGACATAAGTGTAATAGAAACATTTATAGTATTTTTGACAGAAGAAGCTTTTATTTTGAAAAATAATCCTAACTTCCTTTAATATTAAGCAAAAATGCCACACCCCAGATATCAAAACATGACTATATTATCCCAGCAAACTTTTTGTCCCAGTATCTACCAGCAGAGGGAGTTAAGAAATAAACATTTATTTTTCTCTATGTTCTTTCCTGGTACCTCAAAAGGTAGAACCAGACAAGCAGCCAGTTTGAAATTCAAGAATTCTTCTGTGTTTGAAAAATAACAGTAGAGTACAAGGAAGCAGTTGCAGATGTGATGTGAAATATTTTCTTTTCTATAGTCTTCATGAAAGGAGAATGACTTTCATTAGAACTTTGGGATGCTGTATGAATCAAAGGCATTCCTGAAGATGTGGTCTTCATTTATGTATTAAAGAAGTATTAATTGTGTAACTCTTACATTTGACCATATCATTAAGGCTTGCAGGGTTGAGTACCCAACCCCCTGATGGGGATAAAACAGATTCTCACATGAAATAAATACATGGATAAGGAGAACACAGAATTTAGTTTTGATGCTGGAGCCACAGAGAGATGGCCAAGCTATTTGCCTGATAGTTTATGACTGGTCTTGTGAAGAGAGCAGAGCAGCTGAGTCTGGAGAGAAACAAGTCCTGGTAAGAGACATGAACTTTTTACCAGCGTACAGTTGAGATGGAAAGAAGCTGGACCCACAGAGTCTTAACAGGGAAAAAAGAAGGCTGAACCTTCACAAACATTGCCCACCATCTTGTTTCAAAAAGTGGCAACTTTGGATGAGGAAGTAACTTTGGATGAGGAAGTAACTTTGGATGAGGAAGTAACTTTGAGTTGGACTCTTCAGGGCCTTGTATTGTAGACTTCTACCCCAAATAAATAACCTTTATAAAAACCAACAGACTTCTGGTATTTTGCATCAGCACCCTTTTGGTTGACTAATACAGTTATTGAAGGCATGACTGACAAACATAAAAGGAAATTGGAGTCCTTCAACCTCTCACAGCACCTAAAGAATATTTTAACTGAGGAGGTTAAAATAAACCAGAAATCTTCCTGATAAGAGAAAGAAATTGGTTTGGGTAAAAGTGAAGATTATCTATTTATCTCAAATCAGAAAGTGAGATATCTTTCTAAATTTCTTTTTCTTTTCTTTAACTTGGGAGGGGCATGTAGAACCAAGGAGATGGGTTTCTAATATGTTGAGGACTGCATATTTGAGCCTGGTGTCCTCCACCTATTCTCCTGTGTTTGAAATCACTGAATTTAAGAGACGGTCTTGACTTAGTCCTCATGTTGAATTTAGAAGGGACTACCATGTCTAAAAATAAAGAATCCAACATTGAAGACAGTGATAAATGTCTATTTGACACCTCTTCCTCTCATCTTGCTTTTTCCTGTGGAGCCTCAGTTTTGCTCAGCTAAGTGCCTCCTGATCAACCCTGCATGGACCTGATTAGTGTAAAGGAAACCCATTTTCTTATATGTGCTTAGTTCAGAAATGGACATGTGACCCATATCTAGGCAAAAAATTATGAAGGAAGTCTGAAAAGGGTCTTCTGGAAAAGAAATTTCTGCATGAAAAGAATGCCTTTCATTTTGTCAGGATGCATTCAAATCTAGATGTTATGCCTAGAAAGACTTTACATCCTGATCACGAAGTAAAACTATGAATGACTCTGCAAGGAAATGAAATGAATGAGTGCCTTTAATGCCAACATGAAGCTACTGAATCAACTAATTCTGAAAGCCACTCCACCTTGGTACTTCTTTCAGATAAAACATAGATTTATTTATTAAATAAACCATTTTAAATAAGAGTGTCTGTTACTTGTGGTCAAATTATCCTATTTGATAGAAGAGGTTCACTCACATTATTGACTGACTTCTGAAAGAACTTGAAGGCATGATGCTTGACTGGTATGAATATTTTAGAGAGAGAGTTGAAATGACTCTTTCAACTTTGCTCAAGAGCCTGAAGCCACACCTCCATTAAAGTGAAGCTGAGAGGCAGCAAACTGATTTTTTGTTGAAACCCTCAGCACAGCTTAAGGATGGAAGAATTAGGATTGATTTAGGAAGCAAACTCTCTCCCTAAGGAAATAGGTAATATGTTTCCAGGGAGAGAAAACTGCTTAGATTCTCACACAAAGAAATTTGGTATGAAGTTTGCCTACAGGGATGGAGCAGAGAACTGGAAGTTAAGTGAGCCAGGTTAGTAGCAAAGAAAACCTTGCAGTGGAAATTCTCACTGTTTAAAAAATACAGGTTAGTTAGAAATTTAACCTTTGCTCCTTTTGTACTGGAATTTCATTCTTTACTAATGTTTTTTCAATGATATTTATATTTTGATCATGCCATCAGTTGTTATTTTGTGACTAAATAAGCAAGATGCAAGGGGAAAGAACACCACTTCTACTTTAAACTGTCCCAGAGTCAAACAAGATGAAAATTTGTCCCACAGAGGACTAAGGCTCCAATTTTGAGGTTAATTAGTGGTATGAGAAGAAAGACACCTGAAATCCTAGGAAAATTTCCAAGAGGAAGATATATAAGATATGAAAGGAAAAGGCTCAGTAAACTGCTTGTCTATATATTAGAGAGAAGAGAATTCCTAGCAGAGAATAATATTTGCAGGAATATATAGAAACATTAATAATCTAGTGTCTGTGTTCCTTTATATTTTATATTTTGTGAGATAAACTATGGCTTTTTAATTCATAGTTTCGAACTGCAGAGAAATTAATAAAAGGGAATGGCTTATATGGCATTCAGTGAGTTTCTTCACTCTATTTTCCTGACAACTTAATTTTGGTGTTAAACTATGAGACTCAATCATTTGTTTAAGTGGGTATTATTTTTCTTGAAAGAACTATTCTTCCTTGGAGAGTGGTGCCTAAAGTGTACACTGTTAGTTTGTTTTATGAAATTGGACAATATTAGGTAATGAGATATATGTTTCATAAGCAGAGTTGAAAGTATAAAAGGAAATCATACAATAAAGAGACTGAAAATAGAATCTTAAGTATACTGTCTGAAGAGAAAATTGCAATTCCTTTGTGCCTGTTAAAAGAGAAAGATGACTGTGGTAATGGAAATGATAAAACATTAAATTGCAGCACCTAAGGGAAAACAACAACAACAACAAAGATGATATTAAAACTAAAATGGTCTGTAGATAAAAATAGAAAACACTGCTTAAAGAAGAAAGAAACGACTTGGGTATTATATGAAATTAAAATTTTAATGTGGTTTAATAAGCATTCTTACATGGTATCTTTGCAGTGGTTAGCAAGTGTTTTAGTTTCCTGACTGCTGCAGCAAATACCATGTAATGGTTTGGCTTAAGCAATGGGCAATTATTGACTCATGGCTTTGAGGCTAAGAAAAGTCCAAAATTGAGTCATCATCAAGGTGATGCTTTCTCCCAGAAAACTATAGCATTTTGGGACTGGCTACTAGCAACCCTTGGTCCTTAGTTTCTCTATCACTTGGCAATAGGGGAAACATGGTACTTTATTCTGGTTTCTTGATTCCAATAACTTCCAGTTTCTGACTGCTCCCTATGACTTTCTGTGTGTCTGAATTTAATCTTGCTTATAAAAGACTCCAGGTATAGGATTAAGACCTACCCCAATCAAGTTGGACTACACCGTAAATGAATTAACCTTATCAAAAGGTCATGTTTACATGGATTCACATGCACAGGAATAATAAATGTCCTAGAAAAAAATATAAACTCCTAAGGATGGGATGATCATGAGAGGAAATTATATTGTAGAATCTGGAAAGCAGGTAGAAAATGAGTAAGGGCTTGGCAGATTTCAGAAAGTTTTATCAAAAATTGTTTCTAAGGTAAACAAAAATCAGTTGGATTTGTAACACAGATTTCTCCAAATCTCGAAAAACTCTGGCACCTGGAACTTGTACTTCATACTTCTGGAAATTAAAGTGAAATGTCTCCACTAAAATAGAAAGAATTTATGTAAAATCTGTCAGTCCCCAAATCTTTCAAGCCTTTATTTAGGAGTAAGAAAAACAAAAAACAAAACAAAACAATCTCTGTCTGAGTTATGCCATACCACGTTGTTATATTATATAGGAAAGAATAAAATCAAGTTTAAAATATTTAAAAGAACCTGAGATTTCCAACTCTTATGCCTTAGGTAGATCCTATATGATGACAAATTGTTGTAATCAGGCAGAATCTGAGAAATTTAATGAGCTTATGAGGAAAGACCAGAAGTGACCAATATCCAGCATTAAGCTCACCCAATTAAATGCCTAGATTTGATCATTTTACAGTAAAAAAATCACACGCAAAAAACAATTATTTTCTCCACAATTCCAATTGTATTTATATTTTTATCTTTTGAATAAGATAAAAAAACATGAAAATGACCAGATAATAAAAGAATTCTGCTATAATGAAAGACAGAAATAAAACAAATAAGTTGACAGAAAGAAATTAGAGGAAACTTAAAACCCAAAAAGAAAATCTATCATAAATATCCTGAGAGATGAGCATATACGGCAACTTTGAGACAAAATTAGTATACTAAAAAGGGATATTCAGAGAACAAAAGAAAGATGCAAAATTATGAGAAAATATAATTTTAAAAAAATCAATTTTGGGGCAAGATGGAGTAGCTACATCTCACCTTCTTCTTCAGCTGAAGGTCCTTGCCGTAATGTGTAAAACAAAAAGAAGAATCTGAAAGGTGGGGAGAAGGAAGGCAGAAGATTTTTAAACTCAAGGAAGAGCAGGACAGTCTCCAATACTCAGACCAAGTATTGGAGAAACTTACAACCTGAAAATGTCAACAGGCAAAGAGAAAAAAAAAGCTTCAAGAAAATACTACTATTTCTCACTAAATGATTGGGAAATGGTGACTTAAAAGCATAGAGATATTTGTGATAATACCAACATACCTGCATTACTCCAAACAAAAACTATGGATGAAAAAATGTGCTCTCCCCCCCAGCTGTGGAGGTCAAGAGGAGCATCTTGACCTCCATCTTTGCCAAGTGGTAATAACACATCCCTCCCTGTTCCTGCCAGTGTAGTATTAGTAGAAGTTGAAAGGGAGCTTGGTTTCTATCCCTGTTATCCAGTAATGAGGCATGCACTTTTCTTCTGCCTGAGCAGTGTCAGCAGAAAAAAATATAAGATCTAGAGTCTCATAAAATACTACTGAAATGCCCAGGATGCAGTTCAAAGTCATTTGTAATACTATGAAGCAGTGAAATCTCACTTAAATAAGAAAACAATAAACAGGGGCCAACACTGAGACGTCACAGATGTCAAAATTATCTAACAAGGATTTTAAAGCAGCCATCATAAAACGCTCCAATGAAAAATGCCCAAATCACTTGAAAAAAAGGAAAAAAATAGGAAATCTCAGCAAATAATAGAATACATAAAAGTATCAAATTTAAATTCTATAAATAAGATGTAATAAAAATGAAAATAGGATAGCAAAAATAAATATTTCATTAGAAACACTGGAAAAATGTTGAACTCTCT
Source organism: Dasypus novemcinctus (assembly GCF_030445035.2). NCBI lineage: Eukaryota > Metazoa > Chordata > Mammalia > Cingulata > Dasypodidae > Dasypus > Dasypus novemcinctus. The sequence goes on along the minus strand of NC_080673.1, from coordinate 144,036,970 downwards.
CAGAAAATAAAGCGTAAAGACAGAAATGCAAATAGGGGAAGGGAGATTGAAAAATTAAAGCACCAGAAAGTCCAGGTGATCATGTTTTATGGCTTCTGAAAAGAAGAGGAAAAATGAAAGGCATAAAATATTACTGAAACAATTTCAAGGAAATTTCCCAGAACTTTCATTCATTCCTAAATTGAAATTATTCACCCTATGCCCAGGACAGTGGAAAAAATAAAGTAGATTTAGATCAAATCCCATCAAAAAGAAATCTTAGGATACTGGGGACAAAGAGAAAATGTAACAAATTTCTGTTGATGATGGTGGTGAATGAGGGTACAAAAGACAGAAGGACCAGAAATTAGAATGTTTTTTACATATCAAGAAAAAATTAAATTAGAAGACAACTGAGCTACAGCTTCCAAATAGAGAAAGAAAATTATTTCTAACCTAGATTTCTATACTGATCCAAACTATCAATTAAGTGTGTGGCAGAATAAAACTTTTCCAGACATTCAAGTTCTGAAATTAATTTCTCATTCATTTTTTTCAGGAAGTTATTGGAGTTTGTGTTTCATAAAACAAGCAAGTACATAAAAAGATAATGTCATCCTTTATAGGCAATTTCATATGTTCAACATGTGAGAGTGGTGGTAGAAAGTCCCACACAGTGGTGTAGGAATATCCCATAATGAAAATCTTGAATTAATATGATATGCAGTCTGTCTGGTAATGGGCAGGAGAGAAAGCTCTGGGAAGGGCTACTTAAGGAAGATGAAATTTTTAGAATTCCTAAAGCTCCTAGATATTTTGAAAGCACACATACACCATTCAGAAAGAGTTTGAATGATAAGCCAACAATAAATTCACAGAAAACAGAAAAATTTAACAATTAAGAAAATGATTATTTCCTGGGAAAACAAAATATTTTGATAGAGATGGAAAGCAGTCATAATTTGTTACATGGATCAGGTCTGAAGAGAATTTGCACACTCATGAGAATTTGGGCAATGCTATTCATCTAACCAGAATTTCAGTTAAATTGTTTTGGAAAATTTGAAGAAATGGCAAAGAGAGAGTAAGAGAGAAAAAGAATGTTTTTGTTTCTTTGCTTATTTCTACTAGCAGAGGCAGGAAGAAGTGAAACAGCTGAAACTTCATCTTCCAAAGTTAGAGAAATCAATAGCTATGGCCCCAAAACTGAAAAATTAAGAGGTAGCAATAAGTTGTTCTTATTTTTTCTAGAGAAAACAATTGATTTTGTACTTTAAGTCTGGAGAGACAGCATGAATTTGATTGTCATATCATCAACAGTGCTTGATTAAGCACTTTGATTAAGACTCCAACTGTTGCTTTTTATATTTTAATCATGGAAAAATGATTTAGTTATTACTATATTTTAAAAACTTATTTCTCATACCTATCATGAGGACAATCCAAATCCAAAGGTACGCTAGACAGAGTAAACTTGCCAAAAGCTGTTTTATCTAATAAAAGTTTTTTAGGGGAAGAACTTATAAAACGCAAGTCTTCCAGAGAGGGAGATTGAAAGAACAGCAATGATTTTATTTCTCAGCACAATAGAATCTGCTACTTAAATCTAAGGAATCTTTTTTTTTTAAGATTTATTTTTTATTTATTTCTCTCCCCTTGTCCCCCCTCTCCCCCCTCCCCCCCCCAGTTGTCTGCTCTTTGTCTATTCACTGCGTGTTCTTCTGTGACTGCTTCTATCCTTATCAGCGGCACTGGGAATTTGTGTTTCTCTTTGTTGCATCATCTTGATGTGTCAGCTCTCCATGTGCATGGTGCCATTCTTGGGCAGGCTGCACTTTCTTTCACACTGGGCTGCTCTCCTTCCGGGGTGCACTCCTTGCGCATAGGGCTCCCATATGTGGGGAACACCCCTGCGTGGCACGGCACTCCTTGCGCACATCAGCACTGTGCATGGGTCAGCTCCATAAGGGTCAAGGAGGCCCGGGGTTTGAACCGTGGACCTCCCATGTAGTAGGCGAACACCCTATCCATTGGGCCTAGTCCGCTTCCCAAATTTAAGGAATCTTAATCTTAATCTTCCTTAAGATTAAGATGCTGTTTTCACTAGATTATATATTATATATGGACCATTAATAGGTGACACAGTGCCACCCATGTTAACTCAGAAGTGAGGTTTCTGGAGGACCATTCTTCTGGTACCTTGAAGCTTTCTTTGCAGTGCTCCTGAACCATCAACTTTGGAATTATGCATTGGGAGCAGAAGCCTTGGCTAGGAGAACAGCAGATCATTTTTCCTGATGGCATTTGTAACACTGACATTTGTCAGGTGTCTGTAATTAGATGGGTCACAGGATAGGCAGAAAGCCACATTGGGTACAGCAAAGCAAAAAAAGGAAGGAAATTGTTAGACTAATTTCTTCAGCTAAGTCATAGGATTTTCAATGGTATCTTTTATTTATTATCTAACCTGACTAGGCCCTCCTTGAATGATGACAGCATGGTTCTAAGATCTTAAATGTGTTATCTACTGTAATTCTTATCTTATCTTCAGTAGGTTGGCACTACTATAATCTACATGTAACATGAGAAAATTGAGGAACTAAAAGGTCAAAAATCAGGATGGAAATCACACAGGTCTGAGTAACTACAGAGTTTGTACACTAAGCCAACACATTTCATTTCTCTCGTGACTTTTTAGTTTGAGAACATTATTCCCATGTGTTAATAACCTAAAAATCAGCAACACGTACTTTTGCTTTTTTTCTGAAGGTCTTCTAAGAAGCAGCAATATGAATCAAATTTTTGCTTTGAAGGATACCAAACAGGGACAATATATTTATTCTAACATCTGTTAGAGTTTTCAGAATTAAAAATTTCTTCTTTATATCATTGAAGGTTTGAAAAATAATCAATGAAAAATACATATTAGGTTTATTAGCTGTTACCTATATTCATCCAGTTGAATGCTGATCACCAGAAACTTTTTCAACTGATTAACCAAAATCAACTGATATCCTGTTAAATGTAACAAGCAAAAGGACTTAAAGGAGTCTGGGGGTTCCAGGAGAAAGAGTGAGACTGTTAGTTTGCTAGGTTGCTGACAGGAATGTGCCTTATAATGGGCTGGCTTTTAATAATGGGAATTTATTAGCTTACAACCTTATAGTTTTGAGGCCATGAACATGTCTTAATCAAGGCATCATTTTCTTTTTTTTCTTTCTATCTGGTTGCATCATCATATTTTTGGTGTGTTGCTTCACCATGGGGACCTGTGCCACCATTTGCAGGTGTTGGGCATCTTTTTTTCTTTTTCTACCAGGAGGTCCCAGGGATCAAACCTGGGTCCTCCATATAGTAAATAGAAACTCAATTGTTTGAGCCACAGCCATTTCCTGATCCTTCCTTCTTGATGACTGGATATTTGTGATCCTGGACTCATTTGCCACATGGTAAGGCACATGGCATATTCTGGTCTTTCCCTTCTCTTCCCAGTTCTATTGCTTTCAGTTCCTTGCTTCCATGACTTTCTCTCTCTGTATTCATACAGTTCATAAAGGACTCCAGTAAGAGGATTAAGAGCCACCCTGGATCACACCTTAACTGAAGTAGTCTCATGAAAGCCTACTCACAATAGGTTTATATCCATGGGGATGGATTAGATTTAAGAACATGTTTTATTAGGTACCTATAGTTTCAAACCACTACAGATACTAAAAAGGAGATGAAGCCTTTAAAAGAACTCTTGATTTTGTTATCTGGATATTATGTCAGCTCAAATCCTTAAACTCCCATTTTGTGTTCTCTGCAAGATATTTTAGGAAAGAATGTTTATCTCATACTTTTAAACAGAAACTATATATTTTTATATATGCCAGTATCTTTGTGATAGAATATATGAGCAGTATGTTAAACTGGAAACTAAACATTTTTTATCAAATTATATTATCGTCAAATTGTATTATCATCTTGATAAATTGTAGGAAAAGAAAAAGTCTATTAGATAAAAATCTGACAAAGACAGTTGCAAAATAAATTATACTATTTTTGAGTATTTGGATTATTTAACCTATGTAGGAAAAATATTTTAAAAATAAAGAGACTCTCTTCCTCAAAGATGTTTTTAAATAATAAACACAAAGTCTTCAAATATGAATTTAAAGTTCAACTTTGAGATGTTTATTTTAAGAACTATTTTTAAAGTCATAGAAAATAGACTGTTCCTTTCACCGGAGTCACAAAATCATAAGGGGACTTCAGAATGTAAGGTCATATATAAGTAGAGAAAATTAGCATCCCTGAGATATTCTAAATCTGACATCTAGAAATCTGCATTCAAATAGAAGATTAAAGTAGCCCCGTTGAGCCTATCTAATGTGGACTGGATGGGAATACTGATAAATAAAATGTATTTTGAGGCAAGAGAATATTTTGTTCTTTCAGCTTGTCAGAGATAAATGACTATAGTCATTTTGTTTGAATCTTTTATGCTAACTTCTTTTAATGTGAACTCTTGACTCGAATTACTTATTTTTATGTTAATGAATTTAGATTTCTTAATTCACAATATGATCATAAAGTGGCTCAAAAACAGATTTGGTTTTGCCCATTCATTTATAATTTTGTTAATGAAAATGTATATAGAGCTACATATGCATAAAGATGGCTATTAATTTGTATTGTTTGAAGTATCCATTCATATTTGAAATAAATACATATTGTTATATAGCAGATATTGCATAATGGAATAAATGTGCACAGTCATAGGTTTAAATAATTCTTCTGTATAATAATCATTTGGAAATGTTGGTTTGGATATTTTCCTGTTCATAACTAGGATTCTCTACTTTTAAAACACTTCTTTCTTTAACAAACTGATTTTATTGATATATATAAATAAAGCATAAATGCATTCAAAGTGTACAATCAATGGTATTTTGTATAGCCACATAGTTATGCATTCACCACTTCCATCATTTTTAGAACATTTTCATTATTCCAATAATAATAACTATAAAGAAAAGACAAAATTTTAAAAACTCATCACTTCTCAATCTCTTGGTTTCCCCTGCCATGCATAACTGCTCTTCTGTTTCTATCTCTCTAGTTTATTTTCATTTATATTTTGTAAAAATAATTTTATATATACAATATCACCCTCTTTGTTTCTCATATGAGGTTTCACTGTTATACAGTCCCATGATACATTTTTTAGCATTTTTTTCTAGTAATATACATGACCTAGACTTATCCTTTCAACCACTCTTATACCAATTAAATAATTCCACTAGTTACAAACACTATGGTGTGCTTTCACCATTTCTATTAATTTCCAAGGATTTATAAACAATATTTTTACCAATTATGCATAGATTAATTCTCAGCTTTCCATTCTCTAGCTTTATTCTATTTTCTGGTGATCTATATTCTAATTATTAACTCTATGAGTATAAATAATATATTTAGTTCATAATAGCCCAATCATACACTATTTGTCCTTTTATGTCTGGCTTGCTTCACTTAACATGATGTCCTCCAGATTCACCCAGTTGTAGCATGCTTCATGACTTCATTTCTTCTTACAACTACATAATATTCCATCATGTGTATACACCACAATTTGTTTATCCATCCATTGATTCATGGACATCTACGTTATTTCCATCTTTTGGCAATTATGAATAATGCCACCATGAACCTTGGTGTGCAGATGTCAGTTCATGTCACTGCTCTCAGTTCTATATATACTTAGTAATGGTATTGCTGGGTCATATGGCAAATCTATATTCAATTTCCTCATGAACTGTGAAACAGTCCTCCACAGTGGCTGTACCATTCTACATAAGGATTCGTAGGTCTCCATATCCTTTCCAACCCATGTAGTTTTCTGACTTCTTAGTAGTAGTCATTCTAATAGGTGTGAAATGATATCTCATTATAGTTTGATTTGTTCTCTCCACAAAAATAATTGGAGACTTCATTACACCACTCTTAGTATTGGATAGAACATTTGGACAGAGGATCGATAAAAAACAGGAAGCTTAAATAATATGATAAAGAAAATAGACCTAACAGACATTTTAGAGCATGACACCCCAAAACTACAGGATATACATTCTTTTCAAGTACTCATAGATCCTTCTCTAGGATAGACCATATGTTGGGTCATGAGACAGTTCTGAAAAATTTTAAAAAGATTGAAATTATACAAAACACATTCTCTGATCAAAATGGAATGAAGCTGGAAATCAATAATGGATGAAAAAAGGGAAAATTCATAAATATATGGAAAATAAACAACATATTCTTAAGTAATCAATGGGTCAAAGAAGAGATTGCAAGAGAATACAGTAAATATCTTGAGATGAATGAAAGTGAGAACACAAAATATCAAAACCTATGGGTCTTTATAAAGAGACCCACGGGTTCTATGGTCATGGCAGAAGGGGTTCACTGCCATGACAGATAGCCCTTCTTTGGAGCTGGTGTTTCTGCGTGATTGAATTGGACTCAGAGGGGATCTCTTTTCACAAGACTTGCATGCTACTTTATTGGAATTGTAGTTGGTGCTGGGTTTAAGATATATGTAGGGGATTTGAATCTCTGGACTGATAATATGACACCCAGGCCCAGAGCCTCAACAGACTTCAGCTCCTACACTTTGATTTATTGGACTTACTCCACTCAGCTAACATGGAGTTGAAGAAGGTCAACCACCACAACATGGAGCCTAGAGTGTCTACAACTGGAAGCGGGAGGAGTGCATCCAGTACCCATGTGGAATCTAAGCCCTCACTTGACATAGATGTGCAATGGACACAACCAATCCAATGTCCACAGAGAAAATGTGGAATGGGTGTGGGAACGGTAGCCATGGTGGCTGCTGGGTGTGGGGAACGGGAGGAAGAGATGAGATGTGGAGGCGTTTTCGGGATGTGGAGTTGTCCTGGATAGTGCTTCATGGACAATTACGGGACATTATAGATCCCCCCAGGGCCCACTGGATGGAACGTGAGAGAGTCTGGGCTATGATGTGGACCATTGACTATGGGGTGCAGTGATGCTCAGAGATGAACTTACCAGGTGCAATGGATGTGTCATGATGATGGGAGAGAGTGTTGCTGTGGGGGCAGTGGGGGGCGGGGGCGGTGGGGTTGAATGGGACCTCATATTTTTCATAATGTAATAAAAAAAATAAATAAATAATTAAAAAAAAACAAAAAACGAAAAACCTATGGGACATCACAAAGGCAGTGTTGAGAGGGAAATAGCCCTCAAAACCCTTTTTTAAAAATAATCCTTTTAGTATCTCCTGACTTTCATAACATCACTTTTATTATCATTTCATTAAGCTTTTCCATTTGGACATTTTTCTTTTATCACCCCACTTTTAAATCACTTTGATATTTTTAATACATTAATTTTTCTCTACTTCCATGTTGAAATTTCACTATTTTTGAGTTTATTCTATTATGTTTATCTTCCTTGCCTTATCTGTCATGTTAATCCTGAGTCTCAGAGTATGAATAGTAATGCAAGTGAATTTCCAAGAGGTTTTAGCTGGAGGCTTGTGTGTGTAAAGAAAGAGTTCCCTTTTTTCCCCCATTCACTTTAAGTTTTTCTATTGCCCTGTTGAGTTTTATTTTATTTTTTTCTAATCATTTTATGAGCATCTGAGGCAGGCACAAAAGCTCTACATAGGAAGTCATATATCCAGTGACCAGAAAATGGCAGTCTAAGCATATACAAAGGGGATTTCTTTTCCTTGGGTAGGTTGCTTTCTGTCCCAGTTTGTAGAGATTTGCAAATGTGGTCTCAGAAAATCTCTGAGAATCAGTTGGAAATAGTTGGGTCTGAGGCAGACTGACCATAAGGATCAGGTTACAGGGAGGCCATAGGGAGATCATGAAATATCAGTTAAAACAATGCATTCAGATTAATAAGTACTGTTGCAATGGCTTCAATTCCTCACAATTTTGTTCATTCCTCTATCTTTAGGGATTTGGGATAATGATCATTCTGGTTTCTTCTGAACAGCCACGGATGGACACGGATATTATGGGACAGAGGAATGGAATAGCTTTGTTTGCAGTTGAAAGAATTCAGTGCTTCTGGAATTTCGCTGAGTTATTATAAAAGAAATCCAAAGAGGCTGAGAGAGAGGCCAGAAGCTGGAGTCAGCTGTGCAGCCTAAGGCAGAAGTCCTGGAGGAGAGGGGAAGATGAGCCATGTGCCTGATTGTCCATAGCTGAGTTAGGGGAGTGAGTGAGCATGGAGGGAAAGGCAGAGACCTTGTCAGACACCTGCCACCATTTGCTTCACCGCATGACAGGAGTCCAGGACTGCCAGCAACCAAGATTTGGTGAGACAGCATCACTGATGATGCCTTGATTTGGATATTTTCACAGCCCCAACTGTAAGCTCTTACCCTAATAAGTTCTCATTATAAAGTCCAAACTATTTCTGGTATTCTGCATTAGCAGCCTGTGGTAAACTAACACACATTTCATAAGGACTTAATCAGAGCCTCTTTCTGGGGCGCTACTCTTACCCTAAGCAGTGAAATTAGTAGTGCTTTTTTACAAATTATGTTTGTTTATTGGAAAATCTTTGCCAAGGTTTTCTTTAAGGTATAGTTCATTTGTTCCTTGTGGTCTTCAAAAGGCATGAAGCTTCCAGTGTATTCCTAGGGCTCCAGCAACCTCTGGGGTTACTTTAGCTTTGAAAGCATTCCCATTATCACTCTGCGTGGAACAAGGAAGCCCAAATTGGGGACTAATTTCTTTCAGTAAAACTTTTGTTACTTTGGAGGCTCTCTTGGTCCCTCATGAGAGGAGTTCTACCCCTCCCAAGAAAGGGTCTACAAACACTAGCAGTTATTTATAATCTCCCCTGATCTTTGGCATAAAGATATCTAATTGCCATTCCTCCCCTGGTTCTGTATCCTTTGTTTGAGCTCCTTTAATGGGAAGTGGAGGTCCTGTCTTTGAACTGTTTTTGCACAAATCAAGTAATTCCCTATCACTTTTTGAATTAGTCTCTGCATATCTGGGTCAACTGTGAATTTTTGTAGCAATTGATTTGTAGGGTTTCTACCATAATGAGTTCATTGTTTCAAGTGTTCAATGATTTCTTCCATTAAAATTTCAATTATTAAGATATTTCCTCATTCATTATAAAGCCACCCTTCCTTTGTAGCTCCGTATTGTTCTTTTCCTGGGTCTCTGGAGTCAATATTAAAATCTATTCATTAGCTCTATTTAAATCTACTGAGGAATATTAGAAATATGAGTTCAGATCTATGTCAGTTGTTAGGACAGGTAAATTGCTGTTGTTGACTCTTGTGTCTTAGTGTCCTGTTTAACAGTCCAGTGAGTGAAATTATTTCCTTAGGCTACCAAGTTATCAGTTTTTTGGAGCCCTGGGCAATGGACAATATCTAGTTCCCATGCCAGTATAATTACCTCTTGCAGCACTAATATAACTTCTGTATGTTTAATTTTCTTTTTTCCTACTTTAATAACTCTCCTTCTTTCCAGATAGCTTCTTGGGCATGGATCATGGAAAAGGCAAACTTAGAATCAGTGTAAATGGTGACCCTCTTTTCATTTCCGAGATGTAATGCTCTGGTAAGGGGTATACATTCTACTCTTTGGTCAGACATACCAGGAGGAAGTACATTTGTTCCTAGGACTTTGTGGAGGATAATTATAGTGTATCCAGCTTTTTGGAGCCCCAGTCAATGAAGCTACTTCAATCTGTGAACTTCTTAAGATTGACTTTCTCTAGGGATTGATCTCTAAGGTCCAGTTGGCTGGAATAGACTTCTTTATCTATACACAGTCATGAATGGGTTCATCCAGTATACTGGGTAGTAGGGTGGTAGCATTTCAGGAAGACACTCCTTTGAATTTTACATTTGGATTATCTAATAATATAGCTTGATATTTGCCCAGCCTTTTTTTTCCAAGCTTATAGCCCCCTTTTTTCCCAAGTAGGGATAGCACAGATTGGGACATATGTACTATAGTAGCTTGTCCCAGAGTAAACTTAAGTCTCCTGGAGTAGGTCACAGGTCGTGGCTATGGCATAGAGATATACTGGTCAACCCTGGTAACTATATCTATTCTTTTGGAAAAATAGGCAACAGATCTTTGTGGACCACCCAAATTTTACATTAGTACTCCAAGGATCATCCTTTGTCTCTCATGTACAAACAAATCAAAAGGCTTTCAGAGATCTGAGAAGTCAAGGGCTGGAGCTGTTAAGAGTGTTTCTTTAATAGTGTGGAATGTCCTTTGGCATTCAGCAATCCAGTCTAGTGGTTCAATGCCCTTTCCTTTAAGGGCCCCATATAGAGGTCTGACTGTAAGTTCAAAATTTGGAATCTAGAAATCTCTGGAGTTGTAGAATGGTTGCCTCTCTGGCTAATGTTTTTCTTCTGTGTAGCAACAAATTTCTTTGACCCTTTGATGAAATATTTCATCATGGGTAGTAAAATGTGGGCCTTTTCCTTGGAAACTTTTCCTTCATCAGCCAGGAAGTTCATAGTTAAAATAGCATTTCTTTCTGAAACTTTCCTGGTGGTAATGGTAATCAGGATATCTTCCACATATTGAATTAGGAATCCCTTCTGAAGTTGGATTTCCCTCAAATCCTTAGCTAGTACTTCTCCAAATATAATGGGAGTATTTTTAAATCCTTGGGAAAGCACAGCCCAACAATACTGTTGCTTTTATATTTGTTTTCGGGTCTTCCCATTTGAAAGCAAATAGTTCTTGAGATTCTGGACTCAGGTATAGAGTAGAAAGCATCTTTTAAATCCATAAACCAACAAATTTCCTACTAACGTGGTGAGAAAAGTATAAGGATTCAGCATCAAGGGGTAAATATTTTCTATTATTTGATTAATTGCCCCTAAACCCTGCCCAAAGTGATACTCTGGTATCAGGATTTTGGACTGGCAAAATAATGGTTTTATGCCTCCTTTGGCTTACCTTTTCAGAGGTATTATCATTATTTTTGTAGTTGAAAATATTTTTTTAAAAATTGATACTCCTTTATCCAGATGACCGTAAACAAATGGCAAAGACACAAATTACTGCTGATATGAATTTAAGAAGGCATATCACCAAAGGCCCTTTAGACATTAATAGGAAAATAAGGGAATACTACATTTTGCTTATAAATTTGATAACTTAAATGATGTGGACTATTTCCTTGAAAGATAGAAACCACTAAACTGAATTAAAGAAGAAATATGTAATATGAACAGTTCTAAATTGATTAAAGACATTAGATTTACAGCTTAAAATTTTCTTACACTGAAAAATGTAGCTCCAGATGGTTTCATTGGCAAATTCTACCAACCATTTATCAAGAAATAACAATTCTGGCAACTAATCAGAACAGCACACAGCTGGAGTCCCTCCCCAATATTAGGAAAAGGAATTTATTTGGGGTAAAATCTTACAATTCGAAGGCCATGAAAAGACCAAACTGAAGTACCATCAGAGATGCTTTCACCAAAGTCAGCTATTCTTGATGCTGCTATATTACCATATGTTGAAACAAGATGGTCACCAATCTCTGACCAGGTTTCAGCCTTCCCCTCCAGGCTTACCCTTTCCTCTGGAGCTGCTCCATGTGCTCAGCCTTTCATGCTTAAGTGATCCTGTAGTCCTCTCTTTCCTAGCATAGGATTTGTTTTTTTCTAGGCCTACTATATCAGTCTTGACTGTTCCATTCTCTTCCCAAGTTCAGCTTTAAGTTATCAGGTAAATGGTTCTTCTCTCCCCAGGGTCTCAGTTGTTTGAGCCTGTTCTTTCTTTCACATGACAGCATAAAAAATGGCAGAGTTTTCTCTTCCTGTGTCTGTCTGAGTGAATCCATTTATATCAGACTTAGCAAAGGGACAGACTCAACCTGAATATGCCTCATTGACTTAGTCTAATCAAAAGCCCTAAAGTGATCTTATCAAATAATCTAGTCCAAGGCCCCTAAACTAAATTTAATGTAATCAAAGGTATTACATGCAGAGGATAGATTAGTTTAGAAACGTAATCTTTTTCCTTTTGGGAATCATAAAATAATCTCAGACTGCCACCACCAGTTCAGAAATTTTAGTTTTTCCTGGTATCCCATCACCCCATACCTCTAGTCCTAGTTTTTTGTAAGATTTCATGAGCAATTTTCAGTGGCATTTCTTTATCTAGTTGTGATAAAGCAGCTTTGAGGGTGCAGACTTGTTCGGGAGGAATGTCAATATTTATTTTTCTGAGGGAAAAGCAACTTGTCCCCTTAGCTTAGTTAGTAACTCCTGTCCCAGCAAGGGTATAAGGCATTCTGACATGTAGAGAAAACTAATTTCACCCAGTTGGTATTCAAAGTGTTGTAAGACACTATGGCAACAGTCATGGTCCTTGGGGAAAGGGGGCCCTGTTTTGTTTTGTTTTTTTAAAGAGTAGGTTGTTCTGATGTCTATTGAAACGTCTATACATTTCTTTCCCAACATCATTGTTACCTAGAGCTCTTTTTTGGGAAATGTAAATGAGGTCCTTGTCAGTCTTGGTAACCTTATATTTCAATGAATTGAGGCATCTGCAGGGGGGCTTTAGACTCTTTTGCACTCTTATATTTGAGTGTTATAAGCAATCCTGTTTCCAAGGTTGCCATGGGCAATCCTGCTTCCAGTGCCCTTCTTCTCTGCAATAGGCACATTGCTGTGATCCCAAGTTTGGTAACTCTTCTTTCTGTGCTTTAGGACCATTGGGGTCTTACTTTGGTTATTGACCTTTCTTCATCAGTGTCTTCTTCCATTCTGGTGAATTACTGTGGCCTTGTGCAATTGCTAAGAGTGTGTGTGGGCATTCCATATCTTGTTGGTTTCTGTCTGTCCTGACTTTGGTCTCAGTTATTAAAAACCTTAAAGGCAATCTCAACCAATTTTTATATAGGCATTCCCATTTTCACTTCCAATTTTTGCAGTTTACTTTTTTCTTATATTGAGGGCATTCTTGCTAATGAAGTTCATATTAATTAGCCTCACATTATCCAATGCTCAGGTCTACATCAGTGTATTGTTTGTATGTCTCAAATATCTTCTCAAGAAATATAGACAGTTTTTTTTCCCGCCCCTTTTGATTTTCTTGAATTTTCTTTTGGGGTCCCATTTTGCATCCCTGTTATTATGCATTCTTCATAGTGGTTCAATGTGGCTCAGTCATGGGTCATTGAGATCCTATCTGGCTCTTTCCCTGCAATGGTTAAAGCTGCAGTTTTCCAAATCTGGTTTTTAGGTCGTAATTCATGAAGCCTGTCAACTTCTTGGTGGGCTTTTTCTAATGCAAGTCTGTGCTCCTCAGGAGTGAGAAGGGGAGAAGGGTGTTCATAAGAGCTTTAATTTCCATCCAATTGGAGTTGAGGGTGGCAAAAGTAGAGGTAAAGAGATTTTCTATCCTTTTAGGGTCATCTTGAAAAGAAGGCATATTATATTTGCAGTTATGTAAGTCAGACTTAGAAAAGGGGGAATGTACAGAAATAAATCATCTAGGTTCACTTTGGTCATCAAGTTCTGGGGGAACTGCCTTGATCTGAATTGCCCTGCTGAGGGTTGAGTGATCCCAAACTGGTACCCCGTGGATATGAGAGGAGGAGAAAGTAACTTTCTGATTGGGAACGGGGGGAATTTAGGAATTTCCAGTGACCCATGATGTGTCTAGCCCATGTATGGAGGAGTTGCAGATAAGAATAGAGGAGCAGTCACAGGCATGCAGTGTGGCAGAGCTAAATCAACCTCTAGTTGGGAGTCCAACAGTATAAACTTTGTCTGTTTTGTCTGAGCTTCTCCTCTTTGTATAATAATTTTACATCTTGTAAACAGACATGTCTCCATATGTCTCTTGATATGGAGACATAAAAGACTGAATGAATGGGATATCATCCTGTTTTTATTCTAGTTTGCAGAACAAATCTAGCTGTAAAGTAGTACTATAATTTAAGGATCTGTTTTCAGAACAATGTCTCCCTAAACCCAATTTATATTGAGGTCATGCTGTATTACAAGGAGAAATCTTTTATTTTTCTTTTCATTGATTCATAGCTGAATATAGACTAATTATGTAAAATATATTCTAAAAATCTGCAGTCAAGTTAAACCATTAACATGACCCATAATTATAATGATGTTATAGCATTGTTTCAGCATAAGTAAATTATAGTTAGTGATTATGATTCAAATACATAAAAATTTGACAAGGAAATGCAAGAATGCAACCTTCAGTCAATAATCAGATACAAATTTCCTCTGAGTACTTTCTGTAGCTAGAATCTTCTCTTGTCCAAATAGATCAAACAAAGCCAGAAAACTTTTGACAGGGGTCTTTAACCCCCAGACAATTACCAAATTTGTGTCCCTTAATTTAGACAGAAGAGAAATCATCAAACTTTTGAGAAGGGGTTTTTAATCCCAAAGGGAAATAGAGGGACAAATGCTGAACTCTAGGGTAGGTGCTCATATGAGGTTGCTCACCCAAAGAAACACATGTTTCCAGTGCTGTTTCTTTTCTCAAAATTGAATAACATTGAGGAGCCTGAAGCACTGGATCAGGGCAGAAGAATCCTGATTCCCGAACCTTTACATAATCTGTATAGGTGGTACCACTAATGATTAGTCAGGAGGGTCTGTACCATGTTGAGGTGCAGTATCTTGGGCAGGCAGTCCCTGAGCTCACTGAAAATCCTTAATGGTTGAGAAAAATTGTTACCAAGCACAGACTTACTTCTCAGTGCATACAGAAGCCTATGACAACAGGATTTTGAGAAAAGAAAAGGGATTTTATTGCAAGATTGACCAGCAAGGAGACAGGAGCAAAGCTCAAATCTGCTTTTCCTCCCATGTGGTCAGGTGAGGTTTATATGAGGTAAGGAAGAGTGAGGGGAACTCAAAGTTCAGGCACTAAGCCTAAGCATATGGGGCATGTGCAGAAGATCTATGAGACAGAAACTTTTGTGGACCCTAGAAAACCTTGCATGTAAGCCTATTATATGTGGGAAACAAAGGCATGTTGTTTCCATGGAATCAAGTTACTTCCTTGACCACTGAGTCATGCTGTCTCCATAGCTATATGTGCAGGTCATAAATCTAGCAAGGTGATGTGTACGCTCAGGTGGAACGAGGACTCAGTAGAACAGGACAACCTGGGCAACAAGATTTATGGGTATGTTTTCTCAACAATATAATAGAACATTGAAATTTTGAACCTTGATTTATAATCACAGCTTTTGATCCATTGTGTTACACAGGTTGAGATAATGGGAATAGTTAGCTAGGATAGTTGCTGGTTCTCATGACTGCTTGGGGTATATAAAGAAGCCCCTGAGATTAATAAACTTGTCTGATGAGCTTGAGGCTTCAATGCTCTCAGATCCCCTGATCCCAATCTCTCTTTGTCTTTCATTCTCGATACCCTTCGGGTCTGTGACTCCGACAATTATAGGTAGGGTCTTTTGATTAAATCACTTCAGTTAAGGACCTTTGATTAGATTAGATTGTGTGACCCATGGTGGATTGTAATCCCTTTACTGGAGTTCTTTATACATGGAGGTATAAAAAGCCACAAACAGATAAAAGCTGCAGAAAACCCCTACTGGCTAAAAGAGAGGTTCCCAGTATGGAAGCAATGGAGCATAGAGGCATGGAGAGAGACCCCAAGAAGAAAGAAATCCATAGATGGTGCAGCTGAAAACTGAAGACAACATGGCCCAGAGGAGAAGACAGGGATGGGCATAGCTGCCATTGTATCCTGCCAAGTGGCAGGAGTAGGATTACCAACAGCCAACCTTCAGGGAGAGAGCTTGGCCTGATACCTTGTTTTGGACATTTTTCTCAGTTTCAGGTCTTATAAGTTGATAAATATCCATTGTAAATACAAATTCAATTTTGTTATATTGCTTTGACAGCAGTTAGCACACTAAAACACTCTAAATAGGAAGTCATATATCATATGACCAGAAAATTGTGGTCTAAGCATGTAAAAAGGGAAGCTTTTTCCTTGGATAAGCTATTTTCAGGAGAATCCCAGAGAACAGGTTATAACTACTTGGGGCTGGGGTAGACTGACCCTCCAAGTCTCCGGTTACAGAAGGGTTATAGGGATGCCAATGAAGTATCCCATTAAAACAGTAAGTATGGGTCGAATCCTGTTGCAAAAGCCTCATAGACATTGCTTACTTTCATAGGTAGCTACCTATACACTAAATAATTTGGGATATCCAAGTAGAAAAGAACACATTTGCAAAATTTTCTAATAATATTGCAACACGAAGTCTGGGGGAAAAAAAGAACTTGGAAAACATATTCAATATTTTTGGAAAATATGTTGTATGTTACATTTTAAACTAGAAAATGTCCTTTCTACAGTAATTTTAGCAATAAAAGCAGTTCATTTTGAAAGATGGAATTGTTTAAATATGTAAGTAAATTTTCTACACTAAAAAGCACATGTTTCTCTGTTAGTTCTATGTTGTGAATAGAGCATAGCTCAATGGTATGCCTACGTGTGTCTGCACACAGTCAATACACCAATATTGGGAAGACCTTGGGAGTCCTTAGAATAGCTAAGATTATATCCAGAAGCAGTACCATTAGCCTATTAATATTAGGTGAGAGAAAGTAAAATGGAAGTCATAAGTGAGACACCACTGATGGATGAGCACATGGGAGAATAAAAAATTGTACTGTAGCTCCTCAGGTTCAGAGAGGAGTTCTAGGTCAATCCTTTGTGGTGTCCACGTTGGGCTTCAGTCATATCTGACAATATCTAATCATCTGGTAGAAATAATCTGCTAGAGATAATTAAGGTAAGAGAATCATGGGCTTCCTGGAGACATTTTCTCCTAAATATTTCACAGGTGGTCAAGTAACAAAGGCATTCTTTGACATTTTTCAACCCAATAGATTTCATGGTATCTGTTTCCAGAAGCCCAGGAAACAAAAACAGTCAGTGTGTGATAATAATCCCATGTGTCAACTTGGCGAGGTTATGGCATCCAGTTATTTGGACAAGTACTGGCCTGCTTGTTACTGTGAGGGTATTTTGTAGATGGGATTTGCATCTATAATCAGTTGTTTGAACCTAAAATCAACATAGATGGTTGCCCTAGGCAATGTGTGCAGTCTTCTTATCCAATCAGTTGTGAGTCTTAAAAAGTCAGAAATAGGATTTCAAAGTTCAGAAGAAAAATTTCTGCCCCAGATACCACATTGGATTTTGCTAGAGACTCTGGTCAACCAGCTTCCCCTGGGATTTGGACTAAGGACTTCAGCATAATTTTTACTCGAGTATGCAGTTTGAGGCCTTCCTTAAGTAGTTCTGACTTGCTAGCCCCCATGGTCATTTGAACCAATTCCTTATAATCTCTCTCTCTCTCTCTCACCTTCTCTCTATTTCTCATTCTCTCTCCTTCTCTTTCTGTCTCTCTCTCTCTCTCTAGCTGGGAGCTAGCTAGCTATACTTATGAAATATGTGTTTGGTGATGATATTTATGTCCATTTACTTGGCATTTGTAAATAAATTTTAAATTTTCAAGAATTGAATCTGTGTCTATTTTTACTTTGTGAAATTAATTCAACATTAATTCCTGAAATATAATAAAGAGCCAAGGCATCTTGAGTCCTAGAGTAGCACCACATGACCATCTAGAGTTTGAAGAGTTGAAGAGAAGTTGAAGAAATATTAACCCCATGACCAGCTATGATTTGGTGTGTAGATACCATCCTTTTCCAATAAGATGCTATCACAAAATGAAAATGCATATATGCAACTGAGGGAGTGGGGTAGAGAAGTTTCTGGAGAGAAAAAGTCGAGTATCCAGGCTATGTGTTATCAAAGTATTTCAGCTCAAGGTAATCTTGTTGGAATACCTTTACTCAAGATATGGGGTTAAGGAAAAAAAATGAGATCACTGCTAGTATCCAAAATACACTGAAGCAATTTGCCCAAAATCACTCAGCTAGAAAGTGTCATACCATAGTTTTGAAACTAGGTCCTTTCTCTATTTGTATATGTCTCGTATTGACTTTACCTGTGAATGCCTACATCTAAACAACAAATTTGATTTTAAAAACACCTGCCTGACTAAAATTCTAAAATAAATCCCTTGTCATTAGATAAAACCAAATTCTATACTGTAGTTTAAAATATTGACCTCTGCTGACTTTATATGTGATATTTGAAAATTCCTAACACAGTTTTCTGAGTATGTTATGGATCACCTCATGTTTTGGAACATCCTGTATTATCTCACTAGAATGTCCTTCTGATTTGGCCTCTTTGAAAAGTCTTCAATTTTCAAGATTCTGATCAAAATATCTGCTTATTTGGAAGACTTCTTTGACATCTTCAGCCATAATACAATGCCTCCTCTTATGTGTTCCCAAGGCATCTTCCTTATTCTATTTTTATCACAGCTTTATTAGTTTTGATACAGATTTGACTACTTTTTTCATTCTTTTTTTTTCTTAATTTAAAAGAAACAATTATTGAAAAATAGTAGATGAGGTAATATATCATTTCATTTTATATGAAATTAAAGTCAACATAAATACCAATCAGTAGACTGAAGCTCAAAGAAAAGAGCTTGGATCTGCATTAGAAAAAAATGGTGAAGGAATTTGAATCATTATAAAATGTATAAGTCTGTTAGATTTTATTTTTGTGATTTCCAGCTTTAACTGAAATTTTGATTAACCAAATCTATTGGTTTGGATAAGAAGTTTTCTACTGTGCTTAGTAAATATTTATTTAATAAAAATCAATCTATTTAAGTGTTTGACTCAACATACTGAAGAGAAAGAGGATAGATATTTAAAAATAGAATGTGCTTTAAAGCATTCAGAATATACTCAAAATGCATCATTCTCTGAAATTTAGAATAACAGAATAAAACTAGGTCACTACGGCATCTACATACAAGGAGGGTTAATTGCCCTGGAGTTGACATATTCCACGAATTAACTATTTAAATTTATTCTGATACAAAATGTAAATTTAAAAAAAGTTATGGATCCTATTTAAATTCCCTTGATGCCTTGCCATTAGGAAGGGGATCCTGACCTACTAACACTATTATTCCATTATGTTTTTTAAATTACAAATCAATAAATTGCCATTCTGGTATAGTTATAACTTTCTATAATTTGTTTCACGTGAAATGTGTTCTAAGATCCTGGTCATTCTTAAGTAATATGATAAATTTGTCTCTCTGATAGTAAATCCTGAATACATTCACTGTGTCTTTCAATGAGAAGAAATGATTGGGGACTCATTCTCTTTCTTTTTCTTTTGACCCTCTAACTGAAAAATACTCCATAACACAAAAATCATCTATGAGACTTCCAAGGGATGAAAATGATTATATAACAAATACCTACATATTTAGCTATAGAATATATTAATACATATGACTTTGATATAGTCAGGTTTCCATATGTGTAAAAACATTTCCTTGTGCTGTGAAACAGGCAAGAGAATATTCTAACAACTTTAAATTTTCACTTTAATAAAGTGCATTTTATAGCTAGTGGAAAATTTAACACATGCAATAAAACTGAACACCAAAGAGTTCTTTCCAAGGACAAAACTCAGTTAGAAATTTTATATGCTTATTATGACTGAAATTGGTAAATAACCTATGATTTTAAGCTTTGGTTTGAAATCAGATATCACAGAATGATGTTACAACATATTAGAAAGTCTAATTCACTGTTTGAATTCAGTGATTCTCCTCAAGGCTATATCAAAACTCCATGTTCTGATATAGCCTTGATAGTATCCTAAAATGTTCACTATTACATGATTGATTGATTACATATACTCAGCATCAAAGTACACAATAAAGAACAGATTTTATATATGTGTGTGTGTGTTCAGGTATACACATATTTACATGTATAAGTATGTGTATATATACATATATAATCTACATACAAATATAATCTATATGCATATATGTTTTACAGTTGATAAAAAATTAGCTAAACTTTACACCTGGTTTTCTGAAAGTGACAGCAGATGAGGATTGTGTTAATAATATAAATACAGGAATATTCTTCTACTACAATGTATTAAAATTATGTAATACAGGAGAAAAATATAACGAATGTAATTTATAGACTTTAGTTAAACAACATTGTAATGTTTTTGTACCAAAAGTAAAGTTGGTACTGTATTAATGCTAAAGGTCATAAAAGACTATGGGGTTTGGTTTTGTGAGCTATGAATACGATTAAGCATTTTTTCTCTTATTCATTTTTTCATTAATAAGGAGCCTTAATTATATCATTTAACTAATCTGTGTTCTTCTGTTTATCTTTTTGAACACTAGAGGAACAATTGAGCTAGTAGTTCAAATGAGATGAGATAAAATTGTCTGGAAAGAACTTTTTATGAGTAATGATTCCATAACTTGTTGAGCTGCCTTTTTCTGTTATTTTATTTTTTAAAATTTGAAACAATGCTATTTTTTAAAGTGATATTGCATATTTTTAAATTTTCTTCATAAACAGAGTACATAGTTCATTCATGAAGAAAAAAAATGCTGTGACATACTGAACTAGAAATTTTGAAATATACTCTCACGAAAATTTGATAGTAGAGTCAAGCTTGAAAAAATAACATTAAAAATAAATTTCAGAGCACAGAACTTCTATTTTTATTTTCAAAGCAAAACCTTTTTTTAGTCTTCAAAATACATGCATCTAAAAGTTACAATTTTTATGTTTTTACTTCTTTCTTTTAGAATCTTAGAATAAAATATATAGCTTTCATTCTTTTTCTAATACCACCTTCTCTAAAGACCACAAGTCAACCCAGAATTTCTAAAACCAAAAAACCTCTGTGTTTGACACAGTTAAGAAAAAAATTGACTTAATGTAAAGTAAATCTGTCAAAAGTGGGAATAAATTTTCACATTTAATTTTTCTTAGATTATCTAATTTTAAGTTAGAAATTGAATCTTCACTGGCATTATGGTTAATGAATTACTCTCTAATTTTTTTGATGTAATAGATTTTCCTTTAGAACTAACCTATTCATAAATCATATGAAAAATCTTATTTTTTATTTTTAAATAATAATAGTTACTATGTATTATAAAAATTAATATTTGCTATGCAATTTTTAAGTACTTGACACTGCTCTAAGCCACTTGTACTCACTAACTTATTTAATTATCACTAAAGCACTATGGCCTAGCCTAATACTATTTTCCCCATCTTAAAGGTGATGAAATTGACACATACATAATAACTTGCCCAATAGCGCACCGTTAGTGAGTGGAAGAATAAGTGTTTAGGTGGAGTCAATCCAATTCCACGCTCTTCTCTTTGACATCTTTGAAATCAACAGGATGAATTTCAAAACAAACACAAAAATGAACTTCATAAAGATATACAATTTTCTAACATCTCTTCATTTTCTATAATGGGCCTTAGCTGTGTAGTTTATTTACAAAAGGCAATTTTCTTTGCTACCAAGGAACAAACAGAAAGAATTTCAACTTTTATTTCAATAAACTCAGTGAGTCCTCTATTATTTTCTGAAGTTGGTAAGTAATAAATCATAAATTATAAATCATGTTTCAGCTTCTTCTATGTCCTTTTCTTAAACTTGCCATCTCTTAAACTTACGTCGTGAATCTTGATATCATCCATAGCTTACCAAATAAGTTTGTATGACTGGCACTTAGAAATGAACAAAGTACTGCTAGATACATTAGAAAGTAAAAGTTAAGGCAAGTTTGGAATGGAAAATTAAAAGGTTTTTGGAAGAAAGTAGAAATAAAGAAAGGGATAGTATAATGAGGCCCAAACAATAACCAATGAAAAATAAAGAGGAGGAACCTTTGTACTGGATGACCATTTTAACCAAGAATCAGATGTCACTAGATAAGGGAAGCAGGATATTTTCTGTTCATAGAAAATATGACAGTGATTCTTGTTTGAAGTTTATAGTAAAGCAAAACAAAGCAAAACAAAATATCTTTAATTTGTTGGTATAGATAGATGAGATAGATAAATAAGTAGGTAGGTAGACAGAGAAAGAGAGCAAGATGGATAGGCTGACAGAGAGACTAGGTGCTTGAAAACATCTAGGTCAAGTGAAAATAGTAAATTAAATACTTTTGAAAGTTTCTGTTTTAGGAAACAAAAACAACCTATATGGAAAGTGTGAATTATATGTAAAATGTCACTCTTATCAAGAAGTCAATTTACTAGCAATAAGTTCTAAATATCACTGCTTTGGATACTTCCAAATTTGGAATGTCACTCCTTTCCTTTCCTGATAATTCCTTCTTCCTCAAAATGATAATTTCATTAAAAATAGCATGCCTCTTATATAAATAACTCACGTTATAGGCAGTGTTATTTCCCTCCTCATTGTTTACACTGATTCTATTTTTTTTTATTATTAAATTGTCCTTTTTTTAAAAGATACATAGTTCAAAAAAAGTATTACATTAAAAAATGTAAGAAGTTTCCACATACCCCACCCCCACCCTCCCACATCTCCCATATCAACAACCTCTTTCATCATTGTGACACATTCATTGCATTTGGTGACTACATTTTGGAGCACTGCTGCACCGCATGAATTATAGTTTATATTGTAGTTTACACTCTCCCCCAGTCCATTCAGTGGGTTATGGCAGGGTGTATAATGTCCAGCCTCTGTCTCTACATTATCATTTAGGACAACTCCAAGTCCTGCAAATGCCCCCACATCTCATCTCTTCTTCCCTCTCCCTGCCCTCAGCAACTACCATGGCCACTTTCTCCAGGTCAATGCTACAGTTTCTTCCATTACTAGTCACAATAGTTCTATAGTAAAATACCAGTAAGTTCACTTTAATCCATATTTTATTCTTCCATCCTGTGGACCCTGGGTTGGTGATGTCCACTCCACATCTATATCGAGAGGGGGCTTAGATCCCACATAGTTGATGGATGTGATTCTCCTGCTTGGAGTTGTAGGCACTCTTGGTTCCCTGCTGTGGTAGTTGACCATCTTCATTTCCCTGTTGTCCGACCTGTGGAAGTCCAACAAACCGGAGAGTAGGAGCTGCAACTCTGCTGAGGCTTAGGGCCCAGCTAGCATATGGCCCATCCAGAGATTGAAGTCTCCTGGGTACATACCAACCCTAGTGCCAACCACAGGTTCAGTAAAAGTGACAGAAGAGGCATGTGTAAAAAGTTCACATCTGAGTCCAACTCCACCACACTCAGGAACACAAATTCCAAAGTGGGCCCAATGACAAGGCACTGAACTGCAGAACCATCTGCCATGATTGTAAAACCTGTGTGTCTCCGTAGCCCTCAAGAAGCACTGGTACCTGGGGTTGTATCCACTTTAGCTCTCTCTGGGATCCTGCTGAGGCGTGTGTAACTGCAACCCCTCTGATGACCTCCTGACTCTTTTTTTTTTCTTTTTTTAAATTTATTTACTTATTTATATATAATTAAACCAATTGGTAACTGAAATTTCAGGAGCACCTATAGAAGGAACAAGCACAATTTTTTAAAAAATCAAGGAAAATGAGCACACAGTGTAATGCAAACCAATGTTCATGTCTGTCCCATTATTAGCTAAATCATCCTAATATATTCTTTTTTTTAAAGATTTATTTATTTATTTATTTCCCCTTCCCCCACCCCACCCCACCCCACCCCGGTTGTCTGCTTTCTGTGTCTATTTGCTGCGTGTTTTCTTTTGTCCGCTTCTGTTGTCAGCGGCACGGGAATCTGTGTTTCTTTTGGTTGCGTCATCTTGTGTCAGTTCTCCATGTGTGCAGCACCATTCCTAGGCAGCTGCACTTTCTTTCGCGCTGAGCGGCTCTCCTTATGGGTCGCACTCCTTGCGCATGGGGCTCCCCTACACGGGGGACACCCCTGCGTGGCAGGGCACTCCTTGCGCGCATCAGCACTGCGCATGGGCCAGCTCCACGTGGGTCAAGGAGGCCTGGGGTTTGAACCGCAGACCTCCCATGTGGTAGACGGATGCCCTTACCACTGGGCCAAGTCCGCCGCCCCTAGTATACATATTTTTTCTCATTCTTTTTTTTTTTTTGTCTTTTTTTTTAATATTACATTAAAAATATGAGGTTCCCATATACCCCCCACCCCCCTCACCCCACTCCTCTCCTGAGTCTTTTTGAAGACTCTTCGCCATATAAACTCATTAGTCTTTACCATTTCCCCCTTTTATTCAAGGTATTTTTCTAGTTGCATGACCAGTTAGTGATTGGTAGTAATCCCTCGGTGCCAGGGAGTCATGTCCCGCCATGGGTGGGAGGCAATGTGCTTAAATGTTGAGTTTGGCTTAGAGAGTGACCACATTTCAGCATCATGGAGGCTCTCAGAAGGTAATTCTTAAGCACTCTGCAGGTCTAGGCCTAGTTCATATTTCTGGCGCACAGGCTCATAATCGTAGCCGTCATTATCAAGGGTCCATTGTTGGACCATCCGTCTTTATTGGTCTTTGCCCTTGCACTATGGGGATTGTTGCTGTTCCATTGGGGAATATGACAGAACTCCCCTGGCTAGGAACTCAGCACTCCCTCAGTTGTCTTTTGTAACTATAACTACTATTAAGATATCCAACGAATATTCGAACATTTTTATATACCCCATATACATGCCCTGGAGAACTCCTTCCCAACCATATGTTCCCCATCAATAACACCCCACACCAGCATTCCTCCCCTGCCATAGTTGAACCCCTCTGTGGTCCAAAACTCCTTCAAAAATGAAGCCTAATATATTGCCAAATTCAGTTAATAGGAAAATGAAATAGTAATGATAGGTTTAAGGATTAGAAATAGAATACATCCTAACTAAGAAAAACTAAAATAAAGTAAAAATAAATTGGGGTATTAAAAATGAAAAATATCAACAAAATTCTGTTTTTGACATTTTGCCTTTCGTCACTGTAATAGGTGTTGCCCTGTATGAACAGTGACAAGGTAATTTCTTTCATTTCTTCCTCAGTGTCTACATCCATTTTTTTTCCTAATTCATAATTTTGTCTTCAAAAAAACTTTAGATGACAGTAAAGTCACATATACCATATAGGGGAGTTCCATATATCCAACATCAAACCCTTTTCCACCTTCCCCAGCAATGATCTTTTTACATGTTCATGTTATATTTGCTGTAGCTGATGTACAGATATTGAAACATAGCTGTCAACCATGGTTCCATTTTGATTTACATTATGGTTTATATTTTAGACTGTACAATTTTCTAAATTTTTATTTACCTTATATTTTACATTATGACTATTTTTCTTAGGGCAGCTGATATATTATTAGTAGGTAATTATTTTAGGCCATAATATTCTGATTTATCCTGAAGAAGTCAGTCCTTAAGAAGATAAATTTTACCAACATGTCTGGGAAATTTCTCCAAACAATAGAGATTGGCTGGACCTTGCCAATATTTGACTCTAACTCTAATTTTTACATCTTATATTTAATTTTACCATTTTTATTCACTTAGATTTTCCTTAAACATATTATTCCATTAATGAATTTCCAAAGCCAGATTTTGTTCTGTCTGAATCTCTAAGGAAGAAAAACTAATTGGTAGCTTAAGGCCTTTACCTGGTCACAAGTCTACAGGTACATGCTTTGCTATTGTTTTTCATTTGTTTCTTTGTTCCCATATAGTCATTTTCCTTTAAATTTCAATGTCTTCAGTGAAAGCTTATGTTACATTTTCTCTTACAGTCTTCTTGATTTCACATGGTCTTGTCCTTGAGTCAATTAATTCATATTATTTGGGAAGCTGACTTGGCCCAGTGGTTAGAGTGTCCATCTACCCCACAGGAGGTCCACGGTTCAAACCCCAGGCCTCCTTGACCCATGTGGAGCTGGCCCATGTGCAGTGCTGATGCGCACAAGGAGTGCCCTGCCATGCAGGGGTGTGCCATGTAGGGGAGCCCCATGTGCAAGGAGTGTGCCCCATAAGGAGAGCCGTCCAGTGCACAAAAGAAAGTGCAGCCTGCCCAAGAATGGCGCCATGCACACAGAGAGCTGACACAACAAGATGACGCAACAAAAAGAGACATAGATTCCCGTGCTGCTGACAACAACAGAAGGGGACAGAAGAAGAACACGCAGCAAATAGACACAGAGAATAGACAACCAGGGGAGGGGGGCAGGGAATGAGAGAGAAATAAATAAAATAAATAAATCTTTAAAAAAATAATTCATATTACTCTCTTGTTTCCTGTACATAAGTACATATTAAGTCCTTTTGTTAAATTGAATTCTTTTCTCTACAAACTACCTTGTGCCAATTAATCCCCACTTTTCCCATTCCACAGTAGCCTAGCCTAAGAGTTTGGTTCTCTTTCTCAGCCTTTCGGGGATGTGGGCAGGTATGGAAGTGATACGGCTATATGCGATATTGACTACTGCTAAATGAGCACAAATGGAAAGGTATTCTTGTCCCAGTTTCCTGCTAGGCTTTAATCAGAATTCTTTCCTAAATGGTTACCTTCCTTGGATATCGATTTCATATTAATCATGTGTTTTCAGTTGAACATAATTTCACACCCCACCTATTATTACATTTAACCATATTTAAATATACCTGTCTCTTTTACTGTTGGTCAGGTCAGTCAGAAATGGTGCTTCAGTGTTTCTTTCTCCTTAGATTTCATCAAAAGTTTCAGGATATTAAGAATTTTCCAAGAGTTCACTAATGACTACTTTGCAAAGGAAAATCTACTCAGAGTATCCTTCTCTAACATGCCTCATTCTCTCTCACATCAACTGTTCTATTGGTGGAATGCTGCATAAATGATAATCTCTGGGCATCCCTTTACCCTACCCAACCCTACTATTCACAAGCCTAGAAGTTGTTGCTTTCTTTCATCAAAGTGGAATTGAATTCTTGTCTTTTTGTGGTTGAGTTGTAGTATTTCTTTATTTTTTTTAAAGAAAGCATCTTTTTTTTTTTAAAGATTTATTTATTTATTTATCTCTCCCCCGCCCCCGGTTGTCTGTTCTCTGTGTCTATTTGCTGTGTCTTCTTTGTCTGCTTCTGTTGTTGTCAGTGGCATGGGAATCTGTATTTCTTTTTTGTTGTTGTTGTGTCATCTTGTTGTGTCAGCTCTCCGTGTGTGCGGCACCATTCCTGGGCAGGCTGTGCTTTCTTTCACGCTGGGCGGCTCTCCTTAGGGGGCGCACTCCTTGCACGTGGGGCTCCCCTACGTGGGGGAAACCCCTGCGTGGCAGGGCACTCTGTGTGCATCAGCACTGCGCATGGGCCAGCTCCACACCGGTCAAGGAGGCCTGGATTTTGAACTGTGGACCTCCCATGTGGTAGACGGACGCCCTAACCACTGGGCCAAATCCGCTGCCAAGTATTTCTTTATATACTCTGGATATTAAACTTTTATCAGATATATGACTTCCAAACATTTCCTTCCATCCTGTAGGCTGTCTTTGTACTTTCATCATTAAGTCCTTTGATGCACAAAAGTTTTTAATTTTGATGAAGTCCATTGGGTGAAATGTCTAAAAACCATTACCTAACACAAGATCCTGTATGTTTTCTTCTAGGAGTTTTATAGTTTTGGTTCTTATATTTATGTCTTTTAACTATTTTGCATTTATTTTTGAATGTGGTGTGAGTTAGAGGTCTACTTTCATTCTTTTGTACCTGGACATCCAGTGTTCACAGTACCATTTATTGAGAGGCAATTCTTTCTCAATTTAGTGTACTTGAAACTTTCGTTTAAAGTCAGTTGGCCATAGACAGATATAAGGGTTTATTTCTGACCTCTCAATTTAATTACATTGTTCAATTTGTTTGTCCATGTCTATGATGGTTTTGTTTTTTGATTACTCTAGCTTTGTAGTAAGTTTTAAAATTGGAATGTGTGAGTCCTTCACCTTCATTCTTTTTTTTCAAGATAGTTTCAGCTATTTTGAACCCCTTACACTTTGGTATAAGTTGAACCTTTGGCTTTATCATTTCTGAAAGAGGCTCTTTGAATTTTGATTGGGATTTTGTTGAATATGTTAATTGCTTTGGGTAAACCTGACTTTTTAACAATATTTAGTCTTCCAACCCATTAACATTTATTTAGGTCTTCTTTGCTTTCTTTTTAGCAATGTTTAGTAGTTTTCCATATATACAAGTCCTTTTCATATTTGGTTATGTTAATTTATAGATATTTGATTATTTTAGTTGCTATTGTAAATGGAATTTTTTGATACCTTCTTCAGATTTTTCATTACTAGTGTATAGAAACCCTACTGATTTTGGCATATGCATCTTGTGTTCAACTACTTGTGTACAGGCTACTTAGTTTTGCTACAGAAAAGTGTGTGCTTATTTGTCCTTCCTCTCCTAAATTCTATTAATTTTCTTGTCCTGGCCAACTCTCCTGAGAAGGCTAGGCAGAAATATCAAAGAAATTATAGAAAACAGACTATTGCTGTTTAAAACCAGCTTTCTCAAATTCTCAGATGCTGATATGCCTATTAATTATAATTTTGCTCTTTTTAAAACATCTTGTTTAATCTTTTCCTTTTGTATGTTTGTATTATAAAATATAAGGCTTTTAGGACAACCATGAAAAATCCTATTATATTAAAATGACAGAAATATCTCAAAATACAGCCCATAAGACTCAATGAAATTCACATGAAGTGAATTCTCCATAATAGCATAGAGTTCCTCCTTCCTCTTGAGACCCCTGGGATTTATTATAAAGGGCTCTGTTGCCTATTTTATCAGTATAATCATCACATTGTAGAATATCACATTTATTTTGTGGAATATTTGTCAATGAGGGTTGTCTTTACTTCATGTTTTTCTCTGCTATTAAAAATTCAACATTAAGCACATAAGTAAATAGGCATTTTTGTCCACCAGTAATAAATGATATATTAAGAAGGACATCACAACCATTGTTCATTTTTCTTTTTCTATTTTTGTATTTTTTCTGTCTTGGATCCTATCTATGGAGATTGAACTCCAGTGGGATAGTAAAATCTATAATAGATGCAAAAGCAAAAAAAGAAAAAGTTCAGAGTTTATGTATTTCATCTGATGTACAATATCTGCTTCTCTGTTTTTGAAGAGCAAAAACTCACCTTTCCTTGGGGAGTTAATAGTGCCAAAACAATAATATTTTTGTTACTTCATTTTTGCCTGTCTTCTTGATTCTTTCTTCTTCCTCCCCTCTCCAGAACTGTTTATTCTGTACTCCATGTTGATGGGCACCAGTTATTCTCAGAGCTTCTAGTTTCTCTACAAGCCAACTAAGCCAGCATTACAGCTAAGAGTAAACACTGTCTCCTGCCCACAAATATGTCTATAGGCTGCTTTTAGCTGTTTGCAAATATTTCTTTGTAGGAAAAAGTTAGTTACTTCCCTTTGGTAGGGTAAGAATGTAAATAATCCCTTAGGAGAAACTGTGTTCAGACTCTTCTATTATTTCTTCAATTCAGTGTCATCATTCATTAAAACACCTTTAGTCATCTCTCTTCCCCAAACTTTTAAAAATTATTTTTTATTAAGATGTAATTCACATAATATAAAATTAACCCTTTCAATGTATCACAATATAGTGTTGTTTAAAAATACATATTCACTAGTTTCATTCTAAGCCTTGCTACTGATGGATGTAGAATGACTGAATACCTGAAAGTAACTTGTTTTTCTCCCTGTTGCTAGGATACAAAGAAAAGAATTGTATGTAAATCAGAAGGTAATGAAATGCAACTCTCTCTTTGGGCCAAGATCCGCTTTTGGTGGTGAAGAATATCCTGTTGAAGCAATGAAGTATGAAAACCAGCTTCAACCATTTGGCCAGACCTGCGCAGAAGCAGCCACTTGCTGTCCTCACTTCAACTTGCTTAATTAACATAGTAAAATTCCCACCCAGAGGTGAAGTTATCCACCCCTTTCTTGATCATGCAATGTATGTGCAAGTGTGATTTCCTGAACATACTAATCATACAATTATATAACCAGCTATGTGCTCATCCATATGCATAAAAACTAATGCATAATCAAAGCAAATGCTAAGTAGTAACTTGGGTATTTAAACAAGAGTCAAACTGCAGCAGGGGGAGTGGGGTCTGAGTCACTTTGGACTGGCCTTGGCTCCTTACCTCTGCAGACGTAATAAATGCGAATTTGCCTAACTCTCGTGTTGAAGTTTTCTTCATGCCATCTCTGGTTATCCATAAAGGCCCTGCTTTGAGGCCTAACACTACCTTTATCACAACTCCTTTTCCCATTGCTATTCTCTTTCCCCATTTTTTCCTTCCTGCCATCTGGGACTCATATTCTCAGCTAAAAGTCTCTCCTGCACCCTGGATATTTTCAATATACTTTGACTGTATCTCATTACCATTACTGAAATCTTGTCTGATAATAGTATAATTCTTCTTTCAGCTTCCCCTTTATCCTATTTCACACCTCCATTAGTCCAGAGAGACAGGAGTATGTCAAATTAATTTCTGAATAGCATTCCAGGATTATTTTGCTACACCCTCTCATTAAATGCATCTGTTCTTTTGAACATTATGCTATCTGGCTCTGCCTATTCCTCTTCAGTGATTCAATTTTGGTCACTATTATTTTACCAATTATATTAGAATTCCTTTTTTTTATCTACTGAAGGGTACAATATATAGCACAAATAAGTCTTCTCTCTAAATTCTGAAATTTTTCTGGTTGACTGCCAGATACAAATGGACTATATATTCAATGCTATAGATTCTCACATTGCAAATTCTTATTTTTTGATGCTAAACAAGCTCTCTACTGTGCCATCCCCCAAATATCCTGTTGTCATAGATTTCCCTTTTTTCTATGGCAACCATTGAAAACTTTCATCACTCTTTTCAAATTCATAGTCCACGATCGCTTCCCTTACTTTTGGTAGAGTTCTTGCCTGAGAACTTCAAAGAGAAAAGAAAAATGATCAAATGAGAAAGTAAGCTTCCTCATACAGAGCTACATAAAGAGTAACCATTCTCTGTGCCCATCCTTTTCTCTCTTCCTTCCACAAAGCTGTCTGTCTAAGACTTTGCCACCTCTCCTTTCCAAAGACTTCTTTAGCAAGGTTGATATATTCTGTATGCCAATCCTCTCACATATTTTCAATTTGTTCACTCCCCCTATTGACATATTTGCATATACTTAAAAATGCTCATTGTCTGTGAAAACACAAAAAACACAAATAAAAAATCAAACAAAAAAATTGAAAACTTGCCTCAAGTACCTATACCCTACTCCACCTACTTCTTTACCTGTTTTTTTCACTTTCATACCCAATTTTCTTTTTGTGTCTTGTCTACTTTGACTCCTTGTACTTTAGCAATTCTATTACTTCTCAAAGTATGAAATTTCAATTTTATACCCATCATATAAATGAGCTTATTTTATCTCAATATATGCTTGCTTGTTTATTTTTACTAAATCAAGTGGGAACTTTGAATACATTATTTTCCTGTTTTATTGGACTTTTGAGTAGCATTGTCTGAACCATCAATTTCTCCCTTTTCTTGAAACACTCTTTCCTGACACTGCAATTTCTTTTTTTCTTCTGTTATTTAATTTCAAGGTTTAATTTTGCCTGTCTCTTCTTCTGGTCATTTATTAAATATTGGTGGCTCTTATATATACCAATTAAAACTCTGTTATGGATACCAAATAAAACCCAAGTTGGTCAATTGTTAGAGTAAATTTATTAGTTTTCAAACTAAAAGGGCAATCAGTAGGACTCCAAAACTCCCTTATTCTTTGGATCATTTTTGTATTGAGCAGATTTTCTGGGGAAGCAAACAATCCAAATTTCAGTGATTTACAGGAGCAAACATTTATTTTTCAAGTTGTATGGTAGCCTTGCTCTGGATCTATTCTGGAAGACAGGCCTCCTCTAGCCTGTTTGTTATTCCATCTGTTATACTTTATTGACACTCAGAATATAGAGCAGCTCTCATTTGGGACATGCCTAATTTTATATTAAAGGTGAAGAGCAAAGAAGTGAGGTGAACCATTCAGTTTTATTTAAAGCTTCTGCTAGACCTTTCACATGTCAGGTGTGTGCACATTCATATGGCCAAAGCAAATCACTGGGCCAAATCCTGTATCAATAGCGAGGAAGGCAAAAGTGAAAAAGAATAATACAACCTTCCAAAATACCCTATTTGTCCAAGATGGAAAACTGGATATTATATGCTTACATTTGTTTCTTTTATAAATAATAAATCACTGAGACTTCTAGATCGTCAGAGCCCCATAGAGTATTCTCTGATCATGAGAATAATTTAAATCTGTGCTGTACAGTAGGATTGCCATTAATCATATACAGCTATTAAAATATGAGATATGGCTAATGTGATTAAGGAACAGATTTTTAAAATTTTATTTTACTATATTTTACCTTTAGGCTAAACACTGAATTTCTAAATCCTGTTATCTAAAAAAAACTCAAACTTGCAGTCTTTCCCTTTTCTTTTTTCTCTTTTTCATTTACTATCTCTTTCACTTGTGTGAAAGAAACTTAATTTCAGTTCATCTTATCATTTCTACTACCAAGTTTTCAGGATAGTTTCTAAATCCCAAGGAGGTTTTAGAGCATCATGTTAATTTTGGAGGGATATATAAAATTTTAAGTAATTTTTCTGCATAGCTATCCACAATGATAATTAACACCTCTTCTGTCTTGTAACAAGGCTAGGAATGACTAAATTTTTCTGAGATTAAAAATATCAAAATTTTATTGGTACATAACAACTCCAAGATAATTTACTTTTCGCTCGAGTCTGTGTCTTGGCTGTGATTTGGTTGGTTTTGACTGGTTTCAGCTATATTCAGCCCAAGACTGCAACTGAGGTTTAAATATTCTCCATTTAGTTCCCAATCTGAAGGAGTGACTGCTACTTGAAATGTGGTATTTTTGTAACAAATGGCAAGGTACATGGGAAACAAGGAGAAAAATATAATGTCTCTTAAAGGTAGAATTAGCACCAAGTCATGGATGCCTATCATGTGCCAAAGCAAGTCTCAGGGATTAAAGCCCAAAGTCTAACAGGGACAAGAAAATAGTCTGCTTATAATTATCAAGGCAAGAGCAGAAATGAAAGAGAGAATTGTGAATAAATAATAAAACCTCTCAAAATTTGGTGCACAAATGGCAATTGTCTCTTTGTGGTAAAGAATAAGAGGTCCCACCTACATCTCTGTATAATCCTTTCTATGCTAGGACATGATAATTTTACTGAGTACTCCCAGGACCTCATCTGCCCAGATATAAAGCACATTTGTTATTGCTGTAAGCTATAGATGATTGCTAAGACTTTGACCAGGATATATCACACAGAGGCTTACTTTGCCATCAGTACAATTATGCCTTCTCTTATATTGGTTCTATTATTAATAGCTCATAGAATCTCTTCAACTTAGGAAAATAATGTGTGTCTTTCCCCACCTAGGATCCAGAACAAATCTCCCTTCACTTTTGATATTTTTATTACGTTGAAATTTCTCTGAAATAATTTGTTTAGATTCCAGATAGTCAAAAATTTTCCATCCCCAGCAAGCATCCCAAAGGTTTAGGTTTTGAGCACTTGAAGAACAGGAAAGATATAGAAGATTTTCTCTTTTGGGTTGTGTCTTATTTTTATTTTGAGGCAATTTAAGAGTCCACCATCAGCTCGAAAGCATGGAGAGGAAGCAATAGAATGTCAGGGGAAAATGAAAATGGGATATCATCTTTAAAAATGTATCATTTGCCAAGGAGTAGTGTAGGAGTACCTGTACTACACACTAGATTTTTTTAAAGATTTATTTTATTTTTAAATTTATTCCTCCCTTCCTTTGCCATCTAGGTTCACTGTCAACTCTCTGTGTCCATTCACGGTGTGCTCTTCTGTGCCTGTTTGTCTTCTCTTTTTGTTTTCCCTTGAGGAGGCATGGGAACTGATCCTGAGACCTCCAGTGAGGAGAGAGGTACTCTATGGCTTAAGCCACCTTAGCTCCACGGTCTGCTGCATCTCTCACTGTCTCTCTTCTGTGTCTCCCTTTGTTGCATCTTCTTGTTGCACCTGCTCTCTTGGCTTAGGCTGTCAGCTCTCCACAGCACTGGAGCTTGGCCTTATCAGGAGTCCCTGGAAATGAAACCCAGGGCCTCCCATATGGTAGATGGGAGCCCAATTGCTTGAAACACAACCACTTCCCCACACTAGAATTTTTTCATGGTATTTAAACATTTAATTTTACAATCAGAGAGGTCAGTGCCTCTTTGACTAACTTAAACAAAACTCAATGTAGAGGTTGAAATTATTATTGCCATCAGAAGATCATATATATAATAGGATCCATGAACTTTGAGAACTGGAGATAAACTTCGAGGTAATCTAACCAAGAAAATATAAGAAAGATTAAGTAACAGGTTCAATTTCACACATTTGGATATATTCCAGTCTCCTAAACTTTAGTGGAAGATTATAGATAAAAGAATTCCCTGATAGGGATTTCCTTAAAAATTCCAAGAATATAAGAAGGTAAATTTATGCAAGGTAGAATTTGTGCCAAGTCATGGATGCCTATCATATACTATAACACAGTTAAACACTAGATTTTTTATAGCACTGCTCTTTAAGTTATTCCTTATCCTATGCCATTTCTGAAAGTCAGAAATGTACACTTTTTTATTATGTGCCTTAGAGCAGAGTTGTAATTTTCATATCCTTTCTCTTACATGCAGAATCAGGCTCAGCAAGAAGGCAGAGCCCCAGCTGGCACACACCTTACTGACAATCCAGTCAAAAGTGCCTCACACACATAGGAAGAGATTAGTTTAAGAAAATAATCTTTTTCTTTTTTGGATTCATAAAATAACTTCTGTCACACCCACTATATGTGTATTATTTTGGAAGAGAAAAATAGAAAAAAGACAATGTTTAATTTATGTATTTTAAAAATTTAAAAATTACCCATCCTTTTGCTAATCTATATCTCAGGCTAGCTTCCCTTCTTATGTTAAGTTCCAATTGTTAGTTTGATGTTGAGTCATTAATGTGACTTAAATCCAACATGTTTAAGACCAAACTCATTGTCTTTCTTAAACCCCAGTTAAACTAGTTTTACATATTTTCTCATTAATGTAACCTCAAACAAGAAATCACAGTGTCACATTATTTGCTAACACACATTCTTCATACAGATAATTTTCAAGTATTATTGTTTACATATTCCATTCATATGTTATTTTGTTCATGCACTTGACTCATTTATTGCATGTCTACCATACATCAGGAAATGTCCATTCAATGAGGATTCCGCAGGAAACAAAACACACAAAATCTCTGCCCTCACCTGGTATATAGTCCGAAAGGAAAGAAAGAAATACTGATGAAAATAGAGAATTAAAATGTAATGACTATCGGATGGTGATATCTATGGCAGAAAATAAAACAGACATGAAGGGGGTAAGAGAATTTTTAAAATATGTGAATTATATTTAGAGGATTACTTTTGTTGCTGCATCAATATAGATTGTGGGTCAAAGAGAAGTAGGTAGGGGAAACAGATACAAGGAGATAGAAAATTTTAGAGGTTATTTTAAGAATCTAAATGAAAATAATGATGGCTTGGACCAGAGTGGCAGCACTGGATGTGGTAAGAAGTTGTAGGATATTTGAGAGTCTTTTTCATGAACCACAAAGAAGTGATAATTAATTTTCAAGTATGAGAGAGTAAAGAAGAATCAATGATAAATCCAGGGTTTATGGCCTTAGCAACTGAAAAACCAGAGATGTATCTTACTGAGAGAGCTGGGACTGTCAGGAGAAAACATTTTGGAGGAAAGATCAGAAGTTCAATATTTTAAATCTTTTATTTATGATGCCTCTTGAACATTTAAATGGAAACTTTAGGTAGGCAGTTGGATTCAGCTATTTGGAATGCGTGGGGATGCTATACCTCTGGGAATGAGCTCATATATGGTATTTCTACCTTAGGACTCAAAGAGAATAAAAATGGATAGAAAAGATAAGAAGTTTGCACCAAATCCAGATTACTCAGAGATTAAGATGTCAGAGAGATGAGGAAAACTAAAATTTGATTTAGTTGAAATAATTAACAATGTAGAAGAACAGTCATGTTGGAATCAAGTGATATAAGAGGAAAATAAATAAAGTATGTTTTGCCTGTAGCAATAAAATGATATTAAGAATTCATGGAATTAGTTGATTGGACTATTAATAATTTTAAATTAAACATTCAGTTTTTAAAACTTTTAATTAATTTTGAGATAGAGTACATGTAAGTGTAATAAATAACACAGAGAAATCCTGTGTACTCATTATCCAGTTTCTTCTAAATGTAACATTTTTATAAACTTTAATTCAAAATCATAACCGGGATATGGACATTGATACAAAACAGTTTAATTACAAGGATACTCCTACTACCCTTTTATAGCCACATTCATCTCTTATTCTCTCTCTTCCCAAACCCCAATCCCCACCAATGACAATCTGGTCTCCATTTCTATAATTTTTCATTTCAAGACTATTATATGAGTACAATCATAGAGTATGTAATATAATCATACAGTATTTAGGATTATTTTATCCATCAGCTTAATTTCTTAGAAGTTTATCCAAGTTGTTGCATGTATCTATAGATTATTTTCATTTTTATTCCTAACTGGTATTTCATGGTATGTATATACCACAGTTTTTCTTCACCATTCACTCATTGAAGGATATATAGATTGTTTCCAATTTTTTTCCACTATTAGGAATAAAGATGCTATGAATATTTATGTATTGGTTTTTGTGTTATCATAAGTTTGCTTTTTGTTTTCTTTTTTTATCTGAGATACATGCAAAAGAATACAATTGTTGGGAAGTTGCATATATGGTTTTATTAAAAACTGCTAAAATGGTTTAAAGAGTGGCTGCCTTATTTTACATTCCCATCAGCAATTAGTGAATGATTCAGTTTCTCCAAACCCTTGAAGGCATTTGTATTGTCACTATTTTTGTTTTGTTTTGTTTTAGCCATTCTGATAGATTTGAAGTGATATCTCACTGTGGTTTTAATTTGCATTTCTATACCAGATAATGATATTGGACCTCTTTTCATATACTTTTTTTAGCCATCTATATATCCTCCTTGATGAAATATCTCTTCATGTCTTTGTCCATTTGCTAATTGAATTGTTGTTGTCATTTGTAACTGTTGAGGTTTGATAATTCTTTATATATACTAAATACTTGTTCTGTGTTGGATATGTGGTTTGCAAATATTTTCTCTCAGCTTTCATCCTTGTAACAGGGCCTTTTGCAGAGCAAAATATTTAAATTATGATGAGGTTCAGTTCATCAAATTTTACTTTTATGGAGAGGATGCTTTGTGTCAAATATTAGAATCTAGTATAACCCCAAATCCTGAAGGTTTTGATATCTATATCTATATATCTATATCTCTCTCTATATATACATAAAGTTTTAAAGGTTTATATTTTTATGTGTTACCTTTAAGTCAAAGATTGATTTAGAGTTAGTTTTTGTGTAAGTTGCATTATTTCAGTTGATATTGATTTTTTTGGACTATATTTGCCCTTTTTTTCTAATACCATTTGTTGAAAAGGTTATAACTCCTCCTTTGAATTGCTTTTGCGTTTTTGTCAAAAGTCAGCTGGACATATTTTGTTCAGTCTATTTCTGGAATCTCTAGTTTGTTCCCTTCATATATGTGTCTATCCATCTGTGGATTTGATTTATTGATATTTTGTTGAGCTTTTCATGGGCAAATATAGGTTTGTAGGTTTTTTGTTTATTTTATTTTTGGTTTTAGAATCAATGTAATATTGGGCTCAAAAATGAATTAGAAAAGGCTCCCTCTACCTCTATTATCTGGAAGAGATTGTGTAAATTTGTGTTAATTCTTCTTTAATTGTTTGTTGGATTTCTCTAGTGAAACCATTTGGGTCTGGAGACTACTCATTTGAGAGTCTTTTAATTACACATTCAATTTCTTCAATTGTTATGGAATTATTCATATTATCTATTCAATCTTGATTGTGTTATGTTAATTTAGGTTTTCAAGAAATTGGTCTATTCTAAATTTTCAAACTTATGAATATAGAGTTTTCTTAATATTCCTGTATTATTCTTTCAATGGCAGCAGTTTCTGTAGTGAAATCCCCTAATAGGGATTTGTGCCTTCTCTCTTTATAGTTAGGTAACTCTGTAGTAGTTTTATAAATTTTACTGGTTTTCTTTTGAATAAAGTTTTAGTTTCATTTATCTCCTCTATGATTTCCTGTTTTAAATTTTATTTTTGTTCTTTTCTTATGAGGACTTAGGTTTTATTTTGCTGCTTTTCTTTTCTGAAATCCTTGTGGTAGGAATATAGATGGTTAATTTGAGAATTTTGCTCCTTTTTAACATAAGCATTTAGTGTTACAAACTTCCCTCTCAGCACAGGTTAAGCTGCATTCCACAAAGATAGGGTTTGTCTGTGTAGCTTTCACTGCCTTGGTTCTGAAAACAAACATTTGACAATGGACCCAGGGCAGATTTTGGCCAATAGTATTAACTGTTGAGAAGAATAGCTGGGGCACTGTAGAGGAGAAGGTAGATAAACCAGAACTGCCAGCAATCTCTGCATTGACCTTCATTACATCTGATTACGAAGAACTTCAGAGGGCTATGTTTTACTTCTCCCTTTGAAATCTCACACAATTTCCTCTTCTGGAACACTGTAACTTTCACCACACAGAGAAAGGATTTGGGAAAATGTAGAACCCAAGTTAACGAAGTTGACAATGTACAACCCAGAAAATATATCTTTTTTTTTACCTTGGCATTCACACATAATTTAAAATCACATATAACTTACAGTATAAAAATTATGCTTCTGCCTATTATGATGCAACTTTTTCTGATAGCCAAAAACATGCTAATTCTCTCTATTATTGAAGATTTATGAAATTCAGATTGCCAAGACAACATTAAGCATCATCTGTACTGCTATGGCTACTTTGTGCACTGAGCAAAAGCAAGGGTGGCTGATTGACATGCATAGATTAGGACATTTTGTTCATCTGATTGAATAATCTTTCTAGGAGGTTGTTATCTGATAAGCATTCAGATGGGACACATATAATCTCACACATCTTCTCCTCAATTTTCTTGTAACCAGTTTTCTAATTATGTTCTTTCTGAGTTTCTATCTAACCAAATTGTAATCTATTGCCCATACTGTAAACCACAACTGAATTTTTATTTCCCAGTTAACTGATCATAGTATACTCTCCTGGAGTCCATAGTATAAGTTGAATGAAGAAGAAATGTAGGAGAAATGGTATCTATTCAGCTTAGTCATACTTTCAGGACCTGTTTAAATCTGGCATTGTATATCACTTCCACATGATAGTGGTGATATTTCAACGTAGAAAATTTTATGACTTAGTGGATCAGACAATATTCAGTTTTTGATGGGTATTTCAGGAAGCCAGTCTCTGCTAGAACTCAATAACAAGCCAGATGATGTTTCTCAAAAAATTAATAGTTTTTGGAGAGGATGACATAGCCCAGCACCCTGATGGCTCCATACAGAATTCTTATCAACCACCGACAAATCACATAGTTGATCTTCTGATCTAAGTGTCAGAGGAGCTTATACCCATTGAAGTGGCTTATTTTGTTATAGCTTCCACTAAGAACTGATGACCTTTCAAACTACTCAGTAAATGGGTTAATGCAGCAAGTGGAAATTAAGTGCATGTTATATCTAAATTCCAAAGAATTCCTCTAAGTATTTTACTTCTATCTAAGGGCAAGGAGAAGCCAAATTCAGAAATTTGTTCTTTGCCTTAGAAAGGATATCTTGGCATGCACCAGACTACTGGATTCCTAGAAATTTCATGGAGGTGCAAGACCCTGAAATGTTGTAGAATTTCTTTTCCACCCTCTGACATACATGTGCCTGAACAACGTATCAAGAACAATTGCTACTTATTGCTTAATAGGTCTACCCAGTTAAAAAATGCAGTGGCTGAGCATGATTCCCTGAGCACTGAAGAGATCATTACGTTTCCTGAAGACAAGACTGTGACATAAGACTGGTGGACTGATATAGGTGTGTGGGTAGCTTGAGTGCTATTTACTAGTAGGTAAAGGAAGTAAATAAATTCCTGCCTAATATCAGCTTATCAGAATGGATTGTTTAAAGTGCAAGACAAAGAACCCACCGGAAAAGGAGCTGAAATTGCAGTCCCCACTTAATTGAATTTGTGAAAATTCTCTTACCACCATTAAACTTCTGCACACACGAAATAGACAGTTAGATGGAGATACAGAAGAGATCATTGTTTCTGTATCAGTCAAATCGTTGATGGTAGCACTGATCTCTGCGATCCCTCTACGCCATATGTTTGGGGTTTACTCCTTTGGAAGGTGGGAACAGTAATAGGAGCTTCCAATTAAGCTTTTCTATTATAACTGCCCTTAATACACAAGGACAAGACAGAAATTTAAGGATTGCTATTGGCTAAGTATATCTATTTCAGTGATACATGTCAGAAACAGGAAAATAGTCACAGGATACTTTCAAGAATCCGCTGGGGCCTCTCTGAAACTGAGTCTGGCTAAACTACATTAATAACTTGACTGCTATCAGTTTTTGATCTGATTGTTGCACCACAGTGGCATTTTGAGTCTTATGAATTCATGTCAATTCACAGCCAGTGTTCACTAATCCCTGAATATCTCATTATATCAATTCATTAAAGCATAGCGACCCTGGGTAGTCAATGGCCACAGGTGACTTTGGGCAAATAAAAGAGAAGGATTTACAATATAAAATTTTGGAGCTTAAGCAGGGACTTTCTTAAGGGGACCTATCTTCTCTTTTATTCAAGAGGCTC
This sequence comes from Dasypus novemcinctus, assembly GCF_030445035.2. Lineage (NCBI taxonomy): Eukaryota > Metazoa > Chordata > Mammalia > Cingulata > Dasypodidae > Dasypus > Dasypus novemcinctus. Next base: position 143,996,018 of record NC_080673.1, on the reverse strand, counting down.
TGGTTCTATGCACTGATCCAATTATGAGATTTTTTGGAAGGACTGTGTCTCCATTTTGGCAACTCAATTCGGATTTTTGTTTTACAGAGCTAGGACATTTCTACTTATAAAAATCAAGTAGGGGTTTTTAGGCAGCCCATTTAATTCAGGGCTAGGTACACCATTATAAATTATTCAGTAACAAAAATCTCCCTTTCTCATCTTTCTGATTAACACCTTGTTTCTGCTGCCCATTATGGTAACTATATCAACTTTCTTTGTGGCAGTTAAGTACTGTAACTGCCAAAAATTTATAGATGATGAGACACTGTGCCACTTTTCTCACCCCACATGTGTTCTGTCTGAAACTGCTCATATATTTAACTATATTCCCAGAAAGAAGATTACTTTTATTTGCTCAAATATGTGTCAGGAAGTATCAATTGCCATTTGAACACTCCAAACTTTATTTATCACCTGTATTCCTATCTTTCTTTCAAGTAATTTAAGGCAGTCTCTTGTATCTCTATGTTATAATTTAATTTTATGTCCTAATGTCCTGATTCTGGATATTCATATTCAAATACCCTTTATAAACTTTAGAAAATCACATCTGTGCTGAACTAGCATTCTCTTCATCAGCCACAATTTTAGAGATATGAGTAAAGTGCTCACCAATCTACTGGCTCATGGGTCAAGTAAAACTGTATAAACATCAGTGTTATAATTCTTTATTTCTCATTTCATCACCTTGCAATCGTATTTATAATATATGCTGGGATATTGCTTATAGTGTTTGTTGTATATTCAGTCATTATATCCTTTATCAGGACAAAAGGATAAACATAAGGTGAAGAGTAAAAACCTTTAGGTAAACACCTATTTTATTATGGATATATAAACTCAGTATGAACAAGAAGATTTTCTTGTCTTTAACACAGCAGGGTTAGGGATTCATGAGAGTATTAAATCATTTTTTTAGTGGCAGTTTCTTTTTTCCTTCAATTTCCTCCTGAGGAATTATTTGTTTCTCTGAGGTCATGGTTGTCACCACTGATGAGAAAAGTCAATTTAAAGCAAAGCAAGATGAGTCCTAGGCTAAACTGTGAACTTGTTTCCTTGCTCCAAGGTCCTAGTACTGTCACTTTGCCGAGGGTCCCTTTCTGTGTGTCTTCTCAGACTGTATTCCTCTGATACAAATGTCATACATTCCTGGGGAGCCACAATCCATCAATTATCTTCTTGTTCTTTCATGAAAATTCTTTTGTTCCATAACCCATCATCACTTATAGGGTTAATTCTCATGATTTTGAAACAAACAAAAAATAGCACTAACAATAAACACAAAAAAGTATTTTTTATTTATTTTTTATTAAAGAGGCTATAAGCTTACAAAACAATCATGCGTAATGTGCAGAATTCTCATACATCACCCCTTCACCAACACCTTACATTGTTGTGGAACATTTGTTACAGATTATGAAAGAACATCATCAAAATATTATTGCTAAATATGGTCCATAGCTTACATTTGATGTTAAATTTTTCCATATATCCCCTATTGTTAATACAATGTATTAGTATTGCACATTTGCTATAGTTCATGATAGAACACTCTCATATTTATACTGTTAACCACAGTCCATCACTCACCACATGATTCACTGTTATATAGTCCACTACCTTGTACAATCTATCCAAAGGTACACTCAGTGGCTTTCAGTTTCATCACAGAATTGTACTGTCCCTGCCTCAATAAATTTTAGAACATTTTCCTCAGTCCAGTAAAAAGAAAAATCCCATACCCCCTATTATTGACCCTATTATTGAAGTTTAGCATTGATATAGAAACTTCTTTGACATTAAAGCAAGAATATTACAATATTGTTATTAAGTTATATTAATTATATTTTCCCTATGTACCACCTTATAATAGTCATGTACACTTGTCCTAGTTCATAGAAGAACATTCTTGTATTTCTACTATCAACCACAATCCTCCTCCACCACCAAATTCGCTATGTTATACAATGTCTAAATCAGGGGTTCTGGACTTTTTTTTGTTTCACAGACCCCTTTGCCAGTCAGGTGAAAACCATGGAGCCCTTACTAAGTCCATACCATACTGTGTATTATTTAATAAATACATCACACCCACACCAATATGTCCCCACAGAATAATGGCTTTTTAAAAATTTCAGTTAAAGCTCACACTCCGCTAGTTAAGAAAACCTGCCCTAGATTATTTTCTACCTTTGTTTCAATTGACATTTACATCCTTAGACTACCCCTTAGTAAACACAATTATATTTATAAATCAACAGTATTAGTTATTCTCATTATAATGTGTTACTATCTATTCTATCCATTTCCAAACTTTTATAATCAAGTTATTAATAATTAAAAATTCTACATACATCAAGCCTCATTACCCCTTCCCAGGCTTCATCTTATCTTCTAGTAACCTAAACTCTAGATTTTAACTCTGTGTGTTTTTATTCTTTGTATTTAGTTCATATTAGTGAGACCATACAATAATTTTCCTTTTGTGTCTGGGTTATTTCATTCAGCATAATATCCTCAAGACTCATCCATGTTGTCATATGTGCCCCAATTTCATTTACTCTTACAACTGCATAGTATTCAGTCATATGTATATATCACATTCTGTTTATCCACTCATTGGTTGAAGGACACTTAGGTTGTTTCCATCTTTTGGCAATTGAGAATAATGCCACTATGAACATCACTGTGCAAATGTGTGTTCATGTGTCTGTTTTCAGTTCTAGATATATTCCTACTAGAGAGATTGCAGGATCATATGGTAGTTCTAGGTTTAGCTTCCTGAGGAACCACCAAACTGTCTTCCACAGTGGCTGTGTTATTTCACTTTCCCATCAACAGTGTAGGAGTGTTACCGTTTCTCCACATTTTCTCCAGCACTTGTAGTTCTGTAGTTTTCTGAGTTTGTTTTCTTCATAACTGCCATTCTATTAATGAGTGAAATGATATCTCATTGTAGGTTTGATTTGCATTACCCTAATAGCTAGTGATAATAAACATTTCTCATGTGCTTTTTAGCCATTAGTATTGAAAAAAAAATGTCTAAGTCTTTTGCCCATTTTTAAATGGGATTGTTTATCCTTTCATTGTTGAGCTGTCTGATCTCTTCATCTGGTATGTAAATCAAACACTTATTGGATGTGATTTCCCAATAAGTTTTCCCTTTGAGTAGGGTCTCTTTTTATTTTCTTGACAAGTTCTTTGAAGCACAAATATTTGCATTTAAGGAGATCCCATTTATCAATTTTGTCTTTTGGTTGCTTGTGTTTTGGTGGAAGGTTTAAGAAACCACCAGTTGCCAATAGGTCTTGAAGATGCTTCCCTACGTAATTATTCTTCTGGGGGCTTTATGGCTCTAGCTTTTATAAATTAATTCTTTGATTTTTTTGGTTTGTTAATTTTTGTATAAGGTATGAGATAGGGGTCCTTTTTTCTTTCTTTGAATATTGGTATCCAGCACCATTTGTTCAATAGACCATTCTTCCCCAGCTGGATGTGCTTGACAGCTTTGACAAACATCACTTGACCATAGATGTGAGGGTCAGTTTCTGGACAATCAGTTTGGTTCCATTGGCCTTATGTCTATCGTTATGCTAGTACTGTGTGTGTGTTTTGTTTGTTTGTTTGTTTGTTTTACCACTGTAGCTAGGTAATATGATTTAAGATCAGGAAGTTAGAGTCCTCTGTGGCAGTTTGAAGATATTTTATGAATACCAAAAAAAAAAAAAAAGAAAGATTATGCTTGTGAGCTAATCTGATTTTTGTGTGTGAGACCCTTTCAACTGGACTATATCATAGAGGTGTGACTCTGGTAGAATCTCTCCCCTCTTTTGGGGAATTATAAAAATGGAAACACAGACACAGGAAATGAATGCTACCATTTTTTATCCTGTCCTGTTCCCAGCAAGGAATAGAGGATTTGTCAAAGCACTGGCATCCTCCTCGCCTGCAAGGGGCTGGGATGGAGCCACAGGGGTGTGCAACAGTGTAGTCTGTGCAGGATGAATATAACTACAGTTACCCAAAGAGGGTTATGCCGGTCTTCCCAACTTCGTCCATGCTGGGATTGTGACTGGAGTCCAGGCTACAGCAGCAATCTGACCTGGGTGGAAAGAAGCCATTCCCTATCATCACTGTGATTTTCAACCAGCCCCACTTCCTCTCATACCAGAGGCAGAGTTAAATTGGTGGCTACTGACCTCTTTCCAATTTGGAGAGGTTCAAACTATAGCTGTATTTATGATCAGACTTTAGCCAGCTGAATTTACTAATCAGTAGTTGAAGTTAGTGCTCAATTATCTTCCTCCCCTGTTTTATTTGTGAAATGGTGCTTCCACCTCCAGTCAGAGAATAGCTCCCAAGCCATCCTGCTCCACTAGTGGGGGATGGCCACTGGCCATTGCAGCGAAGAATGCTCTCCTGACTAATCAAGCACAGATGGGTAGCCCCTTACTTCTGTTCTTCCAAAATGTTGCAGGATGCTCTTCTGGTCTCCTGAGCTCACCAAGAGGTGATTTAGACAACTTCAGGCTGGTTACTAACTTCACTGTAGAAGGAGTTAACTCTTGGAACCCTCTTCTCTGCTTCCATCTTGTTCCCCCACCCCTACTTCCTCAAAAAGTTTTTTCAAAGCCCTCACTACCATATTGTATCTCTCCTTACATCCATGTGCATGATTCATTTTTTTGCTTTTTAAAAAAATGTATTGAAGTATATCACTCATACATAAATATAAACAGTAAGTGTATAGTAATAATTGTGAACTTATAAAGCAAACATATATAACATCATACAGGACTCTTATACTTCACCCTACCACCAATGCCCTGCATTGTTGTGAAACATTTTTAACTAATGATGAAAAAGCATCCTTAAAATATTATTACTAATCATAATATCTTACATTTTGTGTATTTTTCTCCCAACCCACCCTATTACTATTATTATTATTATATCATTCATACATGAACATACATAAACAGTGTGTATAGTAAAAGTTGTGAACTTACACAACAAATATGCATAACATCATACTTGGGTCCCATACATCAACCTACCACCAACACCTTGCATTGTTGTGAGACACTTCTTACAAATTATGAAATAATATCATCAAAATCTTACTACTAACTATAGTCCATATCTTACAATTACTGTATTTTTCTCCAACTCAACCTATTATTATTTTTAAAATATATTTTCATTACAAAAGTTGTGAATTTACAAAACAATCACACACATGTGCAGAATTACCATACAACACCCCTCTATCAACACATAGAGTGTGCTGTATTCACTGATTCAATGTTCTCATTTCCATTTACTTCTCAACCTTCTATCAGTTGTTATGTACCACCAACTGCCATCTCTTTGATGTAATTGATGATGAAGTAAAAGTATAGTGCTCATTAAACTTTTTCCTCATTATCAATCCTTCTACACATTGTCACTGCAGAAAATCTTCTCCTAAACTATTGATATTGTCTTCTTAACATCACTCTATTCTGAATTATCCTGACAACTCTTTGAAGTATTGTTCTTATCATTTTCTGACCCCTTTATTTCTGCCAATCTTTAAAGTGATATTTCTTTTCTATGTTATGCTCATACTCTTCCTAGATGAATTCCTGTACTATCATAACTTCATCCACCAACTTTTGTGCTGATGTCTCCAAGACATGCTTTTAGACTACTGATCTGTAGATTGGTAGATCAGTATGGATATGACCCATTACCTTCTGTACTCCAATGTCTCAAATTGAATTCATCCTCCCACTTCTACCTGCTTCTCCTTTTCTTAGCCTCTATTCCTTATATGTCACTTATTTCCTTCTTGTTACTCAAACAATGTCTTGTGTGTCATTCTGGATTCATTCTTTTCTGCTCTTTCATTTGAAATGTCACCAAGTTGTATTAATTAATCCTTTATGACATTTCTGGAACACATACTCTCCTCTTGATTCCTGTTTTAATTTCCATTGTTCATAGTCTTAACATGGTAGGGGAGTAGGTTTTATCTATCTAGACTTCTGCCTTCTCAAAAATTTAAAACATCCTTATGTCATGCAGAATAGATTAAAAACTTTTAACACTGATCTGCTCTACAGACACATCTCTCTCTACTCCACTGTCAAAATCTGTGAATTGTTAAATTAGTTATTATTGTTTGACTACATTTAGAAGAAATTTCCCAAAATGAATTGGCTTATTTTTTATTCATTTTTTCTCATCTAATAATAGCTTTAAGGTATTTAGCCAAAAGTAGGAATAGCATATCTGATGTGAGGAAAAAAAATACTTTTTCCCCACCACCATTATCCCTTTCATTGTGTAGGGGTATCTATTAGGGTAATCTGCCTCTTGGCTTCTCTCTACATCTTTATTTATCTCCAGGGGAGTGAGCTACTCAATCGATAGTTAAATATATCTGCTTAGTTCTATCGTTCTATGTTTCTCCATTTTGCAAGCAGGTTGATCACAAGGAGCAGGTAGATAGAGTGCCTTGGTCTAGCATTGCTTGTGACTTGGTGAGCAAATTTGTCTAATTGTGAGATTTAGTTAGCAAACTCCTTTTTCTAAATCTTACAGTTAGTTATATCTTCTAACCTAGCATCTAACAATAATAATCATGATAATGGCTCTATTATCCTTTATCCTTTGTCTTTTCTCCCTATTGTTCATAAAATAGAACACCAACACAATGAAGTTATTGAGGGCCCAGGTCCTATCTTCCTGCTCTGGACTGGAACCTTTACCATGTTGTTTCATCCTCAAGTTAAAAGTTTGACTAATGCATTTCCAGAAATTTATTTTATCTTTCCAGCAGGAAAAAAGGTGGAAAGAATAAAATGTAAAAAAGCACACAAGTAAGCCACCATGTCCCTTTCCATGAAAACTGTAACTTTCTAGGAAGTCCCACCCAACATACTCCTACTTTGTCCAGAACTGGGTACATGGCCACTTTTAACTACAAGGGAGTCTGGGAAAGAGATTGCACACATTGTCAACCTGAACAAATCAGAATTGTGTTAAGCACACACACACAAACAAAATTAAATGTAAAGAGGCATTTTCTCCTTCATAAAACTTACTCTCTCCCAAACTATATTAGGAATTTATCCTAAGAAGTTTCCTACCTCTGTGTTTAGGTTTATCTTAGTATGTATCATATTAAGTATCTAAATTGCAAATATCTATTTTGAAATGAAAGTATATTGACAACCTCTAAATTTCCATTTTCCTTTTTGTATATTTAAATTCCTTTATATGCTCTAAAAATTTCTAAGACTTGTTTGAGAAATTCCCATCCTAGACAACAATATATCTGAGATCAGGGAATATGTCAAAATTATCTATTAATATTTGGTGTCTAATGCAGCACACAGTGATTTGGAATTAATTGCAACCAATTTCAATGAGGTTTACTCTCTTATAAAATGTTTCAAATAAATAGTGTTTAGGTATAATACCTTAACTTAAAAAAGCGATCCTGATGGTAAAAATGTCTCTGTTAAATCAATAGGAAAAATAACTTGTGCATATTTGGCTTTCTAGAGTGCATAAATTATAACAAATAGACATCTTCCATTATAGTTATATAGATTGTATTCGAAAATTAGGGATTCGACTACTGACGAGGCAAAGGAATAGAACAATGTGTATATGTGAGAGTGGATTGAAAATGGGAAGTTTGTTAAGAATACACTACTGATCCTCTCATCTTCCCATTTTATACATTATCTCCTTGAGGGATTCTTAGTTTTAACATCTGACTCTTATCCCTTACTCTGGCTTTCCTATTTAGTAACTTTGCAACCGTGCGGGAAATGGTTAACATCTCCATATCTCAGTTATATCTTCTTTGAATTGGGAGAATAATGGTAAGGTCTTGGTAGGTTTGTTTTGAGTATTAATTGGGTCAGCACATTAAATGCTAAGAGCAATGTATTGTACATGCTAAGCATTTTAATTAACATTGACTAATATTACTAATTTTAGTTATTTTTTCATTGGTTTTAAGGACTACTGAAAAGGCAAGTAGAAGAGGACACATTTGGTATGAAAGTAGTATGTGTGTATATAAAGAACTATAAGCTATTCTCACTGCATTTGACCATATGATTATGTCCCTTAACAAGTTCCCAGAGATTTAATATCACATACTATCTCTGACATAAAGATGAAACTCAGATCCACCTAAAACATAGCTATTATGTATACATGGATTTTAAAATTTGTTGCCAGGAACGTTCTGGTTTTTTGTTTACTGAGAAGTTTAACAAGTTCGCATTTATACCAATAAAGATGAGCTGTTCTTGTGGGTTACAGCACTCCGAGGTTCTTCATTTCAGACCTGGCTTTGCTTCTTAGCTGTGTGTCAGAAAAGCCACTGAATCTTTATCAGCTTTATCTGGAAAACAGGGATAATTATTTCTCATTTGTTTGATAAAGTTTATACAACATAGAATACCTAATATGCTTATGGCTTCAATTCTTACCTTTCTTCACATGCACTTATGTAAAAAGTGCTTATGAAAGGGAAACCACTATGAAATTGCTAATAAATAATTAATATGAATTATTCCACATGCTAAATAAACCAATATTTTTCTGCTGGTTTTATCATTTCAGTTATTTCCTTATTAGTGTATTTACCCTTACTGAAAATGCCTTTCTGTTGCTTTTAATTTAGTTTTCATCTAAAACCGGGAGAGAACTAAAAGAGAGTAGAGAGGAAACATAGTGATTATTATTTTACACTCAGCTTTCTCTGAAGAAAAATGCCAACAGTCAGTGCAGTGTTCTACATGCTTTACCAGTAATATTTTATAGCTTTGTGATAATTATTTTTCTCTAATTTGAATCTTTAAATATTATCCCAATATCCAGCTAAAATCAATAGAAATGAAATACACAGGTAAGCAATCATATGCTGCAAAGTTTCTCTAAGATCTTGTGATATTGGATTTGTGAACTTTCAGGTTTTAGATTTATTAAGAGTTGTCATGCTTTACAATTTATGAACATGGCTTATAAGTTGAAGTTTTAGCAATTTTATGAAGAATATCAAGAAGTTTTGGTTCTATAACTTATTCAAATGCAAGCTATTGATGTTGCCTTCTGAAACATTAGCTTTGATCTAGCACTCATGTTTAATTTTTCTGCCCAGTAAACTTAAATAAAACTCTAAATCTTGCAATAGAGGGAACAATTAGAACATCCTTCTTCTATACTACTGAAAAAAAGAAAGGAAATTGCATTCTGTGATGGTTATAAAGTTACATAATTGCATCTAACCTGCATAAAACAAGAAATGAATACATATAAATGGGATATAAATATGATAATTAGGCATTAATTTATGGCCCTTTAAATCTGTAAAATGTACAGATATATCAACAACTGATTCACTTTAGCCTACCACTTTAAGAGTAAACTGCAAATTGAGGTTGTTTAATGTTGTTCATACTAAATTAAAATAAGGTAATGAGACTGTGTAAATTAATTCAATCATGGGCATTTAAATTAAAAAAAATTACAGAAAACTGATTCTGCACCAAAAGCTAGCATACCTGAAGAGAACGGTAAAATAAACATTTCAAAAAGCAAGAAACTATCTCCTTGAAACCTTTATGCAAATAAAATAACAAGAATAAAAATTTCTGGTAGGGTAGATGAACTAACCTGGTAACTACAGATGAAAGAAAGAATTCATGGGACCATCAATTTGGATGGAGGAAATTATATTTTTTGCCAATAATGTCGAACTGAAATCTATATTTTCTTCAAATATGGATATTAGTTAATAAATCATGGTAATAATGCTATAACATTTTCACTAATAACACATATTTCCATATCCTACTACTATAGTTGCAAATATTTTGTCTTTAATTTTCATTTATTCTGAAAGTATGACAATGATTAAATCTACCTATATAACTTTTTATTTCATGAATTAATAAATATACATATATTTAACTTATCATACTTTCAATATTTGAACTATATTTCATCCAATGTAATAATTATACATATATCCATTTATTATTAGAAACACTTTTTCTGGGAAATGTTTTAATATGTTATTCTGAGAATGATTCCATAGGCATAACCAGACTGCCAAGGAGTCCAGGACAAAAAGAAGACTGTTGGATAATAAGTCACAGGTGTATTGAGGGTAGAGAGATGCATCATTAAATTGACAAGTCAGAAAATCTAGAAAATGATCCAAAAATGTAGAAATGTTCTGCTCATTCACTGTATATTTTATAGCTAAATCAAAATTATTACTTCTATGTATATTAACTAAGATAGAGGTGGCCCTCCACTGAGGATGAGAACACACAGACACACGATAATAAAGAATGTTCCACAATGTTATTAATACTATTAAATTTACATAAAATTAATTCTGAGTTCAACTACATTTGAGTAAATCTGAGAAAACAATAGGTATATGCACATGTCTATGTGTGTGTTTGTATCATATGACCTCTCAGAACCCTTAATTCTTTATTGAGCCTTGTGATAATTAGGCATTTCTCAATATATCTTAAGCATGGAAAATTCTTTTCTGAGAGCATAATGTGGGGAGAAAATTCTATTTAAAAAAGCATATTAAAAAACACTAGTTTAGAATAATAAGTGTAGAAGTAAAAATTCTTCAGTGGATACTGCCCACCTTAACAAACACTAGGGAAATATTAGAACAAAATAAGAAAGAGATCAATAAATAAGAGATGATAGGACTACCAGAAGTCAATTAGTAAAATATCCAGAAAAGGCTAGTGGGAGTTTTCAAGGTCAATGCTAGAGGGGCTAAAGACTAGTAAAAGATTTGCAAGTGGGTAGGCAGAAAGTAACTTCAATATTCTTATTTTTGAGAGATGACAGAATTAAAGTATGCCAAGAGTTATGGACAGGAAGTGTGGCTATGCAAGAAGATGTAGCATGCAAGAAATTTCAAGGGCAGGTCTAATGGCCATATTAACCCAATTTACTTCCAGAATTAACTGTGGTATGTAACACTTATTTCCCATTACCAATGTTTCACTATTGTTAGGTTTCTCTCTAGGGTTAATAAGGCTATATAGTATATTTAACAAAAGAAGGGTTGTAATATAAGCTAAATTTCTGGGTTGGAGAGAGAGAAAGAAGGTGGAAATAACCCAACTTTGAGAAAGACATTTGGTTTCTGAGGTTTAACTGATAAGAAGCTCGATAATCTACAAATGATACACTAGAAATATTAATATATGATAATTGCAACTATGCTGAACAATAAAGTTAAGATAATACTAGCAATAAAAATAATAATTACTACAATTTATTGAACTCTTACTAGGAGTGAGCTGGGAAATTTACTTGCATTTCTCATCAATTCCTTATAGAAATGTATGAAGTAGATATGGTTTTTAACCCCAATTTAAAAAAAATGATTCTTAGACAATTTGAGTCACTTGCTTTAATTCACACAGTCACTGTAACAGAGACAGGATTTAACTCCAATTCTTCAGAATCCACTTGAAAGATCTTCCTCAAAATTCAAAGCAAAACAAGGGGAGAATTGTTATTTATTGAAGGGATAAGTGGCCAGTTTGGGCTGTTAATTTCTTTTCTCTATTTTTCTGAATTCCTTGTTGAAAACCTAGATCTCTAAATGACATGGTTAAGTTAATCAATAAAATTTTGCATTACTGAAAAGCAGCCACAAAATTTAGACCTCTAAATCATAAGAGGGATTTTTTCATCAAAAAAGGCAAAGGCTAAATTGTGCACCATTTTTACCTATTAGAGTCATTATCTTGAGCCTCTCACTTTACAGTTCTGAGCTAAAATTCTTTATCTTTAATAGGGGATAAATGAATATCAACTTTACAGTACATTGTAAGAAGATAAAGGGAAATAAATGAAGAAGCATCCACAGTATTTGTTATCTTTGCAAAAATAAGAGTTTAAAAATCCAGTTTGATAAGACTACATTCATAAACCAAACTCTTTAACCAGAGTGACAATATAATTAGCTGAGCAGAGATGCTTAACCTGTGCTAGATAACCTGGAGTTTCAATAAGAATGATAGAATAATTTAATTTATACCATTTCATAAAAGATTTTCAATTGTAAATGTACTTCCCTTAAAAAGATGTTCAAACAAACCTTCAGGAGGAGTGCTCCATCAATACCATACTCCTAAACTCTGATATGTCTTGATTGTTCTCTGATACTTTTATTGATAAGATCTTGAAATGAAAGGGATACTTTAACCTTCCTTGTTATTAAATATTTTAAAAAATGCTTAAACTGAAATTCATTATATACCATGAACCAATAAAGGAGAAAACTTATATCCATGGCTATGACTTTATATTCATTGAAATACCTTAACCTTTAGGAATCATTAGTTTTCAGGATAGTCCATAAAGTTAAACCGAGCAGCACAAGGGCAGATGTGGAAGATCAGGGAGGATAGGAGATCATAAACACTATTATCATTTAATATTTGTTGAGCTGCATTCGTCTTTCATCTCTAGGCCCTCTCCACATAGCAAAAGCATTTTCAGAGCTCCGATTCCTGAAATAATCTAACTAGGGAAAGGAAGTTCTGTTTATAACAATAAAAATAGGAAGTTTTCCAAAGTGTGTGACTTATGGTTGTGGATATAGAACTTCCTTCCCACTTACACTGCAGTGGAGGTTACTGAGGCCAATCGGAAGTGTTATTAAGGCACCTCTACCTTCATTGGGATGTTGCAAAGCTTTAGCATGTGTGTATACCAGTGTATCAGTTTCCTTTTGCCTCAATAATATATCAAAATAAACCAGCTTAAAACTTACTGAAATCAAAGGCAACCATTTCACATAAATCTATGTATAGGCAAGGTAGTTCTGCAGATCTGGGTCAGCCTCAGGAGATCTCACCTGGCCTTGCTCATTTCTCTGCACTCAGCTATCAGGCTAGTGAGGTCTGGTTGATCTAGAATGGCCTCAGTTCTCCTATACATACCCCTCATACCCCTACAGTAGGCTAAGGTTTGATTTCATGGCACTGGCAGGATTCCAAAAATGAGAAAAGAGGGGATGCAATAAGGCAAGCCAAAACATTCATGTACTTTTCAAGCCTCTACTTGTGTATTAGTCAGGGTTCTCCAGAGGAAGAAAACTGCCAGGACATTAAGAGGTTTACTATAGGAATTGACACACTTGACCTTGGGATTGGCAAGTCCAAATGCCACAGGGTAGTCCACAAGTTGGAAACTTGATGAGGGGACGATGAATTCCTAAGGAAAAGAGGGCTGGCTGAAGTTGAGATAGAATTTCTTCTCACTGCCAAATTCCTCATTCCTCCTTCTAAGCTTCCAACTGATTGGAAAAAGAGACTCCTCTCATTGCTGAAGGCAATTGTTTCTTATACATTCACTCAGTCATATATGCAGTCAATTGACTAAGGATTTAAATCCACAAATTACCCTCACAATAACAATCAAACCAATAACAAGGATAGGTAGATGCTTGACCCATCCACTGAAAATCATAACCTAGCCAAGTTGATATATGAAATTAACCATCACAATTTGTGACATGTTTGTTGCTATCTCATTGGCCAAAGCAAATCGCATAATCATCGAACCACAGTCAGAAGATACTACGAAGCAGCAAAGCAAAATATGTGAAGACCAAGATGACATTAATTCTAGCCATTATCCCATGAAAGAGATTGAATTTAAGGGGGTAACTGCTGAAGATAAAATTTATTATTTTCCAAAATTTTCCTTTGTAGTTATAGTAATGAGATATGTAGAAGAGAATGCTGAACTTGTTTAATCAGATAAAAAACATCATATAGATTTGGAGTTAACAATTAATGCTATTCTTCCAAGTAGTTTGTTTTACATTTTAGGTGAAAATGGCAGCCTTGTCTTCCAACTGGTATGTTATTTCTGAAAAGGGAGAGATAAAGTCTTAGTAAGCTGCAGGCTTAGTGTGAGATTTCTGTCTGAGCTATTTCCTTTTGGAACCTACCCCAAGAATAGCTAATAGCACTTTGCAGTCCCATTTCTAATTTCCCAAAGCTTCTAAAGAACACATTGTAAGTTTGTAATGAAGGTTTATTATTTCAATTCATCCCTTAAACGATCTGTTGAGGGAGATTTTGCTTTCTTTTTGTACTTTGAAATTATGTTTTTGGCCTATTTGTTACTTCATTGTTATTGGATATTATAGTTAGTGATAAATTTATTTATATTTATTAATTAGTTATAGCTTATAATCCCATATTTATAAAGAGTATTTTCTCAGCATATTTAGGGCATGGTTGTGATAAAGACTTCAAGAATCACATTTTTTTTCTTTTGTAGTGTATTTCATATTTTCTTAATTTCGTTTGGGTGTAATTCAACTCTTAGAGCATGTAATGAGCATGTGTGAAGTTACTTTAACCTGCTAGGTTTTTCTTTTCCTTCTATCTGACACAAAAGGCTCTTTCATATTTATGTCTATTATGTTGCTTGCTGGTCTCCCATCTCCCTAAAGACAAGAATTATTATTATACATTATTATCATTCAGTATACTTTATGGTTAAGGACAGCAAGGCTCAGCAGGATGAAAAGGCTGGTATAATGCAAATAAGTATAGAAGGGAAAGAAAAAGGCAACAAAACCCCATTTTCAGAAAACATTAAGTGTTTACTGGCTATTCAGATAGGAAATTAAATCAAATTTGAAAGACTACACTTGAAAAGTACATCGTTTCCTTAAATAAATATGCATTTCTTAAATGTTTATAATAGTTCCAGGCAAATCAGACACAAGCCCTACTCAGAAAGAGAACAAAATTTTGCACATAAAAAAATACATTGCAAAATAGAAAGTGATATATGGCATAAAAAAGTGGTGATATATTCTTCAAGACTAACTCAAGCAAAAATCAGAAGGCATAACAACTTCGCTCTCTCACCTTTAATGAGCTTGGCTTTCTATATTCCTCTTAACACGCAGTTCAGTTTTTGACACGTGACTCATAGCTTGCTATGTTCTTTGTTGCAGGGCATTATTCAAGATATTTTTAATGAATGCAATATCATATTTATTCAAAGCCAACATTAACATATGCCTATTTATTTTGCAAGTTCTAAATTGATAGACATTGCTGGTGTGACCCCCAGAACTGATAATGCTTCCTCAAAATATGTGTATGAGGTTATAAACATAACCTTTCTAAAGAGTGCTTTTTTCCTTTCCTATCTATGAAATATAGCTCCAGATTCTAATCATGTTTCCCTGCAAAGACACATATCTAATATACCTGAAGAAGGTAATAAGGGCCAAAGGTGAGATGAAATGAGTGAAAAGTTGTTAATGAGCATATAAAGATATACAGAAAAAGGTTTGAAAAGAAAGGAAATAGGTATTCGGAAGGTTTTTTTTCTCATAAGTTTGCTGTAATAAGATTTTCTTTTCTTTTTGAGAATGATTCACATGCATACTTCCTTTGCTATGCTCCTTACTTCTATTTTTCTCCCTCATCATCAATTCAATTCAATTTTAGGCCTGAATGTTAGAACCACATTCAATAGAGGGTCAGAAAGATTTAAAAATTAACTTCAGCTTGCCATTAAAACAGTGAGGGGTCACAAAGAAAGAAATACCTGAATTAAAGCATCTTCAGAAAGTCTTGGTTTCAGATGCTGCAACTGTTGTCTTGCCATGATAGTAAAGGATTTGACATATTTTAGATGATGAGAAATATTGGTAGTCATAAGCTGATGTCTTAGTACTATTCATCCATATGCAATTCTTCACATGCACATATTTAGTCCAAATGGGAGAGCATTTTATTGGACTAAATCTAAACCAGTCAACCTTGGATGAATGAAAATTGTCAGGCATTATTTTAACACAAATGTCAGCTCAATGTTCTACAGTTCTGTGATTTTCACATAGGGTGAGCAGTAATGAAAACTATAAGAATTATAAGAATGACTTTTAAAACAATTGATTTTTTGTAATGAAAATATTGTATGATAATTATCTTAATTTAATTCATAATACCTACAGAAGTCTTAGTATACCATTTGTGAGTAATATATTTGCTTTAAAATTTCACCCATTGCTTTCATTTTGATTGATACAAGAATATTTTTAATCCATCAATAAATGTTGTACAAGTACTATCAGGTGACAGTGAGCATGGGTAATGCCATTTTAAAATGAAACAATGAATGATAAATCATACATTAAACTCCTCATAACATAATATAAATAAAATACTGTTCTTTTAAGAAAGTTACATCTTTTGGAATACTTAGCAGGAGGAAGCATTTTTGAATTGTCATCAGAATAAAGGGGAAACACAACCACAAATGTGTGATAAGGTCAGATTATGTGACGGTCATAAACAACTCTCCTAATCTTGGCATGTGCAGTAAAAACTGGGTAAGGGGCAATTTAAGACTAGATCTTAATCAGAAAGATAGTGAAATATTTTGTGTAGCTGGCTAAAATATTTATTGTAGAAATCAGTCTAAATGGAAAAACTGCAGATGTTGAAAAAGCAAAAACAAAAACAAAAACAACTGGAAGGCATATATGATGAGTAGTTCTTATGTGAATATATGGCAATATCTCTTTTTAATGTTAGATTAGAATATTTTTAGTAGGTATATAATCAAAAAAGGAAAGCTAAAGTAATTTAATATAATATTGTTCTTTCAAGCAAAGGAAAATTCTGATGAATCAACTCTCCTTTTCTACAAAGGAATATATCTCTCTCTCCATTATTTATGCTTCCCGGAGGGAATGTTAAACTATGGAAACTTACTGTTCTGAATGTATTTCTGTTCAACTACCTCCTATGATTTAGCACTGCATTTCTTTAATCAGTTAATTTAAAAATAGTTGATTGAGGGACATTCTAGTTTTGAAGCTGTTCTTTTCTGCCTTTTTTCATTTACTAATTCCTCTTATTGATTTTTTATATCCCTGAAGATGTACTTTTTATCTTTTAAATTTTCAGGCATTATAAGTCTGTATTTATATGAATATTTTTAACTTAGTATTATATTTTGAGATAAAAGTCCATATTGATGAATGCATATATAATCTAAACTTTTACTGTTTTATAGTATTCATTCTTTCTTTTTCCTCAGGCTTTTAAAGTGGCCCCATTATAAAGAAAAAAAATTTATGTTTTTTTTCTTGTATTATCTTTGTCTTTTAACTGAAAAAAATAGTAAATTTGTATTTATTATAACTGATATATTAAGATTTGTTTTCACATTAGTTTGTGCTGCTTTTCTTTGTTGTTTTTTTTCCCACAGATACTTGAGATTAAAAATGTATTGTTCAAAACCACTAAGTTTTGGGTTATTTGCTAGTAGCACTGGATAACTAATAAAATCAATTCTATATTAAGAGAAAATAATCTCTTAACTAACATTCTGTTTGAAAAGAAACTGAGGCCAGATATTTCCCATTTGCTTTGTTTATTGTACAGTAATAAAATATTGTGATATTTGATTTTATTATCTGATGATATTGTATATTACATTCTCTTTTGCATACTAAGACTCTTTTTTCTAAGACGTCTGTTACTAAACAAAATTCATTTGGGAAGAATCTGGGCAATGCTTTAAGTAGAATAATGTCCCTTGTTTGGTTGTCTTGAGGTTTGGTAAATTTTGTGATGCAGAAAGACCTGTCTGTGGGAGGTCTTAATTGAAACAAAGCCTGCAGCACTTAGTTGCCTGCATGACCCAAACATAAGTTAAAAGTTAACAACCCTTCCTGGAGGGAAAAGCATGTACAGATGGCATCAATCTACTCAAGGCCGTATACTTCCTTCCTATGATGACATCACCAGACCCCATTTGCTAGCAGAAACTCTGTTCTCATTATTCAGTGGAATATCCTTGTTCTGAAACCCTTATATCACCTCTTATTTTTCTGTCACCTTGCAGAGTGCTGCCTTCATTCTCTGAACCACCACCACTGAAGGTTCTCTCCTATTCATAAGTCCAAATAAAGTTTATGTCTGCCTCAGTACCAGTCTGCTCCAACCCATGTCCTTCAGGAGCTGGGCTGGAACAATTGGTGAGCCAGGCAGGAGACCAAAGGACCACTGGCAGTAGTGGGCATTGGCTCAGGAAAAGTAGAATCAGTGGTGATAAATCCCTGGTTGGCCTATAATGTTCATGTGGGGAGGGGAGGCTGCACTCTTGGATAAATGGGGCCTTCTGAGAGAACATGGGGACACCCTAAAACCTCTGACAGGTGTCCTGGTTATGCTATAGCAAGTACCAGAACAGCTAAACTTAAGAAAAAGGGAGACTACCAGATAGTGGCAGCTATAGCATGGCTCCTGTTAAGAGCCTTGTGAGGGGCTATTGACACAGAATAAGTGGGAAAAACCTCTCTGTGCCATGTGGAAGAAGAGTTAAACCTAGAAAGCAATATGCATTTGGCACAGGCAAAGATGAAAGACTTTAACCGATTGCTTGCACAAAGGTGATGATCATTTAGAAATCCTGGCTTGTAGATATGCTCAGATTAGGGGCCATAGGCTGCCTCACATCCAGGTCCAGAGATATGAACCACTCCTGAGTGAGACCCTGAGTCATGGATCCTATAGACTCCTTCTCAGATGAGAAAGAGGAGGGAGAATGGGAAGAGGAAGAAGATAAGAAATGCCTATGGGTGCACCCTATAATATAACGTAAGTGGAAGGCATTATAAGATCAACCTTCTAGGGTTGAACATTTTCAACCCCTCCAAGCAGAAGTTACATATAACCATGAAGAACTATACTGAGTTGGGTGATTTGGGGCAGAAGTATAGGCAGAGATCTAGAGAGTCCCTATATAATTGGCTTCTATGATTATGGGACACTAGAGAAGAAGGAGTTATATTATCTGAGGTGGATATGAGTAAAATGGCATCCATTACCACTCACTCTTCTCTACATCAGTGTTTCTATACCAACTCTAGTAAAGCAAAAACAGTGTAGCTACTGGTATGGTTGGTTGATGGATGCTAGACTGCCTAGCCTAATGAAGGAGAAATACCACATGTTAACCTTCATTGGCAGTCTATGGAGGTTTTACAGGATGTTTTGCTGGTATTGGGAATGAAACATGTTATTTATGCTGCCAGTTTTGTGGGACCTTATAGTGGAACTTTTACTGCAGGGATAATAAATGTGGTACTACATCTGCTCCCAACCATTATTATTGATCTCTGGTGTGAATCCTGAAACCACTAGTGGGGCAAACTGTGTTGGCTGCTGCACAGGCTATAACAGACTTAGAGGAGTCGGAAAGGTTGTAGAGAAAGGAGGCTGGGGTCCTGGGGTCAGGAAAAGTGCCCTGAAGACGTGATGGTCCTAATTGTGTGACCTGCAAGGAAATGTAGGTAGGTCTTAGGCTGCAGGCACAAAGCTAGAAACAATAGATGGGCAGCCTAATACTGTTTCAAAGAAACTTTGGAGCAAGCTTCCTAAGTACAAGGGATTTACAAAACTGTCCCCTCAGAATGCTGAGGGAGGAGGGAAAATAGAAAAATGTTGCACCCTTCAGGAACCTTCCACTCCCAAATGGAAGCCGGGTAGGCACCCTGCCCCTATCATAGGGGAAGGGCTAGATCCCAAGGTAAACAATAGCTGGTGATTGGAGGCCTTATGTAGAGTTAACTATTTATTAGTTCCCTACTAATCAGCAAAGGATGTTAGCCTTAGTAGACATGGGGGCTGAATGTACTTTAATTCATGGCAAAGTAACAAAATTACATGGACGAGTGCTAGTTATAGGTGATTATGGGGGCAAAACAATTTATGCTAAGCAACAAAATTTAGTTTTACAAATTGATTGATTACCTCCCTCAAAAGTATTCGGCATATATTCTTCCTATACCCATACTATTTTAGGAATTAACATTCTGCCTCCAAAGCAGAGTAATAAAGTCAGTGCAAAGGGGACAAGCTAAATGATCCCCCATACAGGTGCTCTCATCCCAAAGAATTGTGGTAACCAAACAGTACAAACTCCTGGAGGGGCACCAGGAAATTACTGTTATAGTTATAAAGGGTAGGGATAATAATAAATACCCATAGTCCTTTCAATAGTCCTGTATGTCCAGCACAAAAGTATGATGGACCATTGTGCATAACAGTAGATTATTGTGAATTAAATAAAGTAACACCACCACTGTATGCAGTGGTCCCAAACATTGCTGGTTTATTAAAAGAAATTAGTATCCAGTTGTGTCACTATCACTTTGTTTTAGATCTTCCTGATGCTTTCTTTAATATATCCTTAACAAGTCAAGCCAACCTGCATTCGCCTTCATGTGGGAAGGCCAACAATAGACTTCTATGGGACTTTCCCCACAGCTATGTACATAGCCCAACCATCTGTCCTAGCCTTGTGGCAAAATAACTGTCCACACGAATGAAATCTATAATTATAACCCTATTTCATTATACTGATGACATTAAGTTAACCAGTAATTCTGTCTCAGAATTAAAAGAAACATCATAAACAACAGATTGTATCTTGAAAGCTATGGATGGGAAAGCAATCAGGACAAGCTGCAAGGCCCTGGCTGCCCTGTCAAATTCTTAGCTATTGTTCGGTCAGGTAAGGCAAAAGCTATACTGTCTGTTGTAATCAATAAGGTAGAATGTTTTTCCACACCACAAACTACCAAATAATTAATGGGCTTTTGGACACTGTTAATCCCTCATTTAGCCCAAATATTAAAACCATTGTATATGTTAATCAGGAAAGGTCATACATGGGAATGGGAGGACCCACAGAAGGCTGTTTTGAGGGGAATAGCACACTCAAGCACTGAGGAGGTAGACCATGATTTACACTGTGAATTGGATGTGGCCAGTGCTGATATTGGCTTTGGTTGGGATTTGTGGCAAAAGCAACATTCTAAGCAACTGTGACCTCTTGACTTGTGGTCACAGTTATGGAAATTGGCTGAATTATGATATAACCCTTTGGAAAAGCACCTATGTGCAGCATATAATGACTTGTTGCAAGTGGAAGGTTTAACCCAAAAGTGTCCAGTCATCCTGAAGACTGCCATCCCTATCCAAGGGTGGTCACAGGTATGGAAACAAACTTGCTCTGGCAGTGTGCAGTTAAGTACCTTAACAAAGTGGAAGGACAGCACAGTGTCTTCAACTCTAGACCAATAAATATTGAAGTGCATGAGATCCTAGGCCCAGTATCTTATGTGGAAGATTATTTTGTCCAAGTTACAGCCCCCAAGTTGGCTGTTGAAGTGCCCACTAAAGAAGGCATAGGAATAGTTCTAGAGAATGCATTGTATATGGACAGTTCGACTAGTGGACATCCACCTGCATGAATGGCTGTGGCTGTGCAGCCCAGCACTGACACTGTCTAGTAGGAAATGGACATAAAGCAAAGCAGTGAGTGGGCTGAACTAAGAGCCATATGGCTCAGGGATACATTGATTATCTGTACTGATGGGCAGTATACAAAGCTCTTACCATCTGATGGCAATTTGGAAACACGAAAGATGCACCACTGTCTGTGGGATAGGGATCTGTGAAAGGACATCTGGAATACCTGCCAGCAGCAACCAGTAATTCTCTATCATGTTCTTGCCTACTTCTCTAACACCCCTATAGGGAATGCTGAGGCAGATGCCCTTGCATAGGTCTGCCGCCCTACCATGGAGACCCAAAAAGAGGCAGAGTAGCTTCACAAAAAAAGTGAACATCATGGTTACCAGACTCTGTGGCACTTGGCTAGCAGTCCCAGTTGCCTGTCACTCAGCAGCAGCTTGTGGATATCACCCACGAGTGTCTATCATGCCTGCTCCAATGACTGGCAATTACCTCACCAATGGAACATATTGGCTCAGCACAGACACCAGTAACATGCTGGCAAGTGGACAATGTCAGTCCCTTCTGACTCTTGGAAAGGGCAAGGTATATTTTCACTGCCACAGACACTGCCATGGGGCTCTTGTTGGCCTTCCCAGTGGGAAAGGCCAACCTGCAGGCCACCCATTATTTGCTGCTTAGAAAAAGAAAGTGCCCTTTATGGGATGCCAGCCTAAATTGACAGTGACTGGGAACCCAGAAACTCAATTTACCTGTTACCTCACACAGTTCTGTGCAATGGACCAAAATATTGCTTAGGCTTCCCATTTACCCTAGAAATCCACTGGCATGGGACTTGTGGAAGGATGAATGGCCTTTTAAAGGAATTGATAAAAGGTGCTAAGGGATCTTTATAGCAATGGACTACAAGATTGTATCCAGCCTTGACCCATTTAAATTTAAATTCTGTGGGGCGTGGCCCCTGTTCCAGTTGAAACACTATCAGTGGGACCAATGCAGGCATTGGGAATTCAAGTTAAAGGGCCAGCTGCCCAACAGCCCAAAAGGGGAAATTAATAATTGTAGCAGTTTGATATGGTTATGAATTCCAAAAATAGATATTGGATTATGTTTGTAATCTGTTCTGTACCTTGGCATGATTAAGTTATGATCAGGGCTTTGATTGGGCCACATCATTAGGGTGTTGAGTCCCCACCCATCAAGACTCAGATAAAAGGCATGACAAAGGACAGAGTTGAGGATTTTTGATGTTGGAGTTTGATGCTGAAGCCTTAAGCTGGAACCTCGGGAAGTAAGCTCACAGAAGAAAGAGAAGCAAGCCCCAGGAAGAGAGGAACCCTGAGCCCAAGAAGAAGCAAGCCCTGGAAAGAGAGGAACCTGAACCCAGAGAGAAGCAAGACCCTGGGAGGAATCTGGGAAGCTTGAACCCTTGCAGATGTTGGCAGCCACCTTGCTCTAACACAGGAATATAGACTTTGGTGAGGGAAGTAACTTATGCTTTATGGCCTGGTATGTGTAAGCTACTACCCCAGATAAATACCCTTTATAAAAACCAACCAATTTCTGGTATTTTGCATTAGCACGCCTTTGACTGACTAATACAAAAATAATCTGTTGTTGCCTATGTCACAAACTATACAAACTGGAGAAAATGAAGTCCCTGGCCATGGTACTGGCCTATACAGCCTCACTGGTTGGGACTCTTAAGCCCATAGGGAATAGGAGTCACTCAAATTATTGTTATAAGACCACAATTTATACCAAAAAAATGCCAGTAAAGGTCTTTATTAATAATCGGGGGTCTCCTGTTCCCACTGGGGTCCTATATGTGTCAATGAGAACTTTCCATATGCCTAAACTACTTTTTGATGTCACCATAGAAAACTTAGAGAATTTAGAAGGGGAAAGAAAATGTCTGGTATTGGAAACCTCCTCATAGGACTCCCCTTCCTGGTTCTTTGTTATCTGTTAATGGAAATGTTGCTTGTATACTCTTAGACCAGCATGATCTATCTCTTTTGTTCCCCTTAAGCATCTTTCTTTTCATCCATAGCACCCTAGCCAATACCTTTCCAGAGCAGGCTTCAGTAGTAACCCATGTCCACAATTGGACCCAATGTTGGGTTTGCACAGACTTACCGTCCTTGGGTGCTACTGGCCTTCCTTGGACTGTAACTACTGCAAATTGGACACTGTAGAACACCTTGCTATCATGGCAAATATGACCCATTAACAAGTTTGGGAAAAGACCTCATTTAAGACTAAAATCCAGCTGCCATCTTTCAATGAGACTCATAATTATATTTTTTTCATTTGTAAGGAAACAGGTAAGAAAGACCAGGCCTTTTTTAGGACACACTTTATATGATGGTTTAGGATGGTTAACAGTTGAGTCTGTCACCTTAAATCACATTACTCCTGTCTTCATGAACAACAGGAGAGAATCTGTGATGTGGGGTGGTTTCCCCCAAGTTGTGTAATTTTACTGTCAAACTAGAAAATGATAGTCTTTTCCAATGGCAAGACTACTACTCATTAACTGGGGCCTAACCATTCCCTAAATGATGTCTATGGACTTGCAGGTGAAACGGGTAACTGCATTTGCACTGTATGTGGACCGGACAATGCACACAGATGCCACCATATGTCCCTGCCATACTCCCAGTATAGGAAATGGTCAAGGTTAAGTTTAGAGTAAAATGACTTCCCATTGGTTGTTTTTTATGCCAGATGGTGCTGCAATTGTCACCAAAAAACACATAACTGCTTTAGCCAATCACACCATCAAGCTCTTAATGATTACAAAGTAGCAATTTACTTACTAAATGAAGAAACTACCCAAATATGTAAGGTAGTTTTACAAAATAGGATGCCTTTAGATATCCTTATTGTGACACAAGGTGAGACCTTTGCCCTTATTAATGTTCAATGCTGTGTCTATATTCCAGAATACTCCCATAATATTTCATAAGCTTTAAATCATATGCAAGAGAATATACAGCACTTTGATACATTAGTTATTGACCCCCTATATAACTGGTTTAACTCCCTTTCTTGACCCTGGTGACATGTTTTTGTAGGTCTACTATCTTTTGTTAGATGACTTATTATTCTGCTGTCTGTTATACTGTTGCTGTGGAATGAAGATGCAAAGCATGTCCACATGTCCTATGGTCAATGTAGACTGATGCGTGGGGGTAGATTGTGGGGGCTCAGAGCCTGAGCTTCCTCCCTTACTTGAAACACAGCTTGCAGCACTTAGCTGCCTGCATGACCCAGACAAAAATTAAAAGTTAACAACCCTCTTCAAAGGGAAAAGAATGTACAGATGGTATTAAGTCTTCTGAAGGCAGGACATTTTAGTCCTATGATAATATCACCAGATCTCATTTGTGTGTTTCATGTGACCCCAGAAGAAACTCTGTTCTCATTACTCAGTGGAATGTCTTTGTTCTGAAATCCTTATATTGCCCCTCATTTTCTCACCTCTTTGTGGAGTACTACCTTCATTCTCCAGACTGTCACCACTGGAGACTCTCTCCTGTTCATAAGCCCACCCCATTAGGGCTTATGTCTGACTAAGTGCCAGGCGCATTCTTTGGTCTCACAGCTGCTTTGACCTGTGTCCTTCAGGAGTTGGGTCTAAGCTCTCTGCCTTAGAGGTTGGCTATTTGGAATTCAACAGAGGAATCAACTCTCTGGGTTCAGCTAGCTTAGAACCCTGGGCAGGTGTTCAGGGTGCTGATGAATAATGAAGTCAAGACATATTTATTCTTCTGTTGTTCTACCAGGGTGATTCTCTCAGCCTGACTTTGTCACTAGAGGCAATGTCACTGTACCTCTAAAGGTAAGCCTGTACCATAAGAGTATCTATCTTTACAGTTACAGGAACTCTTCCCTTCTAGTGTCTCTACATCCAGGATAATACACTATCCTTTGTGGTTATCTCACAAACACACATTTGTAAAATAATTTTTAATTAAACTTTCTTCATATTATACTATTTTGCAAATACTGTCTCTTTCCTGTTGGGATGCTGAATGATACACCTATGAAAAGCCAGAAATTAGGTTAGAGGAAGGCCACTTTGATGGCAAGGCATTGCTGATGAGAAAAAGAGGGAGAAAAACCTATTCATTCTGTTAGATATTAAGAGGAACAACCTGATCAAAACTTACAAAAAGACCAAGTAATAAAAAGAGCAAACCTTCATGTGCTAAAGTCCAGGAAGGACACTGTTTGCTCTACCATCGTCTTTAACTTTAAAGAAAGGAGACTGGGTTTTAGCAGAAAGGGAAATTTCTAAGACTTACTCACAGACACATATTTAAACACATGCTTTCTTATCATTATAAATCTATTCAAGGTCTTTTCTAAGGTCTATTAACCTGTCTCACACTTAGCACTCCTGTCATTTATCAGATTGATTTAGATCTCCTCAGCAGCAGAAATTGAGAGGATGATTTGAGTGCACATCTTTTCTTTGGGAGTTGATGTCAGAAATACCTGTGGGGGTAAAGAAGTGAGGCAGGGGGCCAGGAAAAGCATTCATTATCAAGCTCAAAACTACTGTGGCAGCTGAAGCTTAATTCCACTAAGGAATTCTGAGCAACAGTGTGCAAAAAAAATATCTCAGGTTTATCCCACCTAAGAGGCAAGGGATCTGTAGTATTAAAACCAGACTTCTCAGCTGATGGTCATTATTTCCCCAGGACTTCCAGCCTGCTAAGACTGCAATTAGAATGACTTCTACCCGCAAGAGAAAACCCTCAAGCAAGAAATATAAGTGCTGACCTTTGGAAGTCTGGCTAGTGTGCACTGGAACGGTAAAGACAAAAGGCATATGAGCAGGGCAAAACAGTGTCTTCTATATTTCTAATTCTTTTTGTAGACTATTGTTAGAATGTTTTTATCAGGACGTAAACATCTATAGACATTTTGCTTGGAGACTTCAAAATGTTCAAGTTACTTTTAGAATAAAGTTGTAAATCTTAAATAAAATTGCTGGGGAGGTTACAGACTCCTTCAGTGGCCATCCCCCAGCAGACATTAGCTGTCTAGATAAGGATTAGCAGTACTTACTGCAGAACAGGATATTACTAAATATGATTGTTTAAATTCATAACTAATGATTTCAAAATATGTATAATTTTCTATTTCTCAAAGTATTCTTCACATATGAAGAACTAATGTATGCACAATATTTCCCCATTATCTAAATGAGAAGACTAGTCATCAATTTATAATTACGTGTAGTTTGCAAAATCAACCTTAATATATCTATATTTTTCCACAGCCATTTCTTTTTAAATGATTTGAGTTTCAGTTTAATTGCAGGCTTATATGCTGTCATTTTGGTTACCAAAATCTCAGCATTTGTGCCTAAATATTAAAAGTATTCTACTGAGAAGTGGATGTGGCTCAATCGGTTGGGCTCCCGTCTACGATATGGGAGGCCTTGGGCTCACATCCCAGGGCCTCCTTGTGAAAGCAAGGTGGCCCACACCCACGGAGAGCTGGTGTGGCAAGATGATGCAACAAAGGGAGACATGCAGACACAGAAAAATGCACAGTGAATGGACAGAGAGCAAACAGCAAGCAAAAGTGACGAGGAGGGAATAAATACATTTTTTAAAAAAGAGCTAAAAAAAGTATTCTATAATATTTATGTTCCTCATTCACCTACTGTTGTTTAGTCAAAAAATATAGTCCCAGCAAATTTATACAATTTACAACACATTTAATTTTTCAACTATGACTTCAGGTTTGGTGATGATCTTAGAGTTTTAAGAATTTTTCTATGTGTACTATGTTTTCACATATTAATTAAGCAAGAGAGGCTTTAGAAATGTTTCAAGTCATAAATCTAGTGATCTTGAGTTAGTCAGCACACTCTGATTTCAGTGTTCCAACAGTTTTACTTTTGAGAAAAATGCTATTTTTGAGATTTAGTTGTCTGCTTTTTTAGAAATATGATTAGAAGATTTTGGAAAAGAAATCCATAACTTCCAGACAAATAGTTTCAAAATGATGAGGAAAGATTGAGTGAGGGACAGGGCTAACCCTTTTTTAAATGAACAATGTAAATTTTAAAGTAAAATTTTAATTATCAGAAATATTTATCTCCTTTTTGTGATAAAGAAAATTAATTAAATTATTTTGCATTTTAACACTATTAAAATAAATTGATTTTCCTGGCTTACTAAATTAAATGCTTCTCTTTTTATTATGAATATAAAGCATATGAAATCATATTTTTCCTGACAGTAACTGTTAAGAAACAGTTTTGTAGTATATGTGGATTTTTTTTTCCCTAGAAAGCTTTCCTAAAACTCTCTTAATAATCTAGTTATGGGTTATCCCAATTGTGATATAATTGCATAAAGATTGTGATTATTTGATGTCAGGATTTCTCTTTCATTCCAATGATAAGGTTTCACATAAAGGCCTTATTTTAATAAGTTATTGAGGAAAATATCATTATCAGTGTTATAACATTAAAGGCAATTAATTATTTTCTTGATTGTTTGCAGTTGTCTTTTTAAAAGATGGGAATTAAAAAATAAAACTCTCTTGATTCGTTTTGAAAATGAATTTAAATTAGTTCTCAAGAATTTAAAATATATTAGTTATTTTATTATTCATTTAGTATATGCTGTTTAATTCATGGTTTGATTCTCCTGTGCAAAAGGAAATATTCTGGAAATAGTTCATGACAGTTTATTCAATTCTGATGAAAGTAAAATTATAACTAAATAAAATATGTTTAATTGACATGTGAATATATATTACTTAACCTATTAAATCACAGATATTATTATGAAACAAATTGGAACAAATTTAAATTACTAAACTAATGTCTAGATGGAGCAAGTTGCTTTATATTGAGTCATGGAAACACAGACGCAGGCACAAGGGAAACTTTCAACAAGTGACCATTTTATTAGAGCAAGACCTCATTTTAAGCAAATTCAATGTGAATTCAGGAATATGGGATTGGCAATTGAAAAAAACAAAGGCAGAGAGAGAGAATTAATTGTTTTTAAATTATTTTATGATTAATTTTATTTACTTATTGTCATTATAGGGTTTATTTGCCTTATTTATAAAAAGAGTGATAGGTATGTTTGCATAAGAAGTACTTATGAAATAGTGGGATTCACTGTTATGTGTATCCTCTGTAGAGCCAGTGAGCTCAGCAGTGATGGGGCAGGAGTGGGTGGAAGGGGTCAAAGTGCTGACCAAGGCTGAAACTCCAGGCAACACCGCCTGCTGGCTTCATGATGTTAGGCAACTTTCTGGCTTCCCATTGGCCACCACTAATTTTTTTCTTCTGAGGGAGGGAACAGAGAGAACTTGGGACAGGGCAGACTGCTGGGTCATGAGCAAGAAAGAGAGAGAATTAAAATTACTTAGAATTATTTCTATGATTAATTTTATTTTTATTTATTGTTACTAGATTTTGCTATTATGTACAATTTTCAGCTTGCACAAAGGGTCTTGGAATGTATTGGTCATGTAAAATGAGGTCCCAATATACTCACATATACAAAGTGTTCTTTGAAAGGGGGGAAATTACATTATGGCCTATCTCCCAGGGAGAACAATTTCTCTGGTCAGGGTTGGTGGATGGCAGTGCCATATGCCCTACTTTGCATTGGAGAAGAGAGACAAATCTGTGTTGAGTGTGGTGTTTATCCACCCAAGGGGTAAGAGGCCCTGCCACTGAGAATTCCTGCCCTGATAAGCTTCTGGGCTGTTTGTTCCCAGTTTTTTTGCTTCATGATATGGTCAAAACTTTTCTTAAACCTAACATCACCCCAAAGCCCCACACTGTGGATTGGAAACCACCTGAAACATCTGTGCCTAAAAGGAAAGGAAGCCTGGGTGAGAAGTTCAGGGGGGCTGGGAAATGACCTCTGAGCTTGTGTCTGTGACTTCCCCAACAGTCCACGTTACTTCTCATTTAGCGTATTCATTCAGATATTCATAATTAAATGAGCTGTCCAGATGCCTGTTTCAACAATTCAGCTTCTAGCTTTTTCAGAGATGACTCTCTGCATTGCATTTGTTTCCTAAATAGTAGGTAAATCTCAGATCCTGTAACGAAAATATATATTTTATCTAAAGATTTGTAATAAAACCATTATAAAAATTGAATGTGTAATATTTGTGTGATTGCTTTGAAAAATATCACTCTGTATACAATATTTTTAACTTGTCAGCTAATATAAGTTTTAGAGGTAACCTCTCCTTTAAAAACAATCTCAAATGTGGAAACATAGTTGAGTATATGTTAACAGACCCAAAATTTTGGCTTCAAAGGGGCCAAAACATGAGAAAGAACATTCTTTCCCTTTTATGGCAATCATTAGTCGTGCCTATGTAGTGCTGTCATGGGTCCAGGTCAGAGCCCTTTGTTTCAAATGATTAATCTATATGGCTTATTTACTTATTTACTCTTTAAAAAAGGGTATTCTCAAAATAATGATATAGGAAAATTGAGTGTATCGTATCTCTACATTGTATATTACATACATTACCTTCTTTAAAATATGATGGAGAATAGCATTGAAGAGCAACAACAAACTTTCACCTGTATCAGTTTGTGTACTGAAACTTTTGTGTCATTACTTATATTAAGAAATCAAAATTGATCTAAGAAGGAGAAAGGCATCTTGATTTGGGATCTTTTCTAAATAATATCATTTATTTGACAAAGTTATATCTGTTCATATTTTCATCCACTCATTTATTAATTTGCTTATTTATAAAACTGTTACCAGATTTTGCTTAAATTCTTGACTATGCTGCAGAAATAAATTTCAAGAGCGTGTCAGATGAGTTAGGCCCATAATTTATTCAGGTAAGGAGGGACGAGAAATGGGAGAAAATAAAAGATCAGGGGTCCCAGAAAGAGAGAAAGTGGCAGAAAAGTGATAAGGAGGGCTGATTTACAGACTACAATTCCCCATTATAAGTTATAAATGCCGAAATTTTACTTGTGTCACCATATGGCAGAGGAAAAATGGCAAGAGCAGTGCTCAGCAGACAGGAACAGGGGTCCACAGGTGAAAGAGCACATGAGGGAGAGCTTAGACCTGATGCCTGCCTTTTTGAACTGTTAATTACCCTACCCCTTTGTTAATGGCAGGGGAGGAGTTCCAGCTGTTTACAGTTTTGATTGATTATCTCTCCCATCAATCTCCCATGAGGGCCCAATGATAAAGTCCTTGGGGAATATCCAGGCCTTGCCTGACTTCCAGAGGAAGTCTTCTGAGTGGCAGAATCTTGGGAAGGGTTTTCCAGAGGCATCTTGGGGTTGTTGATGTCCACATGGGTTTCTTGCCAGGTCCCAGATCTGTCTATTGATTCCTCATCTTACTATCCTGCTTCAAAACTACACATATTATTCATTTAGTTTCAAATTGTGATAAAATCATTTTTAGTAAATCTATTTTGGTGCAAGTCATTTAAATGGCATACAAAGAAACCCCTTCAAGTCCTTGAAAAAGTGAACCCTCTACAATTAATATTAAGAAATTGTTCTGTAGAGATGGTAAAATTCAATAAAGAGTACATTTAATTGAAGGTTACCTTTCCATTATTCTACTCAGGAATGTCACACACTTTACACAGATACTATGCTAAATCCTTGAGAGATGAGAAACAATTTTCATCTATTACCTTCAAAGAACCCAAATAATATATTCATATAGCACTAAATTCATATAAACAATATATTCATATATGTAATAAATATGTAAATAATACAGTCACATAACACTATTATTTTGCAAAGACTGAAAAATATTCTTAAAAATATATGTAACCTCTTGACTCACTTTGAAGTCTCTTAGCCATTTAAACTCATTTGTTTTTCCCCTTTCCCTTTTCTGGTCAAGGCCTTTATCCAGTTGTACTGCTAGTTGGTTCTTGGTAGGAATCCCTGAGTGCCAGGGAGGCTTATCCCCAGGAATCATGTCCCATGCTGGGGGGGAGGTAATGCATTTATATGCTAAGTTTGGCTTAGAAAGAGGCCACATTTAAGCAAGAAGGCTCTCAGGAGGTAACTCTTAGGCACCCTATAATACTAGACTAAGTTTCAATTTCAAAAGTAAAGGTTCATGAGTACAGTCATCAATATCAAGAGCCCGTCAATGGTCCATCCTACTTCACAAGTCACTGGCCCTGTATTCAGGAGATTATTGCTGTTCCATTAGAGGATGTGGCAGAGCTCCCCATGATGGAAATTTGATATTCTTTTGGTTATGGTGTGAATCGCCACCCTCTGTGACAATGCCCCATGAACATTTGAACTTATAAATATGCCCCAGGTGAAACTGCATCCCCCATCACTGAAACCCCATACCAATGATCCTACTCTGCCACAGTTGTAACCATTCTGTGATCCAAAATGTCTTCAAAAATAAAACCAATTAAATAACCAAATATAATTAATGTGAAAATGAAATAATGATAGCTTTCAAAATAACGAGTAAAATACAAAAAAAAGGAAAAAAATAATTAAAAACATAAAACTATATAGAATATTTTGACATTATAGCTTTCATCACTGTAAGATCTGTTGTCTTGTATGAACAGTGGCATTTTCTTCCATTTATTCCCCCTAGTATCTTATTTTTTTTTTTCATTTTGTCTTCAAAGAAGCTTTAGACTAGAGAAAAGTGATCAACAGAATACAGGGGTTTCCCATATAAATCCTCCCCCCTTCCCTCTTTCCCTATTAATATTTTACTTGTGGATGATACATTTGCTTCAAAATGCCCTATAGGAAGTGCAGACAGCTCAGGAGTTTGGTTCCCTACTAGTGGGGACTACTTGCAGATTTATGCTCCCCAGTGTGACAGAATTGGACACAGTTGGTTTCCCTACACATGGCTCTTCTGTCCCTTCTTTTGAATCTATAGTTAGTACTAGAGAGATAGATGTATGTCCAGGAGACTCAAATCTTTGGTCTGTCCATGTGCCAGCTGAACCCTGAATCTCAACAGACTTGCAGCACCTACTCTCCAGTTCATCAAACTCACCCAGGACAACTAACAAGGAGATGATGATAAACAATGGCCACCCCAAGGAACAGAGAATCTGGAACTGCAAGCAAGATAGTCCCTCCCTCTGCCCCATGGGATCTAAGTCCACTCTCAATTAGAGGAGGAATGGGTATCACCAGATTCCTCAGATTTGGGGAATGAATGCATGAATGATGGGCTAAAGTAGACTTACTGTTATTCTACTATAGACTTATTTTGATTTTAGCAATGTAAGAACTTTTATCATTGATGTGGAGGTGGTTGCCACTGGAGGTTCTGCAGGGAGGAAGAGGGAAAAACAGATGTAATATGGGGGAAATTTCAAGACCTGGTTATTGTCGTATATGACATTGCAATGACAGATATAGGCCATTATATATCTTGTCATGGCTTACAATACTGTGTGGGAGAGAGTGCAAACTACAATACAAACTATAATCCACACTTAATGGCTATGCTAAAAACCATGTTCATCAATTGTAACAAATGTATCACACTAATGAAGGATTTGTTAATGTGGGAAAATGTGGGAGGTATAGGGAGCAGGGCATATGTGAACTGCCTATATTTTTTATGTAACATTTATGTAACACAAATATCTTATAAAAAATAAAAAGTATATTTAAATATATGTAACATTGATATTTAATGATTCTACAGAATATGGTCTAATATCCTTTATTATTAAGATTTTGTTAAAGCCATGTGGAATACCATATCACACACTTAAATGAAGGATTTGATATTGTGCTCCAGAGAAGAGCAATTAATTACAAAAATACTCAAAGAAAATTAAAAGCTCAGACATTCCTTTTCTAGAAAATAATTTGAAACTTTTTCTCTGCAAAAATTATAATATTCAACAATTTGGATTGGTCAACTAACAGTAATTCTAGAGTCCTATGGTAACTTAAATAAACAACAAAGAAAAGGAATGAATTGGCTAATATTGGGGATCTCAAAGGGTGGATTGTTTCAACCATGGCTCATGTTCTTTCTTCACTTTCCTTTTCTCTTCTTATTCATGGATTGGTTCTGCTCACAACACCTGTATTACATTCTCATCAGAATTTGTGCATATATTAATAAGATTTCCCCTTTCTTCTTACCCAGAACTATGTGCTTAAAACTGATGAATATAGAGAAAGAATAGGATACTTCAGCCCCAGTAGAAATATAACAGAAAAGTGTGATTAGCCTTGCATAGATATATGCCCATATCTGATTTGATAAGTACAATGGAAAGATGGAATATCCTTTAAATCTAAGTCTAAGTCCCCGGCTTCCTTCTGAGGTTAGTGGGATAAGTTACAAATGAACCAGATATATAAAAATATTGTAAAATTGGTTAAACATAGTTCTTAAAATAAAACATACTTAAAGAGCAGTCCCAACTGTCTAACTTCCTAACTATAGAACAGTTCATTACCTCTAAATAAATAAACTTTGTTTTATTTTGGTACTTTAATTCAAAATTATCAACCAGAGGTTTCCAATTGGCTAGGATGGTGGCATTAAACACTCCAGGGTACATTACCTCACCAAATCTTTAAACAACTAGCAAAAACTGACAGAGGCATCTTCCTCAAAACTCTGGAGAAGAGTTAAAGGGTTGCAGTTACTGAGCAAGTGATGAATCAAGAAAATACAGCTTAAAAATGGTTGGAGAAACTCATGTTATAAATGCAGACTCCTCAACCTACCCATCCTTGAAGCAGCAAGGAGCTAACCTGTGATCCTATTGAAGTTCCCTAGCCCTCCTCCATAGGGAGTAGCATAATCCTTATGTGTATGCTGAAATGACTGTACGCCAGTGCAAATCTATCTGGTGGAAATTTAGAAGACAGAGAACCTTCCTGTGACTCATGCTTCTAGCAGTAGCCCTGAAGGCAGAAGCATTTTATGGACAGCTAAAGCAGTATAAGATACAATTAAGTTAAAGAGACCTGGGGCAAAGGATTGCCGGCTTTAAAATAATACAATAGAGCATGGTATTTCAAATGAAATTAAAGGGGCCCCAAATTTCCATATATAAAGGAATATCTAAGTCAAAAAGTAAAAGCCCAGGACAAGAAACTTATTTTCACCTTGGGTTGATTTTCTTGATAGCAGGACTGAATTCTAAAGGAGAGCACCAGCCAAAGCAGAGACAATTTGCAAAGACAGTGGAAGGTGTTTTAAATTGGTTTCTTTGTTTTTGTTGGCTCCTGACAGTTAAGGAAATGTCTGTAATATCACTAGCTGCTTACAAACTTAAGAAACAGACAGCTCAGGGACTAAATGTCAGAGTTAAAACTTTAAAACTTTTAAATGTACAGTGAGCAACAACAACAACAACAAAAAAAAACATGACAAGGATGGGAAATAACAGCCCATCCAAAGGAACAAGATAAAAATTTAGAAACCATCCATAAAGACCAGATTTTGTATATACCACATAAAGACTATAAAAAAGGACCTCAATACGCTAAACAAGATAACAACAACAACAAAAAAAAACATAGAGAAAAACTAAAGTATATTAGGAAAATGATGGATGAACCATATGAGCATCTCAATAGAAAGGTAAATACTTTTAAAATATTGAGACAGAAATACTGGAGGAAAACTCCACAATAAATGAAATGAAAAATTTGCTAGAGGGTTTCGATAGGAGTTTGGAGTTGACATAAGAAAGAAACTCTGAACTTGAAAACAGGACTAAAGAAATGATTCAGGCTGAAGAGTTGAAAGCAAAAAAGAATGAAAATTGTGTAGAGTCTTAAAAACCATAGAACACATCAAACGTATCAATGTACACATTTTGTTAGTTCCAGAGGAAAAGAAAACGAGAATAGGACATAAAGGAATATTCAAATAAATTATGGTGGAAAACATCTCAAGTTTAAAAAAATGCATTAATATACAAGTTCAAGAACTTCAACAAACTGAAAACAGAATAAATATGGAAAGCAGCATGCCTAGACACATAGTAGAGGCATACCTTGGAAATATTGTGGATTCAGTTCCAGACAACCACAATAAAGTGAATATCAAAATAAGGCAGGTCACTTGAATTTTTTGGTTTTCCAGTGCATATAAAAGTTGTGTTTACATGGTGCTGTTCAGTAAGTGTGCAATAGCATATGTCCAAACACTATGAACATACCTTAATTAAAAATACTTTATTGTTAAAAATGTTGATGATCTGAGTTTTCAGTGAGTCATATTGTTGATGGCTACTGACTGATCCGGGTGGTGGTTATTAAAGGTTGACGTGGCTGTGGCAATTTTTGAAAGAAATAGTAACGAAATTTGCTGCATCAATTGACTCTTCCTTTCATGAAAAATTTCTTTGCAGAAGGTGATGCTGTTTGATAGC
Organism: Dasypus novemcinctus; assembly: GCF_030445035.2. Lineage (NCBI taxonomy): Eukaryota > Metazoa > Chordata > Mammalia > Cingulata > Dasypodidae > Dasypus > Dasypus novemcinctus. The sequence continues at coordinate 143,960,184 of NC_080673.1, read as the reverse complement.
GTTTAACCACACAATAGAACTTCTTCCAAAATGGGAGTCAATTCTCTCAAATGTTGCCACTGTTTTATCAACTAAGTTTATGTAAAGTTCTAAATGCTTTGTTATCATTTCAACAACATTCTTAGTATCTTCACCAGGGGTAGATTCTGTCTCATGAGGCTATTTTCTTTGTTCATCTATAAGAAGCAACTCCTCAAACATTAAATTTGTATCATGAAATTTCAGCAATTCAGTCACATTTTCAGGCACAATTTCTATTTTTAATTCTTTTGCTATTTCTAACAAATTTGCATTACTTTCTCTACTGAAGTCTTGAAGCCCTTAGCATCATCCATGAGTATTAGAATCGATTTCTTCCAAGCTTCTGCTTACAAGTCTCCTCCCATGCATCACAAATGTTCTCAATGTCATCTAAGATGGTGAATCCACTCCAGAAGGTTTTCATTTACTTTGCCCAGGTCCATCAGGGGAATTACTATCTTTGTTAGTGATAGCCTTATGTAGCATATTTCTTAAATAATAATACTTGAAAGTGAAAATCCTTGGTCCATGGGCTACAAAATTGACGTTGTGTTAGCAGGCATGAAAATATTAGTATCATTGTAATCTCCATCTGAGTTCTTGGTTAATCATGTTCATTGCCCATGAACAGTAATTTAGTAAGTGGAACCTTTTTCTCTGAGCAGTAGATCTCAACAGTGGGCATACCATATGCAATAAAACTTGTAGTATAAATAGATGTGCTCTCTGATATACAGAGTACAGGCAGAGTAGATTTATCATAAATTTCAAATGCCCTAGGAATTTTGAAGTGGTAAATGAGCATCTGCTTCAACATAAAGTTACCAGCTGAATTAGTCCCTAACAATAGAGTCAGCTTTGAAGTCAGGCATTGACTTCTCTCTAGCTAGGAAAGTCCTATATGCCATTTTCTTCTAGTAACAGGTAATTTTTTGTCTACCTGAAATTCTATTGCTTAGTGTAGCCACCTTCATTAATTGTTTTAGCAACATTTTCTAACTAACTTGCTGCATCTTCTACATCAGCACTTGATGCTTCATATTGCACCTTTATATTATGGGTGGTTTCTTTCTTCAAGCCTCATGAACCAACCTCTGCTACCTTCAAACTTTTCTTTTGCAACTTTCTCACCTCTGTTAACCTTCAAAGAATTAAAGAGTGAAGACCTTGCTCTGGATTAGATTTCAGTTTAAGGGAATTTGCTGAGTGGTATGATTTTCTAGCCAGACCACTAAAACTTTCTCCAGATCAGCAATAAAGTTGTTTTACTTTCTTGTCATTAGTGTGTTCACTGAAATAGCAACTTCAATTACCTTCAAGAAGTTTTCCATTCATTTTCATTCACAAATTGCCTAACTGTTTCATTCAAGAGGCCTAACTGTCAACCTTTTTCATCTTTTAACATGCCTTTCTCACCAAGCTTAATCATTTCTAGCTTTTGATAAAGCGAGATATGCCTGTAGTCAAACTGTTGAATGCCAAGGACAAGAAGAGTGCTCATAAAGTTGCAAGAGTAAAGCAACATGTTATGTTCAAGGGAGTCCCAATAAGATTAAGTACCAATTTCCCATCAGAAACCCTGGATCCTAAAAGTGTGTGGATCAAATTTAAAGTGCTGAAAGAAAACAAATGCCAAACAAAAATTTAATATCCAGTGAGACTTTCTTTCAAAAATGAGGAAGAAATTAAGACAATTACCAGATAAACAAAAGCTGAGGGAGTTTATCAATACTGGACAAGTCCTACAAGCAATACTACAGGTAGATCTTCAGACTGAAAGGAAAGGGAATGAGAAAATGGTTCAAAGAGGTGTAAAGAAATAGACATTTGGTTAAGTTAAATAAGGGTACTTATAAATATGTTGCGTTTTAAAAAATATTTAACTCCCCATTTAGTTCTTACAGTTTCTAAACTGCAGATACAAAAGTCTTATAATAAATCTATCATTTTGGAATACAGTGTATAAAGACAATCTGTATAAAGTAAAACAAAAAGGTGAGGGCATGGAGGAGTATAGGAAAAGTATATATATATATACATTTTTTAATTTAATTTTCTATCAAATCACCTATGATTGTTATAGCTTAAAAATGTAAAATTTAAGCCCCATGGAAGCCACAAAGAAAATATATGAAAATTATATACAGAAGGAAATTAGATGGAACTCAAAATGGTTTAGTACACACACATATCACAACACACAAACAGTAGACAATCACAGAAAAGTCAGGGACAAAAAAAGTAAAATACTTACACAGACCAAATAGCAAAATAAAATGGCTGAAGAAAGATCTGTACTTTAGCAGTTATTTCAAATATAAATGGAGCAAAGGCAGAGATTGGCAAAAAGATAAAAATGTATGACCCAACTATATGCTGCTTACAAGAAACTTACCTTTAATTCAAATAAACAAGTAGAATAAAAGTAAAAGGATGGAAAAAAATATACCATGCAAATAGTGGGTAAATGTTCTAAAATTGATTAAGGTAATGACATCAAACTTTGTCATGAAACTGAGAGTCAATGAGTGCACCCTTTGGATGGATTGTACAAGGCATAGAACCATTAAACACAGTGAACTCTATGGTAAGTGATGGATGGTGGTTAACAATACAAATATGAGAACATTCTCTCATGAACCATAACAAATATACAATACTAAATAATGGTGTTCGTAATAGGATGATTAATGGAAAAATATACCAAATGTAAGGTATGGGCTATAGTTAGCAGTAGTATTTTGATCATCTTTCAGCATTTGTAACAAGTTATCCACAATAGTGCAACATGTTTATGGTGGTATGGTAAATGGGAATCCTGTATGTTATGCGTGATTGTTCTGTAAACTTACAACTTCTCTAATTACAAAAAACAAAAATGAGGGCTGGGGTAGCGGTATTATTATCTGGTAAAAATACACTTTAATTCAAATGCTGTTTTGAGGAACAAAGAAGGTCCTTATGTACTGAGAAAGAGAACAGTTCAAGCAAAATTCATTAAAATTATAAATATATATGTACCTAACTACAGAGCCTCAAAATACGTAAAACAAATATTGACAATTTTTGCATAAATAGTTCTCCAATAACAGTTGGAGATCTAATTACACCACTTCCAATAATGGGTAGAACAACTTTTTAGAAGTTCAATAATGAAACAAAAGACTTGAATGATGTTATAAAACAATTGGGCATAAAAGATATAGAGAGAGCACTCCACTGGAAAACAACAGAATACGCATTTTTCTTTTTTGCACGTGGCCTAATCCAGATTAGGCCATATATTAGGTCACAAAACAAGTCTCAAAAAGTATAAAAACACTGATGTCATACAGTGCACCATCTCTGGCCAAAATGGAATGAAGTTAGGAATCATCTACAGAGGGAGAATTGGAAAATTCACAAATATGTGGAAATGAAACAATGTATTCTTAAAACACCAAAGAGTAAATAAGAAATCACAAGGAAAACTAAAGAATATCTTGAGGTGAATAAAAATGAATAATAATGTACTACAATTTATGGGATGCATCAAAGGCACTGCTCAGAGAGAACTTTATAGGTTTAATTGTTTACATTCAGAAGAAATTGCTCAGATCAGAGACTTAAACTCACAACTGTGTGATCCAGAAAAAGAAGAGAAAACTGAACATAAAGGCAGAAAAGGGAAGGAAATAAATATTAGAGAGCAATTTTAAAAAATGATAAAAAGAATCAATGAAACCAGAAAAGTAGGCTTTTTACAAAGATCAATAAAAGACCTACCTGTTTCTAAACTGAAAGAAAGAAGAGGAGGCCTATAAGTAAAATAAGAAATGAAATGGGGCACATTACTCTTGAATACAGAGAGATAAAAATAATTATATAAGAATGCTATGAATGACATTTTGCCAAGAAATTAGGTAAACTAGATGTAATGGAAAGATTCCTAGAAACACACATACAATCTACACTGACTCAAGAAGAAACAGAAGATCTTAACAGACCAATATCATTTAGAGATTGAATCAGTAATCCTCAAACTCCCAAGAAAGAAAACCCAGAATCAGTTGGATTAACTGTAAAATTTACTGAAAATTCCAAAGAGATTTAACACCAATCCCATGCAAATTCTTCCAAATTGAAGAGGAGGCAACACATCCTAAACATTGAAAAAGAGGCAATGCTTCCTAAACTCATTCTTTGAGGCCATCAGCACCCAAATACCAAAATGACATAAAGATAATACAAGAAAATTATAGATCAATATCCTTTATGAATACAAATACAAACATCCTCAGTAAAATGCTAGCATATGGAATCTAACAACACATTAAAAAACCTTTACACCATTATCCAATGGGATTTATCTCATGTACGCATGGGTGGTTCATCATAAGAAAATCAATTAATAAAATTACCCACATTAATAGAGTAAAGGTAAAAACACACGATCATCTCAATTGTTGTAGAATATGTATTTGACAAATCTAGCAACTCTTAAAAACATTCAGAAAGACAGGAATATAAGGAAACTTCCTCAATGTGATAAAGGGTATGAAACCCACAGCTAACATGATACTAAATGGTGAAAAACTAAAACAAGGCAAGGATGTTCATTTTCTCCCTGTTTTTCAATATCTTACTGGAAGTCTTAGCTATAGCAATTATGCAAGAAAAAAAAATAAAAATAATCAAAATTGAAGGAAGAAGTAGCATTTTTCTATTTGCAGATGAAGTGCTCAAATTCATAAAAAAGTTCCTCAAAATTTCACAACAAAGCTACTATGGCTAATAAACAAATAGCAAAGTGACAAGATACAAGTTGGATGTCTAAAGATCAGTAGTGTTTCTAGATACTAGTAACAGACAATTGGAAGAGAAAAATCAAGAAAATATCCCTTATACCATGCAAGTAAAAGAATAAAATATCTAGGAATAAATTTTATGAAGGGTGTAAAGGACTTGTACATGGAAAACTCTAAATGCTGCTGAATGCAATCCAAAGAAGACCGGAATGAATGGAAGGATTTATGAATCCATGGGTTGGAAGAATAAATATTTTTAAATTATCAATTCTACCCAAAGCATTTAACAGATTTAACAGAATCCCAATCAAAATTCCAACAACCTTTTGCAAAAATGTAAAAGCCAATCATCAAATTTATATGGAAAGATAGCTAAGTAACCAATACCATCCTGAAAAGAATGAAGTTGAAGAACTTCATGTGGTTTGGTGTTGTGAGATATGAATATGATTAAATACTTTTTTCTCTTCATTTTCCTCATTAAGAAGGAAATACTTTAGTGATTATATCATTAAATGAATCTCTCTTCGTATGTGCATCTTTCTGAACACTGGAGGAACAATTGAGTTTTTTGGGGGGATTTGATGATATAGAAGTGCCTGGACAAAACATTTTCAGAATAATGTATCCATAACTTGTTAGTTGCCTTTTGTCTGAATTTTGTATTTTTTTAAGTTGGAAAAATATAGTTTGAAAACAGAATAAAACATATTACAAAGCTGCAATTTTCAAAACAGTGTGGTGCTGCCACAAAGACGAACCAAACTGAGTTAAGAAACCCTAGGTTTATTGTCAATTGATTCTTGACAAAGTGGCAAAGACTCCTAGATTGGGAAAAAATAGGTTCTTCAACAAATGATAAGAGAAAAGCGTTATCTCCACTTGCAAAGAAATTCATGTGGACCCTACCTCACACTGTATACAAAGTCAACTCAAAATGGGTCACAGACCTAAATATAAGAGTCAAAATTATAAAACTCATAGAAGAAAACTTAGGGAAACATCATGTTTAAGATCTTGTGTTAGGCAATAGAGCCATACCTCGACTGCTTTGAAACTCATCAAATTTCATACTCGATGCATTTTGACATAAACGTTTTTTTTCCTAGTGCTCATTGTTTTTAGGTCCTCAGTGCAAAAGCTAGAACTTGTCAATGTTGGTTGCCTCATGACTTGCTACTCTTTCCAGCTGAAACAAATTCACACATTAGTCACATGGTAGCTCTTCCCCTATGCACATCCCATTGCAGTCTTATCTCAGTGTCTGTGGTCATTTTGTGTACTTTTGCATTTTTTTCCTCATCATGGGTTCTAAGAAAATGATCATTGATAGAGCTGAGCAGAAAAGAAAATTACTTCACAACATCATTGAGTTAAAAAAAAAAAAAACAAAAAAACAGGTAAATATGAGAGTGGTATCCACATTACTGATCTTGCTAGGGAAAACAGTATGCCCAGAACAGGGGTCTCCACCATCATTAAGAATAAAGAAGTGATTAAAAAAAAAAAAAGGTTGATGCTGTGAAAGGCATTAAAGCAATAACAAAACAGCATTCCAAAACAATCAAGGAAGATGAAAAGCTGTTATTAATTTGGGTAAATGAGAAGCAGTTAGTGGGTGACAATGTATCAGAAATCACAGTATGTGAAAGAATGAAAATGTTGCCTGATGATTTTTTGAAAAATAAACTGGAATTCAGTGATGAGAGTGTTGAAGATTTTAAGGCCAGCCAGTGATGATTTGATAATTTTAAAGAGGACTAGTATTCATAGTGTCATGAGGCATGGTGAGGCATAGAGTGCTATTCAAAAAGCTACTGATGAATTCGTCAGTGAATTTCAAGACTTCATAGAGGATGAGGACTTCATTTCCCGCCAAGTTTTTACCTGTGATGAGACTGTAGTTTTTTTGGGGAAAAAAAAAGTGCTAAGGAGACTCTACATCACGGAAGAGGAGAAGGCATTACCAGGCCAGAATGTGTGGTCAAAAGCTGTGATTCAGAGAGTCTTCAAAGGGTTTAAGGCTGACCCTAAACCTGCAGTTCAGTACAGTATATTGTATGCATGAGTCTGGAGATTGATTCTGTTGATGTTGAGGAGTTAGTGGAGGAATATTGAGAAGAGCCCAGCACTGAGAAACTGCAGAAACTGCAGAAGAAGCATCAACAAGAGGTAACTGAAGAGATTTCTTTAGGTGAGGAGATCAGGGAGGATATCCCCAGTTCCTTGATAAAAGAAATGTTTGCAAAATGGCAGAAGTTCAAAACTTTGTGGAGAAGTACCATCTGGACAAAGCTCTGACAAGCAGAAATGTGAATTTATTGAAATGATCAAACAATTTCACACTTTTGAGGAATTCTGAAAAGAAGACAGAAGCAGTCCCCATTGGATATGCTTTTAGTGAAGGTGACAAAGAGTGTGTCAAAACCTGTGGTGCAAGTTGAAAAAAGGCAGAAAAGAGAATTTCTGAAGTGTAACTGCCCAATGTTCTATTGGAGGGGGACTCTCCTTCCAAGCAAAACTCCATGTAAACTCTCCTCTTCACTACTCTCCTCCCACTATTCCATTAGGCCATGGACTCTTCTCAGTACAGGTAAAGTGAAGTTTTATTTTATTTAATATAAGTATTCATTAATTTTTAGGTAATTTCTCATGTTAAGCAATGATATACAACTCTATCTTTTTACATATTGCCTTAAAAATGTGGCTTGTCTTTGGTTTAGGAATACATTAAATTTATTTACATTATTCCTTATGGGAAAAATTTTTTGGTACTCATTGTTTTTGGTTCTCATTGTTCCTCCCAGAACCAATTAATGATAAGTACCTAGGTACTACTCTAGTTTCTTAAACTTTACTCCAAATGCACAAGCATCAAAGAAAATACTGATAAATGGGACCTCATCAAAATTAAAAGCTTTTGTGAATCAAATTACTTTATCATGAATGCAAAAAAGAAAACCTACAAAATGGGAGAAAATATTTGGGAGCCACATATCAGATAAGACTTTAATATCCAGGGTATAAAAAGAAATCCAACAACTCAACAAACAAATGACAAAAAATCCAATTTAAAAAATGGGCAAAAGACTTGAACAGGCATTTCTCCAAAGCAGTTGTTCAAGTAGCTAATAGCACATGAAAGATGCTCATCATTATTAGCCATTTGGAAACTAAGACCTCAATGAGATAACTTTTAGCACATCCACAATAGTGACTATTAAAAACAAAACAAACAAAAAACAGAAAATAAACATGTTGGAGGGGAAGTGGAGAAATAGGAACAGTCGTTCATTGCTGGTGGTAATATAAAATCATGTTCTTTGAAAAAGATTTTGGCAGTTCCTTAGAAAGTTAACTGAATTACCATATGATCAAGCAATCTGACTTACAGCTATATGTATCAAAATAATTGAAAACAGGGACTCAAACAGATATTTGCACACTGATATTCATGGTGGCATTATTAACAATTTCAAAAACATGGACGCAACCTAAATGTCTATCAGTTAATGCATGGATAAAAAATATGTGCTATACAACATAGAATGGAATATTATTCAGCCATGAAAAGGAATGAAGTTCTGCTACATGTAACTAAGTTCTAAATCCATAAATGGAATTAGAAGACATCATGTTGAGTGAAATAAACCAAAAAACACAAATATTATATGATCTCACTAATGTGAAATAATTAGAATAAATGCATTCATAGGGTAAGAAATTAGAATATACTTACCAGGGATAGGCTGGATGTTATAAGGGAAGGGGAGTTAATGCTTAATTATTACAGAGTTTTCTGTTTGGGATGATGGAAAATTTTGGTAATGGGTTAATTAGTACCACCGAATTATATACTTGAACGTGATCAACAGGGGAGATTTTAGCATATTTGTTACTAGAATGAAACTTTTAAAAACCATATGACATGCGCGCAAGGAGTGCTGTGCCACGCAAGGGTGTCCCCCGCGTGGGGGAGCCCCACGCGCAAGGAGTGCACCCGTGAGGAGAGCCGCCCAGCGTGAAAAGAAAGAGCAGCCTGCCCAGGAATGGCGCCGCCCACACTTCCCGTGCCGCTGACAACAGAAGCGGACAAAGAAACAAGACGCAGAAAATAGACACCAAGAACAGACAACCAGGGGAGGGGGGGGAATTAAATAAATAAATAAATCTTTAAAAAAAATAAATAAATAAATAAATAAAAATAAAAACCATATGACAGTACAACACAAACATTGAACCAAGATATAAACTATGGATTATAGTTAATAGTATAAATAATATTGCAATAATATTGTTTCATCAATTGTAACAAGGGTGCCATGTTAATATAAATTGTTAATCTGGAAAAACTAAATGTATCAGGTATATTTTGGGCATTACATGGGAATTTTGTATTTTTGCAATTTCTGTAAACCTATAATTTCTCTAATACAAAAATATTTTAAAGGCCTCGATAGTACATGATGATAAAAATTTTTGCCTTGAATATATTATTCTAATATTTAATAAAATTTTCTAATGAAATGTTAGTAAAATTGACAAAGTATAATTTAACCAATCCTATCACCTTTCTTCCAAATTTATTTTCTATTCTTATAAATTTAAATATTCTCCCAATAAATGTATATTGGCTCCCCTTACATTCACAATTATATTTTTTTCCTGTTGATTATACCCAGTATATTATTCATTCATTCTTCTTTAAACTTTAACACATTGTGATTGCTCACATATTTTCTTCCACTGGAATTCTATGCAATTAGGAAAAATTCAGTCAGCAGCAGGTTAGTTTGAAACAATATTATAGATAATAAAAGAAATGAAAATAAATACATAACTACATACATAAATAATTAATAATTTAATAAATAAACTAGGTAGTGTTTCTGTTTTTAAAGGAAGTATAATAGCTGAAATAAATGAATGCACAAATAACTCCTGTATAAATAAGATGTACTCTAGTAAAAGTCAAGATCTGATAAAGGCTTTTGTAAAATTCAGAAAAGATTTATAGCAGTTTAGAGAAAATAAATTACTCTATTATATAAAACAAGCAGGCAATGTTTTATTAAAGATGTAACATTTTAGTTTAATCTTAAATGTTGACTTTGAATATGAATAGATGGTGAGGTAGACTTTGGGTAGCAATACAGTAAATGAGGCAGGGAAATATAGGTATAGCTGGAATATGAACAAAATATTGGTTTTCCTACAGTGTAGATGTTTTGAGAATTAGGAGAAAAGGCTCAATTGGATTTATGTATTGGATGATCAAATGGTGATAATAAGGAAAGTAAACTTTATTCTGTTGAAAATAGGGAGCAGGTGGTAGATTGTTAGGAGGAAAGTGATATGCACATGACTAATATTTTTGTTGTATTTAAATTGATCATAGATTAAGACTTAATGGAATTATTATTGAAATTGAAGGTCTGATCTAAAGTAGTTTCTTTAGAACTAAAAAAGAAAACCCTTAAGAGGGTAATGCTCTCTTTCACAGCTGGGCTATTTATACTTCTAAAGGAAGTGCAACAAGCTTCTTCTCCATGTAGAATTCCCATGTTCATTCTCCTTCCTTTTAACTTTGAAAACATATGGTTTACCTTTCTCCTTACCTTTTTATAAATTTTACTTTGCATCATAACTGCTCATTTAAATTTATCTACTCTATCTCTTCTTAATACTTAATATAGGGTTCTGAACAAGGAGGCAGAATGGCAGAGACAAATGCTTAAGATTATTTATAGTAGGAAAAAATTGGCTTACAATTCCTTCTATATTTTCTAAGAGTGATGAGATACTGTTAAAGGCATAGAGTGCCTATGAACCTGTGCCCACACTGAGAAGGAGAGGTAATAATTAATAGCTTTTGGGGTAGTTTAAATATTAAATGAGTTAACATATGCTAATCCCTTGGAGGAATTCATGAGATGTAACAGGTAGATAAAGGGATAGGACTTTAGGTATTACAACCACTCCCTCTCTAAAATAACTATACATATTTATTGCAATAAGTAGTATTATAAGGATTTTAATAAATGTTCATTATATACCTAGAAGTCTGTAATTTTTTGCCCTTAATATCATTTAAATGAGCCTGAGCATAAAGAAGAAATGATAAGCAAAAATCAAAAGTAATAGATATCACAAAAAGACAAACTTTATTTTCACCTTAATAATATACTAATTTTAAAATCATATAAATACAGATAATTCTAAGATAAAATAAATTTAAAATATCAGATCAATGTAAAAATAATAGGGTAAACTTCTTCCTCCAATTTATAGAACTATTTTATCAACCTTTGTTGAAAATTGAAAAATATGTGTGCCATCATGATACGTTCAGATATTAACGTGACTGAGAGATCATTGAGCTACCAGAATACGATAATGTCTAAATGGATTTTTTATTAGTCTCATCAGTAAAAGCTAAGGACTGTATTGCTGTATTAGAGCAGACTGTGATATTAGATGATAAGACCTGTTTCTTATCATATAGCTATGAAAAGAAACTTTTAGGATTTTGATGTAATAGTTGTCTGAAGGCTCACACCTGATTAAAAAGAAAAATATAAAGAGAGTTGTATTAGTCAGCCAAAGGGGTGCTGATGCAAAGTACCAGAAATCTGTTGGCTTTTATAAAGGGTATTTATTTGGGGTAGAAGCTTATAGTCACAAAACCATAAAGCATTAGTTACTTCCCTCACCAAAGTTTGTTGCCATGTATGAAGCAAGATGGCCGCTGACAAATGCAAGGGTTCAGCCTCCCTCTTCTTCCTAAGGCCCATGGCGGTCCCAGTTCCGTCAGCGTTTGTTTCCCTCCCCAGGGCTTGATTCTTTCTGGGCTCTGTTACTCTCTTCCTCTTTTGGCTTCATGGTTCCAGGTTCTCTAATACCAGCTGTGGTCTGGGATAAGTCTCATCTCTCTCCTGGGGCTACTTCTTCTCCCGACTCAGCTACTCTGTACTTTCCACAAGGTCACCAGTAGATTATCAAGCCAATGGCTCATCTCTTTACCCAGGGTCTCTGCCATGTCTAATGGAGCCTTCTCTCTTTCTTCATGTATCTGCTTCTCTGTATGCTTACTTCCTGGACTCCAGGACTAAACTCCCACTAAATCCTCTGCCTTGTCAGGGACTCTATGTCCTACTGGCATGGCCCAATAAAAGCCTTAATCATAATTTAAACACGTAGAAGGAAACCTCTGAATCCAATACAATATAATATGCCCAGAGGAAGACACCAGTTTATAAACATAATTCAATATCTATTTTTGGAATTCATAAAAATATCAAACTGCCACAAGTATCATAATAAATCTGAGCATTTTATTAGTGAGTCCAGAAGTTTCCTGAATAACATTAAACTGGCAAGCATGATATATTTTAATAGATTTTCTGTGCTTGTCTCCACCAAATCATTTTGGAGGCACAGAGAGAGAATTAAAGTGGGTAATGAAGAGTGAGCAGTTTAAACTGGGACAGAACTTAGGAACTGACTTCAAGTTGTCATCATTGTAGAAGAAGTATGACAATATTTTGATTCTCTGTACTAATTGTAATATAAGAAAACATTTGTTGTAACTAATTGGTTCTGTTATCTCATATAGGATATGATAATGTGGCTTTTGGGGGGACAAGTTATCATTAGGGAATTGTTTTTGTTATTGTCATCAAATGATAATGCTGTTTGACCTTCTCATTTCTACCTTTTGCCCTCCATTTTTGGACATTTTCAATATTAGCAATAGTATAATTCTGTAGATAAACTTATAAATAGATTTCCTAAACTCTTTACTCATAAACCACAGGAAATAATCAATGCCATATCGAGCAACTGAGGTGTCCATTCCAATTTAAAAAAGAACTGTTTATAAAGGCAATGAACCTTGGCTTATTTCTGGATTACACAGAACTTTATAAACCATCTAGATGATCTTCAGCATGAACAAAAGATTTCTAACAATCATCTTCTATAATAAATTTGATGCAGTATAAGTGAATTGGTAAATATACCACAGTTGCAAAAATTGATGATTCATTCTATTGTAATATAAACATGTATTTAAAATGATTTTGAAAAAAATGCCGATTAGTTTTTGCTAACCTATGCTTCAGCTTTCCAATCCCTTTTTTAACACATCATATTGGGCAGGCATGTTCTTTCTAAAACACCTCTTCCCAAATAAAGGCACAAACATTCTTAAAAGAGAATGGCCCACCTCTAGTTTATATGCCAATAGCATCTCAACAAAATCCCAATGAATATATGTTTGGGCTATTATTTTTAAATGTCTTTAGTGATGGGAAAGTCACTATCTCCCAAAACAGCCTATTTCATTACAGGCCTGCCTGAAAAAATGTTCATATTGAGACAAATTCTGTCCTCATTAAATTTGCACTCTGCAATTTTTGTATACCTTGTGTTCATATTGAAGAATCTGAAATTTCCTATCACAGGTAATCTGTCCAACTTTCAACAAAGATATCATGTCTACTTCTTCAAATATCTCCAATTTAAAATCCCCTGGTTTACAAACCAATCTATGGAGGATATTTACATAAATATGGGTTTAGTTATACACCAATTTAAAGATCCACACTTTAGAAAATGTGTCTCAGTGAAATTGCTTAAATTTGGTCACAATGTGACAATATTCCTTCTTCTTAAATTAATGAAATTAATAGATTTTGGATTAGTGAAATCTATGAAACTCTTTAATCTGACAGCTAGTCCTAACTACATAATTATACATAATATGAATTAAATTCAAATTTTTGCCTAATTTTATTCAATATCCAATGGATATCTGATAGATTAATTTCATTTTTTAAAAGTTGTTTATTTCTAAAACTCAATAACAGCAAATTAGATTTTTCTTTATAATCTCTTGTTATATTTGACATGTTTTATCTTAGTATCTTCTGCAATCTTAATTCTCTTGTGACTTAATAAAGTTAACTTTTCAATTTCATGTTTTTGAAATGTAAGATGCCTATTTTGTTTAATTGATTATTAAAAAATGCTGACAAGATAGGAATATGTAAAGATTCCTATAACTTACACTTAAGAACATTACTTGTGTGGTACATTTGAATGTACTCTAATATCACTTCTGTAAATTACTAGCTGTGTGAACCCTGGCACATTTCTTTATCTTCTTGTTTATGAGTTTTCTTATTTCAAAATAAGTATAATGTTAGTGCATATTCAGAAACAAATACTGGAAATGGTAAAAGTTTGTGGAGAGAGTTGCTAAAACAAAACATCATAGGAACAAAAGTTCTGAGCACAACATAAACTTTTAGTGAATCATCTCTTTATTGTACAGAATAAAAAGTCTACAAGAGGCATATTTCCTTGTCATTTTACATAGCACAAAGAGTCCAAAAGAACAGGGAAAGAAATTATAACACTACCAGTCTCCCAGGGGGCCAGAAATTGCTTGAGTTCTGGGTTGATAGATGGCAGCTCCACATAACCTGCTTTGCCTCAAAGAATAGAAACCACTCTATCCTATTTGAGTATGGTTTTGATCCACAGGCCCTGCCCCTGAGAATTCTCATTTTAATAGACACTTGGGGCTGCTTTTCCTGGTTAGTTGAGACAAATTTTATCTATACCAGCTCTGCCCGATAGAATTTTCTATCATAGTAATATTCCATATCTGTCCTCTAAAAAATGGTAGGTAGTAGTCACATGAGGCTATTATGTACTTGAGATTAAGCTCATGTGACTGAGAGACTGAATTTTTCATTTTATTTATACTTAATTAAAATTTAAATATTAATAGACACGTGACTTGTTGCTACTGTTTTGGATAATACATATCTAAGCAAAGAGATTTCTGTGTATACTGGGTATTAAATGTTTATCCTCACCCTTTTAGATGAGAATTAAGAAATGGGAGCTCATTTTAGCACAGTTTTGGTTTTGCCCATAATCTTTTGCTGTCCACTTGATAGTGAGGCAGGATAAAATAAGGACCTAAGAAGCAGAGGTGGGCAACCTAATGAATTTCCACACAAACACCACTAAGTAGAAAAAAGGGAAACAGCATCCTGCTGGACTCATGCAAAAAAGTTATGGGAATGCAGTTTATTGCATTCACCTATCAGCTGCAGGAGCAGCTTCAGTAGCTTGGGTCCACTGACATGTACAAACAAGTTATGGGAATGCAGACTGCGGCACCCCCTCAACAGAAAGTAGGAAATGAACAGGAAGTTTCCGTATCATCCACTTAGTTTCATAAGCCCCTTGTGCAACAAACTCTAGCTAGACTGAAGAGCAATAGCCAGAAGCCAATCAAACCCTTTAAGAGAATCAAATCACCTAACAGTGTGCCCCTGCTTTGCCGATCAGAGCAGACCCTGGAGGTCTGTATTCCCACAAAACAGGAGACTCCAGGGCAGAACTTTGCTTCTCTCCCTTGAGAATGCCTGCCCCATGTCTGGAGGGTGTAATTCTGTTTTCTTGCTTTATCGCCCAACAAATTCTCTGTTTGCCTGATTAATTTTTGCCTCATTATTGAATTCTTTCTCACAATGAAGCTAAGAACCTAGACACTGGCTCCAATAACAATAGGGAAGAATTTAGTTAAATAAAAATAGAATATTTTACCCTACAATCATTCATGGTTAAACTAACAGCTTAAACAACAGTAGGATTTTTGTGCTTTCACTTAATTGCCTTGAACATAACTAATAAACAGAACAGAAAAATGAACAAATGAATAAAAATATAAGTGCTAAAGATGAAATCACTACCAAAAACAAATTTCAGAATATTTTGAACTCAATGTTTTCTTATGTTTCTTATGTTTTGCACTAACTGATGCCACTTTCTTATTCTTCATTATTATGTGCCCTCCATCCTTTAATATAATTTCCATACACTCTATCTATGGAGAACCCCTTTTATGATCACTTTGTTTTCTCTTGTTAATCTTCCTCTCTACTTCCTCTTATGGATCATTTGTAAATACAGTCAGATCTCTACCTGAAAGAGTTCCTCATTCCTTCTAATGGACCTTGGAATTGTAGCTATCATTTCTCTGATATTTTAAAACTGTTTTTTAAAATTGAGTGGTCACACACCCCATTTTTCCTTGGCCTCACTCTCCCACATTATAACCTACTCTAAAATGACTTGCTATGACCACGTTTTTTAAAATCCGTTTCCTCTGTTTCAGTCTCTCTTACTCCAAATAAATGAAATATGCAGTCTAATGCCTGATTTTATTCAGACCAAATGATAACAACAACTCCAATCTACTTTAATATAATCAAAGGAAATTTAAGGGAAAAAAGAATACAATATAATAGTGGACAACAGTTAAGAAGGAGGCTGATTTTTTCAATTCACCTGCAAAAAAAAAGAATGGTTAGAATTAGAATCATAACAGCAGTGTTTTTTCTTTCTTTTTTTCTCCCCAAAAAGAGGATTAACTTTCAAACGGAAAATTAGGAGCTTTTCAATGTCCTGCTTTATTGATGAATTAGTTGTGAAATAGATGTGCTGATAGGAAATCACTGTTTTACTTTTTTTCCTATTTCAGGTTTGAGTGTGTTTGTCATTTATGGCAGAGAAACTTCATCAATTTCCTGAATTTGGCAAATCCTGAAGTATACTATCTGTTCTTTTTCCTAGTATTCTAACCCACATACTCTTGATCATCTACTCTTGAATAACAAATCTTTTTGAGAGTCTGCAGCTGCAAATTATGTACTACTCCTGATCAGTTGATATTCTCCTTCTTTATGAAACTCAACTTGAATATACACAATACATTCCAATACAGGATTAGTGACCATACATATTAAAGGATAGCATTATTTTGGCCCGAATCAGGGGAAAATATTCAATTATATAAGACATTCTAATTATGTAAAAGCAATGAAATTTGTCTTTAAAAAAAAAAGGAAAGTAGTTATAGTCATGTTATAATTATGACGTTAAGACAGGAACAGACATTTAAACACACGTTTTCTCAATGAATGATCATACTTAAGTTTTGACGATGCAATGAAATTCCCTTTTACCACAGTTTTCCAAAGCATGACACCATGTAGCTGGTGCCATAGGTGAAACTAGAGTTTGGTAATTAAATTCTGTTTTGTAAGGTACAATATTGACACAAATAATCCTATTCATAATAATTCTATATTCATCATAGTATAATGATGTTATTTATTTTTGCTCCAGGTTTTAATACTTTTTTATTGTATCTATGAAATATTGTTAGGTTATATACATATAAGGAAACTGTTCTTCAGACATGTATTTTTTTGTTGTTGTTCTTAGTACTTATCTACATGAGACCAACAACAAAGTAAAGAAACACAGGGAAATCAATTAAAATGTTATTTTGAATTATCAATGTACTCCTGAGGTTCTTTGAGTTGAAACATTTAACTCCTGAGAAATGTATTTTTAATGTTATAAAGGTTGCTGTGAATGTTATCAACAAAATCAGAGGGAAGAAAAAGCTCCAAGCTGGTGTGATTATAACACACCATCAGTGAAAGTCAAGTTTCCTATCCTTGACTGCCAAAGGTGTAAATGAGCATCTGAGGCTAGTGCTAATTACAGCAATCTAAAGACAGAAACTGCTGTTCTTAAGTCTAGAAAGAGAAGTGAGAGCCAGTATTGATTTCCAAAATGTGTAATTTTAGAACTCCTTCTTCCTGTGATACTATGTGTTTGATCTTTCCAACAGCAGTTCACATTTAAATCACTCATTTAAACTTCTTTTAAGCATTTGTATATAGCAAATGGGAATTAATATTATTGCAAATAAATATATTTTTAATTATTGTTTTTGATGTGATATCTCAGTGCAAATTAATTGGACATTCAAAATGATCTCTTCAATAGATTTAAAAAAAATAATGCCTTTCATTTTTTCCTACCTTCAGGGGCTCGTGGCTTAAAATATCTGAGTAAATTTTCCATTCTTTTTGCCCCTCAATTCCCTTACCATAGAAGAAAGATAAAAACTTCTTGACTGGGGTTATTATGAGGATGAAGTGAGTTACTATGTGTATAATACTGAGAAAAAATGTCTGGCGTACAATAATCCTCATTATTTTTATTTCATTTGTTGCATCTTCAATAGCTCCCCCTGTATTGACTCATTTACCTGACCTTAAAATCATGTTACTTTTCCCTATCCTGTCATATTCTATTGACCCTATGATATTCAAGATCTCTCATCCTCTCATATTTTTAATAAAATAGTTTACAATTATTATATTAAATTATAATTGTTTCCATATATTTTCATATACATATATAATTATGCATATTTATTAGCTTGGCCTATTGAAATTCTTCATGTTTTTGCCCTGATTCTCTTCACTGAATTATTTGTCTGAACAACCTTTACAGATCAGCAAATTTAGAACTGCTATCATTTTTAATGTCAACATAAGGAGGTACCATAATTTCCCAAAGTCCTGGTGAATATATTACACTTTTCCCTGTTTTTGTTTATTTGCTATTTTCCCTATGGGAAAAGCAGTGTAGTATATTGGTTTGTACTGAAAGCTCTAAATCCACAGTGCCAGAATGCAAATCTTGGCTTTGCTACAAAACAGCTGAATAATTTTGAATAAGTAACTTATTTGTGATGAAAATAAGTTTATTGTCAGAAATATAAAGAAAAATTATATTGTCTCATAAAGTTTTCAGACCAAAGCTAGCTCATCAGTTAGAGGATAGGTCAAGCCCCCAAGCAGAAGGATTCTGAAATACCACTGCTAGTATATACAATATATGTATCCTCATCTTTTTGAAAAGAATCCCCAGATTAGATAAATTGGTTGGATTCTGGGTTTGAACTAACACTGATACTAAGGAATAAAACAAATCTTGTTCATTCATGTGCAGAGGTGGGTGTACACAAGAAGATAAACTGAGTCTTGGCCCAAAATTGTCTCATAGGAATTATTTCCCATGTTCAGGAATGCATACTTGGCATGGATATTGACTGAACCCTCCCATGAGTCCTTGACGTGAAGACTAGAGTGCCATCAGAGTAGGAGGATCCAATTGGAAGTGCCTGAATTTGTATTCCCTGAGTGGCCAAAATAGCAATTCAGAAAAAATAATATATCACACATGGCATGCCAGAGACTGATAATAGTTTCAGAGTCTTAATGGATGCAAGGGGGTTGGTTGCCATCATATCCCTGACTTCTGTAGCAGCTACGTAAATCATGGTGGATTTTGGTAAATTATTGTAACATAACCAACGGGTGGTAATTCCAGTAACAGCTGCTGTGGAGGAATATATTGACACATTATTTGGAAATGAGTTATTTCAATTCCCATCAGAAAGATGATCAAAAGCAATTTACATTCATCTGGTATGACAAATTATATATACATTTATATCTTGCCATTGAATAAGGTATATTCTATGCTTTCTGTCACAATAGTGATCAAAAGGACATTAATTGTCTTGACATTTACCAAAAACTTTGCACTGGTACAGTATATTAAAGGTAGAAAATAGCAAGTTCTCTGTATATTCTGGATACATTTAAAGAAATTTAGAGGCATTTCATTTTAGATAAAATTTTAGGTGCCCCCAAATCTGGGGCATTTCAGGATATCCTCTCCAACATAAATAATGGACAATTTCCAAAAACTGGAAAAGAAATGCAGTTTCTCTTAGTCCTCTTAGAGTTTTTGGATGGCAGTTTATACTATTCTGTACAGCTTCAACCCATTTAGGGGTTATTAATTTCATATTGATGCTAGAATGAATTACCATAAATTTAGTGGATTAAAATAACATGAATTTATTACCTTATATTTCTGAAGTTCAGAATTCCAAAATTAGTCTCGCTAGGTGAAATACAGTGTGTCAGCATGCTGATTCCTCCTGGAGACCCTGAGAGGAAAATCTGTTTCCTTGCCTTTTCCAGTTCCTAAAGACTGCTTGCTTTCCATGGCTATGACCTCCTCTTCACATCACTTCAGTAACTTGCTTCAGACATAACAACTCACTACTGATTTTGATCTTTCTATTTCCCTCTATTTCCCTCCTGTGATCATCATAAATTAAAATTGCAAAAGCTAAAATGTTACCTTTTATATAGTCAACAGACTCACTTCCAATATCCTCTCTTAAAAAGTCACAGTCATCAGCAGAGAAAAATGTACAGTGATAGTGTTTGTCTCTAGCTCCATAAATTCCTCCTCATAACAATCATAAAGCATGCCAGTTTATTTCTATCATTCACAAAATAATCTCCTGGCAAGGAGATCACAGTCAACATTTACGTCAGTTAAAAAAGAAAAAGATGATAGGAAACATCCATTCTTTATATTTCCGTTAACTTTCCTCATGTGATATGATGGAAAAAAAGGTCCTTATTATTCACTGCATTCATTAAAATGATGAATAATAACCTAATATATAGTTTTCCAATTATTGAATATTATAATTTTTCAGTAACTCTAAGGTAGCATTTCTGTGAGAGTTTACTGGTATGTGTGTATGTATATTATGGAAAGAGGCAGAAACTTATTTGCTAGTAAAATATTAGGAATCTGATACTGTAATTGCCAAATATTCTTTTGGAAATATTTTTCTGAGGAGCATAACTTTTGAAAAATAAAACTGAAGGACTTTTCCCTAATTTCAAAATGTCTTTATTTTCAATTCCTAACGCAGTGTGTTTAAAAATTAACTACTATTTCATTTACAATATAATCATGTCATTATTTCCTTTCATTTTTCTGTATATCTGATTAATAACACAGAAAAGAATCTTTTTTCATGTGTCCAATTTACACATATCTGTCAATTTTGGTGAATGTGGTTTGCTTTGTTTAATCAAACATGTTTTTCCAGATAGATGCATATTAGTTTAAGGTGTTAGGTTATCTCTTTAATAAAACATTCTGCACAATCTCTCTCTTACTCACACAAAAGCACATATATATGATAGTTTTAAGGTTATCTTGTTAAAAAAAAAGTCCCTAATCAAATTAACAAGCTTCTCTTTCCAGCTAGGATCTTAGTTGTGCAAGCCAATGTTCCCATGTAATAGCTAGAAAAATGATCAGATAGATTACAAAATGACAATTTCTTAAAGACATTAGGTTCCAAAATGAGAAAGAATCCTTTTTATGCAAACTGATAATTGCTACACATTCCCAGAAGGCATTTTGTATAGTTATATTGGAACTCTGGTGAGGGGAGAAGAAATATTCAGAATCCTTGAAATATAAGTGAGCTGATAGAACAGATTAGAATCTAGGTAAGTCCTAAATTTAGGATGGTTTTCCCATGCCACAATATTGAGTTTTTGACATTTTGGGAACCTGAAAGGCCTGGTCAGAAACTTCAAAATAGCAAAGTAAAGCATCCACAGTTTCAAACTGTTAAGAGACTGATAAAAGATTATAAGAGAGAAGGCACAAATTATCAATATTATTAATGAACATGTGGAAACATTACAAATCCTGCAGACAATATGATGAAAAGGGATATCACAAACAAATTTAATATAACATAGTGGACAAGTTAGATGGATTGAAAATATTCCTTGAATAAAAACTCAAAGTACATGGAAAAATATTTTAGGCCTATGTTTTAGTTTCTAGGCTACTCAAGCAATGGGAATTTACTGCCTTATGGGTTTGAAGCTAAGAGAAAGTCCAAATCAAGGAATCATCAAGCTGATGCTTTCCCCCCCACGATTTGGCATTCTAGGGCTGGCTGCTGGTGATCCTGGGGTCTTTAGATTGTCGTATGGCAAGGGCATAGTGATGTCTCTTGGTCTCAATCATCTCTTCTGGGTTTATCTTCTTACATCCTGTGGCTTTCTCTCTCTCTAAGCTTCACTTTCATTCCAATTACAAAGGAGTCCAGTATAGGATTAAGAACTATCCTGACTGAGGTGGCTCATACCTTAACTGAAATAACCCCATAGAAAGGTCTTACTTACAATGGTTTCCATAGGTATGGGAATTTTATTTAAGAACATGTTTTTCTGGGGTGCATACAGCTACAAACCACCACATATTATATACATGAAAGGACTGAATTTGTAAACACAACTTTCTTCCAAAGAAAACACCATGCTCAGATGTTCTCATGGGTGACTGTACAAAATACTTGAGGAATAAATAATATCAAACTTCAATTTTTTTCTGAGAATATAAAACAAGGGAATACTTCCCCAAATGAATAATGATACAAGTATAAACATGAAATCAAAATAAAAACCTCACAAGCAAAGAAAATTATAGCCAATATCTCCCATGAATATAGATGCAATGCTATTTACAAAATATTGGGAGATTGAATCCAGTGGTATATTAAAATGATAATAAATTATCATTATGTTGTGCTTACAAATTATTTTGACATTTAAAAATTAATTGATTTAATATGCCACTTTAAAATTTAAGGAGAAAATTCATGTTATCAGATAATTAGATTAGGGAGAGCATTTGATAGCATTAAATAAATATGAATGACAAACTTTTTTTATTAAGCTATAAATGGAAGAGAACTTCATTATTTGATAAGAGAGGGAGAGAAAAAAATTCCTGAGATCACATGTTAAATCTCCAATATTTATGGGATGAAGATTAAGAGACATTCTATGTTCTCGTTCAAATGACAAGGAAATTTACATTGAAGGAGTAGAACAACAACAGGCTGACTGAACATTCCTAACATTCATACTAGCATCAAACCAGCAAGTCTCTGATTAACTGGATGTTTTCACCCCTTCACCTATCTGCTTAACCCAGGAAAAGACAAATATATTCTACTGGAAAATAATGCTATATACAGCTTCAGTTCTCTACACACATTATCCAATATACAATAAAATTTATGAAATATGTAGGTAGGCAGGAAAATGGGAATAGCAAAGAAAGAAAACAATAAAATAGTAAACTCTTATTTGGCACAGATATTGGAGATAGAAGACAGGAAATTAAAAATAATTATTATAACCATGTTAAAGAAAAGAAAATATAGACAAATAGGATGATAAGAAAATAATTAAAACAGATCATTGGAACTTATATAAAAGAAGTAAAAGGCATTATAGAACTGAAAATTACATTATCCACAATTAGTGGGTCATTAAAGTTCAGTAGCAGACTGGATAAACTCAATGACAGGTCAAAAAAATATCCACACTAAAGCACAAAAGAAAAAAAAGAACAAAAAATAAGATTAATATGGAATTACAGTTTAAAATGCATTTAATTAAGGTCTCAGAAGAAATGGAAAGTGAGTGGAGTCTCAAAAATATTATAGAAGAAAATAACTGAGAATTGATGAAATGTACCAAACTTAATATTCAAGAATCTCAGCAAATATCAAAGATAATTAACACAAATACTTTCCCCTATATGTGCGTCATAATCGAATTGCTGAAAACCAAGGTAAAGATAATCCTAAAAATAAGTAGAGAGCAAAAACATTACTTTCAAAGTCTGAAAACCATCATTTCAGGACAACTATAGAAGTTAGAAGAAAAAAATGCATATTTAAGTGTTGTTTTTATTTTATAAAGGAAAAAATAAAAAAATTACAAAAAAAGAAAATAGCCTCCATGAATTAAGGTAAAACAAAAAAATATAATTGCATACCAAAAAAATCTACAGAACATGTGGTCTGTGGACACACACTACAAAAATGTACTTAATGAAGTTGTAAAGCCGGAAGGAAATTAATCTTGAAAGAAGTACAGGATTGCAGAAAGGAATGCAAAATAAAGAAAAGAGAATGTAAGGGTAAATCTAAGAAAATATTGACTATGTAAACAACAGCACACTTAGAAGTAACAGAAGATACAGTGAGCAGTGTGACTGATTGGCTTTGGAATCTCATAAAGTTTTTATGTTTTGGAGGGAAGTAGAAAATAAAATACATTGTAAGAAGTCATGGATGAATATAGTAATTTTTACTAAAACTACTGAAATAATAATACAAAAATGTACACCTAATTGTAGTGCTTATAGATCAATTTTAAGTATAAAATAAAAGATGAAGACATAAGCAAAAAATATATGGGACAAATAGAAAACACATAATAACATATGGTATAATTAAAGCAAATTGCTTCAGGAATTCATTAAATATGAATGGACTAAAATTCTGAGAGAAATGAGAAGTCATTGATGGGAATTGAACAGAGAAGTATTAATTGGCAATCCAACCCAGAACTATCCAACCCAGAGATGGAATTCTCAGAAACCAAAACACAATATACCTACAAATATTACAAATTATTATATAAAGTGATATTGTTGCAATTTTGTAAAAATTGTAATTTTTCTTTTATTTAATGTGATAATACTTTTATATTATCTATATACAAATGCAAACAATATGAAAAATCTAAAAAAATTATAAAATGCATGTCTTTGGCAATTCATTTAAGAGTATGTATCTGGATATAAAATTGAAGAGATTTATTAAAGAGAATATTTTCAATTTCAATATTCTAATGTGGTTGGTGTTGGATAGGAATGAACAAATTTTTTCAAAGACTTAAGGCATTGGTATAAAAGGAAATGGAGTTTCTGACTGAATCTTAAGGACGTAATCTAGTTCAAGAGAGGGTGTGACAATGGAAAGGAACCTCTTGTCTTACTAAACATTCAGCATAACCTAGACTTATGTGTTATTTCAAGTATCATATTTGTAACATCTTTCAGCTAAATGAGTCTGCTTCTTGACATAGGATGTTTAGCATTTGCCTTTATTAGCTTAACACTTAGCAAGAAATTCCTTCTCTTCCTACTCAGTGTTATTCTTTTGGATACACAGATACATTAGAGAATCTGTGTAATAGTCAGGGTTCTCTAGGACACAGAAACAACAGGAGATATCTGTAAGTAGTATGAGATTTTGTAAGAGTCTCTCACATGACCATGAGTATGCACAAGTCCAGGTTCTGCAGGAAGTCTGTAAACCAGAAGCTCTGATGAAAGTCAAATGGATGTCCTTGATGAATTTCTTTATTTTCTTTTCAACGTTACATTCAAAAAATATGAGGTCCCCATATAACCCCCACCCCACCCACACCACCCCTCCCACATCAACAACTCTTCCATCACTGTGGCACATCCACTGCACCTGGCAAATACATTCTGGATAACCACTGCAGCACATGGACAGTGGTCCACATTGTAGTCCACACTCTCCCCCAGTCCACCCAGTAGGCCACAACAGGACATACAACATCCAGCATCCGTCCCTGCAGCACCACCTAGGACAACTCCAAATCCTGAAAATGCCCCCACACCATAACTCTTCTTCCCTCTCCCTACCATCCTTCATGAGTTTCTGGGAGATGTTGGCTGAAAAATTCTCTCTGAATGCTGAAATCACTTCCCCTTTTAAGGCATTCAGCTGATGAGATAAAATATCACTCATTGCTGACAGCAATCTTCCTGATTGATTGTAGATGTAACAAGCCATCTGCAGTAAACTCACTGATGACTAAGGCAAATAATTGGCCTTATATTATAATTAGCTTAGTGCTTGCTTGACTAAACAACTGGGCAGAATTACCTGGCTGAATTAACACATTAGCTTAACCATCAGAGTCTGTCACAGAGAAGTGTCCCCATAGTTGCTAGTTTTATTTTTTCACTGTGTATGTATGTACGTATAAGCATATGCATATATTTATATTTCCTCTCCCCCTTTCCCTATCAAGAATCCAAATTTTGTCCAGCTTTACAGAAACTGGGCAAATCAATCTCTCAGATGATTTTCATTATACTGTAAAGTACAAGGGGGTCCCATGGCCAATGAACTTCATTTACTCCCATTCTGAGTCAATCATAGAGTTCACTTGAAAATAAAAACCAACAAAAAACAATGATATAATTATGGCATTAATCCCTTACTCATAATAGCTTCTGTAAATTATTTATCGTGAAATATTATCAGATTAGCATTGCATTTTGGGGATATAACATTAAATCATATCTTTCTCTAATCAATATCAGGATTTGCTTTAGGGTCTATGTATATTTGATCTTAATAACATCCAACCTCAGAAAAGAAAGGAAAGCATACCAGGGAAACAAGAACTTCTTTCTTTGAATTAAAGTTAAACCTGATTACGAGTGACATCAGTGAAGATTCTTTGACCTAAAAAATCTGTTTAATTGCTTAGAGATCAAAATTTGCCTGTCTTTTCTTAACTTTTACCAGCATTCAAACCATTCCCTCCCTGTTTTCTTTGATAGTAGCTTCCTTAGAAATTTTTTCCTGTATGTTCTATTGGTTAACTTGCTTCTGTTGGGTTAACTTCCAATTTATTTGAAGAACCTGTCCTAGCTTATCCCGATTGCTCCTTATGAGCTTTATATCCTATTACTTACAGAGTGGAATACCATATATAATTGGTGGAATTTGATTGGCTTTTGCCTCAATGACCAATGGTTGTAAAGGATGATTGCTTAGTGATTTGAATACTCTGATGTCAGACTTATACCTACATGTTGGTATTAACTAGTATTTTCTTTTATTTTTGCTCAGGAAGTAATTATTTCTTAGGAAGAATTCCTATAGTTCTTTAGCTTTTATGCATTAAAAAAAAAGGAAAGAAAGAAATACTGTGTGCCAGAAACACTTTTGAGGAATCAGGAATGTTAATGCATAGTCTTTGCCCATGGTGTGATCATTCAACTTTCTTTCTAATTGCTGGATTATACCTAAAGACTTGACATCAATTCAGAGATGTGACTATCAGAACTATCAGGGCAGTATTTGTCAATGTGTGTATGTGTGCATGTCGTGCTACAACTGTCTGTTCTCACTGAGATTTTTATAGGTATGGAATGGAGAACAACATGATTTTGAATCAAAATAAGGTTCCCTTATTTGGATTTAGGACAATCAGGAATGAGGAAATGATCTTCCCATTGCCTTAGAGCTTAATACGGTATAATAATGTTGTTTTTTTCCTCTTTAAAAAATTACAAAAAATAAAGTGGAGTGCTAGCAGGTAGTGCCTTTTTAATATTCTTCTAGTTTGACTGCATATTTATAGTATATTATGGCAGTTATAAGATATAAGGATAAATTTCCAGGTATAATAGTTTTTCCTACAAAACATGTCAGCACAAGCACCAAAGAAGAAAATTATAAATACCTTTAAAGCAGTCAAAATTGTAAATTATAGCTCTATTTTATTCTTCAGTAATCTAAGAAATTTATAAGAACCTACTATTTATGAGCCTTTACTCTATGCCAACAAAGAATAGGAAAACAAGGATGGAACTATGTCTCAGATATTTAAAATTAAAATGTGACAGAACTAGAAAAAGAGGTATACAAAAAAAAATTTAAAAGAAAGCAGTTAAAAATAAATGCCATAAATATATATGGTTCAGAGAGTAATTGTTAAAAGAATTCAAATTAGAATTACTTTCTTAGCAGTCAGCAATTTATCCAAATATTTTATTTCCAGTTCTTAATTAGGATGAACTTCTGTAATTCACCCTATTTTTCTTAACAAAGTAAAAAAAATAACTCCTTACCAGGACTCATCCAGGGCAGCCTGGTGTAAAAAATCCACGTAAGTAAATTTTCTAATATGGCAAAGGTTTCTCCCTTTAGAGAGAGTATTCATATTTTTTTCTTCTGAATGTTCTCTATTTAATCAAAGGAATTGTCATCTATAGTTAAGTTCCTCCTTTTGTTTTATTCTTCACTCATGGAAACAATTTAGATTCTAATTATAAAGTTAACTTTATACAAACTGAATTAATTCATTCTGGATATTTTCTAAATAAGTAGAGAAGATAATAGATGCGCCCTTGCCCTCATAAACTTTTCAGTATTTCCTTTAACTTCTGTTTTATTGTATATGCATTGATATGATCCCTCAGTAAGCTAGATTTTATTTTAAATGTTCTATAGGTTTTAATATGGTGTGATAAAATATTTAATTTTTAGTTTGCAATAACTAATATCAAAGTTTAAAAAACATTTTGGGAGATCCATTCTCCTAAATATCATTCTCAGAGTGCAAGAATCTCTGGAGTACATGAGCAGTGTCTAATAAGATAAAGCAGACAAATATGTCAAGCCCTCAATATTAATGCTTTTAATTATGAATCTTATCTTTGTAAAATTCAAACTTAGCCTAAAATAATAACCAATGCATAAGATTTACCTTTTAAAAACATCCTCATTACACAAATATAGCCTCTCTGTAAGCCAAACTCAGCAAATAAACTCATTACCTTGCCTCAATGTGAGACATGAGTCCCAGGGATGAGACTCCCTAGCACTGAGGGATTAATACCAAGTGCCAACCAGTGATGAATTTGGAAGATGACCTTGACCAAAAGGGGGAAATATTTAATATGAAAGAGTTTTTATGGCTAAAGTATTTCAAAGTGAGTCAGGAGGACATTCTGAAGATTACTCTTTTGCAGGTCTCAGCTGGTTCTCACTAACTGCTACAGTAAGTAAAGCCTCAAACAGGTGTACTCCAGACGTTCTAGAGACATCCAGACACTATAGGCAAGGTGCACAGTCCCTTGAAATCAGTACCCCATCTATAGGCCTTCCCTTGTAATATGTGATAACCTATTTACCCAATGTAAGAGAGTGTCTCATTTATAGTTATCCCACACATGATTCTTCAAACCCCTTTATTTGAACCTATAATTAGCACTATACCTGTTAACTATATGTCCTAGAGATATACATTTACATATGCCAGTTACGCTCTGACTCTTAGCAGAGTTGTGGCCAACACCTACTCTCCAGTTCACTGGACTCCAAGTCACCTAACAAAATGATGATGATGGACAACCTCAACCCAAAAATCAAAGAGTATCTACAGCTGCAAGCAAAACACTTCCTTCCATCTGACCCATAAGATCTAAGACCAGTCTCAACCTGAATGAAATCAGGCATCTCCATCCCCAAATCCTCCAGACTGAGGAATGAACAAACATGAGGGGGAAAATGTAATCACGGTCCAAAGTAGACATATTATTGTAGTATTGAAAGAACTTGTAACAATGATATAAAGATGGTGATTACCAGACATTCTGAGGGGAAGGTGAGGGAAGAGTGGGTGGAACATAGGGCATTTTTAAGGCATTGGAATAGTTCTGCATGATATTGCAATGATGGATACAGACCATTATACATTTTATCAAAACCTGTAAAACTGTAGGGTGCAAAGCATAAAACATAATATAAACTATAGACCTTGGTTAGTAGCAATGCGTCGATATTTGTTTATCAATTGTAACAAATGTACCACAGTAATGTAAGGTATTATTGAAAGAAGAAAATATAAAAGGAAGTGGGGAAATATGGGAATCCCTTGTACTTTCAAAGTAACTTTTTCAAATCTAAAACTTCTTTAAAGTTTATTATGTGAAAAAAAGAGCTTATGGGAGCATTAAAAAACATTTTAATAGAATATTTAAATAGAAAAGGTAAGAAACATTTTTAAGTGACATAATAAGATGGATTCTCAACTTACTTCTATACTCTGAGACATCTAGCCAAATTACACTAACTTTATATTTTATATGATGAAATCAGCATGTAATTAGCACTGGTCAAAATTTCTCAAACACAAGTTAGGTGTTAATTAAACCTTTTTTCCCCCCTATACAGCATTAGGTTCATATCAAGGAAGATTATATTACATATACTTTGTGTAACATTTCTAGGCCTGACAGGATAAATTAAGACACAAAACATCTATTGAATACCTACCACCTGCTACCTACTATGGTAGATTTATTGAATAGGATGCTTTTCTTGCAAATAGCAGCAAATCTGAATATGGTTTAAGCTAATGGAAGTTTTATTATCTCCATAAAATAATCCAGAGTTGTGGGTCCATTAGCAGCTAATCAGATGATCATTAATGTCAAGAAAGATCCCAGCAACTTTCTGATATTTTCAGTTTGGTTTCTTTGGTAAGTGTGTAGCAAGATGGCCACAGTAGCCCAAGATATTATATTCAGACATTTAAACATATATGGAAATAAAATGTGATTCATTGTTTCAGTTTTAGTAGTGAAGAAAATTTTCCCACAGCTCCTCTGCAAATTGCTCTTCAGATTCAATTCCCAGAATTGAATCACATGCCCAGTCCTTGATCAGGCACTGGCAAGAAAATGGAAGGGCTATGATTGGATTAGACCAATTAAGGGCTATCCCTAAGTGTGGAATAAGGAGGTACTCTACTGTAGGTTGTTTTAACAATTAGAAAATTAAACTTGGAGATATGTAATTTTTCTCAGATAACAAAGATAGGTAGTTGTTGACCCTGGTTTAGAAACGGACTCCAAAATCTGAGTGCTATTTATTAAACCATGTTGGGTTAATCTGGAATCCTCAAGTATTCTAGGAATCCTCAAGTATTATAATAGGTCCAGTTTTCTAAAATACAATGATAGAAAATCATTTATGTGTAAATGCTAGATGAAATCTTAAGATTGCAAGGATTGTCTTCTGTGTTCCCAGCTCTTCTTTTTCAAAATCATTTGCCAATTAAATTCCACTGGAGGGAGAATTTTATTTTTTTTAATGCCAAAGAAAAGCAAGCGAGCAAATGGCTCTATATCTTTGGGTTCAGGTTGCATTTAGGATGTTCATATGAAAAACAAAATCTAATGTCTTTAAATTTGTGTCAGCAAGAGAATCAAAGACTGATGATGATAAACTTTGTAGCTACTCACTGATAATTTAAGAGCTTCTAAGGGATGAGAGGATTAATATTATGCCACAGTCAAAATAGTGAAAACTGGAGAGTAATCAAGGATCAGGCTTGCTGAGTCTTCCAAATTGAAAAACATCTACCAATGTTTATTTTTTCTGTTTGGGAATGTAAGAATTTTGGATCTAATTACAAGCGAGCGAAGGCAGGATACAAAGACTAAGGATGAAAGTACTTGACAAAAAGTATTTTTCTCCTGCAATCTTTAAACCCCTAGGACTTATAAGAAGCATAATGTGAAGTGAGGTCTTGGCTAAGGAATTAAAACAAACACTTTACTAAGGATTTCATTAGTAATGAAATCTCCAGTCTGCCAGATGAAGCATACTAAGGTAGTATGTTTTCATGCATCTTATTTTAAAACTAACCAGAATATTGGAGAGTATGTGTTTGTGTGTATTTGTGTTTGTGTGTACATCCACATCTATGTGTGTATGTGGGTGTTAGTTTCCTAGGGCTGCTGTAACAAAGTACCACAATGTAGATGACTTAAAGCAACACAAATTGATTATCTCACAGATCTAGAGGCTAGAAGTTTGTAATCAGTGTCAGTAGGGCCATGTTTCCTCGAAAACCTATAGGAGTCTGAAGGAGGCTTGCCGGCATGCCATGACATTCTTTAGCTTATGGCATAACTCAATATCTACTTCCATCCCATGGCCATCTTCTCTCCTTGTGTTCTCTGTGTCCAAGTTCCTCTTTTAAAAAGGACACAAGTGTTTTAAATGGATTAAGGAACTCCCTATTCCAGTTTGGCTTCACCTTAACTAATAACAGTTTCAAAGATCCTATTTCCAATAGCTTCATATTCATAGGTCTGGGAATTAGGATTTGAACATATCTTTGGAGTGGGGAGGCATACTTCAATCCATAACAGTGTACATGTGTGTGCTAAATGGAGTAAACAAATTTAGAATCTCCCAAGCTCTTAGCAGCCAGAATACTACTTTAAAGTTCAAATATGAGTTTTTACCACCCTATCTCTAATCATTATCCTACAGTCCTTGTTTAAAGGGAATAGGAGAGAAAATAGAAATAGAGAAGGAAAGACAGACTGCACTTCTTTTTCATTGCAGATTTTAAGCCTAGTGAAGGGAAAAGGGTGAATATTTAAAGTCAATATGAGATTTAAACTGTTTTATATTACCCTGGATTAATATCTAAGCACAGGAGGATTTAATAATTCCAAAAAGTAAAAATAAAAAAAATTATTTGATTTGTTAGAAATGATATTAAGGAATAAAATAGGACATAATCTCTATCACAGAAAAAATAAAGCTATGTCATGATTTTACCTCACTGTATCTAGATTGTTCAATAAAATGCTTACAAGTATAATGTTTAACTTTAATGAAATAAGCAGGTCAAGTAAAGCAAAGAGATTTGTTAAGCCAAAGAAGGGCTTTGTTTTATGTAGGCCCAATTCAAAGTTGTTTGTCATATCTACTGGCCAATTTGTAAGATAAGTGTTAACATCTAAAAAATCTGGTTTTAGAGACAGTTTATCTTACTATAAACAAGGTATCAAACTTTAAATATTGCCGTAAACTTTTATATGAATTTAAACACTATGTGCTCATTATTTTCTCTTTCTTCTTCTCTTCCTTTTCTTCCTTCTACTCCTTTGTGTTTCTTAGGAAAAAGACATAAGTTATAAATTTATAAATTTTTAAGCAACTCAGTTACTTGGAAAGTATCAAAGATGGAATCATCATCTAGTCAAACTACTAGGCAGAGTTTAAATTGCAGGATTCAAAGACTTAGCTCCCATGAGATCCAAGTCCAGAAATGGTATCCATGCCACAATTTTACATCATGTCATTTCACATCACATTTTTGGGGAAATTTTATGCAATGAAATTTCTTCGACAAAAAGAAATTTGCCGTACCTTCCAGACAACCTGGCTTCTGGGCTTGTGTGCCTTAAATCTGTAATACAAGTGCTGCCAGGATTATCCGGTAAACAAAGAAAGCTGGAGATGTCATGGTTTTCATAAAACTATTTATCAGCATGTTTTTGTACTTAATGCCAACTGGAAATTCATTACCCCACCCTACTACCTAGTGTGTGCCCTGACCTTTTTTCTGGGTTACCAACTTCATCTCATCTTGTCACACCCCTTTCTTTTTTGATAACTATTTTGGCCTTCCCTCACTCAGTCCCATCAACATGCAAAGTTGTTCCTGTCTCAGAGCATTTAGAAAGGTTGTTCCAGCTGCCTGGAATCCATTTTCCATACTCTTCACATTTGCTCTAGGAGCACTCTGTTTTTTATATTCATAGAACCTCTCATAATTTGTAATTATATGTTCTTGTGTATTTGCTGGTTTTAAAGTCTATCTCACTCACTAGATCAACGTTTTTTGAACACATGGAGCAACAACAGAATGTATGAACCCCTGATATACAAATATGTATTTATTGATATATTTAATTTAGTTATAAATTTTATATATGTACGAATGTTTTAATGTATTTTTTACCTTATGAAACATAAACAAATAAACTTTAATAAGGTTAATAGAAAACATATGCAAATAAAAGTTCTAATATTTTTTCTCTTATCCCAATAAATCAAGATACTTATCCCACTTGGGAGGAGTACACTCAATTACAAGCACACTCATTGCTTCTCACTCACTATTATATTTTCAGGAGCTGCTGTATTTCACATAAGAAGTGGCTCAGTAAGTAATTGTTGAATGCATGCATGAATACATAAATTGAGTCTTTATCCCAAGGTATAACAATTAAGAAAGAAGAAAAGAAATGATATATTAACAAACTGTGCATGTAGGTTTTTACATATCTTTCCTTCAATTCATTTTGTGTTTTTTTTTTGGGGGGGTGGCAGTGGGTAAGGCTACTGTTTTGGTTTTAAAAAGCAGATGTCAGGGTAGAATTCTATTTGTGTGAGGAACCAAAATGTCTCATTCACTTCAGAGAAGTGCTGGAATCAATAAGGCAATATTTGTCTTCTATTTTGTAAATTGGTATTCTCATGAAATAAAACTTTGAAGGACTATCGCCAGAAACAAAGGCTGTATTAATGCTTTATTTATTGCACTGTATCACTTTATTGAAGATAGTGGAAGAAAATCAAGCATAAGGAATATCCTTCTAAAAGGTGCCTAAGGTAAGTAAATTCTATATTCAGGTCTTTTAGAAACAAGGGCTTATGATTGCATAATATTATATTCTTTCAAGTCACCTGTATCTTTTCAGCTCATTTGAACTATTTGATCATTAAGACAGTATAGTGAATATGGCCTAGTGGCTATTATTTTTTCCTTTTTTTTTCAGATTAGGAAACTGAGGCTTTGAGGAATTAAATATCAAGTGACAGAATAAGAATTAGAACACAGACATTCCAACTTCTAGAGCAAAACTCTTTCCAGACATTGTACTATTTGTTATTTTTCATTTCCTCAGGAATATATTATATATTAGTTTACTTAAAATATTTGCGGAATATTGAACATGTTCTAAACACTCTCTTCAACAATGTAAATTCAGCTCTGAATGCAGTTAGCAAGAGACATTTCCCTCACCAAGCCTACATTTCAGTAGCAAGGGACAAAAATCAAAGATGCAGAAGGTGTGTAAGATGATGATAGTGCTATGGAAAAGAACAAGGAAACAAGATAAAGACACTCAGAAAGGATATTGAACAAGAGGGGATCAGGGAAAGTCTCACTGATCATTGATATCTGAGGAGAAAGCTGAATGAGTTCAGGAAGCAAGCCAAGCAAATATTTGGGAGAAATCATTTCAGATGTAGCAAGAGTAAGTGCAAAAAGCTTTTAGGTGAGAACGTGCTTGTTCAATAATTTCAAGAGGACTCTGGGGTCACAGCCAAGAGATGTGGAGATCAGGATGGTGGGAGTGGCAGGCCATGTAGACTCTTCTATGCGAGATGAAAAACTTTTATTTTCACTCTGAGTGAGATGAAAAGTCATATAGTATTCAGGGCCGGGGATGCATGATGATGGTCAGGTCTGGTACAGTATTTGTTTGCTTGATTAAATGCTGATTCACTGATAGAGGTAGTGTCAAGAAGAATTGCTATGAGATTGGATGTTGAGTATAAATGAAAACAGAGAAGTCAAGAATGTCTCCGTTAATCTTAGTCTAAGTATTTCTTAGAGTGCTGCTATTTATGGAGATAAGAAAGACTATAGGAAAAATCGGGTGGGTTGTGATTGGGGGAGGTTATGAGATGCTAATCAAGAGTTCATTATTTACCATATTAAGCTTGACATTCATGTTCAAACAGAGAACAATGAGTCAGTAAGATACACAATCTACATTTCAAAAGGATTATTAAGGCTGAATCACTCAAAGAGATAGTTGGCAATATGCTACTGGTGTATAGTCATTCTATAATTTCTAGGTTGGTGTTTCTTCTTCCATAAGTTTTAACAATTTAATTTATATGATTTTTAGCAGGAGAAAACTTTTGTATTCCTCTTTATTTATTTATTTTTTGATACTAATGTTTACCCGTATCATAACCCCTTGTTTTCTTAGGTCATTTGTATTCTTTATAAAACTAACCTGAATTATCTTAATCATGCAAAGTAGTATAACAGGAAGACCCTTATAAACTGTGAACAAAGAATTAAAAAGGTCATTAGCCTCCAGAATGGGCAAAATTGTTACAAAATCTGAAATATAACAAACATTGTCCAGTAAAAGTAAGCAAGTAGGCATAACAAGAACTTATTTTCTTCTTTTGCATTTTACAAGTCACACAGCATTTTTAGAAGGAATGATGATAGATAAATGTAAGAAGGTAGGGCAAAATTATTTCCACTGCCTCCAAATGAAACAAATTCATGAATGTGATGGTAGAATTAAGGTTATGATATTTCATTCACAGAGAAGTCATTCACTAATGCTCCCCTGTGCATATTCTCTTTTACTTTGAATTTTAATAGTTCTGTTTACTATAATATAAAATAGGTAAAATGAACAAATAAAAGATTATTTTTGACTACGATGAGAAAGAGTATTTTATCTGAACATCATCTCACTGCTGGTCTTTTATTACCTATTGGGAATATCATAGAGAAGATGATTTTATCTCTCATTGAATACTGCTGAACTTTGATGGCACTGATGATTCTAACTGACCTCTGCTGCCAACTAAACGCAAGTACATTATACTAATTATGCAAATAAAGAGAATGGGGTTAACATTAAAAGAAGCAGCTTTTATTATTTATTTATTAAGCTGTTTGGAGTTTGGTAACATGTGGACAAAGAAATAGAGATGCAAAATTTGTCATGTCTGTGTTAGAATAATTGCAAGTAATGAACATACATGCACACATGTGCACATGCCTACACATATGCAGCATTTAATTTATATCAAGATAGGGTTGAAGAGTAATTTTAAATTTCCTGGCTCCCAAATTTACATTGCAACATCTGTAAGTGTTTTTCTGACTTTGGGGTTTGCTGCACATTTTTTATACTACAATCTTTCCCCTTATATTTCATTTCAAAATTTATATTTTAGGTGAAGTTATGTGTACCCTCAAAAGTAATATTTTTGTATCTTATTATTTTAAAAGGCCTTTGTACCAGTAAGGGTTAAATCATATAACAGAGCTAGTAGGGGTTATTGATCATCTCTCTCTCTCTCTCTCTCTCTCTCTCTCTCTCTTTCTATTCTAATCTGTGGATTTAGCTTATCCAACTGTGGGAGATAGTTAAACTGTCTCTGTAAGGCTGTGTATCCTCTTCTGTTGCTGAGGGCTGAAGCGTGTGGGGCAGGTAGTTAGGAGGGAAAGACTATGATCAAGTTGAAACCAACAGCATGTTTTTGAATCCCACTAGAATTGACTGAAACCCTTGTCCATTCCTGTTACTTTTGACCTTGGTGACAAGGGTAACCTGGTGAATCTGGAGCCAAGGAACTAAACATACATCTGGCTCAGGTATCAGAGAAGTTAACCAATGATTCAGGAGAAGGTAGAACAGTTGCAAGTCCAGTAGATGCTTCACACCAAATATATGGGCCTCAACATTTGTTCCAATTTCCAAATCTTACAAGAATCCCCCTTGTGGCTCACTCAAACCAGAAAGAAAAAGCAACGAATTCTTAGAAATGTGCTTCTACCTAGTCAAAACGACACATTACAACATCATCATAACTTACTCAATAATTTTTAAATATAATCCAACATAAGTTTCTATGGATCTTGTGTATATCCAAAAAGAATGGCATGGAATGTTGATGAAAGTAGATATCAGGAAGCAGAAATCTTCATGTTATGATTCTTGCCTCCTTTCTTAATTCAGTCTCTTTCTTTTCTAACTTGTTTTCTCTTTATATAGAATATTTTCTATGGGAAATTTTTATCCCCAACTTTTTACTTTGAAAATGTTTGTAGCAGTTTGATATTATTTATGAATTCCAGGGGAAAAAAAAGATATTATGTTTGTAAAATAGTCTGTTCTTTTGGGTGTAATCCCCTTTGATTGCTTTAAATTCAAAGGTTTTAAATTTACTTAAATTAATTTAGGGTCTTTGATTCAACCACGTCAGTAGGGCATGGTTCAGCGTTGAATCCTCACCGCCTTTGAGAGCTATATAAATGAATCAAGAAGAGAGAGAGAAGGTACTCACAGGAAGAGAGAAGCTCCAAAGGTACCAGAGAAGAGAACTTTGTCAGCTTTGATCCTGCAGCCCCTGGAAGAGAGATAAGCTATTTCTTTGCCTGACAGTTTATAGCTGGCCTCATGAAG
Source organism: Dasypus novemcinctus (assembly GCF_030445035.2). Taxonomy (NCBI): domain Eukaryota; kingdom Metazoa; phylum Chordata; class Mammalia; order Cingulata; family Dasypodidae; genus Dasypus; species Dasypus novemcinctus. The sequence continues at coordinate 143,922,853 of NC_080673.1, read as the reverse complement.
AGACCAGAGCAACTGAGCCCAGAGAGAAACAATCCCTACAACAGCCTACAGCTGAGATAGAAGAAACTGGAACTATGAAGCCTGGAAAGGAAGAAGGAGGGCTGAACCCACTTAGGGATTGTCAACCATCTTTGGTGAGAAAGTACCTCTTACGGTACCTTAAGTCGTACTCTTTAGGGCCTTGTAACTGTAAGTTTTTATCCCAATAAATATCCCATTAAAAGCCAACAGATTTCTGGTACCTTGTATCAGCCCCCCTTTGGCTAATACAATGTTCAAACCTACAGAATAATAGAAAGAACAGTAGAAGGAACATAGGTGTTCCCTCCACCTAAATTCATACATAACATGCTCACTTTACTTTAATCTCTCTAATACGCCTCTCTTTAAACACACACACATGAGTACACATGCATGCACACACACACTTTCTTTTCTTTCTTGTGCTTCATTTGAAACATGTCTTTATAAACATTGTGACACTTCACTCCTAAATACTTCAACATGAATTCCATAACATGAAAGATATTCTGAATTCTAGTGTTGCCTGTTTTGCTTCTAAGGTGTCACTATATTCTGTTCAATTTTTTTAAAGAAAAGTGAAAAATTCTCAAAGAAATTTTTGGTAATGGAAAAGAAAAGGGAATTAAAAAAATAAACTCAAACACTAAACTAAAAATAAAAAATTCTCAAAGGAAATTTTGGTAACAGCAAATAAAAAATTAGTAAATTTAAAAACTTTTTAAATACATGCATACATTCAAAACACTAAAGGGATTAGGATATAGCACATATTCATATATCACAGCATCTTGACTGGAATGGCTTAGGGCTGTCAGGTTCTACCCAGCATAGAGTAAACAAATTAGAACTTTAACCTAATACAATTTGCCACATTAGAAACTAGTTTCATTAATATGCTTTAAAACATTTGCTGTTTCCCCCCAATTTACAAGTATCAAAAACTCTAATGCAGGCTAGTGCACAAGTTTTTTCATTTAGTAATTATGGATGAATCAATGATTCCTGTTAAGTTGTATGACCCCTGTGTGCCAAGGTTTGATTTTAGCCCAAGTTCAGTACATTTTTTTTTTTGTTAAAACAATTGATATCTTGAGCATTATGGAGTCAACAGAACATCAGAATAAAACGTTGTCTAAAGTTAAATGCACAGTACATTCACAAAGAAATGATCGTTAGTCACAAAATTATAAATGCAGTTTGGAATGTGTGTAGACAGGTGGAGGTTTAATCCAAACTGGAGCAATGAAGTCTTCAAACCATTTTCTGAACAGAGCTACTGATTGTTCCTTTCTTTTCTTCTTGTGACTTGGAGCTCCCTTAAAAAAACAAATATCAGTGGAGAAGTACAGCTGGTAATATACTGCAAGTTCTTGAAACTACACAAGGTGTGGTCATTCTAAATTACATGTGATTTCCATATAATCTTGTTGGCAGGGTAATCTGCTGTGAAGCAGGTTCAGTTGCTGCACCAACCGAAGTTTAATACAATACAGCAAGTCCCCTTGCAATGTTTAAGCAGATCATTAATTATGAGCTAGCCAAATGTGAGCACACTATTACAGGGAAGTTTAAAGGTCTGATAACTTGAAATAGGTTTTTAGGAGAATTTGTCTACATAGACTTTAAATGTCTGCCATAAATGAAACTGACGTGGTAGAAAGGCTGACCATAACAATGACCAGCCCTTATTAGGCTGGTGATTATTAATCTAATAACACGTTATTTGGTCAAAAAGGTATGAACAAGAATTATGTGGCAGGCCATATTTTAAATGCCAATTCACATTACTCTCTTCTAGCTGCGTTGAGATGTTAAACTGGCTACTGGCTTTGTATAGACTGTAAAAAGTGGACCCAGATTAACAAACTGAAATCTTTGAGATCACACAGTTTGGAAATATGTACATAACGGCACCAGGTAGCAATTCTACTGTACAACACAGTTATAGTCAGTTTTATTTGCATATGTTTCCATTGTATTTAGTCTGTTTATGTTAAATCTGGCCACAGATGAGCATTGAAACCACTAAATTGCCCTCTGCCATTTTGAATTCTGTGCTGATTTTGTGGCCAGACGGTAGTGATGGAGAAGTTCAATCTTTTTACAGTGGCATAGGAAGACAGCAAAAATTTCCTAAAGTGAAATAGATTTTCAAGTGCACTGTGGCTTGCTCTAAAACTTTTATTAAGTAGTACATTTGACAATATTGAAGTCATTTGTTATGGGCTGTTTCTATTAATCTATATTTATGTCCATGTACTTTTTGCCCATAACTTTTACAAAGTACTTCTTTTATTGCCCATTCAGAGATTATATATATATTTCTTGTGTACACATCCTTAAACTTCTAATTTTATACTGACACTTGAAGATTGTTGAGCACAGCTTGTCTAGAAAGAGAATGGGACCAGATACTGAAATTCATTTGGGATTATGGAAATGATAGTTGGGAAGAAAACAATGCACACAACAGATTTATAGATACTCTTTGGTGCTAGTTTTATGTGATATATATTGAACATTTTGACAAATATTTACTTTTGTAGCTCTAAAAGTGGATCTTTGAAAACTTTAAAGAAATTTGACCAAAAGAAAGTACAAAAACACTGACACTTGAATGTTGAATATCACCATGTGTGTGAAATTATATATTCCATGTTAATGTGAGAATTAATGTTAAGTCATATTAAACTCTTTAGTCAAATTAGGCAGACCCACCAATGGCAGTGTGGCCATAGCTTTCTAATGTCAGTTAAAACAAAATTGACAATTTGAAATTGAAATATGCTAAAGTTTTGATACACTGGTCTTAAGATATTAATGAAACACTTTGAAACACTGATATGAATTATCCAGATTCTCAGATGTTTGTTGGATGAGTCTTGATAAGTTGTGCATATATTTATTTTATTTTATTTTTTACCAATGTTAAAAATTACTCTGTTAACACAGGATAATAACTACAAGAAAAACAACTCTGCTTTGGTCCATGGTTAAAACACCACCTTATTTTTGTTCATTACTCAATCTTGAGGGAATTGTTATGATGTCTACACTGACTGCTCTAGGCTGAAAGGGGACTTAGATTCTATGGGGCAGAGGAAGGAAAACTGTTTTGCTTGCAGATGAAGATACACCTTTTTGTGGGATAGGACTTGTCCATCATCATCATTTTGTTAGATGTCCATGGCAAGCCTGAAGAACTGGAGAGTGGAAGTTGACTGCAGCTCTGCTGGGTTCAGAGCATATGAACAATATGAAGATTTAAGTATCTGAGAAATACATTTAACGGGTACATTGAAAATTATAGGTTCAGATAAAAGGAGTAGAAGAATCATGATTAAGGGAACTGTAAATGAGTTTAACTAGATTATCTTGGGGAAATAGATTTTTATATTTTCCCAAATAAGGTCTGCCAAGGGGTTGTTGATTTCATGAGATTGAGTGCCTTGCCTCTGCTGTTTCTGGTTGTCCCTAAAGCCCTTGGGAGCACTTTTGTTTGAGATTTGTTTACTCTAGCATTTTTTGATATCTGCCTGAGACCTGCATAAGATAACCCCAAAATGACCTCCTGACTCACTTTGAATTTTCTTAGCCATTAAAAAAAAATCCTTTTTTAAATTTAATGTTTCCCCTTTTTGGTCAAGGCCTTTTTTCAAATGCATCACTGGTTAACACTTAGTAATAATCCCTTGGTGCCAATGAGGCTCCTCTGCAGGAGTCATGTCTCATATAAGGTGAAAAGTAATGAGTTTATTTTCTAAGTTAGGTTTAGAGAGAGGCCACATTGAATAACAAGGAAGTTTTCAAGAGGCAACTCTTATTAAATATAATTAGGCTTAATTTCATTGTTACAGGAATGACATTCATCGAAATCAGGGCTTGGCATTTAGTCTGTTTTTTTTTAATAGATTAGGTTTACATATTCCAGAGATACTTGCCATTTTATCTGAGAAAAAATGTACTTCCCCAGGATGGAAGTTAATACTTTATTATCTACTATGTGGGCCTCTATCTACCATAAAACATATCTATGACAACAAGAATAAATTCATATCCCATAGAACTATGCTTTACGTACATTTTTCCCTAATACCACACTGCTGTGAAAACCCTGTACTAGTGATGTACCTGCTACCTCTCTTGAAAAAACTTTTTAGTGTTTTTATTATTAACCAAAATCCTCTGTCACCCCAGGGTTTACTCTGTTATACAGTCCTGTTTAATCTTCTGGCTGTCTTTCTAGCAACATGTACAATCCAAAATGCCCCCTTTCAACCACATTCACACACACACTAATTAGTGCTATTAATTATGCTTACATCACTGTACCACCATCACCTCCATCCATTTTCAAATCATTTCAATCAACCTCATTTTAAATTCTGCACAGATTAAACATCAGCCCATCATTCTCTACTCCTATTCTATCTCCTGGTAACCTATCTTCAGACTCTGCCACCATAGATCTGCTCACTAAGTTCATATTAGTAGATGTTGCAACTCCGTTGAGATTCAGAACCCAGTTGGCAAGTGGACAGCCCAAAGGTTTAAGTCTCTTGGACATACACTCAGCAACTCTAGTACTAATTATAGGTTCAAATAGAAGGGACAGCAGAGCCATGTGTAGGGAAACCACAGCTGAGTCCAACTCTGTCACACTGGGAAGCATAAATTCCAAAGTAGGGCCCACTGGCAAGACACCAAACTCCTGAATTATCTGCCCTGACTATAGTGTCTGGATGTCTCCTGAGCCCTCAGGTGCCCCACTATTTGGGGTAGTGTCTACTTTGGCTGTCAATGAGATCCTACTGAGACATACATAAGCATAATCTCTGGAATGACCCCCTGACTCATTTTGAAGCCTTTTAACCATGTAAACTCTTTTGTTTTTACCTTTTCCCCCTCTAGTCAAGGTCTTTTCCAGTTGCATTGCTAGTTGGTACTTGGTACTAATCCCTCAGTGCCAAAAGTGTCATCACCAGAAGTCATATCTCATACTGGGGAGAAGGTATTGCATTTGTATACTGAGTTCAGCCAAGAGGGAAGCCACATTTGAGCAACATGAAGGCTCTTGGAAGGTAACTTGTAGGCACCCTATAATACTAGGCTATGTTTCAATTTCAAGAGTGAGTATTCATAAGCACAGTCAACAATATCAAGGGTCTGTCAATGGACAATTCTGCTTCACTAGTCAATGCCCCTGTACATGGGGAGATTATTGCTGCTTCATTAGAGAATGATATTTTTTTTTTGGCTAATGTGTGACTCTCCACCCACCATGAAAATGCCCCATGAACATTTGAACACATTCATATGCCTTACATGTATTGCCTGGTGATTTTCCTCCTATGTACCTCCCATCACCAAGTCCCTGCACCAAAGATCCTCCCCTACCACAACTGTAACCCTTCTGTGATCCAAAATTTCTTGAAAAATGAAGCCAATAAAATAACCAAATACAATTAATAAGAAAATGAAATAATGATAATTTAAAAATAAGAAATAAAGTGCAGAAAAAATTTAAAAATAAAAATAAATTTGGGATAATAAAAAAATAATGAAAAAATATTAAATTTTTTTTTTTTTTTTACATTTTGGCTTTCATCACTATAAGATATGTTGTCCTGTATGTATAGGGATATTTTCTTCCATTTTTTCCCTCAGTGTTTTTCCTTTTTCATTTTGTCTTTAAAGAAGTTTTAGGTTACAGAAAAATCAAATACAGAATAAAGGGAACTCCCATTTACCCAATATTCTCCCCTTTTCCCCCCTTCCCCTATTAATATTTTATATGTGAATGGTACCTTTTTACAGCTGATGTACAAATCTTAAACCATAGCTATTAACCATGGTCAGTGGTTTACATTATGGTTTACATTTTGGACCATACACTTTAATAAATTTTGATGAAATTTAACATGACCTGTATCTATCATTGCAAGATCATACAGGATGCTTCCATTGCCCCCAAAATGCCCCCTGTTCCATCTATTCTATTCCTCCCTCCCCCTTCTCTCTGGATCCATGGCAACCACCATGATTCACTGGTTGTTCTAGGAAGAGCAAGATTCAAAGTTACTTGTGACAACACTGAGGGCTTGACATATTGGTTTGTCCTCCCCTGCTAGGCACAACCCATGCTCTTGAAAGACTCCCGCCCCTCTATTGAGAACATAGTGGGCCTCCCCAGGATGGGAGTTCAACACCTTCCCACTCATTATGAGTCCTCACCTACTGATATAACACACTATGACAAGATGAACACTCTCCCTAGAAGCCTGTTCCAGGTGTACCCTGTCCTGAATGGCCCCCACATCAAACACCCTAAACCAGTAACCCTCCTTTGCCATATTGCCAAAAGAGCATTTTCAACATTGTAATTTCAACCATGCACTCACCAATCCCTTGTGTTTACCTGCTCCTTCCCCCAACCCTCTCCCAAGTTCCAGTTCAATGGACAGACTAACCAACCCTCCCCACTCCCATAACTTTTGATTCATTCTGTTCTTGTTTTCATTTGTATCAGGATATTACTGAGTCCACTTGCAATTTTCTCCTAGACAAACTGATTTTTTAAGAGTGTTACTTTTAACTTCCATATATTTGTGAATTTTCCAGTTCTCTGCCAATTATTGATTTTCAGCTTCATTCCATTGTGATTAGAGAAAGAGGTTGGTATATATTCAATCTTTATATATTCTTTAAGACTTTTTCTATGACCTAAATGTCGTCTATCTTGGAGAATGTTTCATGAGTGTGCAAGACTAATGTATATCCTTAGGGGTGCAATGTTCTGTATATGTCCATTAGATCTATTTCCTTTAATGTATTGTTCAAGATTTCTTTTTCTTTATTGTTCCATGGTCTAAATATTTTGTCTAATATTGAGAGTGGTGCACTGAAGTTCCCCATTATGATTGTAGAAATGTTTACTTTTTTCTTACTTTTGCTAGTGTTTGCCTCATGTATTTTGGGGTACCTGGTAAGGTCCATAACTATTTTGATTATGGTAAGGTCCATAACTATTTATGACTGTTCTTTCCTGTTGGTATATTGCCCCTTTTATTAATATATACTGTTTACATCTTTATCTCTTGCAATTATTTTACATTTAAAGTATATTTTGTCTGTTATTACTATAGCTACCACAGCTCTTTTTTGGTTACTGTTTTTGTGGAAATTCATTTTCCAATCTTTTACTTACAACCTATTTTGTCCTTGTGTTTTCAGTGAATTTCTTTTAGGTAGTATATAGATGGATCATATTTTTTATCCATTCTGCTGATTGTGTCTCTTAATTGGGGAGTTTAATCCATTAATATTTAATGTTATTACTGTAAAGGCAATACTTACTTCAACAATTCTTTCTTTTCAGGCATATATATGTCATATATTATTTTTGTTTCTCTTTTTACCCTTTTAGTTACCCTTTCTAATTTTTCTATACTCTCCTTCAGACCTCTCTTTGCTGTTTTTTCTTTCAACCCACAAAACTCCCTTTAGTATTTCTTGAAGGGCAGGATACGTGTTGACAAATTCCCACAATATCTGTTTATCTGTGAATATTTCAATTTCTTCCTAATTTTTGAAGGACAATTTTACTGGATACAGAGTTCTTGGGAGGCAATTTTTCTCTTTCAACAGTTTTTCCTCTTTATTTATGTGAGTCCACTGCCTTCTTGACTCCATAGTTTCAGATGGAAAATCAGCACTTTATCTTATCAAGCGCCCCTTTTAGGTGGTGGGTCTCTTTTCTCTTGTTGCTTTCAGGATTCTCTATCATTGATGTTCAGTAAAATCTGATTAGCATGTGTCTTTGTGTATATCTCTTAGGATTTATTATTTTTGGAATATGCTGTGTTTCCTAGACATGTGCATCCATGTCTCTCATAATTTTTGTGGAATTTTTGGCCAGTATTTATGCAAACACTTCTTCTATCACTTTTTCTTGCTCCTCACTCTCTAGGATACCCATAAAGCATATCTTTGAATGTTTCATGCTGTCTTCAATTCCCTGAGTTCCTCTCTGTTTTTTTTTCCCCATTTTTCCTCTATCAGTTCTATCTTTGTGATTTTGGATGTCCTTTAAATTTGCTAATTTTTCCCTCTGCCTATTTAAATATGCTCTTGTGTGATTCTAGTGTAGTTTTACTTTATTCTATTGTGCTTTCCATTACTACAGTGTATACTATTTTTAAATTATATTTATAATTTCTTTTGTATGCTCATCCACTGTGTTCTTAATATCCCCTTTCTCTTTGAATTGATTTTGGAGATTTTTGTGGACATCTATGATTAGTTGTTCCAAATTCCACATCACCTCTAGCATTTTATTTTATTTTTAAAATTTTTAATTTTAATTTTAAAAAGCTTAAGATTACATAAATGTTACATAAAAATGTAAGGGATTCCAAATGCACTCCTGCCTCTCCCTTCCACACTATTCCACATTAACCACACCTTTATTAGTATGGTACATGTGGTACAATTGATGAGCACATATTAAAGCATTGCTCTTAATGGTGGACTGTAGTTTATATTATAGTATACACTCTATCCCACACAATTTTGTAGGTTATGACAAAATTTATAATGGCTTATATCCATTATTGCAATGTCATTCAGGACAATTCCATTGTCCCAAATATCCCCTCACATTACATCTAGTCCTCCTTCTCCCTCCCCCTCATTGTCTTTAAATCAATGATAAAAGTTCTTCCTTTGCTAGAGTAATAGTAAGTCTATAAGAGAATAATAATAAGTCTACTTTAGTCCATTTCTCATTCACCAATTCTGAGGATTTGTGAATGGTGCTGCCCACTCTGTTTCTAATTGAGAGCAGCTTAGGTTCCAGGAGGCAGATGGAAGGAACTGTCTTGCTTGCAGTTGCAGACACTCTCTGTTCCTTGATATGGGTGTTGTCCATTATCATCTCCTTTTAGTTGTCCTGGGTGAGCCCAATGAACTGAAAAGTAGGTGTTGCAACTCTGCTGAGATTCAAGGCTCAACTGGTACATGAATGAACCAAAGATTTAAGTCTCTAGGGCATATACTTAGCAAGTATAATGATAATTGTATGTTCATATAAATGTTGCAAAAAAGCCATGTGTAGGGAAACTATGAATGAGTCCAAGTCTGTTACATTGGGGAGCATAAATTCCAGAATAAGGTCCACTAACAGGGTGCTGAATTTCTGAGCTTTTCTGTCATGCTTATAGTGTCTCTAGAGCACTTACAAGCCCTGCTGTTTGAGGTACTGTTTCCTATGGCAGTCAATGAGATCCTGCTAAGATAGTCTTAAGTGTAATCTCTGGAATTACCTCCTGACTCACTTAGAAATGCCTTAGCCATAAAAACTCATTTGTAATTAATATTTCCCCTTGGTGAAGGACTTTTTCTGGATGCTTTGTTAGTTGGCATTTGGTAATAATCCCTTGGTACCAAGGAGGCTCACTTCCGGGAGTCATGTCCCACACCAGGGGGAGGGGGATGATGTAGTACATTTATATGCTAAGTTTGGCTTAGGAAGAGCTACAGTTGAGCAACAAGGAGGCTTTCAGGAGGTAATTCTTGGGCAAGATATGCTATTAGGCTTAGTTTCAATCTTACGAATGAAAAGGTTCAGAAGTACAATAATCAATATCAAGGGCCTGGTATAACGATCTGTCTTCCTTCACTAGGCACTGCCCTTGTACTTGGGGGATTCTTGCTATTCTGTAAGAGAATGTAGTATGACTACCCAGGATGGTAATTCAATATTCTTTCGGTTATTGTATGTTTCCTCACCCACCAGACAATGCTTCATGAACACTTAAATATATTTATATGCCTTGGAGGCCTGGCCCAGGTGCACACTGCACCCCTCTTCATGCATGTCCCCATCACTAACACTCCTTACTTACCAGTGATTATTGTCTGCCACAGTTGTGACCCTTCTGTGATTGAAAACCTCTTAAAAAATGAAGCCAAATATATATAGCATTTTAGTTTGTTCCTTTGGCTGGGCCTTATCATCCTGTTTCTTAGCAAGGCTTGCAATTTTTTTCTGATATTTAGAAATCTGTTTATCTTGCTGGCTTTATTCTGTTGATCAGTTTTCGTTTTGTTTTGTTTTTCTCTTGCTTAGTATTTTATATTTGGCTTTCTATTTTTGGTTTTATTTGAAAATTGCTTCCATTTATTCTAAATCTTTAGAATTTACTGTGTTTAACTGAAAAAATAAAAGAAAATAAGAAAAAGAGAAGAGAAAAAAAGAGGAAAAAAGAAGGAAAAGAGTGAAAGAAAAAATATAGGCCCCTCTCAGTCACTAATTGCTGCTCCCTGAATACCTGAAAGAGAAGAAAGGAAAAATAAATGGGCCTCCCTCTCAGGCCACCAGCCTCTGGCTAGACCTCTTCTCACTGGTCACCTGTGCTGATGGCTCCATGTTCCCATCACTCCCCAGAAGGAAAGAGAAAGGAATACAAAAGAAAACTGTACCTCCCTTTTAGGCTACCAGTTTCTGGCTAGATCTCTCCATGCCGGCTGCCTATGCTGATCACACAGTGATCTGCCAGTCCCTTGGTGCCTGAGTGTGCCCCCCTCACTAGCTGCCCACTCTATTTCTTCCATGGCCCTGCACCTTCCCCAATGCCCAGCAAGACTGCCTGTCTTCAAGTGTCTTCTGGAGAAAGAGTGCAGCCTGCCATTTCCTACTCCACCATCTTGGATCTTCCTGTGTATTTTTAATTTCGGTGAATGTTTGGCACATTGCAATTCTCTTTTTTTTTTTTAAGATTTATTTATTTATTTATTTCTCTCCCCTTCCCCTCCACCCCAATTGTCTGTTCTCTGTGTCTATTTGCTGTGTCTTCTTCTTTGTCCACTTCTGTTGTTGTCAGTGGCATGGGGATCTGTTTCTTTTTGTTGCATCATCTTGCTGCGTCAGCTTTCAATGTGTGCGGCACCATTCCTGGGCAGGCTATACTTTCTTTCGCGCTGGGCAGCTCTCTTTATCGGGCGCACTCCTTGCATGTGGGGCTCCCCTACTCAGGGAACACTCCTGCATGGCACAGCACTGTGCATGGGCCAGCTCCACACAGGTCAAGGAGGCCCGGGGTTTGAACCATGGACCTCCCATGTGGTAGACAGATGCCCTAACCACTGGGCCAAGTCTGCCACCAGCACATTACAATTCTCAGACACATATTTTTCTTTGTTCTATTGGCATAATCATTTGAGAAAATTTTATAAGCAAGCAATATTTTCAGTTAATAAATAAGTTTTTTAAAAAATCACGTAAGAATGAATTTAAACTTGCTGATTATAAAGACTGAACCTAGAGGCACTGTAGTTTTAGTAATTATTATTTGTATTAGTTTAGATGTTAGCATTGCATACACTGTGCATATTCTGATTTTCTTAAAATAAATATTTTAACTAGAAAAAAAAAAAAAGACACACACAAAAACAACCAAAAAAAAAACTAACCTTACCATTTCAGAGTGGAAGTCAAGGTAATTCCTACTGGTTCATAAATTGTAATTTTATTTGCTCTTAAAATGTATATAATTTTTACTTGACTGTTTATTGCCTTTATATTAGAAAACCTTAAAAACAAAATTTAATTACTCTTCACAGATATTCAATCAACTAGTACTCCACATGTGGTATGGTAAGGCTAAAGGGATTTTTATGCTTTATTAATTTTGAAGATCAAATTACTCTCTCTGTATATTATTTTAAATAAGGTAACTTTTTCAGATAATTTTCTAAATTATGACTCACTTACCAATAAAATAGCAGTGCTCCAAAATGTGTTCACCAAGTGTGATGAGTGTGCCTCAATGATGGAGGGGGTTGGTGTGGGAGGAGTGGGGTGTGGGGTGAGGGGCATATGGGAACCTCTTATATTTTCTTTATTTTATTTTATTTTAATTTTTTTAGATTTATTTTATTTATTTCTCTCCCCTCCCCCTTCCCACCCTGGTTGTCTGTTCTCTGTGTCTGTTTGCTGTGTCTTCTTTGTCTGCTTCTGTTGTTGTCAGAGGCACAGGAATCTGTGTTTCTTTTTGTTGCGTCATCTTGTTGTGTCAGCTCTCATGTGTGAGGCACCATTCCTGGGCAGGCTGCACTTTGTTTCGCGCTGGGTGGCTCTCCTTACGGGGTGCTCTCTCTTGTGCGTGGGGCTCCCCTACGCTGGGGACACCCCTGTGTGGCACTGCACTCCTTGCGCACATCAGCACTGCATGTGGGCCAGCTCCACAACGGTCAAGGAGGCCCCAGGTTTGAACCGCGGACCTCCCATGTGATAGATGGATGCCCTAACCACTGAGCCAAGTCCGCACCCTCTTATATTTTCTAACGTAACATTTTTTTGTGATGTATATATCTTCAAAAAATACAATTTACAAAAATGATGGCATGGGGAGTGGGGTACATGGGAACCCCTTATGTTTTTAATGTTTTTTTAAATGTTTTTTAATGTAACATTCTTTGTGATCGCTTACCTTTAATTTAAAAAGGGTAAAAAAAAGATGGGTTGGTCAACAACATCAACAACTTATATATTCTTCATAAACACATGAAAGGACTTGGAATAAAACATTTTCACTGTTATTGTTTATTCCTTACTATTAAAATATATAAATACCACTGCTTGTAAGTTCAAATTAGTTGCATAAAAAATATTCCTCTGAAACCAATTATAGTGTCTATTTTTACTTCTATAATATCTTATAAATGTTTTAAAATATATTCATAATGTGACTGAGCTTGTTTTAGGTGTATCTTAATTTCAACTGATGTATCTTAGGTTGATTTATTTATTCTTTTATTTATTTATCATGGCATGGTTATTGTTAAAACAACAGATGATAAAAATCCTTGTGCATATTTCCAATTATTTCAGAAACATATTCCAGAAATGAAATTGCACAGTGATTTTATACAATGACTTCCCATCAATTGAGAATGTTTGATGAACTGTTCTCTAGGCAATTTGCACCAATTTCTATGCCCTGGAATTTTTTATTGGCAAAATCTGGCATAATGAGTCTTTTAACATATTTTCCATCATACAGAGTTTTAAAAAACCCTCGTTATTACCATTTGTATTTTAAATTACTAGAAATGCTGAAAATATTTCTTAATGATCTATTGGCCATACAGTTATTATTTTGAATTTTCCTGTACAACAAAATTGGCCAAATCTAAATTGGAGATTTTATAAATTTCATAATTAATTGTAAGAGTCATTTATATTTAGGAATCCCTGTTTTATTATGTGGGTTATGGACAGAATTCCCAATATAATATTTATATTTTATCTCTATCAAGTGTACATTTTTAAAAGTAAAAAAAATCTTGGATTTCGTAAAATTTTCAATTTAATTATGTTTCTTTTTTTTAAGATTTATTTTATTTATTTCTTCCCCCCTTCACTGTTTGAGCTTACAGTTTGCTCTCTGTGTCTATTCATTGTATGCTTGTTTTATTTTTAGGAGGCACAGGAACGAACCTGGGACCTCCAATGTGGGAGGGAGGTACCCAATGGCTTGAGCCATCTCCAATCCCCTGCTTTGTTGTGTCTCTCATTGTGTTTCCTCAATGTGTCTCTTTATTGTGTCATCTTGTTGCATCATCTCCTTGTGTCAGCATGCTGAACCAGCCCACTTTCTTGCTTATATTCTTTAGGAGGCACCAGGAACCAAAGCCAGGAGCTCCTGTGTGGTAGGCAGGTGCCCAACTGCTTAAGCATTTTCTGCTTCCCTAATTATATTTCAATTTATGATTTCTTGCTTAGTTCTATGTCTTTTCAATCCCTTACTTGCTCCAAGATTACAAAATTAACTTAAGTGTTTTTTCTCTTATTCTGTTCTTCTAACATACTTAATTTACTATTTGGCAAAAGCTTGTTAAACTAGACAAAGCACTTTAAAAAAATCAAATGGACAGCATTGTAATAAAATTGTTCATGAACGTTCCTAAATAAAATCTACATTATTGAAGGCCTCAAAATCTAGCAAGAAGGGCAAGTTTTAAATAACAAAGAGATAAAGATTAACTTAGTATTCTGAACTAAGTGTTATGGACAAAACTAGTAGGTATAATGAGACCATATCATCATGATATCTTATCTGGGCTTGGAGATTTCATTGAGAAATTAGCATTTGAGACTTCTATTTGAGACTGGACATCCTGAAACAAAGCTTTTGGGAAAAAAACAAATAAACAAACACCTAAAACTATGGATAAAATAGAGAAAATATAAATAAGCTTTGCTCATTAGTGTTTAAATTGAGAAATGACACTTTAAGGAAATTCTTAACTGCCAAAAATGTATAGGGAACCAGAAACCAAAGAAGGACTCTGTTTCAGAAGGTGAGAACACTTGGGAATGTTTGCCAGTCCATGCTGCTAAGAGACTTAACAATAAATTTCAAACTAAGGGAAAGGAGGCAAGGCCAAGGGTATTTACAGGGTGAAAATTTGTACCTGATGAACATCACTAAATTTGAATCCTGAAATGATTTAGAGAAAGAATGGACTAGACAAATTATTCACATCAAGCCTGCTTAACTCAGGCTTTAGGTCAGAAAGGAAAAAAAAACAACAGTCTGGAGGAAATGGTTATCCGGTTTGAATGCATACTAGCTGTGAGTTCAAAGCATCTCTGAGGAAGTAAATAAAGAATTAAGAAATCTTAGATTATAGCTGGCTACTGGAAAAATACAGACAAACAAATTTAAATATGTCAAACTCCAGTTAACACAACTTTATATCCAAGAATTAAAAGACACAAAAGCAAAAGCTCTCTGAATGAGGCAACATCAGCAATTATAATCTTGACATAAAATTTTTTAGCTTTAAAGTTTGCTTGAGTCAGTTAATCTAGTGTGAAGTCTGAAATACACTTCTCTTTTGCTTCACATTTGTGCATGTTTTGGGATGGGAAGTAGGGGTAGAATTTTCTTCAGTTGTTACACTTTCGTGTCCATTTTATCTTTTCTTTTGTAGCAGGTTTGTAAGGAGATTGTTTCATTGATTTTGAGGCATTTTGTGTAATGTTTGGCTAGATCAAGATTGCCCTCTTCTGACAAGGTCATGATCTGCAGTTTCTTTAAATTCTGATCTGGTTGGTGTCAAGAAGTAGAAGGTTGTCATGTCTTTATTTTTTCTTCTTAATCTCTCTATGATCTTTAGTTTGCCCTTTTATTCCTCTTTGCACTTCATTACTGTATCCCAGGGAACACTTCTCATAGTGTATTCACGTGCGTCTTTCAGGAACAACGTTACTTCAAACCTGTCCTTTCCAGTCCTCATTTCAATCCCCTTCCTTAGAGCTGATGCTTTACCTACCATATCCTAAATCTGTGTTCAGTATTTAGAGTTTTAGTGCTGGAAACTTTCTCTATGGGCTTATTTTTAACCCCTTTAACATATCTGTGCATTCCAGGCCTCTTTCTTTTTCACTGAGACTGTTCACTCTCTGCTTCCCCAATTTCACAGTTTTGCAGCAGCAGGGAGAGTTCCATTAAAATTTCGTTTATTATTTTTCTACTTAGAGGTAATTTGAAATTTCTGATCTACTCCATTTCCTGGAAAATTTCATGTATAGATTGATTTGCACTCCTCCCTGATCTTAGGCTTTAATTTGGGGCGATTGGTTGAACGTGGGCTTGGTTAAAGGTGGTCTTGTATGGAGTTATTCAGGTTCAGGCCTCTTTTACTTTTAATCTGTTTCCTTTGTCTCTTTTTATAAACATTTATCCTGACTGATTTTGCTAATATTTACGCCAATACATACATTTATGTACTATATTTCATTCTTTCTTGCCAATGTTAAGGTTTCATGTCAGTACAGTCCTCATTTTTTGCTTCAAGAGTAGACTATTTTCAATGCAAATCATTTTTTATCTTCAATTTAAAAAACAAATGGAAAAATCTCCATTGTACCCACATCTTTCCACAGCTTCAATTACTCCAAAGCATCATCTTTCAATCCTCATCTTATTACCAAAGTCATCAATATATAACAAAGTTGATTACTCACTCCTTCTTCCTCCACTTCATTCACTTACTCTCTGGGACAATGTGATTATCTCTTTCCTCCATACTTCAGTAGTCTGTAACTTTTCAATCTCGTTTGCTGAATCCTTCTTATTTTCTGATTGCTATTTGGTGGGGTGCTTTAGAATCCAGTTTTTGTATATTTTCCCTTTTCTATTTCTATCCTCACTACAGAGTACCTCTGGGAATGGAGCTGTATAAAGTAGAGTTAATAGAGGAAGATCTGGGAAAAATGGCAGATAAGAAAGATCTAAAGATGGGCAGACATGGTATCATAAATGCTAAAGGAAAGTTGTATCTGAAGGAGGAATTAGCCAGCAATATCAAAGAAGGCAGAAAAGATGAGTAAAATGAAAACAGAAAAATTCCTATTGGATTTGTCAACAAGAAGACAATTAGTAACCTACTGATAAAGCCATTTAAGTAGCCAGATTATATTCAACTGAGGAGTGAGCTGGATGTGACAAAATGAAGGGTGAGTATAGACATGTTTCAAGTATCCATCAACAGATGAATGGATAAACAAAATGTGGTATATACAAAGAATAAAATATTATTTATCCTTTAAAAGAAGGGAAATGCTGGTACATGCGACGACATGGATGAACACTGACGACATCATATCAAGTGCAATAAGCCAGACCCAATATGACAAATGCTGCATGATTTCTTATATACTAAATATTTAAAATAAGCAAATTCATAGACAGAAAGTAAAATAGTGGGTACAGGGATGGTAGGAAGGAAGAATGGGGAGTTATTGCTAAATGAATAGTAGATTTGACTTAGGAGGATAAAAAATCGTCTGGAAATAGGTGAACATTACACAATGTTGTCATTGTTCTTAATTTCAAAGAACTGGCCTCTTAAAATGGCTAAATGATTAATATTATATTTTATCACAATTAAAAATAATTTTTTAAAAAAGAGGAGAGGAGCTGGGCACCAAAAGGAGAGACACAGACAGAGATATAATACAGAGAGAGTGACGACAAATGAGACTGGAGAGGATAGGAGGATATGGAAGAGGTTTCCCAAGAGAGAGTACTCTAGAGCATTTCTTTTTATGTGTAGTGACAAAGACCCATTTTTGGGAGGGGTGTTGAATATATCAAGAATAAATTGTGTAATCAATAATTTAAGGTTTCTGGGAACATCAGAGGAAATGTGAACCAAATAGAAACTATTTTATTTAGATGGGGTGAGGACCAAAGGAACAAATTGAGGGATTGCAAACATGCTGATAGGTTGTTTTATTAGCAGGATATTAAGAAAGTCCTCATATCATGGCTTTTGATATCTATTTGATGTATTACTAGATGATAATGTTGCATTCATATCTCATTGACCTTAATTTTCAGAAAATAGGCTTCACATATTTCTTTGTCATGTAGTAATATACATATTAAGAATATCATGGTAAATTTATTGCCAATGTAGATTATTTTTTTATCAAAATACCCAGTATCACAATGAAGTTAAGGCTGAGAAGAATCAAACACTAGCCAAAGAACAAACCAATTAGGTGAACTTGGGCAATTTATCTAATTTCTCTGCACCTTAATTTCATCAAAGTAAAGTGGAGATAAAAATAATACCTATCCTATATGATGGTTATGAGGATTAAATGAGTTGTTTAAAAAAAAATAAGAGTTTTACACATAGTAAGAACTATTAAGTATTTGTTAAACAAATGAATATACAAAATAAAATTATTTCATTTAATACTTTTATTTCAGAATAAATTCTCATCTATTTTGAAAAATTTGAGCCAAATATATTTAAAAACTTTTAGACCATCTCTTTTGTTTTAAAAAGTAGGAACTTTTTAAGGTTAGACTTTTATAAAATGAGTGAAAGGAAAGCTCACTTATTTGTGTGATGCTGATAGAGGGAAGAAAGGATATAACCAAAACCAACAAAAAATCTACATAAAATCTTTCCACTTGACCCAGTGTGAGATAAAGTTATGGTTCCAGACATCCTTCTCAGGCTGGTAAGACAGACAATGGACATGATGTTGGCACTTCTTAGACTATAATAAGTTGAATAGTTTTGGGTTCCCCTCACCCTTTTTTTTCCATTAGGAAATTTAAAGGGCACAAATTTAGATTTCAAAGCATGATCTAAATGCTCAATTTTTTAAAAGTTTTAATATACTTTTTAAAATTATTTTTAAAGGTACTTAGATTACATAAATGTTACATAAGAAATGTAGGGGATTACCATATACCCCACTTACTACCCCTCCCACACTTTCCCACATTAACAACATCCTTCATTAGTATGGTACATTTGTTACAATTGATGAACTTTTATTGGAGCATTGCCACTAAGTAAACACTAAATTTTATAAACACAGAAAATTATCCATGATTTCTAGTATATGATAAACAAAACAACCCTTAACAAATAACTAGATACAGCTTATTTTATGTATATTTCTCTTCTTCTCATGGCAATATGGCAGATACTCTTCCAGGTACTCTTCTAAGAACTTAAGGATTTTAAAATAGTAACTCATAATTCATGTAATTTTCAAAACAGTCTTACAGGGTGGGTACTATTATCATCCTCATTTTACATATGATGAAATTGAGGCATGTAGAGATTCAGAAGATTTACCAAGATCACACAGCTAGCAAGTTATGGAGCTAGGATTTGGTCTATGGCAGTCTTATTTCATAGTTTTGTGTTTATTGTTCACCTTTACCTCTCCAAAAAATATAAAAGAATATTAGTTTTCCACATGGCTATACCACTCTTCCCAACCTCCACAAAAATATATATTTATAATCTCCCTTATAACTAATTGTGGCCATGGGAACAAATTTTGGTCACCGAGATGTGAGCAACTTCCACTTACTCCACTTAAATAAAAAAAGAAGGCGTCCTTGTCTTGAGTTGTTTGCCTTTTTCTGCTTGCTGGAAGGTAGAACTGATGGTGGGAATTGGAGCATTTATTATTAATGATGGATTGATGTCACATATTGAAGATGGCAAGCAACAAGCTCTAAACAAAGGTTACCCTTTGTTTGTAGAGTGCATATTGGACTTTTATGTGAAAGAGATATAAAGTTCTATCAATCTGATGTGGTGTTTATATAAGTCTCTCTAGCTGACCCTGGGTCTGAATAGTAAGGAGATAATTGTAACAGTTTCAATGAAACAATTAATGATAAAAATTTCTGTAAGAAAATTCACATACACTGATACTTCATAAATATTTCATTTAATCCTACTTATGCAGGTATAAGTTTTGGTATTAGACTTGCTAAGCAATTCTTTTTCCCAGTCTAAACAACCATGCTTTGACACATCTAGGAGCAATGCTATCAGATGAGCACTGTGAGGGAATCATCTTAGCCTGGCTTTTGTAGCTCTGAGAATAAATTCTTTTAGTACATCACTATACATTGTTGAAAATTATTCTAAGTAATGTATTCAAATCTTTCACAGAGGGAGCAGATGTGGCTCAAGCAGGTGAGTGCATGTCTCTCACATGGAAGGTCCTGAATTCAGTTCCCACTGCCTCCTACAGAAGACAAACAAACAATGAGCAGACAATGAGCAAAAACTACTAGCAGACAAGAAAAAATGAGCTGCAGACAATGAGCAGACAATGAACAAAAGCAATGATCAGACAATGAGCAAAAAAAACCCAATAAGCAGACAATGAGCAAAAACAAACAAAATGAGCAGGGAGCAGATGTGGCTCAAGCAGTTGAATACCCACCTCCCACGAGGGGGGTCCCAGGTTTCATTCTCGTTGCCTCCTAAAGAAGAAAAACAAACTGACAATGAGCAAACAACAAGCAAAAACAACAAGCAAACAGATGAGGAAGCCATCTGGGTGGAGAGGGAAAGATGAAAAACAACAAATAAACTTTCAAGGAGATTGTACCCTGATGTAGTTTTGGTTCTTCTAACCTTCTAAATTACTCAGAGAGGTTGAATAATAATTCAGTTTAATGCCTATAACACTGAATAACCTTCCTGGAATGATAAAGAATGATTTAGCTTTTTCTTCATTATGACTCCTCCATTCCTTTGAAGATGCAGGCCACCGAGTGACATCTTTCTATAATTTCTGCATGGATACAGATTTCTTCCCCCACTCCCTACACTTTTTATAGCATTTTAGTTATTTCCGTTTGGGTCTGTGATAGACAGCTCTGCTCCAGTAATTTCTAGGCACTAGCTAGATGTGCCATTATCATAACTATTAATGTTGATTCAATTGTTCATTTTTAGTTGTTGTTTTAAAGACACACTTTAAGGCAACGTTTTGTATTGATAGTAATATTTGAAGGAGAAATAGTTAATTATATTCAAACCATCATAAAATCATACTGCTCAAGAATAAGAATAACATATGCTTCTAACATGCAATCATATTAGAAGACAGAAGTCTGCCCTGAATTTTATGCACGATTTTTCTGTAAACCTACAACTTCTCTAATTAAAAATAAAAAAAGAAGGATGCCAACCACTACCAGAGACTTTACCTCATTGGGAGTTCTGTCTTTACAATCTTTATTTTTCCAAAACACATTTATTTGGGCCAGTTTAATAGCGCTGTACACTTCCTTATTTATATCATTGCAATCTATTTCCATATCTCTTCTATAATGTTTTAATCATAAGAGAAATACCAATTATTGGTGGTCAGATAAGCTTTATCTTTTACCCTCTTAAAAAGAATTTGCCAATGAAACCTTGGGATTTATATTTCCTAGAATTATTAAATATACTGAGGATATAATTTTTTACTTGAATAAAGAAAAGTTTATGTAATAAAAAAAATGAGGTGATGTAATGAAGGTTGAATCCCAATGACTATGCTATTTCCATTAACTCAAAATTTCATAAAATGGTTGATAAAGTTTTAGGATCCTGAACTAGCTAAATAAATTTCCATACTACTTCATATGTTAATTGAAAATTAAAATATTTATTTTGGTTCAAACTACAAGAAAAATTGTTCAAAATATGTTGGTTTGAAAATTATGCTTTTAAAATTGCACACTTTTGTTTTTATGTCATTTTAATGACAATGATCATCTTTATTGGCTTCAATGCAATGTCAAATGCAATTATCTTCCAATTATAGATTTGATGACCTCTGTCTATATTTTCCTGTCCAAAGTTCTAATTATAATCAAGCTGTTCTATTATAATTGAGAAATCCTGTAGTAGCATTTTTAAGAAGAAATAACAAAAACTGCACCACAGGAAGTATCATTCCATAAAGTAATTGGTATCAACAAAGCTGCTGCTGTTATTATTCTGTTCAAATTCACCAACAGGTTTCCATTCTAACATATTTAACTTGCCACTTACTTGCTTTTAATGTAATTTGTCCTTAATGATGCTTCTATCAATAGATGGTGAAAATATACAGATCGACACTTTTGTTCCAAATTCTTTAGGTAAGATGAGACTTGTCAGTTTAACATTTTCCACACTTTTTCCAGAATCCACTCTAAAAAGTCTAATTACTCCAGTTTTACCCCTTTCATTTTCCTATAATTTTAATATAGTGGAAAATTATTAAAAATTTTTTACAATTTAAATTGTAAGACAAAATTGTATGCAAAATGCATATTTTTTTTCTTAAATTCGTTCTTAACTTCTATTCAAAAGAAATGCCATGCTACTACACCAATTCCAAGTCGTTCAGGAGCAAGGAAAAAATACACACCCTACTTTTTCCTCCTGAAAATATAGTTGAAATAATTTTAATATCTATATTCATTTGTATTATCCTGAAATAAGACATGAAGTTTTGGGGGGAAAGGACTGATTATTTAACTGCATGGATTCTCCTTTGCCCCATTTATTTATTGTTCTAGGGTGATGCAGTCAGAGACAGACATTTCCTTACACATACTGGGGTCTCTACAGCTGATAAGGACCCCCAAAATTATGAATCTGGAAGCCTATATATGTAATCTTCCTTCCCTCCAGAGAGGAGGAGGAGAGAAACAAATCTACCCATTGTACACAAACTCTCCTTGGATAGCAAGAGGGATGTTCCTTGGTTCTTACCTCATAGGATGTAAATAAATATCTTCATAGGAGAGATAAGACGAAGAACGGATTTTAATCTCTGTGTTGTCTCCAAGATTCCAGATTTCATTCCCTTTAAAATGTAAACACATACTTCTGTTGGGCTCCACTGTCTAATGGTCCTTAATTTCTCAGTCTTAAACTTCATTCATCCCAGGTTTCATTAAAATTTCTCCAGAAAACCCTGACCATGAAAAACATAAAAGTATTTGCCTTATAGTCCCATGCAAAGGCATCATTTTATGGATAAGTCTTTTTTTTTAAAATGGCCCCAATATGGTTGAATATTGTAGAGACTTTCCTAAACCTGCTCTGTCTAACATCTTTACCCTCTCGTTTAATGGTAATGGTAAAAACGTCACCATCCAGTCTGATAATCTTGGAGCTCCTCGATTTCTTTAAGTATCTACACCTAAATCTCAGGAAATTCCACTGACCCTATCCTCAAAATATATCCAGTTATCTGACCATTTGTTAACACTTCTGCTCCAATCAGCCTGGTCCATGTCACCTTCATACCTGGCTTACATAATTGTAATAGAGTCACAATTGGTCTCTATTCTTTCCTATTCAGCTATAATTTAATTTCAGTATAGGAGCCAAAGTGATCTTTTCAAGTCATCACATCAGTCCTTTGTTAAAAATCTTTCACTTTGCTCAGTCTCTACTCCTCTTTCTCACATTGAATTTTTTCCAGGCAAACCCACAGCTGAGGTCTTTGTAATTTTTCTTCCTTTTATAGGAAAACTCTTCCCCAGATATCCGCATGACTCACATCTTCACCTTATTCAAAGTTTTTGCTCAAATATCACTTCCTTTGTGAGGTCTACTATGACGACTCTGATTAAAATTATAAGATGCTTTTATCCCACATGCTTATTGGCATTTACTACTTAAAATATCTACTTTGCTCTTTGTTCCTAAGTACTTACACATTATATTACTTAATTCATTTTCTACCATAATAATTAGGATTTTATTGGTTTTGTCTCAAAGTTTTTGCGTTTTTAAAGGAATAGTTAAAAAAAAAAAACAAAGTTGAGATTGACACATATTCCCCTTGGTAATCTT
Organism: Dasypus novemcinctus; assembly: GCF_030445035.2. Lineage (NCBI taxonomy): Eukaryota > Metazoa > Chordata > Mammalia > Cingulata > Dasypodidae > Dasypus > Dasypus novemcinctus. Next base: position 143,899,633 of record NC_080673.1, on the reverse strand, counting down.
TAATTTTTATTTTACTTAACAGTATCAACAAACATCTTCCTTAGTGATAATTTTGTTTATGTTCACAATAAAACATTCTTATGCACATGAAATTAACTTTAAAATGTGATTTATGATAGCTGCTTAGTTATCTGCACAGATGAGAAAATTCTGTGTATTTTGATAAAATTTTGCTATGCTATCCTAGGTAAGCAATGACAATATGAAAAACAATTTCCTTTTTATTCTATCTGGAAGAATTACTTTTTCATTAATAATAATTTAGCTAATATTTATAAAGTATCCATAATATGCCTGACACTGAGATACAAATACTCTATATCCACCATCTAAGTTAAATTGAATCCTAACAGTAACTCTGAAGTTTATAATGTGATATTACATATGAGAAAACCGAGGGCTAAAAAATCTACTGAGTAAGGATTGTAACCAGTCTATCAGCCTTAACCATGGATCCTTATTTCCATTACATAGGGAGCATCTTCCAGGAGAAGAGCATAATTGGAGTCGATCTAATGGTAGGCATGATCAATGTGACTCTGACAGATATGAAGCATTCATGTAAAGAAAGTTGAAAAATATAGCATGAATATTATGTGTGAGCCTTATTACGAATCCTTTGAAGTATGTGGTCATTATTTGGCAAATGTACATTAATAGCAAGAGTTCTTGAGCAATAGATTGACATGATATTGTCCTCTCAGCAAACATTCCTACACTTGAGGATGGTTATCTCCAGATGTTTAAAGAAAATATTTTCGTCTTCATCAGACTATCAGAAGGGTTCACGGTTGCTCCATTTATGCTTTCTCTTGTGCTCATCTAGTGAACTTGTCTGGGATAGTTGAAGGGCAGATTTCAACAGCAATGACATTTCTGATGTCATTGGGTTTCTATCTTCAGCAACAACAGGAAGCATGAAAAGTGACTGCTGGGTAACAGACAGATGACTTTTCTTCTAGGAATAAACTAAGAAAGGAAACACAGTTTCTAACTTCAAAAGTTTTACAATTTATTTAAGAAGGAGAGAATATATTTAATGGAAAATATGACGAGAAATTAGTATTATGCAAAACCTAGATATGTGGCAATATGCAGTATAGATTATAAGACTGATGACTATGATTGGAATCTTCTTTTACTATAAAAGATACTCTTCCCATCAATAGTGGTATTAGAAAATTTAGTTCCAGTTTTCATCTATTTTATTCATTGCTATTACGTTGCTACTACAATTTCTCTATCTCATTCAGGAATAAGTGTTTTCTAAATTTCTAAATATGATCCAAAAATTTCCAAATATGACACAGTTTTATTGTAATCAAAATCAGGGTTTGGTAACTATTTCACAAAAATAATAATGGTGTGAAATATAGAAAACTTTGGAAAAGTCATTTATATTAGAGAAAGCAACTGTTCCCTAAAATTAAGACTGAATTCTAGAAAGTAAAACCCTATCCAATTAAAGATGATTGAGAGGTCATGAAATACTTCAATTTAAATAAATCAATTTACCTTTAAAATAATTGTGTATGACCCCTTTTCTACTTCAGCAGTGCAGGGATTTTGGGTTATGTTCACAGCTACATATTAGTATTTACAACAGTGCCTGGCACATAATAAATATTTTATTATATATATTAAATTTTTTAAAGACTTATTGTATATGTAAAAATATTTAAAATATTTAATACATATACAATTTATTTATTGAATAAATTTATTTATTGAACAATATTTTGTTCAATAAATGTGAATGAAAGAAAAAACGGCTAACAGTTATATTTCCAGTCAATTTAGGTATCTGGTGTGCAGACTGCAATGACAAATACCACACAATGGTTTGGCTTAGCTTCAAGAATGAACTGTCTCATGGTTTCAGGCACTAGAAGTCCAAATGCAGGTATCCCAAGGCTTTGCTTTCTCCACAAAGTCTGTGGTGTTCTAGTGCTGGGTTGCTGAAATCCTTGGGGTTCCTTGACTTGCATGTCTGCTTTCCATTATGTGAAGATTTCTCACTCATTGTGTTTGCTCTTCCTGTTTCTGCTGGCTTCTGGTTTCTGACTGTGTGGCCTTCTCTGACTCCTGGCTTCCAGTTTCTTCTCTTTATAGGGTCTCCAATAATATGGAATAAAACCTACCCTGATTTAGTTAGGCCACACCTTAACTGCAAGTAATACTTTTGAAAGTCCTATTTACTCAGGAGTTTGCAACTACAGGAACAAGGACTAAGATTAGTAACATGTCTTTTGAGGGATTGCATAATTCAGGGTACCACATAGGGCATCTTGATCATTTACCTGGCTCTCTGCTGAATGGAATAAAAACGTAAAAAAAGTAAATACATTTAGATAAAAATTTGATAGTGTTTCTCCTTCTTAAAGTCTGAATTTATAATAATTACATGCATCAAGACCAATTCTATACAAATAAAATATGGAACCTTAAAGACACAAGAAACAACCCAAACTGATAAGCATCACTGCAAACAAAGAAGCAGTAAAAGAATCAAGCAATCAAAAAAGTGGAACTAAACAGTTAAAAACAAACCCATTTCTCTCAGTTTATCCTGGCTAAAAGTTTCCCTAATTATTCAAAAATTAGAATTTTTCTGTAAAAGTGGAAAAGTAAACTTATAAATGCAATAAATTATATGTATCATGAGTGAGGAAATACAATATAATCTAAGTACAAATATCTTTGGCCAAACCGAAACATCAGGGAATTCTTTTTGAGGAAATCTTTTTCCTTTAAAAGAAAAATCCAATAAAATATGAGCAAAGTATAAAACAGGTTTTATAAAAGTGTTAATAAATAATAAAGTAATTGGACAAAATGTTTTCTAAATGACTTTCTAAATTAGAATTTCCATTTCTTAAATAGTGGGAAGTTAATCATGTCTCTAGTTGAAAAGTCCATTTTATGGAGCTTAATGTGGAGAAAAATACTTTTAATTATAAAAGTCTCCAGATTGGTGGTTTCTAAGTATTAGCTAATGAAACATTTAATCCATCTATAAATCCATCTTTAAGTTGATGTTCTTAAACACATGGTGAACATAAAAATACTGTTATTAAAAAGTGACAGACACCAATGCACTATTCAGAGATTAACAGGCATCCTAAACATGGCATCTTTCTAGGTCCATGCTGTTCATTTCTATCCTGGGCTTGAAAGATATAAAAACCACATTCATTTAATTCGAGTGGACAGAAACACATGATTATATATCCAAGCAGAGTATTGAACTTGTTAGCCTTTATATTTCAGCTGCTCTACTTCTTCATGCTGTGGAGATATAAAAATGTTAGCTTTGGGACAAGAAGTTGGAGTGTCACCAACCTTTGGTGAACAAAGAGCTTACCAGTGCTTTTATTCCTGAAAAAGAAAATTTTTCATTTTTATAATACTGTTTCCCCAGTTCTTAATTAATATGATGCACAGGTGGTGCAAGGATTACCACAGTAAATCATAAAAAGGATTATGAGACTCCAAGGAACTATTATTAAATACAGGCACATCATAAAACAATTCTTTAGAACAATGGGACTGTCAGGTGCTTCATTTTCAATCTGTACTTTTAAAGTTAGTTTTTCTACTTCTGCAAGAGAACTTTTAGATAAGTCATAGAACTTACTTTAATGCAATTAAGATAAATGTGCAATTTCCAAATAAGCATAAAGTGACTGTTTTACTTGCTTTCCCTATATGCATTTATGCTTTTTTTTCAAATGAGACGATACAAAATACAACTGCCGGTTAATAAAGAGGTCCTTCAAAATACAGAAAAAAAATGAAAGGTCTTCCCTTTCCTTTATTTGTTTTCATTTTGAAAAAGAAGCAAATCTCAGAAATTACTGTCTCAAAAATTATGAATATTATTACTAAATTATCAGAACTTTTCTCCCAAGTTTACTTGTCTGCTCTCAGTAAGTGACTTTTCTTTGGGTCTACACACCTTTACCAAACTAATTTATATTGTTGATTAAATATGGAATTATTCTATTTCATTTTAAAATAATTTAGTTTACTAATGTGATTAAATATTCTTTTTACTCTCACCTTGCAATTTTTTCATTAACGTTATCAATGACTCATACATATTTATGGAAGTATTTTTCTTTTCCTAGTAATGTTTTAAGGAACACTATATAGAAAATATATTAATATATTTTTCCATATGGAGTACAATATGTTACAATACACTTTATAGTGTTATTCTGTTTTCATTACTACTTTGAGCTACTATAGAAAATGTAATTTGCTTTATAATATGAATTACATTTTAATTTTTATGCTTACACCACATTCCATGATATTAATTAAAATTTTATTAGCTTTTTTAGATATACCTCTTTTATACTGATACAAAACATTATTTTATCTACTACCTTCATTTGTAGCTGATTACATCAATTCCTGATCACAGAGAATTTCTACAAGCAAACACCATACCTTGCCACCACCACCTGTGATCAATATTCTGCCTTTTTTTCCTATTTTTATGGATGAATTATTCATGCTTCTACCTTACCTAGTAAATACCTTCTCGTCCACTAGATTTTATTCCCTTGACTAGTCCTGGAAACTGACCCAGCAATACTAACTTCTTTGCCATGTAGTAACACTTCTTCCCTCTTTACATCAACATACAAACATGTTCTTGTTTCAACCATCTGAAAACAAACTAATATAACACAACAAACACAAGTCTGGACCACGCAACTTTCTTCTGTTGCTACCATTTTCTTTCCTTTAAAACAAAACTCATTTCAGTTTATCTGGGACAGTGAAAATATATATTTGTTGTCCCATCTAATATAGGATTTATCCAAGATAAAAGTATTCTGTCTTAAATTATAAGTTATTTGCTCACCTTAGCTAAGTTTCTAACTGACCTCATTGCTTAACTCCTATTCTTTCTTGATCACTTTCTGTTCAGACTTTTGTCCCCAATTCCAATAAAAGTACTTTTACCAGTTCCAAGACCTCCTCCTTGCTAAAAACCTCAATATTTTAAAACTGTATGCAGCATTTGATATATTTGATCACTTCATTTTCTTTGAAAATCATTTCTTATTTGTACAGAATGATCCCACATTCCGGGTCCCTCCCCACCACCACATCATTGACAATTCTTTTGCCAGCTCCTTTGCTGGTATCTCCTAACCTCTTTTAACTTGTAAACATTTAAGAGCTCTTATTCAGTCCAATCCAAAATTATATTTTTTTCCTCCTTGATCAAGTATCATCACTATCCATTTCCACACCAACTTTCAAAGTTTACCACAATAAATTATTTTAAAAATCTTGAAATTCTTTTGGTGACTAACTCTCATTAGAGTTCAGATTTTACACTTGTCCATGGGATACAGGTTGAGTTTTGGTAGCAGTTTGGAAACAAAAACGGTGGCATAGATTAAGCACAGAAGAGTTGATATCCTCTTTTAAGATAACTGCCCCTCAAGGGAGTTCCCTACAAAGCCTTCCATCAAGAAGCCCCTTTTCTATTTCTTGCTATCAAGAAATAGAAAAAAAGCCCCTTTTCTATTTCTATGATCAGTCTTTCACATAATGACCTGACTAGGCTGTGCATTTAATATATACAGTAATTTGGCAACTCCTTAGATCAGACTCTAGATCTAATTTTCAGCATACAGATTGATTATATGAAACTAAATTTCTATTTTTCTAAAAAGCAAGCATTTTCAAATGGTTATAAAATAAAGTCCTCTTTTACAAATTCCTGCAAATATGCCTTTAATGAATAGTTCCACTAACAGTTTCTCAGGTTTGTTGGTTAAAAGAACAAAACCATTAATAAAAGAATACAAAAAAAAAAAAAAAGCCTCACATGTTTTACAGATTTGTTTTGGCTAGAAGCAATAATTTTCTATGCATAAGGGAATCAGAAACACCAGTAAATATAAGTAATTTATATTCCAGTTTTTCTATTAGTTTAATTTAATTTATAAATTAAAAATAAAAGAATCTATGTGTTTGGTTGTTTGCTTTTGTCGCATATACAAAATAATAACAGACCTTAGTGCATTATCTATTGCAAGTGCAAAGTCCACATTTCCTGAAAATGAAAGTGAGTGCTGACTTCTGCTTACTGGGAAGTGTACTGCTGTGTTTGGCCACAGAGCAGAGAGGTAAACATGCTGGTAATTTGCCCTGTTGGCAGAACACCAAACTCAGCAGCATTCAACTGATCTACCTGATCTTTTCATTAAAAGTGGTATTATTAAAACCCTAGGGAGCATACTGGAAATCAAACTAAGAAGAACAACTTGACAAGTCAGTATGTATCACAAAAATAAAGTAACAGACAATATTTTTATGAATCCTTTGATGGACAAAAATGTTAGCCATACAGTTCTTACATAATAAAATTCTGAGAATACAAATACAAAGAGAAAGGATTCCAGAGCTTTGTTAAGAAAGACAGTATGCAGTTTTCATTATCTATCTATCTATCATTTATCTATTTATCTATCTAAATACATTAATAGATATACATATCAATCCATAGGATAGAGTTTAAAATTTTGGATAGTGAGAAATGCAGTTGAAGAGAATGTCAAATGATTCTCTTTCAGTAAATATAGACATATGAAGATATAAGAGAATTTGGGGAATTAGGTAAAAGTTAAAGAATATGATAAATAAGAATGGTGGGACTTAATGCAAGATATTTTCAAGTTATGTTAAAACAAATAAGTAGGAATCTAATTCAATTGTTCAACAAATATTCAATGAGCACTAATTCTGCGAGATACCATGAGAGGCAATAGGAATAAAGTGGTGAGTAAAATACACAAGGGCCTCAGCTAACTTGGAGTTTATAGTCTGATAGAAGAAAGATTTAGTGAGAAATTTAAAACTACAAAATCAGTGTAGAGATTTTCCAGTTTCTTTAGAGAAAGGACTTGATGTAATACATAAGTCAATCTGAAATTATTTCTTTCAATTGGTATTCCAATAAAAATACTTTGAAGTGAACAAATAGGTAATTTGAACTAAGCTTTTGATAAACACTAATACTGAAAATCACAAAATTCAGGAGGAGATGTGCAAACATTCTTATGTGAAGCATTAAAGGTTTAGTAAGAAAGTGAGGAATTGCAAGGACAATAGCTGGAAAAGGAGAGGAATGCAAAGATTTAATTCTGAATCTTAGGGTTCATCTTGCCCTATGAGCATGCAGAAAATTGTCTTTTCTTTGTAAGTATATATTGTAGAGCTTCCTTCTATTCTTTCTCAAAGATTCCAGAAGTCATGCTCTAGGGAAAATATGCACTTGGAAAACAGCATTGGAAAACTGCACTCAATGCTGCACCTAAGCTGGAGACACGGCATGCTTAATATCAGAGTTCAGGAACCTGGTGATCAATGAACGGAGTTTTCGCCCAAAATAATTTCACCATGTGCCTGTGGGTCCAAGAACCTTATCTTCTGGTTATGTTCTAGGTCTGGAATAAATAGTTGTAACTGATATCAGTGGTAAATATCACCTTTGACAAATGGAATTACACCTATTCTACAAGAAAAACCCTGGCATTAGTCCTCAGTAACAAAACAGAAACCAACAAAAATATTGTGAATTACCCACAGTATAGAGATTGATGGCACTGTTAAAGAACTGTGAGATGTGAAATCAGTGACTCCCACCATATCCCATTTTTATTTGTTGGTTTTCCTGAGCAAAAGTTGGAGAGTTCTTGATAAAATGACATTGGATTACAAACTTAATTAGGTAGCAACTCTAAATGTCATTCTGTTCAAAATATGGTATCTTCATTGAAGAAAGTTAAAAAGTTTCCTAAAAACTGGTAAGAAGCTGATGATCTGACCATCCTTTCTCATGTGTTCTAATAATAAAAGTTAACGGTGATAATGGTTTGTTTACACCCAGCATATAGAGAGGTAAAATTTACCTTGTCTTTCTAATGTCTACATAATTCTTCTTCCATCATCATTTAGTTAGTTGATCATCTATCCAAGATCTAGATAAGGATATCAAACTGATCTACTGTACTGTTAGTAAGCTGGAAGAAAAAAGTACCACATATACCTTAGGAGGATATAAAATGCCAGAGGCTGCAAATAAATCCAATGAAATTTCAAAGGCCTGTTAATTTTATGAAGATTTTTGGGTCTAGGATGTGCCATATTATCTCACTGGTGAAAGATGAGTCAATGCATTTTGCACCAACTACCACTAAGAGAAAGCGGCAATGTTTGATAAGCTTATCTGGATTTTGGTAGCATCATCTGCTACATTTATATAATTTCTCTTTTATTGTTAATAAACTGCATCAAAGAAAATTCAGAGAAAAATTTGAGTGTCAAGTTAAATTTTTCTTGGGTGCTTGCAAGGAAGACTAGTTATTATAGTACTGGTTTCTTGAGTACATATACCCAGACAGAATTTATAGATAATTAACTGAAAGTGCAATTATGAGTACATGCTATTTAAGCCATATTCAGTGATAAAGACAAAGTGATCTTATTTTTTCTATATTTCAGGTGCGATGTTCTAAGGAATTTCCTTTTTTTTTTTTGCATTTTTTTTTTGTTTGTGTTTTTTCACGACTCATCTCAGCATGCAAAGCTTGTGGAATGTAAAAATTATTTTTATGTTGCGCTAATGATATGTTCATAAGGCTATTGTGGGGAAGTGGACTTGGCCCAGTGGATAGGGCATCCGCCTACCACATGGGAGGTCCACAGTTCAAACCCCGGGCCTCCTTGACCTGTGTGGAGCTGGCCCATGCGCAGTGCTGATGCGCGCAAGGAGTGCCATTCCACGCAGGGGTGTCCCCAGCCTAGGGGAGCCCCATGCACAAGGAGTGTGCCGTGTAAGGACAGCCGCCCAGCACGAAAGAAAGTGCAGGTGCCACACAAACGGAGAGCTGACACAACAAGATGATGCAACAAAAAGAAACACAGATTCCGGGTGCCACTGATAAGGATAGGAGTGGTCACAGAAGAACACACAGTGAATGGACACAGAGAGCAGACATCTGGGAGGGGGAGAGAAATAAATTTTAAAAATCTAAAAAAAAAAAAATAAGGCTATTTTGCAAGACAAGAGAGAGAAGTACAAAAGGACAGGTTTTATTTTATTCTTCATTTTTTAATTTTTGCTCACTTCTCTTCCTTAAGGCACAGATTTGACCAAAGGTGTTTATTTGACAATTTTGTGATACATTTTCGTTACTTTGATAGTTTGTTTTTAGCTGATTTTATTTACATGGGCGCAAAAGTGGTATTGATTAATATCTGTGTCACAAACTGGATGTCTTAAAACCGTAGCAATTTACTGTCTCATAGTTTTTGAAGCTAGAAGTCCTAAATAAAGGTTTCTGTGGGGCTGTGCTCCCTCTGAAGCACGTCAGGTTAGGGCAGTCCTTGCTTGTGAGCAATTTGTGGCCTACCTCTCCTGTCTCTAGGCCGTTTTCTCTCTGTCGCTCACCTACTAACTATGACTAAATTTCCTCTCCTTGGAGGGACACCAATCATATTGAAATAGGACCTACCCTAATCCGTTTGGCCTCCTCTTACTTAACATATGTAAAGTCCCTATTTTTGAATAGGGTCACATTCAGGGACCGGTGGTTAGGACTTGAACATATTGTTATGGGGTGGGAATACACTTTAGTTCATAATAACTATAGAGTTAACAAAACTAGAGCCATTAAATATTTAGACCAAACATAAAGAGAGAAGGATCCTGGAGACCTTGTAAAACCTTGAGTGCCATCTGTAATTAGTTTCAGAGATCTCTAAATATATTTACTGCCCCAGTTTTTCTTCCCTGAGTCTTGAAAACAAGGAGTATCTTATTCACCTGAATTGGGTTGTGCCATGTAATATCTGAAATATAGAAGTATTCTGTTTTCCTAAATTCTCTAAATTTTAAGAATTTAATTTCTTGAATATTTATAATTATTTAAGAGTTTATGAATTATAGCTCTAATATCTGGATCTCCTTTGTGCCTGTTTCTAATTCTAAATTTTTTTACTTACTGGCTTTAATATAATTATTGTCTTTTTGATGTTATGCTATTTTTATTGTGTGCCAGATGATATATATGAAAAATTGTAGAGGTAATTCAATCTTCTTGATGACATTATCTTTCCCCAGAGAGAGATTACTCTTATTCCTAGCTGCAGGGGAAAGAGTACCTTACTTAAATCAGGAATTAACCTGATTGATAATAGCCCTAATCCTTGTGAAACGTGGTAGATAACACACATAAACACACAAAGGCCACAACTTATTTGCAGCTCTTCTCATCAAGATGTGAAGTATATTTCTCTAATTCCTGAACATGTGCTTCACTATATGGCTTGCTTTTGGCCAACATGACATTAGCAAATATGATACAATGCACCCTTGAATAGGCCTGCACGTTGACATCCTTTCTTGCTGTAGGAAACTAAGATCTTGTTGTAAAGAAGCTTAACCTAGTCCATTAGAGAGAAGCTGTGAGAAGAAAAACCAGACACCTTGGCTGACAGCCTACCAATCATCTGACATGTGAATGATGTCTTCTTAGGTAATGTAGCCAAGCTGTTACCTGACAGCAGTATATCCAAGCAAGACCAATTCAAATTCCCAACCCACCGAATGATTTTTGTTTTAAGCCACAAATATTTGGGATGTTTTACCATACGTCTAAAGCTAACTGAATCATGAATACTGGTCAATGTATGGTTTAAATGTTTCTTATTGTAAAACTATAAGTTTACAGAAAGATCTTACAGAAAATACAGAATTCCCATATATCAGCACTCATTTTTAACATTTTGCATTAGTGTGGTACCTTTGTTACATTTGAGGACAGAATATTCAGTTTTGCTTTTAGGGTGTATCCCCTTTAGGAACACAATTAAAAGTATGGGATGTTTTCCAGTTTTTCTCCTTCTTGACAGGTGCTGAATTATACACACACACACACACATTTTTACATACATATATATATGTATATATATATATATATATATATTCCCTCCAGGTGCACTAAGCTGTCAAGACCTCAGCTCAGGTTCTCAGCCTTTCAGGTCCTATTTATTTTGTTATGCCTCTCAACGTATTAATCATGGATTTTGAATAGAACAGGGTCTCAAAGGAAAAGTAGCATCAAATATTGTTCTCCCTTCTCTCAACTTTCCTTCTCTCTAGGAACTCATCTCTGCATGTCTTATATTTAATACCAGTCATTCAGTATCTTCAAATGCAGGTTTTAAAAGTTTTAACTTTTCTTAAAGAGGTTTTCTTTAAGCAGGTAAATTGGATTTTGAAGGTAACTAATACAATTAAATTTCACAAGTATCTCTTCTCTGGATTATGAGTTCCTTGAGAAAAAATGTTCTGATGTTTACAGTCTACAAGAAAACTTTTTAAAGAGCAATCTTGGAGCATGTTTATTGTGCCAGGTTCTATTATAGAGAGGTTCTAGTGAGATATTAAAAGACAGTTTAAAAATGGTCCATTTTTCAAGGAGTTCAAAATGTACATAGAACAAAGTACTATTTAAATTTCCCAAAGTTTTATGATTTCTACCTCCAAAACATCTCTCAGACCCTTTTATCCCACCTCCATTATTTATACCTTAAGTCTAACTGCCATCATTTCAGCCTAAACATCATTTCTACTACACACCAGGTCCAGAAGTACAAGGGTATTGCCTATCTTGTACTCTGTCATATCCCTGGTGCATATTACTAGTCAAATATATGCTAAATAAGTTTTTATTAAATCAGTAAATGGAAACAGGAATGTATAGCAGGCAGTGTGCTTGGTATTGAAGATCCAGTGATAGGCACATGTGGTTCCAATCATTAAGTGGCTTCCAGTCTATTTAATATAGAAAATATAATATGATATGATATAATGATTAACTGCTCTGGCCGGCGGGGGTGAGTCCAGGGACCTGTGGGAAGAAGCAGGGTGGGGCAAGAGTCGAGAGAAGAATGGAGGCAAGACAGGGTTCTGATAAAGCTTCTTTTATTGGGGGTAGAACATGGGAATATATAGAGAGGGAAGGGAACGTGTACATAGGTGATAGGCTGGTCTTGTGGGTGGCAGACGTCCAAGGAGGGCATTGGCCAACAGTTCGCACCGGGTCTGCGGAATTTCGCGCCTTGCGCATGCGTATTGCTGTGGTTACCTGAGTAGTGGCGGGAGGGGGAGAACAAAGAAGCAGGGAGGAGAAGAATAAGGAAATGACAGGGCAGATTTGTGAACTCCGCCATGTTGTGGGAGGCTGTAGATAGACCTCACAGCGGGTGGCTCCCTACAATTAACATCTAGGGAGAATACTGTCATGTAATAAGGAAGAAATGTAGGGACTATAGAATGTACAGATCCCTCACATTTCATTTACAATAGAACACATCATGGGAAAATTGTTCAAATATTTTGTGCCTTAGTTTTGTAAAATGAGAATAAGAATCATGCCTGTTTCTTAAGTTTTTTGGAAAGTTAAATAAGGTCATCTATATAAAATGCTTGCAGTATACAATTTAAACATTGAAACTAATTAGACATAAAAGATATTTTAATGACATTTTAAAATTTTTTAAAGAAGAAATGTTAATGTACATTTTGGATGTCAATTATGTAATATTTTTTAAAAGTTGGAAAATATACATACCTTGTCAAGGGTTTTCCACTTTGAAGAAGATATTTTAAGGATATACTTGGGTTTCTTAACAAAGGTTAACTAAAATATTTATAATATAGAAATTTCACATGCATCCAATAATTTAGCATAGGTTAAATAAATATAATAAGTTCACATATATTTAGCCATTAAAATGATGTACTAAATGAACATTTCTTGTTAAGGAAAGATATATCCATACACAACATATATTATAAGGTAAAAATGTGTTTTTGAGCAGTGTATTCATTTACTTGCATATGCATAGAACACATTTTGATAGCATATACAGTAGTTTAATTACTGAAACATACCTTTAATGAAATAATGGGTGTTTATTTTTATTTTCCCCATTTCCAGTATTTCCACATTGTATATAATTTGATGTAACTTTTGTTTTAAGAGAAAAGATTTTTTTTCTTTTTAATTTAAATAAAAGAGTTAGGAAAATATTCTGTAATTGAGAATTAAAAATATAATAACAATGATATGTCTCCCTTCTTACCTGCCTGTTTTGGAAGTAGATCATCAGTAAACAAATTAACATGAGGATATCAACTGTGTTAATGTGATCTCCCTACTTGACTGATTGTACACCTAAGTTTAGTGAATAATCAGTGTTGTATTTTGGAATTTCCCAAGTCTCATAGCAAAAAAGATCTATTTAAAATTAATATTGCTCACTTTTATCTATCAGGAATTTATAGATGGAATTTTATAAGTTTACATATAGAGATTTCTAAAGGAATAAATAACTATAAAAGTAATGATATTTTGCAACTTACTGTAGAATCAAATGTTAGAGGTAGAGGATTCTGGCATATGATATAGGAGATTGATGTCAAAGCTATTGCTGAACATAAAATCAAAACAGTGTGTAAACACACGTATATGAGATCAGAAAGGGATTTACTATGCATAAATGAAGTTTTACAACCTTTACTTCCATAGTACACCACTCTGACACCATAAAGTATTGCATATCAAAGAAGAAAAATATGATAATATTTAAAAGGTAGAACAGCTTTAAATATATACAAGGTTGCATATAATTTAAATTCAAAAAGTTGTAGTAAAAGTCAATTGAGTGGAACAGTTCAAAGGCAATATTTTGAGCTAATCGTTTGAGCTATATGTTTTTCTTACAAAGTACAGTATGATTTTCTAATGAATATATTTCAGGTCAACATAACCATATTTTAATTTATATTCTAATACTATCCATGTTCTTTAGATTATAAGTGTCTTTCTATGCCTCTGTAAATTAAGGCTTGTGTTGATACATGAAGGAGATGTCTATAATAGTTAAAGGTGGTTGTTTGACAATATGTTACCTGGTTGCTGTAGATTGATATTAATATTAATTGAATATAATTAAGCTGCTTCTAGTGCATTGCATAGAATATAATTAAATTACTGGATTATTTTAAGTCAACATACTTTAAAGCTTATGTACATGTCAGTTTCTTGTGTATGTGATGTATATAGTGACAAGTGCTATACACTCCGAAGGATCCTGCACTTAGTTTAATGCTCTGCTGTTGTCTTGAAAATGCTATGAATTTTTGAATAAGGAACCCACATTTTCACTTTATCTGAACCACAAATTATATAGTCAATCTTGTGCACAAGAAAATTAAACTTAACTGTACTCAGTCTTATTTTATTAGCCACTGTATCCTAATATAGCAGTAGGTTCAAGGATACTCTTTGATATCCTTAATATATCCCATGTTGTCTCCCCAGCACAGTAGTCAGACTTTCACACAGCTCCCAGGAAGACTGTAAACAGATACAGGAGGTGAAAGCTGCCAGTCTCTTAATGCCTGACTGGATATTGGTGCAACAGCACTTACATAACATTCTGTTACTCAAAGTACTACAGAACCCACTTACATTCAAGGGGAGACATAGATGATACATCCCATAGGAGGAGTGTTGAAGCCTTTGCTTCCTTCTTTAATATGCCAAACCAGCATTGGCTAATATAGACTAATAGAGAATTTATTCTTAAACAAAAATTGTTTGTTACACACTGCTTTTATAACTTGTGGGCATTTAATGAAAATAGATATAGAATTGAAATATAGGTCAATAAAATAAATTTATACAAATATAGATTAATATTTCTAATGTCATATAGAAATGTATACGGATATAGATCAGAGATAAATTCTGTAAATAAAATCTCCACAATTTCCCCACTAGTCTGTAAATTCTATTGGAGCCATTAATCATATTTACATCTTCAGTTCCTGAAGTACTTGGAACCTAGACTGGACTGTTTACAGTCTGTTCTAGTATAATGTGAGTTTCTGAAATAAAAGTTAACTTATATGTGTTGGTTAAATACAGATATGATGTCAGTATAACATGAAATTCACATTAGATTATTCATTGTTAATATTTATACAACTAAGTAATGACGATTGAACATAAATTTCGTGAATACAAATATATGTCATGAAGACGTGCATAAAGTTCATGCACCCCATAATCTCTTTCCTGTCTGCTTGGTCGCATGCTATTTTGAAAATGTTTACTATAAGTTTCTTTCCAATTTTTGGCCTTTTATCTGTCTCACAGATTTAAGCAATTCTTACCACCTCTTTTCCTAAACCTCTTCTTCTTTTTGTTTTGTGTACCTTTTAATCATTATGTAAAATTTTCCATTTTTAACAGTTAACACTCTTGTTGACACAAAAATTCATATTATTATTATACAATGTATGAAGGAAATAAATGCGAAAGAATCAAGTAGAACTTCAAAACAGCCCCAAGAGATGTTGAACTACCATATAAGTTTGCTTTGTTATGAAAATATGAACAAAACTATACAGTCATAAAAAAATTGTACTCAGAATAACGGTATCTCTGAAGAAAAATCTATAGCTAAAGATTCAATGAAGGTCTTTATTTTACAATATGTATAATTTTACATAAGTTATTAAAACTAATTTAACACAACTTATATACAAAATATTAACAAATTTAGAATGGTCATTTAAAAATCTGATAAGCAGTTCTATTATGGAATGTTAAGAAGGCAATACTAAGTAAGGTTTGCATCAGTGAATCCAGTCATTGAAGAATAGAAGAACAGGTTTAATCTGTTCTTCTCCCAAAAGTGATAGTCCAGCAATTCCAAATAAAGTATATAAAGGATCCACCATATCTCCTGGCCTGTCTGCAAATCCTCCAGTTTCTTCATCTTGATATGTCCTGCCAGGACAAAACTTTGCAGTTTCTCTCCATCATCCAATGAAGCCTTCCAATTATCTTTGGGGAGGCCAACACCCACCATAAATAATACATCTGCTAATTTCTCTGGCTGTACAATGAGTCCACCTGATGGTAAATGTCATTCAAAAAGCCATCAATCCATTAAATCAGAATTTACTTGATTCAACTGATTACTATTAGGCAGGAATCCTGTGCAACAAAGGTTTCCCCAGCAGGGAATTCAGAGGCTGGTTTGCAACCAAATCTTTTCTAAAAGTATAATTCTGTTTTGTGGAATCTCTTTATTCATTAGTAATTACATATTTTTTTCTAGTTATTTTGCTGGTATTTTTAAGGTCTCTAGAAATGTGTTGCATAGGTTTTGAGTGATGTGTCCCAATCTGACTTTTCCCTTATCATTTTTCTTTGTATTCCATTCTACAGAATGTGAGGTTCCTCAGGAAATGCATGTATTATGACATAGCAGGAATATACATTTTTATTTCTTGAATTAAATTTAATGTATACATATAAATGACATAATAAGGCTAAAGCCTTTATTTCTTTCATCTCCTTTGGAAATTGTAATAAATGTTGTAAGTAGTTAAATAAATGGTCCATTGACTTTACAAGAGGAAAAAAAAAGACTTTTATGAGTAGAGCTTGATTGGAAACAATGTGCTGAAACTTGACATTAAATAATTCATTATTGGTTATTTGATTTCTTCTTTAATGATTTCATTTATGAAGGCAGCTAATCATATCCTCTTTACAAGTCCCAGCAAAATATGAGACTAGTTCACTTTTGGGGAAAAAAATATTGACAGATAAAGAGCATCCAATTGCCAAATTACTTTACCAATGGAGATTAAATATCTAAAGGAATAAAATAATGCTAATATAATTCATCTGGCAAAGTTTGCATTTTTTGTTAACTAACTTGTAGGTGTATTTTCAAGTAAACACTGTAGTTCATTTTACCAAAAATATGTAATTTTCTAGATGAAAAATAAAAATAGGTGGACTATTTTAAAAATTAAACGTGATTTTGCTGAATAAAGTTATATGATTTATTTTATTTTTTGCATTTTAGAGATTTAATTTAATCCTTTAATTCAATTTGACTATACTAATTACATTCATAAAATCTGCAAGTGTATTTTTATCAAGAGCTGGGAATTGTAAAAATGAAGATTTCATTAAACCTACCAAGTACTCAGAGCAGGGAAAGAGACAACGCAACTGACTAAAGTCACCACCTGCAGCCTGATGAGAGAAATAGTGCAGCAATATTCATTCTGAATGCTGGACACAGCTTTTCAGAGTCAATTTGTCAGTTGGGGCTGAGAGTCGAATAGGATCTTGACCTCTGGAGAAGAATTGGATAGAAAAGCCTAGAATATCCCAAGGATAAGAATACTAAGGCCAAGATGGATTAGTAAACCAAATCAATCATTCACTCACTCATTCATTCATTTATTCAGTCGAATATATATTCAACAAATGTTTACTAAACAATGTATGAGAGGATGAGCATAGTAGTTATATTGAAATGATTTTGGCTTTTCCATTTCTTCAAAGTATGTGGTTGGAATTTTAATTAGGATTGTGCTGAATCTGTAAATTATTCTGGGTAAAACTGACAGTAATATTTAGTTTTCCAATCTATGAATATCCATGCATTTATTTAGGTCTTCTGTAATTTTTTTTAGCAATGTTTTGTAGTTTCCTGTGCAAAAACCCTTATATCCTTGGTTAATTTTTCCTAGATATTTGATACTTTTGTTTGCTGTTGCAACTGGATTTCTTCTTAATGTCCTCCTCAGACTACTCATCATTGGCGATAGCAACTTGACTGGTTTTGCATGTTGATCTTCTATCTTGCCACTTTGATGAATTCATTTGTAACCTCTATTAGCGTGGTTGTAGATTTTCAGGACTTTCTATATGTAGGTTCATATCATTTCCAAATATTGGAAGTTTTACTTCTTCCTTTCCAATTTGAATGCCTTTTATTTCTACTTCAGGTCTAAGTGTACATGTTAGAACTTATAGTACAATGTTGAAAAACTGGTTCCTGTGGGCATCTTGTCTTGCTCCACATCTTAGAGGGAAGGCTTTCTGTCTTTCAACATTGAGTATGTTAGTTCTGGATTTCTCATATATATCCTTTATCATATTGAGGACGTGTCCACAGACCCTTGTATTTATAAGTATTTTAATCAGAAAAGGATGCTGGATTTTGTCAAATGCCTGTTCTGCATTGTATTAATCTGCCAAAGGGATGACAATGCAAAGTATCATGAATCTATTGGCTTTTATAAAGGATATTTATTTGGGGTAAAAGTTTACAGTTACAAAGACATAAAGAGTCCAACTCAAAGTTGCTTTCTCACCAAAGTCATGTGTTGAAGCAAGATGGTCACTGATCTCTGCCTGGTCTCTTTCCCTCAGGCCTTCCATTCCTTTCTTTTCTGGTTTAGGCTAGTGTTTGGGCTTCCTATATCTCAGCTGCAGGTTGCCACAGGGCTTGTTCCATGGCTCCTCTCTCTCCTAGTATATATACACCTGGAACAGAACTCACTTGATCATGGTGTATAATTCTTTTTATGTGCTGTTGGATTCCATTTGCAAGTATTCTGCTGATGATTTTTACACCTATGGTTGTAAGACAAATTGGTTTGCAGTATTCTTTTCTTTTAGTATCTTCATTTATTCTTAGGGTGATGTTGTCCTCATAGACTGAGTTAGGTAGTGTTCCATCCTGTTCAATTTTATGTAAATCTAAACAGGATCAGTATTAATTCTTTATGGAATGATTGTTAGAATTCACCATGGTAGTCATCTGGTCCTGGGTTTTTCATTATGGGGAGGATTTTGATGACTGATTCAATCTCATTACTTGTAATTGGTCTGCTGAGAGCTTCTATTTCTTCTAGAATTAGTGTAAATAGTTTATGTCTTTCTAATATGTTGGCATACAGTTGTTTATAACAGCTTATAATGATTCTTTTTATTTCAGTGGGGTCAGTAGTAATGTCCCTTCTCTCTTTTCTAATTTAACTTATTTATGCCTTCCCTAGTTTTTTTCTTTGCCATTCTAGCTAAAGATTTGCCAATTTAATTGATCTTTTTAAAAAATCAACTATTGGCTTTGTTTTCTTGTTATTTTTTTATTTCTCAATTTCAATTATTTCTACTCTAATCTTTGTTTCTCTCCTTCTACTTCATTTGGGTTTAGTTTGCTGTCCTCTTTTCCAATTCCTCCAGCTGTGAAGTCAGCTATAAATTTCCCACTCAAACCTGGTTTTGATGAATCTCATAAGTTTTGATATTTACTAATTTCTTCTTTGACCCATTGGTGACTTAAGAGTATGTCATTTAACTTTCATGTCTTTGTGGATTTTCCACTTATCGGCCTGTTACTGATTGCCAGCTTCATTCCACTATGGTCAGGGAAGATGTTTTGTATAATTTCAATCTTTTCAAATTTATTGAGATATATTTTGTGACCCAACATATGGTCTATCCTGGGGAATCATCCATAGGCACTTGAGAAGAATGCATGTCCTGCTGTGTTGAGATGCAATGTTCCGTATATGTCTGCTTGGTCTAGTTTATGTATCATATTATCCAAGTTCTATGTTCCCTTATTGATCATCTGACTAGATGGTCTCTCTCTTAATGAGAGTGATGTATCAAAGTCTCCAACAATTAGTGTAGAGATGTGCAGCGGCTTGCTCGGTCGGTAGAGGCGGGGTCTGGCTGCGGACGAGGGGTCAGTCCAGCTCAGGACTAGGGGTCGGTCCCGCTTGGGACGAGAGTTTGGTCCCACTTGGGATGAGGGGTCGGTCCGGCAGCAGACGAGGGGTCGGTCTCACAGGGGTTGCGCGGTTCGGCTGACGGGGTCGCTCGGCGAAGCCGGCGACAAGGGGGTTGCCCGGAGAAGCAGGCGACGAACTGGGGACAAGGGAGGCCAGGCCCTTGTCGGGGGCTCTCAGGACTGGAGGGCGCACGGCAGAAGAACTACCGTGGAGACAAGGTAAACACGCAAGTCCACTTTATTGAGGGAGAGGCAACAGTTTTATAGGGGCTGGGGAAGGCTGATTGGTCAAAGCCACGCCCTGTTCTGATTGGTTGCCGGAGAAAGGTCAGTGGGCGGTGCTGGATGGGGGAGGGGTGGTGGTTAGGGATTGGCTGTCGCTGTTGCTGGGGGAAGGGGCAGGGTTTAGGGATTGGTGGCTGCTGTTGCTGGGGTGGAGGGCAGACTTGAGTTTCCCACCCACGCCTGGTTGTTGCTGCTGTTGGGGGAGGGGAAAAGGGCAGACTGGAATTTTCTGCCCATGCCTGGCTGTTGCTGCTGTTGGGGGAAGGGAAGAGGGCAGACTGGAATTTTCTGCCCTGCGCCTGCGCAGGGAGAAAGAAGAAGAAGGGTGCTGCCCCACAGGCATCGTGTGGCGCCATCCAGGAGGAGGGGCAGCCGCGGAAGCATGGCTGCCGAGAAGGGGAGACCCGAGGGCACTCTGCGCCCATGCCGAGCTTCCTTCAGGGGTGGCGGTGGGCCCGACCAACCACCCTATTATGGGGGCAGCGGAATTAAGCCTACTGCGGCCGCTCCCCCGCCAGGCCAGCAAACCACACTTCAGCCCGAGGGGTGACCGCAGAGATGCCCATTTCTCCCTTTAATTATTCCAGTATTTGTCTGATGTATTTTGGGGTACCAGAGTTATTTACAGAAATATTTATGATTGTTATTTCTTCCTGAAAAAACAATCCTTTTTTTTTTTTTTTGGTGAATTGATCCTTTTATTTATAATATATATAGTGTCCTTCTTTGTCTCATGTAAAAGCTTTGGACTTAAAGTCTATTTTTCTGATATTGGTATAATCACCCCAGATGATGATGATGATTTGAATGGAATATCCTTTACCATCCTTCACTTTCAACACATTTGTGTACTTTTGTGTAAGGCGACTCTCTTGTAAATAGCATATAGTTTAATCTTTTTTTTTAATCCATTCTGCCAATCTGTTGCTTTTGATTGTGGAGTTTAATACATTAACATCCAGTTTTATTTCTATAAATGTAGAACTTTTGTCCTTTGTTGTTTTTTTTTTTTAGTCTTTATATTTATTTATTTATTTTAAGAAAAATATATATTGTTTTTTAAATGTTACATTAAAAAAATGAGGTCCCCATATACGCCACACCCCCCCTTACCCGACTCCTCCCACATCAACAACCTCTTTCATCATCGTGGCACATTCATTACATTTGGTGAATACATTTTGGAGCACTGCTGCCCCACATGGATAGTGGTATACATTGTAGTTTACACTTTTCCAGTCCACCCAGTGGGCCATGGCAGGACATACAATGCCCAGCATCTCTCCCTGCAGAACCACCCAGGACAACTCCAAGTCCTGAAAATGCCCCATATCATATCTCTTCTTCTCTTTCCCTACCCTCAGCAGCTACCGTGGTCACTTTCTCCACATCAATGCTATAATTTCTTCCATTACTAATCACAGTAGTTCCATAGTAGAATACTAGTAAGTCCATTCTAATTCATGCTCTATTCCTCCAGCTGTGGACCCTGGGATGGTTATGTCCACTCGCCTTCTATATCAAGAGGGGGTTTAGATTCCACATGGATGGTGGATGCAATTCTCCTGCTTGCAGTTGTAGGCACTCTTGGTTATGTCCACTCCCCTTCTATATCAAGAGAGGGTTTAGATTCCACATGGATGGTGGATGCAATTCTCCTGCTTGCAGTTATAGGCACTCTTCAGTCCCTGGGATGGTGACTGACTTTCATCATCTCCCTGTTAGCTGGCCAGGGTAAGTCCAATAAACCAGAGGGTAGGAGTTGCAAATCTGCTGAGGCTCAGGGCCTGGCTGTCACATGGACAGTCCAGAGATTCAGGTCTTCTGAATATACACCAACCCCAGCCCAATCACATGTCCAGTAAAAGTAATGGAAGATTCATGGGTAGAAAGGTCATATCTGAGTCCAACTCCATCCTACTCAGGAACACAAATTCCAAAGTAGAATCAACTGACATGGCACTGAACTCCAGAGCCATCTGCCATGACCATAGAACTTGTGGGTCTCTGTAGCCCTCAGGAGAACCAGTACCTGGGCTTCTATCTACTTCGGCTGTCTCTGGTACCCTGCTGAGGCGTGAATAAGCCTTACCCCTCTGATGATCTCCCAACTCTTTTTTGAGACTCATAGCCATATAAACTCATTTGTATTTTCCATTTTCCCCTTTTATTTAAAGTCATAAAGCAGTTTTTAACTCCTGATATTACATGTAGGCTGAGATAGTCTGCTGGTCTGAGTTGACCCTTTTATTCAAAATCTTTTTCTAGTTCCATCATTAGCTGGTGCTTGGTAGTAATCCCTCAGCACCAGAGAGGCTCATCCCTGGGAGTCATGTCCCATGCTGCAGAGGAGGTAATGCATTTACATGATGAGTTTGGTTTAGAGAGTGGCCACATTTGAACAACATGGAGGTTCTCAGGAGGTAACTCTTAGGCACCATGCAGCCCTAGGCCTAGTTCATATTTCAGATGCCATTGTTGGAACATCTGTCTTTATTGGTCTTTGCCATTGCACTTGGGGGATTGTTGCTGTTCCATTGGGGAATGTGATAGAGCTCCCCTAACTAGGAACTCAGCACTCCCTCAGTTGTCATTTTTAACTGAAACCACAATGAAAATATCCAAACATTTATATGTATACTGTACACATGCCCTGGAGAACTCCCTCCCAACCATGTGCCCTCTATCAATAACACCCCACACTTGTGTTCCTCCCCCACCACCATTGAACCCCTCTGTGGTTCAAAACCTCCCTGAAAATGAAACCCAATATATTGCCAGTTTCCATTAATAGTAAAATGGAATATAGTGATGGGTTTAAAGGTTAGATATAGAATACATACTAATTTAGAAAAATTAAAGTAAAAATAAATTGGAGTATCAACAAATGAAAAAATGAAAAAGCTGTTTTTAACATTTTGTCTTTCATCACTGCTATAGGTGTTGCTCTGTATGTACAGCAGCAAGGCAATTTCTTCCATTTATTCCTCAGTGTCTGCATCCATTCTTTTTTTTTTCTTCTACTTATTAAGTTTGTCTTCACAAAAGTTTTAGATCACAGTAATTCACATGTACAATATATGGTACTCACACATATCCAGCATCAAACCCTTTATCCCTTCCCCATCAATCATCTTTGTACATGTTCATATTATATTTGCTGCAGCTGATGTTCAGATATTGAAACGATAGCTTACAACATGGTTCCATTTGGGTTTACATTATGGTTTATATTTTAGAATATACAATTTTCTAAATTTTTGATTATCTTATGTTTTACATTATGGTTTACGCTCTCATTGTATGGGTCTCCACCGAATGATGTAACCCACTATGACAAAATGAGCACTCATACACTCCCTAGAAGCTCGCCCTTATCAGATGTCCCCCACTTAAACATCTTAAACAGGTAACCTTCCTTATTATATTTTCTAAAGTGTTTACTTTACATTATAATTTCAACCATATGCCTGACAATCTCCTATGTTGAAATGTTCCCCCTACCCTCCCCCCCCAATTTCTTGGGCCATCTGACCCTTCCTCCCTTCCCTAGCCCCCCTCAAGCCCACAAAGCCCCATCCAAAGGTATCCCTATGCCCCCATTTTATCCCTTCCCCATACAAATACTTACCTCCAGCTTATCATAGATTTCACCCATGTAGCTGTTTGCTTGCAACTTTCCTCTATCTCCCAACTTCCTTTAATCCTATCATCCAGTCTCTAGCTCTCTGAGACAGCTTGGTTTACTTATTTCATATCAGAGAGGTCATGTATTATTTGTCCTTTAATGCCTGGGTTGCTTCACCAGCATAAGGGTCTCAAGATTCATCCATGTTATCACATGTGTTTGTACTGTATTCATTCTTATACCTGAGTAGTATTCCATTGTATGTATATACCACATTTTATTTACCCACTCATCTGTTGATGGGCATTTGGGTTGATTCCAACTTTTGGCAATAGTGAACAATGCTGCTATGAACATTGGTGTGCATATTTCAGTTTGTGTCGTTGTTTTCAGTTCTACTGGGTATATACCCAGCAGTGGAATTGCTGGGTCATATGGCAAATCTCTAGCTAGTTTTTTGAGAAACCGCCAAACTGTCCTCCAGAATGGCTGGATCCTTCTGCATTCCCATCAATAGTGGATGAGTGTTCCCATTCCTCCACATCCTCTCCAGCACTTGTAGTCTTCTGTTTTTTTTCATAGCTGCCAATCTTATGGGAGTAAGATGGTATCTTATTGTAGTTTTGATTTGCATTTCCCTGATAGCTAAAGATTTGGAGCATTTTTTCATGTGCTTTTTAGCCATTTGTATTTCTTCTTTGGAGAAGTGTCTGTTTAAATCTTTTTCCCATTTTTTAAATGGGTTGTTTATCTTTTTATTTTTGAGATATAGGAGTTCTTTATATATGCAGATTATAACTATTCTATCTGATATATGGTTACCAAATATTTTCTCCGATTGTGTAGGCTCTCTTTTCGCTTTCTTGACAAACTCCTTTGAGGTGCAGAAGGCTTTAATTTGAGGAAGTCCCATTTATCTGTTTGTTCTTTTGCTGCTCATGCTTTTGGTGTGAAGTTCATGAAGTCATTTCCTATTACAAGGTCCTGTAGATGCTACCCTACACTGCTTTCCAAAGTGTTTATGGTCTTGGCTCTTGTATTTAGGTCTTTGATCCATCTCTAGTTGATTTTTGTATAAAGTGTGAGTTGGTAATCCTCTTTCATTCTTTTACATACGGATATCTAGTTCTCCAGGCACCATTTGTTGAATAGGACATTCCCTCCCAGTTGAGAGGGTTTGGTGGCTTTATTGAATATTATATGACTATATATATGCGGATCTAAAGCAGAACTCTCAATTCAGTTCCATTGGTCTGTATGTCTCTCCTTGTGCCAATACCATGCTGTTTTCACTACTGTAGCTATTGTAAATGGTATTTGTTTCTTGATTTCCTCCTCAGATTGCTCATTATTGGTACAGAAATGCTACTGAATTTTGCTCATTGCTCTTATAATCTGAAACTTTACTGAACTCATTTATAAGTTCTAGAAGCTTTATGCTAGCCTTCTCAGAGTTTTCTAAGTATAGGATCATATCATCTGCAAATTGTGTAATTTTGACTTCTTCCTTTCCAATTTGGATGCCTTTAAATCTGATTCTTGCCTCAATGCTCAAGCAAGTACTTTTAACACAATGTTAAATAGAAGGGGTGATGGTGGATATCGTTTTCTTGTTCCTGATCTTAGAGGAAAAGATTTTAGGATTTCACCATTGTAAATGATGTTGGCTGTGGTTTTGTCATATATCCTCTTTATCATGTCCAGAAAGTTTCCTTCTATTCTGATCTTTTGCAGTGTTTTTATCAAGAAAGGGAGCTGTATTTTGTCAAATGCTTTTTCTGCATCTCTAGATATGATCATGTGATTTTTTTCCTTCAATCTGTTTATATGGTGTATTACCTTAATTGATTTTGTGTTGCACCATCCTTGCATACTAGGAATGAATCCCACTTGGTCATGGTGTATAATTCATTTAATGTGTTGTTGAATACAATTAGCAAAGTATTTTGTTGAGGATTTTTGCATCTAGGTTCATTGGAGAAATTGGTCTGTAGTTTTCTTTCTTGTGGTGTCTTTGTTTGGCTTTGGTACTAGAGTTATGTTGGCATCATAGAATGAGTTAGGCAATGTTCCTTTTGTTTCAATTTTTTGGAAGAGTTCAAGCAAGACCTTCAGTCTGTTTATATGGTGTATTACATTGATTGATTTTCTTATGTTGAACCATCCTTGCATACCTGGAATGAATCCCACTTTGCCGTGGTGTATAATTCGTTTAATGTGTTGTTGAATACGATTAGCAAGTATTTTGTTAAGTGTTTTTGCGTCTAGGTTCATTAGAGAAATTGGTCTGTAATTTTCCTTTCTTGTGGTGTCTTTGTTTGTCTTTGGTACTAGGGTAATGTTAGCATCATAGAAGGAGTTAGGCAATGTTCCTTCTGTTTCAATTTTTTGGAATAGTTTCAGCAGGATTGGTGTTAGTTCTTTCCGGAATGTTTTGTAGAATTCACCTGTGAAGCTGTCTGACCCAGGGCTCTTCTTAGTTGGGAGGTTTTTAATGACTGATTCTATCTCTTTCCTTGTGACTGGTTTGTTGAGATCATCAATTTCTTCTTTCATCAATGTAGGTTGCTTATGTTTCTAGGAATTTTCCATTTCCTCTAAATTGTCCTTGTTGGCATATAGATTTTCAAAGTATCCTCTAATGATAGTCTTTATTTCTGTAGGGTCAGTGGTGATATATCCCATCTCATATCTTATTTTGTGTATTTGCATCTTTTCTCTCTTTTTCTTTGTTAGTCTCACTAAGGGTTTGTCAATTTTATTGATTTTCTCAAAGAACCAGCTCTTTTTTTTGTTTATTTTTCCAAGTGCTTTCTTATTTTCTATTTTACTTAGTTATGCTCTGATCTTTGTTATTTTTTTCTTTCTTCTTCCTTTGGGTTTAGTTTTTTTTTTTTTTTTTTTTGGTTTTTTTCACTAATTTCTCCAAGTGTGAAGTTAGGTCTTCAATTTTAGCTCTTTCTTCTTTTTTGATGTAGGAATGTATAGCTATAAATTTCCCTCTCAGCAGTGCTTTTGCTGCATCCCATAAGTTTTGATATGTTGTGTTATCATTTTCATTCATTTCAAGGTAGTTATTAATTTCTTTTGAGATTTCCTCCATGACCCACTGTTTTTCTAAGAGTGTGTTGTTTAACTTCCATATCTTGTTGCCGAATCTGGGTCTCTGGCCCTTGCAGATTTCCAACCTCATCTCACTGTGGTCAGAGAAATTATTTTGTATGATTTCAATATGTCTGAATTCATTGAGACTTTTTCTGTGGCCTAGCATGTGGTCTGTCTTGGAGAATGATCCATGTGCACTTGAGAAGAATGTATATCCTGCTGTTTTGGTGTGAATTGTTCTGTATTTGTCTGTTAGGTTTGCTCCTCTAATATATTGTTCAAAGTCTTTGTTTCTTTATTGATTCTCTTTTGAAATGTCTGTCCAAAGTTGATAGTGGTGTATTAAAGCCCCCACTATAATTGTAGAAGCATCAATTTCTTCACTTAGTTTTTCCAGTATTTGCCTCATGAATTTGGAGGCACCCTTGTTAGGAAATAAATGTTTATGATTGCTCTTTCTTCTTGAAAGATTATCCTTTTCACTAATATGTAGTGTCCATCTTTGTCTCTCACAATTGTTTAGCATTTAAAGTCTATTTTGTCTGATATTAATATAGCTAATCCTGCGCTTTTATGATTATTGTTTGCTTATAAGATTGTTTTCCAGCCTTTCACTTTCAACCTCCTTAAATCCCTGTGTCTAAGATAAGTTTCTAATAGACAACATATAGATGGGTCATATTTCCTTATCCAATCTTCCAATCTGTGTCTCTTAACAGGTGAATTTAATCCATTGACATTTAGTGTTATTACTTTCAAGGAATTACTTACAGTAGCCATATTTTCTTTGGATTTGTGTTTGTCATATGGTTTTTTTAATTATTTTTCTCTTTTTTTTTTAGTTTTAGTTGTACTTACACTCTCCTCCAACTCTATCTCTCTTGTTTTATTCTTTCCTCCTGCAGGACTCCCTTTAGTATTTATTTATTTTTTTATTTTATTTTATTTTTTTTAATTCATTTTTTTAAAAAATATTACATTAAAAAAATATGAGGTCCCATTCAACCCCACTGCCCCCACCCCCCAATCCCCCCACAGCAACACTCTCTCCCATCATCATGACACATCCATTGCATTTGGTAAGTACATCCCTGGGCATCGCTGCACCCCATAGTCAATGGTCCACATCATAGCCCACTCTCCCAAGTTCCATCCAGTGGGCCCTGGGGGGATCTACAATGTCCCGTAGTTGTCCGTGAAGCACCACCAAGGACAACTCCATGTCCAGAAAATGCCTCCCCATCTCATCTCTTCCTCCCATTCCCTGCACCCAGCAGCCACCATGGCCACCCTTCCCACACTGATGCCACATTTTCTCTGTGGACATTGGATTGGTTGTGTCCATTGCACATCTATGTCAAGTGGGGGCTTAGATTCCACATGGATACTGGATGCAATCCTCCTGCTTTCAATTGTAGGCACTCTAGGCTCCATGGTGTGGTGGTTGACCTTCTTCAACTCCATGTTAGCTGAGTGGGGTAAGTCCAATAAATCAGAGTGTAGGAGTTGAAGTCTGTTGAGGTTCAGGGCGTGGCTATCATATTGCCACTCCAGAGATTCAAATCCCCTAAATATATCTTAAACCCCAACACCAACTACAATTCCAGTAAAGTAGCATGAAAGTCTTGTGAAAAGAGATCCCATCTGAGTCCAGTTCCATCACGCAGAAACACCGGCTCCAAAGAAGGGCCAACTGACATGGCAGTGAACCCCATCTGCCATGACCATAGAACCCGTGGGTCTCTTTAGCCCTCAAAAGAACCAATACCTGGGGTTGTATCTACTTTATCTGTCTCTTAGACTCTGCTCAGTTGTGCATAAGGGCAATCCTTCTGACAACCTCCAGACTCTTTTTTAGAGACTCGTAGCCATATAAACTCATTTCTCCTTTCCATTTTGCCCTTACATTAGGTCAAACAGCATTTTAAAGTCATGTTATTATATGTAGACAGGGATATTCTGCTGATCCGCATTGAACCTTTAATTCAAGGTCATTTTCTAGTTGCATCTTCAGCTGGTATTTGGTAGTGATCCCTCGGTGCCAGGGAGGCTCATCCCCAGGTGTCATGTCCCACGCTGGGGGGAATGCACCGCATCTACATGCTGAGTTTGGCTTCGAGACTGGCCACATTTGAGTAACATGAAGGCTGTCAGGAGGAAACTCCCAGGCACAATGCTGCTCTAGGCCTTGTTCTTATTACAGGCATGTAGGCTCACAAGCATAGTCATTAGTATCAGGAGCCCACTGTTGGACCCTCATTCCTTCCTGGTTCTTACCGTTGCACCTGGGGGACTGCCGCTTCTCCCCTAGGGACCACAACAGAGCCCCCCCGGCCCGGAACCCAGTACCCCCCAGCTGTTTTTTTAATTGTTTCCACTATGAATATATCTAAATATTACCATGCACCCTGGACATATGCCCTGTATAACTCCCTGTCAACCATATATAGCCTGTCAATAACATCCCATACCAGTATTCCTCTGCCGCTATTGTTGAACCACTCTGTGATCCAAAACTTCCTGTAAAGTGAATCCCAATATAATGTCAGGTTCCCTTACTAGTAAAATGGAATATAGCAATGAGTTTAAAGGTTAGATCTAGAGTACGTATTGATTTGGAAAAATTTCTACATCCTATCTTTTTCTTTTCTTTTTTCCTAATTATTGAGCTTCTCTTCACAAGAGTCTTAGATCACAGTAATTCATATATGCAATATACAGTACTCCCACACATCCACCATAAAACCTTTTCCCTTCCACAGTGATAATCTTTTAAATTATTCATATCATATTTACTTAAACTGATGTACAGACTTCAAGACAATAGCTTTCAATCAAGGTGACATCTGTGCTTACATTGTGGTCCATACTTTAGGCTATACAGTTTTCTAAATTTTTTAGTTATCCTATGTTTTACATTATGGTTTACATTATTAGTCTGTCGTCCCCTATATGTTTTTGGTGTAATATTACATGTTTTATATTCATCCTCGTGTACTCTCGTGAAACTCCTCTCTTGCCCCCACATTTACCTTGTTTTCATCCATTCAACATCCATTTTCCCCTTCCCTTGGGGCCCACAGAGACAGCCAATCTCCATTTCCTGAGGAGCCACGTCCAGAGATGCTTGCAACAGTGTTCAGGGCCTGACTTTCTCAACTGCCCTAATGCCCTGGGAGCCACCCTTTCTCTCAAGAGATACAGTTCTCTCTATTTGATGGCATTAGTCCTCCCCAGGATGTGGGTCCACCCCATCTCTCACTTCTTGGGTCTCTACCCAATGGTACAACCCACCCTGGCAAAATGAGCCTTCAGACGTTCCCCAGGAGTCCATCCCACATCAGACCATCCCCTCCGAGCATCCTAAACAGGTAACCCTCCTAATTATATTTTGATACGATTTTCTCAGCATTTTACTCTCAAACAACACCTGACACTCTCCTATGTTCGTATGTTGCCCCTCCCTCCCCCCAATTTTGTGGGCAATATTACCCATCCGCCCATCCCTAGCCCCCTCAAACCCGCAAAGCCCCACCCAAAGGCAACCCCTTGCCCCCATTTTATCTCTTCTTTGTGCTCATACTTACCACCAGCTCATCATAGATTCCACCCCTGCAGACGTCGGCTCACAGCCTTTCTCCATCCCCCGATTTCCTGTAAGTGTATTTTCCAGTCTCTAGCTCTCTGAGGCAGGTTGCTTTTTTCATATCATTGAGGTCATGTAGTATTTGTCTTTCAATGCCTGGGTTGCTTCACTCAACATAAGGTTCTCAAGATTCATCCATGTTATCACGTGTGTTTGTAGTGTATTTGTTCTTACAGGCAAGTAGTATTCCATTGTGTGTATATACCACATTTTATTGATCCACTCGTCTGTTGATGGGCATTTGGGTTGATTCCAACTTTTGGCGATAGTGATCAATGCTGCTATGAACATTGGTGTACATATATTGGTTTGTGTCCTTGTTTTCAGTTCTAATGGGTATATACCCAGCAGTGGTATTGCTGGGTCATATGGAAAATCTATGGTTAGTTTTTTGAGAAACCGCCAAACTGTTCACCAGAATGGTTGGATCCTTCTGCATTCCCACCAGCAGTGGATGAGTGTTCCCTTTTCTTCACATCCTCTCCAGCATTTGTATTCTTCTGTTTTTTTCATAGCTGCCAATCTTATGGGAGTAAGATGGAATCTTTTGTAGTTTTGATTTGCATTTCCCTGATAACTAGAGATTTGGAGCATTTTTTTCATGTGCTTTTTAGCCATTTGTATTTCTTCTTTGGAGAAGTGTCTGTTTAAATCTTTTTCCCATTTTTTAAATGGGTTGTTTATCTTTTTATTTTCAAGATATATGAGTTCTTTATATATGCAAGTTATAAGTCTCTTATCAGATATATGGTTGCCAAATATTTTCTCCCATTATGTGGGTTCCCTTTTTACTTTCTTGACAAACTCCTTTGCAGTGCAGAAGGCTTTAATTTTGAGGAAATCCAATTTATCTATTTGTTATTTTGCTGCTTGTGCTTTTGGTGTGATATTCATGAAGCCATTTCCTATTACAAGGTCCTGTAAATGTTTCCCTACACTGCTTTCCAAGATCTTTATGGTCTTGGCTCTTATATTTAGGTCTTTGATCCATCTTGAGTTGGTCTTTGTATAAGGTGTGAGATGGTAATCCTCTTTCATTCTTCTACATATGGCTATCGAGTTCTCCAGGCACCATTTGTTGAATAGGCCATTATCTCCCAGTTGAGAAGGTTTGATGGCTTTATCGAATATTATATGGCTATATGTATGAGGTTCTATATCAGAACTTTCAATTTGATTCCACTGGTCTGTGTGTCTCTCCTTATGCCAATACCATGCTGTTTTCACTACTGTAGCTTTGTAGTATGTTTTGAAGTAAGGAAGTGTGATTCCTCCCATTTCGTTTTTCTTTTTCAATATGTCTTTGGCTATTCGGGGCCTCTTTCCTTTCCAAATAAATTTCATAGTTAGTTTTCCAAGTTCCTTAAAGAAGGCTGTGTTGATTTTTATTGGGATTACATTGAATGTATAGATCAGTTTTGGAAGGATAGACATCTTAATAATATTCAGTCTTCCTATCCATGAACAAGGAATATTCTTCCATTTATTTAGGTCTTCTTTGATTTCCTTGAACAGTCTTGTATAGTTCTTGGTGTATAAGTTTTTTACCTCTTTAGTTAAATTTATTCCTAAGTATTTGATTTTTTTTATTTACTATTGTGAATGGTATTTGTTTCTTGATTTCCTCCTGATCTTGCTCATTATTGGTGTACAGCAATGCTACTGATTTTTGCACATTGATCTTATAACCTGTGACTTTACTAAACTCATTTATGAGTTCTAGAAGCTTTGTTGTAGACCTCTCAGGGTTTTCTATGTATAGGATCATGTCATCTGCAAATAATGAAATTTTGACTTCTTCCTTTCCAATTTGAATGCCTTTTATATCTGGTTCTTGCCTCAGTGCTCAAGCAAGTACTTCTAAGACAATGTTAAATAGGAGCAGAGACAATGGGCATCCTTGCCTTGTTCCTGAGTTTAGAGGGAAGGATTTTAGGATTTCTCCATTGTAAACAATGTTGGCTGTACATTTTTCGTATATACTCTTTATGATGTTCAAAAAATTTCCTTGTATTCTGATCTTTTGGAGTGTTTTTATCAAGAAAGGGTGCTGTATTTTGTCAAATGCTTTTTCTGCATTTTTAGATACAATCATGTGATTTTTTTCCTTCAATCTGTTTATATGATATATTACATTGATTGATTTTCTTATGCTGAACCATCCTTGCATACCTGGAATAAATCCCACTTGGTCGTGGTGTATAATTTGTTTAATGTCTTGTTGAATATGATTAGCAAGTCTTTTGTTAAGTATTTTTGTGTCTAGGTTCATTAGAGAAATTGGTCTGTAATTTTCCTTTCTTGTGGTGTCTTTGTTTGTCTTTGGTAATAGGGTAATGTTAGCATCATAGAAGGAGTTAGGCAATGTTCCTTCTGTTTCGATTTTTTGGAAGAGTTTCAACAGGATTGGTGTTAGTTCTTTCCGGAATGTTTTGTAGAATTCACCTGTGAAGCTGTCTGGCCCAGGGCTCTTCTTAGTTGGGAGGTTTTTAATGACTGATTCTATCTCTTTGCTTGTGATTGGTTTGTTAAGATCATCAGTTTCTTCTTTCGTCAATATGGGCTGCTTATGTGTTTCTAGGAATTTGTCCATTTCCTCTAAATTGCCATTTTTGTTGGAATATAGTTTTTCAAAGTATCCTCTTATGATAGTCTTTATTTCTGTGGGGTCAGTGGTGATATTGCCTTTCTCATATCTTATTTTGTGTATTTGCATCTTCTCTCTTTTTTTCTTTGTTAGTCTCGCTAAAGGTTTGTCAATTTTGTTGATCTTCTCAAAAAACCAGCTCTTGGTCTTGTTTATCTTTTCAAGTGCTTTCTTATTTTCTATTTCATTTAGTTCTGCTCTTATCTTTGTTATTTCCTTCCTTCTTCTTCCTGTTCGGTCACTTTGTTGTTGTTTTTATAATTCCTTCAAATGTGTAGTTAGGTCTTCAATTTTTGCTCTTTCTTCTTTTTTGATATATGAATTTATGGCTATAAATTTCCCTCTCAGTACTGCTTTTGCTGCATCCCATAAATTCTGGTATTTTGTGTTATCATTATCATTTGTTTCAAGGTAGTCATTGATTTCTTTTGAGATTTCCTCTTTGACCCACTGTTTTTCTCAGAGTGTGCTGTTTAATTTCCAAATCGTGGTGTGAAATCTGGGCCTCTGTCCCTTGCAAATTTCCAGCTTGACTCCACTGTGGTCAGAGATATTGTTTTGTATGATTTCAATCTTTCTGAATTCATTAAGCCTTTATTTGTGGCCTAGCATATGGTCTATCTTGGATAATGATCCATGTGCGCTTGAGAAAAAGGTATATCCTGCTGTGTTTGGGTGTAATGATCTATATATGTCTATGAGATCCAGCTCCTCTAATATACTGTTCAAATGTTTTGTTTCTTTAGTGATTCTCTTTTGAGATGTTCTGTCCAGAGTTGATAGTCATGTATTAAAATCTCCCACTATAATTGTAGATGCATCTATTTTTTCACTTAGTTTTTCCAGCGTTTGCCTCACATATTTAGAGGCACCCTTGTTAGGAACATAAATATTTATGATTGTTTGATCTTCTTGACAGATTGTCCCTTTCACTAAATTATAGTATCCTTCTTTGTCTCTCACAATTGTTTCACATTTAAAGTCTATTTTGTCTGATATTAATATAGCTACTCCTGCCTTTTTTTGGTTCTTGTTTGCTTTTATGATTGTTTTCCAGCCATTCACTTTCAACCTCCATGAAGCTCTGGGTCTAAGATGTGTCTCTTGTAGACAGCATATAGATGGGTCATATTTCCTTATCCAATGTCCCAGTCTGAATCTTTTGATAGGTGAGTTTAATCCATTGTCATTCAGTGTTATTACTTTCAAGGAATTATTTATGTTAGCCATATTTTGATTGGACTTGTGTTTGTCATATTTTGTTTGTTTCTTTTCCCCTTCTCTTTTTGTCTTTTTTGTTGCTCTTACACTCTTCTCCAACTCTGCCTGTCCTGTTTTTTCCTTTCTTCCTGCAGAACTCCCTTTAGAATTTCTTGAAGGGGAGGTTTCTTGTTGGCATACTCTTTCAGTTTCTGTTTATCTGTGAATATTTTGAACTCTCCATCATTTTTGAGTGCTAATTTAACTGGATAGAGTATTCTTGGTTGGAGATTTTTTTCTTTTAGTACCTTGACTGTATCATACTACTGCCTTCTTGCCTCCATGGTTTCAGATGAGAAATCAGCACTTAATCTTATGGAGCTTCCATTATATGTCATGGTTTTCTTTTCTCTCACTGCTTTTAGCATTTTTTCCTTGTCTTGAGCATTGGATAATTTGACAAGTATTTGTCTTGGGGTGGGCCTGTTGGGGTTTATGACAATTGGGGTGCACTGTGCTTCTTGGATATGTACATCTGTCTCCTTCAGTAGATTTGGGAAGTTTTCAGCAGTTATTTCCTGCAACACTCCTTCTCACCCCTTTCCCTTCTCTTCTCCTTCTGGGATGCCTATAATACATATGTTTGAGCGTTTTGCATTGTCATTTAGGTCCCTAAGTCCTAGCTGGATTTTTTCTGTCTTTTTATCGATCAATTCTACTATCTGTTTGATTTCCAATGTACTGTCTTCCACATCACAAATTCTCTGCTCTGCCTCTTCTAGTCTGCTGATATTTGCTGCAAGTGTATTTTTGATTTCTTGAACTGTGGTGTTCATTCCCATCATATTTGTTATCTTTTTGCTTATGTCTGCAATTTCCCCTCCAAAGTTGTCTTCATGTTGTTAACCTCTTCCTTTTCTTCATTAAATTTGTCAGTGATAAATGTTCTGAGATCTTTAATTGCTTGTGCAAAGTTCTGCTCCCCTTCCTGGGTTTTAGTTTGTTCATTGGATTCAGCCATATTTTCCTGATTACTGGTTTGGTTTGTAGATTTTTGTTGCTGTCTGGTCATCATTTTTTCTTGACGGGTTTAATCATTTCCTTAGCTTCTTTGTCTAGTCTTGGAGATTAATTAGCTGTTGTTTTTGCGTAAGTGTCATATCTTCTCTTTGTCACTTTGTTCTTCTTATTCTAATTTCTTATTGTTGGTTAAGTTCACTTTAAAAGAAAGTATTAGTGCTGGGGAAAGGAAATTTTGTAAGCAAGGAAAAAGTGTAAAGTAGTATTGGTGATATATGTTAACAAAGCAACAATATGAGATCTGGGAGGATGGAAGTTAGATTCATGTAAATTGTGAAGAGTTATAGCAGTAGGTAGAGTACCTATAATGAGGTAGATGACTGAATATGGGAGGAATATGGTATGAACTAAAAAGCTATTGTTTTTGTGAGAGAGGGAAAGAGAAAAGAAAGGTAATAGTTTCAAGAGTGGATAACAGACAGAAAACACACAAAGGTATTAGAAGTTAAGAGTTAGACACTTTGTGGATCAAAGAAAGGGAGGTGGAATATAGGAGAGATAGTAGATGATGGAGGATATCAAGATGTAGGGGAAAGAGGATAGTGTAGATAGCCAATATCTATTCACACAGAAATGAGGCAGTGGAGGATGAGGAAACCCAGCAAATGTGAGGTGTTTCCAGCAGCACCTATTGTATAGTTAAGATAAAATGGAATAAGAAGATGGGGGACAAGAGAGAGAGAAGAAAAAAAAAAGACTTTGGGGGATAGGCTGGGAGAAAAGACTAGGGGATAATGCAATGTTAGCAATCAGATCATTAAAGAAATAAAATAAAAAATAAAAATAGAATAAAAATAAAAACAAAACAAAACAAAACAAAAAAGAAAAAAATGCAAACCTTGAGGGCTAGGACATTCAAGGACCTCAGATGGACCTCAGGGTGTGATGGATTCAGGGATGGAAAGTCTGAGATATTGAGGACTCAAGAGGTGTGAGTCTCTGGGGTGTGGGCCACCAGGGTTTAGGGGACTCAGACCTGGCAACCTCAAGTCCGGTTAACAGGAAGCCTGGGAGCACCACAGTGCATCACAGACTTCAGGGATCCCCGCACCTGGGTGCCAGCCCTATGGGTGAGGTCACATCCACAAGCTCTGTCCTGTGTTCTGTACCCCACAATTCACTCACTCACTGGGGTCTATTCTGTGGATATATCACCAATTGACTTCAGGACCCCTCCCACCCTGTGATCCCCTGGAATGGCCACCTGGGGGTGCCTCTAGGCTGCAGCCAATTTAATGACACAGATCAATAGCCAGGTCCAGGGGAGGGGCTCCAGCCAGAAATGCTAATAACAGAGTCCAAACCCGAAATCCCCATGCTTCACAAAATATTCCCCTAATCAGCTTTCAAACGTCTCCCACCCTGCCAGACCCTGGTGGCATCTCTTTATTGCTATCACTTTAAGTCCACTGTAGGTCGGTAGCCGGGTTTGGGGGGGGGCGTGGCTCTAGGCGGAAGCGCTATTTTTTTGTGTCCGCAATCAAAAATTCCCCCCGCTTTGCCATAAAACTCCCGTTTGTCTCCCCAAATTGGTCTGCAAGCACCTCCTGTCCTATTAACCCCCCAATAGGCTGCTCAGGGCTTATGAATTCCCCAGTACTGCAGAGCCTCCAAAAAAAAAAAAAAAACCAC
Source organism: Dasypus novemcinctus (assembly GCF_030445035.2). Classification (NCBI taxonomy): domain Eukaryota; kingdom Metazoa; phylum Chordata; class Mammalia; order Cingulata; family Dasypodidae; genus Dasypus; species Dasypus novemcinctus. Next base: position 143,862,688 of record NC_080673.1, on the reverse strand, counting down.
CATGGCAGCGCCATGGCTCCGCCCACCCAAGGAGGGAACTTTCCATGCGCAGCCGGGACCTCCGTGTATATTTTATAGACGTATTTTCTCTGTTACCTTCCCACCAAATCGATGTCCAGATACCTACTGAGCTGCAAAAAATCCTGAAACAGCCTGGTCCCGAAGAGCTTCCAACGCTACCCGCTGCTTCTTTTCCCTTTAGTATTTCTTGAAGGACAGGCTTTTTGTTGGCATACTCTCTTAGTTTCTGTTTATCTGTGATATTTTGAACTCTCCATCATTTTGAATGCTAGCTTTCCTGGATAGAGTATTCTTGGTAGGAAATTCTTTTCTATTAGTACCTTGACTATGTCATACCACTCCCTTCTTGCCTCCATTGTTTCAGATGAGAAATGAGCACTTAAATCTTATGGAGTCCCCCTTGTATGTGATGGTTCTCTTTTTACTTGCTGCTTTTAGTATTTTCTCTTTGTCTTGAGCATTGGATAATTTGACAAGTATATGTCTTGGGGTAGGCCTGTTGGGAATTATGCTCTTTGGGTTGTGTTGTGCTTTCTGGACATGTACATCCATCTCATTCAGTAAGTTTGGGAAGTTTTCAGCCATTATTTCCTCTAACACCCCTTCTGTCCCCTTTCTCTACTCTTCTCCTCCTGGGATGCCTATAATGCATATGTTTGTGCATTTTGCATTGTCATTCAGGTCCCTAAGTCCCTGCTGGATGTTTTCTATCTTTTTATTGATCATTTCTACTATCTGATTGATTTCAGATGTACTGTCTTCCACATCACTAATTCTTTCCTCTGTCTCTTCGAGTTTGTTATTTGCTGAGAGGGTATTTTTGATTTCTTGAATTTTGCTGTTCATCACCATCATATCCATTATCTTTCTGTGTATGATTGCAATTTCTTCTGTATTCTAAGTGTTTTCTTCATATTCTTAATCCCTTCCTTCACTTCATCAAATTGGTCTGTAATATGTTTTGAGAGCTTTAGTTACTTTTCAGTGTTCACCTCCTCTTCCTGGTTTTTAGTTTGTTCATTGGATTGGGGCAAGTTTTCCTGATGATTAATTTGGTTTGTAGTTTTTTGTTGCTCTCTGGTCATCATTTTATCTTGACAGGTTTAATCAGTTGCTTAGCTTCTTTGTCTAGTTTGGGGTTTAATTAGTTGGGTTTTTTTGCGTGCATGTTAAGTCTTCTGTTTGTTTGTTCTTCTTATTCTATTTCTTTGTTGTTGTCTGGGTTCACTTGAAGGAAAATATCAGGGCTAGAAAAAGCAAAAGTAGTGATAAAAGAAAATGAATAATAGTAGTATTGATAGTAAATATTAGCAGAGGAACCATGTGAGATCTAGGAGAATGGATATTAGACTCATGTAGAGTTATAACAGTAAGAAAACTAGAGTATCTATAATGAGACAGTAGACTGAATATGGGGAGGAATATCATGTGAATTAAAAGGCAAATGTGTTCAGGAGAGAGGGAAAGAGAAAACAAAGGACAATAATATAAAGAGTGAATATAAGACAGAAAACTGAACAAAGGTATTAGAAATAAAAAGTCAGAAAAATTGGGGGCCAAACAAAGAGAGGTGTAATGAAGGAGAAACAATAAATGATGGAGGATAGGGAGATGTAGAGAAAATGGGATAGTGTTGGTGGTCAAAATACAGAAAAGAGGAAATGGAGGATGAAGAAATACAGGAAATGTGAAGTGCTCCCTGCAGAACCAAATATAAAAATAAATAAATAAAAAAGAAAAGAAAGAAAATGAGAAAAAAAAGGAACAAAAGGCAGCAAAGCAAGCAAGAAAAAGAAAAAGAGAAAAAGAAAGAAAAAAGGGCCTTGGAGAGATAAAAAAGAAGGAAAAACAAGAAGACAAACCAACAAAATACCAAAGTTTTAAGCAAGGAATCTTCTTTACAGTTAAATAAAATGCTTAGGAATCTGATGTTCTCCCTTTTTCCTTTCTTCACTTTCTTCTCTCCCAAGGCAGCAGGAAAGCTGCCTGAGAGGTCCAGTAGGAGATTCAAGTAAGTCCTTGATGAACCAGCTCAGCACAGAAAACAATGACTCTTAATTTCCAGAAAGAGAGAGCACCCACCCCTCACCAGGAGACCCAAGTATGCTATTGGAAGCTTGGAAAGCACTTCCTACAGTCCCTCTCCCTTAGGTAGGTTACAGGAGGGCTAGTTTGATTTTCTGACTCCAACTTCTCCCAGGCCAAGTTTTGTATTCCAGGGTGTTTAGGAAAATTCGGCTTTCTCACCAAATTCACCACTCCTTTCTTCCCAGTCTCTCCCCAAGCCAGCTGGTATGTTCCTCCAAGTGTAAAAGAAAAGGGGGGGAGGTGACCAGAGAATTGAACCTGCACTCATTTGGCTCATCTACACCTCCCACCGAATCCTTCCCATTCATGGAGTCAGTCCAAAATCAGAGGGCTAGGGTATTCCCAAACCTCTGGGAGCACTGGATTTGGCAAAGGGAAGTCTGGGATATTGAAGACTCAGGGTATGTAGGTCTGTGAAATGTGGGCTAGGGGGGCTTAGGGGACAGGGACCTGGGGACCATGCATCTGGTGATCACAGGGCTTGGAGAAGCTGCTACACAACAAACAGTTTTCAGGGAACACTGCAGCCACCAGCCCTAGGGGGAAGTGTCCCACCTCCCCACAGCTTTTGACCTCTGTGCTACTAACCCACAATTCTACCTTTAGCAAACACTACTTCTGTCACAGTCTGTCCAAATTGACATCTATACACCTCCTGCCTTGCAAACCCCTGAAATAGTATGCTCCAGCAAGATTTCAACCCTACTCGGCTGCTTCTTTGCAGGAGTGATTGTAAGGTGCACTCACTCAGATGCCATCTTGCCCTGCCTCCCTCAGTCCTCTGGTTTTTATTTTATTGTGTCTCTCTTTTCCTATATTACCACCCCCTTTTCCATATAATTGATCTTTTGTGATATATCTGACTGATCTTTTTCTCATTCCTTCTGTATATTTTTAAAACACTTTCTGTTTAGTTAGGAGTATGTATTATACAACCTATATCTTTAAATTACTATTTTGAAGATACCAACTTAGTTTCAATAGCATACACACTCTCTGCTTCCATATCCCTCTCTTTCCCCTCTTTTTTTGTCCCCACATTATCTTTTTATATTTCATGTCTATTATCAGGAGATATGTTTTTACTTGTTCAAAAGTATTTTGACTCTTAAAGGAATTAAAAGAGTAGAATTTTTCATTGAGGATACAGTAATACTGGATTTTGTATTAAACTTTCTAGTTGCTCTTACTGAAGTTTTCATTTCTTCACACTACTTCAAACCACTCTCTCCTGCCTTTTCATTTTAACCTGCAAAACTCCCATTAGTAATTCTTCTAGGACTGGTCTTTTGTTGACAATCTCTTCCAGTTTCTGTTTATTTGTCTATCTTTTAAATTCTCCCTTTCCACTTTCTTTCTTTTTTTTTTTTTTTTTTTTTTTTGAAGTACTGGGACCAGGGATTTAACCCCAAGCATCATATTTGGGAAGCCAGTGCTCAACCACTGAGATACATCTGAGATACATCTACTTCCCTGAGCTGGTTTTTTTGTTTTGTTTTTAGGAGGCACCAGGGACTGAACTCAAGACTTCCTATTTGGGAAGCAGACACTCAAGCACTTGAGCCACATCCATTCCCTTTTCCCTTATTTTTAAATGACAGTTTTGCTAGATAAAGAATTCTTGACTGGTAGATTTTCTCTTTCAGTACCTTAAATATATCATATCACTGCCATCTTATCTTCATGGTCTCTGATGAGAAATCAGCATTATATCTTTATGAAAATCTCTTGTATGTGATGAATCACTTTTCTCTTGCTGCTTTTAGAGTTTTCTCTTTTTCTTTTACACTGGACTTTCTGATTAATATTTGTCTCAGATTAGGTGTATTAGGATTTATTCTGTTAGTAATATGTTGCTCTTCTTGGACATGCATTCTTACATCTTTTATAAGAGTTGGGAAGTTTTTAGCCTTTGTTTCCTCAAATATTCCTTCTGCCCTTTATCCATTCTCTTCTTCTTGTGGGACACCCATACTGCATATGTTTGTATGTTTCATGGTGTTACTCAATTCCCTGAGACACTCCTCAATTTATTCTATTATTTTCTCAATCTATTCTTATAACAGTATAAGTTTGATTGTCCTGTCTTCTTGTTCATGAATTCTTTCTTTTACCTATTTAAATATGCTATTGTATGACTCTAATATATTTTATTCTTTTTTTGTGTGACTTTAATCCCCATAATTTCTGTAATGTCTCTTTTTTTTACTTTCAAATTCTTCTTTATGCTTACACATTATCTTAATATCCTTTAGCTCTATATCCATATTTTGTATTACTTTAGGAGATTTGTTTGAACTTCTTCAATTAGTTTTTCCAACTTCTATTTCTCTTCTGATATTTTAATTTTTTCCCTTGACTGAGCCATATCTTCCAGTTTCTTATTTTTGCTTGTAATTTGTTTGCTAATGTAAACACCCAATTATCTTGATGGGTTAACTCTGCCAGTTAGTTTACCTTTCTAGACTAGGGTTTTATTGTTGATTGACTTTGTGTTAAGCCTCTTTTTGATGCTTAGTCCAACTTATTCTGGAACTTTAGAGTATTTTGTGTTCAACTGTACACATTTTCTCACCTCTTCATCCAATTCTTGCCCTGGATATGTGGTACAATTATTAAGATTGTGATTTTTTGCAGCTGTTTCCCCTCCAGAAGAAAGCTTTCTTCCTTGTTCCTTCTCTGGGAGTCTTGATCTTTTCTGTTTATTTATTTATTTTTGCTGAATTTATCCCCAGGGTCTATGATTTGTTTAAATACTCTCCCTCACCCAGTGCCATCTTTTCCTTACAATTTTCAGTTCTGGAACCCATTTTATCTTATAGCAGTTCAGTTTTTCCTGTTTTGTTTTTTCTGTGAGGATTTCCCCCCTCCAGTTTCTTCCCTATTACAGTATCCTGCCCTGGGGATATAGATGGGCTCAATCCAGAAGTTTTGGTGTTTTCTTTTGTTATGGGATGCCAAGGCAATATACCAGATGTGAATTGACTTTTACAATGGGTATTTATTAACATCAAATCTCATGGTTCTGAGGCTGTGAAAAATGTTCACACCAAGGCTTCAGGCAAAACTCTTTTCCCAATGACATGGCTGTCAGCAACCAGGACCTCACATGGTGATGTTCAAAGGCAATGTCTGCTGTCTCTCCCTTCTCCTCTGGCTCTTGTTGCTTTCAGCTTCTGGCTTCCTATATCTTTCTCAATGCTTCTGTGGCTTTCTCTCATGTCTTATGGCTTTCTCTCCTGGGTTTCTCTGATTTTAGCTTATGTCTTCTAAGACTTTCTCTCTCAGTTTCTGGGAGTTTCTCTCTCAATCTCTCAGTATTCATTCCATTTATATAGGGCTCTAGTAAGAGTATTAAGAACCATGAAATAATCTAATCAGAAAGCCCTTAATTGAATCTAATCAAATGGTTCCACATACAATAGGTTCACACCCATAGAATTGGGTTAGCTTAAGGACATGATCTTTTCTGGGGGGTACATAGAGTCTCAAACTATCACAGTTGGTCAATTCAGAAAAGTATGTTTTGCATTGAGATGATCCAGACAACAGAAACTGGGTTGAGTGCACACATCTCTTGTCAACAGTTCTGCCATAGGCCCTCCTCCAACTCCAGGATGCCCTTTTATAGGCATAACACAGCACAACTCAGTGGTTTCTATTCTGCCCTGGATCTCTGTGGGTTTGGATCCCTGTTCCTGTATATGTATGTGAGGTTCTAACTTGCAGCTGTGATTGGCCCTATAGTCTGCATCCACAGTAGGAGGAACCCTGGCCATGCCATCTCTGTATTACTCCCAAACTGTGCAAGAGCAAGTGAGGGGGAGTGGTCTGGACTGGTGGGTCCAAGACAGAAATTTCCTACCTGATTTTAGAAATTATTTTTCTTTTTATTTTACTTCAGCATTTTTGGAGTTCTAATCTATTCTCTATCATCCTCCAGAGTTCTAAGCAAGTAGGCAAATGGGTTTTTTTTTTGTTTTTTTTTTTTTATTAGCTGATTCTGAGGGTGTACTTTTCCAGGGGATGTTTTAAGTCACATGTTGTTGAGGTCATAATATGTGTGTATATGTGTGTGTGTATAATTTAGTAAATTAAGATTGCTTATGTATTTTAAGTGTACTGAAATTTTGGAATTGACATAGCCAAATTAAATACAGTGAGGAGTTTAAAGGTATTACCTATAGAGTAAGACTCACTTACATTTCCTACTTTCTCTTTTTAAAAATTAATTTATTTTTTAAAATGGATTACACAAAATTTTACCCAAAAAGATATAAGGGATTCCATATGCCTCACTCCCCACACCTTCCACACCTCCCCACATTAACAACTTCTTTCATTAGTGTGTTTCATTCATTGCAATTGATGAACACTTTTGGAGCATTGCCACAAAGCATGTATTATAGTTTATCTCTTTTGACACTAATTTTGCCAATTTCATGGCTATTAATGTTATCCACAAATTTCAGCATTCAAAAAGAGCAGGTATCAAACCAAACAATACACTTGTCCAGCTACGATTATTAAAAAGGAAATAGTCACTTCACTGCTGGTCAAGGTTTTTATGTTAAAATGATAATTTCTCTATTATACATCAAAAGAAAGGGATGAAAATCTGAATTTCAAGTTGTGATAAGTCATGGATATTGAGATATCAGAAGCTGACAAGGAATTCCAAACCAAGTAGTAAATGATAAAACCTTTTTCAAAGTAGTACACAGAAGGAAAAGAGAATGAACAGTAAGGGTCCTCAATACCTCCTGTATTATTGACCCTTGAGTTGGATTATACTATGTAAAACTCTATATAGTTGGATAAGAACCTGTAAGTAGAAGGATTTCTATCTTTGTCTAGGGCATCCTGGGGACCATTTCAAATTGTGATAAAGAGCTAATATAATATAGCTGCTCTAGAATGGAATGGCACATTGATACACTGAGGCAGAAGGAGGAACAGATAGAGAATTTCTGATTCCCTTAAGTCATTTGTGGTTAGAAAGGGTTCCACACATTTTAGAATGCTCCCTTTGGAAAAGCAAAATGTAATTTGTAGTTTAGTTCAATAAGCTTGTTAAATAGTGACTGTGGTAAAATAAAAATAAAAAAAAGAAAGAATCTGAATCCAAGACAGACTCTGCAACATGGATTACCTCGGCCAGTGATGACATCGATAAAACAGTGAAGTATAAAACCAAAAGTCTCCTGAATCAGTGAAGAGGTTACTTGACCCAAATACTTATAAAACTAATCACTCTAAAAGATGTATTTATTGTGTGAGTTCAGCAGTAGTTATCTACAGAATATCCAGTGGTCCTGGGAATTAGAAATCAGGAACAGCAAAAATCAGTACCCTCTCTCAATCATTGTGAGAAAATATAAACCTACACAATGAAAATCAGATTAGATTGTTACAAAACCATCTTTCACAAAATCATCTTTCATATATTTATCATTTTGTATGGAAATTTTTTATTATGTGTATCTTTTTCAATGGATGGTCTATTCATGTTGTTTATCATTTTTGTTTCTCTTGATATATACCTGGCATCCATATTTCCATTTCATTTAATTTTGACCAGAAATTTCTTTAAAAGTTAACAGAGTTATTTCACTTAATTGTTAGGATTAGGTAAGACTCTTGAAAAAAAATAATGAAAGAAAGATGTATTAATGAAGTAATCTAATCCATCTTGGATATATAATTCTTATACAAGACTAACCAGAAACTGCCAAAAGAGGGAAAAGTACTAAACAAAAATTCTAAAACATGACCATCAACTGTTAAGTACTGGAAAAATTAAATTTTTCTGTAATTGAGTAAAGAGAAAATATATAATACCAGACAGATAATCCATTTCTTTTTGTGCTTGATTGTTTTTATATGATTCTCTTAAAGATACTCCATAATTCTTTCAAGGGCTCATTATAAGTAAATACGACCTCAGTAATAAAATTTTTAATTAGTAAAAGATGGTAGATTTTATATTTTCAAACAGTTGGAAGAGATCCTAGTGATAGGACATAGACTACCAAAGAGAAAATATGCATAGTGGTAAACTTGGGTAAACACAATTGTTCAATTATATATGAACTTTTAAAATAATGAAACATTAAAACATCAAATAAATGTTAAATACATGGACACTTTGGCTATGGATTCATAGTGGATTAATATGAACATTTTCATTTATGGAATCTGAGGTTTTATGCCACTTCTTAATAACTGAAGAGGACTTTTTCTATTAGTGATTATTACTTCTGTGATACTTTGGGTAAGGTTAGAGCAGTTAATCGAAGATGAGACAATATTAGTTGTTAAGTACAAGTAACTATAAATCTTGAGTAATTTTCCACCAAAAACTTTGGTTTAAAATGAATCATTTACTTTTTAAAAAATAATTTTTATTTTTTTATTTTTAAAGGGGCTTTAATTACATGCATGTTTCATTGAAAATGTAGGGATTCCCTTAAACCCCACCCCTCCTCCTCCCACACTTTCCCCTGTTAGCAACATCTTTCATTAGTTTGGTACATTTGTTACAATTGATGAACACATATTGAAGCATTGCTTCTAACCATGGTCTACAGTTTATACTATGTTTCACACTTTGCCCTGCACAATCCTATAGGTTTTTACAAAATGTACAGTGACTGGTATCTGTCATTGTAATATTGTGCAGAACGATTCCCATGTCTCAAAAATGTCCCATGTTATACCTATTTTTCCCTCTCCCTCCTCTCAGAACCTCCAGTGACCACGGTCTTTATACCAGCATTACAAATTTTCCCATTACTAGAATAATAATAAATCTACTTTAGCCGTTAGTTGCATTGCCTCCCCCCATGTTTGTTCGTTCCTCTATCTTGAGGATTTTGGTGATGGTGATGTACAACTCTGCTTCAAATTCAGAGGGGCTTAGATCCCATGAGGGTAAATGGATGGAACTGTCTTGCTTGCAGTTGAATATACTCTCTGCTTCTTTGGTTGGGCATTGTCCATCATTTTCCTTTTGCTAGTTGTTGTGGGTGAGTCTGATGAACTGGAGAGTAGGTATTGGCTGCAACTCTGTTGAGATTCAAGGCTCAACCAGCGTATTAAGGGCCAGAAGATTTAAGTCTCTGAGACATATATTTAATGGGTATAGTGCTAATTATAAGTTCAAATAAATGTGATAGAAAAACCATGTGTAGGAAAATTATAAATGAGTCTAACTCTGATACATGGGGAGAGATGGATTATCATATATTCCAAGCGAAGGTCCACTGATGGGATGCTTATTTCCTGGACTTGTCTGTCCTGCTTGCAGTGTCTAGCTGTCCATGGAGCTATTTGAGGCACTGTTTACTACAGCAGACAGTGAGATCCTCCTGAGACCTGCATAAATGTAACCTCTGGAATGAACTTCCGAATGCCTTTGAAATACCTTAGACATAAAAACTCATTTGAATTTCACGTTTCGCCCTTTTGGTCTTTAACAGCCTAACACAATAGTTAACAAAAATGTAATTACTGCTATTAATAGAGTAAAATTTCAAAACGTTATTTTTATTAGCATAAGTATAAGCTCTGCCAAATTATATCAGTTTGGTTTTCTAGAAAATTGAATGAAAATCCATTACTTTTTTAAGTAAATTTTTCTTCACGTATTTAAATGAAAAATAATATTAATAATTTGACTTTGTATTCACCAAATAAAATGAATTCATTGCAGAATGAATTTTGAGAATTGGCTTCATGAATTTAAATAAATCTCAGTGTGTTTTGTTTAATTGCAAGTGAGCAGATAGTAACATATTAAGGTTACTTTCTTTTTAATTATATAAATATAAGTGAGTATATATGTGATTTGCAATGCAAACAAAAGAAACTAAATAATAGGAAGAGTGAAACTCTTGAAAATCATTTGACATTTAGTAAACCACAGGACTTGAAATATCAAAAATAAATCAAGCTCAGGGTTTCTGGTAGAAAATTATCATCTTTTTAGATGCTATATTAAAAAAATAAAATTTTTAGGAATTTAAAAAATCTGCTAAACTTGTCAATTATTTGGTAGCTACTTAGGAGTTACCTAAGCTAACCAGAAACATTTTGCAGATGTTCACTCAAACATAAAAACTTGCACTTAGTCTGGTCCCAATCATACAATCCTTGCTTGTATGTAATGCCAGATTACAGAAAATGAGAAATACCTATTTAAATATATCAGAAGGCACATATATTGACAAAAAAAAGCATTTTCCTAAAAAATCATTTTCCAAGGCAGTAGACAGAAATAAGATAAAAGCTAACACATGAACTCTGCTAACAAAACTCCTTGGAGGAATATATTGCAGGACAAATAATTTTTTTACAGTTTTAGAAAAGATATCAGAATAGAAAGTCTTCCAGATTTTACCCTTAATCCTCAAAGGTGAGTATTGTAAAGAGGAAAGCTAAAAACAAGATCACAATTTTGTTTTAGTGCTACATATAGTCATTTTTTGCTTAGCACATAAAGAATTTCAAATGATCTGTGCACAATCATTTAAAAAATATAAACATTCAAAAATTATTTTATTTTATGAATTCAACTGATGCTGTCTACTTTTGTTTTTTTTTTTTTTTACTCCTTCTCATTCTTGATGCCTTATTGCAGGAGTTTCGGAACTAATATTCCTAGCATTGTGTGGGATACATTTCCTGAGAAATACAGCCAATATTAATGAGTTTATTGGATAACAGAAATATGAAGCTGTGGATAGGATAGGGGGAAAAAGAAAAGATGACCCCACTGTATCATAATATTTCATCAAGAGCTAAAGGATCTACATAAATATTTTTTAAAATTATAGTTCTAAATACTATGCATTTGGCTCTTTTTCTTTTCAGTGACACTCCCCCCCCCCCCCCCCCCCCCCCCCAGATCTTACAGAAAGCAACTAAGGAAGACCATGTAAAATAGAGGGTAGGATTCCAGCTCTCTCTTTCTCTTTCAAATGTATGGCTACACTGATAATGTTTTGGGTTATAGCTCAGGAAAATAACTGATATTTATACTACTCTGAGATATAGAGAAAAATTCAGCTATCTTTAATACCTGTGGTTGATTGAATTATGTAGCCCAGCATAGACTCATTCTTAATTTTAATCTGTATTCCCACTATTGTGAGCCCATTGTACATAGGACCTATTGAAGTTATTATTTCTGGTTACAGTGTGGCTCAGTTGAATGAGGATACCCCGATAAAGAAGAAATCAGAAAGCAGAAGTAGGAGAGGACCACAGGGGAAACTGGAAATCAGCTGAAGCCCAGAAGAGCAGACAAAATGAGAGGGTATTGTCATGTGATAAGAGGCAGAGATACACATCAAGGAAAACCAAGGATTGCACAACTGGCACCCAAATGCTACCTACTTCAGAAAAACAAGCCTTGTTAATACCTTGATTTTGGACTTCTTATAACTCAAAATGGTGAGCCAGTAAATTCTTGTTTTTAAGCAAAAATAGTTTGTGATAGTTGTGATAGGAGTTCTGGCAAATATACTCTCTCTATTCAGGATTTCAGATACTTTGTTATTAAAAATGATTGCAATTAATACAGTAGATAAGAGCACAAACAGCCAAGCCAGAGGCCAGAATGTTACTTTTTAGCAGAATGACTTGGTTCAAGTTACTTAATTTTTCTGAGCATAATTAGAGTACTACCTCAGATGCTTACACTTTCATATCATTTCATGTCAGTGTTAGCTGTTACTATAAACCTTTCAACTTAACCTTTCTGAACATCTCTTATTTACCAGGTTTTATAAAATGCTACTTTAAACATTTAAGCTACTGATTTACATCATTTACATAGACAAAATAGCATTTAAGACTTATGCAAGTACTATTGTCATGACACTTTTTTCCCATATCATTCATAATGAAAGGTCTAAGAACAAAGTCAGTGTTAGTCTTTAAACCAATGCCTTTGCTTTATAAAAAATGAAATGGATATTTAAAGACTTTGCCTATTTTATCATACTTGTTTTTTATAGACTTAAACCATTTTAATTTATATTTAGCAGTTAAACATAACTCAATGGGGGGACATTATTGTGGCTTATTTGGGTAGATCTGGTGTAATCACAAGAGTCTTTAAGAGAGGAAGGTAGGGAGTCAGAGAAGAGAAAGCAACATGAGAACTGAAGCAGAGACTGCAATCATGTGGCCAAAATACAAAGAATGCCAGCAACCTCTGAAAGCTGGGGGAAGCAAGGAAAACATTCTCTCCCAGAGTCTCCAGGAGGAACCACCTCTGCTGACAGTTGGATTTTAGCCTCATAAGATTCATTTTAGCCTTCTGGCCTCCATAGCTGAAAAACAATAAATCTGACTTATTTTAAACCACTAAATTTGTGTGATTTGTTATAGCAAAAATAGGAAAGTATTGCATGCATCTATTTCCTTAAATATACTTATTAAAAGCATATTTATTTTAATATTCATAGTTTCATAATGACAACCACTGAGTCATCATTAAATGCACATTTTCTATATTTCCAGGGTTCTATTTAATGGCATTTCTAGTAGTTTAGGATGCTCAATATTGTGGATGAAAGATTATACAGATTCTGGATAACTTTATCTTTTTACAAAGTGGATTGGCCATAAATGCTGTTGGAAAACCATGTTGTGTTAATTTCCCCCTAATCTAATGAAATCTCAAGATGAGCTGATGCTTTGTTTTAGTTTTGGAAGTCTCAGTCTAAGTACCTTCCCCCCTTCCCCAACACACCAGCGTGTGGCTCTCCAGTTAAGAGCCTAAGGTTGTATTCTACTGATCCTCCTTTGCCAGTCATAATACCCTCTGTACTATGACACTGTTGGAAACCTCACTATAATTTTCAATAACTTTCTGCATACTATTTTTGGTTTTTGTTGTTGTTGTTGGCTTTTTTTTTTTTTTTTCCTTGCACAACCCAAGAAATAAAAAAAACTCCACAGGAGAGTAAAACTATCAAACACTGGGGGCTCAATTCCCTGAGTCTCCATTTTCTGTGGGGTTTTGGTCACTCAAATTCTAACTGCCTTGACAGTCTAAAACTCTAATTTTCTTTTCTCAAGTCTTCCAAGATTTCCAAATGCTCTGATGACTTCTCTGCCTCTTAGCTGAAACCTTCTGCTTAGTTTCTCAGTCACTCACTCTTTGCTGAGATTCATCAAATGTCCTGAGGTCCTATCCTATCTATCCCTATCTATCTATCTATCTATCTATCTATCTATCTATCTATCTATCTATCTATCTATCTATCTGTCTGTCTGTCTATCTACCTATCTATCATCTATCTTTCTATCTATCATTTATCTATCTATCTATCATCTCTCTATATGTATTTAAATATATGTTCAAATTTAAGCTTTATAACAACACTTCTAAACTGGAATTAATACGCTTGCTCATTTTCCATATTTGAACATTGAGTCCCAGAAAGTTTACATAACTTGACCAAAATGCACAGGTAGAATTAGAGTCAATGTTGTGGGAAACTGGCTTACCTATTTTTGCTTCCTGTTATTGTAGATGATGTTGTAATTGCTTCCCGTTATTGTAAATGTTACCTTATCATAATGTTGCAGTTCCTTCTTGTTATTTTAAATATTGCAGTGCTTCCTGTTATTGTAAATGTTGCAATTGCTTCCTGTTATTGTAAATGTTACAGTGGCTTCCTGCTATTACAAATGTTGCATTTCTGATAGCAAACAGCAGTTCATTAGTTTCCAAATAAATACAATGTGGAAACTTGGGTTGAGGCTCTCAGTTCCAAAAGCTGTGAGTCCCCTGGTCCCATCTTTATGTCCTGTCTTGTGTCTTTCTCTCTGTCTTTTATTTTCTAAAGTTCTGCGTCGCCTTCCCTTCAAGGCGACTGACTGCTGACTTAGCGCAGCAAGGCGACATTCTCTCTCTAATATTTAAACTCACTTCACTATGCAGAAATGTGTCACAGATATTACTTTAAATAAATATCAGAAAGTTTGGTACCAAAAATGTAAATGGTAGTTAAATTTAAGAAGGCACTAAAAATTGTCATTTCTTCAAATGTTAATATATTTTGTTCTTTAACTGAAAGGGTTAGGAAGTACATTTTTAAAATTTGAAACAGATTTAAATTATTTACTAAATTATGGAAATAAGCACTAGCAGCACATAATTTTTGCAAGAACACTTTTTAATATGGTGACATAAAGAAAAATCAGTAGAATATTATAGGTAGAAGATAACATAACCCAACCTACAACTCCTACAGAAAATTTTATAATAATGCCCACCATAATTGAGGATTCACTGCTTCACTTTCTTATTTCATTCCTATCTTTCCTTCCTGCCTCCCTTCTTTCCTTCCTTCTTTCCTCCTTCCCTCCCTTCCTAACTTCCTTCTCTTTCTCTCTTTCTCTCTAATTTCCTGGCATTTCTGTGGGGGACATAATTTTTTCTTTTGTTGAGTAGTAATTAAATCTCTTATGTTTTTTTTCCTAGTGGTTGTTTTTCTGGGTATAGGGAATAGATTTTGGTAAATGAACATATTGGGGAAGTGCAGGCACATGTAAAGAATATAAAAGCTAACAAGCTATGTTAAAAAGGCTAATATAAGCACCAGAATAATAGTGTGATATTTTTAAACAAAACAAATAAAAAAGGGTCAAAGAGGGAGCTGTTAATGCTATGCTGTCATAGTTAAGATTGTAATGCAGTGAGCAAACTAATAGTTCTGCAATTTCAGAGAACAAAACAATGAATAAAATAGGAAAAGAAAAAAAAAACAGGTTCTTTTGAAATAGAATACAAGAATAGTTCCTTAAGTTGTGTTTCTTAATATATTCTCAAAGTTTTTCTATAAAATATATTTAAAGGTTAACAACAATAGTAACAAAAATACATGAAGTAATTTTGACAATTCTAGCAACATGAGATGTTGGCTTGGTTTTTGAATAAAATAATATTATGACTTTTGATTTTGGGAATATGTGGATTGGCAATTAATACTTAATGTTCAATGGAATTTTATATAACTGATACTTACTATAGCCAAATTTTTATTTCATATCTATGTTTCCAAACACAAACCAAACCAAACAAAAATAAGCAACAACAAAAAACTGTGATATTCTCAAGACACTGATCTTAAACATTGATTTTGCCTGAACTCTTGCCATTAGACATGGCTGTTAACTTCTGAAAACTCTTTTTCAATATCGAGAGAACCTCTCCCCAAGGTTTTTCCCATGTTTCAGACCACATGTTTTGATTCTCCTTTTCCATCTCTACTCTTTCTCCCTGATTGTTAATTTTTTGTGCTTTATAGAATTATATTCTGTATCACCTTCTTTGCTCATTTCACATTGTCTCTATGGTGAATCTTATTCATTACCAATGCAAATATATTTATTTATTTTTGCCAGTAAACTGATGTAGTGATTTTGAGATTTAAATTCCAGCTTCAGTTAGACCTGAATATGAATTCTGAATTTCTAAGGGTGTGAGTTGTTACTTAATCTCCCAAGTCGAGGTATCCTCCTTCATAAAATGATTGTTTTGAATGTGTGGAGAAAGACTTCATCTGTGCCTTTACTATTTCCTCAGAGCAGAAATTAAAAATATGCCTTTCATCAGATTCTAAGACAACTAGACCATGACTCCATGGGAATTGAATCACTAAACATATTTTTAAGGGGCTTTCCTTTCCACTTTCTATCCTTCCAGGGAAAGACAACTAAATTTTTTTGTTCTTCTCTTTTTAACATGTGGGTGAAAGCAGGCAAGATGCTACCTCACATTACTTTGCCTTCCCCTTTGTCTCCATAACCTGTGAGAGAGGCCCTGCAGGCTCCTTTAGGTTCTAGCAAAAGCCCTAGCTTAACTTAATTCTTCAACGGTGATATAAACCCAGATATAATAAAATGGTACCTTGGTTAATATCTGCAATCTTTTTACATGCATATCTTATCAAAAAATGGAAATATGGCTAAGGTGAATTTAAGCTTTCTACTATGTCCTAACCAAGTAAAAAATTACAGTGCAACCTACAGGATCTTAGTGCATCCCTGTTTAGTTTCTTGTTGATGGATGCACATTTCTTAGGTAAAAATTCTGTTTCTTGAATTCTCTTGTTACTCTCCACATTGGATTTTTTTTTTTTTTTTTTAATGGAGAAACCACACTTACATGACAATTGGCAGTAGGGGTCCCTGCAGTATGCTCTGATCCATTCAGGTCAGTCTTTTCAGAACATAGTTTATGTGATATTTTAGATGTGACTGGTCCCATCTCTTCTTCTGGAGTGTTTCATTAACCCCCACCACTGGAATCAAAGGTATTGATAATTGCCTTCATAGTGAAGTCACCACACATATAAATAGGCTTTGGGCCATAAGCCTTCTGCTGGCTCTGATAGTACCTGTCATATCTTCTACAGGGCTTTAAGGCTTTCTTAATCCTACCCTGATTTCCTTTGGCAAGCCAGAATTACTGCCTCAATCTCATCTATCCATCCAGCTACCTCCATCATTGTAACATAATTGCCCCCACCTTAGGCAGACCTTTCACCGTGAGGCTCTCCTGAAACATTGCCATATCCAAAGGAGCTAGGTACTTAGAGCTTCCTTTTTCCTTACCCTGATCTTGTTTGCCTTCCTATACATCTTTTTAGAATCCTAAGTGAAGAAAGCTAGGGCAAGCTATGATCTCTGGCTCAATTTTCTTGCCTATAAAATATGGATAATTGTAGTACTTTCTTTATAATGATATTATAAAGATTAAATGCATTATTGTAAATAAATGATGTAGAATGATGGTTCACACATAATGCATGCTAAATATATTCTAGCATTTAGTATGATTGTAAATATTACAAATTGGATTTATGAGATTTACATTTATGATTGGAAAGAGCATTTAATTTTGTGTCTCTATTTTGAAGGACTCTCTAAGTGGGTTTCCTCACATTCTTTCTTTTGCTGGTTGTCTTGTACTTGTATCTTTTTCTTCATTTTTATTCACTCTCAGGGATGGAGTCCTAACCTCATGTGGGCTTAACTGTCAGTAGTTTTCAGCTATTTTATAATCCTGGAGCCCATATGAAGTTGCCCCCAATTTTTAAAAATTGTTGATATATCATTAAGTACTATGGAGTTTCACGATTATTTATTTCCACCCAAGTCCTGAAGTTACGAGTTTCACCTTCTACCTTCACTGCCTCTCTGGTTATCAAAACCAGTGTGTTGGCTTATTCTTCAAATGAACCACAATATCAAAGTAGAAAAAGCTCACAACTGACCTGTTCAAATGTATCAGCAAATATTTTTAAAAAATAATTACGTCAAAGGCATCTTCCATGTAAATTAGTTTCTGTAAATATATATATATACACACACACACTACTTAAAAGCAAATACCACACAGTCTGATTTTTTGTAGTTTTTTTTCCTTTTTTATATTGCTAACTCATTCAGTCTTCCATTTGTCCAATCAACACCTCAGCAAATAACTAATATAATCTATTATGGAGCTATCTGTATGGTTCTCCCAACTATTCTAATTATATAGAGAAATGCAGAGGGTTATTTTTTTAACTCAATTTATGCCTTCAAAATGAAATCATTTTTCTGCTATTCTCAGTGAACAATACTTTATCGAAATCCCTCCACATCAACTTTTATATATATATATAAATTATATATAATAAATATATATAATTATTTTTAATAGTTACATAATACTTAAACATGGATATATGTCACAATTTCTTCAATTATACTTCCGATAATAGTTGTATATTTAATTAACACTTGTTTCTTCCACTCTTAACAATATATGTGATATCCAGATTTAGGCTTGTGGGCTTGACAGGTAAATTTATTTTAATAAATTTTCTTTTTGTAGCTCAAATTCCTTGTCAAAAAACTGTAAAAATTTATAATTTTTCCAAGATATACAGAAGAGTGTCATTTTCCAATAATGTCTGATTTCAAGGCTTTCTAAATTGTTGACAATTTGATACATATCAAAATGACATCAATTTATTAATTTTATTAGAATTTTCCTGATTATTAGTAAGTTGAATGACTTGGATTTCTTCTTTGATGAATTTTCTATTCATCATTTGGGCCTTATTTTTAATTATATTTTTTGTTTGTCCTTTTCTCATCAATTTATAATGACAATTTGCTTATTACAAATAAAAGCATACTATCTACTTACATTAAAATATTTCCTTGGAATGATTATGATTAGTTATCAATCTCATGTGATAGTTATCCATTATTTTACTGATACTAATATGACATACGTACCTTTATGAAATGCTGCCTAAAACTTCTGACATATTTTATTTAACTTTATGTATTTTCTCCTGATATGAAAACTATGAAAATCATTTCTGTTTTATAGATGAAGGCATACATTATTCAAGGTCACACAGTGAGTTGATATTTCATTGTTAGTTTTTGTTCATAATAGCAACAGTGAACCAGAATTTAGTTTTTTTTGTTTTCAGTGATTTTAAATGCTATATTGTAAAAAAATATATATGTTGAATCACCAGTGCCTTAATAATTGTATAACTCAGTTACAATAAATTCATTATGTGAAGAAATTTTGCTGACAACACCCAAAATTTCTGAACTTTTATGCTTTCAAATTACTGTTCTATTTATTGTGGCAAAGGGAAAAGAAGCATTAATCATTTTTATTAATATGATATTCAAAAAAAGTGCACTTTTTCCTCATTTTCAGGACTAACATATCATGTTTGACACATTTATTTTTGTCCTTCACAGAGAGTTACATTTCATCTTTTGGGTTATTGGCAGAAGGAAAAAGGGATAGTCTTGATGAGGTCCATTAATATTTCCATATATCACTTTTTAGCCGTGACTCAGCATTTCCATTGCATAAGTTCAATTTCTGGCTATTCAGTATTATTCATACATTTGCCAGCACAATTCAGAGAGGCCAACAGTTACTCTCCTTTCATAATAGAAGAATACATGAAAAGGTCATTCTTCTTATCTATCAGCATAGAATATTTCCACAAAGATTTTAAATGTGCTTAATACATGTCATATTGTGAGTATACTAATAAAATAATATCATTGTGATATTGGTCATCTCACAATCTTCTAGGCCTCATTTATTTAAGAATAGAACAAAATAATTATATGAGTCATAGGCTAAAATAGCAACCTATACAAAACTGATATAATTTTATGTATCCTTAAGTGAGCTTAAAAAGCAGATTTTCATTGTTATCTACTAATATCCAATTTAAGAGGGTTCAGCATAGAGATATAGGAGGATAAACTTCTATTTTATGTGTTTTCCTATCTACTTCCAATAAACAGCATCTTTCCTTTTGCACTGCTATTCTATTGATGTTGCAAGAGCTGTTCTACATGTAAAACTTTGGTAAACGAAGATTTATCTTTATGTGGACTTTTTAAAGCACACATAAAGTTTTAAAGTTTCTTGGAGAGAAACTCTATGCTGTTGATGTGTTTCTGAGCAAACAAACTAGGTTTTATTGGTATCAATTAATTTTTCCATTATGGTTTCAAATTTAAGGTTTTAAATCTTTCATCTAATAGGTCAAAAACCAGTTGCCATATGAACAGAATCTGCAGAAAAATATCACATAAAATCTTACTTTACTGAGAAATCTAAAATCTAGCATCCAATTATTAACAGTAAACTTTTATAGGTCTGTATTATTTGATCTGTGAGCAAAAATATTTGGTAGAAGTTTAACAATTGCATAAATAAAAATTATCTATGTGGTTTTTATTTTTCCTCATTTTAAAATGACTTTGCCACTAATCTTTTCATTCATATATATGATCACTAAAGACATATCTTATTATAACATATGAAATGAAGATCATTTTGGGTAACATGGATTGTTACATAATGGAGCCTAACAAGTGAAGACTTCCATAGAGACTTTTTAAACTTATTACAAAAGCTACAGTTTTTAAGCCAAAGATTTTATTTGTTTTTGTAAGAAATTACGTTATATATAAGTAGCTAGACAAATGAAGGTGTCTAATGTTGGTCCTTTTACATCTTATTTAACACTCAAGCCAAATATAAAATTAAAATTTCATCTCACAAGCTAAATGTTAGATAAATTACAGCTATTTAAGGCATTAAAAGAAACTAGCAGATTTTATTAAATAAAAAATTTAAATATATTCTTTCACTCAAGCATATTTTGCATTTATTTAGATTATTTTAGTATACATTCATCAAGTGCTAATTGTTTATTATATATATTAATAAATACTCTTTGGTGACAACTCAATTTCAGGAGTATGAGCTATTTAGGGTATGTGATAAATACTGTGGCTAACACTGTCATCTTGCATTTAACCTCCACCTTGATAAAAGGTAGGAAAATAAACAACTATCTAAAAAACTAACAAAACTATTTCTCAGAGTCTTTGGAACTAGAGTTATGGAAAAGAACTAGCTTCTACTCATATTAGGTTTGGAAGTTAAGGCTATTTTTATGCTACAGCAGCTGTTGTTATTTCAATTTATTGGAGACATAAATGTGCAAAGGAAATGTGTTCAAACTCACTATTCTAGTATCAAGTTAGAAAGCCCCTAGTATGACAAATTCATTTAGAAGGACTTTTATGAAACACCTTTAAGTTGCTGGGCAGATCAAGTTTATGTCTTATAGAATTACTCAAATTCTCTATCTGGAAAATTGTTTTCCACTGGTGTCATTTAACTAGTTTCTCTGTTTGCCATGTTTGCAGTAAAATGGTAATTGTAACTAGAGGTGTGATTAGATTCAGATTCAATTTTTGGGGGACAAGGAAAATGTGTGAATTTCTTCTGTTAAATTATGAAACACAGAATGTCATGTTTTTCCACTTTTACTAATATTAAAATTGATTAGTGGGTTTAGTGCTGCCAGGATAATTAAAAATCCTCATCATTTTCACTTAATCATCTAGTTCCCATTTATCTTTATGTGGATTCATTATTATGTTACATATTGCAAAATAGTATTTTCTAATTCCATTTCCTTCTGAATTTATTAGATAAAATTCTATAAAGAAAATCTTTCCCTCCTTAAGTAACTGGTTATGCTGAAATAAGTAAAGGTAAAGGGGATAAATAGCTGCTTCTATTGTTATATTATCAGTTTTCAGAGCATTGCAGTGATACCCTAGCAACTTCTGATACTAAACAGCATGTATTAATTAGGTTTTCCATAAGGAAGAGAGAGAGAGAGAGAGAGAGAGAGAGATTTATAGGAATTGATTCATGCAACTGTGGGAATTGGCAAGCTCAAATTCCTTTGAGTAGGCCAAAAGTTGGAAATCCCGATAAAAGTGAAGTTGAATTTTTCTGTGAAAAACTGATTGGCTTAACTAAAAGCAGAAATTCCTCAGACTACTCAAATTCTCAGTTCTGACTTTTAAGTCCTACAAATGATTGGCTGAGAAGACTCTCCACATTGCCTAGGGAAATCTCCTTTGTTGGTTTTAGATGTAATCTACTTACTGTAGATGCAAATTGATCTGTGGAATAACTTCACAGTAACATTAAGGCTGGTGCCTGTTTGACCAAACAACTGGATAGCATAATTTAGCCACATTACCATATGAAATTAACCATTGTACAATTAGTATTTGTACCAGCTTGATATTGTTTATGAATTCCAAAAATAGATATTGGATTATGTTTATAAACTGGTCTGTCTGAAGTTTCACTTTTATCTAATTAAATTATGATTAGGGCTTTGATTGGGCCATGTCAGTAAGGTGTTGGAACTTACAGATAAAAGACATGGAAAAGACAATGTTGGGAGTTTTGAGTGGGAACCCAGAAAGTAAGCACACGAAGGAGCAGAGCAGCTGAGCCCAGAGAGAACCAACCCCAGGGAGAGAGAGCCATTCACCTGATACTCTACAGCTGGCCTTGTGGAGAGAGGTAAAGCTTAGAAAGCCTCATAGTCTACAGCTGCCCTTGTGGAGAAAACAGAGGAGCTGAGCCCAGTGAAAAATGAATACGGGGAAGAGAGGAATCCAGGAAGCCTGAATCCTGGCATATTTCACCAGTCATCTTGCTCCAACATGTGGCAAGAGACTTTGGTGAGGGAAGTGCCTTATGCTTCATGGCCTGGTAACTGTAAGTTTCTAACCCAAATAAATACCCTTTATAAAAACCAAACTATTTCTGATATTTTGCATCAGCATCCCTTTGGCTAACTAATAGAGTATCTTTTTCTTTTAATGTAATTATGAATTCTTAAGTATCTTAAAAATCAATTGGAATCTTTTTTTTAAAATTTAGTCCAATAAAAAGAATTTGATTGGGAAATGGGAGAAAGAACAGAGCTTGCTGAGAAATGGCAGAGAAAGATGGAAATACACACTGAGATGGTGCGGACTCCTCCAGACAGAGAGAGTCCGGACTTTTCTTGATGTTTATATTATCTCAACTTGGACCAGTGACAAGTTGAGCTGTCTCCTATGTTTTCTGGGCATGACATTTTTAAAGTATGATAGCTGGCTTGGTTTCCAGACCAAGATGTGGTCCCAGGTCCATCTGGAACATTTCCATGTCCAGAACTGGATTGAATCATTTCTTGAAAGAGCCCTGATTCTTTTTATTGGAAATGTCATTTAGAATATGTAATATAAGAGCTAGACTTACATAGTGCTGCTTAATATTAGTTCTTTAAGGATTTTGATGAAAGAGCTAGAAAACATCTGTTTTAGAGGAAGTAATATCTATAGAAGAGCACAATTCCAATTTAATAATCAAAGTTTTCACATAAATGTTCTCAATGAACCATTTTATCTATTTCTCAACAGTCATAATTTCAAAATGGCAGCAAAAATAAAGGTTAATGTGAGATATCTGAATGCAACAAATATTTATTTGCAGATGCTTTTACTTAGAATCTATTTTTTGCTTAAAATATATCCCTAAAACAACATTGAAAATAGTTTCAATGTTACTTTAAAGTGAAATTTAAATTCTTTTGTAAGGTAATTTGCTTACTCACTTAGTTATCCCTTTAACTTAATATTAAATATATAGATAAGTTTATTCAATTTGTTTCCTATTTTAAAAGACTACTTTTTCTTAGAAAAAAAGAGAGAAGATGCATATACATAAAATAAATTATATTAATTTTTAAATAATTCTAAATAATACTAACAAGTTAAAGGAAAAGTATAAAAATGGAAATTGTGGTTTAATTTTATTTTTATTATAATTTCAAATCCCTAAATAAAACAACAAAAGGAAATTTCTAATGTATTAAAAATATACTACATCACAGCACAGTTCACATATTCAGGATTATCACAGGTAAATTATCCATTAGTTGAGTAAATGAGAAAATATGTATGTCAACTTTAATAAAAGCATAGATATAATTTTAAAATATCCATTTATGATGAAAAGAAATCTCTTACATCAAGGAATGGAAGAGAACCCCTTTAAACTAGCAAAAGGAATTAAAAAAATAAATCAAATATAATTCATAGTGAAACATTTCCTGTAAATTGCAAGCAAGACAGATATGTTTATTATAACATTAAAGGTCAGTGTCAGTACAGAAAGACAAGACAATTTATAAAGTATAACCATTGAAAAATAAAATAAAAAATCTCATTATTATCAGGTTATATGGTTGTGTACATAGGAAATCTAAAAAGTACATAAGTAAATTCTTAGAATTAATGGAATACATATGTATCTTTGTTATATAAAAATGGAAATAAAATTATATTTCTATTTACATCTAAGAAATATTTAAAAACATACTCTTTAGTAAAACAATAAGAAATAGAACTTTCTTGAAATTGGATATTATTAATAATACACTTGAAGAACATTTTTGGAGAAATATAAACATTGTTTCCAAGAAACATTAAAGAAATTTAAGTATTTAAAAAAATATACCATCTTCATTGACATCGAGACACAATAATATAAAAAGATGCCAGTTCTTCACAAGTATCATCAATATAACAATTCTCCACAAATTAAAATTTATAGATTTAATTAAATTAAAAGAAACATTATTAATACTTTTAGATGGATTCAACATAATGAAACACCTAAAATTAGACAGGAGAGTCATGAAGAGTGAAGACAAAATTAAGGAACTTGTTATAACACATTTCAAATATTATTCTAAGCATAATAAGATAGTACAGAAGGATTTAAGATAGAGAAATTTATCAATGAAAAAGTGTGAAGTTCCTATAAATATTATATATATATGTAATATACCAAATGTGGCACTGCTGTGGGACATGCTGATTATTCGATGGAAATTTGTAGGGAATGTGTAAAGAAAAGTAGATCTCTATATAATCCCATAAAGAGAATTTGGTTTCTAATAAAGTAAACATAAAATTTACATGAAAATGCCTATCTATTAATTTTTTTAATGTTCATTTTATTTTTTAAAGTATGTTTTTATTAGCGAAGTTGTGAACTGCAAACCAATCCTGTAAATGTGTGGAATTCTCATACAAAATCCCTCCACCAGCACACTACATTGTTGTGGAACATTTCTTACAGATTATGAGATAATGTCATTGGGCTATTATCACTGACTGTAGTCTATAGTGTACATTTGGCATATATTTTCCATACCCCTCTATTAGAAAATGACTTTAGGACTTTGTATCATTTGGTTTGGCTGTACAACAAACTGCCCCGGAACTTAAATTGTCAGAAATTTGAGATGGGCACGAATGATGGTTTCTCATTTTAGTTTATTTCTCTCATGCATCTGCAATCAGCCCTAGTCACTAGATAACTTGTATTAGAAAAGACTCTCTGTAAAATTAGAGCAGGAGGAAACTGTAAATATTATGAGATTTTATAAAATTGTCTCTTGTGACCTTGGGATGTACAAGTCCAAATTATTTAAGGCAGGCTGCAAGCCAGGAATTGATGGAGGTCCTTCATGAATTGCCCAGTGAAGCTGGCAGTCTAAAGTCAAGATGGGAATTCTCTCTTCTGACTGCTGGAATCACTTCCTCTTTCAAGGCCTTCAATTGATTGAATGAGACACTTCTTATTGGTGAAGCCTATCTTCTAAATTGACTATGAATGTATACAGCCATAAATCACTGATGATTTAAATCAGTGATGATTTAAATCCATGAAATGTCCTTACACTACAATTTGGCCAGTGCTTTCTTGACCGAAGAACTGGGCACCATTATCTGGCTAAGTTGACACATGAACACAGTCCTCCACTTCTCAATTAACAGCCATTTATCACCTTAAACCATTCTTAAGATATATCTTTTGACCTACCAATATTCAACCGTCCTGCATACAACTGAAAATATGCTAAATTCTCTCCAGAATAGGTTGCAAGACCTTGAATAATATTCCCTCTTAAACTTGACATCCTGTAACTTAAATAATATAATATGAAACATATACAGCTTATATTATATGATAAAGGGACAAAATAGGAAGAGAAAAAATATATTTGATGTACATATACAAACATATTCACAACAAAACAAGGAAGAAATATTCATGACCATTAAAATCCTCCTTTCTGTAACTGTTCACATAGTCATAGTTTATTTTTATCACCATGTTCATCCACTACCTTACCCATGTTCCTTTTACCTTCATCAAGCACCTTAGCTGGCCATGTTATTTGCCTAGTAGGGTTGATCAAATCTTTATTCCTAAAGTTTATGGGCCGTTGATAGTCCTGCCTGAGATAGTGGGTTGCATTTTTCCATTGGCATTTATCACAGGGTATGGCAGTACTAAGAGATGGCCTAGGAGATCTCTTATATTCCAGGCAAACTCTTTTGTACATCCATTGTGTAGTTGCAGTCTTATTTCCCCTTGATAGCCAAGATCAATCACCCCAGTCGGTACAGTAATTCTTTTTCTTTTATAATGGCATCTGCCTATTTAGGAACAGTCAGCCAACAAAACTCTTTAAGGTGTCAAAAATGCTCTCACCCAGAGCCTTTCATCTTATCAGCTTAGAAGTAGCTAACATCCAATGTGTATCTCTATTGCCAACTCATGCCATGGACAAGCAAAAATCCCTTGATTATTGGAAACAAAGTCATTATTGTCTTTGAATCTAACCAGAATAGAGAACCAATTGCAAAGACCCCAGAATAAATTCAGAAATCCAATTTTTAAGATTCTGTTTCTTAAGGACCACTCTCGGTACCAAACTGTGTGAGTCAGGTTTCTCTAGGAAAACAGAATAGGCAGAAGACATCTGTAAATATGTGATTTTATAAAAATATCTCATGTGACCATGAGGATGCACAGGTCCAAATTCTGGCTGCAGGCCAGGAACTGCAATAAAGATTCTTGATGAGATTCCCAGAAGAAGCTGTCTGTCTGAAGTAGAGATGGGAATACTGTCTTCTAACTGCTGAAATCACTACTCTTTTTAAGGCCTTTAACTGATTAGATGAGAAACTTCTTTTAAGGCCTTTAGCTGATTGGATGATATGTCTCTCATTGCTGAAGGCAATCTCCTCAGTTAACTACAGATATAATGAGCCATTCGTGCAATCAACTCGCTGATGATTTCAGTCAATAAAAATGTCCTCACAGTTCAATTTGGCCTTGGTGCTTGCTTTACAAAGCAACTAGGCACCATTACTGGCGCACGTTGACACATGAGCCTAACCATCGCATGACTCTGCTTCTTAAGTTTGGCTCGGTCTGTTTACAGGGACAGGTGTAGTTACTGGGCCATGATGCCTCTCAACATCCAGCAAGTTTTACTGAGATTCTTCACATGGTGAAATGGCAGGGCTCCAAGAGAATGAATGGAAGAACACAAACTCTCTCAATTCCTAAGCATGGAACTGACAGAGTATCAATTTTGTCTCATTCTATTGGACAAATCAAGTCATGTTTAGTACAGGTTTGAGAAGTAGAGATATTCTCTAATTTTGTTGTTGAAAGTAGTTACAAAGTCATATTGCAAGTGATGTGGCTACAAAGAGTAATAATTATAAATAAAATTAAATAAATTAAATTAAAATGTGTAACTATTTTTGCACAATTCAACACAATGTGAATTCACATTATAAAAAGATCATAAACCATACACAAATTTTCAAGTCATGAAAAAAATCATAAATTAAAATTATCAAAATTAATTCAAATAAGTAGTAATAAAATGCATCATAAATTAATGAAAGCTAAAATAGATTTTTTGCTTTCATTTTTTTATTAAGCAGTATTTTAAATATACAAAGGGCATATATAATATTTAAACATGATTTCAATAATAATAAAATTCTCATACAACCAGGCTGAAAAAATAGTAACTTAAGGCCCCCAGTTCAGTTGCATTCTTGCTCACTCCTGGAGGAAAACATTACTTTAAAAACCGGTTTTGACACTCAGCTAAGATGGAGGTGAAGAAGGACAACCACCACACCGTGGAGCCTAGAGTGATTACAACTGAAAATGGGAGGATTGCATCCAGCATCCAGGTGGAATCTGAGCCTCCTCTTGACATAAAGGTGCAATGGACACAACCAATCCAGTGTCCACATAGAAGAGGTGGCATTGGATTGGGAAAAGTGGACATAATGGACAAAGGGTATGGGGAAAGGCAGGAAGAGATGAGAGGTGGAGGCGTCTTCGGGACATGGAGCTGCCCTGGATGCTGCTTCAGAGGTAATCACCGGACATTGTAAATCCTCACAGGGCCTACATGATGGAATAGAGGAGAGTATGGGCCATGATGTGAACCAATGTATATGAGGTGCAGAGGTGCCCAAAGATGTACTTACCAAATCCAATGGATGTGTCATGATGATGGGAACGAGTGTTGTTGGGGGGGCGGAGAGGGGGGGTGGGGGGGGTGGGGTTGAATGGGACCTCACATATATATTTTTAATGTAATATTATTACAAAGTCAATAAAAAATAAAAAAATTAATTAAAAAAAAAAAAAAAAAACCGGTTTTGTCAGAAAAGTTTACGTGAATTCTTTTTAGTTTTACATGTTTATGACCTTTATATACGTTAAGTCATATTGTAGGTATTTTTCTAACTTCTTTTTTGACAGTAATATTGAGTTTTTAGGATTCATCCAAATAGTTCATTTCCTTTTCATTCAAATGCTCAACAAATATTTTTTGAGTCAATTATGTACAGGGTCTATTTGTAAGTGGTGAAAATCAATAGTGAATTAAACAGTCAAAAATTCCTGCCCTCATGGAACTGACATTCAAGAAGGGAGGTATAGTAAATAAGCGTAATACATAAATACATACATAGATAATTTAGCAACTTAGTAAGGAATGATAGGGTAAAATAAAGTAGGATAAAGGAAAACAGGAAGGTTTAAAGGGAAGCACTTTGATTTTTGAATAAAAATGTTTACATTAGGCAACCATTAAGAAGGAGCTATTCAAACAAAGATCCAGTTGAGTTATGTGGGTAACTCAGATCAATGGGACTGAGAGTAAAGCTTGTGCAAGAGCCCCAAGATTCTAACATGGCTGCCATATTTGAAGGACAGCAAAGAGGCCAGTTTAATGGAAGTGGAGTGAATGAAAGGTGAGTTGGTAGGTGAAGTTGGAGAGTTAATGGGACTTTATATGTGGAATCCTGTAGATAGTTTTAATGGTTGTGGCTTTTATTCTCTAAGGGGATAGGAGAAACCCTGAGACTTGTTGAGCGAGGGAGGGATGTGATTTGACTTACCTTTGAAAAGCATCAGTCTGGCTGCTCCAGGTAAGACAAAGACAGAAACAAAAACAAACAAACAAAAGCCCAAGAACAGCTAGCTTGGAAACTATTGCAGTAAATTTTCCCAAGAAATATTGGTGGTCAGTCTAGAGTGGTAGCACTGGAGGTGGTGGGAAGGGGTGGGTTTTTGTATATATATTTGGTGACAGATTGATTAGGTGGGAAGGGACAGATTCAAGGATGAATCCAAGAAATTTGGCTTGAACAACTCGGAGGATGGAGTGGTTATCAGTTGAGATGGGGAAGACTGGGAAGGGTGTAGATTGGGGGGGCAATCAGGAATTCAGTTATAGATTTTTAAATTTGAGATGTCTCTTAGACACTCAAGTGGAAATATCAGTTGAGAAGTGGAAATGATATAGGAACCTGAAGTGCAGTAGAGAGGTTTGAGCTGAAGGTATGCATTTCCATAGATCAAAGATATCTATATTAGTCAGGGTTTTCTAGGGAAACAGAACTGACAGGAGGTATATATAAATAGTATGAGATTTTATAAAATTCTCTCACATGACCATGGGGATGCACAAATCCAAATTCTGCAGGGCAGGCTACCAACCAGGGGCTCTGATGAAGGTCCTTGATGTGTTCCCAGAAGATGCTGGCTGTTTGGATGCAATCTTGCCCCACCTCCTTCTAAAATAAATTTTTTAAAAACCTTGTAGTTAACAAAGAACCAGTAACAATGAAAAATACTGATATAGAAAATAATTTATAAGCAAAACAATAATATTAAAAATCATAATTAATCTAATAATTAAGGGACATAAATACATTAAACAGCAAAGGAAACATAAATGGTGACTGAATCTTTTATAAGATTCTCATACTTATTAGACACCAGGTAAACATAGTATTTTACTACAGTGTGAAACTATTTTATTACATTTAGATAGATATTAATTGATAAATTGGTAGTTATTAAGTATTAGAGAAAATATTAACTGCATTACACAGTGTTTACTATACACACATACACCCCTATAGAGATGCCCCTCCCCATTAAAAATATAAGGTAAAATGGCTTGCTTTGGTTTATAAAATATGAATGGGATTCAAGACCAGGGTTGTTTTGTCCACTGGATTCCCAGAGTGATGTTGACATGAAGTAGAACCAAGTCTTACCATAATGGATATATAATACATAAATATATTCAAGTATGTAATGTGAATGAAAAATAAACTCTTTTTGGTTCTAGGCTACTGAGATTTGAGTGTCACTTACTACTGAGGTTTGGGTGTTATTTGCTAGTCTTTTGTAAGATTGTTAGATTAATGACTCCCAATGAATTATGCCTCCTTTTATCCAAGCTTTTGTCTAGTCACCTCCCAGATAATTCTGGGTTTTGTCATGTGATTTAATTTGTCCAATGGGAAATCAGCAAACATGATGCAAACAGAAGCTTTATAGTGTCTTCTACCACTTTTGTCAGCAAACCTGCTTTATCCTCATTGAGAATGTGATTTCTATGGAGGAAGTCCACTTGGAAAGAAAAGAGTGATCTTATTAATTCCAGACATCTCACCTGAGGTACAAGATAAGTGAGAGACCATTGAGAATTGTCCATTTGGTTGTTGTCGATTGACTGCAAATGTTCTAGTGAACTCAGGTAACTGACTAAAGTATCAACCCACAGAATAATGATTAAAATAAATTTTCCCTCCCATTAGATTAAAAAAAGTTTAAGAGTATCCTTTATAATAACAGGGCTTCTGCTTATCACTTCGGGGAGTGGAAAGTATCACAATTATATAGTAAAAAGTTCAGCATTACATGGATAACTCAATTTTCTGATAATCCATGATAAATAATAGTCTAAGACATATCCATATTTCTTCCAGAATCAGGTATTTCTCAGTAGCAATGACTGTAATAGAAAATATGGGAAACAACCCAAAGTTATTATTTTTTAAAAAGGTACCAGGGATTGAGATCGAACCCAAGACCTCTCACATGAGAAGCAGACTCTCAACCACTAAGCTACATCTTCTCCCCAATGAGAATTGATCACTCATTTGTTTTTTTCTCTTGTTTTTAGGAGTAATGGTGATTGAACCTGGGACCTCGTACTTGGGAAATAGGTACTCAACCACTTGAGCTACATCTGTTCCCCAACTCACAGTTATGTTGACAGAAGAAAGTTATAACACAATAATTGTGATATATAAAATGACAGAATATAATCATTACTAAAAAGAATAAATCAAAGTATTATACATCAATTTGAGTGAATCTTAGTACATTATGTTATGAAACACCAGAGAAGAGTATGATACAACTTCTAGAAAATGTGGAAGATTGAATAACATACCCCAGTTCGGATGTGCTGTTCATCTTAATCCTAATTATTGTGGGTGTGAACCCATTGTAAATAGCATCTTCTGAAGATGTTATTTTTACTTAAAGTATGACACCACTGAATGAGGCTGGGTCTTAATACAGATTACTGTAGTCCTTTATAAGCAAAAGAGACTCAGAAATAGAGAAAAACATATAGAAGAAGCAGAATCCAGAAGTTAACAGAAAGTGAAAGAGAAAGGAGAGGGCATGGCCATGAGATACAAGGCAGAGACTCAAGCCAAAGAATGTCAAGGATCACTGGCTGCTAGCTAGCACTAGAATGTTACAGGTTTAGAGGGATAGAATCGCTTTACTGATGTTTGGATTTAGGATTCTCCTAGTTTCAAAGGCATTAGCCAATAAATGCACATTATTTAATCCAACCAATTGCGTGGTATTTGTCACAGCAGCCTAGTAAACTAAGAAAGCTATAAATCAAACAAAAACTGCAAATTTGGGGGAGATATGTAAGAAAGGAAAGAATGAGAAATGCAAAATTGAGTAAATAGTTGAGAACTAAGGGAGAAGAAGATAGGGGGAATGTAAGGATACAATAGTTTGCTAAGTTGAAATGTTTTAGTTTTAATTAAGGTAGTGGGTTCTTTTGGGTTTATTTCAATTTATGCTTGTAAAAATAAATATTAGATATTTTCTTATATTTATGTCTAATGTTTATAATAGATGTACCTTAGAAATAATGACCCAAAGGCATATCAGTGAAGTTTTTGGAAAAGCAGATGGAATCATTCATTTCGTGCTTTTTGAAGAGGTACCTAGTAAGGCCCAATGTTTGCTGACCAAAGATTGATTGCAAGCTGATAGGGAGAAACACTTCACACTAGGGAGAGATTATAAAGTAGTTTAAACTACATCTGGTGAATTTAGTTTTAATCAATAGACTTTGAATAATAAAGGCTTTGATAATAAACATTAGGTATTAAATAGACTAGAAATAATAAGTCTATTGTTGGGAAGACTAAAAGAAACTTGAGAGCTCCTTTCCAACATTAAGAACTAATTTTTGGAAAAAAGAAAGTAGACTTATTCTGTTTAGAAGCCAAGATAAAAATTGTAACAAATGTCAACAATTTTCAGAGTTAAAGCATATTTTGCATGAATATAAGCAATGCATAAAAATTACAATGTCAAAAATAAAAAAAAAAAAATGTCCTGATTTGTCTTCCTTCACTGTGGGTAAGTTTGTTACTTACACTTGTTTTGAGTAGTCTTAATACATGAAAATACTATAAATGACAGAAATACCAAAACCATCTAATTTATTAGTGTATTATAAATTATTCTATAATAAAATATGAATAAATTCAATTTCATACTAAGAATATATAAAAAGTACAACAAAACAGACAATTCTCAATAGTCTTAATAAGTGATTGGTTGATTAATAATGTCAGAGAACACCGTGGAATAATACATTCCATACAATAAAGGCATTGATTATGTTCTGTTTCTTTCTCGTTGAACAATTTTCCCTGCTTTAAGGAATATCACATAGGAAATATTACTATACTTGTTTTCAGGTATGATTTTTAGGGAGCATATTTGACTAGGGTCAATAAGAAGGGGACAGGAATAGAAGGAACAGTCCAAAAAATGTAATGTTAGTAGTGTGTTCCCAATCAGTAAGTCTTAGAATGGGTGACTGGGTAATATAAGTAACAGAGTAAAATAAATGGCTCATCTCATATAGGAAAGGCATTAAGGGCAAAGGTCTTAAGAAATTCTGCAGGTAAAAGTGGTTCTCCAAGTGTCTTGCTGGAGTTATGAAAAGCAACCAGTAATGCAAATAAGTACCTACTTAAAGATTAAATTCTGAAAGAAAAAGAAAAAAAAAAAAAAGGAACTTTAAAGGGATTTAAAATAACCAGAAATAATATTAAGAATGCCATACTTTTAGGAATAAATAACTCCTGAGATCATCTACCACCGAAACTAACGGTGTCCAATAAAGTGTTGAATTCTGGAATGAAAACTTAATTTGGCTTCGTGAATACAAAAATGGGACAAATAATTGGCTGTAATAACTTTGATGTATATTTAGAAAGTGACTTCTAGTGGTTGGAGAAAAAATTCCCTAGGCAATATTTCCATTTTAGGTATAAATTTTAAAAAACAAACTATTAAACATATTGATAGGTTGATAGATTATAGATAGATGATAAATATAGACAGATGGATAAATATATATCTGCCTTAGACTGTGGAAATTAAATATAATTACAAACAGCCTTTTAGAGGTCAATATGGAAACAAATTAAAATAAAAAGTATCTGCTCTTGGTACCAATATTCTAGATTGATATATTTACCTACTCATATATTAGTATTGCACTTGTGAAGGAAAAACTACAAACATTGCAAAGGAAAATTAAAGAATAACATAATAAATGATGTAAAAGATATTCATGAATTGGAAGACTCAATATTATTAAGATGTTAATTTTCTCAAACTGATCAACAGATTAAATGTAATCTCACTCTAAACCTAAGCAGGATTTTTATAAAATAATGAAAATCTTATTTTAAAAAAGCAAAGTACCTAGAACAGCCAAAATAACCTTGAAAAAAAAATAACACGTTTGAAGGACTTACACACCTGTTTTTGAGACTTGCAGCTAAGCAATAGTGATCAAGTCACTACAGTAGTGGCTTGAAGATAGATTTATAGACCATATAAATTGATTACAGTATCCAGAAACAGACTCGCTTGAATAAGCCAACTTATTTTTGACAAAAATGTCATGATATAATGCTTAATAATAGAAAATTTGGATATGACTATTTTTATGCCATTAGAATTATGAATAGTAACAGCTTAAAGTTTTGCCTTCAGGAAAGCTAGATTGTATATTTGAAAATTTAATAAAATGCTTATTGCTTTAAAAACCCATGTAACTATTAGTAGAACTTCTATGTTCATCTCCTATAGGGATTTGATAAACTTGTATTCAGAGACTGCATACCTACTAAATCCCCCACTCATCAATTTTTACAGAAACTTCTAGACTCCCCATTCATTCATTCTTTCCTCTCAGCTGCAAAAAATATTGGTGGCTGCTGATTTTTCCAGTTGCATGTCACTCCAGGAAATACCCTGGCCTAAACAGACTGCATCAACTAGCTGGTTGGTGTGGGGCTGTATTTACTTAACCGCATAGCCTCAATGCAAAACTCCTCCGTAGGGGCTATTCCATCTCCAGAGTTCCATCTGCCTAATCACGATGACTTCACTCACTCAGGGATGTCAATCCCAAGTGCTTGCCCAAGTAAACCCGCTACATGCAAATCGCTCACTCCAGATCTGTTGATCTACAACAAATTCTGTTCCATAAGAAAAGACCAAAATCTTGATTCTGTGTTTTAGTATACATGGATCTGGTACACTTTTTACAACTCTTTGTTAAAGACAAATGTGTAACTTCCCTATTCAATGTGTAAGCTTTTTGCTTTTACACATGATGGCTTAATTTTTCTTACCATTAGTTCCCAGTTACTCATGTGACTACTTAATATCACAGTTCACTGTTTCTAGGCTTACAGCCAGATTACAAGTCCAGTTATAGATTTTTAACATTATCCTCTCCCAAGAAAATACAACTGAAATGAGTATTTAATTGATTTAATTAGAAAATTATCACTTAGTTTAAGTAACTTAATTGTTCTCAGTATTGGCAAGAATCCCAAAATTCACAAACTGAATTAACTGTGTGTTAGCAAGGGTAGGGCAACATGAATCCTACTTAGAATGTAAAGTGTAAATAACAGGTGCTGAAAAGAATAAGGTTGGATGTATAGACAGATGGATAAAGTTTATGTATAAAACAACAAGTTTTATAGTTTTTTAATGCATAAAACTTCATCCATATATATAAAATTTATATGCATATAATTTAAGCATCTACAAAGCAAAATTCTATAATTAAAAGTTATAAAGTTTATCTTTTGCCTCTGTCATTTTTCAGAAATTAGAAGGTATTTCTAATAGTGGAACTATATCTAATAGCTATATCTAAGAGTAGAACTCTTTATATTTTCCTTTATTAAAGAAAAAGAGCACTTATTTTTAGAGGAATACACAGTGAAGAAAATATTATCATCTAGCCTCAATACCCAAGGAAAATCTCATTAAATATTCTATTTATTGCAATAAAATATTATGTTGTGCATTTTAAATAGATAAAATTAAACATTAAATATAACTTTTGCTAATTCATTCATAGAGCAAATATTTATTTAGTGGATATTTTCATAACTGTTCCTATCAGTTAAAAAATAGTAGTCATCAAAAGAAAATTCTTGCTCCAATGGTATTTATACCTAGTAAGGAATGAATACATTCAATCTATATTAATAATGGCACACCAATCTACATATAGTGCTATGACAAAAAATACAGTAGAAAAGAGTTTTCAATGTAGGAAATATATGTATTTTAGATATTTTGACAAAAAAAAATTTCTCTAATGAATCATTTTTTTTCAACATGAATTGAGAAAGAGACCTATGTGTCTATGTGGAAAATGAAAGAGAATTTTCAAAATAAAAAAAAAACAGTGTTATTTGGTATGACCTTTGGAGAACAAGTTCAGTGTAATAAGATAAAGGTAAAAGTAACAGGGAATGAAGTTATAGGTGGAGATCTGGATGGAGAAGCAGATTACATAGGACTTTAAAGGCCATTTTATGAATATGGGGTCTTATTTTAAGAAGAAAGGGAAGCTATTAGTGGCTTTTGAGCTGAAAGTGACATGATCTTATTTATGTTTTATAGAGATCAGTCTGATAGTATGTGGAGAATGACTTCAGGAGTGCAAAGATTGAAATAAAATATCAGTTAGGTGGCTGTTGCCAATAGCTGAGGTGAGAGATGGTGATTGGTGAATCACAGCCACAGCCATGGAGTTAGTGAGAAATGGTCAGATTCTGAATTTGTTATTCAGATAGTGATTCTTGGATTTATAGACAAATTGGAAGAATGTTGTTAGAAAAGAAAACACCCAAGGACTTTGTCCTGAAAAAAATTAATATTATACCTATTTTACTTGTTTATTATAAAAATTCTTTCTATCTGCCACTAGAATGTCAGTCCCAGGAGTAGGGATTTTTATGTTTTGTTTTGTTTTGTTTTTCATTGCTTTGTCCCTGGAGCTTAAAATTTACCCAGCAAATAAATGCTCAATGAATGTTCAATGAACTAATTAATGAATGGAAAACTTGAACAATAGAGTTATCATTTCCTGATATATATCCAGACTGGCTTAGAATCAGATTTGAGGTAAAGAGACTTATTAAGTTTTATAATAGAAATTGGGAGTTACTGTACTGGTTTTTGTTTTTTACCAAATTCAGAAAATTCTCTTCTTAAAACAAACCCATTTTTGTACCTGCAAACCCATTGTGAGGGATCTTTTGATTAGATTCAGGTAAGGGAGACTTTGAATATACCACTTTTGATTAGATCACTTCTGTTAAAGACATTTGATGAGATTGCAGGACCCAGGATGGGTCTTAATCCTTTTACTAGAGTCCTTTATAAACAGAGGACTAAAGAGCCACAGACATACAGAGAAAAGTGGCAGAGAGAGAGAAACAACAAGAGTCTTAGAGAAAGTTTACAGAGGTCAGAGACTGGAATCTGTGGAGCATAGAGCCTCAGGAAGAGATCCCCCAAGAGACTGAAAAAGATGAGGCCTGGAGGAAAGGGGAGAGAAAAGCCATATGTTTGATAACCCACAAGGGTGCTTGGGAAGAAAGCTAGACTGGAAGAGAAGGCAGAGCCTGGCAAAGCCCTGCCAGGTGCCTGACCACCCACAGCTGCATCTTGTTGAGACAGTATCTTTTGATAATGTCTTGATTTGGATATTTCCACAGCCTCAGAAATATAACCTTTTACCCTCATACATTCCCATTGTAAAAGCCAACCAATTTTCCTGGTATATTGCTTGGCAACCTTTGTCACACTAAAACAGGCACCAATGGTATAGCCATGTATATATTTTGAATGGTGGTCCTATATAGAATACTGAATATGAGAGGGAGATCAAATTTTCGATGTAAATTATGAGTCATCACCATAATTATTAATAGTTTCTAATCATGTTTCTAATTAGAATCCTATGGGAATACTTTAAAAAATAAAAGTGTCTAGATCCCAGGGCACAAAAATTTATTCAGAACTGAGAAGTTTGGTCTTTCCAGTAGTTTGCGTTTATGGTGTGTGGGTGTGTTTAAGTTCCCAGATGATCCTAAAATGGAGCCAGCAAAAATGCCATTTAAAACCAAGAGCTTAGTGTTGATTTGACCTCAGTTAGTGGTTCTCAATATTGGCTAGTACTTAGGATCACCTGGGTAATCTTTTAAATATTCTCATGTCATCCCAGAGCAATAAAATTAAAATCACATATTTTACAATTTCCTAAGGATATTCTGATATGCAGTCGGATTGAGAAACAAACACCTAGGGAATGGTTGTGGATAAACAAAGAGGACATGTCTGAATTCTGAGTCTTAAGTTACATTACCTTTAGTGGTCCATGAAATGCATAGCCTCCATCAAAGAAAATTTTTTAAAGAGCAGACAGGGGAGTAAGAACAGAAAGTGTGTGTCCACTGCTCCAATGAAGAATGATATGCAAAGAGTAGGGGGATCAAATGTATTTACATGATGATGATATTTAGACTAAAAAGTAACTGTGGGTTTATACTTGTGAAGGTAATTGTTAACTTAGATGAAAGCAGTTTTGGTGAAATACTGGAATAAGTATTGGGGAAGTTCAAGAGACAGTGTAGAGGATGTGAAGACAGTGAGTTTGTGAACTGTCTTGGAAATGTTTTTTTGTGAAAGGTAGGGAGCAGAATTTGGGGGGAAGTAATTAGAGAAATAATGACAGAAAAGTGAGGGATATTTTAATAATGGGAAATATTACATTATATCTGATTGATGGTAGTGATCAAATAGAGTGCAAAACTGAGCATGCAGAATAGAGACAGGAAAACGTTATGTATGATGTTACTGAGTGGGCAAGTGCACAAGTAGAGGGATTGGCAGAAAATAGGAGAAAGGGGAGGTTAGCACTAAAGAGTAAGGAAGTAGGCATATAGAGAACAAATTCAGAGAAGTTAGTAGATTTGCTAGTTTGAGGATATGAAAGTTGTCTTCATTTTGCTTCCGAAGTCTTTACTGATAAGAAAAGCAATATGATATCCAAGCATGAGGCAGGTTATTGGAGGCAGGTGTAGTAAAATCATCTAGAGAATAAGAAAATAAAGTGATAGAGAATCGTATTAAAAATGCCAGGCAATTCTAAGTGATTTTCTACTTTAGGTTTGTGGTTCTAAGTTTATATTAGATCAATTGGCACTCCTGTGTGTTTTTCTCCAGACCTATTCAACTTATCTGGTGTAGGTGTGGAATAGGCAGGGAGATGGGAAATTTTCTGAGTGTCACAGAGGAACAGAGGGGCAAATGAGTTTCAGTGGAGAGATAATAATGATGAATATGGCCAAAACCATTTTCATATATGTGTGACAAGTTCATGCACACAGGTCCCCACTCTCAAAAGGGTCCTATACTTGGTTAAAAGTTTTGCTGTCACCATTTTTATATTCTCAATAATTGTTTCTTTGAACTGCTTTGGAATGAGGTCCAATGAGACAATGGAGCATGTGTATAAAGAGGTCTATATGTGTGTCTACTGTGCCTTGCCCCCCAGTTTGCATGTATGATTCAAAATCTCTGCACACTTCCATGCCATGCTTAACTTATACTTACAGCAAGTCTCATTGAACTCACATGCATCATAGAGATATTGGAATTCTGTGCTTATGTTCCATGTCATCAGGTTTATGATTGAGTAAGCAGAGACATTGAAAACCCTGAGAAGCTAAGATTTCAACTGTATCCAGAACCTGTTTTGAGTGCAGAAACAAGTAATGGTGTTTGTGTTAGTTTACCAGCTGCTAAAAAATATTCCATACAATGGATTAACTTAAATGATGGGAATATATGGGCTCAAGGTTTTTAGTAGGAAGAAGTCCAAAATTGAGATAGCAGTAAAGTGATGCATTTTCTACAAAGATTGTGGTGTTCTAGGACTGTACCTTAGTTTCCTTGGCTGCTCAAGCAAATACCATGCAATGAGTTGGCTTAAATAATGAAAATATAATGGCTCACAATTTTGAGGATAGGAATTTCCAAATCAAGGCATCAGCAAGGTGAAGCCTTCTTCCTGAAGAGTAGTATTCTGGTACTGGTTATGGGTAATCATTGGTCCTGAGGGTCTCTGTGACATGGCAATGTAAATGGTATCCTCTCCTGGGCTCTCCCATGCCTTCCAGGTTCTGTTGACCTTAAACTTCTTGCTTTCCATAGCTTTCTCTTTTTCAGTCTGACTTTCATTCTGCTTAAGAAGAACTCTAGTGGTAGGATTAAGACCCATACAGATTGGGTTGGGCCACACCTTAACTGAAGTAACCTATCAAATTTCCTACTTACAATGGCTTCATATCCACATTAATGAATTAAGTTTAATACATATTTCCTGTGGTACATAGAGCTACAAGTCACAAGAGACTGGCTGCCAGTAATAGTTGATGCTTGGCTTTTCTGTTATATGGCAATGCACATGGTGATAATTTCTCATTTCACACCTGGGTTTAATTGACTTCCATGTTTTTCTCATGACCTTTTCTCTGTGGCCTTCTCTACAACACCTCCAATAATATGATTAATACCAATCTTGATTCAATTGGTTACATCTTAACTAAAAATACGATCTTCAAAATCATTTATTAAAATGAGTTCACATTGATGGGAATGGATTAAAATTAAGGACATGCTTTTTCTCTGGGGTACATAACTCAGTATACTGCAGTTTGCCCTCTGGACACCAAAATGCATTCATTCCATCAAAATATCCAAAAGCCTTAAGTCATTTCAGTAACAGAGCTAAATACAAACTCTCATCAAATTAGTTATGAGCATGACCTGTTCTGGGTCAAAATTCCTCTCTGCCTGTTGGATCTATGAAACCTAGAAAATAATTTATCTGTTTTCAATATACAATGGTGGACAAAATGTGGAATGACTAATCAGGAGTGTCCAAAGAAATGTCATGAATCAACTTAATGAAGTGAAGGAAGACATAAAGGATATTAAGAAGAAAGTGGGTAATATATTGAAGAAATTGTAAACATACATAAAAAATAACAAATAATATGGTGATGAATGGCCCAATGCAAGAAATCAAAACTACACTGGCAGCACATAACAACAAATTTGAAAAGACAGAGAAAAGAATTAGTGATGTCAAAGACAGTACATCTGAAATCAAACAAATAGTAGAACAGATAGATAAAAAGATAGAAAAAGTCTAGCAGGTACTTGGGGATTTGAATGATAACATGAAATGCACAAATATACACGTTAAAGACATCCAAGAGGGAGAAGAAAAGGGAAACGGGACAGAAGGTGAGTTGGAGGAAATGATGGCTGAAAATATACCAGTTCTATTGAGGAACATGGATGTGTATGTCCAGAAAGTGCAGCACACAACCCTAACAGGTGTATCCCAAGACACACACTTGTCAAATTGTCCAATGCTCAAGACAAAGAGACAATACTGAAAGCAGCAAGAGAAAAGAAATCCATCACATACAAGGGAAGCTCAATAAGATTACATGCTGACTTCTCATTTGAAACTATGTAGGCAAGAAGCCAGTGGCATGACAGAGTTAAGGTGCTGAAAGAAAAAATATCCCAGCTAAGAACTCTCTATCCAGCAAAACTGGCATTCAAAAATGATGGAAAGTTCAAATATTCACAGATAAACAGAAATTAAGAGAGTTTGTCAACAAGAAACCTGCCATTCAAAAAATAATGAGGGGTGTTCTTCATGTTGAAATTGGGAAAAAAACAGGAGAGAGAGGGTTGGAGGAGAGTAAAGAAAAGAGGATTATTGGAAAAATACTAAAAAATATATAAAAAGAAATAAAAGCAATGTATGACATATATAAAGATTAAAAAAAATATGGCCAGTTTGTGCAATTCCTTGAGAGTAATAAATTGAATGTTATTGAATTAAACTCTTGAATCAAGAGACACAGATTGGCAGAATGGATAAGAAAATATGGCCCATCTATGTGCTGCCTAAAGGAAACTCACCTTACACCCAGGGACACAAGAAGGTTGAAAGTGAATGGTTGGAAAACAATTTTATATGTAAACAGTAACCAAAAAAGGGCAGGAGTGGTTATACTAATATTGGACAAAATAGACTTTAAATGCAAAACTATTGTAGGTAACAAAGATGGACACTATATATTAATAAAAGGAATAATCTATCAACAAGAAAGAACGATCATAAACATTTACGTACCTATCCAAGGTGCCTCAAAATACATGAGTCAAATTTTGGTAAAATGAAATAAAGAAATAGATGACTCTACAATTATAGTGGGGGACTATAATACACCATTATCACCATTAGACAGAACATCTTGATAGATGATCAATAAAGAAACAGAACTTGAATAATACATTAGAGCATCTAGACCTAATACATACACATACGTTCTTCTTCAGAACACATGGATCCTTCTCCAGAATAGAATACATGCTAGGCCATAGAGCAACTATCAACAAATTCAGAAAGATTGAAATTTTACCAAGTAATTTCTCTGATAACAATAGAATGAAGCTGGAAATCAGTAAGGGGCAGAGAACCAGATTAGACAAAAATATATGGAAGTTAAATAACACATTCTTAAACAAGCAGTGCGTCAAGGAAAAATCTGCAAAATAAATCAATAACTACCTTGAAACAAATGAAAATGACAACACAATATGCCAAAACTTATAGGGTGCAGCAAGATCAGTGCCATGAGAGAAATTTATAGCCATAAGCACCTATATTGAAAAAGAAGAAAGAGCTAAAATAAAAGATCTCGCTGCACACCTGTAGGAATTAGAAAAAGAACAACAAACTATGTCCAAAGGATGTAGAAAGAAGGAAATAACAGATTAGAGCAGAACTAAATGAAATAGAAAATATCAAAGCACTAGAAAAAATTAACAAAATCAAAAGCTGTTTCTTTGAGAAGAGTTAATAAAATTGACAAACCCTTAGCTACAACAACAAAGAAAAATGGGAGAAGATGTAAATACTTAAAGAATAAAGAAGAGGGTATCACCACTGACTCAGAGAAATAATGAGTCTCATAAGAGAATAATTGTATGCCAGCAAGATGGAGAACTTAGATGAAATGGACAAATTCTCAGAAACACACAAGCAGACTACATTGACAAAAGAAGAAATTGATATACTCAACAGACAATCACCAGTAGCAAGATTGCATTAGTCATCAAAAACCTCTCATCTAAGAAGAACTCAGGACCAGATGACTTCACAGGTGAATTCTACCAAACATTTCAGAAAGAACTAACACTAATCCTGCTTAAAATCTTCCAAAAAATAGAAGTAGAGGGAACATTGCCTAACTCATTCTATGATGCCAACATCACCCTAAGACAAAAGCCACACAAAGATGTCCCAAGAAAGGAAAACTATAGGCCAATCTCTCTAATGAACCTAGAAGCTAAAATCCTCAACAAAATATTAATCATATTCAATAACACATCAAATGAATTATATACCATGACCAAGTGATTTTCATCCCTAGTATGCAAGAATGGTTCAACATAAGATACTCAATCAATGTAATGCACTATATTAAAGGATGAAAAGAAAAATAATCACTTGATCATCTCTATGGATGCAAAAAAGCATTAATCAAAATACAGCACATTTCCTGAAAAAAACACTTCAATAGATAGGAATATAAGGAAACTTCCTCAACATGATAAAGGATGGATATGTAAAATCCACAGCTAATATCAGATTCAATGGTGAAATGCTAAAGGCTTCCACTCAAAGATCTGGAAAAAGACAAGGATGCCCAGTGGTGTCACCACTCTTATTTAATACTTTATTAGAAGTCCTTGCTTGAGCACTTAGGCAAGAAAAAGTTATAAAAGGCATCCAAACTGGAAAGGAAAAAGTAAAAATTTCAGTATTTGCAGAAGACCTGATTCTATATACAGAAATCCCTGAGAAATCTACAAGACTCCTAAGGCTTATAAATGAATTCA
The DNA here is from genome assembly GCF_030445035.2 of Dasypus novemcinctus. Lineage (NCBI taxonomy): Eukaryota > Metazoa > Chordata > Mammalia > Cingulata > Dasypodidae > Dasypus > Dasypus novemcinctus. The sequence goes on along the minus strand of NC_080673.1, from coordinate 143,819,301 downwards.
GTCAAGTGGCACAATATAAGATCAAGTTGAAAAAAATCAGTATCATTTCTGTACACCAAAAATAAGCAATCTGAGGAGGAAATCAAGAAAAAAATTCCATTTACAATAACAACTAAAACAATCAAATACCTAGAAATAAATATAACTAAAGATTGTAAGGATTTGTACAGAAAACTATACAACATTGTTAAAGACAATCAAATAAATGGAAGAATATTCCCTGTTCATGGATAGGAAGATTAAACTTCATTAAGATGTCTTTCCTACCCAAACTGATTTACAGATTTGATGCAATCACAGTAAAAATTACCACAGTGTTTTTTACTGAATTGTAAAAACTAACTATGAAATTTATTTGGAAGGGCAAGGGGCCCTAAATAACCAAAGACATATTGAAAAAGAAAAATGAAATCAGAGGAATCACATTACATTATCTGACTTTAAAACATACTACAAACCTACAGTGGAAAAAACTGCATGGTATTGGCACAAGGCTAGATATACTGACCAGTGGAACAAAACTGAGAGTTCTGATATTGATCTTCACGTATACAGTCAAATGATACTTGACAAGTATCCACTCAACTGGGAGACAATGGCCTCTTCAAAAAATATTGGTTAAGGAACTGGATATCCATATCCAAAATAATGGGAGAGGATCACCTTCTCACACCCTATACAAAAATTAATTCAAATGGATCAAAGATCTAAATATAAGAGCCTAGAACACAGAAGATAATGTAGGTAATCAATTTATTGTAGCAAATGGTTTCATAAACTTTATACCCAAATCATGAGCAACAAAAGGAAAGATAGATAAATGGGACCTCCTCAAAATTAAAAACTTTTACACTTCAAAGGAGTTTGTCAAGAAAGTAAAAAGGCAGCCTTCTTAATGGGAGAAAATATTTGATAACCATCTATCTGATAGGGGTCCAATATCTAGGACATATAAAAAATTATACATCTTGAAAATAAAAAGCCAAACAACCCATTTAATTTTGGGGAAAGTGATTTGAATAGTCAATTCTCCTAAGAAGAAATACAAATGACTTAAAAGCACAAGAAAAGATGATCAACATCACTAGCAATTAGGGAAATGCAAATCAAAATTACAATGAGATATCATCTTCCATACATTAGACTTGCAGCTTTTAAAAAATAGCAAAGGACTACAAATGTTGGAGAAAATGTGTGGAATGGGAGTGCTTATCCTCTGCTGGTGGGAATGTAGAATGGTGCAGCTACTGTGGAAGAAAGTTTAGCATTTCCTCAGGAAGCTAAATATAGAAGTGCCATATGGTCCAGCAATCCCACTGCTGGATATATGCCCAGAAGAATTGAAAGCAGGGACACGAACAGATATATGCACATCAGAGCTCATAGCAAAATTATTCACTATTGCCAAAAGTTGAAAGCAACCCAGATGTCTATCAACAGATGAAAGCATAAGCAAATTGTGTTATATACATACAATGGAATATTAGTCAGCTCTTAGAAGGAATGTAGTATTAACACAGAGGATAACACAGATGTATCTTGAGGACCTTATGTTTAGTGAAGTAGGCCAGAAACTGAAAAAAAAATTACATAACCTCATTAATATGAATTAAGGAAATTGAGCAGACTCAGAGAACTAGAGTCTGAAAGAAAGGTTTACTGAAGGCAGAAAGGGAGTAGAGGGTTGTGAGCAAATGCCCATATGGGCAAACTCTATGATAAGGTAGAAGGGTGTAGATGTGCAGTGGGTGGGCATGACAGTGGTGCAGTGGTGTTGTTGGGTTCAGTGGTGTGGGTCTCTGATGGTGGTGGGGGGGGAATGGGTTGGTTTATCCATGGACCTGGGGGGAGAGTTGGGATTAGGATAAAGTGAACTATGGGAATTTACTGGTTTGTGGTTAAAACTACAACATTGGGTGTGTTCTTTGAGCAAATATTTCAGGGTAGGATTACTGGTGTAGGGTGTTGGATGTGGAGGGGCATACAGGACAGGGCACACCTAAGGCAGGCATCTATGAGATCTGTAAGTCCTCATCTTGTCATAGTATGTTTTATCAGTGAGTAGAAACACACAATAAACAAGAAAATGTTAAACTCCCATCCTGGTGAGTTGTGCTATATTCTCGAAGAGAGGAACAAGAGTCTCTTGAGAACATAGGCAGTTCCTAATAAAAGAAAACTGATAAATATGTAAAGCTCTCAATATTATTGCAAGTAACTATGAATCTTATTCTTCAGAAAATGAGACTTAGTGGTTACCATAGGTCCTGAGGGGAGGGGAAGAGAAGAATAGAATAGATGCAACAGCGGTCATATTTGGGCATTGGAATTGTTCTGCATGATCTTACAATAATGGAAACTGGCTAAGTTAAACTTTGTCAAAATTTATAAAAGTGTACAGTCCAAAATCACAATGTAATCCATTTGCCATGGCTATTAGCAATATTTCAATATTTGTATATCAATTGTAAGAAATGTACCGTCTGTATGCAAAATGTTTTTAATAGGCAAGAGGGGAAAAGGGGGAGGACATTGGGTATATGGGAATCCCCTATATTCTCTATGTGACTTTCCTGTAACCTAAAGCTTCTTTGAAGATAAAATGAAAAAAAAAAAGACACTGGGGGAATATATGGAAGAAAACATCACTGTACATTCAAGACAACAGATCTTACAGTAATAAAAGACATAATGTCTAAAAATTTATTATTAAAATTAAAAATATATATATCTTATTTTTAAAACTATCATTATCATTTCATTTTCTTATTATTTTTATTTGGTTATTTTCTTGGCTTCATCCTTGGAGAGGTTTTGGATTACAGAGCGATCACAACTGTGGTGGGAAGGATCATTGGTGCTGGGTATTGGTGATAGGGGGATGCATGGAAGTGGGTTCATCTAGGCAAGCCTTAAGGTATTTGAATGTGCTCAAGTTGTCATGGGGCATGTCACAGTGGGTGGATCCACACAATAACCAAAAGAATATTAAATTCTCATCCTGGGGAATTCTGCTACCTTCTATAATGGAACAGCAAGAATCCCCAGAGTACAGGGGTGGTGCTTAGTGAAGGAGGATATAGACCATTGTTGGGTCCTTGATATTCATATTTGTAGTATGAACCTTTTCTTTGGAAATTTAAACTTAGCCTAGTATTATATGTTGCCTAAGAGTTACCTCCTGAGGCCTCCTTTTTGTTCAAATGTGGCCTTTCTCTAATAAACTCAGCATAAAAATGCACTATCTTTCCCCACAGTGTGGGACATGACTCCCAGGGATGAACCCTCCATGGCACTGAGAGATTGTTACCAAGTGCCAACTAGTAATCCTTCTGGAAAAAGACCTTGACCAAAGGGGGAAATGGTATATATTATACAAATGTGTATTTATGGCTAAGAGACTTCAAAGTGAATCAAGATGTCATTCCAGAGTTTTTCTTATGCACATCTCAGCAGGATTTCTTTGACTGACATGGTAAATAGTGGGGCTCCTGAGGGATCTAGAGACATCCAGACACTATAGTCTGAATGGACAGTGATCCAGGAGTTTGGTCCCTGCCAGTGGGCTTTTCCTTGGAATTTATGCTCCCCAGTATGACAGAGATTGACTCATTTGTGGTTTCCCTACACATGGCTCTTCTTCCCCTTTTATTTGAATATATATTTGGTACTATACTTGGTAGGTGTATGTGTAAGAGACTTAAATCTTTGGTCCATCCATGTGCCATTAGGGCCCTAAATCTGAGCAGAGTTGCAATACCTACTCTCCAGTTCATTAAGCTTACCCAGGAAAACTAACAAGGTGATGATGATGGACAACACCCATCCAATTTTATTGTTATACCTAAAATCAATGTAAGCCCATTTACTCTTTAGTATCATAATAGAGAAATGTTCCTCTTTGTCTCTCCAAAATAGGCTTTATTTCTCTATAAAACCTTTATCTGTATTTCTCTTTCCCAATAAATCTATGAAAGTCATTACTTATATTTATATCTATTGGTCTTACATTAAGATATAAAAATGATTTTATTTGATATGTCTAGATAAAGAGTAAGACCAAGAAACAAAGTTTCAAAGACAAAAGTAATTATTTCTCAATGTATCAGGAAAATGAATACATCCATATTAAATTACCAGATAGGTTTCTAAAGTTGAAACTAAGGTAATAATCATTGTCAGTATATTCTCCTTAAAGAAATTGAATAATGTGTAACCTGACTAATTCTTCAAGTGACCCAGTTTCTCATAACCATTGTACAAATCAATACTCATATGTGATCTCTTATAGCAGTAAAAAAAAAAAAAGTAAATGAATTTTTTTTGTTCCTAAAACCCCCATGGGCTAAATGAAATTTCTCAAAATTGTGATTTCAACATTATTTTCCTGTCATCTATGATAAACCATCAGATATGGAATTCTAATTAGATGCAGTTATATGTCAAAGTGACATTTAGAAAGATTTGCTCTATGATATTGGTCTTTTATGAAAAAATGTTATTTCTATATTTTATTTCTATTTTTCTAATTTGTAAAACTGAAATAAATATATAGCATGCTTTCTGTATATATACAATGTTTTTTTGAAATTAACTTCTGTTTCTAACAGGCAGGGGGAAATGTTCTAATACTATTAGGAATTTATAAGATATAGCAATATTATTTATGAATGCATTCTGATTGTTGAAAGGATATGGTCTAAAAAGGAATTTGCTACTTGAATGAACTGAAAAGCTAAAGAAAATGAAGTCTCATTGTCCCACACACTCCTTTGATTCCTATGTATTACAACTATGGATAACAGATTGTTTCAGAAATAAGAGACCCCTTTAAAATAAAAACATATGTATCTATTGGCCATATAATAGAATCACTTGTATTATGTTAGTTAGAGGATAAAGCTAGTTCTGCCATTTACTTTCTATGTGTTGAAAGAAGTTTATTTAAATAACACCAATGTGAGCCACAGTAATTCATGTAGTGATTGAATTAATGAAAAATACAAGTCAGAAACTATACTAAACCCCTAGGTACATGTTGCCATTTGTAATAATCAAACTAATCCAGTGAGTAAGGTATTTATTATCAGTTGATTAATTGGCGGTTTAGGAAACTGAAGTGGCATGCCCAGCCAATATTGCTAGAATGTGACAATAAATGAAATAAACACATATCTCTAACTCTAAGCACTCTGAGTTTCTAATACACCATGCTTGTCCTGAGAATCAAAATATGAAACAATTATTTTCACAAAGAAAAAAAAAACATTTTATGTGAATTTAGAAGAAACAGAAACCTGAAAGAAACTAAATTCTAAGCAGTATAAAACAATGTATCTATAGAGGTGCTTAGAAAAGAGCAATAGAATGTAAAGCTATATGACTATTTTTGTTGATTTTTAAAATTACTTCTTTTTTTTTATCACCTATCATTTTAGATGACCTGACTATGATTCTGATGAAGATACTCCACTGATCACTGTGAACCTATAGTAGCATGTAACATGGCTTATTCCTGCTTATACCTTGAAAGGAACAATGTCAACATTGCCTTCTTGTAGAGAAATTATTAATCTGTTACACCAAAATGCATCAGTAGGGGGGAATGGAATATTGATAATACTTAATTAAGCTACTATTTTTAATAACATACAGATAATAAGGTTTAATAAGCTTCTCTATTCTTAAGCCAACACCAAAAAAACACTTTTAAGGTTTAAAATGCTTTTGCTAACATGAGTGCTATTGGCATACTCTTAATTTTATTAAACTGATAAAACATGTTAGGTCATGGGTGGTGTGTATTTTAATTCAACAAATAACATATTTTCTTGAATTGCTTAAGAATAGTTTCCGAGTATTTTTAAAATTTCCTATTCATAATCTATTCTCTACATTTGTTATACCTTCAAAAAGACATCACTGCATAAATTCAATCATTTGCTTTGCATTTTGATGAAAATTGACTAGAGAGTGTTGGAAAAATTTCACTTTACTGAATATGTCATTGAGAAAACACATGATCTACATTCTGTCTTCATGTTGTTAGGTACCACTAGTCTTCCTTCTTGCAATCTGTATTTGTTTTTCTTTCTCAACCTTTCATGGAGGAATGGTGCTTAATAGAATAGTTTAATATGAGATATTCTCAGTTGCAACTTTTTTTGCTGTTACTGTCACTTTCCAGTCAAAACATATATCCAAACTTGTCATCTGAGGTGAAAAAGTAAAAGAAAAACAACACATCCAAATATATAATTACTCTGCAGACATATTCAAATATAAATACACAATATTTTCCATCTGGTCTGATAAAGTGTATAGGAGAAAAGTGTTCTCATGAAGGTCCTTCTTCTGGGATATATCTTTAGAGAACAGTTTGAACTACTACTCTTTCCCTTGTGAAGAGAATTTATGTGACAGGAGTTTCTCTAGAGTAAGAAAGTGTGCTGTGTTGTCAGCCAGCAGCATTTTCTGTTTCAGAATCCTGAATTTCTTTCTATTTTAACAGATCAATTTTATTGATACATATTAATAGAGCAAAAATCCATCCAAAGTGTACAATCATAGGTATTTGCTGCAATCACATATTTGTTCATTCATCACTATAATCATTCTTAGAGCACTTTCATTATTCCATTAATAATAATAATAATAATAATAATGTAACAACAAACAAAACTCATCACCTCTCAATCTCTTTGTTTCCCTTGCCATACATAGCTATTACTGGGTTTCCTTCTTTCTAGTATATTGGTATTTATAATTTATTTTGTAAAACAGTCTTATATATGTAATATTCCTCATATTTGTGCTTTATATGAGGTTTTATTCTCTTATACAGTCCCATGTTACAGTGTTTAACTTTCCTTCTAATAATATACATGACCTAGACTTTCTTTTGAACTAATGTCATATCATGTAATACCTCTTCTAGTTGGAAAAACTGTGATAAGCTTTCCTTATTTCTATTTATTTCCAAAGATTTATAAACAAACTTTACGCCAATTCTGTATAGATTAACCCTCTGTTGTCCATTCTCTACCCTGCTTCTATTTTCAAGTGACCTATATTCTAATTATTAATTCCATGAGTTCAAGCAATATACTTAGTTGATAACAGCACAATCACACAATGTTTGTCCTTTTGTATTTGGCTTGTTCCACTCAACATAATGTATTCCAGGTTCATCCATGTTGTCATATGCTACATGACTTCATTTCCTCTTACAAATGTGTAATAATCCATCATGTGTATACATTACACTTAGTTTATCCATTCATCAGTTGATGGATACCTGGGTGTTTCCAACTTTTAGCAATTGTGAATAATGCTGCTATGAATATTGCTGTGCAGATCTATGTCCATGTCTCTGTTCTCAGTTATTCTGGGTATATACTTAGTAATGGCATTGCCAGGTCACATGGCAAATCTATATTCAACTTCCTTTGGAACTGCCAAACTATTCTCCACAGTGGCTGGACCATTCTAAATTGCCTCCAACAGTGAATAAGCATTGCTATCTCTCCACATCCTCTCCAACATTTACAGTTTTCTGACTTTTTAATAGCAGCCAGAGAAATAAGTGTGAAATGAAATCCCATTGGGGTTTTGATTTGATTTCCATAATCGCTAGTGATATTGAAGATTTCTCATGTGTTTCTTCAATATTTGTATTTCATCTTTCAACAATTGTCTTTTTAAGTCATTTTTAAATAAGATAGTTTGTCTTTTTATTGTTGAGTTGTATGATTACTTTGTATATCATGGACATTAAACCCTTACAGATAAAAGATTGTCAAATATTGTCTCCCATTGAGTCAACTGCCTTTCCACTCTTAAGAAAGTTTGTTGAGGTGAAAAACTGTTTAGTTTTGAGGAAGTCCCATTTATCTATTTTTTGATTGCTTGTATCCTGCCCCTTTGCTGAGTTCATCTATTACTTCTAGTGTTTTTTATTGTGGATTTTTCAGGAGATTCTAGATAAAGGGTGATATCATCAGCGAATAGTGAACATTTTATTTCCTTTTTCCTATTTGGGTACATTTTTTTTCTTTGTCTAGCCTAATTGCTCTAGCTAGAACCTCTAACAAAATATTAAATAAGAATGGTGACAGTGAATATCCTTGTCTTGTTCCTGATCTCAGTGGGAAAGCTTTCAGTCTTTCACCATTGAGTACAATGCTGAATGTAGGTTTTTCGTATATGCACTTTACTATATTGAGAAAGCTTCCTTGTATTCCTATCTTTGGGAATGTTTTTCTCAAAACAAGGTGCTGTTTTTTGTCAAATGCCTTTTCTTTATCAATTAAGAGGATCATTTGATTTTTCATCTTCAATTTATCACTGTGGTTTATTAGATTAACGATTTTCTTATGTTGAACCACCCTTGCATACCTGGGATAAAATCCATGTGATTGTGGTGTAAAAATTTTTAATGTGCTTTTTTATTGTGTTCGAAAGTATTTTTTTAGTATGTTTTTGCATCTATATTCATTAGAGATATTGGTCTGTAATTTCCACTTTTTTGGAGTATTTTTATCTGGTTTTGGTATTACAGTGATGCTGGCTTCATAGAATGAGTTTGGTAGAATTCTTTCTTGTTAAATTTTTTTGGAAGACCTTGAGCAAGCTTAGTATTAGATTATCCTTGAATGACTGGTGAAAATCACCTGGCCCTGGGCTTTTCATCTTTGGAAGGTGTATTAGTTGGCCAAAGAGTTGCTGATGCAAAACACCAGAATTCTGTTGGCTTCTATAAAGTATATTTATTTGGGGTAGAAGCTTACAGGTACCAGGCCATAAAGCATAAGTTACTTCCCCCACCAAAGTTTGTTGCCACATGTTGGAGCAAGATGACTGCTGATATCTGTGAGGGTTCATGATTCCTGGGTTCCTCTCTTCCTGGAGCTTGTTTCTCTGCAGGCTCAGCTGCCATGCTGTCTTCACAAGGCCAGCTGTAGACTGTCAAGCAACCAACTCTGTCTGTCTCCCAGGAGTTTGATCTTCTCCAGGCTCAGTTTCTCTGCTCCTCTGTGGGCTCCAGCTCAAAACTCAAAACTCTGTTCTCTGTTGTGCAGTTTCTCTGTGAGTCCCCACCCAAGATACAGGGATGCAAAGTCCTATTGACATGGCCCAATCAAAACCTTAGTCATTATTTAATTGAGTAAAAGTGAAAGCTGAATCCAACATAATCTAATATACCCAGAAGGTCAGACCAGTTTACAAACATAATCTATTTTGGGAATTCATAAACAATATCAAACTGCTACAGGAGGTTTTTGATGATGTTTCAATCTCTTCACTTGTGATTAGCTTGTTGAGGTCTTCCATTTCTTCTAGAGTCAATGTAGGTAGCTTGTGTCTTTCTAGGAATTTGTTCATCTCATCTACATTGTCTGGTTATTTTGTCATAATTGTTCATAGTATCCTCTTATGATCTCTCTTATTTCTGCTGGGTCAGTGGCAATATCTCCCCTATCATTTATTTATTTGTATATCACTTATTTATTTATTTGTGTCTTCTCTCTTTTACTTTGTCAGACTAGTTAAGAGTTTCTCAATTTTATTGATCTTCTCAGAGAAGCAACTTTTGGTTTTGTACATTTTCTCTATCATTTTTTAGTTCTTGATTTCATTTTTCCTGCTCTGATCTTTATTCTTTCTTCCTTTCAGCTTGGTTTGGGATTAGTTTGCTGTTCTTTTTCTAACTCCCACAGGTATGCAGTTAGATCTTCAATTTTAGCTCTTCCTTTTTTTTAAAGTAAGCATTGAGGACTATTAATATCCCTCTCAGCACTACCTTTTCAGTGTTCCATATGTTGTGATATCATTTTCATGTCTCAAGATATTTGCTGAATTCTCTTGCAATTTCTTCTTTGACACATGGATATAAAAGTGTGTTGTTTAATGCCCATATATTTATGAATTATCCTTTTTTCCATCATTTATTGATATCCAGCTTCATTCTGTTATGATCAGAGAAAGTGCTTTGCATAATTTTAAACTTCTTAAATTTATTGAGACTTGTGCTATGACCCAACATATGGTCCATCTTGGAGAAGGATTCATGAGCACCTGAAAAGAATGTATATCCCTTCAGTTTGGCCAATGCATGCCTCATGTATCTTGGAGCACTAAAGTTAGGTGCAGAAATATTTAGCTATTTCTTCCTGGTGAATTGTCCTTTTATTGATTTATAATGACCTCTTTCACTCCTTATAACAGTTTTTCATTTGAAATCTATTTTGCCCAGTTTTAGTATAGCTATTCCACCTCTTTTTTGGTTACTATTTGCATAGAATATCTTTTTCCAGCCTTTCATTTTTAATCTGTTTGTGACCTTAGGTCTGAGGTGGGTATCTTGTGGACAACATATAGATGGCTTGTATTTTATCTATTCTATCAGAATATACCTTTTGAATGGGGGGTTCAAGCCATTAATACTCAATGATATTAATGTAGAGACATTACTTACTCCATCCATTTTCTCCTTTGGCCTTTTTTTTTGTCAGAGCATTCGATTGTCTATCTTTTTAACTTTTAATTTAGCCTTCCTAATAATCTTCATCTTTAATCTCTTGTCCAAATCTCTCACCCTTGCTTTTTCCTTTCAGTCCACAGCACTCTCAGTATCTCTTGTAATTTCCATCTTTTCATTACATATTCTTTCAGTTTTTGCCAGTCTGTGAAGACATTGAGTTCACTGTCATTTTTGAAGGACATTTTTATTGGATGCAGGATTCTTGGCTGACAGTTTTCCTGTTTCAGTATCTTAAATACATCATTCCTTTTTATTCTTACCTTAATAGTTTCTAATGAGAGGATGACACTTAATCTTATCAAGTTATCCTTGTATGTGATGCTTTGGTTTTCTCTTGCTGTTTTCAGAATCCTCTCTTTATCTCCAATATTTGTCATTCTAATTAGTAGGTGTCTTGGGGTACCTTTGTTTGGGTTTGTTCTGTTTGGGGTGTTGTGTCCTTCTGGATATTGATATTTATGTCTTTCATAAGGGTTGGTGAATTAGTCAGCCAAAGGGGTGCTGATATAAAATACCAGAAATTTGTTGGTTTTTATAAAGTGTCTTTATTTGGGGTAGGAATGTACCAAAATCTATTTTCACATGTTGGAGCAAGATGGCTGTTAATGTCTGTTTGGGTTCAGGCTTCCTGGGTTCCTCTGGGCTCAGCTCTTCTGTTTTCTCCACAAGGTCAGCTGTAGACTATCAGGTGATGGTTCTATCTCTCTCCCTGGGGTTTCTGTTGTGTCTAAGGAGTCATCTCTATTCTTCTGTGTTCTTCTCCTGGTTCAGGTCCTCTCTTCCCAGGTCATGCTTCTCTTTCCTCCACATGCTGACTTCCTGGGGCTCCAGCTTCAGACTTCAGCATCAAACGCCAATGTCAAAACTCCAACATCAGAAACCTTCAAATTCAACTCCATTCTTTACCATGCCTTTTATCTGTGAGTCCCTATCCCTTGGTGGACCTAATGATGACATGGTCCAATAAAAGCCCTAATCATAACTTAATCACACCCAGGTACAGACCAGATTACAAACATAATCCAATATCTACTTTTGGAATTCATAACCATATCAAACTGCTACACTTGTCAAGTTTTCAGTCATTATTTCCTTAAACATTTTTTCTGCCCTTTTTCCATTCTCTTCTCCTTTTGGGACACCAGTAATGTGAATGTTTATGTATTTCATGTTGTCATTCAATTCCAAGACTCTGTTTCATTTTTTTCCATTTTCTTCTCTTTCTGTTTTCTTGTCTTTTCCAGGTCTGATGTTGTCTTTGAAATCACTAATACTGTCTTTAAGCAATTCAAATTTGCTTTTATGTGCCTTTAATATATTTTTTATTCTCATTTATCATGTCTCATTCCCATAAGTTCTGTTACTTTTCTTTGCAAGTTTTCAATTTTTTCTTTTTTTTTTTAGATTTATTTTTATTTATTTCTCTCCCCTTCTCCCCCCATGCCAGTTGTCTGTTCTCTTTGTCCATTTGCTGCATGTTCTTCTTTTTGTCTGCTTCTGTTGTTGTCAGCAGCAAGGGAATCTGTATTTCTTTTTGTTGCATCATCTTGCTGTGTCAGCTCTCCATGTGTGCGGTGCCATTCCTGGGCAGGCTGCACTTTCCTTTGCACTGGGCAGCTCTCCTAACAGGATGCACTCCTTGTGCGTGGGGCTCCCCTAAGCGGGGGCACCCCTGCGTGGCAGGGCACTCCTTGTGTGCATCAGCACTGCATGTGGGCCAGCTCCACATGGGGCAAGGAGTCCCAGAGTTTGAACCGTGGACCTGCCATGTGGTAGACGGATGCCCTATCCACTGGGTCAAGTCCACTTCCCTCAATTTGTTCTTTATGTTCATTCAGTATCTTCCTAATATCTTTTATTTTTTAAATCATATTTTCTTTAAGTTTTTTGAAGTGATTTAGGAGAGCTGTGTGATTATCTCTGAATAATTGTCTTAATCCTGTATCTCATCAGGATTTTAGGTTTCTTCCTTTGGCTTTGCCATGTCTTCCTGTTTCCTAGTATGGCTTGTAAATTTTTTTATTATTCTAAAAAATATTTTTATGTGGTAACACATACAAAATTTCCCATTTTAGCCTTGTTTAAATGTACAGTTCAGTGGTATTAATTACATTCACAATGTTGTGCTACTATCACCCATCCATTATCATCTTTTTCATCACCCCGAATAGATACTATGTGCATTAAGAAATAATTTCCTATTCCCTCTCCACAAAAAACTTTTACTTTAAATTAAGTCTAATTTATGAACTTTTTCTTTAATGGCTTGTGCTTTCAAAGTTATAGCTAAGAACTCTTTGCCTAAGCCAAGATCATGAAGATTTTCTCCTATGCCTTCTACAAGTTTAATACTTTTATCTCATACATATAGAAGTGTCATACATTTTGAGTTCATTTTAAGGTATGGTATGAGAAAAAAAATTAAGTTCATATTGTCACATATGGATATTCAATTATTCTAGCAAAATTTGTTGAAATAACTATCCTTTCCCGTATTTAATTGTCTTGACACTTTTATGGAAACTGAATAGACCATAAATATAAAGGTGTATTTGTGGACTTTCCTTCTTTCTATTGATTTACATGCCTATCTTTATTCTGATACCACATTGTCTTTATTACTGTAAGTTATTAATTTTTGAGTTCAGAGAATAAAATTCCTCCAATTTTCTTCTTTTTCAAAATTGTTTTGGGCATTCTAGGTCCTTTATATCTCCATATAAAGCTTAAAAACAGCTCATCAATTTCTAAAATAGTCTGCTGAGATTTTTATTTTGTAAGGAGCTTGTAACTTTTTGCTAATGTCTAGACAACTTAATATATTGATGAATTTACTCTGATGGCCAATTTCTATGTCTTGTCTATTTTTTTTTCATTGCTCTTCTTTGATATCTCAATCAACATATTCTAAGTCATTAAAATTGCCCTTCTTAAGTTATCAAAATCATACCAGGTACTCACTGATGGTGTACAGATTCTCCCTGAACTGAAGACAATTTTTGTCTATGCAATCTCCCATATTGGTTATTATAAGGTGCTAGCTAGTCAGTGCATCTTTCCACGGAGGTGTTTCAGTCTCGGCTATCCTGTGTTCTGCGTTGAATGCCAGAGCAGAGATTCAAAGTGGGATCTGTTTGCCAACTTCACTGAAATGAAGCCCCCCAACTCCCCTTTACTTTTTCCTTGAAACAGCTGACTCAGAAGAAGATATCTGTTTTCCTCTCAGTTAGCTGCAGTGAACCAGGGGTTTTATTCCAGCTTATTATCTTTGGGGTCAGGAAACGAAACCTTCCTGACTACTTCAGGGGTTTTGTAACTCACTGTTATTTCATTTTCTTGTCCCTCTGTCCCTCACCTTCTTAGGTATTGGGTGGTGGAGTCTGGTCTGCTAACCCCTAAAGTGGGTCCATCAAACTGCTTTTGGCTCTTTCTCCATTGTTTTTGTTAGAGCATTGAGCCAGGCCTTTTAGTCTGATGCCATATTTCCACAGTCAAGGATTCTTCTGTTCTGGACATCTGTTATTTCCACGTGAACCATGAACAAGGTGAATGTCTTCCTTGTTTCTGAGGAGGACAGGCCAGAAAAGGCAAAGAACTACATCTCTTTGGCCCCTTGATTCTGTCAAGAAGTCTTTAGTAAACATAAAGAAAAAATTAAAGATAAACGCATATTGATTTACTGATCACTAATTTCTGCTGAGTATAAATTCATAGTAATGAGAAGTGAAATACCTTATTTTCAGAGAAGAATAGTAATACCTATAAATGTAGGGGTAGGGCTATCAATATTAGTTGTCCCAACTAAGCTGATATTTATCAAAAGTAACTTTGAGCCCCAAATTAATGCTGGAGCATAAATTCATTATACAAAGAAACATAACGTATTATAATCTTAGATTCATACATTTATTCTAATTTGGTACTGATTTATGACAATTAGCTCTTTGGAGTTGATTACTACTGTGATAGTTGTAAACAGTAACTAATATGATTCTTTCTTTGATAAATGAAAGCGATTTATCTCAGGTGACTTTTCTAGAAAATTAAAATTTCTTGTTGCTGACTATTAAGGAGGGGCTTATGGGGATTTGATGGGAAGTTGCTTGTACTGGGCATATTCCAGAAGTACTTAAAAGTACCCCAGAACAGAGGGAAATCTAGTATTAGAGGTGAAACATCTAAATGCATGGGGTGGTCCGCTGTTAATAAATAAGAAAGGACTAGATAAATCTTAGAAGGAGTTGAATTCATTGTCCTCAAAGCTAATAGCAATATCTTAGACCATGGAAGTCTGAGGGTTTTTGAGAACATTGTTGATTTTAATTTTAAAATTCAATTTTCTCTACCTAAAACAATTCTGAAGATTGGACATGATATGAATAATCATTTTTTCTTCAATTAGTAAAAGGCTTGGTTATACAATTTTTTTAAGCAGTCATATTGACATGTGCGACCTTTGTTACTAAGAGAAATTTCCCAGATAGAAACACATTAACAAGGGTGTTTTTGTGTGTCTTTCTTTCCTTGTGGCATCATTAAAAAGAAAAGCTCTTGCCATCCTGAGACTAAACAAACTAAATGTGCATAGGCCTTCATTGGAATGAATGTATGACACTCACATGGAAGTATTCAAGGGACTTTGAAGATTTTTCTCCTCTACATGTGTTTTTTTTTTTTACAGTTTTGCCAAGCTTATGTTTTTGGCAGGTAAAATGAGCACAGGAAAATCCTTGGCAATATACTTAAAATCTCCCAACTATTGCTTGTTCAATACCATAGCCAATTTTTCTCTGCTCATGTGGGTGATACCATGAAGCATTTATGCGAAACTTGGTTTAAGACCATATGATGTTATCAGTGGTTGACCTCAGAGGGTTAAATGTTTACCTCATACAATATTCCTTATAATAATTCTCAGTGTTTTTGTCCAAATCAGGGGCTTGTCTTTGACAATTATCGATTTCTCTGAATCCCTCCACTTTTTTTTTTCTTTGAATATTTTGGAGACAATTATTTTGTTAATGCATGTCTGTTTAGTATATTGTACAGTTAGGACATTATGCAATATTTTCAGTTATTATATTTTAAATGAACTTGCAATTTTATTAAAGGTGCTAACTTAGGTAACATAAAGCACTGAAATCAACTTAGTCATCCATATTTCAATGGGTAATCCTGAATAAGTCAGGACACCAGTTTGTTTCCTTTGCATTCTTATATGAATCAGATCTATAGCTTACCTATCCAGCTAGCTAGCTAGCTATTCACCTACCTACCTCTACAGAATAGCTTCTGCTCTCCCCACCCCCCACCTTTTATCTCTTGCTTTCAGGCAATCTCCTTTGAAAAGGATCAATTCAGTTGTTAGCGCTGTTTTAATTTCTGGGAAAGGTTTTTATTCTCATGGTGAATTGGTAACTCTAATACAAATTGCATGATAACTTCTAACTTCTCTTTTTAGATTTGAAGGATTAACAAATATTTTAAATCAGGGTTATTAAAAGTAATTTTCAATATGTCCATGTAAATTTCCTAATAGACAATTGACCCCGCCCACAGGTCAAACGAACCGGCACCTGAAAGAGGGAGTGGGAATTGGGGGACGAGAGGCGAGAGAAACGGAGACAAGACAGGATTCTGATCAAGTCTCCATTTATTGAGGGTAGAGCATCAGAATATATACTAAGGGAAGCGTATTAGCAGGGGGTGATAGGCTGATGAAGCGGCTCTTCCATATAAGGCAATAAAATGCTGTTACACCACTTGCTATAGGTTGCGAGTCTTCAATGCTGGTCATGGCTTCAACATCTTGTTGCGCAGGCGCGACACTTTTTGCCCGGGAAACTGGGGAAAGGGGAAGAAGAAGGCGGAAGCACAGGGGTGGAGTAGGCGTAGTTATGAAAACCGCCATGTTGCTGGAGACCGCAAATGCACGTAGCTCCGGGCGGCTCCCCACAGACAATTACCTAATAGAGATGAATCAAGCCTACATCATCTTCTTCACCTTAACCTAAGAAATACACAATTATTAAAACATTAGTATATTAATATATTTTGCGTATTTATAATTAAACTCTTCACATTAGAGTTTATTCTGTTTGTTCCAAGCTATCGCTCAAATGAACAATCTTATTCAAGTAAAAATTTATGCCAAGTGTCCCCTACAAAGTGTCCTATTTGATATATGAATACCAAATTTCTCTTTCCTCAGTTTCTTTTCTTTTCTTTTATGTTTCATAAACAAAACAATATTCACAATTGTAGTGGAGAGTGCAAAAAAAAAAAAAACCCTTGAATTATCCATATTTTTATTTATTTTTATAATGTGAAGAATACACCTTTGTTTTGGCAATTTAGGAAAATCCCAAAATATTTTAAGTATAAAAGATATCTTAAAAATTCTATCATTTGCTTTATGGGACCTGTATTCAAGAAGGGCAAAATCAAGAACATTTGTCACTGAGATAAGATAGGAAAATAAGTATAAATATCAAAAGTTAGTTTCTTAGGCTGTTCAAGTAAATACCATGCTAAGTTTCAGCTTCAATAATGGGAATTTGATGACTCACACTTTTGAGTTAGGAAGTAATTCCAAATCAAGAAATCATCAGTGTGTTGCTTTCTCCATGAACGATGCAGCATTCTGAGGCTGGCTGCTGGAGATCCTTGGTCCTTAACTTGTCATGTGGCAAAGTACATGGCAGCATCTTCTGGTCCCTCTTGTCTCTTCTGGATGCTCCCTCTGTGGCCCTTTCTCTCTCTGTCTGAGCTCCATTCTGCTTTCAAAGTATTCTAGTAATAGGATTAATATCCATCCTGACTGAGGCAGGCTACACCTTAACTGAAGTAACCCCCTCAAAAAGTTCTACTTACAGTGGGCTCAACCCAAAGGAAATTAAGTTTAAGAACAAAATTGTTCCAAACTACCATAGGAAGGAATACTTAAGAAAATATTTTAAAAATTCATAGAAACATGAAAAAATGCCTAATAGTTCTGGGTAGATTGTGTATTTTTGAATCCTGGTCATGAAGATCATGCAAACAAATACTTTGTTTTCCTTTCAGTTATAGTTTTAGATAGATAAAAGAAAAAAAATGTTCATTTGACTTAGGACCTCACAGTTTTATTGTACAGTTCATGAACTGGTCAACATTCCATTCAGAAATTAACAATGGAATTTCACCAAGGGAGTAGCTCATAAAGTGTGACTGCAGAAACAAGTGAGGAAATATTCTGATTGTCTGACTTTAATTTTCCATTTTTCTTGTGAGGGATCTTACAAGAAAAGCAGGTCTTTTGTCAATAACATGCAGTTTTGAGCACTGTAGCTTTGTAGTGTGTTTTAAAGTCAAGTAATGTGATTCCTCCAATTTCATTTTTCTTTTTCAACATGTATTTGGCTATTCAGGGCCTCTCACCCTTCCAAATAAATTTCTTAGTTTTTCTAATTAAGTAAAAAATGCTGTGTTGATTTTTTTAGGATTGCGTTCAATCTGTAGATTAGTTTGGGTAATATAGACATGAAATGATGTTTAGTCTTCCTATCCAAGAAAAGGGAATATTCTTCCATTTATTTAAACCTTCTTTGATTTCCTTTAACATTGTTGTGTACTTTCTCTGTATAAGTCATTTAAATCTTCAGTTAAATTTATTCCTAGGTATTTGATTTTTTTATTGTAAAAGGTATTTTTTCTTGATTTCCTTCTTAGATTGCTCATTATTGTTGTACAGAAGTGCTACTGATTTTTGCACATTGATCGTATAACCTGTGACTTTACTGAACTCATTTATAAGTTCTGGAAGCTTTGTTGTAGATTTCTCAGGGCTTTTTATGTATATGATCATGTCATCTGTAAATAATGAAATTTTTACTCCTCCCTTCCAATTTGGATGGCTTTTGTAGCATTTTCTTGCCTTAGTGCTTGAGCACATACTTCTAAAGCAATGGTAAATAAAAGTGGTGTTAGTAGGTATCATTGTCTTGTTCCCAATCTCAGAGTGAAAGCTTTTAGGATTTCAAAGTTGTATATGATGTTAGCTATAGGTTTTTTCATGTTCAGAAAGTTTCCTTCTATTCTTAGCTTTTACAGTGTTTTTTATCAGGAAAGGGTGTGATATTTTGTCAAATCATTTTTCTGTGTTTATATTGATGAACATGTGATTTTTTTCTTTCAATTTGTTTATGTGGTGTATTATATTGTTTGATTTTCTTATGTTGAACCATCCTTTCATACCAAAGATTTAACCCACTTGGTCATGACATATAATTCATTTGATGTGTTGTTGAATATGATTAGCAAGTATTTTGTTGAGGATTTTAGTAACTAGGTTCATTAGAGAGATTGGTCTGTAATTTTCTTTTCTTGTGGTGTCTTTGTTTGCTTTGGTATTAGGGTAATGTTGGCATCATAGAATAAGTTAGGCAATGTTTCTTCTACTTCTATTTTCTTGAAGAGTTTAAGCAGGATTGGTGATAGTTATTTCTGGAATGTTTGGTAGATATCACCTGTGAAGCCATCTGGTCCTATGCTCTTCTTAGTTGGGAGGTTTTTGATTACTGATTCTATCATTTACTTGTGATCAGTTTTTTGAGTTCATCAATTTCTCCTTTTTTTCAATGTATGCTGCTTGTGTGTTTCTACTAATTTGTGTATTCCCTATATATTGTACTTTTTGTTGGCATATACTTTTCAAAATATCTTCTTATTATACTCTTTGTTTCTGTGGGGTCAGTGATGGTATCCCCTTCCTCATTTTTTATTTTGTGTATTTGCATCTTCTCTCTTTTTTACTTTATTAGTCTAGCTAACGGTTTGTCAATTTTATTGATACTCTCAAAGAAATAGCTTTTGATTTCATTAAGTTTTTCTATTGCTTTCTAATTTTCTATTTCATTTAGTTCTGTTCTAATCTTTGTTATTTCCCTCTATTTCCTTTGGGGTTAGTTTGTTGTTTCTTTTTCTAATTCCTACATGTGTGCAGGTATAGCTTCAATTTGTGTATTTATGGCTAGGAATTTCCCTCTCAGTACAGCTGCTGCTGCATCCCATAGGTTTTGATATGTTGTGTTATCATTTTCATTCATTTCAAGGTACTTACAGGTTACTTTTGAGATTTCCTCATTGTCCAACTCTTTGTCTAAGAATGTGTTTTTTAACTTCCATATCTTAGTGCCCAATCTGGTTCTCTGGCCCTTACTGATTTCCAGTTTATTTTCAATGTGGTCAGTGAGAAATTATTTCATATAATTTCAATCTTTCTGAATTCTTTGAGAATTTATCTGAGGCCTAGCATGTGGTCTATCTTAGAGAATGACCCATATGCATCCAAAAAGAATGTATATCCACCATGTTTGGGTTAAGTGTTCTGCATATGTCTATTAGGTCGAGATCCTCTAATGTATTATTAAAAGTCTTTTTTTCTTTATTGATGTTCTGCTGAGATGTTCTGTCTAATGGTGATATTAAAGTCCCTCACTATAATTATAGAAACATCTATTTCTCCACTTAGTTTTTCTAGTGTTTGCCTCATGTATGCAACATGGTTAGGTGCATAAGTGTTTATGACTGTTCTTTCTTCTTGAAAGATTACCCATTTTACTAATAGTGTCTGTCTTTGTCTCTTTCAATAGTTTTGCATTTAAAGTCTATTTTGTCTGATATTAGTATAGCTATTCCCACCCTTTTTTTGGTTATTGTTTGTTTGTAAGACTGTTTTCCAGCCATTTGCTTTCAGCCACCTTGAATCCCTGGGACTAAGGTGGATTTCTTGTAGACAACATATATATGGGTCACATTTCCTTATCCATTTTGCCAATCTGTTTCTCTTGAATGGTGAGTTTACTCCATTAACATTCAGTGTTATTACTTTCAAGGAATTACTTACATTAGTCATATTTTCTTTGGATTTATGTTTGTCATATGTTGTTTTTATTTCTCCTTTTATCCTTTTAGTTTTTCTTAAACTGAAAAGGAGTTTAAGAAACTCCTTAAGAATTGAGAAGAGTTTCTCCTCAAACTCTCTCGCTCCCATGATTTTTAAAAATTTCAACCTACAGAACTCCCTTTAGTATTTATTGAAAGGCAAGTTTCTTATTGGCATACTCTTTTAAATTCTGTTTATCTGTGAATATTTTGAACTCTCCATCATTTTTGAATGCCAGCTTTACTGGATGGAGAGTTCTTGCTGGAAGTTTTTTTCCTTTATTACCTTGATTGTGTCATACCACTGCCTTCTTGCCTCCATGTTTCAGATGAGAATTCAGCACTTAATCTTATTAAGCTTCCCTTATATGTGATGGTTCTCTTTTCTATTGCTGCTTTTAGTATTTTCTCTTTGTCTTGGGCATTGGACAATTTGACAAGTATATGTCTTGGAGTAGACCTATTTGGAATTTGTTTGGGGTGTGCTGTGCTTCCTGGACATCTACATCCTTCTTCCTCAAGTGGGTTGGGAAATTTTCACCCATTATTTCCCCCATCACTTCTTCTGTCCCCTTTCCCCTCTCTTCTCCCTCCTGGAATGCCTATAAGGTATATATTTGTGTGTTTTGTTTTGACATTCAAATTCCTAAGTCCCTATTGGATTTTTTCTATCTTTTTATCTATCTATTCTACTATCTGTTTGATTTCAGATGTACACTTTTCCACATCACTAATTCATTCCTCTTCCTGTTCAAATATTCTGTTATGTGCTTTTAGTGCATTATTTATTTCTTAGATTGTGCCATTCATCACCATCATATCCATTATCTTTTTATGTATGTTTACACTTTCTTCAGTATGATCTTCTGATGTCTTCTTAATATCCTTAATCTCTTCCTTCACTTCATTAAGTGGGCCCATGATATTTGTTTGGACAGCTTTCATTAGTTTTTTGGTGATCTGCATCTCTTCCTGGTTTTTAGGTTTTCCTTGAATAGGCTGTGTCTTCCTGCTTTTTAGCACGGGTTGTAATTTCTTGTTGTTGTCAGATCATCCTTTTATCTTGATGGGTTTATTCAGTTGATTAGCTTCCCCTCTTCTAGGGTTTTATTTATTTGCTGTTTGTGTGTGTGTTAATTTTTTCTTTGACACTTGCTGTTGTCAACTTCCCTTGAAACATAAAGATTAAGGTCAGAGAAAGCCAAAGACATGAAAAAGAAAAAGAAAAATTATAGTGGTAATAATAGTAGTAAAGGTTAGAAGAGGAACCTATATGACCTTGGAAAATGAATATTTATATCCTGTAAGCAGTGTAGAGTAATAGGAATTAAAAAGTGGAATACCAAAAATGAAATGGGAAATTGAATAGAAAAAAAATTTATATATAGAATGAATTACAGTCAGAATGATGAGGAAAGAGGGAAATAAAAATGAAAAGACAAAAAGAAAAAAGGTATTGAAAAAAAACCAAAATAGACAAAATAGAAGTAAAAACCAGAAAAACTGAGGGCAAACAAAGAGATGAAATGTAAGAACAACAGAAAGCAGAAGATAGATGAAGGAAGGAAAAGAGGTAGAATTAGTATACAAAATTGGTATATACAGAAAAGGGGAAACAAAGGAAGAGGAAAGACAGCAAATAAGAAACAGGTCAGCATCACCTAATTAAAAAAGAGAGGAGAGGGGGAGAATGGGGAAAGAAAAACATAAAAACAAACCCTCAAGCCAGTAGTCAAACAAAACTATGGAAAAACAGCCTTCCTTCTTATGCCCCAGGAGCTTCTTAGGCTGCTAGTGATCATCAATCAATTACCCTGCAGCCTGCTCTATGCAGGTTTTGAAGTGGATTTTAGTGAGTAAACTAAGATAAATTTTTAAAAAGTAACTTTTTTTTTTTTTTTTAGGAAAAATAAGAGACCCAAGAGAAGCTAATACAAAAATAATGACTATGTTTTCCTTGTCATAAAGTATCAACTAGATATTTGATACCATGTTGAATCACCACTTGAAAAGAAACCCAGAATAAAACTAGGGACCTCATATATTCAAGGCAGAATCTCCTCCACTGAGCTGAACTTTCTCATTGGGTCAATTAGCTCTTCAGAAACATATCCAGTCACTTTTCCTAGGGCAGGTTTGTCTCTTTGCAATTGAGTAGTTTCTTGCTGATTAGAAGTCTGTCTGTCCCTGCCCCCTTTCTATTCTTATTGCTTTCTCTTCCTTCAGTTTTGCTAATGTGTGACTCATATATTTTGGAGCACTGAGGTTAGGTGTATAAATATTTAGTTATTCTTCTTGGTAAATTGCCCTATTTATTTCTATAAAATGACCTTGGTCATCCCTTATAAC
Source organism: Dasypus novemcinctus (assembly GCF_030445035.2). Classification (NCBI taxonomy): domain Eukaryota; kingdom Metazoa; phylum Chordata; class Mammalia; order Cingulata; family Dasypodidae; genus Dasypus; species Dasypus novemcinctus. The sequence continues at coordinate 143,796,485 of NC_080673.1, read as the reverse complement.
AATTTTGCATTTCAAATCTATCTGCCCAGTATTAGTATCACTACTCCAGCTCTTTTTCTGTTAGTATTTGCATGGAATACCTTTTTCCCATCTTTCACTTTTAACCCAGTTGCATCCTTAGGTGTGAAGTGGGTATCATGTAGGCAACATATAGACGGCTCATATTTTTTTATCCATTTTATCAGTGTATGTCTTTTGACTGGAGGTTCAAGCCATTAATATTAAATGTTATTACTGTAAAGGCATTACTTACTTCATCCATTTTCAACTTTGAATTTCTGTTGTCATATTGTACTATTGTCTTTTTACCCTTTAATTTACCCTGTTAATCTTTGTTCCCATACTATTCTCCACATCTCACACCCTTGCTTTTTTTTTTCCTTAGAGGCTGCAGTACTCCCTTTAGTGTTTCTTGTAATTCTGGTCATTTGGTAACATATTCTATCAGTTTTTGTTTATCTGTGAAGACTTTGAACCCCCCTCCTTTTAAAGACAAGATAGAAAATTCTTAGCGGGCAGTTTTTCTCTTTCTGTACTTTAATACATCATACTACTTTTTTGTCTCTGTCCATGGATTTTGATGGGAGGTTGTCATTTATATTAGTGAAGTTCACTTGTATGTGATACTTTACTTTTCTCTTACTGCTTTCAGAAACTTCTCTTCATCTCTATTTGTCATTCTGAATTGTAGGTGTCTTGGGGTAAGTCTATTCAGATTTTTTCTCTTTGGAGTACATTGTCCTTGGATATTGATATTTACATCATTCATGAGTTTGGGGAAGAATTCAGTCTATTTCCTCAAATATTCTTTCTTTCCCTTTTCTATTTTCTTCTTCCCTATAGGACACTGATAATGTGTATTATTTTGCCTTTCATATTATCAATCAATTTCTTGAGACCTGGCCCCGTTTTTTGCATTCTCTTCTCTTTCTTTTCTCCTGTCTTTCCAGTTCAGATATTCTGTCTTTGAAATCACTAATTCTGTCTTGAACAATTCAGATATGCTCTTATGTGCCTCTAAAGTATTTTTAATATCATCCATCATGTCCATAAATTCTGTTGCTTTTCTTTGCAATCTTTGAAATTGTTCTTTATGCTCACCCAGTGTCTTCTTAATATTCTTTATCTCTTTAGTCATATTTTCTTTCAATTCTTTCAATCAATTTAGAAGAGTTGTGTTATTATCATTGACTAATTGTAATTACTACCTGTATCTCTTTAAGTTATTTAGTTTATTTCTTTGGTTGGGCCATCTTTTACTGTTTGTTAGTATGGCTTATAATTTTATGCTGATGTCTAGGCATCATTTGTACATGTTGGTAAATTTACTCAGGTGACCAATTTCTCTCTCCTGACTATTGATATTATTTTGTCACAGCTCTTTTATTGATATTTGGTTCAACTTATTCTAAGCCTTTATAATATCCTAGGTTAAGTTTATCGAAATCTTGCCAGGGACTCACCAATGGTGTACAGATTTTCTCCCAGCATTTAGAGAACAGAGAGATACAAGTGAAGTTTTTGTCCATGTAATTTCCAGACCAACTGGCAGGTAGCACACATTGGTGCACATTTCCAAGAAGGTATATTTCTCTCTATTTTCCTTTGTTTTGGTCTGGCCAGAGCTGAATTTCAAAGTGAAGTCCACTGGTTGAAATCACTGAATAAAAGCCCCATTTTCCCTCCCTTTGCCCTTGTTGCAGCTGATAGGGAGGAAGATGTCTGCTTCTCTCTCAGCCAGCTGCAGTGAGCCAGTGGTTTTACCCCAGCTTAATATCTTGGGGGTGGGGGATGGTAGCTCTTCCTAACCTCCATAGGGGTTTGGTAACTCGTGTTTGTTGTTTTAACTTCTTCATTTTTTTTCCTTCACTCTGCTAGGAGTTGTGAAGCACTGTCCTACTCTGCTGGCTTCCAAAGCAGTCCCTCAGGCATGTTTTGGCTCTTTATTCATCGTTTATTTGAACTGAGCCTGCCTAATCTGCTGCCATCTTCCTACAATCCCCACAAACTTTTGATTTTACTTTAAAAACACACTTAATAAATGTTTTAAAAAAATCTTTGAAAACTAGTGTTAAAGTACAATTTTTTAAAATATAAGAGATACACAGCAGTCTTAAACCATCTGCTATTTTCTTAATTAATGATAAAATTCACTAGAAGAATTCCTTCTGAGATAAAGGATTTAAAAAATTGCTAAAATGCTATTTTTCAACAATATTTGCAATTTGCCCACTTTCATTTTTTATTTTACTTGCCTCCTGGCCTCAGGTCCTTCTGTTTCCTTAGTTCTATCAAGCAATAGTCACTGCAGAGGACTGAGTAAGTAGTTGCCCACAGGTTTGCATCCTACTTCCTAAAATTAAGCAAATATTCATGGTAAAAGTATCTGTGAGGTACATTGTTGAAAAGATTAGTAGTAGAAAATAAAATGCCAAAATAATTGGGTAAAATATTTCTTTACTGCTGTATCAGATGGAAAACTATTTTTGTAAAAATCCTTCTTATTCAGTTTATTTTTAAAATTAGTTGTGGTTTTACAAAATCATCATCAATAAAATATAGGATTCCTGTATAACACCTTACCACCTTGCATTGGTATAGAAAATTTGTTACTGTTAATGATAGCACATTTTTATTAATTGTAATAATTTTGACATTATTTCTATTTTTGCAACTAATGAAAGATTATTAAAATGGATCTATCATTCATTATTTACATTGGTTGTATTTTTCTCCATATACCACCCTGTTCCTTACTTCATATGAGTAATGTACATTCATTATAATTCATGAAAGAACATTTTTATTCTTGTAATAGTAACTATAGTTCATCATCTATAATGGAGTCCACCATATCGTAGAGTCCTGTGATTTCTTTTAATTTTTATTCTAGTGTTATATGCATCCTAAAGTTTCCTCTTTTAACCACATTCACCTATACATTTCAGTGCTATTGTTTACACTCACAGTAATGTGTTTCCATCACCACCATCCATTTCCAAACCATTATCATCAATCTAAATAGAAATTTTATGTAAGTTAAGTATCAAATAACCATTCTCTAACCCCAGTATATTTCCTGGTAACCTATTCAAGCTTCAAACTCTATGAGTTTGTCTATTATAATTAGTTCATAACAAAGAAATCATACATTGTCCTTTTGTGTCTGGCTAATTTCACTCAACATAATCTCCTCAAGGGTCTTCCATGTTTTTACATACATCAAGACTTCATTCTTTTTAAAGCTGAATGATATTCCAATATATGTAAATAACAATTTTTTATACCCATTCATTGGTTGATGGCTACTTCGGTTGTATCCATCTTTTGGCAAGTGTGAACAATGTTGCTATGAATGTTGGTGTGCAAATATTTGTTCAAATTCCCGCTTTCAGGTCTTCTGGGTATAAACCTAGTAGCAGGATTGCTGGATTGTATGGCACTTCCATATTTAGTTTCCTGAGGAATTGCCAAACTGTCTTCCACAGTGGCTGCATCATTTTACATTCTCACCAGCAATAATGAGTGTTCCTATTTCTCTATATCTCCAATACATGGAGTATTCTACTTTTTCTATAGTGGCCATTCTAGTAGGGGTGAAATGATATTTCTTTGTGGTTTTGATTTTCATTCCCTAATAGCTAGTGAAGTTGAGCATCTTTTCATGTGCTTTTAAGCCAATTGTATTTCCTCTTTGGAGAAATATTTATTGAAGTCTTTTGCCCATTTTTGAACTGTTTTAATTGACTTTTTATTAATTGACTGAGTTGAATATTTCTTTGTATATTATGGATATTAAACCCTTATTGGATATAAAGTTTTCAAATATTTTCTCCCATTGTGTAGGTCCTTTTTTTCCTTTTTTGACAAAGTCCTTTTATGCAAGAAAATTTTTAAACTTGATACTGTCCATTAATCAATTTTTTTCTTTCATTGCTTGTGATTTGGGTATAAAGTCTAAGAAAGAATTGCCTGCCACAAGATCTTGAAGATGTTTCTGTACATTTTCTTCTAGAAGTTTTATCATCCTAGTTCTTATATTTAGGTCTTTGATATTTTTTTAAAATTTTTGTATATGGTGTAAGTTATGGTGTCTTTTTTCCTTATTTTGATTGTTGATATCCAGTTCGCCAAGCACTATTTTTAGAAAAGACTATTCTTTCACAGTTGAGTGAATTTGGCAGCCTTGTCAAAGATCAAGTGACTGTATTGTGACAGTAATTTTCTGAAGTTTCAATATGATTCCACCGGTTCTATATATCTATCCTTATGCCAGTACCATGCTCTTTTGACTACCTGTAGCTTTGTAATATGATATAAAATGAGGAGTATGAGATGTCTAAATTTGTTTTTTCAAGATAATTTTGGCTATTTGGGGCCCCTTTCACTGCCATATAAATTTGATCATTGTCTTTTACATTTCTTCAAAGTAAGCAGTTGATATTTTTATTGTATGGTGTTTAGCCTAAATCAGTTTGGGTAGAATTCATATCTTGACAGCATTTAGTCTTCCAATCCATGAACAAGGAATGTATTTTCATTTATTTTGGTCTTCTTTGATTTCTTTCACAATTTGTCCATCTCTGTTCCTTGGGATGGTCAGTGTCCATTGTCATCTCCTTGTTAGTTGTCCTGGGTCAGTCAAATGAACAGAAAGGTAGGTGTTGCAACTCTGCTGAAATTCGGTGCTCCACTGGCACATGGGCCAATGAAAGATTTAAGTCTCTAGGACATATATACATACATACATAGAACATATATAGGACATATATACAAATATACATAATGCTAATTATAGGTTCAAATAAAAGGGGCAGAAGAGCCATGAGTAGAGGACCTATAATTGAGTCTAACTCTTTTACACTGAAGATCATAAATTACAAAATAAGGCCCACTGACAGGGTGCTGAATTTCTGAGCTGTCTCTCCTGCTTATACTTTCTGAATGCCTCTAGAGACCTCAGGAGTCTCACTATTGGAAGCACTGTTTACTGTGACAGTCAGTGAGATCTTGGTGAGACTTGCATAAGTGTAACCTCTGGAATGATCTCCTGACTCACTTTGAAATCTCTTAGACATAAAAACTCATTTGTATTTGCCATTTTTCCCTTTTGCTTGAGGTCTTTTTCCAGATGCATTGCTAGTAGGTGCTTAGTAATAATCCCTTGGTGCCAGAAAGCTCATCCACAGGAGTCATGTCCCATGCTGGGGAGAATGTAGTGCTTTATTTTTCTGTGTTTGCCTTAGAGAGAGGTCACATTTTAACAACAAAGAGGCTATCAGGAAGTAACTCTTAGGCAGTATATAATACTAGACTATTTCAATTTTACAAGAAACAGTTTATAAATACAATCATCAATATCAAGGGCCTGGCATAATGGTCTGTCTTCCTTTATTAGGCACTGCTTTATACTTGGGGAATTCTTGTTGTCATTTAAGTGAATACAGTAGAACTCCCCAGGATGGGAATTCAATATTCTTTTAGTTATTGTGTTGATCTCCACCCACTGAGACAATGTCCCATGAATGCTTGAACATATTTGTATTCTTTAGAGGCATGTCCCAGGAGAACCACTTCCCATGCCTTACCCCATCACTGACACCCTGCACTAGGGATCTTCCCCCACCACTACTGTGACCCTTCTGTGATGCAAAATCTCTCCAAAAATAAAGCCAGCAAAATAACCATGTAAAATTAATAAGGTAATGAAATAATAATTTAAGAAACAATCAATAAAATGCAAAAAAATAAAAAATATAGAAATAATAACATTTTAGGCATTGTGTCTACCATCAATGTAAGATCTGTTGTCTTTTATGTACAGTGACGTTTTCTTCCATATATTCCCCCAGTGTCTTATACTCTTCATTTTATCTTCAATGAAGCTTTAGGAGTCACATAGAGAATACAGGTGATTCCCATATACCCAACACCCTCCCTTTTCCCCTCTCCCTTATTGGTAATATTTTGCATTCAGAAGGTACATTTGTTGCAATTGATGTACAATATTGAAGCATTGCTACTATCAATAGTCAATGGTTTACATCATGGTTTGCATTTTGGGTCATACACTATTATAGGTTTTGAGGAAATATGAAGTGATTTGTACATGTTACTGCAAGATCATGCTGAAAAATTCTAATGCCCTAAAAATGCCCTATGCTTGATCTATTCTATTCTTCTCTCTCGCTCTCCTTGAAACCTATGGCAACCACTAAGTTTAAAGATATCTTGCAACTTGAAAATAAAAAGACAAATAACTCATTTGAAAACTGGGCAAGCGATTTGAATAGACACTTCTCCAAAGAAGAGATACAAACCGCTGCAAAACACATGAAAAGATGCTTAACATCACTAGCAACTAGGGAAACTCAAATCAAAACTACAGTGAGAAATCATCTTACATACATTAGACTGGCAGCTCTTTAAGAAAAAAAAGAGGACTGTAAATGTTGGGAGAGGATGTGGAGGAAATGGAACATTTATCTACTGCTGCTGGAAAAGTAGAATGGTGTAGTCATTGTAGAGGACAGTTTGGCACTTCCTCAGTGTCCCGGCCCGCGGGATGGCAACGAGGGCTTGAAACCTGCCGAGAAAGAATGGTGGGACAAGAGACACGAAGAATGACAGCAAGACAGTGTTCTGATCAAGCTGCGAATTTTATTGAGGGAACAAAGCATATATACTCTTGGGAAAGGAAAGGGCGGTGGGTGGAGGTGGAAGCTAGGGATTGGCTATTTCTGTTGCTGAGGTAGAAGGCAGACTTCAGTTTCATGTCTTGCGCCTGCGCACTATCTTATCAGTCTGTGCAGTGGCGGGAAATGGAGAACAAAGGAGCAGGGAGGGAGAAGAACAAGGAAGCGGGCTCTGCTCTGGTGGCCATGTTGCCGGCATTGCTGAACTCAGTGTATACTCGTATTGACTGCTCCCAACATCTCAGGAAGCTAACTGTAAAACTGCCATATGATCCAGCAATCCAACTGCTGAGTGTATACCCAAAAGAACTGAAAGCAGGGACATGCACAGATATATGCATACCAATGTTCTCTGTGGCATTATTCATTATTGCTAAAAGTTGGAAGCAACCCAAATGTCCATCAAGAGATGAAAGGATAAGCAAACTGTGGTATTATACATACAATGGAATACTACTCAGCTGTAAGAACAAATGCTTTATTAACTGACAGGTTAACATAGATGACTCTTGAAAACCTTATGTCAGGTAGGAATAAAGTATTTTTAAATTAAGTCATGTGTATTGATTCTTTAGACATAATGCTCTGTACAATTAATGACTACAATATAGTGTAAATATAACTATTTGAACTGGGGAGCCAAAAAAATCCATATGATTCAATTTATTATAATATTTGCTTTATTGCAGTGGTCTAGAAGGAAATCTGCAGTATTCCCAAGGTATGGCTGTATTGGTCTGAGTTCTCCTATTTGTTCTTCATACAGTGTAAGTTGTTTGTGTATTTATAAGAAGCTGTTCATTTCATTTAGGTTATTAAATTTGTTAGTGTACAGTTATTCATGATATACTCTTATAATCATCTTTATTTCTTTGGGGTCAATAATAATTTCCCCATTTTCAGTCATGATTTTTTCCATTTTCATTTATGATTTTATTTATTTGTGCCCTCTCTCTTTCTTTATTTGTCAGTCTAGATAAAAGTTTGTCAATTTTATAAATCTTTGCAAGGAACCAGTGTTTGGTTTTGTTGATCTTATTTTTTTTCTCTCTTTCATTTATCTCCACTCTAATCTTTATTTCCTTACTCCTCTCACTTCCTGTTTAGTTTGGTCATCTTTTACTAGTTCTTCCATTTTTGAGGTTGAGTATGTGATTGGAAATCTTCTTTTCTCTTTGATGTATTAATTCAGAACTATACATTTCCTTCACACACTGCCTTTGCTTCAGCGCATAAGATCTGGTATGATTTATTTCATTTTCTTTCTTTTTTTTCCAAATTCTACTCAATTTATTCATTTTTTTAAAAGATATTACATTAAAAAAAATGAGGTCCCCATTCGTCCCCGCCACTCCCACCCCACCAATCCCCCCACAGTAACACTATCCCCCATCATCATGTCACATCCATTGCGCCTGGTGAGTACATCTCCGGGAATTGTTGCACCCATGTCCCGTGTTCCACACCATAGCCCACACTTTCCCACGTTCCATCCAGTGGGCCATGGGAGGACATACAACATCTGGCAATTGTCCCTGGGGCACCACCCAGGACAATTCCAAGTCCCGAGAATGCCTCCACACCTCTTCTCTTCCTCCGATTCCCCACACCCAGCAGCCACCATGGCCACTTTTTCCACATCAGTGCCACATTTTCTCAATTATTAACCATGATAGTTCATGAATAGAATATCATTAAGTCCACTCTGATCCTTACTGTATTCCTCCTTCCTGTGGACCTTGGCTTGGTTGAGTCCATTCCACATCTATGTCAAGAGGGGGTTTAGATTCCACATGGATATTGGATGCACTCCTCCTGCTTTCAGTTTTAGGCACTCTAGGCTCCGTGGTGTGGTGGTTGACATTCTTCAACTCCATGTTAGCTGAGGGGGGTAAGTCCAATAATTAAGAGTGTAGGAGCTGAAGTCTGTTGAGGCTCAGGGCCTGGCTATGATATTGTCAGTCCAGAGATTCAAATCCCCTAGATATATCTTAAGCCCCAGCACCAACTACAATTCCAGTAAAGTAGCATGAAAGGCTCGTTAAAAGAGATCCCATCTGAGTCCAGCTCCATCACGCAGAAACACCAACTCCAAAGAAGGGCCAACTGGCATGGCAGTGAACCCCATCTGTCATGACCTAGAAACTGTGGGTCTCTTTAGCCCTCAAAAGGACCAATATCTGGGGTTGTATCTACTTTATCTGTCTCTGAGACTCTGCTCAGGTGTGCATAAGGACAATCCTTCTGACAACCTCCAGACTCTTTTTTTAGAAACTCATAGACATATGAACTCATTTGTCTTTTCCATTTCCCCCTTACTTTAGGTCAAACAGCATTTTTAACTCCTGTTATTATATGTAGACAGGGATATTCTGTTGGTCTGCGTTGAACCTTTAATTTAAGGTCATTTTCTAGTTAAATCATCAGCTGGTACTTGGTAGTGATCCCTCAGTGCCAGGGAGGCTTATCCCCGGGTGTCATGTCCCACGCTGGGGGGAAGACATTGCATTTACATGCAGAGTTTGGCTTGAAATTGGCACATTTGAGTAACACGGAGGCTGTCAGGAGGGAACTCTTAGGCACAGTGCTGCTCTAGGCCTTGTTCTTATTTCAGGTGTATAGGCTCACAAGCATAGTCATTAGTATCAGGGGCTCACTGTTGGACCCTCATTCCTTCCTGGTCCTTACCGTTGCACCTGGGGGACTGCCACTGCTCCCCTAGGGAAGATGACAAAGCCCCCCTCCCCCCCCCGCCCGGCCAGGAACCCAGTACCCCCCCAGCTGTTGTTTTTAATTGTTTCCACTATGAGTAACCAAACATTTCCATGCACCCTGGACACATGCCCTGTATAACTCCCTGTCAACCATATATTGCCTGTCAATAACATCCCATACCAGTATTCCTCCGCTGCCATTGTTGAACGACTCTGTGATCCAAAACTTCCTGAAAAGTGAAGCCCAATATAATGTCAGGTTCTCTTACTAGTAAAATGGAATATAGCGATGAGGTTAAAGGTTAGATATAGAATACATATTGATTTGGAAAAATTCTACTTCCTATATTTTTCTTTTCTTTTTTCCTAGTTATTGAGCTGCTCTTCGCAAGAGCCCTAAATCACAGTAATTCATATATACAATATACAGTACTCCCACACATCCATCATAAAACCTTTTCCCTTCCACAGTGATAATCTTTTAACTTATTCATATCATATTTACTTAAACTGATGTACAGACTTCAAGACAATAGCTTTCAAACAAGGTGACATCTGTGCTTACATTGTGGTCCCTACTTTACGCTATACAGTTTTCTAAATTTTTTAGTTATTCTATGTTTTACATTATGGTTTACATTATTAGTCTGTCATCCCCTATATGTTTTTGGTGTAATATTACATGTTTTATATCCATCCTTGTGTACACTCGTGAAACTCCTCTCTTGCCCCCACATTTACCTTGGTTCCATCCATTCAACATCCATTTTTCCCTCCCCTTGGGGTCCACAGCAACAGCCAATCTCCAATTCCCTAGGAGCCACATCCAAAGATACTTGCAACAGTGTTCAGGGCCTGACTTGCTCAACTGCCCTAATGCCCTGGGAGCCACCCTTTCTCTTGAGAGATACAGTTCCCTCTATTTGATGGCATTAGTCCTCCCCAGGATGTGGGTCCACCCCCATTTTCACTACTTGGGTCTCTACCCAATATTACAACACAACCTGGCAAAATGAGCCTTCAGACATTCCCCAGGAGTCTGTCCCGCATCAGAACATCCCCTCCGAGCATCCTAAACAGGAACCCTCCTAATTATATTTTGATAGGGTTTTCTCAGCATTTTACTCTCAACCAACACCTGAAATCTCCTATGTTCGTATGTTGCCCCTCTCTCCCCCCCAATATTATCCATCCGCCCATCCCCAGCCCCCTCAAACCCGCAAAGCCCCACCCAAAGGCAACCCCTTGCCCCCATTTTATCTCTTCTTTGTGCTCATACTTACCACCAGCTCATCATAGGTTTCACCCCTGCAGACGTCAGCTCACATCCTTCCTCCACCGCCCGATTTCCTGTAAACCTATCTTCCAGTCTCTAGCTCTCTGAGGCAGCTTGCTTATTTCATATCATTGAAGTCATGTAGTATTTGTCCTTCAATGCCTGGGTTACTTCACTCAGCATAAGGTTCTCAAGATTCATCCATGTTATCACATGTGTTTGTAGTGTATTTGTTCTTAAAGCTGAGTAGTATTCCATTGTATGTATACACCACATTTTATTGATCCACTCATCTGTTGATGGGCATTTGGGTTGATTCCAACTTTTGGTGATAGTGAACAATGCTGCTATGAACATTGGTGTGCATATATCAGTTTGTGTCCTTGTTTTCAGTTCTGTTGGGTATATATCCAGCAGTGGTATTGCTGGGTCATATGGCAAATCTATGGTTAGTTTTTTGAGAAACTGCCAAACTGTCCTCCAGAATGGTTGGATCCTTCTGCATTCCCACCAGCAGTGGATGAGTGTTCCCGTTTCTTCACATCCTCTCCAGCATTTGTATTCTTCTGTTTTTTTCATAGCTGCCAATCTTATGGGAGTAGTTTTGATTTGCATTTCCCTGATAGCTAGAGATTTTGAGCATTTTTTCATGTGCTTTTTAGCCATTTGTATTTCTTCTTTGGAGAAGTGTCTGTTTAAATCTTTTTCCCATTTTTAAAATGGGTTGTTTATCTTTTTATTTTCAAGATATATGCAAGTTATAAGTCTCTTATCAGATATATGGTTGCCAAATATTTTCTCCCATTGTGTAGGTTCCCTTTTTACTTTCTTGACAAACTCCTTTGAGGTGCAGAAAGCTTTAATTTTGAGGAAGTCCCATTTATCTATTTGTTCTTTTGCTCCTCGTGCTTTTGGTGTGATATTCATGAAGCCATTTCCTATTACAAGGTCTTGTAGATGTTTCCCTTCACTGCTTTCCAAGGTCTTTATGGTTTTGGCTCTTATATTTAGGTCTTTGATCCATCTTGAGTTGATCTTTGTATAAGGTGTGAGATGGTAATCCTCTTTCATTCTTCTTCATATGGATATCCAGTTCTCCAGGCATTATTTGTTGAATAGGCCATTCTCTCCCAGTTGAGAGGGTTTGGTGACTTTATCAAATATTATATGGCCATATATATGAGGTTCTATATCAGAACTTTCAATTTGATTCCATTGGTCTGTGTGTCTCTCCTTGTGCCAATACCATGCTGTTTTCACTGCTGTCGCTTTGTAGAATGTTTTGAAGTCAGGTAGTGTGATTCCTCCAATTTCATTTTTCTTTTTCAGTATGTCTTTGGCTATTCGGGGCCTCTTTCCTTTCCAAATAAATTTCATAGTTTTTCTAGTTCCTTAAAGAAGGCTGTGTTGATTTTTATTGGGATTGCATTGAATGTGTAGATCAGTTTTGGTAGGATAGACATCTTAATAATATTTAGTCTTACTATCCATGAACAGGGAGTATAATTCCATTTATTTAGGTCTTCTTTGATTTCCTTGAACAGTCTTTTATAGTTCTCAGTGTATAAGTTTTTTACATCTTTAGTTAAATTTATTCCTAAATACTTGATTTTTTTATTTACTATTGTGAATGGAATTTGTTTCTTGATTTCCTTCTGATCTTGCTCATTTTTGGTGTACAGAAATGCTACTGATTTTTGCTCATTGATCTTATAACCTGTGACTTTACTAAACTCATTTATGAGTTCTAAAAGCTTTGTTGTAGACCTCTCAGGGTTTTCTATGTATAGGATCATGTCATCTGCAAATAATGAAATTTTGACTTCTTCCTTTCCAATTTGAATGCCTTTTATATCTGGTTCTTGCCTCAGTGCTCAAGCAAGTACTTCTAAGACAATGTTAAATAGAAGGGGAGACAGTGGGCATCCTTGTCTTGTTCCTGACTTTAGAGGGAAGGATTTTAGGATTTCTCCATTGTAAACAATGTTGGCTGTAAGTTTTTCATATATACTCTTTATCATGTTCAAAAAATTTCCTTGTATTCCAATCTTTTGGAGTGTTTTTATCAAGAAAGGGTGCTGTATTTTCTCTAATGCTTTTTCTGCATCTATAGATATAATCATGTGATTTTTTTTCCTTCAATCTGTTTATATGGTGTATTTCATTGTTTGATTTTCTTATGTTGAAACATCCTTGCATATTAGGAATGAATCCCACTTGGTCGTGGTGTATAATTCATTTAATGTATTGTTGAATATGATTAGCAAGTATTTTGTTAAGTGTTTTTGTGTCTAGGTTCATTAGAAAAATTGGTCTGTAATTTTCCTATGTTGTGGTGTCTTTGTTTGGCTTTGGTACTAGGGTAATGTTAGTATCATAGAAGAAGTTAGGCAATGTTCCTTCTGTTTTGATTTTTTGGAATAGTTTCAGCAGGATTGGTGTTAGTTCTTTTTGGAATGTTTTGTAGAATTCACCTGTGAATCCGTCTGGCCCTGGGCTCTTCTTAGTTGGGAGGTATTTAATGATTGATTCTATCTCTTTACTTGTGATTGGTTTGTTGAGATCATCAATTTCTTCTTTCTTCAATATAGGCTGCTTATGTGTTTCTAGGAATTTGTCCATTTCCTCTGAATTGTCGTATTTGTTGGAATATAGTTTTTCAAAGTATCCTCTTATGATAGTCTTTATTTCTGTGGGGTCAGTGGTGATATCTCCTTTCTCATTTCTTATTTTGTGTATTTGCATCTTCTTTTTTCCTTTGTTCATCTTGCTAAAGTTTGTCAATTTTATTAAACTTTTCAAAAAACCAGTTCTTGGTCTTATTTATCTTTTCAAGTGCTTTCTTATTTTCTATTTCATTTAGTTCTGCTCTTATCTTTGTTATTTCCTTCCTTCTTCTTCCTGTTGGGTTACTTTGTTGTTTTTTTTCTAATTCCTCCAAATGTGCAGTTAGTTCTTCAATTTTTGCTCTTTCATCTTTTTTGATATATGAATTTATGGCTATAAATTTCCCTCTCAGTACTGCTTTTGCTGCATTCCATAAATTTTGATATGTTGTATTATCATTATCATTTGTTTCAAGGTAGTCATTGATTTCTTTTGAGATTTCCTCTTTGACCCACTATTTTTCTAAGAGTGTGCTGTTTAATTTCCCTATCTTGGTGTGAAATTGGGGCCTCTAGCCCTTGCAAATTTCCAGCTTCACTCCACTGTGATCAGAGATATTGTTTTGTATGATTTTGATCTTTCTGAATTCATTAAGCCTTTCTTTTTGACCTAGCATATGGTCTATCTGGAGAGTAATCCATGTGCACTTGAGAAAAATGTATATCCTGCTGTGTTTGGGTGTAATGATCTGTATATGTCTATTATATCCAGCTCCTCTAATATACTGTTCAAATATTTTGTTTCTTTAGTGATTCTCTTTTGAGATATTTTGTCCAGAGTTGATAGTGGTGTATTAAAATCCCCCATTATAATTGTAGATGCATATATTCTTTCGCTTAGTTTTTCCAGCATTTGCCTCATGTATTTAGAGGTGCCCTTGTTAGGAGCATAAATATTTATGATTATTCGATCTTCTTGACAGATTGTCCCTTTCACTAATATGTTGTTTCCTTCTTTGTCTCTCACAATTGTTTCACATTTAAAGTCTATTTTGTCTGATATTAGTATAGCTACTCCTGCATTTTTTTGGTTATTGTTTGATTGTAAGATTGTTTTCCAACCATTCACTTTCAGCCTCCATGAGTCTCTGGGTCTAAGATGTGTCTCTTGTAGACAGCATATAGATGGGTCATATTTCCTAATCCAATGTCCCAGTCTGAATCTTTTGATAGGTGAGTTTAATCCATTGTCATTCAGTGTTATTACTTTCAAGGAATTATTTATGTTAGCCATATTTTGATTGGTCTTGTGTTTGTCATATTTTGTTTGTTTGTTTGTTTTTCCCCTTCTCTTTTTGTCTTTTTTGTTGCTCTTACACTCTCCTCCAACTCTGCCTATCCTGTTTTTTCCTTTCTTCCTGCAGAACTCCCTTTAGAATTTCTTGAAGGGGAGGTTTCTTGTTGGCATACTTTTTCAGTTTCTGTTTATCTGTGAATATTTTGAACTCTCCATCATTTTTGAGTGCTAATTTAACTGGATAGAGTATTCTTGGTTGGAAATTTTTTTCTTTTAGTACCTTGACTGTATCATACTACTGCCTTCTTGCCTCCATGGTTTGAGATGAGAAATCAGCACTTAATCTTATGGAGCTTCCCTTGTATGTCATGGTTTTCTTTTCTCTTGCTGCTTTTAGCATTTTCTCTTTGTGTTGAGTGTTGGATAATTTGACAAGTATTTGTCTTGGGGTGGGCCTGTTGGGGTTTATGACATTTGGGGTGCACTGTGCTTCTTGGATATGTACATCTGTCTCTTCCTGTAGATTTGGGAAGTTTTCAGCAGTTATTTCCTGCAACACTCCTTCTGACCCCTTTCCCTTCTCTTCTCCTTCTGGGATGCCTATAATACATATGTTTGAGCATTTTGCATTGTCATTTAGGTCCCTAAGTCCTAGCTGGATTTTTTTCTATCTTTTTATCAATCAATTCTACTATCTGTTTGATTTCCAATGTACTGTCTTCCACATCACTAATTATCTGCTCTGCCTCTTCTAGTCTGCTGATATTTGCTGCAAGTGTATTTTTGATTTCTTGAACTGTGGTGTTCATTCCCATCATATTTGTTATCTTTTTGCGTATGTCTGCAATTTCCCCTCCAAATGTTGTCTTCATGTTGTTAACCTCTTCCTTTTCTTCATTAAATTTGTCGGTGATAAATGTTCTGAGATCTTTAATTGATTGTGCAAAGTTCTGCTCCCCTTCCTGGGTTTTAGTTTATTCATTGGATTCAGCCATATTTTCCTGATTACTGGTTTGGTTTGTAGATTTTGTTGCTGTCTGGTCATCATTTTATCTTGACGGGTTTAATCAGTTCCTTAGCTTCTTTGTGTATTCTTGGGGATTAATTAGCTGTTGTTTTTGTGTAAGTGTTATATCTTCTCTTTGTTACTTTGTTTTTCTTATTCTAATTTCTTATTGGTGGTTGAGTTCACTTTAAAGGTAAGTATTAGGACCAGGGAAAGGCAATTGTGTAAGCAAGGAAAATGTGTAAAGTAGTATTGGTGATAAATGTTAACAGAAGAACAGTATGAGATCTGGGAGGATGGATATTAGATTCATGTAAGTTGCATAGAGTTATAGCAGTAGGTAGAGTACAGGTAGAGGTAGTCAACTGAATATGGGAGGAATATGGTATGAACTAAAAAGCTATTGTTTTCATGGAAGAGGGAAAGAGAAAAGAAAGGCAATAGTTTCAAGAGTGGATAAAAGACAGAATACAAAACAAAGGTATTAGAAGTTAAGAGTTAGACACTTTGGGGATCAAGGAAAGGGAGGTGGAATATAAGAGAGACAGTAGATGATGGAGGATATCAAGATGTAGGGGAAAGGGGATAGTGTAAGTAGCCAAAATCAATTCACACAGAAATGAGGCAGTGGAGGATGAGGAAATCCAGCAAATGTGAGGTGTTCCCTGCAGCACTTATTATATAATTAAGATAACATAAAATAAGAAGAAAATGAGGGATGAGAGAGAGAGAGAAAAAAAAAGAGAAGAAAGGAAGAAAGAAAAAGGGGGTGAGTAAAGGGAGGGGAACAAGTATGGAAAAGGGAAAAAAAAGATATAGAACAACCACAACAGCAACAACAAAAGAACACCCCTAAATAACTGAAAGAAAAAAAAAAGGCTTTGGGGGATATGCTGGGAGAAAAGACTAGGAGATAATGCAATGTTAGCAATCAGGACATTAAAAAATAAAAAAAATAAAATAAAAGTAAAACACAACAAAACAAAACAAAAAAGAAAAAACACAAATGTTGAGGGCTAGGACATTCAAGGACCTCAGGTGGACCTCAGGGTGTGATGGATTCAGGGATGGAAAGTCTGAGATATTGAAGACTCAAGAGGTGTGAGTCTCTGGGGTGTGGACCACCAGGGTTTAGGGGATTCAGACCTGGCACCCTCAAATCTGGTTAACAGGGAGCCTGGGAGCACCACAGTGCAACACAGCCTTCAGGGATCCCCACATCTGTGTGCCAGCCCTATGGGAGAGGTCACTTCCACAAACTCTAACCTATGTGTCTGAACCCCTCAATTCACTCACTCACTGGGTCTATTCTGTGGCTGTATCACCAATTCGACTTCAGGACACCTCCAACCCTGTAAGCCCCCGGAACAGCCACCTGGGGGCACCTCTACACTGCAGCCAATTTAATGATGCAGATCAGTAACCAGGCCTGGGGGTGGGGCTCCAGCTGGAAACGCTGATAACAGAGTCCAAAACCAAAATTCCCACGCTTCGCAAAATATTCCCCCAATCGGCTTCCAGATGTCTCCCACCCTGCAGGCCCTGAAACAGTCTTCTGGTGATGTCTCTTTATTGTGAACAATTTAAGGCTGCTTCAGATCAGCAGCCGGCCTTCGGGGGGTGGGGCTCTAGGCGAAAGCGCTATTATTTGTGTCTGCAATAAAAAAAATTCCCTGCTTCGCAAAAAAATTCCCATTTGTCTGCCCAAATCGGTCTGCGAAGGCCTCCTGCCCTATTAAGCCCCCAGTAGCCCACTCAGTGCTTATGAATTCCCCAGTACCACAGAGCCTACAGAAATCACCGCCCCAAGAGTGAGCGTCCCACGTGCAGCTCCCACCTCCCTGTAATAGAGTCTCAATTATATCTTATACACAAATTTTCTCTGTTACCGTCCCACCAAATTGATGTCCAGACACCTCCTGCCCTGTGAAATCCTGAAACAGCCTGGTCCTGAAGAATTTCCAATGCTGCCCAGCCACTTCTTTGCAGGAGAGAATCTCAGGTATGCTCACTCAGCCACCATCTTGCTCCGTCCCCCCATTTCATTTTCATACATCTAAAGATATTTCTTAATTTTCCTTGTAATTTCCTCTTTAATCCATAGGGTGTTTAAGATTACATTGTTTAGACTCCACATATTTTTTAGTATTCTATATTTCTCCCTATCAACTTGATTGTGGTCAGAGAAGTTACATTATATGATTTCAATAATTTTTAAATTACTGAGACTTGTATTGTGACCTTAGATATGCTCTCCTGGAGAATGATCTGTGTGCACTTGAGAAGGATATGTATTCTGTTGTTTGGTGACATCATCTACATTCATCTATTAGGTATAGCTGGTTTAGAATATTATTTAATTCTTGTATTTCTGTATTGATCTTCTGACCATTATATAAAGTAGAGTATTAAAGCTTCCTACTATTATTATAGAACCATCAATTTCTTCTTTTTATATCTGTCTGTATTTGCTTCATGTATTTTGGGGCACTGCTGTTAGGTGCATATATATTTATCATTTTTATATCTTCTCAATGAATTGAATCCTTCATCAAAATATACTGATCATCTTTGCCCCATGTAATTGCTTCTGACTTAAAGTCTATTTTATCTGATATTAGGATAGCTACTCATTTACATGAAATATTTTTGCATCCTTTGACTTTCATCTTAATCCTGTCTGAAATTAAGCATACGATTAGGTCACATTGATTTTATCCACTCTGCCAGTTTCTGCTTTTTGATTGAAGAGTTTAATCCATTTACTTTATTTTAAATTTATTGAAATATATCACTCATACATAAGCATACATAAAAAATAAGTGTATAACAGTTGTGAACTTAACAAAACATATATAACATCAAACAAACATATATAATATCTCACCCTACCACCAATAACTTGCATTTTTTAAACTTTTTTAACTAATGATTAAAAACATTGTCAAAATATTACTACCAACCCAAGTATTTTCCCCAACCAATCCAATTATTATCTTTACATCATTTATATATGAACATACATAAACAATTAAGTGCATAGTACAAGTTGTGAATTTACGAAGCAAACATGCATAACATCATACAGGTGTCCCAAATTACAAACTATGAAAGAACACTGTCAAAATCTTACTACTAATCATAGTCCTTATCTTACATTTGGTGTGTTTTTCCCCCAACCCACTCTATTATTATTTTTAAATATATTTTTATAACATGAGTTGTAAACTTATAAAACAATCATGCACATGTGCAGAATTCACAAACAACACCCATTCATCAACAAACCACAATATGGTGTGTCATTTGCTACAGATAAAATAATATCATCTGATTATTACATATCCATAGTGCACATTTGGCTCACATTTTCCATACTGCCTCAGTATCAACACAGGACATCTTTTGCATAGATGCAAGAATATTATATTATTACTACTAACCACAGTCCATAGGTCACTCCAGCTGTATTTTTCCCATGCTTCTCCACATTCCCAATACCCTGTAGTAGTGATATGCATTTGTTCTAGCTAACAAAGGACTTGTATTGAAAACAGAATATTTCCAATAGAATCAAGATAACTTTTTATTACCATTTACTTAAATATGTACTTTGCAATGGCCTTCAGACAGGTTTTATACCATCAACCACAACTCTCACCCTCCTCTTGGTTTACTGTGCTATCTAGTTCCTAAATTATTCTCAACCATTCTTTCAGTTGGCATTTACATAACTAGACTACCATTTTCAGTCACATCCCCATTTATAAACTAGCTGTTACTTATTGTGTGTTACCATCCACTCTACACATTTCCACATTTTTACAGTAAAGCTAATTAAAACTTCTACATATATTAAACATCAGTAGTCCACTTAGTCCTTCTCTTATCTCCTTTAAGAATGTATCACCTACTACCAGGTCTTGATGATATTTTCCAATAATTTCTTCTAGAAGTTTTATGGTTTGTGTTTTTATTTTTAGTTTTTTAAAAAATCCATTTTGAGTTAATTTTTGGATAAGGTATGAGATAGGGGTCCTCTTTCCTTCTTTCAGCTATGGATGTCCAATTCTTTCAGCACCATTTGTTGAATGGATTGTTCTGCCCCAGCTGTGTGAGTTTGCCAGACTAGTCAAAAATCCCTTGACCATACCTGTGAGGGTCTGTTTCTGAACCATCAATTTGGTTCCATTAGGCTGTTGTGTCTGTTTTTAGGCCAGTACCATGCCTTTTTACCACTATAGGTAGATATTATGATTTAAGGTCTGGAGATGAGGGTTTACAATATTTCTGGTTATTCAGGACTCCTTACTCTTCCAAATACATTTAATGATCATGTCTTCAATTTTTTCTTTAATGCTGGTGGAATTTTTTATCAAAATTGCATTAAATCTGTATATCAATTTGAGTAGAATTGACATCCTAATGATGTTTAGTTTTCCAATCCCTGAGCATAGAATCTTCCAGTTATTTAGGGCTTTTTATATTTCTTTAAACATTGAATTGCACTTTCTGAATATAAGTGTTTTACATCATTGGTTAAGTTTATTCCTGACTATTTGAATTCATCTGTCATATTTTATTTTCACCACTCTTTTCACACTTTTAGTTACTTGTATTGATATAATCTTCATTTCTAGACTCTCTTCCAGGTTCCTCTCTCCTGTCTTTTCTTTTCAGGCTCTAGCACACCCTTTAGTTTTTCCTGAATATCTGGTCTCTTGCTTAGAAATTCTCTCAGTTCCTGTTTACCAGTGAATATTCTAATTGCATCCTCAATTTTGAAAGACAGTCTTGCTGGATATAAGATTCTTGGCTGTAATATCTTAAATATATCAGATCACTGTCTTCTTGCCTCCATGGTTTCTGGTAAGAAAGCAGCACTTAATCTTATTGGATATCCCTTATATGTTATGTATTGCTTTTCTCCTGCTGCTCTCAGAATTCTTTCTCTGTCTTTGGCAATTCTCTCTCTGTCTTTGACCTTTAACATTCTGATGAGTATGTGTCTTGGAGTTGGTCTATTTAGATTTTTTCAGATGGGAGTACGGTTTGCTTCTTGGACAGGAATATCTATGTCCTTCAATATGTTTGGGAAATTTTTTACCATTATTTGTTTAAATATTTCTTCTGCCCTTTTTCCCTTCTCTTCTCCTTCTGGGACACCCATGACACATATGTTGGTATGCCTTTTGCTGTCATTTAATTCCCTGAGACCTTATTCAATTTTTCCATTATTTTCTTCATCTCTTCTTTTGTATGTTCACTTTCAGAGGCCATTTCTTCAAGCTTACCAATCTTTTCTTTTGCTTCCTCAAAGCTGCTATGATATGATTCCAATGATTTTTAAATTTCATTGATCGCACCTTTCATTCCCATAAAATCTGCTATTTTTCTATGTATGTTTTCAATTTTTTTGTGTGTTCATCCAATGTCTTCTTAATATCTGTAATCTCTTTAGCCATCTCATTGAATTTATTAAGGAGATTGTTTGAACATCTATAATTAGTTGTCTCAACTCCTTTATGTCATCTGGAGGCTTATCTTGTTCCTTTAACTGGGCCATAGCTTCCTGTTTCCTGGTGTGGATCGTTATTTTTGTTGGTGTCTTCGCATTTGGCTTACTAGAGTATTTTTTCTGGATGCAGTTTTTCTCTTTAATTTAAGGCTTCCTATCTTTTTTCACTTGCTGATTGTGCAGTAGAAGCTAAGTACGTAGTTGGTGCTATAAGCTGTGGAGGCTCAAGCTGCTCTCATTATACTAGGGACTAATGAAGCTTCTTCCAACTTTCTACATTGCCAGGGGTTGGGACAAAGTCATAGCTATGTGGAATAACCCATATGGAGTCCTAGACTATAGTTGCCCAGAGAGACTGATGAAGCATCACATCCCTTTCTCCCCTACCTGTGGCAGGGATAGAGCTGCAGGTGTGTGCAGCAATCTATGCAGTGCAGGTCCAAGATGACCACAGTTGCCCTGGTAGACTTCTGATTTTCAGTCTATGCCAACCAAAGTTACCTGTAGTTACCTGTATAGGCTGTTGCAGGGCTCCTCAGCCTCTTCCCCAGCATAGTCAGGGCTGAAGCCTAGGCTGGGGCTGCAGGCTGATCTTCATGAAAGAAACTGGTTCGGGTCAACACTGAGAGTTTCAGTCAGAGGGGCTTCCCCTCAGGCTGAGGGTGAAGTCAGAATGGTGGCTACTGGCCTCTTTTGGATTTGGGCTGGTTCACACCCCAGCTGTTCCCAACGTTATCTCTTAGGCAGCTAAGTCTCCCAATCAGTAGCCGAAATTGGCAGCCAACCATCTCCTCCTCCCCTATTTCTGGGAAATGGAGCTTCAAATTCCCTCACAGAACAGCTCCTGGGGTGGCTCCTGTTGCCAGAGTAGGATAATAACTGGCCTCTGTGGCTTGGCTGGTAATTTCCCAGAGAGGCTGGTGCAGTTCCCAGCAGCTCCACACATAAATGCCACTGTGGCACCGGGGCCTAGGCTAGACCTGCAATATGATCTGGATGGGAAGAAGCCAGTCTGCACCAGCACTGGGATTTTCAGTCCACCCGCTTCCTCTCATGCCAGATGGTGGCGCACAGCCTCTTTCTGATTTGGACAGTCTCAAAATTTAGCTGTTCTCAGGATTATGCTGTAGCCCACTGAATTTCCTCATCATAGCTGAAATTGGTGCCCAACCGTCTCTTCCTCCCCCATTTTGGGGAAGTTGAGCTTTCAATTCCAGCCACCTAACAGCTCCCTAGGAGGCTTGTGCCTCCGGTGGAGGATGGGCACCGGCCTCTGCAACGTGGAGCTCTCTACTTACAAGTCTTCTCTGCAGATGGGCAGTCTCCCTTTTCCACTCCTTCAAGGACACTGCAGGATGCTCTTCTGGTCTCCTGGAGCTCCCAAACAGGTGCTTCAGCTAGCTCTAGAGAGCTCTGGGTGTTTACTAACTGTCCTGTAGCAGGAGCTGACTTTAGGAGCTCCTTACTCCATCACCATCTTGCTGGTTCTAATCCATTTACTTTTGAAGTCATTACTATTTTCTGCTTTTTTTGCTATTTAGTTTTTGTTAGTCATATCATTTTTGGCCTTCAGTTCATCAATTTATGCCTACATTCATAATTATTTGAGTGTTCGTATTGCACCACATGAGTCCATTCTCATTTCTATCTACAATTATTTTTCATATATTTTCTTTGTGGTTACAATAGGGTGAAAAATTAACATTCTGAATACAAAACAATCAATATTTGATTTGATACCAACTCAACTCCTTTAGCATACACATACACTATTCCTATGCCTCTTCTTCCTTCCACCTTTTTTGTACTTAATACAAAATTTATCTTTGTACATTGTATGTCCAAATCTGTACATTTATCATTATTATAACACATTTGCATTTTAGCACTTATGGGAATTGAGAAGTGGAGATATATAACAAAAATATAATACTGGTTTAACTTTACCCGAGGTCTTTATTTCTTTATGCTTTCTTCAACCACTATTTAGTGTCCTTTCATTTCAGCCAAAAGCATTCTATTTAACATTGCTTACAGGGCAGGTCTTGTGGCAATAAACTCCCTCAGCTTTCATTAATCTGGAAATGTGTCAATCTCTCCCTCATTTTGAAAGTCTTGTCTGATATAAAATTTGTGGTTGACATTTGCTTTGTTTCAACACTAAATATTTTAGCCCATTGCCTTCTTGCCTCTGATTTCTGTTGAGATATCAGTACTTAATCTAATTGGAACTTCCTTAACACATTGCTTTTCTCTTGCAGCTGTCAGAACTTCCTCCATGTCCTTTTTTTGCATTCAACAGTTTGATTGGTATATGTCAGGGTATATTATTCTTTGGGTTTCCCCTGTTTTGTGTTTTCTGGGATCCTTTAATGTACATATTTATGTCTGTTGATACGTTTGAGAAGTTTTCTGCCATATTTGAATATTATTTTTTCCATTTTCTCTCTTTTTTCTCCTTCTGGGATTCCAATAATGTATACATTGGTATATATGATGGTACCCCAGATTTCTCTTAGACTATTTTCATTGATAATAATTCTTTTTTATTTTTTCTTTTTGCTCATCACCCTAACTCATTTTAATTGTCTTGTCTTTTGGTTCACTGATTTACTGATTCTTCTGCCATTTCCAATCTCTTGTTGAAAAGCTCCTGGGAATTTTTATTTTGGTTAATGTGATCTTCAACTCCAGTAGTTTTGTTTGGTCCCTTTTTTGTTGTTTATTTTTTCTTCAATGATCTCTTTAATTTTTTTAATGTTACATTAAAAAATATGAGGTCCCATATACACCCTCACCACCCTCACCCCACTCCTCCTACATCAACAACTTTCATCATTGTGGCACATACATTGCATTTGGTATATATATATTATGGAGCACTGCTGCACCACATGAATTATAGTTTACACTGTAGTTTACACTCTCCCCCAGTCCATTCAGTGGACTATGGCAGGACATATGTCCAACATCTGTCCCTTCAGTATCACCCAGGACAACTCCAATTCCTGAAAATGCCCTCACATCATAACTCTTTTTCCCTCTTCCTACCCTCAGCAGCTACCATGGCCACTTTCTCCACATCAATGCTACAATTTCTTCCATTACCAATCAAATAGTTAGATAGTAGAATATCAGTAAATCTATTCTAATCCATATTTTATTCATCCATCCTATGGACCCTGGGATGGTGAAGTCCATTCCACCTCTATCTCAAGAGGGGGCTTAGATTCCATATGGGTGATGAATGCAATTCTGCTTGCAGTTGTAGGCACTTTCAGTTCTCTGGTGTGGTGGTTGACCATCTTCACCTCCCTGTTAGGTGGCCTGGGTATGTCCAGTGAACCAGAGAGTAGGAGTCGCAAGTCTGCTGAGGCTCATGGTCCAGCTGGCACATGAACATTTCAGAGATTCAAGTCTCCTGAGTATACAAACAACCTTAGCATCCACCACAGGTCCAGTAAAAGTGACAGAAGAGGCATGTGTAGAATGGTTACATCTGAGCCCAACTCCATCACACTCAGCAACACAAATTCCAAAGTAGGGCCAATTGTCATGGCACTGAACTCCAAAGCCATCTGTCATGACCATAGAACCTGTGGGTCTCTGTAGCCCTCAGGAGAACCAGTATCTGGGGTTGTATCCATTTTGGCTGTCTGTGGGGAGCCACCCACTGTGAGGTCTGTTTACAGCCTCCAACAACATGGTGGATTTCATAACTACTACAGCCCTGCCCCGCCATTTCCTTCTTCTTCTTCCTCCTTGTTTCTTTGTTCTCCCCTTCCCGCCACAACTACACAGCACACCACAGCAGCACACATGCGCAAGGCGCAAAACTCTGCAGACCCGGCACGAACTTTCAGCCAATCCCCTCCTTGGATGTCTGCCACCTGCAAAACCAGCCTATCACCTATGGACACGCTCCCTTCCCTCAGTATAAATTCTTATGCTCTACCCCCAATAAACGAGGCTTGATCAGAATCTTGTCTTGCCTCCATTCTTCTCATCCCCTGCCCCCACTTCTTCCCATAGGCCCCTGGAATCTTCCCCCACTGGTTCGGACAAGTGACGCCCTACGTGGATGGGACCCGGGGAAGAAGTTCTGGCCAACACTGTAAAGCCTGTGCAGGTGCCCCAAGCCATCAGCTGGGGCTAAAGAGACCCAAGCTATCAGCTTGGGCAGAGGAGACCCAAGCCATCAGCTTGGGTGGTGGAGACCGTCAAAAGACTGCCTTTCTTCTGAAGACTGTCTTGGTGAGTGATCGGCTATAATGGGGCAGGGATCCTCTAGTGATCGTTCCCTTTTCCTGTCTGGCCTGCAGGCCCCCCTTCGGACGAGAGGAGTAAAGGTTAATGTTAAAGAACTCTCTAAATTATTTGCCTTCCTAAAAGAAGTTTGTCCCTGGTTTCCACAGGAAGGGAGCATTTACAACTCATAAAGGAGCTACAGCAGCTAAAAGAATTACATCACCATAAATGCAGAAAGGCAGTTAACCACAATCCTTTTATCGCCTTCCCACCCACCTGCACCTACTTACAAAGGCCACCCAGGCATGCATCCCCTGCGGTGAAAAAAAAACACCCTTTTTTTTTGCATATCTGGTCACTGAGAGGCAAACCAAGGGGCAAAACAATGAGGCAGATAATGAGGCAGATGGTGAGGTGAAGGTACTTCGTGTGCATTCCACTTTCCCCTTTAAATCTTTAAAAGAGCTTAAAACCGCCACCTCCACCTATGGGCCCACTGCTCCATAACAGGCTTGGGAGATTATGAAGGCACTGTGCAGCATATGAATTATAACCCTGGCCTATTCGCCCAAATTCAAACTGCAGCCCTTAGGGCCTAGAAAAGGTTGCCCACAAAAGAACGCCCTGCCTCCTCCCTCACTAATATTAAGCAGGGGCCAGAGTAACCCTTTTCAGATTTTGTAGGCAGATTGTGCATGGCTGCAGAAAGACTGTTTGGCAATACCAACACAGAAACAGACTATGTAAAGCAAATTGCCTTTGAATATGCAAATGCGGCTTGTCAGGCCGCGGTTAGACCTTACAGAAAGAAGGAAGACTTGTCTGGTTACATTAGGCTTTGTCCTGAAATTGGCCCCGCCTACCAACAAGGCCTCCTGACATGCAGGGTCAACCTTTCCCTCCCCATCAGGGAAACAGGAGGCAGGGCCAGCCACAGGCCCCAAAACCAAAACAAGCTTATGGGACAATCAATTTTGTTCTGGTGAACGCCAATCCCTTTTGCAACTCTTCAAACTCCCTGCTGTCTACATGACAATGTAGCTCTGGGCTAGTGAGGGCTAATATAGTTAAGCCACTGGAAAGAGAGAAAAACATGGCAACATTTGTGTTTTGTTTTGTTTCCATGCTAATTCTAATTGGGCTTACTTAACCAAGATAATAAAATTAGTACCAAGTTTTTATCAAGGTCTAAAAGGAATTTTCAGTTTTAAATCAATAGTTTTCTACAGAACTTCAAGTCTCAGTATGGTCTTACAGTAATAATCCAAAAATGTGTGTTAATGGTCTGTCTAAACTACAAAATAAAAACTTAACTACATTTATGCTGCTCAAGTTATTTTAACTGATTGCTGATAACTAATAATGTTTCCAAGCACAAGCTTGCATATTACAGGTGACATGGATTCCAGAAGAAATCTTAAAAAGTACAATCTAAGATGTGATATATAACAGAGGATTTAAAAGCAGCTATACCAAGAAAGTAAGAATTATGAGTTGATTGTAAATAAATTGTATGTTTCTGATAATGTGTTGTAATTGTTTTGTGTTTGTCTGTTCATTCAATGTCAATGTATATTGTGATACCTCTGGATGGTAAATATAAATTAGTAGAAATTTTTAAAAGAGCTCTATTCAAATGGCCAAAAATTAAATAAGCGCTTATATTAATACTTAAGTTTATTATATTAATACATAAGTTTAAATGTTAATAAGATATCTACAATAATAAAAATTGTAAGTCTTGATTAACAAAATTAACTATAAGTCTTCATAAAAAGTTTTTCTTGCCTAGATTGAAATGAATAACTTATTTTTCTTCACAGGATAATATGAAGGATGCAAAACTTAAATGAATATTAAAAAAGTTAAAAGTTTGTGACAATGCTAACTGAAATTTAATAAGTTTTGCAAAAAGGTGTGTTTTGTCCTAAAGTAGGATGGCTAATTTTTCATAAACTCTTGAAACTTAATTTGTATGTGGCAAGTTGTAGAAAGTATTGTGATAACTTTAAGTAAGGGAATGTGTTCTGTGAAGATGAAATTTGTCTTAAAATGATAGAATTATAGTCTATATGGTTATAAATAATTATAAAAGGTTTAATAAAGCATTGTTTAAATTAAGGTGTTTAAATGGCTAATTCCAAAAAGTCATTATTCAGTATATATAAAACTGAATTGATGATGATAATAATAAAAGGTAATTTTATAACAGGAAAGATTGACAGCAGCCAGCCTCCCTTGACAACTTGCTTTTAGGAAACTGTTTCTGATATTGCATGCTACTAAGTATTTAAAGTAAAGTTCATTATTTTAACAAGCTTGTTTAGTGTTAACGGTATTATGTTATAAGAAGTTTGCTTGATAACTTCATATGTAGGCTATATGGGATGTGTTTTTATTATTAAGGAAACAGGGGATAATTTTGTCCTAAGATAAAATGATTGGTTATTAAGAAAGAGTAAAATATGGAACAAAACCTGAGTGACCACTAAAAGTGTAGAAGGTTCATGAAAAAGGAATTTTTATAGTTAAAGTTGAATAAGATTTGATGGGTCTATCTATAAAATTTTAAAGGTTTTAGTATCAAGTAGTATGCTGATGCAAAGTTGAAAATTTTTATTCTTTCTCAAGTCCTCTCATCATTAATCTGTTTTGGTAAAAGTTCTTATCCTCAATAGTCAGTATACAAAGAAAGTCTGTTTTATCAAAATAGCTTCTTGTGCTTTAACCTCGTCATTTCCTCGGTGTTCCAAGAAAGGAAAGCTTTATCTCTTTTAAAGGAACATAATTTTCAAAACTGCTTTCTCAAAACCTAATCCTGAACAGTAGCCTTTTATTCCAAACTAATTATAAGAGATTTGTTCTTTTACCTTGAAAGAAAAATTAAAGTAATAATTGAGTTCATTTAATATGTTATAAGTTAACTAAAAGGTGTTTTACAGTGTTATAAAATTAACAAGTTTTTTCTTTCCTTAAACCCTCTATTAATTAAAGTCGTATGAATAAAAGGTTTCTATAAATGCTTAAAAGTGTATAAAGTTACCAATATTTCAGCATAATATTAAAGAAAAGTACAATGTGGTTATTTATGGTTTTAATTATAATAAAAGAATATATGTCACGGAAATAACCTCTCATCATAGATTAAAGTAACAACACTAGTATGCAGCAAT
This sequence comes from Dasypus novemcinctus, assembly GCF_030445035.2. Lineage (NCBI taxonomy): Eukaryota > Metazoa > Chordata > Mammalia > Cingulata > Dasypodidae > Dasypus > Dasypus novemcinctus. The sequence continues at coordinate 143,767,952 of NC_080673.1, read as the reverse complement.
CCCAAACACTGCTAGTTTGTTGCAAAAAGTTAAAGTCCAGCTGTATTGCTATCACTTTGTTTTAAAACTTGCTAAGACTTTCTTTAGTGTCTTCTTACACAAATCAAGCCAGCTGCATTCCTCTATCTATAAAAAAAAAAAAAGAACTTTTGCAATGCTTCTCAGGACTATGTGTATAGCCCAACCATCTTGTACAGTATTTACTGATAGTAATAGTAATAAAAAAGCAGCATACATTACTTCTTGAAAAGAACAGTCTTGGCAGACTCCATTCACATCTGCTCAGCATACTGAACTTGCTGCCATCATTAAGGTGTTAACAATATTTAAGGAACCTTTGAATATTGTCTCTGACTCTAAATATGTAAGTCTTACTGTCAAGCATATTAAAACAGCTCATATCTTTGCTACTGATGAGTTATCTCAACTTTTTGCTAACTTGCAACATCTCATCAGGTTAAAACAGCATCCTATTTACATTACTCACATACGCTCTCATACCTCTTTGCCTAGTCCTATGACAGCAAATAATGCTCAAGCCGATTTATTAGTAGGGTGTTTACAAAGTGCTCATGATTACCATATTCTAAATCACATTAATGTTAAAGGCCTGCAAAATAAATATCAAAAGTTAACAAAACTCCAAGCACAAGAAATTATTCACACTTGTCCTACTTGTGGACCACTAACAGTGGTGCCTTTTCAGGCTGAAACTAATCCCAGAAGCCTGACTCCTAATCAATTATGGCAGATGGATGTTACTCACATACCATCCTTTAGTAAACTACAATATGTTCATGTTTATATTGACACTTATTCTCATTTTATGTACACTGCTGCTCAAAGTAAGGAACAGTTGCATCATGTCGTTCACATCTATAGTCTGCTTTTGCTGTAATGGGATGCCCTCTAAAAACTAATAATACCCCTTACATTAATAAATCCTTTGAATCTTTCTATTTAAAATATAGTATTAAAGATGTTACCGGCATTCCTTATAATCCTACAAGTCAAGCCATAGTTAAACGCAGCCATCATACCCTAAAAACTATACTTTTATAACAAAAAGGGGGAAATAATGGTATTATAACACCAAAATATCAATTGGCAAAAGCTTTATTTACTTTACATTTTCTTAATGTTTATAACTCATTAACACCTGTGGAATGTCACTCTGGAAAATGTCAAACATCTATAGTAGACACAGGAAATGAAGATCAACCAATATTCTAGAAAGATATTTTAAGCAATGAATGGAAAAAAAGGCAGGATTAAAGTAAGGGGGTGAGGCTATGCTCTTATCATTTCAGAAAATGGAGAACAAATTTAGTTATCTGCAAAAAGGTATAAACCCCAGAATGAAGAGATGGAGTTTTCTACAACTTCTGATGATGGTGATCATAAGTAATAAGGAAGCTGCCAGTAATTACACTTATTAGGCCTATATACCTAACCCCCCATTACTTAAAGTGTTAACCTGGAAAAATCCATTCTTTCATATATATCTGAATAAAACCCATATATTCCCTAAACCAATTGATAATCAATTGCCAATTAAACCCTATAAAGAAAGACAAAGAATCGATAATCTCATATTACCATTTGATTATCAACCCTTATGCATTAGTAACCATCCTTCCTGTATGTAGGTTAAAAATCAGGCCATAATTATCTTCAAAAATAGTAATACTCAGTTTATTGTGACTTTGTTTCCCTCTTACAATTTAATCATAACCAAGAATCCTACTGATGATTGTCAGAAAATTAACTATAACCCAAAAATGCTCTATTCTATAAAAATGAGGCCTTGCATCCTAGTAGCCATTACCCCGCAGCTAACATACTATGGAGAAGGCAAACTAAAAATTTTACTATCCCCATTTGTGTCAAAGAGAGCCGCCTTCCTCCTTATATTGGTAAAAAATTAGCCTCACAGGTTCAGTCACTGCAGCTGCCACAGCAGGTGGTGCTCTTGGTCATGGCCTCATCAGCTTGCAATACTTTAAACAACAATGACAAATTAGCCTAGAATCCACTGTGCAGTCTCTTGACTCTCTGCAGCAGCAACTAACATCCCTCGCCCGAGTAGCTTACAAAACCGTAGGGCCTTAAACTTACAGCTGAAAAAGGGGGAACTTGCCTTTTTCTCCAGGAGGAATGCTGCTACTATATAAATGAATCTGGTATTGTTGAGTAAAATGTTAAGAAATTGTGAGAATTGCGGGAAGGAATATTGCCCTCCCAATCAACCTCCTCCTTATCTGCCTGGCTCACCTCCCCCCTCATAACGTGGCTAGGTTCCCTCCTCAGCCCCCTAATCACTCTCCTTTTAATCTGTGCATTTGCACCTTGCCTTCTTAAATTCCTCCAAGAAAGGATGAAGCAAATCTCTGCCCACGTGATGTTTCTTGCCGCTGTTCGTCAATACCAGCCTATCTGGACCGAAGAACAAACAACCAACCTTTGAAAATGCAAATCTCTTATATTGCCTCATCACCAACTTGTACCCTAATGGCGTTTCCTTGCCTGTCTTCCCTGCCCACTGTCACAACTGCCCCTATTGCAGCTAACCCTTCTCTGTTTAATTGATATCGCTGAACAGCTTCGGTAAGGAAAACAGCTTCAGTGAGGAGTTTAGTGGCTCAAATGAGCAGCAGGTGCCCTAGTCAAACAAGAACAGGGTGGGCGTGGCCTCACCCACTAATCTCAGTACATCATGCATGTCACGCGTGATATAAAGCTCCCCGCTATAGCTTACTTGTCGCTGAGGCGCTGGACTGGTTAGCCAATGATGGGCAACTGGGCTGACCCATCAGTCAACCTAAGACAGGAACGTAGCCTTTCGCTGCCACGATTCCCAATGATGGGTAAGACTGATCAATTAGCAGGTGCAGCCCTGACCTAAGACAGGCACAGCCCCCCTCAGTGCGGGAGTGCCCTCCAGCCACACATCACTACTGAGTAACAGCCCCGCCTTAACGTGAGCCATCGCCAGCTGTTCTTCACCTTAATTTCTAATACTCCAGAAGACATAACACATTAAACAGAGAAGGGGGACGTGTGGGGAGCCACCAGCTGTGAGGTCTGTTTACAGCCTCCAACAACATGGTGGATTTCATAACTACTACAGCCCTGCCCCGCCATTTTCTTCTTCTTCTTCCTCCTTGTTTCTTTGTTCTCCCCTTCACGTCACAACTCTGGTAACCACAGCAGTATGCATGCGCAAGGCGCAAAACTCTGCAGACCCGGCACGAACTTTCAGCCAATCCCCTCCTTGGATGTCTGCCACCCGCAAAGCCAGCCTATCACCTATGGACATGCTCCCTTCCCTCAGTATAAATTCTGATGCTCTACCCCCAATAAACGAGGCTTGATCAGAATCCTGTTTTGCCTCCATTCTTCTCATCCCCTGCCCCCACTTCTTCCCACAGGCCCCTGGAATCCGCCCCCGCTGGTTCGGACAGCTGTCTCTGGGGTCCTGCTGATGTGTGCATAAGAGTGACCCCAATGATGACCTCCCAACTCTTTTTTTGAAGACTATTAGCCATATACGCTAATTTATCTTTGCCATTTCCCCCTTTTATTCAAAGTCAAAAAGCAGTTTTTTAACACATAATCCTACATGTAGGCTGAAATATTCTGTTGGTCTGATTTGACCCTTTTATTCAAGGTCTTTTTCTAGTTACATCACCAGCTAATGTAGTAATCCCTCGGCACCAGGGAAGCTCATCTCTGGGAGCCATGTCCTATATTGTGGGGGAAGGTAATGCATTGACATGCTGAGTTTGACTTAGAGAGTGGCAACATTTGAGCAACATGGAGACTCTCAGGGGTAACTCTTAGGCACCCTGCAGCTCTAGACCTAGTTCATATTTTAGGCACACAGGCTAATAAGCATAATCATCAGTATCAAGGGCTCATTTTTGGACCATCCTTCTTTGTTGATCTTTGCCATTGCACTTGGGGGATTGTTGCTGTTCCATTGAGAAATGTGATAGAGCTCCCCTGGCTAGGAACTCGAACTCAGCACTCCCTCAGTTGTCATTTGTAATGGTAACTATTATGAAAATACCCAACATATATTTGAACATTTTTATGTACCCTATATACATTCTCTGGAGAACTCTCACCCAACCTTGTGCACCCCATCAATAATACCCCACACCATTGTTCCTTCCCTGCCATAGTTGAACCCCTCTGTGGTCCAAAACTTCTTCAGAAATGAAGCCTAATTGCGACGGTTTGCTCGGTCGGTAGAGGTGGGGTCTGGCTGCGGACGAGGGGTCGGTCCAGCTCTGGACGAGGGGTCAGTCCCGCTTGGGACGAAGGGTCAGTCCCACTTGGGACGAGGGGTCGGTCCGGCAGCAGACGAGGGATCGGTCTCACAAGGGGTTGCGCGGTTCGGCTGACGGGGTCGCTCGGCGAAGCCGGCGACGAAGGGGTCGCCCGGAGAAGCCGGCGACGAAGGGGTCGCCCGGAGAAGCAGGCGACGAAGGGGTCGCCCGGAGAAGCAGGCGACGAACTGGGGACAAGGGAGGCCAGGCCCTTGTCGGGGGCTCTCAGGACTGGAGGGCGCACGGCAGAAGAACTACCGCGGAGACAAGGTAAACACGCAAGTCCACTTTACTGAGGGAGAGGCAACAGTTTTATAGGGGCTGGGGAAGGCTGATTGGTCGAAGCCACGCCCTGTTCTGATTGGTTGCCGGCGAAAGGTCAGTGGGCGGTACTGGACGGGGGAGGGGTGGTGGTTAGGGATTGGCTGTCGCTGTTGCTGGGGGAAGGGGCAGGGTTTAGGGATTGGTGGCTGCTGTTGCTGGGGTGGAGGGCAGACTTGAGTTTCCCGCCCACACCTGGCTGTTGCTGCTGTCGGGGGAAGGGAAAAGGGCGGGCTGGATTTTTCCACCCACGCCTGGCTGTTGCTGCTGTCGGGGGAGGGGAAAAGGGCAGGCTGGATTTTTCCGCCCACACCTGGCTGTTGCTGCTGTCGGGGGAGGGGAAAAGGGCGGGCTGGATTTTTCCGCCCACGCCTGGCTGTTGCTGCTGTCGGGGGAGGGGAAAAGGGCAGACTGGAATTTTCTGCCCTGCGCCTGCGCAGGGAGAAGGAAGAAGAAGGGTGCCGCCCCACAAGGCATCGGGTGGCGCCATCTGGGAGGAGGGGCGGCCGCGGAAGCATGGCTGCCGAGAAGGGGAGACCCGAGGGCACTCTGCGCCCATGCTGAGCTTCCTTCAGGGGTGGCGGTGAGTTCGACCAGCCACCCTATTATGGGGGCAGCGGCTTGGCCTACCGCGGCCGCTCCCCCGCCAGGCCAGCAAACCACGCTTTAGCCCGAGGGGTGACCGCATTTCCCCCTTCTTTTCAAATAAGGACCAGGATGGCAGCAGCAACAAGTAGCTGAGGCCCAAGAGGCAGTAAGCAATGAGGGAAGCGGGGCTGAAGAGGGAGGCGAGTATGCCGGGGATAAATGTACAATTTGGGGGGCAGTATCTTGCCGTTGCAAGCAAGGGTGGCCAATGTCCAATTCTTGTTGATCTCGGTGGCTATAAGGTCCATCTGCTTGTTAAAAGTCCAGGATGACAGCGTGTTACAGGTAGTTGATCTCTTCTTGGCGGCGAAGAGCGGTAGAGGCAGACTGTGTGATGGTCTGGAGGATCGCAGCGGTGAGGACAAGTCGCGTCAGGGCACCAGCGATGGTGGTGGCGGCAGCGTCGGGAGTGGTGGAGACGTAGGCGAGGACAATAAGAAGGCCAAAGTCTTCACGGGTGCGAGAGAGGCCGATGTTAATGGGGCGGGCCGACATGGGGCGGCCCAATCTGCAACGCAGTAGGGGTTCAAGTGAAAAAAGGAGGGGGGCGGGGGACGAGAAAGGACGCTTTGGATGGCTGAGAAGAGGAGTGAGGTCGAGACAGGAGGAAGCTCTGCAGAAGTATGGGGAGCTGTTAAAAGCAGAAACGTTATTAGATGCTAGAAAGCAGGCCGCAGGCCGGGGAAAGCAGGTTGCGGGCCGTTTCGCGGGGCTGGAGCTGCTTGAGAGCGATGGCGGCATGGGGGGCTGTGGTTACAATCTTCTGGGGTGGTAGTGGCTAGACAGATGGCGGAAAATATTATCAAGAAAGCAAAGGTTATGAGAAAGAAATAGAGTATTAAAGGCTGTGGGGGAAGTGAGAAGATCATTTAGAGGATAGGGTTGAGAATGGTATGTTTAAGACAGAAGCTTTGTGGTTTGTAGGAGACTGCTTTATAAATGAAGGAGAATGAGGGCAGTAAATATAGTAACGATAGATAGGAAGATGACAGTGAGGAGGAGTCTTTGTTTAAGGTTTCAATCGTCCGGCGCAACAGTGGCTAGGCCGATAGCGAGGGGTGTTGCTAAGTAGACAATGGCTGCAAAGACAAAATCATCCTCTGTTTCCTTAAGAATAACTTTTCTTTAAATACTTAGTAGCATGTAATATTAGAAACCGTTTCCTAAAAGCAAGTTGGCAGGGGAGCTTGGTTGCTGTTAATCTTTCCTGTTACAAAATTACCTTTTATTATTATTATCATCAATTTAGTTATATATATATATATTTAAGAATGACCTTTTGGAATTAGCCATTTAATACCTTAATGTAAACTATTGAAGATAAATTTTATCTTTACAGAACACATTCCCTTACGTAAAGTTATCACAATACCTTTTACACTTGCCACATGCAAATTAAATTTCAAGAGTTTATGAAAAATTAGCCATCTTACTTTAGGACAAAATACGTCTTTTTGCAAAACTTATTACATTTCCGTTAGCATTTTTACAAACTTTTAACCTTTTTAATATTCATATAAGTTTTACATTCTTCATATTATCCTGTGAAGAAAAATAAGTTATTCATTTTAATCTAGGCAAGAACAACTTTTTATGAAGACGTACAGTTAATTTTGTTAATTAAGACTTACAATTTTTTAAATTGTAGATATCTTATTAACATTTAAACTTATGTATTAATATAATAAACTTAAGTATTAATATAAGCACTTATTTAATTTTTGGCCATTTGAATAGAGCTCTTTTAAAGATTTCTAGTAATTTATATTTGCCATCCGGAGGTATCACAATATACGTTGACATTGAACGAACAGACAGACAAACACAGAACAATTACAACACATTAACAGAAATATATAATTTATTTACAGTTGACTCATAATTCTTACTTTCTTGGTATAGCTGCTTTTAAATCCTTGTTTATATAGCATATCATAGATTATACCCTTCAAGATTTCTTGTGGACTTCATGTTGCCTGTAATAAGCCAGGAGGGAATCTTTTACCTTCCTGCTCCACAGCAAAAGTGACCCTATCTATAAGGCGAGTATAGGTGTCCAGGTCCCAGAGCCGACACGTGGTAAGCCACGGATTAAAGGGGAGAAAAAGGTCCCAATATACTTGAAGCTGTTTGAAAGAGATCTTACACCGGTGAGTGTCTAGGAGACCGGCGAGAGCCCGAACTTGTGGGGCTCGCTTAGCAGATAGGATGTTACCCATTGCTAATGGCCTTTTGGAGCCGATAAGAAAAGGGGCCCTTACCTTGAGAGCGTGGCGATGGGAGCCGAGGTGCGCGGTGAGACGAGGGGTCGGAGCCGGTGGGGCTCCGACGGTGGTCGCGGGCCAAGAGAAGGCCCCGACGAGGGGAGGGCGGGACGACGAGCAGTGGAGCAAGGCAAAGGGGAGCAAGCGCAGAGGGGAGGAGGCAGAGGTGAAGGCAGGGGTGGAGGTGCTCAGGCACGCGCTCCTGAGAGTTTTATTGGCGCCTCTTAATCATAGCAGGTCGGTATAAGCCCCCGACATGGAAGGAGAAAGCCATCCAGCGATTCTCCCAGACCGCCGTGGATCGTATGAGGTCGCCAAGGTTCAGGAGCAGCAATGCAGAGCGAAAAGATAGGGGTGAGAAGAGAGGAGAGCGTAGGGCTATGGTAGGGTTACTTCAGACGTGCAAGCGCGTGCTCCCGAGAAATCCAAGGCTCCTCTTAATCATAGCGGGTCGGTATAAGCCCCCGACATGGAAGGAGAAAGCCATCCAGCGATTCTCCCAGACCGCCGTGGATCGTATGAGGTAGCCAAGGCTCAGGTAGCAGCAATGTTGCACGAGAGAAGTCCCAAGGTGAGAAGAGAGGAGGGCGTAGGGCTGTGGTAGGATTACTTCAGACGTGCAAGCGCGCGCTCCCGAGAAATCCAAGGCTCCTCTTAATCATAGCGGGTCGGTATAAACCCCCGACATGGAAGGAGAAAGCCATCCAGCGATTCTCCCAGACCGCCGTGGATCATATGAGGTAGCCAAGGCTCAGGTAGCAGCAATGTTGCACGAGAGAAGTCCCACAGTGAGAAGAGAGGAGGGGGGGCCGCCAGGTTATAGAGTGAGGCTGTGGTGGAGTTACCTTGCCCCACGTTGTGCTGTGGTGGGGTTGCTTTGCCCCACGTTGTGCTGTGGTGGGGTTGCTTTGCCCCACGTTGGGCGCCAGCTGCGACGGTTTGCTCGGTCGGTAGAGGTGGGGTCTGGCTGCGGACGAGGGGTCGGTCCAGCTCTGGACGAGGGGTCAGTCCCGCTTGGGACGAAGGGTCAGTCCCACTTGGGACGAGGGGTCGGTCCGGCAGCAGACGAGGGATCGGTCTCACAAGGGGTTGCGCGGTTCGGCTGACGGGGTCGCTCGGCGAAGCCGGCGACGAAGGGGTCGCCTGGAGAAGCAGGCGATGAAGGGGTCGCCCGGAGAAGCAGGCGACGAACTGGGGACAAGGGAGGCCAGGCCCTTGTCGGGGGCTCTCAGGACTGGAGGGCGCACGGCAGAAGAACTACCGCGGAGACAAGGTAAACACGCAAGTCCACTTTACTGAGGGAGAGGCAACAGTTTTATAGGGGCTGGGGAAGGCTGATTGGTCGAAGCCACGCCCTGTTCTGATTGGTTGCCGGCGAAAGGTCAGTGGGCGGTACTGGACGGGGGAGGGGTGGTGGTTAGGGATTGGCTGTCGCTGTTGCTGGGGGAAGGGGCAGGGTTTAGGGATTGGTGGCTGCTGTTGCTGGGGTGGAGGGCAGACTTGAGTTTCCCGCCCACACCTGGCTGTTGCTGCTGTCGGGGGAAGGGAAAAGGGCGGGCTGGATTTTTCCACCCACGCCTGGCTGTTGCTGCTGTCGGGGGAGGGGAAAAGGGCGGGCTGGATTTTTCCGCCCACACCTGGCTGTTGCTGCTGTCGGGGGAGGGGAAAAGGGCGGGCTGGATTTTTCCGCCCACGCCTGGCTGTTGCTGCTGTCGGGGGAGGGGAAAAGGGCAGACTGGAATTTTCTGCCCTGTGCCTGCGCAGGGAGAAGGAAGAAGAAGGGTGCCGCCCCACAAGGCATCGGGTGGCGCCATCTGGGAGGAGGGGCGGCCGCGGAAGCATGGCTGCCGAGAAGGGGAGACCCGAGGGCACTCTGCGCCCATGCCGAGCTTCCTTCAGGGGTGGCGGTGAGTTCGACCAGCCACCCTATTATGGGGGCAGTGGCTTGGCCTACCGCGGCCGCTCCCCCGCCAGGCCAGCAAACCACGCTTTAGCCCGAGGGGTGACCGCACCTAATATATTGCCAAATTCAATTAATAAGAAAATGAAATATAGTGATGGGTTTAAAATTTGGAAATAGGATACATACTAATTTAGGAAAACTAAAATAAAGTAAAAATAAAGTGAGGTATTAAAAAATGAAAAATATTATAAAGCTTTGTTTTTGATATTTTGCCTCTCATCATTGCAAAAGGTATTGCCCAATATGTACAGTGCCAAGGCAATTTCTTTCATTTCTTCTTCAGTGTCTACATACTTTCCTTTTTTTTTTCTTTCTAATTTTTAATTTTGTCTTCACAAAAGTTTAAGATCACAGTAATTCACATATAAAATATAGAGCACTCCCATATGTCCAACATCAAACCCCTTTCCCCTTTCTCCAGCGATGACCTTTTTACATGCTCATGTTATATTTGCTACAGCTGATGTACAGATATTGAAACATAGCTTTCAAACATGGTTCCATTTTGGTTTACATTATTGTTTATATTTTAGAAGGTACAAATTTCTAAATTTTTAGTTACCTTATGTTTTACATTATGGTTTACATTTTAGCCTATAGACTTATATAACTTTTTGGTGTAATTTAAGATGTCCTATAGCCATAATTGTATGATCTTGTGGAACATTTCCAATTCCTCCCCAGTCACCCTGATTCCATCTATTCTATATCTCTCTTCCCCTCCCCTCAGGGAACACAGTAACAAAAAATCTTTATTACTTGAAGGACCAGATTCACATATACTTGCAAAAATGCAGAAGGCTTGATGTAGTAGACTGCCCTAACCCCTTGGGAGTCACCAGTTCTCTCCAGAGACTAAATTCCCTCTGTGTGAGAACATCAGGCATCCCCAAGATGTGGGTACACCTTCACACTCATTGTATGGTTCTCCACCCAATGATATAGCACACCATGACAAAATGAGTACTCACACACACTTCCTAGAAGTCTGCCCCTGTGCCAGATGACACCCTTAAGCATCTTAAACAGTTAATTCTTCCTTATTATATTTTCTAAAGTGTTTTATCGACATTATAGTTTCAACCACATACCTGACAATATCCCATGTTCAAATGTTCCCTCCAACCCTCCCCCAATTCTTTGGGCCATTTGACTCATCCTCCCAACCCTAGCTCCCCTCAAGCCCACAAAGCCCCATGCAAAGTTATCTCTATGCCCCCATCTCATCACTTCCAAGTACAAATACTTACCACAAGATTATCATACATTTCACCCACGTAGGCATCAGCTCACAACCTTCTTCTCCCCCCAACTTCCTTTAAGCCTGTCATTCAGTCTCTACCTCTCTGAGACAGCTTGGTTTATTTATTTCATATCAGAGAGATCATGTAGTATTTGTCCTTCAATGCCTGGCTTGCTTCACTCAACATAAGGTCCTCAAGATTCATCTATGTTATCCCATGTGTTTGTACTGTTTCCTTCTTATAGCTGAGCAGTATTCTATTGTATGTATATACCACATTTTATTTATCCACTCATCTGTTGATGGGCATTTGGGTTGATTCCAACTTTTAGCAATAGTGAATAATGCTGCTAAGAACAGTGGTGTGCATATATTGGTTTGTGTCCTTGTTTTCAGTTCTTCTGGGTATATACCTAGCAGTGGAATTGATGGGTCATATGGCAAATCTATATCTCTTTACTGAGAATTTCATTTTTTTCATTCATTGTTTTCCTGGTAACCTTTGGTTCCTTCTCTCAATTTTCCCTCATCATCTTGAGCATATTGAAGGTCATTTTTTTTACTACAAGTTTACTCTCTTCCTTTGGAAGGACCCTCATTTCCTGCTTATTTGTTTGTCTTGTAATCATTTTTGTATACCACACATTTCAATATTTTAAAATCTTAATGCAGGGATTTATTTCTTGAGATAGATTTAGTTTTAAGCATCTGACAATGTTGAAGAGATTTTTTTGAATATCAGTAGGCAACAAAACCAAGCATACCAAAGCAAAAATCACCCTCAGCATCTTTGCAAATTTTCATATTGGCTTTGTATTGGCTGGTAATCTTCAATTCCCATCACTTATTTGAAGGTACTCTCCCAGTCAGGAAGGTCACCTCAAAGGGAAAGCAAACAGTCTTATCTTTATGAAACCTGTGTCTTATCCTGGGATTGTGCTTTACTAGTGGCCTTAAAATTGGATGTTCTGCATGGCACTGCAGTGATGATACAGGTCATTGTATACTTAGGCATAACTTACAAAATTGCATGGGACAGAGTGCAAACTATAATGTAAACTGTAGTTCATGGTTAGTAGCAATGCTTCAAAATAGTTTCATCAATTGTAACAAAGGTACCATGCTAATGAAGGATGTTGTTAATGTGGGAAAGTATGGTAGAAGAAGAGAGTGAGGCATGTGGGAATCCTTCATATAATTTTTAAAATTTTTTATGTAACAGTTATGTAATTTTAAGTTTCTTTAAAAATAAAAATTATAATTAAAAAAATAAAATTTGTATTAAAAAATACAAGTTCCCCTGTTTACAGGAGTTTGAATGCTCCCTGTACTTTTCAGGAAACAAATGTTCCCTCTCTCCTGTGTGTTCCACTGTAGGTCTAAATTTAGGTAAATCTCTGCCCAGGCTTTTTCCCTCAGCTGTTTCTGACACTTCCTTTGATGTCTCAAGCAGCTTTTGCCTGGATGGCAGATTCTGGGAGTGGATGTCTGCCAAAGAAGAGTTTCCCAAATCAGTCTTTCCCAGCTGTAACAAGGCCAGGGACCCACAAAGAAGGTGCCAGCTGGTTCCAAACTTCCCTGGAAAGGGGTCAGGAATGGTACCAAAAGCTTCTTCATGGCTCCTCAAAATTGTGCTTTCTTAATTCAGTACCTGCCCAACACATGCAGCTTTTCAACTGTCTGCCAGAGTTCTGAGATAATATCTTCTGTCTTTAAATCTCTTCTAACATATTTGTCCAGGCCAGGTTGAAAAAAGAGCCACCCTCAGAACCACACCTTTAATGATCCAAAGTAGCTATCAAAAGCAGTGGTGCATGGCAGAATTAGAAGAGAATGATGTGTGCAATCTACTCTTAAAATACTTAGAAATAGATAGATGACAGAACATTTAGCTGCGGATACATAAATAAGTATAGATGAAAGGTAGGTATAATTAGATAAAATGATATACCAATTATAGTAAAATGCTAATTGTTAAATCTGGGTATCTATATGAAGGTGCATTGGCATTCTATTTATTTTTCCTCTATAATTTTTGCAATTTTTCTTTTAAGTTTGAAATTATTTCAAAATAAGAGGATTTGTTTTATTTTTTATTTTTTTAAAGCAGTCATCAGCAATTTCTCCCTTACACTGGATCTTGAGGATATGGAATTATCTGGCCTTTATGGCAACAGCAAGCAACAGCAGGGACTAGACCCCACTGCTGTCTGCTTTAAGGGTAGGATATGGGAATGATGAGGCAGAATCGGTTAACCCACAAGAATGTGCTACAGTTTTCCATTGAACCATAAATTTCTCTACAGTCATCCTTATTTTAGCAAAGATAAACTCAAAATGATTATTCTGAGTCTAAAATAAGGCTGACTTCATTAAATTTGGTAGTTTTATCATACAAGCCTTTTAAAGTTTGTTTTCCTGGTAGTTTTCATAAAGAAACTATTATTTATTTATTTATTTATTCCCCCCCCCCCAATTGTCTCTTTGTGTCTATTTTGCTGTGCGTTCTTCCTTGTCCGCTTCTGTTGTTGTCAGTGGCCCGGGAATCTGTCATCTTGTTGAGTCAGCTCTCCGTGTATGTGGCACCATTCCTGGGCAGGCTGCACTTTCTTTTGCTCTGAGCGACTCTCCTTATGAGGTGCACTCCTTGCGCGTGGGGCTCCCCTACGTGGCAGGACACTCTTTGCGCACATCAGGACTGCGCATGGACCAGCTCCACACAGGTCAAGGAGGCCTGGGGTTTGAACAGTGGACCTCCCATGTGGTAGACGGATGCCTTAACCACTGGGCCAAGTCCGCTTCCCATAAAGAAACTATTAGACTTTTTAAAGACTCTTAAGTCTAGAAAGGCAAGCCAAGAATTTGACATTGAGTTTTACTTCCAGTGCCTATGGATGTGGGTCCTATTTCTCAAGGTCGCTAAAGTATCATGTTTTCTATGCTTCCAGAAAGTAACTTTCTTTACTAACCTGTAAGGCCGAGAACCCTAAAGCGAGTACAAGACCAGGTTTTCCAAGACAGTTCTGTAAGCTTTGGCTCCATAAAGTCAACCACTGTCCCTTAAAAGTATCTGGTTACATATGATTAAATGAGCATCATTCTCAAGCATAACATTTCAATCAAAGTCTTGCTTATATAACTAGTACCTCCATTTATGTCTTATTAACAAGGAGCATGGATTCTGAATGAGCCTATGCAAATAACCATTTTGCCATAAATATAAGAATATTCAGAAGAGCGTCCAAATATTGGAGGGTCTAGGCAGGGAGAAAAAAAGATGAGTGTTTTATGAATTATAGACAGTTTATGGGAAAAGAATACGAGAGTCCTTATATCTAGAAAACAGACATTAATACATCAGCAGTAATTCAAACAAAAGTGTAAACATTCTTTATATGTTCACTCAGTCCTAGGTAATAAATCTTTTTGATCTTGTGTAAGCAATCTCATGACCCATCAGCTACTTCACTGGAATTCTGGAATCTTGAATAAGGCCAGTATTAGGGTCTCAAAATTATGTAAGCAATGTCATTAGGAAACCTGTGCCCCGCAATACCAGGCATACTCCTTTCATTCAGACCCGAGACAATCATTTCTGTTGAAGATGAAACATACTAGACTGTAACTGATTGCAAGTATTTTCAGGAAATAATAATACAAATTGCCTTGTTACCTTATCGCTCTTTTACAAAAGTGAAAGTTTTGATAAAAGTTCATTATAAAAATAAAGCAATTAAGAAGGAAATCTGGTTGTTTCTGTGACACATAACATTTCTTAAGAATGAAAATATAACCAACAACATTATACTGTGTTTAATATCAAGCAAATCAATACTAAGACATTTCATGTACAGTGAGAATATCAACAAATATCTCAGAACTTTAAACAATTTCTTAAATGTTTATATTAATAATGTTTATATTAATAGCATTTTACCCATACAAATTTAACCAAAAGAAGGTTAGAAAATCTTATTTAATTTGACAATACTTTCCATGTGACTCATAATATATCAAAAACTGAATTATTTTTAGCATATCTTTTTTCACAAGGTGATCCAACAAATCTCTTGATTTTCCAAGTACCCTCCTGAAAATCCCTATGATAGTTTGAGATCAATAAGATATCATTTAAGATTTGATTTTGGAAAAGCACAATGTCAAAATTTGTCAGGTTTCCTCATTTTGTTAAATAGAGAAATGTATTACTGTGAAACAATTTTTACCAAAGTGACAATAAAATATTTTAAATGTAAATAGGAGTTGACATGTGTTTTAGTTTGCTAAAGGTTGCTGGGAGCAATATACCAGAAATGGGTTGGCTTTTATGATGGAATTTTATTAGGTTAAAAAACTTACAGTTCTGAGGCTGTGAAAATGTCCTAATCAAAGCAGCGTCAGAGAGGTCTCATGGCATCTCCCTGAACTCAGCTGTGGGCAAACAAGCATATGGCTTGCTTTTGCTTTCTCCTCCAGGTCTCATTGCTTCAGCTTCAGGCTAAAGTGACTTCCTCCCAACCCTGTGGTTCTTGTTCCAGCTTCAGACTTTTTTTCTGTCTCTGCAGCATTGTCTGTGCCTGAGGTTTTTATGTCTCTGTTTATAATGGGTACCAGTTCCAGAGGATTAAAAGGCAACCTGAGCTACATCCTACTAGAGAAATCTAATCAAATGGCCCTTAACTGAAGTGATCTAATCTAATAAAAAATCCACAATAGGTTCAATTCAAGGACAAAATTATCTGGGGTACACACAAAAGACTCAAACCAACTCACACACACACAAAAGAATAAAACCAAACCTTAGTTCCTTTAAAAGTGAGAAGACATTCCCTAAAACAATAAAGCTGGCTAGGTCAATATAAATAGCAATATGGATATTATTCTAATTAGATCATCTTGGCTTTCTAGGCAGATTATTCAGATAGTTAAGAAAAACCTTTTTTATAACCTCTCACTAGGATCAGAACAATAATCTAAGAAAACTTTGTCTATTTAACAAAGAAAAACCAATTTCCAATTTTGTGTGAAGATACTGTCTTATAAGAAATCTCTTAAAACTCTCATAATTCTATCAGATCTTAGTCAACCTTTACCACAATAAATAAACTTTATTTTCTGCAAAACTTCTATAATTTTCTCTACTGATTCAGGCTTTGTCCTACATATTCATACATCTCATTCTGCAACAAAAAGTCATTTAATTTAGCACAAATCTTCCCTATTTTTTCCTTAACAAAAATACATTCTGCATACTTTACATATTTAAATTACCAAAAAGATCTTGGAAAATGTCTTCAAGCCAACATCTTACAGAATACAAGTATTCCTAAAATAAAGCTTGTCAGAACATTAGCTCAGTTTGGTTGAACACAAATCTACATTTTTCATGATCTCGAAGATATAGTAGATCTAATGCTAACTTTTTTTTTTTCAGAAAAGCTGTATAAATTTAGGGAGAACATACTCAAGTAGCATAAAATTGTGCTTGTATTGTTCTTATCAGAAAACCTAGCTGTATTTATTTAAAAATATTAAACTAGTCCTGTTTATCAAAGGATTATCTGAATTATATGAACTTAATTTTTTAAAGACATTTGGTTTTAGTTCTATGAATTTTTTTTTCATTAGAAATAGAAGTTTGGTTTCTTTAATTTTTAGTACTTTAGGTATTAATTTATGAATAAGCACTTATTTATCTTTAAGACAATCTGAGAAGAGCTTTCTAAAGGTGTTTTATAAGTTAATTTGGTCATACCATCTGGAGGTAGGAAAACATACATCAAATATACAGATAAAAATAAAGAGCTTTTATCTTCAATGTAAGTTTTTCCAGTCACGAGTCACACATAAAAACACACAAAACACAGAAATACACAAATCATTAGTTTATGAGCTTTTCTAGAGTCTTGACATTTCTTAGTAGTCTCTGAATGCCAATTAAAATAGAAATCCCATTTGGCCTATTTGGGGGCCCTTTTTCTTGAGTGCACCTTTAAGATGAGTAAATTTATTTAATTGGAATATTAGCCACACTGGCTGTTGCACCTCTAGGTT
Organism: Dasypus novemcinctus; assembly: GCF_030445035.2. Lineage (NCBI taxonomy): Eukaryota > Metazoa > Chordata > Mammalia > Cingulata > Dasypodidae > Dasypus > Dasypus novemcinctus. The sequence goes on along the minus strand of NC_080673.1, from coordinate 143,751,125 downwards.
GTCTTTGGTGAGACTTTGTTATTTGTTTAAATAGGTACAGCTTCCGAACCCATAATTTTTGAACATGTAATATACTAGGGTGCCAAAGAATAAAGAATCAAAGTTTTTAGAGTTTAAGGACACCATCTTCACAATTTCATTTCTTACATTGGCACAGGACAAAGAAACCAGCAGTAGCAAAAAATGAAACTGCAGATGGAGTGAAAGGCTAGGAAATTAGACTCAAAATTTGAGCCTTCTCATCAAAAAGATTAAGCTACTAACATTTGGACTAAAAGCTAATGAGATTTGGGAGGCCAAACATCAAATCTGAGAGGCACTCATCTATGACTCTTTCAGATGGCAAGCAGGACAGAGAACTCAAAAGGTTCGTATCTCCTTTACCTGTCTCTCTTGTCACCAGAGCCAATAGCAATCACCTTTGGATCCTGTCCTCATAGCTAAAACTGGAACTATTGTAATTAGTAATGAAAGAAATTGTAGCATTGATGTGGAGAAAGTGGCCACAGTAGTTGCTGAGGGTAGGGAGAGGGAAGAAGAGATATGATGTGGGGGCATTTTCAGGACTTGGAGTTGTCCTGGGTGGTAATTCAGGGACATTGTATGTCCTGCCATGGTCCACTGGGTGGACTGGAGGAGATAGTAAACTACACTGTAAACCACTATCCGTGTGGTGCAGCAGTGCTCCAAATGTATTCACCAAATGCAATGAATGTGCCATGATGATGAAAGAGGTTGTTGATGTGGGAGGAATGGGGTGAGGGATAGGGGTTATATGGGGACATTTTATATTTTTTGAATGTAATATTTTTAAAGAAAGAGAGAAAATTTTTTTAAAAAAAGAGAAACTTTTCATTGAGTTTACTGAGGGATTCATAAATTGGGTAGCATCCCATTCAGAAAGTAGCAGGGAACTCATCTGAGGGAGAGTAAAGCACATATAGGGTGAATGCAGAAGCAAGTTTTCTGAATGCTTGACATTAGATTTCCATTTTACTTAAGGGGGCCTTACAGAGTGGAGAGCAGGTGGTTGTTTAGGAATAAGGAAATTAACTGCTATAAGAATGAGTAAGTTAGCTGGCAAGAACTGAAAATTAAGTTTTCTGAGCAAGCCAGATATTTTCAGCACATAGAAATGAGCTTAGGATTTTGGTTTTGCTGAAGTGGGGCTTACTTTGGGCACCTCTATGTTGGGCCTATTAGATTTTATATATAAAGATAAAAAAATGTGAAGATACAAACATGTAAAATTTGAAGTTTATTTCTCATATTATTTTAGAAATTATTGAATTTTCCCATTTTAAATGTATTTTAAATTTGCTATTAATTTAAATTGTGCATATTTAAATTGTGTTATAACCCACTTAGTACAGGAGTTTTTATGATTTGTGAGATACTGTATGAATTGATTTCTACAGCAGTTTTTATGATTTGTGAGATAGTTTATAATTGATTTTTTTCCTTTTTTGTGGTAGATCAAATTAATTAACTAGATTTTCCTACAACAATGATAGAATAAAAAGAAAGAGTAAAAAAGAAAAGACAAGAAGGAGCAGACTAATGACAGATATAAAGGATTTAGGTGATTTTATATGGTATATTTTTCTTCCCTCTGAAAGAAATGGATAAGGTCGAGATGCAGGAAACTCATTTTGACAGAGAGAGAAAGATAGAGGAGAAAGAGAAACATCTAAGCTAGTCTAAATAATGACTATGATCCTTAGTATGGGAAAATAGCTTGAGTTCGAGAACCTGGCTTGAAGTTAAAATGTTTTCCTAACTCAGATAAGAAGTATGGGCTTAGGAACAACAGAACTTGACTAGAGGGAATACTAAAATGAAAATTGTTTGCATGAGGAGGCACTTGAACTTTGTATGGCCTGTTCCCTATTATTGTAGATGTTGCAGTTCTAATAACAAACAAGCTTGAAAGTAAACATACATAGCTACTGCTTTGTAATCTCTAATAAATACCTTGTGGAAACTAGGGTCGAGGCTCTCAGTTCCAGATGCTGTGAGTCCCCTAATCTCATCTTTATTTCCTCTTTTTTGTCTTTCTTTCTGTCCTTTTATTTCTTAAGTTCTGTGTCACCTTGCCTTTGAGCCAACCTATTGCCGAGCTGGTCTCAGCACCTTAGTAATTCTTGCAGTGCCATAAAATATAAAGCTCTAGTTTATTAACCTCTGAAGGAGAGAAACAATAGTAGCAAATCTCCCAAAGAAACAAAATTAACTCATTAATTCTTATGTTGATAAACAACACAGAATCTTCATATGTGCATTTACTCTCTTTTCATTCCTAGGTTAACTTGAAGCAATCTTGTTCATGTCAAATTTCTGTCAAGTGACCACTGCAAAGTATCTTAGTTAAAATAATATCAATAATAAAAGAGGCATGTGCATGAGACATAATTATAATGCAAGAACAAGAAAGAAGCAGGAGTTCAGACTGAGAGACACATATTTATTTTCAATTGCTCCATGAAGACTGCATCAATCAGTGGGAACCCTGAATCTGCAAATTCGTGTTTCTGGAACCTGACTGAAGGCCACCTATGACTTATCGTTGACTTATCTTTGAATCCAGGCAAATAGAACTAAATCTTTGACTTATCTTTGAATCCAGACAAATAGAACTAAATCTGTTCTCAGGATCACAAGGACAGGGTTTAGAAAAGCACTTACAGTGTTTTGTAAAAATGACTCCATGCAAAGTTTACCCAGTGACTCCAGACCGACAAGTTCTTTTGAAATCTTCTGACTTTGGGGCTACCTTGAGAATAGATTTACTGTGTACTTGATAACTTGTTCACTGTTGGACTTTCTTTACAGATGAACATCACTTGAGATGCTAAACAGACAAAATGAAGTGATATAAAATTCCAAAATTCATGAATAAACCATATTCTGATCAGAATTCAAATATCTTAAGATCAAAAATATATTTAAAGTTCAAACAGTCAATGAAATATTTGAAGTTGGATTCAGTACAATATGTCCTTTTTCATCAAGGCAAGGCAGCCTCAAGGGATATCAAGTGGGCACACTGCTACTGAGTTAATGGTCCTGGTCCACAGTGAAGGGAATGTTGACCAAAATTAAGTATAACCTCCATTTTTCTTGAAGCCCACCAAGTAAAGATCACTAGTGACATCTCTGTCCCAAAGCAAAAGTGGGTTTTTAATCTTGCTCCAACAGTGGAGAACATACTGCAGGGATATCTGGGGAGCATCTTGGTAAGGGGGAGTAGGGAAGGGCCTTATATTAGTTTCCTCCTGTGCTGTAACAAATTACAGGAAACCTGTTGGTTCAAAAACAATGCAAATGTATTATCTAACAGTTTAGAAGACTAGAAGTCCAAAATGGGTTTCACTGAGCTAAAATCTAGATGTTGGCTCCTCTGTGTTGTTCTGGAGGCTCTAGGGAAGAATCTGTTTGCTTGACTTTTACAGCTTTTAGAAGCCATCCGAATTCTTTCATCTGTGACCCCTTCTTCCATCTTCAAAATCAGCACTCAGAACACTCTAACCTCTGTTTCCACCATGATGACTCCTTCTCTGACACTCTTTTTTGTCTCCCTCTCATACTTAAAAAGATCCTTCCTGATTACACAGGACCTACTTTATAATTCACTCAAGATCCTGATTCAATCACTTTAACAAGCCTTTTTGCTAAGAAAATGCATTTAATAGTCCCAGAAATTAGAATGTAGACATAAATGCAGGGCCTTTATTCTGTGAACCGTAGACTGTTGGTAAACCTTTGAGTTTGTACTGGACTAAAAGGGGATAAGAGAATGAGGGTTAAGTTCTGGATTAGATACTGTTAAAAGGTGAGGGGACTCAGTGATCTTGTGTTTTAGTAAGTTTCATTCAGAATTATTGTAGGTAAATGAAGGGAGGTTAAACAGGAAAAGTGAATATTTTTTTCACTTCAATATTGTGGTTGCAGTTTTGCCTTGTCTGTGTCTTATTCTCATCATCTTTCTGTGTCCTGTTCTGGAACTGTCTGTGTTCAGTGGGAATAGCTCTGTCTGGTTGGTGGGAAGATTAATTGTTCTAATTGTTGGAAGAATTAACTTTCACCTTTTTATAACCAAAGGAATAAAAACACTGAATACTTGTTGACATGAATGTATGAATAAAGAGAACATTAAGTACTATCTTTAAATTATTTGTACATAATTTGAGAATTTCTTGATTATTCTATCATATTCATTTATCTTATTTCCAATTACATTATGGTAAAATGTCTTCACATATAAAGTGGCATCACCATTTCCAAAGTAAATTAATTTACAGCAATAGTATCTGTTAATTAAGATAATTCAGTGCCTCATTAATTTTTAAAATTTATTTTTAAGATGTCTTGTTTCCAGTCTAATTTCTTTTAAAATATAATTATTTATTATATGTATTTATGTTATATAAGTATATTATATCTAAATAAACAACATATAGGTGTATATATGTATATAAAATATATTAGGTATATATTATATATGCATGTAATATATACAGATGTATAATAAAGTTATACTTTAATGTAAAAAATATAATTTTTACTGTATAGTTTAAAAGAATTTTAAAATAATTAAAGATAAAGGAAAAGATGCTGCTTAGGGTATAGCACTCATTTTAAAGAGAGTAAGTTATTGTATTGCCACATGCCAATGTCAGGAATGGTGGGGGAAAATCTCCTTAATTTACCTTGGCCTGATGATATACCATTGCTGGATATCTTTCACAACATTAATATGCAAAAAAATAATATATCTTAAGATTTAGTGTAAACTACAGAAACCTTGAAAAAAAACATTACCACAGCTCCCTCACTTTTAAAAAAAAGTTTTTTAGGCACTACCAGGGACTGAAACTGTGATCTCATACATGAGAAGCAGGTGCTCAAACCACTGAGTGACATCCACTCCCCATCCCCACTTTTGTATTCTCAGTATCAGACTGCCAGAATTATTTTTACATTTAAAATTGAATCAAGTTATTAAAAAATTAGTCATAGTGATAAATGTGTTTTTTAAATTCCTTTTGAAGAAGTTGTCCGATATCTATTTAAAGAGTATCTGTGTTGCTATTCAAAATATTTAAGCATAAACTTGGACCCTCTTAAAGGAAATTCATTTTAGGTCTATCATTACTTATTTCTCCACAAAGATAAGAACTTGAAAGCTTGTACATATATTGTATACATTGTATACATATGGAAAACCAAGTTTTCCAAAATTTGAGGAAACGTAATCATGCTATTGAACAAATACATGGCTTTTTTCTCAAAGGCTTCCTCATGTACTACTTATTTTTGCCTTGATAGAGATATTATATGCCAAGATTTTATAGAATTTTAGCCCTCTACTAGTTTTGGTGCTAATTCCTAAATATTGTCAGGAGTCAGAACTTATCATTGATTTATGGATATTCTCCATAAATAAAAATATTTAAAAATACTTATACTGTGAGGTAACAAGCATGCTACCATCGTTGGGCAGGCCCAGCACGTTGAGATGAGGCCTCGTCTCCTGCTGGGTGAGTGCTTGGCGCGGGTAGATTGTCGCCCCCCTGCTACTCTTGCCCGTAATGGCTGCCTCCTCTATCTCCACCCAGCATCCGGTCTCCATAGGGGCCGCCCTAGGGTAATCGGCCTGCCTCTCCCGCGCCTCACCAGAACCCAACCCACAACTTCCCCTTATCTTCTGCCCCAGCTCCCATAAACCCCCCCGCCAGAATGATAACCTCACCTCTGCCCCTTTACCTAGCAACAGCCTCCAACAACCAATCGGAGGTCGCCTTCAGCTTAAGCCAATCCACACCCCACACGTCGCCCCTTACCCTCGTACCTCACCCCCAACCGTCCCCAGCCAATTAGCGGCCTCCCCTCACATACATTGCCTTATTTGGCTTAGCCTTGCTACCGCCAGCGCCCTAGCCTATATAAACGCTTGTCTTCCTCAATAAAGCAGACGCGTTGCCACCACTCTCCGTCTCCGCAGCATTCTTCGCGCCGCTGTGCGCCCGCCCTTTACACCGCCGGCCGTCCGCCGTGCACCCTCAATACTGCTGAAAGAATAGGTTGTGACAGGTTTTTATAACTCATGTCTTTAGCATTATATTTTTGTTATTGTTTTAATATAAAATAATGTGCCATATCCATCATATAACTGATGAGCTAACTAATTTAAGAAAATTGGGGGTGGTGTGGTTACCGCATAAAATATAAGGAAAAATCTTTCTTAGTTCTATACAAATTTATACATATTCTTTGTATTTTAAGCAATAATTACTATATGTTATAAAATATTTTAAATATCTTCAGTTATAAAGTGAGGAAATTTCCAAAGGGCCATTTTAAATTCATAATAAGTAACAACAAAGAATATAGTCTAAAAGAGAGTTTATTTACATAGGCAAAATCAAATGTAGAACAGTGTTTGTGAAACATGCCAGAGATTAAATTGCTTATTACATAGTCGTATTGGCAGTACAGCAGGATAAAAGACTCTGGATTATCCATCAGAAAATGTGTGTCATTAGAAAATAGAATTATTGTAAGGAGTATAGGCTTTTACAGTAGAGATTTTAATATCTGTTATGTGTGGACAATGGCCAATTATATTTGCTATAATTTAGAAAACTATTTGTCCTTTTTTATATTTGATATATTTTTATATTTTATAATATACTTATATATTCAATCATGTTGTTGAATAAATGTGGATTTTTGAAAAGTTTCATTATTTAATTCAAGATATGAAATTGTCTTATAAGTATTTTCTGGAAAGAAATTGCACATTTTGTTTCTCAAATATGATAAGAACAAAAAGCCTAAAAACAGTGATTATTTAAAAATAACCTAAGACTATACATGGAAAAACAAAAAGTGAGATTATTACTTTTTCTAGAGTTTTCAATAAATTTTATTTCATGTCCACAAAACCAAGAGTCAATAAAGCATGCCTATTAAATTTTATTTAAAACCAAAATTCTCTTAGTTTATACTTATAGCTCTGTGATAAAAATCTGACTTCTAATAAAGAAAGTTAATATAAACTTTAAGCATTGAACTAAATATTCCTGTGGTTACAATTAAGCAAAAAATAGTCTTACTGATATTTAAAATCAGAATGAGCAAAAGCTTATATAGAACAATTTTATTAGTTTTGAATAACAGAATAATAAACTTATGAACCTCATCATGCAATATGGTGTGTTGCTAAGTGTAGAATTTCCATTTTATTCATCCCCCTTATTGAATTTATTTTCCTTTCAAAGTAATAAGCTATTTCCTTTCTTCCTATAGCCCATGCAACTGCCATAAAATACACTATAACCACAGAAGTGGAAAAAAAAAAGTAGCACAGTTTTTTTAAAGAATTTAATTACTTTTATTGAAGAAGGCATTATTTTTACTTCAAATTTCTCATAACAATTTGAAAATTAATCTGTTTTTATTTCAATCATGGTAAAATTTTTATGCATCATATCTATATATATTTATATATATCAGTGTCCATAGATTATTGGCCTTTCTCTTTTTTTTTTTTTTCCTTGCAAAAATCAATGTTAGTCCAAAATGAATGTGAATGAGAGAGAAAGAAGTTTGCCTTGATTTGCCCTAAAGGGCTCCTTTATCTCTGAGAGGAGCCAGTTCTAGAACAAGTCTGCAGCACAAGGGAGTGAAAAGGGCCTGGACCCCTTTCACTGTTAAATCACTAGATACTTTAGGAGCTCATCATGCCTCTCTGCATTTCCTTACTTTGCTAGTATATTTCTTTATTTTTAAAGCGAGCGTATTGTATTTTCCTCCAGAAAATATTCTTATTGACATAGTACCTGAAGTTTTCCAGGTTATTACGTTCTAAGGAATCTGTTACATTTTCATATATATTAACCCTCACATCAATTCTCATAATTAGGTAATAAAATCTTTATTTCATAAATTACATATATTATCTATCCATTACAGAAAAATGTGATGAATCTGAGTCCCAATTTCTCAGTTCATAAAAAGGAAATATAAATGTATGATACCTATAAGTTAGCTTGCATAGATAATTAATCACATATATAGAGAAAATATTTGGGAAACTAGAAACAAGGATCATTGCACAAGAATGTCTTACGTTCTTGTACTAAATGGAATTTTCTTTCAAATGATTTTAAGATATGCATGCAGCTGTGTCTGTCTCTCTATGACTATTGTAGAGTAATATAAAATCATTTAATAATTCAGAAATAAAGACTCAAGTAAATTGACTTTGAAAACATATATATCAAAGTAAAACAACTTGAATTTATTAAGTTACACAGTGTTAAGTTCTCTAAATTAACTGTATGTTATATACTTAAGAATATCCTGCACATAAACCATATTTTAACAGATAAAATGTCAATTTCCAATTGCCTAATGTATAAACAAGACAATATTAGAGCATTTTTTCTTATAGAACATTATGGAGAGAGAGAGATGAGAGAGATATGCATACCTGCATGTATGTGTGCATGTATATAGAAAATTAACAGCACTGAGATATATATCTGAATGTGATTAAAAGGGGAAATGTTTGATTGTATATTTGGTAACAATAAAACTTAAAAAAAAATCCATGGGACTAAACTTCACAGACCATGAACCCTATATTAAAACATGAAATGTAGGTAATAGTACAATTATAAAAATGGGTTATCATCAATTGTAACAAATGTTTCACAACAATACAAAGTGTTAATAGGAAGATAGTATATTGGAATATTGTATTTTATCTGGTTAAATTGGAACAGTAAGTAGGTATTTTTATTATATTATCAACAATTGAAACAATTATGAAGAATGGAGAAAAAGTGATTTCTTTACCTTTATTACAAATTCACTTTTTCTCCATTCTTCATATAGAGCATCTGCCTACCATAGAGGCAGTCCAGGGTTCAAACTCAGGACCTCTTTGCCTCCAGACCCATGTGGTGAGCTGGCCCATGCACAGTGCTGACTCAAGCAAGGAGTGCTGTGCCACGCAGGGGTGTTCCCTGTGTAGGGGAGCCCCCCCACACAAGGAGTACACCCCACAAGGAGAGTTACCCAGCATGAAAGAAAATGCAGCCTGGCCAGGAATGGAGCCGCACACACAGACAGTTGACACAGCAAGATGACGCAACAAAAAGAGACACAGATTCCTGGTGCTGCTGACAAGAATGTAAGTGGACACAGAAGAACACACAGCAAATGGACACAGAGAGCAGACAATGGGGGGGAGGGGAGAGAAATAAATAAAAAATAAATCTTAAAAAAAAAGAGGAAGAAATGAAAGAAATTGCCTTGCCACTGTACATACAGGATAACACCTACTATAATGATGAAAGGCAAAATGTCAAAAACAAGGTTTTATGATAGTTTTCATTTTTTAATATCCCAATTTATTTCTACTTTATTTTGGTTTTTCTAAATTATTATGTATTCTATTTCTAATCTTTAAACATATCACCACTACTTCATTTTCCTATTACTTGAATTTGGCAATATATTAAGCTTTAATTTTGAAGACGTTTTGGATCACAGAGGGGTTCAATTATGGGAGGAGAAGAATACTGGTATAGGGTGTTATTGATGGGGGACACATGTTTGGGAGGGCATTCTCCAGGGCATGTTTATAGGGTACATAAAAATGTTCAGATATACATTGGGTGTTTTTCATAGTAGTTACAGTTATAAACGACAACTGAGGGAGTGCTGAGTTCCTAGCCAGAGGAGCTCTCTCACATTGTTCAATGGAACAGTAACAATCCCCCAAGTGCAAAGGTAAAGACCAAAAAAGAAGGATGGTCCAACAATGAGCCCTTGATACTGATGACTATGCTTATGAACCTGTGTGCCTGAAATTTGAACTATGCCTAGATCTGCAAGGTGCCTAAGAGTTGCCTCCTGAGAGCCTCTCATAGAGTTCAATTTTGGAGACCTAGATGAAATGAATCACCCAATGTAGATTAACTGATAAAGCAAAAAACATGTTGAAAATACTATGAGACTTTAGGAGTGAGATTAATACATTTGTTTGAATGAATCACAGAACACATCACAGAAAGCTGATATTTGAATCTTATGAATGCAATTTTCTATGTTGAAAGACATTTTTTAACAGAAGGATGTTCTTAGAGCTTGGCACAGCTCACGTCACTTGATAATGGTTTGCCATAAAAGCATACAGATGTACACGAACATACCTTCATACATTTTTATTTAATAATTCATCCATTTTAAAATATGTCCCAATGTTCCTAGTGAAAATCATATTTCATTTGAAAGTTCAACAGATTTAAAATCTTTTACATGCCTATTATATACTATATTGCATCTAAATTGGCATTTTGATTATCAGATGAAAAGTTTATTTATGCTGCTCTTGGCACTATTTAAAATTAAATAGAAGTTTTTGAGAAACAAAATACGAAATATTTATAAAAGCTCTATTCCCCATCTTACTTAATCTCAATTGTATGTATTTCAACATAGAAGAGATCTCATTTTAGCTTTCTATTCCTATTCATAGCCATGAAGTTTTGTATTTTAATTTATAATTTGTGTATCTTGGAATCTAGAGCCATGCATAACATTTATTCTAAGAAATATAATTTTATATCATTAATGTACAGTAACGGTGATTAATCCATTAATTTTGCTGTCAATACTTGGCATATTCCATTTTGTTTCATTTTCACTAAATATTATAGAGCTTAATAATACTCAAAATGAATTCATTGTATTTTTCATATTAAAGTATATTCATTCCAGAAAGAAAAGATCTTTCTTTGATAGGAAATATTCTCACTTAATAATATGATAAAAGGAATTTGTAATTGCGCTCTCTGATGTCCATTTATTTGTTTTCCTTTGGGAACACTTATTTTCATTTTTATTTTCCCTTCAAGGGATTGAGTCTTGAAATCCCCATTACTGACAAATTATTGAAATACAGCTAAATCTAGCTGTTATGTTATTAAATATCAATAATTCTCATAAAAAATTTAGAAAAAATGGCAGTTATGAAAATTTCAATGTAGGTCATTTTATTTCCAATAAATAAATATGTCCTAACAAGAGGGAAATAAATAGAAATATTTTAGAAATATCATCATCAATAGTCTTAGGAAATACTTTAAATTATGTGCTTTGGAGTAATTTATATTAATCCTATAGGTTATATTCTTTGGTGTAGCACATGTCACATTCTATTTAATTGTCTTCAGTCTTCAGGTATACTAAAAAAAGACGAATATGTTTGGTCTTTATTATCCCAACCCAGGATCCACCTATGTAACTCATTGAATTTTGTCATCACATCTCTTTCTTGTCCTTCAATCTAAAAAAGACTGAATTGACTCACAATGTATGTGTGTGTGTGTGTGTGTGCTTATATGTTGAAGGATGTCAATATTTTAAGGATCCAGGTCAGCTGCCTTATAGAATGTTACAATCTGAATCTGCATGATACTTTATGATATTATACATTCAAGTTAAATATTCCTTTTCTGTGATTATTTATGAAATGCTCATTTTCCATTGAATCACACTGGGAGGCACACTATGTAATTTTATCCCATTACTGGGATGCTAAATTGATTACTTGATTATAGTTTTATTCCCCCAGAGATCTCTATTGTGAAGGTTGTTTTTTTCTTTGTAATTTATATGTAGTAAAAGGGATGATACTTTTGGGAATTTGGGAATATCCTATTCTGCAACTATATTTTCCCCACAGATTCTTTTTCCCAACTTAATTATTTTAATGATGATTGTATACTTCTTTATTCTTTCTACAGTTAGCAGCCGGCATTCTTCTGTCAATAACCCTCCCTCAAAATTGGGAACCCCTTCATGCAGTCCTGTATTCTGTTTTTATTTTCTCTTTAGTCTTTGAACAATACCTTACTTTCTGGCAAAGACCAAGAATATGAATTGTCTTCAAAGAGTACTGATTTAGTTTACTGGCTTAATATAGATAGTAAAGATTCTATAGGTCTAAGTAAGCTTTTGCTGCAGGAGAATCATAGCTCCTAAGGCTTTCAGAGGACAAAGCTAGGAAATATGTGTTATTAAAATATGATGAATTCATACTACTACTTTTAATTAAAAAATAAATAGTGGTCTTCTTTGTCTTTTCCATTCCATATCTGTAACTTCTTTTTCTCAGAGTAAAACCTGTTTCTCCAAATCATGAATAAACTTACTCTTCTGCACCATATTGGAATACAAAATAATTTCAAAATTCCTAGGGCAATAATTTATTTCTATAAGGTTAACTAAATAATAAATATTGTAGCTAAATAGAGGCAGTTTAAATAATATTGCATTAAGGTTAATTTCTTAGCATTCATGTATGTGCTATGGCTATTTAAGATGTTGACATAAAGGGAAGGTGGGTCATACAAGAATGCTATACTATTTTTTTTAACACCTTTGTTGAGGAATACATAATACATCATAAAATTTACCCAATTAAAATGTCAATTCAATGTATTTTAGTATACTCACAAGTTGTGCAACCATCATCACAATCTAATTTTAGATTATTTTCATACTCCCTAAAAAATTCCTATACCTATTAGCAGGCAATTCCCGTTCCTCCCCTACCCCTTACCTGCAGCCCTAAATAACAACTGATTTATTTTCTGCCTCTAAAATTCTACATATTCTAGATCTAGCTTGTTAATGGAATCATAAAATATATTATCTTTTTGACTACCTTTCATTAAGAATAATGTTTTTGAGGTTCATCAATGTTTAAGCATGTAAGAATACTTCATTTCCTTTATTGCTGAATAATAGGTCATTGTGTGGACGTGTTACATTTTATTAACCCATGAATTGAAGGACATTTGGGTCATTTTAACGTTTTTGCTATTGTTTAAAATGCTGCTATGAATACTGATATACGTATTTTTGTGCAGATATATGTTTTCTTTTCTCTTGAGTGTGTACCTGGGAGTTGAAATACTGAGTCATATAGTAACTCTAAGTTTAACTTGTTTTGAGTACTGACAAAACTGTTCTGCAAAGCACCTGTTTTTTATACTAGAAATGTACAGTGTGTCTTTATATTAATTAAAATGTACCTTAATTCTTTCAACTTTATTTTGTAGATTTCTGCATATAAATTTTGCACTTTGTTAAATTTATTCCTCTTTTAATCTTTGTTATTGTAAATGGGATGTTTTCTTAATTTCATTTTTTGGATATTAATTGCTACTGGGTAGGAAAACAATTGATTTTTGTACTCTGATCTTATATCTTGCAACCTTGCTGGATTGTTAGTTCTAGTATTTCCTTAGTCGATTCCTTAGGATTTTCTATATACAAATCATGCCATCTGCAAATAGACACAATTTGCAATTACTTTTGCATGACTTTTATGCTCAAATAATACATTTTCATTATATCTTTACAGAGTTTTAATTATTAGAGATTGTACATTTACCTATTGAATCCAATTAGAATTGTGTTGTTAACTAAAGAGATGACAATAACTTATTCCTACAAAAGTCAGCCATATACCACATCCTTTTAAACATTTTTTGTTTTTGTTGACAGATACTTTCTAAAGCTCTGCCAGTCATTAAGGTGCTCACACTACACATGACTATTGAGGCTAGTACCACTGAGGAACTTAATTTGTAATTTTATTTATCTTAATTAATTTATATGTTAATTTAAAAACATATTTAATTCAACTATTGGAAAAGTTTTAAGAGTGTTTGAAGCTACTTGGATATGTGAATCTATTTTTCTACTCTAAATTTTATCCACTAAATAAAGATCAGGTATATTAGATAAAAATCTTGCTTCCAAATTGAGACATTTTTTTAATGTGTAAAATACAAAATGGATTTTTGGGCTTAGCACAAAGGAAAATTAGGTGTACTACCTCATCAAAAATGATTTTTTGACTATGTGTGTAAATAATACATTTTTTATTATAATCAGGTAAATAATAAATATTAAAATAACTTGCCTGTTTCTTTTTCTTTCTTTTAATATGACTACTGGAACATTTTAGATTACATATGAACCTGATACTATTTTTCTCTTTGACATTGTTGCTCTAGAACCCATCCACCTTGTACATAAATATTACATTTTCAACTTAGCTCATTATTACCTTAGTATACCTTTTCCAACAATCCTGTGCTGAAATAATGACAGTAATGAATAATAATATTAGTAATAACTCATATTAATTTTATTCCTTGACTTATCAAATGCATCATTTTATCATCATACTTATAGTACTTTATTATGTTCATTCTTTATGCAAAACCTTTTCAAATGTTTAATGAGTATTTAAGTGCTGAGAAAGGTAGGGTGTAATCCTACTGTCCTACTTTTCTAGAGGTAATGTAAATGAGTGCAAATTTACATTAACATGTGTAGGAGATTCAACTCTGCACCTTTATTCATAATAGTCCCAAACAGGAAACCACCCAAATGCCTTGCAAAATGGAATGGTGAGATCAATTATAACATATTTATTGGAATACTAGACAGCACTAAAAATGAAGTACTACTGCTAAATGCAACAACTTTGTTGAATTTGATACACCTAACAATGTGCAAATTAAGTAAGACACAAAAGAGTATATACTACATGACTCTATCTATGTGAATATCAAGAACAGAAAAATGTTACCTATGGTGATAAAAGTCAGAATACTGGTTAACTCTGGGGATGTATTTTGAGGATATGACAGGGAGTGCTATGTTTATTCTATACATGGACCAGAATGGCAATTTTACCTTTAATATTCACGAAACATAGTATGTTATATCTACATACACTTTTTTTTTCTTTAAGTTCATCGTGGATACTATAGAAAGAATGGATCTTAGAGTAACAATTGAGATGCTCTAGTAGCAATTCAGGCTGTAGTTGATAGTGGTTTGTATTGGGATATCAATGGAAATGGAGTATGTAAGAAAATTCAATGGGGTACTTTTGAGATAGAATGGTCAGGGCCTGTCTTAGAGGATGGTTTGGGATAAGCAAACAAAATAAAATGTTGGTTTCTTATAGGAAGATAAGGAAGGGGCAAAGTCAACAGAATGAATATTCTTGCACAGAATAACAGTGACCTTTAGAAAATAAGTCCTTAAGTCTTTTTTAAGTCTGTTTTATTTTCCAGAATGAGTACTCAACATGAAGTAGAAAAAAAGAAAACGTGGTAAAATAACTCCTTATTCCAACTTTTATAACATATACATTTTAATACATTCTTGTACTTACATTCACACTGTAATTCAGTTTTCTGTTTGCCTAGTTATGTGCTTAGTATGCTTAAGTCTGTTGTGATAAAACGATCAAGCACACTGCACAGCTGGCCAAAAATGTTTTTTGACCAAAAGCCTCCTTAGAAATTGCCAAGTTCTCTTTAAATTCTTTGAACATGTGGTGCAAAATCTTAACTCATACAGTTATGTGTTAGTTGCAGACACCCAGCTGCATTGATCTTGTTCTTTGATAGATCTATTTCAGGAGTGGGATGTGGAATATGATGATTCTTGCCCATTACTATTTAAATATTTTATGATTAAAAGATATTTTTCTTGTCTGGAATAATTGCTCAGAGTTATATTTCCCTGAAGCCTTTCTCATGATAAGCTCTAATGCACTTAAAGAATCTTAGTTTTCTTTTTTAAATTCCCTTTATTTTCTCATCTCTTAATCATCTTTTGCTTTAGAATGACCATATTATGAACTATGGATGATTTCCAATTAGTTTTCTGCTAATAAATAAGTATATAATTAGATTTATCAACAGATTGAGTTTACATATGTGAGAATATTTTCTTAGGTTCCAAAATACAGATTGCCACTATATTTTCTTTAATATGTGCCCTGTTTTTTTAGGGTTTTCTATTGTTAAACATCGTAAATCAATTATTTTCCTAATTGAAAGCACTGTTACTTATTTAGTAGTTTGTGCAGTTTTTCTCTATGAGTAAAATGTATTAGAAATAATAATGCTTCCAAATCATTAATGAAAATTTGAGAGTGTTTATGGAATTGTATCCATAAATTGTACTCTTAAAATAGATGATCTCAAGTCTTCTATTTTCATTGAATGATCAAAAAGTGTGATGGTTTGTTCATCACTTTTGCTGTTTTGGTGGATCTTGAAATATTTTCCTCCCTATGTCCAGCAGTAGATCAAATAAAACTATATGCATATGAGTTCCACAGGCCCTCTATATTTCTGATTTTTACAACTAGATATGATTGAGGGTGTTCATTACATATACTAGTGTAATAGCTTCTAAATATTCTTAGTACATCAGCACTTTCTCTTCAAACAAATTTTTCACACTAGAGACATAGTGATCTTTTAAAAAATTCAGATCTGAACATGTCATTCTTCTACTAGAAATACTTTGATATCTTTCCATTACTTTAGGCTCAAAACCAAAATACTTAACAAAGGTTCTTAAGGTGATCATCCCACTTGGAAGACTCTTTCCATTCTGGTCTATGCCTGTTTGCCCAGCCCCATGTCAGTCTACTCTACATCTCTTTATCTTCCAGCTGTAATGATATATGCATTTCCTGAATGTCAGTGCTTATTTCAGAGTCTGGAGCTTTTCAACTGCTCTTTCCTGTAACTGAAAACCACTGCACCTATCTCCTCCAGATCCCTTTTGACCGAATTAACTCGTATTCAGTCTTCATATTTAAAAGCAACATTTCTTTTTTAAATGGAAGCTTTCCATAAAGGCTACAGTTTAAACCAGGTTTCCTATTAATTTATTTGTAACAAGTTGCAAATTTCCTAATAGTATTTATTATTTTTACAGTCTCTTATGTTTATCATTTTACCATACAAGTAGCATAGATGCTGCTATATTCTAAGCCTTTGATCAATACATGGTTAAAAAAAAAGAATTGAAAAATCATTAAATGTTTAGTTGTTTTCCTCCAATTTTTGAATGAAATAGTGACAGAAAGACCTTCATTTTAAATAAGTAGCTGTTTTATATTTATAAAATTTATCAAATGCATCATAATATAAAATCATCTATATCCAATTTGTTGGAAATTCTAAAATAATTAATATCAAAATATCAGAAATTATGAAAATAACTATTATAACTTGAAATATTCAACATAAAACAAAAATTGTACAGCATATGGGGCAATATGTGTAGTAAGGATTCAATAAATAAATTTAAAAAGGAGTAAAAATCCTTGGAAGTCTTGATTTTTTGAAGGATTTTTTTTTTTTAGTGAAACCAGGGAATGTTATCATTTTAAAGAAGTGTTTTCAATAGGTGGTTTACAATACAAACCTGTTTCTTGGTGATTTAGACATGTCTTTTCTTTCCCTGCAGAACTACTTAGTAAAGTGGTCCTCTGTGTGGAAATATCCTTTTTTAGCTCCAATACTTCAGCACTGAATCCTGCAGTGCCAAATATCTACCTGCTCATTGATGACTGAGGATCACAGAGGTTACAGGCACATTCAGTTTATCAGGGGAGAGGAAAGTTGAAGGTCTTTACACCTCAGCTATTCAGCAAAACTTTGAAAACAAAGTAAATCCCAAGTACACATGCTATGCAAATGGAAAGTGCAGCATCAAATACTGTGTAAAGACATAGGAATAAAGAAATAACAAATACCTTAAGATTAGAATCATATATCAGTGCTGGAGGATATTCATTTTTCTATTTCCGTCCTAGCTAAACAAGCTCCATACATATAAACATGACATGAATATTATACTCATGTTACTCTTCTGAACTTGGATAATAAAAGTTTTAAGTTCACTTATTGCACCTATAATGGAGTTGTATACAATTCGAATGGAATATGAATTTATTTATTTACTTACCTATTTATCCAATCAATATAAACTAATCACTGGTTTCATGTCAAGCTTCATTCTAGGCACTAGAGAAAAGGGATTAAACAGAAGTTCCCATCTTCGTGATATTTATGTGCCTCTAGGGGTGAAAGACCATTAAAAGATTCATAAAGACAGGCAGGCAGACAAATAGTTAGCAAAATAAGGCAAGAATATGTATTATGAGTGGACAAATAAAAGTCAAACCTTGTTGAAGGGCTGGAGAATGTCAAGAGGCTGCTAATTTAGGCAGTCTGCTTAGTAGTATCCTTTCAGAGGGAATAACATTTGAACAGAGACCATAATTATGTAAAGAAGGCAGTGATGCAGCTATCTGGATTAATGTGGCTATGGATAAAAGGAAGTCTTTCCAATCTTTCCTCTTTCAAAATAACATTAAAAAATATTTTATTATTTTTAAGGATACTTAGATTACATAAATGTTATATAAAAAATAAATGGGATTCCCACGTGCCCCACTCCTTACTTTCCCACATTTTCCCACATTAACAATATCCTTTATTAGTGTGGTATATTTGATACAATTGATGAACACATTTTGGAGCATTACCACTAAGAATGGATTATAGTTCACAATGTAGTTTACAATCTCTCCTGCACAATTTTGTAGGTTATGGCAAGGTATATAATGGCCTGTATTGTCATTGCAATGTCTCCAATTGCAAGACTCCAAAATACCCTCATATTACACTTGTTTTTCCCTTTCCCTCCCTCAGACCCTCCAGTGACCACTGCCTCTACATCAATGATATAAGGTCTTACATTGCTAGAATCAATAAGTATAGAGTAGAATACCAGTAAGTCTACTTTGATCTAATCTTGAGGATTCTGAGATGGTGATGCACACTTCTCCTCTAATTGAGAGGAGGCTTTGATCCCATAGGGCAGATGGATGGGACTCTCTTGCTTGCAACTGTAGACTCTCTTGGTTCCTTGAAATGTCACTGTCCATCATCATCTCTTTGTTAATTGTCCTGGGTGAGTCTAATGAACTGCAGTGTAGGTGTTGCAACTTGACTTTATTTTTGGAGAAGTTTTGGATAACAGAAGGGTTACTACTATGACAGGGGAGGATCATTCATATGGGGTGTCAATGATGGGGTATACATGGGAGGAGATTTACCTGGTACATACATATAAGGCATAAAAATTCATTCAAGTTGTTCATGGGGCATTGTCATGGTGGGTGGAGGTTCACACAATAACCAAAAGAATACCAAATTCTCATTGTGGAGAGTCCTGTCACATTCTCTAATGGAAAAGCAAGAATCCTCCCAGTACAGGGGCAATGATTAGTGAGGGAAGATGGTCCATTGATGGGCCCTTGAGATTGATGACTGTATTCACGAACCCTTACTTTTGAAATTGGAACTAAGCTTAGTATTACACGGTTCCTAAGAGTTACCTCCTGAGAGCCTCTGTGTTGCTCAAGTGTGGCTTTTCACAAGCCAAACTCAGCATATAAATGCATTATCTTCTCCCCAGCATGGAACATGACTCTCAGGGATAGCCTTCCTAGCACCAAGGAATTACTACCAAGCACCAACTAGCAATTTAACTGGAGAAAGACCTTGATGAAAAGTGGGAAAAGGTAAAAACAAATGAGTTTATATGGCTAAGAGACTTCAAAGTGAGTAGGGAGGTCATTCTAGTAGTTATGCTTATGCAGGTCTCAACAGGATCTCATTGACTGCCAAATACTACCTCAAACAGCAGGACTCCTGAGGGTTCTGGAGACATCCAGACACTATAATCAGGGCAGATAGATCACAAGTTTGGTGCCTTGCCAGTGGGCCCTACTTTGGAATTTATGCTCCCCAGTGTAACAGAGCGGCACTCAGTTGTGCACTTAGCCATACACATGGCTCTTCTGACTCTTCTATTTGAACCTATAATTAATACTATAGTTGATAGGTATGCATCCAAGAGACATACATCTCTGAGCTGTCTATATACCAGCTGACTTTTGAAAATAATGCTCATTTGTGTTTAAGATAGGAAGCCAGTATACTCAAGCAATATTAAAGTGGAGGTAGAGTCCTAGAAATTGAGTTTGGATAAGTAGTCAACAGCCAGATGATTCATAACACACCTATGCCTACTAAGGGTGAGAGACGTATCAATAAATTAAACTTACATTTAAAAAGGTCATTCTGGCTGCTATAGTAGGTATGGAAGATAACTGTAATGAACTACATGAGATGATGGTAGACTAGGTAGAAGCAGTGAAAAAGTATCAAATTTAAGATGCATTTGGAAGATAAGTGCACCAGAATTATATGATGGATTGATGAATAAGTGTGAAAGGAAAAGGGATTCAAGGATGATTTCAAGATTTTGATTTGGTCAAATGAGAATCATTTATTTAGAATTCATTTGTCTAAAATACTTGATATAAATTATTTATAAAGATTATATATATATATATATATATATATATATATATATATATATATATAACTTGTCATTAAAACCAGAAGAAGAAAATGCACATACAACTAAATGATGTACATGTGATGGATTCTGTGGAGTTGGACACAGATGCAGGAAGATAAGACAGTGGACTGCAGTTTGGTGTAATAATCCTTGTAGAATTATTTGACCTTGAGAGCCCTATTTATAGTTTTACTTTTTAAAATAGCATTGAACTTAATGGGAATAACATTTACATATATTTATATCTGTTTATATATGCTTCATATCATATATATCATATATTTTACAAAGTTGAAAGCATGTACAAAATGTGTATTTCAATAAAAGAATGGTTACATCTGTTTCTAAATATCCAAATAATAGAGTACTATTCAGCTAAAATGATGTTTCAAGAAAACATAATGAGCGAGATTGTTGTAGGATTTAGAATTATGATTTTTTGTTTATATTTTATTAATTTTTAGATTTTCTGCAATATAATCTAATTGTGTGTGTGTGTTTTAGAAATCAGGGGTGACTAATTCTTCTTTAGAAAAGGATTGTTAGGCCAGAGGTTGAATAAACAGCTTTTAATGACTAAAAGTGACTATTGAAAGAAATAGCATATTTAGAACTTGACCCTACACAACATTTTATATAATTATTGATATTTTTACATGGAAGAATGATGTATTACATGGAGCACTGACTAGCTGAACACTTGAACATAGTTTGAAGAACAAGACCAATTACTTCCAGATGTCTAAAATTTCCAGTGTCTCTTTTACTTGAGGATGCTGAGTGGATCACCACCCAAACATTCTTTGAAATATCAATTAAACAATCCTTAGTTTGAATCAAGGACATAATTATGTAGCAATTTAGGATTTCAGTGAGTTATAATGTCTCAATATCTGGGCAGTGTGACATTTTGCAAAGGACATAATGTTACTTAAATGCTTTGCTCAATCCTCTGCACATCTGAAATATATGAGCATTCCATATATTTAGATAGAAATGTATCTAACATAAGAATTTTGAAATACAGAGTATGAAAGCATATTAATTGCATACACCTTTAAGACTCAGGGTCTTCAAAGAGAAGATGCATACTAATAAATGAAATAAAAGCAAATAAAAATGTTAGTCATTTATTTATTTATTTTTAAAGATTTATTTATTTATTTCTCTCCCCTCCCCCTCCCCCCCCACCCCGGTTATCTGTTCTCTGTGTCTATTTGCTGCATCTTCTTCTTTGTCTGCTTCTCTTGTTGTCATCGGCATGGGAATCTGTGTTTCTTTTTGTTGCGTTATCTTGTTGTGTCAGCTCTCTGTGTGTGGGGCACCATTCCTGGGCAGGCTGCACTTTCTTTCGCACTGGGTAGCTCTGCTTATGGGGTGCACTCCTTGCGCGTGGAACTTCCCTATGCACGGGACACCTGTGCGTGGCACGGCACTCCTTGCACGCATCAGCACTGAGCATGGGCGAGCTCCACACGGGACAAGGAGGCCCGGGATTTGAACTACGGACCTCCCATGTGGTAGATGGATGCCCTAACCACTGGGCCAAGTATGCTGCCATTTGTCATTTATAATTTCAAAATGTGTAATAATGTATGAAAGGGATTTAAAATTGAGTACCAGAGGGAAAAACATAGCCAACTGTTTATCTGAATACTGAACTAATTTCCTTATGTACAAATACTGTATCCAATACTGGAAGTGATTAGAGTAATAGCATCATACTTAAAACAAGCAGTGTACGTACAACTTAAAACTCTCTTTTGGAGACCTGTTTATTGGACCCAGTCCCCAAATACTATCCACAGCGGGATTATTGTGATTAATTATCTCATAACCAGCTAAATGTATTAGGTCTCATATTCCTATTAACTGTGGTGCTGTTGACTGCTCCAGTCGTCACTCTTATTGACTATTTATCTTCTCCATTATCCTCATTCACATATGTTTGTTTCCTTGGTTGCTCAGGCAAATACTATGCAATGGGATGGCTTAGCAATGCAAATTTAATGGCTAATGATTTTGAGACCAGGAAACTGTACAAATCAAGGCGTCATAAGGGTTATGCTTTCTCTCCAATGGCTGTGGCATTCTGGGGCTGGCTGTTGGTCTTGACCACGGGTTCCCATCCCATGGCAATGCACATAGTTGCCTCTCCTGACCTCATTTCCCTTCCATTTCTGTGAATTTCAGTTTTTGTGCTTCTGATGCCATTTTCTCTGTCAGTCTGAATTTCATTCTGCTTATAAAGATCTCCAGTAATAGAATTAATACCTATCCTGACTGAGGTGGGTCAATACCTTAACTGAATAACCTCATCAAAAGATCCTATTTATAATGTGTTCACACACACACGGGCAGGCGTTAAGTTTAAGAGCATGTTTTTTATTCTAGGCCAGAAAGAGCTTCAAGCCAACACAACAAGTAACCCTGGGTTTGCTCTTTTCTAATTCAATTCCATGTCAATTCCCTTTACAAAACATTCCACTGTGCCATATGGAAAACCCTCCTTCATTGTTATTAATCCAAACTTAAAAATCTCATTTTTTCCCCCAAGTATTGCTCTCAATGCCTGACCTCTTCTGAAATTTAGCTGTCTTCTAAGTCTGATTATTATTCTTCCACTTGAAGTCAAACAAACACTCCTTCAGGCCTCACACAACTCAATATAATATTTTTTTCCTTCATTCTACTGTTATCTACTATATTAAATGAATATACTGCTATTTAAACTGAATCTTCCTCTCAATCTTAGTTTTGTCTATCGTCCTAATGGATTCTATCTGTGTGGATAAGTCCAATATTCAGCTGTGTTGTTTCCTTGGCTTCAATTCTAAATACTTTTGCCCATTTCCCTTCTAAACCATGCCCCATTCCCCAAAATTTAAGTAACATGGATCTTATATTCACTTGGACCTGTCCCACCTGAAAACATCATTCTCTATTTACAGCTTCTTTGATGTACTTGGTTACATTGTTTTAGTTTCAAGGTTGCCAACACAAATAGCAAACAATGGGTTGGCTTAACAAGAGGAATTTATTGGCTCACTATTACAGGTGCTAGCAGACTTGCTTCCTTCTAGGGTCTGTATCTTCTGGCTGACTAGCAATCTTTTGATGTTCCTTGACTTTTCTCTCACATGACAATGCCCATAGTGGCATCTCCTATTTTCTATTCTGTGTTTAGTTGACTTCCAGCTTCTAGTTACTCTCCCTCCCCAATAGCTTCTTTTTTGCTCTGTTTTACATTCAACTTGTTTATAAACAATTCTAGTAATCCAGACTGAACTACAGCCTGCTTCAGTTAGGCCATATACCTTAACTGAAGTAACATTTTTAAAAGTCCCTATTTACAAATGAGTTCATACTCATAGGACCAGGGTTTGGGACCTTTGAGGGGACATGATTCAATCCTCAACACACCTACTATTTACAGTATGATAACATAAAATCTCAGTAATTTCTAATTAGTTTCTACTTCTTTTCTCTATTACTGATACTACACAACATAAATTCCAGGTTCCGCTACTGGTTTTTTGTCAATATGTTCAATTTGTTTGTCCACTTGTACTATTGTGCCTACTGAATAATCGACCAGCATATTTCTAAAGTTTAGAAATCTAAACATACAAGTGGCAAATCTATCAATTATAGTATCCAAAGCTTGCATTATGCATTATTCTCCTCACATTTTCAGCAATGTACCCCCTCTTATGGCACAGAGAAAACAGGTGAATATGGATCGGAACTTCCATAACTTCCTGTTTATATATATATATATATATATATATATATATATATATATATATATTTATATATATATATATATATAATCATTTTAGTTAATTTTGAAAATGGCATTTTTTTTCTAAACTGTTAAGTTTCTTATACCTATGCCCCCAAATCCCACTATCTGTCTGAAATTCACAAAATAATTCCCTTTACTTTCTCTCCTTAGTATCAGTAAACAATTAGTATTCTGCTCTTCTTTTATAATTCCACACATTCTCCTCATGCACCTCCAGGAACTCAATTTACATCTATGTGTTGATAATTCTCTAATACATATTGCAGCACAATGACATCTTCAAATGATTTTGCCCAGATATGTCAAATCAACATGGAAAATAGTACACTTAACAACTTGCTTCAAATTTGTTTTTTTCTTTCAATATTCATTCTCAGTGAAGGGCAACACTATTGGTAATTTTACTAGCTAAAAATGTGGTTATCAAGTTTGAGCTTTATATATCTCCTTCTTTTCTTTGACCCAATTTATGTCCAATATTTTCCCAAATGCTAAATAGGTCTCAAATTCACTTACTTTTCTCCATTTCCATTGGCTCTACTCTAATCCAGAATACTCTTTTCTAAATTACTGTAACTGCATCCTAACTCATCTTTCTGTTTCCAGTCATACTGTACCTCCATGCAGTTTGAATCATTATGATAAAATGAAATTATCACCATTACATTCTCCTGTTTTACATACTTCAATGACTTCTAATTGCCTTCATTATAGTTTCTAGTGTTTACTATAATTTTGAAGGCTCCTTTCAACTAAATTCTCTAAGCTCATGTTTAAACAAATTCCGGCATCCGAAATTTGTACCCAAAGTGACCTCAAACTAGCTAAACTCTTTCTGAATCCATGACCTATGGAAACTGAAAAAAAATTAATATATCATCTTAAAAATATTCATTTCAGGCAATTTGTTATATAATTATGTATAGCTAATGACATTATTTCCATATAATATTTAAGACTATAAAAATGTAAAATCATGTGTTCAACCAAATTTAATAACAGAAGCTTAAGAAGATTGTTTCTTTTGACCTTCAAATGAATCTTCCGTAAAAGAGACTTAACTTTCAAATTCCTAGCAAACATTTGGATATCAATAGTAAACAAGTTTTTCTGTAGCATACCAGTTTAAATATATTTCAAAGATCCTTAGTTAACTTCAGGATTTTGGACTATAATAAAATTGAGTTAATTAATGGATAATCTCTAAATACTTGAAACTGAATACTTTTTCATCAACTATTATATGTGCATAAGTATATATCTGTGTGTAGAAAAAATACATGAATACATATATATGTGATTATATTTTCTTGTGTGTCTATATGCATACATATACACTTTATATGTGTGTGTGTGTGTGTATGCATATATTCACCTCTTTTCCAGGGTTAATATTAGAGCACACTTTCACTTTTTCTGTTTTTACCATTTGTGTATGCCTTTATGGCATTGATTGGTACATGCTCAAGGGTATGCTTGTCAATTGAAGTATTTGTTTATGACAGAGTTTTCAGTCATCTACTTCTCAGTTTTCTCTATGCCTCTTTTTAAAAAAGTTTGTTACTTTGTGATTATATTACAGGTGCATATGGAGTATACCAAGAGCAATGCTGATGAAGTATTACAAATACTTATGCAAGATAAAGGCTGTAATTTTATTGATAAAAGGAAAAATAATAATTTGTCTTGAATGAAATGTGTTTGTTTAGTCCTATAATATGAAAGTATATAATATAATAAAACATTCAACTTGATTGAATACAGTAAGCTATAGAAGATTGTATCTATCTTGGTTTATAAGGTATATAAATAAGTAGTGTCACAAGCAGTAATTATATGTGCTAAAGGTTTTACAAATTTTGCCTCATTTTGATGGGTTACTTGTTATTTTTATTTTAAATATTTGGATAACCATTATAGAATCAAGTTTATTTATTGGTATAAAATGAAGTACAATAATTTAAATGTAGAGTTTGTTGAGATATGACAAATATATATACCTGTGTAACCATCACCTCAGCTCCCAATTGGTCAAGACAAACTCCTTTGCATTTAATTGCCATCCATCCTACTCCAAGTTAAGGCAAACACTGACCTGTCATCTGTCATTATAAATAATGTCATCTTATAATTTCACATGAATATAAATTATGCAATATGAACTCTTTTATATCTGTCTTCTTTCACTCAGCATAATGTGTTTGAGATTCACATTTATCTTGAATATATCAATAGCTTGTACCTTTATTTAAATTTTAATTTACTATAAGAATATACTGCATTTTTTTATCCATTCACCTCTTGATGGGCATTGGGATTGTTTCACTCATAGATTTTTATCAGTATTCATGTACAAGTATTTGTTTAGACCAATTTTCCAATTTTCATCTGTAAATACCTAGGAGCAAATTTCTAGTTCTTACATGAAGTATAAGTTTAACTCTGTGAGAAACTTTCAAAATATTTTCAAAATTGATTATAATACCTTACATTTCAAAAGGAATGTATGAATGTTACAGCTGCTCTATATCACCATTTGGTATTTTCCACTAAAATTTTCAAATTTAAGTGAGTACATGTAGTGATTCCAATGTGCTTTTAATTTGCAATACTTAGATATCTGATGATGCTGAATATCTTTCATGTGCTTATTAGGCATTCATATACCTTCTATAAATATCTTGTCAAATCTTTTAGTGGAATTTTATACTTAGTGTTTTGTTTTCTTAATTTTGATTTCTATATACAATGTGGAGCCAGTCATTTAACAAATAGATGTATTAAAAATACAACTATTTAGTCTGTGGGTTGTCATTTCATTTGCTTAGTGGTGTCTTTTGAAAAGAAACAGCAATTTTTATTAAATCCAACTTATTTTTTTCCCATTTTCTATTGGGTGCATTTTTCAGATGAAAATTCCATTGCCTTTCTTAAATTTAACCCCATGTATATACCAAATATTTATTCTTCTGCAAATTTAACGTTTTTCTCAACTATTAATATACAGCTGTTCCCCTATGTTTTGTGTGTGTGTGTGTGAGTTCAGTGAAACTTGCAAAGCTATAAGTTTATATTTGCCATCAAATTTTAAAATGTTACAACCATTAGTTCTTTAAATATTTATTCCTACATCTCAGCTATTTTGGAACTGCAAGTATATTTATTTTAAAATGTTTGATAATGTCTCCCAAGTCACAGAGGCTCTGTTCATTTTCTTCTTAAGCTTTTTTTTTTTAAAGATTTATTTATTTATTTAATTCCCACCCCTCCCCCGGTTGTCTGTTCTCTGTGTCTATTTGCTGCGTCTTGTTTCTTTGTCCGCTTCTGTTGTCGTCAGCGGCACGGGAAGTGTGGGCAGCGCCATTCCTGGGCAGGCTGCACTTTCTTTCGCCCTGGGCGGCTCTCCTTATGGGTGCACTCCTTGCGCGTGGGGCTCCCCTACGCGGGGGACACCCCTGCGTGGCAGGGCACTCCTTGCGCGCATCAGCACTGCGCATGGGCCAGCTCCACACGGGTCAAGGACACCCGGGATTTGAACCACGGACCTCCCATGTGGTAGACGGACGCCCTAACCACTGGGCCAAGTCCGCTTCCCTCTTAAGCTTTTTTTACCCTCAGTCTATCCATCAAATTAAATGAAAAGTCATACAATTAATTAGAAATGAACATCACTAAAAAGACAAAGAGTTTTTTTTTAATTTTTCAAGTTAATGGAAACACAAGAACTATGGTTTTGAAGTTTTGGTATAAGAGAAACTAAAGGTGTACTTTAAAGAAAAATTCAAAATGATAAGCATATTTATTTTTGACAGTGAATGAAATAAAAATGAACTAAACATTTACCTGAAGATTGGAAGTGTAAATCAGATGGATGTAAAAAAGGATGGAAGAAAGAAGACAGAAATGTAAAGAAATATAAAACCTGGAACAAAGTCATCCTTACCTATTGAGAAATTAAACTTACATAGTTTCTTTTAAAAAATCCTTGAGAGAGATAAATAATAAGCCACCTAATAAAGATGCAGAAAGAAAAATAGATACCTCAAACGGCAAACAGAAAAAATAATCTGGTTAAGTTTGCCTCATGTTTTCTTTTAAGTCTTAGTAATGTAAAGATAATCCACATTATTTAATATTTTTCATGTCAGAGACTTAAACATGTTTCTGTTTCTTATATTTGATATAAAAATATAATGAATATGGTAAGAATCTTCTCTTTATTAATATAGCTGCTAAAGTACAAAAAAAAAGGAAAAACGACTAATTTTATCCAGGATTACATTAAAATAATATAATTTTGACCAAAGGAAAATGTTAATCTGGGAATGCATTCAGTATCTCTATTATTCATAATATTTTAGTGTTAATCAATGCATTATGTAAGTTAAGTTACTTTAATTATATGAATTATTTAATTACATAAACCATACTTTACATATTAATAGTCAAAATAACAAAAATAACTTAGTTTCACCAATGCTAAAACTATTTGGTGAATTTACAATCCATTTCTTGTAAAAAGTGTTAGTATATCACACATCTGACAACAACTTTGCTAAATAATGTATATGTACATGTATCCATATGTGTATCCTATATAAAACACCATTCATAATGATAAAACTCTAAACATATTCCCTTTATATTTATACATAATAGACAATTTTGCTTCTTTATCATTTATTTTTTCAAGAATGAATGAAAACATTTAAAATATAATCAAAATGATTTCCATATTTAAAAATAAACACACATCAAAACTGAATTAAAGTGCCTCTTTTTTAAAGCTGGTATGTGTAATCGATTTTTTGAATGTTTTATATGTTCACCAAATCAATACATAAGTGAGAAATCACACCTTTTTGTTCCTATAGAAATTTTTTGAATGTGGCAAACTGTCCAAGATATTTTTATTGAAAAAAAAAATTGCAGAGTGATATATGTATTGTGATCTGTGTCTAAATTAATTATATGTTTGTCCATGCAAATAATCAATAACTCATTAAACATATTTATTTATTTTCTCCATGATAATGTAAGTGTTAGTTGGTAGCTTGGGGTTTACTACAAGTAATAATAATAGTATTACCTCTTTTACCATCTTGAGAAGATTTATAGGATTGGACTTTGCTGATGTAAATTAAATAACAAAATTGCATAAAAACAAATGTTCATGGAAGTTACATTTTTCATTCTGTTAATCAGGATAGATATATTTTCAGGATATATGTGCTTTCAGGAAACTCTTTCAGTAGAAAAGGAAATTATAATATGTTTTACATCAAATAATTACACTACTGACATCTGCCAGACTCTGACTTTCTAGCTCTCTGAAACAATGATTGTTCTAAACACATTATTTCCAATAGTGATATAATAATAGAAAAATAAGTTCCTTTAAAATAGAACCTTAGTGTTTCACTACTTCTCCCAAAGCAAAAACTGAAATACTACCTGGCTATTATTGTAAACTGCTTTTCATCACAATTTGACAAGTTCATTTGTTCCATAAATTTTTTTTTAAGATTTATTTTATTTATTTCTCTCCCCTTCCCCCCCACCACACTTGTCTGTTCTCTGTGTCCATTTGCTGTGTGTTCTTCTTTGTCTGCTTCTGTTGTTGTCATCAACATGGGAATCTGTGTTTCTTTTTGTTGCGTCATCTTGCTGTTTCAACTCTCCGTGTGTACGGCGCCATTCCTGGACAGGCTGCACTTTCTTTCGCGCTGGGCGGCTCTCCATATGGGGTGCACTCCTTGAGTGTGGGGCTCCCCTACGCAGGGGACACCCCTGCATGGCAGGGCACTCCTTGCGCGCATCAGCATTGCACATGGGCCAGCTGCACACGGGTCAAGGAGGCCCGGGGTTTGAACCATGAACCTCCCATGTGGTAGACGGATGTCCTAACCACTGGGCCAAGTCTGCTTCCTGCTTCATTTTTTATTGTTTACAAAATATCTCAATATTATGCCCATATAAATATTGGCTTTGTTGCAAAAGTCTGTATTTCCCTTTGTGTTTCTGAAAATATGTAATTTACTGGCTTAGAATTTTGAATATTAAAAGTTTTGTAATGATGAAATAAATACTATTATAGACTAAGGGCATTAGTATTCATATCTAATAATGTAATAGTAAAATAATTTATGATTTCAATTAAACAACCAGACAATTCAATGACAATCTGAGTTACCTAGTAATTTGGTGGACTCTTTCAGCTATTACCTGAGCAGTAAAAAGTCAGGGAATGTGTTAAAAAAATACATCTATTCTGATTGCTCTTCCTTCATAAAGCATAATTTTAATTTAATATTATATGTAAAACCGTATTATTATTGCTCTATTATTCACTGTATTTCATTAGTTATATATAGTAATTTACTTTCTGTTTCACTAATACATTAGCATTATTATGCAAATGAAAATATTTACTGTTATAACCCAACTCTTGAAAGACATGAGTCGGTCTGGCTGTGAGAACAAAGAACACACTGGACAGAATCATACATGAGCTTTATTGGGACTTACAAACAGGAAAGACTTCTTGATAGCATTCAGTCAAAGAATGAAGTTGGTGCTCTGCACAGAGATGAAAAAATGAGGCATGATATGTAAGGGTTCCAGAACAAGGACATTCCATAGGATATGAGAACAGAGTTTCTGCTAGGTCCATGTGAAGCATACATATGGAGTCTGCTGATGTTTTCACTATGCTTCTTGGAAGGATGTTTACCAAGGATGTTTACTGCTTTGGGAAAATTATACTTTATGATAACATCTATATATTCTCTCCCTTCTGGGGAGGCTTCTTAAACTTAACTTATGCCTAGGTCACACAGGTGGCTACATGCTGAGGATTTAGGAGGGCCTGGGTTCCCACAATCCACCTCAATGTTGCAGCCTACATTGACCATAGGACAAGAATTGCATCCACATTTCACAGCAATGGTATAAAAGACAAAACATAAAACAGTTATGTGTCTTTCAGTGACAATTGCAGTTTCACATGACATAAAAATGGTCAAATGTAGAACTACAGGGCATGCACTTTACTTTACATCTAACTTAGAGGGTAACCACCCCACATCACAGATTCCCTCTTTTCATTCCGTGATACAGTGATGAGGTGATCTAGGGTGACAAATTCAATTGTTAAACAACTTAAACGATTATATACAGCATATCATAATAAAAGCCTGGGCTTATTCACCTTTTCCTTTACAAGAGAAAAATATAATTGTAAGTCTCCCTGAAATAGAGCAGCTGAATCTCAGTCTTAAATGAGAAGTTCTTATTCCAAACTTGTTGATGGGTTGTAGAGTACCATGACAATAAGGTGTTCCACATTGTCCAATTTGCATAAGTTATGATCCAAGGAGGGCCAGTAGCACCCAAAAATGTTAAGTCTGTGCTAATGCAATGCTGTGTTCAATTATGGGCAAGGGTTACTGCCAAAGCCCACTGGAGAAGGATAATGACTGGGGAACTATGTGTGAAAAGAAAGATGTTTGTGGGAAAGAAAAGGTGTCAAATTGGACTTCATGACCAGGGCCTTTGGTAGGCTTTATTCTGATCAATAACTTTCCCTGTTTCCTACTAAATTGCCTCGAAGTCCCCCTTAGGGAGTTTTCACCGTTATTGTTAAGGAGGAGCTGAAGGGTGATGGTCATTCTTCTGTACCTGCTGGTTAGGGGTAGAAGACTCTGCCTAACAGTGTGAAACACTGTGGCTATCCTATTGAGGTTGATTGAAGTGGCTCTGGCATTATGGTTGGAACTTGATGAAACCCTCACTTGTTCTGGAAAGCATTGATTCTGGAAGAAATAGGTTAGAATTTTAAATATACATGGCCTTACTAAAATGATAAAGAAAATGGTGATACATGGCCCCAAAAAGGGAGCCAACCATGACAAATTGGACCATGGGATTGAGAAACGCCAGTTGCCTTGAGAAACTACACCCTCACAAAGCTGATGGGATTGATCTTATAAATTCCAAATGCTGTCTAGGAAACTGCCATTCTCAGGTTCCACAGCAGTGGAATAGGATAGCTAGGGTAGGTATGACAAGAGGCACTGCTCTAGACATAAACTCACAAAGACAATATAGGCAATAACAAGATAAGCATATGGCAAACCAAATATAGACAAAAATTAAGAGAGCCATTCTTGTATAGGCATGTTCAATAATTACTTAGAAATTGAATTAAGTTTACAAAGACTTTAATATGTTCTATACCCATCTGCATAAGATCTAGAATAGAAGAGATAATATGCATCAGGTACAGCACTTAATCTAATCAATACACTAATTAAGGCACGCATTCCTCTTCGAGCTGCAGTTAATAGATCTAAGCTCCAGGTTTTCAATACCCTAAAATGTTTCACTCTATTGGAGCAGACCATAATGGCAAGTATCTGTTTAAGTTCTACTCACATTACTCTGGTAATTATTGCTCCACTTGGTATATCCTTCACACAGCCAGTATACTGCAGCACCATTGACCCTTGGAGGGAAGCTCCAGTGTTTCATTCGCCTGGTGTATAGCACCTTTTAGCACTATGAAACAGAGCCAGTTTGGAGACAGTTTCCATTATAAATCTGTCTGTACCAATCCCTCACTAGCTGCCACAGAAGTCTGAAACAGTAATGCACTTTCCAACCACTTCAGGAGCATATCCAGAGATGTGATGATAATTTTATTGTTTTAGAGGTTGTAATGACCAACCTTGCCAATAACTCAAATGGAAAGGCAACATGCATGATACTGGAGGCCTAGTTTTAAGGCACAAGAGTTTGACAATACTGAAGTTTATCTCTTAATTTTTATACATTTTGTAAATACTGTCTATGTGGTTTATAACATATTAAATGAACTTAGCTATTTTTGGTTTACTTTTTTCTTCTATATCTTTACTATGATTATTTTAACAGGGATTTTACTTTAGTAGTATAGGAAAAACTACTTTGTCCATTATTTTATGGAAATATAAGATTCCCAATGGAATGGAGATTATCTTCCCTCTACCATCATTTTAATATGCAGATTGAGGTGGGCTTTGATAAGTATCCCTGTTATGTAGTTACTTTTTGTTATCAACATCAATTCAGGTTTCTATATAATAATGACTTCCTGGTATTCCTATTTAAATATTTCGGTGTGGAAAATGCTTTTGCTAACTTCTTATAACCAACCCTAAATATATAGACTAGTTACTTCATCTCAAGACAAATTTCACCTTTACAAAACATTCCCTTAATTAGTGCTACCTTCTACAATACCTTTGACAACTTTCTATATGCATTCAAGTCTTGTTTACATATTTCCACCTTGATTTTATGAAAACTTGTCATTGTATCTTAGGACAAAACACAGTCCCTTAATCAGACTTAAATTTTAGTCAGCATTGACTATGAATTCACTTCCACAAACGTTTTACTTCTTTCTATATCCATTTAAGTCCCATATCCCTCATTCTGTTCTGTGAAGTAAAAAGATGATGCATTACAATTTAGGGAAAAAGAGGTTTTAAAAAAGAGGTTTGTATTAATTAAATTATCAAAACTTACAATTTTCATCATCTTAAAGCTTTAAAACATATAATGCTAATTTGTTTTATTATTATCCTATAAACCTTGGAAGATTACACCCAAACTAAACCAAATTGAAACCATTACAGTTTATGCAAGAAATGTTCTTTTTTCTTCCTTCCTCCACATGAAACTGAAACCTCTTTCTTCTTTAATAAAATTATAAAATTGTGAATAACCTTAAAAGTATACTGACTGTCAGGTTCTGGAATATATTTTAATTGTCTAATTTGTTTAGTCATAATTTAGAAAAATATTTCCATAGCTTTCAAGACTTTCTATTTACTTACTGACATTTTGCCATTTGATTATTACTGTCATCTCAAAAGCTGTTAAAATTTAATTGAGGAATTATAAGAAGACTTACAAAGTGAGGTTTATTCTATAATATCCCCTCTGTCCTTATCATTTTAATTTCCCAGCCTAGTAAACAGAATTCTAGGTTAAACTCACATCTCCCCTATCTTTCCACACCCAGCCTATCCCCTTATTTCCTTAAACCAAGTTTTAATGAGTCACTGGAATTCAGTCAAGGTTAGGAGAAGACCCTTTGGGCATGATAGGTTATTGAAAGATTAAGGGAGAATTCAGGATAAACATTTTAATTTCTTTCCTTTAAATAGTTCTTTAGGTGGCAAACTTGGCCCAGTGGTTAGGGCATTCTTGACCCATGTGCAGCTGGCCCAAGCGCAGTGCTGATACGCACAAGGAGTGCCGTGCCATGCAGGGGTGACCCCGCATAGGGGAGCCCCATGCACAAGGAGTGCACCCCTTAAGGAGAGCCACCCAGCACAAAAGAAAGTGCAGCCTGCCCAGAATGGCGCTGCACACATGGAGAGATGACGCAGCAAGATGACACAACAAAAAGAAACACAGATTCCCATGCCACTGACAACAACAGAAGTGGACAAAGTAGACAGAGCAAATAGACACAAAGAACAGACAACTGGGGTGGGGGGGAAGGGGAGAGAAATAAATAAATAAATCTTTAAAAAGAAATAAATAGTTTCTTTATTCATATTTTGTGCAATTTTTATCCTGTTTGGCTTGTCCAATTTGGACTTCAGTAGTACTCATTTACCTATATAAGTACCCATTTAATTTGTAGCAATTTTAAAGAATTTTCATTACTTAATACTATCCAGAGGTATGAACCTATACAATGAAAGAACAGATAAACTCAGAGTTGAGATGCACCAACAGAAACATAAAAATCACTAATTGGATTCATAATTCTCATTCCTTTGGTATGGCTGTTTCCAAGCTCCCCATCATTTCATATCTCTGATTTATACTGTTTTTAATATCTCTTCTGGAATCAGTGTTTCCTGTAATATGAAAGCTCATTTTTGGAAACACTTTTATTAGTAACCAGCAACCAGTTAGGAATACTTGAGAGTGTAAATGCATTAAGCTCTAATTTAGAGTTTAGATAGACAGTTAACACTTATATATTCTGGATTATTCTTCAGGAATAGACTTAGACTCAAAGCTCAGAAGTAAGCTATTGATTCAAAACTGAAAAATCATTTTAACACCTTGAAAAAAATTCTGATGAAAATAAAACTTAAAACATTATCAAAATCGCATCCCATTAAACTCTTCCAGTTTACAGTTTTGCAATATAATGATCAACTTGGCACAGGCAAATAGTTAAGGAATCTTTCTATGCTAGGACTTATCCCTTTCTAACATTAACTTGCCTTCTGAACAGCACACAGCAGTCTTTGTTGCTTCTTCTTTCTTGATAGCCACCCAGAAATCTCTGAACAGATTTCATAACATACCTTTTACTCTCTGGCCATCTACAGCCAGGATACCTGCCAGAGTTTTTTGGTGTACCCATAGACACTCGGTGGTCACACTTGGTGGGAGGCAGCCACCTCCTCCCACATGGATGTTATAGGCCAACCCAAGGTTTCTCCCACCGGTTCTCCTTTCCCTGAGCTCATGCCTGCTCCTGCCCTTAGTCCTTCAGTCTCCTGTCTTGTGTTTTGTCAATTGCTATGACCCAACTCCTGAATGGCATGAGTTGGTCTGGCCATAAGACCAAATAACACACTGAGCAGAGAATCAGACAAAAGCTTTATTGGGATGTTGGAACAAGACAGATTTCTTTGACCAGCCACCATCAAAGAGTATCTCCTGTCTGTAAGCCCCAATAAAGCTTAAACCTCACAAAATGTCAGGTATATTCTTTTGTCTGACAGCCTCACCAATTTTTGCCCTTCAGGAGTTGGCTTGTAACATTTAACATATTTCTATCTTATTTATGATTTTACTATATCATCAAAAAAAATGAAAATATTATTTTTAATACAAAAAATATTTATCAGATACTAGCAAAATACAGGCATGACTACATTGTGACAAGTTTATCCCATTTGCCACTAATAAAATTAAGGGCATATAAAACTAAATAATTCTGATATCACACAATTGCTAAGTAAAAGAGGCAAAATTTAAATAATATATGTATCACTGCAAATTCACTGTAATTTTCAAGACACCCTATGCTGTGCTTTGCATCCACAAGGATTAAATTTTCAAAGACAGTGTTCAATACATGACAGACTAATTGGAAAGTAAATGTGAGAGAGAAAAAGATAGTACTTTAGTTTTTTAAGATTAAAAATGTTTGGCTATTAACTCTTCTTTGTGTTAGCTTATGAGACAATCTAACCTGTTTTGGTTTCTTAATTGACAAATGGACAAATTTTTATCACATGTGATTTCTTCCTTTTCAATGTATTTTATTTGAAATAGTTTTAGATTTACAGGAAAATTGAGATCTCTATATACTCCATACCCAGTTTCATTTATTATGAACTTAATACATTACCATGATGCATTTGTTATGATTAATGAACCAAAATTGATACCTTAGTATTAACTGAAGCCCATAGTTTATGGACTTCATGAACAATTGCTACAATTGATTAAATTATATTATTATGTATAAACATAATTATGTATATCTGTATAAACAATTATTATGCATAAAGTTTCTGTGTTTTCTACAGCGGCTGGATCATTTTATATTTCCACTGATAATATAGAAAGTCTGATTTCTTCACATCCTCTTCAACATTTATTTTCCTTTTTTTAAAAATAATAGTCACTCTAGTGGGTATGAAATGCTATCTCATTGTAGTATTGTTTTACATTTCCTTAATAACTAATGATGTTGAACATCTTTTCATGTGCATACTGGCCATTTTTATATCTTTGGAGAAATGTTTACTCTAGTCTTCGACCACTTTTAATTGGGTTGTTTTACTTTTTGTTGTTGAGTTTAGGATATCTTTATATATTCTGAGTATTAACCCTTATCAGATATGTGGTTTTCAAAAATTTTCTCCTATTCTGTAGATTGTCTTCTTACTTTCATGATAAAATCCTTGGTGCACAAAAGTTTTTAATTTTGATAAAGTCCTGTTTGTCTATTTTGTTGTTCTTCCACATTCTTTTGGTATAAACTAATAAAACATTGCCTAACCAAATGTCCTGAATGCTTTCTTTTTGTTTTTATCCTTTTATTTAGGTCTGTAATCCATTTTGAGATAATTTCCATAATTAAGTATTGGTTGATCTTCATTCTTTTGCATATGAATATCTAGTTTTGCCAGCACCATTTGTTGAAAAAATTATTTTTTCCCATGACTGGTCTTGGCACTTTTGTCAAATATCAGTTGTCCATAGATTTGTAAGATTATTTCTGTACTCTTCAATTTAGTTCTATTGTTTCTAAGTCTGACCTTTTGCCAATAGCACACTCTTTCGATTACTGTAATTTGTAATAAGTTTTTAAATTGGGAAATGTGAGTATTGTAAAGTTGGTCTTACTTTTTAAGATGATTTTGGCTACTCAGGAAACCTTACCTTTCCATGTAAATTTTATGATTAGCTTTTCCACTCCTGTAAAGAATGCTCTTGGAAAATTGATTGAAATTGTATTGAGTCTATGAATCACTCTGGATAGAATTAATTCCTTAACAATATTTAGTCTTGTACTCCATGAATGTGGATTACCCCTCTACTTATTTAGATCATCTTTGATTTCTTTCAACAATATTTTACAGTTTTCTATATTTGAGTCTTTCATATCCTTGGTTAATTTATTTTTAGATATTTGATTCTTTTAGATGCTATTATAAATGGAATTTTTTCTTTGTTATTTTTTCCTTCAGATTGCTCTGTACTAATTTATAGAAGCATAATGAGTTTTACAAGTTGACTTTTACCCTAACACTTTGCAGTATTCATTTATTAGCTCCAACAACTTTGCTGTGGATTTTCAGGATTTTTTCAAATAAGATCTTGTCACCTGCAAATAGGGAACATTTTATTTCTCCCTTTCCAATCTGATGCATTTTATTACTTTTGTTTGCCTCATTACTAAGGTTAGAACTTCTATATATTGTTTAATAACAGTGGTGACAGTGGACATCCATGTCTTTTTCCTGATCTTAGGGTGAGAGATTTCAGTCTTCACTGCTGGGTATAATGCTAACTATAACTTTTTCACATATTCTCTTAATCATTTCAAGGAATTCCTACTATTCTTAGTTTTCTACACTTTATTATCAAGAAGAAGTGCTGGATTGTGTTAAATGCCTTTTCTGTGTCAATTGAGATTATCATGGATTTTTTTTTCTTCTTCTATTAATGTTAAGTATTAAATTAATTGGTTTTTATATGAATCTCCCTTACATTCTTAAAATGGTATATAATTGTTCTAATGTGCTATTTGCAGCCTCCCTTTTTTTTCTATTTCAGTCTAACTTAAAGTTTATTTTTATTGATCCTTAAAAAAAAATCTTTTGCTTTCAGTGAATCTATTTTTTATTCTCTACTTTATTGTTACTCAAAATTTTTTATTTCCTTCCTTCTGCTCTTCTGCTTGCTTTGGGTTTTGTTTGCTCTTTTCCTTGTTCTTTCAGTTGTGAGATTAGGTCTCTATTTGAGATATTTCTTTTTTTTTTTTAATGGAAGAATTTTGCATACAATAAGTTTTGTTAGATTGCATTTTTGGTTTCATTCACCTCAAAGTTTTTCCTTATTTTTCTTCTGATTTATTTTGTGATCCATTAGTTGTTTTAGAGAGTGTTGCTCAATTTCCACATATTTGCAAATTTTACAGCTCTCCCTGTTATTGATTTCTAGCTTTATACCTTTGTGATTATTTAATACACACTATATTCTTTCTATATTATTAAATTTATTGAGATATTTTGTGATTTATCATATTGTCTATGTAGAGAATGATGTGCATTAGAGAAGAATATTTGTTCTACTGCAATTAGTTGAAATGTTCTATAAAAGCCTGATTTGTGTATTTGGTTTATAGAACCACTGAAGCTTTCTATTTCATTTTGTATCTTTTGACTATTATTGAACCTGGTATAATGAATTCTCCTGCTATCAGTGTAGAACTATTTTTTCCTCAGGTCTCTCAATATTTTCCTCATGTATTTTGAGGCTCTGCTGCTAGATACATAATATTTATAATTTTTATTTCTTCTAGTAAATTGACCTGTTTATTACTGAATAGTTTCTCACTTATATAACCATTTTGACTCACAGTCTCTTTTATCTGATATTAGTAAAGCTACATCACCACTCTTTTGCTTATTATATGCATGGAATATTTTTTTCATCCTTTCACTTTCAAGCTGCCACCAGATAAACTGGCACCAATGTACAGGAACTGCCTGTGCACATAGGGGATATTCTGCTCCCTCAAGAAAAGGGCCAGGGACCCACAATGGGTCATTTTGCAATACTTATGTTCTAGGTTATAAAGTCTGAAAAAATCACGTCTTAATAATTCCAACTTTTGTCACTGTGGCATATAATGTTCCTTATGTCACTTAATGAGAATGATACATAGAATGTATACAGATAAACATTTCTCAGTTTCTCAGAACTTGTATAGGAAGATCTTCTATCCCCCCACAACCTTGTTTCAATAAGTAACATAGAATTTTAAGATTCTGGAATTGATGCTTTTCCAATTTCCAGCTCCTTTTATGTTAAGATCATGTCTCCTTTCCATATGTGAACCTCAGGATCTTGTCTCATATTCTGGGCCTGATAACTTGTGAAAAACAGTCATAATACCTTAAAGTCAGCTTCATATTAACACTTTGTTTTTGTTTTTTCTTTTTTATGCTGAAGCATTTATTTTGTCTAGAAATTCTATATGTCAAGGCAAAGAAGTCTTTCCAAGTCAGTTTAGTCCATTTTTTTCTAGAAGACACCAATAAAATAAGTTAGAAAAATACCAAATTGGCATAATTAATAGCTTTCAAGAGAATGCTTTAGATGATATAATTTTATATTTATAATAACAAAATGTTATTAGAACTCTTAACTGAGTGTAGGTCAAAATATCAGCTTATTAAATTAAATATCTTTTCTTTATAATAGCAAGAACAAGGTAGGTAAGGTTATTGGAAACTAGGTTTTCAGAAGTGACCAAAAAATATGACATAACTAGAAATACTCCTACTAGGAAACTGCAATAACTATATGTAGATAAGAATTCAATTTTATTCTATTACAGAAATTGACAAAATATTTTCTGTGAAGAATCAGATAATAAATATTTAAGCTTTTCAGGTCATGAATGTTCTCTGTCACATATTGTGTGCTGGGTTTCTTTTTTTGTAAAATCCATGTCAATGCAAAAATCATTTTATTCAAAAGCCATACAAAAGCATTCTGGGAACCAGATTGGATTCAAGAACTATAGTTTGCTTATTCCTGTTCTAGAATATAAAGAAAATATGTATAAATATGCTCCGGTTGGAAGCCATTGCATTAAAAATAATTGCATTCAATATCGTAATAATATTCTTGTCTGAATTATCATTCTAATTCTAAATTTTATCTGGTAGAATATTGATTACTGTGATGAATGTGCAACTCAGTGATACCAAAAACCTTTGAATATGTACTTTAGGTGGATTGTATGGTATGTGAAAATAACTGAATAAAATTGCTTTAAAAAAGAAATCATAGGTGGTGGACTTGGCCCAGTGGTTAGGCCATCCGTCCAACACATGGGAGGTCTGCGGATCAAACCCTGGAGCCTCCTTGACCCATGTGGAGCTGGCCCATGCAGTGCTGATGTGTGCAAGGAGTGCCCTGCCACGCAGGGGTGTCCCCACGTAGCAGAGCCCCATGCGCAAGGAGTGCGCCCTTAAGGAAAGCCGCCCAGTGAAAAGAAAGTGCAGCCTGTCCAGGAATGGTGCCACACACACGGAGAGCTGACACAACAAGATGACGCAACAAAAAGTAACACAGATTCCCATGTTGCTCACAACAACAGAAGCGGACAAAGAAGACGCAGCAAATAAACACATAGAACAGACAACTGGGGTGGGGGGGGAGGGGAGAGAAATAAATAAAATGAATAAATCTTTAAAAAATGAAAATAAAAAAATAAATCATAGACCATAGTAGTTAAGCTTCAATATTTGTTCATCAATTGTAATAAGTATACCACACTCATGTAAGATGATACTACAAGGGGAAAATGTGAGAGAGGGTGGTGTGGGATATAAAATATTCCCATATTTATCTGATTTGACTTTTCTATAATCTAAAATATAAAGTTTTTTAAAAAGGAAGATGGGAACAAAAAGAAAAAAATATTTAGGAATCAGCGATATGATGATATTTGCAAAATAATTGTCATGGCAACACCTTTTTCACGAAAGAAACAAACTTGAAGTGACATAAATGTTGACAAACAAGGATTTTCTTAAATATGTTTTTTGGGGAATTCCCTACATATTTCTTATATTTCTACCTAACTTGTGAGAGAACCACTGACTGCTCTCTCTTTCAGACTTTATTCCAGACTTTCTTCAAGATAGTTTTTCCCACAAAGTCAGCATCAGCCATGCTCTTCTGACCAGTATCATAAAAACAATGGAGCAAAGATCAAGCCTATTTACTGCACATTCTAACAGATTCAGATTCCCTAATCACTGGGTTCCTCTGCTCTGTCTGCACAGGGATTATTTGACCATCTTCATAATGATCTGTGGGAACTGGCGCTTGGGATATGAGACAAAACTGTTGATGCTTTGGCTGCTGTTATTGCTATAATAAATTGTCTTTCTTGGTCTCCTGTGTTCTACCAACATCCACAAAACTGAGTCAGTCTCACTTGTAAGTTTTCAAAGAGGGTAGAAGGAGAGTAAAATCCCAGACCCTTAACAGTTCCTGATGGTGTTATGGTAAATTAATTATATTTATCATTTGCTATACAACTGTTAAACAATGTGATCAATGCAATCTATAAAACTTTTAAAAAGACTTGCATGAGGCAATGTGAAATAAAAACTAAAAAATCAATGAAAAATATCATAACATCCAATTTGTGTAAAAATATATGTATGCCCAAATTTGTACTATAGCCATATATATGCATAATATAGAGAATTTGTAAATGAGAATAAAAAGATGAAAATCTCAGAGTTTCCTATCGGAGATGAGGTGGAGCTTGTAGATCAGGATGAAGGTAGCTTTCATTCTTTTTGTTTTGAAATGTTTATATATATGTTTAGTGTGCATTTTGGTAGCACAACATTGTGAATGTAATTAACACTACTTAATAGTATATTTGAAACTGTCTAAAATGAGAAATTTAAGTTGTATATATTTTGCCACAATTTTAAAAAAGTAAAAAACTATATAATAGTACAACACAAACAGTGACCCCTGAGATAAACTATGGACTAGTTATGATCATACTATTTGCTAAATTGTAACAAAGGTTTCACAATAAAAGAAAATGCTGATAATGGGGGAAACTCTATACGTATTTGTGTGTTCAGGGTATATGTGTATGCTGTACTTTCTGCATGATTTTCTGTAAACTTACAGCTTTAATAAAAATATTTAGAAAAGATAAATTAAAATGTGTCATTTATAGTCACTGAATTTCTATTTTGGTGGATCTTCATCATAAAGTAAATTTAAATTTAATTTATATCTAGTGAGAATGAACATGTAAAAATTTTTGATAGTTATTTCAGTGACATCTTCTCATCAATTATTAAATTACTCCTTAATCTTTTAGAATTGCAACCATTTTATTTGAACTAGATTATTGATGATAATTCTTCTACTTTTTCCTCTGAGTAATTTTTTAAAAAATTATAAGAGTTCCAAAAGATTTTTAACACTATGTTTCTTACTAAACACAAATTTCTTTGCTGTCAGGGACTATCCAATTTATAATGATTAGTCCTTAAGTATAGACTACTCATTTACTTAATGTTCTATTTTCAGATGAAAACTTTCTGGCTTGAATTGGATTTTTACAGAATCTATGTCAGTTATCACTCATGATCCTTGAAACAGTTTGATCATGATCATTGACTAAGGGGCTTAATATTAATTTTTACTTAGGAAAAAGAACATTTTTAGAAGGGCACATAGGAATTCAGCAATCATATTTCTCACATAGAACTCAGAATAAAACCATTTTAGAAGAAGAAAAAGTAAACACAGTTTTGAATAGTGTTACCTTTTCTTAATCATGAAAAAACAAAAATTGTGGGAACTCATTGCTGGATGACCTGACCTGTAAGAAAGGTTGCAAGTTCTTCAGAGAGAAGCAGATTTGGCTCAACTGATGGGGCATCTGCCTGCTGCATGAGAGGTCCAGGGTTCAAATCCAGGGCATCCTGACCTGGGTGGTGAGCTGGCCCACATGCAGTGCTGATGCACACAAGGAGTGCTCTGCCATGCAGGAGTGTCCCCCATGTAGGGGAGCCCCATGCTCAAGGAGACTGCCCCTCAAGGAGAGCTGCCCTTGTGAAAAAAGCACAGCCTGCCCAGGAGTGGTACTGCATACAAGGAGAACTGACACAGCAGGATGATGCTACAAAAAGAGACACAGATTCCCAGTGCTGCTGACAAGAATACAAGTGGACACAGAGGAACACACAGTGAATAGGCACAGAAAGCAGACAATTGGGGGGAAGGGGAGAGAAATAAATAAAAAATAAATCTTTTAAAAACAAATGTTATTCAGGGAGAATAAAATATTTTAGGTCATCATTTTAGTTACCTAGGCTGCTTAAGCAATTACATAATAATGAGTCTGATTAAACAAAGGGAATTTAGTTGTTGCCAGTTTTGAAGCTGGGAAAATGTCCAAATGAAGCCATCATCTTCAAGGCTATGCTTTCTTCCTAAATACTGTGGCATTCTGGGGATACCTGCTGGTGATTCTAGGCCCTTACCTAATTATATGGCAAGATACATGACAGCATCTTATGTTCTCTCCCTTTTCTTCAAGGTCTTGTTTACTTCCAGCCTCTTGCTTCCTGTGGCTTTCTTTCTCTGAGTTTCACTCCACTTATAAAGGCCTCTGGTAATAAGATAAGACCCATCCTGATTGAGGTTGGCCATACTTTATTAATTGAAGTAATTGTTAGAGAAAAGGGGGGTGATTACTGGGACACAGAGACTGACTGCATGCAGAAAGTGTATTGGAAAGCTCTCCCATTGGAGGGGGTCTGAAGAATAGACTTCAGTCCCCTTGCTGGCATGGCAGGGGTCTGAAGAGACTTTATCCCACTTCTGGAAAGGGGAGATTTGAATTTACACAATACATTTCTATGTGGGGAAATGATTGTCAGTGGAAGTGGGTTGAGGGTCCACTTAAGGTGCAGGGGCCAAAAGGAAGCCCTAGAGGTGAAAATTTTCACTGGCATGGCTAGAGGGTAGTGAGTTAAGGAGTAATGTTTTCTTGGAATGCTAGAGGAGCAGGTTTTG
Organism: Dasypus novemcinctus; assembly: GCF_030445035.2. Classification (NCBI taxonomy): domain Eukaryota; kingdom Metazoa; phylum Chordata; class Mammalia; order Cingulata; family Dasypodidae; genus Dasypus; species Dasypus novemcinctus. The sequence goes on along the minus strand of NC_080673.1, from coordinate 143,706,574 downwards.
CTTTGATCTGCAGGGAGTGAAAGTCTTTATCTCATTTTACTCCCATTTCCACATGGTTTCTTTGTTCAACCTTTGAGGAAGTGCCATGTTTCAGACACATAGGCTATGGGGGGACTTGTGTTTCCTCAATGCTTGTCAGGGGAAACTGTATAACAGCTTGTTAATTATTGCAAACCTAGTGAGAGGGAACCTCTAACAGTAATCTCACCAAAAGTCTGACAATGTGTTCACACTCAAAAGAATGGATTAAATTTTTTTTATTCATTTTTTAAAAAATATTACATTCAAAAAATATGAAGTCCCATTCAACCCCACCGCCCCCACCCCCTACTCCCCCCAAAGCAACACTCTCTCCCATCATCATGACACATAGAATGGATTAAATTTAAGAACATGTGAAGGTGGCCGGTTGGCTGCAGCCCGTGGACCGGACCAGTTCCGCCGGGGGAGGGAGAGGACCTTCCTCATGCTGCCAGCGTAAGCTATGGGTTGTCGGGGCGACCTCTGTCTTGCCTCGTTCTGGGAACCGCCTCCAGGGCCGCAAACCAGCTGCGGCGAAAGGACCCTGCTACGAATTCACACGAACACCGGTAGGAAGAAACAGGAGACTTTATTGGGAGAGCCAGCACATGTGGGCACGCACAATCTGCAGATGGTTCAGGGAAGAGGAGGGGGAGGGGGGATATATAGGGCTATGGTAATTTAGGGGAGGCACATGCGCCTTGGCCCTGCCCCATGACTCAGCATTTCATGACTCATCATGACTCAGCACTCCTGATTCATCATGACTCAGCACTCCTGACTCGTCATGACTCAGCACTTTCGATGGTACCCAGGCCCACAATATGGCCTATGCTCCCTACAAACATGTTCTTCAGATACTTGTAACTTCAAACCATCTCAGTTAGATGCTCAAATCTAACTAAATAAAGGAAGAGTATCAGAGAAGGAAAAAAAATAAGGCAAAATAAAATATTTTATATTTCTTATCCTTAATTGTTCTAATAGAAAATTATATGTATTAAATAATAAAAGTGACAATTTAATGAATGGTTATAGAAAATGGATAAGCAAAATTAATGGCAGCAGTGATATAAGGAATAGGAAGGAGAATGGGAATAATTTGTTCAAAGTACTTAGTGAGGTAGGACACTGTTATTTGAAATTTTATTTAGTAATAAATGTGTCTTGCAATCTCTAGGGCAATCACCGAAACAAACTGAAAAATATATTTAATATGCAAAAAGAGGAGAGAAAATAAAATCATAAATGCCTACTTATAACCAGATAAGGTAGACTTTGAGGGAAATGTAAAAAATAAACAAATAAATAAATAAGTGAAATGAATAGAATGTATTTACAACCATGGTATTTTGTTGTATTAGTCAGGGCCCCCTAGGGAACAGAATCACCTGAAAATAGTATGAGATTTTGTTGCACAAGTCCAGTTTCTGCAGGCAGGCTGCAAATCAGGGGCTCAGATGAGAGCCCAATGAAGGTCCTTCAGGGGATTCCAGGAGATGTTGGCCATCCAAAGACAAGCTGTAAAATTCACTGAATGCTGAAATCACTTCCTTTTTAAGACATTTAACTGAATAGATAAAACTTCACTCATGGCTGGTGGCAATCCCCCTGGTTCATCCTTGATGTAATCAGTCGTCTATGTAGTAAATTCACTGATGACTAAAACCTGTAAATGTCCTTGTATTATAATTAGCTGAGTGCTTGCTTGATCAAAACAACTAGGTCAGTGGGAGGAGGTTCAGCACCCACATGAGGTGCAGGGCCAAATTGAACTAGGCATTTATCGGGCTGAGTTGACACATTAGCCTAACAATCACAGTCCACCACTTGTCATCTCTGCAACCATACACATTACCTTAAACCATACTTAGTATCTAAATAACAATAGCAGACATGCATATATATTTATATATAAATTTCCCCTTAACAAAGTTCAGCTCTCCTGTGTACAGCTGGAAACTAATTAATTCCCTACAGAATAGGTTGCAAGTCCTTGGGTCACATTCACCCTTAAACTTGACATCCTTAAAAATTATGACATGAAACTATTACAGCTTGCCATATGATAAGGGAAAAGGTTGGGGAAGAAAACTAAGAAATTCATTTTATGTATATATACAGTCATACTCATAACAAAACAAGGACAAAAGACTCATGACTATTATAGTCCTTGTTTCTGTAACTGGTCACATGATCAAAGTTCATATCTATTGGTACCTTCTTCCATTATCCTCAGCAAGCACTTCAGCTGGCTGTGATTCTTTGCGTGGTGGGGTGACACAAACTTTAATTGCTGAAGATTCTGGAACATTGATAGTCTTGCTTGGACTAGGTTGTTACAATTTTCCATTGATTTTATCATAGGGCAATACTAAGAGATGGCTTAGAGTATATCCTGTATTTCAGGCAAACTCTTCTTTATCCTTATCCTGTAGATGCAGCCATACTTCCCCCTGGTAGTCAGAATCAATCACCCCAGCCAGTATAGTAATTCCTTTCTTTGTCTGTTGATCCAGAGGTAAGAGGAGCCCAAAATGACCAAGTGGAATTTTTAACTTCCAGTTCAATGGAATTTTTGTTGTGCCCCTGGTGGTAGCACTCCTCCTTTTGGAACTAAGACCTGTAGACCAGCAGAGCTTAAGGTTGCCAGAAAAAGAAGCAAAAATTTTCCTAGTGGGTCTCTAGGGGTAATAGTGAGTGGTGCCACTCCCTTTTGCAGACTTTGATTCCTGGAACCATGAATCCTGGCTATGGGAGGAACAAGACCATAGATTGGACATTGGTTTAGAGCACACACAGTCTCCTGGAGAACTTTGCCCCAGCCCTGCAAGGTATTGCCACCTAGTTGGTACCGTAATTGAGTTTTCAAAAGGCAATTCCTCCTTTCTATAAATCCAGCTGCTTTAGGATGATGGGGAACATGGTAAGACCAGTGAATTCCATGGGCATGTGCCCACCCCTGCACATCATTTGCTGTGATATGGATTACTTGACCAGAAGCAACTGCTGTGTGGAATGCTATGGTGATAGATAAGATATTTGGTGTTGGAGATAAACAGCATTCACTGGGACATGGAAACCAATATGACCACAGGCAGAGAATTTATTGAGAAGCTCTCCCAATGGAGGGGTCTGAAGAACAGACTTCAGCTCCCCCCCACCAGCATGGTAGAAGCCTGAAAAGAGAGTTCAGCTCACTCATGGAAGGTGCTGGTGAGAATTTATACAGTATGTCAAAAGGGGAGGAAATGTTAGTTCATGGGGAGGAGATTAGGGTTCAAAGTACAATCTTAAATCAATAAAGGGGTGTAAATGTGAATTTCCTTTGTGAATGGCTTGGGGGTGGTGGGCTAGAAGATAGGATTTTCTTGGAATGCAGGAGAGTTTGATGACCCAGAAGGGATGAGGGTCCTTATCTACTCCATTCCCACCGTGAGATGGCTCATTCTTAGGGAGAGATATGCTGTCTTTCACTGCGTAGGCAGCTTGCTCAATTGATTGGAAAGGAGCCACAACCTTATGACTTGGTAATCACTGAAAACCTCTAACATTTGGTAAGTCCATGGATGGCAGTTTTGGAGAAGGTTTGCATGCAGGAAAGTTTTGTGCTATTGAAATGAAAACAAACCACTGCCCCTTTCATGGTGGACATGGTCCAATGTAATCAATCTACCACCAGATAGCAGGCTTATCATCTTGGGAATAATGCCATATCAGGTCCTGAATGAGAGTCTCTGCTTCTGGCAGATTGGGAACTCATCAGTGGCAGTCTCCAAGTCAACCTTGGTGAAGAAAAGTCCATATTGCTGAGCCCATGCATGCCCTCCATCCCTACCTCTATGGTCACTTTGTTTATGACTCCATTAGGCAATGATAGGAGTAGCTCAGGAAAGAGGCTTAGAATTAGTCACAGAGCAGGTCATCTTATCCACTTGATTATTAAAATCTTCCTCTCTGGATGACACCCTCTGGTGAACATTCATGTGGAACACAAATATTTTCATATTTTCTGCCCACTCAGAAATGTCTATCCATATACCTCTTCCCCAGAACTCTGTCACCAATTTTCCAATCATTTTCCTTCCAAGTCCCTGAAAATCCAGCCAAATCATTGGCAGTATGAAGCAGTGTACATATGTACCCCTGGCCATTTCTTCTTCCAAGCAAAATGAACAATGAGGTACCCTGCTCAAAGTTTTGCCCAATGGGAGGATTTGCCCTCACCACTGTCCTTCAGGGATTTACCAGAAAAGGACTTCAGTGCTTCTACTGTCCTTTTCATGTGGTACCTGCATATCTTGCAGAACCATTGATATACCAGGCCTGAGTTTTCACTTCCTCAGTCAACAGATGGTAAGATACTCGCCAAGAGGCCAAAGCTGTGGGCTGGGAAAGAGAAGGTAATAGGGCAGGAGTGGTGACCATGGACATTTGGGCTACTTCCCCATGTAACTTACCTGTGCCTTCAGGACCCACTCAAACCCTATCTTGTACATACCACTTCCACTTTATTATGGAATGCTGCTGTGCACACCCAACATTATGATTTGGTGGGTCAGACAATACCCAGTTCATGATAGGCAACTCAGGTCTCATGGTAACTTGATGGCCCATGGTTCAGCATTCAGTCTCTACTAAGGTCCAGTAGCAGGCCAAAAACCGTTTCGCAAAATGAGAGTAGTTATATACAGAGGCTGCTCAGAACTCCTGGCTTTGCTGCAACAAGATAATTCTTAAAGCACTTTTTACTTAGAAAGCAAAATAATGTCCACCAAACAAAATTATTATCATGATATTACTAATCTCAATTTGAAATGAAGAAACTGAGATCAAGATAATTTAAGAGGGAAGACCAAAGTCAACTAGTTAGGAAGCAAAGTGGTGAGGGTTTTGGCTTTACAACTTACCAACTAAAATAAAATTTTCATTATGCTGATTTTAAGCTCCACATGTTATACACTGTGTAAAAGGATTTCAAATCTTATCTTGAATCTTTTTCCTGAAAAGAGGCAGTCAGAGAAAATTAAATCTATTAACAGGAAGTCAGGAAACTTACAATATATTTACATCTTTACTATGTAACCAAAAACTCATAACATCACTGCTTTCTTTAGAGTATTAGAAAATTACACCTTATTTGATAATTCATATAAAAGTGAAAAATTCTCAAAATTTTTGGCAATAGCACATATAACTCAATGTGTATTCATATGTAATTTCCACTGATATTTTCCATTAACTAGACTCCAGATAGACTTTTTTTTTCCCTTTTACTTCAAAACAGTAGAGAACAGAGAACTCTTTTCCCTTGGCAGAATGTGCCATTTTTTTTCTTACTATTGCAAGGGGAACATGTTTTGAATGAAAAGAATAGTGGTGAAATTTCACTTACACAAACCTTAGGAAATAAACATTAACCCCAGTTTATTGGTTAAAAAATAATCTGCAAGTATGATATAAAATGGACAAAGTTAACTCCTAAACAATAGAGGGCAGGATTTAGAATTTAGATTTCTTCATGGTGGATTTGTGTTTTTACCACAGGTTGACAGAAGAATAGCTGCAAGGCATTTGGAAGTTTCTGAACAGACAATTACTTATTTTATTTCCAAATATTATTGTTTTACATCTAAATGGTAGATCTTGCTCTTAAAAGCCAGTTCCACTAAATTATAAAGTGTATTTCTGAACTTTTGACATTTTTAAACCTCAGTAAAATAATTATTGTTATAAAATTTTCAAGCCCTAACTCCTGTATTCTTTAGAATTTTTAAAAGCTTGCTTTTTCCTTATGTGTCAGAAATCTATTCATATTACCTAACTTATGTGAATTTTCACTAGTATCAGTTATAAAATCAATAGAGTAATATCTTTTATTGTACAGTATTACCCTTTTGTGACAAGTGAGAGAAACTGTAATATAACTAAATTTGTTTCCCAAATAGAATTTGCTTAATTTGTCTGATTATTTATTATGGCTGTGGTTGTCAAATTTTACATGCTGGCAGTTATCATTAAATTCAAAAGTAAAGAATATGTTAACAAATAGATTAAGTTTTGTGTTGCCTATGAGTTTTCAATATAAAAAAGAGAAGTAAAATTATTATGTTTCATTTTATTCTCTTGTCCTGTTGCCTGAAAATTTCATAGAACTTGTGCATCTTTTTGGAAATCAAGACCCATGAAAATAGTGTCAAGGTGAATATTATTCACTATTCATGTTCATATTTAATTTCACAATTTTGCATATTGAGAACATTTCAACTATGAAAGTTGATTTCATTTGTGTGGTTTTCTACTTACATCAAACTATTTAAAACTAAATTAAAAGATAATGTGCAAATGGTAGTTGTTCTCAAAGAATTAGTCCTCAAGCACAACGGAAGAAAATGACTATGAAAATTTTGCAAATGTCATGACCTCAGTCAAAATAGACTAAATTGATGGAGGTCATGTAGCATGTGTTTTTGACATTATTAGTATCTACAATCTTCAAGTCCCTGGCATCAGGGTTTCTTTTTATTTAATTTTATATTTCCTCTAAATAAAAGTTCAGGTCATATGATTTTCCTGTTTTCCATTCTTATATTTTGAATTAATTTTCATCTAAGCTTACAATATGTTATTAGTATACAGTAGTTTCTATAATAGATCATAAGTAAAATGTACTTTGGTGTTTACTCATTTCATACAAACAATATCACAATTCAGTATATCCCTATTGATATCTAATCAACTTGCATTGGCTATTCATAGAAATCTATTTACTTTTATTAACCTCCATTTTTGTCATTAATTTCACCATTTTGAAAATTTTACTATGAAAAAGTAAAAAAAAAACATTTTACTATGAAAAGAAAAGAAAATTTTACTATGAAAACAAAGGCAAATTATACATAACACTGGTTTTAGGGAGAGATAATCCATTAATTAGCATTATTCAAACTTTACCTCCACACCTATAAGTTTTACTTTTAATATACTGCAAGCAAGACAGTTTTCCTAAAGTCAGAAGCCCACTTTTAACCCTGTCTTAGTACTGGTTCCCTTGAAGTAGAGCCTGAGTATGGAGTTAAAATTTAAACCATCTATTGGGGAAATGCTTTTAGGAAGAGTTTAGTAAAGGAAGCAAATAAAGGCAGGGTAAGAAACTAAGTAAGAATGTGGCCTTATTTGGAGACTAGAATCAGGCTAATCCCATGAAAACAATATGGGGCACCAATTGCAACAAAAAAATTAGGCCCAGGGTTAGGAAGAAGTCCATTTACTGAGAAATGCCCATGGGGAGGATAGCTATATAAGTAAGAGTCCTCCCATTTGGCTGATGGCAATTCTCCACTGAATGCAGAAGCTGTGAGTTACCATTTGCCAACACTCACAGCAACAGTGGCATGGGTGCACCAGCCAGAAAAAAAGTATTGCATCATCTTCCCTTATAACCCATACTTCACACAACTTAGATATACATGCTTCTCATATTAACTTATACAATCCAAACAAAGCTTCACCAAGTTTATAGATTTATGGTTAGTCATAATTTCTGGGGAAATGTATCAGATTGGTGCAAAACTAATAGCAGTTTTGCATTGTTGAAATTTGCCATTTGATATTGGCATACATTCTGAAATAAATGTGGTTATGTTATACATCACTTTAGTGTGCATTTCTTGCTTTATGGGTTTTTTTTTGCAATGACTTGTAATTATGCTTACTGTTTATTTTATAGTTATATTAGACTATGAAAATGATGTTAGACAAAAAGCTAATTCAAGCAATTTTCTTATTTGAGTTCAAAATGGGTCTTAAAGCAGTGGAAACAACTCACAACATCAAAAATGATTTGGCCAGGAACTGCTAATGAACATACAGTGCAGTGGTGGTGCAAGAAATTTTGCAAAGGAAACAAGAGCCTTAAAGATAAGGAACATAGTGGCCAGCCATTGGAAGTAGATATCGACCAATTGAGAGCAATCACTGAAGCTGATCCTTTTACAACTACACGAAAAGTTGCGGAAGAACTCAAAGTCAGCCATTCTATGATCATGCAGCCTTTGAAACAAATTGGAAAGTTGAAAAACCTTGATAACTGGGTGCCTCATGATCTGACCAAAAAATTTAAATATCATCATTTTGAAGTGTCTTCTTCTCTTATTCAACACACACAACAACAATGAACCAGTTCTCAATTGGACTGTGAAGTGTGGTGAAAAGTGGATTTTTTATAACAACTGGCAATGACCAGCTCAGTGGATGGGTTAAGAAGCTCCAAAGCACTTCCCAAGACCGAACTTGAACCATAAAAGGTCATGGTCACTGGTTGGTGGTGTGCTGTCAGTTTGACCTACTACAGCTTTCTGCATCCCAGAGCAACCATTACATCTGAGCAGTATCCTCAGCAAATCAATGAGATGCACTGAAAATGGCAATGCTTGCAACTGGTTTGGAGACTGGCAGAAAGGGTCCAATTCTTCTCCATGACAATGCCTGACTGCACACTCACAACCAACACTTCAAAAGTTTAGTGATTTGGGTACAATGTTTCTTCATCTGCCTTATTCAGCTGACTCCCAACAACCCACTAGCACTTCTCCAAGCATCTCAACAACTTTTTGCAGGGAAAACACTTCCATAAACAACAGAAAATGCTTTCCAAGAATTGGTTGAATCCTGAGATAAAGATTTTTTATGCTACAGGAATAAATAACTTTAGTTCTCTTTGGCAAAAATGGGTTGATTGTAATGATTCCTATTTTGATTAATAAAGATGTGTTTAAGCCTAGTTTTAATTTAAAATTCATGGTCTGAAACTGCAATTCCTTTTATACCAACCTAATACTTGAAGGACAAAATAGTGGAATAAATTAAGAGCTGCTATGCCAAGACCTTAAGTAATTTTCATTATTAACCTCCTCCACTAATTGTCTTTGATACTTTTCAATCACAGCTTGTATATCGGTTGGTTAAGTGTTTTGCCTGCTTGATAAAGACCTTCAGCTCTAAGGGATCTCAATGTTTGGTTAATATTCTCCCCAAATCTGCTATGTTTGCAGATTTACACTTAAAATTTGTCATAGTAGTGTCAAGAAGTGTCCTAATGGATTACCTGAGTGATTAACACATTCCTCCACAGCCCATCATAAAGTAGAAGTCCAAGACACTGCAATTGTTCTCTATGGAAACTGAACAGGAGATATCTTTAAGTATTTTGAAATTTTATAAAATTTTCTCAGATGATAGCGTAAAAGTACAAGTTCAAATTCTGTGGGGCAGGATGCAAGACAGAAACTCCAAAGAATGTCCTCAATGAAATCCCCAGGAGAAGCTGGCTGGATTTAGAAGAAATGGAAATTCTATCTTTGACTTCCAAAATCATCATTGCTCCTTTAAAGGCCTTCAACTGCTTGGATGAGACATCTCTTACTGCTGAAAGCCATCTTCTCACTTGACTACAGAGGTAATCAGCCTTAAATGCAATCAACTTAATGTTGATGTAGGTCCATACAATATCCTCACAGTAAAAATTAGGCCAGGGCTTTCTTGACCAAACAAGTGGGTATCTCTACTTGGCCAAGTTAAGACATGAACCTAACCATCACAGTCCTCCCCTTGTCAGTTTGGCAGCCATATGTATCACCATAAACCATACTTAATCTGTAAATAAAAACAATAACAGATCTTTCTGTTTTTGGCCTAAATATACTCAACTGTCCTGCATACAACCAGAAACACACTAAATCTTTTCAGAATAGAGTGCAAGCCCTTAGGCAATATTCATTCTTAAACTTGATATCCTATCCTTTAAATAAAACAACATGAAACTAATACGTATGCAATATGATAAGGGTATAAGATAGGAAAAAAAACCAAACATTTGTTTTATGTACATTTACAAATAAGTTCATAGCAAAATAAGGAATATTCATGACTGTTAGAGTTCTTATTTCTGTAACTGATCATGTAGTCTTAGTTCATATTTATCACTACCATCTTCCACTACCCATTCCATATTCCCTTTGACCTCAGCAAGCACATCAATTGGTTGTGGTTCAATTTCTGGTGGGGTGATGCAAACTTACATTCCTGAAGTTTCTGGGCTATTAGCAGTCCTGCCTGGATTGGATGCAATGTGGCTAAGACAAAGCTAACATGGTTTTAACTGCTTTCTATTTGTTTCACTTTTTATTATTTATTTATTTATTTATTTTTAATCTTTTCCTCACTGTCTGCCTTATCTGTTTTTTTTAAATAAAGTGGTTTTTTTTTAGATTTATTTATTTATTTAACCCCACCTCCCCAGTTGTCTGTTCTCTGTGTCTATTTGCTACATCTTGTTTCTTTGTCCGCTTCTGTTGTCATCAGCCGCACGGAAAGTGTGGGCGGTGCCATTCCTGAGCAGGCTGCACTTTCTTTCGCGCTGGGCAGCTCTCCTTACGGGGGCACTCCTTGTGCGTGGGACTTCCTTACGTGGGGGACACCCCTGTGGCAGGGCACTCCTTGCACGCATCAGCACTGCGCATGGGCCAGCTCCACACGGGTCAAGGAGGCCCGGGGTTTGAACCGCGGACCTCCCATGTGGTAGACGGACGCCCTAACCACTGGGCCAAGTCTGTTTCCCCTTATCTGGTTATAATTAAGCATTTATATTATTTTATTTTCTCTCCTCTGTTTGCATATTAATGTTACTTCTAATTTTAAATTTATTAGAAGCACTTCACCTATATTAGCAAAAGAGTTCTAAGCCAAGTGAACAAAAGTTTAGAGAGTAACAGTCCATTAACCAATTCTCAGACTTGAGACAGTTAATAAACCCTGAGACACCTGAATGAGGATAAGGTTAGGTCCCTTTGGGGAAGGACCCTGTTACACTGCCAGAAAATTATATTGTGAGACTTCATCTGAGCCTTCCCCAAAGAGACCTATGGCTTTTTACCTGGGTAACTGCATTAGGGAAAGGAAAATTTTCAGGGGTTATTAGACACTGGTTCAGAAGTGACATTAATTCCAGGGAACCCAAAACATCACTGTGGTCCATCAGTAAGTGTAGGGGCTTATGGAGGTCAGGTAATCAGTGGAGCTCAGGTCCATCTCATATTAGATCCTAGCACCCATCGTGTGGTTGTTTCCCAGTTCTAGAATGCAAAATTAGAATAGGCATATTCAGCAACTGACAGAATCCCCACATTGGTGAAGTGATTAACTTTAATGACAGGGCATGGTGATAATAAGACACCCTAGGGGATCTCCTGTATTCCAGACAAACATTTCTATACCTCCATTGTGTCCTTGCAGTCTTATTTCCCCTTGATAGTCAGGATCAATCATCCCAGCCAGTACAGTAACTCCCTTCTTTGCCTCATCATGACTGATAAGCTAAAAGTGGTCAGGTGAGAGATTTAACCTCCAGTCTATGGAAACATTGTTGTTTCCTAGTGGAAACAGTCCTTTTAGATCTAAGACCTCTAGACAAGCAGAGTTTAAGGTTGTAGGGCCAGGAAGCAAATTTTTTCTAGTGGATCACTAGGGGTAATATTGAATGATGCCACTTCCATCTCCCACCCTTTTATCCCTGAACCCATGAATCCTAGTTATGGGAAAAACAGAACCATAGAGAGGACACTAATTTATAAAATACTTATGGATAATAATACCCCAGCTCTGCAAAGTATTTCCCTCTAGTTGGTGATACAATTGAGTCTTGAAAAGGTCATCCCACTATTCTATCAATCTAGCAGCTTCAGGATTATGGAAAATAAGGTAAGACCAGTGAATTCCAAGAACATGTATCCATACACACATTGATTTGCTGTGAAGTGGGTTTCTTGATCAGAAGCAATGCTTTGTGAAATACCATGATGATGGATAAGCATTTTATAAAATAATGGATGGTAAATTTCCAGAAACTTTGCCTTCAGGGAAGGCAAACCCACTTCTGGAGTATATGTCTATTCAGTTAGAATGAATCACTGTCCCTTCCATGATGGAAGAGGTCCAATGTAATCAACCTGCTACAGGTAACAGGCTGATCACTCTGGGAATGGTGCATTATTGAGAACTGAGTTCAAATCTCTGCTGCTGACAGATTGGGCACTCAGCAGTGAATGCAGCCAGGTCAGGCTTGGTGAGTGGAAGTCCATGTTGTTGAAACAATAAATAATCTCTGTCTCTATCATCATGGACAATTTGTTCGTGAGCTCATTGAGAGTGGCTGGGAAAAGAGGCTGACTGCTTTCTACAGAAGGGGTCATCTTATCCATTTGATAATTATAATCTTCCTCTGCTGAAGTCACTCTCTGGGAAACATTCACATGGGACATGAATATCTTCATGTTTATTACTCACTCTGAAAGGTCAATCCAGATGCCTCTTCCCCAGACCTCTTAATAACAAATTTGCCATTCATGTTCCTTTTAAGTTTCTGATCACCTAGCCAAAACATGGGCGTTACCCCATAAATCAGTGAACAAATGAACCTCTGTCAATTTCTCATTCTAAGGAAAATGAACAACATGTATCATCTGAAGTTCAGCACAGTGGGCAGACTTTGCCTCACCATTGTTTTTAAGCTCCCAGAAGGGGGCCGCAGTGCTGCAGCTGTCCAATTTCAGATTTTGCCTGTATATTGTGAAGAATCATCTGTATACCAGGCAAAACTTTTTTCGTCAGTCAACTGATGGTAAGGAACTCTTTAAGAGTTCAATGCTGTGGCTGGGAAAGAGAAGGTAATGTGAAAGGAGGGGTGGCCATGGGAATTTGGGCCACTCCCTCAAGTAACTTACTTGTGACATTAGAGCCCACTCAAAACCTATCTCATATATATCACTAACATTTTATGAAGGAGTGAGGTGTGCATGTCCAAATTTATGGTTTTGTCATTCAGACAAAGCCCAGTTCATGACAGGTAACTGAGATCTCATGGTATCATGGTGGCCCATAGGTAAGCACTTGATCTCCACCAAGAGCAGTAGTAGGCCAAAAGCTGTTTCTCAAAAGAAGAGTAATTATCTGCAGAGGATGGCAGGGCTTTCTGACAAAATCCTAAGGGTCCTCATTGTGATTCTCCTATGGGAGGCTGTCAAAGTCTCCAGATGGTGTTTCTATTTGCCACTGAAACTTCCAACAACATTGAGTCTGCTGAATCACATGGCCCAAACAGCAGTGCAGTTTGCACAGTAGTCTGGACTTGTCACAAATCTCCTCTTATTCTGGTCAACATTCAAAACCAGCAGCTTTGCTGGTCACTTAGTAAATGCGCTCAGCACACCCAAATGAGGAATATTTTCTCCAAAATCCAGGAACAACTAGGCATTGTGCCACTTTTTGGTTGTAGGAAGGATCTGATGAAACAGTTTTTCCTTCATTTTGGAAGGGATATCTCAATATGGTTCACAACACTGGACATCTAGAACTTTAACTGAGATGGAAGGCCCCAGTATTTTTGTCGGATTGATCTCCATCTGCTGATGCACAATGGTTGCGAGAAGCTATTCTGCTCACTAGATTCAATCAACATATCATCAATATAATGGACCAATGTGATGTCTTGTGGAACTGAGAGATAATCAATGCCCCTGCAAGCAATAATGTGATTTAGGGCTAAAGTGTTGTTATAGCCCTGAAATGGGACAGTGAATATATACTGCTGGCATCTCTAGATGAAAGAAATCTGTTTCTGATGATCCTTACTAGCAGCAGTTGAGATAAAAGCATTTGACAGACCTGGTAGTGTCTCTGCAGGGGGCGGTTGGTCAGCATTGAAGGCTCTTTGGGACCGCGCTGTTTCGGGATTTTTGCTGGTTGGAAGGTGTCTGGACGTCAATTCAGTGGGAAGGTAACAGAGAGGATACGTCTATAACATATAAACGGAGGTCCCAGCTGGGCGCGGGAAGTTCCCTCCTGGGGTGGGCGGAGACGCGGTAGCAGGCGCTCCTGCGGCTCCGGAGCCCCGGCGGCCAGGGTTTTTGGTTTTTTTTTTTCCTTTCTCTGGAGGTTTTGCGGTGCTGAGAAATTCGCGGATACTGGGCTGGCTGAGGGATTGTTGGGACAAGACTCCTTTGCAGATTGATTTGGGGAGACAGACGGTGTATTGTGGTGAAGCGGGGGAAGGTTTAGTCGTCGGACAGGGGGGATAGAGCTTCCGCCTGGAGCTCCATCCCCACAGGTCCGGCTGCCGATCTGCAACGGAATTGGATTTTGGACAATAAGGGGACACAATTGAGAGACTGTTGTAGGGTGCAGTGAGGGAGGAGGACACATCTGAAAGCTGATTGGGGAATATTTTGCGAAGTTTGGGATTTCGGATCTTAGAGTCTGTTTTCGGCGTTTCCAGCTGAAGCCCACCCCACCCGGCGGGGCTTGGGATCTGGGTCATTGAACTGGCCGTGGTGTAGAGGCGCCCTCAAGTGGCAGTTGCGTGGGAGCACAGGGAGGGAGCTGTCCCAAGGCTGATACCCTGAGGAGTTAGGTGAATTTCAGGGATTAGATATTCAATATAGAATTCGCGAATCGGGCTTCCCCCACTGGGCTGGCACCCAGCTACGGGGATCCCTGAGGGTTGTGTTGCACTGCGGGGCTCCTCAGCTTTCTGTGGACCAGATTTGAGGTTGCCAGGTCTGGGTCCCCTGGACTCTGGCGGTCCACACCCCAGACTCACACCTCTTGAGTCATCAGTGTCTCAGACTTTCCACCCCTGAATCCATCACGCCCTGGGGTCTACCTGGGGTCCTTGAGTGCCCTGGACCTTAACGTTTGCATTTTATCTTTATTGGTTCATGTTGTTTTGGTTTTATTTTCACTTTATCTTACTTTTTACTCTTTTTGACGTCCTGATTGCTAATATTGCATTATCCCCTAGTCTTTTCTCCTAGCGTGTCCCCCAAAGTCCTTTTTTTTTTTTTTTAATATACAGTTATTTAGGGGTTTTTTTTTTTTTTGCTGGTTGTTTTAGATAGTGTTGCAATTGTGACACGTGTATACCTATATCTCTCTTCCCCCTATCTGTTCCCCACCGTTTGCCTATTCTCTTTTTCTTTCTTCCTTTCTTCTTCTCTTTCTTTTTTCCTTTATTATAATTAGTGTTTTTTTTTTTCGGTTTTCTCTTTCCCTCTTGTCCCTCATTTTCCACTTATTTTATTTTAATTCAAGTACACAATAGGTGCTACAGGGAACTCCTCATATTTGCTGGGTTTTCCCTTCCTACACTGCCTCATTTCTGTGTGAACTGATTTAGGCTACCTACACTATCCCCCTTCCCCTGCATCTTGATATCCACTATCATCTACTGTATCTCCTATATTCCACCCCCCACCTCCCATTCTTTGATCCACAAACTGTCTAACTCTTAATTTCTAATACCTTTGTTCTGTTTTCTGTCTGTTATCCACTCTTGAAACTATTACCTTTCTTTTCTTTTTCCCTCTCTCATGAAAACAATAGCTTTGTAGTTCATACCATATTCTGCCTATATTCAGTCATCTACTCCATAAAAGGTACTCTACCTACAGCTATAACTCTATACAGTCTACATGAATCTAACCTCCATCCTCCCAGATCTCATATACTTGCTTTGTTAACATACATTACTAACACTACTCTACACTTTTCCCTTGCTGACACAATTGCCTTTCCCCAACACTAATACTTTCTTCTAAAGTGAACCTAACCAACAACAAGTAACTTGAATAAGAAGAAAAAAGTGACAAAGAGAAGATATAACTACTATGCAAAAATAACAAATAATTAACCTCCAAAAGCAGACAAAGAAGCTAAGGAACTGATTAAATTCGTCAAAATAAAGAGATGACCAGAAAGCAACAAAAATCTACAAACCAAACCAATAATCAGGAAAACATGGCTGAATCCAATCAACAAACCAATAATCACGAAGGGGAGCAAAACTTGGCACAAGCAATGAAAGAACTCAGAACATTTATCACCGACAAATTTGATGCAGTAATGAAAGAGGTTAACAACATGAAGACATCACTTGGAGGGGAAATTGCAGACATACGCAAAAACATAACAGATATGATGGGAATGAACACCACAGTTCAAGAAATCAAAAATACACTTGCAGCAAATATCAGCAGACTAGAAGAGACAGAGCAGAGAATTAGTGATGTGGAAGAGAGTACCTCAGAAATCAAACAGATAGTAGAAGGGGTCAATAAGAAGATAGAAAAAATCCAATCAGGATTTACGGACCTGAATGACAATGCAAAACATTCAAACATACGTATTATAGGCATTCCAGAAGGTGAAGAGAACGGAAAGGGGTCAGAAGGAGTGTTGCAGGAAATAATGGCTGAAAACTTCCCAAATCTACTGAAAGAGACAGATGTACATATCCAAGAAGCACAGCGCACTCCACAAGTCATAAACCCCAACAGGCCCACCCCAAGACATATACTTATCAAATTATCCAAGGCTCAAGACAAAGAGAAAATCCTAAAAGCAGCAAGAGAAAAGAAAACCATCACATACAAGGGAAGCTCAATTAGATTAAGTGCTGATTTCTCTTCTGAAACCATGGAGGCAAGAAGACAGTGGTATGATATAGTCAAGGTACTAAAGGAAAAAAACTTCCAACCAAGAATACTTTATCCAGCTAAACTAGCATTCAAATATGAGGGAGAGTTCAAAATATTCACAGACAAACAGAAACTGAAAGAGTATACCAACAAGAAACCTCCCCTTCAAGAAATTCTAAAGGGAGTTTTGCAGGAAGAAAGAAAAAACAGGAAAGGCAAAGTTGGAGGAGAGTATAAGACCAACAACAACAACAAAAAAGACAAAAAAATATATACAAACAAAATATGACAAACACAAATCTAATCAAAATATGGCTAACACAAATAATTCCTTGATAGTAATAACACTGAATGTCAACGGATTAAACTCACCTATCAAAAGATTCAGACTGGGACATTGGATAAGGAAATATGACCCATCCATATGCTGTCTACAAGAGACACATCTTAGACCCAGAGACGCATGGAGACTGAAAGTGAATGGCTGGAAAACAATCATACAAGCTAACAATAACCAAAAAAAGGCAGGAGTAGCTATATTAATATCAGACAAAATAGACTTTAAATGTGAAACAATTGTGAGAGACAAAGAAGGATACTACATTTTAGTGAAAGGGAAAATCTGTCAAGAAGATAGAACAATCATAAATATCTATGCCCCTAACAAGGGTGCCTCTAAATACGTCAGGCAAATGCTGGAAAAACTAAGTGAAAGAATAGATACATCTACAATTATAGTGGGGGATTTTAATACACCACTATCAACTCTGGACAGAACATCTCAAAAGAGAATCACCAAAGAAACAAAACATCTGAATAGTATATTAGAGGAGCTGGATCTAATAGACATATATAGATCGCTACACCCAAACACAGCAGGATATACATTTTTCTCAAGCGCACATGGATCATTCTCCAAGATAGATCATATGCTAGGCCACAAAGAAAGGCTGAACGAATTCAGAAAGATTGAAATCATACAAAACATTATCTCTGACCACAGTGGAGTCAAGCTGGAGATTTGCAAGGGACAGAAGCCCAGATTTCACACCACGATTTGGAAATTAAACAGCACACTCTTAGAAAAACAGTGGGTCAAAGAGGAAATCTCAAAAGAAATCAATGACTACCTTGAAACAAATGATAATGATAACACAACATACCAAAATTTATGGGATGCAGCAAAAGCAGTACTGAGAGGGAAGTTTATAGCCATAAATTCATATATCAAAAAAGAAGAAAGAGCAAAAATTGAAGAACTAACTACACATTTGAAGGAATTAGAAAAACAACAACAAAGTAACCCAACAGGAAGAAGAAGGAAGGAAATAACAAAGATAAGAGCAGAACTAAATGAAATAGAAAATAAGAAAGCACTTGAACAGATAAACAAGACCAAGAGCTGGTTTTTTGAGAAGATTAACAAAATTGACAAACCTTTAGCAACACTAACAAAGAAAAAAAGAGAGAAGATGCAAATACACAAAATAAGAAATGAGGAAGGCGATATCACCACTGACCCCACAGAAATAAAGACTATCATAAGAGGATATTTTGAAAAACTATATTCCAACAAAAATGACAATCTAGAGGAAATGGACAAATTCCTAGAAACACATAAGCAGCCCATATTGATGAAAGAAGAAATTGATGATCTTAACAAACCAATCACAAGCAGAGAGATAGAATCAGTTATCAAAAATCTCCCAACTAAGAAGAGCCCAGGGCCAGATGGCTTCACAGGTGAATTCTACAAAACATTCCAGAAAGAACTGACACCAATCCTGCTGAAACTATTCCAAAACATCGAAACGGAAAGAACATTACCCTACTCCTTCTATGATGCCAACATTACCCTAGTACCAAAGCCAAACAAAGACATCACAAGAAAGGAAAATTACAGACCAATTTCTCTAATGAACCTAGACGCAAAAATACTTAACAAAATACTTGCTAATCGTATTCAACAACACATTAAATGTATTATACACCACGACCAAGTGGGATTCATCCCAGGTATGCAAGGATGGTTCAACATAAGAAAATCAATCAATGTAATACACCATATAAACAGATTGAAGGAAAAAAATCACATGATTATATCTATTGATGCAGAAAAAGCATTTGACAAAATACAGCACCCTTTCTTGATAAAAACACTCCAAAAGATTGGAATACAAGGGAATTTTTTGAACATGATAAAGAGTATATATGAAAAACCTAAAGCCAATATTGTTTACAATGGAGAAATCCTAGACTCCTTCCCTCTAAACTCAGGAACAAGACAAGGATGCCCACTGTCTCCGCTCCTATTTAACATTGTCTTAGAAGTACTTGCTCGAGCACTGAGGCAAGAACCAGAAATAAAAGGCATTCAAATTGGAAAGGAAGAAGTCAAAATTTCATTATTTGCAGATGACATGATTCTATACATAGAAAACCCTGAGAGATCTACAACGAAGATTCTAGAACTCATAAATGAGTTTAGTAAAGTCGCAGGTTATAAGATCAATGCGCAAAAATCAGTAGCATTTCTGTACACCAATAATGAGCAAGATCAGGAGGAAATCAAGAAACAAATACCATTCACAATAGTAAATAAAAAAATCAAATACTTAGGAATAAATTTAACTAAAGAGGTAAAGAACTTATACAACGAGAACTATACAAGATTGTTCAAGGAAATCAAAGAAGACCTAAATAAATGGAAGACTATTCCTTGTTCATGGATAGGAAGACTGAACATTATTAAGATGTCTATCCTACCAAAACTGATCTACACATTCAATGCAATCCCAATAAAAATCAATGCAGCCTTCTTTAAGGAACTAGAAAAACTAACTATGAAATTTATTTGGAAAGGAAAGAGACCCCGAATAGCCAAAGACATACTGAAAAAGAAAAACGAAATTGGAGGAATCACACTACCTGACTTCAAAACATACTATAAAGCTACGGTGGTGAAAACAGCATGGTATTGGCATAAGGAGAGACACATAGACCAATGGAATCGAATTGAAAGCTCTGATATAGAACCTCACATATACAGCCACATAATATTTGATAAAGCCACCAAACCCTCTCAACTGGGAGAGAGTGGCCTATTCAACAAATGGTGTCTGGAGAACTGGATAGCCATATGTAGAAGAATGAAAGAGGATTGCCATCTCACACCTTATACAAAGATCAACTCAAGATGGATCAAAGACCTAAATATAAGAGCCAAGACCATAAAAACCTTAGAAAGCAGTGTAGGGAAACATCTACAGGACCTTGTAATAGGAAATGGATTTATGAACATCTCACCAAAAGCACGAGCAGCAAAAGAACTAATAGATAAATGGGACTTCCTCAAAATTAAAGCCTTCTGCACCTCAAAGGAGTTTGTCAAGAAAGTAAAAAGGGAGCCCACACAGTGGGAGAAAATATTTGGCAATCATATATCTGATAAGAAACTTATAACTTGCATATATAAAGAACTTCTATATCTTGAAAATAAAAAGATAAACAACCCATTTAAAAAATGGGAAAAAGACTTAAACAGACACTTCTCCGAAGAAGAAATACAAATGGCAAGAAAGCACATGAAAAAATGTTCCAAATCTCTAGCTATCAGGGAAATGCAAATCAAAACTACAATGAGATACCATCTTACACCCATAAGATTGGCAGCTATGAAAAAAACAGAAGAATACAAATGCTGGAGAGGATGTGAAGGAAGGGGAACACTCATCCACTGCTGGTGGGAATGCAGAAGGATCCAACCGTTCTGGAGGACAGTATGGAGGTTTCTCAAAAATCTAGCCATAGATTTGCCATATGACCCAGCAATACCACTGCTGGGTATATACCCAGCAGAACTGAAAACAAGGACACAAACCGATATATGTACACCAATGTTCATAGCAGCATTGTTCACTATTGCCAAAAGTTGGAATCAACCCAAATGCCCATCAACAGATGAGTGGATCAATAAAATGTGGTATATACACACAATGGAATACTACTCGGCTGTAAGAACAAACACACTACAATCACATGTGATAACATGGATGAATCTTGAGAACCTTATGTTGAGTGAAGCAACCCAGACATTGAAGGACAAATACTACATGACCTCAATGATATGAAATAAACAAGCTGCCCTAGATAGCAAGAGACTGAACGATAGGCTTACAGGAAATCAGAGAATGGAGGAAGGATATGAGACGATGTCTACAGGGGTGGAATTTAAGATGAGATGGTGGTAAGTATGAACACAAAGAAGAGATAAAATGGGGGCAAGGGGTTGCCTTTGGTTGGGGCTTTACGGGTTTGAGGGTGGCTGGGGAGGGACGGTTGGGTAACGTTGCCCAAAGTGGGGGGAGGGAGGGGTAGCATACCAACATAGGAGAGGGACAGGAGGTGGTGGAGAGTAAAATACCGAGAAATCATAACAAAATGTAATAAAGAGGGTTACCTGTTTAGAATGCGCGGAGAGGAGGGTCTGATGCTGGACGGGCTCCTGGGGAATGTCTAAATGCTCATTCTGCCAGAGTGGGTGACACCATGGGGTAGAATCCTAAGTAGTGAGAGTTGGGGTGGACCCACATCCTGGGGAGGACTAATGCCACCAAATAGAGGGAACTCTATCCCTCGAGAGAAAGGGTGGCTCCCGGGGCATTGGGGCAGTTGAGCAAATTAGGCCCTGAACACTATTCCATCTATCTCTGGAAGTGGCTCCTCAGGAAACGGAGGTTGGCTGTCACTGTGGGCACCAAGGTGGAAGGGAAAATGGACGTTAAATGTGTGGAACCAAAGTAAATGGGGGGAAAGAGAGGAGTTTCTTGAGAGTACACAAGGACGGATATAAAACATGTAATATTACACTATAACATATAGGAGATGACAGACTGATAATGTAAACCATAATGTAAAACATAGGATAACTAAAAATGTAAAGAACTGTGTATCCTAAAGTATGCACCATAATGTAAGCACAGATATTACCTTGTTAGAAATCTAATATCTCAGACTCTGTACATCACCTTAAGTAAATATGATATGAATAGGGTGTAAGAGTATCGATGTGGAAGGAAAAAGGTTATATGGTGGATGTATGGGAATGCTGTATATTATATATATGCATTGCTGTGGTCTAGGACTCCTATGAAGAAATGCTGAATAATTGGGGGGGGGGGGGAAAAAAAGGATAGGATGTGGAATTTTTTCAAGTCAACATTCTTTAAGTTCTTTATCTAACTTTATCCAAGTTCTTTATCTATCCTTTAAACCCATCGCTATATGCCATTCCCTAGTAAGGGACCACGACATTATATTGGGCCTCAAATTTCGGGGAGTTCTGGATCACAGAGTGTTTCAACAATGGCAATGGAGAGATACTGGTATGGGATACCAATGACAAGTGATATATGGCTGACAGGGAGCTGTACAGAACATATGTCCAGGGTGCATGGCAATGATTGGATATACTCATAGTGGCAACAATTAAAAACCACAGCAGGGGGGGTACTGGGTTTCTGGCCAGTGGTGCTCTGTCGTGGTCCCCAGGGGAACAGCGACAGTCTCCCAGGTACAGCGGAGGGGACTGGGAGGGAGTGAGGGTTCAACAGTGAGCCCCTGATGCTAATGATTATGTTTGTGAGCTGATAAACCTAAAATAAGAACAAGGCATAGAGCAACATTGTGCCTGGGAATTCCCTCCTGTCAGCCTTCATGTTACTCAAATGTGGCCAGTCTCGAAGCCAAACTCAGCATGTAAATGCAATGCCTTCCCTCCAGCGTGAGACATGACACCCGGGGATGAGCCTCCCTGGCAACGAGGGACCACTATCAAATACCAACTGATGATGCAACTGGAAAAGGACCTTATATGGAAGATTCAATGCGGATCAGCAGAATATCCATGTCTACATAAAATAACATGATTTAAAATGCTGTTTGACCTAAAGTAAGGGGGAAATGGAAAGGAGAAATGAGTTTATATGGCTACGAGTTTCTAAAAAAGAGTCTGGAGGCTGGCAGAAGGATTGCCCTCATGCACAACTGAGCAGAGTCAGAGAGACAGATAAAGCAGATACAACCCCCAGATATTGGTTCCTATGAAGGCTAAAGAGACCCATGAGAGTTATGGTCATGGCCGATGGGGTTGACTACCAGGGCAGATGGCCCCTCTTTGGAAATGGTGTTTATGTGTGAGGAATCTGGACTCAGATGGGATCTCCCTTCATAAGACTTTCATGCTAATGTGCTAGAGGTGCAGTTAACGTTAGGGTTTAAGATAGATTTAGGGGATTTGAATCTCTGGACCGACAATGTGATAACCAGGTCCTGAGCCTCAACAGACTCCAGCACCTACAATCTGATTTATTGGACTTACCACACTCAGCTAAGATGGAGTTGAAGAAGGACAATCACCACACCATGGAGCCTAGAGTGATTACAACCGAAAATGGGAGGATTGCATCCAGCATCCATGTGGAATCTGAGCCTCCTCTTGACATAGAGGTGCAATGGACACTACCAATCCAATGTCCACAAAGAAGAGGTGGCATTGGATTGGGAAAAGTGGACATGGTGGACGATGGGTGTG
Source organism: Dasypus novemcinctus (assembly GCF_030445035.2). Classification (NCBI taxonomy): domain Eukaryota; kingdom Metazoa; phylum Chordata; class Mammalia; order Cingulata; family Dasypodidae; genus Dasypus; species Dasypus novemcinctus. Next base: position 143,683,432 of record NC_080673.1, on the reverse strand, counting down.
GGGAAAGGCAGGAAGAGATGAGAGGTGGAGGCATCTTTGGGTCATGGAGCTGCCCTGGATGGTGCCTCAGAGGTAATCACCGGACATTGTAAATCCTCACAGGGCCCACTGGATGGAATGGAGGCGAGTATGGACCATGATGTGGACCATTGTCTATGAGGTGCAGAGGTGCCCAAAGATGTACTTACCAAATCCGATGGATATGTCATGATGATGGGAACGAGTGTTGTTGGGGGGGGAGAGAGGGGTCGGGGGGTGGGGTTGAATGGGACCTCACATATATATTTTTAATGTAATATTATTACAAAGTCAATAAAAAATATAAAAAATAAAAAAAAAAGAAATAACTGAGGCATGAATAAAGGAATTAAGAAACGAAAAAAAAAAAAAAAAAAAAGCATTTGACAGATCAATAGCTACATACCAGTTAAAAGAAGATGTGCTGATTTACTCAAGCAATGATGCCACATCTCGAACAGCAGCTGCAATAAGATTCATCATTGGTTAAGTTTACAATAATCCATTGCTTTCTTTCAAGCTCTATCTATTTTCTGCACAGGGCAAATAGGACAGTTGAGTGGGGATGTGGTGGGAATCACCGCCCTTGCATCCTTCAAATTCTTGCTGATGGCAGTGATTTCTGCAATTCCAATACCATGTTTCCAGGATGTATATACCTACCTACTAGTCACCATATAATGACAATTGGTGTAAGGTATATGCTCCATTATTAAGCATGAATTCTTAGTTTCACAGAGTATCACCTCCTCACTGGTACCTCACATGCACCTTCAAAAAGCTGTATCTTCATCCATATCAAACCACCAACTCTAGATAGTGTGCTATTTAGTAGGATCAGCAGATCCCTTTCCTGTGACCATCATCACATTTCCTCTACTGTGAAATACATACTTGGATCTATGGTAATGTCACTACTTCACTCACTGAGTCTTTGGGTAATAGTGCTGACTGTGGCAAAGAGATCATGAAAAACACATAGCAGAATGCATTCTAATACTATTCAGTTTAAAATGTTGCACTTTCAAATATGGAATGGGTGTGATATAATCCACCTTCCATCAAGTGGTTGATAATGAGTAAGAAATTTAATGATGCCTCCTATTGACAAGTTAGACAAACAGGAGTGGCATCTAGATCAGCCTTGGATAGAAGGAGGCATAATATTGGTCCCATGCATGACCTCTATCTCTTACCCCATCTCTGTTTTTGTTCATGAGACACTGACATGCCCAAAAAGTTAGATATGCTGATGATGTGCACATTTAGTTGTTTAGTATTCTTCTGCAGTGGATATTTTCTGATGGAAGTACACTTAGATTAATTAGATTATCACATTTTTGCCTAGTCTCACAGTTCCAAACTCATACCTCTACCCCATCTCTTTGACTCTGATTTTTCAAACCCATGTGTGACAGTTTGAGATTATTTTTGTAAATTCCAAAAAGAAAGATTATGTTTGTAAATTAATCCATTCTTCTGGGTATGATACCCTTTAATTGTATGGGATTCAGTTGAGTGTCCCCTGATTAAATTACCTGTTAAGATTAGGACTTTGATTTGACCAGGTCAGTAGATCATGACTCAGTTTGAGTTCCTGCCCCCCTTGGTGGGCTTACATAAATGAACACTCATTCAAGATGACACAAAGAGGAGAGAACTGAACCATTTTGATTATGATATGTGACCAAAAGGAGAAGATTAAAACAGCTGAAACCCTGGGGATAGATGGACCATTTGCCTAACAGCTTACAGCTGACCTCGTGAAAAGAGCCAAGTCTGATATAGGTAGCCCAGAGGGAAAGGTTGAAACCTAGCAGAGATTGCCCACCATCTTGCTTCAATATGTGGCAGCTGGCTTGGTAAGAAAGTACCTCTTATGGTACATTGAATTGTATTTTCCATGGCCTTGGAGTATAAGTTTTTACCCCAAATAAATATAGTTTATTAAAACTAAAAGATTTCTGGTAATTCACATCAATACCCCTTTTAGTACTCTAACAAAATACACTTTCCAGATTCTTTACCAATTAGCATCCATTCAGCAATGATCTTGATTTTGTCTATAGCTACTTAAGATTTGTTCTTTCTCAGAAAGTGGGTAAATAGATGCATGGTCTGAAACTTTGCACATTGGATAAGTAGCAGTTCATTTGTGTCATTTTTCCAAAGGTATAACTGCCTCTTTGAGTGCCCAACTCTGGCTTTTTCTTCTTAACCAGATTATCAGAAGGAAAATCTCATAAGGATCTGAACTATAGGAGAAATATATGTGCAACAGAGATTGAGGACTTCAGCCAAACTGTTCCATCTTGGTATTGAGTGCATGCCAAACATTTTAAATGATCTGCTGGGCCCACTTGACTTTATGACCTTTGGGGTAGACATTACACAGATCATGCTGAGTAATTCTTACCAAATGGTCATTTGATATCTCTTGGACAGATGCTCATGCTCCACCAGGGCCCAATAGTTTGCAAAGATCTGTTTTTTGAATGTTGTATAAAGTAAATGTCACAAAATTTCTTCTAAACACTAGGGAGTTTGTTCTTGATTTTTTATCAGGGCTTAGCAGAGTCTCCACGCAGTGTCTTTCTTAACCACACATAAGTCTAGTTGCATGCAATCTGATAGACAAAGCATCAAACTTGCATTTACCAGAGCTCATGCAGAGCCTTTTCTTTCACTGATACTAGTTGAAAGCTGATAGTTTTCCCTGCCACGTGATAAATGAGTTTTAGCAATATTTCCCTTTTCAAATACTTTGCCTTTAAAATGCAAATAATCCTACAAAGCTGTGTTCTTTTTAGTGGCAGAAGGAGCAAGGTACAATAACTTTTTATTTCTTTAGGAGGAGTACCCTACTATTCTCTCATAATAATGAGCACATATGTTTACAATTTTTGGTAGCTTTTTAATCATTAAATGGTTTAACATTTTTTAATTGAAGTATATCATTCATACTTTCACATATATAAACAACAGGTTCTAAACTTAAAAAACAAATGTGCATATCATCATATAAGGGTTCTATATATCACTCCACCACCAACGTCTGGCATTGTTGTGAAAAAAAAATCTTACAAAATATGAAAGAGCATTGCCAAAATCTTACTATTAACTATAGACCATATCTTACATTTGGTGCATTTTCCACTAACCCACCCAATAATTGTTATCACCCTGTATTAGTATTATGCATTTGTTATAGTTCATGAGAGAATGTTCTCATATTTTTCCTGAAAATGACAGTCCACCATCCACCTTGGATTCCCCGTGTTACACAGCTTCATGTTTTGTACAATCCATTCAAAGTATGCACTTGGTGACTTACATTTTCATCACAGAGTTGTGATCTCATCATATCTGTCAATTTTAGAAGACTTTCATTACTTTAAAAGGAAAATTCAAATACCCCACATCCCCCATAGTTGTCTCTTAGAAATGATATAGTATTTTTACCCCACATCCCCCATAGTTGTCTCTTAGAAATGATATAGTATTTTTGCCATTGCTGCAAAAATTACAATGTTACTGTTAACTACCATCCTTAAGTTACATTTGTTGTAGCCATATTCTTAACATTATGTAAAAGAAGAGCATTCTTATATTTATACTATTAACCACAGTCATTATCCACCACTGAAATAACTATTTTTATATTATTAATGACAATCTCATCTACCACCAAAGCACTTATGTAATAGGTACCCTAGATTATTCTCTAGTTTCCTTTCAATTGTCATTTACACCCACAGGAAACCCCTTTCAACCACACTCTCATTTATAAATCAGCAGTGTTCGCTATGCTCACACTAATGTACTACCATCAACACAATTCATTTCCACACTTTTATAATAAACCATATTAAAAATTGTATGTACATCGAATATCAGCCTTTATTCTCAATTCATATTCTATTTCCCAGTAACCTATTCTCTAGAGTTTACCTACATGTGATTACTCATCCTATTTTGTTAATATTAGCAAAATCATAAAATATTTGTCCTTTTGTGTCTGGCTTATTTCACTCAACATAATAATCTCAAAGTTCATCCATGTTGTCATACATATCCTGATTTCATCACTTCTGATATTTGAATAATATTTGGTTATATATTTATACCACATTTTATTTAGCCTTTCACCATTTGATGGACACTTGTTATGGTTTCATATTGTAGAAATTGTGAATAATGTTGCTATGAACAGGGGTGTACAAATACAATTCACATCCTTGCTTTCAGTTCTTCTGAATATATTCCTAGTAATAGGATTGCTGTATCATATGGTAGTTCTATATACAGCTTCTTGAGGTACTGCCAAACTGCCTTCCACAGATACTGCACAATTCTACATTCTCAACAAGAGTAAAGGAGTGTTTCTGTATTTTCTCATGCTATCCAGTACTTGTAGTTTTGTAGAGAGGTGCAGCTAATATTCAGAAAGCTAAATATTAGAAAGCTAAATATAGAATGGCCATATGATCCAGGAATTCCTCTACTTTTCTCTACAGTTCCAGAAGAACTAAGAACTGTGACTCAAACAGACATCTGCACCCTGATGTTCATTGCAGCATTATTCACAATTGCCAAAAGATGGAGACAATCCAAATGTCCATCAGGCAATGAATATGATGTATTCATATAATGAAATACTAGAAATGAAATTGGGACATGTGATAAAATGGATGAATCTTGAAGACAGGATGCTAAGTTAAATAAGCCAGGCACAAAAAGACAAATATTGCATAGTCTCACTAATATGAACTAAATATGATGAAGAAACACAGAGAGCTAAAATGTAGGATACATGCTATTAGGAGATAAAAAAAGGGCTGTGGAGTACTGATGCTTAATGTATGTAGAAACTTAAATTAATATGACTGTAATTAATTTCCTCTGTAATTAATTACACTGTGTGGAAATGAATAAAGTTGATGGTAACACCTTACAGTGAATAGCAGCTGGTTTATAAATAGGATTGTGGCTGGAAAGGGTAATCTAGGGATGTAAATGTTAATTGAGAGAAAGCTAGAGAACAATCTAGGGACTGAATAACACAGTTTATCCAGAGGTGGATGAGAATTTGGTTAATGGTACAAATACAAGAATGTCCTTCTATGAACTAGAACAGATGTACATCACTATTGCAGGGTGGTGGGAATGTGAAAAGCATGGGAAAATAAAATTAATATAACCATGGATTATAATTAACAGCAAAACTTATATTTTTGTATCAATGCAAAAGATGCACTGTGTTAATAATAGGGGGTATGGAAAAATATGCCAAATGTATGCTATTAGTAGTAATAGTCTGATGATATTATCTCATCGTCTGTAACAAGAGAACCACAATTGAGTTGTGTGTTGGTGAAGGGTTGTATAGGAATTCTACACACATGCATGACTGTTTCATATGTTCACAACTTCTGTAATAAAAATATATTTAAAAAATCACTTGACCACAGATGTGAGAATCTATTTCCGAGTTCTTGATTTGGTTCCATAGGTCAATATATCTATCTTTATGCTGGTACCATAATGTTGTCACCACTGTAGATAATTAATATGCTTTAAATTCAGGAAAGGAGAGTCCCACAACCTCATTCTTCTTTCAAAAGATAATTTTGACTAATTAGGGCCCCTTACATTTGCAAATAAATTTGATAATTGACTTTATAAATTCTGCAAAAAAAAGAAGACTGTTATGATTTTTACTGGGATTGCATTGAATCTGTAAATCAGTTTGGGTAGATCTGACATCTTAATTATATTTAGTCCTCCAATCCATGAACATGGAATGTCCTTCCATTTATTTAGGTCTTTGTTTGCCTCTGGCAATGTTTTGTATTTTTCTGAATACTGTTCCTTTTATCCTTGGTAAAGTTTATTCCCAAATATTTGATTCGTTTAGTTGCTATTATAAGTGGAATTTTTTCTGACTTCCTCCTCAGATTGCTCATCAGTAGTGTATAGAAACATTAATGATTTTCATGTTAATCCTGTATCTCACACTTTGCTGAACTCTTATTAGTTCTGCAGCTGTGTTGTGAATTTTTCAGGACTTGATAGAATATTAATAGGATAATATAATCTGTGAATAGTGAAGGTTTTACTTCTTCATTTCATATTCGAGTATATTTTATTTCTTTATCTTGCCTAATTGCCCTAGCTAGAACTTCTAGCATAATATTGAATAACAGTGGTGACAGTGGGCATCATTGCCTTGTTCTCAATCTCAGTGGGAAAGCATTCAGTCTTTCACCACTGAGTAAAATGATAGCTCTGGGTTTTTCATATGTTCACTTTACCATATTGAGAAAGATTCCACATATTCCTATCTTTTGAAAGGCTTTTATCAAGAAAGGATGATGTATTTTATTAAATACCTTTCTGGCATCAATCAAGAGGATTATGTGCTATTTCATCTTCAATTTATTAATATGGTTTAATATGCTGATTGATTTTCTTGTGTTGAACTATTTTTGCAGACCTGGCATAAAACCCACTTGATTGTGGTGTATAACTTTTAATGTGCTTGTGGATTTGGTTTGCAAGAATTTTGTTGATGATTTCTGCATCTCTATTCATTAGAAAAATTCAACTGTAATTTTCTTTATATACCTGGATTGGGTATTAGGCTGATGTTAGCTTCATAGAATGAGTTAGATAGCCTTTCTTTCTGTTCAATTATTTGGAAGAACTTGTTCAAGACTGATATTAGATCAACTTTGTATGATTTGTTACAATTCATCTGTGAAGTCTACCAAGTTCTGGGGCTTTTGTCTTTGGGACATTTTTGATAACTGTTTTGATCTCTTTACTTGCATTTGGTTTGTTGAGCTCCTCTATTTCTTCTAGGGTCAGGGGAGGATGTTTGTGTGCTTCTAGGAAATTGTCCATTTTGTCTACATTGTCTAGTTTGTTAGTGTACAGTTTTTCATAGTATCCTCTTATAACCTTTCTTTTTTCTGCACGCTCAGTGGTTATATTCCCCTCTAATTTCTGAATTTATTTTTTTGTGTCTTCTCCCTTTTTCTTAATCAGTCTAGCTAAGTGTTCATTGATTTTGTCGATCTTCTGACTAATTAACTTTTTGGTTTTGTTGATTCTTTCTGTTGTTCTTCTTGTTCTCAATTCCATTAATTTCTGCTTTGTTATCACTTCTCTCCTTCAGCTTGGTTTGGGATTATTGTGTTGTTCTTTTTCTAGTACTCCAGGAGTGCAGTTTGTTCTCCAAATATAACTACTTTATTGTTTGTTTTAATGTAAGCATTAAGGGCTATAAATTTCCCTCTCAGCGTACACATTGCTGTATCCTGTAGGTTTTAATATATTGTGTTCTAGTTTTCATTCATTTATTTTTGTCCACTTTTTATTTTCTTTTTTAAAGATACATAGATGATGCAAAATGTTACATTAAAAATAGAAGAGGCTCCCATATACCTCACTTCCCACACCCTCCACTCCTCTCACACTGACAACTTTTTTCATTACTGTGGTATGTTCATTGCATTTAATGAGTACATTAAATGTACACAGAGTGGATTATAGTTTGTATTGTAGTTTACAATCCCTCCCAGTCCATTTAGTGGATTATGGCAGGATTTATAATGTCCTGCATCTGACCCTGCAATATCATTGAGGACAATTCTGAGTACCCAAAGTGCCCCAATATCATCCCTCTTTTCTCCTCTTCCTGACTTCAGCCACTCCCATGGGCACTGTCTCCACATCAATGATATCATTTCTTCCATTGCTAGAGTCTCAATAATTCTATATTAGAATAACAGTAAGTCCACTCTAATCCATATTTTATTCCTCCATCCTGTGGACCCTGAAATGACAATGTCCACTCCACCTCTAAAGTGAGAGCAGGCTTAGATCTCACATTGCTGATGGATGGAATTCTCCTGCTTGCAGCTGTAGACTCTCTTAGTTTCCCTGGTGTGGTGGTTGACTAAACTCACCTCCTTGTTACCTGACCTGGGTAAGACCAACAAACTGGAGAGTACGCGTTGCAAATCTGCTGAGGTTCAGGGCCCAGCTAGCACATGGGCAGTCCAGAGAGTCAAGTCTCCTGAGCATATACCAACCCCACTGCTCAGCACAAATTCAGTGAAAGGATAGCAGAGGCATGCCTAGAGAGATCACATCTGAGTCCAACTCCATCACACTCAGTAGCACAAATTCCAAAGTAGGGCCCACTGGCAAGGAACTGAACTTCAAAGCCATCTGTCATGAATCATAGGACCTGGATGTCTCTGTAGCCCTCAGGAGCACCACTATCTGTGGTTGTGTCTACTTTGGCTGTCTCTGAGATCCTGTTGAGATGTGTGTAAGTGTGACCTCTTTGATGAACTCCTGACTCATTTTGAAGTCTCTTCGCCATATAAACTCATTTGTCTTTGCCATTTTCCCCTTTTATTCAAGGTCTTTTTCTATTTGCATCACCAATGGTGTTTGGTAGCAATCCCTCAGCACCAGGGAGGCTCATCCCTGGGAGTTAAGTCCCATGCTGGGGGAAAGGTAATGAATTTACATGCTGAGTTTAGTTTAGAGAGTGGCCACATTTGAGCAACATGGAGTTTCTTGGGAGGTTACTTTTAGACACCCTGCAGCTCTAGGCTTAGTTGAAATTTCAAACACACAGTCTTATAAGCATTTACTGAATTCTCTTGCAATTTCTATTTTGACCTACTGATTAAGAATATTTTTAATCACCATAAATTTGTGAATTTTCCAATTTTCCTTCCTTCCATTATCAATTTCCAAATGTATTTCCTTGTAATGAGAAAAAGTGTTGTATATAATGTTAATCTTTTTAATTTTATTGACTTATTTTTTGACCCATATAGGGTCCCTCCTGCAGAAAGGTCCATGAGAACTTGAAAAGAATGTTTATCCTGCTTGTTTGGGGTGCATTTTCTATAAATGTCTGTTAGAACTAATTCATTTACCATATTATTGAAACTCTCTCTTTCCTTATTTATCCTCTATCTAGATATCCTATCCCATGCTTGGAGTGGTGTATTGAATGCTCCAACTATTGTTTTTTATACATCTAATTTTCCCTTCAGTTTTGCCAGTGTGTGCCTCTTGTATCTTGGGGCACACAAGTTAGGTGCCTATATATATGTTCTAGTCATTTCTTCTTCATGAATTGCCCCTTATTTTTAATATGTAATGACCATTTTCAGCCCTTGTAACAGTTTTGGATTTAAAATCTATTTTGTCTGATGTTAGCATCACTATTACAGAACTTTTTTGGGTTACTACTTGCATGGAATACATTTTTACATCTTTTCACTTTCAACCTGGTTTTGTCCTTAAATCTGAAGTGAGCCTCTTTTGACAGCATATAGAAGGCTTATATATTTTTACCAATTCAGTCTATGTCCCTTGATTGGGGAATTCAATATATTAACACAGAAAGTTATTACTATAAAGGCATTATTTATTTCATCCGTTTTTTCCTTTGGCTTTCCATTGCAATTTCTTACTATTGTCTGTCTTTTTGTTGTATATTCTAGCCTCCAAATATCCTCATTTTTATGCTTTACTCCAATCTCTCACCCCCCTTTTTTTTCCCCTTTCAGGCTGTAATGCTCTCTTTATTATCTCTTGTAAATCTGGTCTTTGGTAACATACTCTTCATTTTTGTCTTTTTGTGAAGAATTTCAATTCATTCTCCCCTGTGAAGGACACTTTTGCTGGATACAGAATTCTTGTGTGGTGTTTTTTTCTTTTTCAGTAGCTTAAATACATCATATATATTCCTTCTTACTTCCATGCTTTTCATTGAGACATCAATACTTAGTTTTATTGAGGTTCCTCTGCATGTGATGCATTGCTTTTCTCTTGCTGCTTTCAGAATTCTCTCTTCATTTCTTGTATTTGTAATTCTGAGTGGTAGGTGTATCAAGGTAAGTCTATTTGGATTTATTCTGTTTGGGGTAGTGTCCTCCTTGAATATTGATTCTGTCAATTTGAGATTATTTATGAATTACAAAAAGAGAGATTATGCTTATAAACTAGTCAGTTCCTCTGGGTGTGATAGCCTCTGTTTTAGATTCAACTGAGATATCTTTGATTAATTTATGTTAAGATTAGAGCTTTGATTCAACAATGTCAGTAGGGTATAACTCATTTGAAGTCCCTGACCCTTGGTGGGCTATATATATAGACACACAGAAGAAGACACAGATGAGGAGAGAACTTTGTCATGTTGCTTCTGCTATGTGACAGAAAAGAGAAAGCTCAACCAGCTAAAGCCCCAGGGAGATCCAAGCCATTGACCTGATAATTTTCAGCTAAGGAATCTACAGTTCTGAGTAGCAGAGAAGGCCTGGAAAGAGATGAGCCTTCCAGCCTACAGCTGAGATCAGAAGAAATTGAGCCCATGGAGCCTTAAGAGGAAGAGGAAGACTGAACACTCACACAGATTGGCAACCACCTTGCTTTTAACACATGACAACAGACTTTGTTGAGAAAATGCCTCCCTTGGTACATTGAGTTGGACTCTCTAGGGTCTTATAACTGTAATCCTTTACCTCAAATAAATACCCATTTTAAAAACCAACAGATTTTTGGTACTTTGCATTATCAGTTCTTTGGCTAATACAGAATTTCGTACCAGGAGAGTGGGGTGGTGCTTTTGCCAATATAAAAATCCTGGGGTGGTTTTATAAATGGGTGAAGGGTATTTTTGGAGGAATTGTGAAATGCTTAATGAAAAATGCCTACATTGCTTTGAAGAGACTGTTGATATGAATATGGAACCTAAAGGTATTTCTAGCAAAGCCTTAGAAATAATGAAACTATTATATTATTAGAAAATGGAGGAAAGAAATGTAATGTTTTAATATTTTAATATTACAGAGAATGTATCAAGATTGATTCCTTATGTTACATGGAAGGTAGATTTTGAAAATTACTAACTTGGACATTTAACCAAGGAGATTTCCAAACTAAATGTGAAAAATGCAGCCTGGCTTCTCTTTGCAGCTTATAGCAAAATATTAGAGGAAAGAGATAAGCTGAAAACTAAATTATTGGGCACATAGAAACCAGAAACAGATTCCAGAAATTTTAAGCCTCTTGAAACCAAGCTCCCAATGATAATGCCCCATTCAGCAATTAACCAAATTTGGAACTTGTAAGTCAGGATTGAACATGAAATTTTACAGGAAAGACCTATGGAAGGTGGTATTCTTTGATGGCTGCTTGCTAAGCCATCAGATTTCCTGCATGCTAAGCCAACAAGCTTTTTAGAGAAATGTATGAACTAATCCTCTGTCAGCCTGCACTAAAACAGACATGGAGGGGAGAGATGGAATGGAAAATGGCTTTAGGAGGAAAATGATGGAATCTAAAGTCTGGAATTAAGACATCAGCTTGGGCCAAGAGAGGAACAACACTCATGTGTATGGAGAGGGTGTTTGCCCTGGATTTTGAAGTTCCAGCCCACTGTTCAGGGAGAGTTTGCCACCACAGGCTACAAAGAGGGTGGAGCACATTCTTCAAAGGTTGGGGAGAGTGAGGGCAACACAGCAGTGATCCGAGAGGGTTGGGCCTGTTCTTTGTAGATTACGGAAGGTCAGGTCACCAACTCACCGTTCTGAGAAGGTTGAACCTATACACCAGAGATTATGGAGAATGTTGTTGTCACTTGACTGTACTAAGGGGATTGAGACTGTACCCCACAGATTGGGGAAAGAATGGCTATCACCCCAATGCTCTTGGAGGGTGAGGTCCAGAGCTCAGTCACCACCCAGATGCTTGATGAAGGTGCAACCAAGAAAATGGCCATTGGGTAAATCTGCATAGAGTGGGACCCCATGAGGTTCCATGGATGAGAAGAAACTATCATCTCAATAATGACTCTCAATATGAAATTAAAGGAAAAAAGACTATCCTGTGAAATCTAATGGAGTATGCTCTGCTGGTTTTCAGAACTTTAGGGGACAAGTGACATGTTTCCCTTCCATAGTCTCCATATGTAATGCAAGTGTCTGTCCCTTTGTATATTGGAAGCAGAAAAATTGTTCTGTGGTTTTCACAGGTCTACAGCTAGAGGGGACTTTGCCCAAAGAAAAACTGTATTTTTATAAATAACTGTGATGTTATTTTGAACTTAGCATTGTTAACTGAAAGAATTTAAGGGTTTTTGAATATTAAAATGCCTTTTTTGGAATTGAGAGGGTGGAGTTTGGCAGTTTGAGATTATGAATTTCAAAAAGAGATCATGTTTGTAAACTGGTCTTTTCTTCTGGGCATGATGCACTTTGATTGTATTAGACTCTACCAAAATGTCTTTGATTAAATTATGTTATGATTTGGGCTTTGATTCAACTATGTCAGTAGGATGTAACTCATTTTAAGTCCTTAACCCTTTGGTGGGATTTATAAATGGACACTCAGAAGACACACAATAGAAAATACAAATAGGAAAGAACTTTGTCATTTAGGTCCTGCCATTTGGCAGAAAGAGAATGCTAAAACAGCTAAAGCCCCAGGGAGAGCTGAGCCATTGATGTGATAGTTTGCAGCTGAGGAGACAACAGCCCTGAGCAGCTGAGAAGCCCTGAGAAATAATGAGCCCTCCAGCCTACAGTTGAGATCAGAAGTTGCACTCACAGAGTCTTTACAGGAAGAAGAGGGCTAAACTCTCATTCAACAGATTTCAACACTTGTTTGGCTGAGTAATATATTATATTTATGTCTTTATTTATATTAAATATATTAATATATTAAATATTAAATATATTGATATTTATGTCTTTCATAAGGGTTGGGAAGTTTTAATTCATTATTTCCTCAAATATTCTTTCTGCCCCTTTTCTGTTCCCTTGTCCTTCTGGGATGCCAAAAACATGGATGTTTGTGAGTTTTGTATTGTCATTCAAATACCTGAGATCCTGTTCTTTTTTATCCATTCCTTTCTTTTTCTTTTTTTCTTGCCTTTCCAGTTTTAGATTGTCCATCCTCAATTTCACTGATTCTGCTCTCCATCAAATAAAATCTGCTGTTATAGTCACCTAATGTATATTTATTCTCATCCATTTTTTCTCTTTACCCCAAACCCTGTTGCTTTTCTTTGCAGACTTTCAAATTTTTCTTTATGTTCACTCACTGTTTTCTTAATATCTTTTAACTCATTGAATTGATTTAGGAGATTTGTGTTATTATTGATTAGTTGTTTTAAATCCAGTTTCTCCTCAGGAGTTTTGCTTTGTTCCTTTGGCTGGACCATCTCTTCCTATTTCTTAGTATGGCTTGTAATTTTTGATTGATGTCAAGACATCTGAGTATGTTGGTAAATTTACTCTGATACTCAATTTTCCTCTGTTGCCCAGTAGTTTTGTTTAATGTACTTTATGTTTTTTGTTTTGTTTTTTGGCTTAAATTATTCTAAGTGTTTAAAAATTCCCAGCTTAAGTTATCAAAATAGCACCAGGGAGTTATTAATGTGTGCAGATCTGCTTCTGGGAGTTTGGGACAAGAAAATGCTAACAGCAGTTTTTCTCCTTGCAGTTTCCCAGCCAGTTGGCAGATGGTTCTCATCTGCATATCTCTTTCAACTTCCCCTTGACCTTGATTTTGGTCTAAGCAGAACTGAGATTCATCTGTCTTTTTAAGTTTGTTTTAATTCCCTGTCATCAACCATGATCTATCCAGTTTGGGTAGATCTAGACTGCTGAATTAAATGAGGATATTGTGTAGTTCATCATGCTAATTTCTGCCATTCCACTTGAGATATGATATGATTTGTGATGTACCATATGGCAATAGAGCAGGTAAGGAAGGTACAGGAACTATTACTTGAACTTCCCTCTTATATTATCTCTTACCCTATAGGTCAAAAATAAATAAATTATGTAATTATTTTGATATTTATGTCCATATATAATTTTTTTTTTGAGTAATAGGGAAATAAAGGTCCCTGGACCCAGAGTACTCATTGTGACAGACATTGGGAACTGGCTTGAAGTACATTTATCTGGCCTCCTACTTTAACAGGAAGCTGATGATGGTACTCTTCATCCCACATATTAGTGTAAAATTCATCCTTTTAAGCAACAACTATTAAAAAATAATCTGGATATTTTTTAATAGTGTGTGGTTATCTGAGAAAATGACCATAGAACCCACAGGGAATAATTGGGGGAATTCCTATCCTAAAATTTTGTCCTGGTTTTGCTTGATTCATCCCTTCAGTCAGTGGGCTCTGAATCTAAGAACAAGCTTAGGTTTAGAAATTGGGGAAAGAATTCTGACTTTCTATTAAACCAGCTGGTAACAACCATATGCTCACCAATTCTTGATCTCTCATTAGCTGCTCATGTATTTGTCTTTAGCAACAAAATGCTCTATTAGTCATTTGCATAGGTCCCTGGATGTTGGATGTTCTTGCCTGACATTCTGAAATTTTCACCCATTATGATATATCTAATATCAGGAGATAGTTTGGTAACTTACATGAGGTGATATAAACAGAATGATTAAAAACATAGAATTTGAAGTCAGAGAGAATTAGATTTTAATCTGGGCTCTATCAAACATTAGCTGCTTCATTATTTACTATACTCAGTCAACATTTACATCAATCTTATGAATCCTTAGTTCATTTATTTATCTGTAAATTTGGGATACTAATACATATTTTATAAGGCAATAGTGAGGACTGAAATAATAAGCAATTTTTAGAATATTTCCTAACTTAAAATAGTTTTAATCATGTATGATTATTATTGGTGTTATTGTTAAAAATAGAATCAATTGTTAAAGCATTAAAATGGCAAGACTGGTGGTCAGGCAATAATTGGAAATGAACATTAACATCTGGACATATCAAAGAAATATAAGGCCCAAACTGACAAGTTGAATAGTATGGCTACTCAACAATGTAGAAAATGTAGTCAGTTGAAACAAAAAAATTTAAAATTTTATGTATAATCAGACAAAAAAAAAAAGGAATGTACCTTGGAATTGTGTTTCACAAATAATATTTTGTAGAATGATTGCATTTTTGCATTTGAATCATCAAATGAGCTCCAAGACTTTTTATTTTAAGAGAAAAAATTGTGTACATTAGATACTACAATTAGGCCAAGAGTAGAGTCCCCAGATTCCTATGGTAATGGTTCTACCAGCAGCATATAATGCAGAAAAAACTTGTAAAAATAGACTTGAAATTAAGGCAAAAATTTAGGGCATAATTCTGCCCTGAGATTAAATTTTTCTGGCCCTATAATCACATTCTTTATTCTATGCAAAATATTCAGAAAACAACATGCTGAAAAAAAACACAATTAACTAAACAAATGCATTTATAAAGTTTTTATTATATGTCGGGCACTGTGCTAGGTTTTTGGGATATAGTGAAGAAGAAAAATTGTCTATATTTCCATGGAGTTTTCTGCCTGGTCAGTAGTTATAGACTGGCGTTCATTTTGTTCGCCAGGGAATATTTGACAATATCTGGACACTTTAGGTTATTACAATTGGGGGAGATGTTACTTATATCTAGGAGGCAGAGGTCAAGGATGTTGTCAGACTTCATATAATACAAAAGAGAGGCCACATAAACAAAAATAATTGGCCCCAAATGACAATAGTGACAAGTTTTATTTTCCTCTAAGAATAAATCTTAAAAGCTATCTTGATTCAAATCTTGATTTGATTTTTGACATGGATAGTATCTTGATAAGTACCTTCCCTTCTCAATATGCTAATTAAATAAACCTGCAGAGATAAAATTTAATAGTTTTCCTGTTTTTAATAATGTCTTAATAATAAGAGTCCAGAACAATTTAGTAATTAGCTATAATCTGAAACATGTCAAACATCCACAAAATAATTTCAGTTATATATCATAAAATTTGTTATTCAGAAAATGCCTACTGATTTTTCTTATTTTCTTCTATAACAGTGTTCATTTTGTAAATAGTATATATTATTCTATGAATGTATTTTCATAGCTGAACCTAGACATATTTTCATAAGATACATTTTTCTAATAATGTTTTTCTGACATTGCAAAATTGCTATAATGGAGGAAATGACACTTCATCTTATCATCTTATATAATTATCTTTTCACTTTAATTTTGCTCATTGTTTTTTATTTTACTCATTAAGGAATTAAATTATTTATAAATTACCATTTTTTAGGCCATATTCATATTTTGGACTGACTTCTATTTCTTTTTTGTACTCATGGGTTAAAAAACCAAATGAGTTTTCATATATTTCAGTTTCTAATAAAAGATATAAGCAGTCATATTTCCTTATCTTTCAATAATTGTACAGTTTTCATATATTTCATTTCTTCATATATCAAAATTAGTCATTTAAAAATTTCATATTATAAATCCTCAATAATTAATTATAGAATTTTATAGATGTATGTTTTTAAATTGTACATTCTTTTGATATTCCTAACTTTAGATGAATTTGGCAGAGTGGTAGATGACTAAGCTGCTGTGGTCTTAGAAATGTCACAACATAGATTCCAGTGTAGAACATTGGATATGGAATATATTTAGCTCTTAAACCAGGAGTAATACTGAACTCTTCTAGCTCTATAAACTTATGCAAATGAATTGTTTTTAAAATGCAGAATAAATGACAAATGACAAGATTATCAGAAAATATCTGAAACATTTTTTGGTTTGAATATCACAATTAAAGAAGGGCATTGAAAAGTTGTAGTATTGCTTCAAGAAAGGAAACAAAGTGATGAATGATTATTTAATGTTGAATTGAGAAATTTAGCTTTTATGCTGAACCACTTATGTGAAACAAGCTGCTCCAATGGTGCCTTGTGGGGACACAGGTTCGGGCACAAAAGAACCTTTCAGCAAATGATTTCTTGATTACTTATACAGAATAAAGAGTCCAGAAATATCAAATAATCACTTTGTTACTTCCTCAGCTCAAAGAGTTCATAAGAGTAGGGAAGAAGTCCCATCATGGCTGGTCTCTGGGGGTGACCAAAACCTGTTCAGATCAGGTTAAAAGATGACAACTCCACATGTCCCACTTTAAGCAAGAGAAAAGAAAAATCTGTACTCTTTGACTGTGGTGTGGTTTTTAGCCACCTGGAATGGGGGTGCCCTACAACTGAGAATTCCCATTCTGATAAGCATCTGAGACTACTTAAACCAGTTCCAGGTTTAAGATCGAACCAAGCCTTTTCATTAGACATAACTCTCCTCCAGATTGTGGAATGGTGCCCAATAGAAAAGGATGTGGGAGTAGTGGAAGGCTAAAGGATGGCCACTTAGCTTGTATTTGTGATTTCCCTAGAGAAATAAATGGAGGTAGGAGAGGTTATCTGTGATTACCCTAACAAAAAGGAGAAGGTATTTTTTGAAACTTTGTTTCAGATATAAAAGGATTATATCACTTCAGTTACAAAATGATTGAATGTGTTCTGTGTCACTTCCAGAACAAAAGTAGAATCATCAGTCAAAATTATAATTCATGTTATCAAAACAAAAGTTATTTGAAAAAATGATCCCCAAATTGAATGAAACATCTTGGGAACACATTAGATTTTGTAAACAGTAGTTCTTCATACATTTATTGAAAATAAATAAATAAATACAATCTTTGGGAATATTTTACTAATTTCCTAATTATCTATCACCATTACATACCATCTGCCTCAAATTTAAAAAATAAAATTAAGGGAACAGAGTATTTTCTGATATATGGTATTATATCATAAAGGTTTGCAAAAAAATTGAATATACTTTTTGGAAAGTGTCATAAAAATTACAATGGCATCTTTCTTATTGAAATTTGATCCAATCAATATTGTTTTTCATTTATTTACAAAAATATATAGCACTGCAAAACTATATTCTATATTTATGCAGAGAAAAGTTCATATTTATTTCTTTGTGATAATAAACTGAAATACTAAAAGGATTAAATTACATATGTATGTGTGTTTCACAGCATGCTATTTGATACACAGTGATATTTTAGAAGTAGTACCCACTTTTTCCTGAAATTTGTTACCTAATACACATTATGCACTTATGTTACATTATTTGTATACACAGATTCCCTGTATACATGATATATATAGTACATAATAAATATATAAAATTAAAATTACTTGATTACATAATCAATAAATATACACAAGACAATCATTCCAACCATTTTGACAATAACTGATCATATATATAAAATGCTAAACATTTCATTTGTTCAGTCATTCAAAATTATCTATCGAATATCTATTAAGTTCCTTTTGTAACTTAAAGCTAATTGTACCCCAGAAATGTATGCTCTTAAATTTAATCCATTCCTGTGGGTGTGGATCCATTGTAAGTGGGAACTTTTGAGGAGGTTATTATAATTAAAATATGACTCACCTCATTCAATATGGGTCTGAAACCTTTTACAAGATCCTTTATAAACAGAATGAATACAGAGAGAGAGAAAAAATTCACAGAAGCAAAAAGCTGAAAGCAACAAAATCTGGAAAAGAAGGGCGAGGCCAGCAGAAGATACCATGTACCATGTGG
Source organism: Dasypus novemcinctus (assembly GCF_030445035.2). NCBI lineage: Eukaryota > Metazoa > Chordata > Mammalia > Cingulata > Dasypodidae > Dasypus > Dasypus novemcinctus. The sequence goes on along the minus strand of NC_080673.1, from coordinate 143,664,864 downwards.
CCAGAGCCAAGGATCGCCAGCATCCATTCTTCAGAAAGAAAGTATCACCTGACTGATGCCTTGATTTGGACATTTTTCTCAGCCTTGAAACAGTAAGCTAATAAATCCCCATTGTTAAGCCAACTCACTCATGGTATCTGCTTTTAGCAGTCTAGGAAACTAAAACAGTGTCAAATTCTGTGATGGACGCTAGGAACATATGGGTTGACAAAATATTTATAGTCCTAGAAGGTATGGAATTCATATTCTAGTTGGGAAGGACAGTAATACAATGTTCACTGAAATAAATGTATAATTATAGACTATCAGTAGGCAGGTTATCCTAATCAAAAAACACCCATTATTGTCAGGGAGGATAAATGAATTCATCAGTCTTGTTAGCAACCCACTGCTAGACGTGGTTGAATGCATTGCTTGCTTAGCCAACATCCTGGAGATCATGAGTCCTCCTCACTGTCCCCACATTCTGGGAATTTGGAGCCTTATGCTCTGGGCATCCACAGAAGTTTTGGGAAATGTCTGGGTCTGGTGCCCAGACCATAGCTTCCAAGCTGGGCTGTTCCATTAAGAAAGGGACTGGCTAGGGACCTTTCTTTTTTTCCTTTTACCTACTTTGTAAAGGTCTTAGAAGCTAAGCATATCTCATGGCCACTCGCAGGGGCCATGTTCTGTAGTTAAACCCAACATTAAAAGGCACATTAAAAGGCAGAGACTATTCTGCAGCTTACGGTCAAATGGCCTCAAAGACACTAGTGTGGGTTGGGAGTGCCACTTGCCTCTCATCTCCTGGTTCAGCTCACCAATATGCTGGTGGAAGTCTCTGGATTCTGGGCTTCTAGGTTCTTGGCTTATGTCGCATAAAAGAACCTGAGGATATGCCATAAGGTAGGCAAAGGAATAAAGAGTTCATTAAGAAAGAAGAAAATGAGAAAAGTAAACGATCCAAGGCATGGACTGTGGGCATGCTGCAGGGTAACTCACATGTGTGGGGGACCCAGTTTAGTCCTTTTAAAACTTTAATCCTCCCTCTTTATAATGCTGGGGAAGGGCCCCAGTTGTTTGCTGTTCTGACTGATTGCCCCACCTGTTAGTTCTCAGAGGGTCAATGGTGAGGCCTTTTGAAGGTATCCAGGGATTCTCCTTGACTCCAAATGGGACTCTCATTCCAAATGGGACTCTCATTCCAAATGGGATTCTCATTCTAAATAGGATTCTCATGGCCGGGATCTTATGGGATATTTCCATTCTTGGTGATAGTCTTTTCCCTCAAGATGTTTCCAGGCAGGGTTTCACAGCCACATGTCTTGTGACCACGTTTTCTGCCAGGTCTGCTAGGTCTTCCTTCTTTCACTATAGTAACCTGCCTCATTAAAACTCCAAGTGCCTCCAGAGCTATCTCATTATTAAAATGTGTAATTTGAATTCATTTAAAAGAATGTGTAATTATTTTCTTATATCCTTATGATTAAATTAATTATATGGAAAATGAATTCTATTTGGAGAATCAGAGTTAATTTTCAGTCCAACAATAAGAGCACAATAATTAATCTTTGTAAGAAATATGCTATATTTAATGGTGTATGCAGTGAAATTTATGTTCAGCATGTCTTTTCAGTATCAGGTAATATTTATTCATTGGCTATGATAATGTTAAATAGCTGATTGCATAACTCCACTTAAGATATTTTGTTACCAAATATAATTTCAGAAAGTGCTTATCATTTATCAGATTAATCACTAAAAATACCTTTATTTATTACTCACTCGGAAGCAAGGTTACTTAATTGTAATTTTATCATTTCTTTTTCATTTGAGAAGAAAATAATCCTAGTCCATTTTCCTCAGGAAACAACTCTTAAGCTGTAGTCCTTCTTTAAAGAAAAAAATAAAGATAAATGCGTAGAGAAAATAAAGGATATCTTGCTTTTCACTGTTCTCTCAAGACTTAGATATTCATTTGTTTACTTTAATACTGGCTCATTTTTCCTCTAAGTAATGATGTATGGTGCTTGTTATAACTACCAAAAGTTTTGTTTGCTGTCTCAGCATCCATTTTACTAAGTCACTTGCCTTAACACTGATCTTTGTCCTACTTAATAAGCAGCTTTCCAGTCCTGGGGCATAAACTCCCTCAGAGTCTAAATGTACATCTCTGACCACCACCCACACGCACACCTCATTCCAAACCCGGAGCTGGTCCTAACTGTTAATTTAATTCTCTTTTGTCCCTTGTCCTTTTTTTTTTCCAAAGGTTTCATTTATTTATTATTTTTTTTAATTTATTTCTCTCTCCTTCCCCTCCCCCCACCCCAGTTGTCTGTTCTCTTTGTCTATTTGCTGTGTCTTCTTTGTCTGCTTCTATTGTTGTCAGCGGCATGAGAATCTGTGTTTCTTTTTATTGCGTCATCTTGTTGTGTCAGCTCTCCTTGTGTGTGGCACCATTCCTGGGCAGGCTGTACTTTCTTTCACACAGGGCAGCTCTCCTTATGGGGCGCACTCCTTGAGCGTGGGGCTCCCCTACGCAGGGGACACCCCTGCATAGCATGGCACTCCTTGCGTGCATCAGCACTGCCCATGGGCCAGCTCCACACAGGTCAAGGAAGCCCAGGGTTTGAACTGCAGACCTCCCATGTGGTAGACAGATGCCCGAACCATTGGGCCAAGTCCTCCACCCCAAGTCCTTTCCTTTTTTGCACATTTGCTTAAACTAACCAATTCTTGACTCCACAGGAAGTCTACTAACCTTCACCACTGGACCACAATAAATGTAAAAGGCATGGGTCCCTCTATCTCTGCTCATGTGCTCCACACCTGCCATCCCAGTCTATGGCACTTCCCATCCATACTCATGGCTCCCAGGCTCTCTGGAACTTGTGAGTAACAAATTATCTTCTCTTATGCATTATGGGCTTACTTTTCCATTGTGTCACAACTGACTTTCACCCCAACACAATTTTAAAATCCTAATTAAATAATTCAGTACAGCACTGTAAAGAATTATGCATTTCAGTAGTGTGGGTCAATTTATACTATGGAAACAAATGATTAACAACCACAATCATGTCTATCATCCATCATGTATTTTATTTTTGTTTTATTTCATTTCCAAACCATAGCTGTAGGAACATTTCTTACCAGGGATGTATGAGTCTTAGAACAGGACAAAAAAGACAAATATGGAAACCACACAATGGCTCTTAAAGTGTGTTTGTGGAAGTTTATGCCCACAGACCATTGATCAAATAAAATGATATTGTGTATCAGGGAGTATAACCATCCTTCTGGGAGGGAGAGGGAGACTTTTTAGGGAGTTGTAGGGAGTATTTTGAAAATAATATAATTTACCATAGAGATTTTTTATATGTTGCTATATAATATATTTTATTCCATTATACATAGTCAAATTATACATATACATAGTCTAAAATGTTTGTATTTATATCTTTGTTCTCTTTAGAGGGAAAGAAAATATAAAAATACAGTAAAATGCAAAGGTAAAGATTTTGAAAATCTATCTCCCAAGGGATATAATGGTAGTATAAGATTTAATGAATCACTAGCACTAATTCAGACTTTTTAAATGCCTCTACTGCATAAGAAAAGCAGAGTTATTAGACTCTTGGCTATGAAAAGCCTACCTGTCAAATTTGTGCATGTCAAGTGAAAATACATTTATAGGTTATACCTGTTGTGTTTTGCAAAGAAACTACTATTTAATGTCCCTGAAATAATGAGAAAGGAAAATAGTTAGCTGGAACAGCTCCACAATATATGGGTTAAAAAAATTGCATATTGAGAATACTTGGGTGTTTCATATGAACTTGAGGCAAATACAAGGCTGAACAGGTAAAGGACGTGAAACTGTTCTGGAAAGGCTTAAAGTTTCTGCATAGCTTTCTTATGTTTTCTTTAAGTCTGTAATTAAAAGTACATGGAAAAAAGGTACATAGTTCTAAATTTTTATGCTCTAATAGCATTTTGAATACTATCTTCTGATTTCCCCCTACTGTGCTGTTCTGTATAAGGATACCACATGACATCAATAACAGAAGAAAAATATTATGCTTTGATTCTGTTTATGGAGAAAAAGATATTGCCTGCAGGTACTATTTTCATAAGTTTATGTTTATTTTCCATTCTCCCTCACTAGAACATCTCTCAGGGTCTCTAATTGTATTTCCCTCAATTAAGCCAAATACTACATCAAACATTCCTTATTTTAGTCTCCAAATATCCCAACAGATCTGATTTATTTTATTATGCTTTATGACAATTGCTCAGGTTGCATTATGCAATTTGAAAGTGAATAAATGACATATAATACCATTCATTAGAAAGCTGATCAGAGCAAAGGATTTACTGCACATTGCATTCAGGTATAACTTTTGTTTTGTTTTGTTATGCCTTTAGCTATCAGTTTGCATTATTTGGAATACACTCAGCTGCAAATAATATTTAACCCGATTCAAACAGCACTAAGATGTATTGGATCATATGGTAATAAAATGGCTGCAGCAATTCTGTACTTTACTTTCAAATATAATGTTGTTTATTCTTGAACCTTGACAAGAAAAACAAAGAAACTTGCCAATATTATTTAACAAATCACTACTTTGGACTCAGAAAATAAGGTCACATTATCACTACAAACCAATCATTGGCAAGATGGATGCAATTACCTTTAGATCAATCAGAGTCAACTGAGGAATTTACATTCAACTGAAGCACATTGGCTGAGTGATGCTGAAGGATAAAATTGTAAGATGAAAAAAAAGGGCTTCTGTAGAGAATGAGAAAAGGAAGAAGACATATGCAGATCAGGCAACCAATAATACCCACTCTAATATGTTTAAAAATATTTCCCTTTTTTGCATTCCTGCTCTTTGTCTTGATTTTTGTTTTACATATTTTATAGAGTTAATAGAGTTATGTTAAATGCATTTATTCAGAAATTGTGTTATGTGAACAGAACTTTGTCTTGCTGTTGTAAGAGTTAGATCTCTGCTGAAAATAACTTTGTAAATACAATCCATCAACTTTTATTTCTGTGCCAGGACAACATGCATTTGAAAAAAGGAGTTACCACATCGTTGTTGTTGTTTTTTTTTTTAATGGTAGAAATACTTATATAACATTGAGATTAGAAAAATTGTTATTTCTGAAGATAGGGACCCATATTTTGTAGAACCCTGCTTTTTTTCATTAAAAAAATATTCTAGATCACTTACACCCCTTCTTCTCACAGCACATAGAATGTGTTAAATAAAAATAAGTCAAAACATTATATTCTGCTTTTTTGCATACTGGACATGTTTAGGGGTATTTCACTATTTGAAAGTACATGCTACCTACAGTACTATGTTGCTACAGTACTTACTATAGTTACTACAGTAACTATATATATTTCAAAATATACACTAACCCAAAACTAATTGCTAAATATGATAGAACAATAAATATGATAAAATCACAATTCAAATAAAATATATAACATGACATAATGGGTCATATGGAAGCAAATGAAAGATTGGCATAATTACCCCAGTATTCTTCTCTAGAAGCCAATAAGTTAGAGGAAAGTGCAAAATATTTTTATCCCATTTTTGCAGGTGAGTTAACAAACTCAGATATCCTGAATTCACATGGCAGGTAGGTAAGAAAACTAGGACTAGAATAATCTTACTTAGTTTGGAATTTTTTGCAAGGAAGATAAGTGATGTTTATGAGGTATGTGATTTTGCTAACATAATTACAAAATTAAGTGTCATGAAATTATATTATCAATGGTTCCATTTTATTATTGTGAATTGACTTGTTTCATTGTGAATTGAATGAAAAACACTACCTTTTATTGGATTCTCTGTATTCCACTTTTATAGAAGGTAAATGTCAAAATAGAGATTAGGCAATTTTTAAAAATAATAATCCTTTTCATGATTATTAATATAGTAAATATTCATTAAAGATGATTAGAAAATTGAGAAAAAAACATAATAAAGAAAGTAAAGCTCTGAAAAATCACAACACCTGTATAAAATTGCCTTTTCTATTTTGGTTTGATTTTTCCTCCATGTTATCCATACACATAAAAAATATTTGGATCATCTCTTAACCTGGTATAGTGACTTAAAATATAATTGTGGCAATTACCTTGTCTTTGGGATTTGTTAAATAAATTGTGTCATATCTATGATATAGGATAATTAACATATTTTGTTTTTACATTTTTATTTATATATTATTCATATTATAAATAGAATTTCACATACTGTAATGATTCATCTATGACTTTTTACATCTGATTTTCTCCTTAAAATAATTTGATAAAAACAGAATTATTTGGCCACATATATGAACCATTTTTTCCTACTTAGTCACACATTTCCCTTATTACATTTATAACAGTTCACACATTAGTAATTTAAGAGATGTCTTTATTCATGTAACTCTGCAATAAAAATTATTGCTATTTAAAATATGCAAATTATTTGATAGGGAAAATATGAAACTTTGCAGCATTAACTTGATTACAAGTTAGATTGAATACTATTTTGGAAATTAATTTTTTATTTGTTTTACTAGTTTGTGAATTCTATTTTCATGTCATATATCCATATTTTGGATATTTTTTCTAATTATTAATTTAAAAAGCTCTTTACATGATGTAGCAGTTTGATATTGTTTATGAATTCCAAAAATAGTTACTGGATTATGTTTGTAAACTGGTTTGTTCCTCTGGGCATATTAGATTATATTGGATTCAGAAGTTACACTTTTACCTGATTAAATTATGATTAAGGTTTGATTGGGCCATGACAGTAGGACATTGAGTCCCTGCCCCTTTGTTGGGCAGAGACTTGCAGAGAAAACCACATGGCAGATCAGAGAGTAGAGATTTTGTATGCTGGAACCTCAATAAGTAAACACACAGGAGAAGAACACAGAGGAACAGAGACAGCTCATAGACAGTTTAGAGGTCCCAGAAAAAGTGAGAACTCCTGAGAGCCTACAGTTGACCTTGTGGAGAGAAGAAAGCAGCTGAGCCCAGAGAGAAATGAGCCCCAGGAAAGAGATGAGAATTATCCCAGCCTACAGCTGATATTGGAAGAAGCTTGGACCATGGAGCTTTAAGAGGAAGAGGAATCCTGAAATCTTGCAAACATTTGGTAGCCATCTTGCTCCAGCACATGGCAACAGACATTGGTAAGGGAAATAACTTATGCTTTATGGCCTGATTAACTGTAAGCTTCTATCCCAAATAAATACCCTTTTTAACTGGTACTTTGCAACAACAACCATACTAATACAGAATTTGGTACCAGGAGTGGGGTAGTGCTTTTGCAATTACCAAAAGCTGGAATGATTTTGAAAATGGGTGAGGGATATTTTTCAGAGGAATTGTGAGATGCTTGAATGAAAATTTCTATAGTGCTTTGCAGAGACTGTTGATAGGAATATGAATGCTAAAGGACATTTTATGATGCCTGTATTAGTCAGCCAAAGAGGTGCTGATGCAAAATACCAGAAATTGCTTGATTTTTATAAAGGGTATTTACTTGGGTTAGGACCTTACAGATACCAGGCCATAAAGCACAGGTTACTTCCCTCACCAAAGTCTATTTTCATGTGTTGGAGCAAGATGGCTGCTGATGTTTGTGAGGGTTCAGGCTTCCTGGGTTCCTCTCTTCCATGGTCTTGCTTCTTCCTGGGCTCAGAGTTCTTCTTTTCTTGGGGCTTGCTATTCTTTCCTCTTTGAGCTCACTTCCCATAGCTCCAGCTTAATGCTTCAGCATCAGATTCCAGCATCAAAACTCCACCATCAAAAACCCTTGCATCAAAAGCTCCAACTCTGTCCTTTGCCATGCCTTTTATCTCTAAGTCCCCACCCTTCAGTGGGTGGGGACTCAATGCCCTAATGACATGGCCCAATCAAAGCCCTAATCATAATTTATTCACACCCAGGTACAGACCAGATTACAAACATAATCCAATAACTATTTTTGGAATTCATAATCATATCAAACTTCTACAATGTCTTAGAAGTAAATGATGGAACTATTATTGCCTGAAGGAAAGTCAATCCAAGATTTAAAGTTGCAGAGAACATAGCAAGATTGACTAATGGTCAGTGTGGGTATTTAGCTGAAGAACTTTCCAAAGAAAACTCAGAGAATCTGGTTTGGCCTTTCCTTGCAACTTATAGCAAAATTCTAGATAAGAGAGATAAGCTGAGGACTAAACTGTTGGGTGGAAAGAAAACAGAAAGTGATTCTGGAAATTCCAAGTCTCTTCAAATCAATCTCCCAGATGAGAGTGCCCCATTTGAGGACTTAACTAAACTTGGAACTTGTAGATCAGGATTGAAGATGCAATTGTCTAGGAAAGACTTGTGGAATGTCTTACTGTCTGAACGCTTGGGCCTTTGCTTCTTGCATGCTAAGCCAACAAGCTTTTTGAAAGAGATGTATGAACAAAATCACTGTCAGGTGGAATAAGAGGGTCATGGAAGGGAAATATAGGAGGGGAAACTGTTTTAAGAGAAAACCATGGAAGTTGAGATCTAGAATTAGGACATCTCCTTGGGCCAAGAGAGGAACCCCACCCATGTATACAGAGAGGGTGAGTTTGCTCCAGAAGTTGAAGAAGGGGATGTTGCAGCCTGAGAGTTTTTGCCACCCAAGGGTACAGAGAGGGTGGAGCATGTTCCCCAAGAGTTAGGGGAACTTGTTACTCTTAGAAAGTTGGACCTGTGTGCCAAAAGTTAGGGAGAATCTTGTCTCCACTTCACCCTACTATGGGGTTTAAGACTCTAACCCAAAGATTGGGTAAAGTGTGGCCATCTTCCAAATGCTCTTGGAGGATGATGTCTGGAGCTTGGTTGCTACCCAAATGCTTGATGAAGGTGGAACCAAGAAAATGGCTTTTGGACAAGTCTGTGGAAAGTGTGCATCCCCATTAGGCCCCAGGGAAAAGAAATCATCATTGTGAAAATGACTCTCAGACTTTGAAATCAAATGGAATATACCCTGTAAGTTTACTGAACTGTAGGACACTGTATTTGGGTTCTTTAGGGAAAGAAAATCCACAGGAGATAACTGTCTATAGTAGAGATTTTATTAGTCTCTCATGTCACTGTGGAAATGCAGAAGTTCAGGTTCTGCCAACAGACTGCAAACCAGGGACTCTGATGAAAGTTCAATGAAGGTCCTTAATGAGTTTCCAAGAGATGTTGGCTGTCCAAAGACAAGCTAAGAAATTTTCCCTGAATGCTGAAACCACTTTCCCTTTTAAGGTATTCAACTGATTGGATAAAGCATCACTCATTGCTGATGGCAATCTCCCTGATTGATGTAGATGTAATCAGCTATCTTTGCAGTAAACTCCTTGGTGACCAAAGCCCATAAATGTCCTTGTATTACAATTAGCACATTGCTTGCTTGACCAAACTGGGCAAAATTATCTGGCCTACTTGACCTATTAGCTTAACTATCACAGGGACCCATGACTCATGTTTCCTTCCCAATTTCTCCTTATTGCAATGCAAGTGCTTATCCTTTATCCATTTGTATATTGGAGGCTGATAAATGGTTTTGTAAGTTCCAGAGGTCTATGAGAGATAGGACTTTACCCAAAAACGAACTGTTACTTTCATAAACTGATTGTGATATGGTTTTTTACTTAGTATTGCTACTGAAATAAGATTGTTTGAATATTGTAATGTCTGTTTGGAATTCAAAGGATGGAGTATAGCAGTTTGATATTGTTTATGAATTCCAAAAATAGATATTGGATTATATTTATAAACTGGTTTGTTCCTCTGAGTTTATTAGATTATATTGGATTCAGAGTTTTCAATTTTATTTGATTAAATTATGATAAGGCTTTCATTGGTACACATCCACAGGACATTGAGCCCTGCCACCCTTGGTGGGTGGGGACTTGCAGGAAAAAACACACGGCAGAGGAGAGAGTAGAGTTTTTGTATGCTGGAACCCTGCTAAGTAAACATACAGGAGAAAAACGCAGAGAAATAGAGACAGCTCATAGACATGGCAGAGGTCCCATGAAGAAAAGAGAACCTGATAGACTACAGTTGACCTGTGGCAAGAAGAGAACAGCTGAGGCTGGAGAAAAGCAAGCCCTTATAAAAGCCAAAAGAGTTCTGGTACTTTGCATAAGCACTCTTTTGGCTGATTAATACACATGATAATCCTGCTCCAATCTGAAAACTGATCAAGCTCTGAAGGTAATGTGCTAGAAGAGAAATCTTGACACTGCAATGACTAGATAAAGAAGTAGTTTCCCCTCTCTGATATTCTAAGTCGCCACAAAATAAAATACATAGATTTTTAGGAAGTACCAGGGTATGAACCTGGTACCTCAGATTGGGAAGCAGGAGCTCAACCACTGAGTTACACCTGCTCCCAAAGTATGGATTATCTTTTTTTTAAAAGCAGATACAAGGGAGTGAACCCATACAAGGGAACAGGTTCTCAACCACTGAGTTTTGCCTTCTCCCTGAAATGCATTTTTAGAGGGATATTTATTTTTCATATTTGTAAGATCTCTCATGAAGCAAACAATTGGATTTTTGAAATACTATCTTACTTGGTAATTTTCAAATAACTATAATTTCTGTGGAAATAAGCCCTTTTGATAGGAACCAAATTCAAGGAAGTACATAAATCCAGTTAAATTGGGAAAGTTATTAAAATTCATCTAATGAATATAGGTAAATAACAAAGAGAAATATTGAGAGAACTGTTACAAAATCTCTATTTGAACAAAAATTCTAATTTAAATCAATTGTTATTAACCATTGTTACTTTGGTGATATATGCTATTAAGATTAAAACTATGTTTGCAAGCTATGTAATATTTTTATATTAAGTAAAATATTTCATGTAATTAAAATTTCATTTTTATAAAATATCACAAGTAATAGAATGCTAATTTAATGTATAATTTCACAACTGATGTACTATGACAGCACTTTGCACACTAATTGGTGAAACAACTATCCTTATTCACTATATCTTGTAGAATAAAATCTAGATACACTAATTTATTTGTAACTATTCAAGGCAAATTTTCAGGATGTATATGCTTAAACACTGGCATCTTTTTAACTTAATAAACATTTCACAGTATAACTTGCTTATAATTGTTTTTACTTTCAATTACATTTCTATTACATTTCTTCACATTTTTTAACCTTGAAAAATTCTAGGATACCTATTTTTTTAAACATGTATATTTCTGGTAAATATGCTAGATGGCGATTATGCATCTCTCCATCTAGGGTTCTTGTACTAAAATATCCAGAAAGCTACACTTCTGCTTTTACCATATTCCCTTGCAGCTAACACTCTGGGTAGGAATTTTGTATGCAAACTAAGTGTATTTAAATGGGATTTAGAGGGCAGAAGTCAGAGAAAGACCATATTTTTGCCTTAAGAGTAAAGAATTGAGGGTTTTAGAGATAAAGTGTTTTACCGTAAGTCTACATTTCCCCTTGGAATCTGCTGTCCTCCTTTATGGATTTCTGACTTAAGACTCCAAAGATCACTCTTCCCAAAACTTCCAGCCTGCCTATATAAATGTGTAGATGTAGTATATATTAATTATAACTAATTGGTATATACACATCTATCTTTATCTTACTGATAGCAAAGTATGCAGAAACATGTTTCTTTTCTGCTTTATGTCTCCCTTCCTTCACACTTACTGCCTTTTCTCTGAATACCTGAATATAGTCTTGATAGAAATGATGCCTATCTCCTTCTTAGCCTCACCTCTGTGGTGTTTTGTGTTTTCTATTTGTTATCTAGTAGTAACCCTCAATTTCCTATGGCAATTTCCCTCTCCACTTTATTTTCTATTTGATTTGTTGAGGTCATAATCCCTGACCATCTGATATTGCTGATTTCTTCCTTTACATGTTCCATATTTGCATCACAGTCAGTATTTCCCAAATGAAACTTACCACAGCCACCTTCCAAACAATTTCAGCAATAATCTGTTAGTATTGGGTGGCCTATTCCAAGTACTGTTATTATCATCAATTTCACTCTGTTGAGTGCCTACAACTGAAAGCAGGAGAATTGCATCCAGCATCCATGTGGAATCTAAGCCCTCTCTTGATATAGATGTGGAGTGGACACAACCATTCTAAGGTCCACAGGATGGAGGAATAGAGTATGGCTTAGAGTGGACTTATTGATATTCTATTCATGAACTATTGTGATTAGTAATCAAAGAAAATGTGGCATTGGTGTGGAGAAAGTGGCCATGGTGGCTGCTGGAAGTAGGGAGTGGGAGGAAGAGATGAGATGTGGGGGTGTTTTTGGTACTTGGAGTTGTCCTGGGTGGTGCTGCAGGAACAGTTACCAGACATTGTTTGTCTTCCCATGGCCCACTATGGACTATGGGAGTGTGGGCTATGGTGTGGACCATTGACCATGAGGTGCAGCGGTACTCAGAGATATATTCACCAAATGCAATGTAAGCCTCATGATGATGGAAGAGGTTGTTGTTATGGGGGGAGAGGTGGCTTGAGGGGGGTGGGGGGTATAGGGGTTCCTCATATTTTTTGAATGTAACATTTCATTCTGGAAATTTGGGAGTCACTTTGACATATAAATTATTCAGGACACATACTCACACTCTGTGTGTACAGATTCCTTTAATTGAATTTTCTTATCCTGAATTTCTTCTGTATTATAGTTAAAGTAATCATCTTAATCTGCCCACATTACTATTGATAATAATAGTATATTAATAATAATAAATTAAGGTTTATGGGATTTAAAATATATCTACAAAATTGTATATCAGTTCTCAGCACTTTAACTGGTTCTTATCCATATTTCATGGTAATTGAGAGGTATATATCATGATTTGTGGTTGTGGTCAGCTCTTATTTAATTAAGATGGTATATTTTCCTCCAGTTCTTTCCTTCTGCTCATTTCAGGGTATATGAGTAAAATAATTTTTAAAACAACTTAACCACATAAACCTAAGTGTTATATACCTTTGAGATCCATCTTTTTTTTTTTTAAACCTTTGTTTAAGGGCATTATTTTCTAAAGTGGCCCCAGCTAAGCCCCAACTCTCAGGTGGAAACTGGTAGTACTCTCAACACTCACTAGAATTTCCTAAAGTCCTTTGTTAGGCCTCAAAGCAGGGTCTTTATGGATAACCAGAAATGGCATGAAGAAAACTTCAACACGAGAGTTAGGCAAACTCATATTTATTACGTCTGCAGAGGTAAGGAGCCAAGATCAGTCCACAGTGACTCAGACCTGACTCCCCCTGCTGCAGTTCCACTCTTGTTTAAATACCCAAGTCACTACTTAGCATTTGCTTTGATTATGCATTAGTATTTATGCATATGGATGAACACACATAACTGGTTATATAATTGTATGATTAGTATGTTCAGGAAATCATGCTTGCACATACATTGCATGATCAAAAAAGGGGTGGATAACTCCACCCCTGGGTGGGAATTTTACTATGTTAATTAAGCAAGTTGAAGTGAGGACAGCAAGTGGCTGCTTCTGTGCAGGTCTGGCCAACTGGTTGAAGCTGGTTTTCATACTTCATTGCTTCAACAGGATATTCTTGACCACCAAAAGCGGATTTTGATCCAAAGAGAGGGTTGCATTTCATTACCTTCTGATTTATATACAATTCTTTTCTTTGTATCCTAGCAACAGGGAGAGAAACAAGTTACTTTCAGATATTTGGTCATCCCACATCCATCACTATCTACCCTGAATGCAACTAAGCATTCATGATACCAGGGCTTAAAATAGGGGATTTTTGTTATTGTTGATGTCTATAACTCAAATTGGAAATACCTGCAACCATTTCCATATCACTCTTTTTGATAGGTTACTCATGGACAGATTTCACAGTGGCTTAGATGGATCCAGTTTGGTTCTTTGGCTAGTTATCTGGAGGTGACATTGGATAACAGCAACTATGGTTTATAGGAGTCATAGGGAGAGTTTTGCTACCTTGTTTTTAATGGGGCATCTATACTATGGTACACTGATTCTTTTTTTTTAAGATTTATTTTATTTATTTCTCTCCCCTTCCCACCCCCCACCCCAGTTGTCTGTTCTCTGTTTCCATTTTGCTGTGTGTTCTTCTTTTTTGTCCGCTTCTGTTGTCAGCAGCATGGAATCTGTATTTCTTTTTGTTACATCATCTTGCTCTATCAGCTTTCCATGTATGCGTCACTATTCCTGAGCAGGCTACATTTCTTTCGCACTGGGCAGCTCTCCTTACGGGGTGCACTCCTTGCATGTGGGGCTCCCTTACACAGGGGACAACCCTGCGTGGCACAGCACTCCTTGTGCACATCAGCACTGTGCGTAGACCAGCTCCACATGGGTCAAGGAGGCCTAGGATTTGTACCACAGACCTCCCATGTGGTAGAGAGATGCCCTATTCACTGGGCCAAGTCCGCTTACCCCACTGATTCTTTACATTAGAAAAATGTCACAGTGGTTACTTCTTTTCTTAGATTATGCTAAAGGATCTGAATAGAACAAGGGAAGTCATTTATTACATTGTCTGACTTTGTCATTGGAATATCTTTGTTAATAAAATTGCTCTTAAAAATCACAGAAAAATATTTGCATGTCACTATCTCTTGGTCTTCTTTCAAATTTTTTTCAGAATGGAAAATTTAAACATTGTATTGTGTCAAATATATTATTAACCAATTGTTGCTTAACACATGCTTACATTTAGGAAAACTTCATAACTTCAGTTAACAAAATGACATTAATATAGGCTACCAGTTCTATAGCAATGTGTGTAAGGAAAGGTTAACATTTTTATAGTCCTTTTATTTTATGGTAGATTGAATGATTTAATATCTCAATGTGATACAAAGCATCATAAACATTAATCTGAAATCACCAACTGTTGATGCATTTTTAGCACCATGTTATGTAACTATTATAACCTAAGGACTTTAGTGAATAAAAGCAGCTAAATATTTTCTTACTAAGTTTTATGGTTCTTGAATTTTGATTCTAACTGGCAATATGTTCTTTCCATTTTTTCACATGACAATATAATTCTTAGTTGCATGATGTTATGTGAAATATAAGGTGTGTAATTTCTGCCATTTAAAAAATTCCAGTTATGTGAGGAAAAAAACTGTTTATGCCTTTTATTATCTAGCTTTTAATGGAGTTAAAGTTATGTTTACTTATTCTCAGAATTATTGGAAACTTTCTGCTTCTTCTGCATTTGGCAATCCCAAACCCAATTTTTATAGGTTTATATTCCTATTTATAGTTTTTTTTTTCATTTTTTCCCCACTGATTATTTCTAAATCTGTCCTGAAACAAAATAAAAAATGATTATGTTTGAAATTGGGACTATTACGGAAAAAAGAGAGCCAAAATTAGTTCTTCAAATTCTTGGTCATTCTGGTAATTGTGTCATTTCTAAATTTTTCTTTAGAAAAATGATATCTGCTTTCTTAATATTTGCCCCAAATTCACATTTCTTGTTAAACATAAAATCATGTTCCCTAACACATGAAATACAATAGTTAATGATTGTACCACAAGATTCAATACTTTTATCACGCCAATAAGTATCAGACTATTTCTAAGTATTTTGTTATGAAAATCTTACAACCTTAAGGAAATTTGATTGAAAGTATGCTGGCAATTAATATTTCTTATCCCACTCTGCATTGCAGTTCTACTACAACATAGAAGCAAACAATGGGTGACATTTAAAAATATTTATATTAAGATGCTCAACAGAAAATTGTTCATGATGCATACAACATACATTAAATATAAAAACCACTGTGTTGGAATTGGGGAAGATTGCATCAGATTATGCAGGCAAGGTTTAGCTCTCTCATAAACACAGTGGAGAAACACCCAAAAGCTGCCTGAGAGACCTGCTTTGGGGGTCAGCTGATCAGGACAGTTCTTCACAACTCCCAGTATGGTGAAGGACAGAGAAACAAAGAACCCTAAATAAAAGTGTGAGTTACTAAGCCTCTGCAGTGGCCAGAAGGGGCTCCCCCTCCCCAACATTACTAAGATATTAAGCAGGGGTAAGACCTTTGGCTTGTTGAAGATGACTGAGAGAAGAGTAGATGTCTTCTTCCCTGTCAGTTGTTACAAGTGAAAATGGGGGGACTTTTCTTCAGTGAATTTGAGACCACTTTGAATTTCAGCTCTGGCCAGACCAAAACAAAGGAAAAAGGAGATACACCACTCTGGAAACGAGTGTCAACCAGCGCCACCTGCTAGCCATTCTGGAGATTGCATGGGCAAAAATTACACTTGTATCTCTCTGTTCACTAACTTCTGGGAGAAAATTGTTGTGAGATTAGTGAGTTGATAACATGATTTTAATATATTAAGTTGAGCAATTTGAAAAACGTAGGATACGTTGAACCAAATATCAAAGAAGAGCTGTGAAAAAAAAAATAACAATAGGAAAGGAGAATTTGGCCATCAGAGTAAATTCACCAATATATTCAGATACCTACACCTCAGCCAAAAATTACAAGCCATATGAAGAAACAGGAAGAGATGGTTCAGTCAAAGGATTGGAAGGCCTGCATGACTTGGATTATTACACACAGTTGTGGCTTTTTCCCTATCCCTAGCAAAAGATAAAGTTGGGAGAAGCTTCATTGGACCCTGGCGCAATGGGGGCAGCTTGTTCCTCCACAGCTTGTAGCATCAACTACATTCTTGGCTTCTCTACACAACTAGCAAGGGAGAAAAGGCAGGAAGCCTTAAACTAAAGAGAAAAACTGCATCAGAATAAATACTCTAATAAGCCAAATGTCAACTCATCATCAAAAAAAAATTACAATCCACAACAAGAAAAAGGAAGATATGTCCCAGTTAAAGGACAAGATAAGCCCCCAGATGACACAAAGGAGTTGAGACAACTAAACATCAATGCTCAAGCAAATCTTAATAAAGTCAAGGAGATGGCTAAAAAGATTAAGGATGTTAAAAAAGACATTGGATAAGCACAAAGAAGACTTTGAAAGCATACATAGAAAAATAGCAGATCTTATGGGAATGAGAGGTGCAATAAATGAAATTAAAAATACATTTGGCATCATATAATAATATATTTTGAAGAGGCAGAAGAAAAGATTGGTGAGCTTGAAAAAATGGCCTTTGAAAGTAAACATACAAAAAAACAGATGGAGAAAAGAATAGAAAAAAATTGAACAAGATCTCAGCGAACTAAATGACAGTCAAGAGACATGCAAACATATATATCATGGGTATCCCAGAAGGAGAATTGAAGGGAAAAGGGGCAGAAGGAATATTTGAAGAAATAATGGTAGAAAATTTCCCATCTTATTAAAGGACATGGATAGCCATGTCCAAGAAGCACAACATGCTGCAATTTGAATAAATCTGAATAGACCAATTCCAAGACACATACCAACCATAATGTTAAATGCCAAAGACAAAGAGAGAATTCTGAAAGCAGGAAGAGAAAAGGAATGTATAATGTATAAGGGATACCCAATAAGATTAACTGCTAATTTCTCATCAAAAACCATGGAGGCAGAAAGACAGTGGGATTATACATTTAGGATACTGCAAGAGAAAAACTTCCAGCCTAATACTCTTATATCTGTCAAAATTGTATTTAAATAATTAAGGTGAGTTTAGAATATTCACAGATAAACAGATATTAGAGAGTTTATAACCAAGAGACTGGCTTTGTAGGAAATGCTAAAAGGTGTACTATAGTCCGACAAGAAAAAAGAAAAGAAAAAAACAGGAGAGAGAGGCTAGAAATGAAGATTATGTCAGTAAAAGTAACTAAAATTCTCAAGAGTGGTGAAAATAAAATATGACAAATAAAAGCAAAATATTTATAAATAAATCTAATCAACTATGTAAAGCACTTCTATGCAGAAAACTACAACTCATTGTTAAAAGATATTTTTAAAAAGACCTAAATAATTGGAAGAATATTTCATGCTCATGGATTGGAAGACTAAATATCATTAAGATGTCAATTCTACTCAACTCAATATACAGATTCAAGGCAATCTTGATAAAAATTCCACCATCATTTTAAAAATAAATGGAAAACATGATTACCAAATTTATTTGGAAAGGTAAGGGATCCTGAATAGTCAGAAATATCTTAAAAAGGAAAATCAAAGTTGGAGGACTCTGACTTCTGGACTTTAAATCATATTCCCTAGCTAGAGTGGTAAAAACAGCATGGGACTGGCATAAAGACAGACATATAGACCAGTGAAAACTAATTAATGGTTCAAAAACAGACCCTCACACCTAGGTCAAGAGATTTTTGACATGTCTGTCAAAATCACCTAGCTCTGGCATAACAGTCCATTCAACAAATGGTGTTGGGAGAACTGGATATCCATAGCCATAAAGAAGGAATGAGGACACCTATCTCACACCTTATACAAAAATTAACTCAAAATGGAACAAAACCCTAAATATAAAAGTGAGAGCCATCAAGTTTCTAGAAGAAAATGTATGAAAATATCTTCAAGACCTGGTGGTAGGTGCTGGATTCTTAAAGGAGATAAGAGGACTGAGATGGCCTACTGATTAATGTATGTAGAAGTTTTAATTAACTTTACTGTAAAAGTGTGGAAATGTATAGAGTTGATGGTAACACATTATAGTGAGTAGCAGCTTGTTTATAAATGAGATTGTGGCTGAAAAGGGTAGTCTAGTGATGTAAATGCCAATTGACAGAAAGCTAGAGAGTAATCTATGGATTGAATAACACAGTAAACTTAAAGGTAGGTGAGAATTGTGGTTAATGGTACAGATGCAAGAGTGTCCTTTGTGAGCTAGATATATATCACTATTGCAGGGTGGTGGGAATGTGGAGAAATATGGGAAAAACATAATTGGAATGACTTAGAGACTGTGGTTAACAGTAATAGTGTAATATTCATGCATCTATGCCAAAGATGTTGATAATGTGGGAGTATGGAAAAAATGTGCCAAATGTACATAATGAACTTTGAAATTATTTGATATCATCTCATAATCATTGTGCCACCATGGTGTGGTGTGTTGATAGAAGGGTGTTGTATGTGAATCTGCATATGTGCATAATTGTTTTATAAGTTTACAACTTCTGTCATATAAATATATTTTTTAAATAATAATAGGGTGTGTTGGGGGGGAAATACACTAAATGTAAGATAAAGACTATAGTTAGTAGTAAGATTTTGATAACATTCTTTCATAATTTGTAATATATATCTCATAACAATGCAAGGTGTTGATGGTGGGATGATGTATGGGACCCCTGTAGATGGTATGCATGTTTACTTTGTAAGTTTGTAACTTTTATTATACACATATTGTTTAGGTATGTTCACACATAAATGATATAGCAATAATAATAATGATAATAATAGAGTGTTTAGGTGGAAAATACACCAAATCGAAAAAACTTTGGTTAGTATTAATATTTTGAGGATACTCTTTAATCATTAGTTAAAAATACAGTGTAAGGTATTGGTGGTAGGGTGAGGTATGAGAGAACAATATGATGTCATGTATGTTTGTTTTGTAAGTTCACAGCTATTACTATACACTTATTGTTTATGTATGTTTATGTATGAATGAAATACTTCAATAAATTTAAAAAAAGAAAAAAAATGAGCCATCTATATTTGTCTACAAGAGGCTCATCTCAGATGTAAGGACACAACCAGGTTAAAAGTGAAAGGTGGAAGAAAGATATAACATATGAATAGTAACCAAAATTTGCTGGAGTAGTGATATCAACATCAGAAAAAATAGATTTTAAATACAATATTTTTGTAGGGGATGAAGAAAGTCACTATATATTAATAAAAGAGTCAATTCAACATGAATAAATAACTACACTATATATTTAAGCATCTAATCTCAGTGCCCCAAGATACATGAGGCACACACTGACAAATCTGAAGGAGTAAATTGATGTCTCTACAGTAATAGTTGTAGACTTATGCACCACTCTGATTATTGGATAGAACAGCTAGACAGAGGGTAAATAAAGAAATACAGAACTTGAATAATATAATATTATATATATATATATATATAATAAATGAACTAGACCTATCAGAGCTCTGTAGAGCATTGCACCTCCAAAACAGCAGGAAATACACTATTTTCAAGTGCTCATGGTCCTTCCCCAAGATAGGCCATATGTTGGGTCACAAGGCAAGTCACAATAAATTTTAAAAGATTGGCATTTTACAAAACACTTTATCAGATTATAATGGAAAGAAGCTGGAAATCAATAATGGACAGAAAAAATAAAAATACCTAAGATTAAACAACAATCAGTTGGTCAAAGAAGAAATTGCAAGATAATTCAGCAATTATCTTGATATGAATGAAATGAAAACACAACATATTAAAACCTATGCACCGGCTGAGAAAAACATTTATAGCCCTCAATGCTTACATTAAAAAAAAAAAAAAAAGAGGTAAATTGAAGGCCTAAATGCACACTTGGAGGAACTAGTAAAAGAACAACAAACCAATTCCAAATCAATCCAAAGGAAAGAAATTGTAATGATCAGAACACAAATAAATGAAATACAGAATAAAAGCTAGAGAGAATCAACAAATGAGAAGTCGATTCTTTGAGAAGGTAGACAAACCCTTAGCTTGACTGAAAAAGAGAAAAAGAAAGAGAAGATGCAAATAAATACAATCATCAGAGATGAGAAGGGGGATATTACAACTGATCCTGCAGAAACAAGAGAGATCATAAAAGAATACTATGAAGAACTTATGCCAAAAAACTAGAAAATGTATATGAGGTGGACAAATACCGGAAACACACAAACTACCTACACTAACCTTAGAAGAAATGTAATTGAAGACCTCAATAAACCAATCATGAGTGAAGAGATTGAAATAGTCATCAAAAACCTCCCAAAGATGGAGGAACCAGATGGCTTCACAGGTGAATTCTACCGATCATTCAAAGAAGACCTAATACCAGTCTTACTTAAGCTCTTCCAAAAAACTGAACAGGAAAGGATGATATGAAACTTACTCTATGAAGCCAACATAACTCAAATACCAAAACCAGATAAAGATACTATGACAAAAGAAAATTACTGACCAATATCTTTAATGAGTATAAATGTAAAAATCCTCAACAAAATACTTGCAAACCAAATCCAAAAACACATTAAAAGAATTATATACCATAATCAAGTGGGTTTTATCCCAGGTATGCAAGGTTTTTTCAAGATAATTAAATCAATTAGTGTAATAAACCACATGATAAATTGAAGAAGAAAAATCATATAAATCTCTCTTTTGATAGGGAAAGAAGTTTGGCAAAGTACAGCACTCTTGCTTGATAAAAACATTCCAAAATATAGTAATAGAAGGAAGCTTTCTCAATATGGTAAAGTCCATATATGAAAAACCTATAGCTAGCATTGTACTCAAAGGTGAAAGACTGAAAGCTTTCCTGCTGAGATCAGTAACAAGACAAAGATGCCCATTGTCACCAGTATTATTCAATACTATTCTAGAAGTTCTAGATGGAACTATTTGCCTAGACAAAGAAATTGAATGCACCCAAATAGGAAAGAAAAAAGTAAAATTTTCACCATTTGCTGAAAACATGATATTCTATCCAGACTCCTGAAAAATTCACAAAATGTACTAAATTAAATAAACAAGTTCAGGAAAGTGTTGTGACATAAGATTAATATTGCAAAATCAATGTTGTTTCTCACTACTGATGTGGAATCTGAAGAGGAAATCAGAAAAAAATTCCATTTATAATACTGACTAAAACAATCAAATATTTAGGAATAAACTTAACCAAGGACATAAAGGATATGTATTCAGAAAACTACAAAACATTGCTCTAATAAATTAAGAAGACCTAAATAAATGGAGAGAGATTCTGTGTTCATGGATTGGAAGACTGACTATTGTTAAGGTGTCAATTCTCCCCAAACTGATTTACAGATTAATGCAATCCCAATAAAAATCCCAACTGCCTTTTTTGTCAAAATCAATAAGTCAATGATTAAGTTTATTTGTAAGGTTAAGGAGTCTCAAATGACAGAAAAAGTATTGAAAAAGAATAATGTAATTGGAGGACTCTTACTTAACATCCTTAACGCATATTACTTAACTAGAGTGGTAAAATCAGAATGGTACTGGCATAAGGACAGACAGATTGACCACTGGAACCAAGTTGAGAACTCAGAAATCAACTGACACCTAAAATCAAGTGAGTTTTGACAAGGCTGTTAAGCCCACCCTGCTAAGCAAGAACAGTCTACTCAACAAATGGTGCTGGAAGAACTGGATAGCAATATCCAAAAGAAAGAAAGAAAATCCCTCTCTCACACCTTACACAAAAATTAACTCAGAATATATCAAGAACCTAAATATTAAAAAACAAAAACAAAAAAACAACCTTAAAACTCCTAGAAGACAATGTAGGGAAACATCTTCAAGATCGTGTGTTAGTCGGCAGTTTCTTAAACCACAAGCAAGAAAAGAAAATACATAAATGGGACCTGCTCAAAATTCAACATTTTTGCACCTCAAAGGACTTTGTCAAAAGGGTGAAAAACAGCCCACTCAATGGGAGAAAATATTTGGTTATCATATATCTGATAAGGGTTTAATATCCATGGTATATAAAGATATCATACAACTCAACAACAAAAAGACAAACTATCCAATTTAAAAAATGGGCAAAAGAGTTGAAAAGGCACCTGTCCAAAGAAGAAACACGAATTGTGAAAAAAAGCAAAAACTAAAGAGAAACTTGAAAAAATATCCACCATCATTAACAATCAGGGAAAAGCAATTCAAAACTAGAATGAGATATCATTTCACATCTATCAGACTGGTCACTATAAAAAAGTTAATGAACTACAAATATTGGAAAGGATGTGAGGCGATAGGAACTCTAATTCACTGTTTGTGGGCTGTAGAATGGTACAGTCATTGTGGAGGATTATTTGACAGTTCCTAAGGAAGTTGAATATAGATTTGCCATGGGACACAGAAATATTATTCGTGTCACTGTGAACAGGGACATAAATAAACATCTGCACATCAATGTTCATAGCAGCATTATTCGTGATAACCAAAAGTTGGAAATATTTTGTAGAAGTAAGAAGAAATGAAGTCATGAAACATATGACATAAATGAACCTGGGGGACATTATGTTGAGAGAAGCAAGCCAGACACCAAAGGACAAATACTGTATGATTGCTCTATTGTGAAAAAAATTCATAATTCATAATTTTTCACAATAGGTGTGAAAAATAGATGTAAGAAATATGAATTGGGTAAAATTTCATATATTAGAGTACTTTTCTTTGCAACTGAACAAATGTAAATTATTACTACAATATGTTAATATCAGACAAAAAAAAACAACACTTTATACTAAGTGAAGGATACCAGGCACAGACTACTACATATATGATTCCATTTATATAAAATATAAATATAAATCAATTTGTAAAGATTAAATTATACAAGTGGTTATACAGTTATACAGGGCTGGTGAAAGAATGCTAAGGGATATAGAGTCTTTCTTATTGGAGTGACGACATTGTTCTAAAATTTTTGAGATGATGAATATACAACATTGTGGTCATGCTAAAAGCCATTGGTTATACACTTTGGATAGATCATATGGTATGTGAATATATCTCAATAAAACTGCCCAATAAACAAATAAATGATTTTGCAAGAATAGCTAGAAACTGCAGCTGTGTACAGCAGGGGAAACATAGAAATATTGAGAGGTGAGGAATTTTCTTGTTTGTTTGTCTTTTAGTTAATTACTTTTATTACTGAAATAACAAAAATGCTTTAATAATGATTGAAGTGATGAACACACACCTATGTGATTATAGCAAATACCATTGATTGTACACTTTGGATGACTTGTATGCTAAATTAATATTTATCAATAAAATCCATTTGTTTTTTTTTAAAAAAAACACCATGGACAGATGGTATATTATAATATTAAGAACATTGGAGGCAGAAAAGTTAAGAATTCAAATTCTGACTGCAACTTACTTTTACTGTGTCCATGGTCAAGTTGAATATTTTATCTTCTCTGTTTCCTCATCTTTAATATTCAACACCTATAGTTGTTATAAGTATATTATATAATGTATGAAAACAACTTAACCTAAAATAAAGAAAGCTGCTAACATTTGTATTAATACTGATAACTCCAAATGCCTGAGTAGATTCAGAAAACTAAATGATCTTACTATCAGTTCAAGATGATGGAAAGAAATAATTTCAATACACACCTGGACCTGGAAATCTCCCAAAAGCAAAAACCATAGTGAAAAATAGAGACATGAAACCTAAATCTATTTACTTGTTTCTATAACCAATTATATTGTGATCTCAAAGCTAGTGATGTAGGTTTATTTTTTCATGCTTACCACAAAGATCTCTTAAGCAGATATATGTGTAGAATTCTTATTCATATGTTTTTTGCTTCAAAATGTATATCTGTTTTATTATTGTTCTCCATATACCCCATAAGATCAAGCTGCCACTGAGTAATTGTTGAGTGATAAAGAATTAGAAATGATATGCTTTTATAATTCATATGCATTGCTCACAGGTGCAATATTTTTGTAATGAATTATAGCTTTGGGCTTTTAGAGAAAGAGTATTTAAAACCCAGATGTAGGCTTTCACTAGTATTGGGAAAAAATGACTGCCCTTAACATTGCAATTTAAAGACTTAATGAATTGGAATTATTACTTGCTTAAATTTCTATGTAAAAACTATACAAAGATGA
This sequence comes from Dasypus novemcinctus, assembly GCF_030445035.2. Classification (NCBI taxonomy): domain Eukaryota; kingdom Metazoa; phylum Chordata; class Mammalia; order Cingulata; family Dasypodidae; genus Dasypus; species Dasypus novemcinctus. Next base: position 143,640,003 of record NC_080673.1, on the reverse strand, counting down.
ATATGTACATCTGCTCTACACTATAAATTTAGTAAAAGTTGATTGTGTTTATTATATTTAATCACCAGTATTTCTCAGACTCCTTTTTACTGAAAATCTCTACTGAATTTGCTGTATTTTAATATATTCAAAAAAGCTAAAACTGAAATAAGAAGAATATTCTGGAACTGCAAGCTATTCAGTAGGAGAGAAATTAATATTAAAGTCATTGCATTGCCATAGAACTTTGGGATAATCTAGCTTATGTCATTATATTATAATCTAAGAAACTAAAGACCAAAAACCTTAACTAACTTATATCACAAATTAGTGGCAGTCTTTCAATACTCTTTTGTATTTTATACTTTTAATAATTGTAGGTAATTTATTATTTTGACACGTAGCATATGGTATTTTCAAGGATAAACTGGGGTGCAAAAGATAATTTATTTCCCTAATACCCTTGCCTTTCTTATTTACAATTCTGAAAAAGGTTTAGGTCGAAAGAAAAATGTAAATTTAATGTAATTTTATTTTGAATTCATAAATTTATAATATTTATAAGGTAGCATGGTTTTTAAAAAGGCAATTCAAATAATACAAATTCCAAGGAAGTTTAAGGGTCTTGATAGCAATGCAAATTTCTGTCAGGTATCTTGTGTGTATTGACTCCAGCGATATGGCCCACCACAAAGAGTTGAGTTACTTGGAAAGATACATTAGGTTAAGGAGATCATGAACAAGGATATTTTTTCTATGATAGGCATAATAATTTCAGAGGGACAGTGTACCTTAAACTGTTTATTTGTTGTACTTCTCTAGTCAGGTCTTTTTAAAACTAAAGTCACATATTTTCTATTTCAAACATTTTCTTATAAAAATGGAATAAATATTTCTTTCAAATTATTTTTTCTGTAATGCTTAAGTTTCATGTTGTTAACTTTTTTAAAGTACTCATGGTGGTGTTCTTTGGTTTAATCCTCTTTGAAATTTGAGAGGGCTTTCAATGGCTAGTAAACAACAATTTCAAAATTCACATAGATTTACTCTTGTTGGCCCTTACTGTCCATGTGGCTATTGGTAGAAAGATAAGTTTGGATCTAAAGCTAAATTGTAAGCCATTGTATATGAACTCTAATCCAATATTTTTTCTCTTCTTTTATATTTCTTTATGAAAATTTCCCTGAGAAGCATTGGATTTGGGACCTGCTGCCAAGTGATTTCATTTAAGAATTAAAGTTTATTTTTGATCATAGTACCAATACTTTTTTTTTTTTACCTTCAACAACTTCCACAGTTTATCTATCACTTCAGCACCACTTAAAGGATTATCTCCTTTTGATCGCATAGTCACAACCATGAAGCTAAATTTCTATTAACTCATCACATCTGCATCAGGCATAAAATATTGCTTCAATAAGGCAAGAAATAGTCTAGCTATGGAGCACAACTAAGGATGAGCTAGAAAGATCCCATGCAAGAGAGGTCATGCTTCTGATTTAGACTAGCAAAGTTAATACACAAAAATAAACAATAACAGCTACAAAAAAAAAAAACCAAACAAACAAAAACTGCATATTAAAGTTGAATGCTTTTACAGATACCAACTTTCTATTTCTCCCAGTGGTTCTGTTTTACTTTGTCACTCTCCCTCAAATAGTGGAAATTTAGCCAGATACCTCACAGAATTTTGATCAATATGAATACTTGTGGTGTTGTTTGCCTCTCTTGCTCTATTTTCAGCACTATTTCAATGGGCGGTGATGTTTAAATGTTTTTTATTTTGGTGACTTACTTTCATCATGAACCGTGAACTTCAACCTAATGTTCTTTATTAAGTTGGGACACATTGAGCTCTATTGTTAGATCAAAAAATTCTATTAATCTGTAGGTTTCATTCATTTATTTATTATAAAATCATTTATTAAGCATCAACTATAGACAATACATTATGCCAGGCAATAAAGCTGCAAAAGTGCTAGGATTGATGTCTTCTGACCACCAAATTGAAATGGAAAAATCAGGCATACAATAAGTAAAAAAAAAACAAAATATTTTGCCTTTACCTTGGGAAGTGAGTTGAAGAAAAGCAATATGTAATAAAGGAGAGAAGTTAAAAATCTAGAGAGTGTCTTCTTTTATATTATCATTTTTAAAAGATACATAGATCACACAAAATGTTACATTAAAAATATGAGGTTCCCATATAACCCACTAAGCTCACCCCCCAATCCTCCAACATCAACAACTTTTTTCATTAGTGTGGTGTGTTCATTGCATTTTTTAAAAAGATTTATTTGACTTATTTCTCCCATCCCCCATTCCTTGCATGGTCTGCTTTCTGTGTCTATTCACCGTGTGTTCTTCTGTGTCTGCTTGTATTCTCATTAGGGGGCTCTGGGAAACGATCCTGGAAACTTCTGAAGTGGAAGAGAGGCAATTACTCTCTTGCACTACTTCAGTTCCCTGTTCTGCCATGTCTTCTTATTTTCTCTCCTCTGTGTCTCTTGCTGCATCATCTTGCTGCATCATCTCTCTGTGTTGGTTGGCATTCTGTGCAGGGCATCCTATGCTGGGTGGCATTCCCATGCAGGGCAGCACCCCTACATGGGGTGGAATTCCTGCATGGGTCAGCACTCTGCATGGCCACCTTACTGAGTAGACCAGCTTGCCATCATCAGGAGGCCCTGGGCATCGAACCCTGGACCTCCTATATGGTAGATAGGAACTCAATTTGTTGAGCCACATCCATTTTCGGCATTCATTGCATTTGATGAATATATTTAGTAGCACTGCTACATAGCATGGATTATAGTTGATGTTGCAGTTTATACTCTCTCCCAGTCCACTGAGTGGGTTATGGTGGGATATATAATGTCCTGCAACTGTACCTGTAATATCATTTAGGGCAACTCCAAGAGCTGAAAATATCCTCATATCACACCTTCTCTTCCCTCTCCCTTACTTCAGAAACTCCCATGGCTCCTGTCTCCACATCAATGATATAATTTCTTCCAATGCTAGAGTCACAATAACTCTATAGTAGAATACCGGTAAGTCCACTTTAATCCATATTTTATTCCTCCATCCTGAGAACTCTGGAATGGTGGTTCCCACTCCACCTCCAAATTGAGAAGGGGCTTAGATCCCATATAGCTGATGGATGGAATTCTCCTGCTTGCAGCTGTAGACTTTTATGGTTCCTTGGTGTGGTGGTTGGCCATCCTCAACTCCTTGTTAGCTGACCTGGGTAAGACCAATGAAGTGGAGAGTAAGTGTTGCAAATATGCTGAGGCTCAGAGCTGAGCTGACACATGGACAGTCCAGAGATTAAAGTCTTCTGAGCATACACCAACCCCAGTGCCAATCACAAGTTCAGTAAAAGTGACAAAAGAGGCATGTGCAGAGAAGTCATATCTGAGTCCAATTCCATTGCACTCAGGAACACAAATTGGCTTGGAGGAATATTAATACTCTTGAATGTGAGTTGTCGTGTGAAACTCTACGCATTATGTCAATATCCAACAAATATCCAAACATACTATATAGCCTATATGCCCTGGAGTACTCCCTGTCACCCATGCATCCCCCATCAATGACACCCCACATAAATGCTCCCCCTCTGCCATAGTTGAACCCCCCTGTATCCATAACTTCTTCAAAAATGAAGCCTTATATATTGCCAAATCCAATTAGTAGGAAAGTGAAATAGTAATGATAGGTTTAAATATTAGAAATAAAATTCTTAATAATTTAGAAAAACTAAAATGAAGTAAAAAATAAATTGGGTATTTAAAAAAATGAAAAATAATTTTTTTGGCATTTTTGGTGCTGTAATAGTTGTAATAGTTGTAATAGTTGTTGCTCTGTATGTACAATGGCAAGTCAGTCTCTTTCATTTCTTCCTCAGTGTTTACATCCTGTTTTTAAAAAATTTATGTCTTTAAAAAAGTTTTAAATCACATATAGATTATAGGGAATTCTGATATATCCAACATCAAACCATTTTTCCATTCCCCAGCAATGATCTTTTTTACATATGGATGTTATGTTTGCTACAACTGATATAAAGATATTAATACATAGCTACCAACCATGGTTCCATTATGGTTTACATTATGGTTTACATTTTAGACTATACAATTTTATAAATTTTTGGTGAAATTTAACATGGCCTGTATCCATTATTGGAAGAACACTTCCATTGTCCCCCAGTTACCACCTCTTCCATCTATTCCTCTCTTACCCTCCCCAAAGGAACCACAATTACCATCAACCTTCACTGCTTGAAGGACAAGATTAACAGATCCTTGTAACAATGCTGAGGGTTTGACATTCTATTCTGTCCTCCCCCATTGTGAGCCAAACATGCTCTCGAGAGGCACCCTCCCCTCTATTTGAGATCATTAGGCCTCCCCAGGATAGGGGTATAACACCTTCCCACTCATTGTATGGGTCTCCACCCACTGATATAGCACACCATGACAAGAGGAGCACTCACAGACTACCTAGAAGCCAGCCCCAGGGGCACCCTGTGCCAATTGCCCTCCATCAAACACCTTAAATCAGTAGTCTTTCCTTATCACATTTTCTAAAGTGTTTTCTCAACATTTTAATTTCAACCATGTACCTGACAATCTCCTGTGTTCACCTGCTAACCCCAACACCCCCCATTCCATGGACCATCTGACTCATCCTCCCAACCCTAGCCCCCCTCAAGCCTGCAAAGCCCAACCCAATAATATCCCTATGCCCACAACTTATCCCTTCACAGCACAACCATTTAACTCCACATTATCATAGATTTTGCCCATGTGGGAATTGTCTCACAACCTTCCTCTCACCCCCTATTTCCTGTAAGCCTATCTTCCAGGCTCTAGTTCTCTGAGACAGCTTGGTTTGCTTGTTTCATATCAGGCAGGTCAAGTAGTATTTGTCCTTCAATGCCTGCCTTGCTTCATTCAACATAAAGTCCTCAAGATTGATCCATGTTATCATGTGTGTTAGTACTGTATTCCTTCTTACAGCTGAGTAGTATTCCATTGTATATATATATGATACATTTTGTTTATCCATTCTTCTGTTGATGGGCATTTGGGTTGATTTCAACTTTTGGCAATAGTGAATAATGCTGCTATGAACATTGGTGTGCATTTATAGGTTTGTGTCCTTTTTTCAGTTCTTCTGGGTATATACCCATGATTAGAATTGCTGGGTCATATGACAAATCTATAGCTAGTTTTTTGAGGAACTGCCAAACTGTCCTCCAGAGTGGCTGGATCTTTTTACATTCCCACTAGCAATGGATGAGGGTTATCATTCCTCCACATCCTCTCCAACACTTGTAGTACTCTGTTTTTTTAATCGCCACTAGTCTAATGGGTGTAAGATAGTATCTCATTGTAGTTTTGATTTGCATTTCCCTAATAGCTAGTGATGTTGAGCCTATTTTCATGTGCTTTTTAGCTATTTGTAATTCATCTTTGGAGAAGCATCTGTTCAAATCTCTTGCCCATTTTTTAAATGGGTTGTTTGTCTTTATTTTTGTTATATTGGATTTCTTTATGTATGCTGGATATTATGCTCTTATCAGATATATGTTTACCAAATATTTTCTCCCATTGGGTAGGCTGTCTTTTCACTTTCTTGATAAACACCTTTGAGGTATAAAAGGCTTTAATTTTAAGGAGGTACTATTTATCTATTTTTCTTTCACTGCTTGTCTTTTGGGTGGGAAGTTCAGAAGACATTTCCTATTACAAGGTTCTGTAGATATCTCACTACATTTTCTTCCAAGGTCATTATGGTCTTGGCTCTTATATTTATATCTTTGATCCATCTTGAGTTGATTTTTGTATGAGGTGTGAGATGGTATTCCTTTCTCATTCTTTTGCATATGGATATTCAGTTCTCCAAGCACAATTTGTTGGAGAGGCCATTCTCTCCCAGTTGAGTGGGGTTGGTGGTCTTGTCAAATATCAGATGACTGTATATGTGAGGATCTATATCATAACACACAATTTTGTTCCACTGGTAAGTATGTCTATCCTTGTGCCTATACCATGCCATTTTGGCCACTATAGCGTTGTAGTATGATTTAAAGTGAGGTAGTGTAATCTCTCCAATTTCATTTTTCTTTTTCAATATGTCTTTGGCTATTTGGGGCCTTTTTCCCTTCCAAATAAATTTTATAATTTTTTTCAGTTCATTAAAAAATGCTGTATTTTTTTAAAATTAATTTATTGAAATATACCACACACACACACACATACATAAATGTGTATAGTAATAGTTGTGAACTTACAGAATAAACATATATAACATCATACAGGATTCTCATAACTCACCCTACCACTGACACCTTACATTATTGTTAAACCTTTTCAACTACTGATTAAAAAGCACTGTCAAAATATTACTACTAACCAAAGTACTTTTGCCCCAACCCTCCCAATTATTATTATTTTTGTATCATTTATATATGAACATACATAAATAGTTAAATGTATGATAAAAGTTGTGAACTTACAAAGCAAATATGCATAACATCATACCCTCCATCTATGCCTCGCGTTGTCGTGAGACATTTGTTACAAATTATGAAAGAATATCATCAAAATCTTACTAACAATTATAGTCCTTATCTTACATTTGGTATGTTTTTCCCCAACTCACCCTATTACTATTTTTAAATATATTTTTTATAACTGATATTGTAAACTTATAATCATGCAAATGTGCAAAGTTCCCAAACAACATACCTCTATCAACACACCACACTGTGGTGGAACATTTGTTAAAGATAAGATAATATCATCTGATTGTTGCCACATCCATAGTATACATTTGGCTCATATTTTCCTTACTGCCCCATTATCAACACAGAACATCTTTGGCATAGATGCAAGAATACTTTATTATTACTACTAACCACCATCCATAGGTCACTCCAGTTTTATTTTTCCCATGTGTTCCCAACACCCTGCAGTAGTGATAGACATTTGCTCTAACTCACAAAGGACACTCTTGCATCTGTACCATCAACCACAATTCTCATCCACCTCTTGCTTTACTATGCTATTCACTTCCTAGATTATTCTCTAGCATTCTGTCAATTGGCATTTACTTAACTAGACTACCATTTTCAGCCACATCCCCATTAATAGACTAGCTATTACTCACTATTTGTTACCATCCATTCTATACATTTTCACACTTTTACAGTAAAGCTAATTAAAACTTCTTCATACATTAAAGATCAGTAGTCCATCTCAGGCCTCCTCTTATCTCCTTTAAGAATCCAACACCTACCACAGATCTTGAAGATATTTTCCTCAAATTTCTTCTAGGAGTTTTATGGTGCTTGCTTTTATATTTAGGTTTTTAATCCATTTTGAGTTAATTTTTGAATAAGGTGTGAGATAGGGGTCCTCTTTCCGTCTTTCAGCTATGGATATCCAGTTCTTTCTGCACCATTTGCTGAATAAACTGTTTTGCCCAAGCTGTGTGGGTTTGACAGGCTAGTCAAAAATCATACCATACATGTGAGGGTCTTTTTCTGAATCATCAGTTTGATCTATGTGTCTGTCTTTATGCCAGTACTATGCTGTTTTTACCACTCTAGCTAGGTAATATAATTTAAAGTCTGGAGACGAGGGTTCACTTTTCCTTTTTATGATGTTTCTGGCTATTCAGAACCCTTTATCCTTCTGAATAAATTTGATAATTATGTTTTCAATTTTTTAAAAAATGCTGGTGGAATTTTTATCAGTGTAGCATTGATTCTGTATATCAATTCAGTGGAACCGACATCTTAATATTTAGTCTTCCAATCCATGAGCATGGAATATTCTTCCAGTTATTTAGAACTTTTGTTTTTTATTTCTTTACATTAGGTTGCAATTCTCTGAATACAAGTGCTTTATATTGTTGGTTAAGTTTATTCCTGAATATTTGAGTTTTACATGTCATAATTTATTTTCACTACTCTTTTGACAGTTTTGGTTATGTTTATTGACATAAGCTTGATTTTTAGACTTGCTTCCAGGCCCCTCTCTTCTGTCTTTTCCTTTCAGGCTCTAGCACACTCTTAGTATTTCCTGAAAATCTGGTCTCTTGCTTAGAAATTTTCTCAGTTTCTGTTTATCTGTGAATATTCTAATTTCACCCTCAATTTTGAAAGACAGTCTTGCCGGATATAAAATTCCTGGCTGGAAGTTTTTCTCTTGTAGTATCTTAAATGTATTATACCACTGTCTTCTTGCCTCCATGGTTTCTGGTGAGAAATCAGCACTTAATCTTATCGGGTATCTCTTACATGTTATGCACTGGATATCACTTGCATGTTATGCACTGCTTTTCTCTTGCTGTTCTCAGAATTCTCTGTCTTTGGCATTTGATGTTCTGATTAGTATGTGTCTTGGAGTTAGTCTATTTGGATATTTTTGGATGGGAGTACATTGTTCTTATTAGACATGGATATCTATGTCCTTCAATAGGGTTGGGAAACTTTCCTCTATTACTTCTTCATATATTCCTTCTGCCCTTTTGCCCTTCTCTTCTCTTTCTGGGACACCCATGATATGTATGTTTGCACATCTCTGGCTTTCGTTTAGCTTCCTGAGACCTTGTTCAATTTTTTTCCGTTCTTTTCTACATCTGTTCTTTTGTATGTTCACTTTCAGAGGCCATTTCTTCAAGCTCACAATCTTTCCTTCTGCCTCCTCAAATCTGTTATTAAATGATTTCAATGTTTTCTTCATTTCATTTATTGTATTTTTCATTCCCATAAGATCGGCTATTTTTCTATGTATTCTTTCAAATTCTTATTTTTGCTCATCTAGTGTCTTCTTAATATCCTTAATCCCTTTAGCCATTTCATTGAATTTATTAAGAAGATTTGTTTGAATAGCTATGATTAGTTGTCTCAACTTCTTTAAGTCAACTGTAGGCTTATCTTCTTCCTTTAACTGGGCTATACCTTCCTGTTTCTTGGTGTGGATTGTAACTTTTTGTTGATGTCTTGAAATCTGGATGACTAGAATATTTATTCTGCATGCAGTTTTTCTCCTTAGTTTCAGGCTTCCTGTCTTTTCTCCCTTGCCGGTTGAGAAGTAGAAGCCAAGAATGTAATTGGTGTCATAAGCTGTGGAGGCTCAAGCTGCCCTCATTGTCCCAAGGGCCTATGAAGCTCCTCCCAATTTACTTCTTTGACAGAGGTAGCAACAAGTCACAGCTGTGTGGAATAGTCCAACTCATGCAGATCTTGACTGGAGTTTTCCAAAGAGACTGATGAGGCTTCATGCCCCTTTCTCCCCTGCCTGGGGCAGGGATGGAGCTGCAGGTTTGGGCAGCAAGCTATGCCATGCAGGCCCAAGATGACCACAGTTGCCCTGGTAGACTTACAAGTTTCAGTCTGTGCCAGCCAAAGGTACCAACAGTTACCTGGATATGCTGGTGCAGGGCTCAACAGCCTCCTCCCTGCCATAGGTGGGACTGAAGGCTAGTCTAGGCTGCAGGCTGATCTGGGTAAAAGAAATCAGTTCCTTCCATCACTGTGATTTTCAGTCAACCAGCTTCCCCTCAGAATGAGAGTAGAGTCAAAATGGCACTCACTGGCCTCTTTCCAACTTGGGCAGATTCATACCCCAGCTGTTTCCAGGGTTATTCCTTAGCCATCCAAGTCTACCAGTCAGTAGCTGAAATTGGCAGCCAACTGTTTCCTCCTCCACTGCTTTTGGGAAACAGAGCTTCTAATTCCAGCCACAGAATCACTCTTAGGGTGGCTCATGCTGCCAGAGTTGGATAACCACTAGCCTCTGTGGCGTGGCTGGTAAATTCCCAGAGAGGCTGGCACCGGTCCTCGTAGCTTCCTCCCTAGGTGCTGAGTCCTAGGCTAAAGCTGCAATCTGATCTGGAAGAAGTTTGTCCTTACCAGCACTGGGATTTTTCAGTCCACTAAGCTTCCCCTCGTGCCAGGCATGGAGTTAAGATGTCAGCTCCCAACCTCTTTCTGACTTGGACATGCTCAAATATTAGCTGTTCTCAAGATTATATTTTAGCCACTGAATTTACTCCTCAGTAGCTGAAAATGGTGTCAAACTATCTCTTCCTCCCCCATTTTGGGGAAGTGGAGCTTTCAATTCCAGCCACGAAACAGCTCCCCAGGCGCCTTGTATATCCAGTGGAGGATGGGCAGCCTCTGGGTTGTGGAGTGCTCTACTTATGAATCTTCTCTGCAGATGAGCAGTCTGCTCTTTCAAGGATGTTGAAGGATGCCCTTCTGGCCTCGTGGAGACCCCAAACAGGTGCATCAGCTAGCTCCAGATAGCTCTGGGTGTTTACTAACTGCCCTGTAGCAGGAACTGATTCTAGGAGCTCCTTACGCTGCCATCATCTTGCTGGTTGTCCTGCTGTGTTGATTTTTATTGGAATTGCTTTAAATCTGTAGATCAGTTAGGTAAGATAGACATCTTAGTGATAGTCTTCCTATCCTTGAACAGAAAATAGTCTTCCATTTATTTAATCTTCTTTAATATCCTTTAACAGTGTTCTGTACTTTCTTGTGCATAAGTCATTTACATCTTTAGTTAAATTTATTCCTAGTATTTTTTTAATTTACTATAGCAAATGGTATTTTTTTCTTGATTTCCTCCTTAAATTGCTCATTATTGATATACAGAAATGGTACTGATTTTTGCACGTTGACCTTTTAGTTTTTTTATTTCTTATTTTTTTGTGCTGATCTTATAACCTGCGAATTTACTGACGTCATTTATAAGTTCTAGAAGTGTTGTTGTTGATTACTCAGGGCTTTCTATGTACAGGATCATACTATCTGCAAATAGTAAAATTTGGACTTCTTCTGTTGCAGCAAAGCCTGGAGTACTGAACCGTAGAAGAAACCGACAACCGGTACTCCAGATAGATGATGAACAGTCTTATTATGTGCAGGCCTAGAGGCTCCAAATTCTGAGCACCTGTTTTCAGTTTTCTTATGTTTATATAGGGTTTAAGGTGCAATTAGCATAACTTTTGCTCATTGGCTAATGCATTCCTAGGTGAAATTTTGCAAGCAGGTTTACAGAGGCAGAATGTGGCTGCAAGGCTGTTCTTTTGCAGGCTGATTTACAGAAGCAGGGGGCAGGATTCATTCACTTGATATCTTCCTGCCAGGCCATGTGTTCACAGCCTGATTTACAGAAGTGGGGCCAGAAGTGACTTGTTAGGTATTTTTGTAAGGTTATGTTTTTTATTTCTCAACATTTCTTTTCCAACTTGGATACATTTTATATCTGTTACTTGTCTCAGTGCTCAAGAAACTACTTCTCACACAGTGTTAAATAGGAGGGGTGATAGTGGGCATCTTTGTCTTGTTCCTGATCTTAGAGGGAAAGATTTTAAGATTTCATCATTGTATATGATGTTAATTGTGGGTATTTCATATATACCCTTTATTATATTTAGAAAATTTCCTTCTATTCCCATTTTTTGCAGTGTTTTCATCAGGAAATTGTGCTGTATTTTGTTGAGTGCTTTTTCTGCATCTATAGATATGATCATGTGATTTTTTTCTTTCAATCTGTTTATGTGGTGAATTACATCGATTGATTTTCTTATTTTGAACCATTCTTGCATACCAGAGATGACCCCCACTTGGTCATTGTGTATAATTCATTTGATGTGTTGTTGAATATGAATAACAAGTATTTTGTCAAGAATTTTAGTATCTAGATTCATTAGAGAGATTGGTCATTAATTTTCCTTTCTTGTGGTGTTTCTGTTTGTCTTTGGTATTAGGGTAATGCTGACATCATAGAATGAGTTAGGCAAAGTTCCTTTTATTTCAATTTTTTTGGAAGAGTTTAAGCAAGATTAGTGTTAGTTCTTTCCAGAATGTTTGGTAAAATTCACCTGTGCAGCCATCTGGTCTGGGGCTCCTCTTAGTTGGGAAATTTTTAATGACTGATTCTCTTTACTTGTGATTGCTTTGTTGAGATTATCAATTTTTTTTCTTTCATCAATGTAGGCTGCTTATGTGTTTCTAGGAATTTTTCCATTTCCTCTAAATTATCCTTCTTGTTGGCATATAGTTTCCCAAAGTATCCTCTTATGATACTCTTTATTTCCATGGGTCTAGTGGTGATATCCCCTTTCTCATTTCTTATTTTGTGTATTTGCATCTTCTCCCTTTTTTTCTTTGTTAGTCTAGCTAAGGGTTTGTCAATTTTATTGATATTTTCAAAGAAAAAGCCCTTTGTTTTTGCTATTTTTTCTAGTGCTTTTTTTATTTTCTATTTCATCTAGTTCTGCTCTGATCTTTGTTATTTTTTTTTCTTCTTCTTCCGTTGGGGTTATTTTGTTGTTGTTGTTTTTTACTGATTCCTCCAAGTGTGCAGTTAGGTCTTAGATTGTAGCTTTTTATTCTTTTTTGATATATGAATTTATGGCTATGAATTTCCCTCTCAGTACAGCCTTTGGTGCATCCCATAAGTTTTGATATGTTGTGTTGTCATTTTCATTAGTTTCATAGTAGTAGGAAGGACATTTATGCAAAATAGAGAAAGAAAAGGAGCTAACTTTGAGAAGAGTAAGATACTATTGGAGACAATTTTCATGGTAGTGGGATGAACACAGACAGAAGTACTGAGGTGTATCAGAGACTAAAATATATTAATTTTAAAATTATGTTATCAGTCAATATTGAATTGATTGAATGAAAGTAGAAATGTACCTAAAGTAGTTTAGATCAATAAGGGGATTATATTCTTTCCTAGCCAAGAGTTTGGTGGTAGGCAATATGAATTTATAGAAGATGATTAATGAACTAGGCCCTTTCTGTACTAAGTAGTTTTTATTAGCAGGGTCATTGTGCATGGGTTCCAGATAGGAAAAGGAATAAAGTCCAAGGGCAAAAGGTGTATAACCTTTTTTTCTGAAAAGAATATCTTTTAAGAAGCCAAAGAAAGTAATCTCTTCTCATTTCTCACTGTCCAGATTTTTCATCAGGCCACCACAGCAAAAGATGCAGGACATTTCAATATTAATATTTTTTAAGCATGGTACATTTTTTTAATGAAGAAACATTAGAAAATGTGTTATTTTAAATGAAGAAGAGAGGAATGATTAGAAAATTAGAAGTGTCTATCATTAATAGCATAGTGAGTAGAGAAGGCTTGATATATGAATGATTTTGCATTGATAATTAGAAACCAAAGCATGAATCATACATAATATTTTCCAACAGAATCATTATCATATTTCAGGGCATTGGCAGTCACTGTTCCCTTTTTTGAGAATATTTTTCCACCAGATATTCAGATTCTTTACCTCTCTTTCCATCCAAGTTTTTTTTTTTTTTTACTGTTATCTTCTCAATGAAGCTTTCCCTGACTTCCATGTTTAAAAATTAAAATAAACTCTTTCATAAAACTCCCTATACCTTTTCTAGTTTATGCCCCTTTATGATATTTCTAACATCTAACAATCTACATATTTTACTTCTATATTTGACTTTTTTATATCTTTCTCTCGTCTAGAGCGTAAGCTGTGAATGGCAGTGATTTTAAATGCCTAGTCTACTGCTGTGCTACCTAGTCCCAAACAATTGGCAAATAAGATTTCTTTAGATATAGTCCAATTATAATAGTGTGATTTTAGGATAAATCTAAGAATATTCTCTTTGTTTCTTAGTAACTTTGGGTGAGACATTTTTCACTAGTGTTCATTTACCTTCTTTTTTTCTGTGAAATACATTTTAAATTGCTTGTAACTATGGTCAATATCTTTGATCTCAGTGTTTATTACCATGTAGTCAAAATTTAGCAACATAATTTGAATTCTTCCCACCAGAATGTGTGAAAATGGCCATTGGATATTCATAATATATAGAACTCATGATGTCTCAGAATAGATATAACCTCTCAAGAGAACTAGGAAGAGACTCTTTAAATTAAAGAAATTGTAAAAATATTATCTAACATCTTTTTGAGCTGCCGAAAGGGAAAACCAGAAATCTGTAAAACGTATCAAAGGAGCTCACAGTTTCCATAAACATAAATTAATAAATGCAATATGTAAAGTCATTATTTTGTCCAAGTCAACTCATAAATTGTAAAAACATGTATTTAGGCAAGTTTTAAAATGTTTGTTACAATTTTATAAGCCCTATTAAGCCTAAGATAAGATTTTCATTGGGTTATCTTAAAACAAATTGTACTATTATAGTCTTGGAATGCTGATGCCCTAAGCAAACTGTAAGATTAAAGAAAAGTTTTGAATTAGTCACATGGCTGTGTGAGGATAGAAGAGGATGAGATTTCATGCAGACATTTTGATCTTTCCTTTTCCCTGTAACCACTGATGTCTACAACATATCCTCCATGGAGTGAGTGAGTTCAAGAATAGGTATAAATTGCAATAATAGCCAATGTGACAAATTCAAGATATGTAATATACCATTGATAGTCTTTTTATACATTCTGATTCTTTATTATTTTATTTTAATGCATGCAGAAACTTTTTGACATTGTTCTCTCCATTCTGTTTTTCCTATAAAGTGTCAAGTCCCTTACCTTTATTACTCTTAGAGAATTATAGGGTCCTAACAGTATTAGCATTTGGGTAGCTGCAAGAAATTTTTTTTGATACTATTTTTCCTTATTAGAACTGGGGAACACTTTTTTTCTGCTGGAATACTTCAGTCAATGACTAATGACTAAGTTAATTTTCATCTTCTGTTCTAAATAGATGGTAATTTCCATCATGTCAAATTTTCAGGAAGAAGTTATTATTAAACTAAAATAATTATGTAAAATAGGGGGAAAATGCTATAAGTAATTAGAGAGTAAACCTAAGCCCTACATGTACCTAATTCAACATTACTGTGAATAAAATATGAAAGGGCAGACGTAATGCTGATTTTTTAATGGAAGTACATTGTAATTATTTGATGAGATAGCTTTAAGCAAATTATTCAGCAAGTATCTATGAAAATCAGAAGCACAAACATAAATTTATCAACGGTATTTAAAAAAAATGAGACAGCTCTTTGGCCATTTTATTTTATACTGCATATATTATGATGTTATTAGTCTGTCAACATAAATGACAAGATGCTATTGGCTAAATAGGAAATAGCTTCTAATATGAAACACTTTTTAGGAAAATCTGAGAAAGAGGCAATAAATATTTCTCAGAATTCATTCTGATATCCACATTACTTACTTACGAACATGAGGATCCTTAAAGACTTAATACTGAATACTGCTCTCTTTTAAGTTTATTGTGGACAAAAAGGAAAATAAAATATTGCTGTTCTAGTAAACTAACTCTTACCAATACTTGGGATTTGGTATTTCTGCTTTATGTTTTGATTATTATACTATGTTAAATTATTAGAACTTGCCATTCTTATAGGATAAAATTTTAATGCCAGCAACTTCATATGATTTAGGCAAAAATAATTTTCTTTCATTTATGCATTCAGAATTAATATAGTTAAGATCATATAAAATAGAGGTTCTTTATCTATAATTAAGAAATAAAATTTTAGGGAATAAAAAATTCTCTTTTCTCTTTTAATAATGATAAATTAAATTTTACTTTTAATGATATTATTTACCCCATCTGGTAAACTAATAAAGCATAGGGATATTAAGTATTAAAATAATTATTAGATACTTTGATTAAGAGTGAACACTAAATCTGGAATTCAGATGATTACATAATTTCAAAAGTAAAAACAATCAATAATTTGGTTAGTTTTATAAAAAAATAAATTTGGTTTGTAAAAGAAATTCAAATTTAGTTCATTAAAGTTTTTAATTGCCTTTCAATATTGGGAATTAAAACAATTTCCCAAATCTGTTAAAAACATATAATGTGATGATAATTGTTACATAAATTTTACTTTTGTCAGTTTTCAAGTACAAAAATTCAATCAACAGGGAAAGAGAAAATTGTTTTTCTGAAATAATATGTTTAAAATATCCCTGAAAGATATATAGATATATACACACATGCAAATGTTTGTGTAATGTTATCAAAGATTGCAATAATGCAAATAGTGTTCTCATCACTTGTGTTAGTGATTAATGAAAGGTTATTTTAAAGGAACAAATGAATAGGTAAAATTTACATTTTACCTTGTAAATTGTGAACAGACCAAGGAATTAATATTCAGACAAAGTAAAGTCACTGTCATTAATTAAATTGGTTTAATTAGTGTTATAACTATTTAAATGGCACATTTGAAGTTATAAATTAGAAATGCATTACTATGAAAAATATAGCATTATCCAAGTTTTTCCAACTAATTTCATTACCACAAAATTTGTTTTTTTAAAAAATGAAGTTAAAACTCATGTTTTTTGCTTTAGATGAAGAAGAGCATTCATCACTAGTGAAGTGCTATTGTGGAAATATATGATGCCTGGTCATGAAATTGCTTAGGCACAGATACACACACAAATGATTAATAGAACAGATGAAGTAGCACTTGAATGTTTTGCAATATAATATACTTTATTTTCATCTCCAATATTTACCTATGTGTGACAATTCAATGTACAGGAAAACACTAAGAATTTATACAACTAATTTCTAAATATATTTTAGAGTGAAAACTTTTATTGTTTATTTTGATACCAGAAATTTTAAAGGATTTCTTTTGGGACACATTTGGAAAATAGAATAGCTTAAGTTTAATAACTTGCCTTGCAGAGAAAATTGTTAAGATCAACAATTTTGATTAATGTCTATATCTGTATGTTTTCTCTAGTTATTTGGACTTTGCTAATTTCACTATATCTTTCTACCCTTTCTAAACTAATTCATTATTTGTGCCAATTGGGATAAATCTGTTTGAATGCATTTGCTATATTTTACTATGACAGTATTTCACTAAAATGTCATTTCATACACATATGGGTCCATTCTGACTCACTGTCAGCAGAATACTGTGGGAGTTGTTTTTCTAGTTTGATAGTATATTTCAGATTAGGGTACCCATACTTATCTAAAACTCTAAAAAATCTAATATGATTGTCTTCTAGGAAAATGAAGGACAAATGGGACACAACTTAAAATTGTGCTTTTCCCTAATCATCTCTGTGGACTATGGATTTAATTTTTATACTTGCAGATGAATCTCTATTATCTCTCATAGATATAATTAGGTATTCGTATTTACAGGGACAAAAAGAACGAAAGACAAAAGATAGATTCCAAATTTCTGCTTAAACAAATGAGGTCCATTAGACTGAGATATTTAAAATATTGTGCAATTTCATATCTCAGGAACTGAGCAAACATTGGCTCCAGTTTCATAACATAGAATAATGAAAGTTGAACAGAGCTTAAATTCAGAAATCTACTGGACATCACTTTCTAACTAGACACTGCATAGGCTATTGGTAACAGGAAGCAACAATGAATAGTACCATGCACAAAAAGTGTGCCCTAATATTTGTTGTTTTTCTTTTTGTTTCTCTAGGATATATTCCTCCTTGCAAACTTTTTTACATATAGTAAACTTTTTTTTAACATTTTAATTAATGTTTTTAAGATAGGAATCATAATTTTATAAATTTTTGTCATGCTGAATGGTGTTCTCATCTAGAATGCTTTTTAAGTTAATTTTAAATACTAAAGGAACAATTTTTATGAGGTCAAATATGTGAAAAAAAACAGAAGCTTACAATAATAGCTATTAATTTGTTTTATTAGTCTTCCAGATAAAAAAAACTAACCAAGACAAAGTAAAGCACAGTTGAGTGAAACACTACACTATTAATGAAAGACCAATTTTCAATACCAAAAATGACTATAAACTGTTTGAGTCATTTGCATACATTCATTAAAATTCAAAAAATCACTAAAATGAATATAAATATTCATTATTAAGTAACCAGAAAATATATTTCTTATATATGTCATGAGCTATCTCTAATGGTTAGTATCACACAAAAAGTAACCATTACCAAATGTTTGATTATGAAAGCATAATTGCACTATTACGTGTCCTTATTATCCTTGTGATTACAGCTATTAAAATAATGATTAAAAATATTGTAGTAATGTATTTTTTTACTATTCCTTAAATCAAATATATATCTTCTATGCTCTCAGATACACTAACATATAAGCCAACAATAATATTAATATAATGGAAAATTTTAAAGAAATTCTAAAATTATTTATATTTCTGAATAATGTGGTTATATATCTTTTTAAATTAGGAGCAGATAAGATTTCCCTCCAGTTAGTTTAAGCAGAAAGTTATTTTATTCAAGAAACTAGGAGGTGTGCATTTAATGGAGGAGTTGTATTAAGAAATGATATTTCTCCCAGAACAACAAATTGAACATAGCCTCTCCAGGCAACAGTGGCATATTTCAAGATTCCAAAGCTGAATAATTAGGAAAGCCTAAATGCTCACCCCAAGATACAACTCTTTCTTACAGTCCTTGCAGTTAAACTGTTTGGTCCAACCCTGACATCCATGAAGCTAGCTACCCTACTCTGAAAACCCAGTTATAATTTTTGCAGTTGTTATATGATACAAGCAACAGAACATGATCCGCACCCCGAAATACCTATATCTGTCTTCTAAATTTTGCCCACTTTTAGCTATTTGGAAGAAGCTAAATACCATGCAAGATCTTAATTGTAAGGAAGTTTGGGAATATAATCTTTAACATTCCAGTCTCTTGTATACAGTAAGACACAATGCTGGTGAGCTACTCTGTAGTATATACTATATGGATATTTTAAAATTGCTTCTTTCAGCTTAAACACATCCATCCAAGAGTCTGCAATAAACTTTCATTTTAAGCTTAAATTACTCAAGCACAGATATGGACATTAGTATTTGCATAGCACTTGCATTATACACATTATTGAAAACAAGTTCTTATCTCTAAAACAGGAACTTCATTTGTTCAATCATTCTATATAATTATCCCTAATTTTCTTTAAAGAGTATGCAAAAATAATCATATTTAGGAATCTTTGTGTATTAGAAATATCTGGAGATGAATCATCAAGGATTTTCATATTTTCACCAAGCATTTTATGGTTAGTGATTAACTCTACCCTAACTTTCTTGTATAGGAGCTCATGTCAGCTCATTTAGCTTTCACTAATAAGCATGTCATTCTATTTTATCTATTGGTTTTAAACAGTGAAGTAATTGGCATCTGTTCCCTTAGTTTTGAATGTTTATGAATCAGATGATATAAAACAGAAAGGCTATGATGCTTTATCATAACACTCTACCTTGACCCCAGCTAGTGCACTTAGTCATACTACCATTATTACTACTAAATTAGTATTACATTTTTAAAAAGTATATTACTTTTTTTTAAAGTGTGCCTTATCTTTTACAATAAAAACCTATGAGAAATAGTTGTTAATATTCTGGTTTTCTTTATGAGGATGCAGTCACAGAGAAAAAGGAAGTACCTTGGAAAAAGTCATAGATTGTTAAGTGGCAGGACTTAGGTTTCATCAAACTCTTTTTGGATCCTGTATTAGTGGGTTTTTTGTTGTTGTTGTTGTTGTTTCTGCATAACAAATTGCCACGAACTGCATAGCTTAAAACAACACATATTTATTATCTATAGTTTCTGTGTCAGTTGTATAGACAGGGTTTAGATAGGTCCTTTGCTTAGGGTCTCAGAATATTGCAATTAAGAATGGAATGAGTTCTTAACTACAGACAAGTAGGGAAACCTCTACTTGCAAATTCATTCAACTGTTGGCAGGATTACTTTTTTTGCAGCTATACGACTGAGCATTCACTGTTGACTGGTAGGTGCCCTCAGATATTTGACAGGTGGGTCATCAACGTGACTCCTTACTTCCTCCAAGCCAACTAGAAAGTCTCTAGAGACTCAGTCTACTAGAAATACAGAATCTCATATAATGTACCAAAATCAAGGGAGTGATATTTCTTGACCTTTCCCACATACTATTGGTTAAAAACAAGTCACATTCTCACCCTCATCTATAAGCAAATTATTTAACAAGGGTTTAGACACCAAAAGGCTGGAATTATGGAGGGCCACCCTAGAGTCTCTACCACATTCTACTCTCTAGCTCCCAATTATTCCTCTCTCTCCCAAATGCACAATACATTCACCTGCTCCCAAATCTTCAAATATCTCTTAATAATTTTGCTTATTATTTTGGTATAATTATTTTGGTTGAGCAATAATAGTATTGCTCAAAGTCCAAGATCTTAATCAAGCTCATAATATGATGAGATATTGTGTTAATTCTCTAAAATCTGCCAAAATCAATCTTATCAGAAATGGGTTGGCTTTTACAATGGAGATTTATTGTCTTTAAATCTTACTATTACAAGGTTGTGAAAATGTCAAACCAAGGCAACAGGCAACATTCTCTCCCTGAAGACCAGCTACTAGCTATCCTGTACTTATCTATCAAATGGGAAGGCACATGGCAGCATCTCTCTTTTCCTCTGAGTCTCCTCACTTTCAACTTCCTGGTGTCCATTCTTTCCTCTCACAGCTTCTGTGGTTTCCTCTCTGAGTGTATCTTCCATATTTATCCTATTTATAAAGGACTTTGATAAGAGGATTAAGACCCATCCTGGGTCATGCCCTACTGAAATAATCTAATCAAAATGAAGGTACCACCCACAGTAGGTATACACTCACAAGAAAATTTTTGCTCTAAGGACAAGGTCTTTTCTGTGGCCATACAAGCCTCACACTACCACAGGTATTGATCCATAGGTCCATAAAACTGAAGAGACTAGTTATCTGCTTCCATACTACACTCAACATAGAATAGTTAGACAGGCATAATATAGGTATTCTAAACATTCCCATACATAAAGGAGGACATGGTAGTCACAAAGTATTCACTGGTCCATAGCAGTTTGGGGAGCAGTGTTCAATTAACAATAATCATGCCTTAGACAAAAATCATTGGCTATAATACTGCCACTCCTCAAAGCTTCAGGTAGCTTTGAATGCATCTGGGATATAGTTGGAATTTCCTTGACTAGAATTCAATGTTTGGCAATAATCCTCCATGGCTCTTTGTTCCCACTCTGGGTTCTGGGTTCCTGGTTCTATCTCCTCCCTGAATCATCCTTGCTTTTCATGGAAGGTAGGTTGTGTTTCCAGTTGAGAAATTTTTATCAGTTTGCTTCATGCCAATAAAGTTTTGGGATCTGAAATACTCCTTTATTTGAATAGTCTGTTTCTTTCAATCCAAGGTGATATTGTTTTTTAAGAAATAAATTTCTCAAAAAACTTTATAGGCATTTGATGCATTTCACGGGGGTTCAATCCACAAAAGTCATATCCACAGATCTTTCCTAGATAAAAACTTCACTATCCTGGGCTCCTGCTGAGATGGCTGAAGGATAAGACCCGTAGGCTTCCTAGGAAATCTGTTTTGTTTGAAAAGATCTGTGTGATGTATACTCCTAATGTCTTCAAACGTCCTCTTCCATTGCTGAATATTCTGACTTTTGATCTTTCTGAAGTTTTGGCAAAAGTTTATACAGTCAATCTGATTTTCTTCACGACTTTATATTTTCTTAACAGTGTTTGGAATCCACTTCTTAATGTTAGCATCCTTTCCTACCTGGAGATGCTGATGATCTTCAAATGCATGAAGCCCTGTTTCCTTTTTTCATTAACAGTTGTTTTCTCAATTAATCTCTCTCCTGTAGCATTTACCCAGCAAGAGGAAACCAGTAAGACCTCAATACTTTGCTTGGAAATATCCTTAGCTATATACATAAAAGATTGTCACTTACAAGTTCTCATTCCATATGACTGCAGAAGACAATTTTGCCTGCTTTTCTGCTACTACATAATAAAGATCTTCCTTTCTTTATTCTCTAACAGTATATTTATCAAGGCTTTTCAGCTATCAATGGACAACATAGTTAAATTCAGATTTCTGTTAATAGTCTATTCAAAGCCATTTGGGAATCCTCTATTTTACTCATAAAATTTCTTACATTTTCAACCCACTGTCTAGTTCTAAAGCCATTCTCAAGTTTTTAGGTATTTTTTACAGCAAAACCCCACTTTCATGAACCAAAATCTGCATTAGCTATCTATTGATGCTTAACATATTACCACAAACTTAGTGAATTAAAACAATAAACACTTATTACCTCACGGTTTCTGTTAATGTAGCCTGTGCATAAATTCAAAATCATCTAATTCTGTATCCAAGTGTGCCTACTCTCTAGAAATCCAATTGAGTAATATAGGCCCTATAGGCTTTAACTGAAGGTGTATTCAAGGTTGCATTCAGATGAAATGTGGGCGATATGTTAATTCAAAACCTATCCGGTACTCAACCAAACACTTAATTAACAACAACAAAAAAAGTCATTATCTTTCATAAAAGCACCATTTAACTTTCTACCTGGTATAAAAAGTACTCAAAAATCTTGTTCCGGGCTTGGGTTTGAAACAAAAAGCTCCCTAGTCCAGCCGGCCATCAATAAATCATTTTTCCTTTCCAAAATTATTCCTGAGTCCTGGCCTTTCTATACACAAATAATTAAACCTCTCTTGAATTCTGCAACACTGTGTGTCAAGAGTTTGAACACTACTTGTGTGGATTCTTTGATAAAGGTCTCACAAGGCTGAAATCAAAGTGCCAGCTGGTATATATGCCCAAATGGAAGTGAAATTGTGGAGGAACCCTCTTCCAAGCTTATTTGGGTTTTTGAAAAAAATAATTTTCTTATGTCTGTACATATGAGCTCTGAACTTCTGAGCTTCTTGCTAGGTGCTGACTGAAGGTCTACTCAGCTCATAGAAACCACAATGCACTTCTTGCCAAATGAGATCCACATTTACTTACTTATTCAAAGGTATCTAGGGAAAGAAAGTTTCTAGAGCATATAAGATAGGAATATGGGATCTTATATAATGTAACATGTTCACAAAATTGACATCCCATAAACCATGACCTCTGTCATATCTCTTGGTTCAAAGTTACAGGATCCATCGACACTCAAGGGATGGAAATCATCCATGGGCATGAACACCAGGAGGCAGCATCATGATTATCCCTCCTAGAGTCTGTCCACCACAAAACAGAAGTCTAAGTTTTTATATATTCCAAAAAAATGTTTTGTTAATTCATGAATTTGAAAAAAATCTGGAAACTATCATGTAATTTTACTTACTCTAAGTGTTTCAATTATAATTGTTCCTTTACTCACAGAGACCCAGGTAACGATGATGATGAAGTTTAAATATCTCCTACATTAAAGCCTATTATATGGTGTGATAGGCTGAATTATGTACTCTAGAAAAACATGATCTGAATCTAAATGCATTTCTGTGGTTGTGAGCCCATTGTAAATAGGACCTTGTAAATGTTATTTTTAGTTAAGGTGAGGCAAATGAATGAGAGTGGCTATTAGTCCTATTACTGGTGTTTGTATAAAGAAGGCAGCAGGGGAAAAGTCACAGGAAAGCAAGAAACTGGAAGTCAACAGAACCTGAAAGAAAGGGAAAAGTTATGGCAATATGATGGAAAAGCCAGGGAACCCCAAGAATAACCAAGACCTAGTCTAGAATGCCATTGCAATCATTTTATGATAAGTCAAAGATTTTCTTGAGCTTCAGCCTTCCTATTAGGAAGGTCTGCCCAAAGCAAATAGTGTGCAAGGGACTCCCTGTTTTTTTTCTGGGCTTGTGTCTTTTCCTGGGCTTGTGCTAGTTAGTTGTTTTGGAGTTCTCTTGCTTATAGGAATTTTGATGTTACCTTTATTTCCTGGGAGACAGAGCTCCTTCTCTCAGGTGTTCAAAGGAAATTGTCTTTACCTCAGATTGTATGCCTGTATGAAATCTTATACTCCTTTCATTTCCTCAAGCTTCTTTTGCCTGAAGGGCAAATTCTGGGAAAGGAGTTGTAGCAGTTTGCTATTATTTATGAAATCCAAAAATAAATACTGGATTATGTTTATTAACTGATCTTTTCTTCTGGGCATATTAAATAAGGATTCAGAGGTTTCACTTTTAGGTGATTAAATAATGATTAAGGCCTTGATTGTGTTAGGTCAGAAGGATGTTGAATCCCTTGCCCCTTGGTGGGTGGAGACCCAAAGAGAAACCACACTGCAGAGAAGGAAAGTTGGAGTTTTAATGCTGGAGCCCCAGGAAGTAAATACACAGAGCAGCAGATATAAGAAGAAAGAGAGAAAGCTCTATTAGACACACAGAGGCCCCAGGAAGAGAGAGGAACCATTTTCCTGATAGTTTACAGCTGACCTTGCAGAGAGAGCAGAGAAGCTGAACCCAGAGAGAAACAAGCCCTGGGAGAGAGACAAGACTTACGCCAGCCTACAGCTGATACTGGAAGAAGCTGGGACCACGGAGTCTTAAAAGGAAGAGTAACTCTGAATCCTTGCAGATGTTGGCAATCATCTTGCTCCAACAAATGCCAACACAGCTTACACTTTATGGTCTGGTAACTATAAGTTTCTACCCCAAATAAATACCCTTGATAAAAGCCAACAGATTTCTGGTAATTTGCATCAGCACCCCTTTGGCTGACTAAGACAAAATCATACTGTAGAAAAGTTCCCAAGTCAGTCTTTCCCAGATAAAATAGGGCCAGGGTACCACAAGTGGGTGCAGGCCAATTTCAAATTTCCATGCAGAGGGTATCAGGATGTAAGCCAGTAGCTTCTTCCATGGTTCCTCGAAGCTGAGTTTTCTTGATCTGCTTACAAATACAGCCCTTCCACCAATTGTTCCCCACATCCCTGAGGAAGCTTAGAATCTCTATGTCTCCTCCACTACCACCATCGTCTGGCAGCTGGGTGGGTCGGACAATGGATACCCTCAGAGTCTGGCCCCAGTCATCAAAAGTTGCTTATCAAAAAGCATGGTCAGTGGTCAGTCATGTATACCCCTGGTCTTAGGAAGAGGATTTTTACATCCCTTTCTACCACCAGTGAACTATCCAGGGCTTGGACCCCACATTGTTTTGCTACAAAAGTATAGGATTACTACTTGTAACCACCGTGTGGAAAAAGCAATTTACTGGTTTTTACTGTAATTTACCAACCTCTTCCTCCCATTCTTGCCTGGATGCTGTACAGTGTTTACTGGCCTCTGCAGTTTCAAAATATGTTTCAGAGTGCTCCTTCCTATTTAATAGTCATTTTGGTAGAAGACTGAATGCTTGAGTTTCCTGCTCCACTACCTTCCCACAATCAAAAGTCCAAAGGTGTTATTTTTTTTGTTTTGTTTTTTATTTATTTCTTTAATGTTATATTAAAAAAATATGAGGTCCCCATATACTCCCTACCCCCCTCACCCCACTCCTTCCCCATAACAACAACCTCCTCCATCATCATGAGACATTCATTGCACTTGGTGAATACATCTCTGAGCACCACTGCACCTCATGGTCAATGGTCCACACAAAAGTGTTATTTTTAACAAAGTCTTCAAGTTGCATTTAAGTATGTCTTCTTTATTCTCAGGCAATTATATTTCAAATCATTATTGGACAAATACACCTATGATTTGTTTTTAAAATTGATTTTATTCTGAAGTGAAAATTTTACTTACAAAATACCAACAACACCAGCCTGCAGCATTCTATCTCCAACACCATTATCTCTAGGACAAGGGAAAGGAAGAAAAACTTGGAAGATACACAAACAGAAATGGAGAAATAAATCTCAAAATGGAAATAAATAAAAATTCACAGGGAGCAGATGTGGCTCGAGCAGTTGAGTGCTGGTCTCTCACATGGGAGGTCCTGGGGTTTGGATCCTGGTGCCATTTAAAAACAATGAGCAGGCAACAAGCAAAATCAATGAGCAGAAAATGAGCAAAAAAACAATGAGCCGATAATGAGTAAAAACAATGAACAGAAAATGAGTAAGACAATGAGCAAACAATGAGCAGACAATGAGCATAAACAAAAACCAGCAGGCGGTGGATGTGGCTTAAGCAATTAAGTGCCTACCTCCTACATAGGAAGTCCCAGGTTTAGTTCCTGGTGCCTCCTAAAGAAAACAGACAAGGAGCAAGAATGAGCAGACAATGAGGAAAAAAAATAACAAAATGAGCAAACAGACAAGGAAGCCAGCTCAGGGGAGCCAATGTGGAAAAAAGAAAAAAAAAAAATCACAAAATGTGTCTCACTTCAAAATGCTACACATTTTTGATAAATTTTGAATCAATCAGTTAATTTTTTGGATTCACAGTCACATTAGTTTAGCACAAACTAAAAAAATAGTTCTACTTTTAGGTATTATAAGCATTTAGAGTCTAAAAAATATTGTATAGTAAACAAGACAGGGAAATTTGTCTTGGGGTTAATAAGAACCATGGAATGAGCTGAATATTCTTTTGCAATACTCGGCTG
Organism: Dasypus novemcinctus; assembly: GCF_030445035.2. Taxonomy (NCBI): domain Eukaryota; kingdom Metazoa; phylum Chordata; class Mammalia; order Cingulata; family Dasypodidae; genus Dasypus; species Dasypus novemcinctus. The sequence continues at coordinate 143,613,624 of NC_080673.1, read as the reverse complement.
AATATTTAAATTAATTTTCTCTCAACATTGCATTGTAAAAGAAAAGCCTAAGAACAAGAACAATATACAATTTATAAAATTGATTATAAAAATATAATTACTTAAATCATATTAGTTCACATACTTTGGGCAGGTACAGTTCAATTAACTACAATCTACCAATTGGACTCCCAAAAGTCATGTCCTTTCCTTTTAAAAAATACATCAATGTCATCCCAGTATCTTCTAAATTTTAACCTATTCCAGCATCAACTCTAAGTCCAAAATCTCATCTCAATAAAATCAACTTAAAATCGCAAATCTCTTCTTCTAAATCACGGAGATCAGGTATAAGTGAAGCTCTTTGGTAATATTTACCCTGGAAAAAATTATTTTCATCTGTAAACAAGTGACCTAGAAATCAAGTTATCCAAAACACAGTGGCACTTGATAGATATTCCTATTTCAAAGCAGAAATTACAATAAAAAACAAAACAAAACAAGTCCAAAACCCAAAAGGGCAAGTCCAAAACCTAGAAGGGCAAATTTTATTATGTTTCTCATCCTGAGAATAATCCTCTGTGTCTTGCTGTCATATTCTGACAGTCCCAACTTCTGGGTCCTCCAGGAGGGACCACTCTCTCAGCCTGCTTACTATGCCTAGATTTTTGAAAGGCTAACAGCCTTCTCTCATTTCATTTACTCTCTGTCTCAGTCCAAGCTGGCAGTTTACTTGATGTTATAATATTCTCAAAAATACTGTCAGTCTTCCATGGATGTCAAGTTATTCATTCCATTAGGCATGACAGTTCTCCATAAATTTTTCCCTATAATCCCACTTCTATTCCTGATTTTTGCTGAAATAGTTGATTGGACTCATAAATCACAGTAATACCTGTGGCATTCTCTCCAGAGCATGCTGTAGCATATTTTGCAGTATAGGTAGGCTGAAAATTTTCCAAATCATGAAATTTTTGTTCCTTTTATTTAGCAATGTGTTCCCCAATTTATCTCTTTCCTTTTGCATTTTACTATAACCAGCAAGGTAAAACAAGGCTGAAACTTGTACTCTTTGCTTAGAAATCTCCTCAGCAAAATATCCACATTTATCCCTTATAAATTCTTCTTTTCATTCAGCATATAGAATGGTACTCAACAAACTTTTCTGACATTTTGTAACAATGATCATATTCCCTCCAATTTCCTATAATATGTTCTCTCATTTCCATCTAAGACTTCTCAAGAAACACATTTAATCTCCATTTTTCAATCAATGTCCTCCAAAAGTTAACCTAGGCATTTTCTATGTGTCTCTCATTTCTTCCAGCTTCTAACCTTTACCCAATTCTAAAGTCACTTCCGCGTTTTTTGGTAGCTGTTAAAGTGGTATCTGATATTAAAATCTGTATCAGTCAGAATCTTCTGAAGGAACAGAAACGATTAGATATGTTTATATGCGTATATATATACACAAATAGATTTATTTTACAGCATTGGTTCACACAATAGCAAGGGATGGTAAGTCTAAACTTGGAGAGCAGCAGACCAAGAGATTGAAAACTCAGGAGAAATGCTGCAGTTTTGAGACAGAGTTTCTTTTTCAGGAAACCTATTTTTGCTATTATGGTCTTCAGTTGAGTAGATGAGTCCCATCCAATTATAACTTTAATACAAGTTTGATTAAATAACTGGGTTACTATAGCCTCACTAATTCAACTCATTAAATTAACCATAATATCACTGTATTTTGCAATAGAACTTAATGTTGTATCAAACTCTTTATATGGAAATCAATTTTCATTTTAAGCGCTATTAAGTTCCACCAGGTCATCCATGGTACCTGCTTTGGGGAGAAATAAAGGTGTTTCTTGCTTTTTTCCTCTAATATTTCTTATTTTAACCTTAAAACAAAATCTAATTCTGATTCGTGACAATGTTACATCATTTACGAAGTATCATTTAGGTGTACAGAAAATAACAGAAATTTCTAAAAAACTGAATAATTATTTCAATTAATTGCCTCATTCTTATATTGAAAATTACTTGCAAATTGCTGATAATAATAATAATAAAAAAAACTGGAGAGGTCTGGGAAGACGGCATGACAGTAGTTGACAGGGCTCACCTCTCTCCCTAAAACAGTAGAGGAAGGGCAAAGGCTGTATAAGAAGCAATTGCTTTGGGGATATTCAGGTCAGGGGAGTCTTGCATGCAAAATCCGGGGAGGAGTGGGAAGGAGACCAAGAGGCTGAAAGGAAAACTGAGTTACTTGTTCCCTTGGCAGGTGAAAACACCCATCCCCCACCCTTGAGGCCAATAGGGTCAGTAAAACCTGTGACTGATTTTCCTGGGAAGAGGGTGGGTGCAGAGGAGGGCTGAGTGTGGTTTCTCTTCAGTAAGTTTAAACAACAGGAACTGGCCATGAATTACAGTTCTGTGAAGCCCAGAAACACCAGACAGAGGAATTTGGAAGAGACACTTCTGGGGAAAGATTTGCCGATGAACATCATCTGTTGACAAGCTGGACAAGTGAAGGAGAAAAAAAGCTTTTTGGAGTTTCTTCTGTCCCTAACCCCAGCCCCACCCTGGATCTGGTTTGCACCCAATTAGCAGATCACTGGTTCTGCTTTTTTTCTTTTTTAATTATCTCTAAAATTCATTTATTTTGAAAATTGATATGATTTAGATTTTGTTTTTATAGAGAAGGAGCTTTTCACCATGGAGCTAGGATATCCCTCTGAGTTCTATGAGCAGTACAGTAGAGAACCCAACTCATGTAAATCCCCTAACTTCCCCTTGGCTCATATGAATGCGCAAGTCGTTCCCTAGAGTAAAGTGAAGTAAGTAATCTTGGGAGATTTTTTTGTTAATCTAACCCTGGACTTTATCTTGGAAACTGAGGAAAATTTCCTCCAGAGATATTTAAATTCTTAACAAAATATTTATGTGAAAAGTGGCCAGTTTTCTACCTTGGAGTAGCAATCTGTAAAAATAAGTGCTGCCATTCCAAAAGTACCATACTCTACACCAATCTACTGGTGAAAATTTGATGATTCTCACCAAGTAATGGTGAAACATCACACATTAAATACTTGATGGTGCTTGGGTTAGATGTGCCTTTTAAGTTAAAATCAACTTTTATTTTGCTTAATGAAAGGAATTAAGCATTTTCTACACTTAAACAAACAGTTCTTTTGTGGATTTTTAATGTTTATCTAAAATGTTCAAGCATTAGAAGCCAATTTCCTTTAACTACACTAAAAAGAGGCATTTTTGGGTGATAATGGACACTTCAAACTTCAAACAATGGTATTGGTCAGGATCAAATTGCAGTATTAGTTTTGTTAATACCACGCTGGAATGCACACTGCATATATGTATTATTCTAAGGTAAAACTCTTCTCAGAATTTCATTATGTTTTACTATACACCAAATAGTTTATATTTTAGTTCTCTACAAAGAAAATGCTAAGAAAATTATAACCACGTGCTATGTGGTTTGAAAATCATAATTGCAGACTTCTTTCCATATAAGATGGAATGGTCCAACAGCTATGTCCGCTGTCACCAACGGTATTTCCGTTCAATGAAATGAATGGCACATTCTGCAAAATTAACTAACCCCCCACACAAAATTGTCTCAAATACAGTAAAAATGTATAAGCAATAAAGATAATTTACATTGACAAATAAGGAGTGTAATTTATCTTGGCAGTGCTTCAGAAATTTAGGGTCAACAGCCTTTACTCAAGGTACAAAACAGACAGAGGTGAGCACAGCTGTCTCTAGGAGTGAGCAGGATATAAGCAATCACTGATGAGGTATGCATACATGCAAAAGATTTAAAATTATCCAGTCTTGATATGAAAACTGAATGAAGTTAAAACAAAATATTTTGATAACTTAAAGCAGGGCAATTTTAAAGATCTGGAATAAGTTGAATCAAAATGGGAGAAGAGTCCTGAAGCAAAATCAACCAAAAGTAAAATCCTAGCTGAGAGAGAGAAATTGACCATTTGAGTAAACTCACCAAAATAATCAGATCCTGTGACATCAGCAAAAAATTACAAGCTTTACACAGAATCAGAAATATATGGCTCAGCCAAAGGAACAAATTCAAATCCTGATGAGATACAGGATTAAAGACAACTAATTGACAATGTTCACAAATTTCCTGAATCAATTCAAGGAATTGAATGAAAATTTGGTTAAAGGCATAAGAAATGTTAAGAAGACACTGGGTGACCATAAAGAAAAGTAACATATCTTATGGGAATAAAAGACACAGGGAATGAGATTTAAAATACACTAAAGGCATACAACAGCAGATTTGAGATGGCAGAAGAATGGATATGCAAATTAAAGAAAGAGTTATAAGCTTGAAAGGACAGAAGAGACAGAGAAAAGATTGGAAAAAATTGAACAGTAAAAATGCATAAACATATGCATTATGGGTATTCCAGAAGGAGGATGGATGGATGGATGGATGGATGGATGGATGGATGGATGGATAGATAGATAGACAGACAGATTGATTGATTGATAGATAGCTAGATAAATAGAAATTTCTTAAGGACACATGTGCAAAATGGGAAAAAATGTTATAATGAAATCTAGTAAAATCAACACATAGCTTCAACATTTATTAACACTAATCCATGACCAAACTTTTTTATTCATAAGCCCAATGACATCCACAAATATTATTTTGAAATAAATTATAGTCACTATGTCATTTAATTAGTAAATATGTTGATTTTTATCTCTAAAATATGGAAAGTTTTAAAAACATATCTACATCATTATCATGGCTAAAAAATAGTTTCTTAATATCATCAGTTATACAATCAGTGTTGCAGTACTCAAAATTCCAGCTCTTACTATATAAATGTTGTCATAATTATTATTTTCAATTTTCTTGAATCATCATCTGAAAAGTCCACCTATCATGATTATTTGATGTTTTTTTAATTTGATAATTTAAATTTATTTAATGACTAATTTTAAAAATAAATTTGTTTCCTATTTTGCAATTTATTTCTTGGAAAAACTGGATTATTTGTCCTGTAGCATTCCCATATTCTGGACTTTGCTCATTGTACGCACACAAACACACCTATTCCCAAAGTTTCGTTGAACATAGTCTTCTCTTGATTATGTTAAATTTGCCAAATTTATTTCAAATTTTTGGTGTATCTACTTCATAAATGGCCATGGATTTTTCCATCAGTAAGTGTATTATGTCTCTTTCTCTGTCAGTGATATTAGCAGTTGCTGAAGTTCGGTAACCAAAGTAATTAATTCATGGGCATTGCCAGATAATGACATTCTAATTTTAAGTTAACTTCCCCATTTGTTATTTGGAATTGTCCTTTTCATTTATTTTCTGGTTACCCATTAGTGTGGAAAATAAAATAAATGTTTTTTTTTTTTTAATTTTGCTTTATGATTTTTTTTTACTAACATCCCCAATATTAACAAGCTAGTTTTTGTTTATTTTAATATCATCATGAAAACATAGATTTAATTTTATGTGTTGCAATTTAATCTATTGCAGTTCTTATATTACTTGATAAAAATATTTCTTTGTCCAATGGGTTCCTAATTAGGATAGCTCTTGTGTAATTGTGTGATTCTACTGGTCATTGATTTCATCCTCATAATCTGGTATGAGAATATATTCCAGGTTCATTTTCATACATTCCCTACTGCATCTATATCAAGAATTGTGTTTCAAGACTACATTATGGGCAGCAGTTTACTCAGGGCTACTGGATTTATCACTGTTAAGTAAAGAAAGTAAGCTAAGAGAAGTGTAGATAGGCATTTCCTTATAGTTTCTTGAAACAAAATGACAGATACAAAGACAGACACAAATAGCACTTTTTTCCTAATATTTATAACTATATATAAAGTAATATGTTTTTATTGCTATTTTAATTTGAAGTATTTAAATATTGTTTATTTTTCCATTGTGGAATATAAGAATTTAGTAAATTTTTATGCCTACCTCAACCTACACAATATCATCCCTTTAACTGCTCAATACAAATGAGTACAAATCAGTTTTATTGCAGAGTGAATAATGTTAAAAGATTAATTTATCCTTCTATAATTTCTCCACTGGGCATAATAATTATACATTCATTCATTTGCATAGTTTTCTATATACTTGTAAATGCTACTTTCAAAATTCTTATATAAGCTTTTAAAACTGCACTTTGTCAATTTTTGGACAATATTAGACAGATTGGGATATCTCTCAGATTCTCCTTTTTCTCTTCATGGAGGAATCCAACATAAAATATTATGATCCTTTGCTTTTTATGCTGTTATAAATCTATCATCAGATATAAAATTGCAATTTGAAAATAATTTTCCTTACAAAATTTTCAGATATTGATTCACTGTTTTCTACCATTGAGAAGCATAATGACAATTTATACCTTGAAAATTTTTAATGTTTTGATTATTATCTATAGTTTTCCTGTGGTAGATTTTGGATCTTCTGTTTGATAATGGATTAGTGAAAATATATTAAGAGTAGTTATAAATTGGTATGGCAATTTCCCCCTTCAGGTTTCTGTATACAAGATAGTTGCTTTCATTTAAAAATGTGTTTTAGTTATGGGAATTGTTTGTATTATATTTACTTGAAAATTTTTAACCTCCATTTATGTTGATTTTGCTTTTTGAGATATCAATTAATTTTATTCTGAAATTCTTTGAGTATCTAATTTTTGATTACTGTTTTAGAACTTTTTGTCTATTTCTCCAGGTAATTTTGTTGTCTTTTCACTGAAGCATGTTTTGGGCTTTTGAGGTTTTTAAATAGGCTCTTAGTGTGTTTCTTTCTCTCTCTGTTTACACTTTTAAAACGCATTTTTAATGGATTCAATAGCTTCTTTTATACATCTGAGAACATTATAGATACTATGAAAGTTTTTCTTCTCACCTTAATTCCACTAATTTTTTGAATTCCTTTCTTTTCTTTTCTTATATTGGTTTTGGTTTGGATTCTAAATTTATATTAGGAAAATAGGCTTGCATCAAATATCTGGCATTCATGTTTTGTGTTCTCTGCTTTTGAGACAAGCACTAAAACTGATTATGGGAAACTCCATAAGCAGGGTATGATTTTTGTAACAATGATTTAGCAAATATTTTCAGTACTTCTTCTGCAAACATAAGGGCCTGTGATTTTTCTTTTTCACGAAGAAAATTCTCATTAACCCCTTGTGTACTCAAGCAGATCATTTTCTCCCTCCCCTCTGCTTTGCCTGTTGTTTCAGTGAAGCTTTCTGTCTAATGCTTGTTTGGATATAGTTTATTTGCCCATGTAAATCAGACAGGAAATGTCAATTGGGCATCTAAGTCTTCTTTTATAGTATTTTAATCAATTCCTCTGTTTTTTAAATTATATTTCACCTAACCTTTTACAGTATATAACGCTTTCTACCACTTAGACTGTCCTTGGTTCTGTGACATGGATTGGCATAATTTTCATTGGTACCATACATGGTATTTAGTTTTTTTCATATTTTCTAAATCCTCCACCTGCTTCCCATAGGTCAAGAATCATGGAGATGTTTAATTCCAACTATTTGCTATTTAGGTTTATATTTAAGTGAACTTTTTACTGAAAGTCAATGGTTTCTTTCTTACTTGGTGTTCTTAAATCTTGTAATGTGAGAAGCAGATTTGGCCCAATGGATAGGGTGTCCACCTACTACATGGGAAGTCCCAGGTTCAAACCTGGGGTGTCCTGACCAATGTGATGAGCTGGTGCGTGCAAGGAGTGCCATGCCATGCAGGGGCATCCTCGTGTAGGGGAGCCCTATGAGCAAGGAGCAAGCCCTGTAAGAAGAGCTGCCAGTGTGAAAATAAGTGCAGCCTAACCAAGAATGGTGCTGCACACACCAAGAGCTGATATAGCAAAGTGATGTAACAAAAAAAGACACAGATTCCCGGTGCCTCTGACAAGAATACAATCAGACACAGAAGAACACACAGTGAATGGACATAGAGAGCAGAAAACTGGGGAAGGGGGGAGGGAAGGGGAGAGCAATAAATTTTTTAAAAATAAATAAAATAATAAATCTTGTAATGCTTTATCATATTTCTATTAATCTTGGAATTTTATGCAATTATGATAAGGAAGAAATTTATAACAAGTCTTTATACATATAGGAATTACAGAATTTGGGTAAAGGTTTTATATTAACTAATTTTAGTAACTGATTCAGTTAGCATTTGCAACCTAACAAACCACTCCAAACTTAGCATCTTAATGTAATCATTTTAAAAGCTATATTTGCAGGTATGCAATTTGTCTAGGCTTGACAGGATGCTCCTACTGGCCTGGGCTAGAATCAGTTATTCTCTGAAACCTTACCTGGTACCCCTCAGATGACCAGAATTACTAGTGTCTCTCTTCAAACAATCTTCCACTCTCCAGCAAGATAACCAAGGCTTCTCTACGGAGTGGTGTGCGTTTGAAGAGCAGCAAGCGTGCCAACTCCAATGAACAAGCACTCTCTAAGTCTTGAATTATGTCTACTGACCCCTTAACTGAAACAAAGCCCATGGTCAAGTATAGATTCAAGGATTAGAGAAGTAGACTCTACCTCTTCCTGTAAGATTCTAATTTACGTTGCTAAAGTGGAATACATACATATAAACGAAAAATTGGTGCTCATTTTTGTAATTTGTCACAATGACTTGTATATTTTAAAATAGAAAACACATTTTTGAATTGTCTTAAAAAGAGAGAAATAAAATTATCTCAAAATTATTTCCTGGTAGCCAAGCAAAACCTATTAATATTTTTCATTTCAAACTTTCTACAATTTGGGGATATTAACACTTAACACCACTTACTGATAGTAGACTACTGTCAATTATAGTTGCTAATCCAAGACTAAAGGTCCAACAACTTTATTCATAACCACTGTGCCTCATATAGCAATCTTTTCAGGGAAACACATTGAATTGCAAAAGGTTGGCATTTGCATTAAAATAAATTTCTATTGAACAAAAATATAAATAAATATTTATTCATAAAAAATCTGAAAATTAATCATGGAAGCAGTTTGCCATTACTTTTTCAATATGGATGGAGTATTCAATTGCAAGAGAGAGTCTGTTAATCTATTTTAAGAGTAACAAGAAAGGTGAGATATGAAATGCTAGTAATTTATAAGAAACCAGGTAACAAGTTTCCTACTTTGTTACATGCTTTAATTTATTTTTTCTAAGTATCTGTGGGAATGATATACAGGAGAACAAGAAAATACTGTACCCTCTAATTACAATTTTCAGAGGTCATTTATAAAAAATTGTGAAGGAAGTAAACTATTGGGTAAACATTTATCTATGGAAATAAAGAGATGAAAATTATATGCTTATTTATCTCAGAGTTTTAGAAACTACGGTATGTCATCTAGTCACAGAAATAACACTGCAACAATAAAATCAATATGTCCATATTAGAATGCTATTTTTTTTTTCATTTTAGAACTTCTTTGCAAAGGATTATATGAATGCTAAATCAGAGAGAAGATGATAAGATTAAGATATAATTAGCATTTTATATAACAAACATTATGGTAGAAAAAAAGTAAGAATCAGATAATCCAAAAATGATTTTTCCTTCTAATGTTGTAAGAGACACTATAGCATCATGAAAGATCAGGCACACATGAGCATACAAATAATTAATTACAAAATGACTTGGCCTCTTACTTCAACTTACCCAGGGCTGGCACAATATGCTCATAATCAGAATAGCAATGGTGGCAAGGTTGGTAAATATTTGTGAACCCCAGAGCCTGGATTCCTATTCAAGGTTAATCTAGCTCCTGTGACCTCAGAGTGTCCAAATTTCCAAAAACAGGGAAAAATAACTGAGCCATCAATATGATACCATCTCTCAAGATGAGCCATGAGATACTTGGTGACAGTTGCTTTTATTGAATCTCTTCTATCTTGGAAAAAATAATAATTTCTTATGAGTATAAATGGTAATTTTATTCAGTCTTTTTGCTTACCTTTCTGCCTACAGTACCTCAGCTAGCATCACTCTCTGAGGGTTTGTACAATGTTTGATCCAACAGCATGGAATCACACGTTATCATAGCAATAAACCAGAGAACCCAATTGAAAGCAAAGGAATTGTTTCAGGGACACATGCCATGGAATCAACTTGCCTTACCATATCTTACACCACCAAGATGCTAGCCTTTTAAAGTGGTGATGAAGCTAATGGACTAGCTTATAGAAATATAATGAAATTGGGATACTATTCTTAAGTATACATTATTTGCCTTAAATAAATTGCTCATATGTGGAGCTGTGGAGTACAATCAATACATTGAGTGGGCCCAGGAAATGTAGTTAAATTAAGTGTCCCAGCTTTCTACAATCACAGTGACCCAATGCAGACTAAGTATTCCATGTCCCTGAAACTCTGAGCTCTACAGGATTATAGTTCCTTATTTTTAGAGGAATAGCAGTTCCATCAGGGAACACACTAGGAGTCTCACTAAACTATGAGCCTCTGATGTACCCTGTTATTCTAAATCCCTTTTGCGTAAAATGAGTAGACAAGGAAAGAGTCATCTCCATGACAGAAGTAGTTAAACCTGATTTTTAGGGTTTATTAGGACTGCTGTTATATATTGGGGGCAGGGCAAATAAATGGCATGCAAATACTTTACTGGGGCATCTCTTGATGTAGTTTTATCCTATTTTGATGAAAAAATGGACAAGTTCAGCAACCTTAGCCAGAGGAGGCCATGGTGCCCAAGAATTTAAACATTTCGGTATTGACTGATCAGTTGGGGAAACTAGAGTGTCACAGCTGCAATTATGTGCTAACCATTAAGACAAAGGAGGAATGACTCAAAGGGCAGAGCCATAGGTACAGAGGGCAGGCCTACTACCACAATTCCAGAGGGCACAGCATCAAGCAAAAGCACCTTATTATCAGGCCTTGAAACTTAATGACATTTGCCCAGCTAGGTTGGATTTTCTTCTGATCTCTGACCCTTTTTTCCTTCTAATTTCTCCTTTAGAGAAAGAGAATTTTTATCCTATATCTATTCAGCCATTGTATTTTGGAAGTAGATAAATTGTTTCCTTGGTCATAGATCAGTACTGGGGGATGAATTTTGCCTCAAGATGGATCTTACCCAGATGGGTAAGATCTCCCTCATGCCTGATTTAGATGAATGGGCTTTTTGAGTTTAAATTTACATGAGATTTTGGAGTTGGTGTTGATGCTAGAATGGATTAAAACAATGGAATTTTCAGGATGGGGTGAAGGTATCCTGTACACAGAATGGGCATGAATTTTGTGGGGCCAGAAATTGGACTATAGTTGTTTGAATGGGTTCCCCCCAAAATTCATGTGTACCTGGAACCTCAGAATGGGACCTTATTTGGAAATTCATTTTTACAGATGTAATTAAGATAAGGATCAAGATGCTCTCATATTGGATTAGGATGGGTCCTAAATCCAATTAGAGTGTCCTTGATAAGTAACAGAAAAGGGCACATGGACACATGTGAATGCATGTAAAGACTGATACAGAAATTGAAATGATGCTGTCAAAAGTCAAGGGAAGTCAGAAGCTACCAGATGCTGGAAGAAGCAAGAAAGAATTCTTTCCTGAGGTCATTGGAGGAAGTGTGGCCTGCCTAAACCTTAAGTTTGGACTTCTGACGTCCACAACTGTGAGAGAGAATAAATTCCTATTGTTTTAGGCCAATAAGTTTGTGGTAATTTGTTATGGAAGCACTAGGAAAGTAATACAGTTCAATAGAGGTGCTGGCCAAGGAATAAGTGAATTTATAATGGGTACTGAAGTAGAGAGGTGATTGATGGTTATTAGTTGTAGTCTTAAGACCAGCTATAGCAGTGGGGTTTGTCTTTTGTCATGTTTATTTTAGTTTTTAAGTTTTCACAGAAAGAGTTTAACCAGTATATGGCGGACAAAGTTCCCACAAATTCTTGCTCAAAGAAATGACTTTGGGTACTGCAAGGGGACAATTGTATTATTTGCTGTCCTATCCAAACCAGACCCACTTTAGATTTTTGTTTTGTTTTGTTTTGGGTTCAATGGTATTTTATTCTCAAATAATTAATAAAAATCCCATTAATAATTATGTTCATATAGATGTTATTTTGATCAGAATTGCTTCATTTATTTACTATATTACACGAATTTTGTGAAAGACAGAAAGATAAAAACTGAATATCTAATGAAAATTTTCTTTCTCCTCTATGACTGCACTGATAGATTGTTTTTACATTTTTTATTATCTTTTTTTTAAAGTTACATAGATCACACATAATGTTACATTAAAAAATATAAAAGGTTTCCACTACCCACACCCCCAATCTTCTCACATCAACAACTTCTTTCATTAGTATGGTACATTCATTGCATTTGATGAGTACGTTTTGGAGCATTTGCTGCACAATATGGATTATAAGTTTACACTCTCTCCCAGTCCATTCAGTGGGTTATGGCAGGATATATAATGTCCTGCATCTGTCCCTGCAATATTACTGAAAATGCCCCAATATCACACCCCTTTTTCCCTCTCCCTGTCTTCAGCAACTCCCATGGCCATTGCCTGTACATCAATGATATAATTTCTTTCATTGCTAGAGTCATAATAATTTTATAGTAGAATACCAGTAAGTCCATATTTTATTCCTCCATCCTGAGGACCCTGGGATGACAATGTGGTGCACATTCTTCTTGATACTAGGAGCGTCATTGGCTGTGGGATGTAAGCTAGAATTCTTGGTCAAAATCCCTTCAGGTTGAAAAGTTTCACCTAGCCAAGGTCATTTCTCCCTCCCTAGGAGTAGTATGCATCCAATGATAGGTTCAGATTCCTTGTCAAGGCAGGAGCAACTGTGATGGGTCATCCCAGGTCCAAATCTCCCCGAGAAATGGAGTGACTACATCACAATTCAAATCATCGTTGTGTTCCTTTCTACTTTCTCTACTCTTTCTACATTGTGGATCTTGAGATTACTATTCAGTATAGTAATTCAGAATTTTTATCAGCATTTAAATTTCTGCTTCCTAAAGAACCTACTACCATGCAAAAATTAAGTTTAAAATATCTGTAAATACTGCAATTTTTTTCTTTCTGTTATTTCATGCAGAAACAGGACTATCCAGTAACCTAGAATTTTAATGAAATTGTATTATCTTTCACATATTTAGAAGCTTTCTTAATAGAAAGCTAACAGTTTATAGACATTTTTATAATCTATTAAATCTTATTTTTTTCAATATTTACAAATTCCCAGGTTTTTTTAAAAGTATTTTTAACTTCAGTTTTTGATGGTTGAATATTTAGGGAATTTTCAGGTTTTGGATCATAACTTCTTTGCAGTATGTCCTACCATTAAAAATAGTCCTGTCTCTAAACACTAAACAGTCTAAATATAAGACAGTATATTTAGATTTATTAAATTACAGTCTTAAAATATGTATTTTAAGTGGATATTGTGTTTCCCTATTTTTATTTAATTACGAAAATATTCTCTAAGGGAAATGTTATGTTATCTTTGGAACACTCAACAACAGACTAAATTCCCCAAGTAGATTATCTGAATCACTGGAGCTTTAAAATGTACAGTAATTTCCTGAAAGGATTATAGGGTGATTAGAGTTTTTGGAATGATTTGGAAAAGAGTATTTCATGTACATATTCTCTGAATATACATGGGGCATGGTGATAATAATAATAATGCTTAAAAGTTTGTATAAAATTTAATTTACGTATAACTTCCACATTATATCTTATAAAATAGCAATAAATAATTGTATATGTGGATTTAGATCTAGAGTTGAGATGTCAGTGAAATAAAGCAATGAGAGTTAATGAAGTTTTGATGTTTCTCGTCATTGGAAAAAAGAGCATGACATGTTCTGGATATTGAAAGACTATTGCATATTCCTCACTCATGGCACAAATAGAAAGGAAAAAGTGATTTTTATTAGGTCAAATTCCTCAAAAGGTTTAAGAACTTAGGTCATTGAGTAGATGGGCTTGCATTGAAATCCAATGACTACTTGCTGAAAATGTACTTGATCAAACTATTTAATACCTTTGTCTATATATGACTGTGCATATTAGGGATGATAGAGTCTATTATAAATATTATAACCAATCTAAGTTGAATAATACAATATCTTGGCAATCATGTAGATGTTGAATGCATCTTATATTTGGATTGTTATCATGCTGTAGCACAACATCTCCCAGGCAAGCCAACTGAATTTTCAAAGACTTGATGATGTGCTATGCTTACAAAAGTAAGAAAATGTTAAGAAATTAATTTAGAATGATTGAAAGCATTTAAGACCATAGGTATATTTTAAGACATAAATTAAATTTATTAAAAATATATGTTTTGTCAAAAGGTGTTAAAATTTCATTTCCTCAGAAAGTAATTTTATAGCAAACATAATGTTGTAGCAAACATACAGTTGCTGAGAGAAAGGGAGACATGATGAAAAATTTGGGCTAAATTTTTATTCAGCAGGGACTTAGAAGCAAGACATTTAAAATGCCTCTGGCTATGGAGCATGACAAACATTTATTACCCCAGAATTGATATTAATATATGTTGTTTATGTTATCATGGGCATAGCGCACCCTGCTAACAACTAAATTCACTGTGAGCTTTTCTATAATCATTCAGAATGATTCATAATATTTATAGACATACAATTTAATATTAAAATAAATATTAGGTTCATAGAGGTTTAATTTGTATTTATTTTATAATTATTGACATAAATATAAAGTTGCTTTTTAGATATTTGCAACTGAAGATGCATAATACCACAATATTTTCTTTCCTCAACCAATTCTTATTGACTCTGGCAAAGGAAATAAAACATACTCATACCATGAAAACATCATCTTAGCAATTTCTCTGAAGTCAGGTGGAATGAATCTGCCAAATGAAAGAATGTGAGCCACAGCTGCTGCCCCAAAATTGATCTATTTAGGAAAACATATCTGTTTAATCTTTCATAACAGATCATGACACAAAAAGCATCTTGACATGAACTGGACTTGACATTTGCCAAATTAATTTCTCATTTTCTCTCCAGAAACAAGAAACACTGTTAATTTGTAGCATATTCACAGCATATACCAACACTTATATAATTACATAACATAATGGCAAATGAAACCATGTTCTATGGGACACTGTATTTAAAAAGTTTGCAAATTCAAGTAATAGTTAACTTCCCATTCTACCTAAGTGCCTATGTGTGCTGCCAGTAAAATACTTGGTTTTGAATATACTTGTGGTTCTTATCCTTTATTTTCTAACACCTTTTTGTGAGACTCATTTATTTAACTTTATTAATGAGCAATATTCACTTAAAATCCATGGTTTTCATATTAAATGAAAGTATAAAGTTAATAATAACAAAAATAATTCAGAATAATTTTTTTTCTTTTTTATGTTGAAAGCATTCTAGTGGAAAATATAATGATTTCATTGAACTGTGAGTTAAGAATGTGGCCCAGCCACTTTGTGCTGTTCATGCCTCTGAATCAACAGACCAAGAAGGGAACTACTAAAATGTCTAGGGAGATTTAACCTGGCTACCAAGAGAATTATAACTGCTACTATACAATGAAGGTAAGGAAAACAGAAGATTCCGTAGTACCAACATGCCCTGTGATTAACCAATGGAGAATTACAAACACTTAATTCAGGTAGAACTACTAATGGCCCAAGACTATTCAGGAATGAAGGTTTGTGTCACAGTACTAAGCAAAGAACCATGACCAGCTGAGATGTTTGCTGAAGGCACAGGAAATATAGAGTGGGTAGTGAAAGAAGATAGCTATGAATTCCAGTTATAATCACCTGAACAGTTATAATCACCTGAACAGTTGCAGAAATGAGGACTATAATTTTTGAGTATTTTTTACTTTGTTATTTCATATGTGTGCACACATATATAGATTCATACATATGTGTAAGTGTGCATATGTATGTATATATGTATAAATGATACATATATATATGTATGCATTAACAATAGTTAACTTTACATTACTATATTTAAGTAACAGGATATCAAGGAGAAGAGGAACCACCACCTAGTGACATTGCATCCACTTCTGATAAGAGTCAGTGCATTTTTGGTTGTACACAGGAGAGCTATATCATGATAAGCAGAATTATTTTGTAATTTTATTTATTTGGAAATTAAGTATAATTTAAGGAGATGTGTATGGGTGCCAGGTTGACAAAGGGTGGAATGTGGTAGTGTTATGTGTCTACTTGCCTAGGCTAAAATATTCAGTTATTTTATCTAGGTATTGCTGTAAGGATGTTTAGTAGGTAGGGTTAACAACTAGTTACCATCAGTTAAGTAAAAGAAATTACCCTAGAAAATGTTGGTGCACCTTATGTAATAAAGTTGAAGGCCTTAAGAGTAAAAATTGAGTTTCCCAGAGAAGAAGAAATTCTACCTCAAAACTGTGTAGCATGAAATTCTGTCCAAGAGCTTTCAGTCTGCCAACCTGCTCTATGGATTTCAGACTCAAGGCTACAACATAAACTCCTATCTGAATTTCCAACCTGCTGGCCTATCCTACAAAGTTCAAACTTGCATACCCCCTCAGTCATGTGGTTCAATTCTTAAAATAAATCTTTTATACATATATGCATACATAACATTGGTTCTGTTTCTTTGGAAAACCATTACTAATACTAGAAAATACAAATGCATGAAACTGATCATTCAAGAAGCTGCATTATGTTTGGGGAAGGAGATGATGATGAAGCAAAACTGAATTTAATTGATATTAAAGGAAAAACAAAGTAAAACAGATATGCATGCACAGTTTGTTAAAGGAGGGAAATATTTTCTACTTATTTAAAATATAATACTTGGATTATTTGGTTCAAAAATCTGAGAGATGCAAGACTGGAAACAGATCATTATGAAAGCCATTTGAAGAAGTTAGCTGAAAGATGATAGTATTTTCTGCCAGGATGTTAGCAGTAAAAACAGACAGACATGTATGGTTTTAAGGTTAGGCAAGTTTTAGAAAGAGATAACGAGTTAAGTTTTAGAAATTTTGATTTTCAAATGACTAGATTTGAGTTTATCAAGCTAGGTGTGGTATTTTGCAGCTGTATGTATCCCAGAAAAACATATTCTTAAATCTAATCCATTCCTGTTTGTGTGAGACCATTGTAAGTAGGAGCTTTTGATAAGGTTACTTCAGTTATGAAAGTATGACCCTGTGCAGACAGTTTGGATCTTTATCTCATTACTGGAGTCCTTTAAAGTACAATGAAATTCAGACAGAGGGAAAAAAAGTAAGCAACAGGAACCCAGAAGAGAAGGGAGAGACCAGAAGCCCTACCATGTGCCTTGCCTTGTGACAAGCTAGGGATAAAGAATTGCTGGCAGCCAGCACCAGAAGGCCACATTCTTCAGGAAGAAAGCATCACCTTGATGATTCCTTCATTTGAACTTTTACTCAGCCTCAAAGCATGAGTAAATAAATTCCCATTGTTAGGTAAGACCCTTTTCATGGTATTTGCTTGAACAGCCTTGGATACTAAAACACAAGGAAAGTCATTTTAATTTGGCATGACCTCAAAAGAAAAACAAAAAGTGAGAGTATTAAGACTGTTGTAAATGATTTTTCCACTGAACGTTGATGAGATCACTTAAGAAAAAAGAATGACACTCTCTTTTGTACTGTCTGAATTCTGTTCTCAGATTTTTCATTAACAAACTGGTGTTCAGAATTTAGGGCCCAATTTAAATGAATTAATATGCATTCTGCAATTCTAGTTTATTAAATTTTAATTGTACTTGATTTGGTATTCTTATCTAATTTAAAAATAAAACAAAATGAAAGAACTGCAGTCCTCAAAAAATTATCAAAGTATTATACACGAGAGAACCCAATCATTGTAAAAAATAAAATGCAGTAGGTTGCATGTACATTTTCTTGTGGAATTGTTTCTTAACAATATAAAATTTAGCTTTACTTAAAATATGCAAAAGAGACAGATATTTATTTGGCCATATTATGTGTAGTACACCAGTTTTGTGTCTAATAATATATAAATAGATTGTGTCAGTCTATGTTTTCTCTATAAAGCATATATAATTATGGGAAATATTGGTAGGCATTTGTGAAAATAAAAACATGAAGTGGAGGGGAAAATAACATGAAAGAAGACAACTGATATTTGTATTTATGTGAATTTTTATGGAGAGTAATTCCTTATCCACAGGTGTCAAGGAAGGGAGCTTGAATTCAAGCAGAATGCCATATTTTTTGCAAGATAAATAAAATATTAGAATTTGTGGCTTGTAGTCCTTCTTCAAGGTGAGGATAAGAATTAAATAATAGAAATCACTGCAGCTGGAGGAGCCAAAATCTTTATATAAATTCTTCTAAACTCCTTGGCCAATCTCATAAACTGTGCATGCATGGGAGATAATCAAAAGAGCTAGTAGAAAGCAGCAACATCTTAAAAGGAGTGAAATTTCACCTGCTATCCATTACTGTTGAAACTGAGTTTGGAAGTTATGTCCAACCAGTCTAACCTCTTGGTAGTTATTAATGAATAGGTGTAACACAGGGCATGTTTGGGACATTAGAATTGTTCTGCATGATATTGTAATGATGGATAAATGTCTTTATACATTTTGTCAAAACCTACAAAATTTTATGGTGCAAAGTATAAACCATAATGTAAACTATAGACCATGGTTAGTAACAATGCTTCAATATTTGTTCAATTATAACAAATACACCACACCAATGAAAGATGCTATTAAAATGTGAGGGAAAGTGGGGAATATAGAAAACTATATTTTAATGGAATTTTTTTGTAATCTAAAGCATCTTTAAAAATAAAGTTAAATTTTTTAATGTAATCCAGGAAAATATTTAAAAATATTATTCACAGTATAATGACAAACATTTAAAAAATTTGATGATTGAAAAATGGAACAAAGTGAAACATAAAAAACAGAAAACAATCTAGATAGGCCAGTATTACTCTGATGCCAAAGCCTGGTAAAGACATCACAAGAAAAGAAAATTACAGAATAACTCTCCTTACAAACTTACATGCAAAAACCCTCAGTAAAATGCTAGCAAACCAAATCCACCAGCACACACAAAATATATATACCATGCCCAAGTGGA
The DNA here is from genome assembly GCF_030445035.2 of Dasypus novemcinctus. NCBI lineage: Eukaryota > Metazoa > Chordata > Mammalia > Cingulata > Dasypodidae > Dasypus > Dasypus novemcinctus. The sequence goes on along the minus strand of NC_080673.1, from coordinate 143,594,397 downwards.
AATTATCCCAGGAATTCAAGGTCTTACAACATCTGAAAATCAAAATCAAACAATATAATATACTGCATACATAGAAGGAATGGAAAAAAACATCTCAATAGATGCAGAAAAGTCATTTGACAAAATCCAGCATGCTTTCTTAATAAGAACACTCAGAAACAATAAGAACAGGTGGTAAGTTTTTCAACATGATAAAGGCATTTTTGAAAAACCTACAGCTAAAATCATACTCAATGGTGAAAGACTTAAAGCTTTTCCTTCTGAGATCAGGATTGAGAAAAGGATATCTATTTTCACTACTGCTATTCAATATTATACTAGAAGTGGTTAACAGAGCAAATAGGCAAGAAAACTATGTTAAAGGTATCCAAATTGGTAAGAATAAAACTACCCCTACATGCAGGCAATATTATATATCAAAAGAATCCACAAGAAAACTATTAGAGCTAATAAAATGAGTTTAGCAAAGTGGCAGGGTACAAGATCAACACATGAAAATACAATGTGTTGTTATGCACTAGCAATGAACAATCAAAAGAAGAAATTGGGGAAACAATTCCATTTACAATGCTATCTAAAATAAAAAATACATAGGGATGAATTCATCCAAAGATACAAAATACATACTGTGATGGTTTGTAGCTACATACCCCAGAAGAACATGTCCTTAAACTTAATTCATTTCAATAGGTTTAAACCCATTTTATGTAGGACATTTTAACTGTCACCACTGTTGCTCAGTATTGTGCTAGTAGTTCTAGTTAGTGCGTTTTGGCTAGATAAAGAAATAAAAGACATCAAATAGGAAAGGAAGCAATAAGACTTTCCCTATTTGTTGGTGATATGATCCTATATCTAGAAAATCTTGATAAATTCATTAGAAAGCTACTAGAAATAACAGACAAGTTCAGCAAAGTGGTGAGATACAAGGTTAATGTGGAAAAAAAATCATTAGCATTTCTAAACATTAATGATAAGCAATCTGAGGAGGAAATCAGAAAAATTTCCACTAATACTGACTTAAAGAATAAAATATTTTGCAATAAAAACCATAAAAGACCTATATTTAGAAAACTACAAATCATTGCTAAATGAAACCAAAAAAGACTTAAATAAATGGAAAGACATTCCATGTTCATGTGTTGAAAGACAAAATATCATTTAGCTGACATTTCTACCCAAACTGATTTACAGATTCACCATAAACCCAATAAAAATCACAACAACCTTTTTTACAGAAATGGAAAAACCAATTACCAAATTTATTTGGAAGAGTAAGGGGCCCAGAATACCCAAAAATGTGTTTAAAAAAAGAACAAAGCTATTGGACTCTCATTTCCTGACTTTAAAGCATATAACTTAGCCATGGTGGTTAAAACAGCATTGTACTGGCATAAAGATAAACAGACTGACCAATGGAATGAACCAAAGACTCAGAAATAGACCCTCAAATCTCACTCTAGTGATTTTTGGCAGTGCTGTCAAGCCAACCCAGCAGGTACAGAACAGTCTATTCAACAACTTATGCCTGGAGAATTGGATATCCTTATCCAAGGAAAGAAAGAGGACCTTTATCTTATCCTTATATAATAATTAACTCAAAATAGATCAAAGACCTAAATATAAGAGAGACAACAATAAAGCTCCGAGTCAAAAATATAAGAAAACATCTTCAGTATCTGTTAGTAAACAGTAGTTTCTTAAACGTTACACTCAAAGCATAAGCAACAAAAGAAAAATAAATGGGACTTCCTCAAAATTAATGACTTTGTCAAGAAAGTGAAAAGGTAACCTAATAAATGGGACAATATATTTGGAAACCACACATTTGGTAAGGGTTTGATATTCATATTATATAAAAATATCATACAAATTAATGATTAAAAGACAGGAAGCCCCATTAAAAATGAGCAAGACTTGAATAGACATTTCTCCAAGGAAGAAAAACAAATGGCCAAAAAGCACATGGAAAAAATGCTCAAAATCACTAGCTATTAGAGAAATGCAGATCAAAACTACAATGAGATATAATTTCACACCTTATAGAACGGCCATTATTAAGAAATAAAAAATAAAAAAATAACCAGAAAACTGCAATTGCTGGAAAGGATGTAGAGAAACAGAACACTCGTTTCATTGTTGGTAGGAATGTTGAATGGTATAGCTCTGACAACTTTTTGGCAGTACCCCGAGAAGCTGAATATAGAACTGTGATATGATCTAGCACCCCTGTTTCTAGAAATATATTCAGAAGAACTGAAAATAATAATTTTGCAGACCAATGTTCATAGCAGCATTGTTAAGAATTTCTAAATATGGAACCAGACAAAGTGTCCATCAAATGATGAATGTATAAACAAAATGTGGCATATTCATACAATAAGATACTATTCAGCTGTAAGAAGAAGTGAAATAGGGATACTTATGACAACATGGATGAACATAGAGGATATGTTGAGTGAGATAAACCAGATACAAAAGGGCAAATATTGTATAGTCTTGCATACAAATATGAACAAAATAGGATGAGTAAACTCACAGAGGCAAACTCCAGCATCTAGGTTACTAGGATACAGAAGTTGGTTTGAGAATGGGAGATGATGTTTAAGGTATGTAGGATTATTAATAAGGTTAATTGCAAAAGTGTGGAAATAAATAGAATTGAGAGTAAGTGCTTATAATAATTATAAGCACTGCTGATTTAAATGTGTGGTTGTGGCTGCAAGGGGTGGTATGTGCAAGTAAATGTCAATATAAAGTAAACTAAAGAATAATCTAGGTTATGTATACCATAGTTACTTTAGTGGTGGATGATGATTGTGGTTAATAGTATAAATACAAGAATGCTCTACTTTTACAAAGTGCTAAGAATATGGTGATATATGGGAAAATTACTATTAATGTATCTCGTGGGTGATAGTTAACATTAATATTGTAATATTTTGCAGCAATGGCAATAAGATATTTTTTGAATACTAAGGTTCAACAATAGGGGGATATAAAGGGGTGTGCAATTTTTCCTTTTGAAGTAACGAAAATTTTGTAAAATTGACAAAAGTGATGATTGCACAACTCTGTAATGAAAATGAAAGCCATTCAGTGTACACTTTGAATGGATTGTACAAAACAAGGAACTATATAACACAGGGAGTCCAGTAGTGGATGAAGGATTTTGGTTAGCAAAACAAATACAAAAACATTTTCTCCTGAAAAATAACAAATATATAACACTAAGATAAGTTGTTAATTGGTGGGGTTGGGGAAAAAGTACTTCAAATGTAAGATATGCCTTATTGTTATTAATGATATTTTGATGATGCTCTTTCATAGTTTGTAACAAATGTATCATAACAATGCAATGTGTTGGTGGCAGGGATATGTATGGGAGCCTTGTATGATGATATGCATGTTTGTTTTATAAATTCACAATATTTACTATACATTTATTATGTATGTCCATGTATAAATGATATGCTTCAATATAATTTTATTGAAATTAATAAATAAATAAATAACTTTCACAAAAAAAGATCAAAGACCTAAATAAAAGAGCCAAGAACATGAAGCTCCTAGAATATAAAATGAGACTTTTTAAAAATTAAAAATGTTTGTATTTTGAATGTTTGTCAAGAAAGTGAAAACACAGCCTACTCAGTGAAACAAAATATTTGGGAAAGACTTATCTGGTAAGGATCTAATATCCAAAATATATAAAGAAAACTTACATTTCAAAAATAAAAAGACGAACCACCAATTTAATAAATGATCGGAGATATGAATAGAGACTTTCCCAAATAGGAAATACAAATGGCTTAAAAAAGAGTGAAAAGATGCTTACCATCACTAGCTATTAAGGGGGAAAAAAAACAAAGCTACAATGAGATATCATCTTACAAATGTTAGACTGGCTATTATAAAACAAAAATCAAAAACAAAAACAAATAAAAACAGAAAACAACAAATGTTAGAGAAGAGGTAGATGATGAGAAACACTCATTCACTGATAATGGGAATGTAAAATGGTGCAGCCACTATGGAGGACAGCTTGGTATCCTCAGGAAGCTGTGTATAGAATTGCCATATGATCAGGCAATAGTCCTACTAGGAATAACCCAGAAGAATTGAATGCAGGGACTCGAACGGCTATTTAATATATGCAAATCAATATTCATCATAGTATTATTACAATTACCAAAAGTTGAGAGCAACCCATGTCCATCAATAGATGAATGGATAAACAAAATGTGATATATACATTTGATGGAATATTGCTCAGTTGTAAGAAGGAATGAAGTAATGACATATTCATCCAAAACATGGATGAATCTCAAAGAACTTTTGTTGAATGAAGGAAGCCCATCACTAAAGGACAAAAATTGCATGATCTCACTTATATGAACTAGGGATGTTGAGCAGACTCACAAAATTAGTCTGCAAGATAGGTTAACAAGAAGAGAAAGGAGTAGAGAGTGGTGAGCTGATGCTCAATCTGGGCAGAATCTATAAGTTAGATAGGGTTGATGGTCATACAGTGAAGTGAATGGGGTCACTGATGATGGAGTGTGAGCATGAGCAGTTTTGGGGAAAGGATTCAGCTATCCATAGAATTGGGAGGAGGGCTGGAAGAAAGAACTGGTGAAAATCTGGGGAAGTAGAAGACTATGGTTGAGAATACAAGTGTGGGAGTGTTCTCTTGGCAACTGTGGCAGGGAAGGGTCACTTGTGCAGAGTGTCAGTGGTGAGGGGATGTATAGGGAAGGGTGCACATGGGGTTTATGAATGTGCTCTATGGTTTATGAATGTGTTCATGTGGTCATAGGGAATTATCTTAATGGGTGGAGACCCACACAATAACAAACAAAGTATTAAATTCCCATCCTGGAGAGTCCTGTTACATTCTTAATAAAGTGGCAAGAAACTCTAGAGTGAATAGATAGTGCCTAGTAAAAGAAAACAGACCAATAAGCCAACCCTCAATATTAGTGCTTGTACTTGTGAACCTATTCTTGTAAAATTGAAACTTATTCTAGTAATATCTAGTGTATAAATTTACCTACTGAGTGCTTCCCTGTTACTCAAATATGGCCTCTCTCTAAGCCAAACTCATCCTATAAACCCACTACCTTCCCCTTGAATGTGGGCTATGACTCCTGGGGATGAACCTACCTGGGTACTGAAGGATTATTACCAAGCACCAACCAGCAATGCATTTGGAAAAGTACCTTGACCAAAAGGGGGATAATAATAAATATAAAGAGTTTTTATAGCTAAGAAATGTCGAAAGAAATTTCAGGAGGTCATTCCATAGGTTATGCTTATGCGTGTTCCAGGCAGATCTCATTAACTGCCACAGCAAACAAAGCCTCAAATAGGAGTGCTCTCAAAGGCTCTAGAGATATCTGCACACTATGGGCAAGACACACCATCACATGAAACCCCCCCCCCCCCAATAGGTGGTCTTTACCTTGGAATACATGCTAACCTATTTTCCCAATGTAATAGTTTGACTTATTTATATCAATCATCTCCTTTTATTTGAAAATTTAATTAGCACTTTACCCATTAAATACATTTCCCTGAGACTTAAATCTTTAGTCTCTTTATATACTGGTTGAACCCTGAATCTCAGCAGGGTTGCAATCAACACCTACTCTCCAGTTCATCCTACTCACCCAAGAAAACAAACCAAATGATGATGATGGACAACCCCCAGTCCAAAATCAGAGGTTCTGAGGAGGAGGTGGAAAGCATAGGTGGAACATAAGGCATTTTTATATCATTGGAATTGTTCTGTGTGATATTGCAATGAAGTATACTGATCATTATACATTTTGTCAAAACCTATATAATTGTATAGTGCACAATGTAAGACATAATTTAACTACAGGCCATGGTTAGTAGCAATGCTTTGATATTTGTACATTAATTGTAACAAATGTATCAAATAATGTAATATGTTATTAATGGAAGAAGATGTAAAAGGAAAGGAGATGAGGTATATGAGAATCCCCTATATTGTTGGTATAACTTTTCTGTAATCTAAAACTTCTTAAAAATATTTTTTAAAAATATTTAAATGGACTAAACTTTCCAAATAAAATTGTAGCACCCATCTTAGGAAAAGACAGCTTCAATACTTTGTTTGATGTCTACTTTGTATCAGTACTTACTATTGACCAAAATATTTTTCATTCTTCTCATTGCTATGCCATTTCATTCCATGCCAATTGAATGATATTTAGTGTGGGAGGCCACTCAGCTTGATCTTTGAAATTTTTAGCTTCTAAGACTTTCTCACAGATCCACAGTCTTTGCCAGTCTTAGACTGTCAATTGTACTAGGGTATTTTTTTATTCTTTTCTATGTTATATTTTTACAAGAATTTTAGTAAATATTATAAGCAATTGCAGTAACTTCAGATTTACAAATATCATTTTGATCCAAATATTCTAGCCTATTATCATTCATTTTATAATTTATGTACTTGGTATACTTGAATTTTATTAAAGAAAAATTATGAATTATAAAAAACGTTTCTTATATCTTCTTAAAATGATTTTAAAATATGAGTTTCCCTGCATCTAGATTGCAGTATCCTGCATTATGATTTAGTAAATTCAAATTATCACAGAAACAAGTACAATTAATAGTAATATTACAATTTATATTACATAATTTTAATTTAACTCCCACTTGTATGAGAAGGTATTAACCAGACAGGGATGTTTAGAAATAGACAGTTTATATTAATTCTCCTTTGTCCCCCGTAATGTTATCCCAAGTGTTCACAAGATTTTCCTGCAGATCTTAAGCTAGATTATGTATCAATGTGGATGCTGGTATTAAAATCTTGGTTCTGTGATTTGTTAGCAATATGGGCAAGTTATTTAGTTGTTATATGTGCCATTTTCTACATTGGTAAAAGTGGATATAACAGTAGTATCTATTTCACAGAATGACTAAAAATTAAGTAGGTTAACATATGGAAGGTTCTTTGGAAACTGTGTGGCCTATATGAAGTAATAAATTAGTGTTTGCTCTTATTATTAAAATATTAATGACATAACATTCTCTTTTCTAAACTAGTACTCCTGACAAAGAAAACACGTCCATTTTTTGCATTTTTCCTCTAAATATGACAAGGATGATTAGATATAAATAATTCCTTTACTAAAAGGATTGTATAAAATTAAGTAATTTTAAAAAAATTCATTACATTCAAGCGTGCCTTTGTAGTTACTTTACCCTCCAGGATTATTTCCTATCTAATTGATCATTGTTATTTTTTTATTATCTCTAAATACACAGTAATGTTAGTGAAAATTAACAATGTGGGTATAAATTTTGAAGCTATATTATCATAATTCCAGGAATTATTATTTCATGGTTTGTGACCTTGAAATGTATTAGAGGAATGCTAGCATACATAGACCTAGGGGATAGGTCTGTTTTTAATGTAAAATTACACATATGTTACTTGTAGGTGGGTGATTCTTCTGGATTACTTTTTAAAAAATTCTTCTTAATAAGTCAAATGACATTTGGAAAAATGTTAAAAATTCACATAAGGAGGAAATAAGAAAACCAAAACCAAAAACAGCTATTGAGAACATTAATTTGGTATTTATTTATTTATTTATTTATTTATTTATTTATTTATTTTTTAAATTTAATTTCCCCCCCTCCCCTGGTTGTCTGTTCTTGGTGTCTTTTTGCTGCGTCTTGTTTCTTTGTCCGCTTCTGTTGTCGTCAGCGGCACGGGAAGTGTGGGCGGCGCCATTCCTGGGCAGGCTGCTCTTTCTTTTCACGCTGGGCGGCTTTCCTCACGGGCGCACTCCTTGCGCGTGGGGCTTCCCTACGCGGGGGTCACCCTTGCGTGGCACGGCACTCCTTGCGCGCATCAGCACTGCGCATGGCCAGCTCCACACGGGTCAAGGAGGCCCGGGGTTTGAACCGCGGACCTCCCATATGGTAGACGGACGCCCTAACCACTGGGCCAAAGTCCGTTTCCCTAATTTGGTATTTAGATTTAAAATATATATATATAATGAAACAAATTTAATAATGTTTCAAATTTAGTAGATGAAGTTATGCTAACTTCCATAATATATCAATTCTAAAAAAATATTGTTAGTATAAATATTAGATTTATATTCTGATCTCATTTAGAGTATGTTGTCTACATTCCTGTTCTATATTAAGCAAATTTATGGTGCTATCCACAATCTTTTGAGTGTCTACTTGTGCTATCTAACAATCTCTCCTGTAAAAACTATGAAACCATCTAAAACACATCAATAGAAATAGTGCAATTTTATTTTCCATCAGGTTTGGTGTACAATCTTATCAGGAAAATATTTGAAGGAACTTCTGCATTTAGAACAAAACTAAGTTTGCAATTAATACACTTAAAAGTGTAGGTAAAAATAGCCCATACAATAATTAAAGGTAAGCTAGTTTCTGAAAAACTTGATTATGTGAACTTATTTTTTATTCATTTTCGTATCCCTAGACTTTTGTTTTCAGCATGTTCTATTGAATTTTTTTCCTCATGATTGCATAACAGACTATGTTGTGGATCTCATTTGACAAAATGGCCTGAAACCATTTAACTTGAAAGCTTTATTGGAAGGAGAAGTATTTAGTTTGCAGGATATGATGAAGGAAAACAAGCTGTTTGCTCGGAGGCAAAGTCTTTTAAAGTTCTTAATTAGTAGAAGTGAAAGTAGCATTTTAGATTCAAAATTAAGAGGGCATGAAATTATTAGTTTTGAGTTGGAAAACTTCAGAAAACCTCTTGAACTCATCTGTATTATTCAAATATGTTGAAGAATTTAATAATTAACTGCTATATTTTATCCTTCATATAATATATACATATATGATTTCTATTTATACATATAGGTCTCTTTATTTACACAGTATATCCATTGTTTATTTAAGAAAAGCCTTGACATTTTATACATTAACACTATTTGTATTGAATAAAAAGTGAGACTTAATAATTGGAAAAATCATTATATTATACATTGTACATTCATATTCTAAACTGTCTTCATTTTAGATCCATTTCAAGAATGTTTTTTCTGAACCTAGTTGAAGTTTTCTGCTATCATGCCCTCTGTTAGAGTGCACCAAGCATTTTTTTTTTCCTCTGGTGTCCCTCTCTTCCCCATTTCTCATCAGCAACTAAGGGGAGTTATGTATCTGTTGCTAGAGTTGCTATCTAACTTACTAAGGCAAGTAGTCTTATATCTGTTCTACTCTACCCTCTCATCCCATGATCACACTGCTTCTTCTGAGAGAGATTTGAGAAGAGATGCAGGCAGTTTAGTAAGCTAAGAAAGAAGCCTCAGACAGAAGATCCCCAGTGTGTGTGAGTATGGGGAACAATTAGGTTCACATTTGGCTTCTGGGGATTAATGTACAATGGAGGACTCTTTAACTTATTCCTTTTCAAGTCCATATTCTTAATGGAATTTTAAATAATGAAGAATGCCAACTGTAGAAAAGGCTCATAATTCTCTCCAACATTCTCTCAGTCCTTATGATTTTTGTGCATGCTGAACTGTCTTTCAACAGCCAGCAACTGAGTCGGATCATCAGAGGGTGGTCTCTGACTGACAAAGCCTTTTCTGCTTAGTATCAACAGCCAAAATTTAATGGACTTCTAAAGCCCCGGCGGGGACCCTCAAATAATAGCTGCCAGGACTTAATATATAAGACATTTATGCCTTTTCAGAAGGCAGATGAGATAACTCTGATGTGTTCATTCTTTGTATACACCATTTCTGTATGGAACTAAGCCTCAGTAAAACCACAGTGTTTGTTGATAACCCAACAAACTAGATTCTTTCCATTCCCGTCTCAAGTACCACTCCCTTACCAACATTTCCTTGGGCCCCCTTCCAAATAAATTAATAAGATTTAATTCTGCATCTCAGCATTTGTTTCTGGGAAACCATGATTCCTGGGGACCCCAGGAACACTGATTTCTGCCCTTTACCCTAAGAAGGACATGAATATTACTCTTGGAATAGAGAATTTGCTGAACTGAATTCTTTATTTCTTGGAAAGCTTCATGTGGATTTTGCTTCCTCTTCTTGAATTATGAACATACACTATATTTCCAATTGATCCTGAATTTGCATGGTGTTGACACTGAGTTCTTGCCAATAATATGTGGGCATAAGTGATTTTCCCCATTTTTAGGCCATGATCTTTATTTTTTTTTTTTTTTTTTTTTTTTTTTTTAGGCCATGATCTTTATGAAAATCATCTCTTTGCTTCAAAATCTAATGATTGTAAGTTTTTGTTTGTGGTATTCTTAATAGAACTCATTCTTCATTAATTTAATTTAGAACAAATTGGACAACAGCAAATTGGGAGATTTGTTATTGAGTGTTTTAGGCCATTCTTTTGATCAGCAATTATTTATTAAATATTAGATTTTCTAAATACTTGGATATACAGAAAAATATATGTGTCTCACAGACAGTTTATGGGAAAAGCCAGAAAACAAATAAAAATATAAATGCAAAATGCAGAAGATGAAATAGAGTGCTGTTATTAGAGTAATGTAGTATCTTCTTTAAATGGGGAGTTATATTAGTCAGGGTTCTCATGGGAAACAGAACCAACAGGAGATATCTATAAGTAATATGAGATTTTATAAAATTGTCTCACACTACTGTGGGAATGCACAAATCCAAATTCTGTAGAGCAGACTGAAAGCCAGCGGCTCTGATGAAGTTCCTTTTTGAGGTGTCAGAATTAGAGATGGGAATTCTCTCTCTAAGTGCTGAAATCATTGTTCCTTTTAAGGTCTTCAATTTATTGGTTGAGATATCACTTATTACTGATGGCAATCTCCTCAGATGATTGCAAATGTAAGAACCCATCTATGCAATCAAGTCACTGCTGATTAGTGTCCATGAAATGTCCTTGTATTACAGTTGGCTCAGTGTTTGCTTGACCAAACACCTGGGCACCATTACCTGGCTGAGTTGACACATTAGCTTAATCATCACATTCCACCCCTTGTCAATTTGGCAGACATACACATCACCTGAAGTCATAGTTAGTCTCTAAATAAAAACAATAACAAACATATTATATATATATTTTCCACCTAACAATACTAGCCTTTCCTTGCATACAACCAGAAATGCACTAAATCCCTCCAGAATTCAGTAAAAGTCCTTGAGTAATAGTCACACTTAAACTTGACTTCCTTAAATACTATGGCATGAAACTAATACAATTCACATCATATGAAAAGGGGAAAGGATAGGGAAGAAAACAGAGAAAGGAATTTTTGTGTTTATCAAAACATACTCAAAACAAACAAGGAATAAATATTCATGCCTTATAGTCCTCATTTATATTTATTCTACCTCTTCCACTACCTCTTCCATGTTCCCTTTACCCTCATCAAGCAACTCAGCTGGCCGTGGGTCTTTGCTTGCAGAAGATTCTGAGCCATTGTTAGTCCTGTCTGGATTGTGTTTTTGCAATGTTCCATTGACTTTAATCACAGGGCATGGTAGAACTAAGAGATGCTGTAGGCAATCTCCTGTAGTCCAGACACTCTTCTTTACCTCCATTGTGCAGATGAAATTCTATTCCTCTTGATAATCAAGGTAAATATCTCCAGTTTGTATATTAATTCCCTTTTTAGCCTGTTGATTCAGAGGCATGAGGAGCCCAAAGTGGTCAGGTGGCAGTCTTAACTTCCAGTTCAATGAAATCATTGTTGTGTTCCATGGTGGAAGCACTCCTTTTGGAACTAAGACTTACAGACCAGCAGCACTTAAGGTTGCAAAGACAAGAAAGAAATTTTTCCTATTTTATCACTAGGGGTAATAATGGTGCCAATTGCATTACTGCCCCTTGATTCCTGGAGTGTGAACCTGACTATGAAAGAAACAGCATCATAGAGTAGATGCTGATTTAGAGCATATACAGCTTCCTGAAGAATATTGCTCCATCCCTGCAAGGTATTGCCACCTGGTTGGCACCATTATTGAATCATCAAAATGCCATTTAACCCTTCTATCAATCTAGCTGCTTCAGGATGATGGGGAACATGGAAAGACCAAGTAAAGGCCATGAACATATGCTCATTCCCACACATCATTTGTTGTGAAGTGTGTTCCCTGATCAGAAGTAATGCTTTGTGGAACACCATGGTAGTGGATAAAATATTCAGTAAGTCCAAGGGTGGTAGTTTTAGAAAAAACATTGTATGAGGGAAGGCAAACCCATATCTGGAATAAGTGTATATTCAAGTTAGAACAAATACTCCTTCCATGATGGAAGTGGTCTAATGTAATCAACCTGCCATCAGGTAGCAGGTTGATCACCTTGGGGAACAGTGCTATATCAGGGCCTGAATGTGGGTCTCTGCTGCTGACAGTTTAGGTCTTTGGCAGCTTTGGTGAGGGAAGTAAATGTTGTTTAGCCCATGCATGACCTCCATTGCTACCACCATGGCCACTTTGTTAATAAACCCATTAAGCAATGACAGGAGTGGCTGGGGAAAGAGGTTGACTTGTGTCCATAGAGCATGTCATCTTATTCACTTTATCATTAAAATCTTCCTCAACTGAAGTCACCCTCTGTTGAACATTCTTGTGAGAAAAATATTTTCATGTTTTTTGCCCATTCAGAAGGTCTATCCACATACCCCAGACCTCTTTGTCATGAATTTCCCAATAATGTTCATTCCAAGTCCCTGACCATTAAGCCAAACCATTGGCAACAGTCTTTGCACCAGTGTACAAATGCACTTATAGTCATTTACACTTCCAAGAAAAATGAACAATGAGGTGCACTGCTCAAAGTTCTACCCACTGGGAGGATTTTCCCTCGCCACTGACCTTCATGGATATACCAGAAATGGCCTGAAATGTTGCACCTGTCCACTTTCAGGTGGTACCTGCGTATCATGCAGAACTGTGTGTAAACCAAGTCTGAGTTTTCTCTTTCTCGGTTAACTAATGGTAAGGAACTCCCCAAGAAGCCATTCCTGTGGGTGGAGAAAGAGAAGGTAATGTGGCAGGAGTAGTGACCATGCACATTTGGATTACTTCATCATGTAATTTTTTTGTGCCTTCAGGATGCACTTAAGCCCTATCTCATATGCACCACTTCCACTTAATGGAATGCTGCTGTGCATGACTAACTTTATGGTTTGGTGGGTCAGACATTACTCAGCTCATGAAAGGTAACTCAGGTCTCATGGCAACTTGCTGGCCATGGTTAAGTGTACAGTCTGTACTAAGGTCCAGTAGCAGACCAAATGCTGATTCTCAAAAGGAGATTAGTTAACTCTACAAGGTGGCATGGCTTTGCTCCAAAATCCTAAGGGTCTGTGTTGTGATTCTCCTATTGAAGTTGTCCAAAAGCTCCAGATGGCATCTTTATTTGCCACTGACACTTCCAGCAACATCAGATCTGCTGGAACATACAGCCCAAGTGGCAGGGCAGCTTTCACAGCAGCCTGGACCTGTTGGAGAACCTCTTCTTATTCTGGTCCCCACTCAAAAGTAGCAGCTTTTCTGGTCACTCTGGTTACTCATTTGGGCTAGAGTAGCACACCAAATGAGGCATATGTTGTCTCCAAAATCCAAAAAGTCCAACTAAGCATTTTGCCTCTTTTTTGGTAATAGGAGGGACCATATGCAACTTCATATCCTTCACTGTAGAAGGGATATCTCAACATGTCTCACACCACAAGACACTAGATATTTCACCTAGTTGGAAGACCCTGTATTTTTGTTATGTTTTGCTCCCATCTTCTGATGCACAAATGCCTTTCTAATAAGTCTAGAGCAATTGTAACTTCTTGCTAGCTAGGTCCCATCAGCATGATATCATCAATATCGTGGACCAGTGCGACATCTTGTGGGAGGGAGAAATGATCAAAATGACTGGAGACAACATAGAAGAGGTGGCATTGGATTGGGAAAAGTGGGCATGGTGGACGATGGGTATGGGGAAAGGCAGGAAGATATGAGAGGTGGAGGCGTCTTTGGGACATGGAGCTGCCCTGGATGGTGCTTCAGAGGTAATCACCGGACATTGTAAATCCTCACAGGGCCCACTGGATGGAATGGAGGAGAGTATGGGCCATGATGTGAACCATTGTCTATGAGGTGCAGAGGTGCCCAAAGATGTACTTACCAAATCCAATGGATGTGTCATGATGATGGGAACGAGTGTTGTTGGGGGGGGAGAGGGGGGGTGGGGGGTGGGGTTGAATGGGACCTCACATATATATTTTTAATGTAATATTATTACAAAGTCAATAAAAAAAAAAAATGACTGGAGACAATATTATGACATAGGGCCGGAGAGTTGATATACTCCTGAGGTAAGTCAGTGAAGGTATATTGCTGGTTTTGCCAGATGAAAGCAATCTGTTTCTGGTGGCCCTTACTAAAGGCAATTGAGGAAAAATCAATTGGCAGATTAATAGCTGTATACCATGCACCACATGATGTGAAGTGGCTCAGTGACTGAGTGCCAGCTTCCCACATACAAGATCTCAGGTTCAATTCCTGTCCCCAGTACCTCAAAAAAAAAAAAAAAAAAAAAAGAAGAAGAAGAAGAAATATTTCTGGGAGCTGAGGTGAAGCAAACAATTGGGTGACTATCTTCCACAGCAGAGGTCCTGGGGTCATTTCCCATTGCTCCTAAAGAGAAAGATGAGAAAAATAATACAAGCAGACATGGAAGAACACACAGCAATTGGACACAGAGCAGATAGGGAGCACAAAAAGAACAACACTTGGGGGAGGGATAAAATAAAAAATAATAAAAATACTTTTAAAAAAAAGGATCTCCTCAAGCAATGATACCACATCTGGAATAGCACCTGCAATTGGAGTCACAACCTGGTTAAGTTTATGATAACGCACTGTCATCCTCCAAGATCCATCTATTTTCTTTTTTTTTTTTTGCTATCTTTGTTTTTTTTGTCTTTATTTATTTTTTTAATGTTACATTAAAAAAAATATGAGGTTCCCATATACATTCCACCCCCCACACCCCACTCCTCCACCCATGACAACAACCTCCTCAATCATCATGAGACATTCATTGCATTTGGTGAATACATCTCTGAGCACCACTGCGCCTCATGGTCAATGGTCCACATCATAGCCCACACTCTCCTATAGTCCACCCAGTGGGCCATGGGAGGACATATAGTGTCTGGTAACTGTCCCTGCAGCACCACTCAGGACAACTCCAAGTCCCAAAAATGCCCCCACATGACATCTCTTCCTCCCACTCCCACCCCCAGCAGCCACCATGGCCACTTTCTCCACACCAATGACACATTTTCTTTGATTACTAATCACAATAGTTCATGAATAGAATATCAATAAGTCCACTCTAATCCATACTCTATTCCTCCATCCTGTGGACCTTAGAATGGTTGTGTTCACTCCACATCTATATCAAGAAGGGGCTTAGATTCCACATGGATGCTGGATGCAATTCTCCTGCTTTCAGTTGTAGGTACTCTTGGCTCCCTGGTGTGATGGTTGACCTTCTTCAACTCCATGTTATCTGAGTGGGGTAAGTCCAATAAACCAGAGTGTAGGAGTTGCAAGTCTGTTGAGGCTCAGGGCCTGGCTATCACATGGTCAGTCCAGAGATTCAGGTCCCCTGGGTATACATTAAACCCCAGCACCAACTACAGTTCCGGTAAAAGTAACAGGAGAGGCTTGTGAACAAAGATCACATCTAAGTCCAGCTCCATCACACAAAAACACAAACTCCAAAGTAGGGCCAACTGACATGGCACTGAACTCCACGTGCCATGACCATAGAACCTGTGGGTCTCTGTAGCCCTTAGAAGAACCAATACCTGGGGTTGTATCTACTTTATCTGTCTCTGGGACTCTGCTCAGGTGTGCATAAGGGCAACCCCTCTGATAATCTCTTGGTTCTTTTTGGAGACTCATAGCCATATAAACTCATTTGTCCTTTCCATTTCCCCCTTTTATTCAGGTCAAAAAGCATTTTTAACTCCTGGTATTATATATAGATTGAGATATTCTGCTGGTCCGAGTTGACCCTTTTATTCAAGGTCATTTTCTAATTACATCATCAGCTGGTACTTAGTAGTAATCCCTCAGCACCAGGGAGGTTCATCCCCATGAGTCATGTCCCATGCTGGGTGTGGGGGCGGGGGAGGCAACACATTTACATGCTGAGTTTGGCTTCTAGACTGGCCACATTTGAGCAACACAGAAGCTCTCAGGAGGTAACTCTTAGGCACCCTGCAGCTCTAGGCCTTGTTCTTATTTCAGGTGAACAGACTCACAAGCATAATCATTAGTATCAAGTGCTCATTGTTGGACCTTCCTTCTTTTTTGGTCTTTGCGATTGCACTTGGGGGAATGTTGCTGTTCCTTTAGGGACTGTGATAGAGCTCCCTTGGCTAGGAACTCAGCATTCCCTCAGTTGTTTTTTTTTAATTGTAACCACTATGAAAATATCCATCTGTTTTCTACACAGACCAAATCAGAGAGTTGGATGGGGATGTGGTGGGAATTAACACTCCTGTATTCTTCAAATCCTTGATGGCGGCACTGATCTCTCCAATCCCTTGAGGAATCAGGTTTTACCTTTGATTTACTATATGCTAAGTAGGGGCAGTTCTAGTGACTTCCACTTGGCCTTTCCTATCATAGTAACCATTTCCACAAGTCAGTGATCCAGTGCAGAAATCTGCCAGTCACTGAGTATGTCTATTCCAAATATGCATTCTGGAACTGAGGAAATAATCACATGATGTGCCAGGGGACACACTGGATCCACTGTGAGATGGACCAGAGCTAAATCTCCATTGATCACCTGACCTATATAAGCTCCTACTCTTACTAGTGAACCATAGTGAAGTTTTGTGTCTTCTGAATTTAACGTCACTTTTGAGCCAATGTCTAATAATCCTTAAAATGTCTGATTTACCCCAATGAATGGTAACCCTGGTAAAGGCCATAGAACTCTTTGGGGAAAGCTGGGGGGAAGATTAAACATAGAAAATTTTGGCAATAAAGCAGGATCCTATAGCAAGGGGACATGATCATCCCCTCATTCAAGGGACTTTGGGTCTATAAACTGTCTCAAATCTGGGACTTGATTAAGGGGCCATGACTCTCTGTTTCTGTGATTCAAATTACGGTTTTGTTCACTTGACCTAGAACACTTTTGCTTATATAGATCAAATAGGAATTTAATAGACTGCTCACCTATTTTACTTCTAGGTGCTCCATGATCTATTAGCCAGAGACATAGGTCTATGTGACTCAGACACTTTTCATTGCTGCTTTGAGTTTGCCTTTCATTGTGGTAGCTATGCCCACCTTCTCTTTGGTGATTAAGTGCTGCAACTGCCCAGAA
Source organism: Dasypus novemcinctus (assembly GCF_030445035.2). Taxonomy (NCBI): domain Eukaryota; kingdom Metazoa; phylum Chordata; class Mammalia; order Cingulata; family Dasypodidae; genus Dasypus; species Dasypus novemcinctus. The sequence goes on along the minus strand of NC_080673.1, from coordinate 143,576,979 downwards.
TCCAATCATGCTCATAGTGTTTAAGGATTCCAGTTCTGTAAAAATAATACCCACATTAATATCAGACCTACAGGGAAGAGTAACCACAGAGCTCTTCAGGGAAGATATAGTTAGTCTCACAAATTTATTCCTCATAATTCTTATGAAAGGTGTGTCTTCCAGACATTCCTGGTGTGGGTGGACATGTTTTTGGATTGCCTTATCTACAGTATACCAGGTAAATTGGGCATTTCAACCTCAGGCATGGTAAGCCATTTTTTTTTGGTCCACATTTCAGCCAGCCACCTGTACAATATGGTAGAGCCATTTCTAACCCCTAGAGCTACAACACTGAGTCTGGAATCTCTGCTCAGTGGACCCATATCAATTGATTCATCTTGATCCAACTTTGTATTTCTTTCCACCATTATTCCATACCCTTATATTCATTCTGACACGTTTTCCCCTGATTTCTGTCTAAATAAATTGGAAAGCTCATGCAGTTCTTTTAGAGCATAGCATACTTTCTCATTGGTCACACTTTGTACCTCACCTTTGGGGTCTTGTTTTGACTTTGATCTAGTTATGGGTTTGGAAGAGAAAGGTGGTGGGGCTGGATAAGGAGAAGCAAATGTCAGCTTATGTCCTTGCTTTCAGTTCTTCTGAATATATTCCTAGTAATGGGATTGCTGGATTACACAGCAGGTCTATGCTCAGCTTCTTGAGGTACCACCAAACTGACTTCCACAGAGACTATACCATTCTATATTCCCACCAAAAGTGAAGGAACATTCCTATTACTCCACATCCTCTCCAGCACTTGTAGTTTTCTGTTTTGTAAATAATGGCCATTGTTTCAGTTAAATCTCATTGTAGTTTTGATCCACAGTTCCCTAATAGTTAGGGATGTTAAGGGGCTTTTCATGTGCTTTTGGTCATTTATATTTTCTCTTTAGAAAAATACCCATTCAAGTATTTGGTCCATTTTTAGTTAGCATTGTGCTTTTCAGACAATGAAAATATTCAGTATAGAAAGAAAGAAGTATAACTTCATTTCTTATGTCAGTCAAATATATTCAATAATGTAAATGATCTAAAAGCTTTAATTTTAATTTTCTTTAAATATATATATATGTCTTGAATATTTTAAAATGTTGACAACCAAAAAAAATGTTAGTTTCTTTCTTTTATGTTACAAATATTATTTTCCACCCATCAAAATCTTCAAAACATATTTTAAACTCACTCTTTATTAACTTGTGCATAAACATCTGTTGATCTTTAAACTTGGAAAGGTATTAGATTGTTTGTATCAGTCAAGCTAATTTATACTACAGTACTAAACAACTCCATGTTTAAAATAACAATGGTTTATATTTATTCATGTGTTCTACCCATCATGGTTTGGCTAGAGATTAATCAAAGTCTTTTCTCACCCAAGTCTCAGTCTGCCAGAGTCTCCATTTTCTTTATTTTTAACTTTTATTTACAAACACTCCAACTTCTTGGCAAGCAGCCTAGAGATAGTCTGTAGGGACATAATAATTTGGTTTAACAACAGAGATATGTGTTGGATTTAAATGAATGTTCTCAAGTTGTCATGACTCATGGTCACAAATGATATATTCAAAGATGGCACAGCCTGGGGTGCCAGCAGTAGCCACAGTGGCCTTCTCTGATGGTATATAGTCCTTTATGGGCAAATCCCACTAGAAGACGGTACTCCAGGAAGACAGATCTGGGGACCCCAGAACTTACTTTATTACTATAAAATGAGATCTCAATTTGAAGCTTGTGGGATTCTCTGATTCTCTAATATCTTTTGGCATTTTCAAATAGCCAGATAAACCACAGACTTGATATTACAGCTTTATGGTAGTAAGGGAAGATATAGTATAAACTGGAGAGCAGCTACCAATAAATAAAATTGTCTTAACCATAAGCAGTATATAAAATTCTAAGAACAAAGTGATAGAATTTTCTTTCTTCTTTAATTTTCTAAGCTACTTTGCCATCTAATTTGCAACAATTTATAAGTAGTGAATTGACTGCTTACATTTATCATTTACTCCACAAGATGCAATATATACATGAATACTATGTAGATGTAGATGCAGTTGCATCAGAATTGGGAGAAAAATGGTCTTTGAATGACAAGTAATTTTTAAAAATGACCCCATAAAATAATTTCTATGTACATTATTCAGACATGAATTGTCACAATTCCATTAGGGAAAGGTAAATGTGTTTTAAGTTTTGAATGTACTAGAGATATGTTAGAGTGTTTTAAAAAGTATATACCTACTTATTTCCAGTAAGTAATTTATGCACATATTACCAAAAGGAAAATATTCTGAAGGGTATAAAGTAGAAAGAAAGGATTAAAAATAAACCTTCTTTATTGGAGAACCAGCAAGATGGCAGTGGAGTAAGGAGCACCTAAAGTCAGCTCCTGCTACAGGGCAGTTAGCAAATACCCAGAGCTCTCTGGAGCTAGCTGAAGCACCTGTTGTGGGGCTCCAGGAGACCAGAAGAGTATCCTACAACATATTTGAATGAGTGGAAGGAGGAGACTATCCATCTGCCGAGAAAACTCATAAGTAGAGTGCTCCACACCCAAGAAGCCAGTGCCCATTCTCCACTGGAGGCACAATCCACATCAGGAGTTGTTCCACAGCTGAGATTGAAAGCTCTGCTTCCCCAAAATGGGGGAGGAAAAGATGGTTGGGCACCAATTTCAGCTACTGATGAGTAAATTCAGCAAGCTACAGTGTAATCCTGAGAACAGCTAAAGTTAGAGCTTGTCCAAGTCAGAAAGAGGTTGGGAGTTGCCATCTTAACTCCACACCTGGCAAGAGGGGAAGTGGGATGGACTGAAAATCCCAGTGCTGCTGCTGATGAGCTTCTTTCCATCCAGATCATATTGTAGCTCCAGCCTAGATTCCAGTGACCCCTCCAGCAGGGAGGAAGCTGCAGGGACCTGTGCCAGCTTCTCTGGGAAATTACCAAAAAGCCACAGAGGCCAGTGATTATCCTACTCTGGCCTGAGCCACCCCAGGAGCTAGTCTGTGGCTGGAATTGGAAGCTCCATTTCCCAGAAATAGGGGAAGAAGAGACGGTTGGCTGACAATTTCAGCTACTGATTGGTAGACTTGGCTGCCTAAGATATAACCCTGGGAACAGCTGGAGTGTGAACAAGCCCAAGTCGGAAAGAGGCCAGTATCCCCATTTTGACCCCACCCCCAACCTGAGGGGAAGCCGTTCTGCCTGAAACTCTCAGTGTCAGTAAGAATCAGTTTTGTTTTTTTTTTCATACAGATCAGCTTGCAGCACTTCGCTAGGTTTCAGCCCTGCCTGTAGCAGGAAGGAAGCAGAGGAACCTTGAACCAGCCTATACAGGTAACTGCAGATAACTTTGATTGGCATAGACTGAAAATAAAAAGTCTACCAGGGCAACTGTGGTCATCTTGGACCCACACTGCATAGATTACTGCCTACACTTGCAGCTCCATCCCCACCCCAGGAAGGGGAGAAAGGTGCATGACACCACATCAGACTCTCTGGACAACTCTAATCAAGATCTGCATGACTTGGATTATTCCACACAGCTGTGACACTGTCCCTACCCCTGGTAAAGGAGAAAGTTGGAAGAAGCTTCATTGGTCTCTGGTGCCATGAAGGCAGCTTGAGCCTCCACAGCTTACAGCACCAACTACATGCTTGGCTTCTCCTGCACAACCAGCAAGGGAGAAAGGATAGGAAGTCCTAAGCTAAAGAGAAATACTGCACCCAGAAAAAACACTCTAGTAAGCCAGATGGAAAGACACCAACAAAAAATTGCAATCCACATCAAGAAACAGGAATGTATGGCCCAGTTAAAGGAACAAGATAAGCCTCCAGATGACATAAAAGAGTTGAGACAACTAATCACAGATGTTCAAACAAATCTCCTTAATACATTCAATAAGATGGGTAAAGAGATTAAGGATATTCAGAAGACATTGGATGAGGACAAAGAAGAATTTGAAAGAATACATAGAAAAATAGCAGATCTTATGGGAGTGAAAGGTGCAATAAATGAAATTAAAAAAACTTTGAAATCATATAATAGCAGATTTGAGGAGGCAGAAGAAAGGATTGGTGAGTTTGAAGAAAGGACCTCTGAAAGTGAACATACAAAAGAAGAGATGAAGTAAAGAATGGAAAAAATTGAATAAGTTCTCAGGGAACTAAATGACAGCAAAAGATGTGCAAACATATGTGTCTTGGGTGTCCCAGAAGGAGAAAAGAAGGGAAAAGGGGCAAAAGGAATATTTGAAGAAATAATGGTAGAAAATTTCCCAACCCTATTGAAGAACATAGATAGCCATATCCAAGAAGCACAAATATACTCCCATTCAAAAAATCTGAATAGACCAACTCCAAGACATATACTCATCTGAAAGTCAAAGGCCAAAGACAAAGAGAAAATTCTGAGAGCAGCAAGAGAAAAGCAATGCATAAAATATAAGGGATATCCAATAAGATTAAGTGCTGATTTTTCACCAGAGACCATGGAGGCAAGAAGACAGTGGTCTGATATATTTAAGATACTACAAGGGAAAAACTTCCAGCCAAGAATTTTATATCCAGCAAGACTGTCTCTCAAAAATAAGGATGAGATTCGAATATTCACAGATAAACAGAACCTGAGATAATTTCTAAGCAAGAGACAAGATTTTCAGGAAATACTAAAGGGTATGCTAGAGCTTTAAATAAAAAGACAGGAGACAGGGGCTTGGAAGAGAGTCAAGAAATGAAGATTATATCAATAAAAGTAACTAAAAGTGTCAAAAGAGTAGTGAAAATAAAATATGACAGATAAAACTCAAATAGTCAAGAATAAACTTAACCAATGGTATAAGCACTTGTATTCAGAAAACAGCAACTCAATGTTAAAAACAAATTTAAAAAGTCCTTAATAACAGGAAACACATTCCAGGCTTATGGATTGGAAGACTAAATATCATTAAGATGTCAATTCCATGCAAAGTGATATACAGATTTAATCAATCCCAATAAAAATTCCACCAGTATCAAAGGAAAAATTGAAAACACAATCATTAAATCTATTCAGAAGGTTAAGGAGTCTTGAATAGCCAGAAACATCATAAAAAGGTAAAGTGACCCTCATCTCCAGATTTTACATCATAATACCTACTTATAGGAATAACAGCATAGTACTGGCCTAAAGACAGACACAATAGACTGATGGAACCAAATTTATGGTTCAGAAACAGACCCTCACATGAATGGCCAAGTGATTTTTGACTAGCCTGTCAAACTCACACAGCTTGGACAGAACAATCCATTCAACAAATGGTGCTGAAAGAATTGGACATTCGTAGCTGAATGAAGGAAAGAGGATCCCTATCTCACACTTATCCAAAAATTAACTCAAAAAGAATAAAAAAAAAACTAAAAATAAAAACTAGAACCATAAAACTTCTAGAGGAAATTATTGGAAAATATCTTTAAGACCCGGTGGTAGATGGTGGATTTTTAAAGGAGATAAGAGGAGGATTGAGAGGACTACCGATGTTTAATGTATGCAAAAATTTTAACTAGCTTTACTGTAAAAGTGTGGAAATGGGTAGTGTGGATGGTAACACACAGTGAGTAACAGCTAGTTTATAAATGGGGATGTGACTGAAAATGGTAGTCTAGTTATGTAAATGACAATTGACAGAATGCTAGAGAATAATCTAGGAACTGATGGTACACATTCAAGAGTGTCCTTTCTTAGCAAGAGCAAATGTATATCACTACTGCAGGGCATTGGGAATGTGGAGAAGCATGGGAAAAATACAGCTGGAGTGACCTATGGACTGTGGTTAGTAGTAATAATTTAATATTTTTGCATCTATGCAAAAGGTGTACTGTGTTGATACTGAGGCAGTATGGAAAATGTGAGCCAAATGTACACTATGGACATGGTAACAATCAGATGATATTATTTTATCTTTAGCAAATGATGCAACACATAGGTGTGTTGATGGAGGGGTGTTGTTTGGGAATTCTGCACATGTGCATTATTGTTTTATAGGTTTACAACTTCTGTCATAAAAAATATATTTAAAAAATAATAATACAGTGGGTTGGGGGAAAACACACCAAATATAAGATAAGGACTATGATTAGTAGTAAGATTTTGATAATATTCTTTCATAATTTTTAACAAATTCTCATGACAATGCAAGGTGTTAGTGGAGGGTTGATGTATGGGTCCCTTGTATGATATTATGCATGTTTGCTTTGTAATTTCACAACTTTTACTCTACACTTGTTTATATATGTTCGTATATAAATGATATAAAAATAATAATAAGATTGGTTGGAGACAAAAACTTTGTTTAGTAGTAATATTTTGACAATGTTCCTTAATCATTAGTTTAAAAAGTTTAACAATAATGCAAGTTTTGGTGGCAGGGTGAGTTATGTGAATCCTGTATGATGTTATATATGTTTGTTTTGTAAGTTCACAACTATTATTATACACTTATTTATATATATATATGTATGTATGAGTGATATATTTCAATAAATTAAAAAATAACACTTTATTTCCTAACCATTTAAAGGTAACTATTGTTTCCTGTTTTTACGTATTTTACATTACATATTCTCATAGAGGCATCCCATGCATCTATGTGTATATATTTTGTACATTCTTTTGTTTTTCTTCACTTTATATTTCCTCTCATATGTAATTTTAAGAGATCTTCTTTCCTTATTATCTGTTGAACTACATTATTCTTTGCAATGATTGCATAGTTTTCCATTATGTGAGTGTACTATATTTAATATATTAAATGTTCTAATATGGGACATTTAGTTTACTTCACTTCTTTTGTTGTTCCAAACCAGGTTGTAGTAAATATCCTTGTAAATCTCATTTTGGGCACAAATCTGTGTACCTCTATGATAAACATCTCAGGCATAGAATTACTGCTCAAAATGAAGGTGTATTTTTAAAATATTTATAGCTTCAAATTTCTCCATATAAAAGGAAAATCAATTTATAGTACTATTTGCAATGTGTAAGAGTGGAGCATCATTGAAATCTTAAGTCCGGAAGAATGAACATTCATTATGTTTAAAGTTTTTCTTGTGCTATTCATCTATAGTATATAGTATATTTCACTTTAAGTGAAAATGAATGCTCTCTCCAAAACTATGCTTCAACCCATATTACCTTCCTCCCCAGTCTTCAGACTCTCCTCCCTTTGCCCAAAGCTGACTGGACTTGTTGCTTAGCACCTTACAAAAGAGGTACTCAATACAACTTATATCAAAAAGTACAAAATGAATATTCATTCAAGAATTTTAATTCAGAATATCCTAAAGGAAAGAGACAATTAGTCTTAAATCACCTGAAATGTCACCCTGAATTGTGGCGGAGTTAAAGAGGTCCTGCTGTGTTTTGTGCAAACCATGAGCCATGGATCAGCAAAAGAATTAGGGGATTAAAGCACGAAAACTGAACTAATACATAAAGGGAATTTCTAACTCCAGATGAAGACACCATACAGCCCATTTGTAGAGCTACCTCCATTTCTGACAGAATTCTAGGCTGAGATCTAGACTCTATGAATGGAAACTTAACCCCTTCTCCTGGGTTATCTTTAAAGCATTGTATAGTCATTCTAGTTTAACTTTTATTTTAATCACAAGCAAACAGATCTAGCAAAGCTGGTGACTTAACCTAAGTCATATAATTTTTTTTTACAAACAGGGTTAAAATAAAGCAAAAGTCCCTCATAAACTATGCTGCCCAGTAATGTCACAGAAATATGAATCTAATGCTATCATTCTACCAAAAACAGCAAAGGGAGATGTACATGATTTAATCCCTTAAACATGGCTGAAAACTTAGTCATGTTGCCAAAACAGACTCTCTTCTACTTCTTTATTTTACCTATAATAAGCATATTTTAAGTATTTCTAAAATATATTCTCCCTTTACTAAAGTTTTACTAAAATCATATGTCTTTTATTTAAGTACATTTTTTTCCACTTTATCATTATCTTCTTTCAGGTCAATCTTTTCTTTTTTAAACAAATCAATTTTATGATACATATTAATAAAGCATACAATTCATCCCAACTGTACAATCAATGGTATTTTGTGTAATCACATATTTGTGCATTCATCACTTCAATCATTATTAGATCATTTTCATTATTTCAATAATAATAATAACAAACAAAAACAGACAAACAATAAAATTCTTCACCTCTCAATCTCTCTATGCTTCCCCTGCTGTACATAGCTGCCATTTCTGCCTATTTTTGCACAATTTATTTATTCATTAAGCAGTTTTATTGAGATATATTCATATAACATATGATCTATCCAAAGCACAATCAAACACACCTTGGCAGTCCTTCCCAAGCCCTACTTAACCACTAATCTAATTGTATCTTTATAAATTGGTTTATATTTACATTTTATATAAATGGAATCATAAAATATGTAGTGCTTTGTGTTGGATTCTTTCACCTAGCATAATGTTGTTTGGTTTTTTTTTTGTCTTATTTTATATTAACATTCTGTAGTATTAACATATATTTGTTCAGTTTCAAAGAAAAATGTTTTTACCTATGCAATTTTACCATATTTGTATTTCACAGGCAGTTTTACTATGCTATACAGTCCTGAGATTAAACTTTTCACCTTTCCTTTTAGTAATATAAATGACACTAGACTTTACCTTTCTACCACTCTCATATAATAGCTCTGCTATACAAACACCATGATGTGCTTTCACTATTTCTATTCATATCTAAAGATTTACAAACAACCTTTATACCAATTCTGCACAGATTTACCATCAGTTTTCCATTCTCTACCCTCCATCTATTTTCTGGTGGCCTATGTTCTATTTATTAACTCCATGATATTAACTACAAAACATATTTAATTCATAATAGTGAAATCATACAATATTTGTCCTTTTGTATCTGGCTTGCTTCACTCATCATAATGTCCTCCAGGTTCATCCTTGTTGTCATATGCTTCACAACTTCATTTCTTAATACTGCTGCATAATATTCCATCATGTGCATATATCATAGATTTTTTATCTGTGTACACCTCAGTAATTTCCAACATGGATAATGATGCTATGAATATCAATGTGCAGATATTTGTTCATGTCACTGCTATTGGTTCTTCTAGGTACATACCTAGATGTAGAATTGCCAGGTCATGTGGTAAATCTATAGTCCACTTCTTTAGGAACTGCCAAACAGTTCTCCATAGTGGCTGTACCATTCTACATTCCCTCCAGCAGAGAATAAGTGCTCCTACCAGTTTTTGGTTTTGTTGTTTTTCTCTATTGCTTTTTGTTCTCAATTTCATTTATTTCTGCTCCAATTTTTATTATTTCATTCTTTTTCTTTGCTTTTGGGGTGGCTTGCTGTTCTTTTTTTGGTTTCTCCAGTTGTTCAGTTAGATCTTTGATTTTAGCTCTTTCTTCACTTTTAATATAGTCACTTTGGGATATAAATTTGTCTCTCAGAACTGCCTTCAAGATATCCCATAAGTTTTGATAAATTGTGTTCTCATTTTCATTCATCTTAATATATTTACAGATTTCACTTGCAATTTCTTCCAACCCACTGATTATTTATTAGTGTGTTCTTCAGCCTCCATACATTTGCAAATTTCCTGTCTATTATTGATTTCCAGTTTTTCCATTATGATCTGAGAAGGTGTTTTTTATAAATTCAAACTTTTTATATTTATTGACAACTGCATTATGACCTAACATGGTCTATCCTAGAAAAAGATTCATGAGCACTTGAGAAGACTGTATAATCTGCTGAGTTTAAGTGCAGTGTTCTCTATATGTCTGTTAGTTCTAGCTCATTTATTATATTGTTCAAGTTCTCTGCTTCCTTGTTAATCTTCTGCCCACTATTTCTATCTAATGATGTGAGTGGTGTATTGAAACTCCAACTATTATTGTAGAGCTGTCTATTTCTCCCTTCAGTTTTTTGGAGCGCTGTGTTTAGATGAATAGATATTATGACTTTATTTCTTCCTGGTGGATTGTCCCTTTTATTACTGTATAATGACCTTCTGTATCTCTTCTAAAATTTTGCATTTAAAGTCTGTTTTATCCAATATTAATGTAACTATTCCTATTCTTTTTTGCTTAATGATTGCATGGAGCATCTTTTTCCAACCTTTCACTTTCATCCAGTTGGGATCTAAAGTGAATTTCTTTTAGGCAACATATGGATGATTCAAGTTTTTGTATCCATTCTGTCAGCCTATATCTTTTGGTTGGGGAATTTAATCCATTCACATTCAGTGATATTACTGTAAATGCATTATTTACTTTTACCAATTTATTCTTTGGTTTTCATATGTTGTAACTTATTTTCATCTGTATTTTTACTCATTTGGTTATCCTTATTATTCTGTTTTCTATTATCTCCTTCAAGTCTCTCTCCTGTCTTTTTCTTTCAGGTTGTAAGTTTTCCTGTAATATTTCCTGCAAGGGTGGATTCTTTTCATAAACTCTTAGTTTCTGTTTGTGAATGTTTTAAGCTCATGTTTATATTTGAAGTACAATTTTGCTGGATAAAGAATTCTCAGCTGGCAGTTTTTCTCTTTCAGTATCCTAATCATATAATACCACTGTCTTCTTGCTTCTATGGTTTCTAATGAGAAATTCACATTAGGTTTTACTGGGCATCACTTGTAAGTGATGGTTTGCTTCTACTTTGATGCTTTCAGAATTTTCTCTTTATTTTTGTGTCTTGGAGTAGGTCTATTGACATTTATTCTGATTGGAATATGCCACAATTTTTGGACATGTAAGTTCATTTCCTTCATGAGAGTTGGGAAATTTTCAGCCATTATTTCTTCAGATACACTTTCTGTTGCTTTTCCCTTCCTTTCTCCTTCTAGAACTCCCATAACACACATGTTTTTACATTTCATTTTATCAATCAACTCCCTGAGTCCATGCTAAATATTTTCCATTCTTTTCTTTTCTCTCTTCTATTTCATCCCTTCTGTCTTCTATATCACTTATTCTTTCTTCTTTCATTTGAGTCTACTCTTGTATGTCTCTTGTGTGTTTTTGATCTCATCTATCATGTCTTTCATTCTCAGTGATTTGTTAATTTTCTATTCAGGTTTTCAAATTCTTTGTTCTCACTTAGTGTCTTCTTGATGTCCTTTATCCCTTTAGCCATATGGTCTTTCAATTCATTAATTTTATTTTGGAAATTTGTGTCACCTTCATTGATTAGTTATCTTAAATTCTGTGTTACATCTAGGGCTTTGCCATATTCCTTTCCTTCTCCCATTTCTTCCATTTTCTAAGTATAGCTTGTAGTTTCTTACTGATGTCTAGGCTTATTATGTTTGTGATTTACTCAGAGGCTCAATATCTCTTTCTTTCATAGGGATTTAGTGGCAGAAAGTTGTGAGTCACTGCTCTTCTTTGATTCTTCGTTCAACCTGTCTGGGTCTTTAGGATTGTCCCTGTAAATCTTTCAAATCTGGGCCCTGGACCCAGTAATGGGCTGCAGACCTGCTTCTAAGGACCTTGAGGAGGGAGGATATAAAGCCTGGATAAAACTTATCTTATTTACTTTTTAAAAATATATTTTTATTTATTTTTAAAAGATACATAAATCACACAAAATGTTACATTGAAAAGTAGGATATTCCCTTATGCCCCACTCCCCATATGCCCCACTTGTCTCATATCAACAAGTTCTTTCATTAGACTGGTACATTAATTGCATTTGATGAATACATTTTGTAGCACTGCTACACAGCATGGCTTATAGTTTGCATTGCAGTTTTCATTTTTGCCCAGTCTATTCAGTTGGCTATGGTAGATAATGGTAGATACTGTCCTGCATCTGTCCATGCAATATCATTCTGGACAACTCCAAGTCCCACAAATGCCCCTATATCACACCCCTTTTCCCCCCTCCCTTTTCCCTTCAGCATCTCCAGTGGCTACTGTCTCCACATCAATGATATCATTTCTTCTATTGCTAGGGTCACAATAATTCTATAGTAGAATACCAGTAAGTCCACTTTCATCCATATTTTTCCCTCTTTCCTGAGGATCCTGGGATGGCAATGCCCACTCCACACCTCAGTTGAGAGTTGGCTTCATTTATGAAGTTTTGCATCACAAAGGCATTCAACTGTGGCAGGGGAAGAGCATTGGCTTGGGGTGTCATTGATGGAGAATGCATAGGAGGGAATTCACCTGGGCATGCATATTGGGTATAAAGATGTGTTCAGATATTCATTGGGTATTGACACAGTAGGTAGAGATCCACCAGGCAACTGAGGGAGTGCTGGATTCCCATCCTGGGGAGCTCTGCCGCATTCCCCAATGAAACAACAATTCCCCAATGCAAGGGCAATGACCAGTGAAGAAGGATGGTCCAATGATGTGTCCTTGATACTGATGACTGCACTTGAAATTTCACTTGGCCTAGTATTGCAGGGTGCCTAAGAGTTACCTCCTGAGAGCCTCCACATTGCTCAAATGTGGCTACTCTTTAAGCCAAACTCAGTATGTAAATGCATTACATTTTCCCCAGAGTGGGGTATGACTTCTAGGGATAAGCCTCCCTGCCTCCAAGGAACTATTACGAAGCACTGGCTGGTGATGTGAGTGGAAAAAGACCTTGACTAAAAGGGGGAATAGTAAAGATTAATGAGTTTACATGGCTAAGAGACTTTAAAATGAGTCTGGAAATCATGAGAGGGGTTATGCTTATGCAAATCTCAGGAGGATCTCATAGAGAGCCAATGTAGATACAACTCCGGTTAGTGGTGCTCCTGAGGGCTGTGGTCATGGCAGATGGCTCTGGAGCTTAGTGCCTTGCCAGTAGACCCTACTTTAGAATTTGTGCTACTTTAGAATTTGTGCTCCTGAGTGTGATGAATTTGGACTCAGATATGACTTCTCTACACATGCCTCCTTTGTCCCTTTTATTGAAACTGTGGTTGGCCCTGTGTTGGTATATGACAGGACCTGTGTTGGTATAAGACTTGAATCTTTAGGCTCTCCATGTGCCAGCTAGACCCTAAGCCTCAATAGTGTTATATTACCTACTTTTCAGTTTATTGTACTTACCCAGGTCAATTGATAGGGAGGTAAGGATGGACAACCACCAAACCATGGAACTGAGAGAGTCTACAGCTGTGGGCAGGAGAGTTCCATTCACTTATTTTACTCTTAATTTCCTCACGGCACTTCCTTAGTCCACCAATGGATGGTGATTTTTGGTAGACCCTCTCATTTTAAAGTTTGGCTAGATTCTGTTCACTGCAGCACAGATTGGGTCAGTGTGATGGAAGATCCTGCCTAGAGACTAAAAGCCTCATGATTCAAGCTTTTTCAGTAGCAGTTCTCTAACTTTTTCTGGCAATTCTCTCCCTTACCCAGGTAGGAAATAATCCAACTTCCTTCTATATCCTCAAAAACAAGTCCTGACCTGGAAAGATTCCTGGGTCACAACAGAACAAATTTGCATGTGAAAAGTTGAGTCAGCTTTAGTCTGTATCTATCTCTCCCCTTTTCTGGAGATGTGGTCTCCTTGTGCTTCCTTTATCTGCAGATGATGGCCAGAGGCTTTAGCATTCAAAACTATCTATAGTGTGGGGGAGGATGCCATCAGTTGTAGCTCCCGCTTTTAACTCATAGTTATGCCATTGTAATTATTTTCCTGTGCCCCTCTCTTCTTCTCAGTGTTCAGCCTTCTCCTGATGTCCTAAACACCAGAACATTTTTGCCTGTGCTCTAGCTGTTTTTCTGCAGAAGAAGAGAGTTCTATATCTTTCTAATCTATCATCTTCTCAGAAATGTTCAGGTCAATCTTGAAATATTTATCAATGAACATCTTCTGAGTTACCCAAGACTAAGTTATTCATGCATTTCCCCTTGCCCTTCTATATATTATCATAGCATTCCATAATTTCAATACCTTGATTGGTGTTAAGCTTCTTAACTTTTCCACTAGACCAAAAGTTCTGCGAAGGCAATGGTTTTGTATTTGTGCACTGTGATGCACATAGTGCCCATCCCTGTGGCAAAGAAGAGACTTTCAAAATATATGTGCTGAATTAAATAATAATAACTAACATGAATAGCTATGCATTACACATCATCCTACAAAAATAGATAGACAGATAGATAGATAGATAGATAGATAGATAGATAGATAGATAGATAGATAGATAGATAGATAGATAGATATAGATAGATAGAATGCAAATACACGTTTTCTTGAAAAAGTGTATGGCATAGGTACTACTATTTTTTCCCATTTACTGAAGTATAGAAAAATTGAATAACTTGTTCGAGGTCACATATCAAATAATCCAATATATCACATTAAGGTAAACTGAGGTTATATCTCAGTTTTTGTTTTACCATAATGAAGATGTCATGCAGGTAGTTTTTAGCAAGACAGTAAGTCAGACCAATTTCAGAATCAACAAAAGAGAAGAAAGTATGCATTTAAAGAATATAACACAAAGGAATAATTATACCAAAATATAGATATAAAAATTTTGCTTAAATTTATAACAAACATAGTTTTCCCATATTTTGCTATGGAGCTGAATTTAAGGAATTACTCCATTCTTTCCAGTAAAAGGGATATTTTAATGTTTATCTTAAACGTTAAAGTGGGACAATTTTGTAATTGTCCCATTTGAAGTGCACAGCCATCTTGCATGATAAATCAGCGTTGAGCATCCTTCTGGGACTTCATAAAACCCACTCTCTATTCTCCTTGAATTTCAGGCCTGTGGCAGCTCAACATGGTTTTCTTAAAAAAGTGGAATCCTACCAAGATCACATCTGTTCCACTTTCTCTTTGTTTTGAAGTTACTAAAAATAAAATATTTGAATATAAATTAATACTCAGAATATTGCTTTAACAGCACTATGCATTTTTCTGCATAGCAAATCTCTTGTTCAAAATTATCATTAACACTTACAAGTAATATTTTCTTGCTTTAAAATGATTATCTCTTTGCTCACATATATAAATGCCAACTATGAATTAAATTCATTAGTTTGCTAATATTAATGAGAACCTAAAAGACAAGTAATTGTGGAACATCAATAGACTTGTGACCTGAAAAAATACCTATATATAAGATATAGAGTATAAAATCTCTATAGATAAGGTAAACTAATTATGACATTAAATTAAAGCACCTCAAGTACATAACTTTATTTTCCCATGGTTATTTTACATGATTCTTTTATTCAAATTTAGAATAGGTTTTTATAAAATAATTACCCCATACAAGTAAAATTAGTAAATGCACTCGATGGAATTCTAGTAAACTTCTTAACATGATATGATATATTTATAAGTTATCCAAAATTCAGAGTAAATATTTGTAATAGGATGGAAATACTCCTATTTTATTTAATGCCTATAGTAATGTTGAACCAATTGGGCTGTAATGAATTCTTATTGTAATCATTAGTCATGTGGCAGAAACAGTCATCTTTACCCAATTGTGTTCTCCCTTTCACTCATATTAGTAATGGTGTCAGTCATAAGACTTCCTAGAGAGACTACATTTTGGAATCATGCTCACAGTTAGGTGCAGCCAAGTTACTTTATCTCTGAAGGAAGGCAAACAAAAATGGCATGAGTGCTGGGTGACTGACAGGAATGGATCCTTAAGAATGAGTCATTACTTCTCTATGGTCTTCTTCCCTTCCTTTAAGTTAGCATATGGTTTTGCATGATTTAGTTTCAATAATGCAGACAATATCACTTCCATATGAGTTGGCAAAAAAAAGAGAGAACAAAACAAAACAAACATGTAAACAAAACTCCAAGAAAATGAAGGTAACCTAAGATTTTTGAATGTTAACATAGAACAGAACCATCCTACAATAGAGAGATGTAAACTTATATCTTACTGTTTGTTAAAACAGCTTAGCATTTTACCTTAAAAAATGCAGAGATCAACATTTTGGAATATTGCCCAAAAATAACATAAAATATTTTCCATCGGCTTAGTGACTAAGAAATAGGAAATGAGGCAACAGATAGGGTAGGTGGGATAACAGTCACTAGCAAGAACTAGGAGGGCAGATCAACCAAACCAATAGCTTTAGAGGAAATGGTCAAAATAAATACTAGTGTGATAGCATTTATCAAGGTATTTCTGGGAAGAGCATTTAGAGTTTTACAAAAATTGATAAAATGTGTTCAGTTTGCAAACAGATGAAAAAGAATAAAGTCTAGAAATTAGGGGAATCAAAGATTTGTAAAGTCCAACTCTTCAAGAGTCAAAGAATGGGAGATTAGAATGCTGTACTACAAACCACCAACCCTTTCCAAGACTTATTATTTCAGATGGTCTCCAAGACAATGGCATTTATTATGAGAGAGAAGGATAGACTTGATATTTCTTTTGCTATATAGAAAGTCATCCCAAAACTAAAAGTGATCTATCAACACTCATGATTTCTGTGGGTTGACTGGGGTAAGCTAGGCTCTTTCATGTTCTGCACATAGTAGAAGTCACTGATGTTTTTGCATTCAGCTGGCTAGAACTGAGACATACAAGAGGAACTTTTTTTTCTCCCCAGGTTCTATGTTGATAGGACTTTTAACAGTTTAGAAGTATAGCCTGAATTTATTTTTAGCATCACAACTGTCTTCTAAGAGTTGATATTTCAAGAGCTCAAGCCAAGATATACAAGCAATTACCAAGCTTCTGTTAACACTTAGTAATGTCTCATTGGGCAAAGCCATGATCAACTACAGGGTCAATGTTGGAGGAGTAAATAAAATTGTGAATACCATGCTCTGTGTTTCACTGGGGCTTCCCTCACAGGACAAAAAGAGCTAGTATAGAAAGGAATAAGATGGATGTAAAAATAAGGCCTAGGATAACTTCAGCAATAACGATTGATTGGTACATGGAATAGACTAGAAGAAAAGGTACTAAACCTACCAAGTTCCTGAGGAAATTATGTGATCTAAGAAAAAATGAGTCTGGCCTACAAAAGTAAAATAACAATTGGATTACCATATTTCCCCCCCAAGGAAGCATTATACAAAAGTTATCTGGTTCCAAATAGTTTATATTCCACATATCTATTTCAGTTATATTCAAGCAGGAAATGGATAAAGCAGAAACTCTCAGAGGGCAATGCCAGTCCATTGAAGACATAGAGATAGGATTCTTTTCTTTCCTTCTCTCCCTTCTCCCTCTACTCAATCCCCTCCTGTTCCCTGCCTCCCTCCCTCCCTCCCTCCCTCCCTCCCTCCCTCCCTCCCTTCCTTCCATTCCTTCCTTCCTTGTCTTTCATTCTTTTTCACCTTCCTAAGTAAGAAAGTTACACATAGTTTTACTTCAGGAAAAATAGCATAAGGTAATAAACATACAGAATAAATATTAGAAAGAATGTGCTTTTAACTTCTATAAAATTCTGTGGTGGTGGGTAAAAAGATAATTTCCATTGAGGTGGGACAAGATGGCATCCATGTGACTACACCCTCATCATCTATCCTGCAAAAAAAAACAGCTGAATAGGGACAGAACACTGCCCAAGTGAGTTGTTTGGGGAACCCACAAAGCAGGAGGTTTCTAGACATCAATATGGAGAGTGTGACAAAAGGAGGGTTTGCTCAAGGTAAAACAATGGGTTTCTGGCCCTTGAGCTGAAAGCTGTGGAAAGGATAAACTACTCCCCTAGGGCTGCTAGCCACAGCATTCCCTGAACACCACCAGTCACGTGGCAGTGTTCCCAGCTCCTTGTTCCCCAAACACATACATGTTCCCTGAACCTCGCATTCCCCGTAACCCGTGTTCCCTGAGCCTGCATTCCCCGAGTCTGCATTCCCCCAAGCCTGCATTCCCTGAACTCAACAGTCCCCAAACTCCAGCATTCCCTTAGCCCACTGGTCTCAAACAAACTCCGAGAGTGGGAGGGTTCTGGTGAGGGGTGCAGAGGGGCCAGAGAGTACAAGTTCAATTGTCAGGTCCTCCCCTCCTTTTTTTTTTTTTTTTTTGTTTGGAAGAGCATGCCAGCTGGCTTGGGGAGAGGCTAGGTGAATCTGCTGAGAGAGCCTGATTTACCTAAACACGCTGGGACAGGGAAAACTGGTTTCATGGCAGGTGCAGTCAAGCAATTAACTAGTCCTCTGCAACAGAACGGGGAACAGTAGGATGTGCTTGGTAGGCTTCCAACTAGGATATTTAGGGTTCCCAGCAAGGTGTGGATGCTCTTTCAAAGAGACTAAGAGTCATTATTTTCTGTGCTGAGTTGGTTCACCAAGGTCCCATTTGAATCTCAGAGGGGAGCTCTTAGATAGCCTTCCTCCTGCCCTGGGAGAGAGGGAAATGAGGAAGGGAGAAAAAGGGAAGGATAGGCTCTTAAATATTTTATTCAATTGCAAAGAGGACTCCTTGCTTGAGGCCTTGTCTGATCTTTTGTTGGTTTGTTTCCTTGTCTTTCCTTCTTCTTTATCCCCCCAACACATTTTTTATTTTCCTTTTTTTTTTTTTTTCTCATTTTTTCTATTAGGTGCTACAGACAGGGTTTCTTGTTTGCTGTGCTTCCTCATCCTTGATATCCTCTTTTCTGTGTGTACTGATTTTGACTAACAAAACCATTCTCTTTCCTTTATATCTATCTTCCACCTTCTATTGTTTGTCTTACATTCCACCTCTCTTTGTCTAGTCCCCAATTTTCTGACTTTTTATTTCTAACACTTCTATTTTTTTTTATTCACTTTTTATGTTATTTTCCTTTCTTCTATCTTTCTCTATCTCCTGACCATACTGGTCTTTTAATTCATACTATATTCTTCTCCATATTCAGTTTACCATCTCATTGTAGGTACTCCACATTTTTACTGTTATAACTATATAAAGATTACATGAGTTTAATATTCATTCTCCCAGGTCTCACATGGTTCTTCTGCTATAATTTACTATCAAAAGTAATATTATACTTTGTCTTTTCTTACCTCTGTTGCCTTCCCTGGCCCTAGTATTTTCTTTCAAAGAAACTTAGATAACAACAAGGAAATAGAATAAGAACAAAATGTCAAAGAGAAGAACTGACACACACACACACACACACACACACACAAAGAGCACCTAAATAAAACCTGAGACTAGACGGAGAAGCTAGTCAACTGAACAAACACATCAAAATAAAATAATGACCAGGCAGCAACAAAAAGTACAAATGACACCAGTAATCAGAAAAAAATGGTCCAATACAGTTAACAAACTAAAAACCAGGAAGAGGAGAAGAACATAGAACAACTAATCAAAGCTCTCAAAACAAATACCATGGACCAATTTATTGAAGTGAAAAAAGAAATTAAGGATATTAAGAGAACACTTGGAGAGCATACAGAAGAAATTGTAAACATAAGCAAAAAGATAATGGGTATGATGATGATGAACACCACAATCCAAGGAATCAGAAATACACTCTCTACAAATAACAAAAGATTTGAAGAAGCAGAGGAAAGGATTGGTGATGTGGCAGACACTACATCTGAAATCAAACAGATTGATAAAAAGATAGAAAAAATTCAGCAGGGACTTAGGGACCTGAATGACAACATAAAACACACAAACATAAACATTATAGGCATCCCAGAAATAATGGCTGAAAACTTTCCAAACCTATTGAAGGAAATGGATGTATGTGTCAAGGAAGCACAACACATTCCAAGGAGCATAAATCCCAACAAGCCTACCCCAAGACATATACTTGTTAAATTATCCAATTCTCAAGACAAACAGAAAATACTGAAGGTAGCAAGAGAAAAGAGAACCACCACATGCAAGGGAAGCTTAAGAAGATTAAGTGCTGATTTCTCATATGAAACCATGGAGGCAAGAAGACAGTGGTATGACATAGTCAAGATACTAAAAGAAAAACAATTTCCAGCCAAGAATATTCTATACAGCAAAGCTGACATTAAAAAATGATGGAGAGTTCAAAATACTCAGATATAAACAAAGTAAGAGAGTATGCCAACAAGAAATGTGCCTTTCAAGAAATACTAAAGGGAGTTTTGCAGGACGAAAGAAAACAAAACAAAACAAAACAAAAAAACATGACAGACATAGTTGGAGGAGAGTGTAAGAACAATAAAAAGACAAAAAACAACAACAACATATGACATACGCAAACCCAAAGAAAATATGGCTAATGTAAGTAATTTCTTTAGAATAATAAAACTGAATGTCGATGGATTAAATTCACCTGTCAAGAGACACAGATTGGCAGAATGGATAAGGAGATATGAACCATCTATATGCTGTCTACAAAAAACTCATGTTAGAACCCTGAATTCAAGGAAGTTGGAAGTGAATGGCTGGAAAACAATCTTACAAGCAAACAATAACCAAAAATGGGTAGGAGTAGCTATATTAATATCAGGCAACATAGACTTTAAATGCAAAAAATACAGTGAGAGACAAAGATGGACCTTACATATTAATAATGGGTATATATTTCAAGAAGAAAGAACAATCGTAAACATGTATGCTCCTGACCAGGGTGCCTCCATGTACATGAGGCAAACACTGGAAAAACTAAGTGAAGGAATGGATGCCTGTATAATTATAGTGGGGGAATTTAATACACCACTAGGAACACTGGACAGAATAACTCAACAGAGAATCAATAAAGAAAAAAAGACTGAACAATATATTAGAGGAGCTGGACCTAATAGATATATACAGACATTAAAGAAAAATATAGCAGGATATACATTTTTCTAGAGGACACATTGATCATTCTCCAAGATAGACCACATGCTAGGCCACAGAGAAAGACTCAATAAATTCAGAAAGATTGAAATCAAACAAAATAAATCTCTGACCACAGTGGAATGAAGCTGGAAATCTGCAAGGGCCAGAAACCAGATTAGGCACAAAGATATGGAAGTTAATCAATACATTCTTGGACATATAGTGGGTCAAGGAGGAAATCTCCAAAGAAATCAGTAACTACCTTGAAACTAATGCAAATGACAACACAACATATCAAAACATATGTGCTTCATAAAAAACTGCACTGAGAGAGAAATTTATAGCCATAAATTCATACATCAAAAAAGAAGAAAGAGCAAAAATTGAAGACCTAACTGCACACTTGGATGAATTAGTAAAAAAAACAAAAACAAAAACAAAACAGCAAACTAACTCCAAAGGAAGAAGATAGAAAGAAATAACAAAAGATCAGAGGGGAACTGAATTAAATAGAAAATAAGAAAATACTAGAAAAAATAAACAAAATGAAAAGCTGTTTCTTTTAGAAGGTCAATAAAATCAACAAACCCTTAGCTAGACTAAAAAAGAAAAAAGAGAGAGAAGAAAAAGAGAGAGAAGATGCAAATACACAAAATAAGAAATGAGAAAGAGAATATCATCACTGACACCACAGAAATAAAGAGTATCATAAGAGGATAATTTGAAAAACTATATGCCAACAAGAAAGACAACTTAGAGGAAATGGAAAAATTCCTAGAAACACATAAGCAGCCTACATTGAAGAAAGAAGAAATTGATGATCTCAATAAACCAGTCACAAGTAAAGAGATAGAATCTGTCATTAAAAAGCCTCCCAACTAAGAAGAGCACTGGGCCAGATGGTTTCACAGGTGAATTCTACAAAACATTCCGAAAAGAACTAACAGCAACCTTGCTTAAACTCTTTCAAAAAATTGAAATATAAGGAACATTGGCTGACTCATTCTATGATGCCAACATTACCCTAATACCAAAGCCAAACAAAGACAATGCAAGAAAGGAAAATTGCAGATCATCTCTCCAATGAGCTTAGGTGCTAAAATCCTCAACAAAATACTTGCTAATCATATTCAACAATACATTAAAAAAATTCTACACCATGACCAATTGGGTTTCATCCCTGGTATTCAAGGATGTTTCAATATAAGAAAATCAATCAATGTAATACACCTCATAAACAGATCAAAAGAAAAAAAAAACATTATCATATCTATAGATGCAAAAAAACATTTGACAAAATCCAGCACCATTTTCTGATAAAAACACTGCAAAAGACAGAAATAAAAGGAAACTTTCTGAACACGATCAAGGGTATATATGAAAAACCCACAGCTAACATCATTTTCAATGGTGAAATCCTGAAATCTTTCCCTCTAATATCAGGAACAAGATAAGGATCCCCCCATCACCCCCTCCTATTTAACATTGTGTTAAGAGTACTTGCTTAAGCACTGAGGCCAGAATCAAATATAAAAGGCATTAGGTATAATGTGTTACTATCTACTGCAGGGTGATGGGAATATGGAGAAGTATGGGAAAACTAAAATTGGTGTGACCTATAGACTGTGATTAGCAACAATACTATAATATTTTTGCATCAATGCCAAAGCTGTATTGTGTTGATAATGGAAGTGTATGGAAAAAGTGTACCAAATGTATGTTATGGACCATGATTTGTGGTAATAGTCTGATGATATCGTCTCATAATCTGTAAAAAATGTTCCACCAGGGTGTGTAGTTGTATGGGAAATCTACACACCTGCATGATTGTTCTGCAAGTTCACAATATCTGTAACAAAAATATATTTTTAAAAAATAGCATGAGTTGGAGAAAAATACACCAAATATAAGATAAGGACTATATTTGGTAGTAATATTTTGATGATGCTCTTGAATAGTTTGTAACAAACGTTTCACAACAATGCAAAGAGTTGATGGGGGGGTGATGTATGAGACCCCTGTGTGATGTCATGTATGTTTATTTTGTAAGTTCCCAATCTTTACTATACACTTATTGTCTATGTATGTTCATGTATGAATGATATACTTCAGTAAAAAAATTAAAAAATTAAGAAAAAGGCATTCAGATTGGAAAGGAAGAGGTAAAAATGTCACTCTTTGCAGATAACATGATCCTATACAAAGAAATCCCTGAGAAATCTGAACAAATGTGCTCAGTAAAGTCATAGGTTATAAGATCAATGCACAAAAATTACTAGCATTTCTATACACCAATAATGAGCAATCTGAGGAGGAAATCAAGAAACAAATACCATTTAAAATAGTAACTAAAAAAATCAAATACCTAAGAATAAATTTAACTAAAGATGTAAAATATTTATACACAGAATGCTAAAGGAAATTAAAGAAGACTTAAAAGGAAGAATATTCCCTGTTCATGGATAGGAGGACAAAATACCATTAAGATGTTTACCCTATTAAAACTGATTGACAGATTTAATGCAATCACAATAAAAATCAACATAGCATTTTTTAATGAACTAGAAAAACTAACTATGAAATTTATTTGGAAAGGAAAGAGTCCCTGAATAGCCAAAGACTTATTGAAAAAGAGAAATGAAATCAGAAGTATCACACTACCTGACTTTAAAATATACTACAAAGCTACAGTAGTCAAAATGGCATGGTATTGGCACAAGGATAGATATACTTACCGTTGGAACTGAATCGCCAGTTCTGATATAGATCTTTACATATACAGTCATCTTATATTTGACAAGGCCATCAAACCCACTCAACTGTGATAGAATGGCCTCTTCAACAAATGGTGCTTCAAGAACTGGATATCTATATGCAAAAGAATGAAAGAGGATTACTATCTCACACCTTATACAAAACCAACTCAAGATGGATCAAAGACCTAAATATAACAGCCAAGACTATAAAGTCAATGGTAAACAATGTAAGGAAGCATCTATAGGACCTTGTAATAGGAAATGGCTTCATGAG
Organism: Dasypus novemcinctus; assembly: GCF_030445035.2. Classification (NCBI taxonomy): domain Eukaryota; kingdom Metazoa; phylum Chordata; class Mammalia; order Cingulata; family Dasypodidae; genus Dasypus; species Dasypus novemcinctus. The sequence goes on along the minus strand of NC_080673.1, from coordinate 143,553,170 downwards.
CTTCACACCCAAAGAATGAGCAGCAAAAGAATAAATAGATAAATGGGGCCTACTCAAAATTAAAGTCTTTTGCACCTCAAAGGAGTTTGTCAAGAAAGTGAAAAGACAGCCTACCCAATGGGAGAAAATATTTTTAACCATATATCTGATAGAAGACTAATATCCTGCAAATATAAAGAAGTCCTATATCTAAAAAACAAGACAAACAACTCCTTTAAAAAATGGTCAAGGGATTTGAACAGATGCTTCTCCAAAGAAGAAATACGAAAGGGTAAAAAGCACATTAAAAGATGTTCAAAATCACTAGCTATTAAGGTAGTGGAAATCAAGAAACTATAATGAGATGTCATCTTACCCCCATTAGACTGGTGGCTATTAAAAAAACAGAAGACTACAAGTGTTGGAGAGGATGTGGAGGAATGGGAATCCTCAATCACTGCTGGTGGAAATGCAGAAGGACCCAGCCATTCTGGAGAACAGTTTGTGGCTCCTCAAAAAACTAGTTATAGATATGCCAAATGACCCAGCATTTCCACTGGTGGGTGTATACCCAGAACAACTGAAAACAAGGATACAAACAAATTTATGCCCACCAATGTTCATAACAGCATTATTCATTACTGTCAAAAGTTGGAATCAACCCAAATGCCCACCAACAGATGAATCGATAAGCAAAATGTGGCATATATATAAAATGGAATACTACTCAGCTGTAAGAAGGAATACACTACAAACATATGTGATAACATGCATGAATCTTGAGGACCTTATGTTGGAGTGAAGCAAGCCAAACATTGAAGGACAAATACTACATGACCTCTCTGATATGAAAATAAGCAAACCAAGCTGTCTCAGAGAGCTAGAGACTGAACGTTAGGCTTACAGGAGAGAAGAAGGTTGTGAGCTGACATCTACATGGGTGAAATCTATAATAAGGTGGAGTTAAGTAGTTGTACAGAGAAGGGATAAGACAGGTACATAGGGAAGCTATGTAGTGGGAATTTTCATGCTTGAGGGGACTAGGGTTGAAAGAATGGGTCAGGTGGCCCAAGAATTTGGAGAGAGGGTTGGGGGGAGCAGATGGACATGCAATTTTGTTGGGTTTGTGGTTGAAACTACAATGTTGATAAAACTCTTTAGAAATATAATAAAGAAGGATTACCTGCTTAAGGTGCTTAAGGAGGGCATCTGGCACAGGAGCAGGCTTCGAGGGAGTGTGTGAGTGCTCATCTTGTCATAGTGTGTTATATAATTGGGTCAAGACACATACAATGAGTGGGAAGGTGTACCCCCATCCTGGGGAGACCTAATGTTCTCAAACATATGGAAGGGTCTCTCAGGAAAATATATGACTCCCAATGGGGGAGGACAGCCCAGCATGTCAGGTACTCAGCATTGTTGCAGGTATCTGTGCATCTGGCCCTTCAGGCAATGAAACTTGGTTTTCACTGTGAGCCCTGAGAGGAGGAGAAAAGATAGAAGCAGGAGTAACCGAGGGGCAACAATGGAAGTGTTCCACAAGATTGTGCAATGATGGATATAGGACAGGTTAAATTTCACCAAAAATTTATAAAAGTGTATAGTCTAAAAGGTAAACCATAATGTAAACCATAATGTAACTTAAAAATTAGAAAAGTGTACAGTCTAAAATATAACCCATAATGTAAACCAAAATGGAATCATGTTTTTGGTAGCTATGTTTCAACATACATACATCAGCTGCAGCAGATATAACATGAACATGTAAAAAGATCATTGTTGAGGATGGGGGAAAAGGGTTTGATGTTGGATATATGGGAGTCCCCTGTATTATATATATGACTTTACTGTGATCTAAAACTTTTTGTAGACAAAATTAAAAATTTTTTTAAAAAGGAGGTAAACACTGAGGGAGGAATGAAAGAAATTGCCTTGTCACTGTTATACAGGGCAACACCTATTACAGTGATGAAAGGCAAAATGTCAAAAACAAAGTTTTATGATATTTTTCATTTTTTAATATCTCAATTTATTTTTTATTTTATTTTATTTTTTCTAAATTAGTGTGTATTCTATTTCTAATCTTTAAACTTAACATTACTGTTTCATTTTCCGGCTAATTGAATTTGGCAGTATATTAGGCTTCATTTTGGAAGTTTTGGACCACAGAGGGGTTCAACTATGGTCAGGGAGGAACACTAATGTGGGGTGTTATTGATGGGGGACACATGGTTGGAACAGAGTTCTCCAGGGCATGTATATAGGGTATATAAAAATGTTTGTATATTTGTTGGGTATTTTCATAGTAGTTAGATTACAAATGACAAAGGAGGGAATGCTGAGTTTCTAACCAAGGGATCTCTGTCACATTTCCAAATGGAACAACGATGATCCCCCAAATGCAAAGGCAAAGACCAGTGAAGAAGGATGGTCCAAGGATGAGCCCTTAATTCTGATGACTATGCTTATGAACCCGTGTGCCTGAAATTTTAACTAGGCTTAAGTTGCAGGGTGCCTAAGGGTTACCTCCTGAAAACCCCCACATTGGCCAAATGTGGCCACTCTCTAAGCCAAACACAGTATGTCAATGCATTACCTTCCCCCAGGGTGGGCCATAACTCCCAGGGATGAGCTTCCCTAGCACTGAGGGATTACTACCAATCACTAGCTGGTGATGAAACTAGAAAAAGACCTTGAATGAAAGGGGAAATGGTAAAGGCAAATGAGTTTATATGGCCAAGAGACTTCAAAAAGTGTCAGGAGGTCATCAGAGGGATTGCACTTACACACATTTCAGCAGGATCCCAGAGACAGCCAAAGTAGATACAACTTCAGGTACTGGTACTCCTGAGGGTTATGGAAACACACAGGTTCTACAGTCATGGCAGATGGCTCTGGAGTTCAGTGCCTTATCAGTGGGCCCTACTTTGAAATCTGTGCTCCTGAGTGTGATGTAGGTGGACTCAAATGTTACCTTTCTATACATGCCACTTCTGTCACTTTTACTGAACCTATGGCACTGGGGTTTATGTATACTCAGGAAACTTGAATTTCTGGACTGGCCATATGTCATCTGTGTCCTGAGTCTCAGCAGGGTTGCAACACCTACTCTCTGGTTCTTTGGGTTTACCCCAGATAATGTTAGGCAACTAACAGAGAAATGAAGATGGTCAACCACCACACCAGGGAGCTGAGAGTGCCTACATCTCCAAGCAGGAGAATCAGATTCATTCACCATGTGGGATCTAAGCCCCCTCTCCATTTAGAGGTGGGTGGACAACACGATCCCAGGTTTCACAGGATGGAGGAATAAAATATGGATTAGAGTGGACCTACCAGTATTCTACAATAGAACTATTGTGACTATAGCAATGGAAGAATGTAATTTTGTAAGTTCATTGAATGTGGAGATGGGTGGCCACAGTAGTTGCTGAGGACAGGGAGAGGGAAGAAGAGATGTGATGTGGGGCATTTTGGGGACTTGGAGTTGTCCTAAATGATACTGCAGAGACAGATTATATATCCTGCTATAACCCACTTAATATACTGGGGGAGAGTGTAAACTACATTGTAAACTATAATCCATTCGGTGCAGCAGTGCTCCAAAATATATTTATAAAAAAGAAAAGGAATGTACCACAATGTTGAAAGAAGTTGTTGAGGTGGGAGGAGTAGGGGTGAAGTGGGGTATGGTGTATATGAGAACTTCTTTTTTTCTTAATGCAACATTTTTTGTGATCTATGTATCTTTAAAAACAATTTTTAAATTAAAATTAAAATATAATTTCCACAGAATTGGATCATTTGAAGTCTGCAAGGCTATATAATGCTTTTCATTCCTAGAAACTGTGATGTTAAAATAATCTGACCTAGATAAACTAGACTGTTTTGTGTACAAAATGTACAAATAACTTAACTCTTACTTGTCAAATATCAATCTCTTATGCAACATTTTGTAAGACATTCATTTATTTAAATAACATTTATTTAAATAACAACTAAACACTAACCACAACATTTTCAAATGGAAATAAATGTATATCAACCCCCCCCCCCAAAAAAAACAGTCTGTGGTATGTAAAATCTGAACAAGGTTCTTGATAACTTGTCAGAAATTCTATTAAGTGCCCAAATATTTCTTTAACTCTGCTGATTTTTGTTACCATTTTAGGGATAAACAGAATTATTGAGAAAACTGGATGTTGTTAGTAATTTTTAAGGTACACAGGGAAAATTACTGGTATGTAATGAATCTCACCATGGTAGAAAAATAATTTTGTATGTTTACATTATCATTTCCTCAAAGCATTAGCTTCTTAAATAGAACTGTTTAAGCAATATGAATTTTAGTCCTGAAATGTATTCACTTTAGATGCTCTTATTTATAGAAGGTGAGTGAAAAACTGTATTTAAAAGTACATAAATATTCAATCAAATGCATTCAGAATCGATTCTATAAAACATGAAATTATTGATTTTTCCACAGAAGAAATTTTTTAAAATGTATTTTATTATAACTCATGAAATTATTAAAACTTATTCTGAAGATGCTTATTTTTTGAAATTTTAATATTGTACTCATATGTAATGAGGAAATGAGAAAAGTTTTCCATTTTTTATGGAAACCATTGCCTATTCACTTGATTAGATTTTGTTTAAATGTAGAATAAGATTCGATTTGCTTTTATTTTTATTTTTGAAAGATTTAGTTTGCTGAAAACTTACATTTAGAGTTATCATAAGAATTATGTTTTTGCTATATTTAATAAAATTGTATAGTTTTGCTTCAGTATCAAATTATTCATCTGTGAAACCAATTGCCTACAAGATAATTTTACTAAATTCCTTTCTAAGAAGTTATTTTAATATATTTTAAATGACTAGAACTTATATTAAAAAATGACAACAAAGGAGAGGAATTCTTTTGAATAACCAACATCTTATTTTTCCCAAACTCACCCCAGAATACACACAAAGAAATGGACACCCAATAATATCCTTATGTGATTTTTTGTTTTATATGTCAACTTGACTAGGCTATAGTGCCTGACTATTTTTGTTTTGTTTTTTAA